>NW_023416307.1:144573905-154573905 GCF_014176215.1 Rousettus aegyptiacus | reverse complement strand
ACCGTCGGTCCCGTGGTGACCCTTCTTCCCAGGCAGCTCCGCCGCAGGCAAGCCGTCGGAAGGCGTGACCCGGGGTCGGGCGCGAGGCTCAAACCCTGTGTTCTCTAGGTGCCCGGTTAAATAATATGGCAGAGCGGAGTTGAGTCTCCTCCCGGGTTAGCCAGAACGGGGTGGGGTTTCTTAAGCTGCAGTCAGATTTGCTCAGACAGGGCTGTGCATGGTGAGTTGTTTAGTTTCTCCCTCTGCCAAAAAGCTTTTCATAATCCTGAGTGAACCCAGTTATAACTGAGAGGACTTGATAAAGTAATTCCCTAATTCACTAGTGTGAGTTTCTATTCACAATGAGGATCTGGATGAAGTGTGTTTGTTTATTTCTAAATTAAGTGAGGAAACTGAATTGCAGGTAGCCTGCAGAATCATCAAGCCAAGAATCCTTTTAACATACCATTCTCATTTTACAGATTAGGGAACTCAGGCCCGGAGGGTGACTCACTCAAAGCTACAGCTGAGAGATTAAACTAGTGCTTCAGGGAAGCATAGAACCTTCTATACCCAGCTTTCTTTGCTTGCTTCCTATTAACAAGTCCATTTAAAATTAACTTACTTTATCTCTATGAGTAAGAGATGAATAGGATAAATAGCGAGAGAGGTTTTTTTAACAGTAGATACTTTTCATTCACAAGAGTTCATTTTTGTATCTTCTTGAATATCCAGATTGGAGAATAACACGGTGTCCTGTCCTTTTGTTCATGAACCACATAGCTAAACATTATAAGGCATAAATGAATATTAAGTGACTTTAAATGAGTCTATCAGTGTGGGAAGCAATTTATTCATGAATGTATTAAAATGAATCCTGGAACACTTGCAGAACCAGTTAAACAAATCTGTAGAACACTTAAGGAATTTATCATTCATGTTTTAGGATAGACTATATAATTGGGTAATCTCTTTAATTTATTGAAAACCGGGGCCTTCTAGTTAGAAGCCAGCGTTTTTGTAAGGAGGTATTGCGTGTGTGTGTGTGTGTTTAAATCATACTTCTGTTGATAGGCGGGGACGAGAAAAGAAGAGCTCAGTTGTGTTGCGGTGTAGACGCCGGCCATTGGCCAGATGCACACAGAACCGAGTGACCTTCCCATTTTCCAACGAATTTTTTTTTTTAAATCAATTTTACCTTCTTAGGATGATTTTAACTGCTTTTCATATTCCATGAATAACATAACAGCTCAGGAAGTAGTTTGGGAGGTGGTGGTGGGGGAAGAGGAAGATCACAGTGGATGAAAAGCTGCCTTTTGAGAATCTGCTCTCAGGTGAATGACTGGTTTTTCTGTATTTTCACCTGTGTCTTAAATTAGAAAGAAATTGAGTAGATGGCATAAAATAAGTGTCAGAATTATATATTTCCGGGGAAAATAAGTCTGTTGGGCTCTTATGTTGGTAGAGGTGTCCTTTCAGATGCTCTGATTATGAAACTGTTTAACGATGGACAGTCGTTATTGTTTGTAGTTCGTAGCTTTCACAGGCTAACTGGTAATTATGGTTATAGGTAGAAAAGGGAAAAGCAATTACTTTTTATGGAACCCTTTGACATTAGAATTTATCAGGCTTTTAAAAGGTTCTTTAATGAGTCATTCTTCCTGGCAGGATATGGAGTTGACAGTATTATTACTTTATACGAAGAGTAGCCCAGGTAGTGTGTAGAGTAGGACTTCGCACCTGTATTCATGTGTTGTAAATGGGTCATAGGTGTGCCACTTAGTACCGATGGCTGCAGTGGGGACTTCGAAGCGACCATTCAGATATTCGTAACAGTAGAAATAATATTCGAACTCCTAATTGTATGGTTCCCTCAGGAAAGCTGGGCACAAGGTGGGCCGGAGATGGGGAACAGTTCTAGACAGGGCCTTAGACGCTCAGTGTTTTCAGCCAAAGCAGACTGCGAGCATCGAAAGCTGCTCAGTTAGTTTTCTACAATTTGTTTACTCAGGGGCCTCGAAACGACTGATCTTGACAATTTTGTCTACCTTTATACTTTTTTTTTTTTTTTTTTTTGGTGGAGAGGATTTACTAACTTCATGATGCTGTAACTAAAATCCCTCAACGCTTGTTTTTTTAAAGTTAATTTGCTCTTGTCATTATTTTTCTTCTAATGACTGACTAAATTATGTTTAATTTTATCGTTATAGTTATTTGGATGTTGCTGAATAGGATTGTTTGGTTAATTTTTTTCCATTATTATTTTCGATTTATTTATATATTTTCTGCTTAGTGTCAACAATTAGCTTAAGTGTGATTTTTGGAAGGCTTTTTAAAAAGACTTATTTGTTATGGGAAATTTAAAAAGATTATTTCCAAAAAAGAACCACAGTTTGTTTATTAAAGGGCATTCATTGTAAGCTTCACAACCTCAAAACTCAATTTTTCAAAATTTTGTATGTATTAACACTTAATTGAATTCAGTGAGTCGACATGTCATGACTTCCTGTTTTTCTTACCACTTGTTCAAACCCCTGTATTTTATAGTGGATGTCTGGGAATGAATTAATTAGACATCTAAGTTTTCCTTTGAAAGATGAACTTCACTAAACTTTAAAAACCTGCAGCGCATTTAGTTCCTACAGTTATGCCTTTTCGCATCATAATGGGCTACTTTCATAAGACAGTTGTGGAATCAAAAATATAACTTTCCTCCCGTCTTCTGAGTTCTTTTAGCCGGGCAATAAGTTAACATGAGACAATCAGATTAATAGGAGAAAATGTCCAAAATTTATTACGACGTGCAGGCGGGGGCGCCTCACGCATGTGAGACCCGAAGACAGACGCTTCGGCAGCTGAGGTTTCTGTGCCACTCTGGACAAAGGGGAGCGGAGCAGGAGTCGGGGGTTTCAGAGGAAAGTAGGCGGCTCTCAGTTGGATGAGAAAGAGCAAACACAGGGTGAGCAAATTCTTACTGTGTCACCGGACACAGTGGGACACAGGAGATCAGTAACCAGGCTTCCCTGGATCTCTCCCTGTCTGGTGTTTCGTTTATGTTATGATGCTGAGCAAGTTTTTTCTCTCTGAGTTCCTTTAGGCAGGTAACAGGGGGCAGGGTCAGAGGTTCTTTCTGAGTCTTTTTGTTTCTGAATAACCAGCTTAAAGTCAATATCCAAAAAAGGATCTTGATTTTCCTCACTAAGGAAAAACGTTCGTTCTGAATGATTGCTGAGAGAGGGGGTTGGAATCTCTGTCTGCATTTGTGGATATTTTTTCTTCTTTCAGTTCTGCCAGTTTTGTCACATGCGCATGCATTGAGATAGTTACATCTTCTCGATGAATCGACTCCTTTATCACTGCGTAACGTCCCTCTTCATTCCCGGCGACGTTGTTTGTTCTGAAGCCTGATTCGTGTGTGAGCGTAGCCGCCTCAGCTCCCCTTCGAGTGGCGTTTGCATGGCGTGTCTTTCTCTGTCCTTGTCCTTTCCACCTCCCTTTCCTTTTGTCTTAACCATTCTTCAGCGTGAAGGTCAGTGGCATTAGTAGGTACATTCATACTATTGGCAACCATCACCACCGTCCATCCGAAGAACCCTTTTTGCTGTGCAAACCTGGAACTGTCCTCATTACCCATCGCCTCCCCCAGTCCCTGGCAGCTCCCATTCTACTTCCTGTCCCTGAGTCCGACTATCCTAAATACCTCATGTCAGTGGAATCATTCAATATGTGTCATTTCGAGACTGGCTTATTTCACTTAATATGATGTCCTCTGGGTTCATACATGTTGTAGCTTGTGTCAGGATTTCCTTTCTTTTTAAGGCTGAATGACATTCCATTCTGCGGATGTACCATATTTTGTTCATCCGTTCATCTGTCCGTGGACACTGGATTGCTTTTCCATGTTAGCTGTTGTGAGTGATGATGCTTTGAACATGGATGTCCAAATATCTCTGTGAGACCCTTCTTTCAATTTTATTAAGTGTATACACAGAAGTAGAATTTCTGGAGCATACAGTATTTCTATTTTTAAGTTTTTGAGGAACTGCCATACCGTTTACATTAGTGGCTGTACCATTTTTTCTTCTTACCGGTGGTACACAAGGGTTCCAATTTCTCGGCATCCTCACCATTTCTTTTTTTATATTGAATAAAAGTGTGTTTCTTGTAGACCTTATATAGGTGGGGTCTTATTTCTTGTATCCAGTCTAAAGGATCTGTTATAAATGAATAAGGTATTCACAGACACATTGCTTAAGTTTGTGTATTATTGATGGTCATGTGATGGTTACTATGACAAGAAGGTGTATACTTTAGCATCAAAGAGTGTCATGCTCAAAAACCTGAGATTTAAGTAATCCTTTTATATGGGGAAGCTCACATATAAAAGTTGTGGTGTGGATCTAGACTGTACATTAAATGATGAATCCAAAATTTATATAGAAATGATTCTTGTTATGTTCATTTAGAGATAATTATTGACTTTAAACAATGGCTTTTCTTAATTGACATTTTAAAGACAGAAGCGAATTTAATCAAATTACTGGGACTTCAGTGACATCATTTATGGCTTCAAAAAGTCAAGTTATAAATGAATCACTAGTGATACTTAGCCCTTCTTACTTCTTTAGAAAGCAGATTTTATTAAAATTAGTAATGTAGCATCTATGCATGCTTGAAGCAAACTTCATTATTTTGAAATACTAGAAAAGAAAGATGATTTAGGAACTTATTAGCATAATCATGAGAAATTTAAACATTTGTTTTAAGGAAAGGAATCAAAGAAAAAGCTCTTTCTACTGTTCTTTTGTATGATGGGACCACCTAGAATTTGAAAAGATCATCGTTTAAAAATCTTGATCAAGAATTGCGGTAGACATTAAAATAGGAAACCTCATATAAAAAAATTAGGCACATGGAAGCAGGCTCAAATTTATCATTAAAATTTTTGGAAAGAATTTATTTAGAACGCTATACAAATTCAATGTTTATTATCTTTCCAAGTCTTAGTACTTTATTTGAACTTGTAACTATGTAATATAAAGAATGTGTAGTGAATGTTTTCACCAGACCCGGTATAGATGTTACCGGCCCCGCCCAGCATTCCTTGTCCTGGACAGATGTTGCTATTATTTTTTCTTCTGGACACTTGCCTAGAAGGTCTTGTTCCTGGGCTTATCCCCTCTGTACTTTGTAGAAGAACTGAGCTTAAAATCTGTTCTGCTCTGGTTCATTGTATCGACTTGCCTTAAGCCTCTGTGCTCCCACCCTTGCTTTGTACTACATTGACACGCACATCAAAGCCTTTCGGTGTTGGACTTGAGAACTGGGGACGGGATGGCTTTTGATTTTTCAAAGTTCACGGTGTATTTGCTTGGTGTATGTTCTGTAATTGATAGCCGCACAGCTTGGTCCCGTGGGGGAAATTAAGAAGAAATAATGGTTAAAAAGGCCTGCGACTTTCATATTTGTAGAGCAGGATAGGAAAAGTGGGAGGAGGAGATAGTGTGACAAAGACGAAGACAGAAGGACTGTATTTCTTACTGTGTGTTTCTTTTTTCGTAGTAAACTCGTGGGAGAGAGGTAGACAGCGAAAGAGGGTTCGAAAGGTGAGCCTGACCATTAAGTGGCTTGAATCATAGTGCATTTGGCTTTTCAAATTTTTGGTTGAGGAAAGACTGTATGTATTAGTTGAGAATCTTTGGTTGCAAGCAACAGAAATAGATTGACTAGGCAAAAGAAAGATCGGAAGCTTGCTCGCTTGGACTTGAGAAAGAAGTCAGCTGGGGCAACCGAGCCTCTTGTGTGGCCTTCATTCCTGAATATAGTCATGGAATGGTCCTTTTCCAGCCATGAAATGGTCCTTTTCCAGGCATTCTCTTTTTGTCTTCTGATTGGCCAAACTCCAGTCTTGGGTCTGACCCTGTGGCGGTGGTGGGTGTTGGCGTGAATAAGCAGCAGCCATTACACTAATTGATTTCTCATTGATCTGCATTTACCTGATCGAGCTCATATGTCCGTATGAGTCTCTTGGAGACTCTGTTACAGAAGTCTCTGAAAGCAGAGCTGCTACTCTGCCTTTTTTTTTCTACTGAGCTATGTATGGACTGGGAACTCAACTTATAGCAGGCCCTTCGGTTCTATTTACTACATTCTTTCTGCATTTTTTGGCTATTCACCTACAGTTTTGCCTATACTAGATTATAATTCCTAAATTCAGGTTATGTTTGAAAATCGAGAACCTGGTGGTTCTCTAAAGATGATAGTGTCCGTGACCACAGAGAGGAACTGCCTCCCTAGCTAATTCAGGGAACATGTCTGTATTTTTCGTGCCAGCAGGGCTAAATGTAGTTTGGTTGACATAGTAAACCACAGTGATCCATGAAGAAGCTGTACTTAACCCAAGGTGAGGCCCCTACTCACAGTCTTTGGTCGAGAAAGATGACTTCATTTGTCTGATAGTAATAAAGCCATTTTTTTAAAAATGGAAATCTAATCTGACCTCTTTATTTTTAAGGATTATTTTGGGACATGATTTGGAAATGGAGGTATATGGAATAGTTGAAAGGATTATAAGACTTGAAATCAAAAGACCTGATTTGAGTCTTACTGGCTGTGTAACCTTAGATAAGTCGACTTTTTTTTTATACTTCCTTTTTCTTACTAATGAAAAGGACAAAATGGTACGTGTTCGGTTCACCTTCCAGAGATGTGAGAATAAAGTGTTTGCTTTGGGTAAGACGGTCTGTTACTGAGCTTTAATTTTCTAATCTGTAAAATGAAGGGAGTCTTTTCTAGCTCTAAGTTTTTAGATTTTAAATTTTTTTTTTTTTTTTTTTTGTTCGAAACAACCGACAGAAGTTTCTGGGAGTGTTTTTCCCTGTACGGTACTCATCATAGGACATTTCGCCCCCTTCCCCAGGCAGTTGCAGTGGTGCAGAATGGCTGACCTCAGTCTCGCAGATGCATTAACAGAACCACCTCCAGAAATTGAGGGCAAGATCAAACGGGACTTTATTGCCACGCTGGAGGCAGAGGCCTATGATGACGTCGTGGGAGAAACTGTCGGAAAAACAGACTACATTCCTCTTCTGGATGTTGATGAGAAAACCGGGAATTTGGAGGCAAAGAAGAAACCGTGCCCAGATCCTAGCCAGGTTGAAGGTAAGTAACTAATCAAAATGGGATATATAGGTTCAGAAAATAGATTGGGGATTATGCTTTGGGTCGTAATCTTGGAAACGTTGAGGAAACTGAACCGAGGCTAGTAACTTTCTCTTTACCTGAATTTCTTTATTCAGAACCAAGGACATAGGTTAACATTACCCGTTAGTAGAGTGTGCGTTCATGAAGCTGTGGATTATTTTAATCTTCAGATTTCTTCTGTAATGTCTCAACTTCTGTATGATCTGCCTGTGAATTTCCTAAATTAAATTGTTGTGTCTTTTCTTTGAAAGTAGGTTTGGAAAGTTAGATACATAAAATTTTGCATTTACATCAAGACTTGATTTGGAATGGAATCAGATGCCACTTGTGGTCTTTGAACATAATCCCAGGCCAGGATTAAAACATGATTAAACCCTCTGAAGGAGATTTGCTGCTTTTACATGGTGCTGGTTCAGCTTTGTTGATATATGAGGATTTCTGCATCTCTGTTCATGTGGGCTATTTGTCTGCTGTTTTCTCGTGATGATTTTGTCCAATTTTAGAATTGAGGTCATGCTGACAAAAAAAAAAATGAGCTGAGAAGTTTTCTAGAATAGAAATCGTATAGAATTGATGTTTTTTCTTCAATGTTTGTTTCATAGACTTTGTCAGTGAACCATTCTGGGTCCAGAGATTTCTTTGTCAGGTTCTTAAGAAGGAATTCAATTTCGTTTAAGAGATGTCGGAACTATTCGGGTTGTCTCTTTCTTCTCAAGTGAGGTGTGGTAGTTTGTATCTTTCAAGGAATTTGTCTGCTTCCTCTAAGTTGTCAAATTAATGGAAATAAAACTGTATTTATTACCTCGTTATTTTAATGTCTATAGGATCTGTTGTCATGAATCCCCTCTTTCATTCATTATATCAGTAATCTGTGTCCTCTTTGATGAGTCTGAATAGAGGTTTGTCAATTACTGATCTTCTAAAAGATCCAGCTTTTGGTTTCACACTTCTTTTTTTCTATTTTTCTGTTTTCAATTTCTGCTCATATCTTTAATATTTCCTTTTGCTTACTTTGAGTCGATTTTCTCTTTTTCTAGTTTTTTAAATTGGCAGCTTAGATCATTGATATGAAATATTTCAGATCATTGATTTGAAACGTTTCTTTTCTAAAATAAACACTTTTAAATTTGAGATGTAATCGACATACCACTTTAGTTTCAGGCGTGCGACATAATGATTCGATATTTGTATATATTGTGAAATGATCACCCCAGTAAGTCTGGATAATAACCATGCATCGCTACACAATTCCAGTTGTTTTTTTCCTTGTGATGAGAACTTCCCCTCTTAGCGGCTTTTAAATATACAACACAGGAGTATTAACTATAGTCGTCACGCTGTATGTTACACCCTTGTGACGCTCACCTTACTTACAGCTGGAAGTTTGTGCCCTTTGGTCGCCTTCACCCACATTCCCCACACTCCAGCCTCCACCCCTGGTGACCATCTAACATAAGCTTTTAATGTTATAAATACCCTTCTACTCATGGTTTGAGATCTGTTCCATAGATTTTGATATGCTGTGTTTTTTATTTTCATTCTATTCAAAGTATTTTCTAATTTCCCTTGTGAATTCCTCTTTGACCCATGGGTTATTTAGAAATATGTCAATTTCTTAATATTTGGGGATTTTCCAGATATCTGTCTGTAGTTGATTTTTAGTTTAATTCTGTTGTGGTCAGAAGACGTCCTCTGAGATTCCAGTTCATTTCAATTTGTCAGGGTTCGTTTTATGGTCCAGAATATGGCCTGTCACGGTCAGTGTTCTGTGAGCGCTTGAAATGATGAGTATGACACCATTAGTGTGTGAAACACTCTTACTCATGCCAGGTACGTCTGTTGGTTGCCGGTGTTAAAGTTTTTTGTACCTTTGCTGACTGTGTATCTACCTTGCTCTAGTGATTTCTGAGAGACGTCGAAGTCTCCATTTAATTTTGTGGAATTGTTTCTTTCTCCCTTCTGTTCCATCAGTTTTTATTTAATGTTATTTTGGAGATCTGTTGTCATGTGCATATACATTTAGATTGTTACGTCTTCTTGATGAATTAACTCTCTTATCCCTCTTTATTCCTGGTGATATTGTTTGTTCTGAAGTCTAATTCTTGTCTTATGTTAGTATAAGCTACCCCAGTTTCCTTTTAATTACTGTTTGCATAATATATGTCTCCATTCTTTTACGTTCAGCACATTTCCTTTTAAATATTTAATAAAAGTGGGTTTTTGTATACAAAGTATGGACGAATCTTGCCTTCTTACCCAATCTAAAGACCACTTGTCTTTTAATTGATGTGTTTAGACTGTATTTAATGTGCTATTGATATCGTTGGATTGAAGTCTGTCACTCTGGTTGCATTCTATTCCATCTGTTCTTAATTCTGTTTTTTTTTTTTTTTCCTGTCTGCTTTTGGATTAATTGAATACTTTTTATGATTCTGTTTTTAACTCTAATATTGGCTTATGTATCTTTCTCTTTAAAATTGTTTTACGTTTGACCTAGGGTTTAAAGTGTATACCTTTAATCCGCCTTTAATCTTCCAATCTGCCTTTCAGTCATATTTATTATGTATAGTGTAAAATTCCATGCAAAACAGCGATGCCCAGTTCCTCTTCCATCTTTTGCATTGTTGCCTGACACACTGGATGTTAGTAACCTGTGCGGTTACGTTCTTCGATTTATATTGTCATTATCTTTTAGAATGAATAAAAATATGGAAATATGCCTTTTACATTTACTCTCATTTTGACCATTTTAGGCACTCTTCATTTCATTGTATAAACCCAAATTACTACCTTGCACTGTGCTCCTTTTGTCTGAAAAACCCCTTTATAATGTCTCTTGTAGCACAGGTCTGGTTAACAGCGAATCATCTCAGTTTTGGTTTATTTGAGAAACGAACCTTCGCTTTCGGAAGATACTTTTGCTGGGTGTCATATTCTGTGTTACTTTTTTCTTTCACTAATGTCAAGGAAAATTAGCCTTCCTACTTGCATAGTTTCTGATAAGAAGTCTGTTGTAATCTCGAGCTTTATTCCTTTTTTCCCCTTCCTGGCTGCCTTCAAGTTTTCTTCTCCATCTTTGGTTTTAGGTCATATTTTGCGTTTAGGTCATATTTTGCGTTTAGGTCATATTTTGGCGTCTGTCCTGCTTGGAGTTCTTTGAGCTTGATCTGTGCTTTGATGTGGTTCCTTAAGTTTGGAAATTATTTGGCTGTTATCTTTAAAAATATTTCTTTGCTTAGATTCTTGGATGTTATCCCACAGTTGTTGGGAGCTCTGTTTTCTTTTTTCTTCCTCTTTTTCTTCTCTTTATGTTTAATTTTGTGTACTTTCTTTTGACTCACCTTTGGGTTCCCTGATTTTTTCCCTGGCTGCGTTGAATCTAATGAACCTTCAGTGACATTCTTTATCTTCAATATCTTCTGTTCTTCATTTCTAGCATTTCTCTTTGGCTCTTTAATTTCCATTTCATATTCATGCATATTTCTGTCTTTCCACCGTAGATATTAACATATCAGTCATAGTTATTTTAAATCTTTATCTCGTAATTTGAACATCTGGGTCATCTCTCAGTCTGATTGTTTTCTCTCTTGATAATGTTTTTTTTTCTCTTTTTTTTTTCTCCCCCGGCATTTTGTTTTTGTGTCTCTTAATTTTTGAGTAAATGCTGGATGGCACATGTTAAACAGTAGGACACGGAGATGAGAAGGATTCGTGGCTGGAGATACCTTTCGTATTACTGGGTCATTAACGTAAAGGGCTGAGTTAATTCAGGCCGGCGCTGAGCTAGGTTTGGGCTTTATCGTTTCTGCGATTGTCTTCAGTGCACTCACTGCTGGGCCCACGTTCCTCCCTTCCTCATACTTAGACTGGGGACCGAGGTGCTGCAAGGTTTTTCTCAGTGCCCTTGCTCCACTCTAGCTTTTGCCCTCCCCTGTGCACCTGTGCCTCAGAAAGGTGTGTCTCCTGGCTCCTGTCCCCCACTTCCCAGAAGAGTTCCCACCTGGTAGAGGGCAGGGGATTCTTTTTTTTTTTTTTTTTTTTTTTTTACTTTTGTGTTTCGGTCCTGGTTTCAGCTTAGTCCTGTGTGCGTGCATCTCATGGTTTGAGTCTTTCTCAGTGATGTCATCCCTCGTACAGTGATGGGGTCTTCTCCTGGTCTTGGTGTGGAATCCTGGGCTCGGACCTTTTCCTGCTCCTACGCTAGGTGAAGAGGGTGTTTCCTTATTACTCCTTCCCTAGCTGCCCTGGGTCTTCACGTGGGCCCTGGGGCTGACAAGGTTTGGGACTCTTCCTCTGGCACCCGAAAAGGGAGCCCGGTCCCCTGGGGACAGGGCATCATGCCTTTCCTTTAGCGGCAGCTTCCTGCAGGTCTGCACCTCTTTGGGAAGCTCTCCCTGGTCTCCCACCCGCCTCCAGTCTTCCCTGGGAGCACCTATCTGCTGGTCATCTTTGGAGACAGACCTGCAAGTGGGTGTGAGCTTCCTTCGTGTCCGTCGATCCCGGAACCCTGTACTCTCACGCTGCCCGTCACTTATCCCTCAGCGAGTCATGGAAGTGTCCGGTTGAACCCTTCTTACCTGCATCGGCGGCACCAGCATCTCTTCCTCACTATCTGACCCCGGAGAGCCAGTGCTCACGGCCCGTGTCTCCTTGAGGCGATTGTCTTTCTTTGGATTTCATACTGCTTAGTGCCTCTAAAACCTCAGCTTTCTGGTGAATTTTAGATATGATTTTGTAGTCGATCTGTTTTTTTTGTTGTTGTTGTCATTGATGGGATGGGAGCGGCATTTAAAAATAAGGAAGGCTTAGTGGGAATAAAGGAAATGGTAAGGAGCGACTATTTCAGTAACCTGAGCTATGGCTAAGATGCTCGCCCCTCGCTGGTTCACGCACCGTCAGCAGTCTAGACGGAAGAAGCTGCTGCTTGTCGCTTTCTTCTTTCCTTTGACTGTCATGGTTTCCGCCACCTGGGGCTCCGTGTAAGCAGGTGGCAACAGTGGATTTTCTTGGGCTTCATCTTGAGTGACTTGACCGGTGTACTATTAACTTGACCCAAGAGGAGGAAAGTTTTTCAGACATGATTTTGCTCATAAAAAGTTATTGAATTTTTCCTGCTAATAGTTTAAAATATGTGAATAGCCTGTAATTAAGAGTTTATGAGCTCAGGAAGGCTGCTCTAGAAATCGATAGCTGGTTGCTGGAAGAAGAACTAGCTGTCCGGGGTGCAGGGTGGGAGGGAGACTTATTTTTACTGTGTATCTCTTTGGACCAATTGGATTTCTTACACATGCATTTGTTAACTTGTTCAAAAAGAATAACATGGAGTTTGTAATCACAATATCTAGCTAAAGTAAAAGCTGCCGATTTTTTTCTTACCACCTTGTTTGTGGAAGGCTTGGCTAAGGATAAATGGGAGAAGGAAGGAAGCTGTTGGGAGACTTGGAAGCGGAAGGGAGAAGCCTCCTCGTTTGGTCTTGTAGAACTTGAGCATGAGCGAGTTCTCTGTGAATGGGCCTTCTCTGCTATGCGTTTGATTTCTTCTAGATTTTTGCCAAAATGATAAGTTATGCATTTCGCCTGGAGAACATTATTTTTATGGTTTATTTAGACATCCAGGTTTAAGGTTGATTTTATTCTTGGATGAGAGTCAGTAAGTCATCACCGGCGCCCTTTGGTAAGATTTTACAGCGCGCTCACGCAGGCCAGCCAGTGGAACTTTATCAGCCGGCTTCCTGCATCTATAGAGAAAGGGGAGTTAATCGGGTTGTGCACATAATAGAACTCTTTAGACAATGGTGTTTTATTTTTCTTAATTCCCATATGCCCACCCTAATTGCTCTCAACTTAAAAATGAGGGGGTGAGAAGGCAGGGCTGGCTGCCTTTATGATGCTTTACACAGTAGAAAATGCTGCTTTTCTTCGCTTCAGGTACAATTCCTGCCCCAAACCTGGAAACAATGACTTCTCCAGGAAGCTCGATCTTTTGTTTGGTTTAGTGGGAAAGGGCATTTCCAGTTCACAGTGTGGGTGCGAGGGATGCTTGGCGTGACTGGATTCAGCTTCGTTTTTAGGCGTTTTCCCACTTTACCCCCATTTAGTTTTGCTTCTGTGTCGTCTTAGCGCTGCCTCCATAGACATTTAAATAGCCACATGCGTGGAAATAAAACGGGTGTCACACTCCTTCTAAAATGCCTGTCACCTTGGGAAACAGTTCTCAAACTACTTTTTCAGAATGTATGTACTACAACTTGATTTTTTGTCCTTCGTAAATGTTATCTTCCTAATAATTGTTCGTTATCAGCTTTATACGCCTCTTATTTTCTAGGTCAGGGAGACAAAAGACAGAAGCTCTCTCTTAGATGCGAGTAACAGCAATGATACTGTGGCTCATTCAGAACATTGTCATAGATGTTTGAATGAGCATCTAACACGTTGTTGACCCTTAGACACAAAGAAATAGTTGGCAGATTTGTGGACAGATTTTTCTGTACTCTGTGTGCTGAGATGTGAGACTGAGAGAATACTTTGTCTCCAACATTCCAGGAAGTTTCTGAGGCCAGGAACATGTTTCTGTAGAATGTTTTAACCTAAGACGGTGCTTCTCAAAGTGTGGTCTTGGACCAGCACTATGTTTCAACGTCAACTGGGAGCTTGCTCAAAATGCAATTCCTAGGCCCACAGGGAATCAGGCACTCTGGGGGTGGGGCTCAGCATTCGGTGTTTTAATGAACCGTTGCTGGTGACGTGGCCGCATGGCCAAGGTTGAGAAACGCTGACCCAGGAGGAAGGGCCTCCTGCATCAGTCCTGGAAAGGATGATAACTGGGTAATATTTCTCCTGGTTCAGCTGGCTGGGGCCTTCTATTGTGAACACTGCAGCCGACTTAAGTGGCCACCAGAGGGCAGTGGTGGCGCAGGCCTGACTTGCACATGCCCGAGCATTGAGGCCGCGCCGAATCCTCCCCATGTTGCCCACAGCAGACTCCGTGGCCCTTCCCCACAGCACACTGCCCTCTCAGCGGCCTGCGCTTCCTCCTCTGCCAAGCTGACTTGCCAGCTGTGGGAGTCTGACGTCTCTTGTGGAAGAAAAGATTTAAAGTATTAATAATAAATTTGAATATTCTTATGTCTCACACGTGTGATTTTTTTTTTTTTTAACGCGTGTCGTTTTCAGTACTCTGTGTGTTTAGCTGAGAAAGCGTTCAAGTCATGCACGCGCGTCCCTCTGGGGCAAGCGAGCCACTGAAAGAAGGCAGTGTGGCGTCTTTTGAATTGGGACTTCTCCAGGTGCGGGCAGTGTGCCAGCGACTACCGCCCAACGAGTCTTCTCTGCAGAGTTGTGTGCAAGCCTCTTGCCTTTACTAAAACCTCATATTTTCGTGTTTAGGGTTGTCTTTATTCTCCCCTGAGCTTAGCGTTTTGGATCGTTAGGTGCTGTGCATGGGGTAGAATCCGTCTCCTTATTTTCTTCTAACCTCCTCGTTTTCCTTGTATTTATTTTCTTTTATTCCGGTTAGTTGCTCATGTCGTAGTCTCACAATTATTGCTTAGTCTAGTAATGTCATTTAAGCTAGACTTTTATATAAGGCAAAAGAAAACTAATTTTAGGTTCTCACAAGGTTACTTTATAGTTCAGTGAGCAGTCTGTTGAGCAGTTGGTCAGTAGATTAACCGATCTATAGTCGATCAGTCTATGGTTAATAACAATGAGAATAATAATAGTTGTTAACATTTGCTTAACACTGTGTAATTGACACAGTACTGCCTCCAGTATTACTGCGTTGAGTCCTCATGATAACCATGAGAGGTAGATATTGTCCCATTTTCCAGGTGAGACTATTAAAAACTTGGAGAGCACTAGGGAATTGCATTTGATCATTTAGTTAATAGTGACAGAACCATAACCTGTACCCAGACCTTCTGATTTCAAACTTATGTCCTTCCTGTGAAACCATATCATCTTCATGAATGCATAACTTTCTGCTTGACGTACCGTCTCAGATCTGTTTTTCAAATCTAAATACTTATTTATTTAACTCAAGAAGCAGAATTATTAGACGTGCAAATAGTGTGTTCAGGAAACATACATGAGAATCTTGTTTCATTTACATAAAGAGCATGAACCGGAGGCTCTGGTGCTAATTCATGTGAATTTATCAAGTCTTTCACTTTCCGAGACAGCTTCCAGTACTTGCTCTCCTGTCACAGTCCCAGCTGATGACCTTCAGGGCAGAGGCTGGGTAGACTCACGGAGAACCCCGCCCGACCCACGTCACCTGAGCCCCTTGCTCCCTCTCTGCTGGTTTCGGGCGAACGGTTCGCACTGTCCCGTTCACGGCGGCGCCGCCTCTGTCCCTTGCGGTATCAGCCGGGTCGTCCATCAGCATTAAACATGCCACAGGTTTTTCCTTTATTAAAAATAAAAAATCCCATTCCCCCCCCCCCCACGTTCATCTCATCTGCTTCTTTTTATTCCGCTCCCTCTCTGAAAAAGACGTATCTGCTCCCTGTCTCCGGTCCCTTTCCTCTCTTCTCTCCCGAGTCCACGCCCATCTGCCTTTAACTGATACCAGGCCGCCCAGACGGCCGCTCCTAGGGCACAAGACTTTCGCATCGCCAGGGATGAATCGGGCACGGCTCCAAAGGTTCCGGCCTGAGCAACTAAAAGGAAGGAATGGCCATCATCTGAAACGGGGAAGACTGTAGAAGGAGCAGATTTGAGGGGAAGATAAGAAATTCAGCTGGGGGTCTGTCGAGCTGACTTATCTGATCTCGGTGAAGGTACCAAGTGGGGAGGGGCAGCTCTGGGGTCCAGAGGAGAGGTCTGGGCTAAAGACACACTTCTGGAGGTTGACAAGATTTAAAGCTTTGGCTAAAGGTGGTGATTGGCAGTCTTTTTAAGACTGGATTTAGATGTAACCTTTGAAGAACATTTCCTGACTCATCTCTGCCCCCTTCTGCCCCCTTCTGCCCCCCTTACCCCTGGCCTCTTTTTTCCCATCTTCCCCTCAGTAAGTGCCTTTCTTCTCTGAAGGGATTTGTTGTCTCACACTTACCCTACTCTAGAGTAGGGATAGTATTTTGTTTATTTTTGTATTCCATGCAGAATAACACAATTAGCACAGAGTAGTTCATATTGTACCAGCAACCTCAAGTTGCTCAGTTGTAAGAAGCCAGAGGTGTCAGAGTGACACTTGAGACAAGTGACAGGAGAGAACCATGGAGAAGCACATCAAGCGAGGTCATGCGGTCCGGCAGCCTGTGCGGGACCAAGCAGCGAGAGGTCGCTGCTCCTGGAGCGTGGTAGGTGGACAGTCATTGTGCGTTAAACCGAATAGACATTGTGTTTTAGCAAACTAAACTGAACTCATTTTGTTCAGGTTCCGGTTATATTAATAACAGACATAACTAACAGTTATGTCAGCATTAAAATATACCATAAGTATGTTTATATTTAGGGAAATTTTTATCTATACGTAACTTAGTGTGACATTTTTGCAAAAATAGTTGTTGGACTTCGATTTGAAAATATATTGCTTAACTAAGTGTCTTTTGGAAAAGAAAAGAAAAATAGTACTAACAGTTTCGGTTTGTAATCATGGTACCTTAGTATGAAAGAAAAGCAGATCTCATTTAAGAGGTTAATTTGTCAGGTTCTTTCTGTAGGTGGGAAGTTCTGAGAGCTGCGCAGGAGAAAAATACCAAAGAAAGAGACGTCTTGCCCGTGAACTGCCATCCTAACCCAGACAGCCTCGACGGTGTTCCCCCACACCCTTTTCCCTCCCATAAAAACTGCCGCTGCATTTAGGCACCGACTCCAAGTGGGCTGGGAGGACATTTGTTTCTTACAGTCAAATTTCTTACTCGGGAAATGGTATGAAATGGCTCAGTGAGACCACAGGGCTGTTCCTACTGCCCCCCAGTTAGGCCGCATTTCATTTTGCTGAAAACGAAGAAGTAGCATGTGACTCATGGTCTCTTGGTGTTGATCTTGTTTGAAACCTTCTGGTAATAGCTCGGTTCCCCTGATTATAAAAACAAAACATCACTGCGAAGAAAATTAGATAATTAAGTATTTTAAAGGCACAGTCTCTGATACTTTTTGTTCCTAGAAATTTTAGGTTAACTTAGGAGTTCCTTGATTTGCAGTCTCCCTCCTTATGGCCCGTTCTGCCACCCCACATACATAGCATTTATTCCAACCATTCGTTCATTGTTTCATTCTTTAAGCAGTATTTATTGAGGATACTCTATCACTGAGAAGGAAGAAAAGGAGCCCAAAACTCGAAACCTCAAGGGGTTGACAGCTCATTAGGGAAGGCAGTCAGCTGCCAAAGGAAAGGAAATGAACTGTGGGGTTTCAGAGGAGCGACCTAATGCCCGGTTTCTCACTCCAGAGGGAGAGCAGAAGCCTCTCGGGAAGGACAAGGGAGCCGGGCACAGGCGTGGAGGCGGGGAGTCAGTGCAGGTGCTGTTGGTCTGTGTGGGAGCAGAGGGGACGAGGTCTCTTCTGAGAAGGGGTCGTGTTTTCTTTGGGGGAGGTGAGGTCCTATGCTGAGAAACAGAGGTGGAAGGGGTCAGAGGCATGAAGAGGACAGGATGGTTTAACATAGATATTGTAGAGTGTGGAAGAATGAGTCGACAAAATATTTGGGCCAAGTAAAGGTCGGGAGTGATGAGTTTATAGTGGCGTATCAACCTGCCTTTGTTCCGGAACCTTCACCCAGCCATTTTTTTCTTAGTTGGGGGAACTGGGTTCGGGTCTCTGAGAGTCTCTGTACTAGCATTCCAATCCTTCTGTAAATTTTAAAACATTCTAAAATAAAAATCTTGTGTAAAATAAAATTTTATTTTATTTAACTAAGTGAAAATTTCTCTTGACTCTCACTTAACCCTGTTTATTTTTCAAGAGGAGTGGGTCTTTTAAGGTTATGTTTTTTGTATTTACAAACGTATGGTCAGAAATCATTGGCCTTAGTTTTATACAAATGGGATCAAACCACCTCCGTTATTTTTTATAAACTTGCTATTTTTTTATAAACTTGCTAGTTTTTTAAAAACTTGCTATTTTTACTTTACATCTTAGAAATTTTTTCTGTCAATACATATAAATCATTGTTTATAACTTCTGCTTTGGTGTAGAGATCGTGAAACTTTAATCACATACCCATATGAGAATCCTGAAAAATTTTATACCCTTTGTACATTTTTAAGTGGACACCTAAAATTTTCTTTTTAGCAAAAGATTAAATATTTGCAAAGCATGTTTTTTAAAGAATGTTTTACTTTGCACATAAAAATAATAGTTACATCACTCCTTTAAGTGTGTCCAAATGCTTAACATATAGCGTTTTGATTCCCATCATCATTTATTTTAAAAATGCATGAACAAGCTGTTCTTCATCGTTGGAAATGTAAATCCATCTTTTGATTCCTTGAATTCCTATTTCCATTCCTCTCACAGACTTTTTTCCTAATGTAGTATATTTTTACACATGAAAGTTTTTTTCCCCTAAGTTATTGTGGTTTTGTAACTAAATATGTATGGAAACTTAATTTTTAATTTAAAAAGTTTCTGTAACGATAAGGTTCTAAGTATTAACTTGCCCCAGAAGAATTTAACATATGGTTACTAGTAGTACACAGTTGACCTATGCTATAATTTCTGATAAGTTATTACTAACCATAAAAGTTGGTTTTAATTGGAAATCTTTTTCTTAATGAGATGATGGGGTCTATTATTTTTCTTGTTTGGGTCATGACTCTGTGGATAAGTTTTTTTATTAGACTGAAACAGATATGTCTGTTCTTACAGACGTAATAGTCAGGAAACCTTGTTCACATGGCTAAGTGTGCAGGAGCAGAAGCTTTGTTACAGCAATGTCCTTAATTCTTTGAGTCACATGCTAAGAATCTATAATTTAGTCCTGTTAAAAATTATCTTCGGTGTCCTATGAGATGACAACTCTTTCAGGTTTGATGATAGCAGAGAATTGAAACCTCTCTAACCCGAAAACGGACCTATTACTCAGTCATTGGATAAGTCACTTTGTTTAGTGCTTGCTCTGGTTTCCCAGATTTGTGATATTTTCTTTGACATTTCTTTATTAAAAGTCTCCTGTGTACTGTATTCGACACTGTGTCCCTGGATGATGTGTGTTTCCTCTGGATGTGATGTCTTTCTCCTTTGGTAGTTCTCCTCGGTTACTTGGTGACGCTGTCTTACTCGCGGTTGCCCGTGATGCACGAGTGCCACCCGCCGCTGGCAGGGACGTGACGGCGGTGCCAGGCGGGGTGCGGGCTCCGCACTCCTGGGCACCGCAGTCACCCAGGGAGCTGGCTTCCTCTCGTGCCGGAGCCTTCAGTCTCTGCTCCCGTGGGGAGGTGGCTGGCGCAAGGCCGACGGTTGTGGGGCAGCGGGGACTGGCCTGGCAACTCGTAGGAGCCCCACCACCGCTGCCGCCCCCAAACATAGGGTACCTCGGAGCCCGGCTTTCCTCGGGGCTCGCTTTGGGCCGTGGCTTCTCTGGTGCGGTCCTGTTTGCGTTCGTTTTCTTGGATATTTCTCATTATTTCTGGTCCCCTGGAGGGTACCCTCCTTGATTTCTAGATCTTTATTTATGCTTTCAAGCAATTTCTTCTGCTGTTCTTAAATATTTGTGGTATATGTTGAGACTGAGCTGTGTGCCTCAGTTGGCTCTTCTCTTATTCAGTCTTAAATTCTTTCAGACGCTTAATTAAAACAGGATTTTGTCTGTGAAATTCTCCCTTTTTATCCCCATCTCTGGTTCCCCACACTCCAGTCCTTAGCAGTCACCACTGGCGTTTGATATAAGTTCTTTCATATTTTTTCTGATTGTATGTTGTTTTTATAATGCCGTTATGCCATATTTGCTTTTATTTACTTATTTTTAATATGTCTTGGCACCTTCCCATATCAGACCATGAAGACCTACCTCATTTTTTTTAATGGTTGTGTATTATTTCACAGCTTAGTGAAAATCTGTTCATGGGTATTCGTTACGTTTTAAACAATGCCATAATAAACATGCTATTTACATTCATTTTTGTGTAATTTTATGTCTTTTCATCAACAAAATAACTTAAAATGGACTGTTGAGTCAAATGGGTATTTCAAAATTTGATAAACTGCCAAATTCTCTCTTAAATTCTAATATATATTCCCCAAATGGTGCGTGAGATTACCTCTTTCCCTACACTTTTGCCCACATTGGCTGTTATCATATTTTAAAAGATTTTATCAGTCTCATGGCCAAAAGATGGTATCATTTTTTTTTGTAATTTGCATTTCCCTGTTATCTGCATTTTATTTTCTTGCAGTCCGTATTTTAAAATGAGGCAGAATTTTTTTTTTTAAATATGCATTTTTTTTTTCTTGAGTGAGAAGGAATGCATTTTGTAAGCTTACTGTGTGAGGGTAAAGGGGAATTTATTTATTTTGGCCTAAGTATGGGATAGAGAGCATGGTTTGCATCTCTCTGGATAAGCAGGACACAACATGGGAAGCCCTAGAATGGAGCATGGTGGGAATTTAATGAGTCTGTTTCCTTCATGCCTTCATTTCCATCTTCTTCTTCTCCTTCTTCTTCTTCCAGTAATTGATGTTCTCTTTTTGGTCTGCCTCGTTCTTTTGGGTTGTTCTCCTTAGTTCGTTCCTCTGCTATTTGAGATAACAGAATGAATGATGTTTTCAGTGAGTTTATGTGAATGATTTCTGCCATGGATTTATGGGATCCAGAAGGTTGTGGACTGTAGTTTCTTGCCTTCCGAAGTAAAACTTTGCATTTTACATTTTCATAGCATACATTCTAGATTTTTCACTCGTCTGAGCTTCTTGCGAGTGATTCCAAAGAAACTCGAGATGACAGGTTGACTCGAAAGCTGCACAGGTGGCCGGATTGTTAGGTACGGTCAAGGCCTTTCAGGGAAGGGTAAAGATACACAACTCAGTTGATCTGTGTAGTCAGAGCAACGGCAATCAAGATTTCTTGAGGATTTTTGTAAAAATAAATTAACAGATGGTTCTAAAATTTATATGGAAAAGCAAAAGTAATTAGAACAACCAAAACAATTTGGAAAAGACCCAGTTTGGGGGACTCACATGACCTCATCTCACAACTTGATACAAATCTAGCAGTTGAGACAGTGTGGTGTTGGCAGAAGGGACGGACTTTTTGTCAGCGGATCAGAGGAGGCCAGACTTATGTCCACACATTACGTTCGAGTCCTTCTTCAACAGAGGTGCAAAGTCAAGTCAATGGAACAAAGCTAGCCTTTCCAGAAAATGATAAAGGAACAATTAGATGCCTGTATGCGAAATTAGGAATCTAGATCTATATTTTACACTATATGCAAAATTTAACTCTAAACGTACCATAGGCCTCAACTTAAAAATTATGAAACTTCTAAAAGAAACACAGGAGAAAATCCTGTAACCTCGGGTGAGGCAAAGATTTCTTAGACATATCACCAAAAGCGTGAAAGCATAAAAGGTAAATTAGGCTTCATTAAAATTTAAAATTTTGCTCTTTAGAAGACACAGCTGAGAAAATGAAAACACAAGTTATAGACTGGGAGAAAATATTTGCAAAACTCATCTGATAAAGAGTTGGAATTCAGAGTGTACACAGAATCCTCAAAACTCTGCAATAATAAACCACCCAGTTTAAAAGTAGTAAAAACAAAACAAAACAAAACAAAAAACAAACATTCATTTCACCAAAGAAAATAAAGGGATGGCAGCTAAACACATAAAAAGATGCTCAACATCCTCATGTATTAGCGAATGAGACACAACTGTACTTCATTAGATTAGCTAACATTTAAAAAAGTCCTCTCGCAGGAGTGCTCTGACGACCACGTCCCCCTCGGGTCCAGGAGCAGGGGTGCTGCCTGGAGTTTCTATGTGGCGGTTGTTCTAAACGGCCTTGCTGCGTCCTTGGAGCGTTTGGTTTGAATCCCAGGTGCTCGACCTGTGGCGGTTCGCGACAGTTTCACGGAGCAGAGTGGAAACCTGTGACAATGACTGGGTGGGCAGGACTCGGCCGGCCGTGGTGCCGGGGCGTCACGGCGTCTGGGTTTCCTTTTATTGGATCTTTACGTTTAGGACAGGTTCGTATCTTCTGGCAGCTCGTGCTCCGGAGAGTGGCAGGCCGTCTGCCAGCCAGCAGCTGGCCCCGCCGCTCGTTCGCCGTCCGGATGGGTCACTCTTCCTTGTGGCCGCTCGTTTCGCCGTCTAGATGGGTAACTCTTCTGTGTGTTTTCGCAGGTGCCCCGTCTGCTCGCCCAGCGGCGCTGGCCAACGGCGATCACGGCGTGGAAGGGGATGACAGCACTACAGGTAAGTGGCTCCCCAGGTGCGCGGGCGGGACCGTCAGGCAAACGCCCGGAGAAGCTCCTCGGAGGAGGGCCGATCCTGGCGCTGGGCTCTCGGCGGGCGTGCATACAGCCAGGCCGCCGCCTTGTGGCAGCGCCAGCTGCGCAAAGAGCGGAGTGGATTGCGTTCGATACTCTCTAAATGCCTGTCGTCGTCCCACACAGAAGGTGGGTCCGTTTTAAAAGCGCGCGCTCCTGGAGGCACAGTGACCGCCGTCGAAGTGTGTCACGGCGGAGGCCTGCGGCCACTGCGGCTCTTTGGGCCCGTGTCCTCCCCGAGCTCAGCCGCACTCCGTCCAGCTTCCACCGCTCAGTGTCAGGAAACCCGTGAGCCCCAGATGAGAAGTTCTCTCCTTTCTCTTTTGCCCTCAGTCTGGTTTTCCTTTATTTTCCCTTTCACTGTTGCTTTTGAAACCTGTCTCTGACCTTAACTCTCAGCTATTCCTAGGGCTTTGCAATTCCGTTAGCTGGCACTGAGTTCCTGGGGTTCCCACCTCATCCTTAGCGCCAGCCCCTTCCCCCAGGGCATGGGTAGTGAGCGGCAGGAGGGCCCCTAGGGATGGACCATGTAAGTCTTCTCTTAGGTAGCCGATAGGAGAGTCCTGCTGAATTTTTTATAAAGGACAGCCATCCTTCGCAGCCGTGAGCAGGCGGACACTGTTGACCCAAGTGAACAGACCGCTGAGGGTCAAGCGCATCGTTCTCCGCAGCAGTGCGTGCTCTCCCTGACTAGGCCGTGACATCGGTTCCCGTGACGGGCACCGGATGTGGGCCGTGGCTGGGTTTCTCTTGTAGGCGTACCCCAGCCCGGAGAAGCCTGTCCCTCGAGCCACCATAGCATTGCTCAGTTTCTAAGGCTTCCAGAAGGCCTTTGTTAGCAGCAGGAGTTATTCCAGGCTTCGTTCTTTATTCTGTGACCTTGGGAGATGTTGACCGTATCTCTGTACCTCAGGTTTATTGGTGACTAGGTTCTATTGGAGCTGTTAGTTTTCCTTACTGACATCATCATCTTTATTAGCAACTCATGAAACAGGAACTCATTACTTTAAAAGCTGGGAACAACCAGAAGTGCCTGCCGCTGTATCTTCCAGTTTTATGAAACAAAATCTTGTCATTTCTTTGATAAACTTAGTTGGATGTGGTATTGACCATCTCTGTGCCTGCTGTGGAATTTGGTTTCAAGAAAACATTTGTGGAAATACCCCTATGATTAGAGGAGAAGACGTTTGAACATAACTCTAAAAAATGAGTAAAAACAGCTTTCTTTAACCCAGAGGCAGGGTCAGGGGAAGGAAGGGCTGGGAGGGGTTCGAGTTGACTAGCCGTTGACAGAGTGGATGCCACTTTCATCCAGGAAGGAGACGGCACCTAGCACAACTGGGGAGGCTCCTCCTCCAGCAGGATGTCAGGTGTGACCAGCGGAGACACACACACTTTACGGAGCAGCTGCTTCCCGCTGCCAGATCTTCATAGTGTGGGAAAAGAACAGGGAAGGCGTACAGTCCGGTTCTTACCAGCTCATGACTTAGTTCCCTGGTGACCAAAAAAGAGCCCAGCTGGTTATGAACTTCCTAGTGACGTTATGAAAAATCAGGTCTTCCTGCCCTGGGACACCTCTCCACCACGAGGAGAAGAGTTTGTGCATCTGGGAAGATGTTTGCATCTGAACTTGACATCTTGACTGCATCCAAGCAGATGCTGTACTGAAAACATGCGTGTTTCGTGGGGGGCGGGAAGGAGCAGGGAGGGGAGGAAGCGCATGTTTTTGGAGCATGACTTCATTCCGATCTGGCCGTCACTAACTGGAGCATGTAGCTCAGCACCATTTTGGAAATTCCCATTTCTATTGCCTTCAGAATGTTATCTCTAGCCTAAGAGCAGAGCAGCCCCTGCCGGTAGCGTAGAAACGGTTTTTTTTGAGCATCTCGCTGTGTTGAACTGCTGTGTACTAACGACCTGTGCTTTTCCGCCCCTTCCTTCCCCTTCCTGTTTTTTCCTCCCTTTCCATTTTTCTCCTCCTAGAAGCCTAGAGTGTGTCTCAGCACTGGGGCTGCTGCAACACCAGACCACTGATCTTTCCTAAGCACCGTTACACTTCTAAAACCTTCAGCATTTTGCAGAGCTTTGCTTTCCTTCCCCGGACACGGTCTAGAAGAAGCCGAGGGGAGTTCTTCGGGGCCTCTCTCTGCTGATGCCCGAGCAAGCCACCTGCTTCCTCTTGTACTCTGCAGGGCTTGATGGAGCTCCTTCCCCTCTGTGAGCACGAAGGACAGGACAATTCTTTTTAATTTTAGTAGTTTTATAAAGGTTGTCTGATGTCTTTTATTTCTTGTTCTCTTTTGAAACTCATTTTATCATTTACTCCGCGCTCACATTTTTCTTTTCTTTACGCATTTTTAGTTGGCGTTTTTCACTTGGTCTTCAGACCGCCCCCACGCATCAGGAAGTGGTAACAGCAATGAGAGTGTGTGCTCTCTACAGGGATCGGGTCCCCCAGTCTGCAGCGAACCTCCCTGCGCCTCCCCCTCCTCCTCCTCTGTGAGCTTGCTTTTGGGGAAGGGTAATCTTTTTACGCTACCTGTGTTTCTGTCCACCTTACTAAAACATGAGAAATGAGCGCTATTTTAATTTAAAGTTTTCTAATGCAGAGTAGCTCTGATGAAACTTTGAAAAGTATTTCCTCGGATCATTTTTCGTTAGTTGCCAGTTGGGCTGAAACGGTTTCTATTAGGAAATTATTATCTATTCGTCTAGGCTTAGATTCTCCTGAAGATTTAACCACCTTATTATTGCATGTGTGGAATTTTATAACCCAAATTACTTTCTTAATATTGATCGTAAACTAGCAAAATGAGAGTTGAGAAGTTAAAGAAAATGGAATACTGGAATGTTGCTACAGAGAGAAAATAACTTTTTCTATAACAACTTGAGAACGAAACAAAATGGCAACACACTGAAGGACAAGGATTTATCAGGTTTCTGATGAGGTGGTGGTCTGATTGGACACAGTCTCCTCAGGATTGGTATCCTCTTGAACTCTGGAGAGGCCTTTTCACAGCAGGCCAGGAGATGAGGGGGTCACCCACAAAGACCTGTGTGTCAGGTCCTTCACCACAAACACTAGTAGGTTGTCTCAGTGGGACTGTCTTAATTTTGTTCCTCATTTCCCCAAACTAATAGCCAAAAAAATCTGGAACCATTTAGGGTAAGAACTATGGAACCTTTCATATATAAGCTGTGATTGGATTTTTAGAAAAAGAATATAAAACATGGACCATGTTTTGAAATCTTAGAGGAGTTCTGGTTTAAGACCTGGAAGGTGAAATACTCTTACATTTTCTGTCCTCTTGCTGACTGTGCTGGTTTTTATAATCGCCAAGCCACTGATTGTTTCAGATTAAAATAAGTAAATGGCACCGTGTTCTGAGGAAGAGTTCGAAATGTACATTGTTTTCAACCCTCTGATACAGAGCTGCCTTTGCGATGGTAAAATCAGGATGTTATGAGTTTAAATTGAGTCCATGCAATGACTTCTGGAATGTAGGGAGCATTTCCGCTTCCGGTCACGAGATCTGGTCACGTGGGCTCGTTTCTCTGCCAGGAATTCCTCCTATGGGTTCTGGAGAGAAGACACTTAAGCAAGGCATATTTTAGAGGGAAGGGCTTTATGCTTTCCTTTAATTTAAGTAGTTGATCCGATATGGAAACTGTTGCCATAGGAGACCACACCTTCACATAAAACACAGCTCTTTCCCTTTGCTGTGCAGCTGTTTAATTTAGTTTTCTTGTGATTTTTTTCCTTTTTCTTTTTTTTGGGCAGGGAACTTTTTACACCTGGTAGTGCTAACTTTTTAAAGGTTTGACATCTTTTTATCACTTCTAACCAGTCTACAGCCCGTCTCAGTGAAGGGTGGGTGGAGGGGCCTGGGGACGACTGTCCTGTGGCGGTGGTCAAAGACACACACTCACACTTCATTACTGACATCGCTTTATTCCACTTTTATTTCCATTGTGTTATGTTTTTGTTTGAAATTTGTTTTTTTTTTCCCAAATGTTTTTTTTTTAAATTTACGAAATCAAAATTTTCTACTAACAGCCAACTAAAATTTAGTAAATATTATTAGTTCACTGTGTTTCACTTGAATGTTTCATTGTGAAAGAAAGAAATTTAATGTCTCCAATGTAGCTTCATATGAAATAGCTGGTCTTATAATAACGAAATGCTGCGTTGTCGTGAGGGCCACACCTGCGTGTGGCCTGAGGGTTGGTCAGGGTTGCTCTGTCGAAATGTGATGTTTCTTATATGTAATCTCAACCTCTCTCTCTCTCCCTCTTTCTCTCTCTCTCGGCCCAATGTTGAAGATGTAGAACTTTGTTTTTAGATATTTATAACTTTGTTCATGCACCTAAGTTTATATTTTTTGTGATTTTAGACTTCAACAATTTGTATATTGGGACATTTTAATGTGATCATGTGCTCATTAAATTATACTAATAAACGTTACATTAACATCTTACGGACTGGATTTTGGTTGGGGTCTTAATTATTGAAGTATAACGTGACTAAGACGTGAATTTGGTAAAGAAAGAGGCTGGAGGCATGAGTTCTCAGTCTAACAAAGCTTCTCTTCCCACCCACAATAATGCCATAATTGTGTGGGCTTTTTATTTTTCCCAGGCACTTTTATTTACACTGTCGTATTTGATTCTCAGAGTTACTCTCTTTTATCTGGAATCTGTAAGAGTTAAGAAGCCAAAATGACCAGCTGGTATTTGACAGCATCTGCTGAGACAGTTGGCAGAGTGGCAATGTGCAGTTTTTCCAAAAGGCAGGTTATGGCATATCAGTTACTGTTAGGTACCTTCTAATACTGCATGTATGTTTAGTGTAGTCCACGTTCACGGTCTTCCTGAAATGCTTTCTGAATCATTAAGTACAACTGTTAACATTCAATAGCATTTCAGTTTGGTAACTTTATTATTTGACAGTCTACTATACTGGATCTGGGAAGAATTCAACAGAATGGCCAATTCCCAGTGCCCACTAGCCATTCTGGGTTAGTGTTTATTTACAGTGGAAGCCATAGATTTGCAAATGCAATATGCCGACTGGATTAAGACAGTGAAAGGATTCTATGCCTGAGGTAACTTGTATGATATAAAGAACTTTTTAGCTTGACAGGCATTTCTTTTTATTAACAAAGCTCGATTTAATATTCTTAGTTTCCTTTTATTAAGAGAGCTTGATAATCTATTCTTGGGTCCAAAGCACAAGAATTTAAATACTATAAATAATAATTCACAATCCTCCCTAACTTTCCAATAAGCGCCCTTGGATTAAAGACATTGGCGATGGGGACCATTCTTAGATTTGTTCGTGAGATGAAACCTGGGTCTTTTTCCCTAGTTGACCTGATAACATGACACAGCTGGGAGGCGAGAGGGGGTTCCGGGCTGGTGGGACAGACAGGCCCAGGGCATCATTCTCATTTCTAAGTCACGTGTGAAACTGGATTAGCCTTGGTTTTACACTGGTGCTGTTTCCGTTCCAGCGAAGGCTTACGAGACTTAACCACACATCATTTGTGGAATGAAAAACCTCTGTGCTACCATGGAGGCAAATTACTGTTCTTTACACTGTTCGGGGCTAGCTGTGCAACACACTCAGTGCTCCACAGTGTTACTGTGGTCAGAGTAGGTGGCTTATTATTGTAGTAACTGTTCTGGATGCGATGTGGTATCAGTCTCTCAGGTCACACCAGCCGCGAAACAGTAAAAACTGCTTTGTTAGAACGTCTCGACACAGAGGCACATAGCCTAGGTGTTTCAAACTGTCTCTTGTGTCATCAGATAAAACGTGTTAAATCTAGCATTAGAAAATCTAAGGCACCAAAAATGTGAAAACAGAAATAAATCTGCAACGTTAGCGTCGCGCAGCTCTTCACGCCGACCCGTAAGCTGGCGGGGTAACCGTGAGCGAAGTCCGGACACGACGCGGCGCCGTGTTCCCAGGTGCGGATTGGGCAGGACGCCCTGTCCCCGGCCTCCTCCCCAGACCCGGAAACGGAGCTCCGGGCTCGTCCTCTCACTGTGCACCTGTGAGCTGCCTGCTGCGGACACGTCAGTAACATACCGTCCTCTTCCGTTTCTCAAAGTTGTTTTTTTTTGGTTCATGGTTTTCTGGGAAAACTGTAGAACTCAGGAAAAATACTCATAGACCGATGAACACAACATGTGTTTACTTGTAGGGTGTCTGGGACCCCCTTGTAAACAGCCCATGGACTGAACTTCACCTTGATCTAAGCAAAGCATTCAGTGACGCTGTGAGCCATTTGATTTCAGTTTCTATTGGAGTTTTGTATTGACTAAGTCAGAATAGCCTCTTTTTGAACTTTGAGTGAGTCCATAATTCTGGTATAATTTTTTTAACCTTAACTTCGTTTATATGATTTGCTTCTTCATGGAATGAAACTCTACACTGTGTCAAAAGGCATATGTAGACACAATGTTTTCTGTTTTTTTTGTAATTCCATAGATAATATGTGAATCCATTCTCCTAAGAACAGCCAAAGCATTATAGATACAGCCACACTTTCTCAGAGACCAGAGGCTTTTTATTCACAGAACCTCTGATGTTCATGCACAGCTACTGTAAATTGATCTTGTATTTTTACCAGAATCTAGACTTGAATAGATTGTTCTATCTGATTCATCTCATTAATAATGATAATCGGCATATGTATAAAACAGCGTTTCTAAAGCTCTTTTGAATGTGTAATATATCCATGTTTCATTTAAAGAAGTTAGGCTAATAATAGAGCTCAGCATCGAACCTGGTCTAATAAGCACTGTGTTCTTTCGACCGTGGTATGTCCTAGCACAATGGATCTTAAATGCTAACGAAACATCAGAAAGGCGGGTGGAAGGAACGGACCTTTAAAAGCCTGTCTTAGGCCTGTCTTAGGCTCTGCTTTCTGGGAGAAAATCCAGGCTCAGGCAGTGGCTTTCCATGCAGGTGTGGGGGGAGACTGGGAGACGTGAAACTGGGAAGAGGAAGAGCCAAGTCCCTGCTGTGGACGAAGGGGGCTTGCTTAATCCTGGCGGGGTGTTTTGAGGAGCTGTGCCTCAGAAGGTGCCGCCTGAAACTCAGGTGGAAAGCGTTGGTTCATCCTTTGCGGTCGCTTATGGTTAACTCCTGAACTCCTGGGTCTGCGCTAGTGCGGTGCCCGCCTGCAGCCATCCCCTCTCCAGCACCAGAGAGGGTGTGGGGCCGAAAACTCTGGTTGAAATAAAGTGCTGTCCCATCCCCCCCGTGTGCAGCTGGATTGCTTCAGCTGCCGCCGCCATCACAGGTGGACTTTAAAGGAGGAGTAGGCACCTGGGTGTCTAGTTAACCGAGAGGTTAATTCACAGACTATTTGCCTGCTAACGTGTGATTGATTATAAAGAATAAAATCCTTGAGTTCTATGCAGGGAAGTTCGAAGGAGCACAGCCTGGCGTGGAAGTAATTCCCAAGCCTGAATGTCAAACTGTAGAACTAAACCACAAAGCATCAGTCTTAGAATTTCCCATTCTCGTGTTTTCTTCTTGAGTAAGTTTCAGTCGTTTCTTTTCTTTTTTAGGCTTTGCCCATCTCATCTGGGGTGCGTGACTGTTCTCAGTATTCCCTTCTAAACCTTTTTGCTTCTGTAACATTGCCGTTGATGTCTCCCCCTCTTCATTCCTGAATTTAGTGATTTGAGTCACCTCCCTTTTTCTTGACCAGTTAGGTAAAATCTGTCAATTTCGTTGATCTCGGCAAAGAAGCAACTTTTGGTTTTGCCGAGCTTTCTCCGTTTTTCTTTTCTCTGTTTCATGTATTTCATCCTAATCTGCATCATTCCCCCCTTCTGCTTCCATTGGGTTTAATTTGCTCTTCTTTTTTCTGGTTTCTTAATGTAGAAGGTTACGGTATTGATTCGTAGCCCCTCCCCCCCCCCCCCCCCGCCCGCCGCCCTTTACCGTAGGTGTTTATAGCTATAAATTTTCCTCTAAGCACTCACTGCATTAGCTGCCTCTTGTAAGTTTTGGTGTGTTGTGTTTTCATTGTCATTCATGTCCAAGTATTTGCTAATTTCCTTTGTGATTTATTTGACCTATTGGTAGTTTAGGAGTGTGGTGTTTATTTACACATGGTTATGAATTTCCCAAACTACTTTCTGTTGTCATTTTCTAATTTCATTCCATTGTGGTTGGGTAACACACTTTGTATGATTCAAGCCCTTTTAAATATTTTCAGGCTTGTTTTAGGGCCTAACACGGTCCGTTTTGGAGAATGTTCCATGTGTACGTGAGAAAAATGTATATTCTGCTGTTGTTGGGTGGAGTGTTCTTTAAAATGTGTGTAGTTTGTAGTATTGTTCAGGTCTTTAATTCCTTATTGGTATTTAGTCTAGTTATTCTATTTATTTTTTTAAAGTGGTGTATTGAAGTCTCCAGCAATCGTTGTTGAATTGTCTGTTTCTCTGGTTAGTTTTGCTTCATATATTTCAGAGCGGTAGTCCTAATGTTTTAACGGTGAAATTTTGAATAATATGATTAACTTTTATATGCTTTTTACATTGTTCAAGGATTAATTCATTCTGAAAAATTCTGGGATACGTGCAAATGATTACTACAGCTATGAGCTTCTAGGAGCTTCTAAAATAGCAGTGAAATGTCAGTTAATGGTAGGAAGATTTTTCAAAAAGTGATTTTCTTTTCCTCAAAGTCTCAAGTATTTTTTATTATTATTATTTTTTGTAGCAATAGGAAAATCTATCCTAAAATTTCAGGAGGAATCTCAAAGAGCCACAAATAGCTAAAACAGCCTTGAAAAAGAATAAGGTTGAGGTCTCACACTTTCTGATTTCAAAACTTACCACAGTGCTGCAGAAATCAATACACCGTGGAGCTGGCATAAAGACAGACCCACCGGTCAAGGGCCAGGCTCGCCCGGAAACAAACCCTGCATTTACAGTTACATGATTTTAGACAGGGGTGTCAAGACCGTTTAATGGGGAAAAGATAGTCTTTTTAACAAATAGTGTTGGGAAAACTGGATATCCACATGCAAAAAAATGAAGTTGAACCCTTTCTTTAAGTTTGAATTAACTCAAAATGCATCAGAGACCTAAATGTAAGAGCTAAAACTGTAAAACTCTTAGAAGAAAATATAGAGCACAAGCTTCATGGCATTGGATCTGGCAGTGGTTTCTTGGATATGACACCAAAAGCACAGGCAACAAAAGTAAAAATAGAAATATTGGACTGCACGAAAACTAAAAACTTTTGTGCATCAAAGGACACTGTCAATAAAGCAAAAAGATAATCCATGGAATCAAAATATTTGCAAAAGATATATCTGATAAGGGATTAATATCCAGAATACACACACACACGCACACACACGTACGTGTGTGTGCATGTGTGTGTGTGTCTAGTATTCCTACAACTCAACAACATAAAGCACACTGCTTGATTAAAAACGAGTGAGGGACTTGAGACATTTCTCCAAAGGAGATACGCAAATAACCAATAAGCAGATGAAAAGAAAAGCTTGACTTCACTAATCATTAGGAAAATGCAAATAAAAACCACAACGAGATACCACTTGACATAAGTGTTGGTGAGGATGTGGAGCAGTTGGAACCTTCGTGCACTATCGGTGAGATTGTAAAGTGGTGCAACTGCTCCGGGAAACAGGATGAAGGTTCCACAGAAAGTTTAAATAAAACTGAGTGTGTGATCCAGCATTCCCACTTCTGAATGTAAGCCCAAAGGAATTGAAAGCAGGGACTCGAATATATTTGTACACCCATGTTCCTAGCAGCATTATTTACAATAGCCAAAAGGAGGAAGCAACCCACATCCCCATAGATGGATGGATGGATGGATGGATGGAGAAATAAAGTGTGGTTTATACATGCCATGGAGTGTTATTCAGCCTGAAAAAGGAGGGAAATTCTGACACATTCTCTGACATGGATGAACCTCAAAGACATTGGACTAAGTGAAACAAGCCAGTCACCAAAGGATAATACCGATTCCACGTGTATCAGGTACTGTATGTAAGCAGTCAGATTCATAGGGAGAAAGTGGAATGGTGGTTGGGAGGAGGGCGTGGGGAATGGGGAGTTCTTTTTTTCCGTGGGGACAGAGTTTCAGTTTTGCAAGATGAAAATGTTCTGGAGCTGGATGGCGATGCTGTTTGCACAGCAATGTGCATGTACTTAATGCCACTGAACTGTACGCTTCAAAATGGTAAATATCAAGCCTAGCTCATGTTAAAAAAAGAAAGCTTGCAGATGAACCGTTATGTACACTCCAGGCCTCTTCAGAATTAAGGAAATGCTTTGTATGTTAGCAGTCTCATGGATTTGTTCTAATCTGTCCATTCACACAGAGAAATGCACAAATACATACACATTATGTAAATGTCAAACAGTTATAAGGAGCATTTTGTAAGAACAGATGTAACATTGGTTAAATTCCATAAAGGGGTTGAATGAGAACCAAGGAAATTTGAAATTAGAGCTTGAAATGTGCATTTGGATGCAGAGTTGACATCTCAGATTCGCGGCGTCCCGGACTATCTTCCCGATGCATCCCCCGATCTCCCTCCCACCGACCAAAACAGAACAGAGAGCGAAACCTGCTTCTCCCCCTCGTTAAACGGAAGTGGAAAGTCCTTCTAGTTGCTCAGGCTAAACACGTGGCTTCCCCATCCTCTCTTTCTCTCGCACGCCGCATCCGACTTGTCAGGAACGAATGCGGGTCTGGGACCTGACTGCTTCTCCCCCTCCCCCTGCTCCCTGACCGAAGCTGCTGTCCCGTCAGCCTTCCCGATGAGGCTCCCCCCTCCCCTCCGTTCTCTCCAGCATGTTCGCAGAAGCATCCGGAGTGGTCCTGTGTGTAGATCACATTATTCTTTTGCTCAGAGCCTTCCAGTGGTTTCCCATCTCAAAGAAAAAGCCAAGGGCCTGACTGGACAGCCAAGGTCGGATGGTACCCCGTCGTCCCTCTGGCCACGTCTTCTTTCTCCCCTTCGCCAGCTTGGCTGCTCCTCCGGTCTTGCTGCTTGGCCCTGAGTGAGTCGGGCAGGCCCCTGCCTTAGGTCCTGAGCACTAGGCTTCGTCTCTGGAATGCTCTTCCCTCAGGTGTACTCACGGGTCAGGCGCGGCCTTCTTAGCCAGGCCCTCTCTCTCATCGAAAATGTCACTTTGCATTTTTCTCTCCTACTTCTTTAGTTTTTTTCCCATGGTACTTGTCACTTTATCATCTGTACAATTTATCTTGTTTGTTGTCCGATGTTCCCCAGTAGAAGATAATATTATGAAAAGGACGAGGAAGGAGGGTTTGCGTCGGTCACCGCTGTGGGCCAGCACCCAGGACAGTGCCTGACATGTAGTCAGTGCCCAGTGGCTACTGAGTGAATAATCTGGTTGGATGTGCAGTTCAGGCAGTGACTGAAGCCCAGGGAGCTCTCCACGCAGAAGGACCTCCCCTCATCCTAACGCATGTCAGGGCTCGAGCCCATGGATCCCAGGCCGCATTCCTGTGGCACGCGAGAGGGGTGACAGGCAGCTTTTACTCACTGCGGCACATACATACCCTCGTCTCTCTCCCATGGCAAAGCCCGAGATGTGCCCTTCAGCCCATTCACCCTGGTGACATTCAGCCCGTGTCCCCGACAGCGTTAGCTTTACAGTGATTTTCCATCTCGCACTTTACCTAACAGGTTTTCACGGCTAAAGCATTTGTTGCTGAGGTCGAAAAAAAAAAAATTTTTTTTTTTTTTAAAGTACTGAAGCCTTGTGCTATGATCTTCCTATGCTATTGAAAATATTACAAACTTTTATCTCGAGCGTTATGACTGTTACGGTTAGTGTTGGAAAGAGCAGTTAGTGTTGGAAAGAGCAGCGGGCCACCTTGCTACTTTGTGTATAGACAGAAAGATGATCCGACTTAACTTAGTACACGACTTAACTTAGTACACGCCGTGAAGTTTCATGAGCCGTTCGAGTACGTTTGTTTCCTTCCTCTTCACCCCCATTTTTTTCTCTGAGTAGGTGGTTTGGTGGTTCTTTCTGTTTGCTTCAGGCCTCATGTGGGGAAAGAAAATGAAGAGCAAAGGCCAGATAGAATTGCAGCAATTTTTTCCAGGTACTGACACATATCCTTCTAGAAATCAGTTCCCTTTAGTGATTTGTCCGAATTTGAGAAAGCTTGCGGAGAGCAGATTTGGGTCCCCCATGTGCTAGTTTTGGCCTCTTAGCCAGGTCGTTTGCCCTCTTTGAGCTGAAGGTCCTTCCTCTATAAAAGGTGAACAGAAATAAGATGATGGCTTGGGTTAAGGGGGCGAGAAATACTTTGTGCTTTGTACCCTGGCTGCATGGGTTAATAAACGTTAGATGATATTAGAACGATGATTAATGTCCACGTGGAAAGTCCTTACAGGTTCAACCCAGTAAATGCTTTCGCCAATAAATCATTCTCTGTTTGGCTAACGGCCCCTTTTCCTGTTTAAATGATTGTGTAACAGTGTTTTAATTGGACGTAACTAGAGCATGTCTAGTGTCCATTGTGTCTTTGGAGATGCTCTATTTCTAGAGGACAAAACCGAAGGTGAAGCTTTAGAGGAATTTCAGGCAAACTGAAAAGAGAGCTTTTGTTTTGTTAATTGTGAGAAAATTAATTTAGGACTCTGTCACTGCAAAAACCTGGCACGGCCGGGTCTCCGGTAGGTTCTCAGCAATTTAAAATGAGATGAGAAGATGCAGCGCTGTGTAAGTTTAAGTGTCGACAATTAGATGCGTTAGAGGGCTTCATTGAAAAGTTCTGCTTTTCGGTTAATAAAAGTTAATATTTTTGGTCTTAGCTTCTTTGTGTAAAACAAAGAGTTTTTCTGCTGCCATTACTGGTGTTGAGCAGCAAAAACACGATATGTTTTCTCATGCACGTGACAACCTTTTAATTAGGGATTAACATCAGGAGTAATTTGAGCAGGGAATTAACCCAGAGGGGTGAAGAGAACCCCAAAGTGTGCAGGAGTGGCGGACACAGGGAGCAGTTACTGCCCCCAGCACTCGGGCAGAGTACGCGGGGACGGACAGATCTGGAAGCGCGCCCTGTTCCTCCAGAGCGAGCGGCTTATCTTGGATGTCTTCGTCGGACTGCGAAGAGTCTCACGGAGGGGCTGCTGGCTGTAGGCCACGGTCGGCAAACAGGAAGCTCTGCTCGGAGGTGCTGCTGAGTCACCGGAAGCCAGCTCGGGGCGCTGGTGGAAGATGCTCTCAGGAGTGCCCACTGGGGCATGTCGGGGTGGGGACCATTGTGTGTTCCGCACGCCAGCAGGGCACTGCGGGAGCAAGAAGGTGGAACACGACACGGGAAGCAGGGAGGGAGGCAAGCGCCTGCCCCCAGCACCCTCCACTCGGCCCTCTGTCGTGCCGGCTGGCAGAGGAGAAACGTTTATGGGTCCAGCTCCATTATCACAGCAAGGCCGCGAAGGGGAGTGCGGAGCAATGGCCACGTGGCTGCTGTCATCAGGAGCCTGAGACGTTAACGGGAAGAAGGAGGAGAAGAGGAAAATGGTTAGGATGAACGATTAAACACAAAACCTGGCAGGGAACAGGCAAAGCCATCGCAGTTCTCGTCTCTGTAGTTAATGCCTGTGACCTCCTTCCACTGCCCGTGTGAGCGTCCCCTCGCCCTCGGCCAGACCCCCAGCCGATTGAAGTTCTCTACCTGGTTCACTGAGCCAGACCTTCAAACCTTTCATTTCCTCAGCAGCCTGGTCTTTTTTCAATATCTCTGGTTTTCCATTAACTTTATCATTCGTGCGGAAGTATTAAGAGGTACCTCTGAGAATCCCCTGGGTCCAGACATCGCCCCCCACCCCCCCGCTTTCGTCATGTGGCAGCACCCCACTTTCCCCTGCATAATCAGGCCCCGTCATTCCCGCCTGTGGAGTAACCCCGTTTCCGCCCGTTGGTTCGGCCGAACCTTCGTCGTCTGCGTCGGGTGGTACGTTCCCTCGGGGACCACGACCTTCAAAGGAGCAGAACTCAGAGTCGTCAGGAGTGGAAGCCACGGCTCTGTGAGTGGATGTGCTAGGGACTCCGCCTCCCTCCCAGACCACGTGTTCTCGCTGTGGGGGACGCGGCACCTGCCTGGCAAGGGTCTTTCGTTCAGAGCACCACCCCATTCCTCCATGACGTTTCTTCAGCCGAAGATGGAAACCAGTAAGCGAGTCCGTGTTCGAATTAGGCCAGCCATCCTGGGTGGCGGGGTGTGGTAATGCCAGTTAATTCCATGGGCACGAGCCCATTTTTTTTCCACTTTGCTGTGAAATGACTTTCTTGCTCAGAAGCCAGGCCGTGTGGGGTGTCATGGTGGAGGCTCCGTGGGCGGTGGTGCTGGCAGAGGCATTACAGGCAGAGAAGGCAGGTCCGCGTCTAGAATTCATGTTCATTCCAGTGAGGACGCACCTCTGCCCCTCCTGATCAGCCCTTCCATCCCCCCCACGATGGAAGCAGGTTCGTGTAATCAACTTGCCAGCAGGTGGGCGGCTGGTCTCCCCGGGAATGGTCCCGTGTTTGGGGCTCAGTGTTGGTCTGTGCTGTTGGCAGATGAGACCGGGCAGTAGCCTCAGCCAGGTCAGCCTTGCGTAGGGGAAGCCCATGTCGTCGAGCCCATGCGCGGCCACCATCTGTGCCGCCGCGGCCCCTTCTTCATGGGTCCATTGAGGAAGCATTTCTGTGGCTGGGAAAGAGACCGACTGAGAACCATAGATATGTCTGTTTTTTGACCTGGTTATTAAGAGCTTCATCTACAGTGACTGCCCTTTAATGATTATTCGCATGGGACGCAAATAGCTTATTCTGTACCCATGGCGAGAATTTTATCCACATGTATTTCACCTAGATTTCCTCATCGCCATTTCCCTCCAAGTCCCTAGACAGCCAGCAAATTCCTTAGTAATAATTGTTTGTGATCAGAGGGAATCTGTGCTCTGACCGTCTGGCTCCAGGTGGAGGCGACAAGTGAGTGCATTGCTTGGAGTCCCCCACTGAGAGGACTTTCCTTCGTCGTCGTCTTTTGGGGACAGTATTGTGCTTTTAAGCGTTGCATCAGTGCCAGCGTATTGTGCAGACCCCTGTTCAGACCAGACGTGGCTTTTCTCTTCCTCATTCACGCCGATCGCAGAGAGCTCTCGGGAGGCCCTTGGCGGGGGCGGAGGGGTGGGCGGTCGCATCAGGAGTCCGCGTTGGAGGAGGGAGCCGCCTGCTCGTGACACTTACTCTGGGACCTGCTCGAATTCAGTCTCTCACATACCGTTTTCGCTTGATGATAGGTTGGGCTGCGTATGCCCAGCTTTATGGCTCAGTGGGTTGGACAGCATCCAGTTCACGTCGAGAAGCTCAGGTCACATGATCACATGATGCCCATGTTCAGGCATTTAGTCTCTACCAACACCCAATAACGAACCTGACCCTCGCTATTCCTCCAAAGGTAAATAGTCTGCGGAAGAGAGGTCTAGGTTTTCTTCAAGAGTCTAGAGCTTTGGGCTGTGATTCTCTCATCCTTGCTCGCTAGCGGCCCCATTCAGCATCCCCGTTTGCCACGAACACTTCAGGTATCATTGGATCTACTGGATCATGAGGCCCAGGTGTCAGAGCGGCTTGAACTGCAACCTAGACTTGCTCTGGTCCCTTCGTAGATGGGTTCAAGAAGTACACTCGGATGCGGCACATTACCTGCAGAATCCGAGGAGGCTTGCTAAGCATCGTACCTCTTGTTTCGTTGTTGATGATCTGACTTGGCAATAACTTATCACTCACCTTGGAAGGGAAATATTGACTTGCTTTTGGCCATCAGTTCCAAACACTTAATCGATACGAAGGGTCCTTGAATTTTTGTGGTTTATTTTTATTTTCCGTGCTCTTGCCAAAGCATCTGTATGCGCCTCTTTCTGCCTATCTGTCAGACCCAGTTAGCATAATGTTAGTATGGGGGGCTAGTGTGATATTTTTTGGAATGTCATGACTTTGAGCGGCTCTGAGCTATATCGTGCTAGAATTGACATAGCCCCGCGACAGGGCTCCTAGGCGCGTAAAAGGCAGGTGGAAGCAAAGTGCCTCTGGTAGTTCTTGCAGTTGGCATGTACCATGCTGGTGAGGGACGTTGATGATCGGGGAGGCTGTAGGTGGGTTGGGGAGGCAGGGGCGTTTTGGGAAATTCCTGTGCTTTCTGTTCCATTTTACTGTGAACCTAAAGCTACACTGAAAATAAAATTCCGACTTTTAGAAAATGTAAAAATGATTCTTACAGTGGGGGCTTTATAAAAGCGGGTGCCGGGCAGACGTCGCCTATGTGCTCTGCCCCAGAACGTGCCTTTTCAAGGCACCTGCCCAGGTGAGATTTTCCCTGGGTGTTCAGTCAGGAGGGCGAGTGCCCTCTGGCACCAGAGGGCCAGCTCCTTCCCTGGCGAGCCAGCCTCAGAGCGACTTTCGAGTCCGAGAGTGTCGGTTGGATCGGCCTGTACCCCGATGTCTCCGTTCCAGGCGTCTTCATCCCGTTCTCTCCCTGTCAGCGTCCAGGCTTCGCGTGACACACGCGGGGAGACCGTGAGTTCAGCAGACTTCGTCACGAAGTTTTTGGTTTGATTTTTCCCAACACGTATCCCTGCAGCTGCAGGAAAAAAAGAGACTCTTTGGGGCTGTGACGTAAACTGGTTCCCAGACCGTGACTCAGAGCTCGGGAGACCTGAGTTTGTTGCTTTCTTCTGTGGGCACTCAGTGTGTCCCAGAGTCTGTCCATCCTCTGGTTTTCGTAGTCGCCGTTACCGCCACGCCGTTCACGCGCTGCGGCTCGGCCAGCCCAGGTCCTCGCCTGGGTTCACGTTCAGCACCATCACAGGTGACAGCTCAGTTACCTGCGTGCCCCGGATCACTCGCATCCGGCTTCTCGCGGGCAAGGGACGGCTTAGCGTTGCACTCAAACCCAAAGGCCTGACCAGACCGGTCTCCACACCCCACGTTTGCAAGCCTGTCTCCGGGGATCACTCGTTCTTGGTGCCGGTTCTGCGTCTGGGTTTAGTCAGGAAATAGACACGTAATAATTCCAACAAGGGGCAGTTCACATAAAGAATCACTAACTAATAAGAGATTAACTACTAAGGGCTAAAGAGAACTCTGAAGAATGTAGGAATGGCAGATGTAGGGAAAAGTTCCTACCTCTGTGTCTGAGGCAGAGAACATGAGAAAGGGAGAGACTCGGAACAGAGCCCACCCAAGGCCGAGATTCAGCCCTCCGAAGGTGAGGCTGGCAAGTGGGAGTACAACTCCAGACGGCCACCCTGGGCCGGGCCGGTGAGACTCGCGGGGCAGCTGGCTAGGGCGACAGCACAACTCAGAGCCACTGTGGGGTGCCGCTGAAACTCGTGGGGCTGAACACCAGGCGCGTCCCACGCACCAGCAGGATCAAGAAGAGAAGAAAACGCACTGGACCCAGCCACAGTTTATTCACTGCTTTTTATCCCTGGAACTTGGCATGTGGTTTAGATACTTAAATGATTATTTAATGGATAAGTTGAGTGCAGCTCAAGAGAGCATTAAATTGTTGGTATCTTTGATACGTTTGATTCATTTCACTTAAGGAAAAACTGTGAATGACCTGGTCAACCAAGTGGAGTATGGAAACATGACATTCTGAATGGTCGATGTAAGGGATACCTTGCTTCGTTAGGTTTAAAGAAAATAGATGACCTGGGGCGCCAGTAGAGCCCTTTTTTGAAGACTTGGTATGTATTTATGTGCGCTTTTAAAAACACAGTCCTCTAAAGAAAGGTCGCAGTGATGACCAGTGAGTGTAGAAAACATAACATTGTGTTTTTATTGAGTTTTTTCCCCGAGCAGAGAAAGAGCCACTGTACCAAGTGCCCGTAATAATTTTGTTTTGATTCGTTTTGCTGTTTAATTAGGCGTCAGTAAACCAGAGAAGCAGAGGTTTGTCCCATGCAGATTCTGGCGGAGCTTCGGTCCAGTCCTGCTTCGCTGGCGGTGGGCGGTGGGAGGTGAGGGCGGGGCATGGTGGGCTGGGGGCGGGGAGGAGCAGTGGGCCTGAGGTTCTGTGTGGAGCAGAGGCCCAGGAAGTGACACCTAAACCTCGCCCTGGCTCAGCGCCTCCCCCTGCTGCCTCTGGGTGGAGGTCTCACCCCCCCCCCCCCCCCCCGAGTCCAGCTCCACTGGGAGGAGGAGGACCGGGCACAAACGTAATGGGACACCAGGGCCTTCCAGGGACCCCCTCTGCCCACAGACGTCTTATCGGAGTGTGAAGAAATCCTTCAGGATCTGAGGGAACCAGAAACGGGAGGAGAAGAAAACGTGTGGACGTTAAATTCTTTCTTGATTTATATGTGTTTTAGTGTTCCAAATTATATTCTATAATGAGAATATTAAATATCCATGAATAATTTTGCCCTACTTGGGAAAGTGGTTTTTTACCCTCAGTTTACAGCCAGATTGTCAATTCGCCATAGTTGTCTGGAATAAATGGGCAGAATGAGTAGAAGGCATTGAAATGTGGGCTGTGGATGTGGATGCGATTTCTACCACGGTTGGATTTTGATTATGGCTATTTGTAAATCATTTTTCTGACTTTACACCAAACTTTATCATAATTTAAATACTTCCAACTATATAACCTGTTTACCAGAACGTGAAAGTAGAAATGGGGTTTATTATGAGTTATTGACATTTCTAGGGAATATTTTAATTTCTGTTTTGCCTGAAGAGGGAGCCTAGTTTTTTTATCTCTCTAATTAAGGTAGCTATACATCATGGCATAGCTACATGACAGTTGTGGTTTATCATGGATGGCTGTTGTCCTGACTTAATTATTAATAGTTGTTCCTTTTATTCTCATGGCTTATTCAGACCAGGCAGATTTAAGTCTTATAATGAGCTGATTTGGTGACTTGGTTTAACATAAATTTCTATATAATAGCACCCTCCGTTTTTTTTCTTTTTACAGAAAGTAAATTTATACTGATTATAATATTTTGATCTTCTGCAGAAGTATAATGTGAATAAAATTAAATGGAACAAAGGTGTTGCAAAAAGTAAAATCTTAATTTGTGGGCTGTGTCTTTAAGAAGAACCCACCAGAGTACCAGTAAGTGTATGCACTGGTTGCCATGAGAACACTGTGGGAAGAAGTCCCTGCATTAGAGGGGTGGTCCGTGCAGCTGTTTCCTGGAGGGGTGACCCCGAAAGGCTGAGTAAGCCTTGCGCAGGCAGATGTTGTAGGGGCAGCTAAGTCAGGCATTCTAGTTGGATAGAGAATTTAGGTAGAGCATGGAGGGACTTGGGTAAGGAACAGTTAGTTCGCTTAGCGGGGCGGGGGGGCGGGGTGTGTTGCATGAGGTGGACCAGATGGTTAATGATGCTGGAACGTTATTAAAGCCTGGCTTGTGTGGAAGGAATCTCGAGGGATAGAGGTTTGTCCTGTGATCTGTAGGGTACAGGGAAACATTGGAGCGTTTTAAACCAGGGAATGATCTTGAGCATGTTTCATGTTAGATGAGAGTCAGACGGAGGCAGAGATGCTATAGCAGTGTGTTTGACTTTTCCACGGGCAGTCAGATTTTATCTCTCCCCACTCCCTACGTGGCTTTTGAAGGAAATCTCAGACATCTTATCATTCTATTATGTCAGTCTGTAGCTATAAAAAAGGATTTCTTTTAAAAACATAATTATAGTACCGTTTACACACACACACACACACACACACACACACACACACCCCTCAGGTCATAATATCAAATATTCACTGTTCACTTCATCAATATCTCTCTCCTCCAGTTATTTTCTTTGTTTATTTTTTAATAACTGGTTTATCTAAATTTCTTTTAATTCATAGATCCTTGTATAAGGGATTTTTTTTTCTTTCATACAATTTGGATTTCGTTTGTGTTTTAAAGATGCTAGAGATTTAATTGTCACAACCAGGGGAGAAGTGAGGAGAGAAGGGATGGAAAAGCAAGCCCAGGACGTGGGAGGGCCGGAGCGCAGGGAGGTGGCAGCGGCCACACTTGCGTAAGTGCTGTCCTTGGAGAATTTTGTTGGTTTCTCATCTTCTCTTCTGTAGCTATTTTTTTTCCCCCGGGTAAAAAAATAAAGGTGGAGGAATATACTTCACTCATAAGTAGGAAGGAAAGAAATCCTGATGGACTCACGTAGCTGAGTTTGCGGTAGAGGGAAAGGCAGTCGGAGGATATTACTTTCTGAAAAGCAAGCGCGTCTACGTAGGGGCAGAGGATGCTGGAGAGGAGAGTGCGTGGAACCGCCTCTGTGGAGGATGAGAGAGGAAGTTGTGTAGAGACACGTGTCTTTAGAGGGATGTGTATTCAGCATGTTAGTGAATTGACTGTCGCAGGAGGTAGCAGAAACACTTGCAAACTGTGTAACGTTTACGGCGAAATCGTTGCCACCTCCGGCGGTATTCCAGCCTCTCAGTGACATCCCCTGCCTGTGCCCACCCTGGGAAGCAGCCTGCAGCCTTTCCGGGTGAAGTAGAAAAGCGTGCCGTGTAGTGTTCCAGGATGGTTCCAGGACAGGCATACTCGTTTTGTTTCACAGTGAACCAAAAAGAAACAGTTAACCCAAACGTCATCGTCTCTGTCCTGCTCAAGACCATCAGTGCTTCATTGTTTTCCCATATTGTTAGAACTCCGAACTCTTAAAAAAGAAAAAAAAAAAAGCCTTTTAGTCATCGTAAGGATGTCAGATGTCAGCGATTTCAAATCGGGAAGGTCGATGGGCTTTCATGCCAGTTCCGTACAGAGGAGGAAGACATCCTAATATATCTAGCTGGATATGAACATTTAAATCTAATTTATTATAAAAGTGGAGTTGACTGAAAATCTGAGGGGTTAGCTTTCTTCTGTCACTTTTTTCTATTTTTAGAAAATAGAAATACTTAAATTTTTATTTTGAAATAATTTCAAATGCACAAAAAAGTTGAAAGAACAGAATAAAACAACTTTTGAATGCTTTTCCAATTTTACGAATTGGAAACATTTTGCCACAATTGCTTTATCATCCTGCCATATATTTAGGGATGTACACATGCTGTTTCTCCGGTCAGTTTCGTTTTATCTCTGTAATGATAATCTAAGACATTCTCACGTGTGTTACTTACAGTGCCAGCGGTAATTGAAAGTATCGTATTCCGAGATTGCCTCTGGGGGTCCCTGTGACGCTCGCTTGCCAGCGTCGATCTCCCAACTTCTCTTTCCATGTAATTAAACATCATCCTATATTTAGCCCTTAATGAGATCTTATATTATGTATTTCCTCGTTTCTCAGATGGCTAAGTTTCTATCACAAAAAATGTGAAGCCTGAACTTCGTCTTGGACTTCTTGACTTGGAGGGAGGGTGGGGGCTGAGAGGTAGATGTCGGGGGAAGACCTGGAAGAGGGATGGTCCTGCGTGAGCCTGCAGCGTAGTCTATAGGGACAGGGGCTGGTAGGCTTTTAGAACTGGGAGGGAGCTTAGAGGCCAGATACGAGCACATGCCTCGCACATGACTCGCACACGACAGGTGAGGGTATTGAGGTCCAAAGGAATGAAGTGGTTAACCGAGGTCTCTCCGAAGAGTTAGGACTGGGCCCCGAGTCGTCTTCTGCCCCAAGCTATGTTCTTTTTCTGCTTCTTTATCTTTTTACTTGATGCTCTAGATGAATGGCAGTATTCTCAAGAGGGAGAATATCGCTAAATACTCGAGTCATCAGTTCTCAAACGTTTTAGTATCAAGACAGTTCTCATGCTTAAAAATTAGGAAGCTTTGGAGGGTGATGAGTATGTTCACTCTCTTGTGGCAATGGCATACATTTGTTGAAATGTATCAAATTGTACACTTTAAATGCATGCAGCTTATTGTATGTCAGTTGGACCTCAATAAAATTGCTTTCTAAAATCATTAAGGGCCTCGAAGGGCTTTTGTTTATATGGGTTATGTCTGTATTTATCGAATGAGATATTACAATTGAGAGACTTTCAAACTGTTATTTTAAAATAACAATAATAAACTCGTTAATGTCGGTGTTAACATTTTTAATAAGTATAGTTTCCAAAACAAGTTTAGTAGTAAGGCTTGTGTTTTACATTTCTCTAGATCTCTGTAATGTCTGCTTTAACAGCAGACAGCTGCCTGTGTGTTCAGTGTTACAACGTGTGGTTTGAGTTGAAGTATGTGAAGAAGCTCCGTTTCATGTGTATATGTATGTACTTAAGAGGAGGAGTATTTTGATGGTTTTTTTTCAGATAACTGTGATATTCTTTGACATCAAAACTTGACAAGTGGTGGTTTTTAAAAGTTTCTTTTGCAATATAGAATCTGAAACAGTGAACTTTTTGTATTCAGCATCTTGCACTTGGAATGGATCTTATCTGATCAAATTACTCTTTCTTTAATAGATAGCTATGACTGCTTGATTAATTGGTACTTTTAATATTTAGTCACTTGCCTTTTCTGTTAAATGCCCCAATTTCACGAAAATAGAAACTGGCCCCTGTCTTTTCCCGTTCTACTTCTGTAGGAAAGTCAGGGTACCTAGGGTTGTTTTCATTGCATTATGTAAGTTGCTTTTTGTTTTGGATTTCATTTTTCATTCTTTTACTGAAATAGATGCCCTGAGTAGACTGCAATTATGTTTAAAAAAACAAAAAGCCCACATTTATTCTGAAGGCTGTCTGTCGTTTTTGCAAGGGAGTTTGCCTGCGTTTGCCGCGGAGTTTTAAGAAGGAAATCTAGGTCGGGAGCCTGGGATGGAGATGTGCGGCAGCCTCTGTCACACATGCTCATTAAGATGCCGTGGGCTGCTGCCTGTCCCCCAGGTTGTGCTGGGGACCGCTGCGGAAGGGGTGACCAGGGCCATCTGCGTTTTAAAACCAGAGGTGCTTTTATACCTTCTCCAGAACGTGAGAGGAGAATGTACTCCCTTCTCTGATTAAAAATTGTGCGTTTTTATCAACAGGTAAGAAATGTAAGAAGAACCCCTAGCCTTAGAAAGTTTATTTTCGAAATGATAGGCTGGCTGTTGTTTGAATTCTTCTGGGGTTCCTTATGCTTTTAGTATAAAATGTAAAATCACTTTCCAAGAAGGTTGGCATATAGTATGAATTTAGTAACTTAAATCATCCAGTCCAGAATAATGACCTTGTGGAAATTTTGATTAAAAAAGGTGTAAAAATCCTCAGATACCGAAGATCCTCTCAGGAGGGGATCCTGAAGGAACATTTCAGGCAACACAAAGTAGGATACATTGTTTGGCTTCGATCCTCCTCTCTTCTTTATTTCCTCCACCATTTCATGTGGGTGAAATCAGATTTAAATGAGACCATGAAACATGAAAATAAAAGGCCACCTGGAAGGGGAGACGGCACCCAGAGGCAGCCTGGAGTTGGCCAGTAACAAAATGGGGACAGTCACTTGCCCTCTCAGATGGCCTTGGGGTTAGCGATAGTGGAAGGCAGCAGTCGGTCACGCGGCCTTAATTTGCATTTCCCTAACACTAAGGATGGTGACTAAGGATGGTGAGCTTCTTTTCGAGGGTGTATTATTCATCTGTAGATTTTCTCTGTCATGTTTGTATTCATTCATTTGTATATTTTCTGTGGTGAAAATATCCTTTGAAATCTTTTGCCCATTTTAAAGTTGAGTTAATTGTTTTATAGTTGTGTTGTAAGAGATTTCTTTTTTTCCAAGTCTCGCTTTTTATCATTAGATTAGATTCAACAGACAGAATAAGATTTTCATAAAGATAATCTGAATAAAGTGTAGGAAAAACGAAAAGAAAAACTCTACACACTGTTGTTCATTGCAAGTCTAAATGAAATTAAACCAAGTTAGAGTGAAATAGCTTTTTCCTCATATTCAATGCCCAAACATAATTTTGAACAAACACTATGTGTACCAATATTTAAGTTATGTATATTGTTTTTAATGTAATGAATGGTTTCATTAAAATTTATCTGATGTAGCTTATAATTATAATTGTGTTGTGAGAGATTTTAATCTCTTCTGCATACAAGTCCTTTATTAGATTTATGATTTGCAAATATTTTCTCCCAGTCTGGCTTCTCATTTCATTTTCTTAATGGTAGCTTTGCCAAGCAAAACTTGTAAATTTTGATCCTGTCCGATTTATCATTCTTTTTCTTTTATGGATCGTGTTTTTGGTGACATGTCTAAGGTACCTTTGCTTAATCCGAGGTCACAGAGACTTTTCTCCTATGTTTTCTTCTGCACGTTTTTTAGCTTTAGTTCTTTATATTTAATCCATTGGGAATTAGTTTTGGCTTATGGTGGGAGGTAAGTGTCTACCTGTTTCTGTGCCATTTGTTAAAGAAAACTGTCCTTTCCCCATTGAATTAGGTTGGCATCTTTGATAAAAACTGGTTGACCACAACTATAGAGATTTCTTTCTAAACTCTGTTCTGTTTCACTTATCTAATGTGTGATCTATACTATGCCGATGTGGTTATTGTACATTTATATAAGTTTTAAAATCAGGACATGTAAGTCTTCCAACTTCCCTTCAAATTTGTTATAGCTTTTCTATATATTTTTTGCATTTCCATGTAAATTATGGAATGATCTTATTGATAACTTCCAAAAATCCAGCTAGGATTTTTAATTGTAATTGCCTCGAATCTATTGGCAAGTTGGAGAATAGCCATTTTAGTCTTCCATTCATGAACATGGTATATATCTCTCCATTTATTTAGATCTTGCTTTTTTTTTTTTTATTCTACTTCAGTGACTTGAAATGATGCCTTTGACAATTTTGTCCAATTTTATACTTATTCTTTTGTGGATAAAAGTCACTAACAGCTCCATAACAAGAAGTCCTCTGTAATATTTTAACCTTATAGCAAACTTATGCTTCCAGTACTTTTCAAGTTTTTGTCAAAGGCATTAGCTAGGTATGACTGCGTTGTTCTAGCTGTGATACTTAGAGCAAATCAGCTCTAATGGAGGAGAAAACAGTGGTACCTTGTAACTTTTATTTCATTTCTAGTTGAAGGGTTCCCGACTGAATTCCTTGAAGAGGAAATGGCCTACCAGGGGTATCATCAGAACAGCCAGAACTGGCCAGAAAATACAAACTTTTGCTTCGAACCCGAGCAAGTAATGAATCCTATACAGACTGGTAAGTGCGAGCTTGCCTTCGGCTGCTGAATGTGAACTATGATATAAACAGGAAAGAGCCACAGCCACCACTCACATAAAACATTTTAGCCTAAATATAAATCGTAAAGCACAGCCAAGGTATAATTATTTCCCCTGACCATTTAGCTGACCCTTTCTTCCATCTGTTTATCTCTTTTTCTGAGTCACACGGTCCCTTGAATTCTCTCTCCCCTTCAAAACCTGTTTTGAGTAAATTAACTGAAATTTATATTCATTGAAGACTGAATGATCAGTAGTACCACAGAACCTTAATTCTTCCAAAAAGAATAATTACTGTCCTAATAGCACCATTTGTTGAATGCCTGTCAATACTAGAGGCTTTATGTATGTGTTATATGTGTGTGTGTGTGTGTGTGTGTGTGTGTGTTTTTAACCTAACGCTGCCAAATATATATTATACTCATTGGACAGAAGCGAAAACCAAGACTCATACCCAATTTCTATAAAATTCAAACTAATCTGTAGAGAGGAAGAGCGTATCTGCAGTCGCCCGGAGCTGGGAGTGGCGGGAGGAGCGGGTGGCAGAGGGGCCTCCGTGTCGGAGCCAGGCCGGTCGCGAGCTCGTGTGTCGCTCCTGGTTTACACGTGGCTTTTTTTGTTGCCGTCATTGCCGTCTAACTTATAAGGTGTTCATAGCCGGTTCCAAAGGACCTAGTCGTTGATGTTATGTATGTACTATTCTCTACTTACTGGCTATCCTAGATAATGGCAATTTTTAGAAACAGCTTCATTGAGATTTAATTCGGATACCCATTTAAAATGAACGATTCGGTGGATTTTAGTATATTCCCATGCGTGTACAGCCGTCACCAGAGTCAATTTTAGAACCTTTTCATTAGCTCAGAAAGAACCTGTGTTCCAGACGTCACTCACTCACTGTCTCCTTAGTTTCCCCAGCCCTAAGCCACCACTGATCTAATTCCTGTCTCTGTAAATTTACCTTTTCTGGACATTTCCTGTACGTGGAATCCTGTAATATGTGGTCTTTTGTTACTGGCTTTTTTCACTAAGCACATGTTTTCATGGTCCATGCATTTTACGGCGTAAATCAGCACCTCATTCTTTTTATATGAATATGTAGTGTTCCAAGGTACGGAACATTTATTCATCCATTGATGAGCATTTGAGTTGTTTTCTTTTAATTGTTTTTTTTTTTTTTTTTTTTTTTTGGCTATTGTGAATGATGTTTTAAACATTCACGTACAAGTGTTTGTGTGGACATAGGTTTTCATTTCTCTTGGGTATATAGCTACGTCGGAGTTGCGGATCATATGGTGGTGCTGAGTTCATCGTCAGGGGAATTACCAGGCTGTGTTCCAAAACAGCTGCGCCACCTCACACCCCCACCCTCATGCATGAGCTTTGCAGTGCTTCCACGTTCTTGACAGCACTTGACCCCCCCGTTTCTGAAATTATAGCTAACCCATGGGTAGCGAAATGATGTGTCATCGTGATTTTGATTTGCGTTTTCCTAGTGACTAGTGATGTTTATTGTCTTTTTTATCTTTTCATGTGCTTTTTGGTCATTTGTATATCTTCCTTGGAGAAAGGTTTACTCAGATCCTTTGCCCAGTTTTTAATTGGTTTGTTTGTCATTTTATTGTACTCTATAGAGTTCTGTATATATATTCTGTGTACTAGACCCTTATTAGATTTGTGATTTGCAAGTATTTTCTCCCATTTTGTGGGTCATATTTAATTTTTTCCTAGTGTTTTCTGATGCATAAAAGTTTTTAATATCGAAGACTAATTTATCTGGTTTTCCTTTTGTTGTTCAGGCTTTGCTGTCACATCTAAGAATCCACCACCAAATCTGAGGTCGTGAAGATTTATTCTTATGTTTTCTTCTAAAATTTTTATAATTTTAGCTTTTGTATTGAGGGCTTTGATCCCCCCCATAAGTTAACTTTTTTTATATGGTGAGAGGCAGGGGTCTGAATTCATTCTTTTGCATGTGGCTATCCAGTTGTCCCAGCTCAGTTTTTAAAAAGGACAGTTCTTTTCCTGTTGAATGGTCTTGGCACCCTTGTCGAAAATCTGCTGACCATAGACATACGGTTTCTCGGCTCTTAGTTTTAGTCCACTGACCTGTGCTTCCGTCTTCATGCCAGTACTGCACTGTCATGATCGCTGTCACTTTTTGGTAAGTTTTGCAGTTGGGCAGTGAGAGTCTTTTTCCTACTTCGTTCTTTATTTTCATGATTGTTTGGCTATTCCGGGTCCTTTGCAATTCCATATGATTTTAGAATGAGCTCGTCAGTGTCTGTAAAGAAATCAGCTGGGATGCTGATAGGAATTGCAGTGAATCTATAAATCAGTTTTGAGAATTTTGCCATCTTAGGTCTTCCAGTCCATAAACATGGCCTGTTTTCCCATTTATTTACATCTTATTTCTTCCAACAGTATTTTTGTACTTCTCAGAGAATACATTTTATACTCCCTTTGTAAAGTTTGTTCTTAATATCTTATTCTTTTTGATGCTATGAATGGAATTTTCTTAATTTCATTTTCAGATTGTTCATTACAATGGTAAGGCTATCCAACTGATTTTAGCCTATTGATCTTGTATCTTCCAACCTTGCTTTTAGTGGATTACTTAGGATTTTCTATACATAAGATCGTGTCATCTACAAATAGAGTTTTACTTGTTCCTTTCCAATCTGGATGCCATTTTTTTCCTTTTCCAGCCTAATTGTTCTAGTTAGAAACTTTAGTACAATGTTAAATAGATGAGAAGTGGATGAAAACCTTCTTGGTTTGTTCCTTGTTGTAGGGGGCAAGCACCCAGTCTTTCGCCATTAAGTGTGGTGTTAGCTGTGGGGTATTTTGTTTTGTTTTGTTTTTAATACCTACAGTACCTGGTCTTCCTAGGTAGTCTCCCATTGAAGTACTAACCAAGCCCAACCCTGCTTAGCTTGGCTGTGGGTTTTTTGCAGAAGCCATTTATCAGATTAAGAATATACCTTTTATTCCTAATCTTTTCAGTGTTTTATTTATCATGAAAAGGGTTTTAGATTTTGTCAGGTGGGTTTTCTAGTCTATTGAGGTGATTATGCGGTTTTATTTTTTATTCTATTGATATGTAAGCACTACATTAATTGATTTTTGGGTGTTAAAACCAACCTTGCATTCCTAGGATGCATGCCATTTGGCCATGGCATTTATTTATTTATTTATTTCTCTATCTATCTATCTATCTATTTATTTATTTATTATTATTTATGCCTATAGCACCTTATCTTCCTAGGTGGTCTCCCATCCAAGTACTAACCAGGTCCAACGCTGCTTAGCTTCTGAGATCAGACATCGGGCTTGTTCAGGGTGGCATGGCCGTAGACCATGGACTCCAATGGGGCGTGAACCCAGGACCTTCTGCGTGTAAAGCATACATGCTAACCGCTACACTGTCCTATAATACTTTTTATATGCTGGCATATATATTCACACTTTTTGAGGATTTTTGCATCCATATTCAGAGCAGATATTGGTCTGTAGTTTTCTCGTCTAGTGTTGGCGTCAGGGTAATGCTGGTCTCAGAATGAGTTGGGAAGTGTTCTCCCCTCTTCAATGTTCTTGAAAGAGTTTGTGAAGAATTGGTTTTGATTCTTCACTAAATGTTTGGTAGAATTAATCAGTGAAGCCTTCTCAGTCAGCATTTTTCCCCGTGAGGAGTTTTTAATTACTTAGTCAAGTCAGAAAGAAGAGGAACCAGCAAGGGTAACTTCAAGGGAATGGCCGTTTTTGAGATTGAAGAAAATCCAGAAGACTTTATAAAGTCCTGAGAGTCAAGGGTGGTAGCCAGTCCCCAAGGCGGCTGCAGTGACCCCTCCCTCCTGGCACTCACACCTCGGCGTAGCCGCCCCCCACACTGTGCCCGCTTGGTCTGTGTGACCGATAGAATAGATGACAGAAATAATGGTATGTCATTTCTAAGGTTAGGCTACAAAAGACTTTGTGGCTTCTGTCTTGGTCACTCTGGGTTCGCTCACCCTGGCCATAGCCCACTGCTGCGGAGAGGCAAACGGGGAAACAGGTCTCCAGTCAGCAGCCAGGTGAGAACGCCACTGGGTAGGCAAGCTCTCTGGCCCCAGCCAAGTCTTCACGTGACCACAGCCCTGGCCAGCGCCTCCACTGCAGCCTTGTGAGACACCCTAATAGTGGAGGCGGGGCAGAAATAGATTCTGGGGGACATTGTGAGGGTCACATCAGCTGGATTTTCTGGTGAATTAGGTGTGGTGTATGAAAGAGAAATTAAGGGTGACTCCAGTGATTATTACCAAAAAATGCTGTTAGGAATGGGAAGACTGAGAATCATGCCAAATTTTGGCTTTATTTTACACAGTAAGAGCTGGCACTTCGATATAAAATTCAGGAAATTGGGGCCTGGAAGGCCGGGGATGTAAATTTGAGTGTCATTAATTTATAGGCAGAATTTTAAATTGTGAGATTGGATGAGATCACTAAGCGAGGGAACGTGGATGGACAAAAGAGGGGTCCCTCCCTCCCCCAGCCGCTCCGCGCTTCAGTCTCAGCTTACATGTTTACTGAGCAAAGACCTTCCTTGACTTGAACTAAAATACACTCCTCTGCTGAAGATTCTCAGCCTCGACCTTGTACGTCTTTGGGACATTGGAGCACGCAGGGTCTGCCATACTGTAGGTGCGCAGTAAACGAGTAAGGAGTAAATGACAGGAGTCTGTAGAAGTCACTTACTGTGGCATGTGATTTAGCAATCTCCTCCTGTCCTCCTGTGCCAGCCATGCAACAGTTGTTCTCCTCGATGCTTTAAGCGTCCCGTTTTCCTTCAGCAGAAGCGTGAGAGGCCGGCCGAGCCCGCAGCAGCTCTGCGCCTCACTGGGGAAGACCCGGAGGACGCATGTGTGTAACCTCACATGTGTGTAACCTCGCATGTGTGTAACCTCTCGCATAGTCAGCTCCCCTGCTGTTCTGAAGAAGCAGCATCGGGGCCTCCTCCACCCCTCAAAAAGTTCTAGGTTTGCCTTGACTTTGTTCTGGTTCCCCAGTGTGCCAGGCTCCCCTAATCCCCAACCCCCTTACTAGAAGAGGGTGGTGCGGCTGCCTCCGAGCCCCAGGAAAGAACATTCTCTCCAGGCCTGGGCTTGCCTGCAGCCTCCTCTGACAGCTGAAGTACCTTAAGGAGGCAAGTCATTAGCATCACCAGGGAACTCCGATGCAGATTCTTAGGGCCCAGAAATCTGTGTTTTTACAAGTCTTCAGGGTAACCTGTGCTAAATTTTGAGGTCATCTTCAAGAGCAGAATTAGTGCTCGGCCTGACCAGCTTTGCTCTGTTCCCTTGTAAGAAGGCACACAGTTTACCTGATGTCTCGAGGGCCTTTTCTCATCCCAGATCCTTAGTCTAGTATTTCTCCTCTCAAGATGCCCGCTGTCTACCACCTCACTCAGGAAGCTTTGAAATGCAGATTTCTTCATGATGTCTATGTGAGGTGAAAATGCCTTTTTTTTTTAACTGTCTTTTTTTTTTTAAAATAACCTAAGCTGAATGTCTATGTAAAAATATATTGAAAGTTTAATTGTACCTGTACATTTACCTTTCGATAGACTGTAGACTCGAGCATTGTTGTGCTTTTACTTCTGTATATTTGTTGGCTGTTTGAGTTAGAGAATCTTAATCAAATCTTAGAGAATATGAGATATAATACTTTTAGCTCATAACAAATGAATTAGTGAATCTTAACTGATTCATCACCATGCCCAGTCACATGTTATCTCAGTTTGTTTTAACGTGCTATTGACAACACGTGTAACTAACCAGAGTTCGTCATAGGATGATAAGGAGAGCTGTCTTTGTGGTCGTATTCACTGGGAGTGAGTTTTGAACTCCTTCTTTATTCCAGATCCCTTTAAGGTGCACCGCGATGATGGCCTCGAAGATTTGCTCTATTTCCCCAGTGGAACAGCCAGGACTTCGGCATTTACAGAGCAAAATGAGCCCCTGAAAGACAGTTACGGTATGCCTTCTCTAACTGGATTTCCTTCTTAACCCCAGACAGTCAGTACGGCCGTCACCCCGTCACCTTTGAAGTGAACCTCCAGGCGAAGCCTTGTATAGGGGCTCGGGCTGGGAGGAGAGGCTTCCTAGAGCAGTCAGGAGAGAGAAGGCTCAGCTAGGTCCTCCGCCTGCTCACCTTCTCTCAGGGGATCTGGAATCCTGTATCCTCGGGCCAGGTTCTGTCTGCAGGGTTTACTACCTCGTGGCCTTGGGCAAGTCGCGTCCTCCCTAAGCTTTGGTTTCTTTATCAGATGGGGCCAACACTAGTTCCTACCTTAAAGTAGTGATGATTAGATAAAAGCATGTACAAACACTTCCCATCACGTCCATTACATAGTAAACATTGAACAGGTCTTAGTTATCAATTAGTGGTATCCTCATTTCTGGTTTTGTATAACTTTTAACTTGAATGTGGTCAGGGTTCTGTAGGGGAAGCTCACCCGTTCTACCTCTATACACCTTACATTTTCAGCCTGGGACTCTTAACAAAATGACAGATTAACAAGAGGAGAATAAATAGTTTATTAATGCATATGGCATACACCTCACAGGAGAAAAGTAACTCAGGGTGGTTGCTTAGGGTTTCAGTTTCTGTAGCATCTTCGACAAAAAAACAATAAATTTGTAGAGAAATGACAGGACAAAGGGAAGCAATTTTAGGCTTCAAGGACAGGCAAACTGGGAAGATGAATGGGAGGGAGCTGGGGAAGGTTTGTTTGCAGACCTCTCTGGCGCCCCCTCTGGCGGGCAAGAGTTTATCTCCAGTAAAAGAATTTGTGGGCCTGCCTTTAGACAGAAAGTGGGAAACTTTTTTCTGGTTTTGCTATTGCTTTGTTGCCCTCAGCTCAAAATGGTTTTTCAGTCAAAGGGTCATATTTTAGGGTGACATATTCTGCTTCCTGTAGTGCCCCCCATCAGCACGTCCCACTTCAAGCTGCTTATTATTCTGTATTTGTAAAGGTCCTGGCTAATAATATGTTTAACTTTGGCTTTTCTTTGGACCCTTGGGAGAAAGGTGTTAAAAGAGTTGACTTTGATGCTACCCAGCTACTCTCCTCATACTTTGAATTTGGCTTTGACGCCTGGTTTTTTTTCCAGCTCACTAGTCCGTGAGGCCCTCAGTCGCGTTGACTTCTCCCACAGCATCTTTCCTCTCTCCCTTTTTGCTCCCTCCGCTTTCCCCCAGTGTGACCCCTGTCACTTCACAGCTAGACCCCTCAGTAGTCTCCTGACAGACTTCCTGCTCCCTTCTAAAATTCATTCAGAATAGACCTGCGCTGTATTGATCACCCCGAGGCCCCGTTCTGTATTGTCACCTCATTTTCATGATTAAGACCTGAAGACACCAATTTTTTTTTTTCTTCTCTTCAAGGCTAATTTCTCAGGCTTTTCAGATCCTTTTCCCATTGTTTTAATCTCATTTTCCCTTACTGGTATGCAAGATCTCTTTGCATCAAACTAACCTTATGGTCCCAGAACTAACCCGATGGTCCCAGAACTAACCCGATGGTCCCAGAACTAACTTGATGGTCCCAGAACTAACCCGATGGTCCCTGGCGGTCCTGTTGGCATCTTCACCCTCTCTCTGGCTCTCCATCCTTGAAACTGGCTACTCTCGCATCTCTTCCTGCTCTTGCTTTTTTCTCTGAAGCCTCCTGTGATTATTCTGGTCCTCATAGTTGTTTTTAAACTCTTATACCACCTAGTTCATATTACACATTTTGCATTATTTGATATATGTCAGTCTCACCTCTCTAGGTAAATTGTAATAATCTCGATGGCAAGGACCATCAATAGGTTATTAAAACCCCTAGTCTGGTAATGGACAGCACAATAGTCATCCTTTTACACTGTCTAGTTCTAAATAATTTGCAAAGCATTTTCACAAAATTGTCTTCTAATGTTGGAAAGGGGATATTAATCTCATTTTGCAGATGAGGAAATTAAGACTCACAGTTCCTAATTATATATTTCAGTGTTGGAGATAGAGCTCAATCTTTGGTATTTTGGATCTCTGTAATACACTCTAGAAAGTAGCCAATCGACGTTGACTTGTGACACTACAGAGATATAGTCTATTAACAAGTAGCCAAAATCTGGAGAATAATAGCAGTTTTTAATGTAAAACCTCCTTGCTTTGCTTTTCATTGGTTCTTAGGTCTACATCTTTATGGCAGTATATAAAGTTGATTTTAAATATTAAATGCCTCATATGCCAACTGTAATTTTAAAAAGTTATTTTAAACATGGGGGTCAATGGGGAAGATAGTCAAAATTCATGATGAATTTCCACAGTGACAGATGATTCCTAGATTAGTGGGGTTATCACATTGTAAGTTACGAAAATGTCCAATCACTATGTCGTACACCTGAAAGTAATATAACCAATATGAGATTGTATATCAACTATGCTTAATAAAACATAAATTTAAAAATAAATATATAAAAAATAAAATGACTTATTTAAAAAAATGCCATTTTTTACCCCCCCAATGTTGACCCAGTTTCGAAAATATGTTTGTTTGTGTTTCGCTGTTAGGCCTGTTTCCCTGTGACACATTCGCTCCCACAGCTGTCGTACCTCAGGGGTGGCCTGTGGGCGCTCCGGACGCCCCGCCGGCGGGAGTCTTCATCTCCCCAGAGGCCACACAACCTCTGCAGCCTACGGCAGGTAAATTATTAGAACCCTTCTTTATCAATTAATGGTTAGAGTATCAACTATCTACATAAATCAGCAGACTTATTTTTTAGCAGCATACAGCAGTATAGATAAAAATTTCAGAACCATCACAGATGTTTTTAAACTTATATTACTGATTTCACAGCTAGACGAATTAATTTGTAGTGGAAATACAAGACCTTGGGTTAAAGGGCAACGAAAATCTCTTTTTAATTCAGTGCGGATTTAGAATTTTAGGGTTTTTATTTCTTGGTGTCCCACAAGTTCCCTTTCTGACACGAATTGCGTACCCGTGTTTTTTCTCTTCTTTGCCTTTTCTCCTCCACTGTTTTTTTCTCCCAATGTCCTGGTGGAGTAGGCACAGGTGCATTAACCAGACAGCTTCTGAGTTATGTTTAGAGTGTTATGGTCACAAAAGCCAGATAGTCCTGTGCTCTAAGAAAGTAAGTTTTAAGTGCAGAGCTGTGAGCAGACAGTGATGGGTCCTAAATTTCCACCTTTCTTCCCTTAGAGCCAGCTCTGGTGGTAGAAATGCCATCGGCAGAAGAGGCGGCCCCAGCAAAATCATTGGAAGTAATGATGGGATTGAATCCTGCTGATATGGCACCATCTAGAGAAACGGAGATGGCCTTGGCCATGGACACAGAGGCGGCATTGGCTAAAGACGTGAAACCACCTACCGAAGAAGATGTGGCACTTGCAAAGGACATAGAATCATTCATCGAATCCGATATGGCGCTAGTCAAGGATGTGGCGCTACCCACAGAAAAAGAGGAGGCCCCAGCCAAGGGCAGAACACTATCCAAAGAAACGGAGATGGATGTGGCCCCGGCCGAAGACATGGTACCACCCACAGACAGAGAGATGGCCACAGCCGAGGGTATGGTATCACTCTCAGAAAAAGACACGGCACTGGCTAAGGACTTTGTATCACCCACAGAAATGTCTTCAGCCAAGGAGTTGGCCTTGCCCTCAGAAACCGAGGTGGCCTCAGTCAAGGACATGGCTCCGTCTCCAGTAACAGAAGTGGCCCTGGTCAAGGGCATGGCTCCCCTCCCAGAAATAGAGATGGTCCTGGGCAAGGATGTGGCTCCATCCCAAGAAAAAGAGGTGGCCCTGGTCAAAGACATGGCTCCATCTCCAGTAACAGAGGTGGCCCTGGGCAAGGACATGGCTCCACCATCGCCAGTAACAGAGGTGGCCCTGGGCAAGGACACGGCTCCACCATCTCCAGTAACAGAGGTGGCCCTTGGCAAGGACATGGCTCCACCATCGCCAGTAACAGAGGTGGCCCTGGGCAAGGACATGGCTCCACCATCGCCAGTAACAGAGGTGGCTCTGGGCAAGGACACGGCTCCATTGCCAGTAACAGAGGTGGCCCTGGGCAAGGACGTGGCTTCAGCCCCAGAAACAGAGATGGCTCTGGGCAAGGATGTGCCTCTGCCTCTAGAACCAGAGATAGCCCTGACTAAGGGTGTTGTCCTGCCCTCGGAAATGAAGGTGGCACCAGTTCCAGTTAAGGACATGGGAGCTGTATGGACACAGGAGGAAATGCAAGGAGAATCCCGGTTGGGCTCTCTCCAGAATGAGGGGCATTCTGCCGCACCCGCTGCCGTGATCTCACCAGGTACGGACTTAACTCACTCTCGGTGCCTCTGCCTGCCAGGGCGTAGTCCCCAGAAGGGTCAGGGACACACGTCACGCCAGGTGAAATAAAGACAGTGCTTTGCCACTCCACGCACACTCCTGCTCTCCTAGGCCGTTCTCTTTCACCCGCGCCCTCCTCCGACCTCTGGCACCTTCCACGTCCGTATCCGCTGCTGATCTTTCCGTTTTCCTCATAGATAACTGGAGCAGTGAGAGACTGTCCGTGACCATCTGCCCGCCGGTCATTTGCCCGGCTCCTTGCGTCCGCGCGCGCAGACTCGGCCCGCCCTCTGTTCCGCGCGAGCCCCCATCTCTCGTTGGCTGCTTAAGCGTGTCGCCCCCCCGCCCCGCCCCCAGCCGTTCGCTCCTTTCTCGACTCTCGCCAGCCCCCCCCCTTTCCATTGGATCATTCCCACCAGCACACAAACATTTCTTTTTTTCCCCATCTTAAAAAGAAAACGAAAGCCCAGCCCCACCCCTAACCCCCAACTCCGCCTTCCAAAGCTTCCACTCCGTTTCCCGCCGCCCCGGCGGGAGCAGCCCTCGTTCCTGCAGAACCGATCCCGTTGCCGGTTTCCGGAAGGTGGAGAAACCACCGGCCCCGTGCTTTGCTCACAGCCGCGTCGTGTTCACCGTTACTTTCAGAACCGGTCTCAGCCGCGGGTCGGAAGTGTAACGTGCCGACAGACGAGGAGCCCGTGCTGGAGAATCTAGAGCAGCAGAAACCGTGGGGCGGTCAGCCTTCGGAGCGTTCTCCCGAGACCTCGGGTGAGTTGGGAAGGCGCAGCGGGCTCTGAAGCCGCTGACACTGGGCGGTGGCAGTGTAGACGTTTCCGGTTGGATGGTGGTAATCAGCAGTCCCATTTATGAAGTCAGTTCTCTGTCTTGGACAGATTTTTGTCGTGCTAAGGCAGAAAGGGAGCTGGTTACATAAGTGTAAATTATCACTACATCACCTCGGTCACCTTTTCACTGTTCTGTCCTGTGTGGCCTTAGGCAGGTTATTTAAGTTCCCTGAATCTCAGTTTACTCAGCTTTAAGAGGAATATATTGGTCCCTTTGCATTGCCTGGTAGCTTGTCGGAAATACGTCACCTTGACTCCACCGCAGACCTTCTCAATCATAATATGCATTTTCACAAGTTTTCCAGGTAATTCTTATATACATTCAACTTTGAGAAGCACTGCCGTATGACACTTTCTAACTTAAAGTTCGATTATTCATTGAACGTTAAGATGACGCGTTTTTTGTTGTAAGCGGGAAAAGCGCGTGTGATCATCGACTTGAGTCTCCACGCACTTTTCTGTGACTGTGATTGGGATGTGCACTGGAGGGGAGGGACCACGACTTATTTCACTTACAGCCTCTGGTGCTTTGCATCCCATCGAGCGCCAAGAAAGAGCAGAGTAAGCGTTTGGGTTTTTTAAAATGTTGTTTTAGCGACTCAACATATCAGTAAAGATTTATCCAGTTCTTACTGTGTACAGAGTACAGCATGCTAAGGCATGTGGATGTTTAAGTCTGGGTCCTTATTATCTATTATAGCCTGGATGGCAAGAGAAGTTCCCAGACATGGGCTCTGAACCCAAAGATTTACGTAATAATTGAATAATAAACTAGTATAAGAGACGGCACCCAATAACTGCTGATTAATTGCCAAATTAAGTGTTACAAATGCTGAAGCCTAGCGATTTTGTGAGAGAAGGAATAATTGACCTGAGATGCTAAATAAATGAATGGTAGGATTCGGAGGACTTTGGAGGGGTGAAGGCAAAAACAAAGGTACTGTGTAAGTATTTTAATGTTCTCCGAAGTCATTTCACTGAGTCGGACGTGGCAAGCGCTGTCCTCGACCAGCTCTTAGTGGACTCTTCCTGGGAGGTCGGGCCCACGCTGCATCGCCGTGCAGGCGGGAGGTCGGACCAGCTGACCTCTTGAAACCTTTCCAAGGGTGCTTCTCCCGATCGTTTTAATTCGTTACCCTACTCCACACTGTGTCTATGTCTCTGTCTTTGGGGAAGTACGTTTGGAACAGAACATTTGTCTTTCAGAGTAGGAGGCTCTGGTTCCGGAATGATGAGAATTTTTCTCTGGCCAAAATACTAATTCAGTATCTTTTTTCTTTTCTTCCTCCTCTTCTCCTTTTTTTTTTTTTTCCCCCCTAGTAGCATAAGTCCAGCCTTCTGGTCTGTTTCCTAGAATTGACTTGGTTAGTTTAACAAGTAATTAGTATAATATTGGTGACAGACTCTTAGAATTATAAATTCTAAGATCAGACATATTTCATTTAATTAATTTATAAATATCACCACGAAGAGACAGGCGCTTACCATCTTTGCAGAATTGGGAATTGCGTACCTAGTCAGCTGATAACAAATATAAATATCAGACGAGATTAATAGGCAGTACGTGCTCATTATAGGAGTTAGAAAATCTCAGAATTTCTTTTCTCCATTTTGAAATATGTTTGAAAAAAATGTGGCTTTACACGAGATGATGATCTTTATTAAATATTTGCTAATCCCAGTTAAGGGTGAGAAATGTTTCGGAAAAAGCTGTTTTCCTAAATGAATTAGTATGTGGGTTGGCGAAAATAGACTACTTAAAAATGAGTCACTGAAGAGACTTTTTTTTTTTTTAAAGACACAGTAACAAGGAGTTTTCTGTTTGGAATTTTGGCCACCCTCGTGTGTTGCAGGTACCGTCCCCGCACAAGCCAGACAAGTGTGCAGACCCAGGGACCGCAGGCCCGCCCGGCCCAGGCCCGCCCGGGTCCCTTCTGAGCTGCTGGGAGGCTCTTCTCCACAGAAGACCCTCGATTCCGGGCTGGGCCCCTTCTCTTTGTCCGAGCCGGGGTGGGTCTCTGGTTCAACTTCCTGTGGCGAGCCCGGGAACCCAAGGAAAACTAGTCATGTTGACTTCCTTGAACCCCAGAGGGACCTTATTAGCAGGGAGGTCTGGGATATAGAAAGCACAGCAATGATGATTAAGAAGAAAAAGAAGAAACCAAAGCAAAAGAGATATTCTCAGCCCCGGGCTGGGGGACCTGGCGACGATGACAGTGCAAAAGAGCCTAAAGGTCGTCCCTTTGCAGCCGACCCACAAAAAGCAGATGTCCTCCCCAGCCCGTCCACCGCGGTGGGCACGGAACGTGGGCTGGCATCAGGAGAAGACCTGAAAAAGGACCATGAAACTGACTCGAAAACAGCCAAACCGGGAGCCGCGAGCTCTGTCTCAGAAAGCCGCGGTGTTCCTCCGTGTCCTTCGGAAGAACCGATAAAGTCTCAGCCCAAGCCGAGAGCAGAGGCGGAGGTCAGAGGCGACCAGGCAGGACCTCCGAGCCGAGACGGGAAGTCCCTGCAGCAAGGCGAAAGCACTCGTGAGGGTGAAATCCGGACCCCGGGCTCGCCCCGGCTGCAGGGGCCCCTGACCGAAGTCTCTGCACACAAAGTAGGAATTCCTTCGGAGGTCAGACCCAGAGAGGGCTGCTCTCCTGTCTTGGACCAAGAGGCTTTGGGGGCAGTTTCAAAACCCACGGCAGCAAAAGAGCTGCCTCATTTGATACCCGCTCTGACAGCAAGTAGTCCATTAGGAAGGAGTCTGACAGACGGGAATGATGAAAGGAAAGTGACTGACCTGCAGGGCGACAGACAGAAGGAGTTCTCCGAAGGGGCAGAGCAGGGTAAAGGACTGCACGAGGAAGCTTTTCCCCAGCAGAGACAGGGGCCGAGCGTCTCAGCTTCCGAGCAGCCGCAGGACAGGGTGGTGGTTCCGGTTCCCGGGCCGGGGAGCGAACCGCTTAAGAGGATGGCAGGTGATGGTAAAAGCAGGAAGGGAAGGGGAAGTTCCGGGAAAGTGAGAGCAGGCTCCGGGAAGGGAAGGGCGAGGGCCGAGATGCCCTTCCTTCCGCACGGCCAGGAGGACGGCAGAGCCGTTCTAGTGCCGGGCGAGCCAGACCCTCAGGTGAGCCAGGCTGCAGGAAAGAGGGAGGAGCCGGATTCTTCAAAGCATCCAGGGATCGTGGCTGATCTCCCTGAGTCAGGGGCGGTGGGGAGACCTCAGGAGGCCGCAGACCCTAGCGAGGCAGGAGCCTTGCAGGCATCGGTCCCTCTGGAAGATGGGTCAGGCCTGACTCAGACTTCCGGGGCCCCACCAGAAAGAGGAGCCATAGCCGCACATCCGGGTGTCAGTAACCAGAGCAAGGAAGAAAAGTGTCCCTGGATGGGTCGCGAGGCAGCTCCCTGGATTTCCGAAAGGCCTAAAAAAAGAAACAGTGAAGGCAAAACCAAAAAGTTTAAAAATAGTTACTCCGCACAGCCTGCTAGAATGGAGGGCAAGGACGAACTCCTTGGCCCACCTCTTGTAGAGAAAGGAGGAGATGCGGGGAGCACTGGCCTTCAGAGCAAGGCGCTAGGACTCACTCTTCCTGTCAGTCACGAGCCTTTGTCCTCACACACGTCAGACACCTCCACGGCGGAAGCTGTTGACCGAAAGGGCGGAAGCCTCGAGGTGAACTCTCTTGCGCTTGGGGTTCTTGGTGGGAACAGCACACACGCAGTCAGGGGTCCTGCTGCTCCCGAAGCAGCTACCAGGGTGACAGATGTGAGCCACCAAGACCAAACCCAGGGGACGGGGTTTGTCCCTTCAGTACCGCCCGCGGAGCGTAAGACAGCTGCCGCCGCGGGGCACACCGCAGTGGCCCACAGAGCAGGTAAAAGGAACAGTGGTGAGAAAAGTGAAAAGGCTGAAAATAGTTGTCCCCAGAAGCACATTCTAGAGACTAAGACAGATGCAGCGAAAGTACATGTTCCCATAGAAGCCACAGGGGTTCCCAGAATGGAAGGAACGGGCTACGTGGACGAAAATAGCAATATTACATTTACCTGCCCCAGGACGCGGCCAGGGCTGATGAATGAGACAGTCCCTGGAGAGGCTCTGGACTCGGCAGCCTGTGAGAAACTGCCTACTCCTGCTTCTCAAGTAGCAAAGCAAGGTGATCCCTTTGCAGACACCTTGGCAGAAAGTAGGCAAGAGACAGCTCCGGCCCATCCTTCCAAATTATCAGCGGTAGATGATGGCAGCAAAGATGGAGTCCCAGACCGAGAACGACCCGAGGCCCCCTCCGCTGCTACGCCTTCTGCAGGCCCAGGGGGAGGCGCCCTGCCTTCCACAGCATCCATGGAAGCGGGTAGCAGTCCTGGAGATAAGGGTCTTAAGAATAAAGGCGAGGTTCCTGACCCCATGATAAGCGAAGCAGGGACAGACGGAGGGGGTGTGACAGGCGAGGCTGAGTCAGTGCCCAGGGGTGCGTCTGAGCGTTCGACAGAGGAAATCACAGCACTAGCGAAGGGGCGCTCTTCTGGAGTGCCAGCGGACGGCCCGCGCCGACCAGGTGATGTCAGAGCCCTGGAAGCGTGTGCGGATAGGAATAATTTCCCAGCATACCCAGTAAACAAGAAGAAAGAGTGTGAGAAAGGTTCTGCTCCAGGTCAGATTCCTGACGTACTAGGAGACAAAGCACAAGAGCCCCATCTTCGTGAGGACCAAAGCGCTGAGGGTAGAGAGGCCAGGGGCCCCGCTAGTTTGAATAAGGAGGTGGATGTGGCTCCTTTGCCTCCAAAAAGCGAAAAGGATGAGTTGGAAGTGATCAGCCTGGCTTCTAAAATCACAGAACCGGAAGATGTCTCCTTGCCAGCACCAGCACTCCAGCCAGATTTCTTAGATGGCAGAGACGAAGCCTCCCCTCCGAGGCCGGTGGGTACGTTGGCAGTGAATGCTTGCAAGGAGCTTCAGCCCCCGGGCCCCCAAGACGGGACCTCTGAGGCACCTGGGAAAAGGATGGCAGGACCTGAACCAGAGGCCCTGGGAGGAGGGAAGAAGGAAGACAAGAGCAGGACGGCGGAACCAGTGAAAGGCTACATGAGGCCCACCAAGTCCCGGGGACTTCCTCCATCTCTGCCCAAGCCTGCGGTCCAGGAGCGAGAGGGGCCCACGCAAGCGAAGGCCAGCGGTATGGCCCAGCCGTGGGCGGTGTGTGTGCGTGTGGCTTTTGACGCAGCATCCGAGGGGCAAAGAGCTTGTGCTTTGGTTCCATCCAGACTCTAATCGTCCTCGTCGTTAATCATGGATTTGTTGGCATGAAAACGTGTAGCTGCTAATAATTGCGTGTTGTCTGCAGCCAAGGCATGTCGTGTGTCCAGCCCAAGGAGGCTGGGGACTTGGTCGCATGCCTCTTTTACCCAGCACTGAACCTCGTGTTTCAAGGGAAGTTGAATTTCAAACATTGAATTGTTTAGCAGAAGGCCAATTACCATCCACTATCCATAGTTTTTTTTTTTTTTCAGTGTGCCTCCTACGGGTAAAGTTTACAGCCAAATTATAATTATTATTTTATAAGGAGGAGAAAAGAAAACATTTCACATCTAGCTGTGTGCGTGGGATTTCTTTTTTGTCAGTACATACATATCTTGTGCTAGTGGAACTAAATACCCAAATTGCTTTAAGATTAAATGAAAATGGGCTGCCTTTGGTGAGGACAGGGTAGCCTCCGACCAGCATCGGTAGGCACAGACTCTGCGTTTCTAGTAGTGGGACGTGTGTCTCAGTGATGTAGCCACATCTTTTACCAGTTTGTCGCTTACAGCCGTTGGCCCACGGCTGCTTGCAGGCCAGAGTTTCAAGCCTACTCTGCGTCCACGGGCAGTCTGTAAAACTTGCCCACGTGGGATTCCTCGTAATTTTGCCCCTTTGGGCTCTAATCAGTCAAGTAGTTAGAATGAGACTGAGAAGGATGAGTCCTTAAAGATATAGCTGTTTCTTCCCTGAAAAGTATACATCTAATCATGACTTACTTCCCTGAGCCTCACCTTCAAAACATTGTTTCTGGCCTTTGAGGTTTTTTTCACAGCTTGCGAATGGTCGTTTCTTAATCACTGTTTCCCAGCATGCACGATGCAGCTACTAACTCCAGAAATGAAAAACCCCAGTTGGCCTCAGGAGCTGGTTGGGGTTTTGGAGAGGCCTCGTCCCGGGGCGGGGGATGGTGCCCTGCATGCTGTGGACTTGTCTGGGGACAGGTGCATGCAGAGCTAGTGCTGTGCCTGAGTTTGTACCGGTCAGGAACGCAGGCCGCGTGCGTAGGGAATGCCGCCCAAGCTTGTTACCCGCATGAGACGTTCTCATCTCCTCTGTTTTTGTCTCCTTCCTTTCATGAGCTCCCCTGTTGCCAAGGCAGAACCGGCAGCCAGACGCAGGGGGCTTGCGCGCTCCTTCAGGTTTCCACGCGCCCTTAGCGCTTTAATTTTAGCTCCCGGATCGGTCGTTTAGTGTCAGCGGTGATACAGAGGGAGCATGTACGTTTTCTGAAACCTAGCCGTCTCTCTTGGCCCAGTACGTCCGAAGAAATGTAGAAAGAGGATTTGCCCTGCTTCTTGTGAGGAGGCGAGGCAGGTGCAGTAGAACTTCCAGGGCCCTGCCTTGGCCAGGCCGGGCTCGGGGACTGTGTTCAGGGTGGCCTCCCAGAGCCGCTGACGACAGGGCGATGGATTTGGGGGAGATTTTGTTGTTCCTTCTCTCAATTCTGTCAGACTTTTTCCCTAAGGGTAATCTCTCTATTTTTTTAATAGTTAAAAGAATTTTTTTTGTTACTCATTTTGAATAGGTGATACATTCACATGGTACAAAAGGGTACAGGAAAACGGGTCTGCCTCTCTCCATCAGCCCCCACCCACGGTTCTCTCTGCAGGGGCATCCCGTGTCACAGTGTCTGACACACCCTTCTGGGCAAGTTGTGCATAAAGAAGCAGTGACATGTATTTCCTGATTTTATGTAAATGAGGCATATAGCACTGCCGCGTGCCTTGCTTTGTGAACTTAATTATTTTAGAGCGCTTTTCAAATGAATATAAAGAAAAGGGGTTTCAGTATTTTTTAGTAGCAGTGTAGAATTTCTTTGTAAGGATGGATACACACACACACACACACACACACACACACACACACTCCCTAATGTATTTTACCACGTCTTTATTGATGGAAATGTAGGTGTTTCCCAACTTTTCTATATTAGAAACAAGGTATATAAACTGTCCTCATATATACATGGAATAGAAAGCCACACTTGCGCAATTTCACCTGTATAATTTTTTTAAACCTGTGTAATTTTTTGAAAAGGCTCTGGAGTAGACTCTCAGCTTTGACGGACGCTTGTCATGATTTTGATAGGCGCCTCCGCGTTGTTCCCTGTAGGGCCACAGAGACCAGCGCTGGACCCCGACCCTCCCCAGAGACTCCGCCCCGCGCCTTCTCCACCTGTGTCTCCCTTTCTGCTATGTGTTCCCATCTCAAACTTATTTCTTGGCATAGATTTATTTTGTGTTTTTACTTCTTTACTGTGACTTCCTTGTGTATTATCAAGTTTATAAAAGCCATCTCTACTCTGGAGTCTGTAAAAATATATTTTCTTTATGATTTTATATTTTTCACTTTTTGCATCTCGGATCAATCCAGAATCTGCTTATCTGTTTCTTCGTGTGTGTTTCGTTTACGAGCTGGCAGGTAGGATCGCTCGGTCGTCCCGCTGTTACTCGTGCGAGCTCTCTCCCACAGAGATGCCACCTCTCACGCTGCCGGTTCCTGTAGGCATTTGGTCCGTTTTTGGACTTTTCTTCTCTGATACGTTGGTCTTCCCATTCAGGCATCAGTAGCACAACGTGGCTTAAAGATATTTTTAACATCTAGTAGACCTAGCCCCACGTCTCACCCTCTTACTCTTTTTCCGAGTTTTCCTGTTTTTGCTTATTATTACGTATAAACTTTACAGTTGACTTTTATAGTTTTTTTTTGGGGGGGGGGGGAATCCAGTCACTTTTTTCTTGAAATCACATTAAATGTATAGGTCACCCTAAGGAGAATCGACGTCTTCTGTGTTGAGTTTTTCTATCCAGCAAACATAATAATATGCCATGTTCATGCGTACTAGTTTCTCCCTGGTGTCCTGGGGTTTTTTTTTTCTTTTTTTTTTGTACACATCTTGTATATTTTCAGTAAGTCTTATTCCAGCATGTCTGGGAAGCAGGGGACCGTGCAGAGCAGGGCTTCAGGAAGCCTGGGGCTCTGAGGCTGGGCGCCGAGTGGGCAGGAGGGTGTCTGCGTTTGTGACCGGGGACAAGGCAGGGTGGCTCCTGGTGCCTCGTGTGGGCTGTGGTGTTTCACCGTGACCCTGGCGTCATGAAATTTCATGTTGGTTCCTAACTTCAAATTAGTCATTTTTGACTGCCCTGCTCCCTGACATACCTTGTCCTCATTTGTGGTCAGATGGTGTTACCCATGGTTTTTAGGGTTCGGATAGTAAAGATACTATTAGTGGTGTTAATAAAAATAATAGCACCTACCACCTGTTGCTTGAAGATACATGCCTATTTACCTGCTGCTAGATAGGTAGATAGTCACACACACACTCTCCAAATTGTGAAGCATTCTCCCCATGTTACAGGTGAGAAAGCAGAGGCCATTCCCGTTAAGGCCGCACAGACAGTGAGGGGGCAGGGGCGGACGTTCAACCCAAGTCTTTCTGACTGTGAGGCCCGTGCTTTGCTCATTCTTGCCTCAAAGGAACCTTCCGGAAGTTTTAGGCCCTTAAAAACGTGAAAGCTGGCACTTAATAATTTTATTTCTTTACTTTAATATCTAAGCACTAACTAAAGCACTTTCCTAGGTGGAGAAACGGAGACACATCGTGAGGACATACATTGAGAATCAGGAGCTATTTCGGGATTAGAATCTAGGTCTTTCGCCTCTGCCTGGCGTTTTATTTTCCAGGCAGAGACTGTTTGATGTATTCATGTGTTCTCCTGAACACCCAGCATACAGCGTTCCGTGCACGTGATGCCTAATGACACTTTTTGCATCATTAATGCGCTGTCTTCAGCGAGTCTCTTCCCGCTAGTGGCGGGGGGAGGTGGTGGACCGCCTAGGCGTTGCCCGCGAGGTCCCGCCCTCCTGTCGTTCGGTCCTGCCCCTCTCGAGTTACGGGAGCCTCAGCCACAGGTTTATGCGTGTTGCCCTGAGCAGGGCACGCTCAGATACTTGGGCGGTCTGAGCTCAGATCATCAGGAAAGGACTCGTCGTGGTTTGGGGAAGGGAAGGGCAGGCTTGAGGGCGACTCATGACAGACCGGGGCAGGTGCCACGGCTCCACGCTGGCGGCTCGCCTTTGCCATCGTGACGGCCGAGTCTCTCTTATCTGGCTTCATTTCTTTTCCTTGAGTTTGCTCGAGCCCGTCAAACTGTCTTCCATCAGCTGGGAATGTCAGTTTATGGTGGGAAATTCTCTTGGTGTGAAACTTGTAATTTTTAAAGCCAAAATTCTAACAGTTTTAAGGCCCTTGTACATAAATAAAATATGCACAGCAGATGAAAAAGCCGTTTTAATTTTAGAACTTGCTATGATTTTACAACTGGAGAAGTACCACTCAGTAATGTCTGTCTTCAACAGTAGTGCTGTTTGTGAAGTTCCTTCCTTTTTCGCTTTCTTCCCACTTACCCTCTCATTCTCTGGCTTTTTTGAAATAAGGCCATCTTATTCTTTGAAACGAGTTCAGCGAATAGTGGTTATCCTACTTTAAAAGCGCTTCTTCCCCTCGTGCCCCCTTCCCCCTCACTTTACCCTCTGGCTGACAGTAGCACCGGAGGACTTTGAAAACCAGTGATAAACGACTTAGCTTTTGATTTTCAGTCTTGCAGGTATTGTATCTTTGTTTCCTTACTCACAAGGCGAGTGGGACCTGTTCTCTCAGGTACAGTGACCACTAAGCTGAGTTCGGGGGTTGCGATGGGTGCATGTTAGGTTTCCTTGGCAGCAGACGATGCCCGTGTAAGTGCAGATTGATTAACTTAGGTTTAGATTTGTGACGTGGGTCGAACTGCCAGGGTGGCCACCATTTTTGTGGGTCCTGATATGTGAATTACCTTGATCGAGGGTCATGTAAATCAGATTACTAGCTTCAGTTTTTTCATTCTGTCTTATCTGCTTACCAACTTTTGAAAGTTAATCAGGGAGAATCATGATTTTCTTGAGTTAAACACATACTAAGAAATGTTTCTAAAATTTAGTTAGAATATGACTTTGAAATCTTTTCGCATATATGTTTGAATATATAAACACAAGTACCAGTTTACTTTCAGGTAAGTAACTAGATTGCAACTTCAGTCTTCAACTTTTATTAGTAAAGAGTATCGTCAGTCACTGTAATTAGTAGACTTGTTTACTTTGTAAAGATAATTTATTAGAAATGGTTTCCTGGAGACAGTAACAGGGAACATTTGGTCAATCTGGAATGTGGCTTTGTTGCCTTGGTAACTGATAAGAAAGGATGCAGAGCAACCTGGTTTTGTGGCGCACATCAAAACCAGGGCCCTGAATAGGTTGAGGACTGGCTTGGGGCACGAGGCAGAAACAAAATATCTGTGAGGTCAGACCCCGCAGCCCATGCCAAGCGCCCTTGGAGGTGTGACATGTCATACCTGGTCTGATGATAAAAGAACCCGAGAAACCACTTCCTAACCAAATGCTGGGAATCCATGCACTTTCCTCAGACTCGGGCAGAATAGACCCTAAAAACCTCTAGGCTGAGGGACGTTCTCGCCTGCTCAGATGAGTCTAATGATGAGGAAGAGCAGGGCAGATGGTACAGGACGTCGTCCGCCTTTCCACGAGCAGGACTCTTTTGAGAGCCTCCTTGCTGTGCCGGGCGCCCGCGGGGCTCAGAGGGACAGGTCACGTTCCTGCCCCCTAGACGCTTCCAGGAAAGGCACATGAGTAGGCTCGCCTACTCGGAAGCAGTGTGAAAAAATCACTTTCGTTCAGCAAACACGTACACCTGTCTACACGTGTAGATATTGTGTATTAATTGGAGAATTTTGAATCAGTCACCAAAAGATAAATTATAATGGCTTGAAGTACTTTTCTTCATTGAATTAAAAAAAAACAAAACACAAAATGGGAGAGGGCATCCAGTGACTAAGACTGATCCCCGCGCAGCGGTGCGGGAAGATCGGCAGTTGGCGACCGGGCATCCTGTGCGTGGCTTTCCCGTTAACTCACCACTGGCCCCTGGGCAGCCCATGTTATCTTCCCCTCTCTGGATCCCACGTTCTCTCCTGTGGGACGGCCGGGCCGAGCGGGAGGAGGGCCAGCATTCTGCTTCTGGACGCGGGGCACGTCGGAGGCCTCGCGGCGCTGCTTTTATGGAATGACCCTTGACCGCAAAGGTTCGGAGCATGGGGTGATGTTTTCTTGAGGCAAGTCCTCAGATTTTAACAGCTACCTTTCCTTCTCTCCCGCCTGTGAATCTGTTGTCAACATGAGGGTTTGTGTGGTGTTTCTTGTGGACTGGTGGCCGGTTTTGTTTCCGTTTCTCGCCTTGGTCAGAGCGATCCCATGTGCAGATTCTCCAGTTCATAGACTTACGCGCTATCATTTCACATCAAATTCCCCCCTGGGAGAGAAAAAACTTACTTTATACATAAATATATTTTCTTTGTTTAAGAAAAAATTTAAGCCAGCGTCAGCGCGTCCATCCTGTGTTAGCTGCCTTGTGAAATGCGTTTTATGCACATGGCCTCACCCCTATATCTGAGGGGTGGGTTCTGTGCGCGTCCCCATATCACTCCTGAGCTCTGTCGTCCTCGGACCCCGAGGTGTCACCGGGCGTGTGTGTGTGCCTGAGCATCGCGCTGCCGTGGTGTCTTGGGCACTCGCGGATTGTCTGGGCCTGCGCTTCTTGGCCCCTGAGCCCCAGGTGGCCCCCGCCCGTCCTCCGACTCTCGAGCCCAGTCCCGAGGCGTCTGCTCGGCGCAGCACCCAGGTGCCGGCCTCATCAGGCTCGTCCCTCAGGCTGCCTGCACTTCTGACCCGCAGGGTGAACTCCGGTCCTGGGGACGTGCTCCCGTGGGACTGGCCTCCTTCATTCCGGTTCCAGCTCCAGGTCTTTCGGCTGACTCACATTTTGCAGTTTGCTATTTATGGATCAGATTGTCAAAGCAGGATGTGTGAGATTTGAAGGTAGCAGGGACTTGCAATTCTAGTTATTTCCTTAGTGGTGGTGGTGTTGTTTTTTTTTTCTTTTTTTTTCTTTTTCTTTTCCCCTTTTTTCTTTTTGGTGGTGGTAGCAGAGGATCTGGGTAGTCTGGCTTGTTCTTCGCCTGGACTCTTCTCTGCCCCCTCAGAATCCGGCAGCCAACTCGGATTGTCGTTTTCTTCAGATGAGCTGCCGCGTCCCCCAGTCGCGCCTCTGCCCGCAGGCAGCAGCCCTGCGTGGGGAGGGCCGGGCTTCCCGGATAGACTGGCGCCTGGGGCCGCACGTTAAACTCGCACTCTGAGTCCACCGTAGCAGCAGACCTGTAATTCCGTGAACCTTTTTATTGAGCCGTAAGGGGGTTAAAAGAGTAGAACTGTAAGGCACCTTATAGACGCCCCTCATACTATGGATGAAGAAACGGAAGCTTGGAGCAGTTGTGTGAATTCCCTAGAATCAGAAGGATTAATGGCCCAGAGATTTTTAAACCTGCTATTCTGACGGCAGGCTAAATTATTATTTTTTCCCCCCACAAACCAAAGGCAGAAGGTGCCAGTAAATAGAGAGAGAGAGAGAGAGAGAGAGAGAGCGAGCGAGAGCGAGCGCGCAAGAGCGCGTGCAACAGTCCGTGTGTGAGTCTTTCGGGGAGAGTGACTAGTTTTCGTGGGGGTGGGTTCGTCGAAGCGTACCTGATTTCTAAGGTATTTTCTAAAACTCCGCCTCCGGCACGTTTGGACGACATTACGACGACATGCCCCTCACCAGACTGTCACAACTTTCATCATACGTTGTACACACGTAATTATGTCGTTCGGTTGTAAAATGTGTGTTTAAGAAGGTGGGAGAGCCTGAATCGACTGGGACTGGATTTCATCACTAAGCCTTTCAGTGCCCGAGACGCTCCTCCGTTCCCGGTACCGGTCGGAACCGGGACCCTTCTGCGACCGCCTTCCTGTCGCCGTACATCCTCCCTTCCTCTGCCTTAAGCGAGAGCTTGGTCATGCAGTACGGTGACCCTGGCCCCATACCGGCGAAGCTTTATCGTGCTTTGACGTGTGTTGCTATTACACTGCCGAAGGTCAAGGGGAAGGAGAGGGGTAGATGACGCCCGGTTTATGTTCAGGACAGACATGAACTGGAAATTTCGTATTTTGTTCAGTATTCACATTGCTGCCGCTTATGCCTGTGAATGTCGCCCTGTGTTAGGTTCTGACATGGTGCAGAGGGCATGCAAGGTGGGTCCCGCATGCGGGCTGGGACTTGAGTACATCATGTGAGTGGTGTGGATAGTGGAGAGGGCCAGTACTTGGGGACAGAGGCCCCAGCTGAGGAAACCGTCCTGGGCTCGGCCTCGGTGGTCTCTTCACACTTTATAAACCAGTGATGGGACCATCTTAACTAGGCTTTGTTTTTCTAATAGCAGTTGATTGCAGGTGGCTTTTAAAACACCAAACTCACTTTTCTTCTTGGAAAAGGACATCTCACGTACCCGTGATAGAATATTTCAGTTCTTTTGTTAGTACAGGCAGAAGGTCACCTTTCAAGGCAGAGCATGGCCCGTCCTTTCATTGTGACTCTTGTTTTTCTCCCCAAGAATTTTCTTTTGTGGACCCCTCCATCCTGAATGCATGGTTTATAAGCTCCAAGGTCAGGCAGTGCTGAATTAAATAGGGGCAGCGGGCTCCGTCGGGCAGGTAGAACCCCGAGCCACAGACGGCCCAGGTCCCTGCCAGCGCTCAGCGGCAGACGAGCTGCCCTGGGGTGTGCATATGACGACTGGACGCTCAGTGGGCTGGAAAGGGCAGGGCTGGGGCAGGAGGGGGAGACCCAGCGTGCCCAGGTGACCAGGGGGGCAGGAAGAAGTAGGGGCAGGAGTAAAAATGCGAGGGCTGTGTTGTCACACAAGTGTCTTAAAACGGGGATCCGTGTCCCCCAAGCCCTGAAATTGCTACTGTCTTTAAATGAACCCTTTGTTCGGCTTCCACGGTGCAGAGCTACAGAAGCTCTCGCTGGGCTTGGCAGACTCCACTTCTATCAGTTTTCAAATGAATTTGATAAGTTGCTATGACAGCAAACCCACTCTTCCTCTGAGAAATTAATACCTCCAATTTTAATACTACATTAAAGGGTTTTTCTTTTTTAAGTGAAATTGTGAGCAATTTTCTGGAATCATTGTTCTTTAAGGGTTGTGGCTGGAGACTGGCAAATGAATCTTGCTTATTTTTAAAACAGTTTTTTGAGTGGGTGAATGTGGAAGTGTGGGCATAGTGTCAGATAAGGGGATGTGTGGGTATGCATGGATCTGTGTCAGCGGAAGCCAGAATAGCTACTACCCTCAGTACCCGCCCTGGCACCAGACCATCTTTTAAATCGCAGCTCTGAGCGGAGTGCTTGTTACCAGGAAATGGCATTCTCAGTTTAACGGCAGCATTTGAATGTGCAGAAAGTAGCCGGTTTCTTCCTTTCTCTTTCTCTTTCATTCATCCTTCCTTCCTTCCTTTCTCACTGGTAAATACATTTCGCAGCAGCTGCTTGCACTGGGAGAGGAGCGCTGGGGGAAAGGTGGGTTTCGTGGTGAATGCTGGGGACTGGGTGTGATGTCACTGGCAGCTCTGTGCGGCCGTAGGTGGCGTCGGAGCTCCAGTAGCGAGAGAGGGGCAGAGCCATGGAGGAGACCGTGTCGCTGTCAGACCGGCAGCCAGCCTCCCGCTCCGCCGCGCACGGCCCGCTCGGTCAGGGCCAGCCTGCAGAGCGCCGGATGGGCTCCCCGAAGGGAATCGGCCAAGCTGGGTTTGAGTGGCAGAGGACAGAGGGCAAACTGAATGAGATCGGGCTGAATGTCAGCATGGACGGGCAGCTGAAAGACGGGCTTGTGAAGAATGCCTGCTTCCTGGAGCCGAGTAAGCTCTGCTTCTTTGAGGGGAAGCGAGACAAAGAGCTCAGCGTCGAAGTGCAGGACAGGGAGCATCAGGCAGGCTCGGGTCACCTTGACAGCAGGTATGTGATTTCAGACTCCTGCCATTCCTCGGAGGGGAACTTGGTACCCCAGAAGACATCCGGCTTCCAGCTGGGACCCAGAGAGGGGCCAGACCAAAACAAAGCCACTACAGTTCCGGGGATGGTGGCAGGGAAGAATGGCCCAGAGACCAAGAGCCAGCCAGATCTGGCTGTCCCCGGGGCCGCTGACCTCCCTGCCAGGGAGCAGGGAGCCAGTGCGTGGAACCCCAACTTTCCTGCAGTGGCTCCAGGCCGTCAGGGCTCGGCGGCAGCAAGTCCGGGAAAGGAGAACGGCATCGCTCCTGGCTGCCGGCTGACTGGGGTGGGGGGCGATAGCTCGGGGCAGCTCGAATGTGGGTCCCCACTCCCCGTGGCTGTCACCCCCCCAGCCCCCGCCACTGAGCATTCGCCCACTGCCATTCCACCGATCACCATGGTGGAGTTCACCCAGGAAAACTCGAACGCCGGCTCTCATGTTGGAGACCAGAAGGACGTGGGGAAACTGAGTCCTCCCGAGGAGGGGGCTTTGCCCGACCAAGCCCCCCAGCAGAAGAAGGCAATGCGCCGGGCCCTGTCCGAGTGCTCCCACCTCTCAGTGCCCCCGGCTGTCAACCTCGCAGAGAAGTACCCTGAGCCCCTCGCCCGAGGAGAGCCAGCCTCCGGCCTGCTGTCTCTGCCCAGCGACCCAGCGCCACCTCCGGCGCCCAGGAAACCCGGGCCCCCTGTAAGGCGCTCCATGACCGTGGCCGAGGAACAGATGGCCGGCTACACTCTGCAGCCCGGGGAGCTGCCCACCCTGTCCACCGAAGGGATGCCGCCTTCCCTCCGCGAGGAGCCCGCGGCCAAGGAGACGGAAGAACCGACCCCCTTGGGCAGCATCGGCTCTGGGAAGAAGGAGCGGGGCCCCGCGGGGCTGCCCCTGCACGGTCAGCTGGAGCGGATTCCCGAAGCCGGCAGCAAGGAGCAGGGGCGGGAAGACGGGAGCGAGGCGACAGCGGATTCCGGCCGCCAGCTCTGCCAGGGCGGCGAGGGGCAGCCCGGGCAGCCCGGGCAGGCGGCTCTGGCGCGGAAGAAGGAAATCGAGGTCACCGCGAGCCAGAGCTCCCCTTCGTTCCTGCGTGCAGAGACCCCACGTGACGGTATGTTTCTAAATTTTGCCTCCATGGGGAACAAGCAGGCAGCAGGAAGAAGCCAGAGTGACAGATCACCGGCAGGAGCGGGAGGCGCCTGTGACTGCCGGAGCGTGTGCCTGCCCGCGGGGGGTGGGGGGGCTGATGCCCGCGGGGGGCCGGCGCCCGCGGGGGGTGGAGGAGCTGATGCCCGCGCGGGGTGGTGCCCGGGGGGGGGGGCTGGTGCCCGAGGGGGGGTGCCCGTTGGGGGGGGTGCCCGGGGGGGGCTGGTGCCCGTTGGGGGCGCTGATGCCCGCGGAGAGCGGCTGCTGGGGGCGAGACAGGAAAGTGAGCAAAGTGAGCGTAGCTGCGTCCACCTGAACGCCCGCGGGCGGGACCGAGAGTGGACCGAGGCCGTGCACGGGTTGGATTGGGGCAGATGGGGTCAGGGGGAGGTGGGCTCCGAAATAGAGCTCCTGCTTTGACCGGTCGCCCCGCCCACCCCACCCCCATCCTCCCGCCGCTCAGCTCTGTTGGTCCGGGTCAGAGGACTGCTGAGCCCTAAATCATCCTGTCGCGGCCGAGCGATTGCCTTGCCGGGAGATCTGTCACCGAGCAGATTCACAGTGGGTTCCCGGCGCTGACCTCCTCTCGCTAAGTAGCACGGTCTGGGGTGTCCGCTCCGTTTTCCGTTGCGTTTGAGAACATTTTACTTTTGTTCGAGCTGAAAAAGAGCCTTCTCAGGCTGGCTATTTAATATTCTTTCCCTGTTCTTCACGTTTGACCCAGTCTTCTGGTTCTCCCTTTCTGTGTGCATGTCAGGAGGATTTCTGGGGGGAAGGGGCTGGTGGAGGAGGGAGAGCTTGCACTTAAAAACAGCCGGGTGGTGTTCGGGTCGCGCTGGGCGCCACAGCTGCCTCCTGTGTCCGTCTTTCTTCCTGGCCCTTTCTTCTCTTCCCCATCCCCATCCCCCACGCTCCCCTGGGTCTTATTGGTGGTGGTCTAAAAAAGCTTATTTTCCTGAGTCTCATTTCAGCACAAAGATCTGTGATTCGCAAGCTTGAAAACATGGTTTAAAACATGAGTTTTGTTCGTAAAAATAGTCTCTCAGGAGCTGTTTTCTCTCATGTTTATTTCTCAGTACATTTTTTATGAAAAATTTTACTCTTTTTCTCTTAAAATTAGAAGTGGTATTTTCTAGGGGTGGGTAATGGAAATAGGACCTTTGAAGACTGACAGGATTTTTTTTTTTTTTTTTTAATGGAGATAGGCAGAGAAGCTTCATATTTCCCCTGTGACTTCTTATGACTCCACGGTGTACTTCTCGTTGTGGCAGAACTGTAAGCTCCTCAGGGCCGGGAGTGTGCCATCTTTTTATTGACCGCCAAGTGCCCAGTTCGGTGCCACATACCTTCTAGGTGGTAAGGAGTGACAGTGTGTGTGTGTTCCAGAACGAGTTCATCCTAGTTCACGCTAACAGCAGCTCATACCATTAGACAATCTTTTCAGATGATTGACAGACTCCACCGATCCATTCACTTAAGTGTTTGAACGCTGACTCCGCTAGACGCCATGTAGATAAAACTATATGAAGGTTTGTTTGTTCAACATGCCTGCCATATGCCAGTCACTCTCTAGGTACCAGCAATTGTCCTTATCCTCAGGAAACTTCTGATCTCGTGGTGGTGGGAGTGTGGGTGCCAGGATTGTGAATCTTGGAAAGTTCTTGGAGAAGGTGGCGCAGGAAAGCCTTCCAGGCAGAGGGCGCCTAGGAACAGAGGTGTGAAGCCTCGACAGCTCCCCTCTGGGAGAGGAACAGTGACGAGCGTTTATGGAGCACTCTCCTAAGGATTGCAAAGGACAGAAACACAGAGGAACTCGAATTTATGAAAAGTTATGGACAGGCTATAGGAGAACCTCGGGGATCCAGGTTCAGGAAGCACAGGCAGGCTGCAGCCATGGCACGTCTCTCCGGGACCGCTGCTTCTCCCTAAACGTGTGCTCCACTCCCTTCCCTTCTGGAAGCTGTTTCTCCTCTGTCATCTCTTTTTGCTTTCTTTGAGACTGGTCTGCACAGGACATCGGGTTGACATGGTTGGGGCTCTGTGCCCCGCATCATGCTGCTTTTTATCTCAGGGACCTAGGGTTGCTTGTCTGTGGTTCTCACGTTTTCTTTCTTTCAGAGAAAAAATGAGTAAAAGGATCTTATTGGCCCAACTTGGTCCAGTCATCTGTTTGCCAAGTACCACAGGCTTCTTGACCGTTCTTAGCCATGTAGACCCGCCCCCTGCATTCATCCGGAGGCTCCTCTGGAGAAGGGTCTGGGGTGTGGAAACGTGCCAGAGCCATCTGTCACGTGGCGAGAAATAATGGGAGAAAAAAATCTGGAAAGCCGTTTGGAACCCAAGCCTCAGATGCCCCCTAAGATGTTTAAACGTTACTCCCACGTGGAAAACATCGTGGTGGCCCAGAATCAGCTTTGGGAAAACTCACCTGTTCTCAGCAGATGAGATGACCTGGAGGACAGAGGATCGAAGGCCAAAAAGCCCGTTGTGACTTAGATTCGGGTAGCAGTTGGAACGCCGGGAACGTGATGGGAGAAGCACAGCAGGACTCGAAAGCCGGACAGTGCGTTGGCTGAGAGGGAGACGGAGCCAAGCGAGAGCTCTCACAGCGAAGCAGCTAACGGTTTCTCTGTTGAACAGTTTTCCTCAAAACTGTGGAGATGTTTGGGTGACGATGTCTAGCAGTTGGCTGGTGCATACCTCTGAGGCAAAGGAGGGGGCGTCTCGGCGAGAAGCACCATCTAGGAGGGGGACAGCATTTCTGCTTCTGCATAGGTCGCTGTTTTTCATTAGGTGACAGTCACTTATACCGGTCGAAAATAAAGATTGGGAACGAAGGAAGGAAAGAGGGAGGGAGGAAAAGGAAAGGGAGAAAAGAAAGAAAAGCGTGCTCTTTCATACCAAAAGGCCAGGAAGGGGAAGCCCAGGAGAAGACCTGGTTTTGGGCCCCATTTCCCCACCGCGTCCTGCAGCAGCCCGTGGGCTCAGTCCTCCTGCAGGGACAACGTCAGCAGAGCGCGTGCGGGCGCCTCGTAGCACTGCGGTATGATCCGCCCACACTGGCAGGGAGACCCGCCCCCCCGTTTCTTACTAGGTAACAGCACCAGTGGCACCTATGGGCCTGGTGGCTGCCAGCTGTCCGCCTGGTAGTGGAAGGCCACCTAGGTAGCCTTCCTTCCAGCCGCAGAAAGCAGCCCAGGTAGGCCCGGCGTCTTCCATCTCTACCCCAGGTCAGAAAGAGGCCTAGAGAGGCTTCTTCCTTCCCCCTTCCCTGCAGCAGCAGAAGGGCCGATGGGCGCTTCCCACTCCCGGCAGCAGCGGCAGAGATCTCGGCGGAGATCTCACGGGGAGTCCGCCCGAGAGGAGGCCAGGAGAAACTCTGCACTCCGTGGGAAGTGCTTTCAGACCTCGTAGGCAGGACCAGCAGGGGCTGAGTGAGCCTCCCGGAGCTAGAAGGGCACAGCAGGCCGGAACTCGGAAACGAACTCGTTGTTGACACCGTAGGTGGCCACATCCCGCTCGCTATGGTTAAGCAGTGATTACCTGCTAAAATATGAACTTGAATTTTAAAGCAGTGTCATAGAATTGCTTCAACAAGCAATCGTGCGTTCTCTTGAAACACATGAAAAACTAAAAACTCTCAGCGAAGAAATAAATGTTATTAAAAAAGTCTCAAATGGAAATTATAGATAGGAAAAATACAATAACCAGAGTAAAAAATGTGCCTGATGCACTAGATGGTAGGCTGGAGATGTTAGAACAGAATCATGAACTTGAGGACAGGTCGATAGAATTTATTTAATCTGAACAACAAACTGAAAAAAAATTACAGCTCTTTAGAGACCTTTGGGACAATAACAAAAAGATCTAACATTTTTATCATCAAAATCCCAGGAAGTAAGAAAGAATGTGAGGCTTAACAACTATTTCGGGAGATAAGGACTGAACTTTTCAAATTCATCCAAAGTCATGAACCTGCAGATTCAAGAAAGTGAACAAACCTCAAATGAGAAAACCCACAGAAGGCTACACCAAGACATATTATCAGTAAACTTTGGTAAACTAAAGACAAATACAAAAATCTTAAAAACAACCACAACCAGAGAGAGATGGTGCATGATCCATTAGGGGACAGCAGTTCAAATGACAGTGTGTTTGTCAGAAACTGTGGAGAGCAGAAGTAGCTGCACAACGTTTTTCAAGTGCTAAAAGAAAAGACAGTCCACTGTAAATACTGTATCTGGTAAAACTGTCCTTCAGGAAGAAAGGGAAAATAAGGACATTCTTAGATAGCGGAAAACTAAGAGAATTTGTTGACAGTACATATCCTTAGAGAATGGCCATAGGAAGCTCTCCAGAAGGGTGAGGTAATGATAAGAGAAGGAGGCTTGGAATTTCAGAAGTTAAAGAACAATGGAATGGGTGGAAATAGCTATAAATGTAATAGAAAAGGAAATATTTAAGACATGTTTTTAAAGTACGGAGAGTAAACGTTCCTCAGTGGAGGTATGTTTTCAGTGATTCACTTGGAGTAGTAAAACACTGATTCCAGTAGGCTGTATGTACATTGGAATACTAAAGCAACTGCTAAAAAAAATCTATACAAAGCAATATACCCAAAAACTAAAAAATCAAAATCGAGTTCTGAAAAAAAGGTCAAGTAAGTCATAGGAAGGCAAGAGAAACAGAGAGAACAACATCAAAAAGGCAAATAGAACCCTAATATACCAATAATTATTTAAAATCCAAATATTCTAAAACTACAATTAAATGACGGATTATAAGAACAAGTTTTTTTTTAAAAAAATTACCCAATTACATGCCATCTTTAAGAAATGCATGTCAAGTGTAAGGGCAAATGCAGGTTAAAAGTAAAAAGATGGAAAAAAATATATGTCATGTTAACATTAATTCTTTAAAAGTAGCTGGCTATATTAATATCAGACAAAGTGGACTTCACAACAAAGAAAAAGGATCAATCAGTCCACCAAGAAGACATAGCAGTGCTAAATGTACATGCACCAAAAAACAGAGCTTCTACATGACAAATTGATAGAGCTGAAAGGAGAAATAGCCAAATCCACAATTATAATTGGGGATTCTAAGCAGCTGATAACGAGGAATTTCACAGTATCATCAATAGGATCCAACTGACATTTATAGAAATTCTGCCCATCACATTCTCGTCAAGTGCTCCTGGAACATTCACCAAGATGGATTCTGGGTCCTAGAACAAATTTAAATACATTTCTAAGACTGAAATCATACAGAATATATTGTCTGACTGTAATGGAATCAGATTAGAAACCAATAGCAGAAAGACCACAGGAAAATCATCAAACACATGGAAATTAAACTACACTTTTAAATAATTCATAGGTCAGAGAGGAAATTCTCAAAAGAAATTTTTAAAATCCAGTTCACTGAATGAAATTGAAAATGCTGCAAATGAAATTTTGTGGAATGCATCTCTAGCAGAGCCGAGAGGGGATTTAGGCCACTAAGGGCTTCCGTCAGAGAAAATCGATGATCTGTAAATCGCTACACCAAGAAATTAGGAAAAATAGATCCAAAGCAAGCAAGCAGAAATAAGTGAAATCGTAAGCAAGAAAACAAAATCGTTTAACCCAAAAGTTGGTTCTTAAGAAAAGAAAACGATACAATTGTTATACCTTGAACAGAGCGGCAGAGACGGAGGACACAAAGCACCAGTCACAGGACCGGTGGAGGTCACGCCAGCCATCGGAAGGATCAGGGTGGAGCTACTAGGAGCATCTTCATACTCACAGATGCCACAGAATGCACCAATTCCTTGAAAACCCAAATTACCGCAACTCAGCCAGGGCGAAGTAGATAACCTGAATGAATACCCATTAAAGAAATCGACTTTTTAATTAAAAAATCTTTCGATGGTTTCACTGGAGAATTTTTACCCTACAGTTAAAGGATAACGCTAACCTTACATACAACGATAAGAGGAAAGAATACTGTCTAATTTTGTGTGGTCAGTAACATCCCAATACCCATAACAGACAAACATAGTACAAGAACTAAAGACCGCTTTCTCTTGTGAACTTAGGTGTAAAAATTCTTAACAAAATATTAACAGATCACATCAAGCAATACATGAATGTAATTGTACACAAGAGCCATGTGGAATTTATTCCAGATATGCAAGGCCGGTTCAGTAATCAAAAACCGAGCCGTGTAACCCACCATATCAACAGTCTAAAGAAGAAAAATCATAAACAGAAAATTCAGTAAAGTCCAGCACTAATTCATGATAAAACCCTCATCAAAGAATAGAGGGAGAATAGTAAATAGTGGAAGACAATGCCTTTCACCCAGAGATCTGGAACAAGGCAAAGATGCTCACACTCAGCACTCTTATTATTCATAGTACTAGACGTTCTGGTTAGCACCGTACAGCAAGAAAAAGAAATAAAAGCGATATAGATTAAAATGGAAAAAATAAGTCTGGCTCTATCTGCATTGACGTGATTAACTGTCTATATAGATAATTGCAAGGACTCTCTCCAAAAAATGCCTGGGCTAATAAGCGAGTTTATTTAGCAAGGTCACAGGATACACTGTGGAATGGATTGCGTTTCTGTACAGTAACAACGAACCTCTTGTAAATCCTTTACATAAATGTCCGCAGCAGCTTTGTTTATAATAGCGAACAAGAGGAAACAGTCAAAATGTCCTCCAGTCGGTGACTGGTTAATCTGTGGTACAGCCAGACCATGACGACTGCCCAGCAATAGAAAGGAGCCAGCTGCCTCCTAACACGTGCGCCACGGAGGCGACCCACAGCCTTACGCCAGGCGAGAGGCCACACGCAGGGGCAGCACGCGGTCGGATTCCATTGGTCTCAGTTATCGAAATAACATTATGGGCAGGAAGAACAGATCGGCAGCTGCCAGAAATTCAGGGACTTGCAAAGGAAGGGAGCGGGGCGGCTGTAAACGGGACCCCGAGGGGGCCCTGCGCGTTGGGGCAGTTACGTCCTGCTCGCCCGTGGTTACGTACAATAGGTCAGATTGCAAAGAGCTGCAGGTGTGTGCAGGTGTGTGCGCGCACACACACAGTCACACAGATGCGTCCACGTGAAATGCACGATCTGAATTAGCTCTGCGGATTGTGCTGATACTGGTTTCCGGGCTTTGACGGTAGTTACGTAGGACGCCAACACGGGGCCGGGGGTGGGGGTGGGGAGCAGGCGAAGGGGACGCGGGACCTTCCTGTACATTTTCTTGCAACTTCCTGTGAATCTATCATTATTTTAGAACAAAAAGTCCTAAAATCTCTCGCCCTCCCAACTTTTGTGCCCCATCCCCCCTTCAGATTCTGTTCATTGTTTTGTTTCATCGTGATCCTTCCAGATTCTTTTGAGTGCATGTCCCAGTATATTTGCAGTAGAAATGTATTCCACCCCCATCCCGTTTCTAGACAAATGGTTTCACGTCACCTGTACTGTTCTGTGCCTTGCTTCCCCCCCCCCCCCCACTTAGAGATCATTCATTCCCTATCGGTCATAAGAGAATTTTTTGGTGCTTTATTTTTCAGACTCAAGAGATGATTGATTCTATTGACAGTTTCTGCCGTGACGCTTTGGCCGGTTTCCTATGAGCAGAATTGTGGGTGGTTTCGGTCCTTCGCTTTTCGTAGCCGTGCTCCGATGGAGGACCTTGCACGTGCGCCGTTTTGCCGGTGTTTGAGTGTGTCTCTAAGAGAAACTAGAAACTGGATTTCCGGGTTAGAGTTCGGCCGCACTGGCAATTCCCAGAGATCCCACCAGGCCGCCCTGCGTGTGAACTGGGGCCGTTGCCCACACGAGCCAGCACTGCGTGTCCTCCCGCTGTCCCCGGCCTGCTTCCGAGTTTCAGGGCTTTTGACAATGTGTTAGGTATAGTTTTAATTTTCGTTTTTCTTAAAGATTGGACATCTCTTTTTATTTCCAAAAAGGATTTATATTTCTGTAAACTGTGTTCATATTCCTTTGGCTATTTGTCCAGTGCGTCGTTGACCTATACAGGAGTTACTGGTTCGTGGGAGTAATTTCTGTAATAAGTTTGTCATTGATGTGAACTTCAGATGTTGTTTTCCTGTTTATCATTTGACTTTTCTCTTTCTCTCTCTCTCTCTCTCTTTTTTTTTTTTTTTTTCCACATCGAACGTTTTTATTTTTCTTAGTCAGACTTATCTTTTGTGGCTTCTGGATTTCATGCCATTTAGAAAGACTTTCCCGAGACCCAGGTTATAAATCTCATGATATTTTAATGTTCTCAGGTGTAGCCCTCTTGAAATCTGAAGCAGCCTCCTCACAGAGGCGCTGCTGGGCTTAGCCGTGGGCCACGGACTTGATATCTGGCCGTGGGTCTGATTTCATGGGTCCGCTCAGCCTCGCTGGAAATCTGGGTCGCTGCTAGAATTAGATCGAGTCAATCTCACATCCTGCTTAAAGTGGTGCTTTACAGGGAAAGGAAGTAAGAGGAGGACCTTGTGGCTCTTACCCCATCTCTTTGCGGCCTTCATTCCAAGAGATAAACTCCAGTAGAAGAGGTTTTTGTCCTGAGCGCTCCGGGAGTTAGCGGCTGGTCTCCCGGGAAGGGAAGCCGAGCTCGAAGGGCCATTTCCTTCCATTGATCATCTGTGCACATCCCACTTAGGTTGCTTTTCTGCAGGGACAGGCCGCCTGAATCTCTGGAATCTGAAACTCCGTCCCTCACAATGAGGGGGACTTGGGAGCCCCGTCCACGTCTCAGCCGCACGGCCCCGTGGATGTTTTTCAGAATGAAGTGCTCGTTAGTTGTCTGTCTCCGCTAAGACTTTTCTGTTTTGAAATGGGTGTGAAAAATATTTGCTTAGCATAACTTTCTCCACTTAGGAATAGCCAAGCCAGAAGAAGGACGGTCTGCTGTGACTACGACCGGAAATGACATCACCGCACCTCCCGACAAGGAGCTCCCACCAAGCCCAGAGAAGAAAGCAAAGGTAGTTGCCGGAACGGTGGGTTGTCTTTTACCATTGTAATTTTTTTTTTTTTAAACCGTATCATCAGCTATTATTGCTTGAATTGTGAATGAAATTTCTTTTTTCTGAGCTGTTGTTGGTCCTTTCTCAAGTTTGGACGTGCTCAAGAAACATTTTATGTTCCCACTTTAGCATAGCGCCCTAACTCAAACCTTCATCTCTCTCTCTCTGCCTTCGACCCTGCTGTCTTGAGTGTCTGTAGAGATGTTCTGCAGAGGCCGATTCTGCCTCCCTTACCAGCAGTAGAGGCAGTTACAGGCTGTTCTGAAATGGATTCTGAAATCTGCATTCATGAAAAGAGAGCACAGGTTTTTAGGGTGAATCGCAGCTTGAGACACTTGCTGGTACTCATTACAAAGTTCAAGTGCCACACTTTGGTGTGATCTTATAACAAGATGCCTTGTCCTGAACGTACCCAATCTCATCTGATCTTGGAAGCTAAGCAGGGTCGGGCTTGGTTAGTACTTGGATGGGAGACCACCTTGGAATACCAGGTGCTGTAGGCGTTTAAAAAAAAAAAACGATGCCGAAGTTGCCTCATTGAGGTATAGATGATAATGGTGTAATCACCTGCTGATGACCTTCCTCATGGAATTATTTCAGCCACCAAAAGTTAGTTTATTGTTTAGGGCTCTTACTGGATTTAAATTTTCCGGTGTCAAACTGCTGGAATGTGTGACATTGTCATTAAGAAACAATTCCCAGTTTTCTTTATCCTGGTGTCTTTCTGCTGTTTACTGAGCTCAGAAGAAAGGAATGCTAATTTTCAGTTGCATCTTTCCTCATTGCTTATAATTTTATTTTGAATTGTGCAATTTATACTTTTTTTTTAATTTGTTTTTATTCTTGTCTGTGTGTTTGATGTTGGCCCTTAAATAAAAAACAAACAACAAATCAACTTTAAAGCCTTTGGCCACAACTCAGCCTGCAAAGACTTCAACATCGAAAGCCAAAACACAGCCCACTTCTCTCCCTAAGCAGCCAGCTCCCACCACCCTAGGTGGGTCGACTAAAAAACCCATGAGCCTTGCTTCAGGCTTAGCACCAGCTGCCCCACCCAAACGCCCTGCGGCCACCACTGGCAGGTCTTCCATCTCTCCTTCAAAAGATGCGAAGCCCAAGGTAAGTAGTCACCTAAGCACTGTGCAGGGAAAGGTTTTCGTCTCTGAGTGTCAGGTAGAAAGGCTCCTGTTGGTACCAGACCATGAAACCAGGCTGGTGGAACTGTGGAAAGGCCGGGTGAAGGGGGCAGGTGGCTGGACAGTCAGTTTGGGGGCCCACGATGCAGTTGTACCCTTCGAAGGCCTTTAACACTTTTAACCTCTCCCTGCCCCGGTTGAAGGCCCCGCTCCCTTTCCCCCAATGCCCCTTGCCCCTTGCCACTTTAACTGCTTGCTGACCAGTTTCCGCTTCTCCACATGCTGATCAGATTAGGTATTCATTTTTGGGATAATCCCACACGAAATCCCCAGTCAGATCCCCTTCTTTGTCCTTGTCTGTAATCATCCTGCAGGAGTGAATCTGACCCGGTACTTTTGCGATAAGCTCCTCCAGCTTACCCCTGCAGATCCCACGTCACGTGGTGACTGACTTCGCGTTTGGCGTCCGGCCGCCTCTCCCTGGGCTGCGGCCATACTTTCCCGGGTCACCCACGCGTTAGTGCCTGGTCAGTCGGGAGCAGCGGCGGTTTCCCGGGACTCTAGGAGGAGTCTGTGGCTGCCTTAACATCCTATTTTATTGGAGAAGGGCTGTTAGGTCAGCCTGATGTTAGTCTCTAAATTCATGTTGGGAAATGATTTCCCACTTTAAAATGTCAGTGTTTTAATCTAGTCTTGTAAGGGAAACAGGCAGAACCTAGGAGCTGCAGGCTAAGTTGAAATCCTGGCCAAGAAACTGAGGAAACCTATCGTAGACTAGGGACGATGACATCTCGTAAGGCTTTCTGAGTCTCATTTATTTACCCAGTTGACTCTTTTCTTGATTTTCTAGAAAATAATATCTTTGAATAGGCGGGCAGAGGGGAGGTGACCGGAGCCATAGTGTAGCTTACCCCTGACACACCCCTAGCAGCAAATCCGGGGGCACATAGAGGAAGGATGTGTGTGTGTGTGTGGGGGGGGGTATCCATTGAAGTTTCGCTTTATAATAGTAATAAAAATGAAGCATACTGTACTGGTTTCTATATATACATTATCTCCTTGAATTCTCCACACCCCATGAGGTAATATTAGCCCCCTCATTTTATAGCTCAGTTAAATAACCTCCCTGAAGTCCGGCACTGGTAAGTGGCAGACGCGGTGTTTGAACTCGGGTCCACTGCCAGGGTCGCTGTTGGGGCCTCCGTCAGCATGTTCTTTTATGACTCTGCCACGGAGCTTTTAGTGAGCATTTGCGTTACAGCTGACCTGAAGAGGTGACCTACGTGACACTTATTATTAATCCTTTAAATGAGGAAAAGATAGGAACATTTTGAGAAACGAATAAAAACTAATGCAGTTTATTTTTATATTTTTATCCTTAGTTTAATTCTAGAAGCAAACTAAGGGCGGGGGGCGGGGAGAGTGTATTCAAAAAGAAATAGATCGGTGATTCTGGCAGCGGAGGAAACAGACACCGAGGAACTGCAGAGTGTGTCCGGTTGAGGAATCCCCCGGGCCTGCAGCTTGCTGAGGCCAAGAGCCTGACACAGAAAGGACGTCCCGTCCTTTTCCCTTTTCTGACTTCTTGTATCATTATTACTCTTGCTAGCAAAATATTTTTCCGTATCATAGTCATAATATTGAAAATACGAAGGAGACCTCAGGCTGCATCTGGTTTAGTCTCCAGATTCTAGAACAAACAGAGAGGCGGTCCCTCTGCACAGACTCTCGCGCCGTGTTCTGGACATGGCTGGGGGCTGAACCGGTTCCCCTGATTCCATGAAGAGCTTGGGGACTTCGTTTATAAAAGTAGACGTCACCCTGCGTTCGCAGGGTGAGATTTTATTTAGCTGGACGCCAGCCCTGAATTTCTGAGCTCCTTCTTAGCCCATTTTCCATTAGAGCAATTCCCCGTTTGTCTCTGCCAACATACTGCCCTTTGTGTGGCCGTTACTCTTGGCGTAGGAGAGCTGGACCCACTGTGTCTGCCTGTGCGCGTGGCTTGCTCGAGCAGTGTGGTACACCTGCTTATCAGAATAGTGTGTTCGCTCCCTATCCCCGTAGAAACCAAGCTAACTTGAACTTCGCTTCTTTGCTGGTGCCATGTCCAGGCTCCGTCGGGGGGGAGCTGGTGACCCAGACGCCTGCGTCTACCCGTGAGAGACCTTTCCCTTAGCTTTTAGTCATAGCGGTGACATCGCACTTCTCGTTCTGTCCGTTGGTCAGGCCAGCCCCCTGTCATCTGTGTGGCCTCAGAGACGTCTCACAGGGCCTGAGCTGGTCCTTCGACCCTCTCTTCCAGCCTCTTTATCCAGAGGGAAGAGCGACAGCCCCAGAGGCCCAGTGATTTGCCCTAGAAGACACTGAGGGGGGAGGCCAGACCGAGGCTGGAGCTCAGGCCCTGACCTGACCGCTTCGGCCCATGTTCTCCCCGTCTGCAGCCCCAGCCTGTTCAGCATTCACTGGGTGCCTCTCAGCCAAAGGAATAACTGGGTTTGCCTGGACATCATTTTTAATTTCTGTCTTGTTTATGATTGATTACTCTTTGGTCAGGTATTTAGGAATCAGCATTTAGTACAGTAGAGCCTGAGGCACATGTAGTCTGTTCAGTTCAGGTTGGCTTGCCTCGCCTGGCTCCCCATTTCCTGACCCCAGGGTCCCCAGTCCCCTCAGGGCCAGTTTCTCAGGTTGTCTGATCTCGGCCACGTTCGTCCTCTGGCAGTAGCTGCCAGACTCTCACCACCCTGTGTTCCAGTGTCTGTCTGTGGAGCTGCCCTCGGGCGCGACTTCTGGGGCCGTGGCCGACCTGCAGCTGTTGTTACTTTCATTTTCCCATTTCCAGCCTGTTGCAGAGGCCAAGATTCCTGAGAAGAAGGCCACACCGACCAAGCCGGCCACACCGACCAAGCCGGCCTCCTCCCTGGCCCCCAGGCCTGGCTCCAAGAGCACCCAGACTGTCCCAAAGGCCACAGCAGCTGCCCCTCTTGCCTCATCTGGGCCAAGCAGTAGGAGCACCCCCACGCCCTTGCCCAAGAGGCCCGCTGGTGAGTGTTGCCACCCTTCCCTCCTGCGGGCCCCGGGGGGAGGGGGCGGGGGCCTTGGCTTTGCCCCAGCTGTGGCTCCAGCCAGCATCACGTACGGCTGTCTAGACCTGCTTGTGCGTCCGTCCTTAACGGGGTACCTTGGAAACTGGCAGCCTTGATCTCCACGTGAGGTTAGCAGGTACGTGTATTCAGAAAACTCTTGAGCGAAGGGGACTCTGATGCCTTCCCAGCATCTCCACAGCACCCAGCAAGCACACTGTGGTCACGCACCTCCACGCTAAGAAATAGGCCGTTCCATGCAATAGGTGTGAACTGCTCACCCACGTGGAAGGCATCGTCAGGACTGGGAAAGAGGAAATGCAGTGCCTGGCTTTGGACCCTGCATGGGGCACGGTCTTCACATGGCCGCTGAGCGTACCACTCGATCCCCAGAGACCAGCACAGCCCCTGGCTCAGAGGGGACATTTCAGCAGTTGTCGAATGAGTGGATGAATCTCAGGATTGGATGAGACCTTCCGTGGGCCGGTTTGTTAAGGATACATCAATATCTCTGTTTGTGCAGGCATCAAGGCCGAGGGCAAACCCGCAGACGTCAAGAAGCCGCTGGTCACAAAGTCGGCGCCAGGTAACGCCCCGCCCCACTTTGGGGGACCCTAACCTGAAACCCTGCCTCCTCTGTGGCCTCAAGGCTCCCTCTTGCTACCCGCCCCTGAACCGTGCTGTCTCACGCCTGCCTCTGCAGCCGACTCGAGTCGCTCCAAGAGCACCTCCAGCAGCGCGGCAAAGAAAAGCGCCACCGTGCCCGGGGCGGCCTCCCCCGCCGGCGCAGCCCCCGGTCGGGTCAGGCCCACAGCCACGCCTCCCCGGCCCTCGGGGACTGCCGCCGCCGACAGGAAGCCCACGTCAGCCAGGCCCAGCTCCTCTGCGCCCAGGCTGAGCCGCCCGGCCACCAGCACCTCTGCCCCCGACCTGAAGAACATCCGCGCCAAGGTCGGCTCCACGGAGAACATCAAGCATCAGCCTGGAGGCGGCCGGGTGGGTCCGGGGCTTGGGGCCCTCAGCGCGCCAGCCCCTGCTTCTTCCCTGCCATCTGCAGCCACCGTCCCCGTCCAGTCCTCACGTCCACCGCAGGGCGCACCAGAGGGGGCCAGGCAGGACGCGGATCGGTGCCAGGGGCTCTGAGCCGGACACCGGTCCCCGCCGCTGGGCAGGGGTGGCCGAGCGCTGGGCTCTCTCTCTTCCCACCCACGTAGGAGGCGCCTGTTCGTGTTGTAGGATTTGGGCTTATGTTTTTGTTTGGAGGCTGAAGGGTTCTTCTCCTTTCCAAAAAGAACAGAGGAGGCCTCTGAGACTGAGAAGGGGAGACGCCAGACAGGACCCCGGTTTGTCGCGGTTCTCATCCCTGCACTGCGGGCCACGGGCTAGGCAGCAGGGTGGGTGGAGAGTCTCTCTGAGGAAGGACGAGGGTGTCCTCTGCTGGCCAGGATGACTTGCTGCTGTGACCCCTGGCCATCCTAAACAGAAGGACTGCTCCGAGCCATGATGAGAGGCCTGGCCTGCCTTCTCGCATCCATCCAGAATTGTGTGGTAACTGTCAGCACCCACGGGGACCTGGTGTGGGGAAAGGTGGTGGCAAAGGGCCAGGTTCCGGTCCCCGGGGCCACACCCGTCTCGTCGCCTACACCATGTTTCTCGCCAAACCCACCACCGCCCCTCAAGGCAGGGCACTCACCGGCTTCAGTCCTGAGCTGTTAAACAGCCCATGGGGGTGCAGGGGAAGCGGAGCCCTGTGCCGCCGGAGGACCCCGACGGCGAGCCGGCATTCGTCTGGGATGGGGGCCCACGAGCCCGGGGCTCCGGCCAGGCCTCGGGGGCCGAGGTGCCTCCGCACTGCTGCCCCCTCCCCTGCGCTGCTCAGGCTTCTGGTGCAGAAGTTGCCGGCGGTCTTGGCGGGGAGTTGAGGGACTCGGGCTGGTGGTTAAATCACGCTCCCACCTACCTGACAGGTGTGACACTTCCGTCTTCAGCGGTGGTCCCTGAGACCACGGCAGCTTGCTTGGGGCGTACAGACCACTTGAGTGTGAAGACGCGGTGCCTGGTCAATAACCTTGCTTCCCACCTTCTCTCCATGAGTGGCGCGTGGTGTGTCGATCTCTAACTCACATCGCAAGACGCTGGCCTGCAGCTTCTTCCTCTGGCTTGCTCTCCCCTGGAAAGTGGGTGTTTTTTTCCCCTAGGAGCGAGGGTGACCTGCTTCAGCCCAGTGGCCTGGCCTGGCCCTGAGTCCCCAGCCTTCCTTCCTCTTTGGCGTTTGGGCTCTTGTCCTCCTGGTTTGAAGTTTGCCCTCCATTTATCTCCATCTAGGCCAAAGTAGAGGAAAAATCAGAGGCAGCTGCTGCAGCTCGGAAACCCGAACCTAACGCGGTGGCCCGAGCAGCCGCCCCCGGCGCGAGCACACAGAGACCGGCTGCCGGGAAAGTGAGTTTCGTTCAGACGCTTACCTCTCGAAGGTCGAAGGTGGCCCGCTGTCTCTTCCAACCTGAGTCTCTCTCCCTTCTGTCGTACCTTTTTCCTCTCTTTAAACGGGCTTCTCCTTTCCCATGTGCCTGCCCTCTGTGTCTGCCGGCTCAGCCATCTGGAAACCTTCCGTCCTGACCCCAAGAGTGAAGAGCTGGTAGCCCGTTAGCGCTTTCGGGGAGCACGTATCCAGCCGGATAAGGTGGCTCCAGAACTTGCCATCACGGCCTGCGCGCTGACATGGTGTGGGGCGCGCAGGCCCCACGCACAGCGCCCAGGGTCCTCCGCGGCCGGTTGCGGCCCTGGCCACCTGTCAGCAGGCGCTTTAAGCCGCCCTAGAAGGCCCCGCTCCTCACACTGCTGGGTACGGGGATGGCCTCATTCATCCCGGTTCCCCAAGTCACCTGCCAGCTAAAAGTTAGGATGCTGGGAGCTGTGGGACCCCCAGCCTGAGGGCTGCAGCCTCCGCTGCAGGGCTGGGCGGAGGGGAACTAGCCGCTGGGCTCTCCCCCGCGCCTCCAGTGCACCCGGCCCTCCTGCTTGCGGCGGGAGCCTCCTCCCCTTAGCTGTGGCCAGCAGGCGGGCTCCCTGGCCAAGGGCTGCCAGCGAGGCCTCGGCCCCAGCCCTTAGGACCCGTCCTGGCCTGTCCGGTCAGCGAGGTGAGGGAGGCTGCTCCATGGCTTGGGGTGACCCTTGCAGGTCCCGTAGGTTTCTGGTTCAGGCCAGGGTTCAGCAAGAAGCATTTGCAAACCAGCCGTTGATCAGTGAACTTGTTCATCAGTAAAGGCCAGAAACGACGAGGTATCTGGGTTGGAGTTCTCAGGGTGGATTTCTCTGCTCAGTGGGGAATTCAGTTTGGGATTTGCGTCATTTGCAAAGGGCTCTGAAGGAAAGAAAGGAAGGAAGCTGGCAACTGTTCCTTCTTGAGAGGACTCCCAAGGACTTCTTTGTTCCAGCCCGGAGAGCCTGGGCCTTTGTATGGCTGCGCCCCTGGGTGGGCGGCCGCTTGTGTGCAGCCGTGTGCCCGCCCCCCGCCCCCCACCCCCGCGTCCTTGTAGCCCTGCCTGTCCTCTTTGCCCTGGGGACTCAGAGGCACTGCGCTGGGTGTCAGGCGGGGCGAGGCACGAAGAAGCCTCCCCCCGGGGCCCCAGACGTGGTGTGCTTCCCTGCACTCCGAGACAGAGGGTCCACGCGGACGGCGCTGCCCCTGGTGTCCAGGGTCGTGCACGGCCAGCCAGCAGCCCGTGGGCCGCCGTGTTTACAGCTGACCAGTGTCCCTCGCCGTCAGTGTCAGATCTGTGCCCTGTGCGCCAGCTGCCCGCGCTTCTCCCAGCAGCCTTTGCCTCCCGGGGTGGGTCTGCAGCCGCCGGTCCAGGCCCTGGACTCGAGGGCAGTGCCGTCCGTGGCCGCGGCCTGGTCAGAGGAGCAGGACGCTTGCAGAGAGGAGCCGTGGGAAGCTGTGTCGCCCCGGCTCTCGGGGACAGAGTGGGGGGGGGCAGTGGGGCCGTCCCTGGGTCCCTCCGGGACTGGCTGCCGTCGGCCTCTCGGACCCCCAGGGAGCAGCGATGACGAGGCCGTGACACTTACAGCGTCCGCTTCTGTCCCCGTGGTGTGTGTCCGTGTTCTCACTCCCTTTCCTGCCCCTTCAGCTCCCTGCCCCGGCCGCCCACAGCTGCTCCGCCGGCTGCCGATGGGGTCGGGGCCCTAACGACCCCCGCCTTGGTCCGTGGTCCCCGTGGACTCACCGCCGCCCTGCGTCACTTCTAACCTGCCCCTCCCCTGTGTTGTTTTCTGTTCTCTAACACTCCAGGTCCAGATAGTCTCCAAAAAATTGAACTACAGCCACGTTCAGTCCAAGTGTGGTTCCAAGGACAATATTAAGCATGTCCCTGGAGGTGGTAATGTAAGTATCAGCTCTGGACACCTGGCATCTGAGGCACAGGCCGCCGGCCCCGGGGCTCCCCCCAGGCAGTGCCCGCGAAGTGAGGGAAGCCCTGGCTGCCCCGCCGGCGTCTCCTCAGCCCCGTGGGTGGGAGGTCTGAGGGCGGGGGTCAGCAGCGGGCCTGTCGCCTGTCTCGAGTCTGCTCCGGGGGGACACACTCGGTCTGTGCACCCCAGTACTGCCTGGAACCCTCTTGCTTGCAGAGGCAGCGCCCCGCACCTGCCTCCCTCCCCGGTCACGCATCACTCTCCTCTCCCGACCGCTCCCCCCTCTTCCCTTCCTACTCTTTCCCCATTGTTTTCCGTTTCTGGTCCCTTCCTCCGTTATTCCCTTTTCCCTCCTCTTTTTTTTTTTTTTTCCCTGTCCCTTTTCCTCTTCTGTCCGGTCATCCTTTCCGTCACGCCGCGTTTCCGAGCCTGTTGGGATCCCAGGTGACTCCAGCTCACGGGGAGGGCGGGGGTCCTGGTCTAGGGAGAGACAGGGCCACGTGTGTGAGGAGCGCCGTGCGAGTTTTCCGCGGGCGCCGGGGCGCGCCGGGGCCATCCGCGTGCCGCCTCTGCCCTCCGCTGCTTCCCTCCCACCCGAGAGGGCGAGAGCCGCGCAGTCCCCGTCTCCCGGCTTCATTCGGGCCCTTCTCCCCGCGGTCCTGCTCCGCTTGCGCCTTTGGTTCCCGGGCGCCGTGGCCCCGCCCCCTCGGTGGCCACGCCCCCCCGCCCACAGCGCTCCCGCGAGGTGCGCAGCCACAGCGCCCTTTCTTGCCCCTTCCTGGTCATCTCCCCGCCAGTGGCTCTTCCCCGCGTGGGCAGAGACTGGCCTGGCCAGCTTGGTAGTTGGTCGGACATTAGCCAGCCTGGCGTGGGGTCAGCCGAAGTGGGCGAAGCTCTAAAGGCGGTGTCTGGTGGAGGTGATGGAGACCCAGCCTGTGGGCACCCAGGCGGGCTGTGGCTCTTGCCTTTTCTCCGGCTTTTGGCCTGGATGAAAACAGACGGGGAACAGGGACTCTGAAGGATCGGGGGCCCCCATGTGTGTGGGACACAGCGATGCGCTTGTGTATATTGTGCAGTACAGGTAATAGCTCTGGAAATAATCGTTGTCACTGTAGTCTCGTCTCTACCTGCACATGACAGCAACAAGTTTTTTTGTGTGTGGAGGAATGGACTTTTTTTTTTTTCGCTTTTAAAGCATCTCCATTTTGGGAGGCTTCCGTGACAGCAGGGCCGGTGAGCGGCGTTTCCGGGCGGGGCGGGGAGGGGGGGGCCTGCCCTGCGGGCGCAACAGCATTGCGGGTCTGAGCGCCTGTCCCGCCACAGCCCCTGGCCCGGGCAGCGGTCAGCACCCTGCACGCACGCGCACGCGCAGACGCAGGCGCAGCCCTTCTCGAGAGCCAGGAGGGCGCCGGGAGGGGATGGCGAGGCTGCTTCCGCGGCTGATCCCCGTTGTAAGTTTGGTAGCAGTTCTCATTTCCTGTCCCCCTCACGAGGGGGGCCGTGTATGTGTAATGCGTTCCCACACCCATCAGCAGCCGCACAGAACTGCTGTCTGCAGGGGGCCTGCGGGGTGTCAGAGGCCAGCACAGCTGCGGCCAGATGCAGTGGGTGCGGGGTGGTCGTGAGCCCGCAGGACCACCGGAGGGGCGTGGCTTCTGCTGGCTGGCAGGCTTCACCGGCGTCCGGATTCTGCTGGTCACCTTGCCCTGTTTTCATTCCACATGCTCCTTTAGTTCTTAGTATTTTCCTAATTGACTCACGTTTAATTTTTCTCCCCACGTTTGCATGAGACTTTCGTAGGTAGTAGTGGTGTTTCTGTCAGGAGTCGCATCATGTCTCACTCTTCTGGTTATTTCGTGATACTGTTACCTGTCAGTGCCCAACACTGAGACCCACGAGGTCAGTGGGCTGCATTTCTTCTCCATGTATTGGCTGGGACACATCTGTAAAATGAAACTTCTCCTGTCTCAACTATTGTTTCATTGAGGACCAGGCACGAGGTAAAGACGTGGAGCCTTTGAGGGCAGGAAACTGTCAAGGACTGTTTGGGTTCCACATCTCGGCGGGTGACTTAACGGTAGCTCTTCACAGGTGGTCTGAGGGACATCGTTAGATGAGTTTGCCACCATTGCAGCAGGACACGTGGCAGCTTGGTTTAAGCAGCGGCCACATCTTTGGGCAAAGTACACTCCCCGCCCCGGTCCTGTCTGGGCAGAACTGCAGCCTTGTTGGAAACATGAGACAAAGTGAAGGCTATTGTTCTGACGGTGATGGGCGCTCTGTAGATAATTGCTGAATACGTGAAGTAGTTAGTGTCCAGTTGTTGCCGATGTCCTTTCAAGAGGTGTTGTGAAGAAGAGCCAGGGTGAGGCCGGACCCCGGGGAGGCTCTGGAGAGGTGGCCTTAGAGCTGGGCTTTGCAGGAGGGCTGGGATGAGCATCCTTTGATACTTCTACATTAATTTTTTGCACACAGAAAAAGCTGGCTATAAAATTAGAATGAACGGAAAGAAAATTATTAAGAGACTGTCTCAGAACTTAAAAAAGCTCTTCTCCCCTCAACTAAAATGAAGCTGTGTAAGAGGACTTATGAAAAAAAAAATAAAAAGAGTGAGAGTGGCCCAGGCAAGCGGGGGGTTACGGGAAGTTACTCTGTGCCAGGCCCTTGGCCGTGGGCGGGAATAAAACAGACAGCAGCCGCCACCTCTGCCTTCTTGGAACACAGCGGAGGCCGCGTTTCCTGATACTAGAGAAAGGAACTGTTGAATGGCGTGGCGAGGAAGGGCCCCCGGAAGGTGTGGCCTCTGCTGGCAGGGCCCCGCGCGCCCCGACGCGGGGAAGCCGGGCTCCTCCTCAGAATTGGGAGCAGCTGGGTCACTCCTAGGAGCCCTGGAATCGCACCCTGATGCCCTGCAGAACTCCCGTCTGTCGACATCCTTTCCTAACCTAAAGACGTGCCGCGCGGGCCTGGTACCAAGATGGTTTTCCAGGGCTCTTGCAGGGCAGGCACTGATGAGTCTGTTGGCCTCATGGATGGACGGATGGACGGACGGACGGACGGATGGACGGACGGTCGGTCATCTTACATATAGATGAGATAGATATCTACTGTCAGGAGGGAAAACATATTGGAAAATATGGAAGGAAACATGCCAAAGTGTTAATTCCAGTTTCTCTCTGGGGCCGAGGAGTTGAGGGGTAAGATTCAAGGTGGAACAGAAGGGGTATTTCAGATCCGGATCCAGAAAAGTGGGTGCAGAGCTGTCTGGCCGATGCGTGGATGGGGGGCGGGTGGAGAGGCCTGCGCACGTGGGCAGCATTGGTCCGGTCTGGCTGGAGGAGGGGTCAGCAGCTATAAGCAGGGCCAGGATGGACCAAGGGCGCTTGTAAGCACTTCAAGCAGCGACCCTGACCTTGAGCAGACTGAATGGCTTACAGAGGGAGAGAAAAAACTCGAACGTGGAGAAGAGGCTTTCGAGGGGAACGTGGGTTTGGCCCTGGCAACGTACCTTCTCTGAGGCAATAACATCCTGGTTTCTTCTCAGGTTCAGATCCAGAACAAGAAGGTGGACATCTCGAAGGTCTCCTCCAAGTGCGGGTCCAAGGCCAACATCAAGCACAAGCCTGGTGAGTGGTGCTTCCCTGGTCCGAGGACGCCTGGGCGTGTGGTCCCGCCGTGGGCCGGCCGGGTGTCCCCCTCACACCTTCGTCACTCCGTAAAGGTTCCTGGAGCCACCCCCACCCCGGACACAGCCATGGCGCGGGGCAGCCCTCAGTCCCCGTCAGGGATGGGAACAGGGCGCTGACCTCTAACGCGAGGAGGAACCGGTGGTGGGCGGAGAAGGCCGCCCTTTGCATGGGCACCGTCCTGAGGACCTGAGGCCCAGGCAGGGGCACGCTCCAGGCCGGAGACCCGGCTCCGCCTCCCAGCCAAGTGCGTGTTCCGGGAGCTGGTGCTGACGGTCCTGAGAGCGAGGCCAGGGCTCGCTGGCAGATCCAGGAGCAGAGGTGTTCCCATAGTGCATCGGCGGCTCCGGCCCCAGCTGTCACCCTGTCACCCTCGCGTGCCTTGGCTCCCGGGTCTGCAGCAGGTTTGGGGTAGGGAGGACCACGGCGGCAGCAGGTACACCGGTGGCGGGTCTGGCTTCTCAGACGGCGCTCACCAGGGGTCCGTTGAGGAGAAGGCCAAGAAAACCCCCTTTCCTCAGCAAAACCGCCGTCCATTTTAGAACAAGCTCTGTTAAAAAGTATGAAACATTTGAGCCTTAATCAACCTTCCTTTTCCCCTTTTTATCTGGCAAATCTACTATCGTGAGATGCCACCCTCCCTAGTGACACCAGGTGACTCGAAGCCCAGTTCTTGTGGGGGGCTAGGACTTGAGTGTGGAGATGTGGGATGTGGCGGGAAGCCGCGTGTTGCGGTTTGGACGGGACCTGGGAGGGGATGGGAGAGAGACGGGTCGAGGGACGCCATGCTGCCGGCCGCACCAGGGGCGGGTGGCAGTGAGGACGGGCTGGCCCTCGACCCCACGGCCGCACTGTGGCCTGTGAGCCTGTGCCCAGGCCATCCTCAGCTCAGGCCCAAGGCCCTTTGCCTTTCCTTTTCACAACAATGGGATCTGGTTAAGTGGCTCAGACAGCCTGTGTCTCCATCCTGTCTCGGTCAGCCAGTAGCTTGGCAGTGACCTTGGGCAGGTCAGTTCTTTTTTTTCAGCATCAGTGCCAGCAGCTATAAAACAGGGATCCTGCCCGCGCTGGACGAGGCTGTGGTGTACCACACAGCCGGTCAGTCGGGGGCTGTCACGCTGCCCGGGGGACCAGAAGCAGCGTGCGCCTGGCACAGTTAGAGGCCCGCCCTGGAAGCCGAGGCTGCGATGGTGGGGGGGAGGTGCTTCTCCGTGGAGCGGCTCCCCCTGGCTGGATGCGGGGTCGGCCTCAGCCAGACTTAGGGAGGAGCAGCCCCACGTTGACAAGCGCGCTCTCCGTGCCCTGTCTGTCCTCAGGCCCAGTGGCAGCGGGTCCCATTTTCCTCACTGCTGTGCCGGGCACTTAGCCAGCCCTTGGCCGGCCGGGATTCCTGTCCCAGGCTCCAGGCCGTGCCTGCAGGGCCATCTCTCTGCCACCCTCGGTGACCGGCGCCGTTTTGCTTCCAGGTGGGGGAGATGTCAAGATCGAAAGTCAGAAGTTGAACTTCAAGGAGAAGGCCCAGGCGAAGGTGGGATCCCTCGATAACATGGGCCACCTGCCTGCGGGAGGCGCCGTGAAGGTAGTGAGTGGGTCTCCGTGGGGGCAGCTGGGGCCCGGCGGGGTGCGCGGTGGAGTCTGGGTCCCCGTGGGCGGGCGCTGTCACCGCCGCTCGGTCTCTTCAGAAGTCATGTCCCCACACCATTGCTGTTTTCCCATCATCATCAGACCTGGGCGAGGCAGGAGAGGTAGAGGCCCAAGCCGGAGACAGCCTTCTGAGAACCGTGCCCTGCCGGCCTTTTTGAGCTCTTCTCTGCCATTTTCAGAGACACTGTGGCTGGGGCACAGGTCACCACAGGGCGGGTGGGCTGCACGGTATTTGTCCCCAGCTACGTCACGAGAGGAGGTGTGGGCACATGCTCTATGCAAGTCCGTGCGCCTGGCCTGGGGGCAAAGTGGCATGTGCTCAGCCGCCCGTGACAGCAGCGTGACAGCAGGCCTGGTGTGGGCCTGCCTCCGGAGGGCCTGCCTGTGGCCTGCGAGGGCCAGGGCTCTGGGGTAGGGCTCGGGCGACAGGGCTTCCCGGCCTGGGCCTCTCCTTCCCGCCCCGCCTCCTTCCCGCCCTCCCTCCTTCCACAGTCCTGTGAGACCCTTTGTGTGCCGAGATGCCGAGGTGGCCGTCTGCCCCTTGTACTGTGTGGCGGGTGGGGCCGGCGTCTTGCAGGCTTCAGTGCTTGCGGGGGAAGGTCGTGGGGAGGGGTCCGAGTGCCGCTTCACTGTGACTGGAGAGCCCGCGCTTGGCCACCCCAGCCAGGCTTTCGGCCCGCCCTCCCGCGGTGCGGAGTCAAGCCCTGGTTGGCCGCCTCGAGCACTTTGGGGTCCTGGCTCTGTCACAGGCTCTTGGTTCGTGTCCCGACCCTCCTCTCGTCTGTGTCTGTGGGGCACTAGCTCAGGGCCGCGTGCAGACCAGGATTCACACCAGCCTTCCAGCCCCGCCGCTGGTGTCCATGTGGCATTTTCTCCCTTCCCTGATCGTTTCTGGAGTTATTTTTCCAACGCCGACTGGCCTGCGGCGTCACCGCTTCCCAGCCGAGTCCGGGCCCATCCCGCGACGGCGCCTCGGCTTGCTGCAGCTGGCTTGCTGGCCTAGCTAAGCCTGGCACCTCTCAGAGAGGCCTGTCACAGAGGAAGCTCCCAGAGCATGTGACTAGCCAGGCCGTGCCTTCCCGCCCGGCCAGCAGTCGTTCCCATGGGTGGGGCGGGCCCAGATGACAGCAGCTCCATCCGGGGGCGGCCGGGGCGGGGGCTGCGTGTGACTCCCACCTCCACCCCCCATCCCACTCCCTCTCGGACTGACCCTGCACTGTCTCCCCCACTGTTTCATTGTAGACGGAGGGCGGTGGCAGCGAGGCCCCTCCGTGTCCGGGCCCCCCCGCTGGGGAGGAGCCGGCCATCCCCGAGGCAGCGCCCGAAGCTGGCGCCCCCACTTCAGCCAGTGGCCTCAGTGGCCACACCACCTTGGCAGGGGGTGGTGACCAAAGGGAGGCCCAGACCTTGGACTGCCAGATCCAGGAGACAAGTAAGTGGCTGGGCTTGGCCTGAGGGCCCGCCAGGGACCCTGCCACTGGCTGCAAATTGAAGCGCCTTTGTTTTTTGACCAGAGTGTGGCCTAAATTTTAACGAAGCAACCTTTTATTTTCCAGGCATCTAACGATGACATTCTGGTCTCGTCTTCCACCCCCTCTGTCCCCCCCTTGTCTCCTTCGTCACCCTTTCCCTCCCTCCTCCCGTGTCCCTGCAGATTGAGACCTACAGGCTGACGTTCCGGGCAAACGCCAGGGCCCGCACCGACCACGGGGCCGACATTGTCTCCCGTCCCCCCCACTTCCCCGGCGGCCCCAGCCCAGGCGCCCGTGTCCTTGGCTGTCTTCCCCGGGCCGCCCACTAGACCTGTGACCGCCGGGGTCGGGCAGCCCTCTCGGGCGCGCCCTCCCCTTTTCCCTTCCCCCCCTCCCCCCCTCTCGCTTTGCCCAAGGCAGCAGCTGTCACCCCCCCACACCTCTTTCCGCCCCCTGCCCCAGGCCCGGGCCTTGCTTTGCTTCTGTCCCATCTTCCCGTCCCTGCTCCAGGGAGGGCTGTGGGGGGTGGGGTTTGGGGGGAGGCTGACCTAGGGTCTTGGGGGGGGGTGTCTAAGAGAGGAGACTGGATTCCAATCCCCTCTTTGGGTTTTTTGGACCAAACCCAAGAGAAACCGACATACCCTCCCTCCTCCCTCCCTCCCTGTTGGGTCCACCTGGAGGGAGGAGTGGAATGCCCGCCCGAGTGGTGGTGGCCCGGCCCTGACTGCGTCCCCTGGAGCCCGCTAAGCCATTGCCTGTCCCTTTGACGTGGCTGGTGCCAAACACCTCCTGCCGCAAGTTAGCTAGGGGCCAGTGCTGCCTGTCCTCACTGCTTCCCGTACCTGCCTAGCTGCTGTCATACTTTTTTCTTGTTTTATCCCTTTTTTTTTTTTTTTAAATATTCTAAAAACTGGTGGAATAGTTTTGCAGGTTGAAGTCATGTCTAAATGAAAGTCCTCAGCAGGTGTTAAAGGAGACAGGGAGGGGAGATCCTTAAGCCTCCAGCCAGGAGGTCAGGCACTGGGGGCTGCCCAGGGGGCGGCTCGGGACCCTGGAGATGGTGGGCAGGGCGGGCGGCATGGGGTCAGCGGACAGGGCATGCTCTGGGGGCTGCTCAGAGCGGGCGGGTGGTTCTGCGTTGTGCGTGTATGCTGCTTTTCTTTTCTAACCAAGAGGCTGGTTTTGGCATCTCTGTCTGTCTCATTCCTGGGATCTGGTGGGAGATACAAGGTCAGGGCTGGAACAGGCCACGGAGGTCAAAATCCTGCAGGCCGAGGACACTTGGGCCCTCGGCTACCAGGGAGCCTAAGATGTGCAGAGCGCGCGGAATAGGTCGTGGGGAATCAGGTCCGGAAATTTAAAAATAAAGGCATACGACTGGGGCCAACCCACGTCCTTGCTACTCTGACTGGAGCGGCGGGAGGCGAGGCGAGGCCAGCCTGCGGGGTGTCCCAGCTAGGCCCGCTCGGGGTGGCTGCAATGAGAAGTCCCGGGAATCGTATTGGCACGAAGACTCTTACTGCACTTGTATTTTTTTGTATTAAAATTTGCATGGTTTCTAATAAAGGATTAAAACCTACCGGTTTGCAGTGAAATGGCCTGGGAGTTTCAGGGCTTCCCTGGCAGGGCCTCGGGCCACGCCCTCCGGCCCCCTGCTGCTGTCCCGCCGAGCCGGGCAGGTCGGGGTGCCTCCTGAGGCTCAGGTTCGGCCCCCTGCTGCTGTCCCGCAGAGCCGGGCAGGTCGGGGTGCCTCCTGAGGCTCAGGTTCGCGCTCCTCTCCTCGCAGAGTGAGGGCGTTTGGGCGGGCAGGCCTCCCCGCTTCTGAGGCAGCGTGTCGGTGGGGAGGTGGGCCACCACAGCCCCAGCTCCCACGCACGCACCAGGAAGTTGCAAGTCTCGTGGAGAAAGTGCTTCTAGACCAGGCGGTTCTCAGAGCGGTTCTCAGAGCGGGAGGTCAGGGCACCGGGGTCTTGGGCGCGGGACCTGCGGGGGACCTGCGCCCTCCCTGTGGTCGTGGACCATGGGCTCCGGGGTCCTTTCACTACTTCAGCCAAGGGTGGGGGTGGGGGTGGGGGTGGGGGTGACCCAAGTAGAGCTGTCTGGATGGCCTGGTCGCAGCTCCCTGAGGGGTCCCACAGCCAGAGGCTAAGGTGGTGGCCCTGACGGGTGAGGACCAGAGGCCCGTGTGCTGTGTACTACTCTGTGGTCATCGGGGGTGGGACGTCTCTGCCTGATTTGCTTATGGCTCAGCCATTACCCGTGTCAGTCTGTGATTCTGTTGTCATGATGTCAAGAGTAAATAAAGCTCATGATGCCCCACCACGCAGGTCCGTCCTTCTCTGTATGTCCTGGCTTGTCTGAGCCTTCAGCGTCCACACCCACCCCCTGCCTTGTCCCCTTGCACCAGGGGACCAGTGTGCATGGTGTAGTTGATGACCACAGCCTCTTCATCTGTGAACACGTGGTTACAACCAAGGGAAAGCCCAGCTTGTGACAGCAGCAACAGGCAACCCATGGTGTGGGGACCTACAGGAGCACACTGTGACAAGACTGGGCTGGCCCAAGGGTCAGGTCAGTTGCCAGCACTGGCGGTTCAAGCTCCCAAAAGGGTGGCTCTAAGCCCCCTCCTCCCCCAAGACCTTGGGCCCCAGCCTGTCCCCCAGCCTCCCTGCCTTCACACTCCCTCAGTTTGGGGAACTGTGGTTCCCCCCTCCCCCCACCCAGGGTGCTGAGGCCCCGAGAGAGGCGCCCCCAGAGGATAGCGATGCTCACAAGGGATAAATAGAACTTTATTTTAAATAAACATTTGCACTCTGTACACAGCCCGGCAGACGCGGGGCTCAGTCCTCGGCTGACTTGCGCACGTCGAAGCTGCCGCAGGGTCCCCGCAGCAGCTCCGCCAGCAGGGCCAGCAGCTGCCCGTGCTCCTGCTGCACCTCCAGCGGCAGCGCGGCCAGCTCGCTGCGCAGGCTCCGCTCCACCATGCGGCCCAGCGCCCGGCGCAGCTCCCGCAGCAGCCGCACGGTGCGCGAGTCGCCCTCCAGCCGCAGCAGGTCACTGTCACTCAGGGAAATGGTGGCCCGGCGCCCATCGTCTGGGGAAAGCAAAGGTGGTGGGGAGCCAGAGTGAGGCCAGGCCCTCGGGGACAGAGGCACAGTGGGCCGAGAGGCACGCAGGTACCCACCACGGATGTGGACGTCCCCGTCGGTCAGTAGCAGCACAGCTAGCGGGTGTACCTGGGAGGAGTCCCGGACGAAGACGCTGCCGTTGGATTTGACAGCCATGAAATACGTCAGCCAGCGGCTCCGTAGCCGTGTGGCCTCCCTGGAGGACAAAAGCTGGGTGAGGCCACCCTTCTGACCCATCCGAGCTGCCCCGCCCGGGCTGGCCTGCCCCCCACCTGTTAATGGTCGACTTGTGCAGCAAGATGTTGCCTGATTTGGTCCTGTATGTGACACTGTTGGGCTTGAACTTGCCCTGCCGGGTCACCTTGCCCTGCCTCACCTGCGGGGATGCAGGGAAAGATGGGTGGGCTGAGCAAGGAGCTGGGGATGGGAAAGGCGGGGGCCTGGTCGTCCCGTCCCGGAGGCAGCACCTGGATGAGGTTGGGGTAGAGGCCCGCCATCAGCACGCCCTTCACCAGCTCCTCCTCCTCGCTGTACTCATTGCACTGGGCAGAGGCCAGGGTGCAGTCCGAGGGCTTCCCCACCAGGAAAGCCTCATAAATGTTCTCGGAGAACTGCTTGATGAGTCCTGCGGAGGCAAAGCTGGGGTGAACCCGTGGCCTGGAGCCGAGGCCAGGCAGACGGCAGCTCGTGGCCCGGGCTGGGGCTCCGCTGACCGTGGATGAAGCGCAGGCTCGGCGCGTACAGCAGGTTCTCCTCCAGGTAGTTCTCACGGGAGCTGCGGTCCTGCCAGCGCAGCACCTCCTCCCAGCCGGCCACGGCCCGCACGAAGGCCAGGTGGTCACTGCCGCTGTCGTGGCTCAGCAGTGCCTTCACCTGGGAGGGGAGGACGGTACCAGGGTCACGGGCAGGGCTCGAGGACAGGAGGTGGTGCAGGGGTGACGGGGAGTGCCGAGGCCATGGCAGGGGCTGGTCTGACCTTGTCCACCTCCGCTCGGTTCTGCAGGCTGCTGCTGAAGGGGTCCCGTGTGAGGCAGGAGACAACCACCAGCAGCGGGTGCAGGCAACGGAAGATGGCGGCCAGCACTATGGCCTTAGCCAGCCGGGGGTCGGTGGAGATGTGGGCCAGGCGCTGCCCCAGGGTGGTCAGGTACTCCCGCTGGTCCAGCACCCCTGCAACAGCTCAGCTGTCAGGCCCGCCCTGGAGAGCCTCTCCAAGGCCCGGCCCGGCCCTGCCCACTCACCGATCTCCTGGAGCAAGATCACAGCCTCGTCCACTGCCTTAATGTTTGGACTGTCCACGGCCTTGGAGAGGAACTCCACTGCCTGCAGCCAGAACACAGCAGAGCCCCCCGTGAGCCTGCGTCCCGCCTGCCGCGCCCAAGGCCCGCCTGCCCCACGGCGCCTCTGCGCACCGTCTTCTCCGGCATGTGGATCTTGGCCTGCAGCACCAGGTTCTCGAGGGGCGTGCGCAGGATCTCCGGCACTTGGAAAGGGACCATCTTCTCCAGCCGGCTCCGTGGGAACAGGTGGTAGGCAAAGCCCGACTGGCAGCGGCCCGCCCGGCCCCGGCGCTGGATCACATTGGCTCGTGACACCCACACCGTCTCCAGGCAGGACACCTGGGGGAGGGGGCAGGTGAGCAGCAACACACACCCTACAGGACTTGCTCAGTGCCCCCCACACCATGCCTGGCCATCACCTCATTTAAGCCCTCAACAGCCCCAGCCCAACAGGGACACTGAGACTCCACAGGTGTGGCCTTCTCCAAACACAGGGCAGGTCCAAGGCCGACTGGGCCAGGGACCACCCCGGAACGTGGAGTTCTCCCCCGGGGCTGGCTGCGCCCTGGGGACGGGTGCCACCTTGGTCTTCAGGTCATAGCGCTCCTCCTTGTGCAGGCCGCTGTCCACCACGTGCACGATGTCATTGACTGTGATGGAGGTCTCAGCGATGTTGGTGGCCAAGACAATCTTGCGCACTCCAACTGGTGGCTGCTGGAATATGGCCTTCTGGTCCATCATGGGGATGTTGGAGTGCACTGGTGGGCAGCAAGCACACACAGGTTACAGGCACCGCTCGGGCCAGGACCTCCCCGTGGTGACGGCAAGGCAAGGATTTTCACCCCATTTTCCTGAAAGTGAGGCCCAGGTTTAGTAAGCCCAGGAAAGTTGCAAAGCCAGCCAGCAAAATGCAGTGCAGCCCGGTCACAAACCCAGGCCCCTCGGGTCCCAGCTGGGTCAGTCCCCAGAACACAGGGCGAAGCTGGCGGGTGTCTGGGTGCCATGAGGCCCCGCACACGGCTCTCACCTGGCAGGATGAGGTACTTGCTCTCGTGCACACCCAGGGCCTCCTGCAGGCGCTGCTGCACTCCTTTGATCTCCTGCCAGCCAGGCAGGAAGCAGAGGATCCCACCTGGAGAGGGGCCCCGCAGGCGTGAGCTGGCTTCCAGAAGACCGAGGTCGGGGCGGGTGCGGGGCGGGGGAGGAGAGGCACCCACCTGGTTCCCCGCGGGCATCGATGTGCAGAACCAGATCGGTCACAAGGTCCAAATCGAGTGCACACTCGTCCTCAGCCTGGGGGGAAGAAGAAAAACCACAGTCACAGTCCCAAGGCAAGGTGTCGCACAGAGAACACGGCGAGCTGAGGCATCCGACACGACACCGGCACCCTCACCACACCCCTGCGGCCGTGGAGACCATCGTTCCCGTTTCTATCACTCCTGTTTGATCATTCCTGTTTCTATCACGAAAGCGAGGCCTGGGAAGGGTAACTTGCCCTCGGTCACCAAGCCCCAGAGACAGGAAGGGCGAAATCCACGGAGGAAGGGCCCTTCCTCTGGGCCCCCTCACCTCGTGGTGCCGGTGCCGGGGTGGGTACTGGTGCTTGCCCAGCTTGGCCAGGATGTCCTCCAGGTAGTGCTCCTTGACGGGGTACATGAAGCCGGGCACCTTGATGACGGGGCAGCCGCCGAAGTAGCGGGAGAAGCGCTCGTTATCGCCGGTGGCGCTCATGAGCACCAGCCGCAGGGCGGGGTTGAGCCGCTGCAGGCCCTTGAGCAAGATGAGCAGGAAGTCCGTGTTCACGTCCCGCTCGTGCACCTCGTCCACGATGACGTGGCTCACGCCCTCCAGGCTGGGGTTGCTCTGCAGCTTCCGCAGCAGGATGCCCACGGTGCAGAAGAGCAGGGCGCCGCCCCGGGCTGGGGGCTTGCTTTCCAACCGCACCTGGAAGCCCACGTTCCGGCGCAGGGACGGGCCCAGTTCGTGGCTGACCCGCTGTGCCACCGACACGGCCGAGATGCGGCGCGGCTGGGTGATGATCACGTTGCAGCGAGCACCTCGGCCCTCGGTCACATAGCGCTCCAGCAGCAGCTGCGGGATGCGCGTGGTTTTCCCACAGCCCGTGTCCCCAGAGATGACCACCACTGGGTGCTGCTCAATGGCATTGAGGATGGTGTCCCGATGCGGGTCCACAGGGAGCTGGGGGGCCTCCTGCCAGATGGGCCCTCGCCGCCGCCACAGCTCTAGCAGGCTCTGGCTCAGACGCACCTCCTCTGACTCTGACAGGGGCACGTAGGGCTTTCCTGTGATAGGGTCACTCAGGGGCCCTGAGTCCTTGCCCAAGGGCAAGATGTCATCACCCTGCAGCCGGAGCTCTGGGGAGATCCATGAACTGTCCACGGGGTACTAGGGGACAGAAGCAAACAAAACGATGAAAGAGAATTACCGCCTCCTTCACTTGCACCCAGACCCTCTTCATGTGATTCGCTGGGTCACACACTGTGCCCCAGGCCCCTGGGCAGACGACCTGTGGGCACAGCTGGGCTGCTTGGGGCAAGGGTGCTCCAAGGCTTCATCTTCAGTGGGTAAATGGGGAGTTAATACTGTCTGCTGCAGGTGGACGCTTTCAATCTGAAGACGACGGAGGCAGGCAAGGACGTGAGGGGCTCTTACGTGGTTGAGGAAGGTCTCTATCTTGCGGAGGATGGGCTCAGGCAGCTGGATGGTACATGGCCGGCGCTGGGTCTCGCCCAGCTCACGCAAGGAAGCCAAGTTGTACATGGCATGGGTAAGCGGCTCGTTGTTGCGGTCCACCAGGCCCAGGCTCTGCAGAGGGGACACGCATGGCCCGGTCTGTGCCCCTGCCTCCCCAGAACCAGCCCAGCCAGACTCAAGGGCTCCAAAGGGAAGTCGTGCAGAGCAATCTCTTTCCTAAGAGATGTTGGTTTTCGGCTGACATGATACAGGAGAGAGAAATTAGGGACCCAGAAGATGTATATCTCCACCAAAAAAAAAGGAAAGAAAAGAAATTAACTAAATCAAACTAATTCAAAAAAAAGCCAGCCCTGACATGCATGAGCAGAACAGCCTCACATCTGTCAGGAAGGCGGCGGGGCTGAGAAACTCCCACTGAGCAGCTGGGTCCCCAACAGCCCAAGTTCACCTCCACGAATCCCCAGCACGGCGGCCTGTAAGGTAGGTGGGCCAGGCCCTTAACGACGCTGACACACCTCACAAGCTCCCTCTGCCTTCGCGGCCTCACCCAAGTCCATCCCCGCTGTGTTCTCTGCATGTCACCCCTTATGTCTGTGACCCCAACACACAAATATACATGGAAGATGCTATCTGATAAAACAAGCAACTGGAAGAGAAACACTGCATCCTTTTTCCCTACGTGCCCAAAGCAACCTCACCAGACAGAAAACCTCAGGCAAGAGCATAAAACGTCATTTTTTCCTAGTCTTGTGTCCCCATCACCTGTCACGTCAGGATTCCGCCCTCCCTCTAAAGTTTAGATCCAATACTTCCTTCTTTAAGCAGTTCATCCCTGGGGGGACCAACCCCCTTCCTCTGGCCTCTGGGCAGACCTCAAGGTCAGGGATCCAGTCCCTGGACCACGGGAGGTGCCAACGCAGCCACCTTGCCGAGGCTCCCAGCGCGCTCTGCCCAGCAGCCAGCCTGCAGCTCTGAACAGCGCTGTCAGCTGGGGGCCGCTCCGCCCGAGACAGGACTCCAGTGGCTGCGAAGCTTCTGGCCGCCAGTGCTTGTGTCTACCAAGCTAAATGCAGACCTTGTCCAAGGTCTCCCAATGATCCCTAGTTATGCTTGAGCCACAGGCAACAACACATCTATTCCGTCTTCTGTGACCACTTCCCTGTCCCCGGCCCTGTCATTCTCCAGGCGCTCGTTACATCTCAGCATCAGCTGTATCTAAAATGCAGTTCCCAGAGCCACGCATGACCATTCAGAGTAAACCAGGGCCTTGTTCATGTCTCGTTCTGCAAAATAAAACTCGACCGACATGGGTTCAAGTCACTAGCTTCTCAAGCAGTCCAGAGCCTCTTCCAGGACTCTGCCAGCTGCAGGCCACATGGCCTTCACCTTACTGCTGATCAAACTTCACTCCAGAGAAACGTCCTGTTATTTGTTTTGGCCACATAGCCCAGGTTCTAAAAGACCTTTCTAGACACCAAGCCTGCCACTCAACATAGGTACCATTTCTCCAGCTTTACGCCATCCAGAATGATGAGCATGTCTCCTGCCAGCTTCGCCCAGGTTCTGCCAACAGTGCTGAAAAGGCTGAGCTCACAGGCAGAGCACTTCCAGAGGGACTGTGGGCAGGTCCTGGAAGCAGTGGCCACACAGCCTGACAAGAATACGTTTGTGCCCGGCCAGAGGCTTGGTATGGTGGATGTCACTTCCTGGAAAAGTGGACCGATCTGCAAGGGTAGCAGGGAGCGTCGAGGCACCTGCCGCGTCACGCCAGGGCCCCTCCTGGACTCACCTTCAGTTTCTTACAGGCCAAGGCCGCCGCCTTGTTCTCAGCCTCTGCTTTGCGGCGCCCTTTGGCAACAAAGGTCATGGGACAGGGCCAGAGCAGGGTCAGGGTAGACAGCTTGGTCTTGGTGCCCACAGTATGGAACTGCATGAGGTTCTACAGGGAAGGCGAGAGGTAGTTATAAAAAGGCAGGGAATGAAGATGTCTGTGGCATTCTCAGACCACCGAGCAACCCAGAGATGGACTTAACCCCCAGCTCAGCGGCTGCCAAACACCAGCCACGCGAGAAGCGCCACTGTGCAGAGAGGAGCAAGCCCCGCGGAGCAGCGCCTCGCCCCGCCTCGACTTGCTGCTCCTGTCCCGTGATCTCAGCCGAAGACAGTGTCTGGGCAATACCAAGACCTGCCCTGCTAACCCCGTCCTCTCAGCACCTTCGAGGCAAAGAGGTGTGGTGGCAGCTGCGGGCTGGAGCTGTCAGCATGTGCTGAACGCCAAGCACATCCTGCGGAAGAAGGCCTTGGACCTGGAGAGCAGCTCTGTTGGCCGAAGCCCATTAGCCTGATGGCAAAGGTGAAACTCACACCTCGGCAAGACAGACATGGGCCTCCCACTCCGCGGTCCGCGCCCATTCCCCGTGCGCCCGCGCTCTGGCTCCCATTCTGTCCCCGCTGCCTCACCCGCCTCACCCTCCTCGCCCTCCAAGGATCCCCAGCTGGCCTTGGAGTGGACTAGGTGGACAGGCGGCCTCGGCCCTCCCACACACCTGTGCTTTCCCTCCTACCTGGTCTTGGAGCAAACCAGACACGACCACGCCAGCTCCCCACCCACACGCACTTCTAGGAGACTCAACTCACCTTAGCTGTGGAGGACGATGTTGCTATCTGAATCACCTTGGCCAGAAGGTTCTTGGGAAGCGGAAACTGGGTCAGAGCCCGAATAGCACTGTCATCATCTGTCATTTCAAGGGAACCCCCCCTGGGAGGACCAAAAGTTTCAGTGAAAAAGCTCGCTTTCCTTCCAGGCCAATGTCACCCCAGGCTTGGAAACCCCGGGGGCAGACACCGGGATTTTGCGGCAGGCGGCCGAGGGGCACAGAGAGGACAGCAGCCGGGGCGCTTCTGCTTGGCCTGCGACCCGCACGGACACGTGTCATGGCTGCTCCTGCAGTTCCCCAAACACGTAAGGGGGTGATGGGCAGGCAGAGGGCTTGCTGGGCCTCCAGGACCCAAGCGTGGCCCGAGGGGAGAGCCATGCCACTCTTCTGCCAAAGCCCAGCCACGCAGTACGAGACCACGCTGGCTCTCCCCCAGGAGCGGGCAGGCAGACTGGTGGATAATGGGGTACGCAGGCGGAGAGGTGGGGCAAGGGCGCCTCCGCCTGACAAGGCTCCCGGGAACACCCCATTCCCACGTCAAGGTGCACCCAGCCTCCCCTGCGTCCCTGCCTCCAGCCGCACCTGAGTGGGGTGTGGGAGTCCTGCTGGGTCATGGACAGGAATTCGGTGACATCGATGGTCCCCTCTTCTAGCTCTTCCTCTTCATCTTCCTCCTCCTCTCGGCCCAAGGAGCGGGAGAGGCCCCCAGGTCCCCCTGGCCGGATGCCCTCGGGATTCAGCTGCCGCCAGGAAGTGGGTGGCATGGTAGGTTCTGGGCGCCACCAGCTGTCAGCCGGAGAGCCAAAGCGGTCGGCTAGCACACGGTATTTGGCTGCATCAAATAGTTCGTTCCGGGGACCCAGCAGACCCCAGCCCTGGGGGGTGGAAAGGGACGTTTTGAGGGTCCATACCACCCTCACACTTCAGCACGCCTGGAACTTGGCCAGTCACACCAAAAGATCCGCGTGTAGACGCCATGCCTCTTCACCTGTCTACCCGCCTCAGCCCCTCGTCCAGAACTGGGCCAAGAACACTAAAAATGTCTAGCTTTGACAAATGAAAATGATGAGATAATTTCTTACTCTTATCAGACAAAGACAAAAAAAAAAAACAATAAAAAAAAGCAAAAACCCTACAGGGCAATGGGAAGCAGATACATTCACAAAGTGATCCAAGAAGGCTCAGTGAATACGGCGATTAGGACATACGTATGTTGCCCACGCCATGAAAGACATACCTTCTGACACAAGAATCCTTCGCTCCCCGGGGAAGCTCAGAGGATACTGTTCCCTAAAGCAATAAGGAACGTGAGAGGGGCGCCAGCATCACTGCATGGGACTGGTACTGGGGTGGAGTGAGTGAGGTACTTACCTCGGGGGGAAAAAATAAAGACTCCTATGCTGGGAAAATATTCTAGAAATAAACTGCAACTTTTTAAAAGCCTTTTATACAAAACTATAATTTTTAAAAGTACTATAGTGTCATTGTTCTCTAGAGAGAGAATCAAACAGAATGTTTACCAAGCCTCTGGCATGTACAAAGCAACCTGCTAAGCTCCTGGAGCATCGGCAGCCGGAGAGATGAGACCTAGTCCCTGACCTCAAGAAGCTCAGAATCTAAGAGGCGGAACAGAAACGCAGATGCCCGGGGTCAAAGGAACAAAGAGCGAGTGAGGAGCCAGGAGGACAACGAGCACGGTGTGAGTCAAGTGCAGGTTTGCAGGACTCCAGCTGGGAGCGGTAAAGGCGACACGGCCAGGCAGGGAGGCGCCAAGGGGGTTTCTGCCGTGAGGGCCACGTGACAGCGGAGAGCAGGTGCCAGTCCAGGCGCCTCTCTGCAGGGGGGCTTCAGCCCCGCCCGACGCATGACGAGCTGGGGAGTGCCCACACCTTGCCTTCTCAAAACTCTTCTCGGGTTTTTGAAATAACAACTGCAGTTGTAAAAATAATTCTATTCATAACAACAACAAACGATAACCTACCTAAGATGAACTTAAGAAAGGTATAGGTTTTTTTTTTTTAAGTACAAAACTTGGCAAAAGGACCTAAATTCAGGGAGACATATGTTCCTGGATGATAAAATTCTTACGTGTGAAAAACAAAAGCCTAAATTAATCCATGAGTGTAACGAAATCCCAACCACAGTCTGGATAGGCTGCTTGGGCACTTGACAATTTTTTTCTCAAGTTCGCATGTGGGAACAGATGCATGAGAACAGCAGGAGTCCGTCCGCATCAGGAGGGGGAGGAGGGCGCCGCACACAGCCGTCCATGGGTGGGTGTGAGTACACAGCAAACACACACAGCATCCCTCCCCGGGCCATCCCGCGCAAACTTAGCATCCCTCCCCGGGCCATCCCGCGCGAACTCAGCATCCCTCCCCGGGCCATCCCGCGCGAACTCAGCGTCCCTCCCCGGGCCATCCCGCGCGAACTCAGCGTCCCTCCCCGGGCCATCCCGTGCAAACTCAGCATCCCTCGGCCCGCTCTGCTGCTCTCCCTTGTGCTCCCGCTCGCCCCACAGCCCAGCCCCGCCGGCCTCCTTTCCAGAGCTCCCAGTGCCGGCTCGTGCTTCTCCACCCCTGTCGTTTCGACCTCTGAAGACACCTCCTCCAACTGCTGCTACTGGCGTTCTCGCCTTCCAGTGTCCCTGTCTTTGGTCTGGCCCAATGCTACTGTCGTTGGTGGCTGTTCCTAAAGGAGAACTTGGCAATTACCCCCAGTCAGCAGACCCGGCATCCACAGGATCAATCTGAAATGCCTACTGTGACATCAAAGGCCCAGGGTCCTGGCTCCCGCCTATCCGTCCGTACACCGGGGCACCCACGCCCACGTTCACACGCCTCGGTACGCACGCGAGCCCCAGCTCTATGTCGCTGGGCCCGGAGTGCCTGTTTCGCCCCGGCTCCCTGCAGACCTCCACCTCTTCTGCAGGTGAGTGTGCTCCACTCAGGAAGCCGGTGCAGTTCTGCCCTCACGTGGCGCCATCCCACTGGGCCGCGGCTGCTCAGAGCACTAGCACCTTGTGCTGCCAGCGCCTCGCACCCAGCGTGAGGGCAGCCCTTCCTGGGCACATCCGGTGTGGGGAAGTGGGAAGAGCTGAAGAACTGTGAGCGCACGTGCCGGAGAATGAAAGAGCGATCAACTCCAGGATATATAAAGACTTGCTGTGACTCAACAATAAAGAAATCCAGACAACCGGATTAAAATGAGCAAACGACCTGAACAGACATTTGTTTACCTCCTAAGATGGTAAACAAATGGCCACTAGCACATGAAAAAATGCTCGACATCATAAATCGTTAGGGAAATGCAAATCAAAATCACAGTGAAACACCACCTCGCACCCATTAGGATGGCTACTACTAAAAAAAGAAAACAATTGTTGGCAAGGATGTGGAGAAATTGGAACCCTGTCACTGTTGGTGGGAATGTAAAATGGTACAGCCGGCGAAAAAGACAGTACGGTGGTTCCTCAAAAAGTTAATAGTAGCACTATCATATGCTATAGAACTACTCTACTTCCAGGAATTGAAAGCGGGGTCTCAAAGAAGTATTTGTACACCCACGTTCACAGCAGCATTATTTGCAGTAGCCAAAAGAAATAACCCACGTGGCCTTATCAAACGGAAGAATGGCTAAACAAAATAGTCTATCCGTACAATGGAATATTATTCAGCCTGGAAAAGGAAGGAAATCTGACGCACGCTGCAACATGAACTCGGAAGACAGTACGCTAAGTGAAATAAGACAGTTATGAAAAGACAAATATTGTAGGATTTCACTTATGCGAGTTACTCAAATTCACAGAAACAGAAAGTGGATGGTGGGTGCCAGGGGCAGCTGTCTAATGGGGACAGTGTTAGTTTTGCAAAGGTGAAGAAATCCTGGACACGGAGTGCAGGACAACATGCCTATGCTTCATGTTACTGAACTGTACACTTAAAAATGGTTAACATGGTTAAGTTTTATATTTTGTGTATTTTACCACAATCAGACACACAAATAAAAAAAGGCCATGAACACAAACAGAGAACAGAGAAAAGACTGCGGAGAACGTGATCGTGACCGCTGCCCATAGGCTGGGTTTAAAGCACCTTCACACATCTGCAGAAGGAAGAACCCCTCGCCCTCGATACCACTGACATTTGCGGCCAGCTAGTTCTTTGTGCACTGGAGGAAGCACCCCTGGCTTCACGCCGCTAGCATTCCTGCAGCTGTGGCCACCGAAAATGTCTCCAGACATTGCCAAATGTCCACAGGGTGGCAAAATCCCTGCCCTGCCACCCCCTGCTGAGAACCCGAGGGAGGAGGACTCTACGGCAGACAGAGGCTTCTGAGACACTCAACAAAGAGGATGGCTGAGCCTCTAAGACAGGACAAGAGATGGGCAGAGAGAGATGTTGAGGCTGGCAGAGGACCAGGACCTGGCATGCCCCAAAGGGGAGAAGCAGGTGTAATCCAGAGGCCGGGGAAGAGCTGCCTGGCACTGCCAAAGCCCATTCAAGCAGCGCAAAGACCAAGAGGCCGATGAGCCTGGCAAAACATGGTGCCAGTCCGTCACCAATCAGCTGGTGGCTACTGCTCCACGTCGCACTCTGTGCAGATGTGAAGGTGACCAGTGATCGCAACAGTGGCAGCGGAGAACACACAAGCCACAGCCCAGGAAGCTGTGTGTAGGAGAAGCAGGGCCGACGGAAGTCAGAGCAGCACTGATGTCTAAAGAATCAAAAGAAGGATCTGAAGAGTAAATGAGAAGGTGGGAGGGGGTGTGGAAGAGGCACAGAGAAGGGACAGAGGAGAGTGGTGTGCAGGCCCAGGACAGCAGATGGGGGAAGGACGCAATACCGTGAAGGCCTGGAGACCATGAACAGGAGAGAAGACGAAGGACAAAGTTGACAGCTTTGCCCTTATCAGAGCAGAGACGGAGACCTGCGGTTGGCAGAATCAACTAGGAATGAAGAAAGGTTGGCGAGCAACACCGAAGGTCTCGTAAGTCAACGCTTGGTAACCAGCACCTGAAAGCAAGCCGTGCCCGACCACCGGGAGGTGAGGGCGGCGACCACCACGCTTCCGTCACGACTAAGAGAGGACATGTGGCTACAGGGACAGACCCACGTGAAACAACGGGCGGAGGAAACCCAACCCGAACGGAAGCACATCCACGTGCCGTATACAGAACACGTTCGTCACACAGAGGTTCCTCGGTGGGTTTTCGAGCCACAAAAAGTAGATGACTACAGCGGGGGAAAAACACTCCCTCGTGGGCTGAATGTCAAGAAAGGAACCACGAGGTGGGGAGGGCTCGGGACAGGTAGTGGGTCAACACCCTGTCGCCCTCTCCCTGAAGGACCATCAGAGCGAGGGGCAAGGGGCTCCCCAGGCGGGAGGTCTGCACGACTTTCGCTACAGGAGGGTCACCTTGAACAGCTGGCAGGCCGCGGCTGCAGCCTGCCGCTCGGCGTCGATCTTCTTGCTGCCATAGCCTTCCACCTCCACGCTCTTGGGCCACTTTATGTGGAGGGTGACTTTCTGGGGAAGAGAAGGCAGAATCAGGACCCTTGCCTCTCCAGATTGCAGAGTCGCTGCGAATCACATGGAGAATCGACAGCAAAGCCGTGACCTTAGGGCAAGAGAGCTGGGCACAGGACAGAACCCACCCCATCATCGACCCCTGGTAAGGCCCAAGTGTCCCATCCTCAAGCCATTCGTCCCACCTCAAGTCGTTTTACTTCTTCAAAGTACCATGTCCTAGGCCAGAGGGCAAGGTGGAACCCATCTTTAATGTTAAAAATCTTCACTCAGGACAGCCCACCAGCATGCCTCGGTGGGCCCAGGACCGACGGGACTGCAGGAGCAGGAATTGTCACGTCAATCCTGCGCCCCCGCAGTACCAGTCACCGACGGGGGCGGGGGGGTGGGCGTGCGTTACACAAGATGAGAACTCGCCTCACCTGCCCTGCATTCCCTCGCCCTAAACCAGGCTTTCCTTCAGACCTAGCTTTGCTCTGGGACTCTCTGCTGACTATTTTCAACTCAGAAATGGCCTCCTTGACAAAGAAAGCTGAGGTAGGAAAGGACAGCCAATCTCCTTCCTTAGAGTAGGACTGACATGTCCCCCCGCCACCAGAGGAGTTACCTTTTTCTTCGGTCCATTCGTGTGCACGTAGACCAGTTTGTCTTTTGCGTGTGAGATGCCAAGGGCTCTTCCAATCACGCTGTTGAGAAGGTTTTTGGGCTGTGGGAACTCTTTTAATAGGTCCCTAGAAGCTAAGAAAATAAGAACAAAAGAATTAGTTGTTTTCTTCTTTCAAAAACTCCATAGGGTGTGTGTGCATCAGGACAACCCTGGGCCGCATACTGGGGATGTTGGCTCATGACCCTAAACCACCCGGGACTATCTTAGAAAAGGAGGGAGGATGGCTTCGGGGTCTACAAAGGAAGCGTGGGGCTAGACCCACTTGCGTGACCACCTCCTGAAGGAGAAGGACCAGTGACCTACACAGCCGAGCAGGTAACCAGCCAGCATCCTCCTCCCACCCCAAGCTCCCAACTTAACACATCTGCTACAGAAGCCTAAATGGCAACAAACCCTCTATTCTGATGTCTGGAGGAAGGCACTAAACAAAACAAAACAAAAATCCACCAGACACAAACTGGAGATCAAAGACACTGCAAGACCCTCCCTAAAATAAAAGACACGCAGAAGGGAGGGTTGGCCCAGCTCTTAACTCTACCTCAGCACTCTGCAAAAGGCCTCCCTAGAGTCAGATTATGTGTAGGGATACTGATTAGAGATGTCCCTAGCTGAGACACAGGTGTGAACTATTCCTTCCCCAAGTTCACTGGAGTCAAGTTGTGGCAGGCAGCATCAGACACCAGAGGTACCTGTTTTTACTTGGATCAATCAATCCTGGAGCACAAACGAGTGAGTTGTCTACCTAAAGGCAGCTAGCGCCAGACACAGGGCTTAGCCAGACCACAAAGAAGCCTGCTGGGAGTGGCTAAAAACAGAAGGAAAGGCCCCAAAGCACCAGAGTAGCCCCTTCAAGAAATGCACAGTCCGACCCTTGTGAAGGAGATGGGAAGCCTTTCATTCTCCAGCCAGTCTATAGCATTATATTCAACTTGAAACCAGCTCCAAAAAAGAACCTCGTAAAGGGTACAGACACACCCATGTGCACCTGCATAAGTCAATAAATCACCTGGGGAGCTTTTCACAGCCCTGGACAGACACCCCAACCCCTACAGCGCACTTGAAAATAGTGGTGATGTTGGGAGAAAGCTCTGTACTTTGAAAAGGCTCCTCCAGGAGTTCTAATGTAACCCTGCTGCCTGGGCTGAGGCTGCTTCCTCAGGGCAGACCCCTGTGCCACTGACCAAGAGGGCGGATTCCGTCTGGCTCTGGCTCCCTCCAAATGATAACTTGTAAAGCAACTAAGAATCAAGCAGTCAAGAAAGAGAACTACCTAAGTATGTTCATGAGCATTTGATCCCACAGAGAACCTAACTTTAAGCAGCCACTAGACCTACAAGTATAAAGAGACGTGTGCCCGGTACCGCCTCCAGCTCTACAGGACACGCAGGGGCCGGCTCTCCCTAGCCACCCCTGCGGGCAGGGATGCTCTCACCAGTTTCATTCCTTGCACTTTTCAGGAGGGACAGCGCTTGGGTCCATCAGAGCAATCATTCTGTCTCTATTTGAGATCCTGAAGTCCCAAGTTGTACTTTGGGGTGCTTCCCACACTGGTGAGGATGCGCTTACCCTCCATGCTCTCACCACTGATCCCATATCCTTGCAGGAGTTAGACGGTTTACCTGTTTCTCCCACTCTCTCGAGGTCCCGCGCCTCTCACCTGTTCTTGCCAGGTGCGGGCCCTCCAGTCCTAGAACCTCCACGCTCGGGGTCCATTTGGGCCTGTGCCACTCTGAGCTTTAGAAGAGCAGGGTTGCGGCCCGCTAGGGATGGAGGTCCTGGCCACCATCGGAGTGCGCGCCCAGCCGCCAAGGCCCGACCCCGGCCCGCGCCCCTAACTCTGCCATTCCCAGGAGTCAAGGGCGTCACCGCCCGGCCGCCCTCGCCACTGCCCTCACCGTTCACCATGCTTCCGTCGCCTTCCTCAGGCCTGCAGGGGGCCACCCCTGCCTCGGCCTCGGCGGCCTCCTTGGTGCGGTCAGGGCGGGCACAGCCTGACGAGAAGCCGCGCGAGCGTCCCTGTCGCCCGGCGGCACGGGGACCGGGCGGCCGCAGACGCGGAGAAACGCCGGCGGCCAGCGCCATGAACCTCCTGGCGGCCGCCATCGCGCTCCCGCCGGCCCCCGCGGCCACGGAGCCGGGGACGGCGCAGAAGGGCGGCTCGCGCGCCCCCTGCTGGGCGGGCGGACCCGGGAGAAGGAGCTGAGCCAAGACAGCCCCAGCGGCCAGGCTCTCGCCTGACACAGCCCAGGGCCTCCAGCACCCCAGGCTGCAGTCCACCCCCAGGCTCGGACCCTGCAGAAATCACTCTCAGTAAATCTAAACCCATAGGCTGACTCGTAATCTGAATCTGTGCCAGAAAGAGGAAATGAGATTTTTGGGGGGGGGGGAAGTACTGCAGGCCTGGCTCAATATACGTGCAAGGAAACCAAGATGTTCCCCTCCAGGTCCTACCCATTGCTACTACCTACCTCTCAGGTGCCCTGGCAAATTGGCTTGCACTCCAAGGCCACCCAGAAGATAACTGCTAAACTGGGGCACCTCATCTCACTGAATGGTTTACAAAGTAAAGCCGGTGAAGAATCTGGCGCCAGGACGGGGAAGAGCTCTTGAACATAAGCAGAGACCAGATTTACTCCCTGGCACTGGAGTCAGAGGTGAAAGATACCCTGCTCGGACACTGTGCCCAAGAACTGGGCTGGTCCAGCAGCGAGACCGAGGCTGCTGTTCCTTCCCTGTTTGAAAGCCAGTGGAATTGTTTCCAAACTGCTATGCCCGCGTTCTAGCCGGGCTCATTCCTCTTCGGCCTGTTACAGCGCTGAGGAGCAGGGCTTTGGGTCAGCTGGAAATCACACTGAACCCGCATGCTGGAGTAGTGAAAATGACAGCAAGGGGCAAGGTGGCCCTGAAGTCTGTCACTTTGAAGGAGGCCTTGGTCAGCGGCTGGCAGTGCAGTTGAGTAAGCTGGGAGGGTTTCGTTTGTTTTTTCATTCTAGATGACACCGATGATCCCCTGGAGAGCTTATTAAAGCATTGCTAAGAGCCACTTACAGAGTTTCTGATTCATTAGGTCTGGAGTGAGACCCAAGAACCTGCATTGTTAACACGTTCCCAAAGTTAACACTGTGAGAACCACTGGCTTATGGCAAGACCATAGGATCTGAGTGCTAACGCTTGGGCTTAGTCCCAGCTCTACCACTTACCGGCTGTGACCCTCGGGCAATGTCGTCAATTGGAAAAATTAGGACAAACGCACTCTACTCATCTGGCATGGCTATGGTTAAGATAAAATAGGAATATTCAGGAGGCAGCTCTGCAGTGCTCTGTGACAGAAGACCCTACCCTGAGGTCTGAGACAACAGGGTGCAGATCCCTTAGAGACAGACCAGGGCAGGATGTGGCAGCTTCAGCTCCAATCCTCCATTCCCTCTTCAGTGGGTTTTTATCAGGAAAGGAGCAAAATGAAAGAACCTCGGCAGCACTGATCTGACCTCACGGGGCACACCACCATCTGTAGAAAAGCCCCCTGCCCAGATCATCCACATTGGGGATGGCAAGACCCTTGGGGCAGAAGACGATTCTCCAAGGGTTTTGAATTTGGTCAAGTAGCACTTTAATTTTCCAAAAGCTGAGGCATCCACCCAGCTTCAGGAGTTGTTTTCAAGGGTTGTGAGCAGCCCAAATTCCTTGAAAAGAATCCAGAGGCTTACCAAGTCTGGTAGTAGCGTCAAGGACTGAGGCCAAGTTTTAAAAACTGTGGTGTCTGAAGACAACACCTAGACAGAAAGAACCCAGGCCCGGGCTGGCACAGTGCTTCAGGAAGCCCTAGTTTGGCACCCTGCTGTGACAGCCAGGGAGTCAGGCTACGGTGGAAATGCAACGGTTTCATGGAGCTGCTCCCAAAGCGGCCAAAGTGGAGAGACTGGCCATGAGTTACTTGCTCAAGCTGGGTTACAGGTACATAGGGGTTCATTATACTATTTTCTCCATTTTAGAAAACATATTTCCAACACGTGTTTGAAATTTTAGGTTAAAAAAAGCATCAGGTGATGCTGACCAACTAGTTGATTCTCAGGGAGCTCCTTGTCCCCTTTTCCTATTTCATTTACTTCATCTGGGCTCTAACAGCTGGTGTCACCTTGAGCAAATATTTCACCTCTCCGAACCTCACTGTCACTTATAAATTGAGGACAATTCTTAGACCAGCTCTTGGAACCCTTCCAGTTCTGTGATCCTCTTCCCTTTGGTCTAGAGCAGGGGTTGCCAAACTATAGCTTGTGGACCAAATCTGCCCACTGCCTGTTTTTATAAACAGCGTTTTATTGGAATAAAGCCATGCTCATTTCTTTAAGTATTATGTATCATGGCTTTAATGCTACAATGGCAGAGTTAAGTTGCTGCAAGAGAAACCATATGGCCCACAAAGCCTAGAATATTTACTCTCTGACCCTTAAAGAAAGTTTGCCAACTCCTGCTTTAGAGGCCCTTGAAGAAAGTTAGAGGTGCTCAGGTGTACCCCACTTCCTTTCCACCAACATTAAGCCTTCTCCTCCACTCTCTTCTTTGGGGAGAGAGTGTTGATTCCTTTGCCTGTGAAAAAGAAGGAAAGTTCTGAGAAAAGAAAGGGTTCCCAGCTCAGAGATCTCTCTATTCACTTCTGGGTTGAACATACCATCTGGTACTAACTGTGCTAAGCACTGACATCTAGCTGCAGGAATTAAGGTGTAAAGGATCTGCCGACTATGTAGGAGGTATGTTTTAGGGTCTTAAACTTTGGAGGCCCCAGGAAAAGGCAACGGGAGGGACTCCCAGACAGTCCCAACTTTGGGTAGATCAGAGAATTTCCAGAGGGGAAGTGAGAGGGACCCCTGACACCTGGAGAAACCAGGGGTCTCAGCCAACATTTGGCAACTTACTCCACCATAGTTAGATACTTATAAGGCTGGCCAAAATGGCAAGAAATGGTACACGTGGTTGGCAATAGGAAAGGGGAGCTACAGGGCCAGGTGGCCACCCTGATCCCCCTACCTGTCCTCATGGCTTTCCCGTTCACATACATAAGCCACACGGTCCCTTGAGGTAAACCACCACACCGAGAGGAGGGGACGTCTGCCTGAGAGAATGGACAGGAAAGACAAGTCCTGTGGCCCCCTGGGATCCCGCCAGCTGTTGGTGCACATTGCTTTCCAGGGCTCTGTCTCAGATCTGGGTGGGTGGGAAGATTCACAGGGGAGGCTTAGAGGCGAGTTTCTTAGTTTATTTATCCTTTACCTTGGAAAGAAGCCTTGGACAGAGGATGGCAGTAGAGATGGGAGGGAGGAAGAGACTGGGAAAGAAGGAGATAGTTTTTTCCAATTCCAAACCTGACTGTGACAGGCACTGTCACCTATTCAAGTGGCCACGATTTTCTGAGTGTTGTTTTCCTATCTGAATACCTGAGAGACTGTTTTTGCCATATACTTCCTTCCTAAGAGCAGAGGCACCACCGAAGCCTCTAGGGCAGGGGTCTCCAACTGGTCTGTGGCCTGTCAGGAACTGGGCCAGACAGCAGGTGAGCAGCAGATGAGCGAGCGAAGCTTCGTCTGTATCTGCAGCCGCTCCCCAGTGCTAGCATCACCGCCTCAGCTCCACCTCAGATCATCAGGCATTAGATTTTCATAGGAACACCAGTCCCTGGTGCCAAAAAGGTTGGAGACCGCTGTTCTAGGGAATCAGAAAACATGGCAGGAAGGTCCTACAGTCATGTGGACAAAGAGATCTGTTTGTTGCTTCTGTGCTGATGAAAACAGAGGCAAGGACCCTTCTAGCTGAGGTAGGGGGGAGAGGGAGGGAGGGAGGGCAGAGCGAGGGAAAGGCAAAGATGCATACACCCATGGCTGCCTCCAGGGGTGCAGCTGTGAGGAGACAGTCAGACTCAGCATCTGTGCCCCTCTGGGGAGACAGAGTGGGGCCTGTGGGGCCTCCCCACCAGGAGCAGTGGCCCCTCCCAAGGGCAGCCCCCTTCTCCTCTTGTGTGCTCAAGGAGGCACCGCCTACCCGTGCTGCCTGGTTAATCCCAACTAACCATCTTTAAGCTTAGCCGAAGCACGTCTGACACTCTCAGAGCCACTCACCTGCCATGTTGGAAATGTTAACGTTCAGCCTTTTCGAGTTACAGGGCATTTTAAGAAAGAAAAAAAAAAGGGCAATCAACTCTTGTTTTGGCAATGGCAAGGGGTGGCATTTCTTTAATACCTAAGTCAAATGGTCAGAGGGGCCAAAAGTACTTATTTCTACCCTGCGGGCCATAGTCACGGCCGCTGCAGCAGGAGAGCGGTGCACGTGCAAACCGCAGGGGACGTGGCGGCTGCGTGCGCTGCAGCGGCCCAGGCGCTCTGTGCCCCCCGCACCCTTCCTGAACGTCTGACCTTCAAAGCACTTTACAGACAGAGCTTAGAGGGGATATGTTGTCTCCACATGAGGCAAAGACCCTATGACCTAAAATAGTGTCCTTCCACTAGGCAGCTGGGGGAGGGGTGTGAACAGGCAGCTAGCGGGGCGGAGAAGGGCAGCTGTCGGGCCAAGAAAGAGGTCATCAGGAACACTGGTCTTGGGAGACCCGGAAGAGATCCCCATCTGAGGGAGGAGAGGAGACGCTCATGGGCAGAGAGGCTTCCCTGGGTCCTATGGCTGGGCCTGTCCCTGGGTATCAGTGGGACCCAAGGTGCGCTATCACCTGTCTGAGGGCTGACATCCTTCCCGATCACAAGGAGAGCCTACCTTCCCAAACAGACTGAGAGGCAGATTTTAATGTCAGTAAAGTGCTTTGAGGTGCTGGGAGGAGGCAGGGAAGTGATTTGCCAGGCATCCCCGAAGCCTCCCAGATGGAGGGCACTGGGCCGAGTCAGGGCTCTCTGCTCGGGCCCCAGGATGAGTGCCCTGCACCTTTTAAGCCGCCTGGGCCAGGGGCTGCCTGGAGACCCAAACCCCACGGACTGTCCGCGCTGGTGCTGAACACCCAGACTGAGCCCGGCCTTTGTTCCTGGTTACACGAGGAGACCCATGGAGACCAGAGGGTCTAAGCCACGTGGCTAAGGATCATGAAATTACCCAGGCCCTTCCCAACGACCTCACCTGGAAGGCTCCACCTGCTCTGCTAGCCCCACTCCTCCTCATTTGCCTTCCAGAGGCCCACGGGCCTGGCACCCGGGCTCCCGCGGCTGCCCACCTCCCCACAGACCCTAGACCAAGCTGGTGCTGGAGGCCAAGCTCCTCCCTTACCTCGAGAGATGGTCCCTCCAGGGGCAGGGTTGACACACATGGGTGGAAGGCGGGGTGGGGGAAGTTTGCACTGACGCTGCCTGTGCTGGGCCCGATCTGGGGAAAGAGAGAGGGTATCAGAGCGGCACGTTCTCACCCCCGGCTACAGACCCCTGGGCAAACCCATCCCAGAGTACCCGCGAGGGGCTCTGCGCAGCAGGGTTGCTGGCCAGCATGTGCAGCCAGTCACACATTCGGAGAAACGGTGTCACCGATGAAACACAGAAAGAAGGCGGTTGTTTTATGTCAACGTGATACATGAGCGCCCTGTCGAGCTCCCTCCTTGGCTCTCAAAAAAGTCCTCCTACTGTCCTTTGGCCACCCTCTATGAGTTTAACCCACCCCATGTGCTTCTCCGTAGTCTTGAGTTGTGCAAATAAGACAGGACAACAGTTGAAAACTGAAAAGCCATAATGCCACGTAAATCCCCTGGGATCTCCCCCTTAGGTCTTCCACATATGGTAGCTGTCCCTGTATCTGCTCTGGGTTCCTCAGATAGCCACTTCAGCCACCAGATCTCAAATTATTCTAAGAACTGGGCAAGAGACTTGGGGTCCTCCCCAAGAGCCAAGACCTGCTCCACACTCAGCAGCCTGCTCCCTTTCCTGAAAGTTAATGATTTGCCATTCCGAGTACCTCCATTCAAGTAGAGACTAAATACTACTCATCAGTAATGTATATAGTACATTTTAAGAAGTCCCCAAATTTTGATATACGTAAGCTAAAATTAAGACACTCACTGAACCTTCTTTGGATAAGACGGGTTTAAGGTCTTCAAAACCACACAAATGGTGCGAACGCCAGAGACTCACTGGTCTGGGGAAAAGGTGCAGGAGCTCTCTGCTCTCTTCGGCCCACTGGTTTTGGGGTCATAAATGAGGCAGGAGAGGAGCAGGAACACACACACTTGAGAAGCAGCTTGTGGCTACATCGATGCCCATTTTTATCATGCAAATTAGCTCGTACACAATTGGTAAATAGGGGAAAGACAGCAGGAAAACAAGAATCCCTGGGTCATGTAAACTTTTTCTAAGGCAAGGGATCCGAAAAAGCAGGAGTAGGATTATAATTTTCAGCATGAAAAGAAAAAGCCCTTTTCAGCTATATTTATAAAAAATTAAAACCGAGTGCCTGTAGAGAATCAAGGTGGTAGACACAGGGGTTCATGACACGATTTCCTCAATATTTCAGAATTTTGGAAAATTTTAATAAAATGTTGGGGGAAATGAGCGAACCCTTGCGCTCAGGGCCTCCTCCCCGCGGGGCTCAGAGCCGCGCTTCTGCCTGCGCTGCCGCGGCAACGGCCGGCTCTGTTCTTAGCACGCTCTGGACGCGTCCCGCACCGCACCGAGCTGCCTGCCTCGGTGGTCCTGGCACGGGTGATTGCTTCTGTCGTACTCTGGTCATAACGTTGCAGTGGTAATTGCCTCGACTCTACTTTTCCCATAAGCCTTCTTATAATGTTATAGGTGTGTGATTTTGCAGAAAATATATATAGTGTTATAGCAGAAATGCCTGTAGGGTCTTCTGGAACAAAGTGCCGACGATCAAAGTTTATCTTGGAACTAATTCCAGCTCTGCATTGAAAGTAAGGTTGGAGATGACCAGGTGAACCTCCCCACTCCTGGTTGAGGAGGGTCCTCATTCATATGCAGGGGTGCTAGATTTAAAAAAGAATAAATGATTTGATGATTAGCGATGATCTCATCATCAAGCATTCTGGGTAGCCGGGGCAAAGTTGTTCAAATCCCACGACGGCATCACTGATCCTTCTTCTGCCCGTGGAGCTGAACAAACCGCTGTTGATCCAGTGTCTTTCAGTTGTGTGCTGCCTGTAAAAGACTCAGCTTGCTCTCTTTGGCCTGATTCTGATGGCATTACAGCTGAGAGACCAGAAGCCTATGTTAAGATGCTAGCAAAGGATATAACAGGTCATTTACCAGGCATATAAGTATTCTGGTTGGGAGGTGTTGGCAGCTCAGTTGAATTACATAATAGGAAAGATGGTTGCCATAGGGAATTGCTTTGGCCGTCACCATCAGAATCAACAAATGGTCCATCCCACTGAGACCGTGAGCCTCTGAGCACCTACAAGGAAGCATCTCTGAAACACAGTTGTCTCCACCCTAGCGTCCCACATGCAGCAGGTGCTCAATCATGCAGCCACACAGCACACTGCATGCTGAGGCCAGCAAAACATCAGCTCCGGTCTGCACCCCAAATAAAGCAAACTACCCAAATTTATTAAGGACCTGCCAACCCAAGACTAGGGGCTGGGGACAGACCACAGACAAGTGCTTTACTACATCATCTCTACTCTTCACTCTATCTGTGATGACAGGTGCTGGGAAACAGTATTGGGTGAGTTCACACCTTGCTAGTGTTAGTGGGGACCAGATTCAAACCCCAGCCAGTGTGACTCAGAAGCCACATTACGTTTCCTCTCAAGATTCAGGACACCCTAGGGAGTTTGTAATCTCATCGTGAAGAACAAAGAAACATATAAAAACTCCATGAGCGATACAGAACAATCCCACAGAACAATCAAAGTGTCACGAGGCCACCCATGACCAATTACCAAGGTCATGGTGCAACCCACAAGTGAAATCAGCATTCCGAAGACAGGAAAGGGCATTCAGCCTTATAGTCAGGAAACCGTGAAAAGACAGTTTTGCCTGAAGGAAAATATTGAAGGCAGTGACTTCCTGGTTAGTGGTTTTCCTTCAGACCCCCAAGCATAAAATGGTTGTCAGTAAGAATATAACACTTACCTGTGTGGAAAGCAAGGCCTCAAACAAGACTATATTAAGTCCTGAAGCTACTTAATTACTAACACGGCTTGTGAGTTTACCAGGTGTCAGGCCCTGTTCTAAGCTCCTTACATGCATTAGCCCATCTGATCCTTGGAACGACCCTTGGAGGCAGGTACTGTGATCTGGTCCACTTACACCAAGGGAAATGGAGACACAGAGAGGGACATGCTCAGCCCTTCCCAGCCAGGGCCAACCTGCCATGAGAACTGAGTGTCTGCCTCCCACTGAACCTGAGTGCTAATGATGTCACCCCGATGAGAAACTTTTCAAGCAAATCAATCCCCAGCCTAGAAAGTAAAATCACAAGCCTAGTATTATCTCCCTATCAGGAAAAAAGAGGATCATGATTTCATTGGGCCTCCATCTCTTTACAAAATCAGTGCTATTAAGTCACAGATGCTCTCACCATGAGGAACTTGTTTCATCCAATTTCTACAATGTGGACAACAAAGCCCACTGATTGGCAGGTAAACACAAAGCAATTAAGCATACTTAATTTTCAACTCAAGATGTGCTGTCCATACTAAGTTCAATGTTTTCTTTGTCAGACACAGTAACCCACAAAACCAGGATGATAGAGATTAATTTTTTCATGCAATAGGAACACAGATGGAGTGGCTGAAGACAAACAAGGAGGCAGGAAGAGGCTGCAGTGAGCCCTGGGACAGCCAGCCCTCCTTTCGGCCCCATTCGGTGGGTTACACAGGGTACCAGTTGGCTAGGCCTCTGGGAACATAACTTGGAGAGGAGACATAACTACAGTTATGAAAGGCCTTTCATTCTGATTTATGTGTAAAATGTGCTCAGACAGGAGCCTCACAGTCAGCTCTAACGTAAGTGACGGGCCTTTTACTCTTTATTTCCTTAAAGGAGAAAAATTGGGGGCCTGTCTAAGATATACAAAGCCCTCAGGGATCTGGCCCTTGAAGTCTTCACCTAGCTAGCTACATCACTTCCTGTAAGCAGCTCTTGGATGCTACCCTATAGCCCTGCCACTGTGGCTCTGTTCTGCCAATGCTTGTGCAACCCTCTTGCCCCATCTGCTGGAGGGCACTGATTTAAAGACTTGCCACAGCTTCTACGCCCAGTCATAAAACAATGACTCAATCCACTTCCACCGGCATTTACTGAGGCCTACCATGTGCAAAATGCTATTCCAGGTACCATAGATGATAAGAGCATGACAGGTCCTGGCTGCAGGGAGCTTCCAATCTACTGGTACAGTATTTAATTCGAAGTAGACTAAGCACCAGAAACTACAGATATGGTGCTGGGGAAAGTTGGAGAGAAGCGAGATTGACAGAATTGAAAAAGGTGCATGGAGGAAACGGTATAAAACATCGGCCTAACAAAATTGGAAGGATTTCAATAAGCAGTGACTATGCGGGAGAGGGCATTCCAGGGGAAGGGTGGCAAATGTACACACCAAGCCCTGGGCAGGGGGTGGCACAGGTTATGAGTGCCATGCAAGAGGAAGGCTAAGGAAGAACTCTGGAAAGTCATCCAAAGGAAGGGTCCAAGGACAACACACAGGTGAGGGGTTTTCACAGCTGCCCATCACAGGGAGGAAAAGCATGAGGTCGCAAGCATGGTGACGTTCTTACCTTTTCTGAATGAGTCCAGGCTGAACATTTCTGGCCAGGAGGGAAAGCTGGAATCCTAAAGAGAAGGATGGTCGAGAGGCAATGATTAATATTCCAGGTCCAGGAACCCACAGAGAAGACTTCAATAACACTGAGAACATTGTCCAGGAGACGAGAAAAATGAAGCTCATCACTAATGAGCCCCAACTGTTGCTCCCAGTCTCGAGGATGGAAGGGCACCTCCACTCTAGAGTAATTACATGTCTTTGCTTCTTTCTAAATGAGAGCTCTCTTCTCTGGCCTAAACTCCCTGAACCCTGCTAAACAGAAGGCAATGCGTTTAATTGTGAGAGACGTAGATTTCCACCTCATCAGAATATTTGCAGTTTTTGGGGACTTCTAGGAACAAATAAAATTCTACGTGGACCCCTTTTCTCAGGTGGCATCAGGAAAGGGGACTGATGACTGTCTTAAGGACCAACTAACTGGTTTACTGGGCTTTCACAAAACCTAGTAAAGCCTCTAGGAATGGGACGTTGACTACACTCAAATGGTAATGATAGTGATTCAAGATAAAAAGCTTTTTATGGCAGAATCTCGATGAAATAACCAATATTAAGTTCAACTCTTGGCCAAAAATTTAGGTGCATTTTGCTCATCAGTACATTCAACTAAGGAACCTACCTAGAGACTTAAAAAAACACAAATAAGTAACACCTCTGGTTTAACCATTTTATTTTAAAAAAACAAACTCAGACTTATAGATGTTTTTAATAATGCAGTACTCCGGGGTTGGTGCAATAATATCATGTGGCCTCATTTTAAACACATCTACACACAGTGCTTTAGTAAATCAGGATGATGTACAACTTTCCTAGGAGTTTCATGGGGCCTACACTCCTGCTCCTGACAGCTATTCCCTCTCATACTCAATCGTGGGACGGTGGGGGGTGGAGGGCTGACCTGGGGCCGAATCTTTCAGGTCCATAGCAGGTCTGCCCTGATGGCCTCCTCTCCCCCAGGGATGCCGGAAATTTCAGCCGATAGGATATGGTAGCTCAGAGAGAAAACTTCAATACAATATCAACAATGATTCAATTTACTTTAAGAAATTACATTCTATAGACTCCTTCTATCTAAAAAAAAAAAGTCGTAATTTGAGATTCTAATTTTAAAGAAAACCTGAATATTATAAGATCTAAAACACTTAAGTGATTATTTATGAAACAATATTTTCTTGCTAAGAAATGAGAATTTGCTTGTAAATACGCCCTTGGTTTTGCTTTTAAAATCTCCAATCCTCTTCATGCCAACACTATGTTATATAACATATCATATAATACCTCCTTTTCTTGTATCAGACTTAAAAATATAGTATGATATTCAAAGTAGGATCTTTTAGAGACATCTTCCAGAGCTCTAGAACATTTCATAGAGATCCAAAAGAAAGATGCCTTCTTTGTAATACAGTATTATGTTGGAAACCTCCATGGGACGGAGTATTTCTAAAATAATTTAGATAAGTAAAATAATATTATGTCAAGATTTCTTGCATCATGAAACACCATTTAACTCCAGATAAGATCACTATGGGATGATTCAAGGCCAGAGAGCTTCCATAATAACTAATTAAAAATGATACCCTTCTTCCAAGACAGTCGCAAATGAATCTAATAGCATGCCTTTTACTTTGCAATGTGGCTGAGGGATCCACCACTGCTTTGTGTGCATGGCTAAATCAACTTACCTTACAAGAGCAGTGAAAGTCTCAGATTTTGTAGGCTTTTGAACTGGAGCTGAATTCTCTCCTTACTATTCCTCATCACGAGGCTGGGCCTCCTCCTGGGAAGGACAATGCTGGGTCACTAAAGAGATGGCCCCCGCAGGAAAAGAAAGTGGTTCCGGATCATTGAAATTCATTTACTAACTCTGACAACAAGGACAAGTTTTGTTAGTGGCATGAAACACACACACTAGACACACTGGCCTCCCTTTAGGACCTGCCATGACCCACGCTACACCCATCAAGTTGTGAGCTGCCCGACCTCAGCATCTGTAAGATACCAAGACAGAGATCTCACAGTAGATGCACTTTGAGTTCTGAAAGTATTTTCTCCAAGTCCAGAGCACAACATGCTGCAGTTCTGACTTCTACTCCCATCCTGACTATACCATGAACTTAAGGTAGATGAAGCAGTTCTTCCAGGTTGGGAAAAGAACTAGATGTTGAATACCATTTTTAGTTTACTAAAAACTTCCACAGACCTTATCACACTTAACCTAGGCAACCACCCAGGGAGGTAGGAATTCTTTCCCAGAGAAGTTTACACAATTTGCCCAAGATCCTATAGCTGCCTTGGGCAGGATGGAAATCTACAGTTCCGGACTGAGCTCCAAAGCTTTCCTAGTTTATACTACACTACTCTCCTAATTTCCATGATATCATGCTGTTGTCTAGATGTCCCATGAGTCAATCTTTGAAATAACACTTTGTAGTGACAGCTTCAAAAGTGAAAGGGGCAAGGAGTGCCCAACTGATAAATTTTGGACCACAGCTACATAAGTTAAAACACATGGAGAGTAAAAATCTTTTGGAGGTAAAGGGATACCCTAGGCAGCAAAGGATGCATCTCTTGCTCCTTAAACAGCGACAAAGACAAAGAGCACTATTCTAAATACAAAAAAAAAAAAAAAAAAAACCAACAGAAAAACAACAAAAAAAACTATACCAGGAAGAGTCCTTCCTCCTGGAAACTGCAAAACTCCAAGATTTAAGTGTGAATTATAAGATGTGGTCAACACCCACAATGACAGTGGGATCATTCCCTTCAAAGAATCTCCATCAGACTCTGTCCAATAAGTTGCAACCAAAACCACGTTGTCATCAGTGGTCCACCTGCGACAGTGTATGGCAAGCCCCTGTGGACTGGGGGTGCAAAGTGGGACAACCTGTGCCTTGCAAAATCACAATTAAGGAGACCAATGTTGCTACAAGAGTACTAGCTAGACACCATGCTGACGCCATACTCCTGACTTGGGGGTTCTGAGGACCCCTGGGACTCCAGTTCACTGCAAACAAAGAACCCAACGTGCTTTAGATCTTCTCCTGCGAAATGGGACAAGGCACCACCAGCAAACAAAGAACACCTCACCCCTTGGCCTCCCCCAGTGACAAGGTCGGTGTAAAAGGGGGCAAACCAAGGGGGCCAGAATGCACCAAGCCTCCCTTTGGACGAACGGTGCAGGCCGCACGGGGGGCAGACAAAGGTCCCAGGGAACTCCGGGGGCTTTCTGCAGGCCCTGCCTCGGGAAACGGAGCATCCCCAGAGGCGGAGGCGTCGTTGCGCCAATGAAGAGGCCTCTCCCGCGGCCCCCGCGGAGCCCCTGGCTACCAAGCCGGCCCCAGCGGACCTGACTGGCTCCCGCCCCCGCCCCGGCTCCATGGCAACGGCAGGCCGAGGCCTGGCTGCCCACGATCGGCCCGGCAGGCTTCCCGGGCAGGCCTAGGATGCCCGGCCTGCTTCTCGGGCCCTCCCGCTTCTCCGCCCCCCTCTCTGCCGTGCCGACGGTCGGACCCGGGTCCCTCCTCGCGCTGGCCACCCCCGGCCGCGGCAAGCTCCTCAAGGGGGCAAGAAAGGGGAGAATAAAAAGCCCAATTCACCTGTTGTTACAGATGTGAAACAAGCCTCGGTGCACCGCGCATGAGCCGCGGGCCCCCCCAACCACGGCCGGACTACAACTCCCATCCGCGGTGGCGCGGCCCCTTCCGGGTCCCGGGACGGAAGTCCCGCGGGCCGCCCCGGCGCTGCCCACCCCGCGCCTCCGACCCCGCCTCCCGCGCGCGACCCCGCGTCTCAGCGGGTCCGCACCGGGTCCCACGCCTGGGGCTCGCAGTGGTGGCCCGAGGCTCCGGCCGGCGGGCGGCCAACCCGCGGCGAGACCCCGGCGCTGCGCCCAATGGGGGGCGGGCGCGGGCGGGACTTCCGGCGGAGCCGCGAAGGGGTGGGCGCGCGGGCCGCTCTGGGGGCGCCGAGGGAGCGGGCCTGGGCGGCCCAGCCTTGCGCACGACGCGCCCCTCGCGGTGCCTGAGCATCCGGCAGTGTGAGGCCTTGGTGTCCTCCGCGCCCCCGCACCGCGCCTGCTGGTGCGAGTGAAGAAATAGGCCGGGTCAGGGCCGAGCCGGGAACGAAATCCAGCTCGGGCCGCGGGCTTCCACCCGCCTTCCCTGCCGCCGCTCGTTGCCACGCCTCTTCTCTTCTCCATCTCCCTTCTGATCTTCTGTTTCTGTAGGGAGGTGAGAATTTCTGTCTCACGAGATTGGTAGGACAAAATCAACGTGATGGCGCGTTGTAAATGTACATCGCTAGGGAAAGGACCAGGTGGCACTTGGCAGGTCGCGGGGAGACCGCTGCTGGGCGGGTCTGCATGTCCTGCCCCCGTCCCATCACCGCAAAGGTGAGAAGGGGCATTGCCTCTGTTGAGTGATGCAGTCCTTTAGATGAGGCTCCTGTGGGAGTCCAGTGGAATCCAACATCGAAAGGAAAGAACCCAGTATGGGTAGCTCTGAACCTAGGTCAGGATTATACAGCTGGAAAGACCTAGGATATGCTTTTAAGACGTGGCCATTCAGGATATATGAAAACTCTGCCATCTCCCGTCATTTTCGTCCAAACAAATTCAACAAGCATTATTGTCTTTATACTTTGGACAGAAGGTTGAGAGAGTTGGGCATGGAACATCATTCATTCATTCATTCATTCAAATAATTACCTATTCTGAGCAGGGCATGGTGCCGTGGTGTGTGGGGAATGATCCCTGCACTGATACTTGAGTGACCTATGTAGTGTTTGCTAAGCAGGTGTGTAGAGGACTCTGTCGTCTAGGGGGCTTCAGGGCCTATTGGAGAATATGAAAACTTGCGGTGAAACAAATCGAAAGTGATAAATGTTGGAAAAGAAGTATAAAGTCGCAGGAGTTCAATGAAAGGCATTTGCTCCTGAATGGCAACATCGGGAGAAAGAACCAAGTAGCAGGGACATCCAGGTGGAACAAGGGGCAGATCTGAGGCTCTCCCGTAGTTCAGTGTGACCAGAGGGTTGGATATGTGCACGAGGCCTTAGAGGAGAGCGAGAAAACGGAGTTGGGAATGCTATGCTAAGAAATTTTGACTATTTGTAATCTTTTTTTTTTTTTTTTTTTTTTTTTTTTTACAGTTCTATGTAGGAGAGTGAAATTACTTTTAGGAAGCAAAATAACGAATTTTTAGAATATAGTTCTGGAAATGTGAGGGTAGAATTAGCTGGAAAAGTAGAAGTTAGGATACTAATTAAATAAGTAACGAGGGCTTGAACTATGCTCAGCGGTGAAAAAGGCAAAAAAGAAAGGAATGCGGGCGATTGTAGAGCTCTAGGCTGCTCTGTGACCACTGGTGTGGAGCGGTGACAGATCTGTACCAGGCTGACTGGGAGGATTATGCTTCGTTAGCATAAGGGACACAAGAGTTGGAGATGATGGCTTCAGCTTCATACAGAGTGTGTTTGAAAGGCTGCCGTGAATGTTAAGTCATAAAGACGTGATCCCTACTCTGAAGGAAACTAATCTGGTAGAGAAGATGAGAAAAGCATGTAAATAAGTCTTAAAACCTAGAGGAAGCACTGCAAAAGAGGCACAAGTGGAACATTCTAAATACTTGGCATGTTTCGTATTTTTAGTTGTCCCTCTGAAGATCTTGACCTTGTTCTTGGGCTGCGAGCTATTCTTAACGAACAGTTTTGTCTGGCGAGACTGATAAAGTGGTCCACTTTATATTAAGGTGCATGCTAGTTAATGCCTTTTTCCTTCCCTCCCACATATTGCACCTCTTGTTACCTGGTCATTTCTTTGCCACTGCCTTATCTTTCTGTATCCAGTCTCTAGACTTCATTCTTTGCTAACAACTTTGTCAAGAAACTTCACGTCTTCAGACAGGTTCCTACTCGCTCTGCAGATATACAGGAATTTGGGTAAAGGAGTATCACGATTTTTGGTATTGCACTACACACTATCAGAAAATCAGTTATTTCTGACGGAAATTCTAGTTTATGTCACTGGCCAGATTGTACAAGTCAGTTAAACTCAGTTTTATAAAATATTTATTGGTAAAACTGGAAAGAATGTTTAGCTCCCAGGCTGCTTTTTAGCCAACACAAACCATGGTATGTACAGTACTGCCACAGGACCAACATGCAGGCTTTTTTAATTTTTTGATATTATTTGTTTTTTCAGCACAGCTACCCTTTGTTGACCTCACAGATTGCAAGGACCTTGCCAATTTACAATCCCTTATTATTTTCTTATGCCTACAACACCTGGTCTTAGGTGGTCTCCCATCCAAGTAGCAACCAGGCCCAACCCTGCTTAGCTTCCAAGATCAGACGGGATCAGGCTTGTTCAGGGTGGCATGGCTGTAGACCAGGCTTTTTTGGAAGCATGAATGAAACTGACTTCTGCTCAAGATAGTATTATATACATGCTTTGATGCCCCTCCCTTTGTTCCAAACAGAGTAGAATTAATAAGAAAAGATTAAAATTACTTGTCCATATTCAAAAACAAGATAAACCTTTGTGTTGACCAGAAACAAAGAGCTGGAATCTTGTCGGGCTATGGATCCAGAAACATTAAAGCATTCTGGAGTTTATATCCTATAAGGTAATATGATTGAGGAGCTGCCCCCATAAAATACAGATAAATGGGGCCAGGGTTGGTACTCACAGTTAGGACTTAAGATGAAGCTCCCTTAACAGAGATTGAAAAAAAAAAACAATAAGCCATCCGTGCATGAAAACATAGTTTATATGAAGTTGTATACTTAGGAAGCAGATACAACATAAAATCCAGACCTAAATCTAGCTACTCTCTCACTTGGTGCCTGTATCTCCTGTCTCCCAAAATTTCATGGTAGACAAAGTCTTAAGTTACTAATACAAGATTTGTTTCTGGTTTCCTGGGGATTGAGTAGAAGTTACCACAAAACCATCAGGGAGGCAGAGATACTTATATGGGGAAAAATATTCCTATTCACAAGGAGCTTATAAGTTCAGCTCCCAAAACATACAGGAAAACCTAACCAAAACAGCATCAAGAGATGAATTCACTGCAATTGAAATGAAAATAATGGAGTGACCTGATAATAAGTATGTTTAGAATGTTCGAAGACATAAAGGATACTTATTTTTAAAGAATAAGAAATTATAAAATAAAAGTGGCAAATATATAAAGAACCAGTTAGAAATCCTAGAAATTAAAAATACAGTGATTGAATAAACACTCCATAAATGTCATGAATTCTAGATAGGTCTTAGTGGAAAAGGGTTTAATGAATCAGAGAGATGTTGTAATCTAGGTGAATAACTCATTACTAAGAAAAAAACAAAAAAAAAATAATTAAAAAACATGGAGAATAGATCAAAGAGCTTCAACGTAGTGTGTAATAGAAGTTGCAAAAAATTGCAGTATAAGGACTGCAGAGAAGTAATACTGCATTTAACATGATATTTGAAAATGTTCCAGAATTGAAGAAAGATGCAAAGCCTTGAATGCCATGCAGGAGAAATAAAAAATAATTACTTGAACACGGTGCAATGAAATTGCAGAATATCAAAGATAAAGAAATCTTACAAATCATGAGAGAGAAAAGGCACAAAACCTACCCTGGAGAGCAATTTGACAACATTCTTCCCAACAATAATAGCAAAAAAAGACGAAGTAACCCTCAATTTGCTGAGAAATAATTCAACTTAGAATTGTATATATAGCTAATGTGTCTTTCTAAATATAAAGAGCTTTAAAATCATATAATGCATAAAAGATGGTCAGAACTAATTAAAGAATATACTTTGTAAAAAGAAAAGCCCAAGTGGAAAGGAGTAGGATATAATAAACAATAACATGCACTAATATTAGGAAATTGGTAAATTTTAACTTACCACTATTTACTACTGACTATTAAAACTAAGTTTTTTGTAGAAATAAAAGATGGAACTAAAATTTGAAGTAAAGATAAAAGAGAGCATAAGGGTGTATACCATTTAGGATGTTCTGGGCAACCAGGAACAGAAACTCTAACTCAAAATTGGCTCGAAGTATACGGAAGTGTATTGTCTCGCATAACAGGAAGCCCTCAAGTAGGGCAGATCTCACAGCTGATTATTCAGTGAATCAGACAGTGTTGACTGACTCAATTGTGTCATCGAGAACCCAAGTTCTTCACATTTCTGTTTTTCATTTTCATAGTAGTCCTGATCCTCAGGTTCCTAGCAAGATGGCATTAGCAGCTCTCATCAAGTCTTAAAAGACTCCTTTTCATGTTTCGTTGACCGCAGCTGGACCTCATTTTGTGACATTATCCCTGGCAACTGGAGAAGAGTCAACCTCGAGGGTGGTCATGCCCATACCCGATTCAGAAGGAGAAGTAAGGTTTTACTCAGGAGGAGGATAAAAACAGCAAAAACTTAGGATTTTCTTAGAAATTTTTATTTAGAATGCATGAAACTAATGTTAAGTATAACTACTAAACAAATAGAAATATAATTCATCACTTCTGAGCCAGTTAATAAAACAATTGAACAGAACAGCAGGAGAAAAGAGAAGCAAAAAACATTGTAAACAGAAAATAAGCCTATGGTAGTAATACATCAAAACAGTGATCGCAATGGATGTAAAAGGTTTAAACATGCCTGGTGGTTCCCCTCACGCCAAACCAGTGATTTTTTAGTGCTGGCCCTCTCTGTTCCAGGTCTTTCAAGAGGAAACGTAGTTCTCCTATTAGGTACTAGAGGGTGGCAGCTTTTACTACTGTATTCCTTTCTCTGGAGGATTTAGCCGTACTTGTCAGATTCTCATGAATCAGGAACCCGTTTCCTGTACAGCTGACAATCTTTCATCTAAGACTCATTCCCAATATTTGAAAAACAATTTTAGGGCACTTAGAATTTCAGCTACTCAAAATAGTTGCCAAGGATGTGTTTAACTGCCTGGTAGATATAGAAATGGACTTGGAGGCCAGATCAGATGTCATATGGATTACACTTCTTAATTGGTAGGAATTGTTTAGATGGTCTATGAACATGGCTGCTATAGTTACGGAAAGAGGGTTCAAGCAGGACGTGTGCAGCTAGAGAGAGGCTTCATAGGATCTAAGGACACCTAAATTTATGGAAGTTAACATCTTTACTGTTGTTGGAACACTGTCTTGACTCTGGCTAACAGCTTTGGAAAATCATATGGCTTGTTCACCTCTTAGAGGTATCCTACCAGATAGAATTTTTTGGGGGGCCCACTTTTTTATTTTCTTGAAAGCTTTTTGGACTTTGTCTTAGCTCCTTCTAGAAGAAGCAGAGAATGAGCGGGAATTCGTAAGTGGAAGCACCCTTCTGCTCCGACCGGTTATCCAGTTTTTCCATTCACATCTTTACTTTCATCTTTACTACATGAATTCTTGTGGTCATAGCTATTAGTCAAGAACCACTGACAGCAAGTAAAATTTAGTCACCCAAGCTGATTTTGAAACCAGTAATTATGTTTAACTTGTGTTTAGATAGGCAGTGGCTCATTTTTACTTCATTTACCTGATGCCTCTCACGTGAGAACATAATAATTTTATTGTGTTACTAACAATTATTAGCATAATGCTATGGCCCATCGTAGATGTCTAGTAATTTTATGAAATCAGTATAAATTGGCTAATGGAAACTTTTCTTTCCAGCTGGACTATCAAAGAATAGTACTTTTAAAGTTGAGCTGTGAAATTCACCATTTGCTAAATGGCTTTTCCAGAAGTGAATTGTGCCATTTGGTACAGTTTTAAAACCATTAGTGAACTCTTAGGATTTTTTCCTTGGGTTTGAATTATTTGTATGCATAATAATGAAAGCAAAAACCAAGTCGAATTTGGAAAGTAAAGTTCAATGTTAAACTCCCTGAGCAATTTGGAGTATTATCTGAAAGAATGAAACTGATCCCTGGTACAGGAAGTCTAGAGACTGGTAATCTCTAGGATAGGAATTGGTAGTGATTGGAGAAGGCACAGAGGGAGGTCCTGGGCTGCTTCCAGGTTCTAGTTCATGAGCTGGGTGGTGGTTTCAAAGGTGTGTCCACTATTTCATAATCTGTTCAGCTCTACGCTTAAGATTTATATGCATTTCTGTAAGCACATCATACTCCAGTAAAATTTTTAGAAATTGTCGTTTTCTGAATTTCTCCTTAATCCAAACTGCATCCTAAAGTTCCTCTAGGCAAAGGAAAAATTTCAAGGGTCCTTTTCCTTTACCCTGCTTTTTTAAGACCCTGATTCCATTGTATTCCAGGAGTCCTACTGAGCATGGGTCTTCTCCAGTTTCTTCCAACCAAGACTCATAGGGGATCTAGAAGTGGTGTTACCACTCTCTTTCCGAATATATTGTAGCGTGTGTTTTATGTTTGAATATCAGTGTCTTCTGTGCCTATATGAGATTCCCAGGCCTTGTAGGAAGAGACCGAGAGACTGGAAGTGGCATTGGAGCCATAACTAGCCAGCACATCAACGAATTATTGAACCTGGTTGGATCTTTATGAAGATATTGTCCCTACTATTATATTAAGAACTTGTCACAAGGCTTGGACTGTAGTGTCAACTATGTCTCGGTGTGTTTTTAAAAAATTTTTAAATTGTGCAAAGAACTCCTATACACCCTTTACCAAATTCCCCTGTTGTTGATACTTTACCACATTTACTTTATAGTCTCTCTCACTGTTGAAAGTAGGTTGCATAATTCCTCTAAATACCTTAGTATTTCCTAAAAATAAAGACATTCTCATACATATAGCCATCAAAATCAAGAATGTGACTTTGATATAATACTACCTTCTAATCTGCAGACCCTATTCATATTTTTCCAGTTGTCCTAATATACGGGATCATGTGTTGCCTGTATTTGTCACGTCTCTTTAGTCTCCTTCTGTCCTGAGCAGTTCCTAAGTCTTTCCTCATCCGTCACAACCCGAACAGTATTCAAAAGCACAGGCCAGTTACTTCGTAGACTGCTTCTCAGTTTGGATTCGTCTCGTGTTTCCTGGAGATTAGATTTAGGTCAGGCCTTTTCAGAGGGATATCACAGAAGCGAATGGTGTTCTCATCGTGAGGCGTGCCATGTTGATTCATCCCCCCACTGGCTTTCTTTAACTTTGATCACTTGGTCAAAGGTGGTGCCTGGCAGTTTGCTTCACTATGAAATTAGTATCTCATTAGCAGCTACTTTGAATCGAAATAAATATCTTTCCTCTACAAAATTTCGCCACTACTTTTAGCATCTATTAATGATTCTCATCTAAATCAGTTATTATGACAGTTTCCAGAAGGTGATTTTCTAATCCCATCATTCTTTCTGCATTTATAGTTGGCATTCTACCATAGGGAAGTACTTTCTCTCTTTTCCATTAATCATTGATTTATATCATTATGCATCCATAGATTCCTATTTTACTCAATGTGGTATGATTCATTACCATCATAAGATATACCTTCCTCTTACTTTCCATGCACTACCTCTGGAAGCGGCCGTTTCTCCCAGGAGCTCTGGGTCCTTTTATTGGAATATGGTATTTAGAAACCAAGATCTGGGCACTAGGAGTGTTCATTGATAATGAACTATCACTATATACTTATTCACACATGTATATACACACTTACAACTATATTTCTCTATCGTTTGATCCATTGAAAACGGTGTGTTCACACCAATACCTCCAATCTCTGTTGAATACCACAAGGCTCACTCTAGCCTTCCCCCTCTTGATATTTGTAACTTCCTTCTCTAACAGTGAGGAACCTGGCTCTCAGCATTCTCAATATAGTTGGTTATTTGCTCAGCACCCCTGTAAGTAACCAGTCTTCGGGCATGCTGACCACTTCCTTGACCTTGACCATGTTGACTACCTCCTCACTGGGCCCTGACACTGCTGGCCACCGCCAATAAATATTGGGGAAAGAGAAGGAGTCATCTCAGGTTTATTGATACAAGGCTAGTAACTGGTGAACGACTGAAGATGTTTTTGAGTAATTATGTCATAAAAATTAGATTGTGGTTAATCACAGATAATTTGTCTTATGAATATGAATAATTTCTTAGCTAAGTAGAGTTCCAAGTAAATATAAATGTCACTAAGTACTGTATATTATGTCATTTATCTTCCCAATAATTCTAGTTGTATTCACTATTAGTGTCTCTGTTTTACAAATGAGGAAACTGAGGCTCAGAGCAGAGTTAGGTAACTTGCTAACAGCCACAGAGATGTTTAGTGGTGGAGCCTTTGCCTGGGTCTGTCTATCCTCAGAATGTGTACTGCTAATCTGTAGGTGGTTTGTCATTAGACCTGAGCTGGTTTTGTGTGTTCGAAATTAAATATATAGATGACTTGGGCCATTTTAGGAATCTTAAAATCTGAAAAGAGAAGTTTCTTCTCCTTTTGTAGCTCTTTTTTTTTAATTTTAAAAATATAGTGCTTAAAAATATATATAGTGCTTATATGCACAGTTAAAAATTCTTACATAAAACACGAAAGATAGTGAAATGAAGAATAAGAGATTATGCATAAGTACAAATAATTTCATAGCACAGAGATGCTGTTGGTAGTTGGAGACTCGGCTGGACAGTATTAACTAACTTAACAACTATTGATTATGTATAGTTTATGCACCAGGTACCATGGTTCACATTTGAGAATTTAGGACATGTAACATGTAACATCCACTAGGAGTGTTCTGTTAGCAGAGAGGTGGGAAATTGATGTTTGTTGACCCATTCCATCCTTCCTTCGAGTTTTTATTTATTCAGCAGATATTTATTATGCCAGGCAGGATGCTAAGTACTGGAGATGATGGTGAATGAGAGAAAAGTCTATGTCCTCAAAGAACTTGTACTCTTTCAGAAAGACAAGAGAATGACAAATACCATGTGTATAAATTAAGAGTTGTGTGTGTCATGAAAGAAACGAGTGAGGGGTAGGGAGAGTACCTGCTATGGGGTGGGGTTGGGGCGCAAAACATAACCTTTACATTAAGTCATCAGGAATTATGGGTTAGTAGTAGCTTTTATCTGGAAGTAACAGAACACCCACCAAAGATAGTGTAAACAGGGAAGACATTTATTAACCCACCTAAAAAAAAAAGCCCGAACACAGGTGTTAGCAGGGTTGCATTATTTAAGTAACGTGAGGAAGTCAAAACCCTGGTTTGGCCTCTGCAGGTCCCTTGATTTTCCCCACGTGGTTTCTGGACGGCCGGCACATCTCCAGACACCCTGCACTCGCTCATCCTCCTGGAGGTCTCTCCCTGCTGCTCCTTTTCTATCAGGGAGAATTATTTTCCCCCAGAAATCCAACCTACTTCACCACCTTCTCACTAATCCGAACTGGGTCACACAGCCGTTCCTTACCTGATTCCATGGGATTACCATGACGGTTTTAAAACAGTGAAGGCTCATCCCTGGGACTGGGGAACGGGAAGCACTTCTGAGCTGTCTGCCCAACAAAAGTAGTGTTCTGTTAGCAGGCAAGAAGCAGAGAATGGCTGTTGGGAGGGTGGACAATGGTGTCTGGCAGGAAACCCTCTCTCAGTTGGTGACACTTAAATTCATACCCAAAGAAGAAGGAATTAGATGCAGCACTAGGGTGAGGTGGGGAGAAGTGTTCCAGGTGAGAGAAAAAATGTGCAAAAATTCTAAGACTCTAAAGAGCTTTGTCTGTTAGAGGAAATGAAAATACATTGTGTTTCTCTCTCTCTCTTCTCTCTCTCTCTCTCTCTCTCTCTCTCTCTCTCTCACACACACACACACACACACACACACACGTAATTATTAAAGATGTATTGATAGAAACTTCAGTAAAGTTTGGTCTTTTATTGAAAAAGTAATATACACAGATGTTCAAAATATTGGAATAGCATAAGGATGTAAGTGAAAGCAATCTACCAGTGTCCCCTGAACGGAGTCCTGTCCCCTCCCTGTCCTCACGTCCTCTCGCTCGCTGCTCCAGCACCCTGGCCCCATGCCACTCCTCCCATTCTGTTCCTCGCACATGTCACACGTGCTCTGTGCCCATTCGCAGTGGCCTTCCCCAGAGCCATGGCTTGCTTCTCCACCTTGCCCAAGGTTTTCTTCAAAAGTCTTAATGTAAAAAGTGTATCCCCGAATCCTCGTAATCCTCCTCCGTGCTTCACGTTCTCCCCCTTACACTTATCGCCAACATCCTGTGTATACATTTTACTGCTCACTGCACACTGGCTTGCTCCATAGGGCAGGAATTTCGATCTGTTTTGTTCACTGCTTTGTTCCTATCACCTAGAACAGTATCTAGAAATACTAAGCCCTCAATAGATTTTAGATATTTTTCTGTTAATTATTTATCACAGGAGAAGAAAGTCCAACTTACTATAGCTAATCCACAAAGCAGACAGTGGAAACTAGAGGTGAGTGTGATGAGCAGCTTTGAACCCGGTGTCTTCAACTCTTATGTGGTTGGTGTACATTATTTCCTCTGAGTCCCTCTGTGTTGAGCAGAACGCCTTTCAAAAAAGCGTCATAGGAATGGCAACCTCGAGATACTTGTCAGAGTCACATCTTGCCCTTATTGGAAGCTTGAACTTCATAAGTACATAGCAAAGATATGGTATATCACAAATATCATTCCTGTTGTGCATAGTCTTGCCAAAAGGCCTAGTTGTGGGCAGGAAGGTTGGAAGGTGATCATTTTCATGGGGGTTACAGTTCCTAAACATTTGCTCGTAAATGTCACAGCCCATCACCTCAGAGGAAATGGAGTCACATAAAGGTTTCACTGTGATGTATTTAGGTATGGCTTGCTTTTTTTCTTTTTCTTTTCTTTACCTTTTTGGGTTCTTGGTCTCCTTGACTCTGAAGATTATTGTTGGAAATAAAGTGTTTGAAAATTATTGGCCATTATTTCTTCAAATATTACTTCTATTACAGTCTCTTCTTCCTTTCTGGGAATCTAAATACATGTTACGACCTCTCTGTTCTCCAAGTGTTTTACTCTGTATTCTTATCTTTTTATTTCTCCATGCTTCTTTTTGGAGATTGCTTCTGACTTTCCAGTTCATCTAGCTGTGTCAATTTGCTAGGAAAACCATTTTTATCCATTTCAATTATTTTTCAATTTTAGCGTTTCTATTTGAGTCCTTTCAAATCTGTTATGCAGTTTGTTTCATAGGTTCTAGTTCTCTCCTGAAGCTTTAAATCTTGTCTTTTATATATTTAAACCAGTTAGATAATTTTAGTCTCTGTTTGATAATCACACTGTCTGCAGCCCCTGGAAGTCTGTTCGAAAACCCCTGAGGGTCTGACATCCCGTGTCAGCCTGCTCGCTTCGTGTAGAGGCCTTTTCTTATCTTGCTTGGGCTCCGATGAAACATGCCAGGCAGCTCTCCCATGTGAAAACCCTTCCACCCCACCTAGGCTCTGACACCCTACGCCAGCTTGCCCCTCCACGCCCTGAGCACCCTCCTCACCACACCCGATGCTGGGTTGCCCCCACATAGAGGCCCTCCTACTCGTTCTTGGACTGTGAAATCCTACAAGGGACAGCCACTTCAGCCACCATGTGGATGCCCTTATCATCTGGCTCAAACTGTGACACCCCACTCTGGGCTACCTGTGCAGACAGATGCCTCACCTGATAGCTTTTGGAACAAATTGTTCAGGATAGGAAGGCAAGGGGTAGAAGAGAAGGAGAAACCTGTAGTTCAAACAAACAAACAGACCGAATCTGAAGTGTTTGTCTTTTAACTGAAGCCTTTTGGTTCTAAAAAAATTAATGCAGTTATTAATACATTTTATACTGTAACTAGCTTCCAGTTTTGGATTTTCCATTTCCTATGGTCCATTCCACTTGTCTTGCCTATTATTTTTTAACTCTACTACTGTGGAAGTTATGCAATAACTCTTCTAGTGGTTCACTAGAAATTAAATACATCATTAATTTATCAAATAGTCACGTTAATTATCTTTACCTTCCTTCTTAGGATACTACCATTTCTCCACTCACAACATGCATTATTTTGTTAAATATTTCTGTTCCATATTTTTAAATCCCACGAGATATTGCTTCTTCTTGTTTTATACAGTTAATGTTGAGAGTTACTCATTATTTACCACTTCCTTTGCTCTTTATTCGTTCTTGCAAGTCAGGGATCCCTTTTCCTCAGATACACATGCTTTAGAATTTCTGCAGTTTTACTAAAATGAGTCTAAATGATAATTTCTATTTACTTTTCATGCTTCTTGCATCTATGAATATCTGTCACCATTTGGGGTACTTCTCAATCATTATTTCTTCAGTTATTGCTTCTACTCTCTCATCCTTTGAGATTCCAATTGCATGTATAGTAGAACATCTCACTGCATCTTTTCTTATTTTTTACCCCGTCTCTTCCTTGGCTTCCCTGTTTTTTGGTCTTTCTGACCCGCAAGACTTTTTTTTTTTTTTTTTCCTGATTTATCTGCCTAGCTCACTGATTCTTTTGCTGTGTCCAGTCTACTGCCCAATATGTCCACAGAGCTTTTAATTTATTGTATTTTCTGCCTGGCTCTTTTCCAAATCTGCTGTCACTGCCAATAGTTTTCTAATTTCTCGAGACATTCAGGCTTGTATTTATCTTCTTAAAAGTAAGCATAGTACACCTTAAACTAATAAATATTATGTATCAATTGTATCTCTATAAACTGGAGAAAAATAAGCATAGTAGTTTTATGGCTTATAAAACTCCCCCATCCCTAATTTTTTATTATGGTAAAATGATCATAACATAAAATTTACCATCTTAACTATTGTTCTTAATTTTTAATTTTTATTGAGGTATAATAGACATTAATTTCAGATATACAACATAATTTGATAGTTGTACAGACTGTGATATCACAGTAAGTCTAGTTAACATCTGTCACCTTACAGTTATAAACTTTTTTTTTCTTGTGAGAACTTCTAGAATCTACTCTTAGCAATTTTCAAATTTGCAATATTGTATTACTAACTATAGTCACCATGCTGTGCATTAACTCCCCATGACTTATTTTATAACTGGAAGTTTGTACCTTTTGACCCCCTTCACCCGTTTCTCCAACTGCCCACCCCCTGCCTCTGGCAACTACCAATTTGTTCTTTGTATCTATGAGTTTGTTTTTTGTTTAATTGTTGGCTCCACATATAAGTGAGATCATATGGTTTTTGTCTTTCTCTGACTCATTTCATTCACTTAGCCATCTTAACCATTTTTAAGTGTACAGTTCAATGGTATTAAATAATTTATATTGTACAACTATTACCACCATCCATCTCCGTATTTTCATCTTATAAAACTGAAACTGTATACCCATTAAATAATAACTCATTACCCCTTTTTTGGCCCCTGACGACCACCATTTTACTGTCTTTATGATTTTGACTACTCAGAGTACCTCATATAGTGGAATCATACACCATCTTTTTGTGATTGGCTTATTTCATTTAGCATAATTTCCTCAAGATTCATCCATGTTGTTGCGTGTGTCAGAATCATCTTCCTTTTTAAAGCCAAATAATATTCCATTGTATGTGTCACATTTTGCTCATCCAAACCATGGTTTGCCCTCATGTTTTCTTCTGAGTTTTGTAGTTTTAGCTCTTACATTTAGGACCTTTGATGCTTTGTGTTAACTTTTGTATACAGTGTGAGGTAAAGAAGGGTCCAACTTCATTCTCTAGCTTGTAGCTGTCCAGTTTTCTCCACACCATTTGTTGCAGACTATTCTTTCCTCATTGAATAAAAAATTAGTTGACTATACATATGGATTTATTTCTGGACTCTCAATTCTATTCCACTGATCTCTACGTCCACCCTTGTGTCAGTACATTGCTGTATAGTAAGTTTCAAAATCAGGAAGTGTGAGTTCTTCCATTTTGTTCTTTCTTTTCAGGATTTGAAAAGTAAGTTGGTTATTCTGGGTCTTTTGGAATTCCATATACACTTTAGACTCAGCTCATCAGTTTCTACAAAGAAGTCAGTCGGGATTTTGATAGCAATTGTGTTGGATCTGCAGATCAGTTTGGGGAGTTTTGTCACTTTAAAATGTTGAGTCTTCTGATCCATAAAGCTTTTAATAGTTTGTTCTTTTCAGTGCTATTGGGAATGGGATATTTTCTTAATTTCATTTTCAGATTGTTTATTCCAAGTGTATAGAAATATAATCAATATAGGCATACCTAATTTTATTGTGCTTCAGATTTTTTTTTTTTTTAATTGAAGGCAAGACCCTCCCCCAGTAAAAAGATTAAGACTTACTTACTGCAATACTCTATTTTAGTGGTCCGGAACTGAATCTGCAATATCTCTGAGGTATGCCTATATTTGTATACTGATCTTGTATCTTCCAATCTTGCTGAACTCATTTATTTTTTCAGTCGATTGCCTAGGATTTTTTAATATCAAGATGATATCATCTGCAAATAGAATGCTTTACTTCTTACATTATACTCTGAATGTCTTTTTTCTTTCTTTTTTTTCTTTTTTGCCTAATTGCCTTGTCTGGAACCACCAGTACAATGTTGAATAGAAGTGGTGAGAGCAGATATCTTTGTTCCTGACGTCAGGGGAAGAGCATTCATTCTTTCGCCATTAAGTATGATGCTATATATGGAGTTTTCATTATCAGGTTGAGGAATTTCCCTTCTATTTCAAATGCGTTGACTTTTTATCATGAAATGGTGTTGAATTTTGTCAAATGTTTTTTCTGCATCCGTTGAGATGATGTCATTTTAATATTTTAATCTATTGATATGAAGTGAAATTCAAATCAAATGTAAATGGCATTATAGAAGAAACAGCTGACTTTAGGAATGTTGACACCGAACTGCTTTTTGATAGACTCTAGATATACTGTGTGAAGAACTGTGTGAAGCCATACTTATCCACATGAGGAAAGCATGAAAAAAAAGAATGAAAATGTCTCAGAGGAGATGACACCTATAAAAAGCTTCACCTTAAAAGTGCAAAGTAGAAAATATTGGAAGCTGATCCAAATTTAGAAAGGGGTATGAAAATTTGATAAGAAAAAACAAGTCTTGCACATATTATGTCATATAATGAGTTCAAACTACTGTTAAGTTTTTCACCAAAAAAACCCCCAATTCTCAATTTTTCTAATATTTTATAGTCCACTAAATTAATTTTACTATATCTATTTTCTTATATATAATAGATAGGGTTTTCAGTGTTTTGATGATAAAAAAGTTTAAAGGCCATGGAATGATTGTAATTTTCCTCATTATGAAGTTTGCATAGTTCTGCTTGCTCAGTAATTTTGATGGTATTGCACTAGAGGACTATCTGTATTCTGTTACAGCCATCAAATTATTACATATTTAGAGTTCAGCAGGTTTAAGAGTGATGTCTTCTTGCTTTTTACATTCCCATATCATCTCTTCTCAAATAATTCAGCCCTAAAGCCATTAGAGGGAGTAAAGTAAGGTAGATAGATGTAAATGCATTAGGGTGGCTTAGCATGGGATCGTAGGAGCCAGTCCCTATCTGGGAGAGCAGCCCAGCATGGAGATTGGTTACATTTAGGTGAACTATTAAAATAAGTAAATATAGTAAGGATAATGGCAGTCAGATTTTTCGTTGTTACAGAAGGAAGTTACAAATATGCACTTAGTCAAGTTTAGAACCATTCAAGTTGGTTCAATAAAAAATAAATGAAAATTTTGATGCATAATCAGATACTTACATGCTTTAAAAATACCTCCCCAGAAAAATACCAGTTACAGAGGCATAAAGGATAACTTCACAGTAGAGAAGACTAATCAAGTCATCAGAGTGATGGAAGAAATGAAATCTTGAGCCACTTGATGGTATGAACTGACAAGAACAGCGTGAACATCAGCCAAACTCAAACTGAGCGACAGTCTATGAAATAACTGGTTCGTAATCTTCAAAGTTGTCGACGTTGTGAAAGTTAAAGACCGAGGGCCTGTTCCAGATTGAAGAGACTTGAAACTTGACCTAATGCAATGCATGATTCTGATCTGGACATTTTGGTATAAGAGACCTTATAGGGGCAACAAAAACACTTGAATGGGATCTGAGGACAGTTTTAATGTTATTGTGATTAGTATGTAAGAGAATAAACTTGGCTGTAGAAAACAGATTTTTGTGTTAGGCATGTCAGCAACATAATGTCTTACTGTTCAAGAAAAGTTCTTTGTACTGTACTTGCAACTTTTTGTAAGTTTGAGGTTATTTTAAAATAAAAACTTAAGTGATATAACCATTTTATTTAAAAATATCCATCTTTATAATGTGCTCAATTATTTAATTTTGATGAAAATTTTTAATGTTTTTCCTAAAAAAGGTGGTTTTCCAAATTATTTTAGAAGTTATTTGAACAAAAAGATTGGAATACCATTGCCCTGAAAGGACCAACTTCCCTCTCTATGGTTCTAGACAAATAAAATAGCCAAAAACATCAGCTCTTACCATTATTTCTAAAGTCCGAGCTCTTAGGTGCGGCAATCCAAGTCTTACTAATACTTTATTCTCATTGCTTCTGTCCTAGAACTATCAGGTTATCTTTTCTCCTGCGTTTCTTCCTCTGATCACTCACTGTTGCAATGGTTACCGTCTTAATCTATAAATCTGATTTTATTTTCTGTTCAAATTGGTTTCCCAATGTTTATAGGATAGTCAAAATTCACTGCCACAACCAAGTAACGTTTCCACTTACCACCCCATGGGCTTAAGGAGTTTCACCAAGCATACTTTCACACTTTAATTCCTTTGTTCTAGTTGTTTCTGTATCTGAAATGTCCTTCCTTCCCATAACATTCTCTTCATACTTAAAAATCGGTCTCAAAAAACCGGACAATCTCACCATTAGTCACCAGCTCTTCTAGGGTCATATAGTATTATGTCCATAAGTAACTCCACAATGGACAATCATTGTTAATAATTTAAAACCTTTCTGCCTCTCTGTAAGTCATTCGTTCGTCAAATATTTATTGAACAATATTTATTAGGTAACAGGCCCTGTTTCCGACTTCTGTTAACAAGTCAAGGCTAGGTTCTCATGTATGTCATGTGGACGATTAGTAAGAAAATAAGAAAAATACCATGTCGTGGGCGGTGCTACGCAGAGACTGTCAAGTGAGTATGATTTGCTGTTCAAGATTGTACGGTCAGGGATCCATTTTTCTGAAATACCTTTAAGCTACGAATTTAAAAGCGCCTAAGTGACAATCAGAGGGGAAGAGATGAAGGTCGTGGGAACAGCTGGTGCAAAGATCCCGAGGCAGGAATTAGCTGGTGCGGCTGGAGCCATGAGGAGGAAGAAGGGGTGTCGTGTGAAGCCGAAGGAGCCCCGGGTGGTCGTCCCAGATGGCCATGTACAAAGCCCGACACGGCCACTTCGCGTAGACCCTAGGGTCCTAGCGCAAGCCGGGGCAGGCGCAGATTCCCATCCCGAGAGTTGGTTCCTCCGTCAGCACGCGACACCCTGAACCGGCTTTCCCCCGGGACTTCTCACGCCAGCCCTTTTCCCGCCGGCAGCGGCAAGCGATGACACAAAACCTCCATGCAGTTGTTGAGAGCAGAGCGATCCGACAAAAGAACCCCGAAAGCGCCGGTCGCGCAGAGGCCGAGGCTGAGGGCCGAGCGGAGCGGTTCTCGCCGCGGCAGGCGGAAGGAGCGGGAGGAGGAAGTGCGCGTCTGAGGGCCCCCAGGCGCGAGCACTGCGCATGCGCGTGCGCGTGCCCTCGTCGGTTAGGGCGCCGGTCCGAGGAGGGGCGGGGCCGGACCTCCGCGCCGGAAGGGGGTTGGCTGGGCGGGGCCGGGAGGCGGTGGTGGCGGCTGCGCGCGCGCGCGGTTGCGAACGGGGAACACCGCGAGGGCCGGGACGGGCCGGGCGGTGGGCACGACGGACGGCGACGATGGCCGCGGTAGCGGGCGGCGGCGGGCCGGGGGCGGCGACGGGCGCCACGGGTGCTGGAGGTGCGGCGACGGCCGCGGGCCTGGCCGTTTATCGGCGGAAGGACGGGGGCCCCGCTAGCAAGTTTTGGGAGAGCCCGGAGACGGTGTCCCAGCTGGATTCGGTGCGGGTCTGGCTGGGCAAGCACTACAAGAAGGTGGGTTCGCGCGCCCGTGGAGGCCCGGAGGCCACGCGACCTGGCGGGGGGGCGGCTACTAGCCTCGCGGGCCTCGGGCCGCCCCTCCCCCCCGCGCGCCACGAGGGACAACAAAGGCAGGCGCCGGGCTCGCCACGCCCCCGCGGTCCGCTCTCGACGCCCGCGCGCCGGGTCTCCGCTGGGCCCCCAGGGCCCTGCTCCTTGGAGCCCACGCACGCGGGGCCAAGCCCCTGGTCACCCCAGTGAGCAGGCACAGACGGGCTCAGCAACCCGGAGAGTGCGACTCTCTCTCTTTTGTTAGCTGCGTTAGGTGTTTGAGCAATGATTATTAAAAACTGTCTGAACCGGTGTGTGAAAGCAGCTCCGTACGTATTGTTTGGAGGTCAGTCTTCAAATTCAGGCGAGGTAACGAAGGTGTTGCGACCTGTTGTTGATTTGCTAGAGAAGGAATAAGGACGATTGTGATAACAGCAGGTTAATGTACTCGATTACAGTATCGTTGAGAACTAATGTTAAAAACGCTCTGTTTTTACTTCATAGTACTTTTGGTTTTGTATAGTGGGAGTAAAAGAGTTAATGTTCACTTGTACCTGTTTCTCAGTGAGGTCTCCCCTGAGACCCTCATTTGTATTGGATCACCCCCCCCCCCCCTTAACATCTTTGTTTTCTTCGTACCATTATTTGGTATATATTTTTTTCATTTCATTCTGTTTGTCGTACCCTCAGGAGTAAATTACACCGAGTCAATGGTATTGAATGTTGTGATTTAATCCCTTGAATGTAACAAATGTTTTTTAACCTCCCTTTTATGTAAATACTTAGGAATGACTCCTTTAGGAGGTGTAGTGAAGCAGACAGCCAAAAATAGTCCCTCTGCCCTCAAGTTTCCGGAACACCCCTTTCAGTTCTGTACTTCCCCATTGAGGACCGTAGCTCTGGGGCAAGGATCTTGTCAGGCCTGTTCACCACTGCGTGTCCTTGAACATGATTGGTACTCCTTGCCTCGCCCTTAGTAGTTGCTTAGTAAATAATTGTTGAATGAATGAAAAGATAAAGTCGTCTTGTAACCTATTCATTTAAGGTCACAGATGTAATGGGTACCTTTTGGGGTCTACGGCATAGTGAAGCCTGTCAGCTTTGTTTTGGGAAGTTGTTAGGTATGGGCAGGAATCTTGGATAATCCTCTGAAATTACACGGTGGTACTTCCAGAAATGACAGTTTCTTAGCTGAGGTTTTAGGAAGTGAGAGCTAATATATATTATTTACAGTATATTTTTAGATGCTTTGATTTTTTTTCCCCCGTGAAATTTTGGAGTTAAATTTGGAATCGTAGATTGGTTTATCTCATCTGCATATAAGTAGGCAAGAATATTACTTTCTCTTATACAGTGATTAATTGGTTACTTTTTTGTATGTAAGCAGTAGAGCTTCTGGAAGTGGCTAAGGGAATTGAATACATTAATATTATGACAGTATTATATTTTATCGTGTGCTCTTCAGCCAGTGCTTTGGGTCTTAAATTTAGTGTTATTAATGTAGTTAGTTTTCCCCCTCAATCTGGATTTTTTCCCCTAGTTTTATTGGGGTATAATTGACATACAACATTGTATTATTTTATCAATGTAGCTTTAACAAAGAAAAATACTCAGGAGAAATATTCCTTGGGAGTATTCCTTTGTGACTCCCATAAAACTGTTGTTCAGATCACATCTAGGAAGGAGAAAGAAAAAGGGAGATAGTAATTTTTTATTTCTCTAAACTCAGCGTGCATCTGTTTGGTACCAGTTTTAAGATGGCAATTTGAGGCTTGGATAATCCTTCGGAGATTTGTTTGGGTGGGTGAGGAAGTGGCAGTGAGGATGACCGACTGAAGGATTTGTCCCAGAATGTTGAGGCCAGCAGGTCAGTGTTGAGCTCAGTGTCCCTGAGGCCATAATGACAAAGTTAGGTCTGACTTCTTGGTTTCATAAAGCCAGAGTGTATTTCTTGGGCCTGCTCGGACTCAGAATTGAATCTGACTGCCAAAATCTTATCAGTTTCTGAGAGAGGTGTTGGAGTGGTGAAAGTATTAACCAGAGGTCCTTTTCTTCTTTTGTACATACAATATCTCTAATTGTTGTACACATCGGTGGGTTTTAAATAAACTTTTCTATTGCGTTTAATACTGCATTTTCAGATTGATAAATAGCAGCAACGATATGAAATAAACATGACATCAGTAGTCCTCTTTTTATTGACGGGTCTATCCATGCCGTCATCAAACAGCTGAGCATCTACCATGTCCAGGCACTCAAAACGAATCCTCACAACGGTCCTCAATAATAGACATCATTTATTTTATTTTACACGGGAGGAACCTGAGACTCCAGATTTAAGTAACTTCTCTAAGGTTACAGTTAGGAGTTTCAGATTTAGGGTTCACTGAATCCTGCCTGGCTCTCCAGCCCCTCCCTCCTCCTCCTCTTTCCCCCCACTACATATAATCTCTCTCTTTACAGAACTCACAATGGTGACAAAGAGACATAGACACCTACCCAGGAGATTGCAAATTAAAAGAGAACTTCCTTGTATTTTTGTTTTCTAAATGCCCTCAGTAGGTGTTTAGTAAATATTTGTTCCGTGAATGAACAGATTTAATAGTTAGGGACCTAGACTGGTAGGCTTTGTAGATAAATTGGCTTAGCAACACAGAATAGTGAGTGAATACTTTTTGACTGGCATGAACTTCAGGTGGGCTAATGGAGTCCAGAGGAGGTGACCACTTTAGATAAGGGGAATCTGAAGCACAGGGAGGTTGTTAAATGTTTGCTTGAGGTTGGATTTTAACTCTAGTAGCAGTGCAGAAGCTTGTTTATCTGCCTAAGCTGCCTTTTCTGTATTGTGTACAGGACTTTCATCCTGATTTTGATAAAAGTGAGAGCTATATTTCTGTCCATAGTTTTCAGATAGTAAAACCTTACTGATCTGAAATTGATTCACTTAGATACTTTGGAGGTGAAGTATGTCTGTAAGCCATTAAGTTCTCAGATAAGTTTCTTCCTGAATTTTGGCTAATTCCTGAAATAAGATTTAAGATTCCGGGATGATCACTAAAATAGACTAGATTTGCCTAAGGAAGACATTTCAGTGCCCTTTATATAAATTATTTAACAGTTAAAGGCAGTGACTTTATGGAACATTTCTGCGATAGGATCGTTTAAAGTTAAACTTTTGACACTTTATTAATGCCATAGATAATATAAAGCAGATTTGATAAAGCTTTCTAAACATATCTTCTAACTTTCTTAATCAAAATACTTTGAGACTAACTATTTTAAACATTGTCGAACTTGTTATGATCAAAGCATGAAATATTTATGACCGAAATAGTCTGTATAAGCAACTCTTTATAATCAGAATTCAGTAATTTGAAAGCTGTTAATAACTTATGTTTTAGGTGATATTTTTGGAAGCAGTTGAAAAGAACTCGGTTATATCGGTATTAGGTAGTGGAATGAACTTATATTTGGTTGGAAGATCTAATTGGTAATGTTCTTGAACTGATCATTTGATTTCTGTTAGTTTTTCATTTGTAAGCTGGGAGTAAGACTGTGACTCCCATAGGTCTGTTTGAATCAAATGAGAATAGTTTTTAAAGATGTTATAGTAATTTAGAGGCGGTAGTGATATTTCTGCCACATATCCCATGGTTAGCTTGCTTGATTCTTATTGGTTAAATAGAATGTTACTATTTTGAAATTTTTAAAAGTTAATTTAAAAACCATTTAAAAAGTCATACATTGGCTGCCTTTTGAGTGGCTATGAAGTATAGTTTTTACAGTAACATTAATGTCAAATTTCATATATGAATTAAAAATGTCAGATCTCATACATTTTCATGTTTGATAATTTTTGTAGGTGATTAAGAAAAAAGTATCTAACCAGCGTCAAATGTTTTATAATTTAAAAATTAGATTTTAAAATAGCTAAGGTAATAATTTTGATTGGGCTTTGAAGCTGGCCATCTTTCTTATGAAACTAGGGTTGTCCACATGAAACCTTTCTCATTCTAAATGACAGAATACATCGAAGGAAACATTTATGGTGAAGTTTAGAATATATACAAAGCTGTATTTATAACAGTTAATTAAAAAATGACTTTTTGCCTGGAGGATTGATTTAACTTCAATTGAGGAACCTTCCTCCAAGATGGTTTCTTTTTCAGTTTTAGGATTTGGCCTTGTTCCATTATCTACAAGTATCTGAAAAAAGTTATGGTTATTAATTTTCATGTAGCTTTACTATATGCAACAAAAATGTAGTTTTTTTTTTTTTTTAATGACCCCTTTGAGAAGCTTGTACTTAATAAAGGTGACAAAGTTATCTGGTGGATATGCACAACTTATTTTGCCAGCTCTGTAGGATAAACTCGGAGTTTCTTTTTATTAAAGATTATTATATACTAAGTATTACTAACTGAATATTAGTAAGGATTTATTATGCTTAGTAAATTGGGAAAACATTGAATTTTCACTCGAAAGGATATAGTCTTTTACAAAAGTAAACTTGATTTTGTGGGAATTATAAGTAGTTTTTAACGTTTAAAAATTGCTTAACTATTTTTAACTATTATAAAATGTAATCTTTAACTGAGATACATAGTAATGGATTTTTTAAAATAAAAAAGGTCAGTGGTTTTTAAAAGTTTGGTTCTTAGTTCAGTGATGTCACCTGAGAACTTGTTAGAAATTCAAATTTTTAGGCCTGACGTTGAATTAGAAACTCTGGGAGTGGGGCTAAAATTTGAGAATCATATTTTAGACTGACAATTGACACCTTCTATGCTTAATTGTGTGAAACTTGTCAGTTTTTAATTCATGTCTGGCATACTTTAACTTTGTGGCCATTTAGAAATGTGTTTTTATAGAACACCCTTAATATAAAAGGAAACTTTACAAAGATAATACTGAGTGCTCCAGACAGGGATAGGCAGTATTTTTCTATAAAAGGTAAAAGAGTAGATATTTTAGGCTTTACAGGTCATGCAGTCTCAGTTGTAACTGCCGTTGCATGAAAACAGCCACAGACACTGGGTAATAAATGAGTGTGCTGTGTTTTGATAAAACTTTATGGTTACTGAAGTTGGAATTTTATGTAATATTCATATGTCATGAAGTATTATTATTTTAAATTTCTTCCCAGCCATTTAAACGTGCAAAAACCATTCTTAGCTGTGGGCCACAGAGAAACAGGCAGCAGGCTGAATTTTAACAATCTTTGGTCTAGACGATTTCATGTGAAATAAAACATTCCAACAAAATACCAAACTTCAGCAAAATTAACTGCACACTCTTTCATTTAGAGTGGAAAGCCAGTGCACCTGAACAAATAAAATTTTGAGAGGATACTGAGCTTTGAGAATTGTCCTTTTGTATCATGCTCTATCTTTGGTAGTAGCACAGACTGAGAGTTACTCAGCTTAATGTATAGTAACAATAGACTGTGCAGCTGACTTTTTTTTTGCCATATATGAATGACTTAAAGTTATTTACTGTAGTAGAAGCATACCACATTAATCTTGAAATATTGGATGATACTAGGAAAGAGTTTGCTTCAGGAAGAAAAATTTTTCCTGCTCAAAATTGGAGCATTTAAAAAAAATGTATTGAATATATTGGTTTCTCAAAATGATGTTAAACATTTAATATCAAACTTTTACATTTAATTTTAACTCCGTTAATTTACGCTTTCCCTGTCATGTTACCCTTCTATGAAGCTGGCTTGCTTTCTACCACTGGTTTGGCCTTTTGACATTATCTACCTCAGTGTGGATAACTATTCACATATATTTGTTTTAAAACAGTTTTTTTTAATTGTGATAAAAACAAAAAGTTTACCATCTTAACCATTTTAAGTGACAGACATGATTTTTTTTGACACAAACAACCATTTTATTATGCTTAAAGTTCCTGCTTGTCAGGAATTTGGAAGGGCATAATGGGGACAGTTGTCTCTGCTCATTGATGTCAGAGGGAGCCTTGACTGGGGAGATTTGATGATTGGGGGAGCTGTGACAGCTGTGGGCCAGAATCATTTGGAACTCTTTATTTGTGTGCTGGGTGGTTGTCAGTCTTCTGGGACGTCAGCTGGGGCTGGCAGCCATAGCATCTCCACATGGCCTCTCCATGTAGCCTAGGCTTCCTCAAAGTATGGTGGTGTCAGGGTGGTTGGACTTCTTCATCGTAGTTTGGGGCTCGAAAGGTAAGTGTCTCAAAAGAACTATGTGGAACCTGCATGACCTTTTTTGATTTTCTCTCAAGTTACGTAGCATCATTCTTTCTCTTGGTTACAAGTGAGTCACTAAGGATGGTCTTGACTCAATAGAAGAGGGTTTAGACCCCATCTCTTGATGAGAGGAATGTCAAAGAATTTGTGGATCTGTTTTAAACAATACAGTTTACTCTCTGGCCACATATTATGTACATTTATCCTGCATAAAAAAATACTGGTCTCATCCCACTGGAGGTCCAGGGTTTCACAATGTATGTTGGGTCAAGGTACAGGAAAGATGGCTTGGGTTCGGTTTCTTGGGCATGGAATCTCTTGTTTTTAAGATTTATTAACTAAAGAGACTGTTGTCTATCTCTCTGTATCACCTGCAGTATTGTTTTTGTAAGCTCTTTTATAGCAGAGCGCATGTCTCAGATGTTTATAGCTCTGCACTGTGCCAGTGTTTAGTAGATATAAGGAAATAAGCTAACGTTCTTTTCTGCATGATCTTCCCAGTTTTTGAGTCCCTGTCTTTGTCTTGCAGTATGTTCATGCAGATGCCCCTACCAATAAAACACTGGCTGGGCTGGTGGTGCAGCTCCTCCAGTTTCAGGAAGATGCCTTTGGGAAGCACGTCACCAACCCGGCCTTCACCAAACTCCCTGTAAGTACATCAGCTTTTAGCTGGAGACTATTACTGCTTTTTAACTGTAGGAGGCTTCTTTTTCAGGAGTCATTTAATGTTTGCATTTAAACATCATGACAATTATTATGTAGACGTAACTTTGAACATTTTACTACGTTGTGGTTTCCTTACAGTTTCTGCTACACCGAGTCTTCTCCATTCTTCTAATTCAGTTCTTGTGTCTAGAATACCATTTTGTGGAATGTTTTATGTTTTATAGGTGAGGGTCTTCTAAGTCTGTGTGAGAATATTATACCCTTCTCTTGCAATTAATATTTTGACTGGTGGTTGAGTTGGTATAGAAATATTGGGTTATGCTTTATATTTCTTTTTGAAGGAAATGTTTTGTTCTTAACATTTAATTTTGTAGAAAAAAATCTGATACTTGTTGGTTAACCACCTTTTTTATACTGATTTTTGAAACTGTTAATCTTTGAAACTCAGAAATAGATCTACTTGTGATATAAGTCATGATCTGAAGAGTCGATTATGTTTCTTTAGCTTAGGGAACATTCAATTTTTTAGTCTTCTCTGTTGTCCTGTATACCTTTATTTATATTTTCGAACTCTGTACAAGTAATAAAGTTCCAGGAACTTCCTGTCGTATCCTCTCTCGTAGTTTTTGTCTTCTAGTTCTCCGATTTGGGTTTTTTGCAGTTTCCATTTTGCTGCTTGTTGCAACTGAATTTATTATCAGTAGACCTTTTTTTATAAAATCTCAAAAGCTTTTGCTTTGGGTATTCCCATTTTGTTTCTAAACCTTTTGTTTTCACCATTCACTGATCTCTCAGATATAATTGAGAATAAGAAATAGTATTGTTTTACTGATGTTGTAGTAAATATGTTTACTTCGCCTCTGTTATTTCTGTCATCCAGATATTCATTTAGTCAGATAGTGATTTTTTTTTAAATTATGTTAGGTGATAAAGGAGTTCAGCCATATGTTCTTCGAGCATTTATATGATTTCATTTTTTTACATTTAACTCTCTCATTCATTTAGAATTTATTTTGGTATTTGGTGTGAGCAGTGGACCTCGCTTATTTTTCTATATGATTATCTGGTTATCCCGGCAACATTTATTAAAAAATGCTTCTTTTGTCACTGATTCGAGCTCAGCTAATGTTAAGTATTTGGTTATGTACAAAGTTTTGAGAATTGTATTGCTTGTCTTCAGGGAGCTCACGCTCCAGTGAGCTGTATGTACCAATGGAGCCTTTGACTTTCCTGATGTCAAAAATGTTTTCCAGGGGAAAGGAAGTTTGAGCTGAGTCCTGGAAGTTGAGTGAGTTTTTCAGGGAAATGCTGGAGGATGGAATTTGCAGGCATTGGCAGCAACATGTAAAAGCATAAAGGCCTGAGAAATTTTGGTTCTTCGGTGTAGTTGCAGATCGTCTAACAAGGCTAGAACCGAGGACAGTGGGCAGAGAGATGGGCCAAAATCAATTATAATGGGACAAGTTGACTATGTTAGAAGTTTGACTTTTCATCTTGAAAGTGATAGGGAACTACAAAGGAGAGAATGGAAGGGGCTTAGCCGATTTGGGTTTTAGACTAATCCCTGCGGGCTTCAGTGTGAAGAATGGATTGAAAGCTGTTGAGATTGGAGGCTTTGAAACCTAGTTAGTTAGCTGCTCACAATCCAAGTGAGCTGCAATCTCAGCCCATGGAGGAAGTGATGGACTCAGGACAGAAAGGAATTGAGTTTAAGTGGGTAGAACTTTGTGGGGTCTCAGGGGGGAGGGGTTGTGGGGCTGGAGTAAGAAAGAATTAACAAGGATGACTGCGCTGAGCAGTGAGATACCTTTGGCACTAAAGCGGAAGCCAGAGTGAAAGCAGGTTTCTGAGCTTGGCTCTCACGTAGGCACTTCAGGTTTGGAAATCTCACAGGTAGTAGGAAATGAAACCTGGAGTTCCAGAGAGAAGGTTGAATAAGAGGAAGAGATTTGGGAATTACTGGGCACTGGATGAATTCAGAATTGTAGAGCAAGCTCATTCCTTGTATTTTAATTTATTTTCTTGTTTATCCTTTAAAAATATCTGCATTTTAATGTGTGATTTATGTTACATGTGTGAATATGTTAGCATTGTAGTAAACGACACATGTATAATTTGTAAATGTTAGATATTGGAAGTACATGCTCTCTTTTACTAATGGGAATTACTCAGCTGGATAATCAGTATATTTCATTTTTTTTGAACCGTGTGACTAATTGAAGGTTTTGGGGGGTAACATTTGTTACTAATGTTACTAATGGTAACATTAGCAACAATCTAGAACTTTCATTTTCTCTTTATTCAGAATCCCCAGTCGTTAACATTTTATCACATTTGCTTTATCATTCCCTTTTTCTCTGTGTGTGTGTGTGTGTTTCCTGAATCATTTGAAAGCTTCATGTTTCTTCACCTCTACACTTGAGTGTTCATTTCCTTTTTAAACTGAAGTTTTCATCATTTAAACACAATTGTAATATAGTACAAATAGATTTCATTTACCAAGTATAACATCATTTAGAATAAAATTAACACATAACATTACATAAAGTATTTTATTATAATGTGATTCACATTATATTAATATTCCTAATTAAGATCATATGAGTATCTTAAAAAAATAGTTTAATTCATGAGATATTTAACTCCTGGGAAGTAAACCATTATTTTTTTCCAGATTTTAAAGATTAGGGAGGAATATTTTTAGGCATAAACCATAATTTAAAATAATTCCTGGCTTAGTGCCAGTAGGACCAGACGTACTTCTCTTCCTCTCAGAATAGTGGTTCGCATTTTCCCCAACGAAAGGATTGGTGGAATGTACAATAGTGTGAAAGAAAAGTGGTTGAGTGACAGCAAAGCCAAGAACATTTTAGCGAAACATGGAAGCTGTTTTTTCCCTTAAATAAATAGTACTGGTATAAGAGATCACTGTTTGGCCCGATTCACTTTTTAATCATAGTGGAACTGTATGACTAACTTCCTAAATCATACTGGATTTTAACAACTGGCTCAGCGTAGGGTTTGTGCTGTCTAATATAACCGGGATGTTACAGTGATTTACTAAAAAAGTATTGCATAAGGCTAAAAAATCTAATACATAGACAAACATAGTATGACTTGAAACAGAAGGAAAAAAATATTTATATCTCCATCGCAAGTAAAAATTCTCTCTTCCATAATCTCTTCAAGGCTTAGTACATATGCATACGTAGCATAAATATAATTGTAATGATAGCATAAAGCCAGTTTTGTATTCTGCCTTTTTAGAAAGATCCTAAGCATCTGTGTTTAAAAACAACAAAACTCTAAGACCTAGGAGACTATTAGAAGTCAAGTCAGAGTCTAATGTAGCTGAGATTTTAAATATATTCATGAAATGTTCAAAATTTTCAACTTGTCATTACACCTGAAAAACTATTCATTTAATTTGCAGCTATGACCTGATTTACACTCTGCCATTCTATAAATTTCAGAGTGGAGAGACTATCTTTGGGAACTTGGAGCTAGAAAGAAGAACATAATGTATATGCATTGGCAGTTGGCCCTTTAAGTGTGTAGCTTAGAATTCTGATGAAAGTTTATACAAGCAGCCACTTGAGTGAAATGGTGTGGGATATCGACTTTGTGGAGTGATGATTTGGTTTTACTTTTTAAAAATTTGCTGTAAAATAAAACATACAGAAAATGAGTAAAAAAATGTTGACATAAATAATTACAGAGAGAACACCCAGTTAACCACAGCCCAAGTCAGAAACAGAACAGTAGCAACAATCTAGAAACTTGTATGCCTTCCCCAATCAGAAACCCTTTCTTCTTCCAGTGGTTTTTATTTTTTATTTTTTATTTTTTTGGCATTTTAAAACTTTTGACATAACTGTACTTACAGAAATACTCTCATACTGGTTAATAGAATGCAATTTAAGTTTAACTTATTGTGTACAATTTGGACAGTTTAAGCATTAAAAAGGGGGATTTATAATCTGGTTTATTTTTCAGCTGTTACAAATATATATAAAAGATTCTCCACAAAATGCCATGAAAGTAGGCATCAAGAACCTTTGGTTTGTCTATGAATTCCAGCTGTAATATTTTCTTGGCTTTTCTTTATATGTATCACAATGTATGTGAACAAAATAATGTAGTTTTTCTTTTCTTTGAATTTTATATGAGTGGAATCATGTTTTATTTTCTGTTGTGAGCCATGGAGGAGGTATTTACAACATGAAAAAACAAATTGAGCCAAAACGAGAGCCCAGCTGAACTGTTCAGCCATATACCTGCAGGTAAAACAAATTACGGTAGGAAAAAAGATAACGTCTCTGAAAAATCTAGCCGGTTTGCTTATGGCCCTTGTAATTCACCTGCAAGGGCAGTGAGCCTAGATGATGTAGCAGGATCAGTTAGAGTTCAGTTGACTGCAGAGTAGGGGCCCTTGTGTTGGAAGCCTGGACCTGTAACCCAGGCAGAGGTGTCGTCCGGGCCTCCAGCAAACTGACCAATGTCAGTGGCAGGCCTGTAGTCCTATATGGATTCACAAGTAGAAACCTAGGTCACTGGCATTGTATTTCTGGTTTATTTGGATGATGTTTGTTTATTCTTAATTTTTTTTCTTTTACTTTTTCTTTTTAAAAGTTCTCTCTTTTTCTATGTTTTCTCCTCTAGTTTTACTGAGTTCAAGGTAATGGACATTTCCATCACCCCTAAAAGTTTCCTTGTAATCCACCTCCCTTCCACCGCTGTCCCCTGGCATCCATTGACACTACAGATTAATGTACTTTTTCAAGAAATTTATATAAATGGAATCACACAGTATGTATGTGTATTTATGTGTTTTGCCGTGCTTCTGTCACTCAGCATACAGATTCTGAGATACATATCGTCTGTGTTGTTCCATGGATCAATAGTTTGTTCCTTTTTATTGTTGCTTAGTATTCCATTGTATGGATAAACCATAATTCTTTTTCACAGTTTAATGGGAATTTGGGTGTTTACAGTTTTATAGTAAAGCTGCTATCAGTGTTAGTGTACAAGTCTTTTGTGGGCATGTTTTCATTTCTCCTGAGTAAATACCTAGGAGCAGAATGTTTGGGTTACAGGGTTGGTAACATTTAACTCTTTAAGAAACGGTCAAACTGTTTTCGAAGTGATCATATCATTTTACTTACAATTCAACAATGTCTGAGAGTTCCAGTTCCTTTGCATTCTCTTCAACACTTGGTACGATTCGTCTGTATAATTTTACCTGTTCTGCTGGATTCGTAATAGAATCCTATTGTACTTTTAATTTGCTATTTGATAATGACTGATGGTGTTAAACATCTTTTTATGTACTTATTGACCATTTATTTGTATGTATCGTGGGGAATTGCCTGTTCAAATAATTTTTTTATCTTGTCTCCAAGACTACCTTCACATTCAGAGATTTGCTGGAAGGACTCATGGAACTCAGCATACAGTTGTCCTCACAACTAAGATTTGTTACAGCAATGTAGTAAGTACAGATAGTTAAATCACAAGGGAAAAAGACAGGTGTAGTCTGCAGGACTCCATGCTGCAGGCTTCCTTATGTTCTCTCCCTCACGTGAGGGGTCACGCAGAGTCACTCTTCCCCCAGCAGTGAAAATGTGACAGCACATATGCACTGTTTGTGCCCATGGAAGTTCACGAGAGAGACACACCCAAGGTTTTTATTGAGGGCGGATACCTTTCACCTAGTGCATGTTAACATTCTGGACTCCGGGAAGGAAAGCAGGAATTCATCATAAACCACATTGTTTGTGCAGATAGCCTAGACACAGTGAACCACACTTCCTAACAGTTAACTTTAGACTAGGAGCAGTCTGAGAGTCAAATTCCCAAATGTCAGCCAAGGGCAAACTGGCACACAGGCCTTACTGAGGATAGTAATCTCAGGCCTGCTGTGTTAATTCTTTTCTGCACAGTTATTTTTTTTGTTATTGTTGTTAAATTAACATTTTTTAAATGTCTTCTGGATAAAAGATTTTTATGATATATGTTGCAAATATGTCCTCCCAGTCTGTGATTTGCCCTTTTGTTTTCTTATCAGTATCTTTCCAAGAACAAAAGTTTTGGATTTTAATGAATTTCAGTTGATCGATTTTTATGATTTGTGCTTTTTGTGCTTTGCATACACCCAAATCACAGACTACTTCCTATGTTTTCCCAGAAGCTTTATAGATTTCAGTTTTAACATTTTCAGTTAATTTTTATGTATAGTGTGAGGTAAGGGCCAAGGTTCTCTTTTTTCCAACATTATTTCCAGTTATTTTAGCTTCACCGTTTTTTGAAAAGATGTTCTTTCTCCTCAGAATTGCCTTGACATGTTTGTTGGAAATTGGTCGATCAGATGCATGTGGGTCTATATTTGGATTATGTTTTCTCCTATTGATTTAAATGTCTATCTTTTTGCTAATTCCAAATTTTTGACTATTATAACTGTACGCTTTCTTTTTTTCCCTGATCATTATGCTGTTTTTTTTTTTTTTTTTTCTCTCTCATTACACTGGGTGGGTAGAACCTCTGCCTCTATATTGGCTAGAAATGGTTAAGGAAGGAATTTTACCCTTAATCTTGTTCTTAATGGAAAAATATTCAGTTTTACACTATTAAGTATGATGTTGGATGTAGGTTTTTCATATATATGCCATTCAGATTGTGGAATTCCCTACTATTCCGTGTTTGCTGAGAGCCTGTATTTTGAATGACTGTTGAATTTTGTCATGTGCTTTTTCTGCGTATTGAGATGATCCTTTATTCTTTTAATATGGTGAAGTCCATTCATTGATTTTCAGTCAGCCTGGTATTCCAGGATAGACCCTATTTGATCATGATATATTATCTTATAAAAATATATTATGGGGTTTGATTTGCTGGTATAAATATTTTCTTAAGATTGACATTTCTTGACTATTTAATAGAATTCACTAGTGAAATCATTTGGGCCTGGAGTTTTCTTTTTGGAAAGGTTTTAATTCAGTTTCTTTAATAGACATAAGAATTATGTCATATTATTATGACATAATTAGGTCATATATGAATTAGGTCATATTTCTTGTTTTGGTGATATGGATTTTTTGAAAAATTTGTCAGTTTCATTTAAGTCAAAATTAACGTAAAGTTTGTGATATTCTCTTATTCTTTTTTAGAGCTGTTTTAGGTTCACAGCAGAATTGAGCAGATGATAGAGATTTCCCACATATTCCCTGCCCTCGCATATGGGGCATACACAGCCTTCCACATTATCAGAGTGGTACATTTGTCACAGTTGACAAACTTACGTTCTCACATCATTATCATCCAAAGCCCGTAGTTTACATTAGAGTTTGCTCTTGGTGTTGTACATTTTACAGGTTTTGACAAATGTACGACATGTATCCACCTATTAATATAGTATCTCACACAGGAGTATCTCACTGCTCTAAAGTCCTCTGTGCTCTGCGTGTACATCCCTTCTTCATAACTCAGAGCCACAATCCTTTTAATGTCTATAGTTTTGCCTATTCTAGAGAGTCATATAATTGGAATATATAGATGTAGTTTTTTCAGGTTGGCTACTTTGGCTTAGTAATACGCATTTAAGTTCCTCCATGTGTTTTCATTGCTTGAAAGCTCATTTCATTTTAGCACACTCTGTAGTTGCTGGGTCATTGTGCTGCAGGTGATACTGCCAGTTTTTGAGAGAGATTATAACAACTTACACTCCCACAAGTAGTGTACAGGAGTTCTGATTCCCTACTTTCTTACCCATGCTTGGAAATTTTCTGTCATCTTTATTTTAGTTTCTAGGTGGATTTGTGGTGACACTTTTTTAGTTGCTGATGACAAATGAAGTTGAGTACCTTTTCATATTTATTGACTGTTATTTTCTTTAGCAAAGTGCCTATTCAGATCTTTTGCCTATATTTTAAATCTAGTCATCTGTCTTTCTCTTTTGTTTAATAAGAGTTTTTCTTATGTATTGTGGATATGGGTCCTTCATCTGAAATACTTAATGCAAATATCTTCTTGGTAGCTTATCTTTTTCCTCTCATGGTAATGTCTTTTTATAAACAGAGGTTCTAAAACATAGAACAAGAATCAGTAAAGTTTTTCTGTAAAAGGCTACTTGGTAAGTATTTTTATCTGTATTATCTGTAAAAGGCCAAATAGTAAATATATGGTCTCTGCTGCACTTCTCATCTTTGCTATTGTGTGAAAATAGCAGCAGGTAATACTTAAAGGAATAATGAGCATGACTTTGTTCCAATAAACCTTTATTTGCAAAGACATAAGCAGAAGGGATTTGGCCTATGAGCCATAGTTTGCCAATTTCTGATCTAGAGCACTTTATATAAAATCTTTATGGCTAGTGCTTTTTTGTGCCCTTTTAAAGAAACCTTTGCTTACTCAAAGGTCATAAATGTGTTCTGTTTTCCTTTAGAAGCTTTTATTGTTTTACCTTTCACTTTTGTAACTGTAATCCAACTGGAATTGATCTTGTGTGTTACGTGAAGTAGGGGTCAGGATTCCTGTTTGTTTGTTTGTTTTTTTAAACATGTTCATTTACTGCTGTGGTTATACATTTTGATGTGTAATGTTTTCATTATCCTGTAACCCTAAAATGTTTTCTTATTTCTATTTTGATTTTTAATTTGACCTTTGCAATATTTTTTCAAATGATAATAGGAACGGTTAGTTATTTCTTATAATTTTCTAATTTTATTACATTCGGAATGTATTCCGAATTAATTTTTTCGTGACTTGCTAAGATTATTGCTGTTGAGAAATCTATCACTCCAGTTATTGGGTTTTTAGGTACTTTTTTTTTTCCTCTGGTTGCTTTTATGATCATTTTGTCTTCACTGTTATGCAGTTGCACTAGTACTATGTATAGGTGTGGATTATTATGTAGTTTTAATGTATTCCTCAGGACTGATGTGTTTTTTGAAGCTGAAGATTTATATCTTTTACAATTTCTAAGAAATTTTTAACTTTTATTCTTCTGTATCTAGTTGTCTAATGTGTATAACCTTGACAATGTGTATCCATTTTTCAAATCTTTCTTTTCATTGTCTTTAATCATTTTATATATTCTGATTTTACAAGCCCTATTATATTTTTTTCTATCTTTTGAAAATTTTAGGATTCTAATCTTACCGTTTGTTGACTTAAAAACACTTGAGTTTTGCTGGGGGTGGGGGGTAAGGTTTGGTGCATTTGAATTTTGGCCTGTGAACTCTCCTTCAGTGGAACTTTATCTAGGGACCCTGTTGGTCTGGGCTGAGAATTTGCTCTTGAGGCACTTCAGACGACCTGCCAAATTGAGGACCAGTTCTTATTTTAATCTGGCTTGAGTTTCCTAGACTAAGCGCTTAGAGCCAGTTTCAAACCCAAACTCTGCTGGAGGGAAGCTTGTTTTCCTCTTTAATTTTTGTTTGGCAGATTTTTTTTCTAGCTTATCCTTTTCCTCATGGTGTCACCTCTTGACACCCCTGGCTTCACACGTGTGTGGCGGGTAATTATCTTGATTCTAACGTCCTCCCTTCCTTACATCTAAGGTCTTAACTTTCTGTCTTTGCATAGACAATAAAACCTTAGCCTTTAGACTGTCAAGGGTGACATTATTGCCTATTTAATGTCCTCATTTTCTCCACCCCCATATCAATCTAAAGTCCTATATTTTACCTTATAAGATTACTATTTTGACTTTTAGTTTGATTTTTTTTTTTCTTCTTTGATTTTTACACCTGGGGATTTGCCTCTTTCTAGAAATTTAGCCACACATTTAAAATAATGTCTGTTCTGTTTTACTCAACATATGTTTGTAGTGGTGGGGGGTTCTGGTTACTTAATCTGCCCTATTGCTGGAGTTGGAAACAACTTTTCATCTGTGGAATGGGGGGAGCCAGCTTAGAGGACCACTGTGAGGGGCGAGCGAGGTAACGTGTGTAAAGTGCCCCGTGGTGTGTTCGCAGGTAAGTGGTAGCAAGCTCACTCGTTTTCGTTCTCCCCGAGAACAGGAAGCTACAGCAGCAGTTAGTTCCCCAGGGTCAGAGTGCTGCTGACTGCCAGACTACAGCGGGCTCTTGAGCAGCATGGGTTGGAACTGCATGGGCCCACTTACATGCAGATTTTTTCCAGTAAATACTGTAGATGTGTCTTCCTTATGATTTTCTTAACATTTTCTTTGGTTTTATTGTAAGAATGCAGTATGTAATACATATAACATACAAAATATGTGTTAATCGACTTTCTATGTTATCGGTAAGGCTTTGGTCACAGATTTTCAACTCTGTGGGGTCGGCACCCCTTATTACTTATGTTGTTTAATGGTCAACTTATAATTTCTCTTATTAATAAAATTGGGAACTAAAATTGAGAAAGCACAATTTTAACTCCAAAGCAGTTAAAATACACAGAGAGACTTATGAATTGTTTGTCTGTCATCATGCTTTGGGAAGTAAAGGGGTTCTGAAGTCAGTGATGTATTTTCCCCCCATAATTGTTTTCGGGGTGTGAAGATGACTTTGCCAATTCCTGGGAACTCTCTTGGTTTCTTTGACATACTCAGTTTTTGCTCCTTTATTCACTTCTCACATCCATTTTCTGGCACCATCATTTCTTGATGAATAGACTGAAACAGGGCATTATCAATGTGTGTTTTCTGCCCTCACAAACATCCTCCATCCTCCTTTTTACCAGTTGTTAGCACTATTTCGTCATTAGTAAGTCAAAGAAGTAAAGAAATAAGGGTATTTTGGCACAGATATAAAGCACTTTTAAGTAATGCACATAGATTTCTCTAGGGTTCATCTGATCAGCCAAATTTTAGATGGGCTATAAATAGGTAGGATGAGACCACTTATAAACATCCAGAACACGATTAGATTGAGTTCTCAATTAGTTGCCAGAGATAGAACAGCTTATCAGAAGCGGTGTGGTCATGCGGCTGTGAGCGCCAGCCTGACCTCCACAGTCTCTACATGGGGTGTGCAGCTGCCGAGACACACATAGGGCAGGATCTCCCCGGCTCCGGAAAGCTCAAATTTGGGTGCCCTATTGACCTTTTATTCTTCAGGTTTTTCAGTACTAATTGAGAGGAATTCATCCTTCACAATCTGTGCTTCTGCTTTAGAAAATGTTTGAGAACATGAGCTTTTTTACTTGAACGACATCCAGTGTCAGAGCAAGGCCCCTTCAGGGTGGGGGTGGTCTGGGTAAGGGTTGAGTGAGGAGATACAGTCAGGGCTCAGCGGGGTCCCTCAGAAGCCTCTTGTCTGCCTCCGCTCTCCAGGCCCTGATTCTGGGCTGCTTTTTTATCTGGGCGATTCTGAGACAGCTAGCTTGTCATGACCAGAATCCGAAATCCGTTTTCATGCAAGCTCTGAGAATCCTTGATGTGTGATGAGTGTCCCTCTTTGTTTTTTCTCTGCCACATCTTTAAGGAAGTTTTTCTCGTTGCACTTTATTACTGAAACTAGTGCCCATGACGGGTTCCTGAATTTGCGTCTTTCCCTTTTTTCAGATCTCACCATTGGAAAATTGAAGGCATCAGTTTTTTGTTTCTTCATTCATTAATTGTCCCTGTAGTGGTGATAGAAGTTGCTTTGTCGATCTTAAGCGTGTATCTGATAATGATTTAATTGCTCAAATTTACTTTGTCAAAAAATTAACCTTAACTGTAAACTGTATATACAGATGTTTTATTGTTCTGATGTGTTCAATATGTATTTCTCAGTAGCATGGATCTGATTTTTTATATGATTTTAGTACAGCTGAACTGTTGAGAAAATTTTAGATTGGTACCTTGTCAGGCGCTCTGTTGAATGTTGGTGTTAAAGATTTAAATAAGACACCGCGCCTGTCCTCACGGAGTTCGTATTACTGATAAATCTGTAAAACAGTCGTTTCAGTGCCGTGCCGTGAGCGGTGCGCATGCGTGCCATAGTGGCCGTACACGTGTGGTTTGAGGGAACGTTTTAGTCCACTCTCTAGGGGTTCAGGGAAGGCTTAGTAGGAGAACTGTCTCATTCTATCCTAGGGAGCACATTATTCTAATGTAAGATACGGACACTCCAAATTGTAATGACTTGTGCATTTTCTCAGACAAGTAACAAGTTGTCAGTGATAAGAACTGCATTCACATATGTTTGTGTAGGAATATGTAATGCCACTTTTGGGGTGTACTAGGAGTAGTGTTGGGCAAAAAGTTAGGGACCTACGTATTTAAAAAAGTCAAAGGGTAACCAGGTTGATGGAGAGGGCTTACTTGTCAGCTTAATTTGGAAACACTTATCTTAGTGATGCTTCTTAATTATTTTTATTTTAAAAAATTGTATTAAATAAAAATTTTGTGGGAAAATACACATAACAAATTTACCATTTTTATCATTTTAAGTGTGTAGTTCAGTGGTATTAAGTACATTCACATTGTTGTACAAACATCACCAGTCCGTCTCCAGAACCTTTTCTTTTTCCCAGACCGTACCTCCGTCCCCATTAAATAGCTCCCCATTCCTCCCTCCTTCCAGCCCCTAGCAACCATTATCTGTTTTCTGTCTCTCTTCTTAATATTTGATATCGTGTATTTTTTTTCATTATAGTAATCTGGCCTAATAATTTTAAAAAGTGCATAATTCTAATACTTCATCTCATTAGCCTATTTGATGATCAATTCATATTAAGTTTTTACTTCCATAATGTGGAAATCATTCAGCATTTGGTTTTTTTGAGCTATACTTTTATAAAGTGCACATGTCTTAAATTGTACAGATTTTAGCTGTAGGCTTACATATAGTTAAGTATAGTAATAGCCGTGTTCCATGGTATTGACAAGAGTTCTATGACAAGAGTTCAGTTATGTTATTGATATAAAGTCAGGAAACTAAATTGGAAAATAAATTTAATGAATAATAATATATCTTATTCTACAGGAAAATCATATTGTTGGAAATTGTCCATTACTGGAATTGTAACATTTTAAAAATAAAAATTTAAATTTACCAGTAGAGTTTGTAGTTATCAATATTTGCTGGCTTTACTCTGAATTTGTCAAAAGTGTATACTTGAAAAACAGTTGGATTTGTCTTTTGTAAATCTAGTTTTTTGCAGATTGCTTACTTGTAGACTAATATGTTAATTGAATTTAAGAAGAAATATACTTTGGATCCATTTTTGGAAAAAATATTTTATACCTCAGTGTTCCAGAAAGTATTTGAGTTATTTATATCTTTGAGCTTATAAAACTTAGAATTCAGACATAAGCAATTTTGTCAGAACTTTTATTTTTCTTATGTGTAACTTGTATCATTTTTAGGCAAAATGTTTCATGGATTTCAAAGCTGGAGGCACCTTGTGTCACATTCTTGGAGCTGCTTACAAGTATAGAAATGAACAGGGCTGGTAAGTTTTTGTATTTATATTTTGACGTGATTTTAAATTATTTAATGTTAAATCCTGTTCTCTCTTTGTATGGTGTTAGATAATTCTATAAGCACATTATAATTAACATGCAAAATAGGTTGTCTTTTATCTAGAATCTTAATTTACTTTGTGCCTACGTCCAAGAAAAATATGAAGCAACTATTGCATTTATTAGGCGAGTTATTTCTCATATGGCTGTATATAGATAATAAATGGGTGTGCATTATTAAGAAAGTAAGCCCACTGTGAAATATATGTGTGTATTATAAACTCGTAATGTGCTGGAAGATAGCAGTTTTAAGTGGTTTAGTGAGTCAGGCCTTCCAAAGAGCAGACATCTGGTTGGCTCTCCTCAGGACACAGATAAAGGGAGGCGTTCAGAGGAGTCTGGATTGTCACTAGGGCAGTGGGCAGTGCGGGTTCCAGGGCGAGAGTTCCTGCTCGCGTTCCTACAGTTTCCCTCCCTCCCCTTCCCCTTCTTTTTGCTCTCTTCCCCACTTTTTCTTCTCTCTCTGCTCTTTTTTCTTTCTTGAACTCTAGAGCTTTCATCTCAGTGGGAGGAGTTGAGCTGCTAGGACGAGTGATGGTTTAATGATGACGGTTCTGAGTTCAAGGGTGGCGGCGTAGTCTCTTCACCGGGAAAAGGTTGGGGGGTGCTGGAGTGTCGTGACTTGCGGGCATTCGGTCCTTTTAGTTGTGTTTCTGCAGTTTATAATCTTAGCATTCTTTACAGAAAATACTCAATGTGTTGTGTATTTTAATATAAAAGTTAAGCTAATTCAATACTTTATGGCTGGGAAATGCAAATAAGTATGCTTATTAGTAATCAGGACAAGTTTATAAGCAAACAGAGGACCTTTAGACAGACAGTAGTATCACCTTAGATTGAAACTTTGCTGCAAGATATTGCCCAGCTGGTCTCCAGAGGAAAGCAAGGCAGAAGACTCATAAGTAATTAATTAGCCTGCAGTCGAGAGCTCATATTTACAGTCTGAATGGCCAAAGGTTTTAAAAGTCAGAAAGAAAACGTTTCATTTGTTCTGTCTTCCTTGCTAGGGCTGTGGTAGCTTAGAGCTCGAATATCTCTTAAATTTTTTTTTCCTTTTCTTGAGTTTTCCTGTGAGGCCTGCCTAGTGCTGGCTTCACTCTGAAATTGTCAGATGGGATCATAAGGATTTAAGATATTCTAGTTGAAATAACAAGATCATAATACAAATAAACAATACAAACAGTTGCCAAGTCATCTTCTAACAAAATTGTACTAATTTATTGCCCTATGGACAGTGTAATGGGAGAGTACCTTTCTCCTCTCACTGACCAACAGTGTAGTTATTTGTATTTTGTATTGTCTTACCTTTTCATCTTTGGCAATTTAGGATAGATTCAAAAGGTTTTAGAATTTTAGTTTCAATTCGCATTTCTAGTGTGGGCAGGTGTGAACATCTTGCTGTATTATAAATTGCAAAACTTATTTCAGTACTCTTGGTAGTCGTAAGATAAGTCAGATAAAATCTCAATAAAGGTTATACCTGAAGTCTTCATTTAAATGCTTAAAAATATTTATATATTTTAAGTACTTATTTTGTTTACATAACATGCTAATTCAGGAAAGCTTGTTTGTCATGTTATTAAGTCATTGTTTGGCACACCATTCTGGTTTATTATAGGAAATGCAAATAACGTGTAGAAGCGGAGAGTAGTGTAATGAAGTGCCATTTACTATCATGCATTTTTTTCTTTATATAATTATATCTAAATATTTCACTTTATAAAATAGGATTTAAAAAATATAATAGTACCATTATCACTAAAAAAAGATCAATAATTTTTCAATATTGTTAGATATCCACTTAGCGTTCAAGTTTCCCTGATTCTCTCATGAATGGTTTTTGTTTTATTTCAGTCAGTATTCAAACAAGAGTCATACATTGCATTTGGTTGATGACTCTTAAGTTTCTTTAAAGAAATACATAGTTCTCATTCTCTCTTCTTCCTTTTTTCCTCACAAGTTATTTTTTATAAACACATACTGGCTTGTAGAATTGTCTGTGTTTTGGATTTTGCTGATATGTCCCCAGTATATTATTTAACATAGTCTTCTAAATTTCTGGTAAAGCGGTTGTTAAATCAGAGGCTTAGTCTGATTCAGGTTCAAGGTTTGTTGTTTTTACTTGCTTGCACCAGTACAGCATGTCCTCGAATAACATTTTGTTCAGCGTAGTTTTTTTATAACGATGAGATGCTGTAAGAACTTAACTGTTGTCTGTATCAATTAGCTTATGGTAAAATTGGTTTCGTTTTTATGTGGTTTCACCTGAAGTCACAGAACCTATCTTACTTTTCTTCACAGACAGTGTTACGTTCCTCTGTCTGGGGGCAGATGGCATGTGGTCGTTCACCTGTAATGGGCAGTGGTGGATACTCAGTGTCCAGAATCACCCTAGCACTATACTTCATCAAATGGCAACATTCTGATGTTGAAAAAATTAGAACATAAACATTCTAACATGTAAATTCTTATTGTTATTTAGGTTATTCCTTGTTAAAGACTTGTTCTGACATATTTTTCTTTATTTATTATCTGGTGTGTTTTTCTAAAGAGAAACTTGACTCACCAACAGTTGGAAAGCAGAGTAAATCCTTGATTATTAACAGATTCACTTAGCTTTTAATATTCACTTGCAGATCAGTCCAGCTCTCTTTTAATTTAATGACTGCTTTCAAACTATTCCTCAGATTTGTAATAGAGATAATTCCCTTCAGCTCCATTATCTGAATCATTTATTGAGGAAGCAATTTCTCTATGAATAGTGAATAAACTCTTGCATAAGCAGTTCTGTAAGTGATGCATTTCTGGATATAATTCTATTATCAGAAGCTTGTGAAGGAGAGACGCGCCATCTTTAGCAAGGGGAGACATACACATACCTCTTTTTATCGTGCTGAAATAACTCGGGAAGGCTGTCAGCTGTAAGGGGTTGTTGCAGTTGTAATCTGTTGTCCTTACAATTAATGGCAATTGCTTGGAATTTCTTTTTCCTTTTTTTTAAATTAATTTATTTTTTAAATTATGGTGACATTGGTTAACGAAATCTAGTAAGTTTCAGGTGTACAATTGAAGGAAGAAAGATATTGCATCGTGTTTGGAATTTCTAACCTACCCCCACAGAGGAGGTTAGGGAAGGAGGATACTCAAAAGCCAAAAGAATGGGATTTAAGGAAAAGTTCTGTGTACAAAGGTTAAATCAAGGTATGGTTAATCAGGACAGAGGTCCCTCTTACCTATAAATGTCATTTTTAAAGTTGTACCTAATTCAATTCTAAATTATTTATTTCAGTGGACACTACCGAATTTCTTAATTGGAATAACTTTAGGAAACATTTCAATCTTATCCTAGCATAATAAAGAAAAAAGTCATAATGTTAGACTTCAGCCACAATACGTATTAATTTATTGAGTGGTTCGCTTCATAAAGACACGTATTCTGTTATCCGCTAGGCTTACATAGGTATACATTTTCAAAAATCTGGTCCTCGTTTTCAAGGCATCCAATGAAATGTCTCAACAACGAGGTGATTCTTTTGTGGGCTTGTAACAGCAGTGTGCACAGGGTGTGTTAGGAATATGAAAGAAGATGGAAATAGCTTCATAGAGAAAGGGACTTGTGGACTGATCGTGGAAGCCATAGAACAAGCCCATTGAGTAGGCGGTGACATCTGAGAAAGGCTGCAGAGTTTAAAAGAAAGGTTGGAGGTGTGGGGAAGCATCTCCAGGGTAAAACAGGATGATGTGAGAGGTAAGAGCATGAGCCTGGACTCACTGCCTAATCCTAGCTGGTACATCGTAGTAATGATTGCAAAATTATAACCATAGTTAATATTTTTTGATCAGTTACTAAAGCATAAATACTATACTAAGATCTTAGCGTGTGTATCTCATGTTATCTTCATAAAAACCCATAATGGGCCATTGTATTCATGAAGAAATTGATCCTTGGATTAGTAAATCACTCAAGACTAAAATGGGGTCAGGATTAGAACCCAGTGCAGTATGACTTCATAGCCCACACACTCTTTTCCCTGGAATTAAAATGGAGCAAAAGCAAAGTAAGTATTGAACAAAAAATATGGATAAAGCATTCAAATTTGTAAAGATTTGACCATATGAAAATGACTAAAAATAGGTGAAGACAACACCAGAATGTTATGCTTGGGTACTTAAGAGACATTGGGAAAAGGGTTCAAGTAAAGATAAAAACATGAATTTTACCACATTTAGGACAATAGTAGTTTCAAAGAGGACAATTGTAATTCCTGTTAGTCACTTGAATTTGAGCAAATGGCCTTTAAGCATATGTAAAGCAGATAGACTTTATACTTGAATGGTATAGTAGTTCACTGACTTCGTGTCCGTGGACTACTTTTCTATACGATGCAAAATATCTAAGATTTAAGAAAAATGGATACTTCATGGGATAGGTTCTTCATTTTGACCGGAGTGGATATTAATGTCATAAGATTTAATTCTTTTAGTCATTGACACGTGCTTTATACTACTGAAAGAATACCCTCACACACTTTGTAGAGTGCTAGTGTTAATTTCAAATCTTTCCAATTCATTTGCACTGAATTCTAAAAGCAGTTTCTACTTTTGTTTCAAATGGGACACAACTTAACTAATGATTTCTTTTCTTTTAGGCGGAGATTTGATCTACAGAATCCATCCCGAATGGATCGTAATGTTGAGATGTTTATGAACATTGAAAAAACATTGGTGCAGGTAACTCAGAAAGTCAAATTATTACAAATTTTTTCCTTGAATATACTTTCAGTTCTAAGATTGGTTTCATTTGATTGCCAAAAAAATCAAAGAAAAAAATTTTCTGAAGTCTGTTATTTTTATGGGTTTAGGGGGAGATTAGAGCAGTAAGTATGACAAAACTCGTCATGTGTAGAATATTGATCTTAACCTTCTGGTGATATAATCTTTGATTTTGTTCTTTTTAAATTTCACCTAACTCATTTGAACCTTTCATAGTTAATGTAAATACTCTCTCATTCTAGTAGTCACTTGTTTATACACTCATTGTCTGTGGATTTATTTCATAGTTATACCATAAATACAGATCTTATTTCCCCAACTAGATTATAAACCGGAGGAGAGAATACTTAATTTTCTTCTTTCCTAGAACTTTTATTAATTGGTAAATTTATAATGATCATCGAATTAACCTTCCTGGGGAAGGGCAACTGGCAGAAATTTAGCTAGGTATTATTATTAACTTAATATCTAAAATTTATCTCATAGACTATTAGCTAGCGAAATTACTGAGTTTTTTTGTTGTTGGTTGATTTTTGATGATAGTTTAAGGAGTGAATATGCATTTTTAAAATCACTGCTATGTATTAGATTAGAAATGGGGGGAAAAAAAGGAGCTATAATCTATAGCCTTTGTATTTTAAGTAAATTATATGATGAGCCAAAATGGGCACACACCTCCCCTTACCCAGTAAAAGGTGTAGGTAAAAACATTCATTTGACCTAGGTTGTTAAGTTCAGGTAAAATCGTCTAGGAGGATTAATATGTCAGTATGGTACCTTGATGAAAAAGGTAATGGATTTCTTTAGGTCTTAGTTCTTGACATTTTTTTTTGTCCAGGTGTACTGACTGCAGAGAAAGGATATGGGATGTCATTAAGTAGTCTGCTGAACACCTAGTTTTATATTAAAATTAGACTTTCACATTCTAGACTAAAGTACATCTTTCCATTTTATGCAAGGCTGTATGCCAACTTTTGCCATTAGGACAATGCATAAATAATGTGACATTATTTCAAAACCAAGAGAATTTCAAAATCTGCTCGTTTTTCCTCAGAGCAACTGCCTGACCAGACCCAACATCTACCTCATTCCAGACATTGATCTGAAGTTGGCTAACAAATTGAAAGATATCATCAAACGACATCAGGTAATAGACACGATCACTTCAGAACGTCTTATAAATGTCAACCATAGTATCTTGATTTCTGTTTCTGTCTGCATTAAATGAAAGTTTTCTCTCTGAGTTCTTATAATACCAGATTTTTTTCTCTCCATTCACTTTCAGTTTTTAGCCTAGGTAATGTTTTTCCCTAGCGTTATTGAGATAGAACTGACACGTGACATTGTGTAAGTTTAAGGGATATGATGTGATGATTTGATACACGCAGGTATCCTAGAGAAGCATTTAATAAAGTCATTGGTGTGGAGCCATCACAGTGCATTCTACATTGCTATGATAACAAAGTCAAACAGAATGGGAGTTGGTGACATAATCTTTGATACGAAGAGATCAAATATTACTAAGTAAACCTGGTCCCCCCTTCATTATATGTATTGTATGAATATTTGTGGCTTTAAAAAAATGACTGGAAAATTCTGTTTTTCCTATAAGCTTACTTTGTCTTGATTCACAGCTACCAGTGCTAATTTCTAACACCTTCACCTTGTTCCTGTAACTTCATTTTAGGACGAGACCTTAGGTATTTACTGCCTGTAGGTCATGTGGCTAAACTGTAAGCAGATTCATGTTATGGTGAACTAGCCAAGGACACCCAGGTAGAAAATAAGTTTCTGAAACAATATCACTTGAGTGACAAAGTTTTACCAATCTTTAGGATTAATTGAGAAACCTCATTAAATATCTGTTTTCTGGTGTGTGGGAGATTGCCAAATGAATTGTTTTAGCATATAGTAAAATATTTTCCAAGTTCTTGAAACAAAGGTTTCTAACACTGCTTACAGTTGGAGATTTAGTACAGTTTTATATATTTATCTATGTAAAAACATCCCTACCAAAGAGAAAGGTGATAAAATTGTGTTGTCAAATCAGTCTGAAGTCCAGGTACTAGCATGGTTTTGAACAAGTCACTTAACCTTTTCTCTATGGGGCTGTTTATTGGAGTGGCTGTCAAGTGTAGCTTCTTTCCACATGGAAAAATAGAGGGCAGAAATGGAACAAATTAACCAACAGGTGATTTTGCCTTCAAGCTGAAATTACCTACTCTTATTGCTACCAAATCATCTTGGAAAAAGTTTGTATAATTTTTCTACTGTTTTACTGAACATTGAATTGTCATAGTTCTTAGGAAATCTGACTTACTGATTTTTTCTGGGGAGAATTTCCAGAGGGATATAAAGATCATCTGGTTGCATAGACTCTTAGGGAAGAGACCTTAAGAGCTAAGAATCAATGTTATTGAATACTTGTGATCAGACATTTGCTCAGGCATTGAAAATGTATTAATAACTCCATTGTTGGAGCACTATTCTTAGCTCTTTGCATCTTTAACTTAGTCCTAATAAAATTCTTGTGAAAAAGATGTTATTACTGTATTTCACAGAAGACATCAAAGTACAAAAAACTTAGATACTTGTCCCATATCAGGCAAGTAACAAATGGTAGAGCCAGTTGAAACCCATGCCAGTCTGATGGACTCCAGGAGGCCAGAGTCTTAAATGTTAAATACTGTGGCCTCCTGGCTGTCGCCTCACACTTGTTAGTTGTGGCCACCCCCCTTTTTGGCCTCTCCTGTGGCTGTTCAAAAGCGCGCCTAAACCCATCTAACGATTGAGAATTCCTTACCATATTTAGTAGCTGATTCATCTTTAGCCCTAAATTTTAAAATTTTAGAATGCCATTTAAAAATAGCATTATTATGTTTTCTGATTGTAATACTCATTGTCAAAGACCAAATTCAGGAAATTTTGTTCAGTTGCTGCTTGCACCTGATTTTAATATTTCTCATTATTGTTATGGTGTCTAGAATGAGCGCTTTTGTGTCTAAATGTTTTCCAAGTCATGGTGTAGACTGCACGCCGTATTCTAGCTGTGGCCTGGCTGAACTTGACTTTGGCATTTATATCACCCACTTTACTGGTGTTGCCTTACAACGAGAGTAGCATATATCCCTGCTAGAGCCAAGTCAGCGTCCATCCTTTATACATGTAGCCCTAGGTTATGTCTGGCTCACGGCCATAATCCTGCATTGATTCACTTCAGGTAATGATGGTAATCTATGATGAGTTGGAAGTAGCTTACGTTTAGTTAGAGACATTCATATTACTGCCAAGGTCACCCAGAGAGAGATACATTGAGAATTAGCTGAGATGTACTCATATTATTTTTTCTATACAGCAGTATACACTGTATCTATAGATAATCGATTTTTGTCGTTAATCACTATCCCTTTTCTTGGCTAAAAAATATTATAGTCTTAAAATAATATTTTTAAAATATAATAAGTAAAATAATGTCTTCATAATTTTTAGGTATTTGACATCTGGCATCTCATATTCTGTTGGCCACATGCTTTATTTTTACGTTATTTGTTCATTTGCTTTTCAGGGGACATTTACTGATGAGAAGTCAAAAGCTTCCCACCACATTTATCCATATCCTTCCTCACAAGAGGATGGTAAGTTAGTTTTTCAGTGTGAACCAATAAACTCTTACTTCACTAGATTTTGTTATATTAGCAGAGGTTTAAACAATATAACCAGCTTGTTTTAGAAAGACTTTCAGGTATTAAATAAGTTCTGCAGATTATTTAAATTTGTAATTTTCTGGGTTTTTTTTTTTCTTTGCTGAATTGGGCTAAGCAACCATTCTGTGGTGTCCAACTTTCTAATCATTAGACTTATTTATTTGTTGGTAATTGTTAACTGGGTGCGAAGTCTAGGCACCCTGTATTTACTTTGTTAATGTTTGCAGCGTCTTTTGTGTTCTGAAAATTAAGAGACATGGAAGATTGAAGAACATTCCTGGAGAAGATTGGCTTACTGGTTGTCTGCCCAGGGCGTCTCAGAACTGTGTTAGTTTGGTGCATTTTACAGTGGTTCAGATTCTGATCTTCAACCTCGTTATCCTGAAAGTTGATTTTGTCAGTAGCCAGAGTTCATTAGACTTGTGGAAACTGGTGTGTACTAACTGTTCTTTCAGAGGTTGGAAAGTTGGGAAACAGCATGAATTATTAATTCACAAAATTAATTAGTTCAGTTTGAGAAATAAATGTCATGTAAGGGTCAGGTATTCTGGTAAGCACAGTGTATCCTCAAGAAGCCAAATTATATCAGAATTGAGTTGCTAATTACCCCACACTTAGGTTTTTTTCCCTGACCCCAGTGCATTATCCTGGAAGACAGTGACAGAAAGATTACCAGACAATTTCTGTATGCTTGAAAATTAAATATATATTGCCAAATAACCCATGGGTCAAAGAAGAAATTACAATGGAAATGGGAGATCTTGGGATCTGAATAATTATGAAATGATTTATAAAGCATAAGAACATTAAATTTCATAGGACACAGCTAATGCTATATCTAGAGGGGAATTTACATATTTAAATGTGTATATTTGGAAAGAAGTAAGACTGAAAAATCCACACATCCTTAAGAATTTAGAAAAATAATATCAAATTAGGGCTACAGAAAGAAGGAAATAAATAATGAGCAGAAATTAAGTACAGAATTTACAATAGCAGAGTGCTCAGCGGTGTCAGAAATGATTCTTAGAAAAGACTAATAAGGCTATTAGAATCATGCTGTCAAGAGTGGAAGGAGGACGTTACTACAGATTCTACGGATATCGAAAAACAGTCATAAGTGGTTAGGTCGGTTGGTTTGATTGGTTGGATAGTTACTCACTTTTGTGTTTGGTGTCAAATCTAGGAAACTATTGCCTATCCATTCATGAAGTTTTACACTTACCTTTTCCTCCAGGAGTTGTATAGTTTTAACAGTTGCAGTTAAGTCTTTCATCATTAGTTTTGATAGCCGAAAGTTTGATTTTATTTGTAACAGTTAAAGTTTTAGCTCTGTGATTATTATGCTTTTAAAAAGTAAGAAACCTCAGTGTTTTCACTGGTTTCTCAGATTTTATCTGGTTAGGTAGTAGCAGTTGGTGTCCACTAGATGGGAGTGGTGGATAGCTGTGTGTGATAGAATACTGATTCTGTTGCTGGCTAACTCTGATTTCTCCAAACGCTGATGTAAATGTTTAGGCTGTGAACTTTTTTTTTTTTTTTTAATTGCGTTTTACCGAAGAGTTGAACTGCAGTTGTTTTATCATAGCTACTTAGTAATTCCTTCTTCATGTTTTTTCCCTTTGTTTAATACAGCCTAGTTTACTACTTACTGATGCTTGCTTGGTATTGCTATTGTTAAGAGATGGCATTTAAATTTAAATTTTAATATAATGATTTTTTTTAAATATTTAACTTGCTTTTAAAATGTGGTAGATAACAAATATGAGAAAATTTTTTTTGGCGAGACCTCTTAGCAAACTAGAAATTCTCAGTAAAAATTAAGTCTAAATAATAGGTTTTTGTTTTGTCAGTTTCACTAAAGATTTTTCTTTTTCCCTTTCAGAAGAGTGGTTGCGACCTGTGATGAGAAAAGACAAGCAGGTGCTAGTGCATTGGGGGTTTTACCCAGACAGGTAACGCTGATGTGTCCTGAGATCTGGTATCAGGTTTTTGTCGATGCAGCCCGGGTTACTTATATATGTAGTTTTATTTTATGAATAGTGACAACTTTGGTGATTAATTATAGTATTGATCTTACTCTTATGAGACTTTTGACCGTTTTCTTATTTAAATTATGGAATTCTCATGAAGTCACATGACTTTATTCTTAACCCGTTTCCTGTTTAGAAAAAAAATGCAGCTCGCTGCCACGTTAGTTTTAATTTTACATAAACACACTCTTTGAGGCTGAAGCAAATCTGACTGGGTTTCAGGGTAAAAATGAAATATAAAAACTGTTCTTGGAGTTATTTCTAAACAACTTGTCTCTAATCCTAATGTAACAGAAATGTGTACATAGATCGGAGTCATCAAACAAATCTTCAGTTAACAACTGTTCAAGGATGATAACATTTTGCTTAGGAATGCTACATTTTCTAGGATTTGACATTTTTAGTGATTGAGAATTACTATATTTTGTAAATAGAAATACCACTACTAAAAACAATGCTATAAATAGTCATTGGTTTCCAATGACTATACTATACTAGAACAATGCAAAAACAATAATAAAAATGAGCTATTTTGTGACAGACTTTGGGGGTGAGGTTAGAACTGTAACCCGCGAGTTAACTTGGGGTAAATGCTGCAGCTGCAAGCGCCGCTGGCAAAATGGGAAACGAGTTAATAAATTGATACGTTTGCTGCGCTTACCAAAATAGTTTCTTAGTATGGTTTTAGACTGTTAATTTAGATTTATTTCCTTTAAGAAATGAATTTCTCTTCTTGATATTTTATGATGTCATATTTGTTTTTTGAAAAACTTCATGCCATACTATTAAGGATGAAATTATTTCATGTCTAAAATAAATTTCTGTCAAGAACAGAAAAAATCACGCTAGTGGTGGAGCAATTTTTATGTATCATAACTCATGCTATGTGTCAGTATTTAAATATGAATAAAGAATATTATAGATAAGAGCTAGATGTTAGCAAAAGTGGCGGTCTTTGTTTAATGTCACGCCCACATAGTTGGGAATGCACATAAGCTTCCACGTGCACATCCTCTTAAACCTGCAGGACAGCTGCTCAGGTGTTCAGTTCACTATGGTCTCGAGGTGGGGATTCTCCCCACTCTGGGTTTTTCACGTCAGACCACAGTCGTCTTTGAGCTGTACCCACGTCCACTTCTAGCCTCCTTGTATTTTGGAAGTAAATCCCAAACATATTTTAATATTTCAGTAAAATTTTAATCTGTATTTCTAAAAGCTAAAGAAAAAAGTTAACAAAATTCTATAATATCAAATAGTATTGTCGCATAAGTGATACTTGATTGATTGATATTTGTTAGAATTCAGCCACATCTTGTGCTTAGTTGATATATTTCCAAAGTACTTTTCAATTTATAGCTCCCTCCACCCCCGCTCACCCTCCAGCAGATGTATTATTTAAGGAAGCAGGTTGTCTTGCAGTTTAGCACAGTGTGGGGTTTTTATGACGTCACTGTGGTGATTTGAACATGTTTCTCTGTTCTCTGTATTTCCTTTATGTTGGTCGTTAGATCTAGAGCTGATCAGAATTCATTTCAGTTTAGTGAAGGGGGACAGGTCTTGCTTTGGTATATATGTTCATTATGAAACACAGAATGTCTGATTGTGTACTGTTTTTAAGTTAACCTATTTGAATAACTTTTTCATGTAAATATATTTTTTAAAGAAAAATATGTCTTTAGATATGTTCAAAATTTAAAGAGCATATGCATAGTCCTTTTACAGTTTGACTGAATTAGAACCAAATCTAGTCATCTTGCTAATCAACCTCTTTTCCCATCCAAGTACTAACCAGGCCCGACCCTGCTAGCTTCTGAGATCAGATGAGATCGTGTGTGTTCAGGGTGGTATGGCCATAGACTATAATCAACCTCTTCTGAAGCATAATTGACTACTTTAAATGAACTAACAGTTTTTTAAATAATAACATTTTAATAACGCTTTTTATGAAATGTTTCTAAGTCTTGAGCCTTCGAGTAGTCCTTGGCACTATTAAAACAAACCTTTCAATGTTATAGGAAGTCAGTTTGCCTTTTAAAACTTAGATGGAGACTCAAGTTTATAATGACAAGCTATGTAAGTAAAGAGTTGAAGTAAACTTTATAACAGTACATTACAAGCCTGTTTGCTAGCCTTTTCTTTTTGCATCAAGTAAGATGTAGTGGCCAGCTCAGGTCTTTTCGAGGAGCCTTGTTAGTTCATTTTTAAAACTGTAGTTTGTGGCTTCACTCCTACCTGTGTAACATTTTCTACTCATAATTTTAAAGAATATAAGGTTACCTGTTTTTTCTTCCCATTGGAATCTTTACCTGGTATAGTTAGTTAATTGGCAAAGGACCATCTCCCCCCAGCTCATGTTTAAGTGTTCCTAGCACACTTACCGGAGTGCTGTTGATAGACACATGGAGATGTGCTTGTTCCAGACGCTTTTGCACCGACGTCTGCGCAGCGGCTGCAGGAAGCCAGTGCTTGTTGCCATACTTGTATCTCATGTAGACATCACTATTGGCCAGTATAGTAGCATTGACCAGTTTTAATTTGGTAGATAATTTTGTGCTTATTGTGGAGGCTTAGGGGGAAGTGATTTATATCAGTGAGTTGAACCTCACTGACAAGAGAACCTCACTGAGAACCTTTGAGCTAAGAGATGTGAAGATAAGAGGAAGAGGGATTGAGCTCGATGGATATCTGGGTAGTGAGGAACATATATGTAAAGAGCATAAAATGGCCACTGCCTGACGTGTTTAAAGAATACCACTAAAGCCCATGTGGCGTGAATATATTATGAGTGAGGCGAGAGTAGAAGATGGGGCCAGAGCGGCAGCCGTAGGACCATATCACGAGGCCTCGGCAAGCTACTGTAAGGATTTTGACTTTCACTCTGAACTTAGGTAGGAGTTGTTGGAAGGTTTTGAACAGTGGAGTGATGTGGACTGATTTAGTTTTCAAAAGCATCACTCCGATTGCTATGTGAATTCCAGACTCTTCATGGGCTTTGGGCAGAAGTGGAAGAAGGAGAGGTAGATAGAGTCTGGACATGTTTTAAAGGCGGAGCTGATACAGGTTGTTAATTGTTTGTAAGATGTGCCTGAGAGTGAAGTCAAGGAGATCTCCAAGGATTTTGGCCAGAACAACTGGAAAGATAGAGTTGGCATTTACTGAGAATGGAGTGATTGTTTAGAGTACATTGGTGGGGTAGGGATGGCATTATATGTTGAATTTTGAGTATGATAAGCTTAAAAGTCTTATTAGACATATAAGAGATGTGAAATTGGCAGGTGGACTCTTGTGGCCAGAATTCAGAGGACAGGTAGATTTTAAGTTGTCAATATATATTTGAAGCCATGGGCCTGCATGAGATCACCAAGAGAATGCATGGATAAGAATTTGATTGTTTCAAAAACTGAAACCTGAGACCTTCCAATGTTGAGGAAATGTGGGGGAAGAGGAGAAACTGGCAGTGGAGACTGAGGAGAGGCTGCTGACCATAAGGAACACCGGTCAATAGTATGGTCCGAGGCCAAGTAGGGAAATGCTTTGAGGAGCGAGTGATCACCTCTTTGAAATTCTGTGGACTGAGGCTTGAGCTTTGAGTTTAACGATGTGAATTACTGTAGAACTCCACAGAAGAGTGTTCTTGTTAGCCTGGTGAACACAAAAGTGTGTGGCAGATTGCTGTTACTGGATCCTAATAGTTTTTCTAAAATATATTTGACCTTTTGAGAAAAGTCTTTTCAATGAATGAATTCAGGTTCTAATTTTTTTTTTCCATTTCCTTTATAGCTATGATACTTGGGTCCATAGTAATGATGTCGATGCGGAAGTTGAAGATCCACCAATTCCAGAAAAGCCATGGAAGGTGAAAGATTCTTTTTTTAAAAATGTATTCTTACATAACTTAACAGCTCTTTTCAGCTATTCTCCACAATGTTTCTGAAGGAGATACAGAATAATGATCTTCCTTTCTCGTCATCCTGTTAAGAGCTATCCGGTGGCTATGAAGGCCTCGTTATCTAGGTCCTCGATGAAATGTCTGCAGTGATATTTGAGGAGACCTCAAAGCCAGGTTGATCATGATTTGAGATAGAGTGTGAGGAGTGGAGTCGAACATCACTGATGGTGTCATTTAGGAAGGCTGGAAGCAGTGCCTGTGTGCCTTTTATTACAGTGGAGACTAGTTTTACTAAGCATTTCTATTATAATGGTAAGAGTCCACGCATTGACTCTTATTTTTTAACTTCTAACATGGAAATAATTATGAAACTTAAAATAATAATACAAAACAAAGTATTACCGTATACTTTTCCAGATTCTCTTGTTGTTAATTACTTTAGGAAGTTAATTCTTAAAACAATATTATCACCTGATGTAGAGTCCATATTCCATTTTCACCAATTGTCACAGTGATACAGTAAGTTTTATACTAAGCTTTTCCTTATACAGGATTCAGTTCAGAATTGCACGCTGCATTTAGTTATCCTATCTCTTTAATCTACTTTAATCTGGAACTTTCATCCTTTCTTTCTCTTCTGTGACATTAGCATTTTTGAAATGTATAGGCCAATTTTTTTAGATGTCTCTGAATTTGAGTTTATGTGATATTTCCTCATTATTATATTCAGGCTATGCATTTTTGCTGCAATACTATATAAGTAATATTATATCTTATTACATCACATCAGGATACACATTGTCCATTTTTCCCATATTGGCTGATTGTTAAGATACTGTCTTCCTGGTTTTACTGTAACATTACCATTTTTCTCATCTGGTGCCTTCATTCCTCATGCCTAGAATCCGCCGTTTATCCAAGAGCTGTCATTCCTTCTAGTACGAAAAGGTATTAGAGACCAAGATCTGGGTGTAGGTGTGAGCTCATTGTCACCGAAGTGTCTTTGCTTCTAGACCCTTTCTGGCCAGAAAAGGATAAAATATAACTATTATGTATGTATAAACACAAGTGTATGTGCATAAACATGTGCAGATATACATAATAAACATTTTATGAATAATTCTGATCCATCCCCACAGTTTCCTTTTCCATATTGTCCTCCCTTATTCCATGTTTATGTGTCTCTTCTAGTGTAAGGACCCTGGCACCCAACATCAACACATTTACAATTGGATAGTTTCACAGCATTGCCCATGGCACTACAATAAACAGAATACTAAAATATGTGCATGGTTCTCGCCATCCCCCTGCCCTGCCCAAGACAGGTGCATGGACAAATAGTGTGCCATGAGTTACTTGGATTAACCCTTTCTGACCTCCCTTCAATCAGGTTGTTAACTTACTTGAAGTACAATTGGATTTTTTTTTTATGGTTTTCAGTTTTAGTGTTTCCTTCTTCTCATTTACATTTTGAATATATAGAATTCAAACAGGCTTCCAAACAATGTCTATTTTCTCATGGATTCCTTCTATCCCCTTCCCCCCATTCCTTGTAGAATGATCAAGGTATATAGCGTTGGCATGCTTTTTATTTTCCTCTTGTATACTTTGCTTTTTCAACTAATGGTCTTTCCTGGATGTCCTTGGTGTTCATACCAGCGTATGTATATGTCCTGTAGTTAACACTAGTTGCTTATGCTTTGAAATTTGAGTAGCTTGCACTATTGCAGAATGACAGCAAGCTGCGGTAAATAGCCTCGTGCCATATGTACTTTCATATTGTTTGAGGTGTATCATTGCCGTGTATTTTTAGTATTAGGGTTGCTGGGTTGCAGAGTATGTGAAAAGATCTGCAGTTTTGCCACCTTTGTGCCTCTCCAGTGGGAGTTTGTGCCGTTCTGCGTCTCGTAAGCGGTGAGGGCAGAGCGCCGCTTCCCGCAGAGCCTCGCCGACTGTGCGTCCAGTCAGGCTCTTATTACGTTTTGCCAGTCCTGATGTGTGAGAAGTGTTCTCTGTTTAGTTTTCATTAGAAATTTAAATTGTTGAGTATGTGGAATCTGTCATATTTAAATAATATTCCTTAATGGATCCCATGAAATCTAAATACCATTACAATTTATACCCTCCATTCTCCATTTTAAAATAAATGTATGTGCTCTTAAAAAGTCACGTGTTATGTACTTTTTCTTCTTGAACATATAATTTTATTTGACTTAAAAACAGAATCGTACCCTAATAGAATGCTTTTTAATACTTGGTGATCTTATTCACTGAAACCTAGGGAAGAAGAGCTAACCATGTGTCTTTAGAAAATTTGATCAGGAATTCTGTATTTCATTTTCTGTATTTTATAGAACAATGCTCATGTATTGTTTTGTCCTTCTAAAGGAAACATGATTGCTATGACAAAGGTAACACTTTAATTTAAAAATTAAATTGTAAATATAAACGTTTATAAAATATGGATAGTAACGAATCGCAGTAAAACAAACACCTGAATGTTTACTAATCTCCATAAACACGAACATTACCATTAATTTTGTAGCAGTCCAAGTGTTCATCCTTTGTCCTGCCCATGCTGAGATAACTATTACTCTAAATGTTTTTCTTATCCTTTTCCACTACAGTTTTACCACATATATATGCGTAACTGCACCCTCTTTTAGTTTTCATGTTTCAAAAGCTTCAGATATCAGTGGAGTCAATATTAACATTCTTTTGTGACTTTCCTTTTAGCATTATATTCTTGACATTTCATCCATAGTATATGGTTGTGTAAATAATCTTTGGTGTGAATGTGTCACATCTGTTGTCATTTGGGTGGGTGTGTGGTTGTTTCTACTTCAGGTATTATGAATGGTGCTACTGTGAACTTTCTCAAACATACCTCCTTTTTAACATGTGTTCAGAATGGAATCCTGGGTCATGCCTTTTCTAAACAGTGCCATATTGCTTCCTGATGGTTGTAAAAATTACTTTTGCAACTTACAAGGAATGTGTAAGTTTTCTGAATACTCCCTGTCCTGCCCAACACTTGATATTTTCTGACTGTAATATTTGCCTGTCTGGTATATTTCATTGTGGTTTTAACTTGTATTTCTCTTATTACTGAGTAGTTTTTTCATCATTTCATGAATTCTTTGGCCTTTGACGTTTCCTCTTTTGTAACATGCTTGCTCCCATCTTTTGCTCTTTTTGTCACTGCAGTATCTTTCTTTCTTTGTAGGTGTTCTTCAGATCATCCATATACTAACCATCAATTATATGTGCTAAAAATCTGGTTTCCTAGTAGCTTGCCTTTTTTCAATCCTAAGGTCATCACGATATTTTCCTATGTTTTATAAAGTTCTTTAGTTTGGCCTTTTATTTATAGATCTTTAATCCACCTGGAATTAATTTTTAAAATGTTATGCTGTAGGAAAAAAGTTTTCCCCATGTGGTGCCAGATCAAACTAAGCCTTCAAGAAGGAATAATGTCAAAGCTGGTTTCCTCTCTCCATTGATCTATGCCATTTCTATGAAAAGTAATTTTTTTTTATATGTAGATTTGTTTCTGGACTCTGTAAAGTTTTAGTTGTCAGTTTGTTCACACTCGAGTATTCTCTCTTTTTTCTTTAGGAATCTTGTGGGACTTGGGTATTTGTCTTTGTATAAATTTTAGAATCAACTTGTTGAGATCTCTATGAAATATACATTTATTGGGATTTTGGTTAGAATTAAATCGAATCTATAGAACAATTTAGAGAAAACTGACATCTTTATAATACTGACTCAATCCGTGGATGCGATTTATCTCCCAATTTATTTAGGTATTTATATCTTTCAGTAAAGTTGTACAAGTTTATTCACACTTCATTGATCATCTTAAGAATGATCATATATAGTAATTACAATACGTTTTTAAAGCATTTTTTGTGCCTTAAGTTTTACACGAGTGTCAGTTGTATAAAACTAATTTTAGAAGGGTGGCAAATCAGAACCCATTGTGGCAAATCATAGTCACCTGGTTTTCGTACATTAAATTGTGTTGGCTTGCCACCACCCCATTTGTTCACGTATTATTCATGGCTGCTTTCGCCCTGTAGCAGCAGAGTTGGGTAGTTGGGACAGAGACCATATGATTTGCAAGCCTAAAGTATTTACTGTGTGACCCCTAAGAAAAAATTTACTAACCCCTGCTGTATATATTAATTACCCCATTACCTTCAGTGATTTAAATAAATAATAAAGGGGAAAAAATCTGCCTTTAAATGTTATCTAAGAACTTATACCCAAACCAGTCTTTTATTGGCTTAAAAGAGTTCTTTCAGTTTATTGTTGAAAACTTGACAGCTTCTGAAATATGTTCTAACGTTGGAACTACTTAGCCCCCAAGATGGCTTATCAGTTTCAAACATGTATCTTCGTGTACCGTCACAAAGGTGGGGTATGTTTCACATCTGGCTAGTCAAGCAGTAAGTTGTACTTGGGAAAAAAATGTCGATTAAAGGAATAAAGTATACGACTCATGAGCCACATAACAATGTAAATTACTACGAAAGGGTTTTTAGAAACATATTTTCCTTAAGATTGTAGTGTTTGAAATTTAGGACTAGGATCGATAGCAGAATTTACCACGATACTATCTTATTGATAAGGAGACTGGTCTCCAGAAGTTAGGTAATTTTGCCCAACACCACATAACCAGTTATGTTATTCTGACCCCAAGGTATTTTTATGAAAAAGATAATAGAGCATAGTGGTTTTTAGAGGAGCTTAGACAGCTCAGTGCAAATCCAGGTTTTGCCTCCAGTTAGGTATATAACTGGGGACTCGCTTAACGCTGTGCTCGTTTGTTGGTTTGGACAGGTGGGGAGCGAGTGCTCGCATTGCGTTACCCTGCTTAGGATTAAATGAGGTCAGGCATGTAAGGTGTTCACCAGAGTGCCCGGCGTAGACAACTCTCAGCTGTCTATACTGTTGTAACATGCTTTCTCAAAAGATTTCTGTCAAAGTTTTCTGGATAGTAAAGAATCAGATTAGTAGTTACAAAACAGTCACGGGAATGTGGAGTGCAGCCTAGGTAGGAAGTCCGTAATACTGTCGTGGCTGTGCCTGGAGCTGGATGGGTATTGGAGTAATCGGGGGATCACGTTGTGAGTTAGATGAATGCCTCACCACTGTGCCGTACACTTGAAACTGGAAAAAAAAAAAAGAAAAAAGAATGTACATACTCTTTTTTAGTGCTTTGGAAAACACTGCTCTGTTTTCATATACTATGACGTATTTTCTAAAACATTACTGAGTTAAATTCCCTAGTCTATAACATAGTCATACATACCTTTACATGGATTTTCTTTGTCTTATTAGCTTAAGGTTTCTCAAGTGCTCTATTTATCTCCTTCCCATAATTTGTACATACAAGAGTCTTTCACAATATATTATTTAAGATCTTATTTTCTTTGTGACAGAAGGTATTACTGTAACTGTAACTGCGGTTGCGGTGGGAAAGAGGCATATAGTCGGGTGGATGTCAGTTTCAAATCAGTGTATGAGAGAGGCATTATCCTCAACGTCAGCTTTTGTAACCCATCCCCTTAAAAGGGGCACTGGGGAGTTCCATGCTGTCTCCTGATGATTGCCATGTTGTATCCTGTTTTTACCTCTAGGGAGGCTTTGTAGGTATAGTTGCTGCTCTCTCTGTTTTCAAGATAATATTTTAATGGCTCTTAACTAGACCTGTTAATTGAAACACACGCACACGATTACTTGAGGTGTAGGCGGCAGTCCTATACAAGGAAGAATGGGCCCAGTTTCAGTTGTGTTCCTCTTGAGAAATACTTTTGGATGAAAAGAAATATTATACAGTCTAGGTCTGTGGTTTAAATATTTACCTATATCTATATCTACATCTACATCTATATACAACATCCAGAGAACCTGTCATTTTATAAATTCTTAGAAACATTAACAAAAAAGCAGAAGTCGCTGTGTAAAGGTCTAGGAAGAACCCCAGATCTGACTCTCACCTCCAACCCAGCCCCAACCATGGCTGTCCTTGAAAGGTCTCCGTAAAGCACGTATGTACTTGAAGGGGCTTCGGGATAGGTCTCTGTAAATGGCCTCGTCATCGTTGTTCAGAGTGTTGTTGAATGTCTAAACCTAGAGACATCCTTCCTGCCTAAGGTAATAACTATCTTCAGCCCTGTGCCATTGAGTGTTTTTATCAAGGGTTTTCTTGAAGGTAAAGATGCCATGATGAGTGAGATAGGCCAGCCAAAGATCAATACTGCATGGTATCACTTATATCTGGTATCTAAAAAAAAAAAGTCAAGCTCCTAGAGAAAGTAGAGAAGTGATTGCTGCAGGCGGGGGGAAATAGGGAGAGGTTGGACAAAGGTACCAGGTGTAAAATGAATAAGGTCTGAGACTGATGGGAAACGCAGTGGCTGTAGTTGATAACACTGTTGTGTAACTGGAATTCGCTAAGAATAGAACTTAAATGTTCTCACAGGCACACAAAAAAGATAAATGTGTGAGTTGAGGGATGTGTTAACTACATGGGGGAATCCTTTCACAATGTATACTTACATAAATCACCACAGTGCATACCTTAAATATCTTAATGTTTTATTTGTTTAATATACACCTCAATAAAGCTGAAATTTAAAAAAGAAAAGATGACATGATTATCAAATGAAGGGTCTTAGTCATCAAAACCTCAGTCTGTGCAAAACCAGTGATGCGGTCTTACCCTGTTTATTCAGTAAAAAACATGGAATAAAAATTAGGAAGGGTTAAGTCGCCACTCATGTTGTTATTCGTCGTATGTTCTTAATTCGTTTCAGGCATTTGAGGATTTGAGAATAATAAATTAGCTTTTAAAATACTTTTGAAGCTTTTCTTTTTAATACTTGTAAATACTTTCAAGTGATTTTATTATTTACGTAGATCTTCATGTTTCCATTTGGTTTTAGGTGCATGCAAAATGGATTTTGGACACTGATGTTTTCAACGAATGGATGAATGAGGAGGATTATGAGGTGGATGAGAACAGGAAGCCTGTGAGTTTTCGTCAGCGAATTTCAACAAAAAATGAAGAGGTATTTGGTTTGGCACCATTTTTTTCATTGGGCATTTCTTCCTTCTTGGCCTGAATGTTCTCAGATAGTGTTTAATAAACTGTCACCAACCAAGGTGCATCAACCATTAAGTATGTGTGAAAGTTACTAAGTGGCCGTAACAGCCATCTCAGGAGCCGCCATCCTCAAAAAGGGGGCCTGAAAATCTCAGAGTCACCAAGATTTAAAGCAGCCTGTGCAGTGTGACAGTGGTACATTTGATTTTGTTCTCCAGGTATGAATTTTAATTTTGTATACCAAATATCATCATGGAATAATTTAATTTAGTTCTTGGTTTCTCAAAACAGAAACTCATTTAGGTTTTGTTTTTGTTTTTGTTTTTAAGATGCCTACAGCACCTGGTTTTCCTAGGTGGTCTTGCATCCAAGTACTAACTAGGCCCGACCCAGCTTAGCTTCTGAGATCAGACAAGATGGGGCATGTTCAGGGTGGCTTGCCCACAGCAAGTTTTAGTATTTTTAATAGCTTGTTATTGCACATACAGTAATTAGTACAAAGTATAGGCCTTAAAGGTCTCACAGTGAGAGTTTAATCCTTTCTTGAAGTGGGAAGGCCTGATATTTAAAACTCTTTAATCCTTTAAGAAGCCCAGTCACTTAAATATTTATCTATGATTCCTTCCAAGTTACAACTTGTGAGATAGATGTGTCACTAGAGGAAGACCTGAGACTGAGAGGAAAGCTGAGATGTGTTCCTGCTGGGTTTGTGACAGCCTGTGATTCTAAAGTCCTTTTCAATGGGGAAATTAAAATTTGGGGGGTTCTATATTTTGGTTTTCTGAAAAATCTTTGAGACAGATACATACTTTAACCATTAGAAAGTACAGTTTTTTTTTAGAAAGTATAGTTCTTTCATACCTATTTCTAACTCTGTAAATTATTAAAATGTCTTTGTCACACTGTGTATTCTTTATTTTTAAGAAAGCTGTTTTCAAACTGTCTTTTCATATACTTTTTAGTTTGTTCCTACTTGCTTTGGAATTTCACTTAGAATTTTTTTGTTTTAGCCTTCTGCCTCTGATATGCTTATATTTTTGTTTTCCCTTAAGGCATTTCAAACCAAGTCTTTTGTGTCATTAGGCATAATCTTATTTCCATATCACATTTAACTGGCCTGTTCCCTTCTACCCCTGTTCAGATTTAGACCGTTGGTTTGTTTATTTATTCACTTATTTTTAAGGAGTCATTATTATATGTGCTGCAGAAGCAAGCACTTTAAGGGGATTATATAAAAATTGATTTAATATCCCTTTAAAAATTTAACTTCAGATTTTACTAACCAAAGACGTGCATAGTTTAGATTTTCTTTTAAACTTGCCTCATATGCCCCATTTGATGTTAACAAAACTGCTGAAAGGAAACAAAATAGTTGTAAAGGGCGTTTGTGTATCAGAGTAAATTAATGTTTAATTGATAGTTTAATCTCTCACTGGGGGACACTTCAGATACAGTATTTTGGATAATTTTAGTTTTTTTTCCTCTTTATTGTTTATTTTATTAAGTTGGCAGTTAATGTCTACGGATTGACTTTGTATATCGATCTGTATCCTGCAGCTCTGCTGAACTCATTAATTTAACTGGTAGTTTTGTGGATTCCTTAGGGTTATTTAATGTCATTTGCAAGTAGGGATAGTTTTACTTCCACAGGTTGGCTTTTATTTCATAAATTGCAATCTTGACATGTTATATATTGTCAAGTTATCTCCCATATTACTTTTACTAATGAATTGAGAGTAGTTTCTGCTATATTTTCACAAGCTCATTTGGTCCGTCTTTATATTTTATTAATTTAATAGCATGCGTTTTATATTTTTCTAGTACTTAAAAAAGCTTTTCCCACCTGGAAGCACAGCATGTGAACAGGAGTTTTTAGTCGTGCGGGGTTTTGGTGTGTCTGTTCTGTAGCACAGTTTGAGTACCTGTGCGATGGTGCTAGTGTTGCCCTTGGTGGTGCATCTCCTGAAAGGTCGGGGGAGTCTTTTGACTGCTGGTGGCCCCAGGTGCTTGAGGATGTGCCTTTCATTGGCCCTGAGCTTGTGGGTCTGGTAACTGTCTTTGTGGGAACTCACCTTCAAATGAGTATTTGTAGAAACAGGAGTGAGCAAACCTGGCTGATATTTATTTCCATTTTCTAGCCAGTCAGAAGTCCAGAGAGAAGAGATAGAAAAGCATCAGCTAATGCTCGAAAGAGGAAACATTCGCCTTCCCCTCCCCCTCCCACACCCACAGAGTCACGGAAGAAGAGCGGGAAGAAAGGGTAAGAACTGCAGTGTGACTCAGAAGGCATTAAACAAACTCCAAAGGACTTTCTAGATTTTTACCTTTACAGTGGAAGTTTTGCCTAAAGGAAATCTTATTTTGACTTGGTTGGGCATCTGCTTTGCTAGCTCATCTTTTATGAATGGTTATCTGACGGGCATCTCATGTCATATTTATTCAAAGGCACCTCGAGTACAGTCTTTTTTTCTTTATTGAAGTATATATTGAGAAGCATCTAGTAAGGAATTCGAGAAGTTATAGTCATCATACTGAGCATCAGTGTCTAATTTTACCACCTGTCCCATTTGTTATCAAAATGACTCATACAGGACATGAACCCGTGACTGATGTTTTGCAAAGTGCATCAGGGTAGTGCCTCATTTACAGTGCTTGGTGACTTTGGCTTGACTAGAGGTTTTGGTATTTTTTGAATAAATTGTTGTGGGGGTTAAATGAGACTTTAAAGTGCCCATCTGGAAGTAAATACTTAATAAATTTATTATTGTATCTTAAGTAGATAATAATTTGAGTTATCTAACTCAAAGTTTTTTTATAAAATTTATAAATAAGGAGCCAGCCACAATCATAAAAAGATTTAATTATTTTTGTCAAGCCACATGTATTGTGACATAAAAATTAAAAGCACAAAATAGATTTTTCTTTAGGAGTTATTACGGGCAACCTTATTTCTTAAATTTCTAATCTTGACGTTCAGAGATTTCAGAGCTACCGGAGATCCTTATGAAGAAGCTTGAAGCATTTAGTCTCTAGTCTTGAGTGTAAAATCCACCAAATTGAGTTTCCCAAAATAAATGCATCTGTGTCCTTTAATTGAATATTTCTGCCTTCTAATGAGCAAGCTTTTGCTCATTTTAAGTTTCCTCTTAGAATTTTGTATTTAACCAAAACACATTGAACTCTGTTCTTCTAATATTTGTTTTCTTCATCTTTCCTGCATCTTTTCTTCCATTTGTATTTTGTCTCCCTACCACCTTTAGGTTCACAGGCCTTTTAGAAATTGTCATGTAATTTTTATTTGAAAATTTTTTCCTATGTACCTCATTCTACCCTGTACCAACATGTCCCTCTTAAAAGAGAACGTCGCGTCTTCTCTGGGCAGTGCGAGGGCTCGGGCTGTCCCGGCACGTGTTTCTCCATGCCCGCCCTCACTTGTCAGAGTGCTTGGGCTGCAACCCACTCTTTCCCAGCAGAAGTGCTTACGTTATGTCCTTATGCCTTTACCCATCATCCTGAAAAATTGCCACTTCTTCGTGAATAGTTACGGTTTCCAAGGTCCAATGTAGCTGTCACATTCAATCTAGACTAATTCTTTCTCTGAGCTTTATGTTTTCTTAGTACTTTTATCCAATTCGCTGTGTTGGTATGCTCATATTAGGAGTTGGGTGGTGATTTCTCTCTCGTATCCCTTCTAATTCCTCAGGGTAGGGAATCATTCCATTCTTTTTTCTGCTCTAACACGCTTTTTGGCATGTGTTAGCTTTAAAAATATTGATTTAACTGAATTAGTGGTGAAAAAGAAATGATAAATTTTATAAAAAGAATTAGTGCCATCCTAAATGATTCTGTTTTGCAGTTCTTGGTATTTGGATGATATAAAGAACCAGGAAAATATAGTTGTTTATCTTTGAGAAAATTTCTTACGTGATTGTTTATGATCTGAGATAAAATATGTGCCACATTTCCTGAGCAGGTGTTCTTTTAGTACTCTAATTTAAGCCCCTTTGTAGGCCTGAGTTGTGTATTGTAGGATTTTCTGAGCCCATTTCGTATGCTCAATGACACTTATTTTCCTAATGGCTTTTATTTGGGAATGTATCTAATTTGTTTGATTTCTTTTGTCTTAAAGTGATTCCGAGCATAGATTCTAATAACAGTGAAGTAAAGCCTCTGAAATTGCTTGCTGTAAGTTGCAATAATCAGTCTTGTTTATTTTTTATATACTTTGTTATGTTTTAGCCAGGCTAGTCTTTATGGGAAGCGCAGAAGTCAGAAGGAGGAAGATGAGCAGGAAGATCTTACCAAGGACATGGAAGACCCAACACCTGTACCCAACATAGAGGAAGTGGTACTTCCAAAAAATGGTTTGTATTCTGCCTAGACTTATAAGAGAGCGTTGGACATGATTTAATCATTCTTGACAATGAGATGGCTGATTTCTTGCTGTGTTCCCAGTTCTCACCTTTCAAGTATGAATAAATTCCCCCTTTTAATGTTAACATTTATTGAATGTCCTCTTTCCCAATATTTAGTATACCTTTACTATTTGTTTATTTAGAAAATAACACTGACCAAAAAGTTTCTAAATTAGTAATGCTTTAAAATTAATGTTTTTTCCATTCCAGTAGAATCCACATATGTGAGAAAAAGTCGAGTACTTATCTATGTACAATGTAATGTGTTTAAGTCAGTTTCGGGAAGGAGGATGTTACACCCTTTTAACTGTGATTGTGGATGTCGATTTTTCCCTTTATTCATGTTAAATTTTTTTCATCATGTCTTCCTGATAGATTGACCCCCGTGTCACATCTCTGTGAGCCATAATAGTATTTGTCTTGATGTCTAATTTCTCTGATAATAAGCATCTTCTAACTGCATCTTTTTAAATTTGTGTTTTGTTTTTAGTCCTCAATTTGTATTCCAGTGCATCAGTCTTATAAATTGCCCATCCTTTTTCCTTATGCTTTATGTTTTCAGCTTACATCTCTTTTGCAGTGTTGTACTTCATCCTGTTTGTTTACAGCATTGTCTTTTAAGCAGCATATTATTGAGCCTTATTCTGTCCCAATTTGGACACTTTCTGTTTGTAAGTGGAGTTACGTAGTCCACGGTAAATGTAACTTAAGTCTTGGTACGGTTGGGTTTAACTGCCATCATGCAATTTTTTTGTTGTTCCTCTCTTGTTCCTTCCATTGTTTTGCTTTTGAAGTTCTAGTCTAGCTCCTCCGTTTTCTTTTAGAACTTACAGGGTTTTTTTTTTTTTTTTTTTTTTTTTTAAATGTCATAGCTTTAATTGAGACATACTTCACATAGCATGAAATTCATCATTTTAAAGTTTACACACAAGTGTTTTTTAGTATATTTATTATGTCGTACAACCGTTACCACTGTGTAATTCCAGCACATTTACATTCCCCTGAAAAGAACCCTCATACATACTGGGGTTAGTCTAGATGAACCCCTGCCCTGTTCCCTGCAACCACTGTTCTATTTTCTGTCTTTATGGGTTTTCTTATTTCTATTTGCTTTTTAGTTTTTTTTTTTTTTAATTACTCTAGGTATTACGTTATATATCAATCGTTTATCAACTTTATTTAGAATCACTATTGTCTAGTTGAGATAAAAATGTTTTAAATTTACTATAATATAATTTGTGGTCGTTCCTGTGTTTTGTGATGTTTTTATATATTTTATTTCTACATATGTTAAAGTCCCTACAACATCTTTTTTTATGGGTGGTTCCTTTTTTGTTTTAGCAGTTTGTTGTACTTCTAAGAATTTAAATAATGATTAGTAGAATCTATAGTATGTTATAGTTCTAAAAATCATTGCATTGTATAAAATTGGGCACTAAAAATTACACAGATGTGTTTTTTGAGGTCATATGGAGGAAAATATTTATAAAAGTAATCAGAAGATTTATTATAAATAAAAGAGCTCTGAAGGGGCTGGTAGTCCTAGCAGACCCCTATAACTACTAAAACTATAATAATATAATATGATTTGGACATAGAAATGGTTGCATCCATCAGTGGAATTGAATGGTCAGTTTAAATGTAGACCCATATATGTTTGTGAATTTTGTTAATTGTAAATTTGGTAATGCAGATCTGATTGGAAAAGACCAAATTGTTTTATAAATACCTTTGGTAAAATTTAGTATTCTTTATTTCATGTATAAGAATGTAAACTTAAGATGGGTTACAGTGCTAAATATAAAAAACAAAATTATAAAAGTAACTTTTAAATATTAATGCACTTTAAACAAGTGTGAGCCTTGGAGAAAGTCTTCGTTATCCAGGTAACAACGAATTAGAACCCTAAATATGTATAAAGATTCTTAAACTTCATAGAGTAATTTCATAAAAAAATATGGGGCCAATGTGTGAAAAGATGCTCAACTTCATTTAACCAAGGATACCATAAATTATTAAAGTAACTGTGTTTAGTTATCAAAATTTCAAAACTTAGAAAGTGGACGATTCCTAGAGTCTAAATGTTTTGAGAAAATGGGTACTCTCAACTACTGTTGGCAGAAGTGTAAATTAGTGAAGTCACTCAACACAATTTTGGCTATATCTATTAAATTTTGAAATGTGTATATCTAGTAGCAGTTTTAATTTCAGAGTCCATCTTAAATAATTGCTTGCATAATGATAACTATAAATGAATGTTATTTGTAGAATAGTGAAAAATTGAAAATAAACCAATTTTTCATCAATGTAGGGCTAGTCTGTGATCCACACACATGGACACACTAGATCTATTAAAATGAAAGAGATGTCTACGGCCATGGCACCCTGAACAAGCCCGATCCCATCTGATCTCAGAAGCTAAGCAGGTTTGGGCCTGGTTAGTACTTGGATGGGAGACCGCCTAGTAAGACCAGGTGCTGTAGGCGTAAAAAATAAAAAATAAGGGATTGTAAACTGACAAGGTCCTTGCAATCTGTGAGGCCAACCAAGGGTTGCCTTGTCTAAAAATATGATAATGATAATATGAAAGGGACATATTATAACTAAAAATTCTTATATGGAAATATCACATAGGCACATTGTCACATGAGAAAATTAGAGTGCTCAGGACAGTATGAATGTTTGTATAAGATTTTAAGTCCTCAGAATATTTTTCAAAATCCACATAAATGTGTAAAAGGTATCAGTTCTCCCTCAATTTGTCTGAATGAATGGCACAAAAATGGGAATCAACAAATGCACAAAATACGTAATAAAAATACTTTTAGGAAAGGGATTGAAAGGTTCTTTTCATGCTTTGGTCTATATTATGCTGAAAAAATATTGGTGCTCTGGTAATTTATTACAAATGTAGCATATTACCCCATGGTTTTCATGGAGGTGAGTAAGTGCTGAATGATGGTGCAGTTACAGTGCGATTCATGTGCTTTTTAATCCTATTCTACTCTGTTTTCTTCTTAAAAACAAGTAGAACTTTTTCCCTAAAACAATTTTTTTTTTCCTTTCTAGTAAATCCAAAGAAAGATAGTGAAAATACACCTGTTAAAGGAGGAACTGTAGCAGATCTAGGTAAAAACCAAACGTCTGTATGCTTTTGTATTGTTTTCTGTCTTGAATATATCAGCTCCTGTGATACTCTTTTCTTTACTAAGAGACGTTACTTTCAAGTGCTGGGCTTTCAGCACAGAGAGTAACTGGCTGCCTTTAGTGACCGTCATGGTTTGGTTTGATACCATATTAGGAAGTTTAATTTCTTGTGATCTATTCTTTCCATTCATACTGATCTGCCTTTGTCTCAGCATGTTTTCCTGCAAACTAGTAAATGTGGTAATATTAGTACCTTAAATCAGAATTTCTCAGTTTCAAAGAAATTGTTGTAATTAAAGCACTTCTATAACCTCTCTGAAATACTTGTTTCACAACATGTGCAAATTGAATTTGCATCTTTAGAACAAAAATCTATTTCTACTTTGGGAGCCAACCTAAAGTTTTCCAAACAGTGTAAAATGGGAATCGCGCATCATTCTTTTACAGTATTTTCAAGTTATGGAATACACTTCAACGAATCAACTAATTCTTGGATGTGCTAGGAGGGTAGAAAAAAAGAGTGTAGTCACTTGTTTGGGTTTAAAAAAATAGGGATAGTTCTCAACATCTTTATTCCTGAGGGTTTCATATGGAGTAATAATCGTGATAATACTTTTTTCATTTGTAGAAAAATTAAAGGAGAACCTAGTGTTTTCAGTGTATTCTAAATATTTGACTTGAAGGAATTTTAGAGCTGGAAGAAATTTTCAAGATCTCCTTATGTAAAAAATGAGACTTCAATTTCTCTGTCTCCTGGTTAAGTGAATTCTCTATTTTAGATAAATTGAATGCTTCTTGCTGGCAGAAAGAGTGGGTGTTTTGGAGAATTCTACTTCATTTCACTTAATACATCCTAATTTGTTCTGGCTTAAAGCCTGTCATTGAACATCAGTGGACAGTTCCATTTTTGGTTATGTCTAAAGTAGAAGCCAAAAATTGTCTTGATGACAGTTTATATAAAGGTAGTATTAAGTCAACTAAATAGAATCACGCCATCTTATCCATGGGGCATACATTTCAAGACCCAGAGTGGATGCCTGAAACCGCGGATAGTACCAAACCCTGTGTGTTCTATGTTTCGTCCTATACAAAACGTATCCAAAGTACTGCGATCTGAACCTTGAAGTTTACATCTTGAGTGCTGTATCTGAGGATGTCGCTGGCGCCAGCTGGGGAGTTAGGGTCTATGGAATTTGAAACTTGTCCTGGCCTTTCATCCGGGGACCGACAGGCTTCACATCTATCATTTAAGTACCTGGCTTTCTGCATTAGCTCCAACCTGAACCATTCCAAGGGTAAATGATCCATCAACTAGGAATTATTGTTCACAGAATTTTTTTCAACTAATCCATATTCTGTCTTATGTGCCACCTAGCTAACTGTACCTAGTATTTTCTTTATTTCTTGCAATCTCAGAAAAGGCAAGATCCAGGGGCTGAGGTGAGAGTATATTTGGCCACCTCTAGGAGGAAGAGAACAGGTATTGAGTATTAGCATTCGGATGCAGTGAGAAGGGTGACTCTCCTATTCTGTTATCAGATACATCTATTTCCATTGGGTACCAAAAGTACCTCAGGGATGGAAATGTGTCAGACCAAAATTAAATGGTATATTTTGACCAGAGAGGTCATTAAGTTGTGCTACCACCATCTATGAGAAGTTAGTTACCCTTTGGTTTACCAAGATCCAAAGGACAAAAATTCAGTCGTGAGAGCCTTGCCTAGATTGCTTGGTGTTAGTCACTTACCAGAGGAATAAAAAGATAGTCCCCGTGCAGAGCTGGATGGCTCATGTTAGGTAGTGCTGTAACGTGCCATGCATTGAATGCCCGTTCCTGTCAGCAGGTGTTTGTCTCGCACTTACAAATGAAGCAACAGTGTCCATATCTGTATATTGCCCGCGTGTCTGCCAGGTTTCATTCTACATGGTTTCATTTCACCATGAAACATGTTCGCTCTGCTTTACACGAGGAGACGGAGCCTGGAGCGGTTCAGCAACATTTCCAGGCGTACAGCTGTCACAGGGCAGAGGCTGACTGTGGTGTCACGGCTCTGCCCCGCCCTGCGCTCTTGTGCGGTGCTGGTCACCTCACCTTCCAGTGTTGCGAAGTCGTCGAGTCCATCCCCACCTGAGGCCCGCCCTTCTGGCTGCTTCCTCTCTGTGGAATGCTCACTTCATCCTTCTCTTCCCTTGTTTCAGCTAAATGCCACCCTTTCAGGGCGGCTTTCCTCTGTTTTCTCTGAAGGGTCTGCCACCTAATCCCTCTTCACAATACATTACTTTGCTTTCATTTTCTGTATCGCAATTTCAGTATCTGATTTCTTTGTTTATTTTCTCTTCCATTCTCTGCCACTGCTGACTAGAATGAAAGCTCCATAAAGAGTAGGGACTTTTTCTTGTTATTGTATCCTTAGCATTTGGACAATGACTGGCACATAGTAGGCACCCTGTGAAATTAGTCGACCGTCTGAATGGTAGCCTTATTTCCTGTTATAATATTATTCACGTTTCTGTCTCTGATGTATATAGGTCGGCAAACTTTTCTTAAAGAGCCAGATATATATTTTAGGTCTTTTGGTCCCAATGTCCTCTGTGACAAATAATCAACTTTGCCAAAAATGTTGTCATGGATAATACATAAACGATCATGGCTCATTCCAATAAAACTTTTATTTATGGACACTGAAATTTAAATTTCAGTGCATTTTTATGTGTCATGATATTATTATTCTATTCATTCTTTAAAACCCATTAAAAAAATGTAAACACTCTTTGTTACTTTCAGGCGTGATGGGAGTCCCCAAACCTCCAGGTTTGGAGATGCTCTGGAAGGACTCAGGATGGGATTCAGCGTTAGAGTTGTACTCATGGCTAATGTATAACAACCGCATAGAAGTGCAAGTAGATCATGGGGGAAAATGCCGCAGACAGGGCGGGAGCGGTCATTTTTATGTTCCCTTCCTCATACGGGGAGTCACACAGTATATTCTTTCTGTAGCAATAAAAATGCAGGAACACACATGCGCGGTTTCTGCCCAGGGAAGCCCATTAGAGGGTCTGCGACCAGTGTCCTGGTTATGTAGGATTCCCTCTGCCAAGTACATGCCAAAAATCCAGGCTTCCGGAAGTAAAGAGTTCCTCATAAGCCACGTTGTTTGCGCAGTCTAAGCGCAGCGAACCATCCTCCTTGTCAGATAACTGTTGAGTAGGAAACAGGCCAAGAGTCAAAATGCCCAGGTTCCATGCAGAAGCAGGCAGTGGGCCACATTTGGCCTGTGGGAAAGTGGTTCCTGACCCTCAGTCTAAACAGCTTGCTTAGTACTTCTCAAATAATAGATTCTTGGAATATTTGTTAAATGAATTAGTTAAAAAATGACCTTTCCATGTTCTCTTTGAACTTCACAATGCCTTAGTCACTGTCAACATCATCATCATTGTTTTTTAAAAAGTTACAGGAATGTAATGAATTATTTGCACCAGAACCTCTTACCCTTTTCACCATGGCACTTTTACTTTTCGCCGTATAAATCAGCTGCCCACGTTAGATTACATGTGGGTTGGCTTCTGTTCTTCTGCGAGGCCAGCTTTCAGGTTCTGGAGTTCCCTATCCTCAGAAGGTGTTCATGCTCTCATCAGGACTTCGTCTTAGGGCGTGACGATAACCTCTTTTCCTTCCTTCTCATTCTTTACTCACATCCTTGGGGATCCAGAATGTCATTACTTTGTTTCAGCAAACCTCGGGAGGCAAGAGCCCCCCCTCAGGCCAATTACCTATTAAGCAAGAGCATGACTAAGATAGCAGCCCAAGCAGTAATTAATTATAAATTCCCTGTTGTTGGAAATTTTTAATTATTTATGCTTTGAATTTCTACTCTGTGCTTCTACATACAATTCTAATTTGCTGAATCATTTGAGGTGAATTTGCTTTAATACGGTATTTCCTGTTCTCTGTTTGGTGTCAGTTATTCAAACCTTAAAGTTTCCAGGTAATCCAGACAGCATTTACCAGTTTTTTAAATAAATGATGTGTTTTGATTTTACAGATGAGCAGGATGAAGAGACAGTCACAACAGGAGGAAAGGTAACGTGAATCGTTTAGTTAGGCCTGGCGCAGGAGTGACTGTCCAGGGTTTTATGTTTTGGGCACTAGGAATACTGAATCAGAAGTGTCCTTAGAAATAGTCTATTTTATGGTCCTTATGATTTTCAAGTTTCTTTTTTAACATACTCCAAAATAATTTGTTTCTTGACGCCAAGAATATTTTTCCCCTTTAATCCTCCCTACCCCCCTACTTTCACCCCGACCTATGAATATTGCCGTTTCCCCTTAAGAACTAGTTCTCTGAAGATGGGGTGTCCCCTCCCACACGCTCACGGCATGCACCCAGGGCCTGGTGCACCTGGGATATAGTCTGTGGCTCCCCCCGGCGCATGAACCCAGGCCCTTCTGCGTGTAAAGTAGATGTGCTAACCATTACACTATGGAGCCACTCTGACCCCCAGAATTTTATCAAAAGGAAGTTCCCATTTTCCTAGATACTGTATGTGAGGAAGCAATGATTTTTAAATTACTTTATTAGCAATACCAGGTTTTTACATGGAATCATTTGTAAAACCTTCATAATTTATATTCTGATATCTATCAGAGGTAATTTTTAGGAGGGGAATTGATTGAGAGTATAGGCCCTCTAGTTGGACTACCTGGAGTTATATCTCGTTTATAATTTTAGCTTTGTGCATCATTTTCTCGTCCACCAGTGGAAGTGATAAGTAGTACCCGCAGTTAGTATTGTCAGGAGTAAATGAGGTGACGCACATGTAGCTGTTTTCAGACACTTAGCTCTCAATCTTTGGGATAGGGGAAACCTTATTATGCCGTTTGAGTATTTTTGAGTCACCTCACAAATAACTTCGGAACTAGTAATTTAAATTTGATGTTAGGATTAGGTAAAACTGAACAGTCCGAAGCAAGCTATTGTGAAAAAAGTTCTGGACTATGAATCTGAATTCCTCAGTGTAGAAACGGCCTTTGTTTAATTACCTTACTGTTGAATCTTAAGAGACATTTACCTTCTCTGTTGATTTCCTCATCTGTAAAAGGGAGGAATAAATCTGCTATGTCATCTGGACATCTTGAGAAGGTACCTTAAAAATTGTGTAAGGCTGTTTTTACTTGAAATTTGTTTTTCTAGTCCTTGATGTTAGATCAGCTTGGTTCATTTTCTGTGGTGTAATATCAGAAGTTGGAGAGCTGTTATCTCTGTAGTTCTTTCTTCTGAACTTTGGCTTCTTTTCTGTAGGAAGACGAGGATTCCAGCAAAGGTGATCAGAGTCGGTCCGTTGACCCTGGTGAAGATAATGTCACAGAGCAGACCAATCACATTATTATTCCTAGCTATGCGTCGTGGTTTGATTATAACTGGTGAGTGGGTCGCTGACATCTGTTAACTTGGTTCTTAGAAGTGGGAAAACATTTTTTGAAGTCATGCTTTGTCATTCTGCCCAAGTCTTCATATCAGTAATCACTGTCACATTGGATGAAGAAGGGTAGAAAGTGATTTTATTTTAACTTTGGAATGTGTTCTTTAAAAGAATTTCAGGATGGAAAGTAGATTGTGTTGTAACTTAGTGTTGTAACATTTTCTAAGCTTCAACCAAAGTCATTTGGAATCAGTTATAATTCAGACAAGCAAATGCTTGAGTATGTAATGATTCTAAAATATCAACATTTATGATATTTTAAAACAGTATAAAGAAATACATAAAAATTCATCTCACTGCTCAGTAATGGGAAATAATAATAGCTTCATTTTAATAGGAACTATTTTAACATTAGGGGGCTTTTCATGTACACACCTTGGTATGTAAAAAAGTTTAAGAAAACAGACCACCTAAGCATTCGCCATGCTATTTACCACAAGCAGCCATTGTGGCATCATTAGAGCGTGGTGCATCATCAGAGCGTGGTGGAAATAACTGGAGTCTAGACATTTTATTTATTGATTACTTAGGAGATGTGACAATTTTATATCAGGCTGATTTGTTTATTTGGTTGGTTTGTAATTTTAAAGTACATGTACCAGAACTTAACCCCTCCAAATAGAGATGAGCTTCTTTGAGGGACTTTAATTGGAAGGTTGTCTATGTACTCCAGTGATGCCCTTACACAGACTCCCGTGGTCTTGTCTGGGTATTTTGCTTGCACTTAATGATTATTATGTTATTCTTTAAGGATAGATGTTATTTTAAATAAATATATATATATACATACACATACACACACACACACACACACACACACACACACACATATATATAATCTGGAAGTCTTTAGAAGCCAACTTAAAGGAATAGGGTGGGTGGTTCACTTGAGCTATACCTTGTTTTTGTCCAAAACCACAAGGTTTGGCTCTGATATCGAGACTGCTGTATACCTTTAAAACCAGCTCTGAATGCTGTTCATAAATGTTTTGAATAAGTAGAAGCCAGAACAGAGTTAAGTATATGGCTCTTTTTTGAACATCATTCTTCATTGCATCAATTATCATGTTAAATTGTTTTTAAATATGTAAGTGTCTTAGTCTTATTTGTAATTACATGTTAAGATTCATAATGCCTTAGGATACACTTGAGAACCTAGCATTCTTTTCCTCTAGAATTAAGATAGGGGAAAGTCATAACACTGTATCATATACAGAAGCACTTGCATTTGCACGATAACGTCTCCATGTCACGCAGCGTGCTTGTAGATGGATGGCGGAGGCATTACCTACGTCCCTCTTTTACGGGTGAGGGAACCGCTGCTTTAGTCGAAGTGTTCCACAGTTGCAGAGTTGATAGTAGAAAGAACTCCAGTTTCCTGATTCTGGACACCTCACTTTTTCTACTGTTTGACTCATCCTCAGAACCTAAGGCATCAGCTGCCAGCACTTCAGATGTGGATGTTGGGGGGTGCGAGGGAAGCGCTTGGATTAAATGTTCTTGTGTGTTTTGCTCTTGGTGCATATAGACGTTTTTTTGTAGGCTTCTCCAAACCTGTAACAGCTAAAGCAATGAGAGGTATATTAAAACTATGTAATTAATTTCTTACAGCTATTCTTATTATAGTAAAACTCGGAAAGTCATTATACATATATCTGTATAGCATTAATTCATCATAGAAATTATCTTTCTAGAATTTTGCAGGTAATTTATTGCATTTATAGTAATTAGCAGTGAGATGCAGTTCAAACAACTTAAATGTTACCAAATAACGAAAGAGGGACTGTTTTTAGTTACATTCACAGATTATTGATTTACTCTTTCCCGTGCAGCCAGTACATGTTGCTTATCTGGAAAGCCGGTGAAGAACTAAAATATGTCATGAGGAAAACCCTATTAATTAGTATTAGCGTCAGAACCTTAGCGCTAGATATACAGTTGATTTGTTTGAATAGTGTGTGAGGCCTGATAATTTTAAATGGTCTCTACACTGCTTATCACCCATAACATTTTTAAAATTGTTTATGCTTTTATCTAACTGTTAAAGATTAGGTCAGTGATCTTTTGAAAAGCGGTGAATCACTGAAATAATTTTAAAAATTTAATTTACCACAAAGTTTCTGGGGGCTGAACAAAAAGGCGCGCTGATGTTAAGAGCTTGAGAAACTGATTATTGTAAATCCCGTTGTCTTCTGGCTGGTCGGTCACTCATTTACCAGTGTGTTGCCATGCCAACCAACTATGATTTTTGTCAGCCAGTTTTCCAAAGAATTCTTTCTTGTGGCTCATCATCTAATCACAATGTATTATGACAACAACATAATAAAATCATTAGCATTCAATGTGTTATTAGAATTTTTGAGTTATAGGAATAGAAAAACTGTATTGGGGATAAGAAGGGGAAAGCTTTCTTTAAATTTATTTTATGCTTTTAATACCCAGGAACTTGTGCAAGATAACTTTGCATGTAGTGCTCAGTTTTTGCATTTATCAGTTTTTTGAAAATTAAACTTAGCCCAAATTTTAAAATTTTTATTTTTCAAAGAGTAGTTTCAGTCCTCTTTTTTTTCCTCTTTCTCAGCATTCATGTGATTGAACGGCGTGCTCTTCCTGAGTTTTTCAATGGAAAGAATAAGTCCAAGACTCCAGAGATGTGAGTGAGATGTGACGACGTTGCCCTGATAGCGTTAATACTTCCATGGCGCCAGCATTTAGACAGATTGTTTGTTTGCATGTGTTTGGCGGGGGGTTCTTAAAGCATACTTCTAGGTTAATCTGCTAATATTTGCAAATATCTTATTCTGTTCAGAACAGTGTTCTTAATGTCTGCTGCACAAAATTCCTTGCTTCAGAGGACATTATTTCAAAGTTTTTTCTTCCTCAACCTCAAGCTACAGTACATGTCAGCTCTTTTATCTAAAGACTGAATTCAGTAACAGGAATTTCCTAAAATGGGTTCAGGTTTTCCCCTAAGTTTTCATCTTGTATGTACATATATGTATTACTGACTATAGATATATATGTGTTATGATCTAGGAGAAAATGGAATCTTTATCTTATTTTCCTGATGAATTAAAAGAATGCTAAATATGATATATTTATGCGTATGAATTGATCTTAATTGCATAAAGTATTGTTATGCTTTTCATTGGAAATAGAAAAACTTTTATTGAAAGGAAGAAGTTTGTCAGGATTATTTTTGCCTTTGCCTGGTGACCCTTAAATACACACTTCTGGAAACCCTTGTCCGTAAAATAACTCCACACCTTTCATGCTTTAAATATCTTTCTGTGTATTATCTTAATAGTGTTAACCTGTTGTGTATTATGTACATGTGACTGCACAAATAGATGTCTCTCATGTTTAAATTGCTAGGGAAGGATAATTTCTTATGTAAAGAACGTGGCATTATAGAGATAATTGAATAATAAATATATTCTGGTGGTATATTATCCAAGATAGTTTGAGATTCTAAGTTTAGATGTCAAAGACAAATCCAGCCTTCTCATACCAGAGCTGTGAAGAGTCACTTGGAACTGGAATCAGAGATTTGGCGTAAGACACCCTGTTTGTTTCCCTAATAGTGTTTCCATCTCTTCAGACATGGTAGATTCTTCCAGCTAATTTGCTCATTGTGAGCATTTATAAGTAATTAAGTATGGCCCGTGGGAGTCTTCTGTTCAACAGCACAGTTTAGCACTTCAGTCTGTTTAACTCTGTAAACACCCCTTTCTGTCTGACACGGGGCCCTTTGGAGCAGCCTGCCTTTTCTGCTCTGACGTAGCTAACCTCCCGGTGCCAGACTCTGTGTTTTACTTTTGTGGCGAGAACTTCTGCTAGGTCTCTATCTTCTTAACACTCTTGTTTTAAGTATTTTGGGGCAGAAATGTTGGGTCCATTGTGGAATCTGTTCTGACTCTGAATCTATTTTTGTTTTTTATATGTTCTTGTTTACTTCTTGAGTTTGGCCTCATGGCTTCTACTCGTTGCCAGCCAGAAGGTATATAGCCATGTCATAGTCAGATTCACCTGTGGCTGAAGGAAGACGTGAGATGTATAGAAATGAGAGGCAGCATGGCTAAAGAGCGCCTACTTTCGACTGAAGTCTAGCTTAGCAGCTAGACTTAACCAGCCTTGTGGGCTAGGACAATTCTTTAATCCCTCTGTGCTTCATTCTCCTCTTTTGTAAATGTGATAATAGACCCTGCTTCTTAGAGAGATTGTGAGGGTTAAATGAGTTACTGCATGGAAAGTGCTCAGAACTCTGCCTGGCACGCAGTAAGTGTTAGATAAATAATAGTATTCCCCCTTTAAACAGGGAATACATTCCCAGACCCCTAGTGGACCTGAAACCCTGGACAGTGCTGAAACCCATAGAGTTGGCCCTTTGTATCCATGGGTTTTGCATCCATAGGTTTAACCAGCTGTGGATCTAAAACAGTATGTTTCAACTGCGGCTGGAGATCCGCAGATGTGGAGGGCCGACCTTCGTTAGGGAGTCAGTCAAAATGCCTGGGCGTTTGCACATCTGTGGGCGAGTATCCATCTCTGTGATCAGTTTAGGTTTGTGTTACTCACATTACCTTCATCAAATATCTATATTTCCTTATCATTTATATATATATATTAGTTAGTAAATAGTTGTTTTTGCAAGCATGACTGTAAATATGCAATACAGTTTTACTGTTATTTGTTGGAATGTTGTCTTTATTGTATTGGTTGTGAGGACTATGCAGACTTTTGGCTCTATGAGTTATTGTTTTCGGAAAGATGTGGTCCACCTTGTGAATGTTGTCGTTGCTTTTTAGATACTTGGCATATCGAAATTTTATGATTGACACATATCGCCTAAACCCTCAAGAATATTTAACCAGCACTGCTTGTCGGAGGAATTTGACTGGAGACGTGTGTGCTGTGATGAGGTAAAGTGTCCGACTCCCCAGACACTTCATGGCAGGTGGTTCCTGATACACAGTTGTCTCTTGTTTAATGATTAAGCTGGATGTTTTCTCGATTAATAAAAATACCATAATCTTACGTCTTTCATTTAAGGGTTGAATATTTGTAATACCTTAGCATTTTTTCCTCTTTTTAAAATTTTATAATCTTTTATTGTATAGTCAAATTATAAAATGACCAGGGATGGAGAGCAGGTTGGGATGGGGAATGGATAAGCTCTTTGCCCTAAATCTATGTGAGGAAAAGTGACTCTCCTTCTAGGAATTTCGTCTGTGTGTGATTACTTTCACCATGGACCTAAATGAGCATTTGTGCTTTCATTTTTGTGATTGAAATAAGTAGGCTTTATATTAGGCCTTGAAGTGCTATATTATCAACATTGTTTTGAGTTTGTAGAAATTGTTCTTTATGCAACGAGTCAAAATTGTTTATTACTTTGCACTGGTTCATAAACTACAGAGAACATGTTTACTTGTCTTTTCATTTTTTTTAATGAGATGCGATAATGGTTATAAAGGAGGTGAGGTATATTCTCCAGATTTTAACCTTTAGAGCTTTATTCTTTAGGGTTCATGCCTTTTTAGAGCAATGGGGGCTTGTTAATTACCAAGTGGATCCAGAAAGTCGACCCATGGCCATGGGGCCTCCTCCTACTCCTCATTTCAATGTATTGGCTGATACCCCCTCTGGGCTTGTGCCTCTGCATCTTCGATCACCTCAGGTAAATTAGTGCCTTTTCTTTAAGTCTGAATGATAATAGACTCTTACTTTCAGCATTCGCATTTAGGAATTATTATTGTCATCATGTGGTAGTGCTATTTCTTACCCGAAAGGTTTTGTTTTCATCTGTCATTAAATGTTTGACCATAAGACTACTTAATGTTTCAGATAGTATTCTCCCATGAATCCCAGGACTATGTCTTATTCTATCGTGTGTTACAGATTTTCTTTCATACTCATGGTTCCCTTTATCAGCTCTATCATCAAAGACACTAATAAACAAGCAGATTCCTCAAATCTGCTAAATTGTTTAAAATTTTCCCCCCTCCCTAACATTTGGAAAGTGGATGTTCATACACATGTTCTTTTGAAAGGTTTATTAATGTCAGTCACATTTGTATAGCATTAAGTTGGAATAATATGCATCCCGACTACAAATTGCCCATCATGGTGAAATGGAAGATCTAAATATTTAAGATCTAAATGTTTTAAATATTTTAGAAAATGACTTGCCTATTTTCTCTGTGACATAAAAGAGGCAGAAAAAAAATGTTTCTTGTATGTTGAAATTTTGTCAGAGGTGTAGGTGAAAGTGTGGGTATTTTATTATTTTTGTAGAATTTCCACCAAGAGTGGTTTAAGTACCAGTATTAAACAGTTTCTAAAAAACTTGCATCCCCAGACTTTGTAGAGGTTAATACAGCTATTTATCGTTCATCTGACTCATAGGTCCCTGCTGCTCAGCAGATGTTAAATTTTCCTGAAAAGAACAAGGAAAAACCAATTGATTTGCAGAACTTTGGTCTCCGTACTGACATTTACTCCAAGAAAACCTTAGCAAAGGTAAGGATTTTGTTCCTTGACACACACGGACTGCAGTCCAGCATGTCTTCTCTGACCTTCTTCTAAGAAGCATCATTTTCCAGAAGAAACTTAATTTACTTTCTATAATGTCAGGAGGTGAGCTTTCTAATTAATCTGATGACATTTTGTAAAAAAAAACAATCACTTATTTTACCATTTTTTCTACATGGTTAGAAGATAGGCCTTTAAAAATAACAATAATATGTTAAAGGAAATAGAGGGAATAAAAAATTTCAACAGAGAATTGGAATCTATAAAAAGAATCAAGTTAATATTGAATAATTGAAAACCATACTTGAAATTAAATCATTAGATGAGTTTAATAGGCTAGATATAGCAGAAGACAGCGTTAGCGAACTCAGGTTAGGAGACATTGAAACTGAAGGACCAAGAGAAACAAACGAGGGCGGGGGAGGTGAGACAAAGAGAACAGAGTACAAGAGAAACACGAGAATCAGTGAGAAGAACTCATATTATTAGAGACCTATAAGAAGGGAAAAAGTGGAGCAGAGTGATGTTTGAAGATGTAGTGGCTAAGAATTTTCCACAACTAATAAAGATACCCACTCACAGTGTCAAGAGAGGCTGAACAGATCCAAATTTAGGTACAAGGACAACCACACCCAGACACATTATGCTTAAAGCTATCTAAAAAACTAACATCTTAAAAGCAGCCAAGGAGGGAGGGGGTGGGAGTGGGGTTGGAGAAGGACACATTAAATTCAAAGGGAACAATAAAACTGATATCTTACTTTTCAACAGAAATGATAGAAGCCAGAGGACAGTGTAATATTTTAAAATGGTGAAAGAAAAACTGTCACTCTGGTGTTCTATAGCTCGTAGAAATATCTTTCTAAATTGAGATTGCAATAAAGACCTTTGCAGACAGACATTAAAAAGATGAGAAGTTATCACTAGCATACCCTCTCATTTCTCATTTAATTACACACCGTAAGAAAACTAAAGGAAGTTTTTCAGGATGAAGGTTAATGATCCCAGATGGAAGCACATGACTCCAGGAAGGAAAAGGATCATGGCAAGGGGTAAAGTTATAGTTAGACATAAAGGAATATAGACTCTTTACACGGTGATCATTTTGGGGAGTTTATTTAAAGGAGAAGGGCGCCTTTTGGATGTTAATTTGAGTGGTCATTACACAGGCGTATAAGTAAAATCATATCAAACTCTGTACTTAAGATTTGTGTATTTTATTGTGCAAATGTTGTACCTCAATAAATGCAAAAGAAAAAATTTCTAAAATCATGCAAAAACCGCAGCAAACATTTCATGGGCCCTGATTCGGTCATGCACTATTCTTTCTGTGAGCCAGTTTTTATCAGGGGGAGGAATACTGACTTAAGCCAGTGGGAATGGAGAAAATCCTTCCTGTACATTGAGGCTGAAAATTGGCGAAATGGTTGCCAAGGACCTACCCAGTAAACAGTATCCATGCCGGGGTCGTACAGATCTTCCCTGTGTTCAGGTTTGGCTTCCTCAGAATTGAGATGAAATGTTAATGAGTTTTGTTCCTGTCGGGACTCCACATCTGGTCGATGGTCACTTCTGATGCTGGTTCATTAAAAATGTACCTTTGGTTATCTTAAAGTAATCCTCAAGGAATGTAAGCAACATATTTTGAGTTACAGCTACTTGCATCTTTTCTTCCACACAAAACAATACTTTAGGACTTAATTTCTGTAATGCTTAGAGTCCTCTTTATATTCTCTAGTTAAAAGACGTATTTTTAGTATTTTTTTTGTGTGTGACTACTTAATGATGTGGAGCAAATACTGTGGAGAACTAGCAAATCATAATTTAATCTCGTAACTTTTACCTCAAGTTCGTAGCAGGCTAACTAAAATAAATTGAGAAACTTTATAGACACAAACAAGGAAATCATAGACCTTAGAAATTTTTTCGTTTATTAAATTGCAATCTCCTGAAATAGTTTTCAGAGAAGGCATAATATTTCAGAATGTGTATTTCAGATTAGTAACATCTGCAGGTAGAGAATAATGTCAAATATACCACGTAGTCCTCTACGAATCTATGGATGGAGCAGATGAATCAAATGACTAATTTTTACATAACAGACTTGGTTTTCTTATACCCCCAATGCTCACAAGAATTGTTAAGTTTTAAGGGATTTTCATGGAAAGGGTGATTTGAGGCTTAGGGAGTCACTTGGGGAATATTTTTTTAATCAAGAGATGTTAAAAATAAGGTAACACGAACTGTTGCAGTTGGAACTGAGAATCCTCTGGGGTGTTCTTGCATCTTTGAAGAAGCACTGCTTTCAAGTTATACCAAATATTTACATTATGGTTATATCATAACCGCTTCATGGTATGCATTAAAATACTGAGCCTTTCTAGCTTCAAAAGGTATTTTCGAATATCAAAATAATAGAAAAATGTCTAAATAGTTTGAGTTTTCTATAGACAACAAGAAATCTTTGAAATAGGCCGGCCTTTCTGTTGGAAGTTTATGTTCTTTAAATGATCCCTTGCTATTACTCAAGGACTTATTTTGACGGTTTGCATAAAACAGCCCCCTGACCTTAGAAAGGAATCCCGCTGAGCTCCACATTCAGCCTCTAGGAATGAAATAACAAACTTCTGGTTGGTTTCTTTAGAGTAAAGGTGCTAGTGCTGGACGAGAATGGACCGAACAGGAGACGCTTCTGCTGCTGGAGGTGAGTGTGTTGATGGCGGAGTCCCTTTGTCCACACATGAGACTGGGGCCGAGTGTCTGTGACTGGCATTTTAAATATGCCTTTGGAATTTATCCTGAAAATTTTTGATCCAGGTAATGAATTTTAATAAGAATTTTCTTGGGCCATCATTTAAATATCACACTAGAGGTGACATGCTGTCTGTCAGTAGTGGGGACCAAGCCTGAGTGTGGGTTATTTTGGCCCAGGATGGTCTTTGTTTTAAACCTGTTGCCAACATTAAATATTGGAGCTTTGCCAAAGTAGTCTAGGTGTCTAACTTTTCCTCAAAAATCGGAAGATCTGGCAATTCTGGGACCTCATTCCACCACATAGCAGTAATTGGCTGGCCTGGAATAGTAGATGCTCCTTTGAAGTAGAGCATTTCTTCAGTGCCAGTTTTTCTTAACTTAGCCCCCTGTTCACTGTAGATTAGTTTCTGAGTCCTCGTATACATTCGAATGTCCAACCTCCATATTTCCAAGGAGTCCAGAGACTAGCTGAAGCTACCTGACACTGAAAAACCATTATCTTCCACTGAAAACATGATCGTTTATGAAAGCAGAAGACTGGTAAACCAGTGATAAGATCTCTCTGTCAGCTAGTTTATCGAGTGCTTATTTGGATTTCTTCTTGTCTTTGGAGATTGTTACAAATTCTTGGACAGGTAGACTTTAGCAATTATTTCTATTCTGAAGAGTAGGAAATAGAGAACATTGGGTTCCATGTTTATTGATTATTTCTGAAGGAGGACCATTTGTCTTTAGTTACAGAACAGCATTTGTTTGGGTAAGATAAAGACTGCATGACACCACTTAGTATTTGTGGTTAGAATGTGCCCGTGGGAGCTAGATTAGAACCGAATGAGGAAGCTTATTTTTAACTCCGCTAGGAGTACTGTTCCCTACAAGGAATAGAAAATCCGACTAGAGGTAGATTAAACCAGAAGGGCATCGGTTGTTTTGTTCAGTTGGATTTCTTCAGATTGGCAATTTCAGTATTCTTTCTGCTACTCAGTTACATCAGCACGTCCTTAGGTTTTCTGTCGTTTAGTTCCATCCTCTTAGCTGTCCGTGTTCTGTGTTATCTTCTGGTCACAGGAAGGCCGGTTAGTTCCAGGCTTCTCATCCTCATTCAAGACCAGAAGAATACTGGGAAAGGCATCTCTGGGGACTTTTCTTCTTGGGCTCTTGGAAGGAAAAGCCCTCATCAGTCTTCTCTTCTAGCTCATTGATCAAAATGAGTCTCACAGCCACCTCGTACTGCATGCAGTGCTGGGAAACGATTTACCTGGCTTTGTAGTTTCAGTGAGGGGGTCAACCTGGAAGAAGTTGATGACCGCTGCTGGTAACTTAGTGACAGCATCTGCACTATTTATAACTATTTATAACGATAACATTGGAGTAGTGAGTTTATGGAATAAGAAAGCCCCTTTCACTGGAGCATTCATCTCATCCAGACTCGTATATTGTGTGGAAAATATGCAAATCAGGCATCAAATTGAAGATTAGAGCAGGTCAGCAGTTCTCAAACTTTTTGGTCTCCCAATGCATTTAGACTCTCAAAAATTATATTGAGGGCTGCAAGGAGTTTTCATTTATGTGTTTGTCAGTATTTCCTGTATTGAAAATTAAAACTATTTGATTGACTTAAAAAGAAAACCCATTGCAAGTTAACACAATAAACATTTTTATGAAAAACAGCTTTTGAAAAAAGATTAATGGAAGTGTGGCGTTACAAATTTTGACAAATCTATAATGTTTGACTTACTAGAATAAAACTGAATTTTCATATTTGCTTTTCCATAAAATATTTCGTTTTACCTTGAAGTACATTAAAAGCTGGATATGTTGTTGGAAACAGCAAGAGTATCTTAGTGGCCTTTTCAGATAATTATGAATATTCTTTCATACTACATTAAAACGTGATCCCTGATAGTTTCTTAAAGATTATTTAAGGGAATCCGTTGGTCTCTCTTGCACTTGATCTTTTATCCGTGTGTGATTGTGCAACATCTTGTATTGATAAGTTAGAAAATATTAGTTTACTGAATTGCGAAGATCTTCTGATTATTGGTACAGTTTCTTAGACAATATTTTAAAAATCTCATTTGATAGTATTACTCCCAGTCTCATCTCATCAGAGAATATCTTTTAAGTAATAGGACAGGCTTTTATGGCAGTTACACATTTCTCAAAATTCTAATTTTCCTTTTAATCATCAGCAACGAAACCAGTTATTTTCCTTGAAATGACATTTTTTGAGAATCCTTGTTTTTGAGAAAAACAAGGATTTACCTGCCAGATATCTGTGTCTCTGAAACCATGGTACATTAGCCATTATTCTAGTAAAAATGGTATTTGCTGAAAATGGTGGCTAGTTGAGCTTGAAACTCAAATAATCCCATCATGCTTTGATGGTTGATAATTAGTTCTCTTTGGTGCCATTTCATAGCACCAAATATTAAAAACATAGGGACTTAGATGTTTAGATTCAATGAAATTAATAGTTTTTGTTATTTCATTAAGCAACTGTTTAAGTGAAGTAGGCTAATTTTGTTTTTGCCAGCATGTGGCAGTGAAGAAGAAGTGACTCCTAAGACATTCCGATGCCACCGCTTTGATTCGTGCTGAGGGGCCAGTGGTTCTCGCAGTGTTGCTTTGGCATCATCAGCACAAACGTCAGAATAATGAGAAAGGCTAAGTCCTAGTAGTGATATGAACAGTTTGGATCTCTCAGCCCGCCTGATAGACTCTGGCGCCCCATGGGTGTCCGGACCATGCTCTGAGATACACTGAGCCTGGTGATGTTTCGCGGTTCTGTGTTGCTTTGACTTGGTTTTTCGAGTTGTTCCAACAGTTGTGGTTCCTTAAGAAGTTTTAGTGATGTATTAACTCTTTTTTTACACTGCTCTTCTACTTTTCCTTGTTCTCTCTTCGCAATCTTCCTCCCTCTCTTCCTCTCAAAATTCAAAACGACTTCTTCTTTGTGAGTCCCACTATTTTAATTTATTCTCCTCAAGTATCAGGGATGTACAGAGAGCTTTTCTGAGCTGCTTTTTATTTATTTGAGGACTGTTTTGTCTAGTCATATTTGCCATGGATGTTCATTTAAAAGTTCTCAGTACTCGTGAGGGAATGTAACATGCTTTTGTATTGCTATTTTAGAATCTTGGGGTTCTGGGGGGAAATTTCGTTGTGCAATGCCAGCTGGAACAACAATCTCACTTCCGTTCTTCTAGCTGGCGTGACGCTCAGGATTTTCTCCTCTCCATCTGAAATGAGTGGATAGTAAATACAGAGTGAGGTCACGGTGGCTGGGCTCCTGTTTACCCTGGACCGAGCCAAGAAAGCCACAGTATCTTTACACAATAGCGTGTTTTCTGTCCTGCAGGTGGAACCTGTGCAGTGGTTGATTTCTCTTTTAAACATGTAGTTGAATCAACAGGTGGTGTCCACGCTTACACAAAGAGGAATCAAAGGCTTCCCAGCAGCACTGTTTACCGCTAACACCTTCTATTTATATAGTTTATTTATCAGTAATTAATGGCTTAACGTGAAGTAAGATGAAAAATTTTAATGAATTTATAACCAAAAACACAGTTTCTCTCTAATAAATAGAAAAATCTGGAATACTCATTAAGCTTTATTTCCAAAAATCACACACTATTTTATTAGGTAAGTATACCTCAGGCAGCATCCCAGATGTTTTGGATTTTTCTGGACACTGTCCGCTTTTGTTTCTAAAAGACCTTATTGGATGTGGTCTCTTATCAAAGCACATTCTCCTATGGAATGCTGCAGATTGTCACACACTGCAGGTCAGCAAATCAGTCTGGAGCAGGGATTTTCAGCCGTGCCACAGTTGACATTGGAGACCCACAGTTTTGTGTGGACTCTCACGTGCATCATAGGTTTAACAGCATCCACGGCCTCTGCTCTGTAGATGCCAGTAGCACCTCTCCAGTTTTGTTAACCAGAAATGTCTCCGGACATTGCCAAGTATCCCCAAGGCAGCAGAATTGCCCCTGGTGACAATCATGGCTCTAAAGAGAACGGGGCATGAGTAGCGGCTTTGATAAGCTACTGAATAGCTTTCTTTTTACCCAGTTAGCACCACGGTGTATGTGTCTGGTTTTCCTATCCCTCACTCCCCTGGAGATTGCTTTTACTTTATTTGCATGAGTTTTTCAGCATTTTCTATGAAAAATTATAAATTCTAAAACTAGAAACTTCTGTACTTTATAAATTTTAGTATCAGTTTCTTAATTTCTACCAAAAAGCTTGGCATTTGCATAGGATTGTGCTGGCTCTGGTTCATTTCGGGGAGGATTGACGTCTTAACGGTAATGAACGAACAGGGCGCAGCTCTTCCCTCGTTCAGGTCTTTCACTTCTCTCACAGCGTGTTGATCGTGCACATTCTTCATTTTTATTTCTAAGTATTTCGTTTTTGTGCTATTTTAAATATTTTTATTTTCCCCAACTTAGAGTTTGTTATTGCTGGTATAGTAATAAAATTGAGCTTTTTTGTTCCCTTCTTTCCTGTGACCTTGCAAAACTTTTGTTTTAGTACCTTTTTGGCAGATTCCTTAGAATTTTTTGTATAAACAATCGTGTGTATTAATAAAAGGCATTTCTTCCTTTATAAGATGCATGCCTTTTATTTATTTTCTTGCCTGAGTAATTAATATAATAAGGAAAGCAGTCAGCTCTGCTTATTTTCTTATGTAGAATACGATCATTTTCTTGATTTTTTTTAAAGAAACCCATCAAAGAACAGTTATAGGTTTCCGATGTCACATTGCATATTATTTTCTTGTTATCTGACATTAAAGCTTCTGTTTTTTTCTGTTGCAGGCCCTAGAGATGTACAAGGATGATTGGAACAAAGTGTCAGAACACGTTGGAAGTCGCACTCAGGATGAATGCATCCTCCACTTTTTGAGGCTTCCCATCGAGGACCCATACCTTGAGAATTCAGATGCTTCCCTTGGGCCCCTGGCCTACCAGCCTGTCCCTTTTAGTCAGTCAGGAAATCCAGTCATGAGCACCGTTGCCTTTTTGGCATCTGTGGTGGACCCTCGTGTGGCATCTGCTGCGGCAAAAGCAGCTTTGGGTAGGACTCTCCTAAGCCATCTCGCCCTCACAATTTCAGATAATGGTTTAATCCTTTCCTTGTTAATGTTATCGCAGATTTAAATGTTATCAACTGTTACGTTCATTTCAGTTATTTAAGTTAAAAAATCAGATATAATCCCTTAAAGATACGATATTATATTTAAAAGTGTTAAAACATTTTAAACCGAAACTCTTAAAATGTGATAGTTTTAAAATTAAGAGCATTTTACAGAATTGGGGGGCAAAGCAGTTTTTATGGTATATTTTGAGATTCATTTGAAATCTGGTAGAACAGGCAAAAGAAGTCATTTAACATTCTTGGGTTATATATCTGATTATGATTAGAACTTTATCATACCACAGAACTCATTCTTGGCTTTCTGGTTGTTTATTTCTCTATCATCGGTCTAGCCAAGCAGAGTTAGATAAAATATGGACATAGTTTCGATTGTTACTGATAGATATTTAAAAATCTCTTTTATTTATATACATGATACTATGACATGTAAGGTGAAGACATAGTTGTAGAATTTCATTACTACATAGGATCATTTTATTTGGCACTGTTGTTTTGCTAGGATAGAGAGGACTGCGTCCCCTGAAAGGTCGCGACTTGCAGGACACTAAGGCTGTGTTGAATTCACTCATGGTTTTCATGGAAGCGACATTTGTGTAAAACCAGGCCACTGTTCCATTTTTGTGCTTGAACAGAGGAGTTTTCTCGGGTCCGAGAGGAGGTGCCGCTGGAATTGGTTGAGGCTCACGTCAAGAAGGTGCAAGAAGCAGCTCGAGCCTCTGGGAAAGTGGACCCCACCTTCGGCCTGGAGAGCAGCTGCATTGCAGGCACGGGGCCTGACGAGCCAGAAAAGCTTGGTGAGTCGCTACTGCGCCCAGCGACAGTGGTAATCAGGGCGTGTTCTGTGAGCTTGCCTTTTGGGGTTTGCTTGCACCAGCGGTGAATAGAGTGATCGGTATAAACTTGGCTCTTTAGATTAACTTTTTTTCTCTTATCTCTTTCTTTTGTGGTAGCTAGAATTAAAATAATTGCCTCATAACTGTTAATAATATCAGTTGTGAAGTATGTTTCTTAGATTTAGGTTTTAAGCATATAGACATGAGAATGCTGAATGAACATTAGTTGTTATTTTAATTTATATGTTGCTGGGTAGGTTTAAGATCATTGTTTTTGATTATTTTTAAATTGAGGTAAAATTCATGTAACAAAATTCTCTGTTTTAACCATTGAAAGGTATATAATCTATGTACAGCGGCTTCTAGTACATTCTCAATGTCGTGTAGCCATCACTTTAATTCCAAAACATTTTCATCACCGCAAAATGAGTTCTGTACCAAGTAAGCTATTACTCATTATTCCTTCCTCTCTTCAGCCCTGATAGCCTCCCGCCTGCTTTCTCTCTGTGGATTTGCCTGTTCTGGACATTTTATAAAAATGAAGTTGTACAACATGTGGATTTCTGCATCTGACTTCTTTTACTTAGCATAATGTTTTCAAAGTTCAACAAAGTTCATGTCGCATAAATCAGTACTTCGTTCATTTTTATGCTGAATGATATTTTTTGAGTAGATATACCACATTTTCCTTATTTTGCATCTGATTCTTTCAATTAGCATATTTTCAAAGTTCAACAATATTGTTTTTTAATGAATGAACATAGAATGTCTTCCCATGACTTAGGTCATCTTTAATTTCTTTTAAGCAATGTTTTCCTATGTATTGATTTGTTTTTTGTTTTTTGTTTGGATGCTATCTATTATAAATGAAATTGCTTTCCTGATCCTACGGAGAAAACATTTAGTTTTTCATCATTAAATATGATGTTAGCTGCTGAATTCTCCTAGATTCCTTTGATCAGATTTAGGAAGTTCCCTTTTATTTCTAGTTTGTTGAGTGTTTTTATTGTTAAATAGTGTTGGCTTTCATCACCTGCTTTTTGTGCATCAATTACGATGATTGTGTGGTATTTTTATTTTATTACCTAAATGTGTTGTATTATATTAGTTGATTCTTGTCTGTTAAACAACCTTTGTGTTCTGAGATAAATCCCACTTGATCACTCTGAATAATTCATTTAATATTACGTTGGATTAGGTGAGGATTTTTGTATCTATATTTATAAGGGGTATTAGTACTTTTCTCTGCTTGTGATATCTTTGTCTGGTTTTGGTATCAGGATACTACCTCAAAGAATGAATTAGGAATTATTCTATTTTCTTGGAAGAGTTTGAAAAGTAATGATATTCATTCTGTTTTTTAAATGCTTGATATAATTCACTTGTGAAGCCATCAAGTCCTGGACCCTTTTGTGGTGGTGTTGATGTGTTTTGATTACTGTTCAGTCTGTTTACTTGTTATAAGTTTACTTTAGATTTTCTATTTTTTTGAGTCAGTTTTAGTAATTTCTGACTTTCTAGAAATTTGTCCTTTTCATATAGATTATCTAATTTGTTGGCCACGTGCACACAAAATCATAACAACCAAAAATAGAAACAACTCAGATGTCCATCCGCTGACGGATAGGCAGAATGTTATGCAAACATAAAATCGAATGAAGTATAGACATATGCCATATCATGCATGAACCTTGAAAACATAGTAAGTGATAGAAGACAGCAAAAAGAGACAGTGTGTATACTTCCAATGATAGGAACTTGTCCTGACAGGCAGACTCTGTAGAGCTTGAGAGCAGGTCACGGTTGCGTAGGGCTGGAATGGACAAGGGTAAGGAGGGTGACAGCTCAATAACTTTTTGAGGTGATGAAATGTTTTAAAATTTACTGTGGTGATGGTTGCATATAAAAGGGAATATAACAAAATACATAAAATTATACTTTTAATGGGTTAATCATGTGGTATGTGAATTATATCTCAGTAAAGCTATTTTTAAGAAGTTCATTATGTTTTTTTACATTCTCTTTTACATTTGTGAGGTTGGTGGTAATGTTCCCGTTTTCATTCCTGATTTTAATAATTCGGTCCATGCTTTTTTCCCCTTTACTGGTTAAGATAAAGGCCTTACCAATTTTGTTTATCTTTTAAAAGAACCAACTTCTGATTTCATTGATTCTATTATTTTCCTTTTTTTTATTTTATCTCAGATATTTATTATGTTCTTTCTTCTCTTGCTTTTGGATAAGTTTGCTCTTTTAATAGTTTGTTAAGTTGGAAGATGGGATATTGATTTGCAATCTTCTTTATTAATGTAGACTTTTATAGCTATATAAATTTTTCTCTTAACACTCCTTTTCCTGCATTCCATAAATTTTGATATATTTTATTTTTGTTTTTGTTATTCTCTAAATATGTTGTTATTTCCCCTATGATTTCTTCTTTGACTCATCAGTTGTTTAAGAGTATATTTAATTTACCCATATTTTTGAATTTATTACATTTTCTTCTGTTAAAATTGATTTCTAATGTTATTCCATTCAGAGAAGAGAATTGCTGTGATTTCTATTTTTTTTTAAATCTATTGAGTCATTGTTTTGTCCTGGCAAATACTCCTTTTATATTCTGTTGTCAAATGGCATCTTCTGTGTATGTTTGTTGTGGCTGTCGTTCAAGTCGTCTGCTTAGCTATTTTCTAGTTCTGTCCTTCATTGAAAGTGATACCTTTAAATCACCAACTATTATTGTCTGTTTCTTCCTTCAGTTCTCTCTGGTTTTGCTTCATACATTTTGAGGCTCTATTGTTAGGTACATACATATTTATAATTGTTACATGTTCTTGACGGATTGATTCTTACCATTATATAATGTCCTTTTTCTCTTGTAGCATTTATTTGTCTTAAAGTCTGTTTAATCTGATATTGGCATACCATTCCACCTCTCGTTTGATCTTTGTGTTTGCACGGAATGTTTTTTTCCATTAACTTACTTTCGATGTATTTGTGTCTTTGTATCTAAACTGGGTCTTTTATAGACAGCATGTTGTTTGTTGCGTTTTAGGATTTTGCACACATAGGTTCTACCTTTGGTTCTGCCCTGTACAGCCATAGGACTTAAAAGCCATTTACCCTCGCCAGCTCTGAGCTCTCTTACCTGTAATGTGAAAGAAGTGGCTGGGTGCCCTCTGTGATGTACTGCTGAGCTGTGCCAGTGTGTGATACTGGACTGATGATATTTTTGCTATTAAGGACTTTTAATTATCAATTTTTGTTTAATCAGTCTTGAAGAGGAATAAAATTTTAATATAATAGCCTCATAAACAATACCTGGCTTCTCAAATGGGAAATACTATGTAAAAGGTGTATTTACACACCAGGTAGGTGTATTATTTTATATACAGTTATCAGTAGTGGATTCTCAATGTTTTTTACATGGTGCATTGTTTTTTTTCCTTTCCATTTATTATGAAACAATTGGGCGAGTAACTCAAGCTAAAGATTTAGTGCTGTTGTCTTGCCTGCTTAGTTCCATCTTTGTCTTAGTTGTATGCATTTTATACAGCTTCTGCTGCAGTAATTTTTTCTTTTTCATTTATTAGAGAATAAAGATAATACGAAGTAAAAAATTTAAATTGTTGGCCAGTACTCAACACATTATACAGTCTAAGCCCATCTCTGTTCTAGATGATCTGAGTAGGTATCAGTGAACTCTCTTGAAGCCTGAAATCTTAAGGTTTCCAGGAATTTGCTTAGGGCCTACACCTGTTCTTTCTGCCTTCTTAAAAGTGTCAATCTCACAGTTTCACTTTGGAGATGTGAAAACCTCAGAATAAATTATTGACCTAACTTCTTAACATTGGTTACTTAATTCAGCATACCAAGCCTTTTAATTAAAAATTAGAGTATTCACAGTATTTCTTAGTTTGAAAATCACTCTTTTCCTTCCTCTGAGATAGAGACTGAAATTAGCAAGGCCAGCCACATCTCTGGCACTCTTTGTTGACCCTGCACTGCAAGGCAGTGCCCAGCATGGGCGGGGAACCTGGGCCAGTTGAATGCCTGGGAAAAGTCTTACTTTCCTCCACTTTTTGTGTGTGTTTGGTTCATTTGTAGGGTCTTTTGGTTCCCTGTGGTCATGGAATTGAATAGGGTTGGCAAAGTTTTCTTATTTAATTCAAAGACATTTCTATAGTTTGTAGAATCAGGGACGTGTGTTCACATGTAAATCTGTTTTAAATTTTTTGGTAGGCGATATACTACAGAGCATTAGTGGTTAAGAAATAGATTGCAAATTTAGCCATTTCTAATTTACTGAGATTTAAAACAGGACAAAAAGATATCTAGCATCCTTAATCCTTGTGGGGCTAGATTCTCCTGATTGAAAGTGGATATATGGTTTCTGCAGTGTGCAAAGCTTGGATCAGACCGCTGCAGGAAGGACTGGAGACTGCACGAGGTGATCCTTTGAGAGCCATAAGTAGTAAAATTGATTCATATTATCTGGAAGTAGCCTGTCAGGTAACCTCCCCGAGGCCCAACGTGTACTCGATAGTCGTTGCAATGGAATTTATGTCCTCTTCCCATGTAATTAAGAGCTAAGGAAAATGCCAGCATAATGGGAATATTTCCAGATGAGTTGTAAACAGCATTCTAGAACTAATGATGGCCTGTTAAAAGTTACCGTGATTTATGTTGATCTATGACTAATAGAATTAGGAAGTAGCAAATGGAACTTCCTGTGGGATTGGCGCGGCAGAGTTGTGGGAGGTCAGCAGTGCGCCCGCTCTCTCTCTCAACCACATTCTAAGCAGGGAGTGCAGAGAAAGGACATAATAAATTGACATTTCCACTTACACTTTCTATAATAAAAGTGTCTTATTACATAGAACAATGATTTGAAATAGAATGATGCAGGATTTTTCTTATCAAGAGAATGTTGTACTTGGATGGTAGATTGACCATACTTTTTATTATGATGCTTAATTTACTATGTTACATCTGTTAAATACTAACAATGGTAAAATAATAATACAAGAAAAGTAAATAAGTTCCCTTGTGAAATACAAGACTTGGGGTTTCTCTCATTAACCTACCTGACTTTTCATTGTGGATTTGGATTGGAGGGAGTATTTGGTGAAAGAAAAGTGAGGGTGGTTGAACACTAGGATTGAAATGCCTCGTTCTCATTTATTAGGAGACTTCTCACAGGAGTAAGTAGGAAATGAGTGTTGGCGGATCAGAAGGGGCATCTTCGGTCACTACTCTTTAATCATTCATCAATATCTGCTGATTTCCCTAAACTCTTACAGTTTTTTTTGTGTTTGGCCACAGACCATTCTATGAATAGGAAAAGTAGTATTGATATTTGAGACCTTTTGTACTTAAACTGTTACTAGGTTTTATTTCCCCTAGGTTTATAGGGAAAGGTGGGAGGAGTGAAGACAGATATGAAAAGAATTTTTAAACATTTTTCAGAAGTCATTGGAAACCAACACTTCCGAGTACTCATATTTGTCACACACTGTATAGGGGTTTTCTGATTGATTGGTCATTTGAATTTCTTTTCAGGAGAATCTTTCAGAAGAAGTGGTGTTGCTTTTATAGTAAAAGGAAGGAGGGTAATGTGTTGGCAGGTTACATAGCTTGTGAGAATATGGGTTAAATTTTGAGCATAAATCTCTCTGACCCCAAAGCTCACCCTCTTTTCGCCATAGCCCCTGCCAGAAGCACAATATGTGGGAATGCCCGCGTGCTTTTCACTCACTGAACAGGGACCGTCGAAGGCCTAATAGCTCCATGGTGCTGTACTGCCTCATGTGCTCTGGGAATTACAATAGAAAAAGACCCAGGCCTTTCTGAAAGCGTTCTTGGGTAGGAGGTCAGTTTTAAACTTGACTTCCTTTGTCCTTGTAACTTACAGGGATAAATAAGGCTGTAGATATGTTATGTCATCTCACGTGTTCTCGGTGCTAGGGAACTGGTGAACAAAGCAGACCAAAATTCCTGCCTTCATGGACTTCGTATTTGAGAGACGGAAGATGCATGGGAATCTAGTAGATAAAACTTAGACTGTGTCAGTTCAATGTGTAGAAGTATGCTGGCCGATAAGTGGTATGTGACAACAAAGCAGGGACTGGGTAGCGGGTGAGAGTGAAGTGTGGGGAATGGCGGTTTCACGTGGGCAGGGAATGTTTCGCCAAGAAAACATTTGAGCAAAGATATAAACAGGGCGAGGAAGGAAGCCATGTGGACGTCTAACTCAGAGTGCTCTGGGCTTTGGGAGCATCCAGTGTACAGGCCCCTGGACAGGAGCTGCCCAGCGTAGTTGAGGAACAGCAAGGAAGGTTGCGGACAGGTAGCTGGATTGCGGGTGGGCAAGGTCATGGGCGATGATGAGGGCCCTTGCGGGCCCTTGAGAGTTGTAGTGTTTACTCTGGGTGAGGTGGAGCCAGTGAAAGGGTTTGAACACAAGAGTGTCAGGGTCTGACATATGTTATTAAAGTTTCATTCTAAGTATTAGGTTGAGAGTAAACCCCATTTAGGAGTTGTTAAATTGATTTATTTTCCAAATAACATCTAATATATTTGATTATCAAAGATAACTTTCTAGCTTTTAAAATAAAAGAGCTTTATTAAATTTTTCTTTACTCGTAGACTGAACAAAATAACCTTTCTGATAACCTGTTTACTTCTGGCCAAACATACCGAAATGTGGATAGGATTAGCACAGCGAAATCTCTTATGCCTACCAGTTAGGTTTAACTTTGCCATTTTTATCTACCTAGCAAACTAAATAAATGATTTTATTTTTGGTGAATTATTTCCAAGTTGCAGATGTCATGATTCTTTGCATCCTAAATAATTCAGCATGCATCTCCTAAGAATGACATTTTCCTACATAACTGTCATAATACAGTGAATCTGAGCACCTTTTTTAATCATCAGCGCCCCCCAGAGCTGAACTTTGCGTGCATGTTCAAGGGTCTATCAGGAGTCTGTCAAGGACTTATGATTGTAACCCCCATTTATATTTCCTGTCCTCAAGTATTGGTTTTATTTAGTGAATCATCTGTTTATTGCTCCTGAATAGATTGACTGTTTTGATTCTGGTTTAGAGAAATTTGAGTGATTAAGTTAATTGGTGCTTTTATATCAACGAGCAGATTGTCATGGGCTGTCCACTAGCTACCAAACACCCTGTGGAATGCAGCGCCCCACAGGGTGTGTCTTGAGGCATTTGTCACACAGCTCTGTGTAGAGAAACCCGGCTAATCATTCCTAGTTTTCAAGAAGATTTAGAGCTCATCTCTAATCCATCAGGAGATTAAGAGCATCGTGGCAATAATGATGTTGAAAAGGTCACTTTCTAAGAACATAAAGCCCAGCAGTAACAGTTACAGTTTTTGCTTCAGTTACTATTCCTAGCCTATATAAGCTACCCGATTCTTCTCACTGTGAGGATTTTCGTAACAGTTTTTAAATAAGGCACTTACCCTCTGCAGCGCCGCGTGTGAAAAGCCAGGCTGGCGAACCTGAGAGAACAGTGGCACCGTGTTCGTTCTTCAGATGTGCGTCCTGCGGAATGGCTTCTCTCTCCTCTCTGTCACTGGGATATTTGAAGGGCTCTTTCAGACTTATTTCAAGAGGCATTGAAATATAAATTCAAACTTCTGAGCAGCTCGTAATGGACACTTAACCTCTCGAGACCAGCTCATACTGGGTAGGCGTTAAGTGACTTGCCTGAGGACTCAATATTTATTAGGTGGTAGGATGTGTATTTTCAGGAAGAAATTGGCTTCTATTACATAATATAATTTTCTGCCTTTTGGGTGACCGTTTTATCAAATCAGGCGTTTTGGTTACTTCATATAGACCTCTTGCTGTGGGCAATTATATACAGGTAATGCCTTCTAATAATTGGGGCCACATTGTGATGAGTGACGACATACATGGGAACATAATTCAGTGTTGGAGGATTGTGGCTAGAGAGAAACGGTGTTAATTGTTCAAGGAGGACTGTACGTAGGAAGTGCTGTAAGAATTAACACAAGGGGTCGTGTAGTTTAGACCGAGGAAGACTTTATAAAGGAAGTGAGATTCGAGCTGGATGTTGAGAAAGAGGTTTAGAAGGTCACCGGATTGGAGCGAGTATGTGATTCTGTAGAACCATGGAATTGAACAGAGGTGCAGAGACGGGAATGGAAGGTCGTCGAGAGGATGGGAAGGAAACCAATTTGGCCACAATACAGAGTTCAAGTAAGGATGTGGGAAGAGCGCAGCATGCAAAGGCTGGAGCGTTCGGCAAGGCGCGCAAGCTCGGGGGCCTGCGCGGTGCCGGCTTCGTGGGGTGCTCGGGCCTCACCGGGACGACGCCGGACTGCCCGGTTCCTGTGCGAGGAGACGTAACTCACCGGACGAGCTGGTCTCACACTTCTCGGTCGGGACTGTTTTGACTTTAAAAATATCGAGGAGAACCCCAAATGCTTCCATTTATTGGGATTATATGTTAATGTTTATTATATTAGAAATTAAAACAAATTTTTAAAAACAGCACACAGGTGCACATTCCTGTAGCCGATTTCATCGTGCATCCTTGGGGAAGCCACACTCTGCACTTGCGTGAGATGAGAGGGAAAAGACATCACATCTTAGTGTTGGCTATGAAAATTGGGTTCACCTTGGGGACCTTCCCCCCCTCCACACACACACACCTCAGGGTACCTAGACCACTGAATTAAACAAACACCCTGTCCTGGGAGGATATTCAGTTTTGGGGGAGATATTATAAAAAGGAATACAGCCGTGAGTAGAGGCACACATGGAAGAAACACGGTTAGGCTTGGGTTGGGTAGGGAAGGCTTCGCAGAGGAGGGTGACCTTTCAAACAGTAAGGAAAAACGGATGAACATAGGCGGCGTGGTCTGGAAATAATACGGAGAAGCCTGTGGGGAGCAGGTACTGTGGCCAGGTGCAGCCTTGTAGCTGCGTGTTTGGCTGGTTCTGAAGGGCTTTTGTATGGTGAGCATTGAGAGGTCATCAGAGAAGAGATGGAACACGGTCCAGTCTGTTTTGGAAAGTAACTGCTTGCGGTTTACAGATGATGCGCAGGAAATGGAGAACGCTCCCACCAGACAATCACCGTTCTTTCCAGGGAGCATTACTTAGTCATATCATGCTTTATTAAAGGCAGATACTTCACAAGCACTATTTGTCCTCAAAGCTGACCTTCCCAGCTCCCTCACCTCTTTGGGAAATGGTTTCTCCATCTCTCCTCATTTGGGTTTTGCTAACCATAATATTACTGGACTGAAAGGCACTTCATTGCAGAAGCCAGGAGAAAGGGGTGGTGATGGTGAAGGAAAGCGTTCTGGACGGGTGGGTGAGAGGAAGCAGGAGCTTGGCTCAGCTCTGTAAGACAGGTAAAGGACGCGGATCTCTCTCAGATGAAAGGTGCGGCGTGGGGCAGACAGGAGGGAGGAGGCCCAGGACTGATCCGGGGCATCGTTGTTGCATCTGTGGGAGGTGGAGCAAAGGACAGAGCAGAACCTGAGTGGGAATGCCATTTTTTTTTGGTCTCTGAAGATACTTTTATCATGGATGCTAGCTCTTAGACCTTTGGGCAAGGTCCAGTTCACTAGGCATAGTCGGTACCTGTTGCTGCATAACAAATTACCACAGAGTTAGTGGCGCTAAACAAGATTCAGCTATTACCTCATAACCTCTGTGAGTCAGAAGCCTGTGCACAGCCTAACCGCTGAGGCTCTGCCCGGCTGCAGTCAGGGCGGCAGCTGGGCCGCGTTCTCGTTTGGAGGCTTGACTGTTAAAGAATCCATCTCAAAAATCACTCCTATTCTCAGAATTCATTGACTTCCAGTTGTCAAACTGAAAGCCTCAGCTTCTTGCTGGTCGTCATCTGGACGATTCCCTCAGCTCCTAGAGGCGACCCACAGTTCTTTGCTATTTAGGCATCGCCTGCGTGGCAGCTCCTTCATCAAGCCAGCAAGGAGAGTGTCTAGAGCGAGTTTGCTAATTACAGGCTCTTACATAAGCCAACATCCCATCACCTTGCTATGTTCTGTTGGTTAGAAGAAAGTCACAGATGCTTCACACTCGAGGGAAGGGGGATTATACAAGGACACGCAGACCATGAGGCAGGGATTGTGTGGGGCCACCCTGCCTAGAGCCTCACCCCGACGGTAGGCATTTGTGGGTTCTGGCACGTCTCCTATTTGCCAGTATCCCCAGTTCCCAACATTAAACTTGAGACCTTGACAGCCAGAGTATCTTTGTCCATAAGGAGGGCTGTCACATTAGCATGAATTTTCTATCACAGGGGTTAACAAACTTTTCCTGTGAAGGGCCAAATAGTAAAAATTTTAGGCATCCGTGGACCAAATGGTTTCTGTCGCAACTACTCAACTTTGCCTTTGTATGACAAAAGCAGCTAGGTGTACCACTTGACGCATTAATAACATTATAAGAGAATGGGACAAGGGCAGGTAATTTCGTAAAACTATCTGGCCCTTTACAGAAAAGTTGAAGGTCACACAGGGAAGGGGGTCACAGATGACATACCAGATTGGGAAGGGTCTTTAGCGGTCCAGGACAGAGTGAGAGCCCTTCGTTGTCACTGAGGCAGCACCGAAGGCCATTGAAAGGGCTCCTGTTGTAGAGAGATGGGTCTGGGTCCAGTCAGCTGGACTTTCTGATCATGTCAGGGATTGTCCTGGAGCACTTGCGGTGAGCCAGACAGTTCTAGCATTTTGCATGAAACGGTTTGTTTACTCTTTAGCAGTGTGGTTATGAAGGAGGTACTATTATTATCCTCCTTTTGTGGAAAGGCAGACTGAAGCCCTAAATAGCTTGCCCATAGTCAATTGAGCTAGTAAATTGTGGGGACAGGATTTGAATCCAGTCTGGATCCTTTTTTTTTTTTTTAGCGCAAGGGCTAGCAAATTTTAGTTCTTGGGCCAAATCCAGGTTACCACCCATTTTTATTAAGCCCACAATATAAGAATGATTTTGCATTTTTAAATGGTTGGAAAAAAACAAAAGAATAATAATAGTTCATGACACATAAAAATTCTATGACATTCAGATTTCAGTTTCCATAATGTTTTATTCAAGCACAGCCACACGTTCATCATGTGCAGGCTGCTTTCGTGGCAGGTTTTGTGCTACTACGGCAGAGCTGAGTGCACTTGACCCATGAGCAACGTGGGGGTTAGGGGCACTGACCCCTGAGTTGGCAGAAACTCATGTATAACTTAAGTTTCTCCACCACATATTTTGATTCCCAGCCTTGCGTTGAAAATACAGTTGACCCTTACAACAGTTGCCCACACATCGGTGAACCCATACAGTGCCGGCCCGCGTTGTTCAAGGGTCAACTGTAGTTGCAGTGTAGACTCTAGAGCCTGCAAAGCAGGAAATAGTTGTTATTTGACCCTTTACAGAAAAAGTTTACTAACCGCTGCTCTACAGCACATCTTAATTGAAGGGGGGATATTGATGTTTTCTTTGGCTGACCTAGTACTCCCCTCATAGCTCAGTTACCTGGTCAGGTTTTTTATTTTCTCCTTTTCGTCTTTGGCGCACGGCCCACAGTTCGTTATGTGCCTTCTCATTTAAGTTGGGAGTTTTATCTTATTCATTCTAAGTATCCTCTGTACTTAGCTCTGCAGACATGGGTCCGACCACACACTCGAGGAAAGGATGCTCAAACTCCTAGTTGATCGGCACCAACAAGATGACACGGTCGCATAGAGGCGGCACCCTCGTAAGGGTTCACAATTCAGACCAAAGAAAAGCCAGGCAGGGGCAGTTTTTTCTTCTCTTTTCCAAGAATATGTCTAATAGTTTAAATACATGTTTCGTGGAATAGAAACCACTTTACATACTCTTCCAAATGGCACCTTGAGAGAAACAAGTTATAATTATACTCTTAGTAGACATCTTAAAAGTCTGAGCACTGGTCTCGATTCCTAATATACTTATTTTGTGCCTTCTTTTTCTTTTCTTTATCTGTCGCCCCAGAGATTTATCAGTTTTATTAATCATTTCAAAGAACCAAGCTTTGGGTACATGGATTGTCTCTATTGTACATTTTGTATTTTGTTTTTACTGTTATTGTACATATTTTGTTTTTACATTCCTTTGATTTACCCTTTTTTTTTTTCTCCCTACCTTTTACGTTGTTATTCTTTCTCTGCTTCCTTACAAAGGACATACCCAGCTCGTAAACTTCGAGCCCTTTTTCTTTTCTAATGTAAGCCTAAGAAGGCTTTACGTTTATTCTCCTCTAGGTGCTGTTTTTACTGATTCCCTCGATTTCATTGCCAACCACTGAGAAATTTTACCTCTTATACTTTAAACATCTAATTTCAGTGCATTGTGTGAGAGAACTTGGTGAGAAAATGTCATTGACTTGAAATGTATAAAAACTTGCTTTATGACCTAATTCATGATCAGTATTTAGTAAATGTTCCATGTGAGCTTGAAATTAATGTGTATGTATCCTATATTTGGTGGGTGTAGAATTCTACACATACACATTAGAACCATCCTGCTCTGTCTTAATTGAGAGAAATACGTTCAAATCCCCCAGTGTGTTACACACTTTCTTTTTCTTCCTGCCATTCTGTCAAGTTTAGCCTTATATAGTTTGACATTTGTATTAGGTTCCTAAAAGTATTAACAAATTAACAGTTTTCCAGCGAATTAAACCTTTTCTTGATTATGTTGTTGCTATTTCTAATAATGCTCTATTCTTACTGCTTATGACTAATGGTACCATGGACAGGTGACTGTTCCTTGGATTCATTTTTGCCTAGCATATCTTTTTCCATGCTTCCATATTTTCCATCTTCCTTTCCTGTATGTGGATCATTTCTTTAGATATGTTTTACAGTTTTGTAATTCTCTCTTCACCTTGCTTGCAGTGCTTTGACCTTTTGATTTGATTATTTTGTTAAATCTTTGATCTCTTTAATAGTCTCTTATTGATTACTGATGTTTGTGATTATCTGTTTTATTCATTTATATATTACATTCATGGCTGTTCTAGATTCAGGGCCTGAGAGATCTCAGATGGGCACTCCTTGGGTTCTGAATCTGTTGATTAGTGTTTCTGCTCGGTCTTAGTGGCTTCCTTTCATGATGTTTGCTTTTTGTGAGTTCATTGGTTGGAATTGAAATTGGAAAAGCTGCCCACAGAGGATTGTGCTGCTTATACTCAGGGCTACCACTGGCTTGAGAGCCCATTGGCCACCCTTGTGGCTGGCTCTGCACAGGAATCCCAGATTCCTTTCCCTGCCCTGGACCTGACTAGCTCGTGGCTCAGTTTGCTCTTGGTGAGTTATTACAGGCGCCTCTGTCTTGGTGACCCCACCCCTCCTCCACCTTGCCAGGCAAATGTTCAGATCCTGACCTCGCCTTCATAAGCCTGTCTGACCTCTGGTACTTTAGGCTTTTAGCATTTTTTGGAAGGTGGCGATCCTTAAAAGCTCTTCTACCTTATATGAGATTCAAAATGTCCCCAAAAATGTCCCTCGGAACTCTTAGTCTGCCTTAACATTGGGGGCAAGATGATCTGCTTCTATCCTCAAGATTTAGATAAAAAGGGTTTTCCTATTCAATAACTTTAACACTGTTAGTCAGTTTTAAACATATTTGTTTAGATGTGTTTACATATTCTCACTGAGGATAAATACTATTATTTACAAGAGGATAATATATTTACACTATAGGATATATGAACGTTTTTATTTGAATCACACCAAATCCTCATTATGTTTGAAATATTTGTTTCTGTAGAAAGTTCTAAAACCAAAACTATTTATCTGGTTGTGTTTTTGTCTCAAGCATCTCCATTAATTTCATATCTGTGGGATACAGTTGTGACCTCCTCAGCTCTGCACTCGGGACCCTCCATGACGTGGCCTTGTTTCCCTCTCTCTGATTTCTCTCATCTGTCCTCCCCTTTCTCGTCATCAGCAGTGACTTATGTTTCCCTTGCACCTGGAGTCTTTTTGTCTCTTTTCCTTGAAATGCCCTTCTCTCGACACGCACCACCACTGCCACGTGCACGCACCCCGAGCTGCGGCTGCCTAGAAGATGCTCATGCAGCCATCCGCCCTTCCCTGACGGCCACTGGAGTGGCCTCTGCGCTCCCCACAGCACTTCACGTGTGCTGGGTGTGTCCTCTCCAGCCAGAATAGATGCTCTTGAGTGGCATTGAGTATCTAGCTCAACACTGTTTCTCCAGTACCTGACTCGTTGTCTGTTAAGTAATAACATTATTTTTGCCTTTTTTTACTTAAAAATTTTTGAACTTGCGTGGTTAACGGCTGCCTTGATTTCTAACACCTGTTTTCGAACTTTAACTCAGTAGAATCATAAAGAATGTGTTGTGTTTGTGTCAGACTTCTTATGTCAACCATCCAGTTGTGAGATGCTTCCATGTTACTGTGTGTGGTTGTGTTTCAGATACTCTCATAGCTGTGTGATAGCTTTTGTTATTTTTCCATATGGTATTACTTGTTCTCACTCTTTTGTTTGTAGAGGGAACTGAAGAGGAAAAAATGGAAACAGATACTGATGTTCAGCAGCCTGAAAAGGTGAGGTCTGTTTGAATTCTCCCACAACAGAAAAGCCACAGAGAGCATGCCTTTCATAGCATAATGGTTTGAGATTGTTTTGAGCTCTTAGTCCCTCTCAGGGGACTATAAATAATTCTATCAGCCAGTTAGACTCTGGTGGTTTTTAAAGGATAGTCTCATAAAACATAACACATGACATTTTTCATTTATTCATTTGGTGAAGATTTATCCTCTCCCAACCTCTTTTGTATCTCTTTCAGGCACAGTTGGGAATATGAATATAAGAGTTGTTCTTGTGAATATTGAATTGTAGGGTTTAGGTCCTATACTTGTGCCAGAAGAGAATTATAGAATACCAAAGAATTTTCTAAAAAGAGTTAACTGTCAGCAAAAAGATAATTAGAAAAGACTTACTGAGAAGGTGACATTTAATGTAGATTTTAAAGAGCAGGTAGAACTAGAAAGATTGAACTAGAGGATAGGGATTCGAAGAGTCCAGCTGGCGGGGGAGGGGAGACTCTAGCGCCAGTGTGCCAGAAGCATCGCAGTGCCCAGTGTGTTTGTGGCCCCACGACCCCTGCCTCTCATGCGGCCTCTTCAAGGTCAGGGGCACATGACAAACAGCCAGTCACTGTTGAAGTGAATTGATAAAAGCAGGATTTAAGGTCTTAATACATGCGATGTTTTAAAATTGTATGTAGATGAGGAGGAGGAGGATGTAAAATTAATGACAATTCTTACAATGTTCTAAATACTATGCTTTGTATTTATATTTGTATTCCATATTTATAAATCCAAATTCCTCATCAAATCAGTGATAGCCTCTTCATCAGTAGATGATACAACAAATTAGTCCAAGGTCACAGATTTCAAAATCAGCAAATGATACCATATGCTGACCAGAAGAATTGAAGATTTTGGTACCCAGAGCGGGCTCACTGATGCTCTGTTGTGGCTCTTTCTACAAACCATTAACAAATGGCTGTGTTAAAGGGCTTTGTTAACTTTTTATCTCGGCAGCATTTCATCTGGCTTCTTGGCTGATACTGTGCATTTTAAATGCTCATGGTCCTTTTGGACAACAAATTGATCATTTATTTATTAAGTAGTTCTCTATTTAACCAGTAATTCTCTATTTAACCAGTAAATAACAAATGAATCCCTGACAATTCCTTCGAATGTTATAACCCTGGCCTTCCAGCAGAAGAACAGAGAGAGCAGGGACTGTGTCCTTTGGGGTGGGTGTATTATCTTGAGAACCCTCAGGTGTTGAAGTAGTGGAAAGTACTTCTCTGCATTTATTAGTTTCTAGCTTTTCTCTACAAGGCACTCTTGAATCTAGTCCACTTTTTGTCAGAAATCGTAGAACCTTTAGTTATTCTACGATATATACAATCAGTCATAAAAGGGCCTTTTTTTGCTCACTCTCTGTCCTCTTCTGTACCCCTTTCAGGCAGAAAACAAAGGGGAAAACGAAATGGATGAAGGTGATAAAGCACAAGATGGAGACAACGAAAAAACCAGTGAGAAGGAACAGGATAGCGAAGTTAGTGAGGATACCAAATCAGGTAATCTGAGGAGACTTTTTAGACTCGGTTATGTAAAACTGTAAAAGCCACTGGAGAAATGTGGGCAGTTCAGTTGTGTAGAAATAATTCCTCATTTATTTTGAGTTGTTTCTTAATGTAACAATAAATGCAGTTTGAGGGGTTTTTGTGTGTGCCAATGCCAGTGCCAGCAGTCGCCTTGTTTCCAGCAGGACACAGACAGGCAAGCTGTTCTGTGTTGCAGAAGTCGCCACGCAGACCTGCCGTCGCATCTGCAGTGTCAGGTGCCAGCAGGGCTCGCCGTGCCTGTCTTGGAGGCTCGTGGCAGTGCCGCGTCCTGGGCTTCGGATCTCTTCCTGACCCTGGGTTTTCCCAGAGCACTTCCCTGATGGTTGAACAAACAAGTTGATCTTAGGGCTTAGTCCCCCTGAATCTCCCTTTATATCCAGGGGAACTGCACACAGAGCTTAGAGAAGCGAAGGCACGACAAAGCGTGCTATTGAGGAAATCCCTCTCAGAGGCAGACTTACACGCAGGGAAGGGTCCCGCAGAGATCTCAAAGATCTCTTTGTGACATCAGCCCTAGTTTGTCACGTGGCAGAGGTAAGAAGGAAGATGGCTTATTGAGATTGGGCACACTACCAAGAAAGCTTTCTGGTTTTTTTCAGAGGAAAAGGAGACTGAAGAGAACAAGGAACTCACTGATGCTTGTAAAGAAAGAGAAGGCGACATCGGAAAGAAGAAAGTAGAACATGAAATTTCCGAAGGAAACGTGGCCACGGCTGCTGCAGCTGCTCTTGCCTCAGCTGCGACCAAAGCCAAGGTTGGCCCCTGACAGCCCTGTCGCGGCTCTCCCCGAAGCCGCGAGTGGGCGTGCAGGTTTTACGTTATTGGGAGCATGTAGTGTAAAGAGCCTTGCACTCAAAGGGAGTTTGCTTGAGTGGCACTTCTGGGTCATGAACTACACCCCCGTGGAGGCAGATGGCAGAAGGTGGCTCTGGTCCCGAGGGGCAACTGCCCTCCCCGCAGGGAACGCGTCTCTCAGCCTTGCAGGGACCGCAGAGGTTGAAGGCGCCGTTTGAAGTCTGTCTATTCGCCTGCGGAACTTGTCTTGGACTGTTGTTCCACTTTCTACCAGATTGAAATATTTGTGATTTTTAAGGCAAAAATCTGTTTCCTTGTATAAATACTTCACCCTGCTCTTACAGACTGAAAGGAGAGAGAGGGAACCTAAAATAGCTCTTTTCTTCTTGAATTTGCCAGCTTTTCTGGGGGTGGCTTTCTCTATTTATAACACAGTTTTGGCTTCGCAGCATATTTAAGAAGAAAAAGGAATGTTATTTTCCCCGCTTTTTGTTAATTTTGCATTTTCAAGCATTCCAGACATGAATATGTGGTTTTAAAAAACCTTTTTACTGCTTCTCCATTTTACACTCAGAAGTAGTTTCCTTCCATCATAAGTGACCATGTTTCAAGCAGTAGTTACCAGAACCTTGCCTGACCGTTTTATCCTGAGCTGTTCTTCATCGGTAAGGCGTTCTTTCAAGGTCTGTACGTCCCCAGACCATTCAGCTGCTGCGACCTTCTCCAAGCATTCCTAGGTGGAGCATGATGTATGAGAGACTCCTGCATGACTCAGCCAAACCCCAGGACCATTGTTTTGAGTGTCTACCCATCGCTGGCAGGTGTGGATGGTGGGGAGGGGCCTGTATGGGCCGCGGTCATGCGTAGTCACGCTGGCCAGTCTCTTCCAAAGATCGTCCTGACTTTGTGGTCCTTTAGCATGATCCTAGGTAACCTCGTCCTTCCCGCCCCCGCCTCTAGGAGTTTTGAGGTGCATGCACCCTTGTCTGAGCGAGCCCTGATGTAGACACCGGTTTGGGTGGTGCTCCGTGTTCGTTTGGTTCTGCTCCTCTGTTGGAAGCATTTTCTGAGTCTTCATCTTCTGCCACGTGGAGCTGTTCGGGGTTCTCTGACTCTGAGCTGCTCGAGTTCTTGCTGTTCACGTCGTTTCTAGGCCGTAAGGCTGGTCTTGGGCGGGCATGTTCTCGTCTGTAAGTGAGGAGCTGAGGCCCGGACGGCTGCCCTCCCGTGTGCTCCTCCGGGCGCAGCGCTGCCATCCCATCCACCAGTCTTCAGACCTGCGGCCCAGGTCGCCTTTCAGCCACCAAATCAACTCCTCCGTGCACTTTAGTTCACCTGATAACACCCAGCCCTTCCCTGCTCCCCTAGGTCTGTCCCTTGCCATTTTCTGTCCTTCAGCCAAAGTTATCTTTGTTTTTTAATTTTTTATTGAAGTGTAACTTAACATTCAAAATAGATACATAGGTCTGTAGCTACCGAGTTTTTCGGAGACTGGGCCCACCTCTGGGGTCACCAGCAGCAGGCGCATCAAGAAGCGTGACATCACCCACCCATCCATAGTGGTCACTGGCCTATTTGACACCATCGATTAGTTTCTCCTATTTTTGATTTCATACAAATGGGATCATTACAGCATGCAGAAGAATCTTTAGAGATACGAATGCGAGCAGATAGTTTATTAGATAACCTTCCTTTGTCTCTCAAGCTAAGACGTCAAACTCTTCAGCAGGGACTTCAGGAGCTTTTGATGGTCAGGCCCCTCGTTCACTTTGTAGGTGTCATTTCTTGCCTGTCCATTCCGAACTGATCCTTGCCATCCTGCCAGGCGGAACCCCGTCTCTCAGGTCCAGCTGGGCTTTTCCGGATGCTCTTCCCTCTCACAGGACGTGTTCTCTCTTTTCTGTTATTTCTCCACGTGCTCCAGTGTCGGTTGCTGGACAAGGGAGTAAAATGGTAGATTACCGTGAAAGGTTTTGCGGACACTCCGTGCTGCCGTCATAGCTGGTGGAAACGCGAGGACCGCGTAGGCCTTCACCGGTGCGGCTTTGGGCACGGAAGCGCGTGCGCTGTGCGTGCCGACCGCCGCGCCGCAGCCGCTCGTGTCCTTCATCGGGGACACTTACGGATCGGTTTCCCTGGCATGGAGACGTTTTATACGGGAGTGTCCGGAGAACATTTTCTTTCCGGGTCACTGAATCTTTACTCCCTTAATCATCATTCACTCTTATTTATAATAACGGGGAACTCAGATATTTGTTCTCAGAACACCTACGTTTTCTACTGATTTGTGGGAGATACAGATGCTCCTGCTCCATGACTTGGCACACGTGAACTGTTCAGCGCCGCTTACGGCCGGATCTTACACATCTCACAGCACACACAATCATTTTTGTGCTACATGGTAATTAAGGGGTAAGGAATTCACTTAAATCACTGTAATTAGAACAACTTATCTAGCCAATCCGAGTCTTCTCTTACTCCCTTTTTGTTCTTCTGTGTCTATAAACAGCTTTGTTATTATGAGTTTTCTTGATAAATTTAATTGTTTGTCACTCTGACATGGAGCAGTAATCAGAGGTTCTGGATCGAGTCCCAACCAGAGAGGGTGGGCCTGCTCCCCGACATTTCCCGTCCTCGCGAGCGAGGGACTCGTCGGTAGCGTGCCCGCTTTTCCATTGCACCTGCCGACGAGCCGTGAATTGACCCACCTGAAGAGTGGTGTGTGGGTGCCCTGGATCCCTTCCATCTGGGTGTTTAGATTTAGCTGGAAGGAAGAGTCCAGAACTATTGCTGGAATAAACTAGAAATTCCAGGAACCGGAACATTCTCTCAGTTTCAGCAGCAGTAGGATTAAATTCTTCCAGGATAGCGGAGGCCACATGTTCTTCAGACCACGGACGTGTCCTTCGCATTAGTCTGCCACTGTGTTATGCGCACACACCCTGAATGGCTCATGGTTTGTCTGCATGGGAACTAGGGGTTAGTTTTGGAGCAAAAGGAAGATTCTCTCTTCTCTTGCCCCTCAGAAATGCCTTTTACTTCGTCCCTTACGCCTGAAACTCTTTCTCGAGATAGGAAAGTTTTCATTGTACATTTTAGTTATAAGACTTAACCAGGTAAGTGTTGATTAAAACTGATTATACTACTTGCATTGATTATGGATACCACATCTTTTACTTGATGCTACTGGGGAGAGAAAACAGAAGGCAAAATTGACTATCTGAGCAGTTTGCTTACAGTCAACCCTGTTTACTGCCACCCGACATGACGAAATAGAGACTAATTCTGTTAGACCACCTAGAATCTGTGCTTTGTTAATGTAAAACTTACCTTGACTCTATCCTTAACTTCTTACTTCTTTCTTACCAGCAGTTACATGGTTTTTAGGTTCTATATTCGTACATCTGGGGCACACTGAGACCTCATCGTTCTTAGGTTTTAGAGAGCCGGGGTGTGGAGCCTTGGGGCTCTGTCCAGCCCTGCTTTTGAAAGGCTCCGCCTGGCACTGTTGCCAGACATTGCAGCATCCGCAGCCTGAGCATCAGCGGGGCTCCTGCTCCAGTGGCCATTGCTGTGTAACTACCACAAAACCTAGTGGCTTAAAACCGTTATCGTTTTATTATATCATGATTTTTACAAGTGAGAAACTCAGGCAGACTCGGCTGGAAAAATTGTGCCCCATGTGGCATTGGCTGTGTTCAGTCAGTGTTCACTTCGTGGCCGACCTGCCGCGGAGGCCTGAGATGACTTCACTCATGGGCCTGATGCCTGGACCGCCTGAGGGCCGCTGGCATCGCTGTCTCCGCACAGACTACCTAAGAAGTTATGTCGGGCTTCTTCATATTAGGGCACTGTCGGAGTAGTTGGACTCTTTACGTGGCAGCTTGTAACAATGAGAAAAGTGTCCTGAGTGACAAGAAGGAGGACTCGCTGCTGTCTTGTGGATTGGCCCCCTACCTGGCACTGCACTGTGTAACTTCTACCTGACTCTATTGGTCAAAGCTTCTGACTGGGCCGTCTGGGCTTTTTGATTCTCTTTTTTGCATCTTCTTCCTTTTCTATTAAGAAATTAGCCCAGTGTTGCTGCCCAGTGGCTTTCTTGACCAGCAATAAGAGTTCCACAAGGAAAGGACAGTGAAAGAGACAGGAAAAGAAATTGTAGCTGATCGAAACTTTCCAAATTAATGGTAAACTTTAACTTACACGTCCAGAAGATCAACCAAAAAAAAATACAAGAAGTAAGCTCTGAAGACACTTCGAGGGCCCCCCCCACCCCCGTCTCATAGAGCAGATCTAAGAAGCAAGCCCTTCGATTCTCAGGAGCCCTGCTGTGCTCGCCTGCAGAAGGTTTCGGCTACACCTCCAGCTGGTTGCTCTGGTCGTGCTTTTAATGGTGATGCTCTGGATTCAGTCTTTGTCCTGAAGCCATTTCTTAGTTTCAAACTTTTACTGGGAGTAGCCGGAGATAAGAAACAGGTTTATTTTCAAACCACACTTATGTATATCCTCTAAATTGTCTATGCCAGGAGTCTCCAACCTTTTTGGTACCAGGGACCGGTGCTCCTATGAGCATCTAATGCCTGAGGATCTGAGGTGGAGCTGAGGCAGTGATGCCGGTGCTGGGGAGCGGCTGCAAACACAGATGAAGCTTCGCTGGCTCGCCCACCGCTCACCTCCTGCTGTGCGGCCTTGTTCGTAACAGGCCGCGGACTGGTACCAATATGTAACCCAGGGGTTGGGGACCCCCGATCTAGGCGATTTCTAACTGAAAACGGAATTGTTTCTTCTTAACCGAAAGGCGTCTTTCTCTTCTGGTTATTTAAAGTAATGTCTGCATTTTGCCTGGTAGTTACTCCACTCCAGCCAGATCCACAAGTTCATTACTTAACGCCATTTTCCAAACACAGAGGTGACAGTGTTTCCAACTTGGTGCTAGTGTGTCATAAGGATCTTAACTTCTCTCCAGTAGTATTTCCCTCTCTGTCCTTACGCTCTCACCAGTGGTTTGCTTGAGGTCCTTTCAGCTTGCATCCACTGCATGACCCCAAAGTCACGTTTAACTTTTCATTGAAACCACACTCAAGTCTGGACACCAAATTATTTTCCAGTAGCAAAACTTAGTGGTTTAAAAAAATACTTCATGATTTCGTGAAACTTAAGCACCAAATAGCTGGGCAGTTCTGCTTCATGTGGCATCAGTTGAGTCATTTAGAGTTTTTTACCTCACAGTAGGTCCATCTAGAGGGTCTGAGACAGCTTCCTTCAAGTCCTGGTCTTTGGTGGCAGGCTAGCTGCGTTCTGTTTTTCCATGTAGTCACAGGGTCTCTCCCTGTGGCCTTTCCAGCAGGGTGATCATAATTCTTACATGGCAGCTTGAGACTCCCTGAAAGAACATTCCAAGAGACAGGACGTGAAGGTCCCTGGAGAATGGCACTGCTTTGTATTGGGCAAGGCAGTTAGAGAGCTTGCCCTGATTCAAGAGGATGGGTCACAGACCCTGCCCCTCGATGGAAGGATGGCCATTGTGTTTGCTTCCATCTTTAAACTTCCACAGTCCCTTATAATTCTCCAGGAAGGTGTCCACTAACATACCAATTATTCTTTATTAGGCACTGGGAGGTAGTGAAAGGCCTTTGGATTTGGAATTTAAATTGTAGTTCCAACTGTGCTGTTTATTAGTCTCTTAATCTTAGGCAACTAAAATAACTTCTGAACTTGTATCATTTTGTTTGAATCAGAAGTACTGCGCCTTTTGGACAAGATTATTGTAAGGGTCAAAGTATAAAAAAAATTTCTGTAAGTTGGAAAGTGCCATACTTTGATTATCCATTAAACCAGTATATGAATGTTCATTATGTGCCAGACACTACTATAATGATAGATTTATCTGATGCCTAAAATAGATATGTATGGTCCTTGCCTCTTAGGAAGCCATTAACCTTGAACCCCACAATCATTTGAGTTGAGCCATTAGACTATACGTTTAGTTGTAAAGGAAAAGAAAATTAGAGACTATATATAAAATGCTGGAAATGTAACCAGTGAGTAACCAGTGAGTTTACTAGGTGAGATGTAATTAGGAATTACATACTGTTTTAAAATTTCTTGGAATGAAATTCTTGCCTTTTTAAACATACACACACTTACAACACATAAATTTATTCTTTTGCGTATTTGATTTTCACACAGGATATGTTTATAAATGGATTACTGCCTGAATAGATACTTTAAGCCCTAACAACAATAGACATTTCATGTGTAGTATCACACAATGATTTTAGAGTTACTGAACTCCTTCATCTCATAGAAGTAGAAACAGACCCACAAAAGTTAATGACAGGCTGAAAGTTATGTGACTGCTTATTGGTAGAACCAAAACCAAAACCCAGATGTGCATACTTGGAGTCTGGTGATCCCAGGCAACCCAGAAACATAATCCGACATAATTCTCCATACCAATAAAAACATTTTCAAACATTTTACTATTAAAAATGGCTAGCTCAAAAAAACCTCTTTTTTTTTTTATTTAGCACCTCTGATATACTAATTATGATTTACGTTTCTAATTTCTAAGAACCAAAAAATAACAGAAAAAAGAAGGAACGTTTTACAGTGCCGTTTTATACGATGCCGTTGACTCCTCCCTGAGCCGCGGCGTGTCCCCCCCTTACGGCTCGTCTTTGTTTCTAGGCGCTCTTCAGAACTGAGTTCAGTTCCCAGCTCGCTTAAATGTGACTCCTGGCCAGATGTTTAACTCCTCTAAGCTTCACTTTTATTCTTCCTAAAATAGAGATAATGCGTTTCTTGGTTATTATTAGAGGTAAAAGAAGTAGCATAAGAATGCCTAGCATGGAAACATACCATGCTGTCTAGAATGACGTAAGTGCTCAATAAATCTAATATCCCCCCCCAAGTCCTGTTAATGTAGGCGAACAGTTAAGTCTCGCTTTTATCATCATCTGAGTTTTTTTTTTTTTTTCTTAAAGCAGACTTGAGTAGTATTTGGACCCCATTAACAACTTTACCCGGTGCTTGGTAACGTTTATCTGATCACTTCAGGGTCCTTCTCGTGAAGGCTTTGTCCTTTCCTTCAGAATCTGTTTCTAAGCCTCTTTGGTTTCCTGGATTGATTAGGTACAAGTATTCACCACATCCATAAATTAGCAAAATTTCTGAGTCTTAGTAGCAGGAAGTATACTGTTCTGTGAAAGAAGTTTCGTTCTTTACTTCTCCCAGATGAGAAAGAATCTGTTACCAGTAAACATACGAATAGTCTTGAAGTTAAATGAACAAAAAGGAGGTTCTTCCTGTACATCTAGGAATACAGGACATCGAGGCATGATTAACAGATTTATTAGGATTCAGTCAGAATTTAGAAAGACAGTGCAAACCGCTCCTTTCACAGAAACCTGCCGCTTCATTTGTCCCCTTATAAGTAAGGTGGGGAAAGCGGAGAGGCTGCAGTCATCTGGTTTCAGTAATCGTACGAGGGGTCGTTCTTAAGGCTTCTGTGAAAAAGCCCAACTTAATGTGCAACGTTAGTTCTTTTCTCCGGTTTCCATTCAAACCCCGGATGTTATTAACCGTACCCGTGAATAGCCGTGAATAGTTCTTACCATTGAGATGGGGTCTTTTTGACACCTAAAGAAAGTTTAACTGGAGGTCAGACTGAATTACCCTGTATATCTTTAGTACTAAATTATCATAAACCTATAGATTTAGGTTTTCCTTTATCCTGAGTTTTTTACTAGAATTTATTTCTTTAGTTTGAAGGCAGTGGTTTGTGGTAATATTCTCATCCTAATTGACTCCACGGTTCTCAGGTTTACTTCTAGAGATTTCTAGTGATTTTTTAAAAATTTCTGACACAGGTAAATTCCAGGCTTGTGATCAAGGCTGCCTGTCTCCCTGTCCTCTCTACTCCAAATCTCCTGTCCTGATTTCCTTCTTCTCTAAAATTGCCAAGTATATGTAAATATGGGGCTTTTCTGGGCCTTTCCCTTTGGGAGTGAAAGTCAGGCGAATGGATAAAATGCAGTGTGGCAGGTACTGTCACGGAGGCTGTGGAGCCATGATGCAGGGAAGCTCCGCAGGGGAAGCGATGCCTAATGCCAAGTCCTGAAGATGCGTAGGGAGTGGTCCAGTGCAGGTGGAGGAGGGTCTGCCACCAAATGGGCTCCAGGGCAGGGTCGTGGCTCACAGTAGCAGGTACCCGGTGTTGTGTGTGTCCTCACGACCGTCCTGATGGGGGTGCAGTTGTTTTCCAGTTTCACAGATGAGGAACCGGTCACAGAGACGCAGGGTAACTTCTAGGCCGTGGTGATGCGGCAGTAACAGCGCGGCCTCCCCTCTCCTCCCCTCTTTTATTAACCTTTGGGCAGTGCCGCTTGAGAGAGAATTTGTACTCACTGGCTGGAGTGGCAGAAAACTCAGTGTAGTAGACAAGGTGTAAGTACATATAAAACTATTAAAGAACATTCGAACATCTAATTAAGGGCCAAAGGGGGTCTAATTTAAATTCTCAGCAAACTGAATACGTGAGGTGGTAAAATAACATGCGCCTAAACACCAATTCAGTATCTCTTCTACCTCACACTTCTGTATCACCTGAAAGACACTGTAAAAGACTTCAGAGCATGATGTTAATCCCTTTTCCGCCACGTGTAGTTGTATAGCCTTGGACAAGCGTTTTTCCTTCCCACAGTATGTTTGGAAATAACTAGATTCATGGAAGTTTCAAAAATATTACAGAGCAGTCCTGTGTACTATTCCAGTGTCCTCCAATGTAACATTTTTAATCCAATATTTCTTATTTTGTTTTCTCCTCTGTGATCAGGTTATTCTTTTAGTGTTTTTTCTAACGAATGCATGTTGCATTCTTGAATTACTGCAATTAAATAAATCCAAATTATTTTTACCACTTCTCCAGTGTGATAGAACATAATTCACTTTCCTGGTTGACTGCTTCTCAGTTTCTCAATTTCAATGTTTTCTCTAATGAAATAGATTTTTTCCTCCCGTTCGAAGAACTCCCTTTAGAATTTCTTACTGTGCAGGCCTGCTAGCAATGCTTTTTCTTTTGTTTCGCTTCAAAGGTCTTGGTATCACCTTCATTTTTGAAGTGTATTTTCAATGGGTATAGAATTCAAGGTTGGCAGATACATATTTTTTTATTATTTAAAAAAATTCCATGCTGTTTTCCATTGTGACTATTAATAAGCCAGCTACAGTCATTATTGTGTCATTGGAAGTGAAGGTAAAGCACTTTTTTTTGTTTATCTGGATACTCTTTAAGATTGTCTTTTTTGTTTTCAGTACTCTGCATTGTACCTTGATATGATCTTTGTTGTTGAATTTTCTCTCCTCGGGGTTTGTTGAGCTTCTTGAATCTTTCATTGGTTCGTTTCGTCCGTTTCGAGGCATCCTCACCCACGGCCTCTTTAAATGCTGCTTCTGCCTCGCTTTCTGTCCTCTCCTGTGATTCCGTTTACATAACTGTTAAACCTTTGCCAGTGTCCCAAGTTCCGGTTTTCTTTTTTATTCTTTTCATTCTGCTACAATTTGAATGTTTTTTTTGGTTGACCTGTCTTTCAGTTTGCTAGTCGTCTGCTTTTAACCTAATTGTTGAATTATTATTTATTTTTTTACTCATGTAGTCAATCAGGTGCATGTCTATTCTTACATATATGTATATGTGTTTGAAATCGGTTGACATTCTCTTTTTATCCTTATTATTGTACATCTTCTCAAACGTAGTGACCTTAACTTATTTCACAATCCTTGTCTGCTAAGTGCAGTGTCTGTGCAATCTGTGATCCTGCTTTTTCGGTCGAATGCCAGGTATGTATAAAGGGTTTGATGCCCCCAGTGATGGTGGATCTGTATGTAAGGTTCAGCCTTCCTCTGTCGTGTGAAGAGACTCGAGAAGGGGGGACGACCGAGTGGCACCTAGATGGCAGTTTGGTCATTCTCCCTTTGGATCACCCCTGTTCCTTGGGTGTGACTTTCTGAACTTTTGATTGAGATTTTGCAACAGGCTTTATCGCCTCAAAAATGAGTGCAGGAATTTCTGTTCTTTTTTATGAAGTCCAGCCTACCATCTTCTCTATTATCACGTGCTTTTGGTTTCATATTTAAGAAATCTTTTACTTAACCCCAAATCATTTAGATTTACTCCTCTTTTTTCTTCTTAAGATTTTTAGTGTTAGATCTATGATCTACTGAATTCACTGTCATGTATAATGTCAGGTAGTGTCCAATTGCATCATATTGCCTTTGGATATCCAGTTGTCCTAGCCCCCTCTGTTGACTCACCCACAACCCCCTTTTAAACTTTATTATGAAACTATTGGAATGTGTACAAATTAGACAAAACAGTGTATTGACTCTGTGTACCCACCACCCAGGTCGGTTGTCGTCATCTTGCCAGTCTCGTTTCATTCATCCCCACTTGCGTTTGGCCTGTCGATGACCCCCCGTGAGCTCAGGGCTGCTTTTTTAGGTAGAGTCTGTGACTTCTGGGTATCGCGTCTCTGTCTTCCTCTGGTTTTATACACTGTTAACTGTGGCATATCCTTCAACAGCATGTGTAGGAAGTGAATTTATTGAGTCCTTGATTTCAAAAATGTCTTTATTTTGTACTCAATTCATATAAGTAGCTGTACTTGAAATTCTAGATTAAAATTCATCATCCTTCAGAATTTGGAAGGCATTTACCATTGTCTTCAAAAACCTAGTATTGCTTTTGAGAAGTTCGATACAATTTGAACTTTTGCGTATAAACCTATTTTTTTTATTTCTTTAACTTTCCGGAAACTTTTAGAATTTTCACTCTGTCTCATGTTATTAGATTTCTAAAGTTGTTACTTGCTGTGAGTCTTTTTTTTAATGTTTATTTTCTTGTTACTTGGTGGTCCTTTCTATTTGAAATCTTACAATTTGTAGTTGGAGCGTATCCCCAGCTTCATACCTAATTCTCAAAAAAATATAACAGTTTCTGCCAGAGCCCACAGGATTCCATTCTCAGAAAAATAGATCTAGAAACAGATAACATTAGTCTCCTCCGAAGGGGAGGTAAAATGGCGGCAAGGCAATATAAGTAAAAGGAAGACTTAACTTTTTGTTTGATACCTCCTCGTAAACTTCCCATTTTATATCATGTGCATAAACTTCTTTTTCAGAAACATAAATCGCATAAACACTATACACCGATAGCAGGCTTAGAATCATGTAATTTTTATTTAAACTTTTGGTGTAATTGGTGTAGCTCCAAGTGATTTAGGGAGGCAAATGTATCATTAATAGCTGCAGAGTGCTTGCACTTCTGAATCTACTCTTTGGTGGGCCTATTGTATAAGACTACATTTTTCTTTTTCAACTATAAAAGAATGAAAAATAACACTTCTTAAAACGTTGTCTATCAGTTTAGCTCCCAAAAACTATATTAAAATCCTCCTGTATGTAGCTCCTTCTAGATTCTGTAAGAGACACAAATTGTAAGACTGCCGCTCCATGTTCCTTCTCAGAACCTGGTGTAGAAGCAAGATAAGCATGAAAATTTAGCAGGTATGATAAAAGTGAATGCGAAGCGGTGCTGGGAGTTAGTTGGTCTGAGCTCTTGGATGGCGTCTGGAGAAGTTGGGCTTGATCCCTTGCCAGGTAGTCAGAGTCTCGGCCAAACATGAGATCCCCGTCTTCTCCGGGTGATGGGCTGCCTTCCTCTGCGTGCTGCGGAGTTCACGAGAAGCGTGGGGAGGACTCATCCTGAGTTCCGTGGCAGGCGAGCAGCACATCCTTCCAGAGCCACTGCCTGTCTTGTAGTGTATTTGATTTTCTTGCTCTGGACCCTCTCCCCGAACTAGGGGTGGAATATCGTTCACCCCTCCTCTCCGGGCACAGTTGCACTCAGCAGAGAGAAAGCAGAGAGGCTTGCCGCCTGAGTGTGGGGTGCCGAGGGAGACCACTGCTTCCTGTCCCTGGGTAGTTAGTTCATGAGGAGGGAAGGACAGGGAGAGGAGGGAGCGAGGCTAGGGTGAGGGTGGGTGGTAAATGGGGAAGCGCCCCCCAGGCCACCTGTGTCCCCTCTTTGCCCATCAGGGCTCTGGTTCAGCCTTCCCTCCTCAATGGGCTCTTTGAAGGGAGGGATTCACCACAGGAGGGGTTTCCTGTAGTCCTTTGAAAGGGCTGATTTATACCTCTAAGGACCAGAAATCTAGAGACAGTTCATCTTTTAGATGGAAGTAAATATTTGGTAGTAACATACAAAGAAGACATCGAGGGCACCATTCTTAATAATATAATTCCCACTTGGTAAATAGCATGTCAGCATCTTGTTACTCTTTTTAAAGCAAATGTTTAACTAAATAATTTGATCTTTTGTGTTTAGCACCTGGCTGCCGTGGAAGAGAGAAAGATCAAGTCTCTGGTAGCTCTCCTAGTTGAGACACAGATGAAGAAACTGGAGATCAAACTTCGGCATTTTGAGGAGCTGGAAACGATCATGGACAGAGAGAAAGAGGCTGTAAGTAAGGGGATTTGTAAAGGCTTTTTGACAGTTGAATTCTGACCACCTTTCTTAAAATATAGTTAGATAAAATAAGTGGTAGCCTGCTCTGCTGTCTCTGCGGCGGTCTTCCGTCCCTGTTTGTGTGTTTGCTTTGCCCTTTCGAAAGGATTGTCAGGCAATGATGATAAATGGAAGGAACTCTCTCCACATTCTAAATGCCAGCTTCTTATACCTCAGCTTTCTAGGTACATGATGACATCAGAGTCTCCCTCTTAGATTTATTACCTACTTGTTACCAATAGAGTGGACTCCATACAGATCCATTATCTGATTCAAGAATTTTCTTGATTTCCTGTCTTTAATATCAGAAGGCGGGAGAGCCTCTCGTCTTGAGTTAGAAGCGTATTTCTGTCATCCCTTTTAATCAAGCCCTCCCCGGACCCGACCTGGGCCCCCAGTCTCTCCCTTCTGCTCCATGTGGAGGGCAGGTGAGGGCGACTGGCCCACGCTGAGCCCAGGTAGCGTTCTCTGAGGCAGAGAATATTAAGATGTGGCCCAAATCAGACCACGAGAATTTTGAAAAAAGGCCAGAAATAAGGAAGGAAGCAACAAAAAGTAAGAAACATGGAACATTTGGTGTCTCAAGGGAATTTTTGGAAAAACAGATTAAGCGTTTCGGAGAACATCTTTTTTAATGCGTTGACGAGGAAAGGAATTGGTGACTTTCTGAGCAGTGAGTCGAGTTTGAGGATTCCGTTAGGTCTATTTCCCTTTGATGATTTTGACTTTTTATTTACACAGGAGATACTGGCGTCTGAGTGGCAGACTCTCAAGTTCAGTCCAGAGCGCCTTAGTGGTGGGGCCTGCTGGGGTGCGCTAAGCAGTTTCTCAGTGCTCAGCCTCTGGCTGATCCCCAGGCAGTCAGGGGCGGTGTGGAGCGGCTGCACTTCTCCTGGCCCTTCAGAGTTTCCCTCGTGCTACGGATTTTTAATAATTATTTATTTCAAATTACATAACTCCATTGTGTTTTTCCTACTTGAATCTATTTTTTATGTTAAATTCTAATCAGAGTACACGAAACATTTTCCAGGATAGTCTCTGCATAAAACAACCACCGAAAATGTTGGGAAGACGTTCTCCTGTGTCTGTCTGCCACTCAAGGTTGCTGTGTCCAAACCCCTTGGTGGCGGCCCACCTTTCTTGGCCAGCATATGGCGCAGGGAACAGTGTGGACAGGACAGCCCCTAGCCCTAGGCGCTGGGTGTCAGTAGCACATCGGTATTAGTTTCTGCTGTGTAAAACATTACCCCAAACCTAGTGACTGGAAACGGAAAACAGTGTCTCACATGGTTTCTGGGGGTTGGGTTCTGTGAGCAGCTTAGCTGGCGGTTCAGGCTCAGGGTCTGTCACGAGGCCACAGTCTTCTCCAGATCCCCAGGGTAGAGGGCACACCTGTAGCTTGTTCCTTCGGCTGTTTGCAGGAGGCTTCGGCTCCTGGCCACGTGAGCCTTTCGCTAGTGCTTCTCTTGGTAGGGCTTCTGCCAGTGAGAGAGCAAGAACGTGAAAGAGCACCCAGAAGGGAAGCCACGGTGTGTGTGTGTGTCTGTCTGTCTGATTGTCTTTCAGTTAGAGTTGACATACGTATATTAGTTTAAGGTGTACATCGTAGTGGTCAGACGTGTATAACTTACCAAGTGACCCCCTGATGAGCCTCGTTCCCAGCCTGCTTTGTACGTAGCTATTACAGCGTTGTCCACTGTATTTCCTAGCGCAGTGTCTTTTATAACCTAAACTTAGAAGTCATGTCTCTCTACTTCTCCCGTATTCACTTGGTCACACAGATCAACCCTGGGTCCAGGATTGGTTGGGGGACAGACGGGGTTCGGTGGGGAAGATGTAAACATTAGGAAGCAGGATCATTGGAGTCAGGTCGGGGTTCACACTCATTGGCCAGAAAGAGCCCTACAAACTTCAAAGTGTCTCATGTTTGTTTTGTGCACAGTTGAGACATAACCCATTTTTTCCACCCCAGCACGAGTGCGCTGTCCTTCTCTGTGGGCGGGCACGCAACGCCGTGACTGGTGTGGTACCGATGATGCCCTCACAGGGCTGCTGTGAGGATTAAGTAAGAGAAGTGTGGCGGGCACCTGGCACAGGGCACAGTAAGTGTGCAGTAGTAGTTATGTGCCTCTTCATGCAAACCAGAAACAGCCGTCTACACAGCACATTCTTAATAGTTTCGAGCCTTGTTTGGCTTTATGAACATTTATTAGACCAGTCGCTGTTCTAAACCACTTAATGGGGATTTTCTCTCATTTAATCTCTCAAAAACTATGCGAGAAAGCCGTTAGCAAGAAAATATCTATTGCTTGAATCTCTGTGAACAAGAATCCAGCAGTGATGCTAGATGGGACTGTTCGGTCACTTCTTTGTTGACCTTTCTTATAGACAAAGAGAATGGAGCTTGGATAGGGCACATTTTGTACCCAGATGACATAGTTCACAAATGACAGGGCCAGGTCTCCAACCTATATTTGTTCAGATCTGTTTTTATCTAGCACTTTATAAAACAGCAAGCCATTTTTATCTCATTTTAACCTAGTGACTCAGATATGCAAGGTTTTATCATTCCTTTATTATGACTCAAGAAAGTTGAGACTTGAAAGTGATCAAGCCAGCTGAGTGCCTTCTAACTCGCCTCCTCCAGCTCTTCTGCCTGATTCACGGCCTCAGGTCACTTAGGTGCGGTCCTCTCCTGCCCACTTTTACTTACTGAGCAGTTGCTTCGGGGCTTACTTTTTGGGGGTTAAACAATTGGCTTTATTTACATAGCTTTAGTTTTTTAAAACATCTTTGACGTAATAATATGCTCCTTAAGAATTGTTATATTCCTAAGCACCAAATATGAAATTTCTTTTTTTCTCTAATGACTTAAAATTGGATGTTCTCTTGAGTGCTAATTATTTAGTAATTAAGAATAAGGACATAAAAATGTTAATCTTTTGAAGATGTTATGAATATAGCTATAATTGGAGCTCAGTAGCTGCTGCTACAGCCCTCCCATAAAGTACGGATACAGGAGGAAGGCAGTCATGGAATGTACAAGGTCTGTCAGGGGAACGACATGATAATAGTATTGATTCCACTTAAAGTGAGGATGCTGAGCTGGCACTGGGTTCACAGCTCAGGGGGGCCCCTCATCTCAGCAACCTTCAGTGCCAGGCAGATAGCACACGTCAGTCATGAGGTTTCAGACACAAGCTTTGTTGGGGACCGGTCCCGCCTGGAGAGAACTGGAGGAGCCAGGCCTGCCTAAAACATTCCCATTTGGATTGAAAACAACTTTGAGGCCAATCACAATAGATCTGTGAGCTGATGTAGATTATAATTTAAGAACTAAATGGTCTCTGAATTTCCGAAAGTCTTTTGGCTGGGTGTAGAAACCGCACGCCTTCAGAAAAGAGAGACATTGTAGGAACTCAAAGCCGTGAGCAACCTAGACCCTGTCTTTAAGGAGGTTAGAGGGCGGATGACACACTGACACACAAAGAGACCAACTACTCTGGGTTAATGGGGCTGGAGGAGGAGCGGAGGCCTCGGTAGGCTGAGATGATCAAGGACAGCATCCTGGCAGAGGAGGGGCTGGACCGAGCTGTAAAAAGGGACTAAATCCAGAAATGTGAGGACAACGGCAGCCTGCCCAAAGCTGAGAGTTTCCGTGGCCTAGGTGATGGATTAAGTTCATTTATTCATTCAGCAAATATTTAGTGAGCTGCTTTGTCTTGTGGATACAGTGGTGAATAAAACCCAACAAAACTCTTTGCCTTGGTAGAGCTTAAATAATGAATGAAGATTTTTAGAAGATGTTTTGTGCTGTGTATGCATATGCATGCATATGTATTGGGTATCTATACGTATCTATGTGTTACGGGCTGGGGAGGGGAGACTGAGAGGCGAGGGAGGGATTTCAGTGTAAGTGGTGCCATCCACATAGGCCTGACTGAGAAACTTGACAGTTGGGCAAGTGCTTCTTAGCACTAGAAGCAGCCAGCATAGTGACTGAATGTTTGGGAACTAAGGAGTAGGTGCGTGGGCTGGAGCATACACAAGTAGGAGGAGGTAAGAGGATAAAGTCCGAGATAATGGTGACCAAATCACAGAAGTCCCTATAAGCCACCCGGAGGCTTTTCCTTTTCTCCACTCAAATGTACAGCTATTACAGGGCCTGCTTGATACATGCGGTGAAAATGTGGAGTAAATGCGGAAGGCTGGCCGGGCGCGCCTTACGGTGCAGCAGGGATCCCGTCTGTCTGTCTGTCATAGAGAACAGATGACGAAGTGGCAAGGTTAGAAAGAACATTGGTGAGAAGGCTGTTCCAGGTAATGCACGCGAGATGACACTGGCTGGGACCAGGGTGGCGTGAAGTGGGGAGAGATGGTGAAGCTGGAGGGGTTAGCGGCGTTGCTGGTGCGGTGCGGGCTGAGGAGAAGTCATTGTACTCTGTGACAGATTAAGGAAGAGAGAACAAAAAGCCGAAAAGGGGATTTTGCGCTGCTCCAGGAGCAGTACGTTTGATTTTGTTTTGCCCGTGTTCGTAGTAACGCGTCTTGCTGCTGCCTGTCATGCGACTGGATCAGTTGTTAGACGAGCGCCGTTGTGTCACGGGTAGTTTCAGCTGAGGTTTAGAGAGCTGTACCCAGTAGCAGGTTTAGTTTGGAATCCGAAAGGTTGACGGCCTCAGGAAGCAAGGCACACTGTGACAAGGACAGAGTGATCAGCCACAGTCCCCTTTGGGTTTCTGCCGCCAGAAGCACACAGGGAGGTAGCAGATGCAGCTGTGTCTTGTTTTCCCACAGGTGTAAGAAGGAACGGGTGTGTGTGCTTTAAGCTTGGTTTTTTTAAGGCTGGTCCCTGACACCAAACATGTCAGAGAGAGGTGTGATTATCTGCTTCCGTTCTGAGGCCAAGTCGTCGAGGCTTTAAGTCTCAGCCGATATTTCAGTCCTTGGCAGTGTAGATGAGTTTCTGTGCAGTGCCCCCCCACACACACCCCTTCTTTTACTCTTTCCTGCCCCTCTTCCCTGCTTTATGCAAATGTCATTGGGAGAAGAGCTCTGTGTGAACTTCAGCTGCACTGGCAGCTGTCTGTGTGTGGGGGCCTGGTGCAGAAGAGTGCTCTGTTGTGCTCGGGTTCTGCTTGGACTCGCTGTTTCGTACACAGTGGAGGAGGTTGGGGGAGAGGAAGGCAGGGTGTGAACGCAGCCAGCGGACGTGTCTTCAGAGCAGGGCCACGGGCAGCTTTGCTTGAAACTGGGTTCCCTAGAGCCACAGTGGAGCCATGAAAGAAAGTGAACAGATTCACTCACACCCAGTGTACAGGAGGAATTTACGCTGGCAGTTTAGTTACTGGAACTTTATCCATAATCCTAGGAAATGGAAAAGGGAGGGAAGAAAACAAGATCTCTGTGGCATATAACTTGGGCAGTTCTTAGCTTTCTTTTTTTTTTTTTTTTTTTTTAACGCCTACAGCACCTGGTCTTCCTAGGTGGTCTCCCATCCAAGTACTAACCAGGCCCGACCCTGCTTAGCTTCCAAGATCAGACAGGATCAGGTGTGTTTGGAATGGCATGGCCATAGACAGCATTTTGTTTTGTGATAACAAAAATATGTATGATGAAAATTTTTTCAGATAATAAAGAAATGAGTAAATTAAGAAGTCTCTTACCCTCAACTTCCTTCCTAAGAATCACTTAATAATCACTTAATAATTTGGTGTCTTCCAGAATATTTTCAGTGTGTGTATAACATTGGTGGACATGAGTGGTTTTTTTAAAATGTAATTGTGATTATGTTATAAATCTTGTTGCAACTCGCTTTTTTCCCCTCTGTGTATCTTAGGTATAACTGTACATCAAAAATGATACTTTAAATGGCTGTCATTATACACAGAAGCATACAGTTTTCTACAATAGATTTCCAGATGTAGACTCAGTGGGTCATTGGTTAAATACATTTAAATTTTGCTCAGTACTGTACAGCTCTCCTCAAAAATTCCCAATTCACATTCTTCTTATTGCCACAAAAGTGAATGCAATCTTTAATTGGATTCAATAACAGTAAGGCGTCCGCGACAGGACAGGTGTTTCTTTTGCGTGATGAGGCCAGGATGTGTCCATCATCCTTCTGCACGTGCCCCAGAGCAGGGACAGCCCTTCTGGAGCCAGCTGGTACCTGCTCTCATCTCTGAGGATCTGTTCCTTTCACATTGGAGCCTAAGCCTACACTGGGTTCTCCTGCAGGTTGTGCATGTGTCTGTTTAATCACTTATCCTCTTTAATTCTTTAATTACTTTCTTTTCATTACCTCCTGTGTTTTGAAAATGACAAATGAAGTTCGTGAAAAAATAGTATAATTAAAGTTGGTTCCTTTTTAGGCAAGGAAAATGGGACAATATGTTTTCTCCAAGGTTAACACTTTGATAGTAAGGTCAGTCCCCTAAGAAAGGCTGGTTTGATGAAAAACCACTGGGCTAGGGAATGCAGAGACTAAAATTTCCCTTAAGAGACACAAAATCTCCCTCCAGCAACAGCGCAACTTCTTTATAAAGCAGGTCCTGACCTAAATTCCGTAGTTTTTATGTAACCAGGCAAACAGGCCTTGAGCCAGGCGGTCCACACCACTCGCGGCTCAGCAAGAACACAGGTAGGAGGTTCTTTTCTGGCAGCGTCTTCGGTCTGACCTTAGTGAAGTCCTACATTTCCTAGAAAGAATAATTAGAAGGAAGCAAAACCTAGGACCTGGAGTCAGAATCATTAAATCCCTTTTTTATCATATCAGTCTGCCTCTTACTGACATTATCTCACTGATTGGTCCTCTTGCAGAACTGGGCTTCCAGAGGAGTCTCTTGCCACTTACATCTTGCAACTAACTCCCTTCTCATCCTGCAAACAGAACGTTAACCCAGGCCAGGCTTTCCCCTCTTGGGGTCACCCTCCCTAGGAAAAGGAGAGGCCAGGCCGCACAGGTCTGTTAGAATCCGGGTGGCATCCCGTCACTCTCGTCCTGGGAATGCTCAGCCGCTCACAGAATTGTTGGCTTCAGATCTCCTTCCTAGGGAGACTAAAAGCCAGCTAAGCGACAGCCAGGACATAAGCCTTCCCATCTCTTCCCTCCGGCTCCCCTCCCGCTCACCTGGTCACACGTCCTCACGCTGTGCATGGCCTGTCTTCCCATGTCCCATCCGTCCGTGGACATTTCCCTCGTTGCTGCTCCTGGTAACCAGTGATGCTTCTCACTGGGTCACAGGGACTTCACCCCAAGCACCTCTCCTGACAGCCCAGATTCTTATGCTAATTCTCATGAATGTGCCATCTGGTTTTTGCTAAGGATAGTTTGTAGTATTTATCTGTAGAGCTGCCTTGGAATAGTGCTTTCCAGCAGAAATATCACGTGACTCGTATATGTAATTTAAAATTTTCTAGTAGCCATATTAAAAAATCAGTATATACAAATATTATTTCGACATGTAATCAGTATGAAAAATTAACTTTTTTCTTACTCAGTCTTCAAAATTCAGTGTGAACTTTATGCTTCAGCACATCTTCTTTCAGATTAGCCACCTTCCGGTGCCCAAGAGCATTTCGTGGTGGTGGCTACTCCATTGGAGAGCACAGCTCTAGAACTTGCCTCCTGGGGACTCATATCTTGTTATCAAAAATGGTGGGATGGATCATTACTGAAAAGAAATAGACCTATTAACCCTCCTTATGATTTTTGTACTACTTACTTCCAGAAATCTGGAGTTTTATTTTTCTTCTTTTTCAAGTGGATTTTCTTTTTCAGTCCTGAGTTCATTTTGATAGCATTAAAGGTGGGCTCCATTCTCTGAACTACCCAAGCATATGGTTTCTGAATTTCCTGGCACATTTGACTTTTTTCCTCTGTATTTTAATTTGGGTTTATCTTGAATATTGAAAATGCTTATATTCTTCAAACCAAGATTCATGCAGATTTTTAATTAGACATCTAAAATACACTGTGACTGCGTTACCTAATATAATTTTGGATACTTGAAAGCTAACGGTGGCACTGCCAAAGTTCCACATGAAAAAATGTATCTCTTCGCAGCTAAGGCCACATCTGCTCATCCAGAAGATTCAACTCTGGTGTCACATTCAAAAATAGTAACCCAAAAGCAACACGTCCAGAGGAGAGCACCTGGGAGGGTGGGGTGAACTTGAAACACTGGCATCTGAGGGACTGTTGACGGGAGGGGCTCGTTTCACCTGGCGAAGAGTAAGGCAGTCATGGGAACTTTTTAAATATATGAAGTCCTGTCGAACAGAGAGGATTACATGTGTCCCGAGTGGATGAAGGGGACAAGGAAAGGCAAGCGTTAGGCTTAACAAAGAGAAGACCTCCATCCCCAGTAACAGGCGTCCAAATGGAATCACGCTCCTCAAGAAATAATACCTTTCCTGTCACTGTAGCTGTTGCAGGGTGGCTGTGTAACCGTGGTGAGGTGGAGGGACTTCAGGCAGCAGGTAGACGCCCTTCCTGTGTGTCGTCCATTCCCGAGACCCTCCCTGATGTCGTGTCTCTTCCCCTTGACAGTTAGAACAGCAGAGGCAGCAGTTGCTTACGGAACGCCAGAACTTCCACATGGAGCAGCTGAAGTACGCGGAGCTGCGCGCCCGCCAGCAGATGGAGCAGCAGCAGCACGGGCAGAACCCGCCGCAGGCGCACCAGCACTCGGGACCTGGGCTGGCACCGCTGGGCGCAGCCGGGCACCCCGGCATGATGCCCCATCAGCAGCCCCCTCCCTACCCTCTGATGCACCACCAGATGCCGCCGCCTCACCCCCCACAGCCAGGTGAGAGGAGGCGTGCTCATAGATGAGGCCAGGCCGTCCCCCCGGCACCGGGCATCCGAGGGGTGACCGCGCCACTGGGATTTCTGACTAGGACCGTTTAGAATGTCTGTTGTCATCCAGGAATCGTAGGCAAGTGAGATACGGTTTTATAGCCGTCGCCACATAAAGCCTGCCGCGTTCTCCTTCCAGAGTCCTCTTGGCATGGCGCCGTTCCGTGGGTAGGTTGGCCTCTGAATGGGCAGCATATCCCAGAGTTCCTTAAAAATCCATCCTTGGATTGTCTACATTTTTTTAAAAAGAACTTACAGACATTTTTAAAGATAGACACACAGAAAAAGAATAGTACGGTGAATTCTTATGAGCTACCTTCCAACATTACTTTTCTGCTATTGTTAATTTTTTTTATGGAACCATTCAACTGTAGACAGAAAGAGAAGAGTGCAATAATCCCCCAGTACCAGTTGCACAACTTCAAAATTGTCAATAAATTATCGGTTCCTCCTCACGTTGGGGTGAGAGACTTCGAAATGTATCTCTAAGTAATGAAAATCTTCCTTTTTAATACAACCTGCTATCATCACACAAAACACTTCCTAATGTCGTTAAATGTCTTTGACTGTTTCATTTGTTTGAATTAGTATTCAAAAAGGCCTGCAGCTGATAGTTCTCTTAGATCTATTTTACTGTTAACGAGTCCCTCCTCCACCTTTTTTTCTCCTTTTTTAAACACCATTCACGTTGAAGAAACCGAGCTTTCCCCTGTGGCTGTCCAGCTGTATGCTCAAGGTGCACAGTGTCAGGGCCCCCGCCGTGCCCCTCTTCCTCCCGCACGTCACTCATAAGCCAGGGGGGCTGCTGTGGATGTTTCACCAGGTTCAGGTTCCCTTCTGGGGGGAGGCGTCTTCCCGTAATGTCGGTTGTCTCTTGTGAGTCAGATTGGGCCGTGGCTCTGATGTCGCTAGTCTGATCCTCCCGTGCAGCGTTCCCCACCAGATGCCGCCTGAGGGTTTACCTGCCATTGAGAAAGCTTTCTCCATCAGTTGTTTCATCAGGCATTGCAAAATGGCGAGATTTCTAAATTTATTATTCCTTCTGTGCTTATTTACTTAACATTTCTCTTGCATTTTTATAGCAGTGGTTCTGTTATTTTAAAAAAACCTTCCTTCGTAAGTCGTTTAGTTATCCTGGAAATCAGTCCTTACAGGAAAGGCTGGATAAATGCTGCATCATCCTTTCTCTTTATGAGTTATTTGAATAAAGAGTTACTATCTCCTGCCCCCTCTCCGTCTCCAAAGGTGACCAGTAAGGGGTTTTTTTTCCTATTGTATCTGTATGCTTTCAAATTGTGACTTTTTGTATAGTTTATGTGTTTCAGTCATTCTTTTTGATGCTCAAATTGTCCTCTTTAGCTCGTGGGAGCCCTTTTAAGTTGGCAGCTATCCACATTTTAGCCACCTTGAAAGTTGAACTCACGATTCTTCAGACTGCTTGGCAGCATTAAAACTAAAATGTACCTTTAATTTCCGCTTTCTCTCCCCACCCCCCATATCTCTTCCCATCTTAGAGGGCAGTGAGTATGGATGTGTGCTGTGTATTGTGGGGCTCTAGTAAGTCATCCTGTAAGCTTTTCATAATTACTCTCTAGTAATGTATCAAGTGCCCAGAAAAGCCGGGGGTTGTGCATTGGTCAAGGCACATGGAGGGAGCTAAGATAAATACAGAGAGGCCCTTGGAAGCATGAGAAGGTCCAGTGTGACTAATGCCTCTGGCCTGACCTACTCGAGAGACAGATTTTCTAAGTCTCCTTGTGGAAATAACCATGCACATTTACCTGAGGAGTCACACCTGAGAAACCCACGATCTGCCAACTCGTATTATCAACATGAGTCTTTAATTCACAAACCTCAGAACCTGTTTTAGATGCTAGTTTTGATTAGCTTTACTCAAAAGTACAGCTGGGTTGATTTTGGGAAGTATGCATTTCGCACACACACGTACACACAAAACAAATTGCAGTTGCGGAGTTTCCTATTGCCATCAGACTTGCCACTTGATCTGGGTGCTGGGTGCGGCTCTGAGGAGGCTGCCAGCTCACAGCACAAGGCGCTCCTCCTCAGTCCTCTCTGTCGGCTTGTGCGGACCTTAAATTCTCTGGAGGAGATCTCATTTTCTTCCAAGTTAAGCTTTAGAAAAACACAAATACCTACCAGAATGAAGATCACAAAATGACTTTTTAAAAACAGTAGGTATTTTTAAAATTTAGTTCCTAAAACTATGGGGATAAATATTAAGGAGGACGTTCGCTGTAGCTGCTTGATGTTTGGTGATGCTGAAGCATCGTCATCTGCAGTAATGTTCCCGGAGAACTTCTGAGTAGCTCCAGCACTTGCATTTAGGTTCTAAAAGATGGGAGAGGCGTGCTCTGCCTTTTCCCCTAAATTGCATCCTGGTGAGAATAGCTGTTTGCACATCAGGCCCTTCACCCAGTGTCTTCACTGCACTTGAAGAACGGATGCGTGGCCATGGCCTTGAGGGCTGCATAGTGGGGCCGGAGTTCGTATGGGGTTCCGTCTTACCCCAAAGCAGTATCCCAGCACTGCCCCCCTTTACAGGACTGACAGACGCAGATACGACTGTTCTCTTAGGCGAGGCCAAAAAACGAGAGTTCTAAAAATAACCTTGAGGCTAGAAATAGGTCATTTTTATATTTTCTTTCTCAAAGAAATAGGTGTAAGTGAATTTGTAAAGAAAAAGATGACTGTGTATGAGAGTATATTTTAAAAATCTGCAACAAGGTATTTTCTGAAAAATTTTTATTGAAATGTACATATGGAAAACTATACAAATCGTAACTAATGTGTCTTGGTAAGTTTTACACTTGACGGAGAACATTCGTGTAGCCAGGGCCCGCGGGCGCCACCGCGCTCCCATCTCCCTCGCGCCCCACGAGGGTAGCACTGTCCTGATTTCTACCCCGCGGGCGAGCAGGCTGGTTTGAATGGTAGCTGGGCGGACCCACCAGTGAGTTTTGTGTACGCCCGACGTGTCTCACTCCACACTGTGCGTGTGATGCAGCCACATCATCGTGAGTGGCGGTTCCTTCTGTTCGCTCTCTGTTCCTCTGTGAGGCTCCGCCACGGTCTCCGAGTCCGTCCTCCTGCGGACAGTTACCTTGTCACAGAGGGTAAGTGCTGCCGTGAGCGTGCACGGGTCTCTGGCGGGCAGAGGTGCACATTTCTGTTTGTGCGCCCTCCCCAGGAGTGGAATTTGGTGCGCACCTGGAACAGGTCACCGGACATGCATGTCTGTTCACGGTACAGATGCTGCCACAGTTTTTCCTCAGTGGCCACGCCAGTTTACACTCTATCAGTGTGCGAGAGCTCCAGCAACTCAAGTAGTCATTTTTTTAAATTGCCCCTTTTGTGGAGTTGCTTTGGGTTTGAATGTAAAATTAAGTCAGATGTGTTACAGAGTAAAATTAATAACAATAAATTAAATCTTTAATTAGTTAAAAGTTGCCCTAATATTAGTTTAGAAAAGGCTGGTTGTAACAGGTGCGTTCGCCGCACTGTTGTAGAGATCAGCTCGGGGGCCTTTCAGATCAGGGCAGGGGAGAAGTACGAGTGTGGTCCTTCCAACTGATGTTCCCTAAGTTCCGGAAAAGATTGCAGCCACACGTTTATGCAGGAGCTGAGGGTCGGTATCCAGGTCCCTGGGCTGGCTTTTGGTGTTCGTCCAGACTTCATGGTGTGTGAAAGAAGGGGAAAATCAGCCTTAGGAAGCCGGGAACGGGTGGCGAGGTGGGGAGAAGATCAAGACAGATTTATCCCTGGGCGTTTAATTTGTCCGGCTCTCTGATTTCTTAAGAGTTTATATGATTACGTAGATGGATAATCTTTTCTCTACAAAACTGGCCATCAGTTTGCAGTAGAGTCCATTAAAACAGTAGTACAGTGTTGAGAATCTGCCGGGCTGTCACACCCATGGGCCCAGGCACCGGGACGGCCGCTGATGCCTGTGTGGATTCCATTTAGCTTCTGCCCCTGCAGTCCCCCCTCCCTCCCCTCCCCCGCCCCTTCACTCATTCAGATGCTCACAGGTCTGGATAGAGAGTACTGTCCATATGCCGGTCTCTCTTCCTTGGCTCTTCTATTATTTGGTCCTCTCGCTAACTCGCCTGGAACTCCAGCTCTTTGTGGGTTTTGTCCCTATCCCTGCTGAAGTAGCCCCAGTTTACTTTTTCCTACCAAGCCAAAAGGCAAAGAAGTACTTGTAGTATGATATTTCTGGTGTACGTTTGGCAAATGGAAACTCGAGGAGGCTGCAGCCATCTTTGTACCACCCCAGGATTTTGCTGATCTTCATGAAATACACTGCACTGCCTTTCATCTTTTCATTTAAATTGCAAAACAGTGTGATTTCATGGAGTGATTCCTAAATTAAAGCCTTACTAGTTCTCCCTGTGGGGCTGCCCTTCCAGGTGGTGCAGGGTGAACAGTCAGAACAGCACCTGGTCCTTGAGTACAGGCACAGTGCCCCTCGACCACCCCCCGGGCCGTGGTGTATGACAGCACGTGGGGACCGAGAAGCAGGGTGGCCTGGGCAGTGTCTGCTGCTCTCTGAGGTGCTCTTGATCGTGCTGCTTACTTGACAAAGGAGGGCGCCCCAGACTGCTGGGGTCCCCTTTAAAGTAAGGCGGCCGGTCCTCCGGGGCCTTGGCACATATTTAAAGGAAGATTACCTGTCAGTGGGTCGAGGCAGAAGGAAATGACACAGCTCTGGTGCGGGCGTGCTGTGGATGTCCCCTCTCCGAGGCTCAGGAGTGCTCGCGTGCGCCTCACGGCTCTGACGCGAGCCCCCGACTCCGGGGAAGCCTCATGTGTGTCTGTGTGTGAAAAGCAGAGGGGAGAGGATGGCCTGGTTGTACATACCTTATTAATGTATAGCATTTTTAGAAGTGCCAAAAAATGTAAAGTAGGAATTGGTCTGATTTGATGAAAACTCAGACATGGTAGAGATGCTGGTTTAATTATAAAACTAGGATATTTTGCATCCGTTAGTAAAATATTGGTTGTTCAAGGAAATTTAACCAAGCCACTAGGCACTTGGCTTCTAACCCCCAGGGTAGATCCACTTAAACAACCCTACCCTTGGGAATAGTACTCAGGCGGGAAAGAATTACAACCAGTCGGCAGTCCCCAGCCCACACTGGGCTCACAGCCCCACTGAAACGGAGAAGGGACAGCTCATCATGTCAGCCAAGTTTTTCTTATCTGTGGTGCCTCTGGTCCCGCTCGCATCACGTGACAGCAAGGTTGCTAGCCACTTTCCGGAGTGGCAGGTTACCCTCACAAAGAGAACAGTGCCGGCTCAGTCCTCAACAAAGAGCGACTGTGGCAGGCGCCCTCGGAAGCCGCTGCGGGAGGAGCGGGCTCGGGAGCCCCGGCTTTTCCTCGCAGTCCCTGATTGTGTTATTTCCGTTCTCCGGGGACTCAGCCAGAGCACGTGCTGTGGACAGTTAGAAGCGGAGCAGTGAAATGTGCTCAAGATCGGAAATGCAGAGGTTCCCCTTCCTGGTTTCACGTTCCTTTCCCACCTGCCTCTCCCATCCTGAGGAATAGAAATTAAACCCTTAAATAATATTCCATTAGGCATGGTGGGCGGAACACTTTAGTAAAAGAGCTAATAAACCTGCGAGGGTGTGAGGGATTTTTCCACTAGGCTAAACCTAATTTTAGCAAACCTTTCCGTTTTTTTAGGCCCCAGATGCCTGCTGGTTTGTTTTTTGTTGTTGTTTTTTTTTTTTTTTTTTTTAAGCTTGTATGTAGGTCAGACTCCCACCAGTTTGTGCTTTGATGCTGCTGTTTTGAAGCCACAGTTCTCTGTCTTACCTCTCTCTCTGCCAGGGAGGGAAATACCGGAATTTTTTTAATGGAAAATATATTACATGCACACACACTTTTTGTTATGTTTAGTAAGGCCTGCTCCTGTGCATTTCAGGTTCGTGTGGGCCAGAATTACTCATGTTTAGTAAGAATTAATAGAAACGCCTTCAGATGTGGTCATCTGTCTAAAAGTGGTGAGACCTGTATCAGACACGAGAAAAACCACAACGATGTTTAGATTTCAAAAGAATAGGGGTTGCTTTACAAGAAATTAAGGTGTATTCTCTCAGCCCTTTTAAATTCTACTCCATTTCAAATTTGATCTTTAGAAGTCAGCTTCTAAGAGAATGGGCCTCAGGGCCAGACAGACCTGGGTTTGAATCTCAACTCAGTGTTTGTTTTTATGACATTGGGCCAAATTACAGCCTCTCTGAGACTTTGTTTCCTTCCCTTGAAGCTGGGCCCTTCCGTCCTGCAGCCTTCCTAATGACCTAGAGGGTTCAGTGAGACCTGTCACTGCCTGGCAAAGGGCAGCCCACACTCAGCCATCTTGTCTCCTCCCTGTCTTTTCTGTAAATCCACTGCCCTAGGCACACCAGCATGTGAGTTATATAGCATGTGGCGGCAGTAACCTCTGGATGGCACAGGGACATCGCTCACTCTTAGTGCTGCTTGCTTTGCTGAGAAATGTCTGTCTGTGAAAGGTCCCATAAGCAGAGGTAAACTATTTCCTCTAGTCTTTTTTGTTGCCACCTTTCCCAAGGAACCATTGTCCTCTCCTCATACCTCGAGCATCCATATACCAGTGGCTTTGTTGCCCTGTTTGTAACAGAAGAACTTTGTTTCTCAGAAAGCTTCGTAATTTATAGCAAGAGAAAGGAAAGGTGTTTTCCAGCTGTTGGCCTTATAGCCTTGGAAAACCCTATAGCTGCCCTATTCTAGCTTATTGCCGTAAAGATATAGGGAAATAGGTAAATGGGCCACTGAGCAGGTAGCTTTGAGAACAGCACTGCAGCTGGGCCTGACAGCAAGAGCCTGCAGGGTGGTCCCAGCACGCATAGGGTGGGAGTGACCTCACGGTCTGTGTCATCTGCATCCCATAATCTACTGGAAGACGGACCACCACCGTCACCACCACTCCCTGCCCCCCGCCCCAGCCTTCATCCACAGGTGCACTGTGGTTACTAGCACCTACTCTGCAGCCAAAGCACCCAGATCAGATCTGGGTTTCCCTGTTTACACACTTCATGACATTGGCCAAGTTCCTCAGTCCTTGGCCTCCCCTTTCACAAACTCGATGACTTAAAATAACATTAATTCTTCCCCAGTCGTAGGAGATAGAAGTCCTGTCTCTAGCAAGGCCACGCTTCTTCCGGGGGCTCTAGAGAAGAGTCTGCCCTCCGCCCCTTTCGGCTTTTGGTGTACGGCAGCGTTGCTCGGCTTGTGGCCACGTCTCCCTTTGCTCCATCTTCACCTCTCCTCTCCTCCACGTGTCGTCTCCTCCATGTATCTCTTGAAGGACATTCGTCATTAGATTTAGGACCCACCGAGGTAATTCAGGATGACCCCATCTCCAGATGCTTACGTAAGCACATCTGCAAAGACCCTTTTCCCAAAGGTGGTTCCAGGCACTAGAACGCGTATGTATCTCTGGGGGCCGCTGTCCCGCCCCTGCACGGCGCTAAAGTGTGTGTGTGTTGGATCAAACACTTATTTATTGCAGGAAGCAGAGCAGTCTCGTAACTGTGATATAGTTGCCCGGAATTAGAGTGTGCACCTTAAAGATTTTTCTTAACGCTGGGTGTTATATTAAGTCTTTTCACACGAGCCGTTTCACTTGAGCGCAGCATCGTGTGGTAGGAAGAGAATTGGATTTAGAGTTAGAAGACTTGGTCCCGATCCTCCTTCAAGTTCTGTGACCATAAAGAAGTCTCTTAACTTTTCTAAACTGTTGTTTACTGTTCATAAAATGAAAATATTTGTTCCTCTCAGAAGTGTGTTAGAGGAGCGGGGACGTACTAAGGCGCTACGACAGGCGGACAGCTCCTGCGATCGTGTAGCAAGCCGCGTGGCGGACGTGGGCGGACGCTGAGTGTCGCTCTGTGCAGTGGCTCGCGCAAGGACGCCCGTCTGCGCCGGGCGACGTGGAAGTGAGGCCGTGTGCTTACTGTCTGGCGGACTGCGCCTGCATCCGCGGTCTCTCTGCCGGGCGCCTGTGTGTTCGCTTTGGAGAGCACCAAAAGGCGCCCCAAAGGGTCCAAAACTTGCTGTCCTGCTTATTCTGGGGGATAATGTGGATGTATTATGCTCAGAAATTAGTCCCCCAAAGGCAGTGGACCACCTGTACCCCTGACTCTCGTACCTCACTGGGGTTCTCTTCATTGACACCCCTGTAGTAAAGGGCTCCCCTCTGTGTCCTGAGACAGGGAACAGACCAGAAATGGCTGGTGTGTGGCTTGATGCTTTGTGTGTGTCTTAAGACAGGCCTTTCTCTGAACGGTGGCACAGAAACCCTCACTTGCGCTATCTCCAGTACTGCTCGCTCTCTTTAATTGCCAGTTAGCCATCCCAGCTCTCAAATTTGCCAAGATCGGACCTTGAGCATTCTTATTTCCAGCTATCTCAGGGCCGTGTCTAGAAACCTGTATACGGTTCTGTACAGTTGATCCTACAGAGATAACTAAAGTCCCTAGATTTTAAGAAACAACATAGATTCTTTTACCTCATTCTGTAGAGAGTATAATTTACCCTTATGTAAAACAGCTTCAACCTTGCTTTGTGCCCGTTAAACTGTTCTCCTTTGTGGTTCTTTAGAACCAAGCCCAGCAGTCAAACTAGAGTTCGAGGACTAATACCCACCATCGTATCTGGGGCAGGATTGGCAAACCTCGACTTGCAGGCCAGAGCTGGGCCATAGACTAAAAATGGTTTTTACAGTTTAAATAGTTGGGGGAAACAAAAAAATGTTGATGTCATGTGAAAATTATGTGAAGTTCACATTTCAGAGTCCATAAATAAAGGTTTATTGGGGCACAACCTGTTTGTTACACGTCGCCTGTGCCTGCCTTCATGCTACAATGGCAGCGTCGAGTACTTGTGAAAGATCACATGGCCTGCAACGTCCAAATATTTATTATCTGGCTCTTTTACAGAAAAAAAAATCCACTGAAAGTTCTGAGGGCTCAGAAACTGAATACAGGAAGTATTTTACCATTCTTGTATCTAGCTTCTACCATTGATTTCAAAACGATAGGAAGAGATAAAGGAGTCCTCTGTTTTTCTCACTCTCTTCCCCCTCCCCCACCACACCCCATCTGGTTCTCCAGGGCCAGTGCTTCATGGTGTGGGGTAGAGGGAGAGAATTTTTTGTGACCAGGACTTGGGGATTCCAATCATAATCCCTTTTCAGTGGTGATTTCACAGCCTGTGAAGCTCACTGTTGACTAAGCTGTGATCCCTGGACTGTGCACTGACCTGCTGTTAAAATCCTTCTTATCTACGGCCATGCCGCCCTGAATAGGCCCGATCCCGTCTGATCTCGGAAGCTAAGCAGGGTCGGGCCTGGTTAATACTTGGATGGGAGACCATCTAGGAAGACCAGGTGCTGTAGGCTAAAAAATAAAAAAATAAGAGATTGTAAGCTGACAAGGTCCTTGGAATCTGTGAGGTCAACCAAGGGTTGCCTTGCCTAAAAAATGAAATGAAAACCAAATTCTTCTCTCCATCCCCTGTGGTCTGTGCTTGGCATTTTGTGTCCTCGGGAAGATATTTGACAATCCAATGTTCACCTAAACTAACCAGAATGAATGCTTCCTTTAAGGATGCTGTTTTTACAGCTACCTGACTATCCCAGGGTTTACAGTAGTCATTCACGCTGCAGACCTGCCCATTACACCCCACCATCAATCAGTCAGTCAATACTAGACATAGAGATTATTGCAGATTATTGCTCTGTCGATATTTCAGATCCTTTGGAGGGTTAGGTATTTGTCTGTATACATCAATCTTGGGCAGTGAGTTGATTCTTCTTTCCTAGCATACTTATCTTAGTACTTTAAATTTCTCTCCACAGGTCAGATACCAGGCCCAGGTTCCATGATGCCCGGGCAGCCCATGCCAGGCCGAATGATTCCCACCGTGGCAGCCAACATCCACCCCGCTGGGACCGGCCCTGCCGCTCCTGGTATGCCTCCGATGCCAGGGAACGTCTTAGGACCCCGCGTAACCCTCACGGCACCTAACGGCATGTGTAAGTCCTATGCTGGGGGACGTATACCCCAGGGTCCCTCTGGGAGGGTTTCTCTCTGTGATGTGACACGTCCATGGACAGTGTGACCTGTGATAGTGGGTTCCAGAATATCAGATTTCACTCGGTGCTTTTCAGCACCCATGATTGGCAGGTGCACGGGTGCTGAGTGCAAAGTGTTTTTGGTCATCAGGCTCACGTGGCCCGTACTCATAGCACCGAGGTCTGAGGAGGCCAAATGACACCCCTCTGGCTCCTGTGTGTCTGGTGTGGATATTGGTAAACACAGAGCTGCTGGTGATTTTTCCTACAGGAGCCTTTTATTGATACTGGATTCAAAAGTGGTAGGTGTAAAGAAAAAAAGAGGAGCCAGTTTAAAGCAGGACTAAGAATTAAGTTTCTTGGAGCCACGTATTGGGAGTGGCTGCCTGGACTAAGGGAGGAGTATTCAGGGCAGCGCTGAGGAGGGTACAAGGTCCCAACGGGCTCAGTGGAGAAGGCTTGGGTGCCGCGGAACAGTGTCCAACAGCGTGTGGGAAGCCGGGCTGCTCCTCCCACACGGTCTTGCGTCGCTCTTGCCTTGGCCTCCAGAGAGTCGCTTCAGAGGCTGTGGCCCGCCCTTGACTCCTACAGACCTTCTGAGCAAGAACAGTCCCAAAATGCAGCCACATCCGAGATCCCAGGTTCATTTATAAGTTCACGAATGTGCCGAGGAGTTAGCTTCTATTCACGATAAAAAGACCTGGGACAAATGAGAATCCCTGGCCTCCAGTTGCCGTAGTTGGGAGAGTGAGAAATAAACAGTTGGATTGTAGTATAGGCAGAAGTTACATGAGACAGTGAAGTAAGTGCCTGGTGTGAGTGCCCCGTAGTATCCTGGTAGTGCCCAGGGCCGGGACGTAGGCCATGCGGATGAAGGCCTGTCTCATTTCTCTCTGGACCCCGAGGAGCTAGGTGAACAGAAGGAAGACGGGAGTCTAGCTGGGTGTATAGAATCACAAAAACAGGAGGGAAAAAAAGACCTCCCTTGAGGCAGCGGTCAGAGGTTGCAGTATAGCAGGTACCTCTTCTCCTTGACAAGAAAATGCTTGCCTTGCCACCTTGCAGGCAACATACAGATGGACCAGCCTCCCAGGACAGGTGACCAGTTTGTCCTCCCCATTGCAGAGATGATATTACTGGTCTTTACCACCGTGTCATATCCTGCTAACCACCCACAGTTTGTGACCGTAAAGGGCCCTCAGTGGAGTACCTTGAGAAAGTGGGAGGTTCCCCGCAGCTGGCCCCCCCACTGCTTCCTTCCACACACGAGTGTTTCAGGGATCCTGAGCTGCGTCTTGGCCCTGGGGCCCTGGGCAGGCCTGCTTCCTTCCCCTCCTCGGGCGTTCGGTTTTCTCCCCTGAAAGATGCCGCGAGGGATCAGATCAGTGGGCTTTGGACCCTTTGAAGAGCCTTGGCGGTCTGGCAGAAACCTCATGGGGGAAGTTGGGTGAATCGATGGTAAGGGGGGCTGTACCTTAATTATTTGTTTCATATGTTTTCATTTCTGGCATAATCTAGAGTTTCTAAAAACCCTGTATTAAACGATCTCTAGGGGTCCTTCGTATGCTAAAGTAGCTGAATAGAAATAGGAAAGAGCCCCAGACAGCTCATGCTAATTGCTCCCTTCTGGACCTGACCTAGTTTGGGCCAAAAATCCAAGCACTGCATTTCAGGCGCTTGTGGCCTCCCAGGACTGTCCACCTTGTCAGCAGCTGCCTCGAGGGGAGTCTTCTGGCCCTGGCGGACACAGATAATCAGCAAGTTGTTGTTGATAATCTATATTTTGTGCGCAGCTTGGCTAGGCACTTGAGCAAAAGAAGACAGAACTTGCCCAGGAAAGAGCTTATCATTTAACTGAAGAAATAAAATTAGCAGAGAACCATTTAAGTACAGTAAATTCAAAATGTAATTAAGTTCCAAAAAGATCTGGACTGATTCTTGTGGAAGGGGTGAGCCTTGAAGGAGGGCGGGACAGATTGAGACACCCACCACCACCACCCCCACTCTGGTCAGGGCAAGCAACGTGAGCAGTGGCCTGGAGGTTCAAGCAGACCGGACCTGTGTGGACCACAGTGGCTGTGAGGCCTTGTGGACCACACTGGTTGCCTGCCATAGAGAAAATTACTTCCCGTGTCATTCGTCTTCGAACGGGTTCTTTCCCAAGCGCCTGCTTCCGGCAGTGACGAGTTCCTCTTGGATGTGTTTGCAGATCCCCCTCCACCGCAGCAGCCGCCACCGCCACCGCCGCCACCTGCAGATGGAGTCCCTCCACCTCCTGCTCCGGGCCCACCAGCCTCGGCCGCACCCTAGCCTGCCAGGTGCAGGGGACGTCCACGCCCAGCGCCACCGGCTGTAGTGGGGATGACAAGACATGTTTCTCAGCTTCCTTGCGTTTCAGGATTTCTCTTCCCACAGACCCAGGCACACATCCCATATCCCATCTTCTCCGTTCCTCCTGCCACCCCTCTCCATGCTCTCACTCCCCTCGTGTTAGGTCCTCAGCCAGCACTCAGGGGAAGCCTGTGGCGACAGTGTGCACTGGTCCATCTTGAAAGTAACCTGAGGCCCCCCTCTCCTGGCGTGGGGTGCGCTGGCAGGCTGTCCGCAGGTCCTGTTGACATGAGTGTTCCATGTCTCTCATTTTTGCTCTCCTGCAGTTTTTTTGCTTTGTCTTAATGCTTCTGTGGATAATGCTTTATAATCATCTTTTTGTTTTGTTTGTTTTTGTCATTATTGCTTTAAAGGAGAGCATTCTAAAGTAATAGGAACCAAAAATGGTGGTGGGCAGAGGGGATAGCCAGAGGGGACAAACCTTAAGACATTGTAAGTGACCTTATTTCTGCTTATCTGAGCTAAGAATGGTGCTGTTTGTGAATTTTCATGAGGCTTTTGCCACCCATAGATGCACCGAAGCTAAAAGCGATGGGGAAAGGGACACCACTGAACTTTGTCCCTAGCGAGGGCCTCCGCCCCCTGGCAGGACACACCCATTTAGCAGTCGTAGGGGAGAGCAAGGCACAGAACGGGTCCGCCCCTTCACAGGCCCCCTGGTTCTGGTTTTCTATGCAGATGGCTATTGGATTGGGGGTGGGCGTTGTTGTTTTTCTGAGGGCAGTGTGACTTTGAGGGCTGGGATTGCGGGGGAGGCATTCCTTAGTCCCCGAGATGAGCCAGGAAAGTTGTAGGGGTCTAGGGCAAGGGCCACCCAGTGAATCTAGCCCACTATTCACTGCTCGTATGCATTCTTTTTTTCCCTCTTAAAAAAAAAAAAAAAAAACTTAAAAAAAAAAATAAGTAGATAATGCTGAACATTTTAGCTCGTGGGACTTGGTTAGGATGGCTGGGACACAAGTCCCCACACTACCTCTTGCAGTAGCCGGGGTGAATGGGGTTCAGTGGTACTTTAGGTTTGGGATAGGATCGGAGAAGTGGGGCAGGATCTTTGGCCTCTCGGACCTTCTCCCTTCCCTTTCTGAGATCTCACATTCCATCTGTCTCGAGGTTGTCAAGGAGATGTTGGGGGTATCAAGGAACTCAGAGCATCGTGCTTTGAGGGTTGGGGTGCTCAGGCTGAGAGAGTGGAATGCCATTCAGAGTCAGAGCCACACAAATGCCTTAATTTGAGCCCATCTCTACCCCTGCTCACGAGTGACTTGAGAGTTCTGGTTTTCTTGTCCTCTCTCGCCTCGTCCCCGTGGGTAGGGAGAGGGTCTTCTTGGCAGAGCTTGATTCCCAAAGCACCTGGCCTCTTCACTTCACATTCTCAAGTGGCAGTTTCATTTAGAATGCAAAGTGGAACATCTTTTGGATATCTTTTCTATGTATTTTATAAAGCTTTACATATGAAAGGGTATAGGTAGGTGTTTGTAAAACACCTTAGAACTTTTTTCCTTAATATCAGAAAGCAAAAAAATAAAACCACAGTTAAGATTTGCCTTTCAAACCCTCAGGTGTTGCCTCTAACCAGGTGGCCCTGGTCAGCATCAGAGTACTGGAACCAAGGAGGCCTTGTTCCTTCCGTGTGTTCGTTTTGGACTCTTGGAGTGGAGATGAGCTTGTTCCAAATGGCGTTTAGTTCCAGTGCATTTGCCTCCAGAAAGACCCCAGTGCCTTTGACAGTGGTCAGGGTTTTCCCTATTTCCTGCCAGTCTTTTCCAAAGGAAACTCATTCCAAATACTTAACCTTTCTACTGGGGTCTTAGGAAAATGGAATTCTGGTTCATGCTGTGGTCCCTTGTAACCTCAGGTCTTTAATGTGATCACTTTCAGATTTAAAAGATCCAGGTGGAAATATTTTTACTATGCTGGTAATAATTCTACAGAATACCTAAATTCTTAACACTGTTATGTTTCAGTATAAGTGGTGACTTTTCATGTCTTTCATCTGGTTTCGTTCCTGTAATACAGCCACTCGATTTTGTGAGGGGGGAATAATATGTGGTTTTTGTACAAACATTTCTCAGTGTGTTATTTTGGAAAAATGGAGGGAGTTGGGGGAGATTGGAGGAAATAGATCAAGAAGGCCTAATTTCCCCCCTTTTTTGGTGAATAAATGGAACATTTCTGGATTTGAGTCCCATTCTCTGCCTTCCCATACCAGTGTTTTCATGTGTCCTGAGGAGCCCAAATCTTTAGCCTCATCCGGTCCTGTTCAGCAGTAAAGTTCAGGACGAGTCCTGACTGACTGGCCACCTTCGTGATGCAGAAGGAACGTGCAGGTGAATGTGCCTCACCCCGTTTATTTCTGTGATCAAAGGAGCGGAAGTTCTCCAGGGAGGGCGGCCAACATCCCGGTGCCTCCAAGAGGCTTAGTTTTGCTCGGTGAGCTGGAGCATGTTCATCGGGGTGTGGCTTAGCGCCCATCGAGGCAGGCCTTGAGGCCAGATGATTCCATGCACCCTAACGTGCTTTTAAAGACAGCATCTCGGTGCCCACAGGTTCAAACCCTGTTCACAGAACAGAAGGAAGCCATTGTCTTCAAAATGCTTGTGAACCCAGTGAAGCAAAGCAGCGGATTCTGTGTCCGCCGGGAGATGAGCCCTCGGCCCCTCACGGAAGTGTTCCTGGCTGATTGATGGTACTTCGCGCTCTGACCCTTTCCAGCCCTTCGACCAGGAGAGAGCTGGACCATCCAGGCCTCAGGGAGATTCCTGTTCCTCCCTGAGGGCGATGAGGGAGGTTAGTCCAAACTAGAGATCGGTTTATACTCGAGTGTAAATTCTTTTTAGAGCATAGCAGGACATGTACAGTCCTCCCCAGGGTCCTCAGATCCTCACTGTAGAGTAATTCCCCCAAATGTGATAAGAACGGTCGTCCAGCTTGAGTGCAGATCAGGGTCCCCAGGACTGTCAGCATACAAGCTGCCAGGCCCTCCCCCTCGGAGTCCCTGATTCGATAGGTCTGGGGTGAGTTCTGAAATTTTGCTTTTTTTAACGGGTTCCCAGGGTATCCTGAGCTGTCTGGTCAAGGGACCACATTTTGGGAACCACCGATTAAGAAGGTTGTATGGTAGAGCAAGTTTGCTGTAGTTGACAGTTCTATGAGTCCATTAGTCCAGTAGGCATTCAAAGTCCTACTGTGTGCCAGGCTTTGGACCTTGCATGCAGCGAACTCGTAATGATGAATAAGATGGGCAAGGCACCTGCACATCCAGGCCATGTACATTCTTGTAGGGTGAGGGACACCGGACAATTTCATAGTCGTTAACAAATGTGATTGTTGTAGATCGTGCCAAGCGATGAAAAAGCTAATTGAGTTTTGTGGGATAATGTATATTGGGTTGGATATTCTTCCATGACTGCTGGCCTGCTAGGTGTGGTAACTGAGGGTTCACTTCATCCTAGGAGAACCCCATCTGAATAACAAGAGCACCCTTTCATCTGCATACACAATGCCAACCTCTGAGATGTCTTTCTTCAAACTTCTCTCTCTGCGGCTTTTGTTATAAAGCCTCGCTGAACAGTTCCTGTTGAAGAAGGACTTCTCCCTGCGGACAATGTGAAAGCACCTGATCCCCTGTTAATGGATCATGTAAGGAAGTCATCCTTCCCACAGGATGGAAAGGTGTATCCCGAGGGAAGTGCTGTGTTTTTTTCGAGCCCAAGACCCTCCATGCCGGCTCTCTTTGCAAACAGCTCTCGTGAACATTCCCCTTGGCTGACTTGTCTATCGGCCACCATTCTCGTCATTAGGAAGCACCTTTGCTATTGAACTCCTTGAGACAACTGAGACAAGACTGCCATACCCAAAGGGTGGCTAAAAGAAGAGTTTTGAGACTTGACCTAAACAGAAATTCCAAAGTCAGTTCCAGCTAGCCAACTCCGAGACCACCCAGCCCTGTTCAGCTTTCATGAGACTCCAGGAGCAGAGAGCCTTGTCTTCCTGCTCCTGGCCTGCCTTGTAGGACTGGAGCCATCGTTACTCCCTAGTGCCACCAGAGGCCTTTTCAGGCCCTTCCAAACCCATGGAGAGCTGCCAGGTGACTTCTGGCAGCCATCTTAGCTACCACATGCCCTTAGGGTACAGCCTTTGCAGGCCTCCGCTACATATCCACGCCTTGAAACAGTACAGTGAGCCTTGAAACAGTACAGTGAGCACCTTCGCTAGCCTCAGGAAGGAGGTGATAACAGGAAAGAGGAGGCCTCCCACCCTGGTGTTTTGGAAATCTGCCTAAGGCACCCTGGCTGCTGGCTCCTCCAGGCAGGTGGGAAGTGGTGGAGCTCTTAGTAACATCCTTTTTGCACAGGCTGATTTCGTGGCTGGTTTGGTCCTGGCCCTGAGGGATTGCCCATGGCCATCCACACTGACTGGCATTCCTTACCTGCGTATGCGGCAGAAGCTACAGGGTTCCCAAGAAGCACTTATGTCGCCTGCTGGGGCAGCAGGACCCAGGCAGACAGGCTTTGTTGCTCTTCATCTGAGGTTCTATGAGTTGACTTGTGCCGCGTGCCTTTTTCCCAGCTGACTTGACTTTGGGGTATTGAAAATCACAGGCCTTTCCAGTCTCGTAGTAGACCCACTGCCCAAGCGAGATGGCATCCTCCAAGTTGTAATGTCCCTTTCTAGGATGGGAACACACGTGGTTCAGAATCCAGAGTTCCCTGCAGCAATGAGGTGGGATTCACACAAAGAACTCAGGCCCCCAGCCTTTGGCTCTTCCCTTCCTCCTGGTAATGGCGCATGAAGGTTCATCCCCGGCAACCCACACTGAAACGGTCTCAGCCAACAGTCCTGCTGCCCAGAACTGCTGGGTGTCTCTATCCAGCACACTGTCAGGAGAGGCCATTGTAGATGTCTCTTTCTGACTCTGATCTAGGACTTGAGTCTTGACTTGTTACTGTGTTATACCCTGTAACGAGATCAAAGCATTCACTGGGATGCCCAGAAGTGCGGGCCTTGTAGGGAGAGGCAAGGCTTCCGTTCTGCCAAGTGAGGTCCTACCTCTACATCCCAATTCCTCAGAAATTAAGAAGCAAAAATGAAAAGTCTCCATATCAAAATAAAAAGGTTTGAAATGAAGATCTTAGTTCAAGTCCTGGCCTTTCCACATTAGCATGATCTCAGTACATGTTTGCAAATGAGTAAAATGACCAGTAAGGCTTTCGTAGTATGGTTGTGAAGCATATGGCAGTCGGACAACTAGGAAAACTAAGGAGATGTTAGTGGTTACTGCTGAGGTCTTAAAGCCAGGCACTGTGCTGCTTCCTGTGCAGACTGAAGTATATTCCCAGCCATGACAACTGGAGCAGCTCCTGCCCTAGACAGCAGCCCCTGGTGAAGCCAGGGGCTTTCTATGCACAGGGAGGCAGGCCGTAGCCATGGCAATGGGCCCTGTGCCTGCCTTGGTACTGGAGGCAGGGTGCCAAACCCAATAGGAACGTCAGAGGCATGCAGAAACCATTGCCTCACAAAGCATCGCTGATGCCCAAATGGACAAGTCTTGAACATGGGGACATGGTAAGCCTTGGAGGTCAATTTCCTTTCTACTTTTCAACTCCTACATCATATATATATATAATACACACACATACACATACATACATACATACATACATAATTTTCTTTAGCCTACCCTAGCTAGCCCTTGTCCCCAGAAAAGATATTGCATGCTTTTGATAACACTATGGTTACCACTTTGACACATAAGGAGACTCGGGTTACTCTCTTGAGGTCACATGTCTGATGCTGAATCGCTCTTCCCATCACCACTGCTTGGATGAGCTCCCATTCACCTTGTGTAGGTGTTGGCCAACCAGGTGTGCTGGGCTCAGTTCTGAAATTGCTGGTGAAATCTGCTAGGGAGGATCAGAATGAAACTGAGTGGCAGTAGTTGATTAAAAATCCCAAGATAAAGGAAGTGGTAACAGGATTTGTCCCCAGAGAAGGGAGTTCATGAAGGGGACATTTCATATTTTATAGCATATGCTTACTTTAATACAAAAGTGAATTTTAAAGTGTTTAAATGTTCAACAAAATTATTAAAACAAACGAGTAGGAGTTTTAAGAAGGGAGTAGAAGGCCCCCCCATCCAAACCCTTCTTGTGAATAACACGGGAGTGGTTGACATATCCCTGGCGTCAGAGGACCCATCCATGAGGCCTCCATCTCACACAGTGGACATCCTCCACTCTGACCACCACTATTCCAAAGTCAGTGAGATACAGAGATAAGCTATGGACAAGGGAAGCAGAGATGAGGTTGGAGAGTGCATTAAGTGCCTGTATGGCCAACAGGCTCGTGCAAAGCCCTGTCCAGCCCTCTGCTCAGAGAAGGTTGTATTTCAAACTGGTATTTACTGTCCCCATAAGCAGCATGAAGCCATGGAAAGAGCCCCAGAAAGTCCTTTTGCAGGAACCTCCAGACCCACAGTTCTGAGTTGGGAGTAGATGGTTGCCATTCATTCATTCATTTGTGCCTTCTTCCAGCCTTAGGGAGCCTGCCTGGCACTGCGCTAAAGTGCCTTTTGGTCCAGTGAGATCAGGACTTCTCCTAACTGCCTGGGGCAGGCTGAGAAGGCTTCACAGAGGGGAAGTGCTAGGAACTGAGCTTCCTGAGTTAAAGAGTTTGCCAGGCCGACCTGGAGGGGAGGAAACACCAGGCCAATAGACTGCAGCAGTAGTTTCAGTGAGAAAAACTGAGGCTTGAGTCAAGGTAACCCCATCCAGAGAGGTGTACTAGATTAGAAGATTGACTCTCCATTTTAGTCACCTACGTGGTTCGAGGGACAGGAACGGGAGTGTCTTAAATGAGAGTTGCTACATCTCGGGCTGTGACCCCGAATGTCATTGTTTGGGCCAATAACAACAATTAGGATGTTGACAATTGATTTGGTGGGTAAACTAAGTGACTAGGCCGGGACTCCCCACCAAGCAGGGCTCGGGAGTGGTCCTGGTCCACGCAGTGAGATTTGGACAGGGGCCCCGCAGACTACTGAGCTCCTGGCCTGGCATCCGCGTGTCCCTAGCTTGAGATCTAGGCTGCTTGGGTCTACCCAGGAGCTGAGCTTTGGTGATCAGCACGGAGCGATGTATCCTGGGAGGGAAGAAGTGCCCGGGATTAAAGACCCGCTCCCCAGGCTGCACTGAGCAGGCGAAAAGGAAGGCGAGGTAGCCGCAGTCGCAGGAAGGTCTTGCCCCGCGCTTCGGGACGCGATCTGTCGGCCCCGGCTGTGTGAGGTCTGGGCTATGGCTGCGACGGATTAGGTCTGATCCGATTAGAACCTGGGCCGTCGGCTTCGCCCCCTTCCTGGCGCTGCCAGCGCCCGCCTCGCTCTCGTGAGAGGACCCCGGAGACCTCCCCGAGACACTTCCCCGCCCAAAACCCCGGCTGGCGCAGGGATCCGGGGTTCGGCTCACTGCCACAGCGCGGGCTAGCGCTGCCGCCCCCTGCGGCCCTTCGCAGCCCCGCCCAGAGCCTGCGGGTGTCTGGGCCCCCGCCTCTGTGCTCGCCGCGTGGCGGGAGGGTTCCTCGCGGGTGGGGGGCCCGTGCCAGCTCTCCACAGGGCGGGCGGGACCGCGCGACCCCGCCCCGCAGGTCTCCCGCCAGTGCACCTGTCGGCTAACGCCGCGCGCGGCGCTATGCGCCTCGCCACCGCGCCGCTCCCCGTCCGTTAGTCTCCGCGTCCGGAGCCGGGGGTCTGTCTGTCCCTCCGGCAGGCGGACTGAGCGAGGCCGGCGTCAGAGCTACGTGCGGCGGGGCGGGCGCGGCGGGCGGGGTGGGGGCGGCGCTGAGCGCGGCAGCGGCGGCGCGGGAGGCGGGGAGGTGCGGCGCGCCGGGGACAGCGGCGGACGGCGGCGGCGGCATGCGGCTTCTCGCGCTGCCCATCGTGGGCTGAGACGGCCGCAGCACGGGCGGGAGGCGCGGCGGCCGGCGAGCCGAAGGCGCAGCCAGCCGGGCGGACCGTGGACAGCGGTCGGGGCGCCGCGCCATGGGTCGAGCTGGGGGCGGAGGCCCGGGCCGGGGGCCGCCGCCGCTGCTGCTGCTTCTGGGGGCCACGCTGGTCCTCGTCGCTGGGGCCGCGCCGGGTAGGTACCGACTGCGACTGGGACCCCAGCGGCCTCCGCGCCCCACACTGAGCCAGGGTCCCGCTGGCTTCGGGTACAGGCGGAGTCCGCGAGCTGTGGCAAGGGGGCGGGGCAGCGCCTTGCCTGCGGCCCGAACGGGGGAAGGGGCGCGCGAGGAGGTGGGGGTCTTGGGGAAGGCCGAGGGGTGGAGGGCGGCCCCGAACAGGGTGTGCGGACCGAGGTGCCGGCCAGGGAGGGGTCAGGGTGGGCGGGCCTGAGGGTGAGACTTCGGCGCGGGACTTGGAGGTGTTGGGGGGCATGCGGATGCTCGTCTAGGGCAGGGCCTGGGGTGGGGCGGGGCCCCTAAGGGTGCGAGTTCAGGGCGGGGCCTGGAGGTGGTGTGGAGCCCTGCGGGTAATACTGATTTGGGGGCCGCCTGGTGAGCGGGTAGTGTCGGGGGTGGGGCCTCAAGCTCGAGGGGCGTGGCCTGATCAGGGAAACGTTGGGTCGTCTGCGCTCCCGGCTTGGGGGCGGAATCTGGGCGGGGCTTGCAGATGGGCGTGGCCTCGGGGAACCTTGAAGCAGCGGCTTGGGGTTGGCTGGGGTCTGGACGAGGGAGCCACGGGCGGGGCGGGGCGGGGCGTGGCCGGAGGTCCTACCACACGTGCGACCCTGACGCCCCGCCCCTCTCGCTCCTGCACGCAGCGCGCGAGGCGGGCAGCGCCGTCGAGGCTGACGAGCGCCTGAAGAGCGCCCCGGCGTGGGAGCCGCGTTCCAACGACACGCGGGAGAAGGCGGGCCCACCGGCCGCTGGGGAAGACGAGACCTCGTGGACCGCGCCCCACGGCGAGCAGGCCGTGCTGGGCCGTGGGGTTGGGCCAGAAGATGTGCTGGAGGCGTCGGCAGCGGTAACGGGCACTGCCTGGCTGGATGCTGACAGCCCAGGCCTGGGCGGAGTGACTGTAGAGGCTGGCAGCGGAGACACCCAGGCCCTTCCAGCCACTCTCTCTGCTCCTGCCGAGGCTCTCGAGCCGTCATCAGTGCCCCGCGCCATCCCTGAGGCTACAGAGGCCAGCGGACCCCCCTCCCCCACCCCTGGCCACAAGCCGAGCCCAGTCCCCGAACTCCCCAAGGAAAATCCCTTGGAGGTTTGGCTGAACCTGGGAGGAAGCACACCTGACCCTCATGAGCCAGAGCCCACGTACCCCTTTCAAGGCACACTGGAGCCCCAGCCGGCGTCAGATATCATTGACATCGACTACTTCGAAGGATTGGATGGTGAGGGCCATGGCGCTGACCTGGGGAGCTTCCCGGAGTCGCCGGGAACCTCAGAGCACCACCCTGATAGTGAAGGGGAGACCCCTTCCTGGAGCCTGCTTGACTTATACGATGACTTCACCCCCTTTGACGAATCTGACTTCTACCCCACTACCTCCTTCTACGACGACTTAGACGAAGAGGAGGAAGAAGAGGAGGATGACAGGGATGCGGCTGGAGGTGGAGACTTGGAAGATGAAAATGACCTTCCTGTGCCCACTGAGAAGCCCGGTCTGGGGGCCGGGACGGGCCAGCCCACCAGTCGGTGGTATGCGGTCCCTCCACAGCATACTCTGGGGATGGTCCCCGGCAGCAGCATTGCCCTCAGGCCTGGCCCAGGAGAGCCAGGCAGGGACCTGGCCCCAAGTGAGAATGGCACTGAGTGCCGCAGTGGCTTTGTGCGGCATAATGGCTCCTGCCGGTCAGTGTGCGACCTCTTCCCAAGTTACTGTCACAATGGCGGCCAGTGCTACCTGGTGGAGAACATAGGGGCCTTCTGCAGGTAAGGATGTGGCACACAGGTGCATGGGGGCTTGTAAAAGAACTCCTGACAAGTGTGAGGCAGACTCGGCAAAGCGGGGGTGTGACAGGCACAACTTCCGAGAGGTTGTGCATCCATGGGATTCCCAGGTCAGGAGATGCTCGCCTGGGCATCTTGTACAGAATTACTTCTTCACTGCCCTGCCTGTGATCTCGTCACTAGGAGACGTTCCTCGGAAATAAGATACTATGTTCCTCTAAGTGCTGTGTCTTTTACCCAATCACTGAACTATAAAGGCAAAATAAGAGTTTAGGAAACAGGTCTTTTACTGGCTTGAGGGGTTTTTGTTGGGGAGTTCTGTCTACACTGGCAGAAAGAATAGGCCCATTAACCTGAGTAGGCCCATAAACCTGCCCGGTGGGAAAGATCGCTGCCTAGCACTCCCTGTGGGCCACACGTGTGGTAGGAGGAGGGCCTGTCCCGCTGCGGGCGTGAATGGGGGGTGGGCATGTCAAGTTAGTTAGAGCGAGGGCCTCCTCTGCCGGAGCAGACCCAGCGAGCAGCCCCTCAGGCCATGTCGAGTGCAGTCTTTCCTGGCAGAGCAGACGTGGTGGGGTGTCTTACCTTTGGGTCGTGCCTTTTTTCCTCCCACCTTGATTTTTGTTTTCCTTGGAATACCCAGTCCAGATTGTTTTAAAGACTCAGAGAGTTCAGTGTCCCTAATGACATTGTCTGCAGCCACCATCCCATGCCTCATCAGTAATTACCCTCTACACCTGTCCTCACGGCAAGGTCGTTGACCTGCTGGAGAGCCCATTGGCTTATTCTGGAAGAATCGCAAGTCAGGGGCAGTCTGGGTAGTTTGCTTGTCTCCATCCTTACAGGCCCTGGAAGTGGAGTAGCACCCTCAGATTGCTCTGGGACTTGTTTCCTTTGGTCCTAGAAGTGGCATTTCTGTAATCTGGGTGTCTTTTTTGAGTGTTACTCCCAATGTGTCTTTTCCTTGGCCTTTTTGGAGGTGTGTGAAGAATTCAAATTCTGAAGCTCTTGATGTTCCGATAAAAAATAACATGTGGAAAGCGTGAATGTCGTGTCTTTGTCATCAGAACTTGAGTTCCAGTCCCTTCCCGTGAAGTCGTTTTCTATAAACGATGCTGTCATTAGAGTCACTCATGTAGAATGTGTCCACACAGTTCTGATTGGTGTTGTTGAGCCATTGCCAAAAAGAGGCATGTAATCAAGAAATCATCGCAGTAAGACCTTGCTGGTTGGTTAAAGGCCACCAGGAATATGGGGACAGCCTGTGTTTTTGCTCCTCAGACTTTAGTTGGGGGGCACTGTAGTGATGAAGTTAGCCTGGAGGCTGTGGAATCTCTGCGCAAAAGCATCTCTGTCATTCCACTGGAGGTCCGAGTTTTCACCTCCAAAGTCAGCTCCCCGTCAGAGTATGAAATTTGGAGCCCGTGATGCTCCTGGAGAGCTAGGAAAGCTCCCCAGACCTCCTGGAGCTCCCAGGGGGTTCCCGAGTGGAAGAGTAAGCCCGTCCTCCCTGAGCCGCATGACTGTGCGACCACGGATCCACCGTGGGTCCTGCCTCAGCAGGCCTTCTCCACAGGTCCGCCCCAGGCCCCCTTGCTCAGCATCCTTCCCAGGGCCACACGTGGGCCTCCTTACCAGAGATCCCTCCAGCTGTGTACACCCGGGCCGGCTTTGGCTCGGAAACTGCTTTGCATTCCACTCACAGGAGACTGCTGAGCCCTTAGTTGCAGACTGCAGTGTGCCTTTGTCTCTGTCACCCTGACCCACTGCAGAGAAACGATCAGAGCTATGGCAGAACTTCTCAGGAATAGTGGGTTAGAGGGATGGGCCCTCCCCGCCATCCTCATGCAGATAGCCTCCCCATGACTGCAGAGGGTCATTCGGAAAAGAAAGAATTCCCTGTTAGCCACGTCTCCCCACCCCATCCTGGGTATGGAGCAGCCAATTCTCCTTTCTCTTGTCTGTTATTCACCCTGAGGTTCATGTCCTCCCTCCTTTGCCTGCCTCTGTATCCTTCCACATCTTTCTTCTTTGAAGCAGCCTGGTTCCCATGGAAACAGCAATGTCATTGGAAGAGTTGGAGCCTGGGAATGTCCCCAAGGGCAGGAGAAAGTCACTCAACAAAAGGACTAAAACCCACCCGGAGGGTTGATTCTCACTAGGCTTTCATGACAGTTCTCATGGTGATAGGACAGGAAGCTGTAGGGCAGAGCGGTGGGTGCCGCAGGGGTAGGGGTGCACTATACATCCATCTTTGTGCCCGTCCTTGCCTGTCACTCCCCTCTGTCTCAGTGTCTGGTTAGCCACGCGAACCAGATGGGACTGCCCAGCAACAGGACAGGTTTTCGTGGTAGGGCGGATCCTCCTACTTTGTGCCATACCTCCTATTCATCTTTCTTTCATCCAGAGCCCCAGCTTGGGGGGTGGCGGCTGAGGGAATCCCGTGATTGTTCTCATCAGAGCTGTGAGGTGAAAAACCAGGGTTCCCGTCCTCCTCCGCGTGAATGACCAGCTCTCTCCGAGTCTCAGCTCCCGTGACGTACTCTTACGTCACGAACCTCAGAGCTGCCTGGCTCACTGCGTTGGGGGTGGGGGGGGGGGTTGTAAAGACGGGGCCAGAATATCAGCTGTAAGGCCTGCACGGGGTGGCGGCATCACAGCCCCTCTAGACGGTCCTGGGAACGGGACCGGAGCTAAGTGCTGGAGGCGGGGCCGGGGCCTGCGCGTCGCCGCGGTCTCACGCTGCCGCTGCTGCAGGTGCAACACGCAGGACTACATGTGGCACAAGGGGACGCGCTGCGAGTCCATCATCACCGACTTCCAGGTGATGTGCGTGGCCGTCGGCTCCGCCGCCCTCGTGCTGCTCCTGCTCTTCATGATGACCGTGTTCTTCGCCAAGAAGCTCTACCTGCTCAAGACGGAGAACAGCAAGCTGCGAAGGACCAAGTGAGTCTGCGCGTCGGCCGGCCCGCCCCCGGCCCTGCGGCCGCACCCCTCTGTCCCGGGTTGTGTTTGTCACGCCGAAGAGTCACACGAGGGTATCCATTCCTGCACAGAACGTGCTAGAACTGCAGCAGAGGCGAAGCCCCTGCGGCATGCCGCAGCTACCTGGCACCATTCTCCACAGCCCCACCGGGGCTGGAGGTGCTTAAGAAAAGGCATCTAGCATTTATAGGTAGCGACTCCCGGCTCCCGTCCCAAGTAAGTCCCTGTGCTCGGCGCCCCGCCCCGCCTGACCGTACCTGCGTCATCCTGGGTCTTTGACACCCAGGGGCCAGGATGAGGATTCCACTCACAAATCACCACGAAGTAACCCCAGCTCCCTCGAATCTGGAGGGAGCTCACTGCCAGCTCCTCCCCAGCGAGCACGGAGGAGAAAGGGGTTAGCGCTGCTCCGCCCCGTTGCTTTTCAAAGCTTGCAACCCCGGGTTTGCACAGAATGCAAGGAGCTTAAGGAAATCCTGTTTACCTCTCCGAAGTGGAATTTGGGGGGCGGAGGGTGCCAGGTCTGACTTCCTCTGCTGTGGATTTTAAGGGCCGCATGGGGACAGAGAGTCTCATTTCAGCTCTTCTCTTAGCAGAGGGGCGACCGTTGCCCACGTGTGATAATCAACACGCATTTGCCCTTTGAGTCCATGCCTTGAATGCTCAATCGTGACCTTACACACTGTGAGAGAATCACTCTTATCATTAAGTAGAGAACCTTCGGAAGTGTCACAAGAGTCACAAAAGGCGGACATTGGAGTTCAGCTTCCTTGGGGCCCAAAAGACAATTCGTGCAGAACTGCACCCACTACCTTTTCAATGTGTCGCCCTGCGCATCCCCTCCCCCTGACCTGAGACTCCCTCCAGAGAGTGTGACGGAGGGCCTTTCCCTGGGTCCTGGGAAAAGGACAGAACGCCAGCTGTTGCTCCTTTGCTGGGTGAACTCCTGCAACGCCCGGATGCCTGCAGCCTTTCAGCTGACCGCCGAGGGGCTGAGGGGGCCTCTCCATTGTGCCTGTGCATCGAGGCAGGGCCGTATCTGCGCACGTGATCCCAAGCCAGGAGCCTTGGCTCCTCGCTGCCCCGCCAGGAGGGGGTGTGGCGGGAGAGGTGGGGGACGAGATGGGACCACCTATCAGGACAGCAGCTGAGGGAGATGAGGGAGCAAGAGGAGCAACTCACTGCCAGGGAGGCGGAGAAGCAGGAGCTGCGGCGAGGGACGGGGCCTCCCTGTGCGTTTTGCACAGAGGATGGCTCCGGAACCCCTTCAGCTCAAATGCGGCCTCCCCGTTTCCCTCTGCAAACCTTTCCCAAGCCTGCTTTGGCCTCCGATTATGTGGCCTGTGCTCAATGCACTACAGACACCGCAGCAGTTTATTTAGTCTAAGATGCACATTTTCCCCCCCACATATTAACAGCTCTGAAATTGGACTGTGTCTTACAATCGCTGGCATCTGATAATCGCTGTTGGCCAGATGGCATTCATGATGTGGTTGTAATTGCCTGGCGTGGTCATAGCTGTTCATATCGTTGTCAGCTCTTTATCCAACGTTTAAGTGAGCTACTTCAAGTATATAACAAAAACTCTAGGTGGTAGGGAAGTACTGGATCGTGATTTAAATGGTAGTTTTCTCTTAGTGATACGTCATATAACGGTGCATCTTATTTATATATAGTTCACGGCATTTGATGAAATAAGAGTATTTGACCCGTGAAGCTTTTGTCAGGCTTGGCCATGATCAATTCGCTTACGTTTTCCCTTTTCTCTCCCACCCAGCAAATTCCGGACCCCATCTGAGCTCCACAACGATAACTTCTCCCTCTCCACCATCGCCGAGGGCTCTCACCTAAACGTAAGGAAACTCTGCGACACTTCCGTCCCCCCACCCGCCCGTGCCCGCGCCTTGGCTCACTGTGCTAACGTCGTCTGCGAGGTCACTCGTGTCTTCTCCTCGCCTCCCCTGCGCATGGCGCAGCCCCTGGCCACGCCGTTGGTCTGTTTTGGAGTGTGGAGCCACTCCTCGGAGCCCTGGAGATCGGCTCGGGGCAGCCGGTCAGGGCGGCGAAGGTGGGAATCAGGGCTTGATGGCGTATCACATCCTTGCCGAGCAGAGGCATAGGTCGTACAGAAGGTCTTTTTTTTTTTTTAGGATGACTCAAGATATTTAGCTTCATCTAGACTTTTGCAGTCTGATTTTTATCTTTCTACTTTCTATATGATGGAGAAAGACTGCTTTTATGGCTGTGGAATTTCCTGGCAGTCATTGAAGCAAGAGGTGGTCATTCTTTGGAAATGAGTGGAAAAAACCTCTGGGATGGCTGGAAAAACAGTGTCCCTGGCATTGCCTGAGGCCCCGAAAAACTAAAGGCTTATATACACTGATTACGGCCGAGGAGGGCACGGAACACTGAGAGAACCATAAGTCTGGGGATGAATTCTGTTCTTAGGGGGATGGGCTCATAAATATCACTTGAAACCCAATAAAAGGTCCCGACAGACCATTTTCTTAAGGCCCCGGCCTAGTGCGTTGTCTGGACCAGACTAACCAGCAAGATACTGGGTATCATCAGAGGAATTTCAGAAACAAAGCAGAAATCATCCAAGCCCCAAACTGTGTCACATTCAAACCCAAGAATTCCACATGTAGCGCAGGCTCCGTACCCCAAGGTACATGTATCGTTACACACATAAAACTGAGACTCTGCAGGGGGAAACAGTGCAGTGTAAGAGGAAATTCGAAGACGTTCTTTGACATAATGAACCATACATAGAGTATCAGAGCTCCTAGGAGCCATTACAGTGTAGGCCAGCGCCATCCGGTGGAACTTTCTGGGCGGTAGAATGTTCTGTAGCCGCATTGTCCCTACAGCAGCCAGGAGCTACCTGTAGGTAGGTCCTGCCGTATCAGACACCACAGATCGAGACCATTGTCTCCTTTCTATAGGCGGGGGAAGAGTAGCCCCCGAGGGGGAGAGAGAGAATAAAGGTAAATGAGACTTTGGTCCCCAAACTCGGAAAAGGAAAAACTCAGCCTCGTGGAGGGACGAGCAAAGGGGTTAATTTAAATAAGACTCAGGACCGTTTTTTAAAGTCTCCGATATAAAAGGTAGAGAAAGAACAGACATTATTTACTTGGTATGCACCAATATGGTACTAAGTTCAAGATGGGAACACTAGCCCAGGAAACGAGAACGCCGAGGCTCGTCACCACGGGACCTAGGTGGCGCGAGGACAGGCAGGGTCTCGCCCATGTCGGGACACTGTCCCCGCCTTTCCCAGCCCCCGTCAGTGACACTTGGTCGACCGCAGGGTCTGAGTCCCGCCGTCTGATCTGCCATCCCATCTGGGCGGGGCTGCAGGTCTGACCCCTGCGGTGGCTCCTGCAGTCAGGGTCCTCACTGTCCATGGAGGACGGGGGCCCTGGGGAGAGTTTCCGGCTTGTGCATTTCCGGCACCCCAGGAACGGACGCCTTTCCTCTCCGTGAAGAGGGAAGGGGAGGACGTAGCTCCTCCGGGAGGCCTTGGGCGCGTGGGCCAGTGCAAGGGTTTCCACTTCTTGGCTGACCCAGCTTAGTGGAAAGCAGGGCATCTGCCCGTGAAGGCTACCACTGACCATGAGTTCGGACTATGGCAAGCAGAAAACGGAGTGGAACAGGGGTGGCCAGCCGCAGGGGACCGTGCCTGAGAAGGGCCACGGGTGGTCCGGGCAGTACTCAGGGCATCGCGCAGGGCAGTGCAAGACGAGGCCCTGGTGGCCTCTGGCCCCTCTTGGGTCTTGAGGGTCATTTCCACCTGGCATCCTTCCCTTGGCTTGTGCCCCAGGGGACATTCTGTCCCCTCTGCCCAAGCTCTGAGCGTGTGAGGGGGTGACTTTCCTGTCCGGCAGAGAATGTACTAGCAGATTTTCTCCCTTCATTCCTAATTCTCTCCACCAAGCCCAAGTCAGACACAATCACGTTCAAGGGCTGTGGGCACTGACGGTTAAGACAGTTGCCACTTTATTATGAAGCGAAGCCCTATCCATTGCTTCAGGCATCACACTGATTGCTTAAAAGTGAGGCTGGCGCCCGTTGAAGGCGAGAAAGCGTCCAGGTGAGCCGGGAGGTGGACCGGGGGCACTCAGATCAAACCGGCCCGTGTAGTCCCTCCCCATCCCTTTCCCGGCACCCCTCGCATTTCCTTTTTGGTATTGGTGTCTCCTAAAATGTTGGAGAGTTCTATTTATTTTAATAGAGGGGTGATTTCTCTCCCATCAGTGAAGTAGATTGAGTGGGTCATTTTCCTACCCAGTCCCAGTCATCTCTGAAAAGCCACACTCTGTCAGACCAGAAATGAGCTGCTCTGCGTCTGCGCTGGGGGGAGGCTCAGCTGCTGGTGTCTGCGGTGCCTGCGGCACTACCCCCCCCCCAGCCCCTGTCAGTCACCTCGTGCCGCTCCTCGCCTGCGCCCTCCCGGGCCGCTGACCCTGCAGCCGGGGAGCCGGGGAGCCGGGCGCGAGTGGGAGCCCTTTGTGTAGCTGAGCTGCCAGCCCCGGAGGCGTCCGGAGGAAAGGGGACCGCTGGCTGCGGAGGTTCGCAGGTGTCCCTGGGGGATGGCGAGTGTGTAGGAAGCTGGACACTGTCCAGGTGCACAGCGTGACTGAAGTCACCGGAAGTCCTCGGGCGAACTGCTGGGTCTCGCAGCTGTCCGCGGAATGTCGCGGCTATGACTCGGTCCTCCTAGACTGACAGACCTTCCAGGATTTCCCTTTGCTGCTGGGACTTGTCCATGGCGCCCCTTAGAGCAAACCCCCTGTTTAAATCTGTCTAACTTCTCAGACTCTGCTTTTCCATGTCTTTGGTAAAGCACCGGGAGCTGCCCCTCCTGACCGAGGTTTGTGTTTGGACAGGGAGGGGTCCAGGTGGAGCCCACAGTACTGCCAGGCTGGAGGCAGTGTGCCAGGAGTGGGGGGCACACAGCACTTCCCAGGACTTATTTGAGATGGAGGTCCTGCTCGTTCGTGGTGACGGCAGGCGCGCCTTCTGCTGAGGGAGTCCGCAGCCCTGGGCGCAGTAGGGTCGTGCTCTGGGGGACACATCTGGCCAGCAGAGCCCCATCTTGGGTCAGACCCTCGCTCACCCGTTCCGTGTGTGGGCGGTACTAGCTTGTCCAACAGCGTGGCTTGATACCTGTACTCCTTATTTTTAGAATGCAGTTCGCCCACTTGTTGGCCCAGAAGTCAGTTTCCTCATCTGTCCAAATGCCCTGAGCCCTCGCGGGGCCGGGTTTAATCTGGGCGCCCACATTCCCGGCGTCACTGGTCTGTAAAGACTCCCTAATCCACTTCTCTTCACATCATGAGAATGTCCCTGTGCCCCCACAGACCCCCAAAGAGTGTATGATGTGGGGGGCAAGGGGAGAGCCGCAGACAGAGATTATCTTGAGTCTTATCCTCGTAAGAGGAAAGGCGAGCGTAGGCCGTCCAGTCTCTGCCATCCAAGGCGCTCTCCAGGGTCTGCAATGGCCCAGCCCTCCAGCGTCCATGCCCAGCGCCCGATCCTTCGAAGCGTGCTGATTACCTCGAATTTTGGAAGGGGTTAAAACAAGAAGGGTCTGAGCCGGCCAGTCGGATAGGGACATTCTCTGCCCTTCTTGCCAGCCATGAACCTGCCTGCATGGTTACACAGACTCTTTGATCAGCAGAGTTCCAGTAGCCATTTGGGGCACCCAAGAAGGAACTGAGGCCTACTGGGTCGCACTGGGCATGACACCCCCCCCCGGGGGGGCCTCAGGATAAAGAGCAGTGGGCAGACCGGAGTTGCCGCGGGCATTCTCCGGACGCCCAAAACGCAGGGTCGGAGGACTCTGCGCTGGTGTGGGCCTCCTGAGAACCTGTGACGCACAACTGCAGTCCCGGTTCGGGAGCCGGCGGAGGGCCGCAGGCCGCGAACACGGGGAGGCGGGGGTGGGGAAGTGGGGGGGCACAGCAGAGAATGGCGGGTCATCGGGGCCTCGGACTCATCTGGGCTCACACCGAGGAAGCACCTTGTAAGTCAGCGTCTTTTTGGTAGATAAACTTCTGCGGGTAAGAGGCTCACACGCCTCTGGGCTCCCGTCAGGATGTGTACTTGCTGTGGGAGAGGGACCCGAGCTTTGCCAGGAGAAGCTCTGTGCCTGACCGTGGCCCCATACGCGCCCGCTGTCTGCAGTGGCCAGCCCTGTTCCTTGACCACGACCTTTCTGTGAGAGCAGAACTCACGCGCACAGGGCCGTGGGAGGGGGCGGCAGGCCGGCCGGCCGGCGTCCCACCAGGTGATACTAGAGGGACCGGGCCAAGCATTAAAAGGGGCTGTTTCTCCCCGGTCTCTGTCAAAGAGAAAACCTTGGACCGACCTACAGTAAGGGTCATGATCCAGTCACCTGTCCAGTTGTCATGTCTCTGGCCAGTGTTTTTGAGGATGACTTTCCTGAAAAGTAGCTGCTAGTGAGTCGCCTTGGTTCATTCAGGTCTCGGAGTTTTCTTCCTTTTTTTTCCACTTCTGCTTCCTTCAGCCAGACAGAAAAGCCCAAGCCCATCTTCTCCTTCTTGTCCACTCCCCTCACCTTTTTTCCTCTTCCAGGATGATCCTGGTGCTCCCCACAAAATCCAGGAAGTCCTCAAGTCCTGCCTGAAAGAGGAGGAGTCATTTAACATCCAGAACTCCATGTCGCCCAAACTGGAGGGTGGCAAAGGCGACCAGGCGGACTTGGAGGCGAACTGTCTTCAGAACAACTTGACCTGAAGCAGAGCGAGAGGAGAGGACCTGGGGGGTGGGGCGGGGTGGGGGGCGGCGGGAAGAAGCGTGACCCCTCTTGTACAGAGTCTGTTTCTCGTAACCATTTGTTAAACTCGTTTCTTTTTCCGATCTCATGGCATGCTTTGACGTATTTTGTACAGGAGGGTGAAAAACAAAAACAAAACAAGCAAAGAACTGGAACAGAATTTCACACGTTGGGTCGTTCGTCTGTGCCGTCTGTACATTGCTTCTGCTGCTGTGATTTCTAAACCTATACCGTTATTCAACTGACTTTTTTTTTTGTACTTTGATCCACCTTTTTTTGAAATACCAGTAAAAAACAAAGTTCTTGAAATAAAACTTTTTAAAAAGCCATTTTCCTAATGTCACTGTGTCCACTCCCTACCCATTCTTGCAGTTTAAGTTGAATTCTTACCTTCGTTGAAGATGTATATTTATACGTGTTTGAAACCCCTGTGTATTAGTCAGGTCGACCTCGCATAACAAAACGCCACAGACTGAGTGGCTTAAACGATAGACATCTTAAAAACAATTCTGGAGGCTGGAAGTCCAAGGTCAGGGTGCCAACAGAGTTTGTTTCTGACAAGGCCTGTCTTTTTGTCTCGCTAACGCTGTGCGACCTTCACACTGTGTCCTCACATGGCCTTTTCTCTGTGCGTATTGGGAGAGAGGGAGTGAGAAGAGAGAGAGAAAGAGAGAGAGAGGGATCTGGTCTTTTTCCTCTTCTGATATCAGGCCAGGGCCCTACCCTGATGACCCCATTTAATCTTATAGGCCCTACCTCCAACGCGGTCACATCAGGAGTTAGGACTTTAACACACAACTTTTGGGGAGGACACAGTTTAATTCATGGCAGTTTGCAGCAGCTACTATTAAGAATACTCTTTTCTTCTTTCATAGATATTTATTCAGTACTTACTCAGCCAGGTGCTGTGCTAGGTGCCAGGAACGCTAGTTGAGTGAGATGGACCCTAATCTCAACAAGTTTAACAGTGTACTTGAGAAACACACTTAAAAACAATACAATACAGGGGTCCTTATTGTAATAGAGGAATGGACAAAGCTGTGAGAGTTGGCATTATGCGTTCTGGAAAGCTCAAGAACAGAGGTTTGAATTGGACTTTGAAGGATGAAGAGGCTTTTCAGGATGATACAGGAGAGGCTATTCAAGACAGAAGGAAGTCATGCTACGTGACTAGAGATTGTGAGATGGAAGGGTCCTAGGCGATGAGGTTGGAAAGGGCAATTTAGGACAGATTGTGCGGGGCCTAGGATGCCATTAAACACAGGGCCGAGGCAAGGTCAGATTTATTTTCGAAGATACCTCTGAAGACAGGGACAAAGGCAGAATGGGGATTACAGCAACCCAGGCAATCAGTGAGGATGGATTAGAGAGAGAGTTAAGAGTTCGAATAGCCAGAATTACTGATTACTGGGGGAGTTTTCTAGAACTTTGCCTGTGTACCATCTGTGATAATTCCAATAACGAAGCCCTTTGAGTGTGTTTCTCTTGCCCAATTTCTGTTGGCTCTCCCCAATTTGTCTTCTCATGTGCCTTATTTTATTTTGTGCTGGACATTGCATTTGAAAAATTGTTCGTAGAAATCTTCTGAGGTTTAGAATAAGTTCTTCTCTGAGGGAGGGCTTTTGTTTGCTCCTGTCAGGTGCCCGGGGGCACTGGAATTCTGGGATCACATTCCTCCAGCTGCAAGGTTGGACATTTCCCGGACAACAGCACTACCAGGCTGTGCAAGGGCTGGTGTGCTTTTGGCTCATCCTGACCCTTGGGACACAATCTCTGGGTTCACAGCCCAAGGCTAGCAGTGGTACATCAGTGCCCCACCTTTGGTAGGTCCTGTACTCCAGCTCCCCCGCCCCCAGCCCCGCAAACTTTCAGAAACACAACTCATCGTTAGTCACCTCTTCCAAGTAGACGGGTGCCTCCAGGGAAGAAGTGGCCTGAATGCCACAAGCGGGCTCACCTGTCTGGATGCCTGTCCTCTCTGGGATGTCAGCCTAGTCACTCTTTAGTATCTTGTTAGCTCTTTGATGCTTCTCAGATATTTGCATAACTTTTGGGTTGTCCTTAGTGGAAGGGTTGATCTAGTTTACCTAGACTCCCATTTACAGACAACAGAGGTCCTCTGTTTTCATCTTGGGACTCTTGCCCAGATGGCATTCAGCTGGTGCCGTGAACTCAGTCTGCTCTTTGCTATTGGATAGGGCTGCATATTGGGATGTTGGGTTATGGCCTGTGTGCATTACGGATTCCCAACCTGACCCTTATCCACTTTGGGGGATCGGCGTGGTCCTGCTTAGGACTTCCCGTACTCGTGAATTAGGGGACAGGCCTGTCTTTCACGGATAGGTACCTCTGGCTCCTTTCATAAGGAGGCCCAGTCAAGAGGGATTGTGTGTGAAAGCACTTTGTAAGTTCTAAATCCCATCCAGACACACGGGTTTGTTAGTATTGTGTTTTGTTTTTCCCACGAGAGTATTATGCAATGCAGATCAAAGCCCTTGGCTCTGTTCCGCCTCACAGCACATGCAGGAGGGATGGGAAAACCCAGATCGGAAGGGGAACAGGAGGCAGCGCCGGCCTCATGAATAGCGTTACCAGACGCTGCCAAGAGTCTGACCCAGAGGAGGAGCCGACGTGTCGGAGTAGGATGTATCGATGTCTGTCTGCGCCAGCCCTCCTTCCTGCCCGAGTATTTGTGCTTCTTGGTGATTGCGCCCCACAGGGCCAGCCGGCCTCTTCTCCGGGGGCCTCTAGCTCTGCCGTTAGCTCCCTCGCCCGCCCCCACAGTGACTGCTTGGCCCTTGAAGTATCCCCTTCCGCGCCCTGCTGCTTTCGAATGATGGTCCCCAGATTCCTTCTCTCTGCTTTTTTCCACCCCACTCCGCAGCCCCATCCTGTGTTCTCCTCTCCGAGGAAAGGACAAGCTGAAACATGTGGGGAACTTAGGCATCCTGGAAGAAAACTCATTTGTCTAGGGAGCCTCTTGTCACTGATGGGTCATTGCACTCAGGGGAAGTCCAAGTGCGGTCGGTGTTGAGCCGTCTGTCCACACAAGGCATGTTCTTTACGCATAGGCTACAGCCGTATTACTTTCCCGGGGCTGCCATAACCATAACAAAGTACCACAAACCAAGTGGCTTAAAACAACAGAAATGGATTCTCTCGTGGTTCTAGACCCTCGAAGTCGGAAACGAAGGTGTCAGCGGGGCCATGCTCCCTCCGACGGCTCCTGGCTCCTGGTGGCGGCCGGCGATCTTTGTCATTCTTTGGCTAGTGGTTGTATCACTCTAGTTTCGGCCTCTGCCTTCACGCACCCATCTTCCCTCTGTGTCTGTGCCCTTGTTCACGAGGCCTTTCTATAAGGACACCAGTCATTGACTTTAAGGTCCATCCCCACCCTGATCCAATACGATCTCATCTTAACTTGATTACGGCCATAAAGAACTTTTTGCAAATAAGGTCACGGTCACAGGTATTGGGCGTTAGGACTTCGATGTATCTTTCTGGGGGACACGGTTCGACTCACAACCATGCTTTACTATTTGCAATACATTTCCACATCCATGGTCTCATCGCATCCTCACCAGAGCCCGGACACTGGGTCTCAGGACTGTTAGCCTCGATGACGATAGCAGAACCCAGGCCTCGGACCTCTATTTCGGTGTTCTTTTCTCCGTGCGCCATCACACTGTGGGCGCTATTTACAGTTCCTCGTCTCTCCTCATGTAGTTCATGGATATGAAGAGGTTAGCCTGTGCTCTGAAAAGCGGCACTAAACCCTGGACTCCGAGCTCAGAGCTAGAGGCCTCTCCACTTACAAGTCGAGGACCTCTGAACCTAAGGATCTTCATTTGTACAATCCTGACCTTTTCACAGGACTCCCTAGGCGTCGAGGATATAGTAAGGAACGAATGGACCCCAAGCCCTGCCTGCTGGAGTTTACTCCTCAGTCTCATGAGGCCATACAAGGTAAGGCATTCGAAGGCAATCCGAGATGCAGAAGGGGCTGTACCAACCCAGCCTCCAGGCCCAAAGGTAAAGGCGAAACCCAGCAAGGGTATAAAGGTGGCTTTGCTGGTCAAGCGAACAGTGAGGTGTGTGACCAGCACCACTGCTGAGAAGTCCAGCAGAGCCTCTTCCCTTAGGCCACAAGCTGGTCGCAGGTATATGAGAAGCTTAGGAGAAGAGCGGGAAACTCCACTAAAGTGAGCTTGGAAGTAATATTGTCTCTTGAGTGCGTAACCATGAGATTACCCAACGTACGTGGAGCAAAGATATGCAAGGGTCCCCTACAGAACCAGCTGCCGGCCGGACTAAGCAGTACCCTGGCCAAAGGGTTGTCAAAGCCAAAAAGAGAACGTGTCGATCGGAGGGGTCAGCCTCCTGGTGCCCATGTGCCCGCGAAGGTGTACGCCCAGCAGCAGAACCGCTGGGGTGGAGTTTAGCCTACCCTTACCTTTACCAGACACTGTCAAAAGTGGTTGTACCAAGGAATAGCTCCCACCGACAGTGGGTGAGAGTCGTTTTGTCCCACATCATCATCAGCACTTGATAGTCTCACATTTTCGACTGTAGCCACCGGGCATGTGGAGGTGCGTAACTGAGATCTTAATTCGCGTTCCCTAGTTAATAGTGAGATTGTGCCCCTTTTATTACGTTAATTAGTCACCTAGGTTTCTGCTTTTGTGAAGCACCTGCTTAACTCTTCAGCCCATTTTTCTCTTAGGTAATCTTCTTCTTCTTGACCCACAGGTATTCTTTATGAGCTCTTTTATTAGTCATATGTGTTGCAAATATCTTTTCCTACTCTGTGGCTTGCAATTTCATACTCCTGATGTTAATTTAGTTAATACTAAAGTTAACTTTTATGTAGTCAAATTGATCGATCTTCCTTTCTGGTTACTGAATCATGGCCGAAGAGTGGCTTCCACCTAGGAGGCTGAGAGTCACATGAGAATGTCACTTGCACCCTAACAGCAAGAAAAAGCCAGAAAACCTACTCAGTCACAGCTCCTGGAGACCATCAGAGAGTGAAGATCACAAGGCAGCCTGATCAGTTGAAGTCCAAAGGTGACAAACCCCTTCAGAGTCAGAACACATGAACTTTATCCAAGAGCATGAGGCAGCACCATTAAAGCAGGAAAGAAGACAGTCGAAACATTAACGAGTTCATAAAGGCAGAGTGTGAGCTGGCCTGACAGTTCAGAATCCCCAGGGGCTCCAGAAACAAGGGTTGTCTACAGCCATTCACAAGCTGTTTTCCACAAGCCTCCATGGGATGCTCACAAGAACAACAGGGAGAGGAGAGGAGATTAGAGTATTCCAGTTAGCACGGGAACAACACACCACCCAATTCCCAGACCCTTCTAGCGAAGTAGAAGCCTTAAGCTACTGGAAACCCTCCCGTCCCCATGACCAGGAAAAATGAACTGCCTCTGGGAGAGGGAAAAAGCCATCCGCCTCTGCAGGAGGGGCAGGCAGCCTCTCCCCCACTATAAGCCTTGCTTTGAAAAACTGCCGGGGGAGTAGCAGGAATTCTTCTGTCATAGCTTTCAGGCAAAGGTGTGAGGGAGGGATAAAAGCAAACCCATACCCACCTGGGGCAGGGTGGGCCCAGACCCTGCACTGAAACAAGGTCTGCTATCCCTGAGAGAGGAGCAAGAAGTCGCTCCCACCCAAGTCCCCCCTCAGATACAAATCAGAGTTTGGCTGGCAAGGAAGGAAAGGAGCAAGAAAGGTAAGACTCAGGTGCACCAGGTCTGCCTAAGACTGAAACCGGTTCAGGAAAACGGAAAGCTGCCCCCACCATAGCCCTCGCCCTAATTAACAAGAGCAGCTTACTGCTAGGTGACTGGAAAAAAAGAGAAGAGACCCTCCATCTCTGAGGTTCCCGAAGACAGGGCCTGCTGAAAATGGAATGCAGAAGCACCAAGAAAACACTCCAACCGCCCTTGGAGGAATTATAGCAACGACGTAACTCAAACTCAGTGCTATCACCAAGTTGCTTGACTCAGCCCCTATACTGTGAACCTAACGGAAAAAGAGACATGCTCGTCTCCCAGCATAAATGCTATTTACCTAAGTCTCTACTGTTTTTGTTTTTGTTTTTGTTTTTTTTTTACACACAATATCTGGCATTCACTAAAAACTTAGAGATAAAAAAGAAGGGGGAAAAAAAAACATTGTCAAAATAATAAAGGAATCAAAACAACCAGACTCAGAGATGACCCAGATAGCAGAACTATCAAAGACTAATTACTGTTAAAGGATCTAGTGGAAAAGATGAACTATATGCATAAACAGATGGAGAATTTGAGTAGAAATGAAAACTACAAAAAAGGAATCATGATAATGCCAGAAATAAACAATAACAAAAAGACTACAACAAAATCAGAAATGAAGAATTCCTTTGACTATATTAGTAATATACAAAATAGACTTCAGTACAAGGAACATTGTATAGATAAAGAAAGACATTACATGATGATGAATCAGTTCATCAAGAAGATGTAACGATTCTAAAAGTGTATACCCTTAATGACGGCTTCAAAATATATAAAGCAAAAACCGATTGAAATAAAAGGAGAAATAACTAAACCACTTATAGTTGGAGTTTTCAACACTTCTCCCTTAGAACACAGAAACCAAAAATCATTAAAGATACAGAAGACCCACCCTGATCAGTGTGACCTCATATCAACCAACTCGATCTAATTGACCTTTTTAGAACACTCCCCCCGCAACAGCAGAATACACGCTATTTTCAAATGCACATAGAGCATTCATCAAGATAGATGAGATTCTGGGCCATAAAATAAATCTCAAAAATTTAAGTGTATTTAAATCAAACAAAACATTTTCTCCGATTACAATAGAATTATTTTTTTTATTTGGTTACAATAGAATTAAACTAGAAATCAATAACAAAAATATTTGGAAAACCTCACCTCCAAGCATTTGGAAATTAACACATTTTGACTCGTGGTTCAAAGATAAAATCGCAAAAGAAATAAGGCCATTTTTAATAAACTAAATGAAAATGAAAATGCAACAGATCAAAATTTGGGGAACACAACTAAAGCAGTGTTTGGAGGGATTTATAGCATTAAATGCTGTAATCTTATTAGAAAATTCCAAATCAATGATTTAAGCTTCTTTCTTAATACTAGAAAAAAAGAAATCCAAAGGAAGCAGAATGAAGGAAATAATAAATATCAGTACTGAAATCAATAATATAGAAAATCAGAAAACAATAGAGAACATAAATGAAACCAAAACTGATTTTTGAAAATATTAGTAAAATTTGTAATCTCTAACAGACCATTTGAGAAAAACAAACAGAAAAGAAAAAAATGACGTATGATCAAGAATGAAAGAACAGGTCATACAGCGCTACAAATAAATCCTACAGACATTAAAACAATAGTGACGGAATTTTATGAATCATTTGATGCCAATAACTTTGTTGAAAAGGACAATTTCTTTCAAAGATAAATAGTATTAAAGCTCAATCAGGAAAAAATAGATAACTGTATTAGCCCTATATTTAAAAAGTAACTAAATTGATCTCAATAAAATTTGCATAAAATTTTTAATTTTGATAAAATTTGAGAATTTCTACTCTTTGAAAATGAAAAGATGGGCCAGAGAGGAGATAAAATAGTTACAAAACACATATCTGATAAAGGACTTGTATTCAGAAGATATAAAGAATTCTTAACAATTAATAGAAGACAACCCAACATTCTAAATGAGCAAAATGTTCTAACAGACTTGTCAGCATAAAAGTCTTTAGGGAAGCGCAAGTCAGAACTACAGTTAGGTACCATTCCATAATGAGCAGAATTGCTTAAAGTAAAAAGACTGACAATGTTAAGTGCTGGCGAGGACGTGGAGCCACTGGAACTCTCAAACATTGCTTCTAGGAAAGCAAATTGGTATAGCCACTCTGGAAAACAGTTCGACAGTGTCTTATATAGGTAAACATGCATAGAACCCAGAAATCACACTCCTAGATATTTATTCAACAGAAATAAACATATCCATACAGAGACCTGTGTATGTGTATATATAGCGGCTTTATTCATAATCACCAAAAACAGAAAAACAAATCAAATGTACAACTGTGAATGGATAAACTGTGGTATAGCCATATAATAAACCTTAGGGACGGAGGGTAGAGGGAGGTTTGACTGCAAAGATGCATAAGGAAACTCGTGATGGAAATACCTTCCAACTTGCTCATCATGGTGGCTACACAACTGTATAAATTGGTCAAAACTCATCAACTGCACACTTCGAAAAGGTGAATTTTATACCTTGCATCAGTAGGCCCCAAGATCACTCCCAGGTTTAATGGTTCCTAAGCAGGACTCACAGCTGAGATTTATTACAGTGGAAGGCTATGAAGTGAAATCAGTAAAGAGAAAAGGCACACGGGGAGAAGTCCAGAGAAAACCAGGAGCAAGCCGCCAAGAGCCCTCTCCCAGCAGAGTCGACGCAGAACACACCGCATTCCCCCAGCAATGAACCGTGATAACACATGTGAAACGTGAAATCAGGGAGGCTCGTAACAGACCCAGTGCCCGGAGTCTTTAGTGGGGGCTGGTTATGCAGCCACCCGCCGATTAGCATGTACCAAACTTCGGAGCTCACAGAAGGACAGCAGGTGTTCGGCTCACACCGCATCGTCTGCAGAAACAGTTAGGGCGTCGTGGGCACTTTTATCACTTAGTCTACTAAGAGCCCTTCCAAAATCTAAGTTTCCAGACCCAGCCACAGGTCAATCTTGCAAGCAAGTCTTTCTAACGACTAACCTAACGGAAAAGAAAAAGAAAGGAAGGAAATCACTCCCTATCATGACATCATGAAAGTGTTTCCCAAATCATCATCTTTTTTTTTTTTCATGATAAACATTTAAACTGAAGAATAACTTTACGTTATTTTAAAAAACCTTTATTTTGCCTTTCACATTCATGTCTATAATCAAGGGTGTTGGAGATGGCTCCTATTGACTCATGAGATAGTTGTTAAATTTTCATGTATTTTGTGAGCCAGTTATAAGCACAGCATTGATTAAAAATTAACCTACAAACTTAGAATTAAATAAATTATAATACAGAGGTGATAAGTGTGCAAATACTTATTATTTTCCATTTGTTTTATTACTGTCTATGCTCTCGAGGTCATTTATGCCAATTGGGTCCATATGTTGGAAACACCATCTAATGCAGAGCTCCTGGGCTTTGCATTTGCCACTAGGGGTCAGCCATGGTTGGGGTATGCACACCCTGGACCTCAGTAAACAACAGAAGGTCAGGGATTGTTCCCCTCGGGGAGTTGGCTGTTAAGCACTGGCCAGCACACTGCTGTCTGTAATCCACATGGAACTGACTTTTGTAAGTCACATGAAGTAGGGGTCCAATTTCATTTTGTTTCCCAAATAGATAGCCAGCACCATTTATTGAAAAGGCTACAACTTCTCATTTTCCTGCTGATCTGAAATGTCGCTTTTGCATCATTCAAATGTATATGTGTACATCTACATATACATCATTCAAATGTGTATGTGTGTGTATACGTATATAGAAAGTGTTTTCCCAAATCATCTTATTTTCATAATAATCTTTTAAAAATAATGTATACGAATGAGTGGATCTGTCTCTGAGGTCTTCGTTTTGTTCCTCTGCTCTATTTGTCTACCTCTATACCACTATCAAACTGTCTCCAGGTTCATAGTAATCTTTGATATCCAGTAGAGCAAGCCTCCCCCACTTTGGTTCTCAAAAGTGTCTTGGCAAATTTGAGTCCTTTGCATTTCTTTGTACCTTTTAGTATCAGCTTATCAGTTTCCACCAAAACAAAAAAATATATAAACAAATATCCTTGAGATTCTTATTGGGACTACATAGAATCTATAGGTCAACCTGAAGAGAATTGATCGTTACAATATTGAGTTGTCCAAGCCGTGGACATGGTCTATTTCTCTACTTATTTGGATCCTCTTGAATTTTTCTAAATATCGTTCTGTAGTTTTTTGTATGAAGTATATTCGTTAGATGTCTTTCAGGTGCTTGATATTTTTATAGTATCATAACTGATATCTTTTCAGAGTCTTAAATTTTCTAGTTTTGATTGCATTTTATACAGAAATAATAATTTTTAATATTGATTCAATATTCAGCAAACTCGATACTCTCATAATAATGTATAGATAGATTATTTTGGGTCTCCCATGTATACAATCATACAGTCTGCAAATAATGATAGCTTCGTTTCTTCTTTTACAATCCTTATACATTTTAATTATTTTCCTTGGTTTATTGCACAAGCCCAGGACATTTCAGCATCTGATGAGTAGATACGGTGAAAGCAGACATCCTTGCGTCATTGCCAGTCTCACAGGGAAAGCCTCAGTCGTTCATCATTAGAAATAATGTTTGCTGTAGGCTTTTTGCAGATAACAGATCAAATTAAAGACGTTTTCTTCTGTTCATAGTTTGCTAAGACTTTTTACTTTGAATGGATGTTCAATTTTACTGAAAGTTTTTTTCATCTGTTGAGATAATCATAACCATATACTTTTCCTCCTTTATTCCCTTAATTTTTCTGATGTTAAACCAATCTTGAAAGTTTGTAATAAATATAACTTGGTTGGATACATTAACCTTTCAATTTATTGCTAGGCTAAATTCGCTAACATATATTTTTAGAATTTTGGCTGATACATATGTTCATGAGTTAGATTAGCCCATCCATACATTTCCTTTCTTATACTATCTTTGTTAGGTGTTTTGTATCAAGGTTATATCAGCCTTCTAAAATGTATTGGGTAGGCTATCCGCTTTTTATATTCTCCGGAAGAGTATGTAATATTGGCACCGTTTCTCCCTTAACTGTTTGGTAGAACATACCGGTGAGGCCATCTGGGCCTGCAGTTTTCTTCGTGGAATATTTTCTTAGTTATGGATTTCATTTTCTGAACAGTTACAGGATTGTTGAAGTTTTCTGTTTTTGTGTCACTTTTGATAAGTCGTATTTTTCTAGAAATTTTCCCATTGCATCTAAAATGTCATTTTTTTTTTTTTGGCATAGTATTGTTTTCAGTATCCCCCCGGAATTTTAGTGGCTGTAGAATCTATAATTGTGTCTCCATTTGTATTCCGGATGTTGGTTATTCACGTCCTCTTCCTTTTTCTTACTTAGGCACGGAGAGGCTTGTGAGTTGCGTTAGTCCCTTCAAAAATCAGTTGTGGTACTCCTTCAGAAAACCGACTTCTTGGCTTTTCGTTGACCATCTCTGTTTTATATTTGTTTCTTATTTCGTTATTTCCTGCTTTTATTTTATAATTCCATTCTTTACCTTCCTTTGGGTTTATTTTGCTCTTCTTTTTATAACCTCTTTATAGATGCTTGATTCATTCTTTTTCAGTCTTTCTGCTTCTAATATACCCATAGTAAGACTACAAATTTTACTCTAAAAATTGCTTTGCTAAATAATCGATGTTTATTTTATTTTTCGTGTAGTAATTTATTTTCTAAGACTATCTTTTAAGAACAGTTTTAGGTTACAACAAAATTTAGAGAAAGGTACAGAGAGCCCTCATACACCCCCTGCTCTCACATATGCATAACCTGCCCCACTCTCAGTATTTACTTATTTATTTATTTATTAGCCACGACGCATTGCATTGGTAATGTACACCGACGCATCATAATCACCCAAAGTCTCTAGTTTACCTTAAGGTTCACTCTCGGTGTTGTGCGTTCCGTGGGTTTGAACACAGGTATAGTGACATGCACCCGCCATTACAGAATCGCACGGAGTGGCTCCACTGCCCTAAACATCCTCCGTGCTCTGCCTATTCATCTCCTCATCTCGAAAAAAGACAGTGATCTTTTTATTGTCTTCATGGTTTTGCCTTTTCCAGAATGTCATATAGTTGGAATCATACAGCAGGTAGTCTTTCAGATTGGCATCTCTCATTTAGTAATATGTATTTAAGTTTTCTCCACATACTTTCATGGCAGATGGTTCTTGCTTTATTTGTTTTGTTTTGTTTTAAGTATTGGATAATATTTCATTGTCTGGGTGTATCAGAGCTTATTTCTTCATTCACCAATTTAAGGACATCTCGGTTGCTTCCAAATTTTAGCAATTATGAAGGGAGCTCCTAAAAACATTTATGTGCTGGTTTTTGTGGGCATATATTTTTTATCCCTTTGGGTATATCTCAAGGAGTACAGTTTCTGGCTGGATCTTATGGTAAGAATACGTTTAGTGTTGTAAGAAACCACCAAACTGTCTTCGATGTGGCTGTAGCATTTTGCATTCCCACCAGCACTGAATGAGAGTTCCTGTGGCTCCACATCCTTGTCAGCATCTGATGATGTCCTTCTCTGGATTCTGGCCATTCTCGTAAGTGTGTGGTGGTATCTCGCTGGTGTTATAATTTGCATTTCTCTGACGGCACATGTTAGAACCATCTATTTATATGCTTATTTGCCATCTCTACCTCTTTGATGAGGTGACTGTGAAAGGTTTGGCTCATTTACAATTTTTTTATTATCGAGTTTTAATATTTCTTTGTATATTTCGGATAACAGTCCTTTTATTGGGTGCGATTTCTGCGAATAGTTTCATACAGCATATGGCTTGTCTTCGAATGCTCTTGTCATTACCTCTTGCAGAGCAGACATTTTTCGTGTTAGTGAAATCCAGCGTATCAATTATTTATTTTAAGAATTACGGCTTTAGTGTTGTATCTAAAGGGCATCAACATACTTAAGGTCATCTATGTTTTCACTTATGTTATCCTCTAGGAATTTTATAGTTTTGCATTTTACATACAGGTCTACAATTATCCATTTTGAATTAATTTTTGCGAAGCATTTAAGATCTGTGTCTAGATTCCTTTTTTTCACATGGGGATGTCCAGTTGTTCCAGCACTATTTATCGAAGAGATTATCTTTGACCTCTTGCGTTGCCTTTTGTCCTTTGTCAAAGATCCATTGACTATAGTAATGCAGTTTTTGCTTCTCTGTTCTGTTCCATTGATCTACTTATCTGTTTTTTTTTGCCAATACCACCACGTTGTCCTGAATACTGTAGCTTTATAGTAAGTCTTGAAACCGTGTGGTGTTACTCCTCCCATTTTGTACTTCTCCAGCAATATAGTGTTGGCTGTTCTGGGTTTTTTGCCCCTTCACATGAACTTTAGAATCAATTTGTCAATGTTTGTGAAATAACTTTTTGGGATCACATTGTATCTATGGATCGAGTTGGAAACAACTGACATCTGGACAATATCCATGAATACGGACTATCTCTTCATTTACACACTTCTTCTTTGGTTTCTTTCACCAGAGTTTTATAGTTTTTCTCATATAAACCTTGTACACATTTTGTTAGATTTATACCTGAACATTTCTCTTTTTTTTTTTGGATGCTAATATGAATAGCATTGCATTTTTTCATTTCAAACTCCACTTGTTTATTATCGGTAAACAGTAAAGCAATTGACTTCTGTCTATTAACCTTGTATCCTATACCCATGATATAATCATTTATTATTCCAGGAGTTTTTTTCTTGATTCTTTCTGATTTTCGACACAGATGGTCATGTCGCCTGCAGACAAATACAGTTTTATGTCTCCCTTCCCTATCTGCGTACCTTTTATTTTCTTGTCTGATCGCATTAGCAGGACTTCCAGTGCGATGTTAAAAAGCTTTGCATACCTGGATAAATCCCCCTTGGTCGTGGCGTGTAATTCTTTTTACATATTGTTGGATTCATTTTTGCCAATATTTTGTTGAGGGTTTCTGCATCTGTATATTCATGGGAGATATTGGTCTGTAGTTTTCTTTGTGCTTCTCCAGCAATGAAGTACTGTCTTCGTCTACAGCATATACTTTAATTATCTCCACTTTCCAGAGAAGGAAGCTGAGGCACAGGGGGTAAATAGGTTCCTCTTTGTCAGCAGGTAGAGTTAGGGCTGAGAGTCGAACTCAGGCCTTCCGACTCCGGAGTCGGTGCCCCTACCACTCTGCCGCCTCTGGTATTTCATTGTTGGGTTACTCATTTCTTGTCTGACTTTCTTAGAACATAGTGCTGCAAGAGCAGAGATCCTGAATGTTCACAACTGCAGCCCCAGGGCACGGTAGGTAGGAGGCAGCCTTTGTTGAATGGATGGATGGATGGATAGATGGATGGATAAACGGATGAATGGATGAATGAATGCTAGACTCTAGTTCTTTGAGAACAGGGCAATTTCCTGTTTGTATCCACGGCCCCAGGCCTTGAGGTGTATTTTGGGGGTCTGTGGAATGAACCCATATCTGGATCCCCAGTGACACCCTTTCTGTGGCCCCCCTCTCCAGGGGAGGCCTGTGCAGAGGCTCCGGGAGGCCTCAAAAGCATGGCGCTTTGTTTGGCTCCGTCCTCTCATTGCCGGGTGCTCGGGTGCCGGCTCCCTCTCGTCCCTGCCCTGCAGGAGAAAGGGAGCTGGCCTGCTGCCCCCTTGGCACCACGCGTTCCCATTGGAAGCTCCCGAGGCCAGGCCCAGTGGGCGGCCCAAGCCGCCATCGTTAATCACACCGCCTGCCGCTGCCTGCCCACGTGGCCAGCTTTGAGGCTCGGCCAGAGCCTCTGGTGGGAACTGCTCGCTGCCTTAATTGGGCCTCTCTCAGGAGGCGGCAGGCCCCGCTTCTCACTTGTCTTTACTCTGGCTGCAGCTTTACCCTCTCGAGGAGGACGGCGTGCTTCCTGGTCTGGCTGGCTCTGCAGGCCAGAAGTTCACCCTTGTTCTGCAGATGGAGAAAGAGAAACGCTTGGGTAGACTGGGTTCCTGCCCAAGGTTGCAACAAGGCCAAGCAAGGTTGCCAGGAGAAACCACCAGAAAGCCAAGTGACACCGCTCTGTTCCTCTCTCTACTGGCAACTGAAATGAGTTCCCACAGGAAAAGGGACCGCCTGTCGGCTCCTGTGGCTGCCCGGGCCATGCCAAGTACCAGGCACAGGACACTGGCTCTGGCATTCATGAAGATGTGTCCATGTGAGAATTGTCACACACACCCCAGAGACCTTGTCAAACCCACAAAGCAGAAAGAGCATGGCCAACAGAAGTAGATGGCAGGTCTGTCCCCTCAGGGGAAAGCTGGGTTGCCAGGTACTGCTGTGACTTCTCTGCTCTGGACCACGATTTACCCATCCTTAAAAATGGAAAGAGTTTTCAGATGCATGATGGGAGGACCAGGGGAGGTCTTGTCTGCAAAAGTTTTCAACATGTCTTTTGTCAGTCAGACTCAGGGGAAGAGCTTAATTACTGGCTGGTCCTCGTCCTCTAGCTCTGGCTTAAATCATCTGTAGAAAATCCCCAAAGATCATAGCCTAGTTCAGGGGACTTCCTTCAGCAAGTTCGTTCCCCACCTTTTTCCCTTCTGCCTCCTTCCCCACCCTTCTTGCTAAGTGGGTCATTTTTCTCCCGAGCCTCCCTGCCTCCCTGAATCATTCCTGGTCCTAGTTTTACTCTGTGAGCACTCAGAATGAATCAGCCCATATCTTTTGCAGTTCAATGGCCTTTTCAGGACCAAAAGGCAACCAGAATGCTATTCCTGGCCTGCTCTTTCCTGGCTGAATGTCTTCAATCCCTCACACGGCAGTTCTCTTGGCCCCTCGGTGCCCCGGGTGCTCTTCTCGGGACATCCTGGGTGGATCTGGAAGATGTCTCTATACTCTGCATGTGAACCCAGAGGGGCCCCTTGCTCCAGGTCCACCCCAGCATTCACAGGGCCAGGGCTGAAGTACAAATGCAGAGCCTTGTCTGAAAGTTTGCAAGTTATCATTCACACTAGCTGTTCAATAATCAAACCTCTACTTGGACCTTCATACCTTCCCAGCGCCTCGGGAGGCTAAGCTTGCATGTAGAATCCTTGGACTCGGAGTTCTGCCTTAGAACTCCGGGGCTGGTAGAGCCGCTCCCAAGCCTGCTCCCCTGCCCGCTTACCCTGGCTCCACGTTCCGCGTGAAATACTTCAGGAATACACACGGGGACACCTGGGTCCACAGGTCCCAGCTTTAGTCATACCCCTTGGCCTCTGAGACACCAACCCTAGGGAAGAGGGCCAAGAAAGCAGGTTTGGGGCTGTTTGGGCAAAAGATGCTGGGGTCCTGGGTACTGAGTGGGACTGGAAGGGGAGAGTATGGGTTCTGAGCAGGCACGTCTCTGGGACGTGAGGACCGTTCTTTCTTGGGTCTGAGGGTTCCACTGACTTGCTGGTCCCACGACCAGCATCCTGCATCCCTCTGTTGTGTCGTCCTGAGCTGATGCCCATAGAGTCACCAACGGCATTTCCCTAGGGGATGCGGCTGCTTTATCTGTTCGGTTGGGTTTGGGGCCCCATATGCCGGGCTTGGCCTTTGAGTTTCCTATTTCTGAGCCCCAGTTCTGTCCTCCAGACTCCATAGGAGGTAACTAACTGTTCATGTCTCCGCCATCTGCACATTTGCTGAGTGTGCCATTCACACCCCCGGCCGAGCCCTTCATGAGTCACTTCTCAGCCCCAGAGCCTGGCTCTCTCACCTGGCGTCAATTCCTCTCTGGCTAAGCAGGTCCCAGGGCGCAGGAAAGCCAGCTAATGAGGGGGGTGGGGGTGGGGAGGGGGGTTGCAAACAGCACTTCGTCAGCTGTGACACTCCTGCTCCTGTGGCTGCTTCCTGGGGTGCAAGTCGACTTTCTGAGCCCATCAGCAGGGCCTCAGGCTGTGACCAGCTCACAGGGCCCACCTCCCCAAGTCGGTTCCGCTTCGGCTGGCCCTGGTCCAACCACGGGCCAAGCTTCCCTGTCATCTCCACTCCCATGTGGTGTGCTGAGATGCCCCTCCCAAATCCCCCCAAAAAGGAGCATGGTGGTCAGCGAGCAGCCTACAGCAGGCGGCCTCGGGCACCGCCCCTGCCTCTCAGAGCCACCTTTCCCGAGGTCGCTCCTTCCCAGGGTGGCCCAGATCCAGGGACTGATTCAAGAGGGGATAAAACACCTGGCCACCTCGGCCCAGGGCCAGATGACCCTGATGGCCCGTTTCGGCTTCTGACCTCCCTGTGGGGTCAGCCGGGGCTGCCGCTGGGCCTGCGACCCACTTCGACTCCTCTGGCACGTCTGCCGGCAAGAGCGTGCAGTGGACGCGCGGGGCGGGGGGGGGGGCCGGTTCTGCTTGACCCTCGGCAGAGGAGGACCTCCCCTCACAGTGGCCCTCGATCCTGCACGCTTTGTTGAGCTGAGTCGTAGCTGCCACCGGGCCGGGGGCTCTGCGAGGTGCTCGGCAGCAGTATCTCCCTGAATTCCCACAGCATCAAAAGGAGGGACCCACCACTCAGAGAAGTCAATCGAGGATGCGCTGCTGGAAAGTGACTGTCATAGAGCCGCCCCTTTGAGGCGTCACACTTCAGACTGATATTTCTTTTTTACTTTCCATGGCTTTTGATGTTTATCGGGTTTATAAAAACTAAAATTTTTTCTTAAGACAAAAACATTATTCTCAAGGGCGCAATGTAATAACGTCATACGTTCCTATATGATTTTATTTTTGTGTCGTTTACTTTTTTCTTTTTTACAAAGTGTACAATGACATACAATATTTAATAGCATATTTCTACATTATTCCCCCCCAGACTATTTCTTCTCTCAACCTTCTTATCTCTTTGTTTCATATCTTCACCCAGGCAGACTCTTTATGTTTTTCTTTATCCTTTAGGAGAAAATATTTTGCAATCTCTTACGTTAAAAATCTCTCCTGCGGTCGGCGCTGTCTTCTGGTTTCTGGGTGAAGCGTTGGCCTTCCTGTCCTGCGACCCGGCGGGGGCGGGGGCGCAGGAGACGTGAATCCGTGTGGGTCCGATGAGTGGTGACAGAATTAATGAATGGACCAACAGGGGTGTGAAGTGGCTGCGAAGCTGTGGTAAGTGTTAAGTGCAGTGGCAAACCTTCGGAGAGCTTTCGCTCTGAGCCGCATTTTGGGTCCTGCGTTAAGTCCCTGCTGTACAGCGTGGCAGACGCGCTTGGAGCTCAGGGTGGGGACGGAGCTGGCGGGGTCCCAGGAGGCGCTCCGGGCTGTGAGGTTCAGGGGGCAGGAGGGTCCTTTCCTTCGCAGACACCCCGCAGGGCCCTCAACACTGGCAGCCATCATTTTTATTAAAGCAGAAATCTGCGGGCGCCCCGCCCTGGAGGCCACCGCGATGAGGGGGTCTGGGGAGAGGGGAGGAGCCCGCAAAGGGCACTGAGGAGGAGCGGTCAGGGAGCGGGCCAGCCGGGTGGACGCACCAGGGACCTGGGGTCCAGGCGCCGTCCGCTGGGCGAAGTGCTGCGGTTGCTCCCCTGAGCCGCCGCGAGCGCAGAGCCCGCCTTGCGGGCTAGCGCCGCGGAGGCGCTCGTGACCTTGACTTTCTGAGCCCATCGGCAGGGGCCAGGGGAGCGGTGGGCACGGATGCGTGATTAGGGTGGGCTCCGGAGACCCTGGGCGGAGAGGCAGCCCCGCGTGTGCTGAGGGCCCCGTTGCTTGGGGCGCTCTCCTCTGGAGGCTGTGGGTACACCTGTTGGGGGGCACACCTGGCTCCCAGCACTGGGGTGGCCTCGCTTCCCACGGCATGTGGGCTGACTTGCTTGGGATTGGCTCTGGGACCTGGCGGGGCTGAACCTGCCACCCCCAGTCAGGAGGGTCCCCACCCGCACCCCCACCACAGGCTGCTGCAAAGGACCACCCCACAGCAGCCTGGGGCTGACAGACTGCATGCTTGGATGTCAGGGCGCATGGCCTCACCTGCCCGCGGGCTCGCAGGGCTCCCCACTGCACGCGGTGCCCTTGGTGGGTGGGGACCTGGTCTCACGGACTTGGATGACGAGAGGCCGTGCGCTGACTTAGCCCAGTGCACTGCCCGCCCGCGCAGGGCCTGCGTCTGCGGCCGAGCCTAAGCGTCTCCACAAACACGTGTCTCTGAAGTCTGTTCATTTTATCTTTCAACGTCGCATTTGACATCACGCCAATTGTTTTAATTTTAAAGGATTGACTTTCAAAGCGCCTACATGGTTAATTTTTAATTTCTCCCCCTACTAAGTATATTCAAGGAAAACTGATGCCCAGTTTAGCCCCCGGCCTCCTGAAGCCCTGTCACCTTGGGGTACCCCTGCTCCCCTCAGATCCCGAGGCCTCCTGCCCAGTTCACATCTGACGAGCCTTGTGGGGCCGTTGCCAGCGGTTCGCCCCAGGTCCTTAGAAAGCCTTTCCCCCGAGAGGGTCTGTCTCTCCTCTTCTCCCAGCCACCTGCCCATCCCCCCTCACTCTTCAGGGCCTTGCCCAGCGTCCCTGGGGGCAGGGCGGGTTGGCACGCCTTGCGGCCACCCGGCTTCTTGCCTGGTTGGAGGTGTCAGTCTCTCCACTTCTGGGACAGGGAGACCCTAGGTGGAGGGTCACCTCACCTCCTGCTTCAGGGCCCTGTCAGCCCACCTGAGAGCTGGGACTCTGTCTGTGTTTCCTGGAAGGGTGGGCGAACCCAGAGAGACCCCGTAACTCTCCAATCAAAGTCACTAACACGCAAGGAACGGTCTGAGCCCCCAGAGGAAGGAGGCAGACCCCCGCCAGGCCACACTGGGCGAAGGTGGGGCTCTGGCCTGTGGGGCGGGCGGGTGCTCAGCCTTCGCAGGGCCGTGCAGCCCCACCCAGAGCGCACGCGGTCTGACCCTCCCCGGAGGCCTGAGCGGCGGGTACAGTCAGCCAGCGGAACCGCCAGGGCGCCGGCCCTTTGCTCTGGGACTGGGCTGGCCCCGGGGGGTGGGCGAGGGACGGCGTGTGGGCGAGGGACGGCGTGTGGGCGAGGGACGGCGTGCGGGCGAGGGACGGCTGGCGCTTCTGCCGCCAGCTCTGGCGTTCCGCCGCGGACGGACGGACGGACGGGTCAGAGGATTAGGGCTCAGAACCCCGGACAAGGGCCTTTTATTCTCAGGCCTGCATTTTCATCGGCTTGCAAAGCCCCAGAGACAGGAAGAAAAGGTGAGGAGGGACCTCCAGATCCCTCGGGCCTGCAAGGGGGAGCACGGGGAGCCCCAGCCCTACCGTGGTTGGCGCCTGGCACCCGGCCCCATTCAGCCCTGCCTGGGCCGGCCCTCCCCGGCCCGGGGGGCCAGCATCACCCTGCCACGGAGCCTGAGCCACCTGCAGGCTGGCGCAGGGCATTTCCCAAGGTGGCTGCGGCTTACGAGGGGATCACAGGACCCTGGGATGTCAGGCTGGAGGGAAACTTACGGCCACCTAGTCCACCTTCGTGGAAATTCATGTGCGGGAAGCTGAGGCCCAGAGGGAGGCTGTGACTTGTCGAGGGCCTCTCAGTGAGGGGGGCCATGAGCTGGGGCCGGAAGGAGTCCCGGGGCCGCAGGGCTGCCCCCCCCCCCCCCAGTCCCCCATCCGCTGGTTTGGCCTGCTCTGGAATTTCTCATAAACGGAATCACGCAGTCTGTTCTCTGGGATAAGTAAGACCTCTTTCAGCATAATGGTTTGGGGTGTCGAATGCATCCGTATTTTGTTCCTTTTCATGGCTGAGCATATTGCACAGTTTATCCACTCGCCGTGATGGGCATTTGATTTTTCTTCTATTACAAAAGAAGCTGTTAGAATATTCACGTACAAGTCATTTTTGTCGAAAATTTTTATCATGGAAAGTGTAGAGAATAATATAGCAAACATGTTGATCCGAGCACGCAATGCTGGAGGCACAGGGCGGCCTGCTGGTCGGAGAGCTGATGGGAGCGGTCAGATTCCGGATGCAGTCTAGCGGCCGAGACAGCAGGTTTTGCTGACGTGCGTCCAAAGGAAAGTGAGCAGAGAAGGATGACTCGACCCCGACACCAGGAGGGCCGAGCTGGGCCGCCTGTGGACGAAGCGGGACTGGGAGACGGCCACGAGGTGCAGGACACGCCTATTGGGCATCCAGCGAGGGGTATCGGCGGGGCAGCTACGGGGGAGGTGTGGGCTGGAGATGTAATTGTCGTTGTTACATTTTACTAGACATTCTAGCCAGGGCACCTAGGCCAGAAAATAAAATAGAACACGTCCATATTGGAAAGGAAGAAGTAAAAGCAGAGTCTCCTGTGCCCTGAGGTTCCTCCAGCATCAAGAGGGGCAGGCTCAGCGGACGCTCAGGGGAGCAGGCGATCCGTGCTCCCTGGACCGGCAGGGAGGAGGCCAACAGAAAAGCGTCCCAGTCAGCCGTCCTGCAGGCACAGCTCCGGGGCCAGTCTGCACTGCGTGCTCTTCTCGGACTCCGGCAGATTCCTGCACCTTGACGACCCACCCTGCCCGGGCCTCTCCCCTTCCTGTCTCACTCTACTCCAGGGTCCCTTCCCAGTAAGTGACCTTATCTCAGCTCAGCTTTCTGGGGAAGCCAGGCTAAGAGCGCTCCTCCCTCATCTTTTGCAACCTTCTCGAAATCACTTCTTTCTCCAGCGCTAGCAAACTGACCGCAGGTCCTCGTCCCATTCACTCAGTCATTGATCCATCGCATTTATTTAGCGCTTACTGTATCACTGGCATTCTCCTAGGTGCTGGGGACTCGTTTATGAAGATAAGAGACAATACCCCTGCCCTCGCCCAGCTTACATGCTAGCGAGGAGAAGCCCCAAGAAAGCAAACTGAGTCGTGATAATCCTGCTCAGAAGAACAGAAGAACGAAGCCAGGAGGGGGATGGGTAGTGCTGGGTGTCACCGGTTAGATCCCCTGGAGGCACATGCTGAGGTGGAGTTTGGGGTGGTGGGGGGTTGATGCCTGTGAAAGGAAGGAGGAGGAAGCAAGATGGGGCAGGAGAATTGAACTATGACGCGAGCCTAACAAAGCCTCAGTGGGGACTTCTGAAGCAAGTATGGCTGTCGGAGTGCCCCGCCTAGGCCAGAACCAGGCCCACCAGCCCCAGACCCACTTAGTCTCCAGATGAGGACCGCCCGAGGAAGTGTGGCCTCAGGGGAGGCTCTACGCAGCTGAGGTGCACCTTGGGGAACTGAGCTGCTGGAGGTTGTCTGCTGATCACTCTTCCTGTAGATCCTTCTGGAAAGGGGGGTCTGAGTGGCGCAATGCCACGTCTACCACGTGGGACGCGCTCAGGGAGGCCCCCCAGAGCAAACACTTGGAGTTCAAGGAAGCGAGTCCCGCAGACACGTGGAGGAAATCTCACAGAGGGAACAGACGCACAAGACCCTGAGTGTGGCAGTGACAGACGCCTCGAGAAGCAGCGAGGAGCCCAGAGGGGCTGGAGCTGAGAGCGGGAAGCCGGGGAGACATCGTGGGCCAGACCTCTGAGGCCACATGGCAACCAGGATGAGGACTCTGGCTTTTACTCAGATTGGGAGGTATGCCATGGGTGGGTGAGGGCGGTGGGGACATTCCTGAGGGAAGGAGACTCTGGAGCAGGGGAGCTAGCTGATGAGGTGTCCACTGCAGGCCTTCCAGAGAGGGGAGCTAGGACTGTCCTGAACCTTGGCGAAACGTTTCCATGTAATTGCAAACACTCAGGAATTGTTAACTCGGCAGCTTTAGCTGGTGTCTGCCGCCCCCTGGTGGACACACAGGAGATTACCCAAAGCAGCTTCCAGCTTCTTGTCTCCTGCCAGGAATCTGTGGGTTCTGTGGCTTCCCGTAGGGCTATAAAAACTCTCTTGTGGAGGTGTCAGGCAGCACTTGGAGGAAACAACTAATCAACAAAGCGTCAGGAAGGCGAAGGGAAACTATGATGTAGATGCAACAGTGTTTGGAGTGGGGTTGGAGCAGGGCCATGTGGTGTTTGCTAACAGTGACAAGGCAGCACCCAGGATCAGAGGACTGGGGCTGAAGGATGCGTTAGAACTGGGAGCTGTGGAGCAGTTGCTGTCCCCAGGAGGAGACATTGAGGGTGCTTGCCAGAGGGTTCTGAGTTCCAGGGCACAGTCACAGGCTCCTGCTGGGGAGAGAAGGGAGGATGGAGCTGGCAAGGCCCAATCAAGGGAAAGAAAATGGACGTGCAGAGGCCCTGCAGGTAAAAACAGCTGGCTGTCTGGTGGGGTGAGGGTGCGAGGACACTGGACTGAGAGGGAGCCCTGGGAGCCGCGCGGCCACTGGCTGCATTGCTGCTGCCTTTGCTGCTGTCGGAAGCCGGAAGCCTGCATTCCTGCTGCTGCTGCAACTCAGCGGCGCCGCTGCAGCCCAGTCACCCACCACCCATGAGTCGCCAGAAGGAAAAAAAGAGGAAAAGGCTTCTTCCTTCCTCCTGCCTTCCAGAGTCTCCCTTGCAGAATATAGCTGGAAGCCAGCTGGCAAAGCAGTCTGGAAGATGTGGTTTGCGAGCTTGGGGCCCCTTGCAATACAAAGGAGGGCACTGCAGCCAAGGGGCAGGACCAGCTTCCTAACTGCTGTGTAAAACCTCCTTTTCCCTTTTGTTCCTCCAGTCCTTCCGCCCGTTGACCCAGTTTCTTTTTCCGTTTGACCATTCTGTATTTACATTGGTTTGTTCAGTGACTATAGGCAAATCGGGTATTTTGGGATCTGAGACTTACCAAAGCCCAGGAGGAATTTTCTTTAAGAAAAGTAATACGACACTGTTTTTAAAATTAGCTTTATTAGCTTTGTGGCAATTCATCTTTGCCTAGCACGTCAAATCTAAAGATTCAATGTGACATCAGTCAAATTATAGCCAGGTTAAATGGAACATGCTACTTCCAAAATTGATCTGTAGCCCTTATTTCACACCAAACACACCAATCCAATACAGATGGATCAAAGGCTTAAATATGAAAAGAAAAACCTTACAACTTTTGGAGAAAATCTAAATATCCTTATGGCCTTTGGGATAAGGAAGACTTTCTTAAAGAAGACTTGATGAGCTCAAACCATAAAGGAAAATTCACTAAGTTTTGGTTCATCAAAAGATAGTCACTTCCATTTCCATCCAAGACGGAGTAATAAGGACCAGATGTATCTTCTTGCTTAAAACCCCCTCCCCCCAAAAGAAATATTTTAGAGACATTGGACACCAACCAGGCAACAAAGGACAGTGATCCATGAGGAATGGAAAAAGAACAAGGCGAGCCCTATGTTTGTCCAAGCTCACTGCTGTGAGTTTCCAGACAGGAGGAACTAAGGTGGAACACTCCCTGAGTTGGAAAGATGGAGCTTTACATAGAGATAGGATAAGATACCAGAGAAGAGATCACTGCATGGAGAGAGAACCTGGAGATCTGCAGAAGGTGAGGAAACTACCCAGGGATGAACAAAGAGACACTAGAAAGAATAAAAGGACAAAACAAACTAGGAATAGAAGGGAAATTCATCAACCTGATAAAGGGCATTTATGAAAAACCACAGTTAACATTATACTCAGTGGTGAAAAACTGGATGCTTTCCTGTTAAGAGCAAAAAGAAAACAATCTGGCCTCATCACTCATAGTCCGCATTTTACTGGAGGTTCTGGCTAGGGTAATTAGAAAAGAAAATTAAATAATTCCAGATTAGAAAGGAAGAATTAAAACTATTTCTATTTACAGATGACGAGTTCATATAAGAAATCCTATGGAACCCACTAAAAACTATTAGAATAAACAATTCAGCAAAGTTTCAGGATACAAGATGAATATACATAATTGTATTTGTATGCACTTGCAGGGACTAACTTGAAAAATGAAATCAAGAAAAAAAATTCCCTTCACAATACCATAAAAAAGAATAAAGTACAGTACATAGGAAGAAACTTAACAAAAATGCAACACTTATAATCTGAAAATTATAAAACATTGTTGAAGGAAATTAAAGACTAAATAAATGTAGAAACATCCAATGTTCATAGATTGGAAAACAACATTGTTAAGATGGCAGTACTCTTCATATTCCTTTACAGATTCAACACAGTCCCTAACAGAATCGCAGCTGACCAGGATCCTTACCTCACACCGTATACAAAAATTAACTCAATATGGATCAAAGAGCTAAATGTAAGAGTTAAAACTATGGAGCTCTTAGAAGATAACAGGTTAAATCTTCACGACCTTGGATTTGACAATGGATATTTAGATATGACATTAAAGCATAAGCAAAGAACAAAGTAGATAAATTGGACTTCATCAAAATTAAATTTTTTTTTTGCTTCAAAATTAAAAACTTTCACAGCATCAAAAAGAGAAAAGAAAATCAATGGCTACAGACAATAAATTCATTTCTTCAAAATGAGTGCCTGCTATGTGCCTGGCACTGTTTTAGAAACTGAGAAAATAAAAGTGAATAAAACAGACAAAAACTCAGCTCTCCTGCCTTCTAGTACAAAGATTCAAATAAATAAGGAAACCAAGAAAGGAAAAATTAGCTCAGACTGTAAAAACCTGTCCTGCTATTCATCATCAACACGGAGTGGTCTAGTTCTGTCTTGGGCCATCACAATCAGTTTGATGTTAATGTTTTGGGAAACTGTTTATGCTCAACAGGATAACACCAAGACCTAATCTAGTTGAGTGCCAGGCCTCTCCTGGATGAGGCAGGCTTCTTTTCTCTTTCTTACATGTCAGTGTGAAACATCCCCTTCTGTTTTGGAGGATCCCAGTCACTTTGACACAGAGAGGCAGCCTCGATTTCCATGGCAGTTTCACGCAAGTGACTACATTCCACACCTTAGTCTTGTAGTTTCTACAGAAAATCTTGGTCCACTTTGCAGCCCAGGCCAAGTATTGACACCTTTACACATAGCTATATTCTGGTTTGAGCCTACTAAAACACTGCTTTATTTAAATTTCTCCTGAACTCCACCCTTCCCCAAATCCTAAAACTTTTTTTTTTTTTTTTTTTTTTGCTTGGTGATGGGCCCCAGGGCTCCACTGCTGCGCAATCTCCTTCACTGTCGCAATCTCCTTCACTGTCGAGTCAATAAACTTGACTTTGTCGCTGCAGGTTTGTCCCTGGTGATCTGAGGCTGATTAGGCTAGAACAAAACTACATATGGTATGCTAGATATAAATGCTATGGAAAAAATAAAAACAGGGGGAAAGGTCAAGAAGTGTTGAGGAAGGGGAAGTTTGTGATTTAAACAGCGTGCTCAGCTCAGGGAAGGCTTCACTGATAAAGTGACAACTGAGCAACTATCTGAAGGGCGCAGGGGATTTTTTCATCGGGGAAAAAGATCATTCCAGAAAGGGGCAACAAACGCAAAGGGGCAACATACGAGGTGTGTTTCAATCACAATTTTTTAGTAGGCCAACCCTAACGACCTCTTTAATTTTGAAACCTACCCCTATCCCATTCTTACTCCCTTATCCTGCTTTTGATTTTTTCCATTTGTTTTCTTTCAATATGTAGCTTCGTGTTTATTTTGTGTTTTCTGCTCAGGAGGGAGGGGTGGAGAGAGAAAGAGAAGAGGGAGAAGAAGAGGGAGAGGGGGAAAGAGAGGGGAAGAGAGAGCGAGCGAGCGAGAGAGAGAGAGAGAGAGAGAGAGAGAGAGAGAGAGAGAGAGAGAGCGAGAGAGACCTGGTCACGTGGGCCCTTGCGGGCCACTGAGAGGACCCAGACATCGCAGAACCGCGCAGCAGCGGATCCTGCAGTCGCAAGCAGGCGCCGGGCCGAGCGCTCCCCACCAGCGCCGCGGCAAATGCGTACAGCGCGCGCCGGAAGCGGCCCAGGTTGAGGCTCCCGCCTGATTGGCTGCAGCAGGCGCGCAGAACTCGCGTTGCGCGTGCGCGTGCGCGCGCCCTCCGCGTGGTAGTAGTGGCTGCTGTGTGTTGATCTCCATCCTCCGTCGCCTGCGCGGCAATTTTAGCTCCCTGTCCAGGCCGCTCGTCCCTAAGGCTCAGAATGTTCCCAGAACTCAATAATCTTCTCAACGCCACCCCTGACAAGGTGGACCAGGTATTCGGTCCCGTGGTCGGGAAGGGGGCGGGGGCCGAGAGAGTAGCGGAAGAAAGCGTCCCGAGAGCGGCGCATATCTTCCGTAGGGGAAGGACGCGGCGTCCGTAGGCATGAGGGTGTCTGGGAGTTGTAGTTTAGGCAGGGCCGACCCAGGGCTTGGGCTGGACACCAGCACCGGCAGAAGGTGGGCTTCTGGACCTCCCCGAGTTTTCTGAAAGGCCGTGTGTGCCCTTGAAAGATCCAAGGAAGCGTGTCCGATGTTGGATGCGCTTACGTTCTCGGACGTGTACTGGGGAGCTCTGTGCGTGCTCACTGGGGTGGGAGTCGCAGCGCTCAGAGGAGGTTGGGTAAAGAGTTTGATTCCCCCACCCTTCCCATGAGACCAGCTTCTTAACCACCTTGAGTAGTCTCCCTTTGGCTCGGGAGTACTTGGCAGGTCGCCCCTCTTTCTCATGGTCTCTAATGATGCTCTTCCAAGCTGCTGTCAGCCAACGTTGTACCAAGTCTGCCTTCATCAGCACAGCCTCGCTGCTCTGTTTTCGTTATCCTCCTTCCTGCGCTCTAGGACACCTCGAGATCTTTCACATTTTAGCCCAAGGGTTAACTATCCCAGGAACGTATCTGGTTTATTTCATAACCTTTGTCTTCCTAATGAAATGGTAAGCTCCTCCAGGCAGCCACGACACCACGTGTATAAAGCATTTTTATGACCCTATAGTAGCAGGCAAATTGTAGCTTTGAATAGATCCTTGTGGATTATAGTTGCCCAGCAGCTCTTGTCCGTTCAAGCCTGCAGATGGCACTTGCTACCTTGCTATTTAATACTGGCACCACCATAGTCTTCAGCCCAGGGCCAGTGTGAGGGAGTGGAGAGATCACAGTTGGCACCAGGAAATGACAGCACTGGGGGTAACACTCAAGATCTGATAGTGTGATCATTCATGTTCTTAAGTGTAAAAAAGTCACAACAGCACAAAGGTATTGTGTCTGATACCATCTCATCCTGATCTTCCCTGTCACTGACTAGAGGTGGCTGGAGCTGGGCAGCCAAGCACTGCAGAGACAATTTTTGGAGGTATTCCCAGGGCTCTCCATGATCACATCTCCGCCTGAAGCAGTGTCCAAGGCCACTGGGAGGAGAACTTTGTTATTGGAGATCTCTGTCAACAACCATTCATTCCCTCTTTCCAGTATCTTCTTCCCTTTGTGCAGTATCTAATTCTCCCCAAGACTGGTTCCTGAGTTACTTGGTGAGGAGTGAGGAAGAGAAGGAATTTTATTCTCTGTTTTGCTTTGGGAAAGTGGAAGCTGAGATATGCTTGCCATAGTGAGTGATTTAATACTGATCACTTTTTTTTTGTTTTTAACCTTAAACTTTTTAAAAAGTAATCTTTGTATATATACGTATCGTGTATGTATATGTACGTACTACATGTGTAATATAAATACACACAAATCCAAGTGAAGAAAGATAGGGGTGGACATATTTAACTAGATTTATACAGTCAGTTGACTTTTTTACAGGGAGTCTAATTCACCTTTTTGTGTTCCTCTTAACTTCTAGGGGAAACTAACTCTACTCTGTGATGCCAAGACAGATGGCAGTTTCCTTGTGCACCACTTTCTCTCCTTCTACCTCAAAGGTAAGGGACTCATTGTTACTATAGAGAAAGACGTCTAAGGTTAAAAAAAAATCCTGTTTCAGGAAGTGGTGAGAGTAGTATTTACTAGCCAGGGCTTTGGCGTCTGGGTAGCCAGATGGCTGTTTAAGTAACAGATTACTGTACCATCTTGTTCCCTACGCAGCCCTGCCAGAGAGTGGCATGTGCTCACTGTATCCACATCCTGCCTTCCCCTTCTCTACCCACCGCACAGGTCCTGCCTCACTGTGGTTCTTACGTGGCCTCCCGTCTACTTGCTTCTCCGTCCTTGTGTATCTTAAGTGTCTCTGGGCACTCAACCCATTAACACTTTGCCTTGGCGGTAGATGCTTCCTAAAGAACACAGGAAAGAAACCTGCATGGCTACTACAATTTACATATGGAAATAGATTAGAAGAAGAAAACAGCCAAATGAAAAAAAGTCTCATTTATCAGCTGATTCTCCTTGAGCCTCTACTGAGCCAAGCCAGGATAGAGGGTAGACGTTGGCATTCTTAGTCATAATCATATAAAGCGTTGAAAGTTTTCTTTTCCAGATGATGTTATTGTCAGCTTAGAGCAGGAAAGTCTACAGGTAAATTATTAGAATTAATTATGTTCAGTAAGGTAGCTAGAACTTCTTTGTGTTCCATTTATATCCTGTTAGACCAGTTTAAAAAATTAATTGTACTCCTATACACCAACGACAAACAATAATTTTTTAAAGACCACGCTTTACTTACAATAGAGATAAATAAGGTACCTAGTGATACATGTAACAGAAGTAGATCTTAGAATCAATGAAATAAGGTATAATTATTAAGTATGAAAAAATTTACAGCTTAGAATCAAATTGAGTAAGTCAGGTTGCATGGCCTCTGGGTCTTGAGACTTGCCACAATGCTTGTTTCCAGAGGTATAGAGATTGTATACGAGTATATGAGATTGATTGTAAATAGAGATGTTATTAAAACCAATTTATTTTGTTTTCCAGCTAATTGTAAAGTCTGTTTTGTGGCACTCATCCAGTCTTTCAGTCACTACAATATCGTGGGACAGAAGCTGGTAAATATTTCAGACCTTTGTGGTGGGGTTCCTGAGTGAGTGTCATGCACGTGCGAGTGTGCTCTAAGGCTGGGCTTCCCCGTTTGGGTTGTAGAGAACTTAGCAAGGGAGGGACTAAGGAACTCATGGGATCCCGAATCTCTATCTGAAGGGCTAAGGCAGCATCTCTGCATGTTTTATTAACTTAAAGTTTGTAGAACCAGGTCTGTTAATTAATCAAACCCATCCCTACTGATTCTGGACCAGTTCACGTTTTTTCCTCAGCGTGGGCTTTAGTCTTGGTCCTGCTGGGGTGGAGACCGCAGCTTAGTCTGCCACCAAGATGAGTGGCTCCCATGGCCTCTCCCTAAGTCTAGGGCTTAGGACCCAACCGTGGGGAAAGGCGCTTTTGTCACCTGCCGCTTATCTCATCAGATGAAGGCAGGCAAAAATTTGATGGCCAAGAGGCTGGTGAACCTCTTGGCGTTACCTGGGCCATTACCTGTGACCAGTGATCAGGTGGACTTACTGAAATTTTGCGAGGCCAGCCTCAGTGATCTTTGACAAGCCAGTCTTACTATTGGGCCAATTCACTGCCTGTTTTCTGATGCGGAGAAACAAACGAGAGGGTGAGAGAAGGGTAGACCCTTTCCCGTCTGTTGCAGACGAGGAAGTTCCTGTGTCAGAGGTCAGCATGAGTTCACAGAGAGTAGTCATGTCGAGCACATGTTGCATTCCAGCTCTGTGAAGCCTGTCTCTCTCTGGCCTTAGCGTCTGTGTTTCTGGGTGAGAAAGCTGTGTACTCTCATGTCCAGATTGGCTCCTTTTTTTTTTTTTTTTTCTTACCTTGGAATCTTCAGCGTGGCAGGAGTGGCATGCACAGTACTGGGCACGAGAAGACTTAGAGCGTGAGCTTCTGTACTCTGGTGCATTCTCTCACCTACATCAGTAGGATGGTAATGCGCAACAGCAGAGGTGATGATCAGGGGTCTTTCTCTGCCAGGGGCAGCTGTCGTTAATGGCGCTGCATGGCGGAGAACAGTGGTGGTTGAATGAGCACTGCAGACCTGCTCTAGGGGCACGTCATCTGTTTCTGCACAGACAGAGCAGTAGTTGCACATTTAGATTGGATCACTATCCCTGGGTGTTTCTTCAAGTGTGGATTCTTGGGCCCTGCCCCCAACGCTTCTGGAAGTGTGCAGTGGGGCTCAGTGGTCTGCATGTTCGTCAGGTGTCTCAAGAGATTCTTAATTGGCTAGTTCATTAGGAACCATATTTAAGAAGTTCTGCTTAGAAGAGGGGTCTGAGAGTCTGTGTCCCCTGTGTTGTGTATATAAAGTTTTTTGGAAATACAGTCACCCTTGTTTATGAATTGTCTAAGGCTGCTTTTCCTCTACAGAGTTCAGTTGTTGCAACAGAGACTGCCACTCGCCCAATGTCTTATTGTTGTTATTTATTTACTGTTTTATAAATATGTGTATTTGAAAAGGAAACTATGTTACTATTGCATGTTAAAAGCCTGTATTGGGTAATCATGAAGATAAACATAAGCAAAAGAATGTAACTTTTTTTAAAAAGTGACAATTAAACGTAAATGCACATCTGAAAACAGGATGGGGGTTATGGATTGGGAACAGCCTGGGGACCCAAGACATGAGCCCGGTATGTAGGGTGGACAGGTGCACATACACAGGGTTTGGAACGCATTCTCTCTAGCCATTCTGGTGCGTTCTCCAGCAGGGCACGGTAGCTAACTCTCTTTGTCATATTTAGGGTGTCAGCCTGACCACAGCGCGGGAACGTGGGCAGCTCGTGTTTTTCGAGGGTCTCAGGTCCTCGGTGGACGTCTTCTTTCGGGCCAAGGGGGAGCCACACCCCCTGCAGTTCCTCAGGTCAGTCAGCCTGCAGCCCAGTGCAGAAGCACACACCTGGTAGGTGGGCCCAGACCAGGGTTATCATGTGATTCCTTCCCGTCGATGTGTGGGAGAGCAGAGCTGGCTTCCGGAGCCAGACATGTCCCTGGTGTGGCAGTATTCTCAGGAAGCCCTTGGCTCTTACCGAGGACCAGAGGGCATATGGCTGACCCAAAAGCTATAGGAAGCGTTATTTGCTGAGCGTACGGCGGAACAATGTGCTTTGCTGGTTTTTCCAACCCTGGCTCAGAGTCCTAGCACACACCTTTCTTCTGTTTTTGTCTTAATACAGGGGATCAGCAAACAACAGGTCAAGGGCTAGCTGCCTGTTCTGTAAATAAAACTTTATCAGAGTAGTCACATTCATTTGTTCACGTGTTGTCCCTGGCTGTTTTGCACAACAACAGCAGAGTTGAGCAGTTGAGACAGAGAACACACTCACAAGCCTAAACTATTTCCTGTTGGCCTTTTCACAAAAGGTGTTGACTGCTGCTTTGTTTTTGGGATTGGATTTCTTGCTTCTCGTCCTCTGTGAACATCAGCTATAAATAGCTCCGTGCAGACCCTGCACCAGGCCTTGCAGACCCCCTCCTGGCCATGCAGACTCACCTCCTGGCCACTGTTCTTCCTCCATCCCAGTGGAGTCCATACAGGAACTCTCCCTGCTGCGCCCCCTCAGACTCGGCCTTAATGCGGCGGCTGGGTCAGAAGTCAGGTCATGTGCCCTGACCCTGTGCATGTGACCTTGCACACAGCCCTTCACATCTCTGAACCCGGTGTCTGTGTCAGAACTATGGGCCTGGTCACACCTGATCCGGGTTTGTGGGGTCATCGCCCTTGCCCACGGTCAGTCGGCGTGGAGCACGGGGCAGAGGGGCTGGCGCCTAGGCCCTGTGCTCCGGTGCTTTCCGAGCTGCTGTCTGTTACTGGGAAGTGGCTGCCAAGGAGGGGCTCTGGGAAGACGGAGGTAGCTGGGGCAGCTTGTTGAGAAACAGGTTGACTCTGTCACATCCACCAGCAGCTCTCAGACCAGTGTCCCTTACCACCAGGATGCCTGAAGTGCTCCTTAGCTTTTTATGCCCAATTCTGACAACTGGGAAGGTGCTTCCTGCCTGTCTGATCCAAATTTATCTCCCTGGTACCTTCAGCTCTTGGACAGAGAGGCCGTGTGGTGTCTCTCATAGGCCTGGGAGGCTGGCTGGCTTCGTGGCCCGTTTGCCGCACAGTGCTTTGTGCCTGGTAGGCCTCAAGGAATATTTAAATTGAAGTACACCGTGCCCGTGTGCGTGGGCACGCCTTTTCTGGCCAACTAGCCATGGAGCCCTTGGTGCCAAGGACTGGGATCCAGTTCTTTGCCTCCCCCAGCCGCTCAGTTCCAGATAAACATTTGAGAGAGAGAGAGAACTCTCTGATGACTTTGATTCTGTGTCCCAGGGAGGCCAGTGCTGGGAACCTGCAGCCACTGTATGAGTTTGTGCGGGAGGCCCTGAGGCCCGAGGACAATGGGGAGGCTGCCTGGAGGTGCCCGGTACTGCTGGTGGACGACCTGAGTGTGCTGCTGAGCCTGGGCATGGGGGCGGTGGCCGTGCTGGACTTCGTCCACTACTGCAGAGCCACCGTGTGCTGGAAACTACAGGTATCGATGGGCCTGCCCTCTGTGCTTCTGCCTGAGGCCTCTCAGGGCCCAGACAGGTCCAGACCTCACTTGCTTTCGGTGATCTTTTTGGTTTAATTGCTTGGGGTTTGGGTTTTACTGTGGCAGGCCCAGAAACCGTTTGGTCTACCCACTCTGCTCGCCTCTACTTTCTATTGCTTAAAAATAAAGCCTGGAAAATTCAAGGGGTGACCGTGACCAGCACTGTCTGTAATAGGCTGGTCATGTGTGGTACTGGGGCAAGTTGTTATCGCTCTGAGTGTGTTTAGATCAGTTGGGATAATGGGTATAAATTGCTTTAAAAATTGTGAGATGCAATACAAGTGTAGGATGTGTCTTCTATTGTCAAACCATGAGGCAAAAAGATTTTTCCATAATAGAGAGTGTAACCACAGCAGTAGACCAGCCTAGGAACTAGAAATGGCCGTGGTGCCTACCTCACAGGAGCCTGCCAGCAAGAGGCGAGTGAGGGGACGTGCCGGCACAGCATCCGGCCCACAGTGGCCACTCTTCGGTAGGAGCTGCACACGTTGGCACAGCGTGGTCGGGCTGAGGGCACAGCAGGGACAGAGGCGTGTCAGCCGCATGCCGAGCCCCTGCCATGTGTGTGTCCCCATCCGGAAGCTCTGTCCAGGGACCTTCCGAGCTGTCCGGGCTGCAGCCACGGGTCAGAAATCAGGGTGCTGTGGAGCGTGCAGGCGGCAGAAATGGAAGGGGCTGGGGGGACACCGGTCAGCGGGGCGGGAGGCGGCAGTGACAGCTCCTGCAGCTCAGCTGGCTCTGAGGCCCAGTGCCGCCCTCTTTTTGTAAAATCGCTTCTTTCAGTTGAAAAGGTAAAATTTGGGAATGGTTTTAAAAAGAAAAAAAAGGAAATAAACAGTACAAAGGGTACTGTGGCAGAAGGCAGTCGTCCCGCTCCCCCGTGTGCGTCCCGGAGAGTCCGCGCAGGTAGCGTTCGCGCGCTCGTCCCCCTGCGCTGTTCTGCCGGCGCCTGTAGCTTCCGTCCGCTCTGTTCGGGGCGCTTTTTTTCATTGAATAACAGGCGGGAGGGAAGTGTTGGTGTCCACTGGCCAATCACAGAGCACGCAGAGGTGCTTCATTCATTTAAACGACGGGACAGCATCCCATGAAAAGACTTCCTTTTCACCGCATCCCCTTCGACGGGGTGGATCTTCCCTCCGTTTCTGCGTGGCCAGCTCCCGCTCGCCAGCCCGGGTGTGCCCAGCCCCTGACCCTCTCCTCGGGGCTACACAGGATGCGAGTTCTTCATGTGCCCTCAGCACCCCACGCTGCCCTCTCTCCTGGCTTTGTACCCTGTGTTGTCAGTATCTCTCTCCAGGGCCCACGTCACTTGTCCCCACTGCGGATCTGGCACACGGTAAGCGCTCTGGGTGATTGGTGCCTGGCAGAGTGGTGGCACTTTTTAACATTAAAAAGGACCACAGGCTGAGCTTGGTTTTAGGTGACTTGAGCTGGAGCACAGGTTGGAGGTACTGGTGAAACTGGCTTGCATGTGTTTGGAACTAGGGGCCTGGGTGCAGGCAAGGGTCCTTCCCATAAAGGGGCTGGTGGCAGCAGCTGCAGGGAGGCCAATCTGGGGGAGGCACCGAGAAGCCACCACCACCTGCTTCTGCTGTCCCTTCCAGTTGGGAGCAGGATTTCATCTCGTGTCTCTGTTTCAGGGAAACATAGTGGCCCTTGTGCACGACAGCGGAGACACTCAGGACGAGGAGAACGACATCCTGTTGAATGGCCTTAGTCACCAGAGCCACCTGATCCTGCGGGCCGAGGGCCTGGCCACTGGCTTCTGCAGGGACGTGCATGGGCAGGTGCGTAGAGGCCGGGACCCGCCGGGCAACAGGCTGCCTGCCTCTGAGTGTAGACGGCACGAGGGGCGGCGTCGGGCTGGGGGCGTTGGCGGCCTCGGAAGCCGTGTGAGAGCCAGGCAGAGTCCGCTCCAGCGGGCGCTTGGCACCACGTGCCGGTGTGGGTTTCTCGTGCGGGTCCCATTCGTGACCAAAGTGGAGCTCCTGAAGAGGAGGCCGTTGTCTGGGGTACGAGGCAGGGCCCCGCTGTTGAGCTGCAGAACCCCTCTGCAGGACTACGGCAGGCTTCGTATTCAGGTCCACACTGCTCCTTCTAAAATAGGGACTTGGGGAGGCCTTGCCCATGGCACGGGGGCTGCTGCCCCACGGCTGCTTCTGTGTGGCGTTTGGAGGGCGCAGGCGGAAGCTGAGGGTCCCGCCGTGGGAGGGAGGGAGGTCAGGTCTACCCCTCCCAAGGGGCTTATCTTGATTCTCTGCCTTCTGAAACCTTACTGGAGTTACCCCAAAGCGTCCACCGCAGCCTCCAGGTGAACTTATGGTGACCACTCTTGACCCGTTACGGGCGGCTGGGAGTTCTGGCCCAGAGCCTTTCAGAGGCCAGTGTGGACAGTGGAGCAACACAGAAACGCCGTGTCGGCGACGCGTGGGGCGCACGTGAGGAGAAGGTTCTGTTGGGCGGCTCGTGGCCGGGCTCTGAAGCCAGTCACCGCCCCCCCCCCGCCAGCCTTCTAGGCAGCTGAGACGTCATCAAATAAATGTCCAGCCTTCCCGAGCCTCTGAATTGGATGTACATGTTCTAATGTGTTGATTTTCAAAATTTGTCCAGCCAACAAGTACTCAAACCACGCATAGGAGAAAGACCAAGAGGAATAACGTAAACGGTTTTCCTCTGCTGACTCTTTTTTCCTTTTCTTTCTGTTTCACATTTTCTATAGTGAGCAAATATCACTATTGTAATAGAGGGGAAATCTTTGTTTTCAGTGAGTTGCTAATAGCTCTGTTTTGGAAGTCAGTCCCACTACTGTGACAGTGGTCTCAGGCCTCAGTTGAACGTCACGGGGGAGCAGGGGGTGCCCAGCGGAGCAGGCGTGTGCAGGGAGCATTCCTCTGTCCCTCTCTCCCTGTCCCTGTAGCTGAGGATCCTGTGGAGGAGACCACTGTGGCACCCGGCCCAGCGGGATCGGAGCCTCACTTACCAGTACAAGATACAGGACAAAACCGTGTCCTTCTTCGCCAAAGGAATGTCTCCTGCTGTTCTGTGACCTGGTCGAGAGGCGGCTGACAGGCTGTTTTCAGGTGTGGAAGATAAAGCAACCGAGCAGGAGTGGATCTTTACACCTTCTTAGTGGTATTTCAGGTGGGCTGGCAGCTACTATGACCCAAGGGTGGTCGAGTAGTGCTATGACAGTGTGCCTGTGTCCCCTGGGCGTTGCTCGGAAAACAAGGAATCTGCAGCCCGCCGCTGCCAAGAGAGACGCTGCACGTTGAGCTTGGGCGAAAGGTTCTTTTGGAGCTGTCCATGTAAATGTGCTTTAGCACAACTGCTTGTTTTGGTCGTGCCTTTCAGAGCCAGAGGGTGTGAATGTGCCAGCCAGGAGACAGTCCTCAATGGCAGGTGTCCAAGGAGACAGCTAGGACAGTTATGGCTGGCAGGAAGGGAGTTCCCACGTCATGGCTTCCCATGGATTGTCTCATTTAATTTACGCCTTTGTCTTACAAAGGTATTTTCCCCTCAGACACAGTGAAGAAACAGGCTCAGGGAAGGTTGGAGGGACACGTAAGGCTGTAGGTAACGGAGGCCTGACGCAGGCCTGACACCGAAGTCCACATTGCCGACGGACCCTCCTGGAATCCCGAGCGGGCTCCCCGCCCGCCTGTGGCTTTGGCTGCCCCCGGTTCCATGATGCCTGGTCCACATGCTGATGAGGCCTAGCCATCAAGGGCCTGGCACCCCAGCCACTGTCATGTGAGGCTCCGTGTACATGGCCTTACTGAGAGGGGTAAAGCGCGTTCTTGCCGCCAGGCAGGATGGGGCCTTTGTGGGGAGCTGGCACCCCTCTCACCTGTGAGGACCATAGGAGGTGGGCTCTGGGCCCAGCATCCTGCAGATGCCAGCTTGCCGCACTGCCCCTCAGTGGGTCACCTCAGAGTGGACCAGGGGCATTCTCTTAAATGGGTATATCTTATTGTATGTAAATTACATCACAGTGGATTTGATGTTTAAGATGAAAAACGCTGCTCTGCAATGACTAAGGACTTTTCAATTGTTCAACTTTTTTACATTTTTGGTCTTTGTGAAAAGGACCCGTTGATCACCCTTCCCTTCCACTGAAACAGTAGATACTTTTTTTTCCCCTAAAATATTGCAGTCTGATTGAATATTTGAAAATTATGAGTGTCAGTAACTTAAGAGAAAGTAGTTATTCAAGAATCTAATGATTCTTTTATTAATACTTCAGTACTTATACAAGCTTCCTATGAGCTACAGTTTAGTTCTGAATGGGCAAGCACCACAAAACATTTTATCCATACTATAAATGTTGCTATTATGTTTCTTAATCTATAAATGTTTTGACTAAATTTTTAATGATTAATTGCTATTCATCATTTATGGTATCATTATATTCTAATTTGGTTAGTCTCTGGGCATGTAGGTTCTGGTTTTTGTAATTATAAATTATGCTGTTATAAATTTTATATACTTATGCCTGTTTGAGGATGGGGGCAAGTACTTGTTTCCTTAGAATGTTCATTTCTTTATTCCTCAGATCCTGAGCACTTTTGTATGGCAGGCCGCTCTAGGCACTGTGGATATGACAGTGGCAAAAAGGTACCTGCCCTCATGGAGATGACATTCCAGTGGAGACTGACAGTCAACAGAGTCGAGGAGTAACATGTACAGTTATAAGTGCTGTAAATAAAGGCGGAAGGAGGGAGGCCCATGGCAAGTGAGGAATGATGGGATTTTAGAGTCTACTCCCTGACGTGGGCTGAGTTCAAGTGTGGGCTGGCCCTCGTTCTGTGAAATGAATTTCACCAGCACTTTATCAGGCTCTATAAAATGTTCTTCAGAGACTTTTATGTTTTTTTAAAAACTGTCATTGTATACTGAAAATCTAATGGAGAGATTAATACCCCTTATTAAATGCTTTTTGTTACTGGGAAAGGGCTTACCTGATTTTGTTGATTTTTCTGTGGTGTTTCTGACATAGGAATGCAATTTTTTTAAATAAAAGTTTTAAAATCCTACAGTTTTTATAAACTATTCTAATAATTTTCTGATGGAGATTTTTGAATTTTTTTAGACATTTTCCCCTTTTTTAGATATCATTAACATCTGCCAATAATGATACCAAGCATGCTTATTTTTCCCTTGTATAACTTTAATTAGCATTTTAAAATTTGTTAAGTAAGAATGATGCGAAGGTATTTAATTTCTCTTTTTAAGGGAATGGGAAGCATTTCATATAGTAACAAATTTTAAAATGGTAATGATCAAATCGGTTTTAAAAAATAAGCTTGAAGAGGGAAAAGAGAAAGAAATGTTCTCCCTCAGCGTCCTGCCCTCATTTTAAGGTCTTAACCAGTAATCGCTGGGTTTGTGGACTTCACTGGCTTCATTGGTGTAATAGCACTATTTTTCCTGTGTATGTGACGAGCATGGTAACACTTCTCTCTCTGTTGTATGAGACTTGAATTCCTCTTACAGCCTTGTCTTACTGTTATGTGTTGTATTTTCTGTAACCCGCTGTTCATGTTAGGCTTGTTAAGATTTTAAAATGAATTATTATTGAGATTTGTTTATTATGATATGCCATCTATATTTGTGAGTAAAGATGACCTATAATTTTTTTTTATCTGTTAGCTTAGTAAGCTTTACACATTAGAACAGGATATGCCTCAAGCAGTATCGAGGAACTTGCTCCCTTTTATATGCTTTGAAATTTTTACTGCTTTTTTTATTCCGAGTTAGGACTTGCATAGGTCAAGGTTAGGCAATCTTTTGTAAGTAATTAAAAACTTTGTCTTAGTTATTAGTCTTTATTTATCGTTACTTTTTGCGTCAGGCTTAGTACTATTTTTTAAATTATTTCAGGTGAGGCAACCGTAGGTTGACCTCACAGGTTGCAAGGACCTTGTCAGGTTACAATCCCTTATTTTTTATTTTTTATGCCTACAGCACCTGGTCTTCCTAGGTGGTCTCCCATCCAATTACTAACCAGGCCCGGCCCTGCTTAGCTTCCAAGATCAGACAAGATCGGGGACGTTCAGGGTAGCATGGCTGTACACTATGAGGTAATAATATGTAAAGCCCATCTCTGCCAAGGAGCCAAGTCATTAGTGCCTCATAAATAATGGCTGCTAATATGATCTGTAATAACTCTTATATTGCCTGTAAGGTTTTGTTCAACGGTGTGCACTGAGACAACTCCTGTAGTTCAGGGAATGAACTATATCCCTCGTCTCCGACACGTGGTAGGAACTTAACAGGTAATAAAGGCATTGAATGAATATTAATACAACTTGGAGATTGAAATATTTTTAGTCACTGTGTTATGGTTGTTAGAATGGCTACCATTTATTGGAATCAAGGCATTTTACATGTGTTCACATAGATTTATTTTTTTCAAAAACCACAGAGGTCGTTGTATTTGGTTGCATCTTGGAACCTGGCACGTAAGTCAAGGTTCCTTGAGGTTAACTTTCCTGGCCACAGAGCAGCTGCTGCTGCGTGTCAGAACTGGGATCCAGGTCCGAGGAGTCTGGCTCTGAAGTAGCTCTTTCGCTAATGCTTAATTCACGGTGCCCGTGATTGTTAGTGTGAACCATTGCAAAGACAGACCTGTATCATTATGAAACACCCTTCCCTGCATCCATGACAGGCTGAGGCATCTGGTCAGTGGGCTGGAACCCAGAGTCCTGCATCCCAGACCGTGGTCATCCAGTCGGTTATTAGAGTGACCTTAGGTGACTCTCTCCCCTTCTAGAGGAAGGTTTCTTCATTGTGAAATAGACCTAGCCTCTATTTTTCAAGATTTTCATGAGGGTTGACCCAGTATGGAAGCTTAAGTATTGGGGATTATCACTTCTTGATGACCACTAAGCTCTATTTAAAAAAAGTTTTTGAGTTTATCATTCTCATGGGAAGCAATCTGAAGTAAGGTTGAATTTTGCTAATGAGAAATTTCTGTGATGTCCTAAATTACAGCAGGCTAGAGGGTGGAAAGAAGAGTTTGGAAGTTAATCAGTTAACAACTGGAGGACAAAACCAACAAAAGACTGCTTACACATTCTCGAATGTTGAAACTGAACTACCAGGTGGCTATTCTGGTAATTATTTAAAGAGAATAGCCAGATGCCGCCATCCACGCGCCCTGCTCCTTGCTTAAGCATGAAGTTTCCAGACTCTTGTTCCCAGATTGCTCACAACCAATCCTAAAAAACAAACATCTGATACCGGGTAACGTGCTCCGTGGACTTAGCTATTACTATTACAACAAATAGACCTTTCATGTAGAAAGTGGTTAAATGTCCATCAGCAAATGCAAAAATCCCAACACCTGTACTCCTCCACCTGTCAGAACAGTATCAGCCCTGGACGCTTCTGGACCTGTTTTTAACAAACACGAGAGCGTACTCTACTGTTTATTTTGAACTATCAAGAACATCTTTCAACACTAGTCTTCATAAAACATTTTTTTAAAAGGCTGTAGGGAAACTCATTTTATGGACATAATTTACTCGTTCCATCTGCATTTGTTATGTATCTAGGCTGCTTTTAATTTTTTGTCATAAAGTAGGGGATATGGGCATCTTGTGCCTGTTGATAACTCTCTAGAACGGGTTGTCAAAAGCCCTGGTGCAGTCCTCGGCTCCAAACAAGTCCCGCTCCGTGGGGCCCGCCACCTTTCCCCTCCTCCGGGCTGGGTGGCAGGCGTCCGCCAGAGGGCGAGCGAGAGCGGGGTGCGACTACGCATGCGCGAGGCGCTGGGAACACGTGCGGGGGGCGACGGGGCGGGAGGGGAAAGGTAGGAGGTGAGAGGTGAAGGGGCGGAGAGCTGCGCGGCCGCCGGGCGGCCGGGAGGGAGAGGGCGGGCACCACGCACCGGACCGCGGGCCGGGAGCGCGCACGCCGCGCCCCGCTCTCGCCGCCGCTGCCGCTGCAGCCGCCCGGGAGAAGCTGCCGCCACAGGTACCGCCGCGCGCGTCCCCACGGCGCCTGCCCGCGGGCCCCGGCTCGGGCCTCCAGCCGCGCGGCGCCGGGAGTTCCGGAACGGGGGCCACTAGGGGCGCGGGCGCCCGGGCGTGGGCGCTGTCCAGCAGCCGAGCCGCCCGGGCAGGGACACCGCAGCCGGGGAAGGGTCCGGGCCGCCGCGTCCCCACCCCCACCCCGCGAGCCGCGCGCCCCGACTCCACCCGCTGGCCCCTGGTGACCACTGCCCGACTGCTCCGGGAGAGAGGGTCGCGCTGTTGCGCCCCTGGCCCCGCTGCCCCTGGGAAGCCGTCGGTTCTAGGACCTGCTTTGGGGTTGTCTGGGTTTCCCAGAGTGCGGGGGAGAGCGCACGCTGTCCACTCCTGCCTCTTTTGGAAGATCTGATTGAGAGGCACCACCTAGCTTCTTTGCTGCGTTTTGCTTGGTTTCTAGTTTCCCGTTTTGCCCAACCCAAACTTTGTTCACTAACGTTCCCTCTGTTTACTTCTGGGTGGGTTTATTATCTCTGTATCAAACAGGATTGTAATGTCAGGATAACATTAGTTGCAGGGAGCCCCGGATTCAGACTGTTAGAATCACAGAAAGTCGCACAGGTGGAAATGCTGTTGGCTGAGGAGGGCGTGAGTCCCTGTGGGGGCTCTGGCAGGAGTTGCCCCCAGTTAAGGCCACTTACTGCCTCCCACTTACTGCCTCACCTTCTATGGTGACAGGGCTGCGTGACTAAATTCTTTCCGGAGGATATAGATGATGTTAACTTGGCGTTTGTGTTTTTCATTTGACCAAATGTTTCCTGGATTTTGGTTACGCAGCGTCCTTATTGGTGTGCTAAAGAGTGAAGCTTTTATAAGGAAATCAGAGTCAGGGGTGTCATCTTAGCCCTGAATACGTTTTAGGTGTTTCTGAGTAATGCCTAATGGACGGCCTGTATCTTTTAAAGTGTATGTTGATACAGGTTAAGGTTTAAGTATTTTACACATTTGCAGCATTCCCACTGGGCGCACTATGTAAAAAAACTCAATATGTATAATTATATCTCCATATTCTTTAGCTCTTAGATTGAAATTCCTCTTGCTGTTGTGGCAAAAACAGCACCTTTCCAGAGGTCTCCATGTACTTTATCATCGCTGCCACTCCCAACTCCCATCACCTTGTTGGTTGGTGGGAGGTGGGTGGGTAGAGGCGTAAAGGTTGTGAATTGCCTGAGGTCATACATGAGCAAGTGAACTCTCCAATTGGGAAACAGACCACACCTGTGAATTCAGTGAACATGCTATTCTCAACCAATTTCCTGTTTAGAAAAACAAAAAGGCGCAGGTTGCTGCCAGCGTTAATTTTACATACACTTTGAGGTTGAAGCAAATCTGACTCGTTTCAGTGTGGAAGTAAAAAACTGTTTTTAGAGTTATTTCTAAACAGAACTTGTCTCTAATTCGAATGTTAACAGAAATGTGTACATACATCGGATTCATCAAATGAATCTTCAGCTAACTGTTCCAGAACGATGTTAACATCACACATAGGAATGCTATGTTTTCTAGGATTTGACATTATCAGAGATCGAGAATTACTGTATTTTGTAAATAGAAGTACCACTATTGAAACAGTGCTATAAATAGAATCGGTGTCATTTGTTTCTAAAGATTATCGATATACTAGAGTGATGGATAAATCATAGTAAAAGCGAGCTATTTCCTGGCAAACTTTGGGGGTAAGGTTAGGACTGTAACCTGTGAGTTATCTCGGGGTAAACGCTGCAGCCACACGCATCGCTGGTGAGTATTCTCGGGGCGAATGGGAAATTTGGTGCTAGACTTTAGGGAGGCCTCCTCTCAGTATCTAGCCAGGCATGTGAAGTGGCCCAAAGACCCTGAACGACACTTAGGTTTATGTGCTGTTTGCTTACTCTCACCACTGGTGGCCATTTGCTGGTCACCAGTGTCAGTTTTACTGGCTCTTTCAGGTACTTCATGTGCGGTTTGTGTCATCACTCCCATTGAGCAGTTGAGAAGACTGCCCTTCAGAGAGAAATGGGGTTCCCAGAGTCACCCAGCTTGTAAGTGGTGGATCAGGCCTTGAAACAAGATCTGCCGGACTCCACCACCTGAGCTGCTTCCACTCTGTCTTGCTTTCTTCCCGAGCTGGCCGAGGAAACAAAGTCCAGGTGACTTCTTTTGAAATAATAATTCTCGGTCAAATATTGAGCACTTGTGCTGTCTAGATATGGGGCTAGATGCTCTAATAATAATTTATCTCAGTCATAATAACCAGGGTAGATGACAATAGTCATCACCCCCTTTACTGATGAGTTTTAGAGATGTTGTCTGACTGGCCCAGGGTCACCTGGTAAGTTAGAGTCGGAGCCTAGGTTTGTCTGACAGCAGCGTCCATGCCCTTACACTGTTCTTGCCCCTGCTGGCTCATGGTCTTCCCCGTTGCCAACTGGCGGGTGAGAGGTTGAAGAAAGCATGAGGGCGAAGGGAGGAAACCGGCCTCCCAGACTTGGGTCCGAGATGGTGGAACTGAGCAGGAAGGCGACAGCAGTTTGGCCACTGCATTTGGTAACTTCCAGTGGAGTGGTCAGGGGCACTGTCTGAGAATGTTTACAGTGTCGCTGGGCCACACGCAAGCTTTCCAGTGGAGTCCAAAGAGTGTGTGTGTGTGTGTGTGTGTGTGTGTGTTTTCAAGCATCAAGATTGCACATGGGTCTTGGGGGAGAAAAGGCCAATCTTCGTGTTTATATTAGCCTTGCTTAATTTTGGTGTATTTCGTAATGTACACTATATAGTGTCACAGTAATACATATATAATTTTTATATAAATATACATATATTAGGGATGTATACTCAGATTTTTATTGTTGGGGTTCATAATTACAAACCTTTGGAAACCATTAGTTTATTTGATATTTAGCATTTCCTGAATGCATGAAATATGTAAAATGTTAGACCAACCATTTGTTCAAGTAGAAGCCTAGTGAAGTTCAGTGTGATTCCACATGATCAGAGAGAATGGTGTTTCATATTAATAACTAGTTATAAATTATTTTAAAATCACAGTCAGGAGTGTGAAAGAGGCTCTGGTATCTCAGTAGTCTCTTCTTTTACCCTCCGCTCTGCCTGCCAGTAGTCTTTATGTCTCACACCTAGCACCAATCTTAAGTTTGAAGCTGTAGTGACTGGTAGGTATAGCCCTTTGGACGGTAAAATTTTGTTGGACCTCTTCTATCTGAAACATGTTAATTTCAGTTAGAAGCTAGAGAGACTAAAATAATCAGTTCATGCAAATATGACAGTTGTAATAATGATATTTGTGCTGTTCCCCAACTTTAGAGTATTTTAAAATCATCTAAATATTGAAATTCCGAATACGCTGATTCCTTATCACTTTTTACAAACTAGATTTGTCTTCAGTTCATTCCATTGCAGTGGTTGGTACATTATCTCAAAATGAGCCATTTCAGAATTCTACCGAATTAAAAAAATATCTTTATCATCTTCCAGCTTCTCATTTCATAATTGAATAGATTAGTATTTGTTCAGGGTTTAGGTTAAAATAACAGAATGGGTTTTGAGCAAGAAATACGTTTTCCTAAGTAGACAAGCTACTTTTATCTAGGTGAGATATCCTTATACCAGTGGTTCTCAACCCTTAGCCTGGAGGGCTTATTTTAGCCTCCCCAGCAGAGTTGTGGATTCTGTGTCAGAGGTGGGCCCAGGAATTTGTATTTCAAACAAATTACCAGGTGCTGCTGGCCTGGAGAACCATGCTTTGAGAGCTGTGGCTCCATTAAATGCACCTGAGACCACAGCGTGATGCCCGTGCTTACAGATTTCAAGCTGAATCCTGTCAGCATTAGCCAGTGTTACAGTATCATTTTGCCAGATACATAACTGGCTCTCGCTTTTAGCCAATTTTCTCCTTATTTTTAGATGATGTCATAATTAAGATTGCATTTTCAATTACAATGCCAATTCTACTTTTTTCCTACAATCCCATATTTCAAAATTTCTTGAGATATCAGAGTTTTTTAAATACAAGTAATTCACATAGAAAAAGTAATAGGTAAGTGCACAGGCGTGTACACACACACACACACACACACACACACAACGTTACAACTAGTCCCAGCATAGGCACTATCAGGCGGCCTCTCAGGCTTCTTTCTTGATTTTCTCTCACTCGCTCTCCGATGGGATCATATTGTTTTCATCCATTTTCTATGTTACTGTGTGAACGTCTTTTCGTGTAAAAAACTGTTCTGCAACACTTTTTTAAACAAAATTTCATTTGTTTTTATGTTTTCCGATAACTTCCTCCTTTGAGCAGCCTCGTCCAGCCCAGCTTCCTGTATTTGGCTGCATGGGTCGCACCTTACAGAAGGCCCCGTCTCCTGTCGGTCTCCTTCAGCAGTCTCCACTTGCTCCCCACTCTGGTGACCTGCCCTGAGCTGACCCACTCAGCCCTTCGTCCTTCTGCCAGGTCGTGTTTATGCTCATCTCCTGGGTGACAAAGTTCTTTCTGTCGGGCCTGAGTCCTGGTTTGGTTTGATATTAATTCCCTTTGTCACCCCAGGGACAGTGACTGTTAGAAACTGTAAGACCTACCTTGCGCGAGTAGTCTTGAAGTCTTCACCTTCCGAGCCATCCCAAGCTCAGCTGTAAGAAGGGACACCATGGGACCGTGCTGGAAGGTGCGTCAGCGCACCTGTGCCAGGTGGGGCTTTATCTTTGGATAAAGCTGGATCGTCGGGAAGCAGCATATCTGGCCCTCTCCCAATCACGTTTCACTAAACTCACTTTGCATAGCTCCGTCAGCTGGCATTGAAATCTATATTGGAAAGTCCCTGATAAAATCTGCAACGCTAATTAGAAATTTCCTTCAGGTCCAGTGCCCGGAATGGCTGTGTCTGTTCTGAGTAACTCTTTTGATTTTGTTCCAAGTATACTGTGAACTGTGGCGGCGTTTCCCTCTCTGCCTTGGCCACTAGGGAGTTCACAGTCCTCTGGCTTGTGCTTTCTGCATTAACCTTACTTCTGGCTTATACCATCGTTTTTAATGGCTAGATATCTTGTCCCTGATCTTACTGTAAAATACATAACACATTTCATCCCTATTCTAAACATTACTGTTCTTGTCATTTGTCCACTTTGTAAAACAACATTCAGAAAAACCTATTTTCTTCCAAAGATCAATCGTTTGTACCAGTGGACTCGTTTAACACAGTGATCGGACCTGCAGTGACTTTCCACTTGGCACCAGACGAGGTGCTGGGTGCTCTAGGGAACACAGAGGTGATTCAATTGTGACCTTCTCCCGAGAGGGACCAGTCAGTCCGGGGAGGCCGAGAGAGTCAGGATAAACAGCGCAGCGGGGACGGACACAGTTACAGAGCTCGACGAGGAGGGCTGTGCTTCCACAGGGCGGCTTTGTTCAGCTTTTCAGTGCACATGGCACACAATTCAAAAGGTACAACAGAGTGTACACAGAAGTGTCCTTTCTGTCTTGCCCCTGGCCACCAGGTCCTCTCCCTAGAGGCAGCCAGTGTTCCCAGTGATCGAGTGTCTTTTCGGGGGTATTCTGTGCATAATACAGACAGACACACAGCTCTTTTCTTTTACATGAAAGTGGCACATTATTTCACTGTCTTTTACAATATTCTGTTGTCAGGATGTACTTTAATTTCCTTAGCCAGAGGTCTACGGATGGACACGCTAGGTGTCTTAAATTTTGCTAGTTTAGACAACACTGAGTAACCCTCTGTATGCATCAGCCCAGCATGGCCAAGGGCATCTGTCTGGACACTAACCGAGCCAGGAGAGCCAGGCTGGTGAATGTAGACTTCTGTCTTCTGATCTCTCTTACCCAGATACCCTTCCATCGAGGGTTTGTCCACACTTGCTCCTCAGCCGTGTGTGGCAGTGCCTGTTTATCCACACCCTCGCCAACACGGTGGTACCACGCAGTTTGATCTTTGTCAATTTGATAGGTGAAAAAATAGTTTCTCTTTGTTTTCTCTCCCAAAAAGCTTCTTAATTCAACCTACAGGAAAGTTAAAAGTAATAGAATGAACACTCATTTTATAGCAGGGGTTGTTTTAATTTGTGTGTCTCCTGTTGCTAGAAGGTTTAAGGACTATTTCCATGTTCTTTTCTGTGAAAACGCCGTTTGTATCCTTTGTCTATGTTTCTGTTGGGCTTTGGTTTTTTAAATTGATTTTGTAGAAATTGCTTATATATGAAAATGTAGCACTTATATTAAATCGCATTTATATATTTCAGATTGTTATTTACCTTTTTTACTTAGGATGGTTGTATTATGAAAAAATGTTGGTTTTTAATTGGGTCGTTTTTATTGGCCTTTTGAAGCTTCTGGGTTCCCTGTTATGCCTAAAAGATCGTCCCTAGTAGAAGAGTTGAAAAATTATTCTGTGGTTTCTTAAAGAGAACTTTTTATAATTTTTTTACCTTTAAATCTTTTATCTATTTGATTTATTTTAGTGTGAGATGTGAGCCCAACTAAATATTTTCCCAAATGGCACCCATCTATAGAACAATTCATCTTTCTCCAACTTGTTTAAATATCCTTTATCATCTACTATATGTGATATACTTTATCACATATCATGTCCATTTGGGTCTATTTCTGTACTTTCTATTCTATATTTTAATCTGTGTATTTATGTGGTAGTATGATACTGTTTTAATTATTGTAGCTTTATAGTACGTTTACATATTTGGTGAAGTAAATTCTCATTATCTTGAATTTTCATAACTTTCCTGACTATTTTTGTTTTTCAGTGTTAAAAAAAAAAAGTCTTGGTCCTCTTTGCCTTCATTGGGGCTATTTTTTTTAGCGTACAGTAGGAAGAGTGACGTTTTGCCTACGAGTCTGCCCCACTAAGAAGGCTGCATGCCTTTCTCTTTGTTGGAGTCTTTTATGTCCCTCAGAATTTGAGAGATTTCTTGGCATTTCTTGTTAAGTTTATTCTCAGGTCTTTTTTGTCTGTTTTTAGTATTGGAGCATCATGCCTTCTACCTAGTTGTTGATGACGTATGTGAAGGCATTAATTTTCACCAACACGTTTGATTCTTTTATCAACTGTATAAGGTTTTCAGTTCTCTTGGATTTTTCCAGGTATATAATATCATCTGCAAATAATGATAATTTTACCTTTTCCAGTTGTATTCCTGTGTTTTCTTTCATTTGCCTAATCGTGGTAGGTAGGACCTCCCCAACGGTGGCAATGAAGTGTACAGCCTTGTTTGGCCTCTGACTGGAGTGAGCATTCTTCTATTGTGTTCCCATTGGGCTTGGTTTTAACTCTGGGATTGAGAAGAATGTAAACATGTACCCAAGTCAGTGTCTTATATACATACATATATACATGCATGCATACTTACGTACATGGTTTTACGTCACTTAACAGTGGGGATATGTTCTGAGAAATGCATTGGCAGGCAATTTCGTCATTGTGCAAACATCATAGTGCACTTACACAAACCTAAATGGTCCAGCCTACTGCACAGCTAGGCTCTATGGCATAGCCTGTCGCTCTTGGGCCACAAGCCAGTCCAGCAGGCTACTGTATGGAATGCTGTACTTAATTGTGACAGCGGCAAATACTTATGTATCTAAACATATCTAAACAGAAAAGGTACAGTAAAAATATGGCATAAAGGATAAAAAATGGCACACCTGTATAGGGCGCTTACTGTGAATGGAGTTTGCGGCGCTAGAAGTTGCTCCAGGTGAGTCAGTGAGTGGGAAGTGAAGGTCAAGGCCTAGGACGTACTGTGCACTACTGTAGACTTTATAAACACTGTCCCACAAGCCTTCCCCCTGCTTCCTTCCCACAGGGTCAGAAATAAAACGCTGGAGCTGTCAGTGCCACTCTGTCAACAGGGATGTGGGCTGGATTGATTAGAAATGTCGCAGAAAAACTGGCTGGCTGAGGCCTAGGCCACCGTAATGGTGACCGGCAGGAGGGGGTGAAAAGTGGCCTGAGAATCAGTAGGAATAGGAAGCCAAGATGGAGCGAGAAAAGAACACAGGATGTTGTCATGACAATGTGGTTTTGGCTCTTGCCTGTCGCAGTCGTGGTCAGTTTAAGGAACTTTGTGGTGTTCGTACAAAGAGGGTGTTTAACAGGAAGAGGTGAAGAACCGAGGACTCAGTATTTGACTTTGGAAATTTGTTTTTGCTCCCATTGGCCCTATCTGGCATAGAGGGCTCCCTCTGACGTTGACTTGATGGAAGAAGTAAAACCTGTCTATGCTTTGCATCATTACAGTCTGAAAATACTCACAAAGCACAGGTGCGGGCTGGCTCCACACTACCTCAGAGAGCGTTCACTAAAGCGGCAGTGGCACTTAACGCTCGTTAAGGTAGCTCCCGTGGACCTGTGTCCTTGGCACGGCGTTCGGTCCTTAACGAGGCATGGACAGCAAGCAGCGTGCTCTGACGGCCTCAGGGTAGGTCTGGGAGGGCTGTCGCACCCAGGCAGTGTGCGGCGCGGGGCGGACAGGCTCCTCTGTGCTGAACCAGCTCAGTGGCTGCCTCAGTGGATGTAAGCTGTGCTCTCAAAACCGAGGGCCTGTGAGGGAAAGGGATTATCTCTTGCCACGCCACATAGTTATTGCTCCTGTCAGAGAAGAGAAAATTTCTCCTGAACCACATATCCTTCCATTTCTTACAGGAAATTCAGCTCCAATATGGTATGAGGTCACCGTTGTATGTGTGGTCTGTCATTGACCAGAATGTCATTATGCGGCTATAATGTAAATTGTGTGTGTGTGTGCGTGTGCATGTGTGCACGTGCGCACGCACCAAGCATCTGTCTATTCTTATTTTATTAAAATTAATTGTTCAGCTTTATCGAAGTATAATTGACAAATAAAATTGTATGTATTTAAAGTGTACGACATGACGATTTGATATGTGTGTACTCTGTAAAATGATTACCATAGTCAGGTTAATTAACACATTCATTACCTCACATAATTACCTTTCTCTCTCTCTCTCTCTTTTTTTGTAGCTTGAATGCTCACCGTTTGCTCTGTTAGCAGATTTCAAGTACAACAGTGTTAACTATGGTTACCATGCCATGTGTTAGGTTCCCAGAGCTCACGCATCTTAGAACTAAAGGCTTCTCCCCTTTGTAACCACCATTCTATTCTCTGTTCCTATGAGCTTGACACTTTTTTTTTTTTTAATATTCCATATATTAGTGAGATTATACAATAATTATCTTTCTGGCTAATTTCAGTTACCATCATGTTCTGGGTTCTTCCATGTTGTTGCAAATGGCAGGATTCCCTTCTTTCTCATGGCTGCATAATATTCCAGCGCGTGTGTGTGTCACACCTTTTTATCCGTTATCTTTTGATGGGTAGGTTGTTTCCATATTTTGGCTATTGTGAATAATGCTGCAGTGAACCTGGTGTGCAGACATCTCTTCAAGATAATGGTTTTGTTTCCTTTGTATATATACCCGTAAGTGGGAGTGCTGGATTACATGGTAGTTCAGTATATACTTCTTCAAGGAATCTTTACACTGTTTTCCATAATGGCCGACCCATTTTCCATTCCCACCAACAGCGTACAGGGTTCCCTTTCTCCCACATATTTGCCAACACGTGTTATCTGTTGTCTTTTATAAAAACCATTCTTGCAGGTGTGAGGCGATAGCTCATTGTGGTTTTGATTTGTATTTCTCTGAAAATTAGTGATATTGAGCACCTTTTCATGTACCTGTTGGCCATTTGTACCGTCTTCTTTGGAAAAATGTTCAAGTTTTTTGCCCATTTTTTTATTGAGTTATTTGTTTTGTTTTTGTTATTGAGTGGTATAACTTTTTATGTTTTGGATACCAACCCCTTATCAAAGACAGTTGACCCTTGAACAATGTGGGGGTTAGTGGCGCCAACCCCCTACGCAGTCAGAAATCTGCATATAACTGCTAGTCGGCCCTCCGCAGCCATGGCTCGAAAATAGTTGATTCTTGAACGACATGGTTTGAACTTTTCAGGCCTGCTTATCAGTCCGTGTGTAAGTGGACCCGCACAGTTCAAACTCGTATTGTTCAAGGGTTCGCTGCATATGGTTTGCAAATATTTTCTGCCATTCTGTAGATCACCTTTTCATTTTGTTAATTGTTTCCTTTACTGTGCAGAAGCTTTTTAATTCTGTGTAGTGATGTTTGTTTATTTTTGCTTTTTTTTGCTTGTGCTTTTGGTGTCATATCTAGAAATCATTGCCAAGACCAATATCAGGTAGCATTTCCCCTGTGTTTTCTCCTTTCTCTTAGGACTTTACCGGTTTTAGAGCTTGCATTTAAGTCTGACCTATTTTGAGTTAATTTTTGTTAGTGGTACAAGATGAGGATCCCGTTTCATTCTTTTGCATGTGGATATTCTGTTTTCTGAGCACCATTTATTGAAGAGACTATCCTTTACCCGTTGTGTATTCTTGGTAACTTTGTCAAAGATTAGTTGACCCTACATGCACGGCTTTTTATCTGTGTTCCCATCGGTCTGTGTGTCTGTTTTTATGTCAGTGCCATACTGTTTTGATTACTATAGCTTTATAATATCGTTTGAAATCAGGAAGTATTGATGCCTCTAGCTTTGTTCTTTTTTCTCAAGATTGGTTTGGCTATTCTGGGCCTTTTGTGATGCTGTACGAATTTTAGAATTATTTTTTCAATTTCTGCGAAAAATGCCGGTGGAATTTTGATGGAGTTTGTATTGAACCTGTAGATTTCTTTGGGTAGTGTGGCTGTTTTAACAATATTAATTCTTCCAATCCATGAACATGAGATATTTTACCATGGACTTGTGTCTTAGTTTCTTTTATCAATGTCTCACAGTTTTCAGTGTTCAGGTCTTTTACTCCTTTAGTTAAATTTATTCCTAAGTATTTTATTTCTTTTTGATGCTATTGTAAATTGGATTGTTTTCTTAATTTCATTTTTTGATAGTTTGTTGTTAATGTATAGAAACAACTTATTTTCGTATATCGATTTTGTATCCTACAACTTTACTGAATTCGTTTACTCGGTCTAACAGTTTTTTGGACATGAGATCATGTCATCTGCAAACAGAGGCACTTTTACTTCTTCCTTTTGGATTTGAATATTTTTTCTTTCTCTTGCCTAATTGATCTGGCTAGGATTTCCAGTACAGGCATACCTCAGAGACATCGTTGGTTCGGTCCAGACCCCTGTAATAAAGTGAGTTGTAAACTTTTTGCTAGTGGAGGGTCTTGCCTTCAGTTTGTAAAAAACGCAATACGTGGAGTGTAAAAAAGTGAAGCGCAGTAAAAGGAGGTCTGCCTGTACTCTGCGGAATGCGAGTGGGAGGGGTGGGCACCGTGTCTCGTGCCTGCGCTTGCTCCTTGTCTTGAGTATGATGTCAGTTGTGGGCTTGTCATATGTGACCTTTATTATGTTGAGGTACATTCATTCTAGATAGTTTGTTTAGAGTTTTCATCATGAAAGGGTGTGAATTTTGTTAAGCGCTTTTTCTGTATCTGCTGATATGATCTTGTGATTTTTATCCATCCTGTTAATGTGGTGTGTCCCATTTATCGATTTACATATGTTGAACCATCCTTGCATCCCAGGAGTAAATCCAACTTTATCATAGTGTGTGCTCTTTTTAATGTGCTATTGAATTCAGTTTGCTAGTGTTTTGTTGAGGAGTTATGCATCTATGTTCATCAGAGATATGGGCCTTTAATTTTCTTTTCTTGTAATGCGCTTGTCTGGCTTTGGTATCAGGGTAATGCTGACCTCATAAAATGAGTTTGGAAATGCTCCCTCCTCTTCAGTTTTTTTGGAGGAGTTTGAGAAGGATTGGTATTAATTCTTCTTTAAATGTATTAATTCTTTTAAATGTTTGGTAGAATTCATTAATAAAGCCATCTGGTACTGAACTTTGGTTTGATGGGAGATTTTTGATTGCTGATTAATCAATCGCCTTACTAATAATCAGCCCCTTCAGATTTTTTATTTCTTCATGATTCAGTCTTGGTAGGTTGTATGTTTCTAGGAATGTATCCATTTTTTTATAGGTTGTCAAAGTTGTTAAGAGTATAATTTTTTATAGTCTCTTACGATTCTTTGTATTTCTGTTGTAATGTCTCCTCTTTCATTTCTGATTTTATTAGAGTCCTCTCTTTTGTTCTTAGTGAATCTGGCTAAAAGTTGGTCAATTTTGGTTATCTTTTCAAAAATCCGTTTTTAGTTTTATTGATCTTTCCTTTTTTTTTTTTTTTTAATACTATTTTACTTATTTCCACTTGGATCTTTGTTGTCTTCCTTCCATCAACCTTTGGCTTGGGTCTTTTTCTAGTTCCTTGAGGTATAAAGTTGGGCTGTCTGTTTACGAGCTTTCTTTTTTCTAATGTAGGCCTTTATTGCTATAAACTTTCTTCTTAGAACTTTTTTGCTGCATCCCATAGGTGTTAGTATGTTGTTTCCGTTTTTGTTTGTTTCAAGATATTTTTTAAAATTTCTCAATTTCCATATTGACTCATTTGTTAAAGAGTGTTTTAATTTCCACATATTTGTGAGCTTTCTGGTTTTCCTCCTGTTACTTCTAGTTTCATACCATTGTAGTCAGAAAAAGGTACTTGGTATGATTTCAGTCTTATTAAATTTGCCAAGACTTGTTTTGTTACCTAACATGACCTGTCCTGGAAAATGTTCCACGTATGCTCGAGAGGATTGTGTTTTCTGCTGCCGTTTGGATGAAATGTTCGGGATATGTCTGTTAGGTTTATTTGGTCTGAAGTATAGTTCAAGTCCAGTGTCTGTTTGGATAATCTACCCACTGTTGAAAGCAGGGTATTGAAATCTCCTATTATTACTGTATTGTCTGTCTCTTCCTTCAGATATGTTAGTATTTGCTTAGTATGTTAGGCATTCTGATGTTGGGTATATATGTATTTATAATTGTTATGTCCTTTTGATGAATTGACCTCTTTATCACTAAGTGACTTTTTGTCTTGTAAACTCTTTGACTTAAAGTTTATCTTGTCTGGTGTAAGTATAGCAACCCTACTTTCTTCTGGTTTCCATTTGCATGGACTGTCTTTTTCCATCCGTTTGCACTGAGTCTTCTTGGGTCCTCAAAGCTGAAGTGAGGCTCTTTTGGGCAGCATGTAGTTGGGGGTCTCGGTCTCTCTCTCTCTCTCTCTCTCTCTCTCTCTCTCTCTCTCTCTCTCTCTCTCTCTCTCAATCTCTCTCAATCTCTCTCAATCTCTCTCAATCTCTCTTAATTTATTCAGCTACTCTTTGTCTTTTGATTAGAGATTTTTTTAAAGCTAAGACTATATTGATTAGAGAATTTAATATATTTAAATTTAAAGTAATTATTGATAGGTAAGGCCTTACTAATGCCGTCTTACTGTTTCCTGGCAGTTTCATAAGTTCTTTTCTCTTGCTTTCTTCCTCTTTGAGTTGATGATTTTTCATAGTGGTATGTTTTGATTCCTTTCTTTTGTATCTATTATATTTTTTTGCTTTGTGGTTACCAGGAGAGTTACACAAAATAATAATCTTTAGCTGTAACAGTCTGTTTTAAGTTAATAATAATTTTGTTTTTGATGTCACAATTTATGTCTTATTGTGTAGCCTTTGACAAATTATTATAGTTACAGTGTTTTTAATACTTTTGTCCTTTAACCTTTATACTAGAGTTAAGTGCTTAATATACCACCATATTACAGTATAGTCATGTGCCACATAGCCACATTTTGGTCAGTGACAGACCACTGTACTGGTCTCATAAGTTTATAATGGATTATAAGCAAAAAATCGGTGTGCAGTGTTGAAAGAAAAGGCTGGACCTGACTAAGATCTTAATTTTACTGCTAGCTCTGGGTGGTTTAAATACATGAGGAGGAGTGTCTACGGCCATGCCACCCTGAACAAGTCCGATCCTGTCTGATTTCGGAAGCTAAGCAGGGTCTGGCCTGGTTAGTACTTGGATGGGAGACCACCTAGGAAGACCAGGTGCTGTAGGCCTAAAAAATAAGGGATTGTAAGCTGACAAGGTTCTTGCAAGGGTTGCCTCACCTAAAAATAAATAAAATAAAATAAAGTAAATAGATGAGGAGAGTTACTTGCTGGCCACCTACCTTGTGCCCACCCAGGCTGGGGCCTAGAATTGGTGAGGGAGTGAGGGGAGCGGGCTGGAGAGGAGGGACCCTGGGAGCCAGTCCCTGTACATTCACTCTTGTGTGCAAACTCACTTCCCTTCCCTCAGTTTCTCTTTATCTCTCTTCCCTCCCTGCTTCCTTCCTTCCCTTTCTCTCTGTTCTTCTCTCCCTCCCTCTCCCTCTCATTATTTCTCATCTCAAGCTTTATCTTTCTGGGTCACTTTCGATCTCTGCTCTCTGCTCTCCTTTTCTCTCCCCTTCTCTTCCCTCCCTCCCTCCCTCCTTCCCAATATCTACTCTCCCTCCAACAGCACCTCCCTACACAGCCCTCCCCTTGTTCCCTTCAGACCCTCCACGTGTGCATGCGCCTGCGTGTACACACATACACACTTATCTTTTATACCACGGATCCCCAGCCCCCGGGCCGTGGACTGGTACTAGTCCGTGTCCTGATAGGAACCGGGCCGCACAGCAGGAGGTGAGCGGTGGCCGGAGAGCGAAGCTTCGTCTGTGTTTGCAGCCACCCCCCAGCGCCAGCATCACCGCCTCGGCTCCACCTCAGATCCTCAGACATTAGATTCTCATAGAAGCACCGGTCCCTGGTGCCGCGCAGGTTGGGGACCGCTGTTTTATACCATAAGTTATCGGACATTTTCTATGTTTAGATACGCAAGTACTCGTCATTGTGTTACAATTAACCACAACACTCAGTACGGTAACCTACCTGCTGTGCAGGTTTGAAGCCCAGGCGCAATAGAGCCCAGGTGTGAGGCAGGCTAGACCATCTAGGTTTGTGTAAGTGCACTATGACGTTCGCACAGTGATGAAATCGCCCACTAGTGCATTTCTCAGAACGTATCGCTGTTCAGTGACACATGACTGTATTGAAGTATTCTGAATTTGACTTTATACTCACACCTTTAACAGTGCTTTTTACATTATCATATTACTAATGTCCTTTAATTTTAGCGTGAAGAACTTTTTTTAGCATTTCTTGTAAGGCAGGTCCAGCGGTATACTCTCTCACCCTGTTTTATCTCCCCTTTGTTCTGAGAGAGAACCGTGCTGGGGGAAGTGTTCTTGCGTGACAACTTTTCTTGCAGCACTTTGAATATATCATCCCATCTCTGCTGAGGACAAGGTGTCTGCTGAGAAATCCGCTGGTAGCCTTATGGTGGTTCCCCTGTATGTGTGGAATTTTTTGTTGTTGCTGCTGGTTTTTAAATTCTCTGTCTTTGATTTTATTACAGTTTGTCTTGGAGAAGATATTTTTGGGGACCTATGAGCTTTATGAATTTCGATGTCCAGGTTTCTCCCCACATTTGGGGAGGTCTCAGGCATTATTTCTCTAAGCTTTCTGCCTTTTTTCCCGCTCTTCCTCTGGGACCCTAACAATGCTTAACTTGTTTCTCTTGATGGTACTCCATCATTCACATAGGCGTTCCTCACTCTCTTTCATTTTTTCTTTGTTCTCCTGTTACTGGATAATTTCGGATGAGCTATCTTTGACTTTACAGATTTTTTTCCTTCTGCTTCATCAAATCTGCCACTGATAGCTCTCTGTTGCATTTTTCATTTCATTCATTGTAGTCTTCAGCTCTAGAAGTTCTGTTTGGTTCTTTTATGATCCCTCTCTCTGTTAAACTTCTAATTTTGTTTGTGTGTTGTTTTCTTGATTTCACTGAATTGTCGTTCTGTGTTTTCTTGTAGTTTACTGAGCTTCTTTAAAACAACTATTTCGAATTCTTTATTGGGCAATTTGCAGATCTCCATTTATTTGGGGTCAGTAACCAGAAAATTATTGTGTAGGAACTTGTGGTTTGGACCTAATTGGTTGATTGCTGCTACAACAAAGAAAAATTCAACATTTCCGTGGATTTAAACAAGACCCAGAGTAATATAGCATAATATCCCAAAATTAAAAATTACTGTACATATGAAGAATCAGGAAAACCTCACCATCTCCTAAGGGGAAAGAACAGTCAACAGATGGCAGCCATGGCATGATGTGGCTGTTGAAATTATCAAAGAATTTAAAGCAAAAAGTGTAATTAAAATATTAATTAAAATTTTTCTCTAAGATAGATGGTAAATAGTCTCAAAGTTTTAAATTTAAAACTGGCAATTTTATAACTGAAACGAAATAAAAAATTCATTGTGTGGACTCAACAGAATGGATATAACAGAAGAGTCAGTCAACTTGAAGATAGAACAGTCAGAATTATCCAGTCTGACCAATAGGGATTAAAATGACTAGAATGACCAAGAGAGAGGAGAGTCAGATTACTAGAATCATTAAGGAAAGTAGGGACATTACCACCAACCTTTCAGAAATGACAGTGATTAGAAGGAAATACTATGGACAGTAAATGCTGTGCCCATGAATTAGATAGCCGAGACGAAATGGAAAAATTCCTAGAAATGCACAAACTAACAAAACTTAAAATGTAGGAAATCTGAATAGATTTATGACAAGTAGAGAGATTGAGTTAATAATTTTAAAACTTTCTAAAATTAAAGCCCAGGGTCAGGTGGCTTCACTGGTGAATTCCACCAAACGTCTAAAGGAGATTTATCAAGAACTCTTTCGCAAAAAGTAAGAGGGAGCACTTACCTAGTCATTCCATGAGGCCAGCGTTACCTTAAGAGCCAGAAAAGGACATCGTTAAAAAAGAAAACTGCGGGCCAGTATCCTTATGAATATAGACCCAAAAGTTCTCAACAAAACATTCGTAAACCGAGTCTAGCAAAATTTCAAGGGATTATACCCAGAAATGCAAAGTTGGTTCAACATGAGAAAATCAATCAGTGTAATATACCTTATTAGGAGAAATTTTTAAAAGCTCACATGATCATCTCAGAAGACAAAAAAAGAAGCCTAATACCCCTTCATGATTAAAAAAACGAGGAACAAAAGATATTTCTTTAATTGGAAAAGAAGAAATTGAATTATCTTTGTTTGCAAATGATTTGATTATACACACAACACACACATGCACACACACGCATGCACGCACGTGTTCAGTGTGACTAGCCATTAGGAAATGCAGTTTGAGACCCGATTAGATAGCAATACACGTCTGTTCGCAGAGCTAAATCAAACTAGTGGCGATGCCAGATGCCGGTAAGGATGCGGAGAAGCAAAATCCCTCACGTGGCTGCTGGTGGGAGTGCGAAACGCCGTGGGCACTCCGGCAGGTGTCCGGCAGTTCAGGAACCTGGTACCTACCACACTGCCCAGACGTTTCACCTCTAGCACTCACTCCAAAGAAATGGGGCCGTCAGGAAACGTTTGTAGTAAGAACAAGCGTGATAATGGCTCCGGCGTGGCCGAAGCTTGGGGGCGATGGTCAGGACTTTGATCAGGTGATCCTGGAAAGCTGTGGGGCAGGGCCTGCAGTGTAGACAGGTTTCTGCTCTCTCGTGTTACTCTCTGCATCTCTCTTGGGCCTTTGGCACATTTTTTTTTCTTAGTCGGTTCTTAATATGTGTGATTTGAATAAAGAGAATTTTAGATATCGAGGGTTTGGTGAATACAGGCACAAAATAAATAGAATATCATCTATTTTTTTAATCATGCCTTATGTTAATATCTTAAGTGTATATGGATTTTTCTGAAACTTCCACATTTATTATCTCATTTGGGGTGAGTTCAGAACCACGGGTACCTTAAGCAAGCTTGTGACGAAGTGCGACGAGCCTGCCTCCCCAGTCTGCCCTCACGGACTCATTCTGTCCCGTGGTGTCCATCGGCTGAGCCGGCAGGTCTGACTTGATCTGGGCTCGTCCTCTCCATAGACTTCTTCAGGACTGTTCTCCCGTCCTGGTTCCCACCAGGACGGTACAGCTCTGTAATTTGCACGTCTGGAAAGGAAGGCCTTCGTTTTTGCTCGTAGTGGGAACCTCCGCCAAGGCCGGTGCGGGACCGTTCATGTTTCTGTGTACGCGAGGTCCGCTCGGCCTCGGGGCCTCCGTTCGCGCCGTGTGCTGTGTGTCTTTCCATTGGGAAGCAGGGCTGTCGGCTTCGATCTGAAGAAACCTGTACGCGTGGGGCAATGGGAGAAAAACAGGTTTTTGGTTCGGGTTGAGTGGATGTTGCTTTGGAAGAGTTTCGCATTAGAATGCGTACGGCGGGGCGGAGAGGAGCGGAGGTGAGTCATGGCTCCCCTTGCTGGGTCAGGCGGGCGGGCTGTGTAATGAACTGGAATTTGGATTTATTTTTTAAGCTTTGGTTTCCAGGTTCTGTGAAAGTTAACAATTAGGATAACTAAGGAAGATCGCTGGGAGCTGAAATTGACTAAGGCCATGTCAGAATGCTTTGTATTACTGCAAAAGGAAGTGAATTAGACGGTGTTCTCTCCTCTTAGTCTGAGCTGTGTGTGAGGGGGCCCCTCCGCCTCCCAGTTGCCGAGGCGTGTGCGGAGGGGCCTGAGAAGGAGACTGGGATCGGGGATCAGAATTTCCTAGGGGGCTTGGTTTGGGGACATTTGGGGGAAAAGATCTGGGGCTTGTCAGAGGACTGAGGTTGGAAAAGCTGCAGCTGTTGTTCAGGCCTCAGAGCCTCCCAATAGTGTCTGTCCACAGGTGTATGTTCCATAGGTGTTTGCTTCCTCGGTGGGGGCAGAACGGAGGGCCAAGGGCACTAGAGCAGAAATGTCGCTGCCCCAGAGCCTGTCTCCACCGCTTGAGGCTTCTTTGACCTGCCACGCTCCTGGTGAGCCTTGGGAATGGTTGAGCTCTTGTGAACACCTCTGCTCCTTGGGCCAGCAGCCGTCACCTCCCGGCTCCTGGTCGATGCTTACTGAATTGACCCACAGAGGGTTCTTCGTTTTTCCTTAGGAGGTCGGTTGCCAGACCGGAAAAGGCAAACGTGCTTGGGGCTGGCGCTTACAGAAGGTGGAAGGAGTAATAGCCGTTTCCTCTTGTGAACCGGCTCCGGTGTGACTCATTTTGCTTCTTGTTTCTGGTCCTGACACTCCTGAGGAGTCATCTCCCTGACCTGGGCTTTCATCAGGGAGCCTCATCAAGCCGAGACGCATGTCTGGGCAGGTGCCTTGTAACACAGGCAGCAACATGGAGCAGTGAAGGTGGCTTTAAACTTGGATTCTGTGGGACTGGGATTTGAGATCCCTGGGCCTTCTGCTAGAGTCTTCTATTCTGATTTTATTGGTTTAAGGTCCCCGGCGTGGAAGCAACAGAAATTAACTTTGCATCATACAGGCAAAGGGGGACTTGTTGGAAGGATAGAGAAGGCTCACAGACTGCAGAGAGGAGCTGATGAGCTTCAGAAAGGACGGGAGCCAGAGCAGCCACGGGCTCGGGGGCAGGAACCTGCTGGGGAGGAGCGAGGACCGCCACATCCCGTTCCTGCTTCCTTCGGTTCAGCGTCAGAGGCCGGGGAGGGAGGCCCGGCGGCCTGGCATGGCCCAGGGAGGGGCGGCCTGACTGAGCCCACAGAGAAGGGTGGTTCCCCTGAGCCACACCAGCCGCTGTTACTCAGAGGAGACAAACAGGAACAGTAAGGGCCCTTTGCCCGTAAGCTCTTGGGGACCAGGAGCAGAAACTTCCCCTCAACGCTGCCAGAGTGAGCTTCATTTCATCAGGGGCCCAGGCTTTTCAGTGTTCACGTGTTGAGGGTTCGCGTGTCGAGGGCTACCCTCCTGAACGTTCTTTATCAGCGAATCGCTGTGCACGGAGAAGCGTGGGGAGGGTGTCCCAAACACCCCCTGGGAGAGAGCAGTTGAAGGTGGTGTCTGGCACACACACGTGCTTTTCCGTGCCACGTGTGAGAAAAACGCCCTCTCTGGAGAGTGGCCTGTTAGAAGTACTCCTTGGGGAAGAGGGTCAAGTGTTTGATACCAGAGCCAGAGGGGCAGTTTTTTGGCCTCTTTGGTTCGACCGGCTTGGAAACCGCCATGGTCACCAGGAGTGACTGAGGCTGTGTGATCGGTGTCTCCGCGCCTCGCCCAGAGGCATCCGAGCTGTTTCCCGCCACAGCGCTGCCGCCTCCCCGGCAGCTCAGCGGGCAGAGCCAGGCGCTCCGTGCTAATTGGCTTTCCCCTCTTCTTGCCAGGTGCTGCAGATGGTGTCCGTGGTCAGTGCTGTCCAGCGCGTGCCAGGCTGATCCATGGTCACTTTCCGGGATGGCAGCAAGGTGACTTCAGCTGAGGATGACCCTGACTGACAGGCTGCGTGAGAAGATATCTCAGGCCTTCTACAACCATGGGCTGCTCTGCGCATCCTACCCCATCCCCATCATCCTCTTCACGGGGCTCTGCATCGTAGCCTGCTGGTATGTTTCTGAGCTGCCCTGGATACGGTGGGCCTGTGTCTTGGGGCAGCAGGTTTCCCCACCCTGGCTGCTCTGTAGCGCTTAGACTGTGTATACTACTTACACAATAGAACTCAAGGCTCATTGGAGCTGCTGAGAATAGGGCCCTGGTCCGGGGTGTTTAGCCAATGAACTGAAGCAGTCCGGGCTGGCCCTGACTTAGTCACCAGATCGGTTTATGTCACTGGTAAACCATCTCAAAATAATATTTAGACATTTCTAAGAAACCGTGAGGTAATTGAAAGGCCCGATTTTTTAAATTTTCCTGCTCGGCACTGGCAGTTTCTTGGTGGTAGCCCTTGAGCATTGCAAGGCCAAGTCTATTTGAACAATTCGTTGGACTCCCTCTTGCAGGCTAACTGCAGAGATGTGGTTCTCTGCTCTCTAGTCATCTTCTGTGTGCCCCTGGAGCCTCCTTCTGACCTCTTGTTTATCCTGGGGACCTGCTGTGCACAGCAAGGACTATCGTGAGAGCTGCGGCTGACCTCGTGCATGTCTGTCTTGCTGTCACAGTGCCCCAAAGAATGATGATGAGGAGAGGCTTGATGTAAGATATCTGATGGCCCTTTGGCTCTAAAACACTGACAGCCATGAAAAGAGCTCACCTTCTCGTCCTTGCCTCTGGCAAGAATTCTGGTTTCCAGATTCATTGTATATTGTGTGTGTTTGTAGATGTTTTCAGTGCTGAGCTGGAAGGAGGATGGTTAGGCCTGAACTCGCTGTTCAGTTCAGTTGTTAATGATCCCAAATTCTTCCCTAATTAGGACTAAAAAGATGAACACCATTTATTGAGAATTTCCTGCTGGTGCTTCAGGTATATGATTAAATGTCTCATCAGTCTTCATGATAACCTTGGGAAGTGGTCCAGTTAAATTTCCTTTTAGCCAATGGGGGATGGAGGGTTACGGACTGCTGGTCTTTACAATCGGTGAGTAGGGAAACGGGTTCAAATCCAGGCCTAGGGATACTGGTGCTTGTAGCCGTGGTGGCCTGTCGCCCAGACTCTCCTCACTCTGGGTCAGTGTATTTGTATTGATGTTTAAACTTGGTTAACTTGTGTTGTACGAGATAAGATACTTGTGGCTGTGTCCTGTACTGATGAATCAGGAGCACTCTGAGAGCCCAGCTCTTGGGTTTGTTTTCTCTAAGCTAATATACCCATCTTTCTCTTTAAAGTCATACTTTTTTAGGCCTGGCCTATACATGGAGGCAGTAGTTCTCAAACCTGATCTAGCATCAGCGTCACCTGGAGGGCATAGTACATGCGAACTGCGCAGCCCCCCTCAGAGCTCCTCATTAATCGGGTCTGGGATGGGTCTGAGAATTGGCATCTCTAACAAGCTCCCAGTCCTGGGTACCACATCTCGAGAACCCCTTGGCTGTGTCTTTCTTGAAAATTTCTCTGAAGTTCTGCCACGTCTCACTTAAAAATATTTTCTCTTGCATTCCAATTTCCAGAGCAGCAGTTGGTGGTAGCGCTCAAAGTTATTATCGTTCTTATTGCCTTTCGTTGAGGGGGTGGGATCCAGCTCCCCCTCCACTAAATTCTCAGTTCCTTGATGGCCTCTTTGTGCCTTCGCACAGGGGAAGGTGGCGAGGTAAATATGTGGTGGACGGATACCTCGAGTTAAACTCGTGGTCTGCATGGCAGTTTGGGTTGAAGAAGTGGTTTTTGGGATTCCCCATCCACATAGACAGCTCTAGCTACGGGAAGGGGAGGATGTTTCCTCTTTGCCATCTATCTTCTGGGGGTTGCGTGTCACCAGCTGGCACAAGCAGCTTTCTGGACAGGGAATGCAGGCTGCGCATAGCAGCGGCTTGGGCACCATTGGCCTTATCTTTGAATGAATACTTTGATATCACACATGTGTTTCAAAACTGTCCTTGAATGTATGACAGGGAGCCTTGGTATAGAAACTTCGTGAGACGGCCAAGGTCTCCAGCACGGAGGACACGGCCTCGACTCAATGAATCAGAATGGGACGGAGGGTGGGGGAGAGGCAGACGTGATCGTAACGGCAACCAGTGCAGCCGCAGCTGGCCTGATGCACAGGCGCTCCCAGCGGGAGGGCTCCTCCCCACTGACCGCCGGCCGCGCGGGTCCTCCGGCGCTCACACGTGGCACCTCGTTTGGTTGCCTGACATCCTTGGAGGTGCTCGTTACTCCCTAGATCTTTTAAAGATGATGAAACCGGCGTGGAGAGCTAGTAGGTGGTAAGCGTTGCTGCGGGCAGGTCCACGTGGCACCTGAGTCTGTACCGTGTCCACTTAGCCTGTTGGTAGGAACTTTGCGAGGAGCACTGTTTGGTGCTGATCCTGTTCACGTGAGGTGTGAGCTCCTGGAGCGAGAAGCGGGAGAAAGGGTCTCAGCCGCAGTGGGCCGGGAGCAGGGCTTGGCCGGGTCCGCCGGCATAGAGCAGAGAAGCTCCGTGAGGCTGTGGCCCCACGTAGCAGGGAGGAGAGAGCCGCCTCGGCGAGGATGGCTAGGACACGTGCCGGGCCCCGTGCCGTGCTGGCGATGCGGAGCACAGCCCTTCCCCTCGCACCCCTCAGTCTCAGCCTGAGGCAGACGCTCGCCGTGCCATCGGATGCCGTGCACGGCCATGCACGGCGGATGGGACGCAGCCCCGACGCAAAGGCACCAGGTCAGGGAGGCTTCCTGCGGGGAGCACACCCGCGCGGGAGGAGGAAGTGGCTTCATCCTCACCTCCTTTCCTGTCGTGGTCGTGGTCATGGTCATGGTCATGGTCATTCAGCTCTCTGCTGCCACAACAATGGGACAGGGGTTGGGGGGCACACCCTGGCCTGCCCCGCTGAGAACCTGCTGCCTCCCGTGGGCCCGCCCTCTGCCGGCACCCGGCTTTCCTTTTGTCTTTGCAATCCCGTTTTTTTTTTTTTTTTGAGGAAAAAATCCAGCCTGTACTATCACATTCTTAGTGCTGTGTACCTACTTTCCCCAGCCAGTATTTTTGTCATGTGATCTTAAAGGAGTTTTTAAAAACTTCACTCAAAATCTAAATGGCTTAGGAAAAGTTTCCCAAGGTGTGATGAAGTCTCCTGGCTTCCAGAGACGATAAAGTTTGTGTCAGAGCATCCTCGGCCCCCGGGCCGTCGTGGCCAGGAGACCAGGGTTGACTACCCAGGGCACAGGCCTTGCCGTCCCCTCCTGCCAGGGCGGCTCTTCCGGCCAGAGCAGCTCGCCCTCTGCAGAGCCTCAGGCTGCCTGCAGCAGGCGGTGTGGGCAACGGACAGCGCTGAGTCGTCTCATCAGTCCCCTAGGCTCCACTTAATTGCTTACCTTCTATTGTCCCAGGAACGAGAGACTGGTTCGTCTTGAACCCAGGACTGTTGTTGCCCTGGACTTTGTTGTTCAGACCTAGCAGCCGCCTGCGCTGTAGACCCCACCCATCACCACGGGAGCATCCTGGGAGCAGTGAATGCTCTTTCCTCTGGGAAAGGTTGATGAAACCTGTAGCAAGTAGGCGATGTGGCAAGAGGTCTGTTTACCTTTCCTAGAGGCTAGGTCACCAGGCTTGAGGTGCGACCCAGCAGCTGTCCAAGGAGACAGATGTTGTGGCTCCGGCCCTGCCCTGGCGTGCAGGAAGAGTGCCCGGGTGCCAGGCTAGCTGGACTCCCTGTGTGCAGGTCAGAGGTTAATGTGAGCGTCACTGAGTCACTTGTAATTCCACAGCCTGCAGCTCATGGTTAGAGAGGTGGATTTTAACTTGGAGAACAAGTCGGAGTCTCCGAGGCCATTCTCAACCTCCTGAAGGGTGGTAATCCGCAGCCTGCGTGGGTGTCTGAGAACAGACGTGGGCCCTTTCCTTCCCCCTCCTCTGGAGGAGAGCGGTACCTTCAGGCTGAGGCAGGACCTCTCAGTTATAGCGACCTCGCTTCTCAACCTCTCTCCCTGTCTCTCTCTCTCCCTGTATGCCCCGCCATGGCCCCTTTGGGGGACATACACGCCAGGGACTGTGTAACAGGGTCCCTCTTCCTGCGCCCACGTGGCCACTCCCTAGGCACATTTATATTCTCTCTTCTGTGAACAAGAAAGAAGTCCGAGTGACCGAGGCCTGCCTGCGCCTGCGCCGTGGAGAGCCGGCCTGGGTAGCTGAGAAGAAAGCAGAACGCGAAAGCGCCGCTGACCTCTGCCCGAGAGCCCAGCCGCAGCCCAGAGGACCGGTCCCAGGGCACTGCCCTGTTCAGCATTTCAAAGCCAGAGGCTCCCTGGGCACATGTCACCCTTGGCCTCACAAACAGGCTCGGGGAAAGCTCGGGAAAGCCTGGAGGAGATCAGAGGCTCCTTTACCAGCCCAAATCTCCTTAACAGAGCAGAGATCGGGAGACTTCAGCAGTCTCCCCTTCCAGTATTTCACTGCCCCAGCCCTAGTCCTGGGTTGTTCTCTCCCGCAAGGGAGGACAGAACAGCTCCCAGCCCTGCTGTCTCCAGAGAGGGGTCTCGCGCAGCATCTCTGGTGTCATTTCTGTGGTCGCTCGTTACGTCTTCAGCGTCTCCTTAGCTCCCTGTCACAGGTGACTGAGATTGAGAATGTGTAGAGCCAGGACTACCTACACAGTTTGTACGACCCAGGGTGACATGACAACACAGAGCTGCTTATTCAAAGAGCAGGAGAAAAGTACTGTTAAAGGTACTAAAATATGCCTGGATGGGCGAAATGCCCCCCGGGGGTGCTGTGGCGCTGCCAGCCTGGGACAGGGCACGCAGCTGGGGTACGCACAGCTGACCCCAGCCCTCCTTGTCTTTGCATTCGGGCCCCTGCCAGGAGGTGGCAGCAAATGGGGAAGTCCAGGCCCTAGGATGCAAGGTGGCAGGGAAGCTCGTGGTCAAGACCCGGCTCAGGGAGGAGGGCCCACGTGGGAACCTCCATGTGTGGGTCTGTACTCCAGACCCTCAGCATGTGCTCCACTGTGATGCGCTTCACCACAAAACACACGTGTAAAGAGAAATTTATTGTGGATTTCCACACAGCTGCTGTAGGACATTAAACCTCAGGCGCCGGGCCCGTCTGCACGTGGGGTCCTGTGCAGTCACACAGGTCGCACACCCATAAAGCCAGCCTAGGTAGAGCATCTGGCAGATAAATAACGCATTTTTTTATCATCTTCCATGTGACTGGTGTTGGGGATGCAGAAATTCAAATGGCCTGTCCCCTTCCTACATTTCTTATATATTTATTATGTTAATCAAGCAGATAAATAGGAGTCTGAGGGATCAGTGTTTGCTGGCCAGGCTGGGAGAACAGAGAGGTGCCTCGCTGCCTAGAGGTGGAGGAGCAGAGAGGCAGTGTTGCCTTGGCGGATAAGCAGGCATTTGGCTAGAATTGGGGGGTAGGGGAACGTTTTAGTTGAGACAGGGATTTGCGTACATGTAGCTTGTGTGTAAGATGAACGCCGGCAGGGAGGTGGGGAAGTGAGGCGGAAGGGAAGGCAGTCATCCAGTGAGCGGCCACCACGGGTAGCTGAGAAGGACCCGCTGGGGGACACCGAGGGCAGGACGCTGCCTCGGAGCGCACCCCCCGAGGCTCTGTGCAGGGCACAGCGGACGCGTTCCTTAAAGAAAAGCGTGTGGGTTTGTGGAGGGGGGCGGGTCGCAGTGCCACACCTCTTTGGGAGATGAGGACGTGATTTCGGGTAGAAGCAGGAAGCCTGGCGAGGCTGGTGCATCACTCCAGGTGAGAGCTGACGCGTGCTCGGTCTACACGGCCGCCCTGGAGGTGGTGAGATGTGGCTGAGGGTGGATTGACAGCTGACCCTTGAATAACACTGGGGGCGGGGCACCTTGCAGTCACAAATGCGCACATAACCGCAGTTGGCCCTCCGTGTACGCGGATTCCCAGCGGTGGAGTTGACCCTTGAACACGGGTTTGAACCGGATGGGTCAACTGAAAAAGAATCACGTCTAAGTGGACCTGTGCAGCTCAAACCCATGTCGTTCAGGGGTCAGCCGTGTTTTGAGGGCGGAGCCCTCAGGATTTTCTGAGGACCAGATGTGGGGCGTGAAAGAGATGTCGAGGTCAAAGCGCTTGGCCCAGCAGCGGGATGGCGGACCTCAGACGGGAGAGGCAGGGGCGGCCTGCTCATGTCCTTGGCCCCTGTCAGATCAGGGTACGCCAGGATCCGATCTGGTCATGGGCACGAGTTTCGCAGAAGCAACATGGGGGTGGGTGGTTGATAGCCCCAGACAGCTGCTTTCGTAAAATGTCTAGTCTTTTTTTCTGACCTTGGAAAAGCGAGTGTTTTCTGCAAATTCCTTGACACTTTTCTTCCACACTTGCTTTATTGTCTAGAATTTGGTAGCCATGAATAGTGATTATTCCTCCACATTTTATATTTTTGTAGACTCTCTTTCCTGGTTTTTCTTTTGCCTATGTTGAAAGGAATATATGGCTTAAATTTTTAAACAAATGAGAAACGTAATACGAGGTCGTCTAGTGGGACATTAAGATCACGTGAACAGACTCGGGGGCCAGACCTGTGTTCACATAGTGGTTCTGTCCCTTTCTACTGGGGATGTAGCCCCCGCTTGCCTCATTGGGGTGTGGTCAGGCTTCAGTGGGCAAATAGATGGAAGGCGCTGGATCGGTGCCTGGCACATAGTTGGTGCTCAGTGAGAGTTAGAAACTCATCACGATACAGAAACAGGCCCACTGTCGACGTTAGGAACATGGTAGGGGGAGTATGGGACACTCTGGCAGCTCTTAGGAGGAGGGGCCCCAGCCCTAACGTAGGGAAAGGGAAAGACTTCCTGTGGCAGGTGATCTGACAGCTGAAGCCTTGGAGAGAGTTACCTAGGGGAACGATGGGCAAGGGTGTCCGGCGCACGCAGAGCCTCTGGAGCAAGCCCCACACCTGGCTGGGAGCCAGGGAGTTGTGTGTGGGCTCCGAGGCAAGGCCGGAGAAGGACTGTGAGCCATTTGAAACATTTTAGGGCCTGTGGGCTTTTTCCTAAGAGACTTAATCCTAAGAAAGTGATGCTCAGGAGTGTGCTGCCCTTCTCCTGCTGGCATGTTTAGATTCCTGGAATTCACAGGTGTTTTTAATATTGTAAATCTTGAGCCACAGGCTACCTTTAGTTTAGTCAGTGTGTTCTGAGTGGAAAGTGAATGTGGATAAGGAAATTGTCCTGCCTGCCTTCATCTTACAGTGGAGCCGGGGCTCCAGCAGTCTTAGCTCTGGGTCCTGTTACTCCTGTCTGCTCTCAGGCTGGGGGCCAGCCCGTGCTTTGTGTGGCACTTTCCTCAGCAGAACCGTAGCTAAGTCCAGAGACAGCCCTTCCTTCAAACAGCTGAACTTTGGCTTTGAAAAGCAGCAAGACAGAATCAACTCTTCACATACAAGGGATTCTCAAAGTTGAGTAGCTGATTGCTCCTTAGCAACTGCTGAAGCCAGAGGGCAGTGGGGTAACGTATTGAAAGTCCTGAATGGAAAAAAGAGAAACCTCAGCAAAGAGTTCTGTATTCTATAATAGTATTCTTCAGTATTGAAGGAGAAATTAAGATATTTCCTGATAAACAGAAGCTGAGGGAATTTGTTACCAGCGGACCAGCTATACAGGAAATATTAAAGAAGTCCCTCAGGCCGAAATGAAAGGACGTTAGACAGTCATTTGCAGCCATAAGAAAAAAAATAAACACTAGTAAAGGTGACCAGCGTTATTGTGCTTTTCGTTTGGTATGTAACGTCTTTGTCTTTTGTGTTTTAAAAGGCAAATGCATTAATCGGTAGTTTTAAATCTGTGTTAACGGGCATACATTATTTAAAGCATGGTCTGTGACGACAACTGTATAAGAGGGGCGGGGCCAAGATACACAGCAGCAGGGGGTTTGGACACTGCTGGCACTTAGCTTCTCAGACCGGGTCGGCGCGGGTTTCTCGTTTTCGGGGTCACCGAATCCTTTCTTCTGCCTGCTCAAATCTGCCGTTGGGTGCCTCTATGTCACTGTTTGATCTAGGTTGTTATACATTGTTAGTAATTGTAATCTGCAAGCTAACCACTAAGGAAATAACTTATAAAATACGCAGCAAAGGAAAGAAGAGGGCATCAAAGTGGCACACTATGGGATACAGCCAGATCAACCAAATACCAAAAAAGGCAGCAGTGGAGGCATCGAGGACCAAAAATCATCCAGGACATTCAGACAACAACTACATGGTATAAGTAAATCCTTCCTTATTAGCAATCATTAAATACAAGTGAGTTAAACTCTCCTATTAAAAGACAGAGATTGACAGATTAGAATTCCTCTATATGCTGTCTCCAGTCCATCTGTCTGCTCTCTACTGAAAACTTTAGCTATACCCTACACTTCAGATGGAAGAACACAAAGAGGTTGGGAGTAAAAGGATAGGAAGAGGTATTTCATGCTAGGTAGTAACCAAACGAGAGCTGGAGTGGCTCTGTCGTTATCGGACAACATTAAAAAGGTCACAAGAGACAAAGAAGGACGTTGTATACTGACTGATAAGCGCTTTAGTACAGCAGATGATATGACAGTTATAAATGTGCATATCACAACAGAGCCCCGAAACATACAAAGCAAAAAATGGGCAGATTGAAATGAGAAACAGAATTCAACAGTAACAGTTGGAGACGTCAGGATTCCACTTTTGATAGTGGGTGGGAGAAGCAGACACGGTCGGGGTCGGTAAGGAGACGGAGGACTTGAGCAACACCGTGAACCGGTCGGACCTGACATATATATAGACACTCCACCTAACAACGGCAGAGTACATATTTTTCTCAAGGGAACATTGAACATTCTCCAGGATAGACTATATGGTAGGCCACAAGCAAGTCTTAATGAATTTTAAAAGACCGAAATCATACAGAATATCTTTTCCAGTTGTTGTGGAAGGAAAACAAAAATCAGTACTAGAAGGAAAATTCACAAATATTTGGAAATTAGAAAATACCTTGAAATGATGAAAATAACACAACATACCATAACTTAGAGATGCAGCGAAAGTAATACTGGGAGGGAAATTTATAGCTGTGAAAAGGACTCAGGACTCATGTCTACAGTTTATGAAGAACTATAAATCGGCAAGAAAAAGACAGTTGACCTAATTTAAAAAATATTCAGAAGAATTGGAGCTTCACAAAAGAGGATCTATCCGAATGGCCAATAAGAATATGAAAGAATTTCCAGCATTGTTTGTTACACATTGAAACCACAGAGACATACCGCTACCTCTGGCTCTAAATGAGTACAGTTCATTGGACTGACAGTATCAACAGGCGGCCAGGATTTGGAGCAGTTGGAACTCTCGTCACACTGCTGGTGGGAACATAAATTTGTATAGTTACTTTAGAAAACTGGTATTAGCTACGAAAGCTAAGCATATATTTATAACCTAGAAATTTCATTTCAGGAATATACCTCACAGAAATGAGTGTTTTTAGCCAACAAAAGCCATACGTAAGAACAGCCATAACAGTAGCTCATGCCGGACACAGCCACGTGCTCCTCAAGTAGAGCAGTGTCCCGTGACGTGTTCGTTCGGGGGAGTCGTGCGTGTGTGGGGAAGGACGGCCTGCGCACGCAGCAGTGCGGACGTGTGCGGCAGCGAAAGCGCGCTGTGGAATCGGTGGTTTCTCTTACGAGCCATTCACGTGCGGCAGACCCACTGTGGTCAGGAGTTCCAGCAGCGGTTTAGGGGGTGCCCTTCCCTGGGCGGGCGTGCAAGGCTGCCTTCAGAAGTTCCAGAAATCTTCTACAGCTCGATCTAGATAGTGGTTACACAGGTGTATGCATCTGTAAAAGGTCAGCGCTCTGTATACTTAAGATTTGTGCATTGCGTATCTAAGTTAATTCTCAGTGAAAAATGAAGGTTTTTAAAAAGGAGACCTGAAACAAAATGCACATCCATTTTCCAGCTGTTTCGTGTGAGGCCCGGGTGTTTCCTCTGTGTGCGGTGGGGCCGTTCAGCGTGGTCTGGTGTAAACCGCAGCCTCCGCGCGGTCCCCAGTTTTCACGTCTGTCCCTTAAAATGGGAACCGTTGCTGCAGTTTTATGGTTCTAACGTTTCGTGCGTTCGCGCAGTCCTGGCGGCCACCGCCTCTGCCATCTTGTCCTCACTCGTGTCTCCTTCTTGTTCATCCCAGCTGCCCACTGCTGAAACTCCCCTTGCCGGGGACAGGACCCGTGGAGTTCACCACCCCAGTGAAGGACTACTCGCCCCCGCCTGTGGCCTCTGACCACAGACCAGGAGACCCTAATGAGCAGCCGGAGTGGGTAGGTGCCCAGTGTGTCCCTGAGGAGAGCCCCAGGGGTCGGCCGATGCCAGGGCTCTGTGAGTGACCCGTGGTCAGCTCTTGATGGGTGAATACAGTGCTGCTTTGGCAGCACGTACACTAAAATCGGTGAACACATGTACTTGAACAGCTTTACGGAGACGCCAGAAATATTGAGTAATACATTTAATGAATAATCTGTTTTGAAAGGAAGTACCAAGTGACGAAGACGTGTGACCGTCCTAGAAAAACAGGGGTCTGTGGTTGTAGCTGTGGCCAGCTGGGTCTGGGTTCATACCCTGGCGGCCTCCGCACAGCGGACGGGTGCTGGGCAGCGCCCTGCCAGCAGGCCATGTCCTGCTTGCCCTGTGAGAGTGTTCAACCCTAGAGAGTGCTCTGTCGTCAGAGTCCCTACTCCATCTGATATTTGTAATGCACACCTACTTTTTCCAGGTTTGTTGGGTCCTATTTTATTCTTACAACCAGGTAAAAAGTACAGCATGCTGTTTTTTAAAAATCCCTTTTATAGTTTAGGAAACTCGTACCCAGAGTGACAAAGTCCCTCCATTACTAGGTTTACGTGGGGTCAGCACTGGATTAGGGCCCAGGCCTGCTGACCCTGAGCCCACTGCTGCTTCCGGACCGTGCTGTTCTCAGGGGACTGTCACTGCGCGGAGCGCTGATGCACACGGGAGGAGCGGCGGGGCTCAGGTGCAGGCCCGCGCTCCCCGTGGCTCTGGACTCGGTATTTGGAAATCCTGCAGGTGTGGTTAGCTCGTCTGAAGCTTTGACCTGTCAGGTAACAGACCAAGTGCCTTCCTGCACGCGTCATGCTTTGGTCCACCGGACTTGTGCGGCACTCGCCGAGCCTGTTGTTGGGGAGGAAAAGCAAAGCTCAGGGGACTGAGCTCTTACACACTCACACACACACACACACGCACGCACGCGCCCCCTTCCCTCTGGCACATTCCTTCCTGTTTCCTTTTCGGGTAAGGTAGCAGCCAGGTAACTCGTTATCAGCTTGGCTCTGCCATTGCTGAAACAGAGACATAACCGGTGATCTAGATAGGTACGTGTTAAATTACGCGCGGTGTCAGTGGGAAGTGCATAGTTGGTCTCAATGGGACTCTGTCCCTGAAGGCCAGAGGGAGCATGATCCGATGTCGGTAGAGACCAGTTCTGTACCCTCATGTCCCAGCTTGACCTGGGCTCACCGTGGAACCTTGGTTCAAGCCTTTTACCTTCATTAACCTCTTGATGCAGTTTTACCACATAATGGAAGTGACGGTTCCTGGTCACTTGGGGGTTACTTGTGTGTGAGCTCTTTAAACTTCCCTAGTGCCCTTTGTCTGGGATGCGGACAGTAATTGGGTGTACAGATTAACTCGAGGGCTCAGGATTCAGAGCAGTGTCCGTTTTCTCACGTTCTGATTGGAGCCCCCGTCCCTTGAAAGACCAAGGAGACCCAGGCCGCGGTTCAGTCACCTGTTCTCATGCAGCTCAGCGGTCAGTCACCTCACGTCCGTTGACTGTCCATGGTAAAGACACAGGTCAGTGATACAGGGATGGTAAGGACCGCTTTAGTTATAAAGAACAGAAAACTCAACCCAAACCAGAGTGAGCAAAAAAGGAGTGTTTTGGGTCACATAACTCATAGCCAGGAGCAGGGCCCACTTCAGGACAACCTGGTTTGGGCCTCGAAGGAGTCCGCCTGTCAGCCCCGGGTCAGCGCCCCTCTCGGTCTGCCTTACGATGGCTCCAGCAGCTTCAACTCCATGTTCTTGCAACATCCGGTCCAGTGGAGGACGAGAGAGTGCCCATTTGGCTCCGATGGGGTTATCTGCCTGTCCCTGTGCCAGATCCCGTGGCCGAGAGGGGTGCTGTCGACTGGCTTCATCGCCAGGCGGAGAGTGAGAGGGTGGCCGCCGATGGACGGGTTGGCTTGGGCGCTGGGCGGCACAGCGCGGGCATCTCCGCCCACTAAGGACCCAGCGTCCTTCACGCCTCCGTTCGTTCCTTCCTTCCCCACGTGTTTACGGCACGTCTGCAGCGGTGTGCCTGGCAGGGCGACGGGACACACAGCCTCACAGTGCCCGGGAGGTCCCAGTGTGGTTAGGAAGGGAAGACAAAGGTGTCAGTTTAAAGTAAATGCACTAGGCGTCAAAGGGACACAGGAGCCACCTGAAAGAGCTCCCTGTAGCCAGTGCTGGAAAGGAGAATGTAGTTCGCAACAAAACAAAGTAGTGTTGATTACAACCCGAAGTGTAAAATAAAGGTGAGTCCATGCGGTTGAATAAGTAAATGGGAGTGAACAATTCTAAATAATTTATGCAGATACTTTGCCCTCAGGGAGGTAGAATATGACGCTTTTTCCTTAAGTGTGAGCCGTGCCTAGTGACTTCCTTTCAAAGAGTACTGTGTGGGGGGGACAGGAAAGTCACTTTACAGCGGAGAGCCTGACATACCTTTCCCGCAAGCTGGTCAGGGTCATCATCGACAACGATGGATCGAGCTGATAGTACCTACCCGTGATGTGTGGCAGGAAGGGCGCTTCACTTCTGTGGTCTTTCTCCCCCAAACCGAGAACCCCACTCTAATGAGACAAACACAAGACGAATCCCAGCTGAGGGACTTTCATATAATACCTGACCAGCACTCCTCAACTCGGTCAAGGTCACCAAAAACAAGGAAAGGCTGCAAAACTGTGTCTGAGGAAAACCAAGGCGACCAGATTGTTTCGTTTTTACCTAGCATGCTTTTCCTCTCCCAAGATCTCATCCAGGGTAATACCTTGTGTTTAGCAGGTATGTGTCCTGAGGCTTCTCTTGGCTATGAGTTTCTCAGCCTTTCTGTGTTTTTGGTGACCGTGACAGTGTCGAGGAGTACTGGTCAGGTGTTTTGCAGGGTGACCCTCAGGTGGGATCTGTCTCTTTCCCTAGATTAGATGGGGGTTATGGATTTTTGGAAGGAGGACTGTAGAGCTGAACTGTCATTCTTTTCACATCCATCAATATCCTAAATTATTTTTGAAGTTTCCGTACATTACAGTTCAGTCTTCTGTAAAGTTTTTGGTACTGTCAGGTGTTTAAGAAGTTTTTCTAATAGATGAATACAGAAGTCTCGCTGTGGTTGTCACTCGCATTCCCCAGATGCCTGACATCAAGCGCTTGCCGTATACGTGTGTGTTCCTTTGTGATGTCTGTGTTTAAATGTTTGCCCATTTTGAATTGAGTTTTGATTTTTTTTGAATTGTACTTTCTGCATGTTGGAGTTGACTCTTCCTGTATATCTCTCCATCTCCCTGTTTGCCGAGGTTTTCCCACTGTGGGGTGACAGCTGCACCCTGCAGTTGCATTTTGATGTGTCCTCCAGGGAGGACTCAAGTCAGCTCTGCCAGGCCCTCGCACCCCGAGTTGGGCCCATCCCGCGTTGGAGTCACTGTGGTCAGTGGCCTCGTGGGCTTGGGGGAGGGCAGTTCCCTCTGGGAAGAGGAATGTTTTTACAAGAGGAAGAGAAGAGCAGAGCAGAAATGATAGCCTTCCCATTTCCCAGGTACGTGGCCTTGGCATGTTACTTAACAACTTTGCGCCTTAGTTTGGGGATAATAATTATGCCTCCGTTATACATTATCTTATACATTATCGTAGGGTTCAGCGAAAGAATCAAAGGTTAATTTAGTGCAGGGCTTAGACCATCATTTGCATTCCACGAATGTCTGTGGAGAGGAGGGGAGCAAAGGTTTTGCCCGCACTGCCCTTGGGTGAGCGCCAGCCATGAACTCCTTGTCCTTCACCCCTCAGCTCAGACGTCACTCCCTCCAGGAAGCCTTCCCTGCTCTGCTGCAGATCTTCTCCCCTGTGCTCTGTATTGTGACCCAGTGAAGTCATGTTTTATTCAAATTCGTATAGTCCGATGTTTTGCTCATAGATACTCAGGGATGTTTCTTGTTGAATGAAGGAACAGCATGGTTTGTTCAGGAGACAGGGAGTCTGGAGCGAGGCCTTTTTCTTGGAGCACAGTAGGTGGTGAGGTAGAGGTGGGACCAAGTTGAATCCTAGACTATGGAGTTTGAACTGTAATTCTGCAGGCAGTGAGAGGCTGTTCGATGAAAAGTGGTGGTGAGAAGATCCGTCTTATTGAACTTGGAGCCTGCGATGATCGTGCCCAGGAGAAGAATGGGGGCGTCTGAAAGAGGGGCGGAGATGGAGCCTAAGGAAACGCCCAATCCAGTGGCAATAGTTTCAAGACCAAACGATGCAACTGGATAAAGCTAAGATGTTTTTGGCCAGACACTTCCCCGGATGGCCACACATGTTTGGTTCCCCCAGTGATGTGGTGAGGTTGGAGGTTCTTCCCGCCCCATCCCCCACCCACACACACAGTGAGTAAGAGAGGCCTGGAGAGTGTTGAGACCCTTGTCCAAGGCACACAGCCAGGCGTGGAGCTGCAGGTTGAACCCGGGTGGGTCCCCTGAGCCTGCCCGTCCCAGCACACCACGCCCCCTTGCCTGTCCAGGGATAGAGGACAAGGAGCAGGAGCGCTCTCTTCTGGGGGTCCTCTGCGTCTCGTTCTGAAGGGAGCCCCCGTATGTACGGGTGGAAAAATAAAATGCCTGGGGCTCTAGGTTGCTCCATCTAAATGTGAAGGAAAGAGTGTGTTTTTTAAAAAACAAGCCCGAGTTCTCCTGTACTGGCCAGCCTACCCCGGACAGGTCACCCCGAAACCTGAAGCTCACATACAGGTCCACAGAGGCGGCCGGGCTTCCAGGGCCAGCATCACAGTGCTCATGTTGGCTGTCTGAGCCTGGACGCGGGGTGTCCAAGGAGCCCTGGTCGCAGGCCTCACTGTGAACGCCGGTGGCCAGAGATCCCAGGGGTCCCCAGGACCTCAGCTTACCCACCATGTTACTTGTTCTGGGCCTTTCCATTGTGTCCTTTTTCCATGGGAACTCGCATGGTTTACAAAGACCCAGATAGGTTGGCTAGAGAAAAAAAAATCAGGCTTGGGCTTCGGGCAGCTCTGGGCTTTAATCCCGGCCTTGCTGCCTATCAGCTGCGTGTCCTTGGACACAGCCTTTTCTCTCTCTAAGCCTTGGGTTTTTATCTGGGTCCTGTTGTTCAGGGTCTGTGACAGGCTGCAGTCCAGGTGCCAAGGCTGCAGTCGTCCCAGCCGACTGGGAGGCTCTGCAGCTAAGCCCCCTTGGGGGCCGGCGGCCGCAGGCTCCTGCCAGGCCGCTCCCCTGGGACTCTGCTCCTCACCGCGTGCTGGCTGAAGGGCCCCTCCATTCATTGCCGCATAGAACTTTCTGGAGCAGCTCACGGTAGTGCTGACTTCATCAAAGTGGTGGCTCCAAAAGAGGGCGGAGGGAGAGTCATTGTCTTCTTTTTTCTTCCAAATTTATTTTTATCGTGGCAAAACACCAGCAGCGTAAAATGTATCACCTCGACTGTTTTTACGGGCACCCTCGGCGGTGCCCGCCGCACTCACGGTGCCGGGGCTGTGCAGCCAGCGCACGGCCGTCCCCACGGCGCTCGTGAGACGGAAACCCGGCCCCGTTCCCCTCCCCCAGCCCCTGGCGGCCGCCCTCCGCTTTCTGTCTCTGTGAACTCATAGAAGTGGGGTCGCACAGGGGTTTGCGACTGGCTTATTTCACTCAGTGTAACGTCCTCACGGGATAGTCTTTCGTAACATAATCTCAAATGACGTCTCATCACTTTTGTTGTATTGTCTGTCAGAAGCAAGTCACCTGCCCAGCGCCCTCTCAAGGGGGAATTCCAAGGGCGTGAGCACCAGGAGGCGGGGGTCACGGGGGCCATGTTAGGAGACCGCCTGCCCCAGCGAGGGGGCTCCCCTCTGTGCCGAGGGGCATCTGGGCTCCACTGGCCTTTACGCTTCCTCCGTCACCCACTTCAGATACATGTCACCTCCGTTGCCATGTCTGTGTCTCGAATGTCAGGAGGGGTCATGATGGGCCCAGCACAGTGAGGGGCGGCCCCGCCCACGTCCCTGGTCGCGTTTAGTGCCCGCCTGCCTGCTTTCCCGCCACCAGCATCTGCATCTCCTTTGTCAGAGGGTTTCTGGCACAGAAGGCCTGAGCATCGTGCCTGGTAGGAGCAGCCCTCACCCAGCAACTGCAGGAGTTGGCACGTAACGCCTCAGCTCTGATCCGCAGGTGGGGTGACGTAGCTAAACCCCGGCGTCCACAGCGGTCACTTGCTCAGTAACACGCCTTCACTGGCTGCCTTCTTTTCCCTGCTTCCGTCCGTCTTCTCCTCCTCGTGGTTCCTGCACGTCCCAAATAAACCACGCGTCTCGGGTCTACTGGGGAAACCCAAAGGAGGCTAGAATGACAAGCGTTAGGCCAGCGCCTGTTGAGTAAACCACTGTGAGGGGATTGCGATGCCTAGAAGAGGCACGACTGCTGGATTTGACTTTGATAGTCATGTCAAAAGGTGGCACCGAGATCTTGAAAGAGCTGGAAAGCTGTGGGACAGCTGCCTGGAAAGTTCCGTTGGGACCCAGGGTGAATAGAGCCGGCCAGCAGAGGGAGGCCCAGCCAGGGCCGGGGAGCCTGGCTGTGCAGGGGGCTCCTTTCTCTGGGGTTTTTGTCTGGGAAGGCGTACCAGCTGGGGCGTGACAACCAATGAGCAGTGGATTTTACCCAGGACTGGTGGCAGGTCCAAGGGCAAAGTGGTGTCAGGGGCTAAGTGGTCCCATATTCCTATGAAAATATGATGAAAGTCATGGTCCTCACTCCTAAACATGATATGATAGTAACATAAGCATTGCCAAGTAGAAATCTGAATGGATTTGGGGAGCTCGGTGTTCCTAGAACTCCTGGCTCTATTCCCGGAGCCTAGAAAGAGGCTCTGATGCTGAAGTCTGTCTGTCTTAGTACTTTGTTGAGACAGTGGCTGGGGCCGAAGGGCCCTGGCTGGGGAGCGGGAAGAACCTGGGCAGTAAGGGGGCTGGAGGCGGACTGAAGGACCAAGGCGCTGTCCCACCTGGAAACTAAGGGCTCGGTCACACAGGCCCAGTGGGCCTGAGGGCGGAGGTGGAAGGTCCAGATGAGCACTGGGCGGAGGAGCTGGTATATTCAGTCACAGCCTTGTGCCCAATGGGAGCCAGCCTGGCTGGGGCTGGAGGCTCCGCAGTGCCATGCTGGTCCTGGGTGACATGCTGTGTCCTTCACGGGCTTTGGGGGTGATCGCCTGGGAATGGCTCTCACTGTAGAGCTGCCGGTCCCTGGACAGCCCTTCCCGGACGCAGGCCTGTGTGATGAGCTGTTTCAGGTCAGAGCTTGTGGCAGCCAGCTCCGCCCAGATGCTACCTCTGTGCCTCCTGGCAGCTTCCAGCGGGCTGAGTCTGGTGCAGAAGACAAAGCGCGTGAGGCCTTCTGTCCCCAGAGCCTTTGCCAGGACATGGCTTTGTAACCCTGAGCTTCACAGAGGCTCAGATTGTTGCTTCAGGTCGTTCCTTTGTGTCCGGGGGACCAGAAGGCCGTAACTTGCTCTGTGTTCAGAGTCTTGACCCTGGCTTTGTGATAACCTGGAGTAGGGCATCACCGAGTGGCTAAGCGGCCAGCTTTTCGTTCCTTTATCTGCACTCCTGCCCTCGGAGTTCCTAGTTGTGGCCCGGGCATGGAGACAGCCCCCCATCCCTCAGCCAGGCCAGGCTCTCTCCCCCTGCATCTCACGGCACGTCCCGACTATGGGCAGTCTTTCTCTGTCTCCATTTGGATGACACTAACCCCAGATTGTCTTCTAGAACAGGGGTCCCCAGCCCCCGGTCCACAACCTGGTACAGGTCGCTGGCCAGTTAGGAGCCGGGCCGCACAGCAGGAGGCGAGTGGCGGGCGAGTGAGCGAAGCTCCACCTGTGTCTGCAGCCGCTCCCCAGCGCCGGCATCACCGCCTCAGCCCCATCTCAGATCCTCAGGCATTAGATGTGTATAGGAGCACCGGTCCCTAGCGCCACAAAGGTTGGGGACCGCTGCTCTAGAGCACTGCTTTAGTCAGGCCACCCTGCTCCATCTCCGAGACACTCGGGGGCTTTTCTCTAGGTCAGCCACACGTCGTCCTCGCCACCTCTCATTTTAGCTGTGACTTCTGTTCTCGTCGACGGGACTCCCGTGTGCTGTCCAGCTGGGTGTGCGCTCAGCGTCCCTTGCTCCTCAGAGGCCCTCCCTGCCCCCCCACTCCCCCCCACTCCCCGTGGCTCCACTCAGCACTGCTCCTGGTCTTTAGTCTCCTGCGTGTTTTGGGGGCGCTCCACGACATGCCCAGCACTGGCAGTTAGTCCTCGCCTACTACTCGTGTGGACACTTTGGTCGCTGGAGTGCCTGTTATTTGCTCTTTGAGGGCAAACGGTAGGTTCTAGTGGGGCCAGTGTGGACGTTCAGTGAGGAGGCCTGGGTTTACGTCCTCACACAACCCTGCTCAGTCCTGAAACCCTAGACGTCGCCTCGCTTCTCATAGGAGAGTCATGGGGGTCAGCGGAATGATGTGCCACAGCTGTCTGCCGCTGATGTGGCCACTGCCACCTGCTCCCCGCGTGCACTGCTCATGCACACGTGGGGGGGTCCCTGCTCCTGATGCTGCAGGGGAAACGTCATTGTCCCCCTTTCATGATGAGGGCACTGAGACTCCGCAGTCACAGACGTGTCCAAGGCCACGCAGTGGGAGAGCAGGGCTTTAGAATCGGGTCGTTGGACCTTTAAAACCCGCTGGCCTACAAGTGGCAAAACCAGCGTCAGTCAGGCACATGCCTTTCTGGGAGTTCCGGTTCTGTTGTGGGGCTAGCAGGTGTTTTCTGTAAAGGGCCAGATGGCAGGTGTTTTAGGCTTTGTCATGAGCAGTCGCCTTACCGTCAAGTGCACGAGAGCTGCCACGCACAGTGCGCAGTGGAGTGGGCGTGGCCGCGTTCCAGGGAGACGTCGGTCAGAAAAGCAGGGGCCAGGCTCGAGGTCGCCTGTGGGCCATGATTTGCTGACCCTGGTCTATTGGGAAATGTTAAGGAAAGTGGTTCGTAGATGGGGGGAAAAGCCCCTCGCAGACACCTTCATTTCTGAAGGCTTGTCCTTTGGGCCACACAGTGCCCGTAGTAGATGCTCAGTCTGAACGTGGACCCGTGCTCCCCGCTCCTGGGCTCAGCCCACCTTCCTCCCCCTCCCACTTCTGCAGTATGTGGGCGCCCCGGTGGCTTATATCCAGCAAATATTCGTGAAGACCTCGGTGACCCCCTGGCACAAGGACCTCCTGGCAGTAGATGTGTTCCGCTCACCGCTGTCCCGGGCCTTCCAGCTGGTGGAGGAGATCCGGAACCACGTGCTGAGAGACAGGTACCTCTCTGAGGGGCCCCAGCCTCCCTGAGCCCTATTCTGTACTGCAGGGAGGTACGGTCCTCAGCGTGACCCCCTGAGCCAGCCAGCTCTGCAGAAGTCGAGCGAGCCGGAAGGCGGCGGGTGAGCCGGCGCGGCATCTCAGCAGCCTGCAGGTCCACTCTGGCCATGTTCCCCCCGGACCTATGCAGATGGCACAGAGAGAGCTCTGAGCTCCGTCCTCAGACAGAGAAGGTGTCCCTGGGCTGACCCTGTGACCAGCTGACTGGGAGCCAGCTGACTTGTGTCTCAGATGGCTCCCTGTGGAACGGTTATGATATGTGAGCATCGCGGTGGCGGCTGGGCTGATGAAAAGCAGGCTTAGCTGGGGCCGCGCTTCTGAAGCCCAGTCCGCTCTGCCGCAGCCGCAGTGGACGTCTGGAGTGTGCCAGCTCCACGGGCTGCTTTGCCACTGGGCGTTGGTTAATGAAGGGTTTTGACAGGTGCTTTGGTGAATGAAATGAAGCCCCTAATTTTCACCCTATCCGCTCTGCCCCGCGAATTGGCCAAGGTGTTTTAGCGTGTGGGGCTATGCATGCTTCCAGAACTGGCCTCTCTTTGGAGATGACTGGCCTTTGGGCTCCAGATGCACTTTGAAGGTCAGACAGCCACATGGTGGCTGTCGACTACCTGGAAGAACTTTCCCTGACTTCCCTAATCCTCAGCCTCTTTGCCAGATGTCTGGAAACTTGATGACGGAGGGTACCGCGTCTGCGCAGTGGGCCTGCCCTGGGCTGGCTGACAGAGCAGATGCCTCATCCTGTCTCCTGCACAGCTCTGGGACCAGGAGCCTGGAGGACTTGTGCCTGCAGGTGACCGACCTGCTGCCAGGCCTCAGGAAACTGCGGAACCTGCTGCCTGAGCATGGATGCCTGCTGCTGTCCCCTGCCAACTTCTGGCAGAATGACCGGGAGCGCTTCCATGCCGACCCTGACATCATCCGGACCATCCACCAGCACGAGCCCAAAACCCTGCAGACCTCAGCCACACTCAAAGGTACCCTCAGGGCAGGCTCTCCGAGGACCCTGGTGACGGTGGCTGTCGGTTGCCGTGCGCTCTTCGATGGGTGCTCTGGTGTCAGGGGTCACCCGTTTCCACGGTGGGAGTGGGGAGGGGCCCCGGTGGCCTCGCAGTACCTGCTGGCTTCTGCACGCAGACCTGCTGTTTGGCGTGCCCGGGAAGTACAGCGGGGTGAGCCTCTACGCCAGGAAGAGGATGGTCTCGTACACCATCACCCTGGTCTTCCAGCGCTACCATGCCAAGTAAGGCCGTCGGCGTGGCCCCCGCCTGGGCTGTGGGAGGACCTGGGCCTCTCTGGAAGCCTGGGAGTGGCCCCCGGGGACTTGCGGAGTGCAGGCTTCCTGCTGAAGTGTCTCTGCCCTTCAGACCGAAGGACACTCTGTCTGTCCACATTTGAGTGGCGTTAAGAGCGAGAGACTAATGCAGGGCTGGCAAATAGTGTCCTGGTGCCCCCACTGCTCTCTCTGGAGCCTAGGGCTGGGGTCCCCAGCTGGTTACTACTGAGGCTCGTGTGGTCTCAGAGTTCTTCCGAGCAGAGGGCCACGGGCAGCTCCCCGGCAAGGGCAGGGACACTGGCGGTCCCAGCGGAGTGGCGTGCTAGGCCAGGAACCGACGGGGGCACCCGCGACAGCGCCGTGATTCTTCCGGCGCCCCCGGAGGCTAGGGACGCTTCCCGTCCCAGAGAAGCTGCCTCCAACGCAGGGGGAGGAGGGGAGCCCTGACGGACCCCCTTCTACATGTCGTCTTTGTCCCTGGACTGAGAGGGACAGTCCACCCACGCCGCCCTGCTCCATGACCAGGTTCCTGGGCAGCCTGCGGGCCCGCCTGCTGCTGCTGCACCCCAGCCCCAACTGCAGCTTCCGGGCGGAGAGCCTGGTCCACGTGCACTTCAAGGAGGAGATCGGCGTCGCCGAGCTCGTGCCCCTGGTGACCACCTACATCATCCTCTTTGCGTACATCTACTTTTCCACATGTACGTCCCGGTGGGGGGGGGGCCCAGTGGGCGTTTCCAGGTCACTGGCACCCCTGCCTCTGGAAGCAGTTTGGGCCAGATGCAGAATGCGCCCTGGGCTCACAAAAGCCAGGGGCCTTGTCTCCCAGCTGAGTCTTGGGGGCTTGGGTGGGTCCAGGGCTCCTCGGGCTTCTCAGGAAAAGACCCCTTCCGGGGTAGGGTTTCCAAAGACACATCTTGTCCTCCAGACAAAGAAGTGGCCGTCCTTTCCTTCGGTTGAACCAGGACTTCCCTGACTTGATTGTCAGGGCCCAATGTGCCCCTGGAAGCTCAGTTGAGGGCTTTGTGTGCCAGGCTCTGGGGAGGCGCTGCCCTGATGTGCCCTCTCTGCCCTCCAGGCAAGATCGACATGGTCAAGTCCAAGTGGGGGCTCGCTCTGGCTGCCGTGGTCACAGTGCTCAGCTCACTGCTCATGTCTGTGGGGCTCTGCACGCTCTTCGGCCTGACACCCACCCTCAATGGCGGGTAGGTCCCAGCGGGCCATAGGGTGGGTCCTCAGGCCAGAGAGCCTCGCACCTCTGGGCCCGCCCTGGACTGGACGCTCGCTGTTACCCATATCTTCATAATGTTGTTTTGACATTTAAGAGAGATTTTCTTTACTTTGTAAGTTACCTGGTTTGTTTTCATATTATGTTTACATAGTGTATTGATATATAAAATACCGATGTGGTATGCGTGCATATGTACACGTGTGTGTTAGTGTGTATACGGGGTATGTATGTGTGTATAGATGTGTGCTTATGCATGGACGTATACGGCTATGTCCCGCATGTGTGCGTCTGTGTAAGTGTGTATATGGATGTGTGTCTTTGCACATTATATTTACACGTGCATGCTGCTCCATGATGGCATAAGCTGCAGATGGTGTGAGATAGAAGATACATTTCTTCCTCTTTTGCTCTTAAAAGACTTAAATGCCTAATTAGATAGGTCATTTTTAGAGTCAGCTTTTTTTGGGATGCAAGCACCCTCTGTAATCTGCGATCTCCCTGTTGCTGTCAGCTGCCCCTGCTGCGTCCCTTTGAATCCTGGCGGGCAGCCTTCCCCAGGTTTGCCTTTGGGCCTGGGCCCCGTGGCCCTGCTGGGGCCCAGCCCGCACTAACCACTTGGCCTGGCCCCTGCCTCGGCTTGTCAGACTGGGTGCAGAAACAGCGATTTTGTGTTTCCTGCTACTTTCCTTGCCCATTGGACACCTGCTTCCTTTCTGGAACCTCAGCACGCCCTCCCACATAGCTGTCTGCGCGTCTCCTCAGAGCCCTCGCCTGTGGCAGCCCTCACTGCCACGGCAGAGCGCTGCCAGGTGCACCCTGGCCATGGTTCTCGGCCATGGCCATTTCTTCTGGCGGGCAACGTCTGATGTGGGCTGGACTGGAGGCATGCGCTCTGGCAGCTGGGCGGCGGGGGGTGTCCTCCGGTCCTCCTCCCCCTGTGCCGGGTGGGTGGAGGTGGGGACAGCTGCCAGCCATGTGGCCTGAACGCTGAGCCCGTGTAGAGAGGCCCCGTTGGGCGTGGGCAGGGAGGGTGGGTTTCCACCTCTGCCTGTGGGAGTCGCTCAGCAGCCTCCACTGCGGGCTGCAGACCCCACAGCCTCCCCAGGCCCAGACCTGAGGACGAGCTGTGTGTTGGGGCCTTTCTCAGCACTGTCCTCCCCCAACCCCTCTGTCCCCAGCGAGATCTTCCCCTACCTGGTGGTGGTGATCGGGCTAGAGAACGTGCTGGTGCTCACCAGGTCGGTGGTCTCCACCCCCGTGGACCTCGAGGTGAAGCTGCGCATCGCCCAAGGTAACTGATGGGGGGTGGACGTGCCTGGGGGCGGGTGTGCCACGCCTCCTCAGGGAGCCCCAGGAACCCCCTTTGCTCTGGCCTCTAGCGTAATGGGGGGTCCGCGACCAGGTCCTGGCAGCTCATTAGCACGTACCCTGTGGGATTGTGGTCGCGGGTTTTGTCCTGGTTCATATGTCAGGAAAGCACACCTGACTGCTGCGAGGCCCAGGCGTTTAGTGGCCCCTGGCCCAGGCTGGCACCTGGTGATTTCTTCCTGCCTCGCTCCACAACCGTAGGCCTGGGGCTGGTCACTCAGAGATGCTGTCTCCACAGCTGCCAGAAAAGCCCCTCATGGCCTCAGTGGCAGGAGCTGGGGTTCTGGGGAGTAAAGAGGAGAGCCTAGGCCTGGAGGCCTGAACTCTTGTACCTCTTCCTCCCAACCCAGCCTGTGGGGACAGGGCTGGGGACAGCCGTCCTTCATTCTGTGAGCCTTCTGTGAGCCGTGTGCGGCCGGGCCCTGCACCAGAGGGGGAGTTCCGAGGGCATTCGGGGAGATGGTCCCTGCCCACTAGGCATTTACACCCTTACACTGCGACCATGTGATAGTGGGGGGCCCAAGGGCTTGCCACGGGAGGGGGTGAGGAAGAACACGGCTAGCTCTTTGCCTTGAGCCATGTGACAGGAGCGCATACTCAGGCCACATCTGTGCGGACCACACAGGAGCAGCACGTGGGGGCCGGATGTGCTGAAAGCAGCGGCACTGGGGTTTGCTCATCTCAGCACCGCACCCCTCCCTCGCCCTGAGGGCTCCGGCTCCGCCCTGTGCCCTCCACGCCGCCCTGGCCGCAGCAGCTGTGCGGTGACGGCAGCCCCTTGGAGCCCAGGCACCAGGGTCCTGAGGGCTGGGGCACTTTGGGGAAACGGCAGCCTCAGAAGGCTGCCTGCCCTCTCCACGGCCCCACCCTCTGAGGACCGCGAGGTTCTGTGCAGACACGTGGCAGGCAGAAGCCAGTGCTGGCCCCACGGCCCCGTTGTCTTCCGCAGGCCTGAGCAGCGAGAGCTGGTCCATCATGAAGAACATGGCCACCGAGCTGGGCATCATTCTCATCGGCTACTTCACTCTCGTGCCCGCTATCCAGGTAAGGCCCCGAGGCCCGCCGCCGGGCCGTGTGGGACCAGCTGCTGGGTTCCCCAGCTGTGCGGCTGTGCACAGGGTGCACCCCCCAACGCAGGCACCCTCACCTGCGCAGTGAGGCCTCTACGACAGTCGTTACCACCCAGAGTGCTGCCTGCTCAGAAGGACTCAGTGAGCCCTGGCTGAGCTTGGGATGGCGCTTCCGGCCAGGCGGGCTCTGCCGTCAGCCCTGCTGTCTCGTACTCTCAGTCAGCCATGTGGTCGACGGGGGCCTGGGCACCGCAGAGGCCGGTGGGTAGCTGTGCAGTTCCAGGAATCTCGTTACCCACGTCTCAGGCCAAACACTGGGGTCCTGAACCGGTCCCCCGCAGTAGAAGGGCCACCACTCATTGCCCAGCGTGTCCCCTGCTCTTGGCAGTGCCCTCACTCAGCTGTGGGGCTGGCGGAGGTCAGCCTGCCCTGGGTCGGAAGCCCAGGCCGCTGCCGACTGTCGAAGGAGCCGCCAGGGGGAGTGACTGCGGCATCCTCCCCTGGTCCTCCCCCAGGGCTGGCAGGCCGGCGCAGTGGGGGGCGAGCAGAGGGCACGGGGCTCCAGGTTCTTCCCCACGTGGCCCAGAGGGTATCTGCAGGACATGATGCAGTCTTCAGGCATCAGAGCTGACGTGGCTTGGGACGTGCCACTGTGCCGTCGTGCCCGTCATCGAAGCCGCGGGGGTGTGGCGGGGGCGGGGTAGGGGAGAGAGCGTGACTCTGTACAAACCTCGTCCACCGATAGAACTTGGGAAGCAGGGGCTTAGCCTTTTTCAGTTTTAGGACAGAATTAAGTTTCTCCTGGCCTCTCTCTCTCCCTTCATGGGTCCATTGTGGTGTTGGCCAGGAACCTGAGACCCCCGATATGGGATCAGGCCTGGGCCCTGGGGAGGTGGTGGTCCACTGCACAGCAGGCCAGGGGCTCAGGGGAAGGAAGGGCCTGTCGGGTCGCAGGCTGGTGGGGCTCAGCTTTCCGACTTGTGGAGAGCACTCGCCGCCTGGTCTGGATGGGGGGCGGGCGGGGGGGTGGGGGGGTCTCGGCTGCCCCCTGGTGGGGAGGAAGGGAGCTGCTGGTGCTGCCCCTGCTTGGCCGTTCCTAGATTCAGAACTAGCCTTCCCCTCTCTGCTGCGCCCCGCCTGCCACCAACCACCCCGCAGATGCTGAGGCGCCTGCAGCCATGGAACAGCTGCTCTGGGGTGCGGAGCCCTGTGGTCATGGCATCCCCTTGTCCGTTCTAATCGCAGGAGTTCTGTCTCTTTGCCGTCGTGGGTCTGGTGTCTGACTTCTTCCTTCAGATGCTGTTCTTCACCACTGTCCTGTCCATCGACATTCGTCGGATGGAGGTAGGAGTGGGCGAAGCCCTGCCCCGCCTTCCTCCCCAGCCCCGGCTGTGCCGGGGGGTCTCTGGGTGAGAGGTACAGACCCGGGGCAGGGGCCGTGGCCCCGCGTGGGGAGCCCCTGCGCAGAGGCCTCGGGCGCTGACCACTGTGCCTCCACAGCTGGCAGACCTGAACAAGCGGCTGCCCCCTGAAGCCTGCCTGCCCCCAGCTAAGCCGGTGGGGCGGCCAGCACGCTTCGAGCGGCAGCTGGCTGTGCGGCCGTCCACACCCCACACCGTCACGCTGCAGCCGTCCTCTTTCCGAAACCTGCGGCTCCCCAAGAGGCTGCGCGTTGTCTACTTCCTGGCCCGCACGCGCCTGGCGCAGCGCCTCATCATGGTACCTCCGGCCCCTGCCCTGCCCTCCTTCAGGGCGAGCACTCGGTTCCCGCCTGAATTTTGTGCTTTGCCTCGGAGACCGGAGGGGGTGGGGGCGGGGACGGGGGCGCGCTCCGCAGGCCCTCGTGGCCCATGAAGCCCACCCATGGGCAGCTGCCCACCACGCCGTCCTGCCCAGACCGCGGTGGCTTCTGAGGTGAAGAGCCTTTCTCTGGGAGAAGCAGCCCTGGGTCATCAGATAGGGGTCATCATCTCCCCAGAGTGACCCAGGACAGGAACCTGCTAGATGCGGTGCTCTGGGATGGAGCCAGCACTGTCCGCCGAGCCGGCTTACTGGCCGTGGCGTAGCGTGCAGGCGTCAGAGAATGCCGGGCAAAATAGTTCTCCTGCTGGTCCGGGCCGAAGGGAGAAGGAGCAGGGCTGGCCGCTGACCCACAGCGCCTGCCCAGGGAGGCGAAGTGAGAGGGGCGCGAGGCTGGGGCTCGCGGTGCCTCTGGGGGTGCTCAGGCAGCCGGTTCCTCCGGCCATGCTGACCGTGGGAACGGTAGCAGCTTTCCGTCCAGGCTGGGGTTGGGGCTGGGGGCAGGGAGGGCCTCTGTCAAACGTAAGGGTGCTCCTGTTTCTGCACCCAGAAACCCAAACCCTGACTGTGCAAAAGGAAGCAGGCCCCGCCAAAGGCAGTCAGCCCCAGGTAGAAGCAGGAGCACTTGGCGGGGCAGAGGGGAGGACAGACTGGGCCTGCGTCCTCGCCCACCCCCAGGCCTGCGGTCCCTGTGCCGCCTCCTGGTGCGAGGGCCAAAGCTGCGGGGGCTGGGGCTGCGCCTTCCTCCCAGAGGCCCCGCTGAGCACCCGCTGCCCTCCTGCAGGCCGGCACCGTTGTCTGGATCGGCATTCTGGTGTACACAGACCCAGCAGGGCTGCGCGTCTACCTCACAGCCCAGGTGACAGAGCAGAGCCCCCTGGGCGAGGGCACGCTGACGGCCATGCCTGTGCCTAGTGGCGTGCTGCCTGCCAGCCACCCAGACCCCGCCTTCTCCATCTTCCCGCCCGATATTCCTAAGTTACCCGAGAACCGTACGTTGCCAGGGGAGACGCCCGAGTCTGGGGGTCCAGTAGAGGGCACCCTTGACAGCCCCGTCCCAGAAATCACCTGGGGGCCTGAGGATGAGGAGCTTTGGAGGAAATTGTCCTTTCGCCACTGGCCGACGCTCTTCAGCTACTACAACATTACGTTGGCCAAGAGGTGAGTGAGCTGTTCCCGTTGCCAGCTCCCCCGGCGGTGGCAGCTCACCGTCCCCAGAGCACCCCCTTCACCCTCAGAGGGGAGCCCACGGGTTTGAATTCGGTTTCGTAGCCCATACTGGAGTGTGGCTGCTGGGGTGCTGGTGTCTGTGACAGAGCAAGGGTGGGGCACCAGAGCCAGGCTGGGCAGGAGCCTCCTGTGTCCTGCCCCCCCTTTGGGGAGGACTGCCCGAGAGGGTGGTCGTGGAGTTCGGCAGGTTGAAAGTCCCGTGTGGAGGGTAGGGAGGGGATGGAGGGCCAGCAGCAGGGGGCCCCTTCCCAGGGCGTCCTGGCTGAGGCTGCCCGCTGCCTGGTCCCAGGTACGTCAGCCTGCTGCCCGTCATCCCGGTCACGCTCCGCCTGAACCCGAGGGAGGCCCTGGAGGGGCGGCACCCTCAGGACGGCCACAGCGCCTGGCCCCCTCCGCAGCCCAGGCCCGATGGGCTCTGGGAGGCTGGTCCCAAGGGGCCAGGCATGGCACAGGCCCACAGAGACGTCACCCTGTACAAGTAAGGCCCGCGAGGAAGGGGCGGCCGGCGGGAGGGGTCCGGGCCCACCTGACTGCGTCCCGTCCGGCGCAGGGTGGCGGCGCTCGGCCTGGCCGCCGGCATCGTCCTCGTGCTGCTGCTGCTCTGCCTCTACCGTGTGCTCTGCCCGCGCAACTACGGGCAGCCTGGCGGGGGGCCCGGCCGGCGGCGCCGTGGGGACCTGCCGTGTGACGACTACGGCTACGCGCCGCCCGAGACGGAGATCGTGCCCCTGGTGCTGCGCGGGCACCTCATGGTGAGGGCGGCGGGGGCGGCGGGGGCGCTGGGGCCTGGGCCGCACCTGCACCGGTGCCCATGCCCATGGCCCGCTGTGCCCCGCAGGACATCGAGTGCCTGGCCAGCGATGGCATGCTGCTGGTGAGCTGTTGCCTGGCGGGCCACGTGTGCGTGTGGGATGCACAGACTGGGGACTGCCTCACGCGCATCCCCCGCCCCGGGTAGGTGCCGCACCTGCCCCAGCCTCTGTCCGCTGGCAGCAGCCTGCCGCCCTCACCCCGCCCTCCCGGCCCCTACAGGCAGCGCCGGGACAGTGGCAGTGGCAGTGGGTTTGAGGCCCAGGAGAGCTGGGAGCGGCTGTCTGACAGCGGGAAGAGCGGCCCAGAGGAGCCTGGGGACAGCCCTCCCCTGCGGCATCGTGTCCAGGGCCCGCTGCCACCTTCCCTCTTCAGAGACCAGCCGGACCTCACCTGCTTGATCGACACAAACTTCTCCGTGCAGCCGCGGCTCTCGGAGCCCACTCAGCCCGAGCCCCGGCACCGGGCGAGCTGTGGCCGCGCTCGGGACAACCCAGGCTATGACTTCAGCCGCCTGGTGCAGCGAGTGTACCAGCAGGAGGGGCTGGCTCCCGTCCACACGCCAGCCCTGCGCCCACCCTCCCCTGGGCCCACGCTGCCCCAGGCCCCCGAGGACGAGGGGTGCTCCCCAGAAAAGGGCTCCCTGGCTCTCTCCTGGGCCCCCAGTGCGGACGGCTCCATTTGGAGCCTGGAGCTGCAGGGCAGCCTCATCGTGGTGGGCCGGAGCAGTGGCCGGCTGGAGGTGGGCAGCAGGGCCGGAGGCCGGGGGGCTGTGGGCTTCTGCAGCCTGCACATGCTCACAGCCTCTGGGCTTGCAGGTCTGGGATGCCATCGAGGGCACACTGTGCTGCAGCAGCGAGGAGGTCTCCTCAGGCATCACGGCCCTCATCTTCCTGGACAAAAGGTGAGCGTGCGGGGCTGCTGCCTCAGCCCCGACAGCCAGCCCTTCCTGGCCAGGCTGCTCCGAGGTTTGAGGCCTGGCTCCCTTTCACTGAGGTGCGACTCGACTCCCCTTCTCAGTGCCACACACCTGTGGGCAGCAGGTGGTCCACCTCGATGCGAGGGGTGGTTGACAGGTAGGAAGCATGTAGCATCGGACCTGACACACAGTGAGCTCCACGTAACCACCACGACCCTAGGGAGTGAGCTCCCCCTTTCCTTTCTTACCTTTCTGAAGTCAGAGTTCTCTAATTAGCCTGTCAGTACGGAGCTTTGAGTTTCTTGGCTGTTTTTGGTTACAGAAAAATGCATTTTCACAACCTTCTTGTTAAAACTTTTCTTTCCTTTTGGTGCTGGACACTGCTCGCCTCCCTCAGCACGCCCCCTGGTGGTGGGTGTTCCCGGGGCTCCCTCTGCACACGCCCTGAGTGGTCTCCCACCCGCGACCCGGTGCCGCCTCCTGACTGCGGCACCTGCCTGTCCCAGGCTGGCTCTTCCTTCCAGGCCCACGGCCGTTTGTGGCACCGTCTAACGTAGAGCTGGAGCCTTTTGTTTCCTCAACTTCTGTTGGTGGCTGTTGTCACCCCTGCCACCGCCAGGCTCCTTGCGCAGGCTTGGCCAGCATGCTGCCCTCCAGCCTGGTCCAGTTCATTGGTTCCGCCACACCTGGAAATTCTTCCCTGCTGTGTGTGTGTGTCTGTGTTTAGTTTTAGGGAAGGCCCACGTGTCAGCCCAGCCTCCCAAGTTCCCGGTGAGCGGGGCCTGTGCTCGCCCGCCACCTTCCCCAGCTCTGCCACGGGCCCTTCAGATCCGTGGGCAGAGGTGGTAGACACGCGCTGCCTTTTTTTGGAGTCAGATTTTGAACCCTACTCACTTTGAGGCTTTAGGGCCACTGCCTGTCAGTCTGTGCCTAGAATTCTTAGATCCTTATTTCTTTATAGAAAAAGGAAATGGGGTAGGTGGCCCTTGGGTCAAAGCTGCTTTTATGTGGAGACAGCAGCCTTCCCGCCTCCTCGGATCCCGTTCCTTCGGCTGCAGACTGGAGGGGCCCTCCGCATGGCTGTTCTTTTAGTTTACAGTTTTACCATGACGTTCCCCGGGTGCCACTTGACAAGTTTAGCTCATTTACTCCTCATGACCACCGGGGCTCTGAGGGAGAGCCACCTGGCCATGTTCTCTTCCAGGATTGTGGCTGCCCGGCTCAACGGTTCCCTCGATTTCTTCTCCTTGGAGACCCACACTGCCCTTGGCCCCCTGCAGTTCCGAGGTCAGAGGGTCTGGGCTCGGCAGGTGCCTGCACCTGGTGGGTGGGCCGTCGGCAAGGTGTCTTCTCAGCGAGCCCTCACTTGGCCTGTTATCCCCAGGGCAGAGAAATTCCACCTCGCCCCCCACGTACAGCAGCAGCGACACGGTGGCCTGTCGCCTGACCCACACGGTGCCGTGCGCACATCAGAAACCCATCACGGCCCTGAAGGCTGCTGCCGGGCGCCTCGTGACCGGGAGCCAGGACCACACACTGAGAGTAAGTGTTGGCTGTGTCTCTTGGGCGCTGGCACAGGGGATGGGGAGCACTTGGGGACAGTCATGGTGAGGCTGGAGGTGTCCCGGATGAACTGTGGGAGGGATTGCCTGGCCAAAGTAGAATCTGGGAAAATGTCCAGCCAGAGCCTGATGCCCATTCCTCCCCCAGGTGTTCCGCCTGGAGGACTCGTGCTGTCTCTTCACCCTGCAGGGCCACTCGGGGGCCATCACAACTGTGTACATTGACCAGGTGAGGGGCCCATGGAGGGGGCTCGGGGTGGTAGGGGGTGTGGGAGTACCAGGCCAGGCCACGCACGCCCCCCACCCCCTAGGAAGCCCATGCAGAGCAAGGCTTCAGCCACAGAGCCCTGGCCTGTTCCCCCAGACCATGGTGCTGGCCAGTGGAGGACAAGATGGGGCCATCTGCCTGTGGGATGTGTTGACTGGCAGCCGGGTCAGCCACATGTTCGCTCACCGTGGGGATGTCACCTCCCTCACCTGTACCACCTCCTGCGTCATCAGCAGTGGCCTGGATGACCTTATCAGCATCTGGGACCGTAGCACAGGCATCAAGCTCTACTCCATTCAGCAGGTAGGCAGGTTGGAGCCACAGGACCCTTGAGTGTTTCATGGAAGGACTCAAGACACAGCCTGTCATGTTCTTGCCTCTAGGACCTGGGCTGTGGTGCAAGCTTGGGTGTCATCTCAGACAACCTGCTGGTGACCGGTGGCCAGGGCTGTGTGTCCTTTTGGGACCTGAACTATGGGGACCTGCTACAGACAGTCTACCTGGGTAAGAACAGTGAGGGCCAGCCCGCCCGCCAGATCCTGGTGCTGGACAATGCCGCCGTCGTCTGCAACTTTGGCAGCGAGCTCAGCCTGGTTTACGTGCCCTCCGTGCTGGAGAAGCTGGACTGAGATGCTCTGCGGAGCCAGTGCACTGGACCTAGCCTGGGGGGAGTGGCCCCAGGACTGCAATATTAAACTTTTTAAAAAACCACAGCTGCCCAGGGCCTTGTGTACCACTTGTCTTCCCCGCCGAGTTGCTCTGCAACCTCCAGCACCTGGTTAGACCCTCCTCAGCTCAGAGCTGCTGCAGGCAGGAGCCATACAAGAAAGGTATGGGGACAGGGTAGGGGAGGCCTTCCTGACCATCTCAGAGGTGTGGAAGTCAAGGATGGCCCCAAGGTCATCTTAGCATCAGGCAGTGCTGCTGAGGCTCCCTCCCTGAGGCAGCAGTGAGCAGACAATGGCCATAGAACAGGTTGGTTTATTACTTCAACAGCAAAGAGCTGAAAAATGTCAGGTCCCACAAAGGAGCAGAACCTGACCCAAAGCCTGCAATACATCTCCACCCCACAGGGGTACAGGCTGGACCAGGTAGGGCTAAAGGCAGCAGGAATGGGAAGAAGAGACCAGGCCCACCTGGATACGGAAGAGATGATGTAGTGTTAAGGACCAGGCAGGCAAAGCCTGTTCAGGTCTTGTTGAGTGTCCAGAGCGGATCCAGAAGGCTGAGGGGGTCATCAGTGGGCCTGGTAGCCCGCAGCCCCTGCCCATTGTGGGCCTGCAGAAAGTTCTGCTTGCTCATCCGCTGTTTTCCCCGCAAGGAGCTGTCCAGGGAAAAGGCCTCAGGGGTTAGAGATGCCAGCAGCTCCAGAGAGGAGGAGGGGGGCTCCAGACTGGGGGCCTCAGAGACTGGCTGTTCCTCCTCAGGCTGGGGGGCCTCAGGCAGGGGTGAAGAGAGAGGGGGTGGGGAAGAGGATGGGAGCTGGGTGGGCTCCGGGAGGCTGGGTGGCGGCAGCCCCGGGGGCTCAACAGGGCCCGGCAGGCAGGCAGCTGTTGAATCCAAGCCCCCAGGAGGCCGAATGCTGAGCTTGGCAATAGTGGCCTGGATGGAGCTGATGGGCACGTCTCCACCAAGGACCAGGTCCTGGGAGTCCTGAGGAAGGTGATTCTGAAAAGGAAGGCGTGACAACCAGGGTCCACAAGACTATGGCTGTCCCGGCAGCCCCCAGGGCTTCCATCCTCACCTTCTGGCTGATGTTTGTGCCAGCCAAGGGTTTGCAGGGCGGGGGCACCCCGTGGCGCTGCAGGACCTGCTCCACGTGCCTCACCACTGCCTCATGGCAGAACCTGAGGTGCAGCTGCAGGGACACGTGGCCTGGTGAGCTGGGCGAGGCCCCCGTAGCCACAGGGCGGCCGCCCGTCCCGGCGCCCGGGCCCTCACCTTCTCCTGCAGCATGTGTTTCCTCTGCTGCCGCATGCGCCGCACCAGCTGGGACAGCTCTGGGAGCCTGTTCCCGGCCTCCACCTCCTGCACGGCTGCGTAGAGCAGTGCGAAGGCTCCTGTGCGCCCCACCCCGGAGCTGTGGCAGGAGAGGGGTGTTACGACCAAGAGCCCCCGGAGGGAGAGCTCTCTGGCAGCTACCCCTCCTCCGCACCCTACCTGCAGTGCACGACAATGGGTGTGTGCAGGGGTCGCTGGTGCAAGTAGTGCGCGTGCACCTCCTGGATGAAGCGCAGCAGGTTGCTGGGGCTGTCCGGCAGGCCTCTGCAGGGCAGGGTCTCTGAGTCAGACCCGACCTGGGGCCCCCGCGCGCACCGCTGCTCCCCCCCCCCCCCCCGCGCGCTTCCAACCAGCCAGGGCAGCAGACGCACAACTCAGGCCACGTGGGGAAGTGCAGATGCACGAGTGAGCGCTTGAGGCTCTGGTCACGGAACTGCAGGCTCAGCACCCGCTCCACGTGGGTCTCAGTGGTGCGGACACTGCTCAGCGCCAGGCTCAGGGCACCGTGCACCATGGGCTGGCCTCGCTCGGTGGGGAAGTAGCGTGCCATCTTTTGCTGAGGAGCAAACAAAGCAGTTAGGGCCACTTCTCCAGGATCCTCCCAGGCACCCTCACCACCTCTCCCCCTCACCTTCTCCATCTCGGCCTCAGACACCAGCATGACGATGACTGACACTTTCTGCTCGTGCACCATGAGCCAGAAGTCAGCAGCTGTGCCGGGCAGAGGGGCCTGGGTGGCCACCAGAGGGGGGCAGTACGGCGAGAGCCCCTCCACGCGGCTGGCATTGATGTAGTCGTCCTTGCCTGAGCGCAGCACCACGCGGTTGCTGTCATAGGGCATGACGTCCTGGTGCCGGTTCTTCAGCGAGTAGCAGCGGGCAATGGCGATGGAGCGGCCGCGGGCGTCGTGTTCCTGGGCCTCTTGCAGCTCCCGCCAAACAGCATCCAGCACCCCGGCATCACCCAGCTGGCCCCGAAAGGCCTCCAGCTCCTGCTGCAACTGCTGCAGCCTCTCAGGGTGCTCATAGGGGTCCCGCTCAATGAGCCGCAGCGCCTGTGGCCGCCGGCCCTCAGCTGCGTCCACCTTAGTAGGCTGCAGCAGGGGCTGCCCACCCCCAGGAGGCTGAGTGCCACCGTGCTGGCTCTCCGGGCTAGAGGACAGCAGGTCTGCAGCTGCAGTGCCCCGGCGCAGGCATGGGGGTGGCTCTGCTGCAGGGGGCCGAGGAGGTACTGGGCCAGGCCCTGGTGATGGGGCAGGTGAAGGCACCAGGTGGGGACTGGGGGTGGCCTGACCAGCAGGTGAGGGTCCTCGGATGGAGAGTGGGGCTACCTGGGGGCCCAGGGGCCTGGGGGAAGGGGCAGGACCATACGCCAGGGCGGGATGAGGAGGCTGAGGCGGCCCAGGGCTAGGGAAAGGCAGCGCCCCCGAATGGGGGGGCAGGGGATCCTGAGAGGAGGCTGGGTAGAGCTGAGTATGTAGGGGTGCTGGCTGCCCCAGGACAGCAGGCTGCGGGGGGAAGGGGTAGGGCGGTTGGGGAGGTACGAGTCCTGCCGTCTGGGGGGGGAAGAGGTGCGGATGCTGGAGTGGAAGGGGCTGCTGGGGGGGCTGGGGCCCAAACGCTGCTTGTGTGGGATGAAGCTGGGGCCCCATCCTCGGGGCTGGAAAACCTGCGGGGATCCCAGGAGGAAAGTGGTGCTGGGCTGGGGGCGCTGCGAGAGGTGGCTTGGGCCCTACAGGATAGGTGTAGGGTGCGGGCACTGGCTGTGATGGAGGCACTGGAAAGCAGGAGTGGGGAGCAGCAGGGGTGGGGTTTGGCCGTGGCACTGTGTGGCTTGAGATAGGAGCCTGGATGCTATCTACGGTGGTGGTGGCTGGCCGGACCCCCAGAGCCAACTCGGGGCTCGAGAACTGGGGAGGTGGGGCCGACGGCAAACCTGCAATGGGTGGGGGTGGCCCTACCCCCCCATAGGGACTGCTCACCACGCCATGCTGTGGGGAAGATCGGGACACAAGGCCCAGCTCCGGTGCGTAGGCAGGGGGCGGGAAGACAGCGGGTCCTGGCGCCAGGGCCATTGCAGGGTGCCCTGGGGCCTGTGGGGCCCTGGGCTGCACCATCTGAGTGGGGCCTGAGTAGGTACCAGGGGGTAAGGGGCCTGAGAGATAGTGGGGTCCTGGGCCTGTGGAGGTGGAGAAAGGGCCAGCAGGAAAGCGGGGTGCAGCGGCTGCTCCCAGGACGGCGTCAGGGGGCAGGCTCCGCAGCTCCTCGGGCAGGTCTGTCTCCACTGCCTCCCCCTCCTCCCTGCGGGGCAGCAGTGGCTTGGGGGCTGTGGGCCGTGGTGGCGGCTTCTTCTTTAGCTCTCTGCGGGACAAGATAAGGAAGTGGAGCCAGACCCCCATCAGCCCACCCCAGGGCTGGGCTACAGCTACACAGAGGCCCGGGCGCCACACCCACCTGTCCAGGAGCTGTTGGCGGGCAGCCTCTCGGGCCTGGCAGGTGGCCTGCGCCCGTGCCAGAAGAGCAGCCACCTTGCTCTCCAGGTCTGCGTAGAAGTCCTTGCCCTCCTGGGACTTCTTCATCAGATCCTCATAGGCTTCAAATGAGGCCACCAGGGTCTGGAGCGTGGAGTTCCACCTGGCGGGCAGAAGGGCCAACAGGATGTGAGCACCGTGGCCAGGCTCTGGTGGGACACTGGGCAAGAGCACAGGGCCAGGCACTGACTTTTGGTCCAGGTCGCTGAGCACCCGCCGCACGGCCGCATACTGCACATTGGCCTCCGTCAGTGCCCGGAGGACGTTGTCCTGGGCAGCCAGGTTCTGTTCTAGGTAGACCCTCAGCTGGTCGTACTTCTTCAGCTGCTCCTCGAACAGCTTCTGAGGGTGTATCGGGGGTAGAAGGCAGACACTCAGGGCCTCACCACCTAAGGGGGGAGCCAACTCAGAGCCCCTCCATCCTGCTCACCCGCCTACCTTCATCTCCGAGTGCTCCGTAGTCACCAGCGATGCAGTAATGTCATCCTTCTGGATGAGCTCACGCAGCTGCTGTTCCAGAGACAAACGCTGGTCCCGCATCTCCTGCACCTTGGCCAGGATGCGCTTCAGGTTCTGCAGCACGGCCTTGTCCTCTGGGGGCAGCAGTGGTCAGTGAGGCCGGAGGGGCCCCCAGCTCTGCATTTCAGCGCAGGGGCACAGGACGGGCAGGGCTCACCTGCGGTGAGGGCTGGCGTGGGCAGGGCAGCCCGGACCTGGTCCAGCGGCCCGCTGAGAAGGCGCAGGTTGCCGACGTGCAGATTCATGGCGCGGTGCAGCTCACTGTTGGTGAAGGAGGCCTTCTCGTGGACCTCCATGTACTTAGCCCATTCTCGCCTCACCTCTGCCAGCTCGGCCTTGGAGACTGCCATGCTGGCCCCCGCCTGACCCACCGCCTCCTGAAGCTTCTGGTCTAGCAGCTCATCCTCCTCCAGCAGGTCCCTGATGTCCTTCAGGGAGGCTTCCACATCCGTGAACACACCAGACAGCACTAGGGTATGCAAGGGCGAAGGGGAACAGCTCCTGAAGCAGGCAGGCCAGGCACCCGCTCTGGCCCGCCCCCCAAGAGACACAACTGCCCCCTTAGGGAAGTGCAGCCCAACGCTTGCTGAGCGATGCAGGCACGGGGCGCACAGGGCACAGCAATCCACGGAGGCCTGTGCCAGGTGTCTGGAGAGGTACAACCTCCATCCTTGGTGAACGAGGCACGTGGAGAATGCGGCAGGTGACTTCCACATTCCTGTCCTCCACTTGCCCGCTCCCCACTCACTCACCCTGCATGGACTGGACGAGGTTCCTGACAGTGTCGGGCCGCACGCTGAGCGCCGCACACTTCTCCATGAGCTGCGGTGGGATGTGGCTGTACGCATCAAGGTTGTCCACCGTCTCAGGGTCCAGCTGCATTGAATCCATGAACTGGCTGTGGGGGCAACAGGACTCGGTGGGTGCTGACCCAAGTTCTTACACGTGAAAGCCGCTAAGCGAGCCCCCGCAGCCGACGCTAGATCTGAGGTCCTGGCGGAGCGCAAGTCAGCGTCCTGACCTCCGCTGCCTGGCCTGGCCCACAGAACATGCCACAAAAGGGACATCCTCCTCCCAAAACAGTGACTCTTCCCTTACAAATCTGGCACACAAGACCTCGGGTGGGGAGGCAGAGCTAGAAAACATTTCACTACTCTCCCTGTTTGCAGGCGGCACTGGGGACCCTATGGAGGTCTGGTGTGTGTAACCCCGATACCTCCCACCCCCAGTCCCAAACTCACTCAAGGACCTCGTTCTTGTCCTCAATCTTGGCCATCATCTCTCGAAGCAGCTTGGCTTTCTCTTCACTGCAGGAGAAGTGACAGCATTTGCTGGAAGCCTATATCTTTTTTTTTTTTATAACTTATTTTTCAGTTACAGTTGGCATACAGTACTACATTAGTTTCAGGTGTACAACACAGTGATTAAACATCTGTGTAACTCACAAAGTGATCACCCTAATAAATCTAGGGACGCTCTAACACCATATAGTTATTACGACATTATTGGCTATAATCTTCATGCTATACTTTCTATCTCCATGGCTATTTTTTAACTACCAATTTGTACTTCTTAATCCCTTCCCCCTTTTTCACTGATCCCTCTTAACTCCCCTTTTACCTGGCAACCCTCGAAATGTTCTCTGTATCTATGAGTTTGCTTCTGTTTGTTCTTTAATCTCTACGTATATATGCAATCATACGGCCTATGTCTCTTGAGACATCCCAAGCCCACCTGTGCTAAGGACAGGGCCAGCCCCTCTCACCCACCTGTACAGTGATGAGGCTTCATGGGCAGCCATAGGGACCAGTTTGGCAAAGATGTCAGGGCCTGTAACAGCTGGGTCTGTGGGGTTCACCGGCAAGGGCTTCACCAAGGGGGCGCCTGGGGGGGGGGGCACATAGTGGAGACCAGGCCCATGCAGACCTCAAGTTGGCCTCTGTTCTAGTCCCTGCACCCCGACCTCGATCCTCGGCCTCCCCTCAGCATCAGACCTTTTACAGGTTGAAGGGTGTCCAGTGCTGGGACAGCCTCATGGTAAATGAAGTCATTGTCCTTCTTGGCAGAATTATACCTGGGGGTCGAGAAAAGGGAAGTGAATGAGGATTCTTGGGTTATTGGCAGGGATCCAGAACCCGGCCTCCCACATGGGCCCCTGCTCTCTGTGTGACCGGTGGCTTCCTCCCAAGGATGCAGGCAGAGGGCCGAAAGAAAGAATCTTCCTAGCAAGAAAGAACCAGGGCCACCCCACTCAACAGACTCACTTTCCCCCGATGATGTCCATAGTGAAGCGAAGTGCATCTTGCACAGTGTCGGGCTGGCCCTGTGGGGTAGGGATGCGGGGGGCTCAGCAACGACCGAAGCCAGTGTAGGACAGCCCTCGGCCCGGCTAGGCTTGCTCCCTGGACTCTCAGGGCCGAGGAGCAGCCAGGCCCCTCCTCAGCTTTACCTTGGCCAACTTGATGGCTTCATTGAGCTTGTCCAGGGCACTCTGGAAGTACGCAACCTGTGGGGGACAGCGGGCAGTGCCTGGTCAGTCCTGCTTGGACTCTCCTTCTGCCACCCCACTGCGCCTGCCTGGCCATTAGGTGACCTATTAGAAGGCAAGAAACTGAGGAGGGAGCTGGTGCCAGCCAAGCCAACAGCACTGTGCTCTACCTCCAACCGGTCAGCCCCTTGGTGGGAAGTCCACTACGCCTCCTCGGTCCCCAGAAATGAGGGCTACATGGGGGACACACCAAGCCTGTGGCAGGGGGGTGTCCGGGGATGTAGGAGTGACAAACAGAGAGACCACCTCCCCTATCCTGTAAGAGAAGGGACCCCAATAGCATCTTACTAACAAGGCTGGAACCAGTCCTGAGTCTCCTCACCTCAACTCACTTACCTGCTCCCCAAATTTCTGCTGCTCTTCAGCCTGCTTTCCCATGTGCAGCTGAGGAGAGAGAACAGACGTCACTACTCATTCCCCGAGCTACGGCAACTCAGCCAGCCCAGCCCAGAGCCAGAGGCCAGGGCCCCTCACATGAGCCACAGCTGCGAAGTAGTAGATCTTCATCTGCACCAGCTTCTTCCAGTCCTTCTGGATCCGGCCCAGCAGCGAGGCGGTGTCGGGGTTCTCCAAGGCCCGGCAGGCCTCCTTGTAGTAATCCACCACCTGGGAGCCAGGACGAGGGCATCAGTGGGGCGCCAGCAGTAAAGCAAAGGCCTGCCCTCAGTCCTTTCAGGGCCACCGCCTGGCCCCATCCCTACCTGTGCGCTGATGCGGGCCACCAGAAAGCTCTTCCTGTTGTCCAACATCGACTTCTCCAGAAGGCACTCCTGAGCCTGGCCCTAGGCAACAAGTGCATGCACGCCTGCGCTCGCCTGGAGGCCGTGCCCCTCCCGGCAGGCGGACCACAGGGAACCCCTCTTCACTGTCCTCCCTCCTCCCACCCTCCAACTCCCAGCAGCACAGTCCTGCTCCGGATCCACCTGGAGCTCTGAGATCACAGCCAAGGCCCCTGATGTCCCATAACGCCGTCTACACAGGGTCCAGCCCGAACTGTCCTCTCCCCTGGATTCGACTCACCAGCATGAGGTTGACATTGAGAGTGAGGATCTGGCGACTCATGTCAACACTGAAGGCCTGAGGGAAGTGCTCGCGAAGGTAGGCGAAGGCGCCTGCTGCGCACTGGAAGTGAGTGCACGAGACCTTCATGCCCTGGGAGGGAAGACGGGGAGGATGGCCAGAGGCAGAGCCAGACCACCGCCTGTGGCCGCGCCCGTGGGGGGCGGGGGGGCGGTCCAACTCCGGAGTCTGAGAACGGTCAGCAGCCCTCCCCAGTTGTCCCCCCCCCACTGCCCCTCCCTGCTCCTCACCTCCTCGGACACCCGCTTGTCCATGGCCCCCAGCATGGAGTGCAGTGCCCCTGGGGAGGCAGAGGACACGGTGTCAGGGCTAGTCCGGGGCTGCGCCCCAGGCTGCCTGCACCTGTGCCAATGGTAAGGCAGAGGGGGCAGTGTTGTCACCCATGACCAGAAAAACGAGGGTCTGAGAACTGGGGCAGTTGGTCCAAGGACACCAAAGCTTGAGCAAATGGGAAAACTCAGAAGTCCAACCAAGGCCCTAAGTCTCCTGCTCAGTACCAGGCAGGGGTGCAGGTGAGGAAGGGGGGCTCCTGCCTCCAGCCTAGAGGTCCAGTGTTGAAGCTTAGGGACGCCTGCACAGGGCTCTAGGGCTCTCCAAAGCTTGGCCCTTGAACCAAGCTGAGGCTGTCACCAAGGCTGACAGCAGGGCTGGCTGAGGCCAACCATGTTCTCCTGCCTGAAGCAGCCCAAAGTGAAAAGTGGGGATGGGGGTACGGGCTGTTCAGTCGAAGAAGAGAGGCCATCCTGGGCACCTCCCCCAGCCGGAGCACAGAGCAGCAACACCGCAGGGCAGCCAGCCCAGCGGGGCCTCCCCGCAGCAGGGCGGCCCGGCCAGGGCCCAGGAAAGAGGCGCTGGCAGAGCTGCGGGGAAGGCCGGTGGTGGGCTCAGAATCCCAGGTCTTCCCTGCACCAGCCCCACTGCCCTTGTGGCCTGCTGAACTGAGATCCTGGGTTGGCGGGGCTGGGAGGCAAGGCCATGGGGAAGGGTTCAGGCAGCTCACCAAGGTTGTAGAGAATGCAAGCCTGCTCATACTTGATATCCTCATGGGCCACAGACTTGCCTGAGAAGATCTCGGTCCTGCAGACATGCCACAACAGTCATCTTATAAGGAGCTAGCCAGGGCCCTGATGGGACCAGCCATCCCCATGTAGGGTTGGAGGGAGGGAGGCCTAGGGAGACCACACCACGCCACTCCCCATTCTGAGCAGCAAGGAGAAGAAAGGAGAGGGCAGGGAAGGAGCACACGCAGGACCCAGACACCCCTGGGCTATCCCGGGCAGCCTAGAGGCTCCCACCGGCCCTGCCTGCCAGCTCTCACCAGGTGACAGGAACAGCAGCCTCCTGGCCTGAGCCCATTGGAACTCGACTCTGCAAGTAGTGGAGTTGGCCTAGGTACTTGCGGAGGACGCTGCAGCCCTCAAAGTCCCGTGGGACACGGACAGCATTCTGGAGGGAAGATGGGAGAAGCAGGCCTGCCATCACTTGGGGTAGAGGACGGGCAGGTGTCTGCCCACAAATGTCCAGATAATATGCATCAGAGTTGGTACACTGCACACTCCAAGGGATCTAAAGAAAGGCCGCTGCTGCATCTGCAGTCATTCAACGAACTGCCCCACTGGCCAGTGCTGGTGGACAGAACCAGCCCCACCTTTCTGGAAGGCAGTTTACAACATGCATTAAGATTTTTAACATACTAAATTGTGACCCGCAGTGCTATGTTATGGCTACCCACGCAAGAGAATGCAGCCACAAAAACTGAAGACAAGGATCTCTATTCACTGATGTTAAGATATTCATTACCTATTTATTGTTGGGCAAAAAATGTTTCTAACAGATGAAAGGTGTGATTTCATTTGTGTAAAATCCATATAGAAACTGATATCTAACTATGTATAGAGGCAAATATTTTAAAAATCTAGAAGATTATACACCAAAATGTTAAGTGATGATCCCTGGGCAATGGGGTTTAAGTAATTTATCTTATCCTATACATACACGCAGAGAGATAAAGATGTGTATTTAATTCTTTATATTATATATTCTTTATATTGAACATTTTCAACTTTTATTAGCAATAAAGCTATTCCCGTTTGGGGAAAAAAACAAAACCAAGCAAATGAGCCCTTTGCTCAAACAGAAGATCAGAGAGTATACCTTGGAGAGGCAGGTCACAGAGGGGGTGGGGCAGAACAACTGTGCATTGGCACCTGCAGGCGAGGACCAGAGCCCCGCCAGGATCCCAGCAGAGAGCTGGCCGTAACTGGCTAGAACTCCTCAGGACGCTACCACACCGAGTCCAAGCCCTCAGTCTGGGCTGCTCACAGACGGGACGTGCGTGCCCTGTGGGACACCAGGAAGGGTCCAGCACCTGTCCCACTTGCTGGCCGTGTTTAGGGAGACCCTCTCCCATCTGGGTCTTGGCCTCCTCTTTGAACAGAAATAAAGACCTTCCTTGTGGTAAGGCCTCTAGAAAGCCCAGTGCAAGGATGAGGTGTGTCACAGCCAAACTGCTGAGATGCCACCTAAAGGGGCCCTGTCCCACAGGCCAGGGCTTCTCGTCTTTCTCATCACCCCCTCCCATCACAACCTCCGCTTTAATCGAATACTACTTGTACTTGACGTTTTCCTTTAAGTCAACCCATTTTTAAAACTGGAGCCACATCCTAGGAAGAGGTTTGATGTGCCAGCTACACAGTTTTAAATAGTAAAGCACACACGAAAAGATTAAAATTAAAAATATTTGTCTTTGTACTTCCTAAAACCATCTTTGGGACATAATGGAAGCAATTTTCCCTCCAGGACATACAGATTCACCTTTGCCCTTTAATCCAACCAAGAATGCAGCCATTCTTGTCCCACACTGGCCTGTCTCACTGATGAACCGCATGGGGTAGGAGCAGAGCAGAACAGGGGGTCTTAAAGCTTTGACACACACCTCACCCACTCCCTCGCCCTCCAACCGCCCCCCACACCTGTCGGTTTTATTTTCTATAATCACAGAGCCAAAAATTTATTCCAGCCAAACTGTCCTTCAAAACCAAGGGAAAAATTAAGATATTCCTAGATGGTCAGAGTTTTGTACACCTCTGCTGTCTATTGAAAGTCAGCCCTCAACACAAGGGTTTAAAAAAAAAAAAAAGACATTCCCAGACAGACAAAAGCTGAGGAAATTCATTACCACTAGATTTTCCCTGTAAGAAATGCTAAAAGGAGTCCTGTAGGTTGAAATAAAAGGACACTCAATAGCAACTTGAAGACATGGAAAAAAAAAATCTCAGTAAAGGTACGTTCATGGGCAATTATAAAAGGTAATTTTATTGTAACAATGGTGTGTGACTTCACTTTTTGTTTTCTTTATAAGAGACTAGTAATATTAAAAAAGAAAAATTCAATTTATATAGCTTTTAAAGAATATAACATATACAAACATACCAATTAATCTCTGCTTAGGGTGGAAAAATACAATCTCCTACACTTCAAAATTTTCAATAAAAATTTTAATTAAATCTTTTTAGAACTAGTAAAAGTTGTTTTTAGCTACTTTAAAATAGAGTGGCAAGTAAGATGATTCACATTTTAACAATTTTCTTCTAAGAATGATGTCACCTTTAAAAATTAGGTCAGTTCCTTTACTTCAATACAATAAAGGTGACATATGAAAAACCCTCTGCTAACAGCACATTAACTGGTAAAAAACTGAATGCTTTTCCTCTCAGAGGAGGAACTAGACAAGGATGTCTACTTTCACTACCTCTATTAACATAATACTGAAGTCCCAGGCGGAGCAATCAGGCATGAAAAAGAAATAAAAGGCATCGAAATTGGAAAGGAGGAAGCAAAATTATCTGTTCAAAGATATCTGATATGTACAAAGCCCTAAAGATTCCACAAAAAAAAATATGTTGTAACTAAGAAATAAATTCAACAAAATTGCTAGATAGAAATAAGTATACAAAAATCACTTTTTTCTATACAATCACAATGAAAAAATTTTTAAAACCATTTACAATAGAATCAAAAAGGAAAAATTACTAGAAATAAACCAAGAAGGCAAAAGACTTGTATCCTAAAACTTTAAAATCTTGCTGAAAGAAATTAAAGACATTAAATGTCTTTTTGTCATTAAAGACATTATAAAAATGGAAAGATATTCTGTATTGATGTATTAGAAGACTTATTATTGTTAAGGCAGCAAAACTCCCCGAAGTGATCTACAGTTTTAGGTTTCACCTTTTAGAGATTCAATGCAATCCACATCAAAATCCCAACAGCATTTTTCTGCAGAAATAGAAAATCCATCCTAAAATTCATATGGAATCTCAAATGACTCCAAGTAGCCAAAACAATCTTGAAAAGAACAATGTTGGAGATCTCACAATTCTTGATTTCAAAACTTATTACAAAGCTACAGTAATCAAAACAGTGTGGTACTGGCATAAAGACATACAGACCAATGGGATCGAAGAGAGCCCAGAAATAAACCCTAACATATATGGTGTTACAGGCCTGACTGTCACAGCCGGTCAGCCTGAGGGTCAACCCCCACCCACTAACATGCCAGCAGCAACAGAGGCCCAACTACAATGGGAGGACACATACAACCCATACAGGAGACACCCTGGCACACCTGGCTCAGGTCATTAGAGACTGCCACAGGGCCCCAGAGGACACCTTCTACATAAGGCCACTCTGTCGCAACTGGAAGCCACAGAAAATCTACCTAATACATAGAAACGAACAGGGAGGCAGCCAAAATGAAGAGACAAAGAAACATACTCAAGTGAAATAAAAGGACATAACTCCAGAAAAAAGAACTAAAGAAAATGGAGACAAGCAATCTACTAGATAGTTTAAAAAACCAGTTATAATGAATTTGAGCGAATAGAAGAACTCAGTGAGAACTTCGACAGAGACAGGAAACAAAAAAGGAGAAATAAAACAAACAAACAAACAATTAGAACTGAAGAATACAAGAACTGAAACGAAGGCTACACTAGAGGGGATGGACAGAGTAGACGAAGCGGGACTGAACCAGCAATCTGGAAAACAAGGCAGCAGAAAACACTCAATCAGAACAGCAAAAAGGAAAAAAAGAATAAAAAAGAAATGAGACTAGTTTAAGGGACCTCTGGGATACCGAGTGTATCAACGGTCAGTCACATCCTAGGGGTACCAGGAGAAGAGAGAAAGGGACTGAAAACCTATGTGGAGAAATAATGACTGAAAACTTTCCCAGCATGGAGAAGGAAATAGACATATAAGTCCATGAAGGGCAGAGTCCTAAACAAGGTGAACCCAAACAGGCCCCACCAAGACACATCATGATTAAAATGCCAAAGGTTAAAAGACAATGAGAGAAGCTTAAAAATAGTAAGAGAAAAGCCAAAAGTTACCTACAAGGGAGCACCCATAAGACTGTCAGCTGATTTCTCAGCGGAAACTCTGCGGGCCGGAGGGATTGGCACAAAACATTCAAAGTGGTGAAAAGGAAAGATGTACAACCAAGACTGCTCTAGCCAGCAAAGCCATCATGTATGATCAAAGGAGAGAGGATGAGTTTCCCAGACAAGAAAAAGCTAAAGCAATTCATCGCCACTAAACCACTATTACAAGAAACATTAAAGAGGCTTCTTTACATAGGAAAGATTTTTAAAAAATGAATTAGAAAATGTAGGAAAGAAAAAAATTGTCACTGACAAAGGCAGTGGACCGAACCAACTATAAAGCTTGTACAAAGGTTAAAAGGCAAAAGATCATGTGTAATAACAATAAACTGAGGGATATACACAAACACGCATACAAAAATAAAAATAATGACAAAAACATAAATGTGGAGAGGGTAAAAACTGTAGTGATTTTAGGCTGTGTTCAAACTTAACTGACCATCAACTTAAAATAAACTGCTATAAACATAGTTTGGTATATATACCATAGTTTGGTAACCACAAACCAAAAATCTATAAGAAACATATAAGAAATAAAGAGAAAGGGATTCAAATATAACACTACAGAAAGTCATCGACACACAAGAGAGTAAGAGATTAAGGAAGAGAACTATAAAAACAAGAAAACAATACAAAAATCAATATTCAGTAATTGGTGGCGTCTTTTTACACACCCCTATGTTCATTACAGCATCATTTACAATAACCAAGACAGAAGCAACCTAAATGTCCATCGATAGACGAATGCATAAAGATGTGGAACACACACACAGGTGTGGGAGCGTGCGTGCGCACACTGGAATGTTATTCAGCCAAGTGAAAGAAGCTGGAGAAAGACAAATACCATATGATTTCACTTATATTTAGAACCTAAAATACAAAATAAACCAAAGACATATAACAACATGTTTCCCTTTGTGTTTCTGTTATAAGTCTGGGGGTCTGAAGTCTACACTGGCTTGGCGGGATACGGCCAGTATGTAAATAACATGCTATAGAAATCAGTAGCTGTGTTTTCTTATCTATCACTGACCACACATCAATCAGCCATCCTTGGCAATAAGCCAGCAGAATTGGTGACTGTTTTTGGTATACTACAGACCTGTTAATTTCAGACACATTTTCAATCAGGCTAGCAACCTTTTCTATATCAGCTATTCAGAAATTAGTACTAGCAACGACTGGTAACTTCAACCTAATCCGGAAATGTATGGATGATATACCCATCCAAAAGATAAGCAATGAATTCATATGCTGCTCCCTAATTGGAGCCTTCCACTATTTAAACTCAGGCAAATTTTTCAAAAAGTGAAATTAGCAAATTGGCACTTGGTCTTGATAACAACGTTTCCAACTCTTTCACAATGCAGGGAGCGGCAGAATAGTTTCTTGCTTGAGAATAGAGCCTACATTAAATCTAGGTCTGGTTTGCATACCTATTACTCCAGGAACTGTGTCACTATGATGAACCACAGCATGGATGACGGGGGCAGGGCCACCCACTGCAGGAGGCTGAGGGAGGCATTCGATAAGCCACGTGGAAATGGAAAAATAAAACCTCACTCAAAAGACTGCCAAAGGAAACCGCTACTCCAGCGTCACCCTCTCTGGATCCCTCATGAAGCCACTCATTCAGAATCCGACTCTCCCACCCCCTTCCCTACCCCTGGAGACGTGGCCTAAGGCCAACGTGCTTCACTAGTGCCTTTCAGAATTCCACCAAGTCCCGGGAACATTTTTTTGTTCATTGCTGATCCTACAGTGCCTAGAAGAGTACCTGAGATTAAGGAAGGGTTAATAAACATTTGTTAACAGAATGAATAATGCATGATGGGAACGCCAGGATATAAAGAGGATAAATGAAAAGCCCCTCTTAGTTCTCTTATTTGGGGATCAAGCTCTGCCCTCAGCTTGGGGCAAAGAAGAGTTGAGGCTGAAATTATTCAGTAATATGTCATTTTTATTTAAAAAATAGAAAAAAAATCGTGTTCATAATATTCATTACAAAAACCACCTTTGGTTATTGCTTATTGTTTACTGATAAAGGGCACAGGTTAAGAAAAGTTGGAAACACTGTTATAATTAAATTTTAAGAAACTCATCAATTAAAATGATTTCATCTACTGGTGCTTTAGCATTGTTAGCTTAACTTTTGGCTTTTTAAATAAAAAGGAAATGTGTACAATCACCATGGCTGTCTCCAGGAATGGTTGTTTTGTTCTTTTTCTCTTATTTTCCAAGTTTTCTACAGTTTTGCAAAGTGTGTGACTGTGCAGACACTCCTGCCCCCTATGAGATGAGAGCCGCTAAGAGGACTGTGGTGCCACCACCACTGCATCCCCAAAATGCACAACCTGGTTTCTCAGACCAGCACAACTGCCAGCACTGTGCTCAGTGCTGACACCGCGGACGCCAGAATCAAGCCACGCATCCTCACAATCATCACCATTGTCCTGGAAATGCCTGCCGACTGCAGGAAAATAAGGACCATTGGAGAGAGGGCAAAATCGTTGTGTGTACACGCTATAACTGTGTACTGGGAAAACCCAAGAAAATGAGCTAAAACACTATTAGAAAAAAAGAAAATTAACAAAATAAATTGCTCAATTGCTTTTCTCTACACCAACCATAGCAAGTAGAAAATATAACAGGGGACGGGGGTAGGACACTCAATAACAGCGACAACAAAAAAATTCATAAATAAATTTAACCAGATATATGTAAAGCCTACATGAAGAAGCGTATAGCTTTACTGAGAAGCCTGGAAAAAAAAAGAAATGTGGAGAAAAAGCAGCCTCATAAAGATGAAGCACATTAGTGACTGATTACATCTTACGGTTTTCTGACTGTGTATCAAAGGCAGATAATGTAAAGGGAAAGACGGACCTGATTTATAAATACTTAAAAACTTATATGTAAAATTTGAAAAGCTTGTATATAAAACGCAATAAACAAACATAATAAACTGAGAAAAATATTTGCATAACACAAAGGAGCAATACCATTAATGTATGAATCTTATAAATTAATAACAAATAAGGTATAACACTAATAAAAAAATTGACAAAGGACACTGACGATTCCTAAAAAAAGATATGTAAACACACATTAACAACTGTAAAACCTTACTATTAACCGAACGACTGAAAATAAAAATTAAATACCCTTTTCGCCTATTGGGCTGCCAAAACTGAAAAGCAACAGCAGGAGCAAAGCGCGCACGCGCCCTGCTGAGGCGTGAACAGAAACAACCGCATCCTGTTCACCTACTAATGCCTGCGGAAACCACCCCGGGAAGGCCGGAGTAGCGCAGACATGGGGCGTGTTTACAGGGGCGAAAAACAAAACTAATCTAATGTTCTCCAAGAGGAGACTGAGTACAGTGCGATGTCATGATCACAGGCCATTAAAAATACTACTGTATGTTTACTGATGCAGAGACACATCCACAACATGGCAAGTGGAAAAAGCAGTACAGGTGGCATCTGATATTCCTCTGGTGTTACATAGTATATATATCACATATAAATAGAAATTTTAAATATATTTAAATATATTTTAAGGTTGTGAAAAGGATTTTTAGAATTGGTTTTTCTTTTGCTTTGTAGTATTTTCAAATTTTTCTGTCATTAATTCTGCCTTACAGAGTAAAAAATACTAAATTAAAATAAGAACACAGTTCCAGATGGTTTCTTTTTTCCTTTTTTTTTTTTTAGGCGAGGCAACCTTTGACCTCACAAACTGCAAGGACCTTGTCAGCTTGCAATCCCTTATTTTTTTTTATTGTTTATGCCTACAGCACCTAGTCTTCCCAGGTGGAGTCCCATCCAAGTACTAAGCAGGCCCGATCCTGCTAAGCTTCCGAGATCAGAAGCGATCGGGCTTGTTCAGGGTGGCATGGCCGTAGACCAGATAGTTTCTTTACCTCCCTATCAAACCAGTCCTCTTCGCGCCTGCATAGAAAGACCATCCTACCTGTCTGAGCAACTCCAGCTTCTTCAGTTCCTCATTGTAGGCTTCTGGGTTCTCTCCGTAATTCTTCAGGACAAACTAGAGAGAGGAAAGAATGTAAACTAGGGACAGAGGAGACTCCCCTGCTCCCGTCCCCGCCCTCTGAGTCCTCACAATCACCAGCCGGGGCTCAGGATGGAGACCAGACCCGCAAAGCACAAGCTCATCTCCTGGATCACCGGGGACTCAAGACAGGGCAGCACCAAGATGCTGACCGTGCAGACTTCTCCTTTGAGCAAAATGGAAAGTAAGACTGGACGACGCTACGTGACCCCCCGGCTGGTCCTCGCTGTGCTGTGGCCCTCTCTACGAAGTCCAGCACCCTGCCAGCTCAGGGAGCCGGGGAACCTGGCTGGCCGAAACGGGACCCTACTGAGCACCCCCGAACAGGCTACAAACTCAAGCCTCCCTCAAGGACTGGACCCTGCTGTGTTCTGGGGTCACAGCGTAACCCTGACCCGACAGCAGATGTAGGCGAGAGGCAGCGAACAAGAGCGAGAGTGCAAAGCCTCCGACAGAAGCCCACGCTCCTGGCTGGGAAAGGCAAAGGGCGCCACAGACAGAAGTGATCTGCAGTGTCCTGTAAGGAAAGGTCCAGAGATGTGTGACAGGAAGGACTCGCACAGAAGGGGCAAAGGGAAGGTTACTGCCCACACCACAGAGGGGGACTGGCATGCCTCAAGAGCTGAGTGCCTTGGACAGTGCGCACACTCACCAACCTGGAGGCATGGCCAGGACCGAAGGGCCCCTAGTTCGTCTAAGATCAACAGACCAGGGCAGCTGCGAACTAGCCCTGTTGCAGTGCCTGGTGTCTGGGCCGGCCATCTGGAGGGCCAGGTCCACTCATTCCACAAACAGCCAGGGCGCTGGTGCATAGCTCACAGGTTCCCTAAGGCCCTAACCAAGGCTTGCGAGGTGGAGAAGGAGGCTGTAAAGGCTGTCCAGTACCACACTCGTACCATATCTGCAGCCTATCCGTCATTCCTGGGGTCCCCTCCCAGGACCTTTGAAATGTGGCTAAGGAATTAGCCACGTGAGAACCTGGAAGGCTGAGTAATACCTACCTGCCCTGGTAGAGAAAGGATGAAGGACAGGGAGAAGGGAGGCTATTTCTGAGCTTACCACGGCACCAGCTGGCCCCGTTCCCAAACCTCTGACTGTGACCCCTCCTCTTTTGATTTTACCTCCTGAAAGTCGCGTGTGTCCAGGAGCTTTCTCCTCTATCCCCCTGCTACCTCTGGCCTGGGCAACCTCCCCACCCTCTTCTAATCCATCCCTTACTCAGTGGCCAGAACTGTCTTTCTAACACAACTCCGATGTCACCCCTAACTTTAAACCCTTAGGAAACACACACACCCTGGGGAAAAAATTAACCAAAACATGTTCTTCTTAGGATAGTGATATTATGGGAAATAAATTGTAATCTAAAGAGAAAATCGTAACCTGCAAGGAATGTGCAACAGTGGCTCTCCAGAGCCTCGAGGACCAAATCTAATCTCCTCAGCACAGAGTTCAAGGCTCTTTGCAACCTGCTCCCAACAGCCTCCGAGGACTGTCCTCTGGCACTTCCCAGGGATACTCAGCCAACAGTATTTTGAAATTACTGCTCTCAGGCTCAAAGCCTGTCCACATGCTCTCCTGCCTTCTCTACTGAGACACAGTTGAAATATCACTTCTTTGTTCACCGTATACATGGTTTTTCCTCCACTTGCAGGGTTGACTCAAATATGGGGTATTCCTTGGGCTGTTCCACAGAAACACACACAAAATTGAGTCCCACATACAGTATTGCTAATACAATATATGCTCTGGTACTGGATTTCAAATGAGATTAATTTTATTCAGAGAAAGGAGTATTATTACCATGGGAAACCTTCAGTCCTTAGTGTCAGTGAGCCAAAGACCAAATTACAGGCCAAGACCACCGGGAGTGGGAACAGACCTTCATCCTCCCCTAGTCTCCCCCACCTAGCACTCGAGGCCGAGGCCGATCTCCCGCATCTCTTCTGAATGGCCCCACAACACCAGTGAGGACGACTCAAGTTACGGCTCCTGGAGGGTCCTAGAAGGAGACCAGGTCATTCCGACCAACACTTGTCAGGCACTCTCTACACAGAAGCATTTATTACTTCCTGAGTAAAGGAAAGAATCTGTTGTGAAATGGATACAGGTCTTTGATGTATGAGCTTGAAGTCACAGCAGAATGACCTGGACAATCCAGGCCATCTGTGCCTGGAGCCATTCCACCATAAAACGCAAGTGGGCAGGCAGGCTCAGGCAGACTGCTTGGTGACTCCAAATCTGTGATAAGAGGGAAGACAAATCGCCATCACAGGTAGCTGGCTGAGGGCCGGGGCCTTCTAAGGCCTCTGCTTATCTCCCTTTCTGTGTGTGGGGCAAGTTTTTTCAAGACTCAGCTGTCCCATGGGAAATCTGGAAAGGGTGGGGGAGGATGGATTTCACAAACCTGAAAACCAGGCTCTATGTACATGTGAATAACAGTAAGAGAACGAAAGCGAGCACTCTGGTGCAGGTCAGCTGCGTGACAGGAGCAGGAAGACATGTCTGAATTTGGAGAGTGTACAACTGGCAGGCAGTTAAAGGAACCCTGAGGAGGTACAGTTCAACCTGGGTGATAAACAGAAGGAAAGGAATTCCAGTAAGGACCGAAATAAGGACAATGACCAGATGTGAACGTGTCTGTAAGAGGCCTGGGGAAGTGAAGTTAGAGCGGGCTGACATGAAGGGGTGGCCGCCCGTGAAGAGCAGGCAGTTCAGTTCCTCCGAAGGAACCTGGTGGGAAAGTGGAGATTTAGAGAGATCAGTGCAGCCAGAGTGGGAGGAGGGGAGGGGCCAAGAAGCCACCTGGTTGGCAGGGTGATTACCACATGGTAATCGGACCTTGAGGATGGGTTATTGTATGGATCACTAGAAGGCAAGCTCTGTGAAGGCAGGAATTTTTGTCATCACATATGGTCCTGAATTCCCAGGGCTGGCACATAATAGTCACTCGAAAACTATTTGTTCAATGTATGGTTTAGGGATGGATGTAATACCTCAATCCCAGCGAGCTTGACTTGAGCTTAAGTGCAGTTGATTAAGGGCAGGTGTTTGAGACCAAAAGAGTAAAGAACTTCAAACACTAACACTTGCGGCCAATCACTCACTGATGAAGAGAACAAGAGTCACCTCTCCTCAGTTTCCAGTGAGTTAGCACCTGGGCTCCAAAGCAGTTAAGAAGGTGCAGAGCCAGCAGCATTCCCCCACTAAAAAATTATGTGGGTCCAGGTCTCCCAACCTAAAGCTTGGCACTGCAGTTCAAAAACAGCTTGCTGTTCTCCTAGTACTTATCTCATATTATTTTATAATTGAGGGCACATCCATCAGGAATGAAAATCAATACTATTATGAAAGTTTTTTCCAAAGGCCCAGCCCTCACATAAAAAGAAACCCTTTATCTATCTGGAAAACGATTTCTCTTCCACTGATGTCATCCATGAAAAAAAGGTTGTCTATGATTCACTGCTATTCCTTTTTGGTGATTCATGCAAATCACAATCTTAACCTAGCAAACAAAGGGTGTTATCTTTCCCAATCCCTCCTAAAGAGAAAACTAAGAAAAAGCTGATAGCTAGGAAATTGTTTCTATAGCAGCTGACACTACTACCTCAGGCTAAATGCCTCACAAGCAACTCTCAGGTTCTCCCAGGGAAGTCATTGCTCAGGTAATACCTCAAAGGCTAAATTCAAACAAAACCATCTCCTAGGAGCTTCTGAGCTAACATTTTATCCACCGGATTTCCAGAAAGTCATGGTCACCATCTCTGAATGCCCTCCCAATTGTCAGTCATTTGAGAAACATTTTCCTGAGTGCCAACTATGTAGAGAGGGCCCTGCTAGGCTGTGAGGGACATGGAGATAGATGCCTTTCAGGGCCCTTAACAATTGAACAGGGGGTGAAAAAATAGCGCACATAACTGTTACCAGGGAAAGGATAACCCGAGAATTAGGGATTCAAAGAAAGGAAATATGGATCCTGATGAAAGCATTAAAGGCTTGTGGAAAAGACAGAGCTTAAACTGGACACAGAAAGATGGACAAAACCAATATGTAGAGATTACAGAAGGGCCCGACCCCAGCCCACTCGGCAAAGATAAGAGCTGGGTGGGAGGAATTCCACATCCAAAGGCAGAGAATGTCCATGGAACAGCAACAAACTGGCTGTGAACCGAATCTGTGATACTTGTATCCGAAACAAAGATTAAGCACATACTGGGCCCTCACAATGCTGAAAGAACTGGGGTAGGTCAGGGAGAACTGAATAGCTTAGAGTTGAAAAAAAAAAAAAAAGGAGTTTTGTTAAGCTCTCTAGAGATATTCATCTAATTGGGCTTGTATGAAAGAGCAGATGGAGAAGAGACCAAAGAATGGGAAAGACGTGACAAAATTTTGTAATTTTAGATCAATCGAACTTCCTGGTTTTATAAATGAGGAAAAAGAGGTCCATAGAGGTTAAATGATGGACTCAACGGAATACAAATTACTGTCTGAACTATGGCAGTGGCGGTATAGAGAGAAATGGGTTCTTAGGAAACTACTTACACACCCATCTTCTTTCTCCTATTTCTTTTCTCAAGCACCCTGCTGAGCGGTGCACCTCTTAGATTATCCGGAACGCACTTCGGCAGCTTCTGTGCTAAATATCTTGTTGTTACAAGGACGCCGACCTGCAACAGCCTCCTGATTATTCCTTTTCACACCTGCTGACCCTCAATGCAACCACGTGGCCTTTCCCAAGGAAGACGTCTCAGAGGGCGCCTGATGCCCAATCAACACACCTGGCCCCTTTTCCTACCAGCTGCACCTGATCTCACCACCGAGGTCCCTTTGCCTTCCTCAACGTCAAACCTGCCTGTCTCCTCCGCCCAACAGAAGATTCAACACAATGACTTGCTAAGATCTGTCCGGGAGCTACAACACTGTTTAGGCCCTCCGAGCAGTCATGAAAAGCAGTAACCCTCCCCAAAATGACATAGAACTCTGTATTTTGGTCCAAAGGCCTCCCGAATAGGAGTCTTCTTCTGGGAAGACCAGACAGAAGTACACCAAGGGTTTAAACGACCCCGATCGCAGAGGAGAGGCATTCCTCTTAGTCGCCAGGGCTCCCGTCTTAAAACACATATCCTGAGCCATCTCGGCGTCAGTCCCAAGCCAGTCGTGGACTGACCGCCCACCGAGCCGGGCAGAGCCGTTCGACCCAGACCGTCAGGGCCGCCCACCGCTCCCGGAGGGGCGGTTCTGGAGTGAGGAGGGGCGGAGCAGAAGTAGGTCCAGAGCGTCACACCGAGGAAGTGTGGTGCCACGGTGGGAAACGGTGGATGACCCGGGACAGCAGTCGGGGAGCGGCTTTCGACGAGACTGCGGTACTAGTCCCGGGTGGGCGAGAACAGTCTGCGGGGGTGGGGGAGGGATGGGCAAGGCTGAGGAAAGCCGGCGGAGGCCCCTCCTGGCCTCACCCAACCCTGCGACAGGGCCTCGGGGGATGATGGACGCGCAGGGGGCGTCACGCGCTGGCAGACGACGGAGATACGCGGAAGAAGTGGGGGTGGGGGAAGGTGCTCTCACCTTCTTCACCGCTGGCTGGAAGTGGAAGTCACCGGCCTCCTTCAGGTCCAACCAGATCATGGGCATGCGGGGCACGGCCTCCATGGTGGCAGGCGCCCGCGGCCGCTCGGCCGCTCCCCTAGCTGCTCCGGCTGCTGCCTCAGCCGCGCGCCCCACCCCGCCCCTCCGCGCCGGATGGCCCTCGTCACGCGGGGACGAAGGCGCATGCCTGCTGGGAGATGCAGTCCCCGCCCGCGCGGCCTTTTGCACATGCGCAGTTTCGTTTCCTCCGCGGGGCGCGCGTGAGGGCGAAGCTCCGGCCCCAGGCGAAAGGGTTTCTGGGAACAGTAGTCTTCCTCCGCTCAGCTGCGTGGCGCGGTGCCTGCTGGTTCCTGCCCCAATCCAAACGCATCTTCCGGGTCTGGCTTCGGGTTTGGCTGCGGCGCTTTTCCCTCAAGGAACGGGCATTGGAGAACGCACCCATGAACTTGTAGTCCCAAGTAGTGTCGAAGGCCACGGAGGACGGGGGGTGGGGTGGGGGGGAGGTGCTATGGTAGAGATAACGAGGTGGACAGGCCCCCCAGAAGAAGGGACTTGGAAACTGAGCCCTAAGTCGCTTTACTCAAGCTCCTAGGTGTGTGGAACATAAGGGCAGGCTAGGAGAACAGTTGTTGAAGAAGTAAGTAGAGGGCATCATGAGGGCCTTCCCTTAAAAAAAAAGAAAAAAAGAAAAAGAAAAGCCCTAAGAGAAGAGCTGCCTGGTAAGGAGGGGCTGAGAAGAGAAGAGCAAGGGGTTTTATCCCAAAGTGTCTGAGCTTTTGAACAAAGGAGTAATGGAGACTGGCACACGTGGTCCAGCCTGGATGGCCCAGGACTGCCTATGAGACAGAGGTGTCCACTTCTGATGATAGGGAAAGAGCACCCAGATGGGGTGCAAATCAAAAAAAAAAAAAAAAAGGCCCATGCGGGTAGATGAGGTCGGGGTGAATACGTATGGCCCCGAGGGTATTTAGGACACTCAGACTGAATGAAAGGGGACCAAGCAGCAGAGAACAGTCGTCACCTCCGGAACGATGACCAGTGGAACAGGAATTTTTAAATCATGTTACCCATCTTTAGAAATAAGATGAAGGATGGTCTGGAGATAGTGAGGGCAAAAGTGGAAACAGGAAAAGCAGCGAGGACCCTTTTGTAGTCTTCCAGGAGACTTGGTGTTGCATTGGAGCAGAGGGAGGTGAAAAGTGATTAGATTTTAGAACTGTTTTGGAGAAAATAAGTGTCAGAACTTGGGATGAATGAATGACAATGTCAAAGATGATTTCCAAGTTTATAGCAGGGCTGTTTACTGACATGGGAAAAGGGAAGGGACAGGGTTTGGAGGGGACGAGCAAAGGTTCAGGTCTATATTAGGCTGTATATAGATGCCTTTGAGTCATTCAGGAGAAGATGTGGAAGAGACCATAGAATATGGGATCTGGGCTCAGAAGAGTGGCTTCGCCTACAATGTAGGGCCCAGGCCCCCTTAGCAGAGACACCCCAAACCTTTCAAGACTCAGTCAAAGGCCTGCCTTTATGCCAGTTGGAGTCAGAGCGAAGGAAAATGCAAATACAACCTGTGATTGTAGCAGGATTATTCACAGACCCAGAAAGTGGAAATAAACCAAATGTCCATAATTGGATGGCTGGATAAACATAACATGGTATAGACATACAATGGACTATTTTTCAGCCTTAAAAAGGAAGGAAATCCTGACACATGCTGCAACGTAAATGATGTTGAAGACACTATGCTGAGTGAAATAACCCAGTCACAGAAGGACAAATATTGTATGATTTCACTTATATAAGGTACCTAGTGTAGCCAGGGGCTGGGGGCAGTGATAATGAAGAGTTATTGTTTAATGGGGAGAATTTCAGTTTGGGATGATGAAAAAGTTCTAGAGATAGATGGTGATAATTGTATAACAATACTTAATGCCATTGAACTGTGCACTTTTAAAAAATGGTTACAATGGTAGACTTTATGTTAGGTATATTTTCTCATAATAAAAATATTTTAAAGAAAATGTGACATCTTGCATAGAATTTTTTTTTTAAAAAAAGAAAAAATTTTACTAGCATGTTAAAAGAGCTTTTTTCTGGAAGACTATCATGGGGTTATCTGGTCAGAGGTGGAGGAATTGAGAATAAGGTCCATGCCTTGAAAAATCCCAACCATGATGGAGGAGAAAAAGTTGGCCCAACACAATTTATATAGTAAATGCAAAGCAGGAGCAAGGAGCAGCCTATCCTGGGGTTCCCCGATGGTGAGGTAGTGATCAGCCACAGGGGAGTCACTAGACCTAGCAGCAGCAGCTGGAATCAAATCAAACTAGATGTTGAGAGACGATAACATAGCACCGCTGAGCAAGGAAAGGCAAGATGTGGGGTGTGGGGTCAGGGAAGCAGGCAGCCACTGGAAGCACTTTGGCCACAGGACACAGGCAGCCCAGGCCTCAAGCAGGAGGCCAGCAAGCAGTCAGGATAAAGCAGTTGCAGGTCGGTATGGGCTGGAACCGCCAGAAAGGAAGGGACGGGAGGAATAGGAAGCCCTAAGTTGGGCCTTGCAAGACAGAACCTATGCAGGCAGGCATTCCAGGTGTGTGGAACTGCAGGTGCAATAGGGAGTTCTGGCTAGGCTCCAGGATTCAGAGGAGCCAGGCACGTGGGTCCCTCCCTCATGAGCTTCCTAGAGCAAATGTCTTTCCCTCCCCTAACCTCACTCTCCTTCTCTGTAGAATGGGACCGCCTTGGCCCCTCAGGGTGCTTCTGAGTTTGAACTATGACAACAGCCATACCCCTTTGAGTGTCATGGCGTGTTCATTCACTGGGGCTGCCATTAATAGAGTATCACAGACTGAGGGGATTAAACAACAGAAAGAATTTCCTCACTATTCTGAAGGCCGCAATCTGAGATCAAGGTGTCAGCAGGTTGGTTTCTTGAGGCCTCACTCCTTGATTTGCAGATGGACGTCTTCTACCCGTGTCTTCACATGGCTTTCCCTCTGTGCATGTCTGTGTCCTAATGTCTGGTAAGGACACCAGTCATATGGGATTCGGGCCCACCATTATGACCTCATGTTCAGTCTTCAAATTCAGTCACATTCTGAGGTACCGGTAGTCAGGACTTCTACACGTGAATTGCGGGGTGGGGGGTGGGGGTGGAGACACAATTCAGTCCATAACAAGGTCACAGTGACCTGAAGGGCAATTGATGTGAGGCATCACAGACCAAGAGGCCCTGTGAGGGGGCCTCGAATGCCATGGCAACGGGGTTTGATGGGCCATGGAGGTGAGGCAGTGGAAGGGATCTCCCCGGGGTCAGGGGTGCCTTCCTAGTGCACATTTTTCCTCAAGGAGACGGCAGAGTCGGGAGTTTGGAGAAGCACAGAAGGGCGGAACCGTACCGGGAAGAGTAGGCCCCGTCACAAAGGGGCAGCAAAACCCCCATCCAGCCAGGTCGGCTCACTTCTTTCTCCAGACAAACACCTGTCACGCTCAGCAGAGCCGGAAGAGCCTCAGCGACACGCAGACCTCCTGCCCCATTTTACCAATGAGGAAACTGAGGTCTGGGCGGGAGTGTGGACCACACAAATCTCCCTGCACGTAAATGGAAGAGTCCAGACTGGGCCTGGGTCTTCTCCCTCCCAGTTTATTTAGTTGACATTTTTATTTATTCAACACTTGCTGTGCCCTATGCACTGTTCTAGTAGCTGTTAAATCAAACAGGCAAAGATCTCTGCCCTCGTGAGGTCATGATTAGTGAGGAGAGAGAGACATTTCTACAATAAGGCTATGTATGGTATATTGGAGGGCCATGACAGCTGTGGTAAGGAGGAGGAGGCTGGGACTATGAAGAGGGGGACGTTTGTGATGTTATGTCTTTTGTATCAGGCGGCCGCAGAAGCCTTTCCTGAGAAGGTACTATTTGAGCAGAGATGTGAAGGAGCAAACCAGGGTCGTCGTGAGAGGAAGAATGTTCTAGAAAGAGAGAATAACAAATACAAAAGCCTGGAGCCAGGGCTGCTTGGCATGCCTAAGAACAGCGACGAGGCCCGGGCGGCTGAGGCCAAGTGAGTGATTGCACAGAACAGCCGGAGATGGGCTCAGAGAGGCCATGGGTCGGGGCGAGGCGGGAGGGGACGAGAAGTATGTGTGTATTATATGTGCATAATATTATTTTATTCACACACACACACATACACATAGAGGGAGAGAAGAGGCGAATGTGGTAAACTGTTAACATTTGGAGAATTCGGGTAAAGGATGGGAAGGGGTTCTTTGTAGCACTTTACCACTTTTCTGTGTACGTCCGAAATTATGTCAAAATAAAAAGTTAGAAGTAAAACAGGACACCATAACGACAGTGGAAAGACAAGACCAAACTGGGAGAAGACATTCGTGAGACGTGACCAACGAAGGACCGCCATCTAGAGTACGTAAAGGACTTCCGTGAGCTCTCAAGAAAGACAAACGACCCGGTAGAAAAATGGGCACACATCTCACATGGAACTTACGGGAACAGCCCAAAACCTGGGGTGAGATGTCCAGCCGCATCAGTAAGCCACGGGTATGCCTCAGTCAGAGATAAGCGCCTCCGAGGATGTGGGGCGCATGAGCGCACGTCCACTGCAGGGGGCGCTCGCACTGCTGCCGCCGCTTTGGGGAGCGCTGGGCAGCATCTAACTGGGTTGATGCTACATGTCCCCGGTGCCCCAGCAAGTCTGGGTGTCTGTACGCCCTGGAAAGACTGCTGCCCACAAGCGCCAGGAGCTGTGTCCAGGAAGACTGGTCATAGCCGCCTGGACAGGAACCACGGAGCCCTCCCCTGTGCCACCTTGCTTGGGTGAGAATTCAGAATCACTGCATTGTGGGTGGGGAAACTGAGGCATGGAGTGGAAAAGAAGCTGCCCGAAACACGCTGTAGGCTCTGAGGGAGGGTCAGAGGTCTGCACGGCAGGGAAGGGGGGGAGAGGGGGAGAGAGAAATGGGGAGAGGGGAGGGGAGGAAAGGGAGGGAGGCTCTCCTGGCCTCACCTGGCGGACTGGAAGCCAGAGCAGAAGGGTCCCCAGTGTCTCTCTTCTCCCAGCCACCATCCAGGCCCCTGGAGCTTCGGGAGGGGATTCTGAGGTAGCCGCCCCAACCTTTGTCCCAGAAAGAGGCTCCCTCGGGACCAGCAAAGACGAAGCCGCCCAGTGACACAGCATCCCTCCGCCCCCCGGGGTGTCCCGGGCCCTCCGGCCACCCTGGCACACTGGCACTTTCTCCCTAGGAGAGGCTCCAGCACGACAGGTCTGCAAATATGCAAGGTCAGGGGTCTCTGGGCCCGTTCATGAAAGTCAACCCCTCCCTAGCTCCCGAAGGCCACTCAGCCAGCAGGTGGCGCCAAGGCCACAGTGCTGTGACAACAGGGCCCAGCACATTTTAAATCATGGGGTTTTTTTTTGGTTTTTGGGGGGTTTTGTTTGTTTGTTTGTTTTTGCTCAGAACCAAGTTTAATTCTTGGGGAGTGTCTGTGAATGGAAAGGGAACAACAGAGGATTTAGCGCCCACTGCCTCTTACCCCCGCTTAGGACAAACTGCCCAGTCCAGGCCGCTGAAAGGGAGGGCATCCCGGCTAGATGGGGCCTCCTGAGTTGCCTGGTGCCAGGCAGTGAGCCAGGTGCAGCCAAACATGGCAGAACTTTGAGACATCCTGGCCTTTACGGCGACAGCCTGGAGATAGGGTGGCCCCCTGGGGGGTAGGTACCAAACCTGCTGGGTCAGGGCTGAGGTCACCTGTGGAATGCTGGGATGCCAGGGCCTTCCTAGCCAAAATCTCTGTCTGTGGGCAGTGTGGCAACTTGTGTCCACATTGCTGGTTCTGTAACATCAGGTGCGTGTCCCCATCGGACCAGTGGGGCCACGGTCTTTCTCCACTCTACTCGACTTGCATAGGCCACTTGGGCAAGGGCTGAGTGTTTCTGGAGTACTGTGCCCCCTCGTGACCACCCCATTACAGCAAGGGGTAAGCTGAGGCCTCGGAAGGGCAGAGGCTTGCCCAAGGGCCCACCGGGCTTCTTCTTCATAATAATCTGGCCCTTATGAAAGTTTTCTGCTTCCACCGTCTTCTCAGAGAAGTGCGGAAGCCATGGGGACATTCAGAAGGAGCCACGGGGCGCAGCTGCCTGTGGTGCTCGCTGGGTGAACCGCTGTGGAGCGGAACCGCTCGGCCCAATGGGCTCTCTCGCCTCCCTCTGGTGGATGTCACTTCTTGCTCCCTGCATCCTCCGGGTGCCCTCCAGAGCTTCACCCGCCCCCCTGCCCCAACCTCAGGCCCCAGGGTCTAGTCACATGCTGTGTGGGTGCTGGAGAGAGTTCCCACTGGACTCCTGGGATCCTGCCCTTGTCCTCTGAGGCTCGGGTCCCGCAGGCAGAGAGCAGCCCTGCAGACCCACGCTGCAGGCAGAGCAGCACGGTGGGTGCCACTACCCTGGGCTGGGACCCCAGCACCTCCCGGCCCCTCCGCTCACCGCCTCTGTGCCTGGGCCCGGTTCTTAACCTCCTGAGACCTGAGTTTCCTCACCCGCAACATAAGGTTCAGGGGAGCCCCCTGGTCAGAACCTGGAGGGGTGCGAGCTCCATGTTTGCGAACAGTCTCAGCTGTATGTCCTGAGCCATCACTGCTCTAAGAGCCGCCCTGCCTGAGGCTTCCTCCGCGTCCGGTGCTGGCCCAGGTCCTCCACCCGCCTTAGCTTAGATCCTCGCCCCACCCTTACAAGGTAAGCGTTGCTACCTCTGCTTTACGTGAGGACACAGCATCCCAGAGATTGACTAAAAACCGGTGGGGAAGTGGCGCAAATGGGGTTCGAACCCGAGTTTATGGTGCAACTGAGGTGGGGCTCACGTAGCTGTACCCCAGAGCTGCTCTGGGTCAACGATCAAGCGCAAGTTATTAAAGGATTTTTATGTAGCTATAACGGAGCTTGACCCTTGGAACTCGTACTCTGTAAAGTCTACCCGTCAAAAAAACCTCACTTCACTTTCTTTCACTGGAGAGCCCCCCACTTGAGTTCCCAGGCCTGACTATTCCCTTCCGACCTCAAACCTTCAGACGTGTCATAGAGTCTTCCGATTTGATGGACTCTTAAAGGCTACGTGGTCTGCCCTCGCCTCTCTCTATGGGATGCCAGAATCCTACATCGGTTGCAACATTGTGTTGCAGGTAACGGAAAAGTCCACTCAAGCTAGCTTACACAGTAACCTCCGGAGGCCCTCCACCTGCAGGCGAGGTGTGACCCGGCAGCTCAGCGATGTCATAAGGCTCACGCTTCTTCACTCTGCCTTCTGTGGCGCTGATCTGAGGGGCCTGCCTCGCATCCCAAGATGCCTCCTCTGTCATCTCTAGTCACGCTTCCGTGTTCATTTCCAGGAGGAGAGACAGTGCCTGGCACTCCCGACCAAAAGTTCTGAGATGTGTGCTAAGTGGACCGGCTTAATCACATACACACCCTGGACAATCACCGGTGGCAGCGAGGAAACCGAAGCCTCCAGTCGACTTGAATCGAATGTCCCTCCCCCAGATCCTCAAAGGGAAATCGAGGCCTGATTGGGAGGCAGAAGGGGGAGGGAAAACGCATGCTGGAGAGGCCGGGCATCGGGTGGCCCCTGCAGTTTGGTCTCCTACAATTTCCCTGCCAAGTGGTTGTCCAGACTCAGTTCAGTATCTCCTAGGCCACCTCCAGCCATTGTCAGGAGGCCTTTCTCATTGGCACGTCTCCCTCAGGAGTCCTATTTTTGGTCCTGGCTTCATCCGCTGAGGCCCCAAGGACAATGTGGTTCTCTTGTTTGTGGCAGCCTTTTGGAGTTAGAAGAGGGAATCAAGGTCCCCTGGTCACAGTTCTCCTCCAGGTAAAGCTCCCTAGTTTCTCGTTATTCTACACAGGATTCAGCTGCATAAGGTGGGACACGTTTCCTAACTTTTCCAGGCTTCATTTTCCTCATCTGCCAAAGCTAGGGACAATCTGAGCTTCTCACACTGGTGGGGAGCCAGGTAATGGGTATCTGCAAAATCCCCAAAGAAACATTCCACAGCATTTAAAGTCTTGATGTTAGTGGAGGTTTTTCCCCCCTGATGGATATTTGAAATATTTTACGGTTAAAACAGTTGTAGACAACTCAGCACTACAAGGACAAATAACCCAATTTAAAAATGCACAAAGGACCTGAATAGACATTTCTCCAAAGAAAATATGCAAATAGACAACAAGCACATGAAAAGATACTCAATAGGGAAACGCAAATCAAAACCACAACGGACTAGGACTTCACACCCACTAGAATGGCTATAATAAAAAAGAGAGACAATGGCAAAGGACAGCAAAGATGTGGAAGTGTTGGAACCCTCACAGGTCACTGGTGGAAACGTTATAGGCTTTTTTCAGAATAGTTTGGCAAGTCCTCAAAAATGAACATGGTTACCATATGACCCAGAAATTCCATTTCTAGGTATCTATATCTATATCTATGTGTATTATCCATCTATCTATCTATCTATCTATCTATCTATCTATCTATCTATCTTTCATCTATTTATCTACCATTATTATCTATCAATCATCAATCATCTTTCTATCATCAGTCATCTATATATCCAAGATAACTGAAAACATATTTGTACACAAAAACTTGTATATGGTGACACTTTTCCTAATAACAAAAATGTGAAAACAACTCGTTTTTGTCCATCAGCTGATGAATGGATAAACAAAATGTGGTCTATCCATACCATGGAATATTAATCAGCCATAAAAGGAAAGGTGTATTGATACGTGCTTCAACACTGATGAACTTTGAAAACACGCTAAGTGAATGAAGCCGGACACAAAGCGACACATAGTACACGATTCCATTCACATAAAATGTTCAGAATAAGCAAATTCGTAAAGACAGAAAGTAGATTAGTAGTTGCTGGGGGCAAAGAGGAGGGAAAAATGAGGAGTGACAGCTAATGGGCACAAGATGTCTTTTTAGGATGATAAAAATGTTCTGATTTGTACACTTTAAAAAAAGCGAATTTTGTCTACGGCCACGCCACCCTGAACGTGCCTGATCTCATCTGATCTCGGAAGCTAAGCAGGGTCGGGTCTGGTTAGTACTTGGATGGGAGACCACCTAGGAAGACCAGGTACTGTAGGTGTTAAAAAAAAAAAAAAGAAAAAGAAAGAGTGAGATTTATAAAATCACCCCAGTTGAGAGCCATTGCTTAACTGCTGCCTAGAATTGCACGGTGTGCACCCACCGTCTTTCCTTACTCACATTCCGTGTGATGGACACACGACCAGCTGCAGTAGGACCCTCATTCTTTGGCTAGGCACCTATGATGAACCAATAAATGGATGCGTACTCCAGTAAACAGTATCAGTGTTCCATGGGTGGACATACCATGATTTCTCTAAATGACAGCCTCTTGAAACATATTTAGGCTGTTTTTGGTTTTTCACCATTAAACATCAAGCCTGTATGGATTTTAAGATGAGACTTGGGCTTTGAAGACCTGTTGGACCTAAGGAGGACCGCTCTGTCCTCTGCCCCCTCTCTCCACTTGTGGCGCTGACCTTCCCAGCTCTACCCTTAGCTTTTGGAGGAAGTGCCATGAGCTGCTCTGGGCCTTGGTTTCCCCACTGGTGGACTGCGGTGGGAACACCCTTAGTTGCTCTCTTTCATTTGCCCAGTTTCTGAGTCTCCTTTAGGAGAACAGGAGTCCCACGGCGAAGGGTGGGCTGGGAAGTGGACAGGCAGATCCCAGTAATGAGGAAATGGGAGCTCTTGAGAGAGGGATGGTCTCCCTCCAAGCTGCTGCTGGGGCTGCCTTTCCCACACCTGGGAATCCTCATCCCATCCTGTCCTGGACGGCATCCCAGCCTTGCCTGCAGGACCAGCCAGGGGGAGGTGGATGGCGAGTCTCTCCTAGAGAGGCTGCTGCCATCATAGCCACGAGGGACTGGGAGCCATGAATTGTCAAATCCTATGATGTTTTTGAAGTCAGGCATCCAGATTTTAAAGAGTGACAACCAATTTTTTAAAGTGTATGTGACACTGTGGATGTCAACCCGAGCACGGCCTCAGATTGGACTAACTCTTTGTGCACCTGGCTAAGGAGCTGCCACTTACGGAATTTACAAACCAGGCAGTTGTTTTGGGATCAAACCAGAACAGCCAGGCAGAGACGGCACAGAGTCCTGGCCTATCCGAGCTGGAGGTGGCCTCCTCGTGGCACAGGGGGGGACCCTGAGGACCAGAGGGACGGAACTTGCCCAACATCACACAGCCTTCCTGCCTCACTCCAAGGCCCTGGCCTGTTGCCCAAACCTACTTGCCTCTTAGCCAATGATATTTCAGAACGTTGGCCAACACTGGGTGTCTGGCCAGGAAAGGAGAGGCCCCTTTCAGGAAGGCACCAGCCCTGCGTGTCGTCAGAAGCCCTTGGGCAAGGCGGCCCGAGTAGCATCTAAAAGGGACTGCAAGTGGCAGTGGGTCAGAGAAAGGACAATGGCGCGGGCCTGGATGGCACTCATGCTGGTGGTAGGCTTGGCGGCAATGGCCCATGTGGCCCACCGCCGTCTGAGCTATGAGGAGATCGTCGCTAAAGCCTTGCGGATCTTCAATCAGGGGCGACGAGGACGGTCCCTCTTCAGCCTGGTGGAAGCCATTCCACCGGCAGATTCGGTGAGTGTCCACGGACCCCGGCCAGGGAACTGGGTGACAGCTCTGAGGGTGGCATCTGGGAGAGAATGCCGGGCGCAGGTCCAAAGGACTTTGGTTAACATTAGCTGTTATTATTGTTCTAATGCTTTTCCTGCCAGCCGGTAAGAAAAGGTGGTAACCCGGGGCCTGACAGCTGGCTGGCTAGCTGGTAAATCTGAGGCTTCACCCAGGCATGAAATAGGGGTTCTGGGAAGCAGCCTGCACTCAGGCCCTGGGCTTGGAGGATTATGCAGAACTGTTTCAAAGGACAGACAGGAGAGGGACTGGTCTCACCAGAGCCTCCCCTGGGGCCTCCAGTGTCCCTTTCCCGCCCCATTACCTCTCTCCTGGTAAGTTGGTATACTTGTTCCTATTTCACAGAACAGGAAATTGAGGGGCAAAGATGAGAAGTGACCCCCCCAGGTCAGACAGCTACGAAGCGGTATCCTTCAGCTAGTTTCCAAAAGCCCTGCACACCCTAAATCTCTGCCGAGGCCACTTAAGAGCAGACCGCAGGTCCACCCCTTCCAGCTTGTCACTGTGACTTCTCCACACCTTTGTCCCCTCGTCTGTGAAAGGGAGGTAGGCGATCATGGGTTTTCTCTCGCTTCAGTAGAACTCCACTGCCAAGATGAAGTTCAACTTCAGGATTAAAGAGACGGTGTGCATTTCAGCAAGGCGGAGAGAACCCCAACCCCAGGACTGCGCATTTAAGGAAGACGGGGTGAGTCTCCCGCCCGGGCATCTGCCTCCGCCCACCTGGCCATGCGGGTCTCACTGTGGAAGGCTTTTTAAAAATCTTTTTTTTTTTCCTTATTGCTTTTTCTTACTATACATTGTCATCAATCCTTTTTTTTTTTCATGCTAAAAAAAAAATCCTCAAGAGAAACAAACAAACAATCAAACAAAGCAGGGCCACGATCCACCTAGAGATCACCGCTGTTATAAAATAAGAAAAATAACGCTTGCGGTAGCGTATTAACAAACTGCGGAGAAGCGAAATAAAATAAGGGGAACGTCGGCTGCGACCCCAGGACCCAGGGCCAGGCAGCGCGAACTGCGGGTTCGCACACATTTTAAACCCACACGGCTCCTCTGGTGCCAACACAAAGACGCTCATTCCCACTGAGTGACCAACACGAACGTCCCTTCTCTTGACAGGCTCTCGTCTGGTCCGCCAGGGTCCTCCCCATCAGTGGCCTTTCCTCGGCCCTGGGGTGATCCTCGGCGTGCATCTCCAGTTTGGGAGGATGGGGCACGTGCTGGAGTGGGGCGTGGGGCAGGGGTGTGTCTGGCCGGGGACCGGGAAGTGAGGGTGCTCCCAGCCCCTGTGCTCGCTGCCCTGCAGGAGGAGAGGAACTGCACTGGGGTCTTCGCCGTGCGGCGTGGCCGCATCCTGCGGGTTAACTGCCGCCCGGGCCCCCTGCGCCAGCCTGAGGTGAGCCAGTGACGGGCGCGTGGGGCCTCAGTTTCCTCATCTGGAGAACGGAGCTGGTCAAGCCTTTCTCCATGCAAGCTGTCAGGAGGGATCTTGTCGTTTGGGAGGGGGTGGGCGGGAGGGGCCGGTGGGCGGGGCAGGGAGGGCACTGGGACAGGGACTCAGCGTTCTCAGGCCACTGGCTCTGCTCTGGGCCCAAGAGACTCCTTGGAACCCGAGCCTCCTCCTCACCCCACATTTGGGAAAACCGAAACCAGGGGTAGAGGCCCCTGGCTGGTGAGTGGAACAGCCAGGGTGGGGGTGTGTCCCAGAGGCCAGGCGTGCTCAGACCCTTAGGACGTCCAGGGAAGGGCCTGAGGGGACCGCCTCCGGCCCCGTCACCAGCATTGCTTTCTGGGCCCCTTCATCCTGGCCTGAGGAAAGGGGCCATGGGCAGGACAGGAAAGGGGGTCAGTTGGCGAGAATGACGGGAGTGACCACCCGGCACCGCTCCCACAGATATCCCGAGAGGAGCGCTCTGCTGAGCCCGCCGAGGCAGCCTACGCGGAGCCTGACACCTCCAAGCTGCCACCTGCGGTCAGGGACAAGTACGAGAGTGCCAAGTATGAAATCATCACCGACATCCTGAGGAACTTCTAGGGCCGGAGAAGGGAAGGGAGGTCTCACAGCCCCACCATGACTTCCTCTTCTCACCTATCCGCCCCCTCTGCTGCCCTCGGCACCTGCCTCCTACGTGGTCCGACCCTGTCCACACTCCTCTGCCTTTGCACACCTGCTTCCCTCTGCCTGGAATTCCTGCTCACCCTGTGTCTGAATATCCTACTTATCCTTTAAAGCACAGCTCCAAAGTCACCTCCTCCAGGAAGCCTCCCTGTTCTCCCCCAGGGCACAAATGTCCTTCCCTCTTCTGAGCAGTCAGGATCCTAAAACCATGCTGCACACTGCCTGCCGTGCCCCCAACTGGAGAGCACTGTGTCTGCTCGTAGCTGGGCCCTCCTGAGCCAGCCGCAGGAGGCTGTGGAATGATTTTCTCAATCAGGTGTCCCTGAAATCCCGGGAGGACAGTTCCTTTTGTGCAGGACCCCGAGCACCCCTGCCCCTTGCCCAGTCATGGTGACAATATATCCCTTCACATATCGAGGCATCTCTAAGGGGTCAGTCTGCTCTCTGGAGAGAACCGTAAGAGAGAAGCTCAATAAAATGCTTCTGCAATAAACGACTAAGCGAGTAAGTAGATGAATAAAACGTTAGAGCTGGACTGGCTAGACTTAGGGTCAGGCAGGCCCTGTGGGCGGGCCCACCGTGGGAACCCAGGAGCCCTGAGGTCAGGGCTGGGACGACGGAGGGAAACACGGGATTAGGGCAGAAGGGGGCCATTCGAGGGCCACCCTGGAGGTTCAGGGAGGCAGATTAATCTGTCCCCAGCCTCCTCGACTGCCTTTAGTTCCTTTATGCCTCCTCCTTAATCATAAAGCTCCAGTTAGAGCCCCTCCCTGAACCCTGTACTTGCGTATCAGACTGCCTCCTGGACACCTCTCATGGATGTCCAAAGGGTATCACACACTCAGTAGCTTCCCTCCAAACCTGCCCTTCCTCCAGCCCACCTAATAGCAACTTCATCCCTCCCGACACCTGCTGTCATCCTTGGCTCTCGTGCTCAACAAGCATCTGGTCCACCAGCCAACCTTCGGTCTTGATTGCTGAGGCATCCGGCCCTGAGATCAGTGCCGGGCACACCGTAGTGGCTCAGCGAGTACTTGTCAGTGGGTGACTGCACCTTTTTTTCCCCCTGGCATGCTCCTCCTTCAAGAGTCTGTGACACAGAAATATGAAAAATATCTGATACAGAAATATCTGTCTCTCATTCGAGGGGCCATGGTGGAGACTCCCTTGGGGTAATGGGCTTTTTAGTCAGAGGGAAGCCCAGGACGATGTCATTTGTGAAGGCCACTTCCATACAGCCTCAGCGCTCAGAACTGCCTTGCAAGCTGCACGCATCATCTGCAACAGTTAGTGAGAAAACCGTCTATGGGAAATTGGTCGACTTGCCGACCACGCACACTGCAGCCCCCAGGCCACCTGAAACCAGGACAGCACCCACTGGTGGCAGAGAAGGGTAGAGGATGCTGCAGGGAGTGACCCTGGGGTGGGGCTGGGAAATGGGCAGGTTTGGGCTGAGCGGGATAAACTGCGACCCTCAGACCCTCTCCTCACGGTGGGGCAATGAAGTTCAGCTGGAGAAGGCCACGTAGCCCCACAGAACGTAGCGGCATCCCATTCACACCTCGTGCCACACCCTTGCCTGACCCCTACTCCGGAAAAAGAGTACTTCCAGGCCTCACCAGGTCCCCTGCGGGCATCAGGCTCAGCCAGCCCCTTGGGCCCTGGGCTGAGCAATGATGCCTCGACACTTCCTTCTCCCGAGACGTTCGAGGCCCAACTGTGGTGGTCACACATGGTCTGGGGAAACTGGCCCATCATGCCGTCCCCTGCAGGAGAGGTGGGTCTAGAGACCCGGCCACCAGGCCCTGACAGGGGCCACACTGCTGCCTTGTCACAGCCATCCCGAGATAGCCCCAGGCTCCAAATACTGCGCAGTCTCTGGGCCTCGGCAGCTTCTGAACACCTTCGGGCCCACGGAAGCAGGGCTGAGAAGGGAGACCTCGCTAGGGACGGCGGTGGAAACACACAGATGAGCAGGACTCTAGGGCAACCCTCAAATGGCTGCAGAGATCAAATTCCCACACCTCGTATCTACAAATACACACATGCAAATGTGAATTTGGTTTTTAAAACAAAGATGATCTCATGGTACACGTTCCATTTTATAATCAGCTTCTTCTCATTTAACATATTGGCTAAATTTAACCTATCACGCTTCTCATGTCTCCTCAGAATTGTTTTCTCTTCTTAACGCTCCATTGGGCGGCAAGGCCTCCGTTTATCTAAGTCGCTCTTGCTGGTGAACACCAAAGTTGTTTCCGTCTTCCTCTTTGTTCTGTTTTGAAATTGTAACAACGCTGAGACGAAAATTAATTCACAGAATGGAGGTGTCATCACAGCGTGTGACCACCTTAAGAATTCAATGTGCTGCTATGCTACCACCTAGGATGGGGGTAGAGGTCTCTGGGCAGTTTTACTTACACTACTGGAAATAAGGAATTGCCCAGTAGGGGAATGATGATGTCATTCATCATAGCCAGAGGGTGGACCATTGTGCAGCTTTTATAATAAAATGGAAGACAATGTTACATCAAGGAAAATGGTTGTGTCGGAGTGCTTAAAGCCCTTGTAAGCGTGATTAAACAGGCAGAAGGCAAAAAGGGCTCCAGTCGCATGCAAGGGAGATAGCCATAGATATAGGAATGAAAGAATTTAAGCGTTTATGACTACTTATATGAGAATATGAGAACCTGGAGGAAACGATTTTCTAGATAACTATGAATTATCAACCTGCATCCAGGACCAGAAGGGGAAAATATGAAAAGGCCAATTTTCTCAGAAGACCATGGACAGGTGATTTGAGGGCCAGGACTAGATGGTCCACAGCTGAGATTTATCTAGTTTTGAAGACAGAGGCTTCCCAATCTGTGCAAGGGTCACCAGAGAAGTCTCATTAAAACACAGATTCCAGCCTGGTAGGCCTGGGGTGGCCCCAAGAATCTGCCTTTGTAACTAGCTTCCAGATGCTGCTGCTGCTGCTGCTGCTGGTCCATGGACCACACTTGGAGTGGCAAGGCTTTAAAGGACATATAATTCCAAAGTTATTTAAACTTCGTTAATGGTTTTTATAAACTACATGTAAATTTATATATATGCGTAATAGTTTTTTAATTCAAAATCAAGGCGAAAGATGGAAAGCTCTTCATTTTCTTAGTCTCAGAATACACTTAGTTCTAAAATCTAAAGATGGTATAAAAAAGATCATTATGAACCCATTCTCTATACAGTTTATTTATGTGTTTATTATTGGCAAATAATAATAAAAGTGAGGTTGGTCCTGGAGTCTGTTGTCCTTCTTCCTCTGGGATCTGGGATCCAGTGTCTCTTACACCGTGTTACATAAGCACATTTGAAGCCAAATCTTTTCTGATCCTAAAACTTCCAGGTTTTGCAGATTAGAGCCCGATCTCAGACTCAGGACTGAGTGCCGAGGCCTCTTATATTTGGAGGTGAGAAGGAGGTGGAGGTGGGCAGTACAGGAGCAGAGAATAGAGATGATCTTCGAGATAAGGAGACAGGAACATCCCCAGAAAAGGGAAGAGAGGACAAATGAAGGGCTCGTAAGGACGCAGATCAGCCTCACTTGGGTAATCTCAAGTTCTGCTCATGGGGCGAGAAATTCTTTAACCGCAAGGGTCCAAACCCTAAGAGAAGCAGGTGCCCACCCTTCGGGGTCCCCAGGCAAGTGAAGTAATGGAGTTAGAAATTTAAAATCTTCCCTCAAATAAGAGACCCAGATGGCATCACTGGTGATTTCTATCGAATATCTAAAAATTACTACCAATCCTTTCCACGCGCTTTCAGAAATAGAGTCAGAAACACTTCATTCATATACGAGGCCAGTATTACTGGTCAAAGACTTCAAAAGAAAACTACTGAAAATATCTCCAGTGAGCATGGATGCAAAAACATTTAGAATATTAGTGAAGCACATCCACCAACATAAAAAGGATTCCATACCATGACTGAGCTGAATTGATGCCAGATATACAATGTTGGATTAACATTTTAAAAATAATTAATGTTATACACCTTATTAAAAAGAACAAAAACCGCATGATCATCTCAATAGGTGTAGGAATAGCATCTGATGAAATCTAATACCAGTTCATGACAAAAATTCAACAAACGAAGGATAGAATGAAACTTTCTCAACTTGTAAAAAGGTCATGGACGAAAACCCCACAGCTTAACGTATCTAATGGTGGAGGACTAAATGTTCTCCCTAACACCGAGAACAGGGCAAGGATGTCCATTTTGTTGACGCTTCTACACAACAATGTACTGGGGGTTCTAGTCATTGCAATAAGGCAGGGAAAAAGTAAAGTCATCCAGATTGGAAAGGAGAAAGTACAACTGTCTTTATTCAAAGAAAATCCCAAGGAATACACATTTTTTTTTAAAGATAAAGATAAATGAGCTTTAGCAAGGTCATAGGATATAAGATCAATCTTAAAAAAAATGGCATTTCTGTACACCAGCACCAAAAATCTTTGAAAATAAAATTAAGCAAACAATTCCGTCCACAATAGCATTAAAAAAAAATACTAGGAACATTTTAACAAAGAAATACAAGACTTGTACACCAAAAATGACAAAATATTGCTGAGAGAAACCAAAAAACATTGAAACAAAAGATATTCTGTGTTTGTGAATTGGAAGATTTTATATTGTCAAGATGGCCATTCTCTCCAAATTGATCTAAAAATTCAACACGATATCCATTAACACCCTAGAAGGTGTTTCTGTATTAACAAGCTGATCATGAAAGTTATATGGAAACTCAAATATCTAAAATAGTCAAAAGATTTTGAAAAGGAACAAAGTTGGTATACTTACATTATCCAATTTGAAGGCTTACTTCAGAGCTGGAGAAATATATACCATACAATCAGTGTGGTAGTGGCTCAGACAGGGATGTATAAGATCGACAGAACAGAATTGAGAGTCTAGAAATAAACTTACATGTGGTCAACTGATTTCCACAAAGGTATCGAAGCAACTCAGTGGAGGAAGAGATAGTCTTTATGACAAACGTGCTGAGAAGGATGGCTATCCACGCACAAAAAGATGAATTTAAAAAATTAACTCAAAATAGATCATACACCTGCATAAGGACTAAAACTATAAAACTTCTAGTATTTCTTAATGGTCTTGGGTTGGTCAAAAAGTTCTTCAGATATGACACTAAATCATGATCCATAGAAGAAAACGTTGATAAACAAAACTTCATCAAAATTAAAAAACTCCACAATTCAAAAAATACCACTGTAAAAAGACAAGCCATGGACTGGGAGAAAATATTTGCAAATTCTATACCTGATAAAAGATTTATATTCAGAATACTTACAACTCATCGATAAGATACTTGACCGGATTTTAAAATGGGCAAGATTTGGATCACTAAAGGTACACAAATGACTAACAAGCACATAAAAGACACTCAAAATTACTCGTTAGAAAATGCAAATGAAAACCACAGTGAGAAGCCACTTCACATCCACTAGAATGGCTATCACCAAAAAGAGAGATAATTCCAAGAATTGGCAAAGATGTGGAGAACCCTGAAAACTCATACATTGCTGGTGGGAATGTAAAATGGCACAGCTACTTTAAAAACTTAAACTTACCATATGACCCAGCAACTCTACTCCTAGGAGTCTACTGAAGATGAACAAAAATATATGTCCACAGAGACTTGCACATCACAGCAGCATTATTCATAATAGCCCCAAACTTGGCACAATCTAAATTAAATATCCATTAATTAGTGGGGGGAAAAATAGATAAAATGTGGTATATACATAAGGCGAAAGATCATTCAGGATCATAAAATAAAAGAAACAAGCTACTGATACATTCTCCAACAATGAACCTCAAAAACATTACTTGAAAGAAAGAAGCCAGATACGGAGGACCACATGCTGTATGGTCCCATTTATATGAGATGTCCAAAACAGGCGAATCTAGAGACAGAAAGCAAAATAGTGGTTGCCTGAGGATGGGAGAGAGAGCGGGGATTAACTAACTGCACACGAGCAGAAGGGAACTTTTCAGATGAAAACATTCTAAAAGTGGGATAGTGGTGATGATCGCAAAATGCTACATTTATTAAATATCACTAAATTGCACACTTAAGATGGATGATAAGGTATGTGAATTATAACTCAGCACAACTCTTTAAAGATCAGTGATGCAGAGCAGAAGACTAGGAAGCATGATTAAACCACCCTTGAATGTGGATTTATTTACCTGACTGTTCTCAAGTTCAAGACATGGTTGTCGTGCCTCTTCTATGTGCCTGGTGCTGGGTGCCCAATGATGGAGGCTCTCAAGGAGCTCGCCATCTACTGGGCAAGACAAGCCAACAGGCCATTGCTCTGGTGGGATAGTCAGGGACAAAGCATCAGACATGCTTTCTTGCAGGGGTGACATCTAACCTGACCCCCTAGAGGGCTGTTTCAGGGAGGCTGAGTGGGAAGAAGGGCCAGATCATGGTCTCCTTTTATGCCATGCTATGGAGCTTGGGATTTTATCCTGAACTGCAAACTGAGGAAAAGAAAATTAAATAGGGAACTGAGCTCCATTAAAGAGATAAACATCTCCCGTGAGATGAAATTGGGAACAGTTAAGTCTGGGATAATGTCTATTGAGAACTGCCCGATTCCCTTGTCATTTTTTGGTTGGGTCATGTTATCATGAACAGCAATAAGGACCAGCAGTGCTTGTCTTTGGGGTGAAGGGGAGGGGCTCTGCAATAGTGTAGGGAGTTCAGAGGAAATGCGGCCAGGCAGGCGGGCGCAGGCGGGCGCAGCCGAAGCTCGCCCGCCCACACTTCACTCACGGGCTCTTTGGTTCCAAGCAAGGGGTGTAGGTTACATGATAGCTTTGGAGGCATTTGACTTTGCTCCCACAGCACAGAGCCCACAGATAATCTGGCTTCCTGTGCCAGCACAAAAGGGGTTTGCTTCTATACTCTAAACATGGTTTTTTCTTTCCCTCTCTGCCCTGTCTGCTTCTCCGAAGTCCATCACGGCTCTGGGCAGCAGACCCCCACACACTGGGCACAGAGGTGGGATGATTGGCTGCTTCAAAGGTCAAAGGCACTGCTCCCCTCCGGTGAGCTGGACGGCGACTGTGGAGATCTGGTCTCAATTCTTGATACTGTTACCAGGTAGCTGAACCAGGTCAGGACTCAGCCCTTCTGAGTTTATGTTAAAGTGAACCTTGCTATCTACTCTGCAGGGGTTCCCGAGGGGACAAGTGAGACCGGACAGTGTTCACGTGGGAAACATGTGCTGGTGGGGTGTCCGTGGAGGGACGTACCCTCCTCAAAACTGAATTAGGTTGCGGATAACGCTAAGACTGACCGTAAGCTGACTTGGAAAGTGTGAACGAAGAGCTTTCTGACATCTACAACCCCGGTAACCAGGGTGTGTGCTCAGAACCCAGGCAGACCTGAAATGCAGCTGTTTGGAGCCGTGAAAACTAAACGCAGGGGTCCCGCTCTCCCAGGAAGCTTGCCCGCAACAGAGGGGCCGGGCCGCACCCCGGCCCTAGGGAATCGGTCTCTGGGGAAGGATCTACGAATGAATCTGTGGCTTGAGAATTTTCCAGTGATTTTTATGGGCACCAAAGTTAATCACCTCTGGCCTAGAGTATAAAGAAGGAGCTGGAGGTTTTGGGTCCAGGCAGTTAGTAGGTCAGCCACATCCCACTGGGGGACTCTGGAGTCTTATGGCAGTACGTGAAGGGGAAATCCACGAGAAGTGGCGATCTGGACGGGAGCAAATACACAACATGCTAATGAAATCTTTTGAACATTTCTCGCGGAACCCATTCTTATTAAATAAAACACACACGTCTCTTCAAAGACTGCTTTTGTTATATTTGGCTTTTCCCTTATTTTCAAGGGTATATTTTTACCTTGTCCAATATATTTTTTCACTGAATTACAATAAAAATAAGATCTACTTCTAATGTGTATTCAAAAAATAAATCAGGAAAGGGCAGGAAGATATTAGAATGGTATTCTTTATTTCTCTTTGGTCTCTTAACACAAAAGACATGCGTTCTATAAATAAAAGGAAATAAGATTTTCAGGGAAACAATAAATTGTGGGTGGGGGGAAGAGCAGAATTTCTCTCTACTCACATCTCTCCGGCCCAGTCAAAGGCTGGTCTCTGGCTCCCATCCTTGCCCTCAGGTGAAACCCCAGAGGAGGCTCTGAGTTACCTGCGGCGGGGAAATGCCCCAGGACAGAGGCCACGGTCCTCTGCTGAGTCGGGCTGGACCCCAAGGCCCACTGCGCACAGCATGTGTCCTACCTCCTTGTCACACCCTTTCACAATATCCCTGGGTGATGTCCCTTCTCTTCATGGTTACGGGAAAGGCTGCAACACCAGAGGGCCAGACCAGCCATTTGCAAGCTCTCACCATCACGCTGTGGAAAGTGCGAGATGCTGGAGTTTGCGCGCTTGTGCTCAGAGCCCAGATCCAAGGCCTGGCTTCGCCTGACTTGGAAACGCTCTCAGGTGCAGCAGTGTAGCTTCCACACCAGGAGGTGGCAGTGGACTGAGGAAGGCGCCACTACAAGAGCAGATCACGGGAAAATGCTCTGTCACCCCCAATGGCAGGATCTGGGCCAGCACCCTAGGGACCTGGAGAGGCCCACTCATTAGCCCGCTGACTGGTTCTCAACACCTTCACAATGCAGGCTCGTCATGGCTGCTTCAAATTAAAAAAGGGGCTTATTATAAGAGGACGAGCTCTGATACACTCCTAACAGGAAATGCAGACCCCAGTGTCCTTCGAGGCCACCTCTGTAGGCAAACTGAGAGAGAGTGAGAAATGCCTGAGCTCCAGGAGCCCAGGCTAAACTATATCAGATTGCTGAGTCACTGAAAAGAGACCCCATCATTTTCAAGTGCTTGTAGCAGAGGCCCAGCTCCTAAGTGGCAGGTAACAAAGGTACTTCCCTCTGGATACATGGCGATTGCACACACTGGCAAACCTCGCGGTCCTGCGGTGGGAGAAGCCTCCGGCTCCACACTGTGCCTCTCTAAATAGGCTTCCGGGCCACCCCAGGCAGGCATCAACGGACAGGAGACCCACCAGGTGGGGATGTGGGACCCTAAGCCCCTGTCTTGCAGTAAAGGAATTGTGCCCTCTTTCGGTCTCTACTGGAAGCCTTTTAGAACACCAGATTTTGGCAGCAGCAGTTGAAGGACAGGTCCACTGCCCAGTGCACTGGTAACACAAAGTGTCCTCCTGGTCGGGTCCCACTGTGCTACATCAAGGTCCCATCCAGGGAGGAGGAAGAAGGAGCATGAACTGTCCTCAAGAGGTCATTTGCTGATCAGAGGAAGAAATACAAAGTCTGTTCTTTGCAGCAGCAAGAATTCTTTCGGCCTTTAGTTCTTCATATCGTAAAGCCAGCTTTGCTTGAAGGTAAAGGTCCACCTTGCTGGTCGGTCCGCCAAGGGCTGGAGGGAGGCCAGACCCCTGGAATTGGCGAGTGGATGGAGGAACAGTGGACTGGCAGGGTAGGCAGTTACTGGACCACGCCGGCCCATGGCTGGTGGAAGGACCAGGTCCCTGGTTAGGCTCCAGACATCTGGTCGACGTGACCCAGAAGCGTCACAATGAGGACAGCTATCCAAGAAAGATAGATGGGCGGGTGAGAATCTGGCCAGACCTGCGGTTTCCTGCTGGTTGAGTGAGGAAGGAATGAGAGTGGGGGTGGGGAATCGGAATGGAGCCATGGGGGCAGTGCGAGGTAACCACGGGGGCGCCCGGGGCTTCCGGCAACGCGCTGGGAGCGCCGACCTGGGACGGCGGCAGTAATTCGGCAGACTCACTACACCTACGATTAAAAAAGTCCTCTGATGATGGGTGTGAAGACAACCCCACGAGCACCTTGCTACAGGACCAGTCGAGAGCACTGACTCCAGACACGCGGGGCTCAGAGGGAACCCCAAGTGCTATGCGAGGCCTCAGGACCCTGGGATCCGAATGTGGGAGCGGATACCGCCCTCTTCATGTTGGGTGGTATTCTATTTAAACACATATTTTCTTTTAGTGTCTTTTTATTTGCGTTTTCTTCTCGCAAAAAAATGTTCACTTAAAAAAAAGTACTTTTCTCTCCAGTTTCTTTCAAGTGTTTCTTAAAATTTCCTTCAGTTTCTTTCAAGTATCTTTTTTTTCTTGTTTCTCCTGAATACGGTGAAAAAGACCTCACTGAAATCCCAAAACCAGACACGGGAAAAGCTCCTGTTCTCCCTGCTGACCCAGCAATGAGGACGAAATCCCCTGTACCCTAAGATGTGAGGAGGAGGTGCTGGCGTACAACCAGCACGTCGCCGTGGCTGCATCGTCGTGGGCACTGAGAACGCCTGGAGCGTGTCGTCCTCTCCCAGCCACAGGCTTGGCCACTGCAGCCGCCCTATCACACGCTGGCCACTACATGGCTGGAGAGCAGCAGGCGAGGAGTGTCAGATGGAAGGCCTTCTGCCTGCGGGCCGCCCAGAGCTACAGCAGGTGGGAGCTGGGCCTGGATGGAGCCTGTGTGCACGTGGACCAGCAAAGCAGTCCCATGTCACCAGCTGCAGGACCCAGAGGGGCTTCTGTCCCATGCTGTGCATCTTGATGACCTACATCCAAAGGTCACAAGGGCGGCACAGCGAGAGAGGACTTAAGCACCTGGCAAACTCCCATTGCACTGCCTCTTCTGGTCCACCACCTCCCCCGGGAGGGACTGTCCCTGGAAGGAAGTGCCTGTTTGTACCAGATCCCGACCCCACCACGTCCCACCCTCTGCCTTAGATGGTGAGGAGAGGAATGCAGCCCACACCGACCCCTCCCTCGTGACATGCCATAGGGGCCATAAACGTCCAGCGGTCCGTCTCGGGGTCGTACATCTCCACCGAGCTCAGGTTTGACTGTCCGTCATAGCCCCCGACAGCGTAGAGACGCCCACAGCTGGCCACCAGGGAGACGCGACTCCGGCGCGTGTGCATGGGGACGATCAGGCACCACTGGTCTGCTACAGAGCTGTACATCTCGGCGATGCTGAGGAAGCCCGAGCCGTCGTAGCCCCCACAGACGAACATCTTGCTCCCCAGGGAGGCGGCTCCATGCCGGCACCGCTTGTTCAGCATGCCGGCTGCCGGGTGCCAGGTGGCGGTGTGGTGGTTGTAGTGCTCCACCTGTAGCAGGGACAGAGGCACAGGACGGTCAGAGCCAAAGCTCGGTCCATGGGGCGGCCTCACGAGACACAATGGCCCAGGTGGCGTCGGCAGGCAGCCCGGGGACGCGGAGCTGTACCAGCACGTGCTCTGGCTCTGACGGTCTCCTCAGCTGCACACCTGCCCTCGGGCTTATAGGGACAGGTGGGAGCGCCTAATCTGACCCCTTCACTCACATCTAAAAAAACAAATGGAAGAGCTGCCCAAGGCTGCACTGCTGTGCAGTGACGGCTGGATGACAGCAGGCCTCCAGGAATCTGTCCGGAGTGTGTTCCGTCACGGCACTGACGGGCTCTAGGGAATGACTACTAAATGGCTGTTGAGGTTTTTTTAAAGAATAAATGCAATTTCAAACAAATTGCCCAGAAGAATACACTGTTTGCAAAGTCACACTCCACATATAACCGAGCTCACTCTGGGCAGAACTCTCACCAGGTCTCACGCAGCGCTCAATGGAGAACTCAGCAGGGTGGGGTGGGGTGGCTACCCTCTACCCTGCCTGGGCACACTGTCCCATTCTCGGAAGAATGTCAGAGCACGCAGCAGATGGCCTGAGACCTCACTACGTGACGCCTTACCCGGCCACGGCAAGGCTGGTTTTTTTCCAGAGAACTGCCTTTCAAAATAACTCTCAAAGATGGCAGGAGTCGGTGCCCGTAGCCCAGGAGGAGCCCACAGGTGCCCGTAGCCCAGGAGGAGCCCACACTCACACTGTTGAAGATCTGCAGGCCGTCGTGGCCGCCCGACACGTGGATCCTGCCCTCAAAGACCGTGACCCCGGCAGCGCTGCGATTCGAGCTCATCGGGGTCACCACTGTCCACCTTCAGGAAAGAGCCACAGCAGAAGGGGTGCCATGAGACCCGGTGTCCCTGCCCTCCCAAGACAGCTTAGAGCAGTTTGGGCGCTGTGCTGCGTTCCCTCGTGCCCTGGACAAATCTCTCCACCTCTTAACGCCTCTCCCACCGCCTGCCGACAGCCTTCGCTGGTGGCCGCCTCTCCCTCAGCTTCGGACGTGCGGCGGGTCTTCTCTGCTCGTCTCTGCCGCTGCTCACACCAGCACGCGCCAGCCAAGGCCTCTTACAGACCTGCTCCTCCCCTGTACCCCGGGACTTCATGGGACCACCAGATACCTAGTTATAATACTTGTAAACCCAGCATTTTAAGGCCTCTTCTCCCTCGTGCTCATCATTCTTGTGGTCACCAAGTCCCCGATGATTTGCGTCCTAGTCACTGCTCATCCCCACACCCTGGCTCTGGCCTCTGACCTGGACCATCACAACAGCCCCCACAGGTGGCCTGTGTTCAGACCACTCCCACTCAGACTCTGTGTAGCACGTCCCTCCAGTGGCTCCTCACTGCTCCCTCTAAGGCAGAGTCCGGGTTTCCTTGTGTGGGACTCTGTCCACTTTCCAGCTTCACCTCCTGACGCGCACTGCCCAGTCCGCTCCCCGATCACACTGTCTCATCTCTGAGCCTCTCTTCTGGCTGGCTCCCTGCCTGTGGCGCGCATCGCCGCGGTCCAGGATGCATCTCCCTTCAGAAGGCACCTCTGCAACCCTGCCTCTCCCCGCAACCCTGGGGAAGATGAAGGCGTTCCCCATTCTGTGCCCAAAGCTCCAGACACAGGCCCCTGGGTAGGGAGATCGCGATGCGCCTGTGGCCCCAGCAGACTATGTGCGACGTAAGAATCTTAGACACCCTGCTTGCTGCCCGATTACGTAAGTTAGTTCAGTGAACAGAATCTTGGCTTAACAGCACTCTGATGAATCGACTCTACTAATGTGCTTATATTTTGTTGCATAACATGAGAAGATTCAAGTACTGAAATGAAAAATCTGGGCTAGTGTTTTCCAAAGAGTGTTACACAAAATAATTCCACAAGATGGGGATAGGTGTTATATGAAATGAGCTTAAACAGGTTTCTTTCCACAGAACTCTTCATTCTTTAAAATGTTAATATTGCATTACAAAAAGATAAGGACTTGTATAGGCATCAACATTTCCTGAACTTTCTGACCATGCAACTTTTTTCTTTTTTCAAATCATATCCTGCCCACGTAAGAACGAGCTGTTCATCTATTTATTATTCCCTTTCCCCTGCATTTCCTTTATAATGGGCTGATTTAGCTAAGAGGTAAAGAGCACTAAATAAACATTTCCAAGTCTCTGTGAAGACTATTTGTTTTTAAAATTTATTTAATCATTAATTTGTTTAACCCAAGGTTACTAAAGGTACTATACGAAGCTAAAAAGGTACTCTATCTTTGAGAAGCGTGATTTAAAAACTGCAGCTCTAATCTTTTACACTCCCTTTAGCAAGCTCCAGCTGCCCCAGGGGGGTTGAGCTCTTACTTGTCCGTCTCAGGTGAGTAGGTCTCCACAGAGTTGAGGGAAGAGTTGCCGTCGTAGCCCCCACAGACGTAGATCTGCCCGTCCAGCACGACCGTCCCCATGGCACTGAAACAGACAGAGCCGTCATCCCAGGTGGACCTCAGACTTCCTGGGGCACCCTTCATGATCCCTGAGAAATAAACCTCCCACCTCCCACTGCTTCTTTCTAGAACAGACCTAAATCCCAGGTATGTGATTAGGTAAAGGTGTCCAACTGAGGGGCGAGAAGCTTCCCCGTGGCTCCTCTCGCCTCCCACCCCTCTGCCTGGGGGTGCCTGCCTCCGAGACTTCTGTCTTTGATCCGAGGCACTCGCCTTGTGCTGTGGTCTAATTTACTTTTAAGGCCCTGATCGAGTTACTCAAAAAGCCATCCTAGACCCCTCAGCACCACTTACTCTCTCCCCACCCCACACTCTGGAGCAGCCTCTTCACTCCTGCGCTTGTCGCATCCATCCATGCATCATCCACCCACCCACCCACCCAGCCATTCATTCAGTCATCATACTTTCATTAGGCATGCTGGCACACAAACTAGGTTTAGAATGATGCACACACCAAAGCCCCTGTCCACAGGTCCTCACAATCTGGCACTATAGAGTCCAGAATTGACCTGCCGCCTCTTCACATGTGGGGACCTCCTGGAAGACAGGGGTGTGACCCATCAGTGTGACCCTTACAGTGATTAGTGTGGCGCTTCGCACATAACAGGCCCTCAACATATGTTTGTTGTGTTGCCCTGATTTTTCCATCAATTCGCTACAAAGTTCAACAAAGGTCTTTGCACTACATACACGGCCCTGCACAGCCCTCCTCGGTCTCAGTGGGCGACGTGACAGCTCCTATTGGTAGAGCCCTTACTAAATGTGTCAGGCACTCTGCGCGTGCTATCTCCACCCTCACCACGCCCTGCAAGGAAGCACCAGCATCCTGACTGCCGGCGGGCAGCCGCGGCCTGCAGAGCTGGGCTCTCGTCTCCAGCTGCCCGGAGGGAAGCACGCCTCGGATTCAAATGGGAGAAGCCTGACTCCTGTGCTGTTCACCATGCCAGACTCTCCTAGCACCAAAGACCCGGGGGTCTGGCGTAATCGTCGTCTTCTGCTCTGCACAAAGCCTCATGAGCAATTAAGCACGAACGCCGAACGGCCCGATGCACGGTTTTCAAACCTGAAGCTGGAGCAGATTAAACATGAATCTCGGGGGTGGGTGGGAGGAGTGTCTAACGAACAGGAAAACACAACACACCAGGCTCACTGCCACAGTTCAAATGTACATAGCAAATCGAACTGATCCACACAATGTCCCTGTGAGGGACGTGGTGAAAGACCCCTTGCACCAGCCCGAAGGAGGAAAAGCACTTGTCTTAGGCAAGGACCGTGGGAAGATCACAAATGCACCAGTCAGGTCGCCATCCTTCTAGAGCAGACACAAGTAACAATACGGGAGTTTAACAAAAGTATGAGAAAGAATTAAGAGGTGCCACAAAACTCCGTGAGATGAACTATCAGCCAAGTGGTAAAAACAAGCGTGGAGGGAGCAGGGGAATGCTGATGAGCAGGGAGAGAAAGCTCCAGGAAGCAGCCCGAAGACCGGGGGAGGGGAGGCGACGGCCAGAGAGCTGTGGGATGTCAGGAGAAACGTGAAGGGAACATTTTAAGGTAGCCTGTAATTTGAAGGGGATGAAATGGAGCTGGGCCCATGCTACTAATAACAGGCCATTAGCCGCAGAGAGGGGACGAATGCCCAGAGGGCTTTCCTTCCAGACGAGGCTCCAAAACCCCATGACATCGAAGCTAGGAAGTAGGCCAAAAGCAGACACACGAGGAAGAACAACTGACTGCAGTCAAAGCACAAAAGGCTCCCAGGGCTGGGGATTACAGAGCATCGAGCCATTCGAGGCCACAGAAAACTGCACAATGTCCAAGGAGCAGAAGGGGAGGCCCCGAGGCGGTGACATGGGAGGAAAGCAGCACGAGCGGATCTCATAGATACACTTTTTTTCTTCAGAACAAACCTACTCTGACCCTGGGTGCATCTGGTCTTACTGGCGCAAAGGCAGATTCCTCCTGGTTCAAGGCCACATGCTAACAGGGATAAAAGTGGAACGCGTATCACGGCTGTGACACTTTCGTGCGGGAAAGGACATGCACACAGTTCTTCCTCACCACACGTGCAGTCACTTGATCATTTTTCCTGTGATCACGAGATCTCACAACTAGAGAACCCAAGGCATGGCCGGACAAAGAGGTCTGTGAGGCAAGCGCTCAAACCATGGAATTACGAAGCAGGAATCCCCTTAAACAGTAACCTGTCCGGGGGCTTTCAAACTGCCCCTTTCAAAAAAACAACAAAAAAAATCATGTCCCTTTATGGCCTTAAAGTGGGGCATATGTCAAGGATGCTCACTATGTAAAAGAGATAAACGAGGAGCTGTTTCGGTTAAGTAGGCAGGGGGCCTGGACTGCCTTCCTCTCCTCTGTCAGCCCTGGAAGAGAAACATCGGGGTGCCATCAGAAACCCCTGCTCTGGTGTGGCCTCTCTGAGGGCACAAGAGGGGAAGTTCCGCCCACCCCCTCCAAAGCTCCACACTCATCGGATGGGAGGAAAGCAGCTGCCTGTCACTCTGGCACTAAGAAGGCTAAAAGCGGGCACTATTCACATGTCCTCTCATCCCACCACTAATTCGAGAAATGTGAGCAGCAAGTGACGGAGGAAACAAGCAGCTGGAATGTGCTGAGAGACGTGCAGACTCAGGCGGCCTCCCCAGGACCTGTGCGCTCAGGCCTGGCGTACCGTCCGGTCACCAAGAAGAGAGCTCCGCTGTGGCTCACCGCTCCCGGGACTTCCTCTTATCACTAGTGAAGTTAAATCCTCCTTGTTTGAGTTTCTTCCAACGTCAATCCCACCTCTTCCCTGAAGCCTCAGTGTTTCAGGCCAGGTTCTCTCCTTCATGGAATCTTCCATCACACATGTTTTCAGGCACTTAAATAACAATACAACTTCTGCACAGCCATGACTCATCTTTTAAGCAGATGGGGGCTTGCTCCCGGGGGCACCCGCCTGGCTGCAGGGACTCCCCAAGCAACAGCTTGTGTTTCATCTATCACGTGTCCCTGCGTATCTAGCACGGCGCTCCCCAGATGCTCAGCGTGTGTGCTCGGGCTGCGCGAACGGCTTCCAGAATACCTTCTCTTGCTGTTCATGCTCCCCACTCGGGTCCACGTGTCCGTCTCTGGGTTGTAGACCTCCACAGTGCTCAGCCGCAGCTGGCCGTCATACCCCCCGATGGCATAGAGAAGCCCGTTCACCACGGCCACGCCGACGCGGCTGCGGGCCGTTGTCATGGGATGGCACTTCTCCCAGCGATTGGCGATGGGGTCGAACACTTCCACCACGTTCAGGGAGTCACCTGCATAAAAATTTGCTACTCAAATTAAAACAAATGAGACCACTCGTTTAGATCACAGCTGTTGGGTACTGATTATACGGAACGATTAACTAGGTTCTATCGGCTCTTCCCACAGGATTTCTCAATCCAGAAGGCTCACTAAGAAATTCCAGCCATGATAACCTCAAACTTAATTCCTTAAGAAAAACCAGAATCAGACGGGAGGCATTTACTTTCTAGAGAGGGCAATGTTTGAAGTTGCATGAGGTACTCCACTGCCTAAACCAAAGATGAGGCAGATGGATACATAACTTCCCCAATGCAAGAGGCACACCCAGAGGCAGGGCGTGGTGCCAATGCCCACTTTCACTTGCCAGCCCATGACCCTGGGCAAGAGACTTCGTATCCCCACCTTCTGTCCTCACAGATGAAATGAAGCTCCTCTCTATGGCAGAGCTACTGCGTGGATTAATGACGTAATAGGTAAATCACCTAGCATAGTTCAAGAATAGACTAGGCGCTCAATAAGCAGTAGTCATAATAGCAAGGACTGGTACTTCCAACCTTACTTTTGCATTAGGTTTTCGTGGGGATCAAACAAAAGACTTCTCCTCCCTGTTTTATTCTGCTCTGGCGCACTTAGCACCTGCCACATCACAGCGTTGACTAGTTGAGGAGTTACCTTTACCGGGCCATAGGGTTAACGAGCAGGACAAACTAGATGTCTCACCAACTCCCACCAACTCCCACCCCACACACACCTGGACTGGCACTGTGAAAAGGCCTGGCCTCCACGTCAGAGATGACTCCTCCCTGTGCCATTGTACCGCCCGGAATCGGGTGCCCATTTGCCCTGTTTACTAAATCTCCACTGCCCTGCAATGGTGCCTGGGCGGGAAGGGTGGGAGGGTTCCCACAGAACTTCCCTGAGAACTTGACTGCGTGACACAAGACCTGCCAACAGCACACAAACTGCAAAGCATGTGCATGTGTCCCAGGAGCTGAGAGGGGATGAGTATAAAGTACTGACAGTGGCAGACTCTGTGTATGTGGAGAACCATCCTTCTTACGGTGACGTCCTCAGTCTAACCCCAGGGATCCATATAACCAAATGTGTTCAGTCTGGTGACAGAACTGGGTCTCTGACTATATCCTATCCAGGCCCGAGCAGATCCCACAGCCAACGTGACACCAGGGAAAGAGTGCTGGCTGAGGAACCAGGACCCAAGACTGAGTCCTTGCTCTGCCGAAAACTTGTGTGAACATGGTGGAAGTTCTCTGGGCCTCAATTTCCCTACCTGTGAGGTAAGGGGCCTAGGCCTCACGGATGTCTAAAGGCCTCTTTAGCTCTGATATTCAATAGTATTAATACCTGACTTGCTCTAACTGCAGCACAATTACATAAAATCAGGATGGGCAAGGGGCGGTGACGCAGGAGAGGAACCGCAGGGCCAGGCTAGGTTGTTTGGCGCTTGCTTGTCCACGGAGCCCAAGACAAGGCTCTGCGAAGGCGGAGTTGCAAGATACCTGCTGAGTTGAGGCCTCCCACGGCATAGATGAGGCCGGCGATGGACGTGCAGCAGCGAGGCCGAGTCCTGAAAGCTGGCAGGTGCGGCCGGCGCTCTGGCATGAGGTGATAGTCCTTCGCTTCATCCACCAGGTCCCTGGAAAAAGGTGCGAGGTGCTAGTCAGGAGGTATCTTCCCCAGTGATCTACATTTGCATTTCAAAGCCTGGCTTCCTCACATCCAACTGTGGCAGGGAACTTGGGAAGAGAACACTTCTGGAGGGTTTGGTCTCAAAGAACCGAGGTGAATCCAGAAGGAACCATACAGAGCTATTGAGACATGCTCAAAATTGGAGGGGGAAGACAAGCTGAGCCCACCAAGGCTACTGTAATCACAGTGAATATCTTCTAACAGGTGCATACCTGGCTGGAGAAAAACAGGGTGGTGCCTAAAAGAGCTCACTTCGGAGAGGTGCATCGAGCAGCCCGTATCCTGTCTGCTACCCGGGCCTAGCTCCTCCTCTCCATCCCCGTAGCTCACACCCTGCAGTCCACCACCTCCTGCCCGGACTGCTCCTGATGACGCTCCCTGTCTGCCGCCAGCCCCACTCCTCCACTTCACCTTCTACACTCAGTCCAAGCTGCTTTCTAAGAACTGTTGATGGCTACCCGTTGCCTAGAGAATAAATTTCTAACTCGACAGCATCCGTGAGACTGCATGTCACAGGGTCCCAGCTACCTCCAGGCGCACCTCCACCCCTAAGGGACACGCACCTTCATCCCACTTGCATCAAGCCACTGAGCTAGCTGTGAACATGACAAGCAATCTGCAGGATACATATTTTTCTCTGCTGCTCTGCTTTTGCGACGATCCTCCTGGAGGGCTACCATCTTCTGCGTTGTTTTGGTAGCCGTTATGCCGTGTCATCATTGACTTATTCTGGGCAGAAGTTTCACGTGCTGGTAAATATGCCCCCTCCCCCCCGCGCTGCCCATCACTGAGGCCTGTGCACTGACCGATGCTGACTGAAGGGGACAGGAGCCCGAGGCATCACCACTAAGTCAGCTGCTGGTGTGGACAGGGTCAGGGCAGGCAGAACCTCCAGGTGGATGCCTGAAGGTTCATCAGAAGCCCACTGGGTGGAGATGCTAGAAAATTCTCAGGCAACTTTGGGAGGAAGCCCCTTTTGCCTTGATGCTCCCGCACGGCACATGTCTCTGCCCCAGGTGTAGACAGAGGGCAAATCAATCTGTGTGCCATGGATTAAGACTGACCACTCCTGACCCTTTCTCTCCTAAGCTGAACGGAAACGGCCCAAGTGGCCGAGTTCTCCCCTCTGCCCAGACCCCTGGCAGCAGGATCCCGCACAGGCCCACCCCTGCTCACCTGCACTTGTGGCAGCAACGCACCAGGTCGTCCTGCTGCACTCGGTCCGACAGGAACTGGGGCCGGCAGAGGGGCAGGCGGATATTGGACAGCAGCTCAGGCAGGCAGGGCCCCCTCTGCTCCCGGTCGTATCTGACCCAGGCCAACGCGGCTTCAAAGACCTGCCATGACAGACAGCGGAAGCTGCGGGGGCAACTCTTCGCAGCCAGAGGCCACACCCTGATCCTCCCAACCTCCAGGCCTCCGCTCCCCCTACTGAGGCCATCCCTGGGCTGTTCGATCTTTCCAATTTCTCTCCTGAATCCACTGTTTTCTCTCCGCTTCCCCAGCTACCCCATTCGGTCCAGTCTCTTGAAACGCAAGCCCAGGTTACTGTGACAGCTCCTGGCTTTCATTACGCTGTCCTAATGAAAACCCATCAACGGCTCCTTAGTCCTTTCTGAGTCACAACAAAGTGCCTATTTACCTTCCTTCCTGCTGTTCCTGAACCCTACTCCTAAATTCGCCCCACCACCCTCTGTTCTAGCCAGGCTGGCTGGTCCCCTGTTCACACTGTCCCCTTCACCTAGAATGTCCCCTCATCGCCTCTTCATCCAAACCCGCTCTCCTTTCTTTAAGGTCTGGCTCAAGATCCATGTGCTCCACGGAGCCTTCCCTAATAGCTCCAACCACAAGGTCCTCTCTCTCTAAAACCCTCCCGGCCTTACGAATGTATCACGCCAATAAACGTGAGCTGCCCAGGTCATATTAATTAGTGGAAGAGCTAGGGACAGAGTCCTTGCTCCTGGGGTGAGCGAGAGCACCCACACTGCTGAGCTCAGGGTCCACTTTTCTACTGCTAATATTCGGGGTAAGGGCTCTTCAGACATGAAGAAAATGAGCTGAGTTGCGATTGACATCCCAGTGGTTTGCCTCCTGGGGACTGGGGCTCCTTCCGCCGAAGCAGAGCTTCATGACAGGCTAGGACTCTTGATTTCAAATATCCCCAGCTGCTCTGCCATGGCCTTGGCTGGAACTCCCCACTGACCCAAGTGGCAGAGGCCTGGACGCAGCAGCGCTCCCAGGGCTTGCAGGGCCAGGCACAAATGTGCACCTCACGGCCCAGCCCTCGCTACCTGCTGCTCAAAGCAGCGTTTACTCACAGTTCTCTTAGAACAACTTGCGCCATATCTGCACTGAACGGAAAGCATCGCCCTTTGCTCCTCTCTGGCTGCTCATACCCTAAATTCTTGTTGAAGCTGTTCTTGACCGCCCCAAGATGTTTCCTTTGTCCACAGAGGACCCTCTAATCACTCACACCTTGCTTTGCCAATAGCTGCACCTCTTCCATAATTGTAAGTATGGCAGCACCTGACTGCCGCTTCTAATCCTTCCGGCTCAGGAACTGATGCCAGGTAGCCTATGACATGCTCCCCCTCCCCAAACCTCCCTTTGGGTCCCCACCTCCAGCCTATTTCCTCACCTCTCTCTCATCCAGCATGGGCCCCCTGGGTTATTATGTGGGTGCCCTCAATTCCCATGCTATGCACCCATCTCCCTTAATCACACATACTTGGGGAAAAAAAAAAATCTCTACTGTACCTGTATATTTGGCTGACGGAAAATGCACAGCGGAGCTGACCGGTTTATTTTAGATTTGTGACCACTGATCTCATCAGGTCCTGCTTCCTATCCAGCCCTGCCCACTTCCTTAGCATTGTCCACTTCCTCTCCCCGACCCTGGAGGTCTACAGCACACCTTTTCAGCTCTCCTCATATTTCTAATACTCCTCCCTCATCCTCATTCTCAGCTTAGAAATTAGAAACAAGTCGGAAGAGAATGTCAAAAGAATGTGCCGGCCTCCCCTTTCACCCCGCCCCTCGCCTACAGCTGGGTGTGTGGACCGAACAGCCTGCGCGCCTATCAAATACACACCTGTAGTGGCCTAGGTATGTCCCTTCTCACTCTCCTCAGAACGTCATTCCTGCAACTATTTTCCCTTTTCTCCTACCTTAACTATCTTCCCTCTTCTCTGGAAAATTCCCATCAGCAGTCAAATTATATTGTAACTTCTCTCACCTTAAAAAAAACAAAACCCTCTTGACTTCATACTCCCCACCAGCGACTGCCCCAATGCTCTGTTCTCCTTTAGAAAAAGATTCTTTCAAAAGTTATTTCCAGCTCACGGCAGCACTATTTCTAATAGCAAATATTGGAAATAACCCGAACATCTAAGAATAATGAAAGCAAGGTTGATAAAATGAATGGAATATTATTTAGATATTAAAATGTATAAAAAGTTGCCATGAAAAAAATGCATGATACAATGAACAACAGTCGCATACACGTCATGATCTCCATTTTGTCACCCACGGTCGGCCCGTGTGCTCTACAGACCTGTTCCTCAGATTTGACATTCAGCTCATCCCGAGACACCAGCTCGAGCACGTCCTCCAAGGGCAGGGCCAGGAATTCCTCCGACGCGGACACCTCCACGAAGTGCTGGTGGATGAAGCTGTTGGCTGCATCGTACAGCACAGCGCACATCATTGTCTCAGCAAACTGGCGTACGCCCAGGCAGTTTTTGGGGTGGAGCCTTTTGGTATAAGAAAAGATGAAAAGAAAAAATTGAGAGAAAGAAAGAATGCTATCTTTGATCATTCTCGGGTTGGTTCTGGGTAGAGCCACAGAACCAAAAACAACAACAACAACAAACTTTGTCCTCAACTTTGGAAACGCCCTGTGTAATATCAGGTGCCTCTCTGGGACTCGACTTGTAAAGGTATAAAGTTAAGACAGATTATCCTCAAAGGTCCCTGCCTCCTGGGCCTGGTGTCCTGTGCGTCCAGATGGGACGTCCTCTCTGCAAAGCCCTATGATGCAGCTCTCAGAGGAGAAAGATTAGAATATGTACTGAAGGACCTGCTGACATTCTTGGTTGAGTGTCTACCTTTGGTCACCAAGAAGGCACTGCGGTTGTAGCATGAGAGTTTAAACCACGAGGAGAGATGACCTCCCTAACGTTGGGACCCTTACACTTTTTTCTATTTTTAAACAGAAAGAGGCACTATGGGTCTAATTGTTCAGACAGCCAGATACGACATCCAGGCCGCTATCACCTACTCAGCACCATCGGGAGTCAAGTACTTTCCCAGGCCTTCTGCAGGCATTCTCCAAAATCTTTTCAAGAACACTGCCAAGTGTAATCACTCTCATTTTTAGATGGAAAACTGAGGCCAGAGAAACTAAGAAGGAGGAAGAAACTGCCCTGGCCTAAAAATCACTTTTCTAAGCATCTATTAGGTGACACGACTTTGTACCAGCCTGGATCCAGTGTTGATAGTGATGACCTCCGCAGCCCCTAGGGGGAGCTGCTGTCCCCTTGTGAGTGGCTAACTGAATCCTTTCCAGAGTGCCTACTTAATCATTCCCCCAGTTCTGCAGGAACACAGAGATGAACCAGGTCCAGTCGGTGTCCTTCAGAAGCTCAGAAACGAGCAGGAAAGACAGTGGTGTGCCCCCCACCCCCCCACCCCCCCCGCCGCAGCCCTGCAGCCTGCCCCAGAAGGCGTCCATGGCAGGGTCACACCAGGCTCTGGGCTCTCACCACCTGGCCTCCGCTTGCAAAACCTGGAACAGTACCGCCTACTTCCCGATGAAACCACTCACCCACACCCAGCAGAGTGTCCCCTGCATGTGAGGTGTCATGACCATGGTTTACGGGACTGCCTGCCTGCACACCCAGCAGTGCTCAGTGACATCCACGAGCATCATACGGGCAGGATGTGGACCGCAGGTGAGGTTCACAGAACTGCTGAGCGAACTGGGTTGGTGGAGAGGGAAGGGGAGAGGGAGGGGTCAGCTCTAAGAGGGGATAAGGTTCGCAAGGCAGATCTGCAGTGGGAAGGATGCTGGCCTTCAGGCCAGGGACATGGTGATCAGAGTGCTCGGGTGGCGGCCAGGCCTTGGAGAACAGCACACACATAAGGCGCTCGCTGCTCTGGTTTCTCCCTGCCTGTGTGCGGCCCGGCACTAACCCTCACCCCCACACACCTCTAGTGGTTAAGAGGCGGCTTTTACTTTCTGACTAGACCAAGAGCTTTGCCTCTTGAGGGGGAGAAGAGGCTCATCTGCTCAGTCATGAAAAGGTCACTGCCAAGTGCTGGACAAAGGCAGGGGTATAATCCATGGTCCTCACCCTAAAAGAGCATACAATGATTGCTCCCAGGGGACAGGGGGACAGAGGATTCCAGGAGGTAAAATTTGGGGGGATTCTCAAAGAGCTGAAGGAAAACAAAGATCAAGAAACTGAAGGAGGAGGAAGGAGCTAAACGAAGATGGAGATGTCCGTGGAACGGTCAAGGAGCATTGAATAAACCAGTGATGAGGACAGTCAGCTGAATCAGCAGCTGGTCAGACTGGAGAGAGAGGACCAGATGAAGAGGAACGAGTCAGGCCAAGGGAGAGTGCAGGCGGGGCTTCTTAAATCATGTTTTTCAAAGGTTCAACCCAAAGAACTGGGTACTTACTGCTTCATACGGATTTCAAGAAAGGACATTTCTGCAGAGTAACCTTCCCAGCTCACTCTCTTCATAAAACTATGTGCCCCAAAGACTCAGTAAACGGGCAGGGATTCCAGAAGTAAACGGCCATGCTCTCCGCCCCAGGCCAGGCCCACCCAATCACCTCACCGTTCTCGGAGGAACGTGCAGCAGGCGTCCTTGATGCTCTGCAGCTGCAGGAAGCTCGCCCCCATCAGCAGCGACTGCACATTCTGCTGGTCAATGGCAAGGTGGCCATTGTAGGCAAAGTTGATCAGAGCTTCCAGGGCGCTAGAGGAAAGAGGAAGGATGCTCTTCAGAGACAGGCCACAGGAGACTCAGGCTGCCAGTGAGCTGATGTCACTCCCTGGGGAATGGATGGGCCCCGCTCGGAAACCCAGTTAGCCCAGGCCCTTTGAGAAGCTATGGGAATGGAATAATTACTTCACCATATTCAGACTCATTCTACTTCTTGTCTTTACTGCCCAAAGAATTTTATAACAGAAAATTCCAAAGAGAAATCAATTACCCACAATCTCACTACTGAATGAGTCAACGATGGTCATTTTTCTAGGTTCGTTTTCAGTCCTTACTGGCCTATGCGTGTAATTTGTATGGATATAATCATATGACACTTATGAGGCCATTTCCCGTGTTGTTTCACTGCCTTCACGTTTATCATTTTTAGTGGCTGCTGTATAGTATATATAGTATAGCATGTCAATATACTATCATATGTGTGCTCTAGTAGAATAAAAATACATCAAAACTCTCATTTTAATTGTCTCAGGCCACCAGCTGAGGCTCTAATTTGTTTACTAATCACCTGCTATGTGTGTGGAATATTGCAGATACAAATACTGTATCCTGCTGAGGGCCCCCAAATGGCACCAGGCACAAGGCTGAAGCTGCCCCTGGGAGCAGCCCGTGACACCGAGTGGAGGGGCTGGGTACCTTGGGTCCATTCCTTGCATCACTATCTCGTCCTGCTTGCACTCCATCATGTCATTTGTAAACATAGCGTGGAAGTACGGGATAGAGGCTGCTAAGACGATCCGGTGAGCACTGAATTTGTGGTCCCCAATCTGTGGGCAAAAGTAAAAACAAAGATAGATACTGAGGGATGCAAATACAAACCCCAACCTGCCCCTTCCACAGCTTAACCCTCTGTCCATGGGGATGGTACCGGAGCATCCCACTACATGACAGCCAAGGCTTAGCATGGAGACCCACAAAGAATGTAAACGACATTTTCATGAGGTATTAAAATGGTTAAAAAATGTAAGCCTGAAAGCCTCGAGCGGTAGTTTTTACTTATATGTGGGCTTCGCTGCACCCCTCCCAACTCCCACATCAACTCAAAGACCTGGTTTCTCTAACACTTTATCCTGATCCCAGTTTTATTAGAAGGCAGAGGAAGTAGAAAAACTGGCCAAGAACCCTGGAGGTCCTGCGGTAGGTTCCTCAGAAAGGATAGTGATAGGAAAAGATGAGGAGAAGCAAGACCAAACTTGATTAGGAGGCACCTGCAGGGATCAGGACAGAGCAGGTGTCATGGGCACAAATGTTGGGGGTCCTTGGGTAGCAACCAGGCTGTGGTAGGCCACAAGGAACCCAGAGTTCCTCTTGGGAAAATGACCCTGGTAGCGGCCAGCTGGAGGCGGCTGATGTGGACTGGCGGGTGCTCTGCGTGGCCCACAGGGCTCAGGCCCATGGTCCTCACAGTGACGAGACAAACTCTTCAATTAGTGTTGAACCCTCAGTGACTGACGCATCCTTAGCCTGGCCAGATCGATAAAGTGATTTCCAACCATCTGCCAAAAGGATATTCCCTTTCTAAGCGTTGCCATTTATAGCTCCAAGCTGCATAAGCATCTCCACCAAAGAGCTTCCTACTCTTCACAAAGAGCAAAACAGTCCTGCCTTTCCTTTGCCTGAGATCCACATTAGTGAGGTGCAAGAGCATCTCACTAACTGATGCTCATCCGTTCGCGTCACATTTATGCAAGGATTCTAGCTCAGGCTCTGTCACTATGCTCTCTTTTTTCAGTGACAGTTTATTACCTGTGATCACACGCACAATCTTCCAAATACCAAAAGATCCTTATCAGATTCAGATTCTCTGAGTTCCTCATATAATTCCAGGTGTTCCTCTACTACTGGGGTTGGGGACATTAAATGGCTGTGTGCTTTGGGGGGTGGGGGTTTCATAATGTAAAAAAATCACAGTAATACATACAAATATTTCTTAAAGTTCCATAAGGCTTTATGATGAAAATCAGCAGTTTTTGCTTCGCCATTTCCTGCTCCCAGGGGCAACTATTCCAGTATTTATTTCTACCTAAGTAATGTGCCTATAATATTACTTCTCGATTTTTCACTTTTAGTTATTACTTACGGTTGTCACTCCAAATAGCCCCCAACAACCTCTGTCTCCTGACAGTCACACCCTTGTGCAGTCCCCTCCCACAATGTCTCAGGGTTGGTCTGTGCCTGACAGAATATAGCAGTGATGATGGTATGTCACGTTCAAGGCTACGTCATAAAAGGCACTTACTGTCAATATCCTCTCACAGTCTCTCCCAGTCCCTTGCTCCCAGGAAAGCCAGGTAACTGCTCATCGCGAAAAGAGGTACCTGAGGAGGGGCTGAGACCTCCGCCTGTGGCGACCTGAGGGAGCCCCAGTCTGCGCCTGGACTATACCCTACGAGAGGTCTCTAAGCTGCTTCTGAATTCCTGCCCCACAGAAACTGAGATAAGAAAAAAATGTTATTTTAAGTCACTAAGTTTTGGGGTGATTTGTTATTCAGCAAAAGGTAGCTATTACACTACCTATTTAATTCTTTTGACAGAAAGTTAAGATTTGGTTCTGACACTTTCTTTACAATCTACTCCACTTATTCTATCTTTCAATATAATTATTGTCAAATTCTGGTTAAATTAATAGTTATATTATTAGGAGGACTACATGAATATTATTTATAGACAAGCCATGATTATACTATGATTACGTTTCATTTTTTGTATAATTTTTATTTTCCCTGGAGATAATAAAAAAAAAAGGGTAAAACTCCTTTTAATATGTTCAATCAGGTACCTGTCAGTTTGTTCTTCAGACATCCCTACGGGAAACTCTGTCCTTCTGGGAATTCCTTTCATCACTTACACTGGAACCCCTGTTTCCTGGATCCCATTTAGTCTTCTTCCTTATTTATTCCTTTGTCCTGGCGGACAGTGTCTTCTAGCACAGCTTCCTAAGAAAGGGTCCACTGTAAAATGTTTTTACTCACAGCACTTCTGAAACCATATATGTGGGTTTTTTTTTTTTTCCCTCACACAAACTAATTCTCCAACTGTCCACACCAAAGGTGTCCTACAATTTAAATCTGGCACTGACTAGGTTGTTTGAGTAGACACCATAGGTTAAATTAAAGGCTCAGTCTCACAAACTGGCCCTGCTTCAGGTACAAGTGCAAGTCTGGGCCACTCATATCTCTGATCGATGGGCTAGAATTGGTGGTGAAGGGGACGGTTCCCCCACAATCCCCGCCTCAGCTCTCATCATTTGCTAGAATGGTTCACAGAACTCAGGGAACAGAGTTTACTTACTCTTACTGGTTCACAGAACTCAGGGAACAGAGTTTACTTATTCTTTTGTATCTTATATAAGATACAAAAGAAGAGCCAGATGAAGAGGTACATAGGGCAAGGTCTGGAAGGGTCCCAAGAATAGGAGCTTCTGTCACCATGAAATTGGAGTGTGCCACCCTCCTTGCACGTAGATATGTTCATTGACTTGGAAAGTCTCCAAACTCCACTGTTTAGGAAGTTTATGGAGGTTCTATTACGAAAGCATGACTGATCAAATCATCGGTCATTGGTGATTTTAGCTTCCCTGAGGTCAAGGGGTGGGGCTGAAAGTGCCAACCTCTACTCAAATGGTTGGTTCCTCTGGCAACCAACCCCCATCCTGAAGCTATCTAGGTGCCCAGAGTTACCTCTGGGCACCTAGATAGCTTGGTTGATTGTTCCTCTCACTATTACTCAGAAAATTCCAAGGGTTTTAAGAAGCTCTTGTGTCATGAACTAGGAACGAAGACCAAAAATTATAACAAAAGATGCTCTTTTTACCCCTACTACTCAGGAAATTACAAGAGTTTTAGGAGCTCTGTGCCAAGTAACCAGGAACAAAGAAGAAACAGATATTTCTTCTTATATCACGATATTACAGAGCATAAAAACACTATGTCTGAAAATGTCTTGATTATCTTTAAACTTGGGTGATAGGTTAGCTGGCTATAAAATTCTAAGTTTTGGGGGAATATTTTTTTTCTGTCAGAATTTTGAGGGTCTAATATCTTACAGCTTGTTGCTCTTAGAAATCTAATGCCATTTTGAATAGTAACCCTAAATATGTGACTATTCTTTCTAGAAGGTTTTAAGACTTTCTCTTTATTTTCAGAGTTCTGAAATCTCACAAGGTTTTTACCCTGGTGTTCGTTTTCTTTACTGTATCATTCTATAGACATTATTTCAGTCCTGGAAATATCTTTTCATACACTTCTTTGATAATTTCCTCCTCTATATTGTCTATTTTGTCTCTAAATTTCCATTAGTCAGGTGTTGGCCCTCTTGGAATGATACTCTACATTTTTTAATCAGTTCTCTCCTATTTTCCATATCTTTAATTTGGTTTATCTTCCAGGAATCTATTTCAACTTTATCTTCCAATATTTCTGTGCTGTAGCTTTTTACACTGGCTATCATATTTTTAATTTCCAAGAGGTCTTTCTTGTTTGCTAAAGGTTCCTTTTTCTATTTTGAAAGAATCTTGTTCCTCTTTCATGAATGCAATATTTTCTCTACTCTTTCTCAAGATATGAATAGTTAAATTTTCTTCTCTTCCTCCTCCATGCTTAACTGTTTTCTCTGAGTTTTTTCTCTTCTATTTGTTTTGGTCTCTGTCTTTTATGTTAGAGGCTTATCATTAAACGTCTCGTGATGCTTGCTATCTGCTTATACTTTTAGAAGCTATTTGAAAGTTCTATTTGGGGGCTAGGCTTGTCAGCTTGTGGAACTGGTGTAAGGGTAATCAAGCAAGAATCTGCCATTTTACTGAGGACTCTCAGAAGTAGTATCTTTAGAACTTTTTCTTGGGGGCTAATTTTATCAGAAAGACCTTCCCATCTCTCACAAGAGAGTGCCTGCCTGCAGAAAAGCTGGAAAGTGGGAAAGAGAAGAGAATGATCTTGCCACTCAATATTTAGAACTTGGTCTTAAAGCCCTTATTTTCAGTTTTGCTCCGTATTTCATTCCTTCTTCTATGCTTGGTATGCCTCTGGTCCAATATTGAAGACTGAAACTCCTGTCTCCGGAGAATAGGGGAGGGACTGTAGGCATCTGGCTGGTTTTCACAAAGACTTTCAACTAATCTTCCTGTTCTCAGTATTTGGTTTCTGCAGTTCTGGAGCTATTCCAGGGCTCTGCATTACAAATCCCCTTTCTTCTTAGTCTCTTCCCCTAGCAGGTACTTTCGGTTCCTCTAGCTCACTGAGTTGATCACACATGCTTTTAATCTTCACTATTCCATTATCTCTCATTTGTTGAGATCTCTTCTCCCACTTACTATCATTTTAATGGGATTATAGGAGGAAATAAAGGTTAAAATGCGTGTTCGATTTGCTGTTAAACTTCTATGCATTTACTTTCATCTTGAAGTAAAAAGAAGACACAAGAACAAGCGGTATGTGCATGAACTGGGTGACCTGGTTTCCCAAAAAAGCTCAGCTAAAAAGAAGACAGGCCTATCTTGGGATATGCTAGTCAGATTGCATTTAAATTCTGTGTTCGGTTAAGGGGAAAAATAAATTTGTCTTTACAAGAGGGAGACCAAGATGGGAAAGGATCTGGAAGCTCTATATCTTATGAGGAATAGCTAAAGGACAGTTAGTCTGAAAAATAATTTGGGGGGACGGCACAACGGTCGTCCTCAAATCCTAGAAGGGCTATCCCACGAATCAGGGCAGATCTAGATAAGTTACGGGGAAGCAGATTTTAGTTCATCATAAAGAATAAGAGCCTATCACCTAAGAATGTCTGGTTCTTCAATGGTTCTAAAACTATTAAGGGACTTTCTAATTCTGCAGTCCAGGGATACTATACTTTTGTGAACATCTTAAAAAAAAAAAAAAAGCCAAATACTCTCATTTGTAATCTTAGTTTTAAAAATGACCTCATAGCAACCCTCTGCATTAAGTAGCTACTATAAATTCTATTTTATAGATGAAGAAACCAAGATTTAGAAGTTGAGCAACTTGCCCAAAAGTTAAGTAGCTATTATGTGGAAGAGAAGAGATTATGCTTGAGTTGTTTACCAGTGAAGAACTCAGTAAATAACATACTTCCTCTGGGTCAAATGCTCAGCCAACTGAAACATTTTTAAAAATAAAAATTAAAAACCTACACACATGACAAAATTATAGCGAGTATTCAAATACACACAAGAGAATAAAAGTAAAATGGGAAATCTGAGTACGAGTGGTGGACTATATCAATGTCAACATCCCAGTTATGACCTCATACTTTATATAGCACTGCAAGAGATCACCACTGGGGGAAAATGGGAAAGGATACACAGTACCTCTGATTTCTTATAACTGCACGGGAATCTACAATTATCTCAAAATAAAAAGCTCATTCTAAAAAAAGGTGCAAAGCAAATGGAAAATCAAAATATTCATTTATTACTGGTAAATCTAATATTGTAAGCTATGGCTTATATAGGAGGACAAGTGTGTTCCCTATTTTAACATCTTGAATTACAGAGGCCAACACAAGGGCCACTTTCTCCGCTGATTCGTGACTACATGCTGCTGCCTCAAATCTCCCCTCTTCCCCACGCCTTAGGTGGCAAAGAAACGTGAACTGGCGCAACAGAATTTAGAAAAAAAAATGCAATAAGCAACATGTAATTGGTTGGTCATAAAAGTTTAGGCTATTTGGCACACATGCCTACCTTTAATCACATTTTGCTCTACCTACTTCTGAAACAATACCTACTATAATCATGAAGTATTATCGATGAAATGGAATCAAATAGTAAATGTAAAGTATTTGGAAGAGCCAGGTTCAAAGTGCAGGATAGGACCGAGGGACAGAAATGAATCTATGTTGTAATGAAACGCTCTGGACTGAAAAAGCTACACTCATGAGCACACGTGGAAGCTGCCTTGGCTGGATCGGGGTGTTAGGTCTCTGGGCACACAACGAACTCCGAGCACCATGCTCACACTACCACTTATGAGCACGTGTACCAGCACCGGCCACTTAACCGCTGTGGGATGACTTGCAGTGAGTGACGAGCATCTACCAAACAAATTAGGGGCAATCGCAGGATTTCCTAGGTGCATACTACATCTCCAAATTTGCTTCTAAAAAAAAAAAAAATCAATTCAAACTGGAAAGCCCAAACCACTTCCACTAAAACTGCAGCACAGACTCAGCACTCATGCCGCTGGGCTTCTACAAAGAGTGGATACAGAACCTCCTGGGCGGAGGCTCCGTCTATGATGCTGCTTTTATTATTAAGCTCCAGCAACTTTAACACGTGTTAACAGTTTTGTTTGGTAAATTAAGAGCTAATGGAGTTACTTTAAGGGGAGGAAGATTAGGTTCTCAAAGTCAACGGATAACTTCAATGCACATATGTTGCAACCCCACTGTACTTGGTTTTTAAAATCATGAACAAACTGTTCTTTTGGTAAGTGTTAAAAATCAAAGTGGCTTCCGTGATTCGGATACAGATATGAAAAGGAAAGTAATGTGAATGAAGCTGGAAAAGGAGACAGGGTGCTCCGAACTTCCGCATTTGACTTTGAGAGTGTCAGGAAACCAGGGAATAATAGGACAAAGCGAGGATCTCCGAGTTGACCAGGCCACTCTGTGCAGGCAGAAGAAAGAGTCAAGTTTTAGACAAGCTGACACCGACGGCTTGGGAGACATCCAAGCGGAGGTACTATGAAGGAAGCGGACGAATAAGTCTGGAGCACAGCGATGAGTCTAGGCTCAACCGACACTTTTGGAAGTCACTGGTGCAAAGACAAAAAAGACATCAGTAAGGGAGAGCTCAGAGTGTGATGAGGGCGTAAGACAGCCCTGAGGAAGTTCAAGGTTTAAATGGCACCCAGTAGAGGACGCATCTCAAAGGAGACAGAGAAGGAAAGTACAAAAGGAAGGGAACTAAGAGAAGCAGGGGGCTGTCTGGAGGTCGGGAGTGCAGGAGCAGTGGTGGCGCACACTGCCGCCGGGCCTGCCCAGCTTATAAAACGAGGTTCCTGTCCACCCGCGTTCTCACGATGTACGAGGATGGTTGACATGAATGTCACCTGACCAAGTCACTTGCGGCACTCGAATTCCTGAAGTTTCCATGGGACAAAGTGATGCGGCCGCCAGTCACGGGTCTTGTTTGGAGGGATGAATCTGTGATTTGTTCCAGCTTGGCCCCTACGGGATATGCCTCGAAGGCACATTCGCAAACCTGACAGAGGTGCGCCCTGATGGTGAAGAGATGAATAACGAATGACTGCATGGATGGGCTTGGAGCGAGCTGGAGCTATTCAGCTGTTTCTGAGAGGGGCTTCAGAATGGCAACGCTGGCCCCATTCAATTAGGTGATACAGAATACATATGAAACACCCAGCAGTGTCAGGCACTTACTGGAGATTTAACAAAAGTTTCTGTTACACTCAGCTGAGAGCCACAGCCATAAAACACTGACATCTTCACAAGTTCAGTCTGATTAACAGAACCTTGGTCAAGAGATGAAAGCTATGAATTTTAGGGCCAGCTCTACAATAGATATAGGCAAGCTGCCCAATTTTACTATGCTTCAGGCTTCCAGGCTGGAATTCAAGACTTCACTTATGGGGCATGGAACGGAAGACAGTAAAAAAATACTGAGATTCTCAAGAGAAGCACTATAAATACTGGTAAACATTATTGCAAGCACTCCATTAGACAATATTAGAAAGTACAGCGCAGCATTAAAGGTCAAAATACTCGCCAATCTCTTCATCTGTGCGCACCCCGGGGGGGACGGCGAGGACTAGTCACATGGTACACACAAACCGTGCCAGCTGCCAGGCCAGCTGACGACCCAGGCAAATCTCTTCCCCTTCACTGAGCCTCAGTTTCTTCACCAGTAAACAAGGGGCTTTAACTGGGTGGGATTTCTCAACAGCTAGTTAGTTGTGTTAACAGCAGTGGCCTTACATGGATTCAGTTGAGCTTTCTTTTTGACCTTGATGACATCCACATACACCTGAAAAGTAACTGGATACACATTTCACAGTTACCATTACTTGGCCTACAGAGAGGTGCACGTGGATGAGGGCCCCTTGCAGTAACTGCAGAATCCCCGTGGACCGCGAACCCCTCACCTGATGTGCTCTGACGTCCCTCCTGTTTAGCAGAGAATAAGACTATAACTAAGCAAAAGGAACCAGAAGCCTTGAGCACCGCCACATCTACCTAAGTTCCAACTTGTTTTAACACACCCATGTACCCACACCTTCCCATATTCTTCCTTGGAAAGCCTGGGAAACTTTCCATTCCCAGCCCTGCCCTGGAGGTATCTCTAGATCAGCAGGGATAGTGTAGCATGACACCACAAATCCTACTCCCTGTCACAGGCAGGTGGGGCTCGACAACCAGCTGCTTATTCAAGCAGGAAAGGCAGCAGGGCAAAATCTGAGCTGGGAGCAATCTCAGACAGGTGTTCCCAAAGGAAGCAAAAGATGTGCCCAGAACAGATTTCTTCTTGATGGGAAACATTCTGATACTATTGCTCCTACCTTCGAGGAGCTCATAGTGAACATCAATAAAATAGTAAGTGACAGTTAAGTGCCCCGCCTGTGCAGACGGATTACCCTTGGGATCAGTGGGGTTTAAGACTAAGCTTTTAGGCAGTCACAAGAGATGCTGAAAGCACTTAAGTAGCAATCCATAATTTCACTGAGGCACAAATTTGAATCACAAAGGGTATAAAGCTGGTGTGTGAGAATGAGTCTACAAAATGACACTGTAGTAGGCATGGATTAATCTCTAAAATTTCTTTGGCTAGCAAGCCAATAATTATAAATTTTTTAAGAGACACAGCATATCATGCTAGATTAGAACAGGTACTCTGGACCTAAATTACTTGGGCTCAAACCTAGGATCTACTATTTATTAGCTGTGTGACCCTGGACTGGCTAGTTAACCTTTCTGGGCTTCAATTTACACATTTGCATCTATAAGGTATTTAAAACAGTGCATGGCACATATGAAGTGCTTTTAATTGGATAACTGCTTGTTAAATAAATACATAAATGTCCTCGAATTTAGAACTTTATAGAAGTTATTTTTAAGACCTTTAGAGGAAGGGGTCAGCAAACTATGGCCTATGGGCCACAATCTGGCCTGCCTCTTGTTTTTGTGCAGCCATGAGCTAAGTGCAGTTTTTACATTTTTATATCGCTGAAAAAGAAATTCAAAGAAGACTACTTTTCATGGCATGGAAAATTATATGAAATCTAAATACGATGTCCACATAAAAAGTTTTATTGAACACAGACATGCCCATATAATGGCAAAATTGAGTAGTGTAACAGTGACAATTAGCCCACAAAACCAAAAATATTTACTATCTGCCCCTTGATAAAAAAAATTTGCTGATCTCTGCTCTAGAGTCACAGGGAACAAATATGGAATCTTCTAGAAAGGAGAAGATGCTGATCACTTATTTAAGACTCCCCCACATCCCAGCCCACATTACACTCGAGTTTCTGCTGGTATTCATCGACTCCCTTTGCTGAACTAGTATGAACCATCCACACTTTGAGAAATTCAACACTGAGATAAACAGTGTCTTTTACAAAATGCTTGCTCCTTTTGAAAAAAAATGAGCTAAAGCCTGAAATAGAGGCATTCACACGGGAGCCACTAATGGCCTGTATGGGCCTGCCACTGCCAATGTGCCTTTTTTTCTAAAACTTTAGTTTCTTGACCATAGTTAAACAATTATTATCTTTCTCCATTCTCCCTTCCTGCCCATAAAGTTTAAATGCTAATTAGCCTCCATAAATAATGCAGCCGCATCCATTAGAAATGCAGGAGGTGGGCTACAGGGAGACTTCTTGAAGTACCTGCCTTCCTACCTCAGGTATCAACCAATCCTCCACCTTACTCAGCAACCACCCAGCACAAGGCCAGCTCAGCCCAGCTCGCCGCCCCTGACCAAAATCTTATTCATATGTCAGATGAGTAAGGCTAGTCCATGCCGGCGTGATGCCTCAGGCTCAAGCACTGTACTTCTCTGTTTTCACCTACTCCAGTGGACTTCAAACTCCTTAAGGGTCGTTAATAGCTCAGTAAATATTCACTGAAATCAAAATACCAACTCTAACCTCAATAGCAGCCCAGAAAATCAATAAATCCCTATGAAACAAATTAACCCCGTGGAAAAGACAGCAGTTTCACTAAAGGCTGTTGTCAAAATGAACTGCAGGTTCTCATGGTTTAAATTTAGGAAAAAAAATATTGGAGACTGAGCAGGAGGCACTGTGATTTTCTACTCATCTCCTTCAAATTTTTCTTAAATATGTAAATAGATAACAGTAAATCTTTAAATAACCATAACACTTGAAGGCTGTTACAATAATAATCTATTACTATCTACCTATTATTAACTATATATTTCTATATAGCTGACATAGATTTAGCCATTAACTATATGTAAATGTTATAATAATATATTATCAATTATCTATAATATTATGATGATGATGATCTATTAAACTATTTTGGGATACCTGAAGGTTAAAAGAAAACACCTGTGGCTTCAACACATGTCACTAAAAACCTTCTGAAAGCATATGACTATCTACGATTCCATCTCATGTCAGCTCTGTCCGGTGCTCCTGATCTTCTGGGAGCTTCTCGTATCTTCATTCCAACCACACTGTAGAACATATGACCTCGGCCCTACCAATTACACCCTCAGGACTCTTCACAGGAAAAAGGAAGAAGAGGAGCAACCCCTCCGGGGTAGCAAGGAGCCATGAGATGCTCTATCATGCTCCATGTGAGATGAACCAACTCCATGAGAGGAGCATGCTGGACCAGGAGCGAGAGTCCTGGCAGCATTTCAGTCCCCCAGGGCCATCATCGACCCCGTCTTTTCTCCATTTTGATTACATGAGCCTATACGTGACTGGTCTTGCTGAGTGAGGGCAGTTCTGCCATGAGGAGCCAGAGTTCGGAGCACTGCAGTCCAGAGAAAGCCCTGGGGGGATGCCGGAAAGGGAACACTCCTTCCCGGCCTCAGGAGATGGGCTGTAACTAGAAGTGGCTTCAGTTCTGAGTGGGCCCTTGAGGTGCCTCAAGCTCCCATTCTGCTCACCAGGCAGGTCTTAAAGGACCCCATCTGTAAACACACTGTGGTGATGGCACCCACTTATAGGTATTAAAGGCATATGCAGACAGCTTTACTGACTGGGAACGCTGTAGGGCACACGGAAATGGTCAAAGGTATCTTCTGCATGGATGACCATTTGTTAAGATTCCTAGCAGTTTACTTTCTTGGAAGTTTTCATAACTTTGGTTAGGGATAACCAAACCTGCCATCTGAATCCCCTTCGTAACAGGTACGTGACCTGCCTGAGGTCAGAAAGATGGGAACAAGGGCCACTCAGGCCCTCCTCTGTAAGTCTGGGAAGAAGATTCTGAAGAAATGCTGCTCCTTGCCCACAGCTCCACCTTCCTCTTCTCACAACAGATTATGTTAATATCCCTGTAACTAATAAGGAAATTGAGTTTGTAATTTAAAAACTCCCCAAAAGGAGATCTCCAGGCTCAAATGGTTTCATTAGAAATTCAACCGAATATTGAAAAAAATTAGTGTCAATTTTAAACGATCTCTTTCAGAAAACAGAAGAGGAGGGGACAACTCGTAATTCGTGTTATGAAGCCAGTATTAGCCTAATACCAAAACTAGACAAAGCCAGTGTAAATAAAACTATAGACCAATACTCCTCATGAACACAGATGCAGAGATCCCGAACAAAATACTACCAAATAGAATTCGACAACGTATACAAAGAATTATACACCGTAACCAAATAGGATTTATTCCTGGGATCCAAAGCAGGTTCAATATTTCAAAAAGCAATCAATGTAATCTATCATATAAACAGGCTAAATAAAGAAAAAAGAAGTCACACAATCCTCTCAATTAATGTAGAAAAAGCCTTTGACAAAATTCAACACTGATTCATGCTAAATACTCTCGAAACACTAGGAACATAGGGGAATTTCCTCAACTTGATAAAGAACATCTACGAAAAAATCTCTAGCTAACATTATACTTGTTGGTAAAAGACTGAATGCTCTTCCACAAGATGCAGAAAAAGGCAGTCCACTCCCACCACTGATACTGAACATGATCCTGAAAGTTCTAGCCAGTGCTGTTAAGGCAACAAAATGAAATAAAAGGAATACAGATTGGCGAATAAATAAAACTATCTTTGTTTGCCAATGACATGACAGTTTATATAGAAAATCCAAAGTAATCTACCAAAAAAACAAACAAAACAACCCACATAGAACTAATAAGTGAGTTTATTCATTAGGGTCACAGGAAGCAGGGTGACAAGACACAAGATCAACATACAAAAATCAATTGTATTTCCACGTACTAGTAATTAACATGTGGAAACCAAAATTTACATATATATATATATATAATCGCTCAAAAAATTAAATACTTAGGCATAAATCTAACAAACTGATGTATAGGACTTGTAAGCTACAAAGTGCTGATTAAAAAAATCAAAGAAGATCTAAATAAATGGAGAAACATACTGACTTCAAGGATTAAAATACTCAACACAGTAAAGATGTCAATATTCCCCAAACTGATGTGCAGATGTGACTCAATTCTAATCAAAATCCCCAGCAAGGTTATTTTTATAGATATAGACATAGATTATTCAAAAATTTATATGAAAAGACAAAGGAATTAAAAGCTAAAACAATTTTAAACAAGAGTAAAGTGCAAGTAGGTGGTCAATAAGCACCGAAGAAGATGTTTAATACCACTAGTCATCAGGGAAATGCAAGTAAAAACTACAGTAAGAAACCACTTCACACTCACAAGGGTAACTATTTAAAAAAAATAAAAAAAGAAAGAAAAGAAAACTAAATGTAACAAGTGTGGGCGAAGATGTGAAGAAATTGAAATGCTTATGCACTACTGGTGGTAATGTAAAATGCCACGGGCCACTCTGGAAAAAGTTTGGCAGTTACTCAAAAAGTTAAACATAAAATAACAATATGACATAGCAATTCCACTCCCAGTATATATATACAAAAGAAATGAAAGCAGTCTTGGAGAGAGATTTGCACACCCATGTTCACAGCAGCATTATTTACAATAGCCAAAAGCTGGAAACAACCCAGGTGCCCATCAATAGATGAATGGATAAACAAAATGTGGTATATTCATACAATGAAATATTACTCAGCTTTAAAAAGGAAGGAAATCAAGAGAATGAGAAAATAAACCAGAGACTGGGAGAAAGTATTTGCAGAAGGCATAGCTAATAAAGGATTTTTATTTAAAATATATAAAGAACTCTTAAAACCCAACAATAAGAAAACTATAAACCAACTTAGTCATAAACAAAAGACTTTAAAAAACACATCAGCAAAGAAGATATACAAATAGCAAATAAGCATATAAGAAAAAATGCTCCATGTCATATATCATCAGAGAAATGCAATTTAAAACAAGAAACCATCTAGCAATCATGCTCCTTGAGATTTTCCCAAATGAGTTAAAAACCTATGTCCACACAAAAACCCGCACATGAATGTCTATAGCAGCTTTATTCAAAATTGGCAAAACTTGGAGGTGACCAAGATGTCCTTCAGCAAGTGACTGGATAAATAAGCTATGGTGGATCCAGACAATGAAATATTATTCAGTACTAAAAAAAGATGAGTTATCAAACTCATTAAATGCATATTACTAAGTGGAAGAAGAAGTCAATCTGAAAAGGCTGCATAGTGTTTGATTCCAACTATATGACAATCTGGAAAATACAAAACTATGGAAACAACGAAAATGGATCAGTGGTAGCCAGGGATTAAGGGGGAGGGAGGGATGGACAGGTAGAGCACAGATAATTTTTGGAGCAGTGGAGCTACTCTGTATGATATAATAATGGATATATATCATTCTACATTTCTGAAAAATCATATAACACCAGGAATGAGCCCAAATGGAAACTATGAACTTTAGGTGATAATAATGTGTCGGTATATGTTCAATAATTTTAACAAATGTACCACTCTGGTGTGGGATGTTGATAGTAAGGGATGCTGTGTGTGCTGTCGGGGTAAAGGGTATATGAGAAATCTTTGTATCTTCTGCTCAATTCGCTGAGAACCAAAAACTACTCAAAAAAATAAAGTATTATGATTCCCTTTATATGAGGGGTCTAGAATTGGCAAAATCACAGGGACAGAAAATAAAATAGAGGCAACCAGGGGCCAGGCAGGACAACAAGAAATTACTGCTTAATGGTTATAGGGCTCAGAAAAAGTTTTGTTAATAGGCAGTGATGATAGTTACATAACACTGTTGATGCATTTAATGCCGCTGACTTGTATGCTTAAAAGGGTTTTTAAAAAAAAGTAAAATAAAAGAAGAATGAAGTAGGAGGCATCGCTAGCCCCATTTCGAGATTTATCACACAGCTAGAGTAAGCTCCACGGCACGGCACCGATGCAGGCACCGGGTACTGACCAACAGACACCGGAGGCAGCGCCTCGCAAGTGCAGCCAACTGGTCTTTGACAAAGGCTCGACAGCATTTGTACCTCGAATGGAGGAAAGACAGTCTTTTCAGCAACAAGGGCTGGAGCAACTGGATATCCATCTGTAGATTAAAACAAAAAACTTCCACGTACACAAAAATTAACTCAAAATGAGTCATAGATTTTTTAAACGTAAAACTTTCAAATATGGAACTTTTAGAAGAAAACAAAGAAACCCTTCAGGACCTAGGACTTGGTGAAGAGCGATGAGACCAAAAGTACACATAATCTATAAAGAAAAAATTGATAAATTTACTAAATCACAATTTAAAACTTTTGCTCTGTGAAAGACCCTGTTAAAAGAATTAAAAGGCAGACTGTGAAAAATATTTGCAAACTTGCAATATAAATGTTTTATTTGTAAATTAAAAGTCCAGTTTCTCTGGGCCTCAACTTTATCTGCTATAAAATGGGGAGGCTTTATACTGATATTAAGAAAGCCTTTATTAAAAAAATTAAATGATACAGAAGAAATGAAAAGAATCTTATATCAGAGAGTTGGCAGGATCTCACATAAGGGCTCAGATCATGGGTCTCCTGTCCTTTCTCTGCAGGAATCTGAGGAAAGGAGATCAGCAAGAGTATGTTTTCTGTACAGTAGGAACAGGCTTCCCCAGATCTGAAAGCGGCAAATTCCCACTTTCATCAAAATGGCAGAGTAGGCCGGTGTAGAAATCCTCCCGCCACACACACAGAGGAGTGATAAAATAAAAACAAAAATATTGGCAAATTACATTTGTATTGTCGTATTCTTATTTGCAAATAATATGATTTAATAATAGGACTTAATACTATTTAGTAATATATTTTGACATATTTGTCAAAAATGAATCCTGACAAAGAATTCTAAAAACTTAATAGTAAACAAACAAAAACAATCCAAGGAGAAAATAGGCAAAGACAAGAAGAGATATTTCATCAAAAAGGATATATACTAAAAGTACATGGAAAGATGATTGACATTACCCGTTAGGGAAATGAAAATTAAAATCACAACAAGAAATCATTACCCATTTAACAACATGGCTACAATAAAGTGATAATACCAAATGCTAGTGAGGATGCAGAAGAACAGGGACACTCCTTGTATTAGGGTTTTCCAGATAAAGAGAACTAATTAACAGAATATGGACGTGCGCGCGCGCGCGTGTGTGTGTGTAGGGGTGGAAAGAGAGAAGAGAAAGAGTGAGACAGAAAGACAGAGAGGAGATTGATGTTAAGGAAATGGCTCACACAATTATGGGCGCTTGTAAATCTGAAATCTCTAGGGTGGGCTGGCGGGATGGATATTCAGGTAAGGTTTGATGGTGCGGTCTAGAATCTAAAACCTGCAGGGCAGGCCAGCAGGTGGGAAATTTGGCAGGGTTTCTGTGTTGTAATCTTGAAGAATTGTTTCTTCTTCAGGAAACCTCAGTTTTTGCTCTTACGGCCTTCAACTGATTGGACTAGGCCCACCTGCATCATGGAAGGTGATCTGCTTTACTCAAAGTCTAATTTAAATTTTTAATCACATCTAAAAGTATCTTCACAACAACATCTAGACATGTGTTTGCTCTAACACCTGGGCACCAGAGCCTAGTCAAGTTGACACATAAAATTAACCATTGCACTCACACATGCTTGTAGGAATGTAAAATGGTACGGCCACTCTGGAAAATAGTTCGACAATTTCTTCTAAGACTAAAAATCAATTTACCACATAACACAGCAATTTTACTTTTAGGCATTTATCCCAGAAAAAATAAAAACCTCCATTCGGGTTCATAGCAGCTTTATTCCTAACAGCCCCAAACTGGACAGAACCTAAATGTCCTTCAAAGGGTGAACAGTTAAAGATGTGGTACATCCATACCATGGTCACTACTCAGAAATATAAAGGAAAAAAGCGATGGATGCACAAAACAACTTGGATGACCTTTAAGCATTATGCTGAATAAAAAAAAAAGCAAATCTCCAAAGGTCACATACTCTATGATCCCATTTATAACACATTCTTGAAATGAGAGGTGGAGAACAAATTAGTGGTTGCCAGATATTAGAGACCGTGGGCGGGAGGCAGATGGGGTGCCCATACAGGGCAGCACAAGGGAGGTGTTTGTGGTCACGAAATAGTTCTATACCGTGGAGGTCATTCTGTGTGGCGAGGTCACTGGTAACCTTGACAAGAGCAACTGGAGCTGGCCTGACGTCACTTACCTATCTTACCAAAACACGAGGTCCACCAAGGGTGCAATCTTGATATGTTTCCTGGAATAGTCTAGCAATTAACGTTCAGTATTTGTTGAACAAATGAAGTTTCTGAATGAATCGACTTAATATATAATTGAGTCTGTCATGTGAGTCATCATTTTACTGGGCTCCCTACTGCCCACGAGTCAGATCCAAATCCGAAACTAGCTCCCATTTACCCCAACCAATTTTATGCCCCACTATGCCTCTCTTCTAAGCTGCTGGCAAATTCCCTAAATCCCCCTATTCCCTCTGCTTGGATCCAAATAAGGGTATTTTTCTGCCCAGTGAATTACTCTTCATTCTTGAAGATCCAATTCACTGCGCCCTCCTCTGAGAGGCTTCCCTGACTTGCAGCGGTCAGCTCCCACTGCCTGTCGCACCGGTACAAGCCTCTAGCACACATTACATACAGCCTGCATCATATGGTCCCTAGTGAATGGCCCTCCATCCAGACTGAACGCTTTTCCTGCAGAAAGAAGGATTGTGTCCTAGCACTTAACGCAGTGTCTCATTCTCAAGTGCACTTAATGAATCCTAAAGCCTATTTTATCTAAAAGGAGGCTCTCAGTTCTTCATCTGAGACACGAACAACAAATTTCTGTTAAGCTGCACCTCTTCTTTTTAACCTTGATCTTCAGACTCAGGACTGGTGGAGCTGGTGGGAGGAGGGGACCGGCGCTTGACTAAAGCATAAAGAGTGTTCTCTCCAACCTCACCCGAAAATTCAGTTAGCCGAAGTAAAAGGCTCAAGGAAAAGATGGTAAAGTTTGGGGCTTAACTTCCAGGTTAATAGTGCATTCCCAACCCTAGAAGCAATAAGTCACACTACAGCTGCCTCATTCAGGGACATTTCTAACAAGGTGCCATGTAAAGGAAATGAGGGGAGGGGTGTGTCCCTTCATCCTGAATGCTGGATAGCCTGTCCACCAGCCCAGAACATGCGCAGAGGGACACTTGTCTATTCCACCATAAGCAGAAACAATTAGTACTCAGAAACTCGTGAGGTTAGGAAACAGACAGCAGTATAATAAAACATACCGGGTGCAGTCTGGGGCTTTGGTGGCATTTCAAAAGCATACTGTTTGCAGCCTTTTATTTATGGAGCTTGAGACTGGGTCTTTCTGCCTGAGGGGGGCCCTGCTGGGTAACTCCGGAAGGGGGTGAGAGAGGAAGCGGCTGACCATTTAGCACTATAAAAAGACCTGAGGCTATGGTCCCATATAAAGAGCAGGCTAAAACATTCAGGCCTGTCCCACCTCTTCTAGATTCTCCTGTTTCCCACCCATGTCCAGCAAAGTAGAATGGGAGGAGAGAGAGAGATAGGAGGGCAGAGTCCACAGAAACCACTGAACATCTAATTGTGCCAACAGCATAAGATTTGCAGATGTTTCTTACCAGCCCAGACTCCTTACCATGGGACCTGAAGTCTAGTCTGCATCCAACCCACCTTGCCAATCACATCTTCCACTTTGCTCCTCCATGCCTTCCTTGTTCAAGAAACATCCTGAACGTGCACTTTCATGCCTGGGCCCTTAAACAGGCTCATGCTCGGCCTAGAATGCCTCTTCCCACAGTGTCTGTCTGTCAAAGTTCTATTCATCCCGCAAGGTGATCATCAGACACCATCCTCTCCATGAACCACCACAAATTCTTGGAACTGGAAATCGCTGCCATTCCATTGGTGTTCCTTGGGCCTATGGTGATACCTATGCAGTTACAGAATTTATCAGACTCTGCTTTGTCTCATAATTAATTTAAATGCCAAAGATAGGGGATGACTCCCACTCCTAACAGGGTGCCTCAATCACCTAGCAAAGCACCAGGCACAGCTGAATGCACTTCAGTAACTTGACCAAAGGAGCATCTCAAAATATAAAGCCTGGGGTTCTTTAAGGTAATTTAGCAAGCACTGTTGGGCACCTGACGCATGCTTAAGACTATGCCGGATAATAGGTGTTTCACATGCTTCGGAAGCTCAACATCTAGAGGGAGAGAAAGATGCTCAAGCACATCCACACTCTTCATGTGCACAAGATGGAAGAGTCACCAGCTTCTGGTTCAGCAGGTCTGAGGCGGGACCCAAGAGTGCATTTCAAACAGGCTCCCGGGCAATACGGATGCTCTTGGTATGCCGACAATACTCTAAGCAATGAGGGGAGAAGGTACAATGGAAGCGATTAATGGCACCAGGAAGGATATGAGAAGATGGTCTTCAGAGAGACAGGATATCACACCACCACTCACTGTGACAGGGCAGGGCCAAAGAAAGATGGCGTGGAGGCTGGCAGGGAGACAGGGGTGTAAACTTGAAACCACAAGACAATGCTGAACAGGCATAAAAGCGAAGTGTCTTAGAACAAAAGAAGGAATGTTTGGCCATTTTCCTCCCCTTGAGGAAAAAAAAAATACAAAAGGAGCCTTGAAGCATGGGTAGGATTCTGATGGCAGACGTGAGCCGGTACTCCAAGCCAAAAGAACACCAGAGCAAGGGCCCCACAGTTGGAGAACATCAGTTCTGAAGACAGCCAGCAAGAGGAGACTGTGCGCAACAGGGGAGAAAGGCAGAGAAGGGGCCACGTCTGGAGGGCCTAAAATATCAAGAACACAGCTGGTAGTCCCAGAAAAGGCAACCAGGAGTGGCAGTCAGCGTCAACAGGACATCCTTAAGCTTCCTCTGCTTACGTCTTACAGGTGGCAGGGATGGATTTCCGTGAGCAGATTAGAATAATCGGAGATTCAGTTAAATCAGCAGTCCTCCCCTTAATCCTACTGAAAAACCGCCACCACCTGCCGCCCCTGCACCCTCACTCCATGGCTCTCCCTTCATGTCCTGTTGACTTACAGTGAGCCTATGGATGCGGGGCAAAAAAAAAAAAAAAAGAAAGAAAGAAAAAAAAAAAAGACAAGCTTTACCCAACATGGTGGGAGCACCTTTTAAAATTACCAAGATTAAGTGGTTCTGCTCTACTTCCTGCTTCCTGACAACTTTCTAACCTCTGATTTCCCTGTGGTGCAGAAGACTATAAGTTCAAGAACAAGCCGGAATTGATCTTTCTTGCTTTGCCTGTTAGCATCCTCTCTCCTGAACCAGAGAAGCAGGGACGGTGCAGGTGAAATCCTATGCTCTTTTGATGAACTATGAAAAAAGCATCCTACATTTTGGGGGTATACCCCTAACACCCTGCCCTGTCATTCATAAATAAATGAATAATTACTGTCTAGCTTTATTCATTCACTCTTTCAACAAGTATTCGCTGAGTGCAAGGGACTATGCTGAACCTCTCGGGCCTCAGCTCCTCCCACTTTTCTCCTAGGTCACTCACTTCTTGTCAAACCAGGGGCTTGCTGCTTCCCAAGATTACCAAGTATGCCTCAGGACTCTAGAATATTCTTCCCTCACGGAGTGATCGCTTCCTTCAGATCTACTCAGAGAGGCTGGCGCTGGTCCCTGTAACAAAAACAGTGCCCTCGGTCCCCTTATCCCGCTTTGTCTTCATAGCACTTACCACAGCTGGACAGTTTATATCGATTTACTTTTTTATCGTCTGTCACTACCCCCCACGAAAAAAGTAAGGTCACGCTCACAGAAGCTTTGCCTACTCTGCTCTCTGGTGTGTCTCCAGGACTTAGAACAGTGCTTAACACACAGAGGGCACTGGCCTACCTGCTGAGAACACTGTTGAATGAGAATGAAATGGGAAGCCACTCAGCAGAACGACATGAGGAGAGCTGAGTCTGAAGTAAGACAATCTGTTAGCTGCACGAGGATCATTCCCTACAGGGTAAGAATTCTCTCAGCAAGCTACTGAAGTTAAAGAAATCCTGGCTTAGGTGAAAAGTGAAGAGGGTCTGAATTGGGACAGTGTTTACTGAGCACCAATTATGTCAACACCTCAGTAAATAATTCAGTCACAGCCCCCGCTCTCATGGAGTTACAATACCGTAAATAATTATGTAATTGTTATTGTGATAAATGCCACAAAAATACACATAAAAGAGAGAGGACAAGCCAAAGCCAAGTCCAAGAGTTTCAATCCTACGTAACTGGATAGACAGTGTGCCATCCTCACACAAAAGGAATGAGAGATGATTTAGAAGGAAAAGAGGCTTCATTTTAGAAATAACGAGTATGAGGCTCAAGGGTACAAATGGAAATGTGAATCTAGTATTTAGGGACAAAATAAGGAGTAGAAATACAGATTTGAAAGCCATTTGTAATTTGTGGACTACGCCCACAAACCCTTACTTGGAAGACATGTCAGCACAGTGTGATCTGCTGGTCCTCAAGATACCTCTGTCAAGGCTACACAACATTTAGACTTCACAAATCAGCACAGGAAAATAAGCTTATGACACGTGTGCATCACTTAATGTGTGTCTCTTAGAAGTTGATTCCTTTTATGTGACCATTCGAAATGCAGCTCCAGGGCTGAGCTAATAGAATTTGGCTCTTAACAGCTGAGGCGGCATGCTACAAAAGCTAATGAACAAGAAAGATTACCCCTTGGCATCAAATGTTTCTGATCAGGAGGTTTGGATACAGAAAACAAATTCTGTTTTCAGTGTCTCCACCATCACAAATCTCACTTGCCCAACTGGTAACAAGTTGTCTTGAACTTATTATCTCTTTTCTTTCTTAATTGCGGTAGACTATACATAACACTTACCATTTTAACCATTTTTAAGTGCACAGTTCAGTGGCATTAAGCACATTCACATTGTTGTGCAAACATCACCACCATTTATCTCCCAACCGAAAGCCCAACTGCGTGGAACAGTTTCCTCCATCATTCCCTCCTCCTCCCAGTCTCTGAGCAATCACTGTTCTACTTACTTCCGTAAGAATTTGACTAGTTACTTCATTTAAGTGGAATAATTAACAATATTCGTCCTTTTGTGATTGGCTTATTTCACTCAGCACAATGTTTTGTAAGTTCATCCATGTTGTAGCATATGTCAGAATTTCCTCCCTTTTTAAGGCTGAATAATATTTCATTGTAGATGGGGAAAAAAACGTACCACATTTTGTTTATCCATTCAACCGTCAATGCACCCCGGGCTGCTTCCACCTTTTGGCAACTGTGAATAATGCCACTATGAACATGGGTGAATGTAGCAAATATCCATTCTTAAGCTTATTTTTTGAAATCATTCTTGTGTTCTGATCAGATATACAGCACACTCTGCCCAGACATATTGGGCCATATTTGAACTACTGATCTACTTTGCCTGTCGAAAGCCCCAACTCTGGCCCTTACCTTCACGGCCCTGAACACAGCCGGTCAGGTCCACCGGAACACAGGAGCCATCACGGTCTCCTCTGGCCTGCCATTCTGCAAGCAGCTAAGCATCCTCAGCTTCAACTGAGAAAGGGAGCATGGTGTCTTTAGTTAATGCTTTGGAAATAGTCTGCTTCAAGCTCCAGCAGAGCTACAAGACTTTAAAGATGAGATGCAAAATTTAACAGTAACTTTTCCTATGTCAGTTATTCAGTCACCAACCAGGACAGTCCCATGATCACCTACAGTGACATGGGAAAAAAAAGGTCTTCACTTCTGGTCCATCTGTAGTCTATACAAGAGATGCCTCCAATTTCTAGATACTGTGTTGAAAATACAGAAGTTTACGCTGGGACAATAAAGCAAGTGTAACTTACTCTAAAAGCCTTAAACTTTACAAAGGCCAAATCAGAATGCAACAGGGGTTAGCCAACCACAGCCAATGGGTTTGCCCCACGCCTGTTTTTCTAAATAAAGTTTTCCTGGAAGACACCTTTACCCATTAGTTTGTGTATTTATTGTATACAGCTGCCTCAGTGCTACAACAGAGTTGAGTAGTTGCAGCTGAAACTGTATGACCCACAAATCCTAAAATATTTACTATCTGGCTCTTTACAGAAAATGCTTGCCAACTCCTGGTTCACACATCTTGGTACATTCTCCCCAACTGGAAACAAGTGGTGACATGATCAACTGTTAGGGCAGAAAAAGCCTTACTAAACTAACTGTGGGGAAGCTGGCTGGTTCCAGACCAAAAGGGCAATGGGAGTGCCAACACTCAACAAAAGTAGGAAAGTAGGTGCCGTGCTTGTAACTTAGGTGGGGCACAGAATGCACCTTCAGAAAAACAATGTGGTCTCATTTTCCATCAATGAACCTACAAGACGAACCAGGAGTGGCCAGGGGGCAAACAGTGAAGTCTCGTACAAAATAATAATAAAGAAACCGACTGTAGTTAAGAAGCATTTGGAGACACCGGCTTCTTAAATTACCCAGCTGGCCGGCCATGCTCCAGAAGTCTCAGGGTGAACCCCAGGAATGTTGCTTGGTTGGTAACTGATTTTCTAGGATACCTCCAACTCTCTCTCCCATCCACATGTCAGGCAGCACCAAGCTCTCTCATTCATCTATCGGCGTCCAAATTTAACAGCATTATCCACACTACAACTTGAAGAGAGCAAAACTGACTTTTTGATGAATACAAATTGACGTCACAAGTGCACATGTGCTCTCAAGGCGCATGGTCTTCCTCTCAGTTCTAACTGCTCATTAAAAAGAGGCGAGGCTGAAAATGAACACTACCACCTGAAAAAAGTCAGCAGGAAACCCCAGGAATGAACACTATTCAGAAGTACAAAATTTCTAACATGGTGTCGTTTCAAAATTAAAAGTCAAGAATTTCATATATCCAGAAGACGAGCAGAAAAAGCCTGCCTCTTTCTTCTCTCCTGAGACAGAAGAGTGAGGTTGCATCTGGACATACACTTCGCTGCCCTCCACGCTCGAAGATGATGCTGCAGATGGTGTGTGCTTCCTGCTCTGCTTCATTCCGTCAGCAAGGCAGGTGAGTAATCCGACAGAGGATGTAAAAGCATGGCTTCCACCAACAAACAGCTGTGTTGGAGCTCGGAGAATATAGCTCTGTGCCTTGGGCAATCCCTTAATATCTCTAAGCTTCAGGGTTTTTCATCCGTAAAGGCAATGGCTTTGATATAGGACTCCTATGGCTCCTTTTAAGACGATTATTCTAGCTCTTATAATTATACCTGTGTAGCTCACTGCATTACACATAACATAAAAATGGCATGCATCAACAAGTCCTTACTTCATTTCCTGATATCCTTCTCCACCTACTCTTTCATCACAAAATCGGTGTGACAAATTAGCCAAGATTCCAGACTCAAAGTGTGGTTCTTGAAGCCAGTTTCAGTGAAAACTCTGTACTTGGATTTAGTGGGTCAAAAGGCAATATTCTAATATTGTGTCTTTCGCCCATGAAAAAGACATTTCTTTCCGGAGGCTAAATTCTCAGATCTGGGTTCATAACCTTAGCAGGGGCCTTGGGAAAATGCTGGGAGGACTGATGCCAGCAGATCTTGAGGAGCCATTATTAGTGGTGGAAAAACAAAGTGTTGTGTGTGTAGGCAGCTCCTCTCTCTTAAGATTATGGGTCAGCAAATAGTACACAGGTTTGCTGACCCCATTCTGCTCTCACTATGAAAGAAAGAAATGGGTGAAGTGAGGGGGAAAAAAATGTATGAATTTGGTTGGTCTAGTGCTCATGAATAGTAAGTCACGGAGAACACTCATTGAGTCTGGGGAATCTGCCCAGCTTGCTGGACCCAGATGAACTTGACAGTCACGGCCTGGGCACTGGGCTCCTGGCAGTCCAGAGGAAAGGAGATGAACCTGACTGTTGGGAAGGGGGGGATGAGAGCCCCTGTGGATGCAAGCCTCTCTATCCAGACCAATCCTTATGGTATAGGTTGCCAAGAAGCCTAGTATTATGTTCCTTCTAACCTTTAAGACAAAAATGATTTGCCAAGGAGAAGGACCATGGGCTTTCTCTGATGATTTCTCACTTGGGATTCATAACCCAAGATCCAAATATGGTCTTCTGCTCTCAAGACTGAATGCAAAATACTGCACATCTGTAAGTATGTGCATTTTTCTGGGAAGAAGGTTCATCATTTTCATTTTTCAAAGAGGTTTAAGTCACCATGGATATAAAATGTGATTCTTTAAAAATCCAATATATTACCCTATTCTGTTATGCCTCTACTTAATTACCAAACAGGCACCCAAGGAATTTAATTTCAAATATTTCCAAAAAGAAAATTAAGCAATATTCAAGAATAAGGCAGTGAATTTTGATGGCCTACCTGCTAAATGCTGACTTTCACACTCTCCCTAAAATTCGCGTAGAAAAGATGACATGCTGTTAAAGATGAGTACAAGTGACCTGAGGTAGATTAATTCGCACGGGAGCATCTGAAGTCAGTTCATTACCATCAACGCTATCAGTAACAGAAGAGGCAATGGGAGCACATGAAAGAATACTTGACGCAGAATATAGAGACCAGGAGTCTAGCCTCTAACCCTAGCTCTGCCTGATTTAATCTGTGACCTTGGACAAGTCCTTTCTTCTCTTGTGCTTGGGTCCTCGTCTGTAAAATGCAAGCTGCTGAAGCAGAGCAGTGGTTTGCAAACTCTTTTAAGGCAATGAACATCATCTAGAATTCATCAGAAGCTAAAGCAAATTCAAAATGGCAGGTTGGACATTCGCATTTATTTCCATCCCTTTAGAAACCCATTAAATTATTATTCATAAATATCATCTACTTCCTGAGCATTTAGCCATGTGATTGTTTTAAGTGTATGAACTAATGGAATCCTTAACACTCTTATTAGGTCGGTGATGATCCCCATTTTACGTGTGAAGGAACTGAGTCACCAGTGTCTAAGGAACTTGCCCAAGTTTTCACAACTAGTAAGTGGCAGAGCCAAGATGCAAATGCAGGCAGTCAGCTCGAATCTGTGCTGTGTGTCCTACCTCTCAGACTGACCGTCAAGGAACAGCAAAGCTCTCAAGGGAAAAAAAAAAGCCGACGGAGAGAGCAGATTAGAAATGTCACATTATGGAAGATGAAAAGCAGACAAATGAGTAGTAACTGATTTAGATGGAGAACAGTGAGTGCTGCAGGCGGCAAGCCACTGTAGAATCCTCTCCAAAACTCAACTGTTGGAGACACACAGGATTCCTCTCAAGGTATAAGCATAAGGAAGGCTGAAAACAGGCAGGGCTAGTCCCCTCACCAGGCAAGCAAATGCTCCGTCACTGCCCCAGCAGACGACTGGAGGTTTATTCTCTGGACAGGATAAACTAGAGACTTCAGACTTGGATAACCAGGGCAGCACTGAAGACAAGAGTGTGGCACCATTCAGGGGGATTAAGTGAAAGTCTGCATACAGAAGGAAGGACCCCTAGTCCCCTCGCACCATCAGGCTCCTAAGGATAATAGCCAGACTTCCTCCAACGAGACAGAAGCTTGAAGATCACCTATGGACTCTGAACACATTCCATTTAAAAGTACAAGTCCATCACCCCACAGCTGTGGCCTTCAGCATGTGGCCCCAGACCAGGAGCATCACCAATGAAGAACTTGTCAGAAACGCAAATTCTCAAGCCCGTGCCAGACCTGCTGAATACGAAATTCTGGGGTGAGGCCCAAAAACCAGTGAACAAGGCGGCCAGGAGATTCTAATGCCCACTAAAGTTTGAGAACCACTGCCCTATAGGGAGGCCCACTAGTCAAAAAACCCATCCCACAACAAAAAGTTTCCAACCGGCTTTTCAGTGCATATTTGGAAGATGGTATGGAATCACCAGAAGTTTTAGGAAAGACACTATCCTGAAAGACAGACCAAAACAAATTTCACAGAGCAGCTCTAGGGGAGGGAAATGGAGCAGAGCCTGGTTCACCTGGCCTCGCCCTGGCCCCCACTACCACACGGCCAGTGGGCTATGTCTCAGGCTCTACAGAATAGTTTGAAAACCAGTGAAGCAGATGCTCTCTCCGGTCCTGTCCACCTCTTGCCTGTGCCTTTATACTGGTCTTTATTTCTCAGATCTAATACATCGATTTACACTGATGCGCCTGGTTGGAACTCTCTCTGAAAATTTACTTATTTGGAACTATGTCTGATAATTTATTTGTCCCTTTGAATGAACAAAAGCATTTCAATGGAAAAATCATACAAGCATTTTTATGCTAAAAGGTTGCCATATTCTGTATTTGCATTAAATGTGGAGGAAAATTGCACTGGTTTAATTTATGTAGGAGTATCTGTGGCCATCTCACTCTATCATGCCTTTTTTGCTTCTCTGCGTCTTACAAGCTTTCCCTGGGTCACCCTTTCAGGCTAAATCTTAATCCAAACATTCTCCCCTATTACCGCTTCACGACAGTCTCTACGCACCCCAAGTGTTACTGCCACAACCAGCTCATTCTTTCACTTACAAATAAATCTCTAGGAGCCTTGACATGGTCTACCACGTAATCGCCATGGACAAAAATCTCCCATTTATATTTACTTCCTCTGCCTCCTTTAGTCCAGCTCATTTTCCTAAAACCCCTTGGTTCTCCCTGAAGATCCTTCCCCCTCTCAGGCCACTTCACTCCTCTCCTACAAAACTAATCTCCTTCAGGAGGGGTTTAGTGTGATGAAAAACTTATGCCAGGAATTATGAAAAGAACACCACAATGTTCTCATTTAATCCTCATACTAATACTGAGAATCAGGAATAATTCCTATTTTTACATTTGGAAGACTGATGCTTAGAGAAATTAAGTAACTTGCCCAAGGTTACAACTAGAATTTTAATCCAAATCCTTCAATCTCCAAAGCCACTCTCTTAGCCATTCTACTCTACTGTCTCCAAAGGTCTGACTCAAATATGTAGAAGGAAAAAAACTTCCTTAACCCTGCAGAAAATAAAGAGCAAAAAGAGCTCTGCTGTAGTATTGTTTTGTTTTGAAACGAGGTCATCCACAGATGCTGAGAGCCTTCCAGCCCAAGCACAACAGGGGACATGGCTTGCTAGAGCACTTTCCCACCTGGAGGGCTCCACATGGCTCGGCGGCTTGGCTAAGGAGCAGCCCCGCATGCCTCTCCACCGGGAATGGATGCGAAGCACGGGAGGAAGGCTGGCTCTCACACCCAAAATGCCAGTAGGGAACAGGTGATCAAGAGATCCCGCTCCCCACGCAGCCTGTCAGTCCATTTTCCGTGACCTCTGCGGTGGTGGTGACGGTGTGCCTCCCCGTGTGGGGCAGAGTAGCTGCCCACCTCAAAAGATGTCCGGATCTGATTTTAAAAGCTCGTAAGAGACAAGGTAGTAATCTAACGATCAAGGGCAAGCGGTGACTCTTAGGGAAAAACCCGCGCCTCTACAACACAGCTAACTTCGAGGGGCACAAAGAAATAGCTGTGGTGACAAGAGGTGCTTCAGTGGTGCCCATCATAACGCAGAGAGAGCCGCCGCCCCTTCCTCCATGGAGGGGCTGCAAGTCCATTTTCTCGTCTGTGTGACAGAAAAGGGAGGCGGGCACCCCAATGTCTCCCATTCCGAGGGCCTCGGCAGCGCAGCTCTCAGTCTTTCCTGCTACGGGCTGAGAGGCTGTGCCTGTCCGTCTCCCGCTCAGCCCCAGTCCCGCTCTCCCGCTCGGCACCTCTCTCCCCCCTATTCCGTCTCCCTCCAACCTCCTTTCCCTACCCCTCTGCTCGCCAGACCTCTCTTCCCCTATCAGCCCCGCCCCTCTTTACACCCCTCTCGGTCCCTTTTCCCACAGCCCCGTGCCGCCCAGCTCTCGGTACCTTGAGCGTCACGTCGCACAGTTTGCCCTGCCGCCGGATCTCCTCCATGACGCCGTAGCCGCGACTAGGCAACTCGGACACGGAGAAGTGTACCAGATCCTCCAGCTCCTCCGCGCCGTCCTCCACCATCTTCCCCGGCCGCCGCGACTGCGCAGGCCTGGCCGGCCGGCTCGAAACTCCCCGGGGCGGGGCGCGGCGCGGCGCGGCGCACGCGGACGGCAGCTCCGGCGCGCGGCTGGGATCCGACAGGCCTGCGCGGCCACCGTAGCCAGGGGCGGCTCTGCGCCGGAAGCCCTGCTGCCCCGCTTCCTGGTTCAGGACCAGCCTCCGTCCCCTCGCTGTCCCGACCTGGGTCTCGCGCCTGCCTCAGTCTTTCTAAAATCATCAGTACCATCTCCGTCTTTCCAATTCTGCCCTGACTTTACTCGCCTCTCAAAAGAGGACCACGCACTTCATTTCCGCCACCACCCTAAGACTTCCGGAACCTCCGGAAGCCGCCCGTTGCCATGGCGGTTGTGTACACAGCCCGGCAGCCGAGCGATCCGATTTTCCGGTCGCGGCAGTTGCAGCGGTCGCGCTTTGGGGGGGCAGCTGCCCCCGGAGCGGTGAGCAGGGGCCACGCGCCGCCGGGGTGAGGCGAAGGGAGGGTGGAGAGTAGGTGTGCGCCCGGGGGACTGCAGCGGATGGAATCGGAACACTGGTCCAGGAGTGCCCGGGTTTGGCTCGCTGAACTGTGAAACCCGAGCAGAGGAGGACGCGGCATCGTGGGGGCGGCTTCAGCCTGGCTGCAGCTTAGGGTCTTCACATCTAACGTTCTTTAGCCCCACGAGGGTCCTGCGTCGCGCCTGAGGTTCACAGGGCGCGAGGCGCGGGGCCAGAGATCTGGGCTCTTCAGCACTTGTCTTGTTTTCGAACTGGAGGAGGCTTCCGGAACGACAGTCTGAGCCCTTCGCTTTACTGTAAAGCCTTTACAGATGAGAAAACCGCTCAAGAGAGACAGAAATGGTCCCCAGGTCCACTGCATATTGGGTGAGAAAAAGAAAAAAAAGGCCAATTCTGCCTGGAGCCGAGTCTTTTGTTAAGCCCAAGAATGAATGCGTTTGGGCCCTGGTTTGGTTTGGTTTGGTTTGGTTTGGTTTTCTGGTTCAGATACTGCTACCACTCTGGTGGCTATGAGGATTTCCCATGAGAGCTCGTCTGGGCAGAAGCGCTGGAAGACAGGGACTCTCCTGGTGCCTACCGCAGCAGATGCTCCCTCTCCTTTTATCAAACCTTTAGAGTCTTGGTAGCAATTCTGTTCATTCCCACCCCTAAAACAAATGAGGAAACCTTGAACTTCTCAGCAGGTTAGTTTCCTGGTGAGCACTCAGAGATTCACTTATTTACACCAGAAATATGTAAGTGTAGTGCCGCTGAGGGAGGGGCATTCCCCAAGAGGTCTGAAGGAGAAGGACTCTAACTAAAAAGGAGGGCGTGAGGAGGGGCTGAACATGGTTTCTTGCAAGTGGTGCCTGGAAACCAAGTGTCCGCCTAGAAGGGCTGTGGGCTGAGGGATTGGAGGTGGTGTGGAAGGAGGGTGACATTATTTGCCCCTTGGGCCTTTTCAGTAGTGACCAAAGATGGACCCACCCTCTGACTTCCAACCACGGGCATCACCATCTACCATTTCTTGAGCACCTGCTCTGTGCTGGACACTGTTCTGGACATTGAGGGGGGATTCAAAAGAGATAAAAGACACAGTCCCACCCCTCACGCGGCTTGTAATTTAGGAGCTGAAACCCACCCAAATGATGCGACGTAAGAACAGTAACAAGCATTTCAGTAAGTGCGAGATGGCATGGGGTCCCCAAATATCTGGATATTGATTGGCTACTGAGTAGCAGACTCACAGGGGGGTGTAGTTAGTAGAGAAGGCTTGCCTTGAGGGGTATGGCTCTTGGCGTGCCTGGAGCCATGCGGTGTGGTGCCTGGAGCAATGGGCATGTGCATGAGGAGGGCTTTGGGAAGCATGGATAGGGCGACTGCATGTGCATGTGCATGTTGGCAAATTGCAGGGCAGAGAAGGGCCAGGCTCTGAGGGGAGGGCAATGCTTGGAGCTGGCTTGGGTTGCCTTTGTGCCGTCAGTGGGTGGGAGCTGTTGGGAGGGCACCTGCTCCAGAGCTGCCTTACTTCATGGTTCCTTTCAGAGGGCATCCTGGGCAGGACGATGGGTCCTCAAACTGGTATGGGGAATGGTTCCCAGAGCTTTAGAGATTGAGAGTGTTTGCTGGAGTCAAAACACCTCCCTCCACTCTCAACTTCCCAATAGTCTAGATCAAAGTGAACTTAGAAATGAGAGGTTCTCTTCAGTTTCCTCAACTTGGGATTCATGTTAGAGCTATTCATGGCTTTTTGTTTCTAGAGTTCAATTTTGCAGACAAAAATTTTAGGACTAAAATCGGATAAGCCATTATCCTTGCTCACCTGGATACCTTTCAGATTCATTTTCTAAAAATTAGAAACCCTGGATGATCCCATAGTGGAAAAGACTTCCATAAATCACTGCTTGAAGAATGTAGGAAGTGGTTACACACTCTACAAATATGAAGGCAACATGTTTGCTTGTTTGATTTGACATCCGAAGGGCTTATAACGATTAGAGTTTAACGTCCACATCATTATAACTAAACGAAAGAACAGGGCCTGTCTTTATTTAACTTGGTTCTATAGAGATACTTACTGCCACTTGATGATAGTTAATATAACTGTAAGAGGAAATCAAGTGGTCAACTCAAGTTGTGTCTAGAAATGTGGAGGAACATTCATATTTTAACATGAAATCATGGAATCATTTTTATCAGGTGACACACATTGAACCGTTCTTAGATAATACATGTAAAATGTTGACATTTAATGTACTTTTTTAAAAAAGTGCAATAATTATATTTAAGAGAAGAAATCCTGTTAAATTCGACTTTTTTTTTTTTTACAGTAAAGGTCTTGACAATTAGCTTTTTAACAATATTAAACATTCTATCGGTTTATTTGTTAGAGCGCTTTGCAATAGCCCAGGCAAGCTATTTTTTCCTTAATAACTGTGTTGATACTGCTTTTTTTCCCATTTGAAGATGAAATCAGCTCCTTATGCCTCATGTTTCCCTAACTTCATAAATTCAGTAAATTTGTTTGTGGGTCGTCTTTTTCAAAAGTATCAAGGAGTTTTCTTTAGCCTTAACTCCTCTCCTCTGTCCCATGAAAGTACAGGTTATTTTAGGGCAAATGCCTCCTTTCTGATAAAACTGGTCTAACCCTGAAGGGATCAAAAGAGAAGCGTATGACACCCCAGACATTATCCTCTGGTCTTGTCTCTGTTCAAAGTCTGTTTTGTACATTGTGGAGCATTAACTCTAAATGAATTGTTAGCATTATTTCTTTATATTCATGGTTCTCTAAAAGTGAAATTATTGAAATTTCAGAGCCCAGTCTTAAGACTACATGACCATAAACTACTTGATGATACTATTCAAATTATTTTTAAAATGCAAAAAGAAGGAAAGAAAGAAATAATAGATTGATCTTTAAAAAATTTGGATGTAGAATTAGAAAATACTTTATCTTGGAACAATTTGAAATTGTATTATGTTAGTTTGCCCAATAGTTTTGAACAATGAGGTTATTGTATATTTTTCTAGACTTTTATTCTGTTTTCTAGTATGACTTAACTAGATATAACACAATTGATAATTGCAGATAGATTTTTACTTAGCTTTCCATAGAGCTCTTGGCATTTTCTCTCAGTATTTAATCCTTTGTCATTGGTGTGTAAGAGGCACCTAAAGAGCTGGTTAAGTTTGAAGTTCCTCTTAAAGCAATAAAAATCCGTGCAATTATTCATTTAATAACCCATTTGCTTTTCCACTCTGTGTCAATACTGGAACCAAAATTTACTGCCTAACTGGTATTAAATACTTTTTCATAGACACTGTCCAGTGTGATTTGACCAATGAGACTAATATCCAATAAAAAATGAGATTTCTTAGTTATCATTGGGAGAGTTGTACAATTCAGCTTTTAAAAATGTTTATACCTTAGTTGAACAGGATCTTGGAGATCAAGTAACTCTGCCGTCAATGTAACTAACTCCTTTTGTAGCATCTCTGCCACTTGGCATCTTGAGTGTGCTTGACAGTTTATGGTGTTTCTGATCCTTCCTTGAGAAGATCCTGTCCATTGTAGGACAACTCTGCATACTAGGAAGGTCATTTGCCTAAATCACGTCCTTATGAATTATTTCTGTAAGTGTCCTATTCATCCTATTCCATGAAGCCACATCAAACATTTATTGTAACATTTTATTATTTATAGTAATTATTTGTGATCCCGTGAATGAAGGAATACAAATATATGTGTGTCTACCTTAAAGAAAACAATAAGAATATAGTTAGATTTTAGGAGGGGGAGAGGAGGTAGGGGACTCTGATTTTTCTCTCAATGGAGTGCCAGAGAAGAAAGAATATATGATTATGGGCTAGATTAAATATGCTTCTAGCAAACCTTTTCCTGATCTTAGTCTGATGGAGGTAGAGGAGGAGGCGCTGCATCTGAAGTGAGGTATGCTAATGAAGAAAAGAATTAGTTTTAAGGCCTTTCACAGTAAGTATTTTCGAGGAAAATACAGCGAATGAGGCAAAGCATAAGAGGAATAAGAGAACATTTCTAGAAACCACTTGTTAGGCCATCTCTTAGGAGCAGTCTTTGCTTCATATTTTGGTCTCTTGAGGGGTCATTGCTGGAAAACGATGAGGTGGCCTATAAAGTTGGGCGCACACGTACCTGTTGAGCAGTGAGTGCCCTGTGGGTAGACTGCTTCCTGAAATGCCAAGGGGTGAAAAGGGAGACCCATCCCCACTGGGACAGGAACGTGGCCTGCACATCACTCTTTTCTGCTCTTCTTAATGAATGGCTCCTCCCCTCTACTTGTCGTTTGATGGTAACTACTGAAAATTTTGCGGTTTTCTCCCTTTTAGGTACAATGGGTACGAGGAAAAAAGTACACGCGTTCGTCCGCGTCAAACCCACCGATGACTTTGCTCATGAAATGATCAGATACGGAGGTGACAACAGAGTAAGTGCGATGTGTTTGCCTTCAACTGCCCAGGCCTCGCTGTCCCAGCTCATTGCATGGCAACCCTGTTCCAAAAGCTTTGTAGGGGCCAAGACAGAACTGGTAAAGTTCAGGTGGACTCTGGAGTCTGTAGGTCTAAACCGTTCCCTCGCAATGCTGTTTGATGAGGAAATTCACCAAACTCCCGTTTTTAATTGTCGTTTCGGTGGATAAGTTTATCTTTTTGTGTCTGACACCAAAATTGACATCTGTCCACACTCATAAAGTTTTGGTGATCAGATCTGCTGTTACAGATCTGTCAGGGGATACAGGAAGAAGTTTTAAGTCGATTACTGTTAAACTTACCAAAGCAGTGAGAGAAACTCTCAGAGAGAGAGCTGGAAGGACTGATCCATTCCCACGTCCTTGCCATAGTCCCGAGAACCTTTCTGAAGCCTGTGACAGGCTTAGGACAGCTTGAGAGCGTTAGATGTTTTTTTTTTAGCAAGCATTTATGGATCTACTGTAGGCAGCATCAAGACATTCTCTTAGGGAAGAATTCAAGGGCACCTGCTCAAGCTTCGAAAGTCCTAGCAGTCAGAAGTTCACATGCAGCCCTGTGAAGGGCATGCTGCTGGGCATGGTTTCAATGACCACAGAAGCCCAGAGCAGTTAATGCGTGAATGGACCAAGCCTCTCCCTCTTGATCATAGTTTTGTTGTGTGTGGCCATGCTCGGCTCCTGGATTAGGGCAGCCAGTGTAAGTGTCCAGCGAGAATCTGTTTGCATCAGAAGTCCCCAGTGTGGAGACTAGAATCCGCCATTGACATAACCCAGTGTGTTCCTAAACCAGCTGCTGCCGCAGTGACTTGCTGTGGAGGAATCAAAAAGTCTAAAAATATTTTTTAAACTCTCTGCATCTAAAAACCTGCTGATTACAAGTAGGTAGGCACCCGTGATTTGCTCCAATACCAGTGAGTAGCTGCATCTGACCAGGCCAGAGCCTTTTCTGCAGTTTTTATTTCATCAGTACTCCCACTGGCCTTAGCGTGCCTGTGGAAGGAGGCGCTCACCACAACGCTGAGGGAGGCCACGCCGCCGGTGACCAGAGAGAGAGAAGGCACGCAAGCCCAGCCTCTGTCACCAAGCGCACTTTTCCCTCTGGCCTGATCCAAGGCCTCCCAGTGCTTGTGGAACGTTGTATCTAAAGCTGCTTTAATAAGAACATGCTTGATCCCATATCACGGGTGGGGGAACCAAGACAGCACCCCGTAAACAAGTAAGTGCTCCAGTTTCCTGATCCTTCCACCTTAAGGGTCATGTGGCCTCCCTGCAGGAGCTTCCTCCTCCTGTCCCTAAGAAGGCATCCGGGATGTAGGCCACATGTCGGAGCCCCTCTTAGTCCTCAAGTTCACGTCCTGTTTCCTCCACATCAGGCATCAGCTACCAGTGACCGAGCACCAGTTTCTTAACACATAACTAAGTCTTTCTCTCCCTTTCCCTCTCTCCCTCTCTCCCTTGCTCTGTCGTTTTGCTCTCTTTCTCTCTGACCTCTCCCTCCATCCCCCCCCTCTCTTCTAGACCATTGATATTCACTTAAGAAAAGATACCCGGAGAGGAGTCGTCAATAACCAGCAGACAGACTGGTCGTTCAAGCTGGATGGAGTCCTCCATGACGCCTCCCAAGAAGTGGTTTATGAGACGGTCGCGAAGGATGTGGTTGCTCAGGCCCTCGATGGCTATAATGGTAATTTAGTTCCTTAACTGTTGTTTTACGTAAGGACCCATGGAACCCCTTGTGGAGGAAGAGGTGCAAGTATTTTATGGTGAATAAAATAAAATATAACCTCATTTAGTAACTTTTGTTTGCTTATTTGTCGGTCTCTATGTTCTTATGGGGGAAAACTTGTTATTTGCTTGGTGACATTGTGGGCATAGCTTGATCCAGTGTGCTGGGGCTCTACCTTCATAGGAATGACCTGGCTCTCTAAAGGTCACGAGGACTCAACTATTATCCTGTTTCAGATCTCTCAACTATTAGTTTTGAAGATCATGCCTTTATGATGAATTTGAGTCCAAACATTTTTCTCTCAGCTACGTGCTAGGAGCTTTTTCTATTCATTCTATCAACACAATCAATCTACTGTTCATATTCTAGTATAGGCTTATTTATGTAGATGACTAAAAACCTGAGTAGAGTTTGAATTTTTAACAAAAGCAGTTTTATTAGAAAATTTCTACAAACTTGTTCAATGTAAGATGGTTTTAAAATCTTAAAAAATTTTAATCCCTTTATATCATAATTTGAAGGCTTTGCCCATATGGTGGCTGCTGACTAGAATAGTCTCTGTTTGCAAGTTTTAGGTCTTCTGTTAAAGGTTCCTGGAGTGTAGATGCTCAAACATTGTAATCACACCTGTGATAACAGGTGTAGTTGACCCTGAGGCCATGTGTCCCTGAGGAAGTAGAGACTGAGGAGCTAAGGCCCAGGAAGGTTTAGAATCTTGGGCCCCTGGTTCCGTGAGTCCCAGGTAAAGTGACTCCTTCCTATACATTTGTGTTGGGTTAATAGACACCCTTTCTGACTCCAGCTCAGATGCTGAATTAGGACCCCTTGTAACTTGTAAATCCTACCAATCCCAGGAACTAGGGCATCTGTTTGGCAGAGGCAAACACCGATTTTAGAGGCAGATCTGCTGTGTAAACAAAGGCCCAATAGCAGTCTTTGGGATGGGGTCTGGTTCAGGCTGCCTGAGCCCAGAGGAAGAGCAGATGGGAGCCGGAGCCCAGGCTGACAGTGGTTTGCGTCCTGGAGCCTGGTGGTGATGGTAGACGTAAAGGGTATGAAAGTTACAAGTGAAAGTCTTCCCAGAGAGGGCCGTAGGACCAGGGCAGGACCTGGTCGTGGTCTGTTTGGAAGCCCTGTTTGGTCCTGTGAGAACTTGCAGTCTTCCAAGAATTCTCATGATTAACAGGAAATGCCCTTCCTACTCCTGTCTCTTCCTGGGGATTTTGAAAGCCCTTCTTGTCTCCTGCCTGGCCAGCCCCCGGGGAGGCCTAGTCCTGAGACCCTGGCAGTTCATGGCTTTGCTAAAGAAGGGCTGGAGTTCAATGCTCTTATCTCCTCCTCCATCTTTCTAGGAAAAAATCCCCAGTTCCTCTGTTCCCTGGAAGTCCCTGCACTCCTCAGATGTCCTGGTAGAGGGACCAGTAGAGCCCTGTATGGCCCACACGCTCAGAGCAGCTGTCTGTGTTTTGAGCATTTATGTCCCTGTTTGCCCACCCGCCCACTCTCTGTGGCAGGAATCCTGTTCTCCTTGGCTGCTTCCCATGGCCACCTTCACACCAGGGGCCTGGCTGGCACCGGGCATGCTGGGGGATGGCAGTGCTATCCTTGGAGCTATTTTCCTGGATGTCACCAAGTCATGTTTTGAAATGTTTGCAGGCACCATCATGTGTTACGGGCAGACGGGAGCTGGCAAGACATACACCATGACGGGGGCAACTGAGAATTACAAGCACCGGGGGATCCTCCCTCGTGCTCTACAGCAGGTAGAGAGTGGGCCCACGGGCGGGGTGCCACACGGGTCCCCCTCTCTCTACCACAGGCTGCCAACCCTAGGCCAGCCACTGGAGACAGTGGTGTCCAGGCCTCAAAGGAGTTGCAGCCTTTAGAGAGGACAGGATGCACATGGTAGGGAGGGTGTGTGTCAGTGTGTCAGAGGCATCAGGAAGCCAGGAGTTTGGGTTTCAGACTCTGACCCACACCCATGCCAAGCCCGTTTCCTCATTCATGAAGGGGGTTGGGACATGCTGGCTTGCTGGCTTGCTGCTCTGATGGTCTGTGATCCTGTAGTTGAGGATTTAGAGGTCTGAATCATGTTCCTTCCTGGTTTTAATGAGGGGATACGGACCCTGCAGAGCTTCCTCACTGGCCTGCTCTGGCTTCTCCTACCACCACAGCCTCAGAAAGAGCCAGGGGAAGAAGCAGGGTGACATCAGCTCTTGGGACTGAGTCTGCCCTGGTAGTCTGGGAAGTGTGGCTGAAGACAGGACAGATGGGCCTCTCTTTGGGGTCCAATAGCCTGGGTTCTGTGAGGACCCTCTGTTTGGAGGTAGGAGGCAATGGCCTTTTACCTAAAAGCATCTTGAGCTTTCATAACTCTGTCCTGTAAGAAGTGTAGATGTCCCTCTGGTGTATAAACTTTCCATGCTCTAATATTCAAAGCAATATCCCATGGTCAAATCTTCCGTATCTCATCATCTTAGACTCCAGTAGTTCAGCTCAGTGCTGCCCAGTAGCAATATAATGTAAGTCATATATGCAATTTTGAGTTTCCCAATAGCCACATTTTTAAAAAGTGTGAAATTAATTTTAATATTTTACTTAACTCAGTATATCCAAAATACCATTTCTGTCTGTAATCAATATGAAGATTACTGAGATAGTTTACATTCTTTTTCTCAATACTAAGTCTTTGAAATCCAGTGTGTATTTTATACTTACAGGACATTTCAATTTCTATATTAAATATTCATCAGAAATACTTGATGTGTATTCAGATTTCACAAAATTTACAGTTGAAAAAGTAGATTTATAACCCCAAGTTGTTCCAGACACACTTAAAAATTTACCAATAACTGAATTTAGCATCAGTTTTTAAATTTCAATTTCAGTCCTTTGAAATTCAGTAAAATTTAAAATTCAGTTCCTCATTTGCACTAACCACATTTCAAGTGCTCAGTAGCCATCTGTGACTAGTGTCTACCATATCGGACAGGACAGATCTAGACTGTTAAAGCAAAATGGTACCTCAGGGATAATCTAGCCCAACTCCCCATTTGACAGATAAGAAAATAAAGGTCCATAGAGGGGAAAAGACCAGTCCAAAGTCCCCTGCTGAAAGTACTGGGGAGGGTATTAGAGGTTGAGAGGGCTGGGTTCTGGCTTTGCCTCCTCTGTTACTAGCTGGGTGACCATAGACAAATCATTTTATTGCATGGAGCTCTCCCCAGATGGGTATTGCCCTAGTGTGCTTCAGTCACAGAGAGCTATGATGATGGAATTAAATCATGGATGTGAAAGAGGCTTATATACAGTGAGACCCCGTAAAACGAGAGAACTTCACTCCAATTCATCATGCCTCTACTTAGAACTGTTCAAGTATTAGTCAATCTGTAAGTCAAGCCTCAAAAAAACAAGATGATAATAGATAACACCCAATGAACTAAGAATTATAATAGCAGTTATGGATAACTGTCACACCAACTAGACCGTAGACTCTTTTATGACAAGGATTTTCTTGTACTTCCCGACGTTCCCTCGTGAGGTGAGAACTCCGCCAGCACTAGCTGGCGATTCGACTTCCACGCTCGGTGACCGCTGTGCAACTTCCCGTCCAGGTTTTTAGGATGGTCGAGGAACGCCCCACACACGCCGTCACCGTGCGTGTTTCCTACCTGGAAATCTATAACGAGAGCCTGTTCGACCTCCTGTCCACTCTGCCCTACGTCGGACCCTCAGCCACGCCAATGACCATCGTGGAAAACCCTCAAGGGGTCTTCATTAAGGGCTTGTCAGTCCATCTCACAAGTCAGGAGGAGGACGCATTCAGCCTCCTTTTTGAGGTGAGTCGATCCAGTCTTAAGGCTTCCTTCCTTCCTCCCACCCTTCTTCCCTTCTTCCTTCACTTCTTTCCTGCCTTTTATTCTTTTCCTCACGCCCTTCTTAGTTTTTTACTTTGATCATCAGAATGAAAATTAATATATACTCATTTTGTCTATGGCCATGCCACCCTAAACAAGCCCCATCCTGTCTGATCTTGGAAGCTAAGCAGGGTCGGGCCTGGTTAGTACCTGGATGGGAGACCAGCTAAGAAGACCAGGTGTTGTAGGCATAAAAAAAAATAAAAAAAAATAAGGGATTGTAAACTGACAAGGTCCTTGCAATCCGTGAGGTCAACCAAGGGTTGCCTCGCCTAAAAAAATTTTTTTAAAAAGAAAAAATATATACTCATTTAGCAATTTCAGCCAGTACTGAAAAAATATAAAAATTAAAAAAAATAAAATTGGAGTGGCTCCATAGTGTAGTGGTCAGCACATCTGCTTTACATGCAGAAGGTTCTGGGTTCGCCGACTATACCCCGGGTACACACTGCAAGTGTGTGGGAGGAGACGCCCCGCCTTCAGAGATCCAGTTCTTAAAGGGAAAAAAACAGCAACATCCATAGATCAGGGGTGAAAGTAGCGGGGAGATTAGAGAGGGGGGAAAAATTTTAAAAATAAAAAAATTCACATTTGTTTTCTACAATAATATATATTTTGACTTATTTCCTTCTAGTTTTTTTTTCTTTACATAGTTGAAATGGTCCTTTTTGTTTTCTAGTTAACATTAAATATGGGCATTTGTGGTATAGAAAAGAAAATAAGATTAATGTCCTTAGTATTTAAAATCTCTTTTTTAAAATCAATTAAAAAATTCTACAGTGTATATTATTTTTATGAAAGTCATATTGGTTGGAACTCTTATACATTGCTGGTGAAATGTAAAATTTTGTAGCCATTCTGGCAGTTTCCTAAGAAGTTAAAATTAATTTTATCCGTAGGACATAGCAATTATACCACTAGGAATCTACCCAAAAGAAATTAAAGCATACACACACACACACACACACACACACACACACACACACACACACAAGCTTGTACACAAATATTCATAGCAGCTGGAAAGATGAAGGTTTTTTGGTGGCTTAAGGTTAAAGAAGGTCCAAGTAGATGAAGAATTGTTATCGTGAATAAGTACACTCTCCTGACTCCTATATTCTTTGTAGTTTTACCACTTATGGCCTGCCATCCACATTTCCTCAAACAGCATAGTTTAATTTTTTTTGAAATGTGTGTTCTTGCTGTATATTTTTCATTTTCTTCATTATATTACATTGTGTAGCTATACTACAATTTAGTTATCCATTCTATTTCTGATGGACATTGGATTTTCCTAGAAATGTTCTTGTATGTATATCTGATGCTGTAAGCCTGAATGTTTCTAAATCAAGCCAAAGACTGCCATTTCTACGTCATGGAGAATATAGATGTCTTAAGCTTTCTTAGAAGATCCCAACTCTTTTCCATGATGGTATACTCCCACAGCAGTTTCTCAGAGTTCTCATTATTCTGGCTTTAAAATTCTAACTGATCTATCTGGTGTGTAGTGTTTCCTGTGGCCTTGGTTTGCATTTTCCTGATTACCAGCAAAATTAAAGACCTTTTTCATGTGTTTATTGACCATTTGGATTTTCCTGTTCCTGTTTTTTTGTTTATTTTCTTTACAGATGACTTTTTTTCTCTTGGCTGTGTGAATAAATTCTTTATATATTCTGAAAACTAGTTTTGTTTTTTTTCTTCAGTAAAACGAGTTCCTTTTCAGTAGCTTTTTTATATGTATTACAAATATCTCCTTATTTCTTGTGGCCTGCTTTTTTTCCTTTCTCTTTATATATTATTTGATGAACAAAAATTCTTAATTTTAGGTTAGTCGAATGTGTATTTTTTTCGTTTTGACTTTTTGTGTAAAGAGCATACAAGAGGATTTTTTAAAAGTCCAGTGGTAGAACTCATTCATGAAGCCATCTGATCCTGGACTTTTGTTTGCTGGGAGATTTTCAATTACTGATACCATCTCCTTAATAGTAATTTTCTATTTCACCATGATTTATTCCAGGTAGTCTGACAGTCTATCTTTTAACTGAAGCATTTCATTCCATTTATAATTAGTACAATGACTAATATATTTGGGTTTAAATGTGTCATATTTTTGGGTGTTGTCTCTTTGTCCCATTTGTTCTACATTTTTTTTCTTGTCTGTTGCCCTCTTTTTAACTGGATATTTTTTATTATACTTGTTTCCTCCTCTACTAGTTTGGAAATTAAATATTTATTCATATTTATACTCACTCTCTTCCCTCTCCCCCTCCCTCCACCACTCAGTTTATCCTAGAAATGACAATTTACATATTTAGTTGCTACAAAAGAACATCCATAATTTGTGAAATCTTAATAAGTTCTGTTGATTATACCAATGTCAACTTCTTTGTTTTGATATTGTGCTATAGTTTTATGAGATGTTATCATAGAGAGACTGAGTGAAGGGCACAGAGGACCTCAAAGCCATTTCTTTGAAACTTCCTATGAATCAAAATAAAATGTTATTTTATTATAACATTATAATTACTTTATTATAACATTATAATTATTTTGAAATAAAATGTTTAAAAATAAAACTGATAAAAATCTAAAATTAATACAAAACTTTTTCATCCTCCTGGATTTTACAAGAACCTTGGGATTGTTACTTTGTCTTTTACATTTTTGTTTTTTAACCCCGCAAGGCATTTCATTAATGTTTCATATAATTCGTTCACATTTGCCCTCAGATTTACTGCTTTCATTGCTTTTCTTTTCTTTTCCCCTTGACCTTCCACCTGAGATTGTTGTTTCGCTTTCTACTGTACATCTTTTAGAGTGAGCATGCTGGTGCTAAACAGTTATTTATTTATTTTTTTGAAATGTATTTTACTCTCAATCTTGAAAGATTTTTTTTTAGGTATAAAATTCTATTTTGGCATTTGTTTTCTTTGACCACCTTAGAGATATCATTGCAAAATTATGGTTTTCATTGTTACTGGTGAAAAGTCAACTGTCAGTCTATTTCATAGTCCTTTAAAAGTGTGTCAATCTGGGTTCTCTGAAAAACAGATGACAAGATGGGATTAAATGTGCAAAGGTTTTATGAGAAGAAATTTCTGTGTCAAGGAAGTAGGAAGGGAACCAGGTAAGGCTGGATAACCATCAAGCCATGATGCAAATCTTACCTCAAGTGACAGGAGGGAAGGTTAGTGGAAGCACTCAGGCAGTGTAAAGAAGGTTCAGCGCAAACAGGTTAGGAATCCTTGAGCCAAGTTTGGCCAACTAAGAACAGATCTATTTAATATCCCTGCCATACTCATTGGTGGGAAGCAGTCCTTCCTGTGATTCGTTACACTTCATGAATCAGAGGATTCATATCATTTATATCAATTGAAAAAAAAATAGCCACGATTCTTTTGAATATTGCTTCCCACCTCCCCCTTTTAAAATCTCAATTATCTCCTTCTAGAATTCTGATTAGACAGACTTCTGTCTTCTCACTCTGTCTTCCATGTCTCTTAATCTTCTCACTCTGTCTTCCATGTCTCTTAATCTTTCTTTTATGTTATTTATCCTTTTATCTCTTCTTTAAATGTTTGGTGAAATTCACTGGTGAACCCATCTGGGCCTGGCAATTTCTGTTTCGGAAGGTTATTAATTATCAATTAAATTTCTTGAATAGATATAGACCTATTCGGATTGTCTACTTCTATGAGTTTTGGCAGATCATGTTTTCCAATGAATTGGTCCATTTTATCTAGATTATCAAATATGTGGGCTGAAACTTGTTTATAACATTCCTTTATTATCCTTTTAATATCCATGGGATCTGTAGTGATGTCCCCTCTTTCATTTGCAATATTAATCTGTGTCCTCTTTTTTTTTCTAAGTTGGCTGGGCTGGAGGCTTATCAATTTTATTTATCATTTTAAAGAATGAGCTTTTGGTTTCATTGATTTTCTCTATTGATTTTCTATTTTTAGTTTCATTGATTTCTGCTTTAATTTTATTGTTTCTTCTTTTCTGCTTGCTTTGGATTTAATTTGCTCTTCTTTTCCTAGTTTCCTAATGTGGGAACTTAGATGATTTATTTTAGATCTTTTTTCTTCTCCAATATATGTATTCAGTAGTATAAATTTCCCTCTAACCACTGCTTTTGCTGCATCCCACAAACTTTGATAAGTCCTATTTTCATTTTCATTTTCTTCAAAATATTTTTCTTGAGATTTCTTTTTTGACCCATGTGTTATTCAGAAATGTATTGTTTAGTCTCCACTTATTTTGAGATTTTCCAGTTATATTTCTGTTTTTGATTTCTAGGTTAATTCCATGTGGCGTGAGAGTCGACACTGTATGATTTCTATTCTTTTAAATGTGTTAAGGTGTGTTTTATGTCCCAGAATGAGGTCCGTCTTGGCGAATGTTCTGTGTGAGCTTGAAAAGGACGTATATTCTGCTGTCGTTGCCTTTTAGGATGCCTGGTAATTTTTTCTTGATATCCGGACATTAAGTGCTCGATAAATGAAACTGTCACTACTGGTTCCCATGGATGTTTCTGCTCCAATATGGCATAATTCTCTGTATCTGCCTGTCTTCCCAATTTTAGGGCCAGTGACTTGCCCTGTGACCTCACATGTTTAGGAAGGGTTGTGGATTTTTCAGTGTGCTCAGCTCTTTACTTAATGTTAAAGTGAGTAGTAGCTTCCAAGCTTCTTATGTGTAAAACCAGAGACTGGGGTGGTAGTATCTTCAGGTTCATTTTTTAGTTTCCTCTCTTCTTCAGATTAGTATCTAATATTTTCTTTAATTTTAAGAATTACATTTTTTATTTACAGAAGTTCCATTTTGTTCTCTTTTTCTCTTACTGGTTATATTTTTATAGAATTTTATTCATATATCATGTTTTTGATTCCCTTTTATTTCTTTAAACATATTAAACATACTTATTTTATATTCTTTAATAATTCCACTATCTTCTCGTTTTGAGTGTCAGTTCTGCAGTTATTCTTTCTAGTGATTTTTGCTTACGATACCTTGTTTCAGTGTGTGTTTTGTAATATGACTTTAAGCTCTACTTCCTTGGCCTTTATTTGAGGCTTGGTTGAGAATATATTACTTTAGAGAACATATTACATTTTTTTCTTTCAGGAGCCTAAGGGACATTACCAATCCAGGGCCTCTTTAAATCACATGTTTATTTTAAGGTTGTCAGAACTTATTAGTATTGTATATCACTGCCCCAATCTCGTGTTCAATTGAGGTTACAATTGTGAATTCTTGGAGACATTATTTTACCCCTCCTAGCCAGACATAATTACAGTGCTAAAATAGTTTCCTTGCTCTCCACTTTCTGCAGCAGATTTTCCTCTATTTCTCTTTTGCCAGAGGGCATAGACTTCAGGGACATGGATTATCAGACACCCACCTCGGATAGACCCGGAGCTTTTTCTGACTTCATCTATATGGTTGGATTCTAAAATGTTGAGTCCAGAACTGTGAAGGGTCCCTCCCTCAAGTATATATGTATAAAAATACACACAAAGACAGACACCAGGCCTCTGAATCAGAAACCAGATCTGTATTACTCAGAGCCTCACGGTGGTAATAGTGGCTATAGTAATGTCGTAGCATAGTTTCCTATACCCCAGTTCTCCCATAGAGGACAGATGTCACGTGTGTTTACAGAGGGGCAGGGGTGTCTGCACTACCGAAGAGGAATTCCAAAGTTAGGAATCTCAGAGCTTATGTAAGAGCTGATACATTTGTTCCTCTTCCTCTCTGTGAGAATAGAGAGAGATTGGGGGGCAGGGAGGGCAGGTAGGAACGGAAAGCAAGGATGAGAGAGAGCATACCTTTATTTTGAAATGTAAGCAAATCCTCTCTTGGGAAAGGAGGGGAAGGTCTCTACCCTTGAATTTAAGCTTTTTGACTCTGGAGGAGAAAGAAAGGTTTTATCACTCTTTGAATGGGAACAGATTGTTTGGGTGGGAGGATGGGAAGTAGAGGGAGTCAGGGGAGGACACAAGTGGCTCCAGGTATACCCCCCCCCCCACCTTCTTGCCCCAATGTGAAGATGTGAAGAGCAAATGGCTCCGGAGGGAAAGGGAGAGATTCTCTATCTTTAAAACATGTCAGTTTCATTGCCCAGAGAAACACCGAGAAATCCAGCAATGACTATTTTACAGTTTGGGTCTGCAAGTGCCCTCAGGCCAGGAAGAAGTCGGTTCTTGCGTATAGTTCCTGGATCCCTGCTCCCACTTTGTGTCAGGCCCCTGGGCGCTTCCCGTACTTTCTTGCAGTCTCAGACCTGCATTCAAAAGGAAGTTTCAAATATTCTATCATCTTTTAGGTGTTTTGCAGTAAGACTGTGAATACATTGTCCATTGTATCGCTGGAAGCCGCCTTCATGTTTTAGGCCGAGATACGGTGAAAAGGGTGTAGGGCTTGGAACTGAGGGACCTGGACACCCCTCCTCTTTGGGTGTCCCACTGTCTCCAGGGGGGCCATGCATCACTGCTTTGGGCTTATTCATATCATTTCACAGGGGCCTTTTTCCTCTAAGAACAGCCATTTCTACCACACCTCCTGTTAAGTGTATTCTGGTCATAGGGGCCAACCCTGTGAATTAGAGACAAGGGCCTGCTATCCCTTTAAAAATATAAATTATCAATTTTTTCTAATTTTTAAACGTAACACATATCTACTGTAAAAATATATATATATATAGAAGCACAAACCTATATAAAAAAGAAAAAAATGACCTGTAAACCCCAAACAAGAAATGACTATTATTACCATCTTGGTAAAAGCATCCGTTTATGATGCTTTTGCATTCTCTAGATTATACCATCATATGATTTTGTCCTTCATTCTGGTAATGTGGTGTGTCACCTTGATTTACTTGCTTTTGTTGAACTGTCCTTGCTTCCCAGGGGTACATCCCACTTGGTCGTGGCGTAAGATCCTTTAACGTGCTATCAGTCTGCTCTGATTTTGGATTCTGCGTCTCTCTGTTATTAAAAACTATTCGCCAACATTTTCCCGCCTGCATAACATTCCATTGTACAGATAGGTCATTCCCTACTTGTTGGGTATGTAGGTTATGATTCAATATTTATGAACATTTTGAAAGCTTTTAATTCATCTTGCCACTTTGCTTTCAGAAAGCTATACAAATTCACACATCCCAGCAGTGGGTGAAAGTGTAGGACTGGACTCTAATTTGTCTCCCGCTCTACTAGTTCATAATTGAGATTTGCCTGGAAGGCTCGTCTGACTGCTATGATACGAGATCACCTGTGTAGTTGTCCGTGTAGTTGAAATAACCCAAATGCTTTGTTATTTACATTTCTCAATTTCCTCCTCTTCAGGGAGAAACCAATAGGATTATAGCCTCTCACACGATGAACAAAAACTCATCCAGGTCACACAGCATTTTCACCATCTACGTGGAGGTGAGTGTGGGCTCTTTGAATAACCTGGGAGGGACAGCCGATTCCCCCGGGGCCTGCTCAATCAGAAGTTCCTCCCTTTGACAGTCTGACCGCTGTTTGGATGTTTCATAGGCTCATTCACGGACCTTATCAGAAGAAAAGTACATCACTTCCAAAATTAACTTGGTGGATCTAGCAGGCTCGGAAAGGCTGGGGAAGTCTGGGGTAAGTGCGGGGAGCAGGAACCAGGGCCCCGTTTCCGGCCTGGTGTCTGTGGGCCACCCCTCACTGCGCATTTATGAGCACAGTCCTGAGCTAGGTGGGCACAGTAGAGCATGTGGGCTTGGTCCTGTGGGGCTGGAGGGGCAGAATTAGCAGGGGTGGAACAGAGGAAGTTCCTTCCTGACGGGACTTTGTAACCATTAAGTGAGATGATGGCAAGGTGTCTGGCACTCCGTTAAGTGCTCAGTAAATGCTCCATGCTAGTATTAGCATTTCTCTGTATATGACTGTGAGTATCTGCGTGAGTATTTTGCATGAGTATTTCATCTAAAACGAATATTCATGCGTGTTAGTATTGGCATAAGTATTCATAAGAAAATTCAAATGGGCATTCTTTGCACATTCACGTGTGTTTGTGTAAATGTTTATAGGATTGTTTGCTTAAGTATCTGCACAAATATTGGCATGTGTGTTCACATTCGTGCGAATCTTAAGCGAGTATTCATTTGAATGTTCACATAAGTATTCACATTCACAAGATCATTGACACGAACATTTGCAGGAGTCTTCCTGTGAGTGTTAGCATTGGCCCAAGATAGAATACGATGCCTTAGCCTTGAGAGAAGACCCTGGTCCAGGGAAGGAGGCCGTAGCCTGGCCACAGACCTGCAGTGTTCTTAGTGGGGCAGCCTCTCTACTTGGTCTGAAACACAGCTGACCTTTGGTTTTCAGTCCGAGGGCCGAGTCCTGAAGGAAGCCACCTACATCAACAAGTCCCTGTCATTCCTGGAGCAGGCCATCATTGCGCTCGGGGACCAGAAGCGGGACCACATCCCCTTCCGGCAGTGCAAGCTCACCCACGCCCTGAAGGACTCGTTGGGTGAGGGTGTGGTTGGTGCACAGGGAGCAGGGACAGGCCTCGGCAAATCTGCTGCTGGTGGTAATGGAATTGCTCCTTCCACTGGCATGGACTTACCTGCGGCCTTTTCACAGTAACCTCAGGCACCCCTGGACAGGCAGAATCCAGCATGGCGCCCTCCTCTTTCACCCACGACGTGCCTTGCTGTCCGTTCCTCAGAACCTTTGCTTAAGCGTTCGTGTCTACCGGGACTACCTTCTTCTTTTCCCTTGTCCCTAAACCAGCTGGCAGAATTCTTCCTCACCTTGAAGACCCAGGTGGAGGGCCTCTCCCGTGACATCTTCCCTTCACTTACGGCCTCTCTGGCATGGGGGCAGGGGCTGTATCTTGTCATCTTGTGTCCCCCGGCTTCTGTGTTGGGCTTGATAACAGCCATTGGTATCTGCTTGTTAACCGAGTGCTACCACGAGCAAAGGCTGACCCTTCCCCTCCTGGCCCCTCACCATTTCTTCTCTGCTGTTCCCCTGGCTCCTCTTTTAGGTACAGCTGGTGGCTTCTCCTCCCCCTTCCCTCCCTCATCCCCTTTCCTCCAGGCCTCATACACGCTTGGGTGTGTCCTTTCTAACTCTGTCTTAGTCAGCTCCAGCTGCTATAGCAAAATACTGCAGACCAGGTAGCTTACACAACAGACATTTATTTCTCAACTTCTAGAAGCTGGAAGCCCCAGATCACAGTCTGGCAGGGATGGTTCCTGGTAAAGGGCTGTGTTCCTGGCCTGCAGATGGCCGCTTTCTCACTGCGTCTTCACATAGCAGAGAGAAAGAGAAAGAGGCTAGAAAGAGACAGCTCTGGTCTCTTTCCTCTTACAAGGGCACTAATCCCATTATGGGGGCCCTATTCTCATGACCTCATCTCAATCTAATCATCTTCTAAAGGCCCCGCCTCCACATACCATCACACTGGGAGTTAGAACTTCAACATAGGAATTTGGGGGACACACAAACATTCAGTTCATAACAGACCCCCGCCAGCCTCAAAGGAATCTCTTGGCAGAAAACCCACATGGTTCACGGTCCTTCTGTGTCCTGCTTTCTGCAGGCGGGAATTGCAATATGGTCCTCGTGACAAACATCTATGGAGAAGCCGCCCAGTTAGAAGAGACGGTATGTAAAGACAGCCAGTGTGACCGGACCGGACTCCCTCCTTGTGGGTGGCAGGGCTGGGTAAGGCTGGCTCTGGGCCGGCTCGCTAGCCACACTTATTGTCAAGAGTGGAGGGACCCCGGGGATGAGCCTCAGCCAAATCTGCTGAGGAAGGCCCAGCCAGGATTCAAATACCGAGTGCCAAGGGGCTGAAGCTGTGTTGAGGAAGAGGCGAGGCGGGAGGCCGGCTCCACGTGGGGCCTGTGCGAGGAGAGGAGGCTGAGAGCCAGCTCTGTGGGGGTGCAGGCCATGCTTCTTGGGGTGCTGTTCCTGTGAACTGGAATCGAGAAGGACAGCTCTTCCTCGTTTTTCATAATCACGTGTTTAAAAATCTTAACAATAACTCAGGTTCCGGGCCGTGAGCTGATCTGTGTTAAGGGTCTGCCACGTGCAGGGTGGTGGTGGGGCCGGGGCAGCTCAGTAGAGATGAGTCACGCATGGCCCGGGGCCGCCGAGGTCCCAGCCACAGCCCTAGGTGATGGAGGAGTCTTTCAGAAGAGCGGGGATTTTTCCTGAACTGGGGCGCGGAAGGTGGGCACTCAGCTGGCTTGGTGATAGGGAAAGCAGAGTTGTCATGGCAGACGGTGTGGCCATGCCAGAGACGTCTGGGCACTGCAGGGGAGGGCTCAGGAAGGAGACGAAAGAGAAGAAACTGCAGCAGCTGGTCGGGCCCTGGTGGCCAGGCCGAAGCCTTGGCTGTTCTCCTGCAGGTGGCTGGGGCTGTCGTGGGGTTTGAGCAGGAAAGGGCTATAGCCAGAGTTGTGACTCAGGGACATTGAGCCAGCATCAGGATGCAGGTGACCTAGGAAGGGGAGATGCTTTTGAGAACCAGAGGCTGGCTGGAGTACAGGCTGAGACCGTGACGCAGGTGAGCCCGCATAGCTGGGTACCCGGCCAGGGCTCCGTCCTTCCTCTCAAGGGCCACACATCATGATAAAACAGGTTGGGAAGCTCTCCTTAGACATTTTGCTTTTCATTTCCAGGGACATTGCAGGGTGAGGTGCTCTTGCAGGGCCTCTCAGCTTTGTGCATTAGGGACTGCCCCAGCTTCCAGGGGGAGCTCTCCTGCTCCACGCCCAGGGCCCTGGGGATGGGGAGGCCAGGCCCGGGAGCTCCCGCTGACATGCAGGCAGCATCCCCAGAGGAAGGCTTCGGGAACCTCCTGGTCTCACGGTGTAACAAACCCCAAGATGAGACATCTGAACAGCCTCCTGGCTGCCTTGTTAAAGATGCCCTTCAAGACAGTGGAAGGTCTTCTGTCCCCTTAGCCCCACCCTGAGAGAGTCACTGCACAGGAAGCAGTTCTCCTGGTACCTGCTGTCCCCCCCATAGAAGCTTGTGCCCACATGGCTTCAGTCCTGTGCCTGGACTGACCCCGCAGAGCCCCGAAGAGCTGCTGGAGGGGCCGTAGGGGCTTGGGACAAAGGTATATTGGGGCATGCAAGCTAGTGATTCTCTTCTCTAAATGTTTTAAAACTCTCAAACTGTTCCTGTCATGGATCGTGTTGCTTTATGCAGGGACACTGCGTGTGTGTGTGTGGGATTCTCCACAGCGAGGGAGTTGTGGTCACACTTGCTGCCGTGCTTGGAGCGGGAGAGTCTGATTTCACCCCGCACAGACGCAACTCCAACTGTAGCGACAGGGGCCTCCCCCCCGAGGGCTCTCCGTGGGCCGGGTCTGTCCACAGCACAGTACACACCTCACCACCAAGTGCCCCGGGGACCCCGCACGGCAGCTCTCCTCAGCTTTTCAGAGACGTGACTGACCCGTCTGAGGTTGCACAGTTGCTCAGTGGCAGAGCCATTAACCACCAGCCCGGATCGACTGCCCAGAGGAGCAGGAGCCGTGCCGGGCCTCCCTGCGGGCCGCTTCTGGGTGACCCTTCCCCTTCCGAGTCTGCTCCCCTGTTTTGTGGCCGGCTTTGCGCTACCACTGCCTGCCGCCACTGCCAGGGCAAGCCCTCCACCCGCATGTGACACCCGCGCCGTGGGCAGTGGCAGGGCCGTTTCCCAGCACCCGTGGGTGCCGCTGCCTCGCGGGCCTCCAGCCACAACCACGCCTGGCGGGCTGCCCCTCCGCAGGGACTCGGGCAGGACCCCCAGCTTCACTCCGTGGGCCCAGGGGACCCTGTAGTCGCTTTGGGGCGTGGCCGTACGCAGGGATTCATTGTCCCTGGTGGACTCCTTTTACCCGTCTTGCAAACATCTCTACTCATAAATAACAGGCCCGAAACTGAGGTGTGTCTGATCTGTTTTCAGCTGTCTTCGCTGCGGTTCGCCAGTAGGATGAAGCTGGTCACCACCGAGCCTGCTGTCAACGAAAAGTACGATGCCGAGGTACTGAGGGGCTTGTGGGCAGGCGTCTCACGGCGGGGAAGGTGTGTAGGTTCACCGTGTGGGTCACACGAGTCTGGCTTCCCTCCCTGCCTCTGCCTCGATTGAAGAGGCAGGCCTGGGTCAGGCCCCCACCCAGTTCACATCGGGGGCTTCAGGGCCACCGAGCGCCCTGGGCTTCTGTACGAGAGTTTCTTAGACCCGTTTCAGAGCCACACCGGTGTGGCCCATCTCTCAGGCTCATCTGGGTGTATCACTAAGCAACCTGCTTCCCAGCCAGGGTGGTCCCGCCCAGCCAGCAGAGCTGACCAATCAGAGGCGTGCTCTGCATCCTCATGCATTGGGGAAATGCAAATTAAAACCTTGGTGAAATTTCAGTCTCGGACTGGCAAAAATTAGACTTCTTCTGACAATGCAGAGTGACGGTAAGACTGTCCCAAGACAGGGATGCCTCTCTGTTTCTGGTCAGAGTATAACGGATGCCTCCACTTTGGAGAGCATTTTAGCAACATCTCGTAAAGTGAAAACACATTTACCCACTATTTGGCTTTCTTTTAAGATGTTTATGGAATCATAGTGACTGGAGACAGGAGCATATGCATGCCCTAAGCTCGCGACAGACCGGTTAACTTTTCCACATTCTAAATCCCGAAGGAAAATGACAGTCCCCATGGCTCCGAGGGACCAACCATAGTTTGAAGGTTGAGGAGGGAACAGAGCTTAGAGCGGTGGTTCTCAGACTTGAGCGGGCACTGGAATCACCGCGTGGGCTTGTCGAACCACAGGTCCCTGGACCTGTTCCCAGAGTTCCTGATTCCATCCGTCTGGGCTGGGGCCTGAGGATTCGCATTTCTAGTTAGTTCCCCGGTGCTGCTCCTGCTGCTGCTGCTGCTGATCTCGGGCCACGCTTTGAGAAGCGCCGGCTCAGTCGTTAGGAGCCCTGGCCCCCGCATCAGGGGCTCCTGACTCAGCAGCCTGCCCTTCCCTTCCTCAGCTCTACGGCCCCAGCCAGATACTCGTTCTTTCTAAGTCTCGGTTTCTTCTTCATAAGTTGGGTGTGTAAAAGAATCCACTCTCAGAGATGCTGCAAAGAATAAGACAATGGGTGGAAAGGTCTTAGCGCAGTGCTGTCATGGAATAAATGCTCAGGAAACGGTAGCTAGCACTCTACTCACTTGTGCAGGGCCACCGTGCCACCTCTAGGGGCATTCTCACAGATGTGCGTAGAGATTCACAGAAGACGGTGCTTGCGCTGCTCATTGTAATAGAGAAAAGTGAGGAACATGATCAGTAGCCTTTAACAGGAGAGTCAGCTTTTCCACCGGGCCACCGAGGGAGGAGGGTGCATGAGACACCATCAGCCATGTGGGTCACGTGGCCTGGGTGGCAGTGCCTGTGAGCCTGTCACCGGGCTTCTCGAGGTGCATCAGACCCTAGGGAGTTGAAAAGGAACAAAGTTGGTCATGATGAATATTTTCCAAAAACTTATCATAGAGGATGACTAAAAAAAGCACTCGGAGCACAACTTATGTACCGAGTACATAGAGTAGCTGCAGATGAGGGTTCAAGTCCTTAGCTGTGGTGTTTCAAAATTCTTCGTTGTTCCAGAGGTGTGGCATGCAATATTTTGGAAGGAAAATGAAGAACTGGTCAAGAAGACATAAATTGAAGCAAATGATGCAAATAAATTTATTTCACATTAAATTATCACTTCACATTCAAAATACACATGTGAATACTTTTAATTGCTAAGCAATAAAGTTTCCTTAAAAAAAAAAAAAAAAAAAAACAGGAGAGTAGCTAAATGAGTTATGGAAGGAGGGAGCCAGAGCTAGAACTAGGAGTATGGACAATCTCAAGTGAGAAAACAACTTGGGGATTGAAGTGACCTAACAGGAGCATCTATCATTTATCCCAAGTATAAAAACACCCAACGTGATGCTAATTGTTGTTGATGGATACAGATGCTCCTCGCTGCCAATGGGCGTACACCTCGATTAACCCATCATAGGTTGAAAATGCATTTACCCTAGTGAACATCACAGCTCAGTCGGCTTCCACTGAATGTGTATCACTCTCGCACTATCATAAAGTTGAAAAATCATGAGTCAAACCATCCTAAGTTGGGTACCATCTGTATATGTATGTGTAGTAAAAGAAAAAAACGTCGAAAAAACCAAACTGAGGCTGGAGGTTCTCTGTAGGATGTCAGAAGCTTCACATTTATCCAAAATATTTATTTCTTAAAAAACAAACAAACAAACAAACAAACAAAAAACGCTAATATGGCAGCATGCTGTTAAATTCAGATTTTGGGGTGGTCTTCCTAAGTTTCATGACATTATTTTCTGTCCTTTTCTATAACTGGAAGCTTTTCTTATTTATTTATTTTTTCTATTTTCTTATTTGGTGTTCTCTTAGCTCAGGACTACCACATGACTACCTGTGAACCTAGCAGATGGGCGCTGCTCCTGCGAGCAAGGACTTTACTTTCATGCTCTCGAATGCGATTTCTGTTCTGAAATCTGCATTGTTGATCTTGGACAGCCAGGTTTCCATGTCATCAAATGCGTTTACAGTCCTCATGACAAGCATTTTCCTTTACATAAGCATGAGGTCTTGAGAGAGACATGGAAAATTAGTTTGGTCATTGCCTATCCTAGACTGTAGCCAGTATTCCCAGTTGGTTCCCAGAACCATCTTCAGTATTCCAACCCTGTTTTCAAAGGGTTGGAATAGCTTCTGCAGAATTTCTTTGGCTGGCGGGGCTGGCTGCAAGGCGGGAGACAGGGCTCCTGATCTGCCACCTCCGCCAGCTCCCTGTGGTGAATTGATCAGACTCTGAGCGCCCTGAGTTGCCACAGAGCCACCAGGACTCCAGGGTTCTGTCACCCCTTGCTGTGGACTGGTCAGTCCCAGCTTTAGTCACCCGTCGCAGGATCCAGCTGTCGGGGGCTCCCTCCAGTGGCCATTTTTGGACAATTAACAGAAGCCCTGCCGTTCACAGTGAAGCTTCTCGTCAGAAGGTCCCTTGTGCCTCCGCCATGAAAGGTACTCAGACAGGAACTACCAAATGTAAAATGACTTAGCAGTTCTGTTTCTAGAAATGTATCATTTACCCATTCCTCTAAGATTCACTGAGCGCTTACTACGTGCCAGGCACTTTTTGAAGCTCTTGGGATGCGTTAGTGTACAAACAGAAACACAAATCTCTGTTTTTGAAGAGCCGACAACCTGCCGGGGGTGGGGGAGATGGATATAATTAATGGAAGAAATAGGTCAATTCCAGGTCTGCCATTTGCAGCAACGTGGTGAACCTGGAGGATGTTATGCTAAATAAAATAAGAAAGAAAACAGAAAGGAAAATAGTGCATGATCCAACTTACACATGGAAACTAAAAAAGTCAAATTCATAGACTAGAGAGTAGGGCAGGGGCCAAGGAACAGGGAGATACTGGTCAAAGGGTACAAATTTTCAGTCATAAGATGAATATGTTCTAGGGATCTAATGTATAGGTTGGCGACTATATTTAATAATACTGTATTGTATACTGGGAATTTCCTAACAAAGTAGATCTCAGATGCTCTTACCACACACAAAAATGGTACCTAGGTGAGATGTGTATGCTAATTAGCCTGACTATAGTCACCATTCCGCTGTACATATGCATGTCAAAACATCGCACCTTAATATGTATACAACTTTTCTTTCAAAAAACATTTTCAGAAAACAAAATAGGTAAGTGCTAGAGCTTCCGTTTTCAGTACAGTAGCCACTGCTCACATGTGGCAACTTAAATTGGTCAAATAAAATGTAAAATTCACTTGGTCACACTCGTCACCCACTATCTGGCTCATGGCACAGATATGGAACATTTTCATCATCACAGAAAGTTCTTTCTTGCTGCTCTAAGGTTTGTTGGTGGTATGTGCTGTGACGAAAATTAGAGCAAGGTTTTTTAAGAGTGGTGTGGGAGGGGGCGGATTGCAATTTTACCCACAGGGCGATTGAAATGTGCCTGATTTAGAAGCTTTTGAACAAAGCTTTGAAGGAGGAGAGGAAATGAGCCGCGGAATACCCCCGGGAGGAGAGCGTCCCAGGCAGAGGGGACAGGCAGTGCACAGGGGTGAGGGGTGCCATTTTGGCGAGCGTGCAGTGAGCTGGGGACGGCTGTAGGAAGCGGTAATGGGGACAGCCGCCGAGAGCCTCAGAGATCACTGTGTCACCCCACAGAAACCCATAAGGACACGGAGAGATAAGCACAGAGATGTTCTTGCGGCATCGTTTGTAGCAGCAAAACATCGGAGGCGATACGCGTGCATCTCAGTGGGGGACAGTGCCGCCTTTGCGTGGTGGCTGGGGAGGATGAGGGTCCTTCATGCTCCCGGCAGTGTGGGCTGCGCCGAGAAGGGCGATGCCCTGGCGTCCGGGAAGTATCCTGGGAGCGCCCGGGACTTGGGCACCTGTGCGGCTCTGTTCTCGTCCTCCTCTGCTCTAAGAGGCAGAGGCCAGGGACTCCGAGGCCCCCTCAGACCCTAACTCACCTCAGTCGGTGAGATCACACCCCATGGATTACCAGGAAGCGCCAGGGTGTCCGGGCGCAGGGTGGGGGATTGTGGGCTCAAAGAGGAAGGGCGGCCTCTCTGACTGTCGCCCCTGCCTCTGCCAACTGTGCTTCCCTGGCAGCGAATGGTCAAGAACCTGGAGAAGGAGCTGGCACTGCTCAAGCAGGAGTTAGCCATCCACGACAGCCTGGTAAGCGGCCGGGTGTGGGAGTGGTCAGCATGCTGGAGGGACAGGGGGCAGCGTACCAGGGGGCAGAAGGACTGGGGAGGGGGCGCAGGGGTCAGGACAGGGATGCCGGAGAGGCAGAAGGGGGTGGGTGGGCAGAGGGACTGGGTGGACAGGAGGTCTGATGGGTAGGGAGCCCAAGCAGGCAGGGAGACTGAGGGAAAGGTGGGGGGGTAGAGGGGCCGAGGGGCTGAGGGGCAGGGGTATAAGTGGTCAAGGACCAGCAGCAGGAGGGTGCGGGGCAGGCGGGGCAGAGAATGTGATGAGTCACGGTCAGGGGAGGGAGGGCCGAGTGGTGGGGGAGGGGCAGCAGCAGGTGGCCATGTGGGTGGGGCGGGGGCAGGAATCCCACGTGGCCTGCCTGCACTGATACTCACAGTCCAGACGGGCCTCAACGGGCCTCAACGCAGAAGCAGCCACTTCCCTCCCGGGGCCTCACCCTAGAGTGTGCTAAGACTCAGCTGGCAGAACCCTCTTGCTTGGCGCGGCAGGCCCACGTCAGGCGGCCTTTCCTTCCCTCCCCGACCCGGTTGTCGCTTGCCGACCAGAGCACCTGGCCTGTGAGTCAGGCCCGCTCCACCAGGACCCGATGGTGAAGGGAATGGAGCTCGCTTGGGCAGCCGGGGCCTGTGCTCAGAATGGTTCTCAGAATGGCCCCTGCCGCCCCGACTTGGGTTCGAGCCCTTCAAGCTAACGGACATGTCCTTCATCCTCCTCCAAGGCCAACCGCACCCTTGTGAACTACGACCCCCTGGATGAGATCCAGATCGCCGAGATCAACTCCCAGGTGCGGCGGTACCTGGAGGGGACGCTGGACGAGATCGACGTAAGGAATCCCTCCTCAGGACCCCCGTGCTCAGCCAACCTGGGCCGCCCTGTCCCGGGCACACCTTGGAACTGGCCTTGGAACCTCACACCGAGTGGGTGCAGTGGGCATAGAACCACTGGCCTCAGGGTCCCTTTGTCCCACCAGGGCCTCAGTTTCCAAGGCTCTGTGCCTCACAGAGTGGCCAGCAGCCTTGAGCAGCCTCATACCCACAGGCAATCTATCACTGGGGGCACGAACCCAGCCAGGCTGCCCCGGGCTGAATCCCACCCCGCTCAGCCGTCACCTTGCTGAGCAACTTCAGCAAAGTGCTCCTCCACCTCACGTCCTTCGGGGGCCTCACCTGGACAGTGGGGAGAGAAAACAAGCTCAGATGAACCGAGCTGCAGCACCTCAGGTGCTTGGCTGTGGCAGGTGGAGTGAGGCTGTTAAAGGATGATGGTCATGCCGGTTGTCTTTTAGGAAGCCTCCCAGGGCCCAAGGAGGAAGGGACAGCTCTTCTCACTCACGGGGAAGAGCTCTTAGGGGGAAGATGCATTCTGCTTTCATAGCGAAGGCCAGCAAACCCTTCATCAGGGAGCCGCGTGGGCAGGCCCCCCATCCTGTTACTGTGGGCAGCCTGGGCATTGGGGGTGGGCTCTTCTTGCTTTTCCAGCAAGGGCAGCCCCTAGACTGGCCCTCGGTCAAGGGTAGTGCTTGTGGGCGATAAGGCCGATGGCCTTCCTCCAGGGCGTATATGTGTCTGTACCCCCACAGAAAGGCTTGTAACAGAATCTTCTGGAAGCAGGAGAGAGCCGAGAATGACAAATCTGATTAATAAGCTTATGATTTTCAAGAACCAGAGTCATTTGGGTTGTATAGACCTCTTCACTTAGAAAAGGTGGTTTTTATAGCCTCAGCAAACGCTTCGTTTGAAGCTACTAATCGGGTGTTGGTCCGCTCTCGAGAAGGGCTTGGGCTGCCACTTTGTCGGGAGGCTGTTTGCACATGTCCTGTTCTCGAGACAGGTGGTCACAGGTTAGCCCAGGGGTCCTGGTTTCCTACTAACGCAGACACAGCCTTGGTCCCGTGGTGCCAAGGTCTAACCTCTCTTCCCTCCAGATAATTAACCTCAGGCAGATCCAGGAGGTGTTCAACCAGTTCCGGGTGGTTCTGAGGTAAGGGACCCCCATCCATCTAACCCCTTCATCGGGCAGCCTTTTTCATTTCCCGTGGTTCGGATGCAGCCTCCAAGCACACCGCCCGTCTCTCATACGTGAGGGGCCACATCAGAGTCCTCGGGATGTGCCCAGACCCCTGGTGTCCCCAGGTGTCCCTGCTGCTGAATTCTCAGATCCTCCCACCCTTTCTTCCCCTGGGGGTAGGGGGAGGACAACCCTCCATTCGGGGCTTCTCAGCGAGGAGGTGGGCCCTAGTGGACAGGAGGTCTTTCTGGAGTGCCAGCCCTGAGCGTGGCCGGAGCAGAGCATCATGGATACTCCCCGCTCCCCCAGCCCCAGCCCCACCTCAGGAGGCATTAGAGGTTTATTTGGACGCGCACATACCTGTAGCCTGAGTGGCTCATGCCGGGTGATATCACAGAAGCTGGTCACATGATTCCAAAGGGCCTGTGAGAGACAGTACCCAGGTGGGGAAGTGCGGTCCCAAGGCAGGCTTACTTATTGCCCGTTTAAGTCATCCTGGAGCAGATGAGCCAGGCACATAGGGTGGGCCCTGCAGATTTGGGGGCTGGACGATGGGTGTGTGCATTTGGGAGTTGGGCGTGGAATGAGCTTGATTCGTCTGGTCTGGTTCATGGTTAGGGCCTGGCTCTTTCACAAGGGTCGACAGCCCTAATGCCTTCTAACTCCAGTGTGTACTTGGTTCTTGCTCCAGAGGGTTTAGCGTGACACCAGGTATGAGATATTCTCTCGCTTTCTCTCCCAAGCCAACAGGAACAGGAAGTGGAGTCCACTTTGCGCAGGAAGTACACCTTCATAGACAAGAATGACTTTGCGACCATTTCTGCTGTCCAGAAGGTACGCAGAGTTGCCTCCTGCTGGCAGCAGTCATGTCAGATTTTTTTCATCCCCAGCAAGTGTCCATCAAAGCAGATCTAGGGTTGGAACAGATAAAGGTAGCACCAGGATGAGTGTGGGATGACCTATGCAAGAGTAAACCACATAAGATTCAAAATGATCTCTAAAATTGGAGATGTGGCTGATAAAAACAAGATCGGCTCCTGGATTTGGGTTGGAACAAGCCTTAGGACCCTTAGGGTATGGAATGAGACACCAGACCAGTGAGTGGAGGTGATGTGGACTGCGGACATTTGATGGGGTGGTCAGCTCTGTTGGGGACAGCCTAAACCTAGCAGCAGCAGCAGCCACACCTTGATGTGAGCTGAACATGCCCACCTGAGCCTTCAGCCCATATACACTTGGGTCCTCAGGGGCCCAAACCCTTAATCTAACCCTTGGGCCTGTGGCTGGCCTCTATCCAGGCAGGGCTTGTGGATGTTGACGGCCACCTAGTGGGTGAGACCGATGGACAAGGCTTCGGACTTGGGGTGTCTGCTTTCTCTACCAAACCCGGGAAGAAATCCAAGTCCAAGAAGATGTTGAAAGAGGTCAGGTGAGTGACCTTCTGGCTGCTCCTGGCCCTCCTCGGCCAGGAAAAGGGGGGACACAAGCTGTTCCCCCTCTTTCCTCTGGTGTCTTCGCTACTGTGTGGTCATAGTGCATATCACTGCTGCCGATACTAACATCTCTGGGGCCCAGGCTGGGGCTGGTCGCCTGGCAACCCCATGAGGTGGAAGTTAATGTCTGCACATTAGTGATGAGGAAATTGAGACTCAGAGGGAGGAAGTCACTTCCAAGGTCACACTGCTGCTGAGCGGTAGAGCGACGTGAGGAGCCAGGCCAGCTCTTGCCCCTCTGGTACTTCATGTGGAAACCCCACCTCCCCGTCAGGGTCCTGCTGTAACCCAGCCGACTGGCACTCATTATCACCTAAAAACCCCAATTCACCTTTCAGGGGAGACTCATTTGCATGTGCAAGGTGGGAAGAGGGTCAAGGTTCACTTAATGAGCCACCGTCCCTGGGAGGCACTGTAGGAGTGGGCAAGAGCACAGGCTCCACAGGTGATGCTCACCTCTCTGCTCGGTGCTTCTTTCGCCCAAGGCGTCACCTTGTACCTTCTTTTCCTCATCCCTAAAATGGGAATAATAATAATGATAGCATCAGAGTCGGTGGAGTACGTTGCGAGGCCGAGTAAATGCAGTCCCAGTCCTTGGAAAGCGCTCAATAGGAATCTCTTGTTACTGTTATCACTCGTTAAAGGACGCGGGCCAAAGCCGATGGTAGAAAGAAGACTGCCACATGCAGGCCAGGAGTTGCATGGCAGGGGTTGATGATGCCCCTGACCTCCTCCTGCCCCGCCAGAAAGGGCAGTCACACGCCAGCCCTCTGCTCCGCCGCGGCCCAATTGGTGCCATGTCAGATGAATCGAGGCTTGCCCCCTGCAAGCCACACTTATTGCAAGAAGAAGAAAGGAGGAAACAGTGGAGGGCGGTGGGGGAGGTGCACCCTCCTGTCAGTTCAGGCCTCAGACGTGCCTCTCTGGGAGCGAGGACCCCAGTGCTGTCACTTGGAGAGGGCGGGCAGCTACTTTCCTAGGGTCACTGACGTAGCTGGGGAGAGCAGGCGTGGACTGGTCAGAGCACCACGGACAGACCACGCCGAGTGGGGCTCTGCCTCCCCCTCCTGGGGATGCCTCAGTAGCCATGTTATTCCTGAGAGCCGGCGGCCCGCCCCGCAGGTCTACACGCTTTCACACCTAAAGACAGCCCATCCTTCCCCGGTGTCTCCTGCGAGACTGCAGAAGGGAGGGCTCCTTGCTCTGATAAAAGGGAGGAAAATGCTCTCCTCCTCCTCCCTCCCCGTCTGCCCGGCTTAGGGTCATATTCTTTGCCCTTTGGCTTAGGTATGTGTTCAAGATAGGAGCTGAGTGGGACAGGGCTTCCGGTGTGTGAGGGCTGAGAAAGGTCACACCCATCAGCGCCAGAGACACCTCACTGCCCGTGACTGAGATGTGGCGTCCCCTGCCTTCTCCTTCCAGCTCCTTGGCAAAAAAAGAAGGTGCCAGCAGCCCCGTGAGTGGCAAGGACTTTGAAATTTCCACCTCCAAGACCCAGCTGACCCAATCCTCCAAGGATGGAGACGTCAAAGACATGCTTCTGCGGGACCGGGAGACCTCCAACATTGAAACCCTCCCCTCGGACTCCCCGAAGGAGGAACTGCGCCCACCCAGGTGACCCAGTCTAACGCCGGCGCTTGCACCAGGTCATTCCGAACCAATAATGGTCCTCCACATGTAAAGAGCACCTGATGATAGAAGAGAAATAAAATAGGGGGATAATGGGCAAAGACTAGGAACACAGTTCAAAAGGAAAACATGATGGCTTACACCCCTACAAAATGGTCCAACCTCAGGAGTCATCCAGGATACACGGAATCATTTTAGACTCTTCAAATAGCAATTATTTAAATAATTAAATTGACATATTTTCGGAATTAGTAATGCACTCGGAAGGTACAGCGTCTCAAGGTAGGAGACCCTTCCTCCAGCCACGCAGCTCCTCTCAGTAATTGAGTTAGGAATTTATCCTGAGGAAATAATAAGAGATATGGACAGAGATTTATATAACAATCTGTCCATTGCAGCATTAGTTTAAAAAGCCAAAATTCTCTTCTTTTGAAAGATCTTCAGTAGCCAACACTAGGGAAATGACTCTAAGTAAATTATCATCTCTGCTCTTGAAATGTACAAGGATGTGCATGAATTTTTCCCCCAGCCTACAAACGTTTCCAAAACATTCAGAGAAGTTGAAAGAATTATACAGTGAATACCCTTGGTTCCACGATTACCATGTTCCTATATTTGTTTCATCTCATGTCCATTTTTGAGGGCATGCGTCCTTTATTCCATCCCTCCCTCCATCTTATTTTTTTGATGCATTTCATAGTAAGTTGCAAATAGTCCCCTTCCCCCTACCCCAACACTCCAACTGGAGCTCTCGAAGTTTTTAATAGCATGAAAGAACGCTTCTGTGGAAAAAAAGCGAGTTATAAAATTATATATATACTACATGACCCCAAGCATTTAAAAATTAATCAAAGGAATCCATGAAAGAGATACACCAAACTGTGGTCGCCAGTAGGTAGTGAATGGTTTGTTTCATTTTCCGTTTCTCGCACGTTCCCTTGCTTGCCTCATTTTCTGCAGTGGTCTTGTGCCTTGTGTGCTGAGTAGCATAGAGGTGAGAGAATGATTCCTACAGGTTAGCTCCCACCTGGGGTAGGTGGTGCCCAGCAATTCTGGCCTCCTGCTCACAAAGCCCCAGGGAAGAAAAGTGAAGTCCCCCGTGGCTCCAAACCAGCTGCCCCATTTCTCCTCGTCTTCCCCCCCTCCATCTGCAGACCCGGCACCCCACCCGCCAAGCCCGCGGCCTTCGAGGACTTTAAGAATGAGCGAGGTAGTGAGATCAATCGCATCTTCAAAGAAAACAAGTCCATCCTGAATGAGCGCCGGAAAAGGGCCAGCGAGACCACACAGCGCATCAACGACATCAAGCGGGAGATCGACGTGACCAAAGAGGCACTAAATTTCCAGAAGTCACTGCGAGAGAAGCAAGGTAAATGTGATGTGGGCTCTGGAGGACTGAGACGGAAGGGGGTCAGCCAGGTTGGGGTGCGGCTTCCATCCCTGGGTCACCACTGGGCTCTAGTCAGCCCCGGGGAGCCGCGGAGTCCTTCTCTCTCAGCCAGCCTTTTTCTTCGAGTCCCCCGTTATTGCTGTATCTCAGACCCAGGTGCTGGCCTTCCACCTGATTCATGCTGCTGCCCATGGACATATATAGACTTCTGTCCTTACAGAAACTTCTCCCCAGGGAGATGGGTGGCTGGTCATCCCTCCAGAGTCCTCGGGTCCTGGCGTGGTCTCCTCGCTGCCCCTACTGGTCTGATTAGGGTGGAGGTGCTGGTCAGGTCATGAGAACTGAGGAGAGAAATGAGAATGTAGGTATCAGAGGGCCAAGGGGTTCACTGTCACTAAGACATCGACACAGCCACCCCCATCTCAGAGTCCAGTAAAGACTCTATGAAGGATTTGTGTCTATCCAAGTGACCACATCAGGGATGTCACACAGCACACAGACCAGATCGATCTCCACGGCAGGCAAAGGACCTTGTGCGGGCAACTCCAGACGCCTGGAGTCGGGAGGGAGGTCGATATGACCAAGGTTTCGTTATGGCGTCGGTGACACATAGCATTAGTAGTGGCAGTGAAACTTCATGTCTTACTTTTCCCGGTAAACATCACTGGAAACGCTCATGTTTTCCTTCAGCACCTGGGACCGCTGCACACGCCCCAGCCACACACCCGTCTCACGCAGGGCTCACTCTCTGGGGGTCCTAGGGCGAAAGCCCCATACTCTGGGGGGTTGACATGACACTTAGGCTGAGCTTTCAAGGCGCTATGGGCAGTGGACAGCTGGCCGAATGGTTGGTTCCACAGACCATATCGTAACCTGACAGTCCTCATCAAAGTGACAGACCTTCAAGGCCCATACAAAAAGATCGTGAGTGGAAGAGACCAATAACACAACTAACCCCTCTCTTTCTGGAGCCCCTGAGCTCAGTATGACGCAGATGTCTAATCAACTCTAAGAAGAAGGTAGCTGGTGAATGATATAGACATCTAATCATCTCTAACGAAAAGACAATTTGAAATGTGGGTTTTTACATGCACTATTATTAATAAAAAACCTTACCAAGTGCCTTGTGAAACCAGCCAGTGATGGCTCCTTCGGGTATATAATTTACAAAAAAAGTTAAACATTCATCTAATAGAGGTGCTTACTGAATCTCTTTGGCCGATGGGGTTTAAGATCAAAAGTAAGAGTGGAGCATGGGCCTTCTCTACCCTCTCCCCTGCTCACTGCTTCTGTTTGTCCTGGAAATGCCTCTGGTTTGAGCCCCTCCCACCGTGAGACTTGCCCTGGCAGCTGGCCTCCTCATGCTTTGCCCACCCCCAGGCCACGGCCCAGCCCTTGCCCTGGTCTCCTGCCTCGCTTTGCCAGCGCTCTCCCCTCTTTCTGGCTCGCATTCCTCCCCCGACCCCAGCTGGGCCCTGGCTCCCTGACTGCCTCCATCTCCCTGCAGGAGAGTATGAGAACAAGGGGCTGATGATCATCGACGAGGAGGAATTCCTGCTGATCCTGAAACTCAAAGACCTCAAGAAGCAGTACCGTACTGAGTATCAGGACCTGCGTGACCTCAGGGCTGAGATCCAGTACTGCCAGAACCTGGTGGATCAGTGTCGCAACCGCCTGCTCACAGGTGCGCCATGCAGGAAGGTTGGCTAGTCATCTGAGGTCCCGGGAGGCACAGAGCACGGCTGCCCTGGGCTCCAGAAGCGGCTTTGGAGCTTTTCTCTGGCAGAGGCGGGGCCGGGCAGGGTCTTCAGATTTGTGTTTGCAGGACTCTGCAGGCAGGAGGTGGAGATGGGAAAGGTGAGACCCTGGAGCACGAAGTGATGGAAAGTGAACCTGTGACAGGCACGCCTGGCCTTTGCCTGCTTCCCAGGGACTTCCTCGCACCTCACAGTGCTGTCTCCTGCCTCCTTGCAGAATTCGACATCTGGTACAACGAGTCCTTCTTCATCCCTGAGGACATGCAGATGGCACTGAAGCCTGGGAGCAGCATCCGGCCTGGCCTGTTGCCTATCAGCAGGATCGTGTCTCTGGTGAGTGGCACAAGGACATGGGCGGGGATGATGAGTGAGCACGGGGTAGTGGGCAGTGCCCCTCGTTCTCTGTTCTCTCCACAAACATGGCGGTGTGCGGGCCGCTCCGAGCCTCTGCCACAGCTGGCCCAGGCAGGTGGGCAGCTACAGGTCTCCACAATTTTCAAGGCTAGGGACACAGAAAACACCAATTATCGCAGCTACCCTTTCGTGTGGCTCATCCTGCCCCGTGGCAGTTACAGGGCGTCTGTGATGATGCTGGCAACAAGGGCCTTGTGAGCTCTCTTGGGTGGGGATTTGCACACCCAGCAAGAGCTGCCCTGATGCACACCACAGATCCTGTCAGGGTGAATTCTGACAATACCAGGCTGAAGGGACTGTGCTGAGTTGGGCCTCCCCTAGGGAGAAGATGACCAGGACAAGTTCAGCCAGCTGCAGCAGACGATGCTGCCCGATGGCCCTGATTCCATCTCCTTTTACAATGCCAAAGTGAAGACAGAACAGAAGGTAACTGGTGGGGTGCCTGTATCCAGGAAGGCGGGGCCTCAGGGACCTCATTACTAGGACACGCAGGATCACACACCCCACTTTAGAGAGGCGGAGGAGTCTGTCAGCTCAGGGAGATCCAGGTCACCCAGAGCTAGTGGAAATCTTCTGCCAGCTCCAGAGTCCTAGGACTGGACTAGGCCAGACAGGGTCCCACAGACCATGGCCAGGCCTGGACGTGTTGGTGAGTGCTCAGCCGGCCCATGCGAATCATCCTTTTGTCCAGTGTATCCACAATGTACACACAACCTACCTGGTAGTCACTCAGTCGCTCTCTTGGTTATCAGATTGACTGTCACAGTATCTCAGTGTTTGTGTTCAAGTTACTTTTATTTCACTTAATAATGGCCCCAAAGCTTGCAAGAGTAGTGATACTGGAAATTTGGATATGCCAAAGAGAAGCCATAAAGGGCTTCCTTTAGATGAAAAGGTACGTATGTATATAGGGTTCAGTACAATCTGTGGTTTCAGGCATCTACTGGGAGTCTTGGAATGTTTCCCTCGCGGATAAGGGGGGACTACTGTACCATCACATTGGGGATTGAGACTTCAACAGATGCCTTTTGGGGGAACACAGACATTTAGTCTGTAACAGGAGGCACAGGATATTGCTTTGTCCCATGATTGGTGAGGTCAATTTTGATCAATTGATTAAGGTCATCCTATATTTTGAATAAGAGGACAAAAAGGTCTTTGGCTTTAGAGAATGTGTTTCAAAAATATTATTGCATATTGTAAGTTAGTTAAAGCTTGGTGTGTGTAACTGGCACGAATTACTTCAAGATCGTAGAAAAGGTGAACCAAAATGAGCTGCATGGTTAGCACCATGAATCTCTCTTGATATTCCAGGCAACCCTTGTATTTTCTTTAATTATTTTCAATGCCTCAGGTAAACGTTTAAAATCTCAATCATTCAATGGGGGAAGCATGCATTTCTACAGGTCCATATTATATTCTCCCACCATCCCTCAATCTCTAGGAGAACTGTCTGCACTGGCCGTTTCGGACTCTTTTTTTTTTTTTATGTTTGAGACATGCTCATGCACAAACCCTTCATGCGGGTGTTTCACCTGAACCACTCTGTATTTATTTAAACCCTTCATAAATATTATTGTATATGGAATATGTAGGATCAGATTTTTCGAGGTCAAAATGTTTCCTATGTTGCTGAAACTGTCTCATGGTGGCTTCTGTGTGTGTGTGTGTGTGTGTGTGTGTGTGTGTGTGTTTAAATCATAAGCTCATATTTGATTGAGCTTAAGTTCTGGGAATCCTGAGTGCAGTAGCTGAAATTATTTTCCTCCAAAAGGGTTTGCTCTTGCTTTTGCAGTGAGCCATAGGGCATGACCAATCCAGGACCATTTTAACCTACTCCAAGAATTCCAGTTTGATAAGGGATTAATATCCAGAATATATAGAGAACTCCTAAAACCCAACAACCCCCAAACAAAACCCATTTCAAAAATGGGCAAAGGACTTGAATAGACATTTCTCTAAAGAAGATATACAAATAAGCACAAAAGTAGATGCTCAGCATCACAAGTCATTAGGGAAATGCAAACCCAAACTACAGTGGGTCACAACCTCACACCCATTAGGATGACTTCTATCAAAGAAACAGACAACGGATGTTGGCGAGGATTGGGAATAATTGGACCCCTTGTGCACTGTCGGTGGGAATATAAAATGGAACAGCCACTAAGAGAACTAAGCTAGTCACAAAAAAGCATATATTGCATGATTCCACTTATATGAGATACTTCGTCATCAAAATCATAGACACGAAAAGTAGAAAGGTGGTTGCCAGGGTCTAGGGGGAGAGCGGAGTGGAGAGTTATTGTGTAATGGGTACAGAGTTTTACGGAGAGGGATGGTGGTGATGCTCACACACCGTGAATGTAGCTAATGCCATTGAACTGTACGGCCAAAAGTGGTCTATATGGTCAATGTCGTGTTATGTGTATTTTACTACAATAAAAGACTGGGGAGAAAAAAAGGGAATCCCAGCCGAACGCGAGAGCTCCAGCTCCGGTTCCCCAGGCGTGGCGGGGAATCTCGGCCTCGCCTCCGTGTTCCAAGCTGGTTTGGGCATTTGGCTGCGCCCTGCCCGCCATTGCTGAGTCGGCTCGCTTCTCCCACCTGCTTTCTGAGAACCTAGCAGTGCGTCGACGGGGTAGGGTTGACGCACATCTGGTTGCCTTGTGGAGGGAGGGCCCTTCAGAGCACGTGGGCCTCCAACCCTCCAGAGGTAGAACCCTCTTTTTTTCTTTTTGAACCTAATTCTTGTCAGAAACAAGAATTCAAGTGGGCCCTTGAAACATGCATGTCTTCTTGTAAGCATGCCCGTCACATCGTTTTGAAACGGTTTTACACATTTTCTTTAGGACGAACCAGTGAAAGGGATTGAATGGCAACATTATTTCTCACAGAATTGGGACTGGTCAGAGGGAATCCTTGTTCCAAAACTGTGATGTTTGCTGGAAGAATTATGGGCAGGGGGCGGGGCGGGGGGACAGGGTAAGTGGCATGGCTTCTGAAATCTTAAGTCCACACTCCTAATCAATTCCCATTTTCTCCCGTTTTTTGTGTTCAGCACAGTTACTTAAAAACCATGATGGGCCTCCAGCAGGCACACAAAAAATAGGGACTCATCACCAGTGCCTTGACAGACAAGATCCCCAGCAGCCCCTGCTGAAGCACCTGCCCAGACTCACAACCAGTCTGCTCCAAGCCTGGGGCCCAGCCCAGGGAAGGCACAAGAGCCTGCCCGCCGGGAAGAATGGCCTTCAAAGGACACCATTGCTCATCTTCACAGGACACTTTTGGTTTCAGTTTACTGTCTTATGTGCAGGAACAAGATAAAATAATGTTGCAGTCTGGACTCTTAGTGCCCATCCAAGAACTTAATTTTATTTCCTGTCCGGGAGGATGTTTTCCCCAGGTACAGATGGGGTTGGAACTGAGTCTGCAGGAGGAAAGTGGAAAAGTAGCTCCTCCCAGCGAGCCTCTGCCCCCTGGCCAGCGTCTCCCCTTGCCCGCATGGACTTCCTGGGGCCAAGCGGGATCTGAGAAGCGCTGGTGCTCACGGAGCATCGGGCATCATCTCTGTGTTGCTGGGCCAGTGAGGGCGGGAGGCCCTCCTTCCTCAGCAACCTGGTCTAGGTGGGAATGGCCGAAGGGCAGATTTTTATTGCAAAATAGGAAGAGGCTTTAAGTGAACGTAGTCCTACCATAAAGGCAGCTGCAAGGGCCCCATGGCGGGAGGCTGTCTGGCAGGGGGGTCGCAGAGTCTCCACCGCCTGGAAGGTTGAACTAGACGTCATCTGTCCAGTGAGAGGCCCTGTCATTCTGTTCCTCAGCCCGTCAATGAGCAGATGGGCGGCGGTCTTGTTGAGGAGAGAAAGCAGAAAGGCTCTCCTTGTGGTCTCCGCCCTCTCACCTGTCCAGCCCCTTTTTCACTGACCAGTACATAATGGTCCTGTAACAGTTTTCAGAGACTCATACCACACACCAAGGCTCCCTGGAACAGCTCCGAAGTCTCCCGCCTTCATTCCCCGAGATGACACGTATGAGGACTGTCACTGACCATTACTAATGGTGTGCACGCAGCCTGGTGGTCAGTCCTCATGTTTCCCTTGACCGAGGGCAAACAGGCAGGTCTGCCCAGGCTCTCACCCTCCCAGCTATGAGAGGCCTTAGGCGGAGTTCTGATTCTTTCCCTTCTTGCTGCTCCTGCCATTACCAGGACTTGTTTGGGATTCCCGGGTCTTTGGGGGTGCCTCAGGAAACGGGAGATAGCAAACAGAGGGTGCATCAACTTGTTGGGGACACAGGAAGCAGCCGTCTGTGGAGTTACCTGTCCCCCTTCTCGTCATTCCCCATCTTTGGCTGGAATGGCATGTAGTGTGCGAGGTGTCACTCCACAGAATTCCTGGACAGCCAGTCCTGGGGCCTGCTGGCAACGGCACTTTGTCTTCAGCTCATTTGTCACCACATAGACCTCTTTGGTCAGCTCTGGCACAAACTGCAGTAAGTAATCATCAATAAAGGCAGAGCCATAGGAGTAAACCAGAATGGTGCTCCACACGAGCTCCTCACAGCAGCAGATGCTTCCAGCATGACCGGGGGCATCATGTCCACTCGGATGGGCCTGTTATTGTAGAAAATAGTTCTGCTGAGCTAATCTGGCCATCAAAATCACCCCCGAAGGGACTTCCCATTCCATTTATGTGTCAGATAAGATAACCTGAAACCACTCCTTCTACAAACAGACTCTGGTTAAAGTATAACATTCTTTTAAATGCAAAACTAAATTTGCAGGAAAGAGAACTAACTGCAGGAGCTGGAGAGCTGAAAACATTGTGAACTGGTCGTGGCTGCTAGGGATGGGGAGAGAAGGTGTGTAAGCGGAGTGTGACTGTTGAGCACTGGTGCACACATAAGGACAAGAAGTAAGACTTTGGCCCGTGCCCCACAGGAAGCTGGAAATGGGTCCCCACTGCATACAGCCGGCACCCCAAAGGTTTCATCCTTGATGAAGAGGTAAGCTAAAGTAGTTCCCCCATTAGCATAGAGAAATAATAATAATAAAAAAAAAAACTTTCCCCAGGGATGAGGATGAACAGATCCTATGAGAATCTGCAACCATGCGCAGGTTTGGGATTTAAATTTACACTGTGTGGTACAGGAACCACAGGGCTGAGGAATTAGCATAAAAATTAGCCCAAGGCTGAAACAACTTTTAGAATCACATTAAAAAATCTTCTATATGGGCCCTTTACCCAGCAACATAGCCTTCCCTCAAAACCCTAGTTAACACGAACGCCAAAAATTATACACAGACACACACACACACACATTTGTGCAGGTGCACGTGCTTGTGTGGTAACAATCATGGAGGCACAATGAAAGGAGGATTAGATTTATAAGACCTTCAGATAAATTATAGAATAAAGATTATACGATACATGATTTAAATAAAGACACATAGGAATAAAAATACGATAAACACTATTAGAATAGAAAACATTTTTTTTAAAGGAAGAATTTCTATGAATGAAAAACTAGTCCCAAAAGTTAAAATTACAGACTAGAAACTGTGAAAGAGAATTAATGACCCGGATGTTAGATCTGAAGAAATTGCCTAGAATTGCAGTGTAGAGGGATGAAGAAATACAGAATACTGAAAGCAAGGTAAGAGACATGGTGGAAAGAATGAAAGATCCAAGATACATCTAATTTCAAATCTAGAGGAGATAATAGGGGGATCCCTCTCCTGGTGATCTCATCCGGTCTTGTACCTTTAAACACCATCCATGTGCCAATTCTCAACTTTCTACATCTAGCCTAGACTGCTCTCCCAAACTCTAATCCTATGTAATGGTCTGCTGACTTGGCATCTCCTCCTGAATTGTCTGTTAAGATGTCTACAAATCATTGTGTTTAAAAATAAATGCCTAATTGCCCCCAAGCATGCTCTACCCACATCCTCCTTTATCTTAGCCCAATTGCTCAGGCTAAATCCTTTGTTTTATACTTCGCCCCTCTCTTCCTCTCGCACTCCACATCACATCTGTCAAGAAATTCAGTGGACTTTACCTTCTCACTGTATTAGAAATCTGACTACCACTCACCACTTCTACAGCCCCTGCCCTGATCTAAGCCACTATTATCTCTTGCCTTGATATTGCAACAGCTTCCTAGCCGTGTCCTTGCTTCCTGCCTTGTTCTCTTGGAGTCTATTTCCAGAACAGCAGCCCGGTTGATCCTGGTTGATCCTCCTGAAATATAAGTTAGATCACATCACACCTCTTCTCAAACTTGTAATGGCTCGTATCTCTCTCAGAGTGAAATCCAAGTCATTAAACCAGCTCACCAGGCCCTACTTGATCTTGCCTCCTGTGACTTTGCGCTCATCTCCTTTTCTCTCCCCGTTGCGCACTCTGCTCTAGCCACCGGGGCCCCTTTACTACTCCTTGGGCAAGTGGACCAATTTCCCTGCCTGCCTTTCCTCATGTGTAATGAGATAGTTAATCCTAGGGCTCTGTGAAATGAAGGAATTGATACACGTCTAAGTGCACAGCGGAGCCTCAAACAACTGAAATGACCACGACAGTGACAATAGTAATAAAGAGATCAATGTGCCCAGCATCACATCTGATAGATGGTGAGCAAACACACACACACACACATACACACGCACGCACGCACGCACACACACACACCCAAAGGTTTGAAAAGGCAGCATTAAGACTGGCATCATGTTTCTCCAATTAATTATGACCGATAGCTTTTTAAGACCAATCTAATGATTTTCTGCCATTTTGGGCAGAAAAAATGGGACAATTAATTATGACTGTGATAGCTTTTTAAGACCAATGTAATGTTGACAGTAGAAGTGGCTGCTAAAAATATACCCAGTGCCATCCTGGGCGGTGTGGCTGGAGGTCATGTGTCTTGGGTCAAGGAAGCAGGAGTTCCATTGCACACCACATCTTCCAGGCCACACTTGGAACTTCATGTCGAGGGCCAGAGGCAGTGTTTTAAGTGGACAGACTTCCCAGGGGAGTGTGGCTGACATCATGAGGAGCTGTGAAAACTCCGTCCGGCATAAAATCACAGAAACTAGGGACATTCCATCTGAGACGTGAAGTCCAAAGGGGGAAGATTTTCTGTCATTTTGGGCGGAAAAAATGGGACAAGTTTTCCGCCCTGGAGTGAACGATCTTGGTGCAAATTGGGATCCTAGTCCCTGGAGGATCCAAGCAGTATTTGGGAGCCCCATCCAAGGTCCTTGTGAGAGAAACTCTCAAACCAGGAAAAAAGGTCTTGGAGGCCTCTAGAGTCCTTCTAGACCTAAATTCTGTGATTCTATACAAGCAGCTGTGGAAAGGTGATTTAATGTGTCAGTTGAAAATTACATGATATACATAGATATTCACACATATATGTGAATAAAAAAGACAAAAATGTCAAAAGTAGTTGTTTCTGGGGGAAACAAGGTGACTTTTCTCCTTAAAAATTTTAAATTAATTTTCTTTATTTTTTCTACCAAATATCAATTGCCTTCATTAATGAAAATAACATTTAATTTAGAAAGAATATCTTTATTAAGAAAAACAACCTATCTATGAGCAGATGACATTTCTACCAGCTCAGCTTTCCAACAATAAAGGGAGGGGCACCCCACTTGCAGAAATGTATTAGCAAAGGCTGGAAGGATAAAGAGGGAGTCTCACACGTAGGGAAGGGGTTCACCTCAAGAGCCAGCCATGATCATGTGATTCAATAACTAAAAGGCTTATAAGAAACTGATTTCTGAACCCAGGGGAGCTTTTCCTGTTACAAGTCCCTTAAAGGAGAATCTGCTCTGTCCAGAAATAGCTGTAAAAGCATTAGGAGGCTGGAGCTGAGTGTGTAGAGCAGGCAAATATTGTTCTTAAATTTAGGAATGATGGCAAGGGCGGAAATGGCAAGGGTGGGAGCAACCCTCTTTGTTAAAGGGCTGTGCCATGGTCTTTTCTGCAGGTCAGAGAGGTTGAAGGAAGGACCTGGAGGCCTTCCAAAAAGCTGAGTGCATAGAGAATGTGGCCGATGTATGTGGCCAGTTACATGAAAAAGGAACACAGGATGTGAGAGCCCCACACTCAGAGTCTGTGATCTTGGGGGCCCTTACTTCTCTGAGGCACAATCTCTGCATCTGTAGGACGGGGGCAGCAGCTGTCACTACCCACCCCACACTACAGGGATGCTGAACAGATCACGTGAGATCATGTCTATGAGGACTTCGCAATGCCTAAAGCCTTCTATAAACATCCGTCATCATTCCTGTTCCCTCAGAATGGCAGAAAACCAAATTAGGTAAGAATCTCTTCTGTTTGGGTTCGAGCCATAGAAAAGTAAGAACTTGAGCATTTTGATACCTAGTAAAGCATTAAAAAGTCCCCGAGCTGCTCTTTTGGAATGTGAGGAGCAGTGAGAAGACGGTCATCTGTGAATCGGGACATGGGCTCTCGCCAGACATCGAATCTGCTGGCACCTTGATCTTGTACTTCCTTCCAGCCTCCAGAACTGTGAGAAGCAAATGTTTATTATTTAAGCCAAGGGAAAAAAAAAAAAAGTCCCAGAGCTGTAGAAGAATATAGTGGTAGTGGTGGAATATCGTGCAGTAGTAGCCAAACCCAAGAAAGATTTTTGGACCTGAAACTTGAGTTTACACAAACCTGACATGAAAACAGGATCTATTAAATCACCAGTGGATGACTGGTTGCCAGTGAGAGGGACAGCTAATGGTACTTAGGTGTTTCCATTTCTTTTTCTTTAAATCTTTTCGCCTAAATTTTGTTACCATCTGTTTAAATATTCTATCAGTAAAGATGGATAATTAGTTCTTGTTTTAGAGCTCGTGATCTCCTGCCAATGCCCCTCTCTTGAAGAGCTCCAGAAGCAGAAGATGGATTAAGAGCCCTTCCCTTAGTGGCCAGCAATCCTGTGATCCTGGGGGCCTTTGATTCTAGGTCAATCCCCCTTACCCCCAACACTTTAGGCAAACCAAGAATCCAAGGGCAAAGGGGATACAGATTATTACCTCAAACTTTATTAAGATTGGACTCTGAATAAACTGAAAAGGAAAAACCCCATGTGTTGTGTACATGCAAAACAAACAAACAAACAAAAGCCAATAAAGAAAAAGGGAGGTGCATTTTTGAGTTCTGACACAGCCGTTCTTATCCCTGGCTATTTCCACCCAGGTGCTTTTTATAAAATTCTTATGCCTAGGTCACGTCCCAGATCAATTAAATCAGAGCCTCTGGGACCTGGGTATCATCAGTATTTTCTAAATGCTCCCCGAGTGATGTTAATGTGTAGCCGAGTTCAGACACCTCCTCCCCCAGGCAGAAGGAGACCTGGACATTTATTTGTTTTTTATCTTTGGTATGCTCTTGTGGACCTGATTAATATGGCGATTCATTGTTGATTAACCAATTAACAACTATTTAATACCGCATACTCTCTTGGAAACAAACACAGAAGCTTCTCTACTGATTAGCTTTCACAAACATCCATGGTTTCTGATTATAAAAACCCAAATCTTCAGGGGCGATACCTGTGCACTTGTTATGTTTGATATGCTCCGCAGTCAGGATTGGGTGGCATTGTGGCAGGTGCTCAATAAACATTTAAATAAATAGGTGTGGTGAATGGGTGGGTTGGTGGGTGGCTGGATGGGGATAGATCAGGAATTCTCAACCTTGGCACTATTGACATTTTAAGTCAGATAATTCTTTATTGTGGGGGTTGTAGAATGTTTACCAGCATCTTCAGACTTTATTTGCTAGACGCCAGTTACATCACCTAGTTATGACAGCTAAAAATGTTTCCAGACATTTCCAAATGTTCCTAGGGGGCAATATTGCTCCTAGTTAAGAACCACAGGGGTAGATAATGAGTGGGAGGATAAATGGATTGATGGATTCATGGATGGGTGGGTGTTTGGATAGAAGGATGGATGGTTGAGTGGATGGGTGATTGGTGAATGAATGGGTGGATAAGTAGTTAGTGGGTGGGTAAATGGAAGAATGCTTGGTTGGATGAGTTAGATTAATGGGTAAGTAGATGAATGGATGAAGGGAAGGACTGATGAATGGCTAAATGAATGGGTCAGTGGGCAAATTGATAGATGGGTGGAAGAATGGATGGGTGAATGATCAGGCCTCACAAACCTAACTGAATGTCTTTGTTCCTAAAGTTTTTACCCCAAGGACATTCTTTGATCTTTGTCCATGTAACAGCATAGTACGGAGAGTTAATATTAGACACATAAAGTAGCTGGAAAGACATAGAAGGGCTGAATTTGAAATTTCAGACACTGACATCATTCTCCAAGGTAAAACTGAATCCTAAAGTCTGACCTAGGAAAAAAGTAGAGTTGGTAAACATAACTGATGTAACATAAACTGATGAAAAAAGATAAAAAAATAAAAAATACAACTGACGATGGCTAAACTGTTCCTAACTGAAAATTGACAAAAGAATCAAATCTTCATGACAACATCGAGACAGAAAAATGTAAACCAAGGAAACTGGCTTTAATAGAGATGAAGGTCACAAAATGAAACTCACATTGACAAATCCTGTAATTGGATACATTTGGTATAAAAATTTTCAAAGATTCAAATATTTTCTAAATAAAATGTAGAAGTAAAACTAACCTCAATAAAATAATTTAAAAATATAATTGCTCTTTTTCCAAATTATTACTATTTTTCTAAAGACATTCGAAATAAATGAATTAACTTTAGTGGCAATGTGGAGAAAGCTGATGGATTAAACAGGTTTAATGGAGTTGATACAAGAAAATATTTTCTCAATTGAATTTACCATTGTTGATATGACTCTGATGAAAATATTTATATTTTCAGAACTGAAATGTTGGCCTGGTTAAAAATAATAACAGGATCAAAAGTTTCTCTGGGTAAAAATTTAGGTGTTGTGTAGGTGCTGGGCCCAAAGTTCAGAAACAGCCAGTGGGGGTCACTTTTGTGGGTCACTATTTTTCCAGCTGCTTAGGCTTTTCTTTCTTTCTTTCTTTCTTTCTTTCTTTCTTTCTTTCTTTCTTTCTTTCTTTCTTTCTTTCTTTCTTCCTTCCTTTCTTCCTTCCTTCCTTCCTTCCTTCCTTCCTTCCTTCCTTCCTTCCTTTCTTTCTTTCTTTCTTTTCTGAAAATATAGCTTTTAAAGATTTATAGAAGAAAGAAATCCAGTGTGGTGGGCCCACAGTGTAAGGGAAAATTGTGAAAGACTTTGAAATGGATCAAAATATTACTGAGCTACTCAGTGGACAACAAGGAGATATCTATCTAGCGACCCTTCCAGGTGATGGCATTCCAAAGGCATTCTGACCTTTCATTGTCTTTGAGCTATTGTACTTGCCTTGTAGATCGGAGATGATGAAAATGCAACTTACTTGTCCATAGGCATGCAAATTATGTCTCCCTCCTAACTTCCTCCAGGAAAGTTATGTTTACCTCTATTTGTAAATTAATTGCAGCATTCTTTATATCAGTGTAGTACTTTAAATCCTTTTAACTGGTTGTAACATCTTACTAATGTCCTCAGTGAGTTAAATAAAATCTTTCTTTGACACATGCTCACTTTACATCTGTATGACAGTCGTGATTATAATTTCTTTGAAAAGTTCTCCTTTAATAACAGATAAAAGACATTCTTCTTCAGTGTTGGAGAGAGAATCAATTGGTTCATGTTTTCTGGAGGACAATTAGGCAATCTATATCCAGAGCCTTAAAAATGTACATATTGGTATATAGTTATACATTAGCACATACTTTTTGAGTAAAAATTTGGCAATATCTTTAAAAATGTTAATTGTGTAGACCAGAAGTGTACTATAAACACATTTTGCTCAAATGCAAATATTAATTACGATTATTTTATTTTAAAATTATTGTTACAGGCATACCTAGTTTTATTGTACTTTGCTTTATTATGCTTCACAGACATTGCATTTTTTACAAATTGAAGGTTCCTGGCAACCCTGTATTAAGTCTACCAGTGCCATTTTTTCAACAGCCATTTGCACCTGTGTTATATTTTGGTAATCCTTGCACTATTTTTGTCAAACTTTTCCATTATTAGCGTATTTTTATGGTGATCAGTGATCTGTGATGTTACTATTACAATTGTTTGGGGCAGCATGAACAGTGCTTATACAAGACAGCCAACTTAATCGATGAATGTCGTGTGTGCCCTGACGGCTACGCGGACCTGCCCGTTTCCTCGTGTCTCTCTCTCCTCAGCCTCCCTATTCCCTGAGACACAATGATATGAAAATTAAGCCCATTAATAACCCTACAATGGCCTCAGGCTAAAGGAAGAGTCTCAGGTCTCTCACTTTAAATCAAGAGCTAGAAATGATTAAGCTTAGGGAGGAAGGCATGTCGAATTCTGAGACTGGCCGGAAGCTAGGCCTCTTGCACCCGTTAGCCAAATTGTGAATGCAAAGGAAAAGTTCTAGCAGGAAATTAAAAGCGCTACCCCAGTGAACACGTGAATGATATGAAAGTGAAACAGCTTTATTGCCGATGTGGAGAAAGTTTTAGTGGTCTGGATAGAAGATCAAACTAGCCACAACATTGCCTTAAGCAAAAGCCTTACCCAGAGCAAGGCCCTAACAATTCCCTTCAATTCTGAGAGAGGTGAGGAAGCTACAGAAGAAAAGTTTGAAGCTACCAGAGGTTGGTTCCTGAGGTTTAAAGAAAGAAGCCATTTTCATAACATAAAAGTGTGAGGCGAAGCAGCAAGTCTTCAAACGGTCTGGATCTTTCCCTTTTCCCAATGCATTTTTACCCAAGTAAAAGGCCACAGTACCCTTAGAGAGGGACTTGGGGAATCATTACTGAATGCGCTCGCTGTGGGGTGCCAGGGGCCTTCCTCTTGGGGGCCCAGGCTCTCCTTCAGTCATTGGATTCTGGGTCTGAAAGTTGCTCAAGTATGGAAATCGGGTAAGGGATCACGACTTTTTATTGAGGCTGCCATCCTTGGCCTCCTAAATCACCTCTCTTTTATTTCTTTTGACTGTGCAGTTTCCATCTATTTTGGCACTTAGGATGCTGTATTCTATTAACCAACTGTATAGCTTCCTGCATTTTTCATTAGGATAATTGTGCCAACTTCACTTTTGAGGATTAAGTGCTACCACCCAACTTCTGTTATTTTGGCCCCTACAAGACAGCCTGGTTGTCTAAAACCGTCTCCTAGTGTTAGTTCCAGCCTACAAAGACCAGTTACCACTAAGCTTTTCCTTGATGCTATTGGCTGTCTCTCAAGGACGTCCTTGACTGTTCTGATAAATGAAGTGGACTCTGGGTTCTCCCACAGAACAGCGTCCATGTGGAGAGTGGGTCTAGAGAACAGTCAATGGATTAAATTCGAGTGGATTCAACACAAGATGGACGTGAACTCCATGTGATATGGAGAGAGCAGGCACAAATCCCAGAGTCCCAGAAAGCAGTCTCCTGAATGAAGCAGAAGAGAGCCTCCTTCCAGGGCTTTCCCTGTGGGATGACCACAGGGCAGCATCGGAACAATTTTAGGCTGTTGCTAAGTAGGTGGTAGGGGCATCTTAGGGTCATAACTAGTCTCAGACTAAGACTCCACTGGAAGAATCAGAATTTCTCTGATGATTCTTATGCTTATGTTTTTATGAGGTCAATTTATCAATTGTCTTAGGTTCAATTACTTGAACCTAAGGAAGGAACTGAAAACTACGTCAAAATTGTCACTTGAAGCTGATGAACTGAACTCAGAGAGACCCTGTGATTTCTTCACTTGGACCATCCATCATATCCTGAAAATATAGGCCAGAGGTCAAAGTCTAGCTCAGAGCCTCCTCACAGCACGTGGTCTCTTCACGCCCAGTAAGCTGTTCCCAGGACCCATCTCCAGAGCCAAAATGTCCATGCCCTGCCCGATTCTGCTCCACCTCCTGTGCGATGCGGGATACTTGTCTGACGCCACTGCCTGCAGGCTACACCTCTTGCCCTCTAGGGGATTCTGAGGGACTCCTTTACATCCTCTCTTCAGAGCTGACGCACCCGCCCCCTCAGCTGCTGGAAATATTAGTCGCTGACCGGGCGTTGCTGCACTTTTCACTAGAAACCGTCCTCGGCTACAGGGAATTACCTGTGCAGGCAACGCCACCTTCCCGAGGCCAGCCCACAGCCAACGGCTGGCTGATGTGGAGATATAAAAGCCTGCTTGCTCTTCATCTCACAATCTAGAGTAAATTCTGAGGCGGTACCCCAGGGCCAGCTCTGCTTGTAGGGTCGTTTGAGGCCTTATTTGCAACCCTATTGGGGGTCGGCTGCTTCCTCTGCTCATTTCTGCCTCCCTCATCCCCTCGTAGCTATTAGGTCTACTGAGCATGTTCCCTAACAAACTTAGAGCACAGGTTTGTTTGTTTAAAAAACCCTCTGCAGCTCAGAGTCTGTTTCAAGATAAGCCATCCTCCTACTTTTCATGTGATTCTTGGCTATTTTTATATCTTCTTTGGAAAAATCTATTCATACCCTTTCCCCATTTTTAATGGGTCAATTATCCTTTTACTATTGTGTTGTAAGAGTTCTTTTTATACTCTAGATCCATGTCCATATATGATTTGTAAATATTTTTTCCTATATGTGTGTTTAATTTCTTGATAGTGTCCTTTGAAGCACAAAAGTTTTCAATTTTGAGTAAGTCCAATATATTTATTTTTTCTCTTGTTACTTGTGCTTTTGGTATTATATCTAAGAGACCACTGACAAATCCATGGTCATGATGATTTACCCCTATGTTTCCTCCTAGGAGTTCTACAGCTTTAGCTCTTATGTTTAGATGTTTGGTCCATTTGAGTTAATTTTGTGAGGTAGTACTACAAATTCATTCCTTTGCATGTGGTATGCAATTGTCCCATTATCAACTGCCAGGTTAATGGTCTATCGTCCTTTTTTTGTGGGGGGGGGGTGGTAATTTCCAAGGTTTTGTGATTTCTGCATCAAAAATTCGGTCTAAGCTGAATTTAGTCATTTTAAGTCTCAACACGATATCACAAATTTCCCGATTACACAAAATATCCCCTTGAGTCAGTTTTAAATTAGGCTCATGCAACAAAATGAACATTTCCTTTGAAAGCTTTTGTGCAGGTATGCCCAAGCTGTCAAACCCAATAAATAGGACCAAATGCATTAAGAATTGAAGACTTAGATTTTCATCAGGCTATCCCTAGAGAGATCCCAAGCAAATAAAATAGTAAAATCCCAAGAAACCAATTTTTTTTTTTTACATAAGCCAATAAAGATTGATACTAAGTAATTTGGAAGAGTGTCAAGGCTGATTCGACTCATTACAGCACTGATTCTGGGGGCCGACTGCGTTTGCCCTTGAAGGATGAGCGGTATACTGACGTTTGGCAATGAACCACAGTGTCTTTGGTTGATGGGAGAAGGTGGGCCGTCGTGCTGAGGCAGAAGAGTGTGGGATGCATGGAGGGAACGGTGTAGGGGGCAGTTGGACTTACAAAGGCATGCTGGGACGGATGTGGGGAGGACTCAAATGCCTGGCTGAAGAAATATGAAGATGCTATTAAGAAAAATTACTTGGGAACAAGACAAAAGGGTACATGGCATGTCCTTTCAATGTCATGCTTGGAATTAAGAGGATGATGGTCTCTTTCAAGAGTTACTTAATTACCTGCGCCATTGTTATTTACTATCAATTAAGGGCTTAGACTCTGAAGTTATATGCTAGATACTACTCAGTAAAAAGATAACCCCAAAGGTTAAGGTTTGATTGCCTGCTGACCAGTTTTATTTTATATCTAGACTAACCAGTTATATAACCAATTTTATATTTAGTGTAATATTGTAATTCTACCATTCCTTTTTTTCTCCTAATATTCCTTTATAAATGCCTGCGAATATCCAGTTTCTCAATAAGCTCTTTTAATCAGCTTTAACATCGTATTAGCTCTTTTATCATTAAGTTAATAAATCTTTGGCACAAATTCATTTTATATTTTTGTATGAATCATGTTTTCAACTTTTTGAAAATTATGCTTCGCCAGGATTCAACTGTGATGACCCAAACCGACCAAGGGTCATTAAGTGTCCTTTGAGAAAGAAAGCTCTTCTAAGGAGCCCAACTCTCAATTGTCATTGGATATCCTCATTCTTCATACATTTGTAAAGGATTAAATTTTGAAAACACTGTGAAAATGTATCCCAAAGAAGGGGGAGGCTCTTCCCTGATGGTCGTGATAGTATACCACGGTACAAACCCTACAAGGCAGGACATGCAGGTGAGCTAGACATTCTCACATGAGCATGTGTTTAACAATGGTTTTGGCCCGTCTTCCATCTTAGCCCATGCCTTGGCTAGCCGCTGCTCCATTGTTGAAAGTCCTGCTCCATTGTTGAAAGTCCATGTTAAGACATTCGGATGCTTACAACCTAGCACATAAGCGATCAGACTACCACTTTGGTTCTCTGCAGGAAAGGAGAGAATAACTCTTTTGCTTCAAGTATGGTCCAAAGTTACTAACAAACTCACCAATGGGGCTAATGTTTACTGCCTGGAAATGCCTTCACCTGCCTCCTTTTTTGTCAGATGAGTAACTGTTCATTTGGTCCATGCTAATTGGATCAAATAAGTAATAAATGGCTATCGTGGTGGAGTCTTTGGTAAGACTCCTTACTACAAAGGCTATGAGGTTCGGAGGTCCACCACATCTGGAAAATTTTTACGAGTCCAATAGTCTGAGACGTCACTTCCAAAATAAAAGACACCTCCCACCACCAAGAAGAAAGCACAATACATCCCTGACAATATTTGGCACAGTCGGTCTTTTTAACGTTAGCTATTGTAACAGGTGTGTAGTGTACCTTGTTCTTTTTCGATTTGTGCTTCGTCAGTGACTAACGATGTTGAGCATTTCTTCATATTCTTATTTGCCACCTGATTATCTTCTTTGATGAAGTGCCTGTTCATTTTACTCATTTAAAAAATTGTATTGTTTATTGTTGATTTATAACAATTCTTTAAATATTCTGAACTGAAATCCCTTATATGCTTTGCTAAGATTTTCTCCTAGTTTGTGCCTTGTCTTTTCATTTTCTTAGAAGTGTCATGTGAAGGGAAGGGACTTTAAATTTTGAGAAAGTCCAAGTATCAACTTGTTTTTTTTTGGTGTGTGTGTGCAGTTTGGTGCTTTTGATTGCCCAAGGTCACAAAGTTTCTCTGCTTATCTTCCAGATGTGTCATAATTTGAGGTTTGACATTTAGGCCTATGATTAATTTAGAGTTAAGTTTTGAATATGATATGAGATACGGATCCAAGTTTGTTTATTTATTTCTGCATACGGATGTCCAACTGTCCAAGCATCACTTGCTGAAAAGAATATCCATTCTCCACTAACTTGCCTTTTGTCTTTGTTAAAAATAAGTCATCGGACTGCCGGTGGGGCTGCACATTGGTACAGTCACTGTGGAAAGCAGTATGGAGCTTCCTCAAAAAACCAAGACTCGGTCTCCCATATGATCCAGCAATCCCTCTACTGAGTATTTACCGCGAAGACTTGAAAACCCATATCAGAAAAAATATTTGCACACCGATGTTCATAGCAGCATTATTCACGGTGGCCAGGACATGGAAGCAAGCGAAGTGTCCTACGATAGATGATTGGATAAAGAAGCTGTGGTACATATGTACAATGGAATGTTTCTCAGCCATAAGAAGAGATGAAATACTGCCATTTGCAACGACATGGATGGACCTCGAGATAATGGTGCTAAGCGAAATAATCCAGACAGAAAAAGTTGAAAATCACATGATATCGCTTATATGTGGAATATAAACCTAAAAGCAACAAATGAACAGGAAAAACAGAGACTCATAGCCATGAAGTATAGACTAATGGTTACCAGAGGGTAGGGGGTGAGGGGAGGAGGAAGGTAGACGGGGTAAAGGGGGTCAAATATGTGGTGATAGAAAAATCTAATTATGGGAGGTGAACAGTGTAAATATATATATATGCCTTACTGTTAAAGTGTAAAAAATAAAATAAAATAAATAAGTTATCCATACATTTGAGAGTTTGTCTTGGAACTCTACTCTGTTGCTTTGATATATATGTGGCTATCTTTATGTCAAAATCAAACTTTTGATTACTGTAGCTTTATAATAACTCTATGATTAGACAGTATTAGCCTTTCATCTTTGTTCACCTTTTTCAGAGTTATTTTAACTGTTCTAGTTCTTTGAATTTCTATGTGAATTTTAGAATCAGTGAGTCAATGTTTTCAAAAAAGCTTGCTGGGATTGCACTAAATCTATAGATAAATTTGGGGAGAATCGACACCTTAACAATATGGAGTCTTTCAATTATGAAGAAGTTATAGCTCTCCTTTTGTAAGGTCTTCTTTAATTTTTCTCAGCATTATTTTATAGTTTTCAGTGTACAGTTCTTTAATTGCCTTTGTAAATTCATCCATAAGTTCATATTTTTATATTATGGTTCATGATAATTTTTTAAAGTTTTTTCCCCCTGGCTTTATTGAAATATAATAGACAATTAGTTGCTTGTATTTACATTGTACAATTCAATGAGTCTTTTTAAATCAATTATAGTTGGCATACAATAATATATTACTTCAGATGCACAGCAGTGATTAGAGATCTATGTAACTCACAATGCTCAAACCTCCTCCCACCTGTATCTATGAGTTTGTTCCCATTTTTGTTGTAATATTTGTCTTTCTCTATCTGACTTACTTCATTCAACACAATACCCTCTAGGTCTCTCAAGGCAATATCTTTTTCTATCCTTTTCCTTTTAGCCTATGTGTGTCTATTAATCTGAAGTGAGTCTCTCGTAGGCAGCATATGTAGGGGTCTTGTTTTCTTAACCATTCAGGCACCCCATCCTTTGGTTGGAACACTTAATTCTTTTCCTTTTGAGGTAGTTGTTGACAGGAATGTAGCTATTACCATTCTTTATTCATGTTTTTGATACATGTTTTTTCTTCCTAAAGAAGTCCCTCCAACATTTCCTGTTATAGTGGCTTGGTGTTGATAAATTCCTTTAGCTTATTTTTGTCTGTCAAGATCTTTATCTGCCGTTCGATTCTAAATGATAGTTATGATGAATAAAGTATTCTTGGTTGTAGATCCTGGGCTTTTATCACATTAAAAATTTTATGACAAGTCCTTCTGTCCTGCAGTTTCTTTTGAGAAATCAGCTTCCAGTCTTACGGGTGCTCCCTTGTAGGTAACTAACTGCTTTTCTCTTGCTACTTTTAAGATTCCCTCTTTGTATTTAACCTCTGACAGTTTAATTATAATGTGTCTTGGTGTGGGCCTCTTTGGGTTCATCTTTTTTGGGGACTCTCTGAGCTTCCTTGGGTTGTATTTCTATTTCCTTCACCAGGGTAGGGAAGGTTTCCATCATTGCTTCTTCAAATAGCTCTTCAACTTCTTTTCTTCAGGTACCCCTATATACAAATGTTTTTACATTTAATTTTGTCCCATAGCCTCCTTAAATTATTATAGTCTTGGCTTCTTTTTTCTTGCTGTTCTGATTATTAAGTGACCCCGGCTTACCCATCCTCTATAGCAGTGATTCAGTCTTCATTACCCATTCTGTTGATTCCCTGTAATATACTCTTCATCTCAGATGATATCTTCTCTCATTTAGTGGGTTATCTTTTCACTTTCTTAATGATACCATTTCTGACTGGTTCTCTTTTATAATTTCCGTTTCCATTTTTATGGTTTTTTTTTTAATCTCTTTGTTAAAGTTCTTGCTGAGTTAATCTACACTTCCCCCAAGTTCACTGAACTGGTGTTTTGAACTCTGCGTCTGTTACATTGCTGGATTCCATTATTCCTGGATCTTCCTATCTCAGCTACCTTTCTGTGTCTCTTTCTATGTACTAAGCAAAGCTCCTAAGTCTCCCAGTCTTATTAGCATGGTTTTGTGTAGTAGGTATCCAAAGGCACAGTCCTGAGAGGGGTTCAGCCGCAGAACAAGTATGGACCCAGCCCGTGCTCCTCCGGGGCTCCCTGTTAAGATTCAGCAAGCGATCTACAGATGCTGTGCTTATAGTTATCTCAAGAGGCCATGCCAGAAACTGAGGCCAGCTGCCACCGGTGCGAGTCTTGGAGTTGGCTTAGCAAGGATCACTGGACTCGGCAAGAATATAACTGGATGTGGCTTGGGTGCTGCAAGTTTGGGAGGCAGAGTGTCAGGGAACCCTCTTGGCAGAGCCACCTGTGACAGTGCCGCTTCCACACACTATGACGGGGGAAGGCTCAGCAGAGGGACAACGGATACCGCCAGCCCTTCTACCTGGGAGAAAGCCTCACCTCCAGCCCCTGCTCCAACAACTCCGTGTCCCCCTGCAAGTCCCTAGTGGCCTCTGAGCAGCCAACCCGGCACTGGTGCTCAGAGCGAGCAGGTCTGTCACCCCAAGAGTCTGCTCCCGGACACAGCCCTTCCAGGAGGCGTCGGTAGCTGTGGGCTGCCATGGCTTCTGTCCCACTCAGCCACAGGGGACCGGGCAGCCTCACATCTTTGCCCCCTCCTACCTCCAACTATTGCAGGGTGATTTCTTCTTTCTCTCCCTAGTCATAGGGCTTCTTTTCATCTAGACCCCAGGCGACTCTACTTGCTGTTTGTTCCGTGTTTCTGTCGTAACTCAGATTTGGTCGCAAGAGGGATGAATAAAGTTTCTATCGTCTATGCCATTTTTCCCTGTTAATAATAATTTTTTAAATTTCAATTTCCAAATGTTTATTGCTATGTATAGAACTTAATGACTTATCTGTGTTTTCTTCTTTTAAACAGCTTTATTGAGATATAATTTAAACACAATAAAATTGACCCGTTTTAAGAATATAATTTACGTAATAACAGAATTGAATATATCCACAGACTAATATATCCACAATCTAATTTGAGAACACTTGTCACCCGTCGAAAAACATATCTATTAGCAGTCACTCCCTATTTCTTCATCTCACTCCGTCAGACACAGGCAACCACTACTCTGTTTTCTGTATCTATGAATTTGCTCATTCTTACATTTCACATGAATTAGGATCTGTATGGGGTCTTTTGTGGCTGGCTTCCCTAACTCAAAGCAATGTTTTTAAGGCTCTTCTATGCCGCAGTTTATATTGGACTTCATTCTTTTTTACTGCTGAATAATATTTCATTATAGGGATGCGCCACATTTTGTTTATCCACTCATCAGTTAATATACATATTTGGCTTGTTTCCATCTTTGGTTATTATGAATAATGCCACTATGAACATTCATGTACAGGTTTTCTGTGGATGCATGTTTTTATTACTCAAGTGGAACTGTCAGATTATCTATAAACTTTATGTTTAATAATTTGAGGAACTGCCAGACTACTTTCCAAAGTGGGTTCACAATTTTACGTTCCTACCCACAACGTATGAGACTTCCAATTTCTCCATATTCTTGCCAATGCTTATTTTTGTCTGCCTTTTTAATTCTAGCCATTCTAGTAGATGTAAAGCAATATTTAATTCTGGTTTTGATTTGCATTTCCGTAATGACTAACGATGTTGAGCACTTTTTTTTATATGCCTCTTAGCAATTTGTTTAACTTCTTTGGAGAAATGTCTATTCAAATCCTTGGCTGATTTAAAAATTGGGTTATTGATCTTTTTATTAACTTGTAAGAAGCTTTAAAAAATACATTCGGGATATAATCCCTTATCGGATATTGGTCTTGCCAATATCTTCTCTCATTTAGTGAGTTATCTTTTCACTTTCTTGATGATATCATTTGCGGCACAAAGGAATTAAGTCCTTGCAATCAACATTATTTTGGCTATTCTAGTTCTTTTAGCTTTTCGTATAGTTCAGTCATGATTTTTAAAAATTTACTTTCCTAATCTGTCTTTTAATTACTGTTTAGATAATTTATATTTAATGTAATCATGAAGTGATATGTTAGGGCTTAAGTTCGCCATTTTATTTTTTGTTTTGTTTCTCCTATTTTTTCCCTTTTTTCTTTTTCTTATGCCTTCCTGTGAATTTTTTTTTTTTTTTTAGAATTCCATTTTTATTTTTCTATAGTGTTTTTTAGTGTATCCCTTTGTACAGATATTTTCTGTTGGTAATTGCTCTAGATTCTACATATTTTCCTGGTTCTTGGTTCGATGGGTGATTAAAAAATTGTATCTGGACCTTTAGAGTGTTATAAGTAAGACTCTGGATCTTATGTAAATCTATTTTAGTAGGCCCTCTCTGACATCATGCCGTTGGGGAATGGGATGCTACCTCCTTACTAGCTGGTGGGGGTGAAATTCCAGATTGCTCCTTTGATCTCTTTGATAACCCAGAGGAGAGCAGTGCCTTGCTCCTATTGGATGAAAGTGGGATTTCTGGTCCCTTTACTATGCCTGACACCACCTTGGCTGGAAGTGAGAGGGGAACCTTGTTAGGTCTCCCAATTATACCAAGGTAAGTGAGGCCTCATTATTGCTGACGATGGTGGAAGTTCCATCTTCACACTCAGCCTCCTCTGATACTGAAGGGCAAAGGGAAGGTTAACTTTTTACTACTGGTTGGGAACGAAAGCTCAGGATCCCCATGTGGCCTCCACTGACCCCAGAGAGGGGCCTCCATACCACCAGGCAGGGATGAAAAATCCCAACTCCTCACTCAGTATTCTCTGATCCACCCCTCTGGAGGTGAGGGGTGCCACATCACAACTGAGGGGGAGTGGAACTCTAGGCTCCCCACCCAAAGCTTGCTGACAGAAGCAGGGAGGGACCAGGGTTTCGTTCTGTGGTGTTTGGCAGGGTAAGGCAGGTACTGTCTAAAAGTTTTCTCTCTTGCTAGGTTGACCCCTTCTTGGCCATTGACTAGAGAGATAAGGATTCCAGGGGGCTTTTTTGTGTACTCCCGTTGCCCTTTCTCTATTGCCAGCTTCTCAAGCACCCAGTCTAGGGTATATGAGGCAAAACAAATGAACAAACAAACAAAACCAACTATCTCATCCATGGTCCCAAGGTCCCAAGCCAGTAAACCTTTAGGTCATTTTTGGTGTATTTTACACATTACGTCCAGGTTTTGTAGCTGCTCTTTAGTGGAGAAATAGAGACATGTTTATGCCATCTCATCTGAACCCAGAAGTCAACAATGTCTTTCTATGGAGGTTTAATATACATTTCTGTTTCTTAAAACTTTACATTTCAGTCTCCTAATAAAGTGGGTCCTCAAACATGGTTTTCTTATGTCGATGAGAAAAAAAAAAATTGTTTCCAGTCTGAGGACTGTGTGTGGAGTTTGCATGTTCTCCCCACATCTGCCTGGGTTTTCTCCAGGTACTCCAGTTTCTCTCATATCCCAAAGATATGCATGTTAGGTTAAATGGCATGTCTAAATTGTCCCAGTCTGAGTGAGCGTGGGTATGTGTGTGAGTGTGCCCTGTGATGGAAAGGCATCCTTTCCAGGTTTGGTTCCTGCCATGTGTCCTGAGCTGCTGAGATAGGTTCTGGCAACACTTGACTCTGAACTAGAATAAATGAGTTAGAAAATAATTATCCTATTCATTTCTATTAATCTTTCTTGAATGTATGTACAGCTTACATTTATTTTAATGTTTAATATTAGAAGTGTTTTTGGGTCTTTGTTTAGATGTTTAGCAGTTTCTGTCACCAGAAATATGTTATAGGAACTTTTGTTTATATCAATTACCCTATGGTAAAACTGGTTGTGTTATACATTGTTTTCCTTAAAGTCTCAGTTTCTAAGAACCTATCAACCACATTATGTTAGGACCTACTGTATAGGGTGTGCTTATTTCTTAAGTTTACAATTTTTGTTGCCACTGTGAATAGAATTCTCTTTATTAGATTTTAAAACTAGTTAATACCAAGGGAAGCTGTTGATTTTTGAGAAAAAGTTAATACAGCAGGTCTGGTTGCTCAATCTTTGCATGTCTCTTGGTGAGCCTGGTACCCTGGGAATATGGCCTTCAGAATGATATTCTTTATGTTATTGATGTTTCATATGCTCAGAGCAACGATGGTGCTGTACCAGCTAATCAGAATTGTTTTGCACAAACAGCAAGATTGATGATGTGCCTCATTTCACCATTGGGGTCCTGAGTTTCAGTTACCATGGATGGTCAGGTAGCCAGAACAGTTGCCTACATGATCAACCTCTGATAAAAGCTTCAGACCCCTGGAGTAGAGAGGGCTTCCTTGGGCAGAGACATTTCACCTGTCCCTGTAGTTTGCTGCTAGAGTTTTTCTGAGTTCTCCAGACTTTGCCTGATGCATATTTTTGTTCTGTTAGTCTTGCTCTGTATCTTTCACTCCTATAAGCCTTAGCTGTGAGTATAACTTGCTAGTCTTGTGAATCATTCTAGTGAATCACCTAACTTGAGAATAATCATGAGACGCCTAAAACAATTAAAATAGGCTAATATTATATCCAACCACTTCGACGTTAACCTTTTATCAGAGCTAATCGTTAGTTGATTTTCTTAAATTTTCTAGATAATCATATTGTCTGTAGAAAATGTGTAATATTTTCCTCTTCCTCTCTATTTATAGGTTTTAAATAATCTGTTAGGCCCTCTAGTACAATGCTGTTTTGCAGTGTAGTTATCTTGATTCTAGTTTTAATGAGAAAGTTCCCAATGTTCTATCATTAACAATAATGTTTGCCATAGTTTTCTAATAAACATTTTCATATTAAAGAAATTTCCTACTCTTAGTTGACTAAGGGCATTTATCAGTAATGAGTGTTAAAACTCATTAATGTTTTTTACATTTATTGAGATAATCATGATTTTTCTTCTCTAATGAAGCATTCTAGCCTCTTTTTTAGGCATAGATGTTTGACTACCCTTTATTTCCTCTGTGGTTATTCAAGCTTTATGATTCTTCTTGAGCTCCAGTTTTGGAAATTTCTTTTTTTCAAGCATAGCATCGTATTTTTCTTTACTTTATTAAAAATTTCTAGCTTTAAATGAAGTAGCCAAGAACAACTGGTAATACTTATCATTTTTCAAAAAGATCCTTTTATATGGACACACTAAAATAAACATTGAAATAATATTGTTAAAATTATTATAAGTGGTCTTTGTCTCTTAACCAGTAATCTGCTTCATCTACACCACATCTCATCACAGGCTTTCCCCTTTTGATTATGAAATATATACTGCATAGAACTCTCTTTGAGGTACTACGGTAAATGTGATTCTCATACATTTGGATATAGTATTTATTTCTAATATGCTGTCAATAAATTTGGTACCTATCTGTGCAGACATCTCTAGGCTTCTCTTTTTACCTATTATGTCTGACCAGGATATTCTGTAGATGTTTTCCCTAAATGGTAACAACAGCATTTCCCATTTATACTGCTTTTCCAGAACCTTGCCACTCCCTCATTAAGAGGTGGAGTTATGCTCCCTCCCCTTGGACTTGCTAGACCTTGTGATATCAACAACTAACAGAGTACAGTGGAAGTAAATGTTATGTGACTTCTAAGGCTAGGTCATGAAAGGCAATACAGCTTTCACTTAGCTCTCTGTCTCAATAGGAGGGAGCCACTTTGGAAAGGGATCCGATAGCTCTCAGAAGAGCTGTCCCAGCTGCTGCCCTGTGGAGCAGAGACAAATCTTCCCTGCCTGAGTCCTGGCCAGACTGGAAATTTCTGAGCACAATAAATGATTGTTTTTGTTTTAAGCCACTGTTTTATTATGTAGCAACTGATAACTGATAGAAAGATAAACTGAGAAAGTAGCTGACAGTGGGAAGCACAATGCTTCTAAATTTCTTTGTTCATTTAAAAGTTTTCTTCTCACAGCTTCCAAGAGACCACACTCCCCTATTTGTCCTTAACTTCGCCTTTGCCCCTTTGCTGGTTTATCATTCTTTATGACCTATAAATACTAATGTTCCCAAATGCTCAATCCTGGGCCCTGTCTTTTTATCTGCCCCTTTCTCCCTGGAATATCTCATGCAGTTCTACAGCTTTAAATACCATTTGTATACTAAGGACTCCAAAACTTCTCTCTCCTTATGAGGAGCATTCCTCTAAATTCCTATTAGTATTTTTAACTGCTCACTTGATATCCTCATTGGAATATTTGGCAACATTCTCTGCCTTAATTTGTTCAAAGCAGAATTATTAATTCAATATTCCCTAACCTAGTTATTTCTCAGTCTTCATAAATCTCCACCAAACACCCAGTTGTTAAGAAATTTAGGATTCATCTTTGATTCCTTTTTCTCACTCTCCACATCCAAACCATCAGTAATATTAACTGACTAGTGTGTACCGTTCTGCATCTTTCTCATTGTTCAGACGTACTTACACGAGCACTTTCATTAATATGCATGTATATGGCTTTTGGTTTAACCAAATTCTAATTACTCTGGAACCTACTTTTTTCAGTTGACATCCTTATGTCAACAGATACAGATTCAACTGTATTTTTCCCTTCTAATTTCTTAATGAACCTCTAAATAGATAGAAATATCTCTCTATATAATATATATTATATAATACATATATAATATGTATAATCACAACATATTTACTGGCGAGTGGTGGTAGCACTTTTTCCTTATTCTTTTTCTCATTTCCTTCTTCCTTCATTTCTCCCAACTCTCAAATCAAGATAATTCAACTAAATAGCATATATCCACTCATATCTTCCTCCATATTCCTCCAAATAAATATATACATGTATATTCACATGTATGTTCACATTTATATGTTTAAGCATCTTACTTTTTCCTAGTCAACAAATCCCAAAACTTCATGGACACTCCTACAGAATACCTAGTACAGTAAAAATTTCTTCTTTTTAATGACAATATAATATTCCTTGATGTGGATATTTCAAAATGAATTCATCCATTCCCTTACTTATATTTTATTTCCCCCAATACAAATAATGGTATAATCAGTAATTTTGTACATTTAGTCTATGTACAAGTGCTTTTATCTCTATGAACCAGAATTTCAGAAAAAGAATTTACTGGGTCAAAGGATACTCACACACATTTTTATTAACTAGTAAGTAGATACAAATATTAATCATGCATAGCATAGAGAAAATAACGGTAAAACAAATATCTATGTACTTACCAACTAGTTTAAGAAATAACACTTTACTTATTTTCTGAAGCCTCCTGAGTGCCCTCATCTGATCCTTTTCTCCTTTTAGAAAAAAAAATTATCCTGAATTTTTCTTTTCCTTGCTTTCTTGAGTTTTGCCATGTTTAATTCTCTAAACAACCTGTTGTTTAATTTTGAGATACAAAATTCCATATAAATGGAAAAGATAATATATTCTTTTATGCCTTTCCCTGCCCCCTGCTCATTATTCTGTTCCTGAGATTTAGTCATTTTGATAGGGGTAGCTAAAAAGTTCATTCACTTTCAATGCGGTTTAATCTCTACTATATACACACACTACAGATGATGGGCATTTGCCAGTACTGCTATGAACTTTTCTGAACGTGGCTTTGATGTATATGTGCAAGAGTTTCTCTAGTCTGAAAGATGCTCAACATCACTAATCACCAGGGAAATACAAATTAAAACCACAAGGAGATGTCAGTTCACAACTGTCAGAATGGCTATCATCAATAAATCTACAAACAAGTATTGTTGAGAATGTGTAGAAAAAGGAACCCTTGTGCGCCATTAGTGAGATTATGAATTGATGAATAAAAGTCAATTGTAGTTATTCCCTTCGCCCCCAAGGAATTTCAGGGCCAAAAAGGATGATAGATTTGTGTAGAACAGTTAAAATAACCATTAATTTAAATGATGATGCCTTTCTTTTATATACTGATGAAACACAAAATAACTTTCAATTTTGTTGAGCTTCACATAGCTACATAAATTTATAAGGGAGTAGGGCTGACTCTGAAAGGTGAGGGTGTTTGTGGGAGCACATGGCTAGAGACAGTTTCCCACACTGCCTTGCTCACACTGCCCACGTTGGCCTTGTTGTCACTGTCAACCTTGCCTCCTCTTGGCAAAGCAAGGAACTTTGAGGAGTTCTCGGATTCAAGGCCTGGGGCTTGCTTATCCCTCCCAAGTTGGCATTTCTTGAGGAGCATAACCATTCCTCTAACCATCTTCACTTGGGGGAAGGATTTGGTGAAGGAAGAGGCATGAGTGGGTAAGGGTGGATTCCCCACTCAGCTCCAGCTGTGGGGTCAAGGGGAAACGACCTTTGTCCTCTCTCCTAGAACTCTAGCCAGGTTCCCATGAGGCAGCAGAACTTCGGCCTAGGCACAATGAAGAAAGAGACCTCAGAGGACCTCGCTATCCTGATTTTATTGCACCTGTGTTGTGTCAGTCCTAAGAACTGTCTCTCAACATATCACCTCAAAACTTGTTTACAAATATTTTTGGAGTATATACTCAGGGAATCAGCTGGTGCTCTGTCTCCCCCAACTGGTGGTACATTTTTTCTTTTCTCATCTCTTTACCAGGTATCTGGAGCCTAATTGTGGGTAATGCCCAACCTTTGGCCATCTGTCTCCTCTAAGGCAAGAGATGCCCGCGTCAATTTTGCTTCAGTCACTACTGGCTACCCCAGGGTCTCTAAGATGGGGGTGTTTGGGGCTAATAGAAGGCAGTCAATGGCAAGACTAATTAGGAAAGTTTTCATGGTTTTCAGTACTCTAGGAATGGGATGCCTCTTATGTTTCACTTTAAGATTTTACATTTTTCCTTTAGACTTAAAAAAAGAGTTCCTATGGAAAGTAATCTCGCAGGGTGATCTGATCATAAATTCCTAACTGGGCAAGTCATGGTGGGTAGTCACGTCCCAGGTATATAACTTCTTTAGTAAAAGGTTCATCTTTGCTTTAAGCAAGCCCTGTTCAGTGTTTCTGTGCATCTAGGATTAACACACCTTTGAAATAAATTGGTAACCACCCTCAAGAGAGCACATAATCTTAACTATCCTGTGATCTACTTCCTGCCTTGCCTCCTCCCACCCTCATATAATCTTCCTTACTTTCTCTCCTTAATTTAACATGTATAAAAGAAGCTGCAAAGCTGTTATTCTCTAGTGCATTGGAGATCTTGCTTCCTGGCAATTGTAAGTTTGGCTCAACTATTATAAAAATTCTCTACAGGTTTGGACGTTCTTATGTTGACATTTGTAGAACGCTTTATGTAAGAAAGTAGAAGAAGACAGTCGGTATCTAATAATTATAGGCTAAAGACTAAATTATTCCATAGCTTTGATCAAGAGGCCAGGCCCAAGAATATGTTCTGAGGATGCATTCTCTGTGATTTTAAAATATGTGTACAAAAAAACCTGTAATACAATAATAGATGAGGGTATTTAGTAGTACTCAATCTTCTGACAATCTTGCCTCTAAAAATCTGGTTCATTTACTTATCTTAGGGGCTTAGTATTTCCTCCATAGTTATATGTTTACTGCATTGGTTCTAACCAGATGAATGCTATCTTAGGACTAGGTATTTATAGAACCCAGCTGGACCACCTTCTGTGAGAGAACTGTTTACTTTGTTATTAAGAAAACAGGAAACCTGTAGCTGCTTTTTTATCATTCATCTCAGTTTAGGTCCTTCTCACCTCACATTTACATTGTTTAAGCCATCTCCACCTAAAATTAAAATAGCTCTTTACCATCTGTCTGTCCAGTGTCAGTTGGCTCCCAATGGCCTATCTGGCATCTAAGGCACAGGGCCCTAATTTATTCTTTTAAAGCCTGAAAGATAATACTTCCTGGACATTTACTTGAGAGGCATTGTACAAGCATGTTGCATACGTTTAAGTTTAATAATCACAACATCCTATTCCATGGATAATATCCCTATTTTATGGATAAGGCACTGGAAGCATGAAAAGTAACCATGCCCAACGTCACATAGCTACAAAGTGGCAGTGCTGATGAACTATGCCAGGAAGATCTGGCTCTTAACCTCTGCACTATTATCTGAATAAGAGTCGATATTTATTGAAGGTTTCAGGCTTTACAAATATTATCCCACTGAATCCTCACAACAGTGAGAAGGCCTGTCCACATAAATATTCTCATTTTACGAGAAAAGGCACAGAGAGATGAAGTAACATTCACAGTCTGTAGAAAAGTGGCCATGAGAATACTTGAACCTAGGGAGTTGGATGGTCCCTGGACCTGGATGCTATGCCTACAGGCACCAGAAAAAATGCCCAAATACTCCCAAGTGAGAAACAGTGAACACTAATAGGCATTGTCAGTACACACACACACACACACACACACACGAAATAAAAAAGACCTAGTACAGGATGTCTATTCTCTTAGAGCACATTTCAGTAATTATGACACATATTGTCTTAGGCTGTTACAACAAAATACCACAGACAGAGTGACTATAAACAAAAGAAATTTATTTCTCACAGTTCTGGAGGCTAGAAGTCCACGGTCAAGGTGCCAGCATGGCTGAGTCCTGGTGAGAGCCTTCTTCTGGGCTGCAGGCTCCTTTTCATTCTATCCTCTCGGAGCAGACAGGAGAGAACTCAGCAGGGTCCCTTAAAAGGGCACTAATCTCATTCATGGCAGCTCCTCTCTCAAGGCCTAATCAATCACCTCTTAATACCATCATTCTGGGATTTCAACATATCAGTTTGGAGGGGGTGGGTGCACATTCAGTCCATAACACCTCTATGCAACCGTTTGCTGGTAAATGCCGACTCAAAATTATAGTGAGGGGGAAAAAAAAACCCACGAAAAACCTGATCCAATGTACCCCGATTTCAAAGTGATCAACTGGCGCAAGCTCTTCAATATCCTGAGAATTTAGCTAACGGCTTTATTATGCATTCTTGTTCCTCCTTCCGGAAACAACTAAAAACTCGTAGCTTTCAGGTTATCCCACTTAATCTCACCTTGTCGTTTTTGCAGAAAAGTGATTAGTAACTTTTTTTTTAAAGACATTGCCTCCAAGGCCTGCCGAAGCACGCAGAGGCCGCGAGCTGCAGCCTTCCAGGTTCGGGGCGGGGGCCGAGCACGCTCCAGCGGCAGGTGGGGGTGGGGGGCCCGCCGCGGGGCGCCCGGCGCTCGGGGGCTGGGCAGGGGGCGTCCCGGGACCCCGGGGAAGGGCGAATCCCCGGCTCGGCTCCGTCTCGCTTCTCGCAGAGGGGGCGAGCGAGCGAGGACACGTAATGGAGAGGCGCAGCGCGGGAGGCGCGGCGGCCGCGTTACCTCAGGGAGCCGGAGGCCGCGGGAGGGGCCCTCGGCGCCGCGGCGGACGCCGGCGCTCCGGGAGGGCAGGTCCTCGAGGGTGGCGGGGCGGGAAGGCTAGTGTGCCCGGTGGGCTCGGGTTCGCCCCGCCGTCGCCCGCCAAAAAACGCTGGGGCGCGCCGGGTCACGCTTCGGTCCCCGGACGCCCGCAGGGGCCCGAGGGAGGTGTCGCGGCGCCGCCTCCCCGGGCCCGGGGCTTATTGTTCGGGGAAGCGGCTCGCAGCGCCCAGCCCCGCCCGCGCCCGCCCGGGGACGACCGGCAGCTGCGGACGCGCCGACTGGCGGCGGCGGCGGCGGCGGCGGACGCGCGGCCCGTGCGTGTCTCTTTAAGGGGCCGGGCCTGTGATGCTGCGAAGCGGGCGGGGTGCGCGTCGCTCCCCGAGTGAGAGTGTGGGGGAGAGAGCAGCGGGCGGGCGCCGGAGGGAGGGTGGGAGGGAGCGAGCGAGCGAGCAAGCGACGCGGGCCGCCCCTGCCGCCGCCGCCGCCGCCGCCGCCGCGGTCGGACCAGCGGCCTCCTCCCCTCCCCTCCCCTCCCTCGCGTCGTCCTGCCGCGGGGAGGGGGCTCGCGTCGCCACCTCCAGCCGCTCCAGATGAAGCAGCTGCCGCCGCAGCCGCCGCCGAAGATGGGGGATTTCTACGACCCCGAGCACCCGACCCCTGAGTAAGTATCAGCTCCACGGCCTCCCGCTGCCGTCGGCCGCCTCAGCCCGAGCCGAGGGGCGACGCGTCCTGACGGGCGGCGGCGCGGCGCGGCCCGGCGCGAGGAGTAACGGGCCCGCCGTGGGCTGGCGCGGGCGGCGTGGGGAGCAGGCCCGCGCCGCCGCCTCGCCAGGGCCGCCGGGGGCCGGCAGTTGGGCCCGACGTTGGCGCCGCCGCTCGCGTCGCAGCGGCGGTTGGGCCCGGCCGATGGGGGAGGGGCGGCCACGGCCTCGGCCTCCGCTGCCGCCGCTGTGTCCGCGGCGACCCGGGCGGCCCGAGGCCCGGAGGTCTCCTCCTGCTGCCCGCGGCGCGCTCAGGCCGCGCTGCAGGCGAAGGTGGCGAGTCAGAGGAGCCGCCGCTGCCGGACTGGGCGAGAGGGCACCGGCGAGGGTAGGCCGCGAATCCCCGGGCTCGGGTGGAAGCCCGACCCGTCGCTCGGCCTCCCGGCGACGGCGGCTCGGACCGGAAGGGCCTAGCGCGCGTCGCTCGGCCCGTGGCCGCGGAGGGGCCCGCGCTGCACTCTCGGCTTGAGTATTTTTCTGCTGGAACGCGATCCCGGCCTCGCAGTGCTTCCGGCTTCGGATTCGGCACCTTTGGCACTTCAGTTTTGTAATGGTGGCGAGGTTTGTGTGGCCCCGGTGTCGAGGTGACACCGGGGTTGTTTTTCCCCTCGAAAGTGAAAGCCTTCGGAGGGGCACACATCCTCGTCCAGATTTAAGGGATCCGCGCACTTTCGAAAGGACCCTGCTTCCTTGGTAACAGGAACCTCTCGCCCTAAACGGACAACTTTCTATCCCTGGTGAAGACTGACTTAAAAACCGAGAATTGTGTGAGGATTCCCTAAAGAGACAGTATTCTAGAAAACCCAAATAGAGTTTCATCCAATTGTATTTTTTCAACCTAGGACATTTTTACGTTTGTGTAAACGGTCGTGTCTGCTACTGTATCTGATACCTCGGGGAGCTTCCTTTCCAGAGCCTGGATTCACCTCTTTGCCTACTCCCTCCCAAGACTATTGTTTTACAAAGCTGTTGTTAAACTTTATTCGCTGGCGTTGGTTGAAGTCTAGATCTACGACGGGACTCGCTTAACATTGATAGGGCTTTCAAATGAAACTGTCACTTTTATGACCGGAGTGATACCAATAGATTTCCTCTTTGGACACATTTTACCTTAGTTCTGCTGTGGCTCTTTATTTTTGAACACTTTGCCGAATTTTTCCATCTTGGTCCAGAAATGTCTGGATCTTACTTGATATTTCTTAGGTTCTGTGTCAACACAGAAGTTAGCTCTGAACAAAAAGAGAAAGTTATTCTGCCTTTCTAAAACAAAACCCAACTCTCGTTTGCATTAGTAAGTTTTCTTAACATGGCTTTCTCTTTTCATGGCTTCTTGCTTATAGGTTAACAGTACCTTAGATTGTTTTTGATTTGCTGCACAATGAATTACAAAGCTCATGTTATACAGGCTTTTGGTTTGGGACTTGGAAGACCTAAAAAAAAGAAAAATTCTGTCATGGTCCAATAAACTTATTGAACATTTGTCCTGTTCAAAATCACATGGTAGCCCTTGAATGGGCTAAGTGCCTGCTTTCAGTTCCTTTCCAGGTTGTTTGGTGGAGGCCATATGCTTTAAGGATCACATCATTACACTCTTTGGGGGAAAATGTAATTTTTCATCCTATATGGGAAAATGGACTCAAGTGCATCTTGATAGACGTAAGTGAAGAGGAATCAAGAACGTTTTATTGTTTTACATGGGTCTTAGAGTTTTGTTTTGTTTTTCTTCATTGCTTTTCTATCTCCATTGCCTTGGATTTCTAATAGTGACTTAAGTAAGTTCTGAAATTTGTCACTGTGTGTGTAGTGACCTGCCTGGACTGTAAAAAGTTATAAAATGTTTCCTGTCATAATACTGTAAGAACTGGAAGGGATCTTGGTGGGCATCCTGAACAATATCACCTGTTTTACAGATGCAGAAACTGATGCCTAGGAAACTGAAGTGACAGCAAACCCTGTGAGGTAGTATATATAAGAGCATGTATACAACTAGAAGGAGAAAAGCAGTCTAGTATAGGCTTAAAAAAATTGATTTGAACCTGGTTGAACCTTGAACAAGTGACTTCATCTCTCTAAGCTTGGGTTTTCTCATCTCTGAAATAGGTGTAACGGTAGCAACCATATAGAACTTTTGGGAGTACTGAATGAGAATAATGTTTGAAAACCACTCAGCACAGACTGTGGCACATGAAAGTGCTTCTAGCTGGGGTCATCAGGGAAAACTTAAGAGTTAGGAAATTAAGTCAAGCATGAAAAGTTTAGGTGGGCTTGGGAGGGAGTGATGTGTCTGGGGGAAGGAAAGACCAAGTGCCCTTTTTAGACTTTAGATAGTTTGAAATGGTTCTTAGTTACACGAAGACATTGAGACACGATGTGTAAATTTAGTTTGAAGTAAAACTTGGAACCTGGTGTTCTATATTTGTCTTGTACTCACCCTTTAATCAGGCACAGCTGTAAGACCTAGCTTTTTTTCTGTTGCATATAGGATTGTGTTTCAGGCGAAAATGGCTGTAATCACCTGGGTATCTGCATTAGGTGTCTGCTGTTAGGCAGGCTCAGGGCCAGGTGTTGAGGACACTGCAAATTAGAGCCGGTCTTCAGTGAGCTCTTTTAGAGACAGGCAAGTACTTTACAGTGATAGAAGTGCTGTTCTTTGAATTTGCATGTCTTTCTATTTTGTGTCCAAAATAGGCACACTAGGGGGTAGACAAAACAAAGAAATTTTGCCCTTGTGGGCATTCACTAGTGAGGGGTGATAAACAAGAAATAATACAGAATGTTCAAAGGTAAGTGCTTTGAAAAATGGAGCAGGGCAGGGGGGATCCAGAATTTCTGGGGATGTTGAAATTTAAAATAAGGTGGACTTCTTGAGACAGAAATAGGCAAAGACTTAGTGGGGAGGGAGTTAGCCATGTTGATATCTCGTGGGAAAGCATTCCAAGTAGAGGGAATAGTTCCAAAACACTGAGGCAGACCTAGTGAGTTCTGCCCAGTATGGCTAGAATGGAATGAACAAACAAGAGTAATAGTAGATTGAGTCCGGGTGGGGTATAGATTTCACAGTCTTCGTGGAGCTATTCTAAGAACTTTTCCTGGAGCTTTCAACAGAGGGGTGACATGGTTTGCTTTCTGCTTTAGAAGGATCACTCAGTTTACAGGAGGGAACAAGTGTAGAAGAAGGGAGACTTGTAAGGAAGTTAGTCATCTAGGAGAGAGAGACTGGTGACTTGTACCAAGATGGTAACAGGAGATAGTGAGAAATAGTTGAATTCTGGATATATTTTGAAGATCAAACCAATATGATTTGTTGATAAGATCAGATGTGGCATGTGAGAGAGGGGCCAAGGATGCATCCAAGGTTTTAGGTTTGAGCAATAGAAAGATGGAGTTGTTATCAACTGAGATAGGGATGATTGTGAGAAAAGCGAGTTGAGGGTATAGATTACTTCAGTTTTATACATGAAAGTTTGGAATGCCTGTTAGACATTCGGGTTGAATTGATACCAAGCCTGGAATTAAGGGGAAAGGTCTGGACTAGATAAATTTGTCATCATCAATTTAGGTGATATTCAAAGCCACTAGACTGGATGAGATCACCAAGCAACCCAGTGTGGAAAGAGAGAAGGACCCAGGATGGGTCCTTTTAAACTGCAGTGTTAAGAGAATTGTTGTAGTGTGCAATGTAGGGGTCTTACTATGGATGGCATCCATAAACTTAGGGGGAAAATTACTTCTTCACTAACCTCTAACTAGAAGTTAGCATTTCTTTTCATTACTAATGTAAATAGTAGACTACAGTAGTGTTAACGTCATATGTATTTTTGCTACTAGTAGAAATCACAGATGTCTTTATATTGTTATTGTAGATATTTCAAAATGTTTATGTTCATCATTACATTGAAATTACAGTAGATATGAAGATCCACCACTAGATTGTTAAGAAGTACATATATTACTATATCACACATTTGGGTTTTTTTTTTTGTCCCCAGTGTAACTGATCTCCTTTGTAAATCACATGTATTTTACTTTATACATTTAAGCATATTAAGCTGAGAAGGAATCTGCAGGGTTCATCAGACTGTCAAAGTGACCCAAGGCACAAATAAAGTCAAAGTTCTGGGCTCTGGAGCCATAACTTCTGGTTTAGAATCTTACCTTTTTTATTTAATAGCGTTATGAACCTGGGCAAGTTTTGTTATAACTCTGTGCCTTGGGTCCTTATTTATAAAGTGGTGATCATAATAGTATTTTCTGCAAAGAGTTTTATGAGGATTTAAGAATTAGGATTAGTATTGGTTGTAAAGATGCAGCTAGAAAGAACAGTTCTTTCTTTACAAGGCACCATGATATGAAAAGCATGGTAAATTTTGCAGAAGTTTATTTACTGGGAAAAATATTTCAGCATCAAATAAAACATAAAGCTGGGAGGATAGTCAAATTCTGAAAATTCTCATAATTTACCTTAGCCACAGTGGAGATAGATATGCACTAGGAAGCCAACTAAGAGAAAGTATTATAATGGGATCACCAGATTCCATGTGGTTTAGATATTTAGTAGTTTTACAGACAATATGTGAACAAAATTTTTGTTATGTTGTAAGAGAAATAGCTTTGTAGTGATTGAGGTATGGTTCTCTATCCTCTTTAGGCTACTAAGGTACATAGGAGGCCATAATATTACTAGAGGGTGTTCTGGTGAGTACAGAAAGCTTGATGAACTATCCTAATACTTAGAGTATACTTCTCCAGTATTCAGGTCCCTCTTTGCTGTTGCCTTTTCTATATTTTTGGAGGACCATTCTTCTGTTGACACATTATATCTTTAGCAAGATATCAAGCAACCGTTGATATAGTTGTGTTTTCCTAAGAAATGTTCAAACTACCAAGACATAGTTTATACATGTAATATTATCTATGTATCTATGTATCTCTGTCTGTCTGTCTATCTATCATACTTTACTAATTTCCTTAGTGGAACTTTGTTACTCCCCAATTTTTTTTCTGCTACCTTTTACTGTAGTGATTGATTGATTAAATCTATTCCCCTTAAAAAAATGGAAATGCATTATGATTTACTCTTTAACAGATATTATAATAATTTATATTGACCTTGCTATTCAGTGTTGCATGAGCATTGTCAGTTTTTGCAGAGAAGCTAGAATGGCGATGTGCTAGATGGCAAAAGATGGCTAGCCTGGGTTAAAGAATCAAAAGTTGACCCCCTTCATCGTTTCTGTTAATTCTTCCATAGTACTGCAGAGTACCTCATTTTGTAATGCACTAAGGGCGATTATTTTAAGACCCTGAGAGACAATTTACATTGGAAACTGAACCATTTACATCTAGACTCTCTGAAAATCAGGTTGAGAATCTTTTTTCCCTCTGAGAACCACTTTTTAGGGAAAAAAATTATTTTTGAAAAAAATGACAAAGTTGCAAGAATAATGTAATGACTTCCCATATACTTTTCTTCTACATTAACTAGTAATTGAAATTTTGCCACGTTTGCTTTATCTTTCTATATTAAAAATATACATATATATATACACACACACACATACAGCTGTTTGTTTATTTTTGGCTGAACCATTTGCGAGTCAGTTCCATTATGACCCTTTACCCTTAAATGTTTCATAATATTACCTAAGAAGAAGCAGTCTCTTAGCTAACCAATATACAGTAATCAAGCTAACTTTTGTTTCAGTGTCTTTTCCAAATACATTGGTCACTTAGATTGAAGTTTAAAATTAGTACGAATTCCTATAGATGCTTTTAGAATGCTTTTTCTGTCAGATGCTAACATCTCACAAGTGAAAATATCCTTGGGATGGTGTGTGGGTGTTGGTGGGAGTGTGATCATGCTGGCAAGCTGTTGGGAGGTCTGCTTATTGGGAGCCTGCTGTGGGCTTGCAAGAACCTGGAGCAAACCTGGTTTCTGACTATAGCCCTTCCTGCTGCCCACTTCCTGCTAAGTACAGTTAGAGCCTTTCTTTGGGGAGTGCTGTATAGTAATCACCAATATTTGCTTCATGGTTAGCTCTTTGAAGAACCATGGACTAACTTGTATTTTGAATCTTGTCTAATATTTGGCCTCTTGGTGACTAGTTATAAATTATATACTCTCTAGTAGGCAGATGATGCATGCCAGGTTTAAAATTTTTATGAGTTTTGTGTTAATATAGAGCTAGCATGATTTTTCATAAATTATATAGATGGCTGCAAAAACCCTTTGTATCAAAATCCATTTGTTATGATCTTGGTCACACACAAAGACTTTCTAAAATTGCCTGTTTAAAAATATAACTCTTCTATTAATTTATCAATTCTAGACTGAAATATCTGTATCAACTCTATAATGTAAACTACAGTTTTTATGGTACTGCTTCTGTGGTGAAAATGATGATAGTTATGAAGAATCAAGCCAACTGAAACATTTACTAAGCACATACTACTGTGTACCCCTAGCCACCAGTAACTGGGATTCCTCCATTTAAAAGAGTAAGTCTCTCTAACATATTTATCGTCGTCTTTGGACTTTCTAGGATATGGAGCTACAAAATCCCTGCGGTCCTAGTGACAGAACCAAACAAGTCTAAATCATGTTAAAGAATGGATAAATGCATAGGCTCCATTGAAATGTTAGCTTTTGTTAGTTGATGCCTTGTATTAGTAACCACCCAAAGTTTCTTAATAGTGGGAGGATTATAACAATACATATGCATGCAAACACATCTTTAAAAATGTTTATATGGAAAAATAGTAATGATAAAAATAAGAATACATTAAGCAATGGATACATTTCACAAAAAGCACATAGCTAACAAATTTTGCAGTTAGCATATGCATAGCTGAAAAAAATGGCCTGTCACAGTCAGATTCCAGCTCCTGCCTCAATGTAATATACTCTGATGCTATTATTGTCTAATAAGGAAGAAAAGTAGTCAAATAAAGGTGAGCACAAGATATTTCTTGGTGGTTTCATTGTCTCTCTGATTCATGTGAGCTGTACCATATCTGGGGAAACACTGATTTTATATTCAACTGCCACTGTTTCAATGTGTTGATATTCAACTACTTTCTTATACAAGCTGCTGTTAATTTGCCAAAAAGACTATGATATACTTTTTGTAGTTGTGACAGTTGGTTTCCTGAATGATTATACAACAAAAGTTTTGTTTTTATTTTTCAATGGACAAGGTAAACTTAAGCTTAAAGAGTATACCTATTACAGTTACCTTGGGGAAAACTTCAGGAGTACATTTTCACCTATTTCTAACAAATATTTCATTATACCTCAAAAAAGTTCATCTGTTTCACTATAGATAATTTATGCCTTTTGTTGAGAGTAGTAATGCTTATTTTATGTCTTTGTCATGTCATACATACTATTATATGCCGCTTGTGTTACTTTTGTTACCAGTGCAGGCTGTGTCCAGGTGATGAGGTAGTTTGTAGTCTGAGGGCACTCCTAGGACCTGAACTCTTGGTTTTTGGACAAGTGGACAGAGCTCACAAGTAGCAATAATGAATGTATTTGTGGGAGCATAAGATGCCAAGGAGATATCATTCCTCATTGATGACACTAGGGAATTAGAGTGGTTGTGGATTAACAGGAGAGGCTGCATATTAACATGCTTGAATGTTTGTAGTTTTTTCTCTCCTTAAATAATTGTTTGGAAAATGGGACCATTATTATGCTAACCTGAGTTATTTTAAGTTGAACATCGCTAATACTCTAACCTAATGATTCTCTGATTCATAAATTTGTATTATTCACAGTTAATTTAAAAACCAGTGCTTATTTTATGGTACTACAAAGGTAGAAGAAAAGGTATACAAGGCTGGCAGATAACTTAAAAAGAACCTAGGTTGTACTTTAAAATTTCTCTGTTAGTAAATTTTCTTTTGTCTTCATTAAAAAGAAAGTTTGAGGGTGACACACTCCTGTTTCAGTGAAGTTTCAGGTTAGTTATAGTTTAAGCCTAGGTATACTAAAGTAATTTTTTTTGAGCCCATCAATGAATATAATATTTTGATTTTGTAAGAGGCACAATTTAGATCCGGGGTTGGCCAATTGGCCAGTGGGCTGAATCCAGCCTGCCTGCGTGTTTTAGTACAGCCTGTGAACTAAGAATGATTTCGTTTTTTAAATGGTTAAAAAAAATCGAAGGTAGGTATTGTGACGTGAAAATCTTAAGTTTTCAGTACAGCATGGCTCGCCCCAGTTTTATACCTTTTAGAGTGGTCTGCGCTCCAGCTTGGCATTAGAGCGATGAATATCACAGTTAGGTTGGAGTAATTATGTCTATTTTATGTTTCTCCTTAAGTATAAGCTTTTAAGAAAAGAGGTTTTCAGGTTATTTATTTAATTTTTTAAGGCAATCCTTGGTTGACCTCACAAATTGCAAGGACCTTGTCAGCTTACAGTCCCTTATTTTTTATTTTTTACGTCTACAGCACCTGGTCTTCCTAGGTGGTCTCCCATCCAAGTACTAACCAGGCCCGACCCTGTTTAGCTTCCGAGATCAGATGGGATCGGACTTGTTCGGGGTGGTGTGACTGCTCAGGTTGTTTTCTTCTGTATCAGTCAAGAAAATAATTTAATGTAAGGAATTGGTTTTTGGAGAACTGAGAATATGGAAAAGGGGACACTGAGGTAACAGAGAAAGGCAGGAAGTAGCTGTACTCACCCAAAGGCTGGGAGAAAAAAAGGGAAGAAGGTGTGGTTACCAGAACCTAGAAGCTTGGAGCAGGGCCCCCTGGAGCTGAGATCTCTGAGGAAGTGGTTACTGGACTACTGGTGCTGGTGTCTGTGAGGAATTGCAGTGAGGCTGGTCTGGGATTGTGGAAAAAAGGTAGAAACCAGCATCAACACCAGGGCGAAATGCATTGATGACTGATGGGTCAGTACACATGGGAACTGTGACTAACAGAAAGGAGCACATTCCCTCTTCCAGCCTTTCAGTCTTCCTCCAGCACATGCTATTAGTGTCAGAGGAGAAATGTAGATTGCAAGGTCCTAATCATACTTTCACAAACAAGAGTGTAGAAAATGTGGGCTAGGAGCTTAAAGAAAATTTCTCAGAGCTCCAGGTAAGAATGATTCTAGTGTATTTTCAAGAATATGGGAAGGCGAACAAGAAATCTAAAAGAAGATTTTTGGATAGGCATTGTGAAGTTTCTGGAACCCCACCCCTCACGTTTTTTAGGGTCACACTGTCTACTTATTCCCCGCATGTTGCACTCTTCTGGAGGCATAAACAATGAAATCCTGGCTTTCATTTACCTTGATCTCTTGGGTACAACAGGAGTAAAAGACTAAGAAGTGAAGAATAGAATGTTAATAGGTAGCAGTAAAACCCTAACATACAAAAAGTTGGGACTTTCTGTATGTGCTTCAATTTAAGATTATCTCCTATCCCATAGGAGAAAAATAAATCCAATTATCAATTATTTAGAAATAAGGGGTTCCAAATAGGATAAAGCTAATTTGTGCATGTTCTAGTTTAGTGTTCCTTGATCTGTGGTGAAAGACCAGGCTCTTTTTTTTCTTTTCTTTTTTTTTTTTTTTAGTCTACCATGGACTGATACTTTTAAAACATACAATAAAAATGAATTCCTAGAAAAATGAAGTGAAAAATCTAAACATGGAATAAAATTTCATAGAACTACACACACAAATGAATATGAATGCAGGTTAAAAGGAATGGTAAAAACGGAATAAGGTCTAATCTGGTTAACAGTAATAAAGCAATGTCAGTTTCCTGGTTTCGACATTGGACCATAGCTATATAAGTTGTCACTGTTGGAAGGGGCTGGGTGGAGAGTAGAGTGACTCCTTGTGCTATATTTTTCAATTTCTGTCAATCTTTTATTTCAAAATAAAAAGCTTAAAAAACATAAGCCTACTGATCACTAGTCAAGGTCAAATTGCTGTAAAAGTTTCCAAACTTTTGTCTTAACTTCTGTACTTGCGGATATGTAACAAACTTAGCCAGCTGGCACTGGCCTGAAGACTGCAGTTGTTTAACTCCCTCTGCCCTCTGTGCCTGCTCCACATTTCTCCCATTCTTCTCAGTATCTCTCTACCTTTCATCTCCTACCTCCACTTCTCATTTGTTCAAAATTATTTACTGTGTGCCTTATCAATATGGAGACCTGGGGATTAAAAAACAAGGAGCAAGGCCCTTACTATTTATGTTTATTTTCTAATTGTAGACTTGTTAATCAAATAATCTTACAAATAGTAATTCAAATTACTATTTAGGGTCACATTTTTTGAGCTCTAACTACGTGCCAGGCACTATATAGAGGATTTTAAATAGACATTTTTCTTTCATCCTCTTTGAAGTAAATATAGCACTACTATTTTAGTTTTATAGTCTCTGCAATTACTGCTTCTCTTGCTGACATAGGTTAAAATGTGTTAAAATATTGGAGGTGATATCCAAGTCTAGGTGACTAAACTTTCAAGCTTTTACTCTTAACCTGTGTATTATCTGTAATGCCTGCCAATCTGGTGTTTTGAAAACATAGAAGAGAAATTGGGATATGCGTTAAGGACAGAAGACAGTTGAAAGGCCCTAGAACAGAAAACTGAGGCTGAATGAACTATATAGTTCTTTTTCATCATAGTAGTTAATGGTGTTTACACTGTGTCAGCTTTGATTTTCAGTGCTTTTAGTGTGAAGTAGGCACGCAAACCAGCTGCCTAGGTTAACTTTTGGATATGGTATTAGCTATTGTTGTTACTTCCAAATCATAGTCCTTCTGTTTTTACTTTCTGTTGTTTCTTTAAGGGATACATCTGCTTTGTCAGTTTGCAGTATTTCTTTGTTGTAAAGCATAACATTTGACCTCTTCTAGTGCGCTATCTATGGATGATAACATCCCTCTGTGATTACTAGAATATTTTAAAAGTGGTTAGCAACTTGATGGCTAGGGCTGTGGACCAATTGTACTTTCTTTAATTCTGGTATAATATAACTTGATGTTTGAGACATAAAACAAACAAAAAACCCATGGGATAGTTCTGATGAAATTCTGTTTTATAGGTTAACTAGCTTTATTATTATATGTTATATATAATTATTACATACATATCTGGAATTTGGTATCTAGAAGTGGACATTGCAACCAGATTCCTAATTTGCAAAACTATATGCAGAGTACTCTGTTGCTTTTACGCTTACCTCAAGAACTCAAAAGATAATTTTCATAGGAAATGAAAATTTAGCACTGTGGTGTCTTATCATAAAAGATTGGCAGATGGGTGGAACATGTATTTAAATATTCAGACTTTTAATATTCTCAAAGACAAAACAGTTTTAAATCTAACTGTTGCTCAGTTTTTTGATTTTTAAAAAAATTTTCATCATCTTTTAAAATTTAATGACCCTAAAGTAGAACTATGTGTTGATGCTATTTGGCAAAAATTAATTTATAGAAAATATTTTTCATCATAACATATTCACTGTGATATTTTTGTTTATTGTTGGGGACTGAAATTTTTGCAACTGTAGAAATAGTCTAAATCAGATGAGTGAATCATGGCCATTACTTCTTCTTGGGTCAGGGGATTAGTGCTCAGCCACAGCCAGGCAAATGGGCTGTGATTGTGGGTGGGTGGGGGTGAGTGATCAGGTATTAACTGGAGTACATGCATTTTGCCAACACACTTCTTCTAACCACCAACTCTCTCTGCCTACTGCATGTGCACATATGGTCTCTTGTTTATTTGTTTGGGGGATTTGTTATCCTCTTTCATGTTGCAATTAAACATTAAAAAATTTTATTCTTGAAAATTTCAAACATTCATACAAGAGAGAATAGTATAATGAACATCCCCTTGCCCCCACCCAGTGTACTCATCCAGCTTCAACAGTTATTAACATTTTGCCTTTCTGGTTTTATCCCTATTCTTTGTCATTTCTGGAGTATTTTAAAGCACTCCAGATATTCTATCATTTTATACTTTATATCTCTAAGAGATAAAGGCTTTAAAAAAAAATAACCACAATACCATTATCACTAGTGCAATTGGCAATAATTCTTTAATGTTACTTAATACACAGTCCTTAACTTATTTTTTAAAAATATCAAGCTCTAAATAATCATAAGATTACCAGATTTCAGATCTGTCAATCTATTATAGTTTTGTTTAGTTTAACTTCATTTATGTATTTATGCCATCACCAATTTGATAGTTCTCATTTTTTGAATGTCTAGAAATCATTTTTTTACTTTCTCATTAAAAAAATGCAGCATTTCACATCATTCCAAAGTTATGTAATAAAAGGATGTTCAAAGATGTATAGCTGTTCTCTTCTTACAGTTTCCTTTAATATGTAATCATTATGTTTCATTTGGGTTGAGTTGCATTTTCCATTTTGAAAATATAATGTATAAGCATACTAAACATACCATTCTGTGTCTTGCTTTTTTCACTTAATAATATATTCTGGAGGTGATTCTAGAGTAGTATGTGGACATCTTTGTTACTACATACTGCTCCATTGAATGGATGGTGGATGTACCAGGGTTATTCACCACTCTATTGATGAACATTCAGGCCATTTTCAGGCTTTTGTTATCACATGGCTAATCTTTTTATTTTATGTGAACCTTATTTTCCTTGTATGAAGTGGTGATGGTGCTATATTCAATGCATGGTAATTCACAATGATCCTGCATTGTCATTTTCTTTGCCCTGTAATAATAATTGTTTCGGGGTTGGTTTGCTTATTTTTTTAAGTATGCAGTCTTTGTCCTACACTTGTACTTGTGTTAGTTGACTTGAAACCTTCTCTTCCGCACCTCAAACATTAATTTGCCCTTTTTCGGGGAAATGCTTAAACTCTTCATAACTACCAGAAAATAAATGATGACTGTCTTTTATTGCATTTAAGCTTTTGTTCCTCAAGAAAACAGTTTTATTCCTTTTTTGTATTTTGATTTTGGTCTGGTGGTAATTTGTTATGCCAGAAACTTTCTGAGTTGCTGTATTCATTGTGTTACCAAAATAAAACACAACCTATGTATGTTTTCTGTATTTATACTTAAAATAGAAAAAAACCTGCTTGTGAAACATGAAAGAATAAAATTATTTTCAGAGGCATTTTCAATATTAACACCAAAGTAAGCAGGTATTTATGAAGGAAAGACATCCTGAATTATCATCTTTGTGTTTAAAAAGAGGCACCTCACCTTTCTCATGTGTTTAGGTTTAATTACATCATATGTTTTACTTTCATTGTTTTTATTTCGAAGATGAGTTTTAAAGAGCTCATTTGCCTGAAAGTCTATAACCACATGAAGGAACTGACCACCATCTATTTTCATGTTTCTGTTGAACGTGGTTAAGCAAGAGTAAGACTGGAGGCTGGTGTAAGTACTCAGTATGGTAAAATACAGGGTAGGTGCAGCTTATTGAACATTAACTAGGTGAGCTTCTATCCTGTGGTTTGTCTGTAATAAGACATCTCTCAGTATTGACTCTTGGGAGTCAATACTCCACACTACTTTCAGTGTAGTATCTTTTTCATAGGAGAATCTAGTCTTAAATTGGATAAACAAGAACTCCAGTGATTTTTGTACATTCAGTTTAGGAGTTTCCTCCATAATATAAATATGATCATCAGAACTCTAGTGTGAACACTGTCGTTACTCTTTTTCATGATACAACCCCCTCTGTTGCTAGGAGATACATTTACTAGTCCACTGAATTAAAATATGTTTCTCTGCAACTCTTTACCCTTTGCTCCCAGTTCTGTGTATTAGCTAATAATATAATATAGCTCTGCAGTCAGCGTGTAGGCTTTGCTACTTCACTAGCTGTGACTTTAGGTTTCTTCATTTGTAAAACGGGAATGCAAATAATAGACCTTTCACAGGTTTGAGGCTCATCTAGCTGCTAAATGTATGTAAAACATTTAACCCATTACCTTAAAAGTGGAGAATATTCCGTTAGCTGCTTATAATAGTTATGGCGATCCAGTAATGGGGGCTCTAGGACAATAGTATAATGTAATCGGGTCACTAAGAACTTGCCCTCAACTCTTTGTTGTGACTCATTGGCTAATACTAAAAACAAATTTCATTATTTATGCATTTCTGTCTTTTGAAGGTTATTTGGTAGTAGGTGTCCCCTCCCCATATTTTGCTAATGAGGAAAATAAAATGGATAATTTAAGAGATTTAACTCAAAATAGTGAATACAAGTAGTAAAACTCAGATTCTAAAATGTTCAAATTAGATCACCATACAGCCCAATTTATGGGTTTTGCAAGAAGCAGATTGCTTTAATAGGAGAACATAGTTCACTTTATGCAAGTGTTTGTGCAAACTAATTTGAAAGACAAATTTAGAAACACATTTCAGGTATACATACATTGTTAACGTTTGAGATGATATTCTTACCTTTCCTCATTTACCGTGGAACTCTACAGTGATACGTATGAGATTTCTTGTTTAAAAAAATAAGTTAGCTTTATTCACTATCTTATATAGACACTCTATATTAAAATAAAGCTGCAGCTATTTTTGGGTATAAGAATAGTTAATGGGCCAGACAGAAAAGTTAGAAAACCACATGGTATCTCTTATATGTGAGATATAAATCTAAAAGCAGCAGACTCATGGATATGGACAGTGGGCTAGTGGTTACCAGAGGGAAGCGGGGAAGGGAGAAGGTAAATAAGGGTAAAAGGGTAAATAATAAGGGTCAAATATGTGGCGATAGAAAGAAATCCAACTATGGGTGGTGAACACAATGCAAAATATATATAATATATATGTTATATATATATATGACTTCCTCTTGCGTTGTACACTTGAAACTTAATTGGATTTTGCTAATCACTGTCAGGATAATAAATTTTTTAAAAATAAAGGATAGTCGATGGGTATGGCATTGTGGGAGAGAGCTGCTATTTTAACCTGTATTTATATATCAGATGAAATTACTTTCTATGAGAATATCCTTGCCTTGTAAACACCAATTTTAATAACATGTTTTTATTATCAGATTATTTTTTCCTCGATTTAATCTATATACATTAGCCTCTATCAGTAGGAGCTCTCTGTATGTCTGAGATGCTACGCTAGTTGAAAATGTGGACTTAAAGCAAGTTAGAAATACCGCATGTGTTTATCGAGTCCACTGGCACAAGTTCAGGTTACCATATTCATCCCAAAGTGCTTTGCCTACAGTTTCCAGATCTTTGATAAAAAGCAGTGTGGAGACACCCAAGTAGAGATGTCCATTGAGCAGTTTCGTAAATAAATACAGAGAGAGGTTGGGTTTGGAGATGTGGGAGTCACCAGTCTATAGGTGATACTTAAAGCCCAGAATCTGGATGAGATGGGAAGAGAGTAGATGGAGGAAAAGGAAGGCCAAGCAGGGATCAAGTTTGTGGGCACTCCAGTGCGGAAGACAGCTGGTAGAATAGGAGGAGCCAAGAAAGAAGATCGAGGAATAGCCAGTGAGGGTAGGAGGAAAAGAGGAGAATGTGGGCTAAGAAAGCCTAAAAGAGAAATTAACCATTGGCTTTAAGATGTTGGTCATTAGTGATGACCCTCCCCCCCTTAAGGTAAGGTATACTATAAGCTGTTTGACTAATGAGAATGGAGAGAGACAGAGACACGATAAAGGAAAGGGAATAAGTAGGAAATGGAATTCTTTGAGAAGGCGAGAAGGCAAGACACTGAGTAAAGTGGGATCATCGATTCAGAGTGGTCAGGGAAATGGTAGTGACAGATATTGGGGTTGGTTTCTAGGGGAGTAAGAAAGGGAATTGAGTGACACAAGTCATAGAGCGAGTAAATGGTAGAAACACATTCCAACCTCAGTATCGTTAAAATTTGATATTTTTGCTGTGTTACCTTGCCATCCTAATAAGCAAAGTAATAAATACTAAAGAAGGTGGGCTTTCATGAAGGAGAATCAGGAAAGTGAGACTAGGTTGAGCCAAAAAAGGGAAAATTAAAAGGAAAGCCCTTATTAGTCCTTTCATTTATGGCAATTATTATTTATCCTGTATTATAGTTATTTGGTACACCCTTATTCCATATAACTTCAAATATGAGATTCCCGGTGGGTAAACTTGACATCTTGCCTTTACAGAGATAATAGTGCCATCAGAGGTTTAGAATCTTAAATAATTATTGGACAGATAGCCTTGCAATTAATGAGTACTGATACTTATAGGTAACAGTGTGGCCTTTCTAAAAATAAGTCATGTTAGTTGTGTCGTATGGAAAGATATGTTCTGATACGATGTCCACATTTGCCTTAAGCCCAGCTAACTCGTGGTAGTTAGCTAGGACAACTATTTACTACTAAAACCTTGGCCTTCAGAGGGTTTATCTCTCTTTAGAAGAGGTTTGCAGATTATGTATGACCATAGCCCAAGCAGTGAACTAGATATGATCCTTTGTGTTAAGTTTTACTTATGAAGACTTTCTTTCTGATCCCCTTTACCATATCATTGAAGATCTGAGGCATTTTAAGTCTTGAATATATGACACTGTAAGTGCCTAAACGTAAAATGTCAAAACATACATGACTTCAGTGCATTCATTTCAATTTTTTTCACAGCAGATGTTTTCATTTGTATTTGTTGAGGGGCAGCAGGTCAAAAATTTAGAAACCTAAAATGGAAGCAAATGGAGGGGGGAGAGGGAAGTGACTAGAACTTTAAATTTCTATTCCTTTCCTAATGGTGGAGATAATCAGTGTTGGAGAAGTGTTCCCTGTAAGTATTCCTCCATGACTGTACTTGAGGCCGAGTGTATACAGCAAGCCACCTTTCTTCCAGAGAGCTCAGACTATTTATTTGAGTGTACCTCTGGGCTAAGTATGTTACAAGCAATGTTATGAAATAGTCTTCAGTTTTTCAGTTTTCTTTCCTTTTGTTTTCAACAAGTTCTCCAGTATTATCTCTGAGTTTTTATCTCTTCACGATACCCTCCCTCTGCAATTTCATATTCTATTATAGGGTCTAGTTTTTATGTAGCATATTCTCATCAGTGAAGATGAATTTAGAAAGATTTGAGGTAGTTTCTCCAGCTGAGACTCTGGGATCTCCAAGAGTCCACAAATTCTTTTTTAAAAAAATTCTTATGGGGTTAGGATTCTATGAGAGGATTTAAATGGTTTTCACATTTGATTATATTAAGTTGAAAAAACAATTTTTGATTTTGAAATTATTTCAGGCTTACAAAATGGTTTAGAAAATAACAGAGATTTTCTATATATCCTTTATCCAGATTCCCAAAATGTGAACATTTTATCATTTATCATTTTCTTTATATAAACATTCATATATGTAATATTTATATATAAACATATAAAAATGTAAATATATACATATATAAATGCATACATATACATACATATTATTACTTTTTTCTGAAATATTTGAAAGTTGCAAACTTGATGTCAGTTTGCTCATATCCTCCAATATATATTTCCTAAAAGCAAGGACATTCTTTTATATAATCACTGTACAATTATCAATTTTAAGAAATCAACACTGATACAGTAGTATTTTCTAACCTGCAGACCTTAAAAAATTACTTTAACCAGTTTTAAATTTTACAATTGATTTCATTTGAAAACTATCATTACCTTTCAGTGGTAATTTTCAAGTAAATTAAAATTTAATGGATTAATTTTAGTTTTTTTAAGTCAGTGTTCTTAAATTCTGCTCTATTTTAGATGTCTATTCCCTTTTACTCCCTTTAAAAAGAGGCCTGCACATCACTCAAATGTGAGGAAACACTGGGTTTAAGTATTTGGGGAGTATTTGAGTTTTAGTGAATCTTTAAAGATTAGGTAGGAGTGAATCTTTGAAGTCTTTACTTATTAAAATCAAGATAAAGTAAAATGCTGTTTCTGATTTTTGGGTCAGGAAATTCAGTGAACTGAAGCCTGGAATGAGACCTACTAGTCTGTCTTTTAGCATTATGTCTAGGACAAGAATTCTTTCTCATCTTTGATAAGTTCTCATCCAGATTCTTCTTATGAATGATGGCCAGGAAATCTAAGTATTCTGTACAGTGAAATCAGTAAGAAAGACCAACAGCTCAATAGATAATCAACTGGTAAAGGACCTGAAAAAGTACTTCCCATCACAAAAGAAATACCAATGACTTAGACACATGAAAAACTGTTAGGCTGGTATAACTAACTATAGCTGAAGCTACATCTGTATGTGTTGGTATGTAATAATAGCCAAGGCTTTCAGTGGAGAAAAAACAAGGTGCAGAAAGTTGTTTCCATTTGCATATGTGTTTTCTCCTTAAAAAGATTTGTATATGCTCACATATGTACACAATTTTTGGAAGGATGCACAAAGCTTAACAGTAGTTGCCCCTGGGGAGAGAGATCTAATTTTAGTTGTATGTCTCTTTGTGTTATAAATTTTCCCTCTGGGTGCATGTGTTACTTTTTCAAATAAATAAACTATTTAAAATGTTCTAACTTAAAATGAGCTAAAATCTGTCATTCTGTACCTCTAATGATCACAGGTCCAACTTTGGGGTTGTGCAAATTAAGAATATTCTATCTTCTGAGTGCTTTGATATCCTGAAATAAATCACTATGGTCCTGTATAAATCTTTTTACCAGAGTAACTAAAAATACTTCCCATATAACTGTAAAAAATTTTTGTGTGACATAGTATTCAGAATAGTTTCCTTTCCTATTCAACTTGTTTATAACAATTTATAAACATTCTTCACATGGCCAAATCTCTCTCATTATACCAGAACTCCCTTCGAAAACTTCTTGTATCCTAGCCTGAGAGATTAGGTGGTGGGTTGATTTTAATAATTACATCATTCTTTGTTTTTTTGAGCTTGTTTGTTTTTTTTTCCTATGTGTGCTCTGTGACCTAATAATGATTTCTGTTTGTGTTGATGTGGATTAATCAACATTCTTTAAATATAGTTCTTCCGCAAGCTGCAGATCTGTATGTTTTTGACAGATATCTTACTGCAGCGGTCCTCTGATTTTTCTTCTATAGTCACTTTTCAAAAGAAGAAATAGGTCATTCTGGCATGATCTCATACTAGAGAATTAAATGCCTGTTTTCACATACCTTCTTATTTTTTATGGCAGGGGTACTGGGAGCTCTGTACTTCTGTCTCTGGCTTCCATACCCTTGTTCCATTAAACTTCCCTCAAAAACCCTACTGTTTGATTTTGACATTATGTTATTTACCAACACAAGTGGTCTTTTGTTGAAAACATTTGTGGCTGATTCTTACTATTAATTATAGCCTCATAATTTTATTAATTTCTTCAAAAAGGTCTTGTTTTCTTATTGCTTTAGCAGTCTACTCTAATGGCCACACCTAGATAATTGTCATCCTCTGGAAGTTTAACCCCAACTCTCAAATCTTACTCTGACTATAATTTCTTATTTGTTCACCTTACCCTCCTACCTCTCTGGTTTCCACCAGATCTACTCTTTGAAGTTGCAGATATCTCGCCCTTACCTGCTTCTTCAGATTTCATTCCCTTCTCTATTATCTGTGGATCTCTAGGTCAATCACTTCAGTATTTTGGGGAATGACTTCAATTTTCTCAATCCCTTGCCTTCTGCCTTCTTATCCCACCCAACTTGCTGGAGTAGCCCTCCAGCTGTTTCCTCCAGTTGCTTCTAGATAGTTTAATGCCACCAGCAGAAGTAGAATAAGTATGCTCATGAGCTCTATCATAAATTAGTAATGTCCAACTTTGGGCAGCGACATCGAAGGTCATAGTCCACTTCTATCTCTCTCACACTGGAATTTTTTTCAAGTCATTTACCCTGTCTCTTCTCCCAACTTTAATGTTGTCAGAGACAAATCGAGGCCTAAAAGGGATGTGCTTGCTTTATTTTGATTTCATACTTTTTCTGTCACCTAAACACGTTGTTTGTTCACCTGCTCTGTTTAAATGATGAGGAAGGGGGAGCAAGATGCAGAATGGCTTGTATGCTGTGATTACTGTACTTAAAAACAAAGATCTCTGTTTAACCCCTCCCCCCACATGTACACAGAAGAAACTTTAGGAGGCTCTGGAGACTGAGGTGTTAACAACAGTGGTCTCTGGATGCTTTCGATTATAACTTCCTTTGCTTGTTTATTATTTGATTTTTCTCTATTAACATGAAATGATTTTATGAGAACAATTTTATATTTTCCTTCAAATTTTCTCTGTGTGCTTTTTAATTATAAACATTTTATTATCACGTTATGTGGTATGTCTTGCTTGCCATCTCCGTCAAGCAGTTTTCTGATTTCTGAAATGAACCGTTATTCCACCTCCAACCCCTAACCCCACATTTGTAATGTTTCCTTAACCCTTTGACCATGTGATGACTTTAATAAGTTTGTGAGGATTTTCTTTTCCTTTGCTTGTCCAAAGTAGAACTGCTGAGGCTTAGGAAAGTATTCCATCACCTGAGTTTTTCTAGCATTTCGTATGTATGGATACCATGCAGACAAGCACAAATGCTCTTGAATGTCCATTGAAAGAGGAGTACCTATGTTAATGACACTCAAAGGTTGGACATCTCCAGGTACCTTTTCTGTTTTTGATTATATTTCACATAGTACTAATTTCAATCAAATCCAGTATGCCATAGGTTGTAAGACATAATTATTTTATGAATCACTAAGAAGGAAAATCCTTGCCAATTAAAAACTGTGATGTTATTGATAGTGCGATGTATCCTGCAGTGTGGTGTTGTATGTGAAGAAAATGTGCATCATAGAATCGATGAAATGCAGTTGTTCTGAGATCACATCTGTCAAGTTTTGAGTAGTTTTGAAATAGAAAACGTGACCTTGACACCACTTCAGTTTCATCCGTGTATTGCCAGCTGTTTTTCCCCTTTGTTACTTGGTTTATGTGGCTACTACCATAGACATCGGTGAATGGACTAAATTACGGTATAGTCAGGCCTACAATTTGGGAGAAGGGTTTTTATACATTTATTTTAAGGGACATTTATTTATTTAAAAAAACTAAAAATTTTTTTTTATTTATTTTAAATTTATTTTTATTTTTTTAAAGGAGTATTTAAAACATTATAGTATTCCAGTCTTGCCACATAGCCTACAGAGTGACCTGCTTAAAATATAAATATGGATATCATAGCCTAAAGCCTTTTTTGTAGCCTCCCTTTTCCCCAGTGTGCCTAGGTGCACTGGTTCACCTTTTGACTTTGGATTTCTTAGTCATTGTGGTTACCTTTAAGTTAGAACGTAAACTGGGAACTCAGATGTGCTGTGATGTGGAACAGAGTGTATACCTTGCATTCAGCAAAGGAACTGTGGAATGTATACCAGAAAAGATTAATGCTAATCTGTAAGATAAAATGTTTCTCTTCAGGAGAAATCTGGCCTCTGGACCTGGCCACTGCCCCCTGCTTCATCTCATTATTGGCTCCTTTCTGCCTTACACTTTATACTTGGGTAATATTGAAGTATTTATCATTTACTTGCATACATAGTTCTGTGTTTTAATCTCTGTGCCTTTGCTGAGATCTCCCTACAAATATATTCTTCAAAGACTAATCTTTTCTTTTAGGAAGGAATTCTTTGCATCTCTATCCTTTCACTAAACTGAGTTACTCTTTGCTGTTACATTGCATATTTCTATCTTTTTGTATTCACTCCATTATGTTGGAGTTACTTTTGTAACAAAATTATATTTTGTATTTGTAGGAAACTGTAAAATTCTTAAGGGCAGAGGACTCAGCTTTATTCACCTTTTATCTCCAGCACCTAGCACACTACATGGCACTATCTTCAATAAATATTTGCTGTATTAAATGTAACTGAGGCAGTGAAGGAATGGATAGGCTGTATAGAATATATTTGTAGGTTGTAGGTATCCTAAGTTTAATTTAAATAAAAAACAATTTTCATTTCAATTGGTTTTAAGTATTTATGGTTTCTTTTTATTCTTTTGCATGCTTTCTTGGTTGGATGGCAATAGAGAAGAAGAAAATGAGGTAAGTATAATTTAGTTATTCATTGATTAGAACATTGAAAACATTTAAAACTTAGATTTTTTTTAATGTGAAATGAAATATAGTTTTTACTTTTGGTTTTCGACATACAGTAACTTATTCCAGTGAGGAATGTTGCATACATCAAGAAAATGATTTTTAAACTTTGGCACTTCCAGAGCTGTAGGCAAGGTAAAGGAAGCTGGCAGCTCTGGAAACATGACATGTTTTTACATATGACACATACATGTAAAATTTTATTCGAAAAGTAGAGTCTGTTTTTTAAAAGTATTTGAATACCACTACTCTATGATAATGCATGTGAAAATACTTTCCCACTTGAATGGTTACTATATAATTTTCAAAGCTGATTTCAGGTTTTAACCATGTTGGGAGAAATTTATTCTCTTAAATAGTCAAAGTTGATTAAAGAACATCAATTAGAAAAATGTTGCCGATGGCAAGTGCACCATTTTTAATTTAGTCTTGAGGTTGTTGCTGTAGATTTTTCTAATGTTCTCATCTACACCCTAGGTTATGCATTTAACTTCTAAAATCTACCATTTCTTTTGGTGGTTTGGGAGGTAATGGAGGGAGAAGTCTCCTTAGATTATACTTTGTAGTTGCAGCCCATATAATAGGATTAGGTTATAAATCAGCACGGTCTGAGTGTAGGGGACCCCGGCAGAGACTGGCAATGTGCCAGGGCAGAGTAGTTTTGCAGAGGACTGAAAGTCCTCGTTTGGTTACCTCGTCTGTAAAATAAGTGAAATGGGGAGCTTGGGTTGTTGAAACTTGAGTGGACACTCAGGGGCTTACTATACTATACTATTCTCTAAATTTTGGAGTATGTTTGAAAATTTTCATAATGAAGAGTTTTTAAAAAATGCTTATGTAGCTTAGTAAATCATTAAAAAAGGACCTTTCATTTCTCTGACATTTCAAACTGTGATGCTAGCCATTTGAAAAAAACTTTATTGTGGTAGTAACTGCTTGTTTTTCTTCATCTATAGGCAAAGATCGAAAATGTGCAGAAGACCAGTTTCATCAAAGGACCAGTGTTCAAAGGTGTTGCTTCTAGTCGGTTTTTGCCCAAAGGCACCAAGACAAAAGTTAATTTGGAAGAACAGGGACGACAGAAGGTGTCATTCAGCTTCAGCCTTACAAAGAAAACTTTGCAGAACAGGTTTCTGACTGCACTTGGCAATGACAAGCAAAATGATACTCCAAACTCCCCAGCTGTACCTCTTCAAGTAGACTTGACCCCTAAAATTAAAATGGACATTGGAGATACTTTATCTACTACAGAAGAATCTTCCCCACCAAAATCAAGGGTAGAATTAGGCAAAATTCATTTTAAGAAACATCTCCTTCATGTAACATCCAGGCCACAGCAGACTACTACCACAGCAGTGACATCTCCACCTCCTCCCACAATATCGTTACCAGCAGTCATAGCAGAATCAACAACTGTCGACTCGCCACCCTCATCTCCACCGCCCCCACCTCCACCTCCCCAAGCCACAGCACCTTCACCACCAGCACCAGTAACAGAGCCAGTGGCCTTGCCTCATATACCAGTAACAGTTCTGATGACAGCACCAGTAGATGTAGCAGTTAGAGCCCTAAAAGAACCACCAGTTACAATTGTACCAGAATCTTCAGAAGTGGACACTAAGCAGGATACTGTATCTAATAGTTCAGAAGAACATATCACTCAAAATTTGAATGAGCAAGTAGATATTCCCTCACAAAAAGAGGATTCCCATATTGGGAAGGAAGAAGAAATGCCAGATAGTTCTAAGAGTAGTCTGAGCTCTAAAAAAACAGGTTCTAAGAAGAAATTCTCACAATCCGAAGGCACCTTTTTTGGTTCAGAATCTGATGAAGATTCTGTTCGGACTTCCTCAAGTCAGAGATCACATGATTTAAAATTTTCAGCAAACATTGAAAAGGAAAGAGATTCAAAAAAGAGCTTAGCACCTTTAAAAAATGAGGATTTAGGGAAATCTTCACGATCAAAATCAGAAAGAGATGATAAACATTTTAGCTACTCAAAACTTGAAAGAGACACTCGGTATATATCCTCTCGTAGATCAGAGAGAGAGCGAAGGCGAAGCAGATCTCGTTCTAGATCTGACAGAGGCTCTAGGACTAGCTTATCCTATTCCCGGTCAGAACGGTCCCATTATTATGACTCTGATCGTCGCTACCATAGGAGTTCTCCTTATCGAGAGAGGACACGCTATTCTCGGCCGTATACAGATAACAGGGCACGAGAGAGTTCTGACTCAGAAGATGAGTATAAGAAGACATACTCAAGGCGCACCTCATCTCATTCCTCCTCTTACAGAGACCTAAGGACATCGTCATCCCATTCTAAATCTGATAGGGACTGCAAAACTGAGTCCTCTTATTTAGAGATGGAGAAAAGAGGAAAGTATTCTTCAAAACTAGAAAGAGAATCCAAAAGGACTTCAGAAAATGAAGTAATGAAAAGATGTTGTTCTCCCCCTAATGAACTGGGATTCCGACGGGGGTCATCATATTCCAAGCACGAAAACAGTGCTTCCCGTTATAAATCTACTCCTTCAAAATCTGTACCCAAGTCTGACAAATTTAAAAATTCTTTCTGTTGTACAGAATTAAATGAAGAAATCAAACAGTCTCATTCCTTTAGTTTACAGACGCCTTGTTCAAGAGGTAGTGAAGTAAGAACGATTAGTAAAATTTCTGAAAGGGAAAAGACTGGGTCTCCATCTCCATCAAATCAAGTAAACGATTCACCAACATTTAAAAAATTAGAGGAATCGCCTATTTTTAAGTCTGAATATATTGGACATGAAAGCCATGATAGTATTAAAGAACTAGACTCTTTATCTAAAGTGAAGAGTGATCAATTAAGAAGTTATTGTCCTATAGAATTAAATATAAATGGATCTCCTGGGCCAGAACCTGATTTGGGAACATTTTGCACTTCTAAAACTGACACTGTTTTGATGTCTTCTGATGATAGTGTGACTGGATCGGAGGTATCCCCTTTGGTCAAAGCATGTATGGTTTCATCAAATGGATTTCAGAATATTAACAGATGTAAAGAAAAAGACTTGGCTGATACTTGCATGCAGTGTAGTAAATCAGAAAGCCCATTTAGAGAAACAGAACCTCTGGTGTCACCACACCAAGACAAACTCATGTCTTTGCCAGTTGTGAATATAGATTATTCCAAAACAGTAGTCAAAGAACCAGTTGATATGAGAGTGTCTTGCTGTAAAACCAAAGATTCAGATGTATACTGTACTTCAGATGACAACCCTTCTCTGTGTCACTCTGAAGCTGAAGATAATGAGCCTTCAGTTTTGAAGATTTCTTCAAATAGCTTTATGAATGTGCATTTGAAATCAAAAACAGTTATATGTGATAATAGAAATCTGACAGATCAGCACTCAAAGTTTTCATGTGAAGATTATAAGCAGAGTGTTGGTAGCACTAGTTCAGCTTCTGTTAATCATTTTGATGATTTATATCAACCAGTAGGGAATTCAGGCATTGCTTCATCTCTTCAGAGTCTTCCACCAGGAATAAAAATGGACAGTTTAACTCTCTCGCATTGTGGAGAGAACACATCTCCAGTTTTGGATGTTGTGCTGAAGAATAAAAGCACAGAGTTATTGAAGCATGCAGAAAAAGAAATGATAGTAGACGTAGGTAGTGGCCTTCCTGATTCAGGAAGAGGATTTGCTTCCTGGGAAAAGAGGCATAATAATGGGTTATCTGGGAAATGTGTTCATGAGCCTCAAGAAGAAGAGAATTCCATATCGCCTGATAAAAGAGGAAGACCAGAAATCTCTTTAGATGAAGAAGGAGGAAGAGGACATGAACATACTTCCGATGATTCAGAGGTAGTATTTTCTTCTTACGGTTTAAATTTAACCATGGAAGACAGTGACTGTGTGACATGTACCTTAAAATGTGACAGTAGTGGTCATGCCTCAGAGATCGTGTCTACTGTTCATGAAGATTTTTCTGGTTCCTCAGAAAGTTCAAGTGATGAAAGTGATTCAGAAGATACAGATTCTGATGATAGCAGTATTCCAAGAAACCGTCTTCAGTCTGTTGTGGTTGTGCCAAAGAATTCTACTTTGCCCATGGAAGAAACAAGTCCGTGTTCTTCTCGGAGCAGTCAGAGTTACAGACACTATTCTGACCACTGGGAAGATGAGAGATTGGAACCAAGGAGACATTCATATGAAGAAAAATTTGAGAGTATAGCAAGTAAAGCCTGTCCTCAAACTGAGAAGTTCTTCCTTCATAAAGGAACAGAGAAGAATCCAGAAATTTCTTTCATACAGCCTAGCAGAAAACAAATAGATAACCACCTGCCTGAAATTGCTCATCCTCAGAGTGACGGAGTGGATAGTACAAGTCATACTGATGTGAAATCTGACCCTTTAAGTTATCCAAATTCTGAGGAAACCATGAAAGCCAAAATAGTTTCTAGGCAGCAAGAAGAGCTGCCAGTTTATTCTGATGATTTTGAAGATGTCCCAAATAAGTGTCGGCAACAGATCACTTTCCCTAGTAGGCCAGATAGTAGACTGGGAAGAATGGAGTTGAATTTTTCTTCCTCTTGTGACATCTCTCGAGTGGATGGCTTCAATTCATCAGAAGAGCTGAGAAACATAGGGTGGGACTTCTCTCAACAAGAAAAGCCTACTACCACGTATCAGCAGCCCGACAGCAGCTATGGAGCCTGTGGTGGACACAAGTATCAGCAAAGTATAGAACAGTATGGTGGAACCCGTAATTACTGGCAAGGCAATGGCTACTGGGATCCAAGATCAGCAGGTAGACCTCCTGGACCTGGGGTTGTGTGTGATCGAATTCAAGGACAGGTACCAGATTCCTTAACAGATGATCGTGAGGAAGAAGAGAGTTGGGAACAACATGGAGGATCTCACTTTTCAAGCCAGTCCAGTATATTTGTGAACCTTCGGAAGGACAAGGGGTCAGTGCAAGCCCCTGAAATAAGCAGCAATTCTATTAAGGACTCTTTAGCTATGAATGAAAAGAAAGATCTTTTAAAAAGCTTAGAAAAAAATGATATGAAAGATAGAGGGCCTCCTAAAAAAAGGAGGCAGGAATTGGAGAGTGATTCTGAAAGTGATGGTGATCTTCAAGACAGAAAGAAAGTTAGGGTGGAGGCAGAGCAGGGTGAGACAGCAGTGCCCTCAGGCTCAGTGCTCTTTGGGCCTTCCTGTGTCATGGAGGACTTCAGGGACCCACAGCGATGGAAAGAATGTGCCAAGCAAGGAAAGATGCCTTGTTACTTTGATCTGATTGAAGAAAATGTTTATTTAACAGAAAGGTAAGCCTATTAGTATAAATTTTAAAAAGTTAGAATATATGAGCTTAATTGAGTGAAATATAGTTGTGTGACAAAATATAAATTAAAAAATTTTTAAGTGCATTTACCTATTTCGATTTGATGGGATGGAATTTCTCCCCCAATTTTATTTTTTCTAGGAAGGCAATATCTAATTTTCTTTATGTTTTGGTATTATTACCTGTTTTTGTTCTGAAAGTATAACTTAGTTCAGCCCAATTTTTCTTAAATTCTTTTTACATATGGAACTGACAGAAAATGAAACATAACCCCAGCAAAATAGTCTGCTCTGAGAGAAGAAAAGAAGTAGTTATGTCGAATTTTTTCCCTTTTCAAAAATGTTCAGAATGAGGTATTTTTAGGTACTTTATAAAGCTGAAACTAGAGTAGAACATAGTTTTCTTTTGTCAGGTTATTTTAGTCTATTGCTAATAGGTTAAATTTGGCAAAAGCATTACAGATATTTTAGAAGTAAATGGTAAAATGGTTTACCACCAATCTCTAGCATGAAACAAGGCATAATGAGAATAGGAGTAATGAAACTTACTCCTCTACAGCAGAGGTTCTCAGTCTGCTTGCTTTCAGCTCTCCTTGATAATTTTCTCATTTTTCCCAATATAAATAAATGTCGATTATGCCTTTTAAAAAAATCTGTAGACTCCTTACTACCCATATCCTCCTTTTGGAAATTTCTCTAGTAGAATCACCCTAGTCATCCCCTTTAAGCATTCAAAAAAATTTTTAATGAATAAATTTTACACTGTAGATTAGGTAAAAGACTTCATTATATCTGTCTGTCCATCTATCTACCTATTTTAAAGACTTCATTTTAAAGTTATCAGAAGTTTTTCCTCTTTTAAAAAAACAAAAACCTTTTTTTTCTTATGATTTAGAGAGCCTCTTACAGTAATGCTCATTTACATGTATTTGTAAATCAGGTTTAAATTCAAAATATTGAACATTTTAAGGAATACTCTAGGAATTATGTGAGTAGACTGATTCAATTTACAGGGTCTTTGTAAAAGAATAGAAATGAGATTAATTTACCCAACCCCCTGGGTTTTATTCAGCAGTGAGATTCAGATACATACAAGACTCTGCATATAGATTTGGTTTGTGGAGGCATTGGTGGGCCTTTTTGGAGTGGGAAGCATTTATACATATTAAACATTTTTAAGTGCTAGTTACACTGGGCACTTAGGAGCTACTAAGAAGACAAATTATTGTAAAATAACATGAGTGTATTGAGAAAAAAAACCTTTCCTTTTATCTAATGAAAATGGCTTACCTGAAAAAATCTGTGCCCATTAGTTTTAATCTGGCCTTCTGGAGCAATATAAAATAAAGCTGCTGATTCTTCAAAATTATAGTTCTTTAAGTACTTGTAAATAGATATTTATCTTTAGTCATTTTCAGGCTAAGCATATTCATACACTCATTAATGAATTATATCTTTAACTGATCCAGATGAATTATTCCTGTTACTCAAACTTAGGTGAAACTATCATGACACTCTTTAAGTACTTTATAAAATTTGGAACTATGATAGAACATTTATTGAAGATGAAAGCAGATTAAGGAGATTAAAGACAGTCACTTAGAGAAAGCTCTGCTGTTTACTGTCTAACAGTTAAAAAGTAAGTCATAGTTCTCTACTTTTAAAAAGATCTTCTTTGACCATCCTTGATTATTTTTTTGTTGTTGTTGACAGGAGTCCAAACATAGAGTTCAGTGAAAGGGCCAGTAGATAGTCACATTGTCCTTTGTGTTTTCTGAACTCTGGCATAGGTTTTTATGAACCTGGTCAGTTTTGAAGTTTCCCTTCTCCCCCCCAAATCAGTTGGTCTGCATTGAGAAAGGTTAGCCCTCTGAAGCCTTTACCTGATTATTCTGTATTATACTTACTTTTTTTTTAATCATTCAATTTTATTTAAAACTATATAAATGTTACTGAAAAATATGACCGAGTTAAACTCAATTAAAATTATTATTTTTTTTAGCAACTCCTTTTCTTCCTCAGCTTTATATCTCAAGTATTATTTGTTCATTCTGGAGGATTGATTCCTTAAACTTTAATTGGCTATGTCACTATTTGATACTCATGCGTTTTCCTATTTTTTTTTCTGAGCCAAATATGACTATAAACACTTAAAATTCCTCAGAATTTGAAGCTTAGCTGACTTGGACTAGGAAATAGGGGCTGAAAATGATAAACTTGAACTTACCCCATTCTTTTGCCAAGGCTGAGGTTACTCATCTTTTTCGCAACACAATTCTTAGTGTTTTCGGTCTCACAAATTTCAGTGATTAGATGTTTTCTTCCTTTTGAATGATTGACTGAACCAGAATCATTAAATGTAAAACCAATGAGATTTAGCACATATTTGGTTGTATATGTCGTGTCATTGCCAGGAGATTTATTTAAATGGTTTTTATAAAATTTTACCCAATAGAAAGAAGAATAAATCCCATCGGGATATTAAACGAATGCAGTGTGAGTGCGCACCTCTTTCTAAGGATGAAAGAGCGCAAGGTGAAATAGCATGTGGAGAAGATTGTCTTAACCGCCTCCTCATGATTGAATGGTAAGTGAGAATGCTCCGCTTTTGTTCAGCCGTTCTGTGTAATGTCTTGAAATATTAAAAAGAATTATTAACGAAGAGTAAAATTTAACCTTTCTCCTGTTTAGTATTTATAAGCAATACAATCTCTGATGTATAATAGTGTTCATAAGGAGACAAACTTCCTTGGCATTATGTGTTAGATTTTTAATGTGTTCATTGTAAATAGTACACATTGTAAATGCTTTAAAGTAGCCCTGACATGCTAACATAGTAATATTAATTTTTTTCTAATCGCCTTTTATTTCTTGTAATGTTCATGTCTTGAGAAGTGTTGGTACTTTTTAGCTTGTACTATGAAATAAAACCTTAACATTTCAGAAATGCATACAATAAAATATCTTCCTTGCCCAAACCTCAATCCCTCTATTTGTAGTCTTTCCAAATAGTTTTTTCCTTTTTTTTTTGAACAGTCAAAGGAAAGTTTATTGGAGAAGGTACCACTCCATAGACAGAGTGTGGTCTCTTAGAGGCAGAGAATGAGAGAACCTGAGAGAGACTCAGAGGAACAGAGAAGACGACAGGGAGAGGGACTGAGAGAGAAAAAGATGCTGAGAGGGACCCATAACATTCGGGAATTCAGTTTATATATCTTTCTTAGTTTCTGTGAATTACAGTTCAAAGACTTTGTTTACCCATTTTTCTTTGATGGTATGAATATTCATTGTGAAAGGACAAGCATGTATAGCAAGAAAAGAATGGGTATGTAGCAATTTTTTTAATAGTTTTTATGCCTATGCCAACATAGGTAAATATTTTCTCTTTATGTATAGAAATGAAATATTTACTATATGTACTTTTTTAAACTTTATTCCCTCTTATTCTTCCCCTGACACCTTAATTAAATATGTTTTGGAGACCTGTTCAGAGCTATATATATAGGCCTACCTAAATTTTTCCCTTGGCTTCACTACATATTCTATTCATAGTTAATCCCTGAGAATTAATAGACATTTGCTTCCATAGTTTTCTTATAAACAATAAACATCTTTACATTAAAAAATGTGTGATAAATTGTTTTCACCAATCTAATTTAAAAATCCTATCCTTATTTGTAACATGGAAAAAATATTAAGGTTATTTATAGTGTAGGCACCTTATTTTTAGAATTACTGAAGTGTTTTCTTTCAAAGCTCAGTTTTTGGTTTTGCTCATGTTATTGTGTTATGAAAATGAAACATAAACTTCAAAAAATAATAGAAAGCATTTTTGGTATTCCTTTACCTAAACTAAAAGTAGAGATGACACTACACATCTAAGAAGAGGAGACATAAGAGTTAGCATTGTTCTCTTAATTTAACATTATTTCCCTAGTCTCTGCAGTCTTTTAACTTTTCTTTCCAACCTTGCTAAATACTTATGAGGTACACAATTTCTTTCTTTGTGTTATTCCCACACTGAAACTTTTAGTAGTTCTTAGGATTAAGTTAAAATTTAGAGCCGTTCATAGTATATCAACAACCTGCCTTTCTATCTTCCAGCAACCTACTTTTCTTATCAGTTATCCTCATTTTTATTCCATTTCCTTAAGTAGGCCTTGTGTCCTGTTTCCATACATGGGTAGGCACTGCTATTGTATCTCTTTTTTTCATTATCTCTCCATATCCCATATGTCAATGGGATATGGTTTGACAGTAAGTAATAATGTATTGGAAACGATTGATAGTTTCTATTTTAGCCTTACTCAGTATTTAAAACCTTTGTTTTTGCCAGTTTTAGAGTATTAAGAATTTAGTGAATGTTTCTGATTTCATTATTTTTTTTTCTAGTATCCATGGGAGAGGAGGCTTGCTACTTTATATTGTGTTTACTCTGAACAAGAATGATGACTTAGATTTCTCTTATATGTAGCTAGCTACATTCTGAAGTTCAAATTAATGACTATTGGAATGGAATATAAGAGAAGGTGCACTGATAGAGAATAAGTTAGCTCTGAAGAGTTGTCAAGAGTACTGTAAGCATACATGCAGCCTGGAAATGTATTCTAGACACCCAGGGAGCAAGTGATGACTAGATGCCAAGACTATATTGTAGGCATCATCTGTTTAAGTAACAGTGTAGGTACTTGGTTATCAGGAATCCCTTCGTGATGGAAAGAATTACTGAGGAAGACCCACTTGGAGGTTTTTCACACACATGCTGATTATGCCATAAAGCTATGTATATACTATGCAGTTACAAAACACATATGAGCAAACATGTGTTTGGTTCTTTTACTGCTTTGAAGAATTCGCTTTCTCCATTTCTCATTTCAGTTCTTCTCGATGTCCAAATGGGGATTATTGTTCCAATAGACGGTTTCAGAGAAAACAGCATGCGGATGTGGAAGTCATCCTCACAGAAAAGAAAGGCTGGGGCTTGAGAGCTGCCAAAGACCTTCCTTCGTAAATTATGTTTTAATAACCGTTACTTAATTTTTGTGTTGTTGAAATTGGTTAAATATTTTGTAGGAAAATAATTTGTCTATTACATTGAAGTTTAATAATGATTATAGGATGACCACTTACTACCTAGTGTGTTAAAAAAAATATTCCACTTTTAGGGAGAAAGCACTGCGTGTGTAGCATTTTGTCACTTGTAACAACCGAACTAGTTAGGTCCTTTTTGTCTAATAGCTGTGTTTTGTTTGTTTGTTTGTTTCTTTTTGGTTCCAAGCATTACTGAGTGTTTGGTGTAGACCCTCCAAATCACTATGGAACTATAAAAAGGAATGGGATAGAACCAATAGTTTATATAAAATTGAGTTGGGATGAGAATAGAAGAGTATCTGAGGATATTGAGGTAGAGAATTAAAGCATACGAAATAGACACTCAGTAACAGTTTTTGAGTGAATAAATGTTACCTTCCTTGTAACTCACGTAACTTCTTTATATGCAATGCAATAAAAAGTTCACTTTATTTTATATCATAGTCAGCATTTCTTTTAAACACATTTTCTTACATATTACGTATTAAAATATTCTTATGAAAGTTGAGTGCCTTTTTGTTTTAAAGTTAAATATATACAGGTTACATGTGTTTTATGATTGCTTTTCATATATTTTCCATCTGCCCATCTTTTTATCCATCTTTTTGATAAATTTAAAAAGTCGCAGACCTTACGTTTAACCCTTAAGCCGTCCACAGCGATAGCCATCAAGCTTTGCAGTGATAGTGACAGTTTCTACCCTTTTCCTGCCTGCCACAGTGGAGAACTGTTGCCTTTACCAGACTTTAAGGAGTTCAGTAAAAGAGACCTCATTAAACGAGGAGCAATTTCAGACTTAGACAAAAATTAAGAATCATAAGTAACAGTGCCTCTGACTTCAGGGGCTTTAAACACTTCATGCTGGTTTGGTGGGATTTTTGTTTCTGTTTTCTTTTTTTGTTTGTTTTTAATTAAGACATTTAGCTTTTCTAAAAATCTCAATTTGTCTAGCCAGTTTTAAAGACTGCATGGCATGCTTTTATATCGGCCTCATTTAGATTTTTTGTAGGTTAAGCAGCTGAAGGGTCTAGTTATTCATCCTGTGTTTCTTAAGTTACTGAAGACTTTGAGGCTCTTCTCTCAGCTGTTTCATTAAGCCCAAACTCTTAGATCCCTGAATGTTGATTGGCTTATCCTTCAGACTTGCAGATGGTGTGAAGTCTCTACTCTGAGTGACTTAGCGGTTGGTCAAGGTTCTGGTATTTAAGAACTTTATCTAAATGAAGGGGTGATTTGAGAGCAGCACCGAATATTTTAGTGTAATAGAAAAAAGTGTCTTTATAATATAGAGCAGTCATTCAGGTGAGGTTTGAATCCCAGGCTACATGTTGAGCTTTGTGACCTTGTGCCGATCACCTAGCTTTTTTAACTTCTATCTTGTCTGTCAAATGGACATAATACCTGTATGTCCCAGGGCTTCGATGAGCCTTAAATAAACAAGTTCAGGGAGGATAATTTAGGTTTTTTTTAGGAGAGGAGATCCTGTATAAGGTGTGTTTTGTAGTCATTATCACATTTAATTTACATGGCAGCCAGCAATGTATCATTTTTCTTTATCTCTAGGGCAATCACTAATCCTAGACATGGAGAGTCCAACATTATAGGAGCTCAAATCTTGTGATCATTCTAGTACATTTCTTACAAAATGATAAACGTCTGAAGTTAGAAAGAAAAATTTAAGTATTGTTTATAAAGATAGTAATTTGACTTTAAGGATTATCTATGAGTAATAGATTTTGATTATTGAGACCTAAATGCATTTGTGATGGGCTGCTACACAAGTGCATGTATATATCCATCATAAATTTCTCTAATCCTGTTTTTGAGTTTTGCTTTTTTTACATTTTGCTTTTTTACATAGTTCTTTTCTCATTCGTTTTTAAGAGGGTTTAAATTTTTTCAATCAACTAGTTAACTCCTTATTTAACAAGTGCATTGATTATATTAATATGTTGTAAACAAATACAAATGATTTGCCTTTTCACATATTAAAAATCTCTGGTTAGAGTTAGGGTATATTTATTTTGAAGAAGTAAGATAAGACTTCTGGGCAGGTCATTTCAGATAAGAACTGGGGAACAAAACATAGAGAAGCATTTGTCTATTTGAAGGGAATATATGAAGTCATTGATGAGAATGAGCTTTTAATATCTTCAGTAGAGAAAAAATAGGGACAAACCAGGGAAAGAACAATCAAGAATAGAAAGTAACTGAAGCCAGGGAGAGCAAGTTGTAATAATTATTGAACTCATAGAGAATACAGCCAGAGAAACAGCATAACTGATCTTTAACATCTTTAGAGACCTTTTGGGAGTAAAGGCAGTAGAAGAGCTGTTATATTTAAGTTTCCTTCTTTTTTACTAGAACATGAAGCCTCTCATTTTTCATTGCCTCCCAATTTCTTCAGAGCTGATCCTCAGCTATGAATCACTTTTTTCATGATAATGGAAACTAGACTTGCAAGTTTATTTTAATATGAGTTAGAGAAAGGATATGCGTCTTGGTACTACATACATTACAAAAGCTTCTTAGAGTCAACATCCTTTGAAAAGTATTAGGAAGGAGAAAATTAACCCTGATTGGATGCTAGGTACGTTACATTTAATTATATTCTGTGTAATACCGGGTTTATCCAGTTTGCAGTATTTCTTTAAATTCATTATTGTTGCTTGGATATATGTGTTTTCCATATAGGAAAGTGCTCCTAGGTGGGAAGTGCTATCGTTTTCTTTTTCTTTCGTCAGGAATACCTTTGTCCTGGAATATTGTGGCGAGGTACTTGATCATAAAGAGTTTAAAGCCCGGGTAAAGGAGTATGCGCGAAACAAAAACATCCACTACTATTTCATGGCCCTGAAGAATGATGAGGTGAGCAGCTTGTGTATGTTTGCTTTAAAATGTATCTGGAAGTTGCTGAGTTTGAAAGGGTTATTGATATGGGCCGATTTCTAAAATAAGTGACAAAAACGAGGGGCAGAACAGTGTGTATAGTTTGCTTCTATTCATCTACAAAAAGGTCGGGAGAGGGAGGTACTTAACATGTATGTCAATGTCAACATACATGCTTTGTGTTACAACTCTTAAAAAATTGTTGATGACCCCCAAAGTGCTTCTGTTTATGTGAATTATATTTGTCATCATTTATCATATTAAAAATTAAAGCTGAGAAATTGAAAAATATTTAATAAATCATTTAAAATAATAATAAGCCCATTATATATTGACACATATAGCATGCTTTTATGAAAATTTTTTCAAAATTTTTTTAATGAGGAGTGCCATTGTTTTACATTTATACAAATCTCTTTACTATTTGGCTTAATAGAATTTAGCTAGATTCTCCAATCTGTCTCGATATTCAGTCTGGAAATACAAATTCTATGGGTGACCCCAGGACCTGCTGAATCTAACTCTGTGGGTAGGCTCAGCAGAAGTTGTAACAAATTCTCTGGGAGATTCACATATACACTGAAATTTGGGATTTACTGCTGTGGTATAGCAGGTACTTTAAAATGAAGTTATATATACACATGAAGTGAGATTGGAATATAGTAGTATGTAAGAAATAGCTAGAAGTAAATGAGAGAGATAATGAGAGATACAGAGATAATTTTGCCAGAGGAAGGTCCTTACACTTCGATGTGTGAAGTATGAGAGAGTTCTCTAAAGGAAAGGGGTAGGGTATGGGATTTTAAACTTACTTAATGCCTTTCCTTTGCAAAATGCTAGCATATTTTAAGGTCTTATTTTTAACTCTTAAATTACCCTTTTCCCTAGATAATAGATGCCACTCAGAAAGGGAATTGCTCTCGTTTTATGAATCACAGCTGTGAACCAAACTGTGAGACTCAAAAAGTAAGTTGGGGTAGATTGAGAGTTTGGGATATTTGTTCAAGATTGCTGTTCTGCGTATTTTAGATTCTATATCAAAGGTATATTTTTTATATACCTTTTTACATTTGTTAATCATTTTTTAAATCACTTTTTCTATTGTTAAAATTTTTATTTTGAAATAAATTTAGATTTATAAAATAGTGTGGAAATAGTAGAGTTCCTGTATACCATCCTTCACCTAGCTTCCCCATATGTTTACATTGTATATAATCATTATATAATCACTCAGTCTAGGAAGTACTATTAACTATTAGCAAATCTAAAGACCTTACTCATGTTTTGCTGGCTGTCATTTTTCTGGTCTAGGATCCAATCCAGGAAACTCCCCTTGCATTTAATTGTCACCTCTCTTTGCCATGAATTTTAGAAATTATTTCAAAGGTGCCAAAATACAAAACTAAATTTTAATTTTGATTAAGTCCAGTGTGTACTATTCAGATTTTTATCAGCTCTTACCCAGATGCCATATTTGATTGTTTAATAACATAATAAGGGGCCGAATGTCCACAGATGAGAGGTGTTATGTGGTGTGCATATAGGTACACTGCACCTCCTCAATAAAGCCAGGCTTTGGGTTGCACTTTTTTTTTTTTTTTTTTTTTTTTTACAGCCCTGTGCCTGGAATAGTCAATACTTGTTACATCACAAATTTATAAATGGATTTATCATTTCGAGCATCCTGTCATTTGTAAAACATAAGTTTAGATTAAATATATATATATATATATATATATATATATATATATATATATATATATATATATATACACACACACATACATACAGACACATTATTAGGTTAAGGAAGCTCTGGCCCCACTCCCTAAAAAATATTTATCAACAATTACCTCTTATACAGAAATAGTGCTTTTGACTCCTGGATACTTACTGCCCATTGAACTGTGTGCTAATAGATACAGCTCTTTTTAAGAGCTGATCCATGTAGCGAATAGGAGGAACCAATCCGGAATCATTTAACCTAAGTTCTGGTTCTAGTTTTGCCTGCAGCTGAAGTCACATGTCTAGCTTTGAGATTCCAACTGTAATGTGTCCCTTCATTGTTTTAAGTCTGCTTTTTTCCATCAAGAACATGTTAAAATGGTCTGGGCAGGAGTTCTGCAGTCAACTTACATCTTACATGTTCTGGAACTACAAGGTCTAATCCCTGTGTATTTACCCCCATTTTAATTTTTGAGTTTTATGCATCTCTTCTGATGTTTCCCTTCCCTTTCACTACACTTAACCATGTGACCACTGCTTCATGAAATTAAACTTTTGGCATTATTTCCCCTTGGTTCTATACCCCGTCTCATCTTGGAACATAGTTACTTTTAACATAAGCTAATATAAATTTATCTGTGATATTCAGGGGTACCCAGCATTCCCTAATTTGCCTATTTTTAGTACAAGTGAATCTTTACTGTGTGGAAATGTGTATATTAAGATTAGTTAAAGTAGCAGTTTTATTAGAGACAAATTATAGATGATATTCAATCTAGTAGTTCATTAAATAAGAGTAACACTTAAATATGTTAGTTTATTTAAAGAAAAAATTTCCCTAGTCACCTGTTTGGAAAACACTTTATTGTCTTTAAGGGGCACATGCATAATTAAGGTTCAGAATGCTGATCTTAAAAGAAAAACCACATAGATTAATCAATTACTAATTTCTTTTCTTTTAAAAACACCATCTCAGTGGACTGTGAATGGACAGCTGAGGGTTGGGTTTTTTACCACCAAGCTGGTTCCTTCAGGCTCAGAGTTAACATTTGACTATCAATTCCAAAGATATGGGTGAGTATTGTTTCTACTATGTTTTGCTGCTTCTAATGGGGAAATAGACTACACATATAGAGATAAAAAGCTGTGATGTGAATTACTAAGAAATGATATACTACCAGCTCCTATGTATGATGTACTATTTTAATTTTGTGTGTTTTTCCTACCGTATGACACTTTTGGCCATTAAAGGATATTGTACATGAACGACATAATTTTCCTCTGAACTTTATGCCGTTTTATTTGTATAATTGTTTCTAATGTAATTTTTTAAACTTTATTATAGAAATGCCAGCAGTATGTGTGAGTAGAGAGAGTAGTACAGTTCATCTCTGTGTATTCATCATTCATCTGTCAGTTATCAACTCGTTAATCTTGTCTCATCTATACCACATTATACTCTGAAAAATAATTTGTTACCTAGTTTTATCTAACAAAATCAATAACTGATGCAATAACAGCGAGTACCCCTAGCACCTATATTGTGGTTTCACAAAAGCCCTCTAAAAGGAACGGGACTCCTCGGAGCAGTGTCTGATTTCAGGTTTGAGACAGGAATTGAATAAGATGATCTTAGATTATCTCGTCATACAGGAAAGCCAGTTATAAAAAAGAGGGTCATGGCAAAGGGACTCAGGAGCTAGCTTGAATAGGCTCACTTACCAGAAGTGGGAGAGTTCCTGTTAACACTTAAGGCATCAATAAGGATAATAACTGCAGTCATTTGAGACATATTATGTAAAAGCCATGAGTTTTAATGGGACTTTAAAAATAAAACTACATTCATCATAATCGATAACCAATTCATGATTTTGAAAACTAATTTAAAATTTTAAAAAAGGGAAAAAAGTCAAGCATTTATCTTGCCTTTTCCAAGTGAATTCTACTTCAGGTTTAACCAAATAGTTGATGAGGGGAAGTTCATTATAGAGGTTATTTCAGCTAATAAATGAAGTGGTACCACTATTACTATTTTGCAACACCTCATGAACTGGTGGATCTAGGCAATGGTCGGGTAGTCAGGATAAGTGAGTGCAGGCCAGGTTTTGTATAGAGCTCCATATTTTTTCTCTTGTGTTTGCACTGTCCTCCTTGAAGGAAGGGCAACTGGAAATCAGGTGCTATTTGTGATCCCCTGCTCTATTTATTGACTAATTTATTTTTGCTCCTCTGATTGCTACTGTTATATACTGAATCTATCAGTTTACTTTGGGAATAGTCTTTCATGTTAACCACAGGTAGCTCTCTCTGGTCACACAGTAAGTAAATTGCAGAGGTAGTTTGTACCGAGGCCTATGGACTTAGGCCTGTGTTCTTTCCACAACTTTTCCTTAACTCCATGGTTATGTTTATTACCATATTTATAATTAGTGTCTCATCCTTATATGATGATGACTTTTAATAATCATGTGTTTCCTATACTAATGAATTTTACATCTTTGTATATCTGTTTATAATAATACATTTTGTTTGTTCTCTGTGCCAGTTAAATATTTACATGTAAGTAATAGGTATATTTAAGCAATTAAATTATTTAAGTAATGTAGTTCTTAGCTCAAATATGTATATGATCTCTTATTTTCATATGTTAATAGGTAGTCTTATACAATGGAGAAATGACTCATTAACTTCTTCGCTACTTTTGTCTAGCTAGTAAAAGAAAATTGGGAAAAGAATGAATATTTTTTCAAAGCAATTTCAGGCATTTGCATTAGATAGTATCAGGTTTGTTGGAGTCTCAAATTAATTGTTTTTATTATTTAGGCTAGACTGACTCATCTCTTGTAATTGTTATATTGTCGACATTTTGTTTCGGTTTACTTTCACATAACCGACATCCTTCCTATGCTTCTTGAACAGAAAAGAAGCTCAGAAATGTTTCTGTGGGTCAGCCAATTGCCGCGGTTACCTGGGAGGAGAGAATAGAGTCAGCATCAGAGCAGCAGGAGGGAAAATGAAGAAGGAACGATCTCGTAAGAAAGATTCAGTAAGTGTTCCATTTTTCTTTCAACTTTCACCATATACACTTTACAAAGGGAGGTAACTTTTCCAGTTGAGGTTTGAAAAGTCAAAATTACAACCAGAGAAATTCAGAATCAGATGAAATAAGCATGGAAAAGAGGGATGGATGGTTGCTATTTTTATTTCAAGTTCATAGAGATTAGAATTGGGTACTGAGAACTAATGAAGTCTTCTTGAAAACACATGGACTAATGGTTTTTCAGAGCCTATAAAACTCCTAATCCTAAATGCAAATAAAATGTTTACTTGTTAACTCACTTAAGTCTGATCTCTTTCTAATCTTTTGATGTTGAGTTTGTCTTTTGTTTGGAACTCTAAAGTTTGCAAGTGTTCTTAAAATCTATGAAAACCCTCTTTGGAGTATAAAGTGTTTTGAGAGGTAACGGACAACCCAAGAGTGAGAAAGGAACAGTCGCAAATGGTCTTTTTATTATGTATATTAAAAGAGTAGTTAATGGCCTTTTTTCTACCCCAGCTCACCGGAGTTACTACTGGAGCAGAAGGTATCTTTCTACTAAAGGGACTCTTAACTGGGACAAGGACTTTGTGTTGTTTTTAAAAATTTCCCTTCCCTTTTTCTGAGAATCCCTTTTTCAGAGCAGTGTTTCTCAGCCTCATAACCACCTATCAGGGTCCATAATGAAAATTTACATTTCTGGGCCTGTCCTAAGACCTGTGAATTAGTTGAGGGCTAGAAGGAGGAGCTAGGGGGATATGGGTGTTAGTATATCCCTTTGTGATTCTTTTGCAGTTAGCTCATTCCTGGGACAGAATTATAAATGGCATCAATCTTACTGTTTAGATGAGGAGCTAGAAAACATAATGGAGGAAGGGGATAAAAGTATAGTGGTTAAAAGGTGATATCAGTAAGCCCAAGTTAACTGGAGGGAATTAATTATGGCGAATGTGAATTCTTTAAGAAGACATAGATAGCAAAAAGTATTGGAAAGGGCCATTTAAAAATCCAAAAAAGGACCTCGTAAAGGGCCATTTAAAAAATACAGAAAGGAGAGTTTATAACAAATACCCATGTTTCTACTGCCCAAGATGAACGGATGCTCTTTAGAGTATTGTGTTAGTGTAGCTGTGTGCCAAGCACTAAGCACTTTATACATTAACTCATTTAATTCTCAAACCCTTAAATAAGGCACAAGGATTTTCCCTATTTTACAGATGAGAACACGGAGGCACAGAGATCTTACAGGTCATGTAGTAAGTGATGGAAATGAACTAGTCTAACTCTTATCTTTACTTTTAACCACTGTTTTGCACTGCAGTCAGAGAGAGAGAGCAGTTCCATCCCCTCCCGACTCTGAGAAAAAGATGGTCATAACAGCCAATGTTTCTGCTTTTTAAAATATATTGAGTTGTTTTGTGTAGAGTTATAAGAGTGTTTTAGAAATGGTATGATACATATGAATATATAATTTGTTTTTTATGCTTATTTTAAAATTTGATCCATGTCGATACGTATATTTTTTAACTGCTGTAAAGTCTTTCGTCATATAACAGTTTACGTTCCTACTAATGGACACTTGTGTTTCTGGCTTTCTGGTCTTAACATCAACAGTTAATATCTTTGCACATGTCTCTTGCACACATTTCTAAGGTGTATACCTGAAAGTGGAGTCACTGGGTCATAGCCTATTATTAGCCTTCTTGACTTCGCCATTACAGGAAGTTTTTCTTTAAACTTCATTAAGATTGCTTTTATTTTTGTTACTTCATGTAATTGATAGGTTACCAGAATAGCCAGAAAATAGCCATTAAACATATTGACCTAATATGTTTAATCTCCATAAAAACTTACCTTTGGCTGTTTCCTGTTTTCAAAACTTACAGAACAAACACATTTTTAAAAAATTATTTTGAAAATAATTACATTATTGGTGGGAGTGTCCTTGTTGTATAATGGTTTCTTAGGCTGTGCTGTACCTCCATCATTCCAATACCCAATGTCTTTCTACTTTCCTGTTAAGATTAAAGAACAACCTCAAAGAACCAAGGTGTAGGTTCCTGTTTTTTGTTTGCTTGTTTTTATTCTGGTAATAGTATGTCAATATCAATATCGTCCTTTGTATTGTGGACTGAATTAGATGTAACATGAATCTGGTCACTTAGTGGGCTGAAGTCATGAGATGCTCTAGATGAGAAGTTATTTTGGAATAGGAATGTTTTGGATGAAACTTTGCCCAGATGGAGGAATGACCCAGGGTGAAGAGGGTAACTCTAGTGTTACTTGGATTGTCTCCTGCTGAAATCCCCTTCTAGATTCTGAGTGATCAGATTCAGTTAAGTAGAATCATAAAAATAGCACCTCTTGAATTCCCAAGAGGGAGTCTTAGGACTTCTTTTGGGTAGAGATTTGATGGAGAGGACAAGATATCAGCAGTTTAAAATACAGTTTTCCATCTTTTAACTATTAATAAGGATATGTTAAAGACACTGTAGTGTGTGTCTTCGTATTAGCCCTTGATTGGCAAACATTTTTTATTTCTTGCTCTTATGATTGATTACATCTTTGTACAACTTACATTAACAAGACTATAAGCTCTTCTGAGACAGGTAATTGTCTTTGGGTATGTCACAAATTAAACTAGGTACTTTAAGTACATAGTTGATAAAGGTATAGTAAATCCCTAAATTTATCTGCTGCTATTTGTAATTTGTAGTTTGTCTGAAACTTTCCTTAGTCTCTTCAGTTTGTGAAACAAATTAGTGATAACTAATTTACATAAGAAAAAGGGCGGAAAGCCGCAAAAAAGAGGAAATATTTGCATTCAATACATAACGAACATTTAAAACTATCAGATGTCATTTATATACCAGATTAATAAAAATTAAGTCTGATAATGCATCAGAACGACAGGAGATCTCGTATGATACTAGTTGTATAAATGGACGCAACCACTTTCAAAACCACTTTGGCATATTTACTGAAGGTGAATGTACATATACTATATGAACCAGAACTTACACTCCTGGGTGTATAACCAGAGAGAAACTAGTTACAGTGTACATCAGGGGTCATAGCAGCACTGATTATTTTGGGAAAAGCAGAAACAACTCAGCATCTGCTAACGTTAGAATGGATAAATTATAATGTAATCATACAGTGAAAACTAGTCATGAAAATGAAAGAACTGTGGCTGCACGCAGCAATATGAATGACTCTTAAAATTGAAGGTTGAATGAAAAGGTATGACCCAAGATTTTGTCCAGTATGATTTCATTTCCATAAAGATTAAAATTAGAAAAAATTAAATTATAACAAGGATTTCTAAAAACTAGCAAATCTGTTTTTTTAAATCAGAGAACCATTTCTTAAAAAGTTAGGATGTGTTCTCCCTGGAGCAGAGAAGAGGCGTTAGAACAAGGAAGAGGCCGAGGACTCTAGGACCACCGGCATTGTTCCTTTTTTTTTTTAACTTGAGTGTTGGTTGCATGAATGTTGCTCACGTTTGTTTCCTAATCTGTTTATTTACTAATTGTTTATATACTTTATAATATATTTTATCAGGAAGTATTAAAAAAGAATAAAATTTTGGACTGATTTAGTACTTAACAATAAAATTTTAAGTGCTGTACAATTGTGTGTAAATGTACATATAAGTTTTTAATTATCAATAATTTATGAAAATACATCCTAATTCTTATACTTTTATGCTGTTTGTTACCTCAGATATGTTTTGGAAGGTGGTGAGCCATAAATGAAAAATAAATACTTTCAGTAAGTGTAAATTAGTAAAAGCAATCCAACTCAGATGTTCTGTGCTCTCCTCTGCTGCCCTCCCCACTGCCCCATAGTCTAAAAGTTATTAATTCTACAATTGATTGTCAGCTTGAGTATCCAGAATTATGGAAGCTGCATCATATCACCATTGCGACTGGCATGCCCAACTTTATATATGCCAATATAACCATTAAATTTATAATCATAGTAGAAATGTTCAAAGGTTGTTCATCTGCAGAATTTTGTTATTCAGTTTCTGTATTTTTAGTGTATATTTCCTTAAGATAAGAATGCTACTTTTTTATGTTGTACAGTGCATTATATATAGTGTTATTTATTTAATAAATGTTTATTAAATGAATATGACAACTCAGTTTTGTCTCTAAGTTTTCAGAGTTAGGGAATCATTACATGCCTAATTGTGAAAGAAAAATAATCCTATCTCTAACCTTTCACCCATTTAAATATTTGTATCTCAAAACTGTTGAAAGGAAGATTATGGCTTTGCATTTAGTGGGGAAAGTGGAATTTTAAAGCCTTTGGTCTTTCTTATTCTACGCTTCTAGAATTTGAGATATGGGACAGTATACATTTAGGGTATGCAAGGAAAAAACATCTTTCAGGAAATTGTCCTAGCTTTTCTTTTCATGTATTTAATCTGTTCAAAAATTAAGAAATAATACTGGAAATAAAAAGAACGAGTCTTAAATATATATTTAGAAGGAAAAAATGAATTTACATATCTTCAACTTCTTGCAGGCAGCATTTTGTATTTTCTCATTATTTTTGTTCTTTACCATAATGTGAATTTTAGGGTATACTATGAAATAGAAATGCCTTGCTTAAAATTATAGTAAATGTGTTGGTAATAGCCAGTTAAGTAACAGAAAATTTCTTAAGACTTTTTTAAAATTTCCTTTTCTATAATTTATTATCAGCTCATTCTAAACTTTTATCATTTCATGCCAGGTTGATTTAATGCTGACTTATATCTCTTCAGTCTCTATCTTGTCTAGATTTCATTGTTATTGCTGTACTCGTTTTTCTCAAATTCCATTTCGATTTGATCACATTACTCCCTTGTTCGGGATTCAGTCACCTCAAATCCAGATTGTTTTATATTACATCTGAGATCTTCTAATCTAATAACAGCCTTCCTTTTGATAAAATTTTTCTCACTCCACCCAACCTGAGCTATGCACTATCATAATTTCCTATTTTTCCTTATTCAAGCTTTTTCCTCTACTTTGTTCACTCTCTCCCTCCTCTTTATCTTACCTGTTTCTAATTCTTCTGTGAATTTATTTCTGGTTACTCTCATTCTAATCACTCCCTTCCTTCTTAGGCCTCTTAGAGGTTTAACATTAACATTTATAATTAATACTTCATTGTTTGTTTTTATATGAATTAATTTTATCTTCGCAGTAGTTCTGTGAAAGCATCCTTATATCTTTTAAAACTGCAACAACACAGCTGGAAAACAATCTTTGGTAGATTGACTTTTTTTGTTGTTTCTATTATATAAATATAATATTTGTACCATTCAAAGACTATATGTAAATTACAATGCATAATTATAAAATAACCTGTCATGACCACTCCTCTGCTTCCTTCTCCCTGCTTATCCCCTAGAGCAGCGGTCCCAACCTTTTTGGCACCAGGGACCGGTGCTCTTGTGAGAATCTAATGCCTGATGATCTGAGGTGGAGCTGAGGCACTGATGCTAGCGCTGGGGAGCTGCAGCAAACACAGATGAAGCTTCACTCTCTGGCCCGCTGCTCACCTCTGTGCATCTGGGTTCCTAAAGGGTTGGGGACTCTTGCCCTAGAGGTTACCATTGTTTGGATTTTGTGTCTTATGTCCCTTGCTTTTTTTAAAAAAATAAAATTTTCAGATATGTATCTATAAAATATTTGGTTTTGAGGTGCATAAAAACAGATTTGTATAGCATATAATCTTCTGGAACTTACTTTTTCACATAACATTATATTTGTAAGATTGATTAATGTTGTTGCATTTGGCCACACTGTATTACTTTCACTGTGGTATAACATTCCATTGTGTTAACGTGCCAGTTTATTTAACCTGGCCACAGACATTTGGGTCGTTGGCAGTTTTTTACTATTATGGATGGTTGTTCAGTGAGCATTCTTAAGATTTTCTGAATTCACATGTGTAGGTGTGGAGTTGCTAGGCATAGGAGATATAAATATTTATTTTTCAAGCTTATGCTTTATTTTTTTCTGATACACTTTTCACTTAATATAATTTGTTCTTTGTCTCCCATAGGGCAGATTTTTTTGTTGTTGTTTTGGTTCATTGCAATGTCTTTGGCACCTAGAATTATACATGACATATGATAAGTGCTTGGTAAATATTTGATGAGTGAATGAAATGCTTTTCAGATTGATCATACCAATTTATACTTTCATCAACAGTATATAAAAGTTATTTTTGATCCATGTCTTTACCTAGACTTGATATTATCAGACTTAAAATTTTTTCCCCAATCTAGTGAGTATAGCATGGTTTCTCATTGTGGTCTTAATTGCATTTTCCTTATTACTGGTGAGGTTGAGTATCTTTTCATGTTGCTTGATTCTTATATTAGTGTGGTTTTATTGTTGTTTTATAACCAGATATTTTTCTTTGCTGTGGTAGGTGGATGGAGAGCTAGAAGCTCTGATGGAGAACGGTGAGGGTCTCTCTGATAAAAATCAGGTGCTCAGCTTATCCCGGCTAATGGTTAGAATTGAAACTTTGGAGCAGAAACTTACCTGTCTCGAGCTCATACAGGTGAACACTTTGATATTAATTCATGTTTTTTTTCTGAATTCGAGGTGGAATATTTAAACTACAATCCAGAATGATGAATGGAGAAGGTATAATTCTGATGAGAAGAATTACTCTTGTTTTTTAAATGGATATGTGAGTTCTACATGACTTTGAAAGCTTATACTCTTAAAAAGGGCTTAAGAGTTCAGCATCATTTAATCTATTAGATCTTGTTTGCTTTCTCCCTTAGGTCAAAGAACATGGTGGTATTTTTTTGTGTAACAATTCATGACACTTGATAATTTCCCCCCCCCTTTGATTATTAGCATGCCAAAGCCATTTTTACCACAGGATCTCAAAGCAAGAAATTTTAACAGTAATCTCATTTACTCCAGTTTATCAATTAAATTATGCCACACGAATTTGGTAAATAAAAAATGGATGATTAAAAAATATATATAAAAGGTAAAAAGCCTTTTGAACAAGCATCCAAAAGGATAGAAAATTATTTAAACAGTAATGTATATAGTTTCTAGCTTTTTCAGTAAAAATGGTGAAAGTAATTGTTTTCTTAGTCCTTTGGAATTGAGTTTCGTTGTAAATGATATTTATATTTACATAATTTTCTACTTTAGTAAAGTCTAGTTCAACTAGATACATTTTAGGTACACAAAGATTCTCTCTTACTCTAAAGCATTTATTAGTTATGTAGTTCTAGTTGAGTTAATCAAAATAGTTTCTAGGATTTGGGGAATGTAAATGAACTCCTTTGTCCTCTTTGTGGGCCCTCTTTAACACTCTCATCTGGTATTCTTCTCCCCACCCCCATCCCCCTACAATACTCTGCATCCTACTTCCCTTCCCCTGGAAGAACACCCACTCACAGTCTTGCCTGAAGTCCTTTCTGGAACGTCATGGACTGTCTTTGTTGTGGATCTGGATGGCAGAGTTAGGTGAAGGCCGGGAAAGTAACCAGAAACTTCAGGAAGAGGTCAGTCCACATTCAGCTTGCTTGTTTCTTAAAACCACTGTGCTGATTGCTCAGGTTGATGGCATTATCAAAGATAATGAATTTAGCACTACATTCACCGCTGGTTTTAAATCATTTCATCATTCCAATATCATTGCAGTAACTATAACCTTTACATACACCTTGCTCATAGTGTGTTTGGGCCATGGCATTCTTTATAGTATCCTTTTAAGATTGCTATTACATAGTTGGGAACTGTAAGAGCAAGATGTAATATCCTCATTAAGTGAAAGATGCACTTTGTTGCTAAAACCATAGTTTAAAAGATAGCAAACCATATGAAACTTAAATTCTGGGGTGCTAAAAACTTAGTGAGGAGCTGAATTCTGGATGACAAGAGTAAGAATATCTCGAGAAGTAAATAAGCGTTTTAAAAGATCTAATAAATGTTCGTTGGCAGCATTGTTAGTGGAGTTACGATATATGTTGTTGCATAGTTCCCAAGCCTGTATCACAGTCACTTGGGAAACTTTTTAGAAAAAGATACCCAAGGCGAGGTCTAGCAGTGTATGTATATTTTTAAAAATCTACCCAGGTTGGAGAACTACTAATGGAGAGTAATAATATTAATCAGTCCTATTTGATGTGCATAGTCACCTCTTGCACATTTTATTCTTGCTGGTCAGTCTTATTAAAACAATTTTCATTCCTTTCTATAGGAAAGTAATATTGAGACATTTAAATCTTTCTGTGGTTACAGAGACTTAGATCTGAATTTAATAAGACAGTAAAAAATTAAAAAAAAAAAAAACCACACTGCTCCTGCAGAAATGATCTGACTTCCATTCAGAGGTTTCAAAATTCACTATACAAAGTGATGTGATTTTTTTTTAATTGTGTTTAATCAGATTATAAAGACTTTGGAACACTTACCCATTCCTACTAAAAACATGTTGGAGGAAAGCAAAGTACTTCCAATTATTCAACGTTGGTCTCAGACCAAGACTGCTGTCCCTCAGTTGAGTGAAGGAGATGGGTATTCTAGTGAGAATACATCACGTGCTCACACACCTCTCAACACACCTGATCCCTCCACCAAGCTGAGCACAGAAGCTGACATAGACACCCCCAAGAAGCTCATGTTTCGCAGACTGAAAATTATAAGTGAAAATAGCATGGACAGTGCGATATCTGATGCTACCAGTGAGCTAGAAGGCAAAGATGGCAAAGAGGACCTTGACCAGTTTGAAAGTGTCCCTGTGGAAGAAGAAGAAGAGTTACAGTCACAACAGCTCCTCACACAACAGCTGCCTGAATCTAAAGTTGATGGTGAAATTGCCATGGAGGCCAGTAAGCTACCCACATCTGAAGCAGAGGCTGACCCCGAAATAGAGCCTAAGGAGAGCAATGGCACAAAACTAGAAGACCACATTGCTGAGGAAACACCATCCCAAGATGAAGAGGAGGGTGTATCTGATGTGGAGAGTGAACGGAGCCAGGAACAGCCAGATAAAACAGTAGATATAAGTGATTTGGCCACCAAGCTCCTGGACAGTTGGAAAGACCTAAAGGTAAGAAAGCATTTCAGTTCCTTTTAACCTGAGTTACTCAGGTTTAGAGTTCCACAGACCTAAAATTGAATGATCTACTCTTCCAGTTGTACATGTATTTTTGAAAATTGGAATACTGTTGTCAGCTAATTATAAATGTCTCAAACATCTTTTAAACCTTGGCAAGAGATATACCAGCCAAGCTAATATACAAGTGTCCCCCCTCTCCTCGTTTAGAAGAGTAAATCACAACAGGAAATTCAGTCATTAAAGTGCTTTTTACATTGAAAACAAAAGCAAAAATCCTTTGAGTAACAAACATGATACCATGTTTGAAAATTCTATGTAAGAAAAAAATGTTTAAATTAATTGGAAACTAATTTATTGGATTAACTAGAAATTAATTAAAATAAAAAATTGGAAAATCAAGATAATTTAGCTTCTCATCAAAAATTATTTAACATAAATTTCCATTCTAGTAAAACAACTTTTATGGAGCTAGTTGGTATTCAGTTTCATTATTGTTTCTGAAATAGACCTGCCTTTAAATAAATGCCTGTTTCTTTGAACAAAAGATGCTATCTAGAGGAAAAACAGAAAGGTCTGGAACCTTACACCTAATGCATACATAATCTCTTGTTAAAGAATGGAGCAAGATGTACAGGGTTTGCTTTGCAGAAAACCCAGTTTGGCTCTTGGGTAAACACAGAAGTGAATAACAGGATGAGCCTAGGAGAGATGTGGTTCATTTCAGTTGTAAGTGATCTGAATCGGATCCAGGTGTTGAGGATCCTGTGGGAACAGCTTACATTTCTAGCTTCTATTTTTCTGTTCCTCCTTTCTTCTGCCAGAGGTGAAGCAACCAGAATAAACCAGCAATACAGATTTATTTGCAGCAAGATGGATACCTGAATCCTCTCTGTCCCCAGTTATGACTACAAAGCTCACCCATTAGATCCTGCAATTTGACCCATGTGGAACTGGCCTTACACTGATCAAAACGAGTAGTTGGTTGTTTGTGCACTGTGCTTATTTTCGGCATTCGCAATTTGCTATGTTGAGACCCTTCTTTAAGTGTGGTGTGGTTTCAGCTCATTTACCTATTTGAGCTATTACTCATGCTACTTTTTCATCACTTACAGTTCAGCATAAACTCAGCCTGACTAAGCCTTATGAAATCTGACCTTTTTATAAATCTAAAAGGAAGGGTTCCTAGTAAATCTGCTTATGATACAACATGTGAACTACAGGAACTGGAATTGCAATTAATTAAAAGAGATACTGGGACAGTTACTTGGGCAGACCTTTATTTAAGGCATATTTTGTGAGGGCACAAGAGTCCCTGGAAGAAGTCCCTCGTGCGTGGAGACCGTTAGTAGAGCCCGTACTACGGCTGGCTCAGTAAGGAAGGTGGAACGTGGAAATGGAGACAAGTACACAGATGACATAGTAAAGGCCTTACAGACGCAGTGTATTGTATAGAGAGTGGGGTCGTAGACCCAGTAGTTCACCTTTGCCTGAGAATTCTCTGATTGATAATGATAGTAAAAAGAAGACATAATCATCATAATTTCTTAAAAACGTACCTCTTCTTAAAATCTGAAAAAGTAAATATTTTTGCTTCTCTATATGGTAGTATTTTTTTTGTTTTTTGTTATTTTATTGTAATTGTGATATGAATTACTCTCTAGGATATCCTTAACCCAGTTAGATATAACTGATCATTTAAACTCACATTCTAGACATACATTTTTGAGTCCTACAAAATTACTTCTCCCCCTGCCTGTTATGCTCCCCACTCTTATCTGAAAGATAAAGGCAGTTGCATAATACTATATAACTTGATGATCCTCATGATTTGAGGTTTAAAATTTTATTCATACTTAAAATATATCCTTCTTAACCTTTATACTTTGGGTTTATCCCGATTCTTAGCATTAAGAAAACCATTAAACAAAATCCTCTTTCTTCAACCTTTAGTTTGCTCTGGAATCATTACCCATCTAGAAGTACATTACTGAGAAATGTTTTTATTTGACTGAACTATGATGTTGTGTTATATATTGGTGTTGGGGTTCTTAATTCATTTATCATTCTTTAACATTTACCATGGTTTTAATGTCAAAACTATGATTATTGTTGTCCTTAAAAAAAGAAAGAAAAACAAAAATTTTAGCATCTAACAAGAAGTCTGAAATCAAAAACCCATAATTTGAAAGTTTTAGAGCAACACATTAACTTTATGTGATTACTGTATATCCATGCTAGCCCGGCATTGAAAGAGTTAACTACTTCTGTCTGACTTCCACCTATGTGTTCAAGTAGACATAGGCAGAAAAGAAAATGTCTAATTCAACCAGCCTTTATTAAGCACCTGTTGCCAAGCACTGTGTTTGTTGCTGATGTTAATTCCAAGATCATACTAAAAAGCATTTATCTCAGATTGTGGTTATGTTAGCCACTCCGAGCTTCCCTGACCTTCTGGGGCTACTTTAACATTGCTGGACAAGTGTTCCGCTTGGCCTTTCTGCACACTGGATGGAGTGAAGAACTGAAAGAGGTTGCTTCAGATTTCTTAATCTTGATTTTGCTGTGAAGGCAGACTATAGGGATCATCAATAAATGAAAGAGGGCGGGAGGGAAGGGAATGAAGCTTCATGAATTACTCTTTGTCCTCCCAGATCTGATGATGATCCCTCTTGTAACTTGAACCATTTCCATCTAGCTTCTCAGGGCAGCAAGGAGCTTGTTAACATCACCAGCTGACCATGTGTCTCCTTTTCTCAACTCCATTTTCAACTTCGTGCTGAAGAGAAACAAGAACCTAGCGTGCATTCTGTGAAGAAACAGGAAGATGGTTGGGAAGTTGGATGATGCATGAAAAATATAATAGGTGAAAAGAGGACAGAGGTGGTTAACTCACTGGCGCCGGCGTTATTTTGGTGCGTCCATTGCCGACAATGGATGTCGTTCCGGGAAAATCCCGACTCCTGGCGAGAAAGGATTAAGTGAGCTACTTTTTCTATACATCTATACACAGGACCACTGCCTTGGCTCCACAAGGCTTATACATTCTGACTCCTAAAGTAGACCTCACCAAGAACTATCACATTGCTACACATGAACGTGTCTTCACTTTCACAAGCAAATCGACGGCTACATTTTCAGCAGGGATATGTGCATATATTTCTCTTTTCAAAAGGAATTGTTGTACATCACCCTTCATGCTGAAAATGTACCCTAGACTTCACAGGGCAAAACAGCTGGTTATATGTGGTGATTAATTATAACCTTGACTGGAAAATCTTCATTCATTTGGATCATGAGAGGAGGAGGTAAGGTTCCTGTGAATTTGGCACTTTTAGTTGCAGTTAAACACCCAAGAGACTGTGGTGGCTAGTGATTCCAGAGCCTGCCTTGTAAACACTTGTAAACGTCCTGTGCGTCTCTCTCTTCTTGGACTGAAGTCTGGGTAGTTAGTTACACCTGAATTTGATGATTTAGGGGTAACGTTCTGTACATGTGATAAGTTGGACTCTTAATGACCATTCTTATTCTTTTTCATCTTTATCTCAAGACATTATCTTTAGTTCAACAAAACCTCATTTTCCTACAAAGTTAAGCATTAAACTCTCTATGGAAACTTCAAATAAAACAGTAACTCAAACGAAAAGTTCTGAGTCACTACTTAGAATTTGGGTCCATACTTAATTTTATATATGAAATCTGCAGTGTAACATTTCAGAATGAAATTATGTGCCCTGGATTTTTGTAATTTCAAAAGATCAACATTACTTATCCTTTTCTTTAAAATTTAGATTCATCCTTAAAGAACACTATATTAGATACTACTACATTGAGATTTTTTAATAAGTATCTCATTTAAAAAAAGGCAAACATGCCCTTAAATTAAACTTCTTAGTAGTCCCTTTTATTATTATTGGTAATACTTTCATCTAACTTATGGATCGGCCAAATCTGCCCCATTACCTGTTTTTGTAAATAATTGTGTGTGTGTGTGTGTGTGTGTGTGTGTGTGTTGTTTTGTTTTTTTTTTAACATAGCCATATTCGTTTATTTACCTGTCTATGGCTGCTGCTTTTGCACTGAAGTAGTAGAGTTGAGTAGTTGCTTTAGAGACTGGATGACCAACAAAGCCTAAAACATTTACTATCTTGTCCTTCTGTAAAGGACAAGATCTGAATGATAAAGTACAGAATCTGGCTGCTCTAAACATCCTGATTTTGAATGAAGTCATTTTGACACTTTATTCTTTTGGGCAAGCTCTTTATTCTAAAGACGTAATGATCATGTTTCTCTAGCCCATGAATTTAGTTTTTTTTAAAAAGGCATGACTTTGTTTAGGAAAAGTCACTTTATTTGAATGTAAGACTTAGAAGTGGGAGAGTATATATATATATATATCATAAAATTACTAGGCCAGAAGAGACCTTTTCGGAATACTGTTCTCGCTAGACCATGGTCAGGTTAGCTGGAAACTTAAGAGAATTTTCGAGTCTAGATAAGTTGGTATAATCTAGTTTTATATGTAACCATAATAAAAAAAATATATATAGATTTTCCTTCTTAAGTGTTTCTAACTTTTATTTCTGATATAATTTCGGACTTAGAGGAAAACTGCAGGAATACTCTTCTGTATATAGTCTGTGTCTAATTCACATTTTAGTGGCAAGTATAGAAAAAAATCAGTTTAAAATTCTTCCAAACCCTTCACTCAGTTTACCCAATTTAACATTTTACCTCATTTGCCGTATCATTTTTCTTAAACTCTTTAAAACTTTTTGAAAGAGTTAAATTGTAGATAAGACATATGCTACTCCTAGATATTTGAATAGTATTTCATAAAAACAAGAACATTCTCCTATATGACTTACAATATACATATCAAAATCAGCAAATTACAGTGACGCAATGCCATTATCAATGGACCTGGTTCAAATTTTGCCAGTTGTGCATGTCGTGTCCTCTAAAATAGCAAAAAAAAAAAAAAAAATTTTTTTCTTTTCCAGATTATAATCCGAAATCAAGAGTTACATTGAGTTTTATCGCTTTAATATCCTTTAATCTGGAATAATTCCTCATCTTTTTCTGTCTTTTAGAAACTTCACAGTTTTTAATATTTTTGAATTTTTTAGAATATTTCTCAAATTGGGCCTGTCTGAAGTTTTCTTTTGTTTGGATTCAGGTTTTACCTTTCTGGAGGAATATTACAGTAATGTTCTTCACATAATGTTGATTTGTCCCATTACTGGCATCGTCAACTTTGATAACATGGTTAAGATGATGTCCATCAGGTTTCTCCAAAATGGTGTTACTGTTTTTCCTTTTATAATTAAAAAGTATGCCCGAATCACATAACAGGGATGGTTACCAGATGGTTATTTTCTAATTCATCATTTTTTTCACTTCCGTGTTGTGGTTGGTATTCTTTTTTGAGCAAGAGCTTTTTCTGCTCTCCAGTTTAGCTCTTTATTCATTGATTTATATGGGCTCTAGACAAAATCATTGCTAGTGGGCATTACTTGTAGGAGCTGTAATCAGGCTGTAAAAAAAAATACATATTTGTATTTCTGTATTATATGAGTGAATGTGTGTACGCATAATGTACTTGACCTCTCTATCGTTTCTCTTGTCTCTCCTTCTGTTACTCTGAGACCACACCCTCTTCTGAATCATTTGAGTTTTCTGTGGCTTTTATTGATGTTCCTATTCTGCCTGTTCCTTAAAAGATCACTGTTTCTTGGGGCACCTGAGATTTCTTTTGTCTTACAGGTTAAACAGGCCACACCATCTAATCCTTGTCATTTTTAATTCAGGCTTTTGTCATTCCTTGCTTAGACTCTTGCAACATCCTTCTATTTGTCCTTCTTGCTCCCGTTCTTCTCCGTTTTCATGTTATCCTTTATGACACTACAGCATTGTCTTTAAAAAAACGCAGTTGCGGTCAGCAAGAATCTCTAGTAGCATCACAGAGACTCCCATTACTTAAAGAGCAATGCCTTTAGTATATGAGGAACTAAATAAGTACTTCTATATTTATCTAACCTTCTTGCTCAACAATTTCACTTACACACTCAGTGCTTGAGTCACATCAGGCTGTTGATATATTTTTACCTTTCCATGAGTGTCCTTGTATGTACTGTTCTCTTTGCTTAGAATATCCTTTCTTTTTTTTTCTAATCTTCCTTTATTTAAACTTACAGTTGCATTTCATCCTGATAGTGCTTTTTCGTTTTCTGTATTTCTATACAGTGATAGCAAACTTAACAGATCACTAAAATTACTTCCTAACATGCTCGTTTCCTCTCACTGAACCGTGAGATCTTCGAGGGCAGACACCATTTCTTAATTTTTGTAGTAAGAGTTACTTTTATTACGCATCTTTATAATGATAAATTACCTCTTAATAATAGTGAATGACTATGTGCCCCCTACAATCTGTGCTACATTTAGTAGACAGAGTTATCTTTTGGAAATATTGATTTGTTCATGACAGTATCTTATTTAAAACATGAAATTGTTCCTCATTACACTATTAAAATTAATGAGGCTTGCATACCATGGTATAGTCTGGCCCTCAATCTCCTGCAAGCCATTCTGGTCCACAGTGGGCCTGTGCTACTAATGTTCAAACTCACTCACTCCTGAAAACACTTTGTTTTGTTTATATGCTTCCTCGTTTCCCCAAGAAAGGCATTCCTATTCCTCCAAGACAGAGTCTTCTGCTCTTTCTATATTCACAACATCCTTTCCAGTTATAGCAGATAACATTTCATAATTGTACATTGTGTGAAGGCAGAGACCGCTTCTGTCTTGGTCACTTGAGTCTCTGTAGGGCACTGTGAGAGCCTAGTATGTAATTTGGTACTTCATTTGAATAAGTGAGGACGGTCCATCTTTTTTATTGTTACCACACTGCTACTTTAACCTGTAGTGTGTGTATTTTATTTGATAGGTGGTCAGAAAATATTTGAGTATCATGTAATCTTTACAGCCCTGTGAAGTAAGTTGTAGTGTTTTTATCTGTAAAGTGGAAATGTGAGGTCGTGACTTAGCTTTTAAGTGACAGATAAAAATCGACTCAGGTTCTTCTAATTTAAATCTTATATTCTTTTCACTCCTTTTTTGATCCAACAAATAGTGATTTCTCTATCCTTGCAAGGTAATTCATATAATTATGTAAATACTTTTCAGATTTCGCTTAATCTGCTTTTGATTTAAAAACTGTAATAAGTCCAAATTCATTCTGAAATCACAGAAACTACCATTATGGTGTTTTGTGCAAATATCTTTTTTTCCCTTAATGCTGCAGAGATTTCAAACTGTGATCAATGATTGAATGTCAGGGGATTTTCAGAACCCCTGAAGTCATATGCTATGGGGTTTTCTGGGGCAAGGGTTCATAAATATGAACAGCTTCTCAGACAGGAATATGCATAAATACGAGTTGGGAAAGGAATGAACTGTGGTCGGAAAAGTATTTTATGGATGATTTGGACAACAGGAGGGCTCCTACTCTTAACTGCGGTGTTGGGTTGACTAGTAGAATATGTAGCTTCAATGAAGTCACTTGGAGGCCTGTGGTGATTTTTAAGTTATAATTAAAAAAATTATAGAGGAAGTAGTTAAATTTGAACAGTATAAGGAAAATTTTGGACTTGAAATTAATTTGCCTAGAAAACAAATCTGAAATTGAAGAAACATTTGATAATTATGACCTTGGTTATTATTTGGTGATTATTTGCCAGCACGAAAACACTTTTTTTGTACTCATTTACTACTGGGCTAGAGAGGCCTGGAAACAGGGCTTCATGTCAGCCGTTCGGCTTCTGCTTCAGTACTCAGTGTAAGCTCAACACACTTTAGATGTATGTTGATTAAAACTGAGCGTTGCTGAGATAGATTCTTTGAACTAGAGTCAATATGGTAAGGCTAGAGAAGAAGAAATTTGAGGGTACAAGTTTAAACTGAATGGTAGTGAACTAGTAGGGCTTTTTAAGGTATGGCACTTGCTGAAGAGCAGCATTTAGAAGTTGCCGTGGGGGTCCCTGGGTTCCTTAGGCTTTCGCCTGAGACCTCACAGCCCCCAGGTGGTGGTCTTTACCATGAGTACCGTCAGAGCTCACAGAAGTCTCTTGGTACTGTGTCTAGGGTGCCCTCTGAGACAGGTTATCTTTTTTTCTTCTAACTTTTTCCCTGCCCCAATCAAATCTCAGGACCTCGGTGACCTAATGGAGATCTCCCTACTCTTACCATTTCTAATACAATTTGCAACATGAAACCACACGTGATGATAGGAATTAATCATGTTAACCCCATGAAGCGTAAGGTAAATTCTTAGCACTGAAAGTTTTTCACAGAATTTACACTTAGGGAAAAGCAGCAGGAGTACATGGCAGTATTTGCCGTGTGTGTGTGTGTGTGTGTGTGTGTGTGTGTGTGTGTGTGTGTGTATTTAAATTGGACCTTAGGGTAGTGTAGGGCCATAGATACTGAAGTTATGCCGTATATTCACTTTTTAATTTTGTTAATTGAGAGAATGGATTTTTAATCTTTATGCTAGTGTACAGAATTATGGTTTGGGTTCATGACAGAGTCATATATTAACCAACTTTGTGCTTCTATTTCTCTAGATCAAGGATTGGCAATTTTTTTTCTGTAAAAGGCCAAATAGTAAATATTAAAATACTAAAATTGAAAATATGACTTTGAGGCATTGATCTTTTTACCCTCACCTTCTTCTTTCTCCATTCTTTCCTTTTTTTCAGCTTCCTTCCTTTAAGAAGAGAAGCAGGCTGCAGGTCAGATTTGCTGACCTCTGCACAGTCTATAGAATTGTGAATCAGGTTTCATAACAGTCTGATACATGCTTCAGTATTCTTAGCCCAAGCAAGAGAACCGGTTTGACCGTGTATATTTAAAGATAATTTGTCTGTAAACCGTATGGTTTCAGTGAGAACCAAATGAGCATAAATTTTTTCATCATTTTGTTTCTCTAAGTTCTTACTTAGCTCTTTTTCTAAATTTTCAATGTTCAGTAAATTCAAATAAATATTTGGTATGTTTGCTTCTTACCCTAAAACTTTACAAATGCCTGAAAATCCTGGGAGTATGATGGAGTTTTTGAAATCTTTTTCAAATACATTCAGTCACCTTGGAAAAGCCTCTTTCTCACGTATAACTAAATACATATAAACACATTCATAGATGCATACACACATACACAAATATATGGAATTCTCTGCATCTTAATTTTCAAGATTTCAAAATTGCATCAGTCAGTTATTTTGAAAAACTATCCCAAAATAACATGGATAGTTGGCTTATCTTTTTTGGGAAGAGTTAGTGAAGTTTTCTCTCACACACTGATTTTGGGATTACAAATAAATTATTGGGAATCGATGAGTTTGCTGATACAGAATCTGAATAATGAGGATAAATAAAATAAAAAATATATGGCTTTTTGTGCCTGGCTTTTTTTTACTTATGTAATGTTTCCAGGGTTCATCCATGTTATAGCATGTATCAGGACTTAATTCCATTTTATAGCTGCATCATATTTTATTGTATGGCTATACCCCATTTTGTTATCCATTCAGCAGTTGGTGAACATTTGTGTTGTTTCTACTTCTTGGCTGTTAGGAATAATGTCACCATGACTATATACAAGTTTTTGTGTGAACACCTGTTTTCATTTCTCTTGGGTATATACCTAGGAGTGGAATTTTTAGATCATGGTAACTATATTTAACTTTCTGAGAAACTACCAGACTCTTCCATAGTAGCTACACCATTTTATGTTTCCACCAACAATGTTGAAGTTTTCCAATTTCTATACATTCTCACCAACATTTATTTTGTTTTCCTTTACAAAGCCATCCTGGCGAGTGTGAAAGTAGCATCTTGAGTTTTGTTTTTGTTTTGCACTTTTTTTCTGTGGTAAAATACATATCCTCAAAGTATATCCATGTTGTAGTATGTTGCAGAATTTCTTTTTTAAGGCCGTATATTCTGTTGTATGTATATGTCACACTTCACTTACCCATTATGTATATGTCACACTTTGCTTACCCATTTATCAGTCAATGGACACTTGGATTGCTTCCACATTTTGGCTACTGTGAATAATTCTGCTATGAACATGGTTGTACAAATAACTCTAAGACCCTTTTTTCAATTTCGGGGGGCCATATACCCAGAAATGGAATTGCTGGGTCATGTGCTAATTCTGTTTTTAATTTTTTGAAGAATCATCATAGTGTTTTCTACAGAGGTTATACAATTTTACAATCCCACTAACAGTACACAAGGGTTCTGATTTCTCCACATACTCCTTGTGGTTTTAATTTGCAGTTCCCTACTGGTAAGTGGTGATGTGCATCTTTTCATGTGTTTATTGGCCATCAGTATATCTTCTTTGGAGAAAAGTCTATTCAAATCCTTTGCCCGTTTTTTAATTGGGTTTTCTTTTTATCATTGAATTGTAAGAGTTATATATTTGGATATCAGATATATGATCTGTAAATATTTTTTCCCATTATTTGAGTGTCTTTTGTCTGCTTTTTTGTCGCTTGTTTTTTGTTGCCTGTGTAGTATCTAAGAACCCATCACAAAATCCAAGGTCACAAAGATCTACCTCTTTTCTACTAAGAGTTTTTTTTTAAGTTGTAGTTTTTACATTTAGGTCTTTGATTCATTTTGAATTAACTTTTGTATATGATATGAGGTAAGGGTCAAACTTTACTCTTTCTCATGTGGATATCCAGTTGTCCCAGAAACACTTATTAAAATGACTATTTTTTTCCTCCAATTGAATGATCTTGGCACCCTTGTTGAAAATCATTTGGCCATAGACAGATAGGTTTATTTCTGGACTCTCAATTCTGTCTCATTGATTTTATTTCTGTCCTTATGTTAGTACCACACTGTTCTGATTATTGTAACTTTGATAAGTTTTGAAATTGTGAATTATGAATCCTTCACCTGTGTGTGTGAGTATATATGTGTGTGTGTGCATGTGTGTATGCATATTTACAAGTTTGTTTCGGCTATTCTGGGTCCCTTGCGATTCCATGTGAATTTTAGGATCAGCTTTTCCATTTCTGCAAAAGTCGGAATTTTGATAAGGATTGCGTTGAATCCGTAGATCACTTTGGTAGTATTACCATCCTAATAACATTAAGTCTTATAGTCTATAACCATAGGCCTTTCCATTTATTTAGATCTTCTTTAGTTTCTTGCTACCAGTGCTTCGTAATTTTTTTTTTTTTTATGTTTTTAGGCAAGGCAACTCTTGGTTGATTTTACAGATTGTAAGGACCTTGTCAGCTTACAATCCTTTATTTATTTGCTTTTTATTTTTTGTTTTTTTTATGCCTACTGCACCTGGTTTTCCTAGATCTCTCATCCAAGTACTAACTGGGCTCAACCTTACTTAGCTTCCGTATAATTTTTGGTATACTAGATTTGCTCTTCCTTGGTTAAAAAAAAAAAAAATATTCCTAAGTATTTATTTTTTGATGTTCATGTAATAATGTAATTATTTCCTTGATTTCATTTTTGCTTGTTCATTGCTGGTTTATAGAAATCATTTACTTTTGTATGTTGATCTTGTATCCTGCAATTTTAGTGAGGTCATTAATTGTCTTTAACAGGTTTTTTTGTGGATTCTTTAGAATTTTCTATGTACAAGATCATTTCATTTGTAAATAGTGATAGTTTTACTTTTTTCTTTTCAGTTTGGATGCCTTTTCCTTCATTTTCTTGGCTAATTTCTGGCTAGAACTTACAATGTTGAATGGAAGTAGTAGTAAGAGCAGGCATTTTTGTCTCGTTATGAGTTTAGAGGGAAATATTTCAGTCTTTCACCATTAGGTATGATATTAGTTGTGAGCATAGATGACCTTAAACCGGTTGAGGAAGTTCCCATCTATTCCTGGTTTGTTGAGGTTTTTTTATCATTACGATATGTTAGATTTTGCCAAATAACTTTTTCTCCAATTGAGGTGACCATTATACACATGTAGTTTAAACATATCTAAATGGTACTGTGTTATCTCATTACTTTTTTAAAAATTAGCACTATGTTTTTAAGATTAATCCATGTTGCTTTGTATTCTTTCTCATCCTTTGCTGCTAACTGCTGCTGCATTTTTTTTCCCTGATGTGCACTTACAGTATTTATTCTTCCTTCCTTGGGTGATGGATGCTTAGGCTGCCTTCAACCCTGTTCCACCACAGACATTGTGGTGATGAGCACACATCCCTATATGAGCCAATATGAGCTTTGGAGGGGCATAAAAACCCTGTTGCAGACTTGCTGGGTCATAGTCTTTTTGTTTCCTTTTAGGCACTCTCAACCTTTTTATTCAGAAGTTTTTTACATTTCTTTAGTTCTATAAAACTCATCTTCATTATTTCTTAAAATAGTTCCTGCTCTCCTAGGACTTCTTCTTTACCTAAATTCGGTACTTGAACTCTAGTCTCTATGTCTTATAGCTTTGCTTTCATCGTTTCTGTCTTTTTGTTCCCTCCTGCTCTCTTGCTTTGAAAGTGAGACCTTGCTTACAGTCTTTTGGTTGTTCTTAGTGTTTTTTTAGGAAAATAGTAAAAAAAAAAAACAATTTGGTTGACACTTTACCATTTCGATCTGTACTTGCTAACAAGGAAAAACCAAATACTCTAATCTTAGTTTTAAAAAGTAAATTCCTTATTAAAGGATAATTTGATCTCTATAATAAAAAGTAAAAAATTATGCTCATTATAGGTTATTTTGTTCTCAAAGTCTTTCCAGAAAAAGTTTTCTTTACAGACTATTATTTCAAAATTTTGTTTTTGATCCTATTTCTACAGTCAGTTTCTACTAGTTCATTTGGGATATGCTAAAAATGTGCTGAAATGCTTTGCCAATAAACTTCAAATGAGTACTTTTGAGACTGTTGGAAGAAAACATTCCAGTGTAAGCCCACTTAATGACCTAGTAGTAGTAATTGACTTGTTCATGCGGTGTTGTTTTTTTTTGACCAAAAATGGGTATTATAAAAATATATAATGAAAAGTAAAGTTTTTAAAATAGGAGAATCTGTTTACTCAGAATTTATTTACCATAACTTTAAACATAATCTAACTGCTTTAGGGAATTATGATTCATATACAGTAAAGAAAAAGCATCAAAATTATAGCTGTAAGACATTTCTTGGGCTAAAATGGTATTTTGTATTATTATCTACATCCTTTTGGCCAACTTTATTGTGATATAATTGACAGATAACACTGTGTAAGTTTAAGGTGTGCAGCATGTTGATTCGATAGCCTTATATATTACTAACTGGTCACTACCATAGCATTAACTGACACCTGCATCATGTACTACAATTACCTTTTCTTTTTTGTGGGGAGAACATTTAAGATCTACTCTCTTGGCAGCTTTCAGGTATATAATACAGTATTATCAATAGTCATCACTGTTGTGCATTAAATCCCCAGAATACATGGGGAAAATATTTATTTATTTGTTTGTTTGTTTGTTTTTGTTTTTATGGAGACATTGGTTAACAAAATCTGATAAGTTTCAGCTGTACACTTTAACAGTAAGGCATATATGTATTATACTGTGTGTTTACCTCCCATAGTTAGATTTCTTTCTGTCACCATATATTTGACCCCCTTTATACTCCATCTACTTCCCTCCTCCCCCCTTCCCCCTGCCCTCTGGTAACCACTAGTCTATAGTCCATGAGTCTCTGTCCTGTTCATTTGTTGCCTTTAGGTTTATAATCCTACATTTAAGTGATATCATTATTTTCAGCTTTTTATCTCTGGCCTATTTCGCTTATTCGAGGTCCATCCATGTTGTCACAAGTGGCAGTATTTCATCTCTTCTTATGGCTGAGTAATATTCCATTGTATACATATACCACAGCTTCTTTAGCCAATCATCTATCGTGGAACACTTCGGTTGCTTCTGTGCCCTGGCCACCTTAGATCCCCAGAGTTTATTCATCTTATAACTGGAAGTTTGTTCTCTTTGGCTGTTGTCTCCCCTTTCCCCACTGCCCAGCCGCTGGTAGTCACCATTGTTAGAGTCCACATAGAAGTGGTATCATATAGTATTTCTCTTTCTTTGTTTGATTTATGTGAGTACTAAATGTGTGTGAATTAAATATTTTATTTTATTCTATGCACTGTTCTTCATGTTCCTTTTTTTGTTTGATGGTCCACACACACAAAAATACTATATCCGTGAAAAAAGATACTCTTTAAAAAAAAAAAGACACCAAGATTCACTTAGCATAATATTCCCAGGCTCCATCCATGTTGTCACAAATGGTAAGGTGTCCTTTCTCGTGACTAAATATTTCATTGTGTATATATATATGTGTGTATACTGCGTTTTCTTTCGCCATTCATCTATTGACACTTAGTTTGTTCCCATATCTTGACTATTGTGAATGTTTTAATTTAATTTTCTTTCAAATCAGCCTATTTTTCTCTAGGAGCTTTCTCTCTTGGCAATCTCCTATATTACCACAATGTAAGTTATCATTTTGCAAGATTTTATCAAAATGTGGATCTCTCGTCTTAGTCTATTTCCTGAATTTCAAATCTATATTTTCAGCTTTCTGTTGGCTCTCTTCTCTACGTGCCCTTCAGACTCAAGCTCATAACCTTTTTCTCTTATACACTGATTCTTCATCTTCTGATGTACATTTTTATTAATAGCTTTATTATTTTCCCAGTAACCCATATTTAAAACATCCATTCCTTTTTTAATGTAAAAAATTGTTATTACTAAATATAGCAATCACTCTAAAAAATACTTTTTCTAGACAACTAAACTTTTCTGTTGGGGACAGTATTGTTGGAATACAACGTTTTCAAAATTATGACAGTTTTAAATGACGTCTGCAGGTCTTTTGCAGGTGTTATTTTAAATAACCACCTGCTTATTTGCACAAAAGTGGAGATTCGATACATGGTCTATATTGAATGCCCAGTTGTTGAATTTATATACATATATGTATTAATGTATGCCTGTATCATATTCTGAATATGGGATAATTTATTTACATCAACATTCCAAAGCTTTCCCTCACTCTTTCAAGATTCATTAGGTGTTTTATAAGTACCTTGTATGGTATAGTATATACATTTTAGACATTTTATGAGGTGCGACACAGAATTTAGAATCTCGAATCTTAGACTCTCCACAGTCTTGGTCTTCAGCATTCTTTTCTGGTAGATAAAATGAGATCTTGTGGATCTGAGAAGTGCATTTATTCTATTCTTGCTTGTTTGACAGATCATATACATTTGGAAATAAATTGTCTTTTAAAATGTTCTAGAGCTCATTGCATCATGTTTTAGCGTCCGGCGCCACTGCTGCAGTCTCATGCCATTTCAGTTCCTTTGTTGTGGTAGGCGGTCTGAGGTCTCTCCATCCAGTGGTGTGTCTTTGAGTTCTAAAAATTTTTTCTTTTTAAACTTTTTTTTTTTTTTTGATAATTCATTCCCTCCCTCAATTTTCTTCCTCCTTTTTGGCATACTTGTTAGTAGATGTACACTTCTGGCACTTATCCTCTAATTTTATTTTTGCATCTCACATTTTTCTTCTTGACTTTTGGTGCTTTTTGGGAGATACTCACCTTTTTTTTTTTTCCTATCATAGATTCACTGACCAAGAATTCTTATTCTTCATTGTGTTTTTTTTTCTAGAGTATCTTTTTTCATAGATATAGTATTTTTGTGTGTGTGGACCATCAAACAAAGAAAGGAACATGAACTGTGCATAGAATAGAATAAAATATTTAATTCACACACATTTAGTACTCATAATTTTCTTAGAAAAGATACGGCATATGAGTTTATATCATTTTTATTCTTTCATTGTCATTTTTAGGACTTCAATATGGAGTTGTACTAAACACGCATTCAGTCTTTCGTGTTTGTATTTTATACCTCTTTCTGTGTATAACTTCTAGTCATCCTTCAAGACAAGTTAAACATCTTTTTCCTTCAGGAGGCCTTTTTCAGTTTTCTCTCCTAAGGCCCAAACCAATTTTAGTATCCTTTGGTTATATTTCACTTACCAATTTCTATATACCTATCATAAGATCGTGTATGTTTACTTTCTCTTTGTCACTGTATAACCTTGGGATAGTTAACTTCTCTGAGCTTGTTTCATATGTAATGTACATATAGCAGTAATACCCCTTTTAGCGGTATAAAGTGTATGAGAATGCAGTTAAAGGGCATGGTACACAGTAAGAAGTGTCAGCCATGATTACTGTTAGTCTGTGAACCCTTCACAATAGGTACTGTGTATCTCCAGTGTCCAAAATACGTATTTTTAGCACATAGTTGTTATTCACATACTTGTTATATAAACAAGCAAACCATATTTCCACAAATAACATCTTGACATAACATCTGTACACTTTTATAAAAGGGATGTTGGATGCATTGGTGTCACATGAGTTTATTAGTGATTCAGTGTTTATAAACAATCTGTGAAGATTGATTTTCGAGCTTTGAAGAGGAAGGATTGACTTTCTAAGCATTGAAGAGTTTTAAATGTTGTGGAGAAAAACTTATTAGTCTGACCTTGGAAATATGTAATGTTTGTGGTTATGTGTGAGGCCTGTAAATAGTGTTCTTACCAGGAATGAAAGAGAATGATGGTATAAGTTTAGTGATAGAAAGCATGAGATATGCAATACTTTGAGTTTATTAACTTGTTGGTCTATTCAACAAATAACCGAGTGTTGATTATGTGCCCAGCACTGTTCTTGGTGCTAGAGATAGCAAAGAATAAGACAGTCTTGGCCATGAAGAATTATAGCTTGATTGTATATGGGCGTGTCTGTTAGTTAGGAGCTGCACCTAGACACCAAAGAAATAAAACAGGATGAGGTGTAAAGAACATTAGGTGGAGTGGGGAACCAGATTCTTTTAGGCCCCCTGAGGGCAAGGTTAGTCCCAGAACCCATGTCTCTTGATTCACGGTTCAGTGTTCTTTGATGATATGCCAGTCTTTCAAGTTGAACTTTTCACAAGGTAAAGTGATTTTACATAAAGGGTTAACATGAATGATGCCAACTCAGATAAATATTTTTCGCAATGGATTCTATGGCTTGTGGGTATGGCATTCCAAAAAGACTTCCATATCATGTAGGCTAATACTGTTGCTGTTTATTCACAAGCCAGAATAATCTTAAGAAGTATTACAGTAATCTTCACGTGGTCGCTTTCTTCTGTTTTCAGTATTGTGGGATTTTGGAAAACTCTAGTTGCATTTTCAGGGCTTTAGAATCAGAGTTTCCAGCTTACATTTTGTATGTACTTTTGACTGGAGAATCAAGTTCGAAACGCCAAGTGATTAGGTATATGTTGGTAGAACTTGTTCTCTGCAGTGTCAGGCACACACTAATAGTAGCCCTTGACCACAGTCAGTGATAATCCTTCATTTTGTGAACATCGGAATACATTTTCCATTTGCAGTTTGCCCTAGACTTTTGAGTGGAATTAAGAATATATCTTTGAGAAGCATATCCTCTGGTATTTAGTGGCCACCACAGAATAGGTCCTCAACTTGAGGGTCAGTGTAATAAATTACTGTAAATGTTTGTAATGAATTGTTATAATGCCAAGACCTTATGCAAAAGAAACCAGATAGGTTGACACAGACATCCCTCGTCTGTTCTAATCATCCTTCATGAATAAACATGTTATCTTTTGGAGTACCTAGGTTTACAGAGTACTAATGCTATAGTCATTTTCAAGCTTTTAAAAATTAGCAAGTGGTATATCTGTTTTCCCCTGTAGTATGGGTAGGTGCTGATGAGTGGTTTTCTTTTTTCTAAGTTTGTAACCCTGTTGAAAAGTGGACAGAGGAGTCAGAGCTAAGACTGTTAGCTCTGTCCCTCCGGTCTTTATCCCTGACTCATAATTACAGCTAGACAACTCCAGGCATCCTGCGGAGGAGCAGATGGAATGCGCCTTCTCTCTGAGCAAAAGCAGCCCAAGAGGAGATCCCATATGGCTGCAAGCTGAAGACAGTCATGCATGGGCATAGTTCTCTCTCTGATTCTCCCTTGTGAGAAGGAGTGAGTGAATGAGGACTATTAAGACAGTAGCTTAGTGGTTCTCAGCCTCAGCATCCAGAATCATCTGGGGAGCTTCTAAAAAATAAAGACGGCTAGGATCCATCCTTATAGTTGTAGAGTCAATAAAACTTTCCCAGAATGGTCTAATCGTGCAGCCAGAGAACCACAGCTCTAGTGGAAGTCCTCCATCAGAAAGAGAATCTAGAAGGAGCTGGACAATGCCACTTCATTTGTGCTTAAATCCCCAAATGTCCTCCTTTCCAAATTAATGCTTTTAGCCATGTCCTGTGTCATATAGTGTGGAAGATAAAAGTGTTCTGGAGTCAGACCATCTGATAGCATCACAATCTTGATCTGGTTGCTTCAGCTTTTTAAGTAAATATTTCCATTTGTAAAATGGAGATAATAGTACTTCTTCATAGGGTCTGTTTGAAGCTCAAATAAGATAATAGATTCGAAATACTTAGCACGATACCTGGCACACAGGATAAATGCACATTTAAATATAACAGTCATCATCTTTATTAGATAATTTATCAGCCTGAATGAAATATTGAAGGATTTTTTTAAAAATCTACATTTATATAGATTGCTCTGTATCTGTGTAGCCCACGTTGGTCATTGCTAATGCAACTGAATATTACATCTTGACCCATTCTCAGCTTCGACATCTGGGTTATTTTTCATTTTCTACAAATATTGCTAGAACCAACAATGATATGGGAAGAGGAGTTCTTTGATTTTCTTGGAGTATTATTCCTCCCAAAATGTGTTTACCAGGTAATATAGGTATGGTCAATATTATGAGATTACTCTAAAGGGAGGGTATCATGATGTACCATTGAGAATATATGGGTTTGCCATTTGCCCCCTTACTGAGGAGGCTGAATAAGGAACTGTTGTTTCCAAGAGCTACTTGATGGACTAGAACAGTGACGAATTGTCAGCGGAGAGAACTGGTTCTAGACCTTAGATTTATACAGCAAGAAAAGATACCTTAAGGCTTAAAAACACTTTACATTTCTCAAGAACAATTTTGGTATGGTATTAGATGCTATTTCAAGAGCAACAATGATCTAATGCTTATCTTTCCTTTCTAAAAATAACAGTTTGAAAGTAGATACTACATTTGGCCATTAGCCAAGTTAGTTTTACATTTATAGAAAAATATGTTGGATAGCAGAAATTGTTTTTACACATGTAATTTTCCTGAAGTGTTTTTATATAGCTGAGTTACCATTAACCTTTTCTTCCCTTTAAGTAGGGGTGGTGAGTGAGATGTTAGAATTGTTCTTCTGAATAATCTCAGTAAAAGAACTATAAATGACTTAATTTTATATGCAGAAAGCGCACGGAAATTATCAGGAAGTGAGTGTATTCCTGCCAGAAATATAATGCCTCATTTACTTAGACCGATACCTGACTAATGAGATCATACAAGCCTGGTATATGTTAAAATGTTTTTATTTGTGCAATATGTTTTTACAAGACTAGGATCTATTCTTATTTAAAGCCAAACATAAGCCAAATTTTGGAAAAGAATTAAATACCAGCCTGTTCCTTCCCATTTTGTTGCCATGTGAAATCAAGTAGCTTCAAAGTAATCACCACTTCCACTCCACACTAACAACTGTTCTTTTGGTTTATTTTTTGCAGGAGGTATATCGAATTCCAAAGAAAAGTCAAACTGAAAAGGAGAATACAAGTAGGTATTCAGAGATACTCTGTGCATGTGGCTTTACAAATATTCTTTTGGAAATATACAGAGGTAACTGATAAGAACTTGAGCTATTTTGCTTTTGAAACCAGACCATATATAATTAGGTAAATGAAATATATGGTATAAAGCTTTGGAAACTTGTATTTTATGCTTTCTTGGTGAATTTTTGTCAAAGGAGATGTCCCTTTGTACAACTTTGTTGTTGTTTTTCTTGAAGTCATGGCCTTTAGTAGTTTTTTTTCATTCATTTGTTCCTTAAGAGCAGACATTCTTAAACCTATACTCCTACAGATCTGTGTCTTTACTCATAGGTATTTCTGTACAAAATTCTTTGTTTACATTCATATTTCTGGGGAAAATTTAGAACTTTTCATTAGATTCTCAGGGAGTCAGTGACCCTTCAAAAGATTAAGAATCATTATTACAGAAGAGATAACAGGGAGGCCATGATGGTCTGGTTTCTGGGCTTTACCACCTAGTTCTGTTTTCATCATACTTCTTTAGAGATTTAAAGCAACGGGATCAATTACAGTGGCTGTCATTGGTCTCTTTAGGCCCTCCAGCACTGACTCCGTGTGAGAAAAGGAGACAGTATGTCATATTTTTGGCCTTTTTCTTTATTTTTGGCAAGAAGAGCCTTTTATAATCTTAAGTCTTAAATTGGTTAAATAATCTTACTGGTTAAAGACATGCGAGCCATCCTTTGTATTATTGTTGTATCTTTGGATGTTTTTAATTCTGCTGCTTTAGTCTCCTCATAGACAGATACCCTATTTAGGGCTGCAGAGAATTCTTCCCATAAGAAACAAGGCAGGACGAGGCAGTGCTGGTTGACAAAACCAGTGGCAGCACTGTAGAGTTGATCATCAGAGGCTAGTTTCTCTGGGCCCTCTGAGTTGAGATCATTAATAACTTGATAGTCAAAGCTTAAATACCTTTGAGGTTTCCCCGCAACGTTTTGCAAATATCTAGTCTGGTCCGGCCCTCTGAGAGATGATAGATACATGGCATCGTCTATAATAGATGACTGTAACCTTTTCAGGAAGCAACCCTTTGTGCACTAACTTTAGTCTCTCACTCACATAGGGATTCCCTCCCCAACCTCAGTGTCAGGCATTTAGATTAAAGAAATGCTTATAATTCAAGCCTGCCTTCTATGCTACTCTTCAGTGTCAAGCAGTTAAAACACATAAAGCTTTTTAAATTCTCAAGGATTGTGAAATACTTTCAGAAATATGTAGTCTAGCTTTACCCTCATTTTATGAGTAAATCAGCCTGATAAATGGAATGACTTCTCTGTCTCACATACTCTAAGACTCAAAGTCAGAATATGAACTGTTGGTATGATTTCATTTCTTATTTTACCAGGATATGGTGAAGAAATAGTCACCTCATAAGGAAATTAACACCAGGGCAAGGAACCTGGTTTCGAAGATGAAAATATAGTAGTCATGGGCAGATACAGATGAAACTAATAGTACTTCACAGGAAGATGTTGTACTAATACCTTGTGAGCTGGGACAGTTGTTTTAATTGTACAGCATATTTCTACCAGCGTATGGTGTAGATGAGTTCTGTTAGCTGTTCATGGACTAATGGTCATACATGGCTGTAGATTAGTAACTGTTTTGCAAATAAATGGAGTTTCTGGCCAACTAAAAGGAGAACTGTGAGAATGGCATATGTAAACCTAACCTTACTGCTAGGGAGAAAACAACTGATAGCATGTTTTTCTGAAATAAGGGGGGGAAAACAGTTTATTGAGAATTTGCTTTGTGCTGCACAAGAGATTTTTATCAGAAATTCTGTCCTCCAGGAAGAGAGCAGTCTGGATTCATCATTTAGTGGTACTGACATACACAAAGCAGCAGCATATAGTATCAGTCAATTTACATTGAAATGTTCAGTAGTGGGATTTAGACTTCTTAGGGAGATAAGGAACTAGGAGGCATGATCAGTGCGAAGTAGTACTTAACAATAGCTTTTGGGAGCAGTGATAGTGGAATTGGGTGAGGGTAAAGCAAGCAATAACCATTTTGGGTAGAGACTGAGGGGAAAAGGTTAGTAGTACCATCTTGCAGTAGGAAGCAGCATTCTTTTTTTAAAGATGTAGCTCTCTGTCTTTGATAATTTCCTCAGTTATCACCTATTATCACCTATGTTTGAAATATTTTCCTTTTGAAATTATAGTTTATAAAAAGTCTAATCATTTTTTTTAATTATTTAAATTAAAGAGACTTTTCCTCTTGAAGGTTTTCATACTTAGCATTGTGAGGCTGTTCTACAAATTGTAAATATACACAGTTACAGGTGCAGTAGAAGGCTTTTTCATTTTGAACTGACAAGCAGACTGCTTTACTAAAGGTAACGGGAATATTTTGCATGAATATGTTCCACAGAATTTGTTTAAAATGTTGAAGGCTTGAACTGAGACTTTAGTGGGGAAAGGTAGAAAAGGGTATTCACGGAAGAGGCTTTTAGGAAGTAGCATGCACGCACACACACAAGACTTTGTGTCTCATCAGATTCAGGACTGGGTATGTGAGGGAAGAGTCTGTAAATCTGTTGGGTAGAAATGTTATTCTATAGTTGATGTACTATCATGATGAGAAAAGTCTACCAAGTAAAGTTTTTAAAAAACCTTTTCCCTTAGTAACTGAACGAGGAAGGGATCCCGCTGGTTTCAGAGATCAAACAGCTGCCCCAAAGACTCCTAACAGGTCGAGAGAGAGAGACCCGGACAAGCAAACTCAAAATAAAGAGAAAAAGAAACGAAGGGGCTCCCTCTCACCTCCTTCCTCTGCCTATGAGCGAGGAACAAAAAGGCCAGATGACAGGTAAGTGGCCTGTGTGAGTTTTTCTCTTTTCTGAACAATTCAAAACATGTCCAAGTCATACTTTTCTGATTTTGACAGCAGGGACTTTTGGAATAAGTATATTTTGGTGATGAGTGAATATAAAACTTCACCGATAAATACTGTGATAGTCTCTTTTGACAGTAATAGTAGCTGTGAAGACTAATAAAAGATTTTTGGTACTTGAATGGTTTTTACTTGATAACATTTCAGTGCTATTTGAGGAGCCAAATACTTGTGCTTTAAAGGGGCATGGGCGTTGGTGGGCGATAACTTTTCAAAGATGATGGTAATTCTTCCAAAGTCAGAATTTTGTTTTCTAGCGAATCTTGTACCGTATTAGTCAAAATGCTGATAGAGCCCTGTGTCATAGCACTGTAACTGTCATGCTAGTAGAAAAAAAAGCTATATGCAGTTGTCAGAATTTTTAATTTTGGGCTGTCTGGGTATGTAACAGTAATTCATCATAATTTTAATGTGCATTCCCCTGATTACTTAATAAATTGAACATCTTGTTATATATATATTGGCCATTTTGTTTCCTCTTCTGTGAAATGTCTTTATATGTGTTCATTTATTAAATGATTTGTCTTCTTGAGTTTCAGGAGTTTTTTATATACATTCTAAATATAATTCTGTTTTGGTGATAATTTTTACTAGTATTTTTTCCCAGTTTATAGCTTGTGTTTTGACTCTTTTTGTACTTTCTGATATACAGAATTTTTAAATTATGGTTTAATTGAATCTATTATATGTGTTATATGTTTTGTTTATGGTTAGTGCTTACTGTATTTTAAGAATTTTTTTCCCTACCGTTGAGGTGATGTTTTTTAAAAAAGAGATTTAAGTCCTTAATCCATTGGGAATTTCTGTATATGTCGTAAGGTAGGGATCTGGTTTCATTGTTTTAAAGGTGAATACCCAGTTGTCCCAGTGCCATCTCCGTGAAAGGCCACCCTTTCTCCGCTGATCCGCAGTGCAGGCTCTCTCCAAGTTTTCATCTAGGGAGATTCTCGGCTCATAATGACTGTAGCTCATATTAAGTCTTGATAGCAAGGAGGGCAAATCCCTACTTGCTCTTTTGGATGTCATCTTTTCTCAGACTTGTTCCTCTTCAGAATCTGCTTGTCAGGTTTCTCCCATCTCCGCCACCCTCTCAAAGAGACGCTTCTAAGACTTGCCATCTTTACAGTTTTGAGTATTTCTATTTCTGTATTCTAATTGAGTGTTTGAATATTCTCTGTCTAGTTACATCTTTAATATTTTTAATAAAGGTAAAGGTTTCCATGAATCTCTTTGTGTCATATGGTCTATTTCTAAGAACTTTGATTTTTACTTTTCACTTTGTTGCTGTGTTTAGATATGCAGTGGCCTTTTCTTATTGCTCTTATGTTTGGCGGCCAGATAAAACTTATTAATTTCAAGAGTATAGAGGTTTTGCACTTTTTTTGTCTTTGTCAACAGTCCATATCCTATGAATTTTTTTTCCTTTCTAATCCTTATGCTTGTTCTTGTTATTTTGCCAGCAACACCACCCATATGTTGTTTTTTTTTAATCTTAGTATTGATTTCTACTCGTGTTTTTATTACCTTCCATTTTTTTAGGCTTATTATATATATTTTTTTAATTTCTTAATTGGAATAATTGAGTCTTAGCTCATTAATTTTCAGCATTTTTCTCTTCTATAACAAGTGTTTAAGGGTTTAAATTTTCCCATAAGTAGTACCACTTGAACTACTCTTTTGACAATATAGTTTTATTCTAATCTAGTTCTAAATACCATTAGATTTGCAGTGTCTTTAATTTTTTTTGTTAAATTTTCAATTTAATTGCCATTAATTAATTGGTTGAGACTTGCTTTATAGTCTCATTTGATATTAACAGAAGTATACTGTCTTCCTTTTCCTTTCAACTACTCTGTGTCTGACAAATAGCTCATAGCCAATTTTAAAAAAATATTTTGTGGCAATTCTTTAATTGGTCGTTTCAATTTAATAAAATCTAAAACTAATCAATGACCTGAACAAGGTAAGTGATTTAGGATACTTTAGGATACTTTAACTCTGATCATTTAGCCTTCCCAATTTATATACTAAAATTCCTTCTTGCCCCCCATCAGTTATCATTAATTTTTTATATGTATACAAACAGATTTATTTAGTTTGTTTACATTTACCAGTTTCTCTGTTTTCCTTTTCTTATTTCAAGCCTTCCTTTAAAGGATTTCTTTTAGTGAATTTCTCTTCATAATATTTCAATTTGTGTCTAAAAAGTCTTTTTCATTTTTTGTTTTCATTGTTTACCCTCCATTTTAAAAACCAGCTTTATTTTATCAGCAGATATAAATTACAGTAAAATTTACAATTTTAAGTGTATAATTCAATGAGTTTTGTCAAATGCATGCAGTTGTATAACCACCACCATGGAGTCATGATATCGAACACTTTCATCACCTCAAAAATTTTTCTTGTGCCCCTTTGTAGTCAGTTCCATTCTGTTACCCCTAGTTCCTGGCAACCGCCGATCTGCTTTTTAGCTCTTTGGTTCTCATGTATATGGTATATGGTATCACATATTGTATTTGAATCTGTCTTCTTTCACTTAGCATATTGCATTTGAGAGTCGTTCGTGTTATTATGTGTCTCAGTTCTGTTTTATTGTTGAGGGGTGGTAGTCTATTGTATAGCCATACCATTGTTTATAAATTCATTAGTCAGTAGACATTTGGATTGTTTCCTGATGGCTCTTGTGCGTATTATAGCTATGTACAAGTCTTTTGTGAACACTGACTCTCCATTTCTGAAAGGAAGTTTTACTAAGTTAACAGTTTTTTCTCAACACTTCAAAGCTGTTATTCTTCAGTCTTCTGGCCTCTCTTACTTTTGCTATGAAGCTTGTTGGTCTAATTGTTGTTATTCTGGCTTTCCTCATGGCCTGCTTTTAAAATGTTCTCTTTGTATTTGGTATTCTGCATTATCACTACCCTGTGTTTATCTAAGGATTTATTTTTCTTTTATTGGGTTGAAATTCATTGAACTTTTTGAATTTGAAGATCATCTTCTAAGTTACTAATTCTCTTCAGATATGATCCTCGCTTAACCACACCGTGAATCTTAGAGGCACTGAATTGAATTGAATGTTGGGTTATTTCTTGGTTCATGACACATACCGTTTCTATGCATGGACCTCTCCTCCATGTATTTATTATAATTAATGAGCACTGGAGATCCAAGCACAAAACTTAGGATCTTTTATGTGTGCATGCTCATCCTTTGTTGATATTTGTTATAAATGTGTGTGGTCAGACATACATCAAATTCTGTAGCTTTTATTATGTGTTTTGGCTTTTGTTTTAATTTCAGGAATTGTATTTATAGATCTGTCCCCAACTATAAAGAAGAATCTATTTAGGATGCTATATGTATCTTTATTTTGAAATTCTAGTATCTGAGGATAAAATTATTCTTTTCATCTAGGCATCTATTTTCTTGGTATTCTCTCCTGTCGGTGAGACTCCTTAAGTAATTATGAATGTGATTTTTTAACCAGTGCTACATTGGAGTTGGTGTACTTAACGGTTTATGATTGAGTGACATAACACTTGGTAGTGCTTTGATTTTGTCTGTGATTTAGGGAAAAACTTTTTGTGATGCCGTTTTTGTTTTCTAGATATGATACACCAACTTCTAAAAAGAAAGTTCGAATTAAAGACCGCAATAAACTTTCTACAGAGGAACGTCGAAAGTTGTTTGAGCAAGAGGTGGCTCAGCGGGAGGCTCAAAAACAGCAACAGCAGATGCAGAATCTGGGAATGACATCTCCACTCCCCTACGACTCTCTTGGTTACAATGCCAGTCATCACCCTTTTGCTGGCTACCCACCAGGCTATCCCATGCAGGCCTATGTGGATCCTAGCAACCCTAATGCTGGAAAGGTGCTCCTCCCCACACCCAACATGGACCCTGTGTGTTCTCCTGCCCCTTATGATCATTCTCAGACCTTGGTGGGACATTCTACAGAACCCCTTGCTGCCCCTCCACCTGTGCCAGTCGTGCCACATGTGACAGCCCCCGTGGAAGTTTCCAGTTCACAGTATGTGGCCCAAAGTGATGGAGTGGTACACCAGGACTCCAGTGTTGCTGTCTTGCCAGTGCCAGCCCCAGGCCCAGTCCAGGGACAGAATTATGGTGTTTGGGATTCAAACCAACAGTCTGTCAGTGTACAGCAACAGTACTCTCCTGCACAGTCTCAAGCGACCATATATTATCCAGGACAGACTTGTCAAACTGTCTATGGTGTGACATCACCCTATTCACAGACAACCCCACCAATTGTACAGGTAACCTCTCTTATCTCTTACATTTTATTTATGGAGTGTTAGATTCATGGGGGAAGTCATGCCATTGATCACTTTTATATGTTGATCAATACTAGTTATCTATTGTATAACAAATTACTCTAAAACTTAGCAGCTTAAAACAAGTAATTATTATCATAGTTTCTGTGGGTCAGGAATTCAGAAGTAGCTCGGCTGGGTAGTTCTGGCTCAGTCTTTTATGCAATTATAGTCAAGCTGTTAACCAGGCCTATCTAAAGGCTAGACAGGGATGGAAGATTCACTTTCAAGCCCACTCACATCATTGTTAACTGGCCTTGGTTCCTTACCACCAATGGGCCTCTCAGTAGGGCTGCTTACAGCATGCCAGCCAGCTTTCCCAATGCAAGTGATCAGAGAGAGAGAATGACTTCTGGATTACTCCTCTCCTTTTTGCTTGTAGGCATTGAATTATACACAATTTATTCTTCTGTATCCCTGTGAAAGAGAATGCTTTGTCATGGTAATTTAGAACATGGCTTGCCCCTTCTTCTAGACACAGCTCGTATGTTGTTTTTTATACTCTACCAGTTTGTCATCATAAAGTTTGCCAGAATGATTTTGATGCACTGAGCATAAAGATATTACTATGGTAGATAATAGTAATGTTAAATTTAAAAGCTTAAGAGTATACTGATTTAATATTTCAAAACGTATTTTTGTGTTTTTTAATCATTTTTCCCCCTAAAAAATAAAAGGATACATTTTAAGCTTTAAAAAGAAGAATGCATAAAGCATCATCCTTAGCACATTCCTGTCTCTCTCTCCCTCCTCCATTACTCTTCGTCATCCTTTAAATGTGAATTATAGGTGGCAGAGACTCCCAGAAATGCTTCCTGCACGCATTACTTAGTATCGATTAGTAATGTTTACTTATATATTAGTATTTTTGTGATGAAGCTGTGTCAAAATTTTGTTTGAAAGGTCATGACAGTATCCTGCTTTAATTCCTAAAATCTTAACTGTATTAACTTCTTTCATTTTTTTATGATCTCTTTAACCATCATTTTACATATTTGCAGTCTTAAAGACTTGAAGTTTTGTAGATTTTTCTACTTAATGTGATTCCTAACCATTTTTCTAAATTATTCCATATTTTTATGTGTGTGTATACACATACATGCATATACCTATACATTTTAATGGCTGTATAATATCCCATTTGCTTATAAGGTCACGTTTAGTCTTTTTTTCTGAGTCATTTTAATTGAAAGTACTTTTACATAATTGTAAATAGCAACACACTGAATATTCTTATACCATTAGGGGTGTGTGTGTGTGTGTGTGTGTGTGTGTGTGTGTGTGTGTTCTTTCATGTTTGACTTTAAATGAATGTGGTAGTGCTAAAAAGGGCTAGTAAGAAAATGGTCATTGTTGGTTGTCAGATATCAATTTTATAGAATGCTTAGGGATCGTAAACAAATTTCTTAGGCCCTAATTTCTCCTGCTGTCTTCCCAGATTTTTTCTTGTACCAAACCATTATTTTTGAGTTTTTCCTTGAGAATGTATATCACAGATCAAAGAAAAATGATCTGTTTCTATTCCACTCCTGTTTCTGAGGCATATTCTTAACCTAGCTGTTAGCACCTAAGCAACAGCAGGGGGAGATGTGGATATTAAAGACTCCTCAGTAGAAAGCTCTTTGGTCATATGGCTATTCTTGTGTAACAGAATCTTTTTTCCATCTCAGTGAGCAAAAGACTTCTCTAGGGTTTAGTCATACATATAGCTTTCAGACTCAAGCATCACAATTTTACTTGTTCCCAGTTTTCTGGTCTGTTCCTACCAAGAAGTCATTTATTGACTCCCTAACCCACTTTGTGTGTGCTAGAGTAGCAGATAAATGTACAAGGATGGTTCAGACTGTCCATTCCTTCTCTATGAGATTAGTTCAGCAGAGATGGGCTTTGGGTAATGAGAAGCGTAGAGCATGTTGCTAGTGTGGGTTTTGAGTCCTAATTCATCATTTACTACGTGTCCTGGAGACAGGCACTTAACATTCTTCAGTTTTAGTTTTCTAACCAATAAAATGAGAATGTCTCAGAGTAGTTGAGGTTTGCATGACATAATGGATATTAATAATGATAGATTCAAAGTACCATTTACTATAAAGGTTTAATTGTAGTTATTACTCTGACAGTTACCATAATAATACTGAGAGTATTGACATTTGTGGGCTGTAAGTTGCATCTGTCAAGGCCATCTGTCTGGTGTCTGGCTCAAAGATCTGACCTCCAGGAGGAAACCTTGAGGTCTGTGTTATTCAAACCTAGTATCAACCATGCAAAGATGGGCTACTCAGCATTTGTAGATATAACTTTGACAGTAAAGTATTATGTGATAGAATAGAAATTTGTGAGTATATGTACAGATATAATATGTTTGACATTTGATGTAGATGTATTATGAGAAGGTGATCATTTCATTTTTTTTGTCACAACTGCTTATTAAACATAAAAGCTCAAATCATGAGGCCACATGATTTATAGTGGTCTTGTAATATTAGTGAGTGGCTGTATTAAGTTATACTGAATCACATCTCAAAAACAAGTGCTCGGACTGATTTTTCACATAAAGTGAGTGATTCATATATAAAGTAATAGTAATTTTTTTTCTCTCTAGAAGTGGGGCAGAACAATTATGTTTTCCCCTCTGTAACAGATTGGACCTTCTTAGATTTATCTTGTAATTCCCACTGCAAGTCACATTTTAAAGATATTTCTAGACTGTGTTTATGTTTGAGAAGTTAGATTTTGTATAATTTCAACTCACTCTAACGGAAGAGCCAATTTCTAACAGATTTGACAGACACATGCTATTTGGATATACCTTATAAATTATACATTTTTTGTATTATGTCAATGGGACTGCAGTCCAGTTTCACCTTTTTATTGCTGCTACTGTTTTGGCATTGGTGTGTGATTTTCAGTTGGTCTAGATAGATACTACAGAACCCTGAAAAATGTTCATTTTCCCTTTACTTTTTGACAGTTTGAGTTTTAAACACTATACTTCCAAATGAAAGATTATGCCAACCTGGAAGTCAATTACTGCTTTATTAGAGCTATAGAAGTATAAATTATGAATTTCTTCATTTTATCTTTTAGAGTTATGCCCAGCCAAGTCTTCAGTACATCCAGGGACAACAGATTTTTACAGCTCACCCACCAGGAGTGGTGGTTCAGCCAGCCTCAGCCGTGACTACAATAGTTGCGCCAGGGCAGCCTCAGCCCTTACAGCCAGTAAGAAATATTTTGGTTGATAAAACTCTCATTGGCTGCCTACCTTATCTTAAACAGGTTTACTTTTTGCTTTTGTTGTTGTTGTCGTTCTAAGTTTTTGTTTTTTAATTTTCGTAGTCACAATTTCAAGTGCCTATGTAACCTGACGGTATGTTACTCGTCCATTTTTGACAGTTTAAAAAAAATTCTGTGGAATTTAATAGCTGTGTTATTTTATATATATTTTACTTCTAGAATCCTTTTCATTTGCAATTTTAACTGAACTTGTATTTTTATACTTTGCTATGAATTTCTGAAGTAATAATTTTTTAGACTAGCGATCATTCTGATACTGTATGATTCTATACTAGATTATAGACTAGGAGTATAGAATTGAATGCTATACTTCACTATACGTGTTGTTACATGTATGTATTGAGAAAAGCTCTTGTTATTCTTACCACATGTAGAAGGGCATGGTAAAATCTTGATGAAGTGTTTCTAGGTGAAATGGGAAATAGGCTGGTATTGGAAGCAGTTGAGAAACTAAGCAGGAGCTTAATAGGATCAGATTAGCAGTTTCGCATACTTACAGTTCTGGAGAAGTTTCTGCAGCAATTTGGTGAGTAATGGTGGCATCGGACAGGTGGGACAGTTAGTGAAGGTGGAGTGAAAAGACTGCATGTGGAACAGTCGAGAGAAAGACTGTGCACTCACAGCAGGTGTTTGAGGGATTGTTATGAGTCGGGCCCCTTTAGGCATTTTGAATACAAACAGAAAATTCAGTTCCTATCCTTAGAAGCTAACGTTCTAGTTAGAGTTTAGGATCACAATGGAGGTACTTAAAACAGAGCTTAGTGTCATGAAAGGTACAGGTGAAGAGTATGAGGAGGGAAGGAATCATTCTCAGCAGGGGGGAGGATTAGTAATTCCATAAGTACTGAATGTATTGGAATCTCAAGTGACACCACAGCTTGGAGGAAAGAGGTCCCTTCACAGGCCAGAGAGAGGACTTCGAGAATGAGGAAAGTGGAACTTAAGCAAAGCCAAAAATAAAGAATAGGCAGCAACGTGAAGTGGAGATTAAAGGGGCGGGAGTATGCACCAAACAGTGCTCTCGAAGACCCATGTTTGCTTAAAAGTAGGCACATTTTATCTTAGGATCTCAGGTTCTTCTTTAACTGCTCAAGCAAAGGTAAAGCTGGAAAAATTATTCTGTTAACTGGCTAACGTAGCTGCTGTGACAGAATACTACAGACTGAGAGACTTAAACAACCGAGATTCATTTTCTCACAGCCCTGGGGCTGGGAGTCAGATCAAGGTGTGGGCAGGTTTGATGTCTCCTGAGGCCTCTCATCCAGCAGATGGCTGCCTTCTCACTGTCTGCACGTGGTTCCTGACGCCTCTTCATCTGATGGGGATACCAGTCCTATTGGATTAAGGCCTCACCTTTATGACCTCGTTTATCCATAATGACCTCTTTAAAGGCCCCGTCTCCAAATACAGTCACGTTGGGGGTTAGGGTTTCATCATATGAATTTTGGGGAAATACAGTTCAGTTCATAACTTATTATGAGGCTTTTGTGTTTTTTAAAATGTGCAATTTTTAAAAATATAAATATGAGGTTTCAAACAGAATGGTACAGAAAAATAATGTAAAAATGTTAACATTCGGTCATATTGTTTTTCAAATCTTTTTTTTTTTTTTTTTTTTTTTTTTTACAAAAGAGATACTATATCCAAAGCTCATGAAGTTGATGTATCCTGAAGTTGATGTATGCCATTTGGCATTGTGGGTTTTTTTTGTTTTGTTTTGTTTTGTTTTGTTTTTTAAGATTGAAAAATACTCTATTTAGATAATAAGCTGTTGAATATTTTTAATGTGATGTTTTAGATGGTGAACCGGAGCCAATTGTCAATTTTTTGATAGCTCTTTAAAGCTCTTCATATACACTGTCTCTGATCATTTCCCAGGTTGTACCTTTGCTTTATATTAAGTAGACTATTTTTGTCCTTTTCAGCCAGGTTAAAAGAGATGTGATTGATCAAAAACTTCTGTGTTTCTTTTAGCCTGATTTGGTTGTGTCTAATAATCTCTTGGATCTGCCACCCCCGTCTCCTCCAAAACCAAAAACTATTGTCTTACCTCCCAACTGGAAGACAGCCCGAGATCCAGAAGGGAAGATTTATTACTACCATGTGATCACAAGGTAAGAAGAGTTGTGTGGGTGTCCCCAAATCAGCTTTCAGTTGGTTAAAGAAGCTGCCACCATAAGGGAGGTTTTATATAATAACTTGTCATTGGCTGTTCACTGTGCTTGAGGGCTATTGAGTTTCCAGAATCACATCTTAAATGTTATGTTATATCTTAGACTTTGGTTCTTTTTAGGTGTGTATTGGTGTATTTTCAATCTGCAAGATTCTTTCAGATAAATTTATGAGTTTTTTAAAAAATGGTAATGACTTCATCTAATACTATAAATATCAGGGGTTATGGGCAGACCTTTTCTGTAAAAGGCCAGATAATAAGTATTTTACGCTTTGCTGGCCAAACAGTCTCTGTCGTGACTACACAATTCTGCCATTGTTGTGTGAGCAGCCATAGCCCATACATAAATGAATGGGCATGTCTGTACTCAAATAAAAATTTATTTATAAAAATAGGAAATGGGCCAGATTTGGTCCATGTGCCATAGTTTGATGGCTCCTACTATTTATAAGAATCTCAGTTTACATTTTTCTTCGAAATTAAAAATATATATATCTTTTAGACAGCTTTATGTGAATATATGTGCTTTCCGTGTATGTGTTTGTGTGTGTGTGTGTGAATTGTTTGGGTGCATGTTTTATAATCTTTATTTACCCATCTATAGAACTTTCTCTACCAGTTAATATAGAACTACATTATTTTTACTGCTTGCTTATACTTTATTGTAGGGGTCAGCACACCATGCCTATATGGACTACATGTTTTTTCAGATCGTTTTTTGGGAACACAGCTACACCCATTTATGTAGGAATTGCCTGTGGCTTATTTCACACTAGAGTGGCAGAGTAGATTAGTTGTGACAGAGATCAAATGGCCCACAAGGCCAAAGATACTTACTTTCTGATCCTGTATAGAAAAATGTTTGGCAACCCCTACTTTCTCATATGGCTATACCAAATTTATTTAACCCATCCTGATTGATGGATTTTCGCTGTTTTATATGCAACTCTAACTCTGGTCATCCTTACAGACACTAATCTTATTACCTTCTTCGGGTGGATTCTTAGAAGTGGAATTGTTGGTGAAAAGAGATACATACTTTAAATCGATAAATATTGTCAGCTTGCTATTTAAAAAATTGTTCATACCAATTTGCTCTTTTTTTCTTTTTTTAAATAAATTTATTTATTTAAATTAGTTTCAAGTATACAGTACATTAATTAGACATCTATAATGTTCATAAAACAGTCCCCCCAAGTGCTCCCTCCTTCCCCCAGCCCTCCACTTAGCCATCATATTAGTGCAAACTGCATTCCCTGTGCCCAACTATCAACTACTAATTTATACTTCTTTAAGCCTTTACCTCATTCTCCCAGCCTTGGAACCCCCTTCCCCTCTGTCCGTCGCCAAAGTATCCACTGTGTTTGTGAGTCTGTTTTTGATTAGTTTCTTCTTTTTGTTCCTTAGATACTGCATATAAGTGAAATACGGTATCTATCTTTCTCTGACTTATTTCACTCAGCGTAATAACCTCTAGGTCTATCAATGTCGTTACAAATGGTAGGATTTCATTTTTTTTAATGGTTGAGTAATATTCCATTGTATATATGAACCATAATTTCTTCATCCAGTTGTCTGTTGATGGGCATTTAGGTTGCTTCCATGTCTTGGCTTTTGTAAATTGTGCTGCCATGAATATTGGCGTGCATAGATCTTTATGATTATTGTTTTGGTTTTCTTTGGATAAATTCCCAGAAATGCAATTGCTGTGTCAAAAGGTATATCCGTTTTTTATTTTATTTTTTTTAGGTGAGGCAGTCCTTGGTTGACCTCATAGATTGCAAAGACCTTGTCAGTTTACAATCCCTTATTTTTTATGCCTATAGCATCTGGTCTTCCTAGGTGGGTCTCCCATCCAACTACTAACCAGGCCCAACCCTACTTAGTTTCTGAGATCAGACAGGATCAGGTTTGTTCAGGGTGGCATGGCCATAGACCATTTGAAATTTTTTTAGGAACCTTTATACTGTTTTCCATAGCATCTGTACCAATTTTGCAACCCCACCAACAATGTATGAAGGTTGCCTTTTCTCCACATCCTTGCCAACACTTGCTGTTTTTTCATTTATTGATGATAGCCATTATGACAGGTGTGAGATGATATCTCATTGTGGTTTTAATTAGCATTTCTCTGATGATTAGCGACCTTGGACATCTTTTCATGTGTCCGTTAGCCATCTCTACTTTCTCTTTGGAGAAGCATCTGTTCAGATCTTCTGCTCATTTTTTAATTGGATTGTTTGGTTTTTGTTGTTGTTTAAATTCTTTATAGATTTTGGATATTAACCCCTTATCAGATGTATCATTAGCAAATATCTTCTCCCACACAGTTGGTTGTCTTTTTATTTTGTTGGTGGTTTCCTTTGCTGTACAAAAACTTTTTGGTTTGATGTAGTCCCATTTGTTTATTTTTTCTTTTGTTTCCCTTGCCGGAAGAGATACAGCAGAAAAGAAATTTTTGTTGGTAATATCAGAGAGTTTACTGTCTATGTTTTCTTCTAAAAGTTTTATGGTTTTGAGTTTTACATTTAAATCTTTAATCTGTTTTGAGTTTATTCTTGTATGTGGTGTAAGAAGATGGTACAGCTTTTTTTTTTTTTTTGCATGTATCTGTCCAATTTTCCCAACATCATTTACTAAAGAGACTGTCTTTACCCCATTGAATATTCTTACCTCCTTTGTCATATATTAAGAGAGTGTATAGGCGTGGATTTATTTCTGGGCTCTCTATTCTGTTCCATTGAGCAATATATCTATTTTTATGCCAGTACCATGCTGTTTTGATTACTGTAGCCTTGTAGTATAGTTTGATATCAGGTAGTATGATTCCTCCAACTTTGTTCTTCTTTCTCAAGATTGCCATGACTATTCAGGGTTTTGTATGGCTCCATATAAATTTTAGGATTATTTGTTCTAGCTCTCTGAAAAATGCCATTGGTATTTTGATAGGGATTACATCGATTCCATAGATTGCTTTGGGTAGTATGGCCATTTTAACAATGTTGGTTCTTCCCATGAACAGGATATATGCTTCCTTTTATTTGTATCTTCTTCAATTTCTTTTTTCAATGACTTATAATTTTCTGAAAACAAGTCTTCTACCTTCTTGGTTAATTCGATTCCCAGGTACTTTTTAGTTTTCGACGCAGTTGTAAATAGGATTGTTTTCTTAATTTCTCTTTCCGAAAGTTCATCATTGGTGTATAAAAATGCCACTGACTTCTGAATATTTATTTTGTAACCTGCTACTTTACTAAATTCACTGATCAGTTCTAACAGTTTTTTTTTTGTGGAAACTTTAGGATTCTTTCTATATATTATCATGTCATCGATAAAACGACAGTTTCACTTCTTCCTTTCCAATTCGGATGCCTTTTATTTCTATTTCTCTTGTCTTATTGCTGTGGCTAAGACTTCCAATACAGTGTTGAAGAGGAGTGGTGAAAGTGGACATCCTTGTCTTGTTCCTGATCTTAAGGAAAATGCTTTTAGCCTTTCCTCATTGAGTATGATGTTAGCTGTATGTTTGTCATATATATGGCCCTTATTATGTTGAGGTATGTTTCCTCTATTCCCACTTTGCTGAGAGTTTTTATCATAGGTGGGTGCTGGATTTTGTCAAACGTTTTTTCTGCATTTGTCGACATGATCATATGGTGTTTTTTTTTTTGATTTGTTAATGTGGTGTATCCCATTAATTGATTTGCGGATATTGAACCAACCTTGCATCCCAGGAATAACTCCAACTCGATCATGGTGTATAATATTTTTAATGTATTGCTGAATTCAGTTTGCTAATACTTTGTGGAGGATTTTTGCACCAATTTCATAAGAGATATTGGCCTATAGTTTTCTTTTTTGGTAATGTCTTTGCCTGATTTTGGAATCAAGGTAATGGTGGCCTCATAAAAGGAGTTAGGGAGCCTTCCCTCTTCTTAAATTTTTTGGAATAATTTGAGAATAGATGATAATTCTTTGAACGTTTGGTAAAATTCATCTATGAAGCCATCTGGTCCAGGACTTTTGTTTTTTGGGAGGTTTTTGATTACGGATTCTTTTTCATTGGTGGTAATCAGTCGGTTCAGATTTTCTGTTTCTTCTTGACTCAATCTTGGGATATTGTGTGTTTTTAGGAATGTGTCCATTTCTTCCAGATTGTCCAATTCGTTGGCATATAATTGCTCATAGTATTTTCTTATGATCCATTGTATTTCTGTGGGGTCTGGTTATTTCTCTTCTTTCATTTCTGATTTTATTTATTTGAGTTCTCTCTTTTCTTTGATGAGTCTGGCTAAGGGTCTGTGAATTTTGTTTATCCTTTCAAAGAACCAGCTCTCAGTTTCATTAATCTATTGTATTGTTTTTCTGGACTCTATATTTCCTTTATTTCTGCTCCGATCTTTATTATTTCCTTTCTTCTATTCACTTTGGGCTTTGTTTGCCGTTCTTTTTCTAGTTCTTTTAATTATAAATTTAGATTATTTATTTGAGCTTTTTCTTGTTTTTTGAGGTAGGCCTTTTATTGCTATGAATTTCCCTCTTAGGACTGCGTTCTCTGTGTCCCATAAATTTTGAGTCGTTGTGTTTTCATTTGTCTCTAGATATCTTTGGATTTGTTCATACCAATTTAGACCCCACAAAAAGTAAACAAAAGTGCTTTTTTCATCATGTAGATTCTTTTAATCTTATATGTCTAAGGTAAGAAATCTCATTTCATTTCCACTTATTTTATTATTTAGATGGAATGTCTTCATTAAATTATTAGCAATTTGTATCTTGTGAATTGCTTGTTTGGAGTATATAGCCATTTTCTGACAGCATCATTAGATATCACTATCAAGGATATTGCATATGTTTTTGTTTGTGAGTCTTATGACATAAAGAAGTTTAAAATTTTCATAGTCAAATATTTCCTCTTTACATTTTCTGCTTAGAAAAGCCTTCCTTCCTTCTGTAAATACTTTTCTAAAACAAACCCTCATTCTCTTGCTCCCTGAAAACATAGTGATTTTAAAAACCATTGTTTGCAAATTTTACCAGAACTTTGTATTTTCAGTACTAAAACAAGCTTTTTAATGTACTATTACTTTTCCAAAAATAAAAAAAGATTGCTATTTCTTATTTATATGTGTACCTTTTCCATCTTTTTTTAGGTTTTCCTCAGCTAACACTACACTTCCTATTCTGCTCACTTTCCACAGTAAAGCCACAGCTGCTTGTGGTTCTTTGATTACAGTAGAAATCTTGAGCCCATTTTTTAATTAGTTGATTGGTCTGGAGGTGAGCCCATTTTCACAATCATCTGCAAAACTGATTTACTTCAGGTGCCTTTAATGTTGCTGACTAAAGATCGGGGCGCGGTAGGAAAGCAGAAGACTGTGATGGTGGGATCGGCCCGCCAGCTCTGGTGCCCGCTTCTCCGAGGCCTTTGATACCTTAAGTGATTCCCCTTAATATTTGCTGCTTATTTTCAAAGCAGCTAAAAACATGCAACGTGATAAACTGATTGAACCCTTCTTTTTGCAGTCATTGGAGAATATATTTATCAGAGGGCATACTTTTTTAACCTGTACATTTTTCAAGCTGAAACACCTGTGCCAGAGTTATCTGTTTAATGCTGCTAGCCATCAAGCCAAAGGGGAGACTACAAACAAGAGGCTCCTCAAGCGAAGAACTCGTTCACATAGTCGAGGATCGTGAGGAGTGTGTTGTGATTTGTTTTGTGTTGCTCCAGGCACATGCTAGGTACCATCAGTGATCTCTTCAGCTGTGTAGGAATGGCATGGGCAGGTACCTAGTCCATGTATTTTTTTAAACTTTGCTGAATCTTATTTTCCGGACATCGCCAGGTGAGAGACAGACAAGATGTTTGGTTTTACTTCTCTCTTTGACACCCAGCAGCAAGTGTTGCCACATCACTGGCTACAGAAATACAGTGGGCTAAATAATGTATGTCTCTGAGATAGAATCATTGCTGCTGGGAAGATAGCAAAAGAATGTCTCTCTCAGTCTTATGGAGCTGACTTGTTCTGGGTCTCATTGCCTGTTGTACTTTATATCTATATGAGCAGAAATGCCTGTGCCAGAGTTACCTGTTTTCTGGCCATGACAGCATGACTGTTCTTACCTTATTCTAGGCAGACTCAGTGGGATCCTCCTACTTGGGAAAGCCCAGGAGATGATGCCAGCCTTGAGCATGAAGCTGAGATGGACCTGGGAACCCCAACATATGATGAAAACCCCATGAAGGTGAGTGTGGTGCACACATGTATTTCCTGATCATTTGAGAGTCTTTGCCTTGTCATTTTGTAGGGTCAGTAAGTAGCCACATGGTCTTGGGATTCTGTTTTTCTTATTGTTCTGGAGAATTATACATTTAATAGATGCTGAGGGGCGAGGCTAGGACATTCAAATAATACAGAAGTATGGTATGTAGAACAAAAAATAAAACCCTTTCTGTTCAGCTGCTCTCCTTTCATCATTCTTTCCTCTCTGGAGGTAAATCCTGTTAACCTTTTAGTGTAGGGTTTCTCAACCAGGAGCAGTTTTGTTCCTCAGGGGACATTTGGTAATATTTTAGAGATATTTTTGGTTATTACAATTGAGAGGATGCTACTGGTGTCTAGTGGGTAGAGGCCAGGAAAGCCACTAAAACATCTTACAATGCACAGGACAGTCCTCCACAACAAAAGAACTGGCCCAAAATGTTAATAGTGCTATGTTTGTGAAAACTTGTTTTGTAGTATATTCTTCCAAGACCTTTCTGGAAAACACACACACAGATGTTTCTCTTTTCATTTTAAATACACAAATGAAATTATGGTATTTATTTCCTTTAATGTGTCTTAGCTCTTTCCCTATAGATCTACTGCATTCGTCTTGAAGCTATATGTTTCTTTTTAAATGTGTTTTGGCTCTTTAACTGAAGCCTTATTTAGGTGGTGTGGTTTAATGTCCTGCCATTTTTGGATTGGTGGGTCTGGAAAAAAGTTAACTTTACATTAAAACCTCCCCAAAGGAGTATAACTCCACATCCCTTAAAAAAAAAAAAAAAAAAAAAAAAAAAAAAAAAAAAAAAAAAAGGTTTGAGACAGAGATATTTTACTATGGAGATACTAGTTTATAACAAACATGGCAAAAAAGAGCTTATTCCTAATCTCTCCCTTTGCCAAGACAGTAATTGGGATTAGAGATCATATAAATAAAATATTTGGTGATTGAATTAGAACAATTTTTATCCCTTTCCACTTGTAACAGACTTACTGTCTACTGATGAGGTGTCTTGAATGAAATTAAAGACTTTATTTCTATGTTCTAAGATCTGAATAGCACTCTTTTTTAAATTTTGAAAATGAGAAGAAGTGCTTAACTAGTGAGTCATTGGAGAGAAGTGGAAGAGGAAAGAGGAAGAAAGAAAGGAACTGGAATGAGAGAATTAAAGTGAAAACAAATTCACACCTTTTATATTTTACTCACTTTGAGAGAAATGTTCTTTCTTCACCATGTATTTGCCATTTGCCAAAAAGATACACACTTAAGTTAAATCTATGTGGAGCTTGCTAAATTTCAAATGAATCATTTGAGTCACTTTAACCATGTCATTCTAGCTATTGTACTGTCACATTTTTCTTGAATCATTTAGAAATATGCCCAGGATTCTTAGGCAACTGCCATTTAAATTATCTGGAAACTTCCCAATAAACAAAAAACCACAACTCCCCCTTTCTAGAATTCTGTAGCTACAGTAGTTAAATCTTTTGAAAAATAAACAGAAGGGTTTGAGGAAAGATCTCCAGTGCAGGACTACAGCTGAGCTCTGAGACTATATAAAGCATGTTGGAGACCTTATATTTGGTATCTTACCATAAATTATGACTAATCTTTTGGTCTGATGTGTGTATATTAAGTTAGTCCTTCAAAGCAAATGAAGAATAGGTAGAAAGTCTCCTGTTGCTTATTTAACGTTCCGAGAATTGGCCTTTCTTATATAAAGACCTTGTATTGGCAAATCCAAATCATTAATAACAGCCAAGCACCGAGTAAGAGCTGAGAAATAGGGGCAGCCTTATGTGCCATGCTGAGGTCTTGGACCTCCGTTCTCTGTCTGGGAAACAAGTGACATGATCAGACTTGCCTTTTAGGAAGCTCTGTGGTGGAGGTGGACTGGAAGGGTTGCCCATGGAGTTGGTGGCTTCCACGTGCACCTACTGTAATGGTTATATCTACTGAGCACCCAGCAGCACCAACCAGGCTTCACTTGTTAGAAATGCAGAACCTCAGTCCCTACCCCAGAGCTGCTGGATTAGAATCGGAGATTAACCAAGGTCCGTGGTGATTCCCATACACATTAAAGTTTAATAGGCACCTTGTTGTGATTGGCTGTAAGAGAAATCCATTTGTGAAAGCTGACTACCACTCAGAGTGAGTGTATTTATCAGGTTCTATCTGGTAACATACAGAGAAAGTAACATGTTCTAGGCAAGGCTGTAGCTTCTCAAGCCTTGCCCAAAATTAGTTATAATAAGTAAGTACACTCCAGAAAAGCTGGAGTGCCCTAACGTAACACAGTATTCACAGTGACAACTGTTGAAAATATGTGTTGTATATAATTAGGTTTTAGTGAAAAATTGTTTATTTTAACTTATAATGTGTCTCAGTATATCAAGTGTGAGTTCAAAGTTAGGGTTTGAGTTAATACTTTTGTCCTTAATAAACGGCGAAGTAACAAACTGGGTGATCAGATTCTAAAGTTGAGAGAAGGTAGTTAGGTTTAAAGTCTGCAAGTGAACTTTGAGGGATATATAGATATATCCCTTTCACGAACTGTAAAATAGGAAACTCTTACTGCTTGCTTAAGTTGTGAAAGCTTGAAAATTGAAAGGCCAGACCTCAGACAAGATACACATTCAGAGTATCGTGGCTGTAACTTGACTGTGCTTGAGGAACTTCAGAAGGAAACCGTAGAAGTGTTTTCTCAGAGTCTCTACCTGGGGGTTTAAACCACCAACTTAAAAGTATAATTTTTGTTTTCATTGTATAGTGAGGTAATAGAGATGATTTTCAAGATGGAATTCCACTCGGGGATGACTAAGACAGTGGGAACCTCAGTGTCTGTGGGAAACTGTTCCTTGGTGCTGTGCTCTAGTGTCAGCTGTAACAGCGGGAACATTTTTCTGTTTTCAGCTAACTGTACCACTCATTATCAGTATAAAGAAAAGGATAGCTCGGCTGTGACATCATCATTGATGTAAGAGACCACAAAGAACCCTATGTATATTGAATAATTTTTCTTAAAACCTCATAATAGACTTCTGAAAGAACAAGATATTTTAATATTTTAAACATACGCTATTACTTTCAGCTTAATTAGCAAGCACGTGTGCCTCAGTTAGTATATAGAGAAAAACTAGAAAAGTTAAGAAATTAGAGCATTTGCTTTTATAGCAGAGGTTTGACTGAGGGACTTTCACTGGGTTGTATAAACTGTAAGAGAAGTAGAGTTTCCTCAGACCAACCCACACAGTACAGCCTTCTCTGTCATTTCTTTTAGAGTAGCCTCCTGATATTCGTTTCAGTCATTTCATCAAATTATTTTAGGAATATTAAGCAACAAACAACAAGGAGTCCATTCAAGCGTCTGCAAAAGCAAATATAACATATCCTAGGACAGGAAAGTACTAAACTAAATCCAGTGCTTAATTCAAAAATAACTCTGATGTATTGTTAAGCTCGCATATGCTGGGAGGGATGTTGGTACATGTGTAAAGATGAGAGGGAGAGGGGAAATTATAAAAAAATTCCTCCTCCTAGCTCCCACTTGCCTTGGGGTTAGAGAGTAAGACTTCCAGTGTCAGCTTTCATTCAGTTTTCAGAGAAGACTGGAAACTTTTTCATTTTTCTGCTTTGCCATAGTACAAAAGTCCCTTCTGGAATTCGTATAATAATGAGAGTGCACAAAGTAGTTAAGCCACCAAACGTGTTTCTTATTGTGAACAAGTAGTTAAAGGAAGAGGTGTCGCTTTTTCTGCCAATCATAATCAAACCAAAACAGGGCTTGTAACTTTAATTCCTTGAGTGAACTTTTTTTTTAGGCGAGGCAACCCTTGGTTGACCTCACAGATTGCAAGGACCTTGTCAGCTTACAATCCCTTTATTTTTTATTTTTTATGCCTACAGCACCTGGTCTTCCTAGGTGGTCTCCCATCCAAGTACTAACCAGGCCCGACCCTGCTTAGCTTCTGAGATCAGATAGGATTGGGCTTGTTCAGGGTAGCATGGCTGTAGTGAGTGAACTTGTTAATAAGGTTTGATCTGTTCATGAAATAGTGATACCGTTTCTACTGAGCAGAATATAAAAATCAATTTGCACAGTTTTACACTTAATGTTTGATTTTATGTAAATGACACCTTTTTGATAAGCAGCTCAAAACATTCTGGCCTTGGAATTCAGAAGAAAGGAAAACAAATCATCTTTCTATAGCCATTTGCTTTCATCTAAACTTTTTCTCCCTTGATTTTGTGCATAGAACACAAAGGTGACACATTGAATATTATACCTTTGTATTTGCAAATGCTCCTTCCCATCCCTGACAAACACTGATCTTTTACTGTCTCCACAGTTGCCTTTTACAGAATGTCATATAGTCGGACGCATTAGTGTGTAGCCTTTTCAGATTGGCTTTATTCACTTAGCAATATGCATTTAAGGTTCCTCCATGCCTTTTCATGGCTTGCTACCTCATTTTTTTTTAACACTGAATAATATTCCATTGTCTGGATACAGCACTATTTATTTATACTATTTGTCCTTCAGCAACTGAAGGACATCTCAGTTGCTTCCAAGTTTTAGCAGTCATGAATAAAGCTGCTAAACACATCTGTGTGCAGGGTTTTTTTTTTTTTTTTTTTTTTTTGGACATAAGTTTTTCACTTACCTGAGTAAATACCAGGAATCACGGTTGCTGTATCATATGATAAGAGTGTGTTTCGTTTTATGGATTTTTGAGCTTTTTGGATCTGTGGGTTTATATTTTTAGCTCTAAAATTTCAGTTAGGTTATTTTTTAAGAGTATAAGTTTATTTTCTATATTTTTCTTTAAGTCTTTGAACATTTTAAATAGCTGTTTTATTGTTGTCTGCTAATTCCAACCTCACTTTTATTTCTGGGCATAGTAACTGTTGTTTTTTTTTTTTCTTGTAGTTATCAGATTAACATTTCATTTGCTTCACGTGTGTCTCATAACTTTCAGTCAAACATTGGACAGTGTGATTGTGATGTCATTGAGTTTCAGGGTTTAATATTCCATTAGAGATTGTTGAGCTTTGTTCTGGCAGCCAGTTAACTTATTTACGGATCAACTTGATTTCTTTGGAGGGTCGTTATTAGGCTGAGTCCAGAGTAGCCTTTTCTCTTGGACGACCGCTCCTGCCTAAGGGATGGCCTTACTGGGATCTCCACGGAATGCTCAGGTTAACACCAAGATCTTTCCACTCTGGCTGGTCAGCGTGCAGTTGTTTCTCAGTTTACTGTGAGCTCTGGAAACTGCTCGTTTATCACTCAGCTCAGACACTGGACTCCAGCCTCTGTCTCCTCAGCTCGCGGAGACCATGCCGTGCTTGGGTTTTCCTCCCCACACTGGCGTCTAGTGCAGGTGGAAAGCCAGGGTAATCAAAGGGCTTGTTTCTGGGATAGTGATCCAGTGCCGCCTAACATATGGAAACTTGTTTCATGTATTTTGTGTATACTTTTTTTTTATTAAAAAAATATTTTTCAATCGCAGTTGACGTACAATATTATATTAGTTCCAGGTGTACAACATATTAATTAGACATTTATTTTGTTTACTTTTCTAGTTGTTTACAGTGAAAGGGATAGTTCTTTCACAGCCTATCACGTGGCCAGAAGTACAAGTCTGTGGAAGGTCTTTTAAAAATACAACTTTATTGATAGAGATATAATATACCTAACTATAAAAGTCAATTGTTTTAAGTTAACAGTTCAGTAACATTTAATAAATTTATCAAGTTTTGCAGCCATTACCATAATCTGGTTTTAGAACCTTTTTAGCCCCCCACCTCCAGCCTCCCTGAAAGATTCTCACACCCATTTACAGTGAATCCCCTTACCTACCCCCAGCTCAATCACGGATCTATTTCTTGATAGATTTGCCTTTTCTGGATATTTCTTATAAGTGGAATCATATAGCATACGGTCTTTTGTGATATAACAAAGTGTTTTCAGAAGTTCATCCTTGTACCATGTATCAGAATTTCATTTTTACGGCTGAATGGCATTCTGTTTTATAGGTATACCGCATTTTGTTTATTCACTCACTGGTAACCGACATTTGGGTTGTTCCCATTCATTGGCTATTACGAATAATAGTATATGAATGTGTACAAGTTTTTGGTTAGATATACATTTCAGTCTCTTGGGTAGATACCTAAGAGTGGAATTGCTGGGTCATATAACTAATTTCTGTTTAACTTTTTAAGAAACTGTCAAACAGTTTCCTAAAGTAGCTACACCGTTGTAAATACCGATCAACACTGTATGAAGGTCCTGTGGGAGAGTGTCTATTGAGGCAAGTACCTAAGGGGGAAATCCCATAAATGTCATGTTTCCGGCAAAAAAACTATCTAGACATTCACTCTGTATCTTAGCTCCGTAGGCTTTTATCTCCAATTTGTCAGCTTTACCATTTCTTGTACTTTAAATGAGAAAATTTAAATGAAATGCATCTGTTGTTAACCCTTGGATCTGGATATAGTAGATGAAGGAACAAAGAGTTTTTATCTTCTGACCAACCTTACCCTGAAGCACAAGTCAAAGGCTTGAGGTGTCATTCTTTGGACTCTATTGCATTCACCTACCTAGCATCTCAGTAGACAGGAGGATGCCTGTGGTAATGCATTTGTTCCTTCTGCCCTATTTTTTCATCTTTAGGGCCTTCCTTTAGACTTTAATCCCCCTGGAGGCACACACTGTACCATTGTAAATTTTCATTACTTTAGAGGCCTTGTGTGAGATATTAGGGGTACAGTAGTAAAACTGAGTACCGATCTTAGAAACTTCAGTCTAAGGAAACAGCCAGGTCTATCAACCAAGGATACAGTGGGATGACTGCTAGAGTAAAATTATACAAAATGCTATGGGAGTACGGTGATTAATGTTCCGAGAAGATAGATCAGTAATATGTCCCAGGAAACATTTTACCTATAGCTAACATGAGCAGGAAAGAGCATTCCAAGCAGATAAAGCAGTTTTTGCAAAGGCATAAAGTCAAGATAAGACAGAGCATCTATAGGGAGCAATAAAAATAATTTGGTGTGGTGTTTGGGTACACACTGGGTAGTAAGCAAGACAAAACTATAGAAAAGTAGGTCAGGTTTAAATTGTGTAAGATTTCGGTGTTCTCCTAGTGTGATTATTGTATGATAGGTACTTGGGAGCCAATGAATGCTTTTAAAGCAGGGAAGTCAGGTAATCAGACGTGCCCCTTGAGTGAAACAGGCCCCTTTGAAAAGGTGAGATTGGTAGCAGAGAGGTCAGCTTGAAGAGTATTACAATAGTTTAGGCAAAGCAAGGAACTACGAGTGGAGATATTGGGGATTCATGCAAAGACATTTGCAAAGGTTGTTCAGGGCTTCGCAAACAAGTGGGTATGAAAGAGGCAGAGGTGTCTCATCACCCTCATTTTTAGCTTGGGGAAATCAGATCCCATTCTTCGGTCTAGGGAATGAAGGAAAGATTAGGAGGAAGTTTGGAAATAAGTTCAATGTAGAATTTGAGTTCCCTACAGGATTCAGATAGGACGGCTGGTAGTTATATCTAGATTTGAGTCATCAGTAAATTGGCGCCTGTTGGAGACATAGATATATGGTTTTGATATAAGGAGAGTGTGCAATGGGCAGAGAATTCTTTGAAGAGTGCTATGTGGTGTTGGATGGGTGGTATTAAAAGCTGTTTGTGATGAGATAAGCATCTGTGAGACCCTCCTCCTCTGTTTTCCTCCAGTGTTGTTCCCTACTCTTGGTCATCTTGTACTCTCTTCCATCATCCATCTGTGGTGAGTGTAAAATTAATTCTTCCCTTTGAGAACCCCTGGTGCAAATCATTGCTGATTGCTTGCATTATCGAGAGACAGAAGTTTATTTACTGCTGCCTTCTGACTTTAATTAACATTCAGTCAAAAGGTGTAGTAGGTGTCCTAACTATAACTACATTATGTTAAAATAGTTGTAGAATATTTCTTGAATTGAGAGAGTTGCAGAGGCTGGGGGTCAGGGGCCAATATTGGTAAGAGTCTTTTCAATTGATAATCCATCTTTGGGGTTAGAGGTAACTTGGAAAAGGATTCCACTTATCAGCAGTGGAGAGGAAAGCAGGAAATCACATTTGAGAGGGAATTATCAAAACCAGATCCCAGATCTCTGCAAAGCAGACACTTAATTTGCTGAGTAAGCACAGCCTGGTCATCAGCTGGGGGACAGAGAGAAACCCCCAGGCCTGCACTACACTCAAGACCAGATACACAGAGCAACAGGCCTGTGGTTCTTAGCGATGTCTTTAGAATCTCAGTTCCAGGTTTTAAATGAAATTCACTTCTCTCCGAATGAAGCAGATGGAGCGTATGTGTAATCCAGTCAGACTTTTGAAACTCTGTGTCTGGAAGGCACCTCTTTCTGCTACCAAAGGTGGTAGCCAGTCCAAAACAGAATATATTGAGTTTTTATTATTTTCAAGGATCCTTCTTTCTTAACCTTTTAATCAATGTATATCGGTTCATGTACTGCAGAGTTTAGGTTGAATCATGTGTGCAGTGTTTCTGATAGCTCTCTTTCCCCTTCTGCATCTGGATTTGTGCTGCCCCAAAAGATAAAGTTCCTTTTTGAAAAATGGAACATTTCATGTTCCAAAGAGTATTTAATTAAATTCAGAGAGAGAGAAGCATTAGCCGGGTATATCCCTCTCTCTTTGTCGGGACCCATTTCAGTCAGGCCACACTCCTGCGTTCCAAGGCACATGGGCTTTGTGACATGGTCATGTCTGTATGAATAATAAAGGATGACATTTGCATTTTTCACCTTACGTAATCAGTGTGTGCTTACCAGTGCCATTCAGTAAGCTTAAAGCTGTTCCCTACTCAGCCAAAAGGACTTGAAGCTTCACCTTGGATAATGTAAAGGTAGTTAGGCCTTCCGTGTCACAGTCATATCTGGTCATGTTCCAACCAGATTTTCTAGGAATCCAGACATGCCTCCGATACAGACAGGCTGACAGCAGGGTGAGCGTCTAAAGACAGTAAGCTCGGGCTTTCTGCCAGACCCCACACCTGCTCATGTCATCGTGTGCTCTCACCTGGCCACAGCACACGTCACTTCGCAACAAAATTCTCCATTCACTGATGCCCCATGTGAGCCAACATGTAGAAACAACCGGGTTATTGCAGAGGTCCTCCCCCCTCTCCGGTGGGTTCCTAGAATCTCAGCAAGACCACTTACAGCACAGGTAGATGGTCCCTACCCCGTGAAGAAGCCTGTTATATTTTGGAGACCATTAGCCCAGTCTAATGTCTTTCCTGGTGCTAAAGGATTTTTAATTGGCAGTAAGCATTTGGGAAGGTTGACAATAATTGGTTTTAAAACTTTATGTATTGTAGAAGTGGTAACAGTAAATAGGACTCGTTTGGCGTCGGGGGTTGTTCTCAAGGTTTTCATGGCCAAGTCCATCAGGCCATCCTCAGCTCTGGCTCTGGCTCCTGGTCTTGCTCGGCGTTAGCCAGTTTCCAGAATTATCTCTCATGCCATTTGCAGACCACAGATCAAGAGGGATACGTGAATTTTAGTACTTCCAAGAGTACTTCATTTTGGTTTATGATTTCCATGGTATAAGTCTAGGCACCCTTCATTTGAACATTTCCTTTCTCAATCCCATTTGCGCAGCACTCAAAAGGACCACAAAACCTCCTAGACATCGCTCAGTGGACTGTGCTCTGTAACTGCGTTTTTAAAGCCCTACCAACCTCACCAAGTCAGAGATTAAATTAGAAAGCTATTAAATGTGCTCTGGATTTATTGAGCTTTCTGAACACATTGCCCCATTCAGAGGGAAGCAGAACATTTCTTTTTATAATACTCTCGCTGAGAGCCTGGCCTCTTCTATGGGACCAGGAATCTTGAGATGGCTGTCATACCTCAGGGGGCTCTCTGTACTCATGGCTCATTCTGTTGCGGCTCATTCCTGAGATCTACAAGAGAACATCTGAGGATGTGTTGACGTTTTCTTGGTTGATTCAGGCAATTCTTGATCCCTTGCTACCCGAGGTCTTATTGTGAAGCACGCCCACACTCTGCTGCTGGAAAAATAGCCATAAAGCCCCAAAGCAAAACATTTGAAAATGGATTACTGAGGGGGTTTTTGTTTTGTTTTCTGAAAACAGGTTGGTCTGTATGTTCTTTCTACCCTCCCCTCCCTATCCTGCTCCCACAGCCACAGAAAGTAAAGAAATGGAAAATATGTAAATCTCCTGTGACAAATCAGGGAAAGGTGATTTGTATCAGCTCAGAGCCAAAGGACTGCCACCTTTCTCTGGAGCCAGTCCGCAGAAGAGGAAGTTTAGCAGCCCCTTTATCAACAGCACTTTTATACTGTATGGAAATGGAGGAATCAACTGAGGGGTGGGTCGGGAGTAGAAAATATTCTCTGAGTGGCTAGCCAAAACAGGAAGTGCCTGTAATACCTGCTGCAAGCTTCCACATCCGTCGGAAGTGACTTGTACTCAAAGAGGAATGTTCATCATCTTTTCCATGGAAAATTACATTTATTAGCAAGGGGCTTGCTGGCTGGGGGTAGGCAAGGTATGGGAGATGGCCTTGCATGGAAGCTACTCTAAATGCCAGGGCTGCTGGCCTGTCACCTCTTAGCAGTGCCTGATTAGGGGAGTTTGGCAGCTCTCCTTCTGGTGCTGCTGGAAGGTTTGTCATCATCTTATCAGCTGGGGACAGAGTATCCTCTGTGTCTTAGCATCTCCTCATCTCTTCACTGACTCAGATGGCCCTCGTCTCCTTCCCCTCAAATCCTTGATACCTCAAATCCTTGATACCTCTTTAGTGTTCCTGAACTAGAGATGCCAGCCTGCAAGGTATGCTGAAACTGGCTCCTACTGCTAGCTCTGCCTTTGGAGGAAACAGTGGTATCCAAGGGAAGTGGAGGGGTGCATAGTTGAGGACCACAGTGCGGTAGGACCTTCCAGGTGTTTGGTGACAGGCCTTCAGAACAGGGCATTTCGCCTTTGTCTTGGAAAGGGCTCTGAGCCCTTTCTTAGGCTCTTGGAGCCAGGAGAGGTGGAGCTTACAGATCCCAGGCCTTGACAGTGTAGGGAACTGAAGCTCAGGACGGGGGTCTGAATGGTCCAAGTCACATGGCACATTCCTCCACAGAGGAGGTAACTCTGAAACCATTAGACATGTCTAGCTACATCAAAGACGTAGCTTTGACTTTGGGGAGAGGAATAGAACTTGGTTTATGAGAATGAGTCAGAGCCAGATGACAGGATTGAAATAGCAGTGGTAACAGCAGCTGGGTTGACTCCAGGCCATGGATCCTAAATGAATCCTAATGCCAAGAGTCGGGGAGCCCAACTGGGGGAAAGAAAGGAAAGTTCTGGAACAGCAGGGCATCACTAACCCGACCTCTCATGCCAGCATTGTTATTTTCTTTTCCATTTCTAGACCTCAAAAAAGCCTAAGACAGCAGAAGCGGACACCTCCAGTGAGCTGGCTAAGAAAAGCAAAGAAGTATTCAGAAAAGAGGTAAGGTCAGGTGGCCGTGGGCGCTTAGTTCCATGGGCTCAAACCCGCGCTCTTTCTTTTCTTGTCCTAAGTATGCACAGCCATTCGTAGTGTTACGCTGCCCTGCCTTTGGGTGTTCCTGGCTCTTGCGTAGTTGTTATGTGATGACACATTGGTATGTCCTTTACAGTTGGGCAGTCACTTTCATGACTTTTATCGGATTTCATTCCCACAATAGCCCTTGAGGTAGGCAAGACCAGAGGAGGAACTCTTAAGGTTCAGAGGAGGCAAGTTCGAGACAGAACACTTGAACTCAAGGCTTCTGGGTCAAAGTTCAGTTCTCTTTCTGTGTTATCTCATTTGGGAATCGAGGAAAGTAGCTCTTTATGCTACTGGAAGTGTTTCTACCTCTCAGGACACTAACCTTCTTGTCTGCCTTAGGTCATGTAGATTCTAAACTCCAGTCTTGATTCACCGGAGGGCTCAGAGTTTGTTGGAGGAAATGGACCTGTAGATAAATGATGGAAGCTATGTGGAGAGTGCGCTGTGATAGCGCTGGAGGCCACTGGTCAGGGTGTCAGGATAGGAATTGACCAGATAGATCAGGAGGGACGTGGCTTCAGGCGATAGAATTACAGAGGCAGAAGCTGTTGGCCCTGTTGGCCCTGCCGGGGGTTTGTAGCGATCCGCAGGCTGTAGCTCAGGGCGCGAGAGGCTGCGCGGTGCTGCGCCTCTTCATCCAGGGCCTGTGTCTGTGCTGTAGCAGGGACCATTGCAGGATTTCAGCTGGGAGTGGTGAGATCCCCGACCGTAGTTAGGGAAATGGATTGAAGAGGGGGGCAGTATGGAGGCCAAGAGATCACAGAAAAACTTTGAGCAAAAGCCTTATCCAGAGAGAAGACTTCGTTTCTCACAATCCTTGTGTGAAATTATTGGTGTTTCAACTCAGCCAACCAGCAGCTGTTTATTTAGTGCCTACCTGGTGATATAGCCTTGTTTTTTGAATCTGCATTTCAGAGATGGGTAGACCCCGTTCAGGGTGCTCCCTGGTGAAGTGGCTGTCACTGATCTTGCTCCCTTCGTCCCTTGGGATCTTAGCACCGTAAATACTTCAGAGGTCTTGTGCCTGGGTCTCTTTTGAGAGTCACTGGGTAGGACAGAGCACAGAGACAGCCCAGGAGAACATTGGACGTTGTATATTGAAAGGGTACCTCCCTGGGTCTTCTCCCGCTGGCCGTCACACCATGCTTCCCTCTGCTCGCACTCCCGTAGTATGAATCGGGTGAAATGCAGTATTTACAGAACCTTAAGTCACCTTCAGTAACAAAGTGCCTGCATTTTCTGGGGTTGCTGAGCCTCCGAGAAGCACTGAAACATCCTCTCTGCCCTGCCTCCAGGAGCCAGAGATCTTAGCTACAGTCTCTGCTAAGGACACGAGATTCGTTACTGAAACCTGGGGCTGCTGTGAGACCAGCAGTGGATCCCGCTGCTGAGTGCCTCCATCTGCTGCTTGACGTCAGGCCAGCTCAGTCCATCCAAGGAAGCTCTCCCTCTCAGGGCTGACTCAGGATCCTTTTGTCTTATACCCAGTTGGCATACTGGCATTCTTCTGTCCAAACCAGCCAGCCGAGTGAGGAAAAGGGAAGGATCGGCCAGCTCTCCTTGCTGTCTTTTCCACTTATGTCCTCAGTACAGCTTCTTGAGCCCTTTCTCAAGTATTGAGCAGTGAGTTCTCTTCTTCCTGCCTGCAGATGTCCCAGTTTATTGTCCAGTGCCTGAACCCTTACCGGAAACCTGACTGCAAAGTGGGAAGAATTACCACAACCGAAGACTTCAAACACCTAGCTCGCAAGGTATTCTCCTCAAACCGTGTACCTTGTAAGAGGGCCTCTTTCATCATGGAAAGTGGGTTTTCCTAGCCAGGTGCTCAGGCTAGGGACCCAGGAACGGGGAGGGGAGGGAGGTTTGGGAAGAGAGGTCACCCTACTTGAGTGTAGCGATTCTCAAAAAAGCTTCCAGATCTGAGCTTGCCCTTTGGTGATTCTGGCACCAGCCTGCCCCAACCCATCTCCTTGTCCAGCTCCCAGCCTTGATGAGAAGGGCGCTGAGGCAGCAGGCCCTCCCCCTCCCCACCCCTGCCCCCACCGCCCACGCACGGTTTGTTTCCTCTCTCATTGGTGGCTGTGGTCTCTCCCTGTGTCCTGGACAGCTGACTCACGGTGTTATGAATAAGGAGCTGAAGTACTGTAAGAACCCTGAGGACCTGGAGTGCAATGAGAATGTGAAACACAAAACCAAGGAGTACATCAAGAAGTACATGCAGAAGTTTGGGGCCGTTTACAAACCCAAAGAGGACACCGAATTAGAGTGACTTCTGGGGCCAGGGTGGGAGGACAGTCGAGCAGGTAGGACAGACTCTGGGGAGAAGAAGTCCAGTGAGCCGTGTCTGCTCCGCCCTTCTGTCCAGGCTGTGCTGCTGATGACACGTCACCCTGGGGAGTTCAAACCTGCAGATTTCAACAGTGAGCCCAGAAATGAGTTCAGGCTACAACAAGCGATCCCTGGTCGCGAGCTTTTGGGGTGTGCGGTTAGAGGCCGTCAGAGCCAGGGGTGTAGGGGAGACCCTTGCCTCTGAGACGTCGGCCAGACCGGCCCCACCCTCCAACCTGGGTCCCCTCCTCGGCGGTGCTGTCAGCGCACGGACCCATGCGCGTCCCCACCCACACCCTCACCCCGACGATCTGTATTATATTTTAATGTATATGTGAATATATTGAAAATAATTTGTTTGGTTTTTTCCTGGTTTTTGTTTGGTTTTGTTTTGCTTTTAGCCTCTACGTGCTAGGATCACAGGAAGACTTTGTAAGGATGGTTTAAGTTCTCCTGCAAGGTTTAATTTGTTATCATGTAAATATTCCAAAGCAGGCTGCCTTGTGGTTTCGGCCAGCCGTGTGCTATGTTGATAAGATTGATTTACTGCTTAAAATCACTTTACTTTATCCAATTTTTACTGAACTTTTTATGTAAAAAATAAAATTAATTAAAGAACTTGGCACGTGTATTCCATAAAAGTTAGTCAGACATGTTTGTGCATAAAAATATTACTGGAGAGAGAAAGAAAAGACAGTGGTTATAGGTGTGTGAAGTCCAAAATTGGTCTTTGAGACTGGAGTTTATCACAGGCCTTGTTCACCACAGGTCCCACTGGGACTAATGCAGACATTTACCAGGTGACTGACACTTGGGAGCCTGGGATCTGGTGGCTGTGCTGAGGGGCAGAGTCAACTTGCATGTGCATTCCAGAGCAAAGGAAGTGGACCTCGGGCCTCACTGGCACTGGACTCCTTTACTTGGTTAACAGGTCAGCCAAGAGAAAGGCACGTGTCTTCCCCTTTATACCTCCTGGCTACGGAGCGACATCAGCCCTCTTCCCTCCAAAGACTTGGTTCCCCGAGCCCCCTGGAATGCCCATTTGATGCAAATTTGGTTCTCCCACCATGCTACCTAACACCGGGCTTGGACACTAGAGGGGGCCCCCCTCTGAAAGGGAACAGTGCACAGGTTGCGATGAGAATGGACATCTGGAGGATGCAGGGCCCAGTGGAGACCCGCCCACATGGACACCCCTTGACGGACCAGTTGTCTGGGCAGTGAGGAGGGCCAGAGGCTTCAGGCCCATCTTTGCAAAGAGACTGGTCTCATTTCTTCCTCACTGGGGTCATTTTGCTCACCACAGCAACGTCCCTGGGGAAGAGGCTGTGGCCCGCCAAATCGTGGGTGGCATGGACAGCAGTTAGAGTACTCATTGCCTGCTGCGCACTGCGCTGGGCACTTAGGGGGGTTGGGAAGGGAGGGCACCCTACTTAGAGCTCAGGCTGTGCTCACTTAATCCTCACAACCCTGAGGGGCAGGAATTGTCACCGTCTAATTAGGAAACAGGTTTGGAGAGGTTCAGTAACTCATCTCATACCCTCATATTAAAAGAGTTGTTAACATAGAAGAGAAACACCTGTTTTAAAGTCATAATCATTAGACATGCTAGTTAGCAAGGTAGCCACAGTATTTTCCCATGACACTGCAGCCTTCAAACTGTTGAAAGCACATTATTATAGCAATTTAACTGCCTTCACATTTTAGAATTGTTTATTACAGAGAGTGTTTCAGTTCATGTGCTTGAGCACATTAGCAGGCGTGTGGCCGGATGCACTGCTGCTTGCGACCAAGTCCGTCTCCAGACTCCAGGTTTCAGATTATCCAAGGAAATTTAGGCGGCCTTGCATTAATTAAAGGGTAGTGACCAGGACGCTGTCACATTTCAGATAGGACACCTTCGAAGAGGGATTGTTAGTTTCTTCAAAGTCTTCCCTGCCATGCACCCCTCGACACTTTCAGGCTCCAGTGCCCTCAGTGGTGACACGGGCTGCCAGCTACCTGAGAACCTGTTCGTGCCACTCAATGCAGGATTTCACACTCACTGCGGAGCCAGTGGCCGACTCCCTGCCGAAGTCGGTGTGATGTCTCCAGCGCTGGTCCGATTCTAGCTGACTGAATGCTCAGCCTTTCCTCCCTTCTCTCCTGGGTCGTTATTGCCCGAGGGTCGCCTGAGGATGGAGGTGACTCTAACCCTGCCCCTTCTTAGGCTGAGAAAAAGATTGAAGCATCGCTGGTAAGCTGCTTCTGAGGAATAGCAACAGCAGCAGCCTAACGAGTCTGGTTCTCCCAGAGCAGCCAATCCCAGTCGGCCAGGAGATGGGGTCTACCCTGGGCTGCCTGGGCCGTGATCCCAGTCTCCGGAGCGAGTTCCGGTGGCTTTGGGTGGGGCACGCCAGGATGGCAGCCATTGTTCCTGCCTAGGTATGGTCTGTCTGCTGCAGCAGCCCTCTCCGAAGGCACAGGAACCGGCAACCTGCCCGCCTCCCGCTTTGGGGTAGGCATGTGGGGTGCAAGTGATTTGGCTGCAGCTGTCTTGTCCTCAGCTGTCCCTCAAGTGAGTGGGATGACCTGCCCCTCCTGGGCTTATGTCAAAATCACACAAGACAGTGGTGGAAGCACGTTTGGACCTTCCTCGCCTAAACCTCCCTCGCCCTTTCTTTCCTTTTCTCAACTAGCAGTGACCAGAGGCCCTTGGTAACCAGCCTCCCGAGACCAGTCTGCCTCCTGGCTCCTGCCTAGAGGGACAGGCCTCCGGCCTCCCCTTGATGCTGGTCACAGCACAAGAGATGAAAATGGTCTCAAACCTAAGGCCCCGCAGTCTTAGAAGGTGGGGTGACCTACTGAATGTGCCATTCTATTTCTTATTCTCCATCTAAGGAAGCTAAAGTTCAGAAAGAGAAAATATTTTCTATCACGGTCCAGCCACTGAATGGCAGATGCACTATGTGAATGCTCTGCCTCCAGGGCTCACATGTCTGGGGGGAGCACAATGCCTGCCGGCCCAGGTGCTCCTCCCACAACCTAGGGACCCCACCCGTTTTTCCGAGTCTCTGCCTCACTGCCACCCAGCGGTGCCATAGGCCCAAGGAGCCAACAGAACCAGTACAATACTGTGAAGTTGCCTTTAATATGGAATACAAAAGTAGAAAAACAGTTGCGGCTAAAGAGGTGGGGTGGGACTCAGACCACATCCTGGTCCCTGTCTTGGAGGATGGTAGGGCGAGGGGTGGTGAACAGTGGCTGGACCTTCCGTGTCCCCCCGAAACAGAGCAGGCTGAGGCCACCGATGCCAGGAAGCCCATGAAAGGGCAGGTGCAGGAGGTGGGCAAGGTAGGGAGCACCGGAACAGGTTCCCTGAGAGGCCAGGCTGTGGAGGCATCACTCACACCACAGAGCTGCCCTCCGGCGGGAGGCCCAGGACCCGGACCACGTCTTCACGCCCCATGGCAGCCAGGGCGTCCTCCAGCACCCTGAGGGTAGCACCACTGCCTTCTTGGATAGCCCAGTCCCTCAGCAGAGTGTAGGCTGGCGCACGGCCCTGGGCCATGGGCTGCACGGCCTCAGCCTGGTAGCCCAGGCGGCCCGCCAGGCCCTGCCAGCCCTTGTCGGGTTCGCCTGACGCTTCCAGGAGCCGCTCCACTTCCTCTTGCTGCTGCCGTGGGAGATGCAGGTAAAGCCGGCAGCCAATCTCAGGAGGCGGCCCTGGGGTGGGAGACGAGGAGCAAATGAGGGTCTCAGTGCTGAAGCAGAGTTAGGTCTGGGGGACTGTAGGATGGGGAAAGGCACTCACCCTGGCCAGGGACACAGGACTCCAGACCTGTAGATGAGTCTGGGAAGACACTGCTATCCACACGCATCTGGTTCCTGTCCAGGGCCCCCAGCTCTGCAGTCCGAGCTTTGGCCAGCTGCTGTCTTTGTTTATGTGAGCGCCAGCTGCGGGGAGCAGGAGGGACCTGCCAACCTGCTCTCACCTTCACCGAGACAGAGAGAGAGCTGGCTGGGAGTCCAGATGGGGAGGGGACACCACAGGGCAGTGCCCAGGCCACCTACCACTTGAAGGCCACGTAGGCAAGTAGACCAAGGACCACGGTGGCCAGGATGGCACAGTAGACAGGGATGATGCTGCCTGAGGCCCCTGGAGGCTCAGGGGGGAATGAGGAGGAGGTATTGGGGGCCCGAGCTCCCCCTGCCCCTATCCACACTCCCCTATCCCTGTCTTGCCCCCTCCAGGTCTCATCTGTGGAAGAAAGGAAAGAGAGTCGGGGCAAGAAATCACTAGATGCCCTGGGCAGCCTCACCTAGACTTTGCTGTCAAAAGTTTTGGTACAATCATAGCCTCTACTATGTAGAATGAAAAGCTCGTGCCACGGCATCGAGAGCTGACTGGCCCGTTTTCCCATGCTCGTCTCCCATGCCTGCGTCTGCCTGGAGGCTAGTTGTCCAAACAATCCAGTGTAGGCAGGGCACAAGGGGTAGGAACTCCAGAGCCTGTGACTGCTCTTGTACGTGACCTACTCACCTGGAGTAACACTCATCCTACCCAGTGCCCAAAATCTGGATCAAGAGGTTCTTACCCTCATGGGCCATGCCTTCCCTGTGGCTGGAGTTGTGAAGCATCACTTTGACGGCCGGTCTGCACTTCTTGGAGAAGGAGTTGGAGTGTCATGGACAGTGCCCAGGCTACTGAGCTGGGAGACTTCTCTAAGTCCAGAAGGGGCTGTGTGCAGGGACATGGGAGGAATGCCTCAGGCCTGATGTCCAGAGTCCCTTGGGGATAATCTGTAACCCTCTCCTGGCTCATTCAATCCTGATTCATTCCAGGGCTGAGTCCCTCCCAACCCCCGAATCACCAATCTGGACCAGTTTCTTCCTGTGTCAAATGTACTGGGGGTGACAGAGCAGGCCCCAGCTAGCCAAGCCGGAGGAGCCAGGGTGCCATTCAGGAGGGAGGAGGGCAAGAAGAGAGATGCCCACACCCATTTCAGCCCGAGCCAGGCCAGAGACTTCCTGGCTGGTGGGAGGCTCCCCTAGACTTCTCAGCACATACCCAGGACCCCAACACCCTTAGCCTCCAAGGCCAGGGTCCCTGGAGTGACTATGCTCGCACTCTTGCCTCCGAGGTCGGTGTCCAGCCCGCAGCTCCTGCTCAGGGGCTAGACAACAAGCAGGCACCTTAGTGGGTTCAGCAAGGGCAGAGAGCATATGGGCCCAAAGGCCATGAACCTGAAGAACAGGACCACTCAGTCCTAGGACACATTTGAATCTACAGGGTTGATACCGCTGGAACCCACTTCCTGAGGCCTGGGGAGAGGCCTAGGTCAGGCTGAGGAGGGATCTCACCTGTAAAAGGAATGGAGAAGAGACCTGGGGGAAGGCCCTCGAACTCCCCAGCATCCACCACTTCATACCTGGTCTGGTCCACTCCAGGAACCCCAAACTCATCTCCCTACACAAGAGTGTGTGCCCATGTTTATGGCAGTGCACAGTCCGGAAGTGGGTCTGGGACAGGGGCTGCGTGAACCTTGCCACATTTCAGGTGTGTATAATCGTGTCCCTTACCACATAAGGGGACGGACCTCCAGGGTCCTGGTTGGTGGGTGAGCCTGTGACCAGCGTGCACAGAGGTAGCCAGGCCTTGCGTCTCCCTGACCCACCCTGAGCCACGGGACTGGAGCCTCTACCGCCCCCACACCAAACACACCCGTCTCCAGGCCCACAAAATATGCACACACAGTGCAACACCCGCATGCCACACCACCCTGGCTTTTCACACACATCCAAACACAGGCGTCGGACCAGGACCTGCAACTCGCAAGATCGTGGGCCTCAAGGTGGAGGACAGATTCCCGCCGTCCAGGAAAACCCGGGCTCTGTTCCCAACCTGCTTCTGTGTAGTAGCGGCCGCCCCTCCTCGGGTCCCAAGATCCGCTCACCCCGGCGGGACGGGGGCCTCTGAGCCTCGGGACTAGCCTCGGGCAGGCCGGGAGGACGGTGTGGAAGCCCTGGAGAGGCCGGGCCGTGCGCCGCCGGAGATGAAAGCCGCGGTGGCGCGGGGCGGGACGCTGAGGGGGCGAGGAGGGCGGACCCAGGAGCCCAGCGGCCCGAGCGGCAGCTCCAGGGGCCCGAGGGCGCGGGGCGGGGCGGGAGGCGTGGCCGCCGGGGCCTCGCCCCGCCCCGCGCAGGAAGGCGCAGGACCGCGCACGCGCGCCCGCCCGACGCCGTGTCCGGACGGCGGGAGCGTGCGTGGCGCGCGGGGGCGATCCTGCGGACTGAGGGCGCGAAAAGCACGAGCCAGCAGGAACAGGCAGGGAGCCGAGGGGCAGGGGCAGTGTGGTTGGGGAAGCTGAGGCCATGTGGAGGGGACAAGTTGCCCTGGACGACTCACGGACCAGGGGAACACGAACCCGGACGGTGGCCAGGGCGGGTTGAGACGCCGCGGACGCGCATACTCGGAGGCGGAGCAGCTACAAAACTAGACCGAGTTTATTGCCAAGAAAGAGAGAACCAGAGATCACCTTAGGGATTAAGGCCACAGCCCGGTCCCCGTGCTCTGCAGGGACAGGGGGCTTGGGAGGCGGTGCTCCCTGTCCCAGACTGTGCAAAAAAAGTGCTGTGCGGCCGCTGAGGCTAGTGCTGGGACTCCGGGCGGCCCCTCTGCCGGCGAGGGGCGGGACTCCCTGGAGTGACACGCCCACCGATCCCTGAGCTGGGCGGGGATGGGGCTCCGCCCACCCCCCGAGTGCGGGCCGCTGGCTTCGCTGTCTGCGGGGCGCGGCCTCCTAGGGCGGAGCCCGCGCAGTGGAAGTAGGAAGGCAGTCAGCAGGACTCTCCAGGATTGTACTCTGTCTCCCCCGAGGACACCTGCGAGATGCGCCGCGAGGACCGCCACAGCCTCCGCGCGAACTGGCTGCTGCGCACCTGGTGGGAAGAGGAAGGGGTGGGGTCAGCAGGGCTATCTCCCCCCGCCCCATTCAAGGCCCACCCTGCCCTTATCCTTACCTCAGAGGGCTGCCCCGCGCCCACAACGATGAGCTTGCCGTCCTCCAGGCCTACGAGCACATGGCTGCGCTCCTTGGTCACAGCCACACTGCGGATGGGCACCTTCATGGGCAGGGGAGGCGCAGCTGGGAGCAGTCTAGAGGGAGGGAGGGGACACGAACTCGCAACTGCAAGGCAGCTTTGCATCCAGCAGGTCTCTACATTCTCCCATGTACCCTCGCTGTCCTCATTTGAAGGATGGCTCAATTGAAACCCTGATACATGAAGGGATTTCCCACAAGTGTGTGGCTAGGAGAGGCCCAAGCCAAGATCTCTGCATTGGAGGATGAGGAGACAGGTGATGGGCCTTGCAGTACATACCCGCCTCCAATATCCTGTGACAATGACCACCACCCTGAGGGACCATGGACCCATAAATAGTGGGGCTCACTTGTTCAGGTGGAGGATGTGCAGGGCGCACTGGGCTGTGCCCAACAAAACAAAGTCCTCCGTCAGCGCCAGGGCTGTGGGCTGCTCCACCAGGGGCAGTGAGGCCCGCAACCTCCCATTCACCGAGTACAGGTGCAAGGAGTAGGTGACCTGGAGGAAGCAGGAGGTGTCAGTGATCACAGAATTCCAAGCGCCCCTGTCTTGAGTGGGTGCCCCTTTCCCATACCTGAGCCCCTAGACGTTCCTGAGCCGAGCTCTGTACCACGATCTGACCCTCAGACCCCAGCGCCAGGTGAGACACAGGTCCAGGCAACATGGCCCCTGGGGGCTGTAGTGCTGCCACAAACTGGCCACGGCGTACAGTGTGGATGATCACAGTTCCATCCTGCGGGAAGGCAGCTTAGGGTGCTGGGCAGGGGTCTCTAGGGCCCAGGGGCAGTGCCCGGCAAGCTCGGCCTCCCATGGGCATAGGCATACACACACCTCAGATCCAGACACAGCCATGTCGAGTTCAGTGCTGATGGCCACACAGCTCACTGCAGCCTCATGCCCGTATAGGACCTGCACAGGCTTTGGTGCCAGCCCCACCGAGACACCGCTCTGTGGGAAGCCAGGGCTGGCTCAGGACTGGGGGCACCCCATTACCCAGGCCCCTGAGTGAGAAGGTCAAAGCTCAGGAGAGTGAAGGACTGTGCGAAGCCAGAGAGCTGGAGAGTTGTGGAGCCCCAGACCCGCTCACAGTAGCGGAGGGGAGGGGAAGAGAGAAGGGCAGGACTGGAGGCCTACTGAGGGGGCCGGTGGCTGCAGACCTGGACTCTTGGGGCCCCATGAGGCTGCCCACCCAGCACACCTGCTGCAGGAGTTGCCACACCATGCACGTGGTGTCTCGGGAGCCTGAGATGAGGTAGATGCCGCAGGTGTCCAGTGCAAGGCAGGTCACTATGTCTGGGGAGGGAAAGACACAAGTAGAACACAGGAGTCACGCCCTCCCTGGGCAGCCTCGGGACACCGCCCCCACCTGTACCACCCACAGCTCCAAGGCTGCTCATACCAAGGTGGCAGCTAAGCTGGTTCAGGAGCTTGCCCCGGGGTAGTGCGGTCACTCGCAGGCTGCCATCCCAATGGCCACCACTGAACAGCAGCTTTCCATCGGGGGTCACTGCCAGGGCTTGCCCGTTCACGCCACTGTCAGGTACCCACGGACCACTCAGCAGTCGCTGTATCCTGACCAGTGAGGGGGATGACAGGTGAGGCCAGGCCACAAAGGGGACCCAGGCCAGCGCAGATCTTGGCCAGACCCAGTGGCTGGCCTGCACTCTGACTTGGGGGGGAGATGCCCGCCCCTGCCCACAGCCCTCTGTCCTACTTGGTGGAGTCTTTGATGAAGCTGAAGTAGTTGCTTATGTTACGGTCATAAGGCAACCAGCTGTGGGTGCCCAGCAGCCCATTCGCACTCACAGTCACCTGTGGGCAAGAGGGGCCAGTTCCACTCGGTGGGGCAGCCTGGCTTGGGGCAGTCAGGGAGAAGGTGGAGCTGGGACGGGGTCCTGCCCGGCACACTTACCAACAGGTCAGGGGCCATGAAGGAGTGGAGGTACCGGTGGGGGACCAGGGCCAGCACCAGGGGCACGCCGTCACTGATGGCCTGCGGGGTAGAGTGTGTGGCTGGCTGTGCCCGAGGGGCCAGCCGGGGCCCCCACTACGCCACCTGCTCCCTGGGGCACCACCCGCCCTTTGACCTCAGTCCCCAGGCATCACGAGCTAGGTGTCAGAGCCTGAGGTCTCCCTGAGAAATAGCTGAGACATCAGGGGGCCTCCAGGGGGGCATCTCAGAAAGTGAGAAGCTGGGACGGGCAAGGAAGATCCTTCCAGAGTCTCAGCCTTGGACTTCCCGCCCTGTCACGCCATGTCTCCCCTAGGCTGCTGGCGGGAAGAGAGGGGAGCCTAAAAAAACTCAGCCCTGGGGGCGTTCTGGGATGGAGGTAGGAAGGTAAGGGACAGTGTCCAAGACCTAGTCTCCCTCAGGCTTTCGGGGAGAAGTGGCTAGGTGAGCCAGCACCTGGTCCTGGCCCTCGTGAAGCGGGTACCCCAGTCCCGCTCCCATATTCCGCTCACGTTTACTTCTTTTTCCAAGATATCTTAATGTCAGTGGCCTTGATTTAGGTTTTCTATCTGCCCCAAGAGGACAGTGGGGTTAAACCCGTTTCACAGAGTCCGAAGTTAAAGCCCTTGCCTCCTCTCACCTCTGCGAAGAAGGCCTTGAGCTGGTCCAGGTGCTGGAAGATGCTAGGTGAGTTAGTGTCCAGACGTGCAAGGCGCTGGGCTGCTTCCTCGGCTGAGAGCCGAGCTGGGTGTGGCTCCTGCGGGCAAGGGGCTGGTCAGCACCACGGCACGGACACCCTGAACCACCGTCCTCCAAGCTGGCCTTACCTTCAGCAGCTGACAGGGCGTCTGCCCGAAGTTGCTGATAATGCCCTCCAGGGCCTTCCGTTCCCGCTCGTCCGCCACGCGGTCCAGGTCCACAGCCCCTGGACAGGAAGCAGAGCAGTCAGGACTCCCCCGTGTGTCCTCCGCATCCACCCTCATCTGTGCCTCGCCTCCACGTGAGTCCACCTTCATAGGTGCAGTAATAGAAGACATTGAGGGCCTCCTCCGCAGCTGGCCCCTGTTGCTTGTAGCCAAAGATGAGGTCGATCCACTCATGCAGGTGGGCGGACACGTACTCCGACTCCTGGGGGTGGGGAGAGGCAGTCGGTCCAGGGACAGGCGGCTGGCCCCCAGCCCCGGCCCTCGCCCCTGGCTGCCTGCCTGTCCGGATGTGCTCGTCTCCTCACCAGAGCCTGGCGGTGCTGGTGGATGAAGTCCTCAGGAGAGCTGGCCCATGGGGGCAGGACCACGTCACCCACCTTCTCATTGGTCAGCTGGAGGCAGCCCAGGTCAAAGCCTAGCACGGAGAATTGGGTCAGCTGTCTCGCTGTGGCGTCTTCACCCGCGCCCTGGCCACCCCCAGCAGGCCTCCATCCCCACGCCAGCTCCTACCATTCTGGTTCTCCAGGAAGTCGGGGAAGTAGAAGAACTCTGGGATGAGCTCCTTCACGTCGGCCAGGCTCTCCAGGCGGGCCTGCCAGGCTGCGGCCACCGAGTGGAACTGCCGGTCAGAGCAGTCGAAGCTGGGAGGGGGCCACAGACCGAAGTGAGGCAGGGAGAATGGGGACAGGGAGGGGGGTGTGGCCGGGGAAAGGCGGACAGGGAGCCAGAGGGCCCAGGATGCCTGGAGGACCCACCCACCCCCCACCTCTGCTGCTCCCGCCCCCACGCTGCCATTTGCCCACCACCCGCTGGGCCGCACCGGCCACTCTGCAGCTGGACGTGCAGGGACGTGAAGGGCTCCATGCGGATGAGGTAGTGCATCACGCCCGCTGCGTTGGAATAGTGGGTGCCATAATGGAACTTGTTAATGGTGCCCGCTGGGTCCTCGAAGCTCTCATACCTGGAGCCAGTTGGGGGGCGGGGGTCAGCAGGTGCCCTCCCCTCACCCATCCCAACCCCCTCGCTCAGCCTCGTCCACATGCTCACTTCTCCCTCACGAGCTGGGCATGCTTGGGGTTCACCACACCGATGGGCTTGGACAGGTCCCGGAAGACAGCCGGGTTGCTGAGGTCCAGGGTTGGGGACACGTAGTCCTGTAGGACCCAGGGGAACTGGCCGCCCACCCGGGCAGGAGCTGCATGAGGGTCCTGATGGCCTACCTGCCCACCCTGCCCTGCCCTGCCCTCACCCTCAGGAAGATGGGCAGAGCCCACAGGGAGGACACACCACCGGAGGGGTGCAGGGAGCAGGACGGATTGTCTGGGACAGGATTCCCCTTCAGGGAAAACAGGCCAGGAGGGGAGGAGAGTGAGCCTGGGCGTGTGCGGGGGAGGTGGTGGCAGGGGCAGAGGCCAGGTCTCAGGCAGCACTGACTTAGGACCAGGCTCGGGGCTCGGCCCGCCTGGGCGAAGCAGGGCTGGCGGACCCGGGGGTGGGTTAGAGGCGAAGCGTGGGCCCTCACCACAGGGTACTGAGACAGGTCGTTGTAGGTCCGCCCCGCAATGGTGTTGAGCTGCATCAAGTACTCAAAGTTGGATATCTCACGCTGTACCCATTTCTGGGGGCGGGGCAGGGGAGAGATAGGTCAGCGGGGCTGTCCAGCGCTCCTCCCAACCGCAGGGCCCTGACCTCACCCAACCCTCACACTCCAGGGCGCTCACCTGGGTGAGGCCTGAGGCTTGCAGCATCTCCTGGGGGGAGCGGCAGCTTAGGTAGCCTTGGGTAGGGGGTCGCAGGCGCAGGAGCCACCTGTACACCTTGTTCCGTACCTGGGTGTGGGCGGGGATGGGGGAGGGTTGGGGCCTGGGGGCCTGGCTTGCCGAGGCTGCGGTCCCGCCCACCTTGCTTGGGAAGTTGAGGAAGTAGTTGGCCTGATCGATGAAGAAGAGCTCAAGTGCTGACCGGCGCAGATTGAAACGCCGGAGGTGGACCTCACGCAGTTGGGCCAGTGGGCGCCGGAAGTCATGGCCAATGCCTGTGGGGACGGGCAGCGGGTGCAGGGATCACTCGACCCCGCCCCACCGGACCGCGGCCGCCCCCTGCCGTCCGTCCATCAGAACGCACCCTCCTCGGTTTCCACGCGCTCAGCACTGCCATCATAGAAGTAGATGTGCTGGGTGGTGACCTCCAGCAGCCCTGGGACCACAGCCACCACTGTGACCAGCTGGCATTCGGCTGACAGTACCAGCTTCTCATGCTGCTCGTCCAGTTCCACTGCTTCCGACCTGGGGGTCAGCACCCATGTCAGGCTCGAGGTTCAGGGACCCCCCCCCCCTTGCTGACAAGCCCAAGGACCACATCCCTGAGTGCCACTGAATCATGCAGCACATACGCTCATGGTTCCCAGAGGAGGAGGAGGAGCCGCCCAGGGTCCAGACCTGCCCCAGTTCCCAACCCGAAACCCGGATCTCTGCACATCTTGTCGGGACAGCAACTCGCGTCCCCGGCTTCCCCTTGCTCAGCCCCTGTCCACTCTCATGAGCCCCCGTCCTAGTCTGCTTTGTGTTTGTCGGTCCTGCTCTGAGGTGCCTGCCTAGTCATGAGAAAGCAACTAGCGATTCTGTTACCCGCCCCCCCCCCCCCACCTGATTCAGGACAGTTAGCCCTGCAGAAGAGGAACAGACTCAGGGGCGACCCCTGCAGCAGGCGTGCGCACACGGAGCAGACCCCCGGCCACCGCCCCAGCCAGCGTTCGCACAGCCCCACTCACTGGGTCTCTGGCGAAGTCAGCTCATCCTCGCCCAGCTGGTCTTCCTGCAGCTCCTTGGGTAGGGTGCTGACTTTGGCCTCTTTGGTCACTGCTAGAGGCAGCGAGGCCTCCTCCGTGAATATCAGGGGGGCCTCACCTGCAATGGGCCCACGGGTGCTCAGCCAGAGCCAGGCAGGACAGCCTATGAAGTCGGGCGGACCCAGCTCAGCACCCGCTCTCACCCAGGTTGTCACGTAGGGCGCTGGCTTCCAGGTGAGGGTTAAAGTGATGGTTGGGCACCAGCTTCAGACGCATGCGCGAGTATGTCTCAGCGCAGGACATCTTCCACCGCGGGGTGGGCGGGTCCCTGCGGATATATTCCAGGTGATTCCTCCCGGGCCTCGCCCCAAAGGCAATCTGGCGCTCCAGGTCCCTCCTTCCCAAGCCCCGCCCCTGCCCTGAGCCCCTCCCACCTCAGGGCCCAGGCCCCACAAGGGCAGGAGAGCTGACGCCACAGCGCCCCCCAGTGCAGCAGGACCGTAGCGTGCTGGGCTGCCTGCTGCTTCAGCACTGCGGCATAGCGCAGCCCCTCCAGGCGCGCCCTTCTCTGCGCGGGTTCCAGCACCAGCTCCTGATGGGTAGGGGGTGGAGGAATGGGTGAGTCCCTCTGGCCGCCTCCTGTCCTGGCCCATCAGGGATCCTCCGGGCACATGTGTGGAGCAGCTCCCGGCCCCCCGCCAGGGCTGCACACCTGGAAGATCCGGCGGCTATGTGTCCGCTCCCGCTGGCGCCGCTGTCCACTGCTCATGAGCGTGTCGTAGCAGGAGTTCCAGAAGGCCGACATGAGGTCGTGGCTCTTAGCATAGGTGTCCATTTCGAACTGGGACATGGCAGGCTGCACCTGGAGGATTGAGCGGGAAGGGGGGACCCAGGCTCGAAGTGAGTCCCAAACCCCCGCTTCTCTTCCCCATGCCCCCCACCTCCAGGCACCTGCTTGTCAATGAAGTGACGCCATTCGGGTGTGCAACAAAAGGCCTGGAAGTCCTCGAAGAAGGTGGGGCTGCCATTGGTGGGTGGCAGGGAAGGCAGCCCCCACTGCAGCCCCAGCGGCTCGTAGGCTCGGTCCAGCAGCGTGCGCACCAGCGGCACCAGCCAGGAGCAGCGCTCTGCAGCTGCGGCAGCTGTAGCTGGCGGCTCCCCGACCGCAGCGGCCGTTTCGCAGGGGGAGGTGTTCAGCGCCCGTGCCAGCACTGCCTCCAACTTGGAGAGCACGTAGCAGGCCTCCTCCCGGCGCATGGGCACTGCGGTCTGCAGCAGTGCGTGCAGCTTCACGTAGGCCTGGGCGTGCAGCTGTGGGCAGAAGGGAGGTATGGCATCTAGCTGCTGGCAGAGCTTCCAACACCTGCCACGCCCCTCCCCCATCCCCATCCTGTGTGCACCTGTGGGTCCTCCAGCAGGATATAGCCAAGCACGAGGTGCAGACCAATCTGTGCCATCTCTCGGAGATCCACTGTGCCGTTGGCCAGGTGTGGCCAGGCTCCCAGGCGATCAAGCAGGCTGCACACACCTTCAAAGAGCTGCCACACAACACATTACCAGCATCCGTCACCAGGGGAGGCCGGGAGCCATCGGGAAAGAGAGAGGTAAGGTTTGGGCCAGGGGCAGGGTCGGGTTTGTACACAGACAAGTCCGTGCTTACAGGCCATGTGGGTGCACCCAGGCCTGCACACGTGTACCCACCCCCCACATACCCGCCATACCAGACACCTGCAGGCTCACGGGAACACGCATGCTCACAGGGCTCACACCCCTCCGAGCTGTCGTACCTTCTCGCTCCACAGCTCCTGGTTGCCATGGCCCTCGGTGCACAGGAAGTCTTGCAGCAGGCGCAGCAGCCAAAGCACCTGCTGGGTGAGGCTGGCCAGGACCCCAGCGGGGGCCTCTTTGATGTCGGTCAGGGCTGACTCCAGCATCATCTCCAGGAGGCTGGGGGTGGGCAAGGGACTCAGGCATCTACCTGACCGCCTTCCTTACCCGAAAGGCTGCCCAGATCCCCCACCGTCCCGAGTTGCCTCCTCACCTGCGCTTGATGCAATCCGGTGGGCGCACGAGTGTGGCGGAGGCCCCCAGCTGGGTGAGCACCGAGAAGACCTGGCCACGCTCCCGCCAGGCGGCCTCGTCACTGCCTTCCACACCCCGCCACGTCACAAAGAAGAGCACGTTGGTGAGCAGGTTGCACAGCTCTTCCTCGGGGGTTTGCTGTGGGCACAGACGGGCAGTGTAGGGATTGGGCTGGGAGGGAGAGGGATCAGGCTGACCCGCTCTACCCGTGTTTAGCACCCCTTGCCCAGCGCTAGTGGGGACAACAGGAGGCAGAGCATTCGGCCAGCAGACAGCCTGGCTCCGAGGGCCTAGAAGAATGGTGTAGAGGCCTCAGCCACTGCCCGGGTTCCAGGGAGAATCCTGGGGTTTCAGTGACTCCTAAGACAAGACCGGGTGGGTCACAAAAATACCCTACAAGCCTTACAGGCCTCAAGAACTGTCCTGGAATTCTCTGGAAGAATGCCATAAAATAAAGCAGAGGCCCATCCTCAAACCCAGAAGCTCCAGGCAGAAGAACCCCTCGAGCCATGCTATCCACAGGCCCTGTAAAGTTTCTGCTCAATTCTGGAGCCCACTGGCAGCTAAAGAAAGGCCAGACTGCCTGCCCCATGGCCCAGAGGTGTCCTCCCTTGGTGCCATGCAGTGGCGGAGGGTGGGCCCGCCTCACCTGAGGGTTGCTGGTATTAGACGTATCGTCCCCACTGATGGTGGGCTCCAGGAGGCTGCCGTCCTCCAGCACATTGGAGAGACTGGAGCTGTGGCGGCCATGGGCAGCAGGGAAGGGCCGAGGCCCATCCAGCGGCGAAGGTGTGCCAGGCTGGCTGGCCGGAGTGAGAGTCCCACTGCTGCCGCCACCACCAGCAGTGTTGCCCGAGCCCACGCTGGCTCGTTCCAGGCCACCCAGGTCAAGGGGTGCACAGAATGGGGAGAGAGCTTGGTAAAAGGCGTCAGGGTCGGGGCAGGGGGCCTCCGAAGGCAGGAAGACATCCGAAGGTTCAGGAGACTCGGTGGACGGGTTGGATAAGGCTGGCTCTGGGGAGGCGGGCAGCTCTGGGGTGAAGGCCAGGGGACTGCCAGCAGGGGCAGCCTCCAGCACGTACAGCCGGGTCAGCACGTCCTGCCAGCCGGCCTGCTGGGCCAGCAGCCGCAGTGCATCAGGCTGTCTGTAGATGAGGTGGAAGAGCTGCCGGGCCAGGGCACAGCCGGTGAGGGGCTCGTCCTGGAGGGCTGCTGCCCCTGGACCCTCCTCCCAGGGCCTCTGTAGGCCTCCAGGGACCCCTCGCCACTGGCAGGCAAAGTGAGTCCTCAGGGTAGAGGCGCCCCGGCCAAAGCGTTCATCTCCCACACTCACCTGGCGACAGATGTCCAGGCGGATGCTGAGGTCAGTCCGGAGGGACAGCTGCACCACAGCCATCAGATCCGGGAGGTTCAGGCAATCTGGAAGGATGGCCAGAGAGCGCCTGAGGGACCGGCCCCCGGTAGGGTCTGCCCTGCGCTGCCGGCTCAGCCTGGGACCCTGTACTAACACTTCCCTATTCCCACTGCCCTGTTCCTAGATCCCTGCCTTTTGGCCCCAGCCAGGGTGTACCTGTCCCCAGGAACAGCTTGTAGAGGCCCTGGCAGAGCTGGAGGGAGACGGCCCCTTCCGGCAGGCAGGCGACGAGACCCTGGAGCCCGCACTCTCGCAGCCGGACCCGCTGGCGGCTCCGCTCAGGTAAGTGCTCATTATGCTGCAGTCTGCGCAGGATCTGTGTGTGGGGGGGTGTCACCACGGGAAAGAGGTTACCGTCGGAGGGGAAGTCACCACACAGGGGTGTGTCTCCAAGTAAGGCCTGCTGCACGCCCCTGGGCCTCAGGCAGGGGCCGCAGTGAATGGCACGCCACGGTCAAGGTGGGCCGGGCGTACCTTGCAGACGCGGTCGGACAGCAAGGGCAGTGACGCTGGCCGCGCCAGCAGGGCCAGCAACACCTCCAAGTTCCCCGGCTCCAGGAGGAAGAGAGCGAAGGACTCATGTGCGGGTGAGCCCTGCAGCAGCGCCAGCAGCAGGTCCAGGGCGCCCACTACCTGCGGAGACGAAGGTTCACATGGGCTGGGCTCCCACGCACGGTCCCCACTGCACCCCTCACTCAAGCCTCACCATCACCAGCCTCCAGCCTACCTGGCCATCATCACCCACAGCTGCTAGAAAGCTCAGCAGGGCCTGCATGTCCTCCGGCGAGGCGCTCCGCACCAGGAACTCGCGCGCCAGGCCCAGGAGACAAGCCTGCACCGAGCGCAGGTCGTCGGCCGCTAGGGGGCGCTCCCGCTGCGCGCTGGACAGGACCCAGCAGGCCGACCCACCCAGGGCCAAGAGAACGCAGGTTCGCGGAGGGAGAACCAGGAGAGTACGCAGGTCAGCTGGGGCAATGAACCACCCTGTCCCTGCACTCCCAGAGGCCGCCGGGTCAGCGCCCTGGCCATCTGCCCCCACCAGCCTCACCTGTAGTGGGTTCGCAGGGCATCGAGGATGAACTGGACCCCGTACTTCTTCCGCAGCTTCTGTCTGTGCTCACGGACTATGCTGGACATGTACTGGATGTGACCTGAGTGGGCATCGGCAGCAGGCTCAGGCCACCAGGCCAAGCTGGGCCCCTTGCGATCCTCCTGCCAGACACCCTCAGGGGAGGCTCATGTTCCCCCGACGCCTCTCAGATCCTCCACAGCCAGGGGATAACTTCTGAGACCCTCCGCCACCACCGCCCTGCCTGGAATTGTCCCTTCACCCAAGTCCCCTCACCTACCAAGGCGCACAGCAAAGTCGCTGAGGGTCCAGAGGTGAAAGTTGAAGAGCAAATGCTGGTACAGCAGGTACAGGAGGGGCCCGCTGCCCTCGGCTGCCACCTGCTCCATCAGCAGCTGGGCAGACATGAGCACATTCATGTCCATGGCCCAGCTGGGGACCTGAGGTGAGAGGAGCTGGGGTGAGAGGGCAGTCCCCGTCCGCCCGCTGTTGAGCCCCTCGGCTTGCACCCTGCCCTGCACGGGCAGACAGACACGACCGTCCTGCCTGCTCAGAACACCTGGCGGCTCCCTCCTCGAGTGCCAGCCGCCCAGCCTACCGTGCAGTCCCTCATCCCAGCGCGTGCTGGCACTTCCCCCAGACCCTCTCCGCCAAACCCCGCCCAGCCTTTCAAGGCTCCACTCCAAGGCCGCCTCTCCCAGGAGGCCCTCCCGGGCTGACAGCATCAGGTTCCCCTTCTCGGTCCCCCACCCCGTCCCCGTGGTCAGACAGGGCAGCCTGTCCGGGAGGCAGGCGGCCCCAGCAGGCCGCACCTTGCGCAGGAGGGCGCCGATGACGGCGGGCCCCTGGCACTGCACCAGGCTCTCCTGGTTCACGGCGTGGCCCTGCAGGAAGTTCCGCAGCATCAGCAGGAAGGCGGCCACCGCGTTCCTCTCCATTCGCTCCTCTGCCGGCCACCAGGAAGGGAACAGATGTGTGTCAAGGGCCTGCCAGCGGCCACAGAGACCTCAGGCACTCCGGCCCCCTGTTGTGCCAAGGTCCCCTCACAACCCAGGCACCAGGGACACCTACCTGACGACTTGCCCAGTGGAAGAAATAGGCTCTGGGAGTTGTGGCCAGAGGTCAGTTCGGGCCCCACAAGGTCATGTGTCTCAGCTGGACCTGCCTCGGCCTCTTGGGGCTGTGCAGCCACTCGCTCCAGCAGGGGCAGCAAAGCACCCATGCCTCCCACACAATTCACCACATCCTGGGGGTGGGGGGCCGGCAGTGAGAGGGTGACTCCCAGACATTTCTTTTTTTTTTTTTTTTTTAAATGCCTACAGCACCTGGTCTTCCTAGGTGGTCTCCCATCCAAGTACTAACCAGGCCCGACCCTGTTTAGCTTCCGAGATCAGATGGGATCGGGCATGTTCAGGGCGGCATGGCCGTAGACCTACCCAGCCATTTCCTGACCCACTCCACCCCAGCACACCCTCCAGCCTGGGAACATGGGTCCAGGACATTTTGCTCTCTTGAACCCAGGTCTCCTAAAGACCCTCCTGGGCAATGCCAGTCCCCAGCCTGGCCCGTACATGTGCCCCTGCTCACACTTCCTGCACACACTGCCCACATGTGTACACTCACCTTCACGTCCCAGGTCTCCACCCTATAGCCCGTCAGGCGGCCATCCAGTCCATGGCCAGGGGACAGGTCCAGGCAGATGTTGTTCTTACAGGCCTGGGGGTACAGGGTGGGCAGGCAGCAAAGGTCAGGTGCGAGGAGGCAGACAGAGTGTGGGAGCAAGGGAGAAATGGTAGCAAGGTTGAGCCAACTGCCCCCACAAATACCTGAGGTGAGTAATGGAGGAGCAGCTTGGTGCCAAGCTCATGTAGTGCACCCTCGGGCTTGAAGGGTGCTGTCTCATTGGGCCCTGAGGAGTAGGTAGGGGGCTTCAGACCTGGCTGGGCCTCTGGCCAAACCCAGAGTCCATCTCTTTTCTGCCTAATCAGAGGACAGTACCCCGCACCCCTACCCCATGGATGCCTTCTTCCCCTGATCTCATAGTTTCCAGTCTGGGCACTAACAAGTCCCAACCACCCAGCTCTGGGACACGGGTGGGGTCTGGGGCAGGGCAGGGGGGTGGGCTGCATACCCAGGGTGCACAGGACCTGGGCACTAACAAGTCCCAACCACCCAGCTCTGGGACACGGGTGGGGTCTGGGGCAGGGCAGGGGGGTGGGCTGCATACCCAGGGTGCACAGGACCTGCAGGGCCGGCGACTGCAGGGCTTCATGGAAGATGGCCACGGCCCCCAGCTCGCCCTCCAGGGACGTGGGGCTACCCCACCGAGTGTCCTGTGTACCTGCAAGGGTGGAGCTGATGCTGCCCTCCGGCAGGGGGGCCACCAGCCCGGCCCCCGAGCCAAGCCCTGCGGTGGCGGGGACTGACTGGGAGCGGACGAGGGAGGGGTGAGTGTAAGCCAGGGCCGCGGGGACAGGCGGCGCGGGCAGCCCCGTGGTGGTGGTCGTTGTGCGGTGCCCAGCGGAGCCGATGCAGCAGGAGGAGAAAGGCTGCGGGGCCAGGGGTGGGGGAGCGGTCAGGTCACAGCAAAGCCTGGGGTTCCGCCTGCACCCGCTTCCTTACAGTGACCCCATCTGCTGCGTATGCGTAGTCCCTGGAGGCTAAAGCCGAGCCTGGGGGGCGGGCGCTTAGGGCTTCCAGACCCCACCCTGTCGAAGTTCCCCAGCTACCCACGGCACCCCCAAACCCTGCCTGGCATACCTCACTGAGGGAGGGGCAGCGAAGGGGTGCCGTCTTGACCAGATAGCCATCTTTGTAGACATGGACCAGGTTCTGGCTGAAGAGCCGGCGCCCAGGCACATGGACGACGGCCACACAGTGCTGAAAGGGAAGCCGCGCGTGAGGCCGTGGGCCGGGGCCTGGTGCTCCCTCCACTGCCCTGGGCCATGGGAGGCGGGAGGCTCACCCAGGCAGAGTCGGCGAAGGACACTTCAGGCAAGCTCGTGGTCAGGTACTCCTTCCGGGTGCACACGGCCACCACCAGAGTCCCAGCCGCCGTAAAGAAGGCTTCAAACCCTGAGCCACTGCTGGTGAAGAAGCTGGGGGCAGACCAAGCCGGTCAGGCCTGTCGGCTCTCCTGCTCACCCTGGCACTCTGCCCTGGTCCCTGCCAGTCACCCACCTGTACAGCTGCTTTCGCTGGAGGGGCCGGCTGGCAGCCGGGGCAGGCACGGCGGCCACGGGGTGCAGACAGAGCCAGGCATGGAAGGTGAAGCCAGCTCCGGGCCACCGCTGCACGGGGGGCACCATGATACCGGCCATGCTGGGCGTGAGGTCGAAGTAGCGCAGGGCCCGCGCGGGGCCCCGGTGCCGGGCCATGCCCGACAGCGCTCGAATGACGGCTCCCGCATGCCGGGCATTCCCGGCCTCAGCTCCGCCCGAGTCCAGCCCCGGCGGGGGCCGCAGCAGGCGGCGCAGCTCCGAGGGCTTGAGGGACACACGGCCCAAGGCTTGCAGCAGCGCCAGCAGCTGCTCCTGGCAGCGGGCCCCCAGGGCTGCCTCGGTGCCGAGCGTCCCCAGCAGGCAGCCCACCAGGCCGGCCTGCACGCAGGTGGCACGGCTGGCCGGGCAGCTGTCACAGAGCCACCGGAGGCGCTGCGCTAGGAAGAGCTGCAGCTCCGCCGTGGGCAGTGCTGGCAGCCACTGCGTCAGCACCAGCACGGGCTGCTCGTTGCAGATCGGCGGCGGCGGACGCGCACTGTGGTCACCCTCGACGGCCTGTGGGCGGAGCGAATGCGATAGTTCCCAGGCAACGGGCATGGAACAGGCCCCCCGCCGACAGGGGGGGCTTCCTGTTTCAGCTTACTTGCCTACAACGTGGAAGAGCAATGTGTGGTCCCCCAGCCTGCTCAGAGGTGGTGTCTGAGTCTCAGGAAAACCAGAGGCGCACGGGCGGCCATCAGTGCCAACCACAGTCCTTCGGCTCCATTAACCCGAGCCTTGGCTTTTGGTCCGAGGTGGCCAAACTCCAAAGACATTTCCCCAAGATAATCCCTGAGCTCGCTACCATGCAGCAGCAGCTACCAGGCCCCATGCACCCCGAAATCCTCACCCCAGGGACACCGACGCACGTGTTCAGACTGCAGGCCACAGACCATAGTGTGCCCTGGCCATACTCAACACAGTCCCCCAAGGTGGCCCTGACTCAGTCCCGGCTGCCCTGGGCACCCTGGCGCAGGCCCTGCCCTTACCATGTTGAGCAGCTCTTGCAACAGCCGGTGGGTCGGGGGACCGTGGCTCTGCAGGACCTCGTGCAGGTGGGGGTAGCCGATGCGCTCCTTGAACACCTCCTGTGCAGGGCGTGGGGGGGGGGAAGTGAGCATGCATGTGGGCCCAGGGCAAACTCGCACCCTGCGGAAACCCCGGAGGAAGCAGAGCTCTCAGGGCTCCCTGCCTGGCTCTGCCTCTGGGTCACCACGCGGGCAGGGGCGGGGGGCTGCGGAGGGATGCAGGGGCGGGGGGCTACCTCGGAAGGCTGCAGATGATGCTCAGCCCACAAGCGTCCTTCCACCATCCAGCCCTGACTGGGGATACCCGTCTCCCAGGACCTACTGATGACCACGCCCACCCAATGGCCAGAGCTGCACCCCAGAAGGCAGGATGGTCACCTCCCCAGCTCGCTTGCTCTAACGGCCACCACCAAGGCCAGTTCTGGGGCCACGTGGTCGATTTCACTCCCACTCCACACTCCTACTGCAGGTGCCCTCACCTTGGCCGAGGGGGAGCCGCTCATGATGCAGGTGAGCACTCTGACCACGTGGACCGCAATGGCATCTGTGTCCTGGTCCAGCACCTTGGGGTGGGGAGGGGCAGTGAGAAGAGGCAGGAACCAGGGCGTCGCCCCTGGCACCACCCTGCAATTAAAGGGGCATAAGGCCAGGCACAGGTGCCCCGAGGCGGGTATGTGAGCTGGCCGGGGGCCCCGGGAGGTAGCAACTCTGTCTCAGCACCAGCCCCTCTACTCCTTGCCCGAACTGCCGTGCCCCTCACCCGGACCGCAGGCCCCTCTCTGAGTGGCTCGGCATGACCCATGGCCCAGCGAAGGAGCCAAGGCTCGGAAGGACCGTATTGGGACGGATCGACAGGAGGTGTTCTCGCCGCATCTCTCTGCCCCCCACTGTCTGATGGGCTCTTGGGCCTCAGTCCTCACCCGTCCCCACGCAAGCAAGACACATATGCAGGCGGGCCAGCAAGTGCCCCATCACCCGTGATGATTGACAGGGTCGGAGCATTCAGGGACAATCAATCACAGGATGTTAGAACCAGAAGAACCTTCGAGACCTTTGAGTCCTCCCCTGCCCCTTGTCCCCTAGATCCAGGTGGGAACATCGAGGTTCACCCTGGCTAAACTTGATAGCCAGAGGCATGCTGCTCCCTTGCCCCACCAAGGCGGTGAGGGTCAGGAGGGCTTAGAGGGTTTGTCAGCAGGCATTAGGCTGTATTTGGGCTCCATGGGGCCCTTGGCCACAGCTCTGTCTGACTCCCCAAGTGACCTCAGGCCACCTTCTTCCCTTCTCCAGGTCTCGCCTCTCTCGCCTGCTTTGTAGCTAGGTGCATATGCAGGCTCTCCGAAAACAGCCAGTGCAACAAACGTGTGGGACCGCCTCACGGAGACCGAGCCTACTGGGCTACGGAGGGTGGGGCCCAGGCACTGAGCCCCCAGAGCATGTCCCACGAGGAGTCCCTGACACCCTGCAGCCTCCGACAGCAACCAGGCAAGGTGAGGCAGGGAACATATCAAGAGTGGGCAGGAGGATGGGGACTCCCAGTGACCTGCTTAGGGCAGGTGCAAGGATCCATGGAAAGAAACGGCCCCACGTGGGGGAACTCCTTCTCCGTGAATGACTACAGCCAAATCCTTGACATGGGAGCGGGTGGGTGAGTTTCGAAGGTTCTTTCCAGCTTGGCACAGCCAAACCCCAGCTCCCAGTATAGCAATACTAGGCAGGAAACGGATCCCTCCTACCCCATTCCCTGGGATGGGGACTTGGAGGGTGAGTGAGACCGCACGGGGGACCCAGCCCCATCGCTACGCCACACCAGGTTTTACACATCTATCTGCTCGTCCCCATGGCATAGTGCAGGAAGTGCTCGAAGAGAAAGCCCAGGGGCCGGGCGCCCAGGAAGATGAGTGCCTGAACTGGTCAGCCCCAGGGTGGTACCTTCTGGACATCGGGCTCAGTCAGTAACCGGGTAGCCAGGTCACTGTCCCCCTCAGGGGGCGCCCGGGCCTGCAGGTATAGCTGTGGGGAAGGGGGAGGGCACGGGGGTGGGGAGGGGAGGAGGCAGAAGAGAGAGAAGGAGGAAGGTGAGGGAGGTGCGGGGTTGGAGCAGGGCCTGGGGCGGCTGCCAGGGCTCTGCCCGAGGGAAGGATGCACCCTGCACCCCACGCTGAGTGTCCTGCCAGGCCCTGGGAAAGGGGCGGGGAGCTAAGCCACCCATGCCCTGCTCAGAGGGACAGAGTTTGTGTGGTTAAGTGGGCAAGAGTAGGCACTGCGTCCCAACAGCTGAGCCATTCTCCTGTCCCTGGACTCGAGGCTGGAGAAAGGGGGAGCAAAAGGCCAGGGCGCCTCCTGTCCTTCCACAACACCCCGCTCTTGTGGGGCGCAGAGCCCTGCTCAGGCCCCGGCCCGCCCGCCCCCTGAACTGCAGGTCATCCCACCAGCCTCCCCCCACGCCACCCCCCAGCCCGGTGTAGCCCAGGCTTGCTCGGCAGCAGCTCAGCGCCCCACGCGGTTCCCCCAGCCTCTGGGCTCCAGGACCTCCACCCCCAGCCTGGGCCCTGCCCACCTTGCTGTTCTGGATGAGGCGAGTAAGGTGTTCGAAGCAATTGTTGCTGAGGAAGGTGGCCTGCAGCACTGGCCGGTCCTCACATGCCAGCATCATGGGGATGGCATCTGTGGAAGGGTTAAAGGTCAGCCCTGCCCAGTCCCCTCCTAGCAGCACCTCTGGTCAGCCTCAAACCTTCCTCCCCATACGGCCCGATCCAGCCTTTCTATGCATCAGTTGGTCCTTCACCTCCTGGTACCACCTCCCCAAGAGCCTGGGCCCATACCCACCAAGCATGCTGACTCGTAGGGTGACGAGCGCTTCTTCGGAGCCTGGGCTCGGCGCAGCCGGCCAGTCGGCGTTAAGGACGCGGAAGTAACCCTCGAGCAGGGCACGGAGCTCCGGACCTCGGGAGGGTGTGCGGCTGGCATGCAGGACATGTACCGTGCCCACCAGTGCCTCTAGCGCCAGTGGCACGAGGCGAGGGTCCTGAGCTGGTCCACGGCCCCAGCCCTGTACCACAGCCAGCAGGCCCTGCACGGAGCCGGTGCTCACAGCCGTCTGCCCATTCTCCTGCAGGTGTGGATGGAGATGAGCAATGGGCAGGGGGCTCACACAGCAGAAAGACCCCGAGATGAGCGCCTTCTGGCCCACAGGCTCCTCCCAGCCTACCTTCCCTCCGGCAAGGACAGCACCGAAGAGGTGGATGAGACGCAGCAGCAGCGCGGGGGGCAAGCGGTCTGCGTTCTGCAGGCTCTCTGCATAGAGTGGGGCGGGCAGGGCAGGACGGCGTCACCGGGGGTCTGTCTGTACATGAGGTGGGAGCCCTGGGAGGGGCCCGGGGGCTGAGGGAGAAGAGCTGCTTCTGCGCCGAAGGGTCTAAAAAGTCATGGCTCTGCACTAGGGGGCCTGAGGGGGGCACAGCCCTTCTTTGGGGAGCTTGAAGGGGAACACGACCCTGCCCTGAGCCTAGCCAGCTCCCCAGACCCTTAAGCCACAAAGGAGAGACTCCAGGGCGAGCACATCCCTCCGTCTGCTTCCCTCCCCTAGTGGCAACCCAGGGTTTAGTTCCTCAGATGCAAATATCCTGGTACCTCTGCCCTGTGACAGTTGGAGCTTCCCCCAGTGACCTGCTCCGGGGACCCTGCTGTGTCTAGCATACTGATGGCCCCCGCCCCTACCGGTGCCCCAGCTCGGGACTTCTAGGGGCTTTCACAGCCTCATCTGTAGAATGGACAGGATGCCAGGCCACAGACTGAAACCCAGAGAGCAGAAAGGACCAGCCCGGGTCACATGGGTGGCATGGGGGTGGGATGGGGTGGGAGGCCTCCTGGGGCAGGGCTTGGAGCCCGGTGGGCCCGTGAAGGGAGAGGAAGCAGTGGGCAAAGACTCAGAGGAGCATTCCAGGAATGAGAGGACGTGACCATGACATGGCTGGGGCGAGAAGCAGGATTTGATCCTGAGCGTCTCGGGCCACTGCTGATACGTCTAGAGCAGCAGGAACGAAATCCAGTTTGTTTTGAGAAGGTGGCGGAGCAGTGGAGGTCGGGGAGCTCCCCGTGGGGAACCCTCCCTCCTGGAGCGGTCGCCCTCAGGCCAGACCCAAGCCAGCAGCGTTGTGGGGTATCCCAGAGACAACATTGGATCCCAGCAGGCCAGTGCCTCCCCAAGCCCGGCTGCCCCTGTCCAGGCAGTATCCTGTCCACCTAAAGCCCTGGCCAGACTCCCTCCAGTGAGCGATGAGAGGGAACCCAGGAGAAGAGGGTCCCCAGGAAGGATAGGAGGCCAGTGACAATCTGGGGGCCAGCTCCTGAATGAGTGAGGGAGCAGGGAGTGGAAACACCTCGTGGAGACATTGTCTTCGGGAGGGTGGAGACTGGAGTGGAGGCTACAGGAACAAAGGGCTTAGACCAAGGATGGTCCAGATCAGAGCGGGGTACCAGTGGTCGGGGGTGGGGACCCAGGAGACGGGAGGAAAGGGGAAAGGGAAATCGACGCCCCCACCTGATGGGAGGCCTTCACTACAACCCAGAAATTATTAATTTTGCCTGGGCGTGCCCTTTTTATCCTCTCTGCCCTGAACCCCCTCAAGGTCGCTAGGTTCTTCCAGCCCCACGTGCAGCCGCCACGAAGAGGGCCCTGTCCCGCGTAAGGAACGGGGAACTGCGGGAAGGGTTCAGGCTTGGGGGCGGGGCCAGGTGGGGCCCGATGGGGCAGGGGCGGGGCCTGACCTCCGAAGAAGGCGCTGAATTCACAGGGTAAAGCGGCAGGAGGGAACTTGTATTTGCTCTTCTCCTTGGCACTGATGACTTCCCTGGGGGTGGGGGTGGGGAGGGCAGCGGCAGGGTGAGGCCAGGCGCTTCACCCCTTGGTCATCCTCCCCTCCCCGGCCTGCACACAGCCCCCTCCCGCTTCCACGTGTTTGCCACAGCGGCACCCCTGCACCCCTGTCCTCTCCCGAGCTCCCTCTGGCTCTTACCCACTGTGCTGGCGCCGCCAGGTCTGGTAGGGGTCAAAGAGGCCCTCGCAGAGGAGTAGGGCGTGCAGGGCCACGTCCTCCAGCTGGGCGCCCTGGCCTTCCTGCGGCGATGGGTGTCCTTTCAGCTGTACACGTGGAGACAGGGCAGAAGGGGATTAGCTGGGTGGTGGGTCCCGCCCGCCCACCTCCCACCCCAGGTAGAGCCCACCTCACCTCGGCCACCAACCGGGTCAGCAGTGCCAGCACCCGAGGCGCCAGCACCTGGCCCCGGCCTGCATCCACGTTCTCCGGGTTCCTGGGGAGTGAACGATGGGAGAGGTCGCAGCAATAAGCCAGTGCACCCTCTGGCCCACAGCTCCACCCCCCGCCCCCGTCTTGGGGAGGACAGCAGGGCCCCACCTGCAGAGGACGATGAGCAGCTTGAGCAGCAGCAGGGTCTGCTCCAGGTCCCCCTCGTCGAGCTGCTTGGCCAGCACCTGCAGCGTGTCGAGTGGCAGCAGCGGCGCCTCTGCACCTGCTTCCTCTGGCCTGCAGGGAGGGGAGTCACTGGGGTGCTCAGGACCCCTCAGGCTCCCCTCCCGCCACAGAGCTCCAGCCTCACCTGCGCGGCTCCAGGGACGACAGTGAGATGGTCTTCTCGAAGGTACCCACGAAGGCCGTCAGCCACTGCTGCAGACAGCCCAGGTCCTTCTGCAGGTTCGGGGGGCAAGGGTGGGGACAGCAGGGGTGCAGTGAGTGGGAGACCGGTGAACGGAGGCCGGACACGGCCGGACAGGGATTAGGGGCAGCAGTGTGGGTGCAGGAAGGGAATGAGAGGTAAGTCGGGGAGACGGAAGGGCGGAGGTTGGAAGGCCAGCATCGGGGGACGGCTGTACACATTGACCACTCTCCCAGTGTCTTGCTTTCCAGTCTCTTGCCCTCACCTCTGTAACCCTTGGGGACCCAGGCAGGCCTGACCTAGGCAGGGGAGGAGCTTAAGTGTGTACATGCCTGGGGTGTGGCCATGGCCCACACTGCTGCTGGGCCAACCCTGACCCAAAGGCTCGGGCTGGGCTCTTGCCTGCCACCTTCTCCCAGCTCAGCAGTCACCACCTCCAGGAAATGCTCCCTGACTGTAGCTCCCAGGGTGCATGAGCGTTATTGGCCAGGCAGACCTATGCACACGCGCCCTCCTGCATGCACAGGTGCAGTGCCCCGCCTTGCGCTGGGAACCTCCGCCCACCCTGGCTGGTTACCTGGACCCCAGGCCCCAGAGCTGGCTCCATGAGCAAGAGGGGCAGCGGCTGAGCCCAAGCCTGGGCGCCGCCAGGGAAACTTTGGTGTGAACGGGAAACGTCCCCTCCCGCCCCAGCCAGGGCAGGAAGCGCAGAGTCACGGTGGGGGCGGGGCGCCGCTTCCTCCCTGCAGACCGCAGGGATGTGGGGGGGCCCAAGGCACCCAGGGCCCAGCAAGGAAGCTGTGAGGGACACAGCCCAGCACAAGGGGCCCGGCTTGGTGCACCAAAGGGTGGGGACGCACTACCCTGGGTGGGAGCCTGGAGTCAGGTACGACTATCTAGGCACAGGTTCTGAACCCTGTATCTATAATGCCCTTGATTCAAGGCATCTCCCTGACCTGGGTCCAAGGCCTCAGGCCTAGGGGACTACGTGGAGGGCCCATCCACACCTTTGTCCTCCCCTCCCCCAACCCCGTGTCATGGCCTCCCCGCCTGGCTCTGCTGGTCGCAGCTCCAGAGACACAGCTGAATAAATCCTAGCCAGCTCTAGTACCCCCTACCCTCTAAGCCTCTCCCCGGGCATGGCGTGGGTCCTGCCCAGACCTGAGCTCCTCCTCTCACCCTGCCCTCTCTCCCTCCATGCCCGCCCCACGTGGTGCTCCCCCCTACCCCGACCAGCTGAGCCCAAAAGGTACCTTTCTTTCCTGGGGCAGAAGGGTAGGCCAGGGACTAGACGGGAGAAGGGTGAAGGGGCCAGGGACGCATTACAGGCAGCGCCCGGTAGCCTGAGGAACCAGGAACCCGAACTCGAGGACCTTCAGAACTGCCTTTGGATGGATGGCTAACTTTTGGCACCTGCGCACCCCACACCACACAAGCCCCAGGGAAGGGGGCCTGACCCCAGCGGCCTTAACCAGACCCCTGAGAAGCCTAGGCGGAGCATCCTTCCGCCCTGTGCTTGGGTACCTTCTGTCACAGATCCGAGGCCCAGAAAACCAGGAGAGGGGCTAGGGTCACCCAGGTACAGGCCCGCACCTGTACCTTGACAGACGCTTTGCCTGTCAGTTACCTTTGGTGACCTCTCTACCCTCTGAAGCAAGAACACCAAAGGGTCCAACCCTGAAACCCCAGAGCTGGGGGTGCCCCGAGGGGGTGTCTCAGCCACTACCAGCTTCGGCTGTACCTCTGAGGATGCTGCAAGCCAGATCTTCGTTCTAGGTCAGGGCCACTCATGGTTGCTAGCCAGCTATCCCAAGCTGACCATGTGACCCCTGACCTCGGCCTCAGTGACCCCTGACCCTGTGACCATGTCACCCCACCGCACCTGACCAGAGGATAAAGGCTTAACTGCTGAACGTGGCATTCCAGACCCTAGTCCAGCCAGAGACGGCTTTACCAGCCTCTCTGCCCCTCCCCATCTGAGTCACATCCTCCCGTCCGGGTCTCTGCCCACCCCACGCCCCACTGCCATCTGTGACCTGGGCTTTTGGTGCTTCAGGAACCTCGCCCCCTCCCTGTGGCCATCACCTCAACAGGCCCTCCCAGACCTGGCTCACAACTCTGCATACTCCCACTTTCTGCCCCTAGAGCCACACCTTTGGCCTGTCTAGTCCTATAAACTTCCAGCAGCAGGTGCAGGCTGGGCTGGGTTCAGGGCTGAGACAATCAGGGCAGCATCAGGGGCTTCTGGAGGAGGCGCGAGGGGTCTCTAAAGCACAGTACTAGGCAGGGGTAGGGGTAGTTGCCTGTCCTGCCTCTGTAAGTTTCACCTCTTCTCCCAGGGTGGCCTCGGCACGGCTCTGACCTGGGCCCTGTGGCTTGAGGCTGCAGGGGGAGCCAGGCGGGGAGCCCTGAGCATGGTGGCAGTGCCGCATGTGGAGGGGTCCAGAGCAGGTTAGGAGGTGGCTGTGGTCCTTGGCTTCCCCACAGCCCCCAGAGGTTCTGCCTAGGCTGGCTTCTGCCCTCCCGCACCAGCTCTGGGCAGGGCCAGCCCAGTCCCCACCCCGGGGCAGGCTCCCAACCATGCCCCTCGCACGAAGGCAGGTCAGGAGCAGCCACATTCCTCCCCAGGGCCCTGGCGCAGGGGAGAAAGCTGCGGGCATGGGTAAGGTCATCGTCCCCGGGAGAAGGCGGTCTCACAGTCACTCTTCCAGGGACTCCAGTCTATGCCCAACCAGCCCTAGGACACTCAATTCTGGGGGTTGGGAGCTCCCAAGGGCTGGTTAGGCCCTGGGCAGGCATGGTACTGCCGCTTCCCCAGAACGCGGGAGGGCTGAGTTAGCAGCTGTGGCGTGGACGGGTGGGCGGAGCTTTCTGCAGAGGCCACCGACCTGCCTGACACCATGCTACCCCTAGACCTGCTTGCCCTGTCTTGATCCAGGGCCCTGACCTTGCCTGGATTCTTCATGCCTGCCCTGTCACCGCCCCTCTTGGGGTTTACAGAAATTCTTTAAATAGCACCTGGCACCTAGTATACCTCCAGCGTACACCGGTCACCACCACTGTCCCATCAGCTAGTTACCTGCCCTACCGCAAGCTTTAGGGCAAGTCCACGGCCCACTCCCACCTTCCCCCCAACCCCCCTGCATTTGAAGCCCCCCGCACAGGTGGTGCCCTCTCACCCCCAGCCTCGGCACCCACGCTCACTCGATGCCCCAGCCCGAGGGTATTACTCACTGTCCTGCCCCCACAGGTCTGCACGTGCTTTGCTCTCCATGCTTCCTCTGCCTAAAGGCTCCCCATCAGAGCCAGCGCCCTCCCCAAGACCCACCCCCGCCTGGTGCTGCAGAGGCTCGGTTGCCAAGTTGCATGCGGCTGAGGGCACCGGGTTCTGGAGTCCAGACCCGGTTCTCACACTTGCTAGCTTATTACTTAACGTTAGTCTCTTTGCACTTGAGCTTAACTGGTAAAGGCTCTCCCTCCACACCCGCCAGTACATGGTACAGCCAAGGGGAACTCCACGCCTAAATCCAGGGGCTCTGCCTTCTCAAGCCCCTGACATGCTAGGGCAACACCTGTCCTCTCCCCAGCCACCTCCGGGAGTGACAGATAAGTGGCAGACCCCGGCAGAGCCGAGGTCTCATGGACTATGCCCCAGCTGGCAGGTGGAACAGGAGTATCTTGGTGGGCCCCAGGATGGAGCCAGGAGCAGGGGAGGGAGAGAAGATCCGAGCTCCATGGTGGTGACTCCTTCCAGCTCCTCCCAGCTTGAGCTGCCTGGGTGGTAGTGAGCACCCCATCTCCTGGAACAGGCAAGCAAATATGGGACAGGGTGAGGTCTGATCAGGATGACCCTTTCAGGCCTGGAGTCTCTGCACTCAGCATCAGGAGGGGATGGAATGTCAAGCTGAAGGTGGCTTCTGGCTACACCAGGAGGACTAGAGCTCAGACCTGAAGGACCTCAGTCCAAGGAAGGAAGCAGGAAGATGGGGACTTTGCCAGGGGCAAGGACAACTGAGGGGAGTGGTCCAAGTAAGTGCCCAAGTGGCTGGGCCAGTCTCTCCCCCTTACCTGAAGAAGGGGTCTTTAAAGGGGTGGACCTACTGGTCTCCATAACACCCCCAGGGCTTACCCTTCCCCTTGTCCTATCACTATGGAAACCAGGAATTTCCTTCCGGGATCCCCATAGTAACCAACCCTGTTTCCATGGGGACCCCACAATTCCACATCAGCTCCCCAGTTGCCATAACAACTCCAGGGATTACCAGCTCTTCCCCCAACCCCGGGCTCTGTGCGACTCTCCCCATCACCTCAGTCCCGCCTCTTTCAGTTGCCTTGGTAATGAAGGCAGGCAGGAGGACACTCTGGTTGCCCCCCTGTGAGGTGTGGCGGGGGCCCAAGCACCAAGGAGTCTGTTCCGCCTTCCTTCCTCCCATTCCAAGAAGGTAAACTGAGGCAAGGGACGGTATATGACCCAGCTGAGGTTCCAGAGGGAGCGTGAGGGCCGACGAGCTTTCCATGGGGCCGGTGGGTAGAGCTCGCCAGGCAGGGGTGAGGGAGCACCAAGGGGCGGGCAGGGCAAGCTCCACTCCAGCTCTGAGCCGACCTCCGCGGAACCCTGAGTGGGCGAAACTGCAGAGTGCAACCTGGGCTCCCCAGCTGCAACCCGAACGTTGGTCCTGTCCTGATCTTTGTGACCTCGAGCGCGCCTCAGCTCTTGTGTCCCCCAGCACTCCCTTCCGCTGGGGGGCTTTTGAGCGACCCCCTAAGAAATCATTCATTTGCATGTTATTTTCCGCAACCTTTTATAGGCCGGCCTGTCAGCTCTTTTGGGTGCTGGCCCCGTACCCCTTATCCTCACACCCCCTCCTCTGCCCTCCCTGGGGAAGCCCTGGTGGGGCGGGTCCTCTGGATATGCCCCCCGCCGGCCTCCCCCTCGCCTCGCGTATGTCCCACACGTCACGCTTCTGCTCCTGCTGTTCCCGTCCCCTCTGCCCTCAAGGCCCGAATGCGGCCTCCTCTGGCATGACTTCCCCAGTCGGTCACTGCTGTGGCTCTCTCCCGTCCAGCCATTCAGCTGGACCCAAGAAGTACTCGCTAACCGTGAGGTGCCGCAAAACCACGGAGCGGTGAGCACGGTGAGGGCTAAACTGGGGACGAGCCTGGGCGGAGGTCCAGCCTGGTTTGGGGAAAGGGCAGGACGGTGCCATGCAGAAGAAACGGCTTGTGCCGTCCCAGGGAGCGGACCCACCTGAGGCTTCCTGCTCACAGGACCAGACCTTTCCCGAGTAAGAGAACACAGGCCGGGGGGCTGGGCGGAGCTCTGCTGGGCTCTCCCCTAAATTTGTCTGATGACCTTGAAATGACCCTGCCTTGGTTTCCCTCCGAGGGCCCTAAGGCACTCAGACTGAATGATTACCAAGAGCACTGTGGCCCTCCTCACTCCTTCAGTAGCCACCAACAGCCCCCTCCCCAACTCGTGGCCCCCGGCTGAGCAGGGCCCACAGAGGTGGGGGGTGGGTAGGTCTGAGCCTGGGGTCTATGAGGAGAAAGGAAGGGCAGAAAGGGGGTTGCTCCCCAGGGCGGGCCAAGACCTACAACTAGGGAAACAGGTTTGCCAGCTGATGTCAGCTCTCGCTGCTGCAGGGAGGGGCATCTGCGTCGGGGGAGCCTTCTGGCTGGGTGACTGGCCAACTCAGGGGTCTCCGAATGCCCTTTATCAGTCCAACCCCTTACCTTAGCTTACCCCTCCCCAAAGCTTACACACAATAGGTCCCTAGCAGGGCTCCAAGTAGAAGGGCCACCACTCCCTGGGAGCCAGCACAGAGGGGTGGGGACAATGTTCCGGGGGCAGGAGCAGCACCAAGCGGGCAGGAAGGCAGTGCAGAGCTTCCTCTCCCCTGGCGGCCTGGCCCCGCCTGGCTCCCGGTTCACACTCACATCCTGGATTTGTTTGCCGGGCCCCAGGCTGCCCTCTGCCTGTCCAGGCATCCAAGGCTACTGCCAGCCAGCCTGTGCCCCTGTGTGGTGATGAGCTGGGGGGTGGGGGAGGAACTCGGCACGGATGAGTGCTAAATACCTCTTGGGGGATGGGGGACTGACCGTTTGCAGAGCCCATCTAGAATGGGGAGCGGAGGCCATCATGCTGGAGGTACAGTCCTGCGAGACAGTACGCAGATGCCCTCCCCCGGCAGCATGCCACCCAGCCCGACGTCCCACCAACATCCCTCAGACTCATCACTTGGTTCAAGCCCCCTTCACGTGGTCATAAGTGAAGAAATCGAGGACTAGAACCTGTCCATGGCCACAGGGGCAATCAAAGGCATGAGGGCTAGGGGCAGGTTTTCTTCCAATTCCTTTGCTCCTTCACAAAGACCAACCCTTGGAGATGGAGACAGGCTGGGATGAGGGGACCCAATGGGGCCAAGGAAGCGGGAGCCTTCTCTGGCATGGACCAGCTATACTGGCCACCCCTCTGCAGAGTCAAGGCCACCCCTGAGGTCAGGGCTGTGCCAAACTTACAGACAGGGAAGCTCAAAGACAGAAAGAGCTCTTGCCCTGGGTCAAACCAAAGGACTCTAATCCACACACTGCCTCCTGCCAGGGCCTTGGACCTCTTACCACCTGAATGAACTCAGAAGCTGTGGCTCTTATGGCCTGGATTTCAGGTCCCTGGGGCCCCAGACCCAGCCTGCGGTCCTGGGAGACAGTCGGCCAGCCTCTTCACAGAGGGCCAGCTGATCTGAGCACGTACTTCCCCCAGTGAGGAGATCAGAGGCACACAATAGTCTATTGTGCCCAGGGCACACCTGAGCCAGGAGCATGATGCCAGGCAGGTGCAGGGAGGGAAACTGGTGCGGGCGAAGGACAGGGGGGTGCTACCCTGGGATCCCTCCCTGCTGTGGATCCAGAAGGGAAGTGGGGGCCTATGTGTGTGGGACACAGAGTTCTCGGCTCTGACAGGACACCTGGGTCAGTAGCTGCCTTCACCTTTCGAGGCCACTTGAGGTAGTCTCTGAGAGAGGACAGGAAGCTCAGGAGCAAAGGGCCTCCCTCTATCCCTTTCAAACATCCCTCCTAAGCTCAACCCCCTGCTCCCATGCTCAGCATCCACCGCAAATCTTTTCTTTTGCTGGACCAGCCCCAGGGGGTTGGGTGGGGCCGCCTGGGGTCAGGGAGGAGCTCATCACTACCCGGTCTCTGAGGAGGGGGGGGTGTCTAAGCTTACTCAAGTTGGACCCGCAGTAGGGACGCCTCTCTGAACCCCCAGCCCACTCATACCCATGGGCCATAACCACCCAGTGGGGCCGCGCCCACGCAGGGGCAAGCCCAAATGCAAACTAAGTCTCCCAGTCCTTCCCAACCCGTCAGTCTCTCATTTTATTTCCGGGCCTCAGTTTCCCCATCTGTAAAAGGGGGAAGTGCCTGGCCGGCTTGGTCCAAGCCCCTCTCTGGCACCACTGAGGGTGGCGGTCCCCACCCAAGAGAGCCTTGTGAGGCGCGGGTCCGCGAGGGTCGTCGCCCAGGTAAAAGTGCCAGAGGCACCGGCGGGGCTGGGGGCGCACACGTGTGTGCGGAGCCCGAGCACGCTTAGCGCGCGCGCATCTGCGCGGACACGGGTGGCGCGGGGCGCAGGTGCAGCAGGCGCGGGGCGCGGGGCGCGGGGAGCACGGCGGGCGCGGGCGGGGCGGCCTCACCTGTGCGTTGTAGAGCAGCCACAACTCGTAGAGCCGCTCGGAGGCGGCCATGGCCCGGCCCGGCTCCGGCCCTGCTGCGCGCCACCTGCCGCCGCCGCCTCCTCCTCCGCGCCGCCCGCCGGTTGCCCTCGGCCAGGCCCATGGGCGGAGGGCGTCACTCCGGGGCGGAGCGGCGCGGTACCACTGGGGTGAGTAGTATGGGCCCCCGCCGCATTGAGCCACCCAAGAGTGCACGCTCCTCCTCCCCGCCGGCCGCCACCCGGCTTCCTGCGCTAGGCTGCGGCCGCCGCCGCCCCGCCTCTCCTGGGACCTTGCAAAGGGCGGGGAGCCCCGCGGGAGGAGGAGCCTGAGGACAGTCCGCGCCCCTACCAGTGTCTAAGGAAGGGAGGGCCAATGTGAGTCTCCTGGACAAGTGTCGTGGTCAGGGATTCCAGACTTGCCCTGGGTCTTGATCTGCCCAGTACGCAGCCAGCTTAGCTAGAATTGCCACCATTTGCGCAAGGAACAGGCTCGCGTAGTCGGGGAAAGGGGCTGCGGCTGTCGGCAGATGTCCTGGGCCCTTCAACAAGTAATGATAACAATAACCATGACAACTGCTTGTAATTTACCATGTGCCACGTGCTATTCTGAACGCTTTATAGGGAGACCCAAGTGCCACTTTTTTGCGGAGCACGATGGAGATCAGAGAGCCGCAGAACAAGCCTGAAATACCTCGCGTGGGAGGGGGGCGCTCCATCTGTTAGGCAGATTCCTGGGAGATTTAGGCAATCCTCATGGGTCCCCTCCTCCAGGAAGCCTTCCTAGATGCTCTGGTGAAGGCACCCTGCACTCCAGGGTGGCGCACTTGCTTCACATCTTTTTTATTTAACCTTGAGATGTTAAAGGCAAGAGGTTGCCTCATGCTTCTGTTTTACAGGAGAAACTGAGGCCCAGATGGACCAAATGAGGGCTCCTTGGGCACCCAGGGATAGCATGGATAGATACTAAGGCCTGAATGACTCTGCTAGGCCACTGCCACCATCATCCCTAGACCCCTTTCTCTAGCTTCCCCCATCTTCCAGCTGGCCTGGGAGGTGAGGGGTCCTCCTGGTGTTTGGCAGTGATCAGACCCTTTGTTGGGGCTGGGGGAAATTTACAGAGTCTAGAGAGATGCTATCGGTCGTAGGAATTGACCAGTCTGGAGCCCTTTAGACCAGCAGTCCTCAACCTTTTTGGCACCAGGGACCGGTGCTCCTATGAGAATCTCATGCCTGATGATCTGAGTTGGAACTGAGGCGGGGTGATGCTAGCCCTGGGGAGCAGCTGCAAATACAGATGAAGCTTTGTTTGTTCACCTGCTGCTCACCTCCTGCTGTGCGGCCCAGTTCCTAACAGGCCATGGACCGGTGCCAGTCTGCAGCCCAGGGGTTGGGGACTCCTGCTCCATAGGTGGCCAAGAGAAGACAGACTCTGTCCCCATCTTCATCCTGTTCTATCCTCCTCGCTCTTAGGAAGCCCCTCCACTCTGGCCTTTTCTCCTGCTGCATCCATCCTACCACTGAGCTGACATTTCCTGAGCATCAGCTACCTGCATTCCAGTAACTACCTGCTTACCAGGTCCTGGCTAGGCACCCCACCTGATGCAGGGAAAGGCACCAAAAAGCCCAGGTTAGTGAGGTCAAGAAGATTGTTTGGGGGGAGTGGGGTGGGGAGTCTGTGGCAAAGGGGCATTCATCTTCCCAGGTGGCAGGGTTGTGGCTTTGGGGACCCTGACATGCTGTCAGATGATCTTTATTTCAGCCAAAGGGGGTCTCTCAGTTGCCAAGGCATCCTGATTAATGCAGGAGGGAAGAACCCAGCAGCTCCTGCTGGCCAACCGGTGCAGTCGAGGCCAAACCAACTCTCAGATTAGTTCTCAGGAACTAAGCTCAAGGGGCTTCTTGGGGCCCACTGGGCCCAGGTTGGGTGGGGTTTGCTCTTCTCCAGGTTCGGTAGTCTGATCCTGGGTACTTCGGTACTCCAGGCGGGGTTAGAGGTGGGAGGGGATCATCCATGAGCCTGGAAGGAGATAGCCAACCAGGCAAGCTCTGCAATGTGCAGGCTTTGAGCTGAGCATGGGCACAGAAGAGCCTAGGGGCCCATGGACATCCAGGCAGCCACTGATAGCTGGAGACAAGAGGGGTCAGAGTGGCGAGTCAGATGAGTCTTCTTAAAGGCATTCGAGCTTTGCAGAATCGGAACAAGTGGACAAGTCTGGGTTAGCGCATTCCAAGTGGCCGGCACAGAAAGAGCTTGGGAGAATGCCTAGGCAAAACCAGAGCCATCGACACGCTCTATATTCCTCCACTCAGGTCTGACTGCGCTGGCCGCTTTCTCGCTGATTGGCTTTGGACGCGTCAAAACTTAGAAGCCCTTTTCTTTATTCGCCCCCTACCTACCGGCTGGGCGTGATATTGGGGAGAGGGCGGGCCCTCCTACAGTAGCTCAGCATTGATTGGCTTTCAGGCCTTTCTGCTCTCCCATTCTCGTCGCTGGATTGGCTGTGAGACTTATCTACTCACTGGGCTTGCGCGTTGCAAGACGCGAGAAGAGGGGGTCAGCGGGCAAGATGGCTGCTGCTGCGGCCGGTGTGGGTCGGCTAGAGGAAGAGGCATTGAGGCGAAAGGAACGGCTAAAGGCCCTAAGGGAGAAAACCGGACGCAAGGTGAGGAATGCGGAGTGAGGGCCGTGACTGAAGTAGCCAGTGTTCGGTTTCAGAACAGGGACGACAGGGCAGGGGACTACCGGGAAAAGGCAGCTGCCGACAGTGCGCATGCGCGCACGGCTGGAGCATGCGCGAAGAGTCGGCGCCCGCCCACCAAGTCGAGCTCCGAGCGCGGGACTCGTCCCAGCTCTCGTCGCGCATGCGCGGGGATGGCGGGGCAGTGGTCCGCGCTCCAGGCCCTTTGGCTCTCCCAGATGTTTACTGATTGGGTTTACAGGGTTACTTAGGTTTTAGATGCTTTTTGGTTTAAGCGTGATTGGTACACGTCTGAGCGCGCTGAATCTGCCGTTTCCCCATGACCCACCGGCCTTCCTGGTGAAATTCCTTGAGTCTGGCAGACCCTTCCCTGTCTGCCAGCGCGTCTTGGTCAGAGCAGTACGGAACTGTGCTCTGGGCACCTAGCTGGAATAGAAAAGTACAAGAATCTAGAAGGAAAGACCCATTAATAGGTCAGAGTGGACCTCAGGGAAAGAGCTAGGCGCTTAGTTTTTTCCTAGCCTACTTTTCCGGGGATGGACTTCCTAGGTCTATTAGTTGCGGTACTTGAAAGCATTTTTCTTTGCTCTGGTTTGACATCAGGATAGTCTGATTGCATTTTTACTTTGTTCATCTTTCTGAAGTAATCGAGAGGAAGAATTCTGAAGTTCACAGCCTGTGCGCAAACCTTGGCCTTGTCACTTGGGGCTGTGGAATTTGAGACAAAGTGTTTCATCTTTGTGAGTCTGGTTTTTTTCATGTCTCCAGTGGAGGATAACAACTACACATTCATTCTCATTGGATTATTTTGAGATCTAATAGGATAATCTGTATGAAGGGGCCCTAGGGACTACAAGGGTTGGAGGTAGTTGGTACTTCTGTTGTGGGATGGGTGAAAACTCTGTCCTCAACTCTACAAAAAACAAAAGATATTAAATAGCCAGACCTGCGAGGGATGGGAGCAGGCAGGACTCTACTTTCCAATTTAAAAAAAAAAATCAGGCTGGTCGGTCTGGCATGTTTCTTTTCTGCATTCTGCATGGCCGGCTGGTGTCTTCTGGAAAAGTGAAAGGGGAAGTGATAGAGAGTGAAAGCTAGCCAGATTGGCTTCTGCTTTTGTTGGCAACTTGTCAGCACTGTACGACAGTTATCCCCACAAACTGCCTGGCCTAGAGAAGCTCAAGCCTCAGCCTTTCAATAGTGGCTGGTCAGCCTGCACTGTTGGCTTAGGTTTAAGACTCATTATTGGGACTGGATTTTAATTTAGGTCAGACTACAAAGGACAAGATGGCATCTGTAGGGCTCATGGCCATAGGAAGTCTGCTCCAGGCTATCAAGAGAACTGGTCTTTAAAAAGGGATTCTCTCAATGGCCTGAAAATATGGCCTAATTTTTTTTTTTTTTACTTTTTTTATTGTGGTAGAATATACATAACAATTTGCCACTTAAAGTGTACAATTCAGTGGTGTTAAGTACATTCACAGCAGTAGGTAACTATACCACTCTCTATTTCTAGAATTTTTTCATCATCTCAAGTAGAAACTATATCCATTAAATACTAACTTCTGGTTCCCCTCTCACCCCAGCTTTTGGCAACCACCATTCTATTTTCCGTCTTTCTGAATTTGATTACTTTAGGTATCTCATATAAGTAGAATCACATGGTGTTTGTTCTTCTCTGACCGGCTTATTTCACTCAGCATAAAGTCTTCAGGGTTCATCCATGTTGTAGTACGTGTCAGAATTTCATTCCTTTTTAAGGCTGAATAAATAGTTCATTGTATGAACAGTTGACCCTTGAACAACAGGTTAGGGCTCCTCTCCCCTCCCCTCAGTCAGAGATCTTAAGTTGGCCTTATGTGTCCACGGATTGTCAACCGTGGATCAAAATACTGTTTTTGATCCAATATTGGTTGAATCTGGGGGTGCAAAACCCAGGATACCAAGGGCCGACTATTGAAAAACATCTACATGTAAGTGGACCTGCACAGTCCATACCTGGGTTGTTCAGTGGTCGACTGAAACACACTTTGTTTATCCATTCATATTGTGTTGTTTCTAGCTTTGGGCTGTTGTAATAAATGTAGAACGATCTGTTTCAGTACTTGTTTTTAATTCTTTTGGGTATATACCCAGAAGTGGAATTCGGTGATTATATAATAAGACTATGTTTAGCTTTTTAAGGACCCGCCATACTGTTTTCCAAAACAGCTGCATCATCTTACATTCCTAGCAGCAGTGCACAAGATCCAGTTTCTCCACATCGTTGTCAGCATTTGTCATTTCTATTTTGTTGATCATAGTCATCTGATGGGTGTGAAATGGTATCACATTGTGGTTTTGATTTGCATTTCCCTTCCGATTAGTGATCTTGAGCTTGAGCGCCTTCTCTGGCCATTGTGTATCTTCTTTGGAGAAAGGTCTATTCAGATCCTATTTTTTTAATTGGCTTTTTGTTGTTGACTTGTAGGAATTCTTAATATATTCTGAATATTAACCCCTAATCAGATATGTGATTTGTAGATATTTTCTTCTATTCCCAAGGTTGTCTTTTCACTTTTCTGATAATGTGTTTTGATGCACAAAGTTTTTAATTTTGATGAAGTTTAATTTATCTGTTTTTTTTTCTTTTGTTGATTCTACTTTTGATGTCATACCTAATGATCCATTGTCACATTCAAGATCATGAAGCTTTTCTCCTTTGTTTTCTTCTAAGAGTTTTAAAATTTGAGTTCAGACATTTAGGTCTTTGATCTATTCTGATTCCATTTTTGTATATGGTATAATGTATGAGTCTCATACATTCTTTTGGATGTGAATATCCAGCTTTCCTAGTACCATTTGTTGAAAAGACTCTCCCTATTGAATGGTTTTGGCACCATAATTGAAATTATTTGACCACATATGTGAGGGTTTATTTCTGGGCTCCCTATTAGTCTATATTGTCTGCCTTAGGCCGGTACCACACTGTTTCGATTACTCTAGCTTTGCAGTGCGAGTCCTCTTAGTTCTCTTTCAAGATTGTTTTGGATATTCAGAATCTCTCGAGATTCCATGTGAATTTTAGGATGGATGTTCTGTTTGTGCAAAAAAAATCATCATTGAGATTTTGACTAGGCTTGCATCGAATTTGTATATCATTTCAGGTAGTATTGCCATCTTAACAGTATTTAAGTCTTCTGATTCATGAGCATGGGGTGTCTTTCAATTTACTTAAGTCTTCAATTTCTTTTAGCAATGTCCTCTAATTTTCATTGTAGAAGTCTTTAGCCTCTGGTTAAATTTATTCCTGAGTATTTTTTGGTGCTGTTGTAAATGGGATTGTTTTCTTAATTTTCTTTTCAGATTGTTTATTGTTAGTGTATAGAAATGTAGCTGATTTTTTTTCTGTTGATTTTATATCTTGGAACTTTGCTGAATTTATTTATTCTAACAGTTCTTGTGGACTCTTGGGTTTTCTGCATATAAGATCGTGTCATCTGTGAACAGAGATAATTTTACTTTTTATATTCCAATTTTGATGCCTTTTATTGCTCTGGCTGGAACTTTCAGTAACATAAGAATAGAAGTGGTGAAAGCAGGCATCCTTGTTTTATTCCTGATCTTAGGAGAAAAGCTTTTAGTCTTTTCCCATTGAGTGTAATGTTCACTGTAGGTTTTTCAAATAAGGCCTTTATCATGTTGAGGAAGTTTTCTTCTGCTTAGTTAGTTGAGGGTTTTTATCATGAAAGGGAGTTGATTTTGTCAAATGCTATTTCATCATCAGTTGAGATGATCTTGTGGTTTTTGGCTTCTTTGTACTGTATTACATTGGTTGATTGCTGTATGTTGAACCTTCCTTGCATTCCGGAATAAATTCTTCTTGGTAATGGTGTGTAAACCTTTCAGTATGTTGCTGAATTCATTTTGCTAGTGTATTATTGTGGATTTTTTCATCATTATTTGTGAGGGATGCAGTTCTGTAGTTTTCTGGTAATGTCTTTGTTTCAGAATCAGGGTAATGCTGACCTCATGAAATGAGTTAGAAAGCATTGCTTCCTCCTTAATTTTTTGTAAGAGTTTGAGAGGGATTGGTGTTAATTATTTGTTAAATGGTAGAATTCACCGTTTAGCCCTGGTCTTGTCTTTTATGGGAGATTTTCGATAACTTATTAAGTCTCATTATTATAGATCTGTTCAAGTTTATTGCTTCGTGAGTCAGTTTAGGTACATTGTGTTGTTTCTAGGCATTTTTCTATTTTTTCTAGGTTATCCAGTTGTTGGCATACTGATTGCTACTTTAATTGGGTTTAATCTTCCTGGCTCTGCTTCAGAAAGCTCTTGGCCGCGAACTCATTTCTGAAAAATGCGCACTTGGAAATCACATGGCTTCTCTCTTGGGACTGAGAGTTCACTGGCCTTTGCAGTTTCCTTGCATTCTTTTTAAGAAGCAAGAGTTATTGTGAAGCCACATTCTTGACCCTTTTGGAAGCTTTTTCCTTTCCTGGCATGCCTTTTCTATCCAGGGGCTCCTAATTTTCACCCTATCTAGTTCTTTCCCTGCTTACCAAGTGGAAGTTAGAATTTGTTGTTGGCTCTTTGGTAACCAGGCTATGGTGTCAATAGCGGATTGGTGGCCAGTGATAAAGTGTTGTTTGGCTTGGTTCAAAATGGGTTATTGGAGCTGGTAATTCATTTCTTCCACAGGTGTACACTGAACACCTACTATGCACCAGTCATTCAGATCCTGGAGACTCAGCAGTGAGTGAACAAAGCAGGCAGAAGTCTCTGCCCCATTTAGCTAGAGAGACAGATTGTCAAGCAAATATATATAGTGTTAGATGGAGATGATGCTGTGGAGAGAAGGAAAGAGAGGAGAGTACACAGTGCTCCCGTTTTCTCTGCAGCTCTAATGGTTGGATTTTCTTTATTAAAAACAACAGTGTTTTCATATTTAACATGGTTAATGATACCAGCTGCCTGGCTTATCTTATCTGGTCTTGATGACAACCCTAAGAAGGAGGAAGGAAGGTTAATTTATAGGTGAAAGTACTGAGAACAATAAACGTGATGTGGTTTGCCCAAGGTTGTATAACTAGGAGGTACCCAGGCGAGTTGGGGTGGACCGTGAGAACAGTTGGTAACTCTCTTTATGACTTGGACTGGTTGCCCAGATGCAGATGGGTTGAAAAACTTCACTACATACTTTTTGATATCTTTTAGGTTGTGTAAATTACCTGCTCAAAAAAGAAAAACAATAGGGGAGAAAGAGTATAGGCCCCAAGTCCAAGCTGCCTCTCTGTACACCCCCCTCTGTGCCCCGATTCTGGCCTCCTTCCTGCTGCCCAGGACTGGTGTAGCCTTATTTGCCACAGTCACTTTTTTTATTTTTTGTATTTATTTTTATTATGGTAAAATATATGCAATAAAACATTTCATTTAACCATTTTTAGTGGCATTAGTATATTCACAGTGTTGCACAACCATCACCACTATGTCCAAAACTTTCATCACCCTAAACAGAAACTCTGCACCTGTTAAGCAATAACTCCCCATTCCTCTCCTACCCCAACCTCTTGAAACCTCTAATCCACTTTCTGTCTCTTTGACTTTGATACTTTCTGTTTCTATGACTTTGCACCTTATAAATGTGGAATCTTAGAATATATGCCCTTTTGCGTTTGGCTTATTTCACTTAGCATGAGCATAAGTTTTCAGTGTTCGTATTCTAGCATAGAATAGACTTTTATTCCTTTTTAAAGCTGAGTAATATTCCATTGTGTGTGTATATCACATTTCATTTATCCATCCGCCTGTTGATGGACATCTTTTGGCTATTACGACTAATGTCGCCATTGGCGTATTGGTGTACTTATTGTTGTATAAGTATCTGAGTCCCTGTTTGTAATTCCTTTGGATATATATCTAAGGAGTGGCATTGCTGGGTCATAGTCTATGTTTGACTTTTTGAGGAACCGCCAAACTGTTTGCCACAGCGCCTGTACCATTTCCCTCTGCCACCATCAGTGCATGAGGGTTCTAGTATTTCTGCATCCTTGCCATCATTTATTTGCCTTAAAAAAAAAAATTTATAGCCATCCTATTGGTCGTGAAGTGGTACCCCATTGCGGTTTTGATTTGCATTTCTCTGATGATTAGTGCTGCCAAGCATCTTTTCACGTGCTTATTTACCATTCTGTGTATGTATGGTCTTTGGAGAAATATCTATTCTTTCTTTTGCCCATTTTTTAGATTGTTTGTCTTTCTGCTGTTGAATTGTACTCGAGTTCTTTATGTATTCTGGATATTGAACTGTTATCAGGTATGGGATATACAAATATTTTCCTTCATCCTGTGGGTCGTTTTTTCACTCTTTTGTTGGTGTCCTCTGATGCACAAAAGTTTTTAAATTTTGAGGAAGTCCAAGTTATGTTTTTTCTTTTCTGCACATAATGTGGTTTTAGTGTCATATTTAATCTTTATGGCTCTTGAAATGTTTCTGTTAGGGTGGTGCCTGGGAGAAAGGCAGTCAAAGGTCTGAAGTTCAAATTAATTTCCAGCCCACTGACGTTTCTCGTGGGACCTGTGAGTGGCGCGCTGGCCTGCCTGCTGCAGGCAGATCAGAAGCAGGCAGTCTCCTCCCTCCTGGAGGAAGTGGCTCCCATTTTCGGTCCGTCCTCTGGTGTGAGGCCCCCGTATGGCTGACACAGGGTCGAGTGCTTTCTCAGCCTGCCCCTGCGGACAGAGAGCACCTGTTTGCCCCATGGGGATGGCTCCTTGCTGGTCTAGCACTCAGTGGCGGGTCCCTCATTGATAACCTACTGCACTCATGGTTGTACTGGAGGCAGGGCAGGAATTCCAGCGCGGGATTGAGTTCTCTCATGGTGTGATCTTCCTCTCTACTCTACCAGAATATAAACTCATAATTTAGTGACATTATGGAGGGTTGGGTCTTGAGATTGTAACAGATGGAGACAAAATTAGGGTCATAAGGCTTTCATATATTTAGTGGAAAAAAAAAAAAAACTTTGGTTATAGTCGTGCAGCTTAGCACTTTGTTTTTTTGTGCCTGCAGCACCTGGTCTTCCTAGGTGGTCTCCCATCCAAGTACTAACCAGGCCCGACCCTGCTTAGCTTCCAAGATCAGGCAGGATTGGGCACATTCAGAGTGGCATGGCCATAGACCAGCTTAGCACTTTCAAAAAGTGCTTTCTTGTTAGCCCACAGGATCAATTGTGGGGCAGGAAGTCAAGGAAAGAGAGTCAGAGGTTCTGGGGTGCCCAAAGTCATGGAACATAAGTGACTGTCTTGGATTCCAGCCCATGCAAGAGCCCCTGGGGCGGTGGACTCTCTACGGGGGGCAGCATTGCCCAAAGCAGCATCCTGTGGGTCAGCCAGCCCAGGCTGACGGGCGGAAGGACTACATACGATATCAGACTGAGCTGCTGGGGTTCACTTCCTGGGAAAGCCCGGCTGGGTCTGAGGACGCTTCCTGGGAAGGCAGAGTGGATCCCGAGCTGGGCCGTGGAGGGTGGGACTGGGAAGGGTGTATCGACGTAGCTGGCAAGGTGCATTCCTGGGGAGCAGTTCAAAGGTGGGAACGTTTGGGGCAAAGAAGGGGGACGGTGGAGGAGGCTCCAGGAGGTTTGACAGCAAAGAAGGGGGACGGTGGAGGAGGCTCCCGGAGGTTTGACAGCAAGCAGCTGGCAGTGGTCGGGGCAGGGGCGCGACCTGAAAGTGCTGCCGTGGGTGCTTTGGTGGCCAAGTTCTGCAGGAGCCAGAGCTTCCGGCTGGGGGAGTCGCCAGCCTGGGCGCACTTTTCTCTATTGTATTTGAACCTGGTTTCTTGGTGTTCATCCAGAAGCCCCAAGCCGGGTGAGGAGGTGAACAGTTCAAGGCTGTATAGGCGACGCTCTGTGGCGTCTCTCTGTGGTGCTGACCAGCAGGCAGCGTGAGGCCACGTCATCCTCCTGTGGCTTCCTCCTAGCAGCCCAATGGAGACACTGAAAGGTAATGAACTTGGCACAAACCCTTGCCCTTGGCTGTTGAATTTCCCGAGCATTTGACCCGGATTGGGCTGTCGCTGTCCTGAGACACAGATAGACTGGTTGGCCGGCAGGCTAACCCTCCCGGGGTTGGACGTGACCTCAGGGCCAAGGTCGGCTGTCAGCCTGCAGGTTCAGTAGCAGTTCCTGTTTTTCACCTGGCTCTGGAGACCAGAGCAGCGCTGTCCGGTAGAACTTCATGTGACGGTGGCAGCGTTCTCTCTCTACTCTGCGCTGGTCACTACCATGGCCAGAAGCCCCGTGTGGCTCTTGAGCCCTTACAATGTGGCTGGCATGCCGTTTTACTAATTTTATTCCATTTAAGTTAATTTACATTTTAACAGCCACACTTGACTTACGGCTACCTTATTGGGTGGTGCGTCTCTGGAGGACTTGCTCGCTGTAGCCTGACTTATAAGGACCATGTCTCTACCTAAACGCCCATTTATTGCGAGCTAAGAGGGAGAGGGTAGGTGGAAATACAGACGACCCTCAGATCAGCCTTGGGGAGCCTAGAGTTGGGGCAGAGGTCTTTGAAACGGTCAGTCTTCGTGGCCGGGGTCTCCAGCAGATGCTCAGTCCTGGCCTTCTGTGTGGAATTAAGCATTGACAGTTCAGAGTGATATATTTGTGATCTACATATTCCAGAGCCAGGCAGTGTGGGGAGGGAGCAGTGCCGAGGTAGAGGGGAGCACAGGGACGTTTTCTGACTTGGGCACATGGGGAAGGGTCCCTGGCCAATGTGGGGTGAGGGCGGAAGAGGGAGGGAGGGGCTAACAAGTGTTGGGGGAGGTGGAGAGGGCCGGCCAGAGGAGTAGGGCCTGCTGTCCTCGGTGAGGAGTCAGACTTCTCCATGCCCTGCTCATTCCTCAGGAAGTCGCCTTTGTCCCTGACTCCATGTGGCCACATCCCCATGTCCAGCAGCCTGTTTGGAAACTCCGCTGAGGAGGTCCTGTGTTGAGGGCCTTTTGCAGGTTGGCAGTCACACATTTATGTGGCAGTTTATGATGAGATTTCACGACAATGAAATCCTCAAAATAGTCCTCTTCAGGTAGGTGTTGGTTTATCCCACTTTATAGACCAGGAAGCCTGGGGTTGAAGGGACTTCTCATGGTGATGCTTTGGGATGTTGCTGACCCTAGATGGTCCCTTAATCTCTGGCCCTGTTTCCCTCTGTACCCCTCACTCTAGGTGCTTGGGAACCAGCAGCCCCCAGGAAGGGGTCTCTTTCCCGTCATACACAGAAATTTCCTTCAGGCTGCCTGGCAGGAACCATGTGGCAAAGTGGAGAGCCTGGGCCTTGGAGCCAGGCAGATCTGTTCACATCTGTGGGACCCAGAGCAGCTCTGAAAAACTTTGAGCCTCCCTCTCCTCGTCTGTAAAATCAGGACACGGCTTCTGACCTCATCAGTAGCTAGGAGAACAGAGAAAGATGTGTGTGAAGTATCTAGCTCAAGTTCTGGCACGCGGGCCTTTTCCAAGTGTGGATGTCTGTCCTTTCTCACCTGCGGTCTCGGGGAGGTCTGGGTGGGTCTCCCACCCTCTCTGCTGGGTGACAGTGGGTGGAGCTGGCCCTGCTTCCATTGGAAGCAAGGAGGCCATCCCGGTCCCCTGGCTTTATTCAGCTTAGCCCTGATTCTTTGAAGGTGGAATTTCCTTTTAGTGTAAAGTGTTTGATTGATGAGAAATTGGATTTGCAGAGCCACAGCCGAAATGGAGTATGGAGTCCCCATTCTCCCTAAGGGCTGGCCCTGAGATCTGGGAGCCAGCGGGAGGGAGAACCTCATGGGTAGCGGTCCGGGGCTCCCAGTACAGATACCTGTTGATGAGCCGGTGTTGGAGCTTTGCCTTGAGTCTTCCCGCTGAGGGCTTTGGCTCATGCGTGTAAGGAAGATGTTGGATCAGTTAGGTTCTCAGATGCACCCGTGTGTCTGGATCACCTGGGGAAATAATTTGGCGTCTCTGGCCCCACTCCAAATCTCCTGTCTTGGGTGTAGGGCTTGGTACAGATCCTAGAAATCCATGCGTTTTTAAATCATCCATGGATTAGATGATTCATTTTTCTGGACGTCTGATCACTCGCTAGACGGTCCCTCACTGTCAGTAGAGCGCCTCCTTCCCCGGGAGCTGGAGCTGCCTGTCCTCGCCGCAGGGGCTCTGCAGCCAGCCACCAGGCAGGTATTTATTGAACAGCAGCTATGCGTCACGCCCTGGTTATTCAGCCACTGGAACCAGACAGCCTCTCCACCTCTCTGGGGGCTCCCATGGGAAGGGTGGGTGGACAGTATGCGCGTAAACGGGGAAGGGGCGGCAGAAGCTTGTGATGGCTAGGGCAGGAGTGTGTGCGTGTGTGAGCGTGTGCATTGGAGGATGGGCAGCCCTCTCTGAGCAGAAGATAGGGGCTGGGGAGGGAGGGGTAAGGGGGGTGGGCGGGGGTGGAGGGAATGCCGAGGTCTAGCAAAGAGCATTCCTGGCCGAGTGGAGGACTGGCTTGGCTTGTTTGAGGGGCAGAAAGAATCTCTGCACGGTGGGGTTAGGTGGGGTTAGCCCGAAGGATTGGGGGGTGGAGTAGGGTTGAGAGTAGAGTGTGGATGTCTGACCCCTGGAAGGCAGGGGTCACTGAGGCTCACCTCACTTGATAAGGGGGGGTGGGGAGCCACTGGAGGCCTTGGCACGGGTACCCTGCCCTGACTGTGTGTGGAGGTGGGAGGCATTAGCCCAAGCGTGAGGCAGTGGCACCCGACAGGGTTACTGGGCGTCCTTATGTGCGGGTGAGCGAGCAAGGTGGGCGGCTCTGCCTGCTCCAGACGGAAGCACAGGGCAGAATGGTCTCGAAGGGGGAACCCTTAGTCTGGCCCGAGGTGACGGTTAGACGTCTGCGTGGGGAGAGGCTGTCAGGGAGGCACCCGGACCCGGGCTGGTGCTTGCCGGGGAGAGATCTGAAGCCCTGGGATAGATGAGGTCGCGGGGTACAGAGTCAGCCAGCAGAGGACTGGGAGACACTCCTACTGGGAGGTTCGCCCTGTGGGCATTAGGAGGCATTGCAGAGGAAACTTGGAGCGGGTGGGGCTGGGAAAAGCCAGGTGAGCACTGGAATGGGTTCCTTCAGGCAGGACAAGGCGACAGGGGAGCTTGGTCTAGCTGTTTCAGGGAAGTGTATGGGGGGTATGTGGATGAAAAAGGGGTTCTACAGAAAGTAACTTCACAGGGTGATGATTATAAATTCCCAGCTGGGCAGGTCATGATGGGTCGTCACGCCCCAGGCCTGTAACTTTTTAGTAGAAGGCTTATCTTTGCCTTAAGCAAGCCTGTCTGTTGTTTCTGTGCATCCAGGTTAACACACCTTTGCAATAAATGTAAGCGCCCTCAGGAGAGCACATCATCTTGTTAACTATCCTGTAACCCGCCCCCTGCCCTGCTTTCTCCTACCTTCCTGTAATCTTCCTCCTGTTTCCCCCTTAATCTCAGATGCACAAAAGAAACTGCACACCGTCACTCTCTGGAGCATTTGAGATCTTGCTTGCTGGCAATTGCCATCATTTTTGGTTTAAATAAACTCTTATGCAAATTCTCTACAGGTTTGGACATTTCTTATGTTGACAGAGGGGAAGGTGACAGAGGCGTCCAGGCTGGCCGGATTTAGGGTGCGGCGTGGCAGCCACACCTTCACCGTGAATCGGGCCTTTTTTTCCCCCAGCTTTAAGGACTCACCGGACCCCACCTGTGAGAGGTAGCACTAGGCGAGGCAGTGTCCTTGTGGCTTTCCTCTCCGGGCCGCCCCGTGGAGCTGGCAGCCTTTCTGCCCCTGCCCCATTCCTGCAGGTGGGCACGCCCTGTGAGCTGCTCCCACATACGGCCAGCGCGGCCTCTGAGTCAGGCCGGAGGCTTCTCGTGGCGTTCCCTGCTCCAGTGGTTGCCTGGACAGATCTGCCACTCTGCTAACTCTGGGACCAATGGTTAGCTAAGACCCTCAGGTCAGCCAGAGGTGTCCGCAGCAACCTGCCTCCCAGGATAACGGCGAAGCGAGGCGGTGTGTGCAGAGGGAGCTGGGAAACAAGAAGTGCGACGTGCACATTTATTCCCTCTGCCACACTCTTGTTTTACCCCTGCTGGGGACGCTGAGACCCAGAGAGGGTAAGGGACTGGATAGAGTCACGCAGGGCCTACCCCCTGAGTCTGTCTTCTGGCCCCGGGCACCCCCTGGATACAGGTGCCCGGGAGCCCACCACCTCCGGCTGAGCGGTCGAGTGTTGTGGTGCTCCGCCCGCGGGATGGCATTGGTGCTGGGTCCCCTCGGAGCTGTGCGGGGAGGGACTGCAGGGGCCTGCAGGGAGGAGAATGAGACTGCCTGTCAGCTTGGCCGATAACCCGGGGAGCAGCCGCTGGCCTGAGACAGAGCGTGAGCAGTCCTCCAAGTTTTCTGTGGAGGGCAGGGCTTCCCGAGGCAGACGAACCGCTGTTCCGGATCCTTCGCTGTGTTGCTCGCCTATGGTGGCTGCAGCGGCCTCCTGGAGCAGAAGGAGCTCTGGCCTGGACGCCATAAAACACAGCCCTTCTTTCTTGCTCTGCCACTGACACAGTCGTTTGGGCCCCAGTTTTCCTTTTGGGGACTTCTCTGTGGCTATAACCAAATATTCACAAAGCCTTACTGATGGGGGGCAGAATTCGAAAGCAACGGAACTTCGAAAGCCAAGCTGAGTTTTTATTTTTCCATTAGCTTTTGGAACAGAAGACTTGGTGTGGCCCTGATGGTGGTCGCTCAGTTGTGTTCGCCTGTGTCCCGGAGCTGGGGGGGTGTGAGGGTGTGCGCTTCCCGCTCGGTGTCCCAGTGGCTGTTTTCTGGGTATTCTTGGGGGCCCCGAGACATCCCTGTCTTTGGGGGACTTATTTCTTACAGCCCTCTAGACAGAGTTAGTCCTCTCCCTAGATGTATTTTTGTTTCTAAATGGGCTCCAAAGTCTTTCTGTTTTAACAACTCTCGAGTAGCATTAATAGAAAAAAAAAACAAAAAACCCCTTTTAACTGAAGTCCGCTATACATAGAGAAAAGTACGCGGATCGGCTCAGTAGTTCTCGCTAAATGAATACGCCCGTGTGACCAGTCACTCAACACGAAACGGGGCAGCGTCCCAGGATCCCCTCCCGCTCCCACCCAGGGGCCTCGCCACAAGTCGTCACTTGGGACTTCTAAGGCCGTAAGCTGGCTTTTCTTACTTTGGAGCCTTTTGTAACTCGGACGCCGCATGCTCTCGCGGCTGGCTTCCTGCCGTGCCCGTCGGGTGTGGCAGGAGCTCATTCTGACCGCAGTCTCGCCAGCCCACCTTTTATCCTGGTCACTTCGGGTTTTCAGGCTGGAGCTGTCACGCGCCGCCGTTCCCAGTCTGGCACATGGCTCGGTGAACGTGTGTACGTGTGCTTGCTGGGTCTACGCCTGTGAGCAGAATTGCTAGATCGCAGGGCGAATGCTGCCAGATGGCTTTCCCGCACGGCCGTGTCATCCTACGCTCCGGCCAGCACTGTGCGGTGATCCGCAGTCCTGAGAATTGTAACACAGAATCGAAACGCAGCTCCTGGTCGCGTTTCAGGGGAAAGCGTGTCCCCGGCTTCATCTTGGGGTACTGAGGAACGCCTCTCAACAACCCACACCCACAAATTCCTCCCATGTGACCCAGCCCATCCCCAGTGAATAGACACACTGCCCCCCCGCTCCCTCCCACTGCCCCCCACATTCCAGACAGCACCCCAGACCACACCCACTCCCGCTCCACCCCTAACGCACACATACACCACTCCACTCTTCCCAAAAGCCCCCCACAAGCACCACCCCATACACTTGTACACACGTGCGCGTGTGCACACACACACGTGTGCGCTCACGCTTCTAAGCTGGCGCAGAGCTCCGTGTGGCCCCCCTTCCTCCAGGGCCCTTCCCTTAATCCTAGCTCCTGGGTGCCCTGGCTTCTCCCCGCCTTTGTTTTGGAGGGAAGCAACAGCTTGTAGTCTTGAAAGAATTTCCAGAGGAAATAGAGTTGCTGTGGTAACGGCGCCCTGTGGAGAGTAAAGGCCACACTCCAGGGCTTTTCATCCCCAGCTCAGTCTAGAGAAAATGCCAGTGGCTGCAGCGGAAAACATTTGTCCTTTCAAGGACAGCGCCCCCTCTCCCCCCTCCACGTTGTGTTCCGGACAGGTACCACTAGAATTCTTGCAGGGTAATTTGAATCCTCGAAGAAAATCACTTGTTTTACACCTGGGCGAGAAGGCATCTGGTGAGGGCAGAGCTTCGCAGCCGGTGCCGGGTCCGTGACTCAGGCACCTTGGGGTCCCCAGGGAGTGGGAATGAGTGCTGGCTGCCAGGGGCGAGGGCAAAGGCACTGGGCCCCTACTGTGCACCTGCCGTCCTTCCTCTTCTGCGGACCGCCTGCCGGCAGCCAGCCCTGTGGGGGCTTTGGGGACTGAGGTCAAAGAGGCTGGCCTTTGCCTAGCGCAAGCAGGCTGGGCCCCAGCAGGGGGACTGACCCGTGTGCCCCCAGCTCTCATACCGTGTCAGAGAGCTGGGATTGTCCTGGAGGGAGGGCTGGCTGCAGGGGCACATGGGGTAGGGTGGGGGGCAACACCGCACCCAGTAGGCTGTGTAGAAAGAGCTTCTGGACCCAGTGTGAACACACTTTCCCTGATTTATCTCACCTGTTGGCTTATGGGTCATGTCTCTGTTTGGACTCTGCACCCCAAGCTACATAACTCACAAGACAGAGCCAGGCCCAGCAGAAGTACTGAGGAAACACTTGGAGGAGGGACGAGGCGGGGTGGGGGGGGGGCGGGCAGGAGCAGAGCAGGCAGGCGGAGGTCTGCACTTGGGGAGGTGGTCCTTGGATGCCCCGGCCACCCCCAGGCGCCGCCCTCTGAGGCCTGCCCTTTCTGCCGTGGCCTTGTCCCTGCCCAGATGAGGGCCCGCCCTTCTGAACCGAGGTCTGCTCACAGGCTCGAGCTGATGACACTGGTGGCCACTCTTGGTGAACTGAGGGAGGAGAAGAGCCGCGCACGTGGGGGTGTGGCGAGACCCTTTTTTGTGGCGGGATTGGGGCAGCGAGTACACTTGGGCGCTGAATCTTGTGGGCCTCTCACCGAGGACACGGGGAGCATCAGGCCTCACTGTCACCTTCTCTGTGGTTGGCGCCTGCAGAAGACTAACTCGGCCCGTCTCGTAGGCTCCCTTGATTAACCGCCCTCCGCAGTCGTCAGCAGTGAGCTCGGAGAAGCCGAGGGGCTCGCACGGGACCCCACGGCACTCTGTCGGATTGCCCCCCCCCCCACGTGGTTCTGCCTTCTCAGCGTTTCAGCTCAGCACGCTGTTAAAACACACTCTGTGTTTCCAAGGGAAGTTTCTGTAGGTGAGGTTTCAAAGAACTTGCCTAAGCAATATTTCCCCCACAAATAAACGTGCCAGGTTTGACTCGTAATTTAAATTTGGTTTTAATTAGGATTTTATCACTTTAGATCACACCAGAGAGGAGACAACTGTTTTACCTTTACTTCTCAGACTGTGACACTCCCAGAGGCAGCTGATCAGAAGTTAAAATAGCTTCCTGTCTCCTAGGAGCTATAGCGTACTTTATCACTCTGCGAACCTCTGGCTCGCCTGGGAATTGACTTGTAAAGAATTTGCTTTTCAAACTTGGGTGCCCTTGTTGGAGCCTGGCACGTTTCCGGTTCAGCTCCGTGTTGGGTTCAAGGGATGGGAGGAAGGACCCCAGGCCAGGTGAGTGCCTTGGCTTCTTGCATCAGTGATTGGCCTTTCCGATGGACGTGGGTTTGGGGGTGCTGAGACCAAGTCCACAGAACAGTCGTCCTCGGCCCAGCTTCTCCATTTGCAAAGTAGACATCAGAACCTTTGTCCTGCTGGCACCCCGGGGTCTCCCTGTGCATCGGATGAGCTGGGGAACCTGACAATTTTGAGGCCTAATGGGGCTGCACATGTTGCCAGGTCATTGCTCCAAATGGTCATGTGTGGCCTGGGTACCCAGCTGTGAGCAATAGAAGTCTATTCCGTCTGGTTGGTTGGTCGGTTTGAAAAAAGGGAGTATTACGCAACCAGAAAGCAGTCCGACATTTCACAGGAAAAGTGGCTTGGGGAGGAATCCACTCCGCCTCCAAGCACTGGACGCTGTGGCCCAGTCCGCTGCCGCTGCAGCCCTGGGATGGACCTCGTTGCAGCCGCAGCCCCCCCCCCACGCCCTCGCCCCCCGCTGCTGGGATAGCGAGTTTGGGGCACCTTGAGCTTCTAGAGTGAGCACCTGACTCTTCCTCACCCAAGGCCCAGTGGGGGTCTTCCCAAGTACAGGAGGGCGCAGGCACTGAGTGCCCTTAGAGTAATTGGGACTCAAGCTCCGGTCACCCGCTCCACAGACCAGTCAGCCTGACGTCCAGAGACCTGTGGTCTAGCCTGGGCCCTCACCTCGTGCTGCAGCTTCACCTGGCTCTCCGTGGCCCTCAGGGCGTTCATGCTGCGTGAGAGATTGCCCTGTGTTTCTTCTCGCCCTGGTGACCGACCACAGGAAGCCCCCAGGCAGCTCGGCATGGCCTCATACAGGTCACTGTCTCCCCTGCGTCAGCCTCTGGAGGGTTGTGGTCTAATCTAGAGGCGCCACATAGTTGGGCCACGTGGTAGAATCGTGACCCAGGCGTGGGCTGGCTTTTGGAATATTCCGATTTGCAGGTCTGACCCTGGAAGATTCTGATTTGGTAGGTTCTGTTTCTGGTACATTCCCTGGGCTGCTGGATCTAGTTCCTCCTGTGTGGGGTGACATCTGAAGCCTTTGCAGCTCTAACAGTCTGGGGTTTTCTTTCCTTTTCGCTTGGTAAGAACGCGCGAGCGTGGTCACAGTTGACTGGCTCCTGTGCGGAAAGCGCACCGGGCCTCGGGCCGGCTGAGCTTTGGAACATGATGCAATCGGAAAACCTCAGTTTAAATGCTGAGCCTTCGTTTATGAGCGGTGAGCCCCGGGTCATTCCCTCCGTTGTTCTGAACCTTGCCGTGTGAAAGGGGTGACAACACCTGATGCCAGGGTAGATGTGAGGAGGTTTGGGAGCCCCGCATGGCACTGTGCGGCTGGGCAAAAGTGACTCCCTCCAGGCAGACTCAGACAGCTGCCAGCTGCTGTCCTCGAGGTAAGAAGGTGGCTCTCTGTGACCCGTATTCACCTCGTTTTCCAGTGGCCTCAGGCAGCGACCTTGCCTCTCCTGGCCCTTTCGGAATGCTCTTTGTAAATACAGAGCACTTGAATCACATCGTTGGCCACCTCCCTGCCTGTCCTCCCCGCCGGCCGCTCCTTCCCCCCGCGCCGGTGCCCCGGGGCGGCCGCAGGGCGCAGGCTAGTGCCCCCGCTCCTCGCAGCCGCTCCAGCCCTGCTGCTCTGCGGCACGGAGTGCTGCCTGCTCGCCCTCCAGGTGAGCTCAGGTGTCGTCTCCTCAGTGTTAGTCACGCCACATTCCTGTGGCGCCCAGGAAGTCGTGTACTCACCTTGGACAGGCTGCGTGGTGACTATCCATTCACCTGTCTGCTTCCTCTTTCACCTGCCCCTGAGCTCCCTGAGGGCAGCAATCATGTCTTAGTCACCTTTTTCTGTGCCAGATGGCAGGACTCAGAGATGCTCTGTAAATATTTGAATGAAGAAATGAAACAGCTGGGAAGGCCCATGGCTTCGGGTGTTGGCTGGGCCAAGGTTTTTCTCAGGGAAAAGCAGACTTGCCCACTTGAGAAGAGTCCAGGGGCTTATTTAAAAGTCCGCGGGCTGCAGCCGTATCAGCAGGACGAACTTCACTGTGTACGAAGTCCGGTGAGACAGTCACGTGTCCAGAGTCTGTTGTTTTCACATGCGCTAGGGGTGCTTTGACATCTGTCTGTGTGGAAGAGAGCTGCACATTTTAGTTGATGGGCTTCGAATAAAGCAGTGGTGCGGTGTGGATATCGGGAGCCCTGACGTGGGCCTCTTGGCGGCTCTCGGGGAACTGTTTTGTGGGGATGGGGGACGCGGCATTTGTTCAGACAGGCACATGTGCCTGCAGCGTGTGGGGGAGGTGGAAGGGTGTCACGTTTAGGAGCCATCACTTGGGTATTCAGGCCCTTGCTTGCTTTTCCCATCAGACCCAAGGATGGCGAACACACAGTAGGGAGGCTCCCTCCTCGCCCTGGGGCTGAGCCTCCGAACCCCACCCCGCAGCCAGGGTTCCCGTGCAAGGGGAAGGCTCTTGGCTTTCCAGCCCGGCGGGTCTGGAGGTCGGACACCAGCTGTGTGTCCTTAGGACCAGAGATTCTGGGTGACTGTTCCAGTTCCCTAAAACCGACCAGTCGGAATCCCCTGCCCGGTGGCTCTGGCCGTCCACTGTGAGGTGATGGGCAGGGGTTTCCGGGCCAGCCCCCAGTGCCCCACCACACTGTCTCACACCTGGACATTCACTTGGTGACACGCTCGCTCTTGCTCTCACCTTACATGGTGAGGAAGTCCTGGTGGTTGTGAGTTCTGCTTTGTGGCCGAGGAGGCGTTTTCCCCCTCCAAAAAAAAGGGAAACGGTAGGGCTGGGCGAGAGGTTGGGGAGGTAGCCTCCGTGTTCACCATCAGTTGATTTCTTAACGGGAAATTTCACCCCCGAATCAGGGAGCTGTTTGTCCTGATTGGCGGGTGCTCCGCCCACGGCATGGCTGTTGGCCTGGCTGCTTGGACGGTTGGGGCTGCAGAGGGCCCTGGCGTGGGTGGCCCTGGCTGCCCTCCCCGCCCCCAGCAAGACCGCTTTTTTTTCTTTTTTCTTTTTTACGCTTAAGAAAGGTCACCAGACGTTGAGAGCGAGGGCCAGGCCCGGTTTGTTTCCTCCTTTCTCGCTGAGCCGGGCGAAGGTCAGGAGAGCCCGTTTGGGGTGTGAGAGCAGCCGAGACAGGGAGCCACAGGCAGCCGGGTTCCTCTAGCCACTTTTGTTTTTTAATCATTTTGACTGCCGCATTAAAGGAAGTGGAAGAAATACCCACACTCGTGTTGCTTGAGCCCACGAGGTCTTTGGCTGTTGAAAGGATAACGTTACCAGAGCCGTGCGCGTGGTCGCGGTGTGGGCTCAGCGGGGCTCAGCGCCCCTCGCTGTCCGGTGAGCCACGTTCGTGGCTCCTGCGGTCAGGCCGCTGTTATAGCGGCCACCCTGGCCTGTTGCAGGGCGGCCACCCGCCTAACGGTGCCTGGCGGTCACACTCCCCTCACGGCTCCCGTTCCCGTGAGGAGGCGAAGCGCGTCTGTAAACACCTCCACGTGCATCGCTCTCTTATCTCCTGGCGATGGGAGTTCCTCGCCCAGAAATGACTGTATCTGGGCCTCGTGATAGCTGGGCCTGTCCCTTCGAAATGTCACCAGGAAGACATGTCAGCCCCGTGATGTGATGCTGAGGCCGCCATTCGACACCAGTGAGATGACCCTGTGTGTTTGAGGAGGGGGTGGGAGTAGGGCCAGAGCAGAGGGCTGGGGAGAGAGAACAGTCTAGGCCTGAGGCCCACCCTGCCCTTTGGGCCCTGACAGCCCTGAGCTGCGTGAGTCTGCGTAGGTTATATTAAGTGCTCCATTTTTTTCATCTGTGAAAGGAGAACAGCGCTGACCTTATTAGATTTTTATGGTGATTTATTAAATAATGCTGATAATTCTAATTAACTAAAGTATAGTGTGGTGTGCTGGTATCTGCTGTTCTAAATACAGAGATGAATGACAGGTCCGGCCCTCCTAGAGCTTTCCTTATACTGAGAAGTCTTCTAGTTCAGTTGGATCCTTACCGCACTTCTAAGAAGTGGGCACGGTTGGTATTTTTGGCCTTATTCTGCAGGAAAAGAAGGTAATCGTCAGAGGGGAGGTTGGAACAGATAACCACGGGCGAACAAGCAGGTGTGGGTGGTAGAAAGAGCTGTGTGTGTGGCCGCCGGGCGCCGGGCCTTGGTTGTCTGTGTTCCCAGACTGTTGGGAAGTGTGGGGTCTGACACGCGCAGACCTGAGTTAGGTGTCGGAGCCTCAGCCCCTGCATCCGTGAGGCACGCGGGGCCGGACCTGATGCTCAGGCGCTGTTGGGAGGCTAACAGTGTGGGGGGCGGGCGGAGAACCTTGTCTGCAGGGGGGACTTGGCCTGTACTCCCGCCTGCCCCTCGGCGGCTCATTCATCCATTCCCATTGGTTATGTGCCATGTGGTGGGCAGCAGTGATGGGCAGGCCTCTGGAGCTTCCGGTCTAGGAAGGTAGATGACAAAATCTGGTATAGGCAAATCCAGCCAAACTGAAATGTCTGGGACTGGCCTGGGAAGAATGGCCTTCTGCTCAAAGCGTGCGTGGCCTTCGGCTCATACAGGGGAACGTGCCGCAACCCACTAACCGTCTCTCAAACTGTGGAGTTTTTTTTTGGGGGGGGGGCAGCCTCACAGATGTGGTACCTGTTCCTCTAGCCCGGGGCCTCCTGTCACTCACCCCTGAGGGAGTCAGGCAGAGCATTCGTAATTTGAACCTCATTTTTAAACATCAGAAGTTCGTCATTTACAGAAACCTGGCAAAAAATAACAGAGTAGTAGTTAAAAAGGATAATGTGCTCCATCCACATGTTACCACATCAAAAAATGTCAGATGTCAATCATTTTCTCTGCAGGTCGGCCTGACAGTGATAAGCCTTCCATTTCCCAGCCGGGATCTGGGGCCCGCGTCCCGGGTACCTGTTCAGTCCGCTGTGCTTCCCGGAACTCAGCAGGCTGTCCGCTTCCTTGGGTTTGGGGAGGGCTTGGGGAGGGGGGAACAGAGGGAACATCTGGTTCCCCGGAGGATGTGGCAAGGGTCTGAGGTCAGGGTTCGAGGCGGGCCCATCGCCAATGAGCACCCAGGGTGCCACTGTTTCCAGTGGTGGGTGCTGCGTGGGGTCCTGCACCAGAGGGTGGACCCAAGTTACCGCATTTAATCCTCAGACCCTGCCCCTTCCCCTGCTGAAGTGGCCCAACTGACGGGGGAGGAACCAGCCTCAGACAGGTCCTGCGGTCATGACTTCCCTACCCGCCCCCGCTTGTCCAGGCCCCTGCCCTGGCTGCCCCGGCTGCCCGCACGCACAGCGCCTCCTACTGGGGGCCCGGCAGGAGGCTGGAGCCTTGCCCAGCTGCCCAGAGGAACTGGGCCCAGGCCGGCTGCGTGTGAAGGACCTCGGCATGACCTTCCCAGCGTTTCTTTCCTTCTAGGGACATGGGGCACACTCAGTGCTAGTTCCCTATGCCACCCTCCCCCTCCACCCCCTGCCCTCGCTCCCGCTCAGCCTCTAAGATGGGCGGGTGGTGCTTCCTTCGGAAAGCCCCCCCCAGACACCTCCTGTGCCACCCAAAGAATCCCCCCACCCCGCCACGCTATCGACCCCTCCTCTGGGCCACTATCCCCTTGAGAATCTGAGGAACTGTGGCTTCTTCCTCCAGAGAAAGGAGCCTTTTCACAGCTGGCCTATGTGCGTGTCTGGTCATTGACTAGGGTCCGTCCACGGACCCGGGCTGGGCGTTCCCACCCTGGCGTGTGAACCCAGCGCCCACTTGTCCTTTCTCCTCCTCAGCACCAAGCGTGGAGTGCCTGGCGCACGGGAGCCAGTCAGTAGCTGTTACTGGTCATCTGCCGGGGGGTTATCTCTCTCTGCCTCTCTTGAGCATGGCTGGTTTCCCAGAATAGGACCAGACATGGCTTGGGGTCAGCTTCCCCCCACCCCCAACCTCTGCCACAGGCAGGATGTCAGCATTCAGCATTCATCGGGGGCAAGGCCTGGCGATGGGCCTGAAGATGGGGCGTCGATGGCGGGGCCACCCCTGCCGAGGAGTGAGCCTTGTTTTCCACTGCGGAGGACTCCGTGACAGGCACTGGCCCCTCGGCCTGAAAGCTGCCACACCCTTTCTCCTTGTCCCCTGAGTGCTGCCACCTTTTTTGTCCGGGGCGCCTTCATTCTCCCCGTGAGTCATGGTCACAGCCTCAGCCGCGTCTGACTCCTCCTCCCTGTCCGCCACAGCTTCGGGCCCCCCCTCGTTCTCTCCCACTGCCGCTGACCTCCATGCAGCTCTGTATCTCCGCTTTCCTTACTGGTCTCCCAGCTTCTCGCTCCTGCTCACAGACCTTTCGGGAACGCTCTCACCCGCGGGAGCACAGCGACCCTCCTCTGTCTAACTCTAAGTCTGACTCTTGGTGAAACCGCGAATGGGGAGGCGGAAGATCTGTCCCGCGCACACACTGTCTGGTGTCTTCTGGCGCCGTAACCCTGCCCGCCTGTCGACGGGCCGCAGAGAGCACCGGGTGGGAAGGATGGAAGTGGAAGCTCAGCGCGACCTTTGCGGACCTCAGCGGTCTGGGCCCGTTGCCCCTCAGCTTCTTTGCAGCCCTTCCCTTCCTGCCCGGCCAGACGCGCCCTGCCGTTCAGGGCCTGCCGCCTTGTCCACCCAAGCTACAGGCTCTCCTCCTTCCGCCCTGGTCCCTTTATTCTGGTAATAGTGCCATGCTGTCAGTCTGATGGTCTTTGTTTTCATGGATGAGAAAACTGAGGCCAGACAGGTCAAATACCTTGCCCCAGGTCACACCGCAGGGCAGGATGGAGCCAGGCTGGCCAGTTGAGTTCCGGCCCAGAGGTGCTACGCTGCTGGAGGCCGTGTCAGGCCCGCGGGTGCAGGCGGGTAAGGCAAGCATCTGTCCTCAGGAAACGCTCCTCCTGCTGGGCAGACAGAGTGCGCACATGGGCCAGGTAGCAGACTAAGTGCCAGGGGCCCAGAGTCAGGGCCTGGACCCACCAGGATCACCGCCTTCCCGGGAGAGCCAGAAGCCCCGCCTCCCACCCGTCCCCCAGTCCCTGGGCAGTCGAGAGCTGTGAGTTTCTGTGCCCAGGCACGGTGGCTTTCAGCCCGGGGCTTATCACTGCATCTTCAGGGTGAGTCAGACTCCGGTGACTGCCCTACCCCCCTACCCCGAAGTGCCCTTGGAGCACAGCTCCCGCCACAGCCCCACCCAGCAGGAAGTCCCTCTGCTCTGAGGACAGGAGACAGGGTGAAATTGCGAAACCCGCCAGGTTCATCCTCAGCCCTGTCAGCCCCTTCCTCCCCACTCCCCCCACCGCCCCCTGCCAACTCGCGCCCTTCTCTCTCTGACTTTCCCCCGCTCTGGGCCCAAATCAAAACTGGAAAGGCTCAAACTGGGGCCAGTTTCACCTGTCCCTGGGAGACTAGGCTTTGGGGCCTTGTTCTCTGTCGGTGGTTAGCAGCGGGGCCGTTTCCGCGGCCGGCACGCTGGGCGCGCTGAGCTGGCAGGGCATGCTCGCCTGGGCCTTGGGCCGTGGTTCCGTACCTGCGGTTCCTGTTGGGTGTCCAGCAGAAATGGACTCATGGCAGGAGGAGCCCAAAGCAGACGTCAGCGCGGCTGTCCGTGGACCCTTTCCCACCTCCCTCTTTCTCTTCCACAGGCAACAGCTCCTCTTAGGATAAGGGAGGAGGGGCTTGTTCCTTGTCCCCTCAGCGCGAGCGCCCCTGATGGCAGTTCCCAGCCCTCATTTAGTCTTAACCACCCACCCCAACGCATACGCACGGACCGAAGCCGGGCAGGTCCAGGCTGGCAGTGGGACATCTCCCATCTCCTCCCGTGGCTCACCCTCTCGGCTGCCTGAGTGCCCTTTCAGAGTGTCGGCCGGTGCCGAGCTCAGCCCGCCCGTGACACTGGAGGAAGGCCCTGTCACCCCTAAGCCCCGACCCCCGTCAGTCCCGGCCGGGCCGGCCACACGGCTCTGCCCTGCAGCTCTCCGTGGTGTCCTTGCCTTCTCTCATGTCTTTGCTAGGCAATTACTGCCCCCAGGAACGTCCGGCCTTCTTTAGCCCCTTGCCGGCCTCCCAGTGGACACTGAGCCTTGAGCTAAGGCTTCCCTTCCCGGAGAACACCTGGCCCTGGCCCATTCCAGCACACCACACATCCGTGACACGCTCCTCACCGGCCCTGGCGCGGGGTTCCGCGTTCGAGGTCTACTCCTCTGAGGGCCACGGCCTCATTTCCTTCGTCCCCGTGCCCAGGGCAGACCCGGCACAGGGGAGACCAGGCGTCCGAGGGCAGAGGGACCCTCGTCTTCGCCTGGGCAGGGAGGGTGGCAGGAAGGGGTGCAGCCGCCGCCCTTCTCCCCAGCCCTCCTCTGCATTTTTGGTGGTTGACTGAGCTTCTCGTAGGGGTCCTGCATTTAGGCAGCAAATATGGACTGAGGCCCCCTCCTGCTGCGTGGACCATGCAGAGGCAGGTGTACTGAGCTGGCGAGGGCTCCTTCCAGGAAGACACCGAGGAGCAAACACATCATTAAAACACCAAGTCTGGACATGTCCCCGAATTGATAAACCTCTAGCTGGTCTAACTAATAAAGAAAGAGAAAAGACATACATTATCAATATCAGTGAACATCACCACAGGTCCTACAGACATTAAAAGGATAATAAGGGAATATTGCATGCAACTTCATGCTAGTAAATTCAATAGTTTAGGTGAAATGGATATTCCTTGAAAGATACAAACTAATGACTGACTCAAGAAAAAAAAGAAAATTTATAGTCCTATATCTAAAACCTCACAAAGGAAATTTCAGGCCAAGTTGGCTTCACCGAAGTCTTATATATTTAAGGAAGAAATAATACCAATCTTGCATAACCATGGTTTTATTTGTAAAGCTTTGTTCCTGGCAGAAGGATTTTAAACATTATGAAACAGACCAGACAGGCTCTATTTTGGGTAGGGCTGTTGTTGAGAGCCCCCAGAGTCTTCTTGCCTCAGAGGCCCCTTCTTCCTCCGGGCTCCAGGGTAGGCGAGGGCAGGGGCAAGGCCTCGGTGTGGAAACCTGGACTGGGGTCAGGAATGTGGGGTACATCCAGAGACAGGCAAGCAGGCTGTGGGGTGGACCCCAGTCCAGGCTCTCCTGCCCTCCACCCACCAGCGTTGCTGAGAGCTGGGCTCCTCTGGGCTTGGTGGAGACAGTAGTGGTTAACCTGGCAGAGCTGGTGAAGGTCGTGGAGTCTAGGCTCTGAGCTGGGCCTGGAGGGGGTGCTGCCTACTGAGAGGGGCTTGAGGAACGGGTAGTAAGGCCTGGGTGTGGATAGGCCAGCAGGGTCCATTACCTGGCAACCTTGGAAGGTGCCTTGAGGGGGTGGCCTTTGAGCTGGCCTCTAGTGCTCGCCAGAGTGTGGGCACTATGGTGTTTTCAGAATGGACATTTCAGAATTTGAGACAAAGAGTCGATGTCAGGGTATTCGGGACACAGGCCAGTGTGAATGGCCTGCAGGGTGAGTGGAGAGGCCTTGGGAAGCTGTACCTTGAGGAGAATGGCTGTCGTCCTAGGGATGTGGGGAGCCAACGAGAGCTGTGAGCAGAGGGACAGTCCGATCCGACCAGCGTCTTTGGAGGGGACACCAGCGATGTGGCTGGATGAGGTGGAGCGAGGCTTAGGGGAGGTGGATTAGGAAAAGGAGATTGCCGCAGGTAGCCAGGTAGCCGAGCCCTCCAGAGTGGGGGCGTGGCTGGGGCTCGGCTGGGTGGGGACCTGTGCAGGTGGCGCAGGGGAGGGGAGAGGAGGGGAGAGGACTGGGCGGGAGGGAGAAGGCCAGGGGGTCTGGGAGAGGTGTGTGTAAGCGGAGGCGGGGTTTAGGCAGTAAGTGGAATTTAAAGGACTCGGGGAGAGGGGGGGTGTCTCTGGATCCCCTGAGACGCCGTGCCCCTGTGGTGGCTTCCACCTAGACTAGGGCTGGCCGTGGCTCGTCTGAGTGCACACGGCCAGCTCTGGATATGGGGGAGCACAGGAGAGGTGACCGGGGTCAGGCGTTTTTAGGAACCAAGTGCCACTCTCGACGCACTCATCTCCTTGGTGAGGACGCAGGGCGGGGCTCAGGAGGACCTTGATCCAGGCCTGAGCTGCCACTGCCCGGCTCCCCGTGGGCCGACGGCCCGAGGCAGTGGTCCTGCGAGGCCTTCAGTTCTGAGCCCTCCGTGTTGCAGGCTGGGGAGGGCCGGGCGGCTGCTCGCACCTCCTGCCCCTGCCCTGGGCACTGAGGGTCCTGCCTTGTGACCCACATTGTTGCAGATGGCAATGTTTCATTCTTTTTTTTTTTATGGCTGAGTAATGTTCCATTGTATACATGTAGCACCTCTTCTTTATCCATTCACTCATTGATGGACACCCAGGTGGCCTCTATATCTTGGCTACTGTAAACAATGCCGCAATGAACGTATGGATGCACATGCCTCTTCAAAGTAGTGTTTTGAGTTTGTTCAGATAAATACCCACAAGTGGGGTTCTGGGTCTTTCTTTGTCTCTTGTTATAGCCTTTGTTTTAAAGTCTGCTTTGTCTTTATCAGTATTGCTATCCTGGCTTTTTTGTTTGTTTCCATTTTCATTAAATACCTTTTTCCATCCTTTTACTTTCAGTCTAGGTGTGTTTCAACCTGAAGCGAGTCTCTCACAGGCAGCATCTGTAAGGGTCTTGTTTTCTTATCCATTCAGCTACCCTGTGTTTTTTGATTGGAACATTTAAAACATTTGCATTTAAAGTTATTGTTGGTAGATAAGTAGTTATTGCCATTTTATTATTCATATTTTTGATCTTTTTATTGCCTTCTTAAAGAAGACCCTTTTAAACTTATAATACTGGTTTAGTGGTGATGAACTTTAGCTTTTTCTTGTTGAGGAGACTCTTTATCTGTCCTTCGATTCAAAATGCTAGCTTTGCTGGGTAGAGCCATCTTGGTTACAGGTCCTTGCTTTGCATCACTTTGAATATTTTGTGCGAGTCCCTTCTGGCCTGCAAAGTTTCTGTTGCGAAATCAGCTGCCAGTCTTATGGGAGCTCCCTCGTAGGTGACTAACTGCATTTCTCTTGCTGCTTTTACGATTCTCTGTTTGTCTTTAACCTTTAGCATTTTAATTTTGATGTGTCTTGGTGTGGGCTTTTTTGGGTTTATTTTGTTTGGGGCTGTGTGTGACCTGGACTTGTTTACTTCATCAGGTTAGGGAAGTTTTCTGTCATTATTTCTTCAAATAGGTTTTCAACTCCTTGCTCTCTCTTCTCCTCTGGTACCCTATGATGAGCATGTCGGTATGCTTGATGTTGTTTCAGAAGCCCCTCATTTTTGCAGAGTCTTCGTTTCTTTTCGCTGTTCTGATTTGGTGGTTTCTGCTACCTTATTTTCTAAATCACTAACTCAGTCGTCTGCTGCATCTAATCTGCTGTTGATTCCCTGTAGTGTATTCTTCATTTTAGTTATTTTATTCTTCATTTCTGATTTGTTCTTTTTTTATGTTTTCTGTCTCCTTTTTTATTTCCTATCTCTTTGTCGAAGTTCTCACTGAGACCCTTGAGCATCCTTATAACCAGTGTTTTGAACTCTGCCTCTGGTAGATTCCTTGTCTCCATTTGACTTAGTTCTTTGTCTGGAGTTTTGTTCTGTTTCTTCATTTGGGACATGTTTCTTTGTCTCCCCATTTTGGCTGCCTCCCTGTGTTTGTTTCTGTATATTAGGTAGAGCTGTTATGTCTCCAAACTGCTGGGCATTTTTTTAAATGTCCTTTGATAGTTGGGTATTTTTTCCTTTGTTAATGAATAACTTGGCCTCTGCCAAGTCACTTGAGTGTCTCCGCGATTCCAGGAGGGTGGTGGCAGCTGTGGCCACTGAGGTTGCCCTTGCTCAAGGGCTGGGAACGTGCGTGGTGTTTGCAGAGGACTCATTCCCAAGGACCGTTCCCACGGTGCCCACCCCCTTCTACCAGCGGGTCCAGGTTCACGGAGCCCCCACGGAGAGAAGCCTTCCTGGGGTTGCTGAGCCTTTTCTTAACCAAGGGGAGGCGTCTGTCACCGCCTTCCCTTGTGGCAGGCACCTCTGGCCATCAGAGAGTCTGCTGGCTGGCAGTTGGCAAGGAGCTTTTTGCTTGACTGTCCCAGCCTCCGGCTTGCTCAGTCGGCTAGCACTTAGTCAGGGAGGGGTGCATGTGTCTTTGTCCTCTGTGGAAGGGCCCCCGCAGGGCCCAGCAGCCCCGGGAGCCGTGCGGAGTTCCCTCACTTGCCAGTTGCGAGTTTGTGCTCTGCTCCCTTCCCTCTTTGGCCATCACAGGTGAATGCCTCTCCACGCTGGGCCTCCCTGCCCAGCGCTGATCCTCCCTCCAGCAGCTCCCAGTGTCCGCTCTGGCTCCTTGTGCCTTAGGACACTGGCCAGAGCCCTCTGTGACAGGCCACACCTGCCCTGACACTCTCACCAGCATTCACCTACCCCAGTCACCTACCTGTTCTTCAGGCCACACCCCACCCACCTTTGCTCGAGCTGTACTCCCCTCCAGGAATGCCCTTCCCCGCTGTGTCCCCATCAGTAACACCCACCTCTACGCACCCCTCGGTAGGAGTGCCCCCCAGAACCATGTTGACCTCTCACGTGGCTGCTGTCACTTGTTCCTGCCGCCTTGTCCCGTGAGACCAGGCTGCCCTGGGTTGGGAGAGCGAGGGCTGCCTCATCTGTTTACATCTCAGAAGCCTTTCCCTGGGCCAAGCCTCCAGCCTGGTTTCGGTGGCCTTCTCCCCCAGAGGTGTGTGGCCAAGGAGTGGCAGGGTCGGGCTGTTCTCAGGGTCTCCACGATGAACACCGGCAGGACGTGACTCAGAGCGACTGCCGCTCTCGGGGAGGCAGTCGGCGGCGGCACACACAAACCCCTGGGCGAGTGCGAGCGGCTGTCGAGCTTCTGGTTTAGGTATCGGTGGCAGCCTGTGCTCATCTTCATCGCCCCAGGTCCCCTGTGGCCCCCGGGGCTTACAGATGCCGCCTCAGAGCACTGCTCCAGCAAAGGTCAAAGGCCAAGGCAGGTCATGGCGGAAATGGAGTGCACACGGACCCCCCGCAGGGCCACCTCTGCCATGCAGGCAGATCCTGGACAGGGCTCACCCGCGCACTGAGGGTGTGGTCGCCGCATTCGAACACGTCCACACGGACACACGCGTGCACACACCCTGCGTGTTCATTTGTCCCCAGGGTGACTGACCCAGCAGCAGCAGTAGTCGCGTAGTGAGGGGCCAAGCCCAGGATGGCTTCCTCTGCCGCAGAGCAGTGGGGTGGCGTCCTTCTGTTGGGTGCACCTGCAGAACAAGCATCCCGTGTCAGGGTCGAGATGCACCTGACTTCTCCAGACTTAAAAAGAGGTCGGTGGCAGGAGGAAGGCAAAACCAGAATTAGAAGAAGTGTGTCCCGTGGAAACCATCTCCTCTTTCCTCTGTCCCTGAGTACACCGCAGGGCGAGTCTTACAAGCCCGGTCCCAGTGCGAGTTGTGCGGCTCCTAAGGAGCCAAGCAGACATTTCTGCAGGGCCCCTGGGCCAGGATGGGAGTCGGGTCCTCCTGGATTGCTGGTGGCTGCCCCTCCCTGTCTCCCAGCTCGGTGGTGGCTCTGTCCAGACCCACGAAGGAGCCCGGGGGCCTGCCGTGTGAGCCCGCTGTGGCCCCGACCAGCTTCCCTCTCGCCATCGGGAACCTCCCAGCTGCTCTGCTAGTGTTCTAGGCCACCCTGCGCCTGGGCCGGGGCTGGGGTCATGGCCGTTTGAATTTTGCCCAGGGGTCGAGGGGTGAGGGGTGAGGCTTCAGCATCGTGCCTGTCCGTTGCAGCAGGCGCGTGCCCACTCAGAGGCTGGAACGCCAGGCTGGTTCGTGCCAGGGCGGCCGGCTCCCGGGATGGCCCGTTCCTCATTTGCTGCCTGGGCAGTCTGGACTGGTAGTAGGAGCGTTCATCTGAGCAGGCGGTTTTCTCCCTTCTTTTGCAGGACAAGGAGGATGGGGAGCCAAAGGCCAAGCAGCTCAAAGATGAGGAGGAGGAGGAAGGCGAGAAGCACAGGTAAGGCCGTGGCAGCGCTCCGCCCGGCGCCCCCTCCCTCCGCCTGGTGCTTCCCGCGCCCGCCCGGCCCCGCGCCCTCCCGGCCCTGCGCCCTCCCGGCCCCGCGTCCTCCCGGCCCCGCGCCCTCCCGGCTCTGCGTCCAGATCGCTCCTGCTCCTTCCTCCCCGCCCGGTGGCTCCCTGGTCAGACCTAAAGCTCACCCCTTCCTCACTGGCCATCTGGCTCCCAGCCGCCAGCCTTTCCTTCCTCACGGTCTGTCTCCTCCTCTTCCCCTCAGAGCCCTTGCTTGGAATGGCCCTGTAGCAGCCGAAAGTCGGGTCCGAACTCGCGCTGGCGTGTGAGCTCTGCCGGGGCCGTCGGGGCCGGGCCGGGCTGCGCTGGCTGCCTGCAACCACCGGGCCGCTCGGCGTCTCTCAGCCTGGGCTCCTTCCCTCCTGGCCCCATTTGGCACGTCCGTCTTTCTGTAGAGCTCAGCGCAGCGGCCTCTGCTGCTTTCTTTGTCTCGGCTTCCCGCCCCCTCAGTAGTGCACGTCGAGTATTTTGCCAAATCTTGTCGCCGGAACACAGCTCCTTCCCCCACGGTTGCAGGCCTGTGAGGCAGGAACCTCCACAGAGCCGCGGTGGCGGCTGCTTTGTACCAAACACTCTTGGGGAATGTCGTCGGAACCAGCGCGTGGGGTGGGGAGAGGCCGTGTGGCTGGTGTCTGAGAGCTGGGGACACCCTTCTTGTGTACTGGCACACCCATGCCAGGCGTGCGAGGGGTCTCGTGCCCTCCGGCCTGTGCTCAGCCCCGAGAGTCTGCTTCAGGCACGGGGCCTGCGCAGGCTCCTGCGCTTTTGGGGAGCTGAGGGAGTGCAGCGGGGAGGGGGGGGCCAGTGCCCTAGGGGGTGCTGGGACAACACCCAGAGGCAGGCCTCCCTGACAGCCATGGCCTCGTGCTGCCTCTGCCAGTGCGAGTGGACCCCCCCGCCACACCCCTCTTCTTTACATTCTTGTTCAGGAGCCCTTCTCAGGTGGGACGGGGCCCTTTCAGGTTCACGGGTGCGTGTGTGTATGTGCACGTGCTCGTGCGTGTACACGCATGACTTGGCAGTTTACCAGGTGTGTGCACGCTGCGGGGCCCCCACCACCTCACTTGGCAGAGTGGGCAGCAGCGTTGCTGGGCGGCTGGCACCCCGGCTCTGTGCTTTGCAGTTTCTTGCTGGGCCTTAGCGCACCCAGCACCTTGGGGGGCCCGCACTGGCGACAGAGACAGAGGCCAGGTGGGTGCTCCTTTGCCACGGGACCCCGGCGTTTCATGCTTTGGAGGAGGGTGCCTGCACAGCTTCCCCACTCTGCGGTGACGGCTGAGAACCTTTGGTTTTCTTCTAGTTTATTCTTAGGTTCTCAGTCATCGGCGAGGGCCTCAAGTCCCAGTTTCTGGGCTGTCTTTGCTTTGCTGGGGGTCCCTTCTCTGAGTCTCCTTCTCCTTGATGAAAAAGAGAAGCTCTTGGTCAGCAGGTGGGTGGGCGGGTGGGTCATACGGTAGACCTGAATGTTGAACCTTGAATGTTGAACCGTGCGATTGAGTCTCAAACGTGGTGTTGAGTGGAGGACGAAGCAGGCTGCAGAATCGAGACATGCGGGACAGGAACGTGTATGTCCACTGTGGAAGCACACACAGCGACGTGTGTAACCTTCAGTCAGTAAGAACTGACGCGACTGGTCGTCCAAAGGGCACATCGTCCCAAGCCCCGGGAGGCAACCGTGGGCAAAACACAGTTTCTCCCCACGTGGAGCGACATTCTCTGGAGGGAGCCAGACTGTTGACAGATAGGCGAGTGTGTGGTAAGAGGCCAGGGGCGCTGCAGCAGCTGCAGCGGAAGTGTGAGCAGACGCGTGCAGGGCGGGGCTCGGGCTCACACGGGGCTCATGGGGCTCACAGTGGGGCTCACGGCGGGGCTCACGGGGGGCTCAGGGGCTCGCAGCCCCGGGGCAGCCAGGAGGAAGCAGGGTTAGGGAAGGGCTTCAACCTGCTAAAACGTGATTTGTTTCTTTAAAAAAAAGAGGGAGGGAGAACTAAACTGTCCCAAAAATGGCAAAATGTTGCTTTTGTCGACTCCGGGGGAGCTGAGTACATGCGTTACTCTCCGAACTTGACCGTGGGCTCAGGTATTCCATAATAAAAACATTGTGAGAAAGAAAGGGATGGGGACACAGTTCCAGGTTCCTACTAATGAGCTTTGGATGAGAGACCCGGCTCGCCAGCTAGGCCTTAACGGGACATTGGTGCTGGAGCACAGACCCCTCTGAATGCCATGCTGCAGCCACCAGCTGGCCAAGTGCAGGCCCCCGTGCCTTTGCTCATGGCGGCCCAGGCACCACACATGCCGGACGTCGAATTAGGTTCTGCTTCGGCTTGTGCTGCTCATCTGCTTTCTCCGGTCAGTCTCTTTGGAGGCAGCAAAGTGAGGGGGAACGGTGAGCAGCTCCTGGCGACTGGGAACTGGGCTTCTGCAGCTGCCCCTCCAGAGATGGGCAGGTGGACTTCCACTTCTCTAAGCGTCCCTAACCTGGCAGGGTTTGCTGCTCAGTCATTCCCCTGCTTACCAGGAAGCCCAGCCTTAGCTGGGAGAGGAGTCGGGCCAGCACTGGTAGCCCCCAGGAAAAGTGGGCTCCCTCAACTTCTATAGGCTTGGAGCCGCAGGCAGGCCGAGCAGGGCCGGGGCCTGATAGCAAGGGGCCGGGCCCCGGTGGGTTTAACCAGGACTGCAGGGTGCTGGCTTGGGCACGGGCTCTCCAGGAAGAGCAGGAGGCAGCAGAGTCTTGGTCCATCCTAGGAAGGGGGACTTTTCTCCGTACCCCAAGTCTGGATGCTTATGGTTTGGGAGCAGGCTCTAAGGCACCTAGGCCACAGCCTTGCCCTGGCCCTTTGACAGTCAGGAAAGGGGTGACCTTCCAGCTCCATTGGGAAGGGGAGTGATGAGGCCAGTCACCAGCGAATGGGCCCCTGGGAGGTAAGAACAGCCCATTTCAGTCTGGGACAGCCCAGGTGCCAGGCGGGACGCCCGGTGGGCACCAGCCCTCTGACGTGTCCTGTGAGGAACGCAGTGCCCGTCGAGGGCCACTTGAGCTAAGGGCCGCAGGACAAGGCCTCGTGGGGAAACACGCCTCTTGAGTTGGGTCTGGAATCCCGGAGGGTAGAATTTGGGCAGCGAAGGCCCAGAAATGTGAACCGGCAGCGTGGAAGGGTGTGTGGTGTAACCCCTCGTCGGGGAGGCAGGGCCGAACACCGTACACCGCCCCTCGTAAACGCCAGTCTGGCTCCGTATTGGTCACTGACACAGGGCGGAAGATCTGACGGTGGCCTCGGAGGTGCTGCAGAGGTGCGGCAGGTGCCCGTGCTCTGGTCTGGTGTTAGCTAGTCCATATGCTTTCTTTTCCGCTGGACAGGACTCCGGGAGATGACAGCTGCTGGGGCAATTCTTTGTTCAGCAGCACGCACCGAAATTGTAGGAACGTGACCCGTGGAGAGAGCTTAGGATTTAGAAACAGGTCCCAAGGTCAAGGCCAGGCCCTGGCAGTTAGCAGCTTTCTGACCTTGGGCAAGTCACTTTGCCTCCACACCTGAGCGTCTGCAACAGAAAGAAGTAGAGAACAGAACTTGGCTTCTCTAGGGAGTGGAGCACATACCACAGCTACTTACCTGGCCGGTGCGGAGGCTTTGGGCAGGAGGAAGACCCTGTGAGGCCCTCCTGGGAGCTAAAGGACTCGACACACCTGAAAGGGCAGAAGCAACTTTTACGTAAGGCCTGTGCTAACTCTGCAAATAGGGCAGTAGTTGGAAAAACAGCGAGTTGGGTGGATGGGCGTGGAAGGAAGCTGGGGGGTAGGAGCCGCTTTGGAGCCCCTGCTTGGAGCAGCAGATTGTCCCCGGGAGCCAAGTCGAATAGCTCCGCCGAGCAGATTCAGTCGTCTGCCCAGAGGCACGGTGCGGCCAGTGTGTTTCCTGTTTGTGGCTGAGGAGATGGGACTCCAGCAGTGTTGGAGACAGGCACCCCAGGACCTCACCGGTCAGTAGCCGTGCTGGACAGGCACCCATCTTCCCCTCTGCCTGTGCTCCTGCCTGTCCGCCCATGGAGACCTCAGAATCATGGCTCTTCTAGCTCCTTTGCCTTTGCTTATAAATTGTGGAATTGGCTTGTTACTATCTATTAAAAAAAAAAAAAGTTTGCTAGGATTTTGATTGGAATCGCATGGAATCTGTACATCAAAATTCCTTTTTAAATGTTTTATTTCTTTCTTTAGGATAAATCCTAATTCATCCCTGTAACAACCAAACTCTCATCGGGTGGGGATTTGGTCAGTCCCCCTAGGTTCAGCAGCCCAGGCCAGGCTCTGTGGGAGGGAGGGAGAGACGTGTCCCCACCCCCAGAAGGACCCCTGCTTCTCCCCTGGGCCGGCTGTGCCCTCTCCCAGCCGAACTTCCCTAGTGGCTAACTCCACAGGGTGTGCGTGGTGCATCTCGAACAGCCCCCTCTTACTGCCTGAGTTAGATGTGGCCGGGCGCCCCTGGAAGGCTGGCCCGCCGGAGGGGGTGTTCATGTCAGCTGCTTTTGTTTTGTAAGGCCTCAGTCACTTCCTGCTGGTGGCAGGTCCGCTGACATGTGCCATGTCGGGGTCGGGTGTGTGGTTGACCGTCATGGCCACTCTGCCAGGTGGGAGGAGAGAGGACGTGTCGCACACTCCATCGGCACAGGGCAGGGGAGTGTGTCTTGTTAAGTGCCCGAACAGGCAAGCCCCAAACCCTCAGCCCTCACAACCTCTGCCTCCCTTCGGCTTTGGATCCACGTCTACACCCAGCCGGAGCACAGAGGGATGGTGGCTCACCTTGGGGTGGGTGACACGTCCTACAGAGGAAACTGGGCCACTAGCCTGCCTACTTCAGGATGGAAAACCGGCTCTCCAACTCCATGCGCAGAGAGGTCCCACCCCAGCCGAGGCCCGCCCCAGACCTGGCCTGGCGCCCGGACCCCGGGGGCTGGCTAACGGCCGGCCTCGTGTCTGTGAGCTGGGTCCCCAGGATGGTGTTTGTGAGCCAGGGCGTGCTCGCCGATCCGTGACGCCAGCTTGATTCGGCAGACATTGCCACACCAGCGGTGACAGCCTGAGTGGTTTCCACCCCCGCCTCCCGAGTTACCCCACTCTGGCTCCAGGCCCGGGGGCGACCCAGGCGTGAGCAGTGGGGCTGGGCCGTGGCCCCGGGGTTCGTGCTGAGGCAGCATCAGGAGACCTGCCGCCACCCTGTTTTTCCTGATCCGACGCTCAGGAAGAGGTCCAGGAACGTGGGAGAACGAATCCAGGGAGAACTGGTTCCCGGAGTGGAGCGCGGTGGGAAGCAGACCCGCCGCGGGACCAGGCCCTTCTGCATGCAGGGAGGGCGGGCGATGGGCTGGGTCCCTTCACTGTGGGAAAAAGTCTCCATCTTGTATGACGGGACCGGCGCTTCCAGGCCCTTCTCGGCGTCATCCTCCCTGGTCTGGGGGTGGGCGTGGTCCACCGTGAGGCGAGGAAGCCACACTTCCTGCAGGCGACGTCTGAGAGGGCGTGGAGCCGCACCGGGACCCTCGCCTGTCCCCTGTCTGGTGGAGAACGGAGCCCCCCCAGCCCCGTCACGCGGCAAGCGGGGAAGCAGAGCCGTCCCCGTCCCCTGCCCGCCAGCCCCCAAGGCGGGCCAGGCCTCGTCCGCTCCACCTCCTTCGCCCTCGCCACTGCTCCCAGACGGGGAGGTGCTGTGGCCTCTGTCCGCCTGCCCTCTGGCCGGGGCTGGAGGGCGGGCAGCAAGGAGGCAGCCGTGTGTGAAGGGGAGTCTGCGTGGCAGCCTGCAACCCAGGTCGGCCTGATGGGGCTGAGCATGTCCACCTCCCCGAGAGGTCCGGGCGTGGGGCGGGGTGGGTCCTAGGAGGTTGGGGGCAGTAGGCTGCAGGCTCCTCCCCCGGCCACCTGGCCCCAGACAGCAGTGTGGCCAGTCCTGCTGGGGTTCAGCTCAGCTGCCTTAAACCTTTATTCTCCTCTTTTTAAATTTGGATTGATAAAGTACACCAAGTATAGATTTTTTTCAGTTGTAGAAAAGTTAGAAAAGACAGACTAACATGCATCTGCGTATCCTTCTGTTTTGTGATCTTTTTTACAAACCATACTTTGACCACTTTTTGATCAGTGTACTTCTGTAAAATTCTCCATGGCTACTTAATACTGAGAGTACCGCCGTAATTAACTTTTCGGTCCTCGATTTTGGTTTTGGGTGTGCCAGCTGCTTTATTCTTTAAGTGAACATTCGCTGTGTGTGTTCAGGTGGGACGGGTACAGAGCCCAGCTTGTCATTTTAGGGAACCCAGGCTGGGTGGGCTCTGCAGAGCCTTGGGTGGGAGGGGGTGCAGACCACATGACCTGGATGTGATGGCAGCTCCAGCAGGGCCCGGGCCTGGCTCAACGAACACTTGTCCCTGATCATTGCCTTGAGCAGCCGCTGGCTGGCTGTGAACCGTCCCTCGGGCTGGGCAGCCGGCGCTCTCTGCCACCCTCGGGCTAGCTCAGCTGGGTGAGCTTGGCTGAGCCTGTCTTGGTGGGGCTTCCACGTGGGTCTCACCCAGGCTGCGTCTGGCTCTTCTGGCTTCCCTGTTTTTAAGGCGAAGACATGACTGCGTTATTTATGCCTCTAACACCTGCGACCCACTGTGATTTTAGGGACTGAGGCAGGATCCTGGCAGCCGGGAGAACTGAGAAGACGAGACTTGGGAGGGAGAAGTTTCAAGAAGGGTGCTGTAGGGTTGGGGGGCACAGCACGATTTTTCCCTCAAGGAACACAAAAGGTGCAGAGTGCTGGCCGAGCTACCTGCAGGCTTGGGCGGGACCTTGTCACGCTCTGTCAGGCAGCCTTTGCTCTCCCCACAGTGACTGCTAGTCCCTGGGGAGCCCGGTTGGGGAAGCCGGGGTCGGGGGTCCAGCTCAAGGCCAGAGACTTGGGTTTGGATTCTGGCTCTGGCTCTTCTCTCACGCAGAGACCTCGGGAGCCTCCACGAGGCTCTCTAAACTTTCCACATCTGGAAAATGTCAGTCACCACCTCCACCGATGTCGAAGGCGGTCCTGAGAGGCACCCTCCGAGGGGCCCGGCGGTGGTGGGGGTTTCCTGCCGAGGAGGAAGCGCTACCCTATCCGTGATCTCTTGCCCTTTGGGGTGAAGGCAGGACATCAAGGCCCGGAGGAAGTGGGAGTCGCCACCCTCTTTCCTGAAACCCTCTGAGGTGGCGTTAACCAGGGGTTGCGTGGGAGGCTTTGTCCAGCACATGGTCCGTGCTCGTGGCTTCTCTGTATGGCAGACGGACAGGGGGCCTGGTGGGCTGGTGGGGCGGGGGCGGAGCTGGCTGGTTAGAACCTTTGTTACCTGTATCTGTGCCCTGTCCCCAGAGCGAGGCCAGAGTCGCCCTTCTGGGGCACAGCTAGAGGACAGGGTTGTCTGCCCACAAGCGAGGGAGCTGCTGGGCTCTTGAAAAGTTTCATCTGCTGTTCAGCCATCCATCAAGTTTCTTAAATTAAAATGTCGGACCACTACCAAAAACCTTCCCCGTCGCCCATCGCTTTACATACAGCACACGTGTTCCCCCCTGACCCCGTACTTCACCTGTAGTGAATTTTTTTTTTGTCCTCACCTCAGGTGTTCTGATTGTGCTGTCCCGAGCTGTCCTGTGCCCGCCCCGGGCTTGGCCGTCCTCGGGAGGGTGCTCGAAGCCTGCTGAAGGGTGCTCTGCCAGAGCACCTGTGTGCGGGGCGGGGGGGTGGGGTTTGGGGAGTGGCCCCACGGCCGCCAGGAACGTGTGTGTGTAGAACATTTTGTTTTGCTTGACCCTGGTTGGTTACTATTTCTATGACCCGCCAGCCCTGTTTAAAGCAGTAACCATAGAAATAGTCGGGGTTTGAACATTTTAATGGCTCTTGACGGAAATGACCAAACCAGGCTTTAGAGTTGTGGGTACTGTTTGGGACAGTCCCCTCGTTTTCGTGGACCCCTAGGGTCTAGCCTGCAGCAGCATCAAAGCCTTGCTGTTTATGTTGGGGACATGGGGATGTCTCCGTGTGCAGAGCCTAAAGCAAACCGGGTTATCGGGGGTGTGTTGCTGGGCGAGGTCCTGCATCTCTGCTCTGAATGTCCTCCGGGCGAAGGGGCTGGTGTCTCTGGCCAGGGCTGGGCTCCAGGGCCTGCAGGCCCGACTTGGGCTTGACTCCCCCCGAGGTCTGTCACTGCCAGCTCTCCATCTGGTGCCTGAGAGCACCAGGGAGCCAGGTGGGCGGGCCTTGTTCTCAGGGAGCGGGCCCTGTGGGACTGCGCCACCCTGGCCTCTGTCTGGGAGTCCGGGGCGGATGTGTGTGTGGAATGGCCCCGAGCACGGTTGGGGGTGCAGGGAGGCTGACGCCCAGGGCGAGACTGGTAACAAGATCGGGCGGGAGAAGCGGGCCGGGTAGGGGCACCTCCGTGAGCACTGTGCACTTTGAGACCGTTTGTTAGCGAAGGAATTGGACCAGGTAACCTGGAAGCTTCCTTTCGCTTCAGCATTCTAGAACTCTGCTCCGGGCCTCACATTTTACAGAGAACACCACCTTTCTCCACCCCCTCCTCGAGTGGCACATGTGGCAGGTATGATAAACACCCCCGAGGGGTGACTTCCTGAGGGGGCCCAGCAGCTGGCCTTGAGAAGGACCTCGAAGTGGTCACCAGCCCTGCCCAGGCACTTGACAGGTCTCCCCAGACACCGGGGAGGAGGCAGAGAGGAAGTGGGAAAGGACGTTTTTAAGGAAACGCAGTAGGACGTGAACTCCGGCTTTGCCGCAAAGACGATAGAAGTCACTTTGGAGTTGGTGGCCCTGACCCAGCCACATTCCGGCCCTCTGCGTCTCCTGGGCACAACTTCTTGGCTTCTCGCATCGCCTTCCCAAGCATTAAGAGGCCCAGAGAGCCCCAGGCCGCCCAGAAAGCTCTTTACCAAGGGCCTGCCCCGAATTCCTGTGTCAGGCTGGAGGCAGTGCACCCAGCCCTCCCAGGCCTGCTGGTCGCTGGTCTCCAGGAGCTCGTGGGGCGCAGGGCACGTAGGACGGACACAACCGTGAAGGGCCCACACGCGTGGAGTGTGGTGGCTGCCGCGTCCCGGGTAGTGGGGCCAAGAGGGGGTCCAGGACAGGAGTGGTCAGCTGGACCTCAGGCGGGCGGAGACATTTGGGGGAGGGGCTGCGCACAGTGCTTTCCCCTTGAGTTAACTCTTGGAGCCCAATGGGCAGGAAGGTAGCAGGCAGAGCTGGCCGTTTCCCAGGGCACATTGGATTGGAAAGCAGGCTCTGCTCAGCTCCGACGGTGGCTGCCCGGTGGAGACTGTGGGTGGCCCGGGGCATCTGGGTAAAGGGCAGGGCCCCGAAGGGCACTGGCTCACCGGGCTTCCATGCGACCTCGTCTCCCCCATCCCTACAGCACTCCTTTGCTGTGTCCTGAAGAACGGATCGCCCGTGACTCATCTTCCCAACATTTTTTGTCTGGAGAAGTCACTCTCCGAAGGCTCTTTCACCCAGATTCCTGATTCCCATTGTTTCTGTTGAGGAGTCGGCTGCCAGTGTTAGTTTCTCCTTTGACAGTTGGGTGTCGTCTGTCTGTTTTCACAATTTGTCTTTGGTTGTAGTCGTTCGACAACGATTTGCCTAGATACGCTTTCCTTTGGAGTGCGTAGCTGCTTTAATCTGCGGCGTGGTTTCCTTAGTGTGTTTTCCGTTAATGGCATGAAGTTTTCAGTCGCCGTTTCTGTTGCCGCCGGGACTCCGACGGCCCGTCCGGCACACCTCTTCATCTCTGTTCTGTGGTTCCAACGCCACTTCCGGGCCTCGGCCTGGACCCACCCTGGACTGCCTCGCAGGTTCCCGCGCCCTCCCTTTACCTGGATCTAACTGCTGTTGAGCCCAGTTACTGAGTTTATAACTTCAGCTACGTTTTCAATGATGTGATTTCCATTCGATTAACTTTAACAGCTTTAGATTCTCTGCTGAAAGTCTCCATCTCGTGGTGTGCCTTGCCGGACTTTTATTAATTTCAGTCATTTCACATTTCATTTCTGGTCCTTCTAATATCTGGATCGCCTATGAGTGTGTATCTCTTGTCTTTACTTTTTCCTGATGGCTTTGACTGAATCTTGGATACTGTACATGAAAAGCTGTAGAGATAAATCGAGATTTCAGATAATTTGTGTTCCCCTGGAGAGAATTTATTCCAGCTTCTGGCAGGCAGTCAGGCTAGGGGTGCCCCGACCCACCCTCTCAGGAGGTGAAGACCAGTAGCTAGTTACGTGGCCCGTTCTGCCCGGTCGCTGACCTGTGCTGATGCCAGGCTGTTTCAGCCCTGTAAAGAATACTCCGTTTCGGGTTCACCCCTCCTCCGAGGCTGGGGGTCTGGTGGGGGTCGCAGCAGAAAGCCTGCGGTGTTGCCGGGGCCCGGCTTCGCGGCCGCCCTGAGCACGTCTTTTTGTCTCTTTAGCCCCGTGAGGTTACAGGAAGTTCTCCCTGTCGATAGACAGCTGCCCGAAGTGGGGAGAGGCACCCAGCGCCGGGCTCGCCTCGGCTTCCGTCTGTGATCGCGGCCCCTCAGAGTCTTGTTGCCTTGGCACTTATCCAAGACCAACAAATAGATATTTAAAAAGTACATCTGTTGTGAGGATTTTAAACGTTGTTTGCAGGGGGCAGGAGGGGTTAAACTTGGTTTCGCATTGGGAAGGCCGGGCCCCTGACCCCGGTGCCCATGACCTCTCCCAGAGACTTGCCCGTTGTCAGTGGTGGGGTGGGAGGGGCAGTTAATGGGGCATTAGTGAGGGGCGGGCTCTTCGTTAGCTCTCACAGGGGGAATCGGGAGGCCAGACCTAGCGTGGCAGAGCCGGACACACCCAGCATCGCCTCCTTGTTTACAGGCGTGGAAACTGAGGCCCAGAATGGGGCCGTCCCACAGAGACTGGGACCCAGGTGTTGTCGATAGCTTGACCGGTGCTCAGCCCCCGGGGGGCGCAGGGGGCGGTGGGCAGCCACGGGACGCTTCTCTTCCCTGGGCTGCTGGCCTCTCCCTGTCCCCTGCTGTTTCCGAGTGACAGTTTTTTTCTCGCTAATCCCTGAAGGTTTCTCCCACACCCGGTTTCTCTTCCTCTCTCCTCCCCACCCTGTCGTGAATGAAAGTCATTTCACAAACCGCGCCCCACTTGCTCTCCTGTCACCTGAGCGACCTGACTTTCTCTGCCGGGCCTGAGGGCGGCATTCGAAGGGGACGGGATGGGTGTCCCTGGTCCTTAGAAGACGTAGAGCCTGGGAGCGGGCAGCAGGCTTCCTCCTCAGGCCGTGCCGGCGCTGCCCCCTGGGCACAGGGATTCAGCCGAGCCCCAGGGCTGTGGCCTTAGGGGCCCTGGCAGAAGGTTAAGGGCAAACGGAGCTTGTGGACAGGGGACCGAATGTGGCATCAGGAGGCCCCCAAGTCCAGACCGCTGCTACTCGCTAGCTGCGTGGTCGGCCACAGACACCTGCTGCCTCAGGTCCAGAAAGGCTTCCCCACCCCGGGGCCGGGCGAGTCAGCGGCGCTCGGCCTGGCACAGCCAGAGGGTTCAGCAGACGAGACTGTGGGAGGCCTTCCCTGTTGGGAAATGTCCCCTGTCCTTGAGGCCTAGGACTTCCGAGGGGCTGGCCAGCAGTCCTCGACAGGGCCCCCAGGTGGCAGTGGGGAAGGAGGGCCCACAGCACAGTCTGCGCCGCCGGCAGGGAGCGGGGCCACTTCTGCCTCCGCCTCAGCCTAGACGGCCTGACCCAGTGGCTCTGTCTTACCTCGTTCAGCAGGAACTCTCTCTTTCTGCCACCCGTGGAGTCACCCAGGGCCCCGCTCCTGCGGGCCAGCCTCCCCGTGGGTGGAGGGGTGATGAGCTGCTCAGCCGGGGGGCCCCCAGGGAGCGCTCGGTGCAGCCAGCCCTGCCCGGGGAGGCTGGCTGGCAGGAAAGTAACAGCGTGGTCACTGGTGGCCCCAGTGCGTGTCTGGTCCCTCATGGCTCGCCCTTCGCAGAGGCCTTGCGGTCTGTCCTGGTGGCGTTTTACAGAGCTCCCGCAGGGCCAGGGCCTGTGCAGGCCTCGTGGCCATCAGCGGGACCACGGCTTTCCCAGCCTTGCACACTGCCGTGCTCTTCCCTCGGCCCTTGCCGCCGCCCCAGCACACGCACACACTTGCCACCAGGAGTCAAAGGACGCTGTACCGGTGGCCCGAGGGCACGAGGGCTGAGAAGGCGGCCAGGCTCGAGGAGCCAGTGGGCGGCCCTTGGCTTTCTCCTTTAGGAGTAACTCGGCTCTGGCCCTGGCCCTGGCTCTGAGATCGTACCTGGCCTCTCTCTCAGATGCCGCCAAGCACTGCTGTGAGCTTGTCAGTGGCGCAGCCTGTCTGACCCTCAGCCCCCAGGGGGACATCCGGTGACTGCCGCTCAGGCATCCCTGGCCCCAGCTGCAGACGGGACCCTACGCCGCGGGCAGGGCCGCGGGAGCGGAGCCAGCCTGTCTGCCGAGGGCAGACGGAGGGGCGGGCTCGGGTGCGGACGGGGGGGCTGTCCCGGTGATGGCGCCTGGTGCCCTGCCGCCCTCTTCCGCAGGCCGTCCCCAGGGGCACGGGGAGAGCCGGCTCGAGGCCTGCGCGTGTGTGTCAGGCGGCCGAGACCGGCCTGCATTTACTCCACCTCTGCTTGTTCCCTGTTCTCGCAGGGAACTCCGGCTGCGGAACTACGTCCCCGAGGACGAGGACCTGAAGAAGAGGAGGGTGCCCCAAGCCAAACCAGTGGCCGGTCAGTGAGCGGCGCCCCCGCGTCCCTGCCGCGCGGCACTGTCGGCTGCCTCCACCCGTCGCTCGCGCGCTCTGGGGGAGTGACCGGCAGCGCCAGGACGGGGTCGGGCCTCTCGGCCCCTCCGCCACCATCTTATGGCAGATGCGCGGGCGGGCGGGCGGGCAGCGTGTGCGCCTGCAGGGAGGCGGGCGGGCGGGCAGCTGGGCCGAGGGGTGGAAGTGGCCCCGGGACCCTCGGAGGGTCAGAGTGAGAGACCCTGACTCAGGGCCAGCCATTTCGGTGCCCGAGAGCAGTGGGCGGGCCACCGCTCACCGGGATGGAGGTGTGGCAGTGGCAGAGCATGGAGGGTGGGGACAGGTGTTCTTGCCGGTGGGGTGAGGGGCCGGGCCCAGGCGCCGCTCGGTGTCGCCGTGGTGTGGGGCGCAGCAGCATCTGGCCCGCTGCGGCCTGTCCACTGGAGGTGCGGGCGGCACTCATTAGCACACAGTTCCCTGGCCCCTGGCCCTGTTTAATTCTTTGCTTTTTGTCATCAATGTTTAATTATATTGTAGTAAATGAATAAATACAATTACCCTGTAAAAAAGGAAAGTGTTGGCCATCTGGCCACACCCCAGTCTGCTTCCCCGTCTCCTCTGCCCTGAGATTCCCCTGTGTCCCAGGTAGCTTGCGTCACGGTTCGGGCCCCACTGTGGTGGGGGCAGTGGCATGGTCGGGGGTGGGCATTAGGGGGGGACAGGGGAGGGGGCAGGGAGCTGGTCCTGTGCCTCAGGGTCAGCGCCTGTGGCTGGAGGGAGGTTAGGGAGGGCAGGGGGGCCGTGAGGGACTGTGGGGCACTGTGGTGGGGGCCGGAGGAAGCCCACAGAGCCCAGGTTGGGCGTTAGTGCTCCTGGCCTCTGTCCCCATGGGGACAGGGCCGTCCTGGTCAGACCGCCCGGAGGCCCACGGCGCTGTTGCAGCTGGGTGCAGCCTGCACAAGCCTGAGGACGGCCGTCCCCCTTGTTTGGGGAGCACACATCTAAGAGTGGGACGGGAGCAAGGCCACCTGCGCCCTGACCAGTCCGGGGCCCAGAGGACGTCTTCAGAGCCCAGGAGCCCATGGAGGTTACAGGGACAGCCAGTCCTCCAGGCCCTTCACGAACCCATACCGTGGGTTCGTCCAGACAGCTCTGTCGTTTCACAGCTGGGCGGCGGGGGCTGAGACCAGCATCCGAGCTTCCTGACTGGAAGCCTCGGCTGGGCCGCCTGCAGCTGGCTGCCTGCCGCTGGCCCTCCGTGGCCCAGGCCTGCCGTGGTCCTTCCCTTAGAGCTGCCTTTGCAGGGCCGTCTCATCTGGCTGGCAGGGGGCGAGGGTAGAGGTGGGGGCAGGGGAGCCCAGGGTCTCCCCGCGACCCGCCTGCACTGCCTTCCCCTTTGCTGTGTCCCGCGGAGGGTGGCCCAGGTGGCCAGGGTGGCCGGGCCTCTCCCACAGGCCTGCCTTGTTGTCTTGCGCCCTCTAGTGGAAGAGAAGGTGAAGGAGCAGCTGGAGGCGGCCAAGCCCGAGCCTGTCATTGAGGAAGTGGTGAGTGGGGACGCCGGTCCCCCTCGCGGCTCCCGGGGCCCCTCTCCCCGCCCTGCTCTCCGCTCTCCCCTTGCTCTTCACTTTGTTCCCTTTCCACCTCCCTCCTTCCTTTCTCTCCCGTTTTCCTGCCTCTGTCCCCCGCCTTCCTGTGTCCCTTGGGACTGGGTCCCTCCAGCCCTGACGTGCATCTGCCCCCTCCACAGGACCTGGCCAACCTTGCACCCCGGAAGCCTGACTGGTGAGTGTCGCCCATGGAGGACCAGTGTAGACGGAGCGGGTGTTCTTGGTGCCGGGCTTGGGCCTCGGGCTGGGCCTTTGCACCCCTGCAGTGGGGCGACGGTCGGCCCAGACCTGTGGCTCCACGGGACAGTTACTGTCCGAAGGACGTGCCGAGGAGGGCGTGCATGGAGAACGAGCGGGGAGTGTCCGGGATGACACCCGGAGGTGGGCAGCGGGCAGCGGCAGGCACGTCAAGGAGTCCCTTCCGAGTGGGCGAGGACCGGCCCCCCCTCAGGGAGCCCCGTGCGCGTGGGCCCCACGTTCGCCCCTGGGGAGCTGCAGCGCGGAGGAGAGACACCGGGAGGGCGGACGTGGGCTTCCGCCCCAGGTCTGCCGCCCGTCGGCCTGCCCCCCTGTGGCCCCAGTCCCCTCTTCTGTGAAATGGCGCTCACCCCTCCCTGGTGCCCCCGTGACGGGGCTGGGAGAGGGGCGAGAGGGCCTCGTGGCCTGGGGGCTGCTTTCCCTTGAGCCAGAGGCACGGCGACCAGGTCCCTGTCACCCGCACGTCTGCGTCAGGTGCAGCACCAGCCGGAGGTGGTGTGGCTGGTGAAAGAAGAATGCGGGGCCTGTGTCCTCGGAACCCCAAAACCTGGGAGAGCGGGCTCTGCGTGCGCTGCCAGAAGCGCCGGTGGTTAGGCGGGCGTGTGGCTGGAGGGGGAGCAGGACCCACAGCGGGTCATGCACGTCCCTCCCTGGTGCCGACCGGGGGGCCAGAGGGAGAGGGGCCCCTGAAAGCCGTCTGCCCTGGCACACCTGGACTCAGTCCCCTGCGTTGGGTGGGTCTGTGGGGCCGGTCCCTGCCCCACTGGGACTGGCGCGGATGGCTGGTGCTGAGTTTGGAGGGTGCAGAAAAGGAGAGAGGAGCCTCCTGGCCTTCATCCCAGGGCAGTGCGGTTCCTAATGTCCAAGGGGCTGTGGGCAAGGAGGGCCCAAGGCCACACGGCAGGTTAGCCTTCAGCCTCTGGCCTCCCCCACCTCCCTTCCGCAGGGACCTCAAGAGAGACGTCGCCAAGAAGCTGGAGAAGCTGGAAAAGCGGACCCAGAGGGCCATCGCCGAGCTGATCCGTAAGTCGGGGCCTGGCAAGGCAGCTCCCAGCCCTCTGGGTGGTGGCCCGAGCATAGGGCCCATCTCCAACCCTCCTGTCTGCTGCCCATGCAGGTGAGAGGCTGAAAGGCCAGGAGGACAGCCTGGCCTCTGCAGTGAACGCCACCACAGAGCAAGAGGCCTGCGACTCCGACTGAGGCGTACCCCGACCCCTCACCTACCTGTCAGGCCTGTTGAGCAGGAGGGTGGTCCTGGACAAAGGTTGGGGCTGGGCTTGCCGTCACGTCCACTTTGGCTTCAGAGCAGTGAGTCCCTGCTCCATCATTCTGAACCACTACCCCCATGGGGTGAGGTCAGCTCCTTGTCTCCTGAGTGGGGGCAGAGCCAGCAACAGCTCCGTGGGCTCTGTGGGCTCGCTGTGTCTGTATATATGTATATATTCTGAACTTTTTTTTTTTTAATCTCTGGAAATAGAGACAAACAGATCCCTATTAGATGTTTCCTAGGTCCTTGATGCGCTGTAGGTTGGGGCCCCAAGACAGGTGCCTGCAAAGGTGATGCTCACATGAACAAGCCGTGTTGGGCTGAGCATTTGAGGCTGGGAGGGGTGGGGAAGGCCCAGGTCTGCCCTCTGGTTCCAGGTCCAGGCCCAGTCCTTGGTCAGTGGTGGTCCTCTCAGAACCCTCGAGTGACAGAGACGGGCTCTAGGAGAGTTCTCCTAAGACCTGGCACAGGCCCTGGCTGCCAGGGTCCTGAGCCTCCTCTGCGGAGTGGACTCTCCAGAGCAGCTCGCTGGCCACAGCTCTGACTCCATGTGTCTGCAGCCAACTAGAATTTCATCTCCTCAGGAGTGATAACACACTTGAGTTTCCTTTGGGTTTTTTTTTTTCCCCATTGAGCCTCCTGCGCCTGCCCTGGGTCATCCCAGTGTGTTCATCCCTCTGTGATGAGTTCCAGGAACACAGTGACCTGGCTCTGGTGGGATGGTGCCGAGCACTCGGGCCATAGAGGCGGAGCCAGCGTGTGCACGGAGACCAGCCCACACACAGTAAACGAAACGCTTTAAGTTAAAATCATGCATCTCCTCGACGAAGGTAATTCGTCTGTATGAAAGAAGCAGAAACTTGCCGTCGTGAACGAAGGCCGAAGTGGCGGGTGGCCGGCGGCTGCGGAGAGCAGCGGGACAGGCCAGGACTCTGGTCCCCACCAGTGACGGGGGCCGGACAGGCCCTCGGGCGTCAGGACTGGAGCCAGGCTCCCTCCGCAGGGCCAGGGTCTGGAGCGGGGCTTCCTTTCCTAGGGGTAGAGGATGAACAGAGCCCCCGCCTCCCGCACGTGCCGCCGGGAGCAGGACGTGTGTCTGGCAGTGCGGCGACCCAGACACCTGGGGGCCGGCAGCCGGGCGCCCGCTCAGCGCCAGCACGGGGCCTAGAGCGAGGACACCCCCACAGCGTGAGCCCCGAGAGCTGACGGAGCGCTTGCTTCTGCACGTACAGCCCTGTGTGCCTACAAAAATCTGCCTGACGAGGAGGGAGAAAAACAGAAATCCCCACGCGTGATGGGCGCTCCAAACAAAAGTTACAGAACCCGTGAGAAAACCCAGTTCCTTAAAGAGTGGGCAACAGCCCAACAAGTGGGAGAATTGACAGCCAAGGACTCGAGACAGTAACATCCCCACGGGCTTTAAAAGGAGCATTTGTTTTGTCGCCAGAGAGAGAAAAGAACTGACTCCTGTAACTCAAAAACAGAGAGACTGGGTATTAAAAAGAACTGATTAGAAATTTTGAAAATAAAATACGTTTATTAAAATAAGCTCACTAGAAGAGCTAAAGAGTACCAGGCAAAAATGGGGTGGAGGTAACATTTTTTTTTGAGTGACTGAACTTTTCAAAATCAATCCACAATTTCAAAGAGGACAACACATCTCAATTGGGCAACAACAAGAAGTCTACATTCAAATGTTCTCTCTCTCGATGTGGGTGCTGATTTATTAGGTGTAACAAATTACCCCAAAACTCAGTGGCTTGAATAGACATCTTTGTTGTCTGACAGTTTCTGTGAGTCAGGAACGCAGAGCAGCTTAGCCGGGTGTTCTGGCTCGGGGTCTCTTTCGAGGTTGCCATCCAGCTGTCCCCAGGGCAGCCGTCATCTGGAGATCTGGCGGGCTGGAGGGTCTGCTTCCGAGGCGGCTTCCCTTCTCAGGGCTCCCGGGGGTGCTTGATTTACACACAGTGCACATGCAAGTCCTTGCCGTGTGGACCTCTCCATGAGGCTCGACCGGGTGTCCACATGCCGTGGCTGCTGGCTGTCCCCAGAGTGAGCGAGTGGCCCAGGAGAGAAAGGAGGAGCTCTCAGGGCTGTTAGACTGGGCCTTAGAGGTATTATGCTGCCACATTCTGTTTGTTAGAAGCAAGTCACTGCGTCCAGCCCGTACGCAGAGAATCCGGTTCCACCTCTGAAAGGGAGATCTGCCTGAGAATATGTGGGTGTATTTTAAAGTCACTACATACCTAGACACATTGTAATCATTTGGCAAAGTAAAAAGACCAAGAAATAACCTTAAAATTAGAGAAGATAGATTACCTTTCCAGGAGCAAGACCGTAGCAGGTGTCTCAACCACAGGCAGTGTTAACCGGACGAAAGAAAATTGTCAACTGAAAATTCTATACCCAGAGAAAATGTCTCAAGACATTTTTAGACAAAACCAGAGATTTTTGTCATCAGTGGACTCACAAAAAAAAAAATCTATTTTGAGGTAATGAAAATATTCTAAAATTGTGATGGTGGTTACACAAATCTGCAACTGTGCCAGGAGTCATTGAACTGTGCCCTTTAAACGGATGAATTGTGTAGGATGTATATTACATCTCAATAAACTTTTTTTAAAAAAAACGAATAAGCATTCTCAAAGAAAAAAAAAGAATTCTGAAGAACGTCTTCAGACTGAAAGGACACATCCCAGATGGAAAATCTGAGATAGATGGAACGAAGAGAAAGTGTAAATTTAAATAGGCATTGACCTTATAAAGCAAAAAATGCTTTGTGGAGTAAAAGTGAAACAGGGGTCGCTTAGCAGCAGTGGCGTGTAAGGCCAGAGGGAGGGGGCGATGGGGGTCACAGCCTCCACGAAGCTCACGCAGGACGGGAGAAAAGACTCCAGTTGACACTGGTCTGCAGGCAGGCCGACACTCCTAGGGTGACCCCAAATGAACAGAAATAAGACCACTTCCACAGTACTTGAGAGAAAAAAAAGGCTAAAAGAAAAGATGGGATCAGTAAATGAATCCATATACATCATTAATTACATCTAATGTACTAGACCACTTTTTTAAAAAAACTCAATCTGATGCCATTTAAAAAAGAAACCTAAACCCCAACAGAAAGGTTGAAAGTAAAGGGATTAGAAAAGCTCCCTCAAGCCAGAATCAGCAAAAGGAAGCTGAGGTTGGCTGGGTCGAGTCAGACCAGGGAGCCTGTCGGAAGTGTCATTAGCTGCACAGCTGTGCTCTGGAGCGCCCCCCACCCCCACAACCGGCCCCCCGCCTCCCCGCCCGCCGTGGGAGTGCGAAGTGGGAAGACCCCTTGGGGCACGTTGAACATGATGCACCCTGTGACCAGCAGTTCCACAATTAGTGTCCTAGGAAACAGTCGCACTTGTGTTCCTGGAGACAGACGGGGATGCTTGTAGAAGCGTCCACCGCGGCTCCTGCACGCGCACGCGGCGCCGATGCGGTGATGAGCCGTGGTTCTCACAGTGGTGAACTCCACGCGCACGATGATGGCCGTATCTCAAAAGAAACAAGTCACAGAAGAAACGGAACACGAGCCGCTTGTACGATGCTCCAGAACAGTAAAGCAGGGCACTCTCGAGGGCACCCGCGCGGGTGGTCAAGGCGCCGGGGTGCACGGCGGCGGCCTCAGCGTCAGGCCTGCAGCAGCTCTAGGAAGGGCCCTCGAGGTGCTGTGATGTTCTTTTTCTTGGCTTTATTCTCTCTCCATTCGTTTTATATACTGTGTGTGTGTGTGGTGTGTGTATTTCACCCACTTTTGAAAAAGAGAGATTTTCAGAATTCACAACCTAAATTACTCTGAAGTGCAAAGTGGAATTTTTTAAAATGGCCACATCTGCCGTTCACCACAGCGGTCTAGATTAGAACATTGAGGGTAAAGAGAAAAATCGCATAGGCCGCATGGGGACGGGGGGTGGGAGGAGGGTCACCTACAAATGAATGAGTTTCACTTTTCGTCATTAATAGATACTAGAAGACAAATTTTTCCTAAGTGCTGTGGGAACAAATGTCAGTCTGTTCAACTGTCAAACACTAAGGGCAGGATAGACATTTTCAGGCTACGGCACTGTTTTCCATGCACTGGTATTGGCTGCGGGAACTCCTGAATGATGGTCTGTAGCAAGAAGAGCCAGGAGGGGGTGGGGGGAGGAATGTGGGAACCAGGGCCGCGTTTGGCAGACACTCACAAACGGGGTCTTAAACCAGGAGCGTTTGTTGGGTCTTGGGTTAAGTCTAAAGTGGTCTAGTGGCTCCTTGAAGATGCCAGGGACGTGAGTCCCTCTCCTTAGCTGCCCTCTGTAGCTCCCCTAGAAATCTGCACCCCAAGGTTTCAGCTACAGGCAGGAGGGGGAAGGGCAAAGGGCAAGCCTTGAAGAAACCGTGGCTTCAAGCCCAGTCCACCGGGCTCGCCTTCACATCTGAGCAGCCATTACTGTGTCTGATCCACTCCTAACTGCAGACATGTGGGGAGTAAGGTATTTTGAGCTGGACACATTGCCCCCATGGTTGAAACTGAGAAAGGAAGAAAAAGTAGATAGACTGCTGGGAAGGCAGCCAACAGTGCCTGCCACAGGATGCAGGAAGAAGTGGTGAGCGAAGAAACTGGTAAACAATTGACTAATCTCTAGCAAGATGGAAAAAAGAAGACACAAATCATAAATATTAGGAATGAAATAAGGCTATTGCTACGAACCCCACAGACATCAAAAGAACAGTAAGGGAATATTGTAAACTAGCCACATAAATTTGACAGGCCGATGAAAAGAACCAATTTCTTGAAAAGCACAAACTCTCACAATTCACCCGAGATGAAACAGGTAATTTGCATAGCTCTGTAACTATTAAGGATATTGAATTCCTAATTTAAAAACCCCTGGAAAAGAAATCTCAAAGCCCAGGTGGTTTTACAGCAGAATTAATATACCAGTTAAGTGCAATTCCTGTCAAAATCCCAGTAAGACTACTTTAAATATAGACAGGATGATTCTAAAATGATTCAGGAAAGGGAAAAGAACTAGAATAGCGTAAACAATTTTTAACTAGAAGAATAAAGCATGAGGAATCACCACTTCAGGATGTTATGCAGCTACCGTTACCGAGATGGTGCTGGTGGGGAAGAGGTACATGGGTCAACGGGAGAGAATGTAAAAGAAGTAACTCCACATGTGTACAACCCATCGATTTTTGACGAAAGTGAAAACCGAGCTCTGCGGAGGAAGCATCGTCTTCAGCAAATGGCGCTGAAGTGATTGGACAGCCACAGGCCGAAAAAGAAACCCCAGCCTAAACCTCAGACCGTACACAAAAATGCAAGTGGATCGTAGGTTTAAGTGTAAGACGTAAAATCCCAACTTTTAGGAGAGAGCCTTCAGGACCTAGAGCCTGGCGAAGCATTCTTAGATACGAGACCAAAAGCACAATCCATAAATTGATAAATTGGACTTAACCACAATGAAAAGCTCTTGATCCAGTAAAGTCTGTTAAGAGAATGAAAAGAAAAGCTACAGACTGAGGAAATATTTGCAAACCCCATATCTGATAAAGGACTCATCTAGAATGTGTAAAGAAAGCTCAGAACAACAGAAAAAAGGAAGAGGGAGGGAGGAAGTCAAATTAGAAAATGGGCAGAAGACATGAGTCATTTTACCAGAGAGGATATATATATGACAAACACCAGAAAGATGTTCAACATCACCAGCCATTGGGGAAATGCAAATTAAGATCATGACGAGATGCCATTACTCACCTGTTAAGAACAGCTTAAATTAAAAACGTGATACCAAGCGCCGATGGACGTGGAGAAGCGGACCGTAAATGTTAGTTACTCTGGGAATCAGTTGGGCAGTTTCTTAAGAAACTAAACGTTACCTAACATGTAACCTGGCAGCCATGCTCCTGGCTTCTATTCCAGAGAAGAAAATCGTGTCCACACAAACGGGCTTAGCAGATAGGACAACGATAGGCACACTTGTTCGTAGCAGTTTTCTTCGTAATCGTCAAAAGCTAGGGGAGAAACGCCGCACGCGTTACTGCTTAACGAACGCTGGACGGCTCGCCGTTTGGGGTGTGTGTCGGTTAAAGAAGCGCCGATCTTCAACTTACTGGAGATTGCCGAGTCGTCATCAGACCGAGATACAGGTCTTAGTGTAATTTCTCTTCCTTCAGTTAGGAATTCAAAAATTCACAAAAAATAGGTGGAATAGGTATGGTAAAAAAAAAAAAAAAATCTCCAACATGTGGCATGCAGGGTACGAGGGCATTCCTTCACCCGGTCCTGTCCTCTGGGGAGTGATGGAGTAGGAAATTAAATGAGCTTTTATTCTGTGAAGAAACCAGCCAACCCCCGAAACGCCCTTCAGTAGCTGACTGGGCGAGCGGGCGCACCATGCCGTGGACTGCGACTCCGCAGCGAGGAACGAGCTGTCGATAAAGGGAGTGGCTGGCATGGACCTTGAGGGCTTTATGCCGAGTGAAATGGAAACACGTGTATCCTAGGAGATCTCCCTCCGATTCCCTCGTTATATGTAACATGCCGGAAATGACACACAGAGGTAGGAAGCAGGTTCGTGGTGGCCAGGGGTCGGTGGCGGGTGGTGGGGGGACAAGTGTGACTGTATGGAAAGGAGTAGCTCGAAGGAGGTCTTCGTGGTTTCGTGGTCATGGAATAGTTCCTGATTGCAGTGCTCACTGCATGGTCTGCGCACGGGATCGAATGGAACAGACTCCACACCCATCGTGCGAGCGGCAGATTCCTAGTTTCGATAAACTAGGTATGGAAGACGCAGCCATCGGGGAAACCAGGTGACTGGTACCCAGGACTGCTCGGTACTGCCTTTTTCACTTTCTGTGATTCCGTATTTAAAAGTATTTTCAGTGGTGAGCAAAGAAAATAGTAAAATATATTAATGTACATATTTTTTTTAAAGTACACTTTCTGTGTTTAAAAAGACACAGCAAGCTTCCTGGAGTCTGTGGAAGATCGAGCGGGCGGGAGTAGTTCAGAGTTGGTCACGGTGAGTCCTGGCCTTGGTTGGAGGGACAGTTAGGCACTCTCAGGCCCCAGCAGGCCCTCTGTCATAGGGCTGAGGAGACGGGCCAGGGAGCGGGGACGCCCGGCCCTGCAGATGGGGCACTAGTGTGTCCAGCTCACTGGGCACCGCTCCAGGACAGCCCTGACCGCCTTCTGCAACCCTCAAAGACAGCTGGCTTTGGCTCATCTCGGGAGAGGCGTCAGGCCTGGAATGTTCTTCGGCAGCATGGACGTCCCTTCCCCAGGAGGACGGGGCTTGCTGGCCCGGAGGCCCGGGCTTCGTGCCTCTGGGAGGGAGGCAGCAAGGAGGCCAGGAGGGCGTCCTGCCCGGGGTGCTGGGCTGGGCTCCCTGGGGCCAGGCGGGCACTGGCTCGTGCAGGGCCTGTGCCACAGCGAGGAGTGGCAGACGGGGCCAGAGAGAGGCCCAGCCCCTGGGGCCATAAGGGGAAAACCCCGTCCAGCGCAGTGGGCTGCATATCAAGTGCAGACGGTTGCCGGGTTGAGCAAATCTGCTCCCCTGGGCTGCGTCCGCTCTCAAGTGCCAGCGCGCCTCCCAGCCAAGTGCCCCGGTGGGGTCCCATGCTGCTTGTCACCTGGGCTCCAGTGTGTGAGGTGCCCTCGCCGTCAGGTGGCCTCTCCGAGGGGCTCTGAGCCACGTCCAGGGCCTGCCTGGCGCAGCACCGCACACCCCTGCAGGAGCTGGGGAGCCAGGCACCCTTCCTCCCTGTTTCCTGAGCGCCTGCCTGTGCCGGGCACTGTCCTAGGGGCCGAGACACAGCCTGGCCTTGCCCTCCAGGAGTCAACCTTCCTGGTGATCCCAGGACCTGTGCTGGGCACCAGGACCCTCCCTCAGGCCAGTCCGAAGGCCTTTCTCCCCCTAGAACCGCCTGGGCATTGCCGGGGCGGGGCGGGGGTGAGGGGTGTAGCGAGTGGTGGCATCTGGGGCTTCAGGGCCTCCACGTGCACCCCGCCCGGGGACCGCACGCGGGGATCTCCGTGCAGCCCTCGTTTCCCCGCTGCCGTCACGTGGCCGCTGGGGGGCAGCAGGAGACACCGACCGGGGCCCCTGGAGGGGCACGTGGGTCCGCACGGCCCGCTTTTCCCACTGCTGCAGTGAGTCTTGCGTCACCGCGCCCGAGGAAGCACCTCTGTCCTTTCCCATGGGGTCTGTGTCACTTCTAAGTGGCTAGTGTCAGAGATGATCCTGAGGGGGGCTCAGTCAGCCCGAATCTAGCAGAGCAGGGGCCACGTCCTGGGGGAGAGCAGCGGCACCCCCAGCCGCACCCCATGCCGGCCTTCCTCAGGTCCCAGGCACCGAGCACTCGGGGCTGTGGGCCCCAGGGGGGCTGTCTGAGTGCCCTTCCAGCCCACCTGGGCGGGGGATCCTCACGGGTATGAGGCGTGTGTGGACAGGCTACCCCAGGATGTGGACCCGCTGTAGGCTGGCTGGGAAAGGGGCCACCTGGATGGAGGGTGAGGCCCCCTTAGCCTTTGGGCCAGGCCCGAGCAGCTGTTGCTCAGAACCAAGTTCCCGAGATGCCTACTGACCCAGGAGCCGTCCAGGGGGTGTAGGGGGCTCCCCCCCAGGTAGGCCTGTGCAGGCAGAAGTGAGCCATAGGGCAGAGTGGGCGTGGCTGGGTCCTGGGGCAGCTGCCCTCCCTGGCTCAGGCCGGTCCTCGGGGCCTCTGGCTGCTGTGGCCTCGGCAGGGGCGTCCGCTGAGTTTCCCGGCCAGCCTGCCCCCTCTCTATGTAGTTACTGGTTTTCTTTAAATGTTCCCATTACTCAGGCCCTCAGTGGGCACTGGGACAGAAGTAAATCCCGCAAGGCAGCTCAGCCAGAAGCCGGGAATCCGATTCCCCCTCAAAGGCCGGAAGAGGCCCCTGTGCAGAGCGCGCCAGACCACAGCGGCCACACACCCCACATGGGCACAGATACGGCTGTGCACCCCCTGTGCGCACACGTACACACGCGTGCGTCCACACAGACGCCTTGCGCCACACGTACACATGCAGGCACTCGTGTGTCCCACACACGGATTCGCTGAATGCACACACACCCGTTCACCCCACTCACACAGATTGACCTCACATGCACACATGCGTTCACGTATACACACTCCCACTGCAGACTCGATCCATGCACACACACGTGCACCTACGCCTCCCGTCTGTACATACACGCAAACTCCACACATAGCCATGCGCACTCTCTGGAGTCACAAACTCTCGTCCTCAAGGTGCTGGTGGGCGAGGCTGTGGAGGGTAGGGGGCCGAGGCGGCCGCCGGGCAGCTCCAGGGGAGAGTGGCCTCATGGGAACGCAGGCCTGAGGCTGCCAGGGCTTCTGAATTTTTAAGAGAAACTGGAAAGCTGAATTTTTATGTGAAATATCCTGATTTTTAAATGTTGGCTCAAGATGTTGAAAATATTGTGAGGGCCAAACCAAACACGTCTCTGGGCCAAATTCCACCCACCGGCGGCGTTCCCAGAGCACGTGTCCACACACTCTCACAAATAGACACACACACATACACAGACGTGCACACAGACATACAGAGACACACACCGGTACACACAATGCAGTGGCACAAGTAGACACACTGAAAGACACACGTGCAAACGTACAGATACGAGCACGCATGGGCGCACACACACAGACACAAGCACACGTGCAATAGAACCGCAGATTGACACGCCGTACAGGTAGATGCGGTGGACAGACAGCTAGGCACGTACGCGAGCAGACGCACACGCAGATACACGTACGCCCACACGTACGCACACACAGGCGGCGGCAGACAGCACACCCGTCCGTCTCCCTGATGCGGGTGGGCTCGTCGGGGTCAGGGCCAGGACGCGGGTCACACCGAGGCTGTCCCCTGACTGACAGATGCTGGCGCCGAGGGTCCCCGGGAGGGACCCGCTGTCTGGGGGAGCACAGCGTGGGGAGTACCGAGGAGCAGGCGCAGGCCCTCGTGTGCCGGGCCCGGGACGGAGTTGGGACCACAGGCCCCGAAGCTCCGGGGAGGGAGCTCAGGTGGCCACGGACCCGCCCTCCCATGCCCGGGACCCCATCCTCCCAGCCCGCTGTGCCCCCTCCTCCTCACCACCGGGAAGCAAGGCCAGCGGAGCCCCGTGGGCGTAGGCGCTGCCCATCTAACTGCGGGGGTCCCCGCCAGAGCCGCTGGGACCACCCCCCTTGCAGTGGTTCCGTGGGAACTACAGACGGGGCCTTCCAATCAGGACCCCTCTGGGAGGCTGGAAACCCACCTCCGTACCCCCACTAAAGCTTACCTAGGGGTGGGGGGAGCCTGAACAATAGGTGCGTAATTAATGTAGGCACATGAAGGGGCCCCACCTCCCCTCCGCTCCCCACAGGGGGAAGGACCAGTTGAAGGCCTGGAATCCTGTCTTCTGCCTCTCTGACCCTGGCCGCTTTCTTGACCCCTGGACCGGGAGGAGCTGCATACAAGCCTCACCCACCATCTCTTGGCCCCCGTCGTCTGCATGACCTGAGGCTGAGCAGGTCACTTGGGGATGTCCTGACCTTGGGTCCTGAGGACCCTAAGTCTGTCCAAGGGAAAGCTAGGGGTCCTGTCCGGGCAGCCAAAACCCAGCCTGGGGGCTCACTGTGGAGCGGGGTGGGGTACTGAACGCATATAGGCCGGGAGACCTGGACAGGCCCCTGACTGCGGAGGAGACGCTGAGGCTCAGAGAAGGAGGGCAGCTTGGCTGGGATCACACAGCACACACAGGGAGCCAGCCCGGGCCCGGGCCCCTGCCCACCTCTGGAGTCCCCTCACCCTCTGCCCGAGAGGAGGCTGCTCCTCTGCCCCAGCCGGCGCTGTTTTGGTTGGCCATGGTCGCCTTGGGCTGGCATCACTCTCCTGGAGCTGGCTGAGGAGGAGGCCTCAGGGACAAGCAGCTGGACCCAGCGCAGCCCCAGAGTCCTCCAGCGCCCTCAGCCAGACCCCTCGTCCAACACCAAGGCAGAGCCAGGACCTTCTCAGACACCCTCAGAGCAGCGCCGTGTCCTCTCAGATGCCGCGGGGCAGGGCCATGTCCCCTCAGACACCCTCAGAGCAGGGCCGTGTCCCCGCGGACCCTGGGGCAGGGTCATGTCCCTTTGGAGCTTCCGGAGAACTCAGTCCCCTTTTCCCTCTGTGTCTTCTCCCTCTAACGACCTCCCCGGGGTGAGGGCTGAAGGGCGCGGACCAGCGAGGTCTGCCCACGCTGTGGGACATGTGGTGCCCAGCTCAGTCCTTGTTCTCGACAGGCTCGCAGGTTGAGAGTGGGCAGAACTGCCTCCCAGATGCCCCCGGACTCCCATACCCCGCTCTGAGCTGAGAGCTGTGGGCTCACCCAGACCCCTGAAGCCTGGCCTAGGTTCCAGGGGCCCCCAGGAGGGTGCATTCCTTCTCAGGAGCTTCAGAAGTCCCTCTCCCAGCCCGGGCTGCCAGGAGACGGGCCAGAGAGGGCAGGGCCTGTCCGCATGCCCGAGACAGGTAGGAGCTGGCGGCTGCCCCACTGGCCCGACTTGGAGTCCAGGGCGGCCACGGGGCTGAGGAGTTGGGGTCTCCTGATGCCTTCCTCCTTGCCTGCCCACTGCCCGGCTCGGCTGGTGTTTACGTGTTCCCTGCGGCTTGGCCGGGCTGTGAGGCCTTGAAGGGAGAAGTGACCACCTGGCTCCAGCCCCTGCTCAAGGCAAACAGGGTCCTGACTGCCTGCCAGGCCCCCTGAGGGCTCCCGCTTCCTCTGCCAGCACCTGGATGGCCAAGGCATGGCTCAGGGGCCTCAGACGCACGAGCCCCAGGTCTGAGGACGGGGACCTGGCCCTGGCCTAGGGACTTGGACTGCCGTAAGAGGTCCTGTCCTTTCCTGGGCACCCAGTCTAAAGAGGGAGGCCTGGCCCCGTCCTGGGTGCAAACACCCCGAGGAGGGAGAGCCGGCCCTCGCTGAGGAGACAGCCGGTTGGATGTGGGAGGCCTGGCCCTGCCTGGGGCACCAGACCTGGGGGCGGCGGGGTGCCCAGCATGTCTTGGGGATGCACAGTCCTGTCTTAGGGGTCTATCTAAAGGGAAGGTGGTAATGAGTCTGAGAGGAACAAGGCACTGTCCCAGGGGGTGCCCAGTCTGAGGGGTAAGAATAGCCCTGTTGGGTGGAGCGGTCCCCAGTCTGAGGGGAGGGGCTCAACTCTGTCCTGGAGGCACCCATTGTGAGGGGGAAGGAACAGCCCTGTCCTAGGGGCGCCCAGTCTGAATGTTTCAGGGTGAGTGGGCCTCGTGGACTCTCCCTCTGAAGCCTCCCGAGGGGGAGTCTAGGCCAGAAGATGGGCCCCCGAGGCTCAGGGCCCCAGTGACTGCCCTTTGGGGGAGGTGGCATGAGTCGTTCCCCGGTCCCAGTGATCTGGAGGCCCCGTGGCTCTGAGCCCTGGAGAGGGGCCTTGGACACCCCTGAGAAGAGGTCGGGGATCTGCCCTGCTTAGGTCTCCCCGCTCTGGCCAGTGCCTTTGCCGCGGCCCCTCCTGACGACAGCACCTCCCGCCCGGTCACCATCCCCGTGCCGGGGCCGCCGGCCTCCCTGACCCTGCCTGACCGCCTCTGGGCTCCACGTCAGAGCAGGGACTCTTCCAGATGTCCTTCTCCCCCAGAACGTCCAGGATTCCCAGGAGTCCTTGGTGCTCAGCCTGGGTCAGTGGTCCTTCTGGTCCGGTCCCACCTGTACCTCTCCGTCATCCAAAGCCGGTCCTGCCCCGTGGAGCTCCAGGGGGGCCCCAGGCCTCTCCGCAGTCGATTGCCCCGCCCACCGTCTGAGGGGCAGGTGGAGCTGGGCCTGAGGCTGCTCAGTGTGTGCCCACACCACCCGCTGGCCAAGTGAATTTGTGGTCCTGACTCCAGGACCCCTCACCTGGTCCCCAGTGAGAGGGGTGAGTGCTGTTGGAGATGGGGAGCACTTCCCGGATGACAGTCTGAGCTGGCGATGAGGGGAAGGGCGGGCCGGGCTCGGCACCTGCTTGTGCACAGGCCCAGAGGTGGGGGCAGCTGGGGAGGCTCCACAGTGAGTGGGGGTGCAGAGGCCTGCAGACCCCCACCAGCCCGCCCTCTGGGCTGACCGCTGGCTCCTGAGCCAGAGAAGAGACCCCAGGTTGCCTTTCGCTTTAGGGCCCTGGCACTCTCCCTGCACCCTCTGCCGCTGCCAGAGCTGCATCAGGTCCCGGGTGGGGGCGAGGGGTCACGTGTGGAGGGCCCCCTGAGTGCCCCAGCCTCCAACGGGCACGGCAAAGCCACCAGACAGGCAGGAAGGGTCCTGTAGCCGGGCCTTGGGCTTGGGGTGTGTGGCCAGGGACCCAAGGGGTCCGCTGTCAGTCCTGGGTGTGCAGCGGCTGGGGGCCAGCAGGTGGATCGTTAGCTTAGGGGAGCCTGAGCCAAAAGCAGCCTGGGTCCTCTCGTGGGGCCTGGATACAAGTGTGGGGAGCAGCTGAGGTGGCAACTGGCGACGAGGCCCGGCCCACTCCTGCACGGGCCCACTGGGTCCCTGTGTGACAGCAAACTCGATCCTCTCTAGACCCAGGCAATGGCCCCTCTCAGGACCTTTCTGCGGGACTGTGCCCCAGCCCAGGGACTGGCCCGTGGCTCCCCCATGGCTCCCAGTCCCCTTTGCTCCCGGAGAGAGTCCCCGGCTCAGACCCCGGGAAGCCACACTGCTGCTTTTTCTGTGTGTTTTTTTTTTTTTTTCTTTTTCCTGCTTTGTCCTCCCAGCCCGGCCCTGAGTGGGCAACCATCCAGCCACCCGCCACGTGGTCCATCTGCCCTGATGTCCATAGGTCCAAGCCCGGAGTGCCCGATCACATGACGGTCTCCCACTCCTCCTGCAGCAGGGCGGGCGGCCGCTCGGGCGCAGAGGCCTCCTCGTCCAGCCCTGAGCAGGAGCCGTTGAGGAACCCGTCGTCCTTGGGCGTGGCCACGGCCGGCGGTGTGGCCTGGAGGGCCGGGGCCCCCGGCTTGGTGAGGCCGGGCAGCTGGGCGTGGCCATTGGTGGTGGCGGCCGGCAGCAGGCGGGGGCTGAGGGGCAGGCCGAGTCCCGCGCGGGGGCCCACGTTGGTCACACTCGTGTGGGACACCATCGGACCGTAGCTGTAGCTGCTGCTCCCGCTGCGCGCCTTGCGCTTGAAGTCCAGCGCCAGTGTCCAGCGGCTCCAGGACTTCTTGACCTCAGCCTGTACCTGGGGTGGTAACAGCAGGGTGGGCGGTCAGGCATGCCCTTCACCCCTCTGCGACGCCTCCCTCCGCCCCCAGCAGCGCCCCCGTCCCCGCTCCGACGACACTCAGCACTGGATGGAAACAGAGGCGGGGGGCATGACCAGGCGGAACCCTGCCGTCCCCAGGACACGGTGCCTGGCTGCAGCCAGTGGACACACCCAGAGTCTGCCAGGCTCGGACAGCCCCAAGGGTGGCCGCTGAGCCGGTCAGTCCGGACTACGGAGAACTCAACATGGCATCGGGAAGACGCTGGGCTGTGCCAAAGGCGGATGAGCCCACACACCCTCGCACGTCCTGGGCCTGAACCATCTGGAAGGACTTCTGCCTCCAGAATGTCCTCAGGGACGTTCTTGGAGGAACAAAGGAAGGACCGGGCAGAAGAACGGAGAGACAGGCCTTGGGGAACGCCCCAGCATTTCCGCACCCCAGGGCCGCCCGCCACTTACCTCGCCATTGCAGAAACAGTATATAATGGCGACAAAAAATCCCTGTGGAGAGAGGGGCGGGGGTCAGGCCCAGAGCCCGGGTCTGCAGGAGGTGAAGCAGCCCCCGCCCCCAGGCCGGGCCGCGGCCGGCGCACCTGGAAGGAGTTGAAGAGCATCTCGTAGTGCATCTGGACTTGCCAGAGGGTCCCTGAGACCTCGGTGTACGGCGTGGCCATGAAGACGATGTAGTGGACGCCGAAGAGCGGCATGAGCACCAGCGTGGATTTGAGCAGCTTCCTGGGCCGGCAGGGCAGGCGGGTCAGGCCGGGCCGCCCCGCCCCGCCCCCACCACCAGCCTCGGGTTCCAGAAGCCACCAAGGGGCCTGAGGCTCTGGCCGCCAGCAGGAGGCCAGACAGTTCACCTGGGACACTTTGTTGTCTCAGCGAAGTGTCCCTAGGGCCACCTGCTTCTGAGGCGTCCTGGAGTGAACCATAAATTATACGGTGGCCCTGTCTCAGGGCGCTTTGCAGCTGCTGGTCTCTCTGCTGGCACTCGGTCACTCCCCCATGGCCTTGTCACATTACCTATCCCATGCCCCACGGCCGGGTTTCAGCTGAGCTGTGCCTCCTCAAGGCCGCCCGCTGCCCACCTGTCCCTCGGACTCCCTGCTCTTTGCGGAGAGGTCTGGGTTTGTCCCGCCCTTGCAGACCCCAGCTCTGGTGCGGGGCCTGGCACCGAGTGCCCCCGGTTGGCTTTCTGGTGCCTCAGGGCATCCAGAGGCCGGGCGAGAGCCGATCGCTGCCGCGCGGGGCCAGCCAGGGAGTCAGGCGCTGGGTTTTTCCCTTGGAACAGGTTCATCCTTGGGCCTCCATCTTTGCTTCTGTACATGGTGCCGGGGTTGGACGCCCCTGAGCTCGGAGGCGCCCGGGCACGGGGGCGGGGCTCACCGGTACTGCTGCCGCGTGTCACAGCGGCCGGCGTTGGTCTCCCGCAGCTTGGTGGCGAGCACCCGGACGATGTTGATGAAGAGGACGAAGTTGAGCTGTGGGAACGAGGGAGGGCTGCGTCCCGAGGCTGCAGCCCAGCCGGGCGGGGGGCGAGGACGCGGGGACCCACGGCCCCGCCGGGGCTCTGCTCGGCCGCCGCATCTCCAGGGGGCTCCTTAGGCCCTCAGGTCCCCCGTCTGGACCAGGACGGGGATCGGCTGCCTCTCAGGCCTTGTGGCTGCGACCCTGGGGTCCAGGGAAGCTTCTACTGGTCCCCGTCAGGTCCACGGCCCTGGGGTCGGGAGCCCACACCCCCACCTAGCCCTGTGGCCACCCTGCTCACCACGATGGAGGCCAGGATGGGCACCTGGATGATCCACTTCTTGTTCCCGGAGCTCAAGTCCCAGCACCTGGGGGAGGTTGAGGCATCAGCCCCGAGCCCCCCTGTCCCCGCCCTGAGCCGGCCCACAGAGATGCCCCAGAGCTGGTCTTCTCTGACCTTACTGCTAAGGACACAGGACAGGGGGGTGTCTGGTGTGGCCAGGCCTGAAGCTGCCCTCAGAGGCCTCTTTTGAAGTGGACTCTTGTGACTCTGAAGGGACACCTGTCTTGAAGCTGGACTGAAGATTCCTGAAACCTCCCCGGGCCACTCAGGGCCAGGGGGCAGGAGGCTCCTGTTACATGCTCCACAGAGGGAGAGGGTCCCGGGGGTGTTTCTGGCCTGTTCGAGGCCACCGCCCCCTTCTGCACCTGGACCTACCCGGTGTTGGCTAGGGTGGCTCTCACACTGACCCACACAGCCACGAAGATGGCGGGCAGACCTGTGGGCGCAGAGGGGACAGTGTGTGAGGGGCTGTAGACGCTGTCCACTACGTCTCTCCTCAGCTCACCCTGCAGGTGCAGTCCCGCCTTCCTGAGGACCCCCAGCTTACCCTGTCCTTGTCCCTGCCCCTCCCACACACACCCCGAGCACCTGAACTGCTTGGTGACGGAGCCAGACCCTGGCATGGCCGCTGCCCCCACAGCCTCCCCTCAGGGCTCGGCAGCCCGCTCAGCCCTCTGCCCGCATTCTGACTGCAGCTCCCACACGCACACGCGCACGCGCACCTGTCAGGCACGTGGTGGAAATGAGGTATCGCTCACTCATCCAGACCCAGTGCATTCCCCTCTCCTCCCCTAAAGAATGCTACTCTGGGCTGGGGTTCCCTGTGGGGGCGGGGGACTGTTGCCAGCCTTTTCTGGTCCCAGAACACCTACCCCCACCCGCTTGGAAAGGCCCCAGCCCCCGTGATGGGGCCGGGTGAAGCGAGGGTTGTCATTCCAGGCTGGGGAAAGGGCCACAAGGAAACCTTGGTGTGCCCAGGCCTGAGGTGGCTCAGAGAGCACACCGCACCTCTGGGTGAGCTCTGCCTCTAGGAAGGGAGCCCAGGTCCCCATCCTCCACCCCCTCACGCTTCACTCCAGGCCTGAGTACCCTTGGGTGGGGGAGGGCGAGACCTGGGTTTATGATGAAAAAAAAAAGAGCTGTGACATTTCTGTGCCACGAAGTTCGGAGTGCTCCCTGGTCTGCGTTTCCTGCCCACCCTGACATCCTCCGGCTCCAGAGCCTGCGTCAGTTCCTGGGACCAGGCCCAGGTCTCCCCCCAACTCTGGGGCTTCCCACGGGTGAGGTCAAGGTCAGAGTGTGTGCCAAGGAGCAGCGAGGCTGTGGCTGTTGATCTGAGGGCGTCTGGGTGCTGAGCGCTGGGAGGGCTCCAGCCACCCGGCCTACCCTTCTGCAGTCTGGCCAGTTGCCCGGAGCCTCGCCAAGCTCTGGGGCTGCCAACAATAATGGACAATTATCAGTAACTTGATCTCGGAGCGCGTGGGGGAGGAGAGCAGAGGAGCCCCAGCTACCCATTCTGCAGAGGGGCTGCCGAAGCCCAGCTGATGCCGAGAGCCCCGGCTCGTGGCTCTGGGCCAAGGACCCAGCGGGCAGCTCCGCGCAGGGAGGGGACTGGTGGGGAAACTGGGCTGCGGGTGGAGGGAGGGCCCCAGATTCTGACTAACTGCCGCTCCAGGCCGACCTCTGACCCACGACCTCACTCTGATCCTGAGCTGAATCTGACCTGAGAGTCCCTGCTCCCTCCTGGGCTGAGCCCCAACCCCAGGTTGAGCCAACTCCAGGTGAACCCTGACCTGAGCCTGGGGTCGGAGTCACAGAAGGGTGGGCAGACTGCTCGTCCCCTGCTCCGTGTCCAGGATGGCATATACTGTATGGCAGCCTTACCCTCGGTGGTCCCCTCTCACCCTGTCACCCATAGTCCTGCCATGCCTGTGCCTCCCCACCTGCCACATCTTCGTACCCCAGCCGAAGACTGTGAAGCCCCACAGGTACTTCTTCTCTGAGAAGAAAGCCATGAAGATGAGGCTGTGCAGGTACAGCCCCTCCACCAGAATCCAGTAGTAGTTGGTGGCCAGGAAGTAAAGGAAGAAGGTCACAGCCACGCGGCAGCCAGCCTGGGGGAAGAGCTGGTGTTACCGAGAGCCCCGCAGGCATTTGGGGAAGTCGGGCCGGGCTGGGGGCGGGGCCAGCACTGGGGAAGTCAGGGCCGGTCGGGAAGACAGGACCAGGGGCTCGTCAGGTCCAAGAGGAAGGGGCGGGCTCTGGTCTGGGCCCTCTACTAAGGTCAGGGGCTGAGGGCGTATAGGGGGATGGTGCCAGGGGCTGGAGTGCACTCAGGACAGTGGCAGGGGGCGAGGTGAAGAGGCTGGTGTTTGGGGGAACGGGGCTGAGGCGGGAATGTTGATGACCATGCCGGGAATGGGGGGCACTCCAAAGCCCTTGGCAGTAGGGGCTGGAAGCAGAGCTGAGGGGTGCCGGGAGCACGGCTGTGAGCGGCCTGAAGCCAGTGGTGGGAGGAGACAGGCAGGGGCGCAGCTGGGACGGAAGTGCCAGGCACAGCGGGTGGCGTGGCGAGGGGCCCCGGGCGTGGGCCGCGGCGGGGGGAGGGGGTGCGCACTCACGTAGCCGGCGGCGGCAGCGGCGGGCGGTGGGGGTGCCTGGGCGATGGCGCGCAGCTCTTCCTCCGTGAGGCGCTCGGCCTCATCGAGGGTGGCGCCCGAGTAGAGCACCGCGTCCTTGACGAAGATGCTCACGGCGCGAAGCATGAAGGACAGGAACAGGTGCATGTGGATGTAGTTGCGTGTGCAATGCAGCCGCCTGCGGGGCGCGCGACAGCACCGTGGTGGGTGGGTGGGCAGGAAGCCCGGCCATGCGCGGCGGGTATGGACACCCCGCACCGGTAGCGGGGCAGTGACGGAAAGCGAGGCACCACGCCCGGGCCCCCCGGACCACGCCCCTCCTGCCTCGGCCCCGCCCCTCGCCCCGCCCACCTGAAGTAGGCCAGGATGAGCACGGCCACGGTGAGGGAGGCCAGGGAGACGGAGTAGCCCACGGTGTAGATCATGCCCAGGCGGTCAAACACCTCCTGCGCAGGTGGGGAGACCCCGTCAGAACCCTGGGCCTCGGGGTGAACATCAGGTTAAGGGGCAGAGGCCAGGTTAAGGTTGCTGGAGGAGTCAGGAGTAGGTCAGAGGTCACCAACAGGGTGAGCTGCTTTATCCGGGTCAGGCTGGGGCGGGGGAAGGCTCCTACCCGTTCACGAGTCTCATTGGTCAGGAACTTGACGCATTCGCTGTAGTTGGCCCACGTCCGGTTGTGCCCTGGCACCAGCTCCCAGCTGCCATTGCGGTCACAGCGCCGATAGGCATGCCCTGCGGGTCCGTGGTGGGGTCAGGGTGAGCCGAGAGGTCTGGAGCCACTGCGCTCCAAGTCCCGATCTCCCTGTGGTCCCCACCCTACTCCAGCCCGTCTTACCTTTGTGATTGAAGTCATATATGTAGTCAGGACAGGGCACAGCCACCACCTCCCCGGGTGCCCCTGGAGGCCAGCACAGGATATGGTCCCACTCAGGCAGACAGGGGCGTCCTGTGCCCACAGAGACAGACAGACAAGGTGGGGCACACCAGTCAAGTCCATGGCTGGTGACTGAGGGATGCACACACTCGTGGTCGCTGGCTCCCTCAGGGACAGCTGCACCCCAGGCCTAGAGTGTTCCTGAGATTACATGGAGCCCTACTGTGCCCTGCACCCTCCTGGCCTCACAGCGTCCACTACAGCCCCTGTGTGCAGGTACTGGTGCCGGCCCTGCTTTCCAGATTGGCTGGAGGAGAGGCCAAGAGAGGCAAGTGATTTGCTGAGGTCGTACAGCCCAGGGCCCTGCCCTCAAGTGCTCAGCCCTTGGCTAGGCCTCTCTCTTTGCTCTCTGCTCTTCGGTCCCACCTTCTGGGGGTCCCCGGAGAGGAGCAAGTTCCTAGACTAGCTCTTCCTCAGCTGAGAATGCTTCCTCTGTGACCCTTGCTCAGGGGCCTTGGACAGGAGGCAGGACGGCCAGCTTCCAGTGCCAGCTGGACTCCCAAAGGGCCGCTGACCCCCTGCAGGTGTCCGTCCTCTTTGTGCTTCGGTTTCTTCACTGGGAAGTTGGCACTGACCACGTCAGCCCACGCTCCCGCCACCGTCCAAGGCCCGCCCCGAGCACCTGCTGTGAGACTCCGGGGAACACTCGTGGGGGAGACACAGTTCTGCGGGTCTCAGTGTTCGTTACAGATTCGAGGCAGGGTGACACGCCTCGCTGTGGGGCTGCGGCCTCACAATAGAGATGCTGGGTGACCTTGGAGGAGGGTCCCCAGCGTCCGAATCTTCCACTTTCCACCCCCTCGGCTCCCTGCTTTCCCCTTGCCGGACTGCGGCCACAGGACTGTCCAGCCACCCTGGAAGGCTGCCTGGATGGCCGGACCCACCCCGGCTTGGTGAAAGACTCTCTGTCCTGGGCACCAGATTCCCAGCCCCGCCTGGCCAGGCCCACAATTCCCTCTGGTCCCTGGGGAGCCACAGGGTGACCACAGCCTCCCAGATGTGGCCCATCTGGAATCTGCTGCCCACCCAGCCGGTTCGAACCGGCCTTGCGGCTGCAGCCCGGGTTCTGCGTTTGTCTCTCCTTACCTCCCCGGGGGACAACGTGACCCTGCCTCTCCCTTCCTCTCTCTCTTCTCCCCTCTTTGTCCTGCTGCCTCTGGCCCTGCCCTCCATCGCCACCTTTCCCTCCCGCCTGTCTCCTGCCCACCTCGCTGTGTATCTGGGCGCATCGTCCTCTCTGATATGCCGAGTCCCGGTCCCAGTGTGTGCCTCTCGGTCCCTGCTCTGTCTCTCCCGGCCTCTCCCCTTCTCTGTCTCCCAGGTTCTCTGTCATCTCTCTCCACGGGAGGGGCTGTAGCCCTGGGTCCCTCCTACCCACCAGAGGGGTGCGGGGCAAGTTCTCTGTTCACATCTCCTGGGGGCCAAGCCCATCCAGCTTGCCCCCTCCGCATGTTGCCGCCTTGGCTCTGTCTCCTCCCAGCCCCTCCCCTGCTTTCTGGGGAGGGGCAGCAGCCTCTGACTTTCCACAAGAGCTGAGAACTTGAGCTCACTCGAGGCGGCCAGAGCAGCGGTGGGCGGTCCCAGCCGGTCTCGGTTGAGTGTGTGTCAGCACAGACAGACATACCTCGGCGCCTGCTGCCGGTGGGCAGCTCCTTGTCTTCCTCGGAGTCAGGGAAGAGCTTCCCGGATGCCTTCTCTTTCCTGGGCTTCCCTGATGTGGACGCGGATGCCCATACTTTGTCTGATTCCATTATGTCAGCTAGAGAAATCAGGGAAGTTATGGTTTGTCAACTGTGCTGCGGGAGGAGAGAGACCTAGGGCACCCTCCTGCCTCAGACTCTACCCCCACTTTGTACAACGGGGGTCACCGCTGCCCTGCTGTACCCCAGGCTGTTGGGAAAGCTGGGATGACAGATGAGGAAGTGCTTTACAAACTGTAAAGTGCTTGCCCTGCAGGTACAGAAGTCATCAGACGGGATGGAGACAGTTGAAGAGGGGTTTGGATGGAAGCCAACACCATGCGGGTGTGGGATCAACTAGGGAGTGAGCAGTAAATGTGGGCAAGATGTGGGCACAGGTGGTGTCCTCCGCCCAGGGTAGGAGCCAAAGCCCAGGCAGGAGGCGAAAGCCCCACCAGGGGGCGCATGGCAAAAGCAGACAGTAGTGATGTCAACGAAGTTACACAGTAAAAATGAAGCCAGACCAGAGCCCCGGGCAGCTCAAGAAGCTGCTGGCGTTGGAAGACAAGGGCAAGAGTGAGCAGCTGTCGAGGGCGGACAGACAAGTCTACCTGCTTGGTCCCCTGACCCAAGACGCTCAAGTACGGGGTTCACGAGAGACCCATAAGGGACGCTGGAGGCTCCATCTGAGATGGGGCCTGGCCTTTCTCTCCGTGAGAGATGCTGGAGGTCTCTATTCCTTGCTGAAAAGTCTCCCTCACTATCTGACTTGAATTCCTTAAGCTTCAGCTCAAGCCGGGGTCCCCTGCATGTCAACAGTGGGAAGCTGAGTGCAGACCCTCAGGACTTGGACTGAATGGCTGTGTCCATTTACCTGCCTGCACCCTTGGGTATCAGCAGGGTTGTGGGAGCAGGATAGGGTGGAGCGGGAAGAGAGGGCTGGACCACGCATGAAGTAGGGGTGGAAGGAGGTGCCTCCAGCCTTCCATTAGGAAGAGGGCTGGATTCAGGACCCAGAGTGAAGGGGGCCCATGTGACCCCCCAGACCCTGGTGTGACCAGACACGGGCTGGGGGCCACCGGTGGGGCCCGCGTGGGTGGCGCTGTGACTGCGGAGACCCTGTGAGTCCCCATGTGAGAGAAGCTCACGTGCTACGGTTGTGTGACCGTGTGCTGGGTGTGCCCCAGCACCCTCCCCTTCCCCTTGCCCCCCGCAGCCTCAGGGCCAGCTCGGTCTTTCTGGGTCTGCACCTCTTCTCGGTGGATGAGATTAATCAGACGGATATCAGAGGCCTGGATAGGCCTCGTCTCTGCTTCCAGGAAATGGATTCAAGGAAGAAACCAGATTCAAATGGGGCAGGAGCTGTGAAGTCAGGAGGGCGCCTCTCCCGACTTCACCGTGGTGGGGTCCCATGGAGATGCTGTGCGGGTGGGAGGAAGCCCTGCCTACCCCAGATCAAGCACCCTCTCCTGGACATGACGGTGACTGACAGAATCATAGATATCCAACCCTAGCTCTCCATGCTTGCCCCTATCCAGCCCCACAGACCCTCTGATTCTCCTGACTCCGGACACCTCTGCCTGGCCCTCTCTGCTCAGGTGGCCTCCTTAGAAGACCTATTCATCCTTCTGGATCTGCCCCGAATTCCTCCTCCCCCGGGAAGCTGTCCCAGCCCGCCCCAGGGGCGTCTAGCACCCTCGTCTGTACTCCTGATCCCGGCATGCCTCACGGATCTAAGCCACTTGCTGGCGGTGACTGGACTGGGGCTGCCTCCTCACCACCCTGCCCCTGCCTGGGAGGAACGGCTCAGCGCATCTGTGAGCCTGCTGACTTCGCTCTCCCCCGCCCCGCCCCACTTTGGCCTAGCACCCCTTTACTTGAATCACCCTCCCCTGGTGGCACTCGGTCCTGCACCCCTGGCTCCCACCTTCCTCTGGCCCCTCCCTCTCCTGACCTCACTGACAGACCCTCCTCCTTTGGCCCCGCCCCATCCAACTCCGCCCCCACCTGGCCTCTGCAGGACTTCTTTGAGCCGCTTCTCGCACTGGGCCTGGGCACGGTGCAGCAGGAAGATCTGCTCCTCTTTGGTCATGACGTCGTCTGCGTCCACCTGCCAAGTCGAAGGTCAGGCTGCAGGCAGGACTTCCCGGCACAGCGGCAGGTCCCACAACTGCCCCAACCTCCTTGAGGGACTCCCCCCTTTCCGAAGGCCCCGACTCCAGAATGCGCGAGATGTGCCTTGTGTAGCTCCCGTTTTACAGATGGGAGGCCGCGGCACCAAGGCCTCGTGCTGCCGGACCAGAGCAAGAAGGCAGAGCGCGGCTGTCCCCTGCCTGCCCGCTAGTAACCCCGGAGGCTGCAGCCGCTGATATTCTCTGTCCAGTCTGTTCCCCACGGGTGCATGGGAAAGGGATGGAATGTCCCAGGATGGAACCTCACAGGATCCGGCCGCCTGTTGGAAACCTGGGTGGGAGTGGGGGTGGGCAGGGAGCGTTGAGCTCTGGGGAAACAAACCAGGCTCGGATTCCTTCAAGTCCTAGTGCCCTGGGGGACCTTGGGAGTCACCAGTTTCCATCTTGGCCCTCTCCCCAGTCAACGGTGAAGGCCTCAGCCCCTCCCACCCTTGCGCTCCCAAGAGGGAGAGGATGGAGGAAGTGCTGGCCGTGGTCTGGGTTGGGCGAGACACTCCCGTGCAGGCTGTGGGTGGGGGTCACCCACATCCCACCGCTTTTCTGGAAGCTCCCTGCATCCAGGCAGACCGTGCTCGGATGATGCAGACAGGCCTTTGCTCCTGCCGCTCCCTCTGCCTGGACTTCTTTTCTTCCCTTCCTTCCAATCTGCACGCATTGGCTGCCGCCCGCTGGGACCCGCTGGCATCATTTTAAGGAAGGGAACAGAAGCATCTTGGGGATGGGGTGGGGTCTCACCCTGAGCCTCTCTCTGTTCCTCTGACTTCAGGTTGGAAGAGAGCGGGAACGTTAATGCAGCATCCTGCCCTGGGAACAGCTCAGAGTGCCCAAGCCCAGCCACTCTCAGGAGGGGGACCCGCAAGAGGTTAATGCATCCCCTCAGAACCAGAGAACAAGGTCATGTCTCCTGAGACACCTCAGATCCAGAGCAGGGCTGTGTCCGCTCAGACATCCCATGGCAAAGGCCGGTCTCTTCAGTGTGAGTGGAGCTTTGCAGGGTGGGAGAACCAGCCGGAGGCAGGGAAGGACGAAGGCGGGTGGGGGAAGGGGCGGCACCGGCGAGTGGGGGCTGGCCGGCTGGCCTGGGCAGTCAAGGAGCTGGGCTGCAGGGAGAAGTTAATTGACCGAGTCTCTTGGTGGCAGCAGCAAGGGCTTCCAGGGCCAAGGAGTCTCCAACTGGCTCAGCAGCCTTGGGTTCTGCTGGTTTCACTTAGCGGAGGCATATTTGCGCATGCGCGTATGAGCGGCGGCGCAGCATTAACTGGCAGCGCACAAGCTGTTGGGCCGGTGTGTGCACTGGTGTGAGCCCCGTCTCTGTGCGCTCTCTCGTGGGGATTGTTCAGCATGCACGTTGGGGACGTGAGCCTGCGGTGTCTGTGAACATGCATGTGTACGTGTGCTTCTGGGCAAAGAACCGCGTGTGCACATTTGCAGTGTGTGAGGCGGCCGCTCGTTAGCGTGATGGGGGTGTCTGTACTTCTGCCTGTCTCTGGAGCCTGAGTTGGACCCTGAGATCTCACCCAATGCCTACGGCCCCCGCGATGGGCTACAGCAGATTCCCACGTGCTTGCCGCTGGCCCCCACAGCTCCTCTATCCTCCCTTCCCCATCCCCAGGTATGGCCGAGCAGGCTAGAGCAGAAGTAGCTGCCGGGGTGGGGGGGGGGGGGGCGGGGGAGGGCGCAGGGGGCGGGAACAGGACTTGAGGGAGGACAGCTCAGGCCTGCCCTAATTCATGGGGACTCCAAGACTGACCTGAAGTTCTCTTCGTGCCTCCGGAATTGGGGATCCTAAGGGCATCAGGCTGCAGAGGGGTCCGATCCCTCTGTAGCTGCCCCGCACACCCGCCCCATTACAGCACCCCTTCGCTGCCGTTTGCATTGATGCAGCTCTACCTCCGTCAGTAACCACCGCCAGCCACTGTTACCACCAGGACGGCCTCCCTCAGCACCATCGGCACCGTCGCAGGAGTTCCATGAGCACCCAGGGCTATCTCCGCCAGCACCGTTACCGCCAAAGGCAGCATCACTGCCATCGCCAATACTGCCGCCGGCCCCATAACCACGTCAGTCCCACCTCTGCCACGGTCTCATCCTTACTCCCTCCCCACGCCCCCTTCCCCGCGGCCCCTTCTCCTTCTGCCCACCTCCATCTCTCTCAAGACAAACACAATGCACCGTATTTCCTCCAGCTGATGGAAAGCTGGAGGCTTGTACCAGTCCTTAAAGACTGACACCCCAGCCCTCTCGACAGACAGACTACTAGTCCACTGATGGGACTGATGGCCTAGACTAAAGGCAGTCAGACGTGGGTTGTAAACTGCCTGTTTGGCAGAGCGACAGACAGGTGTGCTAACCCAGCAATGGCCAGGAACTGGCCCAAGGCATCGGCTCAGCCTCCGGCTCCTGCTGTTGGCTTCGCCCTCTCTATGGCCGAGGCAGAACACCCTCTTTTCTGGAGTCTCGTTTTCAGGGTGGCTCAGGAGAGGGGAAGGTATGTGCTTCCAGCACCCCACTGCCACTAAATTCATTCATTCATCCGCAGGGATGGTGGCCCCACTTTGGGCCTCCCTGAACTATAGGACCCATTTCTCTGTTACCTAATCATGGCAGAACTGTCATTGTAGCAAGAGGAACTCCAGCCTGAGTCAAAGAGGCATTACCCCAAGGAGAGGAGGGCAGCTCCACCCCAAGTGCACCCCAACTCGCTCCAGGGTGCAGCTCCCCTGCCTGGAACCGGCCTGTTTACCCCTCCCTCCACCCGCACCCTCTCCTCATCCAAGGAGATTCTGCCACCAGCACTGGAGCTTGAATCCTGCCTCCACCATTGTCAGGCTTTGTGTCATTGCAAAAGTTGCTGAACCCTCGTGCCTCAGTTTCCTACCTGTAAACTCAGGATAACAATAAGGCTGTTGTGAGGATTAAATAAGGTACAAGCCCTCACTTTAACATCTTCAATAGGTTCTGTGACTTTAAGCCAAATGAGGTATAATGAAAACAATCATACTGTAGGCGAATTGACACAAACAAGAGTTAAGTTCCTATGGCATCTTGTCAATGTCATGATGACATTATTTGAGGACCTCCTGCACTGCACGAAAAGGCCGGGCAGGGGTGGGGCCCAGGAAAAGCTGGGTGCTGTTATTGCTGCTGTTATTAGCAGCAGCATCGAGTCATGGCTATGGGCCCCCTTGGTGCTGGGCGCCATGGCTAGGGACCCAGGCTAGGGATCCAGAGTGGCAGGAGGAGATTGTCTGAGTGCAGAGGGCCACAGTGAGGGGCAGATGGGATGTGGGGCTCCAGGGAGAACTGGGAGCTGGGTGAGGTGCACCCAGCAAGCTTTTGGGGTGGAAGGTCCTCCCAATAACACTTTGCATTTCTGGATCCACTCACGCTAAAATTCAAGGTCACTGCCAGGCCCCCCAAACGGTCTTAGGGGGCAACAGGGCCCCTCCTCTGCCTCTGCCCTGACTGAGGAGGTCTTATCTCCTGGGAGTGGTATGGAATATGCTGACAGCTCTGATTGTCCTCCGGGCCTGGGGACTCCCTCTCCTCCTGCAGAGGTCAGGTCTTGCCCCACCTCCTGGTGCAGAAGGCTCAGACTTCCATCATTTTAGGTCCAGAGAGTCTGTAGAATTTGAGTTTCAGGGGTGAAGACTGAGGGACCCAGGGTTGGGTCACGGCCAGAAGTCAGTTAGTCAATGGTCAATACCCACCACTGATGGGGCCACGCAACCCTGGTGCCAGGTATCTCAAAGCCCCTTGCCCCTACACACGACCCTCCTACGACCTTGGGTCAGAGTCGACTTCCCCTAACCTAACCATGTAGAGCTCAGTTTCAATACCCACCCCCCCTCCCGCCCCCGCAGTGAGCATGCACGGGCGAGGCGATGACCTGATCCAGCCCCGAGCTGGGGGAAGACGGAGAGAGACCGCCTGGGAGCACCGAGCTGGTGTTTGTGGGGCTCCAGGCGGGGTGCAAGTGGGAGCTGGAAGCCAATATGTTATTTACAAACATAGAAGTTGCTGTCCCAGGGAGAGAGCAGTGTGTGGTCAAGAGGTCCGGATGTGTCTCTCATTTCCTGAGCTCAGAAACCAAGAGGAAGAGAAAAGCCATTTGCTCACTATCCCTCCCTGCCCCACCCCCCACCTCGGGGAGCAAGCAACTCCTTCTGAGTCCGCTCCCAAGGAGCCCCCGCTGAGGACGCTGTTGGAGCTGAGGATGGCAGTGACAGCGGCAGCGAGGACAGCGAAGTGGCGACATCGAGGCTGCTGACCGGGCTGGGGGCGCGATGGTGACAGTGGTGGCGGAGAGAGCCAGTTCCTTGCCACTGACCAAGCGAGAGCCACTCTTCTCTATTCCTCTCCTAACTGCCAAATTCCACACATTTGCTGTCTGTGATCCCAGAGAGGCCTACATTCTCCTCTGGGCGAAACTATGGAGGAAACACAAGGGACCCTTCTTCGGCTGCTGACACCTCCGCCCCTGGGAAAGGGGCTTCTTCCCGTACATGGCATTAGCTTCACGGTGCCCTCATGGGTCATGGCATCTACCCCTCTGCCTGGGTTCAGTCTTGTCCCCTAGGGGTACGGCCGCTGTGTCGGCTTCCCGCTCACCTCTAGAGGAGGCAGATCTGCCCGGCGGTCATCCCTGGACTTGGCCAGTCTCTCCTGCCCTGCGGGAGCCCATCTGCCTGTGGCATCGGCCATCGCCCCTGAACATTAGCCACGTGTCCTTCATCTCACAAACAGGGACACTCAAGCTGAGAGTCCCAGTTAGAAAGACGAGGGCCAGGACTGGAGCTAGACACTGAAGCTGCCCCTCTGGAGGAAAGGGAAGAAGGAAGAAGCAGCCACCCAGCCCCGTGGATCCCCCGGAGCCGGCCTCAGGGCCAGCTTTCCACGGCCCTTCTGGATTGTGTTTTTTGCCGCATCGAGCGAGTGCCTAAGGCAGCCTCCACAGAGGTGATTCAGGGGTGGAGGCCAGCATAAAGGCGATCAGATGGCCGTGGTGCTGGTGCCGGCAGCTTGTGCTCAGCTCTAACAGGGCTGAGGACAGTCGTGCCCTGCTATTAAGGAGCAAGGAGAGTCCGCAGCTCCAGGAAGCCAGCAGAAAGCCTTGGCTGACAGGAGACCCCTGGTGACCTCCTGGCCTTCCTGCACCTCTTCTCCAGGTTCCACTCCTGGGACCTGAGCTGGCACCCCTCGATGTCTCCCATGCCAGCTGGCTAGGGACTGCTCCCCAACCCTTTCTGCCCTCGGTCTGTCCGGCTGGCCCGAGCAGGCTGGGACGGGATCCTTGCCGGGGACACTCCTGCCTGCCACCGCTGACAAGTGCGGACTTTTCCTCCCCCTCGCTAGGCCTTCCTGAACAGGCTGCCTGTGTTCAGGGCTGGGAGGGGCTAGGGGGGGGGGAGGCACTGTGACGCCTCTCATCCTGGCCAGCGTGGACGCCTTTGGGGCAGGCGGTGGGACGGAGACTGGGATGGCGCAGTTGGCGGCTGGGACAGGGTGGATCTTCACGAGCAGCCTCTACCTGGGCTGGGGGCGGCCAAGGCCCAGAAGGATGGTATAGCTTGGTCAGCAGAATATGATTCCACCAGGTCTCACCTCTGCACAAGGCTGGTCCCAGAGTTGGGGTTCTTAAGGGTTTTGGAGGTTTCCTATGTCTTTCTAAACCTGAGCAAAACTTTGCACCCTCTCCCAGCCACACTATATTTTGCAGACAATTTCAGGGGTCTGCAAACCCCCCACCCCACCCTTTGTTTTTCCTGGGAACTCTCTCTCTTAGAAGGAGCTGCCTTCCAGATGTAGTGGCTGGACCAGGGAGTGTCCCCAGAAGGCCCACAACAGGAATCTGGGGGAGGCCGCTTGACGCCTCATTAAAACATTCCGAAGAAAACCCAAGTACCCGGGAGGGCTCAGCCCCCCTCCTCCCGCTCTGTCCACTGGCAGCGGCCAGAGCTGGGGGTGGGGGGGTGTCTAAAGGCAGGTGGTATAAAAGCTCCAACAAATCAATAGGAAACAGACAAATAAAGCATAGAGAGATGGGTAATGGCTCTGTGCAAGCTCTTAGAAGATGGACAATAAACCCACATAAAGTCCAAAAGCTCACTGGTAATCGGCGAATTAAAATGACGTGAGACACCATTTTTCACCTATCAGAATGGCAAAGGTGAAGGAAAGAATTCTCACACCATCCTGTGAGACAAAGGGTGTGGGCAAGTGACCCTCCCGCTCACTCTGGCACTGGCTTTTTAGAGGGCAGTTTGGCCATGTCTATAAAAATAAAAAATGTGCATGTTCTCAGACCCGGCAATGATGGAATCTAGAAATATCCCACAGGGACTTGGTCACGCGGGGACACGAAAGGGCATTTCAAGGAGCTTCCCTGCCACCATCTCTCCATCTGCAATCTCCACCCCCCCCTTAACACACACACACACACACACACACACACAAATTGTGCAGAAACAATCTAAATGCACACTCCTAGGAACTGCTGCATGGAGCCCAGATTTCGGAATACCATGCAGCATTAAAAAAAGAAAGATTTGATTTATCAACACGAAAGTCTCCGAGACATACCTTTAAGTCGAAAAATGCATGGGGCAAAGCCTTATCTAGAAACCGATGCCATGTACTTAAAAATGAACAGGAAACGATAGAACAAAACTACCTTTTTCACATGTACACAAAAAGGTACCTTTTGGAAACACACAGAGGAAGATCAGGACTACATCTCTCATCTAGACTGTTAAAAATGGTTTTCTCTAAAAGAGGGAATGGGGTTTGGATGTAATCAAGGAGGTTTGTTGAATCTATATTATCTGACCATTTTATAAGAAAGAACATATTCGAGAATCAGTTACGAAATTAAATATAAGAAAATAAAAGCAAAATAAGAGAAAGGAAGAGAAAGAAAACCCAGAGTGGACATGGGGACCTCCTGCCAGCGCAAGTCCTCACTCTGCTCTGGAGAAAGAAGCTCATGGCAGGAGCCCGAAGACCTGGGTTCCAATCCCACCTCTGCCTCAGACTCACGTGGGAACCTCAGGGCCCCTTCCCACAAAATGGATGGGTGAGCGGACGGGACGAGAAACCATTTGTGACAGTTCCTAGCTCAGAATCTAGGAGCAGCCACTGTTCATACCCATTGGTTCTTTTTTGTCTTTAAAAGTGAGCCCTGTGTCCGAGCTGCCCCCAGAGCCGGCTGCGAGGGGTCTGCTGCCCCCCACCACCATTCCTCCTGAGTCTGACCCTGAGTTCCCATCTCTGCGTTCCAGGCCGGCCTCCAACGCTGACCTTCGGCCTCTCCCCTTGCATTGTCTCCTTCGCAGGTGTGCATGCTGAGGGTGTCGTTAGGACGAGGTGCCCCTGAGGATAAGACACCCCTCTGACTCCTACTCACAATCCGTGTGCTGATCCCTCCCTCCAAACTTCACTCCACTGACCCCAGCCTCGCGGTTACTCTTCCTTATAAGGCACGAGGTGGACCGGCTGAGTCTGAGTCTGGCCGCAGCCAGTGTGCTCCCAGTGGGACACTTTTTGGTCTCCCAACTGTGAGCTCCCTGGAGATGTGAGCCTGGTCCTGGGGCTGATAGAGCAGGTGGTATACAGGTTTGGTGACAGAGGCTACTAGCCGAGGTTGGTGGGCTGGGAGGGCCAGCTCCCGGGTTCAGGAGAGGGAGCTGGCAGGCCGTTGGCCTCTTGCTGGCTCCGGCTGAGCCCAGGGGGCCCACAGGGTGTTGGGTGACCCTGGAGCCATATCCTCCAGCTCTGAGGTCAGGGAGGGTCCGGTGTACTCACAGCTACAGATGCCCCAACAAGGTCTCGGGGCAGACCCAGCCCTGGCGTGGCGTCTCTCATTCCTTCCTGGCCTCAGCCTTGGGCCGGAGCTCACCGAGACACATTTTCTGCATGTGCCTCCGTTTCCCCAGAAATCAGTGTAGGGCCCTGTCGGGGCACAACACTTCGCGCTTGGCTGCCATTACATAAATCACGGTCATATTGGCTGTGTGATTTACATCAGTTAAAAAATGGGATCGTCACAGAATCTTTCTCGGAGGGTCGTTGGGAAGATTAAACTAGTCGACATTGTAAAGTGCTTAGAACAGTGTCCGGCAAGTAGAAAGCGCTACAGAAGCATTTACTAACTAAAAATAAGAAAACAATAGATCTGGGTGCACATGTACTCACAAATGCACACACACACATGCACACACAACTATGCTCCTGCCGGTCATGTGCAGACCCACGACTTCGTACACATGTGAGCTCACACATGGACTCATACACTCACACTCACACAGACCCAGAGAACACCGTGCCCACAGCCCCACAGAGCCCTGCTCTGACACACAGACATACCTGCAAGACACCCAAGCCCACCACCCTGTCTAGCCCTCCAGAGCCTCGCGTGCACGCGGATGTGCACCCAGACAGCGCTGGCTGGCTCCACACACCCTGGAGGGGGCCCTGGAAAAGGCGAGCCTGGCCCAAGGGGAGGGCAAGGAAATGGTTCTGGGCCCTGGCATTCATCAGGGTTTGGAATGCCACTGAACAAGGTATCCAGCGCCTCTGAACCTCGGTTTCCCTGTCTACAAGTCCTCACGTACGGGCAACGTCTCTGGCTTTGGGGAGCCAGAGAGGGGAGGGCAAGGGCACCTGTGAATAGAGCATACTGAGGCCCGCAGCCCAGAGGAGCTTCGGCTCAGGGGATTCTCGGGTGAATGTTTCTTTCTTGGCTGTCTTTCTACAGATGGGAAGACTGAGGTGTGAAGGACAGACTAAGGTCACACAGGCATTGGGAGAGCTGGAGGAATCCAGGGCTACTGCCTGCCCCTGGGGCTGTGCTTGAGCAGGGAGCTGGTGGGAGGAGGAGGCTGCCTGCTTGCCTGCCTGTCTTTCTAGAAGGTAGATGCCCTTACCTGGGGAGGGGGGGTGGTGGTCGGGGAAGGCAACAGGGGCCTTGGAGCCAGACACACGGGCAGACAGTCTCCTCAGCAATGGGCTGGTCCCCTGGGATAGCGCTGCGGTGGGATCTGACTTTCCTGGAAATGGCACCCAGACCCCGGCCCAGGGCGAGAAGGGTGCTGCCCCTCCATGTCTCCAGCTCTTGGCTTCCGTCAGTCTCTCCAGATTTTTCTCTGCTATTCTTGGTCCGTCTACTCGTCCTCTCCTGGAGCCCTCACCCCCACGCCCCTTTGTCTCTACCTCTTCTTTCTTCTTCTCGCTCGTCCTCTCATCTCATGTCCCATTCTGTCTCTTCTTGTTCCTCTGGTCCCCTCTTGGCCTCTGCTCTCAGGAGGGTACGGACGGGGCTCCCCCATCTTCCCAGGGGTCCCCTGACCCACTGGAGTCCCCCTCCAGAGTATTTCTCCTGTAGGGATGTTGAGTGAGGTCCGTCTCTTCCAGGGGACGGACCTCCAGCCCTCAAGGCCACTCCGCACCCCGCTCCCAGGCCAACGGCCTTCACCCTGGGTAAACCTGGGCGTGTGTGCGTGCATGCATGGGATCCCGAACGCTGGAGGGGGCTCCTAGACCTCGGCCCCTGCCCGGGTGATTCTGACCTCAGACCCTCAGCCCCGAGTCCCAGACTGCAAACGAAACTTGTAGAAAACACAGTCCCCCAGAGCAAAGTCAGTGGAACCCCACATGAGAGCCAAAGCCCAATCTTCTGCCAGATCATACTGTCATCTTCAAGGAAGACAGAACCAGAGCAATGGCGCTCAGAGAAGCAGAAGACAGGAGATCCCGGACCACAGATTTCCAGACCTGGGACCCCAAGCCCAAGATTCAGAAGCCGAGACCGCAGGCATGTGTAGTAGGCGTGTGTAATGCACAGCTCAGATGCCCCCGAGAGAGCAGGCACTGCGGACCCTGGGTCAGGGAAGACCCACGCCCAAAGTTCAGATTACTTGGGGAAGCCACGACTCTGCGCCCGGGACCCCTCTCCTCCCCCTAGGGATCCCAGAGTATGCCCACAGCCCGTCCTGGAGCGCGGGCGGGGGACTTACCAGCGCGTACGCGGAGCTGAGCACTGGGCAGCAGAGCAGGAGCGCCAGGCCGGGCGCGATCCGGGCGGCCCCCATCGCCACCGCCTAGGGCCCTGTCCCTCGGGGCAGCCGCCGCCGCCGGCCCTGGTGATGTTGGTGGGGTACACAGCTGCGTCAGGCTGGCTGCCCCGCTCACGCCCGGGCCTAGGGGACCCCGGCGGGCCGGCGGCCCGAGGCCCCGGGGCCGGGCGCGGGGCCCATGCGCTGAGGGCTAGCGAGCTAGCGCGAAGGAGAGAGGGAGGAGGAAGGGAGGCAGCCGGGGGCCGGGCGGGCGGCGGGCGGGCGCCTAGCGCTGCGGAGCTGCCCGTCTGCCTCGGAGCGGAGAAATCACATCCATATGGCCGGGCCCCCCGCCCCCGGCCCGCCCCCCGCCCCCCCGCACCGCCTTTTCTTTCTTTCTTTTTTTTTTTCTTTTGGGGAACTGGGAGCTGTGGCTTCGCCCCACGCCCAGTGGGGGAGGGGTCGGGGGAGGGGTTGGGGTCGCGGTCTGCGGGGGGCGCATGGGGCTGTTATTTTTAGCTCCGCGGTGAGCGTAAGGGGGGGCGGGGCGGGGGGTGCGTTTTGAGCCGCTCAGGGCTTGCAGCTTGGGGACGCGATCCCAACTTTGCAACGACAGCGCCGCCAGCTCCCAGCCCTGCAGTCCCCTCCGATCCCCATCCCGTCCACGGCCGCCTCCTGCACCCCCTCCCGGTCTCCGGCCGCAGCCCCGCCTGCGCCCGCGCCGCCGGAGCGCGCCTGTGGGCCCGGGCGCTCTGTCCGTCCGCCTGTCTGTCAGTCTGTCTCCAGCTCCCCCGGCTTCGGCCTCCGTTCTTCCAGCGGCCCCGAGCTCCGTTTCGGTCACTCCCTCCCTCCCTCCCTCCCTTCCCCCTTCTCTCTCTACGAAAACATTTGCAAGTTTCCAAAAAAGCCACACGGAGCCGAGCGGCTCGGGGCTGGCGGCTCCGCCGGGCTCCGAGGAGGCGCCGCCGACTGACACCGAGACGGAGCAGCCCGCCCGCCCCGGTCAGGTCCGCAGTCGCCCCTGCCCGGCTCCGACCTCCTCCCTCGGCGTCGGCCCCAGACCCCGACTTACTCCGAGCGCGCCGCCGCGGCCCCCGCCTAGCCATGGATGTCGGGGACCCCCCGACAGCCTCCCCAGGACAGCGCCCCGTCCGCGGCCCCGGGGGGACTTCATGGAGCTCTCGGGATCCCCCCTAGCCGGCCTGGCCTCCAACGCCCCCCGCCGGGCCGCCACTCGGAGCCGCCGCCCGCCGCGCGCGTCCCTGGCCTCGGCGTCTGCCGCTCCCCCGCCCGCGCGGCCGGGCGCCTCTTCCCTCCCCCGCGCCCTCCCTGGGCCTCTCCCGCCCCCGCCCCCTCCGTCGCCTCCGACGCGGTGTGTGGAGCGGCGCAGCGGATCGCGCTGCCCGCTGCCCGGGACGTTTCTCTAGAGGCCGAGGCCCGGGGCCGCACGGCGGCGGGATGGGGGTGGGGAGGGCACGGAGCCCGGGGGCCCTGACATCGGGGCCCCGGAACGTGGCCCGGGACGCTGCCGCTGCTTCATTCTCTCCTCCGGCAAGGCACAGACGTTATTTTTTCTGATCGTCCGGCCCGGGCCAGTGAAGGGGGGCCTCAGGCTCCAAGCAGGCCCTGGTCCCCGGAGGCACCCCGCGCGCCCGCGGCCGCGGCGCTGTGTGTTCGCCCGCGGGACTCCCGCTCGGGCCGCACCGGGGTCCCTCGGGAGGCTGCTCGGCCGCCGCCCGCCCCACCCCGCCCTCGCCTGCACCCCCAGCCTCGGCAGCTTCCCGAGCGGGTGGCCCGCGGTGCCCTAGACCCGCCCCCGCCCCTGCCTGCGTCTCCGGCCCCACGCCCCTCTCTCTCCCTCCCCACTCTCTCCCCGGGTCCGGGTCTTTCGGAGTCTCGACCCATCCAGCCGCCCGCCTGGTCCCTCCAGCTCCGCCCCTGGCTCCACCCCGGGCGGCTAGAGGCCACAGGACCTCGGGCTCAGCCGGGACCCCCCACCCGCGCGCTCCGCCTCCTTCTCCCACCCGGTCACACCCCCAAACACTCTTGGCGGGCTCTGGTCCACTGGGGACCGTCAACTTGCGGGAGGGAGGGAGGAGTCTTCCCGGGCAGGGGCCGGGCGGGGCGGGGCTTACGTGTTTGGGCGGGGAGGGGACGCAGGAACCCCAGTGAGAGGGCGCTTGGGACCCCCAAGACTGCCACCTCTCAGTACCAGCTAGAGGGAGGGCTCGCGGGTTCCTGGATCCGAGGGCTTTTAGGGTGGTCGGAAGGAAGCTAATGTGACTGTCGGTGCCCTGGGAAAGATTCGGGCTGATTGGCAGCCCCTGCTTGTTCACTTACCAGTTGTGTATCCTGGGCACGACGAGTCTCCTGAAGTCTGGGCCTCGATTTCTTCATCTGTAAAATGGGGAGTTGACCAGCTGTTTCGAAGGGCACTTCTAACTTTTATGTTATAGTGCCTCCAAGGGTGGGTGTCCCAGACTCATGGGGGCTCCTCCCACTCAGCCTGTGGAAGTGGAGCTCCTCAGAGCCCCGGATCCAACCGCCTCAATGTGAGTGGGTCCCCAAGCCCAAGCCAAGGCCGTCAACCTTCCTGGCAGCCTACGCCTCTCCAGGCTCAAGCCACCCACCTGCAAGCCTGCACCCAGAGCTGTCTTTCTTCATACATTCTCTGGTATGGCCACACCCCCACGCTCCACTACCCTCAAGTTTCTCGTCCTGGTGTTTGAGAACTGTTCTGTTTGAGGCAGTTTCCTCCAAAGATGACTCTCCCCAACGAGTGCCGTCAGCAAGGCTCCTCGCCCCTCGGCGTGTTCAGGACCCCTGCCTTTGCCTTTACGGTTTTCTCTGCCAGGATGGAGCTTCTCTGCCTCCTGTAGAGGACATGACATCCCTCCCTCCTCGTGTCCCCATTACCGGAGGTGAGGCTGCGATCTGGGGGCTGCCGGCTATGGTGTGTGGCCTCTATGGCACTAAGTCGTTCTTCAGTGTTGTATTTCCATGGTCTCAGCTTTATGTCTCTGTTTCTAAGTGATTTTATTCTTAAATTTTATGGTTTAATGACCACTAACCATACCTGCCCCTTGGGGATAGGAAAAGAACATTCACAGAGGAATTGGGGGAAACTGAGAGGTACAACTGGGTGCAGATGGGGGATCCTTTCCAGATCTGATTTCAGAAAGCTTGAAATTTGGGGGGAAAAAAACCATAGCATTTGTACTTGGAAGGACCAGAGCGGGTGGTGGACAGGACCTCGGAAAGGGACTGATGGGCTCTAGGCCCCTTGAAGGTATTCCCCCAGCCTTAACTCATGTGTCTCGCCCCAGAGTCCCCTGCCGGACATTCCATCACTGTGGGTGGGGCCACCGATCCTGTAACTCACCCCCAGGCCTCTGGTTAAAGTGCCACCATGGGGGTGGGGTGTCACACATTAACCGGTAGCACCCCAGTGCCTGTCAGAGCCAGCCTGCCCTTTCTGACAGGCAAGCCCCAGGGCCCTGGGTCAGTTTCTAGTCAGTTTCAGGTCAGTTTCAATGGCTTTTTGAAAGGCCTGGTGGGGAGGGGTTAGTGGGAGTGAGTCCCTGTAGTGACTCCCCTCTCCCATCCCAGGTTAGGGCCTGGGAGGAGGAGCCAAGGTGGTCACTGGAGCTCAGAACTGGAGCAGGAGCTAGACTCTGGTGCAGTGGCCCTGGGCAGACAAGTGTCTGCTGCTGCCACCAGCCACTGCCAGCAGGAGTAGTGCTCTGGCCAAGGTACACAGGCCCTGGGGGCAGAGTAGGCACCAGACTCAAACAGGAAAGACAGAGGTTCAACTCTCAGCTCTTCAGTCTGGCCTCACTCCCTTGGAAAACCCATCTCCCCACCCTCAGGGCTCCCTGGGACCAGTTGTTTGCAGACCCCCAGCACTTCTTCCCTCCGGCCCCAGCCTAAATCAGCCTCCATCCCGATCTCAGCCCTGATCCCAGACTAAGCTTTGCCCCTAGCCTGAATCCTTAGCCCAGTCTGACCTCTACCCCCTGGCTGAACCTTGACCCCAGGCTGAGCTTCCACGCAAGCCTTAATCACAGACCTCTTGGGTTCCAGGCCCCTCTGGAAGCTTTTCAAGGCAAGGGGCCGTAGGGGAGGGGATGGCCAGGCCATAAGTGAACCGAGGTGCCACTTTTACAGCCATTTCGGCTGCTCATAAACACCCCCCACCCGGCTGAGTCACTGGAGGCTCCCACAGCAGCTGGTCGGGCAGCCCCCTCCCGCCGCAGCAGGAAGCCCAGTTTCTCACCTCTCAGGAAGGCCAAGGGAAGGAAGCTGGGGGGCCCCTGGGGGTCGGAGGCTCTGTCCCAGGGAGGGAGCACTCCCAGGCCATTTGGGATGTAGGTTCCGCCCTCCCTACAGATCACGTGATCACAGGCCCCCTGGTGTTGTACGGCCCACGAAGGCATGCCTTGTCTGCCCCACGGCACAGCGCAATGCACACACACTAACCCCGTGCCACAGCCTACCCCTCTCCCAGCTACGCTCAGGCCCTGCGGCTTCCCTGGACCCCACTCACCTGGAGCCCACAAGGCCTTCCAAGCCGAGCCCGGAGCCGCAGAGCAGACTCAGGTGGGCCATGGGGAGGCCATGGAAGGACCTGAGCGGCTTCTGCGGGTCAGGCCCAAGCAAGGACCTTGCTGTTTGGGATAGAAAAAGGCCTGAGTCAGAGCTTTCACTTGAAAAGAAAAATTAATTATTTTTTACCAGGCCCTGCACTGGCCTAGGACTTTGTCCCAGACCCCTGGCTGGGTAGCAGAGGCAGGTCCAAGCACACCAATGTCCAGGTGCCCTGGGCTGGGCCCTCCCCGCCCGTCTGGCAGGGTCTACCTGCCAGGTGCCCAGGCCAGCTCAGCCCCTCAGGTGCGTGTGCCTCAATGGTCCTCTCCTTGGCCTGGTAAGTTTCTCTCTGACTCTCTTTCTGTCTGTTCCTGTGTCCCTGTCTGCCCCTTCCGGCCCTCTCCACATCTCAGAAATTTGAGACCACCATGACCTATGAGCACAGCCCCTCTGAGTGACTTCATTTAAGTTTTGGGCACCAGAAGAAACCAGATGGGGGCTGACGGTGTTTCACAACCAGGACACAGTCAGGAAAGTGAGACTTGAGATGGCCTCATGTCCCAGCACGAGGCACCCAGTGGCTGCCAGCCAGGAGAGATGCGGGGACCCTCCTTCCACTCATTCCCCCACCTGACCCCTGCAGCCCCATAGCGACCCCATATCTGACTCCTTGCCCGCTGGAACTTGGGCTCCCAGTGTGAAACCAGGCAGGAAGCCCTCTCTGGGTGCCTCCCCCCACCCCATTGCCTTCCAGGCTCAACACCTGCTTGTGGGGTTACAGGTCACAGAGGCAGAGGGGCCTTCCTCCCTTGGGTCTGTGGAATGAGCTGTGGCAGAACCAGAGCTGGACACATGGGGAGGAAGATACCACACAAGATCCGGGACACCTGGCTGGAGGCTGCCCTTCCGCCTGAGCCCAGCCCGAGCTGGTTTGTGTCTGGAAGTCCCAGGCTCAGCCCGACGAGGCATAATGGTTCACGTGGCCGCTGCCACTCAGCACATTCCAGCCATAGCCCCCACTGCCCAGCGCGTGAGGCGACTGGCTTCCAACCACCCCCCAGCTGCTGGGACATATTCCTAAGGCCACCATCCCCTGGGGGTGACTCCTTCCCAGGTCTTCCAGTCTCCTGGGGAGGGTGCCATACTTCACAGTTTCCGTAGTACGTTCCAGTTCATAAGTCAGAAAGGGAGGCAGAGAGTAGAAATAGCAAGACTGACAGGTACCCCTTACAGGGCTCCTGGCCCTGGGCTGCTCCCGAGGATACAGTTCCAGGGGGTGTCCCAGGGCGCACAGGCCATCCTGTGACCAGGGTCAGTGGGACGAGGCGGGGGGCAGACTTCAGCTTCGCAGGCCGTGGGCAGCCATGTCTTCCACTGTTCTTGTCCTCACTGGCCAGGGAAGCAGGAGGCTGGGGCCCTGTGCCTGTCCTGCCCTGACCTGTGGGTCTTGCCTGTTCGTGGCCTCAGTTTCCTGATCTGTCATTCACATCTGGCACTCCAAAGCTTGAAAGGGCTCCGTAAAGTGCCCAACCCCGGGTCTCGGATGCAGATCTATGACTCCGAAAGCCCAAGGTGCTCTCTGTCCTCCACCCTGTGCAGGCCAGGCTGTGTTCCTCCAGTGGGCCCCAGCCCAGGGCTCTGAGGGGCGCGTCTGGCCCTCAGCTCCGGGGACAGGAAGTCGTATTTTGGTCCTGGGTCCTGGAGAAGAAGGCCGGGGGAGAATGGCAGCTCAGACCCAGTCATGTTTACTCGGGCCCGGCCCCCTCTGAGCTCAACAGGCCCATTCATTGGGAGCCCCATAAACCCTTTGGGGCTCCCTGAGGTTCAGAGCGCCTGAATGCCAGGCCTGGCTGCTGCCCCCAGATCTGCTGGGGGCCATGGGCAGCAGGTGGGGCAGGAGTGAGGCAGGCCTGGGGATGGCGAGTGGGAGCCTCAGACGCCCTTCAGTTTCCTGATCTTTGCGTTGGAGAAACAGTTCCTGCCCATGCCCGGTGCGGAGAGGTTGGGAAAATCCAGGGGGCCTTCGTGTCTACATCCCCTCAGCCTCGGAAGCAGGTCCTCAAGTCGTATGGCCTCCAAGGCAAGCCTAGACGGCAGCGGCCCAAACCACTTCCTGTGGAGACCCCATGCCTGGCTTTGGGGATTCGCAGCCCACACCACGGCAGGGTGGGGGGCGGGTGTGCACCTCACAGGGGAAGAGGGTCCTCAGTCCTCTCCAGGGCTCACTTCCTCATCTGTTCAAAGGACTTCTCCACCGGAAGTGGAAACATGCTTCTGCTCATCTCTAGATGAGGAGCGGGGTGACCCCACCAGGACCCCCGCTCTGTCCACAGTCTCCCATCAGGCTTTTCCCCGAGGGGTCAGGTATTGCTCTATGGGCCCTCGACACAAAGGGAGGGGGCAGCATTTGGCAGAAGGAACCGTGTCTTGGAGTCTGAGTGCTGCCGCTTCCCCAGTGACCTTGGAATAATCCCTTCCTCACCCTGGGCTTGGCCCCTGACTGCCGCTAACCAGGTTAACGCGGATGTGCTTCGAGAGCCCCCTCGGCCCCGCTGTTCCGCTGTTCCCACGTGGGGCTGCTGAGTGGTGCCCCCCCTGGTGGGCAGGGAGAAGGTGGGAGCGAGGCCTCCCACCTCCGGTCCCTTTCAGCAGCACCCCACGTGCCCCCACAACCCGGCCAGCCACTCTGGGCCCTGGGGACGGGGGCGCAAGAACGGGATCTTGTTTCCCAGACGCCTTCCAGGTGGGGTGTGACTTCCCGCTCTGGAGGCTGTAAAATCCCCAGAAGCCGGGCCGGTCTCTGGCGGGGGAGGGGCGGGGGTCTGCGCCTTGGAATCCCCCTCCCAGGAGTGTTCGACACGTGTTTCCGCCGCTCCCGGCGTGGGCTCCCGCTGATGCTATTTATAACCTTTAAGAGCTCCTGCCGACTGCAAAGTTTTCTTAAACTCAAAATATCACTGAGGTCCTGGGCACGCGTTCCAGAGGCCAGCTAGGCCCTGCGGTTTGCAGGGCCGAGGGGCCAGGAAGGAGGGGGCCGCTGGGAGGGCCTTAGCTCAGACACCGGGTCCTGTCTGGGGGCTGTGCCTGGGAGACCTGGGCTGGGAGACCCCTACGTCTTGACACTGGGCCTTGCTTGGCCTGGAGGGACTCTCGAGGTGGGTGGTCCTTGGTTGTGCTGGGCCATTTGAGGACAGCTGGGCCATCTCTCTGGGCCTCAGTTTCCTCTCATCCTGAGTCCCTCGGGGGGCACTAGCCGGGTGAAGCAATGAGCTGGCAGTGACGCTGGGAACATCTCGCCTGGGACCGGGGCCGTGTCTGCTGGCCATCCAGCACGCGGCACAGAGCCTGGCCCAGAGGTGCCGTGGACGTTGGCTGAACCGGCCAGAAAAGGGAAGCACTTTGGGGAAGTTTATAAAACCGTGTGTGGGAACGCGACATCCAGAGAGGGGCCATGGCCTGCCAGAGGTCACCCAGCCCATCCAGACCAAGTGCCTGGCCCTTCCCAACACCAGGGCCCTGACTGGGGACAGGTGAGTTGCCACCTTGTGGGAGGCCCCAGGGAGAACGGGAGAGTGGCTGGGCACAGCCGGAGGAGGCACTGGCAGCCGCCTGGGCCCAGGGAGGGCAGGATGCCACCCGAAGTCGCACACACAGCTCCTGCCTGGCCTGGGCCACAGCTCTGCCTCTGGAGTGAGTGGAAAGCAGAGGTCCTGACGGGCCCAGACTCAGTCAGGTGTCCGCAGGGGGGCCATGGTGAGGCGTCTGCCGCGCCCCCACGGCACCTCTTTTCTTCCTGGCATCCTGAGCTTGTGGAGGGGTGCAGAGGCGGGGAACAGGAATGCTGACCTCAGGGCCATGCAACGTATCCTGTCCCCACAGGCCACACCCTCCCCCAACACTCGACTCCGGAAGCCATCCGCGGCCCAGTGCGCGGAGCTGGGTCCCAGATGGAAGGGTGGCTACCCTGCCCCTCCAACTCAGGGCTCCGTATCCATTTTCCAATTTAGGCATAACCACAGAGGGCTGTTTGGGGGAGAGGGGGCGAGGGAGTGATGACCTAGCAGAGAGGAGAGGGAGGACAGAGAAAGGAGAGTATTCTGGAAGCTCGACCCTGACAAGGCCTCTTCTCTTGCTCACGGCTTTCCTGTGGCCCCTGGATCTGGCCACTCACCCTTCAGATACAGGACATTTCCTGTGTGCCGGGCCGGGCTCAGAGACTCGCAGGCTCCGAGGATGAGGCAGTGTGGCTCCACTTCCGGGAGTCCCTGCGGGTCCCAGGGCCCTGGGGTTCCCTTTGCCTGAACCCTGGGTGAGCCCCCACCTCTGTGCCAGCTTCTTGATGTTCTGAATTGTGCTTCCCTTCTTGACTTGGAGGCTCTCACATGCCCTTCGAATGTCCCCTCCTCTCTGAGGTCTTCCGGGATCTACCTGCGGCCCCGGGTAAGCCCTGTGTTCCTGCAGAATCCTGCCCACTGTGCCCCCTGTTGACTGGACTCTGAGCCCTAAGCTCAGCCCTCTGCAGGGCACTCAGCCCTGGAGCAAAGGGTGGTGCAGGTAGGGAAGGAGGAGACTCAGGTCCAAAGATACCCCAAAGCGACTATGTTGAGGGGACTGTGTGCCTGCCGAGCTGACCCCCAGACCCCAGCTTATTACACAGGTGTGAACGCTGAGGTATCCAGAGGGAAAGAGGCCCCAGGAATCAGTGATGGGACCAGGACCAGAACTGGGCCCCCTGCTGTCCTGGATAACCGATCCCAGGGCCAGCGCCCCTGATCTGCTTTGGATGGGGCATGATGCGTTGGCGTCCCCTAACATTCCAGCCATCCCCCAAAATAGCCTCTCCATCCGACTGAGCTGCGAGCTGCTCAGACAGAGTCCCCGACCATTAGCCCTGACCTAGCATCTCAGGAGGCTCCCTGGGGCAGGGGGTCTTGAGTCTGGATGCTGCAGAGCGCTGGGTACCTGGGGTCACCTCTCTCCATCTGCTCCAGGCTCTGCACTTGGGGTGCCCTGAGCTGGTCTGAGGGGTCGCTTCACGTTCCTGGGCACTTGTGAGTCTCTGAATCTGCCGTGATCTCCTGCTCTCGAGGCCGACCTGATGGAGACTCGCCTGTCCCCTAGTCATGCCTCTTTTTCTCGTGCCCTCCCTCTGCCTGCTCTGGGGTCCAAGATCTGGGAAAGGATCGGGTCGGGAGCCTTCCAGAGAGTCCTTTCCCACGAGAGCCGAGCCCTGACCCTGTCCTTATCTGGCCTGGGTATGCCAAGAACAACACAGATGCTAAGGCTTGCAAGCCCCAAACTTTGGGACGCCGACCTCCCCAGGCCCAGCTGCTCTGCTCCGGCCTCCATTTCCCCTCTGTGAACAGGGTGGCGGTGAGGATGGTCCCCCAGGGAGTGAAGGAGGAGGCAGTGGAAAGGTCCCAGACACCTGGACGTACATGTTCACACACACACGCGCACGTGCACTCACTCGGCCACTCAGAGCGATGCCTCCTGGATTTCTCTGGCCTTCGGCTCCTCTCCTTCCTCCTCCCAAGGCTCCTGACTCCCACACAGAGCTCTTTCCATACCGTGTGCTCAGAAGTGTGATGTGTTAGGGGTGTGTGCACAAAGGCATGTGTTCAAATGTGTGTGGTGTGTGTACACAGGCATACGACCACTTGTGCGAAGGCATCTGAGGATTTGTGTTTAAATGTGTGTGCATAGGAGCGTGCCTGCTCTCTTGGTCCAAGCCCCTGTGGGCCAGGGCTCCCGAGTGTGTGTGTGTGAGTGTGTGTGTGTGTGTGTGTGTGTGTGTGTGTGTGTGTGTTGTGTTTTAGACATAACTATGCCAGTGGGCAGGTAGATATATAAATACCCACATAGGCAGGTACAGGAATTGACCCTAACTATTCCTGGCTGGGGCCTTGGGCCATTTTTAATGCAGCTCCACACCCTGGGCCACAGAGGGTGTTTGTGTGGCCTCTGGAGGCGAGGCCACAGCTGGTGCTGGGCGGGGCGGGGCGGGGCCAGCACGGCTGGGTAGGGTCCGCAGGGGGGCAGGGCGGGCGGCCCTCCCAGCTACCACTCACCCTGCCGTTATCACCTCCGAGCCCTCCTTGTCACCCTCCCGCCTTCACCTCCACCACCGCCATCCCGCCCCCCGCACACCTTCGTTCCTGTGACCGTACCCTCTACCCTCGGTCGTGGCTGCCCTTGCCCGCCCTCTCGTCCTGCGTCTCGCTCAGGCCGCCCACCCCTTGTCCATTTTGGGCCGCTTGAGGGTGAGTGAGAGGCGAGAACGGATCTGCCTCCTACGGGTGAGGAGCTGGGGTTCGGGGCCAGAGCGCTGAGTGTGCGTCCCCTCTAAGTGGTCTGTAGGCTCCAGGCAGCTGCTCCCTTTGTCACTGAACGGCCTCCGGAGCTCTCCCTCCCCGTTTCTGAGTCCGCCCCGGCTGCTTGGTCCCTGCCTCGCCTCTACCGTAGTCAGGTCCTCGTCTCCAGTTTCTCCACGATGGCCCGGGGGAGCCGGTTCCTCCTCTCGGCCCGAGACAGTCGGTCCCTCCACTCAAACAACCACCCGATTCAGACTCCTCGTCTGACTGACGGGTTTTTTTTTTCCCCCTGCTAAATTTACTTGCATTTTTGACTGAATTGGCCATTCAACGGAGGTTGTGTCCACATGCACCCACCCCGCCCCAGGCCAGCGATGAACAGCCTCCCAGATGGACGTGCGCGCAGAGCCAGGAGCGCTGCGCATGCTCGCGGGCACTCGTGGTCGCAGCCTCGTGTGACACACATGGGCACACCAGATGACAGGCGCTCCCGCGATCACGCATGTTCCTATCCTGGTGCCTGTGGCGATACGTGTGAGCGCACGCAGATGGCTCACGTCTGCGTGATCACACACACACACTCGCGCCTCGGGCCAGGCGACAGTGCCTGCGCGCGCCTTCAGACCTATTCTGGGGAAGCCCGGGGGAAATGAGCGCATGGGCAGAGCCCCCGCCCAGCAGCCTGGTGCGGCCACTGCCCCTCTCCTCTGAGGCCAGCTCCGTCGCGCCCTCCTCCCTCCACCCGCGGCCCGTCCAGGTGGGGTTTCTGGTCATCTCGGGCCACCGCTGAGCCCCCTGCAAGCCTCAGTAGCAGCTCCCAGACCCCGATCCTAAAAGGGGACTCTTTTTTTTTCTTCCAAGGACAATAAATATTTGCTCTTTGGGAAACTGCTGGTGGGAGAGTACAGGGTTTGGCCCGGTGGCCGGGAATGTCCAGGGCAGTTCAGGGAGGCCACAGGCCCTGCTGGGGGGAGCGCTGGGAGCCATCCGGAAGCTGGACCAGCGGGAGGGCTGGGGGGCCCGGCTGGGGCTGCACCTCACTTCGTTCCCTCTGACCCCAGCCCGAAGCCTTTGTTTTTCTCTGTTTCCTTTGCTGAGCACCCCCTCCTCGTGTTCCTCCCATCTCGGGCCCCAAACTTGAGAGCCCTTTTTACATTCCCAGCCCCCACCCTTTCCCATGCACTCAGGATGCCTGGCCCCAACTTGCAGTCTGACTCTTTGGACTAAGTAAGGGGTTCAGTGTCCCCAGACACATTTCCAATCTACCCCCTTAAACTGGCCACTGAGAGCAAGGCTGATTCTCCCCTGGCCAGGCTGCTGAGAGCAGAGCATGCCACTCGGACTGGCCCCCCGAGTCTAGGCTGTGTCCTCCTCGCATAAGGGACTGAGCCCGGCCAACAGTGTCCCTCAGCCTCTCCCCCATAAGGCACTGGTCTCTGGAGGATCCTGACTGCTTACCCCTCCATTCTGTTCAGTTAGGCTCCCAAATATAGCGGCCGTGGCCACAGCCGGCCAGGACACCACAGCCCCAAGCGTCAGTCCTGGGCCGGGATCAGAGGGGCAGGAGCTGATTATAGGTCCCTGGGCCAAACCCAGGGCTCGCCTGCCAGCCCGCTGGGCCCTGCCACCCCCACCCCCAGAACCACAAGGTTGGAGCATCTGGTCCCCGTCAGCACAGTGGGCAGAGGGAGGGGCCTGAGGGCTGTGTTTGGCTTGCTGAGGACAGAGTTGTCTGTGTGTGGCGTTGGGGGTGGCGAGGATGGGCTGGGACTCAGGGCAGTGACTGTCCTCTGAACCCGGCATCACCGCGCCCCACTGGGAGCCATTGTACAGATGAGGAAACTGAGGCCAGCCTGGGTCGGGAGACCACGAGTGTCCTGTCTCTCCCCGGCCACCTCTTTCCATCTTTCGAGTCCTGGGGCTGTGCCTCTGGGAAGCAGGCCACATCCTGTTGGTGGCAGAGCAGCCCTTCTGGGAAGTCCTCCTTGGAGTCAGCCTTTCACCCACGGCTCCGGGGGTGTGGGATGGTGCAGAAGTCCCTCCTCCCTGAGCCCTCGTGTCTGCCTCGTGCCACCTCCAGCCAGGGTTGCTGGGCGGCTCCTGTCCCACTCGGGGCCTTGGTGGCCCCATCTGCACCGCTGGGCAGGGCCTGGGGCCCTGTTTGCGGGCGCCCGGTATGGGGTGGCGGGTCTCCGTCTGTGTAGATACACGCGTGTGCCCCGGCAGGTGAGCTGCCTCCGGGGGGCCTGCCCACGCCCTGGTGGGGTCCCCAGGACCTGCTGCACAGCAACATTTGACCTACTTCTAAGGCTCTGGGTCTGGCCCAGGCCGCGTTCTCGACTCCTCCGGGAAGTGTGGGCCCGTGTCCCAGCCCGGCGGCTAGGGGCCAGGAGGGGCGGGCCAGGGCGGGCCGGGGCGGCCTGCAGAGCCTGCGGCCAGGGGGACGAGGGCACGTGTGGAGCCAGACCCTCCTTCCTTGACTCTGGCTCCTGGGCCCAAGGGACAGCCAGACCTCACCCGTCCCTCCCTTCCCTCACCCCCTCCACGTGGCCACTGTGTTCTGAGCTCCCCAAATTGGCTCTGATGGGATGAGGGACATTCCTCATGCCCCTCCGAACATTCCCAGGAAGGTCTGCCAAACACTCGCCCCCGGCGTTCCCCAAGGCATTGCTCCCCCCACCCCACAGCTGCCCTGCCCTTGTCTGCAGGGCAGCAGGCCGTGCTGTCTGGGAAACCTGTAGCCCCATCCTGGGTGCTGGGTCTGGGGTCTGCATTTGGAGTCCTGGGGCCTGGAGTCTGGGTCTAAGGCCTGGGTCTGGCATCCTGAATTTGGGGTCCCCAGAGTGGAGTCTGATCCTGGGCTCTGGGCTCCAGCTTCTAAAGCTGCGGTTCAGATCCTGAAGCTTGAGTCTGGGGTCTGGGTTTGTGGTTCCAGGTTCCAGGTGTGGCGACTGGGGGTCTGGGTTGCCGTCCTGGGTTCTGGGGTTGGGGTTCCGGATCCGAAGGCTGGTTCCTGTCTCTTCTGCGCCCCCTGCTGGCTAGTCCTCACAGTTGCGCCTCTGCCCATCCCACGGGGTCACCCAACTCTTCAGGCTGTTGAGCGGATTCTCTCCGCCACTGGACCGGAGTGGCGGGATGGGCAGGCCTGAGCTGAGGTGGCAGCAGGTGGGCTTAGGGGCAGCCGCTGGCTGCACCGCTGTCCTAGAGTGCTGCCTGCGGTCACCAGAACCCTTGTCAGTCAGCAAATCTGCCCCCCGCATCTCCCCTCGCCCCACTCCATGGATGGGGTTTGGCAAGGTGTCCTCGTGCCCCTGTGAGAGGTGGGTAAATTGAGATGTTTGGGACTTTTGCTCATCCAACATTTATTAAGTGCCTACTATATACCAGAGTCTGTTCTAGACTCTGCAGATATATAGCTGTGGAAGAACAAAAATTTCTCCTCTGCCAGCTGGCATTCACGGGGTGGGGGATGCACATACGAAACGGGATACCAAAGAAACAAGCTTATTTTAGGGTGTGCAGGGATGGGGAGTCAGGGTGAGAGACAGGGCACAGGAAGCAGGTCTAGGGTAGTCTGAGGAGGCTTCTTGGAGGAGGTGACAACTCACTGAGCTCGATGGGTAACAAGGAGCAAGCCAGGGCCAGGGTTTCAGACTAGGGGACCAGGGGGAGGAAACAGTCTGTGCAGTCAGGGGAGGCTGGAAAGAACCCAGGAGGAGGCCAGAGTGGCCAGGGGTCTCCCGCCTCTCCTCACGGGCCTCTCAGAAGTCAGAACCCACATCTTCCCCAGCATTCCCTTCGCTCGGGAGGTAAGGCGGCTGTCCCCGGAGAGGGCTCTGGGACGTGGCACCTGTGCGTCTGCATCAGACGGGCCACCACTTCGACGCTGGAGCCGGCTGAGCTGAAGGGGTGGGATCGAGGACTCTGCTCTCACCCTGGGCTCTCCATGACCCCCAGGCCCTGCCCAGATCTTGCCCCGCTGAGCTGTCATTCATGGGACCTGGGACAGAGACAAGAGCCAAGCCTGGGTGTGGTCTGTTCTTGCTGCCTGCAGCCCACCCCTCCCTCTCGCACCCCCTGTTCGCCTGCCCGGCTACCTGCCCACCCCCTGCCATGCTCCCGGCCTCCACAGACAGTCCTGCTGGCGGTCGAGGCGGCTGGGCCTGGGACTGCTCAGGCGGGCCCTGCAGAGCCCCTGATGGGGACCAGGCATCACTTACAGGTGGAGAGTGGTCCTGTGGGCGAGCCCGGGGCACTGCTGCTCCCAGGAGCCAGAGCTCACGCAGCCCAGGGCCCCCCCACCCCCGAGGCCCGGGGAGCCAGTGGAAGATGGATCTGTGCACGGTGTCCCCTGCCCACCGCAGCACCACCTCGGCCCTGGGCATGAAGGAGAGTCACCAAGACAGTGCTTCCCCCAGCCCCCCGACAGATGGAGCAAGGTGGCGCAGCGCAGCTCTCCGGCCGGCCGCCCTGGGCCTCAGTCTCCCCATGATGAATGAAAGGGAGTTGGGGAGTGTCTCGCTGGCCGTGCCTGTGGGGGGTTGGAGCCCCTGTGGGATCTCTGGAATCAGCTGTCCTGAGGGTCAGCAGGCCTGGGCAGTGGGGCCTCCCAGAGGCCTGTCTCTGTGTGTCCCCTTCCGGCTGTCTTCTCCTCCAGTGGTATTTCTGGCCGTCTCTGTGGACTCTCCCCACACCCCTTTCTTTCTCAATACTATTGCCAAACATCTGGAAGAAAAGTGAAAAACTTGCCTCCCCCAGCACCGGATGTTGTCAGATTTCCAGATGTGGGGTGTTCTGCCCTCCAGATGAGGGGAGGAATGTCCTGTGTCCCAGCTAGGAGGGGGCCCAGCCCCGCCCCTGGACTGCCGTCCCCTTCACCATGATGCTGAGTGTCCGGATGAGAGAGAGGCCTGAGTCCGGCAGGAGGACGGCGGGGACACCCGGGCAGAGGCCAGGTGAATCCTCCGCTCAGGGTCCAGCCCCAGCTCCACGCTTGGGAAATTCCCAGGGCTCTGGGTGTAGAGGGGGGCATTGCCTCTGAAGTCTGTATCAAAGGCTCCAGGCGCTTAAAAATAACGAAGAACACCTCCTTCCCACCCCCCGGCAGAGATGCTGGGCAAGGAGCAGGGCCCAATGTGTTTGCAAGATGTCCCCTCTCTCAGAGCTCGGGGCCTGGAAGGGCCTCATGCCACCCCAGCCTTCCCTGCACCCCGCCCCCCCTCCGCCTTCCCAAATGGTGGCCCAGCGAGGCTGTACTCTGTCACTGATGTCTGCTGAGGGCTGGGCACTCCAGGGTGGACACTGAGGGTGGAAACTAGGGGTGACCGTCCTGAGCTGGGCACCAGGAGCAAACCTCGCCCTGCCCCCTGAGGCCCCTCAGAGAGACAGACCCTCCTAGGGCCCCCGCCAAAAAGGTTGGCAGAAGGAAGCATGGGGCGCTGGGAGCAGCATTCAAGAGAGCTTCCTGGAAGAGGGGGCAGTGGGGCCGAGACTCGAGTGTGCCAAGCAGAGGAGGGGCGAGGGCGCTCAGAATAGAGGGAGCAGTGCGTTCAAGGGTCTGGCAGGGAGCAGGCCCCGGGGCGTGTGGGGGAAGTGGGCCCCGGGGGCTGTGGAAGGGAGGGGTCAGAAGTGAGGGCGAAACTGAGGAGCGGGCCCAGGGCCGGGCAGGTGCTGGCGGAAGAGGCTGTGGGCGCTGCTTAGCTGTGGGACTGGGCTGGGGGACTGCCCTCAAGGGAACGGCACCCGTGCTGCTGCCACTTGGGGTGTTCCCAGGGACCCTCGGCCCCACGGCTGCGGCTGCGGCTACCTGTGAGCCGCGCATGACACTCCCACACAGACACACAAACACCCAGATACAAACACACTGAGCCAACAACCCGCAGGGACAGACACAGCCCCTCCCCCCCACAGACACACAGAGGCGCCCCGCACACGCAAACACGCAGACACGCAGAGACGGCACACGCCCCGACACGCGCAGGCACCCCTCCCCCGCTGCACGGACAGACACCTGGAGCTCGGTGCACACAACGCTCACGAGGTCCAGCCCTCCGCACCTGTTCAGGGTGTTGACCTGCTGAGGGGCCGCGGGCCCCTGTCTGCGCGTGCGCACTTGCTTGTGCGTTTGCGGGCGCGCTGGAGTGCTGAGCAGAGAGGCCTCTGTCCTCCCCTCCCCCTCCCTGCTCAACAGGTGATTGGGAGGAATGGGCAGCCCTCCCCACCCGTTCTGAGCCTGAACAATGCCCTTCCCAGGCCCCGAAATAGCACCTGAGCCTGGCCAATGTCCTTTTATGGCCCTGTCCCTATTGTGCTCTGTGGGGGTGGGGCTGGGGGCATGAGGCGTCCAGGCGGGATAAAGGCCCCGAGCAAAGGAGGCTCACCTACCTTGTCGTCTGCTTCCTCCTCTCCACACCCCTCTCTGTGCTCACAGCCTTCATGGCCCCCAAAAAGCCAGAGCCCAAGAAGGAAGAGGCGAAGGCAGCAGCAGCCCCCAAGGCGGCTCCAGCTCCTGCTGCCCCAGAGGCTGAGCGCCCCAAGGAGGCAGAGTTTGATGCCTCCAAGATCAAGGTGAGTGCAGGACCCGATTTAGGAAGGGTAGGGCAGGTAGGTGGATCCCAGGGTGGCAGGCCAGGCTCCGAGAGCAATCAGTGAGCTGAAGCTCGCAGCTTCTGTGCAGAAGTCGGACCAGCCCCGGGGGGGGGGGGATGGGGGGGCTCCAGGCTTGGGGAGGGAGGGGGGAGGGCAGACAGCAGCCGGCCGCCCCAGTGCCTCTGAGGGGGATGTCTTTTTGGTGGTTTTGGAAACTGACTCTCCCTTGCCCCTCTCCCTGGAGCTCACATCCTTGGGGACTCCTGGAGCCGCCTGCCCCCAGGCCCATATCCAGGCAAGGATCCTCCTCATCCGTCCGGCCGAGGGGTCTTGAGTCCATGCTACATCCCCCAGGGTGGACAGGGTGGGGAGCTGGGGAAACCCCTGCCCAGGCAGAGTCACCTCACTCCTGCCAAGGTGCCTTTCCCCCAGGGTGGGGAGGGCCTCAGATTTTAGGTGGGGAAGTCGAGGCACGGGCTGGGGAGGTCATGTAGGCAGCTGTTCTCAGAGCTGTGACCGGAGGCCCCAGGAACCTTTCTCGGGGTCTAAACTTGGAGGACGAGCCAGGGCTCCCACCTGTGGCATCTGCGTCATGGCACGCGCCCTGTGTCCTGCCTGTTCCTCGTCCTTGGCTGGACCCCAGCCGCTGGCTGAGGGGGAGCCCTCCCCGCCCCTCATGGCTCCCACAAGCCCAGCAGGACCTGCAGCCACCTGCGCAGGTCCAGCTGCTCTCTGAGGGTCCTTCCCGGAGGTTCCTAATTGTCCCTGGGACGTGGGTTTGAATCCCTCCCCTGCTCTGAGGCTTGGTGTCCTCGGGTGTGGAAAGGGGCAGAAGTCCCCCTCACAGGCCGTTGGGAACCATTCGCCTAAAAGCTGAGGCCTTGGGCTTGGCTCCCTGACCCCCGAAGACCCCCAGGACCCAGGCTTGCGTTCCACAGCCCCCCTGCCCCCGGTGAGGGTGCAGCCAGCCTGGGCTCATGGTGGCATTGTCCAGTCTCACCAGACCTGAGGTTGGCATATGCTCCCCTCCAAGAGGAGAGAACAGTGAGGCCCCTCATGTGCCCCCCCGCCCCTCCCCCACGGTAGCAGGTGACGGGCAGGGGGCTTTGCCAGGAGCCTAGGGGACCTGATGCCAGCAGGCTTCCTGGGGGAGGCAGACAGCACTCAGGGGCCAGGCGGCCCACCAGGTGGGGCGCGCTGTCACTGGTTTGTACCGTGGAGGTCAGCAGGGCCCCCAGGGGCAGCTGTGGGAGAGGTGCCAGTCCCGTCCCCCTCCCCCAGCTCCTTTCCCTCCTGCGACCTTGACCTTGGGGCAAGTGACTGCGGTGATAAAAATAGACCTGGTATCGGGTGAGGAGGGGGAAACCAGGAGGCCTTCTGACCTCGGGCGGCCCTGATGTGACTGCAGCAAGCCCTGGGCAGCAGCAGCATGGCTCCCCGCTGTGCTGCAGGCCTGGGTGCTGCCTCAGGGTCACGGTCTGGGGGCGTGCAAGACCCAGGTGTAGGCGAGGCCACGTGAGTGACAGCGCCCAGCCTTGAGGGCTCTGTGAGGGACAGGCAAACACGTGCACGTGCTCACGCGCGTGAAGGCGCATGCACGCGCACACGCATATCACCCGCGCACACGCCCTGCTGAAACGAGGCCTTCCATCTCATTCATGTGGGCGGCCCTGCCCACGGGGCCCCGGGCCTGGTGGGATGCCAAAGCCAGTCTGGCCAGACTTCGTGGCTTCAGAGACACCTGTCCAGGGCCAGGGGCATCAGATAAGGCCCACCCTGCGCTGGAGACTGAGGGCCCCTGGCCTCCCTCCTCATCCTTTTCCCTGATGTGGCCCTCTAGGCAGGCGTCAGGGGCTGGGTCCCCGGAGACCCAAGACCCTCAGGTTGACAGGTCGGGAAGAGTAAAGAGGCAGGAGGGTGTCAACGTGGACGGCAGGGGGGCGGGAGCCTTGACCTCAGCGTGATCAGGCGGGGTCAGGTTGGGTAGGCCGAGGGGCCGAGGCCGAGGCCGGGCCCGCCCTCTGAGCCAGGCGCTGAGAATCTCTGCGGTTTCCTTTCAGATCGAGTTTACTCCGGAGCAGATTGAAGGTGAGTGGGGTCTCAAGCGCAGGGGGATGCAGGGTTTGGCCTGGGGTCCCTGGTCTGAGTGGCCTGCCACCCGCGTGGGCGAGTGGGGAGCCCACAGCTCTCGCCCTCTCCCCGCAGAGTTCAAGGAAGCCTTCATGCTGTTCGACCGCACGCCCAAGTGTGAGATGAAGATCACGTACGGGCAATGTGGGGACGTCCTGCGGGCGCTGGGCCAGAACCCCACACAGGCTGAGGTGCTCCGTGTGCTGGGGAAGCCAAAGCAGGAAGGTTGGTACACCCGGCCCGAGTTCTGCCCACGGGTGCCAGTCCCCGGGGAAACTGCCGGGGGGTGGAGGGAGTCTGCCATCTGTGGTGGGACGACCAGGAACGTCCCTGCTGTGTGCTGGCCTCACGCCCCCGTTCGTCTGGGTGGGGATACTGAGAAGGGTCTCAGGTGATAGCGACAAGGTGAGGAGCAGTGATGGTTCCCCGCGCCCTCTGGCCCCGGGCCGACGCTCCAGGCCTCCTGGTCACAGAGGAGTGAGACGGACAGCGCGGGCGAGCTTGGGGGGCTGGCGTGAGGGCTGGCCCGGGCTCTCCCCGCCCCTCTGGGCCGTCTCGGTGTTCCTCTGTGGGTCAGGGACAGCTTCCTTCATCGCCCTGGCCAACGAGGGTGGCCCGCTTTGTCCCAAGGAGGAGTGAGTCCCAAGCCCTCCCCACAGGTTCAGAAGTCCCAGGGAGGCCTCTATCGCCTCAGCTGTTCCTGATCAATCTCAGGGGGTGAGGAGGGGTGGGGTCTACGAGAAAATGACACCAGCAAAGCTGTTTCCCAGAAGGAGAGCAGAGGTGCCAGCCGGAGCCCCCCTGAGGCGCCGCTGCAGCAAACCCTGCTTCTGGACAGGAAGCCTTCGTAAGGAATGCGTTTCTCGGTGGACCGCGAAGCGCCTGGTGGTGGGGAGTCCTTCGGAAGTGACCAACCGGTGCCCCGTGCTTTGAGGGCAAGAGCTCCTCATCACGAGGCCAGGGGAAGCGCGAGTCCATCCTGCCCCTCAGAGCGGGGGATCGGGGCCTTCTCTCCACAGAGCTCAACACCAAGATGATGGACTTCGAAACGTTCCTGCCCATGCTGCAGCACATCGCCAAGAACAAGGACACGGGCACCTACGAAGACTTCGTGGAGGGGCTGCGGGTCTTCGACAAGGAGGGCAACGGCACGGTCATGGGCGCCGAGCTCCGCCACGTGCTGGCCACGCTGGGTGAGGGCAGCCCCCCTTCCCCTTCCCCCTGCCTGGGCATCCTGTCCGCCCCACCCCCCGCCCCGGGCCGGCCTCTCCTCTGGAATGGAGAGTGGCCCAGTCAGGGCACCTCTGTGGCAGGCGACAGACGTGTGGGGGATCCAGAATTCAGGTGGGGCTGGAGGGAGCATGTTGGTGCCGCTCACAGGACCCGGGGGGGCGGGGGGGGGGGGGCACGGAGCAGCTGTGGGGGCAGGGCGGGCAAAGCCGCGCGTCCGTCCGGAGGATCGGCTCAGCCCTGGCGTTCAGTGCTTCCAGCTCAAGATCCAAGGCCACGTCGCCTGAGTGGCCGAGTATGTCACACGCCTGCCTCTTGGGCATCCTGACCCTCCCCATCAGGTGCCAGGCTAGCAGGGCAGCCTCTTCTCCAAAGGACGTCGTGCTATAGCAATTGTTTCTTGAGTATCGACTGTGTGCTCAGACCTGTGCTGAGGGGTGCGTGTGTGCGCGCGTGTGTGTCTGGGTGTTGCTGGGGGAACCGCAGCGCAGCACACGCCAAAGCAGAGGCAGGAAAGTGGCCGACTCACCTGGGAACAGCGGCCGCGGCACCTGGTCCTCCACTGTCGGCTCTCACGGTTCCCAGCTCTCCCCCTGCCGGCCTGTTGAGGATCCGGGACAGTGTGCCCTGGTGACTTGACTACCACGATGGCACTGTTATAGACAGAACCCAGGTTCGGAGGGCACAACAGAGCTGTACCCCACGCCCTGCCCTTTTTGGCTTGTCACTGAGTCTCCTGGTCTCAGATACGGGGGTCTTGGCCAGGGCCTGTGATCAGCGATAGTCGTGCCGACGTGGGGCGTGGGAACGTTGGACGGGCAGACCCGCCACCCAGAAGGGCTCAGCGGGGCCCTCCTGCGCTTCGAACTGCCGGGTGGTGCTGACTCAGCCTCCCACCTCCTGCCAGGTGAGAGGCTGACGGAAGATGAGGTGGAGAAATTGATGGCCGGGCAAGAAGACTCCAACGGCTGCATCAACTACGAAGGTGGGCTCGGCGGGGCGGGTCCTGGGGGCGAAGGTGGGCTCGGCGGGGCGGGGCCTGGGGGCGAAGGCGGGCTCGGCGGGGCGGGGCCTGGGGGCGAAGGTGGGCTCGGCGGGGCGGGGCCTGGGGGCGAAGGTGGGCTCTGCGGGGCGGGGGGGGGGGCCTGGGGGCGAAGGCGGGCTCGGCGGGGCGGGGCCTGGGGGCGAAGGTGGGCTCGGCGGGGCGGGGCCTGGGGGCGAAGGTGGGCTCGGTGGGGTGGGGCCTGGGGGCGAAGGCGGGCTCGGCGGGGCGGGGCCTGGGGGCGAAGGTGGGCTCGGCGGGGCGGGGCCTGGGGGCGAAGGCGGGCTCGGCGGGGCGGGGCCTGGGGGCGAAGGTGGGCTCGGCGGGGCGGGGCCTGGGGGTGCCCGGCGGCTAGGCTCCCGCCCCACAGCCGCTTGACGCAGAGCCCTCGCCACCCACTCTCCTCTTGCTTCCAGCCTTCGTGAAGCACATCATGGCCAGCTGAACCGTGCGCCCCAGGTGAGCGCCCCCCACGCTCCCTTCCGCACATGCCGCCGCCTGTGCCGCCTCCGTGATCTCAGCCTCGCCGTCCCTCTCAGGCCTGTGCCACCCACGGCCCTGTTGTACCCTCCCCTCTCCACCAGCTCTAGCTCTCTGCTGACATCCTGCCGCCTGGCTCGACCCCCTCCACTGTAACCTGTGACCCCTTTGCTCTCAGGGAGCCCGGGGCGCCATGCTGGGGTGGATCATCTCCCACTCTGACGTCGACACCGGTGGCCTGGAGTGGTGGGCAGGAGGGGAGGGCATCGAGACCCCTGCGTCAGGTCTCCCTGTACAGCCCTGCAGGCCCCTCCGCGTGGCTGTCATGCCCGCCCCTCTCAGGCTGCACTGACCGGTCACTGCGCCTCTGTCCCCAACCCCTTGGGCCCCATGAATAAATGCCTTCATTCCTTCCTCTCTTCCTTCTCTCCTCCCTTCCTCCTTCCCTTCCTTCCTCCTTCCCTCCCTCCTTCATCCCTTCTTTTCTCTCTGTGGCCCTTTGGTTGGCTTCTGCAAACATTACAGTCCACACGTGGTAAGCCCTGGGTAAAACGGAGTCATTCTGAAATGCTTCGTACTCACTCCAAACTGCCCCGTCACAACTCTGATCAAAACCGTGCCATCTGGTGTGCCACCCCTGTGAGGCTGCCCCCCAGGACCCTGGGGCGGGAGCAGGGCTGAGCCAGCAGAGGCCTGGGTGCCCTCCCATGCCCTGCCCTCCCCTTTTCCCTTCTGGAGAGAGCAGCCGTGCTGTGGCCTCCCCCTCAGGGGTGCCTCTGGGAGCACTGTCTGAGCTGCCTCATCCGTGGCCAGCAGTCAGGGAGCCACGGGACACTGGCCCAGAGCCCTCTGTGCCGCGGCTCGGGAGACTGAGACCCAGAGCAGGGAATGGCCTCACTTGGATCGTACTGGGATCGGGCGGTGAGGCAGGAGCTGGCTTTGTCCCCAGGCTGTCTGTCAGAGCTGAAGAGGCCGTAGAGCCCTGCCTGGCTCAGATGGGGAAACCGAGGTAGTCTGCCTGACTTGTGGCTCTGGGCCTGAGGACAAGGCCTTACTGGGGCAGCATCGGGGTCTCCCAGTGGCTTCCGCAGCCTCGGGCTTCTCAGTGGAAGACAAGTGTGCAGTCCCCACGTGTGCAGTGACAGGAGAAGATGCACACATCTCGGCAAACGTCAGCCCCAACGCCCACACCCTGCTCTGGGGCCAGGGCCTCTCACCCCCCTCCCGTTAGAGCCCAGTGGGGAGAGCGCAGGAAGGCTTCCTGGAGGAGGTGATACATGTGGGTTTGAAGGGGAGGAAGAAAGAGCAGTGCCTTGAGAACAGGCTGGGGCCCTAGAAATAGGGGGTACAGGGGAGATCAAGGGCTCAGAGTGAGGAGCGGGCCATGCAGGGTAGGAAGCAGCGCAGGCTGAGGGCCCAGGAGGTCAGGGCAACCCCATTGGGGTGCGTTCCCACAGCCTCATGTGGATGTGGGTGCGTCCGCTCATGCAGTATGTGGGAGTCTGAGGGAGGGTTCTAAGGCGGATCAGGCTTCCTGAGGGTGTTGGGGGTATGTGCGGAGTGTCAGCAGTGTGGAGGGGCCTCAAAAAACTGTAAAAGTAATTACCATATGATCCAGCAACTCCGTTTCTACGTGCACGCCCCAAAGAACAGGAGGCAGAGACTGGAAGAGATACTTGCACACCCATGTTCACAGCAGCACTACTCACAATAGCCAAAAAGTGGAAACAGCCCCGGTGCCCGTCAACAGATGAATGGGGAAATAAAATGAGCCATGTGCATACCGTGGAATATTACTCAGCTTTAAAGAGGAAGAAAATTCTGACACATGCTACAACGTGGGCGAACTTGGAGGGCATTATGCTAAGTGAAATGAGCCGGTCATAGAAGGACAATTATCCTCTGCGATTCCACTTAAGTGAAGTACCTAAGAGTAGTTAAATCCGTAGAGACACAAAGCAGGATGGCGGTTGCCAGGGGCTGCGGGGAGGAGGAAGGGGAGTTATCGTAAATAAAAAGGAAAAAGGAAAGGAAAGATGGAGTGTCTTAGGCTGGGCTTCCCCAGCAGAGCTGAGACAAGGCACTGAACGCAAGTGGTCTCCTTGGGAGGCAATGCTAGGGAGCACGGGAGAGCAGCTGGGCCCCGGGGCCGATGGGGGCCCAGCCCCGCTGGGGTCCTCCAGGAGACAGTGGAGTCGTCCCACCAAGGGGTGAGGAGACCAGATGTTCGTCCGCCAACTTCCGCTTGCGGGGGTTGGGCCAGGGCCCCCTAGGCAGGCCGGAACACTTGCGTGGGTGACTTCAGCATCCGTGCCAGGGAGCCATGCGGGCATCCGAGGGAGAGGGCGCAAAGGCCCGGGGACGGGAGCGGAGAGGTGACGGAGGACCCGCGGGCCGTGCGAGGCGCTTCGGCTTGCGCTCTGGGCAGATCGATGTTTTGTCAGCATCGCTCTGGCTGTTGGATGGAGAACAGGCTGGGGGACCAGCAGGAGCAGGGAGACCCGTTAGGAGGGTCCAGGACAGAAGCAGATGTCCTCCTGGCCCAGTGGAGAGATGGGGAGAAGTGATCTAATTTCAGGTCATTTAAAATAAAAACAAAACATTCTCAGCAACATCTCGGGCAGAGTTTGAGGCTTTCTGTTCCTCTCTAGACGCAGCCCACGCCGCCCCAGATCCGGTTCAGGAGGAGGGGACGGGCCGTGATCTGCCCTTCCGTGGAACTTAGTCTGGGGCAGGGAACAGAGGCACCTGTGGCCTCAGCGTGGTGGCCTCTGCTGGTGGGGTTTCTCCAGGTGCGTGTGTGTGACCTTGCTGGACTCTGGCTAGTCCCCCTGGCCAGTCACTGGCTGAAGACCCCTGCAGAGAGAGCAGGACTGCCCGCTGGCCATGGTCAGGATGGGGAGCCATGTGACGCCCTTCGGGGCAGCCCCCAGCTCCTGCCTGTCCCAGCCACCTCGCACCTGGACACCACGCCTAGAAACTGCCGAGCTCCCCTTCAAAAGTCTCCAGGGGCCACAGGGGACTGGGTGGTCCCGGCCTTTTCTCCCCGAGGATGCCCACCCTGGGCTGAAGTCCTGCGGGCAGGGACAGCCTGTTCTTAGCCCAGGCAAGAAGGGCCCTGCCTCCAAGTTCACGTAAATCCTGAGTCCTAGGGGATAAGGGTCCTGCTCTCTTAAGAATGCCCACCCCTGCGGTGTCCAGGATGGTCCTGCAATGCACCTACCTCTCCCAGAAACATACCCTTCTTCTTGCAGGCCCCCTCGTCCCTGGGAGCCACTATCCCACATGGCTTGGCTGGGCAGTGGAGGGGAGCCTCCCACACACGCCCCTGAGGCCCTCTGCGGCCCCTCCCACCAGCCTCCTGCGTGGACTGGGAGTGGACGGGCTGGGGGTGGCTGGTGGGGGCAGCGCTGGGGCTGTGGTGTCTGACGAGCTCTGCTGGGGCTCTCGGGTCCCACTTGTGCGGGCTCAAGTCCACTTAGTGTGTGTCTCTGTCCCGGCCGTGGCCTTGTGGCTGCTCTGGGGCCATTGACCTGTTGCATGTGGCTGTCCTGACCACGGGTGAGCTGCCATTCGGGGCCTCGGGTCACTGGCTGAGGGTGTGAGTGTCAGAGCGGGTGGGGTGGGCGACCCGGAGGGTGGAACTCGGCTGCAGGGGCGAGGGCCCGCCCGCCTCGCCCGGTGGGACCCGTGCGTGTTTCTTTGGTGTCCACAGGTGTGCCCGTGAGCGTGAGTGCCGTGCGTGTGCACCTGTGCATGCATGTGCCTGTCTGCCCGCACACGCGCCCGTGTGTGCCCTCCGTGTGTGCGTGCTGGGGGACTCTGCTGAGTCAGGGCTGGCGCTGAGCAGGCGGCACTGCCAGCCAGGCTGTGGCCTCCCCGCAGTTGCGTAAACACTGGTCCCAGCTCCCCCCTCAAGCAGGGTGGTCCAGCCTGCGGGCCCCGCGGCTGGTGGAGAGGGACGCGAGAGGTCAAGGGCTTTGCCTTGCTGTCGGCTTGGTCCCCTCCATGCCCCGAGGGCCAGGTCACGTGGCTGTGAGGCTGGGATCAGCCCGGAGTCTCTCTCCGCCTCATTTCACCCATCTGGCCCGAGGCCGGATCTCTGAGGTCTCTCTAAGGTGGCCGGAATAGTCTCCTCTCCAGTCCTGGGCTAGCCTGAACCAGAGGGTCAGTGGGCCAGCTATGGGGCTGGGGACCAGGGGCAGAGATCAGCTCAGGACCCCAGAACCAAGCATCCTTCCTCTGCCCTGACGTCCCCGTGTGGCTGGCTGCTTGCGGCTCTCGGCAGCCTGCCGCACCCTGTGTCCTGTCTCCAGACGCCATCCACAGGGATACGCGGTCACTGAGCCGGGGGCCAAGAAGCCCAGATGTTCAGGCCGAGGTCGGATGAAGTCAGGCAGGGTCTTGGAGAAATCAAGCACTGGAAGAAAATCTCACCAGGTCACCAGAAGGAAAGAGTTCTGACTGCGGGTGTGAGCAACCGAGCTCTAGGGCCTCAAAGCCCTCAGCAGCAGAGGGGCTGGCAGCTGACAAAGATCTTAAGAGAAATCAGGGGGCGGAGTAAAAGGATCCAAACAACGGAAGGTATGAGACCAGAGGGGGCGTGGAGAGAGGTGGGAGAGGAGGAGAAGGGGCAAAAAGAAATTGGGCTGCGGGGGTCACAGGCAGCCCTTCTGTTGCTTAAGTGGGTGCTTGGGGGTATCAGGCTGGAGTGCTCTGCTGCTGGTCCTGAGGCCTGGGGTAGTGGGGCGGGGGCTCAGGGGAGACGGCAAGGATGAGCCTGCCTGGGTCCAGGGCCAGTCGCAAGACAGGGAGTGCTGACCCCGTCACCCTAGAGAGTAGCAGGAAAACCCCAGCCCTTGAACCCTGTGACCCAGCCCTAAAGTGGCTCCCTGGGGTTCTCCCTAGCCCCTTCCAATGAGCCCCAGGCCTGCCCTTGCCCGAGTTCGGGGGTTATTGGTTCCCGTCCTCCCAAAGCCACACAACCCTGGTTTGCCCAGATGCTGACGGAGCACAGCTGGAATGTGGGGCGTGTGTGAGCGTGTGCGCGTGAGGCTCCCAGGGCCGACCGCCCTCCAGGCCCCTCCGGGCTCGGCAGCCAGACCCGTGGACAGGGAAGGACCTAGAAGGTCGGGGCTGGAGCGCGGGGGACGCCCCGGCCTGCCCTGGCCGAGGACACCTGAGGGTCCACCGCTCTCTTCCAATTTTGTTCCCTTCTCTGGCTTCCGGATAGCTCACGATCCACCGAGGCCTTGATGGGCACGGCTGCTTCACAGCCTTTCTGGGGGGCTGGGGGGAGGGGCGAGGTAGCTGGAAGACTCTGAGACCGCAGAGATGGGGGACACGCTGCCCCCCGGGAAGTCTCAGGTCTTGGCCGGCTTCCTGATTATTATACTTCGGTTTGGCTGAATAGATCGCCCCCTTATCCCCGCCGTTCCGGTGCCCGGGTCCGGTGCCTCGTCTTCCCCGCCCTCAGCACCTCTTCCAACTCACTCCCACCTGGTGAATTTCCCCTTCTCCTCCGCTCTCCGTGGAAGCCACCGAAAGGTTCTATAGCACGACATCCGCAGCTCCCAGCTAACTGGGGTCGGTAGCGAGAACCCTGTCCCAACGGGTGTGTCAGAAGAAAGGGGGCCAATTCCAGTCAGGAGGGCTGCAGAAGGGGTTTTTGCTCTGGGAGGGACTGGAGGCACGTGGGCTTCCTTTCCCTGAGGCCCAGGGCACAACCTGTGACAACGTCCAGGAGTTTCCATGAGAGAAAGATAAGGCCCTCGTTGTGTGTCTTCTATGAAGCTCAATGTATGCATCTTCGAGGCCTGCCTGTCTTTCTTCTGAGATGACATCCTACTTACTTTTTTATTTTTCGCCTCGAGAATATCCTTTTGTTTATAAAACAATGGTGGCGGTAGCTGGCGGCCGTTTGGCAAACTAAGACCTTACTAGTCAAGTTTTAAGTTTTAAGGAAATCTCACAATTAACAATTAATCTTGCAATTAACACCTTCTCAAACCCCTGGGCAGAGAGCCTCGAATGGGGCGGTTCCTTTCCCGGCCCAGGATTTATTGAATCAACTCATTCATCTACCCACCCACCCACCCACCCACCCATCATGTAATTATCACGTGCCAACTGTGCTCCGCCTGTGATGACTGACAGCCGCCTGGCCCTTCCGGCTGGGATGGAGTGGGGAGTGGAGACTTGAAAAGGGACAGTGCAGACGAGCCCTTGAGACAAGCAGGTGCTGGTGAGGTGGGGGCTGGGGTGCAGGACACCTGAGTGAGGGCCCCTCAACTCTTTGCATCGGCATATCCAGAATCCTGAGATTCCCAGTGTCCCCCGACCACCGGATGCCCGTCCCTGTTCCTGCCTCCGGAGCCTGCGTCCGAGGTGGGAGGCCGGTGGCAGTGACCTCTCGTACACAGGGGGGGATGGGGTGGTGCCGCTGCGGAAGGAGGACGTTCGGCGGTTTCTCTCCTGGGGAAGAGAAACAGTGCTCGGGGCTGAGGGACGAGAGGGGAAGCTGGGCACACCCCGGGAGCTGCAGGATGCCCTCTGCGCGGCCTGGCCCGAGGGGAAGGGCCCTGAGCTGGGAGCCCCCAACGGGGCGAAGCACTCATATTCCATAGCACCAGGCAGAGGTGGCTCTGGGTCAGCCAGCGTAAGAGAGGAGGGACCCCTCCCTATTCCACTGATCTGGAGCGGGTACTGTGCCTGCCAGCCCCAGACTCTGACCTTGAAGGTGGGCAGGAGGGGGCCTGCCAACCTGTTTTCCGTGGCGAGTCTGGCGAGCTGCTACTTGCGTGAACACCCCCAGCAACAGGGAGCTCACCTCTGTCGAGACCGCTCTGCTAGACAGGGCAGCCCTCTGATTTGGGGAGAAAATCTTCCGGGGGCCTCTCTAGTTCTTCCAAATTGCTTCTCCCTGCACTTGGCCCCTCAGTGGTCCACGAGGCTGACCTCATTCCTGCTATTTTCTAGGTCAGTCTCTTGCTCCAGGATGGGCTTGCCCTCTGTAAAACCACTCACACAGGTGGGGGCTCACTTTGTTAGGGTTCTGAGCAGGGCAGGGACCTTGAGAACTGTCCTAGCACCTGCTGCAGGAATGGGGAGGCAATGGCTCTCTCTGCATTGTAGCAGGAGCCCCTGAAGTCACCTGCGTGGAAGGTGGCCCGGCGTGGGCAGAGGCAAGGAATGCAGGGTCATGGGAGGGTGATGAGGAGGGTACAAAGGAGAGGATCCAAGCTTGAGGAGAGGTCAGTTCAGGTGCAGCCTGTGTGGGGGAGGTCCCTGCAGGTCACCTTGGGGCGCTGTCTCTGGGCCTTAGTTTCCCTCCTGTGCTGGGCAGGGAGTGAAGAGGCCTCTGGTGTTCTGAGCTCTGGAGAGGCCCCTTTTGGGCTCTGAGCTTCGGGGCTGGGGGCGGTTAGGGGAGGCGACAGCTGCTTTGAAATGTGGAGAATAATAAAGCTAGGAATGTCTGAGCTCAGGGGAAAAAATAACCCCCTCAGGCCTCCCACCCAGGCGGAAAATGATGAATTAAGTACAGGGAGGCACGTTTCATGTGGGGTGGGGGAGGCTAGGAGGCCCCTAATGAGGAACAGCATCCTGAGTGGGACCGTTGGGAGCTGGGGGTTTGGGGCCACCTGACCCGACGACCCCTCTGGTAGCCTCACTACCCAGAGGAGGCTTCCCGTTAATCTTCCTTTGCCGTCTGGGTGAGTGGGTAGAAGTGCTGAACCATCTCAATGCTGGCCTCTGACCTTGGCCTGCACCCCAGCGCTGGCGCCAGAAGCTCAGAAAGGGGAGAAGGTGTGGCCGACGTGGAGAGCGACCATCTCCTTCTCACCCTTCCTCAAGCATTTACTGAGCACCCACTGGGTGGGTGCCTCCTGCATGCAGGACGATGGGGCAAACGCTGCCCCCTGCTGGACGGATCAAACCTGCAGCCCTGCCCATCAGCCTCCCACCGACCGGCACGCTCCCGGGCCCCAGGCCACCTCCTGCTTCTAGTCTTCACTGCCCCTCCCCTTCCTCTGCCCATCTCTCCGCCCCAAGTAGTGTCGCCCTCCCTTTCACCCCTCTGTTCCTGTCCTTAGCTCGGCGACCCCTTCCCCATCTCCCTGCGGCTTGGACATCTACGGCCAGCCCTACCTTTCCGGTCCATGGGTCTGGGGGAATCTAGATGTTCTGTGGGCCGCCTCCCCCCGACCTCTTCTCTCTCCCTCCCCAGTGAACTGAATGTTCCCCCAAGGAGACCCCCATGCTCAGGTCTTTGCTCCTGCTGTCCCCTCTCTCGTATACTTTGTGGACCCCCGTTCCTTTACCCACCACGACTGCTTTCTAAAAGCTCGCCCCATCCCAGAGGGGCCCAGGGAACTCTGGGTAAGTGAGAACACTGTCCGCAAAAGGGCACATTCTCAGCCACGGCGCTGGAGAGGCATAGAGGCAGGTGGGGGTGGTGTAAGCTTCCCGAGATCCTGGTCTCCCAGCTTCTGCTGGCTTGAAGCGAGGCTTCTGCTCTATTTTCAAGAAGTCTGGCCCGGGACTTGGAGCTCCTTGAAATATTTTCCCCCACCATCCCTTCTCTCCCCCACTCACTTTAATTAAAACCATTGTTTTTCAAGCACATGTTAATTAAAAAACAAACATGTTTTGCTAAGTAATTTGGAGGCTCTGGTTATGCAAACCAGAGTCATTCCAGTTAAAAAAATTCCTCACCCAGCTCTCCCCAGTGTCTTGGAAGCTGAGAACCCAGTGGCTATGGTAAAGGCACATCCCGCAGAGTCTACGCTCCCTGCGGAGGCTTAGCCAAGGCATGGTGTCCTCTCTGTCCCACAGGTGGGGACGCCATAGGGACACGCTGGCCCAGATTTCTAGCAAGGCCAGCACTGCCAGCCCTCTGCCAACATGAGCTTTGGGCCCTGGGAACAATAGTTAAGAGTGACGGACTCATGCGCCCCATCCTGCAGGCAGGGTCCTTGTCTCAGAGCCGCCACCCAACTATGAGGTGAAGTGGGGAGGGTGGCGGCATGACAATTTGAGCTCAGCCAGGAAGGCTGGTGGGTGCCGAGTGGCCAGGGTCGCCTCCTTGAGGTCTCTGGCACAGCTGGGGCTATGGCTGGCTACCCAAACCTGGGATGGTAGGTCCCCGAGGTGAGGGCCTAACATGAGGACCGACCTGATGGGTAGGGGGCGCCCTGGGCACTCAGAGGTCCCCACTCCATGTCTGGTGATGCTCCCACTCTGGTTCCTGGGGCAGCATCCTCGGGGCCACTGCAGGAACCCGGAGACTCTAAGAAGGAAGGTTCAGTGGTCTCCAGTCTGTTCTGCTCCCCACCCCTGGCAGGGATGGCGGCGTCTCACCAAGAGACCTCTCCAAGCCTTGGCACCACTTTGCAACCTGCCTGCTGACTCTCCGGGCTTGGTGTCCAAATTAATGAGAGTGTCCCTTACATGTGTGTTGGTGTGTGTCTCCATGCGAGTCTATCCAGATGTGTGTCTGTGTTTCCCTATGTGCTCTGTGTGAGTCACTGTTAGCCATGACCCTGGTGTGAGGGGCTTTCTCCCTCCCTCTGAAGAAGAGTACTTGAGGTCCTGAGGAATGGTGTGGGTTTGGAGGGCAGTGACCGGGAGCTAGGTTTGTGCATGAGGGGAGGGGAGGTGGGCGCCCCGCGCTGCCCCTGGCACTGTGGGGCACGCGGCTGGCTCGCAGCTTCTGCAGGGGCGGGGCGCAGGCTCGGGGCAGGCGGCCAGGAGTCCCAGCCTTGTGCCACCCGGCTGGCCCTCTCCCTCCTCTGCGTTTGGCCTTCTTTTCTGCAAAATGAGAAGTATGTGCTGGGATGTGTGCAACTTATTACACGCAGTGTTTCCCCCATGGGGACACACACCCTCACAAGCCGCGACACACTGTGACACATGCTGGCAGGCGGCTCTCAGGGCTCGGTCCGCACCGGGCGACGGGCCAGTGACACACACACGGCCGCCTCTCCGCTCACACCCACATCCCGGGAGGAGTCACTGCTCCCGCCGCGCGCCCCCGGCCGGCCCGCGGCGGCGCTTCTGTGCTCCGTCCCCCTCGCCGCGCCGGGAAACCGCAGCGGGGCGGGCCGCGATGAGCTCACGCCGCCGCCCGCCCGCCAGGCCGCCCGGGCCTAACTCGCTCCAGATGCCGGGCGGCCCCGCGGCCCCGGTCCGCGCGGGGAGGCGGCTCTCGGGCGCCCCCTGCAGGGCGCCCCGCGCGGGCTCCAGGAGCTGGCGGCCCCGGAGGGACTGGGGCCGGGGGCTGCCCACCCCGGAAGGGGAGGGCCTCGTTCCCCTCGGGCCAGCCCCGAGGCCCCGCCCGCGGCCTGATTCCAGTGGGGGTGTCTTGGCGAAGGCGCTCCCGCCGCACCCCGCGTGGTTCCCAGGCCCCAGCCCGCGACCCCTCCCTGGTCGGCTCAACTCCCTGTGCTCACCCTACAGGCTGCCCCTTCCCCAGATCTCGCGATCTCTCCCTTTGCCTCCCCCACCCCGGGTTTCCCGGGACGACCAGGTACTGGAGCTCAAGCCTCCCGCCTTAGGGGCCCTGGCCAGGCCCTGCCCACACTTGTTTCTCTCGGAACAAACACCCTAGTTTCTACTGGGAAAGCAGCAGGGGCCTGACCACCGCCTGTTTTTAATCAGGAGCTGGTATTTCCCCGAAATCGCGGGCCGGTGGCTGACCTCACGGGGATGACGGGTGGCCCTGGGCCAGGGGGCGGGAGCCGGCTCCTGAGTGAGCCCCTGACGCCTGGCCTTGCGGAGAAGTCGGCAGAGAGGAGGGGCTTTGGTTTCTAGTTCCAGCTCAGCTGCTGGCTCATCCAAAAATCTGTCCATCTGTCTATCTGCTCTGTTGTGTGTCCTGGGCCCCGTCTGAGCCCCGCCCTGGGCTCACTTTACCCCTGTCTCGTGTGATTCTGGCAAACCGGTCAACCTTGCACTTCTTACTTCCTCCACCGGGGGATGGGGCTGCTGTGGGATTAGAGGGGGGACCAGCAAGGGAGAGCAAGTGGACCCCAGGAACAGTGACTTCCAGAGGGCAGGAGGAGGGGACTCTCCCAGCTGAGAGGCCAGGCATCAGGCCTGGGCTTCCTGGAGCAGGCTTGGGAGGTGGGAGCTGACGCAGGCAGGTAGCCGCGCGGTGGACCTATCCAGTGGCTGGAAGATTTCGCTGGTTTGCTCTGGGACCTGCACTTTACAGATGCAGAGGCCCCTCTGGGAAGTACCAGTAGCAGGGAGCGAATACTTTTTTGAGCACAGCCTGTGCCAGGCAATTCTCTAAGCACTTAGAGGTATGAACACATTCTCTCTTCCCTATGATTCTATTCATTTATTCATTCGACAGATGCTTATTGAGTATTACTCTGTGCCAGATATGTTCCAGGTGCTGGGAGTATGGCAGGGAGGAGACAGACAAAGACCCTGCCCGCATAAAGTTTACCCACAGACGGGCGGAAGGGCGAGACAGCCAACGGACGCGTGAGTGAAAGCCATAGGATGCCGGATAGTGAGAAGCGCTGCAGAGCATATTAGAGGAGGATGAGAGGGATCGAGCGGGCGGAGGGGAAGGGGAGGCCCCAATTTCCAGCGGGCGTCCAAGGAGACCCTCACCGAGGGGGTGACATTTGAGTACAGAGCACACCTGGCCCAGCATTTCTTAGCGGAGAATGGTTTCTACAGAAGAGCATCTGCAATGGATTCCATGGTAGGGAACGCTGACTTTGAAGTCATCCCTCTCAAAGAATTCCGTTCTGGTCCTTAGTTGACCTGTATGAGAAAAAACACAAAAACAACCATACTCAGTTCTTATTATATTTCAAATCTCATCAGTAAACAGCTCGTGGCAGTTTGTTTTCTCTGTTGTTATGTAAGAACCTGCATAATAGTCTTGATTTTGCCTCTTGGCCCACCAAGCCCAAAATATTTATTATTTGGCCTCTTCGGAAAGAGTTTGCTGATCCCGGTATTGACCCAGGAGCGAAGAAATGAGCTTTGTGGATGGATATGTGGAGGTAGAGGGTAGGGCCAGTGCAAAGGCCAGGAGGCAGGGGCCCATCGTGAGGCACATCAGGGAGGCCAGTTGTGGCTGAGCAGAGTGTTGAGGAAGGGTCAGAGGAAGCCAGGCAGATGGCGCAAGGCTTTGTGCCGTTTCCTAGGTATTTTTATTTTTTTATATTTTATTTTATTTCATTTTTTAGATGAGGCAACCCTTGGTTGACCTCACAGATTGCGAGGACCTTGTCAGCTTACCATCCCTTATTTTTTATTTTTTTACGCCTACAGCACCTGGTTTTCCTAGGTGGTCTCCCATCCAAGTACTAACCAGGCCCGACCCTGCTTAGCTTCTGAGATCAGATGGGATCCCGCTTATTCAGGGTGGCATGGCCGCAGACTACCTAGGTATTTTTAAAATGTGTGTGGCTATCATTAACAGAATATCTTCCCTTCCCCTTATTTTATGTTCTAATTTGTTATTGCTGCAGAATGCAAAGTTATTGATTTTGTGTATTGATCCTTTCCTCCAGCCCTCTTAGTTTATTCTCTTATAGTTTTATTCGTTTTTCAGCTGGCTCATTTGGATTTGTTTTAGAAGGCAATTATATCTCCCACAAATGATGAGTTTTGTATCTTCCTGCCTGTGTATAACTCGGTTTCTTCCTTTCTTTCCCTCTCTCCCTCCACTCCCCCTTCTCCTGGCCTCCCTACCATTCCCTCATCTCCTTCCTTTTCCCTCTCCCCTTCCTTCCTTCCCTTCTCTGCCTTCTCTACTCCCCCCTTCCAGTACCCTCCTTCTCCTGCCTTTTCTTCCTCCCCTCCCCTCCTCGCCCTCCCTTCTCTCCCCACTTTCCTCCCTTCCCCTCATAAAGATGACAGTTTAAGTTTTCAAAAGAGCCTCACGGAGAGGTGTCTCTACCATGTAATTTTGCTGTCCTCCCTGGGGTCGGGGGCAGAAGACTCGGTCCCCTGACTGGGCCGGGGTGTGGATGTGGGTACTGGGAGGGTCATAGGCAGATTGCGACAGGGGCAGTCGAATGAATGCCTGTGTCAACCAAGTACTAACCAGGCCTGACCCAGGCCTGATAGCTTCCGTGATCAAACGGGATCCCGCTTATTCAGGGTGGCATGGCCGTAGACTACCTAGGTAAAAAGTTAAAAAATGAGGGATTATAAAAAATAAGCGCTCCGTGGCAAGGAACAGAGCACTGGTGTCAAGTGGCTGTGTGTGTAAAGAAGACTCACGGATGGCTGCCTTGCAAGAATGCATTGGTCAAGTGGCTTCAGTGGGTAAACCCAGGGCCTCTATTTCACTCCTTCTCTATGCTCTGTCACCTTCAGGATCAATGACATCAGAGTCTGGCTCCTGTGGACTTGCACCAGCCCAGGGAGCCCACTTATTTCCAGTCACTCTCAGGGGGATGGGAGCGGGGGTGCTGTTGGAAACTTTTTGAGAAGAATGAGGAGGCCTTGTCTCCTACGGTCATGGAAAAGCCTTCCCTGATCTCACCGGCTGGTACTGGGTCACCTGCTGTTCCTGACCGAACAGTGATCACTTTGGATGGGATAATGGTGGATACCTCTACAGTTGGGCAACGGAGTGGTTTCACCTCTCAGAGACCTGTGGGCACGCAGTGGAGGTAGGTAATTGCAGAGAAGAGGAATTTTTGCTGGGGTAGCAATCACACTGAGACATCATGCTTTATTGGGCCCCCGCATGTAGATAGAGACCCAGCTCTGAATGCAGCATGAGCTTTCTGCTCTTATCCAAAGGGGATCACACTGTATACATCGTTCTGCGTATTGCTCTTTTCACTTCACCGTATGCCTTCCAGAAGTCTGAAATAAGACTCAGAGGGTTAGAGTCAAGGTGTCGGCAGGTTCCATTTCTCATGGAGGCCTAGAGGAGAATCGATTTCCTTGCTTTTTTCTAGCTTCTAGGGGCTAGCTGCATTACTCGTTTTGTGGCCCTTCCTCCTCCATCTACAAAGCCAGCAACGTGGCAGCTCTCTAATCTGTCTTCCATAGTCACGTGTCGCCTCTAACTACAGCCAAGGGAAGGTTTTCACTTTTAGGGATTCAGGTGATTATACTGGCCTCACCAGGTAGCCCAGGAAAACATCCTCATTAAGGTCCTCAACATTAATTACATCCGCAAAGTCCCTTTTACCATGGAACATTCACAAGTTCCATGGGTGTTCAAATACATGTTAGAGTCCCCCGCTTTCAATTCTTTTGGGTATATTCCTAGAAGTGGAATTTCTGGATCATGTGGCAATTCTGTGTTTAGCTTCTTAAGGAATTGCCATATTGCTTACCTCAGTAGCTGTACCATTTTAAATTCCCATCAGCAATGCACAGGGTTCCAATTTCTTCATATCCTGACCAACACTTATTTTCTGTGTTGTTGTATTTTTTTTTTTGTTTTATTTTTATCCATCATATTGGGTGTGAAGTGTTATTGTGGTTTTGGTTTGCATTTCCTTAATAATTAATCATGTTGGGCATCTTTTCATGTGCTTATTGGCCATTTATGTATCTTCTTTGGAAAAATGTCTATTCAATTCCTTCATTTAAAATTTTTTTTTTCTTTTTTCTTTTCTTTTTTTGCTGCTGTTGTTTTGTGAAGTTGTAGGCATTCTTTATCTATTCTGGATATAAATCCCATACATGATTTGGAAATATTTCCTCCCATTCTGTGGGTTCTTTTACTCTATTGATAGTGTTTTTTATAACACAAAAGTTATTTAGTTTTGATGAAATACACTCTATTTTTTTCTTTTGTGCCTGTGCTTTTGGTGTCATCCAAGAAATTACTGCCAAATCCAGTTGATGAAGGTATTTGCCTTATGTTTTCTTCTAAGAGTTTTATAGCATTAGCTCTTACATTGAGGTCTTTAATCCATTTTGAGTTGCTTTCTGTATATCTTGTAAGGTAAGGGTCCAATGTGATTCTTTTGTATGTGGATATCCGGTCTTCCCAGCACATTTTGTTGAAAACACTGTCCTTCCCCCATTGAACATTCTTGACACCCTTGTTGAAAATCATTTGACTGTATATGTGAAGGTTTATTTCTGGGCTCTCTATTCTATTCCATTGGCCCATATGTCTGTCCTGAAGCCAGTGCCACACTGCTTTGATTACGGTAGCTTTGTAGTAAGTTTTGAAAGCAGAAAGTGTGAGTCCTCCGACTTTATTTTCTTTTCCAAGATTGTTTTGGCTATTTGGAGTCCTTGAGATTCTATATAAATTTTAGAATGGATTTTCTGTTTCTGCAAAAAAGAAAAAATTTCATTGAGATTTTGATAAGGATTGCATTGAATCTTTTTTTATTTGCATTGACTCTTAATATTTGAACAATATAAAGTCTTCCAGTCCATGAACACAGGATGTCTTTCCATTTACTTAAGTCTTTAATATCCTTAAGCAATGTTTTGTAGTTTTCAATGTCTTTCACATCCTTGGGTAAATTTATTCCTAAGTGTTTTATTTTTCGATGCTATCGTAAATGGGATTGTGTTCTTAATTTACTTTTTAATTGTTCACTGTTAGTGGGCAGAAATGCAACAGATACTCACAGGTTGATTTTGTATGTTGCAGCTTTTCTGAATTTGCTTATATTCTCTTAACAGGTGTGTGTGTGTATGTGTGTAATCTTTAGGGTTTTCTATATATAAGATCATGTATTATCTCTTCTGAACAGAGATAATTTGACTTCTTCCTTTCCAATTTGGGTGCCTTTCTTTCTTTTTCTTGCCTAATTGCTCTGGCTAGAACTTTTAGTACTATATTGAATGTAAGTGGTGAAACGGGCATCCTTGTTTTATTCCTGATCTTAGGGAAAAATCTCTCACCATTGAGTATGGTGTTCACTGTGGGTTTTTCACAAATGGCTTTGTCATACTGAGTAAGTTTCTGTTCCTAGTTTCCTGAATGTTTTTAGCATGAAAGGGTGTTAAATTTTGTCAAATGTGTTCTTTGATCAGTTGAGATGCGTGTGTGTGTGTGTGTGTGTGTGTATACATATATATACACACATATGCATATACACAGACACGCACACACACACATATAAATGTGTGTGTGAGTGTGCGTATCATTTCCTTGAACACATTTAAAATAGCTATTTTGAAGGCTTTGTCTGTTATGTCCAACACATACGGCCCCTCAAAGACTATTATCTACTTCTATTCTTAGTTTCTATCATCCACTTTTATTATCTACTGGTCAAACCTTCTTGTTGCTTTGCATGTCTTGTAATTTTTTTCATTGAAAAGCAGACATCTTAGGTAATACATTGTAGCAGGTCTGGACACCGGGGAACTAAGTGTTCCTCAGCTAATTCCCGGACGGCCTATCCTCACCAGCTCCAGGCCAGGTCAGACACCAGAAAGGGCAGGGCCCACCCTAAATTGGGAGGACCCTATCAAGGACAGTTTCCTCAGACGTACCCGAACCCCTAGGTCCTGGGCAGGGCTCTGGCTGGACACTGTCCGCAGTGAGGATCTGAGTGAAACTGGGCGTGCGACATTTCCCACTCAGGCGGGGGAGCCTGCGGCGCCAGGACCCGCCATTTCTGCCCCTTGGGTGACTCGGCTGTCTCCCCTCCCCTGTTTGCCTCCAGGCCGCGAGGGGGCGCCCGGACAAGGCCGCGGCCACCGGCGGTGCCCATGGCGTCCCTGGGCGGCCCCCAGGGTGGCGGCCGCTCGCTGAGCCTTGTGGTCTGGCTGCTGCTCCTCCGGCCCGGGCCCCGTGAGGCTCGGGCGGGCGGGGAGGGGACGCAGGGCGGGTCGGCGCCGCCCTCGCCCCCTCTGACCCCCTCGGGGGGCGGCCGCCGGGCCCCCGGGGTGAGCCTGTGGAAGTCGCCACCTGTAGGGGTTCCGGCGTCCTCTGGGGCCCCCGGGTCCTATGAGGTCGACTTCGATGTGGTGGATTTTCTCCCAGGTGACTGACTCTTCGTGTTGGGAGTCACCAGGAGAGGCCTGAGGTGCCAGGGTGGGACCTGCTGCTTCCCTGGAGTTGGGGAGGGAACCAGGCTCTGCCCTTAGGGGTCTGAGGGTACATGGTCTGGGCACTCGGGAGCTGTCTGAGGGGCACCTCTTACTTTTCTGGGGAGCCCGAGGTGGGTGGGAGGTCGGGGTGGGGGACGAGGCCTGTTCTTTGAGGTTCTTCCTTCGCTGTCTCCACCCCAGTGTGTGGCCGAGTGCTCATAAAGATCGTGGAGGGAGAGGACGTGGAAGACGGAGAGTGGCCCTGGCAGGTGAGCTTGAGGGTCAGTGGCAGACATGTCTGCGGAGGCACCCTCATCACACAGCAGTGGGTGCTGACCGCTGCCCACTGCATTTTAAGGTGAGGAGTGGCAAGTGGAGATTTCCGAGTTCCCACACCCACGAAGTTCTGTAGCCCTGGCGCACCGTCAAACACCAAGCCCAGCCCAGCCCAGCCCAGCCCAAACCACGGCGCACAGGATCAAAGCGGGAGGGGTTTTCCGTCCCTAGTCCTGTTCTTAGGAATCCCGGTTTGGTGAACAGACTAGTGGTTTCGGCCAGTCAACCAATTTTGAGAGTCATCGATGAGGGCTCTTTGGTGGTGGGTGGCAGAGTGGTGAGGAGGTTGGGGTCAGATTGGGAAGCATCTGAAATGTGCGGAAAAGGCACCAGGGACGTTTCCCCGAGTCTCAGTGAAGGGCGCACCCTCTGTCCACACTGTCCGCAGCCGCTTCCACTACAGCGTCAAGATGGGAGACCGGCGTATCTACAAGGATGTCACGAGCGTGGTGGTTCCTGTCCAGAAAATCGTCGTGCACCCTATGTTCTCATCGCTTGGAGTCACTCGACATGACCTCGCCCTTCTCTGGCTTCTCTACCCTGTAAATTTCACGGCGACCATCCAGCCTGTATGCATCCCTGAGGCAACTTTCAAGATAGAACCCGGGACCAGGTGCTGGGTGACCGGATGGGGCAGAAAAGAAGAATTTGGTGAGACTGTGAGTCAGGACGCAACCTCGGGCAGAGGGAGGCAGCCTTGTCCCTGGACTAGGCAAGGAGGCTAAAGGGAGGAGCTGGGAGGCAGAGTGCCCGGCAGGTGGGTACAAAGGCAGCAGTTTGGCAATAGCCAAAGTCATGGTTCCCGATTGACTTGAACCCAGAAATTGGTTAAGGTCTTTTGTTGCAACAAATATTTGATGGCAGCCATTGAGGAAAGGTACCAGTCCTAGAAATTGGGAGCTGCAATCAGGAGAAGAAATACATAGGTGAAGTCTCCTTCTGCAGATTTGTAGGGGGACTGTGGCTGCCTGGTTTGGGGATATTTTTAGGTTCCCTGGGGATGGAGCCAGATTCTATGGGATTCTATTCAGGATAGGTTTCCGCTCAGGGTGTGATGAGCCGCCTTGGTGGGTAGAAGCTTCCTGTCCTTGGGGGTTTAGGCAGAGCCATGCGAGGCTGTAGGGCCTCCTATGTCTGGGGTAAGGCTGGATTTGGTACCTTTGGAGCACTTCCTGTCCAAGTAAAGTAGAGATACTTTGCTGATGCACAGGACACCTGTCACTATTATTATTAATACTCAGAATGACAGATACTTGGTTATCATTTCTCGGGCTGGTAAGGCCTCTCCTCTTCCTGTCCTGGTCGGTCTGCTTTCTCCTGTCTTGGTTTTGGCTCTTACTTTCTCTTCTCTCCATGTCAGCTTTGGGCCTCAGTTTCCTCTGGTGTCAAATGGGGATAGTACCTACTGTCCTGCCTTCTTCAAAGGGGATTCTAGGTGCTCGGGGGCTCGCCGTCCACCTGTGCAGTTCCACCCACTGCTGAGTTTCTTTGCTTGTAGGTGAACTTATTTCATACATTCTCCAGAAGGTCGACCAGTATATTATCTTCCATAAAGAATGTAATAAGATTCTCCAGAAGACCCTATTAGCAAAAAGAGAGGTGGTACTGGAAGGGATGATCTGTGGCTATAAAGGCAGAGGAAAAGATTCTTGTCGGGTAAGTTCACGGACCCCTTTCTACCTCTGTATTGAGGGAGAAAAGTTTCCTCATTCTCCAGTGGCAGGGACTGGCTTATTTACCGCCTCCTGCCTTCACCCCTTAGTTAAGGAGATTCCTTCAAAAGGGAACACTCCGGGGGGTGGGGAGGATGTGCGGGCAGGCATCGAACTTCCCCTGAGTGGCATCTATTGTGCCAGTGTGAGCATTGCCCACAGTAGCTCAGTTAACCCGCATCACAACCCTGCAGCATAGTCATCACGCCTGTTCTGCAGATGTGCGGTCCGAAGGCGTTAGCGCAAGGTCCCGCTGTGAGTGCCTGCAGGGCTCCCGGGCCCACAGTCTGCCCTCCTCACCAAGCTGCCTTCCTCAGGAGAGGGCATTTGAGCCAGGTCTGAGAAGATGCGTATTTGGATTTCTTGGAAAGAGAACAGCATTTTAGGGAGAAGGAACAGTACATGGAGTGGCTCAGAGGCCTGAGGGAACTCGTCACATTTAAGGGACGTTTCGCGGGTCCGAAGCAATGAGGTGGCAGCTCTGGCCAGAGAAGGGCTCGGGGCCAGACTGTGTGTGGCCTGGGACGCTATGCCAAGTTCCTAGCTGCTGTCTGGGCAGGAGCGCAGACTAGGCGAAGATGCTGGGTCCTGAGCAGCACCTGGGGCCATGGGATGGGCAGACAAGGGGTGTTTGGGTTGAATCTTCAGTTCTCGGTGACTGCCTGCTTGTGAGGGCGGGGGTGAGGGAGAGGCGGGGCATTTCCGGCCAGGCTGGTGGGTGCTGGGGCCACCCGAGCAGACTTGGGAAAGGACGTGAAGAGTTCTGTGTGAGGCGGGTGTGTATGGGGTGTCTGGGAGTGGGGCTTAAAATACGGAGGCAGCTGGCTATATGGGTTAGGACCCCTAGGGAAACTTTAGGCTAGATGAAAGGACTTGGGAGCTGTCATGCAGAGGTGATGTTCGAAATGTTTAACGACTGTTGTGCTTTGGGACATAACCAGACATAATATCCTCGGAGGATGTTGAAGTGTTCTCATTCATTTCTCAGTTCTCACTTCTCATAGTCACAGCGACCGGGGCCTGGCAGGAGCCCGGGGGCGGCCCACACGCGCCCGTCTCCCCAGGGCCGTGCGGCGCCATCTGCTTGCTCTTGCGTGGGCGCTCTCCCAGCTCTGCAGCTCGTTTCTTTCTCTTTCCGCAGGGGGATTCTGGGGGCCCCATGGTCTGTCAGTTTAATGAAACGTGGGTCCAGGTGGGGATCGTGAGCTGGGCCGTCGGCTGCGGCCGTGGCAACATTCCTGGAGTTTATACGGATGTTGCCTTCTATAGTAAGTGGATAGTGGCCGTGGTGAACCAGGCCGCCTCCGTGTGTCCCGCGGCGTTCCTCCTCCTGCCCCTGTGTCTGGGGCTGCCCCTGGGCGTCCTGGCGGCTCCGTGACCACCGTGACCACCGCGGCCCTCTCCCCGCCTGGTTCTGGGCCTCTCCTCCCACCTCCCACCCCTTCTCACTGCCCCGCCCTCACGTTCCGGCGGGGGCTCGCTGACCCTGTGGAGGCCACACGCTAGAAGACACAAGCCAGGCCGGAGTCCCGAAGGCGTCCCAGCCTGGTGCTCCGGCCACCTGCCTCGGCCACGCCGACACCTCAGCCATGCCGGGAGGGAGGGTGAAACCGTCCCGACTCGAGGGCCCGCGGACCCGCCGGTGGCGCACGGTGCTTCGTGGACGTCTGTGACTTCTGCCGAAGAAGAGACATCGTCAGTGGCGAAGAGCCTGAGCCCGGGGTGGCGTCGGGCTCTCTCCCGACACTTTGTCAAACCAGGCAGCTTGGCGATGGTCCGGAGAGAGTGAATGCGGTCTCACCTGGTCCCTGCTGTCTGGGGCGGGAGAAGTTCCTCTGCGCCCCCAGTGCGTGGCCCGCCTCTGCCACGCAAGCCTTCCTGGGCCAACCCAGTCTTGGAACCTCCTTCCTCAGTGCCCTGGTGGCCACCTCCGGGCTTTAAGGAGTGTGGAGATTTCTGATGTCGATTGAATAAAATGTTTGGAGAGTGGCTTGTGTGTTCTTCATCTCTACTGGTCTGAGAGTGTGGGGACATTAAAGAGAACCTACCTCTCATTTAGCTCGGGACGATGTTTATGATGCTTAAAACCCCCTGGAAGGAGCCGTAGGTCCTTGCCTGCCTGATGCGAGTTCCACGGGTGGTTTTAGTAGCTGGGCCCTGCTGCTCTCCCAGTCCTGCTTCTCACAGCCATCGGCACCTCTGCAGGAAGCTTTGCAGCTGTGTTTGCTAGCCATCACATCCGGGAAGGAGGAGACAGAGAGAGACTGGAGAGAGGGGTCAGGGTATTGCGTCCAATTTGCGACCCCCATTTTCTGCCTATTTCTGCTCCCCTCCCCACCCCCTTCTAGGTATGTGAGGCCTTGAGCACCAGATCGCCCTGGCCAGGCTAGGGAAAGCACAGGGCTGTAACTGCTTATTTAAAAGAGGAGGAAGATTTTAAGTTTGTGATAGAAACTTTCACTTTAAGAAGCTAGAAAAAAAAAAATTATCCCCAAATGAAGAAGAGGAAATAAAGACAGGAGTGAAAATCAATAAAGTAGTAAATGACTAAAAAAGAGAGGGAGCTCTTAAAATCTCTGGTCTCAGAATCACCTTACATTCTCAAAAAGATTTTTTTGAGACTTCTCGATAGCTGGCGTATGTGTTTTAGATCTATCGATATTTACTTCATTAGAAATTAAAATAATTTTAATTTAAAATTAAAAATATTTTAATTATTTATTAAAATATTTTATTTATTTAAAAATAAAACCCGTGTATGTAACGATAAGTGACATATTTCCATGAAAAAAAACCCCTATTATTTACAAAAGAAAAATGTAGTCTGAAGAATGGTATTGTTTTACAGTTCCCTAAACTTCCTAAATGGCACCCGTTAACAAAAGACAGCTGGGTTATCATTCTCTTCCAAAACGTATTGTTTTGGATGAAGTGTATGAAGAAAACTCAGTTTCACACAGATATACAGTTGGAAAAGTGAGGAGTATTTTAATAATGTTTTCAGGTAATTGAGAATTTTTCAAAATTGTTTTACAATACACCCAAACTTGACAAGTGGTAGTTTCCTGCAGTGTGGAATATGGAACTTTTGTATTCATTACATTGAAATCTGTTGGTCTTTCACTTTAAGTGGATCTTTTAGCCATACATAATTTTGTAAATCATTGGAAAATGTTGATTCACTTAGTTATGCAGATTTTCCAAATGTGGATACATTTCATTACACAATATTCAACAATCACATTCACTTATATTCCCAGCTACCGTTATTGGAAAAGTATTTAATTATTGGAAAGCCATTGAGCTTATGGAACAAATATAAATTTTCCAAAATTCAAAATTTCACTTCGAAGCTCAAATATTATCAAATTTCATTGGTGACAAATCCTGTCAGTTGTTTTTCTTTAAAGTTGCAGATTCTAACTTTGCTCAGTTTTTAGAAAATATCAAGCACGCCAAGTCTAATAACCATAGTTTGACTATTAGTCATTCTTTTTAAGTAAAAATGATGTCCCATGATGAAAGTGGCTAGTTCCTAGTTCAGCTCTCAGCTCAAAACAGTGGGACTGTTTGCTTAAGTCAACATCATACTTCGTAGAGCAGAAATGCTTTTTGCCACTTCAACACACAAAATTTTAAATAAAGTGGACTAACAGGTCAATACTTGACAAAATTAGTAATTTCTACTTCTCCATCAAAGACATTTTACACGTGAATCTGGACCGATTAATTCTGTGAGTGGTGTGCCACCCCCGAGAGTAGGCTGCAGCGTGTAAGACTCTTTCTCACTAGCATACTCACTCTCTGTGTCTTGCTCACCTTGCTGGCTTTGCAGAAGCAAGCTACCATGAGTCCTACAGCCACAGGAAATGAATTCAGGCAATAGCTGACCGAGCTTGGAAGCAAACCCTTCCCCAATCAAGTCTCCAGATGAATGAGAACCCAGCCCTGGCTGACGCCTTGATCGCAGCCTTCCAGAAGACCCGGTGAAGCTGTGCCTGGACTCCTGGCCCACAGAACTGTGAGATAACAAACGTGTTGTTTTAAGCCGATACGTTTGTGATTATTTGTCATGGAGCAGAGAAAACTAAGAGAGAGGCCGTTCCAATATTTGATCAGGTCTCTAGCTTCTGTCTAATGAAGTTTATGATAGGTCTAATGGGTCCTGTAGTCATGTGCCTACCGTTGTGCCTTCTTTACCAAAAAGCAGGCCCCTGGGCCTAAACACAGGGTCCCATGATGGTAAATCAGACTCTGCGTGAGTCCACTGATGTGGAGCTGGCAAAGGCATTACAGGCAGGCAATGCTATTTACAAATTTAGAATACGTATCGATCCCAGTAAGGATGAATTGCTGGCCCTCCGGGGTGGATGGAGGTTGATGCCATCATCTTGCAACCAAATAGCTGGTTGGTCTCCTTCAGGGACGTAGCATATCAAGGGCTTGGCATCGATCTCTGAGGCTGACAGAACGGGAATCCAGCAGCAGTGGTAACTACATCGGCTCTGGTAAGAGGGAGCCCATGTCGTTTTACTGGGTGAATGAAAAGCCTTTGATGCTGCCAACGCAGCTACTCTGTTCAGAGGCACAATGCGTGAGCATGGAAGTTGACAAGGACAGGAGTTCGGGGGCCTCTGCTGGAGGAGTTGTCTCATTCACTTGGTTGTTGGGTGTCTCCCCTGCACTGGGTGCTCATTGTGGGGTGTCGGCACAGGATAGAAAAAGCTGCACATCGTGTCCCCTCTCCCATAAATTCATCCGTGCGCTTCTTCCCCAGATCTTTGAATTTCGGTCTCTCTAAGGCCCCAACCAACCAGACAAGCCATTCACCGCTGCTCGGGGTCTCATAGATATTCTCACTCGTGCAACGTCTCCTTTCACAGTAGGTGTACTGATGTGCAGGTGTGTTGTTTGAAGCTCTAGGCACAGGATTTCCCCTCGTCACCATCTTTCAGGGCCACCCCCGAATGCGTCCCTCTTTCATCGGCTGGTCACAGGACGTTCCCTATAAAGCTATGGGTGGGAACTGAGGGAGAAACTTCAGTTTGATACAAGTTGGTGACACGGGGGTGTAGCCATTGCTTGTGTCTTCCAGACCTGCTGCGATCCGATCCCAACGGTATTATTACTTCCGCCGAATGATGAACGGCTTTGTCCGACTGGGTCTGACTTGGTGAGTCTGGCTAACCGATACCTTACGATGGGAGGTGCTTGTCTTAGTCACTTAACGTTTCATGGTCTGGCATTTAGGTTCTTTTAGGGTTCAGGAGTTGCTTTTCAAATAATATACAGTTTCTTTGCTGTATTGTCTGGCTCCAAGGTTGTAGGTGTCTATACCGTGACTCTCTAAATAGGACATAGCAGAGACACCTTATAGTATTTTTATTCACCACCGCAAACTCCAGCTCCATGGGATTTGCCGGGTCATACGGCCCGATTGACAAGGCTGCACATACCGTGGCCTAACTTCATCTCTGGCAGGAGGAACCGCAAAGCACCGTGGCCACTTTCATGTGTGTGATGGAGATTAACCTCCCTCAAGATTTTTTTTTTTTTTTTTTTTTTTATCTCATCACATTTCTTTTGCTATGTAAGGTAATATGTCACGGGTTTCAAGGATCAGAGTGTGGACATTTTTGGAAGGCCATTATTCTGTCTACCACAGGGTTGCTTTCAGATGTCGGTTATAGTTGTGCCCCCTTATCCTTGGGAAATGCATTTCAAGACCCCCAGTGGATGCCTGAAACCACGCACAGTACCAAACCCTATGTATACAGTTGACCCTTGAACAACATGGGTTTGAACTGCACAGGTCCACTTAAATGTGTTTTTTCCCCAATAAACGTGTACGATACTATAAGTATATTTCTCTTCCTTATGATTTCCTTAATATTTTCTCTCTTCTAGTTTACTGTCAGAACGCAGTATATAATATACAAAACATATACAAAATGTGTTAATTAATTGTTTATATTTTCAGTAAGGTCAACAGCAGGCTACTAGTAGTTAAGGTTTTTGGGGGAGTCACAAGTTATATGTGAATTTTCGACGGAAAAGGGGTCAACGTCTCTAACCCCTGTGTTGTTCAAGGGCCAACTGTACTATGCTTTTCCCGATACGGATATACCTATGATAAAGTTTAATTTATGAATTAGGCACAGTGAGAGGTGAACAGTCACAACTACTAATAAAACGACAATGATAGCAGTACGCTATAACAAAATTTATGTGACTGTTGTCTCTCAAAATCTCTCCTTGTAGCATACTCGCTTTTTCACTTAAAGAAAGCACTTTACGGCTTCTCTTTATGGCATCGTTCCTCTTGCGCTTTGAGGCCGTTATTAAGTAAAAGAAGGGCGACTTGAACACAAGCAGCCCAACACGGTGACAGTCGACCTGACGGCTGAGACAGCTGTGAGGTGGCTGAGGAGCGGGTGCCGTTATACAGCAAACGAAGGGATGATTCCCACGCCTGGCCGGACGGAGCAGGATGGGGCGAGATCTCATTACGCTGTTCAGAATGGAGGGAAATTTAAAACTTAATGAATTTCCCCCCCCCCCCTGGAATTTTCCAGTTAATATTTTTGGACCGCAGTTGACCACGGAACGTGAAAGCGTGGATAAGTGGGGGGCGGGTGGGGGGACCACCGTATTATGAATAGCTACTACGAACGTTTGTACAGGTACGCGTGTGTGTGAACATACAGGTTTACTACTGTGGGATGAATGCCCAGGAGTGCAATCCCTGAGTTGTATGGAAATTGCATATTTTAATTTTTAAGAAACTGCCAATCTGTTTTTCCAGAGAGGTTGTAATGTTTCACATTCCTACCACAATATCTCTGTATTTGGCGTCGTCGCTATTTTTAATTTCAGCCAGTCTGTTAGGTGTGCGGTGATATTTCATCGTGGTTTGAATTTCCGTTTCACTAATGGCACTTTTCATGTGTGTGTTGTTTTTTATATTAAAGGTAACATTATTTATTATTCTAATGTTGTGGTTAGTGACGTTAAGTGCAAAATTTATGTTAAAGAGTTTAAATCTTTATTGCAAACAAGGAGGGGAGGGAAACGCAGAGACAGGCCTAACCCAAGCATAGTAGAGTTGTGGATGCATCTGTGTGAACTAACCGGCGTTGGTGGGGTGGCTGCCACTCTCTGGCCAGCCACCTGGGCCAGGGGATGCTGAGTGCCTGGGAAGCGCCCCACTAACGAGTCCACGCAGAGCTGGAAAGAAACAAGACTCACCTGAGTCAGGACTCCGCAGTCCGGTCTCGCCCGTGCTCTGACCTTCAGATGACCCTAAGAGTGGGGACAGGACCTCAGTTCCCTCCTGGGACTCCCCTGTTCCTCCCACACCCAACAGCGGGGCAAGGCGGGAGCCGCCACAAGGGGGCGCCCCGACAAGGCTGAGGCCACCGGCGGTGCCCATGGCGTCCCTGGGCGGCCCCCGGGGTGGCGGCCGCTCGCTGAGCCTTGTGGTCTGGCTGCTGCTCCTCCAGCTTGGGCTCCGTGAGGCTCAGGCGAGCGGGGAGAGGGCGCAGGGCGGGTCGGCGCTACCCTCGGGGGGCGGCCGCCGGGCCTCCGCGACGAGCCTGTGGAAGTCGCCACCTGTAGGGGTTCCGGGGTCCTCTCGGGCCCCCGAATCCCGTGTGGTTATGGTAACCCCCAACTTGGTGGCGTCTACCCCTCCTGACTCTGTTTTCCGCAAGACTCTGGCAGCTTCACAGGCACCAGCACAAATCCCAAGCCTGACCCGGGAGCACTGGCCAGGTAGGAGGGGGCTGAGACCCTGCCTTGGGCGGGGAGGGTCTCAGGGGCACACGGTGTGACTGGGGCGGGGGTTCTGAGTGGACCCGACCCCGCCCTTGAGCTCTGAGTGGACATGGCCAGTCTCTGAGGAATGTTCTGGAAAACAGACGGGCTCTGGGGCCCTGAGGCGCCATGGCCTGGCACCCACCCATGGTTCTGAGACTCGGGATCTGGCGGTGACAGAGCTGCCCGCTCTCAGCCCCCTCCCTTCACTGGCCCGCTCCAGGGTGTGGCCATCGCAGCCTGAGGATCGTGGGTGGAAGGCCCGCTTCACAGAAGAAGTGGCCCTGGCAGGTGAGCCTGCAGGTCCAGGACAAGCACGTGTGCGGAGGCTCCCTCATCGGCAACCGCTGGGTGCTGACCGCCGCCCACTGCATATATGGGTGAGTGTTCGCGACTCCCGGCTTGGGCTCCTGGCCTGGAACCGGTCCAGTCCCCCTCCCGGAGCTCTGTCTTCCTCATCAGGAAAAGCAGGGTCACGGTCCCTCCTCTACAGGTTGTAGTCAGAGGTAAGTGATGTTAGGGCCCTTGGTAGCCTGGAAAGACAAATCCAAAATCGGGTTCACAGCCACCTGTGATGATTAACCTTCATCAAGCGGCAGGAAGGGGGAGAGGTGACAGCTGAGAGACAGTGTGCGAACAAAGGCTTTGAAGGAAGACTACTTAAGGGGCATGAGTGTAGTAACTTAGCTAAAGCAATGGTCTCAAACTTTCCTAAGCCTGGGAACACCTGGGGAGCTCATTAAAACACAGGTTGCCTGTCCCTAACCCCCAGAGTTTCTGATCCAATAGTTCAGGAGTAAGACCCGAGAATTTACATTTCTCACAAGTTCCTAGGTGATACCACTGATGCTGCTCATCTGGGGACTAAACTTTGAGAACCCTGGATAGAGTGGCCAGGGGTCCGGGGGAAGGGACGTGGTTTGGAGGGAGGGAAGCGGCCGATGGCTGGCACTGGAGATGGGCGCAGGCTGGGAAGAAGCTGGAAGACGCGGAAGGGGAGGCTAGACCCTCGAAGATCTCTCTGCAGCCACTTGGACTACACGGCGAAGATAGGAGACATATACATGAGGCAGACCTCCAGGACGTCCCTCAAGGTCCCAATTACAGATATCGTGATCCACCAAGACTATAAGCCTTTCGGAACAGTCGAAAATGACATTGCTTTGGCTCTGCTCGAGTTCCCTGTGAATTACACCCCATACATCCAGCCCGTGTGCTTCCCAGAAAAGACTTTCATGGTGCAAGCTGGTACAGAGTGCTGGGTGACTGGATGGGGAAAACTACATGAAAAAGGTGAGACGGTGAAGCCAGACCGTAACAGATTCAGGCTGCTAAGGAGACAGGGATGCAGTTTCCTAGCGAGTAAGGAAGGAGGGTGGAGGAGATGCGGCTAGGAAGTAATTTAATGGTGTCGCAAATGTCTATTAGCATGTCAGGACCTAGGGGCTTGGGCGACAAGCAAGGTGGGTTCTTTCTAGGGTGGATTTTAGTTGGGGGGGGGTGTCGATCTGCCTGCTAATCCGAGCTGTCCCAAACTAGAATGACTTGCCTTGGTGGATAAGGAGATTTCTGTGAGTGAGAAGAGGCCAGGGAACAAACATGCCTCTAGGTGAAATTGTGAAGCTTCCTATGCGCATGGGAGGGAGGCTGGATTTAGTACCTTTGGGGCACTTTCTGTCTGAAAGTCTGGTCCTGCTCTAAAGACGCCTTACTGATGTACAGTACACCTGTCACTATTATAATACACAGAGTGACAGATACTTGGTTTTGATTTCTCAGTATGGTAAGGCCTCGCCTCTCCCTGTCCTGATCTGTTCTTCCTTCTCCTGTCCTGGTTTTGATTCTTGCCTCCTCCTCTCCCCATGCCAGCTTTGGCCCTCATTTCCTCCAGTGTGAGGTGGGGACAGTATCCACTGTGGAGAGGATGTCTGTGTATGAACACACCTTTGAGACCCAGAGTGGGTGCCAGGGGCCTCTGTCCAGGCCCACTAAGCAGACCCACCTGCTCCAAAATTATCTTTGCAGATTCTAAAGACGCAGCCCCAGAACTGCTTCAGGAGGCCGAGCAAAGCATCATTCGCTATGAGAAGTGTAATGAGATACTCAAGAAGAAGTTGAAGAGTGAGACTAACATGGTCAAGAAAGGGACCGTCTGTGGTTACAGCGCCCTAGGGAAGGACTCCTGCCAGGTCAGTTCATGGGCCTTTGCCACTCTGCATGTTGCTTGTCACCTCAGAGGTTCTTCTTGCATCTGCATCATCTGCCAGTCCCTCCATTGGCTCTTTATTCAAATTAAGGGGATTCAAGGGACGAGCTGTCAAGGTTCTGCCAGCTGGCCTGACCTGGTCCTTCAGTAGAGAGGAGATGCTGCTGCCCGGGGTGAGACAGGGAACGGGGGAGAGTCAGGCAGGAACTCCCAGTGATGTCACTCACATTTTTGAATCCCTTCTGTGTGATGGGCAATATACTTGGGTAAGGATTTTATTCATTATTATCATCTCAGGGTACATGTATTTTCTTTGTTTATATTCGATATTTTCTGAACATAATTTTTTGAGTATGTATGCAAATTTTGTTTAAGAATTTTCAACTTTCAAATCTCATTCACAGACGGCAGGGCTTGGCGGGAGCCTGGGGGAAGCCCGGCGAGCCCACCTCCCCCGCGCCTGGCAGTGCAGCCCGTCCATTCTGGGGTTGATCTGCTTTCATTCCTCTCTTTGTTTCTTTCTCTTTCTCCAGGGAGATTCTGGGGGGCCCCTGGTCTGTGAATTTAATAAGACCTGGGTCCAGGTGGGGATTGTGAGCTGGGGCATTGGCTGTGGTCGCAGAGGATTTCCTGGAGTTTATACAGAAGTTAGTTTCTACAAGGACTGGGTCTTTGATCACATGAGTCAGGCTTCTTCTCAGTACTCGGCAGGCTTCCCCCTCCTGCCCCTGTGTCTGGGGCTGCCCCTGGGCGTCCTGGCGGCTCCGTGACCACCGTGACCACCGCGGCCCTCTCCCCGCCTGGTTCTGGGCCTCTCCTCCCACCTCCCACCCCTTCTCACTGCCCCGCCCTCACGTTCCGGCGGGGGCTCGCTGACCCTGTGGAGGCCACACGCTAGAAGACACGAGCCAGGCCGGAGTCCCGAAGGCGTCCCAGCCTGGTGCTCCGGCCACCTGCCTCGGCCACGCCGACACCTCGGCCGTGCCCAGCGTGCCGGGAGAGAGGGTGAAACCGTCCTGACTCGAGGGCCCGCGGACCCGCCGGTGGCGCACGGTGCTTCGTGGACGTCTGTGACTTCTGCCGAAGAAGAGACATCGTCAGTGGCGAAGAGCCTGAGCCCGGGGTGGCGTCGGGCTCTCTCCCGACACTTTGTCAAACCAGGCAGCTTGGCGATGGTCCAGAGAGAGTGAATGCGGTCTCACCTGGTCCCTGCTGTCTGGGGCGGGAGAAGTTCCTCTGCGCCCCCAGTGCGTGGCCCGCCTCTGCCACGCAAGCCTTCCTGGGCCAACCCAATTTTGGAGACCCCTTCCTCAGCACCCTGGTGGCCACCTCCAGGCTCACCCCAAGTTATGTTGAGGCATTAAAGAGTGCAGAGGTTTCTGATGTCAACTGAATAAATGTTTGGAGAGTGTGTTCTGAAGCTCTGCTCTTCTGGACCTTGTGGGCTCGCATGTAGCAAACTCTGTAGATAGTTTCCCATTTCTTAGGGACTATATGCAGTTCTTATTAAGCCCTAGAGGAAGAGTGAGTCCAACCTGCTCATATGTGAGTCCTAGGGATGGTTTTAGCCAGCACCTGGGGCCATATTCCCCGTGCTGCCCTTATAGTCATCAGCATGTCCGCTGGGAGCTTTGTCACCTAATTTAACAGCCTCTGCAGCTCAGAATAGAGGTTCAAGAAAAACCAGAACTAGGAGCAAGAGTGAAGTTGGGGCATGAGAAATATCCCTCCTCTTCCGCTGCTTTTACTTTCTGTCCCCCCGCCCCCTTGTTACCAAGAACTGGCCCTGTTTCCCCTGTCCCCACCCCAGGAGAGCAAGAGAGACTCACTGGATTAGGATCTAGTTCTGTATCCTCGTTCCAGGGCTGAGTGTCCCAGCATCTCTCTGTGTAGCTGCTCATTGACTCCCTCCTCTGCCCTCCCCAGGGGTCAAGGTTTTAGCTTCCGGATATCCGTGACCTTCAGAGGGCAGCCTGTGTCAGTCCCATGTGTTGCCCAGGAAAGGCGGGGCTTGAGAGACAGAGTTTACAACAAACCTATAACATCCCACATAGGTGCTCTTGGTTAGCAGGTAGCTTTTCTCCTTATGGCTCCACTCGGTCCTGCGGTGCATGCTCTACCTGGAGGGCTTGTTAAAACACAGATCACCAGTTCCACTCCCAGCGTGTCCAGTCCTGTAGGTCTGGGGCGGGACTTGAGACCGTATATCTCTACCACATTGCCAGGTGATGCTGTTGCTGCTCCGGGCACCACGTTTGGAGAACCACCGCTCTGCAGAACAGGAGTGCAGAAGGCACCTCCTCGTGCCTGCCTTGGCACACATCACCTGTACTCGCCTCCTATTGGTGGGAACTCGTGCAAACCCCCTTTGATGCCAGGCTGCGGAATGTGGTTCCCAGAGCTGGACCCCCGCACTAGACAAGAGAAGCAGGAGTCCTGGTGGTCGTCTCCCACTCTCTGCCACACGAGCAGATCCAAAGACAGCATCCTGCAAAGATGCCCTGTGAGAGCCGGGGCCTGGCACGTGGCATCCTCTCTCTCTCTCAGTTGCACCATCCGGTTGGTGGGCTGCGGAAGAGGAGGACTGCCTTTTCCTCTCCTCACTCCCCAGACTCCTCGTTCAATCAAATCTTAGGTTCAGCCCAAATGCTGCCTTCTCTAAGGCAGCTTCCCTTGTTCCCTATCCTTACGGTTCTTCTATCTGCTCTCTGCAGCTTTCCAGATTCTCAGACCAATACAAATCGCGCAACTCTCCACTACGCCAAGCTCAGGAGAGCAAGGGTGTTACTGTCAGAGACTGGGCGGCAAGGTGCCATCTCTGGTCCAGGAATTCGGGTATACTTTCACAGGTCGGGTTCTGGGGGCACTGTCACCAATTTAGGGCCCTTGGGGGTGCTTTCATGGGGCTGGCCTCGTGGAAGTAATCAGATCAGGGCTCCGAGGTCATCTTCCAGGAACAGGCACTGGGCGGCGGGCGCGCTCGGGGCTCCGGGGTCGCCATCACGTGCCGCGCACGCAGCCGTGCGCGGGAGGGGCGTCACGTGCCCGCAACTCCGTCGGGTCACGTGCACGGCACCCTCACGCATCCCCGCGCCTTCGTGTCTCGGTGGCCGCCGGGTGGCACCTCGCGGTCCTCAGGTCCTCATGGCCGCCTCGCCGTCCGCCCTCGGCGGTGGCCCTGGAGCCTCGAGGCCCTGGGGTCTGAGCCGCAGCTTCTTGATGCTGCTGCTGCTGCTGCTGCTGCTGCTGCCGCCGCCGCTGCACAACCTGGGTGAGGCGGCGCCTTCACAGGGGCTGTTCCTCCGCCTTCATCCCCAGCTCCCCTGCGCCTCACCCTGCAACCTGCAACATTCAGGGCAGGGAAGGGGGCTGACCCCGGGGCGCGGCTCTTTGTTCTGGCCATCTGGGACCTTGTGACCTATCCCCCCCACCCCCGCAGCCACCCGGCCTCTACTAGCTCCTCCCAGGATCTCACCAGGGCCACTCCAGGGGTACCGAATCCCTGCCCTCTCTGGCCTCCTGCCTCGTGCCCCACCTGCCCCACAGCCTCCTGGGGACTCCTGGCTTTTCTCCTAGCCATTTCCTTCCCCTGTCAGTGTGGACCTCGTGGCTAAGACCCCCAACCCTCTTGACAGCATCCTCAAGCCTCTGGCGCGCTATCCCCTACCTGGGCACCACTGGAGACCCCCCGCTTGGGCATGCTTCCACTCCAGAGAAAATTGGTGGTCCCGCCTACTTTAAGAATATCCCAAAATGCACCTTCTCCCCAGACCCTCTATTCCAACCCAGTGCACCTCACTAGAAGCTGCTTCGTTCACTCAGTGGACACAGGCCCCGAGCTGCCATCTCCCTTGACTCCTGCCAGCCTCAGGGCCCCCCCCCCCCCCAAACCTGGCTACTCACCACCATCCTCACTCATTTCTTTAGGAGTCACAGACAAGTCCCCTGTTCCAGGCCAGCCCGCTTCCGGCGCTGGTCTGCAGCCCTCCCCGTGTGGGCTTCTTCCGCTGCCCCCTCACAGACCTACAGCCTCTCCCTTTCTGTTTGCTGTATTTCTTCCCTGCCTCTCTGCCCTCACCGCTGGGCTTCTCAGAGTAAGAGTTTTCATGCCGCCCTCCAGGCCTCCCTTCGTCCTTAGCCGATTCCTGGCACGGCTCTGCCTTACTGTCCCAACCCTCCTCCCGCTCCCTCCTTTTCCATCTTCTGTAGTCTGCAGACTTCTCTCCGGATTCTCCTCTCCCTCAGGGTAACTCCCTTGCTCTTCTGTGTCCCTCCCGGCCACCCGTGCTCTGTTCATCCATGACGGATTGGTGTTCCCTGAGGTGCTGTCTGGGTCCCCTCTTTGCTGCTCCCTGGGGGAACGCACTTGCCCTGGGGCAGTGAGCTGCCATTTCTGAGACGCTGCCTCGCCAAAACCACCTGTCCGGACACACATCCACCTGCTTGACCCCTCCACCTGAATGACCTAGAAACAGCTCAACTGCCTGGAGGCCGAAGCTGAGGCCCTTTGTCTTCCTACAAACTGGTTCTCTTACTCCCTTCTCTGACTCAGTGGACAGCAGCCACGCGTCTCTAAAATCAGAAATGGGAGGTTGGTGGCGCGGGGCGGGAGTTAGAGGGGTCATCCTAGACTCGGCCATCTTCCCCACCTCCAGCTCGCCACGTGTGTCCTCACTGCTGCTCCCTCGTTCAGACCCCATTTCCCGCCTGGTTTCTGCAGAGCCTCACTGACTTCAGTCTTGCCACCTTCCTGTCTAGTCCCCATGCTGCCTTCGCAGTGTGAGTCTGACCATGCCACACCTCCACTGGCCTCCTTCCTCCCAGAAGGGCTCACGTCGGCTTCATGGCCTGGCTTCTAAGGCCTCTCACGACCGACCCCTGACTCTGCTCCCCAAGCATCATTTCTTGCCTTCATGGGTCTTGCCCTTAATCTTCCATTGCCTCGGGCATACACCATGATGCTTCTTTTGCAAGGAATGTCGTTGTCACATCTCATTTCTGTTTCACCTTCTCATCTTTAAGACCTGGCTCAATCCCCTCTCTTCCTAGAGGCCTCTCTGTCCACCACTTCTTCTAGGCTCACCTGACACCTGTGGCTTCGTCCCCACATTGATCTCAGGTGATTGTGGGTTTACCTCTGTCTGCCCGGGTGGACAGCATGTTCCTCAAGGGCAAATACACCTCTGTCCTCACCAGCTCTGGGGTGTAGGCCGGGAACGGAGTGGCATATTAGAAAATATTTGGTGAAGGGATGAATGAACTACTTGATGAACATGCATCTCTTCATTGTCATCCTGTCATGACCTCTCGCTTCATCTCTGTCCCCCTCTTCTCCTCCAGGTTACAAAGAACACAACGCCAAACCAGGTAGGTGGGGTAAACCCCTGCTGCAGGAAAGCCTCGGCTCCTGGGAGGGTGCGTTCTGAAAAGGGCAGGGTTTCTGGATCCGTAGGAAACAGGAATTTAGTGTCAAGGGCTTGCTTTTTTAAAGTCCAGCCTGTGGCCACCAGGACATACAGACCTAACGGTGCAGAGGAAGGAGCGTCTGGGCCGTCTGCGGGAATGCAGAGCCTCTCTGAATCAGCGCAGGCTGCATTCGAGCAGGGGCCCTGTCCTGGAAGCTGATGCAGACCCTTTTCTACGCAGAAACCTTTGGGGCTCTAAACTGTTATGTTGCAAACAGAGCCTCTGGGGCCCTGTGGCAGTGCCTGCAGAGCCTGGCTCTGCTGGGTCTTCTTGTCTTTTTCTTAGACCTCAAGGGTGGAGGATGGGTTGATCCTGCTTGTTATGGGCCTCTGTTGTCATGGGCACACCCCGATTTGTTATGGATTGTTCGATCAATAGATTTAGTTATTCCCGCTTATGTTCATGCCCCCCTCCTGTTCCCTTTTTTTTTCCCTCCTTCCACCCTTGTTTGTATGTTCAGTGCATATCTCTCTGTTGGTGTGTTCTTGTAAAAATACGTGTTGCGGTTTTGGGTCTATATCTTTTTAACTTACACAAATAGTATATGCACTAGATCTCTTTCTGTTTTTTCTTCTTTTCATTCAGCCCTATTTTTTTTTAAACCAGTTTATTTTGAAAAAGTTTTAAACTTATAAAACACTGCGAAAATATGATAGTGCAAGGACAATGTCTTTGTGATTACGGCAAATATACACATACATCATTTTCTCAGAATCAGTTGAGGGTAACACACAGCATGGCCTTTATCTCTAAATACTTGGGTGTGTATTTTCTGTGAAGATTCTCTGAGATAGTCACAGTACACTTACGAACTTCAAAAATTTACATCAATGCTAACTTTCCTTTTAACTACTGTCCATGTTCCAATTTGGTCAGTTCTCTGATTCCTACCCGCAGTTAGTGAAGGTGTATATATTGCTCAGACCTGCCAACCTTTGATGCCATCCAGCTTTTACATTTTTTTGCTAATCTAATAGGTAAAAAAAAAAAAAAAAAATGACCTCCTGATTTAATTGGCATTTTTCTCATTACCGGTGGGTTTGAGCATGTCTTAATGTGTTGTTGGCCTCTTCGGTTTCTTCTTGTCTGTCTGTTAGCCTTGTTCCTGGGGTCGGGAATCCTCGATTTTGACGTAATTACAGCCCTCAGGTTAACGCTTCATGGTGTGTGTTCTGAGTCTGGTCTTGGGAGTCCTTTCCCACGCCGCGTTACGTGGTCTGCTGCCAACTCCACGGTTTTCCCTTTTGTGATTACGGTGCCGTGGCGCTGTGGGGAGGGAATCCAGCTTCGTTTTTCTTTTTCCTTCTACAGCGAGCCGGTTTTCCCAGCACTTCCCTGTCTCTGCTCGACGAGCTATCCTTTGCCCACCCATTATGGAGGCTCCTGCCTTTACATTAAGTTCCTGTGTTCCGTGGGGCAGCCTCTCAAGTTCGCTATTCTTTTCCTGTGGTCCATTTGTCTGTCCTTGTCAGTATCACACTGTTTTTGTTCTTAGGGCTTTGACATGTGTCCTAATATCTGCTAGGACAAGTGTCCCTTCTTCGCGGTACGTTTTCAAAGACTGATCTATTCATGGATCATTGTTTTTCTGTTTTAATTTTAGAGTAAGCTGATTAAATTTCTTTTAAAAAGTCTATCTTGGAAAGTGACTTTATAGATTAATTTGGGAAAATTACGTCTGAAATATTTAGTTCTATTTAATAGCAAGGGATGTCTCTTCATTTATGCCAGTCATTTTCAGTGTTCTTAATGAGAATTTTAAAGGTATTGCCACATAACTCTTGGGTAGTGTTGATAAGTTAATTCCTTTGTACTTTCTAATTTCTTGCAATTGAAAATATGTCTGATTTTGAATATATTTTCTAGTTGGTAGTGCTGGCATAGAGAAGTATTCTTGATTTTAAAAGTAAATTATTGAAGTATACACACACACACACACACACACACACACGAAGAGCACAAAATGTGAGTTCAGCTCAAGAAATGATCACACAGCGAACACACCTGTGCAGTCACCACGCAGGTAAGTACACCCTGGAGGTAGAGCCACGCCAGCACCCAGCCTGCCCTCTCCGCTGCTTCCTAGGCCCTCCTCCCGTGATGTACCCATTCCTCGCTTCTGACAGTACAGATTCTTTTTGCCTCTTCCTCAATGTTATGTGATGTTTGCTGTAGGTTTGTGGCATATAACTTTTATAAAGTTAAGGATTTCCTTTTCATTCCTAGTTTGCTAAGTAAGAGGTTGTTTTTTTTTCTTTTCTTTTTTTTGGTCATAAATATGTGTTGAAGTTTTCAAATGCCTTTTCCTTTGTGTATTGAGAAAAGCACATGATCTTTCTCTCTGTAGAGAAAAAGAAATGTTTATGTAGAGAACGCACTGAGGCTTCCTCCGTGTGGGACCACCTTTGCACTCCTTTGACAATCTCCACGTCATCACGGCACAACACTTTTGGCTGATCCTTTATTTATACTGTCTGCATCTATGTTCATCCATACAGTCGTGCAACTTGAGCGTTGGAACTAAGAGCTAAGGTTGTCGGAGCGTGCACACTAGGAGTGAGCAGGCGGCCTCGGCGGGCTCCAGGCTGGGCTCTTTCTCCAGCGGCCCGTGTAAGGCTTCCGACACACAAGTCTGCAGCTTGTCTTGACTCTGAGCAGTGTGGGCCTCTAAGAGGTGCCGTCGGCATTACAGCCTTCAGGAGCATGTCCTAGGGCCTTACCCGGACACAAGAAAGTGAGGTTCTGTGCTGACTGCTCCCCGCTCCCTGTGCGTCTCAGTGTCTCTGTCTCCTCCTGTGATGTCTCTACTGATTTTTAAAAAATCTCTTTCATTGTCATTTCCGGCCTAGCTCAGTGCCTTTGGGCAGGTCACTGTCCGTGTTGCCCCTCGGTCAGCCCCTCTTTGAAATGGGAGCAAGTCCCCGAGTTCATAGCCCTGTGCAGGTTGCCCCAGGGACATCTTGGTCTCAGTCATTCTTATCCTCCTCTATGCGGCCACTGTCTCTCCCTGGCACACTTGTCCCTGAAGCTTGTGGGAAACCCTGGTGGTCGGAGGATGTGGATGTGACCCGCCATTGGCCCTGGGAGGTGAGCCTCCGACTGGAGAATGAGCATGTGTGTGGAGGGGCCCTCATTGACCTCAGCTGGGTGGTGACCGCTGCCCACTGCATCCAAGGGTGAGTGTGGCCCATGTGTCAGGGCCTGGAGCCCCGGGGCTGCAACGGGCCCAGCCTAGCCTCCCTGTGTCCCTCGTGAAGCCAAGCAGGAGTGGGGGAGGTAGGGGGTGTGGGAAGAATGTCTAGAGCAGGGGAGTCATGCTCAGGAGCCCTCACAGGGCCCAGGGACTGAGCTGGGGCAGGACCCCCAAGCAGTAGGCAGCCGTAGTACAGAGTGCCCACCCCTCACACGCATGAGAACTATATGTAGACCAACACCTACATGCCCATGTATACAATACAGAGACCGGGCCGCCTCGAATCAACTCGAATGATGAGTGAGGGGACAGTCCTAGCTCCGACCCTGAGGGCCCCCGGCTGGGTTAGCAGGTCGAGCCAGCAGAGCAAATCAGGCAGGACGGCTGCTGGCCGGGAGGGGCGTAGCGCGTCTGGGGACCCGGCCATCTACCAGGCGGGCTCCGTGTCTCCCATAGCACCAAAGAGTACTCGGTGATTCTCGGCACCTCCAAGCTGAAGCCCGTGGACCCCATGAAGATGGTCTCGATCGGCGTGAAGGACATCATCATGCACCCCAAGTTCTGGGGCCGGACCTTCACCACGAGCGATATCGCCCTGCTCCAGCTTCACGACCCCGCCGTCTTCAGCAAGTACGTGCAGCCCATCTGCCTCCCGGAGCCCACCTACCACCTGAAGGTGGGGACGCAGTGCTGGGTGACCGGCTGGGGCCAGGTCAAGCAGCGCTTCTCAGGTGAGCAGGATGGGATGGAGGTGGGGGGCGGCGCCCGGGTGGGGGCGTGGTGGGGGCGGGATGCAGTCCCGTTCTTTCATGGTGCTTCTCTGGAAGCTGGTGGCTGTTACCTCTGCCCCTTGGTGCTTAGTGTGCTAGGACCACTCACGTCTGGTTCACACCGCTGTGCTGGCCGTGGGCACCTCACCCCAGCCTGGCCGTAGCTGGGCTGGGCGTGACCGTTTGCATCACGGAAGCTCAGAGTCAGGAATTCATAAATTCGTTCACTCGACAGACTTCTTCCACTTGCCGGACCCTTGTCATGGGGAACACCTGCCCTGCCTGCGGGGAGCTCTGCCTGAGCGGGCGGGGCGCAGGCTGACAGGGGGGAGGGGAGGAGACTTTTCAGGTGACCCCGGGATCAGCCAGGAGGATCTGGGAGGAGCTGTGGGAGCAGGGTCTGCCTGAGCTGCCTGTGGGAGGCTGACTGCTGCCCTGGTGGCTGAGGGCACAGCCAGCGTAGTGCTCAGAGGCTGGAAAGCAGCTCTGGGTGGTTGGGGTCTCGATTTGTTAGTGTTTGTGTTGCAGCTTGGATTGTGGTCTGCTTGTTTCAGAAGGAGAAGCTTCTCAGAGAAAGGGGTCCCGAAGCACAGCCGTAGGGACTGAGGGGCTTGCCAGACATGGTCCACAGAGCAGGGGGAAGGGCCACGTGCAAAGGGCATGGAGGCGCAGAGGGGCGTGGCTTCGCTGACTCTCAGGATGAAGGCCACGAGACTTGGGGAGAAGCTAGGGCCGAGTGGGGTGAGGGGTCAGTTCTCCACACTGGGCTCCTCCACAGCCAACTCCACGCTGATGCCAGAGCTGCAGGAGGCTGAGGTGTTCATTATGGACAACAAGAAGTGTGACCAGATTTACCGCAAGAAGTCCAGCATCCTCCACATCGTCCCTCTCGTCCTTGAGGACATGATCTGTGCCACCAATTATGGAGAAAACCTGTGCTATGTGGGTTTCGGGGAGGCTCTTGCAGCCCCCCTCCTGTTGGGCACTCCTGGGTTGGGGGACGGTTCCCTGGGGAGGGGTTTGCTTGGCCTTCCCCCTTGTCACCACTGCCAGGCCTTGCTCTGCTCCCGTCTTTTTCCCCCTGAGTCTGATTTTGCCTGATGTTCTGGGATGGGGTCCCAGCCGTCCTCAAAGAATGAAAGACCCTTCCAAGTGGAACTCAGAGGGTGGGCGTTCTGGGTCCCGACTGGGCCCAGAGCCTCCGTCACTCCTCTCTCTTTGCCTAGGGCGATTCTGGGGGTCCACTGGCTTGTGAAGTCGAGGATGGATGGATTCTGGCTGGGATATTGTCCTGGGAAAAGGCCTGTGCCAAAGTGCAGAATCCAGGTGTGTACACCCGTGTCACCAAATACAGCAAATGGATCAAGAAGGAGATGAGCAGTGGGGCTCTCCCAGGCCTCCACCGCGCCACGTGGCTCCTACTCCTGTCCTGGCTGCTGCAGCCCCGGATGGTCCCCTGATCTCCCCTCTCCCTTCTCTCTGCTTTGCCTCTGCTGAACGGGCCCGATCAAGGGCAGACCCAGGTCATGTGTCCATATTCAACCAGAGTCAAGGTGGGGACAGAGCGGCTCCTGGGGGACTGGCTCCTGCTCTGGCTTCCTGGTGGGGAGGGACCTGGTAGACGACTCGGCCTTGGGTGTCCAGGAGAGGGGACGTGTGGCCTGGAGAGGGCTCTGGATTTGGGGACCAGAATAGCAGGTATTAAATCTGTGCAAATGTGAGCTGGCTCTGTTCTCTTTTCTGGGTGGCCCCGGGTCGGGGTTGGGGTGGGTGGGAGGACGGCGTCTCCTAGAGTTAATTCTGCCAGGGGGTGCCCCAGAGCGGGGCTGGTGGTTTTTGCTGTATCACCAGTGCTGGGGCACGGGGAAAGGACCTGGGCTCGGGGCCCCAGTTTCCTCATCTGTAAAGTGGGAGAACTGTAGGGAGCCGTCGAGACACTCCGTGGGCCGACGGGAGAAGGCCCACACACGGTGCTCCCCAATCGGCTTTCATTTTTTTAAATAGCATTTAAAAATACTGATTACACAAGTATTCCATGTTTACCTCTATACTTTTTCAAGTGTTTTTTTAAAAAAAATTGTAAGGGATATCTGAATACGTTGTGATCAATGAAAAAAAGTTCAGAAATACACATAAAGGTCCCCACCTCTCACCCAGCTCCCGTTACCGGTGCCGTTCCTGTCCCCAGGAATCATCATCGTTGGCATCCTTAAATAAAACGTCTTCAAGATTTTTAAATAAATGGGATCGTATGTATGTATGAGTAGTAACCTACGTTTTAAAAAATTGCATGCCTTGAAAACCTTTCTATGTCGGTACCTAGAGCGATGCATCATTTTACATCACGGCACGTGTTCCGTGTGACGTGATTTACCCAGCATCGACTTTCAGGCTGTTTCTGGCCCGTCGGCGCTGTGGCAGAGCCGCTATGAACACGCGAACACACACCGGCAGGCACAGCGGTGGCGGTGGAGGGGACACCCCGCAGCGTGTCCTCGGCCGCCTCCCCAGGAGTGAGCGGAGGGGGGGGGGGTCAAAGGAAACACGAGTTTAACCATTTTGGATGAATACGATCAAATTCACTCCTGAATCCGAACTGGTTTACACCCACACCTGCAGTACACTAGAAGGGACATGTTCCCTTTTGCTAAAAGTGGACATTATACATTTTTAAAACTTGCGCCCATCCGGTGGTAGAAAGTTACATCGTTGCTGTTTTAATTTGCATTTTTTAATTGGAAAAACGTTTTTTTCATGTGTTTATTGGGAAACAGGTGTACCTTTTCTCTTTAAATCCTGTTTATATACTTTGCCTTTTTTAAAAAATTCGAGTTGCTTATATTTTCATATGGAAGGCCTTTATCTTTTCTGAATATTAAGCATTTGTCAGTTATTTTACAAATATTTTCCCTGGTGAACCACTTGTCTTTTAGAAATATGTGGATTAGAAATATGGTAATTTTCCCATAGAGACTTTAAAAATTATCATGGAGTCAAAACAGCCAATCTTTGCTTTATGGGTTCTATGCTTTGTTTAAGATGGCTTTCTCCATCTCCAAATTATAAAAGCTCTCTTTCTATATTTCTTGTTAATATTTTGATAAATTAATTTTTATGTGTAACTGTAATCCATTAACAACTTCTGTTTATGTGTGGTGTGAGGTGGAGATTAACTATTTCCAACTGGAGAACCAACTTCGTTGACACGTTCTTGTATAGTCAGTCCATCTTTTCAACCGCTGATTTGAATATCCCCCTTGATAATAACAAAACCCAATATATTCATGAGTGTGTTTTCGAATCCTCTGCTATTTCCCTAATCCGTTTGTCTGTCCCGGGGTTGATGCTGTACTGTTTCAATCAGCTTTATGTTATGCTTTGTTAAATGGTAGCAAAAGCGCGCTTCCTTTTTTTTAATTGCCTGATCTTCTACGTTCATCTTCCATATCAACTTTAGTATCAGTTTGTAATTTACACTAAAAATACTATTCGTATTGAATTGAAATGAAATACGCAGGCTAATCTGGGGATAACTCTTATTTTTACGATGCAGAGTTCCTGCCCGGGGTTATGACCCATGTCTTCATTCAGCGCTTGTATTCATGGATGTCTGGAAAAATACTGAGTTTATTTCTAAGTATTTTACAAACTTTGAGTATGTCCGTTGTGGATAATATCTTTTCCCATCATGTTTTCTTCTTATCCTACCTGTGAGGTATTTTAAAGCTATTGATGAATAAAAACAAAAAGCTAGTGATCTTGATTCCTGGCCATCTTGCAAAAGTGTCTTATCTAATTCAATGACACAGTTACTGGCCTACTTGGGTGTCCTACTCCCTTGTGTGTTAATTTTAGGATAGAAAATCACTTAATTTAGTTTAGATTTTTATTTATTTAAAAAAAGTTTATTTTATATATATACATATTTTTTTTTAGCTTAGATTTTTAAATTTCAAACTGATGCGTAAAATTTGAATCTATGGCCCCTTTCTTATTTCTAATATTATTCATATGTGTACTCATTCTCTCTTCTTCATTATTAAAGATTAGAATCTGCAAATTTTCGTCTCTTTCTTAGGTGTTTACGAAAAGCCATCTGCTGAGCTTTATGGTGCTCACCCTTTCCTCGTGACCCCAGGTCCCGGTCAGCCCACGCCCTCCACCACGCTGCTGGTGTTCTCCAGGAGGAAGCTGTCAGTCACGCACCCAGCTCCCAGGGGGGGTGACTTGTAGGCATGCCTAGTAGTTAGCATGGTCCAGCGCCCCAGCCGTCTGACCTCTGGGGTTGTCCCTGTCACCAAAGGCCTGGTTCAAGAAGACACCTGCACACTCTCTCTGCGAAGGCGGATGAGGGAGCAGCAGGAGGTGGGCCGTTGGACACCATTTTTCATCCAGGGCCCCAACTCGGGATGAAGCTGCCCTACTGAAGAGAGGAGACAGAAATTTTAAGGCTGTTTGAAGGTTTCTCTTACTCGGGAACTCCCGAACGTACAAACTAGCTTTAGATATCAGTTCTGCTCCTTTTTATTTTATTCCATTAAAGTTCATTTTAGCTTTAGTAATTTCAACTTTCTACCCTTAGGGGATTCGTTTTGTTCTTTTCCTAACTTCTTGAGTATACGTGGTTCACTATCATAGACTTCTTTGATTTTCGCTTGATTCCATAAAATTTCCTCTGAGTCTCACTTTGGTCACATTTCATAGCATTCGATATGTATTGACCTCATTGTCATTCATTTCTATATTTTAAATTTCACACTGCATTTCTTATTTATGTAGAAGGGTGTTATTTAATTTCCTGGTGGATAATCTGGGGGAGGGGTAGAGGCGTCTCTTTTTTCTTTATTAAAAGTTATATCATGATTTGGACTTAGTTGTTTCTGCATTTTGGAATTTATTGAGGTTTTATTTGTGCTTGGTAGTTGGTTAGTTTCAGTGAATGTTTTATGTGCGTTTGAAAACGGTGTGTTTTGAAACAGTGTTCCAGCTATAAACTGGATCAGGCTTGTTGATTGTATTACTCAAATCCTTTCAATACCTCAAACATTTCATGTTTATACAATCCATTGATTTCTGAAAGATTTACCACAGAAATGAAGACTTGGTCTATTTTTTCTTGCACTTCTGATAAATCTCTGTTTTTTTTTTTAAATTTTATTTATTTTTTAGGTGAGGCAACCCTCACAGATTGCAAGGAGCTTATCAGTTTATAGTCCCTTATTTATTTATTTATTTTATTGTTTACACCTACAGCACCTGGTCTTCCTAAGTGGTCTCCCATCCAAGTACTAACCAGGCCCAACCCTGCTTAGCTTCCGAGATCCAATGGGATCTGGCTTGTTCAGGGTGGCATGGCCATAGACAGATAATTCTTGCTTTATGTTTCAAAGCTGTGTTGTTAAAAGTGCAAGGTGCATGCCTGCTATACCATCTTGGTGGGTATATCCTATCAATATAAAATATGCCTTTCATCCTATTTAATATTGTTTTTTTCAAAGATCTGGATTATAGAGTTCATCCCTAATTCCGCTGTCCTAATTGATTAGGGTATATATTTATATTTTGTATATGCTTCCTACAGATTTTCCTTGGGTTTATTTGGTGCCTTTTACAGTCTCCTGATTTTAGCACTTAATTAATTTATTCTCACTTTTTGTTATTCAATAATAAGTGCCTTTAAGGCTACGGATTTGTCTTGAACACACCCAATAAATTTTAAAAATTCATTGCTCTATTAGTATTTTCTGAAGTTTAAGAATGTTTTTATTTTTTCAAAACAAGTTACAAGTTTAAAATTTTCAAACAATTCGGTTTATTTCGCTTACTCTTGTTATTAAATCCTTGTTTCATTGCATCATGGTAAAAAATGTGGCCCAAAGCAGTTCAGCTTTTAGGGAAGTTATTGTGGTTTCCTTAGCAGTCTAGCGTGCGGTCGGTTTTTATGGATATTCCATTCCTCAAAGACAGAGTCAAAGACTCTCCCACTACTAGCGAGTTCTTCAGTTTCTCACGCATCGTCAGTCGATTTTGCTTCAAGTACTTGATGTTAGGCTATTGACGAGCAGAACTTTATGATGTTATATAGTCATCATCGTTTTAATCTTTTTTGACATCCTTCTGTTTAAAGCTTCTGCCCTGAACCACAGGCAGAGGAGTAGAGAGGGGCCTCCTTCTCTGGGTCTCTTCGTTCCCTCTCTCTCCTCTGATTCATGGAGACCCAGCCCTGCAGGCCGCTTCCTCTGAGGAAGCCGCCCTCCCAGGCCCCACGCACTTGGCCTTCATTACCCAGAAGCCGTTCTCTTGAAAATACAGAGCCTGTGGGAAAAAGGAAAACTCCAGCGCTAGCTCAATCGCCCACAGTCGGAACTTGCCATCCCCTTCTCTGTGCCTCAGTTTCCACACTTCCGGGGTGTGTGGGGGGGTGGGGTGGGGGGTGGGGTGCAGCAGAAGGGCTTCATAACGGAGCTCGAACTGGGTCCTAGGGTTGCCTCATAGGGCAGATACCAGGGACTGTCACTAGCCAGATACTTGGTGCTGTTGCAGGCTCAGGGTTGGGCATACGGGGACACCACCAAGACCCGGGCTGAGCCCGGGTGGCACTGTTGCCATCCAGACATCAGGCCCTGTCACAGGCTCAGCGCTGGGTACCAGGTATAGCATTCCAGGGAGGCACCTGGAAGCAGCAGCGCATCGTGCCTTGGTGGGGCCTTGCCCTGGCCACACTGCCTCCTTCTCAGCATCCCGAGGCCGCCCCAGCTGGACGAGCCCCCAGCCCTGGGGCAGAGGCCTACTCCCCGCTACCCCGAATAAACAAACCACGAGTTCTAGAACCCCCGCACATTGGAGATGCCCTGCCCCCACGTTCCGTTATGAGAACCAGTAAGGACCGGGCACCTGCTGGCCATGGCCTGCGGACCAGGGAATCTTCAGGGCCTCACGGCTCCATTTTCCTCAGCTGGCCTTGGGACTCCATTCTATGTCAAAGGTAGGGCTTTGGGGACATGGGAGAGGTGTGGCTGGAGTCCGTTCGCCTGGGCGCCCAGGGACTGAGACAGTGTCGAGGCCGTTCCAGGTTACAGGGCGACAGAACATGGGGGGAGAAGGAGCCTTACGACAAACTGGGGAACAAGCCAACATCCGTGGAACAGACGAGCTTCTTCGGGAGACACGATCCAGGAGAACCAGGACCTGTGACGGCGACGGGGTGTGCGAGCGACCGCTCACCCTACTCAGGGCGCTCTCAGACGGCTTTCTGTCTCGACAGCCTGTGAGCTGGGCTGTAGCAACATCCCCACAAGGGAAACCGAGACCCAGAGAATTTAAGGGGCTCGTGGAGCCAGGATTCAGTACTGGTTTTTAGTAGGCTCTTTGGGAGGTGAAAAGTTTGTGGCCCCATGAGACGGCAGGCCTCTGAACTCCCACCCTAACTGACCACATGTAATTTCGTGGTGACGACCCTGGCTCCGGCCACCTGCCAGCCATTCACGCTGCTGCTTGGCAGAGAACTTGCTGGCATGGCATCTGGGAGTAGGGCTGTGTCCTCCAACTCAGGGATTTTGTCTTTTTTCTGCATCGTATGACCCCCCTTCCTGGACCGGCGCCTTGTTGAACGAGTGAGTGAATGAATGAATGAATGCATGAGTGCCCTCCTACTTTGCCCCGCCCTCAGGCCTCTATAACATTCTGGGGTGGCAAGGACCGGCACTTCTCCACGCAGCCGAAGGCCGTGCCTTTGATGGTGTGGGAGAGAGGGGGCCGTGACCTTATAGGGACAGAGGTCATGAGCCAAGACTTGTCTTCCTGTCACCGCGTGTGAGAGTGGGTGGTGACATTAGGGTACAGCTTGTAAGGGGCGTGCTCCGACTCTGGGACGCCAAGACGGGGTAGAGGCGGTATGTCGTGGACTCCATGTGAGCCAATGAATGTCCCCTGCGTACGGAATGGTGACACCGTGCCTATGACAAGGCTGATTTGCAACACTTCACACCCTCAGATAATCCCTCCTGGCTGCCCCCAGATACAGCTGTGTCCCCAGGCTGAATCCCGCCAATCCAGTGTGAGGTTTTGGGGAAGGAGGTGGAGGTCCACGTCGTCCAGGACGTGAGTTCTGAGGAGGGCCACTCCCTGGTATGGCCCACTCCCGCTCCCGAGAACGGTCACATTTTAGGCGGTGACATTCATTCTGCAGGACCCCGGCTCCGCGGGGCCTCAGCCCTGTGAGAATGGAAAGGGAAGCCCCTGGAAGCCCTCTCTTTCTTCCCAAAGCGGAATAGTCTGGACCGTGGCAGACCGTGAGACGAGGCGGCCACCATTCACCCACCAGAGGGCATGAGATGGGCCAGAAACGAGGCTCTCCCTTTCGGGAGAAAGAAAACAGGCCAGTACGGCCGTGACAGGGGCCTGGTGAGAACGGAGCGTTGTGAGGGAAGGCAAGACCCAGCTCCGTGGAGAGGCGGGGGCTCGTGCAGGTGCCCGTGGATTCCCGGGGGAGACCCCTGGTTGACGGTAAACGTGTCCAGCACGGGAACTAGCCATCTACACCTGTTAGGACCAGGCGCTCTGGGACACGGGAAAATGAGCCCACACATCGATGGTTTGTGACCCTCTGAGGAGCTGCTACGAGGCAGGGCCCGGCGGATGTTTCTGCTGAAGCGTGTGTGTCCCCAGAGGTTATTAGCCTCGCTCGTTTATTGCTGCACCCCCCTCCTCCGCCACCGCAGACCCCCGCCCCCCGCGGCGGCGACAAGCCTTGGGTCCTGCTTTTGAGTCCCTGACGCTCGGCCTGGCACCTCACGCAGAGCTGCTGAGCGAAACAGACTTTCTGGAACCGGGCCAGTTGGTGACAATGTCAACACACGTCCAGCTTCGCCTCTGTGAACACGTGGAGCAGCTCGCGGGCCAGCCCACCCTTGACAGAAGGCTATTTCATTTGTCTTTAATCTTGGTCCCAACCTTTCCTCTTCTCAGCGAGGTCCCACCCAAGGTGGTCCAGTTCAAAACTCCCAAGCCCATAACCAGCTCAGCGCGGGCCCCTTTCCTCTCCCTCCTCCTCCGGGGGCCGGCGAGGGGCAGGGAGGGAAGGGACAAGCGTCTCTGCTCACCTCCTTGTATGGTCACAGAGGGGACGGCTCCGGGGTGGTGGTCTGTGAAGGCGGGCCTGGGGGTTGTACAGCGTGACCTCACTGACCATTCGCTTTCTGGCCACAATGACAAGCAGCCCTGCTCACCTGCGCCCTGTCACTGACCCCTCCGAGACTGACAGCTCACCCCTCTGATGACTCTCTCTTCTCCTTCACTCCCCCAAACCACCTGCCATGCAAACAGGGAGAGAGGGGTGAATCCTGGGGTGACGGCTGATAACAAGCCCGGGAGGGATTGTCTGGTCCCCATTGTTGGGGTCCCTCTTTATAGCACGTAGCACCTGCTGTCTCTGGGCCTTTGAATGTGGGAAAAGACTCTCCCCGCAGGTACGTGTGGCAGGCGGCTCCCTCTGCCTCCGCAGTCGGCTGTGCGGGCATCTGCCGCTTGAGGGTCCCCATGGGGCTAGCATGGCCCCCTCTCTACCTTTTCCCTCAGATCCCTTGTTCCAGAGCTGTGGTCGGACCAACATCTCCTGCAAGGTGGTGAAGGGGCAGCTGGTGGAGGTGGGCAAGTGGCCGTGGCAGGTGAGCATCCTGTTCCTGGGCGTGTACATCTGCGGCGGCTCCCTCATCCACGAGCAGTGGGTCCTCACGGCCGCGCACTGCTTGCAGAGGTCAGTCAGGGTGGCCGGCCAGTCCCAGGGGCTTTGCTTTCTGGCCTGGGGTGCGGGGGCTCTGGTGTATCTGGGTTTCTGGGAGTAGGGGCCCGGCTGGGTGGCCCTGCGCTCGGCCTGTGTCTCCCCAACCCCGTATGGCCTCACTGCTGGCCACCTGCTTGCCTGCAGGTCCCTAGACCCCAAAGAGTACTCCGTGATGGTGGGCGTCCAGCAACTCCTGGAAAACGGCACTCGGCTCCCGCTCTCTCGCATCGTGATCCACGAGGATTTCAACAACCTCATCACAGAAGACATCGCCCTCCTGAGGCTCAGGGACCCTGTCTCCTGGTCCCCCCTCGTTCAGCCCGTCTGCCTACCCAGCACCAAGCTCACGCCCCCTGTCGGAACCTTGTGCTGGACCATCGTGTGGGGACTCAAACACAATCAAGGTGAGTGGAGGCAGTCATGGTGTTCAAGATGCCCGCGTCCTCAGAAGCAACTTCGCCACGGGCTCCTTCATTCATTCCCTCGTTCACTCGTTCACGCCATCGGCAGGCATTTCCCGAGCACCTGCCCTTGCCGCACACTCTCCTGAGCCCTGTCGATAGGAAGATTCACGCAGGGCTCCGGTGTGAAAGACACGCGTGTCCGGCACGGACCTCAGTTTCCAAAGTTAAACCGAAAGCCACGGCCTCGCCCTACAGCACGGCAGGAAATGAACCTTTCACGCCGGAGGGGGCTCCCCACCTGCAGTGGGTACCACAGCCCGGTCTAGGAGGAGCCGAGGCCCCCCATGGCCCTCGCACGCGCTTGGCTTGCTACTTGGAGGCGCCCATTGTTTCTGGAGGCCTGCCCTCTGCAGTGTCACTCCGGGGTTCGAGGACTAGCAGCTTTTGGGGGGGTCCCGCCTTCCACGGGGTGGCACACTCTGGGCTCTCGGGTCTTGCCACACCTTGCCAGGTAGCCATGGAGCCGTGCTCAGCCCTTCCCCCTCACGGAACCTGAATTACTAGGGTCAGCGGCCCTCGTCCTCCTTGTCCTCCTTCAGTGCCTGGATGTCGCTCTGAGCCCCCTGGGAGATTTTGCTTAGCCTTGTTAATGAGCTTGAGCTGTTTCAAAAGGCAGGCCGAGGCTGGGCCTTTATAAACCACCGCCCCGCCGAATGGCCCTGCTCCCCCCTCACAATGGAGAATGTGGATAACCCCAAGACGGGGTTGTGCCAAATCATTGAAGGGATGGATGAGGCAGGATCTCTCTCTTTCTCTTTAGTGGCCCCGAACACCTCCTACAGTCTTCAGGAGGTGGCTGTCAAGATCGTTAAAAGTAGGATTTGCCGTCAGCAGTACCAGTACCTCTTCTTGAAGGACCAGAAGAAGTTCATCGGGAAGGACATGCTGTGCGCCAGCTGGAAATGGGGCGTAGAATCTTGCCAGGTGCGGAGCGTGTGGCCCGGGGCAGGGAGGGGCTTGCAGGGCTCACGCCTGCCTTTTAACCTGGCACAGGGAGACCATATAAAACCTCCTTTCCCCGGGCATCCCCTGGGGTGAGAGTACTCTTTGCTTCTGTCCGTGACGATGGCCGTCACGGTATCCCTTCCCGGGTCACTTGAACATGTCTGAGCATCGGTCAGGCACATGCCCAGGTCTGAGCCAAGTGCTGGCAGAATCAGGTGGCATCATTCCGTAAGCATGCTTCCGCCTCTCGTAACTTCTTTTTATCAGTTTTTGGGTTTTATCCACAGTGATGCATGCGGCTCCAATTCCCTAATTAGCTCTATCTACAACATTCTCCTTTATGAATGTGCGACAGTTTGTTCGGCCTGGCTTCCTCCTTCCAGGCCTCCCACTTGCCAAAGGCCCTGGGTAGCAGAGAGATGTTTTACTTTAAGTCAAGTCTAGCTAGCATTATGATTATTGCATGGAAATAGATATTCCGATTTCTGAACCGAGATGTTTTTGTGACAGTATAATTATAGTAATTATGATATTTATTACAGGGAGCAAAATGTTCTGGTGCTTAGGGTCAGGGGAAGAGCTCACCTTCTGAATAGATTTCACTTAGGGTCAGGGAAGAGCTCACATTCTAAGTAAATTTTAAAGGGGCGAAGGGAATCCAGGTAGGGATGCTCGCTGTGTTCAAAGCACCATTCACACTTTCTCCTGTCCTTCGCCCACGCTTTTCTGTTAAACTACTTTTGTTTTGGTAGAGTCGTAGAAACTCTGGATTACTTATTATGTGTTGTAGTAATTAGTGGTAAAGGAACGTCATGTCTTTTTCAATTAATTTCAAGTGGTTCATAAATAAATAAATACAGACACATACATATGGAGAGAGAATATGAAATGAATATGGTAAAACATTTGCAATTGGCGAATCTGGGTAAAAATATTATACTTGCAATTTATCTGTAAGTCTTATATTTTTCAACATAAAAAGTTACCAAAAAACTTTGGGAACCAGAAGTTTTAACTCTTTGTAAAATGGTTTACAATATTTTACCTTAGTTGGTGTGGACAGAGAGAGAGAGAGAGAGAGAGAGAGAGAGAGAGAGAGAGGGGCAGGAGTTAGTGTGTGTGTTATTTGGTGTGGATTTTTTCCGGTGTTATTTAAAATTTTGATGTGTTCACATTTATCATTATTTTCCTCACTGGTTGTAGTTTTTTGTGCTGTGCTTAGAAATGTCTTTCCCACTCTAAGATCATTAAATTGTCTATTTATACATGTTCTTAATTATTTAAATATTTAAATTTTGATTCATTTGAAAAGCTGAAAGAGGGAACAGCTTTATTTTTTACCCAGATGTTTTTCTCCAAAGGTAGCCAGTTCTGTAAAAAAAAAAAAAAAAAAAAAAAAAAAAAATTGAATACTTATTTTTTTGTCAATGAATTAGAAATGTCCTTTTATTATTATTATTAATATGCTACGTTCCCACCTCATTCTGGTCTATTTCTGCCCTTTGCCTTCTCAATCCTATGCCACCGCCACTCTTTTTGAAATTAGTGTAGCTTTATAATTCTTTTTGTATGTGGTAAGGCAAATCTTCCTTCATTATTCTTTTAAAGAATTTACCTCACTGTTCTCATGCTCATTCTAATTGAACAATCTTCGTATAAAGTTAATAAGGAAATTACGGGGCAATTTTGGTGGAAATTAATAAATTAATTTAGGGAGAATGTTCTTTAATTTTGCTGTTTCTGTATGTCCTGAAAGCAGGAATGTACGGCCTTTGTCCCTAAAACTACTGCATGCTGCCTCTTAGTTCATCCCTGGGCGTTTCATATTATTCCTCTGTTATGAGTGATCTAGTTTCTTTCATTGTATTTTCTGTTTGTGTTATATATCGATTTTTAAAAATGTATTAACTTTGTAATAATCAGCCTTCCTGGATCTAGTCGATCTTTTATTCCGTAGGCCCAGACATATCATCTGTAAACAATGACAAATTGTCTCGTTCTTTTCAGCGTGTACGCTTTTTCTTTTTTTCTTTCTTTTTCTTTCTCTGGGTGTGTGTGTTTTTTGTTTCGTTTTGTTTCGTTTTTTTTTTTTTTGCAACGTCAAGAACTGCATTCCAGAACAATTTCTCTGTCTTCCAGCAGACATCCTGCACCTTCGTTTCAGGTGTGTCTTTTGTAAACAGCGTAAAGTTAGACGCTATTCTTCCTCACCAACGCATCAGGGAGACTGTCCTTTAATCCAGGTACCAAGAGAATGTTCTTTTCGTTCCCCCACCTTACGATTTGGTTTGATTTTTTTTTCCCCCCACTCCACGTTTCCCCTGCAGTGGTTTAGAAGTTGTCGGCTCCCGTTCCATTCTGCTAACGGGTCAGCTCATATTCTCCTCACACATATTTAAACTTGAATCCACACCCGGACCGAACGTGCACAGCTTCCTCCTAAGCAGGGTGAGGACCTTCCCTCGTTCTCACGTTCTTCCCGTCTGTCTCCCAGACTCACCGTCTAGTAGGGAGCATCCGGCGTTTAGCTTACTGACTGAACTCTCGCACTAGAACCAAGAGTTCTGAGTTGATTCTCTTGGGCTTTCTGGACCTACACACCTTATGAGCTGCAGTTAGTAAGGATCTCGCTTCTTTTTGTCCCCCATGATTTTTACTTTTGTTTTCTTTTGTTTTGTTTTTGTTACTTTGGGTACCTCTGCCCCAAACCACCTGGGATTGTAGCTCTGCCTTTTCTTGCTGCCGACCTTCACGGACATGCTTCTCGCGTGTCATTGGGAAGCCTGATGCTTTTTGCCATCTCATCTGTCGGGGAGAGAGCCATACCTTTCTGTTTTACCATGGCATTTTATCTCGGGAGGGAGGGAGGGCCCTGCTTCAGAAAATGAGTTTTCCGCAGCTGCGGAGATGACTCTCTGCTCGAGCTCGGCGCGCTGGGTCAGTTCTGAGGACAGCTTGCTCACGGCCATCTACCCTGAATGCCAGGGTCGTTCCTCCTGGGTCACAACGTACTTTTGTGTCATTCATCTCTTTGAATCAGGTTAATAATATATTTTTTAAGAACCTATTTAATTTATTTATTTATCCAGCAGACACCCTGTGCTGGGTTCTGGGCCAGGCACAGGGTGACGTTGGAGCACAGTGCAGAAGAGGAACTGGTCTAGGAAGGAGCAGTCCCGTGCAGCGCAGTCCACGCGGCCTTTGGCTTTTGTCTTGTTTTCTTCCTCCGGTGAGGCTGGGCTCCACCTTAAGCTGTGTTGAGGAAGGCACCCCCTCTGTCAAGTTACAGAATCAAGACTATGCTTCACAAATGTACCATGTTCTGGGACATTTGAAATAACATAGAGTATCTTCTTCTTGAATTCTGGATAAAAGTTGCCTATGAAACTGCACGGACTCGCTTTCCTTTGAGGGGCAGTGTTTGGGCAATATTTTAAGTTGTCCATGGTTATTGGACTTACAGGATTTATTTACATTCTCAGATGCTGAGAAAGTATAGTCTCCTTGGAGGTGGTTCTAATCTCTTTTCTCTTCACACCACAAAGTATTTGCATTTTCCTTCTCTTTCTGTTTTTCTTGGTAAGACTGACAAGGTACTTATCTATTTTGTTGTTTTTTTAAAAAACAAGCTATTGATTTCATTTCTCAGGCCTATGATTTTCCTGCTTTCTAATGCAGGAATTATCTTCTTTTTGTCTTTAGTAATTCCTTTTCAAGTCTCTTGAGCTGAATGTGCAGTGATAAAGAATTGCTGATAATAATGAATAATTTATTTTCAGTCTCTCTTGTTTGATATTAAAAGTGTTTAGACCGGGACTCTTCTGTGTGTCATTCAGGCCCACAACCCATGGGCTTTGCAATATGCAGTGTTATCTTCCTAAGCTCTAACTAGTGATTTTAATTCTGTTTTTACTTTCATATTTTTGAAAGTTATTATTCGTTTTCCTTTGATACAGTGGATTGTATCACATCCTGTTATTGGATTATGGTTTTATTTCATAGAGTTGAATGTCCACCTGCGAGATTTTCTCTCTCTCTCTCTTTCTCTTTCTCTCTCTCTCTCTCTCTCTCTCTCTCTCTCTCTCTCTCTCCCCCTCCCTCCCTCTCCCTCTCCCTCTGTCTCTTCTCTAGTTTCTCTCTGAGTTCTCCCTTTCTCTGGGATCCCTGAGTTCAGTCAACCATCTCTCTCATGCAAGGGCCCTCACACGACCATCACTAGCTTGATTATCCTGGCTTGATATTTCCCCCTCATCTTCCATTTCTTCTCCCTGCAAAAGGCTTTTACTCAGATCTGTTTAATACATGACTTTAAAGATGTCTATATCTTTGAAAAATGCATAGTGTGCTATATGTGTATTTTAGTTTGCATAAATGCTACTGTGCTACATTTCTCCCCCTGCCCCGCCCCCCCCCACGCCCCTTTTTGTTTGCTGAGGAGCGAATCCACATGAAGTGGCTCTACTCTTTCAAGTCATTGCCCCCACCTGTGCTGTATGTCAAATCTTCTTCCCTCCCCCAAACATCATTTTGGGTAAAGTCTGTAATTATTCCCACCCATCTCCTTCCTTTGGCACTCTTGGGGGATGGGGTTCCTGCCTCCCCAAACTATCAAGGAGCTGGAGACTGGGCGATCCAGACATAGAAACCCGCGAATCTCCTTTCACTCTTTTTCTCTGCTTAATTTTCAGGGTTTCCTTAGAGATGCTACATATTGACCTCCAGTTGGTTTTAGGCAGAGCAAATGCCCTCTCTTAATTCATTGTTTATCTTCAGTGAGAGTTGATTTCCTTCACCAAACAGATGGTCTTGATGTAATTAAGCCGAACACATGTCCACTCTTCAGGTTTGGGTTTTGAGTCTTATTTGAAAACATACGCTTCATCCCAAGTCATAAACTCGAGGCCCTACATGTTTTTACTTAGCTTTATCTTTTCAACTTTTCACAATTTCGGGTTTTTTTTTTCCTTTCTTTGGAGCTCTGTTGTGGCAGCATCCAACTTCATTTTTCTCCATCATTTTCCATACCGTCTACAACAGAGACTTCCTGTCCTGCAGACGTGACACTTTCTGGAGCATGCGTGAAGTCTCCCCACACGCAGGACTCACACACGTTGGCTCTCCACTGCACCGCCGGTCCGTTTCTCTCTTTCTACGCAACTACCACAGTTTCTATAATTACAGTTTTGAAATAGATCGAGCTCTCTGCTACGTCAACTCTGCCCCCAGCCCAACTCTCCAATTTGCCCTTCTTTCTAAACCTGTCAGAGAATTCATGGACTATTGTCTTTCAGTATCGATTTTAGAATCAGATTGTCAAGGTCCTGACAAAGTCCTGCTGGCATTTTATTGGGAATAACTTGAACTTTAGAGATGGATGTAAGCAGAAGCGACATCGAATACAGACGAAAATATTTACAAAATATGTCTGGAGAAGAAAGGATAACAGAACCCAAACTCCTGCCGCCGCCACCAAGCTGATGAAGCGGAGCATAACCAGGAGCTGTGAAGCTTCTCTGTGATAATCCCCGAATCGCGTGCCGTGAGGGCTCTGATTCTGCTCTCGGTTTTTTTGTTTGTTTGTTTGTTTGTGGGTTTTTTTTTTTTTTTTTTTTTTTTTTTTTGCTGGTTGGCATTGGTTCATGGTTCCTCAGTGTCGCTGTGTAGGGAATCATGTTTTCAGAGTGAGAACCTGTTCTTTGGGGTTTTCTCTGTGGGAGTTCTCTGAAGCCCGGCTTGAAAAAAGCACGTCCTTCACACAGAATCTACGTTTGCATCTGCCAGACACCTAGGCATCTGACCAGCCCAGGAACACTATAAACAATGTGTTTGGCTTGGGGTTTTTTTTTGAACCATCCAGACCGTATGAGTTCAAATTGCAAGTTCACTTGTGGGTGGGTGTTGCCTGTTGGTCCTCGCTCGAAAGGCAGGCGTGGTCCTTTTTTTGGTTGCGTAGCTTTCTGCAGGAGGTCTCCTCTTAGAACCCCCTCCTTGGGCAATCTTGGCTTTTGCCTTTTGTCTCCTGCACCCATAAACCAGGCTGTGAACACCGAAGCTCACTGTCACTGGGTGTGGCGAACGGCCGGAAGCAAAAGCCATCTCTCCCTCAGGCTTTGCTGACGGTGCTCTGGGTCTTGGCCCTTTCTTGGATTTCGGACTCAGCAGAGCCTTTATTTTCTGGCCAGCTCACCTATGCATCTAACACATCTCATGTATTTAGTTATCTTCAACAAAGTAGGGCAGGGTAGCAAGTCTTCCATACTACAGGAAGCCAAATGCTGAGAACTGACATTTTTACATCGTTTGAAGTTGTCGTACCTAAAAACAGTGGTATATTTGCACATTCGTCTAGGTCTGCTTTTACGTTTTTAGTTTTATTGTCTTTTCTTTACGTGTCTTTACGCACTCTCCATTAGATCATGTCCTAGAAATCTTAGTTTGCATTCCTTTTGAAAAAATTCCTATGTATATCTATGTCTATATGTCCTCATCCATATCCATATCCCTGTCTATATAGAGAGGACTGTTTCTCTGTGTGTTTAATTTATAAAACTTTTCGACAATACAGAAGAGTGTAAAGAAAGTTTTTTTTTTTTTTTTTTTTTAAATCATAAACCCACCATCGGCAGCAGTAACAGCTGTTGCCTTTAGATCTGTGCTGTTGCAAACAGTATTCTTACACATGCACCTGCTTTGCACAAACAGAATAGGGGGTAGGATTGCATTTCAAATATCTCACTCTGCAGACAGATGGTAGGAAAGGAGAAGGTCAAGGGCAACACCTTGGAAGCCCGCCAGGAGGGCAGAGGAAGGGGACCAGGTACAGTCGGAGAGTTAGCAGGAGATGGAGAGAGAAGCCAGTGTGGCCCCGAGCTTGGGCCCCGGCACAGAGCTTCTGTGCCCCAGGACAAGTTCACAGCCAGGCCTTGTCATCAGGGACAGCAGAGGCTGGACGTGGCTCGAGGCCGGGAGGGGGCGAGTTGGTGGGGGGGGGGGCGGTGCGCAGGGAGGCCTCCTGCTGCCTCCCTTATGCCTCGCCCTCTCCCCTGCACAGAGCAACTCCGGCAGCTCCTTGGTCTGCCAGGTGAACCACACCTGGGTGCAGATGGGGGTGGTGAGTTGGATGTTTAGCTGCAACCAGCACAGCTTCCCCACCCTCTACACCAGCACCGCCTACTTCACCCACTGGATCAAGAGGCGGGTCGCCGAGGTGAGGTTCGTCAGTCGGGCTCCCCCCGCCTTCCCGAGCCCGGTCTTCCTCACTGGCTACACGCTGCTGGTCTCCCTGGGCTCCCTGTGGCTCCTGTGAGTGGTGTTTCTGGGGCAGTCACTCTCTGTCCGAAGGAGAAGCGGAGACTGGCCAGGACGTGGGGGCAGAGGGCCCCCGGGGCGGGGCCCCCGAGCTGCCGTGTGTTCCGTTGTTCAATAAAGATGCTCTTGAACCTTGCGCCACTGAAATCATCTTTCCCGTTGGCTTTGCTGGGAACCCTGCGGCGCGTCTGGCACCCCCGGGGGCCTGGCTGTCCTCCCCTGATGGTGTCCCTTGTGCTGTGCACCACCCTGTGACATGCACTTCCCTCCTCTGCCCAACACGGAGATGGGCCCTGTGACCCCAGTCCCTGCTTCGTCACCCCGGCACTCTGGCAATCCCCAGGGCCCCATGGCCCACTCCCGGGTCTCCCGCCCAGTTTCCCTCAGGCCCTCCTCCGGGGGTTGGCCTCTGTGACCAGACCTGCTCTTGCGAACCTAGTTCCAGAACCCGTGGGCCTCTCCCCTGCCCTCATGTCTCCCTAAGGGTCCATAGAAACTGACCAGGTCCTCCTCCTTCCTAGCAGAGCTGGGCAATGATGGAGAGTGGGGGGAGAGCCAGGCATAGTACCTGCTTGGAGGAACTGTGTAGACTGCGCCCTGAGCTCCGGGCTGCCTCGGGGACCTCCATGGGACTCCAGAGAGCAAGGACAGGCTGGCCCAAGCTAGCCAGACTGAGAGGGCAGAGTCCTGCCCCGTGTGTGTGTGTGTGTGTGTGTGTGTGTGTGTGTGTGTGTGTTGGTGGGGGGAGCGTGGGGGCCCTCAGACCTAGTGGGCCTCAGGCTCACAGCAGCCAGCTACCCCTGCCCTTCGGGTCCCAGAAACGTAGTGGGTGCAATTTTCTGTCTTCTCAGAGACTGGAGCCCTGAACGGCCAGCCTGAGCATCTCTCTAAGGCAGCAGGCCTGGCAAAGGTTAGAACATCCTGGTTTGATTTAACGTTGACTTTATCTTTTTTTGGGGTACAATTTTCCAACAGCTTTGAACCAAAGCTTCTCATAGGCTTTCCCCACAGTGCTTTTTAAATGCATTATCCGTCAATGTCACCGAGCCACCAACTCTTACCCATGTTCTAACATAAAATGTGGCCTCCTGCTCCCAGAAAGGCCCGGTGGTTACCATCACTCTTCCTCTGTGAGTAAAACCCTCACCTGCACCTGATCCCCACCTTTCCTAAGCAGACAGGCCTGTAAGCGGGGGAGGGGGTATTCGCTGAATGGAGGTTGGATTGAGGAGATGGGGAACACTGCTTAAAATCACGCAATTTTCAAAAATCTTTATTGAAAACTTTTCAATCTGTTTAATTTCAGTGTCCTGGGGCGAAGCCCCCTGTAGTTACCAGGCTGGGGGGAACAGGAAGGGGGTGGGCACTTGAAAATCCTGGATGCCGCCCCCCCCCCCCCCGGGGACGGGACCATCTCACCAAGGGTGGTATGGAGGCGTGAAACCAGCCCAGGGCAGTGGGCTGCAGGAGCAAGGAGGTGAAGGAACTGGCCAGGTGAGTTAAGGGCTCCAGGAAACCTTTTGGCGAAAGTGGAGTGAGGAAACCAGGGGGGCAGAAACATGGCCAGAAACAGGGCAGTCCGCGGGCGCCCTCAGGCCAGACACCGGGCGGGCAGATCTGAGGCCGGTCACCAGGGGCGCCCTCGCGGGCCCGACACCAGGAGCACTATGCCGGGTGGCCGCTAGGGGGCGCCACGCAGGGCGGGACCTGGGGCCTCTGCACACCAGAAGCCATTGCCCGCAGCCAGTGGGGGGCGCTGTCGCGAGAGGAGCTCCGAGGCGCAGTCGCTGCTACCCCGGGATGGAGCCCTGGTGCCGGACACCTGCCCCCTCGGTGGACCAGGCGGTTCTGCTGCGGCTGCTGCTGCTGCTGCTGCTGCCGAGGCCGGCGGGTGAGCCCGCCCTCCCCCTTCGCCCCCCGCCAGCCTCCCCAGCCCTGCTGTCCACGGCGGACACGCCGCTGACCGTCTCCGTCCTTCCACAGGTTGCTTGAGCACAACCGTTGCCCCGGGGTCACTGCCCTCGGCTTCTCCCACTAACCCTGTCACCCACTGTGCGCCTGGTGCCCCCTGTCACTCAGGGGGGCCTCACACCCCTCAGCAAACCCCCACCACTCAGGTGCCTCTGACTTTGACCCAGATATCACAGAGTCCTGTCTCTTCAACCAGCTTTAACTTACCTCCCAGAGGTGAGTCCCGTGGGCTCCACCGGGGGAGGGGGGGGGAGGGAGGGAGGGAGGAGGGTGTCGTGTTGGAGGAGTCTTTGATCCCTGGGGACAGAAGGGACAGAGGCAGAGGGGGCAGGGGGAGTGGGAAGAGACCTGCCTTTCCTCGCACCCTGCTGAGGTGGGAGGCACAGAAATTCAGAGGATCCTGGGGTGGGCGACATGTTCCCACCTCCCTGAACTTGCCGTGGGGCCGGTCACCTCTCCACCCTGCCCAGGCCCTGCCCAGCCTTCTCTCGCCCCTGGCTCCCAGCCGAGGACTGGGGGGGTCTCCAGCGTAGCGTTCACGTCTTGGGGGTGCACATGCAAGCCTGGTCTTGAGCAGCGGCTTTCAAGAAGGTTTAACTGAGACCCCCGTGGAACTCAGTGCACACAACTGAAGTGCCACCCGCAGTGTCACACCCAGGACCAAGAGCACGCTGCCGTGTGTGCCATGTCCTCTCCCGCGTTAGCCTTTATAAACGCTGGCCGTGGCCCACTTACCCTAGCTTCATGAGCCAGTAATCGATTTGGAAAACCCCTGGGCGTGGGCCCCGGGCGATGCTGGATACGTATGCCTGTGCTTTTAAATCTCGTCCCGAGTGCGCCACTTGGTCTGAGGCGGTAATCCTCGCCAAGGCTGGCAGCTGGGACGTTTAGCTTCGCCTGGCAGGTAGGTGTGAGGCCCCACCGTGACGGAAGCCCACACTTCCCTGAGGACCGAAGGGGCTCTGTGTGGTCCGCTGCTGGGGCTTCTTCCCCGGGCCGGGTCTGTTCATGCTGGTGGATTGTTTTCCTGTTAGGTCGCCCGCCTTTCTCTCACTGAATCACAGTCGGGGGTTCCCAGAGGAGGGAGGGGGATCTGCCTGGGCCATAATAAGGGGAACCAGATGTGAAGGGTCTGGCCAGAACCGGGGGGGGGGCCAGGACGAAGGGGCAGGCTGGCCGGCTGGGAATGCTCTGGGTGGGGCCTGAGCAGTGGGCCCAGGGAGAGGAAAACCCGGGGAGCGCTGAGGCTGGAGACCCCGGTCTGCACGGGAGCGGGGAGCATCATTACGCGACAGCCATGGGAAACGAGAATCACTGGGTAGGTGCCCGTCTGAGCCTAGAGAGGTGGGAGGTCAGGCTGAGGGGAGGGAGCGTAGGGTGCCCCATGGAAGGGCCAGCCCCTCACCAGGCTTCTGCCTTCCTCCTCAGGCTGTGGCATGTCCTATGAGTCTGACCCCACCCTCAGGGACCCAGAGTCCAAGGCCCGGCGGTGGCCTTGGATGGTCAGTGTGCGGGCCAACGGCACACATATCTGCGCAGGAACCCTCATTGCCTCCCGCTGGGTGCTGACCGTGGCCCACTGCCTGACCCAGTGAGTTGGGGCCGGGGCGGGGGGGAGGTGGGGGGTTCGGGGATTGGGGGGGCAGGGGGGGGCATTCGGAGCCGCTGGGAGGCCCGGTCGCTTGTGAGCTCGCCTGCCACACAAAGGGCAGTCGTGCCCTTCGTAGAACCCCACAGTCCCGCCCCAGCCTCACCCCAGCTCCGAGCAGGCGGGGGCTGAGTTCTACAGACTTTCCCCTGGGAGCTAGGAGCTTGCCGCCCTCTCGTGACCCCTCAGTCCTGTGCAGTCTTCCTCAGAGAGGCACCTGGGACTCGAAAGAAAGCCATCGTCCCAGCCTCCTTCCTCCCGTCCGCAGAAAGAGGGTTCTAATTCGTTCATTCCCGCCCTTTGCTTCGCTTACTTGCTCCTTCCTTCATTCACCCGAAAGCTTTGGACAGATGTTTGAAGCCAGGTGCTGGCCTGGGCACTGGGGGCAGAGAGGGGCCATGTCACTCCTCTCAGGTTGCTGGGGAAGACAGGCAAGAAGATGGATTTTGCAAGGGAGCCTGGTCGGTGTGGGGACAACAGAGAAGGTGTGCCGGGGGGCGGCCCAAGGGTGACATCCACGCTGGCCACGAGAGCTGACCGGGGTGGAAGCACACTCCGAGCCTGAGATCTGCATGGAGACTCCAGGGGCATGCTGGGAAAGGAGGCTGCAGGGCCAGGCCAGGGCCGATTGCACGGGGCCTGTCCCTGCCAGGGTTTGGCGCGGGGTGCCGGACGGAGTCCGGAGTTTGGAACCAGAGACACGTTGGTCGGCCTCCCAGCTCCACTGCTTTCTGGCCGTGGAGCCTTCGGCTGGTCACTGGGCTTCTCTGAGCCTCGGTTTCCCCTCCATAAAATGAAGAGTGTTGTGAGGACATGCCGCACTGTGTGCAGGACCCCGATCGCGTGTGCTGTGAGGAGGACTAGGCTCAGAGGGCTTGACGCAGGGGAGGCGGCCTACCCGGGTTTGCTAAGGGGCAGCAGTGGGGTGGAGGCTGGGGCGTGGGGCCCGGAGCTGACGGCAGACTCCCTTCGCGGTTCCCCTAGGGACGACGTTATCTATTCAGTGCGGGTGGGGAGCCCCTGGATCAACCAGACAACTCAGACGAGCTCCGACGCCCCAGTGCGCCGGGTCATTGTGAACAGCAAGTTCCAGTCTCGTCGGTACTGGTCCTGGGTCGGCAAGGCCAACAACATTGGCCTCCTCCAGCTTGAGCAGTCACTCAAGTACAGTGAGTATGTCTGGCCCATCTGCCTGCCCGGCTTCGACTACGAGCTGAACGACCACTCCATCTGCACTGTGATGGGCTGGGGACTCCCCAGGGTCGATGGTGAGTTGGGGCCTCCCTAGATGGGGGGTGGGTGGTGAGGCAGAGGACCCGGGCACAGGCTGTGCCAGGGACAGATGTCTCCGAGACACCATCCCCAGAAGCCCCCTGTCCGGGACCTTCCCATCAGGCTCTGGTGTCCAAAGCCTTCATCCCCTTGAGGGTCTCAGTATGAGTGTGTCGTGGTCCTTCAGGCCTCAGGGGACCCAGATGGCCCAAGAACCCACAGGCCCAGGCCAAAGCATGTAAACAGGACTTCCTTGAAGGCAAGAGTCTCTTGCTGTCGGCACGTAACCCTGGGGCACCCACAACTCGAAGCGGAACCTGTGGGGTGAGAGGAGCCGGGTTCTGGCTGCCCCGCCCCCAGCGGCCCTCAAGCCCACGTCATTCCAGTTTGCGAGCAAGGCCCGCAGAACAGGAGTGTTGTCCGTGGCCATCCACGGGTCCATTTCCTTATGAGCCCCAGGAATGTCCACTTGTTGGGGACCCTTATCCTTTCCCACTAGAGATGTACGCTTTCCTGTAGCTTCACACAGCCTACTTGCCCCAAAACAGCCCACAGGGACCCCAGCCCAGGGTGGGGTGGGGAGGGGTGGCTTTTTCTTTTCCCTGCCATGGCCTGTCTGGGGAATGGCTGAGAATGGTCAGAAGTCTCCTGTCCCCCAGGAGCTCAGGCTGGGGACAGAGACAGGAGGAAGCTTGGGGAGCAAGCAGTGCCTGGGGCCCACGGAGGGAGGTCTGGGCAAACCCAGGGGAGGAAGAGGCCTCTGGGGAGGGCTTGAGAAGGAGGGATCTGGGCCGGAGAGGCGCAGGGAGGATAGAAGGGAGGGCGAAAGCCAAGGTGCCGAGGGAGGAAGGGACCCAGTGGGTCGGACTCTGTGGGAAGAGAGACCAGGTCCAGCAAGGCCAGGCTGTGGGCAGCCTGCTCCGAGGTCTCTGCGTTGAGGCCTGGGTGGGAAGCATCCGCTGGAGTGGCAGGCGGGCTGAGCTTGGAGAGTCCTCCGGGGCTGTCCTGCGGCGGCGAGTGGATGAGGCGGGGGGAGAGGGCAGCAGAGAAACCATCGAGCCCGAATGGGGGGGGCCCGTCCTATAGGCAGATGGCCCCAGTTCCGGACCATTCAAGAGAAGGAAGTCACCATCCTGAACAACAAGGAGTGTGACAGCTTCTACCACAAATTCTCCAAAATCTCCTCGCTGATTCGGATCATCAACTCCCAGATGATTTGTGCGAGCGACACCCACAGGGAAGAGTTCTGCTATGTGAGCACCTGTCGCCTTGTTCACTCACCTCCAAGGCACCTGGCCAGGAGTGGGGCCAGGGGCACAGGGGAGGAAGGAGAGGAGGGAGACAGTGGGGAAGGGGTGAGCAGGGGTGACCGAGCAGGAAAATGGGGGAGGGGAGACAGGATGGAGGAAAAAGATGAAGGTTGGGGAGAGCGGGGTGGGGTTGGGGTGCAGGATGGGGGGTGGGGAGAAGATGCGGGGTGGGCGTTAGAGAGGTGTGGAAGGGAGGAGTGGCAGAGAGAGAAGAGAGAGGAAGCCCTCCGAGGGAGGCCTCCTAGGTGCGCCCCTGTGGGCACCTCTCAGCTGCGTGACACTCGGGGCCTGTGGAGAAGATGGCGTGACGGTACCCTCCTTGTCCCAGAGCTGGGTCTCGTGTCCCACAGGCCTTGTCCGGCCTCCCTGACGTGGCCTGTTCTTCCACCCCCTCCCGCAGGAGATCACTGGGGAGCCCTTGGCCTGTCCTGTGGAGGACACGTGGTACCTGGTGGGAATGGTGAGCTGGGGCCCGGGCTGCAAGAACAGCGAGGCCCCGCCCATCTACGTGCGGGTCTCCGCCTACCATTCCTGGGTCTTGGACCGCATCAGTGGGCAGGCCCTGCCAGCCCCGTCCCAGGCCCTGCTCCTGGCACTGCCGCTGCCCCTCAGCCTCCTCGCCGCCGGCTGACCCTCTCGGCCCATCCCTGGGACGCCTCCCCTGCCCAGCCACTCCTCACCCCCGTGTCCAGAATGCTACAGGTGCAGCCTTTCCAACCCTGCGAGGCAGGGCAGAGACTAGGTGCTCGATTAAATGTCTCTCTTCCCCACGCGGCCTCTTTCCTGGGCCTCGGGGGGCTCCTTGCTCCCTGAGCCTGCTCCAGTGGGAGGTGGGTGAACCAAATGGGGGGGGGGGTGGAGGGGCAGGATGGGGACTCCAGGTGCTGGCAAGCGCAGAGGCCCAGGATCTGCTTCACCCGGGGGCTGGCGGTGGCTCCTGCAGAAGGGAGAGAGTGTGTATGGGGACGATATTGGGGTCACATGATGGAGGCCCCAGAATGTGCTGCCCAGGCTGCAGCTGGCAGGGTGTGACGGGGCCCGGGCCGGGGTCCGAGTGTGTTCCTTCTGTGCTGCTTTAAGTGGGGCTCTCCCGACGTCGTCCCAGCTCCTGGCCGTGGCTAGAACCACTGGGCCGTCCTTGCCCTGAGGCACCATAGTGAACTCTGACCTTCCAGTGCCACCCCTGCCTGGAGACAGGGCAGGTCCCCACTGGGGTCAGACATTATTCCCACCATCAGCACCATGCCTGTCCATAGAGGGCCAGTGGAGGCCCAGGTCAGAGGTCAGGGAGGCAGCTGGCGGGGCAGGTGGAGCCCGGTCTGGACTCCTCCAGGCTTTCCCAGTGGCTCCTCTGTTTGATTTCGAGTGGCCCCTGTCCTTCTGGGTGCCTGCTGCCTGGCCACACAGGAGGGTACTGGTCCTATGAGTAGGATGACCTTCGCTACAACCCTGTGCATGAGCAGTCCAGAGGCTGGACCCTGAGGGCAGAGTCGGGGTTCCCCCCTGGTGACAGGGTGAGTACCCAGCTTGAGCAGAGGGCCCTCTGCCATCTCTCTGCCTCCTCTCTGCTCCGAGACCCTGGGCTCCTCCCCCACGCCGGCCCGCATGCCTCTCCTCGTATAATAATGATCAGGCTCCAGGTCAGCATCCAGGTTTGACTCCTCTGTGCGTCCAGCACTGGACTCAGACCCTCGAGGGCCTATCGGAGCAGAGGAGAGTGCAGCTTCCTCCTGGGTCCCGGTGCCCGGCCTCAGGGCTCCACCTGGCTGCAGCTGCCCCTTCGCCTCTTGGTCACCATGTCTCCCTCCAGCTCATCCTAATCCAGACTGGGAGCAAAGTCAGGGGAGGGAACTTGAGCCTGGCCTGGGCGCCACCTCCCCCCGCTGGCTGCATCACCCTCCACGTAAATGCTCGAGGGATGGGGCATCCTGAGAGGTCATGTCGGGTCACAGATATGAGAAGGCACTCGGCTTTATTTACAAATCTCTGCAGGCTGCAGGGACGGTGGGCTTTGCCAGCAGCATCCCTGCCTCAGTCTCCAGGCCCAGGTCCGAATGCCTCAGCAGATGCTCGCTGCTGCCTGGAAGTCCCTCTATGCCTCACTCCTCCCAAAGGATTCAGTCCCCAGGGGGCCTGTGGGCCCCCACCTTCTTGTCAGCAGTGCCTTCTTGGGCTCCGCAGTCGGGAACGGTAGAAGAGGAAGCTGCGTGCCATTCCCTTCAGCAGGGGGAAGGCTGGTTGCCGCCTCAGCCCCCAAGGCCCCCTGGGGCGATCCTAGGGCCCTGACACCTCCGACCTCACCCAGCAGAGAAAGGGCCACAGAACAGTCCAAGGTCCCCTTTGGCTTCTCAAATATTCCCTGGATCCTCAGGACAGGGCGCAGCTGCCAGCCTTCTTCCCTTCTCCTCCTGGCCGGCTGCCCTCGGCCTCGTCCACCTGTGACCCACCGCGGCCGCCCCCACCCCTGAGTGCCCAGGCTCCACGCTGGCCTCGTAGCTCCATCGCAACGTGTCAAAGTACGTTCCATTGCCTGGAACTTGGTCTGCTGGGCTGGGGTTCTGTTTCCAGGCCACCTCTGCTCGCCCCCTTGGGCCAGAGCCCCTGCCAGGTTTGGGGCAGCCCCCCCGGCCACTAGGGCTGCTGGCTAGCCAAGTCTGAGAACCTCCTGCTGCCACAGCTTCCCCTGGCGACCCTCTCCCTCCTCGTGGCCAGCCCGGTGTGGCCTCGCACCCCAGTCCATCCAGGGGCCACCCCCTTGCAGAAGTCGACCACATGCCGTCACCCCTTTAGAGCCACTGCTGTTTCTGGCAGAAGGGATGGGACAGAGGTGTGTTTTGTGTGTGTGTGTGGGGGGGGGGGGTTCTGCAGAGGGACAGTGGCTCAAGACCAACTTTGCTGAGTGGCCACGTGGATGGGGTAAAGGAGTAGAGTCTGGGCTAGGAGGGAGGACACCTGCAACATTGTACCTGCCCCTGCCTGGCTATAAGGTCATGGCCATGGGCCTGGCAGCTGCCTCCGAGCAGGGGGAGGATGCTCTACAACCCGTATGGTCCATGTGTGAGCTCAGAGTCCGAGATGCCTGGACCCTGGCCAGGACTCGAGCCCCAGGGCCTGCCAGCCCCAGCTGCCACCTCCAGGAAGCCCTCCTCATTTCTCTCCTTTCTTCTTCTTGGCCTCGTTCTTCTCATCCTCCTCTACCTTGATGGCCACCGTGTCCACACTGTCCTTCTTCTTCTTCTTCTTCTTATCATCTGTGGGGTAAAGAGGCAGCACGCGACGGGAGTGAGACAGGGCCCTAGGGCACACCGCGGCGCCTCCCACGCCCGGCCCTTCCTTTCCTTCTTCCTTCCCCACCCCTGCTACCTGCAGAAGAGCGCCTCGTTTCACCTGCCCCTCAGTGGCCCAGTTCTGTGCTCTGGTCTCCGGGGACAGAGCTGGGTTCCCTCCCCCTGAACCTACTGCAGGTGATGGGGAGCCGTAGGGCGACTCTGGGTGGCAGGACTTAGGAACGGGCTGGCTCAGCAGGTTCGGGAGGTGGCGCGGCCGGGGGGCCTGGGCCCGCTCACCTCCGGGGACCTCCGTGAGCTCGTTGAGGGGCGGCACGGTCTCCAGCTTGTCGGTGTACATCTTGGCTGCCTTGCGCTGCAAGTACCGGGCTTCGATCTCCTTCCGGGTCCGTGGCACACGGCAGTTGAAGACACAGCACAGGGTGATGACTATGAGGAGAGCAGAGTGGGCTTGGCCAGGGCCGGAGCTCGGACCCCCCGGGAATGGCATCCACACCTCAGGTGCGCCTCCGTCTGCCCATGCGTGTCTCACCGGAGAGACGCCGGCGGGGCCCCCGCATCCTGACAAACCCCTGCGGGCCCTGGCATTTCCAAGTTGTCTTCCCCGAGTAGGTGATACAGGCTCCATTCGTACAAGGGCCCGGTTCTCGGGTTAATGCTCTGCTGTCACTGTCTTGAAATTCTTAATGAGTTCTGAATGAAGGGGTCTCATATTTCTATCTGACACTGGCCCTGTCGTGGGTCCTGGTTCTGAGGGTCCTTCTGACTGGATCGAGAGTTCCCGGAGGGCAGGGCGGAGGGCTGCCCCATGACTCTCCAGCGTCCTGGAGGGGTCCCATGCTTCCGACCCAGGCCTCTGGGCTCCTAGCCTTTCCTCTCCGGGCTCCTAAGAGCAGGGCCACAGTGGCCTCAGACACTGGAGGACATGGCTATGGCCTCCTCCGCCTCCCTGAGGGCCAGCCTGGGCTGCTCCTGGCTGTGGCAGCTGTGAGAGGGCACAGACCCTGCCCTGGGGCGTCGCCTCAGACGGAGTTATTCCAGGAGCGGTTTTCCTGCCGAGGGCGGCTCTGCCCACACGAGCTGGGCCGGGGCACGGAGCTGGCCTGTCTAGTGATGGGCATGGCAGGGCAGGGCTGCCAGGACCTGGCTGGATCGAGTTTATTTTTCTAAGGCCCCCACAGTCTGACCACCTTGGCCCCGGCCTCGGGGGAGGGGATGGAGCTGCTTCCTATTATAAATCAGATGACCAGACATAACTTCCCGGCAGACTCCTGGGGACAGGAGGGCCGGGCAGGACAAGGCAGGCCTATTTTGGGGAATATGGCCTGGGCTGGAGCACCCTCTGGAGTCATCCTATGCAAACCATTCAGTCAAATACTGTGGCCTCACTAAGTCTCACCCAGACTCACAAAACGAAAGAAAAAATGAATGAACGAATGAATGAATGAATGAATGAAATGGTCTCAAAGCCTTTGCTGCTGAGGACAGGACTGGACCCTTGAATGGATGGATGGGGGAGCAAACAGTATCCGGGTGCACTCTCGAGTGGGGGACTGCACGAGGGCCCCTGCTGTCTGGGGTCGACCTGAGCAGGCAGCGGGGCTTTCGCACCCAAAGAGCTGGGTCCCGGTCTTGCCAGACCCCTGGGTGTATGCCTGGGGCCCAAGGTTTGTCCCCCACCCTGACCCTACTGGGTCGGGCCACCTCTTCCAGCTATCCACCAGGCACTCCCTTGGGACCATGCCCACTCAGGCTCTCCACAGGGACTGGTTCCAGGCCCTGGGAGGCCTGGGCTTCAAAGGAAACTCACAGGGCAGCTACCGGTGGCCAGAGCAGGGCTCAGACACTGCCCCACGCAGCCTGGCTCGGTCACTTCCCTACAAAGAAGGAGAGAAACAAGGTGCCTTGGATGGAGTTCCAGGGCCCAGGCAGGGACTTGGGGTATGAGGCCCCAGGCTGGAGGAGGCCCTCGGAGACACCCACCCAACCCCAGCTCCTGTCCACAAGACCCCGGGGCAATTCTCCACTATCAGCTGCACCTCCTAGGCAAGAGCAGAGGGAGAAGCAGGACAGCCCTTTCCTGCCCAGGAGACAGGACTATGTCATCGCTACTCCCTAGGGCCCTGCGTGGAGGTAACGAGGGCTCCCCAGCTGCTCAGGGGCCTTTGGGACCATCCCTTACCCTTTGCTAGGAAATGGGGTGAAGACTCAGAGTCGGTCTGTGTGGCTAAAGTCCAAGTGCCTCTTTGGGTCCCACACTGCAACTCTCCTGTGTGGTCCCAGCTGGGCAGAGCCCACGGGAGGCCATTGTGTGTTTTGAGGTCTCACAGTGTCCTCACCCCAGGGTGGCCCGGAGCTGCTCCCTGCACCTGCACCCTGGACTGCTCCTGTGGACACCTGGGCTGGGGCCGCAGCCACGCCCGTCTGTCTGTGGGGCCCCACCAAGAAGCCTGACTGGTTCTCGGCCTTGGCCGGGAGAAAATGCAGCTCTTGCTCAGATCCTGCTCCTACCCCGGCCGGCCGCGAAGAAATGGTGGAGGGGTGGGGCGGGCGGTTCCCCGCAGAGAGGGCGCTGCTGGCGCCAGGGGACGCACATGCACATCAGATGTCCTGTTTCCCTTGGAGACCCCACGTCCAGATGGGCCTTGGCTGTCAGCTGTGGCCTCAGGGGACCTCGACCAGCTCCAGCTAGAACTGTAAGTGCCACTTCAGCCCTGCCCCGAGGTCGGTCACTCGGTCAACGTCCTGCAGGGGTTACTGAGACCGTGGTGGAGGCCGATTCCTCCCACCTCTGCCCACACCATCCCTTCCGCCCGGGCGCCTTCCCAGCAGGTCCACCTGGAAACCCCGCCCATCCGCAGCTCAGAGGGCCCCTCCGCTCTGAAACCTTTGCAGGGGGAGTCGGTTTTCTTCTCCTCACTGCCTGCCCCCCACCCCCTTGGCCTATAGGACCCTTCCTCAGACTCTGTGCCATGGAGGTCTCCCCCGCCAGAGTGGCATTTCCTGCCCCCTTTCCCCAATTCCAGACCCCCTCCCCAGAAGGATGACTGGAAGGAGCATGCCCAGCCCATTTCTGTTGTGACTTTGCATCAAGCAACTCCCCGTCTCAGGGAAGGATGGTGGTCTCCTGCTTTTAATTGAGGTGGGTGTGAGTCATTCGGAGAGATGGTATTTGACAAAGGAGGATTTGCAGCCTGGGAGCCGCATCTGCTGGGCATCTGGGGAGCCTCCGAGCTGAGCTGCAGCCAAGGGCGGCCTTGCTGGGGCCCCTGGGTGTGGGCCCTTTAAGCTGGCCAAACTGCAGGAAAAGCATCAGGAGGCCCGCTATAGGGAAAAATGACACGTCCTCGTCCTGGATCATGGAGTCCCCTGTAATTACCATAATTGCCATGAATACTTCAGGTCACCACCGGCCTGTCAGCCCTCCACAGGGACTGTGTGTGGATCAGGAGGTGCCAGAAACCGCAGTGGGCCTCCTGCGGGCGCCTGGCCTGCTTGCACTGCCCGGAATTGCTGCTCTGAGCCCCTGGGGGTGGAGCTGGGGGGGGGGGTGATGCTCCCACTGTGGTGTGTCAGGGAGGGCGGGGAGCAGCTACTCACTGATGGACAACACGAAGAGCGAGAAGATGCCCACCACGTGCCACAGGCGCATGTCCCAGAACACCACCGTCTCCTTGGTCAGCGGGGGCGGCTTGGGCTTGGGCGGTGCTGTGCTGGGCTGCGGGTCAGAAGAAAGGGGGCTGAGCCGGGCCGAGGCCAGGGGCTGGGACTGGGCCGAGAGACGCCATGGTCTCAGCAAGGCCTCAGCCCAAGCATCCCAGAATCCGCTACAATCGAGTGTCTTAGGCGTCCACAACCAATCCCCTAGACCTTGGGAAGTTCCAGATTTAGAAAAAGAGAGGAGAGCAGAGCCCCAGAACCGCGGAGCAGGGGACTTGGAGTGCGAGGGTGGCTGATGCTTGAGGAAACCAAGGGCCGTAGGGGCAAAAGGAGATGGCCCGTTCTCATCAGGTTCAAGGTGTCTCTCTTCAGGCAGCCTGCAGGTCTCTCCTCCCGCTCCGGTCCTAGGCCCCCACAGGCAGATGGAGACTCAGGACCAAGGCCAGAGACACGTCCAGGTCTGGGTTGCCCTGGGGATTTTGCTCTCACGTACTCTCAGTGGGGGGCGGGGTGTGTGGAGTCAGGGCCTGTGACTCTGATGCCCGGCTAGGACCCCCACCAGGTGACCTCGACAGTCGCCTACCCTACCAGAGTCGCTTCCTCTGACCAGAAAGCTAGGACAGAGTCCTCACCGAACAGGACCAGATAAATAATTGGTCTGCAGTACGGCAGTGACATCTGGAGGCCAACAGATGTAAGCATGGCCGGAGAGGTCTGAGCAGAGCAAAGACAGAAGGCCACCTCCCCCCTTCCCAATGGGACCCATGCTGTCCTGGGGGCTCGCGGCGACATCGGCCTGCCCTGGAGGTTGGATGGGACATGGCTCTGCCTTGGGGATCCGAGGGGGACATGGCCCTGCTCTGGGGAGGGGGGGGGGTCTGAGCAGGATTTGTTTCTGGTCCGTGGGACCGACGGGGCTATGACCTCTGTCACCAAGCTTGGTGGAGCAGATGGAAGTTAGCGCCTAGGAGGAGAGAGGACCCCGGGACGACTGTGCAATATGTTGTCCTCTGATTAACCCATTTCCCGTTTGCCTAGAGAATGCTCCCCGGCTGTGCGTGCGGCTGCAGCCTGTCCCCCGAGATAACTCATGGATTACAGCCCGAACCTCCCCCCCCCCCAAAGTCTGCCACAAAATATTTCCCTTTTATCATTATTTTTTGCATTGCTCTAGTATGTAGATAGTCTTTGGAAACAAATGACATCATTTTATTTTTAACGGTCTGTTTTTACTAGTGGTATTTCCGCTTACAAAATGTGGTCATTCTCGAGTGCTGCGAACGTCAAATCCTAGAAAATGTCGCATTCTTACGCGCAACGTTGAATTGGCGCCCGCAGCGAGCTGCGGGGATTTTTTTGTTGTTGTTGTTTTTTGTTTTTCCTAAGCGGGAAAAGGGTTAACCAAACAAGGACAGACGTGAGGAGTCTCTTCAGGCTCTCTGGGAAGGAGAGGCAGCCCCTGGGTCACCACGCACCTGGTCTCCCCTCAGGCCATAAGCACGGACGGGGCCCCCACCACAAGCCAGGCGCTCCCTCGTCTAACGAACACGGCCCTTTGGCGCGTGTCTGGCGCGCTTGGAGAGGGACGGCAGCCCGTCCCAGGTCCCCGGGGGGATCTCGGTGCCAGGACTCGTTCTGATTCCCCAGCTCTTTTCTCTTAGCCAGGGGAGCCGGGGTGGGCACCTTCTCTAGGCTTCAGTTTCTCCATCTGTAACTGGAGTGCTTTGCTCCAGGCGTCTCTGGGAAGCTCTCGCTACCCAACCCCAGTGACAAAATTGACAGGAAGACAGACACCCCTCCTCAGCATCACCCCAGGGGCCTGGATCCGACACATGCATGTGATGTCGGGCACGTGTGCGGGTTTAGGGTGAGGGGTTGGAGCACATGTGGGGTGGAGCACACACGCGGGGGAATAGGACGCGCCCGTGGCTGGAGCACACGTAGGTGTGGTCGGCACACGTCGGTAGTGTCAGGGCCAGGGACTGGGCAGTTGTGGGGGTCTTGGGCAGAGGGCAACAGGTAGCAGTCAGGCATCTCCTTGTGGTGGGCACTCCCGGGGGCTGAATTCTGAAGCTCGGAGGCCCCAGCCTTCACCGGATCCGCAGCTAGAATCGGGGTGATGCCATGGACCCCATGGGCCGGGGTGGGTGGTCCCATGAACCCCAGCGCTGCCCACCTTCCTGGTGCTTCCCCAGATCTCCCAGGCTTGGCTAGGCCCTTGCTCAGGCGCTAGGCAGGTGGCAGGTAGGAGGACTCCAAATGCAATTTCCCTTCGTGAGCTGGGAGAAGACGTGCTCCTGGGGCCCGGGAGAGTCCTTAGCTCAGCATTGACTTGACCCCCACCCTCAGCCTCTCCTGCCCCCAGGTCAGCTCAGTTTTCGCACCCGAGGCTTCAGGACAGTCAGTGAGGGGCCCGAGTACACGCCGCGTGGCTCCCGCCAGCCGGGCTCCCCTTACAGGGATACTGGAGCTGACATCTGACTCCAGCCCAGCCTTCTGATCACACCCCCTGATCAACAGCAGGGAGAGGCTAGCTTTGGGGTGCAGGGCTCGGTCCCCATGTCCTTCAACCCTCTAGTTCAGAGCTGTGTCCCCTCGGACTTCCAGGATAGAGCTTTGTCCTCCCTCTCCCACCTTGCCCCCTAGAACCTGCCGCTTCAGGGGTCTCCCGGGTGTGTCCCTGCTCTCTCGGCTCTGTCCTTGCCTGCACGGGCTCCGTCCTGCCCTCCTTCTTGGCCCTGTCTCTTGGGCCTTCTCTCTCTGGCCTCATGCTCCAGAATTCTGGGGTCTGGTCTGCCTCTTTGGCTCCCCTTCCTGCGTCAGCAGCGACGGGGTACAGAGGGGCCAGGGAGGCTGCAGATGGCCCCTACCCTGCCCCTGCCAGCCCTTCCTGGCCCCAGCCAGGCTCCTGGTCAGCCAGCCAGCCATCTTCCTCGCCTCTTCCTACGCACTCGGCAGCTCCTCCCAGTTCTCCCTACAATGGTCCCTTTTCCGATGTCTCCTCCTCTGTCCAAACCAGGACTCATCACAGTTCCCGCCTGCTCAGAAACCCCTGCTAGCTCCCCATTATCCCCAGGACCAAGACAGACCGCAAGGCCCTGGGTCCTGTCCTTCCTGCCCTTCCCCTCCAGGGCCAAGGGCTTGGCATGGAGTCGAAGCAACACGTGGCTGCTCTGGAAGGGGTCTCTCCTCCGCCCGTCCCCAGCCTCCAGCTCGGAATGCCCTCTCCTCCTTCCCCAGGCTGTCTCGCCCATCAGGTGGGGGACCCTGGAGGATCTCTGGAGGCAGAAGCTGCTGCCTCCAGCCGACCCTGAGAGCAGGGATGAGATCTCTGCTATCAGACGGGAGGTCACTGAGACCAAGGACTGTGCACCCCTCCCCCCACGGTCCGCATCAGACTAAAGACTGGAGGAGAAGTGCTGAGTGTCCCCATCAGACTGGGCACCACTGTATCTCCCAACGGGACAGGGAATCCTTAAGATCAGGTCAGGGTGAGTGTCCTCCATCAGAAATCAGGGGCTGTGCCCTCTCCATCAGACCAGGGACCCTAGATTTGGGGCTGAATCTCCTCCACAGCCTGGAAGCGCTTAGGGGCAGGGCTGGGTCACCCCATTAGGCCAGGTCTCCCAGGGCAAAAAGAAGGGAAAAGGCAGCTCCGGGCCAGAAGGGCGCTCCCCACCCTCCACCTGGACTGGTGCCAGCCACCCCGAGCCCCCACGCGCCGCCCAGCCTCACCTCCACCAGCTGCCCGGCGACCCCCGCGAGGCAGAGCCCCAGCGCAGCGCCGCCCAGCGCCCAGAGAGGCCCAGCGCCCCGCCGCCGCCCCGCCATCTTCACCCCGGCGCCGCTCCGCCACAGGTCCGGGAGCCGAGCGACGTCCGCCAGGCCGTCGGCCCGGTGACTGTCCCCTGGCCAGCTGGCGCTCAGCAGCGCTCCGGGCGCAGGCTGCGAGCGGGCATCACTTATTCATGGTCGGTGTCTGGTTGCTGTGCCGCCCGCCCGCACATCAGTGCGGGTGGAGGGCCCGCCCCCTTCCCGGCTTCCCCTCCCTTACCCCAGGACCGATGCAGGGTGCGAGTGGCTGGGAGGGAGGACCGGCCGGGGTCAGGCCCTTGAACAACAGGTCCCGCCTCCCTTCCCCGCTCGGGCCTCAGTTTCTCCAACTGGAACAAGGGGAAGGGGCTGGAATCTGCTGATGTAGGAGGCCCTTCCCATGCTGACGTTCTGAATTTGAAAAACTACTGGACCCAGGTGTGTGTGTGTGTGTCGGGGGCATGGCAAGCAGGTTGCCATGGTGACAGGCGCTCAGGGATGTCCTGGGCTTTCTGGGCTGGCTTCCTGCCCAGAAGCAGCTCTGGTCACCCTGGACACCAGAGCCGGAGGGAGGATGGGGAGCAGAGGGATAGTACTGTCAGAGCCACCAGCCTCGGGTGCTATGGAAGGTTCCTGAAGGAGCCCGCATATGCGGCCCGCAGGTCAGAGTGGGCTCCTCCTGAAGGGCTGATTCTGGCTGACCCTGACCTCACACTGAACCTGGCCCACATCACACCCTGGTCCTGACCCCAGGGGGAGCCTTGACAACACCAGGGGTGAAGGGAGGGAGGTTCTGAGGGGCTGCAGAGACTTGGGGAGGACTTTGGAATAGGAGTAGGGAGGCCCGGGTGGGGAGAGTCCTCTGGGCCATCTCCCTCCCCTCTCCTCTCCTTTCCTTCTTTCCGTTATTATTAATCTTCTGCCTGCTGAGTGCTGGAGAAGCGGCTCAGGTGCTGGACCTCTGCATACCTCATACCTCATCACCAAGAACACCAGTGGAGACCTGCACGGGCTGGAGTGCTCTGGGCCTGAGGCCTCTCAAGGAGACCCTCGACAGTGGGTGGCAAAGTCTGGGGGCCTGGAGGTGCTCGGCCACCCCATCCTCTCCAGGTTTGCCCTGGCCAGGCAAACAGGAATTCCACTAAGTCACTTGCTGGAGCTCTCCGTCTGCGCTCCACTTCCTCATTCCATCTGTCACGGGCCAGGCTAGGGAAAGCCACACTGATCAGCCAGGAAGGTCACCCTTGGGACATGGGGTCAGAGAGGACTTGAGTGATCTGGGCCGGGGTTAGTGAGCCTACCAGTGGCCCCGAGCAAACCATTCCTTCTCTCTGCTGATGTGTTCATCAATGGAACGGAGAGGGCAAGACGGCCAACACAGGGCTGATGTTGGATTATGAAAGCTGACGATTATGGGGGTGCAGACTGCATGCTGGCTCTCCTCGGCAGGACGCGTGGCTCAGCCCAGGAGGGCAGGGGTGTCATTGTTTCCCGTAAAGTTCATCGTCTTTCCATCCGAGAGGCAGGATAAGGCCAGTGAAGAACTCCGAAAGGGATGTGATCGTGTGTGTCCCCACTGTGGTCTGAGATGGCCACGGCTTCCAGTGGGCCGCACGTCTCTGCAGGCTCTTAAACACAAGCTCTCAGTGATCGCCCTGTATGCTGTTTATTTATACCCTTTTCCCAGAGCTTTTTACTCAACACGAGCATCCTAGATTCCCCGAACCCTTGTCCCAAAGGCACTATCAAATACGGTTGCACAGGCTTTGAAGTCAAACTGACCTAAAATAACGATGTCCCAAAAGTCTCGGTGCAGTTTTAAGGTTTACTAACCTCAGAAGTATAAAGCTACAAATTTATAGGAAACACTACTTGAAAGTTTAGCTATTTAAATTTCCTTTTTTTGCCCTCTGAAAATGGCAAAAGTTGACTGAAAAAAAATTAAAGCTGTTCTTTAAATTCACAAAACTAGATTAGCATCGAGAAAATCTAAGTAATTAAACTTTCCAATTATGTTTCTTGTAAATGTGTAGCTTTATACTTTATAACTCCCGAAGTCATTAAAACTTAAAAGACTTCCACGGCACAGTCACATTGAGAGCCGTGAGACCTCCGTGGGCTACTTCAACCTCTCTGAGCTTCACTCCATCGTCGGTTGAATGGGTATGACTCTAGTGTCATACCATCTGCTGGTATAGTACAGCCCTCAGGAAACACTAGTCACTGTGATTATCGTCATTGTTGCTAAAGGCAGTGTGACATTACACCATGTAAAAATTCAACAATGCCTGTCCAATCGATGTTGAGCGTCTGTGTTATTTCCAATTCCCCAATGTTAAACACCATGGGGAGAGGAACATCCTGAAAGCTGAAGCCTTAGCCATCTTTTTCTTCTTCTCTTCTTTTTACTCATGAAAAACTGAGGCCCAGAGAGGGGTTGTGTCTTCCTGCCCTGCCTAAGGGCACTCGGGAACTGGAGCCTCAAAATCAGTCTTCAGCCGCTAACCCAGGACTCTATCCACTGTCCAATACTGTGTCTACTTCTTATGAGGTCTCTGTATCCCCCTGCACCCCACCCCCAGTTGGGCCTATTAGGTCTGGACCCCAGGTTCCCCAACCTGGCTCCCCTGGGAGACAGTGTCCCCTCCATGCATGGTGTCATGAATGCTGGCCTGTAGGACCCTATTTGTCCTTTGTGCACTATTTTTAGCTCCTGTGAGTTTCCTGTAGGGATCCAGTCCAGCTCCCAGGAACTCCGGATCGGAAGCCATGAGCAGAGTCAGTGGCAGTGGCGAGGGGACATGGTGGAGCATTGTCTCCTGGAGCCTAAAATCTCAGAGCTCGAGGTTCAGCTCTAGGGAAGCAGGGGGTAGGGAGCAGGGGTCTCCCAGTCACAGAGTCAGGCTGGGATCTGGCGCACCTTGGACTTAGTCTGGCCTGGGGTGGGGGCTGGGGCCTGCTGGGAGCTGGCAGTCACCGACCATGTTGGCCCTGGGCCCAGCCCAGAATAGTTCTGTGGCTGGACAGGGCCTGAGTGATACCCGTGTGTGCATATGCATGTGCTTGTGTCTCGAGGCATTTGTGTACACGCGTGCACATGCACTTTGCACTCGCCTCTTCGTGCGTCTGGGTGCCTCGTGTGCGTTCCATGGAGCAGTGTATAAGTCTGTATGCGTGTGGCTGGGCACGTGGTCTGCACACATGTGCTCATGAGCGAAGCTGCCACCTGAGTTGTGCGACACAAACGTCCTACCAGTGAGCTCACTAGTAGATGGGTCTGTGTGGCACAAGTGAGTGCACATGCCACCACATTTCCGTGACTGTGGAATCGTGTATGTGTGTATGTGTGTGCAGGGGCTGTGGGAGTGGGGTGGACAAGTGGAGTTGGGCGAGGGCCTTTGGCTGTGTGGTAGGTGGCTAAGGGCAGGTGGACCCCGTGAAGGCTGTCCTTTGGGCACTACCCAGGGCACTACAGGTTACCTGGCCACAAGCCAAGGACAAGCTGGGAGAAAGAGAGTCTGGGCAGGTCTTGCCCCATTTGGCAGATAATAAAATTGGACTTGGCAATGCCCGTGAGGTCACCCAGTGAGTGGGGAGTGGGTGAGGGAGTACAGGCCCCTGGCTTTCCAATTCCTCTAGATGTGGCTGAACAGGAAGGCTGGACCCTGGGGAGGAAGCCAAGGAGGCCCTTCCCTTCCTGCGTGAACCCAGGCAGCACTTCCCTCAGCTACAGGTACAGATGAGAAAACTGAGGCCCAGAGAGGGGAACGGCTGGCCCAGGACACCCAGCACAAGATCGGACCCTCCCTTGCTTGCGGCCATGCCCCGTCTACCCCATTTGTCACAAGTGGTCACACCATATGTTCCTGGAGCAGCCTTGCTCTCTCCAGGGCCCCTCTTCAGCCCTTGGCCCTTCTTCCCTGGCCCCAAAGATCCCCTTGCCTGCCCACCCTATGTACCAGGGGACCCAGAGACCAGCTGAGACCCCTCTCATCCACGAAGGAACCCCTGAAACCCACCGCGTACCCCCTCCATGGGGATCTCTATTCCGCCTGGGGCGGAGGGGGGGGGGGATGGGGATAGGACATGCCTCCCTCGGCCTCGGACTTGAGTAAGGGGTTGGTGGGCCACTCTCTTTGCTCTGCTGTGTCTGGATGGAGCCCTATTCGCCTCAGTGTCCTCAGCCCTGAAAGGGGCAGAGGCAGCCCGATGACACTAATCATCCTCTGGAAACTGTGCTACAGGAAGCGATGGGGAACTAGACCAGTGGCCACAGGAAAACCGGGTGGTAGACAGCGGGCTCCTTTGTTCCAAGAATGAACCATGGTCCCTCCCCCTCCGGGAGTTCCTCGCGACTAGGCTTAGGACTCCCTTTCCAAGGTCGCAGGCCCTAGAGCAGACAACCGCTGGCTTCACGCTCCACACTGAGACCCAGGAGTGGGGGAAGGGGGACTTTCCCAAGGTCACACGGACAGGAGTGGCCGCTGGCCATGGATGCCCGGCCCAAGGGCAAGGGGAGGGCAGCCTCGGTTTACGCACTCCACGGATTTCACAAACCTACCCAGCGCTTCGGGAAATGAGGTGAGCCCCCGGGCGTGAGTGCGTCTGTGTCGGTCAGGACTGAAGGGTCAAGCTCCCCCGCCTCCGCTCCCCCTCCCGCCTCCCCTCGTTGGGTCCCGGGAGCCTTCGGGTCTGGAGAAAACCAGAGGGAGACCTCGGGCGTGGGAGAGACAGACGCCTCCTTCCACCTCCTCCCCCGCCGGCCCCTTGCTCCAGGCAGGGTGAATAACACCCAGAGGCGCGGCGCGGCGCGGCGGAGTGAGGGGCGGGGCTAGAGACGGGGCGGGGGCGCCGAGGGGCGGGGCTAGAGGCGGTGCGGGGCGTGGAGGGGCGGGGCTAGAGGCGGGGCGGAGCGCCGAGGGGCGGGGCGCGCGGCTGGCCAGTCGGGGCCGCGTGCTGGCTGCGGCGAGCGCACAGCCGCAGGGCTCTCCTGGCGTCCGGCGCCCCACCGCACAGGTAAGGGCGGGGTGGAGGTGCGCGTCTTCGCGCGGGCTCCTCCTCTGCGCTCTCCCGGCTGCCGGTGGGGCTTTCGCTTCCGCGCCCCCTCTGGCCGGCGCATCGCGGTCGGTCTACGGCTCCTGGGTCCCGGTGGCACTCACACCTGGGCCGTCCATGTTTGTCCTAGAGGGGTTCGACTTTATCCTCTCTGCCCCGTGGGCACCTGTCTGGCTCGAGTTTAGGGGTGCCTCAGGAACGGCCTCCCGCCGGAGTCGGGCGCGGCAGGAACGCAGTGTGCCCTGGGACTTGGCCTGAGCCGCGGTGCGAGGGCCATGGGGCTTTACTCCGCCCGAGAGACTGCCCGGAGGAGGTGACGCCGGCTGGCGTTGCTTGCAGTGAGAACGGCATGGGCAAGTGCCTGTTGGCTGGAAAGGGAGCCCATGTTTGGGAAACTCCAGTGATTACGTGTGCCGGGGCTGGGAGAAGGAAGGAAGTTGTGAGGTATGCGTCTAGAGAGGTCAAGGGGAGCCTCTAGGGACAAGAAGCTTGGAGCCATGGAGGGCAGAGGAGGGGTGCTGGGGGAGAGGCCCAGGTGGAGACTGAGAGGTCAGCTGTGACAGTTCAGCACCCCTCCCTTGAGCAGCCCCTCTCTCTACCACTGGGCTTGCTCGTTGATGGAGGGGACTGCATGGCCGCCCAGAAAAACTCTCCACAGCAAGTAGAACTTCCTTGCATGTCCAGACCAGGAAATACCAGAATGGGTGCCATAACAGGGTGTGGCTGAGGGGGGGCCGGAGGGGCCAGGCCTTGGAGGAGGCAGGGGAGGCCTTAGTAGTGACCCTGCTGGAGACGGACCCAGTGTGCACAGAGGCCAGGAATCCAGAGGAGAGAGCAGGTCTGGCTGCTGGTTAGACTAACACAGGGACAGGCAGCTGACTCACCTGGGCACGCCAAGACTGGCCAATTCTGGGCTCACTCCACTCCGTGGTAAACATTAAGGCTGTCTGGGGAGGCAGGAGGCTGGGCCCTGCCAGCAGCTTGCTGTGCGCCCTCAGGTGAGTCACCTGGCTTCTCTGAACCTCCTAGCTCAGGTGAGCCTGGTGGGACTGGGAGTCCGAGACCCGGGTCTGATTCCTGTACGTGCTCTGCAGGTACTGCCTCTGGGCTCTCCTGTGCCTTCCTGGGCCTCAGGACCCCCACACATACAGCACATGCAGCCTATCACTGGGGAACCTTAGAACTGGATGGAGTGGGTGAAGAGGCCATGCCCTTGATTGGGGAGAGGCGGGTTGGGTGTGACCAGGTTAGAGAGGAGAAGACTTTTACTGGGTCCTTCTCATATTGAGGTTCAGCACCTCCTCTTCCTCTCCTTCCTCTGCAAACTCACACTCACGTATACTCACACCTGGCCTCACAGCCTCCTCATCGCCTCTAGGATGAAGCCCCGAACTCCCTCACCTGGGGCCACCAGACCAGGCCCCTAGCCTTAACTGCAGCCTCCCCACACCCACCACCTCACCAGCCATGCTTACCTTCTGGTCTTTCCTGTAGACAGCATGACTCAGTTGCCCAGGGTAAGAGATTTTTGGGGGGCCACAGACCTGGAAGGGCCCTGCGAGCCAGGTATGTAAGATGCCCCGAGGGGCCCCAGGCTGCTGTGGGAGGTGAGAGAGGCTGGGCCCCAGAGCCGCTCCTCTCCACCAATTTATCCTTTTTAGGGAGGATTGAAATGTTTGAAAAGTTCCGAGCTAGTCAGACCCCCATTTTCATAGAGGAGGTGATTGAGACCCAGAGGGGAGCAGGGCTGTAGATAAGCTGGGGCACGGCGAAGGCTGAACAGCTGCACAGGGGGCCACAGCTCCAGGGCAGGGGAGCGCTGCCGGCCCCTGGGGGAGAGGGACAGAGAGCTGTGCCCCGCGTGTGGCGTTGACGTGGGTGGGGCGCATGAGTGTGAGGGGTACCGGGGCTCAAGGCCTTCCAGCGGTGTTATTTACCGTGGGTCCCTGGCTTACTCCGAACTGGTTCCCAGCCTGCACCTCGCATCCTGGCCGCACCCTCCCTGCTTTGCCTTTAGCCACTGTCTTCACCTCTCAGCTCAGACCCCAACTGCCTGTCAGCTGAGGATGGAAAGCTCACCTTAAAGGGCCTTTCCTTTCTGTCAGTTTCTGAAGGTATGAGTGAGGGTCAGGTGCGCCAGGCCACACTTGCTGTACCCCCGCCCCCGGGCTGGGCTCTCCTGGTCTGCCTGGGCTGACCTGGAGCAACCTGCCCCCCTGCCCCCGGGGCTGGGGCTGCTGCAGGCCCTGCGGGGGGAGATGGCTGCAGCCGGGTCCAGCCTCTTCCCCTTCCTGCCGCTCCCTCCCAAGGCCTCGCCCTCCTGAAGCAGCAGCAGCAGCAGCAGGAAAGGTGGGGTGGAATGCCTGGGCCTGGGCCCTTGGCCAGAGTTCTGAGGCACCTGCTCCACTCGGCCCCAGCGCCAGTGCCCTGGGAGTCGTAGGCTCCCAGGGTGGGGAGGGATGACTCCCCTTTCTTCTTGCGTCTCCCTCTGTCGCCTGCCATCACTGGCTGCCTTGATTATGTCTCCCACCTCACCCAGGGCAGCTAACTTGAGAGCCTCAGAGTATCAGTGCCAGGGAGAGGCAGAGTCTGGGTAGGTGACCTCCTTTGTCAGGTGAGGGCACCACGGTCTAGCGGGAGAGGGCTGTGTCCACTTGGAGGCTGCAGCCTGGCCGTGGGGTGGGTTTGCGTCCACATCCTTGCTGCTCCTCCCTCCAGGCAGGAGGCCACCTTCCCAGGTGGTCACTGCCTGCTCGGAGGGTCCCTGCAAGGAATTCCAAAAGCCAAGCCCACCTGCCCACCCCTACAGCCCCATTTCTCGAGCAAGACCCATCCAGCAGGGTCGGCCTGCTAGGGGTGGGGGACATTGAGGGTCCCACCCACACTGACCTCACCCTTTTACTCCTTGGCACCATCTCCTCTGCAGCTACCACAGAGTCCATCTCTGCAGGTCTGACTGACACCATTCTCTTGCTCTGAGGTCCGCCATGGCTCCTCTGTCGACCCCTTAGGCAGAGCCTGGGCCCTCGTGACCGTCAGCCTCTGCTCTCGCCTGCATGCCTTGTCCTCCTCTCTGCCTTTTTGTTTCTTGCCCAGCCTTTGTGGCTTCCGCCGAAACTCCCTCAGTCCCGCAGCCCTACTGGGTGACAGAGTCCTGAGCCTTGGCCTTGAGAGCAGCTGGGCTCCCCCCAACGGCACGTCCTTGTTTCCAGAGACTCAGTGGAGAGGGGGCTAACGCACCGCTAGATGTCACTCTGAGCCCTTGGGAGCCATGGCGGCTTCTTGATCCCCGGAGTCGACAGTGGACCAGAACTGGGCCTGAGGACTCTCTGCCTCTTTGGGTAAAAAGGGGTGCTTCTCTCGGCAGTTCCGAGCCCTGTCTCCCCCTCCTTCAGACGCCCCTCAGCCTCAGCGCGGCCCAGGCGGGGCGTGGGGCAGGGGTCAGTGGCCAGTCTGGGAACTTCCCTTCGAGGCGACCTGGGCTCCTTGCTCAATTCTGATGTGCGTGTGGGGGTCGTGGACCTCGCTTCTGGCACACGCCCGCGAGGGAGGACGGGCCCCGACGCTGGCCCCCCAGCGTTGTCTCGCTCTAATCTGTGCCCCGTTCACAGGCCCCGCGGCCGGCACACTGGCCATGTGCAGCCCTGAGGAGTCGGCCCTGCTTCGGCTGGAGGAGGTCTTCTCGGCCACCCTCGCCCGGATCAACAGCCTTGTCCTCCAGCCCCTGCTTGCGGCCGGTGAGCCTCCGTTCTCCGCTGGGAAGGATGGGGGACACAGGAGCTGTCCAGCGACCGGAATTTTACCTTGTTGGGCTTTCTGAGCTACAGCTTTCTCACCCTCAAATGCAAGTGCTGACGCTTGGTGTCGGCCTCTGGGGTCCGGGCCTCCTGATGCTGACTGCTCCTTTCTCAGAGGGACCCTGAGAAGCCGGGCCACGAACCCTGTCCTAGCCCAGACCTGGCTGTGCATCAAGACAATCCTCTACTTCTCCCAGGGCTCAGGCAGGATTCTCTGGCTGAATTCTCATCTCGAGCTTCCCCAGGGCACCACCAGAAGGCAGGATGCCTGGGTGTTACTCCCAGCTTGGGTCTCACTTGCGAAGTGACCTGGGGCGGGTGCCTTCCTCCTGGGGGCTCTGTCCATGCGTCCGTGAATGGCAGGGACTGCAGGACCCTCCGGGCCCCACGTTCTGGGTCTGAGGAAGCCAAGACTCAGGGGGCATTAGTGTACTTGGTGCGTCCAGGTCATCGGTGCTGTCCCTGGTTAGGGAGGAGGTGGATATGTGCCCGTGTTCACGTCTTGGGGTGCTGCTCACCACTCCGCCTGCCCAGCCCTCGCTGAGCTTATCACCTGAGACCACGCAGACCGCAGACCGCTCCCAGCTCACGCGTCCCCACCCAGGCCTGGGGCACATCAGCTCCCAGTCCTGGCCCAAGGACCCCAGGGATGTAGGGCCCTGGCGGCAGCTCCAGGGCTGTGGGGTGCTGCCGGCCCCCAGATGACCACCGGGGTCCCTGTGGGCCCTCACGGTGTGCTTGTGCTTCCTGCCCCAGCCCCAGAGCCGTCGGACCCCCGGGGCAGAGAGTGTCTGCTGCTCCTGCAGCAGCTGCACGGGCGCTCCCAGCAGCTCCTGGAGGTAACGGAGGAGAGCCTGCACTCCCTGCGCGAGAGGCTGCGCCACCCGGACACCGTCGGCCTGGGGTCCCTGCTGCTGCTGCATGGTGCCGAGGGTGTCCTGCGGGTCCACTTGGAGTAAGACAGTGAGGGGGGCCTGGGGCTCGGCCTGGCGCCAGGGTTCCCCCGGCACCAGGGCTCACCCGGATCAGGTCTCGGGCAGAGGTTTGGGTTGAGCCTGGGGTGGGGCTTCCCTGGGGTCAGCCTCAGTGGCCTTGGGCATTAGCCTGGGGCGGACTCAGACACCCCAGGCTTGATCGAGCCTTGGGGCCTCCCAGGGAAGAATTTGTGAGCTAGAATTATCTCATTGGGTCAGTCAGGGGTTGAAGACACCAAAGCCTAGAGCCAGGGTACTGCGTAGGCCTTCAGGGCTGCGGCCACTCAGCGAGTGGGATCTGGGGCCCCCAGAAGGGCAGGGGCTTGGGTGTGGAGCAGGGGCCTGGGCCTGCAGGGTGCCCTCCGTGCTGCCTGCAGGTACATCAAGTCCTACACGAGCTGCGTGGTGGTGCAGGCCTTTCAGAAGACGGCAAAGAAGAGGAGGTGAGCACGGGTGTGCAGCGGGCCTCCGGGCGGTGGGGCCTGGGAGGGGGGGAGGGCTGGGGAAGCCCGTCCCAGAGCAGAGTGTCACGGCCCGTGGCTCATCCCCAGCACTCCTGGCTCTGACAACTCCTCACTGGTCTGCAGTGGAAGAGAGGGAGGGGACTAGTGAGCAGACTCCAGGCACCCACTAGGCCGGGTGACCCTAGGGCGGGAGAGGGGACACTCCCACTCAGCGTGGTCGGTTGTGGCCACCGATCCCTTGAAATGCCAGGTACTGCTACTGAATCTCCAGGAGGGACGCTCAGGCTCTGCGTCTACCTGCGGGGGGAGAGGCCTGGGGTCTGGGACTGGTGCTCGGACCTGGGGGGTCGGCCAGGGCCAGGGGTGCGATGGTGGTGGGTGCGAGGACGGAGGAGGGGAGGGCGGAGGTGACGCGTGGCCTTCCCTCCGCCCAGCGAGTACTGGCGGGGCCAGCGGAAGGCGCTGCGGCAGCTGCTGTGGGGCGTGAGCCCCGAGGGCTCGGTGGGCACCGCGCTGGTCCAGGCCCTCCGCCAGCCGCTCAGCCACCACGTGCAGCAGTACGTGGTCCTCCTGCTGAGCCTCGGCGACAGCCTCGGGGAGGTAGGTGGCAGGGTGGGGCGACGCAGGGCCGTGGCTCAGGGCGTCCGCCTGACTCAGGCGCCCTGGTTCGAGAAGGACCGGGCCGGGCTTGGGGGACATGGCCCTGTTCTGGGGGGCTCGAAGGGGCATAGTTTTGCCCTGGGGTGTCTGCGGTACTTGGCCCTGCCCCGATGGAGCCGGCAGAGACCCTGCAAGCAGATGCGGAATCATACACGGGTGTGAGGACACAGGCCCAGCTGGGGGAGTCACGGGGTGGTCCTGACTCCCCGAGAAGCTCCTTCATGCTGGCCGCTCCCCAGCGGCGGAGCTGGCAGGGAGGAAGGGAGGACTTCGGCCGAGACCCAGGCCGGGGCCGGGCAGCCCCGCAGGCTGGGGCGAGCTCTGAGGAGCCTCCCGCCCCAGCTGCTCCGTCTCCCGCAGCATCACCCCACTCGGGAGCTGGTGGTGCATGCGGCCACCGTCTTCGGGGACCTGCAGTCCTTCATGAGGCAGGAGCTGGACCAGGCCGTGGCCACGCAGGCCCTCTGGCAGGCCCTGAGCAGCCGGCAGAGGGTGAGTTCGAGGCCTGAGGGGCGGTCAGGGGGGCTGCTGGGTCACTAGAGCTGCTTGCCATACTCTCCGTGCCTCAGTGTCCCCAACTGGAAGCAGGGGGGTGGCTGAACCAGGCGGCTGTGAGGCTCCTTTGTCCAGCCATCCTCACCCATTTGCTGAGCGCCTCGTGGGACAGGCCATGAGCTGGCTGGGTCTGGGGAGGAGCGGTCTGCAGAACTGACCCTCTCTCGGGGTGTCAGCAAACAACTGCATCCCACGTGCCTGCCCACTGTGGCACGTACTGCCCTGCAGAGGAGACTGTCCCCCGTGCCCTGAGAGGGTGTGCAGGCTTGGGGCCCAGGGTAGAGAATCAGAACGGGGCAGGAAGATGAGAATTGCCAGAGAGAGGCGGGCCCTGCAGAGCCCCGGGTGAGAGCTGGTGGAGCTTGGCTGGGGCCGTGGCTGGAGGTGGGTTGGGCAAGACACAGTGACACTTCAAGAGAAGTGCTGCCCTGCTGGGAGTGGCTGGGAATGACCCTCCGGACCTTGGAGCCCCGTCACTGACCCGGGGGTCTCCAGGAGACGCTCGGATCAGTGGGCATCCGGGGCAGAGGCAGGCAGGGGAGCGGCTGGCGGCAGCCAGGACAGGGGCGCCTGAGCCCTGTGCCTCCCCCATCGCCTCACCAGGACGCACTCTGCACCCCCACCCGCCGACTCCTGCAGGACAGCCAGGACATCCCCGTGACGGTCGCCCCGCTGCGGGCGGAGCGCGTGCTGCTCTTCGATGATGTCCTCGTCCTTTTGCAGGTCGGCGTGGGGCTGACCAGGGGCCCGGAGGCCACCGCGGGGCTCAGGGGCTGGTTGAATAAGGGGTGGGGAAGAGGCAGACAGGTGGGAGCGAGCACGGGGGCTCTCGGGAGGTGATGGGGTGGCGAGGCGGGGGGCCGGGGCGGGGGTGGCGGGCGTCGTGGCTCTGCGGGAGCAGGGGCGGCGGGGACAGGCTGCTGCAGGTGGCCTCCGGCCTCAACCCTTCCCGGCCTCCCTGCCTCTGTCTTCGCCTCCTGTTCCTCATTTGGAAAAGGGGATAATTGTGAGTGAGTTCGTCCTTCAGCGGAAGCCGGACACTCTGAGTCCTCCTCAGATTGGAGAGGCCGTGGGTGGCGCTTGGCAGCTGAGGAGGGCCGCGTGGGCGCTCGGGGCCCCTGCCAGCGTCTAGAGAGGGGCGCCACGCAACAGAGGTGGCTCTCGGCACACGCGAGTCAGGAGGGAGCCAGGCCTGGGCTCGGCATTGTCACCGAGACTGCGCTTCGTCCCCGTGAACTCACAGTGCCCCGTGACAGGCACGGCGCTGACTTCTCTGTCCCCCACACTGTCAGTCTGGAGCTGCCCTGGAAGCAGGGAGGCTGAGGCCGCTTGCCCCCCCCCCACTGAAAGCTGTGTCCCCTGAGTCTAGTTCTGGCGTTTGTTCTGATCAGGTTGAGCTCCCCTCCGCTCCTGACTTCACACTCTGTGGTGTCCCAGAGAGAAGCTGTCACTTAAATGCGCTGAGCCCTTTCCCGACTCTGCACCTCTGTCCGTCCTCTTGTCTGTGGTCTGTGTCCGGCCCCGGGCCTGGCGCCTGCTCCTGTGGCCGTGGGGCAGTGACCAGCCCTCCTGGGCCAGGCGGGAGGTCACTCCGCAGAATCTCCCAGAGGAAGGGACGTTCAGTCTGGCTGTCAGAGCAGGGGTGGTATTTCGGGGAGAAGGCACATCAGGTCACACCTTCTCGAGGTTCGGGGCAAGCTCGAGAAGGAGCGAGTGTGGAGCGGCTGTGGTGCTGTGGTGTGGAGGGGGTGACGGGTGGGGACGCGTGAGCTGGGAGCGATCTGCGTGGTCTCAGGAGGTGGGCTCAGCAGTGGGGTCTCAGTTCCCGAGGCAGCAGGAGCCTTAGACAGGCTTCTCGCAGGGGCCGATGCGGTCTGAGCTGCATTTCCAGAAGACCATCCTACTGGCCGTGATGGAGCAGGATTGGGGGCTGGGGGAGGCCGGTCCCAGGTTCCTGACCAGACCCTTGAGTGGGGAGCGAGCTGGAGGAGCTGCCTGGAGATGGGGAGCAGGCGGGGGTGCTAAGGGATTCGGCGCTGGGCGTGCTGGACTGAGCAGCCTGGGGACATCAGCGGTGTCGTGAGGCTGGTGCTCGGGGCACGGCTGGGCCAGAGGAGTGGGTGAGTGTCTGCTCTGGGCTCTGGATGACACCTGCGCCTTATCTTCTCCCAGGGCCACAGTGTTCACACCTTCAATCTGAAGCTGGTATGGGTGGATCCTGAGCGGGACGGGTGAGCAGCCCCCTCCAGTGACAACCCAGCCTTCCCCCTGCACCCCGTGGAGCCTGCACCCCGGGGCTCTGACTTGGGCCCTCCCCAACACCCTCCTGGACATGGCTGGGGCCTGCTTGTCTCCTCCACCTGTCTAGGTGCACCTTTCACCTCTTCACCCCCGAGGAAGAGTTTTCTTTTTGCTTCAAGGACCCACAGGGCCAGGTGAGTGTGGGCGAACTATGAACCGGGGGCAGGGAGGGGGTGCCGAGGAGGGAGGGAAGGCGACCGAAGGGAAGGGGAGGCACAAGTACGTAACCCTGGAGGCGCCAGGGCTGTGCCAGGCCTCTGGGGCCTTGGTCAGAGTGCGTCAGGGGTCAGCCCGGGGTCAGGCATCGGAATACCGTGGAGAGCGGGTATCTTTCTCTGTGAAGCGGGCATCGGGGCTCATGTCGCTCCCCGCCAGGCGGTTCTGCCTCTCCCCTCTGGGCAGGCCCCGAAACTGCAGACAAGGGTCTCAGGTCAGGATGGAGGGCCCCAGGGAGCAGCGGGGAGCAGCGGGGTGGGGGTGGGAGACTGTCCTACGGGAGCCACCCGGAAGGCTTCCTGGAGGGGCCGCCTCCAGCAGCAATGACCTGTCTTGTGATCTTCTGTTCCTCCCAGGTGGTCTGGCAGTGGAAGGTGACCCAGGCCGTGTGCCAGGCCCTGCGTGGGAACAAGGACTTCCCGGTGCTGGGGGCGGGCCTGGAGCCCTCCCCGCCCCCCACCTGCCGCTCCATGGCATACACCTTCCTCGCCGAGGGCCGGCTCTGCCAGGCCACCTACGAGGGCGAATGGTGCCAGGGCAGGCCCCATGGCAAGTGAGTGGGGCTCTGGACATGGCAAGGCGGGGCTCCCCCTGGGAGTCCGAGGGGGCCGTTAGGACCCTCATGGGGCACTAACCAAAGGCGGTTACTTCCTGTGGTCAGTCGGCCCATTCCGTTTGTCCCCCAGAGTCTCTCTTAAGTCCTCTTGGACAGGACCTGGCCATAGTAGGTCTGTGGCAAGTAAAGTCTTGGTGATGGTGACACGGGGGTGTGAGCAGACATCGGGGGTCGGGGGGGGGGGGGCCCGGCCTGCAGGGCCTGTAGTCACTCTCTGTTCTCAGGAGATGCCTGTAGTCACCCTCTGTTCTCAGGAGGTGGTGACATAGTCCTCATGTCCGTGTGGCATTGTGTGGCTGCAGCGGACACGGTTCACAGTGGTCCTGTCTTCGTCAGTCCTCACACGAATGCTCGGGGGCAGTGGGGTCACCTGTTTCATAGGTGCAGAAGCTGAGGCCCGAAACCGGCATGGCTCACCCCAGGCCTCGGGCGGGTCGTGGGGTGAGGCAGGCCCACCTGACGCCTCAGGCAGGTCGGCTTTTGAAGAAGCCCCACCCTGTGCTATAGCCAGGGAGACTAGGGCCCGGAAAGCAGAAGGAACTCTCTGAGGTCACACTCCTGAGCGAGTCTGCTAGTTCTGACACCCCGATACTTCTAGGAACAAAGCGTAGGAACTAAAAGATTGCAAAAACGATGCATGTCTGACTAACGTTTGGCTTGAGCTTGACATTTAGCTCTGAGCTTCCTGTAGGTCAAAGGGAAAAGGGAACCTGGATGTTTCCAGTATTCTCCCTCCCGGGTGTAGTTGAGGGTGCCCCTCGAGGCTGCCGGGGCAGTTGTTCCAGGAGTGGAGAAGGCCTGGGAATGCTGGGGTCATAGAGCTCAGAGGACAGGGCTGGGTGGGGCAGAGAGGCCAGTCCAAGGGGACTCAGGCCACCGGGAGAGTCTGAGGCTGGGGGTCACGTGCATGTGGAGGGATGGGTCTGCTGTGCCTGATGCCGTGGACCTCGATTATGTTCCAGGGGGACCCTGAAGTGGCCAGACGGGCGGAATCACGTGGGGAATTTCTGCCAGGGCCTGGAGCACGGGTGAGACTGAGGCTAAACGTGGGCGTGTGTGGGGGGCAGGAGAGTGGTTTTCGTCCCTGTCGAGGTCACTGGGCTGGCCTCATCCTAAATTCCCAAACCTTGAACAGGAACTCAGAGGCCATCTGGTCCAGCTCCCCTCATTGTACAAAAGGGGGACCTAGGGCCCAAGGAGGGGCAGGCCGTGGAGGGAGTGGTCCAGAGCCCGAAGGCGCTCCCAGGGGTCATGGGGGCAGGATGGAGGGGCCCGGAAAGAAGACGGGGACTGAGCATCTGAGAGCCCCCTGTCATCTGAGAAGGCCCCTGGGGGCAGGGACACCCCTGGTGGCGTGGAGGGGGTACGGCGGCCGGTCTGGGGTCCGGGCGGCGGTGCTGGCACTGACGCCCCCCCCCACCCCCCCCAAACCCCTCCGCTGACAGCTTTGGCATCCGCCTGGTGCCCCAGGCCTCCGAGGACAAGTTTGACTGTTACAAGTGCCACTGGCGGCAAGGCAGCATGTGTGGCTACGGCATCTGTGAGTAAGTGACCCGTGGCCTGATGGTGGGGTGGGCTCGTGGGCCGGGCACGTCCGCTTGGCCAAGCTCCGGGAGGCAGGGCCAGCCGCTGGTCACTCTGTCCAGGTACGGCAGTGACGAGGTGTACAAAGGCTACTTCCAGGCGGGCCTGCGGCATGGGTTTGGGGTCCTCGAGAGCACCCCGCAGGCCCCTCAGCACTGCAAGTACACGGGCCACTGGGACAAGGGCCAGCGGAGTGGCTACGGCATCGGGGAGGACGGCGATAGGTGAGCGCTCCCCGGCCGCCCCAGGACCGCCTCACCGTGTGCGTGCCCCGTGTCAGCGAGTCCGCTCTGTCCCGCGGAGCCTCTCTGACGCCCCTCACTGCCCCCCGGCCCCGTGGTTGGCGCTCGGCTCAGGACGAGGGGGCCCTGGCCTCTGTGACTGCAGGGGCCTCCCCACTCTGATGCCTCCTTGTGAGGAGGAGGAGTTTCTGACTCCCCCATTGGGGCATCTGAGGCCCTCTGGGCTGTCAGACGAAGCTCGGGGTCCCTTGCCTGGCACCGCAGGCCCAGCCTGCTCCTCTGACCTCACCCCTGCCGTGACGCCCGGGCACCCCGCCGGCCCTCTAACCACTGAACACCCCCACATACCTGTCGCACGCGCCGACCTCCATGGCTTTGCACACCTGCGAATGGCACCCGACTCCATCTGCCCTTCTGCCACCTCCCCCAGGAAGACTGCCAGGGTGCCCTCACCCAGGCCGTCGCCCTCCCTCCCCCTCCCTCTTGGGGCGCCCGGCCTCACCTGCCTCGTGTCTGAGTTGCCCTGTCTCACCTGCCACCCCCTGCCGTGCCAGCGAGGCACGCAGGCGCGCGGGAACGATTCCGCTCCAACCCTGACCGCCCCCCGCTCCCCCAGGGGCGAGCGCTACATTGGCATGTGGCAGGCCGACCAGCGCCACGGCCCGGGCGTCCTGGTCACCCAGGCAGGCGTCTGCTACCAGGGGACCTTCCAGGCGGACAAGATGGTGGTGAGTGGGGCGACCCGCATGTGTCCCGGGGCTGCATGCCGGAGCCCCCTGCTCCGGTCGGGGTGGGCGGGTGGGAAGCGCGGGTCCTCAGCGCCGGAGGCAGCCACACCCGGGCAGAGAGGTTCGGCCCTGCCACCCGCCTCCTCTGGCCTTGGCCAAGTTCCCCTTCGGCGACGCGCATTCACCGCTTACCACAAAGACCAGTGGAAGAGCAGGAGTGCCGGGCGGGGGACGGCGCTGCCCGCAGCCTCCGCAGCTGCGGCGACGGGCCCCTGACTGGGCGCCCCGCCCTGGACGGCGTGGCCTCGTGGGCTCTCCCAGTAGCCCTGCGGGCCGTGTCGTTGTCCCAAGTGTATGAATGAGAAATGCGAGGCTCAGAGAGGCCAGGTAACTGGCCCGGTGTCACATCCTAATGAGCGGCAGGGTTGAGACTCAAACCCAGGTCCCCTGAGCCCGGGCACCCAGCACTCGCCTCCCGCCTCGCCCTACCCTGCCGGGGTCTTGGCGCATAGTAGGGCTCTGGCCTCATGGCGGTTGCTGTTATTATGGCTTGTTTGTTTATTTATGCTACACTTTGTCGTGGACAAGATCAAAGAAGGAAGAAGAGACAGGAATGAGCACATAAACTAGATGCACAAACACGTGGAACAGAAATTGTGTCCTGCCTGGCTCTGAGCTTCCTGGCCGCCGGTGCGGCCAGAGCGCCCGACCTGTTCTCCCGTCCCCAGCCCTGGGGTCAGCCCCGGGGTCAGTGACAGGGAGGGGGAGATGGTTCAGGACACGTGCGGAGCTTCCGGAGCCATCGGAGCGAAGGGAGGGTCCCCCAAGAGGCTTCCTGAGCGAGGCCCCAGGGTGGCGGTCCGGGTGCCTCGGGGATGAGGTCTCTGGGGCTCACGCTCGTCCTACCAGCCATGGTCCTGGGAGGTACGACGGGGCTCAGGACCCTGCTCCCTGTGAATTAACGCCCACCTCCCCCTTTCCTACCATCCCCCTGCCCCCCGTCTTCCCGTCCTGTCCCTGGCTCCCTTCCCTAGGGCCCAGGGATCCTCCTCTCTGACGATGACTCCTTGTACGAGGGCACCTTCACCAGGGACCTGGCCCTCGTGGGGAAGGTGAGGGACCCAGAGCCTGCTCTACCCCCTGCCGAGGCCAGGGCTGGAGCCTGCGCCTGCCCCCCAGGGCCCAGGCTGAGGGTGCAGAAGGCAGGGGAGGACCTCCCCATCTCCACGCAGCCAGGGGTGGGCGCAGGGACCCTTCCTTGCGGCGGAGGTGTGATTTGATCCTGGCGGGAGTCAAGGCGAGGGGTGCGCTTGCGTTGGGTGCGGCGGGTGCTGGGGGTCTTCCGGGGTGTCTGCCCTGTCCAGCGCCACCGTCAGTACCTCGGGCAGGTGCCCCTGGAGTGACTGTCTTTCCTGCCCGAGCTGACCCAGCAGAAGGCAGAGGTGTCCTTGCTGGGGCTTTGGGAAATGTGGGTGCTGTTTTGGTTTTGTCATGACTGGAGGCCGCCGCGGTAGATCTGGTGGGTGGAGACCAGAAGGAGCGCTAGGAATGGGACAGCCCCATGCAGCAAGGATGGCCCTCCCGAGGGCCGGCGGTGCCCCATGCCCTCCCCAGGCCTCTGCTGGCCCCAGAGTGGTGGTTCTCCCCGCTCTGAGCTGCGAGCCCCTTCTCTCTCTCCCCGTCTCCAGCTCTTGGTGGGGGAGCTCCTGCAGGGGTGGGGGGTTATGAGCCCCTCAGGCTGGGGCGGATTGAATGGATGGTTGGAAGGCCACCCTCCAGTCCCTAGCCTCTATGACCCAGAATGGACCGCACGAGGCCTGTCATGGTTGGATGCAAGGGCAGCTGGACAGACAGTACACAGACATCCCTGCCTCTCTTTCCTGGCTCCCAGGGCAAGGTCACCTTCCCCAACGGCTTCACCCTGGAAGGCATCTTTGGCAGTGGGGCAGAGAGAGGCCTGCATACTCAGGGCGTGCTGGACACAGCTGCCCTCCCGCCTGACCCAAGCAGTACCTGCAAGAGGTAAGAGCCTCACCGTGTGGCCTGGCCTTCCGGAGCCCGTCTGGGTCAGTGGCGGTGGGAGGTGGTCTGAGTGTCTCTGTGCTTCCAGGGTCTCGGGCCCTATCAGAGGGGCTTCTCTGTACCTCTTAGCTCTTGGGAGAGTTCAAAGAGCCCAGGGCACACAGCCCCCAAGTCAGACACTCTTGGAACCAAGGGCTGTGTGGTGATAACTCCACGTGCCACTAAACTGTAGAAAAACATTACATGTAGGCTTTGTTTGGACCCTGCTTTTTTATAGGACGGGTATAAGACAGCTTACAAAGTAAAACAAACAAGAATAAAATAGAAAATAAAAGTGTGAGTCGAGCTTAAAAGAAAGGAAGGTGCAGATAGGCCTTCTAATAGTTTTGACTGACCATTATCCTAGCATGAGTTCCCCGGTAGGCAAGGTGAAGAAGGAAACTTACTAAGTGGAAGAGGAAGACTTGTTTTTGCACCGATGGGGGCATCTAGGTGTGTGGTGGTTCTAACAGGGTGTTAGCCAGCATTTTGGATGTGGGGGGTGGGTACAGTTGACTTCTTGACCCGTCGCTCTCTGACAGTAGGAGCTGAGCACGGACAGCAAACTTTAGGGGCATGACCTAGCCCGGCTGGGGTGCAGGTGTGGGGGAATCTGTGAGCGTGTTGGGGGTGCAGCGCTGCATTAGACGTTCACACAGGCCCATTGGCCAAGGCAGGATCAAGCTCAGGCAGTAGCAGATGTGGTGGGAGGGAGAGTGGGACCTCGTGGCAGAGGAATCCTGGACTTCCGGGCACTGGTCTCTCTTAGGACAAGACCCCGTTCTCTGGACTGAGCCTCCAGCTCTCCAGATCTTTCTGTCTCTGTGTGGCCCTGTCTCTCTTCTCCACTGAGCAGTAGACTCTGTCCCTACTCAGCCTCTCCTTTCTCCTGGAGCATTTGAGGTAGATCCATCTGTATCCCCAATCCATCCACCCTTCCTGGGCCCAGACTCCGGGCCAGGCTGGCTATCCCCACCTCTCCAGGAGCCCGGGCAGGGTCCTGCCCACCACGGCTCTGCTTCTACTCCCTGCCCTCCACCGCCTCTGTTGCAGGCAGCTGGGCCTGGGCGTCTTCCCCGTGGAGAGCCGCTGGCAGGGTGTCTACGGCCCCTTCCGGGACTTCGTGTGTGCTGGCTGTCCTGGGGACCTGCAGGAGGCTCTCCTGGGCTTCCATGTGCAGAGCTCGAAGGAGCTTCGCAAGTCCCAGGAGTACCTGTGCTGCGAGAGGTGAGGCCCAGGGGCGTGTACCTGTGCACCCATGGGGCCATCCAAAAGGCTTCCTGGAGGGGTGGGCCTGGGCCCAGGCGTGGGTGAAAGACGTGTGTGCGCGGTGTCCCAGGACCCAACTGGATGACGGCGTGGGCAGGATGGACGAAGTGCTGGAGGAGCTGCTGCAGCACCGGCAGCCCGAGGCCCTGCAGCAGTGCCTCAGGAAGGTGAGGACCCTCGAGGAGGGGGGCCTGCGGCGAGCGGACCTCACTTCCCCCAGTGCCGGCCAGAGGGGACAAGCCCTCGAGCCCCGTCCCAGAGGGCCGCAGTGCTCCCATCTGTGAAATGGGCATGGTCTCGGGGCTCCTGTCCAGGCCCGTGGTGCTCCGGCCCCGGGCCCTGAACATCTCTTTGTTGCCTACGCCCTGGCCAGGCTCTGAGCAGCTCGCTGCACCCCCTGGGACAGCTGCTCCGGACGCTGATGCTGACCTTCCAGGCCACTTACGCAGGCACGGGGGCCAACAAGCATCTGCAGGAGCTGGCCCAGGACGAGGTGAAGCATCACGCCCGGGAGCTCTGGGCCGCCTACAGGTACGCTCGGGGGCACACGTGGTCAGCTGCCGCCCCAGGACCCCGGGGGTGGGCTCTGCCCTTTCCAAGCGTCAGCACTGCCTGGTACCCCGGGCAGGAATGGCGCCTCTCCCTCAGGTCTGGATGGAGAGAGAACCGGAGGGCGGGTTGGTGAATGTGCAGCTGGTGAGCAAAGGCCTTGGGTGGCGGGGGAGAGTAACTGATGGCAAGGCCCGACTAGGCCCTGGACTGACCCCTGACCCCAGGGGATCGCTGACCCTACTGCAGGCCGAGCCTGGCCCTGGACTCAGGCCCCACCTCCAGCTCCGGCTGACCTGTGGCCCCCATCGGTCTTTCCAGATAGGGCCCTGGCCACTGCAGTGCCCCCTGCGGGGTTCCAGGTCTCGGGCTGGCACCCTGTCCTCCCGAAGCCCTTAAGCACGGAGGTTCGGGAGGCCGCACCGTGCATCCCGTGCTCCACGTTCTGGGGGGCGGGGCCATCTGCCCTTGGCGACGGGCTGGGAGCGCTGGTCTGTGGGAGGTGGCCGCCGCGCCGACCCTCTCCTGTTGCTTTGCAGGGGTCTGCTGCAGGTCGCCTTACAGCGCAAGGGCCGGGCCCTGGAGGCAGAGGAAGACACAGAGACGAGGTAGCCACCCCAGGTCCCCATGGGGTCTGAGGGGTCCCCTCCCCCAGGGCAGCGGGCTCATGTCCAGGGAGGCCTCACACCTTTGCTCCTAGGGCCTCCCTCGGGGAACGGGGCGCTTCTAGGGGAAGCGTTGGGAGTCCTTGCCATTGACCGAGTGTAGTACATTGACAATTCGAGGACTGGAATGACCCGTGACCTCTGCTCCACGAGCATCCTGGGAGGGGTCAATGCACCCAACGTCTTTGTTCTGAACGTGCTGGCCCAGCCCTGCCTCTCCGTGTGCAGCTGCCCCGGCCGCCTTCCTTCTCCCGAGGGACACATGGGAAAACTGAGGCCTGCCAGGCACTGAGCCTGAGGCCACGCAGGATCACGCGAGTCGTTAAATCTGTCTCCCTTGGCCCCCTCCAATCACACCTTAGGACATGCCTCCAGATTCCAGGCCTCGAGACGCTGAGCAGAGAGGCCTTTCTGTCACTGCGTTGCAGGAGGTGTGGGAAATGGGGTTAGGCCTTAGGGAGAGCGTCCCCCTGGAGTCCTAGGAAGCGCGGAGCGCCAGGAGGCGGGACCGGACCGGCCTGGACGGGCTGCTGAGGGCTCTGCTGCCAGTCACCTGTCCATCCCGGGCCCTGGTTTTGCTTCCAGTCAAATGGGGATCAAAATCCCACTCCGCCTGAGCACCCGACTGAGACCAGACTTGGACAGAGTTTCCTAGGGAATGAGGGAGGCTGGAGGCAGCGACACTGTCGTGGGACCAGGAGCAATATGGGCTTGTCGAGGGGCAACCCAAGTAGCCATCCCTCCCCGCCCCCCTGGACCGCCACCCTGCTGACCCCAGCCCGTCCGCGCAGGGACCTGCAGGTGCACGGATTGGTGCTGCCCCTCATGCTGCCCAGCTTCTACTCGGAGCTCTTCACTCTCTACCTGCTTCTCCACGAGAGGGAGGACAGCTTCTACAGCCAGGGCATCACCAACCTGAGCCTCTTCCCCGACACCAAGCTGCTAGAGTTCTTGGACGTGCAGAAGTAAGCCTTCCCCCACGCCTCGCGCGCCAGACCGCCGGGGTAGCGCAGGCTACAGAGCCAGCTCAGATGGTCCTTAGCAAAAGAAGGGAGGCGTTGGGTGGCCGTGTACCTGTGGCGTCCCAGGGTTCTGCTGGTGTGCTGCGGCTGCATTCAGGTGTGGCTGGATCTAGGCGCTCAATGGCCTGAGACAGGGAAGCAACTTCTCTCACTCTCTGTTAGTCTGTCTCTGGCGCCCTGTACAGTGACGAACAGGGTGCCAGCCACGCCAGGTTTATGCTCTCGCAGCTCGGTCCCCGACCGTCCCCACAGGGAGCCGGTATCTCCTCCCCGGCATCTCCAGTGGGGACCCCGCAGTCCCTCACTGGCTTGCCTTGGGTCTGGAGTGTGCCCTCGAATGCTGGCCGTGGCCCAGTCTGGCCAGGCCCGCCTCCGTGTCTACCCCTGGGGCTGGGGCAATGTCACTTGCTCCCGGGTCTTGGCCTGAGAGAGGGGGAGGGGAGACCCTCCAGGGGAAACTGAGGACTGCACCAGGAGCAGGTCGGGGCCTCCTTTCTACCTTCAGTTGCCAAAACGTCCCTTTCTGACCCTCAGCGCCCCTTCTGATCCACTGATCGGGTGCATGACGGGGGGGCGTGGGCAGGCTCTCTCCTCCCCAAGCTGGTCTCCTCTGTCACACGGTGACGGTGCTTCCCACCCACCCCAAGCCTCGCTTTCCCTTCCATCTGACAGTCACTGCGGAAAACCTGGTGGCCGCCAGCTTCTCAGGTGTCCCTCCTCCATACCGCCCCCTGCTGCCAAGTCCTGCTCTTGTTTGGGGCCAGATGGAGGATGCCTTCTCAGGAACCCCTCCACCATCCGCCATCCTCCGGCCTCGCCTTGCCTCAGGCTCCACACACGGGCCCTGGGAAGCCAGTGTGGACCCACTTCCTGCACTCAGACCTGCTGGGGGGAACTTTGCCCTCTGACCTCAGACCCTGCCCCTCTTGGCAAAGCCTCTCATCTCATTTTAAAAATTTCAGGCACCTGTGGCCGCTCAAGGACCTCACGCTGACGACCAATCAGGTGAGAGGTGGGCCCTTTACTCATCCCAGGGAGGGGAAGCCCGAGCCCTGAGCTGGGCCCCCAGATTTGCTCAGGCGTCCAGGCAGCCCTTGTCTCCTGTCGCTGGTCGGAGGCTGCGGAGGGTCCTGTGGGGCAGGGGTGGGGCGGGGAGGAGACGCCAGGTTCCGCGTTATTCTGAGCTCTGGGCGAGGGTGCTGCTGCTGGCCCGCAGTGACCCGGCTCAAACACGGGCCCTTTCACTGGCTGTGTGACCATGGCATGGTGATGGGGATGGGGCGGGTGCCAGGCGCTCAGGGCCAGCACCAGCCGTGGGGAGGAGGGCGCAGTGGGGCTGGGGGCCGTGGCCTCACCTGGCCTGCCCCCTCTGCCCTACAGAGACACTCCCTCGTCACGGACAAGTGCTTCCTGTCAGCTATCGAGTGTCTGCAGAAGATCATGTGAGTCCCACCCTGGGTGGGGGTGGGGGTGGAGGCGGGAGGCAGGAGCCTTGGGTCCCTCTGTCGGGACCGAACCCGAGGACTGTGATCTGGAGCCAGTCACCCCGCTGCAGCACCACGATGGACCCCCGGGAGAAGCTGGAGGTGCTGGAGAGGACGTACGGAGAGATCGAGGCCACCGTGTCTCGGGTGCTGGGCCAGGAGCACAAGCTGCCCATGGACGACCTGCTGCCGCTGCTCATCTACGTGGTGTCGCGCGCCCGGTGAGCCGCCGGGGCCCGGAGCAGTGCCCCTCCCTCCCGCCCGCCCCCAGCCAAGACGCGCTCCGAGCACCGACATCTTTGAGCAGAAGGGTTTATGGACACAGCTTTTCTCGGTGCGACAGGGATGCTGAGGGCCAGAGATGAGAGAGTCCCAGAGTCCCGCCCCGGGTCCCACCCCGGGTCCCAGGGGTGCCAGAAGCAGAACGGGGACCACGCCCCAGGTGTCCAGCCCCCCAGGCTAGGGCTCCTTCCGCAGCGGCTTGGTGCCCGTCCCCGATGGGCCCCTCCTCCCTCTCACGGAGGGGCGCTCATTCTCCAGCATCCAGCACCTGGGAGCTGAGATCCATCTGATCCGGGACATGATGGACCCCATCCACACAGGGGGCCTCTACGACTTCCTGCTCACGGCCCTCGAGGTGAGGGACAGAAATGCCCCGGTCGCTGGGCAGACCCCTTCCCTGCCCCAGCCACCACCGTGGGGGTGGGCTCACTCACATTCGCGACTCGCGTGCCTCCGCGGGAGGGGGGTCCTCACAGAGCCCCTGTCCCTGCCCTTGTTGAAAGAGGCCGTGGTGGGGTGGCCACAGCGCGCCTCAGTCCTGGGGACCCCAGGACTGCGGGGTGTTCCAGGCTGTGTCCCCAAGCACAGAGGAGAGGGAAGGCTATATTCCCCTGCAGACTGGGGGCACGGTGGGCGGATGAGTCGGACACACGGCGGTCCAGGCCCCGGAGGCGGGCAGCCGTGGTGTTGGGCCCCGGAGCCTGTGCCGATGGCCTCAGCCCCGCCCCTGTCCCGCCAGTCCTGTTACGAGCACATCCAGAAGGAGGACATGCACCGCTTGCCCAGCCGCTGGGACTCCCGGGAGCCCCGGTAGCCCGGCCTCCCCTGCACGGACCGCAGAGCCGCAGAGCCGAGAGGCCCGGCCTGGCCCTCGTGGCCCTCGGAGGTGGCTCTTGGAGATGAAGGCTGAGTTTCCCACAGGGGGATGTCGCTGCCCCCGGGACTCGGATGAGGGTGAGGGTGACAGGCGTGGCTCCGGACCTGGTGGTTTCCTCCCGCTACCCCTGGGCCAGTCTCAGATGACCGCCTCCCGCAGGCAGGCCGGGGGCGGGGAGCCCCGGCTTCTCCTTGCCCGAGGGGCCCCTAAGTTGCTGGACCCCTCTGGGCCTCAGTGTTACCTCCTGTGACATGGTGGACGAGGTCGTCTGTAAAGGACCTTCCCTCCGTCTCGCTGAAGTCCTCCCGGAAGTCCGACTTCGGTCTGTCGGGCTGTGACCGAAATCCTCAGGTCACTGTCAGTGTCATTCCGTCTCTCTGCTCCTTGTCAGAGGCTCCAAGCTGCTAGTGACCACGCGCCTCCTGGGCCTTTTCCCCGTGCGTGGTCTCCTGGGGCCCTGCCTTTTCCCAGCCCTGCTGCAGGGGTGGAGTGTGGGGAGAGGGCGGTCTGTGCGGTGGCCGGGCCTACCCTGCCACTGTGCCCTGGGCTGAATAAAGCAAGTCGGTCATTGTTCTTGGCTCCATATGTGCCTTTCGTAAACAAGGTGCTGGCCTCGGCCTGGAGGGAAAGCCCCCCCATACCTGAGCCTGAGGCTGAATCCCCACCTGGAGCCTCAGGTGCGGGGCGGCTAGGAGGGTGGGGCCCCAGGGGCCCTCGGCTGACGTGGGGCGGTGGGCGGAGTGAGCCAGGTGCCTCGCGTGCAGCCACCTTCAGACGAAGGGGGGGGAGGTGAGGCTTTCTCTGGCCGCTGCTGCTGAATGTGGGCGCCTGAATGGTCTGGGGCTCCGGGTTGGCCAGAAAGCCCCGGAAGGGCGTGAGCTGACCAAGGGCGAGGACACCCAGGCTGCCGTGGGCGTTCGTGCCCATGCAGGACGAAGGCGAGCCTCCAGCACTTTAATCCTCCAAGTTCTTGCGTCTGGACCAATGAGAACAGCCGGGCCCGAGTCTGTGGGACGCTGCGGAGCCTCACGCAGGACCTTCCCCTCGTCCCCTCCCTGGGCCTTGCGTGGCACCTGCTGAACTGGAGCCCTGGGAGAGTTCAGGGGCCGCCAGGGCTGTGTCAGACTCTCTGAGGAACACTGCGAAGCAGACGGGGGTGTTCACGTTACACAGGAAGGTGATCACTGAGCTCGGTGCTCCGTTTACAAAAGCGACACCGCGGCCACGTGAGCACCTGCCGCGTGGCGCCGCAGGGAGGCTGACGGAGACGCGTCACCTACGGGGACCCCAGTGGTGACGGCCGCCCGCTGCGGCCGGGGCCCCTGCGGCTGCGGCGAGAGCACACTGCCACCCGCTCTGGAAGTCGAGCTGACGGGGCCTGCAGCGCCTTGGCGGTCGGGCCCACCCTGCCTCCGTCGTTCTGGTCCCGTCCCTTCTCCAGGGTGAGGATTCTCCCTTCAGCAGTGGTCGTGAGGAATGGCAGCATTCATAATTGATCCCAAACAGGACTCCATGACCCCCGGGGCTGGGGAGACGCTGCTGGGCGCCAGCCTGCAGGGCGCTTTCTGACAGGACCAGGCTGGCCCTGCCCTGGGGGGGCCCGGCTTTGGGGCTGGGAAAGTGACACAGGAGAGATTAAATGGCCTCTCAGTGAGCAGACGTGTCCGAGTGCCTCTGACTGCAGCCCCCCTCCCCCCGCTGTGTCCCCTCGCCCCCTGCCACGCCAAACCCGCTCGCGGCCACCCTGCTCCCTCGCTCCTGCCCCTTGTTCCAGCCCCAGGAACGCCCAGAAATTCCTAGTGGGACCCGGGCTGCCCCATCCTCGCAGGCCCAGCTCACAAGAAGCCCCTGTATCTCAAGGAAGGCGCCTCCCGGCTCCGTAGCCTTTCTCAGGGACGCCTTCCCTGACCCCATCTTGTCGCTGGTGAGTGACCGGTGGCTGTCTGCTCTCTGCATGCTCTTCGGACACACTGCTGGTGCTTCTCCCTGTATTGATGCCAGGAGCAGCCGGGGACGAGGGTAGAAACAGTTCGAGTCAGGAAAAGTTGGACTGTGAGGGGAACTGGACCCCAGGGCGGGTCTGCATTTAAGACTGACCAGGTCAGCACCTGTGCACACGGAAGCCCCTCGGGCGTGACCAGGACAGGCAAGGATACACCGTGAGATGGAGGCCCGGCCAGACTTGGGCCGCAAGCAGACAGGAAGCTGATGCCAAAGTCTCAGGAGACAGGGAAGGGAAGACGGCCCGCTCTCTACCTCCAGGGCTCAGGTCGACCTTGCCTGGGCACCAGGGGCCCTGTCCACACCCGACGGTGGTGGTGCTGGTCTGGTCTCCATGCACTGACAGCTCCAGCGTCCTGAGCCCCGTGCTGGAGGAGATGCCCCACAGCGGCCAGGCTGCTGCCTTTGGCCCAGCTGTGCTTGATGGAGACGCCGTCCTTCTATAAGGGACATGGACAGAGTGGCCCCGTGAAGACTGCCTCCCGCCCTCAGCCAACAAGCTTCACTAGGGGCCTCCTGGGTGCCAGCCCTGTGCCCGCGTGGGTTATGGTCTGGAGCACAGCTCCCATCCTTCTTCAGGTGAGAAGAGCCAGCTTCCTCTCTTGAAAAGGTGCTAGCGGACTTGTGCTTGCTGGGCAGAGAGAAGAGGAAGCTGGAGACATTGAGTCCGTAGCTAATCCTAGTGGGAGCTGGTGGATGTCTCGAGGGCCCTGAGGTCTGACCAAGCTTCTGTGTATTCAGATGACCCCCAAGGGTGCTGGGAGCCTGGGCGTGGTCAGGCAACCCCTTGCCCGGGGAAGGCTGGAGGGCGTGAGAGCTCAAGGGGGCTGTCAGAGGGGTGACGGGGACAGGCCCTGAGCAACGCTGTGTAAATGAAGCAAGTGTCCCCTGAGCGGGAACCTAAGAGAGGGCCACGCGGCTCTCCCGAAGGGATGGCTGCCCACGGTGGGAGCAGTGAGCGGGGGACTGCGCTCTCATGGGCACTGGAGAAGGGCTATGTTTAGGGTTAGGGTCAGGACCAGTGTTTGGAATAAAGTTAGAGATTAAGGTTAAGGTCGGGGTTAGTGTCAGGTCAGAGTTAGGGGTCAGGATTGGAATGAGAGGGGATTAAGAACAAGGTAAGCTACAGTGAAGGTCAAGGTCAGGTTCAGGTCAATTTAGGGTCATGGCCCAGGTCAGGACTTTCCTAGTTGGTAGTGAGCCTGGAGCCCAGGTGTCTGGACCACCTGTTTGTCCCCTCCTCCCTTGGGCCCCCTGCCTGTAGACAGAAGGTGCCTCGAGATGGGCAGGTCTCCCAAAGCCATCCCCACATTGTTCCTGGTCACGGCCTGGCCCCTCAGGTGCAAGGGTGGCGGGCAGAGAGTAGGAGAGGGAGAAGTGGTCCAGTCGGCAGGGTCGCGTGTGTGTGTGTGTGTGTGGGGGAGGTGACAGGTTCAGCAATCAGTTAAATTGAGGTTGGTAGCTATGGTCTGGGAAAAGGACCCAGGAGAGGGCTGGGTGGTTCCGCCTGGCAGTAGCGAGAGCCCGCAGGGGGAGCAAGTCAACATCTAGAGAGCGACTCCGGCGTCGCCATGCTGGCGGAAGCCCCCTGCCTCCCCCGCCGAGGGTCCTCTGTCGAGAGTCTCCCGAGGAAACGGGGTCCGGGAATCGGGTCGCGGGCAGCGGCGCTAGCCCGAGACGAGGTCGTTCCAGCGTTCTGAGATGCCCCGCAGCCGAGAGCCCGAAGACGCAGACGCCGCCACCTGGGGCCCCAGGGGCTCCTTCCGCACCTTTCGCAGCCACACAGCGTGACCTGCCCCTGCCCCACGGGGACTCGACCCTTTAAACGTTACCATGCCTAACCCACGCCCTCTGGCCAAGTTCATCCCCAGGGGATTACAAGGCACCACCCTGGAATATCGCCCACCTGGAACTCACGATCATTATCACCGACGCCCATAACTGTCCAGACCCAGCCAGGGCAGGCGGCAGGTAAGAGAAGCCCCCGGTGACACCCTCCCGCCCCTAGCTCTGCTCTGCCTCCCAGAGGTTCCTGTAGCCGGGTTTCCTGCCGAAGGGCTGGCTCAGTCTATGGCTGGGGTCCCTGAAGGGCTGGCTCAGTCTATGGCTGGGGTCCCTGAAGGGCTGGCTCAGTCTATGGCTGGGGTCCCTGAAGGGCTGGCTCAGTCTATGGCTGGGGTCCCTTGCAGCCGGCGTGGGCCTTTCCTCATCCCCTCCCCACCTCATGATCACACATCGTGGGGAAATGCGTGGTACATACCTGGCGAATTGCCACGATTAGCGTCCCCTTGCTTTCCCCAGTTCCCTTCGTGAGAGTCCGTCGTATCTTCTCATGGCTCCCGTTGTCTGTGGGTGGTACGGGGCCCGGTTTGTCCCACGAATGCCCAGGTGGCGGCCTGCTGCTGGGGCTCCTGACCAGGAGGGCGGCATCAGTGACCGGGCGTGTTCAGGGAGTCCACATAAATACCGAGCTGCACAGTTAAGAGTTTTCAAACACTACGTCCCCCGTTTGCTCTGCAGACGAGAATGTAATAACAGATGCTTGCCGGACGGGGCCCGCTTTGTCCCGTAACGGAGATGCCAGGCAGGAACGAGGCATGGGGAGCCCGTCTCCCTGTGACACTTCAGTGGGGTGCGCTGAGCGGTGTCTCTCCGGCAGTTGCCCTGATCACGACGCCAGGGGTCGCCTTTGCTCGGCGTCAACACCCTTCTGTAACAGGCTCCGGTCTGTTAATTGTCAGTCACCGACACTTGTCATCTTGAAGGCCCTTCAGGACGCACCGGTCTGAGCGGGAAGGGGGCGGGTGGGCAGCTCTTACAGCCTGCGGGATCAGCTCCCGCTGCTGCCCGCTCTGTAGGGGGTGTACGGTGGTCTCTCCCCACGACCGCGGGCCGGCTTATTGCCACCGCGTGGCTGGGCTCCCACTTGTGAGCTTGTCCCCCTGCCTCTGTCCTGACCGTGGCCTGCGCCCAGCGGCGGCATCCCTCGCAGTCAGGAGAAGTATTGACTTCTTGACACATCCACGTCCACAGCGCATTCAGCAGGATGGGCTCCCTGGGCGTGCGGAGGGTCCGCCAAAGGAAATGCAACACGGACTAGATGCAGGACCATGGCAGGGCAGAGTCAGCTGGCGGATCGGAATGAAACAGCCGCCCTCCCACCCCGACCCGAAAAAGTCCTAATGATGGCAAAGCAGCGCCATGAGCCCCCAGGGGTAGGAGTCAAAGATCCCATGCCGAGCAAGGGGGGCCAGCCCTATGGGGCAGGGCCTTTTTCCTTTTAAGGCAAGCAAGCCTCTGACTTGAGTTACAAGTCCAGCACGCAGTGATGGCTTCTGCACGGGACTCCTGCGCTCCTCTGCCTTGCACGGCCCACAGTTCCTTTTTTGATTGCCGGAGTGACGGAGCCCTGGGAACCCACCCACATGAGCCAAGGGGCAAGCAGACCCCTGGGTTTTGTTGGGGCGCCAGCCGCCTCCGCTGGGGGAAGCGTGCCGGTGCCCGGCTGCCGAGAGGCGGCTGACGTGCCAACGCGGGGACTTCGTTTGTAGAGTGAGAAGAGAACGTGGTTCATTACAGGGTAGAGACGCCCGACCCGGCCGCCGGTGGCAGGCGGCTGGCTGGGCGTTGGTCCCGTGGCACAGCTTTGCACATGGCCCTGAACGGTGGCGCCTCCCCTGACTCCTCAGGAGCATTTACAGGCCGCGTGGGTGCAGCTCTGCGCCTCTCCAGCAGGACACGAATCGGGCCGCAGGCCCCCCTCGCAGAGACCACTGGAAACTCTGATTTTACTGTAGAGGTTTCCCAAATCCTATCACTCACACGGAGGCATCTTTGTTTGCCTGTTCAAAGGACAGAGACCAAGGCGTGAGCACCTGCTCGTCAGGGGTGATGGCAGCAGCTGCAGAGAGGTCACATTCCCTGCAGCTGGCACCCTGGAAACTCGGGGGTCGGGGACCTGGGCTCCCCCGGGACGGGAGGGGGCCCCTTCTTTTCCCCTTTGGCTTAGCTCTCCCTGTACCCCTCTCCGTGCCCACACAGTGCCCACAGGGAGATTTTTTTTTTTCTTAAAGCAGAAGAGAAGGGGGAAGTGGGGGGGGGCAGCTCTGCACCCCAAGCCCACTCACTCTGTGATTACTTAAGTGTCAAGTAGCTGCCGCTCACCTCGGCAAACTTGCAGCCACGCCTACGGTGGCATTCCGGTGTCTGGTTTCAATTCCCCCACATGCAGCTCCGTCTCCAGACACCGATTCACAGGCGAGGCTGCGGGGCGCCCTCGCCCCCCTCCTCTCGCCCGCCGCTTGGCGACAGCATGCCCGACGCGATCCGGGGGGGTCTTTTCACACCCCTCCACTTGGCTGCCTGGGCCTCGTGGTCGTTTCTCTACGAAGGCCACGGACTCTTATGGCCCCGCGCTGGATGCCAACTTGTCAAGCAGTGAAGCAGCCCCCAGGCGGCAGCATGAAGGCTGGGGGTGGGGTGGGGGGCGCTTGCCGCAGGCGGAGACCCGGCCAGTAGAGAAACACGGAGCCTGTGGGGGTTCACACGGTTTACATCGTCTGCCCTGACTCCATAAGCAAGATCTGGGGTGTCAGCTCCCGCACCTGCGGCCCCACCTCGCCCCTGGTCTTCCTGCTACCCCCTCCGTCCCCGTCCCATTCCAGCTCCGCACGCAGCAGGACCTGCCTCTGAGGTCGCCCAGACCCTCTCCGCCTGCCCCCATCGTCCCGACCCTCTCTGCTCTCTGCATTCCGGCCACTCCGGTCACTTTTCTTGGCGTCCCTAGAGCCCACTGAGCCTTTCCCGTCTTGTGTCCTCTGCCTGGACCCTCGGCACGGGCTTCCCCCAAAGCAGGCTTCTCCTCGGCCCCTGGTTCCCAGCCGTGAACGCCCTTCCCGACGTGAGGCGCCCCTCCCTCCCTGCTCTCTCTCCCTGAGGAGCGGCTTTGTCCTTCCCGATGCTGTCCCTCAGCTAGTTTCCTGCTCTTCTCTGGGCTGGGAGCTCTGCGAGGGCAGGGAGAGACCTTCTCTGTCTTGGCCACTCCTTCGCCCCCAGGGCCTTGAACAGTGCCTGGCACAAGGTGACATGAAGCTGCAGCTCCCCCTGCCCCCCCACCCCAGCACCTTCTGTGGGGTGCTGCTTCTGCCCTCTCCCCAACAAACCCATCCCATGGCAGGACCGAGCTCCAAACCCAGGTTCCTGAGCAGCGCCCCAGGGCTGCAATGCCGCGTGCTCCCTCCCATGGGGCTGCTGCTCCAGGGCTGAGCTGAGCAACGAACATTATCCGTGACACACTTCAGGCCGGGGAGCCCCGTCACAGCCCCTCGGGACCCTGCTCCAATTTGAAACAGAAACACATTTTCAGTGAGGCAAGGCAGGGGCGGGAGAAGGCAGCAAGGACTCCAAACCAGCAGAAATCGGACCTCCCGGCCCCGGTCCGGGGAGCGGGCAGCCCTTCCCCCGACTCTGGGACCGGCGCCGGGGTCTCTGCCCTGGCACCCCGGGAGCGGGTAAAGAGGGTCTGAAGCATCATACCTCTCCTCGAAGTCACACCCGGGATTTGCTGAGCAGGAGATCCTTCGACCCCGACTGACCCAGGGACAGAGGGGAGGTGGGGGCGGTGGAGGGGAGGGGAGTGTGGCCTGGGGCACAGGGAGCGAAGTCAGGGCTGGGGCCAGGGGCGACCAAATAGCAAGGTTGGGGGTGAGTGAGTCCTGCCCTGTCTCTCCACTGGGGACAGTGATGAGATTAACTCTACACTTACACCAGGAGCTTTGCCAACGCCCCTGGGGAAGGCGACTTCGGTGACTGAGCGGCTGTCTGTGTCCCCCGTGCCCTGGTTGGAAAAGGACATCAGGGAACCGGATCTCGAAGAATGAATTTGGCCGGTGGAGGGATGGCATGCCAGGCAGAAGGAGGGTGGGGGCGGCGGCTGGGAGGTGCGGAAGGGCCCGGCTCTCCCAGAAGGTAGAGAGCTGGGCCGAGCGTCAGGGACAGGTCAGGCAAAGCCGGCAGAGGTGCGAGAGGCCCGCAGCGCCTCCGGGGGCTTTTGCTCATGGCTCCTAAGCCTCAGCCCCACGGGATTTGTTTCTCTGCCCCGGTGGAGGTTGTGAAACACGTCCACGGATTCTTCCACACTCTTCCCAGCAAGACGTGTAGGCTACGGCCCTCCCCTTTACACCTCGGCCTCTGTGAACGCCGCGGGACGGGGGCCGCGGGCCCTCTGCGCTGAGTTAGAAAAGGCCACAGGCTTCTGCCGGTTCTCCTGGGGCTCTGGGGCTGGGAGCCTGTGGCCACCCGCCCCCGGGAGAAGTCTGCCACGCCCGGGCTGCCACGTGCGGAGACCCAGGGGTCTGAGCCTTCCATCCCAGGCACCAGGCACGTGACCGGGACCACTCCTGAGATGACCGCAGCCTCGGCCGCCACCTGACCGGACCCCGTGAGACACCCCCCGGCGACAGCCGCCCAGCTGAGCCCAGGCAACCCAGATGCCTGAGCGACCGAAATAACTCCTATTGTTTCAAGCCGCCGTTTGGCGCGCCTTTTTTTTTTTTTTTTAATGCTGCAAGAAATGAACAGACGCGTCCCTTCTTCATATCAACAGTTCATCATTCAATTAAAAAAAAAATTGGCACGCTTTCTCTTTAAAGCTGGACTTTGTCGAGATGGGAAACGCCACATCCCTGTGTTCACGGAGACCCGTCGCCAGCGACGATGCACGGGAGACCGTTGCCGAGAGAAACCGGAGACAGAGCCGCGTGCTCGGCTGACGACGCCCTGCTGCCCTCCTGGGCAGGTGGCGGCTGATTCCAGCCGGCGGTTTTCACTTTCGCAGAACCGTGGAACCCCCTTCGGAGCCCCGCGGCCAGCTGAGATGCGCCGCGTTCCCAGGCTCCTGAGTTCCCGCCCCGTGGGGCCCCTCTCCCTGCCCGAGTTTTGAGGTTTTAACATTTGTAGCCTCTTCCATTTCTTCCCCCGGCCCTAGGGAGAAGCCGCTTTCCAGAATCGTTCGAGAGTCTCCCGTTTCGCCGTTTCAGGTCTTCAGCTGCTCAGTGTGGCAGGCGGAACAATTGTCTCCCGAAGATGTCCACGACCCCAACGCCCGGAACCTACGCATGTGTCACCTGGCATGGCGAAAGTGACTTTGCGGATGTGATGAAGTTAAGGACCTTGAGATGGGGAAGGCGGTCCCGGATGTTCTGGGCGGACCCGATATAATCACACGGGTCCTCGAAAGTGGGAGAGGGTGACGGGAGAATCGAGGGGGATACGGCACTGAGGAACGGCCAGAGAGAAGCGACCTCGCTGACTTCGAAGATGGGGGAGGGGGCAGGAGCCCAGAAATGTGCGAGGCCTCGGGGCGCTGGAAAAGGCAAAGAAACGGGTTCTCCCTAAGGCTCTGGTCACCAGTTCGGATGCACGAGTTCTTGTCTCCTGCTCCACCGAGCAATGCTCTGACACCAGCTCTGCGCCCTACAGTGTCACTCTACTGTGACACTATCTACCTACCCGGAGGGAGCATCAGATCCCACAGGGTAAGGGCTCCGTCCCACAAGACATCCCCAATCAGAAGAGGCGGTATGAAATTTGTCCCCGAGCTTAGCAGCAGGGTCAGCGACAATCACCTGGGCCCTGGGCTCAGGGCGGCCTCAGCTCCCTGCCCCGAGGTGGTTGTGGGTGGGTGACAGTATCTCTCCCCACTTTCTCCGCGCAGGCTCAGGTGGAGTATGCAGTTGCTGGTATGTTCTGCCATGCTTGGATTCATCCCTTGGGACAAAAGGAGAGGTCAACCCAGGAACTTCAGGAGGAAGCCAGCTGGCTCGCTGAAGCAGGTTGGAGCCGGGCCCAGGCTGCGGGCTGGCTCCATGGTCCGCTTGGCGTCCCGTTCACGGTCGGCTTAGTGAAATGCTGTGTGACTCAACTGGATGCCTTCGGCCAGCCTCCGTCAGTCAGATGAGTCAGATCGAGAACGGATTACTCTAAACCCCATGCAAGACTCTTTCCAGAAAACGGTATTTTCTCTCTTCTTTGTGGGTTTCGCTTTACTCCGTTTTGTTTTCTGCTCTTTGTAATCCTTTTCTCTTCCCGCCTCAAGTCTTCTGCAGACTTGGGGGCTGTCCTTGGGCTGGGAAGATCTGGATGGGGCCCCCATCATGACCACGGGGCACGGGACCACCTGCCACGAAAGCCGCTCGGGGTATAAACGTACGATGATGTGTATTAGGGGGAAATGACCATCAGAGAAGCCGCAGAGCACGCCCGGAGGCGAGCCCAGGCCAGGCACAGCCGGACCGGGCGCACTGAGGGACGGTTCCAGGAGCACCACACCCCTGTTGCGCCCTTCATTTTATGGGCCAAATGGAAACATTTGGACAATTACGAAGTACTGAACGCCTCCTGGTCAGGAAGTGGCCTCGTAAAAACGAGAAGCCTCTCGGAAGCTCAGAGACTGACCTCAGTTTTGTGTTGACTGACTCGGACGTGCTGGGCCGGCTCTCTGCTGACAGGGGCAGGAAACAGGCCTCCGGCGGCATTTCTTCAGCCTCCTCAGCCCGCCCGGCTCTGAATGGGGTATTATATAGGCGTTCCTCATAAAGCAATGTGCTGGTGCTGCATGCAGACCCTCCATTCATTTGCCCAACAGATAAGTTTTGTGTCTCGTAACATGTTATAAATGTTGTTCTGGACCCTTGGGTGTCCCGGATGCCCGGGCAGCCAAGGTTTCTGCTCCAAACCACCCCCCTCCCCGGGGGTGGGTCCTGGGTCTTCCCGGCTGTGCCCTGACTTAACTTATGCTTGCCCCGGAGCCAGACCACGTGGCTGGAACCTTCCTTTTGTGGTCTCCTCCCATTGCATTTGTCACGTTCTCCCAGAGCTGGCCTCCAGCCCAGCAGGCGCTTTATCTCGGTGACCCGTCCGTCGATGAGAGGAAAGGAAGCAGTGTCTGCTCGTCTCCAGGGAGTCAAGTTTTCCAAAGAGCGACACTGAGAACTGTTTGGACCTCTGAGGGAACATCCAGCCAGTGGGGCAGAAAGAATTGGGAGCTGAGCTGCGAAGCCTGATTCATCCTCTCAGGCTCTGTTTTGACCTGGAACGAACCAGTCCTAGGTTATGCATCCATTATTTCTGGGAACTAAAAACCAGGTTCCATAGAAACATGTTTTTCCTAGAAGAGAATTTCACCAGAGGTTTAAAAACGATGAGTTATATGCATGCAGGTGGACGTGAAAATTTGACTTTACGTATCAGTCCTAAGAGAGTAATTATGTTCCACTTGTATCTATGTGCTTTACCAAAAAAGCGCCTAAAACGTTGGTAACCCAAGCATCTCAATCAACGAAGACCCGTTCAGTACGGATTCAGCCTGGGACGACGACAGAACTCCAAGGCAACGGTGCTGGGCATTTCAAAAGCTAGACGTCTTTTTTTTAATATCAGAGACAGGACCTTTACAAACCGCGTCACCTGTCGGCACACCCACCGAAAGACCCTTTTCCGTGGAAATGGGATTCAGTTCCAAAACCTCCTCTTCCCACTCATCACCCCTTGGGCCAGGAGTTTATTATTTTCTCCGATGGGTCGTATACTTTGTGCCGATGACCAGCATGGAAGCCGCCGACAGTTTTGCCCAGAAGATGTAACAGACAGGCCCCGAGGTATCCATGTTTACACTATCCAAAAAGTGTCCTGAGGAGGCAGTATTCTAGAACATCTGCACGGCGACCTGGGAATAGAATTCCTTCTCTGTACCACGTTCCACCCAGCTCCCTTGCACCCGTCCTGAGTAAGCTGTTGCTCGTGGAAACGGGGTCGCAGCTGCCAGAGGAAGTGACCGTGGGGAGGGTGGAAGACGCTGACATTCCGTTATAAATTAAGCAGTATAAAGGCGATACACTTTAACTGTGTTGAAATTACTGTCTCCCTGAGTGGCTTCTTGTGCCTTTGGGAAAAGCTCAAACTCTCAGCGAACAAGGCCTTATGTGCTGAGTTCTGCAGATGCAGCTCTTGCTACAAAGCACACAAGACCTGCGAGCCCTGAACCTCACCTTCATCCAGATGATGTTTATTTGGGTTTAACTAGCTTGTTCTTTTAAGCCCTCCCTAGGCTAGGGGACCCGCTACCTACCATGCCGAAGCCCCTTACACAAGCTGCCTTCACTCTTCTGCCGTCTTCCCTAGACGGTAGACTCCAGAGCCAGCGCTCTGGCGTTCTCGGCTGTGTTCTGGCTGTATACGTATAACGCGATGTCTGGAGTGTGGTGAAGGAGTGAATGAGCCACGAGTCTTCACCTGCATTTCCTGCCTCACGCCACCACGTTTAGATCTCAGCAGCAGCGTTTTGCAGTTAGCGATGGCGAGCCTTCGCCTCTGCGAGCCTCCCAGCCTGCACGCCCTGCCTTCTCCTCTCCCTCTGTATAATTCCTATTTATTTCCCAAACCCCACAAAAACCCCCCTTTCATCAAAATGCTCTATTTATGTATTGCTCTATTCATTTAAAATAAAGCAATGAAATGAAGAGCAAGCACACCGGTGACAGCAAGGCAACCAAGTTTTATTAAAATTACCCTGATAGTATAGAGTGGGTCTAGGTAATCATGTTTTTGAGCAAGGCAAGTAATTTCATATGAAGAAAAAAGATAGTATTAGCTCAATTTATTTGCAAACCTTATTTAACGTCTATTTATTCATATTTTTATTTCTGCGGAGAGGTGCATTTTTCTCCTCACAAAGAGAAAATGAGAGAAAGGATGGCGTGAGACTGTTTCCTGGGAGAAACGTGGAGCGAGACCTCTGTACGGTGTTTCAAGTGCGACCATGAAGGACCGTGCTTAGAACTGAAAATAGTTAGATTTCAAAATTAGTCGATAATTATATGGAAATAAAGGATGCTGCACGGAGCTTTGTTATGAAATAAGCTCATTTTCGAGACATCGGGGAGAATATCCTGGCCCCCCACGTAGAGGACTGACTTGGCTGTTAATTCCCACTGAGCACGGGAAAGGATTTGCAGGTCAACCCCTTACAGGTGGTGGGTGGGTAGACGGTAGTGGAGATCTGTTTGGTATAGCAAAGGGACTCGGCGATTTGCATGGATTTCTCCCAGCGGAGTGACCTCAGTTGTTTGTATCCTCTTGTGTCAATGAAGCGAGAAGCTCTCGGCCGGCATTTGCCTGCTTTTCGGTCTCATCGGGACTGTTCCGCAGCCTCAGCTTGGTTTCCAGTCTCTGCTTCCATTCTTCCCGGAGCCTAAAAGTGGAAACAAAGCATACGCAAAAGGAGCATTCATCTCCTCGAACGCCGATTCGGGGAACGCTTCCTTCCTTCATTTTTTTTTTTCCCTGAAGGTATGTGTGTGTGTTCAGGTTTTCGAAGGCATGCAGAGGACTTGCACATTTAAATGCATATGGATTTTAACTCTCACTTCTATATTTAAAGTATTCTAAGCTTAATTCTCTGAACTCTCCTTTGAAAGTGCAGCATCTTTAAAGTGAGGGTGGAGGTGGTGGAGGGGAGGGAAACCTGTCAACCTTGACTTGTTCACCCAGCACAACTATCTTTCACAAACAGGTGAGATGAAGATGTTGTCCGATGTGCGGGCACTGAGAGACTTCACCGCCAGCAGACGGTCACTGCGCGGCGTGTTAAAGACAGTCCTTGCGCGCAGCAGGAAATGACACCAGACGGAAACCTGGATCGCAAGGGAGTGAGAGCACCTGGAAACGCAGGTCCCTGGATGCACATTAATGACTTTTCTTATTATGTAAATCTCTTAAAAGATCATTAAGTGATGGAAAGTAAAACTGTTAATGATGTAACGTGGGGTTTATCACATATGTGGAAGTCAGATTGAATTTTGCATGATATTCAAAGGCCAGGGGAGAAGTAGGACTACGCTTTTGTAAGGTTCTTACACTTGGCAGGAAAGGATGTATCCCTAAAGGTAGACTGTGATAAGTTAAGGGTATATATATGTGTGCGTGTGTGTGTGTATGTGTGTGTGTGTGTGTGTATTTCCTAAAGCAACCGCTAAAATAACACAAAGAAATATAGCTAAAAAGCCAACAGAGGAGATAAAATGGAATCACAAAAATATTTAGTTATTCTAAAAGAAGGCAGGGGAAAAAAAAAAGGAAATGAAGAACAGATGAGAGAAAAAAGAAACAAATAGCAAGATGACAGTTTTAAAGCCAATCATACAAATTAATGTTAATGACGTAAACGATCCAATTAAAATGTAAAGATTGTTAAATTGGATTAAAAAGGAATATCCAAACATATGCTACCGACAAGAAAATCACTAAACATGAAGACACAAATAGCTCAAAAGTAAACGGATGGAAAAAAATGCCATCGTAACCCTAATGAAAAAAAGCTGGAGTGGTTATATTAATATCGGACTAGATAGATTTCATAGTAATGAATATCATCAAAGAGACAGAGAGTCATTTTTTAATAAAGGGGCCAGTTCATCCGAAGAATATAACAGTCTTAAACATTTATGTACCCAGTAACAGAGTTTCGAAATACATGAAAAAAAAAGCTATAGAACTGTTAGGAGAAACAGACAAATCCCCGAGGACAGCGGAAGATTTCAAAACCCGTATTTCAACCATCAGTAAAACGAGTAGACGAGGAGTCGGTAAGGATATAGAACGCTCGACTTATGCTATCGACCAGCCGTTCCCCACTAGTAAACGGCAATGACGGCCCAACATTCCTCGTTTCCCTCTGTGTCTGCTTCTCTGCGCTGGAGATAATAAGGAGGAAACTGAGGCACGGGGAGCTTCGCTGACACACTCAGAGACCCAAAGGGCTGGGACCCCTCCTTTGTCGCCTTGCTGCGGCTGCCGTGTGGGTCCTGGATTGCGTGAGAGCGAGGGGGGCGGAGGGGAGCGGGCGGCCCTGAGTCCTTCACGCATCTTCCCGCCGAGCCTCCGAACAACCTAATGACCTGGCACCGTCTCCTTTCTCCAAGTTGCGAGGGGACGAGACGGAATAGAGGTTACGAGCAGAGACGCCCTGGAACCAGACCTCCAGGTTCAAGTCAGAAGAAGGAGGAGGAGGAGGGTCACTAACGAGCTGTGGCCTTGCCGTCCCGCCAACCAGAAAGCTTGCTTCTCGCCGTCCTTGGTTACCCGCGGAGACAGATTCCGCACACATGTATTTTAACGTTTTAATCGTCCGCGTAGTTTGCTTCGGAGCCTGTTTTGCTCACGGCTTGGCTTGCCCCTCGCTTTCAGGTTGTGATTCTTACCTCTTCCTCAAGCCAGTGTCTCTCCACCCGAGGCCTTCTGCGTGCTCCCCAGGGGACATGCCCGCACCCATGGCGTGGGACCTCACTGTGGCCTCTGGTGTGCAACGTGCTGAGTGTGGCCTGGCTGGGGGGAATGAAGGCGGCAGAGACTGCAGAAGTGGCGACCGCCCAGTGCGGCTTCTCAGAGAATCCCCGGACGAGACGCCCTAACACGAGGCTCCAGCAGGTCGGGCGGCCTGCTCCTTCTCGCCGGTGGCTGGGAATAAGGCTGAGCAAATCTCTCTATGTAGAAGGCACTGGGTTCCCCTCTAGGGCTCAAGAGGGGGTTTGGAGGCCAACGGTGAGTTTAACTCACGTGAATGAATGCATGTTCTCAGCCCCGCGACCCTGGCCTGACAGTACGGGGTCACCAGCCCTGCCGTGGGGCCGGCACTCATCTGCCCCATGCACAAACTGTGTCCTTAACGAGCAGATAATGATTGAGCTGTTCTAGGAGGGGATAGAGTACCCAGACAGGCATGCTCCTTACTGTCACCTGGGGGTGGCTCTCCATGGCCATCAGGAAGCAGAGTGTGTGAAGGTGGGGGGCGGTCACCGTCTCCACAGTGACGGCCCCTCCGGTCTGCTGACGTGAGTTACTGCTCTCCACTTGGGCAGCCTGGCCGGGCTGGAATGGAGACTCACACCTGAGGGGCGCGAGCCCGCGACCCTCCCCTGTAACAGGAGAGAAGCCTGTGTCTTCACACACGTGAGCACTGAGAATTGGTCACTGTCATCTTCTCGATTGACTGCTTTTCCTGGACGTGTCTGCTGAGCTGCTCCCCAGAGGTAGCGTAACCCTCACGTGCTAGAACTGCTGGTAGAGAGGAGGGACGTGTCTGTTTGTGAGGATGAGATTTAGAGCGTGTACTCGTTCACTGAGAAGAATTTAAAAAATCCCCGCCCGTAACTACGGATGGCGGCAGCAACGTACGTTTGGGAACCTAGAATAATTATGTCCCCTGAGATGCCTGCCTGGCGATCCTCTGGAGAAATGAGTTTTGCTTTGAAAACGTAGACCCACAAGGTGATAACGACGTGTCAACATATGTTTGGGGAGGTGGGGGGGTGCTGACAGCGGGAGGTCGTGCCAGGGGGGAAGGGCACATGGGAGCTCTACTTTCCGCTCAGTTTTGCTGTGAACCTGCTCTAAAAAATAAAGTCTATCGAAAAGCATTAATTAATAAAAAAAAAAAAAAAACAGACGAACAAGCCGCGTACTTTCTCAGCGCACTTCTTCCCAGGCGGTGTTCTTCCGACTGTCGGTAGTAAGTCTGTTTGCCAATTTCTCTTTCCCAGAAGCGTTTGAGTTCGTGACAGGTGTTCCCGCAGAAGACCTCCCGGCGGACATACTGATTGTTCATCCCCTGAAAGAGAGAACAGCGGTGACCCCCGTGGAACACGTGCCCTCGGACGTCGTTGCCTGAGGGAGACCCTGGCCGGGCACGGACCCTCACCCGCGGGGTAACAGCCATCACCGGGACACCTGTTGTTAGCATCCGGTGATGCTAATGCAGAAACTCCCCGCCAGAGTGTTGCGGGTCCTAGGCACCTGGCAAATACCTCTCTGTCCCTCCTTCTGCCTCACAGAGAAATACCGTCCCAGCTTTCTGTCAGCACTAGTATGTGCAGGCGTCTTACGCATTTAGTCATCACGACATCCCAGGAGTGAGCGTCACCTTCCCCGTGCTATGGGTGGGACATCTGAAGAGTTCCGGTTGCCCGTGGTCCCACAGCCGTAGCCAGCAGAAGGCAGGCTGCGTCCTTCTGAGCGTCTCCACGCCCTTTACTAAAGGGTTTGTCACGGAAAATGGTCCCAGCGTCTGACACACCGGGTCGAGCCGCTTTGGGAAGCCTGCGTGCATGCGCGCGTGTGTTCGTGCGTGTGGAGCGTGGGTCTGTACGGAGTGTTGCACATCAGGAATGCTCGATTGTTTTCCATGAAGAAACTCTGCTCAACTCCTAGACCTCGGTGGATCCAGCAGGCAGGTCGCAAGCAGGGGCTGGGAGCGAGAGGAAGGAGTTCGCGGGGGCCACTGGAAGCATCCAGGGAGAAGCGGCGCCCAGAGGCTCGGACCAGGGCAAGCGCACGAGTCACGCGCTGTGCCGGGGCTGCCGACTCGCGCGCTAGGTGCAGGCGAGGCGGTGTCGGCGGAGATCCCGGGAAACAGCAGAGCAGGGCTCGCGGGGAACCGCCTCCCGCAGAGCTGGACGGTGTGAGTCACCTGGGCGCTAACACCCAAGGGAAATACGGAAGGGGCGGCTGGACACGGGGTGGGGGGGGGGTCTGGAGCCCCGCGTGAAGGTCTGGACCACAGCTGCCTCTCGGAGACCGACCGGGCGGTGGGGCGACCGGAAGGAGGGAGGGTTTTGAGGCCAGACGGTTGCTCCAGACCCGTTTGTTAACTCGATGCACCTTCCGCTTGTCAACACATTCTCCAGGCCTCGGTTTCCTCCTCATCTTTAAAATCTCTCTGAAGATCAGATTCGAGCATGAATGTGAAGGTGTCTTGCACTGTAGAGAGTTCTGGATAAATCTACCTTTTGTAAAGGTTCTTAAACTTCGAAGTGTACAGGGTGACATACTCGAGTGGTCACAGTAACCTCCCCTAATGCGCGTCCTGCAGAGAGGAAACAATTCCTCCTGTCTTCTCTTATCTCCTGGGTCGGAGGCTGTCGACCTCGGCTGCCCAAGGGAATCACTCAGGAGCTTTACAAAAGCCCGATGCCGGGCCTCCATCCCCCGGGAGTCCGATTTCGCGGTCCGATCCTGTCTTCCCTTGCTATGGGCTCGTCTGTGTCCCGAGCTGGCCCCCAGGAAGGCTGAGGCGATGAGGGTTGGGCATAGGGATGTCACAGTCATGGCCGTCTTGCAAATGAGGCATTCTTTCCCCATTTTGCAGGTAAGAAAGCTGAGGTTCACAGGTAGCGCTTTGACTCTGTCAAGGTCATCCAGCTGGTAAGTGGGGGGGCAGCTGTCATGCTCAGGGCCCAGGCTCCATCTACTGCCCCCTAACTGTCCCCTGTGGAGGTGGATAGTGACTTCCTTACTTCCTGGAAGTGCTCAGTAATCTCATACTTTCTTGGCAAAATAGCACAGATCTGACTGACTCTGTAGGGAGCCCCTGCCTCAGAGCAGAGCTCTTTGGAAATGGGGGCTATCCAGTGTTTTATTTAAATCTCTTAAAGCATGTAGTGATGGCCACTAAATATTTGTTAAATAGAATTAATGTCCCCCCCCCACCCCCAAATTATAGACTCCTGAAAGGCTGGCTTAGAAGTGGCAGTGGCCCCTTTGGCAGTGACAGTGCTACAGGGCATTGAGGGAAAGTCTATAGGGACAATATGGGGTTCCCTCGGGTCACCGCACCTGCCTCGTGGCCCTCTGCATGTGTGACTAAAACATGCTTCTCAGGAGGACAGAGGGAAGCCATCCTGTTTGCGTGGTCCTTTGATCTTGGTCATTTTGAATTCCTGTGACGTTTCTGACATTCGGGGGAGTTAGTGCACATTACATTTTTCCCCCCACAAAGTTTAAGGGGTTCGTTTTTTTCCTGATGAAAAGAGCAGCGTGAGCCCAAACAGGGGCCGTGTGGCATTCAGCATCATTCTCTGTCCCCGGCTCTGATGGGCTCGGTCCTGGCCCTCTGATTTGCTCTGTTGTCTGGCATTTCTCGATCATTAGCCAAAACGAATGGAGTGTAATTGACAACCCCAGAAGCAGATGGGGGTGGCCTGGGGTCGGGATGGAGGAAGGGACTGACCGCAAAGGGGCCTGGGGGACTTTAGGCGTATTGAAACATTCTGCGTCTTGTTTCTAGTGATGGTTACACAGCCATCTACGACGGCCGGAACGGATCGAAGTGCACACACACAGTGGGCCAAGGTTATTTCCCATGAATTATGCCTCGATAAAAGCAGAGGGAAACGGTCTTCTGAGTTTAGACTAGAGATTCAGCCGAGTTCCCTGGCTCTAACGCCCTGGGAGGCCCTGGCAGCCGCTCATTGTTGGGGGGAGCCCATTCCTTCACGTCGCCTGTGTCCCCGTGAGCATCTGTGTTTCGGCTTCCCGGCTTCTAAAACAAGGACACTGCTCTCACCTTGCAGAAATGCGAGGAGGACCATATATCAGTAGCCGGCAAGCCTTTGGGGATTGTCCTTGATAAAGAAATGGCTCTGGGCCTCTGTACCTCCTCGGCCGAGCGTCCAGCTGCCAGATGACGCTGCTCTGGAGAGAGCTGGTGCTACGACTTCCTGTCCGTCACCACCGACGCGGAAAAGCCGTAACCTCGGTGACAGCTACGAACGTCACTTCACGAAATCAATTGGTGCTTAAAGAGAACAGCAGCATATAACGCCTGCCCATCGATTCGGTTAAACAAAATGTGTTGAACTTTCCCCCTACCCCGTGGGACTTCTCTGGAGCAAGAGGGGCCGACAAACGTTCCGGGAACCAACCAAAAACAGAGGCACATTTGTCCCTTGTGGGTCCTAACTTCATTTTCCAAGTCTTAGGTTACTCGGAGTGTTAAACCCAAATTGAGGAATGAGAGAGGGTTTTTTTTTTTTTTTTTTTTTTTTTAAAGAATTTTGGCATAGACTGCTCATTCTTAGGAATCTTGGCTAGCCTGGCTCATCGTATACCAGCTGACCGTGCACTCCACCAATACGTTTCTCGTAAATCCAACAGCTCATAAGAGCAACTATTTGGTGATCATTTTTTGCAGCATTTAAAAAGGCTTCGTAAAGATCACAGCTTGAAATAGAACAGAGGGTTCCAGTTCCAGATAAAATGGAGGGGGCACGCGCCACCCCTGTCTCTCCGGGGACTGCAGCTCCAAAGCCTGGACAGACTGCCCAGTGCAGCCGACCGATGACTCTGAAACGCAGACAGAAGCAGGTGCATCATCGGAGAGCGCCAGAATGCCAATTACCATTGAATGGGGCTCAATTTTCTATTTTCACCTTGGTATTCCCCAATGCATAGACTCAAGGCAACCGGAAGCCCAGAAGTGGCAACGTGGCCAGGGAACGCTCCAAGAAGTCCTCTGATTCTCGGGAGAGAGCAGACCCCTAGTGCTCAGGGGTCTCAGGCCTCCGGGAAAGTCCAAGGTGATGGAGGCGTGGCAGCAGCTTTGGAATTGATGGGCAGCGCGGGCCTGCAGACACGAAAGCCTCGCTCCCATAGGAGGAAACAGGGTCCTACCCCTCACTGCTCTATCTTTCTCTCTCAGTCCTCGGGGCATTCGACCCCGGATGTAGTTACAGCCCCCAGAAGTGCACAGTAGAACAGGTAACTAAAGTCCCGGGTTTCTGGCCAAAGGACCGAAGAAAGGGGAGTCCAGGGACTTAGAAATTGTCAGGGATACCACACAGGTGGACAGACCTCCAGAAAGAGGTTCCTTAAGAATGGCCATATATATGACAAAAGATTTATAGTACGAATATATAAAGAACTCTCAAAATTTAACAATATGAAAGCAAACAACCCAATTAAAAGACAGACAAAGCCCTTTAATAGATACTTCACCAAAGAGAATACACAGATATCAAATAAGCACATTAAAAGATGTTGGACGTCATTACCCATTAGGGAAATACAAATTAAAACCATGTAGAGATACCTCTACACCCCTACAGGAAGGCCAAAAAATAAAAAAAATATATTGACAGTATCAAGTGTTAGAGAGGATGGATGTGGAGCCATTAGAAATCTTATATGTTGCTGCTGGGAAGGCAAAATGGTGCAGGGATTATTCCAGAAAACAGTCCCGCGGTTCCTTATAATCATATACCCACCGCATGACTCAGCGACCCCGCTCCAAGGTCTGCAGCCTAGAGAAATGCAGACTTCCAGTCTAGCAAAAACCTGTACACAGTTCTAGTCGTAATTACCAAAAAGTGGACACGACCTAACGGTCCTTCCGTGAGTGAGTGGATAAAAACCTGTCAAGCATCCGTCCTCTGGAACACTGAGCAGCAGTGAGGAAGAGCAGGCTGGTGATACGTCCAATAGCTCGGATGATGAATCTCAAGGGCATTGTGCTGGGGGCAGGAAGCCGGCCCCAATGGACTGTCTATTCTCTATGATTCCGTTTATAAGACAGTCTCAGAAAGACAAATTGTGATGATTGCCCGAGGTCAGAGGTGGGAGAGGGTATAACGACAAAGGCAGAGCACGAGGGGATTTTGGGGGTCATGGGATTGTTCTCTCCTGATCGCGTGGTGGTTACACAGAATTGTATGGATGATATGTTCACAGAACCGAGCATACACGACAGTCATTTTTTTGCTGTATGTTAATAGAAAAATAAAAAATATAGAATAGAACGGAAATATTTTCAGTAATACGTCTTTTGACTTTTTGCTGATTTGGCAAGATTCCGCCGTTGAAAAGTCTAAAGCTAATTTACCATCCATGAAGCACCACTGGACCTGGCTACTCAATCGTCCCGTGAACCAGCAGCAGGAGTTTTTATAAACGCACAATGGAGCAGCATTTCATCTCCTCAGAGCCTTGTTAAGTGAACACTGGCACTGATTTCTGGCTTTCTCACGGAGTTTAGCTGGTTTTGAGTACACCATCTAAATATACTAATTAGCTATGGACAAGCCCCTTTCAGATGCCAAAGTCATTTTTAATCAGACGCAAGGCAGGGGGTTCAGAGAAAAGATAAACCCAGAGGCTGAAAAAGACGGGTGGGCAAGGAGTATATTCATTTCATTTCCCCCGAGAGTGCAAGATGAACTTCCATCCCAGGCACATTCAAGTTCAACACCCTTTACCTTCGAGATGAATCTGCAGCTGTCTGGACGGCGTAGAGGAAGGTGAGCTCTGGGGCTTCCGGAAGCCAAGTCCTGGTCCTGAAACTCGGGGTCTCAGCCCTTTATATGTGCAGTGGAGGAGTTACAGTAACGCCTCAGCCTTTCAAGGTTACATGCACCAAATTAGTATCAGAATCACAGAGGCCTCATTCCAGGGACGTGGCGGCCTCCTTTCTGGTGAAAAACAGCCCTGCTCCCCTGCCCACTCGGGGCTGGAGAACTCTGCTCTGGCAGGACCTTCAGGGACCATGACTTGGCTGGAAGCAGTTACGTTTAGACCATGTTCTGGATTATCTGTAAGCACGAACTTCGCTAAAGCCGCCCTCCACCCCTCGTGGGTAAAGGAGCCTTGGATGGTGTGACAAGTCACACTTTAGGGGTCACATTACAGGATGACTTAGGGAGGCTCGTTGTCCTTCGGAGCTGCTAATCCACGCACGGAGCTTGGCGAAAACATTTCACCTTCTGCTCAGTTCTCCCCCAGCGGGGCCGGGAACTGGCCGGGCGACTGTCTTCCAGTGAAAGCCACCAAACCGAGAAGGGCTTTTCAGTGGAAAGCAGCCTTCGAGCCATTCCAAGGAGCACGATGTGATCTTGCGTTAAACATCTGGAATGGCCCCTTGCCTGAGAAGTGCCAGGTGGTCACCAAACCCTGCGAGGCCACAGCTTACCACTCAGTATGGATGCTCACACCGCTGCTTTGGAAAGCGGGAAGAGAGGCCGGCGTCGGAAACGTCCCAATGAGCCTTTTCCCGCCAAACGTGAACATCTCAGCAGAACCAGATCATGCAGGTGAGGCTTTCTTTCACAGGGCAGAGCAGGAGGTAGGTTTGGGAGCCGCTCAACACACCACCTATTCAAAATATACCAAGAGCAACACTGACATCACCGAACCATATTTAAAGGTAAAAACACCCATTTTGCTTTTTGTGTCTTTCTCCCGATAAATGTCGTATGCAAACGAAAGCCAAGAGGATAGGAATAACACAGCGGTAAAATATTTCTCCTGTAAGTCTTTAAATACCCTTTCCCTATTTAAAAGAAATCCACAGTGGAACGGAATATTTAATAGGTGAAAGAGTACCTTGGAGAATTTTTTTTTTTTTTTTTTTTTGCAGCGACATACTAATGTTAGGAAAGCCTCTTTGGTTATGTGAGATTCCGCACACTTTGTTGACGCCATTAACAAGTCCTTCAGAAAAAACTTGTCAAATTAAACGTTTGAAGTGCCACTACTCCCCCAGGCCCCTCCCTGCTCCCCAGAGATCTGAAAAACCGACTGAATTCCCTAGCACGGAATTTCAAAAGACAAACATGTATGATTTTCCTAAGTCGGCCGGATCTTGAATTGACAACCGTTAGCATATCCAAATTTTCATTCTGTGTTTATAATTTATTTAATGGGCAAAGACTCCTCCAGGGGTGTTCTCAATCGGATTCTCTGTTGAGAAGACAGTATTACATTCCCCACCCCCCCAACAATGTTGGCCTTTCATAAGCAAGTTCAAGGTCAATAAGGCAGAAGTCGGAAAGCCAACAACGCACTTCTTTAGCCAATTCTAAACTTTCACTAATGTCGGTTTCGTGACACCTAAAGTATTTGCGTGGGTCGCATGGTGTTTCCGAGCTTCATGGGGCTGCTTTTCTGGGATAAGCCAACAGGGCCAGAACCCCCGCCCCCCGCCCCGGGTTGGCAGCAGCAAACCATAACGTGACGTTACGTTTATGTTAATAAACATAATGATGGTCTTTCTTCCTAATAGCGAGCTCCATTCCCTGCAAGAGTTCACGGCGCTTTGCGCACATCAATAGTCATCCCATTGCTTCACGGTCGAAAAGACTGTAAGCTTAATAAAAAGGTAGAATGCTTAAATTTAAGCATAGGAGACTAATTTGCTACCAGAGGGGGCAAAGGGAAAATAAAACAAATATGTAGGTATGTCGCGTTGTGAAGCATTTTATGTCGTATCGTGGTTCTTCGCTGACAGTCTTCACGTGGTTTGTCACCCTCGCTCTAAAGACACGAAAACTGAGGCTGAGAAAGACCGAACGACGTGCCCATGACCTCACAGCTGTGAACGGCAGAGCTGAGGCCGAGACCCTGTGCCGGCCTGAACCCAGAGCATGCGAGCACTTTGAAATCCACCCGTAGATCAGGGACGTACAATATAAATTATAGATATCCATATAAAACATGATTAACACTGTGTAATCTGAGCCCACTAAGGCATGTCAACATCTCTGATCATCCTTTTCTCGAAGAGAAGGCAGCGGATTCCAAGTTAAATCTTTGATACTTAAATAGAAAATAAACGACCAAATAAATGGCCACGTCGGATGGGATTGTTGGGATTTGGTCAACAGAGAGTGAGGGGTCTAAGGCTGTGGGTTCTGGAATCCCGTTTATTCTATGCGATTCCTGACAGCTCAGCGTCACGCAGGACAAGTGCTTAACCTCCGTTATATGACTTGGCCACAGACTGAATGGAAAACCCTCACGAGCGCCCAGCCCCAAGGACCGTGCTGCCAAGCACAGACTGTCGAAAGGTGGCCAGGCCCGAGATGACAAAGGTATGATGACCTTCCCATGCAACATTTCGAGGACGTTCCTGATGGCAAATGTCCCAACCTATTCGCCCTTGAGGATGTTGCTGCGCGAAGACCGTGGTTTCTCTGTTTTTAATTTTTTAAATATGGTCGCCGTAAGCAAAGAGGTCTCTGGATGGCCGGGCCAGATCCGAGGGAAGTCTGAGAGTTAGCAGCAATCTGCTGCGGGGCTGTGCCCCTTATTCCACTGTCTCTTGGGGGCTCTGACTTTGGGCCAACCCGTGCTCCTTTGCCAGGAGGAGCGAATGAGCACCTACCTGCTTCTCCTTCCGTCTTCTCCTGGCGGCCTCTTTCCCAGACATGACTCCTTGCTTCCTGGGGCCTCTCGACCTAAGGGAGGGGCCAAGTCCTGAGTCGTGATTCTGACCCTGCAAAGCTAAACGGTTTGACGCTGATTTTGCAGGATGCTTTTCATTTACAAAGTGCGTTCAGTGACCTTATCCAATTTAATAAGTTATCAGCGAGGATGTGGGAAAGGGATAAGAAACGTGACAAATATGATAAAAAACGTAAGATGAGCGTGGGAAGTCCCCAGATAATAATGCTTCTGCTGTAGTGGGGTGATCATGGAGGGAAGGGGTCCGTAGGTGGGCAGGCCCCTGAGTGCCGGGCAGCCTGGGGAAGAGGCAGGACAAGACTTGACAGACAGAATCGCTTACCGTTTGCCAAGCAGCCCAGACCTCTGTCCACTGCAGACCCCAACTCATACAGAGCCAGAGCCTGCTGCAGACCCTGGCAGAAGCCACCCTCTGAGGCTTCTAGTGCCTTCGTGTGGCCGGGAGCACTGGACCACTCTATGAGGCATGCACCAATCCGTAGGGAGTGAGAGGTCTGTCCCTCTGGAGATTAACGTCAAGGACCTCGCTTAAAACTGTGCTTTGTAGAAGACAAGAGTTGCGAAATCATTGGGGCCTGGGCTCGTGTCTCCCTCCAGACCTGTCCCACTCCTTTGCGAATCTGATCCGTGTTCCGTGACCTTCGGATAAGCCGTTCCTGCTCGGTGGGGAGGGCATGGCGTTCGTGAGCTGGCCTGGATTACACCAGCAGTTTCACTGTCATTCTCTGAAGAAAAATGAGAACAGGGAGGATTCAGCAGAGCCATGGGGAAGATTATTCTAGGCAAAGATGTCTGGGGTTTTTCCAGACACTAAGAATGAGGCTGCTGAGTCCGGTCACGTCTGGCCAAGCCCGTCCTTACATTTCAGGGGTGCAGCTCGGGAAGGGCGGAGGCGGACCGCGGAGCGGGGCTGAGGCTGGCTTCGTGGAGCAGGTAGGGGTCGGGCTGAAGAGGCAGGGGGATAGGGCGCCTCCTCCACGCCTCCACCGGGGCCCAGGTGAGTGAGAACACGTGTGCGGGTCTCAGTGTGCTGACTCCTTCCCTGAGCCCGGACTGCGGCCGGTGACCGGTGAGTGTCACCGCACATGGCCAGGGCTGCCGCTGGACAGTGGGGGAGGCCCGCGGTTGGGCCTGAGGGCCTCCGCCTCCATCCTCCAGGTGGTCAAGGTGTCAGCAGGGGCAGCCCGGGGTGGGGCGGGGGCACTGGGAGAGTCCAGAGGCCGAGCTAAGACCCTCTGCCTCTGTCGGGCCTCGGAACCTCGTCATTCTAAGTCCTCTTTTTATTCCTCTGAAACAAGGGGTTTTACGGTCCCTTCCAGTTCGAATACACAATGGTTTTCGGAGCCTTCTTCTTCTTCTTCTTCTTCTTCTTTTTTTTTAACTTTTCAATTACTGCTGGCGTATGATATTATCTTAGTTTCAGGTGTACAACAATAGTGATCAGACATTTATATAACTTACGAAGTGATCACCCCAATAAATCTAGTGCCGTCTGACACCGCACGTAGTTCTGTACCTTTGACTCTGTGCCTGTGCTGTACTTCACGTCCCTGTGACCATTGCGTAACTGCCAATCTGTCCTTCTTGATCCCTTCGCCTTTTTCGCCTCTTCCCTCTTCCCCCGTCCCATCTGGCAACCATCAAAACGTTCTCCGTGTCTATGAATTCGTTGCCGTTTTCTCTGTTCGTTTGTTTGGTCCTTTAGATTCTACATGTAAGTGAAATCAAATAGCATTTGTCCTTCTCTGCCTGACTTACTCCCCCCGGCGCAATACCTTCGAGGTCCGTCCGTGTTGGTGCAGACGGCAAGATTTCATTCTTTTTTATGGCTGAGTAATATTCCACAGCACATGCGTACCACTTCTTTATCCATTGGTGGATCGGGGAGGGTTCTTAACCTGAGGTGCATGGATCATGAACAGACTTCGAGGGGTCTACGAAGCCCTCGTATGTACCTTCATATGTGCATTTCTTTCAGAATAGAGTCCATAGCTTCCTTAAATCCTCAAAGGGCTCACTGACAATGACATTTATAGCATTCATTATAGGTCCAAACTCTCACTCTTTATATGAATAACCCACATCTAGGCCTCACACGAGCCCTTGGGGGCACAGAGAGCATAAGTAATTTATCCAAGGTCACACAGTGGGCATTGAGGTCTGGAGCCCAAGCACTTACACAAGCACTACTTGCGGGTAAAGAATGACCTTCCCAAGAATATCTGAAAAAAAAAAACAAAATGAAACAAAACAAAAACCAACCATCTCTCTTAAGCTGAAGCAATGTTTTTAGGGCTACTACGGTGTTTTCAGACTGAATTTCTCTTCTGATTTAAATCATCTGTGTTAATTTCAATCATCAATGATTAAATGATTAGTGCAAATTTAAGTCAATAATTAATTATAATACATAAATTGCAATAAATCGATAATAATGATTTAAATCATGACTCATGAAACTTATTAATAGCGCTGGGGAAATTGGTGCGTGGATAACAGGATAGATGCATGAATTTCATGTAATTTGCATTTCGTGCATTTCATAGCAGGTGAACGATTTCAGCTAATCACTACTTGAGGGGATTCCTGCGATTGTTTCATAATGTCCTGTGTAAACCAATCTGCTGTTATTCCTCCCCAAGACGGTTAAAGGGATTCCAAAGTCCTGTGAATTAGTTTTTCTGTGGAAAGACTACGTTAGCTTATGAGCTATCGTTACTCAGACACACACCTAGACAACCACCACCACCAAAGGGAACAAAAGTAAGGTAGACATAAAAGACAACCTATTGCTTGTGAAACATTTTTCTGTAGAACAAGCAATAGAGAAAAATTATTTGATTATAGTCACGCTTGACAGCCTCTCTTAACGTTTTTATATATTTATTCTAGAGACCAAGATCAAGCAAAGCTTTTACCAGATTACGACTTAGTTTCTCGAATTCAGGCAGCAAGTCGACTTGGAGGGTCTCTGTGTGCATAATGGTGCTGGAGCTCATAGACACTTACAGGCTGTGGCCTGTGGGCGGACGTTTGTCCCGTGTCCCAGTGCATCCACCAGACACCTGGGACAATGCTCTACATACAGGAAGTGTACGTGCGTTTTTTTTCCTCCCCGCTAAATGTTTGTAAGCTTAAAGAAAATCAATAACATTAGATTTAATATGCTTGAAACCCGCATTTTTAGGATGAGATAGGGCTGGGTAGTGGCAACGTACTATGTGATTTAGGGGCCTGGAGTGTGTAGTCCCTGTTCAAATCTGTCCCTACCGACCAGTTGTGTGGCCTTGGGCAGGTTAATCCTCTACGAGTCTCAATTTTTCCCCCCTGGGAAATGGAGGTGACAATAGTCACCCCACGTTGCGGCTTAAAGCATCAAATGGTATCATGTATGCAAGAGTTTTCTAGCAAAGTTCCTGGAAGAGTTAGGCCCGCATAGATGGGCGGTTGCTGGAAGCCATTATGAGAATATTAAAAACCAGAAGAGTTAACCGAATCGCCTCGATTCATACAATGAGGGGCGTTCCTTCTGTGACACCATCGTATTGTGGGGGGAAAAGCCAGGAGAGAAACAAGTCAGATGTGCAGGCTCCACACAGGACAGATGGAAGGTTAATGGAAATCCTTAAAGGGCAGCCATCTAAGACAAGATTAGGTGATGGGCACAGAAGGAGAGATACGGATGGTCGGTAACCATACAAAGAGATGCTCGGCTTCATCTTCAAATATTGCTAATGACAGCAATCATGAACTGTTAGGTTAATGTATTCGCCGAAGATTTAAAAGGAGCGAAGACCCCACGTTGGGGTGATGTGGAAAACGGGCGCTCTCGGAGACTTTTGGTGGAAACGTAACTTAAAAACTTACACTGTTATGCTAATTGGTTGGGTTTCATTTAATGAGTTGTTTATTTTTACTATAAGTAATGTACTAATGCTTTTTTTTTTTTTTCAGTGTAAAAAGTTGAAACAACTTTTGACTTTTGGTCCTAGTACCTACCGAGGCAGAGGTTGGATGCAGAAAAGCCAACAGGTTGGCTGCAGCCTGGGTAGCATGGCCACCTCCGGCCCGACCCAAGGTCCTGCTCAGGACCAGGGCTGAAGGACGCTGGGAGCTGAGTGAGCTTCCCTGAGGTGCTGACCTCAAGTTTCCGAGCACAGCTGTGTGTGCCAGACTCTGAAATGTTTGCTAAACCACTGCAAAAGGGTAAATAAAGGGAAGGAAAAGAGAAAGAAACAACCCCTCTTAATAATCCGATTGAGATGAGAACCCAATCTGCCTCCTTCCTAAAGCCACTGAACCAGGGCAGGTGCTCCACACCTGGGCGGGTGCTCCACACTGCCGAGTGATTGGCACAGACGTACAAAGATGGCCCGGAGACGTACAAAGATGGCCCGGAGATGGCCCGGGGGAGAGAGGGCGGAGGATGCTTCCAGGAAGAGGACTGAGGATGACTGAGAAACACAGTGATGGGACCTTCCCCACTCTCTTTCAAAACATTTACGGGGCACCACTGACAAGCCCTGCACTGGCCTGGGGGCTTCAGTGAAGAGCCTGCCACACCCTCCTTCCAGGCGGTTAAGTGACTTGCCAGTAATGGGCGGGGGCGGCTTCTACTTTTAGCCTGAGTCCAAACCCCCCCACTGGGAGAAACCACAGGTTAGACTGGACGAGCCAGCTCTTGGGAGCCTGGGGAGGTGAGTCCAACGTTTCCTGCTCTCCTCCGTCCTCTTTAAAAAACCATTCTTTCCCACCACTCCTCTTCCCAGCAGAGGTCCGACCCAAGAAGTATTTCTCTGCCAGTGCCAGGAAAGGGCCGGCCTGCCTTCCTCCAGGTCCAAGAGGGAAGCTAGCCCTGCGGTAAGGAAGCGGAAATTGTCTGATCTGATACCCGATCTCCAGGAGCGTGTATGCATGTGTATGCATGTGCATGCACGTGTGCAGGTAGAGATCTCTTTATCGCTCTGCTCCTCCTTTTGGCCATTTTCAAGTGGGCACTTGGGACAACTCACTTCCCAGTGAGAGCACCGGGCCCCAGGGATCGACAGAAGCCAGGGGAAGAGCCACACCCATTTCAAGGAACATCAGTCAGCTCTGCCCACCCAGCAGTTTCAAGACGGAAGGAAGGAGGCTGGGGCCGGACACATGGCTGGGGGGAGTGGGTGGGGAGGGTCGAAGTTTTCCAAATCTGCGGTTAGGCATGGTTGCTGGCCCTGGAGACCGGTGGCATCAGGTGGCTGTCATTCCCTTTCCTAAGAAGTGAGACGGAGATGCAGCTGAATTTAGGCTACGCAGCTGATTTAGGCTCCACGCTCGTGAAGCGGCAAAGCAATTGGTCTCTCTCCTTTATGGACTCCCCTCCTCCTCCCCCTGCCCCCGACAGGGAGGAGTCTTGGCCTTGGGGCAGCAGAGGCTGTGGCTGGGCTGTGCCCGCGCTGACTGAGCTGGAGCCAAGTCCAGCTTGGTGGTGGGTGGTGGTCACCCTGAGTGGGGAGGGAGCCCTGAGCTCAGGGTCAAGGGTCTTCTGCAGAGTCGCTAACGGAGGTGGTCTTCTGTCCACGGGGCTGTCAACATTTCTGTTTATAAGTGATGGGTTTTTAGAGTGGTCACAGGACTCCTTGCAGAGGCTGAACCACTTTTTTTTTTTTGGTCCAAATATCGCCAAGTGCTACAGAAAAATCAACATCTTGCTTTTTGCAGTCCCAGATGAGATCTGGTTTTCTTTTCACAGTACGTGGGTTTTGTTTTGATGTCTGGTAAATCCAAAGTCAGTTTAGGTTTTCTTTTGAGGATGATGTCCTATAATAATCCGTGTCGACTTTTTTGATTGGTTTGATTATATGCCGATTTATCTCGTTTGTAGTCCTTGCCTGCCTTACCCCTCCCCCCCCCCAACCCCCTGCCCCAGTGAAAAAAGAAACCTGAGCGATTTGGAATTAGATCCTTTCCCATTTGTCTTTTGATTCCGTGTTGGTTGGCACCGGCCAGGAGGGCTCCCTACGGAACTGGGGCTAATCTGTGAAGGGTTAATTCACATCGCACATCCAATATAAGGAATAATTGTGTAGCTTAGGAGTGCTGCATGCTTAGAAGTAAGCAGAGGGCTCTTCTGCTTGTATTTCTCAAAAAAATTTTTTTTTTCGAATCAGCGGGCGAAGCTGGCCAAGTCTGCAGGGAGGTGCAGAATCCTAGAGACGCCAGACTACCTGAGGGGGTCTGGCCAAATGGCACTCTGCTGTTCTTCCTTTAGCATGTAGCCTGGTCTCAAGCACTAATCGTTTTATAACCAGAGCTGCTAATGAGAAAGAAGATAAGGACAGCTCCCTGCCTGCCTTTCTGCACCCTCCTTCCTTCCCGCCCTCCTTCTCTTTGGTCCTTCCTTCTTGCATCCACCCTGCGTCTGTGGACCACTCTGGGGCTCCAGGCAGTTGGCACATAGGTGCTAAGGATGCTTGCAGACCAGCGAGGGAGGCAGACATGGAAACAAATCAGTGGGATGGAGTGTCCCGAAATCTGAGATGTGGGGGGTGAGCACTCAGCTCAGAGTGGTCCTTCCCCGTCGGCGGCCAGGGCGGGGGTGGGGGAGCGCCTGGTCACAAAAGGACATATACTATGAGTCTCCTAGAACAGTCAAATTCATAGCTATGGAAAGGAGAATAGCGGTTGCCAGGGGAACGGGGAGTTACTGTTTAATGAGTAGTATCTGCTTGGGAAGATGAAAAGGTTCCGGCGATGAATGGTGTGTACAATAATGCGAGTGTACTTAACGCCACTGAACTTTATACTTAAAAATGGTTAAAATGGTAATGTTTACGTCATGTATATTTTGCAATAAAAAATAAGTTGATGTAAAGAAAAAAATTAACTTCAGATGGTATGGCCAAAATCAAGGTAGCATGAGAACGCCCAAGTTTGGAAAACATTGTCCCGGCCTTGGCCTCACCCATGGTGCGGTTATGAATTATTTGCATTCAAATGAGAAGCCTTATTTTAATAACCTGAAGTTTTTTTTTTTTTTTTAATTTACTATTTCTGGGCAAAAAAAATGTTTTAAAACACTGTGGTGAATAGGCAGACATTAAAAGAAGGTGATATCTGTTAAAAACCTTTTTTGCACTAGTACTCTATTTTATTTCACTTAATTCTAATCGCACTGTCACATAGGGCTTAACCCGGGTTCACAGACTGGGAAACCGGCCCCACCCGAGTTAGAGTTAAGTGTCCAGACCAGCCCTTCCCGCCGGGCCACCCGTCTTGCTCTGAGCTCTTTGGGAGGGTCCCTCACTGTGCCCGTGTATCCCATTTCCCCTTCTGTCCATTTGGCACTGCGGAAAACCCCGCTCGCTTGGAATTTTGCATCTGGAGGGCATTAGTTCGAGAAAACATTAATTGGGGATGGAGCAGCTCCTAAAAACTGGGAATGAATCTCGTCCCGGAGCGGAGCACACGCACCGCAAAGCCAGACCACCACGGGCGCCGCCTGGAACTCCTGGCTCTTTCTTCCCTCGGTTTCACATGTGAAAACAGATGTGATTCACCCTCGCCAGGAAAAACACAAAAGTGCAGAGGGAAAAAAAAACTCACCACCAGGCACCAGGCACGGCACACCCAGAAATAACCACGCAGTTCCCATTTGGGCCAATATATTTCCCATTTGTACTAGGCATGTGCATATACACAATGCATTTTTAAAATGAGCTTTACCATAGTTTAATCACCTGGTTTTACAACTAAACATACTGGGAACATGTTCTTTTACAACAGTTAAAATAATTGTGTAGCACAAATAAAACAATCGATTAAGCATTCTCGTCAGGGAAATTTAACTTAATTTTTTCCACGGAGACTTTATTCTCTTTGCAATGCCTTGAGAAAAAAGGGGGTGTCTTTGTCTTCTATAGCTTTCTATAGATAGGAACTTGCCCTTCGACTTAGCTTTTTAATTTGCTTCTCTGTGGCCGTCTAATTGTCAATCGAGTAATCCATTTCATTGTTTCCTGTCTGTCCTTCCCATCTGCTTCCTCTTCTCTACCTAGTTTTCCTGGCCACACACACACACACACATACACACGTACGCACCTAGTTTTCCTGGTTACACACACACACACACGTACGCACCTAGTTTTCCTGGCCACACACACACACACACACACACACCTGTTCCTCCAGCATCCGGCCCCTCCCCTCTCGTTTGCTCTTACAGATGATTCCTTATCTAGCTACTGTCTTAATTGCTTTTGATCGACTCTAGGTTTTAATCTTAATGCCACATCAGGACTAGTTTTTAATAACTCAAAGATAGAATTGTTTAAAAAAATACTAATAAGCCCTTGGTAGAGTTACATATGTCAAGAAACACAGGAGTTGGGCACAATGTGGACATAGCTCAGTGTTTTTCTAAGGAGTTTTTTGGGGAGGCCGGGGCAGAGGAAAGTAGTCGGTACAGGCAAACCTCATTCCTTGCATTTTGCTTTATTTCGCTTCACAGATATTGCATTTTTCACAAAGTGAAGGTAAGACCCTCCGCTCGCAAAAAAAAAAAAAAAAAAAAAAAAAAAATCATGACTTGCCGAAGGCTCGGATGATTGTCAGCATTTTTCAGCAATAAAATGCTTTTAAATTATGACATGAACTTTTTTTTTCTTAGACATAATGCTATTGCACACCTAACAGACTACAGTATAGTGTAAACATCTCTTTTATATGCACTGGGAAACCCCAAACATTGTGCGCCTCGCTTTATTGCACTGGTCTGGAGCCAAACCTGCAATATCGCTGAGGTGTGCCTGTACTCTAGGGAAACGTGAGGGACCATCATGGAAATCTATCCACTATTTCAAGGCAACTAACAAATGGTCATCTCTCAGTTAGAACATAGCCTTTAAAGGTCAAGAAATCTGCATGACAAATGTTGCCTTAACCGTCGATTACTATTAACTTTGTATAGCAAGGCAGGTGCCAGCAAGCAGAAGAGTGGTGCATGCAGAAGGTATTAGCTCCGAGGTCCTGGAAGCCGTGAGGTGCTCATCCATCACATGGCCATCTGGAAGGTAGGGACGCTTGGTCATTAAAGGAAACCCCTCCGGCAGCTGAACCTGCTGCCCACACACGTGGCATAATCTACATGAGCCAGAACCGGTCAGGGCCCAACATCTGAAGAGAACAACGTGTGCATGGAATTCACACTCCCCTGAAAAAACATCTTTCAACAGAAGTCGCCAAAGGTCTGCGGTGAACTCGCTCTTCCCTGGGCATGCACCCTCACTCACACCTGGTAACCTACCCCACCCCGCCAGGGACACCTGCCATCAACGGCAGGTGTGCAGCAGAACTTGGTTAGGCTCTGACGATGAAGACACAGCACTGTTTTGGTTCCCAAGATGCAGGAAGAAAATTGGGTCCTCAGCCATTCAATCACTCAACCCACATTTCCCAAATGCCTGTCCTGGACCCTCACTGAGGATGGGGAGGGAAAGACGTGGCTCCCCCGGGGGGTGGGGATGGGGAGCAGGGGTTTCCTCTTGTCCTTAAGTGAAGCACTGGCTTCCATTTACTTTCTGAACACGAACATATTCAATTTCTAACTCCTGCAGGGGCAGAATGACGAGATACACCTGGACTTGGGTAGACTCTAAAAATCTGGCTCAGGGTGGGGCCGTGGAGAGACACCTCTGTGGTCTTGTTTTCCTCTAGGTTCCTGCCCTTCTTGTTATCATTTTTTCCTCAAATCAATAAAAATCTACAAGGTGAAAAGGTTGTTCTGAGACCAGTCACAGGGGGGCTGGCGGGGGGGGGGGGGGCTGTCTGTGCAGGGACCTTGTAGGACCCATGAAGAAGTTCCTAAGTAACGAGAGTGGGTGGTGGAATTTATTGGGGATGGGTGGGTGCCCCAACCCTGCCATCGGGGTGGGTACTAACTGCACTGTCCCCTTGGAGACTGTCTGGGTCTCCTCGAACCCCAGAAAGCACCTCCTGGCATTGTACGAGGCCACGCCTTTTTCTTATTTACCTTAAAAGAAGTTCGCATCCTACAAAACGTCAGACAGACAGCAGGGCTAGCGACATTTCGAGGGCATCGATCTCAAGGGCGCCACGGCGATTAGCCCAGCTGGAGTCCTAGATACTTCTACAAGCAGAGCTTTGGCTGCCAGTCTCTAGCGAGCCATGAGGTAAGGAGGGAGAGCCCGTGAAGGAGGGGGATCGCCACTTACCGCAGCCGGGTAGGAAGGTCTGCGGGAAGCAGTGCAGCCGGCCGTGCCAGCATTTGCACATGGAACACCGCCTGGGCAGCCAGGTGTCATGGGGCACAGACCCACAGTTCCTGGGACGGATGCACGAGGCGGTACGTGCGTAGGTTAAACCCCCATGTCTCCCCCCATGTCTCCGTCCCTCTCCTCTCCGCCCCACCCCGTTTCCACGGCCCCACCCCGTTTCCACGGCTCACTCTTTGCGTCGATCATGCTCGCAGTTCCGTCCGTAGAAGGAGGGGGGGCAGGCACAAAAGGACCCCAGCATGCAGGTTCCCCCATTCAGACAGCAGGTTTTGTTGAGCTCCTTACCTGAAAGGTAAGAAGGGGCGGCTCAGAAGGCTGAGGGACTGAAAAGCCGAGTCCCTGTTAGCAAAGGTTAATGCGGCACCAAGGACTCACTCTCCCCCCGAGCGTTTGTAGATGTCTAACTACTGCAAACGTCACAAAATAAGACTGGTGTTCAGCGTTCCTTTCGCAACCCGTGCGTCTGAGCAGAGAACTCTTTCTTATGCAAAGGCCGGTGGTGGTTCCCTTGGTCCCGAGCGTGAAGTGGAAGCGAGTGGGGGAGACTTGTTTCTGGGAGGCGAGGGACACAATGCTGGTCTCGCCTCCATGATGAAAAACCCGTCCAACCGCCCGCCCAGCTCTGGAATCAGGAGCCCACTCTCTCAGGTGACAGTGTCAAAAAAGGAAACACATCCAGGACCAGGAAGCGCTATCGCCCACACGGCAGATCTAAGGCAGGTAGGTCTTACTGTCCTGGATTCTCATGGCTGGCACAAACTGGGAAGGCTGACGATGAATCGCAGGCTCCTCCCAGGACAGAAGGCTGTTATCTCTGAAGGTCAGATCTCCCTGTGACGGCCATGCAAGTTCACGGCGGCTCAGCCCTTAATGACAAAATCGACTCATAGCACCAGTATTTCAGGCCAGAAGAAAATTGCTGGTGATCAAAAGAACCCAAAAACCTCTTACCGGCAACTAATCCCAGTTCAAACGCTTTGGAAATGGCCATGATCAAAATCACCCTAGGAAGAGGAACTCTGTCATTGTTAGCAAAACAAAGCAAACAAAACCCTCTCGGTTAACACCTGGTCTTCCCATCACAAGGACAAGGCCACAGACCGCTAAGGAGAAATTCTAGGGTATCACCCTTCTTTTGAAATGGCTAATTCATGTGCCAACATAAAGAAATACGAGAATAAAAGCCACCTAATACGCAATTCTTTTCAATATGTTATTATTCGTAGGCTCTGTCCTCATATGCACATAATTCTGAGTAGGTGTAAATATTTATCTTCTATTTCACATACATTTTTCTCCTTTACGTAGTTTTCACAGGCGAACTTTAACGTGGCTGCATAACAGTCTGTGTAACTGACAAATCACATACCAACTATTTCATTTAAACCGGTCATTTGCGGGGTTCTCAAGTTTAAAAAGCTTTCCATTATTCTTAACGGTTTTGCAAATACTGAATCTGTCTATGCCTTCAATCTTCTCAGAAACAGATTTTTAGACTTGGTTGTAAGACTGACCTATCTTACACAAGAGTCGAAAAACACCGGAGACAGAGCCGTTCAACGCCAATGGCGAGAACAAATGTGAAGTCCCAGATCTTTCAGAAAGATGAACTCAGACAACAGAGAGGTGTAGGACAGCTTACTTCCTGAGCTGGCAAAAGTTCACGTTCAAGATCGGTTCATACCTGGAAGAGAAGCACGCCATCTTCCTGCCGTCCATAACTCCCAACGTGAGGGGGGGGATGTTAACGGGCCTTGAATTCTCAGTCTTTGCCGAAACGCCCAAAGGAAAACGTTAATTTCCTGAAATAGAAATGGGAATTTAAAAAAGAAAAATATCCCCAATGAGAAAGATGCTTCTCCCGCCCAAGTCTTAGGAGGAGGAGGAGGAGCCAGGACCTCCGAGGAAAACTGTGTGGCCCATCACAGCATTCCTTCTTAATTCTTAGCCAGGGCCTCAGCCTCCCCGGGGGTTCTCAAGGACAAAGCCCCACAGGCGGGCGGGGAGGCGGGAGACCCACGCCCATCACAGCCCTTAAACTCTCCCGGGGTGACGGTGAAAGGCGGCAAAGCCCGCGAAACAAAGAGAGAAACGGTGAGGCGGAGTCTTGTAAAACGGAGGTTACCCGGGCCTACCTAATGTCTCTGCCACTAGCTGCAGGTTAAGCATAGCAGAGTTACTGTGTTGAAGAAATAAATCCCACTAATCAATTACGCTGATCCAGTGGGTGATGCCGGGTTGGAGGAGAGGAGGAAGGTAATTGTTTTCATCAGAAAACCCCAAACACCACGTATGGGGCTCTTAATATTTTATTGACAAATTTTATTTCTCGAAATTTGCTTTCGTCTTCGTTTTTCCAAGGGAGGTGTGTTGAGCCCCGTGCTCTGCGCTGGGCGTTCCCAGGTGGCCGGGAAGGGTGTGCTCTCTGCCAGGGGGGAGGGAGGGGGCAGGCAGCGAAGCTTGCCGTCAAGACCGAAGTTCAGGGTCAGAAAGAGCCCCCGAGGGTGGGGGCGGGGGTTCCTGACATCACGTGACTGAGCGTAAATTCCTGGCGGACCTGAATTGCAAGTGGAGGCTGAAAGGAAGCGAGGGAAGGGCCTGCTGGGAGGCGAGAGGGTGCTGTGAGGGTCTGCGACCCCCGGCCGCCCCGGGCTGGGGCGCAGCCACTGCGGGGTGGGGGCTCCAGTCAAGGCGCCAGGCCTGCAACGGCAAAAAGTGTTAGAAACGCGGCGGTCCGGCATGGGCCACCGCGTCGGCCTGGCCACTGGGTTTCACTGGGGGTTTTTCAGTCTCCCATCCCCTCGCCGCCCCGCCCCCACGACCCCCCAATTCAGAGGTGACCCCCTCACACTTGCCGCCGCAGCAGGAGAAGCGCGGGCCACTCACCTAACAGCGCTAAGGACCATTTAATTCCTTCCTCGCTAAATACGTCCAACGGCAGGAGGAGTTCCTAAATAGAATTTAATTCTAATTTCGAAAACCAAAGCCTGGCGTTTACCTGAGACCATCAGAGGCACACATGTGATGCTTTTAGGGAGTTCTGTTTCCGCCCAGCTGCTGTAGGTCAGACCCACCGGCGCTGGGCCTGGGGTGGGAAAGCCCTGTGTCACCGGGGTCCCCTCACAAAGGGCGCTGGGAGCCGAAAGCGAGAAGTAGGTGCTCTTGGTCTCGGGACGATTTCATATCGCCCTCTGAGCTGTCCGTGTACTAAAAACGAGGGCAAGAGAGACAGAATTGGATGTTTAAAACCACACAGATACAATACACGCTTGACTTAAAACCATCCGACCACACCAAGAATGGTTCAACCAAGCAACATCGTAATCAAAAGACGGTCTTCCCGTGTCTGTCTAAAATTCAAGGGAGAAAACAGTTTGGAAACAGTTTAGAATTAACCCCCAACTAAAGAGTCAGTCAAAAGGTCAGCCATTTCCACAGCAAGCATATGACAAGGTGTTAAGGTAAAAGCCTTCCGTGACCACAGAACTCCTAGGGACGGGTTGTGTCACCTCTGTCAAGTCAACTGAACATTCTGGGAGGACCGGATGGGGAGTTCCCCCACCTGAGGGTGATGTAGCCTCTAACCTCACCTAGCTCAGCTCCCAACAGCTTCTGATAAAACCTCTCCGGTTCATTAACAAGTTAAAGGCTTTCTGTTCTCACTCGTGAGCTCAAACAGCAGCTGGAAACCTCATCTATATTTGCCACAAATCTCTGTGTGAAATTTATAGATTCTTGCTCTCAAAATTTGCAGACTCGGGGTTGGGGGGGGAAGACAAGCTCAATGGGGTCCCTTTAGAGCTACATTGTTCCCTGCGCTGGGTCGGAGGGAGGAGAAGGGTGTAGGAGAGGACTCCCCTTCTGTGTGCTGAGTTGTATGAATTCCTCGGTAGACGTATGGATGGTTTTATCCATGAATGGACAGTTGGTGGTGTTTCTGCATTTTTGCGGTGGACTCCCTTGGACATACATCCTGGTGAATGCGTGGGAGGACATCCAGCCAGTAAATCTCTAGCACTGGAATTGCTTAAAGGGTGGATGTTTCCAGATTCATTTTCTGAGAAGTCTGCACACAGCCCCTCGCCATCCCTTCTCCTCCGTCCCCCACACGTTCCGCATGTCCTTACCAGCTGGCCGCACCAAGCGTCTCAATTTTTGCTAATTCCGTATGTGAAAAATAGTACACCATTGCTTGGGTTTGGTTGTTTTCCGTATTTTATGGGAAACTTGTACAGTTGACCCTAGAACAACACAGGTTGGAACTGTACAGGTCTACTTTTTTTCTCAATAAATACTGTAAATCTATTTTCTCTTTCTTATGATTTTAATAACATTTCCCCCTCTAGCGTGTTCAATTGTAAGAATCCAGTATATAATACATATCACATACAAAATAAGTGTTAATGGACTGTTTATGTTATCGGGTAAGGCTTCCTGTCAGCAGTAGGCTATTAGCAGTTAAGTTTTCGGGGAGTCACAAGTTGTATGCGGATTTTCAACTGTGCTGGGGGTCAGTGCTCCTAATCCTTGCGTTGTTCAGGGGTCAACTGAATACTTGGCAGGTAGTTCTCAGAGGGAACTTGAACCGGCTTCTCTTTTGGAGACTCAGGCCGGATGCCATTTGCTCTGGGAGGCCGTTCCTGTCTTTCCTTCCCTTGGCTTCCGGCTTCAGGTTGAGAGCACCATCCCCCCTGCCTTCCCCCAACCTCCCGACATCCCCGTCCCCGTCTTGTCAACACTGGATTGTAAACTCCTCGGTATCTTGCCTTTCGCCACCCCTAGACTAGGCGGCCCAGAAACCTGGTCTTCCGGAAATCCTTGCTCCCCCAGCCCCTGCTGCAGCGTCTGCCTGGGCTCATTTCTTACGAGATCTTACCCCATCTGCCCATCTGTGGTTGATGGAAACTTAAGTCTCAGGCCTAGTTCTTAAAAGAGGGGCGAGGCGAGGGCAACGACTTTGAGAAGCACCACAGGAAAACAACTTGCTTCCCCTACCCTGAGCCAGGAAACTACAACAAAGAGGGAAAGAGAGAGAAATCCTAAGAACTCCACGCAATGCGGAATTCTGGTCAGCAGCGTTCGCCATATATGAGACAGGTTACTCCTGACGCGCTCACTGGAAACCGTGCGAGGTGGGGTAGGGGAAGTCTGATTTAGGCTTTTAAACATGGCTGTGGTTTAGAATTCTTTCCCACCTCAAATTTCCTTCCAGTCAAATTCAACAAATATTTACTGGCCAGCTACTCCGCTGTGCACAGTGAGGGAGACAGAGGTCTCCAAGATTGGGCTCTTACTCCCTCCCGCTGTCTCCCCAGATAAGACAAGGCCAGTAATCTACACCAAATGCCATGTTAGCATTATCGAAAAGCCGCTAATCTAGAGAGGGTAGTTATTTCCTGATTCGAAGGCCCATGGCCCCAGCAGACTGATGGATTAGCGGACTGACCCTTAGAAGTGAGGCTTGGCAAGGCAAGCTGAGGTCCCACTTGGTTTCACAGGACCTGGAGAATCTCATTTAAAAGTGCTTCCTAAGTGGATTTCCTGTTTGTTTACATCCAGGCATTCTTCACAGCTCTTAATTGTGTTGAAATGGATTAAACGCAAGGAGGGCGAGTGAGGGTGGGAACGCAAAACCCAAGCTGTGTCAGAAAGGAATTCAAGTGCTCTGGGGAGAAGGTTTCCTCTGTGCAGATGACCTGGGCACTTTGAAGTGTGCAAACTGTTGAGCCAGGCTGGACCTCTGACCCATGAGAATGGTGGGATAATAAAGGATACTGCATTAAGCCATGAAGTTTGTGAGAATTTGTTCCGCAGCAATATAAAACGAACACAAACACCTTAGAACGTGTTTATTGAAGTATGTCACGCATTCATAAAAGCGTGCGAATAACAAGGGTTATAAGTTAATAAATTATTCCAAAGTGAGTACCATGTAACTGCTACTCAGGTCAAAGAAAAAGATTATTACTAGACGTGCAGAAGTCTGCCTCATGCCTCTTCCCAATCACCTCCCTTTCCCTCTTCCCCCAAACCAGCTACTTTTCTGATCTCTAATCCCGTAAGTTGGTTTTTCCATACTTTTGAAATTTCGTATGTATGTCTGCTTTTTGCTTGACGTACAGTAATATATCAGTTGTACAGCAGACTGATTCGACACTTATATATACCCTACAAGTGATTGCCACAATAAGTCCAGTACCCGTCTGTCACCGTACATAGTTATTACAATATCAGTTACTCTATCCCCTGTTCGGCAGCCTTTATGGAAAAGGTTGTTCTTATAGTACTGCTCTACAATACCATTTTCATCAGGAATCAGTTGACGGTGTGTCTGTGAGTTTGTTCTCTTATGCCTCATTCTGGCCCGTTGGTCCATCTGTCTCTCCGTGTGTCAAGGCCATTTTATCTTCATTACTGTAATTTTGTAATGGTCCTTGGTATTTGGCCTAGCGAGTCCTCTCTCTTCGTTCTCCATATTCAAGATTCTTTTGACTGTGCTTGACCTTTTGCATTTCTATACCATTTTAAAATTGGTTTCTAAATTTCGAAATAACTCTGTTGGGATTTTGATTAGAGAGCACTGACTCTTCAGAGAGGAGCTGGAATTAGCATTTGCATCATATGGAGTCTTCCAGTCCATAAAGATTGATTCAGGTGTCATTTAATTTCATTCAAGAATTTTTTATAGTTTTCTAAATAGAGATGTGTATAATTTTGTTAGATTATTCCTAAATATCAGTGGGGTGTTTTTGGTGTTAAAAGAAATGGTATCTTTTACTTCCATTTTTGTGGTTGCTGACATTTATACTGACCTCATATCTAATTGATCTTATGAAATTTACTTACTATATGAGCTCGCGAGGGCTGCCATAAAGATCGAGTGGCTTAAACAACAGAAATTTACTTTCTCACAGTTCTGAAGGCCAGACGTCCAAGATCAAGTTGTCTGCAGGTTTGGCTTCTTCTGAGGCTGTGGCCTCTCTCTTTGGCTTGCAGATGGCTGCCTTCTTGCCGCGTCCTCCCAAGGTCTTTCCTGTGTGTGTGCTCGTCTCTGTCCTAATCTCCTCTTCTTATAAGGACATCAGTCATATTGGATTAGGGTCCACCCATAAGACCTCATTTTATCTTAATTACCTCTTTCAAGGCCCTATCTCCAACATTTATGAGGTCCTGGAGATGAAGACTTCAACACACACATTTCGGGGTGATCCAATTTAGCCCATAACACTTATCAAGTTCCATAGTTTGTCTGTGGATTCATTTGGATTATCAACATACACAATCATATTATCAGTGATTAATTAAATTAGTTAGGTATACTATGATACGTATTCTATTTGCCTGTCTATTAAGTGAAATGAAATTCACGCAGCATAAAATCAACCATTTTAAAGAGAACAGTTTCGTGGCATTTAGTGCTTTCACAAGGTTGTAAAACTATTACCTCTGTCTAGCTCCAGACCCTTTAAACCACACATAAAAGCCAGTACCCATGGAGCAGTTGGTCCCTGGCGATTGGAGTGGAGGGCTGCCAAGTAAAATTCCGAACACTCCAGTTATATTTAAATTTCAGATAAGCAACAAATTTTTTTTTAGTGTAAGTGTAACTCATGCATTTATACTCATATAAAGAATATTTATTGTTTATCTGAAATTCAAATGTACCTGAAAAACATTTTTATTTGCTAAATTTCTCAATAGTATTTGGGAACATTTTATAGTCTGAGAAGCCTGGACTATACAACAACCAGTTTCTCCAATGCAAGCATCATTAAGGTATCCCATTGCATTTTGAATTTCGAATGTACTTGTGGGGAGAAAATCTTTTTTTCCATTTAAATATGATTAAGCTTTTAAATATTTTATAACTGAAATAGTACCTAAGTAATATCTCAACTGAAACTTTTTTCCATTTATATTCTTTGGTTCAGAATACCATAAACAAAACAAAACAAAACAAAATAAAACACAAACTAAACATTAATTACTAAATAATTTACATTATTTATCAAGAGAGAAAAAGAATATAAAAATTCTATCTTAAGTAATAAAAAAGCACACCCAACACTTTAGAGGTCTGATTTAATATAGTCACAAAGATTTATTTGTGCTCCACCAACTTAGTATACAATTTAAAATGTTCATGTAATTATAAATGTCAACAAATAGAAAATATCCCACTTAGAAAATGTCCCCCCTAGAAAATAGTCCTTTCAAAATCAAACCTTTTTGTAATTGGAGTTATTGTGTACACATGAGAGAAAGGTGTGTTTCTGTTTAGGGCAAAGGTATATGAGGAGAGTGTGTGTGTGTGTGTGTGTGTGTGTGTGTGTGTGTGTGTGTGTGTGTGTAGACTGGTAAGGGCTCAATTCCTGATGATTAACTGTCAAATTGTCACAATATTGGATATCAGGAAATCATACTGACCCACTTAGTAAAATCTGTAGAGAACCTAAACTTAAATATGTTTTAGAAAATTAAAAAAAAAGAAAAAGGATAAAATCAAGACTTTCCACACCTGTTGCTTTAAACACTGAAAAACATGTTTACATTCCCTGGGTCACAGAGCTTTCTTATCCTGCTATCTGTGAGGTTGTTCTTAGCTTAGAATCCTGAGACACGGGGCCCTCTTCCTTCTCTGGCCTATTTTACTGAACACGCTTCAGGATTTCCAATGTCAAAAGGTCCCGCCACCTGCCCGGGGTGGGGGCGGGGGTGCAGATAATCCCCGGTTATAGGCTCGCTTCGGCCCGCCTGCCTGCGCTGTGCCAAGCCCTCCCCTGTGGAGTCTGTTTTGTCTCACGCCGGGCTGAGTCACATAGAATAGATAGTTTATCAGCACATGTCCCGCAGATCATGTTTTCAGTTTACAAATATAGCCCGTGAGCGCACAGGCAGAGGCTCCGGTAGTCGGAGCGCCCTGGGCTCCAGCGTGCGGCGGCGGCGGGCAGGGGCTCGGGCTGCGGCGCAGTCACAGGTAGGTGGCCGTTGTGGAGGGGCGCGGGGGCGCGGGGGCTCCCGAAGCCCGGCGGAGTTGCGGCATGTGGCACCTGCCAAGAGGATGAGGCCAGTGCGCCCCCTGTTTCTGTCTTTCCTCTGTGCCGCGGGGCGCACATCCCCCAAAACACATGGGGCCGAGGATTACGCGTTCATCTGCGTTTTAGGGCAAGGACTGGAATTGGATGGGGAAGAAGGAGACCGGGCCGTGGCTGCGGCAGAGTCCCCACGACTCCTGCTCCTGCGTGGCGGCTTACTCCCCGTTGGCTGCCCTGGTCCCCACGGCCGAGCTCAAGACTTTCTGGTCCGCAGTGTTGCCCAGGAGGAGATAAATCGACTTTGTTTGTGTCTTCGGTGCCCCGAAAGGGATGATTGACAGCTGCCCGGGAAGTCGTTCCTCCCGCAGACTGTCTCACGCCCCTAGCTGGGGGTGAGGGTGGAAAGGTGATTGGCCGCCCAGAGGACTGTCCGCCTTTGCACGCAGCTCGGCTGTGCTGGCCGCTCTCCTGCTGGACCGCGTCCTCTCCCAGAGCCAGCACAGCCTGTTCTCCCAGGCGCCCTCCGCTAGCCGCGCGGGTGGGGAAATCCTCAGACGCTCGTGGGCCTCCTGTTTTTATCCGATGTTTAATCGGCGACAATGTCTTTCTTGATCCTTCCTTCTTTCCTTTTTTCCTTCCTTCTTTCCTTTCTTTTCTTTTCTTCTTTTCTTTTCTCTTTCTCTCTCTCTCTCTCCCCCCTCCCTCCTCTCTCTCTCTCTCTTTCTTTCTTTCTTTCTTTCTTTCTTTCTTTCTTTCTTTCTTTCTTCTTTCTTCTTTTCTTTTCTTTCTTTCTTCTTTCTTTCTTTCTTCTTTCTTTCCTTTCTTTCTCTCTCTACCTCCTCTCCTCCTCTCCCTCTCTCCCTCATCACTCTCGATCCATCTCTCACTCTCCTCTCTCTCTCTCTCTCTCTCTCTCTCTCTCTTTTCTTTCTTTCTTCCCTCTCTCTCTCTCTCTCTTTCTCCCACCTCCCTCTCTCCCTCCCTTCCTTCCCTTCTTTTTTTCTTTCTTAAATAGCTAATGCTTTTGGAGCATTACTAGGAGCCAGGTGTTTTATCTTAAGCACTTGACACAATTCCCACGTGTGATCCTCTCACCAATCCTATGAGCTCGGTGGCTGTGACACCCCGGCTGGCCGGCTGGGGTGAGAACCCGAGGTTCAGAGCGGTCAGGTGACCATCTCGGGGGTGTGCCACAGTGAGCAGGGCGGCTGGACTCCAGGCCAGGCAGGCCAACGAGACTCTGATGCGGTCCTCTTAACCGGTCCTCTTAACCCCAGCTGCAACATCTGCCTCTCCTGGCTGGTTTTTCTAGCTTAACAAATTACTGTAAAAAGAAAGGGTGTCCCCAGAGAAACCCTGATCGAGTGACATAAAATGTAATTTAATTCAGAGTGGCTGAACTATTGTGACTATACCGACCTCACTTGATATTTAGCCCCTGTTTACCCCACTGTTTCTGCCAGAAAACTCACTTTGGATACTAATTCTGGGTCCAGGCTGTGGGCTTATGTGAGGATAGAATGGAATTTGTGTATCACTAATGCCCCTTGTCTGCCACATGGTCCCCACGGTACGCTGGTGTCACCAGAAATTCCCATTGGCTACTGTCATTCCTTCGGGTTCAGCAGGGCTGATGAGAGGTGCCTCCTTCACATGGCGGGTACACCTGGAAGAAGACCTGCAGCTGGTCTGCCATGGGAAAGAGGGGTCTCGGGGCTCCAGAGGACAGGTGGGGAGGTGGGGAGCCAGGCTTCCCCCCATGGCTGGCTCAGGTGACCCCCTGACACCGGCTCCGTTCCCCGCTTCCCACCTCCCCCCTTGCTGCCAATCCTCTCCCAGCCTTGAAAAAAAGAGCATCAAGAAGTGTTGGCATCTGGACTGAGAACTTTGTTAGGTCTCCTCGCAGGCTCCCCCAGATCCTCCCGCCTCAGGTTCTCTCAGACGCTGGCCTTGTCCTCAACCCCCTGCCCCCCAGCCCAGTTTGTCATTTGACAAGAAGGGAGAGGACAAGGTGACCGGAAAGTCACCCCTCCTGTCTGAGTGGAGACCAGTGTCCTGGTGCCAGGGGACATGTTTTTCCAGTCATGCCCTCTGGCTCAGGAGAGCGGGTGGTTCTGGAAAGCAGTTCTGGTAAGCCTGGGTTGTGGAGGGAGCATGGGAAAGTACTCGCCCTTCCTCACGGTCCCTGCAGGACTGTTCCTCCCGCCGCCACACACTGAGAGCATCGTTCCTTTTCTGGCCCCCACGGCAGCTCACGCTGTGCTGTCGTCGAGGTCACGTGCTGCTGCGTTGACGTGCATCCCTTTCGGCATCTGTTCTCCCCTCCGGATTGCGAGCTGGGAGGCAAGGACGGGCATCCGTCTGTGTTCGATGAGTGCCCATTAATGTCGGGTATTCAGGGTTCCCAGGAACCAAAGAACAGAAATACACAGTGCACGGGTTTCTTTGTTGAGGTTCGGAAACGGGAGCCTCGCAGCCCCTCCAGGTCCTCCCGTCTGTCACGGGGTGACTGCTCAGTGTTGGGGGGACCAGGAGCTGAGCCCAAGTCTGGAGTCTCCCAGGGGGCTGCTCTTCTCAGCTCCGTCTATGGACAGATAAAGTATAATTAAATGAACGATCGAACAAGTCCGCGTGTGCTGTGGGCTGTGAAGGGAATTAGCAGGAGTCCAGAGAGAAAGTCACAGGCAGATCCGCTTCGGATGAGGAGTCGTGGAAGGCCGCGCTGAGGATCGAACACTGGAGCTGAGTTCAGGCGGTGTGTGTGTGGTGTGTGTGTGTGTGTTGGGGGGGTGCTGGCCCAGGGCAGAGCATGCCAGGGTCTTACCGGGCCCCATGAGGAGCTGAGGTCTTCCTTTCTTTCCAAAGAGAAGTCTTTGGAGGACTTGAGCCAGGTGGCAGCATGATCTAGTTCTCTTCGGAAAACGACTGTCACTACTGTGTGGCAAATGGATTGGACATGGGCGAGGGGAAGTCAAGAGACCGGCCGTGAGTTTTGCACAAACTGAGGCCAGATGTGCCACTAACTGGTGGTGAGATGCATGCCCTTTAAGACTTAGGCAATGAATCGGATGCGTGCATGAGTGTGTGTGTGTGTGTGTGCATGCGTGTGCGTGTGCATGTCTGCATGGTGGGTGGGCAGAGTGAGGAAACAGAAAGCATACAGGAGTGAGCTCCGGGTAAATGTGAAGCCATTCCCGAGGTGGGAATTAAGGCAGCCAGGGATGCGTAGATTCTAAATGAGTCGGCGTGGCGGGCTTTATGTTTCTTTGAGACATGTGAGGCATCCAAGGATGGAGATACCAGATGTCGCTATAAAATAAGGCTCATTTTTTATAAGAGCCTCTTATTTTACTGTCCACTGTGTGAGTTATGGCTACATAACGAGATCGCCCCAACACTTAACAGCTTAAAACAATCATTTATTATCGTTAGCTGAGTGATTCTGGCTCAGGGTCTCTCACGAGGTTGCAGTCAAGAGGTCACCCAGGGCTGCAGGCCATCCGAGGTCATCTCGGCCGGGGCTGGAAGATTTACTTTTAAGAGCTTCTGCTCACGTGGCTGTTGGCAGGAGGCCTCAGTTGCTTCCTTGTAGGGTTGCTAGAGCATCCTCATGACATGGTGGCTGACATCCCCCAAGGTGAGTCAAAAGAGAGGGAGGGAGAGAGAAAGGGAGACAGAGAGACCTTGTAGGACCCAGTCTCAGAGGGCACACACCATCGCTTTCGCTATATTATATTCATTAGAAGTGAGTCACTAAGTGTAGCCCTCGCTCAATGGGAGAGGAACCAAGCTCTACCTTCACGAAGGGAAGACTGTCAGGGAATCAGTGAGTTTAATTTAAAGCTACCGCATCTACCAAAGCAAAATTTTCTATATTTTATGGTCCACTAAAGCCGAGATCAATAAACTATAACCCACCGGCCTGACGCATGTTCTTGTATGGCCCGTGGGCGCTCCTGGGACAGGCTAGCGCTGTAAGCCGAGAGCAAGCTGGGGTACCCCCACCTGTCCCAGTCCCCCTCTACCCCTCAGCCTCTGTCTACCTGGCCAGCTGTCTCTCACTGCTGCCCAAGGCCCACGCTGGCTACTGTCTACACGTTGGAGACTCTGCTGTTGGCAATTGCCGGGCACCAAGCAGTTGGAATCTCCACTCGGCAGTTGGTTACTTAGCAAGTCACCTAGCCTCCAGCCAGCTGCCCGCCTTGAGATGACCGGCAGGAGAGGACACACAGGCGTCTGCGTGTTGTGGGGGCAGAGAGTGAAACTGACCGCAGCAGTTCCCTGCTCTCCTGCTCCTCTGCTCACCTGGGGCCAGTGGCTCTTGTCCTGAGAATGTGTCCAGCTGTGACAGCTGGGCAGGAGCGTGGGAGCATGTTCATTGCACGGGCAGGCCCGCCCTAGGCACGCAGGGAGGAGCGGGCCGAGAGTTTTCTGTTAAGTGAGTCTCTGTATAATAGTCTTGATTTTGCCTGCTGGCCGGCAAGGCCTAGAATATTTGCTCTTCTGCCCTTTGCTGAGGAAGTACACTGACTCTGGGGTAACGCGAAAGGCTTTCTGGGAGGAATTTGCAATTTACTTCGCCACTGCGAATCCAATCTTCGAGAATCTCCAATAGTTGATGTTTTCACTCAGGACCTGGACCACTAAGCACTGGAGAGGCACGAGCCTGAGGACACCCTGCGCCCCAGGGTCCCTTCTGTCGCAGTGAGCAACGCCGTTGCCCTCCCCCCCTCTCGCGGTCCCTGGCGCGGTCTTCTCTGGAAGATGCTCTGTGGCCGTGGACGGTGCAGCCAGATCTGGGGAGGCTCGTGCTCGTGATTCTGCTGTAACCGGGCGAAGCCAGGTCTCTGGCAGGGAACTGGACTCGGATGTCTTCTTGGATCTTTGCTGTCAGACTCGGTGAGGATCCAGGTGGAAACTGTTCTCACGGTGCTCGGCAGAGTCTCTACGTGGTAACGAAGTTTCCTCTAAGAGGCGGTGGCTTTACTCGTGTTGAGGGCCGCCTCCAGACTGGGTGCCATAGATGAGCTTGTCTCTGTTCTGCTTTGGTAGAGTATGTCCTGGTGCGATTTCTGCAGTGCTGGAGAAAGTTCCTGCTCAGAAAATTACATTTACGTATCTGCTGAAAAGAGCACATGGACCGGACGTGATGCTACAAAGAAGAGATGAGCTTTGTGAATTTGCCCAGAGACTTTCCCTTCTCTGAGCTGTTAGGTGACAGGCGCCTGCATCTGTCCCTGATACCTGCCTCCTCTCTGGTCCCCAGTGTGGCTTCGTTACTGGGCTCTTGCTATAAAATCACTTTCCTGGGCTCGGCACCCGCGCAAGGGGCTACTGTCTTCCTGGGTTAAGGCAGAACCTGTCTGGTTGTCCACGGGGCCTGGACTCAGCCCCATCCTGCGGGAGATGCCAGGTATTTCCTAGCTTCTTAGGATCTCCGGACGTTACGCGTAGCTCCCTAGCAGACGTGGTCGTCGCTTACCATCCTTAGGGTCTCTGATTTTTGTTGCACACAGTTGCAAACAGAACACCGTACAGACAAGGCCCCGATTTAAATCCTGGCACATTCAAAACCCCTTTAATTGAAGAACAGCACCTCCTTCTCTGCTTCGGAAAACGCAGGGGAAATGGTGAACACGGTTAGATGACAGACAGGCTAAATACTGAGACTAATATTAATTTGCAGCTATTTAAAAATAGAGCAGAAAGACATCAAGAAGAGACTGTGCCTCTAAGATAGGAACTCAGATTACATTTATCCACATTAACGAGTGATAACTCCTTAACGCAGGAGCAGGTAACGCACAGATCTGGTTACTACTCAAGGATTTACTGGCCTAAGAGCGTGAAGAAACTCAGCGCCAGAATCTGGGGCGTGACGGCTTCATCCGCAGCACGCGCACCCTGGACAGCGAGCGGTTCTTCCGGCTTCAGGGCTGTGTCCACCGCTAAGTCACAGGTCACACTACTCGGCTTGTCGGTTTGCTTTATGTGTCGACTGGGACTGCGTGCGGACATTTCCTCAAAGAAACTAGGCTGCCTGATCCTTTCCCTTCGAAAAAAAATGCTTCTCCATTACTGGCTGTGGACTTCATGCTCTTGTTTTCGGGTCGATGCGTGGCGTTTGTTTATGGAGGCTTTCGTGTCAAAGCTTTAAGACCTTTTCTCAGCTCAGGTGCTCCTGAGCTGAAGACGACGGAGTCAGGGAAGTGGTAAGAGGAAAATTAAATGCAGAGGTGTCTGGTCCTGGGGAAGAGGAGCCGGCACACTCCATCCTGCCTCTCCCGCTAAATGCTGCTGTAAAGCCTGGGTGGAATGCTCAGGGCAGCCAGAGGAGGACTCCGAAAAGCAGATGGTTGTAAGAGAATGAGGGGAGGACTCCTGGATTCAAAGCACCGTGGGACCTGTGCTGTGCGTCCCAATTTTTCCCCATCAGTACTGCCCAGCCCGGATTCAAGGCAGCCTGAAACCCGGAACTGGGCCTCGGGGCACCTAGTTTTGCTCCAAGAGTCAGAAAGGGGTCTCCTAATGCTGAGAGAGGGGCAAACCCCTGTTTTTTTTCTATTTTTTATTTTTTATTTTCTCCATCTCCTCCTGCCTCAGTAGGAGAAATGAGGGGGGTGGGAGAAGACTGGGGGTGGGGGACCCCAGTCACCCTAAACGCTGGAGGAGGGGTACTTCCTTTCTGATCAGAGGAGCTGTGGTCCCCAGAGCGTGGAGAAAACTCTCGTAGCTTTCTTCCCTCCTCAGTCCTCTCTCACTGCTTGACCCCCAAGTTCAGTTGTGGGAAGTGCACAGAGAAGCAGGGTAACGGAAGCCCCCGGCATCTGCAGGGACCCGGGGGAGGGGCTCTGGAGAGCGACCCCCAGAGTGGGTTTATGCCCTAGTCTGCTAGCACCATTGGCCTGTCTCAGGCGGCCGCTGGGCGATGGCCGTGGAACAGCTGGACGGCACTGAAAAGTCAAGATGGATCTGACCCGGGAATCACGGCTCCGAAGGCAGGCTGGGCTGTGGGGTCCGAACCTGACGAGACCGATCGCCTACCATGTCGGGTGTCAACTTACTGCCTTTCAGCTCTGAAGGCCCCCGTCAGTGTATGCGCTCTGTGAAATAAACACCTTTAAAATGGATACCACGCAAAAATTTCTCATGGGAGGACAGTGTGGCAGGAAGAAGCGCCCCGCCTTTTCCGTCGTGGGCAAGGGGTCAGCCGTGTGAGACATCTCTGGGAGTCTGGCCCGGCCGCGGGGCCGGAACATGGCTCCTTCGCAACCTGGCAGCTTTGGCGCGCAAAACCCTTTCTTGCAGCTCGCTTGACCCCAAAAACAGAGCCGTCGTGTAGCCCATGTGCTCTGAAGGCCTCCTGTTAGTGCTTGTACTCGGACTTTCTCTGCAAGCTGCCACGCGGCCCGCACACAGCCTCCTGTGGTCTGAAAGGCGACACACCAAGGTGCCATTCCTTCTGCAAGTCCCTGCGTGGCCCTCGCTCTGAAGGCCTCCTGCCCCTGCCGGCACCGCCTGCCGAAGCCATCGGCTGCTGGTCAGCTGGTCTTCCACCTGCAGTCTGGGAGGTGGCCTCTCAGCGGGCAGCCTGACCAAACCGGAGGGCTTCTCTGCGATCTGGTGGGCCGAAAGGCGACTTCTAAAATGAGGTCTAAACCTCTTTCTTGGGTGCTCTCCCTCCGCTCTGGGGTGTGAGTGAAATGATAGAAAGTATCAGCAAAGAAAAAAAAAAAAAAGATGTAAAGAACCAAATGAAATAGACAATAATTGAAATAAAATACTCCTCGGATAGGCTCGTAAACGTGATGGAGATGACGGAGGGAAGGTTAGGAAACTAGAAGATAGAGTGCTGGATATTATCGATCTGAAAAAAAAGAGAGGAGAAGAGATTTATAAAAAATAAACAGGGGCTACAGCCTGGTTAGTACTTGGGTGGGAGACCACCTTGGAATACCAGGTGCTGTAGGTGTTAAAAAAAAAACAAAACAAAACAGGGCCTCAAGAACCTATGGAACGATACCGAAAGGAATAATATTTGTGTTATCACTGTCCCAGAAGGAGGGGAGAAGGAGCATGGTGCAGAGAAAAAATAGCTGAAGGAGTAATTGCTGAAAATCCCCGAATTTGGCAAAAGAGAAAACCTACTGATTAGAGGAGCCAAGGGAATCCCAAACAGGATACACGCACAGAAATCCACGCCCAGGTTCGTCATAACTAAACGGAGAAAAACGAAAGACAAAGAAAAAAATCTTGAAAGTATTGAGAGAAGAATGATGCATCACTTATGGGAAAATCACGATTCAAATGGCTCCAGATTTCGCATCGGAATCCCGGACGCCAGAAGAATCTCACAGCACTGAAAGGAACAAATTGTGTCAACTCGGGATTCTATATCCGACAAAAATAATTTTCAGGAATGAAGGTGGAAGAAAGATCTCCTCGGATGGCAGGAGACGGAGTTTGTCAGCAACTTCCTCTAGAAGAGTGGACAAAGGGAAGGAAGGAAGTACAACAGATATATTGCATATCGGGGCAGGCATGATGGCTAGCTTTCTCCTTCGGGCTTCTTTAAAATAAATTTGGTCTTTGGAAGCCAAAAAGATAACACCGACTGATGTAATACGTAGGACAACCGCAACAGAAAGGTGAGGCTTCAGGGGGCCTATAGGGTAGGAGTGTTTCTACAGCTCACCTGAGATGATAAAATATTGTTTCTAAGTGGACTAAGAAGTTAAGCACGTATCTTATAGTCCCTAGGGCAACCGTGAAAGATGAAAGGCTACACAAAGAAACATAGTAAAACACACACACACACACACACACACACACACACACACAAGAAAATTAAACGGAATGCTAAAAAAAAATGTCCGGATAACACAAAAGAAGGCAAGAGAGTGTAAAAGAGGAAAAACTAAAAAGAGATCAAACAGAAAATGAATAAGAAATTTAGACCTAGATGCAAACCTATCAGTTAATTGCCTAAGCATACCAATTAAAAGACATTGCCAGAATGAGTTAAATAAATAATTTAACAAGATGTCTACAAAATCTCACATCACATATAACCATATATTTAGGCTAAAAGTTAAAGGGGTGGAATCAAGAAAGTGAAAAGACAGCTCACAAAATGGAAGAAAAGTTTTGCAAATCATAAATCTGGTAAAGGACCTGTCTCTAGAATACACAGAGAACGACTACGAGCCAACAATAAGAAGACAGCCCAGTTAAAAAATGGGCAAAGCGTGTGAATAGACGTTTCTCCCAAGAAGGTACACAAATGGCCAACGAGCCCTTGCAAAGACGTTCAGTGTCATTAGTCATCAGGGAAAAGCACATCAAAGCCACAAAGTGATGTCATTCCACACTTCCTGGAACAGCTAGAATAAGAGAAACGTAAGTGCTGAGAGCATGTGGAGACTAGAACCTTCCTACGCTACTGGTGGGAATGTAACTTGGTGCAGCTGCTTTGCAAAAGTCTGGCAGTTTCTAAAATAGTTAGATCTGGAGTTATCATATGATCCTCCCGTTCCACTCGAACGTATTTACCCACGAGAATCGAAAACGTACGTCCTCACAAAAACTTGCTCCATTTGTTCCTTTGTTAGAAAGCTCCTTTAGGGAAAGGGGTTTCGAGGGAGACAAAGGACAGTCCCAGATATCAGAAATTAAAAAAGAAAAAGAGAGGACTAAATTGGGGTCAGCATTTCGGCTCTCTACCCTAACATTATGGACCGCAGATGTTCAGCTGCACAGGTGCACGCCGGTGCTCCCGGCACGTTGGCAAGCCATGAGCGGAGAGCACATGCTTGAGTCAGAAGATTAGCTATGTGGCTTTGCATCCCTACTGACTGCTGTTTAGAAGTGTCTGGAGTTAGAGCAGAGAATATGCCTCGGCCCTGCTACTTGCCGGCCGACCTCTCGTGTGTGCTTGTGCAGATCAGGGAATGGGTTTAGCCAGATGTCGATGCTGTCGCTAGGGGGAGTTTAAAACAATCTCTAGAAAGCTATTTTACTTAGACAAGGGAAATAAATACAGCTTAGTGAAATAAACATCAGAACGCGCTTTTATGTCCTGATCATTTTGTTCGGTGAGCAGATGATCACTTAAAACAAACAAGTAAAGATGAATTGGGAAAAAGAATAGAGAAACAAACCTCTGAGTGGCCTTAGAGTGAAGCAATCTAGATGCAGATCTTTTTATTCACTATTCATTCATTCATTCATTCATTCATCTACTTATTAATTCAATAAACATTTATGGAGAGCTTACTATGTGCCAGGCACCTTGCTAGGTCTCACTCAGATGTGGGTCTGACTTTCTTCGCACTTGGAAAATTACATAAAGAGAGGTCAGCAGCTTGTGAGGGTTTACGTCACTGGGGAACCTCACAGAACATGTCCCTAGGCTGTGTGGTCAGTCCCAGGTGGGAAACTGCTCAGGGGGGCTTGGCACGATATTGGGCTTTTTGTTACTTAATCGTGTCCAGTGTGTAGCCTCAGATGACTCTGTGTGTGTGTGTGTGTGTGTGTGTGTGTGTGTGTGTGTGTGTGTTTCTGGTTAACTCAGCAAACTTACCCTTGAGTATGTTACAACCTACTGGGAAGATTAGATGCTAGAAACCTCAGTAGAATGTGGAACCATGAAGCCCGAGTGATCCCCAGGGGCCTTCAGAACGCACAGTTCAGCCAAGGGGGACGGAACAAAGTGACGTCTGGAGGAGCTGACTCCAGGGCGAGCGCTTTGACTCACCCAGAGGACTAGCAGAGGAAGAATATTAGCCAACTGCCCCTTGGAAGGGACGAGGCATTTTACCACTACTTATGACAACCGATGCAGTTATGTTTCAGTTTAAGGTTCATAGTAAAACTATTTTCTTCAGTGTGTGTATGCAGCTGACACATATATATTTTTTTAAACAGGTAATTTCATGCTCCCAAAATGGGGCATAAAGTGGTCGTATTCGACATTTCCGTCATCAGAGGCTTGTGGGAAACCCGTGTCAAGAAGCACAAAGCCTGGCAGAAGAAGGAGGCGGAAAGGCTCGAGAAAAGTGCCTTGGAAAAGTATGTGGCTTTTTTTTTGTACTTGCTCGTAGCTTCTTAAGAGAAAGGGACCAGGGCAGGTGAGCGTTGAGGTGTGCAGGGGGTTGCTTCCGGGATTCCTCTCTGTCAGTGACACCTGCTCAATGGACTTCAGAGCCTTCACGCTGTCAGAAGGGACATTCGAGTCCTTTAAAGTAACGCCCGCAGCTGTAAGGTCCCACGTGCATCCTGGGCACCGTGCTAGGCGCGGGGAGACAGCGATGGCGTGATAAATTCCTCTGCAGCTAGTTCTGTAGGTGACAGCTTAGCTCCCTTGCTGGGCTGCTGCCCTCCCTGCCCGCGTGAGCTTGTGATGGCTGTCCTGTCATACACTCCAGCCTCCGCCCGTGAGCTGAAGGCGAGATAAGGTTCGCCGTGGCGATGGCATCTTTACTCAGATTGCAACGATGTAATTGGACAACTCTTATGGAAACTCACGAAGTACGAGTCAAAGAGAGTTATCGTGTAGATGAAAACTAAGTCAAGTGCTTTGGGAAAACTACATTTGTGATAAAAATGAACAACACAGTTGCACTAACACCATACTGATGAAATCATGACAAGGTAGGAAGGTCGCACATCCAGGTGTGTCTATAATTTTTATTCCCTGTGAAGAAACCGAAACCGGAAATCTTAGATGGTGCATTATGGCTGTGGTTTATATACAAAAGGCAGAATGGGACTCTGAGGGGCAGACCATTCTCGAAGAAAGTCAATGACCCTATGTTAAGTTGGCAAATGGTGATACATTTCTATGTTTTAAGTTAAAAACAAAATGTATACAGTGCGAATGTTTCTTTATTTTTGGTTTTCCACTCTTATGAACTATTTGGATCGAACAAAATACCTGTTCTGATCATGCTTGATAATTAAGCTGCTACTGTGGGCATCCAGGTGGTTATCAGTATCCCCAATTGGAAGACAAGGAAGTTGGGACCTAAGTAACTTGCCCAAGTTGGGACAGTCAGCAGACAGAGGATTTGGGCAAGCCTAGAACTTCTTTTCACTTGCTACTTAGCATCCATACAGCTTTGGGCCATGCGCAGACTAGGGCTGCACGTGCAGCCTGGTTCTAACATCTAGAAGCCCTGCATCCTGCCTGCCTCCGAGTTTCTGAGCATGGAATGCACCAAATTCCCGTCAAAGGTGAGCTACCTGTTTTGAGATAAGGAATGTGTCTGATAGGTTTGATTGAAAACGACAATGAATCTTGTTTCTGTACCGCACAGAATATTATTAGCCTGTTCGGGGCTCTGAGCAGATACCGAATCCCTAAGTGGAAAAAAGCCCATCACGTGCAAAACACTGTTCTGATGGCTTAATTGGCAGCCAGAGGCAGCAAAACGTGGTCCATAGTCATCATCGAGCTCATGATCAAGTTGGGGGGGATAAGGAATAAATGTGGAAAGTTACGAAATGATGGGTCATAAAATTAGCAACAAGAAGGGACTGAGAGGCAACGAGTCCTGAGCCAGCTCCGGTGTCTGACCTGGACCTGGACCTGGAGCTCACGAATACCAGGTTCACCTACGGAGGTGAAATTTCCCAAGGTGGCTGACGGATGACCTTCTAAAGTCAGGTTATTTTATAAACTGAGGCTGGCTGCCTACCCATAAATGTTCTTGCAAGATCAGCAAATTCTTGTGGCCTTGCATTTTCAAAAAACGTGGGTTGGCACCATATGCTATCCAAGGAAATTGTAATTAGTCACATGCAGAGGTAGTTTAGGGAGAAAATTTGGCCAGGAATTCCTTCCAACTCGCCTCCTCTACTTTTTTAGTCACGTTGCTCATATTTCACAACTCTCGGGGTTTAGGGGTTTCTTCTACATTCCTCACCGCGGAGGAAACAAGAAAAGGGGGAGCTGGGAGAAGGCGGAGGGCGGGGGGGTTGTCTGCGGCGCGAAGGACTGCGCCTGCGCCCAGGTGGCCTCCTCCACGCAGGTGATGGCGATGACCCGCAGAGTAACTGCGGCCTCTGCTGGGCGTTTCAGGATAAAGGAGGAGTGGAACTTCGTGGCGGAGTGCAGAAAGAAGGGCGTCCCGCAGGCCCTGTACTGCAAGAACGGCTTCGTGGACACCAGCGCGAGGCTTCTGGAAAAGATCGAAAGGAATTCCCTCATCAAGCAGAGTCCGCTTTCCAAGGACAGAGACAAGCGGAGCAGCGCGTTTGTGTTTGAGCTGTCGGGGGAGCACTGGAGGGTGAGTCGACGCGTTTCTGTGGCTGCCGCCGGCGGGCGCCGCGGGGCTGAGCTCACGGCCGTGGCCCTGCGCGAGGGGGTCTGCCCCGAACCGGGTCTTCTTGTCTCCTCCTCCGAGCCAGGCCGCGCGGTCCCGGGAGGAGCAGCGGGGTCCACTTGGATCCGTCCCAGGCTGGATCCAGGATGCACAGCCTTTAAAACGCTTGGAGCTGCTGTCTTCCTGCAGACATTTAAAATAAACGGTTGCCCACACCCCTCTTTTTTAAAAAAACTAATGGAGCCTTTCACTAGGCTAACACCCCGCAGCAGGTGGTGCCTTTGCCGACCTGTCACCAGGAATGGAGCAGCAGCAGAATTTCCTCAGACAGCGAGCCTGGTTTCCCGAGGTCCTGCGGTCAGGACCAAGATGTCGCCCCTTTCTTTCCCCAAGTGCTCACAGGTGCTCCCTGAGCTCGCTCCCCCAACCGGCGTGTCCAGGGCTGCCGGTGACCTGCCGCCTCCAGGTTGGAGTGGCACCTGGGAGGCACAGGCGGGCGAACTCAGGCTGTCGTCCGTTTCAGTGTGACAAGGTTCTCCGGGACTTGCCCTCCATCTCTGTCGAGCCTGGGGTCAGCACCCTGGTGACCCAGCTCTTCATTTGTCTCAGCTGCAGCAGGACACCACCCAGCGTGCCGTGGGCTGCAGTCGGATCGGGAGGGGCCAGGGTGGTTCGTCCAGGGCCGGGTGCCGCGCTGGGTGCCAGGGGCGGTTGCACAGGGCCTTGTGCTTGGTTGAATGCTCTGCTGTCACTGTCTTGAAAGTCTTAATAATTTTTAGCAAGGGGCCTGCATTTCCATTTTACACTAAGGGACTCATTTCAATGTCTTTGAATTTCAGTTTCCTCTTTCAAGGGGTCCAAATAATACCCACTCTGCTTATCTTATGGGACTAATGTGAAATCATATTTGAGGTGAAAATTCTTTTATAAGTTAAAAGGTTAACCTATGTATCCAACAACAATAATCATTAAGCACATCACAGGTACTACCAACTGCCAAGCAAAAGGGTCACTGGACCTCCTGATTGCCACCTCTCCTCCCATCCCCGACCTCGCCCCGGGGGAGTGCCCCCCCCCCGCCCCTCCGGGGCTCTGCCGTGGTCAGCTTCGCAAGGTCAGGGGACAGGTGTGCGGTCCTCATCTTTGTCCCATCCCTTCAGTGCGAGGCGCACCTTGCTCGCAGAGACGGCTCGTAAACACGTGGAGAGCAGAATCTCTTCAAGGGAACAAACAGCCCCCCTCAAGTCTATACGTACCTTTCAGTGCCGTTACAATTTTATCCCAAAACACGTGAGTGAGGGGAGGCTTTGGGGACCTTTGACTTCCTCTCTGTCACTTCAGAGGCGCAGGCCCAGGGAGGTGGTGAGCTTGGACGTTGGCGGAATCCTCGCTGTCTTTCTATAGCTCGTTCCCTCCCATTGGCTCATAAAAACGTTGAGAGGTTTGGCCCAGGAATATTAGATGTTTAGCAAGTATTTTTAAAAGCAGCTACAGAGGAAGGGAAATGCAGCACAAAGTTAAAAACCTAATACCTGGACAGATTTTATTTTTAGGAGACGTTAAATTGGTATGTTCTGAGTTAGATATGTCATGGTTATGGGTGTGAGCCTGGTCACCTGTGTTCACCAGGAGTTTGATTTTAATGACACCGTGAACTCACGGGATTTTAAAAATCGGGCTAATCTGTTACTGTGGGATTAACGACAACTACAGACAGCGTCTCTGCTTTCTTTTTGAAATGGCTGGAGAGCTGACAGTTAAGACTAATGTTCTCGCTTCTGGTTTTTAAAAAATGAACACAGGGTTTTCCTTGGCTTTGCGCTCGCTGCCCCTCACCTCCGCCATGTAAGGACCTAGTGCTGACTGCTGTGATTCACCTATTTCAGGAGCTCCCAGATTCGTTGAAGGAGCAGACACACCTGGAAGAATGGCACATAAACAATACCCTGATTCGAATCATTCCTACCTATATTGAGCTGTTTGAAGCGATGAGAATTCTGGATCTGCAGAAAAACCAAATCTCCCATCTTCCAGCTGAAATTGGTATGTTGCTCAGCAGGGGCCTTCGGGGCTCTGGTCTGGAGGGCGGGTGATGCTGTGGGACTTCCTCCTCCTCCTCCTGCCCCCGGAAGTTGCCGGGCAGGGCGGTTTCCTGTGTTCCCAGAGCTGCCTGTCCATGTCCCCGCAACGTCCCCTTCAGGTGGTGAAGCCACCATCTCACCTGCGTAACTCGGCACGTACAGACATTGGCCAGCTGCTCAGACGCTAGAGGTGTCGTGAGTAAGCAAGGCTGTGTTTAGCAACTTATTATTCATTTTCTTTTAGCTGTAGAAATAGCCCTTGACAAAGCGCTGCCTTGCTTATGGCTTACTATAAAACGAAAGAAATTTAACGCTCACAGTTCTAGAGGCCGGAAGTCCGAGGCCAGGGCGCCAGCATGGATGGGTGACGGCCCTTTCCTGGGTTGCAGACTTTTAGAATCCTCGCACGCCTATGGAACTCACTACAGTGCTCATGGGCTGCTTAGTCCTCCCCAGAAGAGAAACAGTCTGTATTGTGTATTAGCCCCATGACCGCTGTTGCTTGGACTGCAGTACCGACTGTAAGGCTTGCAGTGTGTACCAGGGTATGTCCGAGGGGCCGCCAACGTCACGGCATTAACATTGCCTTCCAACAAACGGTGAGACCAACAAAATTGACTCAGAAATGGCCCTGCCTATTTCCCCTATATAAAATGGCAAGAGATGTGTCTGTTGACTGCCTTTTCTGCAGCAGTAAACAAAAACGTCGGTTTCCTAATTTCAAAAAAATTAGGTTAAGAGCGCTAAAGTGTTCAATGCCTTAGAACATTTATGATACGTTTTTTGGAATATTAACGATATTTATTTGCTTTTGTGCTAGTTTCTGGTTTGGAACTGGCTATGTATTTATTTATTCAGTCGAGACAGAATTGGAAGGCAGTGTTTCTCCATCGGCAGAATTATTCTTAGCACGTTTGCTTCCTGCCTGTGAAAGGGACTTACTTTCTTTTCTAAAGCACGGTCATTAAAAAGCAATTAATTAGATCCATGTAAATTTGAAGCCAAAGGTAAGTGAATTCCATGCAGTCTATAAACAACGTACTTGCTCGAATCATTCCACACAAAGCTTTGTGCACATTCTGGTACCTAGCTAGCTCACTTCTCGGTAGAGCCCACGGACAGGCCATGGCCGGTCGCCATGCTTCCTGGGGGCTGGACCACATCCCAAGCTTTGCCTGCGATTTCATTCATCATCTAATTGCAAAAGAGTTGGCACCCTGTGGGGTCTGATGCAAGCTTTTTGGAGGACAAATCACCTGCAGTCACCTCACCTGTAGTTTTAAGAAGGGTTAAACAGGTAAAGAGTAAGCAAAAAAAGTGCACTGATCGAGGACCAAAAGGCTCAAGATAAATGATGAGCAGAGGTTTAATAGGAAGTGCTTAAACAAATACAAAAGTATGTTTAATGCCATCCCCACCATCATTTATAGAAACATTTTACATCTTTTTTGTGTTGTTGTTCTTAGTAGACCTTAAAGGACCAACACTGTGGATGTTAATTTTCTTTCTTTTCTTTTTTTCTGATGACAGGCTGTTTGAAGAAACTGAGAGAACTCAATGTGAGTTTCAACCATCTGAGGAGCATTCCTCCAGAACTGGGAGACTGTGAAAATCTAGAGAAACTGGATTGTTCTGGAAATCTAGAATTAACTGAGCTCCCCTTTGAGGTAAGAAAGTAAACATTTTTGCCTTATGATTTATGACATGGTATGGCCTATAATATGGGGAAGAAGTTTTAAAAGATGAAATTTGTCTCTATTATATCACATTTTTCTGACATTTCAATCACCCTATACCAGCTATTATAAGGTCTTTAAAATGTTCTTACACCAGGCCAGGACCTGAATTTAAGTTCAGAAATGCCATCAAAGGACAACTAGGCAAAAAGTCCTATTTTCACAAAAGATATTTTTATTTCGCATAACATATTTTATTTCACATATTTATTAAATAAAAACTTAATATGTGATGCCCGTTGGCTGTAATGCAGATCTTGATTTATTTGTCCACAACGGTGAAATAAATTGGAAACATCTGGGAATAAATAAGGAGGGTAAAATTTTTAAAAAAGTTTTATATACTCTTACCAAAACTTGTAGATAACTAAAGTAAGTCCTACAGATGGGATTTAAGAAGTCCATTAATTAAAAAATATTCGATAGTTCCTTTTGGTCTGTATTCATTGGAGAAATGATTTAAAGCCATCGTCTGATCAAATGGAGCAGCTGAAAGCGAACAGGTTTTATCACAACATAAAACTCGAGGAGCTTCTTGCGTTGAAGGGAGATAAAGACCACAGTCTGCTGGTAATGAACAGGCTAAAACTAGCGTTGCTGGGGAGGTTCTGACAAGGCCTTGGCCGCTGCCCGTAGTCCTAGAAGGGGTGCTCGTCTCCTTTCCTGAAACTTCTAGGGGAGAGGAAGTGGCTGCTTCTACGCTCAGCATCCACCTCGCCCCAGGAAATCCCAGGTGGTGGTCCCAGTGAGAGGCACGGCCAGAGTCACGATCCCCTGAGCACGTGTCAGTCCCCAGCCTTCCCCAGGTAGAAAGCGACTGTGTCTTCTTTCAGACGTTCAGACCGGAAGTAAGCCAGGTCGTCTGCGACCGCTCTTGCTCACCCCCTGTCCGCTCCGTAAGTCAGCCCTGCCGAGCAGCCTCCGGAGCCTGTTCAGTGTCTGACCGCTGCTCCACACCTTTCCATCAACAGCCTAGTCCAGGCCCGTGTTGTCTGTCATCGGGACTGGGACAACAGCCTAGGCCGGTCTCTCTGTACCTTCTTGTACACCTCCACCCCTGCCTTTATTGAGATATAGTTCATATACCATCAAATTCACCTGTTATAAATGCACATTGTACCAATTCGGTTTCGGGATATCTCCATCACCCCTGAGAATTCCGTCTTGTCCATCTACTGTGTAAAATCGCATTGCTTTTCCATGAAAGCGTCAGCTCCTCACGGGCAGTCATCGTGGGCTGTTCATCTTAGCACCCCCAACAGGTCGTACAGTGGTCCAAAATACATTCCGTCTTGATCTGTTTTGCAAATATTCATAGAAATGTCTTTGGGAAGAAACGTCAATCTAAAAATTATTGGACGAACTTAATTCCTACTCTTACAAAAGTAATTGGAATATTTTGTTGTTCCTTTCTAGTTAAGTAATTTGAAGCAAGTTACATTCGTAGATATCTCAGCGAACAAGTTTTCCAGTGTCCCGATCTGTGTCCTCAGGATGTCTAATTTGCAGTGGTTGGATATCAGCAACAATAACCTGAATGACCTGCCACAAGATATAGACAGGTAGCTACTTGCATTCTGAAGGTGAGGTGTATGAATTAGTTACTAACATCTTAAACACGGGTACCGCTTTAAACATGCAGAAGACATGAATGTTCTTTGAAATCAATGAATTTGCCAGAGTTCATTGTTTCTAGGAAATGTGTTTGGTTCTTTAAATAATGAGACAATTTCCAGTCCACATCATACATATATGTGGATATATATGTGAATTTGAACACATCTTCATTTTTTTTTGGTTCCCAATAGAATTCCATCATTAACTTGCCTTTACTCCATAGAAGGAGAAGGTAAAAATATTATTATATGTGGAATAGAAACCTATCACTCTATGTTTGAAATATCATTGAGGATAATTTTAATTAGTTTAATTGATTTCTTATACATAATCTTTCAAATAAAATTGATATACTTAGAAAGAGTTTTAAATTATATCTTTATTTCATGTTTAAAAATAGCTATTACACTGAGCCGTGTAAGTTTCTTTCATTCATTCATTCATTCATTCCACCAATATTATTAGGCTCCTGTATGGCAGGTCCGGAGAGTGGGCTGGGTTTGAAGTGGTGAAAGAAACAAAATCTCTGACTTCTAGGAATCCACAGTCTCCTTTACAAAGCAGCGTAAGCTGTCATGACACAGAAGGCAGAAACGGCTCAGTCCCCGTCCCCGAAGGCCACCTCCTATGGCCTTTTCCTTCTCCTGGTGCATGTGACATGTATCGGTGCTTTCTAGGTTCGTGAGGCTAAACGGGAACTATTTAGCCTGAAACACAAAGAGAACTTGGCGAAATGTGTGTGGGGTCAGTGAGATCTTGCAAATGAATGAAAGAAAAAACTGGAGCGAGGCCTCACCGAGTTAGAATAAAATGGAAAACAGAGCAAAACGTATCTGGAACATAGTTTACTCGTTTTCTTTTCAATCTGCAGGTTTCCTCTAATTTTAAGGTTAGAAAATACGAAGAGAAAAAAAACTATGAGGAGAGAGGACTAACTGTGCTTTCAAGACATACAAAAGGAAATATGTTGCCGAAATTCGTTTATTTTCACTCCAACTCTAGTGTGAGTTAGTTCTTTCCCGGGCCCTCTCCCCCTTGGAGTGAGGCAGACACTGGAGCAACGTATCGCGATTTTGGGCCCCATCGCAGCCTTTTGTGTATTATGCAATTTGTTTTTATGCTGCTCCTGTATCTTTGTCTTCGGTTGGCAATGCAATCGATACAAAACTTTAAAAAAAGAACCAAATCGTGTCACTTGGCACGGCACGGTTTATTTATTTAAATTTTATTTAGATTCATTTAAATCTTTACATTTTAAAATTTGCCGATTCTCCTAAGGGTCACGCATAAAAAAATAAACTAAGTAGGAATTTCCTGCGAGAACTTATTCGTAACCCACTCTGGTTTTCTGAGCCGCGAACCCGCGTCCTTGTGTTCCAAGCCCCTTTCCGTCTTCTTAGGCTGGAAGAACTGCAGACCTTTCTCTTGTACAAGAACAAGCTGACCTATCTTCCTAACGAGTTGCTTAACCTGAAGAAGCTCAGCTTGTTGGTGGTCAGCGGGGACCGTTTGGTGGAGCTCCCGACTGCCCTTTGTGACTCATCCACGCCTTTAAAGTGAGTAGACCCAAGATCCCAGTAGAGATGCATTCAGACACAAGGTAAGGAGCCAGGGGCGTCTGGAGGAGCCTGGGCACTTGTCTCAAGAACCGGCTTTAGATGGTTCTCTGAGACCTTGATCCCCGTTCATAGGAATTCGGATGCCTTTTTACAGGACTTTGAAGTTTTTGGCCAATGACATGGGGAGCTAGAGCTCAGAGGGTTTCTGGACAATGTTTCGTGACAGTCGAAGGCCCAGCAGGGCACATGCTCAGCACTCACATTGCTGCTGGCCTGGATGGGTCAGTGGCTTTTGGATCCTCCCTGTTTGCCCCACCTGCCTTTGGTTTCCTTAAAGAAACCTGCACACTACCCCGAACCAAGGAAAACCATCCATGCAAACGCTATATGAGCAGACTCCAGGCCGGGGTGAGAAGTGGAACCCTCGTTCTCACCTCGGAAGTGGGCTTCGAAAACCCTGGCTCCACCCTCCCGTGAAGCCAGCTCCAGGGCACGTCCCCTTGGCTCCATGCTGGTGTGTCCTGCTGGAGTTTGGGGTTTTGGGGTTCCCCCATCGCCTCTGCCTGGGGCCATTTGGCCCATCCCCAGTAGCTCGAAGCCTCACCAGGAACCTCCGCACGAGGCTGCTCCAGTGAGAGTCACTTCTTCACTGGGTCCACAGACCTGTACGCTTTGAACACTAGTTGCTTGATGAAACCACCTTCAAGGGAATATTTCTCTGGGATTCCCAGTTCTCTCGGTGGCAGATGCTCACTATGAGCATCAATCTCCCTTACCTTCAGGGCCCCGCGATAGGACGCACAGCACACAGAAACGAAGAGGTTAACTTACAAAAAGAGAGACTAGTTTCATTCCTGTGTAAGCGCAAGATGAATGGGAGTGTGAGGCATCTTGTTCCCACTGTCCGATCCTAGCCCTTCCCCTGGATAAGACAGGCCCCCTGGCGAGGGGGTAGCAAGACCCACCCCTACGACCCCTGCCGCATCCAGGCAACGGGGAGCAGGCGTCACAGTCTCACATCCACGGGCGGGAGGGGGACCTCTGGTCAGGGTACGACTGTGACCTGTGTGCGGGTAACTGAAGTCATGTCAAAGGATACAACTGTAGGACCTGGAGATCCAAGAGAATCAGATAGGGGCTCTTTGAATTAATAACGATTCTGTAAAAAGACTAGGTACGTTTGTGTTAAAAAGTCAATAGCTCACTGATGTCTTAGCAATAACCTATAGAGAAAGAATGGAAGAAATAATGGCAGTAATAGTAATAAACTAAAATACAAAATATTCAGGAAAACCCCTAGAAAAAATAGTTCTCTTGTATGAAGGGAACTAAGAAATGTTCCAAAAAAAAATATCAGAGGGCTTGAATATTTGGAAAGAAATACTGTGTCTTTTCTGGATGAAAAGATCATGTGTTTTCTTCCAAAAATTATACTTAAGTGCAATAGGATTCCGATTATAACTCCAGTGGGATTTTTTTTTTTTTGGAACTCGAAAAACTGATGTGAAAGTGTATCTGAAAGGCAAAAAGCTAAGAACAGCAATGATAATTTTGAAAAACAAGAGGAATGTGACAGAATTTGCCTTACCAAGATGTATTTAACAGGTGTGATGATCAAAATGACGCGGTACCAGGCAATGATTTGTGATAAATTATTAGGCAGTCCTGAAATCGACCCTAAGACATGATACAGGAATTTTCATAAACCAGTGGAGAAGGTACGAATGACTTAACACTCCGTTGAGGAACTTGGCTAGAGAAAGGTGAAGACAGTTTTTCACTTTATAGCATAAGAAGCTTTACAGTACACAGCTACATATATATAAATATAAATATGTATATTTATATATGTATATAGCATATAGCAAGATAGCTAGATAAAGGCTCAGATTAAATATAAAAAGGAAACTGTAAAAAGAACAAGAAACGCCATGTTAATGATGGTGAATTGACCACACATTGAACAGTTCTTGAGTCCCCATCAAAATGAGGAAAAAATTAAAAAAACTAAACCCACAGTGATGGTGAGAGACCTGAGCACATTTACAGGTGATACATAGTAGCTGGAACCGTGGTGACCGATGAAGAGAAGATGAAATAGGCTGATGCTCGGAGGAAAACAACAAACAAAAACAAAAACCAAAAACCAGAAATGAGCCTGTGAGCCCTGAAGAGCTCTGGAGAAACTTAATGGTCAAGAAAGTTCAGGTCCAGGGAGATGTGGACTGGGTCCTGGTGCTAAAAACAGAAGGAAAAACGGAAAATTTCATATCAACAGGTGGTGCTCACCCTCGACCCTCCTCCTTGATTCCACCAGGCAGACAGCTCAGCAAAACCCTGAGATGTCTTTAGGACCACGAATGTTGACCTCCTGATGAGACAGGACAGGGCAAATTTCCCTGAGTGGGGGCAGATCACCGAGAGAAGGTTCTTTGGCGGAGTGTGGAAAGAATTTAATATGCACACCAAAGTCACAGTCAAAAGGAGAGTTTACTAGAGAAGGGATAACACCCCGCAGACAGAGCGTGGTCTCCTCTCAGAGTGAGAACCTAGGGAGACAGGACAGTGAAAAAAAGGGGCCCCTGAGTGATCAGGGAATTCGGTTTTTATGTCATGCTTTAGTTCCTGTGAGCTACAGTTTGAAGACTTTGTTTACCCACTTCCTTTGATATGGACATACAGTGAGGAAGGGGAAGAGTGTGGAGAGTGAGAAGAAGGTAAAAATATGCAGAGCGAAATGCCTGCGGGCAGTTCCCCGCCTTTAGTCCTTAGGCTCCCCCGGTTTTTGCCCTGTGGAATGAATCATTTTATTTTGTGTAGGGCAGCCACTTAAAGACTCTGTTTTTCCTGTTTTCTCTTCAGGGGGTATAGGGAAATAGGTTGTCAGCAATGCCAGTAGAAATCTTCTTTTTTTTTTTTTGTTCTGCAGGTGCCCTGTTGTGGCGCATTCAAATCTAAGACCCACGGAGCCAATTGAGATTAATTATTAGCCTTTATTAGCCGGCTGGCGACTGACTCTCCCCACCAGAGAATCAGCCCCGAGCTTCCAGAGGAGGCCGCTTATAAAGCCTAAAACTACAACAAACAAGCAAGCAGGTTTACAGACGCAGAAGTTAGCAATTAGCATATCTTTGCACAGGATGACGACACCCTTAACATTAGCATATCTTTGCACAGAATATCTCCCAGCACTACACCCTGGTTAAACATTAAACAAGCAAGCAGAAGTCGGCCGTTTGAAAAATTCCCCCCCCCCCTTAACATCCTAGTGGGCTGGCTGCAGAGCTGACCAGCATATTGCAGTCTCTGAATGCAGCTCGATTTGATATTCTGATTCTCTTGCCTCTTCCCTCCATCACTGTGAGAGCACTTTCGCAGTTAAAAATGCACAGGTGAAAACGTGACATTGTCCACATTCTCTTGAATAGATTTGTAAGCCTTATGGACAATCCTATCGAGAACACCAAGTGCCAAGATGGTGAGGAAAAGATGGAAAGTGAACAAGATCGTCAGCACTTTGATAAAGAATTTATGAAAGCCTACATCGAAGATCTTAAAGAAAGAGGTAGGTTACTCGTAGGGAAAAGTGTTTCAAATGAGGGTACAGAATTCCATTGACTCATGCGACGTTTGTGGATCTAAGTCGAACTGACGGAAAGTTAATTGGTTAGGGGCAGGTTATTTTGTAAATTATTTTTCCCTTTACCAAAAAAAAAAAAAAAAAAAAGATACGTTTCCTTCAAATATCCGATTTTCCTGGTACATGTGAATGTTTGATACGTCGTCAAGTATTTGACAGGGAATCATACACGTCAAACGGGAGGGCTGCATTCCTAATGGTACATGAGTTTTTAACTAAATGATATTAACGAAAGTGCATCCGGGTTGATAGGAAAACAAGATTCCATTTCAAAGTCCATTTAAGTCCAATTTTAGGAAAAGTCGCCTCTTCCGTAAATCGAGGTACACCCGTATCAAAACACCAAGGGGAAAAACACAAGAAGATGACAGATTAGTAAACAGACCCATTTAATTTCGGTTCCCCATAGGGCAGTGATAATACCGGGGAGCATGGGGGGCGGGGTCACGGTGCCGCAGGAGGAGAAGACAGGAAGCGTTCTTCCCTGTGGCTCTTTCCAAAGTGTTCTGGAAGGCTTAGGGCCACATCCTCCCGTCACAGGAATACATAAACAGGAAGCAGGCATAAATTAGTCTTTGTTCTAATCACCACCTGCTTTCTGGGTGTGGACGCCTGAGAGTTATCCCTTATTTTTTTGGGTTCTCTTTTTTTGTAAGCAGTGTTCCCCCTGACAGATGCCACGCCTGTGGATTTAGGGAGGGGGGGTCCCTGTCCCCTTGACTTTGAAGACCACCTGAGGTCAGGTTCCCCCAGCCATCCTTGGAAAATATCACGCATGTGAGCTCACTCCTCCCCCGTTAGTAGGTGGCTGCAGACAATCAATCACATTCATATAGTGAGAGATTTCATGACATTAATAAAAAATACCATTGATTTGGCATATTAAACTTTTTTCAACTTAATTAAGAAAATGTCTATATAGTTACCTCTGTCCCTAATCTTATATGCTGAAATATTATGAAATAAATTAGAAATTTACATTAAAAAATGAAATTGAAATGACAGAACCATTTCTTTGTCAAAATTTATCTTTGGATTGTATAATTTACCTCTTGTGAAAAACTTTATTGTTGTATTTTCCTAATTTATTTATAATTATATTTTAGTGCTATTATGTAAAAATACGGGAATTAGAGAAAATAGGTATTAAACTTTGGATCTATTGTGGCCAGCAATAAAATAACTTGCTTTTAAAAATTAACCTTAGTGATGATAGATTTTGAATTAATTTACTTATTTCTAAATGATTATGATATTTCTATCTTTCATATATCCGTATTAGGTTGAAACAAATGATATTACCACTACTCAGCTGGTCAAATCACCAAAATGGTGACTTCTTAATAACTCGTCCTGTATGTGATTGGGCATATGCGCTTTGAATTTTTTTAAGTTCGTCTTCTTTTCTTCATCAGGATGTCTTCCCTCTTTGCCCTTCTCCCCTCTCAGACAAATATCTGAGTCAGTCACAGAGTCCACAAGCGATAAAGGAAGAAAGATTTAGTGGGTCCACATGGACCTCCGACCTCCTGTGATTCTAGAATGATAAGGAAGTAAAGCCCCTCACTGGCCCTCGGATCTGAGTGAATTTAAGAATCACTGGCGAGCACCACCCTCAGAGTTTCTGACTCATCAGGTCTGGGGCAAGGCCTGAGAATGTGCATTCCTAATCATCTCCCAGGTGATATTGATGAGAACCATTGGTATAGACCATCTTTTGGCAAAATTTGGCTGAGGAGAGAGAGAGAGTACGCAGGAAGCAGTGGGAAGAGCAAGACTGAGGGAAGGAGTGATTACTAGGGTTGGAATAGCCCAAACTTTTCTCGTAAACTGTGTCCCCATCCACCTGGTACCCACAGCCCCGAGTTCTCGGCCATCTATCTCTACTTCGTCAACTTTCATTGGTTCAGGGTCATACATTTTCCAGGATCCTGAGGTAGCTAGCTGTCTGAGTTGGTTGGAAAGACTGCAAAAGAACGAGAGTTAATAATTCTATCTTATTTTATCTCACATCTGAATATATCTAAAGTACGACTATATTTGCCATGGCTGACTTCATGGTGATTAATGCATTTATCTCCATACCGAAAATATGAGGTGGCCATAATTTGTGTATTGGAATAGGCATGTAGCTACATTGCGTAATAAAATGGAGAATGATCGAGTTTATTTTTTCCTTTTGTTACAGAGTCTGTTCCCAGCTATACCACCAAGGTGTCTTTTAGCCTTCAGCTTTGATACTACCCATCAGAAGCCTGCAGAATCTCCCTGCCCTGTGGAGCTGTGAATCTTTGCATTGCGGGTCATGCCATTCGGGCATAATGGCTTGTGCCTAAGGATGAGTCTAGAAACCGTGGTCATAAGTGTTAGGAAAAATGATTTTCAAATTTCAAATATGTGAATACCTACCTCTCTCTGTGGACTGAAGAATTGATAAATAATAGGTGTATATATAAATATATAAAGGTTCATTTGCATATACTTCGTTTCAAATAATGTACATTTACTATTTAAGAAAATGTATTATTTTCTAAAATGAGAACTTAGACCAAATTCTGACATTGATTGAAGTGCATCGTTTTCAGGAACCAAGGAGGGATTATGCAAAGAGCATTTATATCGGACTAGTCAGATGGGAGATTATTTTGTTATTTTCAAAGAGATTTAATTTTTCTCTTACGGAGAAAAATTTTCCTTGGGTTTATACAAAAACTGCTATTGCCATATGTTTTAAATTAAATTTTGTAAGTGTGGGCTCTCAGGAGAGACTTAAGGCATAATCTGGCCTTGAAGGTAGAAAGAAGGAATAGGATATCTGCCCATGCATTGGGCACCAGACCCTCAGGAAGGGAAGGTCCGGCTTGTCATGGGAAGCCAGCATGGATGACCATCTTACCTTGAGTGGGCACCTTGGGGGTCCTGGGATCCACCCGAGAGCAGAGAGCAAAGGCAATGCCCTTAGGGACCCTCCTCTAAGGTGACTGTGTAGTGTAGCAAGGATGACGAGTCAACGCTGGTGAGGAGTCCCCTAGCAAGGCTTCCTCGTGGGTACCACAGGAGAACTCTGCCCGAGGCCAAGACGCCAAGACCCAGAGGGAGCCACGAGGCTGTGTTTGGCATGGGCAAAGATGGGGCTCATTACAGGGCTTTGGACTTGTACATCGCATTGTATGATCTTCTGGAGACGGCGTGCAAATCTCTACTTTAACACCGCTGTCTTGGGCTAAAATAAACAGGATTGTGAGCGTGTCGGAGATAAGCTTACACAAGTCGGCAGCACTACGTGTGACTAAGAAGGAAACGGTGCACATGTTTACGTATATTTACGTGTGAATCGACTCCGATGTGGCCTGGCCGATGCTGTCCAATAGAACTTCCCGCGGTGACAAAGGGTCCAGTGATGTGATGTTCTGTGTCCGTGTGTCCCATGTGGTAGCCACCAGGTACGCGCGCTTCTTGGGCACCTGAACGATGACCAGTGTGACCGAGGAACAGAATTTTAAATCTCATTTAAATTTAAATAGCCATAGGTGGCTACCGTATTAGACAGCGTGGGTCTAGCCAGTTGGGTTTTTCGGAAGTTAATCTGGGCCAAAGACGAAGGGTGGCTTTTGTTTTCTCTTATCTGAAGAACCAGTCTGTCCCCAGAGGCATGCATTTAAAAGGGGTTGCTATCGACACCCCGATATTTGGTCTTGATGGGCCGAATCATAATTCCAACTATTATATCCTTGACACATGTGAAACAGGAAGAGCATCCTAAAATGGCAGTGCAGGATCACTTCAGCTTAAAGACACACTCTGAGAGGTAGGTTAAGAGATAAGAAAGAGCAGGAAAAATTACTTTAATCGAACTGTAAACAATTGTATTTTTCTTTTAATTCTTAAACGATGTAATTCGAATTCATTAGTTGTACTACTAGAATAATTCTGGAATTTTATTGCATGCCAAGGTTATGCTCTATAGAGTCAAATGGAAAATATATCTGAAAAGGAGGGCTAGAGGGGCTCTCACGCAAATTGTCCATAACTTATGTAAATTTCGTTTCAGTATAAAACCAGTCTTTCGTGCAAAAACCTCGTTCTCGGTGTTATGTTTATTTAAAGTTCCAGTTCATCTTTATCAGCCTTGATTGCACAATGCACCAGAGGTTAGGGGCGGGCGGCAAAGAGGACCCAAGGCTGAGCTCGCATCGGCAGAGGCAGAATCGTGGCTTTGGAGGAAGAATGAACATATCCTGGGCTTGGGATTCCAGTGTTTATTAATCAGCTGCTTCACTGCCGGCTAGTTTCAGCCATGACCGGCTGACTCCAGGTGGCTCCTACACCCTCGGTACAAGCATCGACTGAGTCCAAAACAAGCCCCGTTTATAGAATGTTTGTTTTTGTGACTTTCTGAACATAACTTTGTGAACTTCTGACGGAGCCGATGGTCTTTGACATGCCTCTGCACCAAATTATCAGGGCTGACCCCATTGCATAGACCTATTCGTCTGTTGATTTGAAATGTTCGGTTTCAGAGGCCCCTGAAAAAAGTGTTCTGGTTTTAAGCCTCCCATGAATGGTGGAAAAGGATGAAAGCTTTAAGAAAGAAATGGCAATGTTGCGAGGTACCTACGGTAAATGGAGAAATGGCAAGATTTATACTCTTGCTGTCAAAGAAACCATCAGCCAATAGATGTAACTCGATGTAATACTTGTCCATTCTTGATTATCTGCCAGAAACATCGCATCTGCTTGATTACCACGGCAGGTAGAAGAAGGACGGCATGGAAAAATGACATTTGTAAGATCTCGGCTAACTCCCGCCGGACCCCTCCTGGGAGGCCAGAGGCGGGCGGGCGGAGGCCTTACCTACCTTGCACGTCGGCTCTCCCGTCTGCTGCTGGCTGTCCACGCTCCCTGGCTGGGAGATTCTATGCTCTCTGCTCTCCAACACCACCCTGGACGCAGCTACAGTTGTGATGAACAAACATATCTGCATTTCCCCCAGTTTTCTGGTATTCCATGTGAGGTTTCATTTAGTTTCCTTAAATTCTACCCCATGTCTGTGGAAGAAAGATACCAACGCAAAATAGAGACCCACTGTCGGAGTAAAAGGTGGAGATTTAAACGTAATCATTTTAATTTCATTTTATTCACGTCAAGGTAATCGGTTCTACTCTCTTGACAGGGCGATGGTTTTCCTGGACAGGGTGATGGTTTTCCTTTGTGACTTACGAATCCACTCTCTCTGGATTCATGGGCAATAGAGGCAAAAAGTGAAGAAGCAAAAACACGAGAGGCGAATACATCAGGCAGAGAGCTTTGTTCCGCTAACTTCCACACAGGACTCCCCAAGGGTTTTGGCAAATGGCGTTCTCTGTAATAAGAGACTTGGTATTTCGAGGAGGCAGTGTGATTCAAGTTCACCGCAAGCTTGTTTATTTTCCAGAGATGTTTTCACATGGCCCAGTGAGAAGTACTGGTTAAATAAATTTTAAGTAATTTTGCAAATGTCTCTTCAAGCAGCCTTCTGCAGTATCATATGAGTGATGCCGACAGCAATGTTTGTCCTGTAAAGGGTGAAAAATTCGCTTTAAGGAGCGAGCTGGATGAGTTTTCTGATTCTTCGGGATGTCTCTTTGGAGATTCCTTAGATATCCGGTTAGTGCCGGAAACGCCCGTGTTACTCGCTGAGGTTCGTATTCTATTGGCGTAGAATGAATTTTGTTTTCACCCAGAGACGCTGCTCTCCACCTGACGGAGCCAAGATTCAGCCTTTTATAATTGTTCTGAGAGCAATGGTTCTTTTTAAAAAATAAGGATCCAGTGTCGATTCCTAGATTACTCCCGATGTCCTTACGCCAGCTCTGACCTTCGTCACTTGCTCCTCGATCCTCCTCCTCCACAGGGGGCTCCCGCCGGGAACCCCCGTGACGCACCAGCAAGCCTGTTCCAGATGCGTTCATGTCCCTGCTCCATTTGCCAGAGCTCCATTAACAATGTTTTCGGGGTCTTCCAAACGTGTAATTCCATATAATTTAAAAAAGAAAAAAAAATTTTTTTTTTTTACTGGTTTAAAAAAAATCCACAGATCTCACTCATTTCTCATTTCTTTAAGATACTTGAGTCTAGTTTTTCCTGTCATAATTCTGGCCCATTCCTGATTCACAGGGACAACGTTTTCCCCTTTTCTCCTTTCCCAGCTTCCCTCGCCCTACTTCTCAGTAGCCGTACTTGCCATCGAAGTAAGTTTTATCATGTGATAGCACTTCATAGAATTTTGAAGAGCTTTCCAATGCTTTCTTTCCACTTAAAAAATATTTGTTTCTTTGTTTGTTTGTTTATCTATTTATTTATGATGGTGATGTTGGTTAACGAAATCCAATAAGTTTCAGCTGTACACTTTAACAGTAAGGCATATATATATTTACACTGTGTGTTCATCTCCCATAGTTAGATTTCTTTCTGTCACCACATATTTGACCCCCTTTACCCCGTCTACCTTCCTCCTATCCCTCGCTCCCCTCTGGTAACCATTAGTCTATATAGTCCATGTCCATGAGTCTCTGTTTTTCTGTCCTGTTCATTTGTTGCTCTTGGGTTTATATCCCACATATAAGTGACATCATGTGATTGTCAACTTTTTCTGTCTGGATTATTTCGCTTAGCAATATTACCTCGAGGTCCACCCATGTTGTCGCAAATGGCAGTATTTCATCTCTTCTTATGGCTGAGCAGTATTCCGTGCACGTATGTACCACAGCTTCTTTAGCCAGTCATCGATCAGAGGACACTTCACGCGCTTCCGTGTCCTGGCCACTGTGAATAATACTGCTATGAACATCAGTGTGCAAATATCTTTTCCGATAGGGGTTTCCGAGTCTTCGAGGTAAATACTCAGTAGAAGGATTGCTGGATCATATGGGAGACCAAGTCTTGGTTTTTTAAGGAACCTCCGTACTGCTTTCCACAGTGGCTGTACCAATTTTGCAGTCCCGCCAGCAGAATTCTTTCTTGAAATTAAAGTTATTGACCGTTGCCTTCGGTGAGCTCACGATGGCTTAACTCCCACTTCTCTCTGTGTCCTAATACTCTACGTTTTCCGCCGCTATCTAGTTTGTTTTTCTCGCTGGCGTACCCCCAATCCCTCCAGCCCTCCCTGCCTATCTTCGAACAGGGTTGAGTCTTTTTCTGGGAGAGATGTCGACACATGTTTTACATGTCCCTGTGTCTGCCATCTACTGTGCAAACGTGTACACACAGACACATGCACATTCCAGCCACTTCTGGAAGCCGGTCCACACCGAGACGCAGGGGGCCAGGATTGCAAGGCCGGCTCTTCTACTAATGCACTGTATAATGTTGGAACGCTAGTTGGCCTCAAAAGTCTATGTCACATGTGGGAACATAGATGGACCTTGAGGACGTTTTGCTGAGGGAAGAGGGCCAGTTACAAGAAAACAAATCCTGTATAACTCAAGTATCTGAGGCATCTAAAGTTGTCACATTTGTAGAAACAGAAAGAATGGTGGTTAGCAGGGCCTGGGAGAAGGGGTAAGAGAGAAGCTGTTCAATGGGTATAGGGTTTCAGTTCCGAAAAATAGAAAGTTCTAGAGAGTGCTGCAGAGGGAGCAGCCAGATGTAGGCAGGGGTGGAGCCCCTTGTCTTTGGGAACTATTGGGGTAAATGGGGAGCGACAGGCAGATGGAGGCAGGGAGGGGCCCAGTGAAAGGAAGTGTTTGCAGCAAAGGCCTGACTATTGCTTTGATTTCAGTCACATAAACGGAGGGAGTCATGTTTCCAGATCAGAAAGATGTGAGGATGAATCTTAAAATTATTCTCATGAATCGGATCAGACGCCTTTTAAGAGTTACTCGGTTTCAGAATCGCGGCGAGACGCCATACAGATTTCCACACTTGGTCCTTTAAAACAGGGGTCCTCCCTGGGTGTGTACCTGCAACTCAGTCAATGAAAAACGAGCTTACACTCCAAGTGGGGGGGTTATTTATTTCCTTATACAGTACATCACTATAACATTCTACAAGTATATTAACATACGCCATAAAACACGTGACAAGAAATAGCTGAGAAAAATTAAACGGGCTTTTAAGGCTATCTTGCCTGCCTCAGTGGATTGTCCCGACCCGCGGGACTTGTTATTTGGTGGGGGCGAGGGAGACCCAGACTGTAAGGAAAAACGGGCGGAGAAAGAGGAGTGGAGGCAAGACAGTATTCTGATCAAGCCTCGAATTTTAGTTTGCAAAGCAGCTATATTTATACAGCAAGAACAAAGGGGGGCAGGCAAAAGGGACTTGTCACAATATAATTGGTCTTCAGCTGGTGCTGTGGGGAAGGGGCAGTGGAAGGAAAGAAGAGGAAAGGGGGTACTGGTCATGTGCTGATAAGCAAAGATAAAGGAAGTTCTCAGAGTTATCTGTATAAACAGGATGTCTGTGGCCGGCCAGTCTCTGGAATGTTGGTGTCACGGGCTGCTATTTGTCTTCTTTATCTTCTGTTCTTGTGAGGCCCAAGCCCAGCACGTTTTATCCTTAACCCTTAAGGGCCCGTTTAGGTTGTGGCGCCCCTAACATCTCCCTTTCTGTTTTTAGAAAGGCGGGCCTTAACCGAGTGGGGGAACATTGACCTGGTTCCTCCCGTGGGCTATATACGCCCATCTATTGTTGGCTCTTGGTATCTTTTGGGGAGGAGAGGCAGAGCCGGTTTTAGATTGTGATTTGGATACCAACCTCTATGCAAACCAGGTATGTTCTCAGGGAAGGACAGAGGGGACCCTCTAGTGGGTCTTCCCTTGCAGTAGCTTTGCATCTGCACCCATCTCGATGCCCATACCTTCCCTTGGTCTATCAAAGGTGAAGGTAGACATTTCTCTGTCCCTTATGTCGTCCCCGTAGGGAGAGGGGGAGGTAAGTGTCTGGGAGTCCCCAGTCTGGGGATGCTCCCGCAGCTAGCCTGCAGAGGTCGACCGTGAAGGTGGGCCAAGGGGTAGTGGCCGCCAAAGAAGACGTAGAAAGGGCAACATCGCCCGCCTCGTTAATGATTTGCCATGTGTAATTAAATATTTGATGAGTATGGATGGAGGCAAAAAGTCCGCAAAGCAGGAGTAGGTACATTATTATATGCAGGTGCAAAGAGTACACGCTCCTAAGAAGAAAAGTGTAAAGAACAGCAATCCTAATCTGTGGGTAAGGGGAATATTAGAGTCAGTGCAGAGGAGGACGAGAAACAGGAGGAAGAGCAAAATTCCCGTGAGGAGGAGAGGGGCTGGAGACCATCCTCTGCAATGTATCTCCGGAGGACGAGGCGGTTATCTGTAAGAGAACAGAGGGGAAGCGAGGTCTCAGGGCTGTGGATCCCTGGGCGGATTATAAAGTTTTAGTAGCCGGTCAGGTAACCACCGGGCGTTTTGGGCCTGATTATCATAGATGCAAGCGTGTCCCTTTCCCCAGATAAGGACAGGGTCAGGGCCCTGCCATTTATTGGTGAGGGGATCTTTTCCAAAGTGCTTGTGTATAATCAGAGGCGGTGGCCGGGTGCCAGAGACGATCAGCAGCTGTTTTGCCGCAGGCGTCTAAGGTTAGGAAGTTGAGGACAAATAGGGCATGATTTATTAGGGTTTTAGGGCTGGCTCTTGTGTTATAAAGGGCAGTATTTCCGGACTGTATTTTAAGGAGCATATTTTTTAGCGTTTGATGAGCTCTCTCCACAATGCCCTGTCCTTGGGGGTTATAGGGAATACCCGTGATGTGTTTTATTCCGAGCTGCGCGCAGAATTGTCGGAAGGAGGCGCTAGTGTAGCCTGGCCCATTATCAGTTTTAAAAACTTTTGGCTGGGGGATGACGGCCAAAAGAGCTATGACATGTTGAATAACATGTTTGGTGGCCTCCCCGGTTTGGGGGGTGGCATAAATGAACCCACTATAGGTGTCTATAGAGACATGGATATCAATTGTTCCTTGGAAGGAAGTGCAACTAATCGCCCAGTCATCATCGTTTTGAATTAGCCATTGTACCTGAGCTGTATTATACAGGAGGGTTATAGTGTCAGGGTCCTTTCCAAAGAGTTTTAAGGCTGACTCCCGCCCCAGGCGCAAGAGGGTGGCCACTAGTTGAGGGTAAGTGGCTAGAACTCGGGGGGGGGGGGGAAGCCGGTAGATGGATCCAGAATAACGGGTGATTTTGCCAAAGCAAGCTCGTAGGGGAGAAAGGGGTGGGGAGGATAAGCAGCCAAAGGCAGGACTGTGGTGAGTGATATCCTATGTTCTGTTGGCTGATAGCAGTTCCGACCTTTTCTAATGCCTGTTTGGCCTCTGGGGTGAGGCAGCGAGGGGAGGTCGGATCTGGGTCCCCGCGCAATATGTCAAATAAGGGCTTGAGATCTCCTGTGGTTAATTTTAGATATGGTCTGAGCCAATTGATATCTCCAAGTAGGCGCTGAAAGTCATTAAGCGTCTGTAAGGAATCTGTTCTTAATTGTATTTTTTTGAGAAAACACTCTGGTAGGGAAAAGTTCAAAACCTAGGAATAACTGAGGAGGATGCATTTGTATTTTCTCAGGGGAGATATTTAACCCTCTTTCTTTAAGAGCTTTCATTAGTTCCTGACCAGCTAGATGTAGCTGAGCCTCCTCGGCCCCTGCCAAAAGGATATCGTCCATGTAATGAATAATATACAGGGCAGGGAAGAGTTTGCGAAAAGGGTCAATAGTTTGGGCTACGTATTTTTGGCAAAGGGTAGGGCTATTGGCCATGCCCTGAGGGAGCACCCTCCACTGAAAGCGGGGCGTTGGCCCAACATTGTTTACTATGGGGAGGCTGAAGGCAAAACGTTTACAATCTTTAGGATGGAGAGGGATTGAGAAAAAACAATCTTTCTATAATCACAGAAGGGGGTTTAGAGGGGGCCTTGTCTTGAGGGAGAGAAGTAGTGGATGGCGCGCGGGAAAGGGGTCTAAGACAGTATTCAGCGACAGAAAGCAGTTGTTGTTTATCTGGGTCATCAGAGGCGGCCTCAACGATGTCTCGTATTAGACCCCAATATGAGAAAACGGTGGCAGGGACCGCATCGGGCCCCTCCCTGTGGAGCTTATCGTTTAAGTCACGACCTACTTTCTGCCATTTTTTAGGGTGAATTTCAGGTCCATTAACAATGAACCAAGGGCAAACCTTGTCTATAAAGAGAAAAAACTTAATGAGATCCTTTTTCTTAACTCTAACTCCTCTTTCCCTAAGAGATTCTTTTAGGTCTCGAATAAAGACCGCTTCTTTAGAGAGCTGGGAGCCCATGTCTCAGGGTGGGGGCCCGTTTGAGGGCGGGGCCCGTTTTTCTGGAGACGGAGGAGGGGAGACTTACCGAGGATGGGTGACTCTCATGAGCGGTGAGAGGCGTCCTCAACTTCAACTTCTCTCTTCTGTGAGGGGGCCCGGGCGACGCACTTCGGCTTCAGGGGTCCGTCTCGGCGAGGGTCTCTACCTCGAGCCCCACGTTGGGCGCCACTTGTCCCGACCCGCGGGACTTGTTATTTGGTGGGGGCGAGGGAGACCCAGCCTGTAAGGAAAAACGGGCGGAGAAAGAGGAGTGGAGGCAAGACAGTATTCTGATCAAGCCTCGAATTTTAGTTTGCAAAGCAGCTATATTTATACAGCAAGAACAAAGGGGGGCAGGCAAAAGGGACTTGTCACAATATAATTGGTCTTCAGCTGGTGCTGTGGGGAAGGGGCAGTGGAAGGAAAGAAGAGGAAAGGGGGTACTGGTCATGTGCTGATAAGCAAAGATAAAGGAAGTTCTCAGAGTTATCTGTACAAACAGGATGTCTGTGGCCGGCCAGTCTCTGGAATGTTGGTATCACGGGCTGCTATTTGTCTTCTTTATCTTCTGTTCTTGTGAGGCCCAAGCCCAGCACGTTTTATCCTTAACCCTTAAGGGCCCGTTTAGGTTGTGGCGCCCCTAACAGTGGATAGTCTTGCCTCACCTCTCAGCTGTGTGTACCCCGACTTTGGAGGCCTTTGCTTCAGAACCCAGGTTTTCAGCCTATTGCTGTTGACTGCAAATGCCTCCGCAGACTGACATCGGGGGCCCGTGCAAAACTTTCTGGTGAGACGACTCCCAGTTTTCCTGAGATTTTTCAATGGTTCTGTGAGCCACAAATGCTGTAGTCTCTGTTCTCTAGAGAATAAGGAAATTTCAGAAGTCTTCCCCCACCCCCCCAAACTCAGGTGAAATTCACATTCAATTAACCATTAAAATTCACATTCAATTAACCATTTGAGCAGTTGAGTGGCATTTAGTTCATTCACAGTGTCGTGTAACCACCGCCTCTATCTTTTCAAAATGTTTCTGTCTTCCTCCTCCTCTCAGAAACACCCTCGAGATTGAGCAGTCGCTCTCACTTCCCCCTTACTCCCCAACCCCGCAGCCACCAATCTCATCCCTGTGTCCCGATTTACCTATTCTGACTATGTTACATCAGTGGGATCATGTAATATACGATTTCATATGTCTGACTTTTTCAACTTAGCATCATGCTTCCGAGGTTCAGTTAGTGAATTTTACAACCACCACCACCACCACCACCACCACAATGACGAGGATCGAAATGAGTACACAGCCGCAAACAACTACTTTCTTGCGTGTGGGATTCTGGGCTATGCGGGAACATAGATCCTCTTCGCGGGTGGGGACCTGGATTATAGTTTGCTCCTGGTCATCGGTGTTTGCGCTCGGACTTGCCGCCTGTGCGGGCTCAGGAACCTCGGGCTTGGGTAGTTCCTCTGCATTCTCCATCGGGGTGTTTCCTGTCACCGAATCCTCTGCCGAGCTGCCCTTTGTGGGACAGGGCTCATTGCTGGAGCTCTCGACAGGCCAGCTTCGTGAGGAAAGAGATGAGGGCGCTCGTGACCGTGTGGACCTACCTAACCCGCTCCTAACACAGAAGCCCAGCAGACACGCCTCACAGTTGTCACAGTCATGTGTCCCTTGATGACGGTAGTCCCTAAACCCTTCTCCGTAGTATTCCTCCTCCTCTTCATCACATTCTTCCCCCTCTTCGTAATATTCCTTTAGAATTTTGGACACCAAGTTGTCCAGGATCCTTGAGATGTTGTTTTCTGTGAACTTAGGAAACTTAAATGGAGGCAGGGAGCACTTCTGGCACCTCTGGCGAAAGACCCGCATCTTCACCCAGCCCTTGGATCTCCTCTCATTCCAGTGCATGTGGAAAAGGACCTGAATTTTGGCAGAGGCCCAGTTGCGAGAGCACCAGGGGCACTGGAACCTGTGGGGACAGAAAACAGGACCCTCAGCTTGGCTCGATATGGCCAAACTGTGCTGTGCCACAGGGAAGAAGGTGTGACCAGCAAGCGACCCAGAGACCTGACTTGACTGGGGTCATGGGTTAGTGGGGGAAGAAATTCCTGAGCCCCTCGCTCCTGTGACCCACAGGAATCTCGTCATGAAGACAGCGGTTCACAAGGCGTCGGAGCTGGAAGGGGATCTTGGGCACCTTCTAAGTCCAGTGTGATCGTTTTAGAGACAAGGCGCACGCGGCGACTTCGTCATGCCCAGAGACTCGCCCAGCTCTCCTGTACTCGAGCAAAGTCATGACCATCCCTCCCCTTCCCTTGGTGTCACCCCTTGCAGCCTCGGTTCTCCGTATCTAGGCATGAAAACCATCTTTAACGAAGCTAAACATTGTTGGGTCGTGGCCACCTTACCTCCCATAATCTTCAGTTTACAGGCATGGAGCGGAACAAGAAAAGTAACAAGTAGACACAGTCAGAAATAAGGAAGAATTTTCTAGAATGCATACCATCGCATTCCCCACTCACCAGGCGCGGACCACCTGCAGGCACTGTTTCCAGCCTGGCTGCAGGCGATTGGGAGTGAGGTTTTCGTCCAGTATCAGGGTCCATCGGTCCCAGACTTTCTCCGCCTGAATCAGCTCCCGGAACACCTGCCTCCACTCCTCCATCGCCTGGTCCATCGTTGCCGCCTCGGTGAGCCCGGTGGGGTCTCCTGGGTCCTGACTGATCTCTAGCAGGACATGCAGTTCCCCACTTTAGGGGGCTGGGGCTCACACACTTGCTCCCCTTTGTGTGGCCTGTGGACTTGGTCTTTGACCTGAGGACAAAGGTCGGCTGAGTCCGACTGCATGTTGAGAGAATAGCACGGGGGTCCACAGGAATTTCAAAAGACACGGAGTGCATAGTTTTGTTTGTGAAAATAGGACCCGAGGCAGCTCCGGACCCTGTGCCGGGGAAGCGGGTCTCGGTCTGGCCCTGCTCTTCCCTCCCCTTCGCCGGGAACACACCTTTTTCCCACTGAAGCCCCTGTAAATGGTGAAGAGAGGCCTCGGAGGCTTTTTCTCGTTCTAATATTTGAAGATCAGGAGGTTGGGGAGTGGAGGGGCGGGGAGAGTCGGGGGTGGGAGGAGGGAGAGGAGAGACTCAAAGAAGAAGGGGGCGCCCATCGTGGACTCTCACCTGATGACTTGGCCCCTGCTCTCTGCTCTTGACTCCCCTTCTCAGGTCCAGTCTCTGTAGGACGGTGTTTAGTAGACACTGAGCTGTCCAAGGTGACCGAAGCTGGTACAGTCCCCGTTCCCCGGGAAATGAGGGTACAATGTCCCCGCTTGGGTGAGAGGCCACTGGCCTATCTATTCCCCACTCCCTGGAGGAGGGGCTTAGGAAGGGCGAAGGACAGCCAAGCCCCAGGCAAAGGCCCAGGTCGTGTGGACCAGACTCGGCACCAGCATCGCCTGGTGCTACCCCGTGGCATGACTTTCTCCCCGAAAGAAAGCCCCACCCTCAGCGTGTGCTCCAGCTTGACAGCCCTATCTCAGCTCGAGCCGCCTCACGACCTCTGTCCTGGCCTCCTGGCCCCCTCCTGGCACTGCTCTAGCCTCTCCTCGGACTGCAAACCCGCCCCTGCCCGCCCCCCCCCAGTGTAGCTCAGCATGGCTTTTGGGCCCCTCCTAGGCCACCCCTGCATTTCTACCAGCCTCAGCCCTGACCAGCTCATCCTCCCCCAAGCCCATATCCATCCCCGCACCCTAAACCGCAGCCCTCACTCCTGGCCGTCCTCTGAACACTCTTGCCCGCCCAGCCCTGTGCCTGCCCCACCTGGAGCATCTGCCTCCCCTCCGTCCTGCGGCTGTCACTCATCTGCAGGTTCCGGGCCCGCACCCCCACAGTCACTGTGCCAACTTCCTGCCAGCTGAACAAACACAGCGCTCTCCTGCACCCATCACACAGCCAGGTCAGAGAAAGCGGCCACCAGAAATCTTGTGGGACAACGTCATAGCCCACCCCGTTTTATTAAAATCACCCTTGGAAGGAATCGTGGGATGAGATCCTGAAAGTGAAGAGGAATTTCCCACTTAAATGGCCAACATGTCTAATCAGTCCTTTGTTCTGGTTCTGTAAACACGCTTGCTGCATAGGCCAAAGATCTCAGAGTCCACTGAGCACTCACCCTCCCTTTAAGATATATATCGCTTTCAGTGTTTAGACAGATGTATCCCCTCCCCTTTAAGACGTATTGCTTTAGCGCTTGTATTGCTTTAGTTAGAAAAGATGTATTATTGCCTTACTGCCTGTTTGAAAAATCCCATGCTCTGTAACTGCCCACAGCAATGTCAGGGGTCTGTGAATCAGCCCGTGCCAACTGTAACAACGCGGGTATAAAAGCCAAACTGCCCCTAAGCTCACTGCCCAGATTTTCAGAGCGCTAGGTCTTCTGGGACCGCCGGCGGCGTAATAAACTGAGTTCTCCTCTCTGGGTTACTGCTTGGATTTTCCATGGTCTGATTTTTGGAGCTTTTGGGATTTTTCCATAACAAAAGAGGACCAGACAGCCGAGTGTTTGTGTGCCAGGTAAAATTGACCTTTAGCCTCTTGCTCAAGTAAGAAGACTATTCTAATGGAAAAAGTCTGCATTCTTAAATGATACAACCATTTAAACACGATGTTTAAGAATGTGAAAAAGTTTGTCACATTTAAATTCAGATAGGCCATCTTCCCTCCAACTGTCATGAGTAACGTCATCTACCCGATTTTCCAGAGCATTCTGGCTTTCTGAGGTGGTGACAGGGGCTGCCAAGGCCTAGGGAAACACACACACACACACACACACACACACACACGGCTCCACAAGGCTGAAGCAAGCCGGGCATTCCTACCTGTGAGCTGCCGTTTTCAGGGGCTGTTGTAGCCGCCAGCCCCGAAAAGACACACGGACCACCAGAAATCAGTGAGTTATAGGAAACACACTCTTTATTTAGCCAGCTGGGTCTGCCAGGGGGACGCAGACCCAAAATGGAGAGGTACAGGATTTTTAAGTCCTAAACCCCATTCTTCATTCCATCTGAACACAAAAGCCTATTTTTCTTCTATTTACTAACTGTCAACCCACAGGTCCGTTGTGCAAGTGCAATTCTAACATCGCTGTTAGAATGTTATGTTCCCATGGGTGACAGCCTATGTTCCCATGGGCTTTAGCCAAGCAGGGACTTTCTAGCCAGCACAGGGTCACAGGACCCACCTGTCCCGGCCACAGAAGGTAACACTGAGTTGGTCCCGCATCAGCATTGATTCTAATTGTTGTCACGGAGGGGACCTCGCGGGGAGGCCGGAGGGAAGGGAGGCCCTGGTCAGCCAACATGGGAGGGAGACAGACCCCGAGCCAGAGGTGCCCCCCGCCATCCTCGCCCAGGCGGTGGCAGAATCTGTTCTCAGGGGGGTCAGTCTGGGCCTGCCAGGCTATCCACCAGCTGGGTCAGACACTGGCAGTCTGAGCAGGGGGTCACCCGGAGGGGCAGAGGGCTCTGGCAGGAACAAGGAGAGGACAGGGGTATGGGAGGGAGGAAGGAGAGGGAGGGAGGGAAAGGAGAGGTGGGGAGGAGGGCGGGCTTTGCTGGGGCAGCACTGGGCAACCTCACCCAGCCGCCCCTTCCGCCTTCCCTGCTGTTGCTCCCCTGCGTGTGTGTGTGTGTGTGTGCGTGCGCGCACGTGCGCCTGCGTGTGTGTGGGCTAACTGTGGCAGCCTGCCTTCCTCCCTCACCGTGTTTCTCAAGGTTACTGTGCGCGTGTGAATTAACTAGATGTGGGGAGTCCTGTTAATCCGGTTTCCTCTTTCCACCTCTTTCTCAGAGCTCCTCCCACCCACTGCCAGCCCCAGGGCAGATGAGGGGGATTTGTGAAGGGAGCGAGGGAGCAGGGGAGAAGATCTGGGCTGGACGTCAGGCGGTCTTAGGTCTGGGGCTCTGACGAGCTGTGTGGCAGTGGACAAGTCAGTTCAGGCTTTTTCAGGATAAAAGGGTGCCTTTTAGGTGGGAGGATGTCAGGCGTGCCTAGCGCAGAGAAGGGCCTGGAAGCTGGTCTCTCAGGCTTGACAAAAACAGTCTCTAGGATCTCATTTGGGATACCCCGAACTCTCACAGAGTCCCATGCATTCTGGACGTGCACATTTATGCGTGTAAATACGAGATCGCCTCACTGCCTCTAACCTGTGTTGTGGCGTGATCAAATCTAAGACCCACGGAGCCAAATGAGATGAATTGTGAGCCTTTATTAGCCAGCCGGCGACTGACTCTCTACCACGCAGGGTTAGAGGAGATCAGCCCCGAGCCTCCAGAAGGAATAGCTTAAAAAGCCCCCAAACCCCCTCCAGCAAGCAAGCTGGTTCACAGAAGCAGAGGCTGGCCATTAACGCGTCTTTACACGGTAACTACACCCTTAGCATATCTTTGCACAGAATATCTCCTAGAACTATACCCTGGTTAAACATTAAACAAGCAAGCAGCAAGCAGAAGTTGGCCATTTGAAAATTACCCCCCCCCCCACTCCTTAACACGTGCAGGGGGCAGAAGGTGCCGTGGAGGCTGCAGGGTGGGCGGGCCGGGGCGTAGGGGGGGTGGGGGGGGCAGGGCTCCCTCTGCGCTGCCGCAGCCCCGATTCCCTGCTTTGCCTTCGGCGCCAATTCCCCTCTTTCCAGCCCAAGTCACACACGTGGGAAGAGTGTGTTGATGAGCTTAGAGCCGACAACTACCTCACAGAAACAAAACCCTCAGGATATGTCAAATTATTCAAGTTTTAGGGTTTTTATCCTCCACCCCACAAAATAGACTCCAAGCTCCCTGGTGAAGGGAGGAGGCGCCCTGCAGTGGACGGCCCCTGGGCTGAGGGAGACCTCCCCCATGCTGCTTGCAGTCTCTCAGGGCACAGATTTAAGTGAGCAAAGGCAAGGATTACAACTTCTCGATCTTAATCCCACTGTTGCCTGAAATCGAGGGTCTCCATTTCCAGTAAATTGTCTTGACACTGTCTTCAAGTAGAACAAAAAAAATTTAATAAAAGACCCAATTCTCTCCCCAGAGGAGAACTATGCCATATGCACGGGCTAGATGATTCAATAATAAACAAAAAAAGTAGACTTTTTCCTAAATTAATCTAAAAGCTCATTGTAATTTCAATCAAAACTCTGACAGGGCTGTTCCTGGAGCTTGACAAGTTTGATTCTAAAATCCGTACAGGAGGAAAGGGCCAAAATCATCAAGACGATTTTAAAGAAGTTGGGGTAGGAATCTTCCTTATTACTATCAACACATTAAAAAAATTATTATAGCAATCAAAGCAGTGTCCACAAGTTGTCTAATGAAATGCAGTAGAAGGCCCAGGAATGAACCCTCCTGTACCTAGAAATATAATCTATGAGAGATAGTACTGAAGATCATTAGGAAAAGGTGAAGGTATCGGTAATTTTTTTCCAGGACAAGAGGCCAACCAGTAAATTCTGTTTGATCCCAACCTTAACTTCCGGTAGATTGAGAACCCAATATAAAGAGCAAAATTTTTAACTTTTTAAAGTACGTAGTTAAACAAGACACAAAAAGAAGAACTATACATTTAATTTAACTTTTTGCCTCTTAAGACATTTTAAAATGGAAAAAAGAAGCCCCCAAATGGGAGAAGTTATTTTTAACACATTTGAACTAAAAAAGAGGTGAATCAGTATACAAAGAACTTTGACAAAACAATGAGAAAAACATAAACAATGCAATATAAAAATGGGCAAAAGTTATAAAATAGGTAATTTACAAAAGAGAAAAAACAAGTTCAACAAACACTTTGAAAAGCTGTTCAACTTCACTTGTAATCCAGACTTGAAAATTAAAGCCAGAAGGAGGTCATCACACCAGCCGTCTTTGCAAAACCTAGAACATCTGAAATACCACGTGTTTACATGCCTGAGGCCCCGCAGGGGCGCACACACCCTGCTCACGTCAGCATAAGTTAGTACAATCACCTTAGAAAGCAGTTTGGCATTAAAGATTCATGTGCTCTTTTTTGAGCTATTCGGCAATTCCATGTCTACTACCCAGAAAAAAACACTCAGTGTATAGTGCACAGATGAACTAGAATGTTTCTCGAAATATCATATCAATACCAAAACAAACGAAACCCCTCCAGGCCCTGCGAATAGATAAATGAATCTTGTTCGAGTCATGCGATGCGATTCTCTACTGCAGGGCCAATGGGATCATTAGACCACCACCTGCAGCCAGTCTGGCGCATCGCCTGCCTTGGTACAGCCCAAGAGCTAAGGACGGCTTATAGAGATGCACATGTGCAGTAGAAAGGGAACACTAATTGCAATGTCATTTCTTCTCCACCCCAAGAATTCCATTCTTCTCGTTACTAGACCTGTATTACAGAAAAATTGCGTTCAATTATTATTCACAATTATATTGTGAATCTCATCCATAAGATTGGTGGAAATTTTTCTTCCCTCTTGTTTTATAAGTACGAACATGATATCCTCAATTTGGCCTCTTGGTCCGTAAAGCCTAACGTATTTATCATCTAGTCCTTTGCAGAAAGAGGCTTGCTGACCTCTGAACTAGAGCTACATGTATCAACATGGACGTATCTCGCAATCACAGTATTGAGCAAAGGATTCACGTTGCTGGAGAACACACACAGTGTGATACCACTTACATGAAGAACAGAACCCCAACACCGCACTCCGTGTCGCTTAGGGAATCCCTCACTTGTCCTAAAGCACAAGGGAAGGTGGGCGTGATCAAGGAGAGGGCGCTTGGGGCAGTGTCTGTATTGACAATATTCCATCTCTTAAGCTGGAAGTAGAGTTTAATTGTTCAGTCTTTCTGTATTGATGTATGTTTTAAGTGTTTTGTAATAAATTAGGAGCACAAAGACATAAAATGAGGGGTTACGGAGTCTCTCCGAGGACTCCAGACTCCGTGCTACCGGCCAGTCCCCGTGCCCTGACTCAGGCCTTCCCCAGGGTCCTGACGGAGCCTGTGGCTGCGCTGTGGTACTAGACAGTGTTTCAGTCTCAGGCGTGGGACCATGCATGCTACCTACCTTTCCACGTGCTGCGATGAGCATCTCTGTGCAGAGGATGCCATGGCCAGGACAGGGAGCAGAGAACACACTGGACTCGAGTGACAGAAAGCTGATTGGTAATTCTGTGGCTCACCTGTCCTGAGACCAGCCTACCATGGAGAAGCTCACCTGGTCCAGGGACAGAAGGCACACTCTCACTGCCACACAGGAAAGCCACCAGGGCCGAGCTCCAAGTGATCGCTCAAGCATGAGATTTGGGACTGGGAGGCTAACAGCTTGTTGCTCCCGCCACCAGCCCAGGGGCACAAACCACCACCTGAATCTGCGTTTCTTATTCCATTGGCCTTGGTCCCAAAGTGTCAAAATTGTGCTGCTTTATTAAATTAGGACACATTCTTTGGGGTGAGGCCAACCTCTGCCAGTGGGACTGCTCCTAGAGCATCGGAGGAGCCAATAAAAAACTAGGAACTATGATAAAAGAATAACTATATAAAGAAACTCTATATGGTACTGCAAGGCCAAGGGACTGTGCTTAAGAAGGATACACTTGCGGCGGGGTTGGGTCTCTCCGGAGAGGGTGTGGGTCAGCCCAGCAGATAGCAGACAGTCACTGGGCACTGTAGGGGACAGGCCTTCCAGTGCCGGAGCTGAGCTACGTGGAGGTGGCACAAAGGGCTGCAGGTGAGTATGTGACCCTCGGGGCCACAGGCCACTGTACCCAGACCTTACGGAGTCTTGGAGAGGGACTTGGGTACCAGCACACAGCAGGGCTATGGGGCACACAGGCCGTGCGGGGCTCTGGGTTCTGTGTTGAGAGGTTATCACCAGACCCAGGCTGAGAAATTGCAGCCCAGACTGAGCTCACAGCCACCCTTCCCTTCCCGGGCTCGTGCTGAGAATGGCAAGAGGGCCTCTTCCTCCTGCAATGTTCCTCCAGCGCCCTCTACTGGAAATGTTTATCACTGCGCTCCCTCTGAAGGAGAAATAAATAATTCCAGCTCGAAGCACAGGTGCTTGGAGCTGGGAGGCAATATGCTGATTAAGTGACGAAACTTTATACAGATGCGTGACATAACCACACGGAAGGGGTCGGGGGAAAGGGGGCCCATCGAAACTCTGGAAAACAGTGTTTTGCCTGGGAACTGTAAGGCTAAAGACGAAAGGAGCTATAAATATCGTACTGTAATTGGTAAGTTTGTTTTCCAGAGGGGTACAGGTTACTGATTCTGGAATTGCTTCACAGGTGTGCTAGGGATGAACCAATAAGCAAATGGATGATGGAAGGTGGGCCGGGTTGTTCACTCTGCAGGGGAGGAAAGTTGCATGCGCACGGGAAAGGAAGGAAGGACAGCCAGACCCATGCCTGAGGGCCGGATTAGAACAGGAGACCTCAGGATAAAACTCGGCATGCCCGCGCGGATGGAGGGACACAGCAACCGCGGAGGTATGTCTGCGCGCGTGATTTGCCTGTACCACCTGTACGGTTGTTACCTGGCTCGGTCACCGCGAGGGCCTGGTACCAACGTGCGCACCCAGCGCTCACATCTTGGTTTCTAAGTACCATTCTCCACGGACAGGAATGAAGGCTCCCGAGTGAAATGGCTGATTCTAGGCTGGGGGCAGCGGAACTACGAGGTGAGCCCGGAGCACGTTGCAGTGTCGGACAGGAAGTGCTTAAAAAAAAAACAAAAAACGACAGGTTGGGGACATGTCAAGGGGGCGCGGGAACCAGCCTGAAAGGGCCCCCAGTGGCTGAAGCTGGGACAGTGTGAGCCACACGGTAAATATCATAGTATTGGCTCGTAACCCTAGTACTATAAAATAAACACACACAAATTCATACCGATATAAATAAATGACGGAATAAGTAAATAAATAAGGGAGAAAGACAGATTTCCTTTTACGAAAGAATTCCAAATGCCATATGTAGATGCCCCCCCCACCCGACTCCCCGTCTAGCAGGCGAGACTTCGTTTGGCCCTTACCACCCTCCTCCAGGGTGGCTAGACTCACTTCCAAGGACTACAGCAGAGACAGGGAAAAATAGCAACCTTTTTGGTGGCGAAGCCTAGAAACCCCTCTCAACCACGCAGTGAGGTGAGCACCACCCGTGATGTGGGGACGTCCCCCACCCCGATAGGATGTGACGAGGAAGGTGTCCTACCTGTTCGGTGTTTTTTTTTTTCCCCAAACCCACGTCCACAGGCTAATCATGAGTCACACGTCAGACCCACCCGGACTGGGGGACATGCTTCAGGACACCCGGCCAGTGCTCCCCTAGACTGTTAAGGTTACAAAAAATAAGGAAAGATTCAAAAGCTGTCATAGGTCAGATCAGAGGAGGCTGGGGACACATAACAGCTAAACGCACCGTGGTCCCCTGGAAGAGAGACCGTGGTAGGGTCTGGGGTTCCCTTAAGAGTGAAGCCCAGGTCAGCTCTTCGGTTTCGAGGCGCATACCGGTGATGTGACGCTGGATGAGGGGTGTGGGGGGGACTCTGCGAGCTCCCTTTGTAACTCTACCGTAAGTCTAAAACTATGCCCAAATTAAGAGTTTATTTTAAGAAAATGGTGTTTTGAGGCAGGTAGGTTCTGTTCTCCTTCCTGAACTCCGGTCTCCCCTGTACAATAAGGCGACTGCTCTCTGAGATCCTTCCAGACCGCGATGCAGACGCCGTCTCTGTGGGCAGCAGAGGCCGACCTGCGTGTGCTGCTGCGGTGTGGGCGTTTGGATGTGGGGGTGCTCAGGACTCCAAGCTCTGCACCTCAGAAGGTACCTTGGTCCCGCCCATGGGGCTGAGGGGGCTTCACTCAGCCCTGCGGCTTTTCACAACCCCCCAGGGGGGCCTTACAGGCATGCAGCTGCTGGGTCGGTGACCGCCCATGCCGCCAAGCAAGTCCCCTCAGCTCAAACACTCTGTGACTCCGAATGTGGGGTAGGGTGAGTCTGCAGCCTGTTCCAGGGACGCAAGCACAGTGAGTGAGAAGACGGGGTTCCACGCTGCCGCCGCACCGACAGCTGGGAGCCCGAGGGTTCGCCCCCACCCGGGGTGCGGCGAGTGTGGAAGCAGGTGCTGTGAGTGTCAATCTCTGGACCAGGCCGAGGGACGCCCTGGTGGCAGCGGTGTGATTGGAACGAGGAGGCCACCACACTGACGTGGCTCCCACGCTCACCCAAGTCTGAGCCCGCGAACGCCTCAAGGTCATGGCATCGGAAGGCTACGGGCGACCAATCGCCGACGGCCGAGTAGGCTGCAGGTCCCGCCAGCCGATGGCTCCCTGGTTGCTCCCGCACTTCCTCTCACCAGTCCGTCCCTGGCTCTCGCCCACGGCTGCTTGGTGCCGCCCAGTTCCCGCCGAGTTTTGCTCAAATAAACTCTTAGACATCTTAATATGCTTCGGTTTACCTTTCAACCGTCGCCATCACGTTTCTGAGTAGCCTTGGATGTTTCTATTACCTGTCCCTCTGCGCGTCCCTGTCCCCTGCACGTCGGCTTCGGAAAGGAAGGGACTTCTGTCGTGTCCCCTGGTGTCCACTCCGCCAGGAGCCCAGGGCTCTAACGTCGGCCGTGTGAGCGGAGGGCAGGAGCCGCCCAGGCTGTGTCTGAGCCCCAGCCGGGAGAGCGCGGAGGCCGACGGCTACGCTCGCCACACTACCTTCAGGCGCCTGGCCGAGCTGGAGGGGCCCCTCGGAGTTTTCTTTTCAGGAGGCAGAGCCTTCCCGCACACTGCTGTCCGCCGAACCCCGGCTGCCCGAGCCTCCGCCCCGTGCTGAGGGCGCTGCTTGCTTGTCTGGACCGGCTGGCAGCGGAGCGGCCCTTTACGCACCTCTGCATCTGATCTAAGAGAAAGAAAGGGGGGGAGAGTTTGGGGGAAGGGGGGTGAGTGGGGGGAGAGAGAGAGAGAGAGAGAGAGAACAACATGGTTATTGAACACTTCTACAAAACAGACCCCAGACTTCCCAACGCGTATTCTCTCGGCGCCCTGGTGCCCCTGGGGCACAGTGGGGCCACCGCGGAGAAGATGCTCGCATCCCTGTCCACGCAGTCTCAGAGGCTTCTGGGAACTCCAAGCCCTTTCCTGCCCCCGGCAGGCCTTTGACAGTGGGGTGGGGTGAGGCGGGGTGGAGGGGGGTTGGGGGTGGGGAAGAGCCCTGGGCCTTTGGTCTTAGGTCACCCAGGAAGCTCCCAGGGAGGTCTGAGGAATTTGGGGGTGTTGACCATCTTCGCTCCTTCCTCCCCTCCCCCTGCCGCCAGTCCTCTTGGCCTCCCCCCCGCCCCCCCCCGCCCCTCCCCCCAGCCTGGCTCCCTTCCTCCTTCCTTTCTCCCAGTCCTGTGTTCAGTCATTTATCAGGCATCCTGTGACTGGGACAGGCCAGCAGGGTGTAGCTTTAGGGGGCGGCAGGCGGGGCAGAAGGGAGCCAGCCGTTCCTCAGCGGGGCAGACACGGTGCCAAGCTCTTTTCCCTTTACATGAATGATCTGATCCTCACTACGGCCTTGGGCGGGTATCACTCCCGCTTTAGAAATGAGAAAACTGAGGTTCAAACTGGTGAATTAGAAACGTCCCTCCTCTCGCCCGGGGTGCTCTGCGGGAAGCCGGAGGCCGCAGCAGCTCTTGCGGCCGGTTTCTGTCACCCTCAAGCTCCAGGTGACCGCCCCCCTCCACCCCTGGCATGGCTTCTCCCCGGGGCCTTCTTCCTGCCCGCCCTGCGGGGGCGCCTCGCCTCCGTGGGGACGGAGGCAGGGGACCTTGGAGTCCTGCGCGGGCTCCTGCCCGGGGGCTGGGGCCTCGGGGCAGCCCGGAGGACAGCAGCACAAACACGCTCTTCCCGTTTCCTGCACCGAACCCACGCTCCTGTGCCCAGGCCTGTCGCTTCTGGGGACGGGCCGGCCTCCTCCTCCGCGCCCCTTCCTGGTCTGCTTCCACGCCGCAGAGGGGTTCTCCAGGACGCCTCCCCTACCCGGAGCCTTTTGCGCAGGGTCCGGGTGTCCTCCGCCCCGGAGCCCTCAGCTCCTGCTCCTCCACCGCGTCAGCTCCCCGCCCCCCTCCTCTGAGAAGTGGGCCCTCCTCACCCACTTTCACCAAGGGGACGTCCTCACCCGGTGGCCACAGCACACACACACCCCGACCCCATTCGGAGGCCTTGGTCCCTTGACGATGGGTGGATTGCTGATCTGACTGGTCCTTGGTTTCTACACCTAGCAGATGGTGGTGACAATTTGTGTCCCTACCTTCCCGAAACCTCTTTGCTGAGGAAGCCTCGTACTCTAGGAGCTGTGTTGGGTCCTTGGACCCCTCCCGCTCCCGACCTCCACCAGCCTCTGCCCGTGGCCTCGGCATGCCAGGCACTGACAGTAAGCAAGCAGATGGTTCTCCACTGCCACCAGCGGCTGTCACGGGAACTGTGGGGGGACACCCCACACCGCAGAACTTCCTCTTTCCCACCAGCACCCCCATTCCTGCTCGCTCTTGTGCCCCAGCAGGAAAGTCTGGCTCCCTTCTCAGAGAGCAGCCTGGGCCCTGAGCACAGCCAGAGCCCAGTAGAACAAACCCTGAAGCCCAGACAGCCGAGCTGATCCCCGCCTTCCAGGCCACCGGCCTCTGGCTCAGCCAGGCTGCACCCTGAGCTTTCTGATTCCAGCTTCCCTGACCCCAGCCCGAAACTCCAGCCGGGCCCTTGACTGCGGACTGAGCCCATTTGGAATAGAATTTAATCAACAAAAGACAAGGAAGAAGGCTTGCTCCCTTGGAGGTGGGGGTGGGCTAGCCAGGGAGGAAGCATGGCCTCAGGGCCAGGCTTATAGGGCAGGCGGTGAAGGCCCCTCCACAGCCCCCAGGGTGCAGGAGCTGGCCTCTCTGCCCCACGGGGGGGGGGGGGGGCGGGTTCTTGCCCTGCCCTCCTGGAGGCGGGTTCTGCATGAGACAGACAGCAGCGCTTCAGGTATCAGCACCTGGTGGGAACACTGGCCTCGCTGCTTCTCCTCCGAATTCGCGTTTCCTTATTCCTCCTGTGGGCTCCTTTGATGTCCCCGCTTCATCAGCCGTAGCTAATTTTGATTGGCGGCACTATGCAGGGGCCCCCAGGTCAGGAGGCCCCGTGCCAGTGGAGGAGGAGGAGGAGGAGGGGCATCGGCAGAACGTTCTGGGGCAGAACATTCCCGGCCCTTCTGGGCGCTGTCTTCCCGGCGGTGACATCATTCCCCCACTCTGTGCTAGGGGAACAGCGGTGGGGGCTGCGACAGCCTGGAGGGCACCCCGCCTTTGCCTCCTTGTCTGTGAGAGGGGTGTGACGGCAGGACCTGCATCCCGGGGGTGGCCGCGAGTCCAGTGAGTCCGGCACCCACAGCGTGCAGGGCCTGGCTGCGCCCAGGCGTTGGGCAGCTTCTGCCAAACGTCTCTGTTCCTTCTTCCCTCCCTTCCTCCTTCCTTCCTCCCCTTCCTCCTTCCTTCCTTCTCCGGAGCCCATGACCCAGGATCAGCAGCCACCCCACTGTGACTTGGGTAACTGTACCTGTTGTCCATTTATAAGTACACCTCCCCTCCCCCTCTCCCCGGCCTCCTTTTTCTCTGTAGCGTTGACCAGCTTGGCCTTTGAGGGAGGAAGTCATTTTTCCAGGAGAGCTTTGCTCCCAGAGGAGCATTTCCGACACATCCCAAGCCAGGACGGTGTCTTGGGGCGAGCCGAGGGGCCTAGTCACAGGGCTGCAGTCACGTGCGCCTTCGGGCTGGTGCCTTTCAAAAGGAAACGCGTTGGCGTACCACGCGCACGCAGAAACGCGGCTTGAGAGCGCTGTGGCTAGACGAAGGGTCACGCAGCGGACGCCCTCGGGGCATCGCCAGCGCCAACGCGAAACCGGCACCTGGCAGCCTCGCGCCCGCCCCGCCCCCCACCAATCACTCTCCTGCCCCTCCCCCCCAACGCCACCCCCCTCCTGCCTGGGACCTCACAGGCTGATCCGACCTGCCCTCCTCGAGCGCGTGATGAGAACGCACCCCTTCGTGCCCCGTCTCTGCCGCTCAGGGTCACGTGGGTGGGTCGCTGGGGTTCAGCCCTGTCGACGCAGGTAGCAGCGACGGGTTTCTTCTCATTGCTCAGTCGACAGCATTCTAATGTACCTCTCCCGTCTACCACTGAGAGACATTTGGGGGCGTTTATAGGGGACGCTCCCGAGAATATTCCTGTTTTTGGTGCACGCATGTCTGCGTCTCTGCTGGGCGCAGACCTAGGCGAGGTGCTGCCTCGTCCTGGGCAGAGCTGCGCCGAACCGGCTCACGAGAACCCACTGTTAGATTGCCAGGAATCCGCGAAAGCTCTCCCAGCTCTGGCCTCCCTCCCCTTGCACTCCTGTGGCTCCTGAGGGGATCGGTGGTTGTCGTGTGTGTATGGCGGGAGCACTGTGTAACGTGGTATTATTCATCTCTCCCTAAATCCAAATTCAGTGACGTCCACCTGTGCCCATAGCGTGGAGCCTGCCGCGAGGGAGTTTTTATACCATGGAAATTGTCAGATGCTACAAATCAGGGCTTAATAGAGTCATCGTATTATTGATTGTCTAGAGTTAGATTTATGAGGCTGGTAGAGAAATTTCTAACGATATAGATTAGAAGTGTGTCATCTCTTTAGCTGTAACATCGTTAATAGCAAAAAAAAAAAATTGAAGAACTATTTCTCCAATATTGGAAAATGATTCTGTGCTGTGTACCTGGAATGAATATAATATTGAATATTGACTGTAATAAAAAAATTTTTTAAAAATTTAAAAAATTGAAAAGAAAAAGAAGAAAAGTATTATCCGATTCAGGAGAAAAGTTGCTCACGTCATCGACAGATGAGCGAAGTTTCGACATATGTCTAGCCATTTCTCTTTCATTTTACTCTTTAACGTAAACAAAAATATTAACCAGTATTCACGTGGGAACTACGCTTCCAGAGCCAGGTACCAGCCCAGCACTCAACACAGAGCATAGACTGCGTCGGCCGAAACGGTCATCGGATTCTCCCAAGGGGTTGTACCAATTGGCATGTCCGCTGGTGGGTTTGCAGACGAAATTCAGCTGTGCTGCCTGCTCCGAAGGCCGTGGCGGACACAGGCTGGTCGATCGTTGTTGGCACAAGCGAGTGCCGCTCCCATAGGGCCGCTTGCCGCAGGGTGGTCCGGGCAGGGCAGGGCGCTGCAGGAAGTCACGCCACGCAGCCCTGGGCTTCCTGGAGGGGCTGCACTCTGATGGGCAGGACAGCCTGTGAGCGCCGTGGGGCAGGGAGTGTGGCTGGGACACACTCCTGTAAGGAGCGGCAGCCAGCGGGCAGAGAGCTGGGGCCATGTCCACCGGCGGATGTGTCCCTGCTCTGCAGGTGCCCCGTTCGTTACGCGTCAGCCCCACGGCCCCCCCTCCCCTCGAAGGACGCTTGACCCAGGCTGCCCCTGGAGCAGAAGCGTAGTGTGAGGACGCTCCGCTCCCTCAAGCAGGCTCTCATCCATCCCTTCACGTCTCACAGATCACTGCTCAGGTTGAATCTCAGTAAATTCTTCGGTGCACTGACATTTGTGGGCAACAGACTGACCCGTAAAATAACACATATTGCCCCCAGATCCACATAAACCCTTCCGGGGGCCTGTGAATGCGCCCATTGTTCTCTTCCCTGCGAGGGTAAACATTTGGGCTCCTTCTCTCACGGAAAGGAAAGGTCATTGTGTGGTCTGAGCTGGAGACGCCCCGAGGCGGGCTCTGCACTCCTCGCCGTGGGCCAGACGAGGGAAAGCTCCAGCGCCCTCCCGAGCGCGTGTGCCAGGAAGGAGCCGACATGCATGGCACGATGCCTGGGAGGTGACCCGTCACCACGGCTGTGGGCGCGGCGAGGGCAGAGGGCAGGGAGCGCAGCGCGGGCTGGAAAGGGCGGTTTGGAAAGCCCGCCGGTCCCAGACTCCGAAAATCCCAGAACGATTCACGGGCTTGACGTAGTGTGTTTCACGAGCCCCTGGAGGCGAAAACCCAGTGTTTCCTATAACCAGGCGTCAGCATGACCCCGGGGAGAAAGTGGACCCTTGGTCCCAAATGTAATTTTAAATAAAGTTCCAGACGTTTACCTTTGTCTCCTGTAGCACCCACCAGTGCCACCCTGGGTGACAGTAGGTCAAGGAGTTTCTTCTTTCGCAATCCGCCTGGAGGTACCAAAGAGCTGTCAATCTGATGGCGTCCAGAATGGAGCTCCTGGTTTACCCCCTCCCGCTCCATTTTACCTGCCGTCTTCCATGTCTTTGTTAACCCGAGTCCATCCTTCTAGGTTCTCAGGCCAAGCACCTTGGCGTCCTCCTCCGCTCTCGACCTTCACACCCTGCATCCCCTGGCAGTGTAAGCAGATCCCATGGCGCCCGCCTTGAAAACGTCTAGACTCCAACCCACGTCTCTCTTCTCCACGGCTGCACCCCAGTCTCATCTCTCTCCTGGATTATTCCGAACCTCCAATGGTCTCTCTGCTCCTCCTCCCTTGTCCCTCTCTCTCAATCTATCCTCAGACCCTCCAGGGGCTCCTGTCTCCCCCGGAGTAAAGGCAGAAACCCTTCCCGTTCCCCACAAGGCCCGCAGTTCCTGGTCCGTATACTCTCCCCCTCAGTCACTTGGTTCTAGCCAAGCCCACCTTATGGAGGTTGCTAGAAAATGCTGGGGTTGGGGAGGGGGGTGATTTCCTTGCCTCCTCCAGAGCTGCCATAGCTGGGAGGCAGAACCCCTGCCCCATTTACAAGGCCCTGGACACGGGCGTGGTCTTCCGTGCCTTTTCCTGGACAATGTCCCCTCCCCCGTGGTGGTAATGGCCCGCTCCCATGCCCGTTGTCCTTGGCAGCACTGGACAAGGACCTGGCCCACAGTAAATGCTCCACGAGGATGTTTTCAACTGAAGCAAACCACCTTCCTCTACCCGGCCCAGATCAAGGAGTCAGAAATCTGATTCTATCCAGCCCTGTGAGGACAGGGCTGGGCAGACCATGTGCCCCCTCTGGGCTTAGAGACCCCACTGCTGTAAAATGGCATCAGAAGTAACATTTAGCTCTGACATCGTTTGATATAAATATATATAATTTTTGGGGTCAAATTGTTTCATAGGAGCAACCTCAGGCCAGAATATTTCCAAATATCCTGGAAATTGCTCACTCCCTGACTCCATCCTTCATTTCCAAATAACCATCAGGTTCTGCTTCGTCTGCCAGGTCCCCAGCCTGTGCCCACCAGTTCCTCCTGCTGTGAGTCACCTTCCGCTTTTACAGTCTCGTCTCGGTCCCCTGCATCCACGTCGTATGCTGCTGCTGCTGCGGCGGCTTCCTTGTCAAGCCGCACCTTCCCGGCTGGGCCCGGACTCGCCCCTTGGCCCCTGGCACCGCCTTCCGATAGGCAAAGTTCATCACGGCCCTAGTGACCTTCCTGCTCGTGGGGAGGTGGCCAAGTGGCCACATGGGAAGAGGGCAGGAGTGGTGAGGGAGGCGGAGAGATGGGGGTCGGATAAGGCAGAGAGAGATGTGGAGACAGAGAGAGAGTGGGAGTCACAAAAGAGAGAGAACGAGAGGGCAAGGAAGAGTCGCGGACAGACGGACAGACGGCGGGACAGATGAGGGCGTGGGGCGCTGGAGGGTCAGGGCGACAGGCGTCCTGGGAGCACTGCTTGGCTCAGCTTCAAGAGCGAGCCGGTGGGGAGAGCGGATCCCGTGCTGTCCCCTGTGGCACCTGCTCCTGCTCTGCGGGCGCCTCCGTCAACACCTCCCACGCCCTGGATCGCGGCTCGTTTGGAAGCTGCACGTCTTCCCCGTGGAAAGGGGACTCCCGGCCGGGTCGGAACCTCGGGACGCCACACAGGGTCTGGCTCCCAGCGGGGCTCGGAGATGTCCGGAAACAATAACAATAATAGTGACCTATTTCCTCAGTTTTCACAATATGGCCTGGCCCTGTACTGAACAAGCTCCCATTCACTCATTCTTTCATTCCACGTGCTGGGCGTGGTTCTAAGCATATATATATAAGTTACTTCATTAAATCCTAACGATTTTACGAGGCAAAGCACTTTTTAATATTCCCATCGTCACGTGGGGGAACCGGAGCTCAGACAGATTAAACGATTTCCCCAGTTCTGGGACGTGGGTAAGAGAGAGTCTGGCTGATAGTACACCTACGGTTTGTGCATTTGTTATATTATGTAAGTTTTATTTCAGGAAAAAGTTTACTTTTAAACGTTGAATAGTACTAGGTTACCAAACTGGTAAAACACACACACACACACACACACACACACACACGCACGCACACCTCTGCCTATCTATCTATCTGTCTATCTATCTATCTATCTAGATTTGAGATTGAAAATAAATCAGTGCAATTCATCACAAAAGAGAAAAATCAAATGTTTAGCTTGACAGATGCTGAAATTCAACATTTATTTATGTTAGAAACTAATTGAAGGGAATGTCCATAATTTACAAAAATACACAAATTTCAAAAGAAAAAAAAAAGCGACAGCAAGCGAATGTCATATTTAACGGGGGAAGTGGTGACTCTTTCCCCCTGGGGACAGGGAGGTGACAGGGATGTCCTCATCTCCACATCGCTGTGCCCAGAGTCTCTTCCAGTGTGAAATGACAGGCAAAGAGTAATGACACTCTCATTATGGTGTTGGTGGAAATCCCCAAATAATTAAAGTCAATAAGTGACTTTAACGAAGTTGCCAGGTAGAAGGATAATGTACAAAATAGACTGTATTTCTAATACCGGCAGTTATTGGAAAACGAAATAAAAATCAGAAAATGAAAAAAAAATGATCTCACACACATATGTTGAATGAAAAAAATCGGATACAAATACATACCGTATAATTCTGTTTAAATACAGTTCAAAGATAGGCAAAAGTGAAGTATAGCACTGGGAATGAGGATACTAGTTACCTTTGGGGGTGGGGAGAGGGGCTTGATTTGAGTGGAGGTATGGGGGGCTTCTGGACATCGGCAATTTGGTTTTTTTTTTGACCTGGGGGTGGTGGTTACATGAGTGTTCTCTTTGGGATAATCTGTTGAATTGTACATTTATGTTTTTACACTTTTCTGTATGAGAGTCACCTAAAAATTTTTTTAAAAAAACGTTCTTTGGCCAACTTGAGTTAGGTGACCCATAATGGTCAGTTGTCTGCAGCCCGGTCAAAGGGCCACGTGGCTCACGGGCAGGAGGGGTGCGGAGGAGAGGAGGGAGGTGTGGGAGGGGATCTCATCTCACGGGGAGTTTGCCCGAAGAATAATGGGGTTCCCCCCGCCTCTCTCTCTCTCTCTCTCTCTCTCTCTCTCTCTCTCTCTCTCTCTCTCTCTCTCATCTGTGTTTCTTAGATATGTTGTCCTGGCCTACCTGGTTGCATCTTCAAAGTCAGAGTTTCAGGGTCTTGGAAGAAATTCAAGTTCCTTTCCCCTTCCCTCCCCTCCCCTCCCCCTCCCTTCCTTTCCTCTCCCCTTTTTTTTTTAATAGAGAACATTTTAATTAAATAGTAATTCCACTGAATAAAGCTCAGTCCATAATAAATACAACAGAAACCAGGCTAGAGTGGGTACGTGTGGATCTGGCTATTGGGGAAGACTTGGGTTTTGGCACAGAGTGGGCGGTTTAAGCCAAAGGAGGAGGAGGATGAGATTCCTCAAGGACAGAGCGCAGGGAGGAGAGAGGCAGGGCCGGGAAAGGCGTCTTGGAACCACCGTCCTCTCTGTGATTTTGAAAGATCCCCTCAGGGACGGGGATGGACTGCAGAGGGGACAAGAGGCAGGGGACGTGGTCAGCTCAGGGTCGCGGAATGGAGAGGCATGTGAGGGCAAGCGGGAGGAAGGAAGACCGTGTGTGTGTGTGCGCGCGCGCGTGTGTGTGTGTGTGTGTGTGTGTGCGCGCGCGCGCGTGTGCACCAGGCACCAGAGGGAAGGAGAAGGGCGTTCGTGGGAAGGACGCGCAGGTGTGACCCAGAGCGGCTGTGGGCCTGGGCCCCTCCCTGCCAGACAGGGGCGACGGGGAACCTCAAACAGGTGCAGCGTTTCAGGGAGGGAGGAGGAAGACCTGAAGAAGGGGCAGGAAGCACAGGCGGAGAGGAGCTCTTCTTTGGTTACCGAGTTTCCTTTGCAAATGGGGCAACGTTGGGCAACAGCTCAGTTGGTTCAGAGCCATTGCTCCCCTGTGCTCCGGCCGCCCCCTCAGCTTCCTCCCCTCAGCTTCCTCCTAACCCCCCACAGACACCACGCGCTCCGGGGACTTCGAGTCTCTCTTCAGGAGGGTCAACCAGGTGGCCGAGCTTCTACGGTCTTTTCCCAAATGGATTTTTTTCTGGAGGTTAATACTCTCTGGAGAAAGACATTGGGTCAGGTGACCCACAATGGTCACGTGCCTGTCGCCAAATCAAAAGAGCCATGTGGTTCCAGGGCAGCCTCGTGAGGGGCAGGAGGGGAGGGCAGGGGAGGAGAGAGCTGCTCCGTGGATCCAGGAAAGGGGGCCCCTTTCCCCCTCTCTCTGTCCTTCCTCTCACTTTTGACGTGAACACACAGGAGGTTACGGGGTGCCCGGGAGAGAACCCGGGGCCAGCGCTCTCTGTCGCCTGCCTGCTGTGTGAGTGCGAGTTCAGTACTAACACGCACGTTAGGACATGCGAGCGCCTCCTACAGGGACCTGAGCGTGTGCGAGTTTGACTTCTGGTTTCAGCTGAACAAGACTAGAGGAGGAAAAAGGAGGATGGACTTAGAGCTGGGAGGGAGAGGGAAGGAGGGAATGGAGCTTTGTTGCACCTGGGAGGTGCTAGGGAGAGAGGGCGGCCTGGGCCGTCAAGGACCCCCCTGGAGATCCCACAGGCCTTGACCTACTACTAAGCCACTAAGAAGACGGCATCTCTGGCCTCGAAAGGGGGTGCCTCAGGGTTTGAGGGGTCTGGCCCTGGCCTCCACGGTTCTCCCAGCTCGTTGCTGGCATTTCCCTTTCTCCTCGTCTTTGGGAGCGGATGTGGGCTGTGGGGGAAAGAGGCCTTTCAGTACAAGTAGGTCCTCGCACATCTGCGGGCGAGCGCTGGGGGCCGGGGGTGACGGAGGCACCTCTCCCCCAGCTTTTCGCATTCGCTCCCTGCTGCTGTCCTCACAGCCACACACCTCGGGCCACCAGACAGGCGGGCGCTGTGCAGGACGGGGCAGGGGCCCCTTTTCAACCCTCCCTGTGCTTTAATGCAGGGCTCGCCCTCTTCCGTGACGTTAGATGAGGGCTCAGGTTCTGCTCAGCTCTGGAGAGCCGGCTCCTCTTCCCCAAGGCCGGGGTTAGGGGCAGAATGTCTGACCTGCTGGGAGGTCTCTGCAGGGCACAGACCGGGGACAAGGAAAGATGGGCGCAGCCGGCCCCCAACACGCTGTGCTGGAACTCGGTGCTCCAGGCACTCCTATGGGCCAGCTTTTCCTACTACGGGAGGATGAGAAGCCATCAATTAGAGTTGTGACCAAAGGATTGTTTTTTTTTTTTTTTTTGTGGGGCGGGGGGCGGGTCTTGGCCTTTCAGCCCACCTCTCCCCTGGGCCAGGCTTCGAGCTGGGCCTGAGGGTCCGGAGATGGGTCAGCCACCGTCCCTTCCCTTCGTCCTGGAGCTCAGTGTCAGGGGCCGGGTCCCTGAGGCGGGTCAGCGATTACAGTGACTGTGACAGAAGGCAGCTCGGCCAGGGTCAGAGCAGACCCCAGTGGAAGGGGATCCCCATCACCCCGGAGGGCAGGAAGAAGAGACAGAATGAGAGACAGAGAAAGGAGAGAGACAGACAGACAGACAGACAGACACAGAGAGCACGGCAAGTGGAAGGGGCAGGGATCAGGGACGGAGATGCCGGGAAGGGGCCGGGGAGCAGGCCTGAGTAAGATGAAATGGTCCAGAAAATGCGGGCAGCTGGGGGCAGCCATGCAGGGGCTTGTGGGAAATCTGGCTGCCTCAGTCTGTGTGTGTGTGGGGGGGGGCTTTCCCTCTGCTGTCGAAGCTCCCTGCAACACCTTGGTCAGCAGACCTACTCACGGATGGGGACGCGGCCCCTCCTGCTGGACTAGGTGCCCCGGAGGCCACTTCTTGCTGCCGCTGGAGCCCCTGTGCCCACTGAGCCCCGCACAGTAGGGCTCATGAGTGTGAGCAAACATGGACAGGAGCTTGTCTGTACTGAGCACTGTGCCAGCATCTCAAACACCAGGCTTTAACTCCACTCCCTTCCTGAGGTGGGTATTATCTGTGTCCCTTTTTTACAAATGGGGAAACTGAGGCTTAGCCAGGTTAAGAGACTGGGCCAGGTCCAGGTGGTCGGTTAGGGCAGAGCAGGTTCAAACCCAGGTAGGTATTCGACCCCATCTCCTGTGCTTCTAACCCTACCTCCCCCGTGCCCTCCAGCCTGCCAGGCTGTCCGGAGAAGACATGAATAGGGGGGCGGGGGAGGGGAGTCCATCTGGAGCCCCGGCCAGGGGGCTGGGCACTCCAGGCCTGGAGGAGCTGGGGAGGAGCAGCACCGGCCTCCACCAGGGACGCAGAGGGAGATGGTGGCTCCTCGCCCCTCTGAGCTCCTTCTAGTCGAAGGAGCTTGAGCTTCTTCTAGTCAAAGCCCCTGACCCCGCCTGGACACTGCGGGCAGCAGACACTGAGCCTTCCAGCTGGGACTCTGGGAGTCACGGCCATCAGGCTGCCTGCAGAGCAGACCCCTCCCTACCGGAAGCCAGCCCCCAGGGAAAGGCAGCAAAAGGGGGTCCGGAAGCTTCCGCCTGGGGGTTTCCCTGGACAGAGGCCTCATCCTTCTGGGAAGAGATTTGCATGGCTGGCCCCGCGCCAGCCACTGCCACTCCACGGGCCGCCCTTGGCTGGCGCCTTCCTGGAAGTCTCCCTGGGCCTGGCCTGTGCCCTCTTATCTCAGTGGATGTGGCGATTAGGTGCCCATGGAGGTCAGATTTCTGCCAGGGATGTGGGCGCCACCCTGGCCAGGAGAACTGAACTCCTGCAACTGGGAGAAGAACCCGGAATGTTCCCGCTGGCCCTTGGACTGGTGGGGACACGGTGCGGGGTCACTCGGCGGTCCGAGGAGTGCGTCTGGCACCGTGACCAGAGGGTCCTGATTATGATGGGGGGCGGGAAGAGGGAGGAGGAGGGGGAGAGGGGAAGAGGAGAGCGTCTGAGGAGGTAGAAGCTCCTTGTCTCTGCGGGTTCTTTGTATGTTGGGCAACATTTGGCAACAAGACGCGTTAGTTAATAAAGCCGCCGTTTTCCTGCCTCCCCTCCGTCCCCCGGCTGAGCCCCCTTCTGAAGGCGCCACCCACAGACCCACTCAAAGCCCCCCCACACTCCCCCCCCCACCTCCCAGGACCTTGGGCTCTATGCAAGGGGGCTTAGAGGCGGGGCCACGTGGAGGTCTCCCCGGAGCGAGGTCGTGGCCATCACCCTGGCCAGGAGCAGGGAGCCCTCCGCCCACTTCTCCCTCATTCTGGCTCCCTCTCTGCTCTCTCTCCACGGTGATCAGGATCCATACTCATACGGGATCACCGCACAGGGGGCAGGGGGCGCCGGCAGATTTCCCGCTGTGTCACAGGGGACAATCGGCTCTGTCTGGGTCCCCTCATCACTCCGTGGCGCTTCCGTGAGGACCCAAGCCGCGGCTGACGCGTGGGTGGGGCCAGACAGTGCCGGGTCCACAGGACGGGGTCAGCGCTTGCTGAGATCAAGAGCGGAGGAGCCCCCGGGCCTCGGCGTGCACCCCGAGCTCCCCGGGGAGTCCTGTGGAAGAGCCCGGGCTGCGGGCTCATGGGGCGGGGAGGGGCTCAGGCCTTTGTCTCTGCATCTCACTCACTGTGCGACCACAGGCAGCCCTCGGTTGACCTGTTTTTTAGAGCAGAAACAGTGATTTTCTTAACTCACAGAACCGTTGTTATAGTCACATGAGGTGAGGTCACCGACAGGTCCGTTTGGAGTTAAAAGTGCCATCCACATGCTGTGGATTATCACCTGGTCCCTATCCTGGGATGGCGCCCCGCCCCCCGAAAGCCCCACACCGAAGGCCTCCCGACCATGACTCCCGACCACGACCAACGCAGGCAGCGGTGAGCCGCAAACCGGTCCTCCCGGAGGGAAAAGTGCCCTGACTCACAGCTTCGCTCACTTTCAAGGTGTCAACACCCCCACCACGACTGAGGTCGAGCTGCCAATGCTTCGAGAACCTACCACAAAATCCTTACTATTTAACAAGCAGGTCTGTGCCCAGCCAGCAACCAACCTCGCGCCGCGGGCAGGGCCAGGAACCAGGCCCGGACTCTCCCGTCCGCCAGGCCAGGGACCCAGCGTGAGTGGACCCCTGGAGGACCCTCTCCTGCCTCACTCCCCCTGGAGCCCGCTCCGCCCCGATGCCACGCTTCCGCTTCAAAACCCCTCTTGGGGTTGGAAGCCAGAGGACTCCGCAGAGGGCCCGGTGTGGTTGCCTTTACTGCTGATGGGCGGGGAGGGCTCAGCGTGGGCCGGTCCTTGAGCCGACAAAGGGTCGCTGTGTGGATCCCGGGGGTGGAGAGGGATGGGGGGAAGAGAGTCAGCCCCCCGCCCCTGCCTGTGAAGCACCACCTCCTGCCGACGTACGGCGGCTGGTACCTCTGCCCCCTTCTGCGTGCTCCTTGTTTTCACGTCATGCTGTCGGCTCAGCGTTCGGAAACTTGCACCTTCAGGAAGATTCCGTGAGGGCTGCCCCAGAGGTGGAGGCCGAATTAACGGGAAATGCAGGACTCCACGCGCACAGGCCCCGAGCTGCCCGGCATGGCCAGGCCTGGGCCTTGCCGTTTCTCAGGCCAGACATGTTGCAGGCGGGATCCTTCGCGGGCCTCCTGCCCTTCCCCCTCCTCAGTCACTCCTTCGTCCAACCCTTATTGATCATCGAGGGCCCGTCGCACGCGCAGGGCCAGCTGGATTGGGGGGTGACTCTGGTGGGTTTGGTGGAAAGGGGTAGAAATATGAGAAGGTTGTAGAGGGAGCGGAGGAGTGGCATTTCAGACGCACTGAAGAGATGCCGGCGGGAATCGCGAGAGGACCTGTCCGGCGGGCGGACAGACGCCTGGTGTGGGGCTCAGGATAGAGGAGGTGACTTTGTTCATCTTTCCAACAAGACTTCCAGGCCAGAAAGCCCTGAGCGACCTTTCGTTGTCCCTCATAGCCAGGTACCTGGTCACTGGTCACTGAGGCTGTTTCTTCTACCTGATTATTCTCCCCATAGAAACCCTACCCCTCCCGTCAGGTGCCAAGGTCAAAGGCTCTTCTTCAGACTCTTCGGGAGCCCTCATGATGGGAACCAGGGGTCTTTCCTCTCCTGGTTCCCACTCTCCCTGTTTAGGCTGCTTTGCCTGTTCCCAGGCGGCCTGTGTGTCAGAAGCGCCTGGCTGTGCCCCCAACCCCCCAGGCTCCACTGTGCCATGAGCTCCTGAGGGCAAGGACGGACCCTCGCTGTTTGTGGCATGAATGAATGGATAAATCAGTGTTGACTGTAGATCAGCTGGACTTTGTTTGGCTTCTGGGCAGATGCACCCCTACACCAGCTTCCTTTGCAGATGGCCTTGGAGGGCTTTTCTGGTGTGTCCAGCAGAACACATGCCTGGCTGGGGGGGCGGATCATCCCCTGCAAACACAGCAGAAAAGCAGCCTGCCCTGTTGCTGACCCCAGTCCTGCCTCCAGGGCACCCCTTAATCTCGGCGTCTCAGTTGTGGCCCTAGGCACTCTGTGTTCCTGCCAAAGCTGTCCCAGACATCAGAGGGTCTAGAAGCCTCTGCCTTTCCAACCCATCCTTTCCCTAAGTTGCACTCAGAGAGACACAGCGTGTGACATTTCTTAATTCTTTTATAATCATGGAGAGGCAAAGCCCAGCTACTAATCTAACCACAAGATGCTTTGGCACTCCTGCTGAGAATTAGTCAATTTTTCATTTCTTCACTATTTTTGAAAGAGCTTAGTGCAATTATTGATGAAAGCAACTTTTAACGTTGCGATACTACGTTTCCAAACAATGAGAGACCCTGGATCTGTCACCCAAAACCCAGCTGGGGGTTCCAGCCCTGAAGCCGGGACCCCAATCTGTGTCTCGGCCAGATCCCCGCCCAGGGTGGGATGGGATCCACGGCCTCCTTGAGAGCCTTACAGACTCGGGCGGGGGCCGCTTCTCCATGCGGGGGCCACAGTGCCCACCCACGGTGCTGCTTTCCTGGGTGCTGCCGATCTGCTCCGGGAAGGGCAGAGTCAAGGCCAGCTTTTCCGGACAAGCAGATTTCAGGCTCACGCGCCGGGCAGAATGAGCTGACGAGAGGGGCTGTCGAGGTGGTCTGCGATCCCTCCGGCTCTTAGGGCCTTACTTCTTCCCTCAGAGTCTCTGGGAGCTAAGCTCACAGTGGCACACGCAAGGTGGCCTGCCCTTGCCGAGGCCTCCGGCATGTCCCGCTGCATGCATGGTGCCCCATTCCATGCGACGCCCCCAGGGATGGACGTTTAGTTTGCTTCCAGTCCATTAATGACCATGCGGTGCTGCCCTGGGCACCGTCGTATGGAGGCCATTGCACGTCACGGGAGTGTAGTTTACAAGACGTATTCTTGGAAGCAGAATTCTAACGTTAGGATTCAAAAATAGCTTCCAAAAACGGGGAAGGAGCCGGTCAGCTCAAGCATAGAGGACAAAATGTGACACATTGGACTGAGGTTCCCATTGCCCACCTCGTCCTGCCATAAAACAAAACAAAACGAACGAAAGGAAGGGGCAGGGATAGCCTTCTCTTTGGCAGACGAGGGGACGGGGGACAGCCATGGGGCCCTGGGCGGTGGTTCTGCCCCTAGAGGCCTCTGGCTCTGTGTCTTAGGAAGCTGGGTTGTGGTCTCAGTAGGGCCGGGAGGACCCCGGGGCGGCCCGGGCCAGACTCTGGGCAGCCTCCGCTATCTCTCCAGCTGGCCACGCTGCTGCCGACCTCAGGCTGGGCAGTGGGTCCCCTGTAGAGCCCAGGCTGGCTGCTGAGCCGAGGTGGAGGCGGAGGTGGGGCCCCCTGCCCTAGCTGGCTCCCAGGCACTTCGGATACAGGCTGCTGAAGGAAAGTTTGGTGTCGTAGTCCAGAGGATGCACAAATAGTCACCTTAGGACTTCCGGTGTGTGTCCCACCTCTAGGAGGCACTGAGACCAGAGGGAAGACCAAACTCAGGGGCTGCAGCTCCCCATGGGCTTGCAGAGTAATGGGAGGGAAAGGGTGGCCCCATGGGAGCATCAGGGCTGACCTGGGCGGTGGCTGTGGGCTGGGTTTCTTCTCTCCTGGTGCCAAGCCTGGCCCAGGCACTGTTCCTTCCCGGCCCCCCTCTGTCCCCTCCCCCACCACCCCAGGGCTCTTCAGCCTCCAGGAACTAGGTGAGGGGAGGGAAGAGGGGGCCCTATTGGGCCACAGGGCGGGGCCAACCCCATGAGGTTACCAAGCCCTGGATAAAGGGGTGCAAAGCAGGTGCAGGGAGCAGAGGCTTGGTTTGCTGGAGTCTCCTCAGGCCCTAGATATGAAGCTCCTCTTCTCTGCCCTGCTGTCCCTCTGGGTCCTTGGTGAGTGAGGGTACCTGGGGGTGTGCCCCCCTCTGCCGGGCGTCCTGGTCCGTGCACCCCTCCGGGCGGGGCCGTGGTCATTGCACCCACGGCGTGGGGGCCATGTTACTGCGTCCCTCTGTGTGGGCGCGCGGGAACCTGCCCCTGCAGGGCTGGCACACAGTGCCTGCCGCCCCGGAGGCACCAGGGCTTGGGGTCGGATCCCTCCACCAGCTGGGGGAGGAGCTGGAGCACCCGCTGCTCCTCCAAGCCCGTGGCCGGAAGCCTAGAGCTGCGTTGTTTCCCCAGACCTCGCTCCCTTTTGTCCGACCCATAGCACTGTTCCATGCGGTTTACATGGGAGGAAAATGAGACCCAGAGAGGGTGAGCCAGTTGCCCACGATGCACAGCAGACCTGGAGTTCAGCTCCCAGCCCCTGCCAGGGCCGTGTAACTCCAGAAAAGCAGAGCCTTTTGAGCCTTAGTTTCTTCATTTAAAAGAGGGTCCAGTCTATGGCCATGCCACTGCGAACACACCGGATCCCGGCTGAGCTCGGAGGCTAAGCAGGGTCGGGCCTGGTTAGTGCTTGGATGGGAGACCACCGAGAAAGACCAGGTGCTGTGGGTGTAAAAAAATAAAAAAGTAAGGGCTTGTAAGCTGACAAGGTCCTTGCAATCTGTGAGGTCAAGCAAGGGCTGCCTTGCCTGAAAAATATATAATGAAAATAAAAGACGGTCCAAACATCTACAGGGACTAAATAGAAGGGACTGAAGGGTCGCTAGCTCTGGGCTCGGGTACCGGAAGTGATTCCCGGGGCGCTCGCCGGCGACGTCCGCGTGTGATGCAGGGGTTCCGGGGTGACGCGAGCGTCTGAGGCGGCCGCGGAGCGGGCTGAGACCGGCGGCGGCGTGGGGGTCGGAGTGGAAGCCCCTCCCCTGGCTCCCACAGGTCCGTCCGCGCCAGCCCAGCCGCAGCGCCTCTGCCTGCTCCTGTCTCAGGACACCTGCTCCGGGCTGGGAGCTTCCCGGATGGCAGGGGGTGGTGAGAGAGCAGCAGTGCTCCCCAAACCTAGGGAGCACGTGCCTCCCCCGCCCCTGCCTTCTGGTCCCCTTCTCCAAATTCCTTCCCGTGGGTCATCCCTCTTTCCTGAGGCAAGACTGCGCCTGGCCAGGACTGACTGCTCAGGCCCAGCCTCCCTTCTGCTTTCTGACACGTGGCCCGCTGGGCCCACAGCACAGGGTTGGGGCCCCCGGGGAGAGGCCGAGGGGTAGGAAGCTTTGCTGTCCTGTAGGTGGTCACGCACCACCGTCTAGGATTCTGGCTCAGAGTAGCACTGCCAGGTTCCGTTTTCACTTGAATCTTTGGTTTTCTTGGCCTCACAGACATCTTCAGTTTAAAGCCTGTAGTCAATGGGATGGTGGCCAGCATCCCAAAGTGTCACTGGAACCCCCGTCCTGCCCCGAGGAAGGAACGGCAGCTACCTAGGGGGTTCCTGCGCCGCTGCCCCTGGGTGTCCTGGCCGGCAGAGGCCGGGTGAGGCCAGGGCGTTCCACGTCTGCACAGAACGGGTCTGAGGACGTGTACTTTCGGGAAGATTCCGTCCAGGCGCAGGTGGGAAGCATCCCAGTGGCTGACAGAGTTCAGGTGCCAGGTCGGGCATATGAGAGCGCCCAGACCCAGACCCGCTTCAGGGAGCACTTGATCTCGAGGGGGGTGGGCACGCACCTTTGGAGCGGGAAGGGATGAACGGAGTGGTGGATCCGCACCCCGCCCCTGGCGTGTGGGGGGCTGGGGACTGTGGATCTCGGAAGACCCCGGTGGCCCTTTGGCGTCCTGGGTCAGCCGCTCCCAGGGGAGGAAGCAAGCTCTGCCCCAGTTCCCCACCTTTCCTGCCACTGCTCACCCCTCCGCCCAGCTTGAGGTCCGGTCTTCCGTTTTCCTCTCTCCCTTCACCCCGCGGGGTCCCATGCCAGCCCCGAGCTAATTTCCTCCAGCAACGCCCTATCCCTGCCCCCTTCTCCATTCCTGGTGCTTTTCGGTTTGACTCCCAGCTCTCGGTCCACCCTCCCCCCCACCCCAGGCAGAGATGAGTTCTACTCTCTATGAGTCACAGCACTGAAGGCTTTCAGGATCTGATCCCCAGACCTTTACCAGCCGCAGCAGCCTCTAACGCAGCCAACCTAGAAAAGGCAGGCTGGCCTGCTGGTGGTGGCCGGGTTACGCCTGGCTGACTGCCTCGGTTCAGGTCCTTGATCCAGCGCTTATTAGTTGTGAGACCTCAGGCAAGCCGCCTCACTGGTTGTGACCACAGCGTCCTCACCTGAGGATAGTTGGCGGAGTTCACAGTAAATAGAGGCTGAGAGGATCAGCGGAGAGAGAACAACAGGTGAAGCGCTGAGTAAAGCACCTGGCCCAGAACGTGCTTTTGCAACACGGGCTGTGCACACGGACCCATTGTTCCCGCCTTCTGGGACGGCCCCCCACCCCATTACTGCCTGAGGGCCTCACTCCGGGTTCTGTCTTTGTTCTTTTCTAAAGCATTATTCACACTTAGCTTCCTCTTTTTTTTTTTTTTTTTGGCTTTTTGCTTCTCCAGATGAGAGGCGAGGTCTGGTCCTGTCTGCTTACGAGTGCCTCTGTGTGACACGTAGTGCCGTGTATACGCAGGACGTCCAGTAAATGCTACCGGGTCGCAAATGGCTGAATCTGGTGGGGTTAATTTTCACTGAAGGACAGTTCCCCGAAGTAGTCCCAGGATAAGTTACATGCCCCGGGGTTTCCTTGGGTCAGTAGCTGGCGGAGGAGGCGAATGGCAGCGTGCCCCTGAGTCCTGGGGCCGCAGGTCTTCTCACACCTCTCTGTGTGCCTCAAATACCGTGGTGGGTCCGACTGTGCAGACGGGCGTGGCTCAGGGGTAGAGGTGGCAGCTGGCCGAATGTCCTGCCCGGAAGCACGAAGGGGAAGGGGGCTTTTGCGACCACGTGCTTTTGCTTTTTGTTTTTAACAGCTTTACTGGAGTGTAATTTACATCTCACAAAATGCCCCTATTTCAGGTGTACAAACTCGAAGATTTTTAGTAACTTTAGCCAGCGGTGCAACCGTCACTGCAAATCAGATTTAGAATATTTTTTCATTCCCCGCTCCCCCCCCCCCCCCCCCGCAAAATGATTCCTTCCGTCCTCCGTTGATAATATAGCTCATCCTCATTCTCACCCCAGCATCAGGCAACCACTAATCCACTTTCTGTTTCGGTAAATGTGCCTTTTATGTGTTAAGGGGGGAAATATTCAAATGGTGACTTCTGCTTGCTTGTTTAATGTTTAACTGGAGTATAGTTCTAGGAGATATCCTGTGCAAAGATATGCTAATGGCTAACTCCTGCTTCTGTAAACCTGCTTGCTTGTTTAATCTAATTGTAGGCTTTATAAGGGACCTCCTCTGAAAGCTCGGGGCTGACTCTAGTGGGGAGAGTCAGTCGCCGGCCGGCTAATAAGGGCTCACAATTCATCTCCGGTGGCTCCGTGGGTCTTAAATTTGATGGCGCCACAACATATGGACATTTCGTGTGAGTGGAATCCTATAATGACATGTGGTGTCTCGAGTCTGGCTTTTTTCGCGTGGCATAAATGAGGCTCATTCATCTTGTACTGCGTGTCAGTAGTTCTTTTCTTTTTGTTGCCAAATCCCATCACACTGTATAGACATAACACGTTTTGTCTAGCCACTCACCGGTTGTTGGTCGGTCATTCAGGTGGCTCCCACTTTTTGGCTGTTCTGAATTGCGCTGCTATGAATATCCATGCAGGAGTCTATATGTGGACACATATTTTTATTTCTTTTGGGTATATTTTTAGAAATGGACTTGCGGGGTCACGTGGTAGCTCTGCGTTTAACATTTTGGAAAACTACCAACCTCTTCCCCAAAGTGGCCCCACTGTTTTACATTCTCAGCCACACACGAGGGTCCCCGTGTCCCCACATCCTCACCGACCGACATTCGTCATCCTCCGTTTTAGTTATAACCGTCCCAGTGGGTGCGAAACAATGACCATCTCGTCGGGCCTTTAATTTACATCTCCCTAATGACGAGTGATTTTGAGCATCCTCTCACGTGCTTGCTAGCCAGTCATCTCTCTCCTTTGGAGTGATGTCTGTTCACACCTTTTGCCCATTTTTTAATTGGGTTGTTTGTCTTCCTGTTACGGAGTTGTCAGAGTTCTTTATAAGTGTTTTCTCCCAGACCATTGCTCGTGTTTTAATTTTAACCGTCTTTTGAAACACAAACGTTTTGAATTTTGATATGTTCAATTAATCATTATTTCTTATTCACGGACTGTGTTTCGGTGTCATAGATAATTAATCTTTGCCTAACCTAAGGTTGAGAAGTCTTTCTTTTGTGTTTTCTGCTAAAAGTTTACATGCTCTTTCTCTCACGGTAAATTTTGTGATCCACTTAGAGTTAATTTTCGTGCGTGGGGTGAGGTAGGGGCTCTCAGTTTATCTTTTCGTGTATGGATATCTAATTGTGCTAGTGCCATTGTTAAACTGCCTTTTCTACCAACTGTCTTAGCATCTTGGCCAAAAATCGATTGACCGTAAATGTAAGAATTTATTTCTGGACTCTCAAGTCTATTTCATTGATCTATATGTCTATCTTTATGCTAATACCAAACCGTTTTGATAACTATAACTTTATAGTATGTTTTGAAATTAGGAAGTAAAATTCCTTCAGCTTTGTTCTTAGTCAAAATTGTTTATGGCTATTCTATATAAATTATATAAATATAAGTTAAATCATAAAATTATTTTAACTCTTTTATGCAAATTTATTTATTCCGTGTGAAGTTTAGAACCTGCTTATCGATTCCTGCAAAAAATAAAAAAAACCTGATGGAATTTTGATAGACATTGAATGGTTTCTCTATGTCAGCTTAGGGAGAATTACCATATTAACAATATTGAGTCTTGTAAAGCATGAACATAAATGTCTCTCCATTTATGTAGAGCTTTAATTTCCTTCAGCAAAGTTTTGCAATTTTTAGTGTACAAACCTTACACTTTTTGTTAAATATTTTTCTTAGTCTCATTCTCTTCGATGTTATTATGAATAGAATTGCACTTTAATTTCATTTTTGGATCATGCAATGCTTGTACGCAAAAAATAGAATTGATTTTTTATGTCGCTCTTGTATCCTGTGACCTCATACTTGTTTATTAGTTCTGATAGCATCTCGTGGACTCCTTCGGATTTTCCACACAGAGGATCATGTCGTCTGCTAATGAAGACCGTTTTACTTCTTCCTTTCCAGTCGGAATGTCTTTTATTTATTTATTTTACTTGCCTTATTGTTGTGGCCAGGACCTCCAGTACTGTATTGAATAGAAAATGTGAGACGGGTCACCCTTGCGTCATTCCTGATCTTAGGGTGAGAACATCCGGTCTTTCACCATTTTAATGTGATGTTCACTGTAGGTTTTTCATGGATGCCCTTGACTAGGCATCCATATGGTTTTCAATTGCCGTGTGCAAATCTGGTTCAGCCTCCTCCCTAATTGCATAGATTCCAGCAACAAAGGCCGGCTTGGCAAGAGAACCAGTCTTTCTGTTACAGGAATGAATGGCGGTAGCTCAGGTGCACTGACCCATCTGGTACACCACTTACTGCAGCTACTGGCGAGGAGTCAGGTGCATTTTCCTAAGTTCCTTCAGCGTCTCCTGCCGAAATGCTTAGAGACAATCTAGAGGCAACTGGATTCTAGGCTGGACTTGGCTGCTACTAAACAGCTAGTTGCTCAGCCTCCTCCAGAGCCAGTTTCCATGCTGGAAGCAATAATCCCTCTCCTCTCCACCTCCCGAGTTCAAGTGGGACAAGGGAGGTAGAAGGACTCCATAAATGAATGCGTGGGATCCTCATCGTTTTTCTAGGAGTGGAAAGTGCGTCAATCATAGGAAGAAAAAGAACCCCGAGGCTCTGATTGTCTCCTCTAACTTACTGAGAATCGCGGCCCTCTGGGCAGGACAGAGTGCTTACTAGGCCAGCAAGACACCTCCCCCTGAGGAGAGTGGCCTGACTTTGCCGCAGAATGGACAGGGAAGAGGGGGACGGGGGGAGGGGAGTAGAGAGAACGGAGGAGTCTGGGAAACTCCGTCGGAGGGTGAGGCAGTCCCTGCCACGGGTAGTGCTCAAACCCTTCCTCCTTTGCCTTTCTCCCAGGACTGTGTCTGGCCGCCTCCAAGAGAGGCCTTCGATGGTGCAACACATCCAAAGCAGAGGCAGCGAAATGCAGCAAACTCCGACGGAATTTGAAAAAAGTGAATGGCCCCCTTATCTCCTGCTCAAGGAAACCCTCCCACACTGACTGTATCCAGGCCATCGCGGTGAGTGGGCGCCCTGTGTGGGGCGGGACCAAGCTGAATGGAGGGGAAGGGGAAGGAATGGAGCAAAATGGAACATGTGCCCTCCCCTCCACTCTTGCTTTTCTTCCCCGGGGGGGGGGGGGCGTCAGGGGGCAGCAGTCCTCTCTCATGGGACACAAGGCTATTTTGAAAGCAGAAATCAACATTCCAAAGTGAAGAGACCAATACTTTGTTGATCACAGCTGTGCAATAATAACGACACTACAGCGGTCATATAGGATGAACCTGTAACGCTGACAAAAGCCAAGATTACTTCCGGAAGACCATTTCCTCTAAACCCTGAGAGAAACAAACTCAGCCGGTCATCGTCCCCATGTCACGTGGCGGGGCAGGGCCTGCCAGGGCACTGGGTGTGGGGAAGACGTTTTCAGAGAGAGAAAAAAGGGAATCATGACTTGTGGATGATTTCAGATCCCTTCTGTTTTTCGAAGCAAAAAGATCTACTGAAATAATTTTTACTTATTCACTCAACAGACATCTTCTCTGTGCCGAGGTGCGTGTCCTTGACTCTGGCAAAGAGCGGGTCATCTGTGTAAAAGTTTCCAATAAGATCTAGGGTAACCGAAACAGTATTGAGGGGAAAAATCCAGTTTGAGCGATGGTTTAGGATATTATTTTACAATCGTGGCCTGTGGACACACAGCACCATCATTTCCTGCTGGTTTAAAATGCAGATTCTTCAGCCCTATTCTGCCCCATTCCACGTGAATATCTGTGAATGAGTTCTCAAAGTCTACCTTTTAATCAGCATCCCATTTGGAACCAGATCTACATACCATACATCAAAATAAAGTTGAGGTAGATTAAATAATTAAAAAGAAAATGTGTATTATTGAAAAACTGGAGGAGATATTAATTAGCAGAACCACAGCAGAGAGAGAAATCTCTTAGGTTTTAGCAACAATGAGCTAAATCATTCAGTAAATGGACAGATATAAACGATTTAATTCATAGCCAGTAAAAACGTTTAAACAAAAATTTTAGAACGCCCCAGAGTAAATATGCGCCAGCTCTGACAAGTGATTCCTATTTTCATTCTGTAAAAAAACTAATTCGAATGGGTAAGAAATGCAGAATACCATGAGAAAAATGATATAAACAGAGTATTCGTAATAGGGAATTCATAATTGATAAAAATATTTACGAAATGTTCCTCTTAATAATCAGACCAGTGTGAACCTAAGCGATTCATTAACATTTGCACTTTCTAAAGTAGTAACGCTTAAAATGAAAGCCCATCTTGCTGGTGATTCTGTAGTGAAACTTATTCTCAGGGTCGGTGGCATTCTGAATTGGCATTACGAATTTTCTGGTGACAGCAGCTAATAAATACACATAATTATTGTCTGGGTGATTTCACAGATGCTTATTCCATGGCAACAGGTCATCAGAAGGGAAAAAAGCGATGAGGACAAAGCCGTCCATGAAAACATAGTCTTAATGGGAAAAAGTCAGAAATAACCCAATTGCTAAACATTTGGGGGGAATTACTTAATATATTATGGAACAACAACATTATAATAAAATACTATGAAGTCAGCAAAATCAATAAAGACTCTATAGAAGAAAATGTGGATGATTTTAGATGAATAAAGCAGCCCACAAAATACTATCCTTACCAGATCGCAAATACGAGAAATAGGTAAGCATGTGAGCAGTGATATACCGGAGAAGATGAACATGGTTAATTATGATAACTTTAAGATACCGTAATAGTTAAATTTTCTATCCAGTACAACAGGGCTTGAAAGAAATAAATATAGAGCGAAAACAGGGAAGGGAGCCTCCGGGACAAACGACTTTAAATATAGACTGTGAAGAGTGTGACCCACGGAGAGAGGCCGTGTGCCAAGCTCAGGAGGTAAAGCAGTTGGATTGGTCCTCATTGTCCTCAAAGAGGGCCCTGGGCCTGCGCCACCTCTCATAGGATGTGAGTGGACGTGACCGAACGATGACTCTTCTGCAGATCTTTGCAACCGTGGAGACTCATGACGTGGGATAGCCGCTCTCCTGGGTTAGGGCGGGCTTTCTCCTGAAGCTGGTCTGGCCTCTTTGCTTTCAGAAAAACAAGGCAGATGCTATGGCCCTCGATGGCAGATTGCTGTTTGAGGCAATCATGGACCCCTACAATCTGCGGCCTATAGCAGCAGAGTTCTCCGGGCCTGAAGCAAGTGAGTTCTCCCTGAGAACCCAGTGCTGGGGTGGCCGTGGCCTTGACCCTGGCCTTGGCGGGGTCAGGGTGGATGAGTTGCAGAGGTGGGGTCTCTTGCAGGGGGTGGAGTCGCTAGGCTCTTTGGGCCAGAGGCTGATCCATTGGGTGAGGATACTATATGCTCCCTGGGCAATCAGACACAAGGGTCCCCGTCCCATGACAGGCTCTGTCAAGGTGGGCTGTTTTTCTCCCTTGGGTCCAGGGCAAGAGCTTTCAATTCCCTCTGTCCCTTTGCAGATCCAGAAACCCACTTTTATGCCGTGGCCGTGGTGAAGAAGGACAGCTCCTTTCTGCTGAACAAAGTGCAAGGCGTGAAGTCCTGCCACTCGGCCTTCAACAGCTCTGTCGGGTGGGACGTCCCTATCGGCACAGTCCGTCCGCTCCTGAACTGGGCAGGGCCGTCCGAGCCCCTTCAGAAAGGTGACATGGCTGGGGGATTGTGGATGATCTCAGGCACGGGTCTCTACTCCAGTTCATACCTGGCCAGCCACCTCGGGACCACACAGTCAGTCACATGCAGGGTGACTCCAAGGTGGGAGTGAGGTTGACTGGCTTGACATACCTTGGCGGGGTTTGCTGCACGGGCTGCCCTTGGAAGCGGGGAGCTGAGTCTGCTCTCAGCCAAGGTGCGTCTCTGAGCTCCTGCCCTCACGCCAGAGGCCACACGTCTGGCAGGGTGGAGGGAGGGAGGCCTGCGGGACAGGGCACACTGGGAGGTGTGACCGGCTGTGGCCAGGGCTGGCTCACACTCTGCGGCCCATTTTTCTGTCTTCGACAGCTGTGGCCGAATTCTTCTCTGCCAGTTGCGTGCCCTGTGCGGATGGGAAACAGTACCCCAACCTGTGTGAGCTGTGTTCGGGGACAGGGGAAAACAAATGTGCCTGCTCCTCCAACGAACCATACTTTGGCGACTCCGGTGCCCTCAAGTGAGCGAGACAGTCTTCTTCTCCCCGGTGGCCCGAGCGCTACATGTCCTCAGGCCCGGAGACCTTTCCCCTGGCTCGGCCTGCTAGTGGGGGTCAGAGAGCAGGTCCGGCCCTCTCACCGCTGTGCAGATAGAGAAACTAAGTCCAAAGCGGTGACGACTTTGCCCACCGCATGTTCCCCGCAGCCCCCTGGGTCACACTTGTGCCTCCTCACCTCTGCACCAGCCTCAGGGGCAGTCACCTCGGTAGTGGCCCCCTCAGTCACCCCAGAGAACCCCCGCTGTCCTGGGTTCCACCTGCTGATTCTGTCCCCTCCCTGACCACAGAAGGACTGAAGGAGTCTTATCATGAGACAACCAGTCCCAGGCTCCCTGCTGGGTAAGATGGCGGAGCGTCCAGGCTGATGTAGGTGTGCCCTACCCGGACCTCCCCTCCGAGATGGGGGACAGTGAGCCGTGCCCGACCGGCCCCTGCACCCTCTCTGCCCCCATGCTGAGGCCGACTCTGCTCCTCTTCTCCCCATCTGCTCCTGGGCTCCGGCATTTTTGCAGAGGGCGGCTTCCCAACTTCTCTGTGGGCCAGGGCACATTTGGCCACTCAGTCCTGGGAGAAAGAACTTTATGGCCAAGGATACTGAGTCTTTTGTCCCCTGGTGTAAAGGCTTCAGAACTCTCTTTTACGTAGAAAGACAAAGTTTTGCCCTCTCAGCCCTTAAAGTGAAAGGTTGGGGCCTCTGGCCAACACCTGAGCCCTTCCTCTGCAGAATCTACCTGGAGGTCGACGCTGCCGCCTTCCCAGTTGGGGTGTCCCAAAGCCTCAGAGCCCTGCCCCCCAAGGAACAGACGCCCAGAGGAGACGAGCCCCCAGGGCCCTCCCCACAGGGGGGCATGAGGAAGCCACTGGGGAGGCCCACGCCATGCTGACCTTCCCGGTGCCTTCTCATTTCACAGGTGTCTGAAGGAAGGGGCCGGAGAGGTGGCTTTTGTCGCGAGCACAGTGTTTGGTAAGAGCAGGGCGAAGAGCTACGGGGCTGCCTCCTTTTTTCATAATTCTGAATGTTGAGCTATTATCAAGGTTCCCTACAGGGCACAGGTCTTATTTTATGTCATTTCGTCGTTTAAATGACTGGTTTCCTTTAAAGCTTCCACGCCTGCTGCTTTTCTCCTGAACCCCTCACAGACACCACACCAGGGCCTGGCCCTGTGCCCTGTGACACATACTCGCCCTGGCGAAGTGTCCGGTGCTGGTTCCGTTCTGGGCTCTACCACGCGCTGCCCGGGGTTCCCGCCCAGCGCTCTGCTGCAGAGGGTTCTCCACGTCGTGCGTCTCGTTAGGTGACGGTCCTAACTGTGGAGGAATGCCCCACAGAAGGCACCCACCGGATGTCACTCACCCGTCACCCTCGTGACGGCTCCACGAGCCCTGCCCTTATGTGCGCCCTCTCACTGTCCTGCTGGAGACGCCCCCGAGGGGCCACACACTGAAGTGCGGTGGCTGGGGAGGTGCAGGCTGAACGCCTTCCACTTGGGACCACTGGGGACAGACCCACCACACTCACCCAGGACCTCCAGAGACGGGCCCGCCACGGTCCGCCTAGGGCTCCCAGGTCACGCTCCGGAATTACACTCCTGCTGGCATTCTGCTACTGTCCTCATTTCCCCACGGCGTCAGTTTGGGGCATTTTTGACATATATATAGATATTCACACACACACACACATATATTTGTCTAAATGATAACTGGAAAGCAATGGATATCTCTGGTGGTTTAATTTGCATTTCTCTGACAGTTAGTGAGTTTGATCATCTCAATATATCCGCTAGGAATTTGGGCTTCCCTTTCTGATTTCATAATCTTTGACTGCATTTCTATTATGTTTCATGCCTGTTTCTTCGTGGTTTTGATTCAAAGATAGGAGTTCCTTCTATCTGGATATCAAGCCCTTGTTGGTTCTAGACTTTATTAAGATTTTTTCTCAGTTGAAAAAGCCTATCGATAGCATCCATGTTGAATGGAAGTCTTTGATATTGATAGGGTCAAAGGCATCTGTTTTGTGCTATTGGTTTGTACTTTTAGGGTATTTTAAGATGCCTTCTTTACTCCAAATCATAAAGATTTCCTACAATAAGATTTCGAGACAGCCCCCCAACATATATTTATCTATATGTACTCTACCTAGGAAATTAGATATGCATTGGGTTTCTATTTCCCCCCTTTATAGCGAGACCATTTTTCTTACAAAAACAGCTCTAAATTAGACCAGTTTTTCTCTACTGACGTGGGGAGCCACTCTACATCAAGTTGTATATCCATGGATCATTTTCTGAGCTATTTTGTATATTGGTGTATTTGTATTTTCTGCTTTTATCACCCTGGCTTGTACTGGGTCTTAATATCTGGGAGAGAGAAATGGGTGGGGAGGGGGGGTAGAGGTTATCACCCTATCATTTTTAATTTTTTAATTTTAAAACTAAAATGCTAGAATTATTTTGTTGAATTTCTGAACACTTCATACTTTAATGTTAATTATAATAGTTTTGAATTTAAATAGGCTGATGAAAAATTAAATATTTATAATGATAGACTGCCCAATCCCTGATTATAATAAATCTCCTTAGTTTGATGATACCTCTTTTTATACCTTTCTATTTTATTTTATTTTACATTAGTTTCAGGTGGATAGCACAGCGGTTAGACATTTACGTAAGTTTTGACGTGATGCCCGCAATTACTCTCGTCCCCTCCTGGCATCAAGCTCAGTTATTACAATATTATTGACTACATTCGCTATGCCGTACTTCACATCCTCGCGACTATGTCCTTAACCTCCAATCTGTACTTCTTAATCCCTTCACCTTTTTTACCCAGCTCCCCCACACCTCCTTCTCATCCAGCAGTCACCAGTTTGTTCTCTGTATCTATTGAGTCTGTTTTCATTTCGTTTATTTTGTTCCTTAGATTTCACGTATAAGTAAAATCACATGGTATTTGTCTCTGCCTGACTTATTTCACTTAGCATAATACCCTCCAGGTCATCCTCAATCCATAGCATTACAAATGAAAAGATTTTCTTTCTTTCTTTCTTTCTTTCTTTCTTTCTTTCTTTCTTTCTTTCTTTCTTTCTTTCTTTCTTTCTTTCTTTCTTTCTTCTCATCTCTCCTCTCTATCTCTCTCTCTCTTTATTCTCATATCTCTCTATCTTCTCTCTTTCTCTCTCTCTCTCTCTTTCTCTCTTTCTCTCTTTCTCTCTCTCTCTCTCTCTCTCTCTCTCTCTTTCTCTTTCTTCTTTCTTTTTTCATGGCTGAGTAATAGTCCATTGTGTTTATGTACCACATCTTCTTCATCCATTCGTCCACCGATGAGCACTCAGGTGGCTTTCATCTCTTGGCTATTGTAAATAGCGTTGCAGTGAGCGTCGGGCATATATCTTTTTGAATTCGTGTTTTGGTTTTCTTTAAATCCTCAGAAGCGCAGTTGCTGCTGAGTCAGAAGGTGGTGCTATCTTTCGTTTTTTGAGGAACCTCCGAGCTGTTTTCCATCGCGACTGTGCCAGTTCGCACTCCCACCAAGAGCGCGCGAGGCTCCCTCTTCTCCATGCCCTCGCCGCTTGTTTTCTTCTTATATCTTAGCACAGAACTTGAAAAATTTCTCTTTGTTGGCCTCATGCTTTTTTTACTATTTATTTAATAGTTTACTATCTATTTAATAGTTTCAGTTGCTATTACAGTATCTTATATTCTGCATTAGTTTCTGTTTGTTTTTTTGCTAATCCTCAAGATAACACTTGAGTTTTGTAGCGTTACCCTGCTGAACTTTCTGGTTAATTTTAGGAGCTCTTTCTTGGTTTTGTTGGCTTTTTTTTTTTTTTTTTTTTATGTAGGTGATTATAGAATCTTTTAAAAAATTTTCATTATAGAATCTTCAAATAGAGTTTGTCTTTTTCCTCTTAGCATTTATATCTCCTATTACTTTTGTAAATTGTGTAATCCAGACTTTCTGGTGTCGTGTTGACAGTGCATGCTTGCCTTGTTCCTTATTTTTAAGTGAATGTTTGAATTTTCTTCTTTTAGTATGATTTTGCTGTAGACATTTTGATAAAGGGCATTTATCAAGTTCAATAACTTTACCAAGTTCTCTATATTACTAGTTTTCTGAAACTAAAAAAAAAAAAAATCACAAATAGATATTGAACATGTAAATGCTTTTTTCAGTACCTACTAACACTAAGATGATCTCATGGTTTTCCTCCTTTAACCCATTACATCATGAATAACTAGCTTTTTTTGATGTTCGACCGCTTTTCTTAATGGGATAAACCGATAAACCGTAATTATGATTGATCCGTTTTTAAAATACGTTGTTAGACTGAGTTAGCTAACACATTATTTGGGATTTTTACATTTACAAGTAAAACGGGGCCATGATTCTTTCCTCCTGTACTTCTTTCTCTGGTTTTGAGATCGAGTTGGTACTAATCTCATAAAGTGACTTGATCAGGTTTCTGTTATCTGTTTCGAAGCCGTTGACATATGATATAGCTGAACAGTTCCAAACAGGGCTAAACTTACTCACATATAAACAGTCTTTCCCCTTTTTTTGGATGCACCTAGTGTTGGAAGGTGACTCAACTGTATTTCCTTCCTTAGATTTTTTTTTGTCATTTTTACTCCTTCTAGAGACGTGGGTAAGGCGGCACCCGCTGGCTGGCCCCGGGCTTGTTTTCATCATGTGACCCTTTGCTAGGTTGGGTTGCCATGAAACCAGGCGGGGTCTGGCTCAGCCTTCTTGGCTTGCCAGCATCGGGACTGGTACGATCCAGTCAGAGTGACGCCAGGCTAGCCGCCAAGGTTTTTGGGGCACTGTCTTTACCTTTCTTGGTGTCCTGGAGCAGTCTACTGCCTTTCTTGCCCCCAGTTTTGTCCACTGTGTGAGATGTCTCCTCCGGCTCGAAGTCCATGGAGGGAGGGGAATTAGAGTTCACGGTCACTGCCTGGGGTAGGCTCCTCTGGGCCCCACAACCTTCTTCTTCTTTTTTTTCCCCCCTAGAGACCGTGCAAGACAGGGCTGAAAGAGACCAGTATGAGCTGCTCTGCCCCGACAATACCCGGAAGTCAGTGGATGAATTCAAGGACTGCTACCTGGCTCAAGTCCCTTTCCACACCATTGTGGGCCGACGTGTGAAAGGCAACGAGGATGAGATCTGGAATTTTCTCAGCCAGGCACAGGTATCCATAGCCACAGTCCTCCTACCCGCTTGGGTTGGGTGCTGGGTGGTTCCTTCCTGCCGAAACAGGCCTTCGGTAGCCTCGCTGCACAGGAGCTTAGGAATTCAGTGGCCTGCTTGCCCAGGCTGGACTCCGGCCAGCAGAAACTAGGAAGCCCCTCTGACATTACCGACTGACAGCGTCTCGTTGGCTGGAGCAGAAGAGGGGGGAGTACGATGAGACACTCTCCGGACTCTGAGGTGCCTGGACACCAGCTATGCTCGAAAGCAGGGGTCCCTAACCTCTGGGCCGCAGACCAGTACGGGGCCGTGACCTGTTGGGAATCCGGCCGCGTAAGCGGGAGGCGAACGGCCGAAGAGCGAGCGGGAGCTTCGTCTGTGTCTGCGGCCGCTCCCCAGCGCCAGCGCCGCCGCCTCAGCTCCACCTCGGATCATCAGACATTAGATGCTCACGGGAGCACCGGTCCCTGGTGCCGAACAGGTTGGGGACCGCTGCTCCGAAGAACAAGCCAGAACTGAGCTGTGTCGCAGGGACGGCACGAGTCCCTTGCAGGGGGACGTCTCCCCGCCCTCAGAGTCATCCCTGAGTTCCAGGCGCTGTTTATCGACCTCGTGTTTTTGTTTCTTTCTTATCTGCTCCTGACATCATACATTCCATTTTTCCTTCATTAGGAGAATTTTGGAATTGGCAAGCATCCGACGTTCCAGCTCTTCGACCCCACTTCTGCGGAGAAGAACCTGCTTTTCAGAGATGACTCCAAAGGGTTTTTGAGGATCCCCTCAACGATGGATGCTGGGCTGTACCTCGGTTCCAACTACCTCAAGGCCGTCAGGGGCCTGAGAGAAAGTGAGTGAGGACAGGCCGGTGTGCGTGACGGGCCACGGCTGAGTGTGTCGGGGAGAATGCCCCGCACCCCGTCATGTGACAGCAGCGGGCCCTGCTGCGTAAGGGTGACCGCCCCATCTCCCTGCCGCTGGAGGTCTTCACTGTGCGAGGTCTGATGCAGGGGCGAGTGTCTTCCGTTGACCGAGTCAGGGCATTTCAATGAGTGGGCTGTCTCCAAACAAACACGCTGCCCCCTGGTTAATGCTTCCGGGTGTCCCCATGGACAGCAGGTTCCCCGGCCCCGACAGAAAAAATCAGTTTGCCTCTTATGAAATGAGAAATATGAACATGAACCAAGAGAGCTAGGGCCCCTCCCGGGGTGGTTCCCGAGGCCTGGGGACACACCACCCTGTGCCTGGACCCCCGTCTTACCTGGGGATTCATTCCACAGAGGGCCTGCTCTGCCTCGGCCCTTCCCCTCCTGGGGGGCTTGGAGTGGAGTCCGGGTGAATCCAGGGGTTGCATTATAGTTACCGGTGGTGACTGCGAGCCTTAGGGGAGGTCAGGGAGGGGCACGAGGTCCCCTAGGCCGGCAGTCTCTAACCTATTTGGGACCAGGGACTGGTGTCCTATGAGCATCTAATGCCTGATGATCCGAGGTGGAGCTGAGGCGGTGATGCCGGCGCTGGGGAGTGGCTGCAGACACAGAGATGAAGCTTTGCTCACTCGTGGGTCGCTCACCTCCTGCCGTGCCCCTGGTTCCTAACGGGCCACTGACCAGTACCTGTCTGCAGCCCCCCGGGGGGGGGGGTCAGGCCATTTCTTGGGGCTGCCACTGTTTCTGTGTCCTGGAGCTTTTATCCCGTGGAATCGCGGTGTTAGGCAAATCATTACACTTAAGATTGGAGGGTGGATTAGAAGCCAGGAGAATGAGAATGAGGAACAGCGGGACAGGGCCGCGGCTGGGAGCTGGGCGGAGGGGGTGTGGGGGCCAACGCCCGAAGACTCTCCCACCTCGGAGGTAGGTGCCGCGGGAGGGGCGAGCGGAGGGGCCCCGGCGTGGAGTCTGGGCCAGGAGGAGATGGGTCCCTCGCGAGGCCCAGGGCCCCCGGTGATGGCCGTGTCCCCCTGGGCAGCGGCGGAGGAGGCGGAAAGCCGGCGTGCGCGGGTCCTGTGGTGCGCCGTGGGCCCCAAGGAGGCGAGCAAGTGCCAGCAGTGGAGCGAGCAGAGCGCGGGGAAGGTGACGTGTGCCACGGCCAACACCACGGAGGACTGCATCGCCCTAGTCCTGGTAGGGCGCTGCCCGCCGCGGGACCCCGCGTCGCGTGCGCGCGGGACAGCGAGCCTCTGACAACCCCCCCCCCCCAGAGGCGGGCGTCTGCTTAGAGGGGCCGGGGCGCTAAGTCACGGTGCGGGGGCGGGGCGCGCGGCGTCCGCTTGGGGCCAGGGGGGACGCAGCGCGCCAACAGGAACAGCTTTCAGTTAAAAAAGCTGTTTATTGGAGGCCATCCAAGGACAGACAGAGAGACATCTACTAAAAGTTGAATTCGCAGTGAAAAACTGTCAAAAAATAAATCTCCAGACCCAGCTGGTTTCACTTATAAATCCTCCGGCCGCCTGTGGGTCCCCAAGATGATCCTTAGCTTCAGTAATTCCCTGCAGGGACTCGCAGGGCTCAGAAAGGCCACTAGTCTGCTACTTTAATGCGCCCTCAAATTCCTGCAGTTCTTTCCACATTGCCGAGCCCCACATGGGCGTCCCCTTTGATAGCCCAGTCCTCCACTGCCCTTCTGCCTGGCCATGTGACCGAGCCATTTGCCACCACCCGTGAGCTGGTAAACCCCAAGCATCGGGGAGAACAGCGCTCAGCGCTCAGCTCAGCCGGCGGACTGGCTCTGCCTGCTTCAGTTGGAGTTTCCCCTTCGCTGCGTGGGAATGCGATTCTGTCCGTTTACTTTGAAACTACCAGCCATACGCCTTGCAGGTCTTTGTCGGTTAATAACCGTTTGCAGGGCAGTGCTCAGGTGACAAGAGGGTCTAGCAGCTCCTCAGGGGATTCCAAAGTCAGCGGTAGGGTGAATACGATGAGCGCCCCTGGCATTCCTGCAGGAGCACGTTACTGGTACCCACCATTTCCGTTTTGTTACGGACCTCTTCCGAACAAAAAAACTGCCTTCCCTACAGTGTCTCTCCGCATCGCCCAAGACAGGATGGGTATTTCAGGCTTCAGAATTATTTTACATCCGTCCGTCAGTCATAAGGGCGGTTTCATATAATGTCCAACAGCAAGCCGGTAATTCTTTCTTAAGTATCACGTGTCTTACCAGTGCATTGCGAAATTTTCTGGTCGAAAATCCTAGAGGTCAGCTCTGGGTGGCACTCAGGCTTTTGTCATAAACTGCAGTCTTGTCTATGTGGGGCTAAAAGGGAATTTGTCACAGAATTTGTTGGTCCAGCACTCCGGCTTCTAGCATGTCGTTCATTAAAGTGGCATTCTCTTTTCGTCCAGTAGGTATTTTATACTATTGCAAATTAACCCGTACAAGCTCAGCCGATTCTATAGGTTTCTAACGAGCATGCCTAACTAATAATACCGGCTGAAGGGTAAGGTTGACATGCCTTCTATTTTATGATACTAGATAGTAGAGGTATTTCCCTTTCAGACATAATTTTTATTTCAATAATACATCTAGGTGAGGGAGACACACCACTCCTCATAAAATCTGTTCAAATATTCCAACGTTCATTCAGACTTCTACCTCAATCTCATCAATCCTTGCATCCGTACAGCCTCCCAAATTAACTGTAGCCCCCATTAAGACATCGCCAACGAGTTTTCGAATTACAAAACATTGGGGTCCCACGTCAAAGTGTCCTAGAAAAAATATCTTCTGTACCCCTTATCCATTTTGCCTACACACGAGCATATGGTCTTGGGTTCCCTGCCCCTTTCATCAATCCTAATGATGTTTGGGTTGTGGGACTGTTGCCTGAGTTAATCTGAGGTCAAGTTTCTTATTACCATATTTGCCTTCTGGCTTTTTAGATTCCTCCTGAGTAGCATAAACCAAGCAGATTTGTTTAGGGCTCTTTAATGTTGAAAGACCAGCAGGGTCTCCTACCTGGCCGACCACTCTCTGACCGCGCCACATTAAGGCCTTTGTTTGGATCCCACCAATGTCTGATTTCTTTATCCCATTTCTGGATAACCGTTTAAAGATTTCCACCCTGTTGGGACAAGTCCTTTGTTTCTTTGCTCCATAGTTCCCCCTTCTCTTGTGAATCAGCCTAATTGTCTTAGCTATCTAAAAGAAAAAAAAAAAAAAAAACAGACAAACCCTGTTTATTGTGGGTTTTCCACTCCTCTGATGATAAGAATGACTTGGAAAATGTAGAAAGGTTAAATAAATAAATACCGAAAACCTCATGTGACCTCACCCAGGGAGACGCCACAGTTAAAGTGCTGGTAATTTGTCAGTCCAGGATTTCTGGGTACGTGGATGCGTGGGCTGGCGACAATCCTGGATCATGCCAGTTAGGTAGTTTTTGAGTCGTTTTCACTTCATAGTATATCATGGCCACTTGAATACATATTCTTTGAAAACACCTTAGAAAAAATAATTTCAGGATATCGTTTATGTGGCTGTGGCTCAGTTGAGTCATGACCCTGTTCCTCTTTGTCCCCTTATTTTGTTACTGTTAAGGACCCTGTGATGATATCCTTGACTAGAAATCTTCGTCCACATCTCCAGCTGTTTTTAATATCATGGTAAAACATTTATTCCTGGGCCAAAGAGGGAGTTCGGGGAGCTCGATGAGTCCATGGCCTAGTTTGGAGTTCGGCCTTATTCATTCACGAGTGGAGCCCATTTCATTCCTTCTGCTCAGTCGCTGACCCAACTTCTGGATAGTGCTTTGTAGTGCTAATGAACTGAGCGGAGACAAGGCCAGCTGGCCCCATCTGTCTCAGTGGTGGGTAAGGCTGGTCCAGGAGGGCATCCCAAGAGTGCTCCGAGTACGGAAAGGGTTTTGTTCAGACCACAGAGAGTCGGCTCAGCCTGTGCCTGGTCATTCCCACGGGAGCGACAGCGTGAAAGGCATGTGGGGCTGGCAGAAAGGTCAGCGTGCGCACAGCGTTTCCTTTGGGGGCTCAGTTGAACCTCCCCCCGCCCCCGCCTCTGTGTGCTGCTTTGCTGAGACACCTGACGCCCAGCCGCTGTGGCAGAGAGCTGTGAAAATGGGGGGCGCGGGCAACGGCCTCACTGTGGTCCTGGTGGTTTGCTCTGTCTTGGCAGAAAGGAGAAGCCGATGCTATGAGTTTGGATGGAGGCTTTATCTACATTGCTGGCAAATGTGGTTTGGTGCCTGTCCTGGCAGAGAGCCGAAGTAAGTAGGGGGAGCATCCTCTCTGGTTGATTCCCTTTGGGCCATGGAGTGGGCGTGGGGAGGAGTAACCCCACTCGGTATGTCCATTAAAATGGATGGATACGTTCAAACGAGAGAATCAGGGGAAAGACTCAACAAAAGGGGCCGTGGTACCCACAGAGCCTCTTCTGTTGAGAACTGGCAAAGCACACGTTGGCTTCGTCTTAATTTTTAAAGATTTCAGTATACTATACATACGGAAAAGTACACATTAGCGTACCACTCAGTGCCATTTCACAAACCGGTGCGTCCCCAACCCCTAGTGCCCAGATCACGAACCCAGCAAGGTTCCCGAGTTCCCTCATGGCCTCCTGTCACCAGCCCCCTTGCTCCAGCAAGGGTCATGACCCCAGAATTCCAAGGACACAAATCAGTTCTGCCCGTGTTTGAACTTTGCGTAAAAGGAGTTGCACGATGTGTACCTTTCAATGTCTCTTGCTCAGTGTGATGCCTGTATCATTCATCCACACAAGCGCGTGTGGCTCTACCGCGATTATTTGTTCATTCTCCTGTGGATGAGCATCTCGGTCATTCCCAGTGGGCAGCTGTCGTAAACAGTATTGATTGCTGTGAACATCTGTGTCTATGTCTTTTCATGAACAAATACATGTATTTCTACTGCCTGGAGCCGCTGGGACGGTTTCTGAATTCGATGCTGCATTGTTGACATTTAAAAGTTTGTCACTTCTCAATACCTCTTGAGTGTTTAATGACACTTCGCTTGTTTCGATTCTTTCAGAGTCTGAAAAGAGCGGTGACTCGGATTGTGTGAATAAACCAGTGGAAGGTGAGTTGGAATCGATCACTTTCAGGGTCAAGGGTAAATTCTTGTTGCTGGCGGAAGAGGTGGCGGGAACTTTAGGAAACTTGCAGATAGACGCACAAGCACAGAAGCCACATGTTCTTTTGAGGATGTGAGTAATTCGTAGGTGAATAATCATAATTAATGTTCATAGTGACAGTCACACTTGGCAGAGAACTCTCAGAGTTTCTCATTGCGTCCTGGCCACGTGGAAGGAGGCATGGTACATCCCCAGCTCATCCGGATGAGGAAACAGTGGCCTGGGAGTCTCCTGAGGGCCCCGCAGGTGCACCCTGTCCAGAGGAGGATTGCCACCACAGTGACCCTTGCACAGGGCTGCTTTGGACCCAGCACCCCCCTGCATCCAGACAGCACTTAGCCTGGTGACTGTCATTGCTCTGGCCTGATGCATTTTGCAGTTGGTGATTTATGCCCTGTTGGGGTCGCACTTGCTGTCCAGTGTTTGCTGCTTTAGTAGCTCGCACCTAAAGGTGAATCGTTGGTTTATAACTCAGGGACAGTGTGTGGCCGGTCAAGGACTGTCTGTTGACAATCACTTAAAGGATCATCTTTCCTTACTGTCTCATTTCATAGCTCAGACGAACGTCATCTTAATATAGGACAGCAGCCCGAACCTTTTCGGTCTACCTAACAATGCCAGTTAGCCGAGGGAGTCATTGCTGGTGACGCTTCGCGACCTGCTTTGGCCCGGGTCGCGGATGGCTGCACTGGAGTCCATGTGCCAGGCTCCTAGAGGTTAAGATTTGCTCTCTGTCATCTAAGGCTATTATGCTGTGGCGGTTGTCAGGAAATCAAATGCTGATCTCACCTGGAACTCTCTGAAAGGCAAGAAATCCTGCCACACTGCTGTGGGCAGGACTGCAGGCTGGAACATCCCCATGGGCCTGCTCTTCAAACAGACAGGTTCCTGCAGATTTGGTAAGGAGTCCTGAGGGAGGTGGGTGGGCCATCCTGGAGGCGCGGGGGGATGGGCGGGGGGGGCAGGGGTGTGTGTGTGTGTGTGTGTGTGTGTGTGTGTGTAAGGAACATGGAGCTGTGCAACCTCAGGGAAGGGAGGGGACAGGGGATTTGCAGGCCTGCAGCCTCTCTTGGTATAAGCAAGTTTTCCCTGTGGCCTCCCGCAGCCAAGGATGCTCCGAGAGGTTCTCCACATGCCCCACCCATGCCCTACCCACTCCACTCCAAGGGGGAAAACACTGGAACGTCAGTCTGTTTCTCTGCACCCTAAGAAAAGAGATGAAGGGTTTGAGAAGTCCAAACGTTCTCTCTCTCTCTCTCTCTCTCTATTATTATTTTTTACCTCTTGGGGCTCCAGATCTAAATTCCTCACAGGTGCAGGCCTTCTAATTTCAAAAAAGGCCCCCGCCTGCCTCACGAAATGTGACTTCTGTTACTACACAGAGCCGACTGCTCACTCCACACTGTGCAGGAAGTGTGGAGTAAGGCCTCAGGGGGGTCTCGCTCAGCCTGCTTCCGGGCCCTTCTCTGCCTGCCACGTCCCATGCTCACACGCCACGCACAAGCCGCGCCCCGCCTGCCACGGGCCTGGTGGCGCGAAGTTGCGTGTGGCATGTTCTCGCTATGAGTCGCCTCTCGTGCAGGCCTCTCCTTGGGTGTCTCGCGGGGCAGTGCAAGTCATCATGACTCCCTGCGAGCTGGGCGGGGGGGGGGGGTCCCCAGCCCCCGCCGGGGAGACCGGCAGGTTGGATGAGGCCACCGCCTGCTCACCCGGGCACGGCTTCCTTGACCCTTCGATTTCCGCTCTTCTTAACCCGTTTTCCTTTGTGTTGGTTCCTTCACACGGGTTAAATCACCCGATGGGGTTGGTGCAGATTAGATTCAGCTACGAAGACAGAAAACTCCGAATAGCGGAGGCTCAGACGAGACGGAAGTTTATTTCTGTGTCACGCGAGTGAATCCCAGAGGTGGATCGTCCAGAACTAGTAAGATGACAGCGTGGTATCAGGGACCTGGGCTTCAAGCGTCTGGCTGCTCTGACATATGTGGCTTTCTTGCTCAAAGTCATGTCCACGGCCCATGTTACAACAGGAGGTCCAGTCCCTGTTTCTGCGTTCCATGTGCAGAATAGAGGAAGGGGGACAAAAGGGGGGGGGGCGAGGTGCTAAAAGCATGTGCCAGCTACCGTTTAAGGCTGTTTCTAAGATGCCGGCACACAGCACTCCACTCGTATTTCTCTGGTCGGTACCTTGCCGCATGGCTGTACCAGCCACAGGGCATCAGATAAGGTTAGTCTTTATTCTAGGGTACCAGGCGCCCAAGTAAAAAGCAAGGTTTCTATTACTGAGAAAGAGTGGAAGTCAGATCCTGGCTAGGCGACCGGCAGATTACGCTGCGGGTGGCCGAGTTCATCAGAGTCCCCGGGTCAAGGCAGTGCTGATGGGACTCTCTCCGCAGTCACAGACCCTCTTCCCTTGCCCCAGTCAGGGTTCCTGCCAGTGCTGGTGGTCTGAAGCCTCATCTCATTTCCCGGGGGCCCTGGATTGGTGGCAACATGTCACTCCTTGTGACGCTGCGTGCTACCCGTCCTGGGCAATATAATGAACCTGAACCACACTGCGTCACCTGCTAGGTAAAGGTCACTTGCGTTAACTCAGGTAGGGAGTGCTGACTTCCCACGGCCCTTCTCTGCAGATGAATTCTTTAGTCAAAGCTGCGCCCCAGGGTCAGACCCGAACTCCAATCTCTGTGCTCTGTGTGTCGGCAACGATTCGGGCCAGGACAAATGTGCGTCCAACAGCAACGAGAGATACTTCGGCTACAATGGGGCTTTCAGGTGAGTGCTACGGTCAAACGCCACCAGGCCAGGGCCATGCGCCTCATCCCCCAACATCTGGGCACTGCATTTCTAAGGTGGCCAGACACGGCCTGTCGCAGCAGAACCGGGGGTCACCTTGGGGGTCTGCTCACGGGCAGCACCAGCGAGGGCTTCTCCCAGCACACTCACCGCCTTAGCGCGGAGGCCAACCCAGGGGCTGTCTGACTTCGGCTCCGCTGGGCTCCCCTCTGTGGCCCGAAACCAAAGTCAGCCTCAGTGAGCCTCAATGCCCTCATCCTCGAAATCGAATTTGTAGAGCACATGGCATCTTAAGTCCTTGCTGCGATTCAGTTTCAGGGGGAAGAATTTTCTTTTTTCTTTTTTTACGACCGGCTCCCTTTCTTCTAATCTAGGGTCATCATGTTTTACATTTTACTCTTCCCTTTGATTTTGGCCTCAGAAATGAAATGGCAAAGAAAAAGCAGCCTTGCCATGTTATTCTCTGCTAACGAAGTGAAAAATAAATTAAAAAAAAATAGGTTTTCCGAATTACGACCACGTGGCGATTTGCGGTAACTATCCACAACCCACGTTCTGCGATTTCATCCATCGGGGAGTTGTTTGTCAGTGGTACTTACTACGTTAGGGGTTTGAAGCGCACGGAGTTTTCCGCCATCCCTTTCCCTCCGTTCTCCAAGAATATGTTTCACCACCAGATGGCACCATGGATCTGAGAATGACCGGGATCGAACTCTGGTCTTGGACCTTTTTAATAACAAATTCAGTAGCTTTCTTCCCTGTGGTGGGATGATATAAAATAGCTTTCACTATGCCCTCAGTGACTCATAAGAGAATATCTTGTGAACGTACGAAACTATCTTTAAGGGAAATTTGCAAATGGAAAAGTTGTGATGTGATTCCACTCAGAAATATCAAATGAACACTTATCTGATAAAAAAAACAAACAAACAAAGAAATGATGTAGTTCCTCTTTTAAACCTATGGCAAGGTATCATTTCACTGAAACACCTACATTTTCATGTTTATACCAGAATAAAGTGCCTTGCTTTCAGCTCAAATCGAAAGCTGGAACCAGAAGTCCCATTTACCTCTATATTTATAACTAACATCCGTATATTTCTGGTTCTTAATTTTTAACTGTCAGCTGCTTTCTGATGACTCTCTGTTATGGAGAAGGAAGCTCTAGCCTCTCATTCTGCTCCTAGCTATAACCACGAATTTCACTTCCTTTCGGCTCCCAGCAAGATTATGTCATACTCGGTGCTTACATGGTTATGAACATATAAATATTATTCTCCTGTGAAACATGTGGTGGCATAAGATTAGATTTCCTTTGTTGTACCAAGGTTTTGTTTGTTCTGTACGAAGTGAACAGATGTCTGATTGATGTATTTTATTTTCCGTGCTTTAAAAAAAAATCACTAAGTCATCTGAAAACCCTCTACCAGTAGTGTAGCTCCTCATGAGACACACATAAAGTGGGTGCTGTCTCAGCTTGCCATTTCCTTGAGACTTTCCCTCCCGAAGACCTCCATCCTCCTGCCCAGTCTGGACCGGTGCCTTCCAGGCCCCCCTGCGCCTCTGTGGTTCTGGGGTTCCCCTTGACCATCGTTTTTGAAACTTCCCTTTGTCTTACTTCATGTTAAAGTGCCATTTCCTGTATCCCTTATCATTAGGTGTCATGGTTCTGTGGGAACAGAACATGTCTTTTGGAGAAAGGGTGCATAGGAGCTGCTATTTTTTTGAGTGTTTATGTGTCTGAGAACATCTTTATTTTACCCTTGAAGCGATTTGTAGTTTGGCTGTATAACTAAGTGTAGGCTAGAAAACATTTTCCCTAAGGTTTTGACAAGATTTCCATGTCTGAGAAATGGCAGCGTTAGGCTATTTTTCTCAACTTTCTCACTGAAAATAGGCACACATGCTGGATTAAGTACACACACACACACACACACACACACACAAACACACACATATACTTAAAAGCATTGAATAACTGACAAAGTAATAAGAAATAATTAAATTAAAATCTAAGGGAGAATAGGAATCCAGAGAGCTAAGCCAAACAACGTTGCCCCGAAGACATTTGCCTTTTCTCACAAACTTGAACCCAGAGGTTACATACACTGTTAAGGTAAGAGTGGACCAGAAGGAAGTTTCATGCTTTCTCCGAGACTTCGAATTGCCTAGATGCTGAGGAAAAGAGGGAGGAAAATGCATACCATCCCTGAGAAATTGAAACCATGAGCCAGCTCTTGCATGAATTTGTAGCTCAAACTTGTGTCTCCTAGAAGGTCCAGAAATTCTCAACATATATGTGTATATGTACATATATATATGTATATATATATACTTTAAAGTGGTCCCAGACCAGTAGTTCCTTTAGGAACCTGTCTGAAAGACAGCATATTCAGGTTAGGTCTCAAAGACTGCTCAAAAATATTCTTTCAATCATAATGAGCAGTATACAGTAAAAAGTAATTGTAATAATGTTAACCAAACATACAAGGAAAAAAAGTCATCAGAAGCAAAATCCAGCAGTAGAAGCAAGTTAACATTTTTTAAAAAAATAAATAGAACTTCTATAAAGGAGAAAAAAATACAGCAATTGAAATTAACTATGCAACTGACCAGATTAACAGACTAGACATAGCTAAAAAGAGAATTAGTGAAATATAAGACGAATGAAAAAAATTATCCAGAACATGAAAGAGACAGCAAATATAGCAAATTGAAAGCATTACTTCATTGTCTTCTGATTTCTAGCGTTTCTGTTGAGAAATCTGATACTATTTTTGATTCTTGAGTCTTTGTACATGACCTTTTTTCTTCTTGAACACTTCTTTTTTTTGAGTTTTCAACGACTTATTTTTGTCTTCCTACTTCTGAGAGAATAAGCTTCAGAAGACTTATGAGGTGTTTTAGACAAACAGATCTACACAAAGAATATTCTGTTAAGAGTATATTAATCAGACACATATGATTTATATTTCTCTCTAAATTTACAGAGATTTAACAATGAATGAAGAATACTTTTTAGGAAAAATGGGGTTTGGGTTTCATCACATATAAAAAATGCTTTGAAAACTAGTTTCTTGAAAATTTTTTGAGTTGAAAAAATAACAATAAAAATACTATTTAAAAACTATTTAAAAAATCTCCAGCATGCTGAAACTGACAATGATATTTCTTCATGGGAATCTTTTATTTAATTCTTTGGCTCGGGCACTTGGCAGACCTTTTGTCTAGATTCTCAAGTTCTTCAGCTCTGGGAAATTTTACTTCATTTTTTCTTTGATAATTTTTTATCCCATTTCCTCTGATTTCTCTTTAAACTTTAATTCTTAAGTTATAGACCCTCCTGGATTATCATATCATTTTCTATTTCTTTTTTTAAAAATTATTTGCTCTTCATTACCTTTTAGTTTCTAGGATATTTGTTCCTTTTAATTTTTCGATTATTATTTCACTTTAAAGATTTTTAAGATTGTTAATTTTTTACTTTCTAAAAACTCTTTTTTTGAGTCTGTTTCTATGTTAGATCTTCCTGTTCTTGTTTCCTGAGTGCCGTGCCCTCTTGCATCCCTTTAATGACATTAATTGCAGCTTAACTTAAAGTAGTTTATCCTCTCTCCTGTATTGTCTCTGTATCCTCTGAGTACCATTGTTTCGGTTTCCCTCTATTCCGATGCTCCTTCAAATAGCCGGTGGGCTCTGGCCATTTGCCCGGAGTGACGCGCCGGCACTGACCGTGAGCTGTGCATTGCATCAGTTGTCTCATGTTGGCGAGTTCAGACCTCGCCGTAGGGCAGTTGGTTTGTGCCACTCCCCTGTGGGGCATCCACATAGCAGAACCTCTAGGTACTTCCCTTGACTCGATCAGATACTCCAGAGAAGGAGTCCTCCTGTCTGCCTCTCGGGAGCCTGAGAAGGGCAAAGGGCTATGATTTAACCTTCCGGGACATAGATTTTCACTCTGCTCTTTGATTTCAGTGTTGGGCCTCTGTCCTCGGCTCTGTTTGGTTGCCTGGTCCATGGTCTTGGTCCATGGTCTTGTTCAAGTTCAATTTCCCTGTGAACAGACCTTCAGTCTTCTTCCAGGGTGCGGGGAATGATTGCCCAGCTGCATGGGATAGGAAGGTACCTCAACTGCATCTGTGTAGGCTCTATCCGGTCCCCCCGTTCTCAGCCTCTTTCCGGGGAGTCCAGTTCTTCTAACCGTTGAGTCTTTCCGGGGCACTTCCAAGTCACATTGCAGCTTTCTTTGCTCTGCTGGGTCAATTACTGCTCACCCGTCTGCTCTCTAACCTCCCAGTGTTGTCATTATCATCTTTTTCTCCTTGCTCTCTTCTCTCTCACGGATTTATAGCTTTTTAAAGAAAAAAATCTCACGATCATTTTATGGGGATTTTAGAAGGAGGGAAGGTACACATATGTGTTCAATCTTCTGTTTTAAACCATACGTTTCTGGAAATATTTGTCTTTGTCTTTTCCATGTTTACTTTTGTGTTGCAGATTTTGGAAAGTACATTGCAAATATTTAAGAAAATTCTAATAGTTTGTCTTTTCTGGCAATGTTTTTTTTTTTTTTTCCTGGAACATTTTAGATGCCTGGCTGAGAATGCTGGAGACGTTGCATTTGTGAAAGATACCACTGTCTTGGAGAACACGAATGGTAAGTGTTTCCTTTCCCCCCTCAGAGCAGAGTCTTTGTCCTTACAACACGTCCCAGCATTCAGATTTGCAGCTGGGAAGATAGCATACCCTTTTCCAGACTTTTGAGTAAGTTAATTCTGAAAATTTTTTTACCTAAATATGGTAATGTTTACAGGTGTCATTTTGAAACAGTTCTCTCTTCTTCTTCTTTTCCTCCTCTTCCTCCTCCTCTTCCCCCTTCCCCCTTCCTCCTTCTCTCTCTCTCTCTCTCTCTCTCTCTCTCTCTCTCTCTCTCTCTCTCACACACACACACACACACACACACACCCCAGCAGTACCCAGTAGCAAATATCTACAGAAACACAACGTCTGCCTTTCCCAGCCTACGGAAAACTGAGTGTGGGCGATGCTAAAAAAAAAAATGGAACATATGCAAATAAAACTTCCCTTTTTTTGGAAAGGTAAGTAGTGGCCCCCATTCAGCCCCAGAGGAGCCCCCGTTTGGATGCTCCTCGGGAGCGAATGTGGACGACATCACAGACACATGCAGCTGATGGAAGTTAATCTACCAGCCGACGCCTGACAACCCCTCTCTCTTCTGATCTCTACGTGAAAACCGTAATGACCAAACTCAGAACTCGCAGCCACTTGCTGCCTTCCAAACCGGCCCCTTTCCTCAGGCCTCACTCAGCCTCCCGCCCCTCCTCCTCAGCGGATGACTTGAAATTTTCCCCTGAGAAGGAACTGCCTCAACTCTCTGCCTCCCTCCTTCAAAGACATCGACTGTCGCGGCCTCTCCTTCTTCTGTCTCTTGGGAGAGGGGTTGAGGCCAGACATGTAAATCCGGAGTGACCCCAATGTCAAGCAGACAAAGCCAAGAGAGTGGATGGAATGTTTTCTCGCGGGAACAGGGCAGAAGGCGAGAAGCAGGGGCCCGAACAAGTTTATGAACCCTTAATCTAAGTGATCTCCAGGGATCAGATTGATGTCAAGTTTAATTAATAAGCTTCTGTGGGATTTTACATCCGTATTGTATCGGCACTGACTAAAAATCTGTTTGATAAACCCACAGAAGTTCCTCCCTTTGCTCTGGTTACACTTGGAGCATTCGACTATGAAAGAAAGGGGGAAACAATTTCTTCTTGAACATAAACCAGCTGTTCTTTTTCTGGAACTCGCTAGGATATACGGCACAGATGGAGGTTTTCTTCTTAAAAATTAAAAAAAAAAACAAAACGAACAGCTTGATAGAGATACAATACACGTACTACAACATCCACCCATTCACACCGTACAACTCAGCGGTCTCCGGCACATTCACAGAGTTGTGCAGCCACCAACACAGTCCAGTTCTAGAACGCTCGCGGCACCCCGGAAAGAAACCCTGTGTGTACCTGTTAGCGGTCACTCGCCCTCTCTCCCAGAGGTGGCGGCCGTCGCCTCGTTTTCTCTGTCTCCCTAGATTTGCTCATTCTGCACATTGCACATACATGGGATCCTACAGTAAGTGGCCGTTTGTGTCTGGCTGCCTTCGCTTGGCGAGACATTCTCAGGGTCCACCCGTGTCGTAGCGTGTACGCGTACGTCACCCTCTTTTACGGCTGAATTCTGCTTCGTTGCATGGATACAGCATTAGCGTTAGAAATGTTCGAAGTTCGTGTGGCTCGTGCAGGACGACGCTTCCTTCTCCTTCACCTCGTTGCCAACTCCAGGGTGTGCATTTCGAGAGGCCAGTGGGTGGTCACCCCTACTCAGAAGGAAGGTCCCTTTGACAAACCCAGGCAGCGGCGGCTGATGCCACCTTCTTTCTCTCCCCAGGGAAGAACAGCGAAGCCTGGGCTAAGGATTTGAACCTGGAGGACTTTGAGCTGCTGTGTCTCGATGGCACCCGGAAGCCTGTGACTGAGGCTGAGAGCTGTCACCTGGCCAGGTCCCCAAGTCACGGTGTGGTATCTCAGAAAGATAAGGTAGAACACCTGGAACTGGCGCTGCTGGACCAACAGGTATGGACCACCAGGGCTCCTGCCCTTTCTTAACTGCATGGGCTTCTGTTAGGTGGGCCCATCACAAAGCTAGGTGAATCAGCCCATCTCAAGCCTTTCTTTCTAGTCCCTCTGCTTGAAGCTGGTGGTGATGGCATTTGCTTCCCGCTGTGGGGCTGCCCAGAGTCTCAGTAAGGACGACAGAGGCCTCTGACCCTGGGCTTTCTGGGAGTGACCTCACTTCTTCCCTGAGTCTCATACCCCTGGACTCGTGCTCACCGCCCAGCTCAGAGACGGCGACTCTCCTGATACCTCCCTTGGTTCTTCAGGCCAACGAGGGCGGCGACTGAGCCTTCCTCCCACAACTAGGTAGAAAGTGGTGTCCCCTGGCCAAGCACCCTGAATCTGGGCCAAGTGAGCAATGTTCTGGGCAAGGCCCCTGCATGGGTCCTCTTTACAAACAACAAACCTAGATCTTCTGTAGCCTTAAGGCAATCTGTGAGGAGTGGAAATCCTGCGATTTCCTTCAAGCTCGTGATTCTCTATCAGAGCTTCTGGTTTTCTATCAAACTGTCATATTTCTAGGTGCGTTTTAAAGACAGGGGCCCTGGGATGGTAATGACAGGCACAGTAAGTGGCAATGACCTGGTCCGTGGTGGAGACGGCTCCCAATGCAGACGGCCTCTCTGAGAGAGCCGCTCTGGTAGAGTGCTGTGGCTGATCCATCAATTTGAGGGGCAGATCTCAACTGTCACCTAGTCACCCATAAGGATAGAGGCTATCGGTCCAGCAGAAAGGTGAGATGATGGAGGGCGAGATCAGGAGTGGCCAGGGGCCTGGGCGCTGCCCTGGGTGGGGCCTCCTCCCGGGCCGTGGGGAGCCAGGAGGACATGGCACAGGGGACATTCGGCCAAGGCAGTGGCAAGACTCCAGAAGTCAGCTCCGCCCGCCCCACGGTTTCCCAGGGCCGATCCTGGCGGGAAGAAACGTCCTTGGCCTTCTTGACCCGTGCGCTCTCCTGTCCTCCCCGCCGCTCACCTGCGTCTTCCCTCTTGACGCAGGCTCGGTTCGGAAGCGGCGGCAGCGACTGCCCGAGCAAGTTTTGCTTGTTCCAGTCTGAAACCAAAAACCTCCTGTTCAACGACAACACTGAGTGTCTGGCCAAACTCCACGGCAAGACGACGTATGACAAGTACCTGGGACAAGAGTATGTCACAGCTGTTACTCACCTGAGACGGTGCTCTATCTCCCGTAAGTGAGCCACAGGTGGCGACTCTAGGAAATCACCAAGGGCGAAGGTCAAGGTAGAGGGCCGAACAGCATCCGAGGAGGGAAGGTGGATGTAAACATGTTAAGGCGGTACGAACTCTCCGCGCCTCAGGAAATTACGATCTCATCGGTGAGGTGCAAGAAGTCGAGAGTAAAATAAAGCGGTAGATAATACGCTAAATTTTTATGATGCTGATTGTGACTGTCATGGAGGTTTTTTTAGAAACCGATCATTTTATTCCGTGAAATGAAATGTGCGTATATATACACATGTACATACACATACCCACATATGTATTGAGAAGTGACAAATTCTGGTTTCTAGACAGTTACCATAAATACCAACTATAGAGGATACAAATGCTTGAAAAAAGATTTTAGCCAGGAAAATGTACTGACAATAATTTAATCCTTTAAAAATGTTTTGAAGACATCGCACAGTGCTGTAAGGCTTCAGGCGATGATTCTCAGATTTCAGGGGGCACGGCCTCCCTGGGTCCCCGGACCATCCAGAGTCCTGCTCCTGGCCCCTCACCCAGGATGTTGGAGGCACCGGCTGGTGGCGGTGGCGGGGGGCGGGTGTGTCTAGGAACAGGAGTCCATCCAAGAATCTCCGGATCAGTCCTTCTGAACTCTGGGTGATCTTGCCCCCGATGGGACACCTGGCAATGCCTGGAGATATTTTTGATGACATAGTTAATTGCTCATGTTCCAGAAGTTAGAGGGCCATCAACGTCTGGGGCCCTCGAGAGTGCGCCTTGGTGGATTCGCTTTAGAGACAAGTCGGGTGGGGAGAATGAACCCAGGTCGGGGCCAGAGCTGCCATGGGCTCCCTCGGGCCCTGCAGCTGTTAGGGGGAGGAGCCGTGGGGGAGTGTGAGCAGGACCAGCCCCGACTTGACCACGGAGGGAGAAGGCCAGGGGAAAGTCTGTTTGCATGTTCTCCTTGACTGGTTTATTGATTGAAGAAAAGAAACCGGTTTCTGAATCTCCTGCTTTGTTGTGTCCCACAGCCCTTCTGGAAACCTGCAACTTCTTGAGGAGAGAAAACCCCCAATGATGACCCCTGAGGAGCCTCGGCCCTTCCTGCTCCCGGCCCCGGGCCCCGGGCGCGCTGGGGCCTTCTCCCTTCCCGAGGTGCCGTTCGCCAGTTATACCTGCGTTCGCAATTCCCCGCTGCCATCTTAGCAAGAAATAAAGTCAGGAACGCTGTTGATTTTTATTCCTTCTGAAGCATCATCATTCGTCTTTCCTAGAATCGTGTACTGAAAGCGTGTGTCTGACTGAAGACCCGCGCGGTTGGACCTGTCCTTCCGGGCTTTTCCGGTCCAGCTCCTCCTCTTTCCTGCAGTTTTGGGGGCGACACCAGACGGTCTGGAGGCCAAGCAGCTACTCTCCCCAAGGGCGTGTGGTTGTCTCACTGCTTGTGCGTGTGTGCATGTGTGCGCGCGCGCGGGCGTGTGTGTGTGTGTGTGTGTGTGCGTGTGCGTGTGTTTCTAGGGCGGGGGAGGGAATAAAGGGGAGGAAGCAGGGGATCAGTAGAGGAAACTGGACACCCAGAAGGCTGGTGAGCGTCTGGTGCTTCGCGTGAACAGCGGCGGGTATGGCAGATGGACACACATGGGCGTCGTGGAAAAGGCGAAGCACTTCCACCCCTTGGCCGGATGGGCTGTCGTCCTCCAGCCAGCCTCTTGTCACTAGCTTTTCTCCCCACTGCTCGCAGCCACGGTCTTCGAACCCGGTCTAGGCGGGCTGCCTTCCGTTTCTTCAGCAGTGGGGTGGGGGTCACTCTTTCCTTCTCTCTTCACCCCATGATGACTTGGTTCTAACCTGTTCACTCTCCTGATGTGATGATGGGAAAAAAACCATCCTCCCTGCCCTTCCCACCGCCGGGCTGAGGCGGGGCTGAGGCCCTCGTCCTTCTGAGCCCTTTGCTGTCCTGACGCCGCTGACCACCCCACCCCCACCCCGGCTTCGCTGCCACCCTCCTCCTTTCTCACCCTTCTCTGCCTTCTTGTGGGCCCGCGCTTTGCCCTTTAAGCATGTTTAAAGTTTGGTTTCTGACCCACTGTCTCGATGCCAGGGAAGGGGATTAAGGGAGAACCAAATGGCCGGATTTTAGCTACAAAGACAAACGCCCCTCACCGGGGGAGCGAGCAAACAGGGCCCAGTGGGGGACAGGTACCTGCTCCCTTGGATTGGCAACCAGGCCAGCAACTAAACCCAGAACGCTTCGCGGTGAGCTCTCTCGGACAATCATGCGCACGGATTTCTCCGGAAGTTGGAACTGTGCGCGTAGAACCCCGTGGCCACTCAGACGCTTCTTTCTCTGCCCGCTCCACGTCTGGGCCAGGCAGCTCGAGCCGCTGAGCCGCCATGAGACCTCGGTCCCTGCAGTCATCCCCGTCACACCGACTTGATCGGGGACTTCGTGTGGTGTTCCTGTCACCACCTCGTCCAACTCTGAGGGCCTCGCAGTCTTCGAGGAAAGCTCACGGCCTTGCGTTCCGCACAGACCCCATGCTCGGCTCTTTTTCTCTGCTTCTCTGCCCGCCGGCGGGGTCTTCAGGCCTCGTGAGCTCTGGGTTAAGCTGCCTTCCGCCCTGGAATTCCCTCTGCCTCCGGGCGTGGGAATTTTCCTCCTCGATCCGTTTGTCCTGGTGGAGATCGACCTCCCACACGTTTGGGAATGTAATCTGACCTTTCTTGTCGTCAGATCTTTGCCCTCAGAAACCCCAAATGAACTGTTTTCTTAGCCAGTAGTTCTGCTGTAGGTCCCTGGTCTAAAATGTTGAATTTTCTGGAGCTCGGTTGTGCCACTTTAACTGCAAAGTGCAACAACGGCAACACCTGAAAAAGACCTTTAGCTTCCTGTTTCCTCCACGGGGTGGGGGAGAGCCTGAGGGTGTCACTTCCTGGGCATACCTTGATATTTCAAATGATTAAAGTTAGGGTACCAGAGAAAGGGGGAGAGGAAGACGAGGCAAAGAGAATATGACTTTGCAGGGCAAGGACACTCTTGTTGCAGCTGCCTTTCCTCCCCAGACCTTGCTCCAAGGGGCATGAATGAGCAGAAGCAAACACACCCCGCAGCCCTGGGCCAGACAGACAAAGGGGAGGCCCCCGTTCCCAGTGCCACCCTGTTCCCCATTCCGCCTCCGGCAGTGGTGGCTTGGCCCTGCTTTGCAGAGCTGTAAGAAGGCGGCTCGACAGGCATCTCCTCTTTTCTGCGCCTGGTCTCGGTTAGAGGAAGCCACACCTCCCTCACTGTCCCTGAAGGGGAATTAAATTTCTCCATGTGTCAAGAGTCTTCAGACGAGCGGAGCCACGAGGGTTCCTAAGGTTGGCTTCACAGGAAGAGACCTGTGCACGTGTATGCCCACCCTCAGGACGAGGGCCGTGGGGGCCGGGCGATGGTGCAGGGGAAATGGCATGTAGGAAGAAGCGACCGCAGAGGGTTTCATGGCAACTGCTCAGAAGTCGAGCAGAGGACGCCTCGCCGGCCCCTCCTAGAAATATCGTTCTGCGATATCTCACAGTTTCTCTTGTGTTGAAGATACTTCCCCATACAGACGACCAGACAGTAGCATCCAGGCTTGGGCTCCCCGAGGAGGAATCATTCACACTAGATCTCGGTTACTCTCCAGCCAGGTCGCTGCCTCTCTCTTGTAAAATCGTCACTCTTCCTGGTCCAGTGCTGACATCATTTCCCCTTCTCCCGGCCACATGGGCAGGACTGGTTTGGGTACATGTCCTTAGCCTTTCTCTATCTATCTACTGGGGAACCTGAGTGGCATGGGTATAGCAATTCTGAAATCTTTTATGTGTGTGTGTAGGATGGAGAAAATGAGTAAATATGTTGATGTTTTGGGACCTAGAGTTACTGCGAAAGAAGGAAGATGGAAATCTGTGCTGGGTAAAGCGAGGCAGACCCTGTAGGCTGAGCTGGAGTGGGAGGAGTCTGTGCAGACTCACAACTTGGGTACCATTTTTTTTTTTTTTTTTTTTTGTAATATAGGTTTACTAATGAGAAGAATGAAATACTTTTTTGAGGGACATAACATTTAGCTTAATTGGAGTTCAAAATTAGTATTCTCTATTATTAAAATTGGTTGCAAATGTTCATCTCTTAATGCTGATCTGTAACGAAATTTTACATATCTCATCCTTGAAAATGTCTTTTCTCATCGGTGCTGTCAAATACTGATATCGGTCCACAAACGTGATTTTAAGCGTGCACATTTATCACTTGGAAGGCATTCATCGAATCGTATTAGATTCTTTTCTCGATTTTTATCTCGTATCACAGCATGTCATTAGACTGTAGCCCACTTCCAACTAAAGATTAGAAGGATGTTCTTTAGTTTCACAAACTGACTTTGGAATATGGAAATCTCTTTTGTCCTTGCACTGAGGTCTGAAAAACACTTTCGAGCCAGTAGCTGGAGCTTAGAAAATATATCTGATACAAATTTGTATACAAATTGAGATCTAATTGACCTAATTGATCTTAACTTCTAACAGTAGGGACGTGTATAAAGTGGCTTGACATTCTTCGTGATTCAAACATCAGTTGTCAAGTGACTTCATTGTTTCATATGTAAGTGCTATTTTGCCTTGTAATTCTAGGTTGAGTTTATTAAGAATCATAATCAATTCTGCAGAAAAATCTCATTTTCAGAGCTGTTCGGTGTTCTGTAAGGTAAAGATCGTCCTTGTTTAGAAAAATTTCAATCTTGGGTCTGACCTCAAAATATCACAGTAAAACTTTACCATTGCTAAGCCGTCAAACTGCTGTGAGGCAGGGAGAATAAGGATATTAAAGTTTTATTTCTGAAAAAAGAAATCCGCAGAACTGATGATGGTTAAGTCCACAGAGCAAATGAAGTTCATCACTGATGCTGCTGGTTTAATGCAAAACGAAGTCAAATATTTTCCACAAAATACCACTAATGAAGAACCATAGTCTTCAAACACCTTCCATGTTCACAGGCTTCGTAAATTTGTTCAGTTACGCCTCCTTTGGCCCAACACATATTTTAACCGTCATCAGCTGCAACACGCCTTGGCCAATTCCACTTCAGACTGTGTCAAATTAGTGTCTTCCTGATTTCGTTGAAAGCATTCTCGCCTGCGGCTATTCCACACAGACCATTGTGGAGGCTAATTCTTCCCTCACTTCGAACTCACCATCGACTCCTCACATCATCTGTAACATCTGTCGACCGGTCAAAAGCCAAGGAAAACCACCCAAAATCATTTGTGCCATTTAAAAAAATTGATTCTTGGTGTAGTTCCTAATTGTCTTCACCTCTTTGAGCAAGAGTTGTCAACAAAAGTCCGACAGACTCAAATGTGTTCATTTTCTCTGGTCACTTTTTCTTTTCTTTTCTCTTTTCTTTTCTTTTCTTTTCTTTTCTTTTCTTCTCTTCTCTTCTCTTCTCTTCTCTTCTCTTCTCTTTTCTTTTCTCTTTCCTTCCCTTCCCCTTCCCCTTCCCCTTCCTTTTCTTCTTTTCTTACTGTGCAACCAGACAGGATTCAGTTAACTCCACATCATGAAATGGCCTTCCTTGCTTGACTAACCAATGAGCCATTCGGAACCTTATTTCGCCTGCAGACTGGGCCGATGAGCTGGTAGCAGAAGTCCTTCACGTTATAAGACTATTTACATAACTTCAAACACGTGAAAAACAATATTATGTTTAGCTCATGGGTATTTGTGGTAGAAACCAAACTTGTGGCGGAGAGGGAGGGAGGGAGGTCTGTGAGGCTTTGGGCAGGTGCTTCCCTCCGCCCCACCCCCGCTCAAAGCACACGGCCTGCAGCTCCTGGGCTGGGCCTTGGCCCTGGCTGGTGAGGGCCCTGGGGCTCCTCATCCCAGGCACTTGGTGGGACCTGCCGCCAAGAGTGCTCTCCCCTGGGGGGCGGGGGGTGTCCTGCTGGTCCTGCCAGGGAGAAAAACAAACAGCTTCTGATGGTTTCACTAACGGGATTAGAGAAAAAAGAAATGTCAAGGGCAGGTAGGTGCCGGGGGGATGCTGACTTGCCCCAGCGATGAACCCACATCCGAAACTGCCCTGCAGTTGGGGTCACCACCTGGTTCAGGTCACGGTGGTCTACCGTCTTTCTCCAGATCCGTTTGTCTTCTGCGCAAGCCGAGCCCGTGAGTTCGGTGGGGACGGGGAGAGACTCGCCCCCCTTCGCCTTTCGACTTCGGGCGGGAATCCCTCCGGGCACACGGTGTTCCTTCCATGTAGTGCCCTGTCAGGTAGGCACAGTTCCAACGGCTTCCGCTTGGCCTTTCCCACCGTATCCGCCTCACTCGGGTCACAGAGTCGCTGCGGGATCCGTCCCTGGCTGAGCGAGCCTGTTCTGGAACTGGGGACATGCTGTCGGATGGGTTCGGGGACCCATCCTCTGGACCCCTGTGAAACAGAACTGAGATGAAACTCCAATGATCACCCGATCTCCGTAAGCCCCTACTCTGACAGGGGGACCTCGGTGACGTTTTAGGTCTCTTGGAGTTAGTGTCGGTTTGGAGCCACTGTTCAGGAATCCCCCAAAGCTGGATTGTTTCCTTTTCCCAAGTGCGGTCACCCTGACAAATGGCCCTGGGCTCCTCTGGGGAAGGCTGGGAGAAAGAGTATCAGAATAAATCCCTTGCAGTGTGGTGGGCCTCCTCCTTAAGGGGGTCCAGCCTCTCCTTCATTCAAGGGGTTCTGGATCTGTAAACTGCCTCAAATCTTAGAACTGATTCAGGGGCTGTAACTCTATTTGGTGATTCAAGTTAGACTTCTGATCGCTAGACCTCGAACTCTTCTGCTTATATAGATCAGGTAAGAATTTAGAAGGCCGCTCATCTATTTCGGTGCTAGGGACATCATGATCAGCCGGCCAAGGCCACGTCCGTCAGACTCCTGATGACAGCTTTAGCTTCATTGTCCATTATGATGACCGCATTGTTGTTGCCCATAAAGTGTTACCGCGTGGTCCCTGTGTCCTTGTGATGCCATTGCATTTAGAGATCCCATTTCGAGGGCGGCGGTCATCACTGTAATTTCTTACCTGCAGAGAAGAGCCATCACGGAGTTATCTAAGGATGCCGGAGCTCATTTATTTTTCACTGCGTGGTGAAGGGTATGTGCCCTAGGTACTCCGTGGGTGGGTGAGTGGGTCTTACATGGTAGAGTGGGTGCTGTGGCATTTCAATCTCCCTAAGCAGTTAGAGACTTTCTCTACACTGTACCAAAGAAGTTAGGGCATTTCTGCTTCGTGTAATGTAGGCCGCTTTGGGGTACATAGTTCAGTCAACCAGCAAACAAACTTTGAGAGCCATTCCCAGCTCTTCGGGCTAAAACGCCGAATCTAAAATATCTCTGCTTAGTTCGTCCATATCGAAAAATTTGGCCTGATCCAACTTTATGTCCCTTCTACCGTTACATTCTTAAACTCTATTTCCACAGATGTTGCCCAGTTTTCTGCTAGTGAAAATTGACAAGAGCATGCAATTCTCTCTGGTCATGCTTTGTGTCTTGCAAGGAGATGAGGGACTAGGTGTTGAGAAAGATCAGCAGTGGCTGACAACGTGCTCGCCTCAGAGGAGCCCATCACGGGTTTTTCAGGCAAAGGGGTTGAACTCTTCACGGGGTGGGGGTGGGGGGGACGGGAGGGGCGGGGCTACCTCTGCCGTTGAGGAGGCTCAGTGAAATATAGGGGTTAAAGCCACCACCTGCATCGGAATCTGCCCATCCCAATCTTCAGTATCTTACTCCTTCCTAATCGACGCCGTAACTTTAGGCAAAGAAACCTGGAGGGTTGAGAATTCAGTTTGTGTTGGAATTCAGTCACTTTAAGGATCAGACTTTGGGTTTGCTTTTCAGAAATCTCAGCCATGCCACAGGAGATAAGAGTCTTTTTTTTTTTTTTTTTTTTTTTTTAGGGCAGTCATAGAAGCTTTCGGTTTCCTTGCACAGGCCTTGAGCTGGGAATTTAAAGCTCCAAGCTCATTTTCTTTCTCCAAGTCCTCCAGCAAAGCAGAAAGCAACCAGCCTACTTTATGATAATCCTCATTTTGACCTAATCATCCTGTGGCGATCAACACTGGGTCACCCCGATCCTTGCTTTCTATGGACTTCGATTACAGGTGTCTAAGGTGATCATTCGAATAACTAATTTCCTACCGCATGCCATGGACAAGCAGAGCCTCCTTTACTGCTGAAAACAGGGTCTTTAGTGCTTTTAAACCTCATCAGGTGAGGGAGCCAAGGTTCCTTTGCGACCGCTCTGTCAGTTAGAGTTCACCAGAGAAGCAAACTCACGAGGGGATATACTTACACTCAAGACCCGTTACAGGGGTTTGCTCTGGTGTGATCGCGGGACCCGACTGAGCTGTCTCGAAGGTTGTTTTCGTCACACCTGACCAGGCTGGGACTTGGTGGTGATGAGGTGCAGCTGGGAGAGGAGGCTAGCTTTACGACGAGGAGCCCAAGGATGAGCCGAGACTCACAAGCGCGAGCTGGAGCCCGCGAGGACGGGCTGAAACCGAGTCAGCGCTTGTCTCTCTGTCCCTGCGAGAGTCGAGGATCTTCGTGGCGAGGTCGAACCCTCACACCCGGACTAGGAGTCGGAAAGGCTGAAGGAGGATCCAGGAATGGACGTAGGCCTGACACGCACGACGGCGAGGTGAGATAAGGTTCAGTGTACGTGAGCTGTAAAGTGGCTGCCGCTTCACTTCCGCCCTCCAGACCTCTCTCCGGAGTTTCTCCTGGGGCCTGTCCTAACCGGGAATATGCAGGCAAGAGAATTCTGGGAAATGTAGTTCAGCCTGGCCAAGCGGCCACATTACAAAGCCACCACACTCTACTGGGAGCTTATCCTAAGAGAGCAATTCCTCGTGAGTACAAAGTTGTTAAGAACGACGTCACTCACCACCTACAACGTTGAAATAATAAAAATATCCAATGTTGGAATACAGACTTTAATGAGTTTAGGGATGTCGACATGATGAATTCTTATACAATCTATAAAAATAGGAATTTCGGGCACTATGTAGAGACAAGAGGTGTTTACGGATTACAGGGGAATAAAGCAGAGTGCACAATCCTCTTGCGGCATCGAAGTGCGTGAAGAAATGAGCCTGCGAATGGAAGGTAATGCGTGAAAACGCAAAGGCCCGGGACAGAATGGGGCCTGCTCGGGTGACGCGCTAGCTGTGATTTCAATACTCTAACGCTGGCATGTGGTAGACGATTATCGTCTTAGTGTGTCTTGCTGCCCTGTACCCCTATAACTCCTTCCTCACTGTTAAAGCACCTGACACTGCTGGGCCCTTGAGTGGCAAAGGGGGAGGGAGGACCCCTTCTTTCTGAAGCCATTAGATTATATTGATTCTTTTGATTCAGCGCTAACATTGCAAAATCCTCTAGAATTTTTTCCTCTAATAGGAAAGTGTTTACTTCAGTTTTTCTATGGTGCCTTAATTAAAATACTAACTGCGCGCAGGAAGTGCTTGCATTACCCGTTGGAGGTCAACCTCTCCCTCTTAATCTACTTCATGGGCATGAGTGTCACCTGTCCCTGTCATCTGTGCTGGCTGAGCAGGTGCACCGCAGCCACAGACACCCGGAGGAGCGTGCGGCCAGGGGCTGCGGTGGGGCGGGCTGTCCACAGGTTCACAGAGCACACCTGCCGCGCCGGCCCCGTGGCCGAGGGCCGAGGAAACGCATTGTACGTCACGATGTTATCCTCCCTTGGACTCCTCCAAACCAAAAGGCCAGGGCTGAGCCACATCTCCCCTTTTCCTTTTGTCAGATAGTCGCTTACCTGGAGCAGCCGCGGGAGGCTCAGGTGCGGAGGAAGAGGCCCGTGAGAGCTGGAATTCGAACACCGAACACCGGCGGGAGCCGGCAGCATCCACGGAGGGAGCGAGGGAAAGGTCGCTGTGGACGGCGGCCCGCGGGCCCGTCACTGCGCCGCTCGCCCAGGCCTCCCCACGGCCAGCGGCCCTGCGGGGGAGAGCCGTGTCCCCAGCTGTCTGAGGGTCAGGGAGGCCAGATGGCATGTGTTAGGTCCCGCAGGAAGACACAGACACCCCTTCCCAGCCCCTCCCGCGTGGGGGCCTCCAGGGAAGTCACTCAAACCCCAGCTCGTAGCTAAAGGCCAAAACCCGGGGGGACAGCAAGGGTGTCGAGTCTGAAATTTGGATCGAAGCTTTTCTTCCGTCGATGTGGCAGAGATGGTTCTTTGGAGACGTTCGTTGGTCCATAGACCGGTGGCTGAGGGAAGCAGGGATCGCAGGGCTCGCCTTCTCCCAGTCCTCTGGACCGCCGTAAATCACCCAGAGTCATAACATGCAGGGACTCGCTCTGTGCACCAAGTCCTCCCGACGTGAGAGGAAGTACCGGGTGGACCACCGGCAGGAGACGTAAGGGCGCTGGTGTCAAAAAATGACAAGCCCGATTCCGACACGACAGCCGTGTGATGTAAGCCTCAGTCTCCACATTTCTACAACGAGGCTCTATTTTCTCTGAAAGGCTGGTCTGTGGAGCAGATACGGTGTCTTTGAAAGCACCTCGAGAAGGGTAGAGTCCTGTCAACATCCGGGCCTCCGTGTAGGAGCCTTAGACCGGGATGCAACGTGGGCTCAGGTGGCCACAGCGCATTTGAACAAAGGAAAAGACGAGATTGTTTGCTGCTTAAGAGAAATTCAGATTTAACGAGGCTTCCAGTATTTTTTTTCAACTTCAAATTTTATTGCTTTTTCATTCCCTCTATCAATCGTGTTTCCCGTTTCTAAATTTGTTCCATTCGTGCCACAAATAAATAGAATTGAGACGAATAGAAGACTAGTCATTCAAGAGATTTTAATCATTCTTTCAAATGTCCCAAATCAGAATGACCTTGACCTGATAGGAAGTATTTTTTTGCATTAGAAAATATTATAGAATCGAGACAGATATGCCCTCAGCTTTTCTTAAACACACTGGCCACCTTCTCCGTGGTTTTTCACTGGTTGTTAGTTGCAGTAGTTAGTGGAAGAGTGGATAAGCGTGTGTTATTTGCAACTTTAGGATAACCATCTTCTTGTTCCGACTTGGGAGGAAGGTCTGGCTGGGTTAGTAATGCTCCTTACATATTTGGGCGGTTCCACCGGATCATTCATCATGAACTTTTTATTTTCAGTAACCATTTCTCTCTCGGTCGCTGTAAGAGTTTCTAGATCTTTATTCTTTATTCCCTGTTTTCATTCTGAAAGTTCTGAGGAGGTTTGGTCTTTGCGTTCACCACTGCATCTGTAAACATCTGAAAACGATGTCATTTTCCCTGAGATTTCTGCCCCACGCGCAGTAAGAGGTGGACGGTGAGTCCGGACCGACTTGTATAAATTTGTGAAGAGACTGTTTCTGTCCCCTCTCCTTCTTGAACGTCTTAACCCTCTTTTCACATCTGCTGGGATATTTCGTGTCGAGGTCTCGTTCTTGATATTATAATGGCATTTTTATTCGCTATTTAATGCCATTCTGGATGAGTCTCGTCTCAGTCAGCTTGGGCTGCCATAACAGGGTACCACGAACCTTGTGGCTTACACAATGGAAATTTATTTTTCACAGTTCTGGAGGCTGGAAGTCTACGATTAGGGTGCCGGTATGAGCGGGTTCTGGCGAGACCACCCTTCCTGGCTCGCAGATGGCCGCCTTCTCCCTGTGTCCTCATGTGGTGGAGAGAGCGAAGAAGCTCTCCGCTGTCCCTTCACAGAAGGGCACTAATCCCATCACAAGGGCCTTACCCTCACGACCTCACTAAACCTCATCGCCTCTCAAAGTCTCCATCTCCAAATACCATCACATTGGGGGTTAGGGCTTCGAGGTATGAACTGGGTGTGGCACGCGGTTCGTCCATAGCCTCCCACCCCGAGGATGTGGGGGAACCAGGGCTCGCTCTGCTCTGCCGTCCACGGGGTCTCCCAGGTGCCACCTCCTCCTCTTCCCCGCTCAGTGATGGAGGTGAGAGGTTGCGGTCCATGGACATTCTGTATTTCCTCTGCCAAGTCTGCTTGGGACATGTGACAGAAAACACGGGCACTGGGTCTCCCCGGGCAGATGCTTATTGTGACGTTTTGAAGTCACAGGCCAGTGAGGCCAGACATACATGTCACGCTGAAAAGGACCAAACATACATTACGTTAAACGTTTCTAAGCCTGATCTTGCATTTACTGTTGTTAAATAGTAGAAAGAAGTACTAGAACCCTAGGGGGCTCCCAGGTTGGGGTGTCTCGGGGTCTCAGGTGTTGGAGAGTAGCGAAGAAAGCCTAGAAAACTCCCACAGAGCCCGTCACTCTGCCTCTCTTTACCCTGAGCCTCCAGCTGGCCAGTTCTTTCAATTACCTGCAAGAAAATGTACCTAAAAAAAATTACCTCTATTCGACTGGGTCGCTTCTCATTTAAAATGTGGTCCAATTGGTTTTAAAAGTACGTATTTATTTTATGCGTTTTCCTGCCCAGTTTTTGGAAGTTTGGCATGCCGGACACGGCATCGGTTCTGGAGCGAATGGCCCCAGGATTTGTGTCCCAGCACTGACACTCTCTAGCTGTGTGATCTTAGACCAGTTTCTGAGCCTCGGTCTCCTCGCCGTAGACACGAGGCGACCTCCACCCGCACCGTGGACGAGAAGCGAGGCGTGAAGATGCTCACGTTCGCGAAGCGTCCAGCGTAGCGCCCGACGCGCGTCCAGCGCTCGGTAAATACTTGCTCGCGTCCCCCTTTCCTTCCCGGATCTATTCCGTATACAAATACGTAAAAAAAAAAAAAAAACCCAAACAATAACAACAAAAAAAGATACACAGAACAACGCAACGAGACAAGAACGGATGTTTATTTATCCAGTCGCGATGGAGGCTAGTTCACACCCGGGTGGTGTGGTCGTGTTCCGCCCACGACGTCGCGTGGGCAGAGTCCTCGGCGGGTGGGCGCGGAGCAGGACCGCGCCGGCAGCAAAGGTAGCAGAGGTGTCTCCGAAAGGCCCGGTCGAGAAGCACGTGGAGCAGCGGGTTGACGCAGCAGTGGGTGGTGGCGATGATTCTCGTCACCTGGACGCTCCTGTCCAGGTCGTAGCTGCGCTTGCAGTCTTGCAGGGAGAAGTAGTCCTTGAACGTGGACAGGAAGAGCGCGGTGCTGTAGGGCCCCCACATCAGAAGGAAGACCAGCACGATGGCGGAAACGAGCTTGCCAAGGTCACAGCCCCCGCCCCCGGACCTCGGCGTTTTCCCCATCCGCACGCAGCAAACGAGGAGAACCAACAGCGGAACGAGAAAACTCACGACGTTCATCCTCAAGGTGAGGAAATACTTCCAGGGCGTCTGGTCCCCTGGAAGAACATGCAGTCTGCTGAGGAAGCACCTGTGCTCTCGGCTTCCGGTCTGAGAGCTGTACGACAGGAATTCGGGCGAAGCGACCAGAACGGCTGCTGCCCACGTCACGACACTCGTGACGGCGGCGCAGGACACCGTCCTGCCATTCGAGAAAAAGCTCCTTTTGTGGAAAAACACAGTCAGAAGGACACTGAACAACACCTCGCCGTACAGGCCCACGGAGGAGAGCGCGGCGACGACCTTACACGCGGGGTCAGCCAGCAGCCCCCCGTGCAAGGCGCTGTGAACCCAGACTGGCAGGGTGAGCAAGAAGCCCAAGTTGGCGACTGCCAAGTTGAGGAAATAAATATTTTCCACGTGCCCGAGTCCTTTGGATTTTACCCGGACGAGCACCACCAAGCCGTTGCCCAGGAGACCGACCGGGAACACCGCGGAGTAGAGCTGAGGCACGAGCTCGGCCGACAGGACCTTGGCGTCGTAGCGGTCGCACTGTTCTGTTGCGGAGCCATTCAGACTGTCGTTGACGAAGACGTCGTAATCGCCGTCCGGTGCCAACGTGTGATTAGCCATCTCTCGGCTGCCCTGTGGGGAGATGGAACGTTATTTTTCCCCTTCGTACAGCTAGCGGTGTCCTCCTGGAGGAGGCAGCAAACAGCGGAGCACCCGTGCAGCTAGACTTTCCCGCTCCTGGGGTTTGATTTTAGCCCGAGGAGGTCTACGGCTCAGAAGATGGAGAACAAACATTTCTTTAGCACGTCCCTACTTCCTGAGTGCGGCTGCTAGAACCATCTATCCGTTAAGCGCTTAGGTGCTTAGCTGTCTGCGACTCCCACGGGCACATACGAGCAGGCAGGACACTTCCTCGAAGAGCCTCATTCTCCTGGTAGACACGAGACTCGGCCACTTGTACACAAGATGCAAGTAAACACACAGCGAGAGAGAACCAAGTGCCGTGGTTTAGTTTCACAAAGTTGTTGTCAGTTACGGTTTCTACATCTTTACAAAGTCTGCTCGCCCACCGAAAACAGCTTCCTGTGACAACAGGCTGAGAGGTGTGAGTTCTTGGCTCGAAGGAGGTGAGCAAACGTTTGCAGAAGCGAAACCATCCCGAGCATCAACATGGACATAGCCAGCTAAATACGCGGACGACTTACCGGCTGACTGACTTCCTGGGGCGAAGGCAGCCTCCCGGCCCACCACGTGAGCCGCGCTGGGGATGGCCTGGGACAGTGGGGAGACCGGCTTCCTTCCGAACAGAGGGTCCTGACCTCTAGGGACGAGAGAAACCACCGTGTTGTCCCGGGTGACTCTGCCCACCAGTCACGGGTCTCGGGGACTGACTGACATAAAGCCACTTGAAAGCTCCCCAGTCCCCGGCGTGTGTCTCGAGCCTCTGAGAGAAAAGGGAAGGTTGTTTTCCTCTGTACCCCGCCTCCAATTTCCGTGTGGCCTTTAGACAGCCCTCGTCCTGGCCGCCCCAGATAAGGGAACTAAATTACGCTGCTCCTTGGTGATAGTGACAGAGAGATAGGAAGGCGCTTCTGACATGTAATGCCGCGCAGGGAGCATCGAGTCAGGCTCGCAGACCAGAGGGGCCCAGGGCTCCCCGGCAGCCTCGCGTCGGCGTGAGCAGAAGGCCCCTCCCTGAGTCGACACGGCCTTCGAGAACTCGTAGTGAGGACCCCAGTGAACGGCAGCGCTTGGGTTTTCATTGTCACTTTTGAGAGACACTGGGAGCTTTCGCTGAAGGATGAGGTCCCGAGAGAGGACTTCACGACAGTGGAAGCCACAGAGTCACATCTGCTGGAAAGGGGGGGGGGGGCGGCGGCGCAGAAATGGGGTCTGGGCGCCAGCGAGCGTGGGGCTGCTGTGAGCACCAATGTGGGAGTGAGGCGAGCTGTCAGGGGCTGACCCACCTCGGAGGAGGAGAACCCAGCGCAGGGCACTCCCGCGAGGAGGACGCAGAGGCTTCCCCAAGTCAGGGCTGCGGAGAGGAGAATGCGAGGGGAATGAGATCGGCACCCGACAGGGCGGGGTGGGGGACGGGGGGGGGCGGGGGGTGGTGAGGTTTGAGGCCGGAGAGAGGAAACTGAAGAAGAGTCCAGATTTGGAGCGGTGGGAGGAGGTTGTGGGGAGCGGGGGGAGGGGGTGGTTTGGAAGAAGGATGAACTGAGAAGAGGAACTTGAGAGAACTAAAGAGTCTGCACGACCCTCTCCTGGACCGAGGCCTTGCATCTGTGCTGGACCTGAGGGCTCGTGGGTGGGTTTAGCGTTTGTACCTCTGGCTGAACGACATCCTGTGAACACCAAACAGGTGTCTGATTCAGAACGTGGGCCTGTTACGATAGACCTAGAAACGCGGAAAGTTTTAAGAGAATGGAAAAATAAACATAAGACGGTATGCGGCGGAGCGTTAAATTTAACTCAAAGGGAAACCCGTGGCACCCCTCCGTGTGGGGGGAGGGGTTGGTGCTGGTGAGAACGCGGCTGTGACTGCTTCCCAGCGAGTCACCCTCTCTCCCTGCCCCCGCCCCCCTCTGTATGGGCTTCCGCGAGGGAGGGAGGGTCACCGTGCCGTGGGAAGCTCTGCCCACTGGTGGCAGCCACAGCCCTGGGACCAGCGGCGGTCCTTCGCCCTGGGGCTCTACCTCCCGGAGCAGGGCTAGTGGGCGCCACACCTGGGCCCCCCCAGAACCTGGAGTGAGGAGGCGACAGTGGCTCACGACGCTTTACGGCCCGGTGCTCACTGGTCAGCCCCGGGCGAGGGGGTGCGCGTCGAGTCCAGTTTCGAGACTTGAAAAACCCCCGTGGGTGAACACGTGACGGGGAAACGCAGAGTAAATTCCACCAGGCGGCGCCTCACACGTGTCCCGGGGTCTTGTGAAATTTGAGGTTTCCCGAAGAAAGACACGGTTTCGTACATGCTGGATCGCCCTCGCTTCTCGGTGTTGGCGTGGCCTTCGCTTTCAGGATTGTTTTGTTTTGGCTCGATGCCCGGCATTCTGCTCATCCACATGCAGGCCGCGGGACTCCTTATTTTAAACACGGGCGTATTTTTATTGACGTCGCGTGCGTTCGCGGTAGGCGATGGCATCGATCGGACACACTGATACGGCGGCATGGTTGCCAGCGGACACCTCCATCACGCCGCGTGACCATCGTCATTCCTTCTCGCGGTAGCAACGGTTAACATCCCTCCTCTTAGCAAGTTTCGCGGTTACGATCCCGTTTGGCTGCCTGCGATTGTCGCGCCGCGCCGTAGATCTCCAAGGCCGTGCACGGGATTCTTGAAACTCCTGGAGTGGCGGAAAGGAATGGTGGAGAGGTTCGAAGTTCAGGCAGAAGGAGAGTTGTATTTACCATCCGAACACCTGGAACCATGAGGTCCTCGCTGTCTGCGAAACGTTACCACGCTCTGTGGACTTGGCACGTGGGCGACACACCTTACCCTGTAGGGCCTGGGTTTCCCAGTTTCAGTCTAAGAAGCTATCACGTCACAAATCTCATTCCTTCGTACATGTAGATCCTCATGTATACAATTCACTTACTTAGCGAGTATTTATAGAGTGCCTGGCAGGTGCCCAGTGCTGTTCTAGGTACAAACGAAAGAGGCAAACGCCAGGAACTTCACGGAGCGCATGCTCTATAGAAAAAAAAAAAAAAAAACGAAATAGGTAAGTACATCCCAGGGTAGCGGGAGAGCAGTCCTACGGAGAAACGCAGAGCGGGAGGGAGAACGGGGAGGTCGGGGCGGTTCTGGGGGTTCGCGTTTTGCCCCGGGCGGGCAGACAGTGCCCAGCTGACAACAGGAGCACTGAAATAGCCAATGTTAGGGCCGAAAATTAACGCTCACTTTCTCACCTGTTCCTGTTGTGAAGTTCTTACTTACACCAGGGAGGTGGGAAAACGCACTGGGTAATGGATTCAGCAATAATTTTACAGACGATGCAGAAATAGTCTCCACGTTCCATTGACCCTCGAAGGTAAGAGAGAGTTTTAAGATGCTGCAAAAAACACATCATTCCCCAGGCGGCAAAGGACTGAAGACCGTCTAGACAGATGCCTGCCTTCCAAGGCGGCGTCAGCCCAAGGCCTCCGAGATACCAAGACGAGACGTGGTGTAAGAGAAATGTATTAGCAAGAAGGTCTCAGGGAGGTGGCAAGGTGAGCCGGGGGAAGCTGGGAGAGCTGCCGGACCACAAGGCAGGCCTGGCCCGCCATCCCCCTGGGGCCTGCCGGGGGCAGTCTTTCTTGTCACACAACATGCTCAGTGCCGTGGCATCCCTTTCCCGGTCAGTTTTTGTCGACCCCTCAGGTCACGTGCCTTCCATTTCTCATCGCCAGCCTCTTGCCGCAAAGCCCGGTCTATGACAGAGTGTGGACTCTCTCACGGGATTTATTATACGTATCACTCGTGCCATCATAAAGTGGAAACATCCCAAGCCGACCCATTGTAGGTTGGGCCAGTCTGTTTAAGAGGCTCCTTGGCCTCCGGCCCCCTTGCCACGTGACCCTCTTCTCCACCTCACTGCCGCCACCGTCAGCCTGATCGTGCCCTTCTTTTATCTCAGACCTGTGTGCGTGGATAAGGGGTTTCTATTCACCAGGGTCCTCCACCATCCTGGGGAGCGAACTGCCCGCGTCGAGCCCTGTGCAGTGGGCAGGGCGTTTAGCTCGCCAACTTGACCTCACTGGCCTTCCGGTTTTACTCCACTGACGTCCACGCTCAAGGTCAGATTTCCGGTTTGTTAACGCGGCTCCACCACTGAACTCTTGAAATAAAATGGCTCGGTCTCTGATAACCGCTTCCAGTCTTTGGTTTTTCTCATGTCGTTGACCTTTTCTGGGCTTGTCGTTCTCCTTCATCAAGCCCTCCAGCCTCTGCCCGTCTGGCTGAGATGTGACAGTCTGTCACTTGGTCGTCCTCTGGGCAGTGCCCTGACCTCCCGTGAAGCCCCAGCCTTAGATCCATCCATCGACCTATTTCTTCCCTCCATCCATTCACTGAGTACGTGTTTTTGAGAACAGTTGACACCTCTTAGCCATGAAGATGAGCTCCATCACCAGCGTATGGTCTCCGAGCTCAACGAGCCTCCAGAGAGTCTCTAGTTCCCCTGGCAACTCTTCTGAGTGTCCCAAATTGTCACTTTCTCCTATTTTCTATCAGCTATTTCAAGCAATTTAAAACTCACCCAGTCTCTTCAAACTCCCCCTCCTACCACCGACGTGGACGCCCAGGGGAGAACCTCATCTCCTACCGACGTGGACACCCAGGGAAGAACCTCATCTCCTGCTTTTCTTGGCACTCTCTCAACCTCCTGGTCCACGGCTTCGGACATCACTGTGGCCATCTCCCTTCTTTTCTCTTCCCCTGGCCAGAGATGCTCCCCTTATGTCAAAGGCTCTGGATGTCATTCTAATTTCTACCAGTTGTTTCTACCTTTTGTGCCGGCTCCATCCTCTCTCTCTCTCTGTTGGATTCTTCAGGTTTTTAAAATGCTCAGATCTCTCCCGCAAACAAAGACGATAAACCCACCATTAACCCTCCGCATTCCTCACTACCCACTCTCCCTCTTCCTAGGCAGCCTCCGTTGTCTAAAGTCCCAGTTCCCACTTCCTCATGGTTCATCCTCTGCTCCATCCCCTCCCGCCTGGCTCCTGCCCCCGCCATTCCACGGAGACGGGTTTCCCCAGGGTCATCACCAGCATCCTGTGGCGAAATGCAATCAGTTGCTCTGGTGAGTCGAGGCCACATCACATGCCCACGAACGGGAAGTGTCCAATGCCTCCCTACTTCCCAATAACACTAACAACAACAAGATTGTGAGGCCAATAACACACAAACAGCATAACACCTAGAGCTACCCAGGCCGAAGAGGTGTGTAATGTTTTTGAAACCCCTATAGACTTAAAAACAAAACAAAACAAAACACGTGTGGGACTTGCCAGTAGAGATGGCAGGGGGAAGTAGGATCACAGACTCTCTCTCCTCTGGCGCCTTACAAAACGGCCAGAAAATAGTTTCAACAGAAATTCTAAAAACTTGCTAGGAGCAGTTGAATAAGAAATAGGGTACGATCTTGTATCAAAACGTGGAATAAAGTGCGTTAGAGTTGTGCCTAAACCTAATCCCACTACAGAGGTCGTACTGAAAGAAAGAAGGAAAATTAGCAAACCCTGAGAATTATCCTCCTGCTCTCCAATTAGGAGACGAGTGGACTCTGGAGGTGAGTGTGTGTCCCCAGGAGAAGAAACGTTCAACGCCTACCGAGTAAAAACTCCCATGTTCCGGAGGGAGTTCTAGGAGTTTTCATCTTCTAAGACAACGTGCTGAGTTAGGCCAATAAGACAAATCCCACAGGAGTGGAATATAGCCTTGCCTCCACTGAGTGGGTTCTGGTAATAATATTTTTCTCTCTCTCTCTCACTTTTTTTTTCAGGATTTCGATTCCTTCTAAAATATCTTAAATCAAATTGTGATTTAATCAGATCTTTCGTGGGGGGTGGGGCTTAAGCCTGTGGTTTGTGAAAGCTGTCAACCGTCACTCACGGTGACTATTTCCTTGCGTGTTTTGTAGTCCGTGAGTTAGATTTATTTGGGATTATTTTTCCTGCAGTAGTTTGCTGTGGCCTGAAGGGGAAGCACTTCCTTCCCGAGGAGTTTTGCATTTCTTTCAGCCAGAAGCACTAGGGATGTATGGATGACCTGAGATGAGTTTCTTTGGTCTGGTTAGGGGGTCCCCCATTTTGAGGGTATTATAAAACTCAACCTCATATTTGCATGAGACACAGGTTGTGGATTCCCAGAGGAGATTTTTTTTTTTCCCTCTACCACTTAGAGATTAAGCAAAACCCATGAAACTTGTCTACTGTCGTCCTACGACGGGCCAATTTCTTCTAGTCCACTTATTCCCAAGCTGAACGTCAGGACCTCTCAGATCCAGCTCCCCATGTCATGTAGCCCAACGCTTTGCTGTCCACCCCCCACCTCCAAAGTTCCAGTTACTAGTGGGCTTTTTCAGTGTGTGGCCTTTGCTTACATACATGGGACAGCGATCAGCATGATACATATCCATTGTGTAGTGTTTCGACACATATTTGTTCGTTTATTCCTTGCACAGGCCATTAGTGCCTACCGTCTTGCAAATCTTCCTTTTGGCCTGCATCCCCTGGCCACTCTCCTCTGCTCTGCCAATGTGGAGGCTTCTCTCGTTGATGGCAGACATACCCCTCCTTCTGATTTTCAGCTGGGTTTGGCCAATGGGGAGTTTTAGGCAGGAGACTGGAGAATGAGGTCAAGGGGTTGAGCACCGAGTACTGAACCGCGTCCTGTCCACATCTTTGTAAAGAACTCGCTGCCAGAATATCCTCGGTTGCCCTATTTGACTGTGCCGCGCACCATCTAACAAGGCTCCTCAGGAAGCATCTCCCGAGGGCCGGGCACTTTGCCAGGCCCTGGGAGAAAACAATGCTCAGAGCAAGGCCTGTTCTCCACCCTGGTGGCACGAACGTCCTGGAGGGAGATGGTCAGACACCTCACTGACTATGTTCAGGGAGTCACGTGCCATGCTGGGGGAGCACGTGGCAGCTGGGAGTGGGGGGCAGTCAGCAAGTCCACGGGGCCCAGGGTTTCCCAGGTAGGCGTCCTCTGAGCCGAATGCCTGAGTGGGAGCGAGCCAAGTGGGGAGTGCCCAGGCCTCTTTTTTCAGGTCCATCTGCCTGTATCTCAAAGATGAGGCGAGGGAAGGGAAAGCAGCACAATTCCAGGTGGAGACATTTTGTTATTTCTCAGCATCTGTGCCTGAGTTTTGGTGGAAGGGGAAGCCGGAGCCACGACTGTTTGCGCTGTTTGCGGCGGTGTTCTTGGGGATGCAGAGGTCTCGCTCGGCGGCGAGGGAGTCTCACGAAGAGTTCTCGCTGGGGATGGATCCCGGGAGACACACCTGCAAGGGAGCGAGCGAGGCAGGGCAGGGCGGAGGGGGAAGCCAGGCAGCTTCCGCCGATCCTGTGCAGAGCTTTCGAGCTGGGATGGCACCGTCCCACGCCGAGGGAAGGGGGGACAGGCCTCTGCCATCGCACGTCGGCCTGTCGTTGGCCTCGGCCATCCCCGGGGACGGGGCATAGCCTGGCAGGCAGGTCCCAGGGCTGAGTGCGGTTCCCGGTGCGGGGCACAGCAGCTCCCTGTCCTCCGCCGGCAGCTGGGAGAGTGGGTACACTGACCGTGAAGAGGGCATCTGGGCAGAGCCCATAGCACCCACTGACCAGGCTGAGGGGTCCGGGTTTCCCACAAATTTTATTTGCCCTAGTGACAGAAAATGGGGAACTGACATTTCCCAAACCGCCATGATGTAAGGCCATGAAACCCACACACGAGGTTGTGCACACTGCGGGTGGGGTGAGTCACATGCACCCTGCTGCTCCCTGCACTTGACCGGGCCCCTGGCCACTCACCTGCGGTCATCAGGACGCGAACAGAAGAGGAGGCGGGGGCCGGAAAGTCCCTCCCGGCGTGGCCTCCGGCAACCCCTTTTCTCTTTCTCCTTCTCCATCTGAGTGGCCACGCTCCAGCTTTTGCACGTTTGGGTGGACTGGACAGTCACTGGACAGTCACTGGTCTGATATTAATTGTTAGGTACCTTTTCTTATGAACAGAGGTCAAAGGTAATAACCTAAGTAGCATCTTCACTTTAGAAATATTCCCTTTAACACAATCGAATCATGATGGATTTTAACTGTACAAGACAGGGTTGGGCCCTGACCCTCAGCCTGGGTGAGTGCTGGGCCCTCCTAGGGCCGAGGCGCAGGTGAGCCCCACACGTTAGGGACCGGTGGCTGTGCTCCGTCCCTGCCCGGCCCTCCCCAGGGAGGGTCCCTGAGGCTCCTCAGAGGCTCCGCAGCCATCCCAGTCCAGGCCCTCTAGCCCCCAGGGACTTAATTTGAGCTGGCCGCTATTGTCTCTGCGCTGGGGGCCTTGGTACCCATCTCTTTCCCATCTCAAAGGATTCCGCCCCACGCTCTGGAAAGGGTCATTGAAAGGGCCCTTCGTTTCCCAGGAAACCAGAACTTTAAACCACAAAGGCTGCACCTGTCCCCTCTGGAGAGCCCAGAACCCGGGGACCAAGCCGCGCTTCCCTAGGGGGAAGGAGGAAATGTGACTCTTCCTCCTCTGGCCCGTGTTGACACGGGAGGTCACAGGCAGGAGTCTGAAGCGATCTGGCTTTTCTGATTGCGTCACAGAGCCAGGGGATGTTTTTTCCGTTCTTATCTTGCTTGGCGTCCCACAGAGTCTGACATCGCTGATACTTCTCCTTTGGGGCTCCTTGCTGTCTGTGTTCCTGAGCCATGTGTCCACCCCCGTGGTGTCCAGTGCCTGTGACCCCAGATGTGGTCTCCACCCATGTGCGGGGCTGGATTCGAGGCCAGCACATCCAGCTTCTCCTGACACCGCCTGGAACTTGGGCGCCCCTCCCCACCCGCTCCCCTCCCCGCCCCCCAGCCCTGCACACATGCGCAATTTCTAAGTCCACTTGTCCTGAACACTGAACCCATCATCATGCATCCTGAGCCAGGATGCCCGCCCCACTGGGCTGGAGCCCAAGCCTTGACCTCCGTCCTTCCCACATTCTTTCCCTCCCTCAATCCGAGGCGGGAAGGGTCGAGGCCGTAAGGGTCACTCTCCCCCTCAGCTTTCAAAGTTGCTAAGTCTCTCCACTCAGAGCTCTTTTCCTGGGCAGAGGCCTTCGTCATATCCCAGCAAGGTCACTGCTAAAGCCTCCACCTAGGGTCTCTGTGAGGAAGCACACTATCTTCTCGAATAAGTATTGGGTGAATAAATGATTAAAGGGCCAACCCCCTGATTTATGACAGCCTCCACCGGAATCTGTTATTTACTCTGTTCGGGTGAAGGACAGGAGAGGAGGTTTGACTAAGGAGGAAGACGCCGGGCTGGGAGGCAAAAGCAATATTATTTTGCAATTCATCGAAGGCAGTTTCCAAAAGGACAGACAGAGACCTTGTAGTTGAAACGTCCACAGTCTTCGTCGGCTCTGTCTGCTGTCACTAATCACTGCAGACAGGGTGGCTTAAACAATAGCCTTTTCTTTCTCACCATTCTGGAGCCTAAGAGTCCAAGGTCAAGGTGCCCGTGGATCTGCAGGGTGGGGAGAGCCTGCTCGCTGGTCCGCAGAGGGCCATTTTCTCAGTGTACCCTCACAGGGGAATCGCAGAGAGACAGCAAGCTCTTTGTGAGTCTCTTATAAGGACACTAACCCCATTCGTGAGGGCTCTGTCTTCATGACCTCATCACCTTCCGAAGGTCTCACCCCCAAATACCAGCACCTTGGGGGTTAGGATTTTCCTTTCTTTCTTTCTTTTCTTTCTTTCTTTCTTTTTTTTTTTGGCGGGGGGGTGCGGCAACCCTTGGTTGACCTCACGGATTGCAAGGACCTTGTCAGCTTTCAATCCCTGATTTTTTATTTATTTTTTAATTGTTTTACACCTACAGCACCTGGTCTTCCTAAGTGGTCTCCCATCCAAGTACTAATAAGGCCCGACCCTGCTTAGCTTTCGAGATTAGATGGGATCGGGCGTGTTCAGGGTGGCATGGCTGTAGACGGTTAGGATTTCATGATATGAATTTTAGGGGTCACAAACGTTCAGTCCGCAACAACTGGTGAACAGATATCCACGTATCTGTGTATGAAAACCTGTCCAGCCCACTGGGAAGAGAAAGGGGCGTCTGGGAAGCATGGAGGGGAGACACGCCTCTTGCTGGGTGGTGCGGGACGTAGGAGCTTTGCATCGTGCTGGTGGAGACGCTCTGGGTGTGAGCAGTGGAGACGGACCCAGGCCCACCTAGCGATGGAGGGGAGTGCCGGAAGGTGCGTGGGGCTGATCACAGGACAGAAGGAATCGCCGGGCATCTGGCCTTGGCACTGACACGACCCAGGCTAGTTCTGTGTTGGGACATCTCCCCTGGGTGGTCATGAGTCTTCTCTCCAGGGCACTGCTGGCCACTGCGGGGCCCTGTCATGGCCACATTCCTGGGAGCAGGAATCTGACTGGCTTAGCTAGATTTTGTGGTAGGCAGGTGGCTTCTTTAGCTTGTGTCCACTGCAGTGGCCCTCGAATGATCATCAAAGGCCCGCGGAGGGGTCTTGGCAAGTCTCGCCAACGAATTGCACCTGCAACTAATTAATTACAAGTCCAAAGAAAATACAGGACACAGCGGACTACGTTAAATGACACCCCAGGGGTGCAGCCATTTAACCAAAAACACAGAAATAGACCAGACATTTTGGGGAGACATAACATATGATAAAGATGGCATTTTAAGTTAGTAGAGAAATTATTTAATTATGGTCTTGGGATGGTCGTGTGTCCGCTGGTAGGAAGAGAAGACTTGGATTCCTGCCCGACTCCATACCCCAAGATAAATTCCAGGGAGAGCGATGCAAATCAGGAAAATGGCGCCACGAAAGCTTTAGAAAGAAAAATGGGAGATTTTGCCCTCTCAGCATGTTTTCTAAACATGCCACACGACCCAGAAAGCAAAGAAAGTGACTATGTTTATTTGCGTAAAAACAAAATCTCTCTGCATGGCAAAGAACAATAGCCGCATTCATGAGTGGTCGTCACGGGTCAGCTAATACGTGTTACGCATGCCCGTTCATCTATTAATTTATTCACTCCTTGGAACAACCTTTGAGACTGGCATTATCATGCCCGTTTTGCAGATGGAGAAAGCAAGGCACAGAGAGCTCACGTAACTTGCCCGCCATGAAGCGGAAAGGACCAAGGTGTGGTGTATAAAGCTGCGGCATAAAGTGTAAAAATAAGAGATAAGGTTCCTGATGTGAATTTGCTTATAAATGCAGGACATAGTTCCTGAATGATAAGACACCGGTAACTTAATCGCCCTGCAGGACAGGAAACTGGGTCACCAAAGACAGGGGCGGGAAGGAGACTTTTCGCTTACTCCCCGGGTATTTGGTATGGGTCAACGGAAAGGCAGCAAGGAGACAGGGAAACCACAAAACCAGCCCCAAGAATTCAACAAGCCTGCAAGCCCCTCTCCCCACCCCCAGCCTCGTGACACCACCTCAGGGCAGGGACGTTGGGACAATAAGGAAAAAGGACATTCTGTGTAGCATAGTCCACTTGAGGAGGCGCAGATCCTACCAGTGGGTTCCGGACGGGCTTGCTTTGCAAAACGGTCACGATAACACAAGGGCACTGCAGGCGGTGAGCGTCAGGTGTCTGCAAACATAGCCGCTTGCGAGCAAACCCCAGTGCCTGGGGCCCACGTGATCCTGCTTTCTCTGCCCCTTCGCTGCCTCCGCTCCCCACAGGCCTGGGCTCCTGTGGCTGGAGGGAGCTCGTGACACCCACTTCTTCTCCCAGTCTCTCCTTTTGACCTGTAGACAGAAGACCCTTTTTAAAAAGCAAAATTGATGGTGTCTAACCCAGTCAGGGGTTTCCTGTGGCCTGCAGGATAAAATCCACACCAGACACTGTACACAGTAGGCAGTCAATAAATGTCGAAACAGTGGCTAGGTGCGGGATGTGGACTCAAATAGCCGACGCGTGTGGGTACTGTGTTCAGAGACTCCCCACTCCTGGCCACCCTGGGCTTTGCTTCTGCCCAAAGGGAGGGCAGAGAGTTCACCCAGGGATCCCTTCCCGGTCTTGTCCTGCCTCCATGCTGGCCACCGCTCCTGATCTCCCTCTGCGGGGAGGCCCTCACTCACGCTGCCTGCCTGCCTGTCTGTCTGTCTGTCTGTCTGTCTACCTACCTACCATCTGTCTAACTCGTCTTCACTGCGCCACTGTAGGCACGTGGACCATGCCGTGGTCGACTTCGCCTCTGCTCACCTGCACAGTCGTCTCTTCTCCCAGGCCCTACCCGAGGGGCGTGTTAGGGCCCCTGCTCAGTGCCTTCCCTGTTCACCTTCTCCCGGGGGAGGCGGCTCCCTGGTCTCAGAGCCGCCTCCCTTTACCGCGTTTGTAATGCTTTTTTAAGCACCCGTATCATTCAGTTTACTTGCCCGACTTTCTCTCTAAATAGTGAATCCGATGCGGACAGGGATGCTCATGGCATGGTCGGTGTCTTGCACGTAGTAGACCCTCCAAAAACGTTTGTTGAATGCTCGGTTGTCGAATGTTAAGCTAATGGTTAATGCGCACCTGAACTGTGCTAGGGAGGCCCCCCCACCCGCACCCCGGTCCGCCTAGCCGCAGGCTTCTGCTTCAGCTCCAAGGAGGGCAGAACCTCGGGGGAGGACTGATGGGGACGCTTCCCATGTCACTCCCACCCCTGACCGCCCGGCTTCCACGGGAGGGAGGGAGGCTCGGAGTCTATTAACTGTTCCGCAGGGTTCCAGATCTGGATTGAGGGGGTGGTAACAAACCCCATTTCCTTTCCACACCTGAACCACGACGGCCCATGGGCTGGAGCTTCTCATTGGATAGTCAAGACTGACCCAGTTCTTAATAAATTCACTCCTACCCGATTTCTCCTTTGTGCACAGGCTCCCGGCAGGCTGAGAAGTTGGTCTGCTACCCCTCCCCCCAGCCCCCAATGCCCACCCAACCTCCCAGTTTGCTTGGAGCTGTGGGGTCTACCTCGGACCAGAATCACGTTTGCAGGTCAACCCCCTCAAAAGGCTTTCCAGAGGACCTATCCAAGGCCAGACAGGCTGAACGCGGCACCATAAAGTTGGAGGGCTCTTGACGTCAATTACTCTAAATCCACGGGGTTTGGTTTCTCACCCCAAAAGCCATCTCCAGTCTGCAGGCTTCAATTCCACTGCAGAAAGTGAGCCTGATCTCACACCACGGGAAGAGTATCCTTTCGGGGAAGTCATCCTAATCTAAGGAGGAACCAGCTGTGATCAGAAAGGGGACTGCCGGTCACAAGGACTCTGCACGCCAGGCACTGCCCTCAACACTTAACATGCCATTGCTCATTGAATCCTCTGGACAAACCCGAGAGGCAGGAGTATTATCAGCCCCACCGTACAGACGAGGAAACCGAGGCTAAGAAACACGAACGAACCTACTGCCTAGGAATTTAAGCCTGGGAATCCCCGAGGCCTGAGTCCAAGTTACAGTGATAGCCATTGAACAACTATCGTATGCCAGACACACACTGTCCAATGCAGTAGCCGTTGGCCATATTAAAATTAAAGTAATTAAAATGAAATAAATAAAAGTTCAGTGCCACGGTCGCGTCAGCCACAGTCTGCACTTAGTGCGGTGGTGGCTGCCAGGTCGCCGGATGGGACGGTGTGGGCACGGAGCGTTGCCATGATTTCAGAGCATTCCCCAGGACAGTGCTGGGCTAAACACTGCCGGTCCCAACAGGACTCTACCAGGTAGATAGTAACAGCATCCCAAAGCACAGGAAAGGAGTCGAATCCAGGGACTTTAAGTCACTTTTGCGCGGCTCCCACGGCTGCAAGGCAGGAACCCGGCTCAGCCCCACTTCGAAATTCCCATTCTCGCTTCTTCCAGGCTCTGCTTTCTCCCCGGCAGAAAGGAGTGAGTTAACCCATCGGCAGAGTCCCGACGGGATTATCCGCTAGAAAAACATCGTAATTTTCTTAAGAGGGACTTTCGAAGAATATTAGTTAGTGGAAATAAATCCAAGCAGGGGAATTTTAGAGTAAATATGGGCCATTGCTATTTTAAAACTGACTTTGTTGTTTTCTCTGCAGAGCTATCATTGCCTTCTCCGGGCCTGACACGGATGGCCAGAGTTTTCCAATTCTTCTGGGATAATTTATTGGACAGAGTTAAAAGGATGATTCACTGGAGGGACAAGGAAAGGGAGGGGAACGATTCTTCTGCCAACATAAGCGAGATCCGTATTCGCTTGTAAAGAAAGCATCAGACAGCCCCTTTTCTACATGAGACGGGTTCTCCCTGGAATTTGAAGCCGCGTGCTCAGCGTGGGCGCCAGACATCCCATTTCTGTTTACTTTTCACTGGGAACGGAGGGCTCAGAGCATAATCCAAAACCAGAAACGAAAGCGAAACACTCGAATCCTGAGCACTTGAACATTCTATGTTGCCAGTTAAGTCTAGGTTCATGTGCTTTCAAAACCAGCTCGTGGGAAGACGCTGTTAGCGCTCCGTCATGGAGACCCAGGCGCGAGTCCAGCCTCTCCCCGGCCCGCGTGCCACCCGCTCCGAGCCAGGCAGGGTCGTCCTCCGACAGCGGCCCTGGCTCCAGCAGGCTCAGCAGGATGGGCTTTAAGCGGTGCTTTTCAAGCTTGGCTCCACTTAGAATCATCAGGGGATCCTGAAGGTCAAAAACCACAGGCCACGTTGCAGCCTGATTCAGTCGGAATCGCCGGGCGTGGGACTCAGGTGCCACACTATGTGTGAAACCGCCCAGGCGACTGCGATGTGCGGCCTACGTTAGGGGCGCCCCCACGAATTCCAGGCGCCCCTCTCCCGCTCGCACCTGCCCTGCTCGGGGTCTCTGACGGCTGCCCAGGTGCACCAGGGAAAACACCACGTGGGATTGAGAACGTGGGATTGAGAACGTGCCACCGCTCCGGCTGGCCCAGACCCACCCCGGCAGAACCGCTGGGGCTGGGAGCGGGCTCTGCTCCTCCTCCGTCGGGTCAGGGGGCTGGACGGACTGGTCCTTGACAAGCTTTCGGGTTTCGTACCGTACGAGCGGTCAGCACGAGGTGGTGACAGTGAGGGAGACAGGGGAGGGTGAATGAGAACCCCACCCGCATCCCGGTCATATCTGGTTGCTTCGAACGCTTGGGTTTTGCGAGAGATGCGTGGTGTTTTATGGACCATGAGAAATGCTTGGTCACAAGACATTTTCTGCCCTTGTTGCAAAGACTGTGAGTTCGGCCATCTGCAAAAATGAACTCTGGGCAGCTGGGGCCTGCGCTTCACCGCAGGCCTCCACCTGTGTCCTCCGGAGGCAAACAGTGTGAAAATGCCCGTCTTGTCTGTGGTCAAGGTGGCGGGGGTGGGGAGTGGGCCGTGGGGACGATACCACAGTGGCCACAGGGGGGCAGTGCAGCCCAAGGCTCTCAGTGGTTGTGAAGCCCTTTTGCTTGACCTGTGTTTGAAAAAGACTTTTCTCTAAGGTATGCTTTAAAAAACGAGTTACCCCCTTCAGAAAAAGAAACAAAAAGAAATCCCGGAAACGTGACGGCGTCTCCATGACACAGAACCTGTAATCAGATTAAAGCGGTAACGATAGGGAGCCAAACCTAAGCTAAGACTTGTAAAAATGCTTGTGGACAACTACGAAGAAACATTGGGCGCAATTAGGACATACATAACCTAAAACATTGAAGTTTGGTAAAAATACAAGTAAGGCTTCTACAGTGAACTTTATTCAAAAGCAGAGGAGCCATGGACATGCTTCTCTGTTTTGGCGTCTTCTGCCCCCCATCACCCCTCCCCCCCCCCCGCCCCGGGTTAACACATGAAAGTCGATGCCCACGTTTGGGAGTCTGTCCTTCCTGCCGCCGATAGAAAATAAATGACTTGCAAAAATATAATCATAACGGTGGAAATGCCAATGCGTTTCAACTTAGAGCTGTTCGAAACTTAACCCTCGGGATGCGAGTGTAAACAGAATCGTAACTTATGAATTTGTACATTATTCCTCCCTGCGAAGGACAGTGGCCCTGACTTTGACTTTATCCACGGCACGGACGTGACGCCCTCCCGGATGGAGGCCTCCGGGTTGAGCAGCAGGGGCCGGCGAATGGAGTCACCACTCCAGAGAAGAGTGGGCAGCGGAGGGTCCAGGCAAGCAAGGCGTGAAGGCGTGGGAATGGGGAGCCCATGAGAATGTGCCCTGGAAAGGCCGCAGGCGCCTCGGGTACCAATTCCTTCGTGTTAACGCTGAAGTTGTTTATTAAGGCGGGAAGAGGATAAGAAGCGCGCACACGGCGGCCATAAAGATCGGCCCCTTCCGAGCCCCCCCTGTGGCTGCCCTCATCGTTTGGGACAGGTCTCGCTTCTCCCCGACCCCTTCCCTATACTCTAATAACCCCGGCCTGCTCTCCCCGCTCCTTGGTTCATGCCTCCTTCCGGCTGCGAGGTGGAAGGCAGTCCTGCAAGTATTGTCTGGGAGAGGCGGCCGGAGAGCCACCGCCAGCGGCCCTCGTCTGCTGCTCATTTCACGGAGCTCCGAGGAGGATGGCAGCTGGCCCTGCTGCCAGCGACCTTCCTGTTGGAAGGCGGGAGAGCCCAGTGGCCTGGAAACCAGAGCGTTCCAGCGCGTGGATGTGCTGGGACAGGTCGCCTCTCCCTGGAGCACCTGTGCCCTGCGGATAAGAGACACACACGGGCACAGAAGTTCACATGGGCACCCTCGTCATTGCCGTGACGACAGCCAGGTTTGGGGGCGGGATCCTTAGCTGTTTATTTGTTTTTAGGCGAGGCAGCCCTTGGTTGACCTCGCAGATGGCAAGGACCTTGTCAGTTTACAATCCTTTATTTATTTATTTTTTAAAAAATTTTGCATGCTTACAGCACCTGGTCCTCCTAGGTGGCCTCCCATCTGAGCACTAACCAGGCCCGACCCTGCTTAGCTTCTGAGACCAGATGGGACCAGGCGTGTTCAGGGTGGCGTGGCCGCAGACCCCGGGTGAGGGGTTTTGAAAGGAAAGAAAAGCAAACTTGGCGGCAGCCAGCCTCACCCTCTGGCCTCCCCCGTCCGCCGCCCGGGCCTGCAGCTAACTGCCCAGGACACGGTGTGGTCTGCTGTCTTCGTTTTCAAACACACGCTGCCGGACGCTCAAACGCACATGGATTTCCTTTCTTTTCTTTTCTTTCCTTTTTTTTTTTTTTTTAAACACGTCCATTCTTTTGCTTGAGTAGTAGAATTCAGTTGGAAATTTTAACGTTTTCAGGGCCCATTGCTCAGACACTCCACTCTTGGAGGCAGCATTTCGAAATACGAATTATTCCGGCAGTTTGACTCAGGGATAGGGCCAACTTTTAAAAATAGTTAAAAGGAAATACAATTCTCAATGTGTGCGTGCGTGTGCGTGCGTGTGTGTGTGTGTGTGAATTTTCCTAAACAGCTACTTACACCGCGCTCATATTTTTGTGTGTGTGCACTGTTCTCTCGGTGCACACTTGACCGAAAGGACAGGCATACGATCGATTATCTTAGAAGGCGGTTTTTATTAGACGCATATTTTCTTTGAAACAGGTGGCAGCTTCCCGTATTCATTAGAACATCACATACATGTGCAGATCTGCATATACGCACGCATGAAGCCATCAGCATGCTGACCTGACCCAGAAGCTAGGGCTGGCTGCCAGTCATGCAGCTCTTAAGAGCAGAAGGATGCACCTCCAGTCACCGCCCGTGAAGCCACAGCCCTCAGGTTTCAGATTTCAGAGTGGCAGAACAATCATCAGCACCTTTTCTTATTCTGACACCTTAATCCCCGGGAGGAGTGAGTGATTCTCACTTCTGCACATTTCTTCACCTGATCTTTACCACCAGGCCTTAGCTACACTGCTAGCTCAAGTAGGTACAAAATAATAAAACTAGCAACTGCAAAAACAAAAGATCACAGCCCTCTCTTTGAAATATAGAACTCCCTTAGTGTTTGGGCACCATTTATCCGGAGAGAAGGCATTTAGAGGCGCGTACACTCAGCCTGAAACAGGGAGGCTGGTAAATTGTTTTTTTTTTTTTTTTTTTTTTTTTTTTTTTGTGGCTTATAAAGCTGGGAGCAGACTGTTTCCAAATGACTGTTCCTTCTCCCTTTTGCTGATTGAGAGTTAAATCCAGAAGGCGCTACACACATGCTTATAAAGCTCTGGATTTTCATTAACTAGGTAGTCATCCCTCACCTGGATCTCACGTCTCACCTGCACGGGCCCTTGGACCTCAGGTTTGTGCATTCACAAATCTGCTGTTTTAAAGCCTCCTGGAGATGCCCCATGATCGAGCTGGATGCTCTGAAGGCAGACGTGTCAGTGAGAGACAACCCGGCGTCTGCCCGTGCCAGGTTGTGTGTGAGCTCACAGGACCGACACCTGCCCCCCGCTACTCAGCCCTCCTGTTATCCACCTAAACCTCATCCTCCTTCCATGCTTGAAGGCTCTTTTAGCACATCTCCAATCTGAACATTTGAAACCTCGGGTCTCCCTGACTCCTCCATGCTCCTCTCACCTCACACCTAAATCTCCCCCCCTCCCACCGTTCTGCTGACGCTCATCCTAAGTGCTGTGAATATACGTCTTCCTTCCCATCCCCCGTACCTCAGCCTAAGCGGAGGCCTCCTCACCCTCACCTGCTTGCTGCTAGTCTCCTGGCCCTACACGCTCGCCTTTCCAGGCCATCCTTTGGGCATGGAATGAGCCTTCTGCAACGCCGGCCAGGGCCCCCTTCTCTGCTCTCAGACTTGGAGGAGCAGAGCGGCCTTGTTCTTCCCCTCAGGGCCTCCCCTAACCAGCCGCACGTCTTTGCCTGCGCAGCGCCCGCAGCCTGGAGATCCGCTGTCCTCTCCTTTGCCGACAGCCGATCCCCCTCCGGTCCCGTCACTGAAGAAGCTGTCCCAGCTCTCCCCAGGCCAACGGCTCTGCCCTGGTCCTGAATGTCCATGGGACTTATTAACTCACCTTGGAGGAAGATGCCCTTCCTTAACCGACTGCGTTCATGTCCCTTCTCCCCATGGCAAGGCGAGGACCCGTTTTAAACATATTTACAACTCGTATGTTGCCTTGAGCAGGCAAGGAATTAATATGTTTCTGGATTCCTGGTCAGGGATACCAAACTCGAGACTCAGCAGTTTTCTGGGGAATTTTTTTTTTTTTTTTTTTTTTTTTTAATAATGAACTTTTGCAGTGCATGGCGAGTTTGTCCATAAGCCGACGGACATGGAGGGGGGTTGACGGGGCTGCTATTTCGTCCACGTGTTTTGATTTGGCGTTCTCAAATTTATGGGCTTCGACTCTGCCGGACTCAGAGCAGATGCCAAATCGACGGGTGTAGATCTTAGACCCTCTGCGACGGTAACTTCCTCCCACACCCCCCTCGGTCTGTGCGTGAAAAATGGGTCACAAGACAATGGAGATATCCTGCTCCCCAGAGGAACGAGTATAAATGGAGCTTCCGCGCTCGGGAGCCTCTCGCTGAAAGATGGGACAGTGTTTGTAGAGGCGCCCGGCGACGTGCTTTTGGAAAAACACGGAGAGGTACCGTCTGAACTTCTCCCCGACGAAGGCGTAGATGACGGGGTTGACACAGCAGTGCGTCATCCCGAGAGTCTCCGTCACCTGCATGGCTTGGTCCAGCCTGTTAGAGCTACTGCAGTTATTCAGGCCGAAGAAGACTTGGAAGGTGTGTAGGAGGAGGACGATCCCGTAGGGCGCCCAGAAAAGGAAATAAACGATCATGATCACGAAGATGAGCCTCACGGCCTTGTGCCTCTTCTTCTCGTTTCGGCAGCGAAGCAGGGTCTTCAGGATCCCCGAGTAGCAGATGACCATGACGACCAGTGGCAGGACCAGGCCCAAGATGACTATCTTTAATGCCTGGAAATTCTTCCAGAAATGATACTGGCTGGGTGGGTAATGAGGGCTGCACGTACAATGGGAGCCTTCCTTTTGGGATTTGCTAAAGATGATTCCTGGGAGGGAGGCCAACACAGCCACCACCCACGTGACCCCACTTGTCATCATCCCGAAGGTGACCGTCCTGGCTTTTAAAGCAAACACAGCGTGGACGATAGCCAGGTACCGATCCAGCGTCAAGAGGATGATGAAGAAGATTCCAGAGAAGAAGCCGATTAAATAGAGTCCCGTCAAAAACTGACACATTCCATTCCCGAAGTCCCACTGGCCTGCTGCGTAGTAAGCCCAGAACGGGATGGTGAAGAGGAAGATCAGGTCGGAGACGGCCAGGTTGAGCAGGTAGATGTCGGTCATGCTCTTCAGCTTTTTGCAGTTTATGAGGATGAGGACGACCAGCAAGTTGCCCACGAAACCAAAGATGAACACCAGGGAGTAGAGCGGAGGCAGGAGCCTGGCCGCGATTTGCTTCACGTTGGTTTTCTGGCAGGGCTCCGACATGCTGTAATCAATGTCGTAGGTCGGAGTTGGCCATGAGTAGTGCTCCATCTTGCTCTACCCTGTGAAGGAAGAAACGGTGATCTCGTATAAGGTCCTAGACTGCACTTGGTGGCCCACCGGGAATGACGCAAACTGTCTTATACGTGAACAGGCTCTTAAAATTATCGCATAGATTTCTGCATTCAGTTGAGCTCCATTTGTTTGGCCAGTGAACTTTGGTAATAAGGAGAAGGCTTGCTGCCAGCTTCCCTTGCTCACTCGCTCTATTGGGGAAATTCACAAAGGCATCATCTCATCACATAAAACCTGATGTTCCATAGCCACGTAGAGTGAGTGACGGTTTCATAACAATTTCATGAAACTGAGCCAGGCACTGTCAGCCCAGCACTACCCTGAAGCTGCCAGCTGCCATTGCCTGGAGTGAGCTCACAGGAGCCTCACCACAAGCATGCCGTGATGATTAACAGTTCCCAAGGGCGTGCTACATGCCATCTACTATTCTAAGTCATTTCTTCAATGACTCCTCAAGGTGACCCAATGAGGCAGGTCATGTTATTGTCCCCAGTTGACAGATAAGGACATCAGAGCCCCGGGGAAGATGCATAACTTACCTAAAAACACACAGCTAGGAAGCAAGTGGTTTTGAACGCAGGCAGCCTGCATTCTTACCCCCTCTGCCACCTTCCCTGCCTTTCATTCCTTTGTGAGAGAACTAAAGGGTAGGACCGTCAGCCAGGTGTCTTGATGGAGTCAGAACAAAATGGGCTGATGTCAAGGTCAACTGTAAAACCCAGACTACCATGCTCACGTTTCCTCTGAAGCTTGTGTTTCTAGTTCCTGAGCTGCTATGGTTAAGAGATCCTCACACAGACAAGAACTGGCCAAATGGGAGATATTCCATCTACTGTCAGACTTCCTGGATTAGCTCGGTCCCTTCACAACCCACCAGCTTGTCTGGTCTGTTTCAGTTTACTTCTGGACTGAGAATTCTAAGTCATCTCTGTGAGTCTCAAATTCTCTGTACCTGGGATTAGGCAGCTGAGAGAAACGCCCAGAAAACATCCCCTTTAAATTCTGAGCCAGAAAGAGAATTATACACTCAACGTGCTGTGGAACTGATATATTAAAAGGTGACTTTGTTTAACATTTTTAATTTGATATTAATTTGGACAATTTTAAGGCTTCCTCTTTTCAGGGAGAAAAAAAAAATTCCAAAAGAACCAGATTTAGACACAATTTATGGCTGGGCTCGTATTCAGAAGAAATCCTGGCAGGAAGTTTTAGTTCTCCAACCAGAAGATAATCTCTACCAAGGTTCTGGCCAAGAGTCATCTCTCTGAAAATCTTTCCTTTGAAAGATAAGGTTTCGGTTTTTTTTTTTTAAAAAACTTTTTTTCCGTTTAAAATCTTTCATTCATAATCATGTTTTGTATCTTTGATGTTATCGCAGTCTGAAACACATTCTAAATTCTAACTCTGTCCTTATCTTAAGGATTACATTTTAAGATAGTTCTACGAACACCTGGTGTTGGTCAAATGTCTCCTATGGGTTTCCTGTAAAGGCTCGTACTCATCGCAGAAGCTGAGCTCGTTAATAGACAAAGTGGTTGAGAAGTGACTTACCGGGAGAGTTTCTTGTTAGGGGTGACGGATGTCTCAGCTCCTCTGACCAGCTGAGCTGTGCAAATCGTACATATAGACAGCATCAGAGTAGGAAATGCAATTTCTATTGAACAGGAGGCGGAGTTTTAAATGCATAAGTAAAAAATCAGAGGAGTTCTTCCTTTTCCTCTTCTTCTTCTTCTTTTTTTTTTTTTAATTGAGCTTAAAATAGCTCTCTGGTCTGAATGGTTATTCTTGGGCTTCCCCAGTTACATTATTTTCTTTCTGCTCATCCAACTACAGAGTCTGCTGGGAGCTAAGAAGAATTAAAGGATATTAGCACAAGAAGAACATCGACGTGCACCTAGTCGAACCTAGAAACTAGGCGAAACGAGACAGAAATTGCTACCCAAGAGGCAAATGATTCCTACAAGGCCACGGAGCTTATCAGTGAGGAGGCTGAAAGGGCAAAAGATTCTGATTCTCTAACTATTTGTCCTTAAAGAAAGCCAGCTCAAACCAACTCGAAATTGAGAGGGGGGGGGTGCTTCATAACCCCCTGCTTGCTTCTGCCCACCCCCCCCCCCTTGCCTACCAGAATTCACACACCTTTTTTTGCTCACCATCCAATACGGATTTTTCTCCGTAAACTGAAACAACTGGTTACCTAGAGCGTTTTTAACTCTAGGTTCACCTGCAAGCGAAACAGGTTGACTACCTTTCTCTGGGTCGGATATCTAGCGGGGGACTGAAATTCATTCCGAATTTTCTCTCTACCTATTTGCTAGTGTGCAGCCCTTCAGACCAGCAGGCATCGTTGGGCACCTGCGCCGTGCCACGGACCCGGGCCACGAGAGCTCCTCATTCCAAGGATACGGCCCCTCTGCAGCGTTCAGAAATTTTCCACATGGATTAGGTCACAAATGCCGGAAAAAGGGGGCCAGGTTCAGGATGATATGCAACGGTACTATAGGCAGTCACACTAACTTTTCTTGGTGGTTGATTACTTATCTAGAAACCTCAATCGTTTGACAGCAGAGCTGTGAACACGGTGAGAACCCACCCCTGGGCCGCAGGGGCAACGTCCAGGGCCTTCCGTTTCCTGAGCTGGTGATCTGAGGCGGAGGCGAAGGAGGCAGCCCGAGGCAGGGGCCAAGCGAAGCCCAGGCCTGGGCAGTCCGGCCGCCTGGGCGCGAAGCCTGGCCCTGGCCACCGCTTTCCCATCTGTGTAATTCTCATCTGAACGACAGCAGGTCCTTCGCGGGTTTGGTGGGAGCCTCACGTGAGGCAGGGTCTATAGCACATGACATATACTCAGTAAACACCGAACTCTGTCTCCTTCGGGGGTCCTTTCTTAGGGAGACTTGTTTGATAAAATTCTCACAGGCGTGGCTCCCTGGGGTCCTAGTCTGGGGCAGATTAGAATCAGCAAACGAGAAGCCGAAAGTGTGAAGCCGCCGGGCTGCTGCTTAGAGAAGAGGAGGAAACGATTCCTGGTGAAGATGGGGAAGCTCAGAAATAGCCCGGCGACCAAGAGCCGCCTCCTGTAGGGGGACCTGTGTCTGTGTTTACGACAGAGCCCAGGAACTCATCACCCTAACCGGGGGAGCAAAGCGTGAGGACAACGCCCAGTGCCCCCCGCCTGCGCCATCCAGGAGGCTGGGCTCTGAGGTCACGCTGGATTTAAACCCCCCCGCTTCACTGTTTACTATTTGATCCGAACAAGCGACCGAAAGGCTCCAGTCCTCAGTTTTCTTATCTGTGAAATGGGGGCGCCAAAAAAAAAAAAAAACACCTCGCTGCAAACACAAACCTTGATAGGTCTGTGGTCAAGATGAAATGATATCCAGGCCCGCAGATACAGAGAACGAGCTGACGGTGGCCAAAGAGGAACTTTAAAAATAGAGGAGTTAGAGGAAGGAAAGATCTAGGGGGCCTGCAGGTTTTCAGCAGAGCTTAGAAAAATTATGTTCACGCTTACCACTTATATGGTATTTACTCAGTGCCAGAAAAAAAAAAAAAAGAAAAAGAGATCAGATGATGTAACAGGTGTGGAGACGTTTGCAGATACCTGTCCTCTGTGGGCTATTTAAGCAGTGAAATGCGAAGCACGCATTAGAAAGAGTTCACGAGACGGGCAGCAAATACATTAATGCAACGCGTATGGAAAATGGGAGGCACACGGTTTGGGTGTTTGGACGAGTAGCCTGGTGCTTGCGGATGGCACACCGGGCAGCAGTCAGATGCCAGGGGACAAACATCACATTTCTGTATGAGACAGTGATTCATTTCGTTCCCCCCCCCCACCCCACCCCTCCCCAGCACAGACCTGGGGCTTTGCCCTGTATCCCGTATCTTGTCATCTGGGTGGCTGAGCACCCGACGGCAGGCTCGCCCGCAGAGGGCAGTGTGGAGCAGCGGACCAGGCTCAGAGTCGCCCAGACTGCTGCGGACGGACAGACAGCCGGTGTACTCTGAGTGAGACGCTCGCCCCTGAGCTTCCATGTCCTCCTCTGTCAGGTGATGTGCCAGGCCGGGGGGGTGGGTGAGGGAGGGGGGTCCTGAAGGCTGCTTCCCCCTTCGGTGCTGATGACTCCGTAGATATTGGATGGAAACGGGGTGAAGATCCATAGGGCTAAACAAGGCAGCACAGCCTGGCAGGGTGGGGCTCTCCCTTTCGGCTTTCTTGGGTCCAGAGGTGAGTTCAGGTCACCTCTTGAAATATGAGTTTGTCGCAAGGATGCACGGGAAGTGAGGACCCGTGGGGACTTCTTCAGCACTTCATCGGTGAAACATTGTTCTGGATACAACAGGGACCAAAACCAGCATTGCGCCCTGCCGCGGCTTAGTTTCCTGGTCTCCGTTTTCCTTCCCACTTTGCGCCCACCTCCCACTCTGCAGGGTCCTCTTCTCACCTATCTACGGCATTCGGGCCCCCCACCAGAAACGACCCTTTGTCTGATTTGTCACTCTAGACGTGATGCCCGTGTTGGAGGGTATCTCACATCCCCTTCGTGGGCCACTGGCCAGCCTTACACAGCTGCTGCAGATCTAGTCCTCATTGTACTTAAGCTTCAAGGGCTGCTGCCCTCGCCTTGCCCACGCCCTCTCTGAACCGTATACTGAGAGCATCACTGACCAGATGGGGAGAATGTCCGGTCTTTTCCTTGGGTTCAAAAGGCCAACTGCATGAGCACAGTGAGCTGAAACCCCGCCTCACGGCAGCTCACGCGAACACACCTGGGGCTCGAGGTGACTCTAGGTCAATGTCGGTCAATGGGGAGATAGGCTGTCGAAATAGCAAATGCATCTTTTAGTTTTGAAAACAAATATCTCATTATAAAACCAACACACGCTCGCTGCATGAAGTTAGGAAAAACAGAAAGAATAGAAAGCAGGAAGAAAGGCAGGCATATCCTCACAATCTCAAGACAGCCCCCGACATATGATGTGCTTCAGCCCCGACCTTTTCTGACGCACACTTTCTGAGTAATTGGTCTCGCTCGTATACCAGCTCTGTGTGCTGCTCTTTTTTTTTTTCCCCCTAAAACATTACATCATCGGCATTGCCTCCCGTTATTAAAAATTCTTCATAAATGCAGTTCTTTAACCGTCGTTTTGATTGAGGTGTAATTTACATGCGGCAAAGCACACGAATCCTAGGTGAACAGCTCAGTGACGTTTTGATGCGTGTGCACCGCGTGTAACCAGCCCCCCCGACCGAAACGATGGGAGATCCCCCCATCCCCCCGTCGTCACGGATGAGAGGCGGGGGCCGCCCCGACTCCCATCGTCGTGGATAAGAGGGGCCTGTCCTTTGGCTCCCTGGAAGTGGAACCTCAGGCTCTGGCCTCCTTCGCGCTCAGCTTCTTTCGCTCAGCTGATGCCCCGACGGGATTTGATGGCCGGGCTCTTTCCCCCGCTGACGGCCAGGGCGGGCACGCTTCGCCTGCTGCCGTCGGCCCTTTGCTCTCTCTCCCCGCCGAGGAGGAAGCTCCCCGTGTCTCCAAAGCCGCCTTAACCAGGCGGGCCAGAGGGGCCCCATGACTCCCCAAGAATCAGGAAGACTCTCCCTCTCCCCCGACCAGGGCCGCACTCCGTCACCTGTGTGCCTCAGCCATGATGTCGGGGTTCTGCGGTTCCCAGCACCCTTCGCCTTCTGCCTCAGACACCCACCCACCCTGGCGAGTGGGGGTGGGAGGTCACCATGCCATTCTCGCCATTCCCGCTGTCTCTGTCCTCTAGACCCTTCCCAGGGGACGCTCTTTCCCCAGCCCGTGAACCACGTCCCCCACGCCCTGTGCAGGTCATCCAACCGAGCAGACATGGGCGGGCCGACCACTTTACTGCTTCGTTAGGCGTCCAGACATGGCGGAAACCCTTGAACTCCGCTGGGAAGTCAGCTCTCTGCATTTTGGGTATTTCTTTCAGATCGGCGCCCATACGGGGGGTCCCTGCAACCTCGAGGGCCGTGGCGGAGGTCTTATGTGCCGATTAAGGCACACGATAGGCTCTCTGTGACCTTTGGTGGGTCAGATCTCACCTGCCGCTCTATGTTCGACTCTGTGCATAACAGGATATTATTTAGGACTTTTCTTGTTGCCTCTAAAGTAGCAAGTATGACCTGTGGCTGAGGGCGAAGAAGTGTTAAGTACCTTGCAGTTCTAAAGAAAACCATCAACACTGGTTACACACCTTCCCGGGGGCTTACTAAGAGTCACAGAATGGGCCCTGTGCCCTGAGTCACCATGTCAACTCCTCCCATCGCTGTCCTGTGTAAGGAGACGGGCCGGGGCAGGAATGGGTTGTAGGAGTGGGTGGGATTGATGGGGAGGAGGGTTGGGGGGCCAAGGGAAGGGGCTCTGAGAGAACAGCGTGAGGACTGGGGGCTCGCAAGGCGGGGAAGCCAGCACCTCATGCCTGGGTAAGGCATCCTCTAAGCAGCAGGCCAGCTGAGCCCAGGAAGAGGGCTTTGGAGAGGGCCGGGAGTAGGGACAGGGTGTTGCCATGAGGCAGCCAGGAAGTCACCAGGATGTGAGAGCACCCAGGGTCAAGTTCAAACATGGTGTCAAAATGGCAAAGTCCGAAGAAGTTTCCAACCTCAGTCACGCACCACGCGCAGGGCCAGGTTTCCTCTAAGTCCGCAGGGGGCATCGCGGAGGTCAGTGCACCAGCCCAGATGCCCCTCCTCTCACGGCCAGTTTCCCTTCGTGGACTTCGTTGCTGGCTAATCTCACCTGAGGCCATTTCGATTTGCCAGGGGAAATTCGACAACGGGGAAAATCAAAAGTGGGAAGACGGGGTCCTGACGGCTCATTGCGGAATCCCTCTGAGAAAGCAGATTCCCTTAGCTGCTTTAAGCATCACAGACGAGGAGGATGGCATGGTGGGGGTGGCGGGAGGCGGGGGGACTATGTCAAGCCTCCATCTCCGCTAAAACTCTTCGAGATAGTTCTCCCCAGGAATGATGGTATGTCCTGGCTTTGGCTTACCTCGAACAACCTGCTCCAATGTCCTCCCCAGAAGAAAGGAGAATTGAGGTGTCTCCTTCTCGAAATGGAGGTGGTTGGTGACGTTTAAGTTGCAGTTTTTTTCAGTGGGGAGAAAAATCTTACGATAGCTATAATTACTGTAATGCGGGGCCATCCTGGCGTTAGTCACTCTCTCTCCTGGGCGCTCAAAACAATCGCACACGGACATCTATTTCTGGTCTCTGCACAGTGTGCTGTGATGGACTCTCCACCCCTGCCCCCATCAGCAGTGCCTGGACTTGGAGGTCTAAGGGCACGGGCATTCACACATCCATCTTTATGTGCCTGACCCAGTCTGGCACCTGGGAGATCCTCAGGTGTGTTTGTCCCATTGAATCCCAGACTGGCAAAATGTGGATGCTCTGCCAAATTTTACTTAGGATGTCACCACCTATCATATGTATTAATTAGCTTTTGTTCTTCTTCACGAACGGTCCCCACAACTCAGGGGCTTCAAACAGACCTCTGGCTCCTGGGACACGTGGCTGCCGTGCGGTGGGGCTCTGCCTCTCTGTGTCCTCTCCTTCACCCGCCAGGACACCTGGGCTGAAGGCGTTGTGGTCTGGGACGGGACTTCCTGTGGCTGAGTGGGAGAGCCTGGGGCTCAGCCCAACCACCCCTCTGTGTGGATGAGGCAGATGTCACTTCTGCTAACTTTCTGCTGTCCCAGCCCCCTGGGGTTGGGGTGGGGGCTGCCCTCCCTTAAGGCACAATGCAAGTCACAGGGCAAGAACAGGCAAGTGTCATCACACAGGGGAAGAAGTGAAAAGCCGTGGACAATGAGACAATCTATGATAATACCACAGCGCAACAAAAGAGGCAGGTTTTTAAAGTTTTTATTTTGGTAAGAACACTTAACATGAGACCTACCCTCTTAACAAATTTTTAAGTGTACATACAGCATTGTTATCTATAGGCACATTATTTTAAAGCTGATATTTAACTCTTATCCTATATATGTGAAATTTTATGCATGTTGATAAATGGAATGTGAGATAGACATAGAATGGAATATTATTCAGCCTTAAAAAGAAGACAATTCTATAACTTGTGACAACATGGATGAACCTGCAAGACCCTGTGCACAGTGAAACGTGCTAGTCACAGAAGGACAAGTACTACACGGGTCTACTCACGTGAGATACTTAAAATGGCCACACTCATAGGTGAGAAGGGCAGAAGACTTTGGGGGTTGGAAGAAACGGGGCGTTGCTCATCAGACAGTTGCAATAAAAAAAAAAAAGCAATATAGTGAGAGTATCGATCCATTTTCCAAGTCATAGTATTTTTTTTTTAAAAAATAATCTTTAAATTTTATCATCATCGAAACAGAATTTAATGCATTTCTTAAGACGATACAAATCCCCGAAGGCGTATCGCGCCCTCCCACTGCGGCCCACACTCTTCTGTCCCAAGCCTTCTCTAGCCGTGAGGCAAGTCTCACCTCCCGAGCCGCTGGGCTCCAGGAGCCCTGCGCTTTGGCCTCGCGTCAGATCGTGCACTGGGTGACGCGTCTCTGCGCTTCCTAACTAGGCTCGACCAACGGAGGCGAGAGTCTTTCCTTCCTTCCTTGCTGAACTTCCCTCCTTTACAAGTAGGGTTGAAAGGCTTTGATCGGGGGTCAGCTTAATTTAGACGTTTCCCCAGGCAAAATGGGACAATCTGACCATCAGCTAGGACATCTGCAAGGCACCGGAGCGTTCGAATGTGATGAAATCCGTGACTTCATAGACTTCACGGTGCAAAAAAAAAAAAAAAAAAGATTTTTGGCAGCAAGTCTAAGGGAATAAAGATGCAGTTGAGACGACCCGGTTTACGGAGTGTGTGCTGCGATCCAAATATCATTTGGCCACTACGTCACCACACATGCCGAGAGCACAGACTTCCAACTCTCCTGATCGACCACTGTGCATGATGAATCTCCCAACCGTGTTCTGAGATTTTTAAGCCCAAAACCAGAGTCGTCTCTATGACTAATACTGTATTTCAGGCTTGGCTTAATGGTAACTCTTGAAGTGATTCTTTGGCCCATTAGCAAGTTGCAGTTTTCAGGTTTGACTTTATTTTTAATTAATTAATTAATTAAAAAATATCTGTACTCCATGCCTGTATCCAAAAATGAGGCTCTGCAAGGTAGTTTGGCTACCATGTTCATTCAATCCATCTAGAATCTTCCTTCATCTGGGCCTGCCCCACCCGCTAATTTGGACACACAGAACCATATGACTTCTGGGACACGGGCTTCTGTTCTGTCCCCAGACCCCTTCTCGGCCTCGGGGACACACCCCCGGCGCCCTCACTGATCGTGTTCCCTCTTCCGGCCACACCAAGGGGTTCTTGCTGCACATTCCCCCCAAGTCTACTCTCCCAGACCTCTACAGCTGGGTTTTGAAGTCGGTTAATCCTGCAGGCAAGAGTTTTATGCGACAAAGGCTTTGGGGAGGCACATGGGCCCAAGGCGGCGGGAAAGCCAAGAAAGATGACAGATCCGAGACTCGGTCAGATCCGAGACATGAGGCCTTTAGGGATTCCGGGGTGTCATCCTCCCCAGCCTCCCCCTGAGCTGTTTCTGGAAACACCGATGGGGGTGGTCTCACTCTTGCTATGGCCCTGCACCCCCAGGGGGGATCTCATTTGTCCCTCTCCTTTCTCTAATCACGACCTCCAACCCTCCTTCTTCCCTATAGACCAAACGAGGGCTTTATTTTTTTCGTCTCATAGGTTATGCATATTTTATAAACAAAAATGTTAATACATTCTCGTACAGGGGGCTGTGGCCTAAGAGGCATAGGAACAATGGGGACATGCATTTAACAGATTTCAAATGTTGGGTACGTGGAGAAACTGTAATAAAGCAAAAATGTGTCACGCCCTGACACAGAAAAGGATCAGGGGACCCAAGCAAAGCTGTCAGAAAGTGCTTATGGTTCTCGAGCTCTCCAGGACCTGGGGAAGCCTTCAAGGTCCAAGACGGGTGGGAGACGAGGCCATGGACTAGCGCTCGCCCAGCTGAACGCGCAAACCCCTTACATTCGTCCCTGTCCAGGCTCAGCCAGGCTCACGCCGCCCTCTCTCTGCACGTGGCTCGAGCCCACTCACCACCACTCGGTTCACCCGCGCCTGTCTTAACTCCTGCCCCGTTCCGGCTGGGCACTTGATTAAAGAAACTGACCGAAGCGCAGAGAGAATGAAGAAGTGCTGAAGACTGGGAAAAGGGCCCAAGCACAAGGTGATGCGGCATCTTCCAGGAACTGAGGTGAGCTTTCGGGACAGTCAGAGTTCACCTGCGGTGGACACAGGATTGGCTGTACAAGCGTGACATAGATCCGTCTTGGTACACACAACCCTGAGGTCCCTGGGCACTTACTTGGGAGACTTACAGACCCCTGTTCTTTGGCAAACCCTGAGGCTCATTGTCATCTCCCTTTAAAAATAGCGAGCGGACGGCAGCTCGTTTACAAACCAACCGAGACTTCCTGCTCCCCAGTGGAGGGGGTGTACGCTGAGCTCACTCCATCCGCTGTCTCCCGATAGAAAACCGGGCACTGTTTGCAGAGGTGTTTGGCGATATGTTTCCGGAAAAACACGGAGAGGTACCGTCTGAACTTCTCCCCGACGAAGGCGTAGATGACGGGGTTGACACAGCAGTGCGTCATCCCGAGAGTCTCCGTCACCTGCATGGCTTGGTCCAGCTTCTTAGAGCTATTGCAGTTTTCGACGCCGAAGAAGGCCTGGAAGGTGTGTAGGAGAAGGACGATGGTGTAGGGCGCCCAGAAGAGAAAATAAACGATCATGATCACGAAGACGAGCCTCACGGCCTTGTGTTTTTTCCTCTCATTTCGACACCGAAACAGGGTCTTCAGGATTCCCGAGTAGCAGATGACCATGACAAGCAGTGGCAGGACCAGGCCCAAGATGCTTCTCATTATTGCATAGAAATTATTCCATTCTCCTGGAAAATAAGGGCCACAGACGTAAACTGACCCTTCTAGTTGGGATTTGTTGAAGATGATTTTTGGAAGAGAGGCGAACACAGCCACCACCCAGGTGACTCCACTCGTCATCATCCCGAAGGTGACCGTCCTGGCTTTTAAAGCAAACACAGCATGGACGATAGCCAAGTACCGATCGATTGTCAAGAGGATGATGAAGAAGATCCCACCAAAATAACCCACGTGATACATCCCCGTGAATACCTTACACATTGCATTCCCCAAGACCCACCCGTGTATGGCAGAATGAATCCACATTGGGAAAGTCAGAAGGAAAAGCAGGTCGGAGATGGCCAGGTTGAACAGGTAGATGTCGGTCATGCTCTTCAGCTTTTTGCAGTTTATGAGGATGAGGACGACCAGCAAGTTGCCCACGAAACCACAGATGAACACCAGAGAGTAGAGCGGGGGCAGGAGCCTGGCTTCCAACTGTTTCACCTCGTCCTTGACACAGGGCGAAATGCCCTCGTAATCGTAACTGGTGGTGGGGTCCTCGTCGTTCCCCTTGAAATTCGCTGTCAGCAGAGAGTGAGACGTGGCTAGCACGTTGTGGCCGAACTGGAGAGACATGTCACCGTCGCCCATTTTCTCCCTCCGTCCTGGAAACAGAGGACAGGGTGGTGATTCACAACGTAACTCCCGCAACTCCTGCTCTCAAAAACGTCCCCGCTCCATCGAGCGTTGTCTAGCCTTTGCCTTTGCTTCACAGGCATCTCCTTCGAAGCATTCGTGCTACGTTATCACTTCCCTCTGTCCCTCGCCGCAGATGCCAGTCATCACCCCGACCGCCATCTGCCGACACCCTTGGCCTTCTTGGAGAACCTGACTCATGATAAGGCTAACGTGATGGACACTTGCTTCCTCTCTCTCCTCTGCAGGTGGCACACAGGCCTGTGACCCATTCCTGGACGATGATCTAGGAGGAAACTCTGTTGGGGGCTTCTGGGAACGCTGCTTCGTTAAGAGAGATGCGAGAGAAACCCTAGCCTGACATTTCTGCTTTTGCACCTTGTCTTGGGAGGGCTTGGTGTTTGGGACCATGAATAAAAGACCCAAAGAACTGGAGAAGATCTAAGCAGAGTCCCAACATCAACCAGTTCCCCAGCCTGCCCTTGAACTGTCTATCTTCCGACTTCTTGTTATCTGAGAAAAATCAGTCCCTGTGCTTAAAACATTACTAGTTACATTTTCGTGTGTGTCAATTACAGGCAAAGCGTTCTGATGCCCTTCTCAACTTTCTGCCTCTGTCATCCTGCCAAAATGCCCCTGGCCAAAGTTTCAATGACAACCCAAGTTCCGTCATCCTCATTGAGCCCTCGATCCCTCTGATAACTTCAGAGGAATGTTCTGCTTTGTTATTGTAATGTTATATGGTTTCTTCCTCGGAAACACCTCTGAGTCTCGCCCCCTCTCTGCCTCTCACAGCTGTCAGTCCCTTGCCTCATGTGCACGTCTCACTTCTGGCTTTGTTGTGGTCTTTCGCTTGTTCGCGAGTGCTCCCTTTCATTCCGTCTGCTCTAACACTGAAATTGGATCGTGCACTTCTCAGCTGAAAGCCCCCAGCAGCCCCTGATGTGCAGGCGGTGGGACTTCAAAGGTAATGCCCCAGCCCGCTCGCTCCTCACGCCTTGTCTAAGCTCGCTTCTCCTCGGCTTCATCTCTCATCGCTGCTCAAAGCCCGGAGTCAGCCTTAGCCATTTTCTTTCCATTTTCCCCGAACTCACCGTTTCCGTCACGCTTCAGTGGTTTTGCGTGTGCCTGCCCTCTGCCCGGAACGGCTGGCGAGCTCCTGCACATCCTCTAATACCTCCTGCTCAAATTCCCTTCTTTTATCATCTTACAACCCTGTGCAGGCCTCTCAAGAAGCACTTATGACATTACCTTCTCCTCGAGGTCAAGGACTAACCAGGTCGTGTTTTTCTCCCCAGCTCTTGCGACAGCACCCAGCAAACGGAGGCACCAATAAATGTTCATTGAAAGAATGCACGAAACTCATTATAAAAGTGTGACACCTAAGATCATTAAGCTTGAGTCTCAAGAATATTCTTTTTTTTTTTTTTTCTGGTAGTGACTGTGAATTTGTTTTTATCTATGCGCACACTTTATCTTTTTAATCTACATATGCATTGTTCAATTTCTCTTGTGACTGATACATTTCACAGATCTTGCATGTCATGTCACCAAGCCAGATTAAATAAGACCTTTAATCAAGCTTGGAAGAAAACGAATGTATCTACCTAAAGAATTACGACTATGATTATTAATTGAGGGCTCCTTAAATTCCAGGTGCTACGCTAAATACTTGGCATACACTAATTAATTTAATCTTTGCAAAACATTTGTGGGATAAGTATTTATACATATTACAAGTGAAGAAATTCAAGCATGGATGGACTCAATGACTTCCTCAAACTTATAAAGCAAGTAATGGCTGAGCTAGAATTTGAACCCTGGGCTGTTCAATTTCAAAGGCCCTGAGGGGCTCCTGTCTCCAGGCTCTGAGAACAGAGATGGGTATAGAACAGGTAACAAGTTTTCTAGGTATTCTTCCATGCCTTTAACAGAACTTCTTTGGCATTTCGCCTAAAAATGCACACTCGCCCACATGAGCATGCTCCATCCACGCCTGCACAAGCGTGCATGTGCGTGCACGTGCGCACACACGCAGACACACACACTTCCACCAGAACATAAGCTCTATGAGGGCAGAGACCTTTGTCTTTGCAATGAGGGATCGTGGTTCCCCAGAACCCGACCCAGTACAGAACGGCTGCCGAATAAATATTAATTGGATAAGTAAATAAGAGAGAACTCGTAGGCTGCAAGCTGCTGAGAAGCAAAATACTCCACCTGGACTAGACTTCCAGGTAATCCAGCGGGAGATTTCGTAAAAATGAATTACATTGGGGATCCACAGCCCCTTAATTGCGGCAAGCTCGAGGGCCGTTGCGTAGCAAACCTGGGCTTCGTCTCCTCCTCTGGGTGGGGAAGCGTGGGCTGGAGCAGTGGTTCTCAGATGCTTGGCTTTAGTCTCACACCGCAGGTCTGTCAGTTAGAAGTACACAGCCCAGCCCCTGACTCCGCCGATTCAGACAGAGGGGTGGGGGTGGCGCACAAGGGGGCGCATTGCGCTAACCATTCCCACCGTGGGGTCTCTTCTCGGTATGTGGTTTATTCACCTGCACTGGCCTCTCCGATGCCAGCCTCATCCTCTTTGTTACCTTTCTCACTCCAGCACACTTAGCTCCTACCAAAGCAGACCCTCGGCAAGGTGGCTGAAGCGCACTGAGCTAGCAGTCCAGTGTCAGGATACATCATTCAGAATCAATGAAAAGCTGCCTCTCAGAAATATATATATATATATATATATATATATATATATATATATATATATTTTTTTTTTTTTTTTCCACTTCAGCCTCTGTGCACCTAATGAATTGAGGCAAGAAGTACATTTTGGTTCAGGGCTGGGACTGGAGGAGGAGAAAATTCTGGGTAGAGAGTTCCAGCTCTTTAAAGCCCCCGGGAGTCGGGAGAGACGGATTGAGAGGAGCAGTTGTCAAAGAGCTTGTTTGTTCTTACTTTTCTCGGTTCCTTTTCAGCACTGTCTCTGCTATCACCTGAGCCCTGAGGAGTGGTCTCACCCTGCCCTGTACCTCCCTGGGGTCTCTCCAACATTTCTGGTGCAGGCACCATGTTCCACCCCTTTCTCCCACCTTTATCATTCCCAAGTTCCTGAGCTGTGCAGACAACTCAGAGGGCTCCCGGTGCATCTCCAGAGCTGAGATGCTCTGAGCCTATAGTTCATAAAGTAATGAATAAAGGACCCACGACTCACCAGTGGATGGCTTCTTCCAAGTGTCACTGGGGTGTCAGGCTTCTCAGCAACTGAACCAGGCAGATCTAGAGGTAGGAACTTGGTGTGTAAAAGTAGGAAATAAAATCTCCTGCAGAAGGAGAAGGCGGAGATACAAGAGTAATTAGGGTAAAGATTAAAAAAAAAGCAAGCAAGCAAGCAAGCAAGAAAGAAAGAAAGAAAGAAAGAAAGAATAATACAGTTCTTCTTTCCTAACCAAGAATATGGTAAACTAGGTTGAAGTCTCCAGAGGAAGATTAATTTTGAAATCTTACTTATGCAACCTTGAGAGTGAGTCAGGCACGCCCAGTCTGCTCCTGTGCCTAACCATTCTGGGCTTCTTTATCTTGCCAGTCTCTATATCTAGAAATCTGCTCTCTTCTGTCAGTGATAATTTGCATGAAAGGAGCACAGCAAGACTTCATTTCCCAGAGGATAAATGCTAATGGGGGCTGTTGGTGGTAGTGGTGGAGGAGAGATTGTGAGGTTTTATGTGACCATGCGCCCTGGTTTCGGGGGGCATCCCACCCAGATTTAGAATCGGGTTAGACATTTCAGTACATAGAGCTTTTTAATGAAAAGGAATGCTAAATAGCCTTTTGTGTCAGAGACACCCTCGGTAAGAAGGGCTTCGTTTATTATAGATCCCACTGCCCAGAAAGAATCGTTGTTGAAAGAAAACGCCATTGAGATCCTGGGAAGGTGGTGGAGTGGAAAGTACCAGGAATCTGTCTCCTCATCCAGACCACAACTGCCCTGGGATAATCAGCGTGCTCCAGCTGTTTTGGAACTCTTGAGTCTGGTGAAGGCTTGCAGCTTTCAGGGGAAGGCTCGAATGAATGATCGATTGCAGTTAACTTTGCTTAATTTCAGCTCTTAACACCATAGCAGCTACCCATCTCCCACACCCAGTCCCTTGGAAGGCAGCCTCACATCTATTGCTAGAACAGCTTGCAGAAGCCAGAGCTGGCAGAAATTGGACCCTGCTCTCCACATATCGGGGATCTATACTCCAATCGTGGATTACTGCTTCTGAGCTCAGAGGTGCAGACAAAGGTGCAGGCAGCCATTGCAGTTGCATCCCCCCCCCCCCCCCACACACACAGTTGTTGTAAACGCCTCCCTCTACGGCTGAAGTGACTCTCAGGGGATTTAAAGGGCCAGCGCCCTTATTTTTCTCCCCATGTTCTCTCTCTCCTCTTTCGGGAGTCAGATTTAAAAACATGATCTAACTATGTGTTGTCAACAAGAGACTCGCTTTAGATCCAAAGACACAAATAGATTCAAAAGTGGAGGACAGAGAAACATATTCCATGCACATTATGAACCCAAGGAGAGAAGGAGTGGCTACATTGATCATCAGACAACATGGACTTTAAGTCCAAAAAGTTTGTAAGAGACAACCAAGAAGGATACTATATACCAATGAAAGCCAGAAGACATAACGATTAGAAGCACGTGTACTCAATGGCAGATCATGAAAATACATAAAGCAAAAACTGACAGAACCGAGGGGGAAAAACAGACACTTCTACACCCATAGTTGGAGGCTTCCATACCCCGTTCTCAATAATGGATAAAGCAATCAGATAGGAGATAGGTACGCAAGTAGAGAACTTGAGCAACACGATAAACCAACCAGATCTAGCAGGCACGTACGGAGTAATAGAATAATAGCGATGTTCTTCTCAAATATACATGGGACACTTTCCAGAGCAGGCCATGTCCATGTTGAAAATAGAGAATTTCTAAAACTCAACAACAACGAACAATCCAATCTGAAAATAAGCAAAGGCCTTGAATAGACATCTGCAAAGGAGGTGGACAAATGGCTCATAAACACACGCAAAGATGGCCAATACCGCTCATCGTGAAGGAAACGCAAGTCAAGACTACTGTGAAAAACTGCTGCATACTCATTAGGATGGCAATTATCCAAAAAAAAACAAAAAACAAAAAACAAGTGTTGGTGAGAATGTGGAGAAATTGGAACCCTTGTACACCGCCGATGGGAATATAAAACGGTACAGCCACCATGGAAAATAATATGGGGGTGCCCCCAAAATTACAAACAGAATTACCATACGATCCAGCAATTCCACATCTGGTTATACGCTCCAAAGAATTAAAAGCAGAGTGTCAAACGGATACTTGTATGCTCATGTTTACAGCAGTATTATTTGCAATAGCTTAAATGCAGAAGAAACCTAGTATCCATCAATGGATGAATGGATAAGCAAAGTGTAGTATATACATACAATGGAATATTATTCGACCTTAAAAAGGAAGGAAATTCTGCCATGGGCTACAACATGGATGAACCTTGAGGACATTATGCTAAATAAACCAATCACAAAAAGACAAATACTGTATGATTCCACTTATATGATATACTTAGAGTAGTCAAAATCAGAGAGTCAGAACATAGAATGGTGGTTTGCCAGGTGCCAGGGGGAGAGGTTAACGAAGGGTTATTGTTTAATGGGTATAAAGTTTCCGTTTTACAAGATGAGAAGAATTCTGGAGTTGGATGATGGCGATGATTACACCATCATTACATTGTGAAAGGAATAAGATGGCAACTTTTGTTATGTAAACATAAATGTGATGCTTATTTTACCACAATTTAAAAAAAAAGAAAAAACAAGGACATCGTCATTAACGGCACAATTGCAATGTAGGCACTACAGTGGGAGGAATGTCCCTAAGGTCCAACGGGAAGCATTGGGTCATCTAAGTGGGCCTCTGGCACTTTCTAGGATTCAGCAGACTTCGGGCTCAGGATCTCTCGCTGTGGTCTCAACAAATTTCTAAGCTTTGATTTGCCCAACTATAAAATAGGAATACTAAGGTCTCTGAGGTCTGTGAGATTTAAATGGATATAAAGCAATTAGTATAGTGGCCGGGACGTGTTAGGCACTAAACGTATGGTAACTAATAGCAACAATAACAGCACAACACTCAGTGCGGTCCAGGTGTCCTTTCTAGATTTCAACAAGTTGTGACTTTCTACTGGATAAGACTTGGTGTTTGTGCTAAGCAAGAGGGGCCTCAGGTTTTTCCGTAGGAGACAGACCTTTACTTGATCAGGTCCCCAGTTATCCCCTAATGTGGCAGGGTTTAGAAGAGTCTTCCTGAGATTTTAATAGCAAAACAGGTCACACTTGCTCCGGAAATGCGGGGTTCTCTCCCACTTATGGATTCTCCTGATTCCAGCATCTTGCTGCGAGTTCCTTGAATCACTCTGGGATGGGGAAGGTGAAGACTCTTACTGAATGATTAGGAGCGCTCTGCACTTCTATCTTCATACCAGGCACCACTGAAAATTGGACCTGAGTAAGTACACTCGAGAATTCTTTATACTCATGGAGAGAATTTTAAGAAAGATCCTATTCCTTAAGTCGGAGAAGCCTATATCTATCTACCTGTGGCGCTGTGTTCACGCTTTCTGAAATTCTCAGTCTGGAAGAGGAGTATAGATAGCTCTTTGAGAAGATCTGGAAGAAAGCGTGGCACCAGCCTCCTTCCTCTGGTGTGCTTGCTGACCAAGCAGGGTCACATAAAAGGCATGGCAACTCAAGGTGACCTGAGACAGGGAGGAGGAGACACTCAATTCTTCCACAAACCAATGAAATAAAAATAGTTTGTGCTTCCTGAATGAACAAGGGAGGACCAGAGCAACACCGGCCATGAGAAGTTTAAGATTCTTGTTTACTCACTCATATTCTGAACGTCAGCAGCTGAGTTGCGGGTTTAGACCATTGAAGCTGAATGTTAGATTCATCCCAAGAACTTCTCTGCCCTTCCGTGGGTGGCAACGCTCAACCAAATGAAAACATAGAGGAAAGCATGGCTAAAGAAAAGTGCTACCGGGGAAAAAGACGGACAAGGTTTACCGGCAGTGGAAGGGTACTTTGATGATGTCCCTTGTCACTTCTTATCTGTGATGGATAAATGACACCTTTCAAAGATAAATTCTTGCTTTTTTTCAATACAGATGTTGTTGGTTGATTGTGGTTTCTATGGTTTGCATGCTTCCTGTGACCTACTAAAATAGATCAGTGAGTTCTAGGATTTTACATCTTCAGTTTTGGTTAAAAACAATGATATAGACTAATATGATACCCATAGAAAAAGCAGTTATGTGTTCCTACATGTTCTGGTCATATCTTGATAAAAAAAAAAAATTGCTACAAACTATTTCCATTCTTTTGTCGCATGTAATGAAGTAACACAACAGGGCATATAGTCGCAGCGAGAAAGCCCAGAAACTGCCATTGACTTTTGAAAAGGAAGTGTCAAGTAACAGAAGTCAGGCACAAATGTCTCCTTCATCTTCCAAGGTCACCATCATCTCCAAATAGGCCAAGAGCAGACAAGAATATGTGATGAAAAATAGAAACAGAATGCCATCAATGATGGCGATTTTATCTTTATTAACTCAGAGTATAGAGGTAGCAGATTGAATGTTTCTAAACCTTCAGGCCAAATACACTGTGGAGAAATAGAGGTGACGTCAAAATCATCACTACTTGCTGAAAAGCCCTCTCAAGCGACTTAAGGAAATGCCATTTGAATCCTATAGTAGGAAGGTAATCTTATGTTCTATAGCCCAGGTGTTTTAAACTACTCTGTGACTAGACTCAGATCTTAGTTCAGATGCCTCAGAGGTGGCCTGCTCTGGGGAGGAGATCTTAGCTGGGATGGGTCAGGACAGAGTACTTGGGAAGCATTTTAGGAACCCCCAAGACATGGCAACAATGTGTTGGGGGGTTGTTCTGGGTAATGAGAAGCTGGAATACACACTCGCCACCGTCACCCGGCCTCTTCCCTAATGCGTGTTGAGTGGGAGGGGGATGGGGTGAGCGCCCACAGGATGAGTTTCACGGATGGCACGGGGGGGGGGGGCTATAAATACGTCTCTCTCACCTCTGATATCATCTACCATTTGAGTGTGGCTTCTGAGGTGTTCCAAGGAGGGACACAAAGCTGTGGCCAACGGCGAGAAACCCGACGGTGCTCTTTGCACACAGTGGCACGAGAAGAAGCCCGTAAAGCTGCATGTGGTGGGGATTCTGATTGGAGGACGTGACCAGGGCCTCCCTCGTGGTGGGCAGCGGGCGATGGAAGATAGCGAGCCCCTAATCAAGTGTGGCTCGTTGGAGATGTTCACAACTGCCGTTGGCTTTGTAGAAACCATAAATATTTGGCGGCAGGGAAAGGACACATCTGGGGAGGACGATTCATTGGTAATGTGACTCAGGCTAACATATCGTATAATGTGACGTGTGTATTTTTCAGTAATACACGCAGAAAGCAAAAGTTTGTTCTTTGACAAGATCAACAAAGCTGACAAACCTCTACCTACACTAACGAAAAAGTAAAAGACATAAATAACTAACATCGGATGAAAGTAGGGATCACTACTGACTTTACGGAAACAAAAAAGGTAAGAGACTACTATAAACAATGTCCACCAACAAATTAAATGACATAGATGAAATGGACACATTCTTAGAAACATAAATTGTCAACCACGGACTCAAGAAGAAATAAAAATTTGAAAAAAAAATCTGTAAAAAATAAAGAGGTGGAATCAGAAATCAAAACTCTTCCAACAGAAAAACACCCAGGACCAGATGGCTTGACTGAAGAATGCTAATAAACATTTAGAGAAAAATTAACCCTAATCCTTCTCAATCTCTTCCTAAAAATAGAAGAGCATGGAACATTTTCTAACTCATTCTATGAAACCAACATTACTTTGATAGCAAAGCCAGACAAAGATACTACAAGAAAACTGCAGACCAATATTCCTTATGAATATAGATGCAAAACTTTCAACAAAACGCTAGCAAACTGAATCCAACAGCACGTTAAAAGAATTATGCAGTCTGACCAAGTAGGATTTATCTAAAGAATGAAAGGGTGGTTCAGTATAAGAAAATCAACCGATATAATACACGACATTAACAGAATGAAGGAAAAAAATGTGATCATTTCGATTGACACAGTAAAAACATTTGACAAAATCCAATACCCTTTTATAACAAAAACACTCCAAAAAAGTAGGAATGTGAGGAAACTTCCTCACTGTCATAAAAGGCACTTGTGAAGCCCCACAAGCTGGCATCATAGTAATGCAAAAGACTAAAACTTATTCTGCTAAGATCAGAAACAAGATGAAAATGCTCGCCTTCACCATTGCTGTTCAGTACTGCAGTGGAAGTTCTAGCCAAAGCAGTCGGGCAAGGAAAGGAAACAAAAGTCATCCAGATTTGAAAGGAAGAAGTAAAACTTTATTTACAGATGACTCGACCCTGTATATAGAAATCCCCAAAGACCACAAAAAATCCTACCTAAGCTAACAAACAAATTCAGCAAAGTTACAGAAAATAAAATCAATGCAGAAAAGTCGATTGTGTTTTTATGCACCAGCAACAAACAATTTGAAAAGAAATTTAAGTAAACAATTCTACTTACAAAAGCATCAAAAAAATATATTAAATACCTAGGAATAAATTTAACCAAGGAAGTGAAAGACTTACATGCTGAAACTACAAAACTGAAAGAAATTAAAGAACACTTAAATGGAAGAAGAGGACATAAATTGGAAGACTCAAAATTGTCGAGATGGCAATATTGCCCAAAACTATCTAAAGATTAGATGCAATTCGTTTCAAAATTCCAATGGCCTTTTGCATAAATAGAAAAGCTGATCCTGAAATTCATGTAGAATGCAAGGGAAATCCTGAATAATCAAAATAATCTTAAAAACAACAACAACAACAACTTCAGAGTACTTGGACTTCCCGATTTCAAAACTTACTAAAAGGTACAGTAATTAAAACAGCGCGGTACTGGAATAAGAATAGACATATAGATCTAGAGAATAGAATTGAGGGACCAGAAATAAACTGCATCTATTGCCAATTGATTTTCAGCAAGGTTGCCAAGACCATTGAATGGGGAAAGAATATTCTCTTCAACAAATTGCGCGGGGACAACTGGATACCCACATGCAAAAGAATAAAGTTGGATTCCTTACCCATATTCAAAGATTTTCATATACAAAAACTAACTCAAAATCAATCAATGATGTAAATATAAGAGCTAAAACAGTAAAATTCTTAGAAAAAAAATATGGAGGTAAATCTCTAAGGCCTTTGATTTAGACTGAATTCTTAGATATGACACCAAGAGCGTGAGTGACAAAAGAAAAAATAAACTGGACTTCATCAAAATGAAACATTTGTGTGTATCACAAGACATTACCAATAAAGTGAAGACCACTTAGAGGAGAAAAGGAAATATTTGTAAATCATGTTAGCTACCAAGAACCTCGTATCTGACGATATGAAGAATGTTTATATTTCTGCAAAAAAAAAAAAAAAAAGGCAAAGCATCCAATTTAAAAATGAGCAAAGCCCTTGAAGGCGTATGTCTCCAAAGACGATATACAAATGACCGACGAGCACATGCAAAGATGCTCAATGTCATTAGTCATTAGAGGAAACGGGAATTGAAACCACAGTGAGATACTACTTCAAACCCACCAGGACGGCCGTAATTTAAAAAATAATAATAATAACAAGTATTGGTGAGGATGTGGAGAAATTGGGACTCTTATGTTGCTGGTTGGAATGTATAATGGTACATTAGATTTGGAAAACGGTTTGACAGTTCCTTAAGAAAAACTAAACATAGAATTATCATATGACTCTGCAATTCCTGTCCTAGATCTGTATCCCATTCAAAACAGAAAACAGGTAATCAAATACGGCTACACCAATGTTTATAACAGCACTATTCACAATGACCCAAAGATGGAAACAATCCAGAATTCACCAAGGGACGAATGGAGAAACAAACTGTGGTCTGTGCATACAATTATCCATAAAAAGAAAGGGGGTTCTAACACGTGCTGCAATGTGGAAGAACCTCAAAAACATCAGGCTAAGTGAAGGAAACCAGACATAAAAAAAGTCACATATTGTGTGACTCTGTTTATGTGTAATAGCCACGATAGGTGAACCCACAGAGTCAGGAAGCAAAGTTGTGGTTGCTGGGGCCGGGGGAAGGGAGAATGAAGAGCAACGGCTTAATGGGTCCAGGGTTTTATTTTGGGGCAATGAAATGTTTTGGAAGCACAGAGAGGTGGTGGTTACACAACGGTGTGAACAGGCGTCTCCCTTATTTTCCTCCTATTTAGAGGTTTTTGGTTGTTATTGTTCATATGGCATTGCTATCACACCGCATGCATACTTTTGTGGTTCTCAGTTTTTCCACTAAGTAAGCCAAAGTTTTTTCCATGTGGTAAATTATTCATACACATAATATTAGCATAATAGCTGCATGCCTGTCAAACGATATCGTGGTTTATGTATGAATGTATTCATTCAACAAGTAAATAATCAGGATCTATACCATTTTATATTCATTGTCCAGCCTAGGCCGGACAATGTGTATAAAAAGTGAATAAAACATACCCGGACTTGGCCTTCAGGAAACTTTTGTGTTCCAATGTAGGAGAGAGATGTTAAAAAAATAAAAACACATATAAATAATTACAAATTTTAATACATTCAGGGACAAAAAGGACAGGGGTCCTATGAAATCTGATTTATTTTGGAGAGTTAGGGTAGTCTTCTCTGAAAAGTAATATTTTAACTGATATTTAAAATATGAAGGACGAATAGGAGTTGACTGTATCCATTAAGAGATCTAATAACGGTGGTGGCGATGGTGATGATAATAATGATGGTGATGGTGGAGATATTGATAGTGATGATGACAATGGTCATGGCGGACATTTATTAACGGCTTATATGCACCGTTCTAGTGCTTCATAGACAGCGGCCTTCGAACAACTCTATGAGCTCAATGCCTAGTTTTCGAAAGAGAAACAAAAGCATTAAGAGATTACGAATCTCTCCTGAGGTCAGCTCAGAGACCCAAGTCCAGGCAGCCTGGCTCTACACCTCCAATCCACTCTTCCCCACTGTGTAAAGAATTCCAGGCAGAGGGAGTCATATAGGTGGAGGCCAGGAAGAAGAAAAGAGCTAGGTAAAAAAATTACGTGTGTGCATTTTTCTTTTTAATGGACTATTTAAAGATACTGTTTTTATTCAAAGAATAATGATAGAACACATATGTCCCTATCACCTAGCTTTAACAATCTTGTTTTGCTACATTCACTCGATTTTCAGAAGGCAAAAATTTTAGAGTTACAACTGAAATTGCCTTGTGGACTTTCCCCTAGTCTCCATTTATTTCTCTCTCTCTTTTCCTTCCCAGTGTTGACACTGTTCTGAATTGGATGTTTACCATTCTCATGAATGACATATTTATTTTTACGTTATATGTAATATTGTGTTATGTGTTTGAAAAGAAAACGTGATATGCTTCCTGTATCATGATTTTGAGATTTATCTCACTAGTATTATTGTCTCTTTGGGGCAAATTGTTAAAAGTAGGAGTACCATATCAAAGAATATGTTCGCTTAACATTTTTTGGCATAATAGAGAAGCCCAGTAATCAGACCATGTTTGCAAAGGTCTTAGTGCAAAAGATTTCCAACTGGTGAAATGGAACACCTATTACTTCGTGAAGTATTTGATCGCATGAATAAGCTACAATTAAAAAAAAATGTTCTCCTGCTGATGGATGTATTAATAGGTTCCATTTTTTTACTGCTTAATCAATGCAACAACAAACCCTCTTCAGGTATTCAGCAGAATTTCTCTAGGCTACATGCCCAGGAGTGCCATTGTCACCATTGAAGATGAGGCCACAATGATAGGCTGATCATGGAAGTCACGGAGAACCTTGAATGATAAATTCAGGAGTTTTAGGGAATGAGGAGGAACACGAGATTTTTCAATTCCAAACCTCCCTGAAATGAATCGGTGCTTTGATAAGGTAAATCTGATGGAGGAGGGCAGCATGGATCGAGGGCAAAGAAACTGACTGGGTAGATGGATGAGCTAGGAGGACGTCACAAGAGGTACCTGGTGCGAGGTTACCGAGGAGAAGGCGATGGACGGGCAAGGAGGGGCGGGTGTAGACGACAGCGCTAAAGGGAAAATGGAAGAGACTGTATATATGTCACCGGATAAGAGTGGCAGAGAAGATATCAGATTCTAAAGTTTGGTTCTTACTGATTTGCCACATCGGCTTGATCAGTCTTCAAATTAGATATTTAGAACCTCATTACTCAAAGTATGGTCTACAAACAGAAAGCACCAGCACCACCTCGGTGCTTGTTAGAAAACCATTGGTCTAGAGAAAAAAAGGTTCTCTGTGGTGCTGCCCCCTAAGGATCTGGATGACCAAGTACAACCCAGGCATCCTCTGGGCGGGCAGGCTCTGCAGACTAGACAGCATACACGGCAGGCCTCCGAAAACGGGAGCTGTTGGTATTAGGTCCTCACCTGTGCAATGCCACACGGACTTAGCATTCTATGCTTCTAATAATGCCCTGAAAGTTGCTCTAGTTGACATCATTTTATGAAGAAGTGCTAAGTGGTTTTACCTAGGAGTGCCTTAGGGTAACTATGCTGATTTTCAAGGCAGAAGACTCAATTGTAGTTTTAGCCTTGCCCTCTCCATACTTGCCATCTGAGCAGTTGTTCGCCCTCCTTAAGCCTCATCTTTGAGGTTGTAAGATAGGTATATCAGCACCTGACTTTCTGCTCTCGCAGAGATTTTAAGAGAATACCTTCACTCCCCTAAAAAAAAAAAAAATTACAGGTTAAAAGCTCTATTGTAAATCATGCCATACATGTTAATTATCTTCTACGCTATTAGCATGAATAAAAGAGATATTACTTCTTGCCCTAGTGATTCCCAAATCTTAGTGCATCAGAATTCCCTCCTGGGCTTGTTAAGACTGGCCCTACCCTCAGAATTTCTGATTCCGTAGGTCTGGGGCAGGGCTGAGAATGTGAATTTCTGACAAGTTCCCAGGGATGCTGCTGACTGGTGACCTTCCTCTGGGAACCACGGACTTAGACGTATACACCAGGGGTTGAGGAAAGCTCAATGGAAGATGCCAACTCAATGCCATAAGGACACTGTGTTAATATGAGAGTCCAGTGAAAAGAGCACAGGGCAGATGTTAGGAAATTACTTCCTAGCCTGCCTCCGACCCTGGTTATCCGAGACCCTACGGCAGCTTCAGAGGGCTCTCAGCCTCAATTTCCCTCTCCGAGATGAGCGGGATGGACATTTTTAAGAAAAGTCCTTTCGACTCTAACACATCTTGAGTTAAGAAATTGCCCAACTCTTCAGTTCTGATTGAAGTCTCGACTGAAATGGTGCAGAGACCCCCCCGCCCCCCGCCATAGCTGTTTCCCATTGACTAGTTTTTCCCCTTTTTTGATGGAGTAGTCAGGGAAGGGGAAGAAGCTTCTGCATTTCCTTTGTAAAAAAATCAATTTCCATTCCTCTTTTTCTCGTGTAACAAGAATTTTTTCTTCCTCTTTTTAGTTTCCTGCTCCTGAGCCCTGCCTTCTCTGAAATGTTTCAGTTCCCTCTCATGTATTTTTAGGCCAACTCTCCATCTTTTAACAGATGTGGCAAGGGTACTTTTTGCATAGCTCTTTAGGGGCCAGGACCCCAGAAGGAGATATGAAGTTGGTGCCCTAAATTCTTTCTGGAATAGACATGAAGTGGGTCCCCGAATTCTTTCTTCATTCCTTCAAGGCTTCTCTTTTAAAGTGGTTTTGTTTGTTTGTTTGTTTTTGTTTTGTTTTGTTTGTTTTGTTTGTTTTTAGCTTACACACAAGGCTGGAGGGATGGAGTGTTCCTGGAAGTCATTCATAGGAGTAAAACCAAAGCTAATTCATTCAGTGATGCTCAGTCAACTCTGATTAAGCCTTTTTGCCTCTCCTGCTACCTTGCTTCATTTTTCATTCTTTTGTGATCGAACACCTACGGAGAAATAGAAGTCTGTGCAGCACAATACATCACACTACGAGATGCTTCTCACTTCCTCGCTTTCTTTTCTGATATCTCAGCATTATCGTCAATTAGGCTCATAAAATAGTCTCTTACTTAGCAAACTTCTGAGGTCCTTTAACCCTGAGAATAGATTAAAAGGTCTTGCAGAATCATGGAAAAGTGAACACTTTTCCTCTAAGGTTAGGAAAAGATAAGGATGGCAGATTTCACCATTTCTATTCAACATATAGTACTGGAAGTTCTAGCCGGAGCAATTAGGCAAGAAAAGGAAATGAAAGGCATCAAAACTGAAAAGGAAGAAGTAAAACGATCTCTGTTGTAGATGACATGATATTATATGTAGAAACCCCTAAAACTTCCACACACAAAAAACCCTGTTAGAATTAATAAATGAATTCAGCAAACTTGCAGGATACAAAATCAATACATGAAAATTAGTTGCATTTCTATACACTAAATAAACAAACTACAAAGGAAATTAAGAAAACAATTTCATTTACATTATCACCCAAAGGAATAAATTACTTAGGAATAAACTTAACCCAAGAGGTGAAAGACTTGTACACTGAAACTACAAAACACTACTGAAAGAAATTAAAGATTTAAAAAAAAATGGAAAGATATTCTGTGTTCATAGAGTGAAAGACTTAATATTGTTAAGATGTCAATACTAATTAAAATGATCTACAGATTCAAAGCAACCCCTATCAAAATCCCAATAACATTTTTTTGTGTGTGTGTGCAGAAATAGAAAAATCCGCCCTAAAATTTATACAGAATATCAATGGGCCCCGAATAGCCAAAATAATCCTGAGAACAAAACTGAAGGTCTCACACATTTCCTGGTTTCAAATTTATACAAAGCTCCAATAATCAAAACAGTGGTTCTGTCATAAAGACAAACATACAGATCAACGGAATAGAATAGAGAGCCCAGAAATAAACCCTCGCCGATATGGTCAAACGATTTTCCCACCGGAGTACCAAGATCATTCAATAGAGAAAGGCCAGTATTTTCAACATGGTGTTGGGGAAACTGGGTATCCACATGCAAAAGAATAAAATTGGACCATTACCTCACATCACATATAAAAATTAACTCAAAATGGATCAAAGCCCTACACGTAAGAGCTAAAACTATAAAACTCTTAGAAGAAAACATAGGGGAAATACTTCATGACATCGAATTTGACAGTGACTTCTTGGATCTGACATCAAAGGCACAGGCAACAAAAGAGAAAAAATAGACAAATTCGACTTCATCAAAATTAAAACTTTTGCTCATCAAAGGACAATATCGACAGAATGAAAAGGCGATCCAGTGAATGGAGAGAAAGTTGTAATCATATGGGCGTATAAAGAACGCCTATGACTCAACGACAACAACAATCACAAAACCAAACAACCTGATTCAAAAATGGGCAAAGGACTTGAATCGACATTTCTCCGAAGAAGAAAATGGACAGTGAGCACATGAAAGGATGTCCCATATCACTAATTATTAGGGAAGTGCAAATCACAACCACGGTGAGATACCACTCCCCACCAATTAGCATGGCATTATCAAAAACCAGAAAATAACAAATGTGGATGAAGATTTGGAGAAATTGCAACCCTTGTGCATTGCTGGTGGGAATGTAGAATGCTGCAGCCACTGTGGAAAGCGGTGTGGCAGTTCCTCAAAAAATGTAATATAAATTACCATATGATCCAGCAACTCCACTTTTAGGTATAAATTCAAAAGAATTAAAAGCAGGAGTCCCCACAGATGGATGCTTGTAGCATTATTCGCAAGAGCCAAAGGTTGAAACAACCCAACTGTTTATCAACAGGTGAATGGACAAGCAAAATATGGTGTATCTATGCCATGCAATAGCATTTAGCTTTAAAAAGGAATGAAATTCTGACACATGCTACTGTATGGATGAACCTTGAAGACACGCGAGGTAAAAGAAACTGGTCGCAAAAGGGTCGAATCATGATTCCTCTTAAATGAGCCTCCTGGAGCTGTCACATCCATATGTATGGAAAGTAGTGCAGAGGTTTGCCAGGGCCCGGAGGGAGGGCGAGTGAGGGGTGTAACCGTTTAATGAGGACAGAGTTTCAGTTGAGCCAGATAAGGGTTCTGGAGAGGGACGGTGGTGATGGTTGCACAACAACGTGAACGTGCTTAATGCCACTGAACTGTGCACTGAAAAACAGTTAAAATGGTAAATTGGATGTTATGTATATTTCACCACAAAAAAAAAAAATGTCTCTCAGACTAAATTTCACCACATCAGGGGCTTGTCAAGCTGGGAGCGATCTTTCTGGTTCTGTGGTGTAACCCACCCATGTTACAGTTGACGAGCCTGAGGCCTGGAGAAATGGCGTGACTTGATTGAGGCTGCGTGGCCGCTGGCAGCAGAGCCAAGTCACGAGGGTTTTCTATTTACACCGCACTCAACCCCCCGTGGCTTCTCCAGCTAGCCTCCTTTGTCTCGACTCTCCTCCGTCCTAGGACACAGCCTCTGCAACACCTCCAGTCTGCTCGTTTGAGATGAAAGCTTAAATCTGTATTCCCCTGATTAAAATCTTCCATGCCACCCCGCCGTGCCCCAGCACGTGATTAAGATAAAATTCTCTAGGGTGGCAGAACAGACCTTCTGAGATCTGGCCCTCGGCCTCACCAACTTCTCCTCCTGCTGCTACCCCACGTGAGCTCGAAACACAGCAAAAGGTATCGCCCAGCCTCATACTGCATTTCCTGCCCGAGGGCCTCATCTGCCTCATCTGCTTACGAGACACCATTTCGGGTATCCTCTGCTCCAGGCAGCCTCCCCGGTGCCCCGTCCAGGATCAGCCCCACTCATGTCGATGGCAACTCTGAGCTGAATAACACCTCTGCCCCTACGCCCCCCCACAAACTATTATTACCTTTGTGCCCCGCACTGCTGGGCTATGAGCATCCAGAGGACAGGGGTCAAGTCTCTGATCTTATTGACAAGTAGCTGTCAGGCATGGCTGTGCAGTATGGAAAAAGAAGTTTGCAGCAATGCAGATGCTCAGGCCTCTCCCTAGACCTACTGAATCAGATTCCAGCAACAAAGTTCTTGGCACATCAGCGGGACAGTGAATGACCAACTTCGGGGATTGGCACGTTTATACAGAAAAATGGGATAGAAAATAAAGAAGCCTGGGGCCATGGAGGATCTGGTCCCAGGAGAGCGACACATGAAGTGTGCATTCTAAGAAGGTGAGTCTGGTGCATATGCAATGTGAAATTTTACTTTTTAAAAAACATCTCAGACTGCTCATTACATTCTGGTTCAGGGGTGTCGACAGGAGTGGAACACACACACACACACACACACACACACACACACACACACACACACAAAACCTCAAGTGTAAATGGTGGTTGCAGCTGAGCTCAGCAGATCTCTGCCCCGTTTCCCCTGCTTCTCTGAGTCAACGACAGGGAGGGAGGAGTCCCGCCTTTTCCTGGACTTGTAAATTTTGTTTAGGTCAGACAGAGAGGAATTGGAGTTTCAAGGTTAAGGGTATTAAAAACCAGTGCTTCTCCATCTTTAATGTGCACATAAATCCTCTGGCTGTCTAGCTAGAGTGCTGAGTCTGCTTCAGCGGGTATGGGGACAGCCCGAGATTTGTGTTTTTAACAAGTGGTGAGGTCTAGGCTGCAGCAAAATAGCAAAGCAACTAATCCGCTGGTCAGAAACAGAGAGGCTCATTTCCCCCTAGCTTTATTGAGTTATAAAATGACAAGGATACTTTAGAGAGGCTCACTTTTGTTCATTCATTCACTTATGCATTTAGTAACTCAACAAATGTGTCTCGAGTGCTTACTATGTGTTAGGCATGGTTTTGGACACAGGGAGCATGAGTGTATAGAGATGAAGCAGACATGAATTCTGCCCTCAAGGAGTTCACATGTTAGTGGGCGAGACCGACGCTAAACAGATCATTGGAATACCATGATCACTACCCGAAAGAGACAAGAGAAAACATGCATGTTTATAATTCACCGAACCTTCATGGAACAGCTAGCTATTCTGGGTCAATTGCTAAGGTTACAAAGGTGAATAAGACAGAGTCCTGCCTCCTGCTCCCCAGAAACTCCTAAGCTATTGATGAAAAAAAAAAAAGAATCTGAAAAGGTTAGGGCGTTGGGGTTCCTCAGAGCCCCATAACTGCTCTGCCAATGGTTTGCTTCACTGTGGGAACAGGTCACTGCTTTTTAGTTTGACTTAAGATGAAGTAGTTGTCTTGCTTTGAAGAGCCTGTTGGACAAAATAAAGAGGTATCTTTATGTGGAGCTGCTCTCAGCACATGAAGCTGGGTAATAATTGTTGGGCTGTTAAATGTGGTAAATATTTTTTTCTGCTCTGTTGCCCGTCTTTTAACTGGGTTTATTGTGTCCGATTGTCTTTCTTGATTGCTGTGGTTTTGTTTTTACTTAGTAAGGCCTTCCTTATCCCAAAGGAATAAAATATTCTTTTATATTTGCTTTTAGTATTTATAGAATGTTTTTATCCTTGTGTATTTAATCCATTTGGAATTCTTTTTACATATGGTATGAAGAGTTTAACTTTATTTCTTTTCAACGTATAGCCAATTCAGGACAAATCCAAAGGAATGGAGTTACAATGTCAAAGAGATAAAATAGTTTATGACTGTTGAAACAATCGCCCAATTACTTTCCAACAATACTTAATACGGATGGGTCACATTCGCTATACACTCACGGACAGTAGGTATTATCATCCTTTGACATTGTCACGAGGTTAGTTTTTATGCATTTAAAAACAAGACTTTATAGTTATTCATATTTTTATCCTCTAAGCTGTAACTAGTTATTTTAGGCTGCTAATGCGTTTTCGAGATCTCATTCTTTCATTTAACTCATTAGCTGTCATTCTCGGCTCCGTGCCTACGGCCATTCCAATGAGGTGGAGCTTTCGTGTCTTCATTCAAACAACTGATAAACCACTGCCTAGAAAAAAGTTCAGCATGATGCGTTTTAGCTTGCCCTTAAAGACTTTCTTCGAGGGTAATATTAATCCATTACTCAATTCCTGTTAGGTATCATCGTTGAACCAGTCTTCATTTCTCCTTTAACTAAGAATCCTATCCCGCTAAGTTTCCCATAGGTCTCTTCAATCCAATCCAGTTCGATTAAAATTATTTTTCATTATCTGAGCTCCAAATGCCAAGATATATACTAGACAGTAGGGAGTTTGCCAAATTTCTCGTCAGTGATCTTCATCAGGCATTCCTGGATTTACTACTAATTGGGCAACTTTGTTCAAAAAGGGAAATGTGGTTGGTATGACATAAATTGCTGTGAGTGGATGGATTTGTGTTGTCTTATGGTGGAAGAGTCGGTTTCTCTGTCAGGGGAGTGGGTGGCCCTAGGCCAAGGGATTAAGCAACAACAGAACTAGGGGTGGGCAAGTGGGGTGGAACTGAGAAGTTGCTTAAAAAATGTGAGAGTGGGGTAAACCAGAAGTCTTTAAGCACGGTGCACTAATTGCAGGAAAATTTAGGTCAGGAGTTTGGGGGTGTAAATAAGAGAGTGGATGTTGAGTTTACTAGAGTTAGTAAGTATTTGTTTTGTAACCCCCCCGACCACTTTCAACCCCCGCTCTCCCTTCCTATCATGTCTGGGGTTCACTTTGTCCCCTGCCCCTTCGCAGGACTGACCCCTCACGATTATGTCTTTTAATAGTCATGAACTTAAGTTATTCTGCCCAGCATTGATGAAGATTCAGCACCAATCTCACTAAGTTAATACTCCAGAATTTCTATGTTTATATATCAAAACAAGGATATGTACTCAAACCCAGTCTTTCGCCTTCTCTCTTACTCTCCAAAAATTATTGACAACAATTTCCCAGTCATACCTGCAAATTCTTCTTAGACCCCTAATGTGATTTATCTGAGTATGGAGAATGAGGCTCTTTTGGAAAAAATGGGTGCTCTCAATATCCTCACCTACCTTGGGGTTCAATTTCTTCTATTAAAAAGTTTATTTCTTTCATTACAAAGGTGATACACACTCATTTTAGAAAATTTGATCAATATGTAAGGAGGAGATAATCTATAGATCTACTATCAAAAGTCTACACCGTAAAGATTTAGTTGTTTATTCTTTTAGTATTTTTCTCTTCATGCATTCATTACTAAACGCCTGCAATCACCTGGGCAGTGTACAAGTTCCTAGTTTTACTGTGGTAAACAAAACGGACGTGGCTTTTGCAGTCTAGCTGTGGAAGAAGGACATAAAAAAAAAAAAAAAAGCAGAAACTTCCAGGAAGAAGGAGTAAAAGTACTATTTCCTATTCCTTCCAGTAAGTATGATTTAACCCCCCATCATCATTAATAAAATAAACATAAGAAAACTTTGAATGGTGGAGAGAAGAAAGTAGACCAGCTAGAGACCGTGGGACCCGAGGAACAATATAGTGCTGAGTTCCCTGGATTTTCTTTGTGCCTCATGTATCCCAGACTGGGTGCTGGATAAGCTAGAAACCTGGAAATGACAACGGGTGCAGACGAAAAATAGCTTCAATGAAAGCCTGTTCTCTCTAGCCAAAGGACTAGAAAGACCGAAAACTTTTAGACGTGAAATATTCTACTCCAGCTAAACACCACAGAAGGAATTGTGGCCTCAACCCACTCAGCCTATCAAAGGTAAGTAGAGGGTGAGGCATAGACGTTTGCCCTCAATGTGACAAGGCTGTGAAAAGGCCGTCCAAATTTCTTCCCTCCTCCCATAGCAGTAGGGTATCAGAGAAGGCCAGGTAAGAAGCAAGGACTTTCATTCTTCCAGATGGTAAAGAGGCCTCACTCCCATTTCCTTATAGTGTCAATGTCGACAATGTGAGCAGCCTGGACTTTGACTGCCACCCAGCAGTAAAAAGCATCCCTTCCACTTTGCACTGAGGTGGTGTCAGAGGAAAGCTAGTGGAAAGAGAGGAGTTTTTGCACCATTCATCAGAAACAAGATCCAGCGGTAATGTGATATCAGTGGAGGCCACATGGGGGAGGGTAATGAGGTCCTCCCATCCCTCTTATCCAGAATGTTATTAGCAGAAATCTAGTGGGAACTCTCACTTCCAACTAGCAGTAACAAGAGCCCCTGCTCCCCCTTGACTGTCAATGGAGACCAAATGAAATATCTGGACTTCTACCCCTACCTGGCTATAACAAGGCAGCACCACCCTTTCCCCTATAAGAGCAGTATCAAAAGAAGCCAGTTAAAACAAAAGGTTTAAATAAGATTCATTGTTTTTGTTTTATAGCATGCTACTCAAAAAGTCCAGGTTTCAATAGAAAGTCGCTTGGTATACCAAGAACCAGTAAAATCTTAACTCGAATGAAAAAAAGACAGTCAATAACTTCCAACATCAAGATGGCAGAGATGTTAGAATTACAAATATTTTAAAGCAGCCATCATATAAAGGCTTCAGTGAGCACTTATGAACACACTCGAAACATGTTAATGAATTAAACATCTCAGCAAAGACATAGAGAGTCTCAGTAAAGAAATAGAAGATGTAAAGAAGAACCACATGTAAATTATAGAACTGAAAAACGCAACATTTGCTTGATGAGCTAACAGCATAATGGAAGGGACAGAGAAAAAAATCGTTGAACGTGAGGAATAAATAATAGAAATAACATATACTAAAAAAATATAGAGGAAAAAGACTAAAACAAAACAAAACAAAAAATAGAACCTCAGGAACCTATGGGACTGTAATAAAAAATCTAACATTCGTGTCATCAGAGTCTTAGAAGAACAAGAGGAAAAGGATGAGGCTGAACGAGTACTCAAAGAAATAGTGGATGAAAGCTTTACAAACTTGACCAAAGACATAAACCTATTAGATTCAAGGAACTGAGGAAATTACAAAAAAGAGAAACTCAAAGAAATAGCACTAAGACACGCTATCGTCAAGCTTCTGAAACCTAAAGACAAAAATCTCGAAAGCTGCTCTGAAACACATTAGCCTTCAGGACAAACAGAATGACAGCGAATTTCTCATCAGAGTTTACAAAAGCCCAAAGCTAGTGGCACAACATTTTCAAGTGCCAGAAATAAGAACTATTAATCCAGAGTCCTATATCCAGGGAAAATATTCTTCAGGAGTGAAGGGATAACCAAGACATTATCAGAGAAGAAGAAAGAGAGAGAATTTGTCACCAGCAGACCATCGTGAGAGAATGGTTGAAGGAAATTCCCTAAACAAAAAGAAAATGGTAAAATAAGCAATCTTAGAACATTAGGAAGAGGCCAAGAACAATAGAAAAAGTAAAAATATAGGTAATAACAATACATTTTTCTTCTGATCTTGAACTTCCTCAGTGATGTTTGATGCTTGAAGCAGAAATTGTAACACTATTTGATGTGGTTTAAAATAAATGTGGAGGAAATGTTGAAGATAATTAAAATATTAATGGGGAAAAATAAAGGGAAGGAAAAGGTGGTAAGGTTTTTACATGTCATTTGAACTGGTGAAATGTCAATTCAGTCATGAACCACATAATGGCATTTCAATCAACGACAGACTGCGTATATAATGATGGTCCTGTGAGATTATGACGAAGCTGAAAAATTCTTATTGTCTAGTGCCCTCTCAGCTGTCAGAGCTGTCTTAACACAACACATTACTCACGCTTGTGGCGATGCTGGTATCATCAACAAACCTACTGCCCTGACAGTCATAGAAAAATATAACGCATACAATTATGTACAGTACATAATACTTGATAATGCTAATAACTAACTATGGTACTGGTTTACATATTTATTACACGATACTTTTTGTCATTATTTTAGGGTGTACGCGTTCTACTTATAAAAAAAGTTTGCCGTAAGATACTATGCCGCGTTATGAAGGCCGCAGCCTCGTGCACCTCGTGTGCATTTACTACATCCGATTGCATCGTTTTCCTGTTGTGCTTGTTTTAGTCTCGTGTCGTTTTGTTCATCATGGCCCCTAAGCACACAAAACCCACTGCTAACCTTGCCGCTGAGAGGCCATGTCGAGTGATTGATCGGGAAATGAAATTAAAAGTGATTACGGACTACAAAGGTGGAAATCAGTGATGGTTACTGCTTGCCAGTCAGACGACAAATTTGAAAGAGTTGAAATAATACAGAGTAGGTTCTCAGATCACCATGGAACCAAAATAGAAATTAATAATAGGAATAGAACAGAATTTTTTTTTAAAATTGGAAGTTAAGCAATAAGCGATACATTTCTAAATCTAGGTATCAGAAAGGAAGTCTCAAGGGAGAATAAAAAAATACATTAACTAAATGAAAAATAATATATTACATATCAAAATCGGCAGGACACTGCTAAGGCAGTGCCAAGAAAGAAGTTTATAGCACTAAATGTTTACATTAGAATAAAGGAAAAATCTCATTTCAATTAACTAAGCTCTTATTGCAAGAAGCTAAAAAAAAGAAAAGCTAAATAAACCCAAAGCAAGAAAAAATAAAAAAATAAAAGCAGCAATCAATGAAATTGGAAAGAGAAAAACGATAAAAATCACTGAAACAAAAGCTAGTTCTTCTAAAAGATAAATAACATTGATAACCTCTAGTAAGACTAACGGAAAAAAAGTAGTACAGAAATTCTACAAACACAGATTTCACAATTTAGATGAAATGGACCAATTCCTTCAAAGGCACAAACTGATGACTAGGACTCACCCAATATAAAATAGATAACTCGAACATCTCTGTAACTATCAAGGAAATTGAATTAATATTTTAAGAAATTCTCTCCAAAGAAATTCCCAGACCCATATGGTTGCACTGGAGAATTAAAACCAATTCTATGCAAACTCTCTCAGAAAATAGAAAAGGAGAAAACACTTATAGTTCTATACAGCTAGAATCACCTTTATACCCAAACCAGGAAAAGTCAATACAGTAAAAGATAACTACAGATCAATATCCCTCATGGTTATAGACATAAAAATTCTTAATGAAATATTAATAAACAGAATTCAACAATGTTTAAAAACAATTATACATCTGACCAAGTGGTATTTTTTTCAGAGATGCAAAGCTGTCTTAATATTTGATACTCAATCAATGTAATCAACTATGTTAATAGGCTAAAGAAGAAAAACCACATGACCATTTCAACTGATGCAGGAAAGCATTTAACAAAATTCAACATGCATTCTTGAACAAATATTCAGAAAGCCAGGAACAGAGGCAAACTTCCTCAACATTGTATTTACTGGTGAATGACTTAATGCTTTCCCTGTAATGTCAGAAACAGGTCAAGAACACCCACTTCCCCACTTTTATTCGGCATTGCACTGGATCTTTTATCTTTTACCCTGCGCAATAAGGCAAAAAAAAAAAAAAAAAAAAAAAAAAAAAAAGAAAGAAAGAAAAAAAAAAAACAAATAAAAAAAAAAAGAAAAAAAAACAGATTCAAAAGTAAGAAATAAGTGAATTAAACAAGGTCACAGTTCACAAGATAATCAAGTGAAAGTCAATTGTTTTTGTATACTAGCAATGAACATGTGGACACGACAATTAAAAATACAATACAATTTAGAACTGCTCAAAAATGAACTATTTAGATATAACTCCAATGAAAGAAGATGTATATGCTGAAACTACAAAATGCTAATCAAAGAAATCAAAGGTCTTTATGAATAAAGAGACTTACTGTGTTCACGGATTAGAAAGATCAACAGAGTAACCATGTCTATTATCCCCAAACTATTGTACAGTTTTAGTAAGAGTCTTCTCAAAATCCCATCAAGGTATTTTTAGATATAAATGAAATTATAAACAAGATTGTCCTATAATTTACTTGGAAAGACAAATAAAAGATATAGAAAGAAAAATGGGTTAGCTACAGTAATTTTGGAAATGAAGAATAAAGAGAGAAATTAGTCCGCTAGATTTCAAGACTTATTATATAGTTATAGTAATCAATATTGTGTGGAATTAGTGGGGATATAGTCACAAAAAAATAAAAGAGACTAGAGAATCCAGAAATAGACCCACACGAACATGGCCAGGTGATTGTTGACAAAGATACAAAACCAATTCAGTGGAGGAAGAACTTAAAAAAAAATGCTACTTGAGTAAATAGTCTCCCTAGATACAACCTAAAAACAAAAACAAAACAAAACAAAATAAACATTCATACTTTACGTGAAAGTCAATTCAAAATGAATTATGAACAATATTAAACATAAAACAATATGGCTTTTATATAAAAAATTGGGGGACCTAAGGTTAGGCAGAGTTCTTAGACTTGAGCCCAAAAGCATGATCCATAAAAGAAAAATATAAATAATTAAACTTTACCTAAATTAAAAACTTTTGGTTTGTAAAAAATTATCTTTAGGGGGTGAAAAGACAGGCTATGCACTGGAAAAAATATTTACAGCACACATATCTGAGAAAGGACTAGTATCTAAAAGATAAAAGAATTCTTAAAACTCAACAGTAAGGAGACAAATTTAAAAAACAAAATTAAAAAAAGAACAAAAGACACAAACAAACGTTTTACCTAAGAGGATATACAGATGGCAAAAAAGCACATGAAGAGATGTTCAATATCACTTTCCATTAGGGAAATGCAAATTAAACCATGACGAGCTATCATGAAATACCGATAGATTGGCTAAAATCAAATGCTGGTGACAATGCAGAGAAAGTTCTTATACATATTGCATTGCTGGTGAGAATGTAAATTTCAAGGCCATCCTAGAAGGTAGTTTGGAAGTTTCTTTAAAAAATTAAACATGAAAATACCATGTGACACGGCTATAGAATTTCTAGGCATTTTTCCCAGAGAAATAAAAATTTATGTTCACACAAAAACCAGCACACAAATGTACATAGTAGCTTTATTCATAATAGTCAAAAATTGAAAGTCACCCAGATGGCTTCCCTGATTGAATGGTTAACCAAACTGTGGCACATTCATACCATAGACTACTACTTAGGAATAAGTAGGAACAAACTATTGATACCACAATATGGATGAATTATAAGGAAATGATGCTGAGTGAAGAAAGTCATTTAAAAAGGCTACATACTGTATGATCTCATTCTTGAAATGACAAAATTATGGGACTGGAGAACAGACTTGTGGTTGCCATGGGTGGTGATCAGGAATGGGATACAGAGGGAGAGGAAGGTGGGTATGGCTCTAATAGGGTAAATGGAGAGATTCTTGTGCAGATGGAATTGTTCTGTGTCTTGACCGTATCAAGCTCATTGTCTTAGTTGTGATATTCTATTCTATTTTTCCATTAAAGAAACTGGGCGAAGAGTACATAAGATTTTTCTGTATTGTTTCTTATAACTAACTACAATCATCTGGGAAAAAAATAACTTTAATTAAAAAAATAAATTAAAAAAAAATTAAAAAAAACTTTATTTAAAAAATAAATAAATGGGTGATTGCGATATGTGATTGAGAATGTAAAAGTAAAGAAGTATATTTTATTAAATAGCAATGACAGAAAGTTGGGAGTGGTACCCGATGATTTAGAAGATAGGATTAGAATTTAAAACCACCTAACAGCCTAGAGTAATGGACCCAAACCAATGGGACAAAATATGATGGATTTTAATATAAAGCCTTATTCTTAGATACATAAAAACCTGCTCAAAAATTTAAGTAATGAAATTCCTGTCCTAAACCTTGAGAATTTACTTCCTTTTAGTTAGAAATCCCAGTGAAAATTGTCTAAGAAATATCAGAAGTTAAGAACATCTTTCTCCCTTTCTCTTTATTAATCCCACCTCTCAGGAGCTTTAAAAGGCAGTCAAAGTTATGAACAATAAAGGTAATTTGAGAGTCAATTCTAATAATGTATTAAGCTGAAAACATTAACCAGAATATTGGTCCTACTCCTTTGTCTGTTAAGGAAGGGTGAGAAAATTTGTTAATTGTGATCCCCTTTATCTTTTACCATTAAAAAAAAAATCATTCTTTCAGTGCATTTGTAACAGAGATTTTCAAGACACCTAGACTTTAGATATTACTATTATTGCTATGAAATGCAACTTTAGGTACCAGAAAGTCTGGTTTGCAAAATTAGTCCTCTTGCTTGATAATGCATTGCCATTAGTAATAATATTCAAACTGGTTTTTCTGAATTCTGAAGGTATAAATACTTGTATATATGATTTCCTTATTAGCTGTAAGAATGTATAAGGTAAAATAAACTAACAACACAGGTAGATCTCTTATTTTAAAATATTGTGTATGGCTGATCCTTGTCATGTCATTATCTTACCTCTGGGTCTCTTGTTATATGAAATAATAACTCTCCTTGCTTAAGCCATTAATTTTGTTGGCTTTTTTGTTAGTTGTGGATGAAGAAAAAAAAAACAGGCACGAATAAGCAAATTAGCAACAAAAGCAGCAAAAGACATAACTAAATAGAACAGAGGGTAGCCATACATTTGGAAATTTGGACAAAATGGACAATTTTCCAGAAAATTATACATTGGCAAAACTGACTCACGGGGGAAAAAAAGCTGAATAAACTTTTAAAGGAACTAAATTATTAAACTCTCCTCTCTCCCCAGTAGAGTTCCAGAATAAGAAATATAAACAAATGGCCAATAAACACGAAAATATGCTAAATTTTCATTATATTCAAGAAAACGTAAACTGAAACAGTATTGGGTTATTTTCCGCCGTCCGACTTTACTAGATGAAATGGTCTGGCAAGAGCAAGCGTTGCCAAGGTGGTGAAGAAACCAGCCTCCTCTCACAGTGGGGGTAGGAGTATAAACGGGCAAAACCCATCTGTACGGCAGTTTGGCAATATCTCGAAAATGTATAGATGCTCTGATTCAGCAGTTTCATTTTTAGGTGTACATCTGGCCTGGAGAAATTTCAACACTCGTGCCCAAAGGAACAGCAAGAGCAAGATGACCTGAGGGGCTGGAGCGGGAGGAGTGAGGGGGGCGTGTGGTGAGACCCAGGGTGGGGGCGGAGTTGGGAGCCCTGCCGTGCGGGGGGGGGGGGGGGGGCCTGGCAGGTCTTGGGAGGGGCTTTCCGCTTGCCTGGGCTCTGGGTGGTGGAGGGACTGAGGGTTTCATAGGGTGACTCTGGCGGCTGCACCGAGCATAGCCTGGTGCAGGCAGATAGAAGCAGGGCAGGCAGCAAGACAGGCCTAAGTCCCACCCGTGACGGCGGCTTGACAAGGACCACAGCGGGGAGGTGAGGATGAGCGGTCAGACACAGCCCCGGGCCACGTGCGTGACACGGGGCGCGTACGCGGAGCGCGAACACAGCACCTGCCTAACTCCCACACGCCGTGCGGTGACGCAGGGGTTGGAAGCCAGTTGTTTGTCAGCCCGACAATACTTCTTTCCCGGTCCTTGCAGAAGCAAGGGGGCCGCTGTTTTTTCTGTTTGTGTAACGATGACAAATTGAAGGATTGATGTCTGGGAAGGACTTCCCAAAGTGAAGAGGTCTGACAATTTCCCATCACATAAAGCATGGAGAGATCACAGAATTGGTTAAAAAAGCAGATTCCCCAAATATAGAGTATCATCGAAATCCCTAAGATCCCGACAAAATTAATTTGCGGAAACGAACCAGATGAAACTTAAAAATAACAACAGGGGGAGTTATGACTCTGGCCCCAGACGCAGAAAAGGACTCTCTGCGGCCGATGCCCCTTCGGACGTGGGGGCCATTCGCTTGTACTCTTTTCACTTTGTTCTCTCCAGGCACCGAGATATTGACTCCGAATGGCTGGCTGGATGTCCTGAGTCTGGGCCTCCACGGCTAAAATAAAAGAATTACTTGGAAAGAACCCAAGTCACCCTTTGAAATAGATGGGGTTGCCGGGCAGCTGTTTTGAAAGGACGAACATCAGATGAAAACTATCAAAAGGCAAACCAGCCACGTGAGTCTGTCACTGACTGGGGCCTGCGAGGTTAGGAGCACACGCTGCCCTGGGCTGGCGTGAGCATGGCCGTGTGAGCAGAGCGCCAGGTGGTTCTTGGCACCCTTGTTTAGGGTGCTCACAGCCTGCACAACGGTCCTCGCGCACTCTTCCTCCAGTCCACGTCTTGGTAAGACACAGAGCTAAGAGCGACCGAAGATTTCTTTGTTTTGGTTCATTCCGTCTGGTTCCTCTTTTTTAATTCTTACTTTTTTCTGTTGTTGTCTGTTCACCTCTTTCTGCAACCCACACAGGACGCACTGATCCACCCCAAATCAGGCTGGATTCATCACTTCCTTTTATTAAGGCTGACACATTAACTGCCAAGAATATCTTTCTTTTCACAGTTTCACAAAATTCAGACTCTAAAGTGGATGATGTTCACGACCCTCTGTGCAATATTCCAACTATTTTCCCTTCTCGGATGCTTCACGGATCCATTTAAATATAAGAACTTGCGAGTCGTAGTTTCTTTTTGCCGTGACTCTATAAAAGTCCCCCCCCTTCTTCCATTTCTTAATAAAGCCTTATGAATATTCTAATTTTAAGGTGTCAGTGGTTTTAGGCTTGCCGGTGTGTCATGCATGAAAAGCCCTTAATAATTATAACGGTGGAATCTGAGGCTTGACAGTGGATGATTGTTTTGTCTAGGGGTTCCACAAAGGAGACAGGAGTTGCGGCCTCACGCGGGCTGGTCCTGAATTCGTTTAAATCATGCACCCGTCCCTCACACAGCTTTTCATTTTGCTCTGTTTTCTCAGTTATCTTTCTCTTTGACCTAGAAAAGTTCCATTAAAAAAAAAAAATTCATGAGAGCTTACAGCTGAGAGGCCTCAGTTTCAGTCCTGACCCTGCCAATGATGGAAGACAGTGGCCATGGCTCGTCATCCCTCAGGGCCTCAGCGTCCCCAAAAGTAAAGAGGGCCGATCGGGCTGTGTCCCGGCTCTGACGGTCCCTGGAATTGGGAAGTTGTCCCTTGCTATGTACACCTCATTCAAGGAAGAAAAGGAGAGGGGAACCCCCACCCCGGCTGTTGGATCTTCTCATGTCTCTTTTGCCCATTTCGTTATGACTTTGAGGAAGTGGAGTGAAAGGCAGCCGGGTTACGGCGGGGACCGTCTCTCTCATCAAATGGGTGTTTTGCAGCTTTGGAGCCCTCGCCAAGAGTGGGTCTCTAACTTGTCCTTGCTGATGCAGAGGGACAAGCCCACCCAGAAAGTTTCAGATTCTGTAGGTCTAGGTGGGCAGGGCCCGAGATGGCTTTTCTAAGAACATGTTGCTGCTACTGCTGGTCTGGGGACCACACTTTGAGAACCATGGCTCTATGGGACTGAGCTCAAAGCCTGTAACTCCTAAGTTTCATCCTCTCACCTTGACCTTGTTCCCCTGCTCCTACTGGCATTCCAAGCACAGGAGACCCCACTGAATCAGCACTTTGCTTCCATCCACTTGGGGTAAGGAGCGGGCACCTGAGCTCAGACTAAGGGCTTCAGCCCCCCAGGTGTGGGCACCTGACTCTAGACGGGCCAATGAGCCGCTTCCAGGGGAACCCGGAAGAGTTGAGGCAAAGAGATTTCAGCTTCTGGGTCTGGCAGCTGCCTATGGCAGAAACTCTCAGCTTCTGGAAGTAGAAACAAAGCAAGCTCATTTGCAACTCCAGGAAGAGAGAGGCAGAGGGTAAGAGAGAAATAGAGATGAGCAAAGAAGAGTAGCTACCCCTACTTCCCTGGGCTCCTGTCTCTGTTGTTGGCTCATTTCTGAGGGCCCACTGCACCTCTGTCTTCAGATTTCCTGAAGGGCCCCTATATCCTGAAAATAAATTCCTCAGTTGGCTTAAATCAGCAGTTTTCAAGTGTTAATGGCCCTCAGCTTCCCCTGGAGACCTTGTTAAAATGCATTGCTGGGTTTCATCCAGAACTTCTGATTCGACAGGTCTGGGGTGGGGCCCTGAGAATCTGCATTTTTTAAAAGTTCCTGGTTACTAGGATGCTGCCGGTCTGGGAAGCTAACGCCGAGCCTCGGCCTCCTCAGTATTTCTGCTTGTGTCATAACAAACAGCTGGAATGTCAGTCTGACCTCTGGCTCCTCCAGGTGTCTCTGTAGTAACCTACGTATTTTAACTACTCAGTCCTCCATAGCGACTCGCTGGGGAAAAGGGATGTGCGATTAATGTTTTACAGATGGGACAGTCGTGGTCGTGACCGGCGAGTGACATGCTCGATGTCCCTCTCTCGGGACAGAGCTGGGCGTCGAGCCCAGGCTGTCTGCCTTGGAAGCACACGTCCTTTACTTGTACTTTAATTTAATTTCACTTCCCGTTCTGGCCAAACCGATCGGTCATCGCCCTCTAGACACGGCCCACACCCCAGCCCTGGGTGCCGGTGCTTCCCTGGCCCTGTCTGGAGTGTTTCTCTGCCGCGGCTTCTGTCCGGTCATCCTCAGAGACCATTTCGAAGGCCCCCTCCCCCCGCGAAGCCTCTTGAGATCGCCTAGTCTCTCCCCACTCTCAAAGCGTCGATGCCGTCTTCCTCCTTAGAGCATCCGTGGCCCTTTATGCTTGTCTGACCGTACTTCGTCTTGTACCTTGGCCACTTGTTTTCCCAGCTCTGCCACGCGAGCCGGCAAGCTCCGGGAAGGGGGGACGGGGGCTCATCCACGTTTGCATTCCCCCAACCCCCACCCAGCACCGCCTTGGGGCTCAGAAGGTTGGATTAGAAGAAGGAAAGAGTGGCTCGCCCCCTAGGTGAGGACTGCGCCCCTGGGAGACCAGCCTGCGGGGTGTTTCTCGGGGGTGCTTAGGGAGAACGCCGATGGGAAGGAAGAACAGGAAGTAGGACCGGGAGGAGGGGGAGATGGGCAGCAGAGACGTCTCGACAAAGACCTCAGTGGACTTTGTGGGGGACTGTGGCCGGGAAGGCAGAGGAATGAAGGGCTGAAGCAATGGACGACGGCTGTCCTGAAAAGGGGCTGTGGCTTCGGGCAAGGTGACTAGTTCCAGCCAAAGCGACTTGCCAGAAAGGCTGACAGCTGAGACCATGTCTGCAGCCCTCCCTGCGCCAAGGTGAATGGACGCTCTAGCGCTGCAGCGGACTCCGGGGGGCAGCACAGAGACCCCTGCACCCTCTTAGATGGCTCTGCCCTCCCTCTCAGCCCTGGTGCTCCCCTTCCGGTGCCCGATGCTGGCTTTCTGCATCTCGTACTCGACTCAGGCATTTGGGGTGGTCCCGCCTGGCAAATCACACCAGCTGAATGCCCACACCCACCACGCCCCCTTCTTTACTACGGTGACTGTCACTCTGTTCAGGACAGTGTCCCTACTGTGATTGTGACTCTGTTCAGGACAGTGTCCCTTGCAGCTGGAAGTGACCACGCGGCACCATTCTGGCCAGTAAGACCAAAGTAGAAGTCCTCTGGGGATTCCCGGAAAATTTTACTTTCCTCATATTGTTTCTGCCCCTTCCCCCTTCTCTTAGTTGATTTCCCCCCCCCCCCCCCGCTTAGAATGCTAATAAGAAGCCGGCAGTGGACCGGCTATCTGGAGCCCATGTGGTGACCAGGGATGTGAAAGCTGGGCTCCAGGACGGTAGAGCAGAGAGCAGGATGCAGCAGCTGGGGTGCTGGCGCGGGTAAGACAAGGCCATAATTAGTCAAGCCACACCTGTGGCTGGGTTTCTGTTGTGCGCAGATGGGGAAGACTCAGTTGGAAGATACCCCGTTATTATGGCCAGCCTGTTCTTACGGCTGATGTCTGTGCTGACCACTCAGTGCATTGTCCTGGTGCACCTGGTTATCTAGAAATGCATGGGCTGGAGCTTTGAGTCATACATTACGAGTCTTAGACTTGAGGAGCAGATGAAGATTCTTAGAAAATTGAGAAGGGGTTCTGAAGTAGAAGAGGTGAGGTAGCAAAAAAACCAACAAATAAGTGTAGGAAGAAGGAAAGATGAAGTCAAATAATTTTTGTTCGATAAAGGTCAATATTTACAAATCCCCAGTGTCACCCACACGCCCAGGTCTTTCATGGGCCTCACACAGGGCTAGGGAGGTGGCATGGGAGAGCTTAGCTCTCGAAGATGGGCAGAACCGATTCTGCATCTTTGATTCCTCACTGATAACCTGTCTGACCTCGGGCAAGTCACTCAGCCTCTCTGAGTGTTTGTTTGGACAAAGATTTAATGTGACTGACAAATAGAGACACATGAGGGAAATTTTTTAAAAACATAAATTGCTGAGAAGATGGAGGACAACAGAGGACACCAGGGAGCCAGACCATAGGGGGTGTGTCGGAGGCCCCCCGACAGTTCGGCTCTCAGCCCAGCAGCCAATAAACAGGGTGAAACACATCAAGTTTGGGATTCTTATGACTCACAAAATGAGGTGAGGCGGTTCCCCAGTAGACCCATAGCTATTCTCGATACTAGATTCAAAGAGAAAAACATCTTCCACGGGTCTTCTTCGAGAAGACAGAGGTGTGACGGAGCCTGTTCTGAAGTATTTTACACAGGATCATCTTGAAACGAGAGGTTGAAGACGTTTGGAAAGCCCCATCCATCAGCCCGTCTTCTTGCAGAGACCCTCACTGATGGAGCAAAGGCCCCACAAACCTCACAGTAAACGAACCAGCGTTCAGAGCCTCTGGAGCGTGGAAGAGGATCTTCAACTTCTTCTTTCTCTTGTTCTCGTCTTTCCAAAGCAGCTGTTCATTAGTGTATCATGGCAACCGCTAGAGCCATGCCATCAGCGTCCTTAACAAGATGTATGGGGTGGATACAGCAGTGTGCTTGGAAGAGTCATTTTAAAATGAAACATTTCTCGATGAGATGGTGAAGTGAAATTCAGGAAGAGGTGTTCTGAGTGGGAGAAGGTAGAGGAGGGGAGCATCTGCCTCGGGGTAGGCATTCAGTAAGTGTACATAGATTAAGCTCTCTTTCTGGACCCAGAGAATGGTCCCTTGCTAAGGGATTAGGGCCATTCTTAGTGTAGGAGCTATTCTTTTCTACCCGGATTATGTGAAGTGAAATTTCCCTTTTATAGGTTTCCTCAGAACAAAAGTAACAGTCCTGGACACTTTAATGGACAAAAAGTGTATTACTCGTAGCTACACGCATAGTTTCCCCAACAGGAAGGTCATGGGAATAAGGGAAAGAAAGGCCTGGTGTGGCCATGTCATTCCTGGGGCCTCCTGCAGAAACCCGGGCCCGCTGCCGGAGTGTGGCCAGAGGGAGGGCAGCCTGCAGCCTTGACCTTAGCAGCCCAGGCCCGTTTTTTGTTTGTTTGTTTGTTTGTTTGTTTGTTTGTTTTTGAGTGGATCAGTTCTGTAGCTTCTATAGAACAGAAAGACTGCCACTCCAAGTCGCCTTCACTCACTGACTCATTGTCTCTCTGGGCTCGTGAGATGATTCTTCTTCGAGCTTTGGAGTGTGAGAACAGGGTGAAGTCAGGGAGAGAAGTGGGGCGTTCAACGATCAGCCTCCTCCAAGAAGCTGAAGATCCGTAATAGTGTTGCCCGAAGGGACGAAATGCCTGGGGTTCTTGATAAGAATTCCGATATCCAGGCTGCATCCCAAACCTCTCTGAATCTGAATTTTTAAGGTAGATCCTAGGAATCTATATTTTAACAAGTCTCCAGGGATTCTTATAACTAGGCGGGCCTGGGGGCTTTGTATCCCGTTCCTTATCTCTGCTGTAAAGAAGTTTCCTCATTATGGCTTCATGCCTGGTAGCTAGAGCCGCGTCTTGGATTAAACCATCCCAGGGAACTTGGCTGGGGAGAGGGCAGGCAGGATGGCTGTATGCTCCTGAGTTCCTACGTGTGAAGCGTTTGAAATGAGCCTCGAAGGCTCCGTCAGTTCTCCTATCCCAGCCCTTCTGAATCCACTTGACATCCATGTTCAAGATTTGTCCAAGACCGAGCTCATCCACGGATTGATTTCAGTAGCAACCCAATTCCAGGCGGTCTCTCCATTCTGCCTTTGTGCTTGTATCAATGTTTCTTAAACTTTAACAAGCCTACATGTTATCTGGGGATCTTGCTAAAAGTGCAGATTCTGATTCAGCGGGTTAGGGGTGGAGCTTCATATTCGGCTTTGCTGATAAGCGACCTAGTGATGAGGACATTGCTGGTCCACCAATCTCACATTGACCAATGAGGCCCTACATCAGACCGGTTAACATTGTTTCATGCGAAGACTGGTTCTTACATTTCTTCTGAATATCCCATAATGCTTTGCTCAACATGGCATCCGTGGGTACCACTTTCTAAATGTTTGGCGGGCACCCTGGGGGCTCTCAGGAAGTTACAAAAACCAACCTCATTCCTCAGGCTTTCACGGATTGGCACCAGGATCACAGGCAGTTAGAGGGAAGAAAATACCTTCGGGGACCCTCTCAGCCCCAGGCTACTTCGGTTTTGATGCCTGTGTTGAAATCCCCTCTCCTCACCTGTTCGTTTGCCTTCTCCTCTGAGCTTCTACAGAAGGACTGAAACTAACAACCTTTGAATTTAAGTCCTTAGAGTAATTTCCTCCTTGCAGGTTTTACATTATCGACGTGACTCATCTCTTCCTCTGCTTTTTGAAAGTCTGCGTTTCCTTCGTCCCCTGCGCGCCCCCAAACCCACTCACTCCCGGGATGTGTCACGGTTGCTCCGTCAGTTCCCCTGAGACTCCCCGCTTTGCTCCGTCACATCGACCTTCTCTTTGGGGCAGAGGCCGTTGGCGCCTCTTCCATCCACACCTTTCTAGCCTCTCGGTGGCTCTTTTCACGCATGGCTTCGGCTGTCGTTCTCGGGTTGCTGGGCTTTCTGCAGAAGACCCACACACCCTCTAGGAGAAAGCGGGGTGATTCGCAGGTTATGGGAGCCACACACGTGGGCTGGGACCCCAGCGCAGCTCAGAAGCTGGGAGACTCATCATTTTATTGTTGGGCGCCTCACTCCAAGTCACTGGGCAATGTCCAAGTCATCATAATTAACATATGTAGATCAGCTGGTAATGGGACAAAGTGGGGACTGGCCTGGGCTGAGGGGAAGTGTCTGGGGTGTCAAGCTGCACCTGAACATCCTACACGGATCTAATGGAGTGTCTTGTTCCGGGTCCTGATTCCACTCAAACGGCTCAGTCCGTTGGGTGGGGCCTGATGATAACGAGTACAGATACCGCCCAACCGACATCCGACATCCGCAATCCAGCTGATCTGTCATTTAGGGCAGATCAGGAGCTGAAAGAGGGCTGAGGACACCCTGGGCCAGCCTGGATTTTGAGGGCATGCTCTCCTAGGCGGCGGGGTTTTTCCAAGTGTGCTGAACGATTCGCAGAGCCGTAATCTGTTCATCTAGCACGGTTTGCTTTGTTGGAAGCAACCATTTCGAGAGGAATCTGCCACCTGCGGTACAGAGTCTCGTTCCTTATCTCATCGAGGTGTGCCTTGCCACATGTTGTATCGGGTTTGTTTGGTCTATTTTGTGCTGTCAAATTTGAAAGCGTTATGTGATCCAATGTGTTTGTCTTTTCTTTTATAGCTTTTGGATTCCTGCGTCGCTGTCGTTAGTATAAAGACAAGATGTTGATTTTCATGCGTTCTGGAAGTTTTTTTTTCTTTTGGGGTTTTCTACGTATATGTGTGCGCAAAGTTTTTACCAATTTTCTCCTCGTATTCAATGCACTTATGAGGCTCTCTAAGATAATATTAAGTTATAGTGGTGGCGGCAGGCATCTATATATGGTTCCTGAATGTGCATGGCTTAGTTTTAATATTTTACAGTTTGGGATGACATTTTAAGAGGATTTTGGCAACAGATATTATCACAGATTTTCCCACAATTTCCTCTATTTTGGAAATAATCGCTGCTATTTTATCAAATAATTTTTCATTAATTTATAGATGCAATCACTTGGTTTTTGTTCTTTAATTTGTTGATCTAACCACAGCATATTATTATTTTGATATACTGCTGGTCATCTTACCTTTCTCCCTTCCTTTTGCTCATGCAAAAATAAATACAAGCACATCCAGACAAACGGAGGTTTCTTTGCTTCCTTTCACTGAATATCAAAATAATAATATGCTGTGGTTAAGTTATGTTATCTAAACACATAAAAAGCAGTCCAAATTAGGATCTATATTCCCTTAATGCATTAGATCAACAAATTAAAGATTTGCTTTTATATACCTGTATCTATTAAGATTTCACTCGCTACAACACACGTGTATTATTTTTATAATTGAAAACCATCAAAAAAAGGAAAAGAAAACCACAAAGGAGAAAATAAAACTACTCAGCAATTATTATTATCATGTAAACACATATGCTTCAGAGAGTCTTTTTTCTATCAAAGCCTTTCACATATTTATTGATAGTAGTTGGTTGTCCCCCTTCTTGTGACACTAGTAGCCACTGAAGGCTGTCACCTGGACATATTAATTCATTAAGGGTTAAAAAGTGGTGACATTATTATTCTATTGTGTCTTCTCTGTTTATTAGCTGGATTACTTCTATAAAGGGAAATTTCCTCTCATCTACTATTTGATTGCAATAGTAATTTCACAAGAACTATGCTGATTAGATATTCTTGCTGCAGCGGAAGTCAAAATTAATCTTTACACATACATACACTGTCGCAGATTAAACACGGCTGCAGATTCTTGGACATTTCTCCCATCGAGCAATGAGATCTATGACCCCTCCCTCAAACCCGAGCGGGCTCTGTCACTGCTCTGACAGAGCTTGTGCTCTTTATTCTGAATTAATTAGGAATTATGAAAATTCCTATGGGAAGTGTGGTACTATGCCAGTATCCAAGCCGGGCCTTACGGGACTACAGGCTTACCTCTTGGAAGATTTGCTCTCAGAGCGATGGGCAGTTATGTAAGAAGTCTGGTTACTCTGCCGGAGGTAGGATGGTGAGGACCCCTGAGATCGCCTGGAGGGAGAAAGAAGCCCAGTTGAGAGGAGCCTCTGGGCCTTCCTCACTGAGGGGCCAGACAGTGAGTGAAGCTGTCACAGACCCTCCAGGCCAGATGAGCCACCAGCTGAAATCCCAGTGGATGCCCCATGGAGAAGAATTGCTCAGCCAAGCCCTCACTGAGTTTCTGATCAACAAAACCGTGAGATATAATACAAAGTTCGTCGTCTTAATCCACTAAGGTTTGGGGTTATTTGTTGTTGAGTCCTGACACGTACCGCACAGACACACACACCATTCCATACTGTTGCTCAGAAGTTTTAAATCTTGAAAGCACTCTTGTGCAAGCGGCATACTTGGCCAAGTCCTTGTTTATCTATCTCAGCACAGTTCTTAACTAGTTTCTCTCAATCTACTCTGTCTCCAGTCCAATGCACCGTGTCCCCTGCTACTAGATCAAACCTGTGACGATAACCCTACATTCATGTCTATGTCAGTTAAGTCTCTTCAGAAAGCTACAGAGACTGGTGAATTTGTTGAAGCATGCCCGGGAAGTTCGTGGAAGAGGAAGGTGAGCAAGGCAGCGTGGCTTCAGAAGACAAGAGCCTATGGCGACTGTGTGGGCCTCAGCCGTGGGGCTTCGAGGACCTGCCTTGAGATAGCTTGGTTCTACCCGCCTTTAGTCTTAGATTGGTTTCATTGAAAAAATTACTTCATTTGAGAAAGTTTCAAATCTGATCATACAGTATGGGTCAGTCCCATGGCCAGGGAGCACAGTTGGTGGCATAAATGTGGTCATGGTGGGAATTTCTGCAAGCCGACAGTTTTCTGGGTGTTTATCATAGTCCACCCCTTACCACCCTTTGGCTACATGCAAACACACACACTCTTCCTTTTTTCCTGATTATCCAAAGGTGACCTAGGATAGCAGGCTAAGTGCAAAAGTACTCAGTCCCTCTTTGGGGGTGGCGGGGAAGGAGCTTGAAGTCATTATCCTTTGCTGAACCTAGAAAGGAGTTCTCAAGTTCACTGCCATCCAAGTCCATGCTCTCCCAGTGATGTCGATTTCTACTGGAGTTTCACTGTGAGTTCATATTGAGTATCTACAGCCTATGAACCAATGTGAAATTTAACCATAGCCAGTATGACTCATGCACAATAATGGGAGAAGGAAGGAGGGAAGAGAAGTGTAGGCAGAAACAAATAATACTTATTTTTGCAACTGGCATTGAAGACCCATCCCCCTCTGAGGTGGGCCAGTTTGCTGTTCTTCAACCATCTGAGACATTCAAAGTCTGTATAGGATGGTGGTGGTTTCTGTCAACTCCTACTTTTATGTAGAATATACAAGAAGAGGCAAAAAATATTTCATTACATTTCACACTCTTCCCAAACACATATATCTTTTCTCTCTCTTTTTTTTCTTTTTGCTGCCATTTCTCTAATTACATAAGAAAATGACAACGTGGTCAGGTGACATTCTCGGTTTCTAATTGAGGAGAACTTTTTTGGGTCACTTGGGCACCAAAACCTTGAGGCCAGTGGAGCTTAGAGGTGTGAGGACAAGAAATAACACTTGTGAGTGGAGCATTAGGTAGAAACACGAAATGTGTCGCTACCTCTCGCCTGCCCCCACCCATCTCCACCTCGTGGTTTCTGGACCTGTGCACTTGGGCTCTGGTTCAGAGGCTAGATCACCTCGGTCTTCAAGATGTTGTTTCGGTATAAAGAACTCGTACAAGTCCACATCACAAAAACAAACAGTTCCATTAAAACCCTGAACAGGCATTTCTCCAAGGAGGACGCACAGATGGCCAATAAGATGAAAAGATGCTCAATGTCATTGATCGTCAGAGAAATGCAAATTAAAACCACAATGAGCTATCACCTCACACCTGTCAGAATGACCATCATCAATAAATCAAAAAATATATATATATTGTTGGTGAGGAAGTGGAGAAAAGGGAACTCTTGTGCACTGTTAGGATTGCAAAGTAGTACAGTCACTATGGAAAAACAGTTTAGATGTTCCTCAAAAAATTAAAAACAAAACTATCTTATGACCCAGCAGTTGCAACTCTGGGTATTTATCTGAAGAAAAACAAAACAATAATTTGAAAAAATTAGTGCTATTTACAATAACCAAGATATGGAAGCAACCTGTGTCCATCCATATACGATTGGATAAAGAAGATGTGCTACATAGGTACAATGGAATATTACTCAGCCATAAAAAATGGAATCATATTATTTGCAATGACGTGGATGGACCTAGAGGTTATTACTTTGAGTGAAATAAGTCAGAGAAAAATGAATACCTTATAATTTCACTTATATATGGAATCTACAGGGGAAAAAATGAAGAAACAAAATAGAAACAGACTCACAGATACAGAGAACAAACTGGTATTTGCCAGATGGGAGGGGGTTGGGATTGGGTGAAAAAAGTGATGGAATTAAGAAGTACAAATTAGTAGTTACAAAATAGTCACAAGGATGTGAAATATAGCATAGGGAATATAGTCAATAATATTGTAATAACTATATACGGTTCCAGGTGGGTACGAGACTAATCAAGGGAATCACTTAGTAAATTATATAAATATCTCACTATTATGCTGTACCCCTGAAACTGATGTAAAATTATATTGAACGTCAACTCTAATTGAAAAAAAAAAAATAGATGTCTCTGTTGGCGACTTAGCTAAACGTTTACATAATTAGAAGGAATCGATTGACTTCTTAGGCATAATAAGAAAAATAAAAGCATTACACCAGTGGATCTTCGGTCTTCTTATAAGACTTCCTGAAATATCTATAGTTCTTGAAATAACCACTCTCTTTCTGTTTTAACTCCTTATGAGTCACAAGGGACAAAATAGCACATAGATATGTGATGAGTACTCGGTGGAGAAATAGTCGATGCAGGAATTCAATGCCATTCAAAAGTGGAGCTGAGGTAATAACAGGAGGTATTTAAAAAAAAAAAAAAATATATATATATATATATATATATATATATATATATATATATATATATATTTAAAAGAGTCTAGCTTTGGTTTCAGGTTTGACCTTAGTCATTGGAAGGGCGGAAAGCTAGATGCCTGCATCAACAACAGTTTTGGAATTTCTGAACTTAGGCACAATCAAGGGCCACGTGATCATGCAGTCCCATCGTATCAATATATGTAACCGAGCACAAGTGTATCGTAGATAACCGAATATTCAGTTCCAAGTATAACTAAGTGCTTAGATGCAACTTAGAGTGAAAAATCTTTTAATGTGTTTTATATGTTGAAATGCTGAACCAATTGCAATGGAAACGTACATTACATAGTGCAAGAGTAAAATCCTGCAAAAACCAACCATAATGTAAGCAGTCGATGTCGTGTGCAAAAATAAAGATGTTTCGAATGGTTAAATAAATAAACAACGACAACAACAAAAACCTAGAGTGTCGTTAAAAACAAGTAATAAGAGAGGGTATGTGTCATCTAAACACTATTAGAAGCACATTGTGGTAACACCGGGAGAGATGCCTATGGATATGTAACAAACACTACTACGTAGAATTGAAAGAATAGAGATTATGGAGATTCGATGACACAATTTCAATATTTGTAGTTGTTGGACATGCAAGAATTTTTCATAAAATTAAACCAAATAACCTTTAAGACCTGTAATTAATTTTTTGTCTAGTCAATTTTAAATTCCGCCTGTAATCTTTCCAGAAGATTTTCTAGGTGAGAATTCTTCTCATCCCATGAGGACGGAGTAAAAGAAGGATGTCAAGAGTCCCACCTCGAAATTTCTCAGAAGGACTCCGGAAGAATGTACACAAATATCCACGATAAACCTTCTTTGATCCAAACATTAAAGAAAAGAAGAAGAAAAAAGATATAAAGAAGAAAAGACAATGCTGGGGGAAAAGGGAAACTAATCAAACTTTGAAACAATCTATTTCACAAGAATATTTTACAGACATGATCTTGGTTTTCAAAATACCATCGAAAACATAGGGGCTAAAATTTAAACAAAAACCTCGTCAAAATGATTCCCAAAGGTTGCCAACCCTTTTCAAAAGTGGAAAGATTTTGATATCTGTCCAGGCTGTGAATTCTAGATGCGAAGAACCCTCTAGAAGACATTTGACTGTTGTGGTTCTGTTGCGCACAAAGGGTTACTGGCACCACTAAACGTGCTGGCCTTGTGTCAGACGCACCCGGTATTTACACATATAGAGACAACCAGATAGCTTTCCCCCCGCCCCCAAGTTTGACAGCACAGTGGAATCACACTGAATTCTATTAAGCTTTTACTTTATTTGCTTGTCGAAAAATTTCTGGGTCTCTGACAGATGACAACGTAGTGAATCAGAAGGGAAAAAAATATGCATCAAATGGAAAATCAATAAAGCAAAATGTTCTGTCCCTGTCACTGAAAATGGAAAGCACATGATGAAACATGAGTGATTTGGGGATCGCAGGCCTGCGTAGTTTTGCTCACACCTTTCGGTGCTGTTTTCAGAAAGCACCTGCATTGTGCGGCACCAGCGTAATGCAGCAAAAGCGTAGAAGGTCAAGGTCCAGTGTAGTACTCAGTTTTTAGCCAAAGGTAAACGATACGACACATACAGGAGACAGTGAAACCGCTTTGATATACATTCATCCCAAAGGCTCAAACAAGTGACCTAGCATCCATAATGGGTTAGAAACGCCGCCTGAACAAAAGAAAGTTACCAATACACTTGGCGGGTAACAGCGCTGGCAGAGTAGAACTTGCCCACGACCCATAGCCGTGAAAAAGTAACTGATTTCCCAGAACCCTCTGAGGATGCCGCCTTGAGAGCGGCGGTGCCGCCGGCTGGATGCGGCTGGATGCGGCCGGCAAGGTCCTGCTGCTCAGAGTCGGAGCGCAGGGCTTACGTGCCAGCTCTTCATCGGGGCGTGCGAGCTCAGGCAGCGGAGGCGAGGGGCAGGGGAGCAAAAGCAGGGGAACGGAAGGGGCCAGGACGAGATGCGTCGTGGCCGCCGGCACAGGCGCTGGAAGCTGTGGGCTGCTTGTCGGGATTGTCCATCTGGGAGATGGAGGTGGACACATGTCTCCTTCAGCTCCGATCTCACACTGGCCAAAGCCCTGCCCCACTGGACATCAAGTCGCCTGCACTTCCAGTGTGCACACGTGGGTGTTGAGTGTCGAGGGAGGAGTCCCATGACACCCAGACAGGTGCCATCGGCCCACACCTGTGCGAGGTGAAGGGCCCAGCAGCAGAGAAGGCCAAGAGGACTGCAAGCATCTCCTAAGAGGTGTCCAGAGTCAGCTTCTGAGAAAGCCCTTCACAGGATGGCTTCTTTGAGCAGGGCACAGTGAAACCGCGTTATCACTAACGAGTGTGTCATTAGTTCCAGGAGCTGAGGAAGAGACAAGCTGTCACCTTAGTTGATTTCCACGACAGATAAAGAAAGGAAAGCTCAGTCACTGGGCTGCGGCACCGCCGTGAGCACGTTCCCATACCAGCACAGCGAGCACAAAACGGGCCCTCGCCAGCCGCGGCAGGAAGTGAGTGACCGTGCAGCAACTCACGTGTGCCGGGCGGTGGCCGCAGGGACCACGAATGCTGACACAATTACAATGTCGTGTCCAAAGGAGATTTCGATTTTGTTTGTAAATCCCAGCAATTATTTCTATGGTAGTCACAATAGTTTGGGCCTTAGGTGTGGCCTGGTATTGAGTTTTGGCTAACACTGGACCATTCGGCATCGATCTAAAATATATAGCTGGTTAGACCCTGATTTAATATCATTCTAACAATTTAATGATCTTTTCGTGGCTACGTTGGACTGTGTTGGCTCTTTGTTTGGGTTACTAAGGAGCACACGGTCAAGTGTGTGTTCACTTCTTCCCGTCGTCAGGGCCTTAGAGATGCAAACGGGAATTCTGTCGCTGGTTTACTCTTATTCCCCGATTCCTACTTTCTCTTTGCTCTTATTTCCTCATCTAATAACATCAAAAATTTTAGACCTGCTTTTGATGAAAGCTACAAGAGCGCACGGTAAGAAGTTAGACGTGGCGTCTCCTGCTCCACCCTCCTTTCCATCAGCCATTTCCAAATCTTGGCGCTCGCCTGTGCGTGGCTGATATCGTGACCTCGTGGTGTATCGGTTTTAGACATTACTGATCGATTTCCTCTTCTTGTGTTCCTCCTCAACTCTAGCTTTGACACCTTCTGTTTATTTTCCTTGTGAGATTTCTGAAATCACATTCCTAATTTCCGAGGGTGTTTTCCCATTTTCCGACTGTTCCCATTGTGCCCTGCCTGAACTCCTGACCCGGAAATAATACAGAGCTGAAACGGTTTGCTTCAGCAAGGGAACCACACTTAGAAGAACACACTGTAACATTCTACGGTCATTCTCTAAGACCCATCGGTTTTTTATGTCACGGACTGGAGGATTAAAAAGCGGTACGATAGGAACTGATAAGTTTGCATCTCTCTTATCTGGGATGGGACGTAAATCTCTGCTATTTTCCTGATGGTATGGTGTGTTGTTTCTGATAGGCAGGACCGGGGGCCTCCGATGGCTTCCACTCGGACCTCCTTTTCAGAGTACCCCTTCTCTACTGTCCGAAAGCTCATGTGGGGATCCTACCTTTGCTGAGTGTATCTACCCGTGCACTGTACTTAGGGACTGGTGAAAAGAATCACAGGCTGAGTCCAGGGTCCTATTCAGTCCATAATGAAGGAAGTCACACCAAAACTGTCACCTGGCCGTCATGAGCACCTACTCTGAGGCTGACCTCAGTGATTTCTCAGGTCCTTTAGAATTACTGTCATCTACAGCTGGCATCCAGTGATGCCTGACGATGTGAGTCTTACTCTTCCCAGTGTGTGTGTCCCAGCAAAAGTGGCCGCAGGTCCCTTTGGCAAAGGCTGGGGCGAAGGTTCTCACAAGTGACAGCATAATAAGGCTCTTCCTCAGAGATGTGTGATTTCCTTATCATCGAGAGGCCCCAGTTTTGTAAATGACTCACTTCTGAGAATTTGGAGAGAAGCCACATTCTCTACTGCAGCAACTCAAGGCAAGCCTGGTTTGTGCCAGACCTAAAATTTTCTTGAGTTAGACATGATATAATTTGCAGGATCCCCACGATAAATGGACACAGTAGGGGGTTTCTGGGTGTCAGATCACTCCTGGAGCCCCGACCACCATCCTTTTCCTGTCGGCTTTTATAATGGCCCCACCTTTCTTGTTTCTGGCAGGTAACAAAACACCCACACTTATCATACCCCCTACCTCACTGAGGTCAAGGACTCTACTTTCATTACAGCTCCCCTCCCCCCATTCCAGGTGACCCTCCCTCTCCAACCTTGTCTGTGTGATGAAAGGGGAGAGAGAAGAGGGTGGGGTAGACTGGTCAGAACCCACACGACAGAGGAAATATAAAGTTCTGGTTTTTCTCTAAGTCGTTCCAAGGGGTCCTGGCCTTTTGCACTCACCTAGCATGGTCTGGCGTTTGGTCCAAATCTGTAGTAACCCACTCAGCAAACTCTCAGAACCTTAACCACTGAGTTCAGGATTTCTGATGAGTGCACCTATTGATAAACAGCCCGGATCAAACTTCTCCTCTGCCCTCTTTTATTCAGAATCCAAACTCAGATTCTTGATACTATATAATTAATGAACGATTTCTATACTTCCTTATGGAATTTTTTTTCCTACTCTGATTCTGCGTTTTATCTTCTGGGCCATGTTGACTTCAAATCCTATTTATTAGGTGAGCAACCGTGAAGGCTGGGTCTGTGAACTTGATCCTACTAAGGAAAACGGCTTCTTTGGGGATAACAGGTGTAGACGACCGTGTGCCCGGGAGCGAGAGAGGACCAGCGTGTCCCAGGCCCTCTTCATCCTTCCAGATGTTTCCATTCTCACTGGTTCCCAGCCTGTCTCAATTAATGCCTTAACGTTCGTACGTGTTTTTCTGCAAATGTGTGAATTAAACTCATAGTATAATTAAGACACCCGCCAGTTTAGGTTCTGATTTGGCATCTGACAGTCTTAACCTGGCAGCTTCAAGTATTAAGAGGTTTTTTATCTTTTTTCTCCCCAGCAGGGTCATAGACAGGCTCTAAGTTTCATTCTAATGGAAAGATGCAAATGTCAGTGTCTGAGGTTTTCCTTGTTGTTATTTGTGTGTGTGTGTGTGTGTGTGTGTGTGTGTGTGTGTGTGTTCTATTTCCTTGTTTGCTTAATTAAAGCTGCTCAGTGCCTTCGGAAGCGGCCATCCTACCTCTGGTTCTGGCATTCCTCATCCTTGTCAGGTTGGTGAATAGCAGCGTCTCCTGCAAGCGGCCACCTACCCCCACCCCCATGCCTGCCCCGGCTCTGCCGTCAGCGGGCACACAGTCCAATAACGTGACTAATCTTCTCTCTCACACGGGCTGCCATTTTCTGTTCTGGATGCGGATGGGAGCCTCACCAACCTGGAGGTCTGAGGTCTGTGAGTGGCCCCGCGCCGGTCATTTCCACATCCGTCATGTCGATTCACGGACAGCCCCACTGCAGCCAGGAATGCCCGTCCGAGCACGGTCTGCACAGCTCACGGCGTGGAGCTGGGGAGGACCACTGACCTCAGGAGGGAGTCGTGAGCCCCTCTCTAGGCCACGGCCATGGGACCAATTAATTCCCCTCATCTCCCTCTGTGTCTTCATTTGAGTTTTCGAAGTCTAATTGGCCTTGCTCAGGTCAGCTAGGATCAGTCGCGTTCAGGTCAGACAAGTCAAAGGGGACCTGGGAGGAGCTTGGCGATGGTCACTGTAGGTATCGTCATGGGCCAAGAAAACCCCCCAGTTTGTGTCTATAACAGGGTCTCTCTCCGATGCCAATGGGATGTGTTCAAACCTTTGGCGTCTAAGTGATCAATTTCGGCATCAAGTGCCCTTGCTTCCAGACTTCTCCCTCCCAATCTGCTAATTTCTTCTTCCCACACTGACTCAGTCTCCGTGCCCTGAACTCTCTCTGTTCACTCCCAGCTCTGCCTTGGCGCAACCCCTTCCCACGGCTCTCCGCACCGGTCTAACTTCCTGTCTGTAGGATCTGGCCTCACGCCTCCTCCTTCAGGAAGTCTTCCCTGAACACTCACGCAGCACTTCCCATATTTTTTCTTTCATTGCCGACTTGTTTTCCTGTGCCGTACATTGCCTCCTCGCGTCACTCGGGGTCCCGGCAGGAGACGATGCGCTCCAATTGGGCCATTCGAGGAGAGTTTAACCACGGTACCGTTTACAAAGGTGACTGCAGGGTGAAGGGAAATGTCGTCCCCTGAGATGAGTGACAGCAGAGTCTATTACCAGGCCTGGGTCTGATGGGTGAGGAGCGTGTGGAGGGCTCAGGGCCAGGAGACGGGGCCTGCAGTGCCACCCCCACCCCTCCCCACCCCGCCCCGCGCAGCTGCAAGGAAGGGGCCGAGGGACTAAACACTCTGGCCTGAGGGGCCGAGGGACTAAACACCCCGGCCTTATCCTCTCCCCCTCCACCACGTCCTGCGGGCACTCCCCGTGGGCGCAGTCCACAGAGCACAGAGAACACTGGCGTGGTGCGTGCAGAGTGGCCTGTCGGGCACGGCGCAGGGCGGAGAAGGCAGGAAGCGGGTGTGCGTTGGAGGCAGGGGAACAGTGACAGAATACCCCCATGCTTATCAGATCCATTATTATCCTTTCGTGGCCTGCCGGCAGGTTTTCACCTTCCCTTCACCTCTCCCCATCGAGACGAGCACTTCCGGAGACATTCGGTCCATGTGACGGATGACCGGCAGCTTGACTGAACAACGCAGGACGAAGACATCGTCTGCCTCTCTGTCCATCCGCCTCTGCCCTGAGGCAGGGGGAGTTGCCGCTCTGATTTCCGGACTGCGGAATGAGGACCGGACCACTTGCGCTGGCCGTTGGGGCCTTTGGGCGTTGACAGGTCCCTGCGCTGTAGCGAGGCTAGTCCATGTCCACCTGCACGCAGCCGCGTCGAGTCGGGGTGCTCCACCTCCCTCTCCTTCCTTCTCTTCCAGTCACACATGTTTCCAGGGCATGGGGCAGGGCCCTCTGAATACGATTAAAATTTTGGTTTATGAAGAGATCGTGTAATTTCATCAGCCTCGAGTCAGCTTGACCAAAAGCCCTCCACTAGGGAGCTAGGAATCAGCCCAGGTAACGATCAAGGGGGACTGTGTTTCCCACCATCGGATGCTCCCTCCTGCCTTCTGGCCACTGGAGTGCGCGAGGCTTGCATCTTGGGTGGACGAGGACAGATGTAGGCCCTCTTGAGTTTCTGGCTGTAACATCATCAAAACTTAGCATGTGGTCACATTCTTGGCTTGACCTGGTAAGATTGTTCCGGCCGGCCAGCTGTGGCTCTGGCATTGGCGAGAGCCCCCTAGTGTTCACATTTCTCACTGCAACTGTAGCTGGAGTGGCTCTTAGCAAACAAGGGACAACCTGAGGGTTGGGGCCAGTTTGCCCGGACCACACACTGAGCCAGGAAGATTCTTGTCCCATCTGAAAACTGAGAGGCTTTTCTCAGCTCAGAGAGTCTAGATTGCAAGAGGCAGCCCTTCTTCCGATGGCATGGGTCAGTGGCCATAGGACTAACGCTCCCTTAGCCAGGAAGACAGGCAAAATCTAGGTATACAAGATCTTGAAGGCATTTTCAGGTATTTCTATATTCAAGCCTATCTCCACATAGATACATTTATATCTATGTGTATATTTAATATCATTGTTTTATTCTCCTATGCCTTATTTTCCAGCCAGGATCTGGGTCTCTACCATCTCTTTCGATCCTGCAAGACAGTCCTGGAAATTCTTGTGAGCTCTGTGTAGACCTCAGAGAGCCGAAACTTGGGGGCTCTGAGCTTGCCATCGGTATGTGGAGCCAACAGGATTCATGAAAGTGTCTTTACTTTCGTATCTCATGTCTTTTCATTGTGAATTAGAGGCCTAACATCTCGAGGCCCCAGGGAAAACCTGGGCAGTCCCATGACTTTCGTCATCACACTTAGGTACAAAAAAGTTCCACGATCATTCGAGGTCACCAAAGGACAGAGTTTCAGTTTAGAAATAGAAGCGTTGATCTCCATATGAATATCAAAACTCAGGTAGATTTGATATTTAAATGTCTCCCCCCCCCCCGCCCCCCGCCCGGCTGGGGGATGAACCATCTGCAGGAAGAGAAATGGGGCCCCGCCCTGCCTTCCTCTCTCCATCCCTGGAGTTTCTCCTCTCTCCAGCTCGCCAAGCATGGCTTCGAGCCCTCCGACTGGGCGGTGATGGGAATGGAAGGGAAGTTGCTGTGAGGAAAGTTTTTGCATAACTGACCCTGTCCTAAGGTGATGGCACCCCCTCTGGGCTCCCAGGTGTTTCAAATTTGATTTGTTCTCTCACAGATCGCTTTCGTAACCATCAGAGACATCCCTGGGAATAGTCAACATAACCTCTGTGGTTTTTTAAAAAAATGTGTTTTCCCTGGCTGGCAACTTCTCGTGTTCTTCTGCTGTTAGGTCGGCCCGCTGTGCACACGTTTGCTCGTGGGACGCCACAGACAAGCTCCGCCCAGGCCGTCTTCTTGGGCACGGCAGAAATCCCCCGGTCGGCTCTCTCTCAGCTGGTCCACGGACAAGAATCCCACGGCAGTTGCCAGTATCAACTCTGAAAGTACAGATCCACCCCACAGGAGTGACGGTTCTTCTCTACTCCACCCTCAAAGCAGCTGGTTTCCTTGTCTCTTGTCGCCTGATTTCCTGGGTGAGAGTCGGATCCCAATGCACTGCGCTTCTGTGCCGTGGTGACTTATATGAACTTACGTGACAACTATGTCATCAGCCCCGAGGCATCGCGCTTCCAGGCTTGAGGGCTTGAGATGCGAGGCGAGGACACCCCACGCCCTCCTCCCTTCCCCCCGGGCAGGTGGCATTAGCAGCCCTCCACAAAGAAACGCTCCCCTGATGTCATCAACCCAATCTCTTTGCCCCCAATACAGATGAGGGGTCTGAAGGGTCATGAGGCCTGCTTTTATAATTCCTTTGCACATCTAAACATAGTCTGCTTAGGAATAAGATGTATGCAGTCCGGCTGTTCAATGCAAACTTGCACTTTGCTACCTCGGTACCTATGTGACCGTTTGGCATCAGTGAACATCGTTAGTCTACTTAACAATTGAGCCCTATTTCGTTTGTTTTGAGCTGCATCCGGGGTCAAGGCAGGACTCCCCTGGGAATTTAAGCAGCCTGTCTACATACCTTGCTGGAGCGGCTTTACCCCACAGCCTGCCTCCCTGTGCCTGGTCATGGGGTGCCTATTGGAGCCTCTTAAGCATGGATTATGAGGATTTGGGAATGTCTTCTGTACAGCACAATAAAGTAAATATTTTAGACTTTAGGGGCCGTACAGTTTTGTCACAGTGCCTCAGGTGCAAAAGTCACTATAGACAATGCAGATGAGCATGGCCGTGATCCAAGGAAACCACATTCACAGAGCAGGCATGGGCTGCATTTGGCAGCGAAATGGTGAGCCTCAGTATTCTGGGAGTTCCCTGGGGCGGCAATGGAAGAACACCTTGGTGAAGTCATGGAAAGCCCACAGGCTAAAGAGGGCAGGAACCGCTTCCTTCAGGAGCTGTGAAGGCTTTAGGATTTTAGCGGTGGAATTTGAAGAAAGCTTCAGAAATTCAAGCTGGAAAAGGGCCATCTTTTTTAAAATAGCAGGCTGTGATGTTCAACATGAAGGAGCGGCAACATGGGAAGCCCACACGGAGGCGTGTTCATGACCACCGGCCGTGGTCAAGGTCGCTATGGCTTCACCCAGCACAAGCTGTGTGTAGTGCACTTGTCGGCCGCCATGCCTTCCAACAGGTTGGAAGACCCACCTCCCCGGACGCCGCTCTCAGGTTTACCCTTCGCTTCATGAAAAGTTGTTCACAAACCAGTTCAAACACATAGAAGACGCTTTCCCCCTCCAGCCTACCCGAGCGAGCCCAGCTGGCTCCCAGCACCCAGCATCTGCATTTCGTTGCCTGAGGCCTTTTCCCCAATGGGGGAAGGGCTCTGTGCCAGAGCCAGGCAGGCCTGGGGTGCTGGGGTGGGGAGCTAACACACCCCAGGAGCAGCCAGCAGCTAGTGGCAGACAGGAGTGGAAAGTAAATTCCCCAACTCCCCGCCTTTTGGCATGAGGTAACCGGGAAGTGTGAGTTACTTTCTGGAACCTTTCTAGCGGTTCTGGGCTCCAGGTGCCCCCAGCGGAAAGCCGCGTGGTCCTCGTTAGCATATTCCTCTTCCTGCCTTACCTCCCCACTCTCTGCCCCGTTTCCTGCACTTTCCGAATAAAGTCTTTGCTCTCCAGCCCTGGCTCAGGTGCCGCTCTGGGGGAAACGGCCCCGAACAGAAGGCCACAGAAGGCCGCCGCCTGCGCGTCCTTTCTGCAGCGTCTTGTCTCCGCGGCTGCGGCAGGGTCCGTTGGGCGCCAACCGCGTTTCGTAACAGGCCTTGGCTTCGGGTGGGGCTCTGCCATGAAGGCCGAGTGAGTTTTCTGGAGATGGGTGCCGTTCCTCTTTGCTTCTCTTGCGTTTTCCCTAGTCCGACGCACGGCGTTCAGGTCGCAGTGTTCCGCGGCTGCAGGGAGCCCGCCGCGTAGGTAGCAGGGTGGCGAAGACGTAGGCGTGGAGGGGCCAGAGCTGCACGACTCGCCGCACACAGCAGCCACCGGCCGCTTGCGGCTGCCTCCGTTACAATCGAATAAGACTTTAAAATTCAGTCCCTCGATCACGTGAGTCATATTTCAAGAGCTCGTAGCTGCACACGCTGGTAGGGGCCCTACAGGACATTGCAGACAGGGACCCTTTCTATCCTGGTACGTCGTGCTGGGCTAGGGAGCACAATGAAGCGCCCTGAACTCACGATTGGGTCGCGGACAGTTCTGTGCGGGTCACGAAGCTCTTAACCGCTTTCGGGGAACAAGCACCTGCCACACCGTGGTCATCTAGGGGCGGGCGCCGCTTCGCGGTGCGAGCGAGAACCAGTGAAGGGTCACTACGGTTTTCAGCGATCACTTTATTCACACATCGGCCGAACCTCAGAAAAGAGAAAAAGGGCTTCAAAGTCTCCTCGCCAAACTGAGATTCGTGCTGCGCGATTAAAGTTTCCGACGTTCGCATCCGGTGCTGTCCACGCAGGGTTGGGCCGAGTGACGAGCTTTCAGACAGGCACGAAGGTGAGCAAAGTCAAGGCCACTCCCCAGTAGTTGAGGTGGGATGGACCGGAAGCCAGGGCAGGCGCATTCCTTCTCCAAGCATTCGATTGGGAAGTAACATGTTTTGGAATTGGGATGTGTTCTTGTCTTAAAGTAGAAGTTTCTCTCAGTCGGGTTGCATTTAAGTATTAGCATTTTTTTTTTTTTTGGTTGTGATTTGCACTGGCAGCGGAGGGGCAAGCTCAACGTCCAACTCAATCTGACGGCGAGTTCCCCGAGAGCAGGGCCCACGAGGTGCTAATTCCGTTTGCCTAGGATGGAGCTGAGAACATGGTGGCTCTCAGCAGATGTTTACCCAGTGAGGGAGTGATGAGTGACAGACAAACGGACAAACACGGGTAACCTGAGTACGCGTTAGCTAACGGAGGGAAATGGACGTGGTCCCCCAAGACGACGCAGTGTAACCACCCCCATGCTGCACCCCCAAACCTCCTCTTTCAAATCTATTTTGCAGACTTTGAGCATCCGGCTCCTAAATATGTTACAAGAATCTAGTCTACGTGGGCCACGCGGGGCCTTCGAGGCGACGTAGCCAGGTCGTGGGGATCATTCACGGCAGGATGCTCGGGATGTCCTCGTGGGCGAGGAGATGGATACCAGAATGGAACAACAAACTAGTCTTTTATTTTAAACATAATTCTTAAGTTATATTTATTGTTTGAATAGGTAACACGCTCCCAATCCGAAGGCGCAAAAGGGTCGTCAGAGAAAGGCCGCCCTCCTCCTCCTTGTCCTCCGTCTGCGTCCCTCCCCAGAGACAGCCAGGGTCACAGCTTCTGTGCCTCTCAGAGACGGTCGGGGCATCTCAGCGCAACGAGAGACACGTGCGTCTCCTTCCATTTTATTTTATTTTTTTACGTGTGATACACCTTGTTTTGCTCTTAGATTTTTTTTTTCAATGTACCATACATACATTGTTCCCGGTGCTCTTTACGCTGTCTCTCGGCCAAATCCTTCCCTGGGTGCTCCCGGCACCTCTCCTCTCTGCCCCCCGTGGGTCCACGCTCACGCTCGTCTCTCACTCACCTCGCTGCGTGGTTCTGGAGCCTCCACTCCACCCTCCTTGTGTTACCAGATTTATCTTCCTGAGGCATTGTGCGGATGGCTCAACTCCCCTGCTCGAAACCCTTCGCAGGCTCCCCTTGCCTTCCCGACAGAGCCCAGGGATGCTTTGCCTGATATTCCTGGCTCACCCCCGTCCTCCCACTGCACCCCGCCATCCGCGCGTGCTCGCGGCCTCCCCTCTCACCTTCGTATTGGGCACTCCATTGGAAGGCACCGCCCCGAATCCTCCCTCTTTCCAATCCTACTCCTCTTTCATAGACCTGCTGAAAAGCCCCTTCCTCCATGAAGTCCTCCCTCTGGTTCCAACCGCAAATGGCCTCTCCCTTCCGGACCCAGGCACGGTATCGAGTGTGTTCCTCTTTGTGCCGGAGCCATTCGTTTTTGTCTTCCACCTCCAACTAGACGGAAGGTTTCCTGGGGAACAGGATTGGGCTCGTCTTACACGTTTTTGTGTCCTCCACTTGGCCGGAAGCGATGTTCGCGCATCCTGTGTGTACGACGTCACACGCAGCTGCTGGGTGAACGGTGACACTGGCGTTTGAGAGGACAGCGTCCGCACATGTCAGGGCCCAGACACTTCTGCGAGCAGGACCTTCGTTCTCGTACTGAAAATGCCAAGCTGCTCTTCTTTCCCTGAGTCTCTCATGGAAAATGTGGTCGTTCCGTGTGAACAGGAAATCCATTCACTCCTAAGAATATCCGGCACAGGTGTGACCCATCCTTATGTACATATCATACACTTAAAAAAAACAATAAAAAAAAGAGCCTTTTCATCAAGCAAGGGAAGAGCCAGGCACATTAAGCAGTAATGTAATTGATTTGTTGTGTTTTGTGAAATGTCTCATTTATGTCAACAGCCGGCTGAATTTAAGATTTAAAACATAAGAAATTTTATCTGTTGGTAGCGGCGTATAGTAACTATCTGACATTCGGGTGCATTAAAATGTAGGTGACTTCAGAGAATCAAGCAAAGTTCTGCTTTTCAGGGTGGATGATAAGTAAACTGCGCAGCTGTGGACCTCTGGTAATGACTCTGGGGTACGTAGAAATACAGTCACCATCTCGTATGAGTTTTAACATCTTCGAGCCCTTCCGTGTCGCACCAGAAGTTCAAAGGACTGGGCGGAGGTCTATGCAATTGGCTTAAGGTTCTTGCTGCATCTGCTCAGCGCCTTGAGGCGATTTTCTGCATCCGACCTAAAACACAGCGGAGACTTCCTGCTCCCCTGTTGATGGGGATACAGAGCTGGTCCTCTCCAGTTTCTCAGTAAGAAGGAAGGGGATATATTTGCCCAGGCGCAGGGCCACTTGTCTGCGGAAGAAGTGGCGAAGGTACCCCAGGAACTTCTCGCCGACGAAGGCGTAGATCACAGGGTTGACACAGCAGTGCGTGTAGGCGATCACCTCTGTCACCTGGAGGGCCACGTCCAGCTGTTTGTTCTGCTCACAGCTCATCTCAAAGAAGATGCTTTGAAAAGTGTTGAAAAAGAGAACCAGGTTGTAGGGGGCCCAGAAAAGGAAAAAGACCACCATGATGACAAAAATGAGCCGGATGGCCTTGTCCTTCCTCTTACTGGGGCATTTCATCAGCGTTTTAATGATTCCGGTGTAGCAGACGGCCATAACGAGCAGAGGCAGCACGAGACAAAACGTATTGACTCTGACAGCCTGAAACCGTTTCCAGGTGTCTTCCTCGCCCTCCGGGTAAAGTGAACTACAGAACAACATCTCGGAATCCTCCTGGGACTTCTGGAAGACAAGCTCAGGGAGCGCAGCTAGCCCTACCAAGACCCAGGTGAGGACACTGCTGAGGATCCCAAAAGTGACGGTCCGGAACCGCAGGGCACACACGGCATGGACGATGGCCAGGTACCGGTCTACGGTCAGCAGGATGATGAAAAAACACTCCCCGTACAAGCCCATGAAATAGAGGCCGGAGAGCAACTTGCACATGCAGTGGCCAAAAACCCAGTTGTTCCACTTGACGTAGTAAATCCAGAATGGCAGGGTCGACAGAAAGAGCAAGTCGGAGACTGCCAAGTTGAGCAAGTAGATGTTGGGCAGGATCCGGAGGCGCCTGTATTTTGTGAGGATCAGCAGCACCATCACATTGCCTACCAGGCCAACCCCGAACACCAGGGCGTACAGAGGCGGCAGCATCTGAGACCCCAGCTCTTGGATGTTGATTTTCTCACACGGAATTGAGGGATCATAGTAGTAGGATGTGGTCCAGAGGGCCGCTTCCTCGGTCTCGGGCCTGTCTATTGGGGTTGCCATTTTTCCTGTTCCTGTGATAGAAGAAGAAAAAAACGACCCCACAATTAGGCACGATCACCCTTTGTGAATCCTGACCGATGTATCTATTTCCCCGACAAAACCACACAGGATAAACGGCCTATTCATTGGAAGGTTCTTCAGCATGGATTTCACAAGGGATGTCAGAGCTGCCGTGGGGGAGGAGTCCGAAGGGAAAGACCTGAAGTTTGGGAAGTCAGCAAGATCCGAAATGAGAGAAACGCACTGTGGATGGTGGTGAAGAACGGGGCTGTCGACTTCTGAAAGCATTTGAAGGAAGAAATACAAAACTGGAGAAAACAGGCTGGATACTGATAACATAATAATAATTATTATTATTGCAACTTTTAAGTCATTTTGCATTTCACTGTTTATATATGACTTTCAAAAACATCTTACCTATTTAAACACCAAATGCTTATAATAATAACAGTGATTATTATTATTACAAATAATGAGCTCTTCCATAGCCCCATAACAATGTACTGTTTATCATAGGTAATGGGGAAATTGAACCTTGAATAAATTTAGCAATCTTTAGTATCTGTGTCCAATTCTCTCATGACCAGATTCAAATGCAATGATTTTTGAGTTTAACTTCTGATGACGTAGCAACGACAATGAACCACTGTAACCACTCCAGTTACACACAGCGCATGCTGCGGCCCTTTTCCGGGCCCCGATGCTGCTGTCCAGTAGAACCTTGCGCAGTGATGGAAATGTTTGGTACTTGTACTGTCCGATAAAGCAGCCATTAGCCCCGTGGCTGTTGAGCTCTTGAAATGTGACTAGTGCTATTCAGGAACCGAACTTTTCATTTTATTTAAATTTAAATTTAAATAGCCACAGGTGGCAAGTAGCCACCATATTGGACAGCGCAGGGCTAGTGCCCAGTATGACACCTAACGAATGCTAGCTGCTTACTAAACGTCTCCTCAATGGGTAGAGGGACGAAGTAGAATGATTTTTACGCCGCTTTCCACTCTTCAGACGATTCCTTGGAAATGCTCTGTTCTGTTCCAGCTACCACATTTTGAAAGGTTAATATCAACATGGAGCACAGAACAGGCTCGGATGATAAAGGCCCGGAAACATCAGCCGTCGTTGGCGGAACCCGAAATGTTTTACATGAAAACTAAAAGTCTTCAGATTAATTTTCCATTTTAGTTTTTTTTTTGTTTTGTTTTGTTTTGTTTTTTTTTGCAGGTGGGCGTTAGTATTTATCTTCATTCTGGACCAAAGCTTTTAAAATTTTTTAATTGAGATATTGGATTAGGTAATTTTTAAGGTCCCTTGAGATAGACAAGTCTATGATGTGATCGCTTTTCCTGTGGAAGAGGAAGTAGAGTTTCTAGACAGCAGAAATTTGAAGCCATAGCAAAAAGGTGCACCCCGTCACGCATGGAGAACTAGTTGAGAACCACCGAGTTGTGCAGGAGAAGAATGAGCTGCCTCGTGAGCCAGTAAGCTCCTTCCCTGGGTGTATACGAGAATCCCTCAAGGTCAAAATCATGAGTAAATGCGATCACCTTCCCAGCTGCAGACACATCCCAGCATTTGCATGTCAGGGCGGCAAGCACACGGGCTTCCACGGCAACCGATCATTCTTATCAGTTGCTAGAGCAAAGGTTATACCCCATTGTTTGACTGAGGTCAGTTCATCTAAGGCAGCTTGGTTTCAACCACCTGCTACATGATTTTAGATATTCTTACCAACTTCCTTGTTCAAAAATTAGATTTATTCGTTGTATTTCAAGAGCAGGTGTTTCAAATGTGGCTGATTTTTAGTATTGGTATGCAGCCGGTATGTTGTTTAGTTAAAAGAGATGATCATGAAGAATCTGTTTTCATGAGGAAGGTACGTGTGTGTAGTTCAAATAACGTGGTCAGGAGGTGCTCAGCATGACCCCTGGCCCCTGGGACTCTCACCACACCTGTGCCATGGAGAGAGAACCATTGCCTCCTTTCTCCATATCATTGTGTTATAATTGATATCACACGTGCTTATCATTTTGTATTCCAATATTTTAAATTCTGTATCCTGTACCTAGTTCCATGTGGTTAAAATTTATGAGACAATATAATTTGTAATGACTCCGACATAGTATATATTCATTATTATTTAATCAGTGCCTGATTGTGGTGTGATTATGTCGTTCTCAATTACACTTTGATAAATAATGCTACGATAAACTGCATTTTTAAAAATTATTCCTTAAAGTAGATTTCCCAAAGCATTATTTCTGCCTATGATCACATTCCTACAGCTATTGATTCATTTGGCCAAATCGCTTCTAGAAAGTGTGTAATGATGTATATTCCCTTGGTACTAGTAGGGGATGGTACCAGTCTCAGCAAAGCTAAAAGAAAAAAATTATTTGGCCAATTACATGGGCAAAGGAGTGTCATTATCATTGTAACTGACATTTATTTAATTACTAGAGTTTTTCTTGTTAAACTGTAATTATTATCCGTTCATATTTTTGTGTGCATGTGTGTACGTGTGTGTGCGCATGTGTGCATTTTCTCTTTGTGCCCTTTACCTATTTTATTCTAATCAGTATCTCTGCTTTTTGTCTTACTGAATCATACGATTTTCCCCCCAGGAGACTTTACTCAGCCTCTATGGTTCGATGTACCTTTCGCTCCTTTTTAATGAGAGCGATGGACACAGTCCAACTCCTGACACTTCTGTGTGCCAAACCCTCCATATGCCTACCGCCCTCCCTCGAAACACTTGCCAAGCAACAGATTATGTGCCTCTCTGGCCAATCCAGACTTTCCCGGAAGCTCCGGAAAACCTCCTGTCTCTGCCTTCAAACACAGACAAAAAGACACCAAATCAGTCAATCAAAACCTGAAAGATGTATGTATACATAAAAATGTAACAGATAAATGTATGTACACACACATAGGCAAACTACGTTTTCCCTGGCTTTCTAGCAAGTCAACACCCATGAACACAAAAGCACGAAGGGTAACTCCTTTGGCGTGGTCATGGTCCCCGCAGCGGAGAGATTATGAAGGCACAGGGAAGGCGGCGTGGGCAAAGCTATGGGCATCTTGACTGAAGAGGCATGAGAGGCCAATGTGGATGAGTGGAAGAGGTAAATACGCCATGATATGATACACATCATGGTACGAGTGGGAGAAAGAAAGGAGAAATGGGAGAAAGAGAGAAGAAAACGGACATATTTCATAGTACACTCTCCCACTTTGGCGCCATACGACCTACTACATCAAGGTGGACCTCCCTCCCACACCTCCTTGATCCAAGAGCCCTCCTGGGCTCTTCTTCCCTTGCCCTTCTTCCCCTGCTCCATCTCCTTTTTCCTAGAAACCTAACGGTCTACCTGGAAGTCTCTTCTAAGTAAACCACGTCTATTGCATTTAATAAGTTCTCATTCAGATGCAAATAAAAAGAAGACGAAGGATACCTGTTAATTTAGCAAAGTCCTCTGTGCATCCGGGGATAGCTCAGGTCTTGTCGCTGATGAAGAGGAGACAGCATCTACTCAGAGACATCAGTGAGGTGGTAAATATCCCAGCTTCCTCTTTTGAATAGGCTAGCATCTAAGATTTTGCAAATTTTCAGAAAGATATCAAGTTTGGAGCAGTTCTTGTTTTCTACACTAAACACTGAGTTGAGTAATTCCTGAGATGCGCACTGCTGATGTTTGGCTTTCTCTGGGTTCCTGCATTCATTTGGCATTTCTTGTTTGGGGGGAAAGGAAGAATAATTTTCGAATAAGCGTTGCTTTGACCTATGGGGAGGAAGACTTAAAAAAAAAGATATTGGAAAAAAAGATATTGGAATTACTCTGTGAAGGAAGGATGATGACTAGGGAATAACTTAATTAGTCTACAAACTCAGTAGGAGGCTTTGATGAGGTGGGCGTAGCACAGGTTTATGCAACCCAAGAGGACGTGAATTTGAGTTTCAGTTGTAGCACCTACAGCTGCATGACCTGGGGTTAATTATTTAATCTCACTGGCCCTCCGTTCTCTCAACTGTAAACTGGAAATGCTGATAACTACATCATCGGGTTGCTGTGGAACCAACTCGATGTGGTGTAAGGAGGCTCTAGGGCTAAGCGAACATGAAATGTGGACGGAGAACCGCTGTGCCATAAGCTTCCCAGGGCAGAGCCAAATGCCTGCTCCACGTGCTGACGTGTCCAGGGGACCTAGCCTGGTGCCGGGCACAGAGCAGGTGCTCACGCGATATCTGTGGGAAGGAAGCTCTCCGACCATGTATGATGTGATCTTTGACAAGGTGGCTAAGTGGACAAGTCAATGAGATTCACCCAACGTTCTCACACGTGCATGTAGGACTGCACTGTCTGCTCCCAATGTCACAGAAAGGACAGGAAGAAAGGACGAACACACTGCTGGGAGGGCTCGAGGGTACCGTGGGGGCCCCGGCTTGAGGGAGCCTAACTGGAAGCCTCTGGTCTGAAAAAGAGAAGCCCAAAAGCTCTTAGCCGTTTTGAGTTATTAGAGTCGGCCTTGGCCGTGGGCTCTATGAGGCAGCTCAGGTGGGGAGGTTACGAAGAAGCAGGATTCTGGCCCAGTGCAAGGAACAGCTTTATCAGGATCTCCCAGAAGGAGGGGCATCGGGGGACCCCACCGACGGAGCTGGAGAAGCGCAGCCGGCGTGGCTTCCTGTGCGCTGTGCAGTCACCTGTGTGAGGGCGGCCTCCGGCGTCGGGCACCATGACACTAGGGACTTACTGAATAAATGAAGGAAGAAAGACAGGGCCATCGTTTTTATAATAAAAATTTTATGTCAGAATAAGATCAACCTTCTGCACGGGTGAGAGGTTCACATAGAAAATTCCAGAGTTCTCACCCAACTCCATTTGCATTTCTCAAGACTCTCTTTCTGCCATCAACCCCCACTCAAGCCACATGGGGTTCCCACCCACTGGCCCCCAGACATGCTGCGGGCGGTCCCGCCATCTCCCGTTTGCTCACTCGACGCCTTTTCTTTTCTCCCCTGTGCCGGTCTAAATCCTACCTGTGGTTACGGCCCATCCTGCCGTTGACGACACCCCTTTCCACTCAGAAAGACGGGACTTCAGTCCCCATCGGTTAGCAACACGCACGGTAAACACAGATCACGATAGCACCTACACCCATGTGAGGGTCCAGCGAGGCCACACCCGAAGAGCACTTCGCACGGCGCCTGGCTTATAGGACGTGCTCCGCCGATGTTAACCGCGATTACACGTGTCTTAAAGCAGCAGGCTCTTGTACTCACCTCCTCCTCCTCCTCCAAACTCTCGTAGCACTACGGTCTACCAAGTTTTCTGGAGCTCCAAGTCATCTGCAGAGAGATAAGCGCTCACCTCAACCCTGCCCCCTTTACTGCCTGGATTGTGAGCAAGTGAAGAAATTGGAGGGTCCAAAATGGGCTTGTTAACTGAACCAGAATGCACAGATTTCTCTCCTGAAGCAAAGGCAACACCGAGACCTTTGGGCAGCTCTATTTCAAGAGGAAAAAAGGACTGAGCTGGGCCCAGCCTAGTCTTTCCAAACTTGACCAATGGTCACTCCACCTCCAGCAAAGGGGAGGATGAAAGCCTGGTGTGCTCAGACTGAGTTCGCTTTGCAAGAGGGGGGGTGAGTGGCAGGGATGAGGGCTGTGCACGGGAGCGAGCTCTCTGTCCAGTAAGTAGACTTAGTCGACTGCCTCCTACCTCAGTCTCCAGCACTCATGGTGGACTAAGAAATTTCCCGAGGTGATTTAAACAACCAAAGAACTTCATTTGTTTGAGAAACTAGCTAAGGTGCTAAGGCGATATTTCTGGGGCAGAAAACAGAGGTTTGGGATAAATTAATGGGGCGTGGGGTGTTGAATCCAGCAGTGACTCAGATCTTTGTGGGTGGGACTCTACAGTGTGTGCCACGTGGAAGCAAGGCATCATGGGAGCACTTCAGTTGGGTACCCTGGTCAGAACAGTGTTTTCTCACCAATCACGAGGTAAAGCTTTAGAGAAAGTAAAAATGAGAGTTAACGTGTCTGAGGATAAATGCGACCACATTGACGATGCGATTCTCGGTAGACACATGACTCAGGAGCTTGTGTGGACTCTGGAGGGGCCCGTGGTGACTGCGAGATCCTGTCCAGATTTGTCACGTGTGTCCCGAAGCTTTCTGCTGAGCGATTTTTGGTATCAAGGTATCTCAGGTTGTGGCTCCTCTTTAACTATTTATTGGTTAAACTAAGTGATTCATCCAAGGTATTTGATGTCTCTTATGATCCAATCGCGAGGGTGGTAGCTGCCAACACATCCGATGTCATGTCCTCCACTCAAGGGCAATTGTGTTATCTCACCTGCCATTTCTACTAGAGGAACCTCACAGTTTTCCGAGAAAAGATTCTCCGAGACAGCGTTTGGAAAATACTCGTCAAGAATCACAATATAGTCAGGTCTCTGAGAATTCCTGCAGTGACCAGCATTTCCCAAACCTATTTTTAATGTAAAAAAAAAAAAAGTTCTGTTTCAAATAACACCTATTAGCATCCCCCCAAAACTAGGATCCCCTGAGGGAACTCTGGGAAGTGCTGGTCTGAGGCGTGGCCTGCGTGGTGCGGTGGCAAACTGCCCTCTGGCCCATTCTCTCGTTCCGGAGGACGTCTCCACAGCGGTCCTGTGAGGCCGGCAGAGATGCTCCTGTCACCCCACGTGGTAGATAAGTTGACGGAGATTCAGCCAGGACTTGGCATAAGCCGCAGAGGGAAGGGCAGAGCCGGGCTCCTCTCTGGAGCTGGGACAACCTGTCGTGGACTCTTTCCCCTGCACCATACCGCCATCTGAAGGACAGGCGCTTGCTGCCTTGCAGCCGAAGGCGAGGATGGCATCGTGACCACATGTAAAGGCAGAGCCCAAAGTGGCTTCCTCGAGGTCTACAGTGGCTTCTTCTGTCTTGGTTTTTCCCAAGATGGATGAGAGATTTTTGGACACTTCTTTCGGGCTACTCAAGGCACTTAGCTTACAGGTACACCAAAGGATATGGGACAACCTGACCCAAAACTCTCATACCCTCCAAGTCTTCCAGATTCTCAATGGCACATAAACCAAAGCAGAAACATTCGAGGGGGGAATAACCAAAACTACAACAATAAGGCAAACAAAAGACAGATTAGAAATATAGGAGCGTGTGACAATAAACAAACAATAAATAAAACAAGTCAACAACAAAAAAGGAACCTTCAGACGTTATAAAAAGGGCCAGAGATTTCTTGCAGGAGAGCTCGGGTCAACCAGGGCCTTGAGCGTGTGAAAGGAAGTCACTGACAGAGCGGCAGGGAGAAGTACGCGCTTCTCATTTCTCATTAGACCCATTCCGCCCCTAGCTCCTGGGTGCAGGGTCTTGGGGCCTACCTGGGGCAGGAGGGCTGGGCTCCAGCCAATAGTTCCTTCCACTAACCTTTCCCCCACGACGCTGCTGGAAGGATTTGCGTAGCCGGCAGGGCCTGCCTCTCGCACATTGGTGGTCGAATGTGTTTCTGAGTTCTCTCCATCGATAGTACACCGCCTTCTGTGCAGCTCAGAAACCAACAGAAGCAAGCCTGCACACAAGAGTGTTCGCTGTCACGGGCTGTTCTACCAGAAATGCCGGGGTGAGCACGTGGAAACTGTGGTAATTGGCGGAGGCAGATGTCTAAAGAGAGTCTAATCTTAGCATTGGCCTCCAACTCAAATCCAGGATCTAACCAAGGATGGAGCCAACCACCTGTGTGGCGGCCGTGAGCACACACCTCGAACACCTCCCACTGCAGGCTGATTAAGGTCCCGCGGCTGGGCTGTGAAACCAACTCCATGCTGCCCAAGGCCATGCTGCCCATGGCCTGCACCTGCCGCCCCCACACCTGATCCGGCTCTGCAGGGATACTGAGACAGTCCCATTCCTGGGAGACTGGGCTTCCCCTGATGGCTGGCTTTAGCTTGACGTCTCCCCAGTGGCTACGCCAAACTCCTCTTAGTCTGCACAACAGTCTAGATGCTTCCACCAGCCTCCCCTACCTCTCTACTCCACTCGGGGCCTGACCACTTCCCCAGCCTCTCCCAGCTCTCCAGCCTTCACAGGTGCCTCCCCTAACAAAACCCTGACAGGTGTAAAACCTCCTTGGCATCTGCTTTTCAGAGATCTGGATTCACACAACTTGTATGTTCAAATTAGCTTCAAAAGAGCCCTTGGACCCTTTCAGGCCATCCATGCAAGGCACTGAGTTGTGGCTGCTGTCGATCTAATCATTTTGCATGTTCCATTTTGCTTGTCCTCATTCTTTTAGGTAAACATCAAACACCTAGTATCAAAATTAGTAAATAAATACGATGATGAATTTAAAAAATGAGCAATGATTTAGAAATGATGCAGAAAATAGGTTTCTCCCTGAGCTCTGGGGAGCACCTGTGTGAATACGACACACCTCCATATAAATAGGGACAAACTCGCATGGTGTATGTAGGTCAAATAGAGCAAGCGAAGTCCGTTCTTCCATGGTATCTCACACTATGAGATGGAGCCTTGGAAATGAGAGAGGGAGAGACTGAGAGAGAGAGAGAAAGAGAGAATAAATAAAACAGAGAAGAGAAATGAGAGCGGTAAGGAAAGGATGGAAGGAAGGAAGGAAGGAAGGAAGGAAGGAAGGAAGGAAGGAAGGAAGGAAGGAAGGAGGGAAGGAGGGAGGGAAGGAGGGAGGGAGGGAGGGAAGGAGGGAGGGAGGGAAGGAGGAAGAAAGGAAAGAAGGAAGGAAGGAAGAACGGAAGGACGGAAGGAAGGGAGGGAGGGAGGAAGGAAAATAGCTCCTTAAACTAATCTCTCCTCTCTCTCCAAATGTCAGCTAGAAATGTTTCTGGCCTTGTTCACAACTGGTAACATGGCGTTCGGGAGGCTTCTGTAAGCAACGGAGGCTGGTAGGAGGCCTCGAAGGGGTGGAGAGGAGCGGCTGGTTAGCTTTCATGTGGGGCATTGTTTTGCATCCCATCCCTAATCTGGTTATTTTAAAACTTGTGAAGCCTCTGTTTTGAGCAATGCAAATACTGAATGAACAACAACAAAAAAATGTGCCAAAGTCTCTGTTTTAGAAAATAGAAATAAGCCAGTATGAGAGTTGAAGAAACTGGGTGTCGGCCCTGAATACCAGGTGGCAAAAATGGACTCCGGCAGTGAGCAGGAGTAACCGGGCGGGGCTGCCGTCACAGCGGGATGCTGGAGGGCAACAGAGGAATTATTGTTTAATAATAAAAACAGCCTTTTCTGAGCACTTATGTCACACCAGGGACTCTGCTAAGGGGTTTATGGGCCTTATCTGGCTTCGACCTCTCAGTGACTCTGGGAAGGTTGTTTTTGTCATTTCTCAGAGGAGGAACTGAGGCAAGTCGGTTTAGCAACAAGCCCAACATCACACAACCAGAAAACGGTTCTATCTGATTCCAGTGTCCCGCCCCTAGCCACGGTGTCTGCTGCCTCCCTAGAGGTCTGTGGACGTGGCATCACGGGTCATGGATGCCCAGGTAGCCTGGGGGTTGGGCTGGAGGGCGTTTTATTCGGCACTGGACTGTCACCCCACCCCACTGGCCCGTGCCCGGGATTCAGCAGCTTACTTTTATGTGAGAGCATCTCTGCTTTAATCCTGCATTTCTTTAATATGTGCACAATACACTTTATTATAACAAAGTGCGAGTTCTCCTCCTCAGAGAGCGTAATGGATATTGGCGGTGTTCTGACACTTCCTCTTGGGTCTGACCGTTTCTGGGCAGTCCCTGGCCAGCGTCTGTGTCCTCTGGCTTCCGGCCCCTGCACCTGTGACTCTCTGTGGGGGACTGTCCTCAGGCTTCGGGAGCCATGTTGCCCAAGTGTGCACGGGCTGAGAGCCTGAGGCATCCCTCCCATTCCCGGCCTTGACGCGGGGTGACACGCTCCTCCTTGGGGATCAGGCCGAGGCCACCCCCGAGGGACTCTGCCTGAGATGCCACTCCTGCCGGTCTCCTCCCTCCCTGCCCCGCTTCCTCACGCCCCTGCCGGCCCCTCCTGAGCGCCTCCCTTTCATAAATCCTTCACGCGGGAAGCCTCGCGTCAGGCTCTGGAAACCTGACACGAGACAGGGAGTTTCCCATAGATGGGAGTTGGGTTCCCCCCCCCCCCAACGACTTATTAAGATATAATTTTTGGACAATAACCTGCATCTATTTAATGTCTACAATTCGATGGATTTTGACAGTTGTGGACATCTGAGAAACGACTCCCGGAGTCAAGATGTGAAACGTTTCCATCACCTCCAAGGGATTCCTCCCTCCCCTTTCGGTCCCTCCCTCCCTCTGCGCCCACCTCCAGGCAACCACGGCTTTCCAGTCCTCATGGGTTTCTTCGCAGGCCGCTACCTGGACGTTAGGCCGATGCTCTGTCTTTCCGGGTTTTGCACGGCTCCCCTTCAGGGTACCAATCTCTACATCAGTTAAGAAAATGCTAGCTACTAACAAACTCGAAAACACATACGAGAGCCTAAACGCGCAAGAGTGTGTTTCTCGATCACGGACAGCGAGCCAGGGTCACGAATCGGTGGTGTCCGTTCCCAACCATTAATTCAAGGACACAGGCACCTTACACACTGTGCATCTGAGATCACTGAAGTCCACATCCGAGGTCAGAAGGTGTATGACTGCCTCGGCCAAGGAAAAGGGGGAAGAGTATGAAGAGATCCTCACGAAGGGTTTTGTGACCAGGCCCAGAAATGGCTCATGTCGTTTTCGCCCACATTCCAGTGGCTGGAACTCAGCGACGTACCACACACAAATGCAAGAGAGGCTAAAAAAGTCTGTGCGCCCAGAAATCACTAACGCTCTCAGGTACACACGTAGCTATCCGACCAGAAAAGGAATTGCTGAAAGAGGAAGGAAAAAACAATACTGATATATGACGTCATTATCAGCACTAACGGCAACACGGCAAAATAGCAAACAATAACTGCCATCTTACGAGCAGTTTTATGACAACTGCTTTATCATGGTTTATCGCATTTACCTTCCTAATTCTATAGGCGTCCAATTTGCAGGTGAGAATTAAAGAGACATGAGATTTATGACCCACCATGATTGCACCACTGTCAAAAGACAGAGAATCGATTTGTGCCCAGGTCCGTCTTGATTCCCAAGTCTCCGCTGTGAGCTTCAGGCAGCAGAAAGCAACCACGGCGTTTTCCCTCTTCCACGGGAGCTATGAAATATCAGCAGCAGATTTCAAAATAATCCAGGGCATCTCGAATATCAAGATTCTGTTGTTATTCAGGGATTCTAAAAGGATTAGAGAACAAGCTTCTCGTGATTAAAGCTCAGGGCAGATGGCCTAGAAGACAACAGGTATCAGGGTGGGGTCACACTGAGCCCCAGGACAGGGAGAAAGTTATTCATTATTTCCCATCCCCTGTGAATTCTAAGGAGCATCTCTCTCGCTCTCTCTCTCTCTCTCTCTCTCTCTCTCTCTCTCTCTCTCTCTCACACACACACACACACACACACACACACACACACAATCTTAAGGAGATGTGAGATGATGGGTGGGCCAAAGTTTTCATTTTCAGAAAGAAAAATTTTCTCCAGGATAGCGAGAGGGAGACAGAGTGTAGGGGTGACATGGAGTCTGGGAAGCCCAATGAGGCCGGCCCCGGGGCTCCAGGAAAGGGTTTGTGCGGTGGGAAGGGAGGAAGGAGACTCTGAGAAGCAGGTGACAAAGAGTCTGGGGAAAACAAAGCAAAACAAAACGAAACGAAACAAAACAAAACAGAAAGTTCAAGGGATTTCAGGAAGCTTTGCTGGATGGTGTGAAATGAAACCTTTCTGTGTGATGCAGGATCTGGCCATGAAAAAAGCTTGTATAGGCATTTTGGCCAGGAAGGAAATTCACACAAGATTCTGACGACTTTGCAAGTACTAAATTTTTTCAAGTGCTCATGGAACATTCACCAAGGTACACCATATCCAGGGCTTCAAATTTTCTTAAAAAATTGAAATTATACAGACAATGTTCTCAGACCAAAATGGGATCAACTAAAAATTAATAATAGAAAAAGTTGTAAACACTTGAAAATTTAAAAACATGATTTGAAAGAACATATAGGTCAAAGAGGAAGTCTCGAAGGAAAGAAAGAATGCACAGAACTAAATGATAACAGAAATATAACATGTCAAGACAGGTGGGATGCAGCTAAAGCAGTTCTGAGAGGGAAAAAGCAGCGCCCGATGCTGACCTCAGAAAAGAAGAACGTTGTCACATCAATAATCCAAGGTTTTTTCTCAAGAAACGAGAAAAACGGCAAAAATGAAAACAAAGTAAGCAGAAAGCAGGGAGGAAAGTAGGGCATAAATCAATAGAATTAAACCCAAAAACCAATTAAAACCCAAACCACAAAGTAAGCAGAAAGCAGGGGAAAACATAGGGCACAGATCAATAGAATTAAAACCAAAAACGAAATCAATGAAACAAAAAGTTGATTCTCCCAAAAAAATCGTTACAAGTGAAACTTTTAGCAAGACTGGGGGGGGGGCGGGAGAGAGAGAGAGAGAGAGAGAGAGAGAGAGAGAGAGAATGAGAATGAGCTGCCCTCTCTCTGTGGTTTTAATTTGTGTTTCCCAAATCCTTAACCTGTGGAGGCCCCAGATGACCGTCTTCATAAAGGCCTTTGTAGGGGTTCTGGGTCGTCTCTACAAAAACGGGCGTGTCTGAAAGCATCGGAAACAGAAGAGGATGCTCAAAATGGGAATTAAAAATGAGCAAAAGGTGCGATCTGGACAGCAGCGAAAAGAGAAGGAGGCCTCGGGCGGGGGGCGGGCGTATTCGGGGGGGGGCGCACTTTAGAAGATGAAATGCTGGCAGGGGTCACCCACTCTGCGTTCCCTGTAACCAACCAACCAACCAAACAAACAAACGGCAAAAACCCCTTACGAAAACAAAATAAAACAAAACAAAACCCACAGAGGGAAAAGGAAGACAGTAATGAGACTAGAAAGTCCAGAAAAGGGAAGTGGAAATTGGGTTCAGACGCCTCAAGCGAAGGCACAAACCCATCCTTGAACTTCTGTTTGTCTCACAGGGGCCAGACCTGCGCCGGTGGGGCAAGACCTCGGCCTCGCTCGCTTGGGGGGACTGGGGGCATCGGACGCATCGCCCTGCAGGCAGGGGATTGGCCAGCTAGTTGTGTGACAGGCAGGTAGGCATTCAAGTAACAGCTAGTTCCTGCCCACACCTGAGGTGTGTGTAAACTCAGATGCAAAATCTGTTGCGTTACCCGATCTCTTTTCTCTCGCGGATTTAAGAACTAGGAGACGCGAACATCTTTTTTTTTTTTTTTTTCGGTATGGTCTCGGCCTGTAGAAACCGTGCAGTGCGGGGCCGGTAAATGTTTGCCGTCAGCCCCCCTAGAGGAGAAAACAAACCGATGCCACCGACCTGTAGCGTTTGCTGCTTCCCGATTTCCCTCACGGCCACGTTCAAGCTGAGAGGGGAGCCAGGCAGCCCGAGTCTACTGCAGGGTTTGGCTAACCACAGTAATGGTGTCCGCCGGGTGCGCACTACGTGCTGAATGCTTGACGCCCATCATTTTGGTAAGAGAAAGGCGAGGCTCAGAAAAATAGTTATTTTACCCTGAGTTATTAGCTACTCATTGGTGGAACGAGGAGTTTAAAATAAGTTCAATATAATGGTCTGGCCTAGATCGGTGGTTCTCAAGCTTTTCAGCTTCAGGAAGTTTCGTACTCTAAAGTGGGGATCCCCAATCCCCGGGCTGTGGACCGGTACCGGTCCGTGGACTGTTAGGAACCGGGCCGCACAGAGGGAAGTGAGCAGCGGGCCAGAGAGCAAAAGTGTCATCTGTATCTGCAGCCGCTGCCCAGCGCGAGCTTCTCTACCTCAGCTCCACCTGAGGTCATCAGGCATTAGATGCTCACAGGAGCACCGGTCTCTGGAGCCACTAAGGCCGAGGACCGCTGCTCTAAAGTACTCTAAAGTATTCGTGGAGACACCAAAGAGCTTTTGTTTATGCGGATTACTAATATTGTAGAAGAAATGAAAACTGAGACCTTTAAGAAATTCAGACATTCGTTTGAAAGAACAACAATAAAACTATTACACGTTAACATAAACGACACTATCAGGAAATAATTACACTTTCCAAAAGGAAAAAGTGTGAGTCAGAAGAGCGGCATCGTTCTCCCGTTTTCGCGAACCTCCGACGGCTGCTCCGTCACGCGGCTGAACTCGCGCGGCCATCGCGGCGTCCGGGCAGCTGTGCGGCGTGTCGCTCTGCCCCAAGTCCAGGACGGAAAACCAGCCTCGCACAGACACGTGGCGGGAAGGGGAAGACGTTAGGGACCCCTCAGGTGGGTTTTGGGGCACGTTCGGACCACGTTTTGAGAACCGTTATACAGGCAATAGTTACACCTGGTGCAAACGTCAAGTGCTACAAAATAACGTGCAGCGAAAGCTACATCTTTGTCTCTCCCCCAGTTCTGTCCGCCTGGCGCCCTCCCCATCGCAGGAGGCCACAGATGCTGGCGGCTCATCGTGCTTCCTCTCGGAGACGCGGCATCGCCACACCCAGCGCTGCCCTGCCACCCGTGGCCCCCGGTGCCTCCTGCGCCCAGCGCGGCCTCGGCTTGTTCGCTCCAGCCTGGGAGCGTCCTGCACCAGCTCAGAAGTGTGCGCAGTATTCCGCGGGCCCGACCCAGTCCTCACAGCACAGGAAGCAGCCTTCCGGCCTGCATCTTCTGCCACAGGTACAAATATTTGTAAAATAAGTTCCTAGAAGTGGAATCACAGCAGGAGATGCCCACGTTTCCATCCTCACGGCCGTGGCCCGCAGCCCTCCATGAAGCGGGCTGGATTCCGTTCCCACCAGCAGTGGGTCGGTGTGACTTTATCTTCACGGCCTCGCCAACGCAGTGTGGGAACCAGGTGTGAAGTCGGGGGTCTGACGCCAGGACCGGGGTGTCCCCAGTAGGCCTCAGAGTGAGTCTCAGAAGTCGCCGTCTGTCTGGGCAGCCCAATGAGTGTGCTCCCTGTGTCCAGTAACTAGTCACCCCGCGTTTCCCGAACATCTACGCCCTGAAACGCGCTGGGGGTGGGGCCGTTGGCTCCGCAGCATGGCTCGGCCCTCTCCTGCCCTGGAGCCCCGATAGACTCCAATGCCTCTCTCCAGTCCAGATTAAGGGTGAACATCTCTGGACCGCGCTTTTAACTCCCCTCCCCTTCCTCTGTGCATGTCTCGAACCCTACACAGATTTCCACCCCACCAGACTGTGAGCTTCTAGACTGGGGTGACTCACTGTAGTGTGCAGACAAACCCCTGGAGACCTGTTGGCAGGGTGGGTTGTCATCCAGCAGGCCTGTGGTGGGGCCTGAGGCTTTGCTTTTCTGAGAAATGTTCAGGTCTGGCCATCACATGTCAAACGACAAGGGTCTAGCAATGAGTCTCAAACTCCCGCATAAATACGATGCACCCAGAGGGCCCCGTGGCTCACTCACACCCTCCTGGCCTGACACCTGGTCCCAAGGATTCTAACTCAGCTGGTCTGGGCCAGGGCCAGCGAATATTTATTTTCGACAAGCTCCCAGGGGATGCCGATGCCGCCGGCCGGTGACCTCGCTTGGAGTTCACACTAGTTTCAGGCCTTGCCTAACGCATCTTCGAGGCCCCTGACTTGCCTAATGCTTGGCAGAGAAAGCACTTCATGAACGTGTGATGAATGAGGTCAAATACCGGCATGAGCCAACCGTGTGATTTAGAGCTTTCAGACTAGATAGAAGAGGTGACAGAGACATACACATCGCTATCTGCAGATTCAACCTGAGGGACAGAAGATCACTATCAACTTCTTTATTCCTGCCCGCCTTCCCAGGCTCGACCCACAATGAGCTACTACTCAGTCCTAATGGGTGCCTAGTTCATGGTCCGGTGAGCAGCCCTCGGCACCAGCTTTTGCAGGCTCAGTGGTCATGCTCTGGACTCGCCACCAGCAGGAGCCATCTCCAGAAACCCGTGTATGTTTGGGTGGGTGGGAGGGGAGAGGAGGGAGGCTCGGAGGAGGAAGGGGAACTCATCGCTTCTTCATTCATAGGTTCTCAAAGCCTGCCCCCCAGTGTCTGCTTCCTATAAGCAGCTCCCTGTGGCAGAGGACCTGCGAAGAGGAACTTGGCCCCGTGTTACCCTCACCCAGGTTCAGCCCAGGAAGCCTGGGAGGCATCATCGTCTCCTGGTGTCACTGCAGAGAATCTGCCTTTCAAGAGGCTGTTTTCTCACAGGATATGTCAGAGCTTCCTTATTCCTACAAATGAGCAAAAGGAAGAATCAGCCCCGCCCTATCTTATGGCCATTAGCAGAGCTGGTCTCAGTACGTCAGAAAGACGGGAAGTCCTGGATGAAGCTGTAGAGCTGCCAGTTACTCAACAGGTGGGACCATCCCGCCTGGGAACGTCTTGTGATTTATCTATTCGAAAATGCTTATCAAGCACCTACCACTCGGGGATACAGCAGTGAACAGAAGATGGAACATCTCGGTCCTCAGGAAGCCGGCATTGCATTGGAGGAAAACAGCGGAAAATAACTGAGTAATTAGATAAACAGATAGCGATGATAGATGATAGATAGATAGATAGATAGATAGATAGGGATATAGAGATACACGTGTCATGTAGCAGTAAGTAAATCGGGGAAGGGAATCTTGGATGTCTCAGGAGGAGGAAAAAGATTTGATTTTAAACAAGATGGTTAGCGAATCCCTCACTGAGAAAGTAACACGTATGTATAGAAACGAAGGAGATGACGGAAGGCGTGAGACTCAAGGCCGACGATGAGAAATAATGTCTCAGAGAGGGAGGTGCCGTTGATGGGCGTTCAGGACCCTCTGAATACGACTGTCGTTGATTTAGGGTGATCCCAGTCGGCACCTCGTGGGGTTTCCCCCAGCCGCGTTTGACCTCGTGGGTGCAGGCGGGGAGTCAAATCTACCCAGGACTGGGATTCAAGCAGGTGGACGTGACGAGATCAGAAAAAGGTACAGGGATCGAGGACCATGTAAGGGAGGGACTGCGAAGCTGGCCCGTGGCCTTCAGCGTGAGGGAAAATAAGGGCACGAGGAGGCTGAGGGTCAGGAAAGTTGACATATCGAACGGTCCCTCTGGGGTCAAACGACCATTGGAGTTGAAGGAATGAGCCCCTTCCCCCCGCAAAGAAAGCTTCAGTCCTCAGGGACAGAGGCCTCTGCTGCAGAGGGAGGGGATGGCTTCAGGCGGGAGGTGGCCGCTTAGATGATCAGGCGGGAGGAGAGAGGTCTGACAAGGACGAGCCAACGCCCCCTTCCACCTGGGGACATCAGCTAGCACGACGGGACGGTTGAGAAGAACCGACAGACAGAAAACGGACCCTTGAATTTGTTTCCTTTGGTTTCTCAGGGTGGGGTTTGTAGAATTCTGGGGGGCGAGGGAGAGCCTGGAGAGGTCAGGCAGGCAGGAGAGGCGGAGATGAAGGAGGCAAAATGACCGCCGGGGTCAAAGGAAGACGGAGTCAGGAGGGGTGGTGGATAGAGAGGGAGGGAAGGAAATTAGACGGGGTGGAAGGGATGGGCAGGAGGGAAAGGTGAGGATAAAACGAGGTGTTTTGGGGGGAGGGTAGGTGTGAGCTGCTGCCTAAGGGTCAGCTGTGTCTCCCAAAGGCCTTTTGGTCTATCTGTGGGACACCTGCCAGTTGGGCTTTCATGTCCTGACAGTGGCGTGGGATCAGAAGCAACCTCTTCTGCCACGTAGTCAGACGCCATGCGTCCCGGGATTGGGCAACGGGGAGATCTCCATGTCCTGACACCTCTCCATGTCCCGACGCCGCCACCCCTTCTCTTGGGAATCAACCTGCTGGTGGTGTAGCGGATCCTGAAACGTGCTTCTCAGTGACAACCAGGCTGCACGTCGTCACCGAGCGCAGCCCTGCCCGGTCTTGGCTGCACAGAACGTAAGGTTTCTGGGATGTGGCGGTTGAACCGGGACAGGCGAAGCGGAAACAGGGCCGGGTCAGGATCAGATGAATGAGATGAGGAAAGGAGGTCCGCGGGATTCGAGAAGAGGAGCCGGCAGGCTGGGTCGGTGGTTGACTCAGGAGGGGTGTCAAATCCAGGAATCGGCATCCGCGGCAGAGGCCAGGTTAGACTCGCGCATGCGCCTTACTGACGCGTCCGTGCGCCCCCACCGCGCAGAGGCAGGAGCGACGGCCGCGTCCTAGATGACCCACGTGGTGTGCTGGCAAAGGGTCTCCCTGGTTGATGTGCTGAAAACCACGTTCCCCTCCCCTGCAGTGTCTCCCGGGGTCCCCTGCAAATACAGTCCTGACAGCCGCACCGTGCGGCAGGCTTTGCACCTGGGACGGAGACCCCAAGTTAAGGCAGGCTGCGTGAACGTCTCAAGCACTGTTCCACGTCATTCATTCCCGTGTGTGTGTGCGTGTGTGTGCGTGTGCGTGTGTGCGTGCGTGTGCGCGCGCACATCTTCATGTCATCCTCTCTGGAAAGTGGGCCGTATTCACCCTGTTTTTTTTTTGTTTTTTTTTTGTTTTTTTTTCCGGAGAGGAAAGGCAGACCCAGGACCTGAACGCAGGGCTGTCCGATTTGGGAGGCTCGGCACTGACACGCCCCCCTCATGCCCCGCTCTGCACACAGGTGGCCAGCCCACAGGCCCACGGCCATCTTCGCCCGTCGGGGCACCTTTCGGCCTCCTTCTTCCACTGTCCAGCTCTCTGTGGACAGGCTGCGACGAAGGGAAGACCCAACACAAAGGACGCGTGGGGTGTCCCAAGGGAGGAGGACACCGAGGCATCTCGTGTAAAGTCTTCGTTTTACAAACGAGGACCAGCCTCGTGACGGTTTTCAAAGCGCGCTCCCAGCCATGATTCCGAAATGGCACGCCCACCTGTGTGGCAGGTGACCCGCGTCCCCATTTCACAGGGAAGGAGGTGGGATCTGAAAGGGACGTGAGCGCAGAGCGGGGAGAATCGGAGAAACCGCCGGGTACTCATCAGACGCTTCTCCGCGTGCTGCGGGCTCGGGGGCTCGTGACGTTGCTCGCCCAGCAGCCGAGCTCACGCGCCCCCGTGCGCCGCGGCGTTCAGGGCTCTCCCGTGGCGGAGCGGGCGCCGCGGCTTACAAAGGTGTAGCGATCGGCCTTTGTCTCGCGTGGAGAGCTGGGATTTGAACTTGGCCTTGGCCTGTGTTGTGGACCATTGAAGAAAGCAGGAGCCCAGGCTCAGAAAGAGATGGCCGAACCCCATCCAAGAGACCTCTATTCACTCCAGGCTGGAGGTTCCTCTAGGTAAAACTGTCCTGTGGGGTTTGGGGTGGGGGGGAACACGGAGACTCGGGGAGAGCAGAGAGAGAGAGAGAGACCGTGGAAGACGCAGGGGGCGCCAAAGAGAAGCTGCTGTCTGTTTGGGGCTCATCGCCAACCAGATCATTTTGAGGAACAGAGGACCCAGGCTTCCAGTTTAAGTCCTTCCACTTGCAATCATTTTTTTTTTTTTTTGGTTTGCTATGTTTTAATACAAAAAACGGATACTCACTGACCACAAGAGCTCCACATCTTTCCTCACCCCCACCTCCCATTGCGAGCCTTCAATTGCTCCCTACATTCTGGGAGCACATCATGGCCTGCCGCCTCACCCCACTCAGCTCCACCTAAGCCCACCCTACCGGAGCCCCGTAGGACAGAGCTTGCCGGGGAGTCCAGTCGAGGGACCAGAAGAAATTCTTAGAGCGAACTCATTCTCTAAGAAGTGACCACTGGTGGGCGTGGTGGCCATTCATGGACGCCCAACCATATAAAAAGAAGAACTGTGTCCCCTTCCTGTCATTCTGAGCTACCGAGAACCCCGGAGTCCTATCTCCACTATTACACAGGAAGCTGAGTACTTCCTACGCTATCTGGACCTTGAATCTTGAGTTTATAAAGAGTCCAAAAGCTCTAGAAACAAAGACTTCATGGACAGAAACCCTTGAAAGCAGAGTAAGTGGCACTCGTCTTTTCTGTCTTGTCGGTGTCTCTGGCGGGCCACCTTGTCTGAATACGTGCATGCATCTGGGCAGGACTGCGGTTCTTACCACGTCGCAGGGGATTACTGGTGTACCTGTCTATCTTCTCAAAGGTGGGGGGGATTCTTCGAGGGCCAGGCAGATGGCTAAGTAGCCTGTCAATGATGCATCTATAAGGCGATGGGTGAACTAACCGAGTAGCAATACTGAGAATGGGTGGAGCTGTAAGCTTGGGTGCTCAGGGGTAAAATAGGTTTTAATTTTTGCTTAAAAAAAAAAAAAAAAGGAATCTTTCTCGAATGATTGGTGTTAGAGCCTGGTTGAGAAAGTCAGCCCAGTATTAAGAGACAAGGGACACTCTCTGTGGAAAGCTATTCGAGAGCATGTTATTTGCCAAACCTTCCCCCATGTAGATGAAAACCATACATGGTATATGAAATCACTGTGGCGAGAGAGAAATACGAATTAAAAAAAAAAAAACAAAAAAAACCTTCGCAGGAGCAAGGATGATTTGATACTGAACGAATTTCGTAAGAAGACTAGAACCAGGGATCTCAAAATCGGACTGCAGGCTCAGTTTGAAAGAGGTAGAATTTCACCCAGCTGAAGGCAGGAAGCTGGCCAGGGACACATGCATTCTATTCTACTAACGAAGAGGCAGCAGACCCTTGTCCCGAGGATGGAGGGGCACAGGGCTACGTGGCGGTATCTACTTCAGCTGCTCCTCCATGAACTCTGGAGGGTCTCGGAGTTTCAGAGTTAGAAACCCCCCAGCGCTTTGCATCGCCCGCCAGCAGCCCGCGTGCCCTACGCTGACCCTTTAGTTCTTACTCTGATTAGCGAGACGGCTGTTAGGCTATTCCGACCGTAGGGGAGGCACTGATGTGCTCATACATGTTTCCTAATGGGCTCTCTTGAGAAGAGAGCCCTGCTTTCTAGTCTTTGCCAATTTCCATGTACAAATGTTCCCACTATGGTTGATTTCAAGCTACCAACGCGCCAGTCGCGGAGCTGGAAAGAGAGGCACGCGATCGGTCCTTGTGAACTAGCGTAAGCCAGCTGCCGTGCACCCGCAGGCCTGGGCATCCCTACCACCCCAGGCTGCCCTTTCTCTGCTCAGAGACGTCCCCAACTCCCAGGCTGGAGGATGCAGGCACTGGGACAGAGCTGACCACTGAGCCAAGTGACCTCAGGGCAACCTGTGGCCACAGACCACAGCAGGGCTGGCAGGTCGGAGAACAACACGCTTTCTCCTCCGAGGCCCTGCCCCGGCCTATCTCGCTTCGGGAGCAGCGTGCCCTGGAGTTATTTTTGATGCCCAGCAAGTTGGGAAAACGGCGAATGGAGTTGGAAGTCAAGGGTATAGAGGTGACTTTCTGTTCAGATGGCACACTGGCAATGCTGACTCGATGTGCCCTCGCCTTTGCCAAAATTCCCCCCCAAAACTGGGCTCCTGGGTTCCATCTTGCACCAGTGGCTCCCCCGTGCTTCCAAAGAGGCTCGCCGCTTCCACCGTGCGCCTGCCAGCCCACCCCGAGGTGCCGGTGGCCCAGCTGAGCTGCCAGCACTGACGGTGGCAGCAGAAGTCAGAAATTGCCGAAATGGCTTCATTAGCGACTGCCAGCCTGGGTTTCTCCAGTAGGAGGGCTGGTAAGGGAGCGGTAAGTCCAGAGGTGGAGGAGCGAGCCATAGGGATGGATTTGGCAGGAAGCGACCGTCCCCCAGCCAGGGTTCCCGACATCTCCCCCCATCCATCTGCCTTCATTCCAATGGCCTCCTGCAGAAATGTGAATTTCTAAGCAGGAGACATTCATAAAGCAGGGTATAGGGACAAACGAGCCCTAGAAACTCCAGATTGAAGACGGGAAATATGAAACAAGTTCCATCTACGTTATCGATGAGTGTTTAGGTCAAATCAATTCGGACCGGTGGCAACATATTGAAAATTGCCAAGTGCAGTTCACACGGCAGGGACTGTCTTGTCCGTCATTGTGAAGCGGAATTCGCCAGGAATATTCCAGCTTCCAATCGCAGTCTGGCTCATGTACCCTGCCCCCAAGCTCCCCTGCCCCCCATCACTAGAAAGTGAGTCCTGGCTCACTTTCTAGATGGTAACTCCATTTCTGCACTCACCCCCGCTGGCCGCGGGGTTGGAGGCAGGGAAGCCGAGTCGTTCCGGGAGCAGGCGTGAGAGCGACACACCCCCGGGCCTGAGCTCCAGCTCTCGTGCTCACTGGGCCTGTGTCCTAACCACTCACGACTGCTGCGTCACCGCCTCTGAAATGGGGAACAAGAATGCCAAGGCCACAGGAGGCACGAGGCGGGCGTGGGTCAGGGATGGCGTGCTGGGGTCTCCCTTTGTCTGGGCTCTCTGCCTGCTGGACGTTTCTTTCCTCGCCAAAGTGATGGCATTCGTGATTCATGCACATTCGTTTCTCGCCTGCCACCCCGTTAGACTGCGGTTTTCACGAGGGCAGAGAGTTTCAGGGTCCTCCTTGCTCAGACTCGGGTCCCAGGGCATGGCACACAAGCAGGCACTCAGTACACAGTTGTCAAGTTGTAGAAGATATATAATCACTGCCTTGTCTTTGTTACCCAGAGCCCGCCGCCTTGAAAACAGGAAAATAAATACAAAAACCACTTTTCTTGACCCACGGGAGAAGCCGGGATGGAAATTTCAACCACAATGAATGACTATAAAATGACCACAGAATACGACTACGGGGACACAACGCCGTGCCAGAAAACGGAGCTGAGGACTTTCGGGGCGCAGCTGCTGCCCCCCTTGTACTCCCTGGTGTTTATCGTCGGCCTGGTGGGCAACATCCTGGTGGTCCTGGTCCTCATGCAGTACAAGAGGCTCAAGAGCATGACGAGCATCTACTTGCTCAACCTGGCCTTTTCCGACCTGCTCTTCCTCGTCACGCTGCCCTTCTGGACCGACTACAGTCGGAAGCAGAGCTGGGTGTTCGGTAACGGCATGTGCAAGCTCCTCTCGGGCTTTTACTACGTGGGCTTGTACAGCGAGATCTTTTTCATCGTCCTGCTGACGATAGACCGGTACCTGGCGATCGTCCATGCCGTGTTCGCCATGCGGGCCCGGACCGTCACCTTTGGGATCATCACCAGCATCATCGTCTGGGTCCTGGCCTTTCTGGCCGCCATTCCGGGCTTTTACTTTTCCAAGACCCAGTGGGAGCTCAGCCACGAAACCTGCAGTCTTCATTTTCCTCACGAAAGCTTAAAAGAGTGGAAGAAGTTCCAGGCTCTGAAGCTGAACATCCTGGGGCTGATCTTGCCTCTGGTGATCATGATCGTCTGCTACGCGGGGATTATTAAGATTCTGCTCAGACGGCCCAACGAGAAGAAGGCCAAAGCCGTCCGTCTGATTTTTGTCATCATGATCATCTTCTTTCTCTTCTGGACACCCTACAATCTGACCGTGTTTGCTTTTGCTTTCCAAGACAGCCTCCTGAACAACGACTGCGAGGAGAGCAAACGGCTGGACCTGGCCATGCAGGTGACGGAGGTGATCACCTACACGCACTGCTGCGTCAACCCCATCATCTACGCCTTTGTTGGGGAGAGGTTCCGCCGGTACCTGCACCAGCTGTTCCGTGGCCTCCCCTTCCTCCCCACGGAGAGGCTGGAGAGGACCAGCTCCGTGTCCCCCTCCACGGGGGAACATGAGCTCTCCAATGGGTTCTGACTCGGTCCCCTGGAGCTGGGTTCTGATCCAGGATCCTGCAGGAGTGACCTGCCAGGGACGCTGGCTGGAGAGGAGGAAGCTTGGCTCTTCCAGCCAGACTCTGACCGCTGGCAGTGTGGAACGACACCGCCTGGGCCTGAGGGGACGTAAAGGTGGTCTAGACTAAATCGCCTCTGGGGCTTGAGTCTTCTCCATCACCTTCTCCCTGGAGATGAATGAGTGAACTGGGACGTCCCAGAAGGCTGGTACCAAGGGTGCCAGTGAAGGGCCTGGGCCCACATGGGGTTTCATATGTGTAAACATTCACATTTATAAACAAAGCCACTGAGCACCTCTCCTCCCCACCCCCCGTCCCTGCCCCCAGCCACCAATGAACTTGGACATAGCAGTTTCCGTAGTCGAGTCCACTTCCAGCCTGGGGCCAGTCAGGAGGCAGCAGCGGCCTCCGCTCGCCCGCCCTGCCCCCATTCCGGGGTTTGGGCTCTTGGAAACCTTGAGGAACGTAGAACTCATGATGTTGAGACCTCATGGGAGATAGGATTGGGAAAATGCTGTTGGCAGTGGAACTTCCCTTAGGGAAGATTTTTCTATTCACCAAAGTCAAACAATTCCAACAGTGGGCTAGACAGGCCACGTGCATAACGCGTCATACTTCTCGAAACAGCCATAGAGGGGAGAGAGTCATTATGTTCATTCCCCTGCCTTTCTTTTGGAATAGTTCCAGAATCTCCCTTCCCCATCGGTTGGATGATACTGCAGTAAATTCTGACAGCTTCGCTGCAGAAATTACTAACAGGCTGAAGGAGACAGAGTTGATTTCTTTCTCTGGTTCTCCATCCAAGCTTTCTGGCTTTATGAATCTGAGTACTTGCTACTTACTGCCTTGGACCTATTAGCAGAAAAAGTGACCCAGTGTGAAAGTTGAGGGTGGCTGAGGCTGGGATTGAGGAGACTGTCTCCCATGCAGGGTGGGGTGGGGACTCTCTCTTGATGTAGGACGTTGAGAGGGCCCTGAACCCAAAGAAACTTATTTACCCCAAATGTCTAACACTTCATCTCTCACCAAGGAGCACCTACTTAATATGCCTTTGTTCCCTTTTTCCTCAGCCTTATATTTTCTTAAAAAATCATTTTCCCAATAACAAAAAAAGTTGTTTCTAAAACAGCTTAAGAACACAAAGGGAAAAAATACAGACATCGAAATCATCCATCATGCCACCACCCAAGGACATCCACTGTATATTTTTGATGTATTTTAGTTTGTTTTTTCTCTTGTACATATTTATGATTACAACGAAGATGGACCTCTACTATTGTTGCTGTTAAGTGGTAGGATGCTTTGATCACTTTTCCAGGTCAATAAATCATTTCGAGGCATTGTTTTTGGTGCCTGCACTGAATTCTACAGCTGGGATGCACTCTAAATGACTCCACCCATTTCCCCATCATTGCAAATCCATTCAGGACCCATTCCATTCAGAGCAAGCCCAGGGAAACACAGCTGCAGGAGGGAGGTCTGCTCTCTGAAAGCCCTCTGCTCAGTGAGGTGGACAGACACAGAGATGCTACCAGAGCCCAGGAAGGATGGGTGGGGCTGCCGTGGGACCCAAGGTGCCAACAGCCAAGGGGAGGGAGGTATGCATCAGGCAGACAGCACCCGAGGGGATGAGTGTCTCACTTTACAACACAGTGACACCGTTGGGCTGGCCTCTCTCTTTTTGGATGCTAGAGTTGTACTCTTCCCTAGCCACCCTGCCCTTCAGGTAGAAACCTGAAATATTTGCATGTTGTCTTTGTGCAAAGAAGCTGGTATCGTGAAGGTTTAGAAAACTTTTGTCTGGGGAAGAGGAGGTCACACCGCATGAGACTTATGCCTCCACACGGAAAATGTGAACAGGAGGCTCTGGAAGTCAAAGTGGATGTCAGCTTTTCACTCAGAAACCTGCCAGCCTTTTCTGCAGTGTGGAGAGAAGGAGGTGTAACAGAATTAAGAAACATTTGTCCCCTATGTTGGTAAAACAAAACCACATCAAAAAATAAAATTTGACCCACAACAATATCATAATGAGGGATATATCACAATCACTTCCAGTTCTATTTTTGAAATAATATATATTTTTTCTTGCTTGCTGTAAAGGCAATACATTTTTATTGTAGGAAAATGGGAAAAGATTAAAATAAAATAAAAAAAAATCCCAAAGAAGAACGTGGAAGCAATTCTAGGGTCACGAGTCAGAAACAGCCTTTCTCAGCATGTCGACAGTTTAGTGCATGTCCTCCAGCATTGTTTTCTGAATGCACACACGCACGCTCACACTTCACGCGTTTTGAGTAGCTTCAGTAAAGGCTGACACACAGGAAGTACTCAGGTCAATGCGGGTTGAATGGATGATTCTATGAGCCTCCAATTTACGTACCTGTAGAGGGGAGATAAGACTAAAATCTACCCCCATGAGGCTGTTCTGAGGATCAAATCAAATAAAGCAAAAAAAAAAATGGGGCGATCTTTCCCCAACTCTATCAGATAGAATATCTGACTCCTCCTGTCCGTACCCCTCCTCAGACACTCAGGATACCTCCAGCCCCTCCCAGCTACCCTCCTCCAGTCCCACCCCCCTTGCTCCTGTGTGAATGGGTTTATACCCTGCCGACTTGTCATTGTTGTTCATATATATATATATATATATATATATTTTTTTTTTTTTTTGTTTTTTTGTTTTTTTGTTTTTTATCCTTAAGGAGAGGTTGCCAGCATAGTACCAAGACCTCCCATGGCCCCTGCCCAGACTCCCGATTGTCAGGATTTTACATCTCCCTCAGGTTCACTGGCTTTTTTCCTCCCTCCTTCCCTCTCTTAAAAGACAGACATAAAGATACCATTTCCTCTATAGAACTATTTGAGAGTAAGTTACAGATGTAATGCCTCGTCACCGCTTAGCTCTTCAGAATCGTTTTGTCAGTAACAAGGATTCTCTCCCACGCAAGACAGGAAACTGACGCCGACCCCGTGTCGCCGTATAATTTACGGCCCTCTTTCCAATGTTGCTCAGTTTGCAAAATAGTGTCCTTTATAGTCCCAGGCTCAGAACCACTTAGCTATCATGCCTTTCCGGCTGCCTTCACTCAAGAACAATTCTTCAGGCTTTTTCTCGTCTTTTGTGGCCTCGACATTTTCAATGCTCTAGTGCCTGGCAGATTGTTTCTTGCTTGGAGTTTCCTGATGATCGGGCAGGTCTAGGTCATGCAACTAGGGTGTGCTCAGTGCATCGTACCAGGAGGCGCATGGTGCATATCTGCCCCGTGACCGAAGAGGCTAAACGCGGTCCCTTGTTTTAAAAGGCGTCTACCAGGTTTCTCTGCTGGAAAGCATTGTGTACTTGTTAATTAGTAAGTGACTATTATTAGTTGGCATTCTACTGAAAGGTAAAGCTGCTTTCCCCATCCATTCATGTATTTATTCATTTATGTTTTAATATCACCATAACCTCCTGGATTCCTTTTTTAGTCAATGGGATGGAGTCTAATATTGTCTTTATTTATTGTGATGCACAAATCGTTCCAAATTTATCTCGTGAGAGACCCTACGAGATGGATCCTACGTCCTTTTGTTATGCCTTCTCATCATTTTTTGAGCGTTTTCTTACTTTTTGGCACATGAGGTTCTGCACAGCAAAAGAAACCATCAACAAAAGGAAAAGGCAACTTACGGAATAAGAGAAAGTATTTACAAACCACATATGCCCAAAGAGGTTAATATCAAAAATAAGAAACACATACAACTCAAGAGCAAAAAACCACAAAAACAAATAACCCAATTTAAAAGGGCAAAAGACCCAACTAGGAAATACAAATGTCTAACGGATACAAAAAGATGCTCAACATCACTAATCATCACAAAGATATAAACAGATAGGTCATAGAAGAAATGTCATAGCCATTAATATAAAAATATCAATCACAATAGTAATCAAGGAAATGTTAATGAAATAAAATACTTCTTTTGCCTGTTAAGATAGTAAAGAGATTTTACTTAATTTCACTAATGAAAGTACCCAGTGCAGATAAGGATATGGCAAAAACAGTCACTGTCATATATTTTTTTATGAGAATATAAATTCATGCAATATTTTGAAAAGCAGTTTGGCAATAGGTATCAACATCGTTTAACAAGTACATCTGGTAATATTGCTTCTAGGACGCTATTTTAAAGAAACCTTCACAGATAACAGCAAAAACGGAATACAGCTGGAAAGTTCAATAACTGGGGAAGGGTTAATAAATAAATAATGGTAAATACGACATACGAGACAGACATGAATGATTTTTTAAAGAATTTATTGGCATGCGGATATGCTTGTATTGTTGATGTTAAATTTAAAAAGAAAAATACAGAACAGAGATTTTCTGGTTCATATTATATAATATATATGCAGAACACAAAGACGGGAAGAGAATAGACCTGAAATTTCTATGAGATTACGCGTGCATCAGTCAAATCTCCATCAGAGAAATGAAATGAGATAAAGCTAGGGTTCCCAAACGCGATGCTGGGGCACCCCCAGGGCCACAGCAAATTCACAGGAGTGCCGTGGAATGTTTCCGGTTTTCGAGGGCTGTCTACCTGATACCTGAGATTTCTTGGACACCCCAGGAACTACAAGTTTGAGATACAAGTTCACTGGTTCAATATTAGGTTGTAGGACATTCCTTTTAAGGCCGTCGCATCTTTGCAAAGCGGTTCGAGACAAGGCAGGGTGGAACGGAACCGAGGGCAACTGGGTCCACCGGATGCCAAGCTTTGAGGATGGGGCCGTGCCCAACAGGTTTATGCATCCCATTGGTACTGATTATTTAACAATCAAATCAAATGTGGTTTTTCTTCCAATTTACATTCATTTTCGAACAGCCATAAAAACACCGAAGCTGTTTGGCACTAACCGCTTAATAAGTGGACCGGTTTGGTGGCCCCTTTGGCTTCGGGGGACTGAGGAGCAGTAGGGAGACATAAAGGGTACCGGGAACTGAGAAGGCGGGGCCCCCTCTAGAATAAGGATTTGTTTAGGAACCGGGTTACATGCAATTGGGGGAGCTGGCGCATGAGTCTATGCGGGCTGTCACCTGGCATCTCACGTCGAGTGGGAAGTCTCCGCAGGTCAGGCACCCGGCTAGTCAGGAAGGAAAGCTAGGTGTGGATGGTGGCAAGGGCACCATGGCACCTGTCAGGACACACAGCAACTCACAGGACAATTAGACCTCATGGGGACAAACTACACGGAGAGGGACCTGTAGGGGAAGCTGCACCTGGCCACTGTGGTCCAGGACGCGGGAGCCACAGGGAAGCGGCGGGACCTGCAGTCGCTGTGGGTCCAGGTGCTGACCCGCTCTGACGAGGGGCGCCATCGCCTGGACGGCAGAGCGTGGACGGCAGAGCGTGGACGGCAGAGCGTGGACGCCACCACAGGGCCCGGCGCCTGCTTTCGCCTTCAGAACACAGCACTGTAGCCATTGTTGACTCTTGCGAATCAAATGTTCTGTCTCCTGGCAGACACTGTCTAGGCAAGGGATTCTGGGAAACGTGGGTCCAGGTCACTTGCCTGACACTGGACAAAGCCACCTCAGAGTGCGATGTTTACGTTCTTCTGTGCGCTTTCGACACTAACCATTTTTTAAAAACGAGCACATCGTAGGAAAAGCTATTCTTTTGTGTGTGAAAAGAAAGAAAGAAATGAAGAGGGAGAAGGAGGAGGGAAGGAAAGTGAGGGAGGAAAGTCGAGGAAAGAGGGAAAAAGGGGAAAAAAAGATGAGCGGTAGTTTCTTAAAAAAAAAAAAGTTAGAATGAGTGTCTGGGATGAGGGCGTGGTGCGAATGAACACCCGGAGACATGATTCCTCTGGGCCTCACAAACTGCTCAGCGGGGTTTCCACAGTGTTCGGGAGCCAGGTGTGGAGGGGAGGCGGGGCGGAGGGGGGGGTGTGATCTGGGAGATGGGCCAGCGTGGAATGCCGCCCCAAAATACCGAGTTTGAGTTTTCCACTCAGGAGGTGACTCGTGGAGTCCATTCTGAGCACAGGCTTTATGAGACAGGTGCTTGTCGTCCAGGAGACCCTGGCCAAAACCTCCCTGAGCCTCACTTTCATAGTAATGGGAAAGCATCGGTTAAGTACCGGTAGTTGTGAAGGCGCGGGATGAAGGCCTCGTCAGGTGGCCGTCGTTGCTCGTAACGATGGCCCGCTCGTTTCTACACGACTCAATGTCCACTCTCCCCGGAACCTCCTGCTGCCCCCTCTTCCCGGATATGCCAGGCCTCCTTCCGCCTCGTGACAGTATGGATGAAACCGTGTGGACCGCCACGAAGCCGCAAGCAGGCCTTTAATAACTATCTGTGAAAAGCACCCCCTCAGACTGGCCCCCTCAACTTATTTTCGCTTCTTACAAACTTTTCCTGAAAAGGAAGGTTACATGCGATTTCTTTGAAACAGAGTCACACTTCAGTGATTTCCTTGCATTACTCTAATGCCCAAGACACCTTCGGGAAGCTGCCACATCGTGACCGCTCAGACTTGACATCTCTAGATGTCTGTCAGGACAACTATTTCGCTCTGCATCATTTACTTAATTCAGTATTTGGTTCCCGAGAGGGAGGAAAGCAAAAGGAAGTCACCCCCATTACTTAAATTTTGACTACGTGTCTGCAAATTGCAGAAGTTCAAACAGCTTTGTACTTCTGCTTTGTCAAAACTAGATTTTTTAAGATTTGCACCAGGAAGTAAGGTGGGGAGTTGTCCAGAAAGTAAATATAATCGTTATTACCAAAGGTGACCGCAGAAAGGCTGCAAGATTGTTGCCCACAGCTGTGCTCATCGTGAGGGAGAACTAGACACTCCCTATAGGATCCGCATTCATTTACAGCCTCTTCCTACTGTTTTGAACACCTTTCGTATATTAAAGGTAAAAGCGGGGACAAACAAGAAGCAAACAAAAACCAAAAAGCCCCGGATTAGTTAAACAGATGTGCTGCGGCAGCTCGTAGCAGTTCGGCTCCTCACTCTTGTGCGATCTCGAATGTTGTTGGGAGCCAGGCTGCCCAAAGTCAGAGGAAGCCCCTCACCTGAATATAGGAACGACTCAGACCTGTAAAGATAAATGTCGTTCCTGACATTGCCCGGGGGACTAAGGTTCCAGGAACTGGAGACAATAGTATAATCCTTTCACAACGGCTAGCGCTTTGCTCACGTTACCAAGATAGATAAAGAAAGTTAAGGAGTTAAGACGTCTTGTGATTAGGTAACTCCCACCTAAAGCTACATGTTCCCTCCCTTAAACCTGCCCCTACATATGTAACCCCCCTACTTACAATAAACGAGACTTGATCAGAAAGCCTGTCTTGTCTCCATTCTTTGCGTCTCTTGTCCCCCTTCTCCTTCAGTCCTAGGACCTCCGTTGACTGTCCCGCGGGCCGGGACAGAATGTGATCTTGTGTGATCTCCTCCCAATTCCACAGCAAGTCATAGGACATCGGCTCCTTGAAATTGAACTTGATTGGATTACTTACACCAGGGAAACTGGAAACGCTACAAATCAGGGCTGGGTGTTTTTGTTTCGTTTTGTTTTTTGTTTGTTTGTGAGACAGTTGTTAAACACACACACACGCTGTTGATCGTATGTTATGAAATGAAATATTAAGCTCTTATCAATACTAAGCTTATAGAAAAATGTTTCCTGGTAAAGCAGCAGGTGCACGCAAAAGATGAATTTAGACCCCTTGACTCACAGCACACACAAGGATAAGCTCCGCATGAATCAGACTTAGATGTAAGAGCTAAAACGATTAAACTTAAAAAAAAATGCAGAAGAATATCTTCAGACTTTGAGCTATGCAAACATTTGCCAGAAGCAGGACCAAATACCATAAATATCATTTATGGTTCATAAATTGAAAAAAATGATAAAATAGACTCCATCAAAATTCAAAATCTTTGCATTTCCAAAGAAACCATGAAGAAAATGAAAAGGCAAGAAATAGGCTGGGAGAAAATATTTGCAAAATGCATATCCCATAAAACGCTTGTGTCTAAAATTCACAAAGAACTCATATAACCCAATAGCAAGAAAACGAACAACCCAATAAAAAATAGGCAAAAGATATGACAGATAGTCCACCAAAGAAGATTGTGAATATAAAGCATGAAAAGATTCTCAACATCTAGTTAAAACCTCACACACGCACACTTACAAACAACTTCGTTGAAGTATATTTTACATATAAAATTCACCCGTTTCAAGTGTATAGTCCAATGGCGTGTGTATATAGTTTCTCACTGAAGAAAGTTTAAAACATAGAGAATGGAATCGACAAAAAGAATGAAAGGATCCCTTTTTTTTTTTTTTTGGTACCTATTGTTTTAATTCTTCGTAACGATTATACTGTAGATGTAACTGATACAACTAACATAACCCAACAAGGCGTAGGAGAACTCTGCAAGGCTGAGGGAAAGGTAGACCGTCTCAGAACCTAGGGAATTGAAGAATGACATGGCAGTAAGTGTCTGGGTGTCCTTATTAACCCTCGTGTGTACTGGACCCTATGCTGTAGAATCCTTCAACCCAGAACTGCCAATAGACACAGATTAAAAAAAAAAAAAAAAAAAAACTTCAAGACTAGACATTCGCCCTAGCCAAAAGCTCCAGAAAAGGGTGGCCTAACTACAGACAGCCTTTATGACAATACTTATCAAACTCCAAAAAGAAAATTCCAGCGCCCCCCCACCCCAACATCATTTCAGTGTGGCCAAGGAAGGAGCTGTCTTCTACCTTACCCATCCCCAAACACACAGGAGCAGGCAGCATTCCTTCAAGTCCCCTGCCCAAATAGTGACAGTGCCCGCTGGGCCCATTGAGAGGCTAAGCGTTTATCCCCCACCTGGGAGAAGCAGAGTCTGATTTGTTTCCCCTGCTGGGTGGTGTCAGAGGGACTGGGCAGGACCCGATCTGCCACACCCTGCTCAGTGGGAGCAGGCAGTGCCCCAGCCCCCTGCCAGCGTGGAGGCGGGAGGGCTGGCAGGGTCCGGCAGAGAGCTGAGCCCCTAGCCCTACGCAGCCCAAGCCACGCAGGTCAGGGATAGTAAGTGCCCTGGTTTTCCCCCCAGGCCTGGTGTCCGTGGGGCCCAGTGGGGAGTGCAACCTCCTCAACCAGTAAGGAGCTTGAACAAGATGGTGTGGAGGAGAACTGGTCGGCAGTCCGGTCCTCCCACCACTTGGAATCACCCAGTGCAGACTAAGCTTCCACCAGCATCGGCATCAATGGGACTGAAGGAAAAACTGCGAGGCAGGGTTAACTTTCCCTCTCCTCTACCAGTGTCAGGGAGACCCGGCCAGCAGCGGGGCTCATGCACCTGCCCAAGGGAGGAAGTGACTTCTGGTGTATTGCTTTCACTCAGGAGGTATCGGGAAGACCATGGGGAGTCGAACTTTTACCCCACAACCCTGCAAAGAGGCAGTGTGAGTCCGCACTCCGCTTTTGCCAACGTGGTTTTGGCAGGGCCGGACACGAGGTGAACAGAAGCGTGCAACTTCCCCTCGGGGTATACTTCAACAGAGGGACTGCTTGCTAAAAAGGAGGAGGAGGAGGAGGAGGAGGAGGAGGAGGAGGAGGAGGAGGAGGAGGAGGAGAAGAGGGAGAGGAAGAGGAAGAAGATTAAATAAATAGAATTCAGTCATAAAATAATACCCAAAATGTCCAGGATACAATAAAAAAAAAATCATTTGCCATAGCAAGAAACAGGAAAATCACAACTCAGTATACACCAACACTGAGATCAATAAGATGTTAGAATTATCTGACAAAGATTTTTAAAGTAGCCATCATTAAAATGCTTCGGCAAGAAATTATTAATTCTCTTGAAATATTTTTTTAAATCTCATAAAATTAAAAGAAGTTTCAAAAGAACCAAATAGAAATTACAGAACTGAAAAATACATTAACCGAAATATAAAATTTGCTGACTGGGCTCAACAGTGGAGTAGAGGTGACAGAGGATAGAATTAGACTGAAAATTTGAGCAGACCAGTAATAAGTAAGGAGACAGAATCAGTAATCAAAACCCTCCCAACGTAGAAAAGTCCAGGACCAAATGCTTTCCCTGGGGAATTATACCAAAGGTTTAAAGAAGAATTAACACCGATCCTTCTCAAACTCTTCCTAAAGGCTGAGGAGGAAGAAACACTTCCAAACTCATTTTATGAAGTGGGCATTTCCCTCATACTAAAGCCAGATAAAGACAAGAAGAAAACTGCAGGCCAATACGTCTACCTTTCCCCCAGCCTTGCAGAGTTCTCCTATGCATTGTTGGGTTATGTCTTATAGATACTTGTACCCCCATGTTTATTGTAGTATTATTCGCAATAGCCAAGACATGGAAACTCTAAATGTCTTTTGATGCACAAATGAATAAAGAAAATATGATAGATAGATGATATAGATTATAGATAGATGTAGATAGATATAGATATAGATATAGATATAGATATAGATATAGATATAGATATAGATATAGATATAGATATAGATATGGATAGAGAAAGAGAGAGAGAATGGTTGCCAGGGGGCTGGAGCTGGGGAAAATAGGAAAATGTTCGTTAAAGGTATAAATTTCTGGCATAAGATGAACAAGGCCTAGGAATCGGATATACAGCATGATAACTATGATTATAATAACAGTACTGTGTTATATACCTGAAAGTTGTTAATAGAGTAAATATTAAGCATTATCACCACACACACAAAAAATGGTAATTATGTGAGGTGATGGAAGGCTTAGCTAAACTTATTGTGGCAATCATTTCACGACGTATATACACATCAAATCATCACACTGTGCACCTTAAGCTTCACATTCGTGTTAATAATCTCAGTCAAGCTGGTGGGGGGAGGCAGAGACGAGATGGCAAAGCATAAGATAAATGGAAAAGACCTCTGATAAAGATGCTGTGGTAGGCTGAATAATACACCCTTCTCCCCCCTCCAAAGATATCCAGGTCCTAATCCCGAAGCCTATTTATTTATTTAGCCAAAGGGACTGGACATGTGTGATTAAATTAAGGGTCTTGAAACAGATTATCCTGGCCAGCCCCAAATGCCGTCACATGTATTTAAGAGGAGGGTAGAAGGAGGGTTGACAACCGAAGAAGGGAAGGCAATGTGACAACGAATGCAGAGATTGGAGCGATGGGGTCCTACCTAAGCCAAGGAATGCGGCAGCCAAGGGATGTTGAAAGAGACAAAGAACAGATTTTCTTTTAAGGTTGGGATGTGACTTGTTTGTTTGTCCGTTTATTTTTACTTTTGATTTATAATGGTGACGTTGGTTAACGAAATCCAGTATGTCTCAAGTGTACATTCAACAGTAAGTCATATATATATGCACATAGTATCGTGTTCATCACCCACAGTTAGATTTCTTTCTGTCACCACATACGTGACCACTTTAACTCCTATCTACCTCCTCCCTACCCACTTCCCTCTGCTCACCACCAGTCTATCGTCCATGTCTATGAGTCTCTATTTGTTTGTCCTGTTCGTTTGTTGCTTTTAGGTTTATATCCCACATATAAGTGATATCATGTGGTTTTCGACTTTTCCTGTTTGGCTTCTTTCACTCAGCATGATTATCTCAAGGTCCATCCACATTGTCGCAAATGGTTGAGTAATATTCCATTGTACCACAGCATCTTTATCCAATCATCTATTGTAGGGCACTTCAGTGACTTCCACGTCCTGGCCACTGTGAACGATGCCGTTATGAACATCAGTGCGCACATATCTTTTCAGGTATATGTTTTCAATACCCAGTAGAGAGATTGCTGAATCACATGGTAGATCAAGTCTTAGATTTTGAATCTCCATACTGGTTTCCATAGAGGCTGTACCAATTAGCAGTCCCACCGGCAGTGCATGAGGGTTCCTTTTCCTCTGCACCCTCTCTAACCCTTGTTATTACTTATCCTGTTGATCACAGCCATTCTGACAGGTGTGAGATGAAGTCTCATTGTGGTCTTGATTCCCATTTCCTTAATAGCTAGTGATATTGAGTGTCCTTTCGTATGTTTGTTGGCCAGTTGCATGAAGTGTGTGTTCAGGTCCTCTGCCCATTTTTAAATCAGATTGTTTGTTTTTGTTGTCGTTGTTGTTGTGTTATTGAGTTGTATGAGTTCGTCGTATATTATGGATATTAGGCCCTGATCGAAGGCATTGCTTGCAAATGTATTTATTGATTATCCCATTTGGATGGTTGTCTCTTTGCCTTGTTGATGATTTCTTTTCCCCTGGAGGCTCCAGGAGAAACCAGGCCTGCCAACACCTTGATATTAACCTTCTGGCCTCCACAACTGCAAAAGAATAAATTCATGTTTTTCTTAGCCACTAAATCTGTGCTCGCCTAACACAGCAGCGATAGGGAACTAGTACTACAAGACACCTGGGACTGGTTACCCGATCGCCATCCATCACTTTTTACTCCTCTCCCATCCAGACGCTAGATCCCAGGATGTCTTCGTGGCACCTATTATTTTAATATCCGAAAATTTATTTCGATGATTTCTGAACAACTATTGAGAGATGTTGCAAGACTAGGGTCAAAAGTCCCTCATGAGTTTCAGTTCCAAATTCGACCCTCGTGGAGGTCGAGAGACTCTTGGGAAGGCCATTTCTGCGGGAATACCCCCTGCGGCAGGGCAACAGGAGGTCATCCAGCTCCTTTTGCATGCTCCCAGCAGCTGGGAACCTGCCTCTGGGCGTCTATGAACCCACAAAGAGTGGGTGCCCTTGCTCTGAGTCACCCAGTCCTCTCTGACTAGCCCGAGACCTAAGAATGAGATCATAGATGCTGAGAAAAGAGAATTATCTGGAAAAAAGAATTGAGACATTATTTCTACCCACCCACCGTTGACCGGTCACTTAATATGACGGGTCTGCTGGATTATGTGTGTGGTAATAGTTGTATATGTCATCCAGGAGTAATTTATCCATAATATTGCTTTGATTCTTCCCAGTGTTGGGGAATGGGGGAAGGGGAGTAGAATCCATTTATTTTCTAAGCCCAGAGATAATCAGGTCTTTGCAATCAATTTTCTAACAAGTATCATGTGATTGGTTCTCACTGACCTTGATTGATGTAAGATAAGTCTTTCTACTTATGACCTGGTCATAAGATAAGTATTTCCCCTGGGCTGCCCTCCATCACGTACCTTACCATCTAGTTCTTGTGTGTAAGTAATGCTTTAAGTACACGAGCACGAATTTACTTTCTTCCCTCTCAAATCTCATCTTGAGAGTTTCAGTTCAGTGACCCAGTCTGTCAAGACCCATTGGAAACTTCACCTTTGCTATTTTCACCTTCGCGTTGCAATCTTAACCTGTGTTCCACTACCTGCCCCTTCCTCCCCACCACATCGAAATTGGCAAGCAGTGAATGCTGCACGGAACGTTACTCTGTAAACTGCTATAAAATAATCTCTGTAAGAAAACCAAAAACTAGACAGGCATTGTTGAGCCATGTTCATCTTCTCTCCCTTGAGAAAGCCAAAGATCAACGCAGTAAAGATCAAAGTAGCACAAAGTTATTGGGCATCGCGGCTTGGGGGGTGTGGGTACAAAGCAGAGGATCCTGGTGTGCACTCACACATGTGTACAGTGGTGTGTGAAGGGAATAAAGAAGAGGGCTTCCATAGGTTTGTTAAAAAAGAATGAAAGGAAGGGGTCCTAAGCGGGCACCACTCGCACTTTTGGATGGAGACCAAGAACAGCGAACACCGAGACTCCTCGAGGCGTCTTGTAAGTACTTCCACAACGTTAATTTCGTTCTCTGCTCTGTCTCTTCGGGTCCTGCAGAGTGAAGGAGAGGAGGCGCCTCGGTAGTTCTAAGGTGCTGTGCAGAGAGATCAGCTCAGAGAAGGGGAAGCAGAGGCATGACAGGCGTGTGGGCGAAACACAAAGCAGTCGGGGGAGGAAGAAGGCGTTTGGATGCCCGGCTCAGACCCTTCGGCGTCCAGCACAAGGTCGAGGGGTGCCTTCCTCTCCCAGGGGGAGGCAGCAGGATGGAAGAGGAAGCAGAGGTCTCTACACTTTTGAGGGCGGGCTGCTCTCGATGGCAGTGTGAGCGAGGACCTCCAACATGTGAATATTCTCGATTTACTATGACATATGTATTCTACTGAGCTAGTATCTGATGTGTAGGCTAACATAAAAAGGAGAAAAAAGCATTACATAAAAAATAAATAGAAACGGAAACTCTGTTTTCTTCCCACTTCCCAGTAGGACGTCTCGTCCTGCCTGCCGTCATCTGTGGACCCCTCTGGGTGTCTGGCCCACACTCGGCCGGCAGAGAGGGCTCACTCGAGGGTGGCGGGCGGACTGGCTTCAAGCCCTCAGTGTAGAGGTAACTGCTCTGCACCTCGGTTTCCCCCCTGTGACCATTGGTGTCCTTTCCCTGCAACGATCTCTCAGAGGGTTGTTTAAAGAATTAAAATAAGGATTAACAGAATTTTCTGGAACATAAGAGGTGATAGATAAATATTCATTTTTCTCCTTCTATATATAGCCTTTCCTGGATCCCTTGACTTCACTTCGCAGTTCATACATACCACGCGGAGCGTGCCCACGTGTGTGTGTGAACGGCTGTGTGCACACCGTGTGCATTTTCTGTGAGTAGGTCTGTGTTTGCGTGTATGAGCGTGTGTTATATGCGTGGCTGTGTGTACTTTTCTGTGAGCGCAGGTGAGGGAATGGCTGTCTGTGTGCATGCACGTGTGCGAACACGGATGGGTGTGTTTGTGTGTGACTACAGACTGGCATGAGCGTGTATACGTGATAGTTGTATGTACTTGTGTCACTCTCCGTGATTGTATGTGCGTGCAAATGCATGTTCTGTGAGCGTATGCGTGCTCGTGTATGAGTGTGCGTGCATGTGTGTCAGTGTGTGACTATATGTGTGTATCAGTGTGTATGTACATATGCATGTAGATTTGCTTGTGTGTGCATGGATGACTTTATGCTGTGCGTGTACGTGTATGTGTTGGTGTGTGTGAATCTGAGCGTGCGTGTGTGCATGCAGCTAAGCTCGGTGCTTACAGAGACCACGTGTTCTTCCTGTCTGTGTCCATCGAGGTGTCTGGCAAAGAGCTTGATACCCCACATGTACTAAACCCATGGCCAGGGGCAGACACAGCAGCCACGCAGGAGGCCCCAGAGCCCCCTCTACCAACGAGCAGAGGAATGGCCCAGGAGGGAGAGGCTCAGCGTCCAGGCGGCAGTAGGTGAGGCGGCCCAAGGGAAGTGCAGGTGGCTGTGTCCAGCGGTCCAGATGTTCTCCTTCCTCCCCACAGATGGATCCTGATGATGCCCACCCTCCCTTGCGAGGTGCTTCATGAGGAAGAGGGCTCCGGAAGCCATAGTTCTGTCTGACCCTCAGAGTAACCTACGTCAGCAGGACAGATATTGTTGCCATCTCTGATTTAAGAAAGGATCGAAATTAAAATCCAGGAACGTTGTGACTTGGCTGAGATCCTACGAACCGGTGAGCTGGACTGGATCCCTCCGGCTTTGACTCCTGAGCCAGCTCATCTACATCTCATCTTGTTGCCTCAATTTCCTCTTGCGGAGCCAGGTGCCAGGTCCTGAGGCACTTCAGTGCCCCAGGTGAGGGGCTAAACCTGTAACGGTTATAGTTTCCTTTGAAGATCAGCGGCCTCTCACCATCTTCATGGCGTCAGCCCTGGTCTAACTGAGTGCCCTCAACTCTCTTCAGAATCACAGCAAATAAAACTTTTAACTGGTCTTCCTGTGCTGCTTCCCTGTGGTCTGTCCTCCGCATAGCAGCAGCCAGAGGATCCAGAAAAACAACAAAATTAGACCAAATTCCCCTCTTCAATGGTGCCCCACCTCACCAAGGTAGACAACAACGAGGTGCTAATTCTCTCCCTGTGAGCTGAGACTCACCACTCGGCCTTCCCGTGCCGCCCCAGCTGCAACCAGTGTCCCGGCTCGTCCTCGAAAACGACAAGCCCGTCTCAACCTTGGCAGAGCAACGCCTTCTAAAATATGGCACCAAAAGTTCAACCCACACACACACACACAAAATAGATAAATTGGACTTTATCAAAATTTAAAATGTTCGTGCTTCAAAGGATACCATTAAGAAAGCGAAAAGGCGACCCAGAGAAAGCAAGGAAATATTTGCAAATCACATACCTGATAAGAGTCTCACGACTCACAATAAAAGATAAATAACCCAAATGAAAAACGAACAAAAGACCTGAGCAGGTATGTCTCCAGAGAAGATATGAAAATGAAAAGATGCCGAACATCAGCTAGCAGGGAAAGACAAATCAAAACCACAATGAGATATGGCTTCACACCCTCCCAGGGATGGCTCTAATTAAAAAGACAGACAATAACAAGTGTGGCAAGGATGCGGAAAAATGGAACCCTTGTACACTGCCGTTGGGCAGGTAAAATGGTACAGACACCTTGGGAAACAGCGTGGCAATTTCTCCAAAGTTTAAACACGACCTAACAATTCCACTCTTGGGTACGTACCCAAGATAAATGAAAACATATTTCCACACGAATGTGTATAGCGGCACTCGTCATAATAGTTAGAATGTGGGAGCAACCCAAATGAGATATCCATCCACTCAATGAATGGATACATAAAAGGTGGCATATCCATACCATGGAATATTACTCGGCAATAAAAAATAAAGTACCGGTACATGGAAGAACCTTAAAACTACTGCGCTAAGTGAAAGAAGACCACTCATTCTGTGATTCCATTTATACTCAATGTCCAGGGTAGGTCGGTTTATAGAGACGGAGAGCTGATTAGTGGTTTCCTCAGGTGAGTGCTGGTGGGGAACGGGGAGTGAGTACTAACAGGCTCAGACTTCTCTTTGGGATGATGAGAATATTGTAAAACTGATTGTAGTGACGTTCGCACGACTCTGTGACTATGTTCTGAATATGTAACTGTGAAACCACTGGATTTTACACTTTATATGTGTGTGTATATATATATATGCGTATGTATATATATACACACGAATTATATGGCACGTGAATGAAATATTGATAAAGCCGTTACACTAAAAGGAGAGAGCGAGGAAGAAGGACGGGGCCCCGGCGGCCAGGAGTCGGACACACCTGGGAAGGCTTTTGAGAAGGGTGAGCTCTCAAGTGAGGCGTTCCGGAAGCCCGCGGCGGCAAGCGGGGCGAGGGAAGGATGTGCCCACTCAGCAGACACAAAGGCCTGGAGCTGAGAGGGACCTGGGCTCACTGTAGGAACCGAAAGCCGCCCCCGAGCCGGGAGGGGCAAGCGAGGAGGGGAAGGGCCCCCCACCCCCACCTCGGCAAGCCCAGCAGGAGCCAGGCCTTAGAAGCCACACCGAAGGTTCGGGCCTTACCCAATGAGCTAATGAGTCTTATTGTCGGGGCGACATGACCACGAAGCCTACAATGTTTGTTCACTCTCCGGCGGGCCCTGCTCGTCGCCGTCATCCTCTGGTGGTCTCGGGCGGGCCCTGCTCGTCGCCGTCATCCTCTGGTGGTGCTGGGTCTGCCGCCACCTTCCCAGGGCACGCGATCTCCCTGATTGCTCCAGTCCCCAATGTCCCCATTCCCACCCAGGCTGGTCCCCAGAAAGTGTGACGGGCGAGGAGACAAAAGGGCCAGACCCTAAGGCAAAAACCACCTTTTAGAAATAGGCAAAGGGAAGGCTGTGAAAGGAATAGTCAGAGAGAGAGAGAGAGAGAGAGAGAGAGAGAGAGAGAGAGAGAGAGAGAGAGAGGAGGACCACGAAGAGAGGGCTGTTTTCTGGAAGGTCAGAGAACACGGAGCATCTCAGGGACCCCGTGGCAGACATGGTATCCGATGTGGCCTAGTGGCTATGATGCTGGAGGCTTGTAGAGAGAGCCCCCAGCGGGTGTGGCAGGTGACCGTGTGGAGGAGTGAGCTTCAGTGGCGGGAGGACGGCCGATGTCAGATGCAAGCAGCTGTAAGTCTCCCCGTGAAGAGGAGGGGGAGGTGGGGCGGCAGCGGGATGATAAAGGGAAAGATTTTCTCAGATGGGGCAGCTCGAGCTGCAGAGCCGGAGAGATGCAAGACGGGGTGCAAAGCTGGCGGAGCCCGGTCTGTGCAGAGGGGGTGGGCGGTGAGGACGAGGCCAGGAGGGAGGCCGTGCAGCTGGCGTGGGGGGCCTGCTAGCGAGAAGTTTTGTCCCGATGGCCTCTATCGTCTTGGCAAAGTCAGTGATGGGGTCACCTGCTGACAGTGGGGACAGAGGGACCGTCAGGGAATTCTAGAGCGAGAAAGTTTGAAACGCATGTGGTACCGAACCGGGATGGTTGAGAAGCCCACGAAGCCTGGTCAAGGTCGAGGTCGCCGAGGAGCCCCTCCCCTCGGCTGCACAACGACCCCCGTGCGGCCCAGGGAGCAGGTGAGGCAGGAAGGCATGACCGCCTTCCCCTCCCTCCCCTCGGGGACACTGTTCATTCGCTCTGGCTGGAAGTCAGAGTACCGGGCAAACCTGTGCGTTTCAACCCGCACCCTCCAGCTGGGGGTTCAGCAGAGCAGGAGAGGAGAGAGTTCTTTGAAATGTGCTGTGTTAACAGTTTAAAAAGCGGAAGAAGAGAAAAGCAGAAGGAGCCCTTTCTTCAAAATCTTGTTTTCGAACCAATACAAGCAAACGAGAGTTACGATGCCGCATCTGGGAGGTGCCCCGTGGTCTTCATGATGAGCACGCAGAGCACGCAGATCACGTCACAGCCGCATTCTCGGCAGCCACGCAGCGGGGCGGGGCCGGGGGCGGGGTCACACCTGCGCAGGTGAAGGGAGCCAGGGTCACATCATTTGTCCATGCCACAACCAGCATAATCAGCCTGTGGAGAAGTCTCACTTTTCCAAAGGTACCCCGTACAGGGAAACCCAGAACCAGAATTCCGAACCCATCCTGGGACGCAGGAGAAGACGCTGGTCGGTGCCTTTGGCACCGAGGCCCCTTCGACGGACCCCGAGCTCCGGGTCCGGCCCCACCTTTCTCAGCTATGTGGCCGTGGGCCTCACTTCACCTTCTTTCAACCCTGGTGTCTCATCTGGAAAGCGGGTTGACCACAGTGCTGACCACAGCGGGGCAGAGCCTGGGGCGGGGGCGGGGCGGGGGTGGGGCGGGGGTGGGGGTCGGGTTCAGAGCCGTTCTGCACGTGGTGCACGGGGCACCTGGGAAACAATGGAAGTTCACATTTCTAGTCATGACGGTGGAGAAAGGAAAGGGGCTTTGGGGAGGCCCCGGTCCTCGGTCCAGCCTTAATGCCGCAGGTCATTTCCCTCCCTGGGGCCTCAGTTCCTCCATTTGCAACACAGGAAGCCGTTGGACCCGGTTTCTCCAAGGAAGCTGCCAACAGGGAGCAGCGATCAGGGCTGTCCTGAGTCCTTGAGGAGTAAATCAACTGGTTCGGGTTCAGCTGGCGGAGCCTTAACCATCTATCACATCAGGGGTCCTCAGACCAGTAGGTACCAGGCCGCACAGCAGCAGGTGAGCGGCAGGCGAGCCAGCGAAGCTTCATCTGCATTCGCAGCCGCTCCCCAGCACCTGCATCACCGCCTCAGCTCCGCTTCAGACCATCAGGCATTAGATGCTCATGGGAGCACCAGTCCCTGGTGCCACCAAGGTTGGGGACCGCAGCCCCGGTCCTTCCTGGAGCGTGACAGATCTTCTGTAGGCCGGGAAGCCCCACGGGGCAGCCTCTCCTTAGGGCCGGGAGAAGAGACGGAATACGCAGCTATGTGGCCTGTATTGCTTTCTCGCGACGTCTTTCCAGCCAGGAAAATGGGATTCTGGGAAACCCCATGCTTGTTCGCTTTTGATTTTAACCACATTTTGCTGTAGAAACAATATGCTGGTCACGGTAAACAAAGGGCACTTCCTGCCGAGGGAGGAGGACGTCCACGCCCCCCACGAACCCGTTTATCTCCCCACACGCCGCTCGAGCGATGCATCTCGTGTACTTGAAGTCAGTGTGCTTGCTGCTTCTTCTTTTTTTTTTTTTTTTGGTCATCTGCTCTTTCACCTTTCCCAAAGTGCAGGTTGTTCTCCGTCACTCCTGACAGGACGCTCAGGCTAAGGTGCAGCCATGACCCAGTGTGGCCGGCGCGAGAGGCCCCTGCCCGCCCGCGGCCCCCCAGTACGCGTCTCCTGTGCCGGCCCCACGGGGCCACGAGGCGCTCCCCCATTCGTGTTCTTTCCCTCCCACTGCTGCCACGGATCCACAGCGCCCGCCGGCACACGTCCCTCGAGGTGGCCTCGACATCGCCTCCTGCCTGCACCGCACCCCGGCCCAGACCCGTCCCTCGCCGCTGGCCCCACATGGCAGCCACCCCCGCGTTTCCGAGGGCGCCCTCGCGCCCGCCTCCCCTGCCGGACTGTGATTGCCTCTGAGTTTCAATGTCCCCAGCACCCAGCGCAGCGCACGGAGGTGCCCCCCAAAGTCTGGGGGTGAACAAGGCAGACGTGAAGTTCAGTACCGGCATCCTCCTTCATTCCGCCTTCACGGCTGAGCCGCACTTACAGGCTCGCAAAGGCTCCTCTCTTTTGAGAACCATGGCGTCTGCCTGGGCCCCCCTCCGTCCCGCTCATCCCCACCGCCCTTCACCCCTTGCTTTGACGGCTCCTTTCTGGATTCTAAGTCTGGTGTACGACTGACAAAGGTTTGGTTTTCTTTCCTTTTTCTTGTTTTGCCTGAGCAAACTGTAGTCAGGCTCCTGCACCTTCTCCTAAGCGCATCTATGCATTTCTTTGTAAAACCCAGTTTGGGCAAGAACCGGGCTAAATGACTTCAGTAAGAACCTCCACCTGGAATCTGGGATCACCCTCAACACCCGACTGGGCTCCTCAGCCCCCAGCACCCCCGTGCAGTGTCTGACACCCCCAGGCAGCCTCCGCTTCAGCCAGAGCCGCCCCCCCACCACCACCTCTGACATTGCTGACATTGCCTCTTAGGAATTTCCCATCTCCTGACACCCGCCTGCTCCTCGGTGACACGTTCTCACCTGCTCACCGCCGAGCCCTGTCTCCCTGCCCCGCTGCAAAATGCCATCCCGGGGGTCCCCATGCCCGCCCGGCTAGCGTACCCCGCCCCCTCCTTGAGCGAAGTCTGCCTGACGGCGCTTTCACGAGTGCCACTGAAATTTTTGTTTTTCTCTCAAACAAATTTCATTTCTCCGGGTGACTAGCCGTATAACAAGTGACTTTCCCCTTCCACCCTTGGCCACGAATCCGTCCTCTTCCCCACCCTCCAGCCACCCACAGATAACCTTGTCGCCTCCAGAATCTGCCTTACCGAGAAATCTTGACGATCTCCCTCTTGAACCGCAACCTCCTACCCTCCCTGCAACCTCCTCACCATCACGCCCACCCGTTTTCCACCCCATCGGGGCCCCTGGCAGCTCGGACCACTTTTTTTCTTTTTTAAATTATCAGTCCCACTCTGTTTTGACCTAATTCTTTATCCAACCAGGATACCTGGTCCCTACCTCAGCCCACCTCTAGCCGATACACTCTGTACACCATCCTTCTGACACTTCTGCTTCCAAGGAACCCAACCCTGTCTCTATCTATCAATTCCACTTCTGGTTTTTTTTTTTTTTTTTTTTTTTTTTTTTGCCCAGTCTTTTAGAGAAATTCGCCTGGGTGTGAGGACAACCCAGCGTCCGTCATGGTCTCCAATTTAAGCTGGGCCCTCAGCACCCAGGAGAGCTGGATCTGCCACTAGAAACCATGTGGGCCAGTCCTGGCGTGAGACGTTTGCTGCTTCATCTCCGCGCGGCTCGGTTTCCTCGCCACGGAGTGGGGAACTGGCCTTCAGGTCCTAGCCTGGCCGTTTCCCCTGGCGTCAGCTCCCATCGGCAGATCTCTGGCTGTCCCGTGCCTTCGACCTCTCCGGTGTCCCCTTCCTTCTATCACTTAGAGCAGGCCCAAGTCACTCCTAACAACAACAACAACAACAAAAACCCGAATGCCTAAAGAGACTTCTACTTCCGAGAAGATGGAGTCACTCTAATTATTCCCAGTCCCCTCTGTAAGCACAACTAAAATCTCAGGGTATCGCACATGAGACAGACGCAGGAAGACACCGACAGGTGTAGAGAAGAACGACGTGGTGGTGAGTTACCTGGGTTTTCTTTTTGCCTCACATACCCTGAAATTGGAGCTGAAGAAGCCAGCAAACAGGAAACGCCAACAGGCAAGGAGGAAAAACGCCCTGGCCGGAGTCCTTCCTCTTCCTGGGCTGGCATCTGGCAGCCGAGCTGGGAGCAGGGACTTTCATCCTCCCACCCCGGGCCAACACTAGACCCCCGCACACACTCTCTTGCGTCTGTGGACACCCCACGGGCGACCTGGACCCCGCCCCATCAGACAGGAACCAGGTGCCCCTCCCCTTCCTTGCCGTACTGACAAAGGAGGCCTTCCGGAGAGGCAGGACTTTCGCCATTGCCCAGGGGTAAGGAGCCTACCACCCCGCGCCCCATGTCACCAGGAGAGGCCACATGGGGAACAGGAATGAGGCACTCCTACCCGCCTTGGTGGCCAGGGTGGCCAGGGCACCTCAGTGGGGCCTCGCAGGGAGCTACGACTCTCCCCCTCTGCCCAGCAATGTCGAGACGTCTGCCCGGGGGACCTGGGCTTCTGTACCCACCTGACAGAAACCAGGCCCTGTCCTCCCTCCCCGCCCGAAGCCAGTTCAAACAGAGGGTGTAAATAAGTTCTAAAGTCTCATCGTGCCCCGCATTTCCAAGTTTTTAAAATTGTGAGGAAACGCACACGAAATTTACCACTTGACCTTTCGTGAGCGCGCAGTTCGGTGGCGGCAAGTTCCATCGCACTGTGGCGTAGCTATCCCCACCGTCCGCCTCCAGAACTTTCTCTTCTTCCCCAACTAAAACCCTATGCTCTTTAAATACTAATGGATAAAACCGCGAAGAGTCCCCATCACCAGCCCCTGGTGACCATTATTCTGCTTCCTCTCGCTCCGTGGACTCGACTATTCTGGGCGCCCCGTGCAAGTGGGATTATGCAGTGCGGTCCTTCTGTGACTCGCTTCTCTCCTTCGCGTAACGTCTTCAACGTTTGTTCATTCGTGTTGCGGCCTGCGTCAGAATTTCTTTCCCTTTTTAACACTGACTAACAAACATGCCGGGGTATGTCTACACCACATTTTTGTTTCTCCACGCCTCCGCTGAGGAACATGGGGCTCGTTTCCGTGTTTGGGCTCCTGCGAATAGACCGCTATGCACGTCGCGGGATAAATACCTGTTTGAGTTCCTGCTTCCAGTGCTTCGGCGGCATGCGCGCCCAGAAGCGGAATTGCTATCACGCGGAGATTCTATTTTTACTTTTATCGAGGATCTGCTGCTTTCCATGGGAACTGCGGCATATTGCATTCCCACCAGCAGTGTGTGAGGATTCCAGTTTCTCTGCATCCTCTAAAACACTCGTTATTTTCTAGTTTGGGGATAATAGCCATACTAATGGGTGTGAGGTTGCATTCCATGTGGGTTTAATTTGCATTTCCCCAGTAATTAATGAAGGTCAGTATTTTTTTCAGGTGCTTATTGGCCATTTCTAGACCTTCTTTGGAGAAATGTCAATTCAAGTCCTTTGCCCAGTTTTTTTTTTTTTTATCAGTTTGTTAATGTTGCATTTTAGAAATTTTCTGTCTGTTCCAGATGTTAATCCCTTACCAGATATGTGATTTGCAAACAATTTTTTCCATTCTGTGGGTCGCCTTTTCACCCCGTTGATAACATCCTCTGATAAACAAAGCCTTTTAATTGTGATGAAGTCTAAGTTGCCATATTCGAGACATCCTCGGCAAAGCCAGTGTCTTCAAGCTTTCCCTTATGTTTTCTTCTAAGAGTTCTAGAGTCTGAGCTCTTGATCCATTTGGAGTTAATTTATATATATATATATGGCATAAGGTAAAATTTCAACCTCATTCTTTTGTATGTGGGTATCCAATTTTCCAAACAAAATATCGAAAAGACTGTCCTATCCTCCATTGAATACCGTATTAGTTTGCTAGGGCGGCTGTAACACAATATTGCAGACCGAGCGGCTAAAGCAACAGAAATTTCTTTTCTCGCAGTTCTGGAGGCTGGAAGTTCACAAACTAAGTCTTCTCTGAGGTCTCTCTTCTTGGCTTGCTGCTGGCCACCCCCTGCTGTCCTTCATGCGGTCAGCCCTCTGCCCATGTCCCTGACGCCTCAACCTCCATACCTCCCTCTTCTTATAAAGACAGTAGTCATATTGGGTTAAGGTGACACTCTAAAGGCCTTGTGTACAATGAATCGCCTCTTTAAAGATCTTTTCTTCAGATATGGTTACATTCTGAGGTATTGGGGTTTGGGACTTCGAAAAATTAATTTGGAGGAGACAATTCGATCCATCACATCAAATGGCCTCGGCTCTCTTGTTGAAAATCATTTGTAAGAGTTTAATTCTAGGTGCTCTGTTCTATTCAATTCCTCTATATGTCTCTCTTCGTGCCATTACCATACTGTTTCGATTATTATAGCTTTACAGTAAATTTGGAAATCAGAAAGGTGAGACTTCTAACTTTGTTTTTCCTTTTCAAATTCTTTTGGTTTGAAATTCCATGTAAATTTTAGGCTTGAGTTTTCTGTTTCTGCAGAAAATGTCATTGGGATTTTGATAGGGATTACATTGCATCTTTAGATCACTTTGGGTAGGTTTGACACCTTGACAATATTTTTTCAATTCACAAATACAGAGTATCCTTCAATTTATTTGTCTTCTTTAATTTATTTCAGCAACATTTGTAGTTTTTAGTGTACAAGTCTTTTGCTTCCTTGGTTAAGTTTTTTCCTAAGTATTTTTTTATTCTTTTTGATGCTATTGCAATGCAATTTTCTTCTTAATGTCCTTTTTAAGTCGTTTTATTGTTAAGGTATAGAAGTACACCTCATTTTTCAGTTTTGATTTTGTATCCTACAACTTGGCTGAATTCATTTATTAGTTCTAACAGGATTTTTGTGGAGGCGGAAATCTTTAGATTTTCTACATTTAATATCAGGTCATTTGTAAACAGAAACAAATTTGCTTCTTGTTGTCTTTCTCTCTCTTTCTCTTTTTTATTTTTATTTTTTTATTAATTTCTCTGGCTAGGACTTCAGTACTATACTAAATAAAAGTGGCAAAGATGGAAATCCTCCTCTCGTTCCTGACCTTAGAGGAAAAACTTTAATGTTTCACTGTTTAATATGATGTTAGCCATGGGTTTTTGTATATTGCCTTTATTCTATTGAGGTACTTTCATTCTCCTCTTAGTCTGTTGAGTGTTTTTGTCATAAAAGCATGCTAAATTTTGTCAAATGCTTATTCTGCATTGAGATGATCATGTGAGTTTTTTTTCCTTCCTTCCGTTAATGCGGTATGTTATATTGACTGAGTTTTGTACATTAAACCATCATTGCATTCCAGAAGTAAATCCCACTTGGTCATAGCATTTAATCCTTTTAATATGCTGCTGGATTCAGTTTGCTAGTGTTCTGTTGAGCATTTTTGCTTCAATATTCATAAGGGATATTGGCCTGTCGTTTTCTTGTCTCTCCATCTGGCTTCGGTATTGGGATAATGCTCGCTTCATAGATACGATTTAAGAACAGTTCCTTCCTCTTCAGTGTTTTTGGAATGGTGTTCATTCTTCTTTAGGTATTTGGTGGAACTCGCCAGTGAAGCCATCCGATCCAGGGCTTTTCTGTTGTCGTTGTCGTTGTCGTGGAGAGGTTTTTGATTACTGATTCAATCTCCTTACTAGTTATAGGTCTACTAAGATTTTTTTGTTTCTTCACTCGGCCTGGGTAAGTTGTATGTTTTTAGGAATTTTTCCATTCCTTCTAGGTTAACCTATTTGTTGGTCTACAATTGTTTACAGTACTCTCTTAAATAATCCTTTTACTTCTGTAAAACCGTACTTTCATTTCTGACTTAGCTATTTGCGTTGTCTCTCTTTTTTTCATGCCAATCTAGCTAAATGTTTGTCAATTTTGCTGATCTTTTTGAAAACCTAACTTGGTTTTGTTGATTTTCTCTATTGTTTTTCTGTTCTCCTTCTCTTATTTTTATTTATTTATCTCCACTGTAATCTTTATTATTTCCTTCCTTCTGATAACTTTGGGTTTAGTTTGCTCTTCTTTTTTTTTCTAGTTTCTTAAGTCAGTGGTCCCCAACCTTTTTGGCACCAGGGACTGGTGCTCCTATGAGACTCTAATGCCCAACAATCTGAGATGGAGCTGAGCTGGTGACATTAGCACTGGGGAGCGGCTGCAAATACAGATGAGCTTCACTTGCTCACTGGCCACTCTCCTCCTGCTTTGTAGTCCAGTTCCTAACAGGCCACTGACTAGTACTGGTTTGCGGCCCAAAGACTGGGGACCTCTCACGTGGGCCACTCGTCACTGTGCTTTCACAGTGCCCTGCAACTGGGACCCGTAAGAATCTTACCTTTATGAATTGGGATTATCTCTCTAGGATGACCATTTTGTGCTCCCATCCTCTGGGAGAGTAAGTGGCTAACAACAGACACTGATAAGATTGAATGAGCAATGATCTGGCCTCTCTGGCCTCTCTTAAGCAGAAAGGCAGATGCCCAGCTGTAGTCCTCTTGGGCTCTGAGCATCCGCTCAGTTGGAATTCTTCCTATGCCCCCACCTATGCCTGGATCTTGGTTCAGGCTGTGGTGAGCAGGGTGCCACCCAGGAATGGCCTCTGTGAACTGAGACAATTCTTTTTTTTTTTTTTTTTTTGGTCAGATACATTCAAGAGGAAGAACCGAAGCTACTATGTTAATAAATTGTTGCAGACTTGCAATGCGCTTCTTCCACATTTTGTATTCTCATCAGCATGTGACTTTGCTCTGACTACATGAATCAGCTGAGATTGGATTGTTCATTAATTCTGGAGAAAGTATTACGATGGAGCATGTGGCTGCTCGGACGTGCTTACTCACGGCGGACGGGTGGGCGCTGACACGTCCTCAGGGTTTCTCTCTCCTTAACCGTATTTTAGATCTTAAAATTGTTCATACTTTTTGACTAAGGAACTTTATTTCCAGTTAAGATCCCAAAGAACTAATCAGAGATATTTGTCCAAGAATATTCAATGTTATACTAGCATCCATATTGAAAATCGAAGCGTAAGTTCCTGGTTAAATAAATTATGGTGTACCCATATGACGAACTGTATATGATCTTTAAAAGTTATTCTGAAGATATAGGAAAATACAATGTAATGCTAAGTAAGAAAAATGGAAAATGGTTTGATCTCAATTTCATCTCCCCCCAAAAAAGACCAGAAGGAAACACCTCACAATGTGTATTCCAAACAGTAAAGCCCACCTCTTGCAATTGAAAAGGAATTCTTTCCATAGAAATTCTTACTCCGGGACTATTTGAAATCGTAAGTGTTTCATCTTAATTTTTCTCATTCCAGAAAGATTATTGGACCGAATCGCCAGAATCTGGGGAGGAAATTCTTTGAGAGAAGCAGGAATATTGAGAGCGTTGAGCTTTTCTGTCTTCAAGGGAGATGGTAAGAAGTTGCTGAGTCCAGGAACAGACCAAAGGAGCTACATTTTTTTTTTTCTGAATCAGTACTCAAGAGTCCAACCTTTGTCCTTTGTATGACTCTGAATGTGCTCAAAATACCAGACACCTGTGGTCTGCTCCAAGGCCAAGCGTGAACAAGCTGGGTCAGACCATACGATGAGTTTTTCTAGTGGCCATGGCCTTTTACAGTGTGAGGAGAGCGTGTGGTGTCTCTCTAGGACGTTACCGCAAATGTGCCTCTGGGCAGCAGCGAGCCTACTGGGTGCATCAACATGTTTAGAAGGCCACCTTCCTGCTGAAGATAGCAACCCTGGTTCCTATGTGGCTTGTACCCACAGAAGAAAAAAAAGAGAGAGAGAGAGAAAAGGAATAACAGAGAGACCGTGAGAGGAGGGGCACAGAATCTTCCAGATGTCTCTGTTTCACCTACCCACTGCACCAGCCAGCATCCTGGAAAGAGACAGGCTAAGGCTCAGGCACCTTTACATAGAGAACGTATGGGGTAATGAGTCACTCCAGCCTTTGAAGGACCAGCAAAGGTGATAGTTGAGAGCTGATGTGGTCGCTTCACCCAGCTGTGCATAGCAGCTTCCTTCCTGTCAAAGAGATTATAACGTGAATCACACCCCCTTGCTACCTGCTGGCTCAGCTCTCTGAGCGGGGTAGGTAGGAAGATAAACCAGCTCTGGGGAAGGGACTTGCCAAAGCGAGGGCCCCATGGTCCTGCTCACTTGGGGCCGGGACTTCGGGACCCAGAGCTGGCCCCGGGAGAGGAGACAGAGAAAGGAAACAGTGTGGAGAGGACTTAGGGGTTCGGAAGCATGAAGCACGGCGTGCTGGGGAATGACCCACGAGGCTGTGCTGTTAGTACCGGGTCACGGTCAGCCTTTGCAGCCAGAGACAAAGCCAGTGCTCCTGGATGTTGGGGGCAGTGAAAAATGCTGCCAACCCAGAGAATCTTCCCCCACCATAGGTAGAAAAGAAAGAAAACAGTTTTGTGATCGAAGAAGCATTAAAGCAAATTACGACATGCGTCACGGGCAGTCTGATAACGAGATTACAAAGGCGTAAAGAAAGTCCTCCATGTCCATGCTGTCAAGCAGACACCAGCCACCATGAACATATGCCTAAGACTAAGGGAAACTTGTCTTCCCACAGAAGGACCTGGCAGCATCATTTGCTATAAACTCTCCCAGAGTCCACCCAAGTTCACCTGCCAACTGAGAGAGCCAGCCGAGCTAGCTAATCACCTCTAACCTAATTGCCTTTGCCTCTAACGAGAAGCAGGCCAGTTTCGGTTTGGAGCGCAGTGCCCAGGCTGACTTCCCATGGTGACAGGCAGATAGAGGTGCCATCTTGCTTGACGTTTACATTTCAAAGAGGTATAAAGAACACTAAACCCTTAAAAATACTCCTGGGTTTTAACGCTGGCAAGAGATCTACGTAGCCTTTACAAACGTTTACCTACACATCGAAGGGCAGAGGAAAACACCTGGTTTCTACGAAGAGGATGGGGAGGGTCCTTTTCCCTTCTGGCTGCCAGGAAAGTTCAGTGTTTTAATTTAGCCTTACGCAGGTGAGGCACGGGCCTCCTTTCCCCTGTTCTGTGGGAGATCCCACAGCCAGGTACCTTGCAAATTTCCAGAAGGAAGCGGCTGGGGAGCAGGTAGTGACCAATGGCTGACGCCAGGGCAATTTCTTCAAGACCCAAGAGATGGCAGCCACTTTTCTGCTGGAGTGGCAGGTGCCTCTGGTTTGCTTAGAGAGGATGTTGTATCCAGGAACTCACCAGATACAGTGGGTGTCTTCTCTGAGAACAAAGCCTGAAGTTCTCCGCGGCGTCGAGTTTCTGAGGTGATCTTGGGGGACCTCGGAGCACAGGAAGTGCTTGACCAGGTATGAAACTGACTCTCATCGCAGGTCTAACCTTTAAAGGGCCACCGCCTGGGCCCCTGAGGAATCTCTCATTGTGGGTTCAGATTCCTCGTGGCGGGGCCTCTTTTTGACACCTAAGCCATTTCACCCCTGAGTGGGGTACAGTCATTTCCAGCAATAGAAAATTGCAGACGTCCCCAAAGTTGCTTCTGCAAACCACAGATGTCGCCCACGGTACCCCATCCCCCGACTTCGAAACATAGGTGTCATGGAGACAGCTGTGACCTCAGCAGAGGAAACATCCTCGAAGACCAAGGGAGCCCCCAAGGTGATTGTGGAAATTACTCTATTGCACCCCCTTCCCCAAGAGCGGTGATGCAGGCTCAGCAGCTCAGAGACTCAAAGAAAGTTTCTGGGAGGAGATTATGATTCTGAGACTCTAGGAAGGAAGACGTGTTCAGAAGCTACAGAAAACCGTCCTGACGTCCTGGGTCTTTTTCCTTGTTGATTTGGCACTGTTTCAAGGCCCAGTTCGAACACCCCTTTCGTAAAGTCTTCCGCTTTCCTTTCATCCCGACTGCCTCTGCCCTTGCCCAACCCCGCCCCCCATTCCCCAGCCCACAGCCCACATGGGAGGCTTCTGTCTTCCATGGCATCCTCGCATCGGCTGAGTAACCGAATGGCAGCAATCCTTGAAATCTTTTCCGACTCCAAAAGTAAGAAATTGTCATGATAGAGTGCCCGTAAATGCACAAAGAAGGAAATTAAAATCGTAAGTGATCCCCCTACCTGGAGTGTTTTTCCATTCTTTGTCCTACGCATTTTGTATATATTTCAAAAAAAAAAAAAGAGAGAGAGAGAGAGAATGAACCACACTGAATGTGTTGCTTTGTTAGTCGCTTTGGCCCTTTAATCTTAGTGTGCGCATGTTCCTGCACGCTTCTAGAACATCCTTTTGGTGCGCGTGGACGCTGGCTTAGGCAGCAGAGCACGGTGACCGGATGTGGGGGCTCTGGAGAAGGAGTGAGTCAAAATCCTGGCTCAGCGACCTTGAACGTCACCGAGCCTCAGTTTTCCCAAGTTCCTTTTCGTATACAATGGGGATTTTCCTCGCTGGCTTGTCGTGAATGTAAATACATTTAAAGTATTGGAAACAGTGTCTGGCACATGGAAGCGCTAATAAACATCTGCTGTTGTTCTTGATTTGTTCACAGGCCCCTAATGTCGAGCGTTTAAGGGTCAAGGTTACTACTCTAAGCATCAGTGTGGTGACTCATTCTTGATTTATTTTTTAGGATAACTGAAATTCTGGATTATAGTATTTGCACATTGTAAGGTTTTTATATGTAAGCTGATGGCTTTCTATCAACATGGAGCCAGTTTAAAAATCACGTGTGTGTGTGTGCATGTGTGTGTGTATGCGTGCGTGCGTATGAGAGAGACAGTGCCTGTTGATACAGAGTGATGGATCATCCTGAGGTAGAGGAAGACTCGCTAGGCCAACTTATCAGGTCATACCGTAGTCAAGAGAAAGACAGTTAGTGTCCTGCTCATCCATCTATTACTCCTCTAGGTAGTATTTGACTCTGACTCAAACCAAGCCGCCGTTCAAGCTAATACATTTGCGTAAAGGGCTATTAAAAACAAACAGAACCAAACGACGCCAAAACAAATAGGGTTTTCTTTTTTTCCCCCATCGAAAGTGGGAAATCGATGGGAGTTATTATCTGTGAGTTTCAATATTAATGATATGAGGTGGCAGGAAAAGACGTGGACGCGGAAACAGATCTCATACTCTCACACAGCCCGCAAACCTAATGAACACCAAAGTTTCAGTTTTTTTTTTTTTTTTAATAGGCAAAAATACTCCAGCACCTCTCAAACCAGCAAAGGAACAAATGTCACAATATATGCTACTTGCAAAGTGCTGTCGAAAGCAGAACTAGAAAGTTCTAACATCATGACTTCCCCCAGAAGCAACAGGAGGGGGAGGGGAGGGGGTATCTGGAAGCCGAGTGAACGGATTCTGAAACGCGTGCCTCAGATCCCCAGTTTTAAGAAAACAGATGGGGAAGGGCAGTTACTAGAGTGGAAGCCTTTTCTACCGACATACCAAGGATGAAGGCAAACTCACCTCAAGCACAAAGAATCGCTGATAGCATGAATTAATATAAATATACGTTTCACATCATCAAAATCATGTGATTCGTACAATTTTATGCTCTTTTTTCACTGAGTAGCCCATCGTAAAAATGATTCCACATCATTAAAAGTTGTCCACAAACATCACTTTTAAGAACTGTAGAGTATCTGTAGATGAGAGCATAATTTACACATTTTCTTATTGCTAGATATTTTCCCCCAGTTTTTCGGTATTATAAATAATACATCAATAAACCAGTGTGTATCCAGAGGTGATAACCGGCAGATTTTGAAAAAGAGTAAACATGTTGTCACGTGAGTAGAGAGCTGGTAAAATGCATTACATTCTAGTATATTATTATTAGAATATAATTTTACTCATGCACTTAGAAAGCTTGAGGATATTTGGATTATTTGATTACTTCCCAAATTATCTACAATGAATAGGTATATATATATATATATATAGCTTTGTAACCCAGAAAATACACTTCATTTAGAAAACAATTGCTTTCTTTGAAATAATAGTTAACTCACAGTTCAAGATGACAACCCATCCCGTTTATCAACCCTCCCTGTAGTCATTTGCTGAAAGAATGATAAAGACCCAGACGAATAAACCCTTAAAAGCGCCGTATACAGGGAAGACGGTGTATTAAAAAGAAGCTGTTGGGAGCACGAAAAATGACGCTGCCTTTCGTACGGATAGAAAGGGGGCGGAACACTGCCTGCCGAGCCCGAACTTCGAGGCCAAGGCTCAGAGCGCTTCGGGGGCCGCAGGGGAAGCGGAAGTTACTGGTTAGGGCAGCATGGCAGAGACGATGAGCAGGATGGGAACGAAAGGAGGTGACCGGGAGGGGGGCGGGTGACCGTGTCTAAACTCCTATGGGAACTGGCCACCCCGCCCTCATTAACCCCAACCCTGGGGCTAGGAAGTGGCAGCTTTTAACCCCAAAGGTAAATCTGGAAAAATAATTATCCAGGGCTTACAGCAAGGGGTTATCATTCCAGAGTAGGGCGGGGAGGTGAGGAGCCTGCTTATAGTGGAAGCTACCAGGCAACGCCCTCCCTTCCACAGAGAGCTTGCAGTCGGCCTTCTCACTCGGAGAAGACGAAGCTCTTCTCAGTTACCTCAATTAAATCACCCAGCCTGGCATATATAGAGAGGAATGGAGTGCCCCAAATCACCATTCACACAGGGAAATAAAAGAGAAGAACCAAGATAAACGCACAGAAAAAATGACCCTCGAGGAGGTAGAGCTAAGTAAAGAGAAGAGAACTAAATAAAAACCCTAGGCCGTATTTATACACTCATCAAAACAAAAATGTCGTGTATTAAAAAGAAGCTGTTGGAAACTAAGAGTTTGTTCTAAATCACTTTTGAAATGTATTTACTTTTTATTATAATAAATATGTACACGATAACAAAACAGAATTCAAACAATAAAAAGACTACACTCCAAAGTTAAGAAGATCTTGCAGAATAGAGTAATATAACAAAAAGTGGATAATTTGAGAAAAAAAAACCAAAGGGTCAATTCCGGTGGGCCAACACTTATGAAACAGGATTTTCAGCAAAAGAGAAGAGTGAAGATGGAGAGAAGAAAACTATCAAAGAAATAATCGAAGAAAATTTCCCAGAGCTGAAGAAAGACAAAAGTTGTAGGTTTGAAAGATCCCAAGTACCCAGCACACTGACCAAAGAATGATCAGAAGCACACTCATGGAAATTCAGAGTATCGATAATAAAAAGAGACCCTAACTACACTCAGAGACACAAGAAGCAGATAGCCATCAAGAGTAAGGAGACTGACGTCATTCTCATCAGCAACAACCTGCGAAGTCCGAAGGAGAAACTTTGTACCTAGACTCTGATATCTTGCCAAACTATCCATCCAGGGTGGAGAGAAATAAAGGCTTGTCCAGACATATAGGAACTCAGAGTCTCAAGCATTTTTTGGAAATAAAATTACAAGCAAGAAGATATGAGAGCTCAAAACAATTAAACCAACCTAGAAATGCAATTAAGAGACTCTCCAGCATAGATGTGCAGTTGGCCCAGTCAAAAGTCTGTATATTTCGGAGCACTCAATAAATGACATATTTAAGAGTTGGAAGGTGTTTGTAATATTGTAAAGAGAGCATGTGATTCTTTGTCAATCAACTAAAGATTCCAGAAAACGATAAGTTATGGGGAAAAAATTGGATAGATGCACACACACACGCATACACACACGCACGCACGCACGTACACATCATGGCCCAAATATTAACACCAACTGAAAAGTATCATGATTTGGTGCAGCTGATAGAGTCTAAGAAAAGAAGACCCACTTGGCCTTGACATTGGAACATTCCCCTCTACATATCTTAATAAAATGCCTGCTTCTGCAGAGAATAACACTTACATCATCTTTGCACCTTAAATAAAGTTCATTCGGTGGCTTACGATGATCAGAATTAACTGACTGGCAGACCAGGGTCGGGGGTAGCAGAGAGAGAAGACGTGGAGGGAAGTGAAGGGGCATTAATTTTCTGTCTTACATGGAGGGGAATCAAGAATCACTACCTACAATTAATGGGTCAACAAACAGAGATTGAATATGATGGAAAATCAAAAGGCTAACAACCATCAGAAAAAATGAAAATGCACAACTATCAATGATTTGGAGGCAAGAGAAGGTCAATAAGTAAATAAGTTATCCACCTGCGACAGCTAAAAGTCTATCAATAATACTTAAAGCCGATTAATGAAGACATAGGAATGATGTGCTATTTAGCAATGTCAGTCAAGGTAAATACCAGAAGAAATAGAAACAGAAACAATCGAATGAAGATACCTATTAGGAGGAAAACTAAGACAGGAGTAAAGAAGAAGACTTACTTTTTATGATTTTTCTATATTATTTGAATTTTTATTTCCAGGCAACTATATTTTAATAATGTAATAGGTAGGCATCAGGTCAAAAAGAGACAGAGTGGGTAATTTTTTCCCTCTGTTTTCTAATTATACTGTACATAAGGTGGTTTTTGTTATTTCCACACTGGAAAAATTCATAAAGAAAAGAGGAAAATCATTAATACATTACTTTTATCACACCATGGTTAGAAGCTGTAGGAAATGGGAATGGCTAGGTAGGCAAATTCATCTAAAGTATGTGTGGGGTGATTTCTGGAATGATCATAAAGGCCAGGCTGGCTGTGTGACCTTAGGTAAGTCACTTAACCACTCTGGACTTCAGTCATCACTCCTAAAGAATAGAGGAGTTGGCTTTAGAAATTCTCAGGCCAATTCAGCTCCGAGAGCTTATGAATCTTGGCATGTCCGGCAACGGTGGGCATTGCCACTGAGATCATGTGACCCAGGCCATCTCAACGACATAATGGCTGAGTTGCTCTTCTGTTATTGAGGAGCCGAGCAAGACTTCCCCGAAATCTGAAGCCATGCTGCGAACCTCATGTTCCCCTAACAGAATTATGATCATTCACCCCAACAGTGTCACCATAGAAAAAGGCCGAGGGCCTCAAACGTCGTACCCCAGGCTCTGCTCGAGCCCTCGAAAAAAAAAAACTGTAATCATCTATCTGAGCTGTGGTCGTCAAGAGAGGGGTGAGCTATCTCTGTTTTGCAAGAAAGGCAGGAAGTGTGTCGAAAAAAAATAACCACAACAAAAACCAACAAAAACTGGAAGTTACTCTCTAAACATGGGGAAATTGTGCAACACCAGGAATCCAGATAGGACCAAATCCTGCTGCCGGTGGGTTAAACATCTCCACATGTCCCGGCCGTGATAGGGGCGTTTTATCCAAAATGAAGTTCTACGTCCAGTACGTTGTTAACCAGAACCAAAAACAGAAACCTTATGGAGAGATCATGTAACAAACAGCAATTCATTTGCTCTTTGTAGTATTGTGTCTAAAATTGTGGGGTCGAATTTTGAACCTCGAGGGGCAGTAACGAAGGCATATCCACAAGTCATTAGTAGAGCATCTACAATCTGGCCAGAGGCGGTGTGGTCCCCAGAGCATCCCCCCCAAAACTTTCACAATCACAGAAGCTTAGCCCTCTAGCCAGACCTGCAGAATTGGGCCCTGTCTTTTACCAGCATCTCCAGGTGACACGTTGGGGCAATAAAGGTTAAGAGGCACTAATAAAAAACCTGTGATGTCCACGCAGTTACCCACACTAAAAACTGAGGATTTAACTATGCACGAGGTCAAGTACTTGAGCCCACAACAACCCTCCAAGAAAGATGTTTTCTTGTTATTCTTCCTACAAACTCAGGTTAACTTTGGCAAAACCGGGCTTTATTAAAAGGCCACTGAGCACTCGAGGAAAAGGCCGAGAAAGTGAGAAAGTTGTCCAGGGTCCAAAGGTAGTTAAGGAAAGAACTGGGGTTTGAAATAAGATCTCTTTGAATTCAGTGGCCTTGCTAGAGTTGAAGGTTTTCAAATGATTCGTTTGAACCACTGAATCCAGTAGGGAGAGTGTCAAGAACCATTTTCCGAAATGTCGTCCTTACAAGGCATCCCTGGGAGCTTCTTTCTCACCCCTCCCTCAACCATCTGGGTGGATAGAGACGTGCTGTGAGGGACCCTTCCTGGAGCATGATATCAGAGAGTATGACTCTTTTAGGCAATCAGGTATGAGTCACAGAGGCGCTGAGCCCCAGAAACGAAGCTTAGAAACGCCTGTGTTTAAAAACAGAAGGCCAAGGCTTCCGGAAGGATGATCTATTTTATAATGCCTAAGGTTTCAAAATGACTGTGGGGGCCCCTCACCTACCTCTTCTGAGCTAAATGTCATCATCTACCCTCTGACACCCTTGGGTCTGGAGACAGAAGGGTGGGGGTGCGGCGGAGGCAGTTGCAGCTGACAGGAACTTTTTAAGAACCTCAGTCCCAAGACAACCCTGGTGCAGGCTTCCCAAACCCCTCATGACATGATTCGGGCGAACAAGGCTTTTCTAGAAAGTCATGCATGCTTTTCCTGGATGCAGGGAAAGGAGAAATGGGAGGACCTGCCAGTGAGCTTCTCGGCAGTCCATTCTTCGGCCCCATTTTCTTGATGGCCTCGCATGGGCTTCATCTGCTCTAGCCACGAGAATTAGATTCAGCTGCAAACAACAGAAAAACAACAGCGACAGTAATAGTGGCTTAAACCAATGTGCCCGTGACTGGCCTGTGGGTCTCATTCAGAGTGCGGATTCAGATTCAGAAGGTCTGGGGTGGGCTCTGAAGTTGAGCATTTCTACCAAGCTCTCGGGGATGCCATCGTTGCTGGCCGGCGAAGCGCACTGAGTAGTGACAGCTTCAGCAAGACCGAAGGTCGCTCCTCTCTTAGGTACGGGACACCTGGAGGCTGGCCCTCTGGGCTCTGTGGCATCCAGGGCAGCATCGGAGGCTCTGACTCTGACCTCTGCTCCTCCGTCTTTAGCATGTGGCTTCTATCCTAAAGATCACCTTGAGATCCGAGGAGGATCTAGAGATCCAGCCCGCCCATTCATGCTCCCAGCCAGCAGCGAGAGGGAAAAATCGCCCTTCAACCAGCCCAGCCAGCTCCTCCGGAAGATTTCCTTGTAGGCCCCTACCTCTGTGTCATCACTTGGGCTACCCTTACGCTGCAGAGAGGCTAAAACTTGGGTTTCTTTTCCTAAGAAAGAAGGCGAGAATGGGCGGCTGGTGGGCAATCAGGATGTCTGCTCATCTCTCCATCCGACTTATCTCCCCACCCTGCTTGTCAGCATATTGAAACCTTAAGGTCGGGGAGTGTACTGTTGTTAACCCCTCCTTTCCAGCAATTGCTCTGGGGAGGAAGGAGCAGGGCTCCACTGCGCACTGTCTCGGTGACCCGGCGAGCCATGGTTAGGAGCCCAAGTGAGAGTAAATGAAAAAATGCTGACAGTGGGACAAGAGGGGTGAGGAATCCAGCAGAGGGGTCTGGAATCTTCTGCTAGAACCAGGCACAAAAGTGGAAAGACTACGGACTGACTATGTGCCCCACTTTTGAAAAACTGAGATATATGATATACCTTGTACCTTGCACACCAAAGGGTGGGCCTTTGCCCCTGGGCCTTACAGCCTCTTTTGGTCCCCCCAGAATAGAAGGTCTCTCTGCCATGCTCTAGCTGGACTCTTCCTATCCTCCCTTCATACTCGGAGATGGGGCACTGCCTTGCATGCTCTAGCAGAAGCCTGAAGCCTTGCTCCTGGCCAATGTCACTGGCACCTTGTCTCACCCACTCCCAGGTCCTTTCTCTTGCTTTGGATAGAAACCCCCCCACCCCCACCCCCTGTGCTAACACCTGCCAGAATCGCTAGAAGTGGCTACTGCCAATTCCTTGATACTTTTCTTTAATGCCCAATGTCCTCTTCGGCTGAAACTGGCTGGCCTAGAGCCTCCCAACCCACCTACCCACCTAGAGAAAGCAATTCTACGATAACTTTGGGGCAGGTGTAACCACCGAGGGACCAGGAGTGGATATAAGCCAAACTGCCACTGGCTTATGACCTGGCCTGATGTGAAAGGACCTGACGAAACCAAGGTGGCAGCTTTAGCTAAGCCAGTCAGAGTCCCGCGCCATTAAGCCTGGAGGTACGGGACAGAAAGAGGCAGACAGGTGGCCGCCACCGAGTCGGATTAAGGATGCCACAAATTCCCGCCGCTGATGTCCCCAGCTCCCAGCACCACTGGGCCTACATTTCCGAATATCCACCCTGCTTGTGTCACTGAGGCACTCCACAGATTTCCGGACAGGCACAATTGTCACACTTTTCTATTCATCCAGCGAAAACGGACTTGTGATTGGTAACATGCTGTGCAAGTTTCCTGTTTCGACGCCCGCCGGGTGTACCATCCACCCCTTCCTGGCTGCAACTGCGTGCTTCCCACATCCCTCCACCCAGGGAAGTGGTGACAGACTACTTTCTGTGCAGAAGTGCTCTCTGACTGGGTCACAGCTGCGCATCGACCGAGGGAGCCCTACCATCATCAGCTGTCCAGCCGAGGCGTCTGGCTCGAGGGCAATGATTTTTCCATAACGGTGGCTCAGCTGCCATCATCAGACCCCAATGACATGCTTTACGACAAGTCTATGTTTACTTTTTTTTCTCTCATGGAAGTCTAAGTGCGCACGGCAGCTCTATTCCGCAAAGCTGCCGGGGGCCCCATCTATTTTCATCTAGCTGTTCTGCCAACTATTCAGTGCCATCTTCATCTGCACTGTCCAAGGTGGCTCACCGCATAGCCACATCCCAGCAAGTGGGTCAGGAGAAAGGATGCCAGAGGACACGCCCCTTCCCTTTAAAGCACAAACTTGCACTCATATCCCATTGGCCAAAATGGGATCCAACGGCCACGCCCAGGTGCAAGGAAGGCTGGGAAATGTTGGGCCTAGTCCAGGTAGGAAACGCTTAGCTCAAATCCAGAGTTCTATTATTCTGAGACAGAATGAATAGTAGGGGGGCATCTCCAGTCTCCGCTGGTCAGACCAGCTTCCTCTGGAAGCCTGGGGCTGGAGAAATCAGAAATGATTGCCTTCCTGACACACAGGAAGAATCACAGCCTTGAGGACATAGGACAAAAGTCAAGGGCATGGGTAGGCCCCAAACTGCCTGTGACACCAAGTACCACTCCCGCTCCTGCTCTCACAGGGGGGTGTCCTCTAAGGAAGTCCCCATCTCTTCAGGGGACCGAGGCACTCAGAAGTCTTTGCCTCACAGCCAGGACATTTAGTCATGTGGGAGGCGAGGTTTCGAGCAATGTTTTGATAGTGGTCCCATGCTACAGATGGGAAAACTGAACCCTACATGCTCATCATCTGTCCCCAGTCGAGAAGAAAAAATGCATGAAAATCTATTGCATTCAGCCGCTCGATCAGTGGTGTGGAAGTAAACCTCGATACGTGATGCTATCTGACTTCCTCTGTGTGAAAAGTGCAGCTAGAGTTTGAGAGGGTCCCGTTTGCTGAGACCACAAGGTCAGGATGAGTCAGCTGTATAAATACAATCATAGATGAGATGTGGGACTGGTATGTTTAAATGGGCACAGGGCACCGACATGCAGGCCTCACTGAGGTTCCATACGTAGGAGGCCCCTCTTGGACACCACAGTCCAGTTAGCCACAGTGTATATAGTGGGGCCTGGGGACCGGAAGGGGAGGAGTGTGGGGTCAGCACCTGGGGCCTGGCTAGCACTGAGAGGACAGTATCAGGTCCTCGAGGAAGAAGTCCTTCCCAAAAAGCAAAAATGAAGAGGATGGCCAGAGTGATACCCTGCCTGGCAATATGACTTTTGGAAATAAGAAACAAAAATCGCTCAACGGGCCTTAATTGGTCTGCAATATTGCATGAGCCGGTGGTGGGCAAGCCCAGAGGTGTGGACGGCCTGCAGCCCCAAGAGTGGGAATCGGCCAGACGTGCTGGCCACAAGCCAACTGCACTGCAATCCTGAGGTCTCCTTTTCAGTCTAGATGGTCCTCAGGGTAAGCTTCGGTCATGCCAGGCAGCATCAGGAAGACAGAGTGTGTGATCGTGATGTGTGGCAGCAAGACCCAGGGGCCCCAGCAGCACAGGGCTCCAGCAGGGAAGGAAAGTTTGGTCCTATGGAATAACTACTGGCTGTCGATGGTAGACGAATTAACTAGAAACTTAATTTAAACCAGTTTGAGCAAAAAAAAAAAAAGGGCGGGGGGAAGGGGAGGGAATCTGCACAACCAAACTGCGCAGAATACAATGGTACAGCTGGACCCAGGGAGGACGAGATTTAGAGATGCGGCTGTTACCAGGACTTCCTCCCCAGCTGGGCTGCCATAACAAAACACCACAGACTGGATGGTCTGAACAGCAGGCACCGACTTCTGCCAGCTCCGGGGGCCGGGAGGTCCAAGACCGAGGCCCTGGCACGGTCGGTTCTTGCTGAAGGCCCACTCCCTGGCCTGCAGACAGCCACCCTCTCGCTGTGTCTTCCCGTGATCCCTTCTTCGCAGGAGCGCGCACGGAGAGAGAGAGCGAGCTCTCTCTTCCTCTTTCTACAGGTGCACTAACCCCTTCACAGGGGCCTCACCATCGTGACCTCATCCCAGCCTAATTACCAAAGGCCCTATCCCCTAATAGCGTCACATTGGGAGTTAGGATTTCAACATGTGAATTCCGCAGGTGGGACACAACATCCTTCCATAACGACCTATGTCTCTGATTCTCTCTGCACATTGGATTCATCCTTACAATTCAGCTTTCCCCACGAGGCCAAAGCCACACCTTCAGGCAGCTCGGGGGTGAATATCAGCGAGGAGAGAGAGCGTCTTCACCAATTGTGGGGTGCAAAACATCTCCAGGAAGTCTCCTGATTGGCCTTGCAGGCCACTCGCTCATTTCTGAACAATCGCTTTGGCCAAAAGGGCGAGGCTACTCTGATTGGCCCAGGAAGGTCACATGCTCATCTCCATGACCACACTGATGGTTGGAAGAAACAGCTTGCCCCTAAAATGGAGAGTGCCATTAAAGAAAGGCCTGCCAAACAACAAATGCCCATTGCAGAGGGATAGAGTGGGGGCTGTGCTGAGCTACCAGCAGTAGAACTGTTGGTGAATCTGTGTGAGTCACCTGAGGGTGCCTAGAAATCATTCAGGGGACTTACTATGCAAGAGGATCAAAGCATGGAGTAACAACCTCTAAGCTAAAGATATGACCACGACTCCAGGGGTGGCCATCAGAGCTTAAGCAGAAGGCCGTAGCCCAGAGGGGCTCCCACCCGAGTCAGCTACCTTTATCTCTGATCAGGATCAGTGTCTTTTAATTAGCATCATATAGGGAAAGATGGGTTTCCACTGGTGAAGCATCAAGGAACTCCCCACTAATGGGGTCTAGAATCTAGTGAGGCTTTTAGGAACGCTGCCCACCTCCTGTGTGGCCAGCTGCTGATTGCAGGGGATGTGGACTAACCCGAGCCTGACTAGATAGTGCGACCTTTGTCACATTTGCCTCGAGTGAAACTTTCTTTCATGCACAGTCTCGTCAGAGTGTTCTAAAGAACAAAGAGTTTGGACATTACCGAACTTGCAGAAGGTGATGTGGCTGATTTGTGTCTACTTGCTGATAAATGTCTGTTGGGGGGAAGAATTCAGTCTCGGACTTGCTTTTATGGTGACCTAGAGTGGAGCTGCAAGGGTGAGCTGGCCCTTGACTCTTGTAACTAATGGTGGCTGCCGATAGTAACCAAAAGGTGCCCCACTGCTGTATGTGACCAAACTGGGAAGTGATAAGTGCCTTGCAAGCCCAGAAGCTCCTCAGAAAGGTCATCCATCAGGTTTCGGGGTTCCAACCGGAGCAGGAATCCAACTCCCAAGCATAGGGGAAAGCGTGTTGGGTGCAAGGCAGGGCTCATTCAGAGTAAGATGGGGGGGGGGGTAATGAGCAGGTGCCCATGAGGGACAGAGGAGGAGACCCACGAAAGGAGGCCAAGGCCTGGCGGCCAGCGCTGAAGCATGAGCTTGGAGCCAGAGCACCCAGGGGGCCGCCATGGTGGTGAGCCTCAGGGTCCGGTGCAGCCTCCTTAGAGACCGGCCGGCAGGGAGCCCAAGGGCGATGGTGGTGTCGGCTGCAGAGACTCTAACCGGGCAGAGGCCCGCAGCCCTCCGGCCCTCCCAGAGTTACCACAGAACCACCACAAGGAAATGCAAAGACATCAGAACTCCTGATGCCTCGGTCTGTCGATAACCCTGAGTCTTCGCCCTTTCTTGTCACTGGCCAGCATTTTAAAGGTAATTATGAAAACCATGGAGAAGCATCTTTGTCGCTGCTGGCACGAAAATGTCTTTGAGCAGAGAACGTCTTTGAGAGGTTCACTTTTCAGAGGGTAGAAACGGAGTTTCCAGTCTATGGCCATACTGCCCTGAACAAGCCCGATCCCGTCCGATCTCGGAAGCCAAGCGGGGTCAGACCTGGTTAGTACCTGGATGGGAGACCACTTAGGAAGACCAGGTGCTGTAGGTGTAAAAAAATTTTACAAAGAAGGGATTGTAAGCAGATAAGTTCCTTACAATCTGTGAGGTCAACCAAGGGTTGCCTCACTTAAAAAAAAAAAAAGAAAAGAAAAAAGAAAGGGAGTTTCCAGCCTGGACTCTGGTGGGTTCCTCCCATGTTTAATGCAGAAGGAAGAGGCTTTTCTAGAACACAAAGGAGGAAGGAGGAGAAGGAGGGATGGGTACTGAGGGCAAAAACCCAAGGAAGAAGACGCCACCACCGCCCAGAGGAAGGTTTCGAGGGGCTCGCCGGACACACACGTACCTCTGAGGTTGACTTTCCCTGGCTCCCCTGCTGAAACCTTCAGCAAATCCTCCACTGTCCGTTGATGCATATGCGCCTCGTACACCAATTTGGTTGTGTACAACCAGCAGCTCCTTTTGGTGAATGCCAACGGCTGCCATTAGAAAGTCACCTACACCCCCTTAATCTCACGCTCGGGGGGGGGGGTCTTTGGGGGCCGTGAAGAGGCGGCGAGGATGAAAACACAGACCTTAAGCGAAGATGAACGAGATCTTGGCGAGAACAGGCATAAATGGATTGTCTGTATATTTCATTATGCGCACCTCGTACCTCATTCAAAACGATTGGCCTCGCTCTCCAACCAGCAGGGGAGACGTAGGATACAGCGTGCGCAGCATCCAAAGGAGCCTCGTGCAGCGTAAAACAAAAAACATGGGTGATTCTTTGTCCCGTGAAGGCGCAGACGTCGCAGGCGCAAATACGGGATCTTTCACCTCCCACGCCGACCGTTTCCCCCCAAGTTGTCCACAGGGTAGGTACGAGGAGACGCCATTGCGAAGATACAAAGGGAATCGTGGGCTGGGAGGGCCGCACCTGTCCAGCCGCAGGTGCAGGAAGGAAGTTGAGTCCAGCAGGCAGGACCGGTGTCTGGCGGGCGCACGGTACAGTGACAGACCAAAACCGGGTGAGCGTCCGGCACTGAGGTCCAGGCGGCCGTGCAGCAGAAGGGGCAGAACTCCGAATCTGACCAAGAGGACCCTGAGCGCAGGGGGCCTCACAAATCCGGGGAGCGAGCGGAAGGGGGAAGGGCGCCTGGGACGGCAGTGTGTTAGAGGGCTGTAGCCGCCCGACTGAAATTTTAGACGAGGAGAGGAATGGAGCCCAGAGCAGGAGCTGAGGATGACAGGCGTAACGAGAGTGGGTTCTGGAAGGACCGAGCCCCTGTCAGGCAGAGATCGGGTGCAGAGTGAGAGAAATCCCAGTCATCAGACACCACACTGAGGTCAGGGCACACGGGCCATCCCTGAAGCTTAGCCCTGGAGTGTGGAGCCGGATCTCCTTAAATGCCCTTTCTTAAGGTCAAGGTTAATCCCAGAAATAGAAGAAGCATTCAGCTACCAGTAACCAGAAACTGAACTTCAAATGGCTTAAACCATCAGGAGAACATCGAGTCACGAAACGGGACGGTCCGCAGAGCGAGCTGCAGCCGACCCAATCTAACTCTCTGCCTCACGGAGGTCTGCGGCTTCGTCTGCGGGCTGGAAGCAAAATGACTCCTGCCACGCTGGCCGTGGGTGTGGACAGAGCGGCCCTTCGGGGCAGATAAGCCACGTGGGCAGGCCAGGCACCTGGACAGAATCACCCTTCTGCTAGGAAGAAGGAAGGGGGGTGAGGCCAGCAAGGCCAGGGCCAGAGTTCACGGCGGATGGGTGCAGGCGAGCAGCAGGCTGGGGCGCCCAGGGCCGCCGCACCTCTGACCGGCTGCGTGAGCTGGGGGCAAAGCCACTTCAGCTCTCGAACACTAATATGTTTTCATCTTATGATAACATGATTAAACTAGAGACTCTCTGAGGTTCTATCCAGCTCTCAGTCGTCTTGGACTCTACAAAATGATATTTTCATGGTACCTCAATGCAAGCCTTCGAGTATGAGACACGATTCTAGTCCCTTGAAACGACACTTTCAAAGATGGGTCAGACGCCCACCGACAGTGCTATCAGGAAATGGGGTCTACTAATTCTCATCCCCTTGAATCTATGCTGGCCTAATGACTCGCTCGTACCCAGTGGGCCATCGTAGCTTATAACTAATAAATTATGGGAGAAGTGATACCGACGGCCTTTCCAAAAGGTCATGCACATTCTAGCCGGTTCCCTCAGGACACCAGCTGTGGGCGAGTCCAACGCCGCGTAAGAAACCCAACCACTCTGCGACTGCTGTGCCCGGGAGGCCATGTGTTCTCGTGGGCAGCTCGGCTGAGCCGCCGGCCCACAGCCAGCATCAGCTGCCTGCTGTGAGCGTGCGCCGTCTTGGACATCCAGCCCCAGCTGACCCTTCAGGTGACGGAAACCTCAGCTGACAGCATCCTGCAACCCCATGAGAAATCCCACAGGTGAACGGTCCAGCCGCGCCTTTCCAGAATCCCTAACCCAGAGAATCATGAGCGAGGTAAAAGGGTTGCTGTTCCACACGCCTGTGTGTCGGAGGGTTTGGGATTGAGCAGCGGTAACCAGCATCTCCTTAGACAGGAGAGGGCATCAATCAACCGGGAAAGAATTCAGTCAACCTTGAGACGTTGTTTCTGATAGCTGCAAAACACCGAAAACTATTTAAATTCCTTTTTGTGGCTGCTTAAGGAACCAGGTGGAGAGGTTCCTCGAGGGATGACCTGGGCCAGTCTTGCCAGGACAAACAGTGGACTGTCACGCTTATGCAGCCCTTTGGAGTTCGTGGAGGGCAAACGAACTCTCTTGAAAGCCAGAACTAAGGAAGGCACCACGCGAACTCCATCTTTGTTGAGCCCCGCTCCCAGAATTCCTGAGCCTGCGACCCACCTGCTTTTCTCAGAGAGAACATTAACAGATGAGCAAAACCTCCCTCAGTGGGCACCCCTTTGCAATGGGCACACCGCCAGCCAAGTTCCTAATTGTCTCCACATCGTACTTTCATATGGGGACAGCAAAGGTGACTGGAGGTCACTGAGCTCCCAAGTTTCCCAGCTGGCCCTCATAAACTTTGCTCTGATGGGGTCAGGGGTCAGCCCCATAGGCCTTTTTACAGCTATTTTTAGTAGCTGCCGCCTTGATCTTCAGCAGATGCATCCTCTGGTTAGTGGTTTTCCTTGAAGAAGTTATCCAAACGAACCCTCGCCGTGGCTCTGTGAGGCGGGCAGGGCGGATGTCACTCCCGCGATTGTGATGGCCAGCCTCGGGGATGGCTCCCGACAGTTTGTACCTGCTGATGTTCACACCCTTAGCCGGGTGACTTGTGTAACAAATAGGATAGTGGGACAATGGCGGAGCTTAACTTTCGGAGGCTGTTATGCAAGTTAATGAGGCTTCTGTCTTACTCTCCTAGACTGCTCACTGCGGGAGAGGCCAACTGCCATGTCTGGGACACTTAAGCAGCCCCATGGAGAGACTCGAGTGCAGGGGACGGAGGACTCCTGCCAGCAGCCACCTAAGTGAGCCGTCTTGAGAGCAGATCCTCCAGCCCTGGTTAAACCTGCAGGTGGCTGCAGCCCCAGCAGACACCTTGACTTCATCCCATAAAAGACCACGAGCCACCGTGGAAGACAGAGTGGAGGTTCCTCAGAAAACTAAGAATTAAGGTACCATATGATGCAGCAATCCCTCTACTGGGGATTTACCCCAAAGGCTTGAAAACTCGTATCTCAAAAGATACTTGCACACTGATGTTTGTAGCAGCCTTATTCACAGCGGCCAGGACATGGAAGCGACTGAAATGTCCTATGATAGATAATTGAATAAAGAAGCTATGGTACATGTATACAATGGAATATTACTCCGCCATAAGAAGAGATGAAATACTGCCATTTGCGACAACATGGGTGGACCTCGGGGTAATCGCGCAAAGCGAAATAAGCCAGACGAAGCTGAAAACCACATGATATCTCTTATATGTGGATGTAAACCTAAAAGCAACAAACAAACAGAGACTCACAGACATGGACTATAGACTCGTGGTTGCCAGTGGGTAGGGCGGAGGGAGGAGGTAGATAGGAGGAAAAGGGGTCAAATATGAGGTGACAGGAAGAAATCTAACTACGGGAGGTGAACGCGCAGCGTGACTATGCCTTACTGTTACAGTGTACAGCTGAAGCTTACTGGATTTCACTAACCAATGTCACCATAAAAAATTTTAATTAATTCATTAAATAAAAAAAGAAAGAAAGACCATGAGCCAAAACCACCCGGCTGAGTTGCCCGCAAATTCCTGAGCCATGGAAACTACGGGAATTGATAAGTGTTTCTCCTTTAGGCTTCCGACTTGAAGGAATTTTTTAAAGTGATAGATAATCGATCCGTGCATTCTACGAGTGAGAAACCGAGCCCCAGAGAGGTTCAGCCCCAAGGTGCACAGCGAGAGCGGTGGCTGGGACGGGAGCCCACATCCTGTGACTGTGACCCGCACCCCGCGGCTTCTCTGGCAGCCCCACGTTTCAGCGGTCCTGCGATCCGGCCCCAGAAGTCAGAGAGATGAGGCTGCAGGCCCTGGAGGCAGGGGCTGCCCGAAAGACCGACCGACCGCAGCCGCCCTGGGGGCCCAGACGTGGCTCCTCCACCAGGAACCCGGGGAGGGAGGGGCGCCGAGACCCTGTGCTCCCGCTTGCACGGGGCCTCCCCGGTGAGGAGAAACGAGCCGGCATCGGGGCCTTCCTCTCGGCGGGGCCTGCGCGCACAGCCTCACGCGCATGTTCTGACCGTGACCCCAGCACGTCGGCAGCCACCGTTGAGCCCCGCGCTGCGGCGAGGCGGGCGCGTGACTGGCGCTTGTGCTGACCGTCCACGGCCGCAACTCGGGGTCTGGCCTGGCCCCACCGCGTCCCCACTGCTGATTCATGCGTCAGCTTTGGAGAAGTCGCCCCACCGAGGGGCGCTTTCGGTTCCTGTGTGAATCACTGGCCATGTGGTCGCCCATCACCCCGCCGCAGGCAGGGCCTGCTGGCCACGTGAACTCTGCCAAAGGACAGCATATGGCAAGGCCAGCCGTTTATTTCCGTATCCTTCCCCGCTGGACCGGGGGGATTTAATCCAGCTAGAGCCACGACGGCCCCCTGGGCAGGGCCGGGGTTGGGCACGTCAAGACGACAGGGCGAAGAGGCTTAAGTCGTGCCCGCGGGTCCTCAGGGTCTGTAGTCGGGCTGACGGCGCCGCGGAGCGAGCGCCCGGCGAGGCGGGGACTCAGCAAGCAGAAGTGGAAAGATGCTCATGGGGGTAGGGAGAGGATGCAGCAGAGAGCAGCCCCCGGCCTCGCAGGCCTGTGGAAGGGAGCAAGGGAGAGACCTGAGATGGTGACATTTCTTGATAAAAGACCTTAACAGCCCCCCAAAGGGTTCTGCGACTATGACCTCATGTGACATTCAAGGACTTCCAGAATAAGGGAGAGGGGGGAGGAATAGGGTTTAGGACGCCTGGGTTCTCAGCTAAACTCAAGATTCCATCACTTGGATGCCCTTGGAAAAGTTGTCGGCCGATCTGGGCCTCAGTGTCTTCATGAGTAAAATCAAGTAGATGGTGTGCAAACTGGGTTCCCTGACACCCCAGGGTTCTGCGGATCTCTCTCAGAGTTTGCCATTGGGCGGGGAGGGGCTCTAAGCCAGCGCTGTCCAGTAGAAATAGAAAATTAGTCACGAATGCAATTTAAATTCTTTTAGCAGTCACATTTTTTGCAAATATAAAAGTAAATAGGTAAAATTAATTTTAATAGTCTTTTATTTAGTTTAATCTGTCTAAAAATTATCATTTCAACATGCTATCAATTTATTACATTTATTAATAAGATAGTTTACATTCTAATTTTTGTACTAAATCTTCAATATCTGCTGTGTAATTTCTACCTGAGCACATCTCACTTGGGACCAGCCACCTTCCAGCATTCATTCAATAGAGTTTACCTACCTGTGAAAAGGGCTTTAAGAGGAGAAGACCTCCCCCTGGTGGACAAAACAGGAAAGTACATGTGAGACTGAGCATTGAAATTGAGCAAAACGCTGGAAAGCACCCAGAAGCCCGACGCGTTTGAGGGTGCAGGTGGCTCGGTCCCCCAGAGCATGACGGTAGGGGACAGGGCATGAGGGAAAAGATCATGAATAATGTCGTGTGTGTGTGCGTGCATGTGTGTGTACATACAGTGAGGGCATTTGGGGACGACACCCACAAATCAGAGAAGCAAGTCACCAAAGCCAGATTTCTCAGGGGTTCGGGAGTCAAAACTGACGGCCGAGTCCCTGCTGGGAGGAAGACGAATGAGGACGGTTCTTTCAGGGCATGCGCGGGATGAGGCGCAGACGCGGAGGGGGGGGGGGCGGTTCAAGTCAGGAAAAACTATTCCGGCAACAACACAGGCCACAGACCAATCGCCACGATCAGATCGAAGGGATCAGAGACATTCAAAAGGCAGAATGGCAGAGCTGGTTAGGAATAGACTGGAGCCGGCTTCGCTGCTTCCGGCCGTGTGACTTTTTTGGGCAAGTTACTTCCTTCCTTGAGCCTCGGTTCCCACATCCATAGGATGGAGATGATCATGGTCCTTTGCCGCCTGTGTTTGCGGTGCCACGAGTTTGTTTGCACTGACGATAGAGTCTCTTTTTTCCTAATAACACGTGTCAAATGCTTAGAATAGCGACAAGAAAGCGCCATGAATTAGCTGTTATAATTATGGACATTTCTCTAGAGGGACGATATTTTCCGTGAGGGCTCACACAGCCTTTCCCCGGCGAGTTGAAATTCAAGTGCAATTATATGGCAAGTCTGACTATTCTCTACTCTAAAATGACAGTATTATTTCAGTAGAGGGCAGTGGCCGACAGCATATTTCTCTAGCATCTTCAAACTGAAATGTCCAAGAAGGCCAGCTTCCCAACTGGCTGGGGATATTCAGGACTATGGAGGTTCAGCCCCTCGTTTTCCCAATATATAAGCTTCCCGGGGGAAAAAATGTGAACTTATCGGGATTCACAATTTTATCTTTTAACTTCAACGTTGTTGTATTCAACGATCTTTCTGTTCTCCCCCAAAATAATGGCTACGGTTTGTTGAGAGCCATTGCCTACAGTCAGTTTGCGTTCACTGACCGACATCCCATCATTCATTGCAGCAAGACGAGTGTCTTCCCCATTGTACAGCTAAAGAAGCTGAGGCTCGAGTGTCATCTAAATTTGCCTAAATTATAGAATTACCTGGAACAATCCTATCGACAGAAAATCTGAGCCCCAGGGCAGTGGTCCAATCTTAGCTGTACCTGGAATTATTTGGGCGGGAAGGAGATGGGGGTGGGGTGACAATTTTTAAATCCCGGCAGTCCAGGCTGGTGCTCCAGGTCAATCACGTTGACATTTCTTGGCTGTGAGACCCAGACTTCAGCGCTTTCGAACTCCGCAAATGTTGCCGTGTGTCGCCCGGACTGAAAACCACCCATTCCGAAGCCATTAGTCTGGTCCCCAGACCTGGCGCATCCTGACGGTCGCTCCTGGAACATTCTCGCAAGCTGCGTAGGTGCATAGAATTGAATCGAGCGTTCTTGCCATGGCGTGCTGCGATCGTCGACCCACGTCAAGTCCTTCTTTCTCTTTATTTTATTTTTCTCCTTCATGACTCGTTCCCAGCCCATTCCCTTCCACATTCTTAGGCACTTCTCCCTGTGTGAACATATATTCTGGTCCACTTTCCACATGGGGTATATATTCACATTCTTGAAAACTCTCGTGTGCATGTGTTTACATAAATGACACTGTGCCATTAATATCATTCGGAATGCTTTTTTAAAATTATTATTCAACATAATGTTTTTGAGCTACAGCTGTGGAGCTGTAGTAAATGTATTTCCGATTGCTGCTTTTTCTGATGACGTGTGCATGTATGTATCCATTCCCTAGTGACAGGTGCCTAGGTTGTCTGCAGTCTTTGCCATCAAAAACAACGCTGCCGCGAGCATCTTCTCACCTGTCTCCTTATGGCCCGTGTGCCAAGGGTGGGGATGCTGAACCAGAGGGCATGTACACCCTCAGCATCCTCCGGCTGGTCCTCCAGATGCTACACCAGCTCGCACTCCCACAGCCTGGCCTCACGGGGTCTCACTTACCCCGTCCTTGTCAGCCCTTGATCTTATCTGACTTTCTAATTCTTGCCAAACTCTTGGGTTAAAAAAAAAAAAAAATGACACCTGATCACTTTAATCTGCGCATAGCTGATTGCTACTGAAATCTCCTCATGCTCACAGAGCCATTCCAGAATTGAAGTCAAAGGGCCAAGCAAAGAAAAGTGTCCATCCAAGAACCGGCAAGAATCCCCGACGGATACATAGCTCTTCACCGCGTGATTTCCCGTTTCCCCATGTGATTTCATGAACTTCAGCTGACTCGTTGCTCCCCACAGCCCTGAGAAGTACTCACAAGCACAGGAGCAAAGGGAGACTGTGAGAATTTGATGCCTGACTCTTGAGTTGTCCGGCCAGTTTTTCCTGGAACCGGTGTCCCAACCCCTTGTCAAGGCTGGTCCTACTCGGTTGTGGTGTACCTCCAGAAGAAATGGGCTTTCCTCCTCTGCACAGGGTTCAGGTGTTCGTGAGAGAGCTGGGGATTTCTTTTTGCCTTTTCGTTTCTTTAATCAGTTTTACCGAGGTAGAATGCACATACAACAAAACGGGCATTTCTCTGAGTATCACTGATATAACCATCACCGATCAAGATATGAAACATTTTTGATACCTCAAAAGTTCCCTCGCCAGGTAGTCACCCACTCAGGCAACCACTGACTCGCTTTCTGTTAGTATAAATGAGACTGGCCTTTTCAGAGTTCCTATCTCTATAGATTAGATTCGTTTTTCTCAGGTTCTTTTAAGTGTTGTTCAGATTTGTATTCTTTTTGCATTGCTCAGCATGATGCCTGTGAGATTCTTCCACAGGGTTGTTGCTGTTGTGGTATCAGTAGTTTCTTCCTTTTCATTGCTGGTTAGCATTTAGTTGGGCGTCTACACCTTCCTTTGTTGACCCATTTACTAGCTGATGGACAGTTACAGTTGTTTCCAGCCTGGGGGTGTTATGAACAATTGCCCTCAGGGGTCTTTGTGCGGATATTGAGCAGGTGCTAAATTTAAGGAGACACTCACTCTCAGGTTCAGGAAAGTGCCGACTCTGCACTTCGACCAGCCGCTGGTGACTCCTCCTTAAAAAGCACTGCCCCCCCCACCCCCCACCCCCCGTCACCACCACCACCACCTGGCCCTCCACTTGCCTTACTCTCCTCTGGAACTGAGGGGGAGCCATTTTTTGTGGTTGAACTGGCTGTAACTGTAAACGCAGCAGAGGTGGAGAGCAGAGGCAGTCTGAGTTACTGCATCGGAATTTGGGAGGTGGAACGTAGATCAGTCCATTTAATCCAACGCCAGCCATCCTTAAATACACTAAAGTTGTAAAACTCATGCTTCGAGCGATGGAGACTCATCCAGGCTGTTTGAGCTGAACAACAGCAGCATAGCTTTCTGTTTGCCTGTTTGTTTAACTTTGAAATAATCGTAGATTCCCAGGAAGTCGTAAAAATAGCATAGAGAAATCCCACCTCACCGTTATCCATTTTCCTTTAACAGTTTGTGTCTTTTATTAACTACAGCACAATACCGGAACCAGGGAATTTGACATTGGTAGAGTGTGTGCGCACGACGGTGTGTGTAGTTGTGTTATTTTATCAAGGGCGTCGATTCCGGGAACTGCCACCTCAATCGAGGTACAGAACTATTCCATCGCTTGCAAAGATCTTTCTCCCACTAACCCTGTATAGTCAGTCGATCGCACCTGCCCCCACTGTCCCTAACCCTATCAACCACTGATCTGCTTTCCACCTCTACGATTGTGTCATCTCGAGAATGTTTTGTCAATGGAATTGCACCGCATGTGACCTTTTGAAACTGCATTTTTTACTAATCGTAAAACCCCTGATCGGTAGTGGCCCACTGTATGGAATTTAGCCATTCGCTCATTTAAGGGACATTTGGGTCGTTTCCAGGTTGGAACTATTAAGATTAAATCTTCTATAAGCACCATGTGCAGATTTTTGTGAGAACATAAGCTTTCGCTTCTTTGTCAAAAACGCCCAACGCGTAATTGCCGGATCACGCACTGTGTGTTCGGTCATTTAAGGACTGCCCTACGCTTTTCCGAAGTGGCTACACCATTTTATGAATGAGAGATCTCGTTTCTCCACATCTTTCCCAGAACTCAGTATTGCTGCTATTTTTAATTTTAGCCGTTATACTAGGTATGTGGTGGTACCTACTGTGGTCTCAAATTGCATTTCCCCCATGGCTAGTGATGTTGGGTATTTTGCCACGTGTCTATTTGCCATCCATACATCCTCTTCAGCGAAGTGTTATTCCGGGCCTTTGCCCGTTTTTAATTGACACGTGGTTTGCAAACATTTCCTCCCGGTCTGTAGCTTGCTTACCTTAACAGGGTGCTTCAAAGAACAAAATTTTCTGTTCGCCGAAGTCTAATTTATCTATCTTTTACGTATTACACTGTCAGTGTTATGTCTAAGAACTCTTCACGAAGCTTTAGGTCCCAAAATGTTCTTCCCTGTTTTCTTCTAAAAGTTTTACAGTTTCACATGTACATTTATATGTAGGATGCGTCTTGAGATAATTTTTGTGTACGGCCCAAGATTTATGTTAGAGGGTTTTTTGTTTGTTTGTTTTGATTTGCTTTGTTTTTTGCTGATGAACACTCAATTGCTCCAGTAGCATTTGTTAAAAAGACTTTTCTTCCATTGAATCATTTTGCACCGTTGTCAAAAATCAGTCGGCCATATATGCATAGGACTAATCAAATTATTTATTCCATGTTGGGTAAGTTGTGATAGTCTGTAATGTCTGAGGAATTCGTCTACTTTATCTAAGTTGTAGAGTTGTTTGTAGGGATTTGATTATTTTCCTTTGATGGCTGTGGGTCTGTAGTGATATCTTTTATTTTGTTCCTGATGTCAGTAATTTGTGTCTTTGTGTGTTTTTTTTTGTCAGTCTTTCTAGATGTGTATCACTTTCATTGAGCGTTTCAAAGATCAAACTTTTTTGTTTCATTTCTCTGTTGCTTTTGTTTTCAATTTTGTTCATTCTGCTCTTATCTTTATTATTTCCTTTTTTTTCTACTGACTTTGGGTTTATTTTGCTTTGCTTTTCTTAAGTTCTTAAGATAGGTGCTTAGATACTTATGCGAGACATTGTCTCTCTTCTGACATAAGCACTTAGCGCCATAAATTTCTCTCGGCGCTGCTTTAACTGCTTCCCACAAAGCTTTATCTGTTGTATTTTCATTTTTATTCCACTCGATGTATTTTTATTTCCCCTGATACTTCCTTGATTCTCGGATTATTAAAAGTATGCTATTTATTTTCCAATAACTCACTTAGTGAAGATTGTCAGACACAGTAAGTTGGTTTACTACTTTATTATATAATTTCTTCTGTTGTTCATTTCATGGTGAGGATTGCTAGAAGGTGAACAAACATCTTTTGCTATCGAAGGAGCCTGGAGCTTCGTGAGCTAACTTTGTTCACATGGAAACATGTATGAAACCACAGACACACACATACGTGCATGCGTGCATACACACACACACACACACACACACACACACATTTATACATATACCCATACCTAGCCAGCAGAGCTCAGACTCTCATATTCGAAAACGAGGCTGATGACAGACACCATGGTAAACAAGAAACAGGAAAAGGAAGGAAAGGAGCATCAGGCCAGCACCGCATCTCTAAAGTAATTAGGCCAAACCAGAAACCTCCAGCGGAAATATCAGAGACATGTCAGAGCCTGGGCTGACAGTATGCGAGCTGTATTTCTTGTATGTAGGCAACACCTGCCCCCAAGTCTGTGTGCTCCCCACACCCCGCTACCACTGCCCCCATCGTAGCAAGATCGAGCCAACTCATTCTGCTTTGAAAAAAAAAGTGGAAAGAATAAAACACACCTCATTTAATAATGCCGCGGTGGAACGGAAATTCCGGAACTAAAGATGTATCAGAAAGAAAGAAAGGTACGTCCTGCAAAGCAATCCAGCATCTGACAAGATACTAACGCCCTTCTCAAACGGCACGTGCTGAGGATCACATGTTGTCTTCGCGTTTCTATGCAATATATACATATACCTGAGAGTATGTTGATCAAGCCTTTTCCTATCCATCTGATAGCTATTCCTGTCATCCAGATGTTCTGGTCTCATTTCTTCCATTTAAACCACATGGTTGCATCTTTACGACACATTCACGCATCTGGCGGCATGTCGGGTCTCTCGGCAGCTGAGCCACGCTACGGGACCTCTGGGCTCCGAGCTCCACATGCACAGTGACGAAGGCAACTTCACCTCCCCCGTCCAAGCTAAGGGCACTCGATCACTTTGGACCGGGGCTTCTCGACCTTGACCCTGCTGCCATTTTGGTCATTTTCTCTCCTGGGAGTTTGTCCTATTTGGCCACCTCCTCGGCCCCTACTGGCTAGATGTGTTTAGCTCCCCCTCTCCCCACCTCCCCTCCTCCCTGCTTGGAAGACCCCAAACTTCCACCGGCCTTTGCAAAGTCGCCCTCAGGAAGAGCCACTTCTTTAGACATCTGCCTCTTTATTTCCTGCTCTGGATGCTGTAAAAGCCACGATGCTCGGAGCCATAACAGCCACTTTGCGATCGTGAGGAACCATACCACAGAGGTGCTGAGGCTGGTGCAGGAGCTAGAAAGGGCCTTGGTCTTCGTGACATCACCACGTGGCCGCACCTGCCGCAGCACTCGCTCCCTGAGGGAGACGAACAGCCTCCCGCTCCTTAAGCCATTTTAGCCATGTGCCCCGGCACTGTGGCCAAGAGTGTCCTAGCGAATGTCCGTGCTCACTCTGTTCCTTAAAACCCTTCTCTCGTTCTCCATTCAGGATGAAGTGCAGATCCTTAGCTGGGCACCCGAGGGCCTTTGCTCCTCTCTGCTGCCCCATCTCTCACCGCCCCCATCCATCATTAGAGTCCTTCGAACCGGCCCTGATTTTTTCCATTTGCTGGTCCCCTCTGTACCACATCCTTCTGCCTCTTCTCGTCCTGTTCACTCCTACTCAGCTCTCGAGGCTCAGCACATGTCATCTTCCCCCTGGAAGTTTTCCCTGAACCTCCGTGCAGTGGTTTTGAAACATGGACCCCAAATTATTGAACACGCCTTCGACCGATAGGACTGTGTGTTTCTTCAGGTGGGGATTTGGGCCTCTGTGGCTCCTCCCACTCTGAGCACCCAAGGCACAGTGCTGACTGGCTAATCCGGGGGCGGGCGGGGGCGGTTTATTCGATAGCACACAAGGTGGCTTCCGTGGTAAGGACGTGCAGTACGTGAGCTGAGCCAGCCAGAACTGGAGGCCTCGGGCAACCCAACTCACCTCGAGCAGCCGATGCCGCTCATCTTTCCAGCTTCGGACCCCGACGGTCCTGCCTCTTATGCTACGCACCTCGCCGGCTCCGAATCGCTGGACAGCTCAGAATGTGCGCTGCGGCATGAGGATTCCCCGACACCCAGCACTTGGCCCCCTTTCCCTGCATAACTCCTACTCATCCTCCAGAACTTGCTTGGTCATCACCTCCTCTAGGAAGCCTTCCTCGCCTCTCCAAAGCTCGTGTGCCCAGAGCCGGCCGCTCACATCGCCCTCACCACACCACGTCCTCGTCGGCCGCTTCCACGTCTGTGAGCCTCGCGCATCCTAACGGCGGGACTATCGCTGGTTCCTTTTCGGAGCCCCCGGCACCTAGAACAACACCAGGCCCAACATAACATGGCTGCGGTTCACATTAGCAGAACTCGGGGGCCAAATTTACATGGGCACTGAGTCCTGGAGTCCGGGTTTGAACCCCTGCAACCTAATTCCAGAGCCCAGGACGTTAAACTGTACGCGGCCCGGCCTCCTTCTCCTGAGCCGCAAATGCAGAAGCCCAGGCCTCACTGGAAGAGTGTATTTCCATAGGTCTGCGTAGGACCTGGCAAACCTTGTTTGTCATGAACCCCACAGGTGCAATGTCTGCACCAACTCCCCACGAAGAAATGATGGCTGCCCCCCAAGAGCATAAGGAGCCCCCAGAGCTCTAAGAGGTCCAGCCCTGAAGCGCCTGCCTCGCTGAATCATACACATCCTGCACTTACTCTTCTCCCTCCGTTACCACCCCCGAACCCCACCCCCGAACCCCACCCACCCAAGGGTGCCCGACCAGCAGTGAAGGAAGTGCACAGATGAGCTGGCAAGTGTTCCATGCCTTGGGGGTATCCCCGTGAAGGCCCCTCCAGAGGTCCTGGAGCTGGCTAAGGAGCCTCAAGCTTCTCAGATACATCTCTTTAGTCGTTAGTGCTACAGAAACGTCCAAAAGGCTCCATCCGGAATCCTTCAGGCTGTCAAAGCTCACCTCACTGCAAACCAAAGCCGCACTCTGAAGCCCCTCACAGACAAGTCCCAGTGCTGTGCTCTGTCTGGGGCACGTGCGACCTGGGAGCAAGCTGGTGGTAGGATCGGGGGCAGCCCTGGCCAGCCACCTGCATTTCCCAGCTCCTCGCGAGAAAACCCTCTCACCAGACCCATGTGAGAGACACCGAGCTCGCTGCCACATGAAGATCTGGCAGACAGCGGTGTGGGCAGGCCAGCACTTGGGGGATTTACTGACAAAGGGAAGCTGAAGGGAGAAGGCACCCCTCTTAGAGCCTCGCCAAAGTTAGGTTTCTGGAGAGCTAGCCCGAGAGCGTGGGATGGGCGCAGGCAGGATGGAAGAACCTGGGGATTTCCCCGGGAGCGACGGTACGTGCTCTGAGTATCTGCTTGATAAAGCACCCAAATAGAGAGCCTTACGAGAAAAACCGCTTTATTATACCTCAGGGCTCGCTCAGCGGGGCGATTCTTTCACGTGTGGAATCCACAGATGTCCTCGGTGCCACCGAGCTGGCTGCTCCAAGGTAGCTTCCTTCACGTGTCTGGCCCTCAGCAGAGGAGGCCGGAGAGCTGGGCCCAGCTGACACCACCAGATGCTCCGCACCTGCGTGGTCTCCCCAGCAGGGCGGCCTCCTGTGAGTGGGCTTTGTAAGTGGCGGTTAAGGGCTCCCAACGAGAGAATGTCCCCAGGGGTCCAGCTGAAGGCTGTGGGGCTCCTTACGACCTAGAAGTCCCAGAATGTCACTTGAACTGAATTCTATTGATCAAGCAAACCATTAAAATCAGCCCACATTCAAGGAATTAGACTCCACCTCTCAATGGAAAGAGCAGTAAAAATTCGCAGCCATATTTCTCCTCCCGCCCTACAAGAGAGCTGAGAAACACTTGCTAGGCTCCTTGGGGTGGGGTAGGGGGGTCTCTCCACCCCTGTCCGTCGAGCTTCTAGTGTGTGCCAGGAACTGGAGACAGAGAGGGTGATGAATAAGACAGAACCTGGTCCCTGTCCTCACGGGGACTGCAGTGTAGACAGCATTCTAACAAATAGTGACGCGGAGCCTAGCATGCGGTGAGTGCTCAGGTGACGTTGGCCGCTGGCCTTACGATCGCTAAACCAATTATTGGATAGAATGTTTGCCGTAGGCGAAGCGATGCTTTGAGGAATGACAAGGTGCAAAAGAACACAATGGACGAGGAGCCCGACGTGCTCAGGGGGATAAAGCTGGCGCTAAGGAGGAGGAGTCACGAGCTAGGGGAGTCGGGGAGCAGGAGAGCTTTCGGGCAGAGCGGACCAGCGTGTGTGGCGAAGTTCAGCGGCCAAGGGAAGCGCGCACCGAATGGGGCTGGACCCCCCACGGCTGGGCACTGGCCCCGCCTCCTCCATCCTGCCCTGATCTCACCCGTGTGGGCTGCACCAACCTCGCCTCCTTCGCTTCCTCGCTGGTGCCAGCGGAAGGAGCCAGCAGGAGTCTGAGCAGAGTCGGGTGGAGAGGAGAAAGAGTCAGGAGCGCGCATCCCTCTGGGGTCCTCCCCACTGGGCTGGGGGTGGAAGCAGCGAGCTTCTCTGCCGAAGGCCAGTCCCACGTCAGACGGCCCTCGAATCGAATCGCGCTCCGGGCCTCGCCGGCTTCTTCAGCGGCTCTTGCTGCTGGGCCACCGGGCCTCAGACTCAGAGAGGCCACCACTGGAGCTAGGTGAGGGACAGTTCGCCTGCCTGCGCCTCTGCAAAAGTCCCTTCCGTAAATGGTCCTCGATCACCCTTTTTTGAGGGCCATCTGTCTCTTCCTGGAACCCCGAATGATAGTGCTATCCCAGCTAGGGTGGGAACTTGAGACTTTATCCCAGGAGTGATTTTAAGAAAACGATAACCTTCCATTCACGGGCGTGATGGTAAAATTTAACGGCCAGCTCTCCAGAGGGAAAAGCCCTGATTTGTGGCATTTGCCAGATTCTGAGGTATGAATATTTCCACTGTGGCTGATTTGAAGCTACCGACGTGTCAGGAAACAGCTTGCAAAATTCCTAAAAATAGATTGCAAGCTGGTACGAGCCAGCTCCAGCATACCTCTGCCCAGATCAAATACTAGCTCTGGTCTCTTTCACTGCTTGAGCTGGCCCAGTGGGGGGCAGGCTGGGCGTTCCGTTCAACCAGAGAGGTGAGCGGGCCTCCTGGCTGCTGGCAGCCTCCTCCATCCTGTTCCTTTGCCCAAGGCCCTGTTCCCCCTGGAAAAAGGGTTGGCCTCACGCCAAACTTGAGACTCCCACGTGGCCCTTGGGCTCCTGTTCTTTTTGAACTTCAAAGGCAAACACCAAGTGAGAATGAGATGTACAAGAGGGCTTTTTTTTTTTTTTTTTTTTTTTTTTGCGGGGGGTGGTGGTGCCTAAAAGGATGAAGGGAGAGGAAGCAGGAGTCAGCGGGGAGAACCCTTAGACCAGGATGCAGGTCTGACACTTGTAAAAGGAAACGGGGAAGGAAGAATCCAACTAGAAGAGCCTCAGACCACAGCGTTGTTCTGAGAAAATCTTGGCCAGGCCAGGGGGTGGAGTCCCGGAGCAAAGGCTGCCCTTAGAGGAATTCTGGTTCAGGCAGGAATGAAAGGGCTCAAATAACCTGCCAAACTCAGTCACTGGCTAAAAGAAGCAGGGGCCCTGGGGGAAAGTGGCACGTGGCCTCGGTGTGCACCGTGCAGGCAGCCGGAACCTTCAGTCAACCATGCGCCCGGCAGGCGTCTCCTGAAGGAGATCCGGGCAAGCACTTCCTTGGCTGGCACAGGAACTTATACCCACTGGCCTTGCTGCCCGGAGGCCTGCATCCCCTCTAGGAAGTGCAGGCTCTCACGCTTTCTGGCTTTAGGAAGTTTGGAGCGATCTACCCGCTCCTGAACCCTAACCTCGCACTGATTAGGCCCAAGAGTCCCAGACGTGTCCGGGGCCCAGTCCTGCTGCCTCATCGGCTTCTGTGTGCAGTGGGCACTGCCGATGTCAGTCTTGGGCTCGTTAAGCCCCCCAGAGCTTTATGCCACTCCCTCCTCAGTTCATGGCCCCCAAAAGCCCTGCCCTTGAGGGCTCCAGGAATGGACCATCCCAGAGGAGGCGACTTCTATGCCAGATTCTCCGAATCCAGCTTTACGCTGTCCTCCCACGCTAGGCCCGACTGGGCCTCTGAACTCACATCCCCGATCCAACCCTCAGATTCACCCGCCATGCTCAGGAGTCCAGGAAACCAGGCAAAGAGGCCCGGGCCCTGCGTGCCCATGACCCCTTCCGGCATCGACCACGTGACCCCCATCTGCATCTCTCACTCACCACAATCCTTCCCCCAGCAGAAGCCCAGGCTCCAACCTCCACAGGCTAAGACTGTGCCTTCCGGTTCTAAGAGGCCTACCCCAGGGGCCTTTGGAGCCCACGAAAGCGAGCATGAGAGTAGCCCTTATAGGTCAAAGCAGATACAAGACACAATGCTTCAGCCCAAAGGTTCTCAGTAAAGCTGTCGAACGACATATCGTAAGAGAGTAGGAAAGGCAGGGGAATGTTCCATCTGAATGTTCACCAATGGGTGACCTCGGCAGAGGAGGGTCTTAATAATCAAGTGCACGAGACGATCCCGTGTGAGGACACCAGTCGGCCTCTTTCTCTGACACTCTTCTCATTGCCCGATGGGCTCCCGAACAAAGTGGCCACGGCGGTAGGGACGGAGGCTGTGCGCGGGCTTGGCAACGCCGACTTCCGCTCACCAAGGCTGGTCTTGTTGCAACCACCACTGAGTGCCAGCAGCAGAGACCAATGCTGAGTCCCCCATAGGGACAACTCCCCAGAGTGACCAGCCAGCTTATATCCTGGATTGCTTCTGTCATGGAAGGAGCAGTGTTTTGTTCTTACTGGAATAAACGCTTACTCCGGATACGGATTCGCTTTCCTGGCACACTGCGTTTCTGCAAAAACTACCCTCCGTGGTTTAGAGAATGCCTTATTCACTGTCACGGCGTTCCGTACAGCATCGCTTCTCAGCATAAGAAGTGCAGCAATGGGCTCGTGTTCATAGACGTCACCGGTTTTACCGTATTCCTCATCATCCTAAGGCAGCTGACAATAAAACGATGGAAAGGCCTTTTTTATGACTCGGTTGTAGGGGCAGCCGGGTGGCAATAGCTCGTGGAGCTGGGGCGACATCTTCTGGGAGGCCGCATGTGCTGTAAATTAACATCCAGTATATGGAGCTACTTCTCTCATGGTCAGGAGCCGCCGGTCCAGCAGTCAAGGGGTAGAAGCGAGAGTAGCTCCACTCACCGTTACCCCTAGCGATTCGTTAGTAAAAATTCTACTTACTAGCCCCATAACTTATGCTCTGCTGGTCTCTAGGTTTTGGTTCCTAAGGGAAGAATGCTTCCGGCAGCAGACACAACGATGACTCCGCCGAATGAGCAGCTGCGACTGCCACCTGGCCACTTGGGGTTCCCCTCGTCTCTGAATCAACAGGCAGAGAAGGGCGTGATCGTACTGGCTGTAGTGACCGACAGTAACTACCAAAGGGAAATTGATCTGCCACTGCCCAATGGAAATAGGAAAGAATATGTCTGGAATGCAGGAGATTCCTTAAGGGCGTCTTTTAGTAGTGCCTGCAGAAATGCTATTGGTCCAGGTGTTAGGGATGAAGGTTTGGATCGCCCATCAGTCAAAAAACCATGACCAGCGAAGGCACTTACTAAGGGCAACAGGAATATGGAATGGGCAGCAGAAGAAGGTGGCTATAAATACCAGCTCTGCCCACGTGACCAGATGTAGACGCGAAGAGTGTAACTGTAACAAGTATCTCTTCCTTATTTTGTTATGAATATGTCTGTATACACATGCACGGAGAAAACAATTTTTCTTTCCTCTTTTATTTTCTAACATATGGTGTAGTCATGATAATCAACTTTACATTATGTATTCAAGTTACTGGGTATCCAGGTAAACAATGAATATCACTCTGGAGAAAGGGTCAGCTCATTTTCAGTTGTAGGCAAGATAGTTTATCATGTTAAGTAGATGTATAACTTCGTTATTGTAAATGTGTATATAAATGTTACTATAAATATATATGTATCTTATAGATGTATATATATTTATAATTCATATTAGATACAAATATAATTTTATCTTATATATAAATGCACAATTTATAAATACATGTTTATAACTATATCTAAAGATTATATACATATATGTATATATTTATATATCTCCATCCTACTGCTTCTGTTTTTCTGATAGAACTCTAATACCTCGACAACAACAATGACAAATCTTGGAGGCTACGGTGGTCACGGGTATTTGGACCTCGGTAAAGTAAAAGTGGAAAGTGACCAGGCAGACAACCATGCCGTTGCGGCATTGGCAGTGCGGACATCCCTCGGTGCGTGGGGCGTGAGGGCCATGCAAGCCCAAAGCTTCAGCTCCGACGGGTCAGCAGATCTCGACTCCAGCACAGGCTCAGTCCGGGAGGCCAGTGGGGCCTTCGTGAAAAGAGAGCAGGCTGGAGAGGAATGGTACTTCCGAGCACAAACTCGAGAATGACTGGCAGCCTGGGAGAAACCCCATGAAGAAGAGATCAGTCGTCACGTTCAGGAGATGGAGCGGCTGCAGGAAGAAATCAAACGGCACAAGCGGACTATCAAGAAACTAAAAGGGCATGGTGATGATTAAGTACACACAGTTCCCCATCGGAGGGCTGCATATCATTGCCCATTTCTATGGAGACATCGTTCCGGTCTAATATCTATCTGCTGCCAACAGACTATAATAAATTATCATCAGTGGAAAAAAAAAAAGTGACCAGGCATCCTTTCCCCTTTTTTGCTAGAAATGGGAAATGTAAGGTGCACGGTACACAGAAGTAAAAGTGAGAGTCCTTTACCTCTCCGATCCTGAAACTGGGAATCAGGGAACTAGGATTTTCCTTCTGAGATCAACTAGCAAATTTGATGTGTACGGGCTGAGATCTGCGAGACGGAACCCGGAGGCTGTCCAGAAAACGCTCATCTGAGAACTGAGGTTCCTACTTCCCTTTCTGGGCGACGTGACAACCAGGGGCCATGCTCAAAGCTCTGCCCCTTGGGAGAATTCCCCTGCACTGCTGTCCGTCAAGATGTCCCAGAAAGAAGCTGCAGCGTTTCTAACAGCTGACCACTTTCGGGTGGTGTCTGCCTGTCTGGCAAAATCATCTATAAACCAGACATGAGGTTTTTTCCTTCTTCATTCAGCTGGTCATAAGGAATTCCTTGCGAAACCATAAGTCCGTGGGCCGGGAGAGAAAAGGCGGTGTAGCCATGGGCATTCAGGCCCCTGCTCGTGGAACTTACTTGTGCTTTCAGGTCCTGCTTGGTCCATTATATGCCACTTCCATTCGATGATGGCTTGGTGGGTCAGACAAAAGTGGAAAGGCTACTTCTATTGGCAATTTAAGGGTTCTCTCTATATCCCCAGCTTCCTTGTGATCTTCCCATATGTCCCCATTCCAATGATCAGGATCCCATTTCTTCCCTGTCGGATGCAGAATACAAGACTGTGGAGAGCACATTGTAAGCTGACAAGGTCCTTGCAATCTGTGAGGCCAGCCAAGGGTAGCCTCGCCTCAACGAACCCTCCTAAGAATCAGGAGGTACGAACAACACCGTGTTTCTCCGAGACAGGGAAGGACATTTATAGCTGCGACCAGAGAGAACATCAAAAGTTCACCATAGAATGTGGGTTAGGTGATTGTGCCAAAGATGATCTGAGCCTAGCTTGCAACTGTACGCTCTTGCATGAAAGCGGCTTGCAAAAATAAAACTGCCACTGCTCCATCATCAGCGGAGAGTGGTCCTCCTGATCCCACCACGGTCTGTCCCTCTCTTTTCGGCAGCTCCCACTGTTCCCACTCAGGCATCAAGCCGGCTACGCTGGACATGACACAAGATCAATCTATAAAAATCAGCTGTATCTTTATACGATATCAATGAACAATCTAAAAATGAAAGTGAAGAAACAATTTTGTTTCCGGGGGCATAAAATTAAAATACTTAGGAATAAATTAAAGCAAGAGTGCGTGGAATCTATATGCCACAAAACACCACCAAAAAAATTAAAGAAGGCCTAAGCACATGGAATCTGAAGTTCACGGATTGAAAACTCAATATTGTTAAGATGCCAATAATCCCCAATTGATCTACAGGTCCAGTACAAAGCCTATCAAAATTCCTTTTTCATTTCTCAGTAGTGTCCTTTGACACACAAGTTTTATAGTATTAGCTCTTACAGTTGGGACTTAATCCATTTTAAGTTAAGTTTTATATCTCGCATGAGGCAGGAAGTCGAAATTTATTCTTTTGTATGTAGATATCTAGTCATCCCAGAACCATTTGCCGAGAAGGCTGCTCTTTATCCACTGAGTGGTCTTGGTGTCCTTGTGGAAAGCATTCTCAATCATATTCCATTTATCTACATTTACAGTCTTAAATAGAAGAAAGAATAAAGTTGGAGGATGCATGCTTCCTGATTTCAAAACTTATTATGAAGTTATGGTAATCAAAACGGTGTGGGGGAGGGGCCTAAGAATAGACCTAGAGAATCATCTAATGTAATTTAGAGTTCAGAGCTAAAATCAAAAATCTCTAGGAAGGAGACATAGGTACGAATCTTTGTAACCTTGAGTTGGACAATGGTTTCCTAAATATGACACGAAGATCAAAAGAAACAAAAAAAAAAGTCTTAATAAATTCATCTTTATCAAAATTAAAAACTTCTGCATGCAAAGAACATTACCAAGAAATTCAAAAGGAACCCACAGAACGGGAGAAGTTATTTGTAAATCGCATGTCTGATAAGAGTCTAGTATTCAGAATATATAAATAACTCTTACTATTTAATACTAAAAAGCCACATAATCCAAATTTTAAGAAGCCAAGGGTTCTGAATAGGTAGGTTCTTCTCCAAAAAAATAATACCCAAAATACCAAAAGCACATATAAAGATGCTCAACATTATGATTCATTAAAAAAAAGTGTCAATCTTGTCTACGGCCATGCCACCCTGAACAAGCCCGATCCTGTCATCTCAGAAGCTAAGCAGGGTTGGGCCTGGTTAGTACTTGGATGGGAGACCACCTAGGAAGGCCAAGTGCTGTAGGTGTAAGATAATAGTAATACTAAGAAGAAAGAAAGAAATCATGCTAGGTAAAAGAAGCCTTTCGCAAAAGGTCACATATTGTATGATTCCACTTACATAAAATGTCCAGAATAGATAAAACCATAGAGGCAGAAAGTAAATTATTGATTGCCAGAGGATGGAGGGAAGTAAAAGCAGGACCGACTGCTGACAAGTATGGGATTTCTTTCAGGGGTGATGGAAATGTATGTTCTGAAACTGTCCAGTTTCAGTAATAATGACTGTACTCCATTGTGAAGACGCTAAAAACTTTAGAATCCTACCATTTAAAATAGTACATTTTTACGTCACATGAATTTTATCTCAATTTCAAATAATTGCAAATATAATTTTTGATCAAATAAAAAAAAACAGCTTAAAAAAATACATTATCCTTTAGACTCCTTCTGACTTTAAAATTACCTGAATCGACCCTTGGTGGAACCCAGGACTCAGAAGACCCCCAAGCTGTCGACCCGCCTGCCTGTGGAGACAGGCCGGGTACCCAGCTCTTCTCTGTGTGACCAGTGCTGTGGCCAGGTTATAACATGAGGTCTTGGGTGGGAGCAGGGGTTGGGGGTGCATCAAATCGAGGAGCCTGACAGTGGGAGGAGGAGGGAATAGTGACAGCGCCCTCCGAGAATCCACGCGATAGTCTTCCCCTACCTTCCTCCGGCCTTCTGGAAAGGGCAGGTGTTTCACTTTCCCTAAGCGAAATATGAAACTGAGAAGCACCATTTCTGCCTCGAGACACATGAAAACAGGTGCGGATATGGGTGAGTTCCTTTTAAGCTTATGTTCGCCTCTAATCGTGATAGCCTATACCATGAGTTTTTAGAATTTGGGAGGTGGGCATCAGAGCCACCTAAAGAGCCAGTAAATATGCAGATTCCTGAGGCTCTGATTCCTTAGGTCTGGGGATTCCCCCCAATCCACATTGCTAAAAAGCTGGTCAGTGGATGGACTTTGAATGACAGTCACTGTTCCTTATGCCAAAGAAAACAGAGGGGTTTATTTGGTTCCAAGTCTTTCACCTAAGACGTTGTTCTTATTGGTAGTTGGATAATTTAGAGTGGTTTCTTAATCCAAATTATATCATGGACCAGAAAGATAAACGCACTTTCTTAGAGTCCAGTGGGCCACAGAGATGGGGAGGGAGAGCGGGCAGGACAGGCTAAAGAAAAACAGACTAGAACGTGCATCTCAGAGTTAGTTTGGGGTTTGGCAACATTTTCCCTTGTATTCCCAAAGACTTCCAGGCCCAGACCTTGAGTCCCTCTGAAATTCTGAGTAAATGAATAAATAACCAACAGAGAAGTGGAATGGTTTTTCTAGATGCCCAATATCCTCTTTACCTCTCATTCGTTGTGAGTTTCTGTCATAAACAGGTGTCGAGTTCTGTCCAATGCTTTTCCACATTTATCAAAAAGGATCATGTAGTTTTGCCACTCTTCTGTTAATAAGATGGCTTAAACTGATCAATTTTTCGAACGTTAAATCAACCTCTTGTTTTTTTAAACACCACTTGGTTATGACGTATTATACTTTTTAAATATAACACATCTATTGGATTTGATTTACTAATATTTGGTTACGGGTTTTTGTTTCTGTGCTCATGAGGGATTATTATGGTCCGTAGTTTTCTTTTGTTGTAATGTTTCTGTCTGTTTTGAATATTGGAAAAAGTTGAAAACCACATGACATTACTTATAAGTGGGATATAAACCTAAAAGCAGCAAACGAACAGGACAAACAAACAGAGACTCGTGGACATGGATGATAGACTAGTGGTTACCAGAGGGGACGGGGGAGGTAGATGGGGAAAGGGGGCGAAATTTGTGGTGACATTAAAGAATTGAGAATAAACAAGTGAATTAAAAAATGATTTGTGGCGTGTTCCCTTCCACTCTGTAGTTCAGGTAGTTTGTATACGATTAGGGATTAGCGTTGTTTCTTCTGTAAATGTTTGGCAGAGTGCACCAGCAGGCTCATCCAGTTCTAGAGTTTTCTTTGTGGGAAAGCTTTTTTTAGAGTTAACTAAATTCCTGTCATTAACGCACTGCTTCCTTTATCAAGAAGATCTTGCTAGGAAGAAATGCTAACCAAGCTGGAGGGTATGCTTAACGGCTCCGTGTTCTGGTGAAAGATCTTAACCTCATCGTGGGTAATTCACTCACCGCTGGCTGGTCCATGGACCACACGTTTTCGTAACGTGAACTCCCCTGAACTCTAGCCTAACCGCGTGGATTCAAACCATGTCGCTATCGTTTCAGATGCTCTCGATGTCCAGATGGAGCCCTCCGGCATCCCAGAGTCCAGCACCCCATTCGATTATGATCCTCAGAGCTTTCTGTGTGAGAAGGAGACCTTCGGCTTTGCCACCTTCAGCACCACCATCCTGTACTGCCTGGTGTTCTTCCTCAGCCTGGTGGGCAACAGCCTGGTGCTGTGGGTCCTGGTGAAGTACGAGAGCCTGGAGTCGCTCACCAATGTCTTCATCCTCAACCTGTGCCTCTCGGACGTGGTGTTCACCTGCCTGTTGCCTCTGTGGACCTTGGAATACCACTGGGGCTGGCTGCTGGGAGACTTCCCCTGCAAGCTCCTCAGCGTACTCTTCTCCATCAGCCTCTGCAGCAGCATCTTATTCCTGACCATCATGACCATCCACCGCTACGTGTCTGTGGTGAGCCCCCTCTCCTCCCTGCGAGGCCACACCCTTCGGTGCCGAGTGCTGGCGACCACGGCTGTGTGGGCAACCAGCGTCCTGGCCTCCATCCCCGACGCCATCTTCCACAGAGTGTTTTATCATTCGGAACATTTACGTTGTGACTATGCGGAACTCAAGTGGTTCCTAGCCTCGGTCTACCAGCACAACGTCATCTTCCTGCTCTCCATGGGCATAATCCTGTTCTGCTACGTGGAGATTCTCAAGACCCTGTTCCGCGCGCGGTCCAGACGGCACCACCGGACTGTGCGGCTCATCCTCACCATCGTGCTGGCGCACTTCATCAGCTGGGCCCCCTACAACCTGACGCTGTTCCTGCAGACGCTGCTGAAACTGGGGGTCATCCAGAGCTGCAGGTTCAGCCAGCAGCTGGACTACGCCTTGCTCATCTGCCGCAATTTCGCCTTCTCCCACTGCTGCTTCAACCCGGTGCTCTACGTCTTTGTCGGGGTCAAGTTCCGCAGACACCTCAAAACTCTGCTCCGGCACTTCTGGCTCTGCCGGTCACAGGGGTCCGTCTCTTCCCCGTTACCTCACTCCCCAGGTGCCTTCCACTACGAGGGCGCCTCCTTCTATTGAGAGGGAGCTTGGTGCTGCGGGTCGAGATGGACAGAGAAGCCGCAGGGGGAGCCAAGAGGAGTGAGGCAGGGAAAGTGGATCCCCCCGCCTGGAATTTTACGTTGCCAGCGGGGAAAACACGTCTTGCAGTCTGAGTGTATCGTTCATTCCTTCATTTATTCATTCATTTGGACATGGGTTTCTTATCATTGCTTAGTTCGGAAGTGTCTAGACCATAAAAGGATTCCCAGAAAGGAGCATCCTTCAAGACCTGATGGTGTGTGATAATCACGCAGGTCGTCCCAGTCGATTTTGGAGGGCGTTGGTTCTGTATCCCTTAGTGACAACTGGATGAGTCTCTGCGGGACAAAAACCACCACATCCTCAAATACAGTCAGAGTGAAATCTGAATTCTAAAACCCACAACTGGATTGGAGATGTATTCTGCACCGTAATTCCAGTTTCTAGCTCATGAACTGGCGCTTGAGATTTCGTTTGTAAATCTTTCATTAGCAGAATGAATACAGTATGTGCTGCCTTCTGCAGGAAGCATTTATTTGGAGGCTATAAATATGGACAAGCTACCCTCCAGGGGCCAATCCAGCTCTGGAGGCCCAGATAAGTAAACACCGACCTTGGCGACGGGTCTCAATCTGTGAACCTGATTCAGCTCTGGGATGGGGCCTTTGGAAAGCTCCCCAGGTGATTCTGACGTGACCCCTAGTTGGAAACATTCGAATGCGACTCCTTGAGACTGAGAATTCCAAGGCCTTGCCCAGCTCAGTATATGCTTTGTTGAATAAAGTAGCTACTAACAGCTCTCAGATGGAGCCTAGAGAGTATATAAGGCATTTATACACTCCCCTTCAGTTCCAGCTACAATTTCAACGATCTATTTGCCATTGGGTGGCCAGTCTTGAAGGAGTTTGACCTGGCTGGGGAAGAGTGAGGGTCTAATTTTAAGAATTAGGTCAGTAACACCTGCTGGAGAGGGCTGGGCGGTGCTCTAGGGAAGGGATAAAGCTCTCTTGGACTAGCTAACCAATAGGTGGGGCCATCAATCACCACAAATGGAAGAAACAGCAAAAGGAAGGAGGCTAATTGTTGGGCTCCCCTTCAAACTGATAGTATAAAACCTTCATTCCACTTTTATTTAGACAGCACACTGAGGCCAGGAAGCAGAAGGGTAGAGGATTCCAGCTCACACACCCACTTGGTCACGCCAAAGTGCCGTGAGTTTTGAGCCCAGTCTTCTTAGAAGGCAGGTTTGGGGGTCTTGTATCGCCACAGAGCATGTCCTTGGAGGAGCTGGTTTCATTGTCTCCTCACCCCCTCTCGCTCCTCACATCCCAAGATGCTTATCCAAGTCTGTCTTTCAACACACACAGCCACATCCCTAGAAACATGTCAATGAATACAATCATGTGTTTCTCTTTACGTTCCTAGTGACGCCTTGGCACTCCCAATAGACCAGCTCCCAGGGTGATCGTTAATCAAGGGTCTTTCCTAATCCAGCCCCTTGGGAATCCAAGAGAAGAGGCACAAAGACGGGGGTGGGAGGTGGGGGTGGGTACAGTGGGGTACAAACCAGAAGATAGAGGGGCATCCCATCAGAGAGGGAGCACGGGAGAGGCCAGAGACCGCATGCTGCATCCTCCGGCCACACCCTTCCTGGGCCGCAAGCTCCTGCTTTCCCCTCCCTCCAGCCACTGAAACCACTGTTCAACCACAAGTGGACTCTTGTAGGCCTGTCCCGCCCCCTCCAGGTGGAAAATGGTGCCCTGGACACAGGGCTGCGGCCCCGCCACATCTGGAACATAAAAAATCTGCAGCAGTTCCCAGGGAAGATGCTCTGCACAATGCTCCACACGTCCTGAGACAAAATCAAGAAGAGAGGAACCTTGCTGACGCCTGAAAAGAAATGTGCCTCCAAGCCCAGGGAAGCCTCAGACCTCAGACGAACTCAGCCAGGGTAGAACTTCCTTGAGAGTACGACCCTCTTTGCGTGTCTAGAACTTTCCTTGATGCCCGGAAATAGTGGTAGTTGGTCGAGTAACCAGATAGGAGACCATATTTTTGGCTTATTTCTGCGTCTGTAGCCTCTTCTGACGCTTGCTTATATCACGTCTTCCGGTCACCTCCAGGCACCATCCACGGGCTCCCATGAATTGTTCTCTAGACTCCTCCGGCGCAGACATCACCTAGTTCGTTGAACTCCTCGCGGCTGTCATTTGTGACAGCTTCCTGCCATGGGACAGAGACTCGCAAGTATGGAAAACCCGGTAGAACAGATTTCCACAGTCAACTGGCTGAGAAGGCTCTTGGGATTTGAGCCCTGGACACAAACCTGAAATCTAAGCCCTTTTACTTACCCACTGTGACCTCGGGCCTCTCAGAGCCTCAGTGTCTCATCTATAACATTGTGTAAATGTCAACAACACAAAGACGGGCTCTACCCACATGATGGAGGTATGTGCCTGAAGTCCTGTGTGTAAAAGTACTTGCTTTGCAAATCGCTCGCCCCCTGACTAATATGAATTATTATCATAATCATCTCATAAAAACAGTAAGCACCTTTGTATTATATGCACAAATAAAAGATTGGCATGTATTGACTTACCTCTGTCTAATTATGTCTCTCTCATTTCTACCCAAGATCATTACATGAGATTCCTAAAAGTTCTCTGCTTATGGGGGAACTGGACTAGGATTTGGGGTGAAGGGAGAAAAAAGATTGGCGATAAAGTATGGAACAACTTTGTATGGACCAGGATAGGGGGAAATTGGCTCCATTTAGGCCTTAGGTAAAATTGTTCAAGGCCAAGTCTGTCTTGAGTGCCCTATGGCTCAGTTTTCTGTGTCTCCCTTGCCTCTGGCCTGTCACTCAAGTCTTCTGTCTCCAAGTCCGAGGCTTTTTTCTATCTTATGATCCATTTGTGTCTGAACAAGGACTTTCTAGAGAACAACCCTCCAATCAGAAGCAATGGTACGGCTTCTTGCTGGGAATTTCAGGCATCCCGAAAATTTGGTTGGAGATACTTTCTAGCAGCGGTCCCCAACCTTTTTGGCACCAGGCATCAGTGCTCCTATGAGAATCTAATGCCCGATGATCTGAGGTAGAGATTAGACGGTGATGCTAGTGCTGGGGAGCGGCTGCAAATACAGATGAAGCTGTGCTTGCTTGCCCACCGCTCACTTCCTGCTGTGTGACATGGTTCCTAACAGGCCACAGACCAGTACTGGTCCGTGGCCCAGGTGTTGGGGACTCCTGCTTTACACGTTTGGGGGGAAGTTTGGGAAGTGGAGGATGTGGTTATCTTAACTCCTCACCAAGTTATCGAGTACAGGGCTCCCCTCTCTACCTTGGAGCGAGCTCAGATTTTAGGTGTGAGGTTGTTGTAGTCCCCTCCCCCACAACCTCTCCCCCGTCCCCTCCACAAAAGAAAGTGTGGCCAAACGGACCAAACGAGGACGAAGGCAGCCCAATTCCTTGACTTCAACCATTTCAGAAAATCGGCCTTGAGAGTCACTAACAGTTAGGAGATATGGGCAACAGATGGGCATGGGAAATAGGATGGTCGTAGGGATTAGCGGCAGGGGAAGAGGATGAGAGGGGGTCATGGAGACACCCAGGAGGTCCCTGGCCTCATGCGCAGAGAGCCTGACCTGTGTGAAGGCGGTGTGAGGCCAGTGCAAAGCCCGCGTGGGGGGACGTGAGATGGCCAAGGTGAATGAGGCCCACGCTCGAGTTGGCCAGCCTCGAGTCATCCCCACTGGGGGAAAGGACTGATTACTCCAGTCCGAGGGAATTCCTCTGGATGAACCCTCTGGACTAAGAGAAAAGGACCTCGCACAATTGTCTGTACGCCTGGGGATGCACACCTCGCACATGAAGCTATTCCAAGGCGCTTTGCCATGGATTGTGGGAGTTTGGAAAAGGAAGAACCCACCTGTACCTGCTCCTCCCAGGTGGTTGAACAATCTACTCCAATACTAAGGTAAATATGAACCAAAAAAAAAAAAAAAAAAAAAAAAGACGATAACACTGAAGAGTGTTAATTCTTCAAAGTAGCTTCGGTTTATTGCAAAATTAGAGCTCCCACAAATATTGGCCTCATTAGGAAATCACACCCACTTTTCTGGCTGAGTCTTTAGCCACTACTTCTCCTTTGGAGTTTTTTTTTTTTTTTCAACTTAACTATAGAGGTTTGAACTCAGTGATCTCTAAGATCCCTTTCCATGATTAAAACACAAAGTTTATAGGCCTATATGTAATTTCGCAGGTTGCATTTCTATGAGATTCTTCAGTGGCCACAAATGGCCATTGCCTGTGGGAAAGAGGTTTTGAAGTTTCACTACTGCCCAGCCTCACTGCAGTCTAAGTCAATGTTGTGAGGCACCAGAGGTGTGACATCACTGTGCTCATCCGAAAACATCTCGGGAGGAAGGCTTTGACGAGCATTATGATCGGAACTTATCCCCAATAGCTCCCCTTGCTCAGGCCTCCGGAGCTACCTGATGAGAAAGTGACACTCCTGGAAAATGGCAGGCTCAGTTATTCTATAATAGTATTATTGAGAATTTCCTTCCCATTAGCCATTTACTCAAAGTTTATCCCTTGGTAGCAAAGATAAGAGTTTTCCTCAGGAGCCCTTTTCAATCTCTTCCCGTGTCTATGTGTAGTTGATTTCCTTTATTCTGAGTGTCAGGAGTCCATTGCGGGTGGAGGGATGGGGAGAGGAGAATTTTATTTTTCTAATTAGAAAAAAGAAAATGTTCTTGCACAGTCTTAGGCAATGAAATACTTAAAGCCTCTTCAGGTTTGCCTTGAGAATTTGGAGCCATAAGTAGTGGAAAAGGCACTGATTTAAGAGTGTGAAGACCAAAATTTATTCCCAGTTGTGTTGCTAGCTGGTTGGGTATGGTTCTGCAAATAGCGACAATGATGATGATGATCGTAATGGTGATGACGGTGATAGTGACTGTGGTGATGATGCTGATGATGGCAAGAGGGATGGCAGCGATGATGATGGTGATGGTAATGATGGTGGTGATGATAATGAGAATGGTGACGATGGTGGTGGTGATGATTGTGGCAATGATAATGATTACGATGGCAAAAGTGGCGATTTTGGTAATGGTCATGATGACAAAGTAGCCAGAAATTGTTCAGTACTAACTTTAGATCAGGTACCATGCTAAAGAACTTGTTTTGTCCTAGCTCATTTAAGAGTCATAAATGTTTTTCGAAATTGCTGTTACCGCCCCCTTTATACATGAAGAAAGTGAATCATAAAGGAGTTAAGCAATTTACCGGAAGTCACACAGTGAGGATTCAAACTTAAGTCTGTATTGTACCTCCTTCTACAAACCTATTAACATTTCTAGGCTTTTGTTTCTTCATCTATAATACAATGAATTAGATCAGAAGTTTTTGACTAGGAACATCTGACAGAATCACCTAGGAAGATATGCTCACTCTCGTTGGAGGTTGTGTTTTAATAGGTCTGGATGGGATCCAGGCCTCTGGATCTTGAAGTACCTTCTCAGGAGATTCTGATGGGCCCAGGTGAGAACCAGTGAACCAATATACCCTCAGAAGGCTCTTCCATCTCCTCTGGTTCCATCTGCATGTGCTAGAGTGTGCTTCCTGGAACACTAAATCCTTGACATGCCTCATGACCAGAGGTTCCCAGGGTAAGTCAGTTGGGGAAATGCTGCTGCTCTATCTCCATCTCAGAGACTCCTGATGCTGCCCTGGACTGCCTTGGCCCGAGGCTACTTTCCTCTGGTAGGAGGCATAGACTCCTGCTTTTGGTAACCTGCACTTTGAACTCTTTACCTTCGGTGAAGAGGAAAATCTGGCAAAAACTAAACTCGCTATTTGGCGGCTTTGCTTATTACATCCTGGTTTGAGTTAATAGAATTATACTATAACAATCATTGTTATTGTTATCATCAAGTGCATACAACGTGCCAGGAATTTGGGAAGTGTTTCACGCACATATTTCATTCAGTCCTGAGAAAACTCTTCTTCATTTTCTTGATGAGGAAGCAGACACCGAGAGGAAAAGTAATCTTGCTAGAATTACACTGCTTGGGGGTGGTCAAATGGAACCCCCACTCTGCCTACCTGATGGCAAAGACAGCCGGCTAACCACACACAAGCAGGCCGTACTGTGCTATGCAGCATACACAGGGACTCGAGTCTTTGCATCAAGAAAATAAAGTGATGATTTTGTCATTACCCTCCCTACGTGTGCACTGTAGCAGATATTATTGCATATAGAAATTAATAATAAATGCATTTTGTTCTATTAAGTCCAGCCTCAAAGTGTTTTGCAACTGATAAAAAGAAAATATAATTTATAAATAGGAATTGGGCTGAGAGTGGGGCAGCAGTTAGGGGTGGTAGTTCATGCATTAAGTTTTTGAGCACTCATTTTAAGTAGATCCCTGTTAAGAAGAGAGGAAGAGCAAAAGATGGGCCATTAAGCCCAGCAATATAAAACGTTTCTTAGTTAGCTCAACATATCAAAAATATTATTTCAACATGTAATCAAAATAAAAATATTAATGAGCTTATTTTTTATTTTTTTTGTACTAAGTCTTTGAAATTCAGGTGTATTTTGCACTTACAACACATGCACAATTCAACTGGCCATATTTCAAGTTCTCAAAAATCAGACATGGACAGCGTGATTTTCAAGACCCCAGACCCATTGTTTGCAAGCACACTTGCCGACGGGATTGCAAGGGTTAACCTCCGTCCCACCGCCGGAGAGGACCAGTAGGAGTTGCAAAACTCAGCTCTGCGGAGCATGCCGGGAGTTGTAGTCTGCGCCCATCCCCCACAGGTCTGACGGGTGTAGTGGGCCTCGGCCCCGGGGAGCATGCCGGGAGTTGTAGTCTGCGTCCATCCGCCCGCAGGTCTAATGGGCGTCGCGGGCCTCGGCATGCCGGGAATTGTAGTCCGCGCCCGCCTGTGGCGGGGTCTGCGTATCATGGCCGTCCACTCCGTGCTCCCGCACTGTTCCGCTTGGCCCCAGAAAGTTTCAGTTCTGCCCAGCGGTGGACCCACAAGCGCGTAAGTGCCACCGGGAAACCGGCTGGACTCTGGGGACGCACAGGCTGCTCTTGGCCCCGAGCGGAGAACTTCCCTCCGGACGCAGTTTATCACCTGTTGCCCTTTTCGTCCCCGCCCATCGCGGGTCTCCCACAGATCCCGGCCGAGCTTTCCCCTTTTCCCAGCGCGCGTGGGGAACACCTCGGGCCGGTGAAACGGACCCTGGAACCCAAGCTGCCTCTGGTGATCAGTTAGACCCCCAAACACCAGTTTTAAGACCCCTGACTGCCGTGGGGCAGCAAAGGAACCCACCCGTGGGGGTCTCAGCAAGGCTGGCATGTTTTAGGCACAAGAGGACAGGTCCCCAGTTTATGTTTGCCTTGTCCAATAGGCCGCTGACCTAAGAAGCGTAGTTCCTGGCTCAGCTGTGCCAGGACAGCCAGACCTTCACTTTGCGAGACTCCATTGATGTCCTGGGCTCTCCGCACCTCCGGGAAAGGGACGGTTGGTTCGTCCTGGAACGTTGTCAGGTCACGGCCCATGCTCTTTACCCACTGCCTTTGTGCCCAGGTGCCTGGTCTCGAGATCGCCCCCAAGTGATCTTTCCGGAAACCCCTGTGGGTTTGTGGATTCTCTGGTGTGGCTGCTCCGGACTTGGGCTGGAGTCAGTGCTACCTGAGAACCTAGGCTGGGGGAATGTTCAGGGAGGGCTGAATTTTATTATTTTCTTAAGAGCATGTGTGGTTGACACATTAACCACGTGGCTCTCTGTTAATGCACACGTACCCTTCGATGCCCCTTATCACCCTTCACAGTTCCTAGTGGCTGCCCCCTCCGGAAAAAAAAAAATAGAGCACTTAGTGAAACTGCTTAGGTTGGCCACAGCCTCTCTGCCCCTCTGCTTGTCTTACCACAGCAGTTTCCTTTGACGGCAGAAATGGGTCAGGGGCTCTGAGTGCAGAGGATCAGTCCTTAATCAGCTCACTGCCGTCCTGCCATCTCCAGCCTGTGGTCTGTGTAGCAAGCTTAACTTCCCGCGCCATCTGCCTAATGCGCTGCTGGGTGTTGCAGGGGGAAGAGCCGTCCGCTTTCAGTGGCCCCCACCTTCCGAAGTGGGCCCGACCCCCCGTTCTGTGATAAGCCTTGTTTCTAAATTATTGAACGCTCTGTTCCAGTTGTGGGCCATTATTATTATCACCCTGGAAAGCAGAAGTAGTTGTCTCAGTGAAGGGCCGTCACCTTTTTTGATTAAAAGGATCTGAAGAGGCTCTTGCTTTAGGAAATGGGTTTTCTGTTTCGTTTAGTTTTTAAGTTGTTTTGAGTCTTTTATTAGGAAAATAGTTAAACATACAGGATCATGGAAAGAATTGTATAGCGAACATACACCCACCTGTCAGATTCTAGTTACTACTTTACTCTGATGATTTTTGTAGTTGCCTTAGAGTCGATCCTCTAGCCGCTCCTTGGATGAGCTGTGCTACTTGTGGCTCGTTCTGGGGCACCAGCACGGGTTCAGGAGCCACGCTTTTAGCCTGGTCCTTTTGGGGCAGGATGACTCCTGCAGATGTCTGTAGTGAGAGGAACCATTTAAAACATGTCAGGGAGGAAAAATTATCCTCTACCCTTCAAGGTTCTTCTGGCTGGACTGATAATCAAATTAACATGAGACCGATTAGCAGGAGAAAAACAAAGTTCAATAGTATTTATGTATACCTCCTGTATACACAGGAGAGACCCGGGAATACTGAGTCACTCACCAAAATGGTGGAAGCCATCACCTTAGGTATGGCCTTCAGCTAAAGCAAAAAGATGTTGGGGCAAAGGGCGAGTCTTGGGAAGTGACCAGGAAAAGCACAGTAAACAAGAGCAAAGTTGTTATGCAGATTAAGTCCCAGCCTTCTCCATTGAATGTAAAGGCAGGCCTGGTTCCAAGAGGGAGAAACTCTCTTGCAAATGGAGATTTCCCTTACAAATGTAAATGTCCCTTTACTGACAGCGACTTCTAGGTTTTCAAAACTTTCCCCACCTCTGCTGTTTTTTTTAAAATTTAGTAGCCTAAAGTAATCAGTATCCCGAAGAGGCGTATTTTGGAGTGAAAACTCGGCTTCCTTTTAAGAGCAAGACCAGAGCAGCTAGTGACTTTGATCCATGTTGGTCACCAAGGTCGCGGGGTCGCTGCCTCCAGAGCACACAGTCCTCCCTAACAGGGACAGGTTTGGCTGATGGGTAAACTGTTTTCTAGTGAGTCCAAGGATAACTTTGGTGACTCAAGACTAGAATGCCTTTACACTTGAGGCAGAGGAAGCGTGTGTTGTTTAGCTGTGGTCTCAAGGTGAAAATCACTGGTAGGAACTGAGTTTGGAGCCACATTCACTGGAGCAGCCCCAGGCAGCAGAGCAGGTAAGGTTCATTAACTGGTAACTGGCCAGAAGCCACCCACAACAAGAGGTGACTGGCGTCTGGCCTTGTCAACACCCGCTCACTGAGTGGCTGGATGCCATTGTCTTGCTCAAAAGATAAACAGCATTTTCTGCTTGTAAGCTCAGTGCCAGTTTTGGGTTTTAAAGGTCTCGGGGTTAAGAGCCCTTGTTTAAACAACTAAGTAAACCTGTAGGGCGGGTATTGAAATGTTGCCACGGGTCTGTGTTTATTGCCGTTTTTAGATGTGTCACTGTACTGTCCCTGTATTAAGAGCTTCGGCTTCGGAGCACGTGGGCCCCGCAGCTTTTAGAAGGAGAAGATGGCAGAGCTGTGCTTAGTTGTGCAGGATGGTGTTAGTGACCAGCATTGGTTTTTTAAGTTCATGCCGGTCTCTGTAGCATTTGAAAGACATCAAGTGCCTGTTTCTAGTTGGGCCAGATCCTGTTTTCAGGGACGAGGATGTGTACATCAGTGTGGTTCTCAGGACAGATTTAAGGAGAACTCGTGGTCTGGTTATGATGCTGTGGTGCGGGCCCCGTGGCCGATTCAGGGGCCCAGGGCCAGGTCTGGCCAACCACCTCAGGAGCCCAGGGTACTGCACCCCCGGCCTGGGGCAGAAAACTATTAGAGAAACCCTTGCAATTTAGAAGAAAAGCCTGAAGTGGAAAAAAGTTCCAAGCCAGTCACTGGCATGCAGGTGGCTAGGCCCAGAGAATCCCTGTACGAGGTCCAGGGTGGGCTCAGCCGCAGCGAAGGTGGTGGTGTAACGTGGAGCTGGGAGGGGACACTTTTCCCAGCTTCGGTCAGGAGCTGGGACGGGACACTTCAGAGCCTCAGCCAAAGTTAGCCACTGAGTAGTCAGTTCTTCTCTTTCCCCACCTCCTCCATGAAGGGAGGTAAAGGGCAACCTCCCTACGTTGCGCCAAAACAAAAACAAACAGCAGAAACCCACACGAGGTAGGAAGAGGGCAAATAACGTCCCCGCGCCAGAGTTGGTAACACTGCCTGAAAACAGTGTGGTGAGCCGAACACGCCAGGGTTCTCACCCAGTCCTGGCGTGAGCTTTCTTGCATTATTCACTGCATAGGTCACGCAGTAGGTAATGTAAGTTTCCCATGACTAGTCTGATTCCAAATCTGAATAGGGTCCAGATCTGCAGTACTCGGCTACGGTTGACAAAAGAGAAGACCATTTTCTTGCCTCTCGCCACAATTCCTACTTCAGAGCCATCCTGGGCCTCGCTTGCCCCTCCTGAATGCCGACAGAGCCCCACCCCCCCGCCCGTCACACCCCAGCCGCTGTTTCTGTCCCCCAAGGAGCACAGCAGAAATCAAATCCAGCGATGCCCCCCCAACCTTTGCATTGTTCCTGTTTGATGGTTCTAGATCCAGACTCCCAGGAATGAAGGAAGGAAAGGGCCTTGGGGAGGCCCACGTGAGACGGGGGGTTGGTGGTAGTGGCTGTGGTCATCCTTGTCCTGGGGTAAAGGAGGCTTCTGGGAAAGGCCGCCTTGGGGTCAGAGCTGTGGCGCACACTCCTGTAGACACACTTAATGCTTCCAGTCCCTAAATTACACTATTCCATTCCTTCTTGGAGTAAGAGCTGTAATCTTTCTACAATAATGATGATATAATGTCTGCAATTACAACTTGATTTTTAAAATGCATTATTTTAGTTGACATAAAAGTAACTTATGCTCAATAAAGGAAAATTGAGAAATCAGAGAAATAGAATTTTTTCAACGTTTACACGTTTCCCATCATTGAAGGATAATTATTATTATTTACACGTTGGTACATTTCTAGAACATTTCTGTGCCTAAAGTTTAATTTGATTTGTGGAGCAGTAGTGTGTTTGGTTTTGTCTCGTTCGTTCGCTCATTCATTCATTCAACAAGTAATTTATTGAGAGCCCTCCATATGTCAGAACTGTGCTAGGTGCCAGGAAATAATGAATAAATAACGAATAGCAGTGGAGCTTAAAGACAAGTCAAAAGACAGATTAAACAAGAAATTACCACATGGGCGAATGGCCACAAAAGATAGGAGAGCCTCCTGCAGTGGGGGCTTCGAGTCTTGGGCAGAGTACAGTTTGGCACCTCGAGTTTTCATCAAAGTGCTTGTCAGGCCTCAAGTGATCCCTTATTTCTCTAGAAGCTCGTTGGGGTGTATGCCGCCTGCTTCTCCCCGCTGGCTGTGGGTCCCTCGGAAGCCGGGGCTCTGCCGCCCCTGTCTGCAGCGGTAGCCCCAGCTCCTGGGTCGGGCCTGCGTCTTGATAGGGGTGCCCAACAAGTAAACCCCTCTTGCTGGCAAGCGGTTTGTGAACACGTGCAGAGTACACGTTCCTTCGCGAGGCTGCGTTCGGTGGTGCCGCACAGTCTGTCAGATTCAGCTCGTGATTCATCATTATCTGGAGGGAGCCCCGGAGCCGCGGGCTGTGAGCGCTGCCCGTCTCCCCACTTGTGTGGGGTTGGTTCTGTTCGGGGGGCGGGAGTGACGGATGCACCAGCTGAGTGCTCGCTTGTTTGCGCAGCTGCTGCGGAAGCTGCCCAGATTTTCACACGTGCCGCCGTCACCTCCTGGATGTGTTCTCAGGGCCTTGCAATGGCACTGCAGCAGCCCCCAGTACAGGTGTATAGCTCCTCCCAGAGTCAACTGCCCCCTTCCTTAAAACAAAACAGAAACAAAAACGAGCAACAGCTCCCCCAGGCCCAGAAGCAACAGCTCACCTTCGCAGGTCCCTCTTGGCCCTGCTCTCCTGGCTCAGTGGGCTTGGAGTGGAGCCGGTTTCGTGTGTGTTCCAGGGCGAGTGACTGAGAAACCCCAAATTTTTTGGTGAGAAGGAGGGGGCCAAGAAAAGATTCAAAGAAGTGATGTCAAAGGCTCAAGTCTTCATTGTCTTTAAGAAAGACGATTGCAAGCAAGCAGGAGTGTTTGGGACGGATGCCCCACGCACGCATTTGGTCAACATTTTAATGACAGGTCTGAGGGATTGGGTCACCTAACGAGCCTTTGCGCACGCGTGCCAACTCGTTTGCCTCTGAGCTGGCCTCTGACAGACTCCTGACCCTCTCCCGGGCACCCTCCTGAAGCTCTGCTGAGGGCAGCCCGCCTGCCCACCACCCATTCCGGCGCCGAGCCAGCAGGACCGCAGGCTTTCAGAGATGCGGGTACCAGCCTGGCGCCCCCTCCCACAACCCCCTTCTGTAGGTGGTAAGTAGATAGACGCCGTCCGGTGTGTTGAACCAGGCCAAGGCAGCGACCTCTTCTGCCATTGACCGATCAGAACTGTCCTTAACATCCTTTCTTGGTCTGGGTGAAATTTACAACTGGGATCCTCCGTCTGGTTTGAGAGCGGGCAGGGCCCAGCTGTCCAGTGCCCTCTCTGGTCTGTTCTTAGCTGCTGTGTCGGGAGTAGGTGTGACATTTTGTTGAAGGCAGGCAGGGTTGTTTTCCATACCCAAACCTCCTCCTCCCTTCTGACCTGTCCTTCCTTATGCAGCTTACTCAGAGGCTGTATTGCTCCTGCAGAGCCAGTTATATTAGTCATTTACACCATAGTGTAAATAAGCTTACATGCGTTGATCTTTGCGTCTCAATTTGGGACTAAACTTTTGTGTCTTGTTTAAGGTTTAAGGCATGTGGGGCTTCTGGGCAGGGATGGGAGGGATGTGGAGGTTGGGGGAGATTCTTTACCTCTAATGTAGTACCTAGGCCGCTCCTGGGTATTCAGGCGGTAGTCCCAGGAAAGTAATAAGAATTTTTTTAAAATGCATTTAGTTCCTGTTCCTCTTTCAGAAGATGGGATGTTTTCAGACATCCTGGATAAGTTTAAACATAATTTTAGCGTTCCCCCAAATTTTATAAAAAATTTGTGGTAATTGTAAGAGCTTGCTGGAGACCGTGATGATGGTTTTTACTCGTTATGCAACAGGGACCCTGGGTTCATGGCGGTAACTTGTGCTTCGGGGGCCTTGGGAGGTGCGGGTGACCTGCAGTCCTTCACCCCATGCTGCAGCCGCCATGGCGGGGTGGACAGAAGCTCCCTGAGTACCTCCCGAGTTGGGAGACCCGTTGGCTGATGGGGCAGAGGTCAGCTTAGGGTGGTCCACGCTAGCAGTCGGTGATCCCTGTAGGACAGCAGGAAATACTTTTGGTCCTTGTCCCTGGTTGCTGGCACGGAGCTAAAACCCTTGGAATTTCCCGATAGGAGCGTCTTTTGTCATTCCTCACAAACCCCTTTGAACCAGACCAGAGTTTATGCTAATGAGTGACTCTCGGCAGAGGTCCCCTGAATACCTTCAAGGTGGGGGCTGGTTGCCAGAGGAACCAGCTGGAGATTAGAGAGTAGGAACTTGAAAAGGCCACACCCCCAGACCTCCCGGGAGTGGGGAGGGCGGGGATGGGGCAGAGGTACAGTTAATCTTCTTGGCCAGTGATGTCATCAGCCATGCCTGTGAACTGAGACCTCCTGAAGCCCTTAAACTAGGGGGGGTCGGAGGAACTTCTGGTTTGGTGAACACATTGGGGTGCTGGGCGGTGGGGAACCCCAAGGGCTCGGCAGCTTTATTCACCTCCCAACTGGCTTCTCACTCTTTCATTTGACTGTTCCTGAATGGTATCCTTTAAAATAAACAATAATAAAAATCTAAAACAAACCAAACCATTAATGGCATAATATTTCCTAAGTTTTGTGAGGCATTCTAGCAAATTATCAGATGTAAGGAGGGGCTCATGGCAACCCCAGGTTTATAGCCAGTTGGTCAAAGTGCAGGCAGCAGCCCGGGTCTTGCCACTAGTGTCTGAAGCCCGGCAGTCTGTGGACTGAGCCCTTAACCAGTGGCATCTGCATTAACCCCAGGAGGTGAGTGTCAGAACTGAATCGAACAGTAGGACACCCAGTCGGTGTCAGAACTAGTTACTGGTGTGGGAAAAAGCCACACATTTGGTTCAGAAGTGTTTAAAATATATATATTTTTTTGCCCCTCAACCAGAGGGCAAGGTCATTTGAAGACACAAGAAGTTGACCACGGCGTGGCAAGAGACAGCGCCCCCATCTGTGTCTTTATTTGGTTAGTACTGACTTTAGACGAGGGGAACGGGAAGGCACGATGCTAGGAGTCACCCTTTCCTAGTCCGTGAGCGCGGCATCCCTGTGGCGACCATGCGCTTCCAAGGAAGCCGATTCGCTTCCTGCAACCCCGCGAGGTGGCGACCACAGCCGTGGTGGGAAGCCCGGTGTGACCCACAGGCCCCGTGGCCAGTTTCCTTGGGCTCATTCCCTTGGTGGTGACGCAGGCTCTCTGGAAAAGCAACTCATGCAGTCAGCAGCTGGCACAGCTCACCCCGTGACCCGGGAACTTGGCGTCGGCTGCGCGCACTCCCGGGGTCAGGTGGAGAAGGCCTCGTGGGCTCAGGCCGACGCGGGGCAGCTTCACCCAAGTGCCAGGAGGCTCGAGGGGCGAGCTTCTGCGTGCGTGCAGGCTCGTCATGCCGAGGTGCTGGTTTGGCCTGCAAATGTTGTTTCTCCCATGCCAGGCTCCAAAGAGCGCTGGTTTCTAGGAAATCCAGCTGGTTGTATATTTTCATGCATTGTCCTGGCCAGAGCCTGGATAACTTAACTCAGAGTCTGCTGTCTTCACTTCCAAGCTCCGCCCCCTCCCACGTGTGCAAGTCTCACCTAGTGCGGGCAAACACGCAGACCCAGTAGGCCTCCCTGGAGGACTCATGGGGTATGAGTCTTCTTCCTCTAAGATCAGTGCTCTCAGAAGCTACAACCCTCAATAAACTCTGGTCTGGTTCAAAGGGGTTTGTTAGGAATGACAAAAGACGTTCCTGTCAGGAAATTCCAGAGGTTGAGGATATTCAGAAAAGAGGAACACAAGAAACTGGCCTTGCCAGCCTGCGCCCACGCCCTTCCTCCTCGGGCCTCGGAAGACCTGTTCGGATTCAGGCTGTTGCCATCACAGAGTGTCTGCCACCCTGTCCCTTCCCCGGGCAGAATTAATTTTCCCTCCCCCAGAGTTCATCACAGTACTGCTGTTTTTGTTGAGATATAATTTATAGGATGTGAGTTTTGACAAATATACGTTCATCAGATATATACAGTCGTGTAACCACCACCACAATCAAGACAGAAAAGAATTGCCCCCCCTCAAATTTCTGCATACTCTTTTGTATTCAAAGCCTCCCTTCACCCCGGTCCCTGACAACCGCTGATCTGATTTCTCCTTAGTGCTTTGCCTTTGCAAGAATATGAGGTGGAATCATAAAGTATGTAGCCTCTTCAGTCTGGCTTCGTTCACGCAACATGAAGCGCTTGGGCGTATCTGTGGTTCATGCCTTTTCATTGCTGAGTACCCAGAACTTTTGATCCGCATCTCTGCGTGGGTCTCATCCACCGTCTCCTGGTATCTGGATACTTCTCTGTCTTTCTCCTTGGTGCACAGCCGAGCTCCTCCAGGACTCTGCATCCCCCCCAGTCCACACACAGTAGGCACTTGACAGAGTGTGGGGCCAGGGCAGCTGCGCACTGACGGTGCCGATCCGTGACCCTCTGCCTCTCCAAGAGGCAGCAGGGCCCCTGCAGAAGTCCGCCACGCCTGGGCCCCAGCTCTCTAGGGCCCTGGCTGGTCCCGGCCCAGGCTCCGTGTTCAGCAGGCGACCTGGAGACATGCCCAAGGCTGGGCAGGCTGGCTGGTAAACCACTTCCACCCTCAGTGTGGTGTCTGTGATGAGCAGGGTACCAGCCCTTGCTGGGGGGCTTTGGAGGGGTCTCTGTGGACCCCGACTCTCTGGGGCTCTGTGCCATGGATTACGGAGAGCGGGTACAGGTATGCACCCGTCTCATTCCTCGTAGGCCAGAGAAGCCCTCTTTGGGCCTTGTTTTCACTGAGTCACAGCTGCCCTGGCTCGTTAGTTAAAAATAGGCCTGGGCACACCCGCCCCGCAGCAGGCCCTCCTCACGTGACTCAGGCTGACGCTGGGATGCTTGTGCAAGTATCTGGAGGAGCGCGAGGTCGGGGGCGGTTCTCGTCCATGGGCTTCTTGCCTCGACGCCTGGAGCAGTAGGGAGAAGATCGGGGTGGGAGCATGAGGGCCAGCCGCGTCAGAAACAGGGTGGCGGCCCGTTGCGCGGGAGACGCTGGAATTCCGGGGTGCTTCCTCGAAGCCAGGGGAAGTGGGTGGTCATTTGCTGTGGTGACAGTAACTCAGTCGTAAATCCACAGTTTGAAATCAGGCTGACCAGGGCACAGTTCACGATTCTACTCCTTGCTGGCCCATGGCCTTAGACAAGTTACGTGACTTCTCTGGATGCCAGTTCCTGCTCTGTACGTTACCTATCCCAGTAGGGCCGTTGTGAAGTGTAGACAGTCATGGTAAAGCGCCTACCAGGGGCACACAGTAGGCCCTCCGTCAGTGGTGGCTGCTGCCACGGCCTGCTCTCGACCTGCCAGTCGCTTTGCCAGCAAGCACTACGACCAGTGGACATCTAAGGAAAGAATCAGAGCTTCCGAAAGGGGGACACAGCAGTGTCCAAGCGCCTGCCCAGGCCTCTCCCGTGCTGCTCGTATCTCCCCATCCGAGTTGGTTTTCGGTCACTACGCTGTCCTTAAATCACTTCAGCAGCCACCCAAGTGAGGCTGGTAACTCAGGACTCACCAGCCACAAGAGGACAGTAACCGAGCTTAAAATAGATGTGTCCCCTGACTGGTTCCAAGGGCTGCGCAGGCCCCCGATGGCGGGCCTGGTGTGTCCCCTCCCCCACACACCCAGGCAGAGCCGGACTCTGGGCAGCGGGAGCCGCAGACCTCCGCCAGAGGGGAGCCGGGTCCCCACGAGGCGAGCCAGGCTTTCCTTGGCCCGGGAGCCCTGAGGGTACGTGTCTTTAGCCTCTCGCCCACCGCTCCCGGCCAGAGGTCACCGACCAGCTGCCCGAGAAAGCAGGCCCGGGGAGGCTGTGTGGCCGGGCGCGGGGTGGTGGGGCTGGTGCGAGTGGGCACCTGAGGCCGAGCTGAGCAGGCCAGGGGCGCGGCTGGACTGGATCTGGCCTCAGGGTGTGTGGCGTCCCCGGGAGGCGTTTTCAGCGGTGGAAAGTGAGGCAGTGCTGTCTGCGAGGGCGAGTAGGAGGGGACCCACGGAGGCAGGCCATGCCGTTTGGCTGGCCTCATTTCTTTTTGAGGCCCGAACCAAGTCATCGTGTCTGAAGAGAAGCGTGTCAGAAGCCAGCCAGGGAATGCCCACAGAGCAAGGCCCACACAGAAGGGTCAAGCCCTGCCCGTCGCAGGAAATGGCCCAGACAGGGCGACTTTCTGCCCAGAGCAGCGTTCCCCTCCTGTCTTCAGTCTACGTCTGTGACGGTGACCGCTCCCTCCATTGCTGCCTCCTCCCCCGTGCAGGTGCCACCATGGACTCTGACTTCTGACCGGCCCCAGGCAGGAGGCGCACATCAGGACCCCAGCCCGCAGCCCGTCGCCATGGCTGCCACCAGCGGGGAGGGCCAGCTCCAGAGGATCATCCGTGATTTGCAAGGTACGAGGGAGCTGGGACCGTGCTCTTGCCGTTGCCGGTTGAATTGAGCCCGTTCATCCGTGTTCACCCCTGGAGTAATCGGAGCCGTCAGGACGCATCGTATTGAAATATTTGGGGCTCAGATATCTATCCTCAGAGCACTGTAAAGCCGCCTTGTAAACAGATTCAAATAGTCCTTTCCAAGTCTGCATCTGCTCCGTGTGTGTGTGTGTGTGTGTGTGTGTGTGTGTGTGTGTGTGTGTGTGTGTGTATGCATGCGCGCGCATCTGAATCACGAGCCTCTGCTCTGATGGAGTTGGGACAGTCAGGGAGCACTGTTTGCTTTCCCTCTGACCCGGAAGACCAGACACTCATCTTTCTTGTTTCACTATCTCACCTGGGGGCGATGGGCATACAGCCTGCTGCCTCCAGGCCTTCCCAGAGCTCAGCCTGGCAGTGAGAGAGGCCGCCCTATAGTCCCCTCCCTGGAGAGAGGCGAGGTGGGGACAGGGCGTGTGAAGAGGGGCAGAGGCGGGGAAGGAGGGATTTCTCCAGGGCTCAGAGGCCCAGGACCTGGAGTTCTGCTTTTCAGGTGATGGCCCCAAGGTCAGAACTTTGGCGGTCCCCGTCCCCTGCAGGCCCCCGGGCTGGCCCGGTGAGCCTGTTTGGAGCTTCAGCACATTTGCAACAACATGGTCTGAAGCTCACCACTTCCTCCATTCTCAGAGACCACAGCGACACCGTCCTGACAGACCGAAGGCCCAGGTTCTGAAACGTTCAGACACAGTGATGACTTGCAGTTGTCTTTCCTATCAGGGCCATCGGGCACGTGGGGGCCGCAATACAGTCCTTTATTCAGAAGGTCACGGTCAATGAGATAATCACTTTCTCAGGCTTCTCTCCTATTTATAAAGCACTTTGGGCCTCTAACTGCTAATAATTACATGACATTTCATATGTGCCAGGCACTGTCCTACACAGCTTACGGGTAATAACTTGCCGAGTCCTCACATTTGGTTCTGTGAGGTAGGAACCATCTCCGTTCCCATTTTGTAGATGTGGAAACAGGCACCGAGAGGTTCAGTGACTTGCCTATGGTCGCACATCCTGTCGGGCAGAGCCTGGGTGTGCACACAGAGCTGGTGCTGCAGTCTGTGTTCATAACCGCACCAGTGTGTGTTCAGCTAAAATGTTAGATGCTACACACACACACCCACCCCTTAAAATGACAAGCCCTGCAAATCCGAGTTCGCCGTTGGCCTTGGGCGGCATCTCCACAACTCAGGCGGTCTTCTCTGTGCTGCAGTCTCTGGTTCTCCAGCGTGACTGTGGGACCCAGAGGTCCTTACTGGTGGCAGAGAGGGGCCCCGGCAGAGCCGCGAACTGGGGAGGAGGACAGGCGTTCGCGTTCGTGCCGATGCCCTTTTCCACCCCATGCACGGGCTGCGTCAGGTCATCCCTGACATCCCAAGGCCACCTCAATGTCCTGGACACGTTTCACAGAGCACTTCGGTGGGAATTCGTAAAAGGCACCCCATTCTCAATACCCTTTCTTTCCGTCTGCTGGTCGACCACTCACTCCTCATGCTTCCCAAAGTTCTTCTTCTCTCTCCGAGGTCGGTGTCCCTTTGGTTACACTTCCCTGTTTGTTGTCTTAAAGATGCTGTGACGGAACTAAGCAAAGAATTTAAGGAAGCAGGGGAGCCCATCACGGATGACAGCACCAGCTTGCATAAGTTCTCTTACAAACTCGAGTATCTCCTGCAAGTGAGTGACTCCTGGAACGTGTCGATTTCCACCCTGCTGTCTCGTTTCCCTGTGGAGCGACTCATCAGCATTCAGGGTGTGGTCCCCGAAGCTTAGTAGAGCCATGAAGCTGTCCCAGTTAGACCGAAGGTCAGAGCAGTCCCCAGCGAGAGCTCGGACCTCCAAGTGCCGTCCTCTGGGAAATCGGAGTGTTACCCCTTAGACGACTTGGGAATCCAGAACGTTCTGTAGAGGTTCAGGTCCTCTTGAGGCAGGTCACGAGGTCACTACATGGCAGGGATCTTAACTTTAGGGCAGTCACATTCCCCCTTGAGAGTCCGGTGAGCACTGTGGAGTCGCTCCTTGAACGAACGTGCCCGTGCGTGTGTGCAGCCAGGCACACACTTCCCAGGAGCATGTGGGCGGCCCGAAGGTCACCCACAGGCCCCTGTTTTAGAGCCTCGCTGCTCGAAGTGTGGCCCACGGTCCAGCATCAGCGTCACCTGGGAGCATGCCGGGAACGTATTGCTGGGTCCTCCCCCTCCGGACTCCCCACTACCAGATCAGGAAGTTTTATTTTAACCTGCCCACAGCATAGTGCTTGTGTCTGCTTGGTCCAAGAAGCACAGATCTAGAGAACTCTGCAGATGTGGAAAAACACAGGCAAAATACTACCGCAGGAAGGCAAGGGACCAAATTGTTCACAGAAGTCATCTTTGGGTGGTCGTGTTAGATGTTATAATTTTTTCTTTGTTTTATCTGGGTTGCCTAACAGTATATGTGTATCTTCTATAATCAGAAAAATGCTATAAAATGTTATAGCACGATATGCATTTTGAACACCAATAGTTTGCAAAGCCACATTCCCCCATAGACTATAGGCTGGAGCCCACTGGAGGAGACGCCCCCGGAGTGCTGAGGGGCTCACCCTTCGCCTGCCTTTTCAACTGGTTCTCTGTTTCACGTTGTGAAAATATTTATGGACCCATTTTTTTTTCTTTTAGTTCATTTTGGTTTTGGATTTGAAATGACTCATAGCTGACATTTGAATTAATTGTATGAATATCGAAACATTATTGGCCCTTGAATAACTGGTAGAAAATGCCACTAACTCATGTCCTTAAGTCGAGACATGGTTAACACTCTTCACACTGCCCTCAGGAACTTTTCACTGGTATTTCTTTATCATAAGTCGTTATGTATCTATCAGAGTTGTCGATAGCAACTTTGGTGGTCTTCCGCTGAGCTCTGCACAGAGCTCCCTTTAAGGGATAAATCTTTGCAGAGAGGGGGCTATTATTCCTGAATCTTAGAGCTGTCTGACCTTGAGGTAGTTACTTAACCTCTCCTAGCCCCAGTTTCCTCATCTATAAATTGGGGATTAGAACACCTTCATTCACTAGTAAATAAAAATAATGCCAATGAGAGCCTTGCCCAGTGCCAGGCAACTAAGAAGCTGTTGTTACTCTTTATCACTTAAATGGTGGGAAGAACAGCAGTGGGTTTTGACCTCTTCTCTCTGTCCTTTTCCCTGCTCAGTTCGATCAGAAAGAAAAGGCCACCCTCTTGGGCAACAAGAAGGACTACTGGGATTACTTCTGTGCCTGCTTGGCCAAGGTCAAAGGAGCCAATGATGGGATCCGATTCGTCAAGTCTATTTCGGAGGTGAGCAGAATGGCCAAGGGCCTCAAGTCCTCCCCTCGCCTGCTTTAAGCATCGCTCGCAGAGACCTTTGCCGCGGACAGCTGAGTGGGGTTCGCAAGTGGTGAAGAAGTGAAGTGATCTAGTGCGGGCGCACTCAGTGCCCAGGGTTAGCTCCGGGAAGCCACTCGCATGAGCGCTAACCCGGCCGAGCAAAGGCTGAGCCCTGGCTCTGTCACTAGACCACATGCGCACATTACCTGCAGGGTGGGCCCTTCGCTCTGTGGTCTGCTCATGGCGCCCCCAGGACGGGTGCAGCACTGGACACCTCCACCGTAGTAACTCAGGATAGGATTCTTAAAGTTTTTCAAGCTGTTTTCCGTACAGTTTTCCCAGAAAACTTGCATTTGAAATGAAAAGAGTGATGTGGGATCTTGAGAGTCATTTCTTAAAATGCTGGTATGCTAAGCAGCCTCCCTCGTTGGGTTCTGAGCCCCTCGAGAGCAGAATGCCATGGCTTTGCTGTTGTGGAAAACTCCAGAACAAAACAAACACACATTCATTTATTCAATCTCTCTCCGCCTCTCCTCTCCTCTCTCTCTCTTTCTCTCCCTCCCTCCCTCCTTTCCTTCCCCCTCCCGCCATAAGCCTAGTCCATCTGAGAGTAAAGAACTTTGTACATCAGGGAGCAAGTCACCCCCTAGATTTAGGGCAGGAGGCCTAAAGCGTTCGTACATTTCACCTTTCTTTTCAGTGTCTCGTCAGTAAGATTGGAATCACTAAGTCAGTAGTCGTGCTCCGGGGCTGGCCTCCCACAGGGCCACAGAGTCAGGTGCTCTGGGAATAACTCCTGCCCGGCCATGCCAGCGGGAGCCGGGTGGGTTGCCTCTCACAGAGAACGACAGCTAAACCAACACTGAGGGCTGAGCATTTCCCCCCGGCTGCACCCGCTGACCTCTGAGGCAATGACGGACCCTGGCATGGAGACCGTTCACGTCCACGTAGCACACGCAGGTCTCGTGCGATCTCGCCTCCCGGAACTGTCAGGATCGGGACGTGGAGCAGCGCTTTAACGTGTCGTCACCGGAGAGGGTTCCCGTTGTCGCGTCCGCTCCACAAACCTAGGAGGTGTTCTCGTTGTCACGCCTTTCTTCCGTCCTTCAGAGCAGCTAAAGCCTTTGACTCTGTGACTTCGAAGAGCTGAAGTCTCAAAGTAAATTTAGTTTACTCCTCATGGCCCAGGGTTGTAAAATGCTCACATCTACTTTTTAGCTCGTTTCCTCTTCTTTTCTCATAACGTAGTCAAACCTTTAGTCACTCCAAGGCCAGGGAAACTTGACTTCTAGAAGCAAAAGCACTTCCCGCTTGCACAAACGTCGTTGGGTTTTGGGCAGCCGGCATGGGCTCTGCTTCCCGCGGGGTCCAGTTATCTCATCCCCGTTGAAGACCGCTCTGTGGGGCACCACTGAGTGGAATGGCTTGGGATGCCACTAGGCAGGATGGGCTGCTGGCTACTTGGGGTAACTTCAGTCAGCAATCAAGTGCCATCCAGGCCAACAAGCCAGAAGGTAAAAGTTAACGAGTAGGAAGCATTGCTGGGCCCCTCCGGTCCCTTTAGGGTGAGGTAGCCACTTGGGCTGAATATCCAAGGCTCTAGCCAGCCACCTCCAAAGGTTCAGAGTGGCCTCTCCCCGGACCGCGCGCACTTCCGCACTGTGGGCGGCGTGGGGACCAGGGTGCAGCCGGGCACCCCGCACAGCGGCCGGGCTGGAAGCAGAGTCGGCTCTCGCGTCCCCTGCGGATTTCCTGGCCTTCCCGGCATAGTGCATGTGAGAGTTCCGATTCAATGCTAAAATGTTTAAGGAATTAGGTAATGAAAGTGGAACCATGATCTCAAAAAATAAAAAATAAAGAGGTTGTGCAGTACTTTCCCTGGCAGTGCAAAGGAACTGTCGTTCTCTTCCACAGAGAGGTTCAAAAAGACCTCTTAAAATAAATAGCTCCTTTTACATATATATTAATGAATTCACTTAAAAATATAGACTCACATGTTTTCCATTAAAAAATGTAATGTTCTAAATGCTGTTATGATGGCCATTTCGCTAAGAAGAACTAGCCCTCCCTTGGGAGCTTCGGGACAGGGAGGCCGCCTGGCTGGGTTTGTGTGGCCGACACTCTTCGCTTCCCAGTGCCTGGCTCAGCTGTCCTCGGCCACCCGAGTTCCCTAGTTATCAGCACTGAACACTTGGTTCTCACCTCACTCATCAGGGGCAAAGGTATTTGGACACGGGGCTGTCGTCCAGATTGTCCCTTGGCCATCCATCACAGTCGACTGCAGGCCCGCCACAGTGGGCTTGATAAAGCCAGAGGCCAGGCTGCCACTCACCTTCATTTCCAGGCACCCCGATTTTGCCTCATACCCGCAAAACTCGGAGGGAACAATGTCCCACACCCCTGAAGTTCATGAGGTTTCACACCTTTATATTTTTTAAAACTTCTCTGTGTTGTGGTATCATTTCCTTGAGTCAGCCATCGCTCTGGGCTCGGAGGCCCCGTGCGCCAGGATGTTTACACCACGGCTAAGGCGCAGTGCTTGAGTGCGCGGTGTCTTCCTGTCCCGGTCCAGTGCCACAGTGGTTTGTCAGTACTGTGGCGGGTTGCGATGCTCGCGGCCAGACCTGCCGCCCCCTTCTTCCCTCCCCCAGCAGGTGGGACATCCACCTCTGAAGGCTGAGGAGGGTGTGGGTCTTTCTTTTCTGGCCCCAGTGAGGGCCAGAGCCCGACGAAACGGGCGTGAGTGGTTAGTGGAGAGGTTTTGAATCCTCCCCCCTTCCACAAGCCCTGGAGGCCTCTTCCCTCGCACCTCTCCTCCCAGCACCTCAGAAACAAGCCCAGACGTCAGCCAAACAGAGCTTGTCTTGCTCAGGTTCATTTCTGGGGTGAGAAGCCCCTTATTTACCTCCAGGTTTTATTGCAGATCTTCCAAATTCAGTCACACAGTTTTGACTCCAAACCCTGAGATTCTGATGGCGCAGAGGAGGGAGAATGACGCTGTAGTGGGACCCGCACGTGCTGGAGAGTCTCGAGAGTCTCTTGTGAGCACGCTGTTCTTGACCTGTTTGCTGGAGTCTGCAGGTTCTTCGTGCGTGGAGGCCTGCAGGAAGTCCGCCCACTGCAGGCCGCGCTCTCTGGGATGACCTGATCGAACGTTTTCTGTCCTTCAAGGGACATGAGTGAAGCCACTATGTAGGGTAGAATTGGGTGACATTTTATGCAAGCCATCTTTGAGGCCAGGTCTCTGAGAGTTAGGCCAGCAGCCCTTCATTTCTGTGTAATTTACCTTTTCCAGCTCCGAACTTCGCTGGGGAAAGGAAGAGCATTTATTCGCTACTCCTTGGTGCACCAGAGGTTGGCCGACACCTTACAGCAGTGCTTCATGAATACTAAAGTGACCAGGTAAATACATGAAGTGCAGGGTGGCCCTCCATTCCATTCAAAGGGGAAGTGAAGCTCCCTCTTTAATAACAACGACTGCAGCTGCATCGCCTGTTTGTGTCACAGCGTGGCACACGCAAAGCCCCTCCACACCTGGCAGCCCCTCCCGCCTCTCCCTGCCGCGGTCCTTGATGTGTGTGGGGCAGGGAGCGCGGAGTGATTACAGGTGAGGAAGGTGAAGCTCAGAGCGGCCAAACGCCTTTCTCTGGGCCCCAGCGGTGCTGAGTCGTAAAGCAGGAGCTTGGGGCCGGGTCTCATCTTAGTTTTCCCTGGTGGGTGGCATGGCCTTCCTTGGCGCTGACGCTGATGAACGGACACACCCCACTTGTCGCTCTGGACCAGTGGGCTACAGCCTTAGTCTCTGAGCAGAGTCACCCGTGGGGTTTTTAACGCCAGGGGACCTGGGGCCTCGCCCCAGACACAGAGTCGGGACCTGCTGGGAGTGTGTGGGCTCCCTGGGGATGCTGGTGGGGGCCGTTTGGGAGCCTTGGCGCTGCTGGCGGTGAGGAGGGTGGGGGCGGGGAGGGGGAGAGGCGGGATGGAGCGCAAAGCTGGGGGAGGACACCAGGCGAGGGGCTGCAGGTCGGTACCCATCAGGTGGACTCCGGGTCGCCCGGCACCCCTTTTCCAGCGCTGCCTCCCCTCTCCCTCGGGAGCATTCTTCCAGTGACTCAGATCACGTCTGAAGTTTTTTAAAAAACTCTTGGGGGAAAATATTTCATTTTGGTCAGGTCAGCGTGGCACTGCCTCCCCCACTTCTAACTCGGGTTACACAAGTCACACAGACACAGGCAACCGCCTGGCCCCAGTGTGATTCTCACCGTAAGAACAAGTGACTCAAGTAAGCATGCTCTTGAGGGAAATCGCTAGAGTGAACTAGGTATTTATTCATTTATTATTTCTACCATATCCGTTCCCCAAAAGGATATGAGGAACCTTAAATCAATTACTTGCCAAGAGAAGGTAGCCGCAGGGCAAAGAACACTTCCTTTTCTGAAAGAAAACCTCACCTTCTGTTCATTCTGAAAACTCAGTACAGGACATTGAACTCACTCACGGCTAGTTTCTGTAGTGGCATTAATGTTAACGCCGGGGCACAAAAGCCCGTCCCTGTGGGGTGCTGGCCGTTTCCCTTCCCAGGAAGTAGCAAGAATTTAAAAGGACGACACCGACCAGTTTAAAGAGCTGTCTGGCTGTTGTCCATGAACAGAGACATTGGAAGACACGCCGTTCATGACGGTTTTCACCGAACATCTAGAACAAAATAACCTTCGAATCACGTGTGCCGAGGTGCTTGACTCACGTGAATCCACAAAGCCTGGCTTGCCTCGCCTGTATCAGTTCTGTGATCGGTGTCCTGTGTCTCCCTGCAGTGACTGGTACTATGCGAGGAGCCCCTTTCTGAAGCCCAGACTGAGCTCTGACATCGTGGGCCAGCTCTACGAGCTGACCGACGTTCAGTTCGACCTGGCGTCGAGAGGCTATGACCTGGATGCTGCGTGGCCGACGTTTGCCAGGTATTTTGAAGAATCGCTTGGTTGAAAAGACGGGAAAGGGATGTTTGAAGTTTTGAAGGTTGCCTCCAGTCTACTCAAAGCATCTTTGTTTGCTCAGTAAATTACACAAAGTTTTGCGACTCTCATGCCTGCTAAATTTACAGACACAAGAACATTCAGGCTCCAGCCTTAAGCTGACCTGATTGGCCAGGTGGTATGAGTCATGGAGATGCTTGTGCTGAACCCAAGGCTTTTTAATGTGTTAATGACAGGGGAGAGGAGCACCTTAGGAAGTTAGGGTGTAATGGAGGCCTTGCAGGCAGTGAGAGAGGGGCTGAAAGCTACAGCCCATCCGTGTAGGGATGGCTGGTTTTCATTTCTTACACCCGTGTGGCGCTCGCCACACCATGCAAGTGAATCCTCACCACCACCCCAGGAGGGCGGTGCTAAGGAGACAGGCCGGTGTGAAGGGGTGAGCCCCACGTCACAGTGGGGGGCAGCAGACTTAAGTCGAACTCAAGTCCATAGTCTTTGTTTTATTTTTACATTTTGTTAATAAGGGTTTTACATTTTTAATTTTCATATTCTGTGTTACAAAACATTTTCTGTGTCGAGAATAGTATTGTGTATAATGATATCCATCTGCCGACCACCAAGATTTAATGGCCAGCATTTGCCATGTTCGTTTTTACTTCATATTGTCCTTTTTAAGACTTTAGTTTTGAAGTTATTTTAGAATTACCGAAAAGCTACAGAACTAGGGCAGAGTACTTATTTATCTTTCATCTCTATTCTCGTTATCCATGTATTACCACAAGTATTTTATCATTCTTTACACGTACGTGTTGGTTTATTTCCTAAGCCATCGGAGAGTGAGTCACAGACTTAATTCCCTTTCCTCCAATACACTTCATTGTGTGTTTCCTAAAATCAAGGATGTCCTCTTCTGGAACCTCAGGACAGTTATTACAATCAAGAAACTAATTTTGATACAGTACGACTATCTAACTCGCAGACCCTATTAAGAATTAATATTAAGAATTATCTCAACGTCATAACTAAGAGCACACGTTGCAGTTAACTGTCGTGTGGCTGTTTGGGAAGAGCCCTCCTTCATTTGGAACAGTTTCTCAGTCTTTGTTTTTCATGGCAGAGACATTTTTGAAAAGCACGGGTTGGTTATTTTGTAAAATATTCCTTTCGGGAGTTTGTCTAGTGTTTCCTCATTATTAGATTCAAGTCAAGCATTTTTGGCAGAAATACCTCAGACACACCACGTTGATTTGTTTCATCATGAGCTCGGTTAACCGTGATAATTTGGCTAAGGTAGTGTCCGGCAGATTTCTACTAAAGTGACTAGTTTTCTCATTGTAACTAATACGTATCTATCTTATAGTAAGGTACTTCGAGATTAGGTCATTGTCCTTTTTCTTTTAATAAATCTCTCACCTGTTAGTTTTGGCATCCATTGATAATTCAGGCAAGATTTTACTACGTGTGTATCCATGAATAGCTTAAATGTATAGTTTTATTTTGCATACGTTGCATCAGGAGATAGCTATCCGTTTGCAGCTTGCTTTGTTCCCTCCACATTGTTTTTGAGGTTTTTGTCTGTATTTGCGCATGGACTTGTAGAGGTGCGGAGCAGGGGTTGCAGCCACGGCGCCCAGGGCGGTTTGTGACGCCGCTTTGCCCATCTGTGGCCGCGTTCGTGCCGCAGTGGCGGAGTCGAGCTATTGTGACAGAGATCATAAGGCTCGCAAGCCCAAGGTACTTACATCTGGTCCTTTATAAGAAGAGGTTGCCCGCCCATGGTGTGGGGCGTTTCGTTGTGCGAAGGAACCGCAGTTTAACTGTTTGCCTAGCGATACAGAGTTAGGCGGGCTCCACTTCTGTCACCGGGCCGCCAGGAGCGTGCCCCCGGGTCTCCGTGTGTGCACACACGCGACAGTCTTCAGCGTGGATTCCCGGGTTGTGGAGACCAACAGGTTTTAAAATGGAGAAGGCTTCTGGTGAAATAAAAAATACTTAGTTGGCAACGTTCCCCCTAAATGGGCATTATCACACAAGTGTGTGTGTTTCAGGGCTGTCAAATAGACCTTTCTGCAGTGAGAAGAATGTTCCGTATCTGCACTGCCCAGCGCAGTTACCGGAGCCAGAAGCAGGTCTTTAGCCACGTTACATGTGTGTCGTTGCACAGCGGTGACCACGAGCCCCTAATCCCGGCGTGACCTTTCTTTACCAGATCGACTGCCACTCGTTCCCCACTAGCGGACAGACTGTAGCAAGCACCAAAAGTTAAGGAAAATTTAAACCCCGAGTGGGGAGGTGTCACGTTCACTTAGTTCTTTTTCGGCACTAGGAGGAGAGCCATCATGCTTAACTTCAGCAGCGGAGTCCCTTTGCTGCAGACCAACGTAAATGTGTTCTTCGGTGGGAACTGTGGGGTTTTCCTTCTCATCCTCTGTCTGGGGGGGCATTGGCCCCCACTACCACCCGCCTGCCTGGTGACGGCCGAGGCCTTGGTGTGCGCGCGTGTCCTGCTCTGACGCAGGTATCAGGTGTGTCCGTTTTGTGGCCTCACAGGAGGACGCTGGCCACCGGCTCTCCTGCTTACCTGTGGAAACCCCCCAGCCGAAGCTCCAGCATGAGCAGCTTGGTGAGCAGCTACCTGCAGGTAATGCCAGAAGGGCTGGGCATCTCTTCACCACGGTGCCGACCAGGGCGCGTCCCTGCCCCGCGCAGCTCAGGGTGATGTCCTCAGACACCTGTTGTTCTAGTCAGCAATAGTAACCCTCTGTTACACCCGCTATTTCCTAGAGTCCAGGTTTTATAACCAAATAAAACTTAGGCCTTTTAAAAATGAAGTTATTTTATAAGCTGTTGAACAGTGTTTTAAAAGCAGCCGTCAAATCCTGACTAGCTCGAGAAACTCACCTGGGGTCATGTAATTGCTGAGTTTTCACTTCTCTTCTCATTAAACTGTAAGCTTTTCCAAATGGCCATGCAGCTTAATTCCAAAGGCACTTGTTTTTTGTTTTTCCTTCCCAGACTCAGGACATGGGCTCCAGCTTTGACCTGAGCGGCCCCTTAAACAACGAGGCACTGGAGGGCTTCGACGAGATGCGGGTGGAGCTGGACCAGCTGGAGGTGCGGGAGAAGCAGCTGCAGGAGCGAATGCAGCAGCTGGACAGAGAGAACCAGGAGCTGAGGGCAGCTGTCAGCTCGCAGGGAGAGCAGCTGCAGATGGAGAAGGACAGGGGCCGCGCCGCAGCCGAGGACAACGCCCGCCTCACGCGCATGGTGGCCGAGCTCCAGAAGCAGTGGGAGGTCACCCAGGCCACGCAGAACACCGTGAAGGAGCTGCAGAAGTGCCTGCAGACCCTGGAGCTGGGCGCTGCGGAGAAGGAGGACGATTACCGCTCGGCCCTGCGGCAGCTGGAGGCCATGCTGCAGCCCCTGGCGCAGGAGCTCGAGGCCACACGGGACTCACTGGTTAGGCAGAACCAGCTCGTAGCTAATGTGCCAGGTCCACTGGGCACAGCTGAGCAGAAGGCAGATGCAGCGCTGAACACGAAAGGGCAGCAAGAGCTCATCCGCAGTGACTCGTCCCTGGACGTCCAGGAGCTTAGTAGGCAGCAGAGCGCCCAGCTGGAGCAGCTGGCCAGGGAGCTGCAGCTGAAGGAGGAGGCCCGGGCCGGCCTGGAGCGCCTGCTCGGGGAGATAGTCCCGCTCCAGGAGCAGCTGCTCGGGAAGGGGCAGGAAGTAGCCCAGCTCCGGCGACGGCTGCAGGAGTCACTGGCCCATTTGAGCTCCCTAGAGGAAGAGCTAGCGGAGTCCAGGCAGGGGGAGCGGCAGCAGCGTGAGGAGAAGTTGCTGCTAGAGCAGGAGGCCAGGTCCCTGGCGCGGCAGCTGCATCTCCTGGAGACCCAGCTGGTACAGGTGAGCCAGCACGTGAGCGACCTGGAGGAGGAGAAGAAGCAGCTCATCCAGGACAAAGACCACCTCAGCCAGAAGCTGGGGAGGCTGGAGCGGCTGGCAGGGCAGCCAGGCCCAGATGGGCCGGCGGCGGGTGAGAAGAGCGGGGCTCCGGCCCCCGTGGACGCTGCCCTGCCGCGGGCCTCCGAGAAGCCAGAGGAGCAGAGAGGCCTGCAGGAGGGGCCCGGGGGCGATACCGCGGTGCAGAGGAGCGCCCAGGAGGAGGAGCTGCAGCAGGCCAACAGGGAGCTGGAGGCAGAGCTGCAGAGCATGGCCGCGCGCAACCAGCTGCTGGAGAGCAAGCTGCAGGCCCTGCAGGCTGACTACCAGGCATTGCAGCAGCGGGAGGCAGCCATCCAGGGCTCCCTGGCTTCCCTGGAGTCCCAGCAGGCCAGCATCCGGCACATGGGCGAGCAGATGGAGGCAAGCCTCCTGGCTGTGAAGAAGGCCAAGGAGACCATGAGGGCTCACGTGGCGGAGAAGGAGGCCGCCCTGCAGAGCAAGGAGGCCGAGTGCCAGCAGCTGCGGGAGCAGGCGGAACAGGGCCGGCAGCTGGCAGAGGCCCGGGAAGGGGAGCTCAGGGCTCTGGAGAGCCAGTGCCGCCAGCAGGCGCAGCTGATCGAGACCCTCACAGCAGAAAAAGGCCAGCAGGGGCTCTGCCCACCTCACGAGAATGAGTCCCATGAGCTCGCTGCCCAGCTGGCCTTGTCTCAGGCACAGCTGGAGGTCCATCACGGGGAGGCTCAGCGACTGCAGGATGAGGTGGTGGACCTCCGGGCCAAGCTGCAGGCAGCCCTGGGTGACCAGGAGAAGGTGCAAAGCCAGCTGAACGTGGCCGAGGCAGCTCTTCAGGAGCACAAGGCCCTTGTGCAGCAGCTGAAGGAACAGAGCGAAGCCCTCAACAGGGCCCACGTCCAGGAGCTGCTGCAGTGCTCGGAGCGGGAAGGGGCGCTGCGGGAGGAGAGGGCCGATGAGGCCCATCTGAGGATGGAGGAGCTCCAGGCCCTGCGGGAGGAGCTGTCCCAGGCCAAATGCAGCTCCCAGGAAGCCCGGCTGGAACACGCCGAGCTGCAGGAGCAGCTGCACCGGGCCAACACGGACACGGCCGAGCTCGGCATCCAGGTCTGCGCACTGACCGCGGAGAAGGAGCGGATGGAGGGGGCGCTGGCCTGCACCGTCCGGGAGCTCCAGGATGCGAAAGAGGCGGCCTCGAGGGAGCGAGAGGGCCTGGAATGCCAGGTGACGGGGCTGCAGCGAGAGAGGGACAGCTTGCAGGAGAAGCTGAAGGCGGCCGAGGAGGCAGCCAGCTCCCTGCCTGGCTTGCAGGCCCAGCTGGTCCAGGCCGAGCAGCAGGCCCAGAGCCTCCAGGAGTCTGCACAGCAGGAGCTCGACACCCTCAAGTTCCAGCTGAGCGCCGAGATCATGGACTACCAGAGCAAGCTTAAGGTAGTGCTGGGCCTGGACTACGGGGCTGCAGCTGTCCCCTGCGGCAGGGCCTGATGGGTTCGGGAGAAGACGGGATGCACTTTCACCCGTATGGCACATGGGGGCCTGGTCCCGTTCTGCTGTCACAGCTCACAGCATCCTCTTCCCCGCAGGAACACGTTAGGGACACAACTTTGGTCCACACAGAATTTTTTAAATTAGTAGGCAACATTTAAAGAGCGGGATGTTTACAAATTCAACGAGGGGGCTTCTTTTGAAATCTTGGGGGATCTTCAAGCCTGTGCCCCATTCCCACATGGCAGGAGTCAGCAGGAGCTCGGTGGGGGCTGCCCACTTTAAAGGAGGCGCTCGTTCTCTGGTGTTTTCCTTGCTCTGTCTTTGTACTTGCCCAGCTCTTGAGTTTGAGACCCCTGCCGTAGCCTCTAGCTCCCCCTGCAGAACGCCAGCAGTCCCTGGCTGCCTCGAGTCCTGTCCCCGGATTCTCTGTCCCTTCAGGCACCAGCCCGACACCAAGTGCAGGTGTAGGGAACTGACTCGATGGGTTTTCACAAGGCCTTTGGGACGCGCGAGCTCACGAGAGCAGCGGTTATGCGTGTCTCTGATGCCGCCCGAAGGAGAGGGCTACGCGCCGGGACGCGGGCGGGCGGCGCGGGGCTTCGCTCTCCAGGGCCGTCGCCCGTGCGTCCGCGTCCAGGCCTGCGCACTCTCAGACCGCGGCCGGCCCTCGGCGCCTCGGCAGCCGCCGGGCTCGTTCCCACAGATGTGCCCCCGGCCCGGCAGCCCATCCCGTGCCGCTCCCCGTGCTCACGGGCCGCTTTTCCCTTGCAGAAGTGAAACTCAGAGTTCGGGGGCCAAGCTAAGCTTCTTAGGAAGCTCGAAATGATGTTGTTAGCAACGAACCATGGAGCATATCGGGCTTGGGGGATTCGGCTGCTGAGTCTCAGAACAGGGACCTCGCTTCTATGATCCCTTTCTCGTCCTCTGCAGACGGCCACTGAAGAGTGCCGGAGCCTGAGGGGCCAGCTTGAGGAGCGAGGCCAGCGGCTGCAGGCCGCCCAGGAGGCTGTGGGGAAGCTGGAGGTAGGCCCGGGCCGGGGGCGTGCTGGAAGCCTTGATCAGCGGTTGGCCCCCCTGGTCATGTCCGGTCCCAGTGTGTGGGCCTGTCAGGGAGAGGCGGTCTGCTTTGGTTTTCACTGTGCCATTGAGGGGCTCCCTACAGGCCTTCCGGTTCCCAAGCCGAGGCTGTCATCAGTTCACTTCTATGGACACCCCGAGTTTGTATCACAGTCCCATTCTACCCCCCGGACCCCTGGGCCGAAGCTGCCATGTGTGTTTTTCACCCAGCCCTGTGGAAAGGAAACACGCCGTCCCTAGTCACCTCTGCCGGGGTCCGATAAGCGACTCGGGACTGAGCGGGAGCAGGGGTGTCACTGAAACCCGTCTTCACGGCAGTGACTGTTCTAAGTGAGCCCTGCTCTCTGCCACCCCAACTCTGTCCCCACCCTGGAGGTTCTCATACCTGCTACCCCCCCAACCACTACAGCCGGTCGCAATTAGTGCTCGAGGAACACGATTACAAATAGGACTGTCACACTCCACAACGATAGAACAAAGGTTCTTGCCTCTTGCATTTAAAAACAAACGGCCCCCCGGTTAGCAGCAACCCGGCCAGCCCAGGCGGAGAGTGTTCAGGTGACTCCGCGGCACCTGGCACACCCTTCTGCAGCCGAGTGTCTCCCCACCCCCCGGTGTCCTGGCAGGCTGCGCAGGCGGACGTGGGAGAGAAGCTGAGCCGCACCAGCAGCCGCCTCGCAGAGTGCCAGGCCGCCATGCTGAGGAAGGACGAGGAGAAGGCCGCCCTGCGCGAACGCTTGGACAGGTGAGCCACACGGTCCCCCCGCAGCCCGCGTCCAGTGTTCACATGTGCACATCTTCCCTGGGAAATGACAGGCGCAGGCTAGGCGCAGGGTTCTCGCGGGCTCACCCTGCGCGAGCGGCCGGGACCGCGCCTGCTCCCGCAGCCCTCGTGGCTCTGCGCCCTCTCGAGAGCGCATGGTGCTGTCGCCCTCTTGCCGTCAGCCGAGCTGCCTCTCTTCAGGCTCGGGGACCCCCTGGAGCTGCGAGCTTGAGCCCATCGTCTAGCGAGGGGGCCAAGCTGGTCCTCCGAAGCCCGACGAAGACAGGGTGAGCAGGAGGAGGGCGTGCCGGGGTGGAATCTCGCGTATGCCCCCCGCAAAGGCAGCACAGCAAGTCGTGCCACGGCTTTCACCTTTCTCCCTCCCCCCCCCTCCCCGCCTGTCCCCCTGCACCCTCCTTTGAGGCCTGGGCCCAGGCTCCATGGGAAATCCAGGACATGCCAGATATTCGTTCGGTGAACTGGATGCGCATTTCTTTTCATCTGACTCTTCCAGAGTTCGAATCCTATAGGGGCTCTGGGTGCGTTTAGCCAGATCACGCTCACGTGACAGTTTAAATAGAATTTTCTAAGTGGGTTTGTTTTTTGTTAAATGCTGTAGCAGTGGTTATTTGTGAGACCTCTCAGAGCCTTTGTTTTAGCTGCTCAAAGTTGCATACTCCACCTGCCTCGGATTTGATTGTGTTAATTCACTGTGTGACTAAGCTGTGTCTGTGTGTTTGTGCGTACATCCACAAGATCGTTTTGGTGGACAGTGTCTAGTAACCAACCTCCTGACAGCATTATACTGGATGTGAAAAGGCTGCATTAAATACAAATTAATTCGTCTTTTCAGAGCCCTCTGTTCACTGGAGCTTTTATGAACATCTTGCTGGCCTTGGGAGTTTCTAGGGCATCCTTGGAGAACCCCTGCCTTGTAGGATAGCCAAGCTGAGAGTGGGGTGGGCAAGAGCGCGGGCCGGCCAGCCGCCTGTGCTGTAGACCGAGACCCCGCGGCGCCCCACACAACTCCCTAGGCCTCGGGGTGTCAGCGGGAGCACCTGGCAGTGCAGGTCGAGGGCCTGCTGTGGGCTCAGCTCCGTGCCCCATGCGTAGAGTCCCAGAGACCCGTGGACGGCTGGTCCTCCATGTGGTCGCCTCCAGGAAGCTATGCTTCTGTTCTTTCTGTCCTGACTCCTTTTTATCTCTTGCTAATTCCCTCACCCCCCTCGTGGCTCACAGGCCTCGCCCATCCATCTCCTCTCATAACCCCAATCCTGGCCCAGGAACCAGTGGGACAGAGTTCACTCACCCTGGGTGCCCCTGGTGACCTGAGGTCAGCCTGCTGTCCCAGAATGCCCCTTGTACTTGGTGCATGTGCGGGGTGAGGGTGGAGAGTTGGGCTCGTGAGGGAGTCGACATGGTTAGGGGAGCACACTGTGTGTGAGCAGGTACTGCCGAGGGGCTCCTTCCCTGTGAAGGGGGCCAGGCTGGAGGGCAGTGGGACCCCTTATTAGAGGCTTGGGATAGCCTGGGGCACAGGGGAAGCTGGAAGTCGTGAGTCAGCAGGAAAGCTTACCACTCCTCCTCCAGGACCCAGAGAGAGCTTGAAAAAGCTACGACCAAAACCCAGGAGTATTACAGTAAGCTCTGCCAGGAGGTGACAGACCGGGAGAAGAATGACCAGAAGATGCTTGCCGACCTGGATGACCTGAATAGAACCAAGAAGTACCTGGAGGAACGGCTGATAGAGCTGCTCAGGTGAATGTCGGGACACCCAGGTGGCTGGGGTTTCCCCCCGAGCTTGGTTTTTCTTTAAAGAAGTGCGGCTGTTCTTAGAAGTGGGAGCGCTGCCTCCCCGGCGCTGTCTGGGTGCGGTCTGTCTGTGTGGAGCGCCTCCGCACCCCTGCGGCGTCTGCGCGGCCCGTGGCGGCCTCGCGAGGCTGGCGCTGGCTGCCGGCGCTCATCCGGTTTGCCCTCACGTCGCTTCGTGATTATCTTCAGTCTCTGTGCTTAGTCACAAGAGTGACCATAAGTGATGCTCAGGATCTTACAGAATGTCCCCCTGCCCTTGCTCCTCTGTCGTGAGCCCTTTTCTCCTTCTCTTCGCCACTGGCCCCGGGACCAGGGTGCCCAGACTCTGGTGCAGGGAGCGACAGCTATTGTGAGTGTGTGCGCCGGGCCAGGGGGCCACGGCATGCTCCTGCCTCCTGCCAGGTGGTGCCGCACGCCCTGAGCCGAGAGTTGCCGGGCCACCGTATTTCTTAAGAGAAGGTGGAAATCTAAATTTTTATGCGAAATTGTCATGACTTTTAAACATTGGCAAGTCATTCAAAAATTTTTAAACTTTTCCTTATGGAAATGGTCAGATAAACAGAAAACCAAATAGCGATGCCTCCCTCTGGCGTGTTCCCAGCTTCGGCATTACTCAGTTCGTGGGTGATCTCATTCCATCCGGAGCCCCACCCACCTCCCCCACCTCCCAGATTCCTCCGAAGCAGGTAAGTCCCACGTGGCAGATCGTCCCCAAATGTTCCAGGCTGTATCTCTCCGAGACAAGCACTGTCCGTTTTAAACAGCCACAGCGTCGTTACCACACTTAAAAGGTGACTGTATTCCTGACGTTGTCAAGCATCTAGCTAGTCGCCTTATCGTTTCTTCTCATCAGGATCTAAGAGAGATCGGTGCACCGCGTAGAAGCACGTTCCTCAGATCTCTCTAAGCCTGTGGGTTTCCCCACCGCCTCTCTCTCTCGTCCCCTTTGCCGCTGACTTGTGGAGAGGCCGGGCCTTCCGCCCGGGGGTTTCCGGGGCCCGCGGAGTCATCTCCTGTGTCCTTGCAGTTTGCGTGTTCCCTACAAATCGATAGCAGGAACCAGAGCCGAGTTCTCAACCCTGACCGCACGTCGGAATCGCTGAGGCCTCAGTTAAAAACATCTCCAGGCCCCCGCCCCCCACCCCAGACAACCAAATTAGAATTTCGGGGAGCAGGTCCAGACATCAGGGAGCCGGAGCTGAAACCCCAGCTCCGCTAGAGCCTTGCCCAGGCTCGGGTCCGAGCTTCCGGCCAGAACGCGTCATGGACTCGGCTTCTAGTTCCAGGTCTTTCCTTCAGGAGCCACTTAAAACCCGACCAGCCCTCCCTTTGCATGTTAGCGGCCGTGGATAAGCCGTGCCTAGATCTGTGCATGTATTTGGGGTTGCAAAGTGGTGATATTAAATTATAACTTAATTGGAAGCTTAAAAACTTTGCCCATGTGTCATCGATTTGCACACTTGTAACTCAGGGCCTTCGTGACCTCTGAGTGCAGTCATTGCCCCAAGGTGTATGATGAAAAGCCCCAGGTGCCGACAGTATCCCACATTCCCAGGGTGTGGGCGCCTGGCCTACTGGGACAAAAAGGACAAGCTGGACCGGCCGTGAGACGTGCCGGTCTGGAGAATGAATCTTCGTGCTTTCCGACAAGTTCAGGTGTCCTTAAAAAGCCAGTCAGTTCCACGTCTGGCTTTGGTTTTAGGGGAAGTCGTCTGGGGTCGATGTGGGAGCCTGGCTGGCGATGGAGCTGGTCTCTCTCAGGGCTCGAGTGGCTCTGCTGTTGGTCATCGGGGCACAGGTGCTGCTGGGCCACATTAACCCTCAGGACAGTGGCCGGGGTCCCGTCCAGGAGAGAGTCAGACCTCCCCACGTCAGGAGGCACAAGCCTGGAAAATGACCGTCAGCAGCAGTAAGGAAGTCTCTGCACGCACCCCGGTGAGACGGCCGTGGTCGGCGTCGCCAGACTAGGAAGCCTCCCGCTTCCTGGAGCGACCGCCCCATCCCTCGGGGGAGCAGGGAAAGTTAACGTCCCGTCCGAGTCCAGGCTGGGAAATCTTTCTGCGATGATCGGTCGTTACTTGAACCATAAACCGTAAAACCGTAAGGGGTCCCGAGTGCACGTCGGGTTCGGGGGGGCGGTGCTGTCGTGGTCCTCGGGCGCACGGCACACAGACTCTCATGCAGTCGTCACGCCACGTCGTCGCTCGAACTCCCAGTGGCCCTGTGCACTGTCGTTTAGACGCCCGAGCAGCGTGCGACCCCTCGTCCATGCTGGCACCCTTGGCAGTCGCCAGAGCCTCTGCTGTACCTGCCGGACTGCCGCCTCCTCCACCGTGGCGTCAGTTAAGGGCCCGCATTTTCGGAGGGTCCTCTTGAGTCTGGGACCGATGTGGGTGACAGAGGAGCCCGAGGGCCGATGTGTTTCCAAGTTAAAAGTGGATTTTCCTTCTGTGTCTTGGCAGGTTTGAAGTCAGTCTTTTGAAATGAATTGGGGATAATTCCGCTGTTTTCATGGATTCTTTCTTTTCTCCTCGAATGTGGCTCTGTCACAGGGACAAGGACGCCCTCTGGCAGAAGTCAGACGCCCTGGAGTTCCAGCAGAGGCTCAGCGAGGAGGAGCGGGGTCCCGGCGACTCGGAGGCGAGCCACTGCCCCGACTGCAGGCGGGGGTTCGGCTGGACGGTGCGGCGGCACCACTGCAGGTCCACGGCGGCGCGGGGCTCCGGGGCCCCGGGGAGGGGGAGAGTGACGCGGGGCTGGGCTGGGGCTGAGGGGCCCGCAGGGCTGGGGCGCGCTCACAGACCAGCAGCCCCGGGCCCGCCGAGCCCGCAGGGACCGGAAGCGGTGTTACTGGAACCCGGGGGGGGGGCATGGGGGCCCAGGCGGCTCTGGGGGAACCCAGAGAGCAAGGACACTCCCTGGCCCAAAGGAGGGGAGGCGACGTCAATCTCGGACCGTGCCGGGGCAGAGGGAGCACCGTCCGCACGGGCCGAGGCGTGGAGTGCACACCCGTGTGCTGGGTCAGGGAGGGCGGGCGTGGCCACATGCCTCGTCCCCCTCAAACGCCCTCCCGCTGAGCTCTCAAGTGGGGGTGGGGCCAGGGCGGACGAGAGCCACGCGGTGTCCAGAGCCCAGCACAGAGCCCAGTTGCGGTGCCGGGCAGATGGCGTCCGGGCCAGAGTGCGCCGTGCTCACAGCCTGTGCTCGTCCGGTCCCCAGGGTGTGCGGCCGCGTGTTCTGCTACTACTGCTGCAACAGCCACGTCGCGGCAAAGCCCGGCGGCCGGAAGGAGCGCTGCTGCCGGGCCTGCCTCCAGAAGCTCGGCGAGGGCCCCGGCTCCCCCGCCAGCTCCAGCTCGGCCGCCAGCCCGGGGGAGCCCAGCCCCGCACCGTCGCCGGCCCACGCTGGGCCCCCGGCCGCCGGAGGCCAAGGTCAGGGTCCCGCTGCCGCCCTCGGTGTTCTCGGGCGCCACCCCCACCTCGCGCCCCCATCGTGGCTCGTTCGCCATAACAAGAGTGGCTCAGCGTTTCCCAAACCTGGGCTTTACTTTACAGAAGTGCTAAAAATATCATGCCACCAACCTGAGACTTTCTTTTTGATGTAATTAGGCTTGAAAGAGAATTGAAAAGGGAATAACTCTCTCCCGACACGATTTAGTGTTGTTTAGCAGGAGCTCTGTGTAGCTCTCAGCTCACACACTGCCCATGGAGCGTCTCCCACAGCCCGGCCCGACATCCCCCCTCTTTCCCAGCAGGCCAGGGGACAGCCACCGCCTTCCCGCTCCTCCCGTGGCTCACGTTCCCCCTCAGTGCCCGGGGGGATGTGTTCGCCTTTGTGCCCTTTCACCTAGCTCAGTAAAAAGAAGTGGGATTTGGCTCCTGCTGCTTCTGCTCCAGGCTCAGCCTCGCAGACCGGTCCAGCGTGCCCTCTGGGCCAGGACTGTGGGTGTCGGGGAGGGAGAGCTGGGACGGCAGGGGCAGAGGCGCGTCCCATCTTCACGCAGGTTCACGGCCTCCTGCGGCTGGTCCGTGTGGACTCTTCCTCGGCCTCTGCCCGGATCCCGGGCAGCCGGCCTTCACAAGTGCTGCTTGCTCCCCTTTTAACTCATCAGGGTCGGCAGACCCCACCACTTACACTGGCTGCAAAGAGCCGCCCGGCTGGGGACACATACGTCACACAGTTTCAGTATATCTTAAAATCTTCTCATTAAAACCTTTTTTAATTATTGAATTTTGGGGCTCTTCATGTATTCTAGGTACAAATTACTTACTTACAGATATGCATTTTACAGATATTTCCCCCCAGTCTATAGCCTCTCTTCATTTTCTTTCAAAGAGCAGAAATGGTGTTCGTAGAGCAGATATTAATAATTCTGATGAAGTCCAACCTATCAGTTTTTATTCCTTGTGGATCAGATTTTTTCTTTTCTTTTAGTGTCATATATGTTTAACCCAAGGACTCAGAGATCTTCCTTTTCTCTACAAATTTTATAGGTTTAGGCTGCATGTTTAGGTCTCTGAACCATTTTGAGTCTGTTTTTGTGTGTGGCGTGAGCTCTTTGTAGAGAGAGTCACCTTTGTTTTTTGCGTGTGGTTGTCTCATTGTTTTAATACCGTTAGCTTAAGAGTATTAACTTTCCTAGAGAATCGTCTTTGCGTCTTTGTCGAAAGTCAGTCACCCTCACGTACTTGGGTCCGTATCTGGGCTCCGTCTTCCGTTCTGTTTATGCGTGTGCGCCGCCTTCTACCAATAATGCCGCAGGTAGGGTTATCAGAGCTTTATGATGAGTTTTAAAATGGGGTAGAGTTTTGTTCTTTATCAAGGCCCTTTGCTTTTTCACATAAATTTTAGAATCATTTTGTCAGTTTCTACTCAACATTCTGGTGAAATTTTGATGGGGATCGCGCTGACTCTGTAGATCGGTGTGAGGAGAATTGACATCTTAACATAGTTGAGTCTTCCAGGCCATGAACATAGCACAGCTCTCCATTTACTCAGGTCTTTTTGGATTTCTCTCGGTGGACAGCGTTTTGAGCCCCTTGTGCTCCTTTTCCCTGCCCTCTTTCTCTTCCCTTTCCTCTGCCGGTCTCGGAAGGCAAGTTCAGGAGTGTGGCCTGGTCTATGGAAAGAAACCAATCCTGGTCCCCTTTTCCAGCCTATGCCTCAAGCCCCGCCTTATGCAGACCAGATATGAGGAAGAACATTCATTCTAAAGCACGGCCTGTCCCAGGAGCCATGTGGCAGGACAGGGCCAGCTAGGAACTGGTAGCCCATGTGGACCCGTCGTCTTGCTAAACAGCCCGGGGATCTTCCCCTTGTCCCGGCTCGCTGACGGGTGTTCCAGCAGTGGCACGGAGTGGCACCGTGCCGGCGTGCCGAGTTCACTTGTTTTGATTTTTGACATTTCCTGTCTCTCTATCTGTTTGCCTTCTTTCCTCCCTCCCTCCCTCTCATCTGCCTTTTCCTCTTGCTTTCTTCCTCTCTTTCACCTCAGACCTGCAATCACATTTTCTGTGCCACGTGCAAGAGAGTGCTTTTGGGTGGGTGACTGGCACGGGGGCCTGCGAAGGCGGACGCCAGCCCCCCCTAGTTAGAGCACAGTGGTGGCTGTCGCTCCTTGAGCAGGGCCAGGGGCTTTCCCACCCCCGCGCCTCGCCGGGCCAGGACGGCGGGGCAGGTCCGACAGGTGCTTTCTGAGTGGGTAGGGGGGTGTCCATGTCTACGGCTCAGGGATTCAGCAGCACAGAAGTGCGTTTCCTGTTCTGTTGGGTTCTATTCTGGTGAGGTTCTGATAAAGTTATCCCCGCCCCCCCAAATAAGGCTCCTCGGAGACTATGTAAGAACTCGGAACCCCTCTCAGCCCTCGCTGAGGGGCTTAAGAGAAGTCGCTTAAGGTGTACAGTCCGCTTCACCGCTAGTCCCTCCTTGGCTCTTCGGGAACGTGCCAGCGGATACTCCTCTCCCGCGTGGACCTCAGGGGTGCCGTGCGAGCGAGCCAGACTGGGCATAACCGTGCGTGTTTCTCTTCTCTCCCGACCCGCCTCCACGGTCCAGGCGCGAACGCGGACTGCAGGCCACCGGACGACATCGTGTTCGACATCATCACGGATGAGGAGTTGTGCCAGATACAGGAGGCCGGCTCCTCCTCGCCCGAAACACCCACCGAAACGGATTCTTTCGACCCAAACATGGCTGACCAGTGAGTAGATGTCACCTCCGTGTGCTGAGTGCTCATTAAATGCCTGGCCCCCACGCTTTGGCATCAAGGGACCAGGGGCGCTGGAAGCAGGAGGGGCTGTCTTTGCTTAGGGAAGGTGCCTCAGAGCAGTGCTCGGCGTGGGCTCGGGGCGTGGTCAGTGTTGAGCCTTTTCACGGAGTTGGCGGGAATGTCCGCGATCCCCGGTTTCAGCATCTCCCTCAGGCCTCTCTTGGCTTGAGCAGCTACATCGATCTGCCCAGGCCACCATAACAAAATACCCCCCACCCAGTGGCGTAAACCAGTTTGTTTTCTCACAGTTCTGGAGGCTGGAGGTCCCAGGTCGGCAGTTCGGTTTCGTCCGAGGCCTCTCTCCTCGGCTTGTGGACCGCCACTCTCCTGCCGCCTCTTCACATGGCCACCCCTTGGTGCACGTGCACCCTGGTGTCCCTGTGTCCCTGTGTCCTCCTGTAAGGACACCGCTCAGCTGGGGTAGGGCCCGCCCTAAGGGTCTCATTGCAAGGAAGTCGCTTCTCTAGAGGTCTCATCTCCACACACAGCCAGTTCCAGGCCCCTGGGGGTTGGGACACAGCGCAGGAGCGTGGCGGGGACGCCATCGGGTGGGAACGCCGTCCGCTGTCGGAGCCGCCCCTGCCGCCGCCCTTGGCCGCGCCGGGGACCCCGCTCACCCTTGGGAGGCGCTGGTCGGGCCCAGTGACGACGCCCCGGGAAGGGAAGCTCGGATTTCGTCGCCCTTGTCTTGGGGAGACGTGGCCTCAAAAGTCCTTTTACCTCCCGAGAAGCCACCCCGGGGCCCCACAATTGGAAGAGCGGTAAACGCACCAGCAGGTCTGTTACCGCGCGCTCTGCGGGACTCGGGAACTGTCTGCTCGCCCGCCCTGTGCCGTGCCTGTTGCCGGCTCTTATGCTGCTCTTGGTCGGGGACCCGCCGAACCCCCCGGCGCTGCGTGCGGCAGCCGGCGGTGCCACGGGGCGTCCCTTAGTGCCGCCACGCCGCGGGCCTCTGTCCTCGGGGCTGGTTTTCAGAAAGATGAGCGAGGAGAGTGTTTCCAGTGTCTGGTTATATACAGCAGCTGCACGAAGTGCCAGCAGCGTCACCGTCAAGTTTATGCCGTGGGACACGGAGGAGGAGGCCGGGTTCCCCTCCACGGCAGGCTTGCCGGCCCTTGCTCAGCCCCCGGGGTCTGGCCAACACCCGGTTTCTGCAGCAGAGCGCTGGCTGCTCAGAAGCTGCCGAAGGAATTGACATGGCTCCCGGGTCCAGACGTTCCTTGACGCGCGCGCGCTTCATTCCGTTAGGGGGTTTCGTTTGCTCTTGCCGACTCACATCGAAATCTCTGTTCTGCTCTTCCGGCCCAGAATTGAGAGGAGGGCTGGGATTGGCCTGCGCGGGGGACATGCGTTTACTCTTCCTGGGGTCCTCAGCACAGAGACATGCAGCTTAAGTGAACCTGCGTATCCTATGTTCTCTTACCGTGTTGTGGCCTCGTGGGTAAAGCCAGCCCGATCACCCCACCCGAGGAAGCCCCTGCTCATCGTCTGTGCCGTGACTTCGGGCCTTTTCTTTTCCTTCTGGAAACCCCCAGTCGGAAGCCTTCCCTGACGGCGCGAGCCTGCAGTGCGGCCCGCAGCCCCCATGGCCCGCGGGTCTCCTGGGCACGCTCTGTTCCGTTAGCCCTGAGTCACTCTGCCGTCCTCACCTGCCCACCCTTTACTGACTGCGCCCCGAATCCCAGCCAGGTGGGTAGGTGGTCAGGGGAGCAGGGCCAAGCCTCGGGGTCTGGGAGGACAGCCTGCGGCTGCAGCCTGCAAGAGAAAGTGGCCCCCCGCCCCCCGCCCGCTGCCGTCCCCTCGGCTTCCGCTTTCCCAGCAGGAACAAGAACAGGTGTTCTGACCGCGGACAGAGGGCCGTGGTTTTGGTCACGGGAAACAGGAAGTGACAGAGGCAGGGAGCCTCCTGCAGCCCCTGCACGCGGTCTGCCCGGGCGAAGGGCCGGCCCTGCCGTCAGTGAAGGCCTCGTCGCACGCCTGTGCCTTCGCTTTTTCTTGTGGTCTTTTTCTTCGTAAGTTTAAGACCGGTCAAAAGCACCAGGAGTGTGAAAGTGTGGGAGGTGTAGTCCTGGAAGTGTGCGAGCATCCCGGGCAGAAACTTGGAGAAGGAAATCACGTCCAGAGTCAGACACGGTCCAGGAGGGAGTAGAAGCTGTGCAAGTCCAGACACCCGGGGAAGAAGGCCGCTTGGGGCCGGTGTTACCGAAGGCCGCCCCGTCGAGCATCGTCCCTGTGCCAGCAGCTTTTGCACGTGGCCTCACTCGGTCCCTGACCAGCCTTTCAAGGACTAGGGGTTACGGTCCCCATTTTACTTCAGGTAAAGGCACCCAGCCTCAGGAGGCCACGTAATTTGCTCCAGGTCACATGGCTTTGAGCCCAGAGCGCGTCTCTCCAGCCTTTAGCTTGCGATTCACTTCGAAGAGGACACTGTCTTCGCCAGGCCCCCACTGCCCACCCGCGCGGCAGAGACCTGGCTGCCGTCCCTGCCCCGACGTCTGCTCCCCTGGCGCATGTGCCTTCTCAGGGCTGCCAGAGTCGTCCGCCCGGCCCCCTGGCGGTGATGGGACAGGAGGAGCTTGCCAAGTCCAGGCTTTCAGAGAGACGCAGCAGGACGCCGCAGACACCCCGAGTACCTCCCAGGGGTCCCCGGGTCGCCCGCCCCCCTTTCTCGAACACGGCTCAGGGCTAGAGTCAGAGTTGGGGGGTGTGTGTGTGAAGCAGGAACACAGTCGGGGCGCTTCAAGTGTCTCTCCCAGAATGCTAACAGGTCACCTGGGCTTCTCCCAGGCAGCCTCGGGACCCAGGGTCACCCTGTGTTCACGTCCAACACCGCGGCTGCCCATGGTCTCTAACCAATCCCTCACCCCCACCCCTGCCCCAGGAGTTGGGAACAGGGTCCGGGAGGAGCACGACTTCACCCCTGGGCCTTCACCCCTGGGCCGCACTCAGGGCAGGCCGACTGCAGGGTCCACACCCAGCCTGGCCCCTCCCCCAGACCTCCCTGCACCGCAGGCCTCGCCCGTCATGCGCTGGTGTGCGTGAGCCGGAGGGGGGAGCAGGTCCAAGGTTGGGAACTTGTCCTCCGGGGGCTGCTGTGTGGACAGAATGAAGTCGAGAAGCAGAAGCGCTCTGTGGCCGACAGGGGCCGGGCCAGTGTCTGTTGCCAGTGATGGCGCGTGCCCAGGGAGGGGCTGGAAAATCACGCTGCTCCCAGGTGTCGCAGGTGAGGGCCCGAGTGACTGAGGAGGCAGAGGAGGCGAGGGGAGGCGCAGCCGTGCAGGCAGCCTTCCCTAACCCGAAGGGCCAGTGCGGAGCCTTTCCGCAGGGAGCCTGGGGAGAGGGCGTGGTGAACAGGCCGGGGCTGGGGCACAGCCTGGCGGGCGCTGGTTCGGCTCAGCCAGGCAGGTACCTAGTCGGGGAGAAGCCGGCGGTCCCTGCAGAGGCCCCTCTGTTGCCACTGCCAGGCAGCCTGCAGCCTGGCCCTCAGGGTGCACGGTCCTTGCCTCGTGAGCACCCCTGGGGTGCACAGAGGGGGATGACAGAAACTCCCCGTTTGAAGCCAATTTAGAGAAGACGAAAGTCATCCTCGTCACCAGGAGCAGGGCGGAGGGTTTGTGGCCGTACTCGGTGGTCCTCGTGGCCTGGAACCGGGGACTGACTCCTCGTGGTTGCGTTTAGGCCTGTTTATGGTGCACGCGGCGTGCCAGGCGCTCTGGAAGGCGCAAAGCGGGCCCCGTCGCATCCATCTCGTGTTGCTCGTTACTAGGAGAAGGCACGATAACCTTTGCCAGTCTCCAGCCCCCGTGCCCATGAATGCAGACTGTGCCGAGTGTGTGTGTGTGCGCATTGCCTCGGGCCCGCCCCGCACCAGCCCTGAGCGGTGGGCACCGTCACGGTCCGCGTTTCCCCAGGCGAAAGCCCTCCTCCCCACGAGTGAGGGGCAGAGTCAGCTCTGGTCTCCCCAAACCCGGGAAGCGCCGGTTCGGCCAGCTCTGGCCGCCTCCCGTGCACTCCCTTCGGCTTTCGTCAACCGGTTCTCCACGTTTTGGTGGGTGGTTGGTGACAAGGGAGCCAGAAAAGCACCACGAAGCCCGCTGAGCAGGTCGTTCGGAGCCGGTAAGCACGCACGGGCATCTGGCGCTTAAAACTCCCGCAGCCGCACCGCGGAGGCCGAACGAAGGCGGCGCGCCTCGCGCAGCGCCCCGAAGTTTCCGATTTTAACTTATCCCTTGGGTTCTGGACCCAGAGATCCTGACTTTTGATGTATTTCAGGCATACCACATAAAGGATAAGGATAAAAGTAGTTTAAAGACTTTTAAAAAGTTTTATTTCTTGGCTATTTGATGTGTGTGAATTATAGACACACGTGTAGGTGTAGGGTCTGTGTGTGTGTGTGAGAGGCATAGGTCATTCAGTTTTTAGATGAGCAAACGCACCGGAGAATCGGGTTCAGAAAAACCTTAGATTCGTGTAGTCGTAAACTCTGCTGCGCACACTTCTCGAGCATTCTGTGGACCAGTGGGATTCTCAGGCGACTCCGTTTTGGCTCGTTCACATTCCCTGGTGCTCAGTCCTTCCCGGATTAATCAGAGAGAACGTTAGCATCTACCTGTATAAAAGTCAAGCCCAAAGTGAGGCAGAACCTGATGCCATTTGTCACGTGCCGGGGGATCGAGGTCTGCGCCGTGTGGGCCAGCCGCCGTACGCATGGCTGTTCCCATCTCCGCTGCCTCCCAGGAGCCAGAAGAATCTTCTGAACTTGGGAGCCCGGAGTGTCACCCGCCATCGGCAGCTGGGTTGGCCATCCCCCCCTCGTCAGCCTTCGGTCCCAGCCCGGCCTCAGGGAGGGAGGACCCGCGGTCTGTAGAGTCAAGGCCGTTCCTTTGGTGTCAGAATTCTTGGGTGCGGAGGGGGGAAAGCCCTGACGTTCTTAACCGTCACCAAGGCAGGGTGTAGGTCGCCAAGCCCCTCGGTCTCTGGCCTGTCCTGCTGCTGCCCCTCCCGCCTCTTCTCGAAGCACATGGGCCACCCTCGAAGCGCACACCCCACCTGGCTGCATTCAGCGACCTCAAACTGCCCAGGTGTTTGGAAACGACCTAAATACTGAACTTTAATTGGTCTTGTCACTCGCGACGTCGTGCATAGAGTCGTCTCGCTTTATTAAAATGTCCTTTTGAAAACTGAAAGGAAAAAGCTTTAGGTGTGGGCGTTCGAGGCGGGAGCAGATGTGTTCGGGTGGAGAAGCACGTTCCGCGCCAGCTGCAGCGTTTGGTTACTTCCGCGTGAGAGTGCACAAGCTATAAACAAAGCCTTCCTCGTCGCATCCGGAGGACACAGCCATAGTCCCGTGAATTCCCAAGCCGCTTCTCCGTGTGCCCAGGGCCTACAGCTGGGACATGTTGGTGGCCTCCACGTTGTGGGAGGCAGAACACGTCTTGGATGTGTCCTCTGAAGACTTCCACTGACCGGAGACCTTCAGGTGAGGGAGGCAGCCAATGTCTTTCGCAAGTTTCCAGAAGTTTTTGCGAAACTTCAGGCCGACAAAGCCGTAGAGCACGGGATTCAGGCAGGCCCGCAGGTAGGCGATGGCCTCGGTGATGGTGATGGCGTAGTGGAAGCTGGTCCTGGTGTGGTACTCCCAGTGTGTGCTGCGGATGAGCTTCACCAGGTTGAAGGGCGTCTGGGTCAGCAGGAACATGGCCACCACCAGGAAGATGATCTTGAGGGACTTGTGCTTCTGGAAGCCTCGGGCACGAAGCAGCGTCTTGATTATGATGGAGTAGCAGACAATCATGGTGATCAGTGGCAGGAAGAACCCCAGGGTCATCTGGGTGGCGAGAACCACAGTGGAAATCTCGTCGTCGTGGTAGCCGCAGATGGACTTGTCGAAGCGGCGCACACTGCCGTAGATGATCTGCGGCAGAGAAACCAGCAGGGAGACCACCCAGGTGGACAGGCAGATGGCCTTCCCCCAGCTCTTGCGCTTGGCCTGCTGGTTGTAGGCCTTGGTGGCCCGAACCACTGCCGTGAAGCGGTCCACGGTGATGCAGGTGAGGGTGAGCATGGACGTGTAGAAGTTCAGAGTATAGACGCCCAGCAGGGTTTTGCACATGACCTTGCCGAAGACCCATTCGTGGACGCCTGCGTAGGCCCAGAAGGGCAGAGTGCAGACAAACACCAGGTCGGCCAGAGGCAGGTTTATCAGGAACACGTCGGTCAGGCTCTTCAGCTTCTGGTAGAAGATGTATATGACCAGCACCAGGGAGTTCCCCAGCAGGCCGAAGACGAACACCGCCACGTACATGCAGGGCAGGAACAGCTTCTTGAACTGCAGGAAGCGTTCGTGCGCCTGGTTCCCGTCGTCGTCGGTGTCGAAGAACCCAGGGTCCACGTACTCATCGGCGGCGTCCATGGCATCTGTCCTGATGAGCACCTGCGAGTCAAAACACAGCAGTGTGTTCGGGGCCGAGGGGTCACGCCTCCAACCTTCCCACTGTCCCGTTGCCCACGGTCAGGCGGCAAATAATCACCTCCTAGGCCCCGCCGCTGGTCTCTGTCCCCGCACAGTCAGGTGTACAGGTGACAGCCAGTTCTGTGGGGAAGTTGCTCAGACAGGACAAGGGAGTCCCAGGATCCCACCCACGTGGGAGACGGCGCGTAACTGACCCCACGCACAGTCCGTAAGCTCCTGCGCTGACCGAGCAGAGGGCGCCGTGGCGAGGTGGGGACAGCACCCTTTCGGAAGAGTGGCACCTGCCCATGCCTCGCAGCAGCTGCCCACCCGCCCGGTGCCCCGTTCTGTTAAGCTGCACCCCTACACCACCCTCTGGGGAAGCCGAGGCGTGTGCTCCCCTTCCAGGACGTTCCTGGCGACCAGGTGTCCGGGGCGCAGGCAGGACTCCCGCTCACGGGGGAGGTGCACCCCGCCTCTCCTTGCCCTCAGCCGCTTAGGGACAGCTGATGGGAAGCATGGCGTGGGAAAGACGTGGCTGCCCGCAGCTTGGCGTAGCGGGCTTCCGGGCCGGGGGACCGGAGTTCTCACTCCCTGACCTCAGCTCTCCCCTTCGTCACCTGCCACGTTAAGACATTGCATCGAGAGAGCCTCGTTCCCTGAAGGCTTTTTGACCTTCGAGAATCTCTTAAGAGATAGATGTCCCGACTAGGGGACATTGTTTTAGCTTTTATGACGAGAAGTTTAGAAAGAGTTTGGATAGAGGGGTCCCCCCTACCGGAGGGAAGAGCTGCTCAGAGCGGGATGCCCGCCGGATGGGCTGCCGCAGCGAGGCCAGCGGCCAGCCTGGCGCTGAGGCAGAGCCCAAAGAGCTCGGGGCTCCCGGCCCTTCAAGGCCTCCGTTCCCTTTGACCCTTCTCCCTGCCCTGCAACCCTGCTGGGGACCACAGCCAGGACGTGAAGGTGCCGTGACCCACGGCATGGGAGCAGAGGCAGCCGAGTGGCACCGAGGGGCCTTGGAGGGGCAGCCCCCGCCCTGCAGAGCCGCGGCACGCAGCGGCTCACCTCCAGCGACCCGGCGTCATGCCCTGCTGGCGGCTCAAGAAGATGCTTTAAGAGGAGCAGGCGTTTGGTTCAGCACATTGGGAAAGTCAGCCGGCCAGACGAGGGCACGGGAAAGGAGACATCATCTTCCCAATCCAGTCAGACTTAATTTCCTGACGAAACTGTCAGCCCTGCTGCTGCCACCTCGGTCCTTCCTGGGGAACAAAGCGCCCCTTATCTCCAAGGAAGGACCTTGCCTTTGGGATAAGACTACTTCAGAAAAGGTGCCTGCCCCTGGACCCCAAACCGTTAGCTCCCTAGGAGGGGCAGGCCAGCAAGTGGGCGTCGTGCCCCTCCAGCGCTCCGGGCTGCTCGGCTAAGTGGGTCAGGCGGCGGAATGCATGCGTCATCGCTGCGCACCGGGACAGGAACTTGTCGAGTCGTCATTTAGAATGTGAAATAGACGTCTCTGCTTTCCTTACGAGTAACCTCAGGTCTCCATTGTTGCTTGACTGACTTGCCTATTTTTAAAAAAACCCTATTATGGCTTCCACTGACATGACATGTTTCTTCCGTGGCCCCGTGCAAATTCTTTTGTGGTAATCGGTGAACTTTGATAGTATGTTAACAGATTGGAACTGCATAGTTCTGTGCAGATAGTATAAAAAATTTTCCCTCTACAGATGTTAAAACCATTCGTTTATTGTCTACAACCAAAGTTTCATGTAGATGTCTGAAATTTTTTAGAAAGTAACATACTACTTTGAAGTAGTGTAAATGTCTGATAATACATAAATAAGCAAATTATAATTCAGACATAAGTAGAATACAACTAATGTTTAGGAAGTGCTTTTAATATTTGAAAAATGAAGTGTATTTAAATTGCTCAGAAGAATGTAAACACAAATATGCAAAGTTAGTGTTGGCTGTAACTGTTACAGTAAGTGACAGAAAGAATGTAAAATTAATCATGATTCTTAGCCTTGATCGTAACCCTTTTGAGAATTTTGTAAAAGCCACAGACTTTTCTCAGAAATATGTACGCACACACCTGCAATTCTGGGGTTTCAGGAACCCTTTTGACTCCATCTGCCGCATGTTCTATGAACTCTTGTTTAAAAATTCATGATAAGCTATAGAATTTTGACTGTATTTTTTTTTTTTTTTAGGCGAGGCAACCCTTGGTTGACCTCACAAATAGCACGGACCTTGTCAGCTTACGATCCCTTATTTTTTACTTTTTACGCCTACAGCACCTGGTCTTCCTAGGTGGTCTCTCATCCAAGTACTAACCAGGCCCGACCCTGCATAGCTTCCGAGATCAGATGGAATCGGGCTCGTTCAGGGTGGCATGGCCATAGACTGACTGTATTTTTTTAACAGAAAAATGATCAGCTTTTATCAGCAGTTTACTTCTGGCTGGTGGAATCAAGGATGACTTATTTCCCTCCCTCCTTTATATATTTTTATATTTTCCAAAATTTCTATAGTAGTATGTTTACTCTTTTTTTTTTTTTTTTTAAGAAAGGAAACCATAATCTGAGACAGCAGCCTGTCTTATAAAATGCAAAAGAAACAAAAACAGATTATTCAGTGTAAAATAAAGACAGTGACCAGAATCTCCTTGTCTCCCTGGGAGGGTCTGATCGCTCATTCCTACCGGTACCATTAGCTTTCAAGCACCGTGTGCCCAGGACCTTGGTAAATTATGTTCACAATCCTCTTAACCCTCAGCAAGCCAGCAGAGGCGGAGGTAGAACCAAGAGCAGTTGAGCTGTAAAGCCTGGGCGTTTTACTCCAGACCGCTGCAGGCAAGAGGCCAAGAGAGCCCCAGCCCCCTGGAGTTAGTCTCTTACCTATTGAGAGAAAGACAAATGACTCACCGGTGGAGATGCTTTGTCAGTCTGCTCCAGAGATTAGCCTCGGCGCAGCTGCGTGGTCTGCCTCTACCCCTCTGTGATGTGGTCTGTATTTCCGCTGAATAGTTTTTAAGAGCTCCCAGTGTTCTTAACAGACCCAGCCCATCTCGCAGATCAGCACCCACATGACCAGCTTTCATCCATGTAATTTGGAGGTCAACGGTAGGAAGAGCCGGCTCCGGTAGTGCGTACCTCCTTGCAGCCTAGCTGGAGATTTAGTCTTCTGCCAGGACCTGAGAGGGTTTTTATTGGGAAACCGAAGGAGAGCAGTAAGTAGGCCCGGCTCTGGCAGTCCACTGAAGGTGGCAACCGTACCTTCAAGTTATTTCATTCGCTAGTCATACGTCTCTTTGGAACAGTTGGGTCACGCTGTGGCCCGGGTTCCGTGTGCGCACGCAGCCCCAGCGTATGTGACAGCTGCTGATCCTCACAGCGGCGCTGCGGAGTCGGCGTCCCCGTTGGACAGATGAGAGCCCTGAGGCCCGTGGTCCAAATAACAGCCCCCGTGCCCGGCGATTCCAGGACCCAACCCCAGGTCTCTGTCGTTGTGGTGCTGATGGGCTGGGTGTCTTCCAGGTGACGAGTCCGCCTGAGGGCCTGACGCAGCCCCGCCTCCTAAACCCACACCACTGGGCCCTGCAGGCTTATCCTGGCTGGAATCACGGTGCCTGAGGCTCCCCTCCCCATTGCTGGAACTCACCAGATACCGAACTTCTCGATCACAGTCCAGTTTTAGTTGTTGGTTTCCATGATCCCAAAGTGCTAGCACTGGAAGGCAGGGGTAGAGGAACGGCTCCCCTCTGCCTCGCGCCCCGTTTCTGCTTTCCCCAAAGCAGCTACCCTCGTGCTGAGGCACCAGGCCTCTCCCGCCTGATCCCCATCAGCCTGCTCCCCACAAGGCCAGCGCTCTGCCCCACCTGCTGGGCAGCCCGTCTCCTGTGGTCCTTCCTAAGGGCCGGATGTCAGGCATTGGGAGCAGGGGCCAGAGGCAGCTCCAGGGTCTGGAGTCTAATAACAGTCCTGTTGGGATTTGGGCCCTGGCCTGGGTGTACATTTGTCTGATCCTGGTCACTTTGAGACGAATAAGCAGATTAGAGAGGATGGCTCATTTGCCAAGAGCACATGTGTCCCCAGGACTCACCCAGGACCTGACTGACTGGTCCTTGTACTACCGTTTCTGAATATGGAGCTACCCCAGGGGGGCTGCTGAAAATCTGAAGACGTCTATTAGATTTTCAAGTCTTTTTCGAATGAACTAGTTCAAACGATCCTTTCCACCAAGCGGGTACAGACGAATGAGATGTCCCCCGAGGACTGGAGCCGGGAGGCTGTGGAGCATGGGACCCTTTAGGCTGACGAATGGATGGCCGAGTGGGTGGGTCGACGGGGGACTCGACGGACGAAGGAGCACGTGACGAGGCCAGACCAAATGCTGGAGGGGAGGGGAGCCAAAGCACCCACCCTTCTGAGAGAGGCCTTTCGGGGTACGACATCCCTGTAGAGGGAGCCAGGCTGACATTCTAGGGTCTTCGAGCTTTGAGAGATGAGCTTTTCCCAGGGACAAGGCAACCGTGCCGTTTGGGACCAGTTCCTGGGGCAGAGTGAGAGCAGACAGCCCGAGCCTCGTCGGACGTCCTCGGCCGTGCCCCCCTCTCTTCGCTGTCACTCGTGCTCCGCGGGGACACCCAGGCCTTGGCCTGGTGCTCTGCACAGCGGTGTGCCCGCGTGTGTGTGCTGGGGTCGGGGGGTGGGGGCGCGTATTTGAGGGAGCAGGATCGTGAACCTCGTGAGAATTTCTCCAGTGACAGATCTGCAGGAACAGATTGGAGAAATGGGAGCCACTCACAATGTGTGGGCCAGAATTTTATTTCAGCTGCTTCACAAGGTGCCTTTTGTTATCTGCCAATTTGTAGTGTTCGTTGTTCTAAGCATTACTTTTTCTTTGAAACTGAACTCTGAATTTCTTTAAGGGCAAGGAAGTACCCAGTCCTGTGGCTTTCCCCTCGCATACTTGAACGTTTTCTCAATAGAATCGAGGAAAGAATAAAAGGAAAAGGGCAGCCGTGCGTGCTGCAGGTTTATCTTGGAAGTCAGACTGTGTTGGCCTCACTTTTCCCGAACACCTGACATTCTTGAGCCAAGACCCGAGTCGGGGTGTCAGGACCCAATCGAGGCAGTTACTGCTGCGGGCAGAAGAGACTTAACCGCAAGGCGCTGGTGGCTGAGGGGCTGTGGAGGATGCGTTAATAGGTCCTAGAACGCTGGCCTAGCAGAAGGCAGCGCGGTAGGTGTGACTTGCTCAGCGGTGCTCCCGGGCCTTGGTTGCAAAAATGAGCCTGCAGGATTTTCCTGTTTTTGTCACCCTAGTTACCAGGTAATCAGAAATCGGATTACCGGAAGTGTTCTTTGCTTGGGTTTTAGGCAGAAAGGACGCCAATGACTAAAAGAAGAACTGGGAATTTAATAGTAAAATAAAAAGATGCCTCCGATCCCACAGGGAATGGGCCACAGCGTGACCCAGCCCAGCCTTCCAAACCTCTGTGGGTAGTGCCGTCCCAACCGCGGACACTGGCCCGTGTGGCTCGTGCAGCCAAGGAGACAGGTTTTTCGTATTTTAAATTTTTGATGAATTTGAGTTTCAGTAGCCAAAAGAGGCCAGCAGTTGCTGCATCGGGCAGTGCAGTTGTAAACCAAAGACCTGCAGTTCAGACTGTCCACAGAGGCTGAGCCGGCGTCTCAAAAAACAGACCCCACGTGGTCGGGCAGAGCTCCGCTGTGGGGCTTGGCGAGGCAGAGGAGTAGACGGAGCCCTCTGTGGGAGGCTGTCAGCAAGACACGAGCCACAGCGTCGGACTTCTGGCCGCCTGCTCTGGCCAGTCCGAGTCTGCAGGATTGACGTGAAAAAGGCGAAGGCGTTTCGATTTGCGAGAAGAAAGTACCATAGGTTCTAACTGCGGAACCCGAGCTGGAGGGACCTGGCCCGTGATCCCTCATCCAGGCAGGCGTGGACCCGTGGACGGCGTTGCCGAGGACTCATGTCTGCCTCGTCTGTGGTCACTTCTTTATTCTTACTTGTTTTGAAAGTGGAGCCCAGGTCATGTCCTTTGTTGGGGGCATGAGACAGGTAGCCACCTCAGCCTGAGGCATGTAGTCCAGTCATTACTAATCACAGGCTGTGTGCAGGGCAGGTCACCGGGAGGCCAAGATGACCACCCCCGCGGGGTGGAGCAAGTCGATGCATGTGCATGCCTCCGGACAGGTTCGGCTGGACTGGCCATGGGCTTCGGGACCGAAACTCAGCAGTAAAAGGTGACGTGCCCTCAGCCGGACGAGGCCATTAAGCGCGTAAGCTCCCGTTGCCGGAGCACGGGGAGGAGAAAGGCCTCTTGTAGGCAGGGAGTTTGTCTCACGGCTTTTCTAAGAAACAACTCTCCGTGGCAACGAAAGGCAATGGCTCTGGCAGGAGATAGGCTGCCCCCTGGTGGCCTCGCCTTTCCCTTTCCTTCTCAGACTCCCGTCCTTTGGCATCGGCTGCTCGGGCGTTTTCCGCACCCCGCAGCGAGACGTGCGTTTCGTGTGCGTGTGGAGGCTCGAGGTCGCAACCCGGGCCGCGTGGCGCAGTGTCGTCCTCACGGCGTGCGGCACGCTGTCGCGTCGACAGTTTCTGTGCCTTTTTTTTTTAATGTCAACCGTAAATTAATAAATGGATTCACAGTCCACTAAATGGGTCACGACCCACAGTTTGAAAATCCACCGAAAAGAAAACCCTGCCCCTCCCTCATTGCCTGCGAGACCGCGCCGCCCCCCCATGCCCGCTCGGCTCCCTCATGCAGGGCCTCAGCCGGGGCTGGCAGGGGTCCGGGGGGCCCACTCTGGGCACCACCTGCCTGCAGGTAACTGGGTTGTCGAGGTGGTCGGAGGGGGAGGAGATGCAGGAAGCGAGAGGGTAATAGATTAGGACGTCTTTCAGCCTAAACGTAGGAGGGTCGAGAGAACCAGCTGCAGTTTTCGGAGTTCGTTTTAGCGTTATGTATTACTCATTTTTCTCATTTATGGTGTTTTCACTTTGGACGAGGATAAAAGCAAATGAAATAAGGTGGGCCTAGTGGCCTCGGGCCCGTCTCCTTCCCCTGGACCACGCCTCCCTGGCTTGTCACGTGGTGGGGGTCAGACTAGTTGGTCTCTTGAGCCGCTGCTCGCATTGACGTTCTAGGATGCTGTTGGTCCCAGGGTGAGGGGTTGGGGGTCTGGAAGCCAGTGATTGGAAGAGCAGCAGGAGGAGGTCAGAGGTTGGGGCGGGAAAGGAAGGACGAGCGCCAGGCGAGGCTCACCCTCGGCCGCGGCGGCCCCTTCAGGACGTGTTCTTGCCGCGTGTTCCCCGGGAAGAGGGGAGAAGGCCAGCGGCAGGGAGCTGGCAACCGAGCAAGCCCACCTCGTGCCCAGCCAGCGGGCTCCCTGAGATGCCTTCTCCGAGCCCTTTGAAAATGGGAGCCTTCTCAAGCCGGCAGAACCTGCATTCCATCTGCTCCCATGTCCTCCAATGCGGAGAAAAACAAGCCTCGCAGGAGGAAAGGGCTCATCCAGAGTCATCACACAATTAGCCATAAAGCCAGCCTGGAACCCCCTTGCCGCAAGTCACTCCCATTCCCCAGGAGCTGTACTGCCTTTCTGCCCTCTGGCCACAGTGAGCTGGCAGGAGCCCCACTGCTCAGGGCTTGGGGTGCTCAGCCCCCGAAGGGCAGGGTGTGAAGACGGGCTGCCCCACGTGTCACGGGCTGTACGCAGACAGCCCCGGCTAGGCACCTGGCTGGTGCTGGTGGGTGTCTGATTATCTAGGCAGCCCTGGAGGCCCCCAGTGCCAGCCCCCGCCACCACCACCCCGCAGCGGCACCCCAAGAGCATGCTCCACACCCGGCGGCCTGGGTACTCCGGCAGGAGACAGGAGCGAGGCTGAGAAGCGGGAGCTGTGTGGCGGGGAGGGCAGCCCCGGGCCCGGTGGGCAGCAGGTGTGACGTCCAGGCCGTTCGAAGGAAGCCACGTCTTGAGAGTGGAGATTTCTCGAGTGGACAGAGGCCTCTGCCCGTGCTGTCCTCCAACACAGGGCGCCTCGTGAGCTGGCAGCAGATAGTCAGCGTCTGTGTCTGTGAAAAGCCTGTTCGAGGCGAAGGAGGCTGGGTGTGGACCTGCCAACCCAGCATCTGCCACTTCGTGTGTGACTCAGGGTCTTCCTCTTTCAAGGATCTGCCCTCGATTCTTTTCTTGAGTTCGTCAACATTTCCTCCGCCCTTTCTTCCTGAATCGACACTAATGATTTATGCTCCCATGTGCGTTTCTTAGCCAGTGGCCCCAGATCTCTGTGGTTCCTGCAGATGGCAGTGGCCGATGGCCGTGTCCCCTCCAGTATGGCAGGGCAAGAGCACCTACAGCCGCCGCTTTCCAGGGGGAGGGCGCACCCAGCAGCAGATAAGCAAGGCCCCGCGTGACTAGCGCAGTGCCAGGATGGCCGGCGGGAGGAGTGCGGGGCGGAGGAGCACAGAGAGGGGGAGCAGGCGGCAAGCGCCCCCCGTCACCTCCCCCAGACTCGGATCGGCGGGGCGCTTTTGAGGCCGCTGTGCTACAGGTCTCACAGATGTTCCCGCCCCCACAGTTGAGTGACAGCCAGAACAGGCTCAGACAAGACTCACTGAATTTTGCCAACTCTGAGCCACCCCTTTCTGCATGCACATGGACAGGGCCTGGGTACCTCGGGCGGAGCCTCCCAGGCCTCGGACGGACGCCGGAGGTAGACTGCAGCAGACCGTCCGCTGCCTCTCCCTGCGGGCGGTGACGGTGCCAGCGCCCCTCCCTGTGGAGGGCTGAGCGGGTGCCCCCGCCGCCGCGGGCATGGCGGACGCTCTCCCAGCGGGGACGTGAGCAGCAGCGCGGTGAGCTGGTGAGCGCCACCTCCAGGCAGAAGCGCCCGGCACCAGGCTGGGCAGCTGGGCTTCGTCCTGCTTCCGTGGGGTGCGGGCCCGCCCCACTCAGGGAGGGGCTTCGGCTGTGAGTGCCCTCCCAGATGTGGGTCCCCGCACCAAGGTGGGGTTACGGTGGGACATTGTTCCTTGTACAGCTGTAAATTCGGCGTGGGGGTGGACAGGTGAGTTCCGTCGCCATCTGGAACCAGAACCCCCTCTTTTGTATTTCTGCTACCCCAGAGGTTATAGCAGGACCTGAGTCCTGGGGTTCAGGGTCTGTTAGTTGGCGGGGGGCCCGCGGAGCCCTTCCCCGGCACACCGGGGCGGCACGCCAGGCCACAGCCCGGAAGGTGCCCTCAGCCAAGCTCGCCAGTTTCCCAGCAGTCGTGGCTGTGCTCCGGGTGGGCCTGGGACCGGGTGCCCACGTGGGCGTGGGCATGGGCGTGGGCATGGTGAGATCGCAGGGTCTGGATGCTCGCCGTCAGCTGGCTGACCTTGCGTGTGCCGCTGTGTCTGCTGAGACCACCTTCCAGTGTGAAAATGAAGGACGCCTCCTTCCTTTTTCCCTTTTTGTGTATCAAAAGGAGGGCGATGCCCTTGGGGCCCTCACCCAGAAACGTGGGGACCATTATAGCCAGCTAGACCCACTGGCACAAGGGTACCTCCCGGGCCTCAGCCGCTCCTGTCACTGCCCTTTTGGCGAAGGCCCCTGGAGAAGTAGCCACAGAGTCCCCTCTGGCCACCTTTGTACCCCAAGCAGTGGGAGCCCTCCGAGACTCCTGTCACTTACCACCCTTGGGCCAGTCACCCCCTCCTCTCGGTGATGAAACCCGTTACCCGCTCCTCACATCCCTCTTTGTCACTGTAAGAACCTCAGCCGGCCACGCTTCTGCCCGCTCCACGGACGGTCCTCCTCACCTCGTGACTGACAGACCACCTCCTGACCCGCCGTGGCGACTGAGAAACTCCTGTGGAAAGGCTGACTTCCCATCGTGCTCTGAGGGTTCTCACGTAGAGGGCAGAGCGGTAAACATCGTGCTGGGCGTGTGGCGGGAGCCCCTCGGCCTTGGGCCACCTCGGCCCACCCAGCTAGCTGAGCCACACATTCTTTCTCAGGCCTGCATTTTAGCCAAGGACAAGGCCAAATATTTACACGGCTGGTCGTTACGCCCTTGGAGTCACACTGACTGGAATGCTGTAGACACAGCGAGACTTCCTCAGCTCCAGCGAGGATAAATTAATAATTGCTCTTCTGTCCAGAAGTTATTAGATGCTACGTGCTTGCCTTCCAGACTTACTCTCTGAAGGCTCACGGAAACCCCCTCCCTGATACTTCTGCCAAAAACCAAACCTTATCTTGATCCAAAGGGATGTTTTTCTAAATTGTGATCTAGAAAAGCTGTGTAGAGATGTCCAACAATTGGCCCCGTGAAAGGAAAGATAAAATTGGGCATCTGATAACTATTGCTTTGATAAAAAGAGAACTCTGGCTTGGGCCAAATAACAATCCAGTCCAGCCAAAGAATCTAAGACTCCCATTGTTGTGGTACAGGTGTTGAATCATTGGTCTGCTGATAAAATGATAACCTTTATGGATTAGTAAGGTCACGCAAAGTGCCTACTTCCCTTGCACACCTGCTCAAAATACAGTCCAAGAAAACCTGTTCACACCGCCCACATATGCTTTAAATTATCCAATAGACCAAGATTTGAGGAATGCATTTCGTGCAGCTACCCCCATCTCGAGAGAAATGTGTTTTAGTCGTGATTTCTATGTCTTCTCACTGGGTCAGAGCTTTCCCTTGTAGGCAGACTGCTGCCTCTTCTGTGGCCAAATTCTGGGGACCCCCCCCACCCTTGAACTTGATAGTGATCAGAGAACTCACTTCACCAGTCAGGTGGTTCAGCAGGTCAGTGCTACTCGGCGGGTTGAACAACACCGACTGTTTTGACCAGACCTAACCCTCAGCCGAACACACAGACGGACTTATTAATTGGCAAAATGTGTAGAATCCCTTCAGATACCCTGCACCGCCATTAATCCTCCTAAATCTCGGGCCTGCCCTTTGGGAACTCGTGAGCGCTCACCCTTTGGAACGGTCAGAGGTTGCCCGCTGCTCCTAGCTCCTGCCTCTGGATCCACGCCTTTAACAGGGAGCTAGTAGCATCATTGTTCTTTCTGCTGAAAGTGACCACGCTTCAGCAGAACGGCGTGTCCACAGCACGCTCCCAGGAGCTGGAGGCCTCCGGCAGCGCTCCCTATGACCCAGAGAGTCTGGCTGTTGGAAGAGGTATCCCCAAAAATACTGCCTTCAGCCTCATTGGAAAGGTGCCTGTGAGGTTCTGCCAAGTGACCTCCGTGCTGCCAAACCCCTGGGAACAGACTCTTGGATTCCGTGTCACGTCTCAGGAAAGCACCAAACCCTCCCTGGCCCCACACACCAGCCAATGGCCTGAAAATAAAGATCGTCAGGGGTCGGAGCGGATGCCAGCCGCAGGAGGCAGCTTCCCGAAGACGAGCAGGCCAGGCCCGCGCCCCGTCTCTCCCTTACTCCCTCTCACTTCTCCTTTGTTCTCTCTCTCTTGGAAAGACACTGCCCTTATCTGCCTTTCTCAGCCCCTTAAAATAGGGGGGAACCTTTTTGACTGTCACCCGAAGTTTTTATCCGTTCACAATGTTGGAGACTCCTTGGTCTTACCTGTAACCAGTTTCTCTCTGGTCCCAGATGCCGTTGTAGACTGTGCCCGCAAGCCTATGGACATCACCTGCCGGGTTGGGCTGGGTGGGTGTTTCTGGGACCAGGTGTTCCCATCCCTGTTCCAGCCTCTCCCAGGGCAACCGCGTGAGCTCAGTTAAACCCTCTGGTTGGACAGTCTTTGCTCCCCCATGTTCTTTTCCTTGTCTAAGTGTGATGTGTCTCCCTGAGAGATCACCCAAGGGAGTTTGCATCACCCAAGGATTTGGGAACAGGTTTACACCTTGTCGCAAGGTTTTTTAAAAAGACCCCTTTAGGAAGGGATGGCCTGTCCAAGAATGTCCTGTTAATCTCTCTAACCCACGGCTTGAAAGGGTCGGTCAGGAAATCCCAGCTGATGAATCTATCGATAACCAGACCTTAGCTGGAGTCCTCGGTGCTCACCCCGGTTTCATTTTTGTTTGCCGTGGACGGCATTTCCCATGGGCATTGAGTGCTTTAGGGAGCTGGCGGCGCGGAGGTCAGTGTTTATTGGGACATTTGCCTGTTCCTGTTAACATCCATAAAAAAATCAGAGGCCCCCATTGGTCCCCTCCCTCCCTTAGCCTCTGTAGCCGTCTTAAACGCGGACTTCCAGGGGATGTACGTGACTCCTGGTTTTCTCCAGTGAGTCAGAGTAAGTGCCAGTGAGCACATGATCAGTGAACTTCCTGACCCTGGGGAAACTGGCCGAAGCCACAGTCAGAGCGATAGCATCTCCACGGCGGTCACTTGATCCTGACTCAGGTAGGTTTAGGTAGTCGCGTGGGCCTCGACGCAGCTGCTTGCCGGGCGAGGAGGCGTTTGTGTGGTGGCAGACACCACCTGTCGCACACAGACGTTAGTCGAGATCGGGGCCGAGCACACGGGTGGTGACAAATTCCCCTTGACACTCCGTGGTCTCTCGATCCATTGAGCGGGCCGCCTTCAGGTTCGGGCTCGTGATTTAGAACCGTCATCCAAACCAGACTTGTCATAATGCTTTGTGTAAACTCTGCTTTTCATAGTTGTTTTTTAAGTTCTAGCTATACCTGTTGCCTGTCAAACCTTCGTAGAAACAATATACCAAATAGGGTGATGACCAGCGCTTCTAGACGATCTCCGACGCTTATGACTTTGACAGCTGGGACTTGCCTAAGGGTGCTCCCACCTCCCCCACCTTGCGACTCAGATGAGAGGCCCCATCACTGTACTTTCCCTCGGATGTGGGACATGGCGGCCTGGAGAGCCGCCTCCTGGCATCGAGGGACGAAACCACTAGGTGCAGGAAAACCTGACTCCTGATCAGTGATGCTTTCGAGGAACGATCTTGCTCAAAAGGGAGAAATGTGAAAATAAATAAAGGAAACCTCATTATAAATGGAGTCAGGCAGCCCTCATTGCAGCGTACATAACCAGAAGGAAGAAGGGAGACACGAATTATTTTGAGAAGGGAAGACACTTTTCACATAGGAATTTCATCTGCTTTTAAAAGAGAAAGGGCGGTCGCTCCCTGCCCCGCCGACTGCAGCCCGTGAGAAATTACCGTGACTCTGCTCTCCAGTGAACTTCTGTTCGAGCAGCCCTCCACAGTTTCCTCCTAAAACCTAGTAAAAACTAACCTTCCTTTTGTCTCTTCGGACTCTCCTCTGGTTCACTATAGCTTCCTTGTCTCAAGTTGTAATTCTCTGCTATTCTTGAATAAGCTCATTTTGCTGGCTGTAGAATAACTGGCTGTTTTACCTTTGAGGCGGGTACCAGCGAGGCCCCAGCTGTGTGCCGTGTCCTCGGATGGCAGGTGTGTGTGGGGCGAGGTCCGTGCCCGCCCCGTGTGTCCTGCGCAGTGTCTAAGCAGCGTGGGCCTGGCCTGGCTACTCGGGGCACAGTCAGGAGTAGGTGGGGTTGGGGTAGAGCAGAGCTGAGTTCCCACGAGGTCATGCAGGGCGTGGGGGCCAGGCTGGCGAGAGACCGGGGTGCCTGCGGGGGCAGTTTGGGGCTTATTGACCTCATCACCCCGCAGCCATTTGGGGAGAGCTCGCCGGGGCTGCTGAGAAGGGGGTTGTGGCCACATTTCCGGAAGAATCCCTCCGGGTGGGAGGGCATTTTCATTGATACCCGCCCACTGGGGAGAAGCATTTTTCTTTTCTGGACCTAGTTTCCTCTTTGGCAGAATTGGGGAGCAGAGCTGGTTGGGCTTGAGGTCCCCGAGATCAGATAAGCCGTTGGCCAAGCTGGCCGTGGGGCCCGGCAGGATGAGCACTGAGCTGGAATCAGGGTGTCCAATTCTGGCCCTGCCTCTCGGGAACTGCCTGGGCCTCTGCGTCCCCATCAGTGAAGTGGGGGACTTCAGCCTACCAGTACGTTCTGAGGATCAGCATTTCAGTAGGGGTTAAAACTGTCCCATGGTCCAGCGAATCTACGAACGCTGGACTTAAAGCTGAATAGATGTCTTCGCCGCGGGGCTTCTCAGAGCCGTGAGTTTCCTGCTTAAGTTCGCCGTGACTTTCTAGAAGAGCATCTGGCACTCCCTCCCCTGGCGCCGGTGTCCCACGGGGCACTCTCTGGGGACCGCAGAGTGCCCCTGCCGCCAGGCGGCGCTCACTGCCATTCTCTGTGCGGCCGGCAGTGGGTGGTGAGGAAACCAGGAGGCGGAGCTCCGCGCTGCCCCCTCTGCCCATGACTGTCCCACGGCCTCCCTCTGGGCTCACACCTGTTCCTGTTCCGTCTGCGCCGGGGGGCCCGTCCTCGTTCCCCAGAGATGGGCCGGGGTGGGTGCCTGGTCGCGGACGGGTGCTGAGAAGCGGGGTCTGTGGGTCTGCCACTTGCCCTGTGGCTGTAGCTCTGCCGGCGTGGACTGGTCGGGGCGTCTGTTTGCCGTCTGGCCCCCCTCCCTCACCCCCGGGGAAGACGTCAGGCAAGTCCCTGCGGCCCCATCGCCTTCTCTCTGCCCCTTGGCCCTCTATGCATGGCCTCCCGGGCCTTTGTCCTAGTCCCTCGGGGATCGAAGGGTCCCCTGTGTCCCAGGATTAGCCGCATGACTCCAAGACGGAGCCCCGGGATATAGGACCTTGTGTGCCGGTGGCTAAGTGGCTGTGTTCTCCTTCGTGACCTTCCAGGGACACCACGTCAAGCTCGCTCACCCCCGAGGACACCGAAGACATGCCCCTGGGGCAGGACGCCGAGATCTGCTTGCTGAAGTCGGGAGAGCTGATGTGAGTGCCACGTCCCTGAGCGGGACTTACGGGGCGTCGCGTCCAGGGCAGAGGAGCACCGCGGAGCCGGGCCAGCCCAGCCCAGGGCTGGACAGCACCCCGAGGCTCCGACTCGGCGCTGCTGGTGCTTTCAGATGGTGCTTTTTCTCTTAGGTATAACTTAGGTGCAGTAAAATTCCCCCTTGTTAGTGTACATGCCCGGACTTTGACAGACAGTACAGTGTAATCACCAGTCACCCTGCCGGGCCCCACGCCCAGCTCAGCCTACAGCTTCTGTGATCTCTGGGGCCTCGAAGCCTGGCCAGCTCTGCTCCCCAGTTCTGCCACAAAAGAAACCGGTGTCCAGGAAAGAAAAGTGATTCGCCCCCAGGGGACGACTCTCGATGAAGATGCAGACCAGTTCCACCCCCCCGAGCTCCCCGCACCTCTTTACAGCCACCCCTGTTCCACCCCTACGCCCTGAATTCCTTTGCGAAAATAACCTTTTCTTTTGTTTTGTTACCATAAAAAAAAAATACATTTTCATTATAGAAAATTAGGAAAGTAGAAATAAGCCAATCACATTGATACATAGCCTTCCAGTCTTTTTACACACATATACTTGATTTTTTTAACGTAAACACCTTATTTCGCAGTCTTTTTACACTTAATTTTGGGCGAGTGCTTTTCCGTGGCACCCTTTTCCCCCAGTGTTGTGCCCGGGGGCTGCGTAACTGCACGACAGTCAGTCACTCAGCACCTGCGACGTGCCAGGTGCGGTTCTGCGTCCTCCGAGTACATCGGTGAGCACCGCAGAAAAACATCCCTGTCCTCGCGTTCAGTTCACAGTCCAGCAGGGTCGACAGACAGTGAACATGAGTAAATGAGTGAGTCGTGCAGTGTATTAAAAGGCTACGGGAAAGGCGCGGAGCAGCATCAGGGGAGGGGAGGTTGCAGTGTTACACAGGGACGCTAAGAAGGTGAGACTCGCCGGAGGTTTCGTGCGGGTATGTGAGGGGAAGAGTCTGCGCAGAGGCCCTGGGGCAGGTGCCGGGCAGGTGCCAGGGCCGGGGCGGCTGAGGCAGGCAGCGCGAGGGAGACCTGGTCAGGGAGGGACGGGCGTCCACGTCACATCAGACCTTGCCGGCCGTTGTGAGGACTTTGGTTTTCAACCTGAGGGAAGTGGGAGCCCCAAAATGAGGTTTGGGACAGAAGAGTGACTTAATCTAATTTACGTCTGAAAAAGGATCACTCCGGTTGCCACGTGGAGAATGACTGTGGAGGGACAAGGGCAAAAGTAGGGACACCAGTAGCATTTACATCTACGGCGTGAGTCCTGTAGACCGGGGGTCCCCAGCCCCTGGGCCATGGACCGGTACCGGTCTATGGCCTGTGAGGAACCGGGCCGCACAGCAGGAGGTGAGTGGCGGGTGAGCCAGCGAAGCTCCACCTGTGTCTGCAGCCGCTCCCCAGCGCCAGCGTCACCGCCTCAGCTCCGCCTCAGGTCATCAGGCGTTAGATGCTCATAGGAGCACCGGTCTCTGGTGCCACAAAGGTTGGGGACCGCTGCAGTAGACAGCAGGCTTCTTTTACTTAAGATTATGACTGAGCAGAGATGGCAAGCCCTTGATTTGTTTTTATTAGCATTCCCTTTGGGGACACTGAGTATTGTCCTTTCACTGACGAGGTGGTGCCTAGAAAGGTTCATAAAGGCACAAGTCAAAAAACGATGCGAGGGGAGGGTTCTGGGGCGTGAAAGTGTGGAATGACCCGGCATGGCGGGGCTTTCTGCCGCAGGGAGTGACGTTTCATGGGACATCAGAGACCTCTTTTCCTCAGCGAACCCCTCCTCCTACTCTCCGATTCTTGAAAACTGTAAATATTGGACAAAGCCTGTATTACCATATTAGAAATGAAGCTTAACACAGAAAAATGTTACATGGAATGACATCCTCACGAAGCCGAGAGACTTAGATCAGAGCTGTTCTTCAGAGCCCTGGGGTTTTTTAATCATTGATCAGTCTTCTCATTAGCATGGCTTTGGGGTATTTCTGTCCATCCCCACCCAGGGCTCATCCTTCCAAGGGCCCCCGGGGTCTCTGGCCACCTCTGAGCCCCAGATGGCCTGACCGGCAGACCCAGACACTGGGCCCACTTTGATCAGATCCCTCTCTGCATTGGTTCTGTAGGATAAAATTGCCCCTCACAATAGAGGAGATCGCCAACTTCGGGGAAGGCAACAGGGAGCTGTTTGTGCGGTCCAGTACCTACAGCCTCATTCCCATCACTGTGACCGAGGCGGGCCTCACCATCAGCTGGGTCTTCTCTTCCGACCCCAAGAGCATCTCCTTCAGCGTGGTCTTCCGCGAGGCAGAGGACACACCACTGGATCAGTGCAAGGTAAGGCCGGCTCCCCGCCAGTGGGCTCTTGCTCACACATCAGGATGCCTGGGCAGGCCTTCCCCGGAATGTTCTGGGCCCTTGCTGTGAGAGAAACCAGGGTGGGAGAGCCTTCTGGGATGCATCGTGCAGAGCAGGCTGAGCACCTAGGCTTGTCCAGCTTGGGAAAGGAAAGGCCTAGACGCTCGGGAGAGCTGTCTTCAAATGTCTGAAAGTCACTCCTTAGTCAGACAGCTCCATTCTGACCTTGGGGTAGATCAGTAGGTGAAACTTAGAGACACAAAGAGTGTGACTCATTTTAAGGACAATTTTTTAACAGAGCCATGCAGAGCGAGAATGGGTCACCGTGGGGTGCGGGGGCGGGGGTGACTGAGATCTCTGCCTCTGGTCATTAGGGTGCTCAGAATCTCTCCTTGAAAATGTCAGTAGAGACACAGCCATTGTGTCACTTGGGCGGTTGGGCTTGAAATCTTGGTGGCAGATTTCAGTTCATAAACTAAGACCTTCTAAGCTTGGAATGTTGATGGTGGCCTAGACCATGGTTCTCAGCCCAGACCCAGGCTGCATAGTACAAACACACAGAGAGCTTTTTAAACCCACTCTGAGGCCACACCCCAGACCACTAAATCAGAATTCGGAGCCGGGGGGGTGGGGGGTGCTCAGGCATCCCTGAGCGGTGCCAGTGAGTGGCCAGGGTCAAGCCCCCCTGGGCCAGATGGAGGGGAGGAGGAAGTCGGAGTGGAGAAAGGCAGACTGCAGTCCAGAGCACAGGGAGGTGAATGAATGGGACCCGTGGTGGCTGATGGGGACCGGGTGGCTGATTGAGTGTGGGGGGGAAGCCGGGGAGGGTGGGAGCCTCGTGCTGGCTTCTGCAGGGATAGTGCAGGGGAAGGGAGGGGGAGCTGGCTTGGAGTGGTGAGGACAGCCAGACGTGCTGGAGGGAGCTCAGGGCTGTTGATCCGGTCACCAAAGTCTCCATTTTCCAGAAATGACAAGAATCACGGTAGTGATCAGTAGTTTGGAGTCATGTTAAGCAACACTTCTGTGATGTCTTTGTGATAATGTCCATTTGTTTCTTGCGCATGTGGCCCCCGGGGCAGGCGCCCTGGGCTCCGTGCGGGCGGGAAGGCCCGGGGCTGGAGGAGGGCCAGCTGCTACGCAGTGGCGTCCGCGGGGAGGAGGAGCCGTCCACGTGGGCCTGCTCTCCTGCCTCCCTGCCCGGTCAGGACCTGCTCACCGTGGGCCCCCTGAGCCGGCCTTGTGCATCGGAGTCTCATGTTCGTTTCTGTTTGAACACTGCTCTGCCTTCCCCTGCTTTGGGGGGCTGACAGCCATGACACCTCCCCAGCTTGGAGCCCTGCCTTCCCGAGAGGTTGTGACCCTCCAGCCAGGAGGTCCTGGGCGTGCGTGCGGTCTGAGAGTGCACTCAGGCTCACCTGGGCAGGTCTTCGTCCCCGTTTGATGCGCAGTGGCACTGACGAAGCCCCACTGCAGAGCTCACTCCGGCAGCTGCACCCCCCTCACGTTCCTGCTCCCAAGGCCCTCCAGGCACCCAGCACTGCGTCTGCCCAGATCGGACCCTGCTGGGTGCCCGTGGCAGGGAGCGAGGGAGGCGACTGAGTCAGGTGTCCAGGCCTTTGCTGTTCCACTGCCCACACGTGGCTGAGCCATGGGCCTCCCCCTGCTCAGTCACTCCCCTGCCAGGCCCTCGGGTGGTTCCCGCCAGGAGCTCAGGGCCCCCGCCCGGTCCTCATCTCTGGCTTCCACGTGGCCTTCAGGGGGTTATACTCCCAGTGTCTTTCCCACAGCGGACGCCAGGGGGCAGAGGTTGCCCGTCTGCAGGCTGAGCGAGCTGGGCGCTCCGACTCGCCTCTGCCTTCACAGGCCCGTTGCCAACAGGCAGCTGTGGGTGGCGGTTGTTATTTCTGCTGAGCCCCCCCCCCTCCCAAAAGACATCAGCCTGGCAAACCTGTTTCCAGGCACACATCCCCAGCATCTGTCCTGGGGGCTCCCCATGCGATCCCCTGACCGGCCGGGGCCTTATGAGAAATGGGGTGCTGTGCCAGTTTCAGCTCTGAAGTTTCGTGGTCGTGGAGGTCCAGGCACAGGGGGCTGCGCTGCGTGCTCGCACTGCGTTCACAGCATTCATTGGGCCCTTTGGGGATAGAGAGAAGGGGCGATGTGATCTGCTCTTGCCAAGGCCCAGTGTAATCGGAGAGAGACCCTCGTAAACGGACAGCTGTGATTCCAGGTGGCGTCCTGATCGGGGTGGGTGGGCTCTGTGGGGGTGCCGAAGAAGGGCGCCTAACCCGGCCTGGGGACCAGCGATCAGGGCAGGAGACCCCTGGGCCAAGCCAGGAGAAGCATCGAGCCGGGAGCAGCACGGCGGAAGGCCAGCCGCACCTCCAGTGGCACCTGAGCCACCCTCTCTCCAGAGCGGCTTCATCAGGGACATGGCTGGACACCAAGACCAGAGATGGTGAATTCGGGGAAGGCACTCGATAAAAGAAACAGGACATCAAAGACCTGAGGCTGCCCGTGTGCAGACCAGTGGCCCGATGCCTGGGGACAATCAGAGAACAGGACGTGGAGCCCGCCCTGCCTCCGGGCAGAGGACCCACATTTGGCTGAGAAGCTTAATGGCCTGCCCGGGGCCACAGAGGGAGTCGGGGAGGAACCAGGCCTCGGGAGCAAGGATCTTTGGCTTTTTATTTTTTAAGTAGCTTTTTTGAGATATAATCCACAGACCATATAAATCAGCTCTTTAAAACGTACAGTTCATTGGGGTTTTTTTAGATGTGCTACTATCACCACTATCTACCTTTGGATTACTTTCATCATCCCAAAAAAGACCTCTGGACCCATTAGCAGTCAATAGCCCCGCCTCCACCCCAGCGACCTCCAGCCTGCTTTCTGTCTACGGAATCACCCAATGTGCGGACTTTGTGACCGACTTTTTCCATTTAACCTAGAACCCCTGCTTTGTACCAGGGCCCCAAGCCGCTGTAGCCCCCAGGGAGGTCAGTAGAGCAGACTCGGGACTGTTTTGCAGACACATTGCATAAATTAGGGCATGGCCACTCCTGCCCCAGAGGCCGATGGGAGATGTCCCCAGAGCTCACACAGTAGAGACCTGTCTCTCAGAGGCCCCCAGCCACATGAGCTTTGACACCAGAGCCTTTGTTAATCTACTCTAGATGCATGCATGCGCCCACGCACGTGTGTGTATGTGTGTGTAGGTATGAAAAAGTAGCAATGGGAAAATTTTACAGATTTTGACCATGATTAAAAAAAAAAAAACAGCTAGAATGAACAAAAAAGTCTACAGAATAGGATGTTTTCGAGAAATGAAGAGTAACATTTCAAACCTCGCCTCTTCAGAGGCCCTGCCTTAACAGGCCCTTGGTTGTGGCTTTGTAATCAGGCCGTGACTGTGAAGGTGGGGGGCGTGGGGTGCACGCAGCAGCCTTCCCCTCGGGCGGCTCCCTCTTTCATGTGCGCTAGCTGGAGCGTCTCGGGCCAGGCTCCGAAGTTTTAGAAAGAGACCCATCCGCTCCGCCTCCCAGGATTCCCAGTCCCCAGGGGAATTAGAATACTGCGGACTGTTAATGGAACTCAATGAGGTAAGGTGCAGAAGTGGCTGTCACAGCCCACACGTGGCAGGTCCTCGTGCGTCTCTGTCCCCTCCAGACTTGTCTTAGGGCCCGTCCTGCTCCCAGCACCACACCTTGCAGCCAGAGCGAGGTGCCGTGCGGACTCCCTTTCATTTCTCTGACCCGTGTGCGATTTCGTTTCCAAATGTTTTGGGATTTTCCAGAGATCTGCTGTCTATTCCTAATTTTGCTCTGTCGTTAGAAAACACGCTGTGTGTAACTGGAATGCTTCTAAATGTGAGTGGTTTGTAACAGCCCAGGGTGTGGCCCGCCTGCCGGACGCTCCGAGTGCGCGTTGCGCCGTTGGGTCGGGGCGCTCCGTGATGCCGGTCAGACTCGGTCAACAGCGTTGCCCAAGTCTTCTCTTTCCTTGAGTTCCTGTCTGCTGATCCCCTCAGTTATCGAGGGAGACCGAGACGGCCAGCCGTAATTGTGAATTTGTTCTGTTTCTCCTTATAATTCTTCCCCTTTCCGTTTCATGTGTCTCGAAGCTCCGTTAATCAGGAGCATACATGTATAAGACTGTTATTTCTTCTTGATGAATTGACATCTTTGTCATTATGAAATTATCCCTGATCATATTCTTTGATAGAAAATCATATAGTCATTCCAGCTTCCTTTTGATTAGTGCAAGCATGGTGGGTATTTTAACATCCTCGTACTGTAACCTTATAGTGTATCTTAATATTTAAATTAACATTTTTCGTAGGCGTGATGGGGCTGAGTCTTGCTTTTATCCAACCTGATAATCTCTGCCTTTAAATTGGGATGCTGAGCCTTTGCATTTGGTGGGGTCGTTGATGAGGCTACGTCTGGGTACATCATCTTCCTCCTTGTTTTCCGTTAGTCCCATCTGGCGCCGGTTCCCTCCTCCCGTCAGAGCAGGAAGCTAGGACAGTCTACGGCTCACCTCGTTCTCTCTGGGATCAACTGTCCTTGGTTGCCTGATGGCCGGTATCTTGAAAACCATTGTTTTGTGTAAATCCGGGCCAATAGGGGACAGCCAGACAGATGGATTTCACCTGCGCTGGCCCCAGCTTCTCCAGATGGTGGGGTGCTCTGGCCCTGGCCATGGTCAGAGGTGGCCGGGGACCACTCCTTCAGGGCCTCGACCACCAGTTCATGACTCTGGATGAAACTCGTACCTACAGCCTGCCCCCCAACACACAAGTTATCAGCGAACCCACGGCATGTGGCAGGCGCCCCACCACTCCTGGGGGCCGATCCCAGCCCGCCTCAGCTTTGACCTCAGACCGGGCCTCCCTCCCCACAACAAAGGGTGTGCCCAGAGGACTCGGGCCTTTCAGCCTCGGTGATGGCTTCTCTCTTCTGCTCTTCCTCCCAGGTCCTCATTCCCACGACCCGATGCAATTCCCACAGGGAGAACATCCAGGGCCAGCTCAAGGCCCGCACGCCAGGCATCTACATGCTCATCTTTGACAACACCTTTTCCAGGTAGGGGCCACCTCGTTCGTCGGTGGCCAGGTCAGCCACCTGCCGCCTGGTCTCGAGAACAGAGACAGACGTTGCAAAGATTATTTAATGATCATTTAATTCATCAGTAAATAGTCCTTTGATCTTAGACCCCTGTGCCACGGCGTGTGATAACGCACAGGCCGGTGCAGAGTCTTAGCCCATGCTGGGTGTCCTCGCCCTCTGCTCTTAGCGACTCACTGGAGGCCCACAGCACCCTCACGCAGCAGGGACCATCTTTCTCCTCATGGTACCGCTAAGGCACTGAGGACCAGAGGGGTAGAGTGACACTCCCAAGTCACACAGCTCGTGATGGAGCTGTATTTGAACCTGGGCGGCCTGGCTCCAGACTCTAGACCGAACTGGCGTGCTCGTCGGCCTGTCTGTGATGCAGGCTCTCACTGCCGAGCCCAGAGAGGCCTCAGCAAGTTCAGCGGGAAGGTGGGATGGGGGTGGGGGATGGATGGATGGATGGATGGTGGGCGGAGGACGGGTGGGTGAACAGGTGGGTGAATGAGGCAGAAATAAGAGAAGGAAGGCTAAAGCTGGAGCTAAACATGATGAGGACTGTAAGGCGAGCCCCCGGGCCCTCTCGTCACGGGCTCGGGAACGCCATGCATCCGTGTCTGGGGAGCACTGTATCAGAGCGCCAGGGCCAGGCCCAGGAGCGTGGGGCTTGGGCCAGGAGGAAGGCAGCGCAGGGAGAGGAGGCCGGAGGGGTGGCCAAGGAAGGAAGTGGGAGGGGGGACCAGCGTCCGTAGAGCATCCGCCATAAGCCAGGGGAGCTTAAGGGTGCTGGCACCCGGCCCTCTGACGTCTTCTGGCTTGAGCACAAGCCCTTAAATGGGGCTGCCTCTTCTGCGAGACCCGCTGGTCAGCACCCAGCCACGTCCTCTCTGAGTGTGGCCCCAAACTAATGGCCACATCCCCCCAGGCGGGCAGCCTTCCCGGTTCACTTGGCTTTTAGCGGAATAAGCTAACACTCTAGGGAAAAGCTCTGCCATCCGCTCACCACGTTCAGGCCTTGAACTTTGAGGGCTGTGGCCAAGGGCATCCACCAAAGAAGAGGTTAGGAGGATGAACTCCCCACACACCCCCTGAACGTGAACTCTCCTTGAGTTAGCAGGACTCGCGGACACAGGCCCAGCGTGTCCAGGGAGCTGCCTTCAGAGACGGCTCAGCCGCCGAGTGGGTGGGGGTCGGCCGGGCGCAGGCGCCGCCCTTCCCTCTTGGGCCCGGGTTGGGCCCCAGTCCCTCTGCAGCAGCAACGAGCATTGCCACTACCTCCCTGAGCCCCACCGCGGGTTGACAGGCTGAGGAGAGATGCTGAGGGTAGGGCGTGGCCCCAGGCCGGCTCCCAGTTATCGCTAGAGGTGGCCGTGATGCTGTGACAGACTCTGGCCGCGGCCCACTGAGGCCGTCTCAGGGGCCTGTCGAGCTTCCCAAAGGTGGACGCAACACAGTGCGAGATGCCCGGTCAGAGGAGATCTGTACTCGCCACCAGCTGGGTCCCCTCACGGCCCGCTCCGCCCACTCCCCCCGTGCAGCACCGCCCGCCCAGGCGCCCGAGGCCCCCAGGGCTTTGCAGAGCAGCAGGGAAAGGGCCAGGTGGTTCGCAGCGTCGGACAAACAGCCGTTTCTGCGCCCGAGCCGCAGGAAACGCCACGGCGATGTCCTAAGAGCCCCTGAGTCTCTGCAGGGAGAGGAGGCTACTGGACAGACCGGAAATGGGGGCCAGGACCTGGGAGTGTCCACGTCCCCGTGAGGAGCCCAGACCTCCGAGCAGAGCGTTCCCCACCAGGCCCCCCACCCCCACCCCCCGCCAGCCACCGCGGAGGCCTGAGCAGCCGCCGCTGCCCTCCGCCTGCCGGCTCTCGGGGCGACACCCTCCTTTCCCGTTTCTGTCTCCCCAGGTTCGTCTCCAAGAAAGTGTTTTATCACTTGACAGTTGACCGGCCTGTGATCTACGACGGGAGTGATTTCCCGTAGCCCCGAGCACCCGAGTGTTAGAAGCTCCACTTTATCCACAGGAAACACTACCCCCTCCCCCACTCCTTACCCACATCACATCAAACACTAAAAAAACCAAAAAACAAAAAAATGCAGCCACTCCAAAGCGGATCGACTATGAAACTGGGCGACCGGCCCTCGGCTGCTCCAAGTGCTGTCACCCAGCACGGGGCACCGAGGGCTCCAGCAGCGTTCCCATTGGTTGGGCACCCGGCCGCCCTCACACCCACAGGGGTGCCCCGCCGAAGGGTTGAGCGCTCACAAGGCCACCGGCCTCTCCTGCAGACACAGTTGGTTCCAAGCCCCCTGTGAAGCATGTCCCAGGCCGGCGGTGGCAGCACCTTCTGCCCGTGGAGAGAGGCCCTGCTCTGCTCCGCTCCGCCCAGCCCAGGCCCGAGCATCCTGAGTGACTGCGAGCAGGAGGCCCCGGCCAGACCTTGGCGAGGCCTCCAGGTCCTCCCAGGTCTGCGTGAGGGTCAGGGCGCCCGGGCCCTCCCGGGGGCTCGGCCAGCCTCCTCCCGTCGTTCCTGTCCCTCCTGCCCCAGTCTGGGGCTGCTCCAGCCTCAGCCACTTCACAGGGGCCCCTGGGTGCACCTTCCCCCGGCCCTTCTCCCTGGGTGAGGTTCTGTCCTCAGCCAGGCCTCTCCGCTGCTTAGACGTCACGCTAAGAATCAGCATGGAGCATCATCCAGGAGGCAGGAGCCCCCTGTGCTGAGGTTCCAGGCGACTGGCCATGCCTGGGGGCTGAAGCCAGACGCTGGCTTACAGCAATGCCCTGGCCTTGGGGCGCCGCTCCCTGGCTGGGGGCCTATCTTCGCTCACGTGAGAGCTGCTGCCTCACCTGCAGACACCTTTACTCATGGTCAGAATGAGGGTGAGAACCACTTTCGAAAACGAGCCTTTCAACAAAAATCTTCAGTACCTCAAGTGTAAACGGGCGCCATTCATGAACCTGCTCTCCGTTCACCTTTTGGTCCCCTCCCCGCCTGCCAGGCTCCCCAGCACCCTGTTGCCCACTCCGTGCTGCTGCACCTGCACCCAGTGCCATCTCCCTTGGGGGAAGACGAGGCCTGTTTCTGGACAAGGAGATAATCTTGTTCTCTGTGGCCCCTTCCCCCACCACAGAGCTCACCTTCGATAGCCTCTTTGTCCCATGTTCACAGAGGCCAGCCACACATAGCCAGGGCTCTGGTCTTTCCACAGGTGAGCATGTGACGAAGGGGCCCGTTTTGGCCGGGAGCGAGGGAGAGCACGGGGCAGGGGTCCGCGGGTCTGGGTGCTTGGCTTGGGTGGTCCTGCAGCCAGCCTGGTGGCCCAGTCAGGTCCCACCACCTCAGGCTTCATGTTGTCATTGCAAGCCTGTTCTGACTGGTTTGGAGAGCTGGACAATGGGTCAGGGACCCCAGGCTAAGTCCAGCACAGCCCCTCACCCCCCACCCACCGTGCTCCAGCAGAGGACTCTCGGGGGGCAGGCAGAGGTGACATCTGCAGTAGACTCAGCTCACGTGTAAACCAGAGGCTTGGGTACTTCCAGGCCCAGGGATTGGTGAACAGAACCTTCCAGAGAGAAGCTGTATCTCGTGTTCCCTTTCCTCGGAATGGCGGCCTCTGGCAGAGCCCACCAGAGTCTCTAGCATCTCCCACCGGCCAAGGCTCTGGTGGTGCTCAGTACGAGAACCGAAAATGGCCAGGCCCCTAGAGACTCCCTAGCCACTGCTTGTCCCCACAGGCGTGCCACACAGCCTGAGGGTGGTTCCAGAGCAAATTATCCTGTCTTTGAATCCACCCACCCTCTAGGGAAGAATAATCAGAAGTAGCTGCTTCACCACGTGAAAGAAACTTAACAGAAGAGACCCCGGAGCGTCCGGGAGTCTCGTTTGGAGTGCTTAGCTTTCCCAGGATGCCGTGGAGGCCGGCGCAGCTGGTGGCCTGCTGGTGGCATCCCCGCCTTCTGCAGCTAGAGCCATCATCTAGTGAGTAGCTGGTATGTTTCCTGCAAAAGGCCTGGGACGTTTCATCCAAGACCCGATCTGAACCTCTGTCACTTGGCCTAGCAGGGGACCTACGGCAGCTTTTAAAGCCACTCCAGGAGAGCAGGGGACACTGGTGTGTGCCCCTTGCGTGCTGGCCGCAGTCGTGCGAACGGGCCTTCGCCACGCTCAGAGGACTGCCCCATGCCTGCAGTCCCGTCTTGCCTCTGGATGGACTCCTGTCCCTCGCTACTTTGCGGTGCGAGCTCGAGTTTGCGGTGAGCTCTGCAGCTAGAGGACATCTCGGCCTGCCGAAGTGTGGCTTGTAGAAGTAGCTTGATTATTTTACAGAGGCTCCCAGCTTTACTGAGATTTGGAGGTCGGGGTACTTAAAAAAAATGCAAATGACAATGAGGAACAGCTCTTAAAGGCAGTCGCCCAGCCAGCAGATAGAATCACAGTAGAAATCAACAAGAAGGAAACACCCTTGGGATCCCAGATCACTATTTAAAAAGCAAAAATCCAAAAAAAAAAAAAAAAAAAAAAACCCTAGCAGCGCCTTGATGGCCCAGCTCTCTGAATAACAGCCACTCAGTGCTGAGACCGGCCACCTCACTCAGCCCAGCGTCGGAAGCCACCAATCGGCCTCACTGAAAAGGCGGTCTCTGTCAGGCAGCCTCGTCCCCAACAAGGACAGGTGTTTTAAGGCAAAGTGTGGCCTCTGCAGAGCCACGGCCAGAGCCCCCTGGATTCCAAGAACTTCTCGAGCAGGAATCAAACCGAAAAACCCCACAGGGTGTAGAGAGTCCAATTGAAAAGCCCTGTGTTATAACTCAGAGATCAGGGGGGTGGTCCTTCCGAACTTCAGTCGTCACCCACCTGAAGTGATGAAGCCATTCCCGATCCCATGAAAGGAAATCCCTGTCTGGGGATGAAATCTTAGAGTCCGTGTCTTTTGACTCTTCTGCTTAGAAGTCCACTGAGAGAATTTTGTAGGAATTTCATTTGTAGAAGTCCATGTTGGCAATTGCATGTGAGGCCATTTGTGGTCCTTGGAACCAGGAGACTGTTGAGTCAGCCATTCGTGTTGACAAAACACCCAAAAGATGCTTTCTACTGGAACCTTGGGTGAGTTTTTCTCATTTTATCGTGATTCTTCCAAGGAAACAGGAAAGACAGAATAATTGCCTTTTTTTTTCTCTCAAGTACTTTTTCAAAATAATGAAGTAGGTCTTTCCACTTCGGGAGGCGTTTCTGATAAAAAGGCTTCCGTGGAACCCTGGGCTGGTGTTATCCAGAGACGCTGCTGCCCCTGGTGGCTGCGGAGCACACGCAGGCCCCAGCCAGGTGGCTTCCGATCGGGACTGCACTTTAATCGACTAATCCTCAATTCTCGCGGCCTTACGGGATAGTGGATCTGGGAACCCACCTCATTCTTATCTGCCAAAGAATTGCCCAGAAGCACATCGGATGCCAACACACCCGCCCGCTAGGCGGGGGTGGGAAACTATCCCAAAATGTATTTCTTTATGGCATCTGCTGCACCATTGGAAATGTTTTATTTTTAACCTCAGGATTTAAATAAACACTATGACATTGAGAGTGGTGTCATCTTTCATTTCCTTGGGACGTAAGGAAGGCACTGATAAGGTCATCCGGACTAGGTTCCGAGCTGAGCTCCCCTACTGGGAGATAGTTTGTTTCGAGGCTTTTTGGAAGGGCGGGAGCCAGGTGTTCTGGGGGTCGCCACACAGCTGACACCTGGGGACATCCGATCTACTCCGAGGCCACTGTTCAGACCTGCCTAAGCCAAGGCTTCCTGCAGCCCACCACCCTTCACCGGATGAGTGGTGGGGTGAGGCGAAGGTCACGGGTGGCTCAACCCCGATCAGTCAGTCAGTGCATCTGCAGCATGAAGCTGGGCGAGGCGGAGGGAGGAGGCCACGCCCCCGCGGCACCTGACGCGGCTCCTGCCGGGTCAGCGCTGGAGCCTGGTGCGGCATGGCCCCGTCACTCCCGGACACCACCGGTCAGGCCGAGCTCATGCTGGGGACTCACACCCCGCCCCCCTGCGTCTGACACCCCCGCCCAGGCCCGCCCCCCACCTCCCTCCCTCCAGCCCTCCCCGCCCCCTGGTCGGCTGCGTCCACGTCCACGGTCTCCCTCACGCGTGCGCACGGACCGGGCTTCGTTCATCCTCGCCCCCCTCCTTTCCCTCCTCTACGGCATCAGCGCCGCCAAAGAGTGACCAACAGTCACTGGGCCCGTAGGGACACTGGTCAGGCCCAATGCCCCGGTCGCCTGTACGCCATCGACAATTCCACTGGCAACTTGACAAGGGGCGGAAGCTCCTGGAACTCCCGTGGCAGAGAAGGGCCAAGGACAAGCCTAGGATGAGGTTCGGGGAGGGTGGAGGCGAGCTAAGTGACCCCCCGAACCTCCCCTCTGCACCCCCTCTTTATTGATGGCGTCCTCAAACCAGTCCTCATTCTGTCCAGTGACCAGCTCGAAGTAACGAACGACTGATTCATCCAAGTGTCCGAAACAGCACAGCAGAAGGATTTCTCTGTTAGCAGGGCGGTCGCTGCAGAGGCTCGGTGGCCTCTTGGACTGGGGCGGGAACAGGAACCTCCTGAGACACGTAGACGTGCCTGCCGCGTCCGGGGGTGGGACCTAGGAGGCGAAGGTCACGGGTGGCTCGGTGTCAGGACCCCCGTCGCCCCTCCCCCCCACGTGCTAACACTGAGCAGCCTTGGCGCCCAGTCGGCTTCCTGTCTTCCAAGCCGCAGACCCCGGGGTCCTGGCCTGACTCGGTGCTGCAGGCCCCCACCCCCTCCCCTCCCCCCTCCATCCCCACCCCTCCACCCCCTCCCACCGTCCCACCCCCGCCAGCGCGTGGAGGGACCACGCTTCTTCCGCCCACGTGGGCCCGGTGGTGCTGGAGGATGCGATCCCCCAGGTGACTCAGAGGGATACTCGGCAGGGTCACCCCTTTCGGTTTGAAGATGCGTGGGAAAAATCTGGCGAGAGCAGCTCACCGCCCACACACGTCTGAAAAGCAAATAGCTGGGGAAAACTCGCTGAGATGAGAAAACGGACTTTTTCTGAGAGAGCGGTGGAGGCCGAAGCCTTTAAAAACGGGGGCGGGGGTGGGGGGGGGGAGGGGGGGAGCATAGCTGTTACGAAAGCCCTTCGAAGTGGGTTAGGGGTGAAGTAAAGGTCAGCCTTTTACTTTTCCCACACCCGCTGCTTCTGAAGAAAGACGGTGTGCGGCTGAGCAGTCGTGTGATGGCCAGCCTCGGGCCTGTGATGCGCTCCTCTCCCTCGCCCGTCGCCGAGCCCCGCGGGAGCACAGAGACTGGTGTGGTTTCCTCACACCGTCTGGCCTGCAGGTACTGAGGTTAGCTCAGAGTCTGCAGCCCCATCTGAAGCCTGGAACGAACTAAGTCTTCTTAGCTAAAAAAGGGGAGCCAAGTGAGACAGGCCTCAGACAGGCCTCACCCCCTGAGATGCGTGGGTGTCCCTATCCGAAAGAAAGCCTCACTTCCTGACCGGGTTTGGCTTGGGGCCTGTGGCCCCGTGGAATTGTGAAAGAGAAAGTGATCTCAGGAGAGCACCCCCACACACACACACCCCCACCCCCAGCCCCAGCTCTCTGCTCCCCAGGAGGCTGACTGAGCAGGCAGGAGAAGGCCAGCAGTCCCGCACGGCCCACACTCGGCTGCCGGGTGGGTGGGGCAGGCGCTGTCCTCTCCCTGGCTGGGGGGGAAGTGGGTGGCGGAGGGTCGTGAGGACAGGAGAGCAGAGCGAAGCAGGGGTGAGCAAGGAGGGCGAGCGGGAAGGGCCTTTCCGGAGGCTTCGAAGAAGGCCGGGCCGGAGGCGAGGTGAGCAGAGGTCTCCTTTCTCATTGGAAGGAGGCAGCAGGGGAGAAATGGCTGCGTTGGTGTGCAGGCGCCTGGACCGTTTACCAAACACACCGCAGGCAGTGACCGCAGACGGAGAGCATAATCATTTGGTTCCTCTGACTCTGAAGCTGGCGGAAGGCCTTGGACGCTCTCACGGAAGGGGACGGAGTGGCAGCACCAGCGGTCCTCCCAAGGGGCCTTTGCACAGGGTCCACGAGTGGGACCAAAAGTCTTTGTGAAGGCACCCTTCTCCGCCAGCAAGGACCACTTCCCCCCACCCCCACCCCCAGGAATGGTTGGGTGTTCTCAGAAAGGGGACCCCACGTTCACACCCTGAGATGACCCAGCAGAAGGAGGGCAGGGGGCCGGTGTACGCCTTGGATCAGGCAGAGCCTCCTTGGTTACCGAGGGTTCAGACACCAGGCTATGGGGAAGAGCCCAAGACTGACCCAGGGCTCAGTTTTGATCCAGGGTCAAGCTGTTCATCAGTTTCAGTGACTAGAAAGCAAGTACCAAAGCGTTTCTTAGGAGAATGTTCTTATTTTGGCTCCCGGTGGCCTCTGAAGATGCAGATTTGTGGACACCACCCTGTCAGCTCCGAGCGATCAGATCTGGTTCGTTCGTTCTGCCCACTGATCCTGGCAGAGGGCGTCTGTGGACCGCACTGTGACGGTCCTCGACGATCGCGGTCACGCCACCACTTTGGTTAGAACTTGAGGAAAGGGGTAAATGAGCTACTGGACCTTTCTCCTAATTTAACATTACCAGCGACCCTTACATCAGGGAACTTGAACTTCTCCTTTGATCCATTGGCCCAACCACTGGGATACAGTGATGGAAATTTCATTCTCGGGGAGGAAGGCGTTTCTAAATGAACCCCCTGGTATGAAACTATTCTACAGGTAAAATCTTTTCACAACCACAGTTTCGTAAATGATTTGTATTTGTGTTCAAGGAAATGGAAATGGAAAAATACCTTCTTTCCCAAATCCAAAGTAGTTCCATTCATGTCCACAATTGAAGACTTAGAGGAAGAAGGATGAGTTGGGTACCAATGGATACAGGTGGGCGGAGATCGGGTTCAACACGGGTCCCTAAGCTGGTCCACACACAGAATTCAGGTCAGTGAACTTGGATGGGTGGGAAGTTGCATCTTTCCAATAACTTCTAACCAAAATTTAGGTCTTCCCTCAGTTATGAATATAGACGACCTGCCACATTCATATGTATTAGCAAGACCTGTGATTTTCTCACGAGTGGAAATGACAGATATTTTCATATTACATGACATCCGTTGCAGACTTAAAATATCATTTATGTTCATCTCCACTAGGAAATGAAAATTGTGATTAGACCTGCCGGTAGGTTTTACTTAATACATGAATAAAGAGGCTTGTGTATTACTACTTCATTAATTCGTTTTAATATTTAGAGAATTATATTTTAATATAATTGATTTCCTCTTTAACCCTATATTTTTTATTCATTTTAAAATATTCTGAGAAGGGGCTATAGGTTTCATCAGATTGCCAAGGGGGGTGCATGAGGAAAAAAAAAAAAAGGCCATTGGGAATGACAGGTCTTCATGGCAAGAAAGAAGACAAGAGAAAGATTAGCTCATTGCAGCGCTGTTCACTAATTTAACAGGCTCTCGACATAGTCATCCAGCTGTTGTAGACGTGGAAACCAAGGCTCAGGGAATGCTGAGTCCGAGTCATCTGGAGAACATGTTAGTCCTGCTGCGTCATGCTGTCTAAGCCATGGGCATGGTTTTCTCTAAACTGTTTTTATGTCACTGGAACGTAGATTATCCAGTGATCAAAAAACAAAAAAAAACAAAAAACAAAAAACTCTTCCACAAAGCAGGATCTGCAATGGCAGCCCTTGACCTTCAAACCCTTGCAATGTATGGGTCTTCGTTCAAAAGGCTGTGTCAGTTACCTATTGTCACAATAATGCTGCGTAACAAACAACTCCAAAACCAGTGACTTAATCCGCTAAGCATTTATTTAGCCCACAGAGCGGCAGGTTAGCTAGGGGGTTCTTCTGGACTTCCTCCTGCTGGGCTCACTCCTGTGTCTGCGGTCAGTCGGTTGGTCACGTGCGGCTGGCTAGACGACTGAGCTCTGCTCCGCATGGTCACCCATCCGCCAGGAGGATGGCCCGGGATCGTTCAGATGGCCGTTGGGTGGGTTTTCAAGAGAGCGAACAGAAGCGCACAAGCCTCCTGAGGCCTTGTCTCTGCACTGTCTCCCCATCGCTTTTACCGTATTCTCTGGGCCAAAGCAAGCCACAAGGCCAGCCCACACTCCGGGCGCGGGACAGGGGACTCCCGCGAATGGGGGAAACTGCCAGGGCACTTTGTAAAGGGCCTGGGGACAGCAAGGGACAGAGAATCAGGGCGATTTGACAATCGTTCTACAAAGTCAGATGCTCTCCCCTCCTTGTACTTCCCCTCGCACCCCAATTCTCATCCTCCTCCAGGCAAACACGGCTCCTCCGGATACACACATCCTCGGACTCAGGACACACACAGGGCTCTTCAAGGGCACACCGTCTTCGATAGCAAAAGCCAGGAAGGACGTGGTAACGGGGCAGGAAGGAGGAAGTCCGTAAGCGCCCAGCAGAGGGCCGTGCAGCCGAACACTGGTCGCACCCCGTTTCTGGACAGAGGTGCTGGAGGTCAACGCGGTGGCAGGTGTGGCGTCCTTCTCTATGTGTCCCTTTCTATACCGTAGAATTAGTTTTGTCACATGGCAGTTTAACTTTTAAGTTTCAAACTCATTTCTACAGAGAACAAATTCACATCAGTTTATGGCTATCTCGATTTCCCATAAACAGCCAAAAGCCCCATTCTTATAAGCCCAAGTCATACGTTGTTAATATGTCCCTACTGCGTTCGCCAGAGAGGTCAACCACTCGACAGGGAGCATGAGAGCATGAGGCCAGGAAGGGAGGGCCCGGGGCAAACCACAGCCTGGTCACGGCTCCCGCTCCCCTGGCCAGGGGCCGCCCATGCTGGGCCACCCACCCTCCTGACCCAGGGTCTACGCGAGAAGAGAGCCACGCCTAGGGTCCATGGCGTGACTTGACCACTGAAACAAAAGTGCTTGAACCCCAACTGGAGAGAAAAGGATGTGACAGAGCACCCAGGCGCTCAGATCATGGTCTCGGAAAGACGTGAAGTCAATTGCTGGTGCCACTGCCTACGAGCTATGGCTTGGGGCAAGTGACCGAGCCACTCTCTGCCTCAGTTTCTCCATCTGTTAATTGGGAGACATAACAGTGGAACCAAATAGTTGAGGTTGGGGGTGTTGATTCATTTAGCACACATTTATTAAATGTCTGTCACGTGTGAAGCACATCATAGGTCCTGGCAGAGGGGCACCACGTTCAATGGGGCACAGGGGGCCGGGGGGCAGGGAAGGCCTGGAGGAGACGGTGGTGTTTGAGCAAAGACCTAAGGAGCTGGGGAGGAGGCGCGTGGCTGCAGGAGATCCGGACGGAGAGCTGCCTGGAGCATCGCAGCGAGAACTGTCTGCCACCGTGTCTAGCCCTTTCGGGACAAGGGTGAGGTAAGACGGAAAGCCTCCCCCCGAGGTTTTCCCAGGCTTGGGTGGTGTGTCCTTGGACCTGCGCGTACACACACACCTGCATGTGTTTGGGGAGGAGCCCGGGAGAGGACGCAGGTAGGAACCTTCTCGACATGGCGAGGATGATCACATTGTCCCATGCTGGTACAGCCTCGTGGCCCGCTTTTGAGGAGGGGTCAGCGGGGCCTCAGCTGTCACATGTCATCGGTTCGTCTTCGTGCAGTGGCGTCTGAAGGAGTGCTGGCTGTGCCCGTCCATCTTTGCATTGCCTGGTACTCAGCCTGGTGCTTGGCAAATTGTTGCAGGACCCTCCCAAGCGATGGTTGGTTTGTCCGACCATGTCGGGCAAGGCAGGATGGCATCGTGGGCAAAAGCCAAGGCTCGAGGGCCAAACCCACCCCAGTTCATGTCTTTGCCTTTCCAATTACCAACTGCATGACCTTGGGTGAGTTACTTAACATCCCGAAGGCTCAGTTCCTTCATCTGTAAAATGGGGTTTTAGTTACAGTATCCACCTGGAACAGAGTAAACAGGCCAGGGAGAGTGGCTGCAGGGTCCTAAGGCAGACTGTGTGCACCGCACACCACGGGCCAGGCCTGCAGCTGCTGCTCGCGGAGACCTCTGCTGGTCGCATGAAGGCCAGGCAGGGCCTGAGCCCCCGGCCCCCCGAGATGAGTTCTGTCACTGACACCCTGCACTCTTTACCCATCGGGCCCTTGGAATTGGCAGCCCTGGCAAAAAGATGGTTGCAGGCTGACTCTCTCTAGGGGCAGATGCTGAGCTGGGGTTTGGGGCGCGAGGTGTTCATTAGGAATAAACAAACGCCCATGAAGGGAAGCGAGAGGAAGCAGGGTTGGGCAGCGGGGGAAATCGGACTGCGTTGGAAGCCCCACAAACCCCAGCCAGCCTGGCAGGAAGCTCTGGAGCAGACAGACGCTGCCCCTCAGAGACCCCCCTCCAGCTGGCATGCTCTGTCCTTGTCAGGCGCTGGGTGCAGGTGGCCTTGGGGGACACGACTCCGGCCAAGCCGGCTCTCTGCAGCAGAGGCAGACCCCGAAGGGACTAGCAGCTGGAGACGTGCGCCGGCAGCATTCCCTGCAGGTTATTTCTTAAAGGGAGATGTGTTGGTGCATCGCCAATGGACCACGGACAGTTTTCACTCAGCCCGTGGAACCAAAATCGAGTGTAACGAATAAGTACGTCAAGAGGGGAGAGGGACTCACACGGAGCCCCGTGTTGGAGAGAGACATTTGCATGTCTTCCGTAGGTTTTTATACGATAAAAATCAAAGGAAGGCATCGAGAGGGAAAACGATGCAGCTCCTGACATCTTTTCTCCAACTAACGTGCATTGGCCAAAGTCGCATTTACCTCTCAACTCCCACCGCTGTGTGACATCACAGTGCCATTGAAGTAACTCTAGGCCGAAAGTAGATTCAGCAAGCACAGTCACGGGGCGCCCTTCCTCGTTCCACCCCTCCCCCGTCTTCACCTCCACCGGTACCCCCACGACAGGCAGCACCAGGCCCACGGCATCGAGAGGGGACAGAATGGAAAAGCCAGACTCGGCTGTTCCTTCCCAACCAGCCGCGCGATGGCACTTCAGTTTGGCGCATGCGCGCTTGTTGCTTATCCGTCCAAGTTCCGCAAGCGCTATCTGGGATTTCTGCTGGAGCCAGTGGCCATACAGATGGCACTGTCCATAGCCTGGCCTCGGAGAGGTCACCCTTCCCTTGGCCGTAAGCGGTGCTCGTTATCCCGGGGCCCGAGTTCATGCGCTGGCTCCAGGCCAGTGCCGTTCGCCGCCAGCCGCCCACGCACGGGGCGGGTGGGCGAGGCCTTTGTATCACCGCCCCCCAACCCCGCTTTCCTCGTTGCCGGCCGTTTCCTGCTCGCTGTCTCGCTGGCACGTAGTTTAGAAGGAGCAGGAGAAGGATGTGGCAGAGGCCAGTGCTTTTCTGTCGCCTTCAGAAGGGATGGCCTGGGACCTGAACCCGCGGTGATTCCCAGCACTCTGGGGAAAGCGAGACGGGCCCCTGGAGCACGTGAAAAAGCCGGGGGGTCATGGCGCTGCCCCCAATCATTCTCCTTGCGAAGTCCATTGGGCTAACTGGGAAAACCCCGGGGAGTAAGCTTGACCAGAGGAGATAGAAACACTGGTCAGTCAAGACGGTTTCAAGGCATCTTGGAGATTTTATTTCCTTATCCAAATCTCTTACCCTTCACACGATGAATATGGCGATTTGATCTGTCATTACGTATTTAAAATACAGAGACAGGGTGAAGAAGAAAGTAACCAGTAATGGACATTTTAAATATACATTAAAAAAGCACTTTTCCAATAAGAAATGTTTTCAGATGTGATAAATTTGCCAAATAATGAAAAGAAAGACACAAAGCAAAAAAAAACAAAAAACAAAAAACAAAAAAACTGCATTACCTTTTTTTTTTTTTCAGCCTAATCTCTAAGTTGAAAGCTTTTAAACGTGTTGGCCCCGCACACAGTAAGAAAGGAGAAGCATAGAGGCAGAAATCCTTCCAGCAGCCTCGAAAACAAGAAAGGCCGACAGGAGCAACCCATTTTGTAGGGAGAAAAGTGGACCATCCAAAATACCACTCGGCGGCGTGAGCCCACAGCACAGCCAGGGCGGGTTCCGCCCACTCAGGTTCCTCGTCTCCCTGCAAGGCTAAGAGGGCCACTTCCGTGACACCAGTGAATCCTCGCCCCAGTCAACCCTGCGGCCAGGTGTGGGATCGCGGAAGCTCCCACAAGACACAGGAAAGAGCTGGAAGCCAAGAGAGTCTGGTACGGTCAGCAGCCCAGGGAATCACTGACCAGCCCTGCAGAGTTTCAAAATGGGAACAAGGACCCACCTTGGCCCAGAACAGATCAAGGAGACCTAAGGGGAATTAGATCTGTGGTTGTTTGGAAAGATTCTAGATCAAAAAACTATAAGACCTGGTCTATGGCCGTGCCACCCTGAACGCGCCTGATCTCATCTGATCTCGGAAGCTAAGCAGGGTCGGGCCTGGTTAGTACTTGGATGGGAGACTGCCTGGGAAGACCAGGTGCTGTAGGTGTAAAAAATTTCAAAAAAAAAAAAAAACCGAATCCATAAGACCTGGCATGGGTATCTGCCCCAAAACCAGGACAGAAATGTCCCAAAGATGGAAGTTTTCATGCAACCTTGTGACCTCGTGCTTTTGTGGATAATGGCATTGGCCAGTGCGTCTGTGTTTCCTTTCGGAAGGAGTGGCGTCAGAACTGAAACCACAGCAACCCACAGCACACTGAGACGCTCAGACGCCTCCTCCAGTGGTCAGCTGCATCGGTGCCGGGGCCCGTGGCACTGGGGTAGTCCTCCACGCTGTCCGTTAGTCCTTTGAAAACTCCAGGCATTGCAGCCAGGAGCCGGTCCACAGTCTCCTGACATGTCCAGTCAAATCTGAAAGCTCCGACTTGGCAAATTCTGACTCAAAATAATAATGTTCGAATCCATCCCTTTCTGAGTATTCCTTTCTCTTTCTCACTTCCTTTTATTTTGGTTTCCCTCTGGTTCCATCGGTATCTGTATGTCTTATCACTTCCAGAAGGACCACCCGCCTCGGAGGGAGGAGCTCTCAGAGGGAGAGAGGTCCCGAGGTTGTGTCCAGAAGCATAGATGACAGCTTCAAGCTACCCTCTCTCCTCGTGAAGGAGACCCACTGAGCCTGGCTGATGCAACCCAAGTTCTTCAGGGTTTTCACCAGATCCCGGCGGAATCTCTCCCCGACAAAAACGTAGAGAACGGGGTTCAGGCAACTGTGGAAAAAGGCAATGGTTTGAGTGACCTGGAAACAGATGTCGATGTTGGTGGAAATGGCACAGTTCGAGATGAACGTGGTGTAGGCGTCGATGGTCTGCACCAGCAGGATGCAGTTGTAGGGAAACTGAGATAAGACGAAGACAGTAAGGACGGTGATGGTCACCCGTAGGGCCTTGTGCTTGGGCGACTTCTTGGCTTGGATCAGAGTGTGGATGATGATGGTGTAGCAGCAAGCCATGACCACGAAGGGAAGGAAGAACCCCAGTATCACCTTCAGGGTCAAGACTGTCGACTTCAGCTTGGTACTCTCGTCATGAGGATAAACCATGGTGCAGACAGTGATGTTGGATTCCCTCTTGACCTGGCTGTATAGGAGTTCTGGGATGCAGAGCATGGCCGCCATCACCCAGACCGTAAAGCAAACCATTTTGCTGTACAGCAGCCTTTTCTGCCTCCAGGTCTGCGCTTTCGTGGCCTGAGCGATGGCGATGTACCGGTCCACGCTGATGCACATGATGAGCAGCACGCAGCTGTAGAAGTTCATCTTGTACGTGCTGTTGACCACTTTGCACATGAAGGTTTGGAATTTCCACTGGTCGGCAGCGGCGATGGCCCAGAAGGGAAGGGTGACGAGAAAGAGGAGGTCAGCGATCGCCAGATTGAGAAGGAACATGTCGGTCATGGTCTTCACTCGCGTGCAGTACCAGTAGACAAGGACGACCAGGCTGTTGCCCAGGGTGCCCACGACGAACACGAGCCAGTACAGCGGCGGGAGGAAGTAGCTCGCAAACTGCCTGACATTGTTTTTCTTACAGAAGAAGTCTATGAAGTTGAAGTTCATGTAGTCATCCATGGAAGATGTGGAGTCAGGGCCGTAGTCCTCAGACAGGTTAGGGGCAAGGCTCTGCAAGGAGACACGAGATGGCGTTAGGTCAAGGAGGTCCTGTCTGATGACAGAGGCATGAACCACTTGGTCCTTCTGGTCCCAAATGTCTACAATAATGAAGAAATATATGTGTAGAAAGTAGGAATTCAATCCATCTGCCTGGATCGTAACGGATTTATTTATCCAACAAATGTTTACCGAGCACCTACAACAAGATACAGTGCGAATAAGTCAGACACGGTTCCTGCTGTCATGGAATTACCTACCCGTGGAAGGAACATACAGGGTGTGAACAATTATACAACACATGGCAGGTGGGGTGGGACCCCTTCAGGACCACCAATGGGCGCAAACTTCCATCAGACTCTGTGAATGATTTGGATTGTCCTTTCTCCTCTCCCCTCCGAAAACGGTCCTCAGAGGCTTTAAACGCTTCTGGGTACAGATCTTGTGGTGTTTTCTGAAAGCTGTGGTTCCCCTGCTTCAGAAGCACCAACATACACACACACACACACAAACAGGTACGTGTGCACACACATATACATGCATGCGCACACATGCATACACGCTCACCTACGAGCACATGCACAAGCACCAGGACAGGCTACGTAATTTTCGGAATCCCTTGTTCAAAATTTGTTAAGAATTTCAAGACAGCGGAGCATTAAATCGTGCCAGTGGCACTTCTAAGTACAGGGGTGCGACTGTACACGTCGAACAGACACCCAGAAAGCTGGCCCTCACAAGCACACACACACAAATAAGAGCACATACGATTCGTGCATAGATTTGCATGCACACATACGTACAAACATGCCTACCCTCATGCTCACAATTGCGTACACACATATTCACTCATACACATACATGTACACTATTCAGACACACGCACACACGCTCTCACAATGCACACTCGCGCGCGCACATACACATACACACACACACACACACACCCCTCATTACGGTTTCTGTGGCTTCCTTGCCCAGAAGCCATCCTAGAACTCCTGCAAGAGGAAGAAGAAATAATAAGGGCTGGAGGTCAGAACCCTGAGACATGAGCCCTGGAGTTGAACCTGAGACGGGACGGAGGGAGGAGAGAGCCGCCATCGTGGAAGAGAAGGGCAGTCCCACATCGAGCTCCCGCTCACACACATCCTCAGATGCTCTCAGTTCTCATTACCTCTTCCCGCCCCCACCCCCGCCCCTCAGCCAGGCTCCCAAATCCCACCAGGGACCAGAGCTCGCACTCCCTGGCCCTGCCCAAGGCTCGGTCCTCCCCGAGGCTCATCAGCGCTGCCTTGATTTCTCCTCAGGCAAATGCAGCAGTTGTTCAATTCGTCTGGAAGCGTTTGGCCTAGAAGTAACCTCAAGTCCATGATAGGTTTTTATTTTGTTTTAAAGATTAAATATTTAAGTCTAAATATTTATTTTATGTATTTAATTAGTCATAGCGAAATAATAAAATGTCCTCTACCAGACTTCTTCTGTTTGCTGGGTTCTCCTGTCTATACACATTGAAATTTCCAGCGATTTCTAATGGCTTCGACCAACGTTTCCCAAACCACATTCGGGTGGAGCGCTAGTGGTTATTATGCTACATCGCCATCTTTGACATTCACAATACTCATGAGCATGTTAAAGGCTCTGAAAAGTCCTGCAGAACTTGTTTTATTTTAACCGCACGTTAGAACAGCGAAGGTTGTGCAAAGTCCTTCAAATCTGTCGAACTGTGTTCAACAACGCTTCCCGAACTTCTCTGAGTGTGGAACCCATCGTACGTGTTTGCCGAGTGCTTACTGAGACATCAGGACACCCCGAGCTGACTGGTGAAGGGCAGCAGACAGGAAGTCGCCGTCTGCTGAATTCTGAAGTTTACGCGAGAGCTAAGATTTGGGCCCTGGCTGGCAGAAAGAGCCAGGAGGACCTCAGAGAGAACACCCGAGGTCACTTGAACTAGAACCAGGAAAATCTGGAATCTATTCCTGACTCTACCTCTAGGGCGTGACCAAGAGAAAGTCCTATCGCAAAGAGAGTGACTCCGGGGGAAGGTAGCCGGAAGACGGCTGCTCAGGACACGGCACTAGAAAGACCCGCTACTGGGAAAAGCTAAGGAAAACTCGCTCTTCTTCATGAGCTTCGTCTCCGGGCCTGATTGAGTCATCCTCTGTTGACATTTATTGGTTTCTCTTCTAGCTTTGGCTATTGTCTGTCTGGGGAGGACAGACCTCATGGGTGACAGACACATACTTTAGCGATGTAGGGGAAGATGACATTTTGGAGGAAGGCGGGTAAAGGCATGCAGACAAGCAGGTATCAAGTGTGAATCCACACGATGAGCAAGCGTGAAACTGCTTTGCTGGAGGTTTTGGTATTTTACACTTTGGGGCCGAGTAGCTTTGACAGACTCTCGCATGAGCCTGAGCCCCATGCGGTGAGGTCGGGAGGCAAACACCATCCCAGCTCACAGATGCAGCCCAGAGGGCGTCGTAGGACAGACCCCGAGCAGTCTCAGTGTCCCAGGAGACCAGCTTCCTCCACTGTCCCGCGAGCGGGCACAAGATGAGCCCCGGAAGGAACGAGGAAGCACAAGGAGCGTGTTTTCTTGGGCGAGGTTTGGAGGGCCCAGGGCCTCAGCATAGAATGGTATTTAGTTATGGCGCCCCCCGGGCACATTTAAAAAGTGACTCGATTCACACATGAAAATGCTTATTTGCATAAATTTTGTCCTGAAGACCAAGGTAAGCCTATATGATCCTTACAGCCCTCCCTCTCCACTGAGAGGAGTCCTCAAGAGGCTGTGTCCTTCTCGCTGAAATCTACCCTAGACATTTATGTGACGCTTAAATACAAAGGAGACGGGAAGGGAGGCTTCCTATCTCCTGAAGAACACACGAGGGTTTTCATTCTCATGGACCACGTGAATATCACGGCTGATCAGGATTCCCTCTTTAATTGGGAATCTCGGCCAGACTTGTAGCCCAATTATAAGAAACAAAGAGGACCCTTTAGACGAGGACCGTCCGAGAGAAACCTAAGCGAACAACAGGTGAAGTTCGCCTTTTCTAGCAGCCGCATCAAAGAAGTAAAAACAGACAGGTAGAATTCCTGTAATAACGTATCTTATTTAAACCTGATATATCGAACGTGTTTTTATTTTATTCTGCAAGCAATATAAAATTTATTGAGATATTGCGCGTCCTGTGTTGGGGTACTGTTTATACTCACCGGACATCTCTGACGGGGCCCAAGGGCTCAGTAGCCCTACGCGGCTAGCGGCCACCTCACCAGAGGGCATCGCGTTAGGCTAAAAACCCAAGTTCTAACTCTTCATGGTCTTTTTTACCTACTCTGTCTACTTCCTCTGCCCTCGTTTTAATTTATGTGGGTTTTTTTTTTTTTCTTTCCTATTCTGTTGTACACATCCTTGTAAAGTGCCTCGAATCTGGTATGGAAATGAGGTGGGCGCAGATGGAGTTGGAAAAGCCACCGTTGTTGATAGAAAATGCCACAGCCCTGCTGACCAGTTCTCTTTCCTACCTGATTAGCATGTCTAGACATACCCTCACCAAGGGTTTCTCTTCCTATATTTCTTAGCAAACTATGTTGTTCTCGACCTCCTTGAAAAAAAAAAAAAAACATGAAGTATTTACCAACCTGTTGTCCCCATTAGCTGAAATTTGAGCTTGTTCTAGATTCTTCTTCTGCTATGAGGAGTGGTGATTCATGAGGGCGGGGAGAGGCCCAGACCTGGTCCCATTTTTGTGAAAACGGAACCATCTCGTGCCCTGCCCAGTTTGAGGAAGTGCCAGACGCCTTCCAGGCTTGACAAACATTAGCTCTTTGGGTCTCAATCATAGGCGATAAATAGAGTCATTTGTTCCCTCATTCAACAAATATTTCCTGCGCACAGCCTACATGCCAGGCGAGGCAACAGCTTCCAAAGCTGACGATGGAGACAGAAATGGGGTGAGACGTGAGAAAGGTCCACGGCTCCTCAGTCAGCCCCGAGAATGGCACGGGGTGAGGCGGGCGAGGACGTGTTTGGCCTGTCTGTGCTCAAGGCCCTAATTATAGCATCACAGCTCAGAGAGGTCCTTGCCCGGGGACATTATGGGATAGCTGTGTCGCTCGCAAGGGACTACTTAGTTTGGAGATTTATATCCTTTATTTGGGATGATTTTTAGCATTTGGATCCAGAGGGGGGGCGGGGGGGGGGAAGCACCTTCTAGTCATCCATCTGAGTAAATGAGAGAGCGTGTATGGCCGCATGTCCAGTGGCCGGCCCAGAGCTCAGCCGTGTGGCCTGCCTTCTCACGTAGGTTTCTGTTTCTACTCTGGAAATTGTTTTTTTTTTTTTTTTTTTTTGGAAATTCAAATGAATTTTAGAATGATTTTAAGATCTTAGAGACCACTGGGTCTGACCCTTTGTCTTAGAGAAGACGAGACAGATCTCAGGATTGGAATGTTCTCCTCTCAGCCCTCAGCCCTCAGCCCTCAGCCACCCGGCCGGAGACAGCCCCCACCCGCCTCAGGCCCAAGACGGGGTATTTCTAATCCCTTCTGACCCAAAGCCCTGCTCCCCACGTTCTGATATTGTCAAGCCCGCCACCGAGTCGCAGAGCCGGAGAGCCCAGCCGGGGCTCCCACTTCTACCTCCTCGATGGAGTGGTGAGGACCAGAGGTCACCCACCTCGTGGCTTCCTCGCCCCGAGAAGCTCATCCTGGTTAAAGATCATAGAAAGCCTCACCTACTAATAAAACCCAAACTAGAGTTTCCCTCTGTCTTCACGACGTGCCCCAAGGTGCTTCCGGCTCTTCATGTTCGCCAAGCCCTCTGCTGGGCACCCGCCGCCGTGTGGGGTGCTGCTCAGTCAGCAGAGCTCTCACCCTGGGAACCTCACGGCGAAAGCCTCCCCCATCCCCACGCAATGGGTTCTTTCCTACACCCCGCAGGAGGCAAGACGAGGGCGCATGCGCCCTGAGGAGCCCCAGGAGCGTGGCTGTACTCACTACGACTTCTGTGGGTGTCATGGTGGGTCCGATGCGCACTTGCTTCTGGAAAGAGACAGCAAGAGTCAGAATGAGGACTTGTACGTGAACAGCCGTAAACACGTTACAGATGGACATTACACGTTCGATCTGTTTGTTCTCGTGGGGGGCGGGGCAGGGGGAGGAGAGGGGGGCGCGGGGGAGCATCCCCGGCAGGAGTCGGAGTCTGCGTGATGCTGACGTCGAGTCCCATAGCTCCCCGCGATTCCCAAACTGCCCCGGTCGGTCACACAGGAGTGAGAGTGGCCTCTCCTCTGAGGACACTTTGGGGCTTCGGCATTTCCCAGCACGTCCTTTTTCCATGAGCTCATTTTCTCTGAACTCCACATCTCTGTCTGGGTCTGTTTTGCTGACTAATCTCCCCCTCCCCCACCCCCACCCTTTTTATCAGCCAAGGGGCTCTTAAGGATGACAAGGCCGCAGGCGACTTGTGAATGCTCCGGTCCGGACTCCGCAGAGGAGGGGCCTCTGGGTACCCAGGCGGCAGGAACACGGGGGTGCGTGGCACCTGCCAGCATCAGGGTCCCTGTCCTGGACACGCCCAGCGCCCTGGCAGCTGTCTGCATGCTCCCTTTACAAGCTCAGGGAAGGGTAATAACCGGCCCTACTTTCTCTGACCCTGACTCCAGCAGGAGAAGGAAGTCCGAGGTGAGTTTACCAAAGTAAAGGAAGTTCCAGGGCCTCGGGGCTGGCTGACCTCAATCTCGGCTGGCTGACTTCAATCTGGCTGACTTCAATCTCGGCTGTTGTCTTAACATGTTCTGAATCTCTGTAAACCCCCACCCCCAGAGGACCAAGGGGACAACAGCTCGACCCCCTTCAAGGAAGGGGTCTGCACCCGAGCCAGGCTTGCCTTTTACACCCCTGTGAGTGTGTATCGAAGAAGCGTGTCCAGTGCCACAGCCCAGGGTTCTAGAAGGAAACGTTCTCCTTGATAAACCCAAACCTGACCTGTTGGTTTCCTTTCCGCAGCACGACAGCCTGACTCACCCGGCTTTTCTGGAAGTCCAGTGGTTTTCAAACATATCGTGTGGTACAACCACTTTGGAAAACCAGTTTCTCAAAAAAAGTGAAGCATCTACTCAGTGTGTGATCTAACCAACCCAGACCTAAGAATTTACCTAAGAAAATGCAAGCACATGTCCACACAAAGACTGGTCTACGAATGCTCGCGGCAGCTTTATTTGTAATAGCTGCCTACTGGAAACAGGCCGGACGTTCACCGAGTATAATGAATGGAGAAGTAATATGCAAACTATCCACACAATGGAAGAGCGATGAACGACTGATCCCCGCAGCAACACGAATGGATTGCAAAATAATTATGCCAAGTGAAGAAGCCACATCAGAAAAAGTTTATACTGTGTGATTCCGCTCACGTAAACGTCTAGAAAATGCAAACTAATCTATGGTGACAGAAGGCAGGCGAGTGATTTCTTGGTGAGAGACAGAAGCAGGGGATCGGGCAGGGTGAAGGGCAGGAAGGGTGGGTGCCGAGGTGTCTGAGGAAGTCCCGTGGGCGATAAATATGTTCGCACCGTTGACTGTGTGATGGCTTCACAGGTGTACACGTGTCAAAGCTTACATTCTGCACTTTACATATTGGCAGTTGATTATAGCTGGACCACAACAAAGTGGTTAAAGCGAAGAAAGGAAAAAAAACAAGATCTGGTGAAAATTTGGGGGTTTTCTTCATTCCTCGGAGTCATATCGGGCCATTAACAGACAAGGGGAAAAGCAGCCTTCACTTCCTCCTGGCAGCCTTCCTGCCGGCAGCTGCTCAAAAGTGCCTGGTGTCGTCCTATGGGGACCGATGGCTCGGTACCAACTCATGTTTCCTTAAGATTAGACGAGATGTGAGATCCCTCGTGTGGATATGTATTTGAGTTTCACGTACATATTTCCTGGCTCGGTCTGCTGAGATGGACCTAAAGCGAGGACACACAGCAGAATGAGCATCTAGTGCCCAGATCTTGGTTTCTAATAATAGTTTTTCTGCACCAGAAAAGAACCAGGACTCCTTAGAGAAATGCCAGAGCCTGGGCAGGGAAGTTACGAAACGAAGCTGGAACTGCTTTTTGTAGCAAAAAGCAAGGAAGTGTCCAAAGGATCAAGAGGATTTGTCAGAAGGACGTAGGAACCAAACTTAATGAGGCTCCCATAGCTAAATCTGAGGCCATTAGAGCATCTAATTAAACAATGATAGCAGTCACTATAGCACATTTAATTACACGAGGATCCACAAATCCAGACTAATGAGAATAAATGAATAAATAAATTAATGAGGAGAAGAGAAAGGTATTCTTATGGTGCCAACTAATAAATCCAGAAGGAATAATGAAGTTAGGAAAGTACCAACGGGTGTCAAAACTAATGGGTGAATGTTTCATGAGGAATAAGTTATTTACCTCATCTCAAAGGATCTTGCCCCAAATTACATGTTGCTCATTGAGTTTATTATTCTCTCTATGCATTTTTTTCTGACTCATGCTCTAAAACAATAAAATCTTTTTTAAAACTGCCCAGTTACATTTGGAAGAGTCCCAACTCAGGTCATTTAATTTTGTTACAACTTGGGGAACAAGGGGATCGGTTTTGAGATATTCGTTAGGAAACACTTCATAAATTTCTAGCACCCATGGCTCACGTCACCCCCTTTTCCTGAAGAGACTGAGTATTAATCAGAAAACAAATCCCCAAAGAAAGGAGCCGCATAAAGAAGGAATGACTTTGAATATGGTTAGTTAGAGCTAATTTTCGGTTAAGAATAGGAATTAATGATGATGATGATGTTGGTAAGAGTTTGGGGAAAAGGCCTCCGCACTGCTGTGGCGGGGTGTAAATCTGTGTGATGATCTTTTAGGAGGGTTAAGCCATATCTGTCAAAATTTACGAAGCATAACAGCTCTGACTCAGCAGGTCGTCTGCTGGGAACAGACCTTACTCATATTCTCACAAAAGAACATAATGAAAATACGGCTGCAGAGATATAGGCAGTGGCAGCAGCTTCTTTTTTTTTTTTTTTTTTTGGCAGAACAAAAAACTAAAAACAGCCTTACTACCCAAGGATTGGTAATATTCTGACACCTGTTCAATAAACCACCTGTAGTTAGTGAACATAATAAAATAGACCTCACACACTGCCACAAGGATGTCACCGAGATTATTGGGTAAAAATGCAAGGTGTAGAAGTCTGTGTTGCATGATCTTTAAAAAAAAACACACACACACACACATAAAAGGTTATGCACTTCACTGCCAGTTAGTACTGAAGCATTTTCTGGAAGGCGATTGAACAATGAGGGCCAGTGGAAAGTGAGACTTTCATTTTTTGCTGGGTTTTGTAAGCTATTTCAATGCTTTACTTTGTGCAGAACACTTTATTTTAAGAGCTATCGTAAAAATAACTTATCGGCTTAAAAAAAAGGAAGAAGAAGAAGCCCAATGCTCTTCCGTTTCATACACCTGTTTGCAAAAACTCGTTCAGAGGAGGAACCCAGAGCCCACTCCGGCTTGGAGAGCAACTAGCAAAAAAGAGCAAGGCTACTCTGTGACTTAGCAATCCTACACTAGCTTTTGTGAAGATTTGATCTTCCTTCCATGGAAAAGGTGTTCGCAGCTCATGGAGAACGTCAAAAGAGCCGGAGAATAAGAGCCAACTACTTCTGTCCTCAGACTCGCCATCTAAAGACACTACCCACTGTCTGTCTGTTCCTCGCCATTCCTCGCCAGAATGCTCTGCGAAGACGTCATTCCACAAACTGCCAAGCCTCTGGGCTTGCTTTCATTTTCTTCTTGCCTCTGAGAAGGAGAGAAAAACGGGGGGAAAAAGCCTCCTATGGCAAAACTTACTGAAAGCGAGGAAGCCCACAAGGGCCTGTCGGGAGGTCACCGGCGTTAGCCTCAGCGCTGCCTCAAATCTCTCCCTCGCCCGCTCAGCGTGACCTCGTTATGGGCGCTGCGGCGGCATGATGGGGTCAGGTGGCGGGGAGAGGCCCGATGGGGCAGAAGCGAAGGCCCCCATCTGCCCCGTGGGCCGTCCCTTTCTGCCCGTGGGACCTTGGCAAGGAGCCCAGGTGTCCTTGTCTGTAAAATGGAGATGACGACCCCGCCTGCTCCGAGGGCCGGTTGGGAGGGTCAGGAGCACCGCGGTGTGTGAGCGAGCACTCTCTGCTCTCTGCGCAGGGCGGGTGCCCTGTGCGAAGGTCACGGGACCACCCTTCAGCCCACGGCCCTGCTGTTTAACGTGCCTTGACACCTGGTGCATTCGCTCAGCTTAAACAGGGTGCGAGACACGACCCGCGGCCTCGGAAGCTCACGTTCGAGTACAGTAGATAGGTCGCGGCTGCAAATCCCAGCAGCGGTAAACGTCGTGACATGCTTCGGGAACTGGCACGAAGGAAGTCACGCTCCCCAGCAGTGGGGAAAACCTGGGAGCATCGCATTGAGGAAGGGACGTGCTCACAGGCCCTCGAAGGCCGGAGAGCCCGGCATCGTGTGATGAAGAGAAATCACAACAGCCAGAAAGCGTGAGGTGCGTGCAGGGGCCCTGGAGGCAGAGGCAAGGCAGGGAGCTGCCGATTCTCCAAAAGCGCAAAGAGCGTATTAGAAAAGTTGGCTTGGGATCTGTTGCCTTCCAACCGTTATTTGTCTATCCTCTGTTGTTCTTAAGAAACCAACATGAAAATCAGCCGGGAGTCGCCATGGACACAGCAACTGCCCATGTCCACGGCCTCCGCAGCCCACAGTGGCCCAGGGAATTGTGGGTCCTCACTTTGATCTTTGTCAGGTTTGCCACAGGGTCAGGTGCCCGCCCAGCCTCTACCCCCATGGGCACTGCCCTGGGCCCCGGGGGCTCCCCGGGGGAGCCTGCGAGCGGGGTGCATGAGAGGGGGCTTCGGAGCAGATAGACAGACATTGGAACAAAGAATCCGTCAGACTCTGAAATGGCAGATTAGCTTTGGTTCACTCAGCAGAGACGTGGCGGGGAGACGGGCTCCCAGGCTGCACCGCATCCCAGCCCAGCACTCGACAGGCAAACCTGACCCCTGACGCACCCGCTGGCTGTGGGTCAACCGCTGAGAACTCAAGAGCATGGCGTGTTTGAAAGGACGAAACAGCTTCACTGATGAGCCATTTAAAAATAGAATAGCATGGCTCTTTTTTTTTTTTTCCTGATTATAAAGGAGTATTTTCACAATGTACAGAGAAAATCTCCCCAAAGCAGACATGTAGAATGAAGAAAATAGAAACTCATTAAACACCTCTTCCCTCATTTAGTCATTGTTAACCTCCTGAGATGCTTCTTTTTAGATTTTTCTCTGTAACACAATCACATACACAAACAGAGACACTTTTAACAGTAAGGAAATCAGACTACACAACGTTCCATCTTGCTTTCTAATTACCAGTCTCTCATGGACCACTTTTCATGTCAATTCCACGAGGAGCTATGTCATCTGATGGGATGGGTACTGATTATCCCATTGTCCGGATAAGTTACAGTTTATTTAACCCATCACGTCCTGGTGCAAAGCTTGCTTCCAAATTTCACTGCCATAAAGAATGCTGCCAATCTCTCAGACCCAAGGACCTCCTGGAGACTTCGCTTTCCCAGCCCCTGGCCAACTTCTTGTCACCTGTCCCCAGCACCTGCTTCTCCCTCCTTTAAGGTACAAATCCCAGGACAGCCTGCCCTGCGTGGCTGGGAGGGGACCTTATCACTCACCCCAGCAGCCTGAGCAAGGCACCGCCTGCTTCACCTCCGCCTCGCTGCTGGCTTCTAGCAAAGCGCCTGGTGCTCACGACCACTGAACAAGGGAGTGAAAGCACGGCTGAGGACACAGGGGACACTGGGACGGGGGAGGGGGAAGAAGGGTGCTACTCACAGTGGAGGGCAGCGTGAGAGGCTCCAGGGGGAGGCGACCCCACCAGCTCTGTGTCCGGGTGGAGGGGCAAGTCTTCTATGAGTTCTGTGCAAGCAGCAACCTGGTAAAACACACACACACACACACACACACACACACACACCAGAAAGGAAGCAAGGCCACCCCTGTGTGTCTGTGCTGTCACTGGTGGGGTGGCTCAGGGGGGTGGGGAGTAGGGAGTCACCAGCTGCAGCTTCCAGCAATCAGCAGAGTCAATGACTTGCGACCAGAAATGAAAACCCCAGAACTGCTGGGCTAAGGGAAAATCGTCTTCTTTGAAGATGCTCGTGCAGACTGATCGCCTTTTCCTAGACAGCACCGCTCCTCACAGGGAACGGGGGCGTGGGGAGTCCCGGCGAGAGAGGGCGGCCTCGTCAGGGCTGCTTCGGGTGGCGGGGTCCCAACGGGGCTGTGTGGGAATGTCACCCCAGCACTGTCCTTTCTGGCCTTGACAGATGTCCCTAACCCCGTAGAGCTGTGTCGCCCGGGGCAGCAACTGCTCGTTACATGTGACTTTTCACACTGAAATTGGTTCAGATGAAATCACACTCTCCACGATGCCGGTGGCTACCGCAGAGGTAGACGCCGCCTCCCATCCCTGGGCGTCCTACCGAAGGGCGCTGCTTCCAAAAGCCAACATCCGAGGCCTGCGTGGGAACGGGGAGCGCTGGAGGCCCACGAACGCCTTAAAATTGGGGCCAACTACGTCAGATACATTAACACTGACGATACGTTTCATTTGCTTAATTATAGGTGTTTAGATGAAATTTTGCAAAAGCCTAAATATACAAAATGTTATGTTTTTTTTTAATGAAGCTCATGGGCGACATCTTCCCGGCCAAGGCTCTGTGGGGGGCCTCGGGTCACGGCAATACTGGACCCACTTTGGGTGCAGAGAAAAGCCCCAAGCTGATTTCTTGTGGTGATTACGGCAGACCCCTCTTTTTATATATCTATATATTTGTTCTGGGGAAAACTCACAGCCACAGTGCATGGAGACCGAGTTCCTCTTTCCAGATCTTGCGCGTCCCGTGGACTCAGGCAGGGGTGCTCTCGGCTGAGCGAGCCTCCCCGGCCATGCGGCCCATCAATCGCCATTCGCCCAGGCGGAGCAGGGCAGAGTGAAGGAGTGTGTGAGATGCAGCTGGATTTATTACCTACATGGGGAAGGCCAGTGATTCGCCCTGAAGAAAGGCACAGACCGTGAGCAGTAAGAATGAAAGCGATGGGTGATTCAGCAGCTGGGCGGGAGCCGAGCTCCCTTCCCTCGTCCCACGTTCGCTGAGCCTCGTGTCCTGGCTGAGAACCAGTCAGAGGCCCTGGCCTGTCACTTCTCCCTCTGCGATCATTGACAGAAGGGAAGAGGACGCTCCCTTCACTCGTTCTCTGGCTGTTTTCCTGGCTGTCGTCGCTCAGGAGGGCGGCGGGTTTGCTTCTCCCCCGTGCGTGGCCGGGAGCTGGGACACACAGGCTTCCAGGAGCCTGCGACATGCACCCACTGTAGACGCAGGAAGATGCCACGCTTTCTGCCTTCTCTTGGCTCAGGTCGCTTCTCCCCCAGGTAAGGGCGCGATGAGCAGACACTGCTTGCCCCGCGATGGTTGGGCGAGGCGGTGGGAGGAAGGGAAGTTGGGGAGGCGGTCGGGAGAGAAGAGAAGGAGTAAGCATGCCGTCATGGGAAGGAGCTCGCCTTCGCTGTGCGATCCTCACGGTCCGGGTGAGGCAGGGGCACTCAGGCAGCACTCAGGTGAGACAGGGACACTCAGGTAGCACTCAGCCCTGGAAGAGCTTCTTTAGGACCCCCCCCCAGGTCCCCTCCCCTGGAATGCAGAGAGGAGGCGTGGGGCTGGGAGGCAGGGAAGTGCCAGGAAGTAGCAGAGAGAACTCATTTCTCAAAGGAGCCCGGGACAGAGGTGGTTCTCTCTGGGGCTGTTCGGTTGAGGCTCATTCCTCGGAGGGAAATCTCCATGCCTTTCTTTTCCTCGCTGTATTTCTCCCTTCGTAGGTGGAACCCAGAGCTGGGTGACTAGGGGAGGTGGCAGGCTCCCTTTTGCAGAGGGCATTTCTCTTTGCATTCTTAACCCGCCGAAAGTGAGCCCCAGAGAGCAGGGCCGCGTGCGCACCCCCCCTGGGTCCCGGGCCAGGTGCTGTGCCTGGGGCCGAAGGGCGAGCAGCGGGTAACTGCAGATGGAGGTGTGGCCGCCGCCTCCGTGTCCCTCAGCTGTGCCGTCCGGCACACCAGGCCCAGGTCCCCTCTCGCCCATGCCCACACTCCGAGTGTCTAACACGGCTTTCGCGTCAATCCTCTCCTTTCCAGGTTGTCCATATTTACACTTGATTTCAGGTCACATTTGTTCTCCTCCTTCCCGAGGCTTCCGAGGCTTCCATGCACTGGGGGGCGGGGGGCGGGGTCTTTGGAAGGGGACGGTGCTAGATTTCCGCTCTTCGGTGATTAAAGCCTCATCTTAACCTGGGGACTCCAAAGTGTCTGGAGGGGTGAGCGGTCGTCGGTGGTGAGGGTCAGGTCACTACAGGTACGAGGGGTCCGGGGGCAAACTCCCAGGGAGTAAAATACGAAGACTCTCCTTTGCCCACCGGCTCCCGAGGGGTCTTGGCCACGGGTTCAGCTCAGCCGCACATTGCAGGAGCTTTTCATCACCCTTTGATTGTGTCACTGGTTAAAGTGAAACCCCTCTAAGTCCCGGGAATCCAGCGTTGAGCTTTCTACGACAGCGAAACGGTCCGCGTCGGCCTGACTCAGTGTGCAGCCGCCCCACACACGTGGCCAACGAACACGTCAACTGTGATTGGGTGACTGAGAAGTCGATTTTTAAAATTTTCCATTTCATTGCAATTGGTTTGAATTTAAATGTAAATAGCTACCTATAGCTCGTGGCCACCACAGGGGACAGTGCTGGCCTAGATGGACCCACCTTTCAGCAGCTAGCGTCCTCATCTCTGCCTTAGGACGGCTCTGCCCGTGATGCAGGCCGAGGGCGGCTGGGCCACGGCCAAACCGCTCTCCTCTGCTCGAGCGCAGAGTTCCCGTGAATAACCACGGAGAGCTGGGAGGCTGGTTAGGAGGCAGCTGTCAGAGACAGAGAGAGAATTATAAATGAATAAATGAATGAAAGACTGAATGAATGACTGAGCGAATGAGTGAATCCACACCCTGCAGCAGCATGGGACACGGCTGTGTGGTCCACAGGAGCTGGCAAAAGATGGGGAGTCGCAGGAGGAGGGGAGCACGATCCCTTGCAGGCTCTGGAAAGACTGGGGTGCCTTTCACAGGGAGGGAACGTGAGAGGAGACGTTGGTTGCAGCAGACGGTGATGCAGTTCGCATTGGATGTGGCATGGTTGTGGTGCTCAAGAGAAGGCCCCCCCTCCCCCCCCACCCGCCCCCGCTGGAGCTCACAGTGGGGGGTCAAGAGTTCATCGCAGCGCCAAGCTCTTGCAAAACATCAGCTATTTATAAGGGAAATTCACCTTCTGAGGTTTCGTGCTGGTAGCACGTGAATCATGAGACGAGCTGCAGGATTTGCGATTTTATTTGATAAGAAACCGTCCCCTCTGCCCTGACACGCTTCATCTCTTCGGAAGATCCCGTGCGAGTCCCTCACTCAACATATATGTGTCAAATTCCTACTGGGTGCCAGCCCTGATCTCAGAGGTAGGAAGACAGCAGTAAACGAGACAGTTGAGATTAAACGAAATGGCAGAGAATTAAAGCAGAGAGACGAGGGGGTGACTGAGGGGCTTCAGAAAGGCTCGCTAAAGAGGTAACATGTAGGACAAGAAATTCTCATGACGATGACGATTGGGGTGACCGCCCCCAGAAGAGGGGGACAGGTGGCAGGAAGGGCTCGACATGTCCAAGGACGAGGAGGAGGAGGAGACCGATATGCTGGGGACAGACAGGTGTGAGGGGCAGCCAGAGAAACAGTGGGGCCCTGTCGAGTGAGGACCCGAGGCCAGGGTCCGTAGTTGTGATCTGATGCCAAGTGTGAGGGAAAGCCACCGAAGGCATTTATGTGGGGAACGGCATGATCTGACTTCCACGTGTAATAGCCCACGGCCCCGCTGCTGTGTGGGAAACTTCAGGGCAAACAGCGAAACCTCACGGTGCCTCCGCAGGCTCTCTCAGTGTGAGGCCCACCTGCCAGGCCCAGCCGACTGGGTGACAGCTTCCCCTTAGCTGGGCTACCACAGGGGCCAGAAGCCTGTGCTCCACCCACCACAGACCCTTCTCCGGCTTCTGCCTCTAAGGGGAGGAGAAGATTCCTGCCACTCTGTGACCCCCGTGGTCCACGGGAAGCAGGGACACTCAGGTAGCACCCAGCCCTGGAAGAGCTGCTTCAGGGCTCCCGGGTCCCCTCCCCTGAGATGCAGAGCGGAGGTACAAGGCTGCGAGGCAGGCAGATGCCAGGAAGTAGTAGAGGGAACTTCTCATTCCCCGGAGGAGCCTGGGACAGGTGTGAGCTCAGAGCTCTCATATCCTCCCCGCCACGCCACCCCCGACGGCCCAGACCGAGGGAGGGAGCCGCTAACTGGACTTCACCGCTGCAGTGACGGCATGCTGACAGATACGCTGACAGGCTCGAGATAAAAAACGGACTTCGTTTTTCCAGAGCCGTTTTAGGGCCCCAGCAAATCGGAACCCGAGGTACAAAGAGCTCCCGCATGTCCCCCCACGTGCCCCCCACGCGCCTCGTCGCCCCGCTGTCGACATCCCCCGCCCGAGGGCACGTGCGTTCCAATCGGTGGGCCTGGGCTGACGCATCGCGACCACCCGAAGTCCACGGCTCACATGACGGGCCACTCTCGGTGTCGTCCGTGGGTCTGCAAACGCAGAGCGACGTGTACCCGCGGTCACCGCATCACACGGGATAGTTTCAGCGCCCTAAAAATCCTCTGCGCTGATTCATGCCTCCCGCCCCCCTACCCTTGACACCCGCTGATCTCTCACTGTCTCCACAGTTTGGCCTTTTCCAGAATGTTCTGCCGTTGGAATCGTACAGTCTGTAGCCTTTTCAGATTGGCTTCTTCCACTTGGCAATAGGCATTTAAGTTTCCTCCATGTCTTTCCACGGCTTGGTAACTCACTTCTTCTTAGCACTGAATAATATTCCATTGTCTGGATGGACCACAGTTTATTTATCCATTTACCTACTGAAGGACATCTTGGTTCTTCCAAGGTTTGGCAATTATGAATAAAGCTGCAGTAGACATTCATGTGCAGGTTTTTGCGTGGACATAAGTTTTGAACTCCTTTGGCAAGATCCCAAGGAGCATGACGGCTGAATCGAATGGTACAAGTACATGTAGTTTTGTAGGAAACTGCCCAAGTGCCTTCTGAAGTGGCTGTGCCCTTTTGCATGCCCACCAGCAATGAGCGAGAGTTCCCGTTGCTCCGCATCCTCACGAGCATTTGGTGCTGTCAGTGTTTTGGATTTTGGCCATTTTAATAAGCGTATAGTGATATCTCGTTTAATTTTGCATTTCCCCGATGGAGCATCTTTTCATACTACCATTTGTCATCTGTTTACCTTCTTTGCTGAGATGTCTGTTAAGACCTTTGGCCCATTTTTTAATCAGGTTGTTTTGTTTTCTTCTCGGTGAGTTTTAACAGCTCTTTCTATATTTTGCATAACAGCCCTTTATCAGATGCATCTTCTGCAAATATTTTCTCCCGGTCTGGCTTATTATCTTCTCATTCTCTCGACATTTCTTTTTAAGAGCAAAAGTTTTCGGTTTTAAGAAGGTCCAGCTGCTCAGCCCTTTCCTTCAAGGAGTGTGCCTTCGGCGTCGTATCTAAAATGCCATCGCCACACCTGAGGCCATCTGGGGTTTCCCCTGTGTTATCTTCTGGGAGTCTTTTCGTTTTGCATTTGACATGGAGCTCTGTGATCCATCTCGAGGTCCGTGTCTAGGTGGCTTCGCTGCGTGTGGCCGTCCAGATGCTCCGACAACACTTGCTGCAGAGACTGTCTTGGCTCCTCTGTTAAAGCCCAGCGGCCTGTATTGATGGGCGTCTATTTCCCAGCTATCTATTCCATCATATTGATCTGTTTACCTGTTCTTTCCCCAATACCATGCTATCTTGATTACCGACAGGCTTTTTTTTTTTTTTTTTTTTTTAACTCGGGGGCTTTTTGTAACCCTAACAACCATTAAACATTTCACCTCTCTTCCTATGAGAAATGTATATTGAAAATGGACCCTCCTCCCAGAGCCCCTTCCGGCCCCCAGTTTTTCCCATGATGTCGGCCTTCATACTGTCCCTGACCTTGCCCACTGATACTTGCTAACTTTCTTAGAAACTGAAAGTTCAATGGCTGGAGTTTTTAAAAAGTCAAGAAATTTTCCATGGCATTAAAATAGCTGTGTCAAAATGGCCTCAGGCTCAAAATGGCCACAATAGAACAACCACATCAAAAGGCCAGGTCCCTACAGTGGAAGCTCAGAGAAGAGCATTGGGGAGGGGGCAGGGGGCAGTGGACCCAAGACCTCCAGGCTCCTGTGTCCTCCTTATAGCCACACTACCTGCCGCGCACACAGGTGCTTCGTGAGCTTTTACCCATGGAAGCGAATTCAGATGCCATCACAGGCTTCAGATTGCTCATGGGGTTCCATCTGAGAAATAAATGCTCGGTTTTCAATATTAACCATATTTAGGGGGAGAAAAAAAGCCCCCAAATAAAGTATAACAGCTGTCCTGAACCGAGTCCTGTGGCCCGGAAGTACTCAGTCTATCTCAGGCTGTAGGACTTGGGACACCCGTATGTTCCCTTTCTCTGACCTGTGTTCATGACCCCGTTCCGCCACTATATTCGAGGTTGCATACGAGGGAGACGGCCGTCTTGGCTGCTGCCCCAGCTGCCTTGTCTCCGGGGGCTCTGAGCAGCGGCTGGGGGATAGTTCTCCTTCCTCTCCTCCATCCCACCACCTCTGAGGTGACCTGTCCTTCCTTTCTGTTGGCCTCAAAGATTTAGCTCATTTCTCTTTTTGTGTTAAGGCCCCAAGTTTCTTGAACTTTCCCCCACCCACTGCACCCCTGGAAATGGCCAAGGAAAAGAGTCAAAAGGTCCACGCTCCGTGGAACAGTGCTAGATGACTGCCACTCACCCTGAAAAATGTGTCCCCCGAAAAGGCTGCAGTGAGGGCAAAAAGAGTTCATGCAGGGAAGAGCCAAGCCACGGCCTGGATCTCAGCGTGTGCTCAGTGAGCGGTACTTTCTCCTGAAGGGTATCACCGTGGCATAATGGTTCTATCTGGGGTCTGTCCAATTCTGCACTTACTTGCAGGGCGGCCTTTGCCTCAGAACTTCAGGTTCCTCTTCGGTAAAACAGGTCATTCGTACCTGTTCCCTGGGATTGGGCTCATGTTTGCTGTCGGAGAGTTTGGCAATTGGGAGGTGCCAAAGCAACAATAGTGGGTCTTCTTTTTGTATTAGATTTTATTTCTAAATATTACAGAGAAATTCGACAAATGGACCGATGCAGGCATGTCATTCAAATTCAACCGAATTATCAGGCGTGTCCCGACCAACAGCGTACCCTGGCTTCCTCTCCCAGGAGCCTCTGCTCTTAATGACTCCGAAGCCTCTTGGGGCTTTCCCAGGGCTCGCTCTCTCCTGTACCTGGGGGAGAACAGTGTGGGCTTCCTCTTGAGGGTGATCCCACTCTTCTTCAGGGAAAGAGAAAATAAATAAATAAATGTTCCGAGTACCTAGTCTGCACCAGGAGCTTTACGAATATCACCGCGATTAAGCCCCGTAGTAACTGTGAGACAGAGAGTGTGTCCTTTTTAAAAATAAGGAAGCCGAGTCTGAGCAGCTAACCGAATTTCCTGAGAAGCGCTCCAACTGAAGCAAGCAAGGTGTGTCAGTGAGCTACGGCTGCATAACAAACCAATCCACAATGTAGTGTCTTGAAACAATGATTAGCGTTTACTTCGTGATTCTATAAATTGCAATTTAAGCTGGGTTCATCCGGGCAGTTTGTCTCATCTCAAGTTTTTAATGGTTAAAAAAATATAAGTACCTGGGTAGAATGTGTGTGTGTGTGTGTATTTTTTTTTCTCATGAATATTCGTTCTTCATCACAGTCTAATCTCACCCTAGTCCTGCCCCTCAGCTGTGAGGAGGGCGATGTTTCTGAGACCTCACGGCCCCACAGCTGGTGCCACCCAGGACTTCCGCTTCACTTGCCTTTGGAAGCCCCTCGGCACACCTGGGCATTTCTGAGTTCTCTTTGACTTTCCCCACCCCCCAGCAGCCGAGAAGAGACCACAGCCACACACCATCGACGAACCCTCCCGACGTCTGTATTCTCCCCAGTTAAAGTTCTCTGGCAACGTCTCTGCAGCCCAATGGGCCTAAGCGTGTTCCCCCGACCAGCAGCAGCCTCAGACGCCCTGAGCCAGGAACTCTGGGGACGGGACGGGCAATCCGTGCTTCAGTAAGCCCCCCATGGGTCCAGACCGTCCCTGTTCTCTTGCAGGTGTTTGTCACACATCTCTCCTGGGCTCCTCTTCCTCAGTGACGGCTTCCGCTTCCTGGCTGCTCTCAGAAAGGATGGAAACACAACCTCCCTGGGCCTGTTTTCTTAACATGTCTGGAGCCTCTCCCTACCCAATCTGTATCAACGATATTTTAAAACAGAGGGTTGAAGGGATTGCGCCATACTTATCCAGCTCCTTAGTCCACACCACATTCCATCTTTGGAGTTTCTTTGCTCCGAGGCCTCACCCACACCCATTGGAAGCAACTACAGAGAGGATGGGTCTCCCGCCCCCTTCCTCCTCAGCCCCCCTGCACCCCACAAGTGCCCCGTTGTCTCAAGCCCCGAGCCTTCAGCTGTCACCCGGGAAGATGCCCTGTGCAGATACGTTCTCCTGCGGCTGAGCGTGAGTCAATGAGCCTGGGCCTGCCCCTCCTTGTTGACACCTGCTTGCTCTCTGTCTCTGTCACTACCGTGAGCGATGAGCCCCTCAGATAACCTCACACGAAGGCCGCAGACTGACATCACTTCCTTAGATAGGCAACTGACAAGCACGAGCCCAAATCCTAAGCTCCCACAACAGAAAAGATTTCTACGGGGAAGAGCTGGCCCCGGGATTGCAAACCAGGCCTTCTGCAGGAGTGAAAGCCAGAGTCAGCCGTCGGCTGGAAATGGCCCTCCTTGCTGTCGGGCGTCTGGTAGAAGCACCTTACTTCTCTCTGTCTTTCATCTTGGTCTTTGCAGTCTTAGGGGCTTCATTCCGTTCTCTAAGGGTGTGTGGGTGTTAAAGTCACGCCATGGAAAAAACGTGCGTGCACACACACACACACCAAAGGCTTTGTTTCTTCATTCCTTTGCAAGCAGATGCTTTCATGACTTTCTGAAGAAAAAAAACCGAAAAACAAAAAAAACGTGTTCCTACTTGCTTTTTGCAATTTCCCTTAGAAAAGAGGTCTGCTCCTACAGACTCAATAGAAAAAGACGAATAACCCCCATCTTAAAATGGACAAACGTGTGAAGAGGCGGTTCCCAGGGGAGGGAAGGAAAGCATCCGAAAAGACTCTCTAGCTGAGTAGCAAGCGGGGTGATGCTCGTTACGCAGCAACCATACTGTGCTCCCCCTGCAAGCAGGTACCTCTTCGTGAGTTTACTATCGAGCGCTGGGGTGGGGCACACCCGAGCGGTCTCCCACCCCTGAGAGTGTGTGGACTGGGCCAGCCGCGTCGGGACGGGACGATGGCGGGAGCCGCTGGCATGTGATGGCTGCACCCCCGCGCCACAGCAATTGCACGATGGTGCCCCCTTTAGAGACTCGTCCACGCGCGTCCTCGAGGAGGGCCCTCGTGTTGGCGAAAAGGGAAAACAACCTCCATGTCCGTCGATAAGACAGTGATTTCATGAGGGGTGGTCTATCCGTTCTGTGGAACTCTATGCAGTAGTTGAGAAAGAAGGCGGTGTCCGTCAAATCGGTGCTGACCCCGAAAGCTCTCCAGGGTCATCGCTGAACCAACAAAGCAAATCGCAGGTGGCATGTTCGACGCAGTGGCATTTCTGACGGAAACAAAACAGAACACCAGGATGACGTGATCTCTATGTCTAGGGACACATGTATGTTTACGATTGCAGAGCAAAGACTTTGGGAGGAGTCAAACCTAAATGGCCACAGCGCTTTCCTCCAGGATGAAGTCAGGGGTTGGCGGGAGGCGGTCAAGGGGAGTTTAGTTTTATAATCACTGAATATTTTACTATAAGATTGTGTTCAGGAATAAGTTGCATCGTTATAGAATTAATATTAAACATCTTAGTATTCTAACAAGTGTTTCTACCTGTTGAATAGCGCAAAACATTCTGTAACTTATTTTGAGTCTATTAAGTAGACTTTGCGCAAATATGTGATTACCTCTCTTCAGAAAGTTATAAAATCATCCCGTTTGTCAAAATTTCTCATTGTCAATTAGATAGTTAAGAGCAGATAGGTTCTCTGTTTGCAAACACACACACACACACACACACACACACACACACACACACACACACACACCATCACTCATCCTGGGCATAGCAATTTCCACCCGATGCCACATTGTGCTAACTTTCAGGATGTCTAAACCACATCCAAGCAACCCTTTCTGATTAGCTGATAACTTTGTTTCCAGGCTTCCGTGCCACCTGATTGTCAACTCATAATTTCAGAGCTGCCAAAACCAAGAGGCACCTGACTTGGTGGTGGTGCCTGGGTCTGTGGGTGTCGCCTGACAGCTAGGCACCTGGTTTCCGGACCCCAAACCACACGGCTCCCTCTCGAGCATCCATGTAACATGCTGCCCTGCCCCTCCCACCAGTCTGAGCTTCAGAGCAGGCACCGAGACGGCGAGGGGCCTCGAGGGCTGCTGGTCTGGCAGGCGTCATCTCAGAGACATCTTCGTTACAACTTTCTAAGCCATACCCCATTTAAAGAGGCAGAGTTGCATAATGGAAAGGCATGGAGATTTGGAGGAAAATATAAAACCAGATGTCATGAGGAGTCTCTTTACATTTTTAGGTTTCTCTCTCTCCCCCATGGGCTGACCCAGTGAAGAAGCCAAATTGCAAGCCCAGAATAAATGGTTTTTAGACAAGAGGTTAGAAGATGACATATCCATTGTCTTGGATTCTCCAGGACTTTGGAGCGACCTCCCCCTTCCTGGATCAGACATACTTGATTTTTTTTTTTTTTTAATTTCAGTGAGATGGGGATTTTAGGACACCAAAATTGAAACTTTCTTCGGATCTTCATTTTCTACCAGTGCACGGCCAAGCCCAGCCACCTTCCACAATGGATGGGCTCCTCAATGGTGCAAGCTACGATGGGCTCAGAGTTGGCCGCATTTTCTCAAAAATTAGGAAGGTATGCTTCTTCTAGGAAGGTCCTCATGAATCCTGAACAATAAAAATGGGTTAGTCTGCTTATCCTATTCTCCCAAGGGTCTCCCATGGCAAACATGCAGTATCGGGAGGCTTATTGCCTGATGCTTCCCTTGCACGACAGGACTGACCTTGCCCATGGCCTTGAGCCCACACCCTCCAGCCATGAGCCGTGACGACTTGCCTGTCGGTGGATGCCTCCGTGACACTCTTTCCTCTGTTCCTCCCTGCCCGAACAGCCTGTTTCGATGCACACATGCTTTCTTTAGCTCTTTAATCGGTGTCACACAAGACCTGCTGACCTGGGGGACACCCTCTCTCTTCTCGATGACTCTGCGTATCTCCGCTCTGGCCGTGACGTGTGCAGTTGATGGGAGTGCTTTGCAAACTTTAATGTGCCTACATGCCTACACGCCACCTCGGGATCTTGTTAAAATACAGGTTCTGAGTCGGCAGGGGTCTGATGGAGCCTTGGCGCCTGTGCTTCTAGCAGTGCTCCTGAGCCAGATCCCCGCTCTGGGCAGCACGATGTCGGGTCTGGGCGCCGTGGGGAGAAGCCCTGCACTAGAGCAGCCGCCTGAGCAGAGAAGGATGGTCAGGGCCCGAAGAGACAACGTACCTGAAGGACTTTGCAAACTGAGGGGTACAGGGAAAATGCTGGTTCTTATGATTACTTTACAGCATGTAAATTATATGCTTACTTTGGAGTCAAGGAGAGCTGGGTTTATCCCTCTCGCCCCTTCTTAAGTGGAGTTTTGAGCAAGTCACTCAATCTCAGTTTCCTGAGCTATAAAATTTACCTTTATCATTTCAATAAAGGTAAATTTGCAGACATTGAATCAATCTATATTTACAGATTCATCTTCTCTTTGTTGATCTAAATGAACAGAAGCTTTATTTATATATCTATTTATTAATTTGTGTGTGTGTGTGTGTGCATGTGTGTTAACTCACTAAACATTTCTGCTAAATGCCGAGACTCAAGAGCCAGAAACTTGGCTAAAAATCCAAAACGGTCCAAACAGCTCAGTTAAGCATCATCTGGTTTTCTACAGTTTACAGAGCTTCCTAAGGAGCCCAGAATGATTTATGGTTTGCTACCACAATGCTACAAAGCTAGTCATTTCAACCAAGTTTCACTGACTCAACCCTGAAATTCAGCTAAAAGCTGGGGGAAATCCACTCAAAAAAGAACATCGCTCTCCCGCATCCCTCTGATCCCCGGAGCCATTGAGAGCCAGATCATGGGATCTGCTGCACTGGGACCAACGTTTATCTTGGGCTAAGATGAGTGTTCCGAAGAGGCGCTAAGTGATAACGGCGAGATCTGCAGATCTTATTATTTAATTCTGACCCATCCGAAAGATTCTTCAGGCCGGGCTGACAGATGCGTTCCCACTGGCAGATCCCAGGAAAAAAATTTGAATCGAGGGAAATTACCTGGGCAATCCTGGCACGAGAATGACCCACAAGCGCCCATCGTCACGGTTTTCTCTCTGCCCGGCATTGTCATAAGCACTGTTTTCACACCACCTGTTTTAATGGTCACAGCCACCTTGAGAGCAGGAGGCTATTATTACTTCCATTTTACAAAAGAAGAAATGTCAGGAAGAGAAGTTAATTAACAAGTGAATTTTAAAGATGGAAAATGTAACTGTCTTATTCTTTTCTGCCCAATGTAAAATTAAGTTGTTAACCTACTTTATCGAGTCCATGAATTGTCTTGGAATCGCCCCATGATAGACGCAAGTCTTCTGTGATGTACCCAAAGATTTATACACCAAGCTGAATGGCACAGCAGTATTGATTATATTGAACAATGCTTAACGACCCAAGTCTAAAATCAATTACTGTACATCCAGATAGTGGAAGGATAGGCAGCCACAAATATATTTTCAAAGAATTTTTAGTGACATGAAAAAGTTCTAATGACAATATGAAATGGAGAGAATGGGGTAGTTCCACATTCATTTATTGATTCAAAATAGTTATAAAACACTTGCTTTTCTGGCTTAATGCGGGCAATACAGCTGGTGTATCAGCCGAGACCTGTCCTTATGGAGGACGACAGTCTGGTGGGTATGAAAATTTCTTGGAAGAACAAGGCCCCGGAGTGTCAGCAGTTGTCTTCCCGAGGGCGTACAGGTGCCGCGTGCGATTCATAGCTGCCCTTTACAATTCATTGTTAAGTAGTATTCGGTTGTGTGGCTATGCCGCAGTTTGTTACCCATTCAGCAGTCGGTGGGCATTTTGGTTGCTTTCAGTTTGGGGCCACTACGAATAACGCTTCTACGAACATTCATGTCTTTATGCATATACACACATTTCTCTTGGTAAACACCAAGAGTGAAATGGCTGGGTCTCATGGCAACTCAGTTTAATTTTTGAAAAACTGCCAAACTGTTTTCGACTGACTGTACCATTTTTCCATTTCCACCAAGAGTGTATGAGTTCCTCTGTCTTTTTTTTTTAATTACATAAGAAATGAATGGACATCTGTGGCTATAAAAAGAAAATGTTTTTAATTCAGAAATAGAGTAAAAAAGTTAAAGTTCCTTTTTATTCCATTCTTTTCCTCATTCCTCATTCGTATTTATTATTAAAAGTTCGGTGTGTGTTCGTCCAGAGCCTTGTCTTTGCACGCACACACATGTGCGTGGTACGTGCACATATGTGCACGTGTGTGCGTGCGTGCATACATGTGTGTGCCTGTGCACGCGTGCACGCCTCTTAAGTGCGGTGCCATGACGCCCGTTGTGACGGGGAAGCCTGGAGATCTTGCCTCGCCCATGCGTTTGCCTCTACGTCAGTTTTGAATTGTTGCTCAGTATTCTACTTCAAAAATTTGGGGGATGTGCGTTTGTTTAACATGCTTAGAATTTAATTGACCTGCGCTGTGAAAGAGGAAGTTCTCTTCCAACTTTTAATTTAATGCAACACTTGGCGAAGTTCCTATTTCTTCTCGGAGCTGAGGAGAGGCCTGTGTTTCTTCTCTAGGTGGATCCCGGTCCCCTGCATTGTCACCACAGCCTTGCCTCGGTCCCCCTCCCGGAGAGGGAGTAGGAACGTTTAGTAAAACTGTGAGGAGGCTTAAACTGCTCCACTGTCAGGTTCCCTGGACGCTTCTCTCGCTTCTCTAGGGTCTGTCACAGAAATGCCTTTTCTGGTCCACTGCCTGGTGCTGTGCTTGGTGATGAGGAGGCTCGCTGAAGTTTAGTCATTCTGAGAAGGACAAAAGGGCTTCAACTTTTCAACTCTCAGTTTGGGAGCTGAGTAAATTTAGGAGTTTCTTTCTATCATGTCAGAAAATTTACCACATCTGCCCAATGCGGTGAGAAACTACTCTCTTGTTTAAAATAGGCCATAATGTAATTCATGCCTGGCGGGCTCTATAATTTTTTACTGTCACCTCTGTTGTTTTTGATGGTACCTCTTCATTCCTCCCTCAGCAATTATCTGGGGCTAAATCATTTTTACTTATATAAAATTAGGACTATGTTGTAATATAGTTGTATACTCTGCACTTATTATGTCATAAACAGGTTTCTATGTTGTGTGATATTACTCCAAAAATTAAAATAAATCCAATCTTAACTGGTAATGATTTTACAGTATTTCAGATATGGACATACCATAATTTATCTAACCATTCCCTATGGTTGATCAAATTTTACTAGTAGATAAAGATTTTTGAGTAGCACTAAGTGAAGAAAAATTGTCAAAATCATTGTAAACAGCGGAAATTAGGTTCTGGTGGCAATATTAAAATTCAGTTAATTATCAGGTCTTGACTTTTTTTTTTTTTTACTTATCTTCTTGTGATAATGCCTTCTTCATTTTTTTAAACTAAATAATTTATGCCACTCTTTTTCACCTTACCTTAACGACTTCCGTCTTTAGAAAGTGTACACAATTTTTACTCATTATTTGTTAGCAACTTATAATTACACATTACCTGCTAGTGTGGTTGTCTCGGATAAGTTTGGTTGGTTAAAAGTCTACATGAGCTTAGCCATCCCTTAGGGGCCATGAACGTCACAATCTATTTCACACGGACTATCCCACGATGTGTCACCTGTGAAGAATAAAGCAGAGACATCATGACATTGCCCCTTAAATACAACAAAGTGCATGTCTAAAAAAAAATAAGAACATGTTCTGACATAGCAAAAAGTAACACTGTTACAGCTAAAATTAATAATGATTCTTTTAACATCATCTGAATAGATTTAGATACCCTCGAGTATTCCTCAGAACGTTCTTTACAGTTTATTTGTCCAAACCAGGAACCAATCCTGGACCCCGCATTGCACTTGGCAGCTGATGGCCCTTCGGTGTCTTTTAATCTAGCCGTTAGTCTCTTTCTTCGTGGAGTCTTCTTATTGCGGCCACTGGGCCTGGAGAGGCCTCCCTCGTTGGCCTCCAGGATCAGTCGACTTGCTCTGTCTGTGTTTTTCTTGGAAGTTACATCTACAGGGCGATTAGACCCCAGGTAAATATCTTTGGCTAGACTGCATCCCAGGTGATGCCGTGATATTAGAATGCTTGACATCAGGAGACATGTAACATCTGGTTGTCCCACCGTTTGTGATTAGACTAGGGCGATGGCCGTCTCATCCATCCGTTGTACAATCGCGTTTTTCTCCCGATGACCAGAGCCATGCTGTTGTTACTTGGTTCCATATGAATGTGTAGGTCCCGTCGACCTTCCCCCTAATGTCTTCAACATGAGTTGGTACCCCCTGCTTCATCTACATTCTCGTTGGAATTGCAAGATCATGAATTGCAAGATTTCTAAGTCTATCATTCTACATCTGGCTGGCATTCTGCTGTGAAATAGAGTTTTATCTCATCAAATGAAGCTATTTGGTTGCCCTGAAATATTTTTCCTATTAGAAAGACATTAAATGTACTTTCCCTTGAATTACATACATTAGCTGCCTCAAATGAGTTTCTTGTAGATTTCTCCTTTTTAGTATCATCATCGACTCATGATTTTTCATATATTCAATGGGTGTGTTTTATTGAATTAGTCTTGACTCCCACAATACTACTGGTCTCATCAGAAACCAAGCAGCCAAATTGAGTTCAATTTAAAATAAAGTTTCAAAACACGAGTGGCTCCAAAGATCACCTTCACACATTCTTAAAGGAGGAAGCTCTGCTTTCTAAGAGAACAATGGCAAGATGACGCAATAAATTATCGCTGTTATTATTGTCCACATTTGTGCTCGCACCTCATCTTCAAGACACGGGAGAATGCCGAGCGCGTTCGTGAGGGAAGGCTGCAGGCTTGTGCTGGCGATTCTCTCTGTCAGGCGTGTGTCGTCACTAAACTCACATTCGAAGTCAAGAGCTAGTTGACCGCCTCATGCTTGAAGACACTTCCGAGCCACAAAGCCATTACAAGTGTTTCCTCACCTGCAGCAAGAACCCAGGCGAAGCTCTCTTTCTTCATCACATAAGACTTGTAGAAAGAAAAATATGAGAGCTCGTCCTCAGGTGATCCCCTCGGGAAGTCATGGCTTCCCCGCCATGGTTTTCAGAAGAAACGCTGAGGAGACCGAGCATTGTCACTGTCGTTGTCGTTGTTAAGACAACTGTCGAGGAGGGTGTGTGTGTGGAATCCCCTCTCCTCAGCATCCTCCACGGTCCCGCGGGCCTGCTTTCGGATTTCGCCCCACGTCACTCCTGGCTCCTTCCCTGGGGGGTCACATCCATGTGAAAAGAAGCCGCCGCATCCCAGCACCTCACCTTTTGTGCGACACACTTCTCTGTCCTTTGGCGGAGGCCGAGGCATTCCTCCAGGCTGCTCCACGCGTCCCTAGTCGTTCCAAATGGAGGACGCAGAGGACAAAACTAATCTGCAAGTTTCTCCAGAGGAAGAGCACTGCTTAGAAACAACTCACACCGCTTCGCGACTCACTTTACCTCATGGGAGCACATACCATGTCTGTTCTCCTCACCCTTGTCACCCCAGAGCCTAAGACAGTGTCTGACACATATGTCAGATCTCAATGTACATATGATGAACAAATAAATAAACTTTGATTACCGGGAGTCCATAGCTAGCCGTGTATAATTTTTATTTTCTTAGGAAAAATGAACTCCATAACAACGATAATAATAACTGCTGAGTAAGAAATAAAATGCTTTGACGGTGGCTTGGTACCTTAGGCAAAACCACATGCCTGGTTTGGACCTCAGTTGTCCCCAGGTCAGGTTCGTAATAAATGATATGAATGTCCCTCGAGGCTTTCAGCTTCAATAAATAGATTTCTTTTTTAGGTGAGTAATATCTTCCAGTTAGTTACGCTGAGAAATGTAACTGGTGAGGCCTGAGAAAGTGATAGACCTCAAATCAGTTGCATGCTTGAGCTCGTAATACGGGGCCAATGGTTTAGGTTATGGTCCCATCTAAGGCCTCGGCTGTGATTCTGCCCCTCGTATCAACACGCACACACTTTTGCAAATCAACTCACTCACAGACAGGGTCAGGCCGTTTGCAAGACTTCATTTGAAACAGCCTGCCCAGCCACCCTCCTCTGCAGACGTTGAAGCCGCAGCAAAAAGAATCAGATTATCTGAGACCAGGAGCCAGTCAGAAAAGGCTTTGAAGAATAAAGCAGATGTGTTTGACTGCCGCTGGCTGAGAAAAAACAAACACACAGCCAACCAAACGCTGCTTCTGGTGCTTCTGGCCGAGCGGAGCTTTCGCACTTCAGTGTTCTCGATCTTACTCACAATCCATCTTTGCTTTTTAACATCAAAAAAAAAAAAAAAAAAAAAAAATCCTTCCTTGAACTTTTGCCCTCTGAAGTTTTGATCTTTGGATGATGATTTTTTTTTTTCCTTCTTGCTTTTCTGCATTTCTTCAAAATAACTAGAATGCTCACAGGGGTATCTGTACTGAGATTGTAAATAAACACCACTCATAGGCCATCTCTAGTTTCCTTGAAATGATGCCTTTCAGCCTAAGCTCATTTCAGCACGGCCAGCGTTCTTGGACCCCTGATAGAGTTATATATTTTTTTTCTAAAAATAATCCCAAATAAAATACCTAGAAGAAATATATCCAAATGAGATTCAAACAGAAAATTATTGGCCATAAACTGAATCATAAATCTGTTGGGAGACTTAAGCTGAAAATCTCTCCTAGTAGCAGTTTTTGTTTTGTTTTGTTTTTTTAAAAAGGGATTTTTAAAAATTAAAAGAGGAAAGATGAAACTGGCTCACATATTGTAACTAGCTCCACCACTCCGCATTTATTACAGAAACCCCTTGAGCTGAGTTTCCTTGTCATGCCAGTGTTTGTGCGACCAGATGTGACAACAACCTTCCCCTCCTCTCCAAAGCTTCGCCTGGAGTCTCCCTGGCCTTTGTGCCCCATTTTCACAATGAACTTGTATGTTCCACGTGCTCTGAAAGTCACATGGTAGCCTTTTACTGAACCATATGAGCCTGTCCTAAGTATTTAGACAAAATCTAAAATAAGAGTCAATCAAAGAAAATCTTTGCCTGCCAAAGAGAACTTCACAAATCTATTATTAGAGAAGTCAGTTTTCATCTACAAAAAAAAGCATTTAATATTCTGCATCGGCTACCGAGTAGATCAAACACCACTTGCTCACGAGCCTCGCTCGGCTTCCTCTGCAACCATGTCTTGACAAACCCGATAGGGCTGAGATTGAGAAATTCGGTAAGTCGAAATGGAAGAAGACAGAAACACAAGAGAAAAATCCACTGCCATCAAAAGAAACGATCGGACGGGAGAAGCGAGCAGGTGAATCGTGACGAGGCACACATGGCAATGCGCAGGGTACCTCCCACCAGCACTGCCTCCTCGTTTTACTTCTCTGAGCTGTCTAACTTCGGAAGATGCAAAGAGGCTGGATCAAGTTCAAATGCCTGCGCGGCCCCTTTTCACATCCGAGGACGACTGACAGCGACGGCTGCACCTGCCTCTCCCGCCTGCCTGTCTGGCCCGCGGGGGAGGGAAAGAACCCGGGCAGTGGTGAAGGCAGACGCCGGGCGGGACGACGAGGAAGCTAGAGACCCAGATGATGCACGGTGTCCCGCAGGCCGCAGAGTGCGGTGTGGACCGAGCGCCATTTCTGTTTGTTGTTCAAATGATTTTGGTTAGTGGAATGCATGACTTTTTAAATATGCAAAGAAAAAGTTTTAAAACCTGAAAAAAAAAAAAAAGCATGTATTAAGATAGTCTCGCGATAAATGCCCTTTTTCCATCTGAATTCTCCTAGGATTCCGAAGTCCCTTCCTTTCCACTTCCTCTCTTTCCCCACTAACACACACACACACACACACACACACACACACACACACATTCATGCACATGCATACGCACACTCTTGCACATGTACACACACTCATATACAACACGTACATGCATATATATGCATGCACATACCCTCGTGGACACACACTCTTCTTTCATTCTCTTGGCATAATTTCTTGAATAAGTTATTACTTCCAGTGCAAATTTTAAAATCTACATGAAATCTTTATTTTTTTTTTTCTCTCATTGGCGGTTCATCATGCTATCATCCTTAGGGACTATTAGAGCCATATTCTATGATTAGCATATAATTAATATGTCATTCCATTTCAAGTTTCCCAAATTCTTATTTTACAAAAAGGAAGTGAATTTGATTTCAATTCCTTACACTACTTATAAGTGTCCCATGACATGTTCTCTGTGAAAGATCCACCTTCATTCGTTTATTACCTTTTGCCATTGAAAAATGAGAACCGGTCCATTGGCGCTTTTTGTTGGTGAAAGATGAAAGTATCGCGATAAATTAGAGGTCTATGGAGGGCCAGGCATCTTTCTGATAGATGTGAATGAAGCAGAAAAGTTAGACCAGGCTTTTAGGTTCATCATGGGATGAAGTTAGTGCTGCGTAGCAAATTTTTTAAAATGCGCAAAGACGTTAGTTCCCATTTCCGCCCACGTGTTCTATAATCGACTCTCGCCGTCCACAAAAGAAAGTTCCTGCATTTTGTTTTCGAGTTCAACTGTTAGAGTCGTTTTTATTTTCTCCTGTAAATAACTTTTACAAGGAGCACTATCTCCCACTGCCTATTTCTCAGAGAGCGTCCTAGAGGCTCGTGAGTTCAGTCAGTGGGTTCATGACAAGGATGATGAAGTAAATCAACCACCTCTGACAACCACAATTTACAATTCTGAGGGCACGAACACCAATTTCTATAGTAAACCTCCCATAACAAACAGTTGCAACCTCAAGATTCAAATCAACAATTCTTAGAATTATTTTTTTAATGATGACATTACAGAAAAACTCTTTGCTCTGTGAATAAAGATAGATCCAACTCTTTGATGATGAGACAAAAGAGGAGTCCAGTTATAACACAGTTCACTATCCTTTCTGTTCAGGTCTAAACAAAGACACTTTCAAAGCAGTCATGTCTGTAGCTTCTCGTTCTCCAAAGATCTCCTTTATAAAAAGCAAGGTTGCTTTTTCTGTTTTAGTTTTAGTTTTATAGTATATATGATATATAGTTTTTATAGTATATATGATATATAGTTTGTAAAATAAAGCCTGTGATTTTAACAAAAGATAGAAATATATTAGTCATATTAATAAATAATCTCTACAACACTAGGTAAACATGTAAGCAGGTGCATTATTTAATTTACCTGTCACTTGGAATGCTTCTCTGTCATCATGTTTATCCCAGTGGTCCTGTGCCCCAGAGTTGCCCTTGACCTTGAAGGTAATGTTGAAGGGCTAATTCTCATTTCGGCTAACGTACTTATCAATACAAACCTCATGGAATCTTCCAGAGTAAAGAATAGCAACACAAAATGATTTTGTTATGAAACGGTAGAGCTAAATACAGTAGCATTTATTTTTAATCTACAACTTATTCATATCTTTAATCACTGTTCCTGGAAACAATTGTAAATTAGCCAGTATTTTCTCCCTGAAAATTGAGTGTTTACTGTAAAAGGACTTTAAAAAAAAATTATGGCCCATTGATGTAATCTATTTCACAAGAAAAATGAAAAATTAGAAGGCATTAAAACTAGCACTTCCTTGATAAAATGATCTTATAATTAACTGATTTGAAAAACCACAAAACACTGTTTTTCACACATCAGAAATGAAAACTAAAAACATATGATTTTGCAGTCTATTTGCCAAATAAAATCTCTAGCAGATTTTTTTAAAATTTACTTTAAAAATTCTTAAATATAAATTTTAGCCCATTGGGCAATTTTGTCAATGTGATTAACTTTGAGGTTGGTATACTTAATATACCAACCTCTCAGTTCACAAAGTCGGGTGTGCAAGAATCATCACTTTGATTTTCCAGCATACAATTAAACTTTTATTTTGAACTCTCATTTCATGGAGAAGGTGGAGAATATCCATCAATTTATATCCCACTCACTCAATTTTCCCCAACTTTTCCATGAAGCTGATCTAAATTCTAGTAGCAGAAAACTCATCAGTAAACTGATGAATGCTTTAGACATATTATAATTGTTTTGGTCATTGTTGCTATTGCTTTTTTGTTAGTATTTCAGTTAAGAGAAACGGAACCAAGGGAGTAGCTCTCAGAATGAAGAAAGGAATGGTTTTGAAAATTATTTTAGGAGATTTAATCCCAGGATATGCAGGAAGCAGCAAGAGAGATAAGAGAACTCAAAGATGGCTCTGCATCATCTCATTGGCGAATGATGATGAAACAATTGGTGATGGAATAGGGACAAGACAGACCAGCAGGTCCTGAGTTCTCTTCCGATGTGTTGAGTTTAAGTAGCTTGTGGGACACCCAGCTGGAGAAAACCTGTAAGCTCCTAGAAATATAAGTTGGGTGTGTAAGTGAGAAGTATGGCTTGAAGGTGCAGATTTGATGGTCATCCTCATGCGTAACAGATGAACCCCTGGGAATAAATGGAATTACACAGACAAGAAAAGTACGGTGTTAAGAGAAGTTGAGGGCACCGATTTTCAGAGGTGAGCAGAAGAGGAGCCAGCCATGGAGAGCGAGAAGGAACAGAAAGGAGAGCGCTGAGCAGCAAAGCCAAGGAAAGTGTAAAGAAGAAAACGGTCCAATACTGTGAGATGCTGCAAAGCTGACTCGGACGAGGCATCAGATCTGGCAACCAGTGGATCGTCTGATGGTTTGGAGTTTGTTTGTTTCAAGAGAGAGAAGTAGAGAGCCAGACTGCAGGATAAATGACAGGTGAAGTGTGAGCAATCCAGGGGAAATACTCTCTCAGGGAGTTTAGCAAAAAGAGAAGGAAAAAGTTGGGCAGCCATTTATGGAAAAAGTTTGGACAAAGAAAAGGTCAGTTTAGGATTAATGTTTATCGCTGTTTTGTTTCACTTTTAATCTGGAGGAGACTTGAGCATGATTTTAAACTGAGGAAGGATAAAAGAGAAAGGAAGAGAATAAAGATAGAGAAACTAAATAATCTTGAGGGATACTTGATGGAGTTGAGTCCCATTGGAGGCAGAAGGGGTCGGACAGGACCATGAGAGCTGCGTTATGGTCAGCCTTGGACAAGAGGCCCTTCTCAGAATCAGTAAGGCAAGGAGCAGAAGGTACATAGATGGGTGTTCTGGAAGATGAGATGAGAGCTCAGATTTTCTGTGTGGCCACCGTGATACTTACCCTACATTTAAAAATTAAGCCGTAATTGATAATCATTGTTCTTAAAGGAAGTCACACTAAAATCGATATACACCTTCCTCATTAAGGATATTCCCCATGGCACAGTAAAGAAAATGAGCCTAATGCTCGTATGGTGTATCTTTGTAGCCAAAGACATATGCCAGCTTCCTGTTTAATTTTGCTGTAAAACATCAGAATGGGACCTTCCCAATGAGCCTAGTTCAGATCCGGCGGAGGTTTCGACAGGACCTCACCAAGGCCAGGCATTCCTGCTCAGAGAGGTCATGAAACGGGTCATGAAACAATCAACCAACTGCCAGCTGAGGCCTCCGTTGGCTCCACCCACCTCACCTCCCACATGGCAGGCCTGGGTCTGCTCAGCCATCTGGGGAAAAAGGAAGAAAATGAACGACAGACTGTTGCAACTGAAGTGAAAATCTCCAAACGGTAGCAGTAGCGTCTGGAGTGAAGGATAAAGAAAGGGCCTGTTCTTTTGGGTGGTCTCTACTCTGCTCTCTCGGAGACCTGAAATTTCTTCCTCAGATCTTATTTAAAGAGAAGTTTCTGGAAAAGAGGCCTGGCCCTTAGAAGAAAGAGGCCTTGATCATGGCAAATGCATAAAATAATAGCAAATGTAAGAAAGAGTGTTTTGTATTGGCTTTTATTTTTTTTTTACATCATTAAATTTCCAAAGTAATGTCCACTTATTAACAAAATTAAAATTACAGATACAAATTACAGATACCATTCTATCACCCCTGCCCAGATTTGGGGCTAGGAGTTTATCGCTCTGTCTTTCCGAATGCATCTGTATGTGCATTTATAACTAAGTAAGTGGAGTCTTACTGTGACTAGTACTCTCCAACCTGATTTTTCCATTTTGTGATATGTCTTTCCATGCCAATGCACATAGATTCCTCTTTGTTCTTTCTGACAACTGTAAAAAATTCCACTTTATTGCAGCATAATTTATTTAGTCATCCCCCACCGAAAACAAAAAAACAAAAAAACATTTCAACGATCTTGAGATTTTCACCACAGCAAAACCGCAGTAAACATCTCTGTACACACATCTTTGTGCTCGTTTTTTCTTAAATAAATTCTCAGAAGTGGAGAAAAGGCAAATCACTGAGTAAAAGGGTGTGCACATTTTCAGTTTTGATTGTAATTTCTAGTTTGTCCTACAAAAGGGTCATGCGGCTTTATCATCCCGCCAAAGTTGTTAAGAATGTCTTTTTCCTCATGTCCTATGCAAAACCAAGTGGTAATAATCTTTAAGTATGTCCTCACTTATTGATGACTCACTTTGAGCAGAAATGCAGGGACAGCAAAGGAGCTTACACTTTCAGAAAAGCAGACGGGGGCTCATCTGTGGGATTTGAAGGGGGCGGTGATGAATACTTGAGGACTAGGAAACTTGAGCAGACAGCCACTGGGTGAGGGGGGACAGGAGCTGACCCAGAAGGTCTAAGCAGCTGGAAAGCCCAGAGGAAATTGAAGAAAAAAAATAGTCGAGAGTTTTTATGAAGCCGATATAGTTAGTTATGTGACTTTTCTGGTTCTGAGGCAAGAACCAAAAAAAAAAAAGGATGGCTGAATGGACTTAAGGTTGGAATTGATTGAGCTGATGTTATAACCGAGGGTTATCTGGAGAGAAACAGAAACTTCTCATGGTCGAATGGTGAAGTGGAGCTCTGGACGTGGGATCAAGAGAGGTGAGTCGAGGAGAAGGGACGATAGGGCAGAAGGACATAGAAGGTTCAAAAGATAGTCGGGTCAGAGGCAAGGTCTAAGAAAGTGGAGGAGGTGGTGCAGTGCTCAGACAGTTGGTGATCATCAGAGAGGGTCGTTTCTGAGTTCAAGATTTCAGCACCGCCATGGGGCAGCTGTGGGCTATGATGAGGTGCGGGGAACGGGGCAGGTGCCAGTGACAGAGAGCTTAAGGTGGCCAGAGACCGGCAGGCAGACCCAGGATAAACCTGTGCTGGGTGCGTCATTATCAGGCACGGCAAGACAGGGTGGAGCCAGACGTCACCCGCCTCGAGTGTGCTAGAATGAGAGAATGATCTGGAAGTTGATAGAAGATGGCTGACAGAAGACAGGTAGAGGTGGGTAACTCGAGACACAGCTGGTTGAGGGAAGGGTTACTAAGTGACTACGAAGGAGACACAGACCACCAGCGCCACTATGGGTTATATGTGCTGGGGGAAGGAATGGTGGGAAGGAGGAAGAGTGTTCAAGGAAGAATGCTGAGGATCTTATGACATCTAGAAATAGAAAGTGTGTTCTATGAGATACAGAGGAAGATGAGGAGGGGCAAGTGTTGACTAGGGTTGCTAATAAGCAATTCAGGGATCCAGGAGTGAGCACATGAGGATTTGGAGGGAGAGGGTGGGAATCAGGGCATCAGAAAATGGCTAGGATGGAATGGTCCGCATGGAGCTTCCAGGTGGTATACGGGTACTCACTGCGGCTGTGCAGCCGGGAGGTATGAGAGCCAGACGATTGGGCCCGTCCACTCTGCAGGGGCCGGGAGACCATGCGCCTGGCTGCCGGCCTCCGCATTCATCCACATCCAGCCCCTCTACCAAACAGCAGCGTCACCTTGTAAACGTTACCTACACTAAGCCTCAGTTTTACCCCTTCAGAAATAAGAGTAGTAATCATAGTATTTATCTCATGGGGTTGTTTTGAGGATTAAATTAAATATTACATTTTAAACATGAAGCTTTTGTTCCTAAAACACGGTAAGTATGCAATAAACGATAACTATAATGACATGTCATAGCTGTAAAAATATGTATTCATTTGAAAGAAATCTTCACAATATTGTAAATTAGAAGTAAAAAAATACATTGGACAATCTCCGAACACATAGACAACAGAAACTTCTTATGTGAATACAAGCAGAGATCTCAGTAAAAAAAAAATTAACAATAATAATAATAATAATAATAACTATGTTTCAATGGTTTCTCTCACACAAAATCAAGTACAAAAATTCATAGTTTACTTTAAATCTCTTAAAATGCAAAATTATTGCTGTCCTATGTATATAGGTATTAAGATTTTGCATTCTCTTCTCATTTTTCCATAAGACCCACTTTTATGAGGTAAGAACAATGAAGGGCCATTTATCTCCCATTGCCATCACTGAAGGTTTGGATTCTGAGTGTTAGATGTCCAGAGCGATTCTCCTCGGGTGTGTCCGTGACAGTTTAATAAAGCTGTCACCATCACACGTCTCCGCTTTGCAGGCTGACTGTGTGCATGTCAGATACAGTCGCCCCAGTAAGGCGACCACATGAAGTGGACAGGTCTACCTTTCACACTATATATAGCTTGGAGCCTAGAGAGCAGGGACTTTGTTTCTTTGGGCTTATTATGGCCCAGCCCTTGCTGAGGGGGCTCCAGTTGACCCTATAATAAAGATGTCTTCCTTCAAGGAGCCTGAAATGTAGTGGTGGGAAAGATGAACACGTCTCAACTAAGAATGACATTTCCTTTTGCTTTCATTCTATTGACCCATCCCACTGAGAAAACCTCCGTTCCTGAATCCAGCTTGCACTGGCCCATTCAGACCTTCCCAGGCAGACCCTGTAGGCAAAACTTCCTGAGCAAATTTAAGTCTGTTTTCCGCTAAGATGGGATGCAATGGGTGAACACCTTTACACTGACAGTAGTCCAGGTAAACATCTAGCGAAGATTACAGGGCGAGGTGGGCCTACATTCCTGAATAAGACACTAGTACAGGTCCTCTGAAATAGAAATGGATCTACATGCACACCTCTGGATGCTTCTACTGCCTCACCTGATGAAAATTCTGGTTCCTTGCTTGGGACAACCTTCTCTCCTTCGTAACTATCACGCCCACCTACAGCTCTTCCACATGCCTTCCAAAGCCTGGTCCAATTTCCTCTGCCTTCTGGACCCTTCCTGAATGTCTCCTCTTCACTTTCCATTCTCCAAGCTCCCACACCACTCACTGTCTGCTTTTGAGATTGTTCTGCAAGCTTGAATTTTTCCCTTGACTCGATTACAAGGCTGAGGGCGAAAGGGACAAATCCCGCCTTGCTCATTGTCCCCTGCCCCACAGTGTCTTTCACGTACCCAGTCCTCCATGAACAATCGCTGAATACCAAGCCTGAGCTTGCTGGTCTAACTCAAACATAGATGTGCACATGAGGCTATGGTTAAGGATCTGGTACATTGCACCAAATTCATGGAAACTTTTTCTTGCAAGGAGGTTTCCTCGCAACCAATTTCTGACTTGTTTTCAGATAGGCTTAACTTTTTGATGGTATTGGTGTTTACTTCTCTTGGGGGATTTATCAGTGAAACTAATCTGTCATTTGGGCTTAGAAATTAGCGCCATCCACACAATCTTAAAGGGAGTTGTAGTATTTTACGGTGAACCACTTCCTTGCCTGACCTCCTTTAATGCATGTGATAGTGATTTTACTAATCTAATTTGTCAGCACCCTCCAATACTCTGCTGGTCACTAGAGCATTTTGAAACCAACTGACTGAGAGAGCAAACAGAACCGAAAATAGCATCTTGCCGCTAGAGCCCCACTCAAATGCTGTATAGCTCCTGTAAAGACTCTTTTGATTCTAGATTCTTCCCTTCTTTAAAGTCTTGGCTACTTTCTCAGGTGTATCTGGGCAGGGTGGGGGAAGATGGAGAGGACCCTGTAGTATTACATGCAAGATGCCATGCTCCAAAGGCTCTGCCTTCTTCAAGACGATCCCCCAAAATGATTTTCTGCTAACCATTTCCCACCTACCAGTTCAGTATTTCTCATACTTTCCTCTTTCCCATATAACCACTTCAAGATTTTTACCTTTTCTGAGTACCACCTGTATTTTTTTTCTGAAATATTTTTAAAAATCGTTTCTTTTTACTTAAGTAAAGCCTCACCAACCTCACCTGAATCCCTCCACCGCTTCTCTCAGATTCTCGCTATCACGCCCACAGAACCTTGCACAAAAAGGGCTCTGTAAATAGCGGCACAATGAGTGAATCTGTCAACACTGCTAAGACCACGATCACCTTCACATCCCTCTAGTCTAGCTTATAAATCCCCCGAAATTGGTGGTGCCAGAATTGTGACAGGTAACTTATAAACTCCTAAGAGCCTCATTTTGTAATAATCTAAAAAGACAGAGTTGGTCTTCATTTTACTTACATTGAACTATGCTAAGAGGTATTTAATGGCCTTGTTTGAATGCCTCCCATCCAGTCCTTCCAAACTGACACACATGCGCACAACACACACACACACACACACACACACACACACACTTTTAAAATTGTCGCAGCAATTAAAAAAATAGAGTGAGACTAAAAAGCTCACTATTAAAGTAGGGCTGAGCTGTTCTCCCTCACAGCTCGAACTGTTTGCTTTGGGGATCGACCCAAGCTAGTAAACAACTCAAAGCACAAGTTCAGCCTTTTCATGAGCCAAATTCATCAATTTAAGACCGTATTTGCTGACACTATTTAAACAGCTTATGTAACAACATTCAACTCAGCTGGGTAGCCTGGCTAAAAGTGATATCATAACATCCTTGAAACAGAAGATTTTAAATTAAAACAGGATTTTAAATTAAAATAACTAGCTGATGCAGCTTTGCAGAAAAACTTAAAAAATCCCCAAGCCACAAACCTACTACTCACAAATGAAATGTTTGCATTATCCACCCACTGCTTTGGCCCTTCCACTTTAACAGCACTTAGCAAGCACAGGAGGCTGCCTGTAAGAAGATACACACACGTTTCCTTAGAAATGCAAACTGACAAACAACTGTGCTTACTTAAATGTCATAAAAGTGTTTATGAAATTCCTTCTTTATCTTGAATCCACAACACCTAAGAAAATGACCTTCTCTCCCTGTGAATTCAATGAATGTCTATGCAGTAAAGGAACCGAGGACTGTGGAGATTAACTATGGAAATGGAGTGCCTAGCCCAGAGTAGGCAACTATTATTATCAAATTCAACAAACACCCACTGAACAGAAATGTGAGATGACACGGTAAAGTAAAAATTCAACTGAACTTCGAGGTGGTTGTAATTGGGAGTGGGGGGTACAGTTTGAGAACCAGCCCTTACAGATTTTGAAGGGAGACAGATCCTGTCCAGATGCCACTGCGAGGCCAAAGTGAAGCTGGGCATAGCCAAGCCAATGCCCCCAGACCATCCTTCTGTGCCTGAGAGTGCTCCAGGTTTCACGCGGGGGAGAACTGTCAATTGTTCTTGTCACTGAGACTTCAGATCCTTCCATGGGCAACTGCCCGCATATCATCCCTAGATTGCTACAGCAGACTCCTGACTGTGCCCCGAGACTTTGCCACGCCCCATTCGAATTAGCAAATTGCTCCTTCTTCCCCTGCATTTCCAGTCACGAGACACACGTAACCTCCTGCAAACAGAGAGTGAGGGGCCTTACATCCAGATGGGTGGGGATAAATTTGGAAGAGCCCTGTAACTTGTATTTGAGTGCAACTAAATGTTCAAGAAACTCTTGCCAGCAATCATGAGATTTGGGTTCCAGACCTGGCTCTGCTGCCTCTGTTGCTGGACAAGATCCTTTACTTTTCTGAGCTGACTTTCCCCATCTGAAAATACTATTTCTTCTAGCTCTTACTTATCTGAATTGAAATTTGTCCATTTTAATGCCTTCCATTTTATTGTATTGATCATTTAATAACGTGTTTTCATCACTGCACCTCTTTATCTAAAGACATTGCCCCTTTGTAAATTAGCTTTATTCTATAGAATTTATCTGTTGCCACTTTGTTCTAGCAATGAAATTTTCAAGTATAAAATCTATTGAGCTCAGTTCTTGGGACAACTAAGGTATGTACATAATTTGGTATACCATTTACATAAAATGAATGTGGCAAGAAATGAAAAAAGAAAAATGAAATTCTTGAAAGCAGAATATGATTTAACACCCACTGGACGAGAATAGCTCACATCTGCTTTCTGGTTTTGCTCTTGAAAACATATTTACATTCGTTTCATCACAGGCTCAAGCTTCAGATGCCCCCACCCAGCTCTCTGAGGTCTTGAACATGTGACCTTGGTTCTCAGCCTCTACAGCCATAAATTAATCAGATGGAACCAGGTCTCTCAAATTCTTTCCAGACTTTTAGGTCCCAGTTGTGATCCATTTTAAGTTGCACCACGTAGTGGCCAAAAGCGACATAAACCCAAAAGGCATTATCTAAGTTACCATATCTATTCATGAGTCAGGGCTAACGCCAAACACCTCTCTTCAGTTTGAAGTCTCCCAGACGCTCAGGGAGCTCGCTTGCTCTGAGCTCGTTATTTCAGTGTCTATCTCAGTGTCGATCCTGCTGAGCTCACCTCTTACCTTACCTATTGCCTCCCTAGGGACTGCATCTGGCTCGTGTTTCTGTCTTCAGAGCACGCTGAAATGCCTCCTCAATGGCTTATGCCCACTCAATGGCTTTCACCCACTCGAGCGCCAAACTCCTGGTATTTGCAATAATAATCTCTCTCCTCGTACACCTTTGCCTCTTCTAGGGCAGTGTTTCTTAGAGTGGTCCGTGGTCACTCCTGGAGCGTTGGTAAAGATGGCAGACGCTAAGGACCCAAGTTAGACTTCATGATTCAGATTTTCCGAGCCACAGCATCGTTATTTAAACAAGTTTCCCCGATGATTTTAAGCATAATAGTTAGAAATTCCCTGCTCTTTCAACGACTTCGTTAGCTATTTTTAATGAAAAAGGTGTTATATTGGAGTTATTTTGTTTTCGTTTTTGTTTTTAACCAGGCATACGGGGGGGACGGTGCAGAATGCGCGAGGTGGGATGAGGGTCATTCCAACCTCTATCCGAGAACCTGGCAGCGCTGGTGCTGTCGGCCTATCTCTGCCGAGTTGGAGCTCCTGGAGAGAGGTCCAGGGCGCGCGCGCCCGACCGCCCCAGGAGACCGTCGAGAAGTTGGGAGTCAGATGCCGAGGCGACGGTCCTCGGGACCGCCAGGCCACGGCAAGTGAAGGAAAAGCCGTTCGCGGTACTCCAGACTATGAGGTTCCGCCGCGCGCCGCGCTAGAGCCTGGCATCCTTGAGCGGCCGCTCCCCTCCTGTTGCCATTGGCAACGGCGACCGGCCCCCAAAGTCAGCGTGGCGCGAAAAGGCGGGACTTCCGGGTTCTGGGAGCTCATGCGCATGCGGTGGTTGGTCTGTCAGCCTGCACTTCCTGTCGCGTGATCTTGAGGGCCAATAAAAGTGCCTAACTACAGAGTCACGTGCCTCCGTTCCCATTAGCAACCGGAGGCTTCTAAACAATCCGCCCTCCCTCCCCATCCTCTGTGGTCCACCCACCCTCGGAGATCCCAGGTTTAACGAGGCTCCGCCTGACCTCTGCGCTCCTCGGGGCTGCGGACTCCCGCCCGCCGCCATGGTGAGTAGCCGGTCCGCTGGCGCCGCACCGAGCAGTGGGCAGCGGCCGGGGCTGGAGACGCGGAGCTGGGGCTGCGGAGTGATGGCGTGGCCTGCAGCGGGTTTGAGTCGGCCCCTGAACCTCCCTGAGGAGGATGGGAGTGTTCAGTTAACCTCGGCCAAAGCCCTTCCGGGACAGTGCTAGGTGAAGCCCTCTCCTAGCAGGTTCGCTCCGCCATATCGTTTTATGTCTATTCCTCGCCCCTTCCCGGGGTGCCCGGACCAAGTCACACCTCGCAGGCGGACGGCGAAGAGAGCTGGCGGGGACCGGCTGCAAGTCGAAGGCGCAAGGCGGGATCTTCATTCGGTTCCAAAAATTCTCAAGTTTTTGCGCGCGCGCACGCACCCTTTGGCAGTGTAAACAAGATGTGTTAACAAGCCAGAGGTGGGAGAATGTGTTTGAATCCAGCTTTCTGATGTGAGAACGACTTTAAGAGTGCAAGCCCCCCATTTTACAGCTGAGGATATTTAGGTGATATTTCATTTGTTTTGACTTGTTCAAAAGAGGCCCCATCTTGTATGCTCAAACATATCCCATTAACCTCTCCAGCGGATATACCATGCCAACTTAACTAGCAACCGTACCTAGAACATCACACAGTACTGAAGTGTTCAGCAAAGGGGATGAAACCAGAGTTGGAGCACCGCTGTAATGGAGCGAAAAAGATTTGTTGGAGCTGTTCATGGTACAGTTGGGGACACATATCTGTGGGTCAGCCTGTTGGACTTGAGAGTCATAGGTGTATAGGTCTCAACTGAAACCTTGAGATAGATTATGTCATCAAGGGGAGGATAGAGACAAGACAGGGCCCTGGGAAATACAGATTATTTAAGAGACAGCCCCAAGAAGAGGAGCCTACAAATGAGATCAAGAAGGAAAGGTGTAGTTAGCTGCCAAAGAATGGAGCAGGTCAGCTGAGAACAAGGCAACAGCCATGTAGGTGGATTAGTAATTAAGTCGCTGGTGAGCTTTACAAAAGGAGGTGGGTTTAAGGACTAGATGATAGAAGGGAAGTAGAGAAATGCAGCTAGAGGGAATCTCAGCGGATTGGGTTTTTTGTTGTTGTTGTTGGTTTTAAGTGTGAATGAGGTTTATATACATAGTCTTCTCTATAGTCTCAAGGGAAGAAGAAACCCATAGAATGTTGAGAGGGGGAACAATTATTTAAGTAAAATTCTCCAGGAGTTTGAAAGAGAACCAATTAGGCCTCATGAAGGAGTGGCCTTCAAAAGAAGGAATACTCTAAGTTTATTTGTCAGGCACATGTCTCTCATGTGCTGGGCACTTTGAGAGGTACTGGTATATCTCAGGGAGTCAGATGGGCAAGGTCCTGCCCCTTGTAGACTTATGTCCTAAGGAAAATGGGACTGCCAAGAGAAGGTGAGGATGTGTATGGGTACAGAAACGCCATGGTAAAGGACTCAGGGGGTGAAGGAGGTCATGCTAAACGACCTTGGTGTTGGCTGCCACAATGTTGGAGGCTACGCTGCATGCTGAGAGTGAGGGATAAGCCTGGAGAGAGGCTTGGCAGTTAGACCTTTGTCTCCTATAAGACGGCTATGATAGTTCAAGTTATTCTTAAAATAAAGATAATTCTCACTCATTTAGTCTCCTACATTAGATGTTCAGTTTTGTAACTTCCTTTTTTAATTATCATTATAGCTGTAAGATGGAAAAGAGTTTCATTAATCTCTAGCACATAGTTGTCAAGCTCTCATCTGGTTTAAAAATCAGGACCAATATTAATAGCTATTTTAAAACCAAATATATTTTTTAAAGTTGTATTAGATGGGGTAAGGTTAAATGGCTGTAATAAAGATCCAAAAACCAATGGCTTAAAGAATACAGAAGATTATTTTTCTCTCCCTCGACAGCAACCTCACTGCTCACCTCAGATGAGTAGGTCACCGCTCCTCCACAAAATCACTTAGGGATACGATCCCTTTCATTTTGCTCCACCAGCCCCTAGGCCATGGTTGCAGTCTGCGTGGTTCAGCTGAGCCACCACCACCTCCAGGTTTTAGAGAAATAGGGTGTGGCAAAGATGCGCCCCATGTCTCAAGGCCCAGGCTTTGGAAATAGCCCTCATCTCTTCCACTCACATCCAGTGCTGAGAAGTAGTCACATGGCCACGTCTGCCCACAGGAGGGCTGGGAAGTGTCCCCTAGTTGGGTAGCCATGTCCCGGGAAGAAAGGAGGAACAGAATTTAGTGGACATCTAGCAGTCTCCACCGTAGGATATCTTGTGTGTTTCCATTGTTGGTTCCTTTATTACATCTTCAGGACTGACGATTACTTCTCTCTCTTTCAGGCAGAGCTGGGCCTAAATGAGCACCATCAAAATGAAGTTATTAATTATATGCGTTTTGCTCGTTCAAAAAGAGGCCTGAGACTCAAAACTGTAGACTCCTGCTTCCAAGACCTCAAGGACAGCAGGTATCAGGGGACTGTCAGGGAACCCAGTGGGAATGCGGATCCTTTCTGGCAGCCGGGGTGGGGATGCTGTAGCGGAGACCACACAAACCATGGCCGGGAGTACTAATCCACTGAGAGCAGCTACACTAAGCCTCGTAGATATGTGAAATTCAAAAGATTGGATTGCGGTGGGAGCAGTCAGTTACCAAAGATGCATGTGTGATGCACATGTGATAATGAAGGGGTTGCAGAGTTTCAGGAGGGCAGTCAGGAAAGTGCTTGCAGGATGAATGATTGGCTTGTTGTATTAAAGATTCCAGAACGTTAGCTACCGAGTTATTAATTAAGATTAGAGCCATAAGATATGGCAATTAGCAAGGAAACACCTGCAAAGTTCATACGTAGTTACCATTGATTTTCATATTGAACTTCGCAGGGAAAACAGCAGGAAACTGCAAAACTTTCTGACTGGTACCAAAATTGTTAGCTGACTTTGTAGCAAGAGATGATAATTAGTTTGGTTGGGACAATAATGGAAGATAAAGACCATAGAAAATTTATGTTTGATCTGGAGGACAATAGGGAAACCAAAGAAAAAGACTGAATAATAAAGAGACATCAGATGACTTGGGGATAAGGCTTTGGCACACTTAAATGTCAGGTAAGACATAAATGAAAAAGGCCTCCAAGTCAGCTGCAACTGTCATAAAGCCATGAACTTCACTCTGTAGCAGAGACCTGCAGCCGTAGACCATTATCTGTTCCATTCAATAATTTGGTTTCCTATCCTCCAGCAGATGTAAGCAGCAATTTAATTGTCGAGGCCATGGGACAGCCAAAGAAGGTGCTGCATTTCTTACTTTATGCATCCAAGCACCTTAACTGCTTTTCGTAATAACGAACTTGGGTTGCCAATAAAAGCAGATTTTTAAAAGCTGATTTTTGATATGTTCTGTTAAAGTATAGAATGGCTGTTAATATATTTAGTTAATATATTTCATCAGAAATAGGTCAAGTTTTGGTTTTTTAAGAATGGTTAAATTCTACTGGCCAAATGAAACATTAAAGAATGGTAAACCAAATAATATTAACTTGAGTATAACTTTGGTGCACCTCCCTTTACTAGGTCCTTTTGGAATTGAGTAAGAAGATGAACCTGAGTTTGGGGTCCTTGCTCTTCATCTTCTGAGTGTCTGGGACAAGGGACTTTGAGGGCAGAGGCAAGGGAAGGACGGGATTGAGTTACTGTGAAACTCATTGAAAGTAGGAGGTGCGCACAGCAGCTTTCTCAAGGATGGATGCTTTGGGGCATGTTGCCAAGAGCGCTGGAAATGATCGTGTGGTTGAGTCACCCCCAGTGGGACCACGGTCAGGTCACCGCCACACACTGAGTCTGTGTTCCCGTCTGTAAAGTGAGGGCATTGAAGAAATGGCTTCAAAGTTCCCTCCCAAACCAAACACATTCTGCGGCAGAGCGGATTTTTACCACAGTTGTGGATGATAGTGTTCATTTTTATGGAGTGGTCAGTGGTCCATGAAGCTTTAACTAAAATAAGTTCGTTTTGGAGTTGGTCATCTTTTCTTCTGAGTCTCAGGAATGCTAGGAGAAGCAATATGTAGTTACCGTTGATTTTCTCACAGGCATTTACTGACATCTAAATAGTTCATACAATTTTCGAAATGCCAGACAAATGGAAAGGAAGGAGAAATGATACCTTCCAGGTGACTTTTGAAATTACTAATTCCGATAAGACTAATTTTAGTGGAAAATGTAAAGCACAAAAGATTTTTAATCTGAAAAATTAAAGAAAAAAGGAAATAGTTTGGGGGAATGTCTCTGAGCATGTGCTTATTAAAGGATATCCACATTTGAATAGTGTGCCACAATTTAATTGTTCAAGAGACTTTAAAATTTAATCAAGTTTTGATTATTTTCGGTCTGCTTTATTAATAAAGAAGACAGTTCCCAGAGAGGTTTTCACAATAACCCTTCATTCCCTAGATCAGGGGTTCTCTCCCTCAGGCAGGCTGTGGACCGGTACTGGTGCATGGCCTGCTAGGAACCAGGCCGCACAGCAGGAGGTGAGTGGCTGGTGAGGGATCAAAGCTTCATCTGTATTTGCAGCTGCTCCTCAGCACCAGTATCACTACTCAGCTCCATGGGGTAATCAGGCTTTCTCATAGGAGCACTGGTCCCTGGCCCGGTGCCACAAAGGTTGGGGACCCCTGGCCTAGATGACATGAATGTGGGTTTCTTCGTTTTATTTTGTTTTGTTTTGTTTTGCTTTGCAAACAGTTTTTGTTGTTTATGCAGAAGTTTTGGATGGGGTTTTTCAGGCTGGTGGAGGAGACCTTCACCATAGACGAAGTCTCTGAAGTGCTGAGCGGGCTGCAGGCTGTGGTCCACAGCGAGGTGGAGTCCGAGCTCATCAACACGGCCTACACCAACGTGCTGCTTCTGCGGCAGCTTTTCTCGCAGGCTGAGAAGTGGTACCTCAAGCTACAAACAGATATCTCTGAACTTGAAAACAGGTAATAAAATTTGCACCTGCAGTTATGACAATGGAGGCCCAAGCATAGTCTTAAAAGTTAGTAAATGTCTTTACTGCTGCTTTTCTTGGGGCGAGTGCCTGAGAAAATTTGGGTAGGGCCACAGCTCTCTTAAGCGCCACTCAGCATCCCCTCCAAAGCTCTCTGTTTCTACTCTTTCTAGGTGTTATAAAGGCTTTCGAGATTTATGAAATCGCTTTTCAGGTTATTAATAATTAACATGATATCGTTGTTAGCCTGATTGGCATTATAATAAATCTTTATAGAGATAGGTCAACTAGAAAATAGAGATGAAACATTTGAACAAATATTCAGATATCATCATTTCAGACTAGTAGTATTGGAAGTTTTTTCCTAAATAATTACATTTTAAATTACACACTTATCTTTAAAATAGAAAATGTAAAAAGATAGTTTTACACTCTGAGTACCATCAAAGAATTCAGTAAGTTTAAAAAGCACAGTAAAATCGGTGAAATTGAAACTCATCTAAGAGAAAGTCATGCCAGAAATCAGGAAAGACTGGCCGCTGAACCCTGCGAGCTGTTCTCCAAACACAGTGGCAGCGTGCAGCCCGGGGGGCAGTGTCCACACTGGGCAGGTCCCCGGTAGCAGAGGGAAACCCTTCCGCTTCACCAGCTGTCGGGAGGGCGCTGGCAGGCAAACGCCCCGTCCCGAGGCTTAGAAGAGTCGTCACCGCCCTTCACTCTGTGCGCTTCCGTGTGGTCAGCTCTCGTTTACCTTTGCAAACGGAAGAAAATAACTGTGTGGGTCACGGCAGGCCATCTTTCTGGAGACTATGTCATACTCTTCCTCAGTATATGTGATACTCTCTTTTTCAGGCGATATCGCAAAGTACCGTAATTCCGTTTGGAGGAGGCTGCTCTTTTAAAATCAGTTTGTCTTCATCTACTAGCTAACAGTGTGTATTATATAACAAAGGTGTCTCACCATGGCACCTCAAAAATACAGAGTTGACTACAAATTTCAGACAGATCTGTATTAGCATTGTAGTTTAGTTCTAGATATCATATTGCACACTCAGTAGGTGCAAAATAACTGGGCGTTGTGGGAGATTCAAGTGGAATCCACACGGTTTGGATTCTCAGCCATTAGTGTTGAGTCTTGTTCATCTCTGTTCTCTCCAGCATGTACTAGATTGGTGTGAGTGGTTTTATTCTTATGTGTGTGATACAATTCTATTTTAAATAAATGTTTTTTTTTCATATTTGCTTTTATCTTCAAGAGAATTATTAGAACAAGTTGCAGAATTTGAAAAAGCAGAATTTACATCTTCGAATAAAAAGGTAACTTTTTAAGTCATTTTAAGTCCATATCTTAATAACCAGTATTTAAAATCCTCAGGTTGCTCAGAGCATTCAGAGCTAAGGTGAGAACTCTCAAGGAAAAGCATTCAAGAGCAGAATTCAAAAGCTGTTCTTGTTCTCTCTCTCTCTTTCTCTCTCACTCACCTGTTTTCCTCATCTGTCAAGTGGAGACTGTGCTAATAATGGTTACCTACCTCTCTCGTTAACCATTCTCGGGATCTGCGATGACCACTCAGCACTGCGTCGTATAGACGCACCATAAGCCTCCCTGGTGTTGGGTGGTGAGTGCTGCCGAGATGAACCCGGGAATTGCACATACAGAACAATCCTCCACTTATTCCTTTAGAATACCTTTCTGACATTTCCGGGTCAGAGGGCATGGATTCTTTTGTTTTGAATACACATTGCTAAACTGTGGGAACATTTGTGCCAAGGTGTTCTTCATCTGCAGTGTGGTTCCCTTAATCCTCATCAGAGTTATAGGTTTCCCCAGAGTCTGGGTCTGTGCAGAGCCTGTGTTTCAGCGCCCACAGGCTAAAGCCCGGTCCCTAGAGGCTAGGATTCATGTCCGCTCTGGCTCTGAGCACCTAGCCCCCTTTCCCTCCCATCTGTATTGTTTTAGACAAGATATGGAGCGGATGGGTTTCATGTTTATCTCCAATTCGTATTGGGCAGCATGGGCCAGGCGTCGTCCTGGGCATCGGGGCGTAACAGAGAACGGGACCAGTGAGGACCCCCACCCTCTAGGAGCTGACATCCTGGGGCGTATGTTTACACGGTGTCTCCCTAGAAAGTGCCAGCGTTCAGGGATCACACGCTATTTATTCTGCAATGGCTGCAATTTGGTTTCTGTATTTCGTTTCAGCCCATCATAGATATCATAAAGCCGAAACTTGCTCCGCTTAACGAAGGTGGGACGACAGAACTCCTGAATAAGGTAATGCCGCCATCATTTTGAGAAATGGCAAACCCTCTGTTGTGCCCTCCGGTCGCCTGCACAGCTTGAGAGTGGAGGCCGATTCAGGCTGTGGTCCGCGGAGGGCAATTAGGCCGTTGCAGGTTTTTGATGTGGTGGTACCCAGTGGGCCAGAAGAGGGCACACTTACCTTCCAGATGGTCTGAAGCAGCTCCAGGTCACGTCTTCTCATGGTGAAGTGAAGAGCATGGAATTTTTGACAGTGTTTATTGACGCACATTTAGAAGTTTATGGGCTGTGATAACGATTAAGGCAATTTTATTGAGAGATTTGTGAAAATGAATTACCAATATACAAATAAATATTCTTCGTAACTCCAGTATTAACATCATGCAGATGTTGTTAGGTAAAAAGCAATATAATATCTGACTTTTCACTCTCAAAAACCTTAAAGTTTCATTGGGAAGGGAGAACTGATCTTCAGGAAACAGGAGGATGCTAATGTGTGTGCCACAAGTGCCACAGGTGCCACAGAGAAGACAGTTCCATGTGCATAAGAGCAGTTGAGGACAGACTGTTGGGTAAGGCAGGGCCTGCGCCGGGCTGAAGAGTAAAGATGGGTTAAGTTGTCAGAGGCAGGAGGAGGGGGCCCGGCGGGCAGAGGAACAGAATAGGCAGCTGTCGGAGGCAGGGGGCAGGCTGGCCTGATTGGAACAGAGCAGCACTCTGACGGGCCGGTGTATGTGTTGGAGCGTAGTAAGAAATAAGGCTGGACGACAGGCGACTAGTGATTAAGCTGCTTATAAGCAAAGGTATTTGGCCTCCGCTCTGTCAGAAACATTTAGAGGCTTGGGCACAGGGTAGTGGAATGCAGAAGCTTGTGTTTGAGGATAAGTGACAGCGTTGTGCAGTGTAGGCCGAGAACAGACCCGAAGTTGCAGGATCAGCAAGGTGAGAGTGGCATAGGATGGGGACTTTGGGAAGGGCTGAAAGTGGAGGGCTGAAGAGAGTCTGAGGCTGTGAGAGAAGGAACGGGAAGTCTTAGAGCCAAAGATGATCCCGTGGGGCTGAGTAGAATTAGAATAGTACCAATAACTGGGGCACACATTTTTGATCTATAATGTAATTTAAATCTGATTTTAAAATAAATTTTTAAGTGAAATAAGTAATTTCAAGTATTAAAAATAGTTGGCTGAAATAATAAAACTTGAATTTACCCACAAAGGAAATTTTAAGACTTCAAGAAGAGAATGAGAAATTGAAGTCGAGGCTGAAGACCATTGAAATACAGGTAAACTGAGAAATACTTTAACAAGATTAGTGGGAGAGTTACTTACAGACTAAATACTGATTGTGTTTTGTTTAAACTTGATTATAGGCTACAAACGCACTGGATGAGAAATCAAAACTAGAAAGAGCCCTGCAAGATTTACAGCTTGATCAAGGAAATCAAAAGGTGAAATCAGTTTTAGCTGTCTTTTTCAGATTTGCTGAGTAGAATAAAAGTATAAACTTAATGTTAAGTTTTAGTTACTGTTCATCATCCCCCGCCCCCTGCCGCTCCCCTGCCACTGTTGTCCTGCACTGGGACACCTTGTCCAGGAGAGGCCAGGTGAGGACCAGTGCCCTCCCCTCGCCGTCCTCCGGTGCAGAGGGGCAGATGCCCAGCTCGCGTGCCTCCCATGTCCCGAGAGCCCGTTGGCACACAGGCTTGAATTTATTTTTTTAAAGTTTTCTCTCTTTCACTTTAATATCCCAATTATAATGGGGAAAAAAAAGAAACAAACGCGAGTTTTTAGTTACAATTATATTTGTATGTGAGTTTTATTATGCAAAACTTATTACTTAGTTTGCCTTTCTTGAGTCTGATAAAATAGAGTGAGTTTACCTGTTACGAACCTTCAGATCCATGTCTATCTAGTGGTACTTGTGTAATGCAGCGAGATCCAGGGTCGATGGTCTCCGGGCTTGTCTGAGTGTGATGGCCGAGTGTCGCTGCGCCTGCCTGGAGTCATCTGCGCACAGCTCTGCCTCTGGGGGCCGTCCGTTGAGGCTGGAAGCTGTAATAGGATCCCATTTGAGTGAATGGTCCTTGCAGTGTTGGCTTTTCTAGTGGTTTTATTGTCATTGTAAATGTCTACTAAACAGACCCAAAACCTGCCCCACTAGGCTTGTGTTACACTTTTTCTATGGGAAATTACAAATACATACAGAAATAGAGAGACAGGTGTAATGCACCCCAGGTACGCAGCACTCAGCTTCACCAGTCGTTAGGCAAGGCCAGTCGGGTTTCATATTTACCTCTACTTTCTTCTCCCCGACCCCACCCCCGTTTCTGTTTTTTAGGCGAGATCACAGATGTTACATCATTTCATTTGTAGCTAGATATCATTTAAATAAGAGGATATTTCTTATGTGGCTAAAAAATACAAAGGAAAATACATGTAATTTTCAATCATTATATACTAAGGACCACAAATGTATAAAACAGAGAGCTAAATAAATATCTCCAGAACAGCTTTATAAGTCCCCCAAAGGAAAACAATTGCAAATAGTTTGGATGATGAATTTGTTTTAAAAGCCGTTTTGGACTTTGCTCCAATTTTACTTTTAAGATTTTGGCAAAAGCAAGATGCATACATGCCTTCACTGGTTGCAGAAATAAAATCTTTTGAAAGGTCCTATTTCAAAAATGAGTAAAGAATTTTTCTTTTGTTGATAGTACTGCTTCATCTTAATACTTAGCAATTATAGCCCATTTTCCTGTCTTATTAATACAACTTTTTATTTCTATTATAAATTTTATCCAGTCAAAAACAAGAGAAAGGATCCATCTGCTTGTATTAAGCTGACAAAGTGTGCAAATGTGTATAACCATTAATATAAAAAAATTAAAATATGGTAAATTTAGCAAACTATAAAATTAATAAGCTTCATTTGGCTCTCATAAATAATAAGTAAAATGTTATTAATAATAATGCATTAATTTTATTATTCTTCCATCTGTATATTTCAAAATTCTTCACTGGGATTTTTTGAACTTGACTTTTCAACATGACACCTGTGTGGCCTCCTAACTCTGGGACATGCAGCCTCGTCACATTTAGGGTCTCGCCTCACTTGTTCCTCTTCGGAATCCTAGCAGTTCATAAATCACGTAAACATGTTTGGAAATCAGTGACCGAGTATCTGCCATGTGCTGGACACCATGCACTGAAGGCTGAGGGTGCACTTGGGGGGCGTGCTGGCGCCCCCCCAAGGAGCTGGAGCGCACCCAGGCCGCTGGCCCAGGTGGCCGACATACACACGCAACACACCTCGTTCGCCTATATCTCCCTTGCTGGTGAATCACCATCTAAAACAGTCACTAATTAAGATGTCAATATAAAGTTATGATGATGTGTATATTTTTCATAGAATTTTATAAAGGCTGAAGATTTGAGTGACTTGGAAAACACAGTTGCCACTTTAAAGAGTGAGTTTCAGAAGACACTTAACGACAAGACAGAAAATCAGAAGTCCCTAGAGGAGAGTCTAGCGACAGCCAAGCATGACCTGCTCAGGGTTCAGGAGCAGCTGAGCATGGCCGAAAAGGTCAGATATGTCTCTAAATGTCCAGTTAAATGATGAACGGAATTCAGAGGAATGACGGGGAACTGTGGGAGGAATTGATTGGACGACTGCAGATTCACGTTATTTTTTCTGAAGGTTTTAACCAGCATGTGTTCTAAAGATTTGTCATTTCTGGGCACTGAGATTCTCCCATCTTTGGCACTAAAATCTCTGTGATAATAAAGATCTCCACTCCTCCCTGTGGCATGGCGGCGTGCTCCTCCACGGTGGCTTCCCTGCACGGCCCTGCTCCCCGTCGCCCTTCCCGTCCGTCCCTCCTACAGCCTGACAGAGGGATGGGTGACTTTTTTTAAAAAGGATTCTATGCCTTTTCCTTAATTCATAAGAAATATGTTGAGGACTGGGTTCTTTAAGGATTAGACTGTTCAGAATTTGGGAGTAAAAATTTAGCTAATTTAAAAATTCTCCTCCTCTAATACTGACACTGCTTTGGGATTTGGAAAAAGATCATGCTTATTTTACCTGAAAGTCAGTTTACTCTTTCAAATAGAGTTCCTTCCTAGGGCTTGGTATTTCTGAGTCATTTGCTAACATTATGTTTGGGGAAACGTTACTATTGGCTTCTCATTTGAAAGAATGTCTTTTTAAAGTTTGGATAGTCTTAATTTTATATGAGTATATTTTTTAAAGAAAGTAGAAAATAATATAAGCAGAAGACTAGTAAAATCAGAGCAAAAAATATACATTTTCTTTGGATTTGTTAATTCTTTCCTTAACTATTCTTTAGTAATGGGCTGACGTTTTTCATTGCACAGGAATTAGAAAAGAAATTCCAGCAGACAGCAGCTTATCGCAACATGAAAGAGATTCTTACCAAGAAGAACGACCAACTCAAAGACCTGAGGAGAAGACTGGCGAAGTAAGCCCTGCAGGCCCTGTGCTTCGGGCTCGTGCCCCTGCTGGGGCTGTTCTTCGTTAAAGCCGAGCTGTGTCCCTAGAGCAGGCTGGAGGGAGTTGCTCCACTGTTTGGTCAGAGCCTGCACGGGGGTTGGGCGAAGGGTCACCAGCCTAGCCTCATCCGTAGCACCCACTGGGCTGCTGCTCAGGTGCGGCTGGACCGGAGGCTCGCGCGCAGCTGCGGTCGGCTGCTCTCGGTGGTGGATTTGCGCAGCGGGGCGTCGGACAGGACACACGGCAAGCGCAGGCCAGCGCTGGGCATTTCTCCTCGGTGCCGGCCTTGCTGCGTCCAAGACCTGGGTATACTATGCCCTCAGGTGGCAAGTTAGGTGCGAGGGAATGAGGTCCACGCGGGTGGGTGCCATAGCCGGCATGGCCGAGAGGTCCACGCTCCACCTAGGACTTGTCTGGCCACCTGATGCCCAGGCGGGACCATGTGAGGTTACAGCAATTCCCCACAGAGGGAGGCCTAAAGCCGGGGCTCTCACCGTGCCCTTACGGTCCATTCACAGACCTCCTGGTCTGGACGGCATCTGTTCATCAGGGTCATTTTTGTCATTAGCAGTTTTGCCTGGAAACTCAGCCGACATTTTACCTTTATCAGGGTTCTAGGGAACAGAGTTAGGGAGTGAGTCTAAGATCACATTTGTCCTTGGAGATGGGGGCTCGTTAACAAATTGTCTGCCTGACAATTTGGATAATTACTGGATTTCTACTGTACTGAGCTGCCATGTATCTAAATGCCAGACATAGAGACTTGAGTCTGACTGTATCTTTGCAGTTAACGGGCCCGTTCTGCCCGCTTCAGGAGTGCCCTCTAGGTCACCGTCATAGTGCCTTGCGTGTACCCGACTTCCACGTTAGCGGTGATTCAAAGTGAAAAATGCAGCGTCATTGGTTCAGTCACCGGAAGTGTTCCAAGTAAACTTTCTTGGTAACAATAACAACAACAAAAGGTATTCTGACATTATGCTCTTAATTTAATTTATATCTCTTTCCAGATATGAACCTGAAGATTAAAAACGGAAGAAAATTTCATGGAAGCTGCCACCACATGAAAGCATGAGCTGTTTCTCACCTCAGGCATGTATTTTGAAGCAGTTTGTTATATTCCCTCTCTTTATTTTTCTAATATTTAGACTTTGCTTCTAATATTTAGAACTAGAGTTCCAATTTGCAGTTGCTTAACTGAGACGAGAGAGACCGACAGATTCCAGTCAGTCACCCCAGACTCCCCTCCGCCCAGCGCTCCAGAGTCTTGGTTCATATGCACCGAGAATCCTTTTCAGTAAAGAAGAGACTTTGGGGTAGGAAGAAGAGTCTTATCCTTTTGCATTAGTATAAAGAGTATACCTTTTTAATAAATGTTAAAGCCAGTAATATCTATACTTGTGCACCCCCCAGGGTAAATATGAAATGGAGTTATTAAAGATAGTTATTACAAATAAACCTTATTTTTAAAATGAAATCTAACTCCTTTTCTCTATTTGATCATCAGAAAAATACACATATCTATTGAAAATGTGAATACTACCTTTTACAGGCAGCATTTTTACCAGTACCAAGGAAAATTAATAGTGAATGTGAGAATTTGATTAACTACTTCGGTCTGTCTAAATGCTGTGTTTATCGGCGGAAATTCAGACATTTTTTGCAGCACGGCTTATCATGAGAATACTGATGGAGAAGTCAGGTACATCCTGTACTTCTACGGTTGAGGAAGTATCTAGAGTCAGAAAAATGTACAGTGATCCCTCCTTATCCGCGGTTTCGCTTTCTGCCATTTCAGTTACCTGCAGTCAACCTCAGTTATTTCATTAAAAATATTAAATGGAAAATTCCAGAAATAAACAGTTCATAAGTTTTACATTACACACCGTTCTGAGTCGTGCGATGCAATCTCGTGCTATCCCACTCCATCCCGGCCAGGACAGGAATCAGCCCTTTGTCCGCATGTCCACCCTGTGAACACCACCTGCCTCTTAGTCACTCGGCAGCCATCCTGGTTACCAGATGGACTGTCACGGTATCACAGTGCTTGTGTCGAAGTGACCCTTATTTCACTTAATGATGGCCCCACGGCATAAGAGTAGAGATGCTGGCCATTCGGATATGCCAAGGAGAAGTGTAAAGTGCTTCCTTTAAGTTAAAAGGTCTGTACGTGTAGGAAAAAAAACAGAGCATCAGGCACCCACTCAGGAGTCTGGGAATGTATCCCTGGCAGATAAACGGGGGCTGCTGTGATCTTTACATTTCAGTTTCCAGAATATTGTTTAAGTTACGTGGTAGTAAGAACACTTTTATATACATCATAAAATCAATTATCAGACCTCAGATTCAGCTTTTGGTTATAGTTTACTTATGTGCATCACCAATAACTGCATTTTCAAGAGGTTTTGATTATGCCATCGCATTGGTCCTGCTTTTTCTTGAGTGATTTGGATAAATCATTAGAAATTAGGCATCGTATCTGCAGTCGTGTAACGTGGCACTATGCCGTAAGATAGTAAAATAAAGCCCTTAAGCAGTAATGCCTCAGAAGGAAAGCGCTTTTCACATATTTTTTAGGAAGTAATTATTCTCACTTCCCAAAGCTGAATGTCGCAGGCTCTATGAACACTAAAAGAGGTAATTCCACGTCCCCAAATGATGATTTTATTCACCGTAAGAGTTTAATGACCAGAGGGTAAGGCTCGTTATTGTTATTCAAGCTTTTAATATTAGTCTTGAATTTGTTATTTTTCTTGTAGTCTTTATGTTAAAATATTGAAGGAACAAATGAGAAAGGCTAAGATGGAAGGACACAGAAGGCAGTCTTCAAAAAATGAGCTACTCAGAGGAGGCGGCCGAGTCCACCAACGAGCGTGCACGGGCCGCGCGCTCCTTCCCGCCTCTCGCACTGTTTAGGTCACTCGTCCGTGTCTGTGTCCTTTCAGGGCTTCACTGAGCATTCCAGGTTCTCCCCACATTTCTTTAGCCCAAAATTGATACTTTCTCTAAAAATCTGTTCCATTATTTATGGACCAGGATGCTCTATATAATTCAGAAACAGAATTCTTAATTAAATGGCTTAAGTGTCTCCTTCAGAAGCCACTTAATTATTTTCTCCCTTCATCTTTGTTAGTTTGATGACGCCTGTGGGGAAGGAAGGTATGTCGAGAAACTGTAATTGCTGGGGAGCGTTTCAGCTTGTCTTTTGGTAGCAACTTTGAAATACTCCGTGTGGTGTGTCCCAGTTCAATAGGGAATTCAAAAGTATTTCTGCAACCTTAAACCCTTAAAATTGTGCCTGCACTGAGATAAACAAATATGACATTCTTTGACATAAATCAACATGATGATTCTTTCACATATAAATGCTTTCTGTGCTCTGGTTTGGTCACAGGTGGGTGGGTGTGTGTGTGTGTGTGTGTGTGTGTGTGTGTGTGTATGTTTTAACTCATGCCCTTAACAAATGCAGTTTTAAATTTTTAGTTTTTAAATATTTAGGATTTATCTCATTTAACCAAAAAAGAAAGCCTTTTTCCGTTTCCGTATTCTGGTTTTCTAGGAATAGTGTCCGAAGCCTCGATTGCTGACTTTTCAGTGTAATCAGCTATATAGACTGTGTTGGCGCCTTTGGTTGAACTTAAAAATTCTAGGCTCCTGCTAAATTATGACCCAGACCTTTGGTTGACAAAAATAAAATGTAAAGGGTTTTTTTTTTTTAAATTAATTTCTTCTATTCAACTCTTAATTGTTTATTTCTTTTCACTATGTGTTATATTTTGAGTCGATACCAAATATATGTTGAATGATTATTTGCTTATGTCTTATATAATAATTCTTTCTAAGGAAAATATTGCTCTACATTGAATTTGTAATCCTATTTGATAAAGCCTTTGCTATTTATTATTTCCATTCTGGTGAACTGAAAAGGATATATAGAGATGTTTACTTTTCTAAATGCTTGCTACCTTTAGACATATTGGGTTGCAAAAAATCGGAATTAATGATTTCCTTCCACTTATGTGTAAATGCTTATGTTCTAAAGCTCTGCTATTAGAAATTCAAGATATTATTTCTCTCATACCTTTCAGAAATAAAAGCCACTCAGCAAAATATTATTTAATATTTAAACAAAATAATAGTATTTAGGCAATGATATTTGAACAAAACAAAATGTAATTGCATGGAAGAAAAGGTTTCAGTATTTTACAGATAAAAAACTACCGACGTTTGACCAAGCAAAATTGAGACTTAGAAATTCTTCATAATTAAAAAAAATAACAGTGGGCCTGCTATCTTATTAACAGCTTATTAGATGGGTTTTCACGATCACTTAGAAAAGAAGCTTAGTGCCACCTGGAGCCAGCATAGGTCTCCCTAGAAAGATACCATGGCAGACCAAACGCATTTGTCTTCTAGCAGAAAGAGACGTGGCCTGTCAGGAGTTCAGCAAGGTGCCCGGCAAGACCTCCTTGTTGAAAAGGGTCTCACTCGGGTTCTCCCAAACGCAGGCCTGAGGGCGAGGAAACGGATGCAGGTAGTTTATTGGGGAGGTGGTTCCACCGAGGAACCGCGACACGTTGAGAGAGTAACCCGTGCGGGCAGCTGGGGCTCAGGCCTGCTGAGGACCTCCCGAGACGCTGCATGAACACATCCCCACATTCTTCCACTGCCTGCTCTAGCCCCCCCCTCGGCCCCAACGAGCCTTTCTGCTGGTCAGCGCTGCTCGCCTAGTGAGCATGCTTCCTCTCACGGGTCTGAGCCCTGCTCGTTTACCCTCGTCACACTGTCAGTTTCACGTTGTAAAACTTCCCAACCGTTGCTGTTCCCAAATATCACCAAGAAGCCCGCTATGAACCCTGGTCATCCAAACGCAACAAAATGATTCTAGACGCAGACTTTATACCTTTTACAAAAATTAACTCAAAACGGATCACAGGTCAAAATGTAAAACACGACACTGCAAAACTCCTAGAAGATTTTAACGCAGGAGGAAACCTAGATGACCTCGGGTATGGCGATGACCTCTTAGATACAACACCAAAGGCGCGATCCGTGAAAGAAAGAATTGAGAAGCTGGAGTTCATTAAAATTAAAAACTTCTGCTCTGCAAAAGATAATGTCAAGGGGCCGAGAAGACAAGCCACAGACTGGGAGAAAATATTTACAGAAGGCACAGCTGATAAAGGACTTTGTGTATTATCCAAAACATACAGGGAACTCTCAAAACTCACCAGTAAGAAAATAAACAACCTGATTAAAAAATGGGCCAAAGATCCTAACAGACACTTCATCAAAAAAGAGGTACAGCTGACAAATAGGTGTATGAAAACATGCTCTACTGACATGTCATCAAGGAAATGCAAATTAAAACAGTGAGTTACGGGCACGCATCTGTTAGAGTGGCCAAGATCCAGACCACGGACACCCCCAAATGCTGGCGAGCGCATGGCACCGCAAGGACCCTCACTCATTGCTGGCGGGCATGCGAAATGGCACAGCCACTTCGGAAGGCAGTTTGGCAATTCCCCACAAAGCTGTATGTACTCGTACCATTCAGTTCAGCAAAACTTATATCCACCCAGAAACCTGCACATGAATGTCTATAGCAGCTTTCTGTATCATTGTCAAAACTTGGAAGCATCCAAGGTGTCCTACAGTAAGTGACTGGATACATAGATTGGTCCATCCAGACAATGGAATATTATTCAGAGCTAAAAGGAAATGAGCTATCAAGCTATTTAAAGACATGGAGGAAACGTGAATGTATATTACTAAGTGGGAGAAGCCAATCGGAAAAGGCTACAGACTGTATGATTCCAACTGCATGACATTCTGGAAAAGAAAGCAGACAACAAACAGCTGAGTCGTTCCAGGGGCAGGGGCAGGAGGAGGGATGGACAGTGGAGCACAGGCTTCTTAGGGCTGAAAATACTCTGTAGGATGCTGCGATGGTGGGTGCACGTCATCGAGCGCTTACCAAAGCCCATAAAATGCACGACACCACGAGTGAACCCGAAGATGCATGTGGACTCTGGGGGATGATGATAACGTCAGTGTAGGTTCCTCAGTTGTAACAAATGGTCCATTCTGGCGGGGCTGTTGTCATCGGACGAGGGAGGCTGCATTTGTGGGGACAGGGACGGGCAGGGTATGGGAACTGTATCTTCGCTCAGTTTTGCTGTGAACCTAAACTGCTCTTCAAAACAAAACGAAACAAAAAACAGCGTTCACAAATCTATCCGCACACTCAGTGCTCATTCCCATGAGTCTGGGCTCACGCTTTTTCTTCAGACCCCCTCGTTTTCAGCATCCCACATCCGATCCTTGCAGGACCCCGGCCCTCCAGCCGAACCAGTCGCCACTGCCAGAGGTCCACGCACAGTCTCACCTCCGACCTCCCCCTGCGCACCAAGTGGACCCGGTGGGCCGCTCGGAGTTCTGCTCACTGGGGAAGGGTCCACCCCACACGGTCCTGTCGGCCGCCGAAGGGGCTGGCAGGGCAGCAGCAAGCCGTCTGGGGCTTGGGCCCGGATGTGGAGCTGACCCATTCGTTGGCCAAACCTGGACTTTCTTTCCATCTCTGTTGCCACAGGTGGTGTGACCCGAGGGCAAGGTCTTAGTGCAATGACACGGGAGTCTAGACCACTGTTCATGCCATTTGCTCGTGCCCTATGGACCTTCCTGGCCCAATCCTGAGTGTGCCATGTTTACTTTATTACGGATTCGGTGCCACCTGACCTTACGGCTTAGGGGTTCTGGCAAGACTCAGCTCACGATGGAGGCCCCAGTAGCATGCCAGGAGCTACTTTTCAGAGTGGAAAGTTCTCTGCCACCTTCCTCCGGAAGCCCAGAAGTTTCCGCACTCTCTAGCTGGGGCCCGTGAGCATCTGCGCACTGCTGCACTGGGGGTCCTCTGGGCCCTGTGGCCCGAGCGACAGCATGGCTTGCACTACAGTCCGAGGCACAGAGGGCTCCTGAGCCCTCTCTGACTCCGTGTGCTCAAAACGCAACCTTCTGAATGACCCAGTCATGGCCAGAGCGGTGTTGCCGAGTGTGCGACATGCCGGCTCCAGAATCCAGACTGTCGGATGTCATGCTTTTCTTGGTTGTAGAAAGTTCAAGATACAGCAACCGGCTCTTGACCGGGCAGGATGTCCCAGCAGTCCCCGGATCGCTGGGCCTCCAAAAGCTTCACCACTGGGTTCAGCCTCTAATCTTTGCAGGATTCGCCCCCTCCTCTCTGATGCACATGTCGACCAAGCATCCAGGTTGTTCGCCATGTCCTGTTCAGGGATCCGATGACGTTTTCTCGTCGAGGTGGCGGGCGGCCAGCAGCATTGCCTGCAGAACGTCGCCTAGTCGGGGCTTCTGCAGCCTGCGCGAGATCATGGGGAGTATTTATTATGTATGACTGCCACAGTGCTATAGGGTTCCTCCTCCGGGGACCCAGCCTCTCCGCCGGGTGACGGGCACTGGAACTGAGCTGGCTCGGGTCTGGGACCCGTGTGAGATACGGTTTTCCACAGCGGTGGCTGACATCCGTGTTGACTCATCAGCTGTTCATTTGGTCACTTCGCTGGTTGCCCATTCGGCTCATCGCTGGGACACCGTGTTCTAGTAGCCGCTGGTCCGTGGCCCCCGGTTGCTCTTCTGGCTTGCAGCCCATTCGTCTTTCTTCCCGATGGCCAAGTGCGCCATTAGATTCTCACTCTGGAATCCTGTCCGTTGACGCTGGGGAGTCCAGTCGTGTACGATCATCTCCTCTCGTCAGCTCCGGCCGACAGGACCGCCACCGCTGAGCGTCTGGGTGTTCATGTTGGATCCCACGGGCGGGCTCCCCAGCATGTCGTCCCGCTGACCCCTCCCCAGGACTCTGCGGTGGTGGGATCCCCACCTCACTTCCGGTACACCGTCATCGTCGCGGCCCAGGGAGCCGCTGCAGCAGTGTGCTGGGCCTGGCTTCATGTGTCCTTGTCAGAGGGCCAAGCCCTAACGCACAGACTAGAACCCCCATGTCCGTAAAATCTTCCTTATCCAGCTTCTGTCCTGCCTGCCACCGAACTAGCATCCTGCCCGTCCAGGTTAGCCAAGTTCCTCCGCTCTTTGGGAGAAGAACTCACTTCCCCCATGAGCAGGATGGTGTTTTTCTCTACACAGGCCATGCTGATACTCGGCCCTGTTGGTCTGTTGAGGAGTAATGAGGGTAAGTGGAGGCAGGTCTCAGGGAGGACTGAGCTTATCTCGCCAGTCTCTCTCCGGAGAGGCCTTTGAATGATCTCCAGGTGGGGCGGGCTGCCCTTCTCCAGCACGAAGCAGTGAGCCGCTTGCTGGGCCCAAGGGTTCAGGAGGCCCTGCGGTGTCAGGGTTTTTGAGGGCGCCTGCCCCAAGGGGCCCATCTCATGAATCAGAGTCTCATTCCTTCCTAATCAGAGCCCTGACTTAAACAAAGGAGACTTTTGGGGGTGAATTTCGTCCCTTTTGTAACTGCACGCCCCTTATGATCCAGTCTTGAACCGATTCTTGGTGCATCCTGTCCTCTGCACGTGGGAGCCGAAGGTTTCTGTAAACGCTGCCACGGGGCGTTCTGGTTTCCACAGCAACTCCCGAGGGGACCGTCGGCCGGTTGGAGCCTGTCGTTCTCTTCCCTCATCCCACTCCATCCCGGGTGACAGTGTGGAAAACTGCGATCCAGTAGCACGTGGAGCTCATCACCTCCGCACCTACCGTCGGCTGTGGGATCCGGTTGCTGTCTGACTAGCATCCAGTGTCTCATCCCGAGGGACTGCTTTCTAGGGGCACCGCTGGCATCGATCAACTCTTCTAGCTGGGCTCCCCTAAAAACAGGCCCTGAGACAAGGATTTGGGGTTACGTGGTGCCCCCGGGAAGCGTGGTCGGGCACAGGGGCACGAGGCGGGGCAGGGAAGAAAACGGATCGAGGACGCGTCAGTGAGCAGGTCGCCCCTGGCGAGCACCGTGCTCCAGCCCCCTCGGGAGCGAGGAGGCCGAGGCCCGACCCACCCACCCCTCACTCATCGGCCGCAGCTTTGCTCCTGCGCCGTCGGCTCCGGGCACTTGCTGCGCCTGAGCGGAGCACGCGCCGGTGGCCACGAGACGCGCTCGGGTGCAGAGACGCAGAGAACCACCTTCTGGCCACCTCCAGGGTCAGACAAGCGGGCGCGGCTGGGAGGTCAGGAGCATGTGGTCCCCCCGATGGACGGAGAAGACAGAGGAGTAAACGCGCGGGGCATTCTGTACCTGCTGTCAGCACTTGCTTGTCAAAGAGTCGCCTCAAATGGGAAGAATCACAACCCCCGCTCGGCCCTCGCTCGGCTGCTCGCTCGGCCAGGCCACAGCCGCGTGGACTTGGGGCGTCCAGGCGGCCCTGTGCAGATTGCTTTAGGAGAGCATGTCAGGTTCTCAGCGTTGTTTCAGATAGGTGCAGTTTTCGGGTACGTAATTTTGGGTAAATGAGATATTCTGCCTTTCATTTTTTGTCTTGCCTTAGTGCGCTGGCAAGGACCTCTGGTCCAGTGTGGGAAACAAGCGCTAAAGAGGGCGTCCTCGCCTCTCTCCCGGCCTCTGGGGAACGCTGTAAATCTTCTACCAATAAGGGTAGTATTCGCAACATCCTGCATTAGATTAAGGAACCTTTTGTGATTCCCAGCTTGCTAAGAGCATTTATAAAACTTATGAATAGGTGTTGAATTTTGCCAAATACCTCTTCTGCATCTGCTGAGATGACATCACGTTTCTTTTTTTCTCTTTACGTCGTGAATTGCAACGCTGAATTGTCTCACGTTAAACTCTCCTTGGAGTCCCGAAGCACAGCGTACTCGGGTCATTGTCATGGGTACACGCAGGCCCTGCAGGCGAGGGTCGAAGCATAGCCATTCTGAGTCTGGGCCCCGTGGTTCCCCCAGAAGATGCGAGGACCTGCTCCGCGGGCATCCCTGCAAGCAAGCCTGCGTGCTTCCCCGAGGGGTTCTGACGAGGCTCCGATGAGCTCGGGATAGACCTGCAGAGTATTCGGCTGCTCGGTGCGGTCTGGACCGGGCTCCCCAGCATCGCAGTCTCTCGGCTCGTGTTGCGGTCATCCGGCCCCTTTTGTTTCGGTGTCGCCCTTCTTGGTATGCGGGAGAAGGACCCGAGGAGCTGGCACCTTTGCTTGTGTAATCAGCTGCCTGAATTTAAAAGTGGTCGTTAGCACGGGGCCGGCGGCGCAATGGATAAATGTGGTTCATTGTCCTGTGGCCATCTGTCCCAGCGGCCTGGGCTTCGCCTTGGCTGCCGCTGCGCTCTTGGTAATGTCCTTGAGACATTAAGGACGATGGCCCCGGCCGTTGGCCCTCAGCTGGTCCTCCGCAGACCACCCAGCTGTAGAGAACCCCCCTGGTCCAAGTTCACAGCCCCTTCAGGGCGGCCGCATCCAGCAGCAGTCGGTGAGGAGCGTGAAGGCCGGGCCCACTCGCCCCGGCGTGGGACTTGAAGTGCGTCCCATCTTTGGAGCTGCCGGAGGGTCTCGAACCATTCCACCCGCCCTGCCCAGTCCTGCCTCCTTCCCTGCCCAAGGGCGCTCGCTAACTGATGTTCTACACGCCGATCTCTGCCTCAGAGCCTGCCTCCCAGGGGCCTGACCTGTGGTAGTCGTGATATACTATCTTTTTATATCTTGCTGGTTCCTGTTCGCTGATGTATTATTCAGGATTTATGCATCAATATTCGTGTGAGAGATTGGTCTGGAACTTTCCTTTCTTATAAAACAGCTGAAAGCCACCAGCGGTGTTTCCGAATCAATAACTGATTAATATTCAACTAAACCTTCGAATGCTTTACCTGGTGTTGACTCTGCGAGTGAACGCGACGATCTGTTACCAGAATTAAGCCCATCGTAGAGGAGAGAACAGCTCGATGGCGAGAAGCACAAGTGAGGGGGACAGATAATGAACCCCGCGGTACCCCCGGGGCAGCCGCGGGGCTAGCCCCGTCGAGGCTCGCGCGTGACCGAGGCCACGTGGCCGTCCGCAGGGCCGGATGCAGCGGGGGGCGTGGACGTCAAGCTCCCGGCCCTCAGGACTGTTTGTTTTCCGTGACTCCGATTTTATAGTGTCTGCTCCCTTGGACCGTACGTTCTTGCCACATGTTTTTGGACTTACAAATGACATCTTTAGACCGGCTCCAGAGTCCACAGTGGGTGCTGGGTTTAGATGGTGATGACATTACTCTAAACAAAGAAACCACCGCCTTTTATCACCTTTTTGAGGCCTAATTTTCACCCAATAACATGCTCCCCTTTTCAGGGGACAGTTTGGTGAATTTGGGCAAATCTAGATAGATTCATAACCACCACCACAATCAAGATACAGGGCATCTTTTCATCACCCCCCAAAATTCCTTCCTACCCCTTCGCAGTCGGTCTCCTCCACCGTGAGCCCTGGGCGACCGCTGATCTGCTTTCTCTCTTGATAGCTTCGATTCGCCTTTTCCAGAACTTCACGTGATGATGTCACACAGAATGTTCTCGTTCATGTCGGGCCTCTTTCCCTCAGCAAAGTGTATTTCGGATTCATTCATATCGGTGTGTGTATCAGCAGTCCGTTCCTCTTTTTGCACACAAATTGTATAGCACGATTTCTCTCTTCCACTAAATTGTAGCATACTTTAACCAGTAGTTCCTACACTTCATAAATAAAATCAATTCTTTTTCGGCTTGAGTGCCTATAACGTGCCAGGCATTGGTATTTGAAATAATGTGTGCCCTCATGGCGCTAACAGTAATAGAATGTAGAAATATAAACAATAAGTAATTGTAAATAAATTATACAGTCTGTACATTAGTGTTCTAGGGCTGTTGCAACAAATGACCTTAAACTTGCTGGGTCAAAATAACAGAAATTCACCTGTGCACAGTCCTGGAGGCCAGAATTCCTACGTCGGGGTGGGCTAGCGGTAGACGTGGATCCCCTGGAGGCTGCGAGGGCCGCTCTCCTGGCTCCTGCCGGCCGCCAGTGCCCCCCTCCCCCGGCTCACAGACGCATCATCTCCACCTCTGCCTCTGTCCTCACATCACCTTCTCCGTGCGCCTCCTCCGCTTCTCCTCTCCCTCTCCCGGGGACAGGTGGCATCGGATTTAGTGCCCGTCCCAATCCAGGACGACCGCGTCTCGAGATCCGTATCTTCATGGCATCTGCACAGGCCCTTTTCTCAAATAAAAGTTCACATCCATAGGTTCTGGGCGGACATTATCATTTCCGGCGGGGAAGGAGGGGCATTATCATTTCCGGATGTGAAGAAGAAAGTGCTGCGGCGAGATAATGTTCACAGAGTGGAGTAAGGAGGGTCGGGGGTGCCGGAGGGGTGCTGGACGCGAGACCGGCAGGCCGGTCGGGGGAGGGCTCCCTGAGGAGACACTGAGCAAAGGCTGTGAAGAGTTGGTTGGGGGATGAGCTCCCCAAACAGAGGGAAAAGCTGGGCAAAGGCCTTGATGGGAGTGGCCCCGGTCTACGGAAAGGCAGCCACAGGCGGAACCGCGCCAGCCAGTGAGGGCCGGAGGGCTGGACCGTGGTGGCCTCGGGGGCTGCCGGAAAGACTGGGGATTTTACTCAGAAGGAAACTGCAGAGAACGATAAACCCTGATGACATTTAAAAGGACCACTCTGTGGCCGTATCAGAGATAGCCGGTCCCTGGGCAAGACTGGGAACAGGGTGACTTCGACCGAGGTAGGCGTGGTGGTGGCGGTAAGGCTTACTGAGTCAGGATTTTTTTTTTTCACTCCAAGTAGAATTTGCATGCAGCAAAGTGCATAAATCCTAAGTGTACAGGTCTAAGAATTTTCACAAAATCAACACTTCAGTACCCAGATGAAGGATCTCCCGTTATCCGCCCCCCAGAAGCCTCTGCGCTCTCCCTCAAGGCACCAACTCCCTCCAGAGGGAGTCACATGGGGGTCATCGGTGACCCTAACAGACAGTTTCAGCAGACTGGCGGCGGTAAGCCTGGTGCAGGTGGCCAAGGAGCGATGGGAGGAGAGAGACATGGAGACATCTCTTGATGGGTTTTGCTATAAAACAGAGAAGAAGAAGAAAAAAAAATTGGGCAAAAGCCAGAGGGGAAAGTGGGGTCAAGCGAAAGGATTTGTTCTTTCTTAAGACGAGCGGAGCAACAGCATGTCACCCTGTCCTCCTCCAGCTGGAAGGCCTGCCCTGAGGCCTGGATCTGGGTTGCCCCGTTTACCCCTGCGCCCGGGAGAGCAGGGGACAGATTTCGGGCCCCAGTTCACGAGAAGAAGTGTGTATGGCATACACAACAAAATGATCTTTAAGACTGTTTTCCTGGTAACTCTGAACACATCTTAGAGAGGAAATTTAAGAGGCGTAAAAGCCTGCGTCTCTCACCAGTGACGATCCCCAGTGAGGCCCGTGGTCGTCCGTAGGGCCCGAGCCGAGTACGGAGAGGCCGGAGACGTCCAGCAGAATCGGAACCGTTGCGCTCGTGACACGAAGCCTGCGTGTCCTCTGGCGGAGCGGGGTTCACAGGGCCGCTCCCGCCGCGAAAGGACAGAACAGGCACAAAGCCGCGCAGCCGGACACAGCGCGGCGCCTTAGGGGGCCCCTAATTGAAACCGTGTGGCCCCAGCTGTGCGCTGACCCTTGAAAATATTTTCGCAGCGTTCCGTCTGTTTTTTTCCGCCAGATTACGCCTCCTCGTTGGTCCTGCCTGCTTGTTCCCAGCAAAAGTATTTGAGGTGAAGAAATAAATTCAGCCAACACCAACAGAAAGTACGGGAGGGGTCGTTCCCGCCTGCGGCCCGGGGTTTTCATGGCACCGGCCGCATCTTCCTTAGGTGGTGATCAGCTGAGCGGTCGTGGGGAGAAGCTCGCAGTGTTTTCCAAACAAGCTCATCTCTGCATCTGCCCTCTCTCACCCCAAAAGCGCCTGTTCCGTTGGGGTCTTTCTGAGCGAAGTCCTCTTCGGGTGTCGTTTACCCAAATTAGTTACTTCAGACAACATGAGCATCAATTTACAGCGAATCCTTGTTACTCTGCTGAAACAGTTGTCTTTTGGAAGTACACATGAACAAAAGGACACAGTATGTTAAACGTATGTTTCTCTTTGACCTCACTCGACTCTGACGGAGCCCTGAGTTTTGCCCAGTATCTACTGGTAAATTATATAAATGCAAACGTGCGTATTAGCGTTTCCCTACATTATTTTCGGTGACGCCTTCTTTGCTTTCGAGCCTCAGGCTGCTTTGCATTTTCTTTTCTCTCATTCTTAAAGTTGCCGTTAAAGTCTTCTGTGTCCCGTTAGTTGCCTCGTATCTCACAGCAGAACCGGAGCCAGAGCCGGCAGCTGCCACCCCAGGCCCAGTTCCGTGCAGCGTCCCAGCCTTCGGGTCTGGCCAGCAGTTCCTCGCCATCCTGGGGTCTTCTCTGCCTCTCGTTAGATTTGCAAGATTGTCTATCTAAACTGCTTGGAAGTGTTCCGTGAAGAAGGTCTGCACGTCTCTCATCTTGCACGTGTAAATCGAGGAAAGGTATACACGCATTTCCCCCTGAAGTTCATCCACTACGAACACCATTAATTGCCTAGGTGCACGGAAAAGGCCATAATATTTCTGATGTATATACACATACTCCATATAAAGTTGAGCACATCCTCTGCAAGTTACGGGGTGGGGGTGGGGAGAGGCAGTTAAATGACCCCCCAAGGAAATAATCAGGCAAATCCCAAATCTAGGGCATTCTGCAATTTAAACAATGAGCCTGCGCTCTTCAGAGAGTTAATGTCACGAAAATAAAAAGGTGGCAAAACGGTCCTAAAGCGTCTCTGTTGATTCCAGCCAGATGCAGCGTGGGGACCCTGCTTAGATCCTGGAGGGCTGCAAAGAGCGTTGGAGGACACGTCCTTGAAATTTTCACTTTGCATATTTTCCCAAAGTCTAAAGCTATTCACCTCCTTAGAACGTTTTAACTCTTATCACTCCTCTAAGCTACCTGCCATTCTACCTGTTCAAGATTTAAGTTCTACCTTCTTATTTTCTGAAAATCCCACAAATTAAACGCTCCTCTGGAGTGCGATGTTTGGCGTGGATTCAGGGCTCGTGATGATGGAGATGGCACATCTTGATGTAAATTCCTTTTTTTTTTTTTTTTTCCCTTAATCCTACATAGGATTCATTGGGCTACATGAATCCGTGGTGGAAAATGCTGGGTTCTTCTTAGTCCTTTGAACATTGTCCTGTTCCAGTTTCTCTCTCTTCTTCTAGAATTTTAGGTAAGCATAACCTAGACTTTATTGCCCTATATAGCTTAGTTCTATATCTCAACTTTTTTTCGTATTGTCGTCTTTATCTCTTAGTGCAACCTTCCAGAAAATTTCTTCTGATATATCTTTGAGTTCATCGAATCTCTCCTCAGTGGCGTCCAATCCACTTTTAAAACCATCTATTGTTTTAAATTTCAGTTAACATTTTTTCATCTCTAGAAGTTCCATTTGGTTCTTATCATAATAATCTACATAATTTTTCATTCCATTTCCTTTTTATTGTATGCTTTATTGATCAGTAACGACTAGAAGATGATGGCGAGTACGCCTGTTTTTTTCTCGTAGCCCTGTCCATTTTCGCTTCCTATCTTTTGAAGCTATCTGATTAGTTGTATTCAACTTTGAGAATATGCTCTTTGTGGTGATAGATGTCCTTCCTGTCGCTAACAACACATCTTGGTTTACGGTCTGTTTCGTCCGGTGTAATACAGCTCTCTTTGGCTTTACTTTGGATAACAGTTTTCTGGTATACCCTTTTCATCATGTTACTGTAAACTCTTCTGTGATCTCATGCTCGGTATGTTTCTTGTACATGGCATTAACTGTGTGATTTTTCACTCCACTCTTACAGTCTCTGCCTTTCACTTGGTCCATTTAATCCATTCATATTTACTACGCTTACTGACATATTGGACTTATTTCCCCTATCTTACTTTTCACTTTTTTAATTTGTTCTAAATTTTTAGTAATTCTTCCCCCCCCCCCCTTTTTTCCCCGCTGTCACCTGTCTATGCAATAGAGAGCAAGTAGAAGTCTCAGGCTGCAACGGGAGTATTGATACACATATACGAATTGATACGACCACCTTAGGGATCGCCTGGCAAAGCTGGAAATCCACACGTACTATGTTTCAGCAGTTCCCACCCTGGAAATGCTTGCACTTGCGTACCAGGATACACGTACCAGGATGTCCCTAGCAGCTTCCTTCATGAGAGCCAGGACCCATAAGTAACCGTGCTTACTGGTCCGCCGTACAGAATGCACTCATTGTGATTCAGGTCTTGGTGCCTCATCTCTCCCTTACGAGAGGTAAGGGAGCGAACGGTGTGATGAGGGACAGAGAGAGAGAATGCAGAGCGCACGCGCGTGCACGCGCGCACACACACACACACACACACACACAATCGGCGATGACAGGGAGAGCAGGCATGGTGGTGGGAGGGACGGCAAAGCCCCAGGAGGGCGTGGCCCCACGCCCAGGGAGGCCGGCAGGGAGGGCGAACTGCAGGGGTGCCCCGCCCGGAGGGGCTGCCCCTCAGTTGTCTGGCTGTCCGTGGGTTCTCAGGACCTCTGTTAAGCCGGCGGTGGGATGAGAGGGATGGAAAGAGAGGTCCGAGGCACGCAGAGAAGAGCCGGAGCCCTGGTCCAGGGCCACAGACCTCGCCCAGAGATGGATCGCCAAGGCACGAGCCCCGTGGGGCCCCGCTGAGGTCTCACGACCTGTGTTTGCAGCAGACCCAGCCACGGCTGTGTGAGGTTTTCCCAGAAGCCCTAACAGCAGTCCGGGGAGCCCAGACGTCCTCAAGTTTGGGTGGCACAAGGCTGAGCAACAGACCGGGGGCAAAGGTGGGTAGGAGAGGAATATGCAGAACCGGCTGACCGTGAGATCCAGGCCAAAGAGAGGTGCCGAGGGATTGCGGAGAGTCAGCGACAGGGCCCAGGGGGCAGGTTAGAAAGGAGACTAGGAGTGGCTTCAAGGATCCGCGGACAGCACTCCTGGCCTCCCCGCAGGAGGTGAGGTATCATGTTCAGCATCGCGGAGACGGAGGCGCAGAGAGAAGGTAGCTCCCATCTTTCGTCATCTGGAGACATCGCTGTGTCTCAAGCAGCTGCCCGCGGTCCCCGCCCAGAGGAGGTGGATCCCGGCGGCAGGACTGTCCAGCGCAGCCTCCTGCAGCGACGGGATCGCTCTGTCTCGGCGCCGTCCGGCCCCACGGCCTCTCGCCCCACGTGGCTCCCGGGCAACTGAAACGTGGCTCGTGCGACTGACGGACGGGGTGTTTCATTTTATCTCTGAGTAATTAATTTTAAGTTAAGTGACCACCCGTGGCCAGCGGCTACCGCACCGGACAGCACACGTCCAGGTCCTCCTCTCGAAAACAAAGGTATGGGCTGGGCAGCGGGCTTCGGGGACTTTTTTTGGGACCCGAACTCTTTTGTCCGAAGAAATTCCACACAAACACCGTATGTAAAGAAATGATCGTGGGACTGCTCTGCCCAAGTCCTGGGCACATCTGGGGAACAGTTCGTGGGCAAGGTCCGTGGTGCCGACGTGGTGCACATGTCACTGGGAGGCACAGGGTCATCCGAGGTGGCACCGTAGACAGACATTTTCAAATGAGTATCTATCGATTTATCGTAAAGTGCGTTAGAAAAACACCACTGGCTTTACATATGTGGCCGTGATATCAAGTTTCATTTTCCAATGTATCGAAGTGAAACAAAAGAGATTCATCTGAAGGAAAATAATAAATAATAGTGCACGTGGTTCACACGAATGACAGAAACAGCGGTTTGGAACCCGGCGGACGAGGCTGGAGTACGGGACGCAGCGGGCGGCTCGGTTCGGTGATGCGGGCCTTGGACCAGCAGCAGCAGCAGCAGCAGCATTTCCTGGCAAGCACGTGGGAAACGCAGAATCCAGGGCCCCATCCCGGACCTGCCGGAGCCAGACCTGCATGTTAGAAAGCCCGCAGGGGATCTGTGGGCACACGGATGCCTGAGGCGCCGAGCTCGAAGGGGACCTGTGGCTCGGAGATTCCAGGGTTGGGAGGCCAGACAGCTTCCCTCGCCGCCAAGAGAGTCTCGGGTCTCAGGAAAGGTGATAGGGTGCTCCTGCCTCAGCACCACACACACACGTGTGCACACAAATACCTGCGCGTGCATATGCGCGTACGCCCACACGCCGTACACATGCACACGCTAAGCCCTGAGGTGGAGCTCCCCCCCTGCCAGGCTCTCGGGGGACCCTCCTCTTCACCACCCCAGCAGGGCCAGTCTCCCCAGCAGCCCCCCCACCCCCGTCTCTTTTGCAGAATCTCCTCCAGGCGGTTCGCGCTCCTATTGGCACCACGTGTGTTTCCGTGGTCCCCGGGGAGAGCGAGCAGGTGCCTGGGGCAGCAGGGAGGGAGGACGGTCTTGTCCTGAGGTCTGGCCTGGAGTCCCAGCCTCGCAGGCTCCTGGCACATCGTAGGTGGGCGGCAAAAACTGGAATGTCTGAGGAAATATTCTGAAACGCGACGTCTCAGGGCCGTCGACGAATTTATACCCAAGTGCTCAGATCCCGCAGCAGGATTTTCGCTTCTCAGCCACCTTCTGAGACTCAGCCATGAGACTGGAACTGAGGAGAAGTGGATGACTAAGACACGCTGCCAGCCACAGACCAGAGGGGACGCCTATCTCACGCTCTTCGTGAAAAGTCAGCACTCAAAGCGTTAGAAACCAAATGTGCACCGCGGGCTCGGGGACAGGAAAGTAGGGGCAATATGTTCTGGCTGAGGACAGGGTGCCAGGGCTTTTTAAAAGGGGATTCTATTTCATCTGGGTCAAGAAGAACAAACAGGCTTTTGCTGGGTCGAGAAGGGAGAAGGTGTTCCTGGTTGAGAGAACCGCTCAGAAACAAAAAAAATTGCACATGAAAGTCTAGCTCCTCCTGGAACACAGGTGAGCAAGGGTCAAATCTCTGAGGGCCTAATCAAAAAAAAAAAAAATTCCTTTAGGCTTTACAGACCGGGCTGAGGAGCTTGGACTTTATCTTGTGGGGAACAGGGAGCCACTGATGGGGGTTAAGTCACAGAGGGCTGACGAGAGGGGGCACGTTATTGAAAGCCCAGGGGTGGCGGTAATTGGTGGGGTAAGAATCTGGAATCCCGGCACCAGGCCGTGACCACACCCATGCGACCGAGCCGAGGCCAGAGGCCACCCCTCTTACTCCGCCCTCTTCCAGAAATCAGGTAAGTCCTGCATCCTTCAGGGAGTCGTGTCCCGACTGATGTGTGGCACAGCGAGGCCGGGCAGGTGGGCCACGGGAAGATGGGCAGGCGGGCCACAGGAAGACGACCTTACTGGCAGAGGAGGCCCCCAGGGAGCACGCAGGTGGGGCGGAACACCCTGCTGCCCACGGGCACCAGATGCCTGAGAGCTGAGCTCGTTCCCTTGTCCCTGACACACAGAGGCGATGGTCAGCCCTGAGCGCCTGGGAGTGTGGGGCCGGCTGGCGAGTGCCAACTGGTACCTTTTCGGGAACTTTGGGAGCTGCTCGTTAAACACGGCCATGATTTAAAAATTAAATTATGTAAACTAACCAATGATTTAAAACAGAGGTAATAAAGACTCCACAACCTCCACTCCCTAATTATTTACCACACAATTATTATCTATGCTCTCGAGGGTATCTACGTCCATCGCACCTCTGTGGTGGAAATTTGATACAACGATGAGTTACCATAGGTGTCTCCCCAACTTCATGTCGGGGACCTCAGATCGGTGGCTTGGAATCGGCCACAATGGCAATTGGCGAATGCTGCACGTCCGAGCTTTTGCTGCAGAGAGCCAGTTGCTAAATCCTCACCAGCCACCACCACTAATCTCCACCCACTGCCTTGCCGGCTCCCTGTGGACGCGCACCCGCCCCCCTCAGGCCTGTGCCCTCCACTTCTGCAGCCACAGCAGCACAACTGGCCTTGTCGCATCAGAGCTACCAGGTGGGTGGGTTTTAGGAAGGTGTGGAGATCCCACCAGGAGCCCTGAGCATCTGCTCCAGAGAACCATAGCCCTGTTGTGGGGCTACCTGAGGAGATCTCCCTGTGCTGCCCGCAGCCCCCATCAGGGTCCACACGCTCAACAGGCTCCAGGGAGTCTGGCCGGATGAATGGAGGGAGGAACCGGCCTGATCCCTGCTGAGGTAGGAAATAGAAGAGGGGTCTTGCGTATGTCCAAGCAGCCTCCTGCTCCAGGTGACAGAGCACTGTGCAGGGTGTCTTCAGGGCGCCCAGGTCCTGAACAGCACCACAGAGCCAGGGCCCCCCCCCCCCCCACAGGGAAAACTCACCGGTGAGAACGAGAGGTCACCAAGCCACTAGCTGGAGGCAGCGACGTGCAGTCTAAACTACTCCTCAGCGTGACAAAGGCGGCTCTAGCTCTGCCGATCACAGAGACCACAGATTCTCAGGTATAGCGTCATGCCCTTGAAGTTGATACGGGGGAAATTTCTTAAGCAGGGCATTTTTTTTAAAAAAAAAAACTAAAAGAGAACGCTAAAGGGAAAGATTGATCAATTGAACTTTGTTAAATTTAAGAACGTCTGTTCCTCAGAAGACACTAGCGACAGAGTAAAAAGGCAACTCACAGAGGGAGAGAAGAAATGCGTCATACGCGAAGGGCTCACGTGCAGGACGTAGAAAGAACTACGAGCCAGTAGAAAAAGACAGACGAGCCAGGTAAAGACTGGGGAAGAGCTTGAACAGGCGCTTCATGAGAGAGGACATCCGAACGACCCAATTCGCCTACAGAAAGGTGCGCAGCCTTATTGGTGTCAGGGGAGTCGAAATTAAAAGCCCCGGTGAACCATCACTATGGACCCATAAGACCGGGTACACCTTTAAAAACAGAACTGCAGGTGCCGGGGAGGATGCAGAGCAACCGAAACTCGTGGGAGTGCGAACTGGTCCAGCCTCTTGAGAAATGGGCGGGCGAGAGCGAGAAATGGGCGGGCGAGAGCCTCCAAAGCTGAACGAACGCACACCCTGGACGACCCCGAAGTTCCCAGCGGTGAGCGCGTGCATCCTCCCGACGACTCGTACTGAAACGTTCCTTACTGCTTCATCCGTAAGTGCCCAACACGAACGTCCACTTCCTTAGCTCTCTACAATGCATCAGGCACTGTTCAAAGTGTGTCATCGATATTAACTTATTTAGTGCATTCCCGGTGCATTCACTCAGCCTACTGGGGACTCATATTAATGGCCTCTTTGTTCAGCACTATGTGCCAGGTAGTAAGCTGTCAGTTAATCCTCACATGAGCCCTTGGGAAGGGAGGAAATGTGCTCCGTTACAGATGAGGAAACAGAGGCTCAGAGAGGTTAGGCGACTTATCCAAGGGCACACAGCTAAGTCAGTGACAGAGCTGAGCTTCAAAGCCGGATCCTGCATTACTCCAAAGCGCCAGGCTTAGACTGTCTAGCGACCACCTTGAACCATGTCACCTTGCGAGACTGGTAGAAATATGAGGTTTCCTTGACCCCAGGCCCAGGCTAATCAATCAGAATCTCTGGCTCTGAGAGGGGTCAGAGCAGTAAAGTCAGGCACAGTGCTGGTTCAAAACCCTAGTCCCGGTGCCACCACGGAGCTCTACAGAGCCAGACTCCCTGCCCTGCACACAGTAGGCACGCAGGGCCCGCCTGCCGAGTGGATGGACCGAACTGAGCTGCCTGAATCGCTCTCCCTCTGCCCGGGGATGGGGGTCCCTCCCTCCCTTCCCTCCTCTGAGCGATGCGAGGCTTCCCTCCTGGAAGCCCTCCCTGGCCACCCCAGCACCCCTGGAACCACGAAGCCGTCTGCTTCCCCCTAGTCGCCTTCCTGCGTCTCTCCGTCCTCTATGCTGACTACGATTCTGTGGGTCAAAAATAGTTGGAAATGGGACATTATATCCAGCGCGATTTTTAAGTGTGTCCCTCCTGCCGGGGCTGGCTACGGGAAGGTTAGGGGTGCTTGCCTGGGTCACGGCCCTGTCTCCGGGCACAGCCTGGCGCTCGGAAGGCACTGCCTACGATGGGGAACCTGGCCCCTCCGAGGAGCTCCACAGCTCACCGCAGCCCAGGCCCCGACGTGGGGCGGCCGGGGAGGGAGCGGGGCTCCGCCCTGCACCCCGCAATCGCGGGCGCCTCCCGGGCCGGGGTGGGGCTGGCCGTCCTCCAGGTACCGGCCTCGCCCCTCCGACGGGCGCGCCGTGAACCAGATTAGCAATTAAAAAGCCGGGCGCGCGGCGGCGGCGGAGGCGCGGGGCCACCCCCAGGCCGAGCCGGGGCGGGACGGCGCGCCGGGCGGCCGGGCACCCAGACAGCCGCGCGGGCGCCCGAGCGGCGGCGAGCGCGCGAGCTCCGGGGCCATGGAGAAGGCGCGGCCGCTCTGGGCCAACCCGCTGCAGTTCGTGTTCGCCTGCATCTCGTACGCCGTGGGCCTGGGCAACGTGTGGCGCTTCCCCTACCTGTGCCAGATGTACGGCGGAGGTGAGTGCGCGTCCGCGCGCCCCCGCCGCGGCGGACCGTCGCGGGCGCCCCGGGCGGCGCCGGCTGCCGTTCGGTCCCCACGCGCCTGGGGCCGCGCGCTCGGATCGGTCCCGTATTCCAGACCAGTAAACTGAGGCTCTGAGAGGGGCAGAGCCAGACGCGGACGCACAGCGTCTCGGGCCACGGCTGGAGCTCTGATCCAAGGCCGCCGTCTGGAGCCCCCTGCAGTCCCCCAGGCCCATCTCACGGCAGACCCCACCCCGCCCTTGGTGGCCAGGCCGCCGCTCTAGGAGGCGCAAGGGGACACGATTCTCCTCCCTCGGGGGAAGAGGTGACAATGGTCTGACTCCTAGTGAATAAACCCTGCGCTTAAGTGTCGATTGGCTTGTTCAGCAGAAAGAAACTCTTTATATGCTCCTTTTGGTTCAGAAACTTATATTCCTGGCAGCACCATTCGAAACTCAGGATAGAAGGAGGATAGAAGGATCTCGAGCTATTGCTTTAGATTTTTAATTAAAAAAAAAAAAAAAAAAAGATTGGTTTGAGTTTGACACTACAGAGAGCAGGAAGGCAAGACATTCTATTTCTGCTTTGCTTTGCTTTGCTTGCTTGCTTGCTTTCTCTTTCTTTCTTTCTTTCTTTCTTTCTTTCTTTCTTTCTTTCTTTCTTTCTTTCTTTCTTTCTTTCTTTCTTTGTTTCCTCTGAGGTATCACAGCACGCTCACTAGACAGCAAACACACCACATTCCCTTAATACCCAGAGAGCCGAGGTCACTTTCCGTGGCATGCCAAATAGCCTCCCTGAAGGCCCACTGGCCTTTTTGGAAGGCGGTGTGGCAACAGAGACAAGTCTCGGCATGAAAAGAAGCCTTTCTGAGGCATTCCGTCTCTAGACTTCTATCTAAAGAGAATCATGAGAGTTCTGACAGGAGGTAGAGACAGTGGTAGATTGGCCCCCTTCTTTTAATGAGAGCAAAACACTGGAAACTTCCTAAGCCCTCGATTACAGGGAACTGGTTCAAAAAATATAGAGCACCCATGCGATGCCGTTTTTTGCAGCCCATTAAGATGGTGTTTTCAAAAAAAAATCGATGTATGTTTTCATTTCATACACTAAATGGAGGGAGGGGAAGTCAGAATCAACACGGTGTATTAAATGGATGATCTCGATCAGGTTTTAAAATATACAGAGAAAAGAGAACGGAAAAAATATATACCGAAGCATTAGCAAGACTTATCTCTGAGTGATTTTCGTTAACCTTGTAGTGTGGGTGTGTGCACGTATGTGTGTGTGTGTGTGTGTGGTATCATCTGTAATCTACATGTTTTTTTTTATTTCACCAAATGGACAATGAAAGATGTTAGACTGAAGTATTTACAAAATTTAACTAATTTAGAAGACTAAGATCTAAAGCCGTACTCTCCCCTCCCCTATCTACACCAGCTCAAAAAAAAAAAAATTGACAAAAAGATTAATCCATAGTTTTTTTTTAAAACTATGCATTCTTAATTCTGAGTCTTTTTTTAGTGTTAAGGACATAAATACATTATAATTCTCTGAAGGGCATGTGTTGCCATGTGCTGTTTCATAACTGCCTTTTGAAATAATTATTTGTCCGGATGGGATTTTCTTGTCGTTATGTGTGTTCAGCACACCTACCCATGATACCTTTATTCTTTCCCAAACATCAGGCCAGGTGAACCTTGCTATCACGTGACTGTTTTATTCTTTGTTTCCAATAACACCGTCACCTGAATAGTCTACAGGTGGACACAGGGCGGAGTAGTTCTGAAGTAGAATAGATATAAGGAGTTGCCGAGGAAACCGCAAGACCTTCAGGACCCAGGAAAAAGAAAGAAAAAGTCTTGTGCACAGTTTTCTTAGTCTGGTAGGTGGCTAGGTAGATGGATAGATGGTGGTTGACAAGTGAGCAGACACAGAGGAGAAGGAAGGATGGATGGATGGATGGATGATGGGCAGGTTGGAGGTAGACAGACGTTGGTTGGATGGATGCTACCCTCTCAGGCATGAGTGTCTGCAGAATAATAACCAAGTCGTTCATCCTGGCACAGTGAGGACTTGCCCACCTAACACCTGCCTCTATTTCTACTTCACGTCCCGCCATCTTCTTCCAGCCCAGCCCTCCCCTCAACAATACTGAACAGCTCTTGGCTGGCGAATGCCTCCTCTCTGCCTCCACACCTCGCACAGGATACGTCCTCCCCCGAGAAGCTGTTGTTAGCCTGGCACACTCCCACTCTTCCCTCCAGGCCAGGCCACATGTTACCCTGTCTCTCGGTCACTCTCCCCGACTGTCCCCACTGCCTATCAGGCCAAGAGAGCACCTGGTCAGAAGGACTGCACGTTGTTGCAGAGTTTCTCTGTCTCCCACTAGCCCCATCTCTGGGAAGCGGTGGGGTCAGAGGAGGCGCCAGTAAATATTTGCTGGATGAACGAGCCAGGTCTGTTATGAAAAGCCACAGGGTGCGTGAGGTGGGGGTGCCTGTGGCTTACCCAAGCCAGTAGCGTCACCTATTAATAAGTGATTTATGTTCCCCCAAACCCAGGCGATTTACAGATCCATTCTTTCCCTATAGCTAAAGGGTAAACCGACCACATCATAAGAGACTCCATAGGGGTGTACTACTTCCTTCTAAACAGAGCTGTGACCCTCCCACCCGCAGCCAACAAAGAGCTTGTTGATAAACCACAGGGCGAAGCTGTGCCAAAATACTTTCCAGAATAAAACGGATTAGGGGTTCACGCTCCTTCCCGCGGGGCCCTGCCTGGAACCGGGGAGGCCTGTTTTCCAGGCCCAGCACAAGGAATGTTAATTCTGCAGATTACATTCCAGGTACCAGCCACCTCTACACAGCACTCGGCCCTGGAAGAGAAGAGGGATGGGCGGCTGGAAGAACCGCACGGACTCTCTTCTCAAAAAAATCAGCAGATCTCGGCAAATCATGTCGGGGTCTAAGTTATTCAGAAAGAAATTGGGGTGCAAATGTGCTGTATAGACTAACACATAGAAAATAAACACGAGTTTTATATAAGCACGTACTCGAACTGTGGAGGAAATGTGGAGAAGTGAGAACGGTTGTGTGGCTCGTGGAAATACGGATTTTTTATCTTTCCTAAGTTTTTTTCTCTGTGATATTTGAACCATAAAGAGGGGGATGTTGTAGGACATCTGACTATGCAGTAGGACAATGACACTCAAGCCTGGATGCCCCACTTCCCCTCAAAGCCCCTTCTGCTAGTCTGGTGCTTAGGATCTTGGTAAACTGCTGGACCCCGCCCCTCAGATTCTGACTCCGATATTGGTGGGAGGGCAGGGATTCTGCATTTTTGACAAGCTCCTAAGTGATGCCCATCAAAGCTGCTAGTCCATGGACCACACTTAGGAGGAAGCCCCCTTCCAAGCCACCAGTGCTAGGGACCAGGCAGTGGGGTACTGGTAAGTGTCGAACGACTAGCTTTTGGCGGAGGCCCAGGACCTAATTTGCAGCATTTGCAGATTACCGTGGTGTAAATATTCCCGCCATGGCGGATTTCAGAATAGCAACGTCGTGTCCCGGGATGCAGACTGGGAAGAGATGTGCACAGCTCGCTCGGGTCAGCCAGCCCCATGACACCGCTGGAGCCACAGCCCTTCAGATCAGCACCCAGCCTGGGGCCCAGGGCGCCAGGCGGGTTTTGTAGAGGACGGAGGTGTGTACGCCGAGGGAGAGTTTGGAAGCCTGAATAAACTTTCCCTGGAAAGTTGACTCCAAAATTGACTCCAAAATTGACTCCAATTTTTCTCTTTGTGGGTCTCAAAAAAAAAATAGAGCAAGACATGAATGAGGGCTTGCAGAGATCAGTTTTATATAGAAGGAATTTCTCTTCTGGCGAGATTCTGGGGTTTAGCAAACAGATAAGGTGCTGGCTACAATAATTAGGGCAATAAGTGGCATCATGCTGTAGAATTTGTGTGTGTGTGTGTGTGTGTGTGTGTGTGTGTGTTGTGGTTATAAATGTAACACACCTTCATGGTAGAAAGTAGAGTAATATAAACAAATAAAATACAACGAGGAAATAGAATACAAAATCACCCCAAGTTCCAGATCCTAGAGGTCACAACCGTTAACACATTTTTTGCTTTAAAAGGTAAGAGGCATCTTTTATTTGTAATTTAGTGCCTTCCTTTTTTTTTTTTTTTTTTTTTACTTAACCTCTTATCGGTTCCAAGATCATTTAATATTATTTGAAAATATGAACTTAGCTCTATAACAGTCCCTTTGCAGGTGTAACATAACTTACTCATTCGCCAGTGTGGAACTTTAAGTCATTTGCAGTTTTACACATTTAACCAAAGTGATTATTACCTTTTAGTGGAAGAATTTGCTCCGTTCACATTTATTGTCATGACGTATTTGCCGTTATTTTTCATCACGTTCGTACTGCTTTGCTGTTTTCTTCCTGTCATTGCTGTTGTCGAGTTTTATTTTGCTCTTCTGCAACATGAAGTGTATCGCCGTTGCTTACTTTTTTTCCTCAAGTGATTTTGAAGGTATAAGTCCTATTTTTAGTCTCCTAGTAGTTCCTTTAAATTTTTAAATAAGGCCATTCGAGTGAGGCATGCGTCCCTGGCTCGGGCCTGCTTCCACGTCTGGAAGTGTACTTTCCCTTCTAATAAAACTTTTCTTAAAAAAAAAAAATTTTAAATAAAGAGTGTACTAATCTGCTCTAATTATCAGTATCGAGAATGAAATGTTATCTGCTGGTATCGCCTGTGAGAGTTGTCAATATTTCAGACACATGACAATGACCGTTATACTTCTAACATTACACGTCTGCTCATTTGAGAATGAACGTTTTTCGCTTGGGTTGTGTTATAATGATATTAACAATATTATTTTTAGAATTAATCCTATTTAGTTGGTTTATCACTAATTAGTTCTTTTATAACAAAACTCCATGTGTAAGTGTTTTATCATGATCCAGTACTAATTGGCTATAGTTCACCTGAAAGTAATTTTTTCAGGAATAATTAATAGCTGGTTCATGTTCTAAGCATATCTGAAAATATGTTCCCTTTCTATCCCACGCGAATGAGCTACGATCATTTTTACTCAAAACTATATAGATGTTATTCCATTCTGTGAAGATGTTTCAGGTTTTTAGTTCTGCAAAGGAGAACTCTGCAGCCAGATTTATTTTTTTATTAGTTCTTAGGTACCCTATGTAATTAGGATATCATAGAACTTTATATGATAGCATATGAAAATTTCACCTCAAGACTTTGCGAACTCTCTGTCTAGGTATGAAACAGTCACCCCTTTGCCCTAGTACTGATGAGCCGTCTCAGTGACGTGCCCCAGGAATGCCTCGTAGGACCCATTTATCGCACATGTTCTAACTGCTGTGCGTAGTGTCTCCTCTCCTTAGCTCTTATTACAGACAGAAATGCTTTGGCTTGCTGTCCATGCTTCATTTCTTCTCTTATAATTTCCGCTTCTTCACCCTTTTCCTCTAGCCTGCAGGGTCATTTCTCGAGGTGGTTTTTTTTTTTTTTTTTTTTAATTTCACTTATTGCCTCCATTGGTTTTAAATTAACCACGGTACTTTTTTCGTCTTCATTTAATTGTTTTTCTTCTTGAATTGCCCTTTCTCTTCATCATCGCCTGGTACCGTTCTGTAAACACAATGTCCTCTTGACTCTCGGAGGTCATGTTCCAGACATTTTATACAAATCCCCCGTTTCTCACAGTAGATTTCAGAGGAAGACATTTGCTCTCAGACCTGAGGGCGCTGCTTTGATTTTTATCTACAGCTCATTAAAGGTCCAAAGTCTTCTTTCTGATCGTTTGTCCTTTCTGAGGGAGGTACAGGCCAATAAAGACTTACCCAGTGGACATCTTCCCAATATAGACACAAAGTAAAGTCGGAGTTCAAAGTCATGTTGGATGAAGTTTTTAAATACATGGTGTTTTTAGCAACGTGATGAACTTTACCAGACCTCTCTGTCATCTCTTCCTGGGAATAGCCTCGTGACCCACCTGCACAAGTAGAACCGCTCCTGTCGAACTATTTCCCATCAGGTAGTCATTCAACAAATGGTCTGTGCCAGGCTCTGTGTTCAGAGCTAGAGATTCAAGAGTGAGCCAGGCAGACCCCATCCCTGCCCTCAGGACCTCTATAGAGAAGTAGGGGTGGGCCAAGCAGTAGACACTCAGTGATCAAGGGCTAGCTACGAGACCGAAGACCAGAGAAGGGGACCCCAACTTAGTTTTGGGTGATCTGGAAAGGTTCTAGGGAGACCTCAACGATTCCTTCCTGCATTCAACGAATACTCACTGCTCCGAGCAGATCAGGGAGCAAGAGCGTCCATGCTGAGGGGAGATGGACAGCAAGCAGACGACTGAACTGCAGCACGATTTCGCGTGGGTATCTGCCGTGAGGAGAGTCCAGCAGGGGAGGGCGTGGGAGGGGCGCTCTGGCACGGGGACTGTCTTCGCTAAGGCAGACCAGGCTGGCCACTCCGAGGAAGCCGAGTTTGGCAGAGAACAGAAAGAAGGAAGAAAGCGGTCCAGGCAGAGGGGACACCAAGGACAGGCATGCGGGGGCCAGAGCAGCCAGACGGGTCACGTGACTATGACAGAGCCAGGGAGGCCAGCCGCTCGGAGAGGAAGACGAGGAAGACGGCAGCCCGTGTTCCCAGAGGCCGCGGGTGCCATTCTAGGTGTAAGGGGGAGCCAAAGAGGGCAGTGACCAGGTGGAAGGGCCAAGGGGAGGGGAGGCGGGGAGTGGCCTGACCTGAGAGAAGCTGTGGGAGGACAGCTGCAGGGGGGGCACCAGCAGGCGGGGACTGCAGTCGGGGGGTCGTGGCAGGTGGTGAAGAGCAAGAATCAACCAGACTGAGAGCCGGCCTTACGCCCTCCGGATAAATCCGTGGCTATAAACGTCCCACTCGCCCAGGTCGGTGCAGACAGACCTCCACGCGGGGCTGGAGGGGCGCCTCCGCCACCTATATCTGTATGACAGAGAACTCTGAAACCCAAGGGCTTAGAGAGAGGGATGGAATTAGACCATCATTTGGCAACCGACACGGTATTAATAGTTTCGGGCAAGAATCATCGACAGATGATTGTGGGCAAACTCTGAGGAGAGCCAGCAGGGTTACCTCGCCTCACACTATTTCCCTACAAGATTCTTAATTATTTCAAAAGGGGAAATAGTAACTTTTAGTGGAGCAATCTGGTAGACGCCGCCTTAACCAAGCAAGCACACTTAACGTCGCCAGGAACGGGGCAGATCAATTCACGTGCCTCTTCATGTCCCTGCCAAAACCCAAAGTGAGGGACACTCCACAAAATAACTGGCTAGGTCACCACGTCAAAGTCACAGAAGACGAGAAGAGGCTGAGACGCTGTCCCAGATTCAAGGAGACTGACGAGACGTGCTTATTGCAGTAGAATTATGTAAAAGAATGTCCTTGTGTTTAGGAAATACACAAACGAAGCCAAAAAAAAAAAAAAAAAAGAGGGCTAACACGACAATTAGTTATCTCTCCTAGTTCTGTTGAGTGGGCCGCACATTTCTCGACTGGTCTGGTCTGGCCTGGTTCGCGTGGCTACATTCACTGTTGGGTCATCTGGACAGGAACGCCGTGCGCACACTGGCATTTGGTGCTGAGTTGGAGGGCCCTTAGGTCTCCTCCACATGGCCTCTTGTCCTCTCAAGTCTGGACCAGCGTCTGTGCAAAGTGGTCTCAGGGCCGCGTTCCAAGAGAATGAAGGCCAGGCTGCAAGGCATCCCGAGGAGACACTATGGCACCCTTTTCCCCACATCCTGAGACAAAGCAAGTCCAAGGCCGGCCCAGAGTCACGGGTGGGGGGATGGATGCCCCCCCTCCACGGGCACAGGGGTGAAAAGTGTGGCTGTATTTAATCTCCCACAGTGTGCCCCATCAAGGTACGTGGGAGCAAAGGCGCCCTTCTGCAGGCCTCTGTCTGTCTGCCTCTCCTCAATGCCAGGTCTCCTCATGCACAGCCAGTGTCAGGATTTCCACATAAAAGGAGCGTGGGGCACAGTCCTGTCGGAAGAGGGTTGGTCACTGGACTCGTTTCCAAACTGATTACAAAACAAAATTTTCTTTTATTGAGATATACGTCCGTGCAGGAAAATCCGCCTTCTTTGGTGTCCAGTTCTGTGCGTGCTGAGAAATGTGTGCACGTGTGTTAACGTCACACGGTCACGCCCTTCTGGTCGGTCCTGCCCCTGGTCCCAGCCACCACCCCCACCCCCCCACACACACACCCCACTCCCACGACCCCCCTCACTCGCCCGGCAACCACCGATCTGTTTCCTGTCCCTGTAGCGTCTGTCGCCTTTTCCAGAATGTCATATGAATGGAATCCTACAGCGCGAGGCGTTGCGATCTGGGCATCTCTCACTTAGCGTCACGCTTTCGAGAGCCTGCCATGTTGTGGCGAGGGCCGGTAGCTTGTTTCTTGTGATTGCCGATCACATCTGCCAGCGTTCATCATCTACTCACCCCCTGGAGGACAGTTAGGTTGTTTCCAGGTTTTGACGGCTACGAATAGAGCTGCTATCAACAGCCACGTGCAGGTTTTTTGTGTGAATCTAAGTTTTCATTTCTGTAAAGAAAACACCTTCGAGTACAATTGCTGGGCCACATAGGAAGCGTAGGCTTTAACTTTATAAGAGACCGTCAAAACTGCATCTCATCGTGGTTCGAATTTGCATTTTCCTAATGAATGCGGATGGTGAGTATCTTTTCATGTGCTAATTTGCCATTCATGTCTTTTCTTTGGTGAAATGTCTGCTCAAATTTTTTTGTGCAACTTTCAGTGGGTTCTTTGTTTTCTCGTTATTAAGTTTTGAGAGTCCTTTATATATTCCAGATACAAAGTTTTTGTCAGATACGTGGTTTGCAAATTTTTTCTCCCAATCTGTAGCTCGTCTTTTTATTTTCCCTAGCGGTGTCTTTCGCGGAGCAGAATTTTAAAAGGCGGCCCAATTCGTCAATATTTTCTTTCACAAATAGTGCTTTTGATGCTGTCTTTCAGAAATCTTTGCCTAACCTAAGGTCAAAAAGGTTTTCTCGTGTGTTTTTTTCTTCTAGAAGTTTTATCGTTTTGAGTTGTAATTATAGGTCTCTGCTCCATTTTGAGGTGGTTTTTTTCTTTTTTGGTATAAAATGTGAGATGAGTTGAGGTTCATTTTTCTGCATATGAATGTTCAGTTGTTCTAGTTGTTGAAAAATGATGCAGAGCAAATTCATGGGAATTGTGTGTGTGTGTGTGTGTGTGTGTGTGGTTGGGGGCAGGAACGGTCACAGAAATGACCCACGGGCAGGGCTACAGAGCCCCGTACTCCCACCTGGGCACCAAGCCTGGGACTTCTAGCCTCCCATGGGCAGTGGGCCACCAGGCAGGCCCTGTCAAAGAAACAAGCCTTTTGTGGACCTTGCCAGGCCTCACTCAAGTGGTTACTGTTTAACACCTTGGGTGAAAATGAGCTTTTCTTATAACCACTGAGAGTTCGAATGTTGCCCTGTGCAGGTAGGATCAACAGGACCTTTACTGTCAGGGATGTCCTGTGTGGGACCCCCTGATGGCCTCTCAGGCGCCCTGCCATTGACAGGAACCTGGTGAGGTGCCGAAACACCTTTCTGCAGGGCAGAAGGGGAGCACGGCCCCCGGGAGCATCTTCAGGGGCTGGAAACGGGAGGGCGGGATTTGTTCGAGGCCCCCACCGGAGCAGGGACTGTCACGGCCCCTGCTGGTGGGAGCCCCACTCTCTCCTCTCTCCTTTCTCTGCGGTGGGGGAGCCCACGGGGCTCGGCCTGGTTGTGTTTCCCCATCCCCACATTCTACTTCTGGAATTTCCATCCTGAGGAAATAAGCAAACACGTGGACCACGCTTTGTCCCACAGCCTGCTTCAGGATGGCAGAAAACGGGCACCAGCCTGAGTGTCCAAGGACCGATGACATGAATTCTGGGCTCGTTTTCCTAGTGGAATGTTTGTGCAGATACTTAAGGGGCGGTGCCAAGGTTCGTGGCATGCTGGAGAGGCTTTGGGGGAGCCTGTTGGTTAGCGGACCCCACTGACTCACACCACGGAGGCATTTTTGTAAATGCCAGATGTTTACATAAGCACTTACGGATTTCGGCTTTCGTTGTTTACCTTAACACTTCTGGAGCCAGTTCCTTCCGTAACTTTCCTGACTCCCTGCAGCTGTAGCACCAGGGTTTTCACCTTCTTCGGAAGTCCTGCCTTCTTTTCCCACTGGACATTTTTTCAGGAGCAGGAATGGCCGAAGGGCTGCAGAAAACGAGGGGGCAGGACCAAAAAGAGAGGCAGTGTCTCCCACCCCTGTCCCCTGCAGCAGACCGCCTGGCTCTGGCCACGGGTTAGGCAGTGGGGAGGGCGCCCAAAGCTCCAGTCACACGCTCTGGCTTCCCACTATCACCGAGGGCACTTGTCTGCAGATGGCTCCTTGGGAACCAATGGATTTAAAATTAATATCAGTCAATTTCATGAAAATGGAATTTAGGCTGAAGGCCACTGTATAAAACAGATACACATGAAGGTGCTCCCTCAAAGGAGGTGGTAGCCTGGGGTCTGCCTATTGGGGACCCCCTTATCTCCCCACACCTAACCACCTCCTTGTGGGGCAGCATCGGGGTTGCAAAAGCCCAGAGCAAGTGTGCAGAGGTGGGCAGCTGGTCGGATGGATTCAGGGGTGATGTTCAAAATATTTAACAACTCCGTGGTCCTGGCTCTGATTAACCACTGGTGGCTGCAATAGAGTTGGGCGTGGGGATTTCTGGCCGAGGGCTGGGGCAGCAGAGGCAGTGAGGAGGGGGCACAAGAGGTTTGGGACAGGGCCAATTTACTGCCCAGAATGGAAGTATTTAAAGATTTTTTAACTGACATGGCTGCATGTCACTTACGGATGGATGGACAAAGAGACAGATGGATGAGTAGAAAGATAAAAGGATTGATGGATGGATGGATGGATGGATGGATGATGGATGGATGGCTGGATGGATGATGGATGGATGGATGATGGATGATGGATGGATGATGGATGGATGGATGATGGATGGATGGATGGACGGATGGATGGAGGATGGATGGACGGATGATGGATGGATGGATGATGGATGATGGATGATGGATGGATGGATGGATGATGGATGGATGGATGATGGATGATGGATGGAGGATGGATGGCTAGATGGATGGATGATGGATGATGGCTGGATGGCTGGATGGATGGATGATGGATGGATGGATGGACGGATGTTGGATGGATGGATGGATGATGGATGGATGGATGATGGATGATGGATGGAGGATGGATGGATGGATGGATGGGTGATGGATGGATGGATGGATGGATGGAGGATGGATGGACGGATGATGGATGGATGGATGGATGATGGATGGATGGATGATGGATGATGGATGGAGGATGGATGGATGGATGGATGGGTGATGGATGGATGGATGGATGGATGGATGGATGGATGGAGGATGGATGGACGGATGATGGATGGATGGATGATGGATGATGGATGATGGATGGCTGGATGGATGGATTAGAGGAATGACAGAAAGGTGGATGTGTGGAAAGGTGGAAGAGTGTGGAGCAGCAGGATGGGGGACGGCGGAAAGCTGGGAGGATGGATGGACAGTGGAAAGGCCGAAGGGAGAAGGCGGGATGGATGGAAGGGCGTTGCACAGAGGTTGGTGGGTTCTGAGCACAGCCACTGCTGACGGCCTGCTCTTCGCTCCGGACCCCCGCAGGGAGCTTCCTGGTGCCCTACATCATCATGCTCTTCGTGGAGGGAATGCCGCTCCTGCACCTGGAGCTGGCGGTCGGACAGCGCATGCGCCAGGGCAGCATCGGCGCCTGGAGGACCATCAGCCCCTACCTGGGCGGTGTCGGTATGTGGGCGTTCTCCAGTCTTCCCTCACCCGGAGACCCACCCCCTACTGTACCCCGGGTGCGTTTGGGACCAAAGAGCAAGCGCGAGGCCGAAGAGAAAGCCCTCGAATGGCGTGGACAGATGGCCCAGGAAGGGGCTGCCACAGACTTTGGGCTGAGAGGGGGCTGGTTTCCTGCCCGGAGGGCAGCAGCGGGGGAGGCAGGAGGCGCACCCCGGGGGTCTCGAGACCACGCTGCTCTTCTGTGAAAGGGAAACAGCTGCCTCCCATGGAGCTGTGACTCTGTCCTAGCTAACTGCCGTTCTGGGAACTGCCTCCTACTAACTACTAATAACGGCGCCTCTCCGCGAGCATCTACTATGCGCCAGGCACTACCCCACCACACCTGTGCATATGCTCGTTTCCTCTTCTTCACGCCACTGAGAGGTCGTGGGTCGGCCCCGCGGCCGGGCTGTCCCAGGGCTCAGTGGATGGCGCCGGCCTCCGCTTGGTCCCGGCGCCCTCACAGCTCCGCCTCCGCACAGGCGTGGCCAGCGTGGTGGTGTCCTTCTTCCTGTCCATGTACTACAATGTCATCAACGCCTGGGCCTTCTGGTACCTCTTCCACTCTTTCCAGGTGAGCTGGCCGTGCCCGAGCAGGGCCCCGTGGGGGACAGGTGGGGGCGGGGGTGGGCAGAGCAGGGCCCCGTGGGGGACAGGTGTGTGTGGGGGGGGGCTGAGGGCCACAGACTGGGGTGGGGGGGGGACCAGGAAGTGGTGTGAAGGGCTGCGGGGAAGCCGAGCACCCCAAGCCAAGCAGAGAGCTCCTGAACCTGGGATCCGTGGACCCTGCCATGGCGAGCCAGACTGTGCCCATGCGTGTGTGCACGCGCATGTGTGCACGTTTCCGGGGAGCTGGTCCACGGCTCTCATCAGGTTCTCTCTGAAGGATGTGACCTCAAAAATAGTGAGAACCACTGTGCTGGGCTGGGGAGAGATCTGGGAGAGAGCCGGTGGGGCGGGACTCCACCAACCCAGCAAGACGGTGCCTCCCTCCTCCCCCCCACCTCCCGTCCCCTCCCCCTCTGCCCCCACCCTCCTGCCTCCGTCGCTGGTCCTTCCAGATTTCTGACTCCAGGCTGAGCGCCTCCTTTTCCCTGCAGACCAAAAGCTCTTCTGGAAGGACGGTTGTCACCCCTGTAACACAATAGCGGCTGTTCCTCAAACTAAACATTTAAACATGCATAGCATAGCTGAGGCTCCGTGTGGAAAATGTGGGAGGGGCCGCAAAGGGCAGCAGAGAGCGGGACCCCTGTGCTCGCTGGGCGGTAGTCTTCGCTTCCCAGCCGAGAGGAATGTCCCCTCCACTGCGCATGTCCGAGCCAAGAGGCCTGTCCCCTCCACTGCGCATGTCCACTTCTCCTCCTGGATGCCTGCCTCCCACCCGTAGGGACCCCACTGCCCCCTGACCGCCCCCACCTTCCATCTCAGCCTCTTCCCAGATGCGAAGAGAGGGGAGGAGACGGGAGCTAACTGGGTGGATGTCTCACTGTGTGCCGCTGAGCCAGGCCTTCATGGGACAGACGCTGTCCCCGAGGTCCTAAAGCAAGGCAGAACTGGCCATGGACTGTGGACTCACTCCAAGCAGTCTGGAGCGCTTGGGCACAGCCTTGAATCTTGGGGGCCCCGAGGAGTGCTCGGGTGAATGACCTCGGTGATCAGGCCTTGGCATCTGCACTCGGAAGGTGCCGCACCCACACCCTGCTCTGGCCACCCGCTCGGCCTGCCCCGGGTCGCCCCACTGGAAAATGCCCTGTGTACATGCCTGACAGGAAGGACTCTGCCCCGAGCTTCGCTGCGACCCCTGGTCCTCTCTCTGGCTCAGCCTGGAGTTCCACGAAGACCAGGCACGACCCTGCATCGCTCCACCCTCTGGGGAGAAACGGGGCGGCTCCCCTTCCTTTCCGGCCTGGTGACCAGTTCCCCGCTCGGTGCAGGACTGGCTGTCCACGCTGACAAGGGTTACCGTGCGCACCGCAGGCATTATAGATCTGTATACTTATTAGGACGGTTTCCCAAGGGTGAGAGCGACGAGTCCTGTTCTGACAAAATCGGAATAATTTGTTGATCCTCAACAAACCCCCAGAGGACGGCACGGCATGGGGAGCCCCATCTGCGCCCCTCACCCGTCCGCCTTCATTCCAGCCGCCTGCCTTTTGGGGGCCAGTGTTTCCTCTTCAAGGGCCCCGCATCGGGGCCACCTCCCGTCCTCCCCGCCCCGACCTTTGGCCTCGGCCTTCGCCTCTCCACGTAACGCTTGTGTCATCCCAAAGGACCCCCTGCCGTGGTCCGTCTGCCCGCTGAACGGCAACCGCACCGGCTTCGAGGAGGAGTGTGAGAAGGCTTCCTCCACGCAGTACTTCTGGTACAGGAAAACCCTCAACATCTCACCGTCCATCCAGGACAACGGGAGCGTGCAGTGGGAGCCGGCCCTGTGCCTCATCCTGGCCTGGCTCGTGGTGTACCTGTGCACCCTGCGGGGCACCGAGTCCACCGGCAAGGTGGGACGGGAGGGGCTGGTGCTCCGGGTGGGCGGGGGCAAGCAGCGCAGGCCGAGGCCGAGGCCTGGGGCCCTGGGCCAGCCAAGAGAGGCTGCGGTCTGCAGTCAAGGGCGGAGGCTGTGTGTGTGTGTGGGGGGGGGGGGGGGGTGGACGGTGAGCTCGCACAAACCACCTGCTGGACGACTATAAAAATGGCCAAAGGAGTGTGAAGTTGCACCCCTAAACCTCGAAATTTCACATTCCCTAAAAAGACAGCCTTTCTGTACTAGCGAGTCCCAAACCCATACCACGCAGGTGGCACCCAGCAACTAGAAGTGAGGTCTTCCTCCTTTAAAAACCTTACACAATCGAAGGTGTCCCCAGGACAGCCTAGCCGCTGGCCGTCACGCTTAGCTGCACGTTGGTCCCACCTGGAGCACGTTGGCAGCTCCGCTGTCTCAGTCCTGCGCCCAGAGGCTCCGGGGAAGCCGATGCGGGGTGCAGCCTGAGCCCGGGGACTGGAAAAGCTCCCCCCAGGGGCCTCTGATGTGCAGCCCAGTTTGAGAACCGTTGCTCTCAGCTGCTGTCCGGCGCCCTGCGGAGCTCTCAGGCCTCGTTTGTAAACCCGTTCTCCTCGGTGCATCTGCAGGCTGAGATGCTCCTTCATCTCTAACCTGCTCCACGGAGAAGGTTTGCTTTGAGCATTTCCTTCATCTCCATCTTTCTCAAGCGTCAGCAGTTGCCCTGGACCCCCACGGTCCCCGCCTCATCCTCGGTCACTCCTCATAGCAGGTCCAGCAGGAGCTGGGCGGGACCAGCGTCTCAAGCTCACAACAGCCCTTCGTGGTAGATTTCATATCCCACTCACCTGAGGCTTAGAGAGGTAAAGCGACCTGCCCGAGGGCACCGACCAGCGAGGGCAGAGTGGGCACACCCAGCTCTGCCCCAAGGACCCCCCATCGTCGTGGTTTGGTGAGCCGCCTCCTGTGCGCTCTCTCCACTTCTTTTGTGACTTAATCGAGCCCAACTTTTCCCTTCTGAAGGTCCTAAGAGTCCACCTGTCCTCACCCTCTTGACCACCTGAATCACTTCCTCCAGCCCCACTATGTTTTTTTTTCCTGAGGCATCGAGACCAGAACTACCCCCCCGTATTTTAGGAACCCTGTGACGACCCCAGTACTGTGCTCGGTAAGACATTTTCTTTTGGGTTCCAAGACGCTGCGATGGCCAGTATCTTAGACGCAAAAGCACCCACCCCATCCCAGGACTGAGCTGAGGAACCAGTGGGTGGTGCTCTCTGGCAGAGCTGAGAGCCTAAAGCAACTCACTGTGTCCCATCTCGAAGCTTGGCTGGTATTTATGCTCATAAAAAGTGTTTTTGCAATTTGTCGTTGCCAGATTATTATGAACATGACCCAAAAGATCTGAGAGCAGCATCTGTGAACTTAGAGATTGAATGAAGCCATCTTTTTTTTTTCTAGATCGTTTTATAAATATGTTAAATGAGGCCATGTCATGCCACGAAACTTATTTGTTCTGTCTCTTTCCTCTGGTTAAGCCACACCCGCTCCATGACAGAAGTGTCCCATCAGCGTTATTTACAGGGATTGATTTTGCCGTTGTCGGTATCCCATTTCCTGGCCTCCTCTCTTGGAATCACCTTTTTTCCTCCACGAGTTTGTGCAGATCTGCCAAAAATAGTTTTTCCCAGTAGTTAAGGCTGGACGGATCTCATGCCAGCTCCCCCCACTCCTCCCCGGTCACGACTCTAGAGAATCTTCCAGGAAACGTATTCACCTGAGAAGAAAGGGAGACATTCCGAGGGCCTGCCCGAAGTGTCCTCTGAGCGTGTATTAGTGATGGACATTGGCCACCCCTCCCCTGTTGCCCCTGGATTCCATCCAGCTCACTTTCCACTGATTCCTCTTTCTCTCTCACCTGGTGTGTTGTTTCCTTGTAATCGCCGGTGGATTTACGACTCTTCCCAAGGTGCAGTGACCTCAGTTGAGACTCGATGATGACAACGCACAGGGTGGGGGGCACAGGGTGCCACTCTGGTGGCCTCGGAAATGCACGGGAAGACGGCACCACACCTCGGTGGGAGTGTGTGCAATTCCAGCCCATCTGGACGTGGGTCACAGCTATATTTCTCACAGGGGGACCTGAACTTTAAGGAAACTGCTTTTACACACACACACACACACACACACACACACACACACTTGCAAAATATTTCTTTGCTTTACCTGAGACGCTTTGGTGCACACATGAGGTGATAAGTAGGAGAAGTCCCGGTCTTGAGGAGTACACGTGTACCCCAAGGTCTCTGTGTTCAGGCTTTCTAAAAGTTAGAATTACCCTGAGTAGGAGAGGCCATGCCAGAACCACCATGAAAACCAAAGGCAGAACGTCATCGAACTTGAGATGCGTGTCCACGGGAAAAGATTCGGTTGACCAAAAATTCCTTTATGTGCAATCATGAAGCCAGTGGAAGTGAGACCTTCCGTAAACATCACAGCATTGAATTTCTATTGTATTTGCTATAGGGACACCGTCCCCGCACCAAACATCACTACTTGTCCTTGACAAGTACTCATGACCAAGCCTCTCTCGGGCCCTGGTCCTGAGAAATCTGTCCTTCCTCAAAACCCCACCCCACCCCTTTTTTTTCCTAAGAGAAAATATAAATCTCGTAAGCGATTGTTCTTTGCTTAGGCCACTAGGAAGCTCAGAATGAATCCAGCTCAGAAACTGGGCAGAGCCTCGCACGCACATTCCGCGGGCTGCCTTTTCCTGAGGGCCCACAGTTTCTTTTTACACTGATTTTTCTCCCGGCAACTTTTAAGTGTTTCTGTGATGGACGTATGTTTGTGAGCTGCCCGGACCCTTTCTGGAACACAGTCAGGTTGAAAGGAGGACGGCGGGCAGAGGCCTCGGTTCCTGCTTTTCTCTTCTCTACTGAACCCAGAGATTTCCTGGCAGTTACAGACGCAGGCAGCGGCGTCCCCCGCACCCCGTTTCCCAGCCCAAACCCAGAACCTACGATGCCTTTCCCAGCTATCGGCAGCCCGAATACCCAAGACAGCGTGGAGCTTCAAGGGGACGGCGGGTCTGTCCTGGGCGAAAGAGGGCCAGGAGGCTGACTGTGCCCTCTGGTGCCGCAGGTGGTGTATTTCACTGCATTGCTGCCCTACTGTGTGCTCATCATCTACCTGGTCAGGGGCCTCACGCTCCACGGAGCCACCAATGGCCTGATATACATGTTCACTCCCAAGGTAGGAGCTGGAGGGAAGGGTGCCCCCCCCTTCACCCTGCCATCTCCCAGGATGGGTGAAGAGAAGGGAAGATGCAGGGTGGGTGAAAGCTGTTGTGCACCCATGAGGTTGGTGGGACCCCTTCAGGCTGCGGGAGGGGTGTGGATTACCTGAGGGCACTGGGTCACGTCCTCAGCCGGGCAGTCCCCGAGCCCTGTGAATTCTGGGGCGTGGAGTCTTTCATCCACGCCTTGTCATCCTTACTGCCCCTCGACCGACTGCCGCCCCGCCCCGTCTGGCCTCCTGGCTCCCAGTCCCATCCGAAGCCCTCCTCCCAGCCTGCAGACTCAGCTGTCCACCATGAGTGCCATCTGATCATCTCACTGGCCACTTCCAGGCACCCCTTTTTCTACAGGGGTGAATCCACACTCAGCAGGCTATTCCGGGATCTCTCCCGAGCCCATTCACTCCCCAGGCACCCCACAGCTAGTACTCATCAATGCGGGGGGGCGCTACTGCCTTGGGGGCAGGACAAGTTCTTCGGCAGATCTGGACCCTGGAAACAAAGTGACTGTGGCAGCACCGCCCCCCAAAAAATCACTGCCATCGCATTCCAGATGGCCCCTCGTGGCCCTGCTGGGACCCAGCCCAGACGCAGACCAGCACCAGGCCGCACCACCTCCGCCTCCGGAGGCCCAGACCCGTGCAGTGCCTGGAGCATGGATCGGGGGCTCGAGTCCTTTTGAAAGGATTTGAGCTGACACTTTCCAGTTGCACACCTCCCATGGGGAACGAGCTGAGGAGGATAGGACAGGAGGGATGTGTTTCAGCTGCGGGGAAGGGACAGGACCCAGAGGGCCCAGGAGCGCCGGGCTCCAGCCCCGGCCTGGCTCTGGCTGACTGTGTGCCATGGGCAAGTTCCGCCCCGTCTTCCTCCCTCCCTCCCTCGGCCGGTCCCTCAGCCCTGTCCCTGTCTGCCGGCTTTCCAGATGGAGCAGCTGGCCAACCCCAAGGCCTGGATCAGCGCGGCCACGCAGATCTTCTTCTCGCTCGGCCTGGGCTTCGGCAGCCTGATCGCCTTCGCCAGCTACAGCGAGCCCTCCAACGACTGCCAGAAGCACTCCGTCCTCGTGTCCCTCATCAACAGCTCCACCTCCATCTTCGCCAGCATCGTCACCTTCTCCATCTACGGCTTCAAGGCCACCTTCAACTACGAAAGCTGCATGAACAAGTGAGCCCAGGCCGCCCCGGGAGCCCCGGGAGCCCCGGCCCTCGAGGGGCGAGGCTCGCCTCCAAAGCGCTGAGCAGAGGGGGCACCGGGAAGAGGTGGCTGCTGAGAAGTCAAGGGGTGTCGGGCGAAGGGCGCCGGCTCTGCGGTCCTCGGTGCAGTAGCCGGGGGGCCTGCGGCGGGTCAGCGTGGGCTGGTTCCTCTTGTCATCACTGTTTTCATTCGAGGCTTCTATGGTCACCGAATCAACAGATCTCCTTTGTTCAAGGCCTCACCTAATCAGGAAAGAAAAGGCAGGCGGAGGGCAGGCCCCCAGCGCCTAACCTCCCAGGAGGGTTTGGCACCAACAGCCTTTCCAGTCGGTTGAAGGTCAACCTGATGCTCTCTCTGCCCTGCAGGGTGATCCTGCTGCTGACCAATTCTTTCGACCTCGAAGATGGCTTTTTGACGGCCAGCAACCTGGAGCAAGTGAAGGGCTACCTAGCGTCCACCTACCCCAGCCGATACAGCGAGGTGTTCCCACAGATTAAAAACTGCAGCTTGGAGTCGGAGCTGGACACGGTAAGGCGCTGGCGAGGTCGCCGAAGAAGGGACTTTCCCCGGCACTCCTTGTCGGAGAAGGACGACTTGACCGCCATGCCCTCCAAGTGCTGCCCGGGAAGCCCCGTTACTATAAAGTCCTTTGGGTTCCCCGGCCCTTTCTTCCTTCTCCTCTTCTCTTTTTAAATTTTAAAAAGACAGGAAAGTACAAAGAATAATATAGCAAGCACCCATATATCTACCATGCTGAATGTAAACATTTGCAAACATTTTGTCATTTGGGGCTCAGGGTTTTTTATACATATAAATATACATATACGTGTATATATACATATGCATACACACATATACATATATGTATATGAAAAATACATTACAGGAACAAAGTTAAAAACCCTTATGTTACTGGCCCCCAACTTTCCCTGCTCGCCAGAGACAAGAACCTTCATTTTGACATTTTTATTACCCATACGTCTTCTTAAATAATATTGTTTTGCTAGCCATTTTTATATGGAAATAAGTGGTCTTTCTCATTCAACATTCCATTTTGGAGATCTGTCCATAACAGTACATGTGGAATCTGGTTTATTCTGTTTAAGTGCTGAATTTTATTGGCGCACACAAGTAACTATACCATAATTTATTTATCCATTCCCTCACTAATAGACATTTAGCTTTAAAAATAATTTTTGTTGTTGTTAAAATTACTCTTATTTATATTTTACAGAATTCTCTTTAAGACCCTGGGATCTTTATTTTTTCACATTAATTTTGGGTTGAATTCGACAAGTCCCACTGAGGGAAAGTAGCCCTTTAGGAATTTTTATTAGAATTGCATTGATTTTATAATGTAAATCGAGGAGGTTTAATATTTTTGATTCAGGAGTTTTTGTGATGTTTGAGTCAAGAACATGCTTTATCTCATCATTCACTCAGATCTTTTTTGAGTCTTCGGTTTTCTCCATGAACATCTTGGCACATCTTTCATTAGCTTTTTATCTAGGGACCTTATATTCTCGTTGCTATTATGAATGGTGTCTTTATTTCCTGTTTCTATCATCATTTTTGTTGCAAAAGAAAGGTAAAGGTTTTTGTGTGTCGATCTTGTATCTAGCAACCTTGATGAATTCTCTGAGTCTCGCATTTCTCTATATATGTGCTTCGGTTTTCTATGTAAACTCATATAACTCGCAGGTAAAATTTTGCATTTTTCTTTTTGATCCCTGTATCTCATTTGTGTGTGTGTGTGTGTGTGTGTGTGTGTGTGTGTGCGCGCGCGCGCGCGCACTAGGACTTCTAGCATCATGGAAGTGGAAATGAGAGTGGACATGCTTGTCTAATTCTTGTATTTAATACTTCTACAGACTATTTCTAGAGAGTGTCTCCAGAGAATATTTTATTTTACAAGTGTAGGGAGCAGCAAGGGCTCACGGCGTCGGCTGCCGGCAAGCTCCCTGGAAGGCCCTGTGGCACTTTGCTTCACGGGTGGGGAGTCCTGCCAGGCCACTTCATGGATAAGACCACACTTCGTTCCTTTTGGCTTCGGCTTCTGTTCAGTGCTCTTGTTTCAAAGGTCCTCTTTGTCCTCGGCACCTGGGAGTCTCCCTCACTTACTCTTGAGCTTGGCCCAATGTCCAAGAATTACGTGGTTATTGGTTTCTTTAGACTTTTTCCTAGTGTGGTTCCCCACACCCCCTCATTCCACTTTATTCTCTAGTGTTTGGAATCTGTGTGCTCCATTTCTCGTCTTGAAATTTTCCCGTGTATATGTAATTTAACCACGTCTACAGTTAAATGGCATCTCGACTTCCCTGCCGACCAGCACGAGGGCTTAGAACACTTTCGACGTGTCCCTCCTGTTTCTACACCGTTTCCGTCCAGTTCGCTTTTTCAAACCCATGAATTGGATGCAATCGTGATTTTATACAGGGCGTATTTACCTTCATATTTACCATTGTATTTATCCACCTTTCTGTCTTGCATCCCAGCTGTCTTGTGAGGGTTTGGTTTGTTTCCTTTTCTTCCTTAAAACGCGTTCTTTTACAACAGGTTTTTTGATGATAAATGTTCTCAGGTTTTGTTTGCATGTAAATGTCTATTTTTGGCTCCATTTTTAAAAGGCAGCTTTCCCCCTGAATAGACAATTTCAAACTAAGCGATTTTCTCCCAACACTTGGACGATTTTGCCTCGTGATTTTAGCTTCCATCTTGCTGCTCAGACATTCTTCTGTCCTTTGCAAACACTCCGTTCCCCAGGTTTTTCTCTTTGTTTTCTCTCGTCATCTTCCCTTAGTCTTTGGCCTCCGTAATCTGAGCATGGAGGTATTTTTATTTATCTAGTCTAGGCTTTGGGTGATGCTGGGCTTCCTGGATCTGTGGATCTCTGTAGTTTATCAGTTTTTGGAAGATTCATGCCTCGTATCTCTTAATCATCGCCTCTCCTCTATTTTCTCCTTTTGGAATTTCATTTAGACCTATGTTAGGCCATCTCGTCAAGCCTACATGTCTATTAATTTCTCTTTTATGTTTTCCCACCTTCTTATCCTCTTTTTTGCTTCATTATAGATTTATTCCTTGGACATGTCTTCCAGTTCATTAATTCTCTCTTCAGCCATATGTAGCATTTCACTGTCAATTGAGCTTTTTAATTCAATATTTTTTTAGACACTGCTTCGTTAAACGTGCTTTTCATTCCAATAGTTTCTTGTTATATGTTTATCTCTGTAATTTTATCTCTTATTTTTTTTAAATACATCTTGAGTAGTTGTCCTGGTGGTATCCTCAGGTAGGAGTGAGGACAGTTAGCCCTTGAGGGAAGAAGTGTTTTATTACACTGCTGAGAATTGTCTACTCACAATAGTAACACAAAGCAGATCCATTTTAGTAGACTTTGTTATCTTTAAATTCTCTACCAGCAGTCACTCCCTTATTGTCACACTCAGGATGAGCAATCCCACCATGCCATCGAGCCTACTTACAGTCCGAATCTGACCCGCCATCCAGCATCTCCCACCCTTGGGTGTTCTAAATCTTATTTCTTACCCTGCCAACTCTACACTCACAGTGGCTTGTCTTCTCTTGGGTTTATAAATCTGCAGGCTCGCTCTCGCTCATCTCTGGTGGTCCTGTGGGTCTACATCGGGAAAGCAATCCTCTGGAGAGAGTTTGCTGCCAGGGGACACCCCACCATGACCCCTTCCACGCCCCTCAGGGGGTTTGTCTCTAAGCAGGAGTCCCAGGCGCGGTTTCCCCACCACTGCGTTACTGCCACGGGGACATGGCCACTGAGCGACCCTGCGCCTGCTGGCTGACCGCTGGGCCAGGCCGGCTCCCCGCCATCCTGCTGCTCCGGCCCCACCCTCCCACCTCAGCACCCAGCCACTGAGGCTGCAGACACCGAGCCAGTCATGATAGCAGAAGCAGAAATTACCCAAACATTGCTTTACTGTGCTCCCCAGAATTCACGTGAGTTGGGGCAGAACTGGGGAACTCAGTTCCCAGCTCGACTGAAATGTCTGCTCACACTTTACAGACACCACCCTTGACAGCTCACACGTCTGTCCAGCCTCGGGGGAGCCCGAGGGGCTGGTCTGCAGATGGGAGCTCCAGCCACGTTGCTTAGCAGGCAGCATGCGTGAGGAATCCGAAGTCCCTCCTCGGGTGTGTAATTGGTGTCTTCTCGCCGTGGGCAGGCCGTGCAGGGCACCGGCCTGGCTTTCATCGTCTACACGGAGGCCATTAAGAACATGGAGGTGTCCCAGCTGTGGTCGGCACTGTACTTCTTCATGCTGCTGATGCTCGGCGTGGGGAGCATGCTGGGCAACACGGCCGCCATCCTCACCCCTCTGACGGACAGCAAGGTCATCTCCAGCCACCTGCCCAAGGAGGCCATCTCAGGTGAGCGGGCCGGCCCAGGGAGAGGCTGGGCTTCGGGGAGGGAGGCGTGTCGGGGCACATGGGTGGGCGGGTTGCCTCGGGGGGCCCGTGCTCCCGGAGGTGGCCACGGGGGCTGTCGCCACCTCACAGCGGTCCCGCCCCCACCTTCTCCTCGCTTCGGGCAGTCGGGGGCCAGCGCAGGTGAGTCTCGTTCTCCACACCATGGGGAAGTGAAGCGACCACCCCAAGGCCAAAGCCCCCGGCCTGGCCCCCGGAGCGCTCCAGGCTCAGAGAGAGCTGCTTTCGTGTGTTTTAACTGAGGTTTAATAATTACAGCACGTACACTTCTTCAGCACAAAGTCAATCAATTTTACATATGCATCCACCCAAGGGACCCCCACCAAGGTCAAGACACAGCATTTCCCACACCCCAGAGCCCCCCCAGTCGGCACCCCGCCCTCTATTCAGGTGACACCATTTCAGCTTTGTTCTCCCTGTTCTTGAACTTCACGTAAACGAAACCACACAGTCCGCATCCTTCACGTCTGCCGTCTTCACGCGAACTCCGTCTGTGGGATCCGCCCACGACGCGGCGGCTAGCACCCGTCCGGCCCCGTGGCCCCCACCCCTGCCTTTGCCGACGCCAGCCCTCCGCACCCTGGAGGTCCCTCCTCCCAGCCCCCATCAGGGCCAGCTGCCACCCCATCTCCTTGGAGTCCTGCCCACCCTTCGCCAGAGCCCTCTCGCACCTAGCGGCTCCCTTGCACCCCCGTAGCCATGCTGTGTGCCTTCGACTCCCGGCCGCCCTGACCCTCTCCTTGTGTGTGCCCCCCACCCCGGGATGGGGAGTGGTGGCTGGCGGTATCTGGCGTGGAAGTGGAGAGGGCAGGTGGGACCTTTCGTGGGGTGCCCAAGGAGACCGGGACAAGAACCCGGGTTCTGGGAGCAGAAGGGCCTCTGTCTCAATCCCGACTCCGCCATTTACGTGCTGTGGGACGCTGGGAAAGTTCCTCGGCTTCTCTGAGCCTCGGCTTCCCCGTCTGCGAAGGGGACCTCCCGAGACCCGCCTCAGAGGCGTCAGGACCAGGGCATGGCGCGTGCCCGGGGCACGGTGGGAACCGGGTCAGCACTGTGCTCTTCCCCTCCCCCTCGGAGTCGGACCCGAGACTTCGCTAGGAGGTCCTGAGAGGGTGTCCTGCAGCTCGACTCTCCTGTCCGACTCACCCCCCACGAGCTCAGGGGCTGAGCTGTTGGATACACAGCCATCACCAGACTGACAGCCGGGGCGAATCCGCCAGCCTGCGATGCCCACTACGTCCTCTTTTCCACTGAGCTGCTGCCCCCTGCAGGACAGTCCTGTGAATGACATGCTTGGGATACCTTGCCCCACCACACACACGCACAGAGCACACACGCGCAGCACACATACAGGACACACACACACACACACACACACACACACACACACACACACACACACACTTTCAGAGCGGCCAGACCATGACAGCACTTCCCACCCCCGTGGAGGAACCCATCGGCCAGAGTCCCCTCGGAGTCCACGGCTCTGCTGCCCCACAGAAGCCTGGGCGCCCAGGCGCGGGCCTCAGGCTGGTCAGCAGGTGGTCTCGTGGTCGCAGGTCTGGTGTGCCTCATTAACTGCCTCATCGGCATGGTGTTCACCATGGAGGCCGGCAACTACTGGTTCGACATATTCAACGACTATGCCGCCACCCTGCCCCTGCTGCTCATCGTCCTGGTGGAGACGGTGGCCGTGTGCTTCCTGTACGGCCTGAGGAGGTGAGCCGCCCTCCCCCGGCCCCTTCTTCCGTGCGTTTCTCGAAGCTTGCCATTGTCCCGCAGCGTTTCCGATGGGCCCCCAGATCTCAGCTCATTCTCTGCCTCCCTCCCTCCCTCAGTGTGCCTTCGACCACCATCCCCCCAATTTCCTGTACCTCTCAGTAAGGGGTATTGAAGAACCCCACCGACTCCCGGGTCAGAGAATCCTGCCTCCAGACACTGGGCGCTCTGACCCGTCGTTCAAAACCAGTACTTTTCAAGCACGCTGACCAAAGTCCAGTTGATAACTCACACCTGGCAAATTCAGGTCATCAGATACCCAGCCCCACTGTACAGTGGAGCCCTGGCAGGTTTAAATCTCTCAGGTGATGGACGGTGGGCGGGGCCCAGGCCCAGGGGTCCAGAGCAGCTTCCAGACCTGGGCATGCAGCTGGAGCTCCCCCAGGTCCCCCCAACTCCCCACCATTCCACACTTGACCTTGCGCCAGCCCCCCAGGACGCTGATTATGTAGCTCCGGGTGGGGCCCGAGAACTCAGGTTGCTAACAAGCTGCAGGTGAGTCTGGGGCCGACGCCCTGAGGGCCACTTCGAGTGTGGTCCCAGAGGAGCAGCTTCCAGCGCTTGTTTGAAATGCAGAGTCTCGGGCACCCCCCCCCCCCGTACGTCATCACGTCCAGGGGTCCCAAGGCACATCACGCTTTGGGAAGCGCCGCTCAGATGTGAGCCCCTTTCGAAGGGTTGTGCCGAGTTGCCCCCACACCCAGTCTTTTCTGATCCTCGGACCGTTTGGAGGCAGGCGGGGGACCAGCTGTGACGCTGGGAGCCAGGCCTCTTGTGCAGAGCTCCTCACTCTGTCCCTAGAAGCCGGGCGGAGGGATTTCCGCAGTCAAACGATTTCAGGTCGTAATTAAACAAAGCTGCATTTCTCTCCCGTGGGACTTCGCAAAGCCTTGGAGACAACTGTGACTCTCAAACAGGGGGCTGTAATTTGCAGAGTTTCTAGAACCACGTTCGTGGTCAAGGAAGGCCTTTCGGCCTCCCTCACAGCTACTAACGTCGCGAGGACATTGGTGTCTGAGTGACCAACTCTCCCCATTGGCCTGGGACCCAGGGATTTCCTGATACATAACACTGGAAACGTCCCGGGTAAACTGGGACAAACTGGTCACTAAGAGGGGTTTTGGGGTCAGGAGAGAAGGTCGGGGAGAGAGGGAAGAGGGACAGAGTTGAGGGCCCGCGGGAGGTGCTGGGGAGGGGCCCCGAGTCCATCCAGAGGACGTGGTGGGGGGCGGGGTCGGGGGACGGGAGCGGGGTTCCATAAGCAGCCGCATCTGGGAATGGCCAGGAGAGGGGAGTCTCTCCGCTCGCTCGCGGGACAGCACCCTCTAGTGGCCACCTAGCAACAGTGCCACGCCGCCTTTTTTTTCCGGCAGCCAGCTCTGCCCACCTTTCTCTGCCCAGGAAAGTGGAGGGCAGGGGAGGTAAAGGAACAAGGACACCCCACTCTATCTGCCACGTGTGGTCTCGGAAATCCCAGGCGTCCACCTTCTGCACGTGAGGCTTCGTGGCCAAGGGCCCAGGGTCCCACTAGGCCAGCATAGCGTGAGGCCAGGCAGAGGTCTCTACAGGCACGTGTGGGGGGCCTTGGCCCCTGCCGCTGTGAAAATGGGGAGGTGGCTGGGCCAGCCTTCCCCAAAGTGCTGAAGACACTTTCCATACTTATGTGTGCGTACGTTAAAAAGTACACGATTAGCCTATCGAACCCACGGTGAAATGGATGCTGTTGTGCCACAGCTAAATTTAGGCACATTTAAAGAAAAGAGAGTGCAGACGTGCCTGGAAACGCAGTGGCGGGCTGCGAGCAGCCACGCGGCTTCCCCTGACGCCAGCTGCCCCAGACCATGGCGCTTTGGGTGCCAAGTCTGAAAACCTGCTGTGGTCACGGGGGACAGAAGAGATTCCCCTTGGGGGACATTTATAATGGGCAGTAGCGTCGCTGACAGACAGCAGGGGGAGGGGTGGGGCAGAGCTGCCCTTGGGGTCCCCTGGCATTGAGGATGGCTCGACGGACATCCCGCCATGCCGTCTGCCCCCCGCCATTGCTGGGGTACCGTGCCTCTGGTCTCCACCAGCAGCGTCCGCCCGAAGGCTGGCACCAGACAGATGTCGCCTGACATCTCTGTGGGGGATTTGCTTTGCCCTGCTTTGCGACGACCTCAGCCCTCCCCACAACACCCCTCTCCCCAGAAGGAAATCACAGGGGGGCCTGGTGGTTGTGTTCAAACCTTAGTGGTGCCAGAACACGCTCCTCCTACGCAAACGGGAGGTGCAGGCTGGAGCACCCCCGCCCTCCGCACCCCGACAGCATGGACAATCCAGACTTTCTCTTCCTGTTTTCCGAGTAGGTTTGAAAGTGACCTTCAGGCCATGACTGGCCGCCCTCTGAACTGGTACTGGAAGGTCATGTGGGCCGGCGTCAGCCCACTGCTCATCGTCAGCCTCCTGGTCTTCTACCTGAGCGACTACATCCTCACGGGGACCCTGCGGTACCAAGCGTGGGACGCCTCGCAGGTACCTGCTGGCTCGGGAGCTTGGGCCTTTAGCGTCTGAAACCAAGGAACTGGTTCCATGGCGTGGGCAGGTTATTTGTCATGACATGGACACCTCACCCGGGTATTTTAAAGCTCTCAACCCGAGGCAGCAGAGCTGGGCTCCGAGCTTTTCACCATGCGCAGCAGTAAACAGAGTAAGATCCCCTGCGGGACCTCGCAGCGAGGTACTGGGTTCCTGCCTCCCCGCCGTGCACTTCTCCTGGACCAGCAGGCCCTCCGGCCTCTGTCCACTTGGGCCTCCTTAGGAAAGGCCGAGCAAGACTGGACAGCGTGGCCACTGACCCCAGCCCCTGGCCCCAGCTGGAACAGGCTCCTGAGCCCTGTGGGGACTCGTGGTAACACCTGAGTTGCAGGATCCTGAGAGGGCCTGGCTCCGGGTGCGGCTGAGACAGAACAGGCTCGCCCCGGGTGCTGGGCGGCCGCTGTCCGGCAGACAGAAAGGCAGAATGTCACTGTATGAGTAGCCAGCACAGCCGCCTCGGTGCATTCCGCCTGAGGGTCGGCCTCACACAGACACATTCTCCTAGAAAAAAATTTGGCCAATTTGGATTTTTTTCCTGTGGGGAGAAGACACTGTCCTTTAGCATACAGTGCGTGTGGTATGCGCAGAGGCGGGTTGTGAAGGGCCCAGCGAGCCAGCTCCACGTGACCGGTCAGGGCTGGAAGGCGGCCCTCCGTCCGGTCCCAGCAATGGTGCCCGCCCCGCTTCTCAAACTGGTGTGGAGGGCCGTGGCGTCCTCTGTGTCCACAGCCGACCGACTCTTTTGTAAGATGCGATAACGATGCAGGACTTGAAAAGTGAAATGGAAAAAAAAAAAGATATGATACAAGCGTCGATTATTTATGAGATTCGACTGGCACAAGCGTATGCTGTTCAATGGCCGAAACGGTTTCTAGACGTTTCCTCCCAGTTTCTGTACTTGTCCGTGCAGAATATTTTAGACTAACAGACGAGTAACCAATGAAAAGGTCATGGGCTGGGCCCTGCAGCATTTTGGTTTATAAACCGGACTTCCTGGACAGTGAACACCTGTTCCCCTGGGCATGGCTGCCCTGTGCTTCCTTTGTGGAAAGATGGCATGTATTGACTTTTTGGCCTCATTCCTCATCAATTTCAACATATTTACGTTGAGGGAGACATCTGTCACCTCACCAAATAGATCCAGGCGCCTGAGACCACAGCTGTGCTATTTCCAACAGGGTAGCCACTGGCCACATGTGGTTATTTAAATTTAAATTTGTTAACATTAAATACCATTTTAACTTCAGTTCTTTAGTCTCAGTGGCCTCGAGCACCACAGCCACCTGCGTCTGGTGGCTGCCGTACTGGACAGCACCGATATGGAACGTTTCGATCATCCCAGAAAGTTCCATCGGACCTCGCTGGGCTAAGGGCAGCCCCCAGATGTAGGTGCATTGCACGGTGCCTCCAACGCAAGGCCCCTGGCTAGCCTTCTGCTTACTCTTGGCGGGTAGCTCCGAACAGTGGCTCTGTGCACACTGGCGAAGTGTGTGGAAGAGAAAGATGACAAGGGGCGTCAGTGTACCCTTGCTGGTGAGCTGGGGGGTGGGGCCCGGGGCCAGGAGGGCGCAGTGCTCTGTGGTTCCACCCGGGGAGGTTCCTCCTGCTGACGCTCAGCCTCTCCTTCCAGGGCCAGCTCGTGACCAAGGATTACCCCGCGTACGCGCTGGCCGTCATTGGGCTGCTCGTGGCCTCCTCCACCATGTGCATCCCTCTGGTGGCCCTGAGGACTTTCGTCACGCGCTGCCTCAGGAGGGGAGGAGACACAGCCCACGTGGCCTGAGAACTGGGTTCGCAGAGGCCGCCGTCCGCGGCTCACAGTAGTCTCACAGCTACTACTTACAGGAGGAACCTCCGGCTGCTTCTTCAAGTATTTACTCCAGGAGTGCTCAGCCCGCCATCGTCCTGAGTCTATAAAGAAGGATTAGGAGGGTGTGGAGGAAGGAGACCCCCTCGGGGGAACCCACACCCCACTCAGAAGCGGCCCCTCCCCCCCTCTGCCTTCCTCCAAGGTCCATCATGCTGCCTCCTGGTCACCCAAGGGGCAGGTTTTGCAAGGCCAGCCTTGAAGACCATTGCTTTCTTGATTCTAGGAAAGACCTATGACTTGGGCACGGTATGAGCTGGAATTTGACTATAATTTTTATGGAATAAAATGTATGCAGTTTTTTTTTTCCCCTAAAGAGATTCCAACATATTGGAGCGCAGTCATTTGTAGATCAGTTTGAAAAGTTTTTTAAGCGCCCAAGACGACAAATCCGAATGACATTGGTGCAGAATTAGTTCTCTTTTCTTAGTCATGGCGAACACGCAGTTTCTGTGTTCTCTCAAGCTGGTAGGATAGGCGGGGCCATAGAGAAAGAAGGCCTCTGTTTGGGACCTACGAAGGGGCTCACTTTCCCCTAACCCGACGTCTCTCAAGGCAGGTCCAGGACCAGTCTTCTCTACAAAAATTGTCCAATTACAGTTTGCGCCCGCAACCCGGCTGCCTGCGGCAGGGTCACGTGAGGCATTAACGCAGACCGCCCCAGCCCCCGGAGGCTTCGTTTATTGGATGAGGATGAAAGTGCATCCAACTTCCCCATAGACTTCACCTTGTATTGGGCGCGGTGGCCAACTCCTCGTAGGAAAGACCAAGAATTTTAAATTATTTATCTGTACATAAGTTTTCTAAAATGTATATAACTCAAACAGAGCATCTTGTAACTGAAGGCACAGCAGAGTCATGACAGAGCGTTCACCCATCGTACAACTGTCTCCCGTCTTTTGTTTTTTTTTTTTTAACTGCAGTAAGTAGGTCAAGGTTAAATCTAAAGTGAAAGGGGCCCTTCCTGCTCTAACATTCTGTGCTTCGCTGAGATCACGGGATCCAGGGAAGTTCCTTTGGGTAGATGTGTGCAGACAGCTTTGAAGACGCTTTAAACACTCAGCTGGTGTCTTTTTACTTTAAATTCTTTTCATGCCACGAACTTCCTGGAGCGCTAGGAAGGGCTCCTGCTGTCTTGAAAACCGCCATCTTATGAATGCTTCCAGCACCACCTGATGGCCAGTTTTAAAAAGATCACTTGCCCTTATGGTGAATGAACTGGCATTTATTTACCCCAAATAGGCAGTCCCCTGATTTCTCATCAGAGGTTACCTTAGCGTCGGAAAACCTCGGCTACCAAGGCTCACTCGATAGCAAATACATGGGACGGGGTCTGGTTCCTGAATCCTTAGAGATCAGTCCCGAGCCGTGGTCACGGTCCTACATCACGGGCCACCCCTCCTGGGGTCAGACGCCAAATGCCAGGTATCCCCAGGAGCGTAGACACAGATGTCCTAAATCATTATTCACAGTTACTGTATTTCAGTGGTCTCCACCTCATGGCCCATTTGAACCACCTAGAAGCATCTAAAACCTGGATGCCCGGGCCACGCCCCACTTAAGAAAGAAGAAAATTATGTGTACATTTAGGCATATTTACATCAAAATTACCTTTAAGGGTCTAAAAGCATTTTTGAGCCTTTCCTATGGGGTTACAGAGTAACCTTTGCTCACCAAAGTCAGATGGAAGAAATCTCACTATTCATTGAATAATGTGCTCCAGACGAAGCCCTCCCAAGTTTCAGTTCAGTTTTCCCCTGATTTCTGTGAAATTCGTGAAGAGCAGAATGTTCTCAATAAATCTCTTAAGTCAGTAATAAGTCTTGTCTCAAAAAAATTCTTTATTGACTATGTTTTAGGTACTTCACAAAAGTGGTCATCTTGACATTCGTCTACCCCTCTCCAGTAAGCTGGAGAGGAAAAGGGACATTCCATCCCTGTACGCTTAACAGTAACCATGGCGACAAGGCCAAATCACCAACTCGAGAAAGCTTTCTATTTATACTGGACACATAAGGACCGTTGATTTAGCTCCAAGAAATCGGGTGGGGAAATATTTGACTTTTAAGCAATTGCCATCATAAATAAAACCCTGAACGAGTATATCTATAGGTTTGTTTGTTTGTTTGTTTTTGTCATTTACTGGCTGCCGTTTTAAAACTTCTCTCAACACAAGATGTCTCCTCCTTATGCAAACACACAGGCTAATTGGGGGGGAAATATAGCAATAAAGAAGAGGAGGGGACCCATCCAGACTTTTTTTCTATCGCCGTTTCCATTTCTACCTCCTGGTGTAACCAGTGACAGTGCGAAAATGCAGGGTCTGAAGACGGCCGCCTGCGGAGATAGGAAGAAATGGGAAAGAAAAAAGTCCCAATTGTCTGGATCTAAAACAGAAAACACGCCCTTCTGAACTCCTGCAGACTCTCTCCAGCCCTTCTGAGAGGCGTCCTGGGTGGTCTGCCCATCTCGAGATCTCTCTCTGGGCGAGGCCCTGCGACAGAGCACAACGGGTCAGAGTGTGAGCTTAGAACTGTGCCCGGGGCGGGGGCAGAGTGTGCGTAAACTGCGGTGCTGGATTTTTGCATGACTCACTGTACATGGAAAAACAAATTCATGGCGTTTCTACTTCACAGAGGGGAAAGCTGGGGCAGAGGATGAACTAACTCACTCATCGTTCTCTATTTAACACCAGTCAGGGGAAGAAAAAACAAACAAACAGATTTAAATATCTCTTTGCAAGGCAAAAAGTGCGTCTACAAATATGAAATCCTGAACCAGAATTTCGTGACCAGGTTCTTACACGCGAGTCACTTTTCTTTCTGACTATTGCCCACCTGCCTAGGATCAATCAGCCTTTGTTGAGGTCACCAAAGGGTATATTACAAACCAGTCCGTGGGCAGGCGCTGGGGACGGTGCCGAACAGGACGGACATGGTCCCTGGCCTTTACGTCACTTACCTTCTGGAAGAGAAGAGAGACAGTGATAGATAATGAATGAGATGATTACAGACTGTGATGGTGTCTAAGAAGGAAATAAATGGGCCAAGGGATGGTGCAAGAGGGTTGGTCTTTCAACCAGTGGTTGAGGAAGCTTTTGTGAACCGAGTTTTGAAGGAGAAGAATGAACTAGTTATCAGAATCGCTGGAGGGTCCGTCTAGGCAGAGGCAGCAGCAAGTGCAAAGGCCCTGAGGTGAGAATGGAGAGGGGAGGGTGGAGGTGAGGCCGGAACAGTAGGCAGGGCCCAGGTCACATGGGCCTTGGAGGCCGCGGTGAAGAGCTTGGATTTTCTTTAAAGAGCAACAGAGCCCCACTGCGGGTGCAGGGTGGGGCCCCGCGTGACCTCGTTTACACGAGGAAGATCACCGGTAGCTGTGGAGAAGGGATGAGAGAGGCGTGCAGACGGGGAAGCTGAAGAATCAGGAGCTGCTTCAGAAAGCCCAGGGGAGAGATGATGGTGGCGTGGACTTGCAGATGGGTCGTTTCCTAACCTCAGAGTCTACGTTTAAACCCATCCCTAGCAGGAGCTTAAAATGAGGACACAGAATGTAACACTTTAATGGATGATACTTCAGCTTTGCACAGCTAGAATAATAAACAGGCAACAGCCACGCATCACTGAAAATGGTGAATGGAGGAAGATGAACACTTGGACCTTCAGCTAAGACATTAAAACAAATTCACGCTCAGAATAATCTGTAAAAGGAAGTGTTAAGAACAAATAGGCCACCTGACCAGTTCACCTGGGACCCGGGCATTCATCAGAGTAATTATACATGTCACGGCTCCTTAATAACTGCTCACCCATCCCCACTGAACTCACGTTCTTGTGAGCTCTGCAGCGCATCCGGCTGGACATCAAGAAAGCACTCGCACCTGTAGATCTACCTGCGTGTCTCAGCAGGTGTGTGCGTGCATGTGTGCATGCATCATAGGGAATTTCCATATGGATGAGAATCAAAGAATTTATGGCCAAACCATCATGTTCAAACTTAGCGAGGTTCAAATAGAGCCCAGGTTTTTCAACTGACGCCAGAGTGCTCCTCCCTGCCTGCACTGCAGGGTTTTGTAAGCGAAACACAAGCTGTCACGGTTCTGTGCCACCGTGGGGGGCGGGATGGGGTGGGGGGGCTCGCCTGCTCCACCGTGGTGGGGGGTGGGGGGGCTCGCCTGCTCCGCAGCATGGGGCAACCGAGCCGCTGCCACAGTGGTCCCAGCCTAAGCCTGGCCGCCCGCGGCCACCGGCCCCTCCCAGCACTAGCTCCGAGTGCGCTTTGCATTTTCCTCTCCTTATTGGCTGTGGTAGCAGGTGGCTGGGGCGATCCTCAGAGATCCCCACCTCCTGGTATCCATGCCCCTGTGTAGTCCCCTCCCCCCCGTGAGGGAGCCGGATCTGGTGACTTGTTTCTAATGCATATAATATGGCAAAAATGAAGGGACGTCACTTCTGAGAGGGGATTTTAAGAAGGTGACTTCCACCTTGCTGGCTTTGATGACCTAAAACACCATGTCGGAGTGCCTATGTGACAAGAAACATATTTTAAAGATTTATCATAATTTACCTATTTGGATAATTTCTTCTGACGTCAGGACTTCTCAGGCAAGCTGAAGAAGCCCCAAACCGCTCATTGGTTTGTCGCTTCCCCCAACAACACCCCTCCCCCCCCACATCCCGCATTTCTCCCCACCGGGCCGATGTGGGCTTCATCCCATTCAGCCAACTCAAATCCTCACTGCCACAAAGAGTAAATCCTGTGCCATCAGGACTGACAATTCTGCATCAGATGACTCTGGGGACAATTCCCACCACTGACCCTCTCCCTACCCCCGCCCCCATCACTGGAACCTGAGTGGGACAAAGCTTTCCATTTCGTAGCTACAAACAAGACTTAGAAGAATAAATAAATGACTTAGATAATACACCGAATTTCATTCACACTGAAGTGTAATCGGGCAACCCTAAGTGCAGTTTCTATTCTCTCCCCTGTGGATGGAGGGGGTTCCAGGTCGCCAGGTGCAGAACACCTGTGTCAGGGGGCGGGGCCGGTCGCGGCGGGGGCGGGGCCTGTCCCGGGGGTGGGGGCAGGCTGCGAACTGCCCATGAGCGCTGTGCCGGAGCCCCAGCCAGTGCGCGCGGGGGAAGTGCGGTCCCGTAGAGAGCCAACCAGAGACGGGTGGGATGCGGTGCAAGGCGCTGTCGCACGGGTCCGGGTCCTGACGGGGAGCGCGTATCCCATTCCAGAAGCGTCTCCCGGGCCCCGCCTCCTGCGTCCATCTCAGCGGCTCCTTCATGCTCAGACCTCCCCGTGGCCAGGAACACTTTACAGTTTGGAGCTGGGGGGACAGCAGCCATCTTTTCATAGACATTACACTTTACTCAAGCTTCCCCCTGGTTTTATAACTAAAAGATAACTATAAGGATAAACACAATGTCTTAAGTGATCATAACTGCAAAATAGCATTTGAGAAGCTAGTTTGTTTCCTTATGTTGCCTAATTTTTCTATAATGACCACGCATTATTTTGCATGATTTTTAAATTCTAAAATAAAAAAGAACACTCCTTTCGAGACAAGTACAGGAACAACACCAACAGTGGTTAGAAAAGAATACATTTTATTCTCACTTCTGGATGTACAGGACATGAATTTAGAAATGAAATCACTGAAGAATGACACCTGCCGGTCGGACACACCATCGGCTCCCTCCCGGCAAAGCGGCCACGTCGGCCCTGCGGATTTGGTCATTGTTACAGTTGCTGAAGGAAGTTCTTAAAGTGAAACGTCCAGCAGCATTTGAGTGATATGCTACAGCAGGCCTGAACTAAGCTTCAATATCTCATCTTTGGAAAAATTATGCTTATTTACATGTTGAGAACAGGTAGTTATAATTACTTACCCTATTGTGAGTTTTTAATGACTGATTTTAAGCTACAGTTTTCCAGCGATTATTTCCTTTAGTTTCTAAAAGCAACAATTCTTATTAATGTTTATAAAAGACAATGTTGAAAGAAAAAGGTAAAAAAGGTAATGTTGAAAAAAAAGTAATGTTGAAATAAAGGCGCTTTTAGAGATTTTCAGGAAAACAAGGTACTACTTTTGAAAAAACTGTACATATTTTCAAGCATGACACAAATATCTTAGCAATCTTTAACTGAACTGTTTTAAGATAGTGGCAATTATACTACCTTACATACTTTTCTAATATTTAAACCTCGTAATTACAATTTGAATATACAGTCTGACTTAAACCTATGCATAGCTTCTAAAGCATATTTTTCAGGTTTGTTTTTACACATAAATTAAAGTTTACGTTGGTCCTTGATTTGGAGAACTGTAACTACCCGGAAGCACTAAATTTTAGACACACTTATTGAGAGCTAACGAAAAACTTTAAAGAGCGAAGAGCATCTCAACAGTACCATGAGTGGGGAAGCAGCGCCCGCCTCCGAGCGCACGGCCGCGCCCAGCACGAGGCCCCCAGGGGCCGGCCTGCCTCGGTGAATGCCCCCAGGGAAGCCGAGATGGCTGGGGCGGGGGAGAAGCAGCTGCCCCACCACAGCACTCTGCACACTGAGCCGATCCTCACAGCAGAGGCAGCTTTGGACCCTTAGCATAGGACACACTTTACATTCTTTGATTTACACCTTTTACACTTCACCTGCTGGCCCGACTGCAACAGTCTGAGCTGGTGACCTCGGGGGGCAGCCCGGCCGAAACGTCAGAGGATCCCGGGACCCGTTCTCTTCCCCGCCCTGAAGTCACAGGCTGTTCTGTCAAATTTGATGTGTGTAAAGTACATTTCATAAACAGAGCAGAGTTAGCTTATTATTAAACTTAAGCCCAAAAGGTGTGTGAAAAGAATGCCTGCTAACAGCACCTGCTTCCACAATGACAAGACTGAGCTAGAAAAATAATTTTACTGTTTTAAATAATGAAAGAAGCTAGATTTTTTAAAATATATTACTTATTCTGCAACAGAAGATTACATTGACAATGGATAGATTCCTTCCATTCTGTGAGCTGAATTCAGATTATGCTTTAATTATAGAATAGCTTCAAATGATAAATACGACTGTCCCGACAGTAAAGAGATCATCAAGGCAGCGACACCAGACCGATTCTAAGTTATCACCCCCACGTGGAGCACAGGATGTGCTTCTGGATAAAGGCCGAAGTGGAAAGCGGGTCAGTAAAGACTCCAGTTCTGCATAACGGAATCTTCCAAGCCGAGCCGCTTTCCACAGACACAGATTCAGTCTATCTTTTCTTTCTGGACTAATCTGGGCGCATCGACAAAATCTTTGCCATTGTAAAGAATGATAAAAAATGTTCCGATGCTTGCAACGCCCCAGAAGAGTACGTAGGCCAGTGTTTCTGTCCAAGTGTCACCTGTCGGTAAAAAAAAACAAAGAGCTGATGAAAATGGTTTCACTGATGCTGTTTCGCACATCCTGACACCATTAAGAGGTTTGCTGACACGTCGACAAGACCCTGCGCCTCCAGTTTACACCAGGAGTTCCCGGACTCTGGCTAGCACCAGAACCCTCTGGAGGGCTGGCTAACAGGGCGACAAGAGTTTCGGTCTGGCAGTTTGGGGTGGGCCAGAGAATCTGCATTTCTAACAAGTTCCCAGCAGCCAATGCTGCTGGTCCAGGGGCCGCACTTTGAGAACCACTTGACGAAACTATTTCGTGTTATATCACACAAATAATAATTATTACTTTTAGATTATATGCTTTAACATTACATTTAATTCATAGTCCTATCTATGACGGATATTAGCTACTATCAAAATACCTACACAAAAAATAACTACAAAACATACGTGCTTCAAAAGTTATGTATTAAAGTCAAGTGTACAAAACAAAACTCAGTAACATTTTAATAACACATGTAACACAACTCCCCCACGTGCATTTCTGTCAACTCGAGTTCACGAGGGTTGGCAGCGGCCGGTGCGCTAAGATCAGTTCTGTCCTACTCCTTGAACGGCCGACCCCTCGTCGCCTCTTCCCTGCACGCCGGGAGAGAAAACGACGGCCCAGACTCTGGCCTAGAGCCGTAGCCGTCAGAGATCAAGCTGCACGATGTCCTACTCTCTTAAAAACCAAAGCAGGGGCCAGAAATCAGACATTATCCTATCTGAACATCACAAGGCTCACTATTTTATAACAGGTAACTAACATGAGATGTTACCATCCATAGCATCAACCTTTTTACTCAAAAACACATCCAAATTTGCATAACTGCTAATTTTCAGAGCTCTAGTCTTAAAATTCTTGGGCAAAGGAGAAAGGCAGTTCCTCCCCAGCCCGCCCTGGGAATCGTCCGTCTGTCCAGGCTGAGCACTTGGTCCTGACTTTCCGGCATCTCCAGAAGTTTCAAAGGGAAATGTGGGTATATAGTCCAGAAAACACAAAACAGATCAGAATGACAAAACTACCTAATTCAGCAGTGGAGTGGCTCCCAGAAACCAGCACTAGTGGGCGGTGTTTCACAGTCAGAGGGTTTAGGGAGTGAGCTGAGGTCGGCCTCTAAGGGATCATGGGAAGCACTTGCTGGCTGGCCCTGTCCCCTTCCCTCCTGCCCCCAAAGCTGACACAGGACCCACAGTCATGCCACATGGTGAATGAACCCTGTGCCCTCGAGCCCTGAGCCTGTTTTGTACTGAGAACTAAGAATGGTTTTTCCATTCTTAAAGACTCGTAAGAATAAACCACAGTGCAACAGAGCCCGTGTGTCGTTTGCAGAGTCTAAGACACTCATCTGACTCTTTTCAGAAGTCTGCTAAGTCCTGCTCCAGGGCACCAACAGGGCCATCCCGACCCTCTGCTCGACTGACTGACCCCTGCAGAGGAGCCGGCTAGGCTGGGCTGGGTGGGGCTGGGGGCTGGGTTGGAATTAAAGAGTCCTGAATTCAATAAATTCTCACTGAGGACTTACTACATCCCAGACCCAGGAGACAAAAAGGAATTCACACTGCCCTCAGGAAGCTGCTGATCCAGTGCGAAACACAAAAGAGGATGCAAATCATTACCACACCAGGAGAAATACAACAAAGAGGTACCTCTACAAAAGGAATCCCTGGATGCTTGCAGGTGAAGGACGAAGGTAAGTGCTGTAACAGAGCTGCAGGGGGCCCCATGGAAACCAGAAAGGGGGTGGCGCCCTCTGTGTGTGAGAATAAAGGGGCACTGTGCATGTGAGGGGAGAGGGGTGGCGGGGGGGGGGGGGCGGAGCAGTCCGCAGGGTTTCCTGAGGGGTCTGGCTCAGGCAGGCTGAGAATCCTTAGCCCAAGGACAAGTCCGCTAAGGGGGCGAGTGAAGACCAGAGGGTGTGTCTTCCCGAGTGCCCAGGGCTGCACCTTGAAAGTGTAATACAACCAAGCCACAGACTCCAACTCCCAGGGCTGAGCACTACCTACCTAATGGAGACACTTTAACCTTAAATGCTTATCAACTTAGTAACAGAGGAGGATACTGAGGAAAAAGAGAAAACCGGTAAAGTCCTTGTTAGAGCTCAGTTCTTCGGCAATTTTGCTTTCAATTTATTAAAATTTAATAAGTAACATATATCTATTATTTGACCAACAATAGGTGGTGGGTTAAATAAATTATACATCCATAAATGGAATACTTTGCAGTTCTTAAAAGAGCAACAAAAAAATTAAGGACATGGAGAAATGTTTATATTGCTCAGTGAAAAAGAAAAAAACATTACAAAAAAATGTGTGTCTCACTTTTGAAAAGAAATCACATACTTATAAAGATTAAAACATTAATATGTAAACAAGGTAAGCTTACCTCTGGGAGGCAGAATGATAGTATTCTTTTTTTGTCTGGCTGTATTTTCTATAATTACTATATGTTACTTTGGTAATAAGAAAAAATATTTTTAAAATCTTAAGTTAAAAAAAAAAACAAAAAATACTTACTGATCTACTAAGTACATATTTTTCCTCCAGTTATATCTAAGAACTAATCGCATCTGCTACTTTACCCATTAAATTTAACTGGGAAACGTCAAGTGTCCAGTAGACTCAGAAACTCAAGACGTTGCACAAGAAAGTTCTAGAACATGAACATGAGAACATGAAATAAGAGCAGACTTACCGGCCATAAGCAAACAGATAATGCACATTGAAAAGGCAACAACCATGATAATAGGCAACTGGAAGAGAAGGGAAAGAGAAACCATCACTCACGAGTGCTATCGGCGGTGCTGAAAATGCTATGCTTGAAAACGGACAAAGCTCTTCTGCAACCTGATACACAAAATATATTGTTTTTGGCAAAACATCATTATTTAGGGGTTCAATCACAACTGTCCAAATCTGCAGACCGGCTGAGTGATGAGATCTGAAGCAGCAAGGCTCGCTCCAGACCGAGGGGTGTTGGGTGGAGGGAAGGCGCCCAGGGGAGGACCCGGGCTCTAGGCCACCCCGCCCACTGGAACGGGACCCCAGAGAGGCTCTAGCAAAGTCCGGTGAAGAGAGGAGTTGAAAAAGAAGAGACGTGCCAAACACAGGCCGGTGTACCTCATTTACTGTGTGTCGCCTTACCGCGCTTCGCAGATACTGCTTTTTTTAGGAATTTAAGGTCTGTGGCAACCCTGCGTTAAGCAAGTCTATCAGTGCCATTTTTCTAACAGGCTCGAATGATGGTGAGCATTTTTTAGTAACAAAGTATTTTTTAATTAAGGTGTGTACCTAGTGTTTGACATAATGGCATTGCACACTTAAAAGACTACAGTATAAACTTTACATGCGCTGGAAAATCAGAACCTTTATGGGACTCTGTGACTCTCGCTTTACTGCGGTGGCCTGGGACCGCACCTGCCATACCTCCGAGGTGTGCCTGCACCCTGCCTCCATGTCACGAGGCTGCCTCCAACAGTCCCTGAGCACAGGGGAGTGGAGTCTCCTGCAGTGAGAAGCCTTCCGCACTCCCTCTGCTAATGTGACCTCGCAGGAAAAGGATGTGCAAGAGAGAGTCAAATAGGAAAGAAAAGAAACGCTCCAAAGTTATCTGACTCCTCTCCCAGATCTCGTCCTTGGGGGAAACCTAAGTATCTATATTCCGTTTAGAACAACACATAAGGTTTTAAGTCAAAGGGAGCTGGCACCATCTACGCCTTCTGACAACACTTTGTTAACAACTTGAAAAACATTAAGGTTTCTTACGGCCAGGAATTTCAAATCCCTTGGAACACTTAAAGGACTGTGAGAGTCTAATTCGTCCACTGAATAGTTCCCAAGAAACAAGTCTATGGCATCCTAGAACAGAAAGAAGAAAGTTATTAACGCCCAAATTAGATGTGATGATATTACTGAGGAATAGCAAGGACACAGCCACCTAATATCCAAAAACAGCATCGAACACATACTTACTTGTCTAAATCCATCAGAAAAGTTGTTCTTGTAATAGCGTATCAGTGAGTTCCAGCCATCCTTTATAAGTCCCAACTGAGTTCTCTTCCCAGTTCTGGTTAAAAGAGGTTAAGCTTTGAGTTACAGATTTGCATATTAAATTCTTACACTGTTTTACAGTGTGAGCATAAGTGGCCAGTAAGTATGTGGTATGGAGATACAGGAGTCACAAAGATTTAAAAAATCAACCCTGAAAATAAAAAGGAAACACCTTATAAAATAAACCACAATCTCTTTCTAAAATACTACCAAAGTAGGCACAAAGCGGGAAAACACTCACTTCCAGCTGCAACAAGAAACGGGAAACACACAGCCGGCTAAAGCGGTATGAAACAGCAAAAAGACTAAGAAATCTCATTTTGCTCCTAGGGAATCCAGACGACAGGAAAAGACCCAGCCTCGTCGGTGACAGGCTCAAACGTTCTGGCTCCGCTGCCCAGCGTCACCCTGGGAAGTGGCGTCAGAAGCATCTAGTGCCCGTTGGAGGTGCAGCACCCCAGGCCCGCCCAGCCCTGCCGACCCTGACCGGGTGACGTGGGGGCACAGGAAGTCCTGAGGGGAACTGAGAAGTGTGGTTCTCAATCCTCACTGGGCATGAGAACCCCCCAGGGAGGCTGAGGGCCTCCCTTCTGCACGGGCCCCTCCCCTAGCCACCTGGATGTGACTGGTGACTGGCGGGAAACGAGGTCCTAGTGCGGCTGTGAGGCCCCAGGACTGCAAGCTGGGGACCCGGACAGCTACCGCTATCTTGAGAGCATGGCCTACCTGGTAAAGTCAGTCTTCAAGGCGCCGGTTCCCGCGTACTGTTTGGCACAAGCATTTGCGTTGTCAGCCCAGGCTGTCAAGAAAAGTAAAAACCGGCTGATAATGATTAGAATGACAACCAGAGTTCTAAATGCAAAATATTAACTTAGTTCAAAATTTGAGTAACTTTGCCTCTATTAAAAAATTACCTACCATTCTTGTAAATCTTCTCAAAATCATCTTGTTCTTCAAGCTTCTGTCCCACATGCAAAACTCCTAGTCTCTGAAATAAGAACCACACCCATGTTTACGTGTGGTACATAACAGCACACATAACTTAGAAAAAAAAGCAGAGTCGCCAAGTCGCCACGTGGCTCCTGGCTGCAGGGGGAGATGCTGTCCTCAGTCCTGTCCTGCCCCCGCAAGGCTGCAAAGCCCCTCGGAGGGCGCCCTTCCCCCTGTGCCCCCCACTCCCCCTTGAGGCCCAGCACCCCAGGAACAGCAGGACTCCCTGTCCTCAGGGAGACGAGCGTCGGGGAAAGAAAAGCTCGTGCAGGATTCCGGCCTCTGCTTCCTCCTCCTCTGCCGTCCCCCAACCTTCTCCTGCCTTCGCCCTTCGCCCCGCTCACAGTTCACTGCCTGCAGACTTCGTGCCCCCAAATGTACCCGCTAACCCAGGCAGGGACCCTTTGAGCACTGGGTGAACGCCACACACTCACCCCACTAACTGCACGTCCACACAGCCCTCTGAGGGTTCCCGGGCACCCTGAACACCCCACGGCCTCTCCTTTGGGTTCACCAACCACAGATTAGGAACCCACCGTGGCGTTTGTCACCCACCTGCAACCCTCTCAGAACCACCATCTCCAGTGCTCACTTCAGACACTGGGCCCCTCCCCCTCAGATCGGGGTGCTCCACCCGCCCCCAGCACAGGAGCCACCCTCGACCTTCACTGGGGACCAACTCCGCCTCATTGGAAGGGGACAGCACGACTGGAGCCCACACAGTGGCAGGCACGGACGCGAGCCGGGGTCCTGCCGGGGACCCTTGGAAACCGGCTGGGGTTTTAACACCACATTCAGCACGTGAAATAGTGACATAAAGATTATAGAAGCTACTTAAATAGGTTTTTGTTACTCGGTCTTGGAACCACCATTCCTAATATTGTGGCTGCTGAAAACCATCCTCTGACGTCGCCCTGGCAGACTGACGGGGACGCGGTGTGACAGGAGCCGAGCACTCCAACAGGGAGCCCGCCCCCTGGGCACGTGCTCCGTGAGGGTCCCAGGGCGAGGCTCCCTGAGGGCGAGGTCCCACCTCCACATGCCCCACGCCCCACGGGGCTGTCACACGCAGAGCTGGATGCCTTCTGCTCACGGACACCACCTCTCACCACAAATGCCAACGTGATCTGGCAAGGCGGGCTTTACATACTTTTAATTCCCAATATAAGCAGAAGAAAATATTTATCTCTATTTTTATCAACAGCACGATCTTAACAGTAAAGCAAAACTGTGTCAGAAGCTTTTTACCTGGCAACAGCTGGACTCGCTGTTGCCAGTAATAAAAGAGATGCAAATAAAAACAACCTTGAGGTACTATTTTGTACTATTAAAATAGAAAATAGTTTTAAATAAAAATATCCAATACTGGCAAGAGCTCAATGAAATGGATTCACTTATCACTGCTGGCTGGTGCCAGCGTGAACGTCATGACCCTCGCGCAGTTGGGGCCATACTCTCTTTACCCCACTAACTGAACTTCCAAAAATTAACCTGAAGGAAATAATTCAAGCATATAACAATATATACAGATATATTCTCTACAGTGTTATTTATAGGCCAAAAATGTAGCAACTTCTTAAATGGCTTAATAAATTATAGTACAACTCTTAAAAACTACGATTCTGTATAATGCCGGAGGAAAACGGCAAGATTAAAAATCGTGCATAAATATACTGACCACACTTACAGAAAATGTGCACACCCACGGCTGACAAGCCACAAACACAGAGGGAGCTGCGTTTCGGTGGGGGCCACATGAATGTGTTGTCACTGGTTTTGCAAACTGAAGTTTCTTTCATTTTTTGCTACCGTATTTCACAAAGGCAAAGACGAATGCGCACCTGCAGCTGGGCCTGGAGCGAGCGCCGCGCCAGCAGGCTCTGGATCACGTTGGTCCTGTCCAGGCAGTCCATGCAGTTGCTGCGGAACACGCCCTCCTGGTTTGCCACCACCTTGCCGGTAGAGTCCACTAGAAAATAACTAAAGCATATTTGTATAAACACTCTCATACCGAAGCCAGTTAAACCTACTAAGGACATGCTTCTTAAAACACAGGTCTCTTACCGGTAACGTTATTAAAACCGGTAAATTCAGAGGTCACACAGGAAATGCATGGCCCCGGTGGCGCAGGTGAGAGAGCCCCCTATCCCACAACCAACCACCCGAGATGGGGAGAAGTAGCGTTGGGAGTATTGTAAAGGTTGCTATGGACACCGACCACGTTTCCCTATGGCCAAGGAAAGGGCTTCCTGCGGCATCATTATTCCACCTGCGTCCTGCGTATCGGGGTTTCTCGAGGCACGGTCCCTGTTCTAGCTGTATCAGAGTTCCCTGAGTTTGTTAAAAATGAAGATGTATGGCCTTGAGATAAACTGAATAAGAATCTCTGAAGCAAGGGTCAGATACTGTGCATTAGAAACACTTTCAAATCCTTTGTTCAAATGGGCAACATACACAAATAGCACAAAATTCATATGATACGATAGAGTGTTACTTGAAAAATCTGTCTCCCTTTCTCCCTTTAACCACCCAGATGTCTGCACTGGTGTCGACCATCGTTACCGGTTCTTGTGTTTCCTTCATTTTTAACCATCTCCTCAGATAATTCTATGCACTGAAAACATGACACTACATAGCGTGGAGGCAAAGAGAATGAACTCTGGCAGCAAACGGCCCGGTCTGCCGGCCTCAGTTCCTTGGGCAACGTGCTCGCTGTTTAACTTTGTGTGCTTAACCTCATCTCCGAGCCTACGGTTTCCATCTGCGAAATGGAGGCGGCGGCACCGCTCACAGGCTGCGATCAGGCTTGAACGAGATCGTGCACGATGCGCATCAAGCGCTCACAGAGCGTACGGAACAGCGCACGCAATGAACACTGGATAATATCAATTAATTAATTACGGCAGAGCAAACTGATAGAATGGTTTGTAGATTCCCTTTTCTGGCTTAAAATAAGTAGAGTCTGACACATGCACAGAGTACGGTAAACCCGCGAACCGACACGGTACATAACATGGGTAAACACACACGGGAAGTGCCATCAATATGGTCAGACCCTTGGAGCCATTACTCCTACTCTCAAGAATTTATTTTAGGAAATAATTGAACAGAAGTAAAACTATGTACACCGGAGTGATTCACGGCAGCGCAATCGTTCACGGTAGGAAGGGAAGAGGAGACCAGAGGCTGGGTGTGGAGAGCACTGGACGGGGGCGGTGACCCCCCGGTGGGACGCACAGGGGCCGGGACACACAAACGCTGTGAGGCCTGGGAGGCCAACGACAAAACGTCCCTAACGGAATGTTTAGTGAAAACACCTGAATATAAAACAGCAGTAAGCTAACTTCAATTATGTAAAAACGTGTGTGTGAAAGACGATTCATGAAAATATGAAAATACCTGGTCACGGGTCATTTTTAAGAATTCAAAAATATTTAAAATATAAAAGCTCATCTTTCCGATTAAAAAAAAACAACTTAAAAATAATAGTACAGACAAGTGCTGTGAATTTAGAGAATTCTAAGCCTGTTAGATAATGCATAATAAATATGTCCTTGTCCCTTGACCTCCGTAGAGAAATAATATAGCTTACCTCAATTCATCTTGCATTTCTGCTACCTGATCCAATAAAATACTTAGTCGATCCCATCTCATATTCTGACATTCCTTATGGAAGTCAAAGGCAACGTATCTACCAAAAAAAAAAAAGATATTCAAAACTGATCATAGATTATTCATTTTCCTTTTGTTAGTCACATCCTCACAGCCGATTTCCTCTCCGTGTATCACGGCATTCAGACTTCCGGGGAGCAGCAGAGCCTCCTTCACTCTGGGTTCGCCCCGTCCACACACACGCCCGCCTCCCTGTGCTTGTTACCGTTCCAATTTTAGTACACGTGCTGCCGCAGTGAGCACTGTGCTCATTAGCCACTGAAGGAAAAAAAAAAACGCACACACACCCTCGTCTACTTCCACATGCTCTTCTAGAGACCCTCGGATAGGAGAACAGAAGCAGCCCAGGTAAATGCTAGGGAAGAGCGCTCAGGTACAGCAATCAGATCTGGAATACGAAAGCCTTCTCCAATTCGGTATCTAGCTTATATTTACTCTCTACCCCCCTGTGCACAGAATAAGGTCCCATTTTATTGTTCAAAATGGTCAAACTTGATTCAGCCCAAGGAGAGTTAGACTGTCTGCTGCATCCTGGGGGTCGTGAGAAAGAGCAGAAGCAGGATGGTCCACACTCTGGTTAGCTACTGTCCACACTAGCAAAAACTTCCACTTCACCAAATGTGTACATTGCATATACACGTGGTAGAGAGGATTTTCTTGATTGTCAATCTGTAATGGGTTGTTTTCAGTTATCTAATATTTAAGAGGTGCAAATCTCAATGTTAGAATACATCTAACAGTGAAGACGTCCTACCTACTATGAGCTGAAAACGTTGCCCCTTGAGAGGGAAAAAAATCATTAACCAATTCCTGACAGCCAGAGCATGAAGATTGCAGAGCACCTGAGCACCAGGGCACATGACAATCCTCACGCGCTCTACTTCCACCCAGCGTCCCACTCAGGGATCACACTGAGCCATGGAGCAGGGCTGGAAGGGCACCACACTCGTCCACAGAATGTGGTTCAGAGGCAGGGTCTGCTCTCCTGGCTCCAACAGACGGGGCATCAACAGTGTGGGCTTCTAAGCCGGTCGAGACAGGGGCTCTTACGACCTCGACGGTCATCTCAGGTGAGATATTAGAAACACAATTAGAAATTGGTACAAAAACACAAAAATAGAGGTCAGCCAACTGAGAGGTTAGATGCTGGAAAGACTGGGGTGGGGCAGCATTTTCGAAGACAGCTCCAAAGAAAGTGACAGTGTGACAGTCACTTTGGAGTGCTCTGACCAGGAGTGACAGCGCTAGAATTCTCCAAAGAAGATGAGAAACTCACTAGTACCTAACTGCACCTGGATTCTCAAGCTTAGATCTTTCTAAAATCACATTTCTATCTTCTAAGAATGAGCTACATAGTTGTATTTTGATAATAACTGATTTTAAATATATTAATTTACTGCTGAACTCAACAGTCAAGCAGTTCTACTTCTTTCAAAGGTCTAAGAAGAAACCTGTGGAGACACATCACCTTGCGCATTCCTTTTTTTCATACAATTTCCAAAAGAATAACTTTCCATTCCTTAGAAGTGCAACTGTATGACTTTTCTCTGTCTGGTCATTCACCAATCCATCAACTTAATCTATTTAATTTACTCAAAGTAATAACAGTTAAAAAACTAAAGATGAATATCTATTAGATACCTGAAAGATGAAAATAAGTCTACCATTTAATTTCACTTTAACCAACAGACTGATCTTTATCCCTGCCAGAATATATAGGGAAGTGGAAAAAAAAATTAAATATACTTTTGAACATGCTCCTCAATCTGGTGGTCTTCAGAGCTCTGGGGTGTTCACTTTTAGCAGGAGGTGTCCTCCAAGTTCCCCGGAACATCAAGGGTGTAACCTTAGCCTCTGACCTATGCCTCAAGTTCTCACAGTCAGCTGCTGCTGCAAACTCAAGACAGCTCTGGCGGTGAGCACACCTATGGGCACCCTGTGGGGTGGAGGGTATGCAGAGGCACCAGCAGGCAAACCTCTTCCGGAGTACATGTGCTGGACCCCACACCCAGAGATCCTCATTCTTCAAGTCTGAGGGATATGCTGAGTAAGCGCCTCTGAGGACTCCAGAGCATGCCCTGGTCAGGAATCCCTCCTTGGAGTCCTCCCACATGTCCCTGACAGGTTCCACTGAGAAGGCAGAAATGTGCATGGGGTGAAGGCCTGATGCATTTGTTACAGAGCTTTAGAATTAGACAAAATAGACAAAGTCTTCCCCAAAGATTCTATTTTTGTCTATGTTTAAAATTTTCCATGTTAAAAAAAATGTCTCCCTAAACAACCCAGTACTGCCCCCAATGCCTGTGACCACTTCCTGCCAGAATAGAGCCCACTCTTCCTGCTCGCGTTTCCTGCTGCGGGAGCTCTAAATGGCCTGACTCATCACCCTGCACCTCCCCACAGGGCAACCGCTGATCTTTTAGGATCCTCATCCTCTGACAAGGCTGCACAGTTTATAACTGGTGACTGGTGACGTATAGGAAAGGCACAGCTGCTACTCCAGACAAGGCCATGCCAAAGCAAGCTGGCTCCAGCTCGTGGTGGCTGGAACCACAGAGACGACACCCAGCAATCGTGGGGAACTGCAAGTCTTGGCCCAGTGGTCACAGTGACACAAAGCCTCAAAGAGGGGATTTTAATCAGGGACTAAATGTTTACAAAATTAAAATTAAAATTCAATGGTTAAAAAGCTATTCTACAATAAAAATATACCAGAGAAAATTTCAGGCCAACAAAATCATGCTTTGACCTAGTATTTGAAAAAAGAGCTGAAATATATGTATGCTGTGAGCCCTATGTACTTGTGTATACATGCAAGTTACCATCCAATGTGAAAAGACCTGCGACGGGTTTTTAGTAAGGTACCTGATCATTCCGCTTGCCAAGGAAGACACCATGGTTGCAAATGCCTGTTCAAGTGGCTTCTCTGAGCCCTTCTGGTTAACCTGTAAAAAATTAAAAATAACATGGCTTTCTTTAAGTTTATTTAAAAGGAGAGAGTGACATCAGCAAAATGGCAGACTGGGAAGGTCCAAGTCTTGTTCCCTTACAAAAACACTGAAAAAGCCAGAAGCTGTCTGGCTCAGACCAACTGTGTATGAGCCCTGAAAAACAATCAAAGGTATTAAGCAACCAAACAAACGCCCAATCAAGACAAAGCCATCTTCAAAATCATTGGAGTTTTATGGAATTTTTACTCGCCCTTACCCCACTTCCCTTCCCAGTGCAGGGATGGTCTTAGTCTTAATCAGTGGCAACCTAGTTCTCGGTTCCTCTCCCCAAATTAGGAAACCAGACTTTATCTGCAAATTATTGTGTATGTTTTGTTCTGACCCGAAGGACTAATTCATTTATATCTGCCTTGTATAACTCTGAACATGAGCAGGAAATGATGGACTCTGCCTGTAAAAGCAACAAGATGGACTATAAACCAACAGATGCCTAGGACAAGAGATTTCAGGTGAAGACGTAAATTAGACCATATAAAACCTGAAGAAGAAGCTGGGGCATTACTCCTTGGGAAGTCAGGACATTCAAAATAGTCACCTATTAGGAGTATTTTAGAAAGCCACATGCATACCCAGGCAAGATGCATGCTCAGAAAAGTCCTAAGATGTTAAGGCTTCATGACCCCTAGGCTCAGAGTAATTTTAGCTAATCAGTGAAGGACTGCTCCAGCACAGAACCAATCTGCAGAGACTGGGAGCTGATGTTGTTCTGTTTTTTCCTTTGCTTTAAATCCTGGCATTCGAAAACATCTCTGTCAAAACATTAGCTGAACATGATCTAAAAGAATAGACAAGGAACGGTCTTTGCAAAAATAGTTTGGAAAAGTTTCAAAACAGTCTTTGCAAAAATAGTTTGGTAAAGTCTAAAAACAAATGGATTACTATAATCTTCAACAATCAAAACAAAAACAAAACTAAAGAACAGCAAACCCATGGAAAAGAAGAATCTAACTTTCAGAGTTATCATATTAAAACCACCCAATGCCCAAATTTCAACAACGACAACAATTACAGGGCATACAAAGAAAACAAGGCTTATTCAATGGAAAAGGATAAACTGACAGAAACCATCCCTGCAGAAACCTTATTAGAAAAAGGTTTTAAAACAATTGTCTTAAGTATGCTCAGAGCTAAAATACAGACAAAGAAATAAAGGAAATCAGGAAAACAAAATAAAAATACCAACAAATAAACATAAATTATACAAAAGTATCATACACTAGGTCTGAAGCTAAAAAGTACAAAATGGTAATGTTCACTAGAGAAGTTCAAAATCACATTTGAGCAGGAAGAAAAAAAGAAACAGCAAACTTGAAGATATAGGACAAATGAAATAATCAAGTCTAAGGGACAGAAAAATAAAGAAAAGTAAACAGAGCATAGGGAACTTCTGGTAAACCATCAAATGGACAATACACTTATTATGGAAGTCCCAGAAAGAAAAGAGGAAGGGGCAGAGAGATTATTTAAAGAAAAAATGGCCAAAAGCTTCCAAAATTGGATGAAAGACATAAAACTTCAAATCCAAGACATGTAACAAACTCCAAGTGTGATAAACCCAAAGATACCCACACCAAACATATTATAATTAAACTACTGAAATACAGAGAGGATACCGAAAGCAGCAAGAAAAAAGAGATTCATTATTTACAGGAAATTATCAATAGTCCAATTTCTCTTCAGAAACCTTGGCAGTAGGATGATATATATAAAGTGCTGAAAGAAAAAAATTGTCAAACAAGAATTCTTTATCTGGCAAAATCATCCTTTAAAAAATGAGAAACTGAGACATTCTTAGATAAAAAAAAAAAAAAAAAAAAAAAAAAAAGCTGAGGGAGTTCATTATCAATAGACCTGCCCCATGAAAGATGCTAAAGGAGTCTTTCAGGTTGAAATGAAAGGATGCTATAAGCAACTCAAAGTCACATGAAGATATTAAGATCTCCAGTAAACCCAAATACATGGTCAGCTATAAAAGGTAGCATTATTGTAATATTGTAATATTGGTCCACTTTTTATTTTCTAAAGAACTTATATACATAGAAAATAATTATAAATCTGTTATTAGAAATAAAATATAATTTGTGACATCAATAACATAAAAGGACAAGTCTTCATGGGAGTGGACTTTTTGTACATGATCAAAGTTAAGTTGGTATCAATGCAAATTAGGTATTACAACTTTAGGATGCTACGTATAATCCTCATAGTAACCACGAAGAAAATATCCAGAATATATATAAAAATAAATAAAAAGGTAATCAAAATGTGTCACTATAAAAAAAATTCATCTAAACACAAAAGAAGACAGTAATGGAGGAAATGAAGGACAAAAAGCTGTAAGACATACAGAAAACAAATAGCAAAATGGCAGAAATAAGGTTTTATGAATCTGTAATTACTTTAAATATCAATGAATTAACTCTCCAATCAAAAGGCATAGGTTGGCGGAATGGATTAGAAATTACATGATCCAACTATACGTTGTATGAGACACTCACTCTAGATCTAAAGACACAAACGGGTTGAAAGTGAAAGGGTGAAAAAGGTATTTCAAACATTAATCGAAAGAGAGCTAGGGTGACGATATTAAGATCAGACAAAACAGACTTTAAGTAAAAAACTGTTAGCAGGACAAAGGACATTATATATTGGTAAGACTCACCTCATCAAGAGGGTGTAACAAGACATCCAGGCACCAAACATCAGGGCCCAAAAATATATGAAGTAACACTGAAAGAATTGAAGGGAGAAATAGACGATCCCACAATAATATTTGGAGACTTCAGTAACTTACTTTCACAATGGATGAGTAGAACAACCAGACAGAAGATCAGCAAGAAAACAGAATCTGAAGACCAACAGCCAATTATATCTATAGGCCCTAACAGACATAAACAGAACACGCCACCCAACAAAAGCAGAATATACATTTTTCTCAAAGTGCATAGAACAGTCTCCAGGATAGATGCTATGTTAGACCACAAAATAAGTCTTAATAAATTTTAAGTAACTTAAGTCATACAAGGTATCTTTTCTGATCACAATAGAATGAAAACGATAATCAGTAACAAAGAAAACTAGAAATTTCATAAATATGTGAAAATTAAACAACATTGTGTTAAGAAAGAAATCACAAGAGAAATTAGAAAATACCTTGAGACAAAAACAAAAATACAACACATCAAAATTCATGAAATAAAGCAAAAGCAGTGCTAAGGGAAATCTATAATTGTAAACACACAAATTAAAAAATAAAACCTTAAATCAATGCTTTCACTTCATACTTTAAGGAACCAAAAAAAAGAAGAGCAAACAAAACTCAAAGCTAGCAAAGGGAAAGAAATAATAAAGACTGAAGCAGAGATAGAATAAGAAATAGAAAAACAACAGAGAAAAACTCAATGAAACTGAAGTTGGTTCTTAGGAAAAAAAAATCAACAAAACTGACAAACTTTTAGCTATAATAACCGAGGAAGAAAAAAAGAGAAAATTCATTACTAAAATCAGGAATGAGAGTTGGGACATTATTACTAATTTTAGAAAAATAAAAAGGATTATAAAGGAATAAACCATAAACATTTATGTCAACAGATTAGACAACCTAGATGAAATGAACAAATTCCTAGAAACACACTATACCAAAACTGAATTGTAGCATCTAACCTGAATTGACCTTATTTATTATATATAATAAAGAGGTTGAATCAGTAGCAAAGAAAAGCCCAAAACATGATGGCTTCACTGTGATGATGGTTCACAAATTTTCTACCAAAAATGTAAAGAATACCAATCCTCCTCAAACTCTTCCAAAAAATTAAAAAAGAGAGAAGGCTTCCTAATTCATTCGCTGAGGTCAGCTTATTCTGATACCAAAACCAGACAAAAACACTACCAAAAAAAAAAAAAAAAAAAAAGGTAAAAATCAATGTCTCTCATGAATATTGATGCAAAAATTCCCAAATAGTAAACTAAATTTAGCAGCATATTAAAAAAATTATACACCAAGACCAAATAGGATTTAGTCCCACAATGCAAGAATGGTTCAACCTATGAAAGTTAATAAATGTAATACATGACATTAATAGAATGAGAGGGGAAAAACCACATAGTCTATTCAAATAATGGAGAAAAAGCATCTGACAAAACTCAACACCCTTTCTTGATAAAAGTACTCAATTCAATGATCCAGGAATAGAAGGAAACTTCCACAACATGATAAAGGTCATATGTGAGAAACCTATCACCAACACACCTAATGGTGAAAGGCTGAGAGCTTTTCCCTTAGGATCAGGAACAATTTAAGACGCCGCTTTTGCCGCTTCATTTCAACATAGTACTGAAAGTCCTAGGCACAGCAATTAGGCAAGAAAAATAAACAAAGAAATCCAAATTGGAAGGGAAGCAGTAAAATTATGTTTCCGTATGACATGATCTTATATGTAGAAAATCCTAAAGATGCCATGGAAAGTTTAGAGATAAGTGAATTCAGCAAAGTTGCAGCATACAAAATCAACATTCAATAACCAACTGCATGTCTATACACTAACAATGAACAATCCAAAAAGGCATTTAAAAAACTCCATGTATAAAAGGCTCAAAAATAGCAAAATACTCAGAAATACATTTAACGAAGGAGGTGAAAAAGTTGTATACTGAAAACTACAAAATATTACTGAAAGAAACTAAAGACGACATACATAAATGATAGGGCATCGGTGATCATAGACTCAAAGGCTTAATATTGTTAAGATAATACTACTCAAAGCAATCTATAGTTTCAATCCAATCCCTATTAAAATCCCAATAGTATTTTTTTGGAGAAAAAGAAAACCCCATCCTGTACTTCACATGGAAGCTCAAGTGACTCCAAAAAGCCAAAACAATCTTGAAAAAGAACAATTTGGAGGTTTCATGCTTCCTAATTTCAAAACTTGCAACACAAAGCCATAATAATCAAATCGACTGTCATGCTGGCATGAGAACAGACAAAGACCAATGGAATGAAAAGCCCCCAAATAATCCCCTGCATATGTATTCAACTGATTTTTGACGAGAATGTCAAGATCATCCCATGGGGAAAGGACAGTCTTTTCAAGAAATGGTAATGGAGAAACTGGATATCCATATGCGAAAGAATGAGGCTGAACTATATATACAAAGATGACTCAGAAAGCGGAAGAGTTACCACGGGCTGAGGGGCGAGGAATAACGGGAAGTTATTGTCTAATGGATACCGTTTCTGTTTGGTAGAAGAAAAGGTTCTAGAAATGGTCAGTAGTGATGTTTGCACAATATTGGGAAATTCTTAATGCTACTAAATTTCACACTTAAAAATGGTTAAGAATGGTATTTTATGTTATGTAAAAAAAAAAAAAAAAAGGCAATTTTTTTGCTTGGTTTGTACCCCCCAAACAAGTAAGAAACATACCAGATTGACTATGACTTGTTTTCCATAAATAATTACTTGTGAATCAAAATGCCTTTGAAAACCATCCATCTAGAAAGGAAAAAAGAGTTACACACTTCGTCCGATTACATTATAAGAATATATATAAGTTTTTTAAAGTATCTCCTTAAATGTTCTATTTCTATATTCAAGAGAATGACAGTAGGTTGGGAACCATGTCTTCTAGATATTCTAAATACTATGCAGTAAATAGTAATTACAAGCCATTCTACTCTGAGCTGCAAAACTACCAATTCTGAGAAAATCTCAAATAGAAAACACTAAACACGATAAACGTTATAAAGTTAATTTTGAGATGCCATTCAGTCCCAGCTCATTTTTCCACATTTCTAACACGCCATCTATACAACCTTTTGGTTTAGAGATTTGCTTTGTGCCAGAAACAAGAAAGGCCTCAAAAATGTTGGATTCTGACTTATGGAGAATAAACACATGCTCTACATGTAAACTAGAATGTCATTATGCTTCTATTTTTAGCCAATAAGAAAAGTATGGAAGATACACACGTGATTTGCTACTTTGTTGATCTGTGGTTGTGGTTTGTATTTGAGATTTGGTCTTTGAGACCAGAAAACTGGTATTGATCCTCGAGTCTAAAAGAAAAGAGAGAAATGTGAAAAGAAACATAAACACACACAAAATTGTTTTTCTCAGCTTACTGTCAGTAGTATATACATATCAATGACTACAAAGGAAAAGCTATAAATACAACCTACAGACGATGAAAGAAGTCCAGGTGTGCCTGCTCCTACAGTTCGTATTTCGTGGGAATACATTTAAAAAGGCCTTTTTCTCCTGATTTTATATACACTGCACTGGTGTAGCACGCACTTCATTGTTTCCCCTAAATCCTAAAATAAATCAATTATCTAAGAGTAAAAATTAACAAGTTATGTCTGTTACATAATTTGGCACTATAACAGAGCTGGAAAATTATCCATTCTCAAATGAATATGTTGATGAACTCATAAATTTAGCCACCAGTGCTCTAGAGCAGCCAGTGACCCACGACTCTGTAAGGGGGCAACGAGGGAGAGGGCGGGGGGCAGGGGGGAGAGAGAGAGAGACTGTCTCACGGTGAAGGGCAGGGAGAGAGTCGGCTGCCTGTGCTATCGTCACTGCCCCGAAGGAACCGAGAGGGTTAAGCTGTCAGCTGGCTCCGTCTCCATAACCCTGGCACCTCCTACCCTACCCTCTCCTTTAGGGATTTAATTCACCAGGAGGAAATGTCAGCAACTAAGTGCCGGATTAATGTTTTGGGTGAACTTTTTCTGCATTGTAGACGATGACATTACTTTAAAAAGGAGGGAAGAGAGATTTCAATAATGACAGAAAACAACCACCCAGTGGAGAAGGCCGACGGGCTTGCCTGAACGAACGAAGCCCTGCTCCCATTGTAGTGCACGATCTGTTCGGTTTCTACGAAGTTGGCTGCATGGCCTTCAGAATCAATTCCTAAATTGAAAAAAATTAGAATTAACTATAATTTAGTGCATAAGAAGAACACCAGAAACTCACTGATTCAGTTTATTTTGGAGAGAACTAAGTCAGTTCGAATTAGTGGAAAAGTACTTACCAAAAATAAATTTTGAACAAATGTGCAATACATGATCAGAAATCTAATAGAAGCACATTTTAAACAGGCTTACAGGGATGTATTAAGGACCCGTTACTAAACAAATGAACTTGGTTGCTATTTAATATATCAGTTATTTATACATACACAATCCTGTAATTCTTCTAAAACAGTGTTTCTCAAACTTGAGATATACTTTAAAGAAAAAACAATTTCTCAAGGACCCCTGAGAGTATATCCATAAATCCCAGTTTGAAAAATACTAGTTTGAAAGTTCAAACCACTGAACATAATAGTTAATGCAAATGTAGCCATTATGTTAATATCATTTTGTTATAATAATGGAAATGGTCCAGCAACACTTATAATAATTTTAGTTATTTTAAAATGAAAGCACAAAAATTGTATATGATCCTAGAATTTCTATGACTCCAGGAGTATACCCACAAAGCTTAGTTTGAAAAGCACTGCTCTAGTGTTTAGTCTTAAGTCTGGTTAGTCCTTTCAAATATTTAAAGCATTCCTTTATAGTCATGTTCACAAGATCTGTTTTTACTAAGAAAAGCTTGCTAAGCAAAGGCAAGCTTTCAAGCTAGTCCATGACTCAAACTACCGAATTATCAGAAAGAAATCAACAGATATTAAACTGTTTCAAATATTTCTTAACGTTCTTTCTACTTGACATCTTTCTCAAACATAACATTCTGAGGTGTCAGGTATCAGTCTTTTTGTTAACATATTACCAGAAGGGGACATAAGTTTTGAGTCAAATCAGTAATAGAATGCCTTCTCAATATTCTCTACAAGTACTCGTCCGAGGCAAGGGCTATACTTGGTTCTTTCCATAATTCCCATAAAGGAAAGGAAGACTGTGTAGTTATTTTTAAAAGTGAGAGAGAGAGATGGAGAGATGAAGGTGAGGGTGGAGGGGAAAGGAAGGGAGAGGGAGGGAAGGAAGAAGGGGAAGCGGGGAGAAGGGGAGAGAAGAGGAGAGAGGGAGAGACCTTCATGAAAAGATTTCCATGATACATTAAGTTTAAAAAAAAAAAAAAAACCAAGGAGCAAGAAAATGTGCACAGTATACAACCACTGTACACAAAAGGAGAACACACCTGTAATGGCATAAAAATTATCTGGAAGGATAAACAGAAACTAACAACTGATCTGCTGGTGGGGGGTTAGATGTAGCAGATGGGGTCAGAAATGAGAACCATTTCTGATTGCTGAACTATGTGAATGTATTACCTATTCAAAAAATTCAATTAAAAATATTTCCATCCAAGAAAATCTAATTACAAGGGAATCGCTAACTCTAACTCTGGTTCCGTGATCTTAGCCAGCTCACTCATGTCTTTCTTCCCTTGATATATCACCTGTAATATGGGAGATTAACAAAATAATCTTTACAACTTCCTGCCCCAAAACTACTACCATTTATATAATGGCCCATTTATAGTCTGGCCAAAAAAAAAAAGAAAAAGTAAAAGTTACTCCTTTTCATGACAGTAACTTTTAATATAGATTTTAAAAGTTTGGTTTAAGCAAATTGGCATTTGCTAGTCCAATGCCTAGAAAACAATTGCTCAAAATGAAACTCTTTAAAGTTGATGGCATAAAGTCAACTGTCCATCCATCTCCATGCATGAAAGAAACCAAGGACAATGAAGGAAAATACTTTCTGATACAGGTTTAGGTTACTGAAAACTACACTGAGTTCAGCTGCACTGTCAGGCGTCCAGCAAATCACATGACCAGTTCCTCTTCAAGTAGTAAGCAGCAGTCCCCAGCGTCTCTTAATATTTGCACTATAACATAACAACGGTGGCTGGCGTAAGGCACAGAAGACCTGCCTAATTATTCCAAAGAAGCAGGAGATAAACATTTATAAGGCTATAAAATGATAATAATAAAAAAAAACAGAATACAAAATATTATAGTCGTGTCACTGTAAAACAAAATGTTAAGTAGTGATATAACCCGGTAGTAAATCACGCTGACTGAATCAATCTCACCTCTTACATAATAGCGCACGCCGGCTCTGAAACAACTCCTCCTTGAGATGAGAATCCAATCAAAGTACTTTCCATTAATAGAACAGGAGTGCATAGTAATAACTGAACTACATTAAGAAAAATACGTATACAGGAATCACATACATTATTTCCGGATTAAACAACTCTGACAAATTGTATGTGGGGTCTGAATCTAAATCTACTTGGGTATCCATAGACATCTCAAGCTTCACATGTCCAAATGGAAGTCTGACACTTCCGGCCTCTCTCCCACCTCTAAACTCTTCCCTACCCCAGTGGATGGCTTCCTTCCACTTACTCTGGCCAAAAATTTAGATTCATAGTAAACGTCTCTCTTTCATGCTCCACATACAATTTGCAAAAAACCCTATTAGCTCTACCTTCAAAACATATGTAGAACCTGACCGTTTTTCACCAGCATCACAGCTACCACCCTGGTCCCAGGTGACATCACCTCCCCCACCCACATTACTGAAACTGCCTCCTAATTATTCCTTGATTCCTCCTTTGCTTGCCTGTGGCCTTCTAACACCACCATTAAAGTGATCCCGTCTCATCGGGCCAATCTTCCACTCAGAGGCCAACGGTTCTCATCACAGTTAAAGCAAAGACATGGCCTATTCGGCCCTGTACCATCTGGGCCCGGCTCCTTCTCGGACCACCTCTCGCTTTCCACTCTCTCTGCTCCAGTCATGCTGCGGACTTGGGGCCTTTGTTCTTGCTGACCTGTCTGCATGTATGTGAAACATGTAACTATTCGTCTAGCCAAGAAGGCACATTAGACGAAGCTAATTTAAAAGTTTAGGTTTAGTTAAATGGACAAACTGCCTAGAAAAAGGGATCCATTATCACCCTTGACATTATCTGTCCATTTATAACCTCATTTGTGGGGAAAGGGGGGGGAGGGACACACAAGTTACCCAAACCCATTAAAGTGCTTCCTAAATACGTTTGCTCTTGTTTTATCCTTAGGAGAGTCTGGAAAGCTCCAGGAAGGGGAGGAAAACACAACAAAACAAAAACAGAATAAGGAGGAGCACTTATCCTGAGATTTTCTCATTTTTATTCCTCTGCCACTGTGAAAAATGTGTCCTCCATTACTCTTCTGCTTTCTTTACGTTTCACAAGCACAGTAACTGAAGGAAATCATGTTGACACAGCGAACAAATAAAACACGGGCTGCTGTGTCCGTCAGCTTCCTGGGGGTTCTTGGCAAGGGTCCCCTGGGTTTCTGCCGCCCACAGTCCTGAGACAGGCACGCATCAGCGCACCGTGCTGGCCCTTTCGCAGCCGGCTCGCTTTGCTTCCCTATTTTTATTCTGATGTTTATGACAAAGGTAAGTTTTTTAAATGGACTTACAGATAAATGATCGGGGCTCATTCTGCGTTCGTGCTGATCCTACCCCTACCCCAGCAGCATCTACCTCCATTCTTCCTGCGGCTATCTCAATAGCCAGGTTCCAACTACTCTTGTTCACTGATACGCGGTCTAACGAAGGGAAAACACAGTGTACCTTTTCCTCCTTTACACCGCCAGCCCCAGCACTCTTGAAGAGAGAAGATAATTCACTCTGAAGAGCACATTCTTTTAAAAAAACATAGTCATTTACAACCACTATTCTAAGACTTTATGTTAATGGGTTGGATTAAAAGCAGTTTCTACTAATTCTAAAATACTCTCCTCATAAAATATTTGAGACTGTCTCTAAATCTGCCTTATAATAATATTCGAATAAAGACATTAGAAAACTAGGGAGCGTGACATGTAAGGATACAGCCATGTAACACTGGAAGAGCAAACCGATGGACCTAAAAGGAAGACATGCATTACGTTCAGAAATGAATACACTTTACAAGTAAACAGACAGCACACTATAGAGTGCACTTACACACGAGGGAGCGACACACAGATACTGCCAGGTAGTACACTACGGGCAGCTGTGCATCTGAAACGAGCGTCTCCTGCGTCACAGCGCCCACGGTCACGTGGGCCTGCGCATTCGGGCCGCACCACGAATGGAACCGCTCGCCGGTGCAGACACAGCCCCTCCCTCCTTTCCAGTCTCCGCCTGCAACAACTCCACCCTCCAGGGGAAGATGCTCATGCTAACTGTCTGCAGCTCCAATTCCCGTTCCCAAAACATAGTGCAAGTGACAAGAAATAATGCCTTTAGGCAAACCTATTTACCTGGATTCAGTACATTATGCTTCCTAGCTGGGCCTCCTTGTTTGTACCTCACTTCTATAAGCTAAGGACAGAGGAAGGTGACATCCGTGCATCTCTCCTGGGTGACTGAACGGATTCCACCCCCACAGGAGGACAAATGCAGAGCACACGGCACCACTCGCCTGGGGACTTAGCTCTGGCCCTCATTTCTCCACTATTTATCCACCAAGACCCAATCTCTCTCTCTTATAGAAAACAATGTATTTTTACTTAAGGCTTCTACAGGAGATCAGAGCAAAATAATTAGTCTTCTTCAACCTAGAACAATGTGAGAGGGTAGGCCTGATCAAAGCTTGTAAGTCATAAACAGAGTTAAATTAGAATTATTTACCCAAATCTCTGATTATGTCGCCATTTTACAACATGTATTCAATTAAAACTTGGACTATGACGAATGAGCAGGTTTTATTTAGTGTAAATTACCTCTGGCTGAGCAGAAAGTTCTCGTAAAAGATGACAATTCCATACAAACCGCTGATCCGCCTAAGAGAGAAGTTTTAAAATTAATAAAAAATCTCCTGCCAAGGTGTTTCTATAGGAAGAAAAGTGACAATCAACGTTTCCACCTCATAACTAGACACAGGTCCCTCTGACATGCTCCAAATGGAACTGCTCTTCCCCGCACCCCTGCACCCCCGTCTGGGTACGCCGCCCCCCTTCACCACCATCTCTGCCTCGAGCCAGGGCTGCCGCCGAGACGGAGACCTGGACCTGGAGTCCTCACAGGGTCTTTCCTTCTCACATGTCCGGTCAATCCCACAGTCCAGAATCACCTTCCAAACTCGTCTTCTCTACACATTACTGCCATCGTCCTTGGCCAGCACTCGATCCCAGCCTAACCATAAAACAGCTTCCCTCGCCTCGAGTCTTGGCCTTGAGCTTCCCACCCACTCCACCCCCACACGCTGCCAGCAGTTCTCCAAGAAGACAGGCCTCCTGTCTGCTGGAAATTCTTCACTGACTCCGTCATCTAAAGAACCAGATCTCCGCGTGGCCTGCCCGTGCCTGGGATCTGGCAGCCCTCACTCAACTCTGATCTCGTCTCTGGAGCTTCTGACTTTCAAACTATAAACACAGAAGAAGCTCCCTCAACAGCTCAGTGGATTAACCAATTCTCTCCATTCTCTTTATAGGAGACACAAACTGACAACTCCCACAGCCCCTCCAGCCAAAAGCCGCAGGACGCGGCTCCTGCACTCGGCTGTAACCGGGTGAGGGGCGCCCGTCCACAGGTCTGGGTGTGCCCCCCATCGGGCTGTGCCCCCCATCGGGCCGTCCTTGTTACGCGCCATTACGCGATGTAACTAAATCTCTCACATATCGATTAAATGTGACTTACAAACAAACTGCTGTTTCCATAAAGCTGAATGATTTGGAATTTAACTGATAAAAGGCAAGTTGATAAAATAAAACTACTGTTGAATTAAAAGTGGGAGTGGCAACTATAAAAGATTAGAGAAACGTAGTAAAAATCTATAGGATTCTGCAAACAGATTGCTCTGTAAGTGTCAAAATCTTTAGAAACTTAAACTGGAAAGTGTATGGACGTAATTCATCCCGGAAAGACAATCAGGAATCAAGGAACCAGAAACAAAGAAAAGCCTAAGGTTCTATAATCAAAATATTGACCAATGTAAAATTTTAGGTTAAAATAAAATATTTAAGGTATATGTGATGTATTTATCACTTCTATGGTTCCCTGTGTTAACTCTGACCCTTGATTAGCTGCCAAAAATTTCCTTTCCCTTCCCTACAGATGTGATGGCTTCTTTTTCAGTTTTACCTGATAGCGTCACTGTCTCTGCCTGGAACCCTCCCCTTCCCATTGTCACCTGACCAGTAAGGCCTATTCATCAGTCTCAGCTCGAAAGTCAGCTTTATAAAGTTGTCCCTGACCCCCCCAGACAGAGACCCACATTACTTCGGGATCCCACTACACTTTGGCACATATCATTTGATAAACCAATAGAGAACATAGCGACTGCTTAAAGTAATAGTCTACTTGTAGTTAAAAGCCAAATTTCTTTTTTCTTTTCTTTTTTTTTTTTTTACTTTCATTGTATAGTTTTATAATCAAGTTTCCTGTTTTCCAGGAGTGCCAAAAGTATGTTAAAGGATGAAGTGGACATTTACTTGCTGGTGAAAGTTGCAATTTATATTTTGTAGAACTGCACAATGAACAATGAATGACAATGCAGAAAAGTGGGTGGTTTTGGAAAATGATTAGAATTAGAATAAAACGATTGCAACATCCTGTCAGAAGCATGAGGTTATTGGTTTTTTTAATCATTTACTCTTTTTTCTTTTTCAATTATAGTTGATATTCAATATTATTTTATATTAGTTTCGAGTGCATAACAAAAAGCATTTCTTACATCGGAACCTACACTAAGCTGACATAAATTTTACTAGATTACACTATGAAATCTTTAAAAAAGCCGGTCAACTAAAATATTGATTTAGGTTGAACTGTATGAAATTATCATTTTTATTGCTTAAAACTGGTCAATTACTGGCACTTTCATATGGTTCAACCTAACAGGTAACTGAGAGCAACCTTATAAATTTTGTCTGCCCCCAAACATATCTAATATCTGTTAATAAAATATCAAGATAGCAATTACCTGCAGGTTCCTGACCAGCAGAAATTTTAAGTTGTGATCATTTGAGGCCTAGTCTTACAGATACACTCCTCTTAAAAAATAAAAAGTAACGACCCCCCAAAATAAAGACTTTTCAGGTTGTTAATTCAGTAAGTTTTTACCTTTTTAGCTGCAAAAACTATAAAATAACACCACTGAAAGAAATAGCATCACTTGTCAAAACATTGATTTTATAAGCATAGTTATATTGCTGGTGCCGACAGCTGCCCACTACAGAACAGGGAGAGCTGGGCGGTCAGCAACAGTGTGTCCAGTCGGATTTCTGACACCTACGCCCGCGGTTCTCAATCCTGTCTGTGTAACACACACCAATTCTGGGGTCCCGAATTTGGGGTCGTGATGTGTACTTGAAACATGGTATGTTTTCAAAGCCGGAAACATGATCCCGATATAATCAAGACTGAGAAAAATTAATATACATTTTTACAGATGAAATAGATATCCCCCTTTAAAAAAAACCCCAAATATGTAAAAACAAGTGACGATGAAGCTTACCCTTTCCAAGAGACTCATTTCTTGAAATTCTGGACTAGTGTTGGACAGCCGCTGCAAAGTATGGGTCAAATCATACGTGGTTGAAAAGTAAAATCCATCCACACTCAAAACATGGTTGATCATTGCTAGGAAAGTTTTATTATCTTGCAACTGTAAACAAAGGGGAGGAGAAAATTAATCCATCTCATACTTGAAAAGGAATCTGTCAGCGCGAGAAAAGGATGAGAACCACCTGTAAGTGCGCCCCTGTTAACCACCACTGGCACAGGGACTGGGCCGGGGAGGGGATGCGCGCCATTTCCACAGGACCCGGACGGTTCCTGACACAGACGGAGCTCGATAAACAGTGCGCGGTATCACTGTATCGACTGATATAGTAATTTTACTCTAATGGGCAGAAGAGTCATTTTAACAAAACACCGCCCCCTTAGGGAGCTGTGTGCCAGACACTGCACACAGATTCTCTTTTATTTTCAAAGACAGCCCGACTAGGTTAGTGTAATTATCCTCACAGGTGAAAAACAAATTCATGTGGGGCCTGGTAACACAGAGAGCAAGTAACAAGAGAACAGTACCCTCGTTCTTAAGGTGAGGGTGAACGGTAAGTAAAATAGCATTCTTTTTATAAAAAAACAAAGATAAAAAGAAAGTACTTCAAAAGTAGTATTTATCTTTATTTTCTGATAATCATTTTGGCTGGCTTTCCCAATGAATACCAAGGTTTGACGTTTGTTATTCCTCGTTTTAAAAAATAACCGTTAATGTTTGTGACTCGGGAAACACCACCACTCCGCCATTAACGCGGATGGGCCCTCCTTCACCAGGACCCCCGGCCGCGTGCTCGTCTCCCCGACAGCTCTAGCGCCAGCAGCCCCTACTCAGCCATTCGCGTTCAATCTGAATGTCACTTCTAGAGTTGCCACCTTTTGTTTCTCTGCACTTTCATCTTTGGTGGGCTAATTCATTAGTATGTTAATATAACACGATCAATGACACACAAACTGTGCTGCTGGGGGCCTGGGATTACCTAAGCCATGGTAACTCAAATCTGTGCATGCAGGAATTGTGCCACAGGAGGGCTGTTTGAACATGTACGTACACACGCGCACACACATAGTCACATGTGGTAAAAGTGAAGACAACTTTCCCTCGGTGGAAAGACAGACTGAGTGAAACTTCAAAGGTATCTAATATTTTATTTCTTTGCAAAAAGGATATGAAGTTGAATCTGGTTGTTGAAAACATGCATTTTCTGTCTGTCTTTTTCTTTCCATATGAAATTTCATAATTTAAGAGCTGAGTTATTTTATTTTTTTTTTTTTTAAGAAAAAGATAAACTATATGAAGAACTTTTTACATCACATTTCATGGCTAGGTACAAAGGTATGCAGATGACCCTGCTCTGCAGGATGCTTAAATAATCAGGCATAAAAACCAACTCTTTGTGGTCCATCGCCCTCTCCCCACCTCGGGACTACTTCCTTTGGGTTTTGCAATTATTAAGTAAGTGCTTCCATTTCTTACCTGAATATCAGTTAAGTGTAACATTGTCTTCTTATAAGAAAGGACATCAAAATCTGTTGCTTTCCATATTACATGATTAAAAAATTCACCTATTTTTGTCTTTTTGGTAATGACAATTAGATAATTTCCTGTAAAAAGCAAAGCCAAATTCATATAAATATAAATAAGGAACTCCAAAGCCAAAAGTAGCAGTCCTTATTACTTAAACTCTAAAAACGAACAGAATGAGATTGCATTGTGCTATACAGATAAAAGGCTCATATTTTTTAAAGCAATCTTATAATTTATGAATAGAAAGACCAGCATATTATTTAGAAAAATCCTATTGAAAGGTCAATTTATTTTTTTCTCAAAAAGATACAAGCAAAAGCTTTTGGTAGCCAAAGCAGTGATCTCAGAAGATGAAAAGGAGGGACAGAAGACCCTTCTTCTCTCTTTCCTGTCATCCCCAGGGCAGGCGAGCTTCTGCTAACACATTCCCAGTGTACCTTAAGGCGCCCAGCGCATGAGATCTGACCACTGCAGGACAATGCCCCATCTGGATCACTTCTGCATCCTCAGGTCATTCTAAATGGTGAGGGAATGTGCTGGGGCGGTATACTGAACTGGTTACTATGACGGTACAGAAGATCCCCAAACTCACAACAGTTTGACTCGTGATTTTTCGACTTTACAATAATGGTGCGAGAGCAATCTGCATTCAGTAGCAACTGTACTTCAAATTATGAATGCTGATCTCTTTCTGAGCTAGCGATATACTGTACGATACCCTCTTGTGATGCTGGGCAGCGGCAGTGAGCCACAGCGCCCAGCCACGCACGTGATCGCGAGGGTAAACGGCCGATACTGCACGGCGTATCCACTGTGTCAGGGGCTTCTGCCCACCTGCAGGCTAATGCAGTGTTCCGAGCACGTTCAAGGCAGGCGAGGCTAAGCTACGATGGTCGGGAGGTTAGGTGTATTAAACGCATTTTCAACTTGTGATATTTTCAGATTACGATGGGTTTATTGGGACATAACTACATCGTAAGTCGAGGAACATTTGTACAAAGATGAGTAGTCAGGAATCAAGAAGCCATCACAGCACCATACCCAACACACCAACCCTGATCCTGGCCACCTCCTCCCACAAATAACACAGGATAAGCCTTTCCCACTGACTAATTCTTCAGCCCTGTTCAAGGTTCTCCCCAACGAGTGTCCTCCCTCAAAATTTTCCTACATGTGCCTCTCTCCTAGGACCTGTCACACTGTACTGCAGTAATTTACCATTTAAATGCCTCTCTCACTAGATGGTAGGGTACAGGACAGAAAAGACTTGCATTTTTATAACTTAGCATCTAGCACAGTGGCTGATATAACAGGAAATTTTAAAAAGTTCAATGCAATTTAGAGAAATACAATCACTTTCCAAATAATGCTGAACCAGGTGGCATTCTCTAACACGCACTATGTCACGTTCGACTCGGTATGGGGTTGAAGGTAGAATACTCTGGTCCATCGATACATTTAAATTTTTATTTAAATATTCTCAGATTTATGAAAAATGTCTAGCTGACTAGGGATTTCAATTCTTATTGAAATAAAAACAAAACTTTTTAAATTGAGCCTCACGCCTATAAATTTAACCATTTATAATTTGGGATATATGACTTTTACAAATATCTACTTTGTAAATACCTAACTTACAGATTTATTGTCTGAAGCATGCTATGAAGCATGTCTTCATTTTATCTAATAGTGACAATTTATTACCAAATTCTTTGCCTGTCTTAGCTTATTTTTTCCTTACCTGCCACCAGATGGATTGTGCCCAGTATACCAAATATTGGTCTTGTGACAGCTGAAGGAGGAATATCTTTCTTGACTTAAAAAGAAAAAAAAAAATCACATAGAAAATGCTCACCAATAAAAAGGGAAATTCAGTTACTTCAACTAAATCAACATATATTATTTCTTCTTAGAAAGCAATATTCCTTCATTAGTGTTACACCCCCATTTTGGTAGAACTTAGAATAAGACGACCACGTAACATAAAAGGTCTCTGCCTGTCTCGCACAAGCTGTCAGAAGTGCCACGCTTCAGCATTCTCATCAGGTACAACATGGGTTATTTTCTACTGTCAACTTTCAGTGAAATTTAACCAACCTCTTGCCAGAAAGTAAGTCCTTATCCCTTTAAGAGAATTAGAAAGTAAATGAAAGGGAGGGTTGAGAAAAGATTTTCATCTCAATGTACAACCAGAGGCATGCAAAAAAAGACATGCCTATCCATGTCTACGAATGCGGGAAACAAAGGTGTAGATCTCAAGGAGGTGAGGGAGGGAAAGCCTCGCTCTCGTGCCTAACAGCAACACACAGATGCAGGGAGGCGTCATCACTGCGATTTTCTCAATAATGTCCTTATTAATAAATTAACCTATTAACCTTAGATTGTAGGGTTCATTTCATAATTGTTAAACTTTCAGCCAATGTGTTTCACAAAGCATTTTGTAGAACTCTATTTTAGGGAATAATGCCCCAAAAGGCGGGAAGGGAAGGTCTCCCCACCATTTATTTTGCTACATCCATATTACCTCTATTCCCTCTCCCAGAAACAGTCAGAATGCCCACTAAGAGAATATAGGCACCAAGAAGGCCCACAGTAAAACAAAGTGGTTTTGCTGTTTAATTCATGGTTTTCCAAAATTATGTGGCCATAAAAATTTTCTTTCACTGACAGCTGAATTATCACCTTGGAATCCATTTTGAAACACTGCTATAAACCCAAGTTCTTTTTCTTAAAGGCAGTCCTGTAATTCTGAGAAAGGTCTAAATTTCACTTTTGTTTCACTCAGTAATTCAATTTACTTATCAACGCTATGCCACAATTAACTAACATGAAAAATGGAAATACCAGGACAGTGAAAAGCTCAAAGAAAATCTGAATATACTGAGATCATTTGAAAAACTTAAATAGAGCTGCGAGCTATATTAAATGAAGTGTAATACCAACAAAAGTATAACAATTCCTAAGAATGTGTTTTAATTTTTCATGGGAGAAAAAAAAAAATTCCTTTCCATGGTAGTGGTCTGCACTTCCAACGGTAAAGAGAAACTGGGATAGAAACTGCGAGTGAGTCGGCCCCTCATCATCACTGACTTTGAGTCAAAGTACCTCCTCGTGTGTCTACTGATAAACACCTGGTATTACCTATACATCCAAAAGATTCACGACCTTTAGCTTTGTCCACTCAAATGAGTCTACGATCTCTACCTACAAAGTAAATGTCATTAAGAAGTTAAAAGTGATTGAAAACGCACCCATATTAAAGCTTTTATAAGACACTAGGTTGCGCTGACATGGTGTAAGGAAGCAGCGTGATTTAACTGCAGGAGAGGAGCACCGGCACTGGCCGAGACCGGTCAGCTACCCTGAGGGAGCAGCCACCAAGCCATGGACAGAGCAAACGCTCAATTAGCAAACTAAAAGAGGGCTCTGACTCCCCTTGATGAAAACTATAAACATGGTGCTTACCAGAGTAAATAGACAACCAAGGAAACAGAAATGTATAGTCATATCTTTCTTATGTTTTACTACCCTATGCAAAATATTTTCATATTTCATTTAATCCATTCAAAGAATATTTACTATTTACTCAATGCCTACTCTATGGTTACTCAAATACTGTACTTAAGAAAAAATATACAACTCTGTCTAGAGGTGAATTTTTAAACAAATGAAATATAAAAGTCTAAATGTGATACACATGGTAAATTAATGTCACTAAAATTATTTCACATTAATCTAGTCAGAAATAAGCGTTCCACACAACTGAAATAAAAAATTTTATACCCAAAAAAGCAAAATCAAAATATAACTGGATAGACAAATGAGACAGACAGATAAAGCTTAGAAAAATCATCTGCCTAAAACACAAGTTTTAATCAGTGATGTTTACACTATCTTTCATTTATTAAATTATCCTCGCAGTCATAAATATTTTAAAAAACAAGCAGCTATTAAAATTCCACACACTTAATGCTAAAACAACCTTCCCACACTCAACATACCTTAAATCTTACAGCTATAAGGAACTCAGACATAGCAAAGTACAGATAAGAGAACAAAGAAATCATTGTTTTTAAAGCATTACAGATAGTAAAATTTTCAAGTTCATTTCTCCATTTTGTAAAAATGAGAAAGCATAAAAATTAATGTCTAAAAATCAAATGAGGTAGCAAGAATTACAATTTTATAAGAAGATACTCAGGGATCCACATACTGGCAACCTCTGATTAGTTTATCTTACTGCAACTTAGGTATAGAATCTTTCTCAGAAACTTCTAAATCTGGTTATAAAATACCTGAGAGGGTAACCTCTGTGGACACGCGGTCGATGATAAGGACATCATCTGCTCCATCGTCGCAGGCTTCCACATAAAATTTTTCAGGTGTGATATGCCTAAGAGAAATTTAAAACCATAAATAACTAAACCAAATGAAATCAAGACTTCTAAAAAACTTATTATAACAATTTCAGCAGTGTTTAAATTCGACATCATTTTCCCAGCTTCTGAATGGATGAAGCTGTAATGCTGTCCTTATGTGTTCACGGCCCCTCTTTTCACTTGTATATTTAATGCTGACAGAATTTTAATTTGTTGTCAAGCCATCAATTTGACTTATCGAGAAAATCATAATAAACTCTAATTTATTATATTCCACATGGTGCAGAAGGCAAATAACATAACAGGAGCACAACCTGTAGAACCAAACTACCTGTGCTGTGTGACCCAGGGCAAGTTACTCATCCTCGCTGTTCTTCAGCTCTGTTATCCATAAAATAAGGGTTATACCAGACTCATCAAGTTGTTGTGAGGATAAAATGAGCTAATCTTTGATAAGAACTTAAAAGAACATTTGACACATAGTAAGCCATATGTTAAGTATCAGCTAAAAAAACTAAGAACCAGTTTCAATACATTTCCAGGAAATCGCTTAAAATAAACTACTTTAACATTCAGGTGTTTTGTTGTTGTTGTCGTCATTAGAATACCACATTAAAAAAAAAAAACAAGAAAAAAAACTTCTCATTCTGCAAAATAAAATATAAAATAAAGAGGGTAATGTTAGGGTTGGGACAGACAACTCAAAATGTATGCAACTTTGTAACCAGAGTCCAACAAAAATAACAGTTGCTTTCTCAGGAGATAATTGGACAACTCAGGCAAGCAATTTAAGTATTGTAAGGGACGATCTCAGGAAACAGTAACAATGAACAGAAACAAGAAAGTGAAAACGCAGATTAGCAGGGGCTGAAACATGCAGGCTGAGGCCACTGTTGAGACGGCCCGGGGAAGGTACGGCCCTTCAGGAGAAGGCTGGCAAGGAGACCAGTCCCCGCCACACCATTTCACATCTGCTGCTCCTAAGTCACACCTGAAAAAGTCCTCTCTGTGCCGCAGCCCATCCGAGGGCTCTTCCCTGTCCTTTGTTGATTCTCCTCTCTCTACTCCACGCACCTCGCCCGTGAAAATCTAACCCAAACCCACACGATCACTGCGGACATCGCTCCTCATTTGCATCTGGCGCGAGGCATCCGGTGTCACAGAAACGAGTCCTGCAGCAGAAAAACCTCTATTGACCATTCTCCACTAAGTTCTCAGAGGAGCAATCAACTCTTAATTATCCAAATATAACGCGTATCCTTTTACGATTCACCTATAATTAACTTCGCAAAATTAGGCTACTTTCCTCCAACGGGGGTGTGGGGGCGGAGGATGTGCTAAGGGAATGAAAATCAATTTTAATACAAATGAAGCAAAAAGCAACAAAGATGACAGGTCCTCAGTCTTCGGTTAAAACTGAGTATGACAGTTTGTTCCTTTTTGCCACAGAACACTACTCCACTGTGCGCCTCTATCACAACTGTTTCTCCCTTCACTTGCTGACGGACCTGCGGGCATTTCCAGTTTGGATGTTATGAAGTTTCCGTGAAAATTCTCACGGCAGTCTCACGGCAGACACGTGCACCTACCTCTCTTGGGTGACGACCTAGCAGTAGAATGGCTGGATCACATGTAGTTGTTAAATTTGTGAAGAGAGGAAAAAAGAGAGGGATTACAGTCACAGAGAAACTTTTTTGGGTTGATGGATGTGTTCATTACCTTGATACTGGTGATGGTTTCACGGGTGTAAAAATATGTTAAAATGTATCAAACTGTACAATTTAAATATGTGCAGTTTTTTCTACGTCAACTATACTTCAATAAAGCCATATATATATATGTGTGTATATATATATATATGAAAAGCCCTGAAACAAAAGAAAAGAAATATAACAAATTTCACGCAATCTACTCATACCCCTGTTAGAATTAAAAAAAATTTTTTAGTAGTAGCCCAAATGTGCAGAACATTTTTTACAAGTATAAGTTGCATTCTAAGAGTAAGTCAATACACTGAAAAGCTACCATGTGCCAAGCATTCCAGAAGCATTAGGAGGTAGATGATACATAAAGACCAAATAAGGGAAAAAAAATTGTTTACTAAAAAGCAGACCTGTTTTTAAAAGCAGGACTTGTTTTTATAAGCTTTTGAAAACACTGCTGTCTCTACATCAGATGGCATTCTGATGAGGCTCGTTCTTCAGAGTCCCTCTGTACCCCACACCCCAGTCTTTTAAACGCCGTGTAGGTGCCTGGGCAGATGTCCCACTGCATTCTCTAGGGCTTAGAGGCTTAGGACCTGACAGTCGTGAGAAATGCTTTTATACAATGGCTGGTGCTATCACAGAACATCCTGTCCCAACTCTAGCGTCCTTTTCATAAGGTTCAAATGAGTAACAAAAAATCTCTCCGCTGTTCTCTTATTTTTAAAACGATTGTAAGATGGATAAGAAATGGTCTGTTCCCAATGCTGCTTTGGTGTTAAGTCACCTACCAATGATTTGTTCTAGTCCCGGTAATGCCGAAGCGATCATCCAGATCACAGGCAACACACAACGTAGCCCGAAACCCAGCACTCGCATAACTGATCATAAGCTTCTGATCAAAACGTCACTTCGACAAATTCACAAGGGCACTGCATTTGGAGTAGCGACACTGAAAAGGCCTCGAGATCTGCAGTAAACACAGAGGTTCTAATCCTGACTTCCCTATTACTAGCAGTGAAATGCTGGCCAAGTCATGAGTGTCTACCCCAGGCCAGGCCTTTTTTTAGGCACCGGAGGTACAAAGTCAAGTCCCTGGATCAGAGCTTGCATTCTATTAGGGAAGACAATCGATATGCAAGAAAGTAATTCAGTGATTTCAGACAGTGGTAAATGCTATGAAGAAAATAAGGTATGTAGGGAGATGGGGGGGGGGTGAGGGGAAGGAGATCAATCCCCTTGTGGATTAAATGAAACAACATGTGAAACACAACTGTGATCAAAGAAATCTCTGCCCTTAATTAAGCCTGGGGATGAGAACACTCACCCTAAATACCTCACAGAAGTGAGAATTAAACGAACATTTATGAAAGGCTGACTCACAGGTATAACTTTTTATCATTAACGAAAACATCCTTCAACAGAGAAGGGAGAAAAGTAGTAAATTTTCATGAGAGGTTACTCAATTCATACTTTAAAGAAATAATACAATGGAGGTCTCGCTATCTTTGTCACATGGACAACATCTGAGCAATTTCATTTTGACAAGAAGATACTGGAATCAAGATCTATCCCAGTTTATTTTGTTTAAACAAATAACCAGGATACACGAATGGTAATATATTACCCATATGGCTATGCTTTAATTCATATGTATCCTCAATTGTAATAAACTGATAATTAATTAGGTATAATTATTCTAGTAATGCTATTCTAAAAGTAGAAATACCTGGGTTTCACATTTTGGCCCTGGAATTACAGTGAAAAATACATCTTCCTCAAAATAATCTCAAGTTTCTTAATATTTCAAGATCAAAAATTATCCTCCTACATATCTGGATAGAACTCACACCAACGTAACTCTTCATGTTTACAAGAAATATATTCTTCGAGTCAGAATATGACAAAAACAAATCTGCAAAAAGTTCCATTCCAAAATAACAAACCAGAATTGCCTATTAGGAGTTCATCCTCACCCAAAATATCAAGACTATATAAAACAGAGGTCTGATTTATCAATGACAAATGCTCTGGAATAATAAACTATCCACGAATGTCTTTCTTGATTTATTTGTAAAGATGTGAGTCTATAAAAAGGAAAAAGCTTTAATGCAAAAACAATGTTAGCGTAAGACAGACAGCAGACGTTGTACCCTGCTACTTTTTCCGGCCATCGTTTTTACTTTGCATAGTTAAAAGTCTGAATAATTAAACTGCAGGCGGAATGTGCCAAACATTAAGAGTTTTATTGTAAAACTGACTGTGGTAGGTGGAATTCTAAAGATGTCCCCCCAAGATTATTCATTCAATCTAGGTACTGCCCTGCAGATAGAATTAAGGTTACGATTCAATTGGCCTTAAAATAGGGAGATCCTCTTGGGTTGCTGGGGTGGGCCCCATGTCCTCACATTAGCCCTTAAAAGCAAACCACAGAGACACAGCAGATAGGGAAGGAGAGATTCTAATCATGAGAAAGATGTGACAAACTGCTGATGGCCCCTAAGACGTTGAGGTCACATGCAAGGACAGGAGAGAGCTAAGGGTGGCCCCATGCAGATAGCCAGCAAGGAAGCAGAGATGTCAGGCCCACAACCACAAGGAACTGGATTTGGCCAACACCCTGAAGAAGTCTGTAAGTGGATTCTTCCCCCAGAGTCTCAGTATGAAATGCAGGCCTGCTGACACCTTGATTTTAGCCCAGTGAGACTTGTGGTGGACTTCTGACCTACAGGAACTACGAGGTAATATATCTGTATTATTTTAAGTTTCTAAGTTTACAGTAATTAGGCACAGCAGCACCAGAAACTAATATAGTATTCAAATCCACTCTAGAATGAAATAACCTTCCCATTAACCCCTGGGCAAAACACACCCAGAAACAGAAACACTATCTTCCTGGCACTACAGGATGAGAGGCATTGATGATACCTGGTGTTTGGGTTTCTAAGTGATACAACTTTTTAATGGAAAGTCTTTCATTTAAATTTTACTAAACAAAGGTTTCCCCTTCTTTCTTACTAGTAACAATGTGTTCTTGGTGACTTGGGTCTATTTTGAACATGTCAATTTCCGTGCCATCCTACTGAAAGAGGATGCCTTTGAATCCTAATATAGTTTGGTAAAAAAAAAAAATTACACACCTAGTTTTAATTCCAACTCCACGCTTACTACACAGGACCCTGAACAAACCACTGAACTTGCCAGCCCAGCTTTCTCTCCATTAAAAAGATGTAAGTGACAGGTGAGGGTAAATGACAGAATGCACAAGACATGCCCAGCACTAAGAAGACACCGCACAAAACGGTGGCAACATTATTTTACTAAATGACCTCAGACCACTGGGTTTTGTTTTTTAACTCTTCTGCTGTGTTTAGTCTCTTGACAAAGCCACCGCCTACGCTCCTACTCGGCTGCGTTGGCCTTACATTAGACAACCGGCTTCCGGCAAGATCTCAGGAAGGCTACACGGGTGTGACCGGTGTGAAGTCCATGGGTTTCATTACGCTGTTTTCTTCACACTGCTCAGGGGCCTATGTTCTTCTAAGTTCACAGCTGCATTTGCGGAGACAGGACGATTTACTTCTCCACAGGCATGCCGTGTTACTTCTTTAATAACTAACGTTATTCTTAATATTAAAAGGTGATTAATCAACATACAACCTCATTTCCCCACTTAATACAATGCACAAAGCTTGCATCTAAATAAACAGCAAAAAGAGAAGCGCTATTGCTTTCCCTCAGTAGCTTACATTTCGACCACCTTTATTTTTATGAATGCATTTACGCTTCTCACCTGTAAAACCTCTGAGAGGAACAAAAAAAGTATCCCAACTAAAAAGTCTTCCCTAACTTGGCATTTAAATTTAAAACTGATCTGTATGGGTATGAGAACACTGACAAAATAAACACATATTGGATTAAGACTTTAAATCATACACAAAAAAATATACGGCTACAGAACTAGGCCTTTACTGTCACATTCCTAATGATCACAAAGTAAATGACTTCACTATGTTCTTAGACTCCTTAAAATTACAAAGTTAGAAACTGAAATTTCTTTCATAAGAAACACTATATGCCACTTCCAGTCTGGACAGACACACCTGAAACGAGATCAACAAAACTAAAATTTGAATAAAAGTAGAATAAAACGGAAGTCCTCCACAGAAAAAGCTTCGGTACCTTTCAGCGTGGGACCTGGGGAGGACAACGGGTGGGTGCAGGTTGCGGGGCGCAGACTAATCATTCGCGCACAGGTTAAGGGGACAAGTGCTTGGAAATGGGCTACTGAACTAAGTCACCACACCATCTAACTGCCTACGGGGTGAGCGGCAACAAAGCAAGCTCCAGAGACTGCAGCAGCAGCACGGCGAAAAGGCTCGGCTCAAGAACGAGAGGGGAAAGGCCTGCGGACGTGAGGGGGGGCGGGCGGGGAGACTGAGCTGAGGCGGCAGAGGCAGTGAGAAGTGTAAGGAGCAATGAGACCCCCGCCAGACCTCCGTGTCCTGCCCTCCCTGACCTCTGGACTCGATTCTTAGAGCAGTTCAACAAAACCAGCTCTGGACTCCAGACCTCGAGCAACGCTGGGAGCCAGGTGAGAGCCAAGAGAAGTCAGGAGACACGGAGAAGGTGTGCGTAAGACTGGACGAATCACCCAACTCTCCCCTTCCGCCAGATGCCCAGAACGCTGGTGGCCAAGCCTCTCCCTCGGAAAAAGCCCCACCGGAGCTCTAGTACTGTCTCTGAAGAAACTTACCTGCCCCTCCTTTACCTCCATTAAAGAGTTGAGTTCCTGCCCAATTGCTCTACAGTTCAGGCCACTACTTGACAAGTCCTGACCCACTAACACAGCTTCCAATCAGATATTTAGTGCTTCATTCTTAAACATGAAATGACAACCAAGGATCACCAGGTATTTAAGAAAAGCTTCCATCACAGAAGACAGAGACCAAAACAGAAAAACAGCTTTGGGTAAATGAACTGCAGAGAACATAATAAAACTTCAAAACAAATTTATAATTGATAGCCTCAGAGAAAAGACCAGCATTTACAAAACATGAACAGGGTGCTACAAAAAGAGACTCAGAAAGCAAGAACATGTTCTTGGCTGACAGCAGAAAAAATTTAAATATTTAACAAGAAGACTGAAAGATAAAATGGAAGATAAAACGGAAGAACTCTCCTTGAGAACAGAATAAAACAATAAGAGCTGAAAAACAGGAAAGTATTAGGGAGGGGAAAAGGGGGAGAGAGAGAAAAAGAGGGGAGAAAGAGGAAAAGATCCAGGGTGTTCAACATCCATTTAACAGAAATTCCAGAAGAGCACAGAAGGAAAAGGGAAAGAAATCATCAAAGAAACAGTGCAAACAAAACAAAACAAAAAATCCCTCAAACCAAAGGACAAGTTGCCAGATGGAAAAGGCCCACCAAATTGGAACACACACACACATACACACAGCAAAACATAAAACTTCAAAAACACCACACAGAGACAATCCTAAAAGTTTCCAGAAAAAAAACAAATCAAGAGACAGAAGCACTGAAATATTCAACGGTCACACTATTGGATTAATCAATAGTTACACAATGGACTGTTTGACAGCAAGATCTTTAAAATTCGGAACGATGATAATTTCTAACTGACCATTCTGTATGTAGCCACACTATCAAACAAGTACACGGATAGAATGAAAACATTTTCAGATGTGTCATCTATGAAAAGATACCTTTCACTCTTTCTTAGAAAGAAGGAAAAATCGGTTTCACAAATATGGAGTAAATCTAGAGTTAGACTTGGAACACAAGACAGGAGAGAGAGAATTCTCACGATGGTGGTGAAAACGGGTTCCGGGAAGACCGCGACACAAAAGGCCACGCGAAAGGCCTGAGGGACGGCTGGGGCACACGAGAGCAGGACGGAGGGCAGTCCCCGAGAAGAAAATGAGCTGACAGTTACTTGACATGTCTGAAAGCAGTTTTTTGTTTTTGTTTTTGTTTTTGCTGCCATAGATACTGAAGATTAATTAGCGATAGGTACGTTAAAAAAAAGTCAAGGAAATTAAAATAAAACGGGCACTTTCTAATTTTTGGAAAAAAATGTTTTATGAGGAAATGTAATTATAATGTACTACTGACTTCATCTGAACAGTGTGTACATAACCATAACGATATGAACACTGACTAACTATAGTGAGACGAGAGGAGAGGGGAAAAAGTAGTAAAGCTGATTTCTCATCTTCTGAAGTAGGAAGTCATCGAAAGACGAAAACTAAAAAAATCAGGAAACAGCAGCATAAACACATTGTTTAGCAATGTGGAGTGAACAGAAGACATCGCAGAAGAGGTGGAAAGCGGATGTCCCCGGGGCGGTGTGACTGAGTGTGCGGAAGGATGCTAGGATGCTCTCTTTAATTATTAGTTTTGTGCACTATTTACTTTTACACTATATACATGTATTAGATTAAAATAAAAATTAAGTTTAAAAATGTTAAAATATGAAAAATAAAAACATGAGTAACTGTGGGTCATCGCAGAGTTCCAGCCCAGAGCAATGAAAAGTGATGACGCAGAACCCCACGGACTCTCACAGCGGGTGTCATCCTGACCCACGGTCACCTGCTCAGGTATCCCTCCGCTGTCTTCCTCTTCTCCTTTCCCTCCCTCCATTTCCCACCACTCTTTAACTGGCCTTCACGTTGATCTGAAGTATACCTGTTTTCTTTAGCAAACTTTATTCGCTAAGTTTTATGCTCCCCAGGTTTCATTTCAAAAGCTAGACAAATTTACTTTAACTCTCTGGCACTTACCCTCAGAGACACTTGAGTAAATGGCCAGTGGTATGATTTTTGCTGGTGCTTATGGTTTCATTGTTACGTTTGTTTTTATTCGTCTCCACACAGGCTACCAAGCAGACAAGGTCTCTGAGCTTATCCATTCCCCTTGGCATTTCTCACGCAAGATAGCTGAAGCTCAATTTTCTTAAAGAATATAACATAATTAGTCAGCAAACACATTAAGTTGATTTTTATACATGTCCCTTCTTTAATGTTTTCTTTGGCTCAGTGACAGAGTAAACAGAACTTTAAAAATTGTTTTCTCCTAAGATCTTTACAGGTCAAACTTTAACTGGATTTGATGTTAGCATGTAACTAATAAGAAAAAAAGAGGGAGTATTCTCTGATTAGAAAGTCTAAGAACTGTCACTGAAGCCAAGTTCTGCCTGGAGTTTTTGGAAATTAACTGGTCAACAGGCTCTACGGAGTTCTCAACGTAATAAATACATGGAAACCAAAACTAAAGACTCAATAACCCAAAACCTAGGAGAAAATCCTTTCCCTACTGCAAAAAGAATGGCCCTCGATTGCTGTCATGTCTCTCATTTCCATAAAACTCTCTCACATTACTTATTTTATGAAATAGATTTTGGAAGACGAGGAGAACCCCTCCAAGAAGATGAGTTGGTCATTATCCTTCTGTTGACGCAGAGTCTCTAAAGTTCACGGCGACACTGTGTAGCAAAAGGAACTCTCGTTCTATACAAACTGTCTGGTGAGGTTATCGGAATCCAGTAGGTATTAACGCTAACTAAACAAGAATACTAGCTGGTTTCTTTCAAGACAAGAGGATTCAATGTGAATCCAGAGTTCGAGTTTCCATTAAGATGACACATATTTTGGAAGATATCTCAAAATAACATAATACTTAGATAACAATTACTTCCTATTGACAATTTTTGTTCAGTTGACTATTATGCTTTTACGCATTACTGTCCAAGTATGGGTCAAAAGAAAAAAGAAATCACAGGAAACTAAAAGTTTAATTCAATAAAGGCAATTCTCATTATTTAATATAAATGCTCTTAATCTTACAACCATTCAATAAAATTTAAGTGCTTTTAAAAAATTACCCTTGTTAAATTTTAAGAAAGGCAATATATTTAATATAAACATCGGATTTTTTTCTTTCATTGTTTGCAATGTGATTTTCTAGTGTCATACCTTCTTTTCCCCATGTAATATTATATATTTCAGGCAACAATTAACCTCTTCAAGATCCTGTCAAATCACAATGAGTAAAACAACCTACTTCAAAAATATTACTATTTGCTGACCTCATACCCATCAGAACGCCTTTTATCGAAAAGAAAACAATAACAAATGTTGACGGGGATGTGGAGAAACTGGAACTCTGTGCACTGCTGGTGGAATGATAGTGATGGAGCTGCCACAGTATTAATTAAAAACAGAATCACCACGTGACCCAGCGGTTCTACTTCTGTGTCCATAGTCAAAATAATCGAAAGCAAGGTCTCAGAGAGATTTATGCACCCGTGTTCACAGCAGCATTAGTCACGACCGTGAAAAAGACAGAAGCAACCTAAGTGTCCACTGACAGACTGGATAAACAAAATGCAGTGTACACATAAAACGTTATTCAGCCTTAAAAAGGAAATCCTGACACATGCTATCACTATCACACGGATGAACTCAGAGTACACTGAGCTAAGTGAAATAAGCCAGTCACCAAAGGACAAATGCTGTATGATTCCACACATAGGACATACTTAAAGAGTAATCAAATTAAAGAGTAAAATGGTGGTTACCAGGGGCTGGTGGTAGGGGGGATGGGGAGTTGCTTAATGGAGACAGAATTCTGGTTTTGCGAGATGAAGAGTTCTGGAAATGGACGGTGGTGATGGTCGCACAACAGGGTGAATGTGCTTGACACCACTGAGCTGTACACTTAAAAATGGTTAAAAGGGTAAATTTTATGTTTTGTGTATTTTATAATTTAACAACAATAATAAAATTACTATTTGCATAGAAGAATGGTGACTGTCATGTCACAAAATTGTAGCAAGAATTTAATCAACGTCTTACGTAAAGAATTTAATCAATGTCTTAATGATCATGTATACCTGAAAATATACAGGCAAAGCATTTTCCTAGACTGACTAGCAAAAAGGAAAAACTCAAATAGTAAAGGGTCCTCTGGGCTACTACAGCCATTCTCAGAAGGTGCTCCCACCACCCCTCACTCGCCCTCCCTTTGGGTCCCAGCGGTCTCTCCCTCACTTAGTGACTGACTGCACCTCTCCTATAGCCCTGGTTCCTCGCTGACAGCCCAGGGGCCCAACCCAAACCCAAACTCCAGGTGACAGTTCCAGAAAGCCAATTCATTGTAATTCCACATTCTCCCTCAAAACCCTGAGGTCCCACCCACTTCCTCTTCTCAGTACATCCTAAAACCCATCGTCTCCAAAACCCAGTCTCCACAGGACCAGGTCTGAATGCCATCTACTACGAAGCTTTAAGCTGCAGCAAGGTCTTCCAGAGCCCAGGTCCCGCAGAGCGCTCTCCTACCGCGTGCCCTGGTCCTCACCCAGCTTCGCCCGGCTGTAAAGGGCCCACCAGAGTGCACAGAACTACCAGGGCAGCCGGCGGACCGTGCAGGTCCCACAGTTGGCCTCCTGCAAGGCTCTGGAACACGCATTTAACACAAGCACAGCACGTGGTCTGAGGCGCACCACCACCAACTGAGACTTTCTAGCCTGAACCGCCACCCATCCAACGCCCTGGACACGAACTCCGTGTCATCTGCACCTAAATCTATGAGGAAAATGTTTGCTTGCCTCCGTTCCTCCTTGCAGAGATGTATGAATAATCTGAGGATTCGTTGCACGAGACAGACCACATATGTCTCCATCCGTTCTCAGTTCTCAGCATTGTACCACGTCTGCCCTGACTGACCTCACAGGACGACAGTCTTTGAAGGTGACTTCCTAACTGAAGAGGCAAGCTGCAGCCTGGTTCACTTTCTAAAGGGTTTCCTGCCTTATACCGATTTCAGTTGACCTTAAAAAAAAAAAACAAAAAAAAACTTGTGCTTTAAATGTTTCCAATAAAGAATTTCTATTGTAATTTCAAATTTATCACTGTCTGACATTCATCCTTCTACAAATGATTTAAAAAGAAAAAAGAGTTGCAAACCAGGACATTTAGAATTGCCTGGATGTTTAAAAGTATGAATTTAACATTCTGAACAAATCAATATTGTCTTCTACATTAAAAATCCATATGGGCATGACAACTATTTTCCATTATAAGTGACTCATTCTACACGAAACATGTCTGAGGACTAAGGCGAGAGCAATCTGATCAGAGAAAAAAAGGTAGTCTGAATAATGCAGTGTAATGGAAAGATCACTGGACTCCAGGCCTGCTGTGTTCCAAGGCCAGTTTGCCCTGCTGGGCTGTGTGACCTGACTGTGGGGCCAAGGGCAATTATTTCCCTGTCTCCAGCAACGACAGGGTATATATCAACCAGTGACCTCCCAGAGGCACTGGAAATACATTAATATACACGAAATGACGTAAGCTGCTGCTACTTCGAAAGAACACATTCCAAATTACTTCAGATGATGTTCGACTTCTAAAGTGCTGATAGGTGTTCTACGCTGGGAAGTCCCTTTCATTCACTCAGTGATTCAGTGAGGATCCTCCCTGTAGGTGGTTTTATGCTAGGCACTGAGGACTAGAGAGGAAACCAGCGTTAAGGTGTTTCTAATGTGTCCCCCGTACTTGCAGCCTAGCTGGAGAAACAAAGTATACATGATGATTTCATCATTTCTAAACAGCAAAGTGAGTGGTTCAAACTGTGCCACGGATCGATCACTCTATTCTCTCAGTCTTCTTGTCCATGTGACAGCAAATACACTGTTAATCAACCTGAAGAGAAAGAATGTGCAAACCGATGGACGTTTGGCGTGTAGTCCCTGTGACAGTAGGCTGGTTACGTTGGCTCAGTGAAGTTTGGAAAGATGTGGGAGAAAAAAGGCTTCCCAGAGAAAGTGAGTATCTGTTAAATACACCGGATATTTCGTCTACACTCTTTTAATCCTTATGATAGTGAAATGGTAATGTTCTCATTTTACAGACGAAAAACCAATTCACAAAGATTAAGTAACATGCTATGCAAAGCAAGTAGCAAGGTCTGGATCTGAAGCTAAGTCTGTTCTGACTAAAAGAAGCCTGAGATCTCTCAGCTCTACCATGATGTGATCAGTGAGTAAAGAGGGGAGAGAGGAAGAAGGCATTCTCGGTAGAAGGATCAAAATAAGCCCAAGCCCGAAGCTAAGAGACTCTCCAAGTCTGGAGGAAAGAGGGAGTGGGGAGCACTGGGCAGTTATGGAAAATAAAGTTAGGGGTCATATTGTGAAGAGGCTAAAATACAGAGATGGCTAGAAAATGTGGACTTAATCCTGCAGATCCATAAAGTGGAACAGGAGAGCAGTGGAGTAAGGATGAAACCAGGGCAGTTAAGAAGGTGAACTTCATAGCAGGACAGAGATGGACTAGAGAATGTACGGCATAATGTAGAAAAATTATTTAAAATCTTAACCACTTTAACATTTCAATAAACCCAGTGACAGTATTTTTGTAATAAAATATTATTGAACGGTTTCTTGAATGGATCTTAAAACATATCTTGAGACACGTTTTTCTAAAATAGCTATTACGTCCTACTAATTCTTATACGGTCAGAAACCACTTCCATCTCCAAATGCACCTAAAAAGAATATTCCTAAGGTCAGAGCCATATTTTAAAACCTTGAACAGCATGCCCCACAGCAAAAAGAGCCTAAAAGAAGGAATAAGAGCAGAGACTCTGAATCAGCAACTCCTTGGTAAAGAAAAACAAAGTTGCAAAAAGCTCTATCTTCACATTTACAGAAGCACTCAAAAAAAGCTAAGGATGACAACTTAGAGGATGACTTTCACATAACCCCAGATTTCCTTTTTGTCCAAATTTACAGTTTCCACTACTCACAAAAATCAATATAAAAGCATCAGCCTCACCACTTAAGAGCCAAATTTCCTTACTCTTATGGATGTAGAGTTTTTTTTCTTTCTTTTTCTTTTTTTTAGGTCTGGACTGGTGAATTTAGTGCATCCTTGGCAGCTCATAAACAATCATAATTCTCAAATAATCCATCCCATTCCGTCTTTACTACAGGAAAATTCAGTTGCATTCCGTAACTTAACGCTCAGCTGTATCAAGCCAAGACTCCGTATTGCTTAAACACATTTGAGACCTGGTGTAGGATCACATTAAACCCTTTAGTAACTATCAGATAGACAGCAATAACCCAATTAGCCAGCAGAGCACATGTGACATTGACCTAGCCAGTCCCCTGGTCAAAAAAACTTTGCTGGATTCATTCACCAACAAGGTGATCGCCTTGCAAAGGAGACTTGGAAGAGAATAAGGAAACTTGGCCAGGAAAATCTGGAGGAAAGTGTGCAGCTGGGGTTTTCAAAGAGAATTACAGTAGTACAGTAAACAGAATGGCAAAGGGAGTGGGCTGAGATAAAAGTAATCTTCATCTTTTCTACAAAATATCTGATGTTGAGTAGTCACTCCTAGCTTTTCGTCCTTAACTTAAAACTGAACCTTCCAGAAAGTTAAGTGAGCTTGAGGTTCTGGGGAACATAGGAAGTGCCCAAACCACATTCTGATGTCTTCATATCCGTGCAAAGCAAATACCTATACCTAAGTACCAAGATATTTTAACTTATTTAGGGATGGATGAGCTGCTCAAAGATTATATTTGCTTGTGCAGCCAAAGACATTCTCTCAGACTGTGGCCACTGAATTTTCAAAGTCTAGAGGTAAAGCATTACATACAAAGTGAGTAGAACAAAGTTATTCACAAATGGAAAAAGTGTAGGGGCGACATGGTAATGCTAAGGAAAATACACATATTTTTATTTAGACAAGACGAGCCAAAAACCTTACAAATACCTAATTTACAATTTTAACAAATCAGAACGTATTTCTCAAAGTCTCAAGAACTTGGCTTTACAGAAAAGTCAAAATTCTCGAGTTTAGCCTCTCTCTGTCAATCTGGATTTAAGAAACTACTTTACGCTTCGGCTGTATAATATTTAAAGCCAAGTAAATCTTTCAGGACCGTAAGAGTACTGACTGTACTTTACGTTTTTTTCTGCATCCTAAAGACTGGTGAAGCAGGTTTCGATGCCTAGATAAAGGTTTGTCGATTTTTCTTATTTAATGAACCCATGGCGGCACGTGTGGACTCCAACGTGCTATGGGTGCATTCGATAAGAAAAATCTCCTCTCTCTGCTAAACAGTAAGGACAAACGTGGCCGCCACCTCTCCAAAAAAAAGAAGTGGGGAGGAACGTGAAGGGCTGCACCAAAACGCCCGGCTTGCCGGAGGCCAGTCTGCGGCTTCGCTCCTCCGCCGTGGGCGCTGAGGCCGAGAGGCTGGCGAGAAGGTCGCCCTCGGGCCTGCGGCGACTCGGGCAGGGCCTTGGGGAGGCCGCGCCCGGCGAGGAAAGCGAGGAACGAGGGGCTTCCACACCCGGCCCGCCGCCCAGGGACTCAGAAACCCTCCCCGGGGCCAGAGCCCCGCACCTGCCGCCCCGCCCGCCGCCCCTCAGGCCCTTTCGCTCAACAGGCTCCAACCCGCGGGACTCACAGCTTCAGGCGCTCGTAGGTCGTCGCCGCCATCCTGCACCACCACCTCCTTCCTCCTCTTTCGGTCTGCTCCGCCCCGCGCCGCCACCTCGGCTACGGCTCTACCGGTCACCCTGGCGCGGCGGCCGCAGCAGCGTCCAGGCTGGTCCCACCCCTCTCCCGCGCCCCGCCAGGCCTGCGAGCGGACGGGAGGCGGCCGCGGACAAACTTAGTGCGCGCGCTACAGCACGCAGGAGACGCTCTCCGACGTGGTGGGCCGGAGCGCCGTGACGTCATCGCCGCGGAGCGGCCGAGCGTGCTTGTCGGGGAAAGGAGGAGCACGAAGGGCTGTGCGGCGGGGCCGCGGCGGAAATGCAGCGGTTGCATTGAAGAGCCTGGTGAAGCTGCGGAAAGGGTAATCTGCATTGCAGAGAGAGACTTGGCAGTACGGGGCCAGTGGCGCAATGGATAACGCGTCTGACTACGGATCAGAAGATTCTAGGTTCGACTCCTGGCTGGCTCGGCACGTACATTTTGCCAGGTCTGGGCCTAATGTTTCAGGACTTCCGTGGAAAGGACTATAAAATGTACAGGTTAAATATCTTGAACTTTAACGCGATTTTGCCCGAAATGTCATCTTTTAAACTGTGTTTGGAACCCGGAGTTTGTGTAACGTGGTTTGTAAATTGCAAAGCTCCCGATTAATGACGCACACGAGGAATCTCTGTAAATGGGGTACATTTAGGGAAACACTTGGAAAGGTGGCGGTTGAGGGGGCCGGGGGGCGTGCTGAGGCCGGAGGTTAGCTACCGGGTGACACAAAAGCGCAACGAAGGCAGCAGGCAGTCTGTCCTTTTCCGCCGTGGATCGCAAGCCCCCCGCGCGGATAAGAAGAGCGCCGCTGCCCCACGTTACCGGGATGGGGGCGCGCGGGCTCGAACCGGCCTCGCAGAGGGAACCGCAGACTGCGGCTGCGCGCGCCCGGCGGGGCCCGCGAGCCGGGGACTCTGCGGCCGCGTCCTTGAGAGTGACCTGGCCCGCTCCGGCGTCAACCTGCAAATGTGGGTGTTTTTGCAGTAAGAAGACCCAGGATGACCTAGTGAGGTATTTTATTTCGTAGGCGCCTGGCTGGAAGACCGGAGAAGGCCCAGAATGCCTGCGGCGGAGCGGGGACTCGGCCCCGGGGACTCGCCGAGACATCCGACGCTGTGGATTGACCAGTCACTCACTCAGTCGATCAATTGATCTCTCCAACGCAACTTGTTTTCCTATCAAGGAAATGATAGAAAATTGGAAAAATACAGAACATTACTGGGAATAAAAATGCGAATTCTCATCCCGAGAGCATCACTAACATCGTAATTTTTTTTTTCCTTACAGACTTTTTTTTCTTTCACGCTTTTTTTTTTCCTTCCACATGTTTAAATGTGGATCTACCTTCACACGTATTTTTCCAAATTTGGGATTGTTGAACCAGAAATGTCTTTGTGTTCTCACTTTGTCCCCTTAGCTTGTTGCCTAAGATTGAAGGTCATTAAATAGTCTTTGAAGATATCTCATTAGAGAACTGGATATTTTAAATACTACTCTTTTGTTGGGAATTTGGATTGTTGGTTTGACGCTTTTTAAAAATAACTCTGTGTTGAATTATTTCGGATATGTCTTATTAATTTCTCGATGTGGACTGATCTGGTGGACATCTTTTGTCTTTTTTTCCTTACTGATTATTGTAACATACATTTATTTTTCTATTTATTTGTTTATTTATTTATGGTTGACATTTTTAAGGTCCATTTTGCCGACATTTTTAAGACGTGGTATATATTTTCAGATTGCCCTCCAAAAAAATTAAACCATGTATATCAACATGTACCTTGCATGCTAACTAACCAACACTGAGTGTTATAAATTTAATTATGATTTCTTTGCAATTTTCATAACTGAAAAAACAACTTCCTTTATATTTATTTCTTGATGTATGTATTCAACGTTTTCTTACAGACTTGTTAGGCTTTTTAATATATAAAAGGATATGAATTCTTTGTCTATCAAATATATTAGTCTTTTTCCAATTTATTGTTTACCTTTTCCTTTATAATATTTTTGCACCTAAAGTAATTTCCACTTTCGATATGTTTCAGTCTACCAGTATTTTACTGTATGGTTTCTTCTATTGCATAAGTGCTCTTTTCAAATTGTTTTTTTTTTTCTATTTACTTTTAGACCATTTGTAATTTAGTTTGTTCATCATTCCAATGGAAAACTCAATTAAGACTTAAAGCCTATCACTCTTACTGAGCAATGAAAAGCTCTAAGCTCTACTGGGATTAATTTGATCAATCCTACCACAATCCTCTTAAGTAAGTGCTGTTGTTATTTTAAATATGAGGAAATTAAATTTGCTTAAGGTTATTGAGCAATTAAGTGGTAGAGCCTGAGTTAGAGAACTTGAATCTGGGCCCTTGACCCCAAAAGCCATACTGCTGGTGGCTTACCGTGTGCCGCAGAGTGGACTAGGGGCCATTCCCTGTCTGGGGGTGCATGGTGATCACATATGTGCCTCACCCCTTCTCCCCTGCTATTTAGCAATCAGAAGACCTCACCTCTAGTCCTGAAGATGCTTCTCGTCACCCGCTCTGGGCTCTTGGACATTCCCTCTCACTTAATAAAATGGGGATTTAAGTTTCAGGGCTTTGAGAAAAGAACCTTCCAGCTGGACAGCCCCTGCTGGGCAGAGAGCTTCCGCTGTCACAGAAGTGGATTTTCCTTGCCAACTGTGTAATGCAAGCCGAGGCCTTTTTGTGAACATTCAGTGAGATGGAAACTAATCTGGACAGAAACAGGCAACCCTCGTGGGCATTTTTTAAGGCCCAACAAGCACAAACTGAATTCTTAGGAAAGCAATGTTCAGCATAAGAAATCAGCCAAGGATGGGTAATAGAAATGGACATTTTTAGCAAAGTATTTCCTTTAGTGAATATGTTACCTAGGTAAATACCTTTTTCTTTTCTTTTTTTTTTTTTTTTTTTATACAAAATCTGCCAAGGGGCTTTCCATGACAACAATCCAAGCTTCAGATGAAGCTCGTTGGCATCATGCCAATGATCTCTGCAGCCCCCTTTGAAAGCTGTCCTACAGGAGAGAGTGGCTGCTAAACATCCCCCATTCTGTTATGGGGTCTGCTTCCTGAAAAGTCTCCAAACTGGGTGCATTCCCTCATCTGCCCTCCATCACGGCCCTGCTGTGGACCAGGTTGCATGGGCAATGCAGGGCCCACCAGTCAGTCTGTCCTTGAGGTCTTGGATCTGTTGGAGGGATGTGTGTGTACTCAGGGGGTGGGAGCGCCCTAGGCTTCCTTACACACCTGGGGGCATCCACATAACCGGCTTTTCAAGCGTTGCACACACCTGGAGCTGTCGCGTACCTAGACTTTGTCACATACCCGGGACCTTGTCCTGGATCAGTCCTCCGGCTTTTCTCCTTCAGAGTCTGTCTGACCTACTTGGATTTTTTTTTATGCCCGGACTCCAAGGTCCGAATCATTTTTATATACAAAGCGCCTCTGTTCTCAATCCAGGGAAAATGCAAACCCCCTTCTTAGCGATGCTCGAAGAAAATGCACTTGATGTCCTTAGCATTTTCTTTCACTCCCACACAAAATGTTTGTTGGGCACTTGAGTAGGCTGAATAGTGACCCCGCCCCTAAAATGCCCATGTCCTAATCCCTAGAATCTGTGAATAGCTTATCCTACAAGGTAAAAGAGGCTTTGCAGGTATGATTAAGGGTCATAAAATGGGGATTATCCCAATTATGTAAGAGTGCTCAATGTAATCATGGGCCCTTATACGAAAGAAGCAGGAGGGTTGGAGAGGAGGTATGGTGACAGAAGTCAAGCGTTGGAACCACAGGCCAACAAACGTGGGCGGCTGGAAAGGGGAAAGAACGACTGGATTCGCTCCTAGCGCCTCCAGAAGGAACACAGCTCTGCGACCCCTTGATTTTAGCCTTGCTTAAGGCCACTTTCTCCGGAATTCTAGGATAAGTTTGTGCTGTTTGAAGCCACTAAGTTTAGTTGTTACAGAAGCAACAGGAAACCAGTACGGACACCAATAGAGACAGCGATAAACCACCCCGAACACTCAGCATGATTTCAGGCTAAGTGGCCTTAAGGACCCAATACCCTGAACGACGAGTTATGGTGCCCGGAGTGGTCAAACAGCTCCCTCGGGTGAGATGGCCTGGGACGGGCTCTTGGCTCGGTTCCCTGGGTACTTAGGTTTGGAGAGTTAATTCACCCTTCAGTGTCTCCGCTGTCTTATCCAGAAAGTGAGGGATCATGAAGAATACGGTCCTCATGACCTGCTGGTTTATGTTTACACAGACAAAACCAACTGACTACTCATGGGCAGTCACAAACTAAAGACTGCAGCTTGTCTGGGTGTGATGCCAACTCCCAAGGTCACACTGAGTCTTACTGTTTTGAAGCCAGAACTTATTCGGACTTCTGTACTCTTCATTTGATGCAACAAAATGCTATTAATCTAAATATTTGTAAATAAAGTACTGTATCTAGATTTAAAAAAAAAAAAATTAGTCCTTAGAACAGTATCTCCCACGCAGCGAGCACACAGTCAGGGCCAGCCGTTACTGTGGGCACTGCTTTAATCACGGAACTTCAAACCAGAGTTCCCTACCGCTTCAGTCCCGAATGGCCCAAAGGCCTGAGCCAGCCAGTATTCGTTCATGACTGTGCTGTCTCCAAGTCCAAGTTCAGGGGTTTCATGTGGATGGCCTGGAATTGGCCATCATGAGAGTATCTACATCATAGAAACCAGCAACCACCACAGATCAGGGCATGATTCCTACCCTCCTCCCCCAAAGCTGGGTTACCAGCACACCTTGGCCCAGAAAATCTTTTTCAGACTCTTTATTTTCCTCCCGGCGGCATTATGGTCATAGGAAAACAGCAGCCTGTGTCTGTAACATAGTAACTGCTCTCCCATCACTCACAAAGACGTTTCATTTTCAAGGAAAACAGCATTACAACCAGCACCCTCATCGGAGCTTCCCCATGTCCTAAACGTACAAGCTCATGCAGCAGCAGAAGACAAGTCCATGGGCCATCTCCCGCGCCCCGAGCATCCTAACCACACACCCAGCCCCTCCTCCCTGCCAGTCATGCCTTCTGCGCACATTTGCCTCAACTCTAGAGGGCCACCTACCTCTGGGATTCCTTGGCCATAACCTCATTAGAGAGAAACAACATACACAAAAGGGAAAGGGGCTGAACGACCAGCAGAACAGCATGACCTTAAAAATCTCAGTATTAAGGATTCGGCGGAAGGCACCGCCGGCTCTTAGATGATTCCCCAAAGATCTCTCCCCTTCCCACACACCTCGCGAGCTAGGCGCCGACTGCCTTAGTTCCGCACTGCCCTGTCGAGGATGTTGGTGTAGTGAAGCGTCTTGAATGAAATGTCTCTGTCTGGAGCAACCTCGGGCAGGCTCGCCGCCCACTGACCGTGGTTCTCTGGGCTTGAGCTCCTTCTCGTCATACAGCCCATCACGTGTGCAGCCATCACGTGGCCTCGCCCATGGGTCCCGCTGGAGCCAGGGCGCAGGGAACCAGGGCAAACGCCGACGAAGCGAAATGCTACTGCCGCTGTGAGTGTTAAACTGTCCCTTGTCTGCGACCTAGGAGTCTCCTACCTTCCGCCAGGATCCGTGAAACCACGGCGCGCTGACTTACTAGCTTGTGAGCACAGTCCTGGGCAGCCTGACGACGAGGGTCTGTTCTGAGAAATGTGCCATTAGGCGGTTTCGTCACTGTATGAACGTCATGGAGCATACTCAGACAGACCTAGATGGTACCGCTGGCTCCACACCGAGGCTCCGTGGCAGAGCCCATGGCTCCTGGGCTACAAACCCGTAAAGCACGTTATGGTACGAAACAACGTGAGGTTAAATGCAATCGAGAGACACAGAAAACCCGAGATGCAGGAGGCTGAGGCCAGGGTAGCACGACATTCTGCTTCATGCAAACTTTTTTTATAAGGAGAAAGAGCACACTCCAATATAGCGATAAAAATATAATACATAAGCCAGTACACAGTCACTTATTGTCATCATCAAGTATTATGCACTGTGCATACCTGTATGTGATACACTTTCACACGACTGGCAGGCACTGGGTTTGTTCACACCGGCATCCCCACAAACACGTGATGCATCGTGACCTTATGATGACTGGAATTTTTCAGCTCCATGACAATTTTATGGGACCACCCTCATACACGTGATCCGTCATTGACTGAAATGTGGATATAAGGCACATACCTACAGGGTAAAATCTCAGACCATTCACAGTTTTGACACTTAAGTGTTCCTTTAAGAACTAAGGGCTCTAAGAGAAGACCAAATCCACTTAGCAAAAAGCACCATCTTCTTACCCCACACACACAAAAGAACACTCAGTAAATATCATGGTGTTGGAGAAATTGATGCAGTTTTATTGTCATGATAGTTTGAATCATTTTATAACAGTAAAATTTCAAATAATTTTATAGTAACGATATTTTTGCATAATTTTATAGTAACGATAAATTTTTGAATGATTTTATAGTGGAAGAGACACAGAGGAAAATAATTTCCACCTCCCCACACAGCTGACATTTTCATACACTCCATGGAAATTTCCCACATCTGTCCAGTTCTGGCTCAGACTGACAGAGAGCTAATATATGTCACTCGTGTTTTATTTTTTTTCCCTATTACTTTTAAAAAGTTACTTGAAATAGTAACTGGGAAATTAGGGCTGTTTCTGGCACGAAGGAGAGTACGAAGAATTTGGTTTGCTGGCAGACAGGGTTTTATTAACAAGCGCATCAAGCATCAAGGACGTGAAATCGTCTGGCACACATTTCTTTGCAAGAGTACCAGCAGCCGTCACAGCTCACACTTGCACACACACGGGAAGTGGCACACAGAGACAGCCTGCAAAGGACGGTGAATGCCAACTCTCCAAGGTCCTAAGCGTTCCGTCTTCCCTTCGTAAGTGTGACTTGAGCCCGCGGAGGCGAGGTGAGCAGCGCTTGCCGGTGATCAGAACTCCGTGACAGGTCCCTCAGCCACCCAGGACTCAACGGCATGACCTCGGGACTCAGCTGAAGGAGGTTTCATTGCAGCACTAACCATGGAGCGATGAAAGTCTTGCACTGGGGACAGGCCATGACATGGGCAGGATGCCATTCCGTGGTGAGAGATGAACACAGCACTCTTTAGTCAGTGACGGATGGGGGAACGGTATCAGAGAGACAAAGAGAATCCTGATACAGCAGGGCCACACTGGGTTATTGGCTCCCCTCAGCCCACCCAGGCAGCTTCTGACCTGAGGTGGGGTCAGGGCGGGAGGCGGGGTGAGTCATGAAAAAACTAAAGGGGCGAAATGAGCCAAGGGAGAAGGCTGGAGGCTGGCTTTGGGTCTGGAACCGGGCCATAATTCTCGTTCATCTAAAGTCCAAGAGGTGTCTAGGGGACTCAGGAAAGGCTATTGGCTCCGACGTTCACAACAAACATATTCACCCTGGCCTCCCAGGCCCTTGTGTTTTCTTTCTAGGTGCCTATAAATACAAGCCCATTACAGTTCTATTTGGCTAATAACTTACAGAATGTTTAAATACCAGACAGGCGAATGTCTCTCCACGGCGAGGGCCTGAGCAGGAGGGAACAGAAACGCAGAGAGAGTCCTGCCCGGCGCCCTCTCCGGGGACGCTGGTAACACGAGAAACCGCCACCCAGGTTTTTAGGCCGTCTGGAAATTCTCTTCCTCTTCTTCTTCAACATAAAATGCCACATTGACGGCGAGATCTGAATCACCTCAACCAAGGCCATTTTTAAATTCTTACTTACGAACAGGAATCACAGATTTAACCAGTGACCCCATCTGTGAACCAGTCATTGCTGCTTCTAACAGTGGCTCCCGGGCAGCTTTCTTCACTCCGCTGGCCTTGACAGTGGAGCAAAGGTGAGTCGGCAAATGCCGACATGTTCCCGGCCCAGCAGAGACGGGGCGAGACACGTCGGCTGGCCTCGTCTGCCCAGCCACCTTGCCGAAGCTGAACTGGAGGACTTGATGGCAAGAGAGTAATGTGACTCCAGGGGTCACGTCCCCAGCCCTGCGCGACCACAGGTTTTCAGAAGGCTCAGATCGTTGGAAGCATGCGGCCTGGGCCTGAAGTGACATCGGGCCTGAGGATCCCGGCAGAATGACACGAATAAAAATGGGAAACAATCCACAGTGCCAGTCCTGTGCCTCGTACAGGCAGCTGCTCCCGAAGGAGTCAAAACTTGGCCTACAAGTGGAACCGGGCCCCCTGAAGTCTGCGAGTCCCGGGTGCCTCCGGGTTCCGCCGACCGCCCTCCACGGCCCGGCCCCCCAGGCCTCTTGCTCTGGGTGTGAGGTAAGGAAACGGGGAGCAGAACTGAAATACCAAGGGGCACTGACGTCCTGTGACATGCGGGGCAAATTCTGCCTCTTCGGCGCAGAGGTGGCCTTGGAATCTTGCCAGTGTGCGGCCCTCCCTCCGCCCTTGCGACCTCGGGGAGCCAGCATGATGAATTGTGTAAGGCTGTAGCACCCAATTCCCATCGGCTCTATTCCCAGCTGACCCAGTTTGGTTCGGGTGGCAGTGCCCTGACCCGCTGGAGAAGGGCCCGAATGAAGCCAGAGGTCCCTAACACACCAAGGAGGTGTCTGAGTCCACTGCAAGGGCCGAATGCCTTGTTTCTCTGAGATTTGGTGAAGCTCTTATCTGTGAGGTATTTTTTGTGTGTGGAAGACTGAAAGTGGAGGGAAACAATTGAAAAAGAAAAAAAGAAAAAAAAAGCAGACAAAAGCAGTGTACCTTATACTGGTTTCTTCAAATGTCTTGCCTATGCCGAGAATAGGGCAAGAGAGAAACCTGTGAAACGAATATAATAACTTATCCTCAGGCACGCCCTCCATGCTGGCTTAGGGGTCTCACACACACACACAAACACCTCTTGTTTACGAGGGGCTGGCTCTTGGGACGCGGGCGGGCCCTCCAAACGCCCATCATTAGAGAAGCTAAACGGGCACAAGGAGGTGGCCGCGCGTGGGGTCCTGAGACCCGCCCTCACCGGAGCGACTCCCAGGTCACAGACTCTCAAGGGCTGTGGACGGGAAAAGGGGCAAACAGGGGTCAAGGGGGCCTGGCGCCCGCACCAAGCTCTTGCCCCAAAGCACACCCTGCTGGAACAGGACGAATCCCCGTCAGGCCCCCGGCTGCCTGGAAGGGAGTGGAGATTTGGGGGGCGGGGGGGACACAGAATGCTGTTGGTGGGTCACCTTGTCTCACTTATTCCAACACTTGACTCCGCTTTACCAGGAAAATTCTCCCTAAGATACAAAGCACAAGTTAAGAGCTTTTCTCCTCCCACAAGGCAATTAAAATTTGCAGCCATTCTACGAACTGAAGCTCTGGAGAGGAAGAAAGCCTTAAATCACGGTGTGTGTGTGCACGTGTGTGCACGTGTGTGTGCGCGTGCGTGTGCATGTGCACATGTGTGTGGACGTCGAGTGCAGGTAATTTCCTGGAGAGAAAGGGCCGAACACATCGGCAGCTGAAATCTCTCCTCAGAGGACACTGTGAAATGCGTTCAGTGCAAACCTTTCCCTCTGAAGTGTGCTGTTCCCAGAGGGGACAGGCCAGGTCACTGAGTGGCACTGATGGGATCTGTGACATGCCACCCGCTTGCTGGAAGGTCTTCCTGAGTAATGTGCTGAGGGCATGGCGGTGGAGAAAGGCACTTGGCAAACACACAAACCTGATGAGCAGGGGTCACCTCGGGGGTGAAAGGCAAGGCACCCCCACACCGGCGCGGGCACTCCCCCACCCCCGGGGCCACTGGGACTGCAGGCGGACCTCTCACTGTGCCCCCCGGGCCTCTCGTGCCCCCCGCGAGTCGGCAGGAGGCTCCGGCTAGAAGTGCTGGTGAAGCGCCGGGGCTGAGGGGCCTCTGTCCAGCCTCCGGACGTGGCAGGCGTGGCAGAACAGGTGGTCCTCCAGCGGGTAGCAGCGGTGGCCGTCCTCGTCATTCAGCTCCAGACCGCAGTCCTGGTGAGGCAAGAATGTCCGGCGGTGACGAAACCAAGCAGAGGGCTGTACGACCGACGCGGAATGCGGGTGCAGAGCGCCCCGCGCTCCCCGGGGGAGGGCTGGACCGCACGGTCCAACCCCCGGCCACATGTCACTACCGAGCACTCAAAACAGGGCTGCCCAGAAACGAGCCCGGGTATCACTGTAAATGCACACCGGATCCAAGACTTAGGACATAGAATAGATATAAAATATCTCAGGAAAACGTTTTACAGTGATTTTGGATAGATTAGGTAGAATAAAATACGGTCATGAAAATCAATCCCGCCTATTTCTCTGACGTTTTAGACGCAGCTACTAGAAAGCAAACTGCTCCTGTGACGGGACTCCGCGGCTCTCGAGTTCCAACTGGACAGCACTGGTCTGGAACACGCAGCGGGGACTGTCCACTCAGGGTCCCCTCCTCTCTCGCCAGCACCTGGGGCACCGCCGACAACGATTCCCAGCTATGTCTTCAGTGCTGGTGGTGGGATCAAGCCACCTGCCACCCACACCCCCGCACCACAGCGCAAAATACGTCCCGTCTCCTTCCAGGGGTGAATCTACTTTCTGGCTGGAAGTCCACGGCACTGACCATATTCGCACCGTACACAAGGGCTGCTGAGCGGCGCCCTGTGGCGGGCCTAACAGTCACGGGCACCAGTGGCTCCTTTAGCCTGAGGAGTGTGTGACGTGAGTACAGAGAAGACGCGGACGGCCCCCACCCACCTTCACAGCAGCCAGAGCCATCCCTGCTTCCCAGTGGGGGTTTCTTTATGACTTCCAGGGCTCAGCAAAGAGAGGGGCTCATAGAACAGCCTACGAGCTGGAGGGGAATCCATCCCCCAAATCACACATTTGCCAGACAATGTGGCCCCCAAACAGGACCTGAAATCCACACTCCCTGTGACTGTCTCGCTCTGCAGCCTCAAGGAGGGAGGCTGTGATGGCCTTGGGACTCGGTGGGTAGGATGGTGGAGAAAATAGTATAGACCTTCACGGCCTCAACGCCTGCATCCTCTCCAGCCTCACCCCACCCCACGAATCGGGCCCCACCCTGTTTCCTCCATCAGCTCTGAAGGGCGGCCCCTTGTCTGAACCTCGTGGGCCGTCACCACCCCGGTCCCCTGGGATGCTTTTCTCTTGGGCCGTCGGTCAGGCTTTGGGGCCTGGGCAGGGAGGGACCCACCTCGCAGTGGTAGCACTCCACGTGGTAGTCTCTGTCCATGGACACGACACGGACGGTCTCATCCGAGCCCTGGACCAAGAAAGAGCAAGAACGAGAGGCGGCTGGGGGGCTCTGCACGTCGCAGGGGAGTGAGCGTCACGTCAGAGTCTGACCTGACCACAGGGACGAACAGGGCACGAGACGGGCACCGGGCGGGGAACGCCAGCGAACGGGAGAGGGGCTTCTCGGCGAGCACACCGTTTACCTCGGAGGCGAGATTCTAGAAGGACTTTTCTTTAAAGGTGAAAGGACAGGACGCAGATCTTGGGAATGACCCCGGAGAGAACTCCAAACCAAGGAGGACCCCAGGAGCGGGTCTGGAGAAGCCTCTTACCTCAGGTGGAAGGATGGGAAGCCCACAGGCTGCACACTTGGGGGCCAACACCCTGGGAGGAGAAGCAAAGCAGCAGTCAAGTGCACATTGGGGTGCTCCTGGGAGACTCACCCCCGGGACCCGCCCGGAGCCCCACCTCCCGCCTTTGCTCTTCAAGTGAACCCCCAGACCTTGAGCAGACAGAGCCGACTCACTCTTGGGGACTGGCTTATGTAGCTTTGGGACTGTTCCCCAGTGGTAACGGGCACATTCGGGTTCCTCTCACTAGGGAGAGAGACTGTTTACTCTCCACATGGTGCCTGGTTCAGGCCCAGGCACCCGAGGGTGGCGGCGGCCACCTGAATCGGGGCCTTGTGAAGTCAGGTAACGCTGGAGGCATGGGACTTGCGGTTCTGATGTTTTTTGATTCAGTGAACATGATTGATTAATCAGCTCCAGTCTGCTCCGGCATCAGCTGAGCTCCCGGGGCCCCTCCTACCCCCTCACACCATTAAGCCTTTGCTGAACTGTGGATAACGGCACAAGCTGCCTGCGGATGGGCCTCAGCTGGCTGCCACCTGTCGCCCTGCTGAGCTCCAAGCCGTGCGGCTCATGCATGCGGCTCCCGGCCCTCCTTACTTGTGGTAATCTCGGACGCAGTAAATCCTGTTCTCCGAGTCCACGGTGAAGGGCACCCCGTCCAAACACTCGTTGCAGATGACACAGCGGAAACATCCGGGGTGGTAGGACTTCCCCAGGGCCTGCAGGATCTGGGGGCAGAAGGAACGAGGCCAGGACTCAGCGGGATGCTGGGGAAGGAGGGGACAACGGAAGGCGGAGGGACCGCGTGGGCAGTCACACCGCACGGGGCACGCTCGCTCCAGAGTTTCACTTGGACTAAGGTCAGGAGAGACGACACGGGTCAGGAAAGGCTGATCCGGTTACACGTACGAACAGGAGGAGACCAAACGGGATCCTTCTCCTGCACTCAGAAACCTTCGGGAAGGAATTTAAAGGGCTCTCTATCAAAAAAAAAAAAAAAAAATGTTTAAGGTTCTTTGCAGGAAATGATGCAAAGCAGGGCCACAAAAGGATCCACTCCAGACCTGGGAAGTGGGGAACGCACGGAAAGAAGAAAGAAAATTCCCCAGGAAAACGCAGAGCTCTGGAAAAAACCTCTTAACTCCAGCCTCCTGGGGCCCCTTCTAAGCAGCTTTGACTCTGCCACATGATAATCCAGAAGCCGTGACTCAGGCCCCGATTATCTCAAATCCAAGTACAAGCAAAGCCTCTTTGTTGTTGTTTTTAAACACACGGAAGAGAACGCCTCGCAAACCTTTTTTCCTCTCTCGGCATCATCTGATCTGGATGTGATGCCTAGAACTGAAAGTGGCCATCCTGAAACCAGGACAGAGCCAAGACGGAAGAGGAGAGATGGAAAGAGACTCCTTGGTGACGTCGGTGAGTCACCGAATTCACCCGGCACGGAACTGCCCTCCTCCGAACCTCTTGCTGGGTGAGATAAAACATTTTCCCTCTTAAGTCAGTGGTTCTTAAAGTACGAGCCCTCGGTCTGCAGCATCGACATCACCTGGAAACTTGCGAGAAATGCACATTCTCGGGCCCCACTCTAGAGCTCTCAAATCACTGACTCTGACTCTGGGGTACGGCCCCGCAGGTGGTGTTTTAATCAAGTGATTCCGATGCATATGAAAGTCTGAGTTAACCTGAGTCTCGGTTTTTCTATAATGTGAGTTGAAAAAATCTTCAGTGACTCAGTAGGAGATTCATCTCTGCAATTACCTGGGCTATGAAACTGGGCACAAACGACTGAGCTTTGGAACCAGCACCAGCAAGCCGGCACCAAAACACGCATCGGACAGAACAGTCGTCGGCATTCGGGAGTGGGGACCACACAGGGCGCCCCCAGAGAGGCAGGAGGAAGGGAGCCTGAAACTGCGGGAAGCCTTGTCAGTGCACTGTCAGACCTGTGGCAGAGACGGGCCGTGCCCGCTCCTTCCTGCCTCCAGGGGCCAGCCACGCCCCGCACACTCACACACGGTGCCCACCTCGCAGGACGGCCGCAGAGGTGCGGGCAGGACTTCCTGCTTCCCCAGCCTTCCTCTGAAAGCTCGGCTTCCTGGCTGCCTCATTCCCTCCAGGTTTTCGCTAACTTTCAAGGCCCCTCTCGAGCTACCACTACCGAAATAAAAAGAACTACGCTGGGCTGCCAAAGTCCACTTGGCCATTCAGACCCTGGGACGCATTTCACCCTCGGGCTAGAGCTGTCTTGGCAGAAAGAAACCCATAAATTAATTTAACCCACACTGTACCAGGAGCACGGCAGGATAAAGATGCCATTTTGTTGCACTCCGACTAGCTGGAATTATTATTATTTTTTTTATGTGGGAAAATGCCCAGCTCCACGTTGCAAACCCAGAGTATTTAATCTGTCTAGAACAAAGGGGGGGAGGGGCACGGACAGACAATCAAAACGAAGAGTTGAACAACTGGGGTTCTGCCGGAGAACCGAGAATGGTATCTGAAGGAATCTTTCTCTGCACCATTATAATTTTGAGCAGCAGGTAAGGGTTCTGTTTTTAAAACTAAGTGTCACTACCAGACAGACATTCACTAAGAGTTTGCAAGTCCTAGAGAAGGCCTGCCAGAATCCAGTGTGGTAAAGATTGTCTCCCAAACTCAATTCCTTCCCTTCTCGTACGTACAGGCTGCTCCTCACTGGAAGAAGGGAAACCGTCTTCCCTCCCCTTGAGTCAGGACTGGCCTTGTGATGTTCTTTGGTCAACAGAATGAGGGAGAAATGACGTTCTGGAACTTCTGAGTTAAGGATATAAGAAGGCTGGCAGCTTCTGCTTCCTTTCCCTTGCTGTAAGGAAGTCCGAGCAAGATACTAGATGAGATTAACAGCCCCAGGGAGACAGGCTTGGAACATGAGAAGTCGTCTTGGACATTCAACTCTCCCAACCAGCTGAACACAGCTGAGAAAGAGACCCAGCCAATGCCACTTGGAGCAGAAGAGTCGCCCTGCTGAGCCCTGACTTAACTCGTGATCCATGGAATCATGATAAATAATAAGTCACTGTTGTTTTAACCCACTAAGTGTCAGGGTGGTGTGTCATACAGCAATAAATGAAATACCTAGAGAAGGCTTAGGCTACCCGGAAGAATAGGGTATAATCACGTTTATAACTTTGGACGCTGTTGACCTCAGACATGGTGGATGTGTCAGAGAGATTCTCAAATCAAGGACAAATTCTGCTAAAGAGCAGTGGCACCCTGAGGAGGCTGGCAGGCTCTTGGGGAAGGCGGGGGGCGAGGGTGTGCAGCTCCTGCCTGCTCCACCCCCCAGGGGGGACTGGGTGGAGGGCCATGTTCCCAGGGGTGCTGCTCACAGGGCTAAGCTCTGCTGTGGTGTGTCAAAGCCTGGCTGACAGCAGGTTCTCTTCATAAACGGGATAGCTCTGGGTCACTGTTTTGTATGTGTCAACATAAAACCAGCAGAAATGAGTGTTTACGTCCCTTAAAGACATGCCTAAGAGTGTTCCCAGCAGCTTTATTCATAAATAGCCCCAAACTGGAAACCACCCAAAACCCCATCAACGGGGAACAGATGAACTGCTACATCCGTGCAATGGAATTCTACTTAGCAATGAAAATAAACTACCAACACAGGCAACAACGTGAATGAATCTCGAAAACATTTTTCTCACTGAGAAAAGGCAGATCCAAAGGACTCTACACTCTACAATTTTGCTTATATGAAGTTCCAGGACCAGCAAAACAAATCTGGGGCAAGAGAGGTGAGAAAAGTGGGTACCTTTCTGAGAAGGGGGTCTTGACTAGCAGGAGGCCAAGAGGGAACTTTCTAGGGTGTGGGATGATCCACGTCTTGATCTGGGTGGTACTTACATGGGTATATGCAAACAAATATTCATTCAGCTGTACGCTTAAGATGTGTACCCTTTATTCTATGAGCTGTTCATCAATATAAAGGTAACATTTTAAAAACAGCAATAATTAGTCACTTCCTTCTCCAGAATGAATGAATAGGTCAGCTTAGAGAGGGATTTCAGTCCTCTCAGCTAAAAGAATATTCTATAATCATTTTTCTCTACCCGGTACATTAAGGAAATTCTACAGGGCTGATCTCCAAAGGTGGACAGGACAATTTGATCCTTGAGACAGAATCAGAACGCTGTATTCTTTAAGCCCACGACCTCACTCTATAAAAAGACAAGGAAGGAAAAACTGTTCCTACTGAAGAGATAAAGATTCTGAGGCCCAAGACAGTTCAGAGAGCCGGTGGCTGAGCAAGAAACAGAACGCATAAAACTCTTCCTTGTTCCGCCGTTCCAGAACTAACAATAGTTCCCAAAAACTCATTTTAGGAACGGATCAAGCGGAGCTGAACACAGCGGATAATGCCACGTTTATCTGACTTTCTGCACCGACTCCGAGGTAGCAGAGAATTCTATAGAAACAACAGGCTCTGTTTGGCATCTCCCCTGGGAGGCCGCCAGGATCACAGGCGATCAGAGGGAGGCCCTGGTGATCTGAACAGCCCGGAGGTCAGAGCTTCATCAGAAGCACACATCATGTGCACTGGATGGATGAGGGTGCTGGTACCAATAATCGCCAAGAATGTGGGTGCTACTGGAGCAAACAGGCTGCATTGCATGGGGTCCACTTTTAACAAAACCAGCTGTAACCACAAGTCAAGATAACTGTTCTCAACTGTTCATTTCTTTTTTCTCTGAAAGCCTCCCCTCCCACCATGTTATGATCTTGTTGGACTGACCCAACTCACCATGTCCATGATCAGGTGGCCACAGAGGAAACACCTGTCAGCAGACTGCTGGAAGCCGGAGTACTGCAGAGGAAGCAGAAGAGAAAGGTAAACGCAGGCAGGGCAGATGATCCAGCCACTTCCCTGACAGTCACGAGGATTACGAGGAATTTCTTAGAAAGATCTGTCACTCTATTTGGGAACCTGTCATTCCCGCGAGGCCGACACAGCTGTGTGATGAATCATGGAATATTCTCTGCCACAAAAGCCACCACGAATACTAATACCAATTGCCCGAACGGCAGCTGTGTCTGGCACCCACGACATGCCAGGCTCTCTGTAAGAGGCTGCACACGGAGAGGCTTTAATCTCCAACCCGGCGGTTCTCGAAGAGGAGTTCCCTGGCATCACCCAGAACTTTAAGAAACGCACATTCTTGGGCTCCACCCCAGACCTACTGAATTGGGAAATGAGGGGGTGGGGGGGGGGCAGGGAAGTTGTGTTTTCACAAGCCCTCCAGAAGATTCTAATGCAAGTTCAAGTTTGAGATCACCACTCTAATTAATCCTTAAAATTCTGCAATGTCTATAGTATACTGCTTCGCAAATGGAAGCTCAGAGAGGTTAAGTGACCTTGTGAAAGTCACACAGCCTATAAAGAGTAAGAACAAGCCTCAAATTCAAGTCTGTTTCTGGTTAAAAAGCCAATACCTTTTCTAGTTAGCTTCAAAAAAATTCGATAAATATTAACTTTCTTACCTTACCAACACACACACACACACACACACACACACACAGCTGGAGCCTTGAAAGAAACGAGGAACTCTCTTCAGAAAACATACTGTACACTACGCACTGGAAGGTACTTCAAGTTTAGCTATGGCACACACAGCTTAATGGGGGGAAATGTAATGGAAAAGAAAGTGGGGAAAAGGAAAAGTTGGGAACTTTCCGCAACTCTTCCCCATGTAGCGGCGGTTTCGGCTGCCAGGCACCTGCTCCATTCTGGGGGTAAGGAGAGTTCCGTCTTTTCACCTGGGCTCCCGCCCCACGCCCACCTCACAGTCCCCACGATTCCCGTGGGGCTGACCCTCAGATCTAGCCTATCAGAGCTTCGCATTCCTCCAGCACCAACGATTTTGCCCAGGGATGGCGTGAGACCCAACGAGAGCCAATGAGGCGCCGGGAGCTGTTCGCAGCGGCTTCTCAGAGCAGGACCGACGCTCTGCAGGGCTGTCGCCACGTGGCCACCTTACAGTGCTCGAGACAGACGCTAACGGTGCGAGGCGGGGCCAAAACCGGAGGAGAGAATGACTCCTGAGGGCGCTGCTGGCGTGAATTTCCTTTTTGCTTAAGCCGGTCTGGGTTTGCTAGTCTGTGCCTGGCAAATGGGAGTCATGATGACCAGTCCACACATCCACAAAGAAGCTGGTCCCAGGCCAGCCCTGGGTCTCACACTCCTCACCCCTGAAATGCAGGCTCAGGTCAACTCCCACTCTCCATGCTCGGCATCGTGTTCAGATCCGATGATGTAAAGGTGGAGATGCATATTTTTCCCTCCCCAGGAGCCTACAATCCCGTTGGGGAGAAAGACTCCTCACCGGATGAGATGCTGTGCGCCAAGCGCTCTGCCAAGGCAGGCCCCGGAGACGGGGGCTGCACGGAGGAGGCGCGTCCCACGGTGGGGGATGCGGGGTGGGCGGCGGGCAGGTGCGGCGCGCAGGCGCGCAAAGTGGCAAGCCCCAGGGTGAGCGAGCCCAGGTGGGAAGGGAGGCAGAGCGCTTTTCTGCGCACGCTCTGAACCCTGGGGCTGTGCCCCGCCCCTCAGCCCGGTGGACACGCACATGTGGAGCAGACCCTGAGGCCAGGCCGGCAGAGCCGCGCTGACCTTGTGAGCTAAGCAGGCCCAGGGAGGACGTGGTGGCACAAGGCTCAGGGCTTGGCCGCATCTGGGAGAGACTAGAAATCAGGGGTCGAGGATGAACCTAGGACATGGTTCTCAGAGACAGGACTCAAGGCAAGGTGATGTTTCTGCTTCAGACGAGTGGGGTTAAGGGGCCAGGGGACAGTCCAGAGACTGTCTAGTGGTTAGTGAGATGTCGACAGTTGGCCTCAGAGGTGCTGACAGGGCTGGAGCCTGGATTTGGGGGTCAGTGGCCCACAGATGGACTGTCGAGGCATTGAGAGGCTGGGTCCTTGCAGAGGGCAGGTGGGGTGAGAGGTAAAGAAGGCAGGCCTGGGTCCCAGGTGTCAGGGATGGGTGGAGCAGGCAGAAATGGGCAAAGCAGCAAGAGGACAGGCCGACTGACCCTGACGTCCCTTCAGAGCCTGAAGCCCTGTGGTCTGTCGCTTGCCTCGGAGCGTGGGCATCTGCGGAAGGAAGGCCAGGACCCCCTCCTGGGGCAGCACAGCGGGGAGCCACCCTCTGGTCCTGGCTGGGGCCCCTCCGCGTCTCCACACCTGGTTCTGCTCGGGACTGCGGGGAGGGGGGCCTCAGCGACAAACTCACCAGGAAGTCTTCCTCGCAAAACACTTTGCCGTTGACGAAATAAAAGGCTTTCCCCCTCAGCTTCCGGCCTAGGAAGAAACACAGAGGCAGGGTCGAAAAATGTTACTATGCAGCGAACACAGAGAAAAGAAGGCAAAATCATTTCGAGCAGAAATAAACGGGCAGACCATGCCAACTGTCGATAAGTCTCCGGTTACTACAAGCAGCTGGTGGCCCGTGGCTGAGGCCAGGAGACAGGGCCCCCTGGGGTGCTGCCTGGAGGGGAGGACCACGGGCTGACTTGGGAATCGCCCTGCGCCCACTGCTCGAACCTCCCTGGTGCTGGGAAAGAAGCCGGCGAGGCATCGGTGACAGGACGCCCGGGGTGCACGCCGTCCTAGAGGGACTGGGGACCGGGCAGCAGTCCCTTTTGAAGCTGCCGTTTCCCATAGGTGTTTGGGACCATCGCCTTTAACACGTTCTTCAAGGGACGCTGGTGATGACCTATCAGGACACTCCTGTAAGTCCTACTTTCTTAATTTTCAGGTGTTTTCTCATCTGAACTATAGAAAATACGGATTGTGGGAAGGATAATGATTTTTCTTGTTTTCTCTTTTTCTAAGTGGGGGCGAGCGAGAGTGGGAAAAATCTGAAGCGCCCCAACTTCTAAGAGTAACTTTAGTGTCCATAAGGCTAGGACACGGACGAGAACAACTTATGTTATCAGTTCCTTTGAACACATGGGCCACGTGTTCAGGGTGAGCAGAAGCGTTTTTCTGGCTGACTCTGGGCCCCTTAGAGACCATTTCCTGTGCCAGGCACAAAACATACCTGACAGGCTCCAAAGGGAATCCCCCAAACTGAAGGAATTCAAAACACGAGTGGAATCTGGAGCCAGGGTCCATTGCACGAAACCAAAACCTCCAATGTCACAAACACAAACAGTGCTCCAGACACAGAGAAATCCCCTTAGCGAACCCCGAGTGTCCCCAGAGCAGGCGGAGCACAAGGGGACGGAGGAGAGACTGCCGACGTGGCCTTGGAGCGTGGACAGGACTCAAAGCATCCACGAGGGAAAGCCACAGAAAAGGAGGTGGATTTAACTAAAGGAGGGATTGAAGAGCTCGGTGTGAAAAACAAAAGCTCTTGTTCTAAGAAAATCTAGGCAGCTGTGTCTTTGACTTTGGCGCGGAACAGGATTTCTTGGGTAAGCCATAAAAAGCACAAATGGTCATACAAAGGTAGAGACTGATAAACAGGACGTCAAAAGTCGAAACTTCTGTTCGACATAAAACAACAAACGCAAAGTCTGAAAGACAAAACTGTGGAAAAGCCGAACCGCTCCTCTTGGCAGGGAGGTGGAAGGAGAAGGCGGGGGGCCGGGGACTTGAGGCCGCGTGGGGAGAAGCAGGAGGTGGAGGGGGCAGGAGGGGGCGGGCTGGCCCGGGTGAGCGTGGCTGCAGACTCGGAGGCTGACCGCGTGCCCTTCTGCCTCTGTACCCCACTTCCCAGGAAGGCCCCGCCAGACCCATGCTGTCTCAGTGTCTCCCCACTCCTCTGAGTGGTTCCCACAGAACTTTTTAATTCTCTGAATATCTGCCACATCGCTTAAGACTATAACATGATTTCCAATCAGCTACATACTGGGAGGGACTTGGCAGTGGTCTGAGGGCAATAAATCTGAGCTGAAGAAATAAAAGGCCAACCCATATGACAAAGTACTAGTATCTGAAACATATATAAAAAAAAAAAATCAACAATAAGACAAAGACAACTCAGAGGTAAAAAAAAAAAAAAAAAAAAGGTCAAAAATAGGAAGGACAAACCTGTTCGACTCTAGGCAATAACCATTTAAAAAAGACGTTCAATGCCACCAGCAAACAGGATGTGGAAATTAAAAGCACGACGAGAGGCTATCTCATTTCCAGACGGGCAAAGACCACTGAGCCTGACAACGTCTTGGTGAAGGGGCGGGACAAGAGGGGCGTGTCGACTGGCAACCGCTTAGGGAAGAATGTGACCAGAGGCCAGAGAGCTGGGAACCCATTACCAACGCACACGCACACGCCGAGGGACGCCCCTCAGGAAGGCCTCCCGGTGTGCAGAAGGAGGTGGCGGGTACGGATGCTCACTGCAGCCCTGAGAGAAAGACCTGGACACCCAGAGCATCGTCTGTGTTCGCCGGTATAGGGAAACTTGACGCAAACACTGAGAGAGAATTTAGAGTTATGTTCCTGGGATGAGATACTACACAGCAGTCGAAATGAACTGGATTTGTACGTGCCCTTATGGATTGGACTGAACGTATTGATGTGCAAACAGGAAGATGGCTCAGTGTTGATTAATGTGAGAGGTACTATACATGTGAGTGAAAGCACACACACATGCACACTTGCGCACACACGAACCAGTACTGCGTGTTGTTTATTGACACTCGTATACGTCGTAACAGTAGAAAAACTGGGCCTGAAGGATCCGTACACTCAATGCACGACAGCAGCTGCCCGGGGAAGGGGAAATGGGATGGGAAGGGGAACCAATCTACCCGTAATAGCTACTTCCTTTGTGAAAAATAAGTCGATAAGCCAAAACGACAACAAACAAATATTTGTGCATTCTAAGTGGTAGGTAAATAAAGGTTATTTGCTATAGTACTTTCCCATAGTTTTTAAACGGCAAACACACTCACACACAATACTTCTTCAGGTGAAATACTATAAACCAAAAGCAAATGACAAGTAAGAGAAGATATCTGCACTCTAAGGCAAAAGAGAACAGCCCATAAACGCAAATAACTCAATTAACAGTCCAATATAAAAAAAAAATTAGGAAAAGACAAATGACGAGAAGTGTAAATGACCGACCAATAAATGTAAAAGAAAAATCTTCACCTGTCTCATGATTTTAAAAAATTGCAAATTAAAATAATGTTCCATATTTTATCTATCACTGGCAGAGGTTAAAAAAAAATAATAATTATAACAACATTGACATTCTCCACTCTGCAGGGACGGCAGAAACTAAACCAGCTTTTAAAAGAAAATTCGGTATTAACTATCAACAGAATTTAGAAGTTCAGATTATTTTGACCCAAAAATTTTACTGCAAGAATTTATCCTAAGGAAATAATCAAGTTTGATCGTTTAAAGGATCTTCATCTCAGCATCATTACGATAGCCTACAAAAATGACCGTCAAATGTCTGAGTCCTATAAAATCAATCATGGTGTTTATACTATTACGCAGACATAAAAAATATTGCATTTTCAGAAAAAAGATTTAATGACACAGATACTTATTTTAAAACAAGATGTATGTGTGTGTGTGTGTGCACGTGTGTGTACAGACACGTATACACATACTTCACACGCCTATGTGATTCCAAAATGATGTGTATGCTCATACACATCAGGTGTATGCCAAATGTTAATGGTCAATAGCTTTGAGTAGAAATATGGGTGATTTTTTTTTTTTTTTTTTAGGCGAGGCAACCCTTGATTGACCTCGCAGATTACAAAGACCTTGTCAGTTTACAATCCCTTATTTTTTATTTTTTACGCCCACAGCACCTGGTCTTCTGAGGTGGTCTCCCATCCAAGTACTCACCAGGCCCGACCCTGCTTAGCTCCCGAGCTCAGATGGGACCGGGCTTGTACAGGTGGTGTGGCCGCAGACAGGATATGGGGGATTCTTAGTAAGTTTTTTCTGCAGTGACTGTATTATTTTTATAGCCTGGAGCAGAATGTAAGGACTGAGGAGTGTGAGAAGGGCCGTGGGGCATATGTTAGAAAGTGACACTCTTTAGGTCTCTAAAACTTAACTCCTGCCTTGCCCTTAAAGTTAGTCCCCCTCACTTCTAGAATGTTCTGGAATCTTCTTCACAAGTGTTTCCTGACTTGTTAAAAACTAGGGTGTAACAAGAATGACTGCTTACCGCTAGGAGATTCCGAGGTTCTCTAACAGGAACCCCTCACAGCCATGGAAGTTAATTTTAATGACATTGTTGCCTTATAATTTCCCACCTCTATAAAAAAGAAGCCAGAGCACTCAGAGTTTTAGGGGGGCGGGGAATGAGAACTGAAGTATCTTCTCCACTTTCTGTCTCTATCGGGCACCTGCGTGAGAACTGACCTGCGACCTCCCATCCCTCCCCAAGAGCCAAGGCGACAAGGGCACAAACGGCCCACACTAAGAGGAGCTCCCCAGACACAAAGGAGAGTAATCCCCACGTCGTCGGACAGCAACAGGGCCCAGGCCCAGCCCTGCCTGTTGGGGTTCCCTTTTTTGCGGTTCCCTCTGGGATTACTTACAGGGGGTGAACCCGGTTCTGAAGACAGGAAAGGGGGCAAGGCTGCAGTTGCCGACGAGGCCACTTGAGGGCGCGAGAAGGCCACCTAAAACCACTAGGGGCTTCCTAGAACAGTGGTCCCCAACCTTTGTGGCTCCAGGGAACAATGCTCCCATGAAACTCTAACACCTGATGATCTGAGGTGGAGCTGAGGGGGTGATGCTAGCGCTGGGGAGCGGCTGCAGATATAAGTGAAGTTTCACTCGTCCGCCACGCACCTTCTGCTGTGTGGCCCGGGTCCAAACAGGCCATGGACTGGTCAGTACCAGTATGCGGTCCGGGGGGGTTGGGGACCCCTGTCCTAGAGGGAGGACAGGCTCTGACTCGTTGTGTGTGGAACACCAAAGTCTGGTTCCAGGATTGGGTCTAGGAAGTTCTAAGGAATCCGAGTTGGGAATTAGTTTTTTTGTTTTAATAGAGGACAGATTATCTCTGTTCCAGAAATCACAAAGAAAGATGATCAAACACGCCAAAGCACTGAACTCTCTAGAAGTCCTAGAAATGCGAATTAAACAAGAGCTTTTTCACTTAGGATATCAACAAAGATTTTTTAAATGATCACAGTCACATGCGATTCCTGTCCCTGCATATTTCTGTAAGCTACGGCAGAGTGTAAAAATGATGAAACTCTTTCCAAAGAGGAAGCTTTAAAATGTTTATCTTTGACTCAGTGGGGCTATCTGGGACTTAGCTTAGGGAAAGAATCTGAGATGTCAATAAATGTTTACTTAGATCCAAATTGGCATCCTTAGCGAAATGATTACATAAAACAGAGTACATTTAAATGATAAAATATTATGTAGCCATTTAAAAATATCACTCAAATAAATGTTTTAGTGATACTGGAAAATGCTTATACTATAAAGAGACACTCAAAATACACTAGTAAGTGAAAAAAGCAAGCTGGACAACTGTACAGTACAATTTGGTAGTATAAATATGATTGTGGTTAGTGCTGGTAGATACATTACAGGGAAATTTCGCTTTCATTTTACAAATTTCTTTTTCTTAAAAAAAAAACTTGTCTAGTATTATGTAGCACTGGTAGAGTGTATTAAAGGGAAACTTCACTTACTACTTTACACATTTTAATATTTAAAAAGTTTTTTTTCCTAGTATTAGGTACACTGGTGGGTGATGTAAGAGAAATTTCACTTTCGCTTCATCCATTTCTGTTAAATTCTTATAGAATTATGTACTTACGATCTGAAAAATAATTTTTTTAATTAAAAGAACATAATAATATGAAAGGCAAAAAAAAAAAAGACCTAAAAATTATATATTTCAACTACATAAAGAAGACATTCAAAGAAAAAAGACAGAAAGACTTCTGCCCAAGAGCGACAGTGCCTTTGAGTGGCCACATATACAGTCTCTGCATGACGTGGGTGGGGAGTGTGGATGGTTTGCCTGTTGTTTGCTTCTTAATACTTTCCTACGCTTCCCAAAATTCTAATAACGAGCAGTTATTACCTTAATCATCATTTTAAAAACTGCCCAGGTGGCTAGACAGACCCTCTTGTTCAGACCCTGAAGGCCAGGGAAGGGGCTTCAAGGGTGTGTCTGCTTTTCTTCTATTCAAAAAAAAAAAAAAAAATTGAGGCCTCTCCACAGACCGCAGAGGGCGGGGCCCTAGTCTGCTCTGAAGGACTCAAGCTCCAGTGTTTACTTCAGTTTGAAGAGACCACCTAAGTTTAGAAACCAAATCCCACATCCAAAGTTATCAGTTTGTATTTTGTCAGTGGGAGAAAAAGCTAACATCTGTTGAATGCCTTCTGTGTTTCAAGTACTGTGTTTAGAACTTTCATATTTCAAAGTTTCTTAAATGTTTAAAAACGTTGCCACACACACACATTATTGCATCATTAGCCCCTCTTTCTGTCCCTGAGCTGCCACATGCTATTTATAGAGAAGTCCACACCTCACTCCCTGTCTCTTCCTCTGGGTTTCAGCAAGTGTGGAAAGGGCTCCCCCTCCCCCCAAAACGAGGTGGAAATAAAACCCATCCCAAGTCAGTATCAGGCAGCAGGACAAGGTGGCGGGCACCGGCTGCTCTTGGGGATCACTGGAAATGACACCCCAGGATTGCTGGCAACTGGCGGGGGCTTCCTTTTCTCTTCATAAAAACACAGTACTCCTAAGTTAAACATTCCCATCTCCGTTCTGTAAATTCTGAGGCTCAGAGAGGCTCTCCCAGGAAGTGAGGGGGCAGGACGGGAACCCAGGTGTGTGTGACTCAGAAGCGCATGCTTGTCCCAGGGTGCCACCAGCCCACCCGCACTACTTAATGCTCGTCGGGTGCACACTACGTGTGGAATCCCACTTCCCTCCTCCTACCAGGGAGCAGAGAGGGAATTTTCATTTGTTTAAAGCATGTTTTACATCCTGGGCACTATACATACACTGTCTCTCACTTGCTTGACAATTCTGTAAAAACCCCTGTGATGGCATACATGTGAATGTAACTTGACTGGTGACTGGGACCCATCTCCCACCATAGGCACGTGGAGTGGAGGGCAGGGTGACGTCTGGCAGAAGACAGCCAGCAACCTCATCTCGAGAAGCCGGGAGGCAGAGGGAACCGTAATCACTCCAGATCTGGCCAGTGAAACAGGCAGCAGCTAACCTGGAAATCCCGGGAACCACCACCACTGTTTCATTCACCGGCAGGACCTAGAGCCGTCCTCACTGACATGTAAGCCGGAGCGGCCAGACACCACTAGGTGGCGCCAGTGCCCAGCCAGGACCAGGGCGGGAGGTGGGGGCGGGCAGCACCTCACAGAACTCCAGGCGGGCTGGTGGAGGGGCGGGCTGCGGTGGTCTCATAAATCGTGCAGCAATGTGCCCTGCACCGTAGGCAGGACCTGTCCACCTACCGCACTATGCGAAAGCTCAATCGGCCAGGCCAACTCGCCTGTGTGGCTAAAACTAAGTAGAAGAACGGGGATCGGAGCCCCGGTCTCTCTGATGCACCTGCAGTATCTCCTTGGGCCAGAAGGCGTCTCTGTCAGACTTGGGGAAAGAAAGCGGATTTCTTGGCCTTCCCGATCAAACCTTAAGGGAGTAGAGGGGGGACACGTTTCATCGTCCCGACTCCCTGTGGTGGCACACACTCGGGGGCATGACCCCAAGATGCCAGCGATGGCTGTGCCGGTGCTGACACAGACATGGGCCAAAACGGGACGGCGGAGGGGTGAGCACCAAACATCAGGCCAGTGCCTCTGAATCGTCAGCATGCTTCGGGGGCCCTGGTGGGTTTGTTCCAACACGTCGCGGGCCCCACGCCAGGGTTCCGATTCCACAGGTCTGGGAGGGGCCTGAGAACCGGCCTTTCCGGGGTGATGCTGCGGGTTGCTGGTCCCGGGACCACACCCTGAGTGTCCCCGGGGTCTCCACCTGATGGCATTCACCTCGGTCAGACCACAGCGCTAAGACCCGCGCCGCCCCTGAATAATGGGCGCCACACACAGAGCTGCGGAGGGCGCAGGCACGGCCGTGCGACACCTTCATCTCTCAGTTTCGGGGTCGTCCTGCTTTCGGCAGAAGGATTCCGGGCACCAGGAGACAGCCCCTGAGAGGCACACCAAACACGTACCAAACAAGTCGTTTTTCCAGAGCTTTAAAATACAGTACCCAAAGCTGCTCTTTATTTAAGAGTTTATAAAATATTGACTAATAAATGTGCAGACTCATCAAGAATGCACTCTACAGGCCACTTCCCATAGACGCAGTGAATGAATATTTTATATTTGCCTTCGAGGCACCTTCAGTTGAAAAGAGAAAAATGCGGGTGAACGCAGTGTGGCCTGATGAAGGAGACAGCAGTGGGGAATGTCCCAAGGAGGGGTCGGCCATCTAACCTGACAAACGAAACTAGACCTGCACTACCCCCATTCTTCCTTCTAGAAATAGAAGCGACTCGTCTATTCCGGACAAGTAATTGGCCCTTAGCTGTAAGACTTCACCACAAATTTCAGTTTCCAAAATACCTCAGAAAAGGAAAACTGTGAGGTATTCCCGACAAGGAGAAGAGTTTCTGAGAAAAGGAAGTGGAGCTAATAATAGTTCAGACTGTGTTTTTAGTGTATTGTCCCAACTGGTAATTTCAACCTGTGCTCTCGTGAAGGCTACCGGTCATAGCTGGCCATTCATATGTCAACCTAAATCAATTAAAATTAAAAAAACAAAACCAAAAAAACGTTAAAAATTCAGCCAAGTGCTTGAATAGAAACATTTTGAGGACCCGATGGCCACTCGTGTCTAGGGAAGCTGTACAACATTCGCATCACCGCACGGAGTTCTACCCGATCCGCTTCTTCAAACGACTTTTTCCAAAATAGGTTAACTCTTAACAAAGAAACGGAAAAGAAACCAACCAAGTTGGTTCTGCTCAAATGAACTAGATCCACCTGGAATTTCGCAGGCTTCCTCCAGCCTCGGTGGGCCGAGGAACGACACGGAAAGGGGGGAGCGTGGAAAAGCACTCAGCGTAGGGTCCTCGGCTTTGCCACTTCCCAGAAACGAGAGGCTGGCCGGTCACCCACCTCCCTGGGTCCTGTGGTGGAGAGGACGACGCTGGGCATCAGCGCGCGGAGCCCAGCACGGCGCTGGCTCGTGCTCAGTGTCCGGCACAATCGCTGTTGCCAGGCTCCCTGCAAAGACCTCCGGTACATATATATATATATACTATCAACCTAGGATTCTATAACCCAGCAAAAAAAATATCTTTTAAAACCAAAAGTGAAATAAAGATGAATTCAGACATTCAAACTCTGAAAGAATTCATCACTGGCAGATCTATGCCACAAAAAAGTTACGGTATTCCTTTTGTTTTGGTATGGAGCTACATATACATGCTTATATGTTTATATACTTATATGTTTATATATATTTATATATACATAAATACATACACAGATACACGTACATATTTGAGGAAAAATATATCTGTATTTTCAATGTGACTATACTGCCTTTGTGATGTATGAAGTATGAAAAATAATAAAGTTCACTGATCATTTCTTATGAATAAGTGATCTCTGGTTTAGGAACTAGAAACTTTACCAGCACTGTCCAATACAGTAGCCACTAGCCACACGCGGCTATTTAAATTTAAACTTTAATTAAAATGAAATATAATTAAAATTTCAACTCCTCAGTCACACTGGCCACAGTTCAAGTGCTCAACAGCCACAGGTGGCCACTGGCTGCCCCACGGGACCATGTGAGTCTCGAGTTCAGGGCCGCAGCCAGGGAGCCGGAGGCCAAACGAAGGTAAAGACAGGTGGGCAGTGAGGCCGGCTGCGGGGCCAGGGGCAGGTTCCGCGTGTCCCCTGGGATGCTCGGCATGGCGCCTGGGCCTGAGGTCCACGGGTTTCGGGAATCAGGTGGAGCCGGGGGTCTGCACTGTAACAGGCTCCGTGGGACTGTGACTGATGTGCTGTAACAGGTGGGACCCGCAGATGCGGTGGCAGGAACTCACACCGCGGGGCCGCCTGCGCCTGAGTTGGGACCTCGGTCTCCCACGCACAGAGTGTGACCACTCTGGGACCCCACGTTGCTCTTGCTCCACAAACAGTGGCTCGTATTACAACTGGTGGCAGAGGCGCAGGAGTGCCGACGGAAACCAGGGTTGGCGAGGAAGCATGAGAGAGACAGGAAGTGAGGGAGGAAGGGAAAGTCGAGGAGAAGGAAGATGAACGGGCCATGTTAGTCAGTGTTCTCCAGAGGAACAGAACCAACAGTGTGTGTGTGCTGTGTATGTGTTGTGTGTGTGTTGTGTGTGTGTGTGTGTGTGTGTGTGTGTGTGTGTGTAGACAGATTTATTATAAGGAATTGGCCGATACAATTATGGGGGCCGACAGGTTCCCAAGATCTGTAGTCAGCAAGCTGGAGGCTCAGAAGAGCTGATGGTCCCAGTACACAGGCAAGAAAAACTGATGTCCCAGCTCAAATTCCCTTACTCTTGGGAGGTCAGCCTTTGTGTGCTAAATTTAGGCCTTCAACTGATTGGGCGTGGCCCACCCATGTTAGGGAGGGCAATCTGCTGTACTCAGCCTATCAATTATTAATCTCACGGAAACACCCTTGCAGACAGACACACCCAAAATAATGTCTGACCCAACGTTTGAACACCCCACGGCCCAGCCACGTTGACACACAAAATTAACCATCACGGAGCTGGCGCTGGGGACAGGAATTTCAGAGAACATTAGAGAGACAGTACATCTAAAAGAGAAAAGACGAGATGCTCTTAGAAAGATGAGAGAGCCAAGGAGACCTACATAGTGTATATGATGCCGAAATAAAGTTCAGACCCCCAGAAAAGATCTTACTCCCAAATCCAGGATTCCGGCTCTGAGATGAGGCGCCCAGAACAACGTCTTCATGTTGATTAGGGTGTCGTGCCCCTGGCCTATCAGCACACTCTGCATTCTCCTCTTAGAGGTAAGGAGTCAGGTGACACAGGGCGTACCACCAGGTCTCACCCTTGGGATCAGTGAAAGAAAGAAATGTAGATTTCCATCCAAAACCACGCAGGTGCTTGGCAAGCAGGCATGGCAGCTAATGGTGGAAGTTACCCTGGAGTTACCACTACGATATGGTTCAAAAACCCCGACTCTATTAACGTCACCGGCACCGAGAATCTGATTTTCTCCTGCATCAGGGACTTCGTGGCCTCTGGTTGAATTGACAAAGTCTGATCTGGGGAGCCAGGCCTGGCCCCGACTCCGGTGCGCCCAGCAGACCTGAGTTTGCTGAAGACGGACATAGAGACGCTTTGATAACCCGCCAAGTAAAAGTCGTCCCTCTCCGCCCTCCCCTCGACCCCCACGGCCCTTTGCCCAACCGTCTATTTCAGTTGTTTCCTGATTTCTCCCGCGCCCACTCGCCCACTGACTTCCTAGAAGGTCGGCCCACTCTTCCTTTCTCACGTTCTTGGTCTTCGGCTTCTTCCTTAGATCCGGCTGACTGACTCATTCAGCTCACACAGCAACGCTGACCGTGATGGCTCAGAAACGGAGGGATCAGAGGCCTTAAGGAGGAAGACGCTTCTCACCAAAGCCACCTCTGTGCCATGGGTGCAGCCACCCTAGAGTCCCATCGCCCCTCTTCCAGGTCCCCGGCCGTGAGAGCGTGCACGACTCAAGGTCATCTGAAAACCCAACCTTTGCTGTCACACAGCCCCAAGACGGCAGCTGGACCCGAGAACAATGGCAAGACCCATGTCCAGAGCCAGCATCCTTTCTTTAGCACACAGTCTCTCTAAGCAAAGGTGGCTTAATACAGAGGCCGACGGCAAGGGCTGTGGGTCCACAGGGTCCTGGGCTCAAGTTCAGTCACGCCACTTAACAGCGATGTAACCAGCCGCAAGCAAACTAAACTCTCCGAGCCGGCGTCTGTAAAATGAAGGTGATCGTGCTGAACTCGCTGGATTGTTACAGGATTTGGTGAGTTGCTGTGGGTGGAGGGCTCGGGAAGGAGTCAGGCTGATGCTTAGCTGGAAAGCTCACCTAGAACTCGTTTCATTATCACATGGATGAGATGCCTTAGGAGCTTAACTCTTGTTTATATCCATTAGCCTGTGGCACAACTGGTTTCATTACTTATCGTCGCACATGAAGTCACAGAACCTACTGGCCACGGTAAGTGAAGACTTACTGTGCTTATAAATACTGTGACGACTATTTTCAGGAAACGGGCCTCCCGTGGATTAAAGGAGGCGCTTCCTAGTTCACGCTCAACCGTTTTAGAATCTCTGATGTTTGCAAAGCCTGGGCTGGCAACGTAGTTTATAAAGTCAGTGACCGATCTGTTCACTAAGGCCCTCTGTTCTGCAACGCTGGGCTGCATTCTAGTTGTTTTACTTACCTGAAGTCATGAAACGGCCCTTTTTTAGTGTTCTGGATGTGGGCTTTCCTCTGACTCAGAGACTCTTCCCTGACTGGGTCCGAGTGTGCGAGATTTCACTATAAAACCCATTCGCAATCGGTAACAGGCATGGATGTTCGCTCTTTGGAAGGCTGGATGGACAATGGCATATAGTTCTTGGTTTTGTTGTGTTTTCTCCCTGAGGCACAGCTGGCAGGTCACAGTGCACGCCCCGCCCGGGAACGTAAGCACTCGGGGACAGCACGGAGGTCACCTGTTCTGACCTCGACTTGCACCTCCCAGCACTGCGTGGACCCCGTGTGGCGCTTGGCGGCCTTCCCCTGAGCTCGGGCTGGCACTGGGCACAATTCCCATAGGCCTCGCACTACTATGCCCTGGTCCCCACGCCCAGGACCCGGGCGCCCTCGTGTCCTGTGGGCCTTGGGGAGGAGAATACGTGGAATCGCTCATCTAGCCCATCGTTTTCCCACTCATCCAGACGAAAACTAAGAGCAGCCACGAACGAGCCATGACATGGCGAACAGGGTTCACCTTGACTCCAGGATGGAGTCTGCTTAGTCTTTATAAAATGAACAAAATCTTACTTGCTGGACCTGACCCTGCCTGGAGTGAAGACGCAGAGCCTCGCCGTCTTTCTCCCTCACAGTCTATTCCGGAAGGTGCCGACGAGAATGCCACTTGCCCCCACGAGCCCAGCACACTTTTTCTTCCTTCTCATTCCGCCCCTCTCAAGCCACAGATGGGCGCCAGCTTCTCCTCAGACGGCGCACTTGACGCACGGTTTGCGGCCGCCAGCCAAGGCCTGCCCGCCCTCTCCACTGACCCTCCCTCCCACCCCCCGGTGCGCCAACAGCTTCCTGAGAGCATCCAGTCGGGGACACAGCCACTTCAGAGGGGCAGAGCCTGCAGGGGGAGAAGGGAGACCCACAGCATACATCTCCATGGCAACCAAACACACTCTCCTCCCCGGAGCATGTTAAGAAAGAAGAACTTTAACAAACCACAGAACCGCCCACACATCACACCCTGAAGCTTACTTCTGAAAACCAACCAAGGAAACAATTCGGCAGAGGGATAAAAAAAAAAAAGTCGCATGCACAAAGACACTCGCCAGGGCTGTGTGTGATCAACCACCAGCCCGGAAACGAGCTCACTGCCCCGTGGCCCATGGTTTTATACCACTCGGCCGGTAACCATGGGACCGGTTATTATGAGGACTACAGAGCCGTGGTTGGATTTATGACAAAATATTAAATAAAAAAGGATACAACACTGTTTATATGCTATGATTACAATTCTAATAGTTTTTAGAGAAATTTTTATAATTTATAAATTTGGTCAAAACCCAGAAGGGAAAATACCCACGTTAGAATAATGTAACAGGTTCCTGCCTTTAAATTTTTCTTCGTGGTTGTCATGCTGTCCTCACGACTAAAAATGAATTCAACGTTGCTGCTTCTTTCAGAGGTGGGGAACCACACGCGTCTGTACAGGGGGACCACGCCGCGCCCTCCACGGAGGCAAAGGTCTGGGTGGGGACACCTTGTGATCCTCCCAAGACCCAAGGGGACAGGCGGCTACAAGGCAGGGGTCCCCAACCCCTGGGCATGGACCACTACAGGTCTGTGGCCTGTTAGGGACCAGGCCGCACAGCAGGAGGTGAGTGGCGGGCGAGCCAGCAAACCTCCATCGTATTTGCGGCCGCTCCCCAGCGCTAGCATCACCGCCTCAGCTCCACCTCAGACCATCAGGCATTAGATGCTCACAGGAGCACCGGTCCCTGGTGCCACAAAGGTCGGGGACCGCCTGTAAGGAGCTCCATAAGAGCATCTCCCTCCAGCCTCTCTCGCTTCCCTGGGTGCCTGTCGCGAGGTGAGACAGCCTTCGTCCCTGCTAAAGAGTGGGCTCCGCCCCACCCCCAGAATACAGCTGCATCTCGGACTGGCTGCTCCGCATCCCACAGCCTGCACGGTGGTCACCCGGCCCCTCTGGTGTCGTCCTTTTCGGTGTGTAGGACAAGGACCCGGGAAGCTGGCAACTTGGGCACATCCCTTCTTTCTGTTGCCCAGGAAGGTAATCAACTCTCTGAACTTAAAAGCGGCTCGTTTCATCTGTATCGAAGGCGTCCGGCTTCGGCCTCCCCTTGCAAGCACGTGTGAGTTTGACAAGATCCCACATTCTGTTTTAACAGATTATCAAGAAAATCTAAGACATGAGTGTGTGCATGTGTGTGTGTGCACACCTACAGAAATATATCTCTGTAGCCATATTATTTTCATAAAGCAAACAGAGCAACAGAAACACACACACACACACACACACACACACACACACACAAATATACACACGAACCGACCAGAAAGATGGGGACGTTTAGCTGCCAGGCTCATCTGGATTCTGGCGCCAGCTCCCCTGCCAGGTTTTTAACCTTGAACAATTCACTTCCCCGCTCTGGGCCTCATTCCCTCTTCCACCGAAGAAGGAGGGGAGAGGCTGGATGAGCCCGGCCCCAGCTGTGCCATCCCGATGACAATGACGTTCACAGAGACACACTTGAGGACCTACAGAGCCAGGCCATGAAGCAACCTGGTACCTCCTTCTGCTGAAAGCAGTCACAGGGCAGTAAGTCAACTGAACAAGGAAACTACTTCCAGTGTCCAAGAGAAGCCGCTCAGGCACATGCCTGGGTCTCTAACTGCGCCCTGGGAGGGGGCGGAGGCTGGGTGTTTACACACAACACGAGTGCGTGCAGGCCCCTTGGCAAACAGAAACACCGCGGAGCTATCTGATGCAGTCCCTGTCCTCATTCCTTGAGCAACTCTGCTCTAGGGCCTAGTTTGCTGGCACCAGAGTCCCAGAGAATGTGGTTCGTGCCTGCGTGAGAGCACCGACAAGAAAGCAGGGCATGCCAGCTTCAGGAGAGAAGGCTACTCCATGCTGCAGGGACAAGGAAGGCTTCCTGGAAGAGGCAGCCTTTAATCGGGGTCCTCAAGGCTGGCCAGAACTTAAGTGGATGGAGTGAGTGGGGAGAGGAGATTCTAGGGTGCACGAACATGGAACAGAGAAGTTCAGTTTGACCGTGCTGTTAGTAGAAAATAATAATAGAGACTAGACCTCAAGGGCCTTAAAGGGTAGAACAAGCAAAAACCCAAAGCGTCTGTCTTCCTTACGCCTTTGTGCTTGTCATACTGTGAAGCAAGACAAACTCAACCCATTAGGGAATTGACAGCTGGTCACACAGCCACAGGAGGAACCAACTGACTCACTGATGTTTTTTTCCCCCAACAACTTTCTTAGTTCAAATGCTAATTGCTTGAGAAGAAAAACAACTTAATGTTGTGTGTGTGTGTGTGTGTGTGTGTGTGTGTATGTTTTCCTGGAAAACAGAGCAAATATTGAGAAGTAGTTGTAGAAGCCAAAAGTCAAAGATAATTTTTAAAAGAAGGTATGATCACGTGTCAAAGATTTTATTTCGCTCATCGGTTAATGAGGGAGCCGGTAAGATGTAACAGCTGGGAGGCTGCGAAGAACCACGCACGAGAGATGCTACACTGTAACATGCAGACCGCAGTGGTCAGTCTCCACGGGGGGACAGTCGACTGCACTGCCACCAGACAGGACCCGCGTGGTCACGGGTGAACATCACATGCGCTGCCATCAGGACAGCGTGCAGAGTGCAACGTGGCACAAAGAAAAAGCAAAACCAGGGCCCAGGGAAGCCGGTAACCAGACAACCGTGTCTCCACTGAGGACGCCCAGAAGACTTTCTGATCCGTTCCAAAGTCTTCCCCGGTTTTTCCCTACGAAGGTGAATACTGATCAGCGCCCAAACCGTACACTCTCAGGCGTGCGTTTTATGGAAAACGGCAGTGGAGACTGAAGCGTGAGGTTTCGAAGCCAGGCGTATAAGGAAGGCTTGGCAGGTGAGGGGGCGGGCCCACGCTCGCCTGGCTAACTTTAGACCGGGAATCAGGAGGACCACGAGGGCTGGGTCTCGGGCCGGCTGAGAGCAAGTTCCTTTCTTTCCCGTTTCTTGAGGCTTCTACAAGGAGGAGCCTGGCACCAATCCAGGGTGCTTAGCCCTGGCCAACCCCTAGAGTCACTGAAGGGCTCTGAATAGTACACCTGCCCCACTCCAGAAACTCCACCGCTAGGGCTTCCGATTCCGCTCGGTGGGCTGGGGCATCGCTGGTTTTTAAGATGCCCCCCAGTGATTCTCACGGCAGCCAGGATGGGGAACCACTGGATGAGATGCTAAGGCCCCTCTGTCCCTGACACTCCGGATTTCTTGCAATGTCTCCTGTTATTTGACAGCTGCTAGCCTTGGTATAGAAGTAGAGAGCATCGGTGGGACATTTTTCAAAAACGCTGCTCAAAACCGATCTTGGGTAAAGACCACAAAACAGCCATAATTCACGACCTGGTCAGACTAGGCAAACGTCCGGCAACGTGTTAGAACCTTCACTGCGGGTGCCATGGATTCAGCGAGCATTTGCTGCGCCGAGCACAGGCCTGGCCTCCTGATGGGCTGCTTTCCTCATAAGGCATGTACCAGAGTACAAAGATGCCCACAGGTGTGTGTGCTGCTAGGCACCAACACCTGTGCAGTGTGCACACACAGCCACTCATGCACATGCCCACACTTCCCACTCATACAGCAGCCTCCAAACCAAAGATTGAAGTAAAGAGTTACAAAGGCACCCCGCCTTGCGCTGGGGGTAACTGACTGACTCAGTCGCCTTGTGGTTGGCTAGTCCCCACAGTGGGAGAGATTAGTGACAACAGGCAGACACTGGTGAACCCCCGAGCTTCCCCCGCCCAGCTCTTCCGAGACCTCTGACAGGCATCACAAACCTGATGGTATTAGGGACTGCTTCGAATCCACTCGACTTATCACCAGAGTCCGTCCCAGGCAACCCCGGTCCTCGGTGATCAGTCACCTCACCTTACCCTGGTGGGCCCTATGCTGGGGGTACAAAACCCTGCTCTGGATGACACTGTCCTGCCTTTCCGTGGGACCGTGGAGGGCGGAGGGCCAAGTGTCTCCTGGACGGACGCTCTTCCCTTTCCTTCCTTTCTCGGTCCCCACGATCCTTACCCCCTCTCCCCGCCCCCGCACACACTTACTGCAGGCCGCGCAGGTGAAGCAGGCGTCGTGGTAGAGGTTCCCCATGGCCTGGCAGGCCTGGCCGGCCCCAAACACCCCTTTGCTGCACTTCACACAGGCTCCTGCAAGGGCGAGAACACGGCAATGAATCAGGAGGGAACGGTGGAAGCCGAGTCGCAAAAGGCCAACGATCGAAGCCAGAAAACCCATCCCTCCCCAAGCCGACCCTTCACCGAACCCCGTGGGCAACTCCTTTGAAATGTCTTTCTCTCATGCTCCCTCCCTCCACCAGCTTGCAACGATCGGTCCTTCCAACTGCAGGAGACAGCCACCAGGCTGGACTCCAGGCCCCCACTGCCCGCCCCATGCTGTCCCCCACGCTGTCCCCCACGCGGCACGCCTCCACTTTGTTGACCCACTCCCTTGTCCAAAGCTCTCAAAGGCTCTCGCTGTTTCTAAGACAGCATCCATAACACCTCGCCACGATTATAATGTGCCAGGCACGCAGGTCGGGAAACGTCAACTAAATGACGTCCTTTACTTCCCAGTGGGAACCACCACCCAGGAGTTACCCTCCTCACGTGTTACGAAAGCATCAGGCCCCAGGCCCAGGTCTGTCGGACTGCGGAGCCGGTGCTCTTCCCTGCCCCCATCGCCGGCCTCTCACCTCCTTCTCAGCTCTCAGCCTTGCTCCCGGGCTCCCCTGCCTGGCACCCTGCACCCGCCTCCTGTCCCTTCTCGTCCTTCAGGCCTGTCCGCATGCCTCTGGCTCGCCAGCTCTGAGCCAACATGCTGAACCGAAGGTTAACGCACCAGTTCTAACCCGGAGCCTCCCGCCTACTCGCTTCCCACGTGGCTTGCGTTCACCTGGTAAGTCCTCCGAGCATCGGTTCTTAATTAGGAAGAAAGGTTAGTTCCACCCACCTTGCACGTTCCCAAGAGCAGCGGTAAAGGCCGCCTTCCAAACCAAGACGCTCTAGAGAGCTCATCTGCCTCAACGACAAGGCTGAGGAAGACCTGGTCTTGAACTGCCACGCCACGAGCTGCTGGTTTTCATCTGTACAATGGGGTAACGGGGGCCCCTTTCGGGGTTACCGAGAGGTCACACGAAGAGCGCTTGGCACAGGACCCTTCATGTGGTAAATGCTCCATGAACAGCCATATAAATAATAAGGATGACGATAACGTCCCTGCACTCAGCGAGGAGTTTGTGCAACATATGTGGGCTCTCCGGGAAGTTCCGGGCCTCCCCGGATCTCACCCTGGGAATGAGCTGGAAGTTCTCTGTCTGGACCAACCCGGAACCTCTACTACAACAGCCTAGGCGCTGGGCCAGCCCAGAGGAGGCCTTGGAGTCTTCCAAAGAACTCCCCCGTTATGGTCAAATGAAAACATCATGATCACGTAAATAAGATTGAAAAAAAAAAAAAAAAAAAGATGCTAGGAGGAAATACCAAAATGTAAATAGTAATTTCATTGGGATGTAAAATTGTGGCCCGTTTTATTTCTTTGCATTTTCTGTATTTTAAGAGCAGGCAATACTTTATAGCTTAAAAAAAAGGAAAGGAAAAAAGCCTAGTCTCGAAAAAGTTTATGTTTTAAATATATGGTATAATGTTGAAATTTTTGAAAAATCAATTACATTTATACACACATATATAAAAAGAGCTCCCCAATATCCGTCCAGCAGGATAACCAGCTCCCATCCTCGGTCAGTGGGGCTCAGGCATCCTTTTCTGATTCTAGTTGCAACCTGTCAGGACTTTCTCAGGCTGCAAATCCTCAGCTTTTTGCTACAGGGTAGAAAGCCTGTGTTTCAGAGTTCCTATCAGCCTAAGGTGATAAAGTAGACCACCTTCAGAGAAACTCCGCGCTAACACAACCTCTATAAAACGCACCCAAACCAACCACACCTACCGGAACAGGTCCAAAGAGAACTAGCCACACTGAACAGGTCCAGAGAGGACCCAGGAAGCCAAGGGCCCTCAGGCTGCTGCACTAAGCTGCCTGGGGACGCAGGTGAGGCCATCTGTAGGAACGGTGGCCGCCAAAAAACCGGCTGTTGGGGACCTCGTTTATGGAACCTCCTAGAGAACATACGATTTGCAATTCTTCGGTTCCAACATTTTATTATGAAAATTTTCAAACATGCAGAAAGTTGAAAGAATCATACAGCAAACACCCACTTGCCCATATCCCAATCCTACAATTGTTAACATTTCACTACCTGGTTTCCAATCAATCCAACAATCCATCTTATTTTTGATGCATTTCAAAGTCGGCTGCAGATGACCGTTTACTTCTGCTGGCAAATCACTAATTAGAGTTCATTGTTTGCTCATCTTTTTTTTTTTTTCCCCAAGATAAAATTCAAAAGCAGTGAAACACACAGATTATAAATCTACCATCCAATGAATTTTGGCAAATGATTTATGTAACACAAACTCACGTCCAGATATAGACTATTCCCAAGAGCCCAGGAAGTTCCCCAATGCCCTGCCCTTCCATCTTCTCTCTCATCACTATGACCCCGCGTGTATGCGCATGCGTGTGTGTGTGTGTGTGCACACATGTGTGAGACGCGTGTGCACAGGACCGGGCTACCGGGCAGCTGGTATTTCTGTACCGAGCGAGCGGGAAAGTTAATAAAGAGCCTCTGTGACTGTGAAATGGAAAACGTCAAGGAATTCAGAAGCACCAGAATTTCCTCTTGTCTGATAATTTCATACGCGGCGTAGGATACTCTTAAAAGTCAGGAAATACATCAGTTCTGGGCAAACTGCACCCTGTAGCTGGCACGCTCGGAGCCGTGCCGGTTATCAGGGAAGCTGACGTGCTGCAGACGGCAGGCTCTGTCACGACAGCTCTGTGAGGCTCACGCCAGCAGGCTCGTCCCTACAGACTCCGGCGGTGCTGACAGCTGCAGCTGGGAGCCCCAGGCCTGTCACTGGAGCAGGCCAGGCCAGGTGGGGCCTCCAGGGTGTGCAGCATGCGCAGTGTAGGGACAAGGTGCTGGCGTGTTCGCCCCTGGACACGGCACCTACTGTGCTGTGACAGCTTACTGGTCACCGGGGCATCTGTCTGCCTCGCCCAGTGAACTGGAGGTACCTGCAGGATCGGGGCCGCATCTTAACGGTGGCCTCTGCAGGTGCTTAGCAGAGGCCTGCGCAGCCGAATCACTTCCCGTGTAGCTCCACAAGCAGCCCTGTCCTCCTCCCCTCTTCCTCTTCGCCTCCTTGTACCTGGGGTACACCTGTCCATCCCCCTAGTAAGTGCCTTTTACAAACATTCAGAGTCATTTACCTCTGCACACCCCCAGCCCCTGACAAAGTGCACTTAGTTTGGCCTCAACAAACACGCGAAAACACAGAAACAGATTTCACAGACACCTGCTGAGCACCGACTGTGGCACAATTCAATAATGGGGAGAAAGCACCTGGAAAGCGTCACATCGAGCAGTGCCAAGGTATCAGTTACACCGTTTGGTGGTCCCGGGGTCTACGCCCAGACCGCCCGCCCCAAGCCCCCCGGCTGCGCTGGCTCTAAACCTTTGCACCAAGATCTGGTTTGTGAACCGCAAGCGAAGCTCACGCAAAGCAGACTGGACGGGGCGGGCGTCAAAGCCGCGGGACCGTAACTGCTCACGGTGCGAGGCGGAACCGCCTCGAGGCTCACGCCGCTGCTGCGGGTCGCTGCGGCCTCTCCGCTCGCCCCGCTGTGGAAATGCTGTGGAAATGCTCGGGGCGACAGCGTGGGCGGCCCTTCCGCCCGACACCGGGGAACGCAGGTCGGGGACCAGCCTTCAGGACGCCTCGCCAAGGCGCGGAGCCAGAAGGAGCCCCGTGAGTCGGTGGGGTGCTGCCGCCTCACAGCGAAGACGTGAACTCACCTCGCGTGGGTCTGGGGAGTGAAATCAGACCAGCCCCGCCCCCCACTCCTGCTCGTCGAGTGAGTGGCAGGACGGACAGTGTCTTCAAGGGGACACGGACAACCGCCCGCCTGGGCCTCCCGGTCTTCCTGCTACTTTATCTCCCAAGGGCAGGCCTTCCTCCGCTCCCCGCAGCCGCTGGAGCGACACTCTCCTCCGGCTTCCTCTTAATCTGGGGGCCGTGACCTACTGACTGCAGCCTCCCCCCCCCCCCGCGCTCCCCCCCCCTCCCCCCCGTGCACTCCTGTTCCTTCGGGCTGCTGATGGCCTTTCCCACCGAGCTGCCCGTCTAGCACAGACACAAAGCAAGGAAGGAAGCCACGAGTGCTCCGGCCTGCCAGTCACGGAGCGAGGGCAATCCCGTAAGACGCCATGCAGGTAGGGAAACACTTCGGCCTTGTGGCCTGTGGCAAACGGATACAAGGTACCACGTGGGCAGGAAACAGATTTGTTCTTCCGTTGGCAGGAAAAAAAAATTGATCAAAGTAAATTTCATATTGTAGCAAATAATGTCCCCAGCAGACCCTGGGCTGGGAGTTCCCTTCCAGCCAAGGAGCTGCTGCCACCCCGTTTCTAAAACCCCAGTTCTAGAAGGAAAAGGGCTGTAACTGAAGGTCACACAGCTGGCGGGTTCCAGAGACGGAATCTGAGCCCAGCTCTAACTCAGAGGCCCTGCTACCCCCGTCTGGCGGGCAGCTGTGGCTACTCTAGCTACACACATGGAGCCCCCCGGAAAAAACAGGGGGCTCCTTCCTCACTCCCCAACACACTACCCGCTCGGGGACTCAGACCCAAGACCAGCCCTGCCCAGATCTCCTACTGACCACCCGGCCCCTCCCGTTCTGGCCTGGGACTTCCCCACGAGTCTCACCCCCTCCCCCCCCCCCCAGACCTTCACTCCGTCCTGCCCTCCTGCAGGATCACTGCAGCTGAAGCATCCACCCCACGAACACCCTCTCTCACTCACTGGGAGCCAGGCTCGCCCCCGACACTGGCAGGCAGCACATGGTGAGCAGAGTGACAGCACTCTGGCCCTGCCCCCATCGGAAGTCCACTTAAAGAGCCAGGAAACTAGAATCTGCCCCTGCTGAGCAGCGAGCTGACCAACCTCGCCTGGAGGCTCGGGCTGGCCAAGCAGCAGGAAATTCATACGTTGGCCTCTGCCACTCTCTGGCCTTGGACCCCAGTCCCCGACACGGAGCTCCCAAATCCTCTGGAATTTCCTAGGTGACAGGAGCATCTTATGTTCTAATGGGGCAACTCTGGGTGGGCTCCTGGACAGGGCTGGTCACTAGAGAAAGACCAAGCCATGATCGCAGCGTGGAACTTTCAGCCCCACCCCATCCTCCGGAGAGAGAAGAGGGCCTGGAAGATGAGTTAATGTAACTGATCGTGCCCACGAGATGAAGCTTCCGTTAAAATCCTCCAACCGCGGGGTTTGGACAGAGCTTCCAGGCTGGCGAACACATCCAGGGGCCAGGAGGGAGGTGTGCCCCGACCCCATGGGGCAGAGGCTCCCGCGCTCCGGACCCTTCTGGACCTCACTCCATGTGTCTCTGGCTGGTCATCAGTATCCTTTATCACATTCTTTATAATCGGCTGGAACATATAAGTGTTTCCCTGAATTCTAGGAGTCATTACGGCAAATGATCCAACCCGAGGAGGGAGTTATGGGAACCCACGCGCAGCAGGTCAGGCAGAAGCACAGGGGACAACCTGGACTTGCGAGGGGCACCGGACGTGGGGGCGGGGGCAGGGCAGTCTCTGGTCTGTGCGCACTCCAATTAGCATCGGAACTGAATTGAATCTTAGAGGACACCCAGCTGGTGTCGGAGAGTTGGTGGTGTGAAAAAAAAAACCACACGACTGGTGTCTGAAGAGCTGAGTGTGAGCGGCAGGCGTACAGAGAAACAGAAGTGAGTTCTTCTGAGGCTGGCTGAAGGAGGAGAAAGGGCTACTCGACACCCTCTGCTTCCACGTGGCCCCTCGGCTACCGGGTTTTAAGAGATGACCAACAGAGGAAGGGGAAGTCATCACATATTCCTATAGTCATCGAAGCCTAAAAACCAGGTGGAAAGTGAGGGAAAAAAAAGGAATTAAAGTTTCTGAAGGGAGGAAGGGCTATGCATTTCTCCCCCCGCACTCGGACTCACTGCCCACCAAGCCTCGCTCCAAACCCTCGTCAGAGCCATCTTTACACAAACAGTTTTAAGGAAGTGTGAGTGACGAACAGCAAACCACGCGTTCAAAGTGCACAAGCTGATGCGTTTCGACATCTGTACACGCCTGGGAAACCGCCACGACTGAGGAAGGGCGCACGCCCGCCGTCCCCACAGGCTCCACGTGTGCCCACGCCTCGTGCGCCTCCTCCCTTCCCCGGGCAACGACTGAGCTGCTTCCCGTCACCGTGGATTAGTTCGCACTTTCTTCTAATGGTCACATAAATGAACTCTACAGTACGTACTCCTTCTTTTCACTCAGTGTAATTATTTCAAGATTCATCCGTGTTGATACACGTACCGAGTCCGTCCCTTTTCAGTGCTGAGTAATATTCCATCGCATGGCAGGACCTCAACTGGTCGACCAACCCACCTGTTGACGGACATCTGGGTTGTTTCCGGTTTGGGGCTGCTACAAATAAAGCTGCTTGTGTACAAATGTTTGTATAGACATATATTTCTTTTTCTCTTAGAAAAAGACCCAGGAGTGGAATAGGTTGGGTCTTATGGGAGGTGTATGTTAAACTTAAGAAACCACCAAATTGTTTTCCACAGATGTTCTATCACCTTACAGTCCCACCAGCAGTTTACGAGAGTTCCAGTGTCTTCACAGCCTTGCCGACACTTGAAACGACAGCCTTTTAAATGTTATCCATTCTAATAGGTACGCAGTAGTATCTCATTGTGGTTTGAATTTGCGTTTTTCTAGTGACTGACGGTTTGACTGATGATGTGAACTTTTCATATGCGTATTTGCCATCCCATATCTTCTTTGGTGAAGCGTCCGTTCGAATCTTTTGCCTATTTTTTTCTTTCTGCTGAGTCACGAGGATACAAGTCCTTTGTCAAATAGGTGCTGTGAAAAGAGTTGGCTAAAGTCCTACAAACTCCAGCTGCCTTAGTCTCCCCGGACTCTTAGCTACGTTTCGACTCAAGGCGTCTCCTGGGCTCTGCCACGGTGACCACAGGGCTCGCCTCATTTCCTTCCCGTCTTCCAAAAATCACTTCGTCCCCTGACGCCCGGGTTCTCGAAAACCTTTGGTTCATATATTGTTTGCTTTTTGCTTTTTGTGTGTGTGATTTTTTTTTGGGGGGGGGGGCGTTTCAGGCAGGAGGACGATCCAGTCCCCGTTATCCCAGGGGGCGCTAACGGGCACCAGATGTGCCCGGCAAACACGCTGCGAGATTTACACCTGTTTCTTCACTTCCAGTCCCACAGAACGGCCGTCGTCGTCACATTACAGATGAAGACACTGCAGTCCGAAGGCGAGGAGAAGGCGTGAAGTGGGGCTCACGCCACGTGTCCTTTGCGGTGCCCCCCGCCGCGTTCCCACGAGGTGGTGAGGGAGCGAGGGGGAAGAAGAGGTCCCAGGGGCTCCACACTCGACATTTCGCACTTGGGGCGCCAGTGAGTCCCTAAACACCAGCTCCCTGGCGGGAGCACGGCTCCTTTCTTGGCTGCAGCTCTGCGGTGGAGGTCAAGCCTACCTCGCCCCCTGCCAGAGATGGTGGCCTGGGGGTCCCGGGCACGGAGGGACCCCGGCAGGACGTGTGTGTGCACCCAGGGCCTCTGTCTCATGGGATTACCTGGAGAGCTTGCGAAACTGGGTGGGCCTTTGGGAACATTAACAGTCAATTGACTGGGGCGGGGACTTGGGGGGGGGGTAATTTACTCCCTTCTGGCACTTTTTAAAGTAGGACTCGCTTTAAAGCGGTTTCGGGTCCGCAGCAAATCCGCATGGAAGGTGCGGAGAGCTCCCGCGTTATCGGCTCCCCCCACCCCCACCCCCGCCCCGCCCGAGTGGCACGCGTCTGAGAAACGATGCCCCTACACCGACACGTCGCCATCGCCCGAAGTCCGCAGTGTACGTGAGGGTCGCGCTGGGTGGTGTACGTTCTGCGCCCTGGACAAATGTGTAGTGACGTGCATCCACCCATGTCACCCGGAGCCGTCTCGCTGCCCTCAGGACCCTCTGCGCTCCGCCTGTCCCTCCTCGCCAACATCTGGCACCTGCCGACCCCTTTGCCATCTCTCCTGTTCCAGAGTGTCATACGGTTGGAATCCCACAGTACGTGGCCTTCCGGGTTGGCTTCTCTCACTTAGCAATATGCATTTAAGGTTCCGCCATGTCTCTCCGTGGCTTGAAAGCTCGTTTCTTTTTAGCACTGAATAATACTCCATTGTCCGGATGGACCACGGTCTAGTTACCCATTCCCCTACTGACAGGCATCTCAGGGGCGTCCAGGTTTTAGCCATTATGAATAAAGCTGCTATAAACATCCGTGTGCAGGTTTCCACGTGGAGGTAAGTTTTCAGTTCACTCAGGTAAATATCAAGGAGCTGGCTTGTATGGTGAGCATATGTTTAGTTTTGTAAGATGCCGTCAAACTGTCTTCCAAAGTGGCTGAACGGGAATCTTTTGAAAATCATAATATTCCCACAGGAAAGGGCTAGGCCAAGGGACAGCTTCCTGTTTTAAAAGATGTACAACGGAGGCAAAGAGCCACCAGGGATGATCCAAGCACATCGCCCACCTCCATTTATGGCTTGTGGTTTTCTCCTAGGTGGGGCTAGTCATGTACATCTCCTCTTGTCCATCAGAAAAAAAAAAGCTTGCTGAGGGCAGGGCCTGGCTGTATATGTGTGAGTATCCCCACAGACGGAAGGTAGGCAGAGCGCCCCACACACATTAGGTGCCAAACAAGCACTGAATGTGTCCAACAGCCGGAGCCGGGGGAGGGGAGGGTGTTCTCGGCTCAGGAAAAGGTAGGAGAAGGCGCAGAGGCAGGAAGGCCAGAGGCATGTGCGCAGCTGGGGGATGATTCATGCACAGCGATGAGCCAGCTGGGCTGGAGGAGGAAGGACTGGGGGCAAGGAAACTCCAGAGGGGACCCCTGGGACACAGGCGGGGGTGGTGAGGGATGGTGTGAGCCAGGGAGCTGGCGCTGGCGAGGACGACAGGGGCAGAAAGACGCCCCACGTCTAGGCCAGCGGGTAGGGTTTAAAAGGGGGCTGCAGTTTCCCAGAAGGCCAAGGCTTCCTGCTGAGGGGCCCAGACAGGTGGGGCCGCTCCCACACACGACCTCCCGAAAGATGAAGACCCTATGTCACCCTCAAGTTGTCCCTCCCAGGTTGACTCTCGCCCAGGAGGCTGGAGTTGGGCGGGCCAGGCACTGGGGCCGTTGTCCACAGCTTGACACACAGTCTTCTGTGTGACACAGAAGAAAAACTGGGTACCGGTGACCGACGCTCCTGACGCTGTGATTTATTGTGATGTCACGTCCTTTAGGAGGCACAAGAAATATAACAGGCCTTCCTGAACGATTTTCAATCCACCGGAACTAGACGGAAAGTTTTACTCCTGAAGGAATTTGACATTTTATTATTTGCGTGGTCACTGTCACTGTCACTGTTGTTTCAACTCCGCAGTAGGGCACCGGTGAAGAAATGTCATCAGGCCGGCCTAACCCTGTGCACGAGGTTTTCAAATGGCTTAACAGGGAGAAACTCTTCTCAAAAAAAAAGTATCAGAAGAACCTTAAATATAGGTAACAGACCAAAGGGAAACCGCTTAGTTTTACGACTGAGGCGGGACAGAGACCACTCTGCCTCCTGGGCTGTCCCGACCCCCGACAGCAGTTCTAGAAAGACTCTGAGAATGAGTGACACAGTAGAACTGATCGAAGGCAGACACCTCCCCACTGTCCCCCGGCCCGGCCTGAGCAGCACTCCCTGTGAAATAGTTACCCCGAATTGGTGTTCAATCATCTTCGCACACCCGAAGCCAAAAAACAAACTTGGCTCAGGGCCAGGACACCGCCCCCCCCACTGCCTTGCAAAGGCCGGATCACAGACAAGGGGACCCGCAAAGTGGCCTCCTCTGAGGCAACGCTACCCCCTGCTGCCTCTGCTCCTGCCTGAGAAACCTCCACGCCGAGGACCCTGGAGGCCTCCTTCAACGGCCAACCTGGGTGACGAGCGAGCCAGCCTCTTTCATTGTCGTGATAAGGTCTGAACTATAAAGGTTCCGTCAGGCTGGCCAATGAGTGTGGCCCTGCACCCCCAGCTCACATGTGGGGCTGGTCTGGGCGACTGCTCCTCTCAGTTTGGAAGGGAGCCCTCCGGAAGCTGCCCCGACCCCGATTGGACATTGGTGGAGGCACCTCCTCATTGTTGGGGTCACGCAGCCACGAACCAGCTACTGTGCCGAAAGCCGGCTGAGGCGGGTCAGGGCATCCAGGCAAGGTCAGGGGGCAGGCAGGGTAGGGTGGGTCCAAATGGATTATCATCTGAATAAATTATTCTGAACATAAATTGAGCAAGACTTTTTCTCAGTTGTAGCCTGTGGACCTGGGCAGCTCTGGGAGTCAACAAATTCTGGAAAAGGGGCCAAGTGTTTGGGGCAGAGCTGGACCAAGGACCCCAGCAGCTGTCTTCCTCCTAGTCAAACTCTAAGATCAAACACACACACACACACACACACACACATACCCCCAGGAGGCAGTGGGTGCCAGGCTCCCGCCACACATGCAGATGGCCACTTCTCAAGCCTGGTGGTAGGAATCGGTGTAGATGACCATCATGATGTCCAGGGATCAGTTCTAATTTGGGGGTGGGGCCAAAGCTCCTCAGGTGATGCTAAGGTGCGACCAAGGCTGAGAACCATGGATGCAGAAAACGCAACACACCACATCCTACCTGGCCTCCTGCGCCTCCCAGCCTCTGCCTCCTCCCCATGCGCCCCGACGTTCCCGAGTCACGCGGTGAGCTCCCACCAAGCCACAGAGGAAGTATTTCAGGCCATTCTGAGTGACGGGGTCATTGCGCCAGTCTGCTTTCTTCACTCTGAAAGCTGCTCAAAGCCAAGCACGGCTTCAACACTTCATGGCAGTGGGAAGTTCCCAGAGTGATTTCCCAGGGGCTGTCAGCTGCAGCGAGCCTCGCCCGACTGCCTGCAGGGACAACACTGCCCAGCGCACCCCCACTTTCTGGCCTCAATCATTCCCTACCCTCCACTCTCCAAAGGGAGGGAGTTCGAGGTATCCCCTGAGCAAGGCCTGCACCCTGCCCCCAGCCCTGATGGCTTCTGGTCTCTCCACTCAGAGCCCAGGTGGCTTTTTCAGCTCTCACCTGAAACAGAAATGGCCAATCTGCATACGAAAAGGTGTTCCACCTTGCCAGGAGGCAAACACGAAAGGGGGACGCCCCCTGCCACTGGCCCAGAGGCAAAGATGGCGCCGCCGAGGCTGCAGAGCAGGGGGCACCCCTGGACCGCGTGGGCCGCAGCGCCCGTCTGGCACGGCAGGACAGAGGCCTGGAGAAGCCGCCACGTGGGTCCACGCCTTCCACGGTCCCCGCCGTGTGACTTCGGGAGATTCTCCTCATGCACATAGTTACCTTCCATGAAGTCACCGCCGATACCGAGTTAGCGAACACTGAACCACTGCTCCCAGAGGAAACACAGGGCTAGGTCCCCGTGAGTCTCGGGCCACGTGCTCACCCGCCGGTCAACACAGAGCCGCGTGGGTCTGTGCTTCTGTTTAACGACACCGTGTTCGGTGCATGCGGCTGATTCGTCATGTTGAACGAAGCTTATCTAACTCACGTGTTTTCTCCACGGCCTTCTCATCGGGCAGGACTCCAGCAACTGTGCTTGGGGGCCACTTAAAACAGAGAAATCACCAACAAAGAGCGCAAAAATGAAAAAAAACCCAAAAAACAAAAAACAAAACCCCATGGCACTACGCGGACCATGGGAAGGACGCTCGTTAATAGCACACACAAGCAGAGTGTCGCCCCACGGGACCTCAGCCGGGAACGTGTGTGGGTGACTCGGACGTCACAGGGCTCGACACCTGTCCTCAAGGGGATCGCTCAGGAGCTGTGAGCCCTGATTTGGGGTCACGAATAAATGTTAGCAAGTCGGCAAATGCACAAATACGGGGTCTGTGAGTAATGCGGGTCGCGTGTAGTGGATCCCGTATGGATCTGTTATGTCACCCCGTAGGACAGGCAAACTGAAATCGGAACAGGGGCTGCCTGGGGGCGGGCACGGACCGGGAGGAGGCACGAGGGGACATTCTGGGGTTGGAACCGCTCTGCATCTTGATGGGTTTCCTGGGCGCATGCGTCTGTCAGAACTCACGGGGCTACACGTTGCACTGTAGGTAAACGCAACTTTAGAAAAACATAGCCACAGGTTCCTGGACGCCCCTCCCGCGGAGAGGCGGGGGTCCGCGGCCCCTCCCCTTGAAGGGGGCGGGCTCGTGGTGGTCAGAAGAGGCCTCGCTGCTGAAGGGCGGCCTGGGTGCTCGAGCACCGCGCAGAGATGAAAACCACCCCACGCGGGGTACGCCGAGCGTTCCTCACCCCGCGCTTCCTTCGCTCCCTGGGCGTAAACCCGGGCAGAGCCGCCTCTCCTCACGCCCTCGTGCCCACCGCCCGGGGTGGGCAACCTGGCCAGGTGGCAGCCACCGGCGGGCCAAGGGCAGAGGAGGGGCTGCCAGCTCGAACACGGACCTCCGCGGCGGGCCGACAAAGGGCCTCTGTTTGCGCCCGGCCACCTGAGAGGGACCTCGGCTGGGTCGGGACAGGCCCCACGCCCCACACAATCGGGTCTTTGGGAGCTGCGCGGCCCCTCCCCCACGCCGAGGCAAGGCCTCCAGAGCCCGGCTTGAGGTGTGGGGTGTGGATGGCCTGTCAGCTGGGGCCCCGGAGAAGCCCCATCCCAAAGGTGACGGCCCCTTCCCCCAGCTCTCCGCAGGAAACGCTTTTCACTTCGCTAACCACAGCCAGGGGAGGGGCGGTCTCTGTGGTCACCCTGCCTGTACTCACTAAACAGAGGGTGCCTTGAAGGTTCTGGAAAACTGGCTCAGCTACATTACCACCTGCTCCGTCACGCCCCATGCAGACACCATCTGAGGACCCCAGAGGACCCCTCCCGCCTCCATCAGAGCCTCGGCGGGCTCGTGGGGAGCGGGGGGGGGGGGGGCGTGAAATCAGTCTCCCTTGGACAAAGTACAACTTTTTGTTTAAGCGTTTGTGGATTTGAACAAAACACTTCAGCTCGGCTTTCAGATGGGACAAGGTAAAGATGCTTTGACATTTTTGAGAAAATAATGATGGTAAGTGTGCGTGTGCGTACAAGTAAGCTATCAGCATGTGCCACACCCCATTCCAAGTGCTTCGTCCGGCACGGCCCCGTCCAACAGAAAAACTATGCAAGCCGTCTGTGATTTTACATTGTCGAGTACCACTTTAAAGTGAAAACAGGGGAAACTAATTTTAATGACCTATTTTATTTAGCCCAACCTGTCCAAAGTATTCTCACTTAAACAACATAAAAACATGAAGGAGCTACTCACTTCCCCCTCCACATAGAGCCACCTCGGTTCACGCAGGCCACCTGTCGAAGGGCTTAGCACGGCCTGGGCTACTGGCTCCTGTACTGGCAGTACAGACATATACAAATTAATTTAGCCCTCGCCACCACCGTATCCCCATTTTCCTGACAGAGAAACTGAGGCACGAGAACGCTGAGTAGTCTGCCCACGGCAGACCCAGCCCAGGCGGACACACTTACGTGGGTTTTTGTTCCCACGAGCACCCCTCGAATTCTGATTTTCATGTGATACAAATGGCTTCTCAGATAAGGACAGGTGTTCCTGCCAGCACCGCTCCCTGCTCCCATCCCAGCACCCCCAGGACTTAGGTGAGCGGGTCCCTAAGCTCTGCAAACTTCCCACCCACACAAACCATGGCATCCCAACCTCTCCCGGCCCCTCCAATCCTCAGTCACCAGGGCGCCTTCCCCCATGTGGGAGAGCCCACCTGAGTAACTCCTGGTCAGGGGGAGGGGGCAGGACGACATGCCTGGTGCCCCTGGCTCGCTAGCACGTGGGCATGAGGGACCCAGCAGCGGTAACACCCCCACTTGAAGCGCTGACACTCAGAAGGGCGTCGGGGAATGTCCCCGTCCCTCCACTGGCCTCATGGTCACTCGTTTGTTCAACAAGGACTTGCTGAGCACCCTGCTGTGTGCCAGACACTGCCCTGGGCCCCAGAGACACAGCGGTGACCAGAACAGCACCCTGCTCGTGTGGAATGCACGTGACAGTGTCTGGGTGACGGTGTGCACACAGGGAGCCCCACTGACCCCAGCTCGGTCTCTTGGACCCAGTAGGTGCTGCACAACGGCTGTCGAGGGGACACGTGGTTCGGGCTTGGAACTGGACGTGGTGATGGACAGAGGTGGGTGAACGGTCTGGGGAAGGGCTGAGGCGAGGGGCAGGTGAGAGCTTCGGGGACCCAGCAGGGAAGTCAGTGACCTGCTCGGGGTTCAGGGCCACAAGCCCAGCTTCAGGGTTCCATTCACCCGAGCAAGACAGGAAGCACCCCGAGACTCAGGCAGGTCTCACGTGACCAGCTGAAATTCCCTTCTCCTCGGCATATGGCCGCGTCCAGGGAACGGGGCGTCTCCGAGTGTATGGACTTTGGAGGTCCAGCACCTCCCCTGCTCAGCTTTCGCTCCGTGTCCGGCCACCCGCCACTAGCCACGTCACCCAGTCCTTGCCCCATAAGCTCATCCTTCAACCCCGACAGGGTGTCGGGTCTGACGAATATCAGCCCAGGGCGTCACAGCCTCCGCCGGGCACGAGTCACGGAGAAATCGCATCGGCATCCCCGGTGCATTGGCTCACACGTGCTGGGCAGCGGCATCGTGACCCAAACGCTTCAATCTTTCATTCTGATTACATAACATTATAAATACACACCGTGAGTCATTCACTCCACAAATTCTTCATGAGTAACTTCCATATACACCGGGCCTGGTGACTTTATTCTGAATCTTATCACTAGCTGTTGGGTTTTCTTCCCTCATTGTCCTCATTTCTTCGGTGCCTCTTTATCATACAGCTTACATCTTTTGCCCCCAAAGAATGGACTTCTGATTCCATGAGCCAGGACAACGATGACCACGCAGGGCTGGTGGGAGGGCCGCTCTGAGTCACCCTGCTTGGGGCACGATGATCTCATAGGAGGACCTCGTGGGCCGATGCAAGGCCGGGCCTGCATCGCCACCCACTGGCCCGCTGCCTGGGCCTGTCCACCCGCGCACGGGGGTTCGCGCCCTCGCCACCCCAGGCGCCTCCACTCTGCTGCGTGCGGGCTGTTCTTCCAAGTTCAGCTGCAGCACAGGACAGGAAACGGAATGATAATGCGCACAGGACACCTACTCCCCATGAGGTGAGGACGCCCAGGCAGAAAAGGAGAGCCGGGCGCCCGAGGTGGCACAGGGAGACCTGCGACTTGTTCCCCCGGCCGCCAGCACGTTGGACGTGAAGACAGCTCTGTCGGCAAATGCCCTGGAGCCCGGCCACGGCCACCGTCAGCCGGGCTGCCTGAAACCCGTCTCCTTCTAAATTCAGTACCTACTGCATCATCAGGAAACAACGCGAACTAAGGTGGGGGCCAGGAGAGCAGAACAGGCGACATTTCTGCAGCTGCAAAGTCTCCGCCCAAGCCCTGGGCCAGCCCTGGCCGCCGCGTGAGCGAATGGGCTGGCTCCATCGTTGAAAGGAAACCATCCGCTCAGCCGACAGGAGGCTCGAAGGACAGGGCAGCTGCTGTTGCGGTCAGAGGGGCCTCGGGCAGCAGAAGGCGAGTCCGCTGCTGTCTGTCTGCCGGAGTGTCCGGCACGTGCTGTCCGGCCCAGAGGCTGGCGCGATCGCGCCTGCCGTGACTCAGAGCCTGCACCGTGAGAGGGGCGCCTTGTCCATCCGGTCCTCAAACGCCCAGGGTCTCTACACCTCCTGGGATCAGCTGCACGGCAGATCCCCGCTAAACTCAATCCTCTTCTTTTGAATGACAGCCATCATGGCAGACTTCCAGAACTTTCTATATGTTACAAATATGTGTGTGTGGAGAGAAAGATGGAGCCCCCTGATACACTCCCAAGAGACTGTCAGTAACCATGAGTAACCAACCAGTCCTCACGCTCCTGGGACACGCAGAGACGAGCCACAGAACAAGACGGAAGAGGAAGGAATTTGGTCAACATTAAACTCGTGGCCCTCAAAACTTAAAAATAACCTGGCCACGGACCCTCAAGTATTCCCCCTGGAACACTCAAGCAGAAAGTCTCCAGCCTTCCAGCGTGCCCCGGAGACTCCGTGTCCAGCTGGTCACCCTGGGCGGGGACAAATGAAAAACAAAACCTGGAGCAGATATAAATATTTGCTGGCGAGTGCTCCCCGGCTGTCGACGCGCCTTGGACATGTCGGAGGCCTGTTTAGTTTTCGGAGAGTTTCTGTTCAGTTTGCCAGACGGGCCCCAAGCGTAGCTGCATCCAACACTCGGCCCGGGGTTGACATCGACCCCGGCCGAGGCGTCCTGGCTGCCCGCAAGAAAACTGTGGGCTGGCGCACCCCTATCCTTGCCTGCAACGCTTTGGGGAGGCGCCCCGAGAGCATGGCTCCCTCGCCCTAACCCACGGCCTTCAGAGGAACATGAAAAGTCGGGGGCCCGCGGGGCTGTGGGTGGTCAAGGCCACTCGCTGCGCGGCCATGCGCATCTCTGGGTCTCCGTGGTTCCGTCACCGCCTGGGACGCGGGGGCTGTCCTGGCTGCAAGAGTGGGTCCCACGCCCCCGCCAGCCCAGGCCCCTCCAGGCCCTGCCTTCCTTGTTGCTTCACCAGAGAAAGGGGGCGCCTTCAGCCCTGACCCACGCGTGACCGCGAAGGCCCTGCCGTTCCCTTCGTCGGAAAGCCGCCGTGCTCCCACGAGCTGAGAGGACACCCAGCGCGGTGGTCAAGATCTCGCACGAAACAAAGCTCTTTCGTGACACGTAGTAGGTGGGTTGCTCCGGTGTACCTCAGTTTCCCCACCTATAAAACGCGGATAATGAAATGGGGCTGTTGGGAGGGTTAAGCAAGTGAGTGCCTGCGAGATGATTTGAGAGGTGCCGGGCAAAGAGCAACTGCTCGGCAAATTTTAGCAAAACTATCTCAGAGCCATAACCCCAGCCAAAACCCCCTTCTCCTTCCCCCTTCGCACCCCAACTGAAGCCCCTCCATTCCTTCAACAGACGTCACCAAGCCCCCATCATGTGCAGCCGACAGTGCCGGGCCCCGAGGCCACTGTCCTGTGTCCGATGACCCAGGTTGAGACCCAGCACCGCCGAAGACATCACAGGAGCCCAGGGAGGAGGCCTGGGAAGAGGCCTGGGAGGAGGCCTGGGAGGAGGCCAGCAAACACAAGGCCCCTGGGCCCTGCGGCCGGTGCTGCCAGCCGCCTTCCGCACCAAGTGCTCCCAGCTGTCTTCCGCACCGAGGACCCCAAGGTTAGCCAGAACGAGGGTCTCCAAAGGCCCTGGGGTGCGTGAGCAACGCAGTGCAGCGGCGCCTCAGGTTCGACTGTTCCCAGAGGAGATCTTTGGTCCTTTCTAATCTCGCTTTCACCAGACACACTGTGCAGAGCAAACGGGCCTCTAGCTCAGGAAACGCTTCTGCATCTGGCCAAAGAGCCGAGAACCACACAGCACATGGCACGTGCTGCGTTGCCACGGGCCCGGCCACGGCTCTACCCTGGGAGCCTTCTGCAGGAACAGCTCCACGCTGTAGGAGCGAATAGGGCCTCTCCATGTCCCTTGTTGAAACTGCTTGTTTAACCTCCTGCATTGCTGGTAAAACACAATCAAGTGTGACAGGCTCCCTGCCCCTGGCAAGGGCAGGGCCCTTCCCAGGAGGAGTCACACCAGTTTTCAGGCTCCCAGGGCTAAGGCGGGTCTCTATTAAGATTTTCTAAGTTCAAATACTGCAGCAGGACGTCCAGAAGGCAACAGAAGGTCAAAGCCAGCCTCTCCTCCCTCTGCAGGGGCGGGCGGCCCGTCCACCCAGCACCGGGTGAAGGTGACCCGGGAACAGACTTCTTGCCTCCCCACCCCCTGGTGCCCGACGGAGCTGGCAGAGCCTTCTCCCCTCGGGGCAGTGTGATTCTCCCCCGGGTGGTGCTGGCAGTGACCGATCCCCGGACCCACCCACGCAGGGAGGGAGAGTGGAGGGCGCTCCAGGTGCACAGGTGCTGGGCGTGGGCACAGGCCTGGGGAGGGCAGGGGCCCACTGACGCCCCCGCAGCAGCGGGGTGGACGGTGACCCGGAGGGGCAGAGCGCGGGCGTCCAACTCAGACCTGAGACCACCGAGCGCCGCCGAGCGAGCGTCAGCGTCCCCGCTGGCGTGACAACACCTCCGCCTCCGCCCGTGCTCCTGAGCGAGGCCGGCCTCCGTGGCTCGGCCTCCGTGGCTCGGCGTGGACAGAGAACAGCCTGGCCGGGAAGGCTACACGAGCACGGTGCCCACGAGCACTTTCCCGACGCCTGGTGCGGCACAGGCACTCGGCAGTCGGTCACCGGGATTAGCGTCGCGGTGCCCAGGGTCGCCATGAACGGGGTCTGATCTGCTCCACGACGGGGGCCACGGCGGACGCTGTGACATGCCACCCAGCCCCTCCTCCTCTCCAGGGCGTGTGGCCCAGATGCCGGGGGTGCAGCCAGGAGCGGACCCTCCCCTGTCAGCACCACGGCACAGAGCCGCCTCGCCCGAGGTCACCCCCTTCCCAGGGCAACCCACATCTGACAACTGACCCATGGGTAGAGTGAAAGCCAGGCCGCCTCGCCCCAACTGGGGACATCTCTGAGGGGCTGTTCCGGCTCCCGTGCTCCCAGCGGGGTCGGCCCGGGCTTGCTCCGCTGCCCACCCTGCTTCCTTCCCCGCCCCCCACACCCCTAAAAGCCACCTGCACACCACACTCCGTCTCAGTCAGCTTCCTAGGAAACCCAGCCTGTGCCCTTTTTCCTCGGAAAGGGAGGAGAGGCCCAGCGTGAAAGACAGGTGGACACCGTGGCGGAAAAGGTGGGAAAGATTAAACGGAGGCCGTGAGGCCCTCTGCTTCCCCTGCGGTGTCGGCGGCGGGGCCGAAACAGAGGCCGCCCACGCCGCTCCGGGCGGCGTCTTCCGAGAGCCAGGCCTGGGAAGGACTTTGCCCTCCGCTCTCTCCTCACGGACAGAAACACGCGGAGAGGCCACAGCAGGACCCCGGAGAAGGAAGACGGGGCAGAAGCGCCTCCCTAGCACCACGCTGCACCAGCCCCCAAAGACGGCCATGGAACGTGCCAGAAGGGTCCTCGGGGACGAACTGATCAATAACTGGACTCCAAGGTGTCTTCAGATCTCAGCGTTCTCAAAGGTGGTGGCGGAGATTCACAAGCTCTTCCCACGATGCCAAATACCCACAGGGACACCTGTGTCCGATCCAGGGCGGGGCCTAGGTGACCAACCAACACATCCACTTTGCTCTGCTTCTGGCTAGAATTACGATGACCCTGGCGGAGACAGTTCCGCTACCCTGGTTCTCTCTGGCAAGGGCCCTGGATCAGCAAATATCCTTCTAGTTGGAAGGAAAAGTTCATCATTATTTAACAAATGTAGTGTGTTATTAAATAGACAAAATCTTTCAAACAACGCCAGGCCTAGGGCAGGAAGGGGCATCTGTGTGGCAGGCGGGCCCCCAGCGGGCCCGGCCTCCCAGCCTGGTGGAGGACAGGGTTTGTTCCAGGTCCCAGGCGAGGCTGGGTCAGGAACCGACTGCTCGGTGCTCTGATGACCGACTTCCTCCCCTGCCACACGGCCGGTCACAGTGCGGACGGAGGCTCGGCGGCCGCTGCGGGCACGGGGCAGACCCTCTCCTACATGGCTCAGGCTCCAAGGAGCACAACCAGGCAGCATTTGAAGGGCGCACAGCCCCCAGCCCCGCAATCGCACCCCTGGGCGTTCGTCCCACAGCTCCGCCTGCACCTGGCAGGTGGCCCCTTCTAAGGGTCCCCCACGAGGGCTGCTCACGTAACCCGGGGCACGGCCACACAACGGCGACCCGGAGCGCACACGACACATGCCGACGCAGAACTGACGGGACACACGCTCGGTGGCAAAGGCAGAGGGCAGGTGGGCGGCTGGCCTCACCGTGGCCGACAGACCGACACGCACATCGCAGTCACGTCTATGTGTGTTCGTCGTTCCCAGGACACCTGACTAGACATGGGGGCGGGAGGGAGGCTGAGTTTTCCCCATATTTGTTTTTACATCTTTTGAATTTTCTACATGTAAGTGTAACGCATAGTCGGGAAATAAATAAAACGACTCCCTTCGTATGAAATATCCAGACTAGGTAAATCCAGAGACAGAACGTAGGTTGGAGGTTTCCAGGGACTGGGGGCAGAAGGAAATGGGACGCGAGGGCTTTATGGGCACGGGGTTTCTTCTGGGGTGATGAAAGTGTCTTGGGGGAGAGCAGGACGTCTGGTTTGCGAGCGTGGCTCTCAGTATCGCAGGCGACGAAAAGGCGGTTTAAAAATGGGCGGCGTTGAGAAGGGGAAGGAGATTTTTGTGCAGGAGAGCGCCCGGCGCCGTACTGCGGGGAAGCCCGCGACTGGCCAAGTCTCTGCGGTCCGTTCAGGCGGAAGACAGGTCAGGCCCCTGGATTTTCCTACACCGATGCCAACAAGAACAAAACATCCCCTGGGGAGGGGAGACACTGACGGAGTCCTTGGAGAACCCTAAGAAGTACACCCCTGAAACGAAACTGATCTTTGCTGGCATTAAGGAGCCTGGAGAAAGGGCAGACTTGACAGCTTGTCCAAAAAGGCTACTAAGGAGTAGTAGTGGGCCACTGCCTTATTTATTACAAAACGTAAATCGCATGACTTTTTTTTTATGTGTGCCATATTTAAATTGATCTCGTACACCGGAGCCGAGATCACGAATGGCCAACAGAACATCTCTCTAGGGCAGGCCTCATTGAAATAAGATCGGCTTGTGGTTAAACGAATACGATCAGTTTTTTGAACTTCGATGGTAACTTTGGTTCCGTGAGAGCTATCCCTGTTTTCACCTTCTAAAGAAAGATACGACTGGACACGATTAGTAAGGTTCGGTTTTTCACAGGAACGGTGACGGCCGTCTGAACACCTGCAGGAGGTTGGTTTTACATTTAGATGTATACAGCCGGTTACGTTAATACGTTTCAACGCTGAGGAAATCCCTTTGCTGTCTCGTGGAACCGCGAGACCTGGCTGTGTTTCAGGTGGTGTTCACCGGCCTGCTAAAAAGGCAAGGGCCGGAGATAAGGTGGCAATGTCCACTCCATCTTTTTGGTCCTAACTATGCCAATTTAATGAAATTCCCTGTATCGAAACTGTCGCCTTTCACTTAAAGGCATTTTAGCGTGGTTTAGGTACCTCATCAAATAAAGAGTATTTACCATTAAAAAAAAAAACGTTTTGGAACTAGACAGAAGTGGTGTTTGCACAGCGCTGTGAACGTAGCACATGCCGCCGGACTGGTCCCTTTTAAATGACTCGTTTTACGTTACATGAAGTTTACCTTGATTTAAAAAAACGTAAAAGCGAGGGAATGAACGAATGAAAGGTTTTTACATCTAGGCTCCAGGGGCGGCGTGGCTGGTGGCCGAATGGTGGCGCTCGAACGCCCGCAACAGCCGCATCGCCCGGGAGACGTCGGGCGGGTGGCCCCTCTGAGCTCCAGCCTCCTGTCAGTCACACAGGCATAGCAACGACGGAGCCTGCCTCCCTGGGTCGTTGTGACAAGTACCTTGCACAGTCCACGTCGAGTGTGTACAGCCCAGCGCCTGGCACCGCCTGGGTCCCCAGGGCCTCTGCTCCTGCTGTCTGCCCTGCTGAGGACACGCTTTCCCTGGGCAGATGCACAGTCCGCCCCCTCACCTGTTTCCAGCCTCTGCTCAAATGCCACCTCCTGGGTGGGACCATCCCTGACTGTCTGATTTAAAACTGGAACCGCCCCCCCCCCTCCTCGGCAACCCCTGCAGGACCCGTCCCCTCCTCTCCCTCTGCCTCTCCTTGGAAGCGGCTGTCTGCTCTGGGAAGACAGAGGTTTCTGTCCTGCTCCCTCTGCACCCCAGGGCCTTAAGCAGCGCGCGGCCTGGCGGTCGGTGCTCAGTGAAAACGTGCTGAACGGACGGATGGCGTTAGCCAGTGTCCCCACCCTGATCCGAGTGTAAATGCGCCTCCCTGGAAAGACGCGACTGCTGTTTTGTTGTTTAGTGAGCTTGAAATTAAAGATTCAAAGTTTAAGTTAAAAAAAAAAAAAAAAAAACCCACAGTACAGCCAGCTAAGCATTATTCCCAAAGGGACTGATTTGCAGAAGAGAGACGGTTCTCAGTGAGATGGTGCTATGCGCTCATAAGCCAACACACATCACCCCGACCTCTGGCTGCCCGCGGTGGTGTGAGAGCGGTCGCTGGTCACAGGTCACTGGTCACCGGGTGGTTCTCGGGAGGAGCAAGAACACAGTGCTACCACGGGAGCCTGGACCCCTCCCTCCGAGCACCTGGGGACGGAATCGACCGTTCATGTTCACGGAAAACAGGACAGGCCAAAAGCGGCAGGCCGGGCTCCTCCCCTCCGGGGCCTGCCCTGCCCCTGCTCCCCTCCACGCGGCAGAGCTGCCACCCCAGTGGGACTTGGCTTCCCAGGGCTCTCTGGCCTCACAGGGAGCAATCGTGACCCCAAGACGCCGGAGTTCAAAAATGGAAAAAAAAAAAAAAAAAAACAGAAAAAACAGAAAAAAAAAAAAACCCTCAGACTCTTCTAAAAATAGGCTGTCTTTCTAGTTCGCTCTCCTGCGAGATGGCTACATCACTGCTCCACAGAAAAGAGCCGCTTTTCTGCTGCCTCCAGACCCTGTGTGGAGGGAAAAAGGCTGAAGCCAGCAGTCTCCAGGAGTCTGTGGTTTTTTTTTAAAAAAAAGAATAAAACAAAATCTGCACGTTTACGCCAAGGCGGCAAAGCGCATCTTCCATCCTCTCGTGACCCATGACTGCTGGGGTAACCTGGCTGCGGGCTGGACCCGGGTCGGGGTGCTGAGTTTGTAGGCACCTAGCTCACAGGTCTCAAATTTTCCAAATTTCCCCAAACGTCAGGATCACTTGGCTGGCTTGTGAAAACGCTGATTGCCGGGTCCCAACCCCAGAGTCCCTGATGCAGTCTGTCTGGGCGGAGCCCTCTAATTTGCATTTCTAACCAGTTCCCAGGTGAAGAGATGGGGCTGGTCCAGAGACTACACTCCTGAGAATCACTGGTCTGGAACCAAGTATTCCACGTTCCTGTGACACCTGCCTCCACTGCACACGGTACCTGCAGACACACACGCACACGCACGCACACGCACGCACACGGCTGTACAGAGCTATTGCCATTCAAGTCCTGAATGAGCCAATCACAGCGAGAGGCCCTAAGGCATACCCGAAACCCCTGAAAACCAAAGTCACAGCACTTCCTTTTTTTGAAAGCAGTCATGAGCAATCCCACCCTGCTTCTCCCTTCGCACATGGGTAGCCCCCAGCTGCAAGATCCGCTTTCTACCCAGGGATGCTTTCAAGTTTCTGAATCAAAAGCAACAGCTGAAAGAGGAAGCTGGGGGGGAAAGAAAAGGGGGCGAGCCACTCAAGGAAAGCTACGGCACCCCTGGTAGGGACCCCATCACCCACTGTGGGCAGAGCCACCAGCCTCTCACTCACCGAAGTAGTCGGCCTTCGGGTGAGCATCCATCTCACGCTCCAGACGCTGGGTGAGGGCCTCTAATTTCAATTCGGCAGCAGAGGGTCCAAGCTCAGGGCCTGGGATGAGGGTCTGGCAGGGCAGCCTCACTCTGTGGCTGGGGCTCTCCGGGAGCACAGGCCCCAGGCTGCCATCAGGAGACCAGTCAGGGGGACCTTCTTTACAAGGTACCTCAGGCAGAGTGGACATCACTGGATGGACACGGCTGGTGGGGCTGAGCTTGGGACCAATGCCAGGGTCTGCGCAGCCAGGCTTGGGTCCCAGCCCAGGGGCCGGACCCAAATGCAAACTGTCCATGCTGGCTGGCAAGGATGATGGGCCAGAACTAGAAAGGTAAGATTTGGGCTCATCCTGGAACCAGGGTTGAGGGTCCACGTTTGGTTTGGGCATCATGCCTGATACCTCATTCCCCAACCCCGAGTTTGTTCTTGGAACTGCTCCTTGACTGGGGCAGCCCAGGGCCAGCGGTGCTGAGAAAGAAGGGGTCCTGGGCTGAGCGGGCCCCAGGAGGGCCCCGTTTTCCGGACCTGGGGAAGGACGGCCAGGGCTCACCCGCTGGGAAGAGGCCGTGGTCCAAAGGCCCGCTGGCTTCTCACTGCTGCGGCCGTCGACACCATCCTGGCCACTCTCAAACGGCCTGCTGCCGGAGCTCAGAGAGAGCTGTGGCTGGTACAGGTGATGGTCCCTGGAGGGTCTGGGTGGGGCCGGATCACTTCCTGGGGGGCCGGGCCACCCACTCCCTACACCCGGCCTCATGCCGGAGGACACTCCCGGCTCTTCACCCCATTTTGGGCTTGCCAAGGAGAGGTTGTCATAATAGTCTCCGTGGGTGAGGCAGGAAGGATCCTCACAGGGGCCCGGCTGATGGAGAGCAGACATCTCAGAAACCACCAGGCTCTCCTTGGAACCACAGTCCTGGCTCCCAGGCCTTGTGCCACGGACATACGGCCTGGCCCTCTGCTCCTGGGGTGCGTACAGGGACTGCCCAGCAGCCATGGTGGTGGATGTCCCAGGAGTTACCGTGGAGGCAGCCAGAGGGGGCTTGGCAGCACCATCCAGGGTCAGCTTGCTGCCGACACCAACTTCCCGGGGGGCCTGTGGGCCTGGACGGCTCCCACCATTGACCGGGCCTCGGCTCCCCCTGGGCAGGGTCTCCTCCTGCAGGAGCTGTTGCTGCTGCTGGAGGTGGATCTTGGCCATCTTGGTGGCAAACACCCTGCGTGTTTCCTCAAACTCGGGGTTGTTGCCTGCACCCTTGTCCACTCGGAAGAGTCCATCCTTGGAGGCCTCATACATGTTCAGGTCCTCAATGAATTTACTGGCCTCCAGGCCCAGGTCGTCGTACTTATCCATGTCGCAGTCCCGTGCTGGTAGTGTGGGTATGTGTGTTTTTGGAGGGATCAGAGGGGTTAATGCTGGCGAGAACAGGGGCTCAAGTCCAGCCTAGGACAGGTAAAGCCTTCCACCTGCCCAGAGGCAGGGTCATGACCCCAGGCCTTGGAGTCCAGCCGCAGTTGAGGCCTCCAAGCCAGCTGGACCAAGTTAGTTTCCAACTCCTTTTCTCCCTGGAGTTGTCCACGTGGGGGCAGACGGTGGCGCTTCGCTGTCCCGGCCGGCTGTGTGTTCTTTTCTCGTTTTCAAATCATAAATGGAAAAAGAATAGAAACAAAAAATCACACCCTTCTTAAGCAACCAAAGTCGGAAACCCTCAGAGCAGCGGCAGCCGCTGAACGAGGTCGAGGTGAGGCCGGCTTGCGCGGAGGGTGTAGAGGCCGCCGGACCTGCCCGGCCGGAGCAAAGGCGCGGCGGCCGGAGGCGCGGGCACGTCCCGGGCGCGCGGTGGCCGCTGCTTCCCCGGCGGCCGCGGAGCTGCGATCGCGGCCGGCGCCGAGAGGAGCGCGGCGCCCCGCGCGCAGGCCGGCCGCGCGGGCAGGAGGTTCCCCGCCGCCGGGCCGACGGCCTATTGTCCGATGGCGGCGGTGGCTGGGCGCGCGCGGACCGGAGGGCGGCGGGACGCGGAAGTGAGAGCGCCGGACGCCGTCCCCGCCGCTCGGTCGCGGGCCGGGCACGTCCCGGGCCTGCTGGCGGGGGTGGGGGGGCGGGGGGCGGGGGCGGGGGGCGGGGGCGCGGCCGCGGGGCGGGGCCGGCGCGCCGCGGGGCGGGCGCCCGGGGCCGGGTCTGCTGCGCGCGGCTGCCCGGCGGCGGTGGCGGGCCGCGGCCCCGCGCCGGGCTGCGGAGCCGGAAGGCGTGTCCCGCTCTGGCGCCCGCGCACCGCCCCCTCATGGCGCGGGGGGCCCCCGCCGCCGCGCCCTGCGAGTCCCGGCCGCGCCCCGCCGCGGGCAGCGCCGGGCCCGGGCCTCCGCGCGGAGACGCCGGCGCGCGGCGCGGGCCGCCTGCGTGGGCCCGGGACGTGGGCTCGAACTTCGCGGGAGTCTCAGAAACCACCAGGCTGCCCGCGCCCGGCCCCGCCGTGCCTCAGTCTCCCGAGCGGGAAGCCGCCGCGCGGTGCCGCTCCACGCCGCCTCTGCCCCGGCCATGCCTGCTGCCCATCTTGCCGAGGTGCACCTCGGAGCCCTAGATTGCGACCCTTGAGCTGGCCCGACATCCCCTCTGACAGATGGGGAGACTAAGACACGGAAGGGAAGTGTCCAAGCTGCCCACGTGACCAGCAAAGCGTGGCTGGGAGCCCGAGTACTCTGAAAGGCGGGGGAAGTCATGTTCTCCGGAGTGAGCGCTTTTCAGGTTCTCAGGGCAGCAACAAAAAAGCATGCCCGGGTGGCGCCTCATTCATATCAGCGTTCCTGACCCCCAAGTAGATCCCGGCGACTTCAGGGTGCAGCCAGCCTGACTCCTGGACACCCCACCCCCACCCCCCGCATGGCCCCAGGCTCCCTGCATCAACTCAGGTGACTGGGGAGGTTTCACTTCCTACACAGCAGCCAGAGTGATCCTAAGGCGAATACCAGACCAGTCACTTCCTTGCTTAAACCCTTGTCAATTTAAGAATGTCCCAACATGTAGAGAATTTTTATAAAAACTTATTTGGGCCAAACAGAATACGTGTCTGGCATCGAGATTTCAACAGAGATAAATGCTTCCTCCAAAAAATGACAGTTTGCAGCTTCTTTTCCGCTTCTGGAATTAAGGAGGGAGCTAAGGAATGTTGCAAGAAGGTCGCGCCCAAGGGTCAAGCTTTCTAAGGAAAAGAGCCACATCACAAAGGTGTGTTAACCTGGATGCACAGCAACGGTGGACAGGGCTTGCTTAAGGCAAAGCCAAGTTTTTTACTAAAGAAGTTCTAGGCCTGGGGTACGACTACCCACCGTGACCTGCCCAGTTGTGATTTTATGATCAGATCACCCTGTGAGGTCGTTTTCCATAGAACTCCTTTTGGGTCCACACCCTCCAATGCTTACCTAGATTGATATCAGCCCCCCTACAGTGTCCCTCCTGCGCTAGCAGGCCCTGGTTCCCCAAACTTGATTTGGGGACCTTCCCTCCCTGTGCCCTAGCTGCAGGGGCTTCCTGCTGTGTGTGCCAAGAGCCTGCCCTGGAGCGTCTCCCTGGCTCATCCTTCCCATTGCTGCCCTCTCAGAATCATTCCTATTTTCAGCACCCTCTTTATTTCCTGATCAGTTCTGATCACTATTTTAATTACTATGTATCAGTCGACATGCACCTTTTGGGGTGGTTTGTTGGATTTCAATTCCATTAGACCAGGGGTCCCCAACCCCTGGGGCGACGAACCGGTTCCAGTCTGCGGCCTGTTGGGCACCAGGCTGCACAGCAGGAGGTGAGTGGCCAGCAAGCAAGCGAGGCTTCATCTGTCTCTGCAGCCGCTCCCCAGCGCTAGCATCACCCTTCGGCTCCACCTCAGATCCTCAGGCCTTAGATTCTCATAGGAGCACTGGTCCCTGGTGCCACAAAGGCCGGGGACCACTGGTATAAAGGATATTTGATTTAAGAATACGTTTGCATGCATACATATGCTTTTTTTATACAGGTACATATAGAGAATTGTTGGCTCTAGGGCATTTGGAAAACCCAAATCCAATAAACCATAGGCAATGAACAATGCCCAGACAGTCTGTGAATTACCAGGGCCCCAGGAAGCAAAGGGCCCTGTCCTTGGACAGAGCCCTGCTTATTTTGCGGTTAACTGAAAGGGCCTTTCTGTCCCTTTTGCTGGCTACAGGGAATGTTTCTGCACACAATGCTGTGTGTGTCCCAAAGCTGGAGGGTCACTTCAGGGAGAGTTCTGAAAAGAATCTTTATATTGCAGCCAAGCAGATGGATGAAGAATTAAGAACCCAGGTTCCTTTGGGCTCTTTCCATCCCACGGATGCCCAGAGCAGGCCAGGAAACCCTGGCCCCTCCGAATCCGTTTCCTGAGCCTTGGGCTGCTCTGCGCCTGAGTTTCACTATAGTACTGCCCTGTGAATGGAGAGAAGCAGCTGCGATGAAGGTCCTTTCCTGGTGCTTCTAACGAGCCTTTGGGTCATGATCGTCTGCCCTGGAAAGCTGCCTAGGCCAGACCCAGATGTTAGGACCGTGACTTTGCACTGTGTGCATGCAGCCTCTGCCAGGCAGTTGGGGCCCACTCTTCACCAGTCTCAGCCCTGCACCCCGGGCCTTCCGCCACACAGGAAGACCCAGCTGGAGGCATGTGCCCAGCCACAAGGCCTCACGTGGTCTCCACATACCCACAGGGAAGGGAGGCGGCCTGCTGGCCCCAGCCCAACCCCTCCCAGGGCCATCTGCTTGGAGAGCAGCAAAAGATGTTTAACAAGAGACAATGACCTAGAGTGCTGATTGCTGAATCAGCTCCAATCTCTGCTTACCCTTTAAAAAAAAAAAAAAAAAAAAAAAAAGCAGAACACATATATGGCTTCAAACTCAAAAGGTGCAAACCAGCACAAAGTGCAAAGAACACGTCTCTTGCACTTCTGAGCCCCAGCCCACCAGCGTCCCCTCCAAGACAGCCACCCTTATGTTACCAAAGAACGTGGACGTGTGCATTTCTTCGTGTGCGTGTGTGTGTGTGTGCGCGTGCGCACACATGTTTAAACACAGAGCATGAAACTGCACAGCCCCTTGCTTTTCGCGCTTCACAATCCTCTTGGAAACCTTTTCACATCATTTCACATGCAGCTGCTTCGGACGACGTTTCTCTTTGGGTGAGTCATGGAGTTTTTAACCAGTGCCCTAATCGCAGACTTCTAAGCTGCGTCCATGTTTTTGCTATTACTAGGCCGCAGCAATGGATGACTTAGAAATCATTTCACACCTGTGCAAGCCTATCCGTGGGATAAACACCCACGAGGTAGGCATGTTCTTGGGAACTCCGCCAGGCTGCTGAAATGACTCGGCTGCCTGGATTTCTGAGTCACCACGGAGGAAGCCTCACTTTCCCCTGGTGACGATCCCCCTGGGGTCGGTGTTCAAACTGCTGATGAGTCAGAACAGAAACAAGAACAAGAACCAACAGTCACTAAGGCGTCACCAACCTCTCTGTGCCCGGTGCCACTCTCTACACTTGACGTATGCGCCACTGTTTAATCCTCCCCAAGACCCACGAGGTGACTTCTGCTGCCCACTGCGTCACACAGACGAGAAGACGGAGGCACAGAGGAGGTAGGGAACTCGCCTAAGGTCCTGCTGCTTGGACGCAGTGGGCCTGGGGTTGGATGGAGCCCAGGCAGCCCGGCGCTGTGACACTCCACCTCTCGTCACAAAGTCATCTGAGCAACAGCCTGGCTGCCCACGGCCCCTGAAGCTGCTTCCGGGGTGTGTGTGCCAGCGGGTGCTTGCCTGCCAAGCCTGAACGGGAGGGATCATGGCTTGCGTTTCTAACACCACCAGGTGCCCTGAGGGAGGCTGGACTAGACAGTAAACTCTGTGAGGGCGTCCATCTTGTTCACTGTGGTACCTTGTGCATTTAATTATTATTGAATGAAGGAATGAATGAATGAATGTTGTATTTCATAATATTAATGCTAAAAACTGTGACATTGGTGGAGCCCAGGCTAAGGGTTTGCCATAATGATCTCATTTAATCCCCACAGCAGCTCTCTGAGATAAATCCCATTATGACTTCCAGTTTACACATGGAAAAACAGGCTCACTGAGGTTAAGTAAATTGCCCAAGGCACCCAGATGGTAAGTAGAGGAGTTGGGATTTGATCTCTGGATGTCTGCTCTCCGCCCTGTGTGATTGCTGGGTGATGTCGGCACCTAAATTTGTGAATGTATGAATTTCCCATCTAGGAATGAACCTCCACTGGGTGCAGGCTGAAGATAAAGCCACATGTCATTTTTTAAAAAATTAATAAACTTTATACTTTAGGCCAGTTTTAAGAGTGGAAATTATACTTCTGTGTACTCAAAAGTACAATTTTGAGTTTCATAGCAAAATTGAGTGAAAAGTACAGAGATTTCCTGTATACCCCGTGGGACCCCCTTAACCCTACAGCCTCTTCCATGATTAACACCCCCTACCCGAGTGGTACACATCACGGTCATTGAACCCACATTGACACATCATTATCACCCGAAGTCCATAGTTTATATCAGGGTTCGCTCTTGGTGCTGTACATTCTCTGGGTTTGGACAAATACATAATGACATGTATCCACCGTCACAGTATCACACAGAGCATTTTCATGGCCCTAAAAATCCTCTGCGCTCCGCGCGTCCACCCCTCCCTTCCCCTTAACCCCGACAGGCACTGACCTGTTTACCGCATCCATGGTTTTGCCTTTTATAAAATGTCATATATTTGAGACAGTACAGCGTGAGGTCTCTTCTTTTCAGATTGGCTTCTTTCACCTAGTATTATGCATTTAAGATTCCTCCGTGTCTTTTCATGGCCTGATAGCTCATTTGTTTTTTCGCACTGAATAATATTCCATCGTCTGAATGTACCACAGTTTATCCATCCACCCGCTGAAGGACATCTCTGTTGCTTCTGAATTTTGGCAACTGTGAATAAAGCTGCTATAAACATCTGTGTGCAAGTTATTGTGCAGATGTAAGTTTTTCAGTCCATTTGGATAAATACCAAGAAGCAAGACTGCTGGATTCCATGGTTAAAGCAAGTTTAGTTTTGTAAGGAACTGCCAAACGGCCTTCCAAGGCAGCTGTAGGATTTTGTATCCCGGCCCCCAGCCCTCCAGTAGAAGGCGGCCTCGGGAGCCAACTCACCCTGGAATTAACCCTGACCCCACCTCCAGGACTGGCAAGTAGTGAGAGAATACTGCTCGCCGAGCACCGCATGGCCACTGGTCACAAAGCCCAGGGACACCGCATTGTGCCGAGGACGTGGAGTAAAGAAGGCTCTCTACTGTCAGGACATGAACTCAGGGCCACCGGGGACACAGGTATCTTGTAGACCTCAACCTCAGGAGCCACGCCAACGGCTCTCCCCAGAGAAACCCAGCCCTAGGGGACAGGAGCCCGCCGTTCACAGCAGCATTGTTAGTAATAGCAGAATGCTAGAAGCAGCCCCTAAGCCCGCTGATGTTAGAATGGGTGGGGAAAAAAAAAAAATATATATATATATATATATATATATATATATATATATATATTTCAGTCCACATTTTATGAACTACAGCACTATTCACTATTATGGATACATCCTAATGTCCCAGGAGATGATTTATAGCAAGAGACATTTTTATAAAGTTCAGAAATAAGCAAAAGTACAAGGAAATACAAGGAAATGATAAATAAAATTAAATTAAAAATGCTTCGGGCGTCGGTTACCTGCCTGCGTTCCTGGGCAGGGGACACATGAGCTTCCGGGGTGTAGGGACTATTCCAGTTCCGACATGGGATGCTGGGCTCACCGTCTGGTTTTCAGTGTTACGCTTCGTAGTATGGATGTGATATATTTAAATGTATCAAATATTTCCTAATTATGTTTTAAGACAACATGCTGGAAGAAGATACACCCAACTGTCGGAGTGGTTATCCTGAAGGCAGCGGACGGGATTTGGGGGGACTTTCACTTTCTATTTTAAACAATTCCAATCATTTAAATCTTTCAGAGTGAATAGATTACAGTCTGCATGGGAGGGGTGGGGGTGGGAAGCCAATAATGTTTAAAGACAGAAAAAAAAATGAAAGCTAAATATTAAACCCCCTGAGTCAATGACTCATCTGAAAAAAATAAGGCTCAACAGCAACAGAAGATGGTCTGTCCACCGAGGGCCCGAGGGGGCTGTCAGCCCTTCACGCTGGGCCCCGGGCTGGCGCTCCGTCGCTGTCTTCACACGAAGGTGAACAGAGAAGTGCCACCCAGACGAGGACAAAAAGGCATTCGCCACGTGTGTCCTGCCCCTCCCTGTCCCCTTATCAGCCACATTGCCATGTTGTGTGCAAGGAGGTGAACATTTGAAAAACAAACAAATCCTTGAATCATGCTACGACTGTGGAAGTTCCGCATGAGCCGGAGGGTGTTCGGCATGCTATTTTGTTTAAGGTAAATATTTAAAATACGCAACAGGCTTCGAACTCTATTTTGATGCTATTTGTTTTCAAATAATATACTGGAAGCCTCAACAAATCAAAGCAGCCAGGACCTCTCTTGACCCTCGAGAAGCCCTCATCTGCCTGGGATCTGGGGGAAAAGGCAGCCAAAAACAGTGTGTGTCCCTGTCATCCAGCCCTGTCCCCACAGAGAGAATCTAGAATCCTGGAACAGAATGACAAAGGATTTGGGGCATGCGCAGGGGCCCCGGTGGGGACAGAGAGGGTGCGCCCAACCTGCCCAGGGCTAGTGCTCCGTTCCGTGACCTCAGAAAGCTCTGTGTTGCTGCCACCAAGAATTCTGTCTTCTTTGTGAGAAGGAAGATCAACTACTGGAGGTGAATGAGGCACTCGCTTTCTTGTTAAGCAAAGGAATTTCGTGATCCATGGGGCTCCATGTTCCCAGAGCATATTTAAATGTAAAGCTTATGTTTCAAGGAAAACATGTTTTCTGATGCCAAAAATGATATCATATTAGTTGACAAAAATCAGGAAAGCATGACGAATACTTAGAACATTGAAGCCAGTCACAGTCCCCTAGGAAGCCAAAGCCAAGACAGAGTTAAAGGTCAAGTGATGTGTCCAGAATATGTCACCCTCGTATATAAAGGGGTGAGAGATTAGGCCAAAGGTTGTGATGCACATCCAACACCTGTAAGAGCAGAGGGAGAGGGAAGGAGGTTTGGGTAGGGAGAGCCTCAGACCTAAAGAGTTTTGGCCAACCCAGCATGGAGCTCCAGCACCAAGATTGCCCAGAAAAGTCCTGTGTGAGGGTGGAATGAATGACTAAGCCCTAGTACCCCACCAAGCTCAGTCGCTGGCTGGGAGAGCGTGTGGCCTTGGCTCCGGGGCTGCAGCTGGAGGTGCTCAGCTCAAAGGTTCTGTCTTTAAGAGAGGTCTGACCGGCCGCCATATGTATGTGTATGAGTGTATGTGTATACATGCGTAGGTGAGTAAATTGTTTTTGTTTCACAAAACTGAGATCATATTGTGCAGACTGCTTGGTAGTCTGATTTTTCTTTTCTAGTTAATTTATATCACTGACATATATCATTCAGTGGTTCTTTCAAATAACAATTCATTCGACGGAGCTTCGGGGGATCCCGGAGTTTTCTGAAATGAGCTGAATGTTGTGAAAATGTACATACATACGCGCATCTTTTCAAGGAGAGGGCTGGTGTTTTTCTTCACATTTTCAAAGGGGGTTCCAGAAGGGTGAGAACCACAATCTAAACTACAGTTTCTGGAAGTGATTCACCAGGATTTATGAAACCGGTCCCCACCACTGAGTCATTCCTAGCTCTCGGCTACGCTGGACTCTGGAGTCCATAAATCTCGGCACGACGTGATTATTCATTCCATTGGGATAGATCCCTACCCAAACAGGGCTGACTCAATAGGTATGGGCCGGATCTTTGGGGCGTTTGACACTCTTGCCATACACGCCAGACGCCTGGGAATAGGGAGCTTTGGCCACAGGAGGAGAAAATCCTGGCCGTCGTAACATGTTCATCCTTTTGTATCTCCTCCAGAGCATGGGTGGGCATCGCCAGCTCCATTTTACTGATGAGCTCCCTGAGTCTCAGAGAGGTCAAGTGACTAGCCCAGCATCGCCCTGGGTCCAAGCTGGGATTCAAACTCAGATCCGTCTGGTTTTAGGGAAGAAAGACTAGGGCGAGTATTTCTTTCATAAAGAGCCCCCACTATTTAACCCTCGGTAGGCTGGATCTTCGCCTCCTGCATTCTGTATTATGACTCTTCTGCATGTAAGCGACAGTGGCCCATCTCGGCCTGGCTTGAGAAACACGGGAGCCGATGGCGGGGGAAGGGCGCATGTCAGGGTATGCAGGTGATGGCAGGTGTGGAGGCCGGTGCCCCGCCGGGGTGCCTCCCCTCACCCCGCTCGTCTCTGCTCACTGCAGACCTGCCCTCGGCCTCTCGGGCTACGCGATGACCACCGCCAGCCCTCAGATCCCACCTGTCCAGGGACTCGCGGTAAGATCGACTCGACTTACTCTGTCTCAAACCCAGATTCCTGGGAAGGAACTCTGACTGGCCCGGAGAGAGTCATGTCCTTGCCCAGCTCAGTCGTTATTCCCAGCGGGAAGGGCGGACCCGTACCAGAGCTCCAAACACTAAGTCACCACGACCGCGGAGGGGAACGCCATGACTCCTAGAACGAGTCATGCTCTAGAAGGCATAGAGGAGGATTTTCCGTTGCCCCTATTTGGCTCACAGGAAGTTTTTTGGGGCAAGAAGCACATGGCCTTGGCCTCAGGCTGCATCCGAGGAGGTGGCAGGTGACAGGCGAAGCTGCAGGAGAACAAGGGTCATTTACCTGCTCAGCCAGTTCTTTGCGTGGCTGATGGTGAGGTCCTCAGAGCAGATGAAAATAATCGATGACTTGGCCTTCAAGCGATGAGCAGTTAGCCCGCCCCCCGCCACTCACGCACACAGGCCGCTCATAGTCTCGTGTAAAGGGGGGGATGCACGTTCTCTGTACGAAAAAGCACGGGCATTATCAGAGGGCCTGTCAGGGACGTAATTGGTATTTGCGGGGAGATCCGAAGTTTGAGGAAAAGCCAGGCACTCAGACGCCAGGAGGAGCCTTCCTGAAGAGGGGAAGGCAGTGCCCAGTTCTGGGGAGCACTGGGAGGGTGGGGGACGACCGGCGGGCAGGGACGGGGCAGGTGGGGTCTCACTGGCCCGTTGCTGGGTTTGGCATTTGGTATTGTTAAACAAGGAGAGAGACGTGATCTGAGCCAAGCTCTGGAAAGATCGCCACGGCTGCGGTGTTACAAAGAGCCCGGGAGTGGGGTCTGCAGCCAAGAGGGGAAGCCCGGAGCGGGGCATGAGGGCGAGGGGGCTGTCGCAGTGCCAGGGGTGATGGGGCTGATACCCGCGAGAGGACTCTGGAGCCAGGAAACAGCAGATGGACCCGATGGACTCGAGATCCCCGGGAGGCGGGCGGGCGGAATGCGGACGAATCGAGGTGAACTCCTAAGTCTCCCATTTCAGCAACTGGGAGGGTCGGGCAGCGGGCGATGGGTCATTTACTGACATGCAGCAGACTTGGAGAGAAATGGGGTCGGAGGGGAAAATCGAGAGGAGTGGCGAGAAACCAGCCGGAAGAGAGGTCTGGCTGGCTGTGAAATCTGAAGTCACTGGCGTTTCAAGCAGCTGGCCCGAGTGAGCTCACCTGGGCCGAGGGTGTCATTAGAGAAGAATACAGGGCCCAGGACCAAAACCCTGAAGTTCAAAGAGAACAAGGCTGAGATGAATGGCCAGGGAGGCAGGCGCAGATGAGAGAAAGGAATGTGTCTGTGAATTAGGAGGAGAGAGACCTATCTGTGGGCTTTGCATCCTGGAGGTCACATGGAGGTCACAGGCAGGGCAGTTTCAGTGGGGAGGGGGCTCGAATTCTTCAGTCTCGTGGGATTTGGGGGCTGGGGCTATTTTATTTCGGTCATAAAGAAGCGGGTGACTTCCGAAGGCCAGAGGACTTTGGGGACTTTAGTGCTACACTTGTAAAGCGATATTTAAAAGAAAAAGAAAAATGCCTGCAACATTTTTATGAGTCAACATGGCTGGGGCGTGACCTGTGAAAGGGGCACCTCGCATCCTGAGGGCAGCCTGAGGAAACCCCAGAAGGCGCTAGAGAAACCGCGAGCTGAGGATCTGGGCATGAGGCAGTCCCCATCTGCTACCCTGGAGAAGCGACTGCCGCTTGGGGAATGGGAGCCCTACAGACGGGGGAGAAGAATGTCCCGTTTATTTTTGTCTGCCTAATTTTGCTTCTCCCCCTTCTTCAAGCCTCACCCTTTAGGAGGAAAAAAAACGTAGGCCTGAGGCCAGAGCCATGTGTCATGCTTGGTCTATTTGGCACAACCAGGCTGGATGGGGAGCTTAGAAAGGGGGAAACGCTGAGATGTACAAAATACTCTTGAACTTCTAATCCTGTTAAAAAAAAAAAAAATGATGAGAAAGATTGACTCCATACCCTCCGAGGGCTGCGGATGGACCAGGGATGTAGAGGCCGTCCGCAGGGCACCTGCCGTCTGAGGGCTGGTTGGAGCCACTATTTTTTTTGTTGTTGTCAAAATAAATGGGCCTTTCGTGTTGAAAATGATTTCATGGTTTGATTTCTCTGAGGACATCCCGCCCTCACTGACGCTGAAGTACCTCCCTGACACTGTGGGCCGGCCGTCCTGGGTGGGGGCCCTGCCTCCCTCCTGCAACTCCCACCCACTGGGATGCCTCAGGCCGCAGGCTTCCTACCCTGAGTAGGGGCCGAGCTGACGGCAGGGCTGGGAGAGGACTGCTGGTCCTCCTGGCCCGCCCGGCAGGCCCTCCGACCTCCTACTGTGGGGAGCACGATTGTCTGACGTCCCAGACATCGGCCTCTGAACCCAGGTGTGCTGAGGCCACACCTCCCATGGGCTGCTCCCAGCCCACGGCTGGGCATGGCAGGGATACTAAGGCAGTCCCAACCCTAGGAGACGGGGGAGCTCCTGCAATGGGTGACTTTGACACGAGGACTCCCTTGGGCAGCAGTCTAGGACCTTCCTTCCTTCTCCCTCCTCCCCTTCACAGGGGTCTACCCGAGTCTCCCTCTGGGGTTCTCCCAACCCCCTCCGCCACCCTCCCCATTCTCCTGCACAGGCATTGTCTCCAATCGATCTCTTACGTCTAATCTCATCTTGATACTTGCTTCTCAGAGGACCCAAATGAACACAACCGGAATGATGGGAATGCAACAACGGTCTCGGCGTGTGGGCAAGCTCAGTGTTTCATGCCGACGCCTGTCCACGGAATGTTCATAGCAGCTTCACTGATAATTGCCCCAAACTGCAAACCACTCAGATGTCCTTCAATGGGGTGAAAGGTTAAAGAGACAATAGCCTCCATGGACTACATCTCAGTTATAAAAAGGAGTGAACGATCGATAAATGCAATAACTTGGATGAATTTCAAGGAATTGCGCTGAGTCAGAAAAAAAAAAGAAAAGAAGCCAGTCTCAAAGATTACATACCATCTGATTCCATTTATGTAACAGTCTCAAAATGGCAAATTCATAGTGATAGAGAACAGATTAGTGGTCGTCAGGGTTAGGGCGTGGGGTTGGAGGCGAGGTGGTCATAAAGCGGCAATGCAAGGCATCCTTACAGCGACGGAGCTGTTCCGTACCTTGACTGTGGCGCTGGTCACGTGAAACCACATTTGTGATCAAATCGTGTTGAACTAAACACTCCCGCTATACACGCACATCAGTATAAGTAAAGCTGGGGGAATTTGAATAAGGTCGATGAATTGTATTAATTTCATGATCCTGGCTGTGATATTGTACTATATAAGATCTTAGTACCGCTGAGGGAAATGGGTAAAGGGAACAGGCTCTGTTTGTAAGACTTCTTACAACTGTGTGCGAGTCTATTAAAAAAATAAGAAAGAAAAAAGAACAGAATAGAGCGTCAGAGGACCGCGAAACAGTATCAAGTGATCTAACATAGATGTAAGTGACGGATGGGAAAAACGAGGCGGAGAACTGTGTGAAGACGTAATGGCTGAGAACATTCCAACATTAATGAAAAAACTCAACTCATAGATCCATGAAGCTCATGAACCCCGAGCAGGATAAATGCAAAGAAAACTACATCTAGGCAGATCCTACTCAAACTACGAAACAACAGAGTTTAAGAGAAAACCTGAAAAGTAGCCAAAGGAAAGACGGCATCTTCAATGGAACAACAACCAAAAAAAATTATAAAAAATAATAAAATAAATTTAAAAAATAAAAATAATAAAAGCCAGAACCCAACGGAATGGCACCTAAAATGTTGAAAGAAAAAAAGTGTCCCCCAGAAGTCTATATCCAGTGAAAATATCAGGAATTTTTTTTTTTCTGGACAAATAAAAGCTGAGAAAACTCGAGAGAATTTACTACCAGCAAAACCATTATAAGAAGCACCAGAGAAAATTCTTTAAGCCAAAGGAACATTTTCTCAGATGAAAGGCCAGATCTGCAGGAAGGATCAAGAACACGAGAAATGATAAGTATTTGGGTCAATAGAAAAGATTATTTTTTTTTCATTAAAAAATTTCTCTAAAGACTGTTGGCTGTTTAAACCAAACAGTAATACTGTTTTCATGGGATTAATAACATATGTAGAAATAATTTGACAATAGTTCAAAAGACAGGCAGGAATTTTGTAGGGACAGTTCAATTTGTATATTGTTGGTGAAGTGGTATAACTAACTCTAGGAAGACTGTTATCAGTTAAGATCGAATGTTGTAATAGCTACAATAACCACTAAAAATAATCCAAGAGGTACAATTAACATATTATCTATTGAATACTCATGACAACTGGGTAGAATGGGCATTACCGCCCAATTTCACAGATAAAGAAACGGAGGCTTGGAGAGGCCGAAGCTTAGGTTGAGATCACCAGATAAGAAACAGGTGCACCAGAACTCAACCCAAGTTTCTGAATCACCACAGCCCAAAGCCCCTTCCTTCATGCCGAGGGTCAAAAAACTTTCCCTGTACAGGGCCAGATAGTAAATATTTTAGGTTTTGTGGGCCATAGAGTCTCTATCACAACTACCTAACTATGTGCAGAAGCAGCCATGGACAATTTATAGATAAGCGAGTATGGCAGTGGGCCAATAAAACTTTATTTACACCTCCCTGTGCATGGCAACTCTTGCAATGAGATGCTGCATAACTTTGCAAACACCTCCAAAAAGGCACTTTCCTGGAGGTGGGCAGGTTTCCTGAGGGAGGGTTTGGGGAGTCAATGGAGCATCCCTGGGTTAAAGACTCCCAGGGCCTCTTGTAGCCCAAGAGTACCTCCCTCAGTCCTTGGAGTGGACACACAAGGGGAGGTGGGTGGGGAGGGACCCTCCCCTGGGGACCTCCCCCACCTGCCTCTTCATAGTCTCCCCTCCCACCCCCACAGGGAGGCAGTCCCCAGGGCACCTGCCCCACCGAGGCCTCCCCGCGGGCCACGCCAGGTCGGATATGCTCCAGCTGAGCCTCTTCAGCCTCACACCCCCGTGGTGGGCCCTGGGACACGCCCCATTGGAACGGACCTGTCACAATCCACTCAGTCCTGAGACCCTGAGGGTTTCATCTTCTCCCCAGGGTTCAAAGCAGGGTTCGGGTGCGGTGGCTCAAGGGTGCACAGTGACCCTCCCAACCCAGGTCCCCTCAGCCTGTGGGCTCCGGTATGTGTGTGTATCACATGTCGTGTGTGTACATTCGTGTTATGTGTGGTACACGCAGCATGTGCATCTGTCGTATGCTGTATGTGTGAGTGGCATGTATGTGTGTTATGTGTGTGTGTGATGTTTGCCTGTATTATGTGTTGTGTGTGGTGTGCACATGCATTGTGTTATGTGTGCTATGTTTGTGTATTGTATCGTGTTCTGTGTGTTGCGTGTGGTGTGGTGTGTGTCTACGGTGTGTGTGTGTGTGTGTGTGTGTGTGTGTGTGTGTGTGTGTGTGTGTGTGTCAAGGTGGAGTGGGGAGTGAGGTGTAAATCTCCAGGACAAAAACACAGTGAAGCGTGCAGGAATGTGTCACATTTCCAGGCTGAAGGAACAGCCGTGACCCTTCAGAAGCAGGAATCCGAGGAATTTCCCAGGTTTCCTGAGGGCCCCTGGGAAGCATGCCTTTCTCTACCTTTCCAAATGTCCCACACTCTCCAAAGCAGCAAAACACTCCAAACCAAAGCAGTCTCCACAAACCAGTGTGTGAGTCCCACGAGGGCAGAGTGGGGAGAACTGGGGACCAGTAAACAAAACGTTGAAGTAAATGGCACAGAGCAGGTCTGTGAGTTTGCACATCTCTGTGGAGTGAGGGCCGGAGTCTAGGACCAAGGGCAGGGCGGCCATCGGCCATCGGCCGGGTAAGTGATGATCTCTGTGACTGAGAGCTATTTTAGAGTCACAATTAGCAGCTTTCACAGATTTCGATGGTCAACAGTTGTCAACCAGGCGGTGTCTGTAAACGCAGGTGTTAGCAGACAACTGAGATCTTTAGAAGGTAACTGAGACACAGGGCGACAACCAAGAATTTGGAATGAAGACTATTCCGGTGACAGAGGCAGCCAGCTGCTCACCAAAGACTCGGGTTCCCCTCGCCTCAGGCAGAGTTTTTGCTGGCAGGTGGCTGCCCAGACAGGACCACATTTCCCCAGGTGACTAAATCCCGACCAAGAGGAAGCAGGCAGAAGTGACGCATGTGTGGGGGAGGAGGAAAGTTCCTTCTCCCTTCAAGGTTAATAATCAAGTAGCCGGGAGACAGATTAACAAGAGGAAATGACTACGTTTCATTACGCATGCCCATATGGGACCCCTCGTACATAAGGGAGTCAGTGATCCCACGTGCAGGGCGGGGTCAGAGACAGAAAGAGAAAATGAGGGGCGGATGATATTCTGAGGTAGGAATGAGGGAAGGCGCCTTGGGAGGAAGGTCATTGGCAGGACCTAAGACGTTTGCCCTGCCCTGTAGATAGGTCACAGAAAGTTCTCTCTGGTGATAACTCTTATCTCGGGCAAGGCTCCTAATTTAAATTCTTTAAGGGAGAGGTAAAAGTTTCTCCTGAGCCTGCAGGGTCTCGATGGCCTTCGGCTCAAAATAATTCACATGGTCAAATAGCACATCTCGGGGAGGCCTGGTCTGAACCCCTCCGCATGCCACTTCCAGACCCAAGGCATAACAACCTCCCTCTGGATGACCTCCCACCTCTTTCCCCTTCTGCGGGCTGGATGTCAATGTCTAGGGCAACCCAGAAAGCCAAGGGCTAAAGATGGTGGAGCCTCCCGCGTCCTGGGACTTCCTTCCCTGCGCCCTTCTCCAGGGGATTAGGTTTATGAGAAGGAGAAATCACGTTTGCTGTGTGAGACCCCTGAGGTTTAGGGCTTTCTATATTATAGTTGCATTATCAGTTGACTGATTAAAATGTTTTATTGTTAAACATGATTGGGAAACAAGCAAGGTGTGAGCAGACTGCTAAGGGTACCAGGGCGCAGTTAAGGGGGTGCAGGTGATAACGATACAGGTGAGGACCAGGAGGTCCACTACATTGCTACTGACACTTAAGACGTCCACCGGTGACTAAGATGTCAGCGGCTGTCTCGGTGGGAGCTGCTGCAATGAAGTGCCGCAGACCCCTTGGCTTATAAACACCAGAGATGTATTTCTCACAGTCCCGGAGGCTGGGAGTCTGAGCTCAGGGTGCCGGCACGGTGGGTTCTGACGAAAACCCTCTTCTGGGCCGCCGAGGCCGACTTCTTGTGTCCTCCTCGCATGGCGGAGACCAGAGAGAGGAAGCCGGCTCTCTCCAGACACTTACAAAGGCACTACTTCCGTTTTCGAGGGCTCCCCTCATGACCTCATGTAATCCTCATCACCCCCGCCCCCCCAGAGCCCCACCTCCTAATACCATCACACTGGGGAGCAGGGTTTCAACACATGGATTTTAGGGGGTACGCAAAACTCAATCCATACTAGCAGTCGATTAAAGTATTAATAGAAAACTAAGGCGGTGCCTGGAAACTAAGATGCTAACTGATGACTAAGAGGTTACCTGGCAACTGATAACGGGGATATTCGTTGGCATCTGGCTTGGGTCCTCTCTTCGCAGCTACTTCTTTCAGCCTCCCTCTGTGCAGCGGCCCCCCTGTGTACTGCCCACTGACAGCAAGCCCCCCCAGAGCCCGTCCGAAAAAGCCCCACTGGCCTGCCCGGGCCCGGTTTCTTGCAGGAGGGGCCCGCCTTCTCCCTGATGAGTGACATGCCGACCCAGTGAACGGCATCAGGCTCTTGGTGGCCCCGCGTGCCCTACTGAGCCCACAGAGTCCATCACACCCACGCCACACTCCCCCTCACCTTGGGATCCGAGGCAGGGGGTCCCTCCTCAGGCTCTGTTCTTCTGGTTCTGGGGGCTGCCCATGAGGGTGCGGCTGCAGCAGGTGTGGGGTGAGCTCTCGTTCGGCTGGGGCCGGGGTTCAGACACCCCTCCGTAAGCCCAGATGGAAGGGATGATCTGGGAAGATGCTGGCCAGGCTGCAGGGAGGCCAGGCAGCTCTCATGGTGACCACAGGCCCGGGAGAGGTCCCCGCTCGCCCCTTCCACAGGCTTTTCCTAAAGGCATGCAGAGTTGAGCAAGGCTACCTCTTGATCTCTAGGTCCCACTGATGGGGTCTGTTTGTCTGCTGGGGGTGACGGCTCCTTGGGAGTGGTCAGTCCCGAGCGGTCCGTCCCAGGCTGTGAGAGAGCCGGGACCTGTCCCCAGGCACGTGCTGAACTGGACACCTCGGGACACACGATACCAGGATGTGCCCACCCAGGCACGGGTCAGGAAGTGTGGGCTTGGCAGGGCACTCTGAGGAAAACGGGAGGGACCCTCAGAAATCAGGGCCGTCCTGGAAAATCCAGAAGCTCCGGGGCTCTTCGGGGAGCAGCGTGGTGGGGCGGGGGCGGAATCTTGGCTCTGCCCTCTTCTCGAGCGTGGCCTCGAGCAAGGCCCCTTCTGTGGAAAAGCACTTAGAATGCGGGTTGGCACAAGATCGGCCTTCAGTAGACGGTAAGCATTACTGCTGCCGGTCCTGGGAAGCACAGGCCGCGGCTCCCGCACGTGGTGTCCGGCACGGGCGTGCTTCTCCAGGGGCCGAATGAGAACTGGAATTCAAGTTTGGGGCTCGAGGCACAGGGAGGTGAGTCACGCGTGTTAACTCCCAGGCCCGTGACTCCGGCAGGCCTGCTCCCCACTCCCCACCCCCCGGTCCCCTCCCTCATGCGGTCCGGCCTGGAGACGCCAAGGTAGCCTGGAGTGAGGTCAGCCCTTCTGGACAACCATCAGCCCCGCCCTCGGATCTGAGGCCTCTGCCCGCAGGACTGGCCCTTCCCGGGCTCTCTCCTCTCTGCCATCCCTGTTACCATCTACCTACCATCCTGGGGGGACCCCCCACCCTTGCTCATCGTTGGTCACCCCAGAGTCCAATCTCCAGACTCATCGGCTTGCACGACCCAGCCCGTGAAAGACGCTTTCTGCTCGCTATTCTCACAAGAAGAACGGGGCGAGCGAGCTCGTCTCAGTTCGTTTACCTTCTGCCCTCCCCGGACTAAAGGGAGCAGCGGGGCCCGGGACGAAGAAATTTACTCATTTCTGCCTGGCAGTAGCCGTGGGCTTTTCCTAAAAGTAGGGGGAAGGGCGCTCCCAGTGAAATAAGCATGGTGGGGCGGGGGGGGGTGGTGGCTGTCAAGACACTGCATTGCTTACTGTCATGGTCTCAAGCAGGCCACAGGTTCTAATGAGCCACAGTTTCATCGCCTGTGGAAGGGGACGATAATACCTCTGGTTTGGTCTACCCATCACCTTGAACTCCACGTGCCCCGAGACACAGCCCATTCGTGAAGAAGGGCCCGGTCGGGACCCCCGGGGTATTGGCCTCACAGGGTCCCCGGCTTCACTTTTCCCGGCCTTGCAGCTTAACAATGGATTGTCCCCCGCGGCTTGACCCGGAGCTTGGAACGTCCCTGACGCAGAAAGCTGCTCGGAGACTTATGATGAACGCCCTTGTGATTAATGCTTGCTGATCACAGGCCTCCTGGCCCGGCGGTCTTTCCAGACGACTCCCATCGTTGTTCCTGGGTTGCTAACGCCACCGGAGGACCACGTTGCCAGAGGGACGGCTCTAGGAAGCACAACGGACCCTCCGGAACGATCACGTAGCTCCTGGAATAATGCCCAAATTTTCCCTTAGGGAGCCTCAGCCGGACTGAGAAGGCAAGGCGGATTCGAAGGTGTGTAGCCTGCCGCCTTCTCAGGTCCCCGGTGCTCTGACAATAGACGCTTATTCTGAGAGTCCTAACTCCTGTGTGGCTCTGCTGGCTGCGAGGCCCGGGCACGTGAGGCCCTGCGCTCAGCTGCCCTCTGGTCACCTCTGCACAGAGGCGGCAGCTTCTTCGGGCTCCAACCCGCGCCCCACTTCTCTTGTGACTCTGGCTCTTGTCTAGGGCCTTTTCCTACCCACAGAGGCCCTGCTTCTGAGGTCTGGCCTCTCGCCGTCTCGCCTTGTGGTGGTTTCCGACATGGGTGCTCCACCCAGATCCTCGTCGCCAGTTGGCATGCCTGTCCCCAGCTGCTCTGCATGGCGGTCACGGATGGCTCAGCAGCGTCGTCTTTCTCGGGACGCTTGTCCTGAGCCAGTGGGAGCGCCTTCATCCCAACGTGTCTAAGGTATTCCCACCCCACCCCGCAAGAGGTGGGCAAAGCCAATGACTGACAGATTCAGGGTACAAAAACCCAGCCCCCTTCCGCAAGGAAGGACAAGTCTGGGGGGCCACATATGTGCCGCAGCTCCCGTTCTGAATCCCCTGGACAGAAAGAACAAGCTGCATTTCCTCCCAAGACACCCCGCTTCCTTCCTCCCTCCCAGGTGGGAGCCGGGGAGAAAGCATGACCTGTGGACAGAGAGGCGGGCCTAGGAGTGAATCCCGACAGGAGCAGTTAAAAGCGGTGACTCGGGTAACACGCTACGCTTTTCTAGGCTTCGGTTCCCTTATTTATAGGATATGATTCATAATTCCCACTTTGACGTGAGGATCTGAGAGCAACGGCAAAGCCCCCTGTATGCTGCCTGGTGCACAAAGTGACCCCATAACCCTGGATGCCCTTAGGAAGGGAAAAAGCTGAATGGGACAGCTGGACGTGAAGGCCAGGCCAGCTGGTGCAGGAACCATGCCCCTCTGTGGCCTGTGGTCCGTAATGGCCAGCTCTGGCCCAGCGGGAAGCGTTGTCGGCCCAGCTGCACGCTGCGCATGCCTTTGTGAACCTTATAACCCTTCCTCTGGGGCTCAGTTCAGGAACCAAACCACGTGTACGTGAAAACCAAAGCCAACTCCCGACGCTCAGCTTTCGATTCGGAGGCGACCTTCTCTGAGCACGGGCCTGTCGAGAGCGCCCTAGAATGCAGACGGCTTGCAAGGGTGTCTGGCGGGCCTCTCATTTAGCCCCAAAACCGCCTCTAGCTGCACCGCTGGGCCTGCTGCTCCCAGCAGCCTCAGGCAGTCGGTCCGTCAACCCCGAGCCAAGGCAGCAAACCCGACAGGACAGGCAATGCCGCAATGGGGCCTGAAGGAGGTTTGGCATCCTTCAGGATCCCTGTCAGGCCACTGCTTACAGAAAAGAGGGACTCCAGCTCCAAGGAGAAATCCCCGTCGCGTGGCTGGAGCTCCCAGAAGTGACCAGGAGGAGGCTGGCATCAGAACACGGGAAGGAATCAAACCAAGGTTTCCAGGCAGGAAAATGCCATGTAACAGGGCAGGTTCTGCTCCACAGGCGAGTGCCATGAGGGGAACGCTGCCTTCTGCGCTCCATCCTCAGGCTGCAAGGCCCCGAGGCTGAGAGATGAGAGGCGCTTCCCACGCCTACTCACACGGAGCAACTGTGCAAAGGGCAGCTCCGCGGAGGCTGCTTTTAGCGGCCGTGGGTTCCAGGGCACGCGGCAAAAGGAGCACGGTTTTCAAGCTGGGGCGCATCGCCCCAGCGGGCAGGTACTCTCACTGGGAGAAAAGTCAAGGGGGAGAGAGAGGTCCTTGGCTCACTTGGATCTTCACAAAATTGTGCATTTTTAAGCCTACCCCTCCCTGCTTCTTGAGACGCTGCATGGCCAATACAAATTTGTAAACGCAAAAAAAAGAGAAGAAAAAAAAAAAAAAAAAGAACTTGTAGAACTCTTAACCAGTCACCTGTGGGCAAATTTCCTTCTCTCTTTGTAAGGGTTGGAGTTAAAAAATTATGGTCAGGATCGCGCTGTACACGTATCCTGCTTTACTCATGAGCAAACGTCCATGTCGTGGTTTTAAAAATCATCTTTTGCTGGCTGCATCCTCCTCCTTTGACTGGCTGCACCTTATTCTTCTTACGCTGGCTGAACCCTTTTCCCCAGGTTTTAAAACTTTTTATTTGCATATTTAAAAAGTCACGCATTCCACTAACTAAAATCATTTGAACAACAAACAGAAATGGCGCTCGGTCCACACCGCACTCTGCGGCCTGCGGGACACCGTGCATCGTCTGGGTCTCTAGCTTCCTCGTCGTCCCGCCCGGCGTCTGCCTTCACCACCGCCCGGGTTCTTTCCCTCCCCCGCGGGCCAGACAGGCAGGCGGGAGAGGCAGGCGCGGCCGTCGCTGTCAGTCGCCCTCGGATGTGAAAAGGGGCCGCGCAGGCATTTGAATTTGATCTGACCTCTTTGCATCTTCCGAAGTTAGACAGCTCAGAGAAGTAAAATGAGGTCTACGGCCAGGCCGCCCTGAACAAGCCCGGCCCCGTCTGAGCTCAGAAGCTAAGCAGGGTTGGGCCTGGTTAGTGCTTGGATGGGAGACCACCTAGGAAGACCAGGTGCTGTAGGCTAAAAAAATAAAAAAGATAAGGGATGGTAAGCTGACAAGGTCCTTGCAATCTGTGAGGTCAACCAAGGGTTGCCTCGCCTAAAAAAATAAGTAAATAAGTAAATAAATAAAAATAAAACGAGAAGGCAGCGCCGGTGGAAGGCACGGTGCATCCTAGTGGCTCGTGCCTCATCGTGACTCGCCCGCTCGCTTCTCCTGTCCGTTCATGCCTTTTGACGGCTGTGGATTTTTCTTGTTTCTGTTTTCTTCTCTTTCGATTTACCTAATTTCTCAGTCTCAGCCCTATCGGGTGCATCGGACGCGGCTGCAGAGGGGGTGGAGTGAGGCGCGTGAACACGCGGTGTCCCATCTGCTCGGCGGTGGCTGCTGGGTGCCGGCACCCTGTTTTTCTCAGCCAGCTCCCTCGGGGTGTGCATTTGGGTGGGGACGAAGCATGCCTCTGCTGCGTCCCAGCTCGCTGACTGTTTTAGGCCCTTAGAGAGCAATTCCGTTTTCCTCGGCGGACGGCTGGCGCCCACTGTGGTGGCCTTTGCTACGGGGTCTCCCGGGCACCGCTGGCCCTGTGCACAGACTCGCTCCACTCATGTCCCCGACAGACGCAGCGCTGGCTTTGCCCGTGAGCCCGGGTCCTCCACTGGTTTGCCAGGAGCCTTCGCCGCCACACCGCGCTCCTGGCCACTCGGCCACCGCCTGTCCCTCTGGCCAGAGGGCACTGCTGTGACGTCGCAGCTTTACGAATGAGAGGACCTCACAGAAAGAGGGCCCCGGCCAGACTCTGCTCAAAATGCCGGCTTCCGGCCGACATCTCAACGTCCCTGATGGTCATGCTTCCAGCGAGATGGGCAGTTAGGTGAGGGGACCGGTGGGAACAGAGGGGTGGCATGAGGGGACATGGAGGCCAGATACCTGGCTTTGAAGCTCACTCTGCTCCTTATTAGCTGTGTGAAATGGCAAATTATTGACTCTCGGAGCCTGGGTTTCTTCATGTTTATGACAGAATACTTCCTTCCCTCTAGAGTTTTGTGGGAATTAAATGACATAATGCAAGTACACGCCTCTCGTTTTTGACCTGATCAAGGCAGTTAGCAAACAGCTGAGGTCACTTCCCACCCCGCCTCCCCGCCCTGCGGGAGGAGCATCTTCCGTCCAGTTTTTCCGTTATGCTCTCTCAGCCCCCCTGTGCTCTTGTTTCGTCGTCTTGGAGAAAGTTCTCCAGAGCCCTGCTGGTCAGGCCGGTGACCCTGCTGGTCAGGCCGGTGACCTTGGGGTTTTCCCGGCCGGCTGCTCTGGCCGCACTGTGTGCAGATCCAGGACCCCCACCCGCATCTCGCCGGTGGTTCGGGAATGAACGAGACCATCGAGCAGAAGCACTGTGCACTCCTACGTCCTTCCTACCAAACACCCTCGTCCTTTTGCTGTGTGTCCTGCACATCCGCTGGTCCACGGAGTCGGGCTGTGCACACTCCGGCCAGCTCTGGGACGTCGTGGCCACCTGCCCGCGCGCTGAGCCCCACCCGGCCTCCCGGGCTGTTTCCCGACTCCGTGTCACCACAGTTGGGCCCCGGCCCACACGCGCCCCGGTGGAGCTGAGAACAGGGAGAGGAAGGACGAGCTAGGCGGTACGTTTCCCGCGCATCGATTCGTCCGGCGGTCCCCCGTGAGGCTTGTGAGATGCTGGCGCCCGGGTTCCTGGGCGCGGAGGCCGGGCGCAGCATGGAACCTGAGTCACGTTCGAGGACCAGAGGCAGAACTGCGGGTGCGAATGCGCCTGACTGTCCCACACGCGCCCTACGTTATGACACTCCGCGTGGAGCTAGGCCCGCAGCCAACGCTTCTGACGGTGACGGAATACCTCGACCTGTTCCTGATTAACTCCCGAAGTCGCGCGTGATGCACATTTTATTCCATTAAAGAGTCATCTGTTCACTGCTGAGCCGCGTGGGGAACCGCAGCTGAGGCTACGGCAGGAAAAGGGCACCGGAGAGAATCGATTTTCCGTCTCTTCCCCGCTTTCCCCGTGAAGTATTCATCAGCGGCGTAGGCCGGTTCTGGGAAGAGCACCCGACTGCTGGCTTCCCGTACAGCCGGGACCCCCCTGACATGCCCACGACACGGGTCCCTTCCCGGCCATCTCCCCGGCGGCGGTGGCCGGGACACCGGAGGCAACGCCAGGCGGCGTCGGTCCTGCTCCCCGGCGGCGAGCTCGCCGTGCCCTGTGCGCGGCCCCGGGGGCCCCGTGCGCGGCCCCGGGGGGGTCCGGGGGCCCCGTGCGCAGACTCCCCGGGGGGCTGCGGTGCGCTGAGGCTGGCTCCGCCGCGAGGGAGCGCGTAGGAAGCGCGTAGGAAGCGCTGCTCTCCGCTCACAGCAGAACGTGGGCTTCGCCCAAGGGCCCGTGCGCCGGCGGAGGGGCAGGCCTGGCGGGGCGCCCCGCGGGCTGGGCAGGGCGGCCCTGCAAGGCAGAGCTGGGGGGACGCCGGCAGGGGGACTGGCCTGCTCGCCCTTTGGTCCAGAGCGACTTCTGAGGACCCATGTCCCTCCCACAGCCCGGATGCTGGGACGTGACCCAATGGGCTCCTCCCACCAGCCCACGCCGAGAAGCCCCTGCCGTGGTGCCCGGGCTCCGCTGCCCGTTCGGTGGCTGTCCACGCTGCACAAGCCGCACGCAGGCAGCCTCGGGCGCTTCCCCGCGTGGTCTGGGGCCCAGAGGCACCCAGGCAGCCTGAGAGGCAGGGTGCTCATTCCCACTTGTTCTCCCTTCCCCTCATGCCATCACCCAGCCGTATCGCTGGTGGCTGTGCAGGGGATCGACCGGCTGGGTCCCCCCAGCCTGCAGGGGGTGGGGGCGCCCCAGCAGCCCTCCCCTCCCTTCCCACCCACACCCCCCCTCACCCCGCAGCGGCACAGGGTCGGTGCCGGCCGCCAGGGCACAGGGGTGAACGTCCAAGGCGTCTGTCTTTCCCCTGCCCCTGGACCAGCATCTTCTTCCCCTTTGTCCCCAGCCTGGAAGGAAGCCCCTGGCGGCGGCCGCAGCCCCCTGTGCTTAGTCCTGCACCAGGAAGTTGATGAGGGCGGTCCTGGGGGACAAGAAGGCCTTCTCGATGCTTCGCCCCTGCAGCAGCCGGATGCCCAGCTCGCTCTGGAGAACAAGCTCGTGGACTTTGTCCTGGTCCCGGGCGACGTGCTGGGGCACAGGGATCTTGCCGCAGGCTTTGTTGTTGATCTGAGGAGAAAAGCCAGAGACGAGTCCCGAGAGTGGCAGGAGGCCCGACCAACGCCGACCTCCCGCGTCCGTCTGGGGGAGGGAGTGAGGGGTTCTGGGGAGGGAGAGGCAGTGCCCAGCTTCTCAGGAGGACGAGGTGCGACCAGACGCCTAACACTCGAGGGACAGTGAGCGAGACGCGGGCGAGACTCGGCTGCTGGCGGCTGGAGCGCCTGCCGTGCACCCCCTTTCCTGAGCACTGCCCCCCTCCCTGCTGTGGCGAGACTGACACCAACGCCCCTGAGCACGGGGTGGCTTGGGCGGCTTCCAGGGGGACCGGGATTCCTGTGCCACCGGGGATCGCGTCTAAGCTCAGGCCCGGCTACGGGGGGCGTCGCCCAGGAATTTACCTCGGTCTCCAGTGGATTAGCTCCTGGGGACCTTGGTCAACCTCCCTTCCTGGCAACTGGCTCTCGAAGGGGGCGCACGAGCGTGAGGGCCTGGAGGCTGGACCCACGTCACATTTACCCCTCTTCTGCCTTCAAACGGGCCAGCCCAGCTCCAGGCGCTCACTGAATTAGTTCAAGGGCAAACTTCACGTCCGACATGGACCAGTATGGCCACCGAGGAGGTGGCCACAGGGCCCAGACCGCTTCTGAACAGCCCTCCGTCCAGGCCTCGATCCCACCGCTCTCTGGAGGACACCGAGATTTCTTCCACCAACGCTCTTGTTTTTTGTTTGGTATACGGTCACCGTTTTATGAAAAGTTATTAGGAATAATTTCTCAAGTTTCGGCCAAAGCACATCATCAAGCATTCCCTAAACACCCACTTCGTTTTTTTTTTTTTTTCCGAAACTTATAGGACTTATGTCATTTTTATTGGTTGTATTAGCCTAGACCACTGGGTGGGAGGCAAGTAAAACACTGCCCTGAAATGTTCAGAAAGGCGGCGGTCTCAGGAAAAGCCCCGCGATGCAGGGTGTTTGTCCTCAGGCCGCGGAGCGAGGACGCGCTGCTCAGAGGGCCGCGGGCGCTGCCTTCGCGTTTCTGGGCCATGCGAAGCTGCCTATTTTCAAGGCCATGAGCTTAGTGCGACCGAGACCTCCGAAGTGCGAGACCCCGCACCCCGTCACACGAAGCCGTGTCCCCCGTCAGGTCCTGGGATAACGGGGTACGGTGCTGGCCCTCCCATCTCTGTGCTGACTCTCTTTTTGGGGGAAGTAGAGGCTCGGGGTGGGGTGTCCTCTGCCCACCACCCATGGCGTGGGATCCTGGGGGAGGGGACAGCATGTTCCCTTATGAGGGACGGACTCGGGGTGACTCGGGCCTGGACTCGCAAGTTGCGAAACCGGGGGCCCTGGTTTCTCTTCTTTACGGACGGCATCCTCTGGACTGGTCAGTGAAGGTAGCGCCACAACCTGCGCAGCGTGACCAGCTCGCCACGTCTCACTTCCCTGGTCGGGACAGAAGGCGCGAGCCCCGGGACGTCCTCTTTGACGCGCGGCCTCAACAGGACAGTGGCCCTACTTCTAGACCCGGTCGGCCGCCGTGCTTCCTCGGAGCCTGGGGACTGGGCCCAAGCCATCCCGGGCGAGGCCTGTCCAAGGCGGTCAGTCCTGTCTGCAGCTGAGGCCCGGGAGAGAGCCGTGTGGCCTCTGGGCGTGTGGGCTCCCTCACGCCAGCCCAGCTCTCACTCGCGGTTTCTGGCTCCCTGGGACCCCCCCAGAGAAGCTCGCCCAGGTTTAGGGTCCCGCCAGGGCGAGGGAGCCTCACTCACGCTCCCCACTTGTGGGAATAAGGCCCTGATTACACAGACGATGGAAGTCTGGCTGGGATTCGACACGGGGCTTGGCCGTCGGGGGCTCCGAGGGGAAGCAGCACTTCCGAACCGCCTCGCACAGGCCTGTCTGACTTCAGAAGAGCCTCGCAGACCCCAGCTGGTGGCCCTGCCAGCTCTGCTCCTCCCTCTCTGCCACCTCCACCCACTTCATCGCTCAGCCCTGTCCTCCCGGACTTTTCCAGTGGCGGTCTGGCGGGCCCCCGGCCACGCCGCTGCGCCCCCTGCCCCGCCTGTCACCCCTCGCCAACGGGAGGGTAGCCCCCCAATGGCTAAGAACAGTGACGCCCCCGGACTGAGCCCCCGCTCTGTGCCGCGGCCCCTTGAGCGAGCCCGTTTATCCACCGCGGCCCTGCCAAGTGGGTGCACGACCGCCCACCGCCGCCTACAGATGGGGAAGGCGAGACGCGGGGGGAGTCACCTGCCCAAGGCCCCAGCCCGGCGAGCGGGATGACCTCACGGACCCCCCTCCCCGGCTCGGACCCCCGCCGGCCCCCACTTCTCTCCAGCGCTGCCCGGCCTGTGCCTCTGCTCCTGCCCCTCCAAGGCTCACAGTCCCAACGTGGCCACCGAGGATGTCCCCCGCTCTGCTCCTTTACTCCACCAGCGAGTGCTGCTCCCCCGAGGCCCCGAGGCCCCTCATCTCCGCCCTCACGGTGCCATTTCCGGCCTGCCAAGCACCAGGGGCGAGGCCAACGCCAGCAGCAGTCGCCGTTTACGGAGGGGGCTTTTAAGCCCACCCTGCCACCGTCTCCTCACCTCAAAGATGGGGTTCGTCACATACCTGCCTCGTCCGTGAAATGGGGAGAAGAGCAGGCCCACCTTGCAGGCCTGCCGTGCGGAGGGGATGGCTTGGGATCTGGAAAGGTCCGAGGGCACTGTCTGGCCCTTGGTCAGTGCTTGCCACTTGTCACGAGTGCGTCCGGGGGCGGGCTAAGCACCTCCTGCGTGACCCCATCTAACTCTTGCACCGACCGGGCAAGGCAGGCACTCTGTTCACCTCCATTTTCTGACTCCGGAAACTGAGGCTCAGAGAAATTAAGCATTTTGCCAAATCGAGGCTCTGACTCCTAAGCTCTTACACCTTAACCTTGAACCTACATAAACTGCGTGTGTGTGTGACAACGCATGAGTCCCCAGCCTGCCCCTCCTGGGCGCTAAGCTCCATGAAGATGAGGTGGCGCCTCCGGGCTCTGTGTCCCTAGCATGTGGCACAGCCCGGCACGCCACGGGCACAGAGAACACAGGCTAAACCGAGTCACACCGCACTGTGTAATTCCGTTCCTGGCCACGGCACATACTGCGATCACACGGAGCACAGAGGTTCTCACGCTGGTGTGCCTGCAGGGACTCCAACACGTGTTTTAAATCTGGGGTTTTCATTGCAACGATAACCTAAAATTATTTTACCAATGATCAAAGCTAGATTACTTTGGCGCGGTGATAATTTAAAGGGGAAAGGCATTTTCTAAAGCTTCTAGATCTTGTGTTGGCATTTCTCAGTTATGCGGAGGATAACATATTTCTTATAAACTGAAGTTAAAGAAATCGCTTCTGTGCCACAGGCTGTTTTTAGTTTTGAGGGTTCTTGTGAGGAGCCCACTGGGGCAGCTTGATCTCCCCTGGGTGGGGGAGGCCAAGCAGGGGCGGCTGGGAACTAAGTGCAGGGGAGGCGGTGTGCCTGGTCTCCTGGGTGACCATCTCCCCAAGCCCCACCTGCCTGCTGGGTGTAGATGCAGAGAGGTGGGTGGGTGGGTGGGGGCCCCGGTGGGCGGACCCCAGGTGGGTTCGTTCCCGGCACTTCTGCTCACAATTTGCAATACTTTTACTTACTTTTCTCTTTCCTTTTCATCGGCCCCTACCCCTCCCACTAGGCTTTAGGCTCCACGAGGGCAGGGACCCTGTCTGTCGTGCGTTCCTGTATGTCCCCAGCGCTTTGCTCCGTGCCTGGACTTGAGGGGGTGACCTGATAATTACTGATGAGTAAACGAAGGCACCTGGGCAAGGGCAACCGGCTTCTCTGAGTCTGTTTCCCCGACTGAAGAAAATGAGGGTGGTAATGGCTTCCAAGGAGGATGATGAGAGGTAAACTTTGCATGGCGATGACCTGGCCCCGTGGGCTTTGGGGCGGATGTGCTAGAAGGTCCACCCCCTCCGCTCTGCAGTCACATGGGAATACTTAGAGATTGCTAAAGCTGCCGTCTCACATTAAACAAATTTGAGATATAAAAATTACGTAAAGGATAAACTACAAGTTATGCACTCTATAAAGAGTTTAAATGCACCCTCATTGCTAACCTCCGCCCCGTCCCCCTCCCACTGGGAGAACGAGGGACAGCTAAGCGCAGCTGGGAAGGGAGACGACTGGAGCCTGTAGTGTATGACAGGTTCGTTTTTCCACTCCCCTCCCTCGAGGGCCATGAGGGTTTCACGCTCGCCAGCTCTTGGTACGTAGCGAGGGCAGACTCACGGTGCAGGCACAGAAAAGACAGGCGGGAAGGTCGGGCTAGGGGCTGGGTGGGCCAGAGAGGCCTGATGGAAACCCGCGACCCGGGCCACGTTTGTGGGCCGCAGCGGGACAGTGACCTGCCCTGGAAGGTTCGCCCTGGCCCTGGGGGCTGTGGGAGTCGCTCACCAGGACGGCCATCTGCACGACATCGGGCTGCTGCAGGAACGGCGGGTCCACAGCCGGCCAGGGCTGGAGCAGCACGCCGGTGTCCCAGGCGGAGCGGGCGCACAACTTCTCTGGCACCAGCGCCAGGCCTGCAACGTCAAGGCCAGAGGGTCACTGAGCACCTGCGAGGCCCGTGGCAGCCAGATAAACAGCGCCAACCCCAACACGGCCTGGCTGGGGCTGACCCAGGGGGCTTTTTCCACACCATGGCTTTTCACAGCCTGCCAGGGGCTCCCCCCTCACTCCGGCCTGGCCCACTACCCCAGGTTACAGGTGGCTTTTTTTCCCAAACTACCCAAAGCTGTGAAAATGGATGTACACGCTGTTCTGAAGTGTGCATGTGGGAAAACAGGGCCGCTGGTTTGACGTGGTCCCTGCGGTTGTCGGGAAAGATGCCTGTGTGCTCCTGACAGCCATCCCAAGGTGACGAGGGGCCTCCCCTCCTTTCTCCTCCATGAACACTGAGGCCTGAAGGGCCTCCCACCCGCCGAGAACACCAGCGAGCTCCTTCTCAGTCTTCTCAGAGGGGTTTCAACTTTCCTGCCAACCGCCGACTTGGAAGGTGCTGCCCTTGGCTCGGGGGGGGGTCAAACACGGGGAGCCGTGAGGAACGGAACCCCGCCAGGCCTTGCTTCCCAGGGTGCCTGGCACCGCGGCCCCCAGAGTGGAGGCGGCTGTGCCCGGGATGTGCCCAGCTCCACACCCACGGGGCTCCGCATCCACAGTGCCTCGGGGCTTCGCGGCAGGAAGAGCTTTGATTTCAAAGCCTTAGCCGATGTCATGGGCGCAAGACATGCCCCCGAGTGTGCAGAAAATACACGCGCCAGAAACCAGATGCCGGGGCGCGCCTGGCATGGCGCGTTGCACGGCCTCCTGGTCCTGCCAGAGGCGGGGCCTGGGCGGGGCCGGGAGAGCAACGCGGCCACTGAGCCCATGCTGGGTGCTGGGCCTGAGCCAGGGCACGATGGCTCGGCTCGTCCAGGGGAGGCGGGCAGGGAGCGGCCCTTCCCACCTCCCCCTTGTTATCATCGGCCTTGAGACCTGGGGCTGCATTCGAGGGACGGACCGACGGCTCAGGGGGCGGCCTGTGGCGAGCCTGGGACAGAGGCCACAATTGCCTCTAAGCAGGCCTCCAAAACACTGGGCCGTGGATGACGACTTTTTGTTTTCTTTTTCCTAAAGACAAAAATAATATACGCTCCTTGCAGAAAATTTGTAAAGGGTCAAAATATAGAGAAGAAAATCATGTTCGAATGGATAGCATTTCTAAAAATTTTTATTTTGAAATACAGCAATGCTATGTATTTCATGAGTATTTGTATGTATAAACCATATAAGACAAAACTACTAACGTCATTAGAATCAAGCTGTAAATATCGTTTTGGATGCTCTTTTGTGCCTATGTTTTAAAATAATAATTTCATGGAAAAGAATAGTACATAAAATATGACCCTAGTTTTATTAAAAATTTATATGAACAGATTAAAAGAAAAGTTGAAAGGAAAAAAATCAAATAGTAGCAGTGATTACCCATCTGGGGGGGGGCAGTATGGGTTATCTTTTTTTTAAATGTTTCATAGATTATCTGTAAGGAAAATATATTACTTTTGTGATTTGAAAATATATTTTAAAATAAAGCTTTTCCATATGGTGAGGTTAGTTTAAGATTCTTCTGTCTCAAGTTTTCATTTTTGTCCTCGTTTAAATTCTGATTCTACCTGTAATTTATTTTGTGTATGACATGAAAAAACATTATTTAAAAACATACAGTTAATTTTCCAAAACCAATTTGTTGAATAAACCTCTTCACGATTGGTCTGTGATTCTTCTTTTATGAGATTTTATATGAGAGATGGTTTCAGGACAGTTCACTGCAAAGCTCCTCAACGTGCCTGAGATGAGGTAAGAAATGGGGGCCAAAACGTGAATTAACTTTCCTCGAGTAAGTCTCGCTACGTAAAAAGGACGGCCAGCCTGATGCAAACGTGTGCTCAGGGACGTGGCGGGCGTACGCTCTAAGCACAAGCTCCTCATCTTGCCGCACACTGCGGCAGACAGGTCCAGCCACGACCGCTTTCAGCAGCACGGGTCCGCTTTACCCTGCTGACCTCTGGCTCGATTTTTGCATGAGTGTCAGCTTTACCTGTTGTGGCTGTGTGTGTTTTCCGATTTGGTGCTCTTGCTATAATGCTGGGTGCAGTCCGTCTGAGGGAAGTGAGGGCCCCTCTGGACCCAGGGTCGGAGTGGGTAACGTGTACTCGTAGGCCCTGAGGATGGAGTGTGTGACGTGTGCCCCGGGCCCTCACGCTGGTTCCTGCACTGACGAACTTGCCAACAGATGCGGCCTGGGCAGAAGCAGGGAGGAGCTTCCGGCTCGTCCCTCAGAAGGGACCGGTTAAGACTCGTATCTAAGGACTGGACGGAGGGCACGGAACGGAGACTGTCACGCCTGCCTGAGCGGGCGGCCCGGGATGGCTGGCCCTCACCTAGCCGCAGTGGCAAGAGCTCTAAAACCTCTGAGTGGCGGTCGTACAGGATGCCTGGGAGAAGAAAGGGCCTTGGACACAAACGTTCTGGGCAGAAGCTGTTACAAATTCCACATTTAAAAAATGAGGAAGCCCGGCCTTCCTGGAGCGATCAGGATGCTTATTTATCGCGGCCTGGGCCCCCGCCAGCATTTCCACATAGGCGGCAGCGGGCAGTCCTGCCAGGGAGGAACAGAAACTCAGGCCCTGGGTTCTACGCGGCGTTTTTGCCTCCTTGCTCTTTTTAGGGAAGTAAAAATGCCTACCATTTGCATGGCAAGGACAGCAATTTCTTTGTGTGACGTAGGTCAGGCCAAGAGCTGGCCTTTGGAAGCACGTGGAGGAAGTGAGCACAGGCCGGCAAGTGGCGAGGCCAGGCACACGCGGCCACCGCGCAGGGCCGGCTGTGGCCCTTGGCCCACCCCTTTCCTTCCCCTCCTCTGCGAGAGACGCTGTCACTGAGCTTCCTGTGAGATAACTGAATCACGCCTCCTCCCGCTCCGAGAGCTGGCGAGGTCGCCCCACTGCCACGGCCCCCGGGAGGGACAGTGGGGGTGGTCATGGGTTCGGTGGGTGGCAGGACTGCCTGCACCCCGCGCCATGCCCTCACATACACACGAGGGAGGCATCTGTGGACCCCACCGTGCCTCGTCCAGCCCTGGCAATCCCCAGGAGATGGACAGGAAGTGTGGCCACTTGGCTTTAGCCTTTACGCACAGAAGCCCCTCTGTAATAAACTCAGCTTGTTAACGCAGGTGTGCTCCTGGTGGCCCCTGGCTGGAGGACACCACCAGGACTGTGGGCTCACAAGTTTTGGCTGAGACCGTCACCGCCTTTTACCAAGACCCCTGACTCGGACATCAAGACCCCTTGGGTCTCTACCTGCTTGAGGCGCCACCGGCCCACCCTCAGCACACACTGAACGGAGCGCCAGGGTTTGGCCGAAGGCTTTCGGCGCTGTGTTCATTCTGTTTCCTTAGGAACAGGTCCCTCTTGGAGCTCTCGGTTTCCTGGTCAGAACCGTGCCGTTCCCTGGTGAAGTGGTTCTCCAGCATCTCCCTCCCACCTGTCTACTGTCTCACCTGCCTGCCTGTGTAGCACCGTGAATGCCATTTGCTCTGCTCACCTTTCCTTACCTCCTTTGCCTTCGCCTTTAGGACTTGTCAACCCTCAAGGGGGCCTTACAATGACCCCCTCTCCTCCTTCTCCATCGAAATCAGTCGCACTACCTCATTGTCACTTAAAATTGCAACCGCTACTACAAAGGGGCCCTGCCACTGACCGTTTTGAGGATTTTAAGCCCTGCGATGTTCAGTTCTCCACTCTGTGCTTAAAAAGTCTCAAATCTCAGATGGAAACAGATTCATGAAAGGATTTGGACTTGTCTTGTGTCTCTAACCTCTACCAATAATCCACCTGTTGAAGGGGCCAGGAGATGTGAAAGCTACATTAGATGATGCTAATTAAAAAGACCCAGATGACTTAAAACGCAATGAAATATATTTTTTACTCAATCAGAACTCCTTGAAACAAGATCTTTCGTGGACTGGACTACAGAGCTTTCTTGTTACAGTAACCTGGACCTGGAGTCAGTGTTGCAAGCAGCAAAGAAGGGACCCGCCATGGATGTCGGGGACAGGCCTACCGGGGGCCTCAGACGGTTGTCACGATGGGCTCCGGACGTGGACATTTCCAGGCCCTTACCAGTTTGTTAGTGGATGTTTAAAGCCAGAAATTGTAGATACGCTACATAACCCCAAAACTGGCCGCCAGATCACTCCACTGCATGAACGTCAGCATTCATCTGAACCTTTTAAAGAGGCTTAGGTACCAAAAAAGGATAAAATCCCAACTAAGCTCATGGCTTTGCAACAAAAGCAAGAAAACAGGCCCTCCTCTTCTTCACGGGATAAAACATGCTTTCTTTTTTGACAGAGACACTTGCCGATGCCGTCAAAAGGGGCACGTTGGAAACATAACTGTTCCATCCTAGCTAAAAACAAAGAAACGAATGTTCTCTCCTCCTGAGGAATTACGAAGCCACTCTAAGACCGTACGGGCCAATTTCCAATGACTCCCGCAAAGCGAGAACTACCTTTTACAATAGAAGGGCATAAACCGACCTTTCTGACAGGTACGGGCACTGCTCTGTCAACAAGAAGCCCCGCCCCTCGTCTCTGCCCATCTCCTGCGGTCGCAGGACTGCCTGGCTGGCAGGAATTTCAGATCCCCCAGTTCTTCTCGTCACCCAGCCATACGCGGCGACGCCTGGTCCCCTCGTTGCTATTCGCATCAGTCTGGGCACATCGTCCCGGAGCTGGAGGTGTCTTTCCCTTTGGCACCGGTGACCACGCGGAAGAAAAATTACCGCTATTCCGAGCACAAGATCAGTAGGAGATGCCAGACCCTGGACCCCACGGCCGCGGACATCTGAGTCTCACATCGCGCTCAGCAAAAAGCTCGAGCATTCTGGGAAGCTGTTAACTGGTCAAGCCAGGTCTCGCCCACCTACCTGCCCAGAGCTCGGAGGTCACGTGAGGGGCCATGGGAGCGGCCATCACCACCAGGGCGCACAGAGCATCCTCGAACTCGGGGCTGTGAAGGACGACTCTCTGAGAAGCTTGCTGAGGAAGAGAAAAAATAACAGTGGAAGGACAGAAGGACACGGAGGCGCACGGATCAAGCATGGGCAGGGACGGCCGCAGACACGGCCGAGGTCCAGACACGCAGCAGGTAGGAAGAAGCCCTCTCTACCGGCCGTTCTTGCTCTGGCCAGAGAACTTTCCCCAGTTAATGACGGTTATTAGAAATGGCTGCAGCAGCGTGGATGGACCCAGAGGGCATTATGCTAAGTGAAATAAGTAAGTCAGGGCAAGACAAATACCCTCTGATTTTACTTATACGTGGAATCGAAAAAACAAAATAAGTGAGCAAATAAAACAGAAACTCATAGAGACAGAGAACGTTTTGATGGCTGCCAGATGGAAGGGGGTGGGGGGACTGGGTGGGAAAGGGCCAGGGATTAAGAAATACAAATTGGCAGTTACAAAATAGTCGCGGGGCTGTGAAAAGTACGGCACAGGGAATATAATCGATAATATTGTGGTAACTACGTATGGGGCCAGGAAGGGAGTAGGCGTACGGGGGGTCGCTCTGTAAGTTATATAAATGTCTAGCCACTATGTGGTACATCTAAAACTAATATAATGTTGAATGTCGACTGTAACTGAAAAAAAAAAAGGAAAAGAAACAGCCATAGAGTGCAGGATCCTTAAATATGGGAACTATTAGTAGAGCCACTCAGTTATTAAAGAAAAATCTGCAGCAGTAGCAACAAGTAAATCACTACTAACTGAGCATTTACTATGCCCTCGGCCTGATGCCAACTCGTCCAGCTCTGGCGAGTGGGTGGGGGTCCGCAGGCGAAGCAGCTAAGGATGGGAGAGGGACTGTAATTGGCCCGGGTACACTGTCAACCAGGCGGGGAGTCTGGATTAGAGTCTGGCTGTCTCATCTCAGAGTAGAACCCTTCTCCGCTCTGCTCGGTTTCCTGCGTGCCACAGGAGCGGTGAGAAGTGCGAAAAGACTGCTCAGAGGTTTAACGAGGTGGACCCTCCAAGGCGGGGGTCCTCCTGCCCGCCTCAGGGAGCTCAGGGGTCTCCGCTCTCTTAGACAGCACGGCCTTCTTCCTGAGGCGTGGCTCGCCAGTCATGCCCACTCGGCACGTGGCATCTGTACTATGTGCCAGGCTTTAGGGATAAAACATCCCAGATGTTACGATTATAGTTCACAAAACAAGTTGTCTCTCCCTGAAGGAGCTTGCGGTCAGTGGGAGAGAGAGAATACCAACGAATGAATCAAGGATGTCACAGGATCCCACGGGTGGGGAGGCAGGGCGGTCACACAGCTGGGGTGAGCTGGGGCGTGTAGTCACAGAGGCCTGGAAGGGAGAAGGGCCGTCCAGAGCTGGCTGCAGGAAGAATGTCGCTGAAGGGACTTCATGGGGGCCGGCGGTTCTCCAGGCACCCCGAGGAAGTCATGGTAAAAACCAGCTCGGCGTGGTTGTGGCACTCTGTACACGTCCCTAACACCCGGTGACAAACACGATTTCGGTTTAATTTTATGATATATTTTTAAAAATTAAAAGTCAGGGCCCACATGATGTATTTTGCTGGGAAAGAGAGGCCAACAATATTACATGGTTTTTTGTTTGTTTGTTTTGTTTTTTAACAACGCATGGATCTACATGTGAAGTAATAAAAAATATATATATATTGGTTTCAGGCCCTAGTTCCCGGCACAGGGCTCCTAAACCCCTTGGAATGTGCTGGGTGATAGAAGTGTCTTTTGTTCCAATGAGGTGACTCTGGGTGGCCTCCTGAATAGTTCCTGGGCGGGGCTGGTCACCAGAAAGACCAAGACATGTTTCCGAGCTCAGGACCTTCGGTCCTATCGCCCACTTTCTCTGGACAGGGGAGAGGGCCCGGAAACGGGGTTAGGAACCGGTCACGCCTCCATTAACCCCGACGGTACGGGGTCTGGGGCGCTTCCAGTTTAGGGCCGAGGGGCGTGGGCCGGGGAGGGGAGGGGTGCGGGGGGGGGGGGTGCGGTGTGCTGGGGAGGATGTAGTTTTCCCATCACAATGTGATCTCTGACAAATCGACTAAGAGATCTGAGTACAGCTTCGTGGGTAAGGGGACGGAGACCGTCTATCAGAGGGCTGTGGACAGAGCGAGCTGCCAGGGAGGAGGAGGTTCTTAAATTTTCGAACTTAACTTTTCTATAATATTTGCTCCTTTTTCTGATTTAAAAAAACAAGACACACTCAGCTCAGGAAATCTAGGAAATACAAAACCACTCACGACTGTACCCCCCCTTTCCCCCCACCCCCCAAAAAGTATATTTACTCCAGTTTCCAAAAATGCAAAACTATGTGAATATACACTCTCTTACACATAACATTTTCATGATTAGGGCTTTTTACCATATAGACACTTCTGTATTGTATGTTTTTACTTAACCCTAGATCGCAAAGTTTCTTATATTAATAGTGTTACTGCATGTTGTTATTGTTGTCGTCCAAATAGTTAGCCACTTGTTTGTTTGTTTTGTTTTTTAACAACGCAGGGCCTTTACCTGGCCAGACAAATGGTGGCCATGTGTTGGAAGAGAAGGAGTCTATCCTGCAGAGGCTGATTTTGTTCTCGGAGAGAACGAACCTGATCGGTCAGTGGCGCCAAGAAGGTCCCCAGCCCGCTGAGGAAACGCGGCACAGCCGGAAGGCAGGGAGGCCCAGCGCGCCCTTGGGTCTGTCACTCATCACCCAGACGGTCGTCTAACCCTGCTGGGCCTCTGTCCAGTTCTGCACACTGTGGGGGGGGGGGGGTGGCGGGCGGGGGTTTGGCCCAGATAAACTTTAAGAAACCTCCAGCTATAAAACTAGGTTGTGACCATAGAAAAAATGCTGCTCTAGGATAGTGGAGCTGCACCGAGGGGTGACTTCGTGGTGCTGCTCCGTCTCCGACCCGAGACCTTGCGGGCCACTTCCCTCCTCGGCCACCACCGCAAGGACAGACGGGCCACTTACCAAGAGGGCACTGCTGAGTCCCATGAGATGAGAAATCGCAGAATTCAGCGAGAAGTCCTCTGTGAAGTGGGCGGTCACCTGTGGGTGAGAGTCCAGTCAGTCGGCTTTCTCCCACGTTCCTTTAAGCGCTCCACGAGTGGAGCGGGGTCAGCCCCGACACGCGAGACCAAACGCACGCAGACGCGGCCATTCATCAGCGTGTCCGCCGTCGCCGACGATCGCGGCAGCGCCTCGGCGGCACGGAGGGTTTTCGTGGCACGTTGGTGTGGCCCGCCCTGCGGACTGTGCCCCTCCCCGTGCCCGGGACAGCGTGGGTTCCCACGGCAGAAGGGAGACACTGCACACCCACGAGCAGGAGGCGGGACCCACTCGTGAGCAGACACGACGGTCCCCGGGAGATGGGGCAAAGGCCGCCGCGGCCCCTCTGCCGTGTGGCTTTCATTCTCGAGGGAGATTATTAGTATAGGGAATACGGTGATTTTTCCATTTTCGAATATGGAATCAACATAAAAACACGAATACGATCTGTCGGTTTTTTTCCTATTTGTGCTTTTCGACTTCGACCATGGGCAAGAACGTAAAAAAAAAAAACCAACACATCTCTAAGACACCACGAGTTCCCAACTTGCTGACATGTCGCAATTCTATTATCTGACAGAAAAGGGACATTTGCCAAATGTGGAGAGAAAATATGCGGCATGCAAACAATCGTTCAGGCGTCACTCAGGTCGCTAAATCCAATGAAGTGAGCTCTGCTTCTCCACGCCAGAGGACAGAGGACAGAAATGAAACCGACAGAGTGTCGCCGGACGAGACCGAGCTGGGCCCGGGGCCGCTCCGGGTTACGCAAATGTTACTGGTTGTCCACGTCCAGATAGGTGACCTTGGCTGACTTCATGGGTTTGAATCAACAAATCTTAAAAAAAAAAAAAGAAACCTCAGCCCAAGGAGCATCTGGGGTATCTGGTACCCGTTAAAAATGGCTTTGTATTTCCTACACGACTTCTTTCAGAGATACAATGACTTTTTTCCCCCCCACAAAGTCCTTTAAAAGGTGAATGTTATTGAAGAATAGTAGACTTCTGGATAAAAAAAGCTTAAATGGTTTTGTCATCGATGAAGAATGTTTTACCGATGTTTTAAAATGATTAGGACAACCCTATACTATTCTTTAAGAAGGTAACATGAATAAATAAATCATTTACTTGCAAAAAAATTAACCCACAGTAACTCCCACGGATATTGGGTAACACAGTGACTGGGTGGGCAGGTCCCCGCTATGCTGAGCAGCGGGGGACTTGGGTGCGAGTCCCTGTTCAGTTTCTCACTAGCTGTGTGACTTTCTGCGAGACAATTAGCCTCTCCGCGCCTCATCTCGGTCGCCTTCTGTAAACGTAGGAAGCCCCTTTCAACTCTAAAATTCTGTTTCTGTGAACATAATCCGTGCAGCGTGTCATCGGCGTGATCCCGATTTGCTGCTCCGCCCGGATGCGTTAAGCATGGGAACGCGGGGAGGGGGCAGCTTCCCGAGAGGCCGGATGGGAAGACGTAACCAGAGGGAGCCAGTCTTCCCATGCGGATGCTTGCACTTCGGCTCCGCCTTGGTGAAATATCCAAAGTGGTGAGATTTCATCAAGGCCAGTGGGGCCGCCATAACGAGGGGGATGAGACCCACAGGGACCCGCCCTGGGAGAAGGCGGGCCACACAGACGACGGGCGCCCAGTTACAGAACGAGGCGCTCCCCGCGCGCCCTGGAACCTGACCTGAGAGATGACCGAGTTCTTGTACTCCCAGAGCTGCCTGGCTTCGGCCTTCTCCTTGTCACTCAGCAGCTGAGGGCTGGGAACCGTCCCGGAGGTCCTGGCCTCGATGAACCGGGTCACCAAGGCCCAGAGGCGCTGCTGCCACCTCAGCACGCCGGGGAGCGCGTCGGCTGAGGTCCGCGTCGGCCAGCGAGAGAGAGAGAAGAGAGAGACATGAGGATGGCGGGTGCAGCTCCCCTCGCCCCCTCCGGAGCCGAGAGAAACACCCGTGAGTTGAAGACACTTCACTGCGCCCCGAGGGAGGCGCCCGCGGGCAGGTGGCAGGGTCCTCCCATGTCCGGGAGCTCAGAGCAGGCCCGGCTCCGTCACACGCTACAGCCCCCGACGAGCAGAGCCCTGGGCGGCGGCGCTACTCAGAGCACTGCCCGCTGTCCGTCGCTGACCCACGACGAGCCCGGAGGCTCGGCCAGGACGCGCGGAGCGCGCGGCCCCGGTGATCAAGAAAGCTTGTGGTGACGAGTGTCCGGGCTATCGGCGGTGTGCTTGGAGGCACAGCTGACTCGCGCCGGTACAGGCCTCTCGCCTCACGTGGACAGGTGGCCTGCGGGGGCAGCGGTCCGCGGACCACGCTGGGGGCCGCACAGCTGCTCAGCTCACGAGGCGTTTGAACACGGTCCCTGCCCTGGCGGGTAGGTGTGCATTTCCTGTTTCAGACACGTTTGTCAACTCCCGTTGCTCCTCTGATCTGCCGGAGGAGCTGAACGGCTTCATCTGGTGGCCCTGGGTCACACGGTTAGCCAAACGGGCTGGTCTAGGGATTTTACTCTTTGGCCATGGAGCTAGGCATTTTTAAGCCTGGAAGGCTTGTCAGAAACGGATTCCTCGAGCCATTTCTACAGGGCGGGGTGGAGAGCCAGGACCTCTGCTAAAGGTCTGCACTTTGTAAGTCCCCAGAGATTCGGACGCAGCTAGTCCTGGGGCTGGCATCTGTGACTCGTGCTCCAGGCCGCACCTCTCACTGGAAACGGTCAAAATAAACGGTGACCCCGGGCCTCTGACTTCGCGTCCCATACACGTGGGGCAGACCACGTGGCTGTTGGACAGTTTATTCTAAGATGTCCAGATACCAGGACTATTACCTCGCGCGCCGTTAGAGCTAAGCAGCCGCGGAGAGGACAAGCACCCCTGTGAGGGGCTCTGGAGGCGGCCGCGGTGACCGAAGAGGTCGCCGGTAACATCAGCCATGGCGGGGGGGCGGGGGTGTGGGGGGGTTCTGGATGGGTGAGGGCCGGTGACACTGGTCTAGAAAAAGTCTCTGGGACAGATTGAGAGGGGCCCAGGGGCAGCGTGGGAGACAGCCCGGCTCTCCGGGGCTGTCCTCATGGCGGGCCCCCACAGAACCCGCACGAGACCGCAGACGCGGCAGAGGCCGGCTCCCGGCCCCGGGTCAGCCGGTCCGGGCCGAGGACCGGGAATCCGCCACGGCGACGGGCTCCCCGAGTGATGCTGAGTGTTCCGTCAGGGAGCCCTGGGCGGAGCAGCCGACAAACCGCTACTCGCCTCACGGAACTGATTGCTAGACTCCTCTGCTACCGCCTTCGGCAAAGACCCCTGTGTCCCCGGGGCCCCCCCGGCGTCGGAGGCAGGCCGCGAAGGCGGCAGGCGGGGAAGGGGCGGGCGACTCACTCTTCACGTCCCACAGGATGTCCTTCTCAGGAGGGGCGGCGAAAAGCAGGTAGAGCCGCACCGTGTCGACGCCGTACAGCTCGACCGCCTCCTCGGGCTCCACGCCGTTGTGCTTGGACTTGCTCATTTTCTCCCACGTCACCTCCACCTTCTCTCCGGTTTTTGCGTGGACGGGAACAGGACCTGGACGCCAGAATAACACGTATGTGTGGTGCGCGTGACTCCGAGTGGTTCTGCAGAAACACGCTCGCTCAGAAAACACTGGCGAGCAGTTACCAGCGCCCCCTCGAGAACCCCACGACGCGCGTGACATGCCTCTCTCTCCCTCCGCGCTGTACCATGAACGGTTTTTAAATAATCGAGGCCCACCCCCCACCCCCCGAGTCTCCCTTGCATGGACAGACAGCATGGTTTTAACGGCCCGTGACAGCTTCTTCTCAACCACAAAATGAGACCAAGCAACTTCCCCCTTTATAAAAGTAAATTATTTACATACAAAAAAAAGGAACGTGAAAAGGGTGAGAAAGACTCGCACACGCGGCTGTCTTCCTTACGGATTCACGGTCTCCTGCGGCAGCAGGCAGCTGACCCGCGAGGGGCTCAGGGCAGCACGGCACCCTGAGCGGTCACGCCGCCTCCAGACCTGGCCTCGGAGGCCGTGCCGCAGGCCCCCGGCGAGACCCCGCACTGTCAGGCCCCGTGCGGCTAACTCGCTGGGCTCACACTAACCGTCCTGCCCCTTTGCGGTGCCAGCCCGCCACGCCCTGTTCTCTGGAACTGTCTCTGCCCCACCTACACGCCAGTGGTCCAGATGGTGCTGATGCAAGAGGCCGTAAATGGCCACGTGTGGATGAGGTGACCCTGCTGCCAAGCCCCAGTGGCCGGGACCACCAGGAAGGACCTGACGCGGCTAAGCCTCTTTCTCAGGAATTGGAACTAAGAGACAGAACCTGCTTTGATGCTGTTGGGGGCTGGACCCTTAAAGTCCTAGAGAGAAGGGGCAAGGCTCGGCACGGTGGCTCCCCAGGTTGCTGTGCAATCTGAAATTAGGGAGAGCAGAAGCCGCGCCTGGAGGAAGGAGAGCAGAACAGAGAAGCAGGAAGAGGAACTCGGGGCTGGAGAAAGGGCGAGGAGAAAGGAGCGGCCTGGTGGCTTCCCACAGGCTGAGGGCCCAGCTGTACTTCCTGCAGCTATTTGGGTGACATTCTCACGTCCTTTGCTGAACACGCCTTTGGGTGGAGTTCTGTCTCTTCCAGCCAAATAATCCCCCACTCCAACAGCAGCTGAACCCCCAAGGGGCCTATATGTATGTCCCTAACAGCCGACTCCCACATTGAGGCACATCCCTTAAGGCGATGGAGGCCTGTCCTTGTCCATCAAGTTTCCTGTCCCAGGGGCAAGTCTGCGTGAGAAGGGACAAGATGTCCACAACGTTGCGTGGCCCGATGACCTCGGAGCACAGGGGGTCGTTTCACACAGCTGTGCTGAGGCTCAGGGACCCGGTTTCCTGCGTGCCTCCAACACACAGGCCCCAGGCTGCGGGGAGCCTTCATGGCACTGCATGCGCTTTAGGGACCAGGCACTTTCCTGGCCAGAGATGCTGAGAAGTAAGAAGAAGGTGCCCTCTCTGGGCAGACGTGGCCCTGAGGCGCGTGGTTTGGCAAGCGGCCGGATTCTGGGCCCTGGTCACCTCGGCCGGTGCCTTTGTGCAGTGTGCAAACTGCACAGCTATAATACGCCTCTAGACCACGTGGAGAGAAACGCTGGGGGTACCTCGGTCTTGGAAAAGCGTCTCTAGGGCCTGGGAACTCTGTCTCTGGGAGGGACTGTCCAACACGAGATAGGACAAGTGATGCCCAAGCTCGTTACGCACAAAAACCCTTCCAAAGGCTGCCGCTGGGGCTGCCCTGGGTGGGGCTGAGGAGCAGGGAGCCGGTCCCAGCCCAGGCTTCCGAGGGCGCCAGCCCAGAGCAAGTGGAAAGAGGCCAGCGGGTCCCACCTCTGGACTCCCCACCCGGCCAAGGCCTGGCCGAGCACGCAGGCTCTGTCAATGGCTCGTAGGCCTGACCTCAGTTCTTTGCATGTACCTGGATGGGACTGCGTGGGCCATGCTTACCTGTGAGGTCTACTTCCCCTCTCTGAAGATACTGCCCGGACGGTAGGCGGAATGTCTGCCCCTTGATAAGGCCTTGGGCTAGCAGCTTATGAAAAGGCTCCCTGAGAAAGAATCACAGGAAAAGTAAACTGGCGGGGCAGGGATTTGGTGCATGAAGAAAACAGCAGTTTAGACCTTACCAGCTGAGACAGAGAACCGCCCTCCACGAACACAGGTGGGCTGAGCAACGCCGCTTCGGACCCGACCTGAGCACAGGGCTCCTTATAAACAAGCAATAAGAAAGTCAAGTCCAACCGGCAGGTACTGACTACTTTCCACTGTAGTGAAGTGGAAAGTACGTTAGGCTTCGCGTCTGGAAGACCTGGGTTTGAGTCTCAGTCAGTTCTGCTTCTCCGTGAATTCTGTGAGCCAAGGCAAGTCGCTTACTTGTTCTTAGCGTCAGTTTGCTTATCCGTAAAACGGAGGCAAAAATCTGCCTCGTAGAGTTGTTGGGAAGATGAAACGAAATGTCTGCATCTACGTACTCGTACATTTTAAAGAGCCACAGATGTCTGCTACATGCTGAGCCCAGCACGAGGAAGGGCTCAAGGACACAGAGAGGTTTAAGCAGGCGACTTTTTTTTTTTTCCTTAAACAAATATATATAGTGACTGCTTACATTCTTTTTAAAAATTTAATCAAATGATACATGAATATATCTTTTGTGTTCAAATTCAAACATTATCTCCTCTTTCTAGGCCTATTCCCCACTGAGGAGGTGGTTATTATTGATAGTTTGGTGAATATCATGGAAAAGTCTGGAGACTTTTTTCAATGCCTTTTCCATATAAACCTGAACATACGTGTATATGGTTGCATAGATTTTGGGGGGATTTAAATAAATGGATCATAATACATATTACTCTGTGGTATTTCATTTAATAATATGAATGGATGTTTTCCCCCACAACGGTCCACATAGATCTATCTCATTTTTAAACAGCTATCTAGATATCTACAGTATGGATGAATTATAATTTATTTATAGTGCCTGTTTTTTAAAACATAGTTTTAGTTACACCCTTTCTGGCTAAGTAGTGAAAGACATACTTTTTCTCTTGCGAGGACAAGTAGCAGATGGCCCTCACACTGAAACGGCTTTATTTGGAAGTTGAAACGGTTTTCTCTGAAGAAGCCACCTGGTTCAGTTTTGAAGCGTGTGAGCAAGACCTGCTCCACACTCACCAGTGACCTCACAGACCTTTAATATGCAAACCCTTTGGGCTTTTGAGTTCGTATAAGGGGTGGCTTTTATTAACAGGTTCAAAAACCCAATACCTTCAAAGAGGCCAAACTGGCCACAAACCCAGCTCTGGTGATGTGGGTAGGAGGGGCTGGCTTTGTTAATTTAATAGGATCTCATCTCACACAAGAGGCCATCAGATTTAGACTGTTACTGACGGTGGCCTCTGGAACCCCCCCCCCCCACAATCCGTACACTGTGCAGCCCCTGTCTTAATGACTGTGTGGACAGAGGTGGTTTAAAGGAAACTTCCTAGTGGATTTGGGGGGTGGGGGAGGGGACAGAGGGGAACAAAGAGACCGTCTGGGGAAGAGATGAGGGTCCGCTAGAAAAAAAGGAATTCCTGGCCTGTGTATTTTAAAATCTTATGAGTATATGTTTACACGCTGCTGCCTAACACAAAAGAAAGAGACCTCAGGATGTCTTAGGGATGGAAGGGGTGGTAATAATCTGATCTCAAAGATAAAGCTGAGCAGGATGATCCCAACTGGGCGCACTGAAGCCTCCAGGCGGGGTGGGGGAAGAGAGAGGAATCCTGGGCTCTGCTCGGGCAGTTCCCCAGGTGGCACAACGCCGCCCCCCTGTGGGAACGGACGGAATTACAACCCCAGCCTCTGCCGGCACCTCCAGCCGGCCGCCTAAGGCCGCACTCACTCCTCAGGCCTCATCTTCACAGCTCTCGGTTTTCTCAGCAGACTTTTACATGAAGTGGAGCGCACACGCTGAAAAGGATGTAAACCCTAGGGGTGAAGCCTGATGAACCGTCACCACATAAACATACCGGTGTGACCAGCTCAGGTCAATGACCAGGATGTGCCGACCCCCTGTGGGCCCCACCAACGCCCTTCTGGGCACGGTCCCCCCACCAGGGGCCCCACCGACCTGGCTTCTCACCCCATTGATCGCTCCTGCCTAACCCTTTCGGCGGGGTCAGCTCGGTCCACACCGTACGCTTTCCCTGGGACTGGCAGGCATTCTAGGGCTGCTAGAGAAACGAATTGCCCCACTTCCGAAACACGACAGCACCCGGTCGCTGACGCTCGCTGGGCCCCTTCTCCCGGGGCTGCAGTGCCGCGGGGCTGTCCCGGGAGGGCCACCTCGGCAGAAGCGCTGAGACTGGGCACGACGCACCCCCGGCCCTCTCTGACCCCTGGCGGCACTTCCTGGTCGGCTCAGGCTGAGCTCGGAACTCTTCTTGGCACATTTTCAGAGAGCAGAGTCACCGCGTGAAAGTGACCGTTCCTTTACTCAGCAGGTGCTGACCCAGTGCCCGCTGCGCGCCGGGCACTGAGCCGGGCACCGGGGGTGTCCTGGTGGGCGCAGCAGTCCCTGCCCTCGGGGCGCCGGCCTGTCTGCTGTCACCGAACCAACCCAACGCCAACCACCCTCGGAGCGGCGAGGAAGGAGAAGGAAGCGTCTAGTCGGACCTGACCGCCGGCCCCTTCCAGACCAAGCCCCGGCGCCCGGCCCGGCTGCCCCTGCTCCCTCCCGCCTCCTCCGCTCTTTCCACGTGTTCCCCACATGCGCTTCCGAGTCCTCGCTCACACTGTTCCCTGCAGCGCAATCAAAACTGCCCATCTGTCGAAGCTCTACCCCTCCCAGGCTCGACTCCAACGCCGCCTCTACCGTGAAGGCGTCTCGAGCCCTCCCAGTCAGATTTAGCCGCTTGTTCCTCACGGGTGCGGCTAGCACCGCTCCTGGAACTGCCTGTGGCAGATACTGAATTTTACCGTGTGAACAGGTAGGTCGCTCCCTGTCTGTCTTTCTCCTGTGAGGATGAAATAGACGAGGAAAATCCCTGAGGACCCCTCCCGGCGCCCGGTTCACAGCAGAGGTGCGATGAGTGTTAAGTGGCATGAACTTAAATCGGGTTTGTTCCCGGGAACGAACAAGCCGGCCGGCAGCAGAGGAGGGGACGGCGCGGAGGGGGACGAGCAGGAGGCGAAGGGAGGGCAGGCTCGGGGTGCTACGGCTTCCCGTTGTGGCCGTGACCTTTCTGCACCCAAACCCTGTCCACTTCGCGCGCGCAGGAAGCTGAGCGGCCGCAAGGGCGCGGGAGGGGGCGCGCACCCCGAGTCCGTGTGGCAGTTCGCAGTGGGGAAGGGGCGCCTCCCAGCACCTGCTCGTTCGCCAGCGGCCCCCCCAGGGCTGTGGGAATCTGGTTCTCCTTTCCTTGGCTGAAGCCAGCCACATCCGCCCCCGTGTGTGGTTTGGCTCTGAATGAGGAGTCGCACTTTATTCAACGCGCATCGGGGAGACGACGAGGTACAGGGCACTCTGCAGTCGATCGGAGAGCTCACAGAACCATGGCAGCCAGGACATGCTCGGAGAAAACCGTCAGCACCATGAGGAGGGGGCGTGGGAACGAGGGTCGAGGCGACGTCGAGGGCCCTGACGGGCTTGGAACCCAGTCCTGCGGGAGCGGAAATCACAGCCCGTCGCCAAGGTCATCATCACGACGCCCGACTGGAGCAGTGTATTTCCTATTTGCTCACTCATTCACTCACTCGGCAACTGGTACTTGGGAACAAACATGTCTAAGCAGCTGCGTTATTCATCCACACTCACCACAGGGACCGAGCGTAGCAGGGGCCTTTGAAAGAAAACGGAAAACCCGCAACTCTAAGCCATCAACAAACCCCTTCTGACTCGGGCCATCGAAAGTGGGGGCGCCGCGCAGGCCCTCTGCCTGGAGGAAGGCCCAGACGGTTTCGCTTCATGAAGGCACATTTGTGCTTTTTTCCCCCTCCGGGCCAGCTTTCTCCTTCCTCCTTCGCCCCCAGCCCCGGAGGTGCGTCGCGTGGCTTGTGCTGCATGCGGCACGGCTCCAGGCAAGCAGCGTGACCAGCGTGGTGGGTCTGCATGCTTCCTGGACAGTTCCGACTGCACCAATTCAGACACTGCAACGACTGAAGTCTGCGGGTGACTGAAGGCCGCCTTTACTCCACCACGAGAGGAAGGCAGGCAGAGAGGAAGGGAGAGACCGACGGAGGGGAGGGAGAAACTGAGAAAGAGGGTGGGCTGAGGAGGGTTGCTAATTTGTAGGATAAACAAGAAATTTCAGAACAGACTGACGCGCTGTTAAGCATCCTAATAAAAATCACTGCATACAAGGAATATACTAACCAAGATGTGGCTATGAGAATCTCAGGACTCAGCAGAGCCCTAACTAGTCCCCGGGGATGACAGTGACCTACTTTGCAAAGCCCTGGATAGCCTGCTGCCTACTCCCCTGACCCGGGCAGGCGGCTACCGTGCAGATCTGAAAAAAGGAAATAGGAAGCCGAGGAGCTCTGAAAACGGTCTCTGGCTTGGGCTTCCCAGGCTAAGTGCACCTCCCTCTCCGTCCTCGCCTCGCGTCTGCGACCGTCATGTCACACCATTAGCCAGTTTCGGAGCATTGAACTATGGCTCGGTTCTAAAGTACAGTGTTCCTATTTCCCAGCAGCAGGCCAGCGGCTCGGAAGGCGGCCTTACTGATGAGAGAGCGCCAAGCACAGCTTCTCTTCCTTCCCTTTCTCTTGCCTCAATGGCTCCGTTTCTGGCGTGATCACAGGAGCGGGAGAAAAGCTGCGCCGACCAGCGCCTGCTGAGCTCTCCGCGGTCAGCAGGCGGCTGTGAAGAGCGGGGCAGCAGCTCCGGCCTCCCCCGCTCTCTGTCGACTGCAAACGGCTGGGAGAATTGGGAGAATCTCGGCTCAGGGGATTTAGTGTCTCCCTGAGTCGCATCAAAGAGCAACGACAGGGCCTGACAAGCCTCCCAGGGTACAGCTGTCTCTTCCAAAGCGAGAGAAAAGGTTATTTCAGGTCAGTGGAGGTGGCTGTGAGTGCTCCCCCATTGCAAGGGGCCGCTCCGTATTGTCCACCCTGGTCCTGTGGCCCAGCGCTGACATCCAGACAAAGCTGATGCCTGCCCCACACCCAGGGATCAGACCTGGGGGCTCGTGGCGTTTCCCTGATGCAGAAGACATACTGCGAATGATCCCCCCCCACCCCCCGTTACAAAGTTACATAATCATTGTAAAAAAAATCTGGAAAAACTCGTAAGTGCATTAAAAAAATTAATAAAATCATTGATGAGCTCAGCATCCAGAGAAGACTCGTGTTAACTTGCTGGCATAATTTTTGCCAGTCTTTTCTCTTGCACGGCGTATGTGTGTGGTCCATACATATAAAGACAGCAATAACCAAACTGAATCTACAGCTTTGTATCTTGCTTTGTTCAAACCTCATTATTTCAGATGCATTTCTCCATGTTACTAAACATTCTCTGTAATATAATTTTAAAGGGTTGTCCAGGACTCTTCTCTACAGCTCGACTCTACTTGATTTACTCTTTCTCAGCATTTTGGGGCATTTCGGTTGGTTGTATCCGAATCTTTAGTTATACTTGAAATAACACTGTGGTGCCTAAGTCTGCATTTCCGATCATTTCCTTAGGACAGATTTCTAGAAGTGCGATAAGTGTGTCTGAAGTGTGCACGTCTTTAAGACTCTCACTATACGTGTCGCCAAAATGCTTTTCAGGAAGGTTGTTCCGAACCACCTTCCCACAGCAAAGGCCTTTGGGCTCTGTGGAAAGTGGCTCCTTGTTGCTGTTTAATTTGTATTCCCTTGCTTGCCAGTGAGGAAAACAGTTTGTGGTATGTTTCTTGATCATTCGTTTATCTTCTTTTGCGAGGGCCTGCTGACGTTAATTCTGACTCAATCATTAATCCTGGGGTTTCGGGCACACGACCGAGGTACCTACTGCCCCGCGTGGTGGCACGCCCAGCCTGGAGGCCACATGGTAAAGAGACCTTCTGAATGTTCGAAGTGCAAACATGAACAAACGCGCAAGTGGTGAACGAAAAGGCTGGGATCCTTTTAGAAAACGGGGAAGACCGTTGGATCCGCATAGACCCCTTGCTGTGGATATTTGAAAAAACCAGAATTACGGAGTGAAAACAGGCTCGGAGGTGACTGAATCCCTAAGTCATGAGGCCAATGACTACCAAGGGGGTTAGGGCTCTTGTCCAGATGCTAACGAGGGCCTGACTCAGCATGGGACATAGGTCTTTGGGCTCCCGGTCTGGAGCTACTACTTGTGACAGTGGCCAAGGCACTGAGAGATGAAAACAGAATTAGACCAGTGGAAGTCTCAAATAGCCTCCTGAAATGACAATGCCACTCGAGAGGAATACATAAAATTCTGATTTATATGCAATTCTAGGGCCGGGGTGGGGGGCGGGGGGGGGAGAAGCCGATAAAGAGAATGAAGCTCGTGCTTGACAGGTGTCCATTTTTCCCCCTTGGCCAGCTTGATAAAGCTGTTCGTAGGCTTTCGAACACGCTAACGGAAGCATTGTGACTCGCTCGTCACGCAAGCGGCTGCTTTTCGTTTCACTGTGGGCTGATGGGTTCACCGGAATGCCTCTGATACAGAGGTGCCGCTCAGAGATAGTGTCGGAGCTGCTGCTGCTCTGACACGAGTTAAGAATGTGACTTAAGAAGACTGATCCTGCCAACTGTGCTGAGGGACAGCGATGAGATGGCTCTCAGCTCCTTCTTCAAAAAGGCCAGACTTCTGAGTAGTTAAAACAAATCTCTCGCTTTTCAGCGGGGTCGGGAGGGCGCAGAACAGAATCTTATCATCTTGTAAAGAATTTTTAAAAGCCCTAAATACTGCACAGATATATTTCAATTAATACCACATGGCTGTCCTTCAAAGATGATGGCAAAGCAAATCCCACGTGCGCCTGGGAACTTTACAAATTAGAAATTCATTTGAACAGAAACAAAGCCATTCCTGAAACTATATTTTAAAATTATATCAGAATGCTGCAAACCTTTTTACTCCTCAAATATAGTTTTAAACCACGGTAAAGAAGTCATAAAAAGTACCCAGGCCCTGTCCTATTCCTTAAAATGATTAGCCATTAAATAATTTATCGCTTCACTTGTTGCTTCTACAAATAATTGTCCAGAAGCTGGAGAAACATGCCGCACTGTTAAGGAGCCAGAAATCACGTACGGTCTTCATTTCTAGATCTACATGAGAAGGAAATATCTCTCATGTTATATTTGGTCTTTGAACTTAACCTCTATCCAATTCTCCCCTATCCCAAGGAGAACCTTTCCTTTAAAGAACATACACTTTTATCTGTTTATATCAAGGAATTAAACTTAATTTATTTGAACATATATTCACTGGACTGTGACAGTAATGGAACACAATTTCCGTCCTCAGGGGTACTCTTTAACTAGTAAGGTAAAGAGGTTCCCATGGAGAAGAAATGTAAGGCAGACTCACAAATTCTATGACCCACGGTACAAATATTTTAACTAATTTATTACCTGAGGATTATTGTTGCTAATGTGTTTAGTGTCCTGAGGCAGACCAGTTTATTTTTACACATGACGCTGTCTGGGACTAATGAACAGAAAATCATTTTAAGTACTTAATTTACATTCTAAATTAGCTTTCGGTACAGTAGATTTTTAATCCGTGTGTGCCCCTTCACGAAGTGAGGGAGCAGGTGTGGGGTCAGGGCGACGGGAGGAAGCTCGCAATGCGCTGCTTTTAAAGGAAACTGGATTTTAGTCTGCATCACAGAGGTTTAAAAGCTAATGTTTTTTATCTACCAAAAAATTCAAAACACAAATCCTTTGGCCCACATTCCCCATTGTTAGGACTTGAACCTACAGATATGATTCCAAATACCTGCCAATAGAGAGAGAATCACTGGACTTTTTTTTTTTTTTTTTTTTTGGTAATAGCAATTTGAAAAATAGGTGACTGTTTAAATAAATTATGGCATATCCATATGATGAAATACTATGCATTAATAAAAACAGAAGATTTGTATGTGCTGCTGTAGAAAGAGCATCATTATACATTAATAAATCAAAAAAGCAAAAGATACATACATAATACAGGTAACATTTTAAAAATGAGTATATTAATAGGAACATGGAGATATGCAAAATATTTATCTGAGAGAAATAAAAGTTGCAGACTGAGGGGAAGAATGAGGGGTGGGACGTGGGGAGGGAGATTCAACCTTCACTTTCTTGCAGCTAAAAAGTTTAATCTTAGACATGCACTACTTTATTATTGTTGTTGTTGTTGTTGTTGTTAATGGGTTATCTGGGCAGGGAGAGAATCAGGGTTTTTTTCCCCCTTTTTCTTCTCTGCGATTAAAAATTATTCTAAAGAACCTTGTATTTAAAAAGAAAAACCACACACAAAACATAATAACTAAAAAAAAAAAAATCCCAGGAATTATGCAACTGATGAAAAACAGGTCATAAGGCCAGATAAGATATAAAAAATTATTTTAAATGTGTCATTGAGTTGGCAAACTCTATGAGACGAGGTTGCAATAAATGTATTTTTAGACGAGTAAGAATTAATTAGATGGACCTTAACTAAGGAACGTTAAGAGATATTCTAAAGTATGAGTTTCAGATAAAAGGGAGATCATTTCAGATGTTAAGGTCAGAGATGCAAAAATGAAGAGTGAAGTAAGATATCAGCAAATATGTAGAGTCAATGCAATTCCAATTAAATTCCCCAACAGATACTTTTGTGGACTCTGACAAGCTGGACCTGAAATTTACATGGAAAAACAAAGGTCCAATCACAAGCCAAGATACTCCTAGAGAAAAAGAACAAAAGTAGGAAGACTTCTCTTATGGCATAATAAGACTTTTAAAATTAAAATAACAAAGCCAGTAAATAACCAGCACAGCGAAAAGCAAAGAGATCGATGGACAGAATAAAGACCCTACAAATAGGCCTTTGCACATATATGAAAACTTGATTCATGGCGGGAGAGGGCACTACATGGATGGAATGTTTCATTAATGGTACTGAGACACTATAAGCAATAAAATGTTATTAACATTTACTACATTAAATTTAATTTCTGTTCATCACATGACATCACAAAAATAAGACAAGCTAAGAACTGGGGAAAAATACTTGCAATGTATATTGCTGAAAAGTCACTGGCATCCGGAAGAATTCCTATAACAGATGACCCGGAAGAATTCCAATAACAGATGACCCAGAAGAAATAAGGGCAGTGGACACGAATGGGGATAGAATGGAAGAGGAAACATGGGGGTCCCCGGATACGTTAGAAACACGCGAGGACTTCATGAAGTAAACAGCAGCTTTCGATTAAAATTTAACGCACGAAGTGATCCATCATAAAACCATCAGTTTGAAAACATTTTAAAAGCTGGATAATGCTAAATGTTGAAATGAGGAAGATACAGAGAGAGTGATGTGGGCCCTCGTCTCTGTTGGGGGGATCGTAGGTTTATAGAAGCAACTGGAAAACAGTTCGGTGTTCCTCAGTAAAGCTGCCTGTAGGCAAACCCCACAAGGCAGCAATTCCACTCTCAGACACGCACCCTCCAGAAAAGCTGGCACACGTGTGTCAGGAGACGTGCGGGAATGCTCACAACAGTTTTGTTCATGATTGCGCAGAACAGCCCAACGGCCACCGATGGCGGAACGGACATGTAAACTGAGTTCTGTATCAGAGCTCCGTTCCAAAGAATGGCGCGCCAGACCGCCGAGAGGCAGGGAGGAGACCTAACTCCACCCAGCAACACGGACGGAGTCCAGACAACGCGGCGCGAGGAAGGCAAGGCAGACTGCGCGAAACGTGATTCTACTTACTAAAAGTTCAAACAGAGGAAAAGCGAAGCAATGCCTATAACTGAAAAGTATATACGAAGGTGCAACATACATAAAGAGAAGCAAGAGAATGAATAATCGAGGATTTGGGATGGATAACCTGGCGGGGGCGGGGGCGTTGGCGTAGGAAGAGGAATGACAGGGTTGTCATCCTGGCGACCGCAAGGGACCTGTAATACCCCATTTCTTAAGCTGAGAATGGGGTGCATGGATGTTTGTTTATATATATATATAGTATAATGCATTATACAATTTAATATATATATATGATGTATTCCATGGGGGAAAAGCATACATGCATAACCTTCTGAACATAACGGGGAACGGATTACAGGCCGACAGGAAAAGACTTTATCAGTATGTTTACACTACGTACTCTAATCAGAGTGATCTTTCAAGGCAGGATTCAGTCTGGCTTAGAAACTGAGCTTACATAGAGAGACCAGAAGATAAACGTGACCTCACGTGAAAAGCTATAAAAAGCCATATTATGAACTGCTCTCCGCTCTGCCTCACAAGGAAAAACCTCAATGACTTAACTCAGTTACATGAAGAGCTGAACGCAAAGTTCTATGCGAGCATACACCTCCACCTGCTACAACTGAGCAACAGAAATGCACTTCCTGTGGTTAAGGCTGACAGTGACCTCTAAAGGGTACGAGAAAGTTAGACTTCTTTTGCGACACACCTTTACCTGGCTGCGGAAGAACTGGCATCTGCTTTGAGTTGCTGTTCATGGTACTGAATTCTTTTGCAAAGCCATGTGTAAATACTCGCCTGTGTTTGACCATTTTTTGCTCGTGGCAAAAATGGCTCAAGAACCTCGCGTAGAACAGGTGCATGACGGCATGTTCTTTCCCTCCGATGTACAGATCCACAGGCATCCAGTAGTCTGCCAACGCCGGGCTGAAAGGGCTGAAAGAGGAAATGGTCATTTTTTAAAAACCTGCTTTGCTACGATTGTACAAATTAGACAGACGGTAATATGCACGTGCTCTGAAACAAATTATGTCAGAGAAAAACGGTGTTTTTCTTTTTAAACTGTAATAATAGAAAAGCTTATGTAACAAAGGAGAAAAATGTCTGATCGATGTTAATTTATGAAATTTGTAAAATCTTGTTTCAGAAGCTGTAACTGGCATATTTTAATGAATGCTATTTTCACATAAAATGAGAACAAGAGGAAAACATACCAGCAAAAAAGGTATTTCTGCACGATGCATATTTGAATATCTAGACTTATTTTAATTTTTATGATAGAGAAATCGAAATTTTTAAGTTCTTACCAATAGGGGGCAATGTGGCATTTACGATGGGCCCTATCGTGCAGACACTAAATGTCCATTTTAAAACAGAAATTCAATCTTATTTTCAAAGTAGCCTTAAAATGCTGATAGCCAGCAAAAGCCTGCATATGACCTCCTGAATGCAACAAGCAAAGTCACGGTAAGTGTCATTATAGACCCCAATGAAAAAGCGCCTTCCTGGCACTCCCGGGTCTGAATGGATCCTGGAGGGAAAAGGAAATGGTGCTTCCATTTATTTTCCGGCTAGGACTTGGGGTGCGTGTCTGTGAGTGTGCGACAGGGGTATGCGTTGGGGGCGGGGGAGCAGTGCTCGTTGGGGACAGACTTCTTCATTCCCGAGGGAGTGCCCTCACTAGAGACCACCCGAAGAAGCAAAACCTTTGCCTGTGGAGAATTTGTTCTCCATGCTGTCAAATATTTCTAAGTTCTCTCCCCCGCACCTCCAGGTCCCCCCACCCCACCCCCTCCGCCCCCCAGCACGGACGCGGCTGGCTCTGGCTCCGGCTGGAAGCAAGAGCCTGTCGCCAAGCAGGTGAGCCGGGCCAGCCGCCACGCGATGGCATCCCACTGCAGCTCGTCTCCCCGTCACGATGCCGGAATTCTCGTAAAATTAAAAAAAATTTTTTTTTTCTTTGTGAAGAATGTTTCCCTAGAGAAATCCAACTGCTAATCCAGGTGACAGAAAAGAAAGAAGAATGAAAGACGGCACTCGGCCCCCAAACAGGTTTGGGACAAACCAAGGGGTGAGACGCTGAACGGGGCTGCAGCTCGGGACCGCCGTCCGCCCCGGGACCGTCCACCCCGGGACCGTCCACCCCGGGACCGTCCACCCCGGGACCGCCGACCGCCCCGGGACCGTCCAGCCCGGGACCGTCCAGCCCGGGACCGTCCAGCCGGGGCTGCGACGACCGGCAGCTGCGAGGGGACCGGCGTGCCGCCTGGGGTTCCCCAAGTGGGGCCGTGGGGGGCCCGGGGTGTCTCTCTCACCACCTGAGGGTCCCCTCGCAGCCATTTAGGGTCCCTGTCATCCGCGGGAAGCTCTTCCTTTGAAGCATTCTGAGGGGTCAAGTCCGCTCGCGTCCTAAGCCAGCGGCTACTACGTGAACAGAGGCAGCCGTGGAGCCCCTTCTGGAAGGAACACCCGGAAGCGGGGCCCCTGTGGGTTAGCCGGGGAGACCCTGCCACACAGTCGCCTTGCACCCCAAGTGGCCCCAACTCACAGGACAGAATCGCGACACCACGAAGGCGGGACTGGGGGTGGGCAGGGGCAGCCACCTCCCTGGAAACACATTACTTTACAACCAACAAAGAAGAAAGGGGACTTTTCATACACGGGCCGCGGCGATGCGGAAGGCTCGTTCCCCCGCGGACGAGGGCATGCAGGCGGGCCCGCTGGGGCGCGCCGCGTGGTTTATCCCGCGCTCTGCGAGTTTTCTTTAGTTCTCATTCTCTCTCTTTACCTAGCTACCTACTGCTCTCTTGCCTTTATTTATTGTTTTTTTTTTTTTTTTTTTTGTCAAAGAAACACAAGCACATAGCTGAAACACGAGAAAGCACTGAAGGTTTACGCTCCACAACAGAGGTCTCTGGCCTGTTTCTTCACTGACCCCTCTGCCCCCCTTGGCCACTTTTAATTCTTCCAGTTGTTTCTTCTGACAATTATTAAAAAACAGGCGTATATGCTTTGTGGACTTATCGATTTTAGAAAGGGCATGTTGATCGCACGGGGTAAGGGGGATGCTTCTCAGCTCTCCGCTTCCCATACAGTTACATCGTTATCTTCAGGAGACCTTAACAATCGTATACACGCGGCTCGACGTGGGCCAGGGAGCCCATCACTACAGCACTTCCTTCCTTTTCGGTTTTGATTTTTCTTGTACTTGGGATTCCCTTAGCTGTGAAGAATCTAAGCTAGTAACCTACATGCTCCCTACGGGAGCTGTTTCAAGGAGTACGATCGACCGACACCCGCCAGCTGTTGGTCTTTAAATCCACCCAGTGTCCGCGCCAGACCACGCCATCCCACAGGGCACGGACCAGAGCAGAGGCATTTCTGCCCGACTCAGCACTCTCCAATGGACAAGCTTTGCCCGGGGCTTCCTGTCGGCCTGGCTGAGACTTCCTCAGAGCGGCGCTGCGGTCCTGGGCTCTTCCTACCCAATCCTCCATCCTTCCCACTCTCCCTTCACAGGTGTCAGACCTGCATCATCCCTGCCGACTCCTGCTCCCTCGCTCTTTATTGTCCATAGGCCTTTCCCCCAATAAATCTCTGCACGTCTAATTCCACCATGGTGTTTGCTTCGTGGAAGGCGCCCACTGACACGTGCTCAAAGAACGCAGTAGGGCTCTACCTGTGGGTATTCTGAGGGTCGGTGTATCTGAAGTAGTACCAAGCCGAGTCCACGAAGGTGTCCATCGTGTCTGTCTCCCTCTTGGCTGCTCCCTTGCATCTAGGAAATAAATGGAATTCATCAATTGGTTTCTCTTTAAATATTAATGCAGTTTTCCACCAGCTTTTGAGAAAGCTACAGCAATTGGTATGAATTTAAAATGTCACGAGAACAATGCCACATCATACAAAGACAATGCAGAGAAAGCTCTCTTTTTGTATCGGACTGCACATGATGTTTTAAAGACATTTACAAAATAAAAGTTTCAGTCTTTAGTACTTAAAAAGGCTTATTTTCTACTTCTCTGCATTTAACCTGGTAGAAGATCCAGCAACCTAAAAGAACAAGACAAGAGTCAGAGTCTCTTCTGTGCATTAACTTCTCTTTCAGGGACATCAAGATTGTCCTCAGCCAATGCCTATTTTATGACACTGAAGAGGCGAAACCCATTTATGACGAGACGTTGAAACCCAAATGGAGCAAAATGTTACTCTGAAAAATGACCTTGAGTTTCCTTTTAATCTCTGCTCTAGGGTGAGGGGTCCGCTGGGGTGACCTAGGAAGGTAAGTCGCCCTGGAGGCCCGAAGGCGGTGGCGTGCTGGAGTCGACTCGAATCGGCGGTGACAAGTGGTGTCCCGCTGGCGGGCCTCGGCGGGAGTGCCTCCACCACAGAACACACTACCAGTGCGAAGCCCCCTCCAGAGGGCTGTTCAGTGCACACGTACAACACGCCGCTGCCCAAGCACATGTTCCTAACAGGCCAGGGGCCGGGCAGACGGACCTGCTGCTCAGGGAAGTGAATGAGGGAGGTTGTTGGTGTGCGAGGGGAGGAAATGAGAGGCGATCCCCACTCCGGGGCCAGAGTCGCCTGGGGAGCACGAAGCTTCTGCAAGGGCCTGACCGCAGAACAAATTCTGAAGCAGGTGCCTAGGGCGGTGGGCCTGCGGGGCTGAGAGAGCCGGGCGCCCAAAGCCACACCTTCTAGGAACCCATGAGAGGGGGCCCTTAGTCAAGCCTCATCGAGGAGGGGGCTCAGCTCCCATGAGGGCCTGGGTCAGCAGAGGACAGGTCGAGCCAGCTATCAGCAGGGACCCTCTGTGGCAGTGAGAAGCCACAGCGGGACACAGCTGAGACTCCGGGCTCTTCCTTCTGAGGCACAGAAGTGGGACCGGCCACCCCCAAGGGCCACCCTCTGACAGCGTGAGTCCTTGGGGGTTCTTGGAGGACAAGGAGGGCCATGAGGAGCCCCAAGAGGAAGTGATGAATCTTCTGCTAGTTTAGCCTGCAAGGACTTCAGAGTCTGTTCTTTAATTTTTAAATAAAAGGGTTGCATTTGTATCTCGCATCTGTGAAACAGTCCATAGCGGCTTTAGAAACGTCACCAAAAGAAACAGGCTCTCCCCTCCTCCCACTTATTAAACAGATGTGGCTGAGCAGAGAGACAGGAGCCCCAAATCTGGGGGGTTCTGAGTCTCTTGGGGTCCTCCTGCACTTTAGTCAGGGGGCCTCCCCCTGGGAACAGTGTGGTCCCCGGGAGTAGGGGCTTTTTGGCCCCACGGGACTCCTGCTTGCGACCGCCCGGTGCTGCTCTGAGACACTGGTCTCAACGACGCGCCTCTAAAGTAAAGCCGGGTCTTTCTGTTTGGGGTGCGATCAACGAGAACACAGATACTATCTGGGGAAATGACGAGAAGATAAAGGTCGCTTCTTCTCCTTGGCACTGGCGCGCCCTTACGGGGCAGGAAGAAACCGCGGGGCCCAGCGGAGGAGAGGAAGGGTGTCTGGCCAACGCCCGCCATGCTGCTTTTCTTTCGAACGGTCACGCTGGACTCGGAGACAACGAGCACATTCTGCTGCTGACGCTGACCGCCGGCCGACAGGGAGGGCGCGAGGCGGCGAGTGGGCGGGACGGACGGCGGAGACGGTGGCGTTACTACCGTTACCATCGTCACTAGCGCCAACGGCAATAACCCTGTAAGACTGGGGACAGGCACCGAGCCAAAGCCTTCGCGGGCATTATCCTGTTTAATCCCCGGTAACCCTGGGGATTATGGGGTAGACGTGACTCACGTCCCCATTCTGCACATGAGGGACTAGGGTTCGGGGGGTAAGAAATCCGCCCCGGGTCTCGCAGCTGAAGAGTACGGGATCCCCATCTGCTGACTGTGCTGTCCGCTGGGCCGCACGGCTCGGGGGCGCTCGGCCCGGTGCTCACTCGAGCCGTCCGAGAGCGCTGACCAGCGCCAAGGCCCGGGCCCTGCCCCCCGGGGTCTGCGGCCACCCTGGGAACCCTTATCCCATGGAGCACCAGGCACCACCACTGCCCCCAGCAGGAAAGCCCCGTCACCGCTCACGAATAAAGAGGCTGCGCTGTGTCCCTCCTGGACGCCACGTTTCTCCCTCAAAGTGGCCCGGAGCTTCCTACGTCCCCACCCGCAAGCCCCGCCGCAAATCTCAAGGCCCGGCAGGGCTGCTGGCGAGTCCCCGGCCAGCCGGCGGTGGCCCTTCCATTTGCTAGGTGACAGCTTACTAGGTGCCCCTGTGCAGGGTGATTACGTGTGCTAATTTAGTCTTTTGAACGGCCCTTCGAGGGGACTATTTTAGTTCCTGGTAAGGGGATCAAAGCTCAGAGCAGTCAAGCGACTTTCCCAAGGACATGTAGCTAGTTACCAGGCAAGGCCGGGACCTGAACCCATGACTGTCTGAATCCCCAGCCTGATACGTGGTCATCTGATAACTATCAGCCTCGTAACTCAGCTCTGTACTGGCAGAGGACTAAATTATTTTAAATCATTCTCATCATGATCTACAGAGCAAGAAGAAAAAAAAAAAAGCTTTTCCTTAGAAAGAAGAAAAAAAATACTGGCGCTGGTATCGGTTATTTGTATCATGAGCTGGTGTGGCTTCACAAAAATTACATTTGGGACATGCCAGTGAACTGACAGGAAAACATAATCCCGCTTCCAAAATGAGAAGAGAGAAAATGCGCTATGCTCCGGTCTACTAAAGAAGGAACCCCCCGAGCACACTCGCTGCGGTAGCTTCTCCTCTGCTACTCGTGATAAAAATCTCCATTTTTACCACAGTCGCTGCTGCGTGGGAAAACCCTAAGGCAAAGAGGAGGGAGCATCTGCTCTCGTCTCCAAGAAGCTCTCTGGAACAGAAAAGGACGGCGGCGGCCTTTCGGGAAGCTACGGCGAAAACGTGCAGCTCTTCTGCCCGTCGGACCGGATGCTTCTGGGAGAGGTGTGACATGGCACTGCTCTGTCACCCGCGCAGGGAGCAGGGGGCGCCCCCGGCAGGGGCTGGGCCCCACACTCCAGCTCCTCCCCGCGAAGGTCTCGAAAGAGCCGTGGCACCCTGCCCGGCCTGGCGGGAGTCCGGGAGGAGGGAGCGGGGTTAGTGCCAGGCGGGTGGAGGGACAGGCGCGTGGCGGTTCCTTACCTAGGGCAGGAGCAGTTCACCCACTCCGGGGCCGAGGCCAGCGGGGAGCCTCCCTTGCCAGTGAAGGACGGGATGCTGGGCAAGGTCACGGGCAGGTCGTCCAGGGGCACGGGCACGGGGCCGCAGGCTGGGCAGTGGACCATGGGGATCGGCGTGCCCCAGTACCGCTGCCTCGAGACCAGCCAGTCCTTCAGTTTATTGCTCGTCACGTGCCCACCCACTCTGTTCCTCCGGGCTTTCTCGGTCACGGCTAGAAATGCATCCTGCCGGCTCATACCTGTGAACTGAGAGGGGAAGGACAGAGACCCCGGCTCGCCCCTCATACGAACGAGCCAGCACCCCCGCCGCCGCCCAGGGCTGCGGAATTCAGGTGCGAGGCCTCGTCGCGACGCGGGTGAGACCTACGTGCCTTTGCCTTCATGGGCACCTTCCTCCCTAAGAAAATATTACAATTGTTTATGACTGTGTTGAATAAAGACAAATATAGTTTTTGACCTTAAAAGTTCACTCTTTTCTTCCGATTTTAAAAGAAATTAAAATCTTCTTCGGGGGTCCTTAGAAGCATTGTGCTCTACGCACTGTGTCCACTGGGTCCTCTAACAAGTCAAGCGGCCCTGCTTCTGGGGCTCTCCTGAGTCCTGCCTAACAGAGGTGACCAAACATTAGCATTCGGCTACCAGCAAAGAACTGCGTGATGTGTTTGTAATGACTACTCCTCTGTCGGGGAGAAAATATCCAGAAAAGAAACATTTGATACTACCCCAAAGCAGAAGGAATTCGGTCAAGCAGGGAACGAACTGGGGCCACAGCCTGCGGAACCAGAACGACTCTCTCTGTACTGAAATGCTCCCCGTGTATAGCCGGCAGGGTGGAACTCTTAGAGTAGAAAAGAGAAATTCTCTTTCTACCTTGTGCTTTTCAGAGAACGAGCCTAACGCTACGATCCGGGCCGGCGTGGCTTGCCAGCAACCTAGATCGTGGGTGGCCCGGAATTGGGCCAGTGGAGATGGCCGGCACGGCTCTCCTGTGCCAGGCTTACGCTGGGCACTGGGGGCCCAAAGACGACCCCGACCTGCCACCTGGCCTCGAGGGGCACGAGGCACGGGGATGAGGAAGTACAGCTGCTTCTCAAAAGCAGCCCCTCTCGTCAAGGGCCTGGAGTGTCTTCCGAAGGACAGAGCGTCTACCAAGGAAGCCCTGACACTGTGGGGGGGCGGGGGGCGTCTTCTGTGCCCCTCCCTCCCACCGCCACACGTCACTGTGGTGAGAATGCTCGCGAGGTCTCTTAAAAGCCGGTCTTCTCCACGAGCCGCTGTTTTTACAATGCGGAAGCTCATGAATGAAAAGTTTTACTATGGACGGAAGGGCTCGTTTTTCTCTGGCAGAAGAGTCCCCCAGATAAAGCTCTGTGACCGTGATGACCACACTATTCTAGGACTGGGCTCGACGGAGGGTTGATAAATGTCTAGATCTTGAAAAGGGATCTTATCGGGTTTTCGCAGATTAAGAGACGAGGCTTCCAGAGTGTGGAGAAGAGTGACATGGCAGGTTGTGATTTGTAATTCGCAGCTACAGGAACATGTCTGTCTCATCGGACGCACATCAAGGCCATGGGTTTGGAAGGAAGTGCTTGGGCCCGGGCCACAGGGCACCAACCTCAGCAGAGCCGCTCAGCCTCTCCGTGCCATCTGGCGAGGTTTCAATGACTTCAGAGTAGGACAGGCCCAGGGTTTGAGCTACGATGGTGTCCTCTGAGCTGGTGCAGGGAATTCCTGTCGAGAGAGGGAGAAACACAAAACGTCTCCTTTGCAAAAGCCCGATCACGAAAGGATTGCCAGCACTGACACTCAGCCGTGGCCTCTCACAGGAGACTCCGTCTCTGTCAGTAAGAGAAGCTACACAAGCACCTCACGTTCACCGGGAACAGGAAGTCTCGGGGAAACCCACCACCCTGACACCACCACTTTATCACGTCGGTATTATTTCGTTTAAGGCTTTTTCCTTTGCTTCATTGCTTTTTAAAAACAGTTGGGATTCTAAACTACACAATTTGGGGCACTTTTTATCACTGAAATAGCAAATCACTGGCATCTGGGGAAGCTCCTTCTTTGCACTCCCTCGGTGACAGAGGACGGTGGCGTTGCCCCCCGAGACTCAGGGCTGACTCCTCCAGCATTTCCTAGTGCCCTAGAAGAACCCACGCGGTCGGGAAGTCGAAGGCCGACCACCGTGTTCCTTCGCGCTGCACTTTGTTCCCAGGGGCAACGGTACGCTCCACACAGACATTTATTTTTCAGCCCACACATGCCCTTGAGGAGGCGGGGGTGGAGCATGAGTAAATCATGCACCCGGAGGGCCCAGGCCTGCCGTTTCGGCTTCAGCCGGCCATACAAACCAGACCTTCAGTTTTGGTTGTGTAGGGCAGGCTTTCTCCTTGGCGTTATTAATGTTTTGGACAATTTTTTGGGGGGAGGGGGGATGGTATTCTGTGCATCTGAGCTGCATCCCTGGTCTCTACCCATAGCACTTCTCCAGTTGTGACGGACAAAAATGTCTCTAAAATTGCCAGCTGTCCCCTGGTGGCCACATGGCCCCTGGCTGGGAACTCCCGCTGCAGGGCCAACTATCAAAACTACTGCCACCCTCGTGGACACGACATGTCTCGTGGCAACTGAGAAAGACAAAACTAAGGGTGATGAACAAAATGTTTCAGTCGGATTTCCGTGAACAGCCCCTCTGGAACACGGCCCTAAAAGGGCGACTTAATGTTCGGGAGACGTGCTCTAAAGCTCTGTGGGATGCCGGAAGGTTCGGTGCGTTCCAGCCGAGGTTGTTGACAGCAAGCACCTAATGAAGCAAAGAAATGTTCACAGTGGACTTGAAGATTGCTGATGGGTGAGGACAGACAGCAAGCGATAAACGTTACCGAAGAGTGCTCACGGTTGAGAAGGAGAAGGAGCCACTTATACATTCCAAAGGTGTACGGCTCCTCGTGACGTGGAGTAACATTCAAACGCAGGCGCTGTGACCCAGGACTGATCTGACCACAGAAAGAATGCCCCGGGTCACGGCGTTGGTCGCCCGGGGCTCAGGGGAACGTCAGCCGAGTGCCACGTGTGGGTGAGAAGGGCAAACGCACCGCCTGACCTCTGTCTGTTCCCGTTTCTGTTCTTCTTGGGGGGCGAGAGGCGGTAACTTTAAGGCGTTAACTATGTAACTCTGGGACATCAGGACAACAGGAAAAACGATTTGCCATGCACGCTGGAAAAATCAAAATGTTTTTCTTTCAGAACTCTCAATATTGTGTCAGTATTCTGACTCAAAATACTAAAAGAAAAAAAAACCACATCCACGAGAGCTTCCTTTACTGTTTATCTCGGCCAGTGGTATTAATGCATTCTACTAATTAAAAATGCACGAGTGGTAGAAGGAATTATTTGCTTTAAGCAACGCCCTTTCTAGGTTTAAATTGCCAGAAGAGAACGACTTGAGCGGCTTCATGTATTTTTCTGTGTTGGTGTTTCTTCAAGTCACTTCGTCAAAAACGGATCTGAGAATTGTAAGGAAAAACACGATTTTGATAAGAAACACTATTTCTTATGTGGGCTGGAAGACGGAGCGTGGAAATAACTTTCTCTGCAGGGTGCTGGCACTTTAAAGACAGGCTGGCATCTCCGGCAGAATGAGAGAGAGGGGCGGGGCCCACCCCGAGGGCAGATCTTGGACGCGGCTGTCTTCCCTTGTCACCCCTGGGTTCGGCCCCAGACTTCCTGTGAGGCGACAACCGCTCCGAGCTCTGACTGATGAGTGACGCTGCCAAGGGCACCCGACGCGCAGCTGAAGCACGCCTTCGGTTCCACTGCTGTTTCACGATCCTTCTCCTGAACGGCTCAGGTTCGCCTCCTCCACTGAGCCTTCACCAAGAGCCCAGCCTACGCGGATCATCTGCGCGCCGAACCCCCTCTCGGCAGCTGCCGGTGGTTTGACGAGCTCCGAGACAGGGTTTTCAGCTGAGCCATACCGTTCTCCACATCAGAGGCACAAGCCTCGCCAACTGGCTCTGCTGGCAAGATCCGCAGGCCAGGCTTCTTCTACTATTCTCGAAAAGCAACGAGCGAGGTGTGATACACTTCACGTTTTCAAAATGTAGTTCTGAAATAAGGGATGATTAAGCAAAGGGGCATTCATTTAGGATCATGGCACCAACATCGTGTGATCTTTCACTTGATGGCAACAGGCTAGAATTCTGATTTTGAGCCTGCCAAGTACATCTTCCTGATGGCATTTTAATAGCTACTCACCTATTTTTGAATCCAGAGAGCCCTCAAAGTCAGCTTTGGCCAAGATAACGACAGGGACCTCCTGCTGGGTGAGCATGTTCACAGCCCTCACAGGGGTGAGGCAATCTGAAAATGAGAGCAAAGAACTGTGGACGCCCGTCAGCTGGGGCCCCCCCGAATCTCAGAGGAGTCAGGTGAGAAAAATAAGCATTGGAACCTCTGTGTTTCGTGCTAATTGGTAAAGAATTTGTTCTTTGAAGGTATTAATAGATAATTCACACCGGCGGAAAAGCAAAAGATTAAACAAATACACAAAAACGTTCATCCATGTTAATCACTAAAGAAATGAAAACAGCATTTTTACTTTCCAGATGTTGGAGAAAAAGACGTTCCCATCCCACCCACACCCACCCCCCCCTTTCCTTTTGAAAAATACCTCAAAAATATAGAAGAAGGAGCAACAAAGAAATTTATCCATGGTACAACTAGATGTCTGAAATTCCGAACCATAACACCGAAGAGCAGAAAACGACCGAGCGGAGAGATTTGCAAACATTCAAAGGTAAAACATTTTTTTTTCCCCACGTACCCTATCTTAGGTGATACCAGAGGGTGCGTTTGAGCAAAATGAAGGAGTCAGCCAGGAAAGGGACAGACGTGGAAGGCAGGAAACAGAGGATCGACGAAGGAAGGGGCACCGGACAACTGCAGAACAAAGACAGGGAAACCCTAGGGTGGCGGATGTGCAGCGGAGGCCTGCAGTGTGGCTGGGTCAGAGCCGAGCAGGACGGAGGCCCCGGGACGCATCCTCAGGATGCAAAGGGGATCGATACCTGACCCGACAAGTCGGGGTGCGTAGAAACTGTACTCGGAGTAGTTGTAAAGAGCTTCTGGGAGGCCGTGGGAAGACTGTGTCAGAAACTCAAAGAACATGAAGTGAATGAAAAAAAAAAAAAATGAGGACATCATGAACTTCAGGAAAAATGGAAAGTTATATGAAAAAAAAGGAAAATGGAATCATAGTATACGTGGCTTAGCTGTGAACAATGTTTATGTGGTCATGATGAAATACTTGATTTGGAACTATCCAGTGTGTCTTAAATGAAGCTTGTTAAAATTACCACGGCAGGGAGACAAGCCAGACGTGCATGAATCTTCACTAAAATATCTGTAGAACCCGAATCATGAAGACTCAGATAAAGTCCCAGAGGAGTCAGGGAGGGAATCGGGGATGAGAGATGAACTCAATCAGGGGGTTCACTTGAGCTTATTGTAACACGAGCATTTAAAACAGTTACAGTTTATGAACTCTTAACTGTTTACCCTTGCCATGCTGTAAGACTTCATGTAATTATCTAAAACATGGGGTTTTACAAACCCCAACGTTAAAATAAGCCTAGGAAATAGGACTTATTTTTCAAGGGGGCCGAGACGGGCTCCGTAGGCATCTAAGCCGGCCCTGGTCGTCTTCCATCTTGCGCGTCAGGAAGGCGGACGCGACGGGGTGTGGGGGGCCAGAGTGAGACGCAACCCACACGGGTCTCCACAGCTGAGGTGCAGCCGGCACCCACGGGCCCACGGCCTGCTGCCTGAGCGGCCTGAGGGCTGACCCTTCTCGAAGGGGGAACCCATGTTTTTCTTTTTAATTTATTTTTTTCAATTTATTTTTTTTTTCAATTACAGCTGACAGTAAATATCCATTTATATTAGTTTCAGGTGTACAGCACAGTGGCGAGACAGATATATAATTTACGAAATGATCTCCCCATAAGTCTGACACTCACCCGGCACTGCACGCAGTTATTGCACAAAATTATGGACTATATCCCGTGCTGTACTTTACATCCTCATGACTAGTTTGTAACTGCCAATTTGTACTTCTTAATCCGTTCATCTTTTTGCTTATTAATACCAGGTCATCTGAGCACAGAAGCTTTTCCCTCCGCACGATGACTATTAACATGTGCTAAAGAGATGCCAGTAGAAACGGTTTATTTAAAGAACAATTACCTACAGGACTCTGTTCCTCACCCTTTTGACCCACCCTCATGCTGATACTACAGACAGAGGAGAAAGAGAACAGGGAGTAACTAATTATTCAACGCCCTGGGGCTTCCAGGGAGGTGAGGCTCCAGCTCTCCCATGTGTCAATAAAAATGGGGCTCTAAGTTACCCTGTAGGTGACCTCATTTACCCTTCTGGCAAAAAATCCATTGTGTAGACTACTAGTGACTCAGAGCTGAAATGCGTCCTGAAGCCCCAGGGTTTGAATATTTTCATATTAGGAATGTAAGAAAAGACTCCAGGAAAAGACTGAACTGCTTCTAGAAACTCTGACGACGATATTTCTCTCCTGATGCTTTTTATGGTTTCTAGTTCCTACACGCCGGGCTTACATAACGTGACAGAAGTCAGAGGCGGTCAGCTGAGAAAAGGAGGCAACGTCGGCGGTTCCGGAACATTCGATTTCAACAACTCCACAGGGAGGGACTTGACTTTTTTTGCTCTTACAGGAATCTGGGCCAAATTATGGGATGCCGAGCAAAAAAAAAAAAAACTGTAGATTTAGTCAAAAACATCCGCAACCCAGTCGGCCGAGCCAGAAATCAGAATGTTGCCTCTGCCCGTGCCGCCTTCCGGAGAGTTCTCGGATGACCCTGGTCTGCGGTCTCCGCCATCTCTCACCTCACTGAGCGGGGCGCACGGGCCCGCCTGCCCCCGCCTCTGCCATTCGCGCCTGACCCAGTCCACGTGTGCCGCCGTCCTGCTCGGAGCCAGTCACAGCTGTGCGATGCCGTCTCCTCTGCGTGAACGCTCGGCCCCCTCGAAGCCTGACACGTGAGGACAAACCGAGCCCCTCGTCCGATCTGAGCCGGGTGGTGATGGCAAGTGACAGCGGTGCTGGGACGTTCAGGTTTGAAAGGCAGCCTCGAAGGCCAAAGGAGGCATAAATCCGTATTCATATAGTAATTTCAATTCGCCTTTTGGGAAAACTGCATTACGCTCAGAGCAATTCGGTCTTACGTGACTAATGCCGTATGTCAAAACCTGGAGGCCTGATGGGCAAATTAATCTAGAGACTTTTAATAAATTGACGGCTGCAAAAAGACGGTTTCCACTCTGAAAATGAGAACCGGAATATTCAGAGCCAAGTGTAATAGTCCACTTGGAATTATTTCGGAGATCATTAAAAAGAAGGGAGAAGGAAGCTAACGAGCCATTCAGTCCCAAAGCGAAGTGGCCAGGCCCACGCGCTCACGGAAACCCTGCTGAAATAACCTCATTTCTTACATGCGAAAATGTTTCGAGTTTATCCAGTGCCTTTATGTCAGGAATTCCATTTTTTATAACTCATTAGCTCATTAATCCCCTATTACTATTACCTCATTCTAATTTGTGTCCCAAAATTAACAAGAAGAAAAAAAAAAATCTAAGGGGGCTAGATGTTTACATTTTTTAGTTTTTCATTTCTAAATATTCTTCAACAATCATAGCCCTGAATCTCAAAATGCCCATGAGAGTAAAAAGCTATGAGTTTTCTCTTTAAACTAAACAGTTGAAAAGAACCCACTATTTTTGAGTAAGCAGAAAATAAAACTGAGAGAGATAGCTACGTTAGACTTTATAAGCACAAACTCACATTGTAACTCAGAAGAGTCTGTCTTTTGAGTCTGTACCTGGCCTTCTACTGGCCAATATACAGCAGCAAAAGAGATGAAACCAAGTGATATGCGTCTCGTGCCCGAGCGAATCACATATGCACCTGGCTCCCCTGTTACAACCTCAGGGAGGCAGGCCTGTGAAGGCTGCTGTGTCTCCCCAAGTGCTTAGCACGGAGCAGCCTCCCAGCAAGTGTCCACTGACTCGAACCCTGGCTTTCATGCTGTGAGTGGACAATGGGAAGTCCTCACCAGAGGTCTGGCGGGATGACATCATCTCGCCTTCCATCCTGATGTCAGGAAATCCTCTGTTCTGGTTAGTCGAAGAACAGCACTTTTTAAAAAACAGCATCACCAACCAAAACATTTTCATGAGTTAAATAATTCGAACAGACGTCAATAATTTAGACCTGTGTGTTTTGGGTTGTTTGTATTCTATGCAAAGAGAACAGGAGTGAGATTTTTAATAGAAATATTTACGTCTCTCTGGAGACCTCCTTCTAATCCACAGGGGACTTCCGCCCATCCACGATCCACACCCCCTCCTTCAGCAAAGGTACTCTGAGTTCATTTTGGAGAGCTCCCCTTTCTCACTGGTTCATCTCAGTGGTCTATCGGGAAAGGTACCTGGCCTTTCCTTGGCCAAGAAAAAGGCCGGGGGGTGGGGGGGAGAGTTATGCCAACCAGACACCTTTTCCTGCAGCAGGAATCCTGAGCTATGTGCCCCGAGCACTGAGCCCGAGGCGAGGGCAGGCTCCACGGTCAGTGGCACTCAAGAGAAGGCTAATTAGTTTCTGCCGCCAAAGCTCCCACCGCTGCCGGGTCCAAGTCCTCTCCAGACTGGTCCTTCTGCAGCTTCTCGGGTCAGCAAGCCTCCCACGGCCTCCCAACAGGGTCTCCTTCTCCTCTGGGCTGGACGGAGATGGAGCTGGCTGCTTGCAGCCACGGAATTGTGACAAACGCACACGCACGCCCCATATCCTCACTGGCCATTAATACTTGCTATGCCAGTTCTGGGTCAGCTCGACCCGTTCGTGACAGGCCTGTCCTGAGCAGGACTCTTGTTCATCTGCTCAGAGTACCGTGTGGATTCTCTAAAATAATAAAATGAAGTTGTTGAAAATGTTTCCTCTGATCCTCAGTGGCTTCCTTCTTATTCCTGTCAGCACAGTTTTATTTGATGACAGAATTATAAATGAAGCAGATTCTATTTCTATCAGAAAAAAGAGTGTTAAATCTAGATTATATTTAAAGAGAAAGAGTTGAGTTTTCAGCCAGAAACTCAGGAAGGAACCAGTAACTCAGAGCGAAACCAGGGGATAACATTGTCAAAGCTCTTTTTTAGCCTCATGTTTCAAAATAAAAAAAAACATAAAAAGTCAGGCCAGGGTGAAGGGCCAATCTCACAAGATGACAGACACGAAAGACCGTGAGCTCCGGGAAACGCTGTCCCAGCGTGAGACATGCTGCCCGTCGGCCTGGCCTGGACTTGCTGACTCACCTCTGCCAGGGACGAGTGCCTTCTGAAAGGTTTCCTTCAGGGCGCTGTGCCCGCGTAGGAGTCTGTGGCTGGGAGTGATGGCGACGTGGGACGTGCCGTGGATGGCCTCGGGGGTGGCCGTGTAGGCGGTCAGCTTCTCTCCGGTGACTTGCCCGTCGACCTGGCAGGAGGAGAACAGTCGTTTCGCTTTTCAGTCCTCCCTCTGGGCTGCCGTGCTCCCCAGCTACGCCCCTTCTCCTCCACCTCCTCGGTCCCCCACGGTGGGGACAGCTTCTGGATGTGGGGCCTGAGATGGTGGTCACCAGAGAAGGGGGCGGGAGAGGAGAGGACCACGGTGCCTCCTTCCGAGCCCTCCGGGTGCCCCAGACTGACGGAGGCCGAAGCGCGCTCAGAGAGATGCCGTTCCGTTTTCCCGGCTCCTTTGCTCACGAATCAAAAACTGTCAATGGTCTATTATTTCTGTCCCGAGAAAGGAGCTATACTTTCCTCCGGGATTTAAGGTGCAGTGAAAAACAGAGGCGTCTACTTTTATAACGAGAAAACAGTCGTTGAGGTTAACAGTGTTTTGAAGGAGAAAGAAAGGAAAGCCTGAGCCAAGCTCACGACTGAAGGCTTCTAGGGCTGGCTGAAGGCCTTTCAAGGATGACGCAAACATTAGGCATCAACTGAATGCCAACTACGTGACAGACACAGGGGGCACAGAGAGGACAAATGCTCCTTCCTTCACACATTCACTCACAGGCGTGCTAATGATGAGCAAGGTGCCCAGGGCCTAGACCACAGGCCCGCACTACATCCTGAGGGCCGGGTAGGTGCCACCTGCGGAGCCGGGCCTGGGGCCACATGGCCCAGCACCTGCATGACTGAGTGTTCCTGAGACAGTTCCTTTTCAGGTGGGTCTAGGAGTGGAGATGAAAACTTTCGTAATAAAAATGTTGGGCAAGGGAGGGAACGTAGAAGACATTCCACGTACAGCAGCCGAGTGGCTCAGGGAGCCACGCCCTTCACCCCGGTGGGGAAGCAAAGGCCTTGGACGTGGGACCAGACCCAGCTCAGTGTGCAGGGCCCCAGGAGGGATGGCCCTGACCCTCGGAACATCCGGAATCTCATCGCCTTCTCAGAAAGCGCATTCCAGGCTTTGTTTCTCAGAGGTTTTCTGAGCACCCCCTCCCTGACGGGGGCGCCCACGCCTGCAGTCGCAGTGAGCTGGGTCACTTTTGTGAGGAGGTGACAAGCAGCAGTGTCAGGAGGAAAGAGACTGGGAAGGTGCGTCGGCTGACTCTTAGCTGCTGCTCCCTCCTCCTGGAGGTCTCGACTGGCACAGGGGAGGGAAGGGTTTGGAGTTAAATGCAGGGCGCAAAAGTCTTGGTTAGAAAAGGAGAAATCAGAAGGGTGGAAAAGAACGCCCCGGTGAGAAACAGCATCCGAACGACTTTCTCGCCAGCAGAGACAAAGAGGAAGGTCTGAGGGGCGGGTGGGCCTTCGGTCGTGGCCTCTGAGCAGCCTGTCGGCAGCAGCTCCCCTCCTCTGGACCCTGGGTCAGCACGCGCTCCTTGACAGCTGTAAGTCTGCCTGGGAAACAGTGTCCCAGAGGGCTTCAGCTCCCGTAACCTTTACCCTTTTCTGTGGCATGAACCCCTTTGAGAATACCACGAGAGCTGCAGACCCACTGCTCAGGAAAATGCCCACACAAATACCTTGCACTTGATTTCAGGGAGCTCGTGGACCCCCAAAAGACCCTCTCTTCCTGCGCCGTCCAGCCAGGCCATGTGTGGCCATGAAGTGTTTGAAATGTGGCTGGTATCCGCTGTCAGTAGAAACTAAGGGGATTTTGAAAAGCTGGTACTAAAACAAGAGTGTAAACTATCTCCTTAATAAATGCTTTCTATCGATCACATCTTGTAACAGTAATATTTTAGAATATAATGGGTTGAATCAAATATGCTTTTAAAACTAATTTCACTGTTTCTCTGTCCTTTAAAACAATGTGACCACTCGAAAACTTGAAGTGACCCATGTGGCCCGCGCTCTTCCTGACAGAACTGCTGGGGAGTCCCAAGGTGCTGGTTCCTTTGGGGAGTTCTGACGACGCAGAAGGGGACTTGTGAGAATCGGCTTCCGGAAAGGCTGCTGCGTGGTCACCTTTAACGCGAAGTCCAGATGGCAGCCCACGCAGTCCCCGATCCAGTGGGCCTGCATGCCTTTTATTCCGTACCATTCCGGAAGGTCTGCCAGCGCGTCCTGCATGGCCTGTAGGGACGGAGGGAGAACAGAGAGGTAGACGCGCAAAGCTTGAGAAAACGAGTGATCTTGGGCTTGCTAAGGAAGGGTAAGCGGGGACAGGAGGAGACAGGATTCGGCCCCCTTCTCGCTCTGACAAAGGATAGAAACAGATGGTACTCGGCATCACTCTGGTGAGACGCGTTTGACCCAGTTCTCTAGTCTGAGTGGGCCAAGGTTTCCAGGAGGAAGGAAATTAACAAGGAAAGACCAAGCTTAACGTCTTCGATGAATGTGGTGAGTACGTTCTCTCCCACGAAAGAAGTTCGAGTTCGCAAATTCTGAAACTTAGTCTAAGATAAGCCATTCATGGGTATGGGTGTTCTACGACTCAGCCACATCGTATGTAAAACATTAAATGTTACACCTTTGCCTTTGAAAAACAAAAATTGGTGTAAGAGAAACTATCACATTGATTTGTATAAACATATGCTGTTAGAAGTGCAATTTTTTCCCCACCATTATTTGTCTACCTTTAATCCTTAAAAAAAAAAAAAACAAAAAACTGAAGGCTTTCCAACAAATTATCCTCTATGGCCTCAAGAACATGCCAGCCCTTATCTTTTCATGATGAGACACATTCCTTCAAACACTGGATTTAGCAGTAAATCATATCTTTGTAATGTGAAGAGTCCCACTTAAAATTCCTACTGGTGTCGAGGGGAAGGTGGTTAATTAATGCAGGCAACATGCTTATGCTTTCTTTGTGTAGTGTTTCGTAACTTGCCAGGGGCTTTTACACGCCTCTTCTAGCCCACTCTGGGGAGGCAGCTGGCTTTCAGATCCATGAACTTGCATCGAGAGAGGTCATAGCTCTCACACAGGCTGCGGGAACAGAAGGACAGAACCGGAACCGGGTTCACTAACAACATTCTTCCCCCGAAACCACGGAGATCCTCACTCTGTCATGTGACGAACGACACGGAGCATTTTCCACACCTGGCGTCTAGCGATCTACCCATTCTCATCGGGAATCTGGAAGATTCAGGATCCAGAAATTGTGGCTAATGGACGCCATCGAGCTGACCGGCCATGTGTTCATTCATTCGTTTATTCCACCAGAATGTATTAACCACCTTCTCCTCGACACCAGGACCCCATCCAGGCACTGGGGTCCTGGGCATACACAAAGCGGGAGCTTCCAGAGTCCCTAAAATGAAGTTTAAATACAGTAATCCCCCTTCTCCATGGGGAAAATCTTCCGAGACCCCCAGTGGATGCCCGAAACCGCAGACAGTACCAGACCCCACACACGCTGTTTTTCCTTCACATACGTACCTGTGAGAAAACCTAATTTATACATTAGGCACAATACAAATTAACGACAATCATAAAATAGAACAACTATAGCAACGCAGCGTAGTAAATTACGTGAATGTGGTCTCTCTCTCTTTTTCCCTTTCTCTGATAATCGAGACGGCCGCTAATGCCACGTGACTGACGGGTGTGAAGCATGCACGACGCTGGTCAAAGGGACGACTCACGCCCGGGCAAGACGGAGTGGGATGGAGCAGAATTGCTTCATGCTACTTGGAGCGGCGTGCCATTTCAAACGCGAATTTAATTTATTTCTGAAATTTTCCATGTAATATTTTTGGACCGGCTTTGAGCACGAGTAACTGAAATTGCGGAAAGTGAAATCACAGGTAAGGGTGAGGCCGCAATAATCCACAAAGGACAACTGTTGCTGTTGGCCGGGTAACTGATCGAAATTCAGCGCCAAATGCTATTCGCATCAAAGAAGACGGGACCCGCGTCGTGAAGATGAGTCGAGGGAAAAGGAAACCCAGTGGCAAGGTGGAGGAGGAAAGGAGCAGAGTGACAACTAAGGGAGATGCAAGAGAGCCGGGAGGGCGGGCCACTGCGAGAGAGGACGCAGGTCTCGGGGGCGGGGTGGGGGCGGGATGAAAAGCCCCAAGAAGAAAAGGAAGGAAGAAGAAGGGAGAATCTGGAAGCAGAAGCGAGGCAGGCCGGTCCCGGAGAGGGTGCAGGTGAGGGACAGAGAACTGAGGAAGAAGGATGCTCCGCCCCACGTGGTACCCACGCAGCGGAGAGCGCCCACAGCTGGACGCCTCGAACAGCAGCAGCGCCACGCAGACCCCTGGGCTTGCTGTCTGCTCAGTGACGGGGAGGGCCTTCTGCCACGAGGCCATCAATCCTGAGTGGCCAGCAAAGAAAAGAGGGGATAGACTGCCTTGACATTAAGACAGAAATCAGACGTGTGTGCAAACTGGAAAAAGGAAAGCACCAGAAAGCCTCAGCGAGGAGTCTGGGCTGTCCTCTCAACGTAACATCACACCAAGGCTTACCAAAGGCAAGTCCCCTTCCTTATGCTCCCAAGGGACCTAATGACGCAACACTCGGCCCAGTCTTCAGGGCAGAGACTCCACCACCCGGCTGGTGTTTGTAGGTCATTTTCAGCAGAATGACCGTAGGGGTTCTGCTGGTTCTGGACTGTTACTCAGAAAGATGAAAATGCCTTTTATGATAAAATGTAATCAACTAGAAACTGTGGGCATTTAAAAGCCTGCTTGGCCATTCGGAAAGGAGATCCACGCAAGTCAAAGAGCTGATAAAGACGACTCAGAAAAATCTAAGAGATTTTTTTTTTTTTTTTAAAAAAAAACGCCTACAGCACCTGGTCTTCCTGGGTGGTCTCCCATCCAAGTACTAACCAGGCCCGGCCCTGCTTAGCTTCCGAGAACAGACGTGATCGGGCGCGTTCAGGGTGGCGTGGTCGTAGACGGGAATTTTTAAAACTTGACAGTTCAATGTGGTCTATGCGTGAAACACTTGATGATGATGAAGAAACTCTGTTCCTCTCGGGATGCCTGCCCGGTCTGAAGTAAAACAAGGCGCAGATCTACGTACCCTGATGCCACACATACGTCCCGACTTCCCGTGACTGGGAGAAGGCTTTCCGCAGGAAATGCAAAACACCTTATGGCTACGAATTAAAGTTGTCCAGACGGGCCACATGTTTCTGTGTTTGTCTGAGTGAAAAATGACTTCTGAGAAGGTGGTAAAAGTCCTGCTTCAGGCTGCCGATGGTTCGCGATGCTTCAACTAAGGCGACTTGCTTTCTGTCTCCCGGAAACACCGAGCTGCCTCATGGCCTTGGCAGTGGCTAAGTTCTTGCCTTAGAACACCATTTCCTCACCCCCAGTGGAGGCTGCTGAGTCTCAGACTAAACATCACCACCTGAGAGGCCGGCCCCGGCCGCCCCGTCGAAGGCGGGCGCCCTCCACGCTCCTCTCCACGTCTGCCAGTGTTCACCTTGTCCTTGGCTGGCGTGCCTGCTTGTTTACAGCTGGTTCCCCCCATGTCTAAGCTCCCGGAGAGCCAAGACCGTGAGCAATGCTGTCCCCCATGTGTAGGCAGCACCTCTAGTTCCTAGTACACAGCACGCACTTTGCACATGTGAAATAAAATGAGTAGGTGAGAAACAGGGCTCCTGCCGAGGTAATGCAGCGACCCGCCCCTTTCTCATCGTTTCTCTCCTGCCGAAAACGAAGAGGAAGCCTGCCTCCAACGACCCGGAATGGCCAAGCCTCTGGTTTCAGCAGAGCTGTCCCAGCGGTCACACTGCTGGCTGTCGGCAGGTGGCCTCGTCCTCCCAGGGCACGGGCACAGGAGCCTGGCTCTTCAGTGGGCCCCTTGGTGGCCCTTCCGTCTCCCTGGTCTCCCTTGCTTTCCATCTCAGGGATCTCAAGAGGCCTCATAAGAGAAAGTTACAAAAGAACACCCCCCCCAAAAAAAAAGTTGATACCCAATTTATTTTTAAATGTGGCGTTTGGGGTGTTTAAAAATTACTCATTGTGGTGACTTTAAAGCAGTAAAAGCTCTTGATTTATCAAAGAAAAGTTAAATTATATTCCGTGTCCTTTCATATTTAGGTACATGTGGATATTCGACTAAATAGAATATTTACTTGATTGAAAAGCTTGTTCTCTCCCAGACAAGAAAAAGCTGAAAGAGTTCATCACCACCAAACCAGTTTTACCAAAAAAAAAAAAAAAAAATGTTAAAAGGACATCTTTAAGAAGAAGGGGAAAAAAATGAAAAATACAAATAAGAGAGTATCACAAAGGAAAAAAAATTCTCACTGATACAAGGCAAACGCATAGAAGCAGTGGATCGACCAGCACCAGAGCGAGAACAAAGGTTAACGGGCAGAAGCAGGAAGATCATCCGCGACTTCAACAGTGAACTAAGAGATATACACAAACGCACACACACACAAAAAAAGGGACAAAAAACATGGAGGGCATGTGTAAAAATGGTAGTGATTTTAGAATGTGTTTGAACTTCAGCAACCATCAACTTAAAATTAAGACTGCTGTACACATAGCTTGGTACGTATGAAGCACATGGTAACAGCAAACTAAAAATCTACCAGAGATACACAAGAAATAAAGAGAAGAGAATCCAAATACAACACTACAGAAAGCCATCAACATACAAGGGAAGAGAGCAAGAGAATAAGGAATAGAGGGGTACAAAAACAATGAGAAACAATTAGTAAAATGGTGATAACTACATATCTATCAATAATTACTTTAAATGTTAATGGATTAAATGATCCCATGGAAAGACAAATGTATAAAGATGTGGTGTATAGACAGACAACAGAATATTACTTGGCCATAAAAAAGAATGAAATCTTAGCATTTGCAACCACATGGATGGACCTAGAGGGTATCATGCTAAGTGAAAGTCAGACAGAGAAAGACAGATACCATACAAATTCAATTACGTGTGAAATCTAAACAACAAAATAAATGAACAAACAAGACAGAGACAGACTCCTAGATACAGAGAACAAGCTGGTCGTTGCCAGGTGGGAGGGGAGTTGGGGGGCTGTGTGAACAGGTGAAGGGATTAAGAAATATAAATTGGCAGTCACGAAACAGTCCTAGGGATGTAAAGCACAGCTTAGGGAATACCGTCAATTACACTGCAGTAGCTATGCATGGTGTCAGGTCGGTACAAGACTTATTAGGGAGGTTCCTCTGCAAGTTATACAAATGTCTAACCACTACACTGTGTACCTGAAACTGATACAGTATCGAATGTCAAATGTAATCGAAAAATAAAATTTGAAAAAATAACTCATCCATTACACACACACACACACACACACACGCATTCCTGTTCTCTAACTCTTTCAGTTAAACAACATTTTCTCCACATTCTTCCTTCCTGGCTGACATAAATGAAGCATGAACTCACGGAGCCATATATACATGTGACAGTTTGAGATAAAAAAAAAATATAAGAGACAGAAAGGGGTGTCTGTTACTGACAGCACAGACTTGAAACGTTAAACAACCAATCTTAGCCTGATGCGAGGTTCACGGGAGGTCTGGGATCTGATCTTTGAAATTATGTCCTAAAGATGCACGAGAGAAGCGAGTCGGTTGGTGGGGCTTGCAATGTACACTTCACCTAAAATAAGTGCTAGAAATAAGTTCTTTCGAAGAAACCGACTACATGGGAAATCAGAAAGTGGCACGTGGTGCCTCATTTACGAATGAATCACGTCCCGAAGTTACCACATCCTCGTTACCTTCACTCACACGATGGTCACCGAGCTCCTACACAGAAGACAGCGCGTTTGCTATAACAACGGTGTCAACAAATTGCAGGACAGAGGACCGTGTCGAACTGCCCTGTGAGTGTTTGGTCAGCCAAACCTCGGACGCTCTGCGGCCAAGGAGCCCACGTACTTCGACGGATAAACGGGAAGGAAATGAAAGGGACGACGACGGAAACTGGCAGATTGAGACACCTGAAAGTCGTGATCGAATAAAAAAAGTGAGGGTGAAGATAAGCCGTGGTGTCTAGGGAGCCACGTTCATCGGAAAAACGTAAGGAAGCGTTTGTTCTCGAAGTCAAAAGAACGGCTCCTCGGCAGGCGAGCGGGCGCGGGAATGCACGGAGGGCGCGCGCGGACGGCTGCCGGCGCTGGCAAAAGTCGGCATCCTGACCTGCACGGTGGCTGCGTGAAATAACTCCATAGGCCACATATTTGTTCCGTGTGGTTATCCGCATTTCATTTTGCAACAACAACGACAACAAAAAAAATGCAAAAACGAAAAAAGCTAACTACTAAGTCTGGCGATGGGTTAACCTAGAAACGACAGGGCCTTGCCAAGGGGCCATGCGTGTTCGTTGAGGGCGGTAAGAACAGCTTTGTGGGGACGTTATTTGGGCTTCTGCCTGAATCAGTGACTCCTGAATCTTCTTTTTGACCTCAATCTACGCATGTTTCCTCTGGAAAGGCCCTTTTGTTTTTAGGTGAACGTATTGGCGGCTACTAAGGGACGTGAAGTGGCCTTCCCGTCGTGGGCGGGCATGCCGTGGAACCACTGTGGTATCTACAGAGCCTCCTTTGCGCTTGCTGCTCCCATGGACCGCTGACCCTCTGACCGTGAGGCTCTCACATTCACAAACCTCCCTTCCCAGTCTGATAGAGGTCTGCTGCCTTTATCTGAGATCCGGAGTTTTTCCCCTCGAGAGGTGAGAGGAGCCATAGGAGGCCGTTCTGGATGGATATCATTTAATTGCACTCTTATAAAATGTATTCTTTAATTGATAAACACGTTTTTATTTATTTTTATTTTTAATCCTATAGCACCTGGTCTTCCTAGGTGGTCTCCCATCCAAGTACTAACCAAGCCCAACCCTGCTTAGCTTCTGAGATCAGATGGGATCGGGCCTGTTCAGGGTGGCATGGCCGTAGACTAAATACACATTTTTAAAGACAAAATAATTTCTAAACGAAGCCTAAAAGAAACCTTGGCCATCGGAGCAGGTGCTCTAAAATTGCTTACTGTTTGTCTTACCGTAAACCTGAAAAGATATTTCAAAGCATCGAATAAGTCAATGTTCAGAAATGTGGCATAATTAGAAGTCTGATAGGACTCTCTAAGCCTCTAGCTTTCAAGGCCTTTTTTGTCATTTTTAAGTTAAAATGACAAAATGTGGAGCATTTGAAATCTTGCTCCCCGGCATAGGTTGTCAATTTGGCTTAACGACACTCATTAAAATTCTCAGAAACGAATGAACAGTGGTATAGGCCTCAACTCTTAACTCCACGATGCTCCGAGCGAGGGCGGCATCGGGAGGTGCTGGCCTGGGACCTGGCTCCACCGCACACGCTCCGGGTTTCCGTACATCCCAGCGGGCCCAGGGCCTAGAACTGTGCCCCGGACGGGGCAAATGCTCGTTAGATTCTAATTTAATTCCCTCGACTTGAGGGAGAGAATCGAAGAGGAGAACTACAGAACCAGAGGCCCAGGCGCCCAGGAAGGGCGCCGCCTCTGCAGGACGCTTCCTGCGCGGCAGGCGCTTGGCCGTGTGTTGCCTCATTTCATCTTCACGGCTGCATGAACCTAGGACGGGGCAGTATCCCCACTTCGTGGATGAGGAAACAAGCCTCGGAACTTTCCCCCCGGTCTCCCTACAAGTGTGGGGTGAACCATGAAAGCAGCACGTGAAGCAGGGGTAGTGACAGCCACCCCGGCACCCCACGGTGCGGTCACTACTTCCCAAGAGCAATTCGTCGATTCAGCTTCCCATGTCCGCACTGCAGGCGGTTTCAGCTCATCCTTCTTTTACTTAGAAGAGGCACTCGACAGAGATCTGCCTGCTGCCATTAACCGACTTATATTTTTACTTTATTCCTGGAGATAAGACCCCAGTTATTGGGTCGTCAGGCTGAGGCTGTCATCAAAATTCCTGCCCTTTATAGGTGAGGACACAGAGGTCCCCAGAGGTGTAGCCACCTACACAGCGTCACTTAGCCAAGCGGAGCCGGGCCGATGATCCAGGTCTCCTAGTTCATAACTCAGCCCTCACATAACTACAATGCGCTTCCTTAACGGCTCTCCCCGGGGCACAGGGACCTTCTCTCATTCGGGCTGCCCAGCACCTCAAGTCTGTTTTTCTGGGAGGGAACTTCAAGATGGGTGAATGGTGGGGCCCACCACCAACCGCGGAAGCTTGAAACGGGGACACTGTCCCTGTCCCACTCTCCTCCTCGGTCGAAGCTAAACAGGGTAAGCAGTCACAGGCTCTGGGAACACTGTGGGGTGACCCGGAGGCCCAGGGTCAACCGGTTTGAATGACACCTCAGAATTGAGAGGCTGGGGATGCTGGTGCCAATGGCAGCAGTGGCTATCCAGACCTTTCCCGGGGCACAATCTCAGCTGTGCCCTTGTTCTCCCTGACTCCCCGAGTCTCGGTCTCCTGCCTTCCCATCCAACTGCGAGCAACCTGATCCTCTTCTGATCAAGGCAACCAGACTACCTTCAGGTTGTTTGCAACCACGTCTCTCAAGGATCAATGAATTTAAAAAGTTTCAACATCCCGATGTATGTCTACATTAGTTGAAACAATATCGTGATATCGATATTGTTGTTAACAAAAGTATACAATCCTGAATATGTTAATTATATGTTAATATACTCATGTTAATAAACTGTTAATCAATTGTCTGATAAAGCTATGTATATTTAAGAAAGCTTTCAATTTATGGAGCAATGTAGGGGGTCTCACATGCCCACAAGCACCTAATTAGTGTGTTATAAACTCTGAAAATAACCTATGGTTTTTCTTTCCCAGTGAATAACCAATGAGATCTCATTTAACTTCCAAGCAAATCTACATGTGGTCTCACGGTATCTGATTCCGTTCCATCACATAAAACCTGTACTACATGATTTGAAGGTTAGTTCTACCTCCCATTCCATCCTTTCCTGCCACAGAAAACCCCTCATGGACAGGGCCCAATTTTGACAGCACCTGACACCCTCTTGTCCCCTGCATTACTGGGCCGCAGTTTATAAGAGTCTGAAAAACTCTCACTGCGTTTTTCTCTAGACTGCACTGTCAAAGCCGGAATACTTCTAGTGGAGGTGCTTTGCTTAAAATATTCATATCTTGTTGAGGACAAAAGATTTAAATAGAATGAAATGTGAATGCTTTGATATGCTAATTACAGAGGGGGGGAAGAAACCCTCCTGTTTAAAACCTTATCAAATTTATGAATATTTTTAAAAACCAAAAGAAATTTAAAAATAAACCAAATAAAATCAACACCTTGAGAACAACCCAGCAAGCCTTTTTAGTCTCCGCGGTAAAATGAGCATTATTCATGGCTGATTGTGGATGAACAAGGCTTTGGAGAACACCTGCCCGATGGCTCCGGACGGCCTCATCCCAGGGCTGGCCCCACGTCTCCACCGAAACGAGAAGAGAAGATCGTGGGGAGGGTTTACGGTGTTACCCTTGTTCCATCAAAGGAGCTGCTTCTGTTGTTTGTTTGTGCTGAGGTTATAGCCTTCCTTTTTTTTTGGCGTCGTGACCACAGCGGCGGTAGATGGTTCACGTCTCATTTATTTCACGTTCTTCGCATTTGGCGACAGTCGGCAGTGACAGCCCCTCCCCCACCCTGGCCAACCTCAATGCATAGAAACCTTCCTGGTTTCCAGAACCCGAAAACCTGGGGAAATAGCAGGTTTGAGCCTTTTTTTTTTTTTTTAAAGAGCTGTGAAATCCTTTCTTAAATAAAATCTGAGGGAATCCGACACGTAGAGTAAGAGTTGCAAACGGAGCTGTTCTAGGGGCTCTGCCCGCTCTCCTGAGCTCTCGCCACCGACTCCTAAGGCTTGGACACAATTTGCAAACCAAAAATTTATACAACTTCTCTCATTTAATAAGTGAAAAAACAGCTCACTCAACCAAGTCAACAGCAGACCCGAAATAATGAATTATCCATATCTTCTGATTGTTCTGGGACCAACGTGCTTAGTTTTCCGGTCTCTTTATGTAAATTAAACAAAAGACAAGGTCTTCCATACACAAACCCAGAAATTAACAATGTAAATGGACTTCTCGATCAATTTTTACAAATAACTCCTGTATTTAATACTCATCTGAAGTCAAATTGTAAAGTTTCCCTGTAGTTATTATTTAGCATATATAGAAGCACTGTGGTTTACAAAAAGGCCTTAAAATCATTTCACTAGGACAGGCACACCATCTGAACGAAGAGCCTTTAAGAAGTTGAAACAGAATTGTATGTTAATGAGTCTGAATATGAGTCAATGTTTAAGAATATGAAATAACAGGAGATGAAGCAAACATCCAATGGGAAAGGCTTTCGTAATACAAAATATGATCAGGAATGAGAAAGAAAGATTTAAGACTAAAAAGCCGAGGATAATAAGAGGATTAGATATAACATGGCTGATCTCTTTCTTCAAAGAAGCAGAAGTAATGCCGGGAATAAATCCACACTTCCCAAGAGAAGGCAGTCCAGGAGCTAAAGCATCAAGAACAAAGTACAGCAGAAGCACAAGTGAGAATTCTAGAAGTGGTTTTAAACACACGATACATTTTTGAAGATCTTGGTTAAAAACAGTTAGGCAGGCTGAGAAATCACCTTCCGGAACAGGTGGATTTATTAGCTACTGCGGGCGGGGCAGGGTGGGGACTGAGAAAGCAGAAACCTTGAGAGCCAGGCACAGATTTGAGATAGAATGGAAGAGACAACATTTAATTAAAATGGTCATTTTCTAAAAGCGTAACACTTAGCCTAATTCGGAATCAGTGTGATCTGATTAGCAATTATTTTTGAATTGCAATTTGTATGCGATTTTCCTAAAACTTTTTCTTGTTGCCAAGGTTTCACTCCAAAGACACAGTATATATCGGAGTTCTAACAAAGAAAAATCAGTTCTGAAAGCAGTAAGATGTTTTTTAAAAATCTCAATGTCCCCTCTGGAATATTCTGGAAGAATGAAATTTCTCTCTCATCCTAGTCTCATTCTTCTGCTTCGATTCTAGCATCGAGCTACGTACAAAGATTTCTACATTAAAAAGCTCATTCGGCCGGATGTTTACCCTCCCCGTGACACCCCCACTTTAATCGCGCTTCTGAAATGTTTTATGTGTTGCTAGCAAAATCCATTTGTTGTGGCGTTTATTTACAAATACAGCTGGGATGTCCATAGGATCCTCAGTTCGTAAAGGTGCTGTTAACCCAGAAGGGAAATAATCAGTTCTGAGCAAGACGCCCTGCGGACGCCGTGACTGGCCAACGAGGTGTGGCTTCGCGGGACTGCGGGGGCCATCGGAGAAGAGGCGCCGACCAGCCCGCCCGTGCACCAAGTGCGCACCTTGGAGCCACGCGAAAGAGATGCAAGCCTCGTGCTACTGAGTAGCTTCCAGAAGCGGGAAAGGAGGAAGTGCCTTCTGGGTACGACCGCTGGGGCGGCCCCACGTGCACGCTGCGGGGGAGGCTGGGGCGCCCGGAAGCTGCAGTGGCAGCCGGTTTGGACGAGCTCTTCTCAGTCACATATCCACCCGTACACTACCTCAGGCCACACTCAGCAGCCGTCTTCTTCTTCCTTCTGACCCAGCTAACGCACCTGTTCAGCAGCAGAACCGTTCTAATTCCACTAACTTCCGAGAGTCGCCGACCGCAGGTTCTGAATGAAATGTCACCGCCGCGTTCCTAAGAATGCAGATGACAGAGGCTAAACTCTCCTAAGGACAGGGCCATCTGTCTGCCGAGACAGCTTCAGATTCTCAGAAGCCACCCACGCATGGCATCTCACTGCCCCTGGGTCGGAAAGGGCAAAAGAGAGGCTGTACCTGCACCTACGGGGAGGGGGAGGGAGGAAGCGAACGGCCACACCGCGCCCAGCACACTCCGCCCTGCCTGCCACACCGGGCGACCTTGGCCTGAAAAGGCGGGTTTGTTCCAGGAAAGCGGAGTCTTGGGAGCAAGACTGAAAGCTTTTATTGGCCTAACGGAGAAAAACCAAATGGAGACAGCAGTCCCAGGGGACAGCCTGCTCAATTACCTTCTAGTTGGAAGCCTGCCTGTCAATTAAAAACTTGCAAGAACATAAGACCATTCCTTTCCAAGGCTCTCGGGTCTAAAGATGTGTAAATGAAGGCGACATAACCCCGCTGCCAGGCCGTTTTGTTTTATGATGATCAAAAATGGTAATAGTCGTCTACGGCCATGCCACCCTGAACAAGCCCGATCCCGTCTGATCTTGGAAGCTAAGCAGGGTCAGGCCTGGTTAGTACTTGGATGGGAGACCACCTACGAAGACCACGTGCTGTAGGCGTAAAAAATAAAAAAAAAATAAGGGATTGTAAGCTGACAAGGTCCTTGCAATCTGTGAGGCCAACCAAGGGTTGCCTTGCCTTAAAATAAATAAATAAATAAATAAATAAATAAATAAAGCTAATTATCATCGTGGAAAATTTGGAAAAGGTAGAAAAGGACCAGGAAGATCATCATGCCCACCGACTTGAGCACCCGGGGGAGCACTACTAGCATTTTGCTGCGTATCTCCCCTCCTGCTTATATCCCATCTTCCGATGATTCTAAGATGCACATTCTCCCCACAAACTCGGAAGCTGGGACATGCCTTACAATCACTGATGTCTTTGGTTGACGGCATTTTTGTTCCTTAGGGGAACATAAAATTCAAAACCAGTGGTGTGTTAGAACCGATAGAATGCAGTCTGAGCCGGTGTACTTGCGTTCACGTTTTTACATAGCTGAGATCGTGCTGTTAATAATATACTTGTTTTAACTAGAGTGTGCATTGTACCAGGGTTCACAACTTATTACAGCCCTAGAGAGGCTTAAATCTCTTTTGAGCAAACATGACGCTTAGACTTAGAGCCCCTGAAATTGTAAGCAAAATATAGAGAGAAATGGGAAGACACTGTGGAAAACGGTCCCTTTCCATAAGAGAACACTTGTTTTGAAAAAACAAAACAATACAACGTGGCTGTGCATTGTCTGTTCACGACTGTTTCCTGGATCAGTCGCGCTGTTCCCAGGCAGCTGGGCTCAAGGCCCTGGGGTGAGGATCGGCCATGGGGGACAGAGGAGTGGTGCAGAACAAGACACCGCTCCAGCTCCCAGAGCCTGGCGAGCCAGCTCCAACACGGACCAGAAAACCTCTAACCACCGCACTTTATCACGCGGCCACTCGCGCCCTCTCCCCGCACCTACTACATCGCCTAACCTGCTAATGCGCTGCCTCCCCGCTCCAGGGGCTTGGTTGCTTGGGAACCAGTGCTCGAGAGCAGGTGGAAAGAACGCAGGCCTGGGACCGCGGAGACTCGGGTCGGGTCCTGGCTTTCCCGGGCTGGGCGGTCTCCGGTATAAGACGAGGAATGGGCTGGGCCTGTCATTTTTAAGGACATCTCAAGTTGGCAGTCAGCCCCCTCGGGAGCAGCAGGAGGGCAAGACACTGGCCGTTTTAAACAAGACAACACCTTATCGCTTTATTTTGTTTTTTTTGACATCGTATTGATTTTGTAACTTCAAGCAGCAGTAAAGGCAGGCAGGAGGGCTTCCTGTTTCGCGTTTGTTTTTCAGATCGGGGCAGGGATTAAAAAGCAGGGGCGGGAGCTATGAGCTATGAGCTAAACACGGGGGAACCTGCTCCTTGCTCCCTCAAGTTTCTTCTAGCTTTAAAATTCAAATGACTCCCTGAGCTGAAGTTCTTTGGTGACACCAGCCCTGCCTAGCACACCCAGTGACCCCCACAGCCCCCAACGAGTGTGAAAAATCTCTTTCCTCCCACTGAAGTCCAGGCTCCCGCTTAAAGAAGGAAGGGGGCCTGTCCCCTCCAAAAGGACCTGGCCAGGAGCTCGGAAAGCCCACTCGGGGTTTGATAGCAAAGACGTAATATTTAGTTGTCTTCGTTTCTTCCTAGTCAAATTTACAATTTATCTCATTGTCAATATACCACAAAAAGTAGCCTATTAACTCATTTCTCCCATTTTCCCTTTGCAATCATTTCTCCAGCATCTTGGAAAGAAGAGCAAAAATGGAATGAAACCTCGCTGTCCGCAGAGCACACGCGCCAGGAGCTCTATTTCATCCTCGAAGGCTGGCAGCGGGTGTGGGGGTGTGGGCGTGGCTGCCCTGATCCCCTAAGGGAGGGGTGGCAGGGTGTGCCAGAACTCAGGGTCAGGAAAGAGGGCGGTCACACGCAGCCTCCCTACCCCAGAGCGCAGGGGAAATGCCAAGGAGGCCAGGGAGGCAGCGCATGCAGGGCGAAGTAATCTAATTGTCTGTACGATCCAGAGACCCCGCGGGCTTCTAAACGCCGGAGCCAGGGCCGGGTCCTGCATCAACTCCGGTGAGGTTTTCCAGGCGGAAGTTCCCTCGAGGGTCCGCTCAGAGCCAGCCAGCTGCCTCCTACAGCAGCCTCGCCTGCACCCCCAGCTGACGTGCAAGAGCCTGGCCTGCTCCCTGTGTGTGCTTCGGCAGGGACACGAGTCTCCTAACCACTCCAGGCGCTCCAGGCGGCCTCTTGCTTGCCTGGGAAGCGCTGGGGAAGTGTCAGGCTTGGGTCACCTGCTTCCTTTGGTCTCTGTCCCCCTCTGGCTCCTGCCCGCTCCCAGAGGGGTGGGGAGGGCTCTCTCTGAGGACAGGATGATAGGATGGAAGGTGGAGAATTGAGTTCAACTTACGGCTTATGAGAGAAAAGATCCTGAAGAGGCAGGTTAAACAGACAGCACAAGTAAGATATTACGTAAGGAGGAGCAGAATCGAACAAGTAATTAGCTCCGTGAGACGGGGAGTCAAAGCCAGATCCTGGGGACGGGAGCGGAGTCTGCTGTTTCTAAAAGAAGAGACAGTGGGAGGCTCGGGGAGGCTCCGGCAGGAAGCCGGCCACCAGGGCGCGTCGGAGGCTGGAGCGTCGCGGGCGCTGCCACCCCACCACGCAGTGGCTGGAAGGACGTCTTTTACAAGGCGGGGGCCCTGACTGACCACAGCGGGTGTGGTGGGGTGAATGTGGTGCGTTAGAGCCACCAGCAGCAGACAAACAAACCAGAGTGTTATCATCGTGAGATCTGACCCCGGCCTATGACCCCGGCCTGAGTCCTCACAGTTCTTTATCACAACAGCCCCATAGAGAAGCTGACAGCTCCATAAACGGTTCTCACTTGCTCCTCCTGGTTCACAGAAACTTTGTCTCCTCGGCCAACATCTCTAGCGCGCACACCGCACGCACAGGAATAGGCCACGGGTCTTTCTTGGGGGCAGGGGGCATAGTGGGGCCGAGCCGCCACACCCCGCCGACCGACCCCTCTGCCACGCTGGGCAGCGCTGGGCCGGCGTGGCTGCTGGCAGCGAGGCGCGGCCTGGCAGGAGCTGCGTGCCAGCCCCCGTCTGGGGCTGAGGGCGGGGCTGAGCGAGCTGGCAAAAGGCCCGATTTCTAGGAGACAGCCAGACGCTGTCACAAGGAACTCGAGGCCTCAGGACTAGAACGAGGGTGCCCGAGGGTCCTGTTCCAGAGCTCAGGGGACTGAGGCACCCAGCGACACGGGTGGGAGACGGGACCTTTGCACCACTGCTCTGCGCCTGTCTTTCTACTCCGGCCTCCTCCCCACCTCCCCAAAGAGCCCCCGTCATGACCCTCACTCCTCGTCTCTCCAGCCCCCCCATTTTCACTCTCCGCAGGCTCCGACAAGGCCAATGTGTTCTTACAAAGGCACCCCAACTTCACCTGCAAGTTCACAAGAGAAATCAGGGAAGGAGACACGGGGGCGGGGCGGGGGCAGGAGAATGAGGCTTTTGCCTCCCGTGCCCCCTGACTTCATAACGGCTCAGCACTGCCCGTCTGCCTCCTGCCAGCAGAATCCCACTTGGAAACGCTCGTGGGGGGTGACATTGCTGCACATCTGGAAGGTGACGGAACGTTCCCTTCCACATCCTGCACTTTGTCTTTCATCAGCCCCTGGGTGATGCCCCTTGACCACTGGGCAGACCTGGGGCTGCCCGTCCTGGCCTCCCCCGCACTCTCCTGCAGTGTGACTGTGACTCCACTGGGCTGTGACCACTCATGTCTGCCACTGTCCCCAGCTCCTAAGAGCAGGGACTTCAGCTTTTCTCATACGTCTTCTCGGTGCCTAGCCCGAGCGCTGGCCGGGTCCTCCATAACATCTGGGGGAAGGACGAACAGACGCAGACCAACCAAGAAGCAGGACGGACCGCCGGTTAGGAGCTCAAGCAGCCGATCTGAACCCCAGTCTGTTACTATGACACGTGTGAGCCTCAGCTTCCTCGTCAGGAAAACAGGAGTGACAGGAAGACATAAGCTCAAAGGATCAGAGTGAGGCTGACCTAAGACGGTGACGTACAGGCCTGAGCACTGATCAGATCGGGGCGGCGGGGAGGAAGTGGGAGGTGAACATGGACTTGGCTTATATTCGAGCAGTTGCCGGGGGAGGGCGCGGGGGGTGCCGAGCATGCCCAGGGTCTGCGAGGAGGCAGCCGCAGACGTCGAAAGCACAGGTCCACTAGAAACCCCAGATGGGAAGCCGTGTCCACTTGTCTCGCCGTCCAGCGGTCACTCTGCCGTCAGGAGCTGAGGCGCTCGCTCCATGAGACCGAACCCCTTTTGCTCCTGTACGTGAGCCTCCACGCACCCCCGCCCCCCGACACACACACACCCTCTCCCCGGGCAGCGCTGCCCACAAGACACCTCCCACACATCTCAGCCAAGCCCAATGCACGGTCCTCAGACACTCCCACTGCAAGTTGTTCCTTCCCTCCCACAGAATGTGCGGCTGAAATCACTTTTAACGTTTCACGAAGCAAACAGTCCTAGGAGGACCGGGTAGGGGATAAGGGGAGGAAAATCAAATACATTGCAGAATGGCTTTAATAAAGGATTTTTATATTTCAAGGTTCCCTGTAATGTTCACACCAGGCATTGTCTTTAGTTAAGCGAATGAAAGGATGGCTCCACCAGAGCTCCCCTCCCAGGCCAACCACCAGCTGAACCTCACAGCGGCAGCCCGGTCCCGCAGAGCCACCAAATCAGATGCAATTACAAAGCTCTAAAGGTAACTGCGGTGCACACAGCTCCCCGGCCATCCCAGCACCCGCTCCCCACCCCCTTCCGCCCACCACCTTGACTGTAGACCCTGCTTTCCTAGTCTCCTCTGAAGCTGGGGGTAGCCGCGTGGTACAACGGGGCTAACAGAACACCAGTGGAATTTTGCTAGGGGTTTCTGAGAAGGTTCCTGCTTTCCAGGTAAAAGAAATAGTCACTCACCACGCCCCTTCTGTTTCTTTGTTTTGAATGGAAAGTGATGTCTGGAGCTGCAGCAGCCATGTTGCAACTACGAGGCGATAGGCAGGACGGAAAGGCCAAGAGGACCCCCAAGATGCCAACGCAGAGCCCTGTCTCAGTTCAGTCCCAGAAGGGGAACTTATGTGGGGAAAGTTACCTCCCACTGGCTTGCGCCACCGTAATTAGGGGCTTCTGTTACTTGAGGCTGAAAGCATACCGATTTACTAGTTCACGTTTATTAATTAATGTAGCGGTACCTCTTCACTAATTCAAACTATTTCTATCACACCAGGTTTTAGAGTAGATGTCCTATCTCATTTAATCTTCAAAGATTCAGTCCCAGTGACCCAAGCACCTGTTGTTCGTACATCTCTAATCAAACGTCCGATGGCCGCTGCAAACGTGAAAGGGTCAGGACCACGTCTCCGCCAGGCGCCCCGTCCCTGGAAGCGGCGTCATCAGCCACTTCATGTCTAACCCAGTGTCGTCCGCGAGGACACCGCCGCCTGTACACGCTCGCCCAACAGATCACCACGTTCCACGGATTTCACTTCCCGAATATTTTTCTGACCTACCTATTTCTCTCAATGACTCTCACCTAAGTGTAAATTATGCATTTCTGAACCACTGAAATAGACCCGTAACTGGTCTCTCTGTACCCACGCTTGCCCTTTCCACGGTGAACGTATAAAAACACGTATCTGGCCATGTCATTCCCTTCCTTGGAATCCTTTAATGGCTTGCCATGGCCCCCAGGATAAATTCCAAATTCCTTAAGACCTAAAAGGCTTGCCCAGTCTGGCTCCTAACCACTGCTCCAATTTCTCTAGCCCTATCTTGAGTCTCTCCTTTTGGCTTCCTCAGTTTCAGCTATACTATCATTATTTTAGCTTCTCCAACTTGCCAAACATTTCTGTTTGAGGGCCACCGCACAATTGTTCCTCATATGGGGAGCTCTGCCCCCACCCCTCCCCCGGCTTTATTGCCTACTTAACCCTTACGTATTTCTCTGCATTTCAAACAGTGAATTGTCCATTTCAGATATTGTACTTTTCTGTTCTAGATCTCCAGCTGTTTTAAAAAAAGTTTCCTTTTCTCGTCTGAGATTCCCCATCTGTTCACTCATTATGACCATCTTTTCCTTTAAGTACTACACCATTTATATAATAGATGCCTCTGGCATCATCTTCTAATTCCAATACCAGCGTCATCTCAGGATCTATTTCTGTTGGGCTGCCTTTCCTTTCCTTTTATTTTTTCATCTCGATTATGGGTCACAATTTCTTGATTCTCTGCAAGTCTAGTAACTTTTTTTTATTATACGTTAAACATCACAGATGTTTTGTTCTGAAAGTTCCTTTTGAAGCTGTCAGGCTTACTTTTTTTTTTTTTTTATCAAGGTGAGACTTTTGATTTCGTCCTCTATTTAGGGTGTCATCCATATGTCTAATACGCGGCCTTCTGGGGTCTCGACTGCATACTTTTGGTTGGGCCGTAACTCCCAGGTCCCTGAGCAATGGTAACCCTGTCCTCCTCTCAGTCCCATAGCGATCGTTTCCTGTTAGGCCTTACGGAGTCTTGCCTTGCGCGTGTGCATCCCTCAGCCAAGGACTCGCCGTGAACACGGATTTCTGCCCACGCCTACCACTCCCACAGCATTCCCTCTCCTGATTTTCAGGGCAAACCAAGTGCTGACCTCCAAAGACAGCTTTTTCAATCAATCTGCACAGGAGTTCAGCAAGAACCGGGTGAGTCACCATGGTAACGAACCATTTCTGCTGAACAGCTGAAAATTCACAGCTGACAATTTAAAGGATAATGCCCCTCAGTTAGGTGATTACATTTCCAACTTGAGGCAGAGGTCAAAACAAAATAGCTAATTAGGTGGCTTTACAACAATGGCTGTTACAGAGTCATCTGACAGGTCCTTGAGGTGACCTGTCATCGCTCCTGGTAATGGACCCCGACTGCAGAGAGGGGCTCCCCCTGCCTGGAATGTCACAGAGAGCAATGTCCTCAGCTTTGTTCTCCTCATTCAGTCTCTCAATATTACCGTGTGCTTAAAAGGAGCAAGGCACTGTGTTCACAAGTTCTAATGAGTGGTTTTCCAAATGCATATGCTATTCTCTGCTACATTCTGAGTTAATTATAATGGCAAAATAGCCTCATTTAAGACATGTGTTTTGAGTGAGAACATTGGGGGTCACAGATCCATATGGCACTGGTACTGTAAGCTGGTGTGCCGCAGTTCTAATTCAGCAAAGTTTTGTAGTGATCAGAGGTTATTTGTAACTTTGTGCTTTCTTGCATACAGAAGCGCAGTACTGGATCTGACTCGAAGTCCATTTCAGTGCAGCACCCTAATTCCGACAGCATGACCCATGGGTTACCATGGAAAGGTACATCTATCCTCCTCTTGGTGACTAACGCGGGGAACGAAAAATCATGACATACCGCCAGTGGCCCTCGTGATGCTTTTACCTTTCCAGATCTTGTGGATGTCCGGTCTCACGCTATCGGGTACAGAGACTGTCGGAGTGCTGGGGGAAGTGTCCCTGATTTGCTTTAATCATTTCTTGCTGGAGTTCCAGGGTGTGATCGCTCAGTCCTACATCCTGAAACTTGGTAAGCTCAAAGGGCATCTTGCGTGGCGTGACCCCGGCACACCCAGAACGGGTTATTTTGCCCGGGCTATTGGTGATTTTAAGCAAGCCCCCTCTCTCATTAGTTGGCCTTACCTTGAATCCTTGAACACATAAAGCGCTGGAAGGTACCTTAAGGACCATTCAGTTCCACCCTCTTTTTACCGATGAGGAAACTGAGACCCAGGGACTCACACCAGTTTACACTATTAACTGGGGACACAAGAATTAGAACCCCGTGCTTCGGTCCCTAACTGAGCTCACTGCCACTCTGGCCTTCCCTCTTGGAGACCAGCTCTCTCTCTCTTCTCCCCTTTTAGATGGTCTTCTCTGGGCCCTCTGAAACGTCATTATACCTTTTTGGAGGTCTTACTGTAACCATACGGATGAAGATACTTTTTTCCTCTCTAGCTTTATTGCTAACATAATTGTAGATAAAACTAAACTTTTTTTTTTTTTTTTGGCCTCTATGGTAGTACGATGACTGAGGATGCTGAAAGGCCAGCAGGCGATGGCCTCCAGGGGCCGTTACTGGCTAATAACCGCAAGACCCAAACCCATCACCCTCTAGGTCAGCGGCCCCGAGGCCCGTGTGCTTCCTCTGTCTGTACCCCGTGGCTCCAAGGGCCCTTCCTAGAGTTCGCCCCTAACATGAGGCTCTCCAGCTCCCAGAAGACCCTGGTGCCAACACGTACGGCATTCTTGGGAAGTCTCCAGGCAGACACTCACCTTTGCATACGCGGTTGTCTTGATAAACCACTGTTTGAGGTACTTCTGTTCCACCTTTGCTCCAGAACGCCACGAACAGCCATGTTCATCTACCTGCTCGTTGGCAAGCACTGTTTGATCCACTGGGTCCCAGTTAACCAGCGCCTGTCACGAGTCATGAGACAAAATGAAGCAAGCTTGTGAGTGTACCGAAGGATCATTTCAGGGTCCCTTACACGTGAGAGGGTCTGCGAGTGCGGCATCTCTACTCTGAGACTTGACGGCACCTCCTTGGAGTACTGCTTGGCAAGGAAACCGTTAGCAAGCTGCTAAAAAAAAAAAGCCCACGTGAACTGCTCTGTGCCTTCATCTTATGAGAACAGTCTATAAGCACATGTCTAAGTCAAGTTCGGTGTATTCTTGTATGAAAGGGTGAACTTGGATTGGCAATGTTAGTAAACCAGAAAAGAAGGAAAAATGGTACCTAGAACTTCACAAAATTGGATTACTTTAGAGGAAACAAATACATTTATCTTAGTATAAATAGCTAACTTTATTGAGTGATGACCATGTGCTAGGTGCTGTGCTAAGGGCCTTACCAAAACTGTTTTTTTTTTTTTCATCCTCACAACCTTTTAAGGTAAACATATGATCTCCATATTGCGAAGGAGGAAATGGAGGAACAGAGACATTAAATACCTTGCTTAGGGTCACACAGTCAGTGAGTGTGAGACAAGATTGGAACTCAGGTCTCTAAAAACTATAAATACTTTTCTGCAATTTTTAAAAACTTCTGTTTAAATTAAGGTATAACACACACAGAGTAACGTGAATAAATCTTGAGTGTACAACTCGATCAATTTTTACCATCACTCATATCCATACACAGAACATTCCCAGATTCTGGAAAATTCTGTTGTACCTTCTCCCATCAACACCTGCCCCCCTAAAAGGTAGCATTATTTTGACATCTGTCGGAATAGTTGTATTTGGCTGACAGAACCTGCAGTCTTAACCATCATAAAGTTTCTCTCCATAGGGTTCTAATTCATTTCTATCTTCATTTAAAATAAATACGTCTGCCATCTACGTTCACTCCTTTATGACACTTAGGTACAACTTACTACGAAGAGGTAATGAGTACAGGGAGATGTGTTTTAGTACTAATACATCCTGACTTGATACACATTCTTTTAATGAGCAATTCTAACAAGAGATGGTGCTGAATACTGTCCATTTGCCCCTCCACATCCTGTTTGGGAGGGAAGCTGACCTCTGTGCCTTGCCCTCTGGCTGGGCTCAACCACTGAGAGGCACCCTGGCTTCTTCCCAGTTGCGCCATGGCTGGGATACAGGAGGCCACAGCCCCTGCCACAGCCACCACTCTCCCCGTCCCAGGAACCATACCCCAACACTGTCCCTTGAAAGCCTGGGATGCACAAACTCTGCTTCTGATGTCAGCACCAGGTGTTTGACCATCTCTTGAGTGTTTCCCTAAACTCTGCATGGAAACAGTCCCGTTACTATATGGTTCCGTTGGGTCATACCCTCTATTTCCTGTAGGGGTGGGCTCAGGCTAACCCACCTATGGGTTGTGATTTTACAACTTAAAAATTGTACATCCTGTCCATGGCCGTGCCACCCTGAACGACCCTGATCCCATCTGATCTTGGAAGCTAAGCAGGGTCGGGCCTGGTTAGTACTTGGATGAGAGACCACCCAGGAAGACCAGCTGCTATAGGCGTTTTTTTTAAAAAAAAAAAAGTAGTACATCCACTGAAAACTTTAAGCCTGTGAAGCCTGGAGTCGGAGTGGAGAAGACATGCCCTGAATGATTTCCTGCCCTCGTCCCAGGGCCCTGCCAAAGCCTCGACTCCATAAACATGTAGAGACAAAATACAGGACGAAAGTACCTTAGACCTACAACCTTTAGGTTAATAAACTCAGGATGATTTACTTATCAATTACGACTGCCTGTATTAGAGGCTGGGAGGCGTACCACTTAAAAAGGTAAAAAGAGAGAAACAAGTATTACTTAGTAATGAGGGCAGTTCTTTCAAGGGGCAACCCTCTCCCCAATCCATACCCCTCCCCAATCACATGCACAATTAAAAGCATGCAGAATATAAAAAGGAGGAGAAAAAAGCCATATATGCCTCCACCTTTGCTTTCTGCCCCTGCAAACCTCAGAGGATAAGGGAGAAGCAAGTACTGCATACTGCAGATCACAAAAACAAATAGGACTTTATTTTCTTATCAGCCTTTCCCACACGGCCCGGCATCTCTCGGGCTCTAGGTTACAAAAAGCAATGAGGAAAATGTGTTCTTAAGAGGTTTACACATTATAATAAAGCTCTGGTGTCGAATGAAAGACAAATAAAAGCAAAACACAAAAGTAATCTCCCTCCAGTGAAAGTTTTGGGGGAAGAGGAAAAATACCCAAGAATGTAGCATTTCAGATCTAAGACACACCAGCTGTGAGAACCCACTCGCATTTCTTCCCAGAACCATGATCCACCTCAACCACAGAAATGCGGGGCCCAGGCTGAGCCTTTCCCCTGGGGATTAATTAACCCAGGCGTGGTCAAAACCCAGCCTCCTGAAGCCCAGAGTTGCTTCCTACAGCCCTTCTTCCTGGTCTCCATCATACGGCTTCCCTTGAAGCCGGGGTCCTCTCCTTAGGGCATTCCCGGATTTTCATATTTTCAACACCGATGCATGTTCTGATTTTTAAGCAAGCAAGTCTTGCTACACAGAATATAGTTTCTGCACAACCTCACTGACTACAGGCGCTGCCCTGGCTGACATTTATGTTCTCTATCACTCACCGAAGTCAACTCCGTGCTCCTTTACAGTTACCTAGCCTGATCTGTAAGATAGAGCCAACACCTGTATTTTGAAATCAATCTTAAGTCAATACTGAACCATTAAACCACCTGCAAACCCAGTGAGCTCCAATCGATTCTGCCCAGTGCTTCCCTCACGAAATAAACATCACCGAATGAGCCATTCCAAACATGAGAATTTCCCCAGCCGATCAAGGGTTAAACACCAGGATTAATCTTTTTGTGTCTGAGCGATTTATGGGAGGCTTTTAGAAAGCATTTTAGAAATGCATACCACGACACAATTATAAACATGAATCAGCCGTGTCCACAAGGGTCAATTTTTGAAGTGACAGTGAGTCCCCATCGTTTCTGCCTCCTCCTCTTGGCCGTGAAGCTCTTGGAAGTGTAGGAAACGACGGGCTCCTGCTGGAGATTCTCGAGGCAGGATCGTCCTGACTTTGAGTTTATCAGCTCTGCTGTGAAACAGCAGCTGTGGTACCTGCTGCCCACCTCCCATCCCACCTCCTGTGCCGGACCGCTCCTCTCATCTGCCTCTTCCCTTGGAGGCCCCTTCCCCTTGCCTCCCTGGGACTCTGCACGCGATGCCAGTCCCTTCCAGATCACGCCCCCCACTGGCATGCTTTTTCCTCCTGGCCAACGTGTCACTCCTCAAGGCCTTTGGCCACTCTCTGCCACTGTCCTTGCTTCTTTCTCCTGAAGGTTTGCGTTTACACTGTCGAGACCTTTTTTGAATATATGATGAAGCTTCAGCTTCCAGAAGACTGGTAAACTATATAATTTAGGGTATCGATCTTCCCAAGGTCTATTAGCTTTTTTTCTTGACAGAAGCGTGTTTAATTAAAGAACGTCACATAGATCTTATTAACGGATCTAATTCTCAAAATCGATCTTGCTCCATTCCATCCAGAATGGGCCTAAGTTTGGACTGAGTCCGAGGGCAGGCGGAAGGTAATCGAGGCTACTGCCACCACCTTCCAGAGCCAGGGGCGGAGTGGGACAGGCCGTCTGCGCACAGAGTGTCCTTCGGTATGCTTCCTGAAGACGAGGCCACGCTGCAGGTGGGTGAATTCACATGACCACCAGCTGCCAGAGAATCGTGGCGACGGCCACAGACTCACGGTCCGCTAGAATGTCCCAGCATAACGCAGCATCATTTTCTATACTAACTACAACCACAGAATTCTTTTTTTTTTAAACCACGTAAGTGAAATTAATGTTCTCCCAAGCAGAGGTCTTCATATTCATATCTATGGCTGAAAATACTTTCGTGAGAGCAAGAGCAGAATCCTTTGGTGGTGAAAATGAACATTTTGATGGACAGTGCTTGTTAACAACGAAAGTCTTAAATACCCCGGCTACAGTTAGTAATGGTCTGCTATAATTCTTGCCCTAAATGTTCATTTATACAGTATACAGAAGAACTGAACTTAAGGGTTCATGCTACCTTTTATGTTCCTTTTTTTTTTTTTTTACGTTACAACAATATTATTAGAGGAAATGTATTAATATATGTTATTTTTGGTTAAATATGCTTTACGATGTGTTTTGTGCAGTCTTTCTAATGTCAATTAACTTTCTGAAGTTCATTTGGAAAGTTTATATTTTAAAATAAAAATAGAAATAGAAAGCTGACGCCAGCATGTTTTATGTTTTCATGCCAATTTGAAAACAGCCATCCAAAAAAAGGAGAGCAACGTGGAAAATACCTGGGATCAGGACTAACTCTGACCTTCAAACAATGTGCCAGTTTTTAAATTCAGTTTATGATGTTTTTCTTAAGATTATGACATTTTCGTGGTGACTTAAAAAATCAATATGCCAAAAACATTTAAGTCAACGACTAGCAACAAGAACACTCTTTCTAAATGAAAATCCAAAAAATAACCTACACTATTCTTCCCTAATACCTGTCCACGGATGGGCTGCCTTAGATTTCGCCAGGAAGCTTTAGGATTTTTTTTTTACTTCCTCTTTTCCCAATTGAAACACCACGATTACTCCAGGTAACTGCAGGCATGCTCAGGTGGCCATTTACTGAGCACCTACTCTGTGTCAAGCCCCATCCCAGGATCTTCCAAGCATTCACTCATTTAATCCTTGTAACAACCTATGAAGTAAGCAGAAAAGGCACACGGTAGGCAGAACAACTGTACCCCAAGGACATCTACATCCTAATCCCCAGAACTAGTAAATATGTTCCCTACGTGCAAAAGGTCTTTGAAGACATGGGTAAGTGAAGGATCTCGAGATGGAGAGATTAACCTGAATTATACAGGTGGACCCAATGTAACGACAAAGGCCCTTACAGGAGAAGGAAGGAGGCAGAGGCGTCAGAGAAGGAGACGAGACAGAAACACAGGTCAGAGAGATTGCAGGATGCTACACTCTTGCTTTGAAGGTGGAGAGGGGTCAAAAGTGAAGGAACGCGGACAGCTTCCAGAAGCTGGAAGAGGCCGGGAAACATCCGCCTCTATAGCCTCCTGGAGGAAGGCAGCCCGACAGCGTGACCGTGGCCCATCAAGACCCATGGCGTGGACTTGGCGATGTCCGGAACTGTAAGACAACACATTTGTGTCATTGTAAGAGACCAAATTGTAGTCCTTTGTTACAGCAGCAGCTGCAGGAAACTAATGCAGGTTGTTTCCACGACAGAAGCAGTCAGAGGGAAAACTGGACACATTCCCCAGGGGCGGGCGTACTGGGGGTCTGCGGAGCGCCACAACTGAGGAGAGGAGAGGCATCTGCAGCTAGCGGGACGGCTGTGCCTCTGCAATGGGACCCTCCCCGGGCTCCCCTCTCATCTTTAGAAAAGCTACTCAGCTCCTAAGATGCTGTGATCAGCTTTGGATCCGATCCACCGGCGACGAGGTTAAGTCTCCTCTTTGGGTTTGCTGTGCTGTATAACTGAGGCAGCATCAACAAACCCCGAGTGCAGAGACAGAGAAGCGAGGGTCCTATAAAGGATCATACAATATCCAAGAGTGCAACTTAAATAGACAGTAAGTAGATACAAAAACAAAGCGTCCTACAAAGGCATGTTGCACAGCACACACGAGGGTCCCATGTGAGAAATGTCTGCACTAGTACATTAACACGTCCCATCATCTCATATCCCGTGCACATGAAATAAACAGTAATCACGCGGCTGAGAACAGGTAACAATGGACAACCCAGTACAACTCCTCACACTCTGCACAGAACCGCCTGCTCCTCCCCGCGGTTCGCCTGCAGTCCGCCTCTGCTCTGCTGTGGCTCTTTCATGTCTTGTAACGTGGATCTGTGTTTCTCCTCCTTGCCGTCTCTTGACATACGTCATGTTGCCCATGATACTTGGCTCCCTCTGCCCAATTCCAGTCTGGAAGCTCTTTGGGATATAATTACTGTCCCCCTGGAGCAATGGGGGCTCTTCTGGAAATGTCTGGGAGGCTCACTGAATCTGATGAATGGCGTGGGAACCTCTGATGATTTTCCCACTCTTTCTCCTCCTACCTTTTTGCTTCTGAATATTGAATGATACCGTTAAGAAAACTTACCCCAGACTTAGAAAAAGACGAAGTTATTTTACAACCCGGCCAGAGCATAAAGGGAGAGGTGCACTTGTAGAAAACTCAGAGCAAGGCCAAGGATTTCTGGCTGGGAGTAATGCAAAGGGCTCCCAGCCAGTGACAATGCAAACGATCCCTGTTTCATAGAAAAGACAGCCCTAAAAGTTAGGTGTATCGCTTGCAGGACATTACGCAGTTGTGATTTTATTGGCAAATTCATTTCAGCATTCCTTTGACTCTATAAATCTCTACTCCTTGAAATCTCATTTGAACTGATCTTAATCTATAACTGGTTCTCTCACTTATTAACGAGCTGAATAAAATCTTTGACACATGTTCACTTTGTATTTGCATGGAAGCCATGTTGCTAACTTTTGAAAAGTATGCTTTAACAATACGAGGTGGTCTGTTGCAGTCAGAAACTCTGGACAGGAATTCTTGCCTCCCATCAGTCCTCACATGACGGGGCCCTGGGCATAGGGACGACTGTATTTCAAAGTTAAACTGACCCAAGAGACTCTGCATTAGATTAGCATGACTTGGTTCCACAAAGTTCTCACTCACGATTCATCTCAAATTTTAATGGCGATTCAATAGTTTCCTTGGGGAAGAAAAAAACATAACATAATATTTTAAACAACTTTTGATTTTTCTTAATTTAAAGGTGAGATCAGGGGTAGGGGTTATTTTCTTTGTATAGTGTGTCCATAAAACTCTGGGGGTCCCTGAGGCCCTTTCGAGGGGTCTCCAGGTCAAAACTATTCTCATTAAAATAATAAGGTGCTATTAACTTTTTCACTGTGTTCACATTTGCACTGATAGTGCAAGAGCAATGGTGGGTGAGACTGTTGGCCCTCAGCTCCCACCAAGGTGGTGGTACCAAACTGTACCTGTGGTCACTGGGGTGTTCACCACTGAGCACTTACAGTATTGGGGGTGGGGGGGAGCCAGCTTCACTAAGAAAGGCCTTAATGAAGCAGTAAAATTTATTGATTTTATGAAATCTTAATCCTTGAGAACGCATCTTTTTAATATTTTCTGTGATGAAATAGAAAGTAGGCATAAAGAACGGCTGTTGCATAGCAAAGTGTGAACATTGTCTTGACAAAAAGCACTGATAAACTGTTTGCGAGCTGAATTAGCCACTCTTCTTCATGTAACTGTATTTTCATATGAAAGAATGACAATTTTGGTTATTCGGACTTAGGTACGTGGCACACATTTTCTCAAAAATATACAAAGTAAACCTGTCACTCCAAGGAAAACAACTGATGGCATCTGCTGTCAATGATAAAAATTTAAACTTTCAAGTGAAAATCAGAATTATGGAAAATTTCTATCTGCCCATCATGAGTTCACAGATTCCCCAAACTTAAAGGCTCTTCTGATGATATTGCACAATGAAATAAGTATATTTGGAAGATGTGCATAAATAACTCACTGAATCAGTATTTTCCAAGTGACCAAGCATGATGCTACAAAAGTATGCATAGGTTAAAAAAAAAAAAAAATCCATTCAAGGTCCAAGACAGACTGATACATTTGAATAAAACAGAGTACAAAAAGGTCATTGATGTTTCAGATTCAACACTGCAACTAATCTTTAAGAAACCACACTTACCAAGTTAGGGTATAGTATCAAAGACTATTCATAATTAAGTGAAAGGGTTATTAAAATACTCCTCCATTTTTTTTTTATAAGTTCTGTTTATTATGTTTATTATTTTTCCTGGTATTTACTATTACAACTTTAATTTTGGTATATTATCTTTAGACAGTTCAGCTGACCCTCTGCCATGTACTGTGGGATACTCAGCAGACCCAGACAGCCTTCCTCCCACGCTGACCCCTCTTCCAGTTTCTGCTATTTTTATTTTTGCTATTTTGTTATCTTTTGTTACCTTTCTAGCTTAAAAAAAAAAAAGATGTAAATCTCTAATTTTTCATCTATGAATCCTTCCTAGAAAAGATGAAGAGAATGTTTCACTTGCTTCTACTTCTCTTCCCCAATTTCTCCTCGTGATTTTTGTTAGCTATATTATCTTTATGTTGTCAAGGGTTAAGATATTTTTGCTTTAGTCTGAAATTCAAGTTGAGCCTTCTGCATTTGTCTCTGCATTGACTCTAAAACTTTTCGAACTTAGAACATAATGATTATGTAAGTACTGTTCATTGTAAGAGCAGTGTGATGTGACTCATGGAAAAGTAAATGTAATTCTACATTGTTAAATCCCTCTGGTCAAAGCAGAATGTCTCCAGCATAAAGGTACAAATTTCCTACCTGTTAATTCTGAATTATTTTATTTTATTTTATTTTATTTTATTATTTTTTAGGCGAGACAACCCTTAGTTGACCTCACAGAATGCAAGGACCTTGTCAGCTTACAATCTCTTATTTTTTATGCCTACAGCACCTGGTCTCCCTAGGTGGTCTCCCATCCAAGTACTAACCAGGCCTGACTCTGCTTAGCTTCCAAGATCAGATGAGATCGGGCTTGTTCAGGGTAGCATGGCCGTAGACCTAAATTTTTTAGACCAGTGTTGTCTAGTAGAACATTTTGTGGTGATGGAAATGTTCTCTATCTGTGTTGGCCATACTAGCTACTAGAACATGAATGTCCCTTGTGTGACTGATTGATGACCCGAATCTTTAATATTAATTAATCTTAATTACTTTAAAGTTAAATATCAACAACCACATGCCATCAGTGGCTAAAGTCCTAGGCAGTTCAGTTCCAGGCTACACTATGATACTCTTTCCCTTATCTTCCACCATCTAAGGCTTATCTACTATTATTGAGCTCCTCCCATAACAAACATCTCCATTTCTTGGGAGACAACTATGAACAGGCACTGTGATATTCTTCGAACATTATCTCCCCCTTTCCAAGACCCTGAAAGGATGATGTTACCACCCCACTTCACAGATGACAGACCATGATGCCTGGGGGTTGTTACCCATGATTCTTGGAGGTTAAGTTACTTACCCACGATTCCCAGAGGTTAAGTTACCCATGATTCCTAGAGGTCGTTACCCATGATTCCTGGAGGTTAAATTACCCATGATTCCTAAAGGTTGTTACTCATGATTCCTAGAAACTATGCTACCCATGATTCCTGGAGATTAAGTTACCCATGATTCCTAGAGGTTGTTACCCATAATTCCTAGAAACTATGTTACCCATGATTCCCGGAGGTTAAGTTACCCATGATTCCTGGAGGTTAAGTTACCCAGCAGACATATATCTGGGAGAGATAGCTGAGCTAGGGTTTGAGAAGCCCGTGTTCCTACTATGCTTCCTCCTTGATCTCAGGACAAGACCCAGACCTGTGTTATGTGCTGGGAATTTAAGGGTGAAAGACCCAAACCCTGTCCTGGAGGCACCAAATGAAGCCGAGCAGTGATTATTTTCTGGGTCTGCTGTGATTGCTTTCATGAACTAGAGTTAGTATTAATTTTCACAGCTACTGTGCAAACAGGGTCTATTTGTTTATTTAACAATGATGTGTTCTAAGAAGATAAAGTCTATAAAATTTTTAAAGTGTGGCTAACTTTAACTTACCTCCTTTTGATAGGCTAGTCCAGCTTCATAGAGTTTAATAAAGAGGTACTGAGTCCATTTGTAGTAATCTGGCAAACACGTAGTTATTTCCTGTCAAAAGGGGAGAGGGAAATCATGCATAAGCCATTGTAAATACTGCTCCCACGCTACGCAATATATATATTAGTTTTGCAATTCATTTTGAAAAGCAATCATTTTACCAGCTGCAAAAATTTTACCAACCTATGATATTTTCTATCAATTGGTAAAGAGAGGGGAGAAGCAATTTGTTCTGGGAAGAGAGATGTTACTGAAATGTTGCCCCCACTTTCCCAGGGCATGTTTAATGATGAGAAAATCAATTTGAAGTCTTCTGTACACCCCTTCCTCCACCCATGCAGGTAACAGGTGAATTAGGTTGTACAAAATTGAGTAGTATTATTGTTGTCACCAAAAACATATTTTGGGGACCATGAAGCAAAAATCGTGACTGTCATTCATTTTGAAAGCAATCATAAAATTCAAGAGGAATATTTGCCTGCTTCCATACAATCCTCATTTGAAACAAATCTTGTGTTTCTAACTATAACCGGGGCCTCATAGCTCATTTAGACTCATTATACCCCATCTATCCCATTCTGTGAATCGGACCGGTGTCTAGAAGACCCATGAAATATATTATCATATATTAAACTTAGTGATAAATCACCTAGCTTGTATTTCCAAGCTTAACGCAAAGGTCCCCCAAATGTATTCTCTGTCCTGAAAACATGTGCTATAGAATCTTTAAAAATAGGTTATTGATAACCAACCTATAAGGTTTACCACTGATGAAGTCAAATAAGGGTAAAGACTTCTACATCCACACTGTTTCTTTTCTAGGGCTCTTCTTCACAAAATAGCTAATGTAAAAATGGATGCAGGACAGGGGACGTTCCAAATGGTCCCATTTGTTTCCGACTTTTGATAGAAGGCACACTTCTATAGAAAGTGCAAACAACTCAGCCTGTCTTCAGATGACTAAGTGAAGAGAGAACTTAAAACCGGGAAGGGAAGGCAAGTGTGGCAGGAGCTGAGCAAGGGGTCAGGGCAACTACTGGTGCTCCAAATGGGCTGTTTCTCTTATGTAAGATTCTTATGTATTATGTCCTTTTACGTGCTGCTTTATAAAAATAGCAGAATAATAACCACTAGAAAACAAAGAACTCTGATCACCAGTTCCACTCCCCGCCTGCAAGGCAGAGAGTGAATAACCAGCCAATCTCACAGCTTTGCCCACACGGTAGCTGTCCCCTGCCGGGCCGGCCCCAGGCAGTGCTGGAGCTGTGATTCTGAGCCACGTGCGCGACATAGCCTGTACCAGCTCCCAAGGCTCCATGAACGGCAAGTCTGCAGGGGTGTTGTGCACAAAGCACTTTACCAGCTCAAGAATCGGACCAGCGCAGTGTGGGTGGGCTTGCTCCCCAGAACCTCCCAATTCATCCTCATCCCTTCATTTCCTCACCAGCTACCCCGCCCCCTGCAGGCCTGGCACAGAACTCACTCATTTTCCTCAGTTTTCCAGACGAGCAACTGAAGAACTTGCATTACTAACAAAATCTAGGGCGGGATTCTGAGGCACCTGAAAATTATTTGTAAATGAAGAATGAACTAAATAGACACAGGAATTCCTATATGTTGAATCAAATCTGTATCCCCTCATGCAGGTTTCACAAACTAAATTCAAATTACATTGATCCACAAGATGAACTGGGATAGGGGGTGGGGGTAGGAGGAATGAGATAAAAATGCCCCCAGACCTTGTTATTGTGGATATGCTTGTTTTTCAAAATTATTATTCATTAGAGGTTTAAAAAAAACACGTGAAGCATACATGATAAAATGACAGTTGTTCAATTTGGAGCGTGAGAGTTCTCTTTTCTCTATTTTTGTGTGTATTTAAGTTTTTCATAATAAAGCATTGAAATATTTTTTAAATTGTTTTTTTTAAATACTTCTAATGAACATATCTGTCTATATTATACGTACGCATGCATGCATGCATGCAGGTATGTATGTATTTTCTCAGCCCTGAATCTGCTTCTGTAGATTGAGAGTAAAAATTACACAGCAATGGAACAGCAATATCTTCATTTAGGTTTATGGTTCTGGAAATCACTTTACCTAAAATAGAAGCAAGATGATGATCCAGTCAGGGGGGAAAAAAAATCGTTATCCAACCAAGCATTAGCCTGCTTTCAGTCAAACGTGAATGCAAAGTACGTTCTCTCTGAAGTGTCAGCTCTGCGGTGAGTGGAGGGTGGGGGCTGCAGGCCCCCTTCCTTCACCCTGCCTTCCAACCTGGGTCTGACCTGTGTTATTTATATTGGGTTTCTACGTACGTCATATGAAGAAAGGTGCCCTCAGCTGCTAAGAGTACATGATGAAAACCACTGCTCCAGGATCTCTAGGCCTTTCCCCACCGTGGAGGAGATAATGTTCCATGACGTGACCACTGCCGTACAAAGACATCACTTTTATTATATTATATCCCCGTGAGCTCTAGAAAGCTCAATCTAGCAGCAGAGAAACCAAGTTTACGCAGCTGGGACCTCAACTGGCATCATTCTTCCACACTGCAATTTTACATTCTACCTCGTTTTTAGCGGGAGAAATATTTTGCACATTCACAGCCAAACACAGCGCCCAAAACAGACAGTGAGCTCCCTCAGAATACGAGTGAGGCTCAGAACACCACGACCCTTTGAGACCTGCCACCCGCACCTCGGAATGCACGAATTAATAATAATAACTACGCCAGCCTTGCCAGGAGTTCCTGCAGCACAGTGCCTCGGCAGTGACGGAATGCACGGAGGCTGAGCCGCAGAGACCTGCTTTACTGCCCTTGATTAACACAGCACTCGGTCTGCGCAGGAAGACGCACGGCACTCATCACCTCGTGTGGACCTCCTTGAGGTCCCCTCAGGCTAGCACCCTTTGCTCCAGGAAGAGGGTATGACACAGAGTGATCGAAGGAAAGGAATCTGCTTTGGGGCCATTTAACTTGGGTTCAAGTCCTTGCATCGTCATTGGCTTTGTGGCCACGGCCAACGGTCCCCATCGAGAAAACAGGGGTAACGAAGCAGAGCCGAGAGGGCTATCGGGAGGACAAACTGAATAACGTATGTGAAGCACGTGCAGGGCACACGGGCGGCATCAGCAGTGCGACCGCCCCCGGCTTGGCTCGGAGCGAGCTGCAGGAGGAGCGAGGCTGGCTTCGTTTTTGCATTGCTCAGAGAAGGGCCGATGCCCCTGCCAGGCTACTGGGACAAGGCGAGAGGGAGAGGCAGAGGACTAGGGTCAAGGTAGCTTAGTGTCACCATCCCTTACCAAATATTGGCTTTCTGACTAAAAAGAGAAGGTGTTTACGAGGAAAAGACCGAAACAAATGACCCAGATAGAGAAATCCATGCAAGGGCGCCCCGGGTCACCTCTGGTGACAATCCGCCGCGGGGAGAGCCGGCTAGGAGGCCCCCTGCCCAGTGTCTGCCCTGGCAGGATTAGGTGCGTCTTTGTTTCTTCGTCCTGCTGCACTTTGACAGTCATTGCCCCCAGATCGCAGAACTGCTAAGGTCACTCCAAGCCATGTGCATTTCATTTGCACTGCAACCTCACAATTCTTTAGGGTTAGCTATCAGGATATAACAAAATAAAACGAACGAAAACCTGCGGCAACATGTTTATCGGGCCAGCCTTTCAGCAGTCCTGCACGCTGGGAAATAAAGGCAGTGAGGAAGGCGCGTGGCTGCCGAGCGGCACACTTCCCAGCGACAAGGCTTCGCCTCCCCTTCTCCTGTCCCACCATGAGCATGAGCCACCTGCCTTCCAAACAATCAGTCTTGGAAGCGGAGCAGTGCTCACATGCCTTTTTAAAAAATGATCTTTTGTAACACGCATTCTTGTCATTTGCTTTTTACTGCAAGGGAAACGGATGATAATGACCTTGCTCTTCAGTCCCTCCCAGGTTCTCTGAAAGGAAGAGGTTCTAAAAGCACAGCTCAAAGGCCAGAGAAATCGGCCCCAGGATTCATATTGTGCAGCGTAGAAAAAATATATACATCTGTTCTGTGACAGATGTTCCTCGCGGGTGACTGTTCATGGTTCTGGTCCACAGCTCTGTGCACCTGCTGTGTTGGAAGAAGGAAGGAGGCTTATGAGGAAATCTGCTGGATCAGGACACTCGTGGCCAACCCTGCACTGAGTCCTCTAAACACTAAGCGCTCAAACTTGGTTGCACGTTGGAATGGAGCTTTAAAAGCTGCTGGTGTCCGGGTCTCACCACGCCGCCTGAAATGTCACATGCGGCCAAGGTTGGGGAGCGCTGCAGAGAGGTTCCCCCCAACCACACCGCCCTCTCAAACACTGCGTGAGAGACGGGGTCCTGTCCTGCCCTGGATTTCCACAGAACTTAATAAATTCTTCACAGAGCCTAGCGTACTGGGGAAAAAAAATACCAACATAGAAACAAACACTAGGCTGCCTCGGAATGACATTGACCATGGTGTCTGAGCATTGGCTCTGCCATGGACTTGCTGGTGACCTTGGACATATGGCTCATCTCTCCAGGCCCACTTTCCTCATCTGGGAACTATGATGCTGTAGCTACCGTGAGGATCGTGGGATCTGAAGAGGGTTAGCTTGTCTTTCCAACACTGTCTGGCCCAGTATGGGTATAAAGCAGGTGCTCAGTAAATCCTCATTAAACGCAACAAATACATCAAAATGCAGGTGCTCAGGTGCTACTATATTTAAAGAACAATGCCTTGAGAGCCCTTGTTCATTTTCTTAACTACAACAGGCTTTCCAAAAATGTCCCTGGGACTAGAATCTACTTTCTTCACTCTAAACGTTGTCAAACATGAGTGGGGTCATGTGAGAACTGCCATTCCAATTCAGGCCGCACAGAGCGCTTTAAGAAACGCGTGTGCCGAACCTCCAAACGCCCAAAGGCAGATGAAGAAGAATCACGTTTGTCCCTATCAGAAACTTCCACATCACAAACAAACGGTGGCTTTTTAAGAGAAGACTCACTTTTGAAACTGAGATCAGTTTCTCAACTCCCTCCCTAGTAGTATAAGGCTGGTTCAGAATTCTGTTTCTTCCTATTTAATGCTCCAATGAGAAAACATTCACTAAAGATCTACTGCCCGGTCCTAAGAGACTCACTCATCAGCTAGAGGTGCAGAGAACAAGAATGGATTTCCCACCCAAGTCAAGGTTCTGTTTGTTCATTCACTCGCTGAATTATGCCAGGATGGTTACTGAGTACCATGTACACATCGGCACTGGGCGAGGTGGCATGAAGATGGCCTCTCTTCCATGACTGAGAAGATCAGGGCCATCTGCCGTAGGCCTTTTCATAGTCTCTCCTCTCGCAAGCATAGTTCTCTGAATTGTCATCCCCGCCCCGTCCCATTCATTCCCGTTCTCTGCGAGGGGAGAGGGGAGAGAGGCGATCCAGAACCCACCGTAACACACCCACAGGCATCCCAGGCCCTGGCCCTGGCCCTCCTGCCACTCCAGTTTCTGCTTTGTTCCATCTCGTTTGTATCTTTCCCAACAACTCTGTCATCTGCGGGCCCAGTCAGGGGTCCCTGTCCTAGAACACAGGGCCACCTCTTGCTCCTTCCTAAACTGCTCTCCCCGGCGGCTCCCACTGCTCAGGCTTCCGCGGCCTCACTGGCCGCTTCCTCTTCTCCTCATCTCATCTCTCTTCCTTTAACTGTTTGTTAAATTCCATCTTTGCCAAGCTTCTGCCTCTGGCCTCTTTTATCTCCCCTAGTCTCCTCCTCAATGCAGAGTTGAAGGAACAGGTGTTAATATCAACGTAATTAATTAATCATGAACCTACCATTTGTCTGAGAATTCATTTTGAGGTAGTTATGCTTCTTCACCTCAGGACTAACTTTAGACTGAAAATAACCATTTAATGAATAACCTCTTAATGGCAAATGCTAGACACTGTGCTTTTGTAGAACATGCATTTTGTTCTTAAAGGTCTTGTATTTCACATCCAGGGCTAAATTCTCAAGTGATTTGAAAGGTTCGTGTTCTACATGCTCTTCAGCCAATTTAGACAATGAGCATAAATGGAAGGGAAGTCATGGTCTTTGCAGTTTTAAACACAACTCACACAATCCTTCTGAACTGAAATCTGCTTGGTTAGTGAGCTCCTGTTTTTACTTTGTTCTTGACCATTATTTTTTTAGCACTGCTGTTTTTATGGTAACCTAAAAGCTGTCTCCCACTACAAACTACACTAGATTCTGAGAACTACCCATAATTGGACGAGAAGCAATAATGTGCTTAATTTCTTGGTAACTGTCCTTTTTTGCCAGCCGACAAGAATTTCATCGAGGCAGTCTCACAACACAGACAGCTTTTCTAACTAGACAGTTGGGAACAGAAAACCCTCCATTAAACTACAGATGAGACTAATGGGTTTGAATTACAACTTGTTATCTGTCTGCTTGAACAGACGCCAGTATTTCCACCATCCAAGCCAAACTGGCTCTCCACAATTGTCGCATTTTTCTAAACGGAAAAGAACATGAACTTTACCTGCAATGTGCCTGAAAATTTCAGGACCAAGAGGACAGAGTCATCTGAAAGGTATTTTTTGAGACGTGAGTTCTCCGGGTTTCCTGAGTTACGTGAAGGCTGTTTGTTAGACGTGGGCGCGAATCCAGAGGAAGCAAAAACATCCAGCCATCGATTGCGCGGATGCAAAACGGTGACGGCGGCACCCGAAATGAGCTGCGCCGCTGCCCGCCAGCTCCACCAACAATCAGTGGACGCCTGTCAGCTTTCACGGGTGACATGGACCAAAAAATAAATAAAACCGTATGGAGAAGAAGGTGGACTGGCTAGGAACCTCTACATCTGAAGGATGACACAGTGGTGAGTTCCACGGATTTTCTTCATGCCTCATAAGTCCCAGGGTGGGAGCTAATGGAGCCCAAAACCCAGCAATGCCAAGAAATACAGGCAAGAAGAAAAGAAAAAAGAAAGAAAAGAAAAAGAAAAGCCTGGCTCTCTCTCACCAGAGTACCAGGAAAGGGACAATCTGGCAAGAGAAAATTTAAACAATAACTGCTCTACTCCAGCCAACACCACGGGAAACACGACGGCCCCAGCCCCACCAGCAAAGCCTTAGTGGAGACCCTACGCTTACGACCCCCGGAGATGATAACAAAGCCCCCCAACCTCTGCGCCAGGGTGGTGTCAAAGGAAGTCAGGTGAAGAGCCAGGACTTCTCCGTCACCCCACCTCTGGGCGTTACTGAACAACGCCCTCCCGGAAGAGACCGCAGGGGGAGTCTGGACTTTAAACTACTCCAACCAGCAGCAATGAGGTGCCGCTCCCGCTCCCTGATGGGACAGTGTCAGAAGAGGTGGGATGGATCCTAGACTGGATCCTAGACTCCCAGGTCCACGGAGAAGGAAAGATGCGGGCTCCCGCTGTGCCCACTGAAGCAGCTATCAGAGGAGACCTTCTAATAAACAATGATTAAATAAGATCCAGCGTCTTAAAAGAATCCCCCTAATGTCCAGGTTTCAATTGAGAATCATTAGCCATACCAAGAACCAGGAAGATTTCAAAGTGATTGAGGAAAAGGCAATCAACATAAGGCAACACCACGATGACCAAAATATCAAAATTATCTGACAAGGATTTGAAAGCAGCCAGTCGAGAAAAAATTTCAGCAAGAAATTATAAACAGGCTTGAAACAAACAGTAAAGCAGAAAGCCTCTACAGAGAAAGAGAAGTCATAAAGAACCAAATGGAAATTTTAGAACTGAATAATACAATAACTGACATAAAAAGCTCAATGGATGGGTTCACCATTGGATTGGAAGGGACGGAGGAAAAAATGAGTGAACTTGAAGACGGGGTAATAGAACTGATCCAATCTGAACAAAAGAGAGAAAACAGATGGGAAGGAAATGAACAGAGCTTCAGGGACATGTGGGTTTATAACAAAAGCTCTAACCGTTCATGTCACGGAATCTCACAAGGAGAGAAGGAGAGCGGAACTGAAAACGTATTAGAAGAAATAACTGCTGAAATTTTCTCGAATTTGGAAAAACAACATAAACCTACATATTCGAGAAGCTGAGCGAACCTCAAACAAAATAAAGCCAAAGAAATCCACTCCAAAACACGTCATAGTCAAATTTCTGAAAACTAAAGACAGAGAAAAAAAATGCATTATCATAGGGAGAAAACAATTCAAGAGATAGCCAAGTTCTTATCAGAAACCAAAGAGGTCAGGAAGAAGTGGAACAATATTTTCTGAGTGATAAAAGAAAGGAACTATCAACCTAGAAGTGTGGATTCGGTGAAATTATTCTTCAACAATGACGAGGAAATCGGGACATTCTCAGGTGAAGAAAAGCTAAGAGAGTTGGTCATGAGCAAACCTACGCTTAAAAAAAATGACTAACAGCTGTTCTCTACGCAGAAGGAGAATGATAAAAGAGAGAATCCTGAAACATTAGTAATGAAGAAAGAACAAAGAAAGAAACAAAATTATGGGTAAATACAACAGACTGTCTCTTGAGTTTTCAGCATTGTTTGGTGGTTGAAGCAAAAATTATAAACACTAATGTGGTTCTCAATGTACGTATCTGTTCCAGGTGGACGGTGTCAGAACTGAGTTAAACTGTAGGACACACAGCTGGTGTTGCAGAATTTCCTGATGTGCGGAAAACTCACACATTTGGTGTCATAAGTTGTGGGGCAGTTCAGTACAGAGAGTAGAGGAGACACACAGAGCAGTGTGAGTTTTCCCTCTAGCAAATCACATGGAATATATTCTCTGATCATGATGGCATCGAACATGAATTCAAGATCAGAACTTTAATAGGAAAATCTCCAAATATTTGGAATCCGAAGAACACACTTCCAAATGGTCCATGAATCAAAGAGGAAGTTTTGAGAGAAATTTAAAAATTCGAGAAAATTAAAATACAATAGATGAAATTTTAAGGGATGCAGCTAAAGCAGCGCTCACATTAGAATTCAGAAAAAGTATCAAATCAATAATCAAAGCTCTTCAAGAAACTAGAAAAATAATAACAAAATAAACTCAGAGAAAGATGAAGGAAGAAAATAATAAAGACAAAAGTGGACATCGATGAAATTGTAAATAGAAAAAATATCAAGAGAAAAATCAATGAAACGAAGAAGTTGCTTATTGGAAAGATCAATAAAACTGACAAAGAACAAGAGAAAAAACAGATTACTAATATCAGAAACAAAACAGAGGTATCACTATAGAACTTCCAGGCATCAGAAGGATAATAACGGGATACTACAAACAACTCTACACGTGTGATTTTGACAACCTAGATAAAATGGACTAATTCTCAAAAAGCACGGACTACCACAATTCCCCCAATATGAAACAGATAACTTGAATAGCCTATAACTATTAAAGAAGTTAAATTCATAATTAAAAACCACCTCAAAGAGAAATCCCCAGGCCCAGATGGTTTCACTGGAGAATTCAACCAAATGTTTAAAGAATTAACACCAATTTTACATACTCTCTTCCAGAAAATAGAAAGGAAACTATGCTAAACTCATTCTCTGAAGTCAGGATTACCCCGATACCAAAACCAGCAAAGACATCTTGAGAAAACTATAAAGCCGTATCCCTTGTGAATATGGAGGTAAAAATTCTTAACGAGATATTAGCAAACAGAATTGAGCAGTATGTAGGAAAAAATTATACAGCATGAACAAGTGGGTTCATTCTCAGGATGCAGGGCTGGTTCAATATTAAAAAAATCAATCAATGTAATAATCCATCATATTAGCAAGTTGAAGAAGAAAAATCACAGTATCATATCATTTGATGCAGAAATGCATCTGACCAAATTCGGTACCCATTAAGAACTAAAACTTTCAGAAATCTAAAAACAGAAGGAGCTACCATAACTTGATAACGAACACCTACAAAAGAAGCTCCTGTGATCTCATCCATAACGGCGAAAGATTAAATGCTTTCCCTCCTAAAAGCAGGAACAAGACAAGTGTCAAATCAATAATCTAAGCTCTCGCTTTAAGAAACTTGAAAAATACAAGCGAAATAAGCTCAGAGAAAGCAGTGCTCTCACCACTGCTCTTCAACAAAGGGTTGGAGGTTTTCTCCAGAGAAATAAAACAAAATAAAACAAGAAAAAGAAACAAATGGCGTGCAAAAAAAATAAAAAATAAAAAAAGAATAAAAATGCCCCCGTTTGCAGATGACATAATGGTTTACATAGATTAGCTATAAAAAAAGTCTCTTAGAACTAATAAGTAAGTTCATAAAGGTCACCAAATACATGATCAACATTCAAAAACCAATTCTATCCTAATAAACTAACAATGAAAACATAAAAAATAAAAGTGAAAATATAATACCACTTACAAGCACTCAAAAATAATTAAATACTTAGGTATAAAGCTAACGAAGCATGTGCATAAGGTGTGAGTTGAAAATAACAAAGCGCTAATCAAAGAAACTTAAGAAGAACTAAATAAATGAGACATTCTGCATTAATAAATTGAAAGACGATTCTGGAATGAGGAAATTATCAAAAATGTACAAAAGACATTAGGATTAATGAGTGTTTTTGCAAGACTGCAGGATATGAAATGAATAGAAAACAAAATTATATTGCTGTTACCAGAAAAAAATGGACAAAAATTAAAAAATAAATAACGAATGACTATTTCTTCAGAAGGCGAAAGGAAGTATAAACGCCAATGCAGGGGAGAAACACACTGTGGCGGAATGAGGAGGCGCAGAGGGGAACAGGAACATGGGGAAGGAGGAGAAGGGAGAGGGCGCCTTGCTGGGGCGCCTTCGACCCCGAGGCACTCCGAACTGGAGTGCCCCGTGCACTGGACAACAGCAAATTAGACACTGTGCTTTGAAATCGCAGGGCGTCCTCGAGCAATTTTTAAGAGCGGTCCTTTCTTCACTGGGAAAAGTTTCCCAGCTTTTATTTTCACATCCAAAGTTTGGGGTTTTTTTCTTCCTTTTTTTTTTTATTATTATGGTAAAATGCACATAGAATTTACCATCTTAACCATTGTTAAGGGTCTACAGTAGTCCCCCTTATTCGCGGGGGATCTGTTCCAAGACCTTCAGTGGATGCCTGAAACCGCGGATAGCACAGAAATCTGAATATACCGTGTTTTTTCCTACATATACACACCTATGATGAGGTTTAATTTATAAATTAGGCACGTCAAGAGGTTAACAACAATAACTAATAATCACATACAGCAATTATAACAATATATGATAGTAAAAGTTATGTGAATGTGGTCTCTCACGCTCTCAAAATACCTTATCGTATTGTACTCACCTTTAGTACTTTACGGCTTCTCTCTGGCATATCCAGATTGCCAGCATCATTACTCTTACACTGTGAAGCCACCGTTAAGTATAACCTCAGCAATCAGGGCAGAGACCCACAACATACAGAGGACATCCCTGACTCCTGCAAGCTGCGTGTAAGCTGCTTCAGAAACACGGATGCAGGTGCCTGCCGTTGGGGCTATGGGGTGAGGGGTGGGTAGCCATCATTGAGATCGGAACTTAAATGGACCAAAATCAACTTCAATTTACCACCCGAGCCTTCCCCTGGAAGCTGGACTTCAGCAGACTGCAGGGTTCCAGAACAGGCACATCAGGCAGGTTCCGCCAGTGCCACGGCTGTCTAGATTGGGAGACAGATTCCCGGTGCTTCCCACACTCTGCCATCTTCCTAGAATCCCCTCCTCCAAGCTCATTGTTACAATCAGCTTGGTCATCAGTGGTTTCCTGAGCCCCATGCCCCCTCTTTCCAGGGGCTACTGTTGAGCCCTCTTTGTAAAAACTCACCCTTCCCCTGGTTTCTGTGGCATCATCTTCACTGCGATTCCTCCAACCCTGGGCCTTTCTCGGGCTCCTCCTCAGCTCTTGACCCTCGCATTTGAGACATTCTGGGCCCTCTATTTTCTCTACAGCCTCCCTTCTCCCTTGGTGATTTCACCCAGTTTAATCTCCCAAAGCGGCCCCCAGCAAGTCCTTCCCTGTCAAAACATGCACGCTGCTCCTTACATTGAGAGATGGGTCTAATTCCTCGATCTTTCTATCTCGTAGTTTTTTCTTGCAAATTTGTTTAGCTGGCAATGTCCTTGGGCCATTTGCCAGTTTCCCTCGGATCTTCCAGGATCTTATTGGAAGAAAAAAAATTTTTAATTTCGGGCTCACCTGAAATTGACTTCTACATATAATTTCTCAAACAAGAGATATGTTTTGACAGTAAGTTTGAAAGGTTATTTGAAAAGTTAATTTAGGGCGATGAGATGCTATGAATAACTCTCATCCTGGAATGGCTCATCCTTCATAGTGATTGGACATCTCTTAAGCAGTTTACCTTATAAGAAATATATGTGAAACCCAAGTGTGAAACTCCAGGAGAAAACAGCACTCCCAGAACTTGCAGTATAATATAGAAACCACCTCCCTAAAAGTGCCAGTCAGCCTCGTGCCCCTCTTTTGCCCTGGCCTGTCCCCCACCCCTGCTCGAAGTACCATCACAGTCTCGTTGTCAATTTATATACTTAAAACAACAAATCAAACAATTCATTTGATAAAGCCACTCATTTCCAAAAAGTACCATACGTTCCAAAACAGATGTCAGTGAAATTTAATTCAGTGAATTAAAAACTAAAAATACCAGCGAATGCTTTAAACTACAGCTTTTAGAAAAGGTGAAAAACAAGGCTGATTGGTCAAAGAACAAATGAGAGGCAGTCTGGGGGGCCTCGGGGTACCTTGTGGGTACAGGCCTGTCATCTCTCCCATTTAAACATAAACACCCAAAGCAACTCTTTCTTTCATATAGAACATATGAAACCATACCCCTGTCTCATTCTGTTCACACCCACAAAAATCATTTCTAAACGAACTGGAGATCTGAGGGAGAAAGGCTAAGTGAATTTCTTTATGGAAATATTTTATAAACAAGATGCGAGGAAGACTAACCATAAAGGAAATAACCGATGAATTTGATTACACTGAAATAAATCTGTTAATCAATAGTCCACCTTGAAAAGATTAAAAGGGCGAGACCCAGCCTGGGAAAAGATATTTGTAACACATGTAACTGACGAAGGGGTCCTATCCAGAACACATAAGGAACTCCCGCAAGACAATGACACCCAAAGGAGGATATTCAAATAGTCAGTAAAGATAAGAAAAGGTGCTCAACCCCATGAGCAATCAAGGAAAGTCAAAGCACAGCGAGAAACTCACCGGACTGGCCACATTTTAAAAGTCTGATCATAGCAACTGCTGTGGGGACGTGGAATAAAGGACGGAAACGTAGGCTGGGGCGGCCCCTTGGGAAACCCGGCAGCAGCGGCTACGGCGGCTGGAGGGACCCATCCCCTGCGTCCCGGCCACTCCACCTGCAGGTGGGGACGCGCCGACGGAAGCGAGCGCCGCGGACGAGGACGTCTACAGCGGCTCCGTGGTAACAGCGGGGGACGGGCGGAACCCGGAAGTGCCCAGCGAGTCGCCGACACTCCAGTGGACAAGCAGGTCACGTTACCTGTATACGGGAAAACTACGCGGCATTGGAAATACATGAATTACGGCCGCATTCGAGAGCCAGGATGGCTGTTCGAAACGTAATGTCGATGGCTCCTACTGGCCAAATCTGGACATCTTGAACGTCAAAACGTAACTGTTTATAAACACACTGAGTAAATTAAAATCAATGTATTTATAGCGATATAAAACAGAGGGATAGACAGAAGCTCTTCATCACGAAGGAATGCCAGCTAATAAATGCAGGAAGAATGGCAGAAGATGCTCACCCATTTTTCAGTCTTCAGTGTAATAAATGAGTCAGGTAAGGGCCTAAAACCCTGGCTGGAAGGTTGCTGGGAAATGAAATAGTCATATGGTGCCAAAGTGTCATCCTACAAATTACTAACGAATTATAAAGGGGAGCGTGTAGCTTTACCATAAAGAGATACAGCAATCGCCACCTTAACCTACGATCAAACCTGGCATCGCTCACAGTGAGACAACACGTCTCCCCAGGTGTGCATGAGCTATAAAGCACACAGCACGCACGCTGATTAAATTTAGAGGAAAAAAAAAAGATAATCTGATTCTAATCAAGCTCTAAGCCTAACATCCTATTTATAGTAATACAGAGGATAACAGAATAAGGTAAAGATGTTATGGCGAATTGTAACTTCCAAAGACGGCTGTGCCAATACACAGTCAACCCCACGTGCCTTTGTCATAACGGGACATGGACACTCTTCCCTCCTTGCAGAGGTGGAGCTGATGTTCCCTACCTGGCATGTGGCCAGGCCTATGCCTATGGAGGAAGCAACAGTGAGTCACTTCTAAGAGTCACTTCTAAGGCAGGGCCACAAGGTGTAGCATCTGCTTTTTCTCTCAGGACTCACACCCGGGAGCCTTTAATCAACATGTGAGATGTCTGGCTGCCCTGCAGCCACCAGGCTGGAGAGATGAGGTGGAGGGAGGGGAGGGGAGAGGAAAAGGGTGGGGGAGAGTTGCGGGGGGGGGGCAGGGAGGATGGAAAGGAGAGGAGGAGGGAGAGAGGGGGAGGGATGCCTGGGGAGCTCGAGCTGCTCCAGCCCCAGCCACGAGACATGCGTGTGGGCAGGCCCTTCGGATGACTCCCACCCAGCCTCCGAGCCGCCCGGATCATGCTTAATTGCACAGCGACAAGCTAGACTTGCCAAACCCTGCCCAGATTGCAGAAACATAGACAAAATGAATGCTGGTGCTGTTCTAAGCCGCTAAATTTTGGTGTGCAGCCACCGTAACTGGAACTGATGCCTGAAGAACCAGACACATCCAAACCGTGAGACCTTCTACAAAAGCGCTACACTGAACTCCTCGAAAGCCAAAGTCATTGTCTTGGTCTGGTCTGCTTGGGCGGCCACAACAAAACGCCACCAGCTGCGTGGCTTAGACCACAAGTTTATTTTCTCACAGTCCCGGAGGTTGGCTGTCCGGGATCAGGGTGCCGGCAGGGTGGGGTTCTGGGGAGAGCTCCCTTCCTGGCTTGCAGGTGGCAGGGCACAAACATTCAGTCTATAAGAACCATTAAAAAACAAAAAGGGTGCGGGGATGTGGCAGGAAGCACGGCCTCCCAGAGAGGGCCGCACCCTAACCCCGGAACCTGTGACCATGTTAGTTAAGCGGCTACAAGCATTTTGTGGATGTGATTAAAACAAGGAGAGTATCTTAAATTATCCAGGTGAGCCCAGTTTAATCGCACGGGCAGGTAAAGGCAGAGACCTCTGGCTGCAGTCAGGGAGATGCGGCAGAAAGAACTGACGGTAGGCTTGTACGTTGATCCCTACCTAATAAGGTTTGGGAGCACGATCATTCCCAAGATCCCGGTTTTCCAAACAGAAAAACAAAATCACAGACCTCCTGAGTCGGAAACTCTGGAGGTGGGTCCCAGAAACCCAGGCTTTAACAAGCCCTCCTGGTGATTCTGATGCTCGCCAAGGCCAAGGGACCACCGGTATGAGGATATATATGAATAAACCTAATTTATTTTTCATGGAGTAGCAACATCATCCTCAAGACCTCGTGGATGCTGCTTGCCGCTGTCTCCACACAACTACAGGCATCATCTGTCAAAGGTTTGCACCCGCCGATGCTCAAGACTGACCTGGAGGCCTCATTCAGCCGCGGAGGGAGAGTTTGTACTTATTTTCTAAGGCATTTAAAGAATGATCTAATCTCTTCAATAACCAAAAGCAGCATTCTCCTGCAAAGAAGGCTGAGATCATGCCCACCACGTGTGAATGGCAAGACTCACCACCAAAACGCAGACCTCAGATAAGCGCCCAAGATCCTGTCTCCTAAAAGCACTTGACGAGCATGGCATCAGGACGCCCTAGTCCCATGAGCCGGCATGCATCCCTTGACAGAGACGACCGGACCCGGCTCGCGACCGCCAGTGGTGACGGCGGATGAAACAACAGCCACATTTATTGAGCAGCCCCAAGAGACCTCTTTCTTTAGTTTGGGGCTGACGAATCCAAAAACATTCTCCTGGCTGAAGCAGCGAAAAACTTATCTCACGTGTTGCAGGCTGGTAAGCGCCGAGCTGGCTCGGCTGTGCATGAGGCCGGCGGCACGTGTGCTGTGCCTTCGTGATGAGACCGTGGTCCCCAACCTCACGATGACTGCGGATCCGAACAGGGACCCTTCGGCACCAGCATCGACCTTGCCGTACACAGGGGAAGCGCTGAAAGATCAGCTAAAACCAAGGTGTCCTTTTCCCTCCCAACCAAGGGAAACCTGGGGGTGTGGTGGACAAAAGGTTAATTTTCTGACTCGGAGGGAGAACAAGTTTCCTAAAGCCAGAGATTTGCCAGACTAACGTCTGCACCCCCGCGTAAGGACTTGAGCGAGGACTCGCAGAGTCAAACACTCGGGTGCCTGTTTTGTGTTGTCAAGGCAACCGCTGCTCCCAGCTCCCACGACAGACATCTTCCCGACGGCGTTTTCAGGAGTGTGCTTACCCCCAAGTTCTTTCTGTTTTAAGCTATTCTTTGAATTCTTTTAAAATGAAAAAAAAAAAAAAAAACGTTAAAAACATGTATTTCTGTTATTCCGGAGCCCTCCTTATTTCTTGTGTTTAATCCTTCCTATCGAATGTCTAGTCCTCTGTGCAAATAAAGGCCAAGGTAGTAGGGGCCTTGAAGCCCTAGCAATTTTCACTCTGTAATCATACACATTGTGAAAATCACATAAGTTGTGAAAATCATGAAAATAAATCCTGCGGGTTGTGGTCCAAAGAGCTTTTGAGTTTGGGATGGAAAGAGAGGACTGCCCTCGACACAGGGTGGAGAAGAAAAGGCTCAACGGAGACCCCGGAATCGCAGGCAAACCACCCCATGCTGCGAAGAACGACAAGACGACCAGGGAAACCTGCAGAACGACTGCCCTTCAGTGATGTCACGTGTCACCGGCAGAGCCCAAAGGCACCAAAAGCCTGTCCAGGTAAGAATCCTGACAGAGCGGGGTCCTGGGGCGCCTCTTCCACGGCTCTGGGGAACCGCACCCCGCGTCCCCCTCAGCCCGCACGCCCTTGGGGAAGGGTGCGAGGCTGCGCGCTGAGCCTGTTCTGGTGGACGACTGCCCGAGGGGACAGTAGTGCCTGCGATTTCTCTGGCCCGACACGGGCGGAGCCATTGGTCAGTCTTACCGCTGGGTGCCGACATGCACAGAAGCCTGAACATGAGAACAGCAGAAGGAAATCAGACACGGGGATTTAAAACCCAGCGAAAATGAGTGTAAATAAAAACGCCTAAGAGCTTCACGATAAAGGAACTCAGCAAACGGTCAACTCTTGATTACGCCAGTAAGGGAGAACGAGACAAGCTGAATTAATCCAAACATCGTTTATGGAATATGTGTCCATTTTGGTTTGTTCTGATTTTACACTGATGTTTTTGGGGGTTGATCGGCCAGCACCACAAACAATAAAGCCCTCTTCTGGCAGATTCTGCGGTATTATGTTGAATCCTATCCGGTTTGGACTTTATTTTCCTTCTTATTTTGCCTGGTTTTGAGGGGAACTCCTAGGGACTGCTCCTAAAATAATTATTCAAATGATTCCTGATAAAAATTGGGCCCCAAAGTCCACTTCAATTAACATTCATAGCCAGGGCCTGGTCCAGAACCAGCTCAGGTACTAGAGGCAGAGACGAGAAGACAGAGATCGAAGTCAGGGACGTACGTGCCCCAAGGGGCCACACCAAACAACTCGGAAGCCTACTCTGCCATCTGGCACGAGGAGCTCCTTGGGCCATTCCCCGGGGCCAGTTCACGATCTCCGAGGCCATAACATGGACCCATGCGTGTCAAAGGCCACCCATCCCTTCTCCTCAGAAAGGCTGCCAATCATCCCACAAGGTGAGTGTCCGCAAAGAAACACTCCTCTCTTCTCTCATTGCACAGTTTGGAATTTTATTTCCTCTTCACTCTTCCCTCAGTAGATGTTCAGCTATTCAGATCTGGCTTTCAGTTTCTTACTTTCCATCTTCTGAAAAATAAACAAGCGTTTTGGGAATAATATCTGAAAAAGTGAAACGCAGTGCTGTGCTAAAAGCCATCATCTGATGATCGTTCTGGCTCACCAGAAATGCATTAATTCCAGAAATGCAGAAAGTTTTTTTTTTAACCCAGAGAATTAAGCCTTTTATGAAAGAAAAAGGAGAATGCGACTCAAGGGCTGGACCATTCCTCCAGGATTTCCCGCTCAGGGAAAGACAGGACGAATGAGGCTGTGACCCAGGTTTTAAAGTTGGCTTTCTCTATCTGGGGGAGGAAGATAACACTTCTGAGCCATCTTATTTTTAAAATATTCTGCTAATCGTCAGCTAGCCATCTGTTGAGTTATCTGGTTTTTATGAGACTTTAGGAATATTATCTAGCAAAGGGCACAGATTTGTCTAGTCAATTAAATAAACTAGTCCTCCACCGCCTTGCTTTACCTAAAGTTCCATGTGACCAAACAGACTGTAAAGGTTTAATCCAAAAGCACGTGTGGACTTCTGGCCAAGAGGGCATCAAGAACACATGCATCCAAACTTGTTTCCATCGCTCCCATTAAATGACCAAGAGAACATAAGGATGGGGGTCAAGAGGACCGGAGCAGTACCGGCATCAACAGAAAGTGCCATCGACATGCCAGAAAGGTCAAGGAGTTTCGGCAGATGGGACCAGATTGAAGAAAAACACCACAAACCAAAGAGCGTCTCCACCTCTTAAGGACAGACTGGGTTGAGAAACAGGGCTCTGGCGCCCCCTATTCCAAATGACAAGGTCCAGAGGGGGCAGTGGGCTATGGGGCAGACGGAGCCCACAATCTAGACACCTCTGGCTGTGGTGGCTCAGCAGCACTTCAAGGAGGAGGGACCTGATGCCACAACTCACACGTGCCCTATCAGAGCAAAGAGAACGATGCACCAGGAGCAGTGAGTCCCCAAACCCAGACAGAAATAGATGATGCGGAGACAAGGATGGAGCTTCCCTCCCTCCCCTCTGGGCTGATGGATCTCTAAACCTATAGACTGACTGGACTAATCCACTAAGGAAACGAAGTGGGGGGGGGGGGGGTGGAGGGCGGTACCCACAGGGTGTCTACGAAGGGATCCTGAAACAAACAAGTACGCAGCATTCTAAACTCGAGGAAAGGATTTATTAAAGGAAGCAAAACTAATTTCCAAGAGCATCCCCTTGTATTCTCAAGAAAATTTCCGAACATCTATAGTCTACGAAGTTAAGGTAGTAAAATAAGTAGGAAAAAAAGCATCTGGCAAAGAGGCTTGAGAAAGAAAACGCAAACCGAGCGAGATAAAGAATACAAGAGAACTGGCATTTTTGAAATCTCTCAAGGGAAAAAAAAGAAAACAAAATCCAAAATGCAAGAGACTATAAAAAGAAACCCAAAACTTTGTTTCAAAAAGTCTAATTAGAAAATAATGACTAGTCACGAAAATAAATACAAATAGCTTACACTTTAAAGACTCTAGACCAGTCAAAAGGAGGTCCCTCCTACCCTCACACTTTGTCTACCTTTTAATTTTTTAATTAATTGTATCTGTAAGTGAGGCACCACAAGAATTCAACAAATAAAGGATAAAAAAAAAATGGGCAAAACATATTAAGGAAACAGAAACATGGCAGTAGAGACAGTGCCATCAACATTAAACAGTAAGAGGGAATCTCTGTTGGCAGATATTAAAACCAATTATACAGCAATCGTAACTAAAAGAGTTTAGTAATGACGTAATAATAAATGGATCAAATGAACAGTATATAAAATAAAGCTACCTTTATTTTACCCATGTTCGTTTATATACTATAATAAATGGATCAAAATAACTATATACTATATACTGTTCATTTGATCCATTTATTATAGTATATAAACGAACATGGGTAAAATAAAGGTAGCTTTTTAAAATCAATGAGGAAAAGACTGTTTACAAATTTTTTTTAAAAAAAAACAATTGGTTTTTTAGAAGAAGTAATTCCTTGTCTTCTATGCCAAAATAATTTCAGTTAAGTATAAAAACTAAATAAAAGATTGAGAAAAAATGTCAATGTATTTATCCCACCATAAATAGAACGCAGGGCAAACTACAAACTGAGGGAAAAGTGTTTTGACAAAATAAGAATCGTTAAAAAAATGACAAACATCTCCACCGACCTGGGCAAACAACATGACTAGATCATTCACACACACACACATACACCCCCAATTCAAACATTCGTTAAACACATTGAAAAGATACAATCAATACCAATAAATAAATATAGGTACAAACAACTGCGTAACAACTTGGGGGGAGGGTGTGAATTTGTACCTTTAACTATCATAAGCCAAATTACACCTTTAGGTTTCCTTGAAATTTAAGCACCATGAACCTTAAACTTACTTGTTCATGGCTTTTTTTTTTTTTTTTGAGAATTTACATTAGGAAATAATAAAATATGTGTGTCAAGATTTCTGCCTCAAGTGTGGAGGACGAAAACAGCTGTCGACTTGGCCAGTGGGTTGGCCCAGCCCTGCCACTGAGGAGACCGGCCATAAAATGATGTCAATAAAACCTCGTAGAAATTGTTAGGGTTCCAAAGAGATCATCACGGGTGTCTGGCCCGCGGTAGGGGCTCAGCAGCTACTGGACGGCGGTGGCGGCAGTGCTGGTATTCACCTACAACCTGCACTGCAGGTTCAAGGTCCCCAGCCTGAGACGCCTGTAGTCGAGTGTGCTTTAGAATCAAGGCCTTTCTGGAGATGGAAAGGTAATTATTTATTTAACCAAATAGGAGTGGGAGAGCACCTAGTCATCAGCCACACCACTATTCTTACAGTAAATATATGAATACTCGTTCTAAGGGAGATAGTTATCAGTTCAAGTCAGGTTTCGCAGTCAAATGAGTTATGAAGAAACTTTGTTTTGAGAGCTTCCTGGACCTCAGCTTTTCACAGGAGGGACTGAGATCCTGTATTTATAATAGGAAAACATTAAAATCTCTCTAAATGTATGATAAGGGAGAGGTTACATAAGTTACGGTGTCATCATAAGGTGGAAAACTATATAGCTATAAAAATCACTTTTTCAAAGAATATTTAATAAAATGGGAAGGTGTTCATAAACAATAGGTTAAAAAAAGCAAGATAAAAATACGCATTATGAATTCAATTTTACAACAGGAAATTACATAGATGTTTATAATTCCAAAATAAAACACTGCAAGGAACCATCCGGGATATTAAATTTGCCACAGCGACTTAACGTTCTTTTTTATACTTTTCTGTGTTTTCTAACCTATGATAACCGTGAAAATGATCAATCTGTGAACCATTTACGGTTGATGTTCTGGTGCAGGACTAGGTGAGTTATGCGTTAGAGGCTCAAGGAGTCCATCTTTGCCCTCAAGGAATCTACTGTCTCATCTCGGGAGTGCTCCCTGTGGACTGCCTGTCACTCCATTAGTGATTCTCTACTGGCACCTCAGGGCAACTTGACCCAGGGCTTTTTCACACCTCCACCACATGAGACACTGGCAACCTTGCAAGTACCTGGCAAAAATGGCATCAGGGTGCAATTAGAACTGATTCAGCCCAGACCTTATCTAAAGAAGCTACAAAAAAAAAAAAGTCAGGGACTATTTAAATACATTTGACTTTCGCTCTTTTTTACTATACTCATCAAATCTCAATCAGTTAAGAAATATTTGGGAAGGAGAAGGAAATCTCATTTGGGTTTGTTCCAGGTGCTTCTTAGGAGTAAAAAGATGAGAACTTGAATTTGACAGGCCCGGCAATGAACACCCCAATCACTTTGTGGAGTAAATGGGATGCTAAGATGGATCATGACATTGGAAGGGCCCTTCACGGGGGCCCAAGCAGGAGTCCATCTCACCTAACAGACCACCCACCGACGTCTAGGGGGTGAGCCTTCGGCCACGTCTTTGAAGAGCCCAGCCATACTCAGCCTGAATAGTTTCAACGTCCAGGTGACAGAATCATTACGAGCCCCCTTGAGCCTCGATTCTGAACTTGGAACAAAAGGTAAATAAATAGTCAATCGGCTTAACACCTAATCACCTAAAAGGACCACATGAGTTGCTACTTAATCACTTCTACATACATTCCAGGAGTATTTTTAAATTGTTGCTGAGGACAGCAGACACCCTTGTGTAAAGCTTCTGCCACACATAAATCCTAGCCAACGGTGACATTAAATAACCAGTTAACACTCTTAGCTTAATCCCGCAGAAAATTACTTGTTTGTAGGCAAATTATCCACTGGGGCTACTTTCTTATTTGTTGAGCGCTAATCCATCCCTCCTGCTTTCCGCCTCCCTCTGTGCTGCCGACCCAAACAGGAAGCACATGAAGTTGGCTGCGCACAGGCCCCCGCGATGAGAACCTTCGTGAAAATGCAGACCTCCAGGAAAAAGGGTTAACTCACCCTGTCCCAGCTGAAACACAGGCCCAGGCGATCCAGCTGTTTCCTCATGTATTTAATATTGCTGTGAAACAAAGGAGAAGAGGTTTGGTCTTCGGAGAAGGGAAAAGCCAGAAACAAACTACACTTGAGAATGTGAAGGGAAACTGGAAAAGTCTATTATCCCAAAGGGCTTTATGTGTTGCTCTGCCCTTGCCAAAAGAAAAAAAGAAAAAAAAAAGTTAATCACTAAAAATCAATGAAAATGTCCCCATGGTAGAAGACATCTATTCTTTGGACTCAGTTTAGAGTCTACTAGAAATTACAATGGCATTGGGTCCTGGGGACAGGACCCTCCTCTGTCCACTCAGAGAGGCAACTCCTTGGCACACGCACCCCTGGCCTGTCCACATCCGTATTCCAAACGGGGTTAAACTGAGCATGGACAAGTTCAAAATCCACTGAAAAAAAAAAAATCTTAACATGCAAACTGTGGGATTCCAAAGGAAAGCTGGTCCCATGCTTTGTCGATCAGAACCCGAATTCTGAAACTGTCCAATAACCGAGAAAGAAGGAGAGAAGCGAATCAATCAACTTCAATACAAAGTGAGATAAGGAAATACATCGTTTTCTCTTTTTGTTACGGAAAATGAACTAATTCATTTCTACTGCATCCTCTTTTAGTTCAAGCAGACTGAAAATACGAAAAGCCATGAAAAAAATTCTCTATGCGATCTTTGATTAGCTAACAATAGCCGATTTTATTCCAGGCTTTATCCTAAGCATTTTTGCACAAAAGTGCTTTTCATAGACTGAACACTGATATCCCCTCAAGTTCACATGTTAAAATCTAACCTCCATTGTGATGGTATTTGGAAGTGGGGTCTTTGGGAAGTGAATAGGTCACTCGGGCAGAGCCCTGGTGAATGGGATTCGGGCCCTTTATTATCAGAGACCCCGGAGAGCTCCGTGCCCCTCCCTCCATGTAAGGCCACAGACAGAAGGTGGCTGTAGATTTGCCCAGAAGTGGGTCCTCACCAGACACCGAATCTGCAGGTGCCTTGATCTTGGACTTCCCGGCCTCTAGAACCGTGAGAAATGAATTTGTTGTTTACGAGCCCCCTGGACGATGGTTTTTTTGTTCCAGCAGCTGACTAAGATGGTGCTTAACCGTTACCATTCATACGAGGTAGGAACTGTGACTGTCCCTCTTTCACACATAAGTGCACTGAGGCACAGAGACGTGAAGTCATTCGCTCAGGTCGATTAGCTGGCAAGAAGGAAAGGCAGGGTTTGCACCTAGGCGGCCTGATTCAGGCGCCATCTTCTTGACTGCTACTCTCCAGTACAGGGTTTGCAACCTTTTTTCTGTAAAAGGCCAGATGGTCACGTTTTCAGCTTTGTGAGTTGTATGGTCTCGGTGACAACTACTCAGTTCTGCCACTGTATAATGGAAGCAGCCATGGACAAGATGTAAACACATGAGTGTGACTGTGTTTCAATAAAACTTTATTTACGACGTCGGGCAAGGTCCAATCTGGCCCAACGGGCTGTACATCTGCCAATCCCTGGTCTAGCTTCCGTGTCAAATTTATACCCTCTATGATCCATTTTACTTGATCATCATTTCTCCTGGAGAAGTGAATGGTGCCGTGGATGTTTTTACAAGGCAGCCTTGGTCAAGACAAAGCAAAGGAAGGAGAAGACGCACTGGGGACAGGCCCTGGAACCCCACGCGCCTACATCTCAGGGGGGTGGGTGGGGTAGGGCCCCAGACCTTTGTGTGGGCCCCGAACACGCTGCTGGGTCCTGCCCTCAAGACGCTGCCAGGAGGGAGAGCCGTGGGCGCTGCTGGCCCACAGGTCCATGGAAGCCCGAGGCACAGCAGGATTGGGAATGTGCCCCTCAGAGAAAGCTGTGCCCCGAGGAAACTGGCCATAGATTTTCCATATCAGATGCCTAAGTTCTTCCTGCTTCAAAGTTCTAAAGGCAAAAATTAACAGAACTTCAGAGAAAATTATATTGTGGAATGTGAATATAGCCAAGAAGATGAGAAACACTGTAGAAAGTTAACAAATACAGCTCTCTTGTTCTTCTCTTCTTTCCAAATGCAAATACTCAAAGGAAGAATAACTTTGTGAATAGCAAAGCATCTAAATGAACACATGAATGAACACCCCAAATCCTCTTTGTGATTTCTTAGTAAACGATAAACACCAATATATATAATCCTGTTTATCACTGCGCAGGCTACAATGTTCTGTTCGCTTTGCTTTCTATTTTTCACGTACGGATTTTTTAAAAATTCTCATTAAGGTTTCGGTGAGTAGGAGTTTGGATATGTCTGTAAATACGTACCTTTGTGTCCAGCTTTCTGGATGCAGGTTCCGCTCAATCGCAGCATTTTCGGCAGGCAGTCCAAACGCATCCCAGCCCATGGGGTTGATGACCTACAACCCAGAAGAGAAAATGAGGCATGGCATTTTGCTGAGATTTATATCTGTGTTGTCTTCTGGGCAGTAAACAGGCATTTTTCTCCTACCAACGCGCCTTATCCCTTTCTGGATGATTTCACATCATGCTTTGGAAAACCGGCTGGCTACCCGTGACAGAAGTATAGAAGAGAAATTAGAAGGTTATTCACCAAGGCACCAAGAGCAGTTATCTCTGAGTAGGTGTTTTCATGACTAATTTTTATTTTCTTCTTCTTGTCTGTATTGTCTGTAATGAGCCTGAACTGTTTTTCTGAAATTATAAAAAATTTCTATTTCAAAAATATGTACATATAAAAACCTATCGTCGTTCAAAATGCATAAGGAGCTGTGCTGCCCACTATGGTAACCGCTAAGTCACATATGGTTATATAAATTTAATTAAAATTAAAAATTCAGTTCCTCAGCTGCACTAGGCACCTTTCAAGTGTGCAACAGCCACTTTGAACCATTTCCTGTATTTCTACTCTCTGAAGAATAGGAAATCCTAAGATCTTAGAGCTCAAAGAGGCTTTTGAGATCTATCCTGCAAACCACCCACTTATTTAACAGTTTAAGCAACTGTGGCCCAGCAGGAGTGAGCAGCCTAGCTAAGTCACACCAGAAGCAATCGTCTCAAGCCAGGATAGACCAGCAAGGCATTAATTTCTACAAATGAACGACCAGTGACAGCTCAGCTGGCAGCGTCAACAGCAAGTTCAACAGCAAGTCATGAACAAGACAATGGCTTGAAACATGCGCTGTGGCATCCGGGGACAGTCTCAGAAGGCCTGGCTCGGTACTCACTGTCCGGAAAGACGCCTGCTTTGAAAACTCAGTCCTCTACCCTTCCGTGAGAACTGATTTCGAACACAAAGCCACATCTGACCAGACATGACCCAATCCAGTTGATCTCCTAGACCTGAGGCCTCTTTCCCTCCTGCCGAATACAGCAGACCCAAGTGTTTCATCCCTCCAAACAGCGGCCTCCCCTTCCGGGACGCCGCTCCTCCTCCAACTTCACACAGTCCTGCTGCGGCTGCCAGACACAATGCCCATCCCCACACGCGCTGCGGAGAGAGGCACACGCCGGAGTCCTTCTCTAAGCCTGGCCCTTGTCTGGAGGGGCAGGTGTGGTGGGGTGTGTGCCGCGGAGACCAGACGATGGCGGCACACTCTCTCCTCTCTGTTCTCCTTGGTCAAGAGAAACAAGGATGTGAGCCCAGGGCTCCGGGTGGCCCTGCCTTCCACCTGGTGGCGATGTCGGAGAAAATAACGCTGGCACATGGACAGAGACTGGGGACCATGGCGAGCTTTGGGGATCTGGTCCCAATTCTAATGGACCTGGTTCCCACATTTCCTTTGATTCTATAAATGACACCAGGATCTGGGAAAACAAACAAACAAACAAACAAAACCTCTCTCTCTGCTTAAGCTGGTCTGAGCTGCGTGGTAGTGCCCAGTCGCCAAGAATCCTAACTAACACAAACGCCCGTTGGGGTACAGCTGTCTCTTGAGTATTGCTTAATGCATGGCTGGAAAAATATCCCCCCTATTAACTATTAAACATCACAGTTTTTTTTCTCCTTTCCTTTATAATTTTCAAGAGCTTTTTAAAAATATCCCGCATGGGGACACGTGCTGGATTACTAGAAAGTTCTTCGGTACGCCCGTGGACGATGCCGGTGTGCTGCTTCAACCCTCGCAGGGCACCCCCCCTGGCGGAATGCCTAACTGTTGCATAACCGTTCCACGAGAAAGGAGAAGCTTAATCACCACTCGGTTGCTTTGTTGGAGCTGCCTTCTGTGCGTGTGCTGTACCTGCCGCAGGTCATAAAATAGTGTATAATGGGCACCAGTTCAATGTTGCTGCCTATTAACGTTCTGGGAGGTGGCGTCCGCGTTTTTAAATAACGTCAATACAGAAGACAGTCACCAAAAATCTGCCTGGATTTACGTAACATGCTTGCTCGTTTCTATTTTTGTTGTCAGATGAGATTTACATAAAGAGATGCTCTTAGCTCGCATGTTACCCAAGCTGTCTATGAAAATAAAGTTAGGACAATCTTAAAGCTTCTTGATAGTTCATATTTTCATCAAAAACTAACTAACTACAACGACAACAACAAAAAGTCTGCCCTACAATACAGTGTGGGAAGTCCTTTTTGCATCTTGAAATCAGGACAGTTCTTTCCACGATGGGCCGGATCGCTGGGATAAAGGTTTCCATGAGCCACCTTTCCACGAGACCAAGTGCAGAGCACACTCTTGTGCTACGAGATGGTTCACTACCGGCAAGGGGTACGAAGTGAAGACCGAGAGCGAGATCACAAAACGCCGAAGTCCGTCCCTTCCCTTCCTGGCAGCGCATTCTACTTGCTGGTCACATCGTTACAGCTCATTGATGCGGAGGACACGGTGCCGGCCCCTCCTTCGCCAGTCTCGTCCGCGTCGCGGTCTCGAGGCCAGACACCCCCACGCTCTGTACCGTGCCCACGTCCTCGTCCGTGATTCCTCTATGGCCCAGACCGTGCACAGCACGCACCGAAACAATTCTATGCCTTCCTTTTTGTAGCTCTAAGGGTCCTGTTCCCTTCTATGACCATAACGCGGTTTAATCCTTCCACCGTTCCCCAAGTAACATGTGCCAATTTACCCTACACAAAAACATAAAAAGCAGCACCTGGATTTATGTGCCGGGGCTACCTGAGGCCTCTCAATTCCCTATGAGTTGACTCTTGGATATGAGTGCTTTCTGCAGAAGGGAATCCAGAAAAAGTCCTAGTAGCTTTAACTTGCAAATCCATAAAACAAAATAAAACAAAACTTCCTGAGTGTGAAAAAGCATCATTTCCAGCTGTCCTTCTAACAAACATTCTAAGACTTTAACATTGAGTGAGAAGCCAAGGGGATAAACAAGCCCGAAATTCCTAAGAACAGGACACCGCCACCTCCACCGCCTCCAGGGGGAGGCAGAGCTAACAGGGCTCGGAGGCTGAGACCAGCTGCAGAAGCTGAAACAGGCGGGTCTGCCCGGATGCAGCTGGATTAATGAAGGAGACACGAACCAGGCCAGAGAAAAATTCACTGGCTTCTCCTTTCCTCCTGCTCTCCGATTTTGCCAGAACTTCTCATTGCTCAAAGCCAGGCAGAGGCCAGCTGACACCAGAGTTTGGGGACTGTGGCCTGTAGTGGGGGGTGGTCTGCCTTTCTGCCACTCAGAAAAGCAAGCGACGGGGCAAATCTGACAGCCAACCGGCCAAGGCCCAGTGCAGGAACACGAGTAGGACCGCGAAACCTCCTGGGATTCGGGATATCAAGGGGCCGGCTTCCGAGGCGGGGCGAACACAGCCATCGGAGCCCCGGCAAGTCAGACCAGCCTCTGGTGCGGACACCGTCACGTGCCTCGCCATGCCGGGGGGGCCTCCTGCCGGCCTCCGGGCAGAGCCCCTGGCGTCTCAGGGTTGTCCGGCAGAATGAATGGCAAGCAGACCAAGAGAAGGGTCTCAGGAGAAGGTACAGCTGCATAGGACAACGGGCAGACAAGGACACACACTGGACAACGCTGGGATTCCTGCCCCGCAGGGCCTGGTGGGAGAGGGGTGGTCAAGGGGACTGTAGCCTTATCTACGTTACGGTTCCTTTTTGTTGTTGTTGTTGTTTTGTTAAGGGGAAATGTGAAATTTGAGGTACAATTTGAAAATACTTTTCTTTAGAGGGGGAAAAAAATTTAAAAAAAGGACAGCCATAGGTACAAGTTCTTCCTCCAACATGGGAAGCAGGAGCAAGCGGAGTTAGGAAGACTTCGGAGGCAGGAGGGAAGGGAGCCAGGGCGGCCGGTCGCCTGACGGAGGGAGAAGCCGCGCGACCGTCGCCAGGAAGGAGCCAACCAATTTCCAAGGGATGATCAGCACTCTCTCTCTTCCATCGCAGCACGAAACTTTATATTTAAAACCAATTCGGCTTCTCATCGAGAGCAACCATGGTTACTGCTTCTCAGAAAACTGCTATTTTCAGAGTGTCGCGGCTTCTCTGGAGTAGATGCGACAGTTTACTTCCAAGAAACGAGAAACACAACATCTCAGTTTGTTGAGCCGGTGTAATAACCCTCCATCGCCACAGATTGGGGATCGAATTCAAGCGAATCCTTAGAAGTCCAAGCGACAGCACCCAGGACCAGGGCAGACCGCCTCTGGGAATGCGGAGGGACGCGACGGGCAGCTACCCGGGCCGGTTTCCAGTCGAGACACTACACCGGCGATTCGTTCTCTTCCTCAAATTACACCTGAGAACATAAGCTCTGGAAGCCCACTCTCTGCTTTCAGATGCTACAGAGACTTGAAACTTTGAAACCTAAATGCCACGCTCTGTTCTCTCGGGGCTGTTCATACACATGCGTCAACTGACCGGCAGACTGACAACTGATGAAATGTATATTGTTGTTACTTGCTGAGAAGTCCCCCCACTTCCCGATATCTGTAGGTCATCATGTTGTCATCGTGCTGCTGCCAGACACGCAGCCTCACTGTCTTTCCTCCTCCACAGGGAACAATGAAAAGGCCCAGGCAGAAAACTTCTCAGTAGTGCCCGAGGCTTTTGGCCTGAGACAGGTCGGTCAGCCCGGGTCCGTGAGGGAGACTCGGCACATTGATGCTTTAACCACCCCGCCTCTAGCCCAGAAGGTGCTGGGGAGACCAGCTGAGGTGGGAGGTGGGTAATTTTATTTTCCAACCATCTGTGCGTACAACATATGAAAACACAACAAAATCACCATATGGTGCTAAGCTTTAAATATGTCATCAGACATTGTATGAGTTTATGAAGAAACCAATTGGCAGCATAGCCTTTTCTGATTCCCGAAAGAGAATAATTTATCTCTGGCTTCCAGCAGCCCCCGCTTAAACATCCAAGCCTCAGGACTAATATTGCTATTATTAATTAGGAAATCACATAGCAGTTTTTAAGGGGTTTTCTCACTGATCAACTCACATGAACCCTGCACCAAATCTGTGGTGGGAGACTGATCACTGCTGTTGGCTAAAGCACCTCGTGCCTGATCGACTCATCACCCCCAAACCACTACCTCTCCATTTATAAAGTCCATGTGAGATCTACTTGTGTGTCCATGGTCTGGTCAGTGTGTGTGACTCTAGCCTTCCCTGAGAGAACTGTGATGATTGTGGACATGTCTCGTGAACTATGAGCGCATGGGAGACCCCAGTAATCCATTGGCATGCTCGTCCCATTCCTCAGCTTTGCACAACTTATTTGCTGCTACAGGGAGGAAGTCGAAGGAAAAGCCACCTCGAACTTCCCAAATCATCATTCTCTCCCATTCTCAACCCCAAATTACAAAGTGTGGTCTGGCTGGGCTCACAGAATGCAAAGACAAACCACGAACAGGGAGAAGATATTTGCGTTGCATTTAACTGGCAAAGAATCAACAGTCTAGACTACATAAAAAACTCTGACAGAGCAATACGAAGAAGACAAACCACCCAGGAAGAACTTGGCAGATAACGTGAGCAAGCCAACATACGTCAGTTAAACAGATAACAAACATGAAAACACCTCAGCTTCAAGAGGACAATGCTCGAGAAAATGCAAATTAAAAACACAAGTAGATGCCGTTTCCTTATACCCAATTAGCAAAGATTAAAAAGTCTAACATTAATAAGTATTGTCAAAGACGTAGGGGAGGAAGAAATGTCATCATTGCTGCTAGATCTATAAATGGGAACCACCACTTCAGAAAGCAATTTATTACTATAAGAAGTTGTAATAATGAGATTGCCCATACTCTGTGATCCAGCAATGCCACTTCTCCCACAGGCTGATGAGTCAGGTATGAGGAGGTTCATTGGACTAGAATTTGAAACCACCTAAAACGCTATCAATGTGAAAATGAACAATTAGACATTGTCATAATTACACAACACTTACAAACAACAATGAATGAACTAACTCTAGGGACATAGGATAAATCTCGAAACGAAACTACCGAGTGAAAAAAATACGTGGACTATTAAGATATTTTTTAGATAAAATTAAAAACACAGAACATTACACAGAAAGGTGCGTATGTATGCTTAAACAAGAGAGTACGGAGTGAAAGCTCGAACACGTGAAGGCCGGGATACGCACGAACTTTGGGACCGCGGGTGCTGCGAACCGGGGGACTGAAACCCCTCTGTGCAGAGACAGAGCTGCACCTGTAACACGGAAGACAGACGAGCTAAGGCTAACGCGGTGAAGCGGGCGCGTCCGCGACAGCAGGACGGCAGCTCCGGCGTCTTCGATAACGCCCTCCGAGCTTCTGCGCTGGCAGCGTTCGTAACGTCTGAGAACATCACAGGTAAACCAACGGGGACGGATGAGACTACCGATGACGTCGGAAACGCCCACACCTGCAGAGAACTTTAACGCGTTTACCTGAGCCAAACTGACGACAACTGCCGGAAAGCAAAAAATCACAACAGATTAAGAAAAAATAAGAAAATGCCCCGGAGAATGGCAGTTTTGCGGCTTATTTTATACGTTAGAATCGAAGGAGGAGACGTCAGGAGGTTCACGGGTGGTAGATGAAGGGGGCAGGAGAAAGCAAAGCGGGGAGACCTCTGGGACTGGATAAAAAGTAAAACGGAGGGGCACATACTTCTTTAGCACTGGCAGGTACAAAAGAGTTAACAATTAACATTTACGGCACACGGTGGTGGTGTGCAGATGGTGTGCGGGGGGTACAAGGTAACCATGAGGGGTTTGTGGGTCTGTGCTCCGGGCCGCGGGCTGTGCCCCGAGGGGTCTGGAAGAAGGGCTTATTCTGACACCCAACAGTGCGTCATCTTAGATGCAAAGACAATAGACAGGCTCGCTTAAGGTAAAGATTGACCTTCGTCAAGAAAGCTGCAGGCCCCGAATGTGACTACCTTCCATGACCTGCTTTTGGTTAGAAAATTTTATGTTCAGATGTAAAGTAACCTATGTGGTTACTTTCGGTCTCTGAGTTTGTAAGGGCCACCACGTTGGCCTCCTCTGAACTTGTCGGGGAAGTCTGTGGTCTTTTCTCCCCATCCACACTACCTAGGAAGAGTGGATAGAGAATAAAAGGGGACAAACTCACTGAAAACACAGCTTGAAATGAATGCAGAAACCAGATCTGAATAGCACTATATCCATTAAAGAACTATTTGTAATTTTAACACCTCCCAGGTACCATCACTGGTGAATGCTATTAAACAATAAAAGAAGAAATGCCAATAATCTATGCTGCTTTCAAAAGACAGGAAGTGAACATTTCCTAGCTTGTTTTATGAGGCCAGCATAACCCTGATATCAAAACCAGACAAACACATTACAAGAAAAGAAAATTACGGATCAGTATCTCTCCTGCACGTAGGGATAGTAACTAACTGAACACAGCGATACACTAAAAAGATACGTCATGGCCGCATGAAATTTGTCCTAGGAACACAAAGTTGGCTTAATATTTAAAAACTCAATCAACATAATACATCACACTAACAGATCAAAGAAAACCCATATTTCATCTCAGAAAGACGACAGATGCAGAAAAGGCATTTCACAAAAATCAACACTCATTCATCCTAACAACTCTCAGCAAACCAGGGATCGAGGGGAACTTTCTCAACCCGGTAGAGTGCGCAAAGATGGCGTGAAGCAGGAAAAGCCTGTGTGGAGTAAATTGGGAGGAAGAAGCCAAGATGCAGGAGAAGAACCTAGCAGGTGGAGGGAGTCACATGACAAGAGAGCAGAGCGTTCCGAAAAGGAGGAAACGGTCCACTGTATTCCGTGTCACCGAGGGAGAAGGACGAGGACAGAGGCGCGTCCGTGGAGGTGGCCGAGGCCTTAACACAGCAGACTCGGTGCACGGGTCACGCCCATACTTTTTACTTCCCCGTCAAACTGTTCTTAGTGCATCTCAGAATTACCTCGCAGGTCTCTAATCGAGAACAAAGCAAATCAATCGAGGAATTAACAAGTCATAGAAAAACCACAAAGCTTGCCGAATGCTTCTTAGGCCTACTGATTTTGAACCAATCCTGCATGAAAACCAAGGGACTACGGATAAATCTGGGGGGATGCAAAAGTTATACTTGGATTTTCAGCTGTGCTGGGGTGGTGCCCACGCCCCGAACCCCCGTGTTGTTCAAGGGTCAACTGTATTCCTGTTTCACACAGGAGAAAGCCCAGGGTTTAGAATAAAGCTGGTCCTCAGTGACTATTTCTTGAATGAATCAATCAATACACGTGTCCAGCCCTGTGACTCCAGATTAGCTGTGCCTTCTGTCCTTAGAGTGAAGATCGCTGAACGTTGAACTTGACCTGAATCCAGTCCTGCTCACTCTGGGACCAGTCTGACATTGAGGAAGAAGGATTTTAAAACGGGAGGACGCTCGACAGGCTCCCGGAATGTTGACAATCACACTGAGGTTTCCGTTTCTCTTCTGCCATATCACGTAAAAATGGCAGGACACATTTTCGCCAAATTTGGCACTTGTATTTGGGATGATGTGACTTAAACATGGGCTGTGAAAATTAACAAGAAGTTAATTTCAGGGAAACCTGGAGGATACCCCCCAAAAAGGATAGCTTAATCATCCTAAACAGAGCAACTGAAACCGAGGAACGAAGACACCAGAAACCACACCGCGAAAGGCGGTTTCGGGGACCAGTCACGTCGCTGGACGGGTAACTCAGGCTGCAGCCAGTGCTGTGCGGAGCGGCTGCTTCTCAGAAGGCCGAAGAGCGCAGGGAGTCACTTATGAAATGGTGCCCAAGGCCTCTGCAGAGGAAGTCAGATCAGGACAAATAACCATCGCGGGTCCACTTATCGAGGGATTATTATGCGCCGGACACGCGCGCTCACTCATTCGACCTGCACTACAGCCCCGTGATGGAAGGACCATTGTCATCTCTATGTTAAAGAGGAGGAAGGTGGGATCCAGAGCCGTTAAATGACACGGGCAGCGTCACGCAGCTAGGAAGTGGTAGAACAGGATGCAAACCTAGGTTGCCCAACTCCTGGATCCAGCCAGACCTTGTTCCTGCAGGTGACTCCGCTGTGTCTTTGGGCCTGAGCTTCCCATAAGGGTCCCGGTACCTCTGGGCCTGGGGCTCTGCCTTGGGCCTCCTCATCCATCCCTGCACCGCATCAGAAGTGTACAGTTTTGCCATAAAAGCTTAATCTCCAGAGATTTGCCTTCACTCACTCAATATCCAAAATAAGTAGGCATAAGTAAAAAAAATTTTTTAAAAATGACAAATCTAGTTGAAGAACCACAGAGAAATATTATACTTTAGGCAAAGAGCCAGTTCCACCCCACGCCTCCTCTTTCTAATAAACACAGCGGAATGATGGACAGCAATGTCTGGGGGAAAGAACATCTACCGTAAACCAGGGAGACAAATACCTTTGGCCAGCTTAAACCAGAACACGAACCTCGGAGGCTGGTAGTAGAAAGAGTTAATGATAAAACTCTTCAAGTGATGAAGAGCCGTTCTAACTTGACTTCCTTTTTAGGAATGCTTCTTGCCGCCACTGTCAGTTCGGCATAAATTTTCAAACCAGCTGTGACAAGGATGCACTTATCTTCCTAAAAGAAAACCTTTATGGAGAACTGGGAGGTGGCGGCCATCATTTGTACAGGCCCTGACAGGTTAATAATAGCCCGTGGGAAAGCCAGTTAACGTCTAACGATTGGCTTGCCGGAGGAAAAGGCCTTGATTTGTAGTGTTTGCTCATTTCCATGGTGTAAATACTCCCAACACGCTTGGTTTCAAGCTACTAAGGTGACTGATGAATAAACACAAAGGTGGGCGGAGAGCATGGTGGGCTCCCGGGAGCTGCTGTGAGCAGGCTCCAGGCAGCGTGAACGTTTATTGGTTACTGTCATGTGCCAGGTACGTGCCAAGCGCTTCGCAGCCATCCTCTTTGAATCTCTGTAACAGGCCAGTGGACAGCTACCATTGTATCTCCGCTTTACAGATGAGAGAAACCTGTCTGAGAGAGGTTAAGTAACGAGTCGAAGGTCACCTGGCTTGGATCTCAGACATCGGGTCCCAGGGTCTCCGCTCCATTTCGATCCTGCCTCTCTCTAAGCAGTTAGAGGAGGTACTATGATTATTCCCACCTCATCTGACAGATCGCGTGCCGCTGAGAGTGAGGGGCAGGCTCTGGGGTAACTGGCAGTGGGGCGAGGAGGTGTCCACTTCCTTCCTCCCCACCCTTGCAGACCCACGTCAGACGGTCCCTCTTCAGCGAAGCCTTTCCCGACTCCCCCGGAGCTATGACTCCCCAGATATTTTTTTCTTATAAAAATTTTACTTTTTATATTATGAAATCAATACGTGCTCATTAGAGAGTACAGAAAATATCGAATGCAAAGAGAAAAATCTCTGGTGGCCCCATCTCCTTACTCACAGCATTGAATCCATATTTATACTATCGGATTCATCCCCTGTCCAGTGAGTATCTATTTATGCGTTTCACCCCCACCAGACTGTGAACTCCTCCTGGGGAGATACCATGCGTTACCCACACTTCTTTCGTAGCCACCTTCCCCCCGGGCCCCACCCCGTCTCCATCCCTAGCAGAACATCTGACACATGGCTGCCCCCCTAAGTAACCTAGATGCTTAAACATCTTCCAATTCCACTTCAGGAAAGGAAATGCCGAGCTTTCCACGTTTATCTTCGAAGCTGTCCTCATCTTAACTAAAATCAGCTTTCCCCGTTTGTCCCGGACACACGTGACGGAGGGCTGGCTGTTCCTGAAGGCCCCTTCCCTTACCTGCATGCCTCTCATCCTCTGGAAGCGTGCGACGGCGTCGCTAATGGTGTACACACGCACGTGGCCCATGTGCAGCTTGCCGGACGGGTAAGGGAACATGGACAGCACGTAAAACTTGGGCTTTGATGTCTAGGGAAGGATGACCGAGAATGACAGTGAGTATTTATCAAGCATTTACTGAGAACCCCGCGTGCACAAAACATCCGGCACGTTACTCAATTTTTTAAGTGTCCTTTTTTAAAAAAAAAAAAAAAAAAAAAACTGTTCCTGTAAATGTAAACTGACAAAAATGTCAAAAGCCAAAATTCAAAGCCCTGGTTTGAGCTAAAGAATCATGCCAAACAACCTCAAAGTGCTAATTACCCATATAGATTTTTAATCTTTTTTTTTTCTCTCTTTTAAAAGCTTCTATCTAGGTCTCAAAGAACTGTATTTTTGTCCAAATGAAGCTCTAGCAGATCCATGTTAATTGAAGAAAGCAACAGTGACTCACACAGATGTGACATGTCTCCACACAGAGCCCCTCCCGAAAACCCCACAGCCACATTCAGACGTGGGTTTAGGAGCAAGACCAGGACCCTAAGTCACCGGTTTGGGTCCTGGGTTTCTCCGCTACATTGTGAGCTTATCTTTCAGGAGAATGGTTGAAATGGGAAGGTAAGGAAAGAAATCTCAGCCAAACAAGGGAGAAGGTTGCTATTTCCGGGGTGACCTAAGGCCACCTCAGGGTTACATAACCCTCTGGCTTCCAAGGAGCAGCTCCAACACGAGAAACACAGGAAAACGGTACCTGCACCCCAACAGAATGCACACAGGGCAGGAAGTCCTCATGGGAACACTGACTAAGGGTTCTTCTACCGGTAAAATGGTGAATGTCGTCACAAGCTCGTGCACACGAGGGGATAAGGCTCCAAAGGAAATCTAATTGATTCCTTGTGGGGGACCTGTTGTTCAAGGGCAGGGACCAGGTTTCCATCATTCCCTTCCCCAAGCCCCACCCCCTGGCCGTCCCCAGGAGTTTACTAACTGTGGGTGAATGTTTGTCAGCCTTTGTGGTCCCAAAGCCTGCTACCTGGCACGTATTACTGAGGGCGTCTTTCCCAGAAAATGTCACAAGTCCTGTCCAGGTGATAGTAATGTTCCCACCTGCCCAGCTTTAAATCTTCTCGTCAGGGAGAAGGGGCTCCCCTAAAGAAAGGAGGAGCAAGAGGTAACAAGAGGTAACTGCTTCTGTTCAGTCACTCCGGGCCAGAACCATGTGACATCATCACTATTTTATTTCTGTCTTCGGTTTTTCTCTTTTCGTCCTCACTCCCTTCCTAGAGATCCATTAGAGTGCTTTAAGGCTTTGCTTCCCCATAAGTGATGAAAACTGACGCAAAACAGAATATTCATAACAGTTCTTCTGTGTATGTGTTATGTTTTTTGCTAAGCATTTGCAGGACTGATAATTGACACAGCCAACTGTAATCAGGGGAGCAAAAGAAACCAGAAATCAGATTCTTTCCAAATCATTTGACCCCTTGCTTTAAACTTACTTTGGCAAAGAAGTTAAACAAACTTTCAACACAGCCACAAACACGCGGCAAAACAGACTAGAGTGGAACTTTTCCCTGCCCTGCCTTCCTCTACAAATTACCAGTGAGCAGGAGAAAAGCCGCCTGAAGGAAGAAAAGGGAATAAATGAGGAGCCTGGAGCTGATCTACACAAACTAGAAAATCATCCCGAAATGCCGAAGCGACAACTGCTATTGATTTATATAAACGGATGGAGGCCGCACATCGAGCACGCACTTTAATTGGAAACTGCGGTTCCGTAACTCTCAAGAAAGCCATAACTCTCAGGAGTGCGAGCGAGGACCTGAGGTTCAAGAGTCGGTGGGGACTCAGCACTTACTGTCTTTAAGAAGACAAGTGACAGAGCTCGTAAACAAGTCTCTCAAAGGAAGTGCAAGACCACATTCTGTTATTTGGAGCAGAATCAAAAATAAGCAAACTATCCACTCTGTTCATTTTTAGGGACATGGGGAAACAGCTGTCACAGATCTTTAGGACCCCACCCAAAAATATAACAAGAAAATGCTCGATATAAAGTATTTCTAGTTTTTCATTTTAAATTTTCACTTAAAAACTATTTTTTCCTTTATTATAATCACCTTGTTTTTATTAGTAATGTAGTTTTGACATTGTTTATTTAATAGTCCCTAACGTTTTTCACACATAAATAATTCATTAGCATCTCTTTTTTGTAGGTCTGTCCAACAAAGAGTAAATTTATGTAAAATCAACTGATTTATTATAGCTAAGCCAAACTCCAAAACTGAGTTTATGAAAGATATATAGAAAAGTACTGCTACCGAGTCTTTAATATTCATGAATATTTTTGTTTATTGCTGCCTGCCCGCGCCTTTTGCTTTGTGTGGATTAAGTCATTTTCCTCTGTGACAATGAAATGTGTTCTATCCTCTGTGGGTGGAAAGAAAAGGAGGAATTATGGGAGTCTATATTATAACCAAGCAGGAACCTGACTGAAAGGGAAATTTTTATAATTATATAAAAGTGAAGGAATTTAAGCCTTTAAAAGAAATTCTAACTGTAAGCAACAGGAAAAGGATAGTCTTTATAACTGGGTCCTATTACTTTTGCCCAGAGGTTGGCAGAGAGCAGGTGCACTCAGTAGGAGCCTGGAGCCCTAGTTCTGGTCCTAGCTTTGCCACTGGCTGTGAGACCGCAGGCAAATTGCTTTGCCTTTCTGGGCTAAGTTTACAATCTGTAAATCAAAGATGAGGCGGGGTGGTGGGGGGAGGCGTGAGCTCAGGAAACAAACAGGGGGTCAAAGGTGTCTTGGTGTGAATCCTGGCTCTGCCACAGGTTAGTTGTGCATCTTGACAAAGTGTCAAAACCCCTTCTGAGCCTCAATTTTCTCACCCCTAAAATGAGGATAATAATTCCTACCCTCAGGATTGTTTCAGGCTTAAATGAGATAATAAATGGACAGATGGTGCCTGACACATAGCGAAATGCTCATTAAATGGAAATTCTTTTAATGGTGATAATTATGATGATGATGGCAAAAATATTCCACTTCTTAGAAACTCATCTGGGTGGATTTCAAATGTATCTAATTCCAGAGGGAGGTCGATTATAAATGCTTCAAAATCCACCAGCATCTAGCCATATTCCTAGCTCCTGACAAAGATACACCCACGTTTTTATCCTCTTGTACTTTTCATTTACATAACACTTCAGTTCATAAAATGCGTTCGGTCACATTTTCTCATTTGACTTTTGTTTATTCTGTGAGATAAACAACGTGAGCAATGTGAGGGTCAAGGTTAATGATGTTGCCAAGTTCATACTGATTTGGGGGGCTGAGCCAGTATTTTACTGCCCAGGCTCCAGATTCCTCAACAGGTGCTCTCTCCACTGCAACATTCCCTGGTTCGGATCTGACGAAGCACCACCAGGGGCTCACTGACAATAACCCTAAAGCTATTTACCCAATTAGTGAAACTGTTTTGATCCATTTAATTTTTTAAAAAACCATAGGCTTAAGAAGAATGAGATGTCACAAAAGCAATAAGCTACAACTTCAAAATGTTTGGAAGTCACTAAATTATAATCTAAACCAAAAGAAAAAAAGAGAAAAAAAGCTAATTTTATGCTCCTTATTCAGAATTAAACTTTTCCCGAAGGTTTGTTTCCAAAATGCATTTAGTTAAATTAGTCTGATCATGTTGCCATGAAGGCTTTTCACTTCCTAATGAGTAAAAGTCAAGCTTTCATTATATAATTATGTATTACAGTCAAGCCTGCCTTTTTATCATTTCACTTATTATACACTCCATCTCTCCCAATACCAGATTTTCTCACCAGCAGTGATGGTTAATGCACCTAAGCCTGATCCGCAGCAGGCTAGCTCCCCAGAGGAGCCAGCCTCTAGCAGAGCGCTCCATAGCAACTGGCTACAGCCAAGTACTTCAGACAATTCAGGTAGAGCACTGAGCTGGTACATGCTGACTGGAAGCCAAGGGTACACTAACTCATACAGCTGCTACTGCGAGGTAGGACCTCGGCCCCAGACCACACCAGGAAAGGGCTGGTACCTCCTAAACCATGATGCACAGGTGGCAGAACAGGGCTGGAGGCCAAGGCCATGTCAGGGGAGAGGCAGGCACTTCTCAGAACGTGCAGCTTAAAAGTTCCACAACTGAGGGGCCCAGGATTCTCTCCTGGAGTCTTGTATCTGACCCTGCCAGAGCCCTTTGTGAGGCCCAACTATGCAGTGGACCACAAAGGACCCCACACCTGCTATGGCTCCTGTCTTGACAGGCTTCCCCAGTAAATATGGTCCAAGAATACCCAGCGTGGCACTGTCTGCATGCCCATTATGCGCTCACGTACCACGTGGAAACTCTTCTAAGCACTATCCTTGTTTGATCTCATTTTACCCCACACAAGTATCCTAGGTAGCAGCAGGCACTATTTATGATCACTGTTCATTTCAGATAAGAAAACTGAAGCACAGAAAGATTCGATCATTTAGATCAAGGTCACATACTTAATAACTTATTTGAATTGGGCAGTCTGACCTGAGTCCTAGTCCTTAACTCCCCTTCTCTCTTCTCTACCCTTTCAGAATCTCTCAAAATACTCACATCGGCTTCTGAAATTTTGGAGGCCTGTTCTTTTATTCGTCGATGCCACCATTTCTCGACATCCTTTCTTGTCTGCAACGTATACTCTTTTGTCCACTTTCCCGTGGCACTGTAAATACCTCTTGTACATCCTAGAATCGCCCTCCTTCCCCAATTGATGATATCTATCCCACCATTTAGCTGCCTTTTCAGAAGAGAGGCATAGAACCCCAGTCTCTGCCCAGCAGAAGCCATTCTTCAGAAGGTAAGATGGTCCTGAAAAAGAAGGCAGAAAGCGCATTGGTGAGCCACCCAGAAGAAAGCTCTCCTGAGCAGTTTGTCAATCATTTAGCACAACCCAATGTTCCCAGCCAGATCACTCGCTTTCCTCTTATTCTTTTGATGATTTCTTTCCCTGAAGGCATTTGGGTACGCCCAAAATAAAGTGTGCAAGAATGTACCTGGGAAAATTAATCTTTAATAAAAAGTTTTGTGACTCCCAAAAATACAGACCTTGGCTTCTCCAACTACGAATTCCCCGTAGGACCTCAGACAAATTTATTTACTGTCTGGAACCTCAGCTTCTCCTTAAATTGAGGGGGTAAACCCAAATGGTCTCTAAGAACTGTCGAGCACGAACATGCTGTGGCAATGATCTGTGGGCCAGAGATGTGCTGGATGGCCTTTAACTGACTATAAACCCGTAGCCCAAGAAGCAAAGATCAGGGATCAAAGAGGGTAGGGAAACGGTGGGAGAGGAACCTCAGTGCAAACCAATGTGTACACGTGCGTTTTTCTGGGAAAGGGTCCAGAGCTACCAACGCGGTCTATGGCTCAAAGATCTCAAGACCTGCATCTAGGAGCTTCCCAGTACGGAAAATGCACGACTCTGAGACCACCTAACCCAGTCTGCACTTTCCCAGCCTGCTCCCAGCAAGTCAGAACCACCCGATCCAAGAGAGAGAAGGCTGGGCCTCGTCTCGTGTCCCGCTGAGCCCATCAGAGGATTACCTGCTCACAGGCTCTAGCCTGAGACTTTTTACGCCTGGGTTCCGACCTTAGGCGAACACGGCCCGACCAGGCACCATGGGCGCCGCCATGTTGGCAGAACAACAACTTTATTGAGAGCGACCGTCACGGACACAGACAAGCGGAGGCGGAGCCCAGGAGCGCACAGTAACGCCGGGACCGTCTCCCGGCAGCCCGTAGGGTGAGAGCGTCTGCTCGGCGGCTCCGGGCTCCGCCCCCCCGGTCCTGGGACCGTGACCCCGCCCCAAGCCCCGCTCTTTGGCCTAGTCCCCTGTCCCGCATCTGGCGTCTTCGAGACCCTAAACACCTGGAGGGATGAGGGAGTTAAATTCTTACAATTGCTGCAGACATGTGAGAACCATTAATTTAGTGGCCCCAAAGTGAACTAGGCGGCAGGTGGTGTAAAGAACGCTGGGGGAGCCACGAGGTCAGAGTTCGAATGCCAGAGTAGCTACAGCCCCCTACTGGTCTTGGGCAGGTCTCTCGACCTCTTGATTCCTAAAAGCATTTTCTTCCACCGTATTCCGTGATCTAGCTTTGAGAGGGGAATGACTTGGCCAAGAGTGGAGGTAAAGTGAGTTTTCCTCAACTGATACGTGGGCTGGGAGTCAGGAAAGCCTGATGCCTAACCGCCCACTCCCTAGAGGCGTTCATTTCTCACCCTGAACCCCTGCCCTCTTGGTGTAAAGTTTTTCTTGCTGTAAATAAGTCAATGAATCAATGAATGAATTGCAAAAGACCCATGGTGTTAACGTATAATTTTCAAAAAAGATAAAACCCATTTAAAGGAGATTTTGAAGAACACGTGGGCAATCAGGAATATTGAAACGCATTTTCTAATTGTGCAAAAGCGATTGATATCCTATAAGAAAAGAAAAAGCAATGTTTGGGCGACATCTTTTCCTATAGGGCTGAAATCAGTTGTACCTGTATTAAACAAAACTCATCCTATTACTATCTACATTCCACATCATAACTTCTGGTCGTACAGAGAACTGAGTAAAAGACAAGCAGATGCACCCACCCCAAAGCACCAGGTAATCCCAGACCAGCTCTCTACCCAAGGAACACACAGGGAGGGTAATCCCTTTTGCCGATTTCCAAATCTTTAACAAAATATCCTGACATTCCTAATCTAAATGGTTTGTTATTCAAAGTGCAGTCTCCAGACCAGAATCAGTGGAACTGGCCAGAAATGTAGCATTTCAAGCCCTGCTCCAGACCTGCTGAATCAGACTCTGCATATTAACAAAATCCCTGGAGAATTCTCAGGCACACTGAAGTTCAAGACTCATCATCTTAAAATGTGAGTTAGAAAGGATCTTGAGAACACTGTAGACTAGCCCACTCATTTTACAGATGAATAAACTGAAGCCCAAAGAAGCTGACTGTCTAGCTCAAGATCATAGCAAGTTAGAAAAAGCTTTGGTATTCAGAACAGGGTCTCTAGCCTACTAGAATAGTACCTTCCCCAAACTGCAGAATGGAAGATCCAATCCTCTCGGTGAGAACACGGAGGCCCAGAGATTGGCTATAGCTTGCCTAAATTGATGGGAGAATCAGGATTCCAATTCAGATCTCCTAATATCTCTGCAACTGAAACGGATGCTTAATTTAAATTGATACCATGGAAGCATTGACTCATGTTAATATACACACTTCAAGTCATTTAACCTCCAGGTACACTGTGCTGCAATCATGTATAACTAGAGTGCCCTTTCTCTAATTTACCAAAAATATTAAATTCTAAGCAGCCTTTATCCTTATTTTGGTTCAAAATCTCTTTCTTCTTATGAATTAAAGTTAACATTGGCATTTCTAGGAGATTATTTCAAATGGAATTTTTTAAAAATTCAGTTACTTTACTGGAAAGTTGCTATTTTGACATCAAAGAAGACAGCAGCATGAAAGTAAATCCCTTTCACTCTTAAAGAGCTCGCTGCGAAGATACATTATTAAATGAAAGAGACAAGTTGCTGGGCTGTGTAGAAAGTTATCCCATTTTTAATTTTTAAAAGGAAAGGAAATAAAATAAATACATTTGTTAGTATAAGTAATGGGGAAAATCCTGAAAAATATGCTCCAAACTATTTCCAGTGATGATCTCTAGCTCCAGTGGGGTTCTATGGGTCCTTCTCTTCATGATAGGTTTCTGTGTTCCTTTTGATTTTTTTACTAGCTTATGTGGTAGGCTGAATAACAGATACCAAAGATTCAAGGTTCTAACCCTTGAAACTTGTAAATGACACCTTCTTTGGCAAAAGAGATTCAAGTGTGATTCAGTTAAGAATCCTGAGATTATCCTGGCGGGCCCAAATGCAATCTCAAGTGTCCTTATAAAAGAGAGGCAGAAGGGATTTTGAGATGGAAGAGGCAATGTGACCATTTTAACAAATGTCATAGATAATTTTTCTTTAACAGTTCTTGCTGACCTGAGAGTTAAGCCTCTCACTGATGGGCCAAAAGACTCATGATCTCTGCATATTTCGGAGAGGTCAGTAACTAAGAAAATGGGACTAGATGCCCTTCTGAAAGTTGCCACAAAGCAGTCTTGGCCTTGAGCGGCCTGGAGTGAAATCGGTATTTTCCTAGGAGCCTGATATTAAAAAGCCCCATTCCTTCCAGGGTATAAATTTTGCTGAAAGTGACCTCTTTCGTTGACTTAAAATTTTGGGTTTTTTTCCTACCCCAAAATGACTTACGGTTCTTGAATATATATTTAAAAACCCACTTGGAGTGACTCAAACCATAATTACACTTGGACACAGAGACAGACCTTGGGATTAAGCTTCTGATCTGTTCATTACAGGAAAAGGGAAAATCCTTTCCATTGTCGAAAATCTTCTTAGGCCTTGCAATTGCTTCTAGAAAAAAGATAATCCTATTTGAAGAAATACCAAATGTATAAAACAGTTCTGAATCACATTTGACCTGAAGATATTCGGAATTCATTATTGTTAGTCTGAGTGGGCTCTAGGTAACATATATTCATTCACTTGCATATGAATGAAGTATATTTGCCTATCTTTTGGTGGCATCTGCAATTTTAATAAACACAAATAAGGCCTTATAGTTCTTACATCTCTGCCATTAATTTGGCATTGCATCATACAACCTTTCGGCACCTCTTGTATTTCTCGTAGAGTTAATTAGTCCTTAAATTTGTGGGCATGCGTCTTCTCTTCCCATGCTGACAATAAATTAGGTCGATGGTCACGCTCCTCTGATGCTCGATGAGCAGTATAGTTTTACATACAGGGGGCAGAAAATCGTGCTTCGCTGCTTAGCGTTCTCCAGCCCAAATTACAGAGCAGACGAATACAACGAGGGCCTCCGTTTCCTATTCTGCCCAGTTCGTGAGGTGTGGGGATGGTGCATGAAAAGAATTTAACAAACGCCAGGCGCGTGGAGGGAGCTTCGGAACTGATGGGCTGATAGTCATGGTAGCCATGATGTCACTGCCCCGCAATGTCCTGGCAGGATGTGTCGGCAAGTCCTTCGCCTGACAGTGGCTGGTGACAAACACACCCCAAGTAGAGAGGACGCCAAACGTACTGTACTTTTCTTACTAGTCACTTTTCAGAACGGTCAGGATCTGTGTCTGAGGAGCGCCCCAGAGTCCCTTCTTTCTAGCGGCTTCTCTCCTCTCCCTCCTCAATCTCTGTAGTCTTTACCCTTCGGGTCCTTCCCCCTCCCTCATAGACAAATCATGTAGCAGACAAATACAGACAGATACAGCGCAGCCTCGGTTTCCTAGAAGACGAGCCACCCCTTCTCTTTCTAATATGAATGGCCTTTCATAGTAGAACCTCGCATTCTTATGCCGAATGGTGAGATGAGATGAGAAGAATAAGAAGATGAGAAGAGTAAAGGAGGGGAAGGGACTGGAAATTCTGGCTGGGCAAACAACAACGACAACGACAACAAAAATCGCCGTCTGCATCACTACCACCAATTTTCATCACGGGAAGTTCTCTACCCGGAGCCCAAGGGAAAGGAAGGAGGGAGGGGGAAAAAAGACAAGGAAGCTAAGCCGAGTTCAAGTGCTTGACCCCCGGAGGAGAAAGAAGAGAAAAAGCGAAGGAAGGAATTGGAAACAGAGGACGACAGGAAAGAGAAAGAGGAGGAGGGGATGGAGGAGGAGGAAGAGAATGTAGACGAGGAAGTCGGAGCAGCCTGGGGATGGGACAGGCAATGAGATATGGTCCCCGGCCCTCGGCTCAGGGCAGGGAAATGCTAGAGTCCGCCAAGGGCTGAAAACAGAAGGTGGTCACCACAACGCGGTTTACCAGTGAGTTGGGCTGTTCCGTTGCTATGTAACCCTGTCCCCAGAAAGACAGGGATGCTAACAGCACTCTATCTTAGAACCCTTGTTGTAGGCCAGGTACTGTGCCTAGTTGGGCGGCAGCAAGCAAGCTGTTCCACCTCCCTCATCCTCAGGCTCCACATCCGTGAAGGGGACAGGAGCAGGACCTATCTCACAGATTCGTGGTAAGGATTAAGTGAAGTAGTCTGCCCAGCGCCTCCTACAACCGTGAATGCAGGCCTTGCTATTGTCTGAGGGGCTGCCCCTGCCAGGAGGTGTGGGGGGAGGGCCAGGCAAGGACACCGATCTAGGGTGCCCACCCAGTGAAGGTGGAGGCTGTTTAGTGCCGATAAATTGCAGAGAGCTGTGTATTCGGGACTTTTCTTCTGCTTCGGTCCCCACGTCATCTACGAGGTACGCGACAGGGACATTGCTCGGGTTCGAGACCACCAGTCTACTCGCCAACACTTACTCAGTCTGTTCATTTGGGGGGCAAGGGCCCATCTGAATACGTGGGAAGCTTAAATAATTAAACGTTAATTAAGAGGAAGGAAGGAAGGAAGGAAGGAAGGAAGGAAGGAAGGAAGGAAGGAAGGAAGGAAGAGAGGGAGGGAGGGAGGGAGGAGGAGGGAGGGAGGGAGGGAGGGAGGAAGAAGGAAGGAAGGGAGGGAGGGAGGGAGGGAGGGAGGGAGACGGGGAGGGAAGGAGGAAAAGAGAAATAAAGGAAAGAAATGAAATAAAATGAAAGTGAGTTACTTCTGAGGCTATATAGTAAAGGACGACAAGAGTTAACAGAATTTTGCCAAGTAGAGATTGGTCCTATTGCACTTACTTGAATAAATACATTTAAATCATTGGAAATTAGCCAACTGTTCGTCAAATGGAGGCTGCCTGAGTGCTTGGAAAAGGTTTTTGTTTTTTTTTTTTTTTTTTTTTTGAGAGTGCTTAACATCTCTCTACCTGAGTCTTGTTTACATATTAAATTTGCTTAGCAGATCCAAAGGCAAAGACTAATCTCTATCAAAATAACCAGTTTCCTTCTGAATTGAAGCAACCACATGTGAACAATTCAATTCAGCTCATCAAATAACATCTGAATGCCCTGTGCGTACAAAGCACTGTCTTCGGTCCTGGAGATAAAGGGAAGACACTGAATGCAGATTCTCAGGAGCTCTGCGCTGGTGGCGGTGAGCGCAGGACATGCTCTCAGCCTGGAGAGAAAGGAGAGGGCACGGTGGATAGGAATAAACCTGGAAAGGCAGCCTGGAGGAGGTGATTTAAAGGCCATCCTACTTATGTGATTAGAAAACAGCCTTCAGAATGTCTGTTCTTCAAGTTCCCAAAGCAGGATCTAGGAAGACAGGTCGCCTGCCCCAGAAGAGCACTCTCGGGAGTCCTCTAGCCTCCACAGCTGGGAAGTGCTGGCTGGGAAGTCTTCAGTCCCTGGGCTCCTTTGCCGCCCCTTCCTCCCACAGCCAGTTTGGGGCAGAGGCCCTGAGCCAAAAAAAAAAAAGGCTCCAGGAATTGCATTGAAATTACACTAATGTCTGCATTAGCATCTCATTAGCATCCTTTGCCAGAAGAAAGGATGTAAATAATTCATTGGTTCTGCTCTAGAATCTCTAATAGAGCAGTCCAAACTTCCTGGCGGAAGGGGTTAACCTGGGGGAGAACTGGGATGGAGCAGAAGCTCTCAGAGGAGTCTCCCCTCCGAGCCTACAGGGCCACCTGAAAACAGAGCAAAGCATCGCTTTCCCTTTACCCAAGGAGACCCCTTTCCTCCCATATATGAGGCCCTCTAAAAGAGGGGAAACCAACCAGGAGGACCCACTTTCAGAACCGAATAAAGATTCACCACGAGGATGCTCACAGCAAGCCCAGGCCAGCCTCCTCCAGCTTCCTGCCGTCCACAGAGATCCATGGCCAAGTTACGAGAACTTCTGCAGCACAGAACCTGTAAGCGCCGTCTCGCCAAGCATCTCCCCAAACAGAATTCACCGTGGAACTGTTTTTCTTTCCTAAGTAGCTGAGGACTTATAAACGTTCATCAAAAACTAGAGTTCCGTGGAGCTCAGAGTTGCAGTTCGAGTCCGAAGGGTGAAGGAACGGGACTGGGTTTTTCTCTGCAGGGATTTTCCATGAGGTTACACGGGCTTCTCCCACATGCGAAAGGCGCCCACCCCCATAAGCCTCATCCCTTTACCGCATCAGCCTTGAGGATCAGGTTCTCACCATCAAAATAAGGGGCAGGAGAAGATGAGGCCTCTGAGTTCAGAGATAGCCACAAAACGTTCTGCTCACTGAGAACTTGCGTTTCTGTCCCCTGCCCTTGAACGTGGGTGGGCATGGGGAGCTTTGCTGACCGTGTTCACAAGTAGAAGATGTCAGAGTGGCATTGTGCCAGTTTCTCGGCCTGGGCTTTTAGAGACCGGTGCTTTCCACTTTCTGTCTCTCGGAACAATCGCTCTGGGCCCTGGGCTGCCATGAAGTCCAACAATCCTAAGGACACCTTGCTGAAGAGGCCACACGTAGAGAAGTTCCAGTCAACTGTTGCTACTGAGTGCAGCCATCCAGCCATCCCCAGCAGGCTCCAGACACGAGGGAAGCTATCCTGGACCCTCCAGCCTGCCCTGGACACCAGCTGAGGAGCACCGAGTAACCCAGTGGGCACCACGAGAAAGAGATCCACCCAGCTGAGTCCAGATTCCTGTCCCACAAAATCGTATATTAAAACAGTTGTTGTTTTAAGCCACAGCAATGGATAACGGGAGCACAGTATTTTAACATCTTTTAGTTCAGTAGTTTATCGTTCTTGGCGTTATGTTCAATAGCAGAAAGTTCTTTCCCAATAAAATCTCACGTGGAACCATAGGGGAGCACTTGGCTTGACGTAAGTTTGGGGGACCCGAACTCTCTCAACATTATCCTTGTACCATAGCTAAGGCACCTCTGAAAGCAAGTAGGGTCCTCAGAACACAATTTAAGAGCGAAAATCTAGTCCTACTCCTTGTTTTAAGAAGACTAGACTTGAGGTCCAAGGCCACACGGCTTGCTTTATGTAAGCATTGCTCAGAGTGCGGCCCACAGACCAGCAGCATCAATATCATCTGGAAACTTGTTAGAAATGGGAATTCTTGAGCCACACCCCAGATCTACCAAATCAGACACTTCGAGGCAGAGCCCAGCAACATTGTGTGTGTGTGTAACAAGCGCCTCCAGAGGATCCTGACACAAGCTAGAGTCTGAGAACCACTGCTCTGTGTCACAGGACGACATAATTACCAAGCAAACACTTCGACTCGATCCGTGCTGGGTTTGAACCCTGGACACTTTCTTAGCTTTGTGACTTTGGACGAGTTAATGTCTCAGTCTTTCGTTTCCCTACCTGGACAGAGAAGACAGTAGTAACTACTGCCGGCTCCTCCGCTGACGACCCCAACCCTTCTGGTGATGATAAAAGAGAGCGGGGCCTAAGCCCCAGGCCGATGCGGCGACTCTGAGCCCTGTTGGAAGAGTGAGTGGCTGAGCCTGGGCTTCTGGGCTTCCCATCTCAGCATCCTTGACAAATTGGAGACGAGCAGGGGAGGCCATGAGAACACGCAACGACTGAGATTTAATTGACGCTGAATGGCTTCGCCAAAATTTCCAATGTCTCTAGCACTCACTCTCAAGACTGCTGTTGTATAAGACACCCCAGCACCCTCTGGTCCTTGGGCCTCTGTCTGCAGCACCAGAACCGAGCCCTCCGCCCCTCCCTCCGGGCGCCTCCCCAGACCCCTTTCCCCAGGACGAAGCGAGCCAGCCCACAGCTGGCTCCACCTCTAATGACTGTTTTCTTCACTTGCCTGTTTTGCCTCCTTTCTCACAATAATGTCAATACAGGAAGGAGGAGGTTGTCAGGGCAACCCAGAGCGGAGGCGGGAAGTCCATCCTTGACCAAAACCTTAGGTCTGTTTGGTTAAACACCCACTGAGTTAATGACTGCCTGCTTCCTGATTGCAAGAATGTGAAACTTCGATATTTTCTGTTTTTCTCCTATTTTCTCTTCCTCTAATAATCTCTCTTCCTCTCCTCCCACCCCCTCTCTCCCTCTGCAAAATCAGTCTGACCTGTGTTCGTTCTCCTGAGCTTATGAGCTTTAACCCTGCTGTTTTTGCTAACTAACCCTGATACTTCTTTCTCCCTGACTCAGTAGATCAGGACCCTCCAGTCCCCTGTTTCATCAGTTCAGAACTGCCCACAGCACTGCACCTCACAGGGCTGGCAGAAGGATTGGATGAGGCCAGGTACCAGGAGTGCTCGGGGTATGTGGCAGACCCGTGGACGTCAGGGCGGGCGGTGTTGCTGTGTTATTTGTACCTGTCTCTCTGGCACGCGCTCTCCCCATTACAAACTAAATGTCGTTGCTCGGAGTTGCCACAGTTGTGTTATGATACCATTTAAAATGATAAGGAAAAAGTCTGGAGAGAAACGTATCAGAATATAGACAGATTAAATCTGAAAGATGAGATAATGTTTATATTTTTCTGTATTTCCTGACATTGTTTACAAGAAGCATATAGTATTCCTTTTTTTTTTTTTTTAAAGAATTATAGGTTTATAAGAAGCTGAAAAAATGGTAGAAAGGTCTCATGTACCCCCTACCCCGGCATATATTACTTTTATAATAAATTAAAAAAAAAAAAAACTTCTATACACGCAGGAGCCAATTCGAGAGAATTCCCAATGCCAAATCTAAGATAATTTGAGCAACAAGTAATCATAGTAATGAATTATAACACACAGGAAAAAAATCCACAAGTCCATACTCATTAAAACAAATACTTGAGTAAATAAATGAGGAGAATAGACAATTCTTTGCAGTAGAATAATAAATGCAGAAGAAATAATAGAAATAGGAAATCAGCAACAGGCAAACAACACAATAATAATTGTCTGAAAGCATCATCAATGAATGCTAAAATTTGTGGGCAGAAGAATGAGAAACAGAATATTTGCAGAGTCTTGAATTATCTCCCCCAAGATAAGTATTAATTACGAAGGGAAAAATAGAAACTAAGCAGACGTCTACTACCTTAATGGAGTGCTGAAAGTCACTTGTGCTGGAAGCAAGACATGTTGATATCACGTACCCCAAAAGGACTCACAATGCCACTACCGGTGTTCTCACCCATAATGCATTATCTCTAACTAATTGTGAGAAAAAGCTCAGACAATCCCAAAGTGAGGGATTGCCTGACCAGCCATCTTCAGAAGTGCCAAGGTCATAAAAGACAAGGCGAGATTGAGAAACTGTCCCAGATTAATGGAGGCTGAGGAGACATGGCAGCTAAATGCAATGTGGGGATCCTGGATTGGAATCCGAACTATATAAAAAGAGATTTGTGGAAAAACTAGTGAGTCTATCAATTAGAATTCCTGGTTGTAAACAACATGAAACTGAAACAAATCTGGTTAAACAAGGTTTATGGGAAATCATCAGGGCGAAGGGGAGGAGCCCGGACTTGAAGTCCAGCTCCTAACCACTATATTTTTCTTCCTCTTAACAAATAAATGCTGAGACTTTCTATGTTTTAGACACTGAAGACACAGAACTGAACAAAGACTCAGGCCTTGAACTCAGTTATTCACAGACATGTTGGTATCTCCAGTCTTGAGCACAGTGCCAGACTCCTGACAGGTGCGCAATAAATGGCTGTTGAATGAATCAATGAAAGGGTGTGGTAACTAGCCTCCAAGATGGCCCTCGATGACCCTCGCCTCCTGATATTGACACCTTCGGTAGTCCTATGTTGAATAGCGTTGTCCTGTGGGACCAATCTAATATAGAGGAAATGATTGTGTGTGTTTTCTGAGTCTAGGTCATAAACATCAACCTCCTTTTTTCTAGAATCACTTGCTCTGGGGCAGCCAGCTGCCAAGTCACAGACACTCAAGCAATTTGGGTTCATGTGGCAAGAAACTAAAACCTCTTGCTAAAAGCCATGTGAGGGAGCCATTTAGGAAGCAGTTTCTGAGTCCCCAGTCAAGAGTTCAGGTGACTGCAGCTCCGACTCTCATCATGAGAGACCCTGAGCCAAAACCGTGTGGCTCAGCTGCTTCTATCTTCCTGACCCACCAAAACTGTGTGATAATGTTTATTGTTGTTTTAGGTAGTTAAGCATTGAGGTAGTTTGTTACCCAGCAATAAATAACGAATACCATCAGTGAATGAATGAACGTCAGACCTGCTCTCTCCCTCCTGCGTCCTGTGCTGGCCATCGTAGCATTGTCATGACGAGATTTGATTGTTGACATGCCCACATCATCTGGATGTCCTGAGAACAGGGATGGTCCTTTATCTCTGAGTCCCCAGTGCCTGGTGGCGCACCTGACATATAGCAGGTGCTCAATAAATATTTGTTGACCGGATGAGGAAAAAGAGACAACTGGAGGAGTTCTAGGTCATCTTTATCCAAAGCGCTTCAGCCATCCTAAAAGTATTGCTCCTGGAGAGGAAGAAAAGGAATAGATTTTTATTCGGAACCCCGAAATCAGTAGGATTTTCCCCCTCCTGACTTCTAATCGTCAATGTTTTCCAAAGATATTTGAAATAGAAGTTGGAATTTTATCAATGCCCTCCCACCGCCTGCTTGAACCGAGGAATGGCATCCCTCTCCAAGCCTTGAAGGTATAAAATGACCTTCGCGGGTCGTCTCGGTGGGCCGGCTTGTCACTGTTTTGCAAATAACATAATGTATGGAAATCAGTTATATTCAAAACGTGCTTCTTTCCATCCACTTGAAAATTAAACAATAGCCAGTAAAAATCATGCGAACTATTGACCTATATGAAAAATACACGTGCCTCACACAGACCTCATTGCAGGCCGCCATGCTGGTCTCTCAGCCTAGCCAATGCCAGGCCGACCAGCTCTGGGGCCACTCCAGCCCCCTTCTCACAGGTACAACGTGACATGACGTGCCCCATGCTTCTTGCCTCTCCCCCTGGGGTCTCTGTTACTGACAATGCCAGGGAGCTAGAGGAGCTCCCCTCAGCACCTACGCAAGGGCAGTCCAGAGCGTGGGGGAGTCCCCCGGGGAAAGCCTTTGACCCATGGAGGCTGGGAGCTGATGGAAACGTGCTCCTCTCTTTCCGCCTCCACCCATGGGAGGTCTCCCTACGGCTCCTCGGGTGGGTTCGGATCCAGCACCCAGTCACGCTTGGCTGCGGCCAATTCCGTAACGCGTTCTTGTCCACGTCGCTCTCCCGTTCCTCATTCCTGCTCCCTGGAGTCACGCTCCTCGATAAAATACTTGCGCAGAAACCTTTGTCTCAGACTCTGCTTTCTGGGGAACCGAGCCAAGACCAGCATCGCCACGTTCGCGTCAAACGTATTTTTAGGAACAGAGACTGAGAGGAAAAGCACTAATGTGACGGCAGTGGCTCTGTCAGGGTGGGAGGGATTACGAGCGATTTTTTTTTTTTTCCTTTTCCCTGTTTTAAATGTTTTCTAAAATGAAGCTTTACTTTTACAATTAAGAGATTTACGTTTAAAAAATCGTTTCCATTTCGAAAGTTGCTGTCAGAAACGGTACTGAACTAGATAGAAACACGGACAGGACGTCACTTGGTGACCTCTGCTCAGACGTTGATTGTCTCCCTTAAGGTTGTTAATTGGCCGGAGTGTTGCTAAGGAGAGTCTGTCCCCTCGACCCCGCTGGCTTCTGAGTTTGGCACGGAGTGTTTTTCAGCATTCTGACCAGCTCTAATTTGGGCATTTTCTTCCACTTCAAAAGTCTCTTATTAATATCGAAGTGTGAAAACATCCCAGGAAACTTTGAGGCCTTTCTTTGGGAAAAGATCCTCGGCTCTTATGCGGTCACCTCATCCTACCTAATCAGTGGCCTACGTTAGAGCTGGGATCCCCAGGGGAAGGGGCTAGGAGATAGGGGTTCAGGGGAAGATAACCTGTGGGCTCCTACGGGTAGGAACAATCAAGACCGCATCCTTGAGGTAGGAAAAACAAGCATCGTTGCCTGGAGGAGGACAGGGTTGACAGCAGAAAGGCCAAGAGCAGGATGGGACAGGCGAGCAGGCATGTCCCGGGTGGGCTGCTCTGGCCTTAAAGCCCTCCATCTCCCGACTGGTCCCAGTAGGTAACACACTTGAGGCTGTCAACTCCAGTCAAAGACGGGTGGCAGAGATCTGGGCATTCCGAGCCCCGAATCCCTTCACTGCCTGCTTTTTCTAGAAATATTTCCACAGTCGCCCAGATGTGCTGGTTTTACTTTTCATGCATGGACTTGGGAATTACCCCAGAGAGTTCCTGATGTTCCAGAAATACATGACAGGGCGTGGGGGTAGCGTGTGGGGCACCCCGGGCTTCCCTTCCCCTTGGGGAGGGGTCAGTCAGGTACCCCAGACAGTGGAACGTCAGCTTCAGAACAGAGTCCCCCAGGGCCCAGCACCCCACCCCACCCCGACACACACACGCAGCGATCCTGAGGTTGCTCTGTTTGTAGCTGGGCCTTTAGAATCTTCAAAAGCATGTTCATAGCCCCCCGGGGTGGCCAGGTAGCCGTCCACATTACCACTTCCATTTTACAGAGGAAGAAGCCGAGGTCAGAATAAGTCAAGCGATTAGAAACCCAATAATATGCGATAGAGCTGGAACCCGGGCCAAGCCCTCTGGCCCCCATAGTTTAGTGGTCTTTCAGTCCACAGTGTAGACTAAACTTTTTGGTCTCAGGACCCTTTTACACCCTGAAAAATTATTGACGACCCCGAAGAGCTTCTGGAAGTGCCTTGATGGCAGCGGTGGGGGGGGTCACCTCTTCTCAATTTCCTGGCCCGTCCCCTCTCCACTGAATATGCACACAGTAGGCAGTTTTAGTTCTTGGGGCCGGATGAGGAAGAGAAAGGATGGAAAGAGGAAAGAAGGACAGACAACCCCAGGTCCAACGTGCCTGCGGTGTTACCTGCTTCACCATCTCACCTGCTCTGCCTCTTGCATCCCGCCCGCCACAAGCGCTGGTCCTCCAAGAAGGTTTGACAGCGATGGACGGTCAGAGCCGGCAGGCCAGGCGGGGCTGCAGGCAGCCGCCATCCTCATCACAGAGCAGGCAACATTTACTGAGCACTTCCTGTGTGCCAGGCACTGTTCCAGCACGTTCCGTGGATGACGTTTACCCCTCAATAAAAGTAACCCAATCCCTCAGCCTATTATGTTTACAGATGAGAAAACTACGGCACGGAGAGGTTAAACGGCCCGTCCACGGTTACAGGTAGTAAATGGCGGCTCCGGGGCCTGCTCGGTACCCTGCTGACTTAACCGCTACTCAGCGAGGCCTCTCGAAGCGGGAAAGGGTAATTTGGAAGGAGCTGCCACCAGACGAGGGCACCCAAAGGGAGATGGTGAGGCCTCGGCGAGAGGAAAACAGCCTCTGGTCCGCAATCGACCCTGCGATCACACACAAATGTACCTGCGTTCAGTGGTACACGGGCAACTGGTCAACCCATCAGCCCTCTGGAGTGGCGGGGGCTGGCCGTAAGCATCTGCCCCTTTCCGCGGCGTAAATGCTCTCCCGCCAAGGCTGACGTCAGGAGGCTGAGGTCGTAACGCCGGCTTACAACATTTCTGAATATTTCACAATGAGCTCTTGTGATCCAGGGTGAGCCAGCTCCATCCTGCCACCGTATGAGCTGGTCCGGCAGCACCGATGGTGCCTCGGACGGCCTGCGACACACAGGATGCTCACTGAGCGATGGCCATGCGATGGGCTATTCTTAATTAGCTCAGACAGACGGTGACGCTGAGGCTCAGAACAGACAAGTAATGTTCTCAGGGTCATGAAGCTGAAAGGAAACCAAGCAGGGACTCACATTCAAGTCCCTAGACTCACACTGTCCAGCACGGTAGCCACAAGCCACATGCAACCATTGAACACTTGATATGTGGCCGGTTTATACATCGAGTGTAAAATACACACTCGATTTTGAAGACTTCTTTACAGAAAAGAAAATTTCTCATTTATGTGTTTTTATATTGATTATATACTAAAAGGACAATTTTGGATACATTGGGTTAAATAAAACATATTTTTGAAATTAATTTTATTTTTTCTAATGTAGCTACTAGAAAATTTGAAGTTACATATCTGCTCACATGATCTTTCTATTTGCCTGACCCTAGACTCCTGGTCCAGCGCTCTCCCTCAAAGCCCAAGGCACTTTCCAGATTCGGAGACACACAAATCCCTAGAGGTTCCTGTGTGCAAATGTGCACGTATGCATGTGTATATACACACACACACACACACACACAATCCCACTTGTGCAAGACCACTCACACTCTGCCCGCCCCGTACACTCGCCACTCACTGCACAGAGCCACTCAGGGAAACGGGCCCCCAAAGGTACACGATCCCCAGACCTGCCTACAGAGCACCGCCCTGAGGACCTCACCCCCTCCTTGGGCGTTGAGGGAAGGTACCTGCCCTCCCCCGTAGGCGAGTGTTGCTCTGTCTGGCTGAGTGACAGCCACGTGGCAGGTGGCGCCTTCGGCGGCAGCGTCTCCCTAAGGGGCTCTTGTGAGGGAGGAGTGTCTGCCTTGGTGCTGGAATATGGCTGCGCGTGAATTTGAGCTGCAGGGTTGACCCTTGGCCATCGAGCGACGGCTCCGGCGTCCACGATGAAAGTGGCTTCTATGTGGACCCAGCGTTTCCCAAACTATCTTCTTCCTGAATTTTCCAGCTTGACTTTTTCCCAACGGCAGTTGCCAATGACAAAGGGAGCCGTATCAGAAGCCCGCTGCTGCCGGCTTCTGAGCAAATTTGCATCCCCGTGTGTGTGTGTGTGTGTGTGTGGATGGATGTGCATGCTTGTGAGGAAACTTGTGAGGAAAGTACCCCGCCGGCCGCAATCTGGCCTCACCACCATGGGTCACTGACTTTTAGGAGGCGGGCTCTTCCCAAGGTCGGTCTCTGGGCATCTCCCAAGAGTTTCGTTTTTCTTACTTTAAGTAAAAAACAACAGACCTTTTAGCCCAGGAGACATTGATCTGACAATCACATGGAGGTAATTAGCCAAAAGCAGACTTCGGATGCTATAAACAGACACTGCCCCGGCCCCCACCGTGGCTCAGCAGAACCCTGATTTCAGAGGTCTCGGCGGCCCCTGGCACCCATCACGACAGCCAGCAAGGGTTTGCGAAAAGACTCATCAGGAAACACAGGTAGGCTCCGGAGATGTAGCAATTACTAAATCAGATGGAATATCGCCAGCTGGATTCAAGGCAGATGAGCTTCCTTAGACACATCTGACTACAGAGGCTCTGGTTGCTGGGGGCGGGGCAGTGACAGAAGATTCCAGAACCTGTGGTACGATGGGATGTGGCCTGCGTTAGAAGGGAGGAGGCAAGGCCTCTTGTCTCGGACTGCCGTTAGTCAGCTTCGCGACCTGAACTCATGGCTGTCGCTCTGGGCCTGAGTTTCTCCCTCGGAAAAATAACCTGGTGGTGAGCTACGAGTCACCGAAAACCTTGAGGAGGGTGTGCCTCAGGCAAGATACAATCCGCATCCCATGTCATCAGAGGCCGGGGTTCCCTCTCTGCTGGCTGTCCTGCCTAGTGGCACCTCGTGGTCACCGAGCGGCTGTGGGCATTCCACGTACACTGTTTTCCTCCCCAACAACACAGTCGGGTCTTCCAGGGTAGCGACTTGGGTACTCTTTCTTCCATCCCTTCCCCACACCGTGCCCACCGTGCCCACCTCAGGGGGTGGTCAAGGAATATTGCGGAATGACCCACTCGCTCCGTGGGCATCAGCATGACTGGCTGTGGGCGGGTTTGGGTGCAAATTCTAGCAAAAGAATGTGTCATTCATTCATTCAACAAATATTCATTGAAAACCTAATATATGTCAGGTGCTAGGTTCCATTTTCTTGGGGATAGGATGGGGCCAGTCTTTCAGATAAGACGATATCTGAGCATCACTCTGAAAACCTCCCCCCGGATGACGGCTAAATGTCTCAGAGGGGGATGAAAACGAGGTGTGCATGATGCAGAAGCAGTGTGTGTCTGGGTTTAAAAATAAACCCCAGGATATTTTACTTCTGGTGAACTACGTTATTGGTTTTGCTTCATTTCGGTTGGCCTTGGGTTATTTCATTTTGTTTTGTTTTTAACTCAAGTGGCCTATTCATGAAGAAAAGCCTGGAATGCAAAGATAGCCTAGAAACGTAATAAAGGTACAATGCAGTGTTCGGGTTGAAGCTCCAACTACTTTGGAGCAAGACAATTAGGCCCAGAGCTCGGAGGCGGGGCTGGCAGCCTTGCCGCAGGACCAGCTTCGATGTGAGTCGTGTATCCCGTTTTGCCCTCCTTGAAACCAAGGGGTGTGATTCGGAAGTCCCTGGATAGCAGGAAACCCCAATTCTCCCAGAAACCCAAGCCCTCTCCAGTTCTGCACCCACTGCTCGAACGACCTGTCACCCACACCCCAGAACGGCCCAGCCTCTCTCACGTTCTGGACGGCTGAGGACAAACCCCACTTCTGCGTTCTCCATGCTGAGGGACTCTAGTTTCTGTCTCTCTCTGTTGAAAGAACGAGATCCTTTTTCCTTTCAATGGAGATCTAACAGTCGGGAGAAAAAAAAAATCTATTGAACTTTGTCTCTTCCTTCAGTCTCTGAGCAGAAGACAGATTTGGGTTTTGATTCTCTCAAAATGAGGATTTCGCCTTGTTCTGAAAGATCAGAGATTGGAGGAGTTTCTCTTTTCTTTCTCCTTTTTTCCTGTTTTAAGCCCTCAGGGGCACTGACACTCAAGGGAGCGGAGTCTGCCTCCGGGCTCCCCGGCGTGGCATAGGACTCTCGGGGCGCCCAATCCACGAGCGGTCAGCAAACGCTCCCCATCTCTTGAAGCTCCCAGCCCGGGCCCTGAGTTCCAGCCTCATGACGCATCACATAGCTCCAGGGGACTCCATGCACATCCTCACCCCGGATGGGGCGATGCTGTGCCTGACACATAAGAAGACTTTCCCCTCCGGATGAGGCATTGAAACTCCAAAAGCCTAAGTCATTTAATGGAAAGAGCTAGCAGTGGTCTTGCTTCAAAACTGCCGTGTGAGCTTGAGCCGGTGGCCACGCCTCTCAGACCTGTGTCTCAGCTGGAACATGTGGGCTCCAACCAGGTTGGTCTGTTTTATGCTGGTCCTGATGCTAACACTGCAAGAGGTCACTACACTCAGGGTCCCATCTTGACCAAATTTGGTTGGCCCCCGAGCCCTGAGAAGCATGAAGCTTTTCTTTTTCCTGTTTAAAAAACAAAACAAAACAAAAAAAACACTAAGAGCCACAATAGAACAGACTCTCTTGTCCTTCCTCTGTCCAGATCCCCAGAACAACCCTGGTCCTGTCTTCCCGAGACCCAGATGCTCAGCTTTGTCTCAATTCAGGCACTCCATGTCCTTCCACCAAACTCCAGCTTTCACTTAAGTTAGTCAGAGTCAAAGTCTATTGCTTGCAACCAGAGTATTCTAACTCTAATGGGCATTTTACTTCTCCTCTCCCTCTCTTCCCATTTTTTCTAAAAAAAAAGCAAGGAAGGAAGGAAGGAAGGAAGGAAGGAAGGAAGGAAGGAAGGAAGGAAGGAAGGAAGGAAGGAAGGAAGGAAGGAAGGAAGGGGATTATCTTGGATTTTCCAGGTGGGCCCAATGTAATCATTGGAAGAGGCAGGCAAGAGAGTTAGTGTCACAGTGATGCGATGTGAGAAAGACTTGACTGGCACTGATGGCTTTGAAGATGCAAAGGGGCCATGAACCAAGAATGGACACCGCTTCTGGAAAGGCGTGGCACTCGTTTCTCCCTAGCGCACCCAGCTGACCCCTCGATTTCAGCCCGGGGAGACCCATTTCGGGCTTCCGACCTATAAAGCTGTAAGAAAATAAATATTGCTGTCTGAACCCTTAGATGTGTGGCGGTTTGCTGCAGTGGCCACAGGACACCAGCGGGCCTCTCTCCCGGGGTAGCTGTGAGGACTGCGAGGAGCCGCCGGGCACCTGGGGACGCAGCGATGTTGGCTTCCTCTGCTGTTGGTGCGCAGAGGTGGGACCTGCCGAGCGCGGCGCCGAGCTGTGCCCCCGCTTTTTCTGATCGCCCCTCTCCAGTCCGTCCACCCCTCAGCAGAGAGCTCTGTCCCTTCGTGCCTTAATTACTTTGGAACGCTGCCTTCTAATCACACACCCGATGGCTCCCTTCATCATGCTGAATTCTAAATTGCACTTGAAGTGGTTTGTGCCGCGTTAGCCCTCTGATTAGCTTCTTTCGGAGCTCCAGAATGAGGGTAATCAGGGTGGAGGAAAGGTCTTACTGTGTGCCCTGGGAAGGAGGGGCAGGCAGGGGCTCTCTCCATCGCAATTTTCTAATAAGGCTTGAAGAGCTTTTAAAGAGTGGGCTCCTCTCACCCTGCAGGTGTGTGGTCATTCTCCCTGCCGTTCCCACACTCGCCCATCCAGGGTCTGACTGCAGCTGCCCTGCACATCCTTCACCCTGGTCTCTCCTCCTCTGAGATCAGACTTTGTTCTCGAGATTAGGAAAGTGATTATAACCCAGCAGTCAGTCTATCTGGCTGGCTCCTAAGAGCTAGACCCGCTCGACTCGACCTCCCCCCACTCCCAAATGCATGACCTGTGGAGCCCAAAGCCCCTCCACAATCTCTCAGGATTTTCAAGTAGGGTCTGGCCTTCCTGGGCTCACATTTGCGCCGAGGAAGATCTATAAGAAAGCTGGAAAGTTAAAATTCCAGGGTCACTCACTTGGGGAAGACCCAGAAAAGTGTTCACACGGATGTGTGTTTGTGTAAAATTGGCAAAAGTTTGGTACTTTTATATTCTTTTGCTGCACTCAGGCCCGCAGAGCAGTTACCCACACACGAGGCTCAGCCTTTGTTTCCTACCAAGAGGCATCGAGATGTTACCAAGTGTGGCAGACCTCTCTAAAACGTGTGTGTGCGTGAGTGTATGTGTGTGTGTGAGTGCATGTGTTGGGGGTGTGAAGAAAGGGTTCACAACTTGCAACTAGCCTCTAGGCATCCTCATTCTAGAAATTTCCTTTGACCATCAGCATGCGCCATCTGTTTCTGTGACTTTCACCCCAGACAAAATCCTCTCAGTAGCTCCGGCTTCTCTCTGCCTCATTTCCCTTTATCTTTTCCTCTCAGGATCACAACAGCCCCTTTTTGCTCTCTCATTTTTAACCTTGACCTTCGGGTTCTTACCTTGTAACCTCCCTGTTTCACCCTCAGGAAGTTGGTCGTGGTGTTTTCCCAAGTTGGACCTCCCGTTAGGAGAGCGTAATGTTTACATCGCTACATGTGTTGAAAAATACTGGGCTTTTCTTTCTAAGGTTGGGCTGAGCAGATGCAAGTGTCTGAGGATAACACAGCAGTGGGAGTGAAGGAGGAAACTCACAAGCAGAGATGATGGGAAAAGTGGGTCGGCCGAGAACTTCGGTTAAAAAAAAAAAGGGTGTGTTGAGATGCTAGTCCTGCGTCTACTTTTTTCCAACCGTTGAGAAAGCCCCAGGACTTACAGCCAGCTGGTTAACTCCAAGGAGAAAGGACCAATTACTCCTCTGCGCCCAGCTGAACCCCAAAGCCTTCTCGTGGTGGTTCCTGTAACCCGTTAATGTTTTTGTTTATACATCCGTCTCTACCTCCATGATCCTAAGTCCTTGATGTCAGGACAATTTTTTTTTTTTTTTTTTTGCTATTCTTCCCCATTTAGCATAGGGCCTGGCACAATAAATATTTCTTTAAACTTTATTGCTTATGAAATAGTAATAATATTAGCATGAGTATATAGATTGGATGACATAATCATCTAAAGTTCTCAGCATAGAGTTTGGCACAGAATAAATACTCAAGAAGTGTCCCTTGTTACTATTGTTGAATGAATGAGTGAATGAAAGAACGACAGAGAAATGCTTTGGTTTAATTCATTAGCAGAAGCCTTCACACAGGCTTTGAATTTCTTTTGCATCCTTTTCTTGCTACATAGAACTAAAAGAAATGGCATGATAAAAGGAAAGGAAGAAAAAAATGGTAATCACAGTTGTTTAATTATATCTATCTATGGAGCTAGATTTTTCCTTTTAAATGTCCAGGGAGCTAAGAGTAATTGAGTGCAGAGCACCTATTGGGGGGAGGAATTCTCGCATTGTCAGTGAATGCTGCCTTGTTTCCCTCAGAAGAATTACTCTAAAGATATTGAGGCCACTGTGCTCAGTGTGTTGTTACCTGCCCTCTCTCTTGTTTAGTCTTCGTAAGCACCCTGGAAGGGGATCCCACTTTGCAGTAGCGGGGAGCAAGAACAGAGAGACGGGTGCTGAGACTCGGAAGGCATTTACGATTAGGGGGAAAGAGGAGGAAAAGGAGGTTTCCAAAGAGAGGTGATGGGCTGGAAAGGCATCAAGGAGGAGAGGAGGCCCGGGCGTGGGAGCGGGGAGCAGGGTTAGAAGTGTCAGGGAGGCCAGAGGAAGGTGGCGGGTCTGACGGCCGGGGCCCTGGGCGACGTGGAGGAGAGGAACGTTCCCGGAGTGTCAGACGCAGCTCTCAGAGAGGGCTGAGGCATGAGCGGGGAGGAGAAACGGAGGCCTGGAGTCAGACCTCTCGCCAGAAGTCTGACTGTGGCCTGGGCTTGGAGTGCCGTGGGGCCTGCCTGGAGGAAGGGGTAAGGGGGTGGGGGGCGGAGAGGATGGGACAGTGACAGAAAGGGCTGAGGAGCTGGGAGGAGAGGGCGGCGCTGGGCTCCAGGCCGCAGGGCGAGTGGGGAGAGGGACTGTCTCAACTTTCTCAAGGCCCCCTGGGGCGTCCCCATGCACGGGAGGAGGAAATTCCGGGAGACCCATAATGCAGCTTGGTCTGGGGCGTGAGGGGAGGAATCCAGGAAGAGCGAAGGAGACTTACGGGGCAGAGCCCAGACAGGTGGCCCTCTCGGAGCGAGGTTTCCTCAAGGGCAGGTGACGGGCGCGTCTCCGGGCAGCTGGGAGCAAGTCTAGGAAAACAGAGAGAAGAAAGATAGGAAAAGGGTGATAGAGCGACGTCGTGGAGGGTGTGGGGGAGGAGAAAGAATCCAAAAGGTTGGAAAGGACCAGGGCTACCCCGACTTCCCCTCACACAGAAAGGAAATGAAACCCACAGAAACCCAGAGCTCCGTGTGACCCCGCCACGGGGCAGGCTGCAGTCCAACAAATATCAGACCAATAGCTGAAAATAATCAAAATTCCTTCCCGCCTTCTTCATGCTTCTCAACGAAGATGTCCTCTTTCAGCTAAGACCATAAGGGATCTGGTCTCTCTTTCTCTCTCTCCCTCTTCTTCCTTCCCTTATCATTTAAAAAATCCCTTCTCAGAAAATCCCTCTCAGAGGAGAATAGGGGGAATGAGCACCGTGAGGCAGCCATAGAGAGAGGGGGGAGGAGGCAGGGAGCTAATGACGGCCCGTCCTGGCCACGTCCTCGCCACGTCCTGGTGACGTCCTGGTGACGTCCTGGTGCCATCCTGAGGCTCCCCTGCGGATCGGAGCTCCCATCTCGTCCCTGTCTAGACAGATGCAGGATTTCAGAGCTTGTAGCCCAAGCTTTGTCCCACAGCCCTGCCTGGGTATTGGGAGAGAAAGCAGATCAGATCAAGCCGATCGGATCCTGTGCAGGGCGCTTGGCTCATGCAGACCGCCTCCAAAATGCCAACACCCACGGAGGGCATGTAATCAGAAAGCCGCCTACACAGCTCAGGAAAATAAAAAGATTTCAGGCCAACTTGATTTTTGTTAAGCATTGATCTTTGACTTTATAATCACTTGCAAACTTGGCTCAAATTAAAAGGCCAGCTGGTCTCCTGAGGAAAGCTAAATCTTACTTGGGGAAAAAAAGGAATAACAAAGTCTTAGTTTTTAAAAAATATTATTTTACATCAAGCAGGCAATGTATTTAGTTACAGTTTACAATGCATTCCTTTTGATTTCAAAGTATTCTAATTGTTTTGAATTTATGAAGACTTTAAGATTCATTTACCCCATCCCAATTACCAAGATGGGTCTATCAAGATAATAGTCCCAGTTTATTTTCTAGTGTATAATTGGTCTGGAAAAAAATGATTTCCATTTAACCTTTTAATAATTATGTCAAAATTATATAGTTCATTTTGGAAAGTAATACACCATATATGTTAATAGTAGAACTAGAAATTACTTCAAAGGGCTTATGTCAAGCCCTCTGCCTCGTGGAAGATCTCCCACATCAGAAGCTGATTGTTATCTAAGTCTGATTTGGAAAGTCCTCCAAAGTCTGGATTTCACAGCCTCTGGTTTTCAGCGCCTAATCCCTATTCCTACCAGGATGTTCTTTCCAGAGAACTTGATTTTCTGCAGCTGCAGCTCGAGCACGGTCTACGGTAAGTGGTAATGAACAATCAATGAGGTTTGCAAGGATGAGTTTCCCCCGGGGTTAAGGTATGTTCCGGTGCGGGGGGCATTCTCCCCTCACCCTGCCCTGGGTACCAGAGGGCTGGGCCTGACGCCTGCGTTGCCGTTGCCGGGGGTTCCCTCGCCCCCTCCTGGATGCTGGCTGGGTCGGCCAGTGGGAGGCGCCGGCAGAGATCTGTGCGGTGGGGAGGGCCAGATCGGGTCTTCTCCGTTGGGCCCCTGCTCTGGCCCTGACTGTGACCACATGACCACAGCGCCCTGGGGCAGTCTGTCCCCACCTCCCAGCTCACACGGCTCCACATACGGCTCTTCCTCCCTCCCTCCTCCCTCCTCAGGCCCAGGGATGGCAGCTGCCCCCGCCCGCTGTGGCTGGTCTCTGGGTTTCCTTGAGCTGCCCGGAGTCCATAAATAGCCCCTTTATCAAAGTCTCTCAAACCACAAGGGCCGGATGCTGCTCTGGCCTTGACCCCGACGGGTGAGCTGGGTGACATGACGTGCCTTTTGCAGGGTGGGAGTGCCCCGCCAGGCGTCAAGTGTGCCCCGTGTCCTCCAGAATTACCTCGAAGGCTCTGAGTTTCCCTAACTGTTCTGAGGCCAGGGACCGCTGTGTGTCATGGACAAATCACACTGTGCCCATGGGACCATGCTGGAACAGGAGCTCTGGGTGATGGTGAGGGATAGATACCGCTGGTGACAGCTAGCAGCCAGCGCCAGAGGGGAGGGGAGGGCACCACCAACTTCAAGGTCATGGTCGGTCTATTCATAGTGAAGGACATTGGCCCCGCCGGGCAGGGCTGCAGAGCTAGCTCTGTCCACAGCCCCGGGCCCTGCCTTTGGTGCCCTCCCTCCTTTCATGCCGGCCTCCCCACAGGTCCCCCTTCAGGCCCCAGCTCAGCTCCCCCTCTCCTGGGACTCTCTCAGAACACAGAACAAGAAACGGGACAAAATGCCTCACGCGCAGCCAGTGACATGAGCTTAGGAACGACACCTACAATGCAGGTCAGTCCCCTTCTCACTCCGGGCCTGATTCCTCATCTAGGAAAATAAGTCCCGCCCACTCCCCAGGAGTTGTTGAAGACCCTGATAACAGGCCCAGGAGCACTTCGAAAATTCCTTCTATATAATACCAACTTTAGTCTCATTCGGTCTCCTCTTTTTCCTCTGACCACATACAATACGTCAAGAAGTCCTTTCGACTTGTCCTTCAAAATGTACCTAGAATCCAGCCACTGGACCACCGACAGCCTTCAAACCGCTTTGCCCACATCCTCTCCTGCTGTCCCCAAGTCTGTTCTCGCCTCGGCCAGCGGAATAGTTTTTCAAAACCTAAGCCAAAAACAAGTCAGGATCCTCCAAAGGCTGCCTTGCTGACCTGGGCAAAACCTAAAGCCATTTCAAGTGGTCTGCGCCACCCCAGCGATCTGCCAGTGAATTCCGTGAGATCGTGCGCCTGGCTGGGAGGAAATGCCTGGGGGCCAAGGTCACAGCCATCACTACCAGGAAAACAGGGAAACTACGGTGGCTGCTTCTCCCAGACACTTGATATTTCTCTGACAAGAGAGGGGCGCAGCCCAGGCACCAGCCCAGAGGGGGACGGGCTCCGTTTTCGAGAGATGCGTGTTAATGAAGGTGACCTACTGTTTTGCAGGCACAGCGCACCTCCGGGCCTCTTCCCTGGGCCTGTCGCTTTCAGCCGTTCAAAGGGTCTCCACATCTCACGTGTCCCCCGTGCGCACGGTAGCACAGGAGGAGGAGGGGGAACGCGGGAGCGGCAGCCCGGCCCGTCCCGGGCATCACTCAGCTGCGAGCTCGGAGGACGAGTGGCCCCGGCCAAGGCTGGCAGTGTGTGGCATCAGCTGCCTTGAGCATCCTCGTCACTCAAAGCTCAGCCCTCCCGGAGCCCAACCTGAGTGACACCAGGTCGGGGGCAGGAGTGCTGTCCCCCTCTTGTCCTCCTGGGGCTGGAGTTGGGCCCTGATTCCTCCCTGGGCTTATCCGCTCCCCCATAAATGTCTTCCTGCCGAGGGGGCAGACAGCACAGAGGCTCTTCTCTTGCCGGTCCCCTCTTGCTATCCGGGCACCATGGCAACCCTGCACCTCCCTGAACCGTGGCACGCTCTCTGTCCGATTCTAAGCCCCGCTACTGCCCTGGCCCTGGCCGGGTCGACGCCACGAGGATCCAGCTGCTCAGAGCAAGCCTCCCTGTCACGCGTTACAAGCTGTGCTGCTGGCAGGCTTTCGGTGCCACCTGGACGGCAGGTCCCCGGCCTCTCTATTGCCTGCAGCATGCCCTCCAGAAGCTTTTCCACGAATTCCCTGGCTCTTGCCACAGGCTAAGGAACTGGTGTCTGTCTCCTTACTACATGTCGATATTCTGTAGGACAGGACCTGGGTTTAAGTTTGCAGCCACAGCGTCTTACCCATAGTAAGTGCTCAGAACAGGTTTGCATCTAGGCTTTTCGTGCCAGGCTGATACCCACTGTGACAGGAAGGACCAGGGACTTACAGCTCACTGGTAGGGATGCTGGCACTGGAAACCAGAGCGCAGCGCGGTGGCAGCCAAGAGCTTGGCTTCATGGCCAGGCCGCCAGGGTTCGAATCCTAAGTCCACGGCATGTTAACTAATGCCCCCGAGCAAGTCGTTTTGACACCTCTGTGCCTTAGATTCCTCATCTGTGAAATGGAAGAGCTGAGAGTGTCTTTCCTTCTGGTACTCGAGAGTATTAAAAGAGATAACACGCGTGTGGAAAATTGGTCCTGGTACGTAGCTAAGGCTCCGTATGCGTTGACTGGCAGTGTATAATACTTTGGGTGCACTGAGGCCAAACAAAAAAAAGAAGTATAATATTATGTGTGAATTAATATTATATGTCTGCACTGTGGTGGGTGGGATTAATAGATGACTTTTGGTTTCTTTTACATGTTTTTAAATAATTTCTAACGTTCACGTAGTGAACTTATATAAAATGACTTTTGAAAGTAGATATTCCAAAAACTTGATAAAAAAAAAAATCACCTGCGACTGCTAACGACTACGTCCCCCTTCGCACTCCCCGTCCCCCAAATATGATTTTGGGTACTAAAAGGACACTTCTGCTGGGAACAAAAGGAAACCCGCTGAGACGTTTCAGCCGGGATGGTAGAGGCTACCTTTCCGTGGTAGTTTGCTTTTACACGCAACTAGAAAAGGAGCTATCTTGTGTTTTGAGTGAATCTCTTGCATTAGTCATGGGGACGCTCCAGGTCTATCCGGCAGTAAATGGTATAATTGCAGCCTCGGCCTACAAGGATCATGCCAGCAGTCAGGAGCGGCGTGCGTGAGTCAAGCCTGAGTCTCCTGGATTTTGTGGAAACGTGATTGCTTCCCAGCGCCGCGGAAGCCGCCGAAAGCAAGGTCTGGGTGGGCCAGAGCAGTCGGAGGGAGGCAGAAGTGTTTTGACAGCCGCGGGGATTTCCCAGGGGCCCTCCCCTTTGGGAGGAAATGCGGAGTCGGCCGGAATATTGGAAAAGGATTTCTACGATCCGGGAATTTTTTCGAGGACAGATGACCCACGTCTGACAAGTGATTTTTCCAGCCAGGCTCTGTGTCTTCTCTGCAAATAAGAGCGGTTTGTACCCATCGTAGGGTCGTGACTAGTTCAGAAGTGCGGCCGCACACGTCACCCCAAAATGTGCAAATTCTAAAGCCTGAAGAAGTGGATGGACAAATGACCGATAAAATGTGTCCAATCCCAGCCACTGGGCCGCCTGGCCTGGCTGTTCCCTACCCCCGCTAGTGGCTGGGGGCACTCTGGAGGTATTTGGGCCAAAGCAGATAGACACTGAGGGGCTCTGGGAATCCTAGAATATGGCTTCCTCCCCCCTCATGAGGGAACCTGTCTCAAGCACGGCTCAAGGAAGAAGAAAACTTTACAGCGGTTCCTGCTAGTGACACCCCTGCCTGTAAAGAATCACGGGCAAAGCCCAGCCCTCCCCACCCCGCCCCCTCCCATCACCATAACAACGTTCCTCAAGACAACAGGACAAGCAGCTTGGTGTTTCTTATCCGGGGGTTTTCTCGACCCTCCCTCCCGTCTGCCTGCGGCTTTTGGCAGTTTGAGACGTGCCCTATCACCGTTTCTTGAGTTATATCCTACTGCCAAGAGTGACCCTTAAATTCTTGCTTGTCCTCCCCTAACCCAGCACCCAACCTCAAAGCAGCACAATCATCAGAGCCACATTAATCGTGTGAAGCAAACAGGAGAAAGATAGAGGCTTGGAACTAAATCCACCTTATTGCATTTTAATTCCGAAAGGAAGAGGGAGGGAAAAGCCCTAAAAAGGAGAGAATGCAGAAGCTCTGAGCAGAGGGTGCCCCTAGGCTGGGGACAAGGAAAAACAGGATGTTCAGAGAAGAAATGAGCCAGCCTAAGTGCTAGTCACAGAGCAGTGGCTGCTCCCCCGAGAGGTCACAGTGAGGCATCTGGCGGTGACCCCGGGCTGCCCTGCTCAGCGGGCCAGGCGGTCAGGAGAGGGGCAGCAGCAAGGACCGTGTGGACAAGCTGGAGCCCCCACGGCCCCGCCCGTCCCTCTGTGCCTCTCACCAATGACAGCCTTCGGGGTTGCTGCTTTGCTTCTGCCCCTTGTCTTGCAGAACTTCGCTTTGGGCCAAATCAAACTCAGGAAGGGGATTTGGGAAGCAGAGTCCCCAGAGTAAACAGTCCGGCCCAAGTAGCCACCCAAACTGGGGCTCTGCCAGAGAAATGCAGGCTGTTGGGTCACCGAAAATGCCTAATCCGGGCACCGGGGAGGCGATGGCAGGCCAGGCAGGTCTGCGACCGTCCACGCCTCCAGCCGCGTTTCTCTCGCAGCTCACCCTGACTGCCCCACGAAAACCGTTTCCTCTTTAAGTCTGTCCAATATTTAGAAGCATTGGGAATGTGCATTAGTCAGGATTGAGTACAGGAAATAGAGCAGAAAAGGATTTAATGCAGAGAGTCGAGCCCTTGCAGAAGTCACTGGAAGGATGGGGACAGTGGAGTCAGGGGGCCACCTCGCAGCTGTGACCCAGAGCGGGAGGCCGCCATGACTGCTTCCGGCCGCAGAGGTGTGACGGCGGCGGGTGGGGGGTCGGCTTCCGCAATCGCTTGGGCCCCCCTGAGCTTTCTCACCAGCGCCTCTGCCTCGCGCCCACCCTCCTGCATCAGTCAGCTCAGCCGGCCTGAACTCCTTGCCTTAACACAGCGTCGCAAACCAGGCGGCCTGAGAAGAGACTTTAATTCTCTCACAATTCTGGAGACTAGACGTCTGAAATCAAGGCGTTGGCGGGGCCTGCCCCCTCCGAAGCTCCGGGGAGAGTCCTGCCTTGCCTCCCTCTGGCCTCTGGTGGTGGCTGTCAATCCTTGGTGTGCCGTGGCTTACAGCGGCACCATCTCTGCTTTTGTGGTCACGTGGAGTCCTCCCCGTGAGCCTCTGTCTTCACACAGGATTCTTCTCTTCCTACAAGGACACTAGTTGTACGGGATTGTCCTCCCCCGCCCCCCTCCGATGACCTCATCGTAGCTTGATTACATCTTCGAAGGTCCCATTTCTGAATAAAGGCGCATTCACAGGTCCTGGAGGTTAGGACCTCGACATATATTTTGTTGGGGGACACAGTTTAACCCATAATGCTTCCTAACCTGGCCTGGGAGCATCTCATTGGCAGACGCTCATTCACCGCCAGGATCCCCAGCCAACGAGTCTGGGACACGCCGTGTTAGCTTTCCAACTCGTCAAACAGAGTGAGGGCGAAGAGAGAGGGAGAGCCTGCCCGTATGTCCAGCACAGGGGCCACCATGCACGCGCCACCGCGTCTGGCTGGACGGATGACATGGTCCTGACACACAGAGTCAGAGACAGTGCCCCAGAGTGGTTAGCAGCACCGGATCTGATGTTGGAATCCGGCTTGGCCTCTGCCGGCTCAGAGGCCTTGGGCTGGCTAGTTACTTTCTCTGTAACCCTTGGCTTCCACACCTACAAATGGAGATAATTATAGTCACCATTTATCAAGGTTTGCGTAAGGATTAAGTGAGATAATGGACCAGGCACATGGTTAGCAGTCTGTAGATGGCAACTATGATTACATTATCAAACTTTCTAGATTTATTCTGTGTCCCATCATGGCAGGGACCTGAATGAAGCACAGAACCATGGAAGAACTGTATACAAGGGTCCTCTGGTGTGTTTAGGATTTTTACTTCATGTAAAAATCAGAAACTCCAGAAACTTGAACCAAGGCATAAACTTCCCGATGTGAGGATTTTTTAATTCAGAGCGGGGACTCATCGGAGCACCAAGAAGCTAAGGGATTTATCTCTAGAAAAGATTCCCCCGCGTTCTGTTTGTGATTACCCAACTTCAGTTGACCTAAGAAAAGCAAAAGCAGGTGTCAGCTTCTGTGTGGGCATTTTCCCACACAAATATTGTTACATGTCGATGCTCTTGAAAAAGGAAAGTAAAAGTCGTGTGAGCCACATCGTGGGTTCAGATCACAAACCCTTTGCTGGTTTTAAAGTGCACATCGAAGGGAAGGCATCGTGGTGACGGTTAGCGTGACTTCGTTAGGGACACATTTTGAATTTCAGTGTTATGAAATCTTAGTGAAATAAAGCAGTCGAGGCAAACCAGACCTTCGTTCCTCAGAGTGGGCCGTAGGGAAAATTTAGCTGTTAAAAAATTGAGCATCACGGAGAAAAAGGTGGAGCTGCAAATTGGTACAGCCGCTATGGAAAACAGTATGGAGGTTCCTCCAAAAACTGAGAATTGATCTGCCACGTGATCCAGCAATCCCTCTAATGGGTATTTACCCCAAAGACTTGAAAATCCATATCCAAAAAGATATGTGCACACCAATGTTCAGAGCAGCATTATTCATGGTGGCCAGGACATGGAAGCAACCAAAGTGTCCTAGGATAGATGACTGGCTAAAGAAGCTGTGGTACATATGTACAATGGAATATGACTCACCCATAAGAAGAGATGAAATACTGCCATTTACAACATGGACGGACCTCGAGATAATCATGCTAAGCGAAATAACCCAGACAGAAAAAGCTGAAAATCCCATGATGTCACTTATATGTGGGATATAAACTTAAAAGCAACAAATGAGCAGAACAAACAAACAGAGACTCAGGGACATGGACTATAGACTAGTGGTTACCAGAGGGGAGAGGGGAGGGGGGAGGTGGTCAGGGTAAAGGGGGTCAAATATGTGGTGACAGAAAGAAATCTAACTAAGGGAGGTGAACACACAGTGTAAATATACATACGCCTCACTGTTAAAGGGTACAGCTGAAACGCTGGAATTTGTTAACCAATGTCGCCATAAAAAAATTAACTAATTTTTTAAAAACTCCTATAGTGATAGACGGTGATTAGCCTTTGGGTGACGAGCACACAATAGAGTATAGAGATGAGCTGTAAAAAAAAAAAAAAAAATTGAGCATCATACAATTCAATAGTAAAAATGACAAATAACACGGCATGAAAATAGGCAAAAGATCTGCACAGCCGTTTCCCCAAGACAGATACGCGGATGGTTAACGGGCACATGAAAGGACGCTCTTCTTCATCGCCGCGTCGTCGGGGACGTGCAAAGGAAAGCCACGATTACACACGAATAGGATGGCGAAAACAGACAACGCTGGCGGGGGAGGGCGGAGCGGCGGGGGCGTTCGCACCTGTCGGCAGGAATGCGGAGCGGCGGGAGAAACAGCCTGGCGGGGGCGTTCGCAGGGTGACACCTGCTTACCACGTGTTCTGGCCCTAACTGTCCTAGGTCTTTATCCAGGAGAAGCGAAAACGGATCTCCGCACCAAGACGCCTATGTGAATGTCCACGGCAGCTTTTGTTCTCATAGTCGCCCCAACCTGGAAGCAGCCCGAATGTCCATCGACTGGTGAGAAGATGAAGAAGATGGAGAATACGCAAACTCGACGATATACGGGGGCCAAACTAGCCGTGCGTGGAACGACACGGAGGAAGCTCAAAAACACGATGCCGAGTGAGAGAAAGAAGTCCGACACGAAGGACGATGTGGTATGGGAGGGCGTCTGTGCGAAACTCTGGAAAAGGCAAACGTATATTGATGGGCAGAAGATCCATGGTTCCCTGGGGCTGGTGAGGGACTGGGGGCAACAACCCGGGGAAGTGGGGGCTTTCTTAGATGAGGGGGTGATTCCGGGCTGGATCGTGGTGATGGTCGCATGCTCATCCGCGGTTACACGAACTTATCAAACTGTACTCTTTCAAGGGGTGGATCATACTATATGTAAGTAATATATATATATAAATGCAAAAATAAGCACTGAGTTCTGATGTGACAGCCTTGGGGACGCGGGTGAGGCGGGGAGGCGCATTGCTTCTGACGGACAGGAGCCGGACGATGGGCTGGGGAGGGGCCGCTGAAGGACACGGCTGGTCTGTGTGACGCCCGAACCCAGCGATTCGTCCCCTGAGGTCAAGCCCATCAGTTATAACCGGGAACCTGTTCCACGAGGGGCTGTTAATAGCGCATCTACACTCTTTTCTTTTTTATTATATCAATTTAGGGCGTTCGATTTCCACGTTGATATTTGTTACAGCTGCAAAGAAGCGTGACGCTCGGTATCATCATATACCAAACAGCACATCTGGAGTGAGGACGGTGTGGCAGGAGACGGCGTAGAAGACACTCGCTAGGCCCCTCCGTCGTCCTTCGCCCATCGTCGATGCGCTGGGCATACAAGGGCGAGTCCAGGCGTCTCGCAGGGGAGAGGCAGAGAGAGCTGGGGGTGGGGTTAGCGCAGCGGTTCTCAGCTGTCAGCTCCGGCAGCTCATCTTTGTAACATGCTTCGTGATGCCTTTTTTTACTGTCCTGAGTGCAATAATCTCCCCGTACACATGATTTTTAAAAGCAAAGAGGTCAGCGCCCTAACTGCAATACAAAGAAGCAAAAGGAAAGGGATTGGTATAATGACGTAGCCTTTTCTTGCAACGCATGAATTCTTAGGCACCGTTTTTGCTAGGAAACGTCGCTGACAGAGACCCGACCGTGGCTGCTCCGAAAGGCAGACCGAGAAAGGGGAGTTGGATGAGCAACTCGAATACCAGCTCGGCAGTGCTACTAGTAACATGATTTTCTGGAAAGATGAACAGCTCTTAGAAAAACTCCCCCGGACAAACCTGTATCGGCTAGGGTTTCCAACCGGGAAAGGTAGCAAAATCGACTGAGATACTTTGTCGAAAGTCCGATAAAGACATTGTTTTCACGGGCGAGGGCAAAGTGTAGTGGGACTCGCAGGATGTGTTCTTAGCCTGGGGCTCGGCTTTGAAAACTAAAGACACCGAAGGCGGGCTGGAGGGAGACGGGGAGACCGCCAGCTCTGTGTCCTGCCCGCCTCCCACCCCCAGCACCTGACATTACCCAGGTCGATCCCGAGCCCAGGGGAGGAGGGGGTTTGTCTACCTATAACTTACAAAAGGTAAGAAATTTGGTGGAGGGCCCAGGATTTCTCAAAAAGCGGCCAATTTTATCTTGCCAGATTCCGTTATGTAGTTCAAAAGCTTCTTCTGTGTGAAGGTGGAACAGATAAAAATATCTAACCGCTAACAACTGTCCCTCAAGTTTATACAGCAGCCTACAATCTACAGAATTATTTCACAGTCATATCATGTGTAAAGACACCAGAGCTCCCAAGAGGGCGGCCATTCTATTCGGTCGCAGGGTGTTTCTTGGCCGATGAGAGTTTTTGCTGGTCTCCAGTTTTCTTCTTAGTGCAGGGGCGGGAGTGAGTGGGGAACCCACAGTCTGTGTAGTAAGTGAAGTAGGGAATGGTCATCCCCATTTTATAGACTTCATAAAACATAAAATACAAATCTATATATAAAATATGTATTTATATATAATTATAAAATATAGGAGATTGACATTCAGAGAAATGCCACCCACCAACTCCACACAGAATCACCAAGACAAACTTTAGAGCCAGAAACCTCAGTTCACTGCTTTCTGCAGCAAGGGAGGCTCCTGCCCCCCAACGCAGAGATCCAGGGCGCCATATTTATAGGACTTGGGCGGGGGCAGGTCTGGTTTAAGTGGGTCTTTGACTGTGGGGCATGATTGGGATTGCACTGAGTTCTTGACACAACAGTTGAGGACTGGGGAACACAGAGAGAGGAAGGTGTTGAATGAAACTTAAGGGTAAACAGCCACCAGATGAGCCCAGCTGAGCGATCTCTTGTCCTGAGAAAAGGAGCTACTCACCCTGACAAAGGAGAGTTGAGCGATAAAAAAAAGTTCAGATACATGGAATTTCAGGAAGTTCATGGAACGAATAATAAAGTTATATAGAACTTTACCTTCCTGGGTGGAAATTTTCTGCAGAGAGTAGAGGGTTAATTTTAATGCACGGTCTTTTGACTTAATCGTATTAACTGCGGGGCTGCTGGTGGCTTTCTGCTCTGAGAGCAGTGACTTCCCAGGGTCCCTTGGAGCTTTTCTCCGGAAGCCGACCTACGTCTTCAGATCCAGGTGCTGGCCCTTCTCTCCACGCTTGTCTTCAATGCTGTTGTGCTGCGCCCACACCGCTCAGACTTTGTCAAAAGACCCTCTCCGATACTGACGCAGGGATCCTGTCGTGGGTTAAACAGTGTCCCCCCAAAATTCAGCTCCACTCAGACGTCATTTGGAAATAGGTTCTTGGTAGACATAATTAGTTAAGATGAGGTCCTACTGGATTAGGGCGGCCCTAAATCCAATGACCAATGTCCTTCCGAGAGGGTCCTGTGCAGACACATGGGGAAAAGGCCATGTGATGACAGGGGCAGAGATCAGACCGCTGCAGCTACAAACCGAAGGCCACCGAGGCTGGCCGGCAACCACCCACCCACGCTGGGAAGAGCCGAGGGAGGAGCCTCCCCTGGAGCCACCACAGGGACACCGTGACTTCAGATTCCAGCCGCCAGAACTGTGGGGCTAATAAAGACATTTCTGTTGTTTAAAGCTCTCCCATTCTGCCAAGCGCGGCACACACCCTGGGCTCACATCCCCTGATTGGGAGCCGCGGTGCCCCCGGGGTGGGACAGGCCGTCTCCCTGGGGTTCTGAAGAGGGCGAGAAAAACGAACCAGGGCCAAGGGATGGTGTCCACATCCCAGCTTTTTTTTCTGGCCATCTGGCCGTTCTGCCAACATTCTAAACCCTTTTTAAAAGCGTCCCCCAATGAATCAATTCTGGAAAAGCTTCAAAACACAACACCGCGCCCCATAGAGCCTCCCAATTTTCCACTCCAGAGGGGACAGCCTCAGGCCTCGTCGGCGCTGCTCGGGAAGGGAACAGAGCGCGTGGAGGCCGGGCTCAGTACCCTCCCTCCCGGTGGCCAAGCGTGGCCACGGTGGCAGCCTTCCCATTAAGACATCAGCACTTAAGAATCTGGGCCACTTAAGAAGTCTCCCATCGGGCGCCAGCAGCTGTTAGAGAGGCCTGCCCTGAATTCCAAGTCAACCCACCGGCCTGAAAATAGCTTGGGCCTTTTTCCCCGTCAGAAATAAGTTTCGGGAATAACGAATTTGGCAAACGACGGTCAGGTATTGCTGTGAGCAGACTGTGGTGACGCTCGTTCGAAACCGTGGCGTGAAAGGGCACGAGGTCCCTGCCCTCCGGGAACTGTCCGTGAAGCATGCGAAGGAGGGTTAAGTTTCCCGCGCGGGTCCCAACGCGCCCTGCGTCCGTCTCCCCGTCTTGCCCGTGAGGAACCGGAAGCTCGAAGAGGCCGAGGCGTTTGCCCTGGCCCGGGGCCCTCGGGGAACCTCGCGGGAGTTCCGTCCCAAGTTCTATGTTTTTCCTCTGGGGACATGATATGTACACACACAGTCCCGGGAAGCAAGGGAGGCGTGGCAGGTGGCGGGAGGCGGCGGGAGCCCGGGGCCAAAGTTCCAAACTGGTCCTTGGACGGGAGAGGGCGGAGCCCCTGGAGCATCGCGCCACAGCAGCAAGGGGGACACCTGAGGGCACCCAGCACCTGCGGGGCCTCAAGTGTCGTCTTTTGCAGCCTTACGTCTCCAAAGATGTAATAGTGAAGGGCCGGAACCCTGGGCCGCTCCCTCTGATTTAGAGCAGTGGTTTTCAATGTCGTCACAAAGCTCTCGTGGGGCCGGCTTGGGTCAGGGGACTTAGAAATCCTGAGGCCGCTTCCCCACCTCAGAGATCCTGATATCATCGGTGGGCTGTGGCCTGGGCCCAAGGTCATCAGAGCCGCCCAAGGGGTGCTGAGGGCAGTGAGTTGACAAACCGCTGCTTTAGCCATCTCCCCGTTTTCACAAGCCTCTGTCAGTCTTTCTCCTCCATTAACCATCATCCACGAAACCTCCGGAGCTGTAGGCAGGACGTGAGGTCAGCCTCACACTGCCGAGGCCTCCCCAGGCCAGGACCGGCTAAGGGACACTGTGCACCTGTGTTTTGTGTGTTTAAATATAAGTATAATTTACAGAGTAGAATTACCCTGGACGTTTACGGTTTTATGTAAACCTGACAGCTGCGTGTCATTGTGTAACCATGAACCACGACCTAGATATAGAACAGTTCTGTCACCTCGAAAAAGTCCCTGGGGCCCTTTTGAATGCCGTTCCAGCGGCAGGACAGAGGTCTGAGGTACCTTGTCCTATCTCTGGCCCAGGCGCCTTTCCTGACGCTCAGAAGCAACTATTCCCCAGCAGCCCAACTCTGTCTCATTAGAGGCTCTACCGAGAAACCCAGGATGCTAATTCGCTGTCCTTGCTCCTCCTGAGGCCAATTTTCCCGACCTGTACAGCACCCACGGTCCAATACCTCCGCCGATCACTAGAGTGACTTCTGGAGGGAGAAAAAAAAAAAATCACCTGCTACCTAACGCAGCATTCACAAGAGCTTTCCTCACACAGCTGTCCCCAGCTCCCGAGAAATCATTTAATTGGTTTGGAGGTCACAGGATCCTCATCCAATTAGGTTGCCATCGCCTCAGCTGCCATCGGCGTGGGGCAGCGACGGTCCCGCCCGGGCTTTGCAGGACAAACAGTCATCCATCCACTCTCAGAGGCGGGACAAGTCCTTGAGCAGCTGCCCGGCTCCTTGCAAAGGCAGACTGACCCGCGGGCTGGAGCTGAGCCCCACGATGCTTGGGGACCCGGATGCAGTGAACAGAATGAGAATTTTCGGCTCGGCCTCTCTCTTTTCCCTGAGCGGCCGCCATGAGGACAGAATGGGTTGCAGGGTGGGTTGCGGGGGCGGGAGGGGAGGGGGAGTCTTTGCGATCTTAATTTTCAGACTTTATGGAAGGAGAGCTGCCCCCAGGGGGCCCGTCGTGCCAACTCCATCACCCCCTCCCCTATGACGCGCACGCCACTGAATCCTGACCTCATTTTCCAGGCCAGGGAGGGGACCCAGTGACAAGCTAAGTGGCGGGAACATGATGAACAGGGAGCAGAGCACGTGTGCACGTCTATTGAACAAAATGTTCCCATCTCGGGAGGACATGCGAGAAAATGGAGAGGTCAGGGGTGGGACTAAGGCCACATGGTGAAGTCCGTGATACCCCAGCTCAAATGATTCCTCCTCCATAACCCTCTCCTCTAAGAGCCTAAAGCAACATCTGCCTGTGCCCCCCCAGGACCCCGACAACGGGTGGTGCGTCCCTGGGCCGTGGAGTGACTTCAGTTCAGCCCAAACCTCCCAGACAGACCGGGGCCGGGGGCTCTCACGCGGAGCCGAGCGGCTGATCCCGCACTGGCGACGACGCATCCCGACCCCCACTCCGCCCCCAACGAAAGTGGGGTCTTTTGTTTTGTTTTGTTTTCTGGTTTTTTTTTTTTAAACGCTTTGTTTCTAGAGCAGTTTTAGGTTCACAGAAAACTCGAGGGGAGGGCACGGAGAGTTCCCGTACACCCCCTGCCCTTCCCCCAAGGCTCGACCTCCCCCATGATTGACATAAGCAATATGTCAGAGCAGCAGCGCGTCCGCCAGACGCGGTGAACCCGCACTGACACATCGTGACCGCCCCAAGTCCACCGTTTTCTGCCCCCGGATGCTCCGTGCTCCGCCTGCTCCTCCGTCCTCTCCCCTCCCCCACAGCCATGGATCTTTTTGTCTCCACAGTTTTGCCGTGTCCAGAATGTCACCTGGTTGGAGTCATGCAGTACGCAGCCTTTTCAGATGGGCTCCTTCACTGAGAAGTACACATGTAAGTTTTTTCCCCCCATCTCTTTCTGTGGCTTGATAGCTCATCTCTTTTTAGCTTGGAATAATATTCCATGTGTCAGGATGAACCATACTTTGCTTATCCATTCACCTACCAAAGGACATCGCTGCCAAGTTTTGGCAGTCACGAATACAGTTGCTATAAACATTGTGCGTAGGTATTTATGTTAACCCAACACACTCGTTTTTCATCAGGGTGAGGGCGGGAGCCACTAATACCCCCGCCAGGCCCGGTCTCAGGCCTACCCCGAGTCGGCCAGCAGCAGAGTCCCTGGGCATCGCTGCCCGGGGGACCACACGCCCTTGCAGAGGACACCAGCAGCCCCCTCACTAGGCCAGGGGCTGCCTAATTACCTCCTGATGTACAGAATTCTTGAGTCAAAAGCAAATAATGCTAGCGGAAATGGTTATCCGTAGGTGCTGGGAACACACGCCGTGTCCTGGTGAGAGCCAAGCCCCCTCCGAGTCTCGATTCTTGGGTCTTTGCTCAGGCTCCTCCACCCGCTGGGAACCCAGCCCCAGCCCAAACCTGGCCTGCTCTTCGGCAGCTCGGAGGACACTTTGTCTACTGTCCCTGAGTGTCCCACTAGGAAGCAATGCCACCTCCTCTCACCCTCCCTCTCCTTCACCTCCTTTTTAATAAACTAATTTTAGAATAGTTTTAGATCTGCAGAGGAGTCTAAAGGCAGCAGTAAGAGCTCCCATATCGCCCTCTCCCGCTGTCCCCTAACGCGAGCATCTTATTATTTTGCCACGTGCGGTACCTTTGCGCAAACTCAGAAATCGACATTGGCGCAAGACTGAGGAATGAACCTCACACTTCACTTGGATTTCGTTAGCTTTCCCCTGACACTCCTTTTCCTGTCCCAGGATCCCCTAGGCGCCCGGGCGCCACATTATATATTTAGGTGTCATTTCTCCTTGAGTCCCCTGGTTCGTGACAATTCCTCAGCCTTTCCTTGTGCTTGATGATCTTGACGGTTCTTCGGAGGAGCGTCAGTCAGGTATTTTGCGGAAAGCCCCTCGGTCTGGGTTTGCCTGATGATTCTCTCCTGCTCAGATGGGGTTAGGGGTTTTGGGGAGGACGGGCACAGGAGCCACGCGGCGCTTTAGCTTTCCTCCTCATCTCTACCCCTCGCTCTTTGCTGCCGAAGGCCACGTTCTCCTGGTCCCCTGCCACTTCTGGTCATGTCCAGTCCGTCCTCCACAGGTCGAACCACAAGAAGGACCTACCGTCCACGGAGGCTACTCCCTGGGTGGATGCCACGTGCTAGGTGTAGTCCTAGTCCTGAGGGCCATGAGATACCACCGGAGAATAACAATTAATAATAATAATAATAATAATAATAATAATAATAATAATAATTAAACGACAACAGCAATATCAAATGCCTTCTCCCGGGTCCCTCAATCTTGGGGCAGGAGAGAGAATCAAGGAATGGAGGTGGTTTCCCACCCCCGCGTAGGGTCTCAGGTCTTTCTCTGGCTCCTCTGGCTCAGTCTGGTGCCGGTGCGTCTGCTGGTGGGGTGCTCTCTGTACAGATGACGTGTTCGGCCTCGACTGGGCCTCCTTTGTTACTGAGGATGGCGTCGGAGAGGGACGGCTGGGCTTCCTCTCCCACTGCAGACATAGGGTTCCGTGAGGACCAGCCATGTTCGAGTTAAGGGAGGGGCCGGAGGAGGCAGATGTGGGTCAGCAGGCAGCGGGGTGGAGCTGGATGAACCCCAGTAGTGCCCTGGACGAGAAAAGGCATGTGGCATGCCCACCCCTATATGTGACTCCAAATAAAAATCATAAAGCACAAAATTCATTTGTAGGTTGAAATTATAATCACTTTGTACTTAATTATCCGGTTGCCATGGTTTGGCACAGGCTTGTCGAAAGTGAATTTTCCTCCTTCGGTCTGCTTCGCCTCTGCACCGGAGTGAGTCCGTGAAGGCAGGTGCGGTATCTGTTTTGTCTTGTCTTGTTTTTTCAACCCTGCGTCATCATCGGTAGCCTTTCATGAACACTAATGACAGTTGACGTTTACTAAAGTTTGCAATGGACCTGGGCCCCTTCCTAAATGCCTTCGTATAATCAACGACATTTGACAGAGATTTATAGAGCCATGATTGCGTGCTAGACATGGTCACGGGGATGCATCAGTGGACAAAGCAGACAGGACGACCCGCCTCCTGGAGCCGACATTGCGGGGAAGGAGACAGGCCCTAAACGAGATGAGTAAATCACGTGGCACAGCGTAAGGCGAAGGATGCTGAGGAGAAAGATCGTGGAAGGAAGAGGGGGCGGCCAGCTCGTGAGATGCGTATTTCCCGTGTCTCACGGATGAGGAAACCGAGGTGGAGAGAAGTTAAGGAACTTGTTCAAAATCAGATCCCTTGGCTGGTAAGTGACAGATTTAAGGTTCAAACCCAGGTGGTGACACCACGTGCCAAACCATTATACCCTCCCGCCTTCCAGAATAGGAACTCAGTAAGATTGGATGGAGGAAGGACTAAAAGACGGACTGTGTAGACTGTGATGTCCGTAGAGACCGCTCAGGGGCCACCACAGAAAAGGGGGAGCAGGCAGCCAAGGACACAGGGCCCCCAGCCCCTCTCTAGCCTCCAGCCATAGCAGCCCTCCTTTTATCTGTCATATATGGGCTTCTGGGTGACGTGCCTCTTGAAGAAAGAGTAAAAAATTTAAAACACTTGTTCTAGACCAAAGCAGAGTCTGGCAACGCCAGAGCTGGTGAGGGCTTCAGACACGGCCCCTCCAAGCCCTCCCTTCTCCCGGGGTGGAGCGCGAGGTTGGAAACGATGGCGTGACTTCCCCAGGGTCACACGGCCAGTGACAGAGAGGGCACGAGGACTCCCGTCTCCAGTCCAGCCCTTTTCCTCTACGCCGCTGCTGTTGACAGACGATCAGGTGACAAGGAGGAAAGGGGCCGTGAAGCCGGCGTGGGCACCCATTAACGGTCACCAATCCCATTTCCTCTTCTCCCGGAGCCCATGGCCCCGCGACGTTTCCCAGAATCCCTCACCCTCACAGGGCGTTGAGTGAGCCAACCTCTCTGTGGAAAACAGTGCCATCTCTGGCCCATGGAAGCCGCTCAAGGCGTTTTAACTGGAGTTGGCATGGCTTCGTCGTGAAGGGCCTACGCTCTGCAGCCACCCTGCCCAGCTTCACGTCCCCACTCCGCCACTATTAGGGTGTCAGTCTAGCGAGCTCCTTCCCATCTCTACGTTGCAGCTCACACATTATAGCTAGGCTTTTTCGGTGTACTCATCAGCAAGTAAGCTGACTATAACAGGCTCTGTATCTTACAGGCTCGCTGTGAACATTAGATGAGTTGATAAGCTCATGGCCACATATCTGGTACATAAAAGAAGATGAGCAAAAAGTTAACAGCCATGACAACACACAACTCCAAGCTGTGGACCCAGATGGACTGAAGGGGCCTTCAGGCTTTTCGAAGGAGGCCTTTAGCGACATCCTAAAGCAGCTCATCTCTTTCTCCATCTAGAAATTGAGAGAGTGGTTTTTTAATAAGTTCTGCAGCATAATCCCAGTTTTAACGGGCTGCTCCTCGGCTGTCCTTTAAACACAGGTCCTGACTCCACCTTTGCTCTGCCCCCATTCGCCCACTCCCGTGGCCGCCTCTCCAGTTTGACATGAGATTTGATGAAGAGATGAGTTTCCTTTGCAGATGTGGGAACTGTAGTCTTCCAGAAGCTGGCAGAATTTTCTTTGGATGTGTTGACAGCATTTTTGTCACTAAGACATCCACTAAAAGACTCGAGTGTGTCTGGCTCTTAATTGCCTCGCCCACCCACACAGAAGCTGTTCGGAACAGTCACCTGGGCTGCTTAGTCCTTTCAGATTGCAGTTCTACTGATGTAAACAGAACTACAGATCTTCGTAGAGAGAAAAGACTTTGATGTTCTTGTTCTTCTCCAGCAGGGGTTTCTCAAGAGTCTGCCACGAAAGAGCCCACCCACTTCCTAATGACAAGGGAGACAAAGCATGGGTCAAACCCCAAAGATGAGGTCAGAAATAAAAGAAGAGAGGAGGGAGGAAATATAAAAGGAAGAGCTGATGAGGGAAAAGAGTTATTTAATGGGATCAATGCTGACATTATCATAACTAAGAGGAGCGTTGAATCGGGCGGCCGGGCACATTGTGCATCTGCCAAGCATCAACCTCTGTGGCACAGTGCACTGGAATCCAGACGCCTCTGATCTGAGCTGCTGCTACCTGTACAGGTAGCTGAGAGGGTGGCCATTCGCAGCCATTTTGGCAAAAATCTAAGTCTAAGTCTCTTTGCCATAATTGTGCCAGAGGTACAACGGTCTTGCCTGTGGCAGAAAGAGACTTTCTTCATGGTAAGACTGAACGTCCTCTGGGAGAAACCAGTTGCTTTCTTCTGGGATAAATTATTGGGGAAAGCAGCTGTAGCCATCATGGATGGAGGGATCGAAATGGGATCAGAGTACCCGCCGTCATCCCTCGCGAAGAGGGCAGAGAACGTCGACTAGCTTCCAGCTAACACCAGAGGTGCCTACATTTACGAGACCCAACAAGAAACAGAGGAGGCAAAGTCTTGCCTCTTTGAGATGAAGTGGCAACACAGAAAGAGAGGGGCCAGGCAGGCCCGCAGGCGATCCCCACCCCCCGGGCCGCCCCAGCTGAAGGCCTAACCCCGCGCCTGTGAAACGGGCACAGAGGCTTCACCCCCCTTTCCCCGCCTTCCCTAGAGGCTCCTTAGCTACCTCCTCATCTCCTCCTACGTGGACATCCTGGAGCTCTGTGAGAGGAGCGACTGGCTTAAGGAGAAGAGTGGGCCTCTGGGAACGTGAAAGGAAAACTTGCTGGGGGGAAGGGAAGAGGGATTTAGAGGAAAGAGAGAGAAGAAGAGACAGCCTCCACGTGGGAAACCTTCCTCTTTTTCACGAGTCAGCTAGACTCACGGATCCGTGCAAGGCCTCGCTTTCGTTTTTTATTTTTTTATTATTTTTTTTTAATCTCCAGCCCCATAATCAAGTTCGTACACACCCTGCTGCCTTAGCAGACAGGCAGATAGACGTAGGATGCGAACACGACCAGATCTCACTCCGCCCTTGGTCTCTGTCCCTCGCTGCCTTCCCTCAGACCTGCTCCTCCTCAGGCACAGAACTGAACAGCTGCTTGATCTTCTAATCGCACCTTTGGATTTGGACTCCTACTCTCTCTCCAGGCCCCGAAGCCCTACGAGGTGTCAGATTGGCCCTGTCCGGCCCCACTCAAACCAGTCACTCTGGTCAGGGAGCTTGAGTCGTATTTCAGTATGGCTCCCCTGTCAAACGCCGTGGTTAGAGTGAGACACGGGGCCACGCCCAGGAGGGGGGAGGGTGTTTCTCCGGGCAGACGATGGATGTCTGCTGAGGGCCATCGCTGAAGTTCATGGATTCTTCACCACACCTGAAAAAGGACGTTTTGTTTCTTTTACGATAATTCGTTGTCGAGCATCCAGCAGCTCTCCGATATGATCCTGTACCAGTTTGTCACCTCCTCCAGGGAAGGCTCTCGTTACTCCCAGTCCTATGCCCCCCTCGCGCTTGGCGCTGCCAGGAGGCAGAGATGATGATTACGATGACCCCAATTACGACAACTAACTAATAAGGACTCGTCGTACGTTATCAACTCTACCGAGCAGCTTTTATTCATTAACGTCCCTTCTATTTTCACAATAATCTGAAAACTTAGGCGCTCTCGATATCTCCATTTTACAAATAAGGGACTGTGTAGAGGTCAACTTGCACAAGGCTGTAGGGTTAGTGTACATCAGAGTCGGGATTTGAAGCCACGTGTACCTGTTTCTAAAATCCTTGTACTTCCATCCCGAGCTCTGGTGAATACCAATGACAAGGTATGCGCTAGAGTGTGAATGCAGAGAGAGCAGGAAATCCCTTCTTTTTATATCCTAGAACAGGGCTCCCCAATCCCCAGGCCGTGCACGGGTACAGGTCCGTGGCCTGTTAGGAACCAGGTCACGCAGCAGGAGGTGAGTGGCGGGCAAGCAAGAGAAGCTTCGTCTGTGTTTGCAGCCGCTCCCCAAGCGCTGGCATCACCCTTCGGTGCCACCTTAGATTGTCAGGTGTTAGATTCTCACAGGAGCCCCAGTCCCTGGTGCCAAACAGGTCGGGGACCGCTGTCCTAGAGCACCAGGCACAAAGCTTTGTGTATCATAGGAACGTAACCGTTTACCGTACAGAGTTGAAGGATGCGGCTCAGGGAGATCTTGTCGGATTTCCTCCCTGGGACTGAGAAGCATCAGCTTCAAGAGCTGCGGCTGCACTTAACCTGCAGATTGCTGAATGAGGGAGGTGGGAGGAGCGTTCAGAGTTTGTTGCAAAATATCGAATAGGCAGGTCAGGCTTCCCGTGAACTTCGGGCAAAAGCGTGTGATTGTGGTACACGCCTGTTTGTGTTCTTTCCGCCGTATTATACTGTAAGACCCATACTTTTCAGATCTAAAGAGATTTATAGCTGAGTTTTTGAGCGTTTTCACAGACTAACGACAGTAAGTCTGTCCATATTGACATGGCCTGTTTTGAAAGGTTAATAAGTTTGTTCAGCTGCTTGTCTTCGACTGATTTGATAGATGTATTATTATTATTATTATTATTATTATTATTATTATCATTATTATTATTTTCTTGTTACTAGATCATCCCAGCTAAGAGTCCAATTAGACGCCAAATGCAGTCTTGCTGGGAACCCTGCTTCTAAGGTTTAGTTAGTATTTTCGATATTATTACTGAGGTTCTGGGATAAAGTGGAGAGGTAGACAGAAATCCGGGAACACTAAGTTTGGGGTGCAGGTGCGTGAGGGCCTGCCCCTCAGCACAGAGATAGCAGGAAAGCAGGACAGGAGGATGGAGAGCATCCAGGGGCAAAGCTTGGTGGCTGCCTCGCCGAGACGCTGACTGAAGCATGAAACGCGGCAGCGGCGGCAGAGTGGGAGGGACCCTGGGTCCCCATGTGCCTGCAGCAGGTCCGGGGGCGCTGCCGTGGTTACTGTCGCACGGCGACCCATTGCCGCAGAGGTCCACGGTGCTGCGGATGGCGCTTGGCTCTCCTTGCGCATAAATGTGTGGTTCAGAACGTCCAGACCTCATTGTCCTCCTTCTCGAATCCTCACCTCACCTCTTCTTGCGGAACCTCGGCCTGCGTACCTGCCTAGCCATCCTGGGCTCAAGGTGGGACACCTCCTGGGTCGGCCACATGGCCCAAGTTTGGTCAATGAGAGCCCTGCTTCCCTCTGCCACTTCATCGATTTGGGTGTATGCTCATGACCCAAGAGGACCATTCGGACCTGAGCCAGGCCAATTAAAAGGCCGGCCCAAGAGTGCTGTCAAGACAACCGTGAAGGAGGTCCTCTTTTTCTGGGGGCGTCACTCAGCTGGTAAAGTCTGCAGTTGCTGTTGACTGTCTTTACCACCAGAGGAAAGAGCCTCGATCATACAATTCAAGGCGCTGATCCCGTCATTGGAGTTCCTAGCTATGTGAGCCAGTGAAGTCCCCTCTACGCTTAAAACAGTATAGTTGTGTTTCTCTCTTACCCCGGAAAGGATTTTCATGTAGACGCCGACACCGGACAGCTGCCGGTGGCTGCCTGAAGCTCTGCGTTCCAGACGGCAAGGCTGCATCCTGGCACAGTGGGGGAAAATACTGGGGTTGATTAGCAATGTCTGCCTCGGGCGAGGAAGGGAAGCGAGGGAGCACGTCTGCTCTGTATGTGCCTTTCCCAGGCTCAAGACTGCACAGCCGTTGCTGGGCTTTGTGGAATAACGATCGGGTGGTACCACTGGTCTCACTCCTATGGGGGTGTTAGGAACCGAAGGTCTGTGTTTGGACGGAAATTGCACATGTGGAAGCCCCAACCCCCAGGGGGGCTACCGTTGGAGGTGAGGCCTTTACAGAAGTAACTGAGGTTAAATGAGGTCATGAGAATAGGGCCCTGATCCAACAGGATTAATATCCTTATAGGAAGGGACACCAGAGAGACACCCCCCCCCCCATCAACCTGCACACACACGGAGGAAAGGTCACATGAGAACATGGAGCGAAGGCAGCCATCTGTAAGGCGGGAAGGGAGATCTTACCAGAAACTGACCCTGCCGAACCTTGCTCTGGGAATTCTACCCTCCGGAACCGTTAGAAAATTCATTTCCATCATTTAAGCCACCCAGTCTATAGTATCCCGTTCATGGAAGACGGAGCAGACTCACACAGACAATAAAGTGAAATCGTGTTACATGGTGATGGCGGCTTAATGTTGGTACAATCTGACTTGTCGATACAAATGGCTGATATTGGCCAGGACCCTGAAATTCTCCCTATTTATGAACCTCTTCCAAAGACTGAGACATGTGCCCTCGGAGCAACCGTGATGCCGTCTCTTTTCCATGTGGGGATATTGCCCCTTGGAGGGGTTTATTGTCCAGATTGAGGGCATGTGAGAAATATGGAATCCTTAGCAACTGTGAGGCTGACCCTGGGGAGCCTGGTCATCAGAAGTCTTATAAGCATCACTGTTAATTCTCCTGTCCTGGAAGTGTCATATGCATGAACTTGAAGCCATCATGTCAGGTCTAGAGTCCAGACCAGGTTACATTCCTCGAAGCCTCAGTCCCTACTGACTGACTGAAAAAAAGTTCTTTGGTCTCATACGAGTAAGTTCTTAAACTCAGGCAGACATGAGTCGGTCTGGAGCTTTACACATACAGAAACGTGCTCAGCCTCTCGAGGTCCATTTGATTGCCTCCGTCTTTCTCTCCTTTGGTCTACAATCCAACTGCCACCGGAGCCGGCTCACCCTCCACTCTCAAACTGGAAAGATCGTCGCGACCATATTACAGGATTATCTCGAGGATAAAATGAGGTGGCAATATGCTAGGCCTTTGCTACACGACAGGAGCTCGACAGGTCGCTGTTCTAGTAGTAATAGTCATCACCATCTCGTCTCTGGTGGGGAGCCTGGGACGTGTCGTAAATCTTTGCTCTGTCTTCTGGCTCCCCGGTGCATTTCAAACAGCTTTGCTAACTTCAAAAAATAACCAGCTATAATGATCAATTTTATGTATCAATGAGGCTAGGCTACAGTACCCACTTATTCAATCACACAGAAATCCAGGTATTGCCACGGAAGTATTGTACAGATAAGGTCGACATCTACAATTATTTGGCCTTAAGTAAAGGAAGCATCTTTGATCGTGTGGTTGATCCTCATCCAATCTGTCGAAAGGCCTAAAAGCGAGACTAAACTTTCCCTGAAGAAAAACTTCTGCCAGAAAGTTTAGCCCCTGCCTGAAAGGTTCCAGCCTTAGGAAGGCCCGGAGGACTTCGGAATGGCCGGCACCCGCCGCCCCTGACCCCGTGAGCTGATTCCTTTAGATCTCACACGCCTGCCTTACAAATTCCACTTGCCCAGGGTAGGACCCACGAAACTCAGCTGCCCAACCTCCTTTGTCGCCAGCACGCAGGCACGTGACCTACATGCCAGCTCCCAGACTCATCGGTCTCAGATTCGATTTCAGAAATGAGCAGCTCAGAAAAGGAGGAGGCGATACCAGAACCTTCTGCAGGGTGCTGGCAGAGGCACCTGGCTTTCAGAGTCAGCTGTGGGTATGAGGTCACTTCCTGGGGGAGAAGCAGCCTCAGTGGGGCAGGGATGGGGGGGTTGCCTTTAGTGCCAGAGGTGGCCGTGTGACTCTGGAAGTTTAACCTCCTCCAGCCCTCCCAGCGCCCCTGTGGTCATGTGTTTCCAATAAACACATTTCCTGCTTAGCGAGTCAGAGTCAGCTTCTCACCATCAGACACCTGACTTATCTAAAAATTGTGACCAGAAGTCACTGCCAGCCACAGAACCTCGGAAATTGGTTACTTGACCCAGTTGGGAGGGACGGCACCCAGGGGCCAGCGAGCCCTAAGGAATGGGGCCCAGCAGTCCACGGCACGAGTCTCGAAAACAGGGAATCCCGCTCTTTCCTGGGGCCACACTGCAGAACACGTTGAAGGCAGAGCACAGAAAAATCTAACGTTGCCGTCGAACGGGATGAACGGTGTGAGAAGTTCAGGGCCGGGAAGGACAAACTGACCACGCCCAGCTGCACTGGACGGCTTCGCGAGGGCGGCACCGAGAACCACTGCCCCGCTCCTGGTCGGAGCGGACGGCCTGCCTCCCCCGTTCGCAGGGGCTCCCCCACGGACGCCACCCTGGGGAGGAATCCAAGTCTCTCCAAGTCCCCCTCACCCCCTGCCACCACCACTTTCCCAGAGGGACCTGTGGCCGTTTGAATAAACATATCCGGCAAGAGGAAGATCTCCCACAGGGGCCCTCCAACCTGGATTAAAGGCAATGATAGGAGGAAGGGCGTCGAGGGAGCCCTTGGGGCTTCCCTCTCTTTCCGTGATTATAAACCAAAAAGCTATTCTGCGTCCATGAGGGAGTTACTAAAATTAATATTGAACATATTCGAAGATGGGAAAGACGTAGGGGGGTTGATTCCTATCCTATCCCGCATTTAACTCACCAATTTAACCCATAAAGAATAAAAGGTTGGGTCTTGGAGAATGCGAACAAATTATTATCATAATTTGAACGGAACCTGCCGTTCGATCGTGGATCCTTACTTCAGCGAGCAAACATAGTCTCTGGAACCGCAGCCACTCATCTTGGAAAAAATCTTTCTCTATCCGAATAAATAGAGGAAAACCGGAAGCAGTTTGGTTTCTGTGACAGGGACAGTGGTCCACCTTCACCGTTCCGCCTGAGGCCTGTCAACTTTCTCACTCCAGGCCCGACTTTACTCTGCAAGGATCCTGCTCGTTTTACCATCCCAGAAGACATCACACGCTACCTCGGCGGCATCATGCCTCAAGAATCCAAACAGCAGGAAGTAGCCAGCGTCCCAGGGGCCTTGGTAAGACAGAAGGCGAGAGACAAATCCCAGGAAAACACTGGGTCCTGACACCTTGGTATAGTTTCTGGGGCTACGGCCATCTGGGAAATGTTGTGATCCCTCCTTTAATGTGAACGACAACTAGCTGTACCCAACACAAAGAAAAAGGCACGACACGCATCGAGCGTCGTTGTACTTAGGAGGAAATATGAGCTACAACTGAAGGCGTCGCTCCAACTTATTAAGCACGTCACCCAAAAGGCCGACGGCTTTAAATGAGGCCCGGAGTATGAATCGGCTCTGCTGCTCCTTCAAGCTGCGGCGCCAGCAGCTCTGCCTCTTAGAGCCGACAACCCAGAAGATCCGGCAGTGCTGGCCGTGGCGGGGCCGACTGGGGTGCCGTGTAAAGGAGAAAGCGAGCTCCAAGAGGACAACAACGGTGCGAGCCCGAGGGTTTGAGAGGAGAAGCGTGTCTTCTTCACAAATAACTCTGTGCCCTCCGAGAAATCATTCTTGGCGTGTCTGGGAGCTCGAGTGGGGACGCAGTGCGTGATGGAAGGACACTGAGGGACCATGAGATCGGAACTGCCCACGAACAACTAGATGCGATCTGCCACCCCAAGCCATGAAAGCAGAGACAAGAGAAGTGGAGGTGGTACCCGTGGGAGGAGGCGTGAGCGGTTCCGAAGCTACCGATGCGTTGCGGGAGTAGGATGCTCACGTACTCCAGTGTACCTTCTCTGGCTGAATAGCCACCTCTCCTTCAACCCACGCCTGTGGCCTCCTAAGAAGTTTCCAAGACCGTTGACTAAGGAGACAGGTGGTCAAGTGTATTTACGGATGACCTTCTACTTTTGGCAGTTCTGTATGCTCATTGGCTTTGAGAGACCAATACGTGGGGAAAACTCCCAGAGGGAAGAATTTTGAGTTATCTCCTTTTTTTTTTTTTTTGGAAGAAAGAATAGTCAGAGGAATGGATCTATCGTGGTTCGTAGGCTACGGCTAATGGTTTCGCTAATTGGTCAGCAATTTAGAAGGGATGACATTGGAGGATTGGTGTCCAGGAAATTTTGGGAGGAGTTATGAGAACAGACCTCGTAGAATGCATGCAAAGGATGTGATAACACTGTGTCCCACGTGAATATTCACAAAAAGGACCCTTCTGGAAGTAGACTTTCAAAAATGAGATGGACAATCTGACCGTGGATATCGACCACCTCTGACACCCCGCTGGGCTCTCAAATAAAGCTGCTATAGTGGCACAGATTATGCACGAGCTCAACACTAGGGACACACCCTCACCAAGCTGGTCTGGCTCCTGCCCCTGCTGTTTTCCCAGTCTGCCACCGGCAAAGGCCATTTCCGGGCACCTGATGTGCACCTAGCTCTGGAGAATAGCCAGGTACCTGGTAGCAGATAGTTTTGCACTGGTCCCTTCCGTCTTGAAGCGGGCAGTGATTTGTCCTCAGGTAGTAAGAGCCCACTCTGGACTTGAGTTTGCATCCACGGCTGCCATGTTTCTCCCAGCAACATGATCGACAGACAGACTTATCAAATGCTTTCTTCCACCGCTGTGTTATCCCACACCACATTGCACCTCAGCAAGGAATTTATTTTAGAGTGAAAGAACTGAGGAAGTGAGTCAAAAAACACGGCATTCGCTGATCTCATAAAAACCAGTAACACGTTTGCCGAGAGAAAACCCCTTGTGACGTTGGGTTTCTGTCCTATCCAATGAGTCTATGCATCGAGCTAGAAACCAGAACACAGCGCGGGGTGTCCCACAGGCAGAAGACCTGGCTCTGGGGAACCACGTGGGTAGAAGTGGGGGGGCATCTTTTGCTACGACACCGAACAACCCACTTGCAAATGCTTCGATTCCTTATTTATGTTGGTTATTTTGCATTTGTTTTTCCAGATCCATTCTCTCACTTTCCTCCCCTCTGTAGCCTTGTAGACCGTCTCCACTGGCCTCCCATGCTGCCTGGCCTTTGGATCTGCACAAGCAGGTAAGCTGAGGCCGGAGAGAGAGCTGGGTGTTTCGTCTCCGTTCCATCCAGCTTCGGGGATGCATCTTTGTCAGGGGCAACTTTTTGCCCCAGTGTGGCGGCTGCTGGGTGGTCCCACCTCAGCTTCACTCCCTCTGGGCTCAAGTAACAAACACTCTGCCTTTCCTTACCCCTTCGAGCCTAGTGGTAGCAACTGTTCTCTGCTCTGTGCTAGCCTGTGGGTGCCTCAGCATCCTATGGTATGGTAGGTCCCTCTGCCCTCCCCTCTGTAAGGGGTCCCTCGGCGAAGCCTCTTCGTTTAAATCAAGTGAGTCAAATTCAGTTTCCTCCTGAGATCCTGGCTGATACATTATTTCTGCACCACGGCTCTGCTGGCTTTGAAGGTTAATATCCCAGAAAGGAGACAAAAGAATGGTTTTATTGTACTGAACGCAGAGGTCACCGCCTGTCCAGCTCAATGTCTTCATGCTACTTAGTGAAGCGGCATCAAGAAGGATAGTGGTGAACTGCAGTGACAGGTGCTGTTCTATAAATAACAGGGGCCGGGAGCCATACTGCCTACGTGATAGGGAGGGTAACACCTGGTCAACCAGGTATAAACAAAAAGTGAATGGACGACCTCGACCATCCCGCTCAAGCAGGGCCACCAAGGACTCAGATTCCTCAAAAGTCAGCTGAACACCTGTTTGCCCAGCTCCTTCTCTGCCTCACCCTGAGTCCCTCGGTCCCTACGGGTTTACCTGGAGCCCCCCATAAACCCCTGTCTCAGGCACTGCCTCTGGGACGGTCAGAGAAAGAGACTGCAGAGCAGAACTTGTGCGTGGGATGGGTTGGTTTCTGGGGCTGGCTCCCAGCTGCTCTGAGCCCCCACCAACCTTTCTGCCTGGCCAGCTCTGCGGTTTGGGAAGACAGGTAACTTCACCCGTCTGATGAGCAGCCCCAGGCCCAGAGGAAGCCCAGCGTACACCTGCCTGCCGCCAGACTCACTCAGCCCGAACTATCGCACGTCTCCGGAGGAGCCGGGCGAGCTCATTAGACCCATCTGTGCCACCTTCCAGCACAATGGGCTTTTTTACTGCATTTTTACTACTGTATCCCTGAATATCTTGAGTGGGGTCTATGAATCACCAGCAAGCGTGGCCAGATGTGCCGAAGGGCATCCTCGTTATCGTTAGCCGGGACTAGGGTTGAGAAGAAAAAAAATTAAGTTGCATAGTTACAACTTGTGCAACATACTGAGCCTAAAACCCAGGAATTGGAGGGACCTGGCTGAGGTGGCTCCTGTTTTCCAGCTGGCCCCACCACAGGGCCAGCAGACACCAGGGTGTGCGGAAGGGGAAGGTTGAGCTTCTCAGCGTGGTTCCTCAGAGGCCATGGTGCATCTTCGAAATACAGGAAATGCCCCTAAGTAGAATCACAGTTCATAGAGGCTACAGTAGATCAAAGGGGCTGGCATTTGGGGTCTGAAGACAGTCATTCGGGTTCCAACTGTGATTTTTACTAACTACACTCCCCTGATCCTCCCTCTTTCTGCCTGCTTTTCCTTTCCTATAAAATAAGAATAATACCCAGCTCTCAAGGTCTCTGGGGACTGTCACGTGAGGGGCTATGTGAAAGGGCTTAATAAACTGTAAAGTGCTGGGAAGAACTTATTAGTCATTAGGGAAAGCCTAAAAGAGGAACCTCAGGGCCTCCAGTATTTTCTCTTTCACCTAGGCAGGGCTAGGTGACCTTGAAAGTAGGCCAGGCAAACCTCCCGCGATGCCCCGGGAGAGGAAGTACCTCAGAGTAAACCATTTTTCGGTCATGTCACTTCATCCGCACAAGATTTTTGTGTACGGATGTTTGTAGGGGTGTTTAATTGATGCTGCCTGTTTTGACATGAGCAGCTGCGTGCTCAGACAGGATACGCTGAAGTGATCTATATTTTGATGATGGAAAAAAAATAATTCTGGCCCGCTTAGCTGTCAAGATCATCCTCTGTGACCACGCAGTCATAGATACACTGGGTCCCTGCAAAGCGTGGGTGCCAGTCCTTGTCTACAGCAAAGGAGGGCAGCTCGGAAGCTGTCCCAGCGTGCCCTGGTTTGTACTTCTCAAAGACAGCTGTCCAGGGAGAGATTTTCTTCTGTCATGCAAACAGTCTGTAAATGAAAATCTGTTTACATTTCTCAAGTCCTGTGAACCACGCCAGGGAGATAGACTCAAGAAATCCTTTTGGGACTTTGCAGAGAAAAGGCCCAGCCTCGTGCTAGGAGCGTGGCCAGGGTTTTTAGATGGCAGCAGCCCAGTTCTTATTTACAAACTATCAGAGCAAAAAATACTGGACTTGCAGGTACAGGACCCTGGCCAAGTTAGTTAACCTGTCTGTGCCTTGGTTTCCCCATCTTTAAAATGGGAGTTCAAAAGATTATTAGGAGGATGAAACGAGAAAAGAGATGAGGGTATCTGATACATTACCAGGCACAGAGAACAGCTTACGACAATGTCACCGTGGAATATTAGAGCTAAAAGAGACTTTAAATTGTGGTAGCCAGTTTCCGGGAAAATGTCCCTCCCTCTGCCCCTGCCCCCTTCCCGCCAATGAACCAAGGCTCTCATATTCATATCTCCTGGTATTCACTCCCTTCGATCACAAGAAGTCTGAAGCTTCCATGACTGGGCCTCTTGAGCAGTTTGCTTTTGGGATATTCGCCCTAGGAACCCAGCTCCCATGCTGTGAGAAGCCCCCCGTCATGTGGAGAAGCCGTGTGCAAGCACTCTAACTGACAGCCACAGATGAGCCCTCAGCCTACAACCAGGATCAACCATCAGTCATGAGAGTGAGCCATCCTGATGGCCAGCCAGGTTGAGCCTTCTGAAGACTCCAGCCAACATGCGAAGGCAACCGTATGATAGACCCCAAGTGAGAACTGCTCAGTGGAGCCAGAATCCACCCACGGAATAATGAGTGATAAAAAATTGTGGTTTAAGCTACTGGATTTTAGAGTGCTCTCTTATATGGCAATAGAAAACTGGAAGAAAAACCTTCTATTTCAGTGGTCATTAAAATTGGGTGGACATAGGCTCCTTTGAGAATAATACTACATTCTAAACCTTCTGCCAAATGCTTTCCTTAAGTAAACAAGGTTAATAAGAATTCCATTATCTAATCCTCACGATGACCCCTGTGTGGCATAAGTATAGCCCGCATTTTACAGGTAAGGAAACAGAGACTTAGAGAGGTTGTCTGAGGAACACTAAGGCCTCTGTCCCCAGAAAAAAAGTTCTCATGCACCAATGCTGATAACTCACTGCCATTTCTCTGATTTCAGAAGTCCCGATTAATCAAACTCCTGAACTTGATGTTAGCCAGTTGTGTGAGAGAAAAGTACACCGATTTGCTGAAGTGTGCTGCCTTAGTTCACAGGAAATCTTTCTCAAGTTGGCATGTACAAATCCATATCGGCCAAGGGCTGCTGAGCTCCCCTAAGTCAATGGGCACCTCAGTCAAAACCATGTCCTTTATACCCAGCTGTTCCTCAAGCAGAGTGTACGTGTGACTCTGTGTGTGTGTGTGTGTGTGTGTGTGTGTGTGTGTTTGAGGAACAAAACTATAAAAGTTCTGGAAAACAATAAAGATAGCTCATAGCTAACAGAAATTTTGAGAGAATTCTGGAAGATAGAAAGCAGATAAGATTGGATTGAGTTGGCAATGTGAAAAAGAATCACAGAAACTTTCTCCTCTCACTCCTTAGAAAACGACAAACACAGTAAAAAAGAAAAAAGCAAACCAAAAAAAAAATTTACCAGTAGGAGCCAGACAAGGACATAATCTGATGACATAAGAATTCGAGAAGTGGTGACAAAGGGGGAAAAAATAAGAATATGATGGAGTGAAACGTATCTCCACGTAGCTCTAGTGAGTCAGAATCCCGATAAGTCTACTCATAGACCTATTCTGGAGAGAAGTGACATTTTCTTTTCCTCCTCTGTTTGGGTGGAGGATGGGGTGGAAGGGCGTCTAAAAGTCATAGAAACAGCCACTGAGAGGAGAAGGGAGATAATTTCTCAGATAAAACAAGGGCTTTAGGACTCCACCGTGAGTCAGGAAAGGAATCAGCCCTACCCACACTCTCAGATTACAGAAAAGGAGACAGAACAAGAAATGCTGGTAGGAAATTTTTCACAGAATATACTGTATGTGGACAGAGCTGTCCACACTCGAACTCTGAAAATATACTACGATAAACAACAAAAAAGAACAAAGCATGCGAAGGATAGTTGAAGAACATATTCTAAAAGAAAATACATCTTCTACAGCCATTCTACCCTGAACGTGCCTAATCCAGTCTGATCTCGGAAGCTAAGCAGGGTCTGACCTGGTTCATACTTGGATGGGAGACCACCTAGGAAGACCAGGTGCTGTAGGCATAAAAAATAGAAAACCAAGGGATCTTAAGCTGACAAGGTTCTTGCGATCTGTGAGGTTAACCAAGGGAAACAAACCAAAAAAACCCTAGATGTTTAAAGGAAACACATCTCAAAAATAGTTCATTGAGTTCTTCTAATGAACTCAATGAATTAAGTAAAGCAAGAACTGAAAGGTGAGCTGATAAATCAATTGAGGACAAAAACGATACCATGAAAGAATTAATAAAAATATTACAAACGGTAAGAAGTAGTCGCCTCAACATCAAATTGCTATCATAAAAGAAGATAATAGATATTATGAACAAAGACAGGCCAATGCAAAGAAAAATAGACTGCTCAAAGAAGCAAACAATTAGAATATCCTGAGACCATTTAGATTAAAAAAAAAAAAAATTAACATGCTAAACACACACACACACACACAATCTCTTGTAGAGCAATAAAATAATCTGCAAGAAAGTAAAGTAAGGGGATCACCTATGATTCAGAAATCAGCAGGAACACCAGTCTTTGAAGGTAAATAAGAACCAAAAGGCACCTCACAGCTTGGGGTGGGGATTGGGAGTCAGAGAGGAGAACCAGCCTCAGACCTTAGCAGTAATACAGCTCGAGAAGAGCAAAACCTTCCATAAATCTGGGATTCAGAGGAGAGTTACACCCTGAGAAAAGGGGTGAATTAGAAGACGTCCTGCAAGAAGCAGGGACTCAGATGCAGTTCTGTTGGAGAATTAAAAAAAAGCTTCCCATAAGATTTCAGGGCCACTGGCCACATTTCATATAGGTTTTGTACACTGAAATATACCCAAAATCCCAAGGGAAGAATTTAATTTAGAGGGACCTAGGTCTCTAGTTCCTAAAAACTCCTGACAGAGGCGAGCAGGCACCCAGGTTTCATAAAACTCGTACAGGAAAATTTCTATCATATATGAGTGCCCAATATAAAACTAGAAAAACACCCAAAGAAACAAGCCATCATGAGTAAGAATCAACAGGAAATAAATAAATAAATAAATATATAGCTCATAAAGATTAGCTATTAGAATGATCAAATAAAAAATATTCTTTAATATGAGTCAGTAAATAGAACTTAAAAGTAAGAAGCAAGAAACTATAAAAAATAAGCAGATGTACTGAAAGAAGAAACAAATGAGATTTCTAGAAATAAAAAATACGTATAAATTAAAATAGTTATGAAAGAGTCGAAAAACAAAGCAGCCGAAAAGAATCGGTGAACAAATCTGAAGAAACTGCACAGAATGCAGCTCAGAGAGACAAAAATATAGAAAATTCTCAGTAAGAAAATTAGAGGACAGAGTGAGAAGATCCAGCATAGATCTAACCAGAGTTCCAGAAGCAGATAATAGAGGGAATGGAAGAAGAGGCAATATTTAAAGAAATAGTAGCTCAGAAATTTGTAGAATTTGGTAAAGACATGAATGAATCCTTATATTTAGAAATTTCCACCCCACCCCACCAAAAAAAAAAAAATCCCAAACAGAATATAACATAAGATGGCCATACCCATACACATGATAGTGAAACTACAGAATTTCAAAGACAGAGACAAACTCTTCAAAGAAGCTTGAAACAGATATTTCCCACGAAGGTATAAAAATTAGTATCTGACTCCTCAGCATCACATATGGAGACCAGAAGACAGGGGAATAATGTATCAGAAGTGCTGATAGCAACACCTGTCAACCAGATTTGTAAAGCCAACGAAACCATTTCTAGAATGAGTGAAACAGAGACATTTTCAGTAATGTAAACACCGAGATAATTTACCACGTCACTAAATCCTCACTAGAGACACTTCTAAGGGACGTACTTAAAGAAGAAATAAAATACCCAAAATGAAAATCTGGACGAAAAGAATAAATTAACAGGTGAAGGTTGTTTTCCCCATGTCACGGTTCCCTCCCTGAGTCATCACTTCCTTGCTTCTCCGCTGGGGAGGAATGCCTACCCTTCATTTTCTTGCCCAAATGGAAGAAACCTTCTTATCCCCCAGGAACCACCTCTTCTATGAATCCTTTCCCAGCCCCACAGCTAGAACTGACGCCTCTTTCCTTTGAGTCCCCCACGAACTTTCTACAAACTTGAGAGCGCTTTCCTTTGTTTCATCTGTTTCCACATCATACACTTTGAGGTCCTTGAAGGATACTTTTAGGACTGATCTCTACATCCTCTAGGTAGACATCAGTGTGAACAAGGATCGTTTCTTGGTAACAAACATTTTACATCGATAAACTCGTTTTTCTTTAGGGAGAGAAACAAAGAGTCATGTAAGATTTCGCAAATGGGACAGAGAAAACGATAGTCTTAAATACCACAGGTCAAAACAGCCATTGCCATGGGAACCCCAGAGAAGTTTCTGGCTCGGAACCAACAAACATAAACTCAGGTGTGGGCTGGGAGGCCGTCATCAGGGCCATCACCTGAATTGCTGCTCTGCATCGGTCGGCTTAGTCAGGCCTCTCTAGTTCCTCTCCTCTCTTTTCTTCCTCCAGTGAATAAAGCATACATGACTGGAAGCAATGGCGTCCTCCTGAATACAACCTCTAAAGAAAGCAGGGTACCTTCCTGGGGCGAGCTTGGGGTCAGGCTGTGGGGACTTGAGAGAGCAGCAGAGCAGAACAATCTGAAGTCAGGGGATTTAAGCTCAGGCACTGAGCAGAGGTGAAGACGGTATGGGGAGAACAGGCAGCTCCCCCCACCCCACCCCCCAGAGTGAAATTCATGGAGAGCTCCAGCCCCAGAGGAAAGCGCTCCTTACCGCAGCACCTGGGAGTAAGCATCTGGTCTGCCTGGGCTCCTCACGCCCTGTTCACCTTGGAAAACACGGTGAGGGGGCATCTCACAGCCTGGGCTTGCGGACTTGGAAAGACCAGCTCCTCAGCGAACTGCCGGCACCTGTGCGCAGGGAGGAACCGACAGGAAGGACGGGGATGTTGGGCTGAAGGGCGCGGGGCCTTTTCGCTATTCAGGAGAGCGCGGGCCGGCCTTGGAGGTTTCCATTCGACCCCCGGGAGGGCTGGGGAAGCAGCTGAAAACTGGCCGCCTAACTGGGCGAGATGCTAAGACTTAAATTGCGAATTTAGAAAATGTAAAGAAGGTGACATTTCTGCTCCCCAGGCGTTAGAGGGCGGCTCGCATTTCTTTCCTGGGAAGGGCCACTGTTTTCACAGAACAGAATGGGGGGTGGTAGGAAGCCAGGCAAGTGTGTCGAGGCCCTCAGCCTCCCGTCTGGAGCTGACGAAGGATGGAAAGAAACGCAGACTTCCACAGAAAATCACCAGAAGAAAGGAAAAGCAGGAACTCTCAGACGTGGTCAGGCCTGCAGAATGGAACTGGGCCCGGGAGAAGATGGCTTTTCATCAGACCTTCCCAGCACCGGTTCGATTGCCTTTTGATCAAATGTGTGTTTCTTTACTGACCACAACAATAACGAGGCAAAGGGTTTAAAATAACCCTTTGTACGCTCATGAACCGACTCCCATTCAACAAATCGATTTAAACTACATCAACTCTGTTTACTCATGCAGCGGCCTGTGTGCAACTCCGAGGAAGGGGTGGGGGTCTATCAGAAACGGAAAGATAAGTATGATGTTCTTCAAGTAAAGAACATTGTTTTAATTAACCTGATGACCAATACAGACATTATGATGACAATCGTGCTTTTCAAATCTCTGTAAATCTGTATATTATCTGACTCGGGCAGTTTTTTCATACAAGCGGCAGAGACTCAGCTTTTAAGCAAAAAAGAAAATAAACCGGCTCCTGCAACTATAAAGTCCAGGGGTGGGTCTGGAGCTTCATCAGCAGCTCGGTCAAATCAGCTCAACCAGCTCAAACGGTGCCAGGCTCACACCCTCCAGCCTGGCAGCCCCAGGGGGAAGACCCCCAGAGTACCCCCCGCAGTCCTAGGACGGAGCAGATGGCCCAGCTTAAGCAAGAGCTGGGGGAGGGGAGACGCTTTCTGGGCAGGCCCGGGTCCTGTCCCAACCCTCGTTCCAGGAGGTGGGCTCAGTCCCCCAAACTGAGCTTCACAGGCTAACTACGAATGAGAGCTGGGGTGGGGTGGGATCCCCCCACCTCCGCCAGGGAAATTAGGTTTTTGTTTCAGGAGAGGATGGGATGGAGTCTGGATGGATCCACCCCATCGATGCCCACCATATACACACGCATGACATGATTCTACACGGCCGGGAAAAGATCCGGAAGTCAGCACGTTTGGGCTCAGCGGGGAGCAATTTCACTTCCTGAACAGCTCACACGACGAACCCCGGGATGACTTGAGACCATGTGCCCCAGACCCTTTTTCCCCAGGATCAGCTGTTGTACAACTGCATCTTGTTCACAGTACTGTGGCTGAAAATAGCAAAAGTCCACTCAAACGGGCTCAAGCAGAAAGAGGGGGAGACGTTGATAAAGGATCTCAGAAAATTCAGCCTGGGAAAGAGACCCATGTGGCATTGGCCTCCGACGCTGAGGAGGCTGGCCGGAGGACGGCGGGGCCCCGTGGGAGCCGAAGCTCAGAACGCTCTGCTGCTCTTTCTTCTTTTTATCTTTTCAAATCAAATTTGTGGTTGTATAACGTATGTACAATAAAAAGCACATGTTTTAAGCGTACAGATGGGCGAATTTTCACAAATGTATACACCCCCAGAACCCCCCACTGCCCTCTGGTTGGGAAGTCAGACACTGGTATCAGGAGAGTGGGGTTTTGGATTATTTTAACACTTTTCCGTAACGGTATTATTATTTTAGAGAAAACTTGAATTTCCCCAGACCTCACCAAACTAGGGAAACAAGTCGAGGGTCACAGTAGCAGTAGCACGTGGCTCTGACCCCTAACAGATTGCTGCATTGGTCGTGGCTGCTAGGAGAGCTACGTTGTGGTGTACGCGGAAGCCCCACTGAGGATCAAGGGTGCAGAATGCTGAAATCCATGAATAATGTCTGTCATGGGAGCAGAAGCAGAAGTAGCAGTATACGAGCTTCGCATCTGTCAGCCTAGACTTGGAGACTCCAATTGGCCTATGGTTTTTTGTTGTTGGTTTTTTTTTAATGGAGAAGTAATAAGCTCACAGCGAAGGGCAATGATCATAGGCGTTCAGCTGGATGAGTTCGGACGATTGTCTCCATCCTTGAAAGCACCACCCCAAACAAGATATTGAACATTTCGCCGTTCTGGATAGTTCCCCCATGTCTTCCCAGTCACCTTCCCCACCCGCAACCACATTCTGATTTCCATCCCACAGGTTGATTCATCATTTGGCCGCTTGATCAAATTGCACAGAAATGAAAGTAGACCCTTACTCAGCGTAATATCTGTGAGATTCATTCATCCTATTGCATATACTATTATCTTAATCTTTTAAATAGCTGACCATATTTCATTATATGGAAATTTTGTTTATCTATTCTCAAGGTGGTAAAGATTTGGGTTGTTTTCAGTTTGGGGCTGTTTATAAATAAAATTGCTATGAACGTTCACATACAAACTGTTCTGTGGACATGTGTTTTCACTTTTCATGGGCGAAGGGATGGAATTACTGTGTCAGAGGGTAGATGTATATCTGTTTCGCTTTATAGGAAACTGCCAATTTTTCAAAGTAGTTAAACCATTTTGCATTCCCACCAGCAGTTGCTGCACGTCCTCACCGACAGGGGGTATCGTTCTGAGGTGAGCCACCCTCGCAGCGTGAAATGGTTTTCCATTGTGGTTTCAATTTTCATGTCCCTGCTAAGAATTTTGAGGCCTGTTTCATACGCTTAGTAGCTTCTCTTGTTAAGTGTTCCTACATGGAATTTACTGAGTATTAAAATGGTTTCATCCTGAAAAGGAAGTGTATGCGCATCTGGCTTCGGAATCAAGGCGATTTCCTTGTCATTTGGTTGCTGTCTGGATGCTTCGCCTCTGGTAACTGGGGGCTCTTTCCTGTTTATCTGGCCCTCTGAGCTCTCTGCTTTGGGTCCTCTTCCTTGAGAGGCTGCAGTCTTAGAGTCTGCTCGCCATCCCGCCACACGCCATTGGTCACCCTGCCCTTCAGAGCGCTCGCCTGTTGCTTGGTTACCGTCTCACAGGCCCAGCTCTGGCTGGTCCAGCCCTGACTCACCTCCAGTTTCTCCTTCATCAGAGCCGGGCATCTGGAAGCGTCTGCTCTGGAACGTCTGGGGGTTCAGTGGTATCGATTCAATACCCATTAATAGCAGCTGCTAAAGAGATAGGATGATCCAGTCGTCTGCTGTCGGACTTGGTTTTTGTTTGTTTGTTTTTTTCCTGAGTTAAGTACTTTGAGGGTACTTTTTCCCAAATGGAAAAGAGAAAAAGAAAACTGTCACTACTCTAAGTGGGAAAGAAACATTCTGGCAATGTGAGCGAACAGAACTGCCATCTTCTCTTCTTACAAAAGCCAAGGGTCTCCACTTCCTATGGCCACTTTTCCCAGCACCCTCCCTATGCCTTATTTTTTAATTAAGATCAGTATTTTAGTTGTGAAGGAGCCTTAATCATGGGAATAGAGGTCGCGTCTCTCTGGCTGTGTCATACCAAGACAAGTTAATGGCACAATCTCCTGCCGGTTGGTTCACAGACAAATTAATAAAAATAGGTTATTAATAGGACGTTCCCTCCACGGACCTGGGCATGTCCAGGCTGCAAAGACATGCCTGGGATATAGCTAGCGGAGTACCAAGGGCTGAAGCTGTGTGTGTGTGTGTGTGTGTGTGTGTGGCGGGGGTGGCGGGAGTGCCACAAATCTGTTTGGGGACATGGTTCCAAGATGCCTAAGGGTGTTGGGTAGTGGTGTGACCTGTGCTTAGACTCAGTAATGTCCTGAACTGCCCATGACCTGGGCTGGCTCTTTCTCTACTGACCCTATTTTCACCTCTGTAATGTGGGAATAACAGTGCTGGCCTTGCCCATTAATACATTCACCAAATAAATCATGAGCCCTGTGCCAGGTGCCCGGATTGCATCTGAATAGCAGAGGCCATCTCTGGCTTCCTGGAACTAGCCCTCTGGTTGGGGAGTCAGACACTGGAATCAGGATGTAAATAATGAGTGATGAGGAATTGCAGGGAATGATGGGAGCCTGGGGGAAGGACACTTCAAGCAGGCACAGGCTAAGGAGGTGGCATGTCAGCAGCCCCCAAAGGAGAGTGGGAACGAATCAGCCAAGCTGATATGAGAAGCGCATTCTGGACCGGGGAAGAGCGTGTATGGAGGAAGGACCTCACTACGAGAAAATGCAGAGTGTGTAAGGAAACGAAAGACTTTCAGACTACTGGGCCGGGGCGGCATCGTGGGTAGAGAGAAAGGAGAGCTAGAGAGAGCTGAGCCAGCATGGAGCAACTTGTCCCTGACCCAAATTCCTGACCCAAAGAATCCACAAGCGTAGTAATAAATAGTGGTCGTATGCCTCCGAGTTACGGAGTAATTTGTCATGAAGCAATGGGAACAAAGTATGTGTTATTTTAATAAAATTCAGTGAAGTTACACAGAACAATGGAATAGTAACACTTACGAAGCTATGAACATCCCTCCTCCCATGTCCCAAACATTCGTAGTCATGTCCCAAAGGGGTGTCCCACTTAAGCTTGGTGCAGGCAAGCATGGTGCATGCTTCTCTCAAAGATATTCCTTTACGCAGGGCACAAATGAGCTACTTTAGCAACTCATTAAAGTCTCTTGTTCCTTACTCCCTAGCACCCTAAAACTCCTCAAACCGTTTCAGCCCTCTGCTCCAACGGAACTCGCCCGTGCATGCATCTTCTTCCACCATCTTGGTTCCTTGAAGTCTTCTCAATAAATGCATTCCCATCCAATGTGTTCCCATGCCATCGCAAAGTCCTGTTATGCCAAGCAGCCTTAGGAATTCCTGTCGTGTCACGATTGCCTTTCTTTTGATAATCGGTACACACACACACACACACACACACACACACACTTTAAAGCTAGAGAAAGTGGAAAATGACATATACACATACACACACAGAGATATGTATACATATGACATATATATATATATGACAACTGAATTTATAATTAAGAAAAAAAGCTTATTACAAGAAAACTTCAGCTCACTGGTGAATTCTAGCCAATTTAAGGAAGGAATAATATGAATCTTATGTTACATTCTTTCAAAAATAGAGGGATTTTATTTTATGAAGCTAGCATATTTCTAATATCAAAACCTGACACTGTATATAAACTATAATAAACTTTTAAAAATAACTGGCAAAGATATTGCAAAAGAAATACAAACCAATTCCCTCATGAACCTAAACAAAAATCTTTACAAAAAATATTAGTAAATCAAACCAAATAGTGTGTAAAAGGACAATATATCATGGTGAGATTTATCCCAAGAATGCAAGATTTATCTCACATTCAAGGAGAAATCAATGTATGTAATAGTCATCTAGCACTTCATAAAGAAAAGACGCCCAAAAGTTAGCATTCTAAAGCAATGACTGCTTGTTCTCTCACTGTTCTCCACGAGTGAGTAATCCAGGTGCTATTTAACTGGGTCCTCTGGAGCAGGGTCTCTCACGAGGCTGCAGTCAGGGAGTCAGCCAGCATGGCGGTCCTATCCGAAGACTTGACTGAGGATCTGCTTCGGGAACCTCTCATGTGGTTCATGGCGCAATTCAGTTCCTTAGGGGCTATTGAACTGAAGCCCTCGGTTCTTCTCCAGCTCTTAGCCAAAGGTTTTCCTCAGTTCCATGCCATGTGGACCTCTCTCCTCACAGGGCAGCTCACCACATAGCATCTGGCTTTCCTCGGAGCAAGTGAGGGAGGGAGGCTGCCCAAGATGGAAGCCACAGTCTGTCACCTCATCTCAGAAGTAACATGCCACCTCCTCTGCCTGTTGCATTTATTACAAACGAGTTACCAAATCCAGGTCATTCTCAAGGAGAGGGGATTTCATAAAGGCGTGCCTACCAGGAGGAGGAGATTAGTAAGGACCATCTCAGCGGCTGGCAACAATATTGTAATTCACCCCATTGACAAGATAAAGGAGAGGAGATCCGTGGCCATCTCGTTAATCAAGAAAACGCGTTTGACAAAATTCAACGCCCATTCATAATAAAAACTTTCAGCAAATTACGCATAGAGGACTGCTTTCTCAACCTGATAAAGGGCATCCAGGAAAAATCTGAAGCTTCAATGGTACTTAAGGGTGAAAGAATAAATGCTTTTCCCCTAAGAGCAGGGACAAGGTAAAAAACTACCTCTCTTCACCACTGGCCTCGAGATCATAGCAAGTTCAATAAAGCAAGAAAAATACATGAAAGGCATAATTATTGGACAGAAGTCATTGGACATCCATATTTGTAAACAAAACGATTGTGTATGTGGAAAGTTCTAAGGAATCTTTCTAAATTACTAAAACGAATAGGTGAGTTTACCAAAGTTACAGAACACGAAGTCAATATATAAAATCTATTTTATCTGTAGATACCATCGCAAACGATTAGAAGATAAAAATTTTTAAGGATTCCATTTATAATAGCATTAAAAATATATAATCCTTAGGAACATTCGCTGAAAGATATGTGAGACCTCTGCTCAAAAACTACAAGAAATTTCAAAGCAAGTTAAAGATTAATGGACTTAAGGAGAAAAGTAATCCCGCGATGATTTCAGTAAGGGCAGAGATAGTCATTTAACAAATTCAACACCTACTTATGGTTGAAAATTTATTTTAGAAAACTGGAATAAAAGAGAACCTCCTTAAATACAGCTGCCAAAAACATGTAGTAAATGTTCAGCTATCTGTGGCTGGATGACAAATGACCCCAAAACTTGGTGGCTTAAAACCACAAAATTAACATTTTTCTTGGTTTTGTGAGTGCTGAATGTGGGCGGTGTTCAAAGCTGGGCAGTTTTCTGCATTGGCTGGGGCCACTCACGCTCACCTAATTCATGCCTGGGCTGGGCAGGAAGAGCCCAGCAGCCTTCGCTCACACGTCTGGCAGCAGCTCCTCCACGTGGCCCGTCCCTCTCCACGCGGCCTCTCATCATCCACTGGTCTCGCCTGAGCTTCCTTATAGCACGGCACGGCCTCCAAAGGCTGGGCCTAGAGCAGGCACAGCGTCGCTTCCAGCACATTTCATGGGTCAAAGCACGTCGCAGCCAGCCCAGCATCAAGTGGAAGGGGAAATAAACCCACTCTTGATGGAGGGAGCGGAGGATTGATGGTGCCCGTCTTGGAGACCTGTCCACCACGATGCGCGGGTGAAAAGATGAATGAATAAACGAGTTCTCTCCTTCCAACTCCCACTCTGCTTAAAGAAATGAGGAGACTGAACCCCACACTCCTGCTTCCTTGTAGCCTGTCATTCCTTCAAGCAGAGCAGAAACTAGTAACAGACTCTTTTTATGTATTTCCCGGTCTCTATAAACTCCAGTATGGCGCTGGCTTAATATGAAATCGCTGGCAACCGTTAGCCTCTTTCTTCAGTGTCCTCGTGGTGCCTCCTGATCCTCTGCCCTCTTCTCCCATGCAGTTTCTTATTATCACCCTCCTTCCTCGCATTCAAGCGGAAGGCTAGAATCTCTCATTTGTGGGTGAGGAGGCCATTTCCACTATGCCCGCCTTTCAGGACTCGAAGGAAAGGACCTCTAAGAGTGAAAGGTCACCAGTGTTGGGAATTGTTTTTGAGAACTGGGGCCCTCCCACGAAGCCCTAAAGTTTTTATCTCCCTGACAGTTCCACGTCCTCCATCTGGAAGGCAAGTTCTGGTCAAACCCAATTGTCATGTGGATTGTTGGGGCTCAAGCCTCAATAGTTACTCTCCAGTTTGATTTGATGCTCTGGCCACTATTTCATAGCTCTGCTGAATGGAATAGAGGTTTTATGCTCTCCAATAAGCCCAAAGCCCCCTTCTGACTACCACAATATAAACAGTCTAACAACGAGGAGGCTGGAAGAGCCCTTTCTTTTCTATATGAAAGAATACAGCCTACTCCGGGAAGCCAGTGACTCAAAACATGGCGGAAACCAATGCAAGGGTTTCCCCTGTGGATAGGGTGTTTCTTCCTCAAAGGTGGTGTATAAAAAGGAACACACTAGCCATGCTTCCTGGAATTTGGAGCCGGGACAATGCTTCAGTGTTTCTCTACCCCGGGCATTCTGAAGAAAGATATAATTAGCAGGTCCCTCTGCCCGGGATGAGGAAGGAGTGAATGCCATGTGAGTCCTGCTTGCCCATAACATCTCAGCAGGCGCCAGAGGCTGACAACTCCAGTTTTATATATTTCAGTGAAGAAGATGCGTGTGTGTGCCCTGGTGCCCACAGATTTAATGACGCCCTCATTCCCTCCTCTTTTGGAAGAGAAAAATACTACATCATTTGAAAGCCAAAAGAGATTCCTGAGATCTGTGCAAATAGAGGCCAGAAGCAGAGCGACTCACCCGAGGTCACACGGCTGAGTAGAAACAGGGCAACAACAGGAGCTGAGTCTCTAGTCTTCTAGCTGTAGTGTTTGGTGCCACCTAATTATAGGCGGACACTTGCTAACACATTACCAGGCGCTTGGATACAGGGAATTTGATAAAAAAAAATAAGCTTGAGTGTACAGGCTCTAGAAGTGTCCTGTCCAATACAGAAGTCACTACAGTAGCCACCTGTGGCCTCTGAGCACTTGAAATGTGGCTGGTGTGACTGTGGAATGGAGGTTTCGATTTTTTTTTAACTTTAATTAATTTAACCGTAAATGTAAAAACTGCTACTTGACTCAGTGACTGGGAAACTTTAAGCCTCTTTGGAACAACGTGGGTCTGTCTCTCCATGTTTTCAGTGCAAAGTTCATAAAATATAAATAAATGCAGGTCAAGTCGTTCCAATGAAAATACAGTCATTGAATTGAGGTGTACTATGTAAGTATAAAAGACACACTGGATTTCGAAGACTTAGTATGAAAAAATGTAAAATGCCTCATAATAATTTTTATATTGATCACATGTTGAAATAATCTTTTGGATACATTAGGTTAAATAAAATATATTAGTTTCACCTGCTGTACTATATTACTAACTCTGTGGCCTTGGGGGAAATGATTGGGTAGCTTTGAGAAAAGATTACCTTTTCTGAAAAAGAAGAGAGAAAAAGGTATAACAATTTTCTCCCTTTCTTTTCCCACTTCTGGACCTCTCTGTGTGACATGGTGTTTGGAGCTGTGGACGCCATTTTTAAATACTGGGAAGAAACATGGCCAATGTACAAAGCAGAGTAAGGAATATACAGGGAAGGAAAGGACCAGGGTCTTTGATAGCTGAACTGGCCCTGGAATTGCCAACCATGGGACTTCTCACTAAGTAGGAAAACAAAGTCACGATTCTTGTGGATAAAATCGTCCTGATACAACAGATGAGTAGAACCACCATGCAACACGGCATCTTGGTGATAAGATAAAAGCGTGCATGATAAAAGCAAAGTTGGACCACTTCTGCATGGTTTAGAGCGATTGGAAATTGTAGTGCATAATACTTGGCTGAGAAAAGGCGTAGGACAGATATTTCAGCAAAGATAGCAGAAGATGCGAAATTTGAGAGCCATAAGATCTGGGAGACAGCCAGGACCTCAGCGTCTGTCCAACGTGACGCTCATGCTTGGTTTTGGTGACGACGTGAACCCTCTGTCTGCTGCAGGAATCACTGTTGGCCATTGTTTTATTAACTGCCCTGGGGGAAAATGAGATGGAAGCATTCAATTCAATGACGATAAATCCTGTGATTAATTTCAGAAAACTGTCACTTTGCAATACAGGAAAACAGAAAGCTGAACGAGGCATGCAGAAATGTAGGCTTCAGCCTGGTCACTACCACTTAGTAGTTAGGTGACCATAAGCAAGTCACTGAACTTCTGAGTCCCAGAATACCCACATAGCACTTAGGACACTTCAGGCTGCAAGTAACAGAAAATCCCAAGGGATTCAGAAAATCATTGCTTCGCATAACTGGAGGTCAGGACGTCGGGTGCATTCAGCAGACTTGGAAGCTCGACAATGTCATTCAGGACCCAGGTTCTTTCCATCTCTCCACTCTGTCATCTCGATGGATTTTATCATCATAGCAGCAGTCCCCAGAATCACTTCCAGACCAAAAATTCCCAGGCTGACTCTTTCTGAGGAGCAAAGATAACTTTCCTGGAGACACCCAACAACCTTTTTCTCACTTCTCATTGGCCAAAATTGAGTCACATCTTTTTTTTTGTTTGTTTTTGTTTTTAACTAAACATTCATTGGAAAGGATTGGGGTTCTTAAATCAGGATCTGTCCTCGAAGCTGGAGACATGGTCACTTTCTGAACCACATGAGGCAGAGGCAGATACTGAAATAAAACTGAGGTTGTGTTAAGAAGCAAGAAGCTACAAACGAGTCCATCTTCAGCACCTCTAGTAAATGGAGACAGCGCTGCCCTGGGTGTCGCACAAGGGTCCTTGAAAGGACTAAACATTCTTTTAAAGTCCTGTAGAATGTAAAAGCTAAGAGATAAACCATGACAGGCCCAGAGAAAATTGTTTGGGGACATCATCCAGCTAAGATTGGACATTAGCCCAAAGCTTGCCGTTTGGTTGGGTTTTAATTTCTCTTTCGCGTCACTAGAACGGAATGTAAGTGGGTGACCTTGAATTCCCTATTAAACTATCTCCATCCTTGATCCATCTTACCCCGATTTCATTAAAATCCAAGCGAATAGAATGCGTAGAGCTGTGGTTATTTAAATTTTCAGCTGTAGAAAAGGGTTTTTTTTTTTTCCTTTGTGCAGTTTCACAAAATTCTGGGATCTGGCTTGAATCCATTACAGTTCACTGTGTTCTCAGAAGAGAATTATTATGTTTCTTGAGAAAAATTCCTCTGCCTCCAATTTACATGTTTTAAGCAGGCCAAAATGGGGTCATCCAACACTCCTGCCTCACCCCTTTGCCCTGTGTTTATAAGCAGACCTAGATCTAGCTTGTCAGAGCAGTCACACCTTGAAGTCTCATTAGCCCCAGGAGCCTGTTTTCATGCCGGTGGTCCCTGAAGGTCCTGGAGTAGTTTCCAGAAAAGAGAGTTCCATCCGGCTCAAAGAATATTAGGAGATATTAGCTGTTCTTCTCTGGCCAAGCTCAAACGAGCACATTTTAATTGAGGATTATTAAAGTCACAACTGTTCCTTCTGCTTGTGATTTTTAATGCTCACGATGATAAGGGTGATATTTTGTTGGCATAAATGATTCACATTGTTCGATACTCCCAGAAAACTTGTAAGTTTGGGATTATAATTATCCCCCACTTTATAGATCAAAAAACAGTCTTAGAGATATCAAGCAACTTTCCCAGGCCACAGAATTTTCTCCAGTTTCACCCTCCTTCTCCTGCTCACACCCACCTCTATGGTCACCACAGAGGGGCCTGGGCTGTCACTGGAGGAGCCTGGAGAGGTGACCTCTGCCCTGGGTCTGGGCTTCACTCAGCCTCTGGACAGCAAATGCACCGTTCAGTTCCTCTCTCACATCAGCAGCAGCAAGGCCTTCCTAATGCCAGAAGCTTCTCTGCTCAGGTTATATAACCCTCGACAAAGAGTGTCCTTGATCATAGTCGGGCTCCTGTGAATCCCCTTCCCAGCTAGGCTCCCGTATCCACCCTTGCACAGCTCAGTCTTAGCAAGAATCCTAACACGTCCACACCATCAATTTCTGATCACCCTCAATATCTGCTCAAATTCCTCTTCTGGTAAGGTCATAAATGATCGCCCTGACCTGCCCTCAGCAAGAATCCTGGGAGGTCACTTTAGCAAAGAATTACCCTTCGTTTTAGTAATTTTCCATCCACTGACCCCCTCACCTTGCTCCTTGACTCTGAATCACCATGTTTCCATGTGGTTTTTGGTGTTAAGCCCAACCTCTCTATCCTACTGTGCGACCCCAGTATAGTCATCCCTCTAATAAAGTCCACCTCACTGTCACTAACAAGCATCAGAATAACTTCTTCTTTCACATCCTACAGGTCGACTCCGAGGACAACGAAGGCCACAATGATCCAAGTCCAACCAGCAGCACCTCTGGGCATGGGACCTCCAACATCCATATTTTTTTTAAAACTCTCCAGGCGATTCTAACGTGCAGCCAAGGTTAAGAACTGGTTGGTGGTCTGAGACAGAAGGAAATGCAAGATGGTCCCATTAAATGAAAATTCAGTGTCAGTGCTGGCGATTCCCTCCCCGGTTCTCTGCCTGCAACGTGGAAAAAGTTCCAGAACCCCGAATGAATCTTTAGTCCTGAAAGATAGGCTTGCTATTAAGAAACCTTACCATGCACAAGGCTTGGAGCCAAGGACGATTAATCCAATTACAAAAGATTCCACTAAAAGATTCCTTTAAATTACAAGTATTCCAGACAGCAAACCTATCATTTGCTTTACAGGACTCAAGTTTATAATCATCCTTTCAAAAGGTACCTGCATAATCCTTTTTCTATGGTGTACAAAAGCAGGCAAAGCTGATCTATGCTGTCATAAGTCAGGAGAGGGTTACTCTGGTTGGGGAGCAACTGAAAGGGGCCAGAAGAGGCTTCTGGGGGGAGCTGGCCATGTCTCATTTTCTTGATCTCGGTGCTGGTTGCATGGGCATATTCAGTTCTGAGCATGTTAGCTTTAACCAAAAGTTGACAAATTGCATCAGGTATGTAAGTCAAATGCCCTGCAATGTGTTCTTCTCAGACAGGAGGGTCTCTTCCACCTCTCCTTCAGCTTGGCATGTGATAGGGCCTCCCCTCCCCGCCAGACCAGGCTTCCCATAGGAGACTACCTTGGGGAAGGTCTCCAACTCCCCATCAGGTGTCTCTTAGGTCCAGGCCAACCTTGGACTCTTAGATGGCTCCCCTAAAGTCAGTTCCTCTTGCTACATCCAGGGCAGGCAAGTCTCCAGGGAAAATGCAGCATCTCAGATTCCTGTGAACACCTCTTGGGTGGAAGGGCCTAGCCCCTGCATAATGCATTTCATCAAGCTGGGAAACAGGCAGGCATGGAAATGCACGTGCACACACACGCACGCACACACACACTCCTTCATCTGTGCCCACACGCTTGGCCCACGCCAACAGAATATCCCACTCAACCTATCTTTGCTGCATTCTTCAGGGCATCAGAACACAGAAAGTGATAAAAATAACTTCTTTTCACATGGTAATTTATTGCCACAATCAGCCTCTCAGTATTGTTTGCAAAATTACCCTTTCAGGAACCACTGGCCCCAGAAGGACCAGAACCCAGCCCTCTTTCCCCTTGGCCTGCACTGCACAGACTCCACCCTGCTCCTTCCATCTTCCGCCCAAAGAAAGTTCAGTACCCCCAACAAACCTAAAATATCCTCCCTGACCTCGCCCCACAAATTTTCAAGACACTCAGGGCTGCTGCTGGAATGGGGTATCCCCTGGCAGGCCTGGGCGTGGGTTATGTTGTCTGGGATGCGGTTTAGAGTCAGATGGACCTGTGTTCCCATTCTAGTTTATTTGCTTATTAGCACTGTGGCCCTGCCCGGGTGACTCTCTGTACCTCTGCTTCCTCACCTGGAAATGAAAACCGCTCCGGGAGCGTGCTTGAAGCAAAGCAGCTGTCACGTAGATGTGGCTGGTGTGGCGTTAGCCCTTGACAATGTGCACTCTCTTTATTAACTAGCAACTATGAAAGATATAAGGTAGTATGGAGACCTATGCTATGGACCCTGGGTTGCAGGGCTCGCCATCATCCTCTCTGGCTGTGTGACCATGGGCAGGTTACCTAACCTGTCTGAACTCGGGGTCTTTATCTTAAAGTGCGGATGCACCTACTTTGCAGTGCAGTCACGAGGGGCGAGGATTCCGTGCGGTCAGCAGACACTGTGGTGCCTCGCCCGGCCGACCTCTGATGACTCTGCACTCCCCGCCCCACCTTAGGTGGACTTCCGCTCCCACTAGCCACACCCGGACTTCCGCTCCCACTAGCCACACCTGCCACGCTCTTTCGGAGGCCCACCCTTGAGCCGCTGGAGCCTTTGCCTTCATGCGCTGAGACCTGGAAGTGCCTGCTCATTTTCTTCCCACGCCCACCCAGGGCAGCTCCAAGCTTGTGATGGAGGCAGTGGGAGTACGATGGCCCCGCCCCCTTGCCTCAGGCTGGGAGGACTCGCAGGTGTAACTGACAGCCAGGACGCGCAGTGGGATCAGGGGAGGCGGCCCTCTGCAGACTGCCTGATTGCACCCTGGCCTGGCTTCTTCCCCGCCCTGCCCTCCCCACCACTTTCCAGTTTCTCCTGGGAGCGCTTCCATAATAAAATACTTGCTTCTGGAGAACCTGACCCAAGACGGCAAGAGGCGTCCCACGTCTTGGACGGGCTTCTTGGACACCCCGCAGCTCTTCACACCAGACGTGTCCAAAATAGAATCATCCTCCCACCCGCCTCCTTCCCATGGTGCTGTGTCAACCCCCCCAGCCCCAAACCTGCTAATCATACGCCTTCTCTCCCCAGCACCCTCCACAACTGGCCGATCACAGTCCTACTACTTTGGGTCCCAAAATGATTTTCCTGATGATTTCTACCTCCTTGCCTGTCCCACCACGGCCCGCCCAGTCCTGGCCCTCCTCAGGGGCCCTTTCGCCTCGTCTGGACCGCTCCAATCCATCCCCCATACTACAGTCTGAGAGCTTCCAGAAACATCTCCTTATCTCATTATTCTCCTGCTTAAACCCTCGTTTTGCAGGATAAACTCCACCTCCTTAGCTCAGCGCCGAAACCCTCGGTGATCCAGTTCCTGAACCTCACCAGCTGCTTTTCCCCCCACTCCCCCACCTCACGCCCCGCTCCTGGAGCCGGACCCATCTACCAGGCAGCCCGGATGCAATTCCCACGGTCCACTTAGTGTCTCCTAGTCATCCTCCCCAGCTGGGCTCAGGCATCTCCGCCTCCAGGAGGCCTCCTGACGCCCCAGTCTGATGAGACGGCCTGCTCTATGTCCCCACAGCATCCTGCACACATCCCCGTCATTGCTTTTCCAAGACCTCATGACCTCTAAGCTGATGCAATCCAGGGCAGAGTCACAAGTGTTATTTGCAACCGATCTGCCAAAATGTGCATGTAATTGGGTTACGCCTAGAGAACCTAACCTCTGGCAATTTGTCTTTAACGCGCAGCAGCGAGGTCATTGAGACCTACAGGAAGATTGCTCCCTCTCCCTCCCGCAGCTGGTCTTTCCACTCTCTTCCTTGCTGACAGTGTTGCCCCGGAGAGTTGGGGCGTCGGAGGTCTCTGAGGGGTGAAGAGACGCTAACCAGGGGGGAGATGGGCCAGGAATGGCAGCTCTGCCTTGTTCTTATAGCTCGAAGAGCAGTGTGAGTGTGAAGGATTTGGACCAGGCTGAGGGCAGAGGTGTCCTTGTGATGTCCCTGGGCTCTGGAAGTCGGCTCCGGTCAGAGCCTCGAGGGGGTGGGACTCCCAGGGGTAAGAAGAGATCCAGGCTCAGTGAGGTGTGGGGTATCTTATGGGAGAAATGACAGCACAGAACAGACCGGGAATCCAATGGCAGCAGGAATTGGGCCCAGAGGCAGGCAAGAGAAAGAGGAGCGCCTCAAGAGTGTCCAGTGGTTTGCGAGGGAAATCAGGTTACCTCTGATAAATGGGACAGATTTTTCGGGTGACTTTAATACAATCTAAAATGACAAGTCGAAACCAGCACGTTGAAGGATTTGGATGGAGGAGAAGCAGGTTCGATCCATGAGTTACAGAGGGTCTCCCAAGCTGTGGATCCCCATCTAGCTGGTGACACCTTCCTCCGGGGCACTTCCTCCTGCCCATCACCCATCTATCCCATCTGGAGCCACGCAGACCCTCCTAGCAAGCTTGTCCCCCCTGGGGGCTACTCAGCATCTCACTTCAACCCTATCCCCTCTGGGCCCACCCAGTACCTCCCTTTCTCACCTTAGTTGCAGTGAAAGGCAGCCTCAGGCTGCATGACCCACCTTCCATGACTCAGGCAGGGAATCCGGGGTGGCGCGAGGCCTTTGAACCAGCACCTCTAGGCGCACACAGCATGCTTGGTCTCATGCACAACTGGACACAGTCACATTGTAAGTCATACAGCGAGACAGCACGATGTCTAGGAAGAGTCTGCTGTACTCCAAACGCCAAACACCATGAACTGCTGGCTGCTTCACATGTTGCTTCGCCAGCTTGCAAGGTGCCAGACAGAAAGATGCTCGCAGGATGCTGAAGATGGTCACCACGAGCCCAGACACTCCCGTGCTTGGCTAACATTTCCCGTCTGGCATCTAGGAAATGCGGCTTGCAAATCAGCCCTCTTGGAGGTAACATTGCTGAAGCCCCAAAGGTGACATTTTAAAGCAGTTGAGTTCTGAAGATGCAAAAGGAAAAAAGAAAAAAAAAAAACTCACAAAAAGTGTTTGCAGCTCCTGTAGTTCCCAAATACCGGTACTCTAAAGACTGCACAAGAATCACCTGGATAGCTGTTTAATAATGTGGATGCCGGTTCTTCCTCCCCAGATATTCTGGTTCTATGTGTCTGGAGTGCATCTTGACATCTGTGTCACTAGAATTTGGATATGCAGCCAGGGACCATGGCAGGAAGATTGAGACCTGTACTTGAGTCCATTGCTGCCCAGAGATCAGTTGCAAGTGGGCAAGGATCTCTGAAAACACGGTTCTCAGGTGGGGAAAGATTGAATATCCATCCAGACGGTGTTAAGTTTGCCCAGACGCAACAAGGCGTGTCAAGCTTTCGGTAAAGGGTGGAGCTGAAACGGGCATACAAAATGGTTCACCATGCGAGACTTACCCGCTTCTCTTCCCTCTTGTAAGATTTTTGTTGGGAGAGTTTCTTTAACCTGAATTAGTAAAGTTAATAAGAATCCTGTGGCACAGGAAGGTTTATGTTTATGGTATATGAACCTGACCAAAACAGGCACCAGGCTTTCTAAGGAAGACCTAGGGTTTAGGTCAAAGTGTAAAAGGAGCAACAAAGTCTGTACGTTTTGTGTTTTATGTGAAGCTGTCAGGCCTCCTCCCCACCGCCTGGTTGTCGCCCTACTGGGGTGGGAGAATTACCTGTCCTTGGTGCTGCTCGGCCAGTTTCATTAACACCTCCTCTTCAGGCCCCGCCATCCCTTTAAACTGGCCGCTCTCTGCCCAGATACATTTTTACACCTGTCTTAGCAATTCTGGGAGAGACGCTTTGAAGTGCCTTTTCAAAATCCCCTGTTAATCATCTGGTAATTATTGTGGTGACTTTTCAATGAGGTGTGAAGTGCTCACCTGTCAGCCCAGAGGCTCCCAAAGCACCAGGAAATGACACAGCGAAGGTAAAAAACCTCCGAGTCTGGGGCTGTCCCGGCCACCAGGAGCACCTGCTGGCAGATGAGCCCTAAGTCCTGGGACCAGTCTGATGGCAGGAACTGGAGAAACCACATAAGTGACCTCCAGACTTATCCACCAGTAAGTACCACAGTAGGTAATGCCAAGTCCCGCCGCTGGCAGCAGGGAGGACCCACACTCCTGCGCACAGACCGCACTCCTGTCTGTCCTTGGTCCCTGCCCAGGGGACCTCCCTTCCCTTCCCAATCCACGTCAATTTCAAGCAGTCAGAGCTGCCATCCGGGGCCCTATGAGGTCCAGCTGTGCTGGGCACGCCCAACATCTGGAAGCCAAGTATGCTGGCCTTCCCCACACCTGTGCTCCCCAACATCTTGCTTCCTCTGGTCAGAGTAAAAGGGGCACCACCATCCACCGCCCCACCCAGGAGCCAAGACAGCGTGTTCGGTATCTCACAGTCTGACCACCCATCATAACAAAGGAGGCTGCGAAATGCAGGAAGGGGTCGTAACTGGCCCTCCCTCGCCACCAAAAAAGAAGACTGTCCTAATGGAGAAGTGAAACACCAGCCCTGAGGACCCACTGCCTGGAGTCTTACGGCCCAGAGGGCATCAGTGAGACAGAAGGTGATGTGACATGCTCAAGGTCAAAGACTCAGCAGGTAACGTCGGGCTGGGACCAGAACAAGAGGCTGCTCTGCTCGACCACCCATGGCTTTCATGGCTCCCCACCAGTGCCCGCCATGAGGCTGAGGCATCTTCTTATTTGCTGAGGGCTGGCTTGGCCTGGCCTCACCCAGCAGAAAGCAAGGGCCTTGGGGGCAGGGATGGCTACTCCAGCTGTGCTCTTGGCCATTTCTGACAAGCCCTTGACCCAGTGGGACCTGAATACAGCTGCCAGGTGCGCCGACTGCTCTTCCTCCCTGACCTAGCTTCTGGGGCCCCAGACCCCAACCACTCTGGCCCAGCCCTGCTCCCGACGCCGGCATCTTCTCTGGCCTGGAGATCGTGAGGTTTGCCCTGGTTGGTTGTTGGAAATCATCTTTCTGAACCATAGGCCCTGATTCTAGAGCACTTTAGCTAAGCAAACCCAGCTGATGGGTGGTCTGGATTCTGCTTCTCTGGAGAAACTGGGAAGCAGATGCCCCAGCCATAAACATTTTATTTAATGTTTTCTACCTTCCAATAATGATAGAATAATATGTGACAAGATGTAGAAAACACTATTCACCAAAATTCCTCTGAGGGAGAGTCTTCTGTGGGTTTGGAAGAAATGCTCCAAACCAGTGGTTCTCAAAGTGTGGTCCCCAGATCAGCAGCCTCGGCATCATCTGAAAACCACCTGGGACCTTGTTAGAGATGCAGATTCTCACCCCTGCACTGCTGAATCAGAAAGGCTAGGGTGGAACCCTCCAGGGGAAGCGGATGCAGGTAAGCTCTGAGCAGCCATTTGCAGTGGAGGTGTGGTGAGCTCAAGGACATCCTCCAGTGGCAAAAACCAGGGATCGGCAGCCTTGAAAGGAGGAAGGTTCTGCTTACCTGTATGCCTTTGGTCGAGGGTGTCCCAGGATGAATTGGGAGGTAGGACCTGGGGAAGAAATAGATTGCTCCTCATGACAGAAAGGAAAGGCTTTTGAGGTTCCCTGAGGAAATCTAGAGGAAGACAGTGAGGCTGAGTGCCGAGTGCGAAAAGGCGAGAGAATGAGACACATACACACACCCATAACACACTACTGCAGGGTCTTTGGGCAGCCAAAGTATACTGGGGTTGTTAGTGGGGTCGCATTCCCTAGGCAATGGGACCTCTCTCCGCGCTGCACAAAGCATCAATAAAGATTATATAAACCACAAGTGCTGGGGGTTCTACACTCCTTGTGGACACCGTGGGAGGCGTTAAAGTCTGCATGGTGGTCTCGGTGCCAAACTGGACAGAAAACTCTTTGCAAATGGAATTGTCATGGCTGCGTACTCTTTCACCCTGTGAATGTTTCTACATTTCCTTAACCATTCATTCCCTTTCGTGGGAGGCATTTGGTGGGTTTCCAATTTTTTTGCTATCATAAACAACAGACGATAAACATCTCAGAGCTAAAAAGTTTCTTAATTCATGACGGTGACCTTGGAACACAGATACATAAAGGCTGAGGGCTTGGGTTCAAACGCCATGTACTACAGAGAACAGAAATTTCACCTGAGCTTGAGCAGGGGCACACATCATTCAAATACGATTAAGGAGAGGAAAAAGTGTCATCTTTACGTTAGAGAAGGACAGAGCCGGCAGTTCCCTGAGGTTGTGAGTAGGGGGAGCAGAGAGGCTTCCCAGAAAGATTGAAGCTGTATTAGAGTTGTGGGTGTTTTGAGTGACAAGAAGGCTGACGTGTAGTTATTGCATGTCTTTGGCTGCAGGTGTCACTCACCTGTAGCCAGTTTACAGTTTCACAACTGTGCATTTAAGCTCACAATCTGGTCAGAACAGGTTTCAAGTCTAGTTAGATCTAGGGTCTCAAATGATGATGACAGGCCTTTCTGCAGCTCTTAGGTCCAGCTGTTGACCTTATTCCTTCCTACTGAAAATATCCTTTCTATGTACAGGGAGAGAAGGAAGGGGCAGAGGGTGAAGGGAGGGGTGGGAAGAACTACATACAGCTTCAGTCTCACTTCAAACAAGCTAGTGATTCCAGAAGAAAGAGCAGATTTTGTGTATCAAATCTCAAGGAAGGTCTGTGATTGGCTGATTTGGGTCACATGCTTGTTCTGGGCAAATCGCTATGGCTATGCAGTTGGAGCACCATGATTGGCTAGGCCTGGGTCACGTGCCCATGAAAGGAGGGGCCAGTCATTCTCATTGGCATCTCTACTAGAATCATACTGAATTAGTGAACAGCAGAGACCCCAGAGAAAGGCATGTCCTTTCCAGGAGAAAGTGGCAGACGAAACCACAGACATTCATTACCTGTATTCCTTTGTACCCTAGCAGCTACCATCACGATATCTTCCCAGAGCTCAGATATGGCCTCAGAATCCTTCTAACGCAGCACTTGTAGGCTAACAATCCAAGTTAGCCTACAAGATAAAAGCGATTTGCCATTTTTGAGCTTAAAACAAAATGCCAGATCACGGATGAACAAGAGATGAAAGCAGACTAGACTTAAGGAAGGTTTAAGCCACAGGGGTTCAGTTCAGAACCCTCATGGGCCCTCTCTGGGAGAGGCCCACTCCTGAGACTGTGGGTGACTGCAGGTATTGATCTCTGCGACAGCGAGATGGTTGGGCCTTCTATGAAGCATGGGACATTGTGAGCCTTCGTTTGCCTACAAGAGGCCAATAGTGTCTTCTTTCTATTACTGTCACTCAAAAGTGAGTTGCAATTAGGCAGCTGAGGAGATATCTGGTCTTTGTTCATTAGATTTCCACAAAGGTTTGGCTTCCGGAGAAGTCTGACCCCTCCACCTGTGTGCTCCATCACTCAGTCAATAGCCAGCCAGAGGGTGAGCCATGGTAGACTCAGGTGAACAGGGCTGGGACCAGGGGCCCAGCTCTAAGGCGGCCCTGGGCTCTTCCGTGAAGGGGCACACATCCGCATCTCCAAGGTCCAAAGGGCAGAGCAAACCCAAGCACAATCAAGATGGTGACTGCCATGAAGGGAATCAGCCCGAGTGGCGAGGACAGGACACAGCTGGCCCTGGTACGCAGCTTTAAGCAGGCTGTCACATGGGGATTCTGATACCACATGAGAGACTGCAGGAGTCTAGCCAGCAGCCCAGGTACCAGCAAGCATGACTCAATGGCCCTGATGGCCTCGCCTGGCCTGTGGGCACCAAGTTCTTGCCTTTCCCATGGACTTCTTCAGGACTTGAGGCTTGGGTTGGTCCAGCCCGACCCTCTACCTCATACCTAGGTCTTCTGGGGCCCGACCCAAGTCCTCAGCGGAGCTGGAATGAACAAGGCCTAATTGCATTAGAACGGAAGCTTGCTGAGTATGCCGACACTCTCAGGCCATGCAATCAATCCTTCACCCTGTAAATAAGATTAGAAATGTGATTCCGGCAATTATCAAGCCCATCATTTCCTCCTCTTCTCTAAGTAAATTAGAAAGGCTCTTTGCTCTCACTTTGCCATGGAGCCTCGTTTTAAAAGCGCAGCTGTGAAGCACTGTAAAGAGGTGCCGTGTCCACTACCCAGTCGGCCAAGGGGCTTGGCTTCCAGCCTGGTTTTGCTGCCAACGAGACTGTGGTCTTTGGCAATGCCAGCACCCCTCTCTGGGCCTCGGATTTCTCATGTATAAAATGTGGAGTTCGGACTAGGTGGCCTCTGGGATCCATTCGAACTCTCATGGCCACTGGATTTCATGTTTGTTTGATTACTAGGGACGGCTCCATGCACACAGGAGTTTAGCTTCTTTCCAGCCAGGAGCTGTCTCTCTCTGTTTCCCATGTACAATGACCGGTTCCTGAAGACACATATACACCAATATCCATAGCCATATAAGGACAGAGGAGCCATGTGCCCGTGTTTCTGGAACTAAAAATGCTAGCCACACACCGGAAGCCCTGAATTGATTGTTCTCATTTGACCCTCACGAGAGAGCAGCTCCTCAGCCCCTTTCACAGACAAGAAAACTGAGACACAGCAAAGTCGAGTCACACATCTGAGCCAGGTCTGCCTGGCTCCAAAGGCCATGCTCATAGCCACAACTCTAAGCCCCATGTATAGGGACTTTAGTAGAGAAAGAGAGAATGGATAGACCAAGAGGCCACCTCAACAGGAAGGGGATGACGGGCAGGGTCCCTGCACACCTGAGCGTGCCCAGGCAAACAGCCGATGTCCCCGAGCACATGCGGGCTGGAAGATTCGGCAGGAAGGGGTGCAGCTAGGAGGCATGAAAGGCTTTGATAGCTGTGTTCCAAGGATCCTGGCTCTCTCAGAATGGGCTCTTGCTCCCCGCACCGGCTCCCTTCCTCTGGAAATGGAATGCCAATGATTTCTTTTGAAGGGAATCTTGGCGCTGTTGAGAAGCAGCATGAAGTAAATTTTATGATGCTTGTTAACGGCTGATGGGACATATTCAGTCGCCTTGGCTCTGATGACCCAGCTCCGTCTCTCAGGTTTGCCGTATTTAAATCCTCGGAACTTATGATTAGAAATGCTAAATGACATTTTAATTTTTTATAAGATGGATATGAGAAGTTAAAATATCACTTGCTTTAAGGATTGTCTTTCCAAAAAAAATGTTTTTACTTCAAGTAGCACCCATGTTATAAAAATGCATATTACCATATTACCAAAAAAAATGTTTTTAAAACATAGTTTCAGTTAGGCTCATCCGACAGATACTAACGCTGAAAATCAGTGTTTAATGGTAATTGTTTCATAGAAACCACTCTGCCGCCCCATCGGTGTAGCAGAGTCAATATCCCTGATCTTCTTTACCTTTCTCTTAAATACCTCTCCAAGTAATTGGTAAATACATTCTTTTAAAATCCACTGATGGCAAGCCTGAGGACTCCTGGGTATCTCAGGAGCTCCAGGCTGGCTGTCTGCCCCGCGGAGCAGTCCCTGCCGAACCCTAGGTTCCCGACTGGTACTTACTGAGTACCTACTCTGTACCAGGTGCCCTGCTGGCCCTGGAGGCAGAGCCGTGGACTTGGGGAACCACAATGTAGGGTTTTATCAGGCAGGATGCACCAGACCGGGAAAACATCTTCCAGAATTTCAGTGTTGGTGGGATATATGAATTGGGACTGAGTGCAGGGTAGATGGACTTGGAAGGCTGAAAAGACAGGTGACTCTGCCCGTACCCGTGGCCCAGCCATCCTGCACCTGCTTCCTCATCAGCTGAGCAGGACAATAGCCTCCACTCACAAGGTTGTTGGTGATGGCGAAAGCCACTCGGCAGAGCTTATAATGAAGAATGAAGTTGTCAGACAGGTTCGAATCTTGGTTCCACCCCTGCTTGACTTTGTACAAATGACTTAACCTGAGCCTCAGTTTGTCTATCTATAAAATGGCCATAGGAATCTCTTCCTTAGGGGACTGTGATCAGGACGCGTTTCAAGTGCTTGACAGTGGCTGGAGCGCAAGTAAGCATCTGTTAAGGGGCGATTATCATCTGGTGAAGGTGCCAACTCCAGGCCAGGCGCAGATGAGGTGCTCGCTCGGCAGATGCTCATTCTTTCATGTACGTGCCACAAGAACACCCTTTTCCTCCTCTCAGTTCTCCCTCAGACATTCTCCATCTTCCCATAACAGCAGAGGCTGATTATTTCTTCTAAAAGTCTTGGCTCAAATCTTACCAGATGCCTAGCATGATGCTCGGGTCTCTGGACAGAAAAAGAAGTATCAGCAGTAGCCCCGCCCACCACGCACACCGGTATCCACAAGCCCACAAGGGATGCCCCAGACAGAAGTAAGTCCAAGTAACGGCTTGAGCTGGCAACAGCAGCCTTGTCCCAAGGCGGCTGTGATCAATTGTCAAATGAATCATGCAAAGGCAGATCTCTGTTCTGGCCACAGTGGTCAGGAAGGATAAACTTCTGCCCCCTGGAGACCTGGCTGAGACCTCTGGGAGGTCACAAAGCTACGTGGAAGCAGAGGGCACAGGATCATCAAAATCTAATCAGCAGAACATGGGGGCAGGGAGCTTCCAGTCCTCCCCCAGGGGACACTAAGGAGGCCCAGCTCCTCAGCTGCCCCTGTGACCAGTGCTGGAGAGTCCCCTCTGAGGAACGTCCCATCCCAGCCATGAAAAGCATCCTTCTCCCATTTTCGAGAGCTCTCCCCCACCAACACCACACGCCAACATAAAAAGCACGGCCTTCGTCAGTGACTCTGATATAGTCGAACCACTGGTTGCGAAGCCCCTCTTTTCTCTGTCCTACTTTTATGATTGTTTTGTGGTTCCTGCTTATTTCTCAGTCTACAGCGAGTGGTAATAACATCTTAATGCCGCCCGCCTGATAGGTGAGGACTAACGAATACTGTACCTGCAACACTCTGAGGCCCGTGGATGAAAAGAATTCAAAAGAACCCAGAGAGACGTTTTTGTGAAGTCGGACTTCGACAGGCGACATGAGGGAAAATCAGCTAATCCCAGTGAAGGGCACAGGCCACGACGAGGATGAAATTACTGCACATCGTCACTGGTCATTTTCTTTGAAGTCCTCAATGGTTGTTTTAGAACAATACAGCCCATGCAGAAAAACTCACTATCTGTATTTTACAGACAGAACAGAGATTTATCAAAGTCTTCCATTCATTTTATAAAAATTACAGAATTGGGGGAGATGGAAGGAGTCTCGTCGTCTGCCTTTCTTCTTTGAGTCTGATATGGGGAACGTCTGGGCCCATCGGGGACGTTCTTCACAATAATTACACTCGCACTGGCTCACGCTCCTCAGGCCGCCTTCCACTCCAAATTCTGCCCAACCGGCTGGTTCCCCAGGGGGCCTCCTCGGCCAGCCCGGGGCAGAGTGGGGCCAGGGGAGCAGCTCCTGGCTGCCCACAGGCAGGTAGGGACCCCGTGAGTCTTGTTGCTCTGGGCCTTGGTGTGGCTCTGTCCATCTCAACTCCCTAAACTGCGGCCACATCCTGCCTGGTGAGTCAGATCAGTCTATCAAACTCCCTCACTCATTCATCAGCTATCTATTGAACCCCTGCTGCGTGCCATGTACTACCCCATTGAACAAAACAGATAAAGCGCTCTTTTGGGAAGCAGAGATTCCAATAAAGGGAGAGACATTAAACAAAGAGGAGAAACACACAGCGTGTCAGCTGGTGATAAGTACCAGGGAGACACGAGGATGGAGAGTGATAGGGTGATGGGAATGGGTGCTGTCTTACAGGGGTGGTCTGGAAAAGCCCCTCTGAGGACCTGACGGCCCAGCAGAGATCTGAAAGAACAGCGTCCCAGGAGGAGGAGATAGCACGCGCAACATCCTGGAGTCCGGAGTTCGCTCGGTGTGTTCCAGGAACAGCAAGGAAGCCAGCAAGCCGGGAACAGAGTGGGCGAGGAGACGGATGAGAGAGGAGACAGAAGCCGCAGCTCATGAGCAGGTCTCTGCCCGCAGCTCAGGCAGAGTTCCTAACCAGCAGGCCGCCCGGCTCGGTGCGCGACCGCACGTGGAGTGCCCTGTTCCCCCCGCCACCCCGTCCGCCCTCCACTGCCCTCCTGGGCTGAGAAAACGAACACAAAGCCGTCACGTTTGCAAAAAGTGGTGGGACTTTAATATTTTTCTCTTTTTTTCCCCCAAAGGTAATAGTTGCACATTTTAGAGAGTATAAAGAATGCAGAAAATAATAATAATGCACATGCAGAAAAGTAAAGATATCGGGGAACGGGGATTATCATTGTTTCCTCCTGTTTTCCAACATTTGTATAATGCTGCTATGTTTATGATACATAGATCTTTGAAAATAAAATAAAATAAAATAAAATAGCATTTCACCACATACTCTTTTAACTGATGCACTTTGGACCCCAGCCTCCACGAGATGAGTTGCCACTAGTTCTCTAAAAAGCACAAACTTTTGCGTCAGTGAAGACTAGACTGACATTCTGGGTGTACCACTCACTGCTATGTGACCGCAGGAAGGTTACTCGCCTTCTCTGAGCCTCGGTTTTCTCATTGTAAAGTCAGTATCCCATCCACGAGATCTTTGGGAAGAGCAGAGATGACGTGTGTAAAATGCCTGGCACCTGGAAGGTACCATATACGTGGGGGCTTGTCAGAGCTATTAACTAATTGGCAAATTTGTTCAATCCACAAATACTAGCCTCCACGCTGCGCTACGCACATTTCCGGTTGCTGGTAACACTGCAGTAGCCAAGACAAAAAGCAACTTAATTTTTATCTTCTTTTCCCCAATTCCAATTGTTCGAAAAGACAGCAATCCATCTAGAAAACACAAGAACTATATAATATCTCCCTGAATGAGGGCAAGGTGTCAGAGTCTGTGGCATGTACTGAAAAAGTCAGCAGAAAGCAGGTTGCCAGGACACCAGGCTACCGTCGCAAAACTTCGCAGCAAACTGCTTGGCTCCCCGAGCAGATCTGTGTCTTCTCCCTTTGCCACTGCTGTCTCTGCTGTGAAGACAACGCCAGGAAGGCTCCACCTCTGGCCAGAACCTTAGAGTGTGTCACCAGCTGTCACAGACAGTGGCCTGGCTCAAAGGGCGCCCCTTGAAGACAGGGCCTCTCTCAGCCCTGGGGATTACCTCATGTCCCCGGGCTGTTCTCCAGCCACAGTGCTCAGACTAAGTTCCGCCGCGGCAGACAGTAGATTCTGTTCCTGACATGTGAGGCTTAAAGGAAAAGCAATTTTTAATAAAAGCACTGAAGAGCACATTGTCCTCTCTGATAGCACCGTTTCTCAGTGGAAAAGTAACACAAATTTAAACAAAAAGGGAGTCTTATCCCCTCCAGGAAATTAAGTATTTCTGTAGAAACCAAGAACCACTCCAGACAGGCAGCTGGGTCTGGGTTGATAGTAACTATGGCACGTGAGCACCTCTGTGGACAGATGGACAGACACCGGGCTTAGTGCCTTTATCACAGCACTCCTGCCAGGCAGGTATCACTGACCCCACTGTTCAGACAGGGGAAACCAAGGCCAAGGCCGAGTAATGACTCGCCCACCTGGAAAGAGGCCAGGGAGGTTCAGGACCTTTCTTTGGGACTATTTTTACATCATCCTCAACCTGGTTTTACTTATTGTTAGAAACAATGGACGAAAGCTTCCAGAATGTAGTTGGCCAGCATACCTCCTCACGGAGTTTCGTTCAGACGGGGGCCGTTTGGTTGACTGTTTGGGCTCCCTCTTCCCCTTCCCTCTCAGACTCAGGAACGGCTGTGCCCAAGGGCCACAAAGGCTTCAAACCTCAGCGTGGGATCGGTGAAATTCTTTTCCCAAGTGTAAGAGGCCAAATGTACTAGAAAAGGATTTTTAAAAGATACATCTGATCTTGGCCCGTTATGTTTGGCAGGCCTGCCCTCACTTACCTCATGGGGGTGAATCGTCCCTTGACACAGAGTCTACAGACAAATCTTTCAAAACCACGTGCTCACTCACGGGGGGCCCTGCACAGGAGGAACGGCTTTTAGGGAGTGAAACTCCCCATCAGGACCCCCAGAGCTGCGAGGCTCGAGGCTCGAGGCTCGCATTCCCAGCAGCCCCTCTCCACCCCAAACCCGGCAGAATTCTTGGCATTTTCCTCAGGGTTTGCTTGCCCTGAGGAGCATACTAAGTGGCTCTATTGTGTTAGAGGCGCATTAAAAACCAGACAAACTCCCCAGATCTGAGGTTTTAAGAGACACCTTAGAAAGGGAGACAGAGCTAGCGGCGCAGAGTTCTGGTTCCGGCTCGTTGGGCGGCCTGGGGAAGTCTTTCCCCCTCTCTCGGCCTCAGTTTCCCCTTCTGTCAAATGAGTGGATTTCGGTTAAACACGAAGGCAGGACACATCGCGGGCTCTCCTCGGGCGTGACAAAGGAATGGCCTGGGGACGCTCTGGCATCCCTCCGAGGGCGCGATCGTCTCCGCGCGCCTGCTCCGCTAGGAGTCGGAAGGCGGGCAGCGCGGGACGCCCGCGCCCCCCACGACACCCGGTCGCCCGCAGCCGCCCACGCGCCGGCCTCGGAGGCCCCGCGCGAGGCCCCGCATCCCGCGCGGCCCGCACAAGGCCGCCCGCGCCTCTCCCCGCCCCGGCGCGTGGAACCCCGCCCTCCCTCGAGTCTCGGAGCCGGGTGGGCGGAGGGCGGGGCGGGGCGCGCGGGAGGCGGAGCCCAGCCGGGGAATCCTGCTCCGGGCGAGCGCCGGGCCCCGCAGAGCCGCCGCGCCTTCCGAGGGCCCCCGCGCCGGGGGCGGTGGGGAACCCCAGACGCAGCCGGTCCGGGAGGGATCCCCACGCCACGCGATCCAGCGCCACCGCCTGCGCGCCGCCCCCGCGGGCCGGCAGGTGCCCGGCCGCGCTCGCTCCGCGCGGCCGCCAGACCCGCGCCCCGCCGTCAGCTCGCCCGCCGGTCTCCCGCGCGCCATGCAGCCGCCGCCGGCCCCTCGCGCGTAGGCGCTCACCGCAGGCCATGCTGCCCCTGCTCGCCGCGCTCCTGGCCGCCGCCTGCCCGCTGCCGCCCGCCCGCGGTGGGGCCGCGGACGCCGCGGGCCTCCTTGGGGCGCCCCCCAACGCCACCGTCAACGCGTCGTCCGCGGGCGAACCCGAGGCCCCGCGGCTGCTGGCCTCGGCGGCGCCCGGGCCCCCCGAGCGCCCAGGCCCGGAGGAGGCGGCGGCGGCGCCGTGCAACATCAGCGTGCAGCGGCAGATGCTGAGCTCGCTGCTCGTGCGCTGGGGCCGCCCACGGGGCTTCCAGTGCGACCTGCTGCTCTTCTCCACCAACGCGCACGGCCGCGCCTTCTTCGCCGCCGCCTTCCACCGCGTGGGGCCGCCGCTGCTCATCGAGCACCTGGGGCTGGCGGCCGGCGGCGCGCAGCAGGACCTGCGCCTGTGCGTGGGCTGCAGCTGGGTGCGCGGCCGCCGCCCCGGCCGCCTGCGGCCCGCCGCCGCCGCCGCCGCCACCGGGGCGCCCACCGCGCTGCCCGCCTACCCCGCGGCCGAGCCCGCGGGGCCGCTGTGGCTGCAGGGCGAGCCGCTGCATTTCTGCTGCCTGGACTTCAGCCTGGAGGAGCTGCAGGGCGAGCCGGGCTGGCGGCTGAACCGCAAGCCCATCGAGTCCACGCTGGTGGCCTGCTTCATGACCCTGGTCATCGTCGTGTGGAGCGTGGCCGCCCTCATCTGGCCGGTGCCCATCATCGCCGGCTTCCTGCCCAACGGCATGGAGCAGCGCCGGACCACCGCCAGCGCCGCCGCCGCCGCCCCCGCAGCCGTGCCCGCCGGGACCACCGCCGCGGCCGCCGCGGCCGCCGCCGCTGCCGCCGCCGCCGCCGCCGTCACCTCGGGGGCGGCGACCAAGTGACCCGCTCCGCTCCTCCCTGCGTCCGCCGGGTGTCCGCGCTCTCGGGGGTCTTTTCCCGCTGGGAGACTCGGCCAGTGTGCTTCGTGCTGTAGTGACCGTTAGTTCTTCTTCCGGGGAGGGGGCCGCCAGAGAGGCCCCCCGCGTGTTTGAAAAGCGAGGTTTGTTTGTGCGGCGCCCCGGTTCCCAAAAGATGCCAGCCCTTGCCCTGAAGGGTGGGGTCCGCAGCTGGGAAGATGGAGAGGAGGGAAATGGGGCCCTTTCCCCGCTATTGCACCCCCCCTGCCCCCTCCCTCCCGCACCCACGTGCCCTATATTCATGGCAGAAAATGACCAAATCCTGTGTATTTGTTTTATATATTTAATAACTGTTTTAAATGAAAGTTTTAGTAAAAAAAAAAAATCAAATTGCTATTGCTGTAGTAAGAGAAGCTCTTTGTATCCGAACATAGTATTTGAAGTTTGTTGTTTTTTTTAATTTATTTGAAAGCGAGGGGGCGGGGCATGGGAATGATTTAACACCGATTTATTGTTAACGCTGGAAACGAACTTTATGAACCTTTTCCAAGTTGATCTATCCAGTGACGTGGCCTGGTGGGCATTTCTTCTTGTACTTCTGTGTTTTTTTGGCTTTTAATACAGACATTTTCCTCCAGAGATGCGTGTGTAGCTTTTTTTTTTTTTTTTTTTTTTTAAGTTAAGAGAAGTTATCTGAGAATGGCAAGATATTCCCCCGAACGTGGGGGGAGGGCATCTCCAAAAAGTTACAGAAGGGCTGATTCTGCCTCCCGCACAGGTCTGGGAGGGGTAGGAGATGGGGGACCATGTTAACTTGCTCTGATGGCAGTTGTTTTGCCTCTCTCTACGCTGCCCCGCCCCCTACCCCGGGCCTTGCTGCCCTCTGTCATGGTGGCACACAGGGTTTTATGTGATGTATCTTTTTACCTACCGCCCCAAGCTCCACAAAGCACCCAGTAAAAGCACCAAAAGGATAAAATCAATAGTTCCTCTGAGCCGGGTGTCTTACGGAAATGACTCATTTTAGAAGGCATGTAGATTTCATGTGTGTAAACTCTAGCACATGAGCACATTTCAGAAGCTGGTTTTAAAACCTGAGCTGCTGTTTTAGCGCTAATACGATTTTTTTTCCCTTTAAGGTAAACTCTTAGGGACCACACAGTTGATCATATCACAAGGCCTCCCTCAGTCCTGGTGTCCGTGCTGTAGTGTCTGCTAGGCACTGCTAGTTCCAGATGCTTCCTGGTTTTCAGAAAAAGGGTAAATGGGAAGTCCTTAGAGTAACTTGATAGAAAACCAGTTTAAAAGCTGCTTCTCTTTGCCCCCTCTCCCCACTTTGAAATGAATACTCGTTACTGTTCTAGAGCTGTAGTTCTCAAATCACCGTCCCTGGGCCAGCAGCATCAGCATCATCTGAGAACTTGCTAGAGATATGAAACTGGGGTCCCACCCATGAACCAGAACCTCTGGGTAGGAGACCAGCAGTCTGTTTTAACAAGCCCACCAACGGATTCTGATGCAAATTTGGGAACCTTCAAAATACGAAGCCTCCTTTTATTTTAAGATATTACTAGTATATCAAAGAAACAGGATCCTGTTTCCACAGGACTCTGTCTTTAGGAGAGGCTGAATCATTGCCCTGTGACTTCAGCTGCCCCTCTGGCCCTTTGGGGTCCAAGGATCTCTCTAGCAGAGAGGCCAGCCTCTCGGAGAGGAGGGGGTGGGTGAGGTGGTCTTCCTCTGTTCCCTGGTCCAGACATTGAAGATATTCAGTGTAATGCAAGTCCTCTAGACTTGCAATTCACTGGAAATCTTATGTCCCAAACCAAGGTGGGTTGTGAAATGTGATGATTAGCAGGAAAAAATAATCTTTAATCTTGATCAATTTCAATATAATCTTAGCATTTGTAATTCTGGAAGGCACATTAAGTATTCCTAGAACAACACACACACAATCACTCTCTCTGCTTTTTTCCAAGATGGAAACAGGCTCAGAGAGGTTCAGCATTTTGCCTATGATCACACAGCTACAGTAAGAGGCAGAGCTGAGACTAAACCTGGGTCTTCTGCCTCCCTGACTGGCATTTTTCCATCGCCAGAAACTTTCTTTCCTAGAAGAATTAGGAACAAGCCACTTGAGCTTCTCTGCTGACCCACCCTTGTCACTGTCAGATTCTGTGCATCCACAAACCCAAAGGGGCCAGAAAGCATTCATTTTAAATGAGACACTTAGCTACTTAATAAAACTTCATATATATATATATATATATATATATATATATATATATATATATATGCATTCATTGGATGGTTCCTAATGAATACTTCCACTGTTTGAAATATCAGTAACCATTGCTGAAGCAATAGACCTTCCTAAAGGAAGATTTTCAGAATTGCCAGAAGAGCCTGTGTGTGTGTGTGTGTGTGTGTGTGCGCGCGCGCGCGCGTGCGTGTGCGTGTGTACATATGTATAAAACGATTGGGCCGGGTAGTTCTTTATGTTGACTTCGGCTGCTTTCTGAGAGCCAGAGCTCCAAGCAGAAGACTATAAAGTGAGGACAGAAGCTGTGTCCTTTTGGCCCTGTAAGTTGGGACCATCCAGGGGGCTCAGCTGTTGGGTCTGTGCCCTCTGGTCGGTTTGATTCGCATCATCGCAGTAGTGAAACACGTCCGTGCCCGCGTCTTACTAAAGGTCAATCATGACCTCTTTGACAGGAGAGGAAGCGTGCCACGCTGCAGCCTGTCTGCACATGCCTGCAGAATCCCCAGAATTCCAGCCCATTCTTAAAGCCGCTGAGGGACAGCTTGCTGGTGGCATGGCGACAAATGGAGTTGCGCTGTACTTAACAGTTTTTAAACCTTTTTTATTATACAAGTGGCTATATCATAGAAAGTGAAAAAATACCCTTCACAGGATCAATGAATTAACATCAGCAACAATCCCAGGACAAGTGACCATGGCTACTACTTATCGACAAACGTTCAAATGCACATATCATACATATTTTCAGGCCAGTGGGCACCTGCTTTCTCCTCTCGGGGGCTCTTCGGTAACCCCCTCCCTATGCAGAGGAAAATGAAGGTCTTCTCAGGGCGGATGGTAAGTAAAGCCTGCCATGTGGCTATATTCCTGACACGTGGGTCAGACATCAGCCACACAGGATATTGAAACCCGTCTAGGACAAAAGGCCAGTTGAAGATGGGGCGGCGGAGGTCTGCTATCTTTCCCATCCCAAGTTTATCACCTCCAGACACATCGAAGCCAGACCAAACTTCCACGCCTCCGGGAGAAAGGTCCCCGCTCTCCTGTGAGGTTCCAGATGAGACCAGATGAGGCAGATATGGAATGAGACACAACTTTACAGGATGATCGAGGCGATTCGTCTGCTGGAGTCAGAGCAGCGGAGCTACCTTGTAGCGTTTGGGTTTATTTGGTGAGAAAATGAATTCTGAGATTCGATAAGCAAAAGGATATTGTGTCTGTACGACGCTGCCCCAAAGGCTGTCACATGGCCAGGTAAGAGCCACACACGGATGCCTCTGCTGCAGGGGTGGTGCCGAAGACAGCCCACCCAGAGGGAGGAAGGCATGGGGCCGGAGGTCGGAATCGGCCCAGGACAGGAATCATCAGTGGGTCAAAATGCATTCAGCACTGCTCACAATAAATGGACTGTGTTAAGGTCTTCTTCGTTGGAGCTGATCTAGGATTCTATTCCCCAGTAGCAGAGCCTGAGCTGGAGAGACTCATAGGAGGGATCTATGGAGGGGGACTCCCCGAAGGAGGGGAGCAAGGGCGGTAGGAGGGTCAGGGGAAGGAGCAAACCTGGCCTGTGGTCTCAGCTTGGCTGGGCTCCAGCCTGACCCCACAGAGCTCCGGAGTGGGAATTGCACCCAGCGCTGCCCCACATCGAGGCAAAGGGCTCGTCCTTCATACTCCCATTTCTGTCAGTCACTGGGCAAGCTCTGGGTGTCCGGGCGACATAGCCTCCCTGGCAGCTCCCCTCTAGCCGGGCCCAGTTCTCCAGAGAAGGAGCAGCTGAGAGGTGTTAGCCGCCCACCCCTGCAGCGGTGGGGGGATGGGTGTGCGGGCCTGTGAAGGGATCTGGGCAGGGTGCCCACAGCGTTCACTACAGACCTCACACTGCCCTTGAACTCTGCTCCCAGCAGTGGTGGGGAGGCGAGGAAAGCTCAGACACCCAGACGAACTCTAAACTCTCTACCTGCCTGCGTGCTGGCTTCTGGGCCTTTGAGAGTCTCAGGTGAGGTCTGGCTGGCTGGCCTTTTTTTCTGGGTGACTTGTGCCAGCCGAGGGGCAGCTGGCTGTCATACAGTCCTCCCTGATGAAGTCAGAAGTCCCCGTCATTTGTTTCTGCCTTTAAAGTACTAGATCCTCAATACTTGCATTATTAGAAGGGAACTCCCACAGTATTGGTATTAGCATTGGTATTGGTATTGGTAGTGGTAGTGGTAGTGGTATTGGCACTAGCATTAGCACTAGCATTAGCATTAGTCCTGATACTAGTATTAGTATTAGACACAGTATCAGTATCTCTGAGGCTGCCGGCAGGTGCGTAAGAACATGAACAGGGCACAGGGCACTTCCTTTGCCATTAATGAGCTATTCGGCCAGGTGCAAAGCCTCCTCCTCTGAGGTCCATTTCCTTGTCCACAGAACAAGGTCATTGGACGAGGCAAGGCGTGGTCCTTCCGGGCCCCCGGGGTTCACGTTCCGGCCTCCCCTCCCCAACTTTCAGGCCAGTCACATCGCACCAGCTATGAAGAAACACCCCTCAGGCAGACCGAAACAGGGGACGGGGCTGCTCATTTTTCTAGGTGACTTGAAGGAAAAAAATATGGTACAAATAAGAATAGAGGTTTCTTACCATATCAGAATGGTTTTTGCCACTGATTGTCTAAATTGGCTATTTGTCTGGGCTTAATAATATGTAAGATTATGATTTTTGCATTCCTCTGTTCAAATGGCCATGGAATAAAGATTTTTAAAGCTAGTGAGGGGAATGAAAAATTAGAAATGTTTTGCATTTAAAAATGACTTATTTGACTTTGTCACTTAACACTAGGTGTCATACTCTAGGGCAGGGTCTATACAAGGCAAGGAAGAGGATTAGCATGGGCTGTGAGTGTACCTACTACATGCCAGGAACTTGACCTTCCAAATCTTCACAGCAATCTTAGGAGGTAGGTAATATTTTTTGAACTACACCCCTCCACCACCATTACCCCAAGGGCAGGTACAAGGTCTCCTTCAGGTGTGCGTGACCCTGAGCATCGGACAAGAGCCTGCTTGCTCAGTGAGGGGTACAGGCCGACATGGGCAGGGCTGGCGGCCAGACACGCTGATGTGGTGCGTGACGATGCGGAGAACTAACTCTCCGGCTCTTCCACAAAAGTCTCCCTGACCGCAGTGGAGAACGTCCCTTCCTTGGCCATTCTAGGAATGGCCCAGCCGCAATCGCACGGTTCCCCCCTCCCTGCTGAACCCCGATCCGTGGCTGGTGTGCTTACTGGGCTCAGAGGAGCCTGCGGTTATTAGGACTCACATCTGCTCTTTTGGGGGCCCCCAGATCGCACTTAATTGGCCAGAGGAGATGGCAAAATCCCTGTAGACTCACCTTGGCCCACAGGTTGCCTTCAGAGGAAGCCAAAGCCTCGGCAGTGTTTGCCGTTTGAGCTCATGGGGTGATTCCTGCAGAACGGAGTGAGTCGCGGAGCCAGCCGGGCGGGGCAGTGGTGGTGAGTAGTGAGACCAGACCGATCGCGTTAAAATCCTGGGCCTGCCACTTACTGGCTGCTTCCTATATATTATCTTTTAAATATTTTAAAAGATGATATATACCAAAGGGTTTATTTCCTCTCCACAGCCTTCCAAGAACACAGATTCTATTTGGGGTCCTGGCTCTGCTGTGTACTGCTTTGGGTTAAATACTTAACCTCAGCTTTCTCGTCTGTACAATGAGCATAACAATGCCCATCCTCGCAGAGCTGTGGGGAGGAAGAGTGGGAATGTCTATAAAACACCAGGCACACGTCGGTGCTCAACGAATAGTACTGGGAGTATTGTTACTCAAGGCATCGATCCGCTCCAGCCCTGAGGACCAGCTATCTCATTTCATATTCAGAAAATACTTATTTAGTATTAGTATATGCCAGGGGGTCTCGGCGAGCCCCAGGTACAGAGTAGAGACCAAATGAGCCTGGACCTTGACCTCACTGAACACACAGCCTATTCTCATCACCCCTGAGGACCAAAATATTAAATCCATGTTTATGGGTAACAAATGGAAACCTGCCTAAGTTATTTTTACTATTAATTACTGTCCTCCGAGGCATAACCAAAGGGTGTCAGTGACCACCGGTGCTGTCGGTGACCTGAGCAAGGCAGGCCAGTGCTGTGAGAGTGTCCCGTGGGAGCAGAGTGCCTTCTTTGCTCTTTTTAAAGTGCGCAGTTGGGTGTAGATGTGAAGGAACAGCTTACCTCCATCAGCAGGCGAAGGATGAACAAAATGCAGTATACTGCACAATTATATAGTATTCAGTCTTAAAGCGGAGAGAAATTCTGGCACAGGCTACAACATGGATGAAGTGTGAAGACAATATTCTAAGGGAAATAAGCCAGTCACAAAAGGACAAATACTGTATATTTCCGCTTACTCGAGATACATAGAGTAGTCAAATTCATAGACAGCAAGTGGAGTACAGGTTACCAGGGGCTGGGGAAAGGGGTAATGGGAGTTATTGCTTAACGGGTACAGAGATTCTGTTTGGGGTGATGAAAAGTTTTGGAAGAAGACAGTGGTGATGGTTTCAAAACACTGTGAATATAATTAACGCCACTAAATCGTACACCTAAAAATGGTTACAATTGCAAATTTTATGTTATATATAATATCACAAAATATATTTTAATAATAATAATTAATAATAATAATAATAATAAAGGAAAAGCTTAGCCGTCTCCAACCAAGAACTGAACAGGGGCCAGAAATGATGGGTTTTGTCCTCTGCCCAGTGGAGTGACCCAGAAATGGCTCCTCGCCCCGGAACCAGGCTGTCCCCTGCTCTCTGTGGCAGCCCTGCCCAACCTACCCCACCCCCAGGCTGCTCTTCTGCTGTTACAGCATGAATGAGGGGTACTGGGGTTTCTTTTTCCCTCTGACACCAGCATTGACACACGTGGCTGAGCAGACCCTCTATTGCTGACTGCGATACAGGCAATGGGACCCTGGGTTTCTGGCTCTTGGTGGACCTGATGCCGGTCCCAAGGGCGCAAGCTCCAATATTCCATGTGGCCATGACTGGAAATGAGCGAGTGGGGAGCGAGGGGCAACCTTTTCCCATTTCTCCTGATTCAATCTTCTTCTCCTTCGTAGGTCTGAGTCTTGTAGGGAAAGAATGATAAAAACCATTCTCTCACTCGCTCCTGCTGCTGAGAATTATTCCTTTAGTTATTGCTCCAAGGCTTCCAATGGGTCTCTGGGGCTAGAGGCGGACACCAGGCTTGGATAGAGTTTATTATCACGTCCATACTCAGGGCAGCACATAAAAGATTCAGCCTTGACATTTTACAGAAGGAAACAAATTTCTGCATAGTCATGGTTGGGCTCAGCGAGAACAAGCCTCTTCATTCAGACACAGGATGAAAACTTTACGATCCTGGCACTGGTGGGAGCAGCGGCACCTGCTCGTAGGAGATTGACACAAACGCGATCTGACCCATGACCTGACGAGGCTCCCACACTCCAGGAGTCCCCCTTAGTTCCTTATCTGTAAAATGGGGGACAGCCAGCACCTGCTTGTAGGGCTGTTGGCACTCACCGCTCCCCCCACGGTATCCAGTCCATTTTACCCCCTCGTAGTTTATCAGCCACGTCACACTTTGGTGGAGAGGGGTGGGCTCGACTGGAGCGCTGACGGGTACTATGATTAATAGCTATTGTTTGTTGAGAAGTTACCAGTGTCCCGCTCTGTTCTAAAGACTTTGGAATACGCATAAACTTTGGTGGTTCCCGATCCATAACACCCCCCACCCCCGGCCGCTGACCATTTCCATGCATATTGGCCCATTTTGCAAATGTTATCATTTCTGAATCTCTCTGAGCCCATTCTGCCCAGGCACAGAAGTGCCGAGGAATTAAGACACCACAGGAGTTGCACTCAGTCAGGGTTGATGGGACTCAGAAGCCCAGCTTTGACACCCCAGGCCAGGTCGCACCAAGAGGGACAGAGCCCAGGGCGCTTGGCGGCAGCACACTTGCTGGATAAGTCACTCTTGCTGGCACCGTCCCCTCACCTGTCTCACGACCCCAAGTGCTATTTCCCGAGATCACCTCCCAAATACACCACTTCCATCTGAATCTCTCAAGATCTGCTTCGGGGGAAACCTAAACTCAAGATAATACATAATCTCGTTCATTCTTTACAAAGAACCCAGGGAGGTAGGTTCTTTAAGCTCCCTCTCACGGACAACTAAATGAGGCTTAGAGACCTTTGGTGACTTCCCTGAGTTCCCACGATGGTGAAGCTGGGGCCTGAATTCTGGCATCTGGCTCCAATGCCCCAATCAAGCCCTTGATCACAGCAAAGTGAGCCCAAGGCAGTGGCTTGCCAGGGAAGTCCGAGGCTGCAGAGGGCAAATCATCACCCACCCCACCCCCTCAAACCCTTATCTCCGCCTGCACCAGCTGAGCAGAAGAGAAAGCCTCCGGTCCACAGCATGCCCACCACCAGGTGGTGCCCTACCCAGGAGGCTCAGGCTGGCTGAGCAGAGGATGTAGGTCAAAGGCGGCCGTGTGCATGAGGTCCAAGCAGCTGCTTCTAAGAACCAGGGTGTCTGCCTTCTGCCTTCCGCCTCTCCGCGGAAGCAGAGCCTGGGTCAGGAAGTGTCCCAGAGCTTCAGGACTTCTGAGCTGTTGGAGTGACACACACACTCACCTTTCCCCAGTGGTTAGCAGTGGAGGACCATGCGCTCTGCTCTCTAAAGCTGCTGAGAAGGTGGAAAGTTCTAGAAACTCTCTCGGTGGTCACTCAGGGCAGCAAACCAAATTCCATCTCCACTCAGCTTTCTGCACATGAGACAAGCCCCCCACCCCCGCCTCCTCTTTCCCCTCGGCCTGCGAGTGGGCCTGGGGTGTGGGCCAGATGAGTCAAGTGCAACAGGACAGTCATGTCTGGAGAGCTGCCGGCTGTTCGGGCCTCTGGCCTCCCCTGTGGACTTGGGCGGGCAGCGGGAGGAAGCAGGGGAGCCTGCTTGCCACTCTCTGAAGTGGTCCCAGCCCCTGCAGAAGGAAGATCTGGCATCTGTGTCCCCAGAGAATGTGAAATGACCACCTGAGACCCACGGGGATCCCTGTTTCTTTGCTGTCAATGTTGACTCTAGACTGAGAGATCCAGGAGAATGCTTCTGGCTTGACTTTTTTTACTTAACAAGCTCAAATTCCTGAGAACACCCACAGAGCCTGCTACTTTTTGAACTTATTCTAACATTTAAAAGTGCATTGCTGACCGTCTTAGGTCGGTCCCCCAGGCAGACGTTGAGATGAGCTCTGTGGGCAAGTGGCTAATGAAGATTGCAGTCTTGTGGAAGCCACGCCAGGGTGCCTGCCATCTCAGGCCAAGTGCCCGGGAGGGCGGCTTCAGCCAGACTCCCCTGGCGGCGGGGGGGGGGGGCGGCTACAGTATAAGCGGCACCTCAGGAGCCCCTCTACCTCCGGCCCACGTTCTCACACCCCATCAGTCATCAGTTAAGGGCCACCTCAGAGGATGTAAATTCTCAGGCAATGTCTCTCCAACAGCCCAAGCCTGGAGCTCCAAAGAAGAGACAGGGGCCAGCTATTGGAAGTGGGGGTAGGGACGCACACACACACACACACGTACACACACACACACACACACACACACACACACACACACACCAGTAAACAGGTTAAATAGTCAGTGAGAAAGAGAAGCTATAGTTTCAGTGTAAGACATTTTTTTATCTAAATCAAGTGAATTGTCCCTCTACCCCACCCCACCGCACCCCAGGACGACTGCAGAGATTCTAACAGGCTTTGTGACTAAGCGAAAATGCCCAGAGCAGGTGTCATTTGCAGGGCAAAGATGAGGATTACAAAACATCAAGTCATACCTGAGTAGTGGGAACCAATCATCTGAGCGGCCCCTGACCTGTTGACCTTGATCGCACTTCAGCCAGTGCAGAGGGCGACCCGGCTCTCTGGGCTGAGGAAGCAAAACATGGCCTCGGAGAGGAGAAAACACAGGAGTCAGAATGACTGGTGAATATAGGACGGAAATCCGTGCTCTTAGCTCTTTTGTAACTGCCTTAGTGTAAGTGCCGCTCAGTTTGGAAATGATTGTCATTGTGGGCATGTTTTGTCCCCATTTTAAGGCATTTAAAGCACAACAGAAAATCTGATGTTTGGAGATTTGCGATCAAATATTAAGGAAGTTTAATTGGTCACACATCAATCAATGATTAAGCATCTGGGGAGATCCAATCTGTTAACTTCATATATTTTCGATTTAGTGGTCACGAGTACTCTGATCATTTAGAAGTGTTTATTATTTAAAGATAATAAATAGAGTAACAGAGTGGTGGGTATTCCTTTCCACAAACAAAAGGGCCTTAGACATTAAAGAACCTTGTCGACCAACAAGACGCATGGAGTGCAATCACCATAATACACATGCGCCAAAATATATACACAGAAAAAAAAGACTAGAAGGAAATAAACCAAGATATTATCAGTGAGTACCTGTACTTGGTACAATCACAGGATGATTTTTATTTCTTCTTTATGCTGCTGTTCCCCAGCTTTTCTAAAATGAAATCACATTGCCATTATAACTGGAAAAAATAAACTACGTTATAGCAGGCATCATGAGCACCTGTGAAGACAGAATTCGCTCAGACGTGCAAAACATGACCGCCGATGAAACCCCAATAAGCTCCTGAGGCCCCCCCTGCAGGCAAAAAACTCCTCTCATCCTTACAGTATCTCAGACCCTTTTGGTTGAAAATCACCTCTTTGGGGGTGATGACTTTGTCTTTGGGGTTTCCCTGTCACTACAAAGGTTTTCCTTCCTCCTCTTCATTTCGAGATGACAGCTGGTTGCAGAGGAAGCTCACGACCCTCCAGGTCTTGTGGCACAATTGTATGTCGTCTGTGAGGCTGGAAGTGCTGCTTGGCTACCTTGGTCCCACCTGCCTCTCACGGAGGCTCCTGATTCCCAGAGGCCTACGTGAGAAAGACATCTGATCCCTGGTCATATTGCCTATTGTGCGGTAATGTTCTATGAACTCTCCAGCTAGCACCCCAGCTGCTTTTCAGGTCTCCCCGTGGCACACAGGAAGTTCCGGACCTCCCCCACATCTTATGCTGGACCACACGTTACGAACCAGGGGTGCTATCTCAGACCCAGCTCAGCCAAGCACGCGCCACAGAGATTTCTGCCCCTCGGCTTGGGCGCCACGTTGGAGGTGGCAGCATCAGGCTGACCCAGCGACTTCTCTGAAAGACGTGATGACTCCTCAGGCCACAGCCAGAGAAGTGGGCACAAGCCCTGACGTTCTGGGAGCCCCTAAAATTTCCTGGGTGTTTCCCTCCTCCCTGAGCCCTGGGGTTGAGCCCAGTGGATGAGGCGGGCAGAACCGCCACAGTCGCAGCCTGACCCCCGCCTGCCTCCTCTCGCCTCGCTTCTTGATTTTTTCCCCTAATTCTCGAAAGAGCCATTCTTCCTCCTGGGGGGTAGAAATGTCCCTTTTGTCACATCCGCATCCTGCCCTCCTCTGTGATCACTCAACTTCTCTCAGCTTTGATTTTTTTGATGTGCGAAAACTCTAGCATTGGGAGTTTGAGGGAAACCTTTGTTCTCTCTGAAAAGACTGGCCTTTAAGACCATTGCCGTGAGATTGTACGTCTACTTCAAAACTCAAACCAGAGAAACGACGTCTTCGATTCATGCCGTAGCCACCTTTCTCTTCCTTCGAGAGGTCTGTCGCTGCTTCCTGACTCAGGCTGTGAGGAGGAAAAGAATGGAGGATGGAGAGAGAAATATAAGTTAGGTATTATTCAAAAAATTAGCCGACTGTGTTATGTAATAATAGACATAAATGCAGACAAAAACTAACAGCGAACACCACTTTACATCTGTCGAACGAGGGAAAATGTTTTTAAAATCTTCCTAGCTAATGCTGGTGACAATGCGCCGATGCGGGCCCTGGGGAGAGCATGAATTTGTGAACGCAGTTTGGCAACACGAACCACCATCAAATCTTGCTAAGCTGAACAAAAATACCCTTCACAGGAATGGATGTTCTTGGGAAATAAGCCTTCGCTTTACCCGTTTTCAGAGCGAAGCCTCGGGAACATGCGAGGGTTGTTCTGTGCCACCCCTCATGCCTGGTGAATAGGCAGCTGGGTCACCAGAGTCTCCAGAACATTCGGGGTGCTGGGGATAGTGTAGGAGAGAGAAACACTCACCCCTCCCGTGAGACAGGAAGAGGACGCCTTGTGCCTGGCAGGGCCTCGTTCTGGGAGGTGGCATCGCCCACGAGGACTGTCCTCGTGAGGAACGAGGGGACCCGGGAAGCTTCGCCTCTCTCTGGGAGCAGGCTGGGTCGCCTCCTGCTTTCTGTAACCCTTTCCACAGCTTTCCATAACTTCCGTCATTCAAGAGACTCTCATCACCCTACCCATGTCTGTCACATCTTCTTCCCGTTAGACATGTCACATCCTGTGGTGACATCCATGCCACCATGACTTCTCGACACAGGCTTCCCAGAAAGCCTCTCTTCGCTGTTCCGGGAAACACTCAGACAGCCATCCAAATCTATAGCTGTGACCACGGTGGGGAAATACGGAAAACTAGATCCGCCCAAGCAGTCGAAACAGCTGGTTTGCTTTCCTGACAATGCCTGAGTTTTTATCAGCCCCGTCAGGGTTCCCAGAAATGCTGCATGAGCCAGTGTCTAAGGCACTCCTTCCCGGGTCAGCGAGGGCATTTCCTGGTGTCCTGTGTCACATTCGTTTGATCTGTTGGTTGAGTAAACACCTATTCCCCGAGAGCGCCAGTCCTGATCCTTGGGGAGCAGTCTGCTCAAGCCGAGGCCGAGCCCCGCTTTCTGACAAACTGGATGGCGGGAAGAAAAGTGGGTGAGGAGGAGGGTAAACTTGATTCACTCTTAAAACTCGAACACCATTGTTCTGCTTTCCTCAATCTGCTTCTTCGGGGGCAGAGGGGAACTGGTGGAAGTATTAGTTAGGACTTTGTTGAGTGTGGAAGGCATACTCCCATTTCAAACCTGCATGAGGCCTAAGGGGAATCTGCTGGATTAAGTGACTAAAGACCAGAAAGTCCCGGCCTGGCCCGGGGCTGAGTGAGCCTCGGGGGGAGGTGGGAGCTAAGGCTCACTCACGATCCTCTCCCTCCCTTCCTCTGCCCTTCCTGTCTGCCGCCCTCGGCTCCTTGGCTTCCTCCACAAGGCCAGAAGCAACTTCGCGACCACCCCTCACCTCACCCTGGCTGCCCACGCTGCCCATTCCAGAAGCGATCCAGGACATGCAAGGGACAGAGAAGGCCGAGGAGGTCCCAGCAGCGACCGTAGCGGAGGGCGGAGGTGAGGTGGAGGATGGGCGGAGAGCAGGTCTCGGTCTCCCAGACTTCACGGAACCTGGGGAGCCGAGGAGAGGCTCGGGCTGCCACCGCACAACCCTAGAGACACCACATGCTGGGGGAGCTGAGTCGATCCCTCTGCAGGTGACTACAGCCCATTGCCCACGCCGGGAAAACAGACCACAGGTGACACAAGCCACAGACACTCCAGCAGGGGGCACAGCCTGAAGAACCGATACTAAAGCTGGGTCCCACGAACTTCACCTGGACCCAGACCCGTGGGAGGCGGCAGAGAAGGACAGCTCGGCACAGCCCTCCTCACCTGCTGTTGTTTTTGAGAGGAAAAGGCCGGGGGAGGCACCTTCCTGAGGAGAAAGGCCTCGTTGGAGAGTGTGCAGCCTGCACCGGCTGAAGGACATGGTTACAGAAAGGATTCTTGGCGAATCAAAGGACCAGAAAAGTGTACAAACTCTAAGTGCCCAATCTGATGCATTTCCATGGCAAAGTAAACACACCTGTGCAGCCAGCACCCAGATAAAGGATTAGAACTTACCAGCACCCAGAGCCCCACCCCCCACCCCAACTCCCTTTGCAGCCACTGCCCCCGAGTCAGTCCTATGCTTGTCTGAGTGCGGGATGTACTTCGAGGAACGCTTCCAGCAGCAGGGGTGAGTTTGGGCTGGTTTCGAACGTTGCGCGACGGCACGTGCAGTCGGTTGGTCTTCTCTCACAGCTGTGGCCGCTGTCACATCTGTGACGTGCGCCCGTGCCGCCGTCTGCCATCACGGCCCACGCGTCTCCGCTGCTGCGGCATCGCATGGAGTGAGTCTTCTTCCATTGGTCAGCTTGGGCCACCAAAACAAAATACCGTAGATTCAACCACAGGCGTGTATGCATTCCTCACAGCTCTGGGGGCCAGAAGCCCAAGATCAAAGCGTCAGCAGGCTCGGTTTCTTCCGAGCGCTCCCTCCTTGGCTCGCGGACGGCCGCCGTCTTGCTGTGTCCGTACGTGGTCTTCCCTCTGTGCCCACGCACATCCGGTATCTCTCTGTGTGTCCAGATTGCCTCTTCCTATAAGGACACCAGACAGATTAGTTCAGGCCATACCCCAACAGTCTCCTCTTAATCACCTCTTTAAGTATGGTCACATTTTGAGGTACTCGGGGCTGGGACTTAAACATATCAATTTGCGGAGACACCGTTAACAGTGGCATTCTACTTTTCACAGTAGCTTCTGGTTTTTAACAATTACAAATAGGGTTGCTATGAACATCCTTGTATATATATATTTTTTTTTTTTCAAAACTCGTGCATCCATTCTGGTCCACTGGATACCAGGAGTGGCATCTCTGGGTCACATGCTCTGCGCATGTTCAGGTTTAGCGGAGACTGCCAGACAGTTTTCCGGTGTGGTCATCCCAATCTCCTGTCCCATCAGCAGTGTAGGAGAATTACAATGGTGCCACATCCTCCCAGCACTTGAAATTGTCAGCCTTTTAACTTTAACCGTTCCGATGGATATATAACGGTATTCCATTTTAGTTTTATGTCGAGCCTCGAATGGACTGACCTGTGTTTCCCCAACTCCACTCTCAAATTCATACGTGGAACCCCAAATCCCCTCAGTGTGACTGTATTTGGATATAAGGCCTTATAAGGAAGTAATCGAGTTCAAACGAAGTCATACAAATTGGGGCCTGGACCCTACAGGATTAGGGTACTTACAAGAGAGACACCAGAGAGCTAGTGCGCAGCAGGAAAGTGACCATCCGAAAGCCAGGAAGAGACTCCTCAGTGGACACTGCATTGCCCGGCACCTTGACTTTGGACTTCCCAGGATCCAGAACTGCGAGAAAGTAGCTTCTGTTGTTTAGGCCACCCCGTCTCGGGTATTTCGTTATTGCAGCCCAATCTGACTAAGACAAGCCCCTTTTCGTACACTTATTGGGCATTTGGATATTCTCTTTTGTAAAATGCCAGTTCAAGTGATTCGTCCATTTTCTGTTGTCAGTTTTATCTATTAACGTGAAGGAGTTCTTTACGTATCTTCCTTTGGATGTATGTCTCACAAATATCCTTTCTTAGTCTGTAACTTCTGTTTCACACTCTTAAGGCCACCTTCTGATGATTCGTTCTTAATTTTAACGTAATCCAATTTATTAAAATGTCCCCTTATGGTTAGTGTTTTTTTTGTTTGTTTGTTGTTCATTTTTAATTTAAGAAAGCATCTCCTGGGCCAGGGACTGTTCACTTTAAAGGGACTTTTAAGTAAAAAGAAATGAAGTTTCAAAGCAGGATGGATCATTCAAAGAAAAAATTTTAAGCAACATGTTTAGGTATGTCTGAATCGTAATGTGAAATTTTCAACTTCATAAGATAAATTGTAGATTTAATTAGATTCCGAAAATGGAGTTAAATGGGTAGACACTTGTTTTAAAACGAATCATAGAACACCAGTGTTGGAAGCGTCTCGAAAGTCTTGCCTATCATCGCTTTGATTCAAGTCCACACACGTCCACCGAGTAGCCCCCTGTGCCAAGCTCTCAGCTGAGAATTGGGAGTATGAGAGGAAGGACAAGGGACTGGGTTCACATTTCTGGGGGCCCAGCACCCAAATCACTGGGACATGATGCTGAGGGCGGGCTGCTGTGATGGAGGTGTGTCCCAGGTATTACATGGCCCCATCTCCCGAGACAGGCCCACCTGCTAGGGTGGGGGCAGGGAGCACCCAACAGAGAGAGAGACTGAGGAAGTGGATCTTAAGCCACTCCTGGCGAGTGCTCAGGGTGGATATGAAGGGCGTTTTACTCCAGGGAGAAGCACTGGATGGTCTGTGGTGCGTCTTCCTGGGGGGCCAGACTCAAATGGGGCATGTGGAGTCTGCCGCATAAGGCTCCCGTGTGCCTCACAGACCCAGACTCCCCAGCGAAACCCACAGACATCCCTTCCTCCACCTTTGATGACAACAGGTGACCAGCTGGGAAATCTGGGACCCTGGATCCAAAGACCAAAGACAGGAAGCTGCGCAGCCTGCATCCCTGATTCCGTAGCACCGCGTGGCCAAGACCTGCTCTTTGGAGGAGGGGGTGGATTTCTGACTCACCAGGAGAAGGCTGCCATGCATAAAAGTTGGTTTGGAAAGCCCAAACGTGGAAAGAAAGCCATGGAAAAGAAGTCTTCCTTTGCTGAATCACCCAGAGTGATGATCACCTGCCCTTTATTAGAACCATGCTTTGACTTTAAACGCCTCACTGCTTGCAATAACACACACCAGGAAAAAGAAATAAGCGTGACACTGGTTGCAAAAGGAAAAAAAAAAAAGGATGCTCAAGGGAATGGGAAGAAAACAGACCTGATTAAGCACCAGTTGGGTCCAAGACCATTCGAAACACTTTATTCGTAGTACGTATCTCACTTTATCATAACACAAAGGTAGAGTATAATAAACTCATTTTACCGATTCCATGACCAAACGAAGATTCAGAGAGGTTGAGTGACTTGCCCAAAGTCACAGAGCTCGGCGGCGACAGAGCCAGAATTCAGGTTCGGGTCTGAGTTCCACCCTCTCTGGCTAGAATGACTGCTAAGAAACGAAAGTGCACGATGCGTCGTGAGGCCTGGTTATTACACTGTCATGTAAAAAAAAAGGACAAATACCCCAGGGAAGAAAGGACGGCAGCTCAGTGTGACTTTAGTGAACCTAGGTGATTCCATGAACAGGTCTTTCCTGGCCAGAAGCTCCCCGCCCTCCCTAACAGCCACCTGGAAATACCCTGTCCTTCCGCTCTCCTGCCTCCAAACCTCCCATCTTCACCTTTTTTATTAGATCATTCTCCAGCCTTCTAAATGGGCTCTCTTTTCCGCTGATAAAATAATAACAATAATTTAAGGCTCTGATTCTAGGCCTTCTGCGTACGATTGTCCTTAGCGGGGCCGCAGGACGATTGGCAGTCCCCATGTAATGAAGCACCTCGCTGGGTGTGCGATGCTCAGCTCACAGGACTCACGGATGTTTCAATCAGCCGGCCGTCCCAGAGCCGCCCTGCGTCTTAGTCAGTAGTCAACGGGATTTCTACGCCCTCCACTCACAAGAACTGTTCGTTCAAGGCCTTTTTAGGAGAGGAGCCCCAGCGGGAAGGCCCCGGGGAAGCTGGAGAGTTTTTCATTTGAGGCAACGCATGTTAAACAGGGCTCAGGAGGATTTGAGCCCACACGCTGGAGGAGCTGGGCTGGCGGGAGAGTGGAGATTCGAGTGGGCAGAAGAGGTGTCTGGATGCTGATCGGGAAGGAACGGAGTTACGCATTCGGGCCGTCTAAGGGGACGCCAGCCTCGGAGGAAGGCTCAGCCTGCCTGGAGAAGGTGCTTGTGGCTAATTTTCCGAAAATGGGGGCAACAGCATCTCCTACCCCTCCCGTCCCCTTGTTCTTCTAGAAGCTTGCCACTCCCCCATCGAGAGGTGAATCTAATTCCCCTCCCCTTGGTATTAGGTGAGCTTTCGAGACTGTTCCAATCAATAGCGTATCCTCAGCGTGCTGCCACATGAGACTTCGGAGGCTAGGCCATAAAATGTGATCGATATTCCATCTGGCTCCCTACATCTTCGCTCGGGAAGCCTTCGGCCCCCCAGAAGCATTGTGACTGCCCTGAGGCCACCACGCCGTAAGGAAGACTCAGCTAGGCCCTGCAGAGAGGCCACACAGAGGCCCTGACACTACACAGAAATACAGATGCCCGGCCAGCCTCCTGCTGTTTCTCCCCGGCTGTCCCAGCTCCCGACAGTGTCCCACGGCGACCCCGTGAGAGGCTGGAGCCGCCGCCGCCCCGGTGAGCCTTTCCCAAACTCCTCACCTGCAGAAACAAAAACAAAAGGACTATTGTGTTAATAAGGCACTAAATTGTAAGGTGATTTATTGCACCGTCTGGTCAAGTTTCTACTAGGAAACGAAGTGGGGAGTTGAAGTCACTGTGAATCATTTGAGGGAAGAAACATGTTTGCCTGCCTTTCCTAGACATTTCATTACATTGATAGAATCCTCACCAGCGTCTGACTTCCAAATGATGCCACCCTTCCTGATGACAGCCAGCTGGTGAGGACCCGAGCACCAGCATCTCGACCACTGACCGTCAGCCGCCCTGTGGTTCAACCTGCTGCTTCTGGAAGCGGCACAGGGGCTTCCTCAGCCTGCTAACATCTCGCAGTTTCCACCCCTCCCCCACCCAATGTCCTGCCCCAGCGCCGACCCCTCCTGGCCAGGATCACTGTCCATACGGCCATTTTATGGAGCCTTCCCATATCCAACGCCAAGATGCAGACTTGTCATTGGTTCAGGGGAGGGGCAAGGAGACCAGCTCCCGACCCCAACAGCCAGCACCCCACTGTGCTCCCTGGACACCAGACAGCTGTGCTTGGATCAGGGTCTCAAAAGCTCTCACCTGAGCAGCTTCCTCTTCCGCCCCTTTCTCTGTCATGGTTCAGAAAACAGGGACCATACCATCTCACCTGTCTCCTCCAGCCCATCGCCCAAATGAAACTCATCCCTCCTCCCCTCATTCCAGATCAAAAGCTCCCATGTATGCAGAGAGATGCCGGGCGAGAGTGGAGGGGTTTTTTTTTGTTGTGTTTTTATTATTATTATTTTTTGTACAGTGAGGCCTACACAGCCCACCCGAATCGCTGTCTTATCTGGAATCGTCTCCAAGTAATGGCCCCATCTCCACGGTGTACATCTGACCTTTGAGGAGCCAGAAATGGAGAAAAAAAAGATATTTAAATTGCGTTTCAGCTGAAACGAGGGCGAGGGAGTGGAGACATAAAACCTGCTGGCAATAAAGCACTTTCAGTTACGGGAATCTTTTCCTGGTGGGTGTGGTGGGGACATTGTAGCAAGTTTCATTCTAGACTTGAACAGACACCAGTGGCTATTATGGGAATTCACGACGCCAGGGTTCTTTGGAAACCACTTGGATTTTTTTTTTTTTTTTTAAATGCATTTAAATCATGCCATGCAGACAGAGATGACTTTACACCGTAGGCTGGAAATTGGCTACGAGCTAGTTGTCTGAGTCAAGGTCGCACGACCAGTGTCAGGGGGCATGAGCAGAGAGACATTTCCCTCGGGGCACTGGGGGTCTGAAAGACAATTGTAGTCGGTCTTGACATTTTTATAGCATGCAGAACAGAAGCTGAGCTGAAATCCGCAGCCGTCTCCCTACTCGGACTGTCTAGATGAGACATGCAAGATGAGAAAGAAAACTATTTCTTGAGACCTCGTGAAAATTAAAGACACGGTAAAGACGTGAAAAGCAAAGGTATCGCTTGAAAGAGTCTGAGACAAGGAAAGACGTGTCGGGTGTGTAAGAAAGGCATCGGAACCGAAGTGTCGAAGCAGAAATGACCGATCACAGCCCGCAAATGAGCAGATCAGAGATTCTCCAAGCTGAGAGGCAGCCCATCTCCCAGCTCATACTCGGGGCCGCTCAGGTGCTACCTCCCCAGGGCTGACCTGCCTCGAGAGTTTTCAGGAAATAACCAGAACGTCCTCGACTAAGAGCAGTTCCTCGCCCCAGCAGAGTCGTCTGTCTGTCGGCCTGTCGTCTCTTTCCTCTCCGCCAGGGAAATGACACCCTTTGCGGCCTGACCCTCCTTTTCCGGTGTCTTCCACGACTCGAAGATGAGTTAATTGAGTCTCGCGATGGCTGTTTACACAGTCACCAGTCCAGCAAAGCCCGGTTCCATCCTGGTATCGACCCTCCTCCTCCTCCATGCCGGGCGTACGGTTCGTGGGGTTTTCAGGTCCTGACATTCCTCTCCCCTCCCCTGGGGATTTCTCATCCACGCAGCGGAGCCGTACCCAGCAGGAATGAGAACCGGACGGGAGGCGAAGTACTGCCGTATGCATACGGAGCAACAGCCTCATAACGAGGCCGCCCAAGTGCCCTGATTTCTGGAACGTGCCTAGTTTGTCTCCCCCCGCCCCGCCCCAGGTCAATATCAATTTCACTCTCAAAACGCCTGATTTGGGCGATGAATTATTTGGGGGTCCAGCTAAGACTCCCAGTGCAGAGTTTTGGGACAAGCTGGTTTGGAGGAGGCGTTCAGGTTAGCAAACCTAAGGGGACCCTGGATCCTCACTCACCTCCTCGCTCCCAGATCTCAGGTACCTGAATCTGCAGCCTCCCACCCTGGGTGGAGAAAGTGGCCCAGACAGAGAGGGAGAGCTTGCCAGGTGTGAGGACTGCATGGAACAGAAAGTGAAAGGGAGGAGGACGGCCAGAGAAAACGGGTTCCCCTTAGTCATACTCACACGTGGAGACGGGAAGGGTAAGAGGAAACTCACCGGTGTGCCCTCTGACACAGTGACCCAGCCCACTAGCCAGCCACATGTGGCCGGATCCGCGTCTCGGGCTCTGACCAATCATACCACCCATTCTTCCTCCCTGGGGAGGAGCCGGATGGGGGAGACAGCCTGAGAAGTCCCCTCCCCCCACGACAGGCGTAGCGTCTTATCCAAGATGGAATAAGACAGGTTCATGGACAGTGGGCACATCTATATGATGAGGCCATGAAATTGGAGCTGTAGACCAGATTTTGTTTTGTTTTGTTTTGTTTTTTTTCAGGTTGGAAAGCCATTGAAACTACATCTGGTCGGCGGGCCTCCCCCCCCCCCCCCCCCGCCCCGCCCCCCGACTTTACAGACGCCGTAGCGTCTGCAGGGGAGGCGAGCACATGCACAAATGGCTGCAGACAGGAGGAGACCCAGATGGTGCTCCGGGTTCTGGGAAATCCAGGGAGACTTCGTGGAGGAAGGCAGGCTCCGGGAAGGCTTGAAAGAGAGGGCGTGGCTACAACGTGGGGGCGCGGGGGAAAGGCGTTTGTTCTCGACAGACTTTTTTGGAAGCAAGGGGGAAAACACGAACTCGGACAGCTTCGTGAAAAGCGTCTGTCAACGGGGAAATAGGACTAATGTGCAAGGCCAGGGACCCGTTCCTCCCTCCCCGACTCTCTTCTTTCCTTTGCGGGTTTTCTCCTTTCCCCCCTCTCTGTGCCCTCTGCCCCCCACTTTTTCTTGAACAGACACAGAGCACAGACTCCGCGACAGGCACCGCTCGAAGGGCGTTAAACAGTGTTTGCATGGCCTCTCCTCACAGCGCCGTGGAGGGGCACTCCTCTCTTCTCAGTTGTAGAAATGAGAAATGGGGCACAGGAAGGTTATGCTGCTCAGCCGAGGACACGCGGCCTGCGGGCGGTGGGGCCGAGGTTTAAAACCAAGCAGGCCACTCGCAGATTCTGCCCAGACCCGCTGCCCTCTGCCACCCCCAACGGCAGCCAGACTCAAGTTGGGCCAACAGCCCAGGATGTGGCCAGATGGCCATACGTTATTAATTGATAGTGATTAATTCTGCTGATCACATTTCCTAGCTCTCAAATGTGGGCGGAAAAGGCCAGTAAATGAAAAGAAGAAAGGAGGACAGACCCAGAACAAGTACCCCAGCTCATAAGGTGGGCAGGCCTAGCAGCCACCCATCGCAGGATGGAAGGGTTCATCCAGAATCGGCCAAACAAGGCACAGGAAGCTGCAGGGCTGCGTGGCTCAGACCCTCAAGTCTCTCTGTCGCTGTTGCCCTGATACCTGTCCCCCTGCTCACTCTGTGGCCCCATGAGGGATTCCCATGACCAGGTAACAGAAGAGTGAAACGGGCAGCTGTCGCACCACAGCCCCATGCAGGGGTGAAAGCCAGCCAGGAAAAGCAGTGCTCCTGGTGGGTGGGGATCCGGGCACCGTGCGCCTGGTCACCCGCTTTGCACGGAAGGAGAGAGCCCTGAGATAAGAGCACACAGCTGCATGAGCTGCAGAGTTGCATGGCTGAGCTGGCGGAGGAGGGCCTGGGAGCAGCGAGGTCAGAAGATCAGGGACAAGGTGGTCCCGGGAAGAGGCCCGTGGTGGAGGTACGGGCCTAGGCACAAATCACGAGGCTCTCCGCGCTGCATGTTAATGTCCATCAGACTACCAGGGAAGAGGCACTAAGTAGTTAAGTGACCAGGATGGCTTGGCCAGTAGATGTCAGTCTGTCTCTGTCCCCACCACCCAGGGTTTGCACAGTGGCTCACGAAGCGGACAGCCATGCCACGTGGCAGAGATGGAGTCTATGCATGGGCCGATCGCACAGGCTCCCACTTAGCAAGGCTCAGCTAGCTCTCGCCAGGGGGTTCTACCTGCCAGCAGCAGACACCAACTCTGAGACCCCAACACGGAATTACCCTTTGAGGGGAGCCAGCAGCCACTCAAGGGGAAGTGAATTACCCTGGAGAGGACAGGGAGCCATCTTGTCCAGGATGGACGCATACTCCAGGTATGAGTTTTCCTCACCGCCCTCAAAGGCCTCAGTGAGTACCACAGCTACCACAGCCCGACAAGGTTCCAACGGGGCTCACGGGATTGTTCTTGGGGTGTAGGCAAGACGAGATAGAAGAAGTCGGGAGATCCCAGAAGATCTTAATACCAGCTCAAAACTCTCTAGAAAGATATCAGCCCTGGCACAGGGTTTGGATGATGTGTGCGGCCCTTTCTGGGACTTCAAAACCACATCGGCCGAGTCGGTGGAAGATGGTATTCATTATTGGCTATTGTGAGGCAAGGCAGACGTTCACCTGGCTCCTCTGAATATTTCAAGCCCGAACATTTCGTGGGCACGCATTATCCCAGTATTTCGACTCACTAGAGAACACCCGGTCTTTGCGCGGCAAGCATCTAAGAAGGGAGGACTTCGTAGGTGGATTTCAACGAGTTTAAAAAATACAAATGTTCAGCGCGTACCCATGCATACATACACGTGATATTTGTAGCAAACGCGTAAAAGCGTTTTGGGGGTAGCGGGTACCTCTGGGCGGGCCAGGAGGGAAAGGTGTCTGTGTCTGTCGGTTATTTCTTATTTCTGAAATAATATAACATCTGGAGCAAACGCAGCACAACGTGAACTTCTGTGAAATCTGAGCAGTTGGTGCATACTTTTCAGCATGTTTGAAATAGTTCATCGTTTAAAAATCAGTCTTCTAAAAAAATAAACTTGTGGATGGACGTCGTGAGAATAAAGGAGCCTTTCCCGGTGGGTGGGTAGAGCGAGACTCTTACCAAGGGAGGCTGCTGCGGCCGGCTGTCAGGTGTGGGGGTCTTGCCCACAAGCCCTAGAGCTGCTTCTTTAATACAAATCTGACCACATTAATTACCTGCTTAAGTTCTTTGCATGGCTCCCCATCGTCCTAAGGATAAGCTTTTGGCCTGGCAAACGCATCCCTGGACGATGGCCTCCCGACCTGGGGACACCACCTCTCACCAATCTCCCATCTGCACTGCATGCAACCTGGAGGCCGAACTCCCTGGAGCTCCCTGAGCGTGCTCTGGCTCCCCTCTGAGACTCACCTGTGCTGCTCCGACCATCCAGTCTCACAATCACTGCTCGAGTCTCTCACTTCATCCTTCGGTGTGTAGACGTCACCTCCTCCAGGAAGCCTTCCCAGATGGAGCTTTCGGGGTTGCTTGTCTGACCACCCAATGTCCATTCACCCTCCCTCCAGAGACAGTCCCAATATCCTCAGGAGGACCATGCACTCCCCCGGCTCCGGTGCGTCTGTTGGAGCAAGGCCGAGCCCGGCCTCCCCCCCCCGGGCTGCAGCGTGGTGTGAGCACTGGCTGGCGCTCCCTTGACCACCGAGATGGCCTTAGGAAGTGCACACGGTGACGCTCCAGGCGGCTCCGGCTGAGTCAGACACCGCAGGCCAGCCGGGGGGGAACTCGGGGCTGAGCAAGGCGGGAGGCTGCGGCAGCGACCCCCACCCCCACCCCCACCCCGGCCGCACAGTCCAGAGAGCAGGTGCGGGAGAACGGAGCGCATGAAGGGAAGGAGCGACCCAACGCCAGGTCCCGGGGAGCACTCGGGCGGAGGGGGGCCGGCCCTGGACTCTCACGCGCGTTTAAGCCAGTTTCCCGCCCCCCCACCCCGCACTTGTGTCGCGCCCTTTCCTGTAAACTGGTGACTTGGGTTTTCCGTCACTTGCCAAAACAAGGTTGGCCCCGCCCACCTCCCCATAGACACCTGCTCCTGGGCGTCGTGTGTCCCTGGAACGGACACCACGTGTCTTCGTTTTCCTAAGTCAGAGTAAATGGGACTCTAAGCCGCTTTGCTGGAGGCCGAGCCGGAACACTCACTTCCACAGCCAGAAGGATGGGGGAGGGCCGGTCCTGGTCCCGGGGGCTGCGGACATCGACATCGCATCCATCGCATCACTGGGGCGCCTTCCGCTCCCCCAGGCTGCTGTCAACGCTCCCCCCCACCACCCCGCCCAGGGATGCCTGTCAGTCACAGCGATGTCTCCTTGGAAACCCTGCCTGGGAACCTCCCATGCTCCAGCCCTGTACACTTACCGTCCAGCCTCCAGCCACCCTGCAGCCCTCACCCCTCGCCCAGCTCCGGACACTGCCCTGTCCTCCTCAAGCCTCGATGGGCCCCTGCCCTTGAGAATGCTACCACGCTCTCCCCTTGATGGAAGGGAAATCCCAAACTGGCTCCTCACTACCTGGCCCCCTGAAACTGAGATGCTAATAGTGTGTGAGCATGTGCGCGCGCGCGTGTGTGTGTGCGCGCACGCGCGTGTGAGAGACAGGCAGACGATTGCTGGTTTTGGGGGGTTGGGTTTATTTGTTTTGTTTCGTTTTTTTTTTTTTTTTTTTTTTTGAGGTGAAATTCCCTTTTAAAATAAGGACAGAAAATTGTCTGGGAAAATGCCAACATTGTCGAATTAGGGGTCCTTGAATTCTACCACATTCTGAAGGGTGGCTGTGTGTCCGATGGGGGACAGGGCAAATTTCCCCCAAGTGACGGGGAGACCAGGCCCTGTACCGTGAGAAGAAGAGGGGACTTTGGCGGAGAGCGAAGGAAGAATTCAACACACACGCCAGAGTCCAAAAGAGAGTTTATTAGAAAAGGGGTCACACGCCACAGGCAGAGCGTGGCCTCTTCTCACGGGCAGAGAGTGAAAGGGACAGTGAGAGGGACCATGAGAGGGACAGAGAAAAGACACTGAGAGGGTCCGAGGGAGACGGGAAAGACAGTGAGCAGGTCTGAGTGTTCAGGGCACGCAATTTATACCATTCTTTAGTTCCTGCGAGCTAAGGTTTCAAAGATTTCCTTAACCCATTTCCTTTGATACGGACGTACAGTGAGGAAGGGACAGAGCGTGTAGCATGAGAAGGTAAGAAGACGAAGAGAGTTCCCGGCCTTCCATCCAGAGGCTCTGCATGGGGTTTAGCCATAGGAAATGACTCTGTTAGTTCCTGTTTCCCCTTCACAGGTGCGGGGAACGGGCTGTTTGTTAGCAAGCCCAGCAGAGATCCTCCTTTGTTCTGCAGGTGTCCTCCTGGCCGGGGCTGCAGGGCTGATCAGCATACTGCAGTCTCTGATTGTGGTTTGATTAACATTTGAATTCTCCCGCCTCCTCCCTACATTATGTCTATGACTAAATTTCCCGAAATTCACCTAGCAGAGCCCCAGATGGCTCTTTATTCCCCCTTCAGAATTGAGTCCCAAGATCCTGACGCTGGTTTTTTTCTGGAAGGCAGAGGGAGCTCATCGCAGAGTGAGCCCAGGTACCGGTACCTGGAGTACTCACACCTGAATCACCTGAGCCCATGAGACAGCTCCACGGAAGACATTTCCCTGAGATGGGACTTGAAGCTTTAAGATGGCCACTGACCTCCCAAAGTCTCCCCAGCTGCTACAGGCCAGAATTTGCCCTGCCCTCGGCCTGAAGAGCCACCCGGCCAAGACGTGATTTCGTCAGCAGGACCCTCTGGCCACTGGTTTGGGTGTAAAAACCCACGTGTAATTTAATCGCTTTGGTGTCTCACACTTGGAAGCCTGGGGTTTGTGCGCTGTTTCTTTTTCTGTCCGCAATCGAATCCCCGTTCGAAGGCCTTCTGCATCCCCAGCCCCAGCCCCTTAGATCTGGCGCCCCGTTAAAAGAAAGCGTGCTTGTCCACAGGGCTGGTGAGAACGGCGGCTTTGGGACTTCCGTAATGAGCAGGCGTCCAGATGCAACACGGACACTCCTTGCTTCCAAACAGGAGGAGTCCCTTGCACGCTGCTCCGGCCGGCTAACCGCTCTGCAGCCCAGCGCCGAGCACATGGAGAGACGCCCGCACAAGCCTCTGTCCGCACCGGGCTTCCACCCGCATGTTCAGCCATCACCGTGCCAGGGGAGCGGAGGAGGGACCAGCACACGGGAGGGAAGACACGGGGACTCGGAGCCCCCTGTCCTCCCCGCAGCACCAGGCACCCATTGCACGGATGGAGCTCAGGTAAACTGCCCCATGTCACTGAGCTAAGGCTGAGGAGCAGGCCTTGAAGCACCTGGGAAAACCCAAAAGAAGGAAGCCTGCCTCTTTCAGCCTCAGGCAGGTGTCCTCTCCGGCAGATCCAAAAATAAGAACTGGTAGCTTGAGTGTCTGAGGTGCCAGATAACTCGATGGTGCCAATCGCAGTCCCCAGCGCAAGGCTATACTTTGTAGGTCCTCAATAAATGGCAGGTGGTGAAATGTCGGAATGAAAGAGGACTTGAACCCTTGTGGCTGGGACTCCTGTTCCCACAGGCTTCATATTAAACTCCACCGACTGTCTCTTTCTTTCCAGAATCCCCAGCCCCTGGGGGCAGACCTCCACCCTAAGAGAAACTGAGAGATGGGTGAGTCAGGACATTCCTTCCTGCCAATTCACCCAGCCTGCCTGAGATCAGAATCGGCCAACACCCATTCCAGACGTACTGCTTACACCCTGCAACCGCCACCCTCACGCTGATACGCACCCAGCTCTGCCTTTATGGGTGGCGCCCGGCTTGCTATTCCGCAGAGGCCCACAGCCTCTCTGCAGCTTTCCCCTCCACTTTAACCCTCCCACAAAAGCAAGGAACAGATTAGTCTGGGTCCTGGGAAGCACCTCCAGTTCCCAGGAGTCAGGTGACTCCTGGTTTCTACTCTGCATACAACTGGAAGGACCGGAGAGTGCTGTTTATAATAAGAAACAAAGAGACAACACACAATTGAGGCCAGGAATGAAACAACAGTAAGATGTAACAATAGTAACAACAGTAATGAAGTCCATATGCGTTTACTGCGGAGTGGCAGGAGTTTCTTGCATGAGAAATCCTGATTTAGAAAGTGCAATGCAACTTACATGAAAACTTTGACCTGAGCCTCCTAGCCGGCAAGGGGAAAGTGATTTATGATGCTCTTGTTATTAAATAAAAGAAAGTATACCATATCTTCGCAGAGACCCAAACTCAGCAAATCTTTCTAAGCCAGAGAGAGGCTTAAAAAAAAAAATAATAAGTGTAGAAGGGAAGGAAGAAAAGCAAACATCTAGCTCGAATGCCTCTACCTCTCTACTTATTTATCACTTGGAGGAAGCTTTGAATAAGCATGAACAGTCACACTTATGAAAAGATTTACAAAATATGCCGAGTTATTTTCCCTGTGGCAGCTTCAAAATCAACCGTGGAGCCTGCAAAACTGCAAACTGCTGACCCCAACATTGGGCCTATCAAATTGGAATTCCCGGAGGGACGGACCCAGGAATCTGCATTGTCCCTTGTATCTTCATGGAATTCTCAGGCCCCCTGAAATCGGAGAGCTGAGGAAGAACCTCCTTACACTTGGAAGCTGCATTCCAAGTTGGACCCTGGGAGAGTAGCTCCCCTTCCCCCACTACTGCGGCTCTGAGTCTCCCACTCCCAAGACCATGCCGGCTGTGATGAAGCATGATGTTTGCAAGGCGAGTCTGCCCGCATTGCGCCCCCTGCCCACTGTGCCGGTCCAGGCCCTCTGAGGAGCAGAGGACAAGAAGGGATTGAACAGGCAAAGATGTTACTAAAGAAAGTGCTCATGCAATAGGAATGAGAGAGAAGAGGAGGCGGCAAGGTGAGTCTGACCTCAAGGCGGGGGTCACCAGATTTAGCAAATAAACAGTCAGCAGGCCCAGGTAAATATGAATTGCAGGGTTTTATTTTTCCATAACTTAATCCAGCTTTCTCGGGAGCCTGCTGAGGTGCTAGACCCTTTCCCTAGAGTGAAGTCCAAGTTCAGGAGCTCCCACTGGACTGAGGCCCCTTGAGGACCCTCCAGAAGGTCCAACTTCGACACCCCAGCCTGGGGAATCCTTTCCAGCCTCCAGAAGTAGCCCCACGCTCCTCAGTGCCCTCCTACACCAAACACTTTTTCTCTGTCCCAAATGTTTCTGGCCAAAAGTTGCGAACAGAGCGAATGAGGCTCATGGAACTAGCTTGTATTCTAAATTTTTAAATTCATTATCAACATTTACAATGAAGAAATCCCACGTAAGAACCCATATTTTTCAGCTTCTTTAGAGAAAACAAACCACCTAGCCTTCAATTTCTCCTGGTGATAACTGGCCGAAGCAGGAAGTAGCTGTCCCCTTCGGCCGCACTGGCTGGCTGTGGCCGTCCCCGCAGTCCAACGGACCTCCAGCCTGCCTGCCTCAGCCACCTGCCTGCCTGCTGCCGGGACTTTTGCCTTTGCTGGCCTGGGCCCCCTTAAGGGCTCCAGGTTGCAGCTTTGGAAATACACGTCTGCTGGTCATGTCTCAGTCCTGTGGCGATGGTACGGAAGGGGCTGGTGGTAGCAAAAAGGAAAAGCCAAGAGAGAAAGCTCCTCAGGGTGGAACTCGAAGGCTGGCTGGCAGACGGAAAGTAGAAAGGAGGGGAGAGGGGGCCCAAGGCAGATGAACTCACCTGAGCAAAGGCCCAAGGGCAGGACTGGGTCGTCCCTGCTGGGAGGCCGTGAGGGGACCTGTCTCATTAATCCACGGGGTTGAGTAAATGGAGCAGTGGAGGAGTCTGGGTGGGACAACTTGGGGCACATCACAGGCAGCAACCTTGACCCGCCCAGATCCCAAGCTTACAGGCAGCCAGAGGCCAAAAATTTAATTACTTCTCCAAGAGTTTTGTGTTTCTGAATGACATCAATGGGAAGGAAGCGGGTTCACACCAAACTCTTTAGTGCCCAGGTTCGCACCAAACCAAAAGGCAATTCGCTCAACCAACAACTTGGCTCATAGTCTGTCCAAGGCTCTGTGCTAGGCACGAGGAGGGGGCGGCGCGGCGAAGGCCGGCGGTGGGGGTGGGAAACGCGGGCGCCAGTTCTGTGACATTTCTCACACCCCACGACGGAGCGCGACTCCCCTTCCCCTGCATATGGGTCACCCTAGAATAGAATTGAGTGACAAGTGCCTCAAGTCATAATTAATCCAACACAGTGGGAATGATAGTGTGTGGTTTGTGAGGGTACGTCCACCCTCCCTCCCTCCATGTCTGTCTATCTGTCTGTCTCTGTCTCTGTCTGTCTGACTCTCTCTCTCTCTCTCTCCCTGCTTTGAGGAGGCCTAGGCCATGCAGAGGAAGGCCACACACGTGTGGGGGTTCCAGCCAACAGTCAACATCAACCCCCGGCCACGTGTGTGATATGATTCCTGCTCCAGTCCTTAGAGGACAGATCAACCCACCTCTGGACAACAGACAGCCGAGCACAGTGTCTGGCACATCCGCAACGGCCCTCAGCTGCCGTACGTTTATTCTGTTTGTCTCTGACCTGAGCTCCGAACACCGAGCCGCGGACACATGGCTGAGGCAGGGGCCGTGGAGGAAGACCTCACAGAGGCGGAGGCATGGAGGCCACGCCTTGGAGGATGAGGAAGAATTTCAGGAGCAAAGAGCGGCACAGATCACAGACACGGGGAGCTGGAAGGGGCCGTGGAGCCCTCTGGTCCACCCCGCCGGCCTCCTTGGTTAAGTGTTGGTGGTGCGGACCCCAGGACTCGTCTCCTGGGTCCTGTTCTGGGTGTGCCCCTTCTCAGGCTGCCCAGAGGCGCCCTCAGCTTGGGCATCTAGTATTGTTTTGTTTTTTTTAGGCGAGACAACCCTTCGTCAATCTCACAGATTGCAAGGACCTTGCCAGTTTACAATCTCTTATTTTTTTATTCTTTATGCTGATAGCACCTGGTCTCCCTAGGTGGTCTCCCATCCAAGTACTAACTAGGCTCGACCCTGCTTAGCTTCCGAGATCAGATGGCAACGGGCACGTTCAGGGTGGCCCTGCCGTAGACTCAGCCCAGGCCTCCGGACCCAGAGTCTTCTCCCTCCGGTGGTAGGAGGACTTGGTCGTTCGTCCACCAGAACTGGTCTGTTGACTGGTTTTTCAAACCGCGAGCTCCGCGCTCCTTGTCTCTCCCTTCTGCACCTCAACCCCTGCAGGGCCCAGCAATTTCTCTTCATCTCCTCGTGCTTAATCAGCGCCGGAGGTGATTACTCAGACTTCACGGTCCCTAAGGATTGTCGCTTCCCTCTTCTACTACTGCCAACTTCCGGGCCGGTCTACCGGCCTCCCCTGCGGGATGGTGGCTCAGGGCGCACGTGGTTCAGAACCAACTTCCCAGGCGAGGAGCAACGTATTATATTTTCGAAGTTATAAAAACAAGACAAGTACATTACAGAAAAGGTATGAAAATAAAGAAGGTACCCACGATCCCAGCACTGCTCCACCCCCGCCCCCCAGCTTATTCTGCCCATCTTCTTTGTGCATTTCTTTCAGAACCTACGACATTTTTTCAAAGCCACTGTAGCCGTGCTCGACACTCCCTGGCGAATCCCGAGTTTTCCGCTGCATCTGGCGGCGCATGCTCTCGTCCTAATGCTCCATCTTAACGAAGACACCGTGGCATCAAGATGTAGCCATGTTTCCTCACGGTAAACCTCTTCCGCCTCCAGCCATGCCTCTGGAGACACAGCCTTCATCAAACCATCGGCGGCTTTTTACTTCTGAATCGCGATCGTTGTAGTTGGCGCCGCGGCTGTTAGGAACTGTTAGATGATCAGATAGAGAATCTGGAAAAGTTGAGAGAGTATAAATCACCCACATTTCACCCACCTAAAGATAATCGTTATCAGTAACATGCCGGTGTATTTTTTTCCTGTACCTATTTTTCTTGACGTAAGTTTTAGGGTTTTTTGTTCACTTCAGTGCCTGTGTGAATTAACATAATTATGATGATACTCTAAATAAATTGGAGATCACAATTTTCCTTGAGCATTACAGCCAAGCATTTTCCACTTGATTGCAAATATCAAGTTTCAGAAATGCATAATTTCCCATTGGGTAGATGTAGCTTCATTTACTTGCCCATTATCCAATTTGGGGACACTTAAACTGATATCAAATTTTTTGCTTTTAAAACGTTTGCCGTGAAGAAAACTGCAAGTTATGACTTAAAAGCAATTTGTAAGTTGAGTAAATAGAAAAAGTAAGAAAACTCCTGATAGAAGAGTTGACTAATCGGTCTTGATTGTGGAAAAGATTAATTTAAACACTTGAACGGGATTTAAAGAACCAGGGGTGTTTTTGTTTTGTTTCGTGTTTGTCAATGAAAGCAGACCCTGTGGAAAAAAAATACGGATTGGGAGTCAAGACCTCTCTGCTTCTCTGATGGTCTCGCCTCTCGCTGCGTGACCTTGGGCAAGTCACACAGCCCCTCAGGACCTGATGAACTGAGCAAACTAGACGCTGCTGGCTCCCTGTCCTGCCCCGCACCTTCCTAATAAGGGGCACCTTCATCAAGAGCTCTTTAGTCAGCAGTTTGAGTTGACATCTGCTTCCTGTCCCTCCTGAGTCACACAACCACCTGGGGACACAGTTCTACACTCTGCGGCCAGGGTCATTGGCAGCAGCAGCATGCCGGAGGAGAAAGTGTGTTTGATGCACAAGCCATTAAAAGCAACTGATGTTGCTTGCGATATACAGACATGGGAAGATAATCAAAAATTTCGTTAAGCTGAAAGAAGACAACTCTGAAGGGCAGAACAAGGTGATGGTGTGCTATCGTTTGTGCAAAACGAAAAACAGAGAGCCAGATACACACAATACATATTTGTTTAAAAAAAAAAAAAAAAACATGAGGTGCTCAGGACTCCAAGACCACAAAGGAGACAACAACGTCCACACAGTCACGGAAAGTGTAGACGCCTGTTTCTCCCCAGATGATCATTTCATTTTAATATAATAATCAAAACTATGAATTCAGATAATCACGGGTAAGAGGTGGCTGGCTGAAGAGGTCGCCTGTGAAATGACACAGGCAAAAATCCAGAAGGAAGGTAGTTTCCCCAAACCCTCCCTTGGCCCCCCAGGCTGACCTGTGGCTGAGCGCCCCACCCCCACCCCTGCCCAGCCCCATCAGCGCCAGAGAAGGGAGATGGGGGCAGGGTAGTGGGGGGGGGGGGAAGGCCCGAGAAGAACAGAGAAGCACCTGCTGTGTTTCGAACAACCAGCAAGATTCTGGCAGCTCGTTCCCTTTAAGACGAGCTTTTCAAAGTTATATTCTAGTCTTCGAAGGCAGCCTGCTTCTCCCGATGTCTTTCTGTCTCTGAGTAGCGCAGAAAGGTGAGAGGGGGTCCCGTCTGGGCTGGGACCTGAGGGCCCAGATCTCCGAGAGGGCCTGGCGCCAGAGCCGCCCCCCACCCCCATCACATCACCACCGAAAGGAGCCACTCCGACAACCCGACGAGACTTTGGAGCAAAACCACTGAACGTGCCGCGGCCCTAGAGGGAAATAAGAGCAGAGTCAGTACTTTCAGATGCCTTTTCCTTATCTTTCGGGATTAATCTTTGGTGAGGAGCAATTGAATTTGACGGAACACATGGGGAACACGAATACGAAGCAGACGTCCTGGTGGAAACAGGGGGAAGAACATGGAGTGGACAGAATCCTGCCCAAGGCCACATGCACGACGAGGGGCGGGGGACCCTGGAACCTGAGGCCAATGCTTTCGAAGCGTCTAGCTCCATTTGGACAGGCTCCTCCATCCGAGAGGCTGGGCTGGCTGGAGGAGAATCAAGCTCTTGCTTTCTCCTCCCCACGGTCCAGCCGGGGTCAGTAACTCTGAAGAGCAAGCCAAGGCCAGCCTGACCACAGGCCATGGTTTGCTACTGAAAATTTCTCTTCTGACCTCCTACCTCCCGCCATGCCATCGTTAGGACTGCAACTAGCCGGTGTCTCCAAATCTTTTTGATTCCTGGACGATGAATGGCTCGGGAAAGGAGATAAAAAGGTTGTCTTTCTAACAATAACTAATGCTTTGGGGGTGCTTGCCAGAACCCAGGCGCTGTGCTGTGCTCAATGCTTTACTTGTCCTACCCCATCTGCTCCTCGCGACAACCCTCTCAGGCAGATGTAATTATTTACCCCCAGCTGATGGGCGAGGAAACAGGCACAGAGAGGTTAAGCGACTTGTCCAAGTTCACACAGCGGGCTAGAGTCGAAGCCGGGCGGGATGTGGGAGTGTCCATCCTCGAGGCCCGTGGCACGTCTCCTTGCCGATGCAGCTGATCGGAGGACGGCACTCTTGGATCAGACTGGCCGAGCCCTCGGTCGTGGCCGGCCGTGCCAGAGAGGACGTGGAGTGGGCCCTGGAACGCACCTCGAAGGAGAGCCGAGGACACCTGCGCCTCAAAGAGACCAAGGTCACGGCCCCTGAGCAGAGCATGCCGCGGCCCCCAAACCGGGTGAGGCTAGATGGAGGACACATCAAAGTAACACGACGAGCGCCGGCGTGGTCGGCGCAAAAGCTGCCCGGAAGTCCATCTGTCGCAGGCTTCCCGCCGACTCTGACTGAACCTCTAGCAAGTGCCATCCAAACAAGGAACGAATAAAACCGAGTTTAGTGAAACAGGAAAGTGCTGGCTTGGCCTTGGCATTCTTCAGCTGGCTTCAAATCTACACTGACAACGTAGACAGTCCGAGCGGTGAGAAAGCACCGTGCCTCAGATTCGTTCACGGTGCTTTTTTCTTTCTTCGTTGTCCATAAAATGATGGCGTTTCTTACCAATGGGTGGTGTCTTTGATTTGCTGAAATCTACTGTGGGTATTGAGGGTGAGAAATGACCTGCCTTCACTCGGGAAATACCTTAATAAGGTAAATCCTGAGGAGCCTAAAGGCGTTAGAACTGAGGGTAACACTTTGGGCATCAAAACTGCTAATGTCACAAGGAGACAGTGGATGTCCCTGACGGAAGTCTGGCACCCCACCCTGAAGTGCTCCTGCCGACGAAAATCAGACACGAATCAGATCAGGCCTCCAGATTCAAGTACAAGTTTATGGAGACTATCAAGGGCAAAGGAACAACTTAAATCACAGCCAGACTTTGAGAAACAGTACAGGACAAATGACTTGGTTCCTTCTATAAATAAGTTTTGAGGAGAAAAATGAGAGAGATGCGGAGACCTATTGATTAAAATAGATTTAAAAGACATAGTGATTCTCCTCCAAGGAACAGAGAAAATAGGAAATGGGAAAATAGTGACTTTACGATGGAGAAGCCTAGAGGCACCACTGAACCAAGTGGTAAAGGTAAACAAACGTTCCCGCTTCTGTCGGGGGAATGTCACCCACCCCTGATAGGAGACAATGAGAAGAGCCTCCCACCTCTGTGACGTTCTTGCCAAAACCCCACATCTAATCGCGAGAAAAGCATCAGACAAACCCAGACTAGGGGACATTCTCCAGGACGCCTGGCCAGTACTCAAGACTGCTGAGGTCACGAAAAGTAAGGAAAGACCGAGAAACTGTCATAGATCACAGAAACCTAAGGAGACGTGGCGACTAACTGCAATATGGTATCCATGGTGGAATCTTGGAACAGAAAAAGAATATCAGTGAAAAACTGGTGAAAGCCAAATAAAGTCTAGAGTTTAGTTAATGATAACGTACAGGTGTTAACTTCTTAGTTTTGACAAACATGTCATGGTATGTAAGATGTTAACTTGAGAGGAATCTGGATGATGAGTACATAGCATTTCTCTGAATTATCTTCGCAACTTTTCCGTAAGTATAAAACCGTTCCAAAATAAAGTTGATTTTATTTTAAAAAGACATATCGACCAATTGCAATACATGAACCATGTGTTGATTTTAATTCAGACAACTCAACTATTAAACACGTTATTTTTTTTCAAATTTCCATGAACCTTTATTAAAAATGTTATTGATGAAATGATGATTGTAAAGTCGTACACCGACTAGATATCTGATGCTATTAATGCATCATCATCCATTTAGGTGTAGATGTCATGAAGGCATGGTTGTTATTATGTGATCCAGCAACTTCACTCTGGGTGTAGACACAAAAGAATTGAAAGCAGGTGCTCGAACAGATATTTGTACACTCATGATTATTCACAGCATTATTCACAATAGCCAAAAGATGGAAACAACCCAAATGTTCATTCATGGCTGAACAGATAAACAGAATATGGTCTATCCATAAAAGAAGGAAATTCTGACACAGACTACAACACGGATGAACCCTGAAGACATGCCAAGTGGAACAAGCCAGTCACAAAAGACAAACATGGTATGATCCCGTATATACGAGGTACCTAAAATAGGCAAATTCAGAAGCGGAAAATAGAATGGTGGTTGCCAGGGGCTGGCGGGAGGCAGAATTGGGGAGTGGGGAGAATAGGGAGTCACTTAGTGGGGACTGAGTTTCAGTTTGGGAAGCTGAAGAGAGTTCTGGAGGCAGGTGTGGTGACGGCTGCATAATAATGTGAATGACACACTCGACAATGGTCGAAATGATACATTTTTGTTATGTCTATTTAACCACAATAATAAAAAAAAAAAGACTCCCGATCTTTCGAAGATACACACTGAAAATGTGTTACGGATGACGTGATAGGAAATGAAGTCTGAGATTTGTTTCCAATAACACGAGAAGTGAGAAAAGCATGTTGGGCACAAGTAGAGGCTAAATGATGGGTCCGTGCAGTTTCATAATCCTGTTCTATTTTTGTGTACGTTTAAACTTTTACATCAGACACGGAACCACAGTGACGAAGGAGAGGAGGCCAGACTCAGTTTCTCCGCTGCCCCCGACTTCAGCAGCTCGTACGCTGCCCGGGCCCGCAAAGCAAGCGTACGCGTCCCACGCTGCAAGAGCCACAGGCTAAGGGGGGACAGAGCCCAGCTGTGCTCGGACCGAGCAGACGCGTCTCCCCACGAGAGCGCATTTGACTGAGCTGCCTGAGAATGTGGATTAGATTCTTCAACCATTCGGCAACTGTGGGATGCGAGGGCACTCCGGGCAAAAGCCTTGACCATGACCCGATGGCTTGGATGTTGCTTGCTTAACCCCCTGACTTTGCTGGTCCCAGCTGCCCCTGTGACTTCTGATGGGCCTGATAGCCCAGTAGTGGCCCCTCCCAGCAGCTCCTGAACCAGTGCTGGACGAGGCAGGGGGGAAGTCTCTGAGCCTTAGCCCACAACCCTTCTCCCAACCCTCTTTTTCTGAAGCCGTCTTCCTGTCGCCAGACCTGGTATGACCGAAGGTAGGGACTTCGGCAATTCTGGGGAGAAAAGTTTCAGCAGAGCAGCAGGGATGGAAGCCGAGCTGGGAAGGGCTGAATGTCAGGTGGCTGGCCAGCCCGATGAGCCGGCAGAGCTGGACCAGGAGTTTTTAGGAACGGGGGAGCTCATGGGCTCCTGCATGGGCACCTGGCTTCCCCTCTAAAGGTCACTTGCTGTGTGACTTGCCTGGGTCACGCTCCTCTCTGAGACTCATCAGCAGGAGGCGACAACCAGATAAGCTCCAAGGCCTTCCGCTCAATGACGATGTGACTTCGATTCCCTTTCCTGCAGGGAGAAAGTGCCTGAAAGCGTTATTAAGACTGTTTTCCTCCCAAACTCCAAGTGAAAACATAGAAAAGCAAGAAGCAAGGCCGGCAAGCAAGGGCCTGACGTGGGGACGGGTCACTTCCGAGGGTGGTGTTCCCGGAGGAAGCGATGTGTCTGGCTTTCTTCGCCCTGCGGGCAAGTGACTTACACAGACTTATGAAGGGCGTAGAGATCTCTGTCTCCACCTCCACTTTTACTCTCTTTTGCCCGCATGGCATTTTACCTCGCCCTCCCAGGTGGCACAATTTGGGGAAGTGATGACGGGTGGGTCCCTGGGCTCCGGGTAACTTTGGAGTGACCACAGAAGGAGCTCGCAGCCTGCTGGCGAGTTCCTGTGTCACGCAGAAGCGAGCTCCCTCGGTCCCCACCTGTGGCAACATGACTAGCTGCTCCTCAAGGATTTTCCTTGTCTGTCTTACTCATCTGAGGACTGAATTGCACCACACAGAAACCCCTGGGGCAAAGTGCTTGGCAAAGTAAATGATCCCGAGGAACGCCGATGTCAGTCAGCCCCAGACCACAGCAAACTCCTCCACTTCCAGGCTCACAGAGGGTCCTCTGCGCAAACCGTCTGCGGGGTTTCCTAATCCTATTTGCTTTTCTCCCTCAGTTAGCAGCTGACCCCACAGTGACGGTAAGGCCTGTCTATGTGCTGGGAGAATCTCCACTTTGTGAACTTGCTTCATCAGCGAAGCGGCCTGATTCACACAGCTGTTCCTCCCACCCTTCATTCAGACCAGATGAAGTCCTGGCCCACTGGATACTGGCCAGGCTACAAGGCCAGGGTGGCTGCCAGACACCTGGCATGGGTCACAATGGCCTCATTCTGGAAGCCAGGGGCCCCGCCCCTTTTTAAAGGGAAGGCGCCCCCCACCCCCCCCCCCCCCCGACTCAGCCGGCCAGGGGAGCAGGGCAGTCCATGCGTTCACTGGCTCGTGAATCCATTCATTCATTCACTGGTGCATAGCACGGACTGTGGACCAAACACCGTTTTCAGCACCAGCAATGTCAGGATGAGTAACAGAAACAACTTCCTGCCTTGAGGAGCTTGAACGAGATGGTGAAGAAGTTTGTCTCCAGACTTCTCTTTCCAGATTTCTATGCTCCGCCCTCATGGCTTCCACTTCCTGTATCCAAGCTGATACCTTCTCCTCTCATGCCAACCCCCTTGGCAAAGGCGATCTCGGCCAACTTTACTGTGCATTTACTTGTGCTAGATGCGTTACCTATATTATCTCCTTAATCTTGACAACACCCTGTGGAGGATGCCCTCTCATAGTCGCGGTTTATGGATAGGGAAACTGAGGCACATAGACATGAAAGGAGCTCCCTAAGCTGGTAAGTTGCAGAGCCTGTATTTGAATCAAGGACATCTGACTGCAGAATCAATAGTCGCTGAGCCATTCCACATTACCCGCATAGGTCAAGTTCCTATCTGCAGTGAATCGGGTGAGTCTGCTCTCCCTCTAATATTCCGCGGGACCAGAAAAATCTCCTATGCTTGTCTCAGGATGAGGTTCAGTTACAAGTGACTAGAAGCCCAAAGCACAGAAGCTTTGATAAGCAAAGTTTATTTTTCTCCTACATAAAAATCCGGGTAGGTGTCCAGGATTGGCATGTCACTCCGCAGTGCAGGCTCTTTGTCCCTGATTGCTCAGGAATGCTGAGGTGTGGGGTGGGAGCATCTCGGCCAAACGCTATTAGTATTTGAAGATCTTGTCAATAAAAGTATCAGCTCCACTTGATTTTGCTCTGTCCGTCTGTTCACTCGAGAAGGACCCCCGCCCATCCTTGCCCACATGCTTTACAACCTGACGCGGTCTGGACTCCAGGTGCTCTGAGTTGGGTACAGGTCACCCTGGGAGTTTCTTGCTTCTCCCTTGGGCTGGATCTTGTGCTTCCTGTGTCCAAAGGCAGATAAATCATGAAGCTAAGAAAGTCCAAATGTCGCCATGCAGCCCCTTCCAAGGGCATGCGATCACTTGGTCATATGTTTCCTGTAAAATTTGCAAATGCACATATTTCAGCGGCAAAAAAAAAAAGAAGTTCTCCTACCCCACCTCCCATCCATCGCACTACCCCTGATGCAATGCAGCACCGAGTGGCTGTGGGCATTTTAGGATCCGACTGCAAGGAAGTTGAATTGGGGATGCCTTTAATTGGAGTTCAGTGGGATAGTGACGTGAGTCACGGTCACTTTCGTGTGCAGTTAAGTCATTGCTTGCCCTCACGTTGTAGTAGTGGCCTCTGTGAAGACTCCTCCCAACCCGCTGGGCAGACTCACCAGGAAAGGTGACCAGATGGAGCAAGGCCAGAGCTGGGATCACATTCTGAGCCTGTGGTACAGTGCCCAACCCCAGAAGTACGTGGATAGTGGAGGAGGAGGAATCAGGTTTGACATGAACAGCACCAGAAGCTAGTCCTGTGGAAAATTCTTCCAATTATGGAAACTAAAATTTTAAGTGGAACATCCAGTTCTCGTTATGCCTTATCAAAAAAATGGTTTTTTTTTTCCCTGTCAGAAATAAATGGGTAATGCAGCATGTAAAACTATGAATGCACCATATCATTTTGTTCTTTATATTTAGTAAGGATCATGCACATAGAATTAGAAGAATTGCTGCATTTGTAGGGCAGAACACAGTGTTTCCATGAACAGCGAGTATTACTGTGTGTGGATTCTCATGTTTTAAGTGTCTAAACAAATCAAGATTGCATCTTGACTTATGTGATTGTCTGGTCATATTTAAAAGTAAGAGATTAAAAAGCTGAATTGGTGAGGCTTATCAACTGGGAGCCTCATGGCAGTCAGCCTGTTGATGGGGATTAATGTCTATATCTTTAAGTTTTTCCTCTTGAGCTGGTCAGATTCCCTAGAAAAAGACTCTTTCCATCTCCAGTACGATGGTAAAGTCCTCTCTGGCACATTCTGGGAGACAAGGTGGGGCCAGGGTGCTGGGGAGCTTAGCATTCAGAATGAGTATGTTCCCTTTATCTACCTATTTTTCAGAATTTTTCCTAGGCCTTCAGCTATGCCTGGCACTCCTCAGCCCAGACCCCTCGGTTTAAACCCTCTAGAAAACATTTAAGATTCTCTTGGGGAGAAGGAGGGGACAGTTGCCCAGTCACAAGGAATGGAGGACAGTCTCCAGGAACCGGATACACTTCTCGGGCTTTCTCCCTGGCTCCTTCGTTTTACCCGCCCCCCTCCGCCCCGCCCCGCCACCCTCCCATTTCCGAATACCTGAATACCTCGTGCTGTCTTCTTGAGTCGTTTCCTTGTTTAGTTTCACTTTTTAGAGAATTTCACCGACAAATCCTGCTCTTTCTCTATTTTCCCCACCACTGGCTTAAGGTTTTGCTGTCTCCAGGCTCCTAAGGCAGGTGCCGCTTATGCGTCTGCTTTCCGGCTTCCAAGAGGATTTTGCTGTTGTCTTCTGTTCGCCCCATCACCGTAGGCTTAGGCCTCTTTTTTTTCTTTTAATCCCTGTTTTTTTTAGCTTTTTGGGTGTTTCTGGAAGGGTCAACTTAGATGGAACAGTCTTTTAAAACTCACCCTTCGATCCGTCATTTTTCTCTGGCAACAGACTTCAGCTGCCTGGATTTTTTCCAGTTCAGAAATGATCTTTTAAACTTGACTCCTCCCATTCAGCCACATTTGTGAAGACAAACCATTTCCCCCACCTTGGCAACGCTTCGCTTACATTCCGCTCCAGGAGCGAAGACATCCCGACTTCAACTGTGTAGCTGGGTTGTCGTGCAAAGGATGCTGAGATGCCTCTCTGCTTTTCTTATCCCTTTCTCTTTGCCGCCATTGTCTGGGACCATCACTAATGCTTTGCACCTGAGAATTATTGACTGTCACATCACGTACAGAAAGTTAATTTCACTATCCCAGGGGCCAGATAAGCAAAATTTGAAGAAACAGAATAACTTGTTCCTTAGGTTTAAATTTGTCAAACAGTATTTCTAATAGTTTCAAATCAACAGTCACTATTATTATTATTATTAATTATTACCATTATTATTCTTATTACATGTAGGAAATAATAGTGTTATGGATGCTAGGAAAAGATGCTGGGGATAGATGCCTGCTTTGGATTAGAAAAACGGACAAAATCTGCTTTCGCTCTCCTGGTCGGAATAAACATTTTGAAAGGATGTAGGTTTTTCTCAAGATTTCTTTCTCTTGATGAATTTGCCCTCAATTCCATAGGGGAAAGCCAAGAGTCACCCTACTTCTCTCATCCTTTTCCTTCTCTCTAGGACTCAGTGTCCTGATCTATCTGCCTGATGAGGACAGTGGGCTAGAAGATACACTCCGAGGTCCCCTCAGCACACAGTCCAGTCCCTTCCATAGGTAGAGGCTGGGTGGGTTCATGTCCCCAGTCCGGACATCTTTGCCTCCCTCACAGACTGCGGGCTCCCTGCAGACAGAGTCTGCTTTATTCCCATCATTGAAGACGCAGAGAGGGAAGATGCTGAAGCTCCTAAAAGGTGATCTTGAGAGCAGGGTCAGTGGAGAGAGGCTGAGTTTCCCCAGGAATTAAACAGAGGTTGGGAGTGGACTGCAGACCGATGCTCTTGCACCTGCTCTGGCTCCTATCCCAGCCCTCCCAGCTCGTTCTGGGTGACCCTGGCCCAGCCTCGGGCGGCCCCCAGGCACAGGTAGCCTCAGAGGCTCCACGGAATCATCTTGGCAGAACAGTGGTCTGCCAGCTGAGAGTCTCACCACTTCTCCCCGTGGCCCTGTGACGCTGGACTTGGTGTGTGGCCCTCAGAATGGCAGGTGGACCCACAGAAACCGTAGACATGAGGCAAACCTGCAGGGGGGAGGAGGGAAAGGAGGTGGGTCGCCATTGATATTTTTACTCCCAACGACTGGCTTGAATGCCTCCTACCCGTAGGGCCAGTAATACCCCCACTCACAATGCAAGAAAGCGGCCCGTGAGCACCCGTTGGTTCTTTCCAGCCTCATGCATTCATTCACTCACTCCCTCATTCGTTCGTTCTTCATAAATTTAACAACGCAGTTCCATTTGTAGAAAATCCTTCCTGTGCTGTCAAACCCTGCCTGGAAATGACTCACTGGCGGGGAGACCTCGGGCAGGTTACATAAGTCAGCAAGGCCGTTGGGTCTGTAACGGGGAAGGGTCGCCGGGAGCCTTAGGGCCCCCGCGGGTGAAGTGCCTGGAGCGGGCTGCAGGCTCGCAGTCCTGTGAGGAGCAGCGGTGGCAGAGATTTTAAAGCCCAGGGAGCCTCAGCCCAGGTCTGGTAGCAGAGGAGAGAGCTCAGAGCAGGGAGCCACGGCTTGGGAGAACCACAACTATGCTCGTGCAAAATGGGAAGCACAGTGGCCTCGTTTTGGACAGCGAAGGGAAGACAGACCGGCTTCCGCCAACCGCGACCTTCACGCCTTCCGACAAGAAGACCTGACCACTCTCAGCCTTGAGAGGGAAGACCAAGCCCGGGAAGGTGGCGACAAGTCCCAGCATCCCGGGCGGCAGAGGCGGGGGCTGAAGCAGGAAGGGGAGGAGGTGAAAGGGGAGGGGACAGGTCCGGCCAGCTCGAGCTCCTGTGGCGCAGGGCGGAGCCCGGCACGACCCGCCCGCACGCAGGTGAGCGAGGCGGGGTGGAGCGCAGCGCAGCGCGGCGGTGCCAGGCTTGGGCGCCCGAGGCCGCCGCTCCGCACCACGGGCCACATCGCTTTCGCCGCAGAGGCCGAGGCGCCCCGGAGCCATGGCCCGCCCGCACTGCGGGGTCGCGCGCGCGCTGCTGGGGGTCCTCCTGCTGGGGGCGGCGCGCCCGCCGCGCGGAGCCGGTGAGTGCGGGACCGAAGGCGCGCGCGGCGCTGGGCGGACGGGGTGGCGGGCTGGCCCGCGCCAGGCCGGGCGGGGAGGGCCGGAGGGGCGCCAGCGCCGGAGGGTGCAGATTTGGGGCGCGGGCATGCACGGACGGCGCGGGGACTCCGGAGCCGCCCCGGCTCCCGGGCGCGCCGCGTCGGGCGCGGTGGCCGTGCCCTCCTGGATTCCGACGACCTCGCCCTGGGCGCCGAGCGAGGCACGCGGGGGCGTCGCGGACCCGGGAGGCCCGCGGTCGAGGGGGACGAGCCCCGCGCCGATCGGGAAAGAGGGAAGAAGAGCGCGCGGGAGCCGAGCCCGGGGACCTGCCCGAGGTGGCGCGCCGCGCGCTGGGGAGCTTTACCTGGATCACCGCGGGCTCCTGGGCAGGCGGGGCGTGTGTGTGGTGGGGGTGGGGGTGGGGGTGGACTTTCCCCTCTGGCCCACCCTCCACCTCCTCGCCTGGGCCAGAGAGGAGGTGCCGGCAAGCCGGGGATTGGCGCCCGGATATCGGACCGGGTCACCCTTTTCCCTGTCCGCACGCTCCACTGTCGCTCCGCCGAAGTTCAGGGGCATGAATAGAACACGAAGGCGCCCGGCGGAAGGCCACGGAGACCCCCCCTCCGCCCCGTCACCCCCCCATCGCCCCGCCCGCCGCTGCTCACTGCAGCGAACTTCGGTGGCCGAAGGGGGTCCCCACGCGAGGCGGTCCCGAGAGGTGTCTGAATTTCCAGCCGTTCCGGTTGGGGCAGGGACCGCCACCTCCCAGCTGCCGCTGCCTGCGAGGAGGTGGCCCGCGGGGCCCTGGGAATATTAGAATAACCTGGTTTCTTGTTAGAACTTGAGTCGAGGCCTTTCCTGAGACCGGCACAGGTTTTGTGCTCAGCAAAGAGCTTTTCCAGGAAGCGTTTTGAGTCCGTGATTAGTGCCCTTGGCTGCAGCCAAGGGGCCGTCTGTGTCCGGCAGGGAGGCGAACTCGGGGGTAAACTAATTTGAGGAATAAAATAGGCGAACTTGGGCGTTGCGGGAACGGCCATCGTGGTGGATCCAGCTTCCTGGTTTCCTTCTCAGCCTCCATCAGGTGACTTGGTGCTGCGCAGCAGGTAGAGAGCATCGTAAGACCGCATTGAAAATGCTGTGTGCGTATTTTTAAGACTGAGTCTTCAAGGTGTCCTTTGAAGAAAAAAATAATCGATTTAAGAATAAAGAGCAATTCAGCGCGGGAAGATGTGTATGGATGTGTGTGTGAGGAAAATGCGTGTCCGCGTCCTTGGGAGCTGTATTAAGACTCTGGGAATTGTTGGAGATGTTTCTGGTCGAGGGTCGGTCAAGGGATTACTACTGACGACAATGACAGCACTAGCTCCTGCCGCAGATCTGATTTCCCCCAGTGGCCTTGGAGAGGCTGCCTTTTGGTCTCCAGTAGCTCCGACAGCATCTCTTCCTCCCGGGAAGTTCTCCACGGCGGGAGCCACATCTCGTGGTTTGGTGTGTTAATACGAGGAGGGCTAGAACCTTTCCCATTTCCCATTCTTAAACCCTTTCGCTGGTCTCAGGAGCTGGCCCTGTGTGGCCAGACCCAGCTGAGGGTGATGCCTGTGTTGACGGAGCATTTGCCTAGTGCGTCTGCTTAGCCAGGAGTCTTGGGGTTGGTCTAACCGGTGCGGGCCTTGGAGAAGTTGCTGGAGTCGGTCCTGAAAGGGTGGAGAAAGCCAGAGAGAACCCCGTCAAAGAGAATACGAAGTTGGCCTCACTGCAGAGCTGACAAGGAAAGGAGAGTCCGTGTCTTGGGGTAGGGTATTTGTGTGGGGGTGACATTCTCCCCAGCTGCCCCGCTTCCAAGAGTGAGGGACTGGTTAAGTTGGAATCACAGCCTGGGCGACAGCTCAGCCTCATGGCTTTCCAAGAACCACCCAGACGGATGCCAGAGTCTGGGTCAGTGACCCCATTCTTGCCGCCATTGTTTCTTGCCAGAAATGTGGGCAGATATCAAATGAAGTGTTTGCTCACCCGGGGTGTGTGTTCGTCATTCTTCCCATTCAGATCCTCGAGGAGCAGCCGGAATGTGTAACTGGAAGGGCTGATGAGTCCCATGGGTGTACGTGACTCGGAGCCAGAGGGTTCACCTCAGATGCTGCCACTTCGTCTGTGATGACTGTACCCTGCCCCCCCACACACACACATACTCTTTTAGGGTTTTCCCAGACTTCAGTGTGGGGGCAGGAAGTCAAAAACAATAATTAAAATGTTTTAAGTAATATATAGTCATTGTAGTAGGAAAAAAATGGCAATAAATATAACCAAGTTGGAAAAAATTATCTGCGAGCAATCCAAACTTTGGTCACTTTGGTGCACAATCTGTGTGTGTGCGTGTGTGTGCGCGTGTGTGTTTAATACCAAAAATGGGACCATCCGCCACATGGCTTTAACCGGTCTTCAGTTGCTGGACAATTAGTTTGCTTTCCATTTTTTCCACTAAAAATAGAACATGCCCAACAATAGGGGACTGTATCAATTTCGATAAGTCTGTTCAGGGAAAAGACATTAAACATTATGTAGCACAAGTTTTATAATGACATGAAATGATGTGGCCTTTCTGTCCAGGTTGTAAAATAGGAGAAGCTGGGTTATCCCATTTGAGCGTATCTGAGAATGTGTTTCTGTGGCTACATTGTTCTGCACGTTCTTGACTGTTTTGTCCCGGTAAAAGTCTGGAAACAGAGTTGCAGGGCTGAAGAGTGCAGAACCTGTTGGAGCGCCGGGTCCGTATTTCCCGGCCGCCCCGGGGAGAGCTTGTGCCGTCGTCCTGGGACACATCCGGGCGGCAGTGTGTTCTCCACACTCTCCCGGGCTGTCGCCGCTCTTGTTCCTCTACCATCCGTGGAAGAAGCATTTTCCTCCCTTTAGTTCAACAAGTGGGCTCTGAACAGTGTTAGATTTTCCAGAATCTCAGGAGCACCCCAGCTGGATGCTACTCAGAGTCCAGCAGTGCTCGGCAGTGCAACCGAGTCCCTTGGCTTACAGCAAGCCTCACCTGCGACTTTGCCCAGCAGTGCTGACGTGGGTTTGGACAGGGGGTGGGGAGAGGGGAGAGTGTGCAGAGTTTTCTGGTCAGAAGGACCCGTGATTGAGATCAAGGTGGGTGGGGTGGTCGGGGATGTCAAGACCCCTAATATGGGAGACCCGTGGCTAAGGCTGTCTGCCCAGGTGATTAAGAAACATTTCACACCCTTTAAGTATCATTCTAAATTATAAAAATTACCCCACGATCAAATTATTTCAAACCACTTCCTACAGCCTTGTAATTAGCGCATCACCTTCTCCCGAGCAGCTGGCAACATCCTAGACAACCAGGCAAGCAGAGCCCGTTTCCTTCCTCGCCTCTTTGTACCTTTGGGTTTTGTATTCGGTGCACCGGTTTTTTAAATCGCTGCCCGTCGTCGTAGCTAACGCACAGTGAGCATCTGCTTTGTGCCAGGCAGGCGCTCTTTGGAGTGTTTTACAGAAGACGTCACTTCTGGATTGCCAAACCACTTCCTAGGGCTCTTCGCAAACGGTCGCTTTGTGTACGATAACTTACTGCATCCCCTGTCGGTGACCGCTTGATCCTGACACCTGCCTATCATATTTGCAACGTAAGCCGCAACTTTCTTCCGTCGTCTTGTTTAAAATGTTCTGTCGGATATAGAGATGTAAATATCCATGTTCCCTAAGTAGACATCAGCTAAAAATAACTTTGGTGGATGAAACATAAATGCTACGATGTCTGAGTTATAAAGACTAAGTTTGTTTTCTCCTGAGAAAATGTAAATTGAGGAGGTGATCTTGAGCAGAGCTGTTGATCATTTAGCTCTCCATCCTTAAGCAAGTCCACTTAGGAACCTCCGTGTACAGAGGGCACAGGGAGGTGGAGCGAGTTGCCCAGGGTTACCCTGCTGGCATGTAGCGATGCTGAGATCCCAGCCCAGGGCCCCTGACGCCGGCGCGTGTGCTGTGTCCCTGTGCAAGGCGCCGCTCTACGGAAGACAGCATTGGCCAGTCTTAGAGGCACTGTCGGCACTCCAGACATTTTCTTTCATTTAAAAACAATCTACACTTACTGAGTGCTGTGTTCACGTTTGTCTCCAGGAAAGTGTATGTGTTTTTTAACTTTCGGACAATTTAAAAGAATGACCTGTACATGGTAACAAAAATTCAAATAACACAAAACGGTGTGTGTGTGGGGGAAAACTATGTCCCCTTCAAACTCCGATCCCAGAGGCAGCCGTGGTTTTTTATGCATCGTTCCTGAGCTATTATTCTGTGCATACAGATGTTTATAAACATATGTACCTCCCTTCTTTACACAAGCAGGAGCATCGATATAGTGTACAGTACAGGACGCGTCTCAGAGGCTCTTGATTTTTTTCGCTTAGCAATCCATCTTGGTGCCCGCTCCATACCGGAGCATAGGGAGCTGTCACATTGTTTCCCACAGCTGCGCAATATTCTTTGTTGTGGGAACACCAGGTTACATTGACGCAGCCCCTTATTGGTGGGCCGTGTTCAGTCTTTCATTACTATAAACAGAGCCTCAGGGACCATCTTAACAGGTGGCCTCATTGGGTATGTGGACAAGTTTTGATGCAGGTGAGATTCCTGGGGGAAGACTTACTGGGTCAAAGGGTTTGTGAAGAAAGTTCCGAAGAGCAAATGGAGGAAAGTGAGTAACAGAAGTGAAGCAACTCGCCCAAGGTCACAGCTGCTAGGCGGCGGCGCTCTCTGTGCATCTGGCCAGCGTCGTTTCGGAGCGCAGGCTCTGAGCCACCCCGCACTGCGAATCACTGCGTCCTTCTTTCTTTCCAGTCGAAACTGACCATCAGCTTTAGGGGAGGGAAACGTTTTGAATTTCCTTTCAAATATTTGCTTCGCGTCAAGTAATCAGGATGCCATGAGCACTATATATATCAAGAAGACAGAAGACGGGCGTGGGCTCTGGTAGCTTCTCATGTTTATGTTGATAAGGGATTAGTTCCTCCTGACATTTTACACTGATGAGTCTGATAGTTAAGGTGTGGCTCACTTTGAGCTGCTGCGACACACAAACCCAAATGTGTACGATGACTCAAAAGCAATAGATGTTTGTTGCTCACACATATTAGACCCCAGACGGGGGCATCTCCTCCCAGCAGGGATCTGGGTACCCAGCCTCCTTCCTCTTTCTGGCTCCACTGTCTTCAACATGTGGCTCCCATGTTCGTCCACATCCATTCATTCTGTGTTCATCTCTGCCTCGCCCCAGAACCTGGGGTCTTCACTGCATGGGACATGCCCATAAGTCTCTGATGGAAGAAAACCGATAGGAGAAATAAGAACGTGAGAGGTCTCGCATGAGAGGTTTCTGTGGTCCAGGAATGGGAGTTGATCACAGCCTTCCTGCTGCCTTCCTGTGGGCTAGAACTCTGTGGCTTGGCCCCATCCAACCAGAAAGCAGACGCTCATGTAACCCAGGTGTGAGCCCTGGAAGACGATGGCATTATCCAGTTGGCAAGGCAGAGGGCGGAGTGGTAAGAGCACCAGGCTTGAGAGTCAGAACACCTGGTTCTAACTCCAGTTCTTGTCAGCAGTCTGTGTGATGACTTGGGAAAAGCTGTCTGGCCCCTCTGGACCTCAGTTTTCCAGTCTTTAATGTCGGGGCTTGGACTATGCAGAGGAAACTCCAGCACGGATGTTTTCTGAGCTGATTTAAGTCAAAGCTGATTTGGGGGGACCTCCCGGAGACCCCTGAGCTGGCAGAACAGCTCAGGCAGGTCCATGTTCAACCCCCATGAGGTAAGCAGCAGGAACCATGTTGGTGCGTAGAGGGCACTTAATAAATCTCTGTGGAACAAACAAATGGTCACCCCTCATGCCAAGTCTTTTCAGGAGAAGGAACGGGCTTACCGTGGTTAGCTGACTTCAGGTCATGCTGTTGGAAGACAGCAGACAAGAGTTCTCCAGCCCAGGCCTTCTGGCCCCACAGCTGATGCAAATCAGACATAAGGGAGGAAGAGGTGAACGCAGTCCCAGTGACAGCATGTGAGGACTGGGAGAACCGGAAAGTCAAAAAAAAAGAGACAGTGTGAGTTGTCAGACCGGCCCGAAGGCCCCTGTGTCCCCGCAGAGGGTTGGAAGCGACCATCCCAGTGGTCCAGGTTCGCTGCCTCTCCCCACAGCCCAGGGCCGTCAGTGCGCAGAACATGCCCTTAAATCTCTGCGGTCCCTTTGGACATGTGTTCAGGAAGGAGCAGACGGAGCTGTGGGTGGGTTTGCAGGAATGCAGCTCCACTTCCGGCAGCTTTCAAGGGAATAACCAGGAAACGATGGAGAACTGCTTGTGAAACAGCGAACAAAGCAGAGTGAAAGTTCTGTGTGTGTGTGTGTGCGCGCGCGCGCGCACGTGCGCGCAGCGTGATTCCAGTCATGCTATCCTGCTGTCTTTCTGTCCACGTCTCACGTGAGCTTAGGAGAAAAGACCGGAAGGTAGTCGTGCTGGACATTTCCGGCCTCCATAGAGTGTGGCTCTAGGGTGTGGCCGGAAATGTGGCTCTAGAGAGGCCTCCGGTGTGAAGGGCAGTTTGTTGGCAGCACAAATGATGGTGACAAAGACTTCGTATCGCCTTGCATGTTCTCCCAGCATAGCCGCCTGGCTCCACAGTACCCTAACTCTGTGGTTTGGTTTGGCTTGGTTTGGTTTTCTCTAAACAGCAATGCTGGGCAGGTGATAGAACAGCACGAGATCAGACTTTGCTTTATAGACATTTCACTTCGGAAACTTGTGAAATCGCAAGTTCTTCCTTCAATGACTGCACTTAAAAAATAATTTGCACATTATCAGTTCTGTCCTGAATGGAGCCCACGCCAAGGACACCAGCGAAAGCTTTGTTGGGCTGACCTGTCCAGGGAGGGGCTGTCTCCCGGACCTGCCGTCCACCATGCCAGAAGGAAATGCAACTGAATAATATGACTACGAGGCCATTAAGTGCCTCGCTTCACGGCATGAACACCTTTACACAATAAATTTGGAAATGTCTCAAGAAAACAAAACTGTTCCACGAGCACAGATGCTATAACTTTTAAGTTTTAAATGAAGTGCAAATCCTCCCTACCTCCCATGACAGAAGGTCAAAGCATTCTGGGTCAAATGGGAAATTCCTGCAAAAACGTATGAGGTTGGCGTCTGCTGCCTTTGTCTGGAACGACGGAAGACTATCTCCAGAAATAAGGGTTTCATCAGCTTTCCACATCCAAAGACTCCTTGGAGTGTCGGTCAGGCTGTTGTCTGTTTTTGCGTCTGCCCATGGGCCATGTGCGATGCCACACAACGCCTGGAACGGTGAGGAGGCTTCTGCAGCTCTTGCCAGTGTGCGGTCTGGCTGGGAGCTGGGCGAGGACAGCATCTGTCCAGGCACATGCTGGGTTCACCCAGACAGATACCTCGTCTTCCATTGATGATCCGGTGGCAGGAACGTCGTGCTGTTTCAAACACGGATGTTTGGCTAAAAGGGTGTTGAATCTGTGACCAACTCAGAAACATTTGGTGAGAGGCCCCGGGACATCACAGAAGATGCAGAGGCGATACCGTGAAGGGCTAAGTTGGAAAGGCTCAAGGCATCTCCTGGACCCAGACAGACACTCGCCGGCCACAGAGCGGCCATGAGCCGGGGCACAGAGGGAGGGGTCGCACCATGCTGCTGCTCCTGCTGCAAGTCTGCGCTGCGCTGGAGGCCCCGGGCGGCCTGGGACACTGTGGTAACAGGCTGGCCTCACCGCTGACTGCTCGGCTGGCAGGTCCCACTGGAGTTGGGCCTTGGAGCATCTCGGAGGCACAGACCTGGCGTCTCTCATGCACCGTTGTCTCCCGGGTTCTGCTCACCACAGCGTTTCTCATGTCCTCCAGCCACACGTCCCAAAGGACTCAGATTCCTGACCGGAAACTGGTGGAGAAGGGGAGGGGCAGAGAATGGAAGGGCTTGAACCAGAGACCACGCTGGGCTCGCAGTTGCTCTCTGGATTTTTGGAAATGACCTCATCCAGACAAGCTTTGGGGTTGGGCAAAGCTTGGTTCATATTCTGACTCAACACGTCAGTAGTGACGTGGGCAAGTCATTTGGCCTCCCTAAGACTCAGTGTCCTTTGCTACAAAATGTGGGTGGCAGCACCGGGTGGGGGCTAGAGGGCTGAATGAAATAAAATCTGTAAGTCTGGGTCTGGGTTCAGACCCAGAACAGACCCCCCAGTTAATGGGAGTTGCCATGACTTTACTCTTTGAGAAGAACGTTGAGATTTTCAACAGGACCAATTTGCCAGGTCAGAGTCTTTGTGACCAGGGCACCCTTGGAAGCCGGTAGGATGTTTTTGGGTTTCTGCCACTACCCATTGAACTTCAGTTACTACCCCAGTGCAGTCAGCTCTGGGCACTTACGAGGACATCTGGGGGGACGGACATTCTTACAACCGTAGCTACTGGACTAAAAACTGCAAGGACATTTCTCGGTGACTGTAGAACAGGCTTTTAAAAATTGTTTGCAAGTGTGTGTTGTACACCTGAAACTAATATAATGTGTCAACTGTAATTGAAAAATAAAAAATAATACAAAATTGTTTGCAAGTGAGCTCCTACACGCATGTACACACACACGCCATTCCTGTTAGCCAAGGAACTGACCTGGCCAGTTTTATGTAACTTACATGTCATATCCAAGCACACGTGAGGAAGGATAAAAACGCCCCAGTGGACTTCCGAGGATTACAGCTCTTTTTGTGAGCAGGTGTCCAAAACTGATAGAGGCTAGAATGTGCCGGGCTGTGAAACCAGAACTGGATCTCTCTAGAAGCCTGGCAGGGCCCCTGCCTTTAATCCCCGCTGAGAGGTAGAGGAGGGTTGCCCAACGAGCCTGGAAGTTGCTGACAATCAGGCGCCTCAGCCTGGGGCTAAATCTGTCGGGAGCAAGTTCTCAATGGGTCAGAACACAGAAGACATTTTTCAGATTGTAGAAAGTGCTGGGGCCACCCTGCAGAAGCCCCCCACAACCCAACTGAACCCTTGAAATAATATCTTTCGGCCTCCTTGGTCTCTGCCTCCGGAAGAATACAATCCAGGTCCCAGCCAGGAACCCGGGACACCGGGGAAGGTGTATCCCACTGACACTTTGAAACTCTAGGTAAGTGTCTTCCGCTCTCTGCCCCAATAGCTGGAGACTAGAAACAACCCAAAGGTGAGAAGCCTGGGTAAATAAATGACGGTGCGTCTAAACAAACAGTGGGATGCTATGCAACCATTAAAAAAAAAAATACGATGCTTTTCAGTGTACTGATGTGTGTGATCCCCAAGATATATTACGGAGAGGAAACCACAAGGCTCACAATAGGGACTATGGCGTGCTACCTTTTGGCAAAGTGAAATAAAATAAAATAGGGGTGGCGTATAGGTTACACTTACGTTATTCATAGATTGCTGTGGAAGGACGTGTAAGAAACTGGTGTCAGTGGTTGCCCCTGGCAACCACACTGGATTCAAGATAAGACAAAGACTTTTTACTGGTCGTCTCATTTTTTTTTTTACTTTGTGCCTCATGTATCGTTTATCTAAATGTAAACTATATTTTTCAGCTTTATTGAGGTATGATGTACATACATACCATAAGATCGCACCAACCTCAAGTGCACTACGCGATGAGTCCTGTCAAACGCGGGGCGTAACATTTCCATCACCCCGCACGGTCCTTCCAGACCCCTTTGCAGTCAATCTCTGCCCATTGGCCCCTGGCAACCGCTGATTTGCCTTTTATGACCACGATTTTGCCTTAACAATAGTTTTGAATTAAAAAAAAATTCAAATCCTGATATGAGTATAGCAGTCAATAGTTCTGTCGTGTTAAAAAAAAAAAAATCTTGAATGTAGATCTTGTTTTTAAAAAAATTCTGCGGTTGCTTCCTGCAAGAATTTGGTTATGAGGAAGGGGATGGAGTAGACGTACTAAGTTACTAGGACTCAAAAAATTAAGGACCAAAGCTGCCTGCTCCACTTGGAGCGTCCGTTCTTGAAGAATAGCTTGCCGCATTTTTAACCCCCTATCCACTTTTATGGCCTGGTGCTGAGCAGGCCTAGAGGATTTCATTTTTACCTAGAATATCTTGAAAAGATCTAGCCCCGTCCTAGGCCTTTTGGTAACATTCCCTCGATTTCACAGATTTCAGAGGCTTCCTGTGCTAGAGGGTGGACATGCAGAGGTAGACACCCCTCGTCCTTTTCTCTCCAGGGGCTGGCTATCCAGAAAGAATTCAACATGTAAATCAGGCCCTACAGAGGGGTGGCCTGGGGGCCTTGGTCCAGTCCTGTTTGATGTGTTTTGAAAACAGCTTGCTTACAAAGTATCTCGCAGAGCATGCACCCTCTGATTCAACAGAGGTCCTCCTCCTCGCTCTGTCAGCTTTTCTCATTTATATTACCTGCCCGGGCCCTTTAAAGCATTTGAGTTTGAGACAACTGTTCGGTGTGATAAGTGCAGCACAAGAGATATGAATAAGAATTGCACTAAGTCCTGGGGATGGAGAATAGCTTTTGTAGGCAGGAAAAGAGAAGGAGGAAGACGAGGTGTTCTGGTGTCTAAGGTCCATGGTGTCTTTTATCACACCCCTGAAATGGGCCCTGGAGCAGAAGTGTGGCTCTGTCATGCATAACCAATAACCCCACAGCGTTTTGATATTGTAAAAGCATTCTCCCATCGTCTCTGAAAAGACAGCTTGGCTAAGTGATCTGCCAGTTGGAAAAATGTAATTAAGAGTAATCCTTCAATGTTTGATTTATAACTGGAAACCAGCTATAAGGGCAAAGCAGAATGTCGTCGGATGAGGGTGAAATGCCTCATTACTGTGGATTTTCTAGCTGAAGCGTGTTCTATCCTTCTCTTCCTTCCTTAACAATAGCACTTAGCAGTCGGGACCGGCTTCCGCTGGGAGGGAAGAATATGGTTCATAAAAAGGGAAGTGCTCTGAACCACAGTCTCTCTCTCAGGAATAACCATCTGCTTTTTACTTCCAACTGCTAATTCAATGTGCTTTGGGATCAGGCTTCTCCAAACCCCCATCTCAATGTTCTTGGTCTCTCAACTTAGTTTTTTACCTCCCTGAATTTCTGGCATAATTATGTTAAGATTACTAGCAAGTCCCAACACTGGCACTGTCCAAGGGCCAATAATGGGCATCTAGTTGATGTAACACCTTCCATAATGACCATCCTTGTTGATATAACTTTATCCATAATGGGTGAACACCAATAATGTTCATTCTTGTTGATTTAACACTTTCCATGCCAATACCTTGTGTAACAGCCATCCTCATGACCATAACACTTTCCTAATGATTGTCCTTGTTGAATAATACCTTCTATAATGGCCTTCCTTATTGATGTGGCGCCTTCCATAATGGCTGATCTTGTTAACATAACACCTTCCATAAGAGCCATCTTCTGATGCAATGTATCTCATAACGGCCCTCCTCTTTGACATAAGACCTCCTGGTCCAAAGTGGGTGAGAAAAGCATATGTCTGTCTGGCCCCAAAGACTTCCAGGACTATGCAGCCTTGCTTTGCTGACCTGTTTCACCTTGGGCTACCTGGTTGGCCAGAAGAACCACTTTATTGACCTGGCGCATGGTCATTATCAAGGTTGCCCAGGGTCTGTCATTCATGAGGAAGAGCTGGAGTGGGGGCTCCGAGGAGCAAGATTGCAGGTCGACAGAAAGGCTCATGATAGGGGGAGTCTTGTTGGGATGACTAGCCTCCTTCCAACCTACGAGACGTTTTCTGGGATCACAGGAGCCTCTATACTCGGGCAAAGGGCAGGGTAGACATTCAGAGTGGGTGTTAAGGAAAGAAAACACTTCTCTCACTGTTGGTGGCGTTGAATGGTATATGCTGAAACAAGTCTCTGACATCTGTCCCTCCTTAGCCGGGGATGGGCTCAGGCTGCCCCGCAGCCTCTGACCTTGAGGGTGGACGTCTGGGAGTAGCAGTAGATGCATGGACTTCAGAGTCGGGTGCGACTGGGTTTGAATCTCAGCTGTGCCTCTTCCCAGCTGTGAATATGAACAGTCTACCTAAACGAAATGGATAGAGAGTACCCGGCACGTGGCGGATGCTGGACAAATAGGGGCCGGTAAGTTATTGCCATCATTCCTGGTGCCACCTCCCATGAGCCTTCCGTCTCAACCGGCCCCTCCGCAGCCTAACGCTTCCGCAGTCTTTGGGTTTTGAGGCCAGGCTAACACTGGATCTCTCCCTGATTTCTGGTTTGCATCTGAGCTGCCCGTAAGTCTAGGGGAGATGACCCGCCGTAAGCTCTTTTGGTCACAGTGTCACCTTCTCCCTGACCCATTCATCCACCTCCCTCCCTGTCACCTTCCAGCATCTGGAAGCTTTATAACAAATACAATGTTCTTAGACATCCTTGTTGATGTTCATTTCCATGAAAGCTGTCCACTTGGCATAACCCCTTTCATAATGGTACCTTGGCTGAGAGGGGAAGACTTAGTGTCCGAGATAGTACCTTAGACTTGTCCAAACCTCTTCCCTTGGGCAGCTCAGCAGGTCCTGCCTGGTACCCCATCTGGTTATAAGTTCTATATTAGTTTTCTATTGCTGCGTGACAGATTGTCACAAACTTAGTGACTTAAAACAACACCCACTAATTAGCTGGCAGTTCTGTAGGTCACACGTCTGGACAGTTCTGTAGGTCACACGTCCAGTTACGGTGTGGCTAGTTTCCCTGCTGAGTCTCACTGGGCTAAAGTTGAGACATCCACCAGGCCACTTTCTTATCTGTAGCCTGGAGTCCTCTTCTAAGCTCACGTGCTTGTAGCAGAATTCAGTTCCTTGTGGCTGTAAACCTAAGGGCCCCCTTTCCTTGCTGGCTGACAGCCAAGACTGCTCCCAGCACCTTTGCCCTGTGGCCCTCTCCTTCTTTCTTCAAAACCAGCTACAGAGACTCTCACTCACATCACATCCTTTCACACGTCGAATCTCTTTCTCCAGGAAAAGCTCGGTCTCTTTTACGGACTCATCTGATTAGGTCCGCCCCACCAGCCTAAAGTCAGTGGGGCCGCACGGCAGAACCTAGCCGTGCGAGTGACGTCCGTTCTTACTCTGAGTCCCACACTCAGGGGACTACGCAAGGGGGTGGGTCTTTGGGGTGGTCTTAGAATTCTGCCTACCTAGGGTTCCGAGGCTCAGGGGCTTCGTCCCACCTTAATGATGGTGGCCATCACAGCCCCATTCACTGCACGTCACACACGTGGCCTCATTCCAACGTTTGTAGAAGCCCCACACAGATCGCGTGTCTAGCCAAATACTGCAGATGAGAAACTCGCAGGTTAGGGAGGTGAGGTGGCTTGTCCAAGCTGGCCCAGCCGAGCATGCGTCCGAGCTCTCAAAGCAGAAGGGGTTACATCAGGTTGAGTGACGGAGGGCAATACTCAGAGGGCCCCCAAAACAGGTCTCTGTCTTAACAGAACCTTCCCTCCTGTACCTCTCCCCACCCCCATTTCCTCCTAAGTGGATTTTGAAGGCTGTAAGCTGAACTAAATCAAAGGTGGAAGCATTAATAATGAAGTATTTCCCTGCCACCCCGACCTTTAACTCTCCCATCATCCTTTGAGGGACAATGAATAATAAGGTAGAAATTTGGAGATTGACTGATCGAAGTATGTGGAAAAGCCTTTTAAACTAAACTTATTTTTCATTTCTCCAGCTCGTAGCTTATGTTCAGGCAAGTGAGAAAGTTTTCTTTTCTACCACTCCTATCCACCAAAGAAGACAGTCTTGTCAGACTCTTTCTCAAGGCTGCTGTGCAAGCCTGTCCCCAAGCCGGAATCCATTGTTCGGTCTATGGCCTGGGGGCCACGGGCAGAAAGTTGAGGTCTCTGAGGACTCGTGGCCAGCAGGCTGAGTGGTGGCGCTCGAACTAGATTTTCGCTCTTCAGAGACACGCCCTTGCTTATTTTTCGGAACTGCCTCTTTTGCGTTTTCTAGTTATTGACGACATTGTGGGCTTAAAGGAAAAGTCCCCCCCCCCTCTTCTCGCAAAGCGATTGTCGTGTATAAGCATGACTTTGCGTCAGTGTGGTTTTGCTCGGTTTTTGGTTGTTATTCGAATCGATGATCAGCAGTTAATTCCCAGGTTGGAAAGCAGAGCACCCCACCCCCCCACCCCTGCCCCCTACATCTTGCTCCATGAAATCAGCAAGACACCAGAGGGCAAAAAGGCCCCGAGAGCCCTCCTCAGATTCACAGAAGCAGGAAGTAGAATGCTGGTTGCCAGGGGCTGGGACAGTGGGGCGGGGCTCACTCTTTTGTGGGGACAGAGTTTCAGATGGGGAAGTTGAAACGCTCTGGAGAGGGATGGTGGTGGAGGTTGCACTACGATGGGAATCTACTCGACCAGTAGCACGCTTAAAAATGGTTACCGTGGTACAGGTTATAGTACGTGTACTTTACCACCATGAAAATGGGGGGAACTTGTTTCCAGGGCTTCTTTGTGACTAGCATAGAAGGATGAGTGCTAACTCTCCCCGGTTTTGCATGTTTTCAACCCTCCCCCTCACCCATACACACACAGGTAAAGCACACCTTGCTTTGTAAACATACTCCTGTGTCTGACTCGAAGCCTCTGCTTAGAGGAAGTCTCGACGCACCCCCGGGCCCCTCGTTCAGCAAGGCCCAGGGACAGGAGCCTCCCACCCCAGCATCACTCTCTGCACTCAGTCAGGGTTCAGACCACAGGTCAGGACCATTAAATCAGAAGCTAACAGGCTTTTCTTTTCCACATACAGAGTCGGGCAAATGTAGCTCCGACCGTGAGGCTCTGTCAGAACCTGGTACCATAAGATCAGAGACTAAGCGTTGGTCAGGAGACCCCGCGGCCAGCACTGCACAGGCGCAGGGGGAGACTCGGGGGGTGGCGGGGGGGGGGTGGTTTGAGCATCTCATCAGAGAAAGTTTCAAATAGTTAGCAACGGTTTTTCCTGAGTTTTAAAAATTGTCATATTGAGACGCATATACAATAAGTATGTAAATTTTAAGTGTCCAGCTTGATAAGTTTTGCACATGTAGATACATACATACGTACACAGGTACACTCCCACATCGTTCCAGTCCCCTAGATTTCCTCTTACCCCTTCCTAGTTCATACCTGTCCCACAGAGGTTCACTTATGCGAGCACAGATTGGTCTTGTCTTCTTGAACTTGATGGAAACGGAATCGTACAACATGTAGGTTTTCGTGTGTGGATTCTTGTTTAACCATCTCCCTGCTAACTTTTCATCAGAAGAACTTGAACAATTACTTAATCTCTGGTGGCAAGGTGGGGTTGTGGGACCGAAGGACTTTATGGCAGGAACACTAAAGAAATTGAAAATTCAGTAACTTCTAAACATTTAGCAGGCGGGCCGCCGTTCTGTGCATGTCCCTGAGCACGTACACAGCGGGGTTTTCTCATCTGCCCCTTTGACTTTCCCCATCAGTCCCTGTGATCCTCAGTGACGTTCATGGTCATCATGATACACTCTTTAAGGTCTGACAAAATTAATCTTTTTGAGGTTTCATAAAAGATTACTGTGATTTTAAATGGGCCCTGTGACATTTTAGCATGAGATCATGAATTATTTACGATGGTCGTAAATTGATTTATAGTGTTTAATTCTGTAATTCTGGCGTTTCAAAGTCTGTCATTATGCAGCTTTCTCTAACTCTCTGGGGTCCTCTTTGAAATCACCCCTCCACCCAGCATGGCTCAATTCGATCTGGAGTTAAAGCCCAAGTCTTGGGTTGTCAAGAAGCTTTCAAATGGCCGCAGTCCCAGGGTTTGGGTGGTTCCATGCAAATCCTTTACCACTTCGGAAAAATAATACACAACACAAGCCCTGCGGACAGGCGATCACCAGTGTCTCCCGTGGAGGATTGTTCAGTTACTTTAGAAAATAAAGAACTTGCATCATTGCACATAAGTTTCTTTCCTAAGGAGTTTGGGGATTCAGAGTGCGGAGTGAACGACTGGACACAACACTCCCCTATTTTGATGAGCTGTTCCAACGAGTCAGACTGACCAGGAATGCACAGAGGTTTCTTCTAACATTGCTCTTTGAACTTTATTTTACTGTCCTCTAGGATCACTCTAAGCACTATGGAAATAGTAAACTATTTTAAAGGGAACTGTGAGTCTCTCACCCCTACCAAAGGAAAAGGAAATCTGATAGATAGGGGTTTGAGGAATTCTCACTGGCAGCGACCTGGAGAAGTGAGCCCCACAGGCCAGGGCTTCTGAAGGATGCTTTTCTACCAAGACCTAGCAGTAACCCTTTATACGCAGTGCTTTGTTCTAGAATCGTGGCTGTTTTTCTTTTGCCACCCAACCCCTGCTTCCTGTGCCCACACCCTCTAGGCAAACCTCACAAAGCTATAGAGCCATCCACAGCCAAACCTTTCTCAGTCCCCTGCACTGAGCACACTGCCCCAAAAATACACAAAAGAAGAAACCATGCCCCAGGGAACTTTAAGTTTAAATCCAAACTACACTTCCAGATTGTTCTGACATGGAGGAGGATTTGTATTACTGCATTGTGCCCATTTAACCATTTCAAACAGGCATCTGTGCCTTTTGCTGTCCTGGAGATCCCCTGGGAGCCTACTGCTGGGAAATGTTTTATTTCATCCTGATTGACTTCGTTGGCAAGAACAAACCATTTTCAAAAAAATCCCTGGCTGTGTGCGGAATTCCTCGGGCAGGGCCAGCTCTGCCGAAGAGTCGTTTATCATGGGCTGGGCTCCGGGATCAGACAGCTCAGGAATACAACCTGGCCCTGCCCCTCGTTAATCATTTATGCCTGAACCAGTTAGTTACTTAGCCTCTCTGAGCCTCAGTGTCTTCATCTGTAAAAGGGTAATTAATATTAGGACCTACTCTACAGGGTGGGTGGTCGCGGAGTCTGCACGTAGGAAGCTCTCGCTGGGTGCTCAACGCAGTTATGATGTATGCAGGCCTGGTGTCTAGATTCCAAAGGTGCCTCATCCAAGAGAGACTGATGAGTTTCTGCAACATCACCTTGGGTGGTGGTCCTCTTTTATGTGAATGCGGGAAATGAACTATTTCCAGGTAGGCAGATGGGTCGACCTCCTGCTCCTGGTGAGACGTTCACTTCCATTTACCAGTCTGTGAACAGAGATGGCCAAGTCAATGCCAAATGGACTGAAGGTGGGTGAAACCAATTCGTCTCTCCACTGCCTGTAGGTCTCACTGTCCCAGGTCCACTAGATCGGTAAAAGTCCAAGGTCGGTGGCCTGACAGTCTGGCACCCCTTCCCCACAGCAGGTCCCATTACATGGGTTATCCTGGTGATGCTGCCCTGCCCCGGCCCCTGGCGTCAGCCAACGGCTCCACGCACTTTATACGAGGGGCAGCACTCCCTTTCTGCTGGGTGACTTGACCAGCCTCGGCAGCTTCCAGGAGGGCAGCTCAGTGTGGTACCCCGGGGCAGTGGAGAGGGCAGGGGTGCGGAGGTCAGGCCAGAATGTCCCAGCTGCCTCCTAAACTCGGCAAACGGGAAGTGAAGTCACTTCTCTGAGCCAGGGAGAGAGGATCCTGGAGTCACATGAGTCAGCACATCTCGAAGGCACTTAACAGCCGGAGAGCAGGGCCAGGGCAGGGCAGGGCAGGGAAGGTATGGAAAATATAAGGAGGCACCTAACTTGCACAACCCTGCGAGTAAGTGCCTCCTTAAAGTTCGCCCTTAGGTGCCTTACCTGCCTCGCTTCACCCCAGCCCAGCCAGCCAGGCCTCTGGGATTTAGACCGAGATCCAAGCTGCTGCTATAGCTGTTTGCTTGCTTAAGATGCCCCAGCACTAGTATTAGTAGTTGTACTATGCTATAACTCATCATATCAACAATAACGACAGCTAACATCGATCGATATACCTGGCACCGTTCACTTTCTAAGTATTAACTCATTTAGTCCTTACAACAATTTCATTATTATTCCCATTCGCAGATGAAGAAATTAAGGCACGGAGACGGTAAGGAATTTGCCCGAGGGGACATACAGAGCTGGTATGTGGTAGAGCCAGGACTCAAATTCAAGAATCCAAGCTGATAACCACGACAGGAAGCTGCTAAAATATGCTGGTCCCACTGGGTGAAGCCCAGACTGCATGACCAACAACCAAGCCCCTTCCCAGCCTGGCCCCCGCCTCTGTCCCCAGCCTCCTCCACCCACATTTTCCTTGCCCTCTGGCCAAAACGAACTCCCTGGAGTGGCTCCAAAGAACCTGTGTTCTTCGTACCTCTGTGTCTTTGCACCTGCTGTCCCCACCACCTGTCCTTCCTGACAGCCGTTTCACTCTCCCTCTCCGGCCAACTCCTGTTCGTTTTCCAAGACCCATCTTAAGTCACGCCTCCTCTGTGAAGCCCTCCTTGACCACTCCCCCCACCCCCACCCCGGGTGTTAATAGCTGACCCTCAGTGTCTTCAGAGAACCTTGACCTTCCTTGGCGCCTTCGAGTTGCTGACTGTCAGGTAGCATGTGGCGGGACAGACTGACGGGCAATCGGACCTGCAGGGAATAAAGAAGGAGAAGTCATGCAAACGGGCTGAGTGTTTCCACTGGGTGGATGTGAGGTGGAAGGGTGAATTGCGGTCCCTTCTGCTGGTGTCACACTTCCTTGTGCTCCCAACGTGTGAGCATCCCAGGCTCTCAGGGAATATCCACGATTTATTTATTTAGTCTGGTGCTCAACCCAAGAAACAGGGATCCGCTCCGTGGATGAGCAAACCCAGCCACAGCTGGCGAAGCTGTCGAGAGAGGGATGTTGGTGCGCAGTGTGGCGTCTGCCTAAGAGAGGACAGGACTATGTTGGCCAAAGCGACTTTGCCCCGATAGGCTCGCCTTGGAATTTGACTCCCATGTAGGCTGTGACTGATCAGCGAGGCCGACTCGCGATTACGCTGCTGGGCTCCTGCGTCTGTTTCGTGCTCAGCCTCCGGGGCACCATTTGTCTTAAAATGGTTCTCTCTCTCTCAGTGCCCAGGCTGTGGCCAGGCCTGGCCGGAAGCTGCTCAGTTCACCATCATTGGACAGAGAGAGTGTGTGACAGCTGAGCCCACCAGAAAACCCCACCCAGATTTGAGGCAGCTGGTTTGGCCCCCACCTAAGAAATTCTAAATCACATATTTTATTTAGTCTTTTAAACTGTGTTTGACAAATCTGGTGTTTATCTGGTGGAATCCCTGTCTTTGGTTTGTTTCTCTTGCAAGGACGTAGGATGGCGGGGAGAAGTAACCGGGGTGTTTGTATAAATATCCTGATGATTAATGAATGGTGATTAAAACAATTGGAAATTCCCGCCCAAAAAGCCGCCGGTGAGGCAGAAACTAGCAAAAGTGTCCTAATAAGGAGAGGTCGGGAGGCAAGAGAGTGAAAATTGCTGTGACTCATGGGCCCACGTGTGGTGCCTGCAAGCTTTCCAGAACGTTCTGGGCCCTGCTCCCGTGAGGGTCGGCTGGGATTTCTTTCAGCCGGTAAGACCTCGAAATCACAGCAGAATGTGAAGCTTTGTCTGGGTTTCTGTGAATCCTGGGTAATAGATCTCCCGGAATAGTGCACCAATGAAATCCCAAGTTCCTGGGGTTTTCTCTAAAATCACAGTACACGTTTCAAGCGCTTAGAGGTGCCGGCCCTGCTTGCGGGGGGGCGGGGGCAGGAGGCCGAGGTTTATTCCACAGCGTTGGGATTTCCAGCTTCGAGGTGTGATTAATGGTGGTGAGTGGGGTAGAGGGAAAACACACAAGCAGAACGGCCTCAAACCCCAAGTATTTGTCATAAAACCGAGTTATAAATTATTTTACTCCAACAGTGGGGTTCTTTCTGCTACTTTCATTACAGCGACATGAGTGCCTCTGGAGTGGTAGAATTGGCGATGGGGGGTGGGGAAGGGGAGTCCAGATTTCAAGTCTGTACGTGGCGGAATCATCTTCTCACTCCCTCTCTGCCCCTCTAGCTGGCATATTTACCATGGAGGATGAGGGGGGCAGTTGGAAATGACAGCCCTGGGGGTGAGGTGGCCTTGGCAGTGACTCTAGGAAACAGCCCATCATATAAATTGTCTCCACCTGCCAAGGTGGGTCAGACCTGGCCTTGGTGTCGTTAGCTTGATGTTTCCTCTGGGCCGTGAGTTGGAAGCCAGGCGGGGACTATGCCACCCAGGTTCTCTGGGCTGCGGGACCGGGCAGTAGGACGTGCTGGGTTTGTCATCTGAAGTCCGAACAAAGAAACGTGGTCAGACGTTAGAAATACACCCCGATCGAGTCACTTAACCCTTACACAAGGCTTTGTATCCTTTGTTTGTGAAATGAACTGGAGTGAAAATCTGGGTTATTTAGATCCAGAATTAACAAAAATAAGTAACTGAGGTACCATTAGTGATTCATGAAGGAAGGATCAGCATAGGCACATTCAGTAATTATAGTCAGACAGCTGGCTCTGCGTGGGGCGGGGAGTGGGTTCCCACGCCATAGACCCAATAAAGTGCTCCCGGCACAGATCCCAGGTCCCGTGATGGGCCTATTGGCATGTGGGACTTTACCATTTTTAAAGCCCTCCAGACGTCAGATTTAGAAATCCCCAGTCTAGACTATTAATCCCCCTGGGACGGGGACTCTGCCTGTTTCTGTCATTAAGTCATGTGCACTGAGTATGGTCCCTAGAACATATTATGGACCCAAAAAGTGTTTGTTAAATGAATACATGATTTAAAGTTTCTAAAAGAAAAAAAAAAAAAAAAAGCTTCCAAAAGAGATTGTACATTTTTCTATGGCATTCATTAACAATAGAACATATTGTCGTAGCCCCCAAATTATTTGGGGGACCGATCCGCCTGAAAGCAGGAAGGAAGAACTGAGTAGAGAGATGGTGGCGAGATTAGCCTCGTTCTTCTCAAAACATAATTTAAAAAATATTTCACATACCTCGAGAGAAACTAGGCCAACCCCATAACATTATTAAGCCATATTTTAACTATGGGCATGATTATTCTTTCTTATTTATTTATTAAGTGCCGACTCTGTGGAGAAACACAATCTTTCTAACACAAGTTTTTGTTTCTCTTTTTTGTTTATTAAGACATAACTTATGTGCAGCCAACATCACCAATTTTAAGTATCCAGGTTGCTGAATGGTGGTGTGATCCCTGCCATGGTCAAGATCTAGAGAGGTTCTCTCATCTCAAAGTGTCTCCTTCAGCCTCAGGCACCTGCTGATCTGCTTTCAGTCTATCACTTCATTAAACTAATAATAATCATAATCGTAGAGCCAGGAATTTTAAAAGGACGCATTGGCCAAAGGGTGTAAAAGCACACAAGGGAAAAATGTGAGTGAGAAAGACATTGGGCTGCGGGCCGGGCTGTAGACCTGTGACTCCACTGGATACTAAATTAGTCCCACCGGTGACCCACAACTGGAGGCCACAGAAGAGCATCCTGAGCAAATAACATGATAACTAACAAATAACGTGATAAGCCGTGTTTATGCTTACAGAAGAATGCGAGAGTCGACACACACCGCTTTGCCATAGATCCGACGACTGGATTTCTGAACGCGGGTCTAGATTCATTTGTAATCCGATGTCTTAAAGAACCCCTGGACCTTCCAATCTATCTCCGAAGGTTCTAAGTGGCTACGCTGCCCGAAGATGAAGCATTCGAGCGAATAAACTTCCACCTCAGAGGATGTTTTCTCTCTCTGAGGCTCTTCATTTAAAAGCTCAGAGTCCCTGGTTCCCGCCCTGATGTATTAGCCCGAACCGCAATGCAGGAATGGTGATATGTCTATAAGAAACGAAATGCAGCAAGGACGTTTTCTATGGGGCTCTTGGGAGGCTTATGACTCCCGCCTCCACGGGGACCCCAGGCACTGTCTGGGTCCTGAGGCTTCCCCCGGAAAAGGCAAGTCACTGCGGCCTTCGGTGGGAAGTGCTCACGTTCTGATCGCGGGAAGCGAGAACAAATGAAGAGGTAGACGGCGCTCTGGGTCACAGACCAGAGCAAGAACGGACATGAAAGGGGTTCAGGACAACACTTCGGGCGGCTGGTCGGGAAAGGACGCTCCGAGGAGATGACCTTTAACCTGAGACTGGGATGACAGAAAGGGCCCGGCTCTTGCATTTTAGGAATCAGGACCAGCACACGCAAAGGCCCAGAGGTGGGAAGGAGGTTGGTGCATTCAAGGAAGAAGGCAAAGGTGACCGAGTACAGGAACTAGGGCAGAGAGGGGGACAGGCTGAGGCTGGAGGGGTGAGACGTTTTGCTCCAAAAATGCAAACCGAAGCCATTTTGGAAACAAAGTCACCGAGGCGGCTGTGCTGGCGCCCTGGCACCCTGAGGAGTACGTCCCTGCTGGGCAGTAGCCGGCCACGCTCGCTGTTGCAAAGCGACGTCTTACTCACTCGGGTTCTGATCATAGACTCTGAACTGGCTGGGGATCGCGAGGTACTCTAGCCCAACCCCCTCATTTTACGAATGCAGGAACAGAGCCCAAAGAGGGTAAAGTTCTTGCCTAATAAACCGGGGGAAGTATTTGTAGTTCGCGATCACAGGTTAAGGGTTCAGTTTCCACCCTCCTCACACAGAGCCGCTGGCCCGCAGCACCGGAGCAGAGCGAGCTGGGGGTGGGAAGAGGTACAGGAAGAGGCTGACGAAACTCCAAACGCTCGATCACGCACGGCTGCGGGGCTCTGGGAACCCAGGGTGTGGGAAGAGAAATGCCTATGTCTCTTGTGCCAGAAGTTCTGGTTAAATTAAAGCACATGGCTGGCCAACACCTAGAAAAAACTCAAACACCACTCAACAGGTGCATGGGTAAATAACCCATGGTCTATCCAGACTATGAAATAGTGCTCAGCGATAAAAAGCAGCAAACTACTGACCAGGTGATCATGTGAATGAAGCTCACCAACACGCCGAGCAGAGAAGCCAGCTACGAAAAGAGAATATTCTGTTAAGATTCTGTTTATGTAAAAATCCAGATGAGGCCAAACTAACTGATAGTTTTCTGGGACTGGTGTGAAGGTTGACTGCAAGGGAACTTTTAGGGGTGATGAAAATGTCGTTATATCTTGATCGTTGCGATGGTCACGTGTATATATATTTGTCAGGACTCTTAAAGTGAGTAGGTCCTTTTTATTCATTTTCATTTTTCAATTAGAGTTGACATTCAATATTATTTTATATTCGTCTCAGGAGTGGGTCCTTCTTAACGTATATAAATTGTATCAATAAAGTTGATTAAGAACAAAGATTTTTAAAAGGGTGGAGGGAAAGCACAGCTGGAAAACAAACAAACAAAAAAACCTCCCTGTCGGATTGCTGTTCGTTGGCAAAACGCCTACTGTGCACCTTCGAGGTGCACGTTCCGTCGCAGGCACTGACCTGCCCTTTGCTCCCGGACGCGGCGGGACAGAGGCTCCAACTGCTGCCCCGTGGGTCTCTGTGACCCCTGGGTTCCCTCCACCTGCAGATGACCGTCCCTCCATCTACTGCTCCTAAGCCGTCGGCTGCCCATAGACCCACGATCAGGACCGGAATCCGGGAAAGGGCAGTGGCCACCGAGGAGAAAGGTGGCTGGCTCTTCCTTTTTAGTCTAAGACTCAGAAATCGATGAAACAAAGGGAACGGGAAGGAGATTGGGCTTGCTCAATCAATCAGGGCCCCATCCTGATGGGCATGCACACCTTTGTGCAATAACCCGCCCCCCCCCCCCGCCCCGTCTCACTGTCTGGTCTCGTCCGTCTGTTCAGATTATTTGGCGGAACCCCAGACTGAGGTATTGGCATGATTTTGCTCTAACTTTCCAAGTTCCTTGACACAATATGTTTATATCTAATTTCTGCAAAGGTTTTCCTAGCCTCTGTTACTGTATGCACGTGTATGTAGGTATGTGTATATGTATGTATGATGTATGAAGCGCCCAGGGCAGGAGACAGCAGCCCTTTGCAGATGATCGTGTCTCTCCGCAGACAGATGGTTCCCTTTGTGGACTTTGGCACTGAGAAGTGGTGTGGCAGTTTCTCTGATTGCTGTTTAATACCACACAGATAGGGTATCTGAAAACATACCGCTCGAGACATCTAGGACGTGGTATAGTGTTTTTAATTTTTAGCAAAATTAACAAACCAAACAAGAGACACATGTCAGTGCCCAACCCACAATGGCCTGGTTCTTTCCCGTTGGAGGGATGATGTCATTTTACAGCATCCCCCTTCCCGGACCAGGGAGCAAGGAACAAAGCTGTCAAAGAGGGCATCCTCCCTGGACCGCCTGAGGGGAAGACGGCAGGTCTGCAGGCCTGAGCCGTCCTGCTCACTCCACTTTCCTTCCTTCCCTCAGAAGCTTCTGAGATTGCTCTGCCACCCGGAAGTGGCGTCACCGTGCTCATCAGGCCCGGGACCCCAGCTCTGCCAGGGAAGCCCTGTTACATCATCTTTTCTAAAAAACACATGATCATGTTGTCCATCAAATCCGGAGAAAGAAAGGCCTTTTCCTTTAACTGCCAGAATCCAGAGCATCACTTTGTCGTCGAGATCCAGAAGAACATCGGTAAGTGTGCACTCCTGGACTGGCCTCCCTGCCTCCCTTTCTCGTGCTGAGCCAGCCTCTGTCACTGGGGAGATAAGATCTGTTTTGAAACCCTGACATTATTCAGCTTTTACTTGGCAGGTCATGGTTCTAAGTGCTTTATATGGGTTAAGTTGTTTAATCTTCAGTTCAGCCCTACGGAGGTTCACAGAGACAGTAACTTGCCTGAGGTGACCCTGGGGTTAAGTGGCAGCAAGACCAGAACCCAGGTTCTCTGGCTCCAGAGTCTTGGCCTGGAACCACTAAGCCACACTGTCTCTGAGCAGAGTAGCTGAACTTCAGGTCTGAGATGGGCTAAAGACATTTGTCAAGGGAGTTGGAGGACAAAAGAAATCGAAGGTTGAAGAGAGAAGAGTGAGGAAATGAGTCCACGAAGCACGAATGGAGAAAACAGCAGCTTTGGAGGCTGAGGGAGCTGGGTTTGGCGTCAAGCTCCGAGACGACATACCGATCATGTGACCTGATCATGTGACATCCTATGAGTCACTTAACTCCTTTGTGACTTAGTTTTCTAGTCTATAAAATAAAAGTCGTTGTACCAACCAATAGGTTGTTACGAAGATAAAATAAAATAATGGATTGGGAGTGTATAACATATAAGGATTCGACAAACTATAGCTATGAGTATTATTATTCAAAACGTGAGCTTGGGGTAGGAGATGGACATAAGAAATAGTCAGGCAGAAAAAAAAAAACACAAATGCATAATTTCCTAATCTTTTTAAGGTGGGTATGCCATCTGGGAGCTAATAGACATGCTGGCGACCGCGAAAACACTATTGTGGTCTAATTAAAGCCAGAGTCAGAAAATTGCTTTGTCTTTAACAGAAAATAAATGAATCAGGCGACAGATCATGAAGGAAGCAAAGGGATAAAATAAGCCTTAGGAAGAAAGAATTCGGAACAATAAAAGGAGAACTTAAAGTACGTAAAAGCAGTTTTAAAACTACATTTGATAACTAAAACCAGGCCTTGGGTCTCTACGAAGACCAATCACATAGACAGATCCCTGGCTGGTCTCCTAAAAAAAAAAAGGAGAAAATACACATACACAGCCTCGGAAGTATAAATGTGGATTTAATGACATATACAAAGGCGATTTCTAAAATTGTTAGAGACTGTGTACCACATGATATGCAATGTAAAAATCTGAATGATGTGGATGATTTTCAGGGAAAACTTAATGGGCTAGATTGACTTATAAAGACAGGTAGGAAACCTGAATAAATAAATAACCAGGGAGGAGATTGGGAGATATCCAAGATGGAGGAGAGCAGGGTTTGGGTTAGTCAGAGATAGTTTCATAGACGTTTCCTATAAAACTTCAAGGAACAGAGAATTTCTATGATATTTAAACCATTCTGGAGGCGGGTTGGCAGGCTTTCTCTGTAAAAGGCCAGATGTGGGCCAGATGGTTTCTGTCACAGCTACTCAGCTGTGCTATTACAGCATGAAATCAGCCATAGATAATAGGTAAACAAATAGGCAATGAATGTTCCAGTGACATTTTATTTACAATAACAGGTGTTTGGCTGGACTGGCTTCTATGAGATGTAGTTTGCCCACCCTCCTTCTGAGCATAGAAAGAGAAAGTTCACGGTTCATTTTATAAGGCTCTTACAAACCTGACATCAAAATCGAAAGCATTAAAAAAAAATTCTCTTATGATTAAACATGCTAAAAAATCATAAATAAAATATGTGTATCAAATCTAAAAAAAATGCATTGAAAGAATAATGTAACCCGAGCAGAGAGGGTTCACTGGAAGACTGTGAGCTCATCATTAGTGAATCAGTCAATGTAATGCTTTGCAGTATTAGATGAAAGAAAGAATTACGTATAATCATCTTAGATAATTTTACAAGTTTTAAATAAAAACTCTTAGTAAACCACAAAGAGAAGGATGTTTTCTTAATCCTATACAGTGTCTCCATCAAAAACCAAGCAATTATCATATTCAACAGGCAGACAAAGAAGCATTGCCGATAACGCAAGGAAAACATAGAAATTCCCACTATGCATACTGCTGGTCACCATTATTCAGAAGTTCTCATTAAATTTTTAGGGCTCTTCTTAATAAATACATAGAATGTACGTGAAGCAAAATATAAAATTTTACTGAGAGACAAAAGAGAAGATGTAGGTAAATGGAGAGGCTTACTGTGTTCCTTGATGAAAATCTCGGTCCTTTTTGATTGTCAATTCTGCCCTATGTTAATTTATCGGTTTAAGTCGATTACAGTTAACATCTCAGCGAAGCTTTTACGGAGCTGAGGAGAATGCATACTGATATACTTAAGACTTCAGTGGGATGATGCGTTGCTATTTGAAAAATGAAGGCGATCTGTGTGTCTGACGTGGAGAGATGCCCCGGGTAGTCCTTTTCCATGGAGAACAATGCAGCGTAAGGAGGAGCACGGTTCCGTCCCACGTTATTAAATACACACACGGGCGCCTGTGATCACACAGCCCAAAGGCCGGAGGCGGGTAAACACCGCAACGCCAACCTCATATTATTCCTATAATGGATGGGAGAAGGGAACTGGGGACATTCATTTTCTATTTCCCGTTCCTCCGTACTGTCGTATTTTTTACAAGCATGCATTCCTCGATCATCAGTTAAGCCAATAAAGGGACTGCCGTTTTGAAACAGGAATGTAGGACAAATCTCATCTCGCAAGTGTCTGAATGCATCGCTCTTTCAGTCCTAGGATGTGACCCACGATTTTCTACGTGGGAAAAACCCGCGATCACCGCTTTTGAAAATGAGATGAAGATACTAATTTCTATACTCGATCTTAGCCAAAAGGCCCAGAAGCGATTAATTTCTAAAAATAATGCGTGTAGACACTGGACTGCAGTCCAGTGGTCTGCCTGCCCCTCATTTTTATTTTTATTTTATTTGTTTGTTTATTTATTTATTTTTTTATGCCTATAGCACCTGGTCTTCCTAGGTGGTCTCCCATCCAAGTACTAACCAGGCCCGACCCTACATAGCTTCTGAGATCACACGGGATCGGGCTTGTTCAAGGTAGCATGGCTGTAGACTGACTCTCATTTTTAAAACCTTCTCCGAATAAGCATTCAGAGAAGCATTCTGAAAGTTTCAGAGGAAATTCGACATCTCCGTTGTCGCCCTTTATTGAATAGTCCCATTAAAGTTAATGAAAGGGGAAGTCTGTGCTGGCCTCACGCATGCCGGGAACCACTTCCGAAATGACACTTCTCCATCCCCGCGTGGAAACCATCTGAGTTATTTAATGTTGAGGCGCTGGACGGGAAGCAGAAGACTTGGAGGGGTGCTGGCCATGGTGACTCCTCTTCCCACTGTCCACCCTCCCAACCAAAGCTCTCGGCAGCCAGTTTCGAGGTGCCGTCACAGCCCGACTCTCCCAGAGGGGCACAGGGCTGGTTGGTAGAGCTGTGGCTGGGCGATGGAGCTTGGTATGAAATTAAATCGGGCTCCCTCAGGTGGCCCAGGCAAGCGTGTTTTTTAAACGTCCCCTAAGTGAGTCTGGTGTCGAACCAGGGCTGAGAACCGCTGTTTTTAATAGGGTTAAGTGATACCGCTTGAGCACAGAACCCAGCAGGAAGCACCCCACGTGCCGCTGGGCGCACTGGCGGTGCAGGGGGAAGGTCACGAGGCCAGCTTCTGAAGGAAAGAGTTAGCTCGATATCAACGACGAAGTTCCCGTGAGCTTCTAAAAATAGGCGCTGCCTTTACTGGCACATGAAGTCTAAGTTTAGCCACATTCGTCACCCTGTTATCTGACCCCGTTTTATGGGTTAGCGAGAACGGACGCAGGGTGGCCGGACACAGCCTGGGCTTTTGCCCCAGGATTATGTGCTTTGCAAGTGCCACGCTCGCGCCCTGGACTCCAGGGCTGCTTTGCAAACAACGAGAGGCGTGGCGTGGATGACCTCAGAGGTCCGAGGCAGCTCTGAAAATCTCCCATAATTCCGTTTCGAGCTGACAGCACTTCCAAACACCCCACTAGAGCGAGCAATTATTGTTACAGCGGCCAGAGTCCACGCCGTGCTGAAGGCAACAAAACCTTTACTGTTAGTCACTTGCTTTCCTCTTACTTCCTCCCCAACGGCAGCGTTTCTCCCTTTGTTCTAAGAGCCTTAGGAAACAAAGAACATCAAAGGATGTCATTAGTTGTTAGCCTTTAAAAAAATTCCACCGCCAAGTTAATAAAATAGGAGCATGGAAGCCGGAGGCAGGAAGAGAGCTGTGCCTCCAGGTTCTAGCTACTCAGGGTTACGCTGATGAATGCTGATGGAGAGAAACCAGTTTTAAAAGGTGGAGCTTGACCTTTCCCAGCGGGAGAACACAGTAGTCACGAAGTGTCCAGGGTCTGGTTCCCTGGGGGCAGATGCTGAATGGGGATCTTGCGTTTAAGTTGTTGGTCATGAGAGTCCCCCACAGAAGCACCCTATAAAGGAGTGAGGAATGCAGGAGAGAGCAAGGGAAGAAGGAAGCAAAGACGGGGTTTTAGCTGAAGTGTAGCCTCAGACTGATGCTGGCCTGTGAGGAGCTTTGCCAGGCTGAATCACGTGAAGCCGGGAGGTAGGGTGTTTTCACTTCTGCGCTGGGCGGTGATTGGCCGAGGGCTCTACTGCCTGTGGGCATGGCTTTTGCAGCTCCCCCAGCCGAGGCACTTCCCCAGAGATGCGTATCCCCACCTGGCGGAGCTCCCAGAGGGTTTACTACAAGGGCGAGGGGGAGCAGCTAGTGGCCTGGTAGCGTGTGTGACCAAGATGGTTTTGTGACTGTTTCAGACTGCATGTCAGGCCCGTGTCCTTTTGGGGAGGTCCATCTGGAGCCCCCAGCGTCGATGCTGCCCACCCTCAACAGAACTTTCATCTGGGACGTCCAAGCTCACAAGAGCATTGGTCTGGAGCTACAGTTCTCCACGCCTCGCCTGAGGCAGATCGGGCCTGGGGACAGCTGCCCGGACGGAGTCACTCACTCCATCAGCGGCCGCATCGATGCCACCGCGGTCAGGATCGGAACCTTTTGCAGCAACGGCACCGTGTCCCGGATCAAGATGCAAGGGGGCGTGCAGATGGCCTTACACCTGCCCTGGTTCCACCGCAGGAACTTCTCCGGCTTCAGTATCGCGAACCGGTCGTCCATAAAACGTGAGCACACACTCCCTCCCTGCTGTTTGCTGAGGCTGAAGCGTACAGAATCACCGCTGCTCTGGGTTAGAAAGGGTCAGGCGTCAGCGCTTTTGTATGATTCAGCTCGAATACCTTAGAGCAGCCGTCCCCATCCTTTTTGCCACCAGGGACCGGTGGCTCCTATGGGAATCTGATGCCTGGTGATCTGTAGGGGAGCCGAGGCAGTGATGCTGGCCCTGGGAGCGGCCGCAAACACAGATGAAGCTTCTCTAGCTCACCTGCCACTCACCTCCTGCTTTAAAGTACGCTCACACTCTCGCCCGGTGTGGACCCACCCTTCTCTGTTAAACAACCCACTGGCGACTCTTCTTTGTCCTTTGTTTGTCCTTTGTGCACATGAGGTTTATGTTCAAGAAAATGAAATGGGGTTGGTCCTACAGACCTCCCGTGATCGCTCTGTTTCTAATTTCTTTTCCCGTCCTCTATCTCTTGTACGTTTTCTCTAATTGTGTCAGTGGCGTGCTAGAGCTGGCTCGCGCCGGCTCACGGGAGCTGATTGTTAGATGTGCAGGATTCTGTGAGCTGGTATTAAATAGAGCCATTCACGAAAATCAAATTATATAAACCTACAAGGGAATAAATGAGTTTAGAAACAAAAGTAAGAAACGCTCAAAACTCATCGCCTTCTAACTAGTTCACTACGTTTTCCCGTTGTCTGTGCTCCTGAGGTCGGTTACGCCGATCGCATCTGCAGGTGGACAGACCACATGGCAATGACCTGCTGCCCGTCTCCTCCCAACTCCGCCTTCAGGCATCTCACATTAATACCTTGGACTCAGCTGTGGTGGGAGTATTTACACCAAGGAGGTGGGCAGACCCTACACATCAGGCCTTTTTTTTTACCCACTGAGTCTCTTATCAAACACTGACTCACACACCACTGATGCCTCCTCCTGCTCACCCCGCCGCCCCTCCGCCATGGACAGCCGGGGCACGGTCTGATTGCTTTGCCTGGCTTCCACTCCCAACAGGACTGTGCATCATCGAATCCGTGTTTGAGGGCGAAGGCTCGGCAACCCTGATGTCTGCCAACTACCCGGACGGCTTCCCTGAGGACGAGCTCATGACGTGGCAGTTCGTCATCCCAGCTCACCTGCGGGCCAGCGTCTCCTTCCTCCACTTCAACGTCTCTAACTGCGAGAAGAAGGAGGAGCGGGTCGAGTACTACATCCCAGGCTCCACCACCAACCCCGAGGTGTTCCGGCTGGCGGACAAGCAGCCCGGGAACATGGCTGGGAGCTTCAACCTGTCTCTGCAGGGCTGTGACCAAGACGCCCAAAATCCTGGGATCCTCCGGCTGAAGTTTCAAGTTTTGGTCCAACACCCACACGACGAAAGCAGTAAGTGAGCCCCCTTTGCTCTCCCCTCCTCCGCCGGCACCTTCGTTCCTTCCGGGGCGGTCTGCGTGGGGGGAGGTTCCCTTCCTGGTTCTCATCTGTGGCCTGGACCACTTGGACTCTGGATGCTGGGAGAGTGGCAGGAAGCGCGTTGCTAGGCAGTGAGACGGGCCCGGTGACAATGCCTGGCATGCTGTTCCGTTTCAACATCAGGACGCAAACAGGAACTTGCATTCAGTCGTTTTTAATGAAGGCATCGAAGGTTGCCATCTAGACATCATGTCTGGACCCTACACTGTGGGTCGAGATGTCACCACACGGTCAGCAATGATGATGATAACTAAACACCATTTTATGGGCCGAGCGCCCCATACCTTGGGCACATACTCTCTGTGCCAAGCCCTGTGCTAAACACGCCACTTATATGTCTCGCCCAACCCAGGAGGGGCGCAGACCTTATCTTCCTTTACCGAGGAGGAACTAGGAATTTCAGAGAGGTTGTGGAGCCAGCCTGGCGTCACACAGCTTGTCAGGAGCAGAGCAAGCTCAGAACCCAGAGTGGACCATGTGCTGTGGACCATGCTGAACCCCGGGTAGGTTGATGAGAATGAGGTTATGGAACATTCCACGCATGATTACTGAGCCGATTACCGAGATGCCATGAATCTAGAGCAGGGGAGCCAGGGCCAGGGCGCGACATTTAAGGAGGTGCCCGCGTTAAGGTGCTCGCTGAGGGAGGAGTAAATACAGGCCAACCCCCCAGTGCGGGCGCCTCCTTAAATGTCGCTCCCTGAGTGCCTCAGTCAGGGGAGTCACATACAAGATAAGTTCAGGGCGGCTGTTCCTGGGGCTCATCAGTGAACCAGAATCGTGAAGGAACAAGTTGCAGCAGGGGGTCAGGACGACTCTGGCAAGTGCTAAGGCTGATTCTGCCCCGAGGGCTGATTCTCGGCTTTTTTTTTTTTTACTTTCAGGAAGTGTTGGGCAAAGAAATGAAGTGGGAGTGTGGCGTGGCTTGCTGTTTATTTTTGTAGGGCTGATGAACATCTGAGATGTGACGGTGTGGGATCCGCTTGAGGGGTTGCCCAATGGGTGCTGCCTTGGGAACCCCCACCTCGGATCCTTGGGAACGCCCCCTCGGCACCTGGGTGGGGCCCGGCTCCCCAGGGAGCTGTAGCACCCGTGTGTCAACCCAAGATTTTTTATAATTCACAAGAATTATGTAGAAGGCATAACTTTGTGTGTGCGTGCAAGCGCGCGCGCGCGCGTGTGTGTGTGTGCGTGTGTGTGTCCACTGGCACATTTTATGATTCCGCTGCCCCAGTTTTATAATCAGGATGCTGAAACAGCCATGAAAGGATTCGGGCCGGAGTGGGCTGGAGTTTCAGAGGATGGAGAGATTTGTTTATCATCTCGGTCAGGGCGGAGTGCCACTCATGAATTCTGTTCCCTGTAACATCAAACTGGGCTGATTTCTAAAACTAATCGAATTGTTAAACATGCTATAACCAGCATCCGGGAGGGTGTGGCTTTAGTTTTGAGATAAAGAAAGAGTGCGTAACTACAGTGTAGAGGTGTGTAGCCGTGTCGAGTCTTTGCAGAAAGTACAATTTGCATTTTTCTAGAGGAGTACATGGACTTGGCCAGAAGGAATATCTCTGGGGATAAAATTCGGCCGGGCTGGATTTATGAAGATCTTCAATTTCTGGACAGCTCCATCTGGATCCTCTTCACCCCAAAGTGGACCCTAAATTTCAAAGGATTGCCCAAGACAGCCAGTCCTGTGCACCCACATGTTTGTCTGAGCCATTCTTAACTACCCTTCACTTGATAAAAATGTGTGGGTAGTTTGTGTCGCAAGCAGCATAGCCCGGCGGTTAAAGCCACCTCTTCCGGATTTGGCCTGTGTGGATTTGAACCCGGTTCCCGTACTTACTGTGTGAGCAAGTCTCCTAACCTCTGCATGGCTCAGTTCCTCATCTTAAAATGGAGATGATAGGCCTGCCCTCCTCGCAGGGGTCTTGTGAGGAAGAAATGGGCCAACCCAGTGCCTGGTAGGTAGTAAGCACTCTTAGGTCATGTTCTGTGAGTCTTTAATTTATCCTGGTTGAGCTGACACACATTGTGGCCTCTGACTTACTCCCGTGAAGCCCATTTTCATTTTAAAGAAATCTCTGTAGGTTCCACAAAAATGATTTAGGGGCCTTTATGAAACTCGAGTCGATAGCTTAATCCCTTCGAAGGTTTCCAGTGTCGATAAGTCTCAGACAGTGAAGCGTTGTCTTTTTGTGTGTGTGTTGGGGCGTGTTTTAAACCTCAGGCTCAAATGATTTTTACGTGTAGAAAACATCTGCACTGTTGTAGAAAACACACGCTTTCATGGCAGAAACCTGGTTCCAAACCGCAGATCTGACCGTCCGTTAGCCGAGTATCCTCGAGCAGTTGACTGAGCCTTTCCCTGGTCTCCTCTTTCAGCTGTCGATTGACAGCCACACCTCCTTCTCCTCCCCCTTGTGAGGGTGAGACAAGGCCACTTATCAAAACACTTAAAAATCCGTCTCATCTTTCCGTAGATTTATCAATGTTAATAGGTGGCACTTGCGTTTTAAAACGCCCTGTCCCTGGGAGGCGAAGCCTACACACTCCTGTCCTGTTCTGCCTGCTGAAGCCACCCGTGAAAACATTCCTCAGGCGGCGTGTACGTTTGCCGTGTGGGCCCTTGCCCCTCGAGTTATGTCGACCCAGCCAAAAGCAGTGTGAAAAGAGGGCATGCCGGATGCCTAATGAATGGAACGCGTTTGCACGCTAGAGAGCGGGAAGGCCTTGTGTTAGGACTGAGAGCCTCCTGACCACGTCTGTCTTGGCTCCACTGCTAGGGGCCTCATTTCCGTCCACCTGATTGTTATACAGTAACTTTCAAAGGAAACATAAACTGCAGAACCACAGTACCATTTCACACCCACGAGAATGGATTCATCACCCGTAAGTGACCCCTGTGAAGCCAGGCTCAGGGCCCGTGCAGTTCCTTGTCTCCTCGGTGCGGCCACCAGGCTGGAGAAGAGCAAGCAGGGGTCCAAGGAGGCAGTGAGCATCGTAGAAGCAGCACGGGCTTTGCGATCCGAAAGATGTGGACTCGAATTCAGGTCGCACCCCCTCCTAGCCTCAGTCTCCCTGTCTGTAAAGTGGTGGTGATAAGACCTGCTATGCTAGATTGCATCTGTGTTCTAAAATATTCACCGCCCCTCATGAGGGAGGATTAGACTTGGCCTCGTGTGTTTGTTTTGGCCAATGAAACATGAGCAGAAGTCAGGACTCCACTTTCAAGCAGAAGCTTCGGGCACCCATCGCGTGGTTCACTTTTTCAAACTCTGTCAGGAGACCAGTGTGTCACAGTTAGAGGCTGCTTCTTCAGCCTGGGCCCCAGAAATTAAAAAGATGTGGACCAGAGCTGCATCCACCTCACAATGGATATACATGTAAGAAGAATGAAGAATAAACCTTCGTCATTCTAACCCTTCAGATTTGGGGGTCGTTTGTTACGGCAGCATAGCTTAGGCTACACTGACTGACACTCCCTCTCAAGGACAGCGTAAGGATCAACAATCCTAACGTATCACTGACTCTCTACCAGGTGCCGGTTATGGAGATCCATGAAGTTCACGTTCTGGAGGGGAAGATAGATAATTGGGAAATGATGACTTTCCATTAAAGATCGCTTTGCTCCCTTCTGAACCACACCGTAATGACATTAAAAAAAACATTTTTAAAAGCATTAAGCTCGAGGAAAAAGAGAAATGGAAAGGAAACAATATTACAACATTTCATAACGTGACAAGTAGGGTGGTAACTGATTCAGCAGACTCGAACGTGCAGAATCATAAGCCAACAGTAGGAGAAGCCAAGAAGAATCCTGGTGTATCCTGCAAAGGCTCAGGAATTGGCAGCAAGTCACCTCCAGACCTGAGAGTGCAGGTGTGACTAAGAGTAGGAGAAGCCACTAAAACCCCAGGTTCTCTCCACACCAAGCAGCAAGACAACTGCTCCTCCCCAAGCCAGAAGATGGAAGTTTCTTCTCTGGAGAAGACAAGACCATTTCTGGACCGAAGATCCCAGCTGCACCAAAGGTGGAAGCAGGAAACCGAACACAGAAGGTTCGAATAAAAGTTGACGTGCTGACTGTTGCGGCCCCGTCCACTTCCTTCGTGGGTAGCCCATGTGTTTCCTCCATTTGGTGATTGGTGAGTTCTTCTCTGGAGGAATCTGACCAACTGAAGAGAAGAGGCCTAAAGATACTGAAGTCACAGGTTCCCCAAGAAGCAGTCTGGCCAGATCGCCCTCCAGAAAAGCTCAGCTAAACAGCAGAGTTATTCCGAACAACTGTTGAAGAGGAATTTTCCACTCAAGTGGCTAACCTTGTAATCGACTCTTTGTTCAGCTTCTGTAGACATGCTTGCCCCATAGGCTGAAGGGCAGGGTGACCTTGAGATCAACTGAAGACTCGCCCTTCCCTCTGCTTGTTCTGTCTAGATAAACAGATGTATCCCCTTTGCTTGTTTGCGGATAAGCCCTATAAAAGTAAGGTTACTCCTGAGCTTGGGGCTCAGATCTTCAGAGTGCTAGCTCCTCTGCAACTGCCTGTGTAATAAACCTGAGTTCTCCAATTCTCTGAGTGCTGCTTGGTTTCTCTCCAGTCTGATTTTTCTGCAACACTGGTAGTGCCTCATTTTCAATAAGAGGAGGGTGCAGACAGGTGTCCAGACATCTGAAGGAGGCGCCTCATTAGAAAGACAAAGAATAAAACAAGTGAACAAAAGAAAAGCAACTTGGAAGAAACAGAGTCTATGCAGGAAGGAGAAACTAAAACAAAAACAAAACCCAAGAGACCCTCAGGAAAGCAAGAAAAGATGCTGAATCCGTGTCACAAAAATAGGTTGTAATTTTTTTTTCTTTTTTAGGTAAATTTGATATATAACATTATATAAGTTTCAGGCATACAACATTACAATTTGACATCTGTGTATACTACGAAGTGATTACAACCAAAATCTAGTTTTCATCCATCACTATATAATTAACCCCCTTCACCATTTCTCTCTCTCTCTCTCTCCCCAACCCCTTACCCCTCTGGTATTCAGTCTGTTCTTTGTATCTATGAGTTTGGTTTGGTTTGGTTTTGCTTGTTTGTTGTGTTTTTCAGATTACACATATGAGTGAACTCATAGATTATTTGTCTTTTTCCATCTTACTTATTTCATACAGCATAATACCCTCGAGGTCCAGCCATGTTGTCACAAATGGCAAGATTTTCTCTTTTTTTGGCTGAGAAGTATTCCATCGTGTATATGTACCACATCTTCTTTATCCATTCATCTAACGATGGACACATATGTAATTTATTAAAAGTACTTTCAGAGTGCTGAAAGGAATGCTCAGAGAGTAAAAATATGATTACCAAAATGAAAAACTCAAAAGGCCTGAAAGGTAAAGATGAGGACATCTCCCAGAAAGGTGTTTAGAAAAAGCTAGACGGATAAAGAGTTGGAGGAAAGATTTAAAAAAAAAAAATCAGAGGCGCAGTCAAGGAGGCCCAGTATCCAGACAGAAGGATTTCCAGCAAGAGAAAATGGACAAAATAGGAGGGCATCATCAGTCTTTCAGAAACATTTGCCAGAATTGATGGACATCGGCTGCTGATTGAAAGGGACCAAAGACAGTGAATATAAGTATATCCATACCAAGGCATACATTGTGAAATTTCAGAACATCAGAGGCACAAAGATTCTACAGTCTTCCAGTGAGGAGGAAACAATTTTATACAGAAAAATAAGAAACTAAAAGGCAACAAACAGATTGTCAGCAACACTCGATGTTGAAAAACAGTGGAGCAAGTCAGTCAAAATTCTGAATGAATATCATTTCCAACCTGGAGTCTTGTGCCAAGATTCACTATTAATTAAGTGTGAAGGTAGGATAAAGATATTTTAGACCTACGAGATCTCAAAAAAATTGATCTCCATACATGCTTTTCCAAGAAGCGCCTGGGGCTATGATCCACCTAAACTATAAAAAAATAATAATTATTAAAAAATAAAACTCCATAAAGTGAAGAAACTGAGATCCAGGAAGCCCAGCATCTAATCCGAGGGAGAAAGAGAATCCTAGGATGATGGTAAAAGGAGACTCAAGACCCCCCCCACCCTGACCCTTTTACATTAGAGAAGGCTCTGGAGAGCTTTCTTCAGAAAGATAAAGTTAATGAACTAACTAATGTTCTCATATGTAGTGAAAGGAGAATCATACAAATAGGGGAGAAGGTTTGGGTGTCAAATTACTGATAAGTACATAGGAACTAAGGACATGGTAAAAATGGCAATAACTAACTATAAGGAAAATGAAATCTTATGTAAGAAAGAAAATGTAATGATAATATGCAGCATGGAATGACTGTATAAATGCTATGTTAATATTGTGTTTATGTAGTCCAAACACAGAATAATGATCTAACTAAAAAATGGGATGATGACTATTGGGAAAGTGGGAGACTAGAAGTGCATGTAGTATGGATGTTTGGTAGGTATGTTGTTTGCTGGTCTGTCTGGACAATACATTTAATACATACTGACAGTATTGCTTTGTAGGCATCGGATTTGATCAATGGCTGTGTTCCATTCTTATAATATTCTTTAGGGCATGACGTATTTCACAGTGAAAACTAAATTTAGTCTAAAGGTTATCATACAGAGGAGATATATAAATAAGCCATAATTAGAAGTATTATTTCTCTGGTGTGAAAGCAAGAGAATTAATTGCGGTAATACCTTCTCTCCCTAAGTATTGGGGTTTTTAAATATCTGTCTTGGAATCAACGCTCTAGTATTAAGTGCACTGATTTGAGAATCAAAAGACCTAAGCTGAGTCCTGCTGTGCCATTCATTAGCTGTATGACTCTGAGCAAGATGGTTTAATTCAGTAGCTCCCGGTTTTCTTATGTTTGAACCGGAAATAATGATACTCAGTATTAATACTGGTTCCTCCTACATTATGGGTCTGTTTTGAGGAGTTGATGGAACTCATTTTATTGATTCATTAACATGTATTTAGTACCTGTGCCAGATAAAGGCTATTAAGAAGATTTATAAATTTCAAAGCCCTATATAAACTTAGGGAGTTATTTAATTGAGAAAATATTGGGGTATTTAATATTAGAGTAAGAAACAAATACAGAACTTTTGAGACATCTTACTGAACAGAAAAGTGGCTGTCATTGTCATTTTAATTTTGTTTCCATGGCTTAGGCAAAAGACAGGCATTTCAGCATTTTCTCCCTAACCTAATATCGACACTGAACTCATCCTACAGATGTAGAAAATTCTAAGTGTGTGTGTGTGTGTGTGTGTGTGTGTGTGTGTGTGTGTGTGTGTGTAATTCAAACCTTTCTAATTTGATGGCTTTCTATAAATGCAGAATGAATAAAATTAAAAAGCAACTCAGTAAAATGTGACTTCCAGGGGGTCAGAGAGAAGAGCCTTCTGGGGAAGACGTTATAAAGTGAAATGACTCTTCTAAAGCGATCTAGGCATCTTTTCTAAATAGTTGGGGAAATATCTCTATTCTTGCACCTAACGATCGAATCAGGTCTGGGACTTTATCCTTAGGACATAGGTGAAAATCAAGCATACACATGAGCTTAGAACCTTTTATTTCTAATGGCAAAATCAGAGAAATCACCTAAATGGCCAACAATTGGGCAGTTTTTTCCAGTAACAGAACAAATACAAAAATATTTTCTTATTAAAAATTCAAATATTATAGACAAAACTAAAATGCCCTCCTGACCATCTGTACTGTCCCACTTCCGGGCCCCTCTCCTGGGGTACCCATAATTTTGGATTTGTTGTATTTCTCTCCATATCTTTTTTCTAACTTTATTTACATATATAAGTACGTACATATAGGAATAGCTGTTGTACATGGACATTTTGTAAATAAATGGTATCACAGTCAACATACTATTCCACAACTTGCTGTTTTGGTAGATATTATACCTTGAAGGTTCTTATATGAGTATATTTAGAGTCCCCTCATTCTTTTTAACTGTTGCATAATATTCCGTTCCTGACCGTTCCATTAGTTTAACTGTTCTGGTTTTGGCGGTTCCTAGTTTTCCACAATTACAGTGCTGCGGTGCACACGTGGGCATTTGTCCCCAGGTTGCACTGCTGGGTCCACAGGGGTGCAGGGTTTTCATTTCTATACGCATCCCCAAGTCACCATAACAAGGTGTTCCATGCTCGCAGCCGCAGGATGAGAGAGCGGCCGTTTCCCCGTACCCTCCCCACACTCGATATATCATCAGGCTTGTACATTTTATCCATCCAGTTAGGGAGGGATAGTAACACCTGGTCATAATTTGCTTGTCTCTTTTAAGTCATTCATTCCTTCCTTCCTTCCTTCATTCATTTTTATTATGGTGACATTGGTTAATGAAATCCAGTAAGTTTGGGGTGTGTAATTCAACAGTAAGGCATATATATATAGTATTATGTGTTCACCACTCAGAATTAGATTTCTTTCTGTCACCACATATTTGACCCATTGGACCTCATCTACCTTCATATTTTGGATATCTGGACCATTTACAGTGAACTACTCAATCATTCCATGTTGCCAATATCTTCTCCCAGTGTGTCCCTTTTCCCTTAATGTTATTTACGGTGCCTATTGTCAGAAAGATAACTTGATTTGTTTTGTTTTTTTGCTTTTATAATTTGCATTTATTCCATATTTATAAGGGTATTCTCTTTGTTTTTATTGTGGTAACTGCTTTGAGGCACCAGTCCAATTTTATTCTACTAATGGGAGAGACAGCTCTCATGGTCCAAACTATGGAGTAGTCCATCTTTTTCTGACTTATTTGAAATGCAATATTTATTAGAGACTAAATCAAAATATCTAAGGTTTCATCCTGTCTATGAGTCTTTTATCCCTACACTAATACCACGCTGTTCTTAATTACTATTCATAGCAGGAGAGTATTTATAGAAGTAACGATAAATCTCACTTAGTTGACTATTATACAGCTACTAAGATTAATGAATATTTTAAAAGATTAGTGCATATGAAAACTGTATAGTAAGATAACTAAAACTATAAAATAAAGCAAAAGCTGAATAAAATTTTATATTCATTCTACTTTTAAGTAGGCGAAAATATGCATGCATATGAACCGGGATTAAAATGAATTTGAAGAGATGAAAGCAGTTAAATAAGGGTAGAAGAAATGCAGCCGACTATTTTTCTTTTTAAATTTTTTAAAACGTTATTGTGATAACGTTTGCCTTAATAATAAAAAGTATTTCCAACAGTCCCTAGCTGTAAGAGATTTTTGTGCTCATCTTCACCATTTCATGGGGGTGCAGCTGATCCCTTCTTTGCGCCTGTTTTCTGTTTGTGGTCTCAGACGTCACCTACGTGGTTGACTTGAGCAATGAGCGAGCCATGTCACTCACCATCGAGCCGAGGCCCATTAAGCTGAGCCGAAGGTTTGTCCCCGGCTGCTTTGTGTGTCTGGAGTCACGGACCTGCAGCACCAACCTCACCCTGACGCAGGGCTCCAAACACAAGATCACCTTCCTTTGCGACGACCTGACGCGCTTGTGGATGAATGCCGAGAAAACCATAAGTACGCCCGCTGGTCGCTGTGCTCCTCCGGGGCCGTGGGTACCCCCCGCCCCCTGTCCCTGCCCTGTCTCCTTGGTGGGGTCCATGGGGTAGGTTGTAAATAGCATGTGAGCAGAGATGCCCCTCACGGTGCAGGGAGAGCAGGGGCCACCAAGACGCAAACCGCGAGGTGGGGACGTGCCCTCTCTGGGACCAGCAGCCTCGGCGGGAATGTGCGTCCTTCGGGGGGCGCTTTGTGCATCCCCTACGTCCGTGCTAATATCTCCTCAGCCCAGCCTCCAGTCTCCCTCTTGTGAAATTCGCTCCCCCTCCGCGCGGGCTCCCCGATCCTCTCCCATCTGCACGCCCCCTGCTTCCGCGCTCATGGCCCACTTGTCCTCTCTCGCATGGCACTCCAAGTTCTGAGTTCAAAAACTGTATCCTATGCTATTATTTATTCCTTTAGCCCTAGCAATACCAGACATGCGCTAGTCATATAATATATGCATGATGAATGGAGAGCAGCAAAACCAATTGTCATTTTCCTGCCGGGCCACCGTGGTCTTTGGATTCTCTTAGAGTCTGTAGATGCAGGAACCGAGGCCACGAGAGGCCTAGCAGCCAGCCCAAGACCACCCATTGGGAAGTGGCAGAGCTGGGGTGCGAGCTGAGATCTCCCCAACTCCACTCCCTGCTCCGCACTGCGCCGAGCTGCCTCCCCCCAGGCGTGGATATCGGCAGTGGGTCTTGGTGGAGGAAAAACCTGTGTCCTGCCCACATGGCACTTCGCATCTAAGACCCAGGCACGCAGAGGAGAGAACTTGATGAACGAGGAAGTTTCAGCCCTGAAGACTCCCCAGGAGTCGGTCTGCCAGTTTAGTAAGAACATGAGAGAACAGGAGGGGAAGCTGGAGAAGGGGGATCCATGAGCCGGGACTGAAGGACAGCGAGCGAGGAAAGAGCAAAGGGAAAAGCGAGACAGCCTCTGGCTGACTCGGTAGCTGGGAGGATGCTCGTCCAGTCTGCTCCCTCCTTGGGTACCATGAGCCCCTCTTTTCCAGGCTGCACGGACCACCGGTACTGCCACAGGAAGTCCTACTCCCTCCAGGTGCCAGGGGACATTCTCCAGCTGCCCGTGCAGCTGCACGACTTCTCTTGGAAGCTGCTGGTCCCCAAGGACAGGCTCAGCCTGGCACTGGTGCCAGCCCAGAAGCTGCAGCAGCACACGCAGGAGCGGATCTGCAACACCAGCTTCAGCTACCTCGTGGCCAGCACCGGTCCCGGCCAGGACCTTTATTTCGGCTCCTTCTGCTCAGGAGGCTCCATCGAGAAGATCCAGGTGAAGCAGAACATGTCGGTGACCCTGCGCACCTTTGCCCCCGGCTTCCAAAAAGACGTCTCCAGGCAGAGCCTGACTGTGTCCTTCACGCCCTACTTCAAAGGTAAGAGCATCGGTCACTCTCCCCTGTCTCCGCGCCCCCTCGACCTTCCGCATTTGGGCACTCCTCTTATTTCGCTCTTGTGATCGTCTTAATTAAGTTGTCAGTTTGAAGAGGAGAGCGAGTTGAGTGGGCTGGTCCTCACACAAGAAAGTTGAAAGAAAGAAAGTGTGTCCGGATCCCGACTTTACCATACGCCTCGCATGGAAAATTCCAGGAGTTAGAAGGAAGACTCTCTCTGACAGTGGGAGGTGACGGTTGACGGCAGCAGAACAAAGAATCAGGTTCGAGTCTTTTTTGGAAGCAAGCAGGGTCTCAGTTAGAACTAACCAACTATTCCCGAGCCCTGGGTTTTTTAAGGTGGTAACATAAAAACCCCTCATGCAGACATGTTTATGATTGTGCCCTGACCGTTCAGGATGTGATGTAGAGAGCACCGAGTGGGATGCTGGGGGAGAGAGGCGTCTACAGCATCCGGGTCCTTTTCCCCTGGGAGGCTGGTGTGTGATCTTCAGTGTCCTGAGACAGGAAATGAGGTCTCCATTGGTCATGAAAGTGAACTCTAGAACTCTACACATACGTGACCGATTTTAAAAGTCACAGTCACCATCTCAAGTTCCTCACTGTTAGAGGCCGGTGTAAAGTTGACCGAGACCTGTATCTGAGGTTTACTTGGTACCTTTGTTCTCAGAGGCATGAGTGGGATCAGAGGCAAGGAGGAGAATCTTGGACCGCAAGATGAAGGTCAGTCAGTCCAGGCTGCTGGATATCTCCAAGGTTATCAGAGAAATGCCCGCTGGAGAGTCTTTGAAATTAAGACACACTCTCATCAGTGTGGAATGTGGGGGTTTATCTCACCTGAAGATAGATAAGGGATAGATAAGTTGACATGTCGAGGCTTTTTCTACTTTGCGATTCTAGCATTCTTCCCAGGACCAGAGGTTTTTTTTTAAATCTCTGAAACAGAAATCGGGATTACCGCTCCCACCGTGAAGCGCAGATGAATGTTAGCTACGTGGAGGCCGTTTCTGGAGGGAAGCTGAAATAACCGCGGGTTTGGCAAATTGGGCTGTTTTTAGCTCGTGTGTTTTGTTTTTGATGTGTTTTGAAAAGACCCGAACACCTGATCTGACTGACTGATCCTGTGCCGACCAGTACGATAGCCATTGGTCGCACGTGGCAATTTAAATGTGAGTTAATAGTAAAGAAAACTTAAAACTCGGTTCGGTGCGGTCACACCAAGCACATGTCAAGTCTTCAGTAGACACATGTGACCGTGGCGGCTCTGGAACGGCGCAGACAGAGAACACTTCGGGGAGCTCTGTCGGACCCCGCTGGTCGAGAGCGTTTACCACCGTCTCCTCCACACTTTTTCCCTCCGTTCTGATTGAGTGAAACGTCTGTGTGCGTCTCTTCCCTTTCCTGCAGAAGAAGGTGTCTTCACGGTGACGCCAGACGCGAAAAGCAAGGTCTACCTGAGGACCCCTAACTGGGAGCGGGGCCTGCCGTCTCTCAGCTCGGTGTCCTGGAACATCAGCGTGCCCCACGACCAGGTGGCCTGCCTGACCTTCGCGAAGGAGCAGACCGGCCTGGTCTGCCAGACGGGGCGTGCCTTCATGATCGTCCAGGCGCAGAGGACCAAGGCCGAGGAGATCTTCAGCCTGGAGGAGGGGCTCCCCAAGCCAAGCTTCCACCACCACAGCTTCTGGGTCAACATCTCCAACTGCAGCCCTGTGAGCGGCAAGCAGCTGGACCTGCTCTTCCAGGTGTCGCTTGCCCCGAGGACTGCGGGTAAGGAAGGGCCTTCGCAGTCTTTCGGGGATGGAGGTGGACAGCAAATTGGTGGTGGAGGGGTAAGGAGCCAGCCTGGGAGGCGAGTCAGAAGACAGATTTGAATCCTGTCAGTGAGTACATCAATAACGCTGCATAACAAAGCGCCCCAGGACTTTGTTATACAAACAGCCATTATTATTGCTCACATATTGTCTTGACAATTCTGGTCTGAACTGGGCTTATCGGGGTTCATTTGCTCATGCACCTGGGGGCAGCTGCAGGTTGGCTAGAGGACTCGGCTGATCTTGGCCAGGTACTCTCACATAGCTGGGGCCCGGCCAGGATCAGCCGGGATAAGTGGCTTCCTTGGCTCTCCTCCTCGTGGTCCTCCAGTGCAGACCTGTTCTCGTGGCAGAGGCGGAGAGATCCAGGAGAGGCCGGAGGAGGCCTGCGAGGCCCCTTGATGCTTTGGTTAAGACCTCATATGCCGTCCCTTCCACGGCATTCTTTTGGCCAGCCCAGATTCAAGGGGTGGACAAATAGACTCCCCCTCTTGATGGGAGGAGCCGCGGTCACACAGTGAAGGACATGGTTCGGGCCAGGGGGAGAATTAGGACACTTCAGTCGTCTGTCTACCACCGTCTTTTACTGTTAATCTCTGATGTAGGGCGAGTCTCTTTACCCCCGATCTTCCTCATCCGTAGAGGGTAGATGACAATAACTACCTCATTAAAGTACCATTGGGCGTTCAGTGTTGGTGATTAAAATAGGGGGCGCCTGGAAAGTGTGACACAGAGACAGGGTGCTGGCATTTTCCTTTTTTTTTTTAGTCCAGTGAAACGTTCGCGTCCATGAAACGCCCTTAGCGGCAGGCCCCGGAGCCAAGACAGGAGTTTGCCTCTGTGCTCGGAGTTGCAGGATGCGCTGAAGGGTTTCGGGCAAGGAAGTGCCTGTGCGACAAGGCAGTCCGGGGGGCCCTGTTCGCCCTTTGTCCCAAGATAGTCACAGAGCATCAGAGCGTTGGAACCCGAGGGGACCGTGGAGGTTGTTTCTCCCAGCCCCTCCCCTCTCTCGAGGTCAGAGACCGAGTGGCCGCCCAAGGCCGCAGAGCTGGCCGGCAGCAAGACAACTAACCGACGGGAAGCGAAAGGCCCCCGTGAAAAGCTCTCCCACGCGCTCGAGTTAGCTCCTGGGTTTTCTCTCTCTCTCTTGCATTCCTTTTCTGTCATTTATTTCAAGTCCTATTTTTCCCGTTTAATCTCGCCTTGTGTTTTCTTGGTGAATAAGCAACAAGTTCTGCCTCTCCGTTTTGGTGACGGGTTCCCTCCCCGATTTACGTCCTCTTTCCTTTGCACAGACGTAGGGAAAGAACGGCACTAACGAACCAGTCCTGTCCTTCGCCGCTTCGCTTCCGACTTCGGGCTCCCCGCTTTCTCCTGCACCCCTCTGCTTTGCTCTCCTCCCCCCCAGGCCGTGGCGAGCGGGGCTTCTCACCCGGCCTAGGCCAGGAGTGGCCTCTAAAGGAGATCTGGTAGGCCCCCTGGTCTGCGTTAGTTACGTGGGGGCTTGGACAGTAACTGTGTCGCTGGCGCACAGTTCCGTGGGTCAGGGCACTGCAGTGTGACATCTCTGCTCTGAGCTGCCCAGGGCCTCAGCCAGGTGCATGGAACGGCGAGAGGGCTGGCGTGGTTCACACGGAGACAGAGGTCCGGAGGCTTGGTGCCCACTCTCGGTGGGTTCCTTAGTCTGTTCTCACGGGGTCTCCGCGTGGCTAGCGTGGGCTCCTCAGAGCATGGCGGTGTCGGCGCGGCCACACTCACGCTTCTTACACGCCGCTGGCTTGGCCTCAGACAGGACGTGCAGAAAGCTGCCCGGCCTCTCCAGGGTCAGGCCCAGAACCCACACAGCCCGGATTCGGGAGGCTCCTGTGGACGTGACGAGCAGCGTGAGAGGACGGGGTGGGGGGGGACGGATGGGTGGCGGCCGGCTTTGGGGACGGTCTCCTCGCGTTCCTCACAGACCTAACCCCACACGTCCGCTCCTCTCTCTCCCTGTGTCTCCGCTCACAGACCTGACCGTTGTCCTCATCGCAGTGGTGGGAGGTGGCGCCTTGCTGCTGTTCGCCCTTGGACTCGTCATCTGCTTGGTGAAAAAGAAGTAGGTGCAATCTCACGAACTGTCTTCAGCCGATCTGACACGTCCTTAGACCACAGAGAGCTATCGTCCGTTATTGGCTTTCTTTCTTATTTTCCCATCCCCGCCCCCCAAGATCCACGTTAAATCATCTTACCAGAAGTGACTTATGCTTGGAGGGGGGAAAACAATCTTACACCTAGTGGGGAGGAAAAAAAAAAAAACGTAAAGCAAAAATACACGTGCAGTGACATTTCAGCCAGCAGTTTTTATGCAGCTGCCTCAGCACAAGTCCCCCTGTGACTCATTTACTGTCTCCCCATTAGACTGTGATCATCGCAAGGGGTGATCTTGGCAGGAAGATGCTCACGTGGGCCCTGCCAGACCAGGCCTCCAAACCTGCTCCCTCTGTCACCTTGAGGCAAACGGGATACATGAGGCCCCAGCTTGTTCTCCTCCAGGTTCTTAAACAAACTGTCTGTTTTATGCTTGTTTACGGGACTCCAGACAAGCACCGAAAACAGCCAGCCCTGTGGGCGAGAGGAAGGGAGGCCCTGGGCACTGACTCAGCCTCACCTTGCACCCCCACGGGATGACGGCTTCTGTTTTATGAAGGGAAAGTGTTGACCTTTGTAGACAAGAGTACACGCTGCTACCAGATTTTATCCATTCTGCTCATATTTCTGATGAAAGCCTTGAGGGCAGGGAGAATCTGCTTCTCCTAGTATGATTTGACCTTCCAAAAAGCCAAAAAGAAATTTTTTTTTTAATATTAACTGGGACCATGAGCAAACAGCTGAAATTCCTAATCAACAGTGAGACACTCTAGACACGTCTCTGCTGACAGTGAAGGACCTCCCACCCCAGACCCGGGGCGGGGGGCCTCTTCCCCATGAAGAGGGATTACGTGGCCAGGAGAAGGACTTTTAAAAAACATCATCTCATTGTTTCTCTCAGGATCCTTTCTTGCCTGGGATGCACAATGTGTCCCACCCAGATCGGGGAGCGTGGCATTCACGCTGGGCCCCAGCTTCCTCGTCAGGAGGAGACCGGGCGCTTTAAACTGCCCGAGTTCTGGCCTGCAGATCACCTACCCCAGGGTGGCTGTAGGGAGGCCACCGGTGGGCAGGTTTGCATAAGGCACATCCGTCCCCAAGATGGTGTAGGAGGGTGGACGGGCTCTGCCGTGAGAACGAGGGAAGCCAGTGCCGTTGAACTTGTCGTTGAGCGTGTGTTTCTGAGGGTGTCCAGGGCACTAGGGACCATGCATAGCGCCGGGGCTGCAACGAGGAGCCAGACGGTCTGTTCTCCCGCCGCCCGGCAGGTGGAGGGACTAGTAAAGAGGCAGCTCCAGGACGGCCCGGAGCCTTGGTGGGGACAAGCCAGACACCGTGGAGCACCAAGGAAGGAGCATGCATCCCGGGGCATCAGGCCAGAGCCTTTGGAACCCGTCGTCCTGGCCAGAGACCCACTACTGCAAGCTGAATGCACTAGATTTATTTTTATCTAGTACAGGGAGTCTGTCCGCAGTTAGTGAACCACCAGCCTGTGCATTACGCGGCCCATTATGTTCATTTAGATAATGTCCTTCATTTGAATCACTGGTCAGCTAAAATGTCAGCGTCCCCTGCCTTTGGTTTGTGGCGATGGAGGGCAAAGCTTTGTTTTCCGCAGTAGGGGGCATGAGCGCCCCTCCACCTCCAAGTACCAAAGAGCCCTGCAAACCAGATGGGAATGGTGTTCCTGAGAAACCCTGGCACCCCGGCCTGAACTCTGTCTCTTTTTTTTTTTTTTAGTTTTTTTTTAGTTTTTTTTTTTCCCCCTGTTTGAAGGTTATTGCTGAAGGGACTGGATCCCTCTGCCAATGCTGAGTTCTACCGTCCCCAACTCCAGATAAAAACTAAGAATCGACCTTTCAGTCCTGACTCTCGTATGTTATCATTTAGAATCTAGACAGCGAGAGCTTTTACCCCCACAGGGGAGGGATGGAGCACCAGCTGTGGGAAAGTACTGAGTCCCAGGAGGCTGGCTCGGACATGCCGGGCCCGGTGTCACTATGCTGTGCCACCACCTTTTCTAGTAGGAAAGAGGGGGAGTCAGATGTCTCCACCATTAGCCACTGTGCTTCTATCCAAGCAAATTCAAGCGCAGATAGTATTTAAAGTGTCTCCTCTAAACCTCCGTCTAAACCACCCTGTTTCCACCTGGGAAACTGGAGACAGAAGCTGGTTCCTTCTAAACATTGTCTGAGGACAGTCGTTTCAGTTTCAAATGCTAAGGAATCACGGGACGCGGGGAAGACGTGGTCAGAACCCCAAAGGACCCGAGTTCCAGCCAGGGCGTACGAGGGTGCACATCTAAGACCGTTGCCTCCCTGACTTCTCTCTTGCTCCCTCTCTCTCAGAAGGAAAAAGAAGATAAACAAGGCCCTGGCCGTAGGCATCTACAATGGCAACATCAACACCCAGATGCCCATGCAGCCAAAAAAGTTGCAGAAAGTACGGAAGGACAGCGAGTCCCACGTATATGCAGTCATCGATGACACTATGGTATACGGGCATCTGCTGCAGGATTCCAACGGGTCCTTCGTCCAGCCAGAGACGGACACCTACCGGCCCTTCCAGGGCCCCACAGGGGACTGCCCTCCCTCCCCACCCCCCACGTGCTCCAGGGCCCCGACTGCAAAGCTGACCACAGAGGAGCCATCCCCTGGCTGCAGCCCTGAGTCTGAGAGCGAACCATACACCTTCTCCCACCCCAAGATGAAGACCGGAAGCAATGAAAACACAGACATTCCCTTGCTGGGCGCTCGCGAGCCAGCGGAGCCTGGGGAATAACTCGGACCCGTCCCAAAGACTTTGCAAAAAGCAAGGCACCGAGACACCCTTTAGGGCGCCCGTGAGAAACCCTGAAGAAGAGAAATTATGTGGAAGGAGCAGCAGATAGCTTTCCTGGACACCAACTTCTGATTTCATTCCGATGACGAGAGGTTGAAAGTGATGAATTCTGATCTGGATACAAACATCGCAGCTCACGTCCTCCTAAACTCGGGTTGGGTCGTAAACCAGCCTTAATGAGAGAGGAGAGGAGTGAGTCACCAGGTACAGGGCTGCAGCAGGCCCTGGATTTGGAGTTGGACCTCTGGGTCAACAATTCTAACCCCTAGGAGACCACCCAAGGATCCTACTCTCCCTGGGGTCCCCTGGACGAAACTGACAATGTGCCTTTTATTATTATTTATTTGGTGGCCCTGTGTGCTTAAGAAGTCGAATGTATAACTGTGCAGTTCTTTTTGCCCGCCATAGTGACAACTCAGGCTAACTGGTCGGATGGCTTGGTTTTGACTTCTGCTGGCCACTAGATAAACATGTGCTTGTCCCCTGGGCGGTGGGAAGAATCTGCAATCTGTCCGGCCAGAAAGGGCACGTGCGTTTGGGGCATTGATGTCTATCTTCTTTCATAAGCGACTTCTTGGTTCTCTCTCGCTCTGCATGTCTTTATCCCTCTACAGAAATTCATCTTGAGTCCCGTTGTCCGTAAGCCCTAGAAATAAGCGAGATTTCCTCGAATCGCCATGTGCGGCTCTCCCAGCTACAGCAATACTTTGGCATTTAGAGAGTAATTTCATCCTCTAAAAATGGTTTGAAATACAGCAGAAAGCAGCCCCCGTATTGATTTCTTATTGTAAGAAATTACCACAAACATGGTGGCTTGAAACAGTACAGATCTCTTATCTTGTGGTCCTGGAGAGCAGAAGTGCAAAATGGGTTGGCCGAGCTAGCGTTGAGGTATCGGCAGAGCTAAGCTCCTTCTGGAGGCTCCGGGGGAGAATCCGTTCCCTCTCCTTCTCCGGTTTCTAGTTTTGGGAGGCTGCTCGCGTTCCTTGCCCCTCTAATGGCTGGTCACACCCGGGCACCGTGACACCGACCCTCCTGTTTCTGTCTTTCACTGATAAAACCCACCTGTATAATCCAGGACACTCTCCGCCATCTCGAGATCCCTAATTTAATCACACTGTAAAAAGTCCCTTTTTGCCACGCAAGGTGACGTATCCACAGGTCCGGGGGATTAAAACGTGGACCTCTCTGGAGGGCTATGATTCAGCCTTCCACACACCTTCCTGCTACTGCAGGAGAGACTGCAAAATGATCCAGCCCACAGGTGTGTTTCGTTTAGCTGGCAGAATCCTTTTTTTTTTTTTTAAGAGTTACTAACATTTAAAATTAGAAAATGTTTACAAAGAAATCCAGATCAGAAGAGCCGGCTGTGCCGGGGCTTACGTCCTCACCTGCCAAAGACCAGCTGGCGTCGAGAAGCAGCTGCACCTGTAGGTGAAGCATCCCGTTCACCAGGTCACCGCAGTCCCACCCGTCCCAGTCGCCACCCCACGCCGTGGCTCGGGGACACCGTTGCTATCGACCAGTGGCCCCTGCAAGATTGCTTTCCTCCTAGTGAAGTGGAAAGTTTGGGACTCATATCTCGTATCACAGGAGAAGACGGGCCTCGAGGCTGGTGTACGTTTCAGCAAAGTTTCTTCTTACACACAGCCCGCATCTGTCATGTACGGTGCCGGCCGGCCCAGCTCCTGCGGGCGTCGGCTCTCATCTGGGAGGAGAAGGAGCACGTTAGGACTCGTCGGCACAGTCCGAAGTTCAATATTTCTGTGGCGAAGCCTCCTCTGAAAAACAGATGCACTTCGTCGAGTTCAGTGAATTCACCTTCGAGATGCGCTCCGTGGGCTTGTTCATGTGCTCCTTGCCTCTGTGAAGAGGCGTTTTGCAGTCTCCTAAATGGTGTGTATTCTAAGGCCTCTTGAAGTCTTTCCAGAAGGAAGGGTTTTGTTCCTTCGTTTGTTCGTTCGTTTGTTTGTTTTGCCCTCGGGGCTGTCTGTGGCACCTTTCTCTTCTGAAAGTCTGGTTCCTGCCCAGATACCTCCGGCCTCTGGGTCGGTGCTCTGCCTTCCCCTCCTCCCTGCCCCCCGCCACCCCCAGCCCCCCTGACGTGTGGCTGGCCACCTCTGGCATAGCTGTCATCATACATGTCAACCTTAACCTACGAGGGCTCCACATGGCCATTTTCTTTCAACCAAGAGCTCAAAATCGCCATCTTCCCGAGACCTCAGGTGGGTTGCGTGTCTTCTGAAGGTGTGCCTCTTGGGAGGTGCCAGCCTGACCTACCCTCGGCTCTTTTCTTTAAAGGCCAGGCCCCACTTATGTAAACGATTTCAGGGTCACTGGAAACCAGTCAGACACACCTGGTGAAGCCTACCTGTGCCAGCGCCATGCCCCTCCTTGCTGCGTCTGCCAACGCCCTTCTGCCGTCTCCAGGAGAAACCCAGCTCATGCAGGACCAGTCTCTAAGGCTCTAGCCGTGTTGCACGGGAGGGGATGTCTCAAGGAAGAGAATGGGAGGAGCATAAGTCCTTGGGACATGACCTCGGTCGAGGTTAGCAGACTTGGTGTGTGTGGATCTGCAATGCTTAACTGGAAATTATTTATTTGTTGTAGATACTTTTTAGGCAGGATTTTATTCATTTCCTACACTTTTTTTAAAAAAATAAATAAACAAATGTACAGGAAAAAAGAAAACAGGCATCGGGTTGTTTAAATGCTTCGACTACTTGTCCCCTGCTTCGGCCGAGGTCCAAATTTCCCGGTCGATTGCCATGCCGGACTCGACATGGGCCCAGCGGATGCCGTCTTCTCGGTGTGTTTATAGCATGGGAAGCCAGGCTTCGGGCTGCCAGTGGGTAACCCAGGCCGGAGCTCGTCCTGTCCTGTTCTCGTTGGGCAACACGAGCGCCCTCTGTGTGACCGTAGAGGCCTGGGGCCACCCTCACCACCGACTGCTAAGCCCAGTGCGAGTCACCAGCCACCAGAACAGAAGCAAAGGGTGGGTGGTGGGAGAGGGGGGCTCCAGGCGGACTCCACCATCTGCCACGTGTTTGGAGAGGAGACTCAAGTGCTCTGAGGAGACCAGATGTTGCTGCACCCCAAACCTAGTGACGTAAGAGCAATCGTGTATTCTGGTCACAGATCTCATGTGAACAGGGCTCAGCAGGGATGGCTCATCTCTGCTTCCTGTAGCCTCTCAGGCAGCTCAGCTAGAATCCACTTGCACGATGGTGGCATCACAGGGCTGGTAAGTCAGTGCTGCCCAGGGCTGGGATCTTTGATTTCTTGTCACCTGGGCCAGTCTACAAGGGTTCGGGGGCTTCATTACAACATGGTGGCTGGGTTCCAAGAGTGGTGGTCCCAGAGTCAGGAAATTGGAGCTGCCAGTCCCTCCAGGCCTGAGCCTGAAAGCTAGCACAGCGTCGTTTTCCTTGTAGTGTGTGGGTGTATCAGCCACAACCTGCCCAGACATTAAGGGGAAGAAGCAAAGCCCCTGCGTCTCAGTGGGGGAGGGGACAGAGAACCTGCAGCCATCTTTAATACGCTACGGCAGGACTGGGGAGGTCACAGCCCAGCGTCCCTGCCCCTCGCAATGACCACGTCCACGTCTGGGCCACATCCCGCCTCTGACTGCCCCTTCCGGATTCTATTCTTGGACCTCGACCTTCAGTCTTGGAGCTTCTGGCCTCTTCTCTGCACACCGCCCCATGGCATTCCCACTGTGTCCTGTCTGTAATGATAATTGCCCCAAATCCTAGCTGATACCTACCTGGTGTCAGCCCCATGTTTTCACAGCCTGGCGGCTTTCCCCACTCATCCGCCCCCGTGCACCCCAACCTGATTACTCCAGAGGCAAATAAATTCATTCTCTCCTCAGCCCTTGGCCCAAATCTCCACTTTTCATGCCAGTTCAGTTGCTGATTCTGCCCGTAACTAGCCGTGTGCCCTTGACTCGGGTTCTTTTTCTCGAAAGCTTACACGAGACGAAGTGTCCTAAGATCACGTCCATCTCTTCAACGCTTTGATTCCTCCCATCACCCAGACCCAATAACGGACCCAGCGCTGGTTCATTCTCCTCTCCAGCCTCACTCGTTTTTCATGGTGTGATTCCCTTGTTCTGAAATCTGCCTCTAGATGTGTCCCTCGGAACGAAGTTCTCGATCTGCCAAGGTATGGCACCCCCAGTTTACCGCCTGGCCCACCCCCCTCACCTCCCTGGACCTCTCTTTCCACTCAACCCATGGCCTCAGACCTCCATCTCAACACCACTTACATCCTCGGGTGCGACGGGGCACAACTGCCCGTGTATTTGCTCGTGCCCCCTTTCCTGGACAGCCCCCACCCAACAGCTGTGCTCCCTTCTGCTCTCTCAATGAAAATGCTACCTGCACTTTTTTAGAGTCCACCACAAGCCCGCTTCCTCCAGGAAGCCCTCCAGCCCCACCAAGCTCTCCACTCTAAATGCAATGATCCTTACATTGCCTAACATTCTGCACTTGGGGACATTAGTTTCGTTCCTTCTAACTCCTCCCCATCCAGAATCTGGGGTCAGGGCCACAGAGCACGATGCCAAACCTGTCTCCCCCCAGCCTCACCCCTGCCCCCAGCCCACACTTCTTGGTGACTCCTGCTCCCAAGGGAAGAGAGGAGCCACATTTTACACATGCGTGGTTTCTGGGATCTCTGTCCAAAAGTGTCACATCGAGGGACCCTCATCCCCTGCTCTGGAGTCAAGTGAACGACTCCCCATCCCAGGGCCCACTGTTCTGTTCGGGGGTCTTCGGGGCTGCTCCTTGGCCTTGAAGGTGCTTATGAGGGAACAAGAAGGCGTGGACCCCCATCTCAGCCCCTCCGATTCCTCCCCCACCCCCACCTCTGGCCTCTTACGTCCCTCTTGCCAACCCCATGAGCGAGTTACAGGGCTGAGCCAGGGCAGCCTTCTCCCCAGCCTTTAATGAAAGTGATAACCAAAAAAAAAAAAAAAAGTTTAGGCTGTAATAAAGAACAAGGAGCATTTATTTGAGCGAAGAATTGCAATCCGGGAGCCACAGATTCGGGTAGCAGCCTCAATTGTTCTCCGAAGAAATCCACAAATGTGGTTTTCGCCTAGGTCCTCCATGCAAATGAGGGATTGTGGCTTGGTTAACGAGGATTGGCTAGGTCCGGTATGCAAATGAAGGAGGTGAAAAGCACAGTGCTGTTCTCAGCTAGGTCCTCCATGTAAAGGAAGCGAGCTGGCTGCTGAAGAGCATTGGCTCCCTTCCAAGTGAAGGATCCAGGTGGTCTGGTTGCTCTGGGAAGGAGGAACTAAAGCCCGGAATATGATTTCATGGATGACTTACAAGTTCAAAAGTTCACGAGCGGGGCGTGCAGCAGGCGAGCTTCGTTATGGCCTCTCGGCTCCATTTGGTTTCCCTTGACATAAACGACTCTACCTTGGCGATTTTCGTTCACCTAGGTCATTGCCAGGAGCAGGGCGGTGGTCATTTGAGACCCAGACAACAAACAGACCTAGAGAGAGTTTTGCCGTAAGTAGGCTACAGGACTCGGACAGAGGGAAGACCCAGAGCAGAGGTCAGGAAAGGTCTCCCACCCCAGGCCGGGACCCCGCAGCCAGGCGACAGAACCGAGATTGCAGTCAAGTGCCGTAAACTCTGCCAGCCTCTTTCCTCATGGTTCCAGCCCCTGCTTGCTCAGCTTTTCCTCCCCCGTGCACTCAATTTTTAAAACTTTTCCAAAAGGCCCTTCTGGACCACTCATTCAGTAACTGGTTAAAACACGTAAATAGGCTGATAATCTGAAGAGATCATTGATGATAGGTCACAGGATGGACTATAAAACTACTCTGTCTGATACAGTAGCTGTTAGCCACAGGTCGCTGTTTAAATGTGAATACTAAATTAATTTTAATTTGATAATATTATTAAATAATATTAAAATTTAAACTGGGTGCTAATTAATACATGAAAATATCCTTGGGCTTCCTTTTTCAAATCGAGGGTGTGTGATTGTATGTGGAAGAGGTGCTAAGGTCCCAGGGCGACGTGACTAGGCAAGGGGACATGAAGTTCATACTTAACTCGAATGTGCACCTAAGGGCGCGCTATGAGAATATATCGCACACGCTGGCGCCTCGCTGGTTTTTTTTTTTTTTTTTTTAGTTGAGTTTCGATAAACTATTATTTTTCAGCCCTTCCCACAGTGCAGTTTCTCAGTCGCATCGGCCGCAAGTTCAAGTGTTCTTAGCCATGCGTGGCTAAGTGGGTACAGGATAGGACGGCACAGATGTTGAACATTTTCATCGTCATAGAAAATCCTGCTGGACGGCACGAATACAGTGTGTGTGTGTGTGTGTGTGTGTGTGTGTGTGTGTGTGTCTCTGTGTGTCTCTGTGTGTCTGTGTGTGTGTGTCTCTGTGTGTCTCTGTGTGTGTGTGTCTCTGTGTGTCTCTGTGTGTCTGTGTGTGTGTGTCTGTGTGTCTCTGTGTGTCTCTGTGTGTGTGTGTGTGTGTCTGTGTGTGTGTGTGTGTCTGTGTGTGTGACATATATATAAATCCCACTTCTCACACACTGAGTGTGACTGTGTGCCGGGAACTCTCCTACAGGGCTCACGCGGCCAGCTTCACCGAATCCTCACCCTTAACGTTCAGTCTCTCTCTCACTTGGCGCGGCATTGAGCATCCTGTCTCGCTCTCTCTCCATTAAACATTCCCTTCTCCCGGCCACGATGGCCTCAGACTCACTGGTTTTTCTCCTTCCCCTCTGGCTTCTCTTCTCAGCCTCCCCTCCTGGTTCTGTCTTGTCTCCTAATCGCTAAATATCAGTTGGGAGATGGACCCAGGCCCTGGGGTTCAGTCTTCACATGCCAGGGTCGACCAACAGCACCGCTCCCTTAAAAAGTGGCAGAAACTCATCAACTTCTTCTCCAGTGTGAAGTCAGCGCCTCTAACGAGCGTCTGAGCATTGGAAAGTTTTAAAAAAGAGTTTGAAAAGGAACTTGTTAAATAGAAACTCTGAACAGCGTTTGCCTTCGTGGAAGGAAACCGTGTGACTGGGAAACTCTGCACTGAACACACACTTCTGTAACTTTTGAATCTGAACCTTGAGAATGTGTTATGTTAAAATTAAACGAAAAGGAAAATTCCCTTTTTGAAACTTGTTAACATTTGAGATTCTATGGTTGTTAAATGTCTCAAAAAAAAAAAAAAAACTGTTTCAGTCTTGCCCACCTCTAGTGAGTGCGGCTTTTTAGAGATTTTAAGCCTCCTTTATCCTCTCTTGCCCCCCCACCCCCACCCCCCAGCGATGTGACTGGTTTGGCCAGATTTCAAACCGCTCTGGGTCAGAAACCCCAGGTTACCGCCTCAGAAGCTGAAGGCTGGAAAAGACTGGAAGGTGTGGCAGCGGAAGGGCCGTTGGAACCCTGCAGGAGGCCTCTTCCACACCACCTCCGGGGACTCTCCACTCCCTCTAACACCAGAATTCCCAGGCCAAGATGTCCTCGGGGGCCGGGAGAGGAGGTGATGAGCTCGCTCCATCAGGAAAGACGGCCCAGGCGCCACCTCAAGCCCCTTCGCTGGTTTCTCACGCTGCCCAGGACTGTCAGATCCGACCCTTCAGGCATCAGGCCTGGAGACCTACGATCTGCTCAGACCTTGGCCTAGGGACTGGGGCTAGTGGGGTGGAGGGGGCGGGGCGAGCCGCTCCTTGGAGTTCCGGGAGAAAAGGCTGAGGGGCTACTCAGAAAATCGTTTTGAGGTTGTTATGTAATATGAGGGGGAAAACATGTTTTTAGCCAAAATCCAAGTCCGTAGCCCGTGGGAGCGAGTGGAGAAACCACTCGGCCTCTGACTTGGACTCAGTGGGTACTTTGGGCCCTGGGCTGGCTCGCTGCCATTCTCCGCCCCTTTCTCTTCGCGAGTCACTAATTAATTGCTTGGCTGCCCGCACCAGGGCACTGCCTGAGCTGGCTTGCAGGCTGAGCACACTTGTTATTTCTGGGTTAAGTCTCCTTCCCCACCTTCTACCTCCAGCTCGCCCTCCCACCCCCTACCAAGGCTCCCGCCCCCACCCCACCCAAACCCTTGGTAGCTGCAGCCACCCAGGGCCAGATGCAGGCTAAATGTCACAGGCCTTTGATCTCAGTGATTGTCAACTAATTACACCTTCTCTTTCCAGTTGCAAAACACTTTCACAAACGATGTTTCCGTTTATCTCAAAACACTTTCACAAACAGTGTTTCCGTTTATCTCACCTGCAACACTGTGCCTGGCTCTTACCAACTCCATAAACTCCAACTTGGTTCTTATAACCACCCCGTGAGAGTAGTACAGCCAGATTTATCTTCCTCCTCAACCTTTTTTAAATTTAAATAATGAAATTCAAAGAATATGTGATTTGCCTAGGGCCGCAGGAAGAACGTGGCCCACTGGGCCAAGAGACTTGCGCATCACTCTGGTCTGGGGCCCCTTCTGCCCCAGAACATGTCGCTCCGTAGTGTGTTTCTAGAACCCTGCAGTGGCTGCCGTCTTTCGGTGCCCCCGATAACACGGACCCTCCAGTGCTTTAGGGCAGCGTCCTCCCAGGCCTTCCTGGAGGGGTTACTGTCACTCAAGATCAGGCCTATTTCCTTTTTGCTTACATGTTTTCCTGTAAGTAAAGTCACTAACAGGCCCAAAAGCTCAATTTAAAGTTGCCGAAAGAGAATGAATCCGTCTTTTGACTGTGAGGGCCTCGACTTCCGGGAAAGCTAAAACATCCGTGAGCGACGCTTCTTTCCTTTTCTTAAAGACACTGATAAAGGTAATTCGAACCTCAGGACCTACTAAAGGGCGGCAGCCCCAGAGGCCAGGCCCATGTCACAAAGCTAAACCCAGGTCAGTCTGCACCAATGGGAAACACCTCACCGTCAAGGAAACCTAACACATCCATCACCACCATCCAGCTCAGCTCTGGCCAGCTCACCAAACCATAGAAATAGGACCTGCCCCCCTTATCACAGAATACCCAACCTCCTGGCTAATTCCTCCAAGCCCTGTTTGCATGTTGCCCCTTCTAACACTCTATAAACTCCTTCCTGCTCAGGGAGTACTCTGCTGCTTGTGAGGCACAGTCCTCCCTCAATCCATGGATTGTTTTTCCTTGAATAAAGAACATCGACCTCGTTACTAAAATTACATTATTTTTGTCACTTGACAACATAAAAAAAAAAAAGGGAGCTGCAAGACATAACTCATCATTGGATCATATGGTCATATGGAGACTCCCCACTCCCCAGGTCGCTGAGAAGAAAGCTGTGGACAGAGAGGATTTATTTATAGGGCAGTGGTGCCATCAGCTGCAACGACTTGACAGGCCATGGAAGTGGCCTTGGCCCTTTAGTTTAATCAGGCCCGGTTATTCTTTTGCAGGAGTATGATCGATCGTGTTGAGAAAAATGATCCAAAACGTGAAAGTTAGGCAAAATGACAGAATGAATGTCTTTTCAGAGTCTCCCAGAGGATTGTCACCTAAGGGTTGGTTAGTGCTCTAGAGAAATAAAAATTTGGGTTGACTTAACTACTGATTGGGACCTAGACTTGGTAAGAGTAAATGTTCATTTGTAGAAAATTGATAAGTTGCAAGTGATATAAATAAATTCTGTCCAATAGAAAAGATATCCTCAAAGGTTATGATTTTATGGCCTCATAGGACATTAGCCAGTTTTGTATTTAACTTTGCCGTCTTACTTACCATTATTTTTTCTACCGAGTATACATTACAGTTCTTCAGAAAAATAAATAGTTCTTGTGGGCTGTTTTTCTAAAACAAGCTCCCACCTTCAAGAGAAGAAGAACAAAATGCATGCGAAGCTCCCAGCAATTCCGCTCCCCATTGTCACCCACTCAGAGCTCCAGGGCTGGGCTCTTCATGCTGTTGCCAGGGGGGGAAAAAAAATGGAACAGAAGACATCACTGGTGGTACCAGCTGCTAGGGGCGCAGCAGACGCTTCCTCATCCTGTTGGAGAAGGATCTGTTCCAAGGGGAGGGTTAGAGGCAGGAGAAACTACCAAGAATGGTGGCCGGAAGGGCTGGGGACACGGAGGGAAGTAGGATGTCCTCATGTGGGGCATTTTCCAAACGCGGAGTCTCGTCTCATCATCTAGTAACAGAGGCCGAGTCGCTCAGACCGGGGCTCCTACCAGCTAAAGAAGTGCTTACCCTCCAGCTGTAGCATGCAAGCAAGCCCCCTTGAGTGTGGAGCCTTAGCCTTTGTTCACCTCTGTATCCTTAGGAAGGTCAGAAACTGGAGTGCTAAGGGAAGATGCATCTACGCTGAAGACCCAGGCTGAGAAGGACCGGCTGCAAAAGGACGTGAGGGAATTTTCTAGGCGATGGAAATTTTCTGTGTTGTGATGGGGGTGGTAGGTTCTAGGGACAGAAGGCAAACATTTGTTGAAACGGGACAAATGTAACTTAAAATGGGTATGTTTTATTGACTAAACTATACCCCAATAAAACTGATTCAAGAAAAAAAAACCAGTAATCAGGATTTCTGTATTTTTAAAATAGTCTGCAACTCGTTCGAAACAGTGTCTGGTTGACAGAGGCCAGACGTCACTCTCCTGCCATTTCCAAGTACAAATATCTGTTTATAGACACAACTATCCAGTGGAGGCACGAGCCTTCCTTACGTAATCACCTTTAAGAACAAAAAACTAACATGGATTCACAATTGGGTACTTCTTTCGTTTCCATTGGCAAAAGGCAAAGAATTGTGGGAAAGCAGAATTAGATGGAATGTTAAAGATTATCTGGTGACCAACCCATCCACTTTACAAGTGAGGGAACTGAATGAAGGATAATAGGGAAATGTGTCCTTCAGAGATAATCTTGCTAGTCAGGGTTTAGATCTTTCCAGAAATCTTCTTCACTGCCTTTTGAATGGCAACCCAGTGGTGATATCTCTGCACATAGTCTCCTTGAGAAACACTGGCAACAGAGATATTTCTAACACTGAAGATAAAAAAAATGACTTGTACCTTTTTTAAAATGTCTAGTGTCAAATCACTCTAGTATATCCAGAATTAAGTTGTATTTTCAATTATGTTTTTCTTAGATAACACGGATAACAAGCTCCTTATGAGATAATAAAGCCCTTGTCTTTGTTGTTTTTTTTTTAAAACAAAAAAAAATCTAATTTATTTTCTCCAGGCCAAGGGCACTGATTTTTAAGATGAAAATTTACACTTGCTACACATGCTACAGTAGACGCCTTGCACAAAATAGATTAAGATGTTTCTGTTTGTCTTCGGATCCTTGCCAAGGGCTGAGCGATGATGGAGCACGGCATCGCATCTACTTCGTTCTGAATATGGAGTAGTTCAGCGCGGTGTATTTATTCTGCTGGGTATCCGATTCAATTCAGTTATTTCGATACACTCTTATTGAACACCTACTATGTGCAAGACATGATGCGAAGGCTAAGTGCGAGTGGAGAAGCTGCCATGTGAAGCCCTGCGAGGGACAGTTCAGACGCGAGTGGGTGGAAAGGAGGGAGATTACAGACCTTGGGTGGTGACATCCACTCATTCCTTCCACGAGCACGACGTGCTTTTCTTGAGCTGTTAAGACACTTCTAAACCAGAAGAAAGAATGCGGGGCGGTGGCTGGAGGGGCAGGGATAAAATGTGTTGAGGGCTCTTTGCCAATTTTTATGCGCTCTTCCCAATTCCGAGATGTCATTTCTAGCCCTGTTCCCTAGGCAACAGACTACATTGCAAGTTATTTAGCAAACACACCATAAGAATCTATAAACTAATTAAAGCATGTTGCAGCGATTTCTCAGTATTATTCTTTAACTGATAACTTTTATTTTGGATACCGAAAAAAAACAAGTCGTGCACGCTATCCTGGCCCTCAAGAGCACTGGCAACCAGAGCCGCTGGGAGATTATAGACTGTGCGCCTGTTAGAGATGAGCTCGCATCGAGACCTGACCTTGTTGCCAGACCTCTGCAGAAAGAACTACTGTTTCTTCAAGAATAGCAACCTAATTCTTTTTCACCCAAACGGGAGAGGAAACCGGGACATGTGGGAATAAAAAGCAGCAAACAGGCTCAGCTGGAGAGGATGGCGCTCTCGGGGGCATTCTCGATCCGTCTCATCCTATGCAGGGTTTGGGGTGGGGGCGGGCAGGCACTTCTATGATGCTTTAGTCCCATTTTAAATTGATGAATTGACATTTTCCAGTTCCCCATTCCCAAAAGAGGCAGGACCCAAAGAATTAGGAAGAGGGTCCTGAAGATAGATAACGGCTGTGCCAAGGATGAGCCTCTGCAGAACGCCGTCCTCGACCCCTCTCTGAATGAGTGATGACCTGAGGAGAAAAGAACCCACGAGCTTTATCTCATTGGTTGGTGAAATTCTTCCAGCAAGTTCCCATGAAAGGATTATTAAATAAATAAAGGACTGTCTCCTTCCTAGACATCTCCAAGGGCTGTGCCCTGCAAAATGACAATAAAATTCCTCACCCAAGAGAAAAAAAAGGTAAAGGGATTTAGAAGTACAAATTACCAGTTATGAAAAGGATATAAAGTACAGCATAGAGGATATAGTCAATCATATTGTAATAACTATTTACGGTGTCAGGTGGGTACTAGACTTATCGGGGTGATCACTTCCTATGGTATATAAATGTCTAATCACTATGCTGTACCCCTGGAACTAATATTGTATGTAAATTGTAACTAAAAATTCTTTTTAATTTTTTAAAAATCCCCACCCAAGGAGTCTGTATTCCCTCGGCCCTTGATCCTTCCAGATCTTTCTAGTTTAGAAGATCAAGCTCTCATCCTAGGGCTGTGAAGCCGGGGCCCGGAATCACCCTAACCCTTTCTTCCCTCCACCTCATCTCCCGGAGAGAATGAGGCCTGTCTTGAGGCTTATTTTAAAAATAACCGTCCCTTTTTTCCATGCTGTCTCTCACTTCCAAGCTGTGATTCTAAAGTGTCGAAGATGGACCCCAGTGAGGACAACTGCCTGAGCCTGAGAGGCCCAGAGGGTGAGAAAGACCCTTGGGGTCTGGAGCAGCGGGAGGTCGGAAGGCCAAGGGCAAGGCCGGTTTGGTGGAGCTGGGGGGAGGGCGTGGGGAGGGAGCTCGCGGCCACCGGGCGAGGAGATCGTTGCGGGGAGGGGCCTATTAGGAGTCCCAAGCGTGAGGGGCGGTTGGCACCGTTAGTCTTGCGATGGCGAGGCCGGACCGCCTTGCCCCAGGCGCCCGCGCTATCGGCCCAGAGCAGAGAAACAGGAGCCCGTGGAGGAGGCGGCGAGCCCCGCTTTGCCCGGCTCCCCGGGGGCGCCCACGCAGGCCCCGCGGCGAGCTGAGGAACCTTGCGCCCTAACCAGGGCGCAGAAGAAACTCCATTAAAACCAGCTTGGACCCACCAGCGTGTGATCGAGGAAACTGCTGGGACCCAGTCAGGGACGCAGATGGAGGGGAGAACTCGCCCGTTTATCCATGAAACTGTGCCAAGGGCTCTTCAAGTGAGTGTGTGTTTAACCTTTCACCGCTGAGAGTAAAAGCGAGTTTTGCTCTGTCAGACACCCCCGCGCCGTGGTTTTGGCCCACTCTTTCTTTTGGACCCAGTATTCCTGCCCCGCCCCCCCCCCCCCTTACAGGCAGGACTCCCCCGTTAAGCTCACGACTGAAATTGTTAGCACTGTGACGGGACATCCAGCGAGGGGCGCTGTTCAGCTTCCTCGCCGCTCAAGCCGGCCTGGCCCAGGTAAGAAGTTTAGGAAACTTTCCAGACACCTGCGTGTTTCTCCTCTTCCAGCTCACAGCTCCCTTAGGTCTCATCTGGTCCCTTCTAGAAGTCTTGAGAGGCTGGTGCTCCCTACTTCCTCTCGTGAGACAGGAGTGGGGCTCTTTGGCCTCCGAAGTCTCAGGAAGGCAACCCTCGTTACCGGGGTGTTTTTCTCCTGAAATGCCTGTGCGTTTCTGATTTGGTGACAGCTCAGAGAACACAGAGTCTCGGGAAGAGTATCATGAAGGCCACCGTGAGGCTGTGACCTGGCACTTACGAGCCTCCTTCTGACACACAAAGGAAGGTAAGAGGACACTTGCCCATCTGAGGCTCCCACTTCAGCCTTTGGACCCTATTCCAAGATAGGGATGTCCCTTGCCTGTCCTCGCCCCACCCTGGTTACTCATCTGTCCCTCTGACCTGGCGGGTGCCCCACTGAGCTATGCCTCAGGGCCAGGAACCCCACGAGGATAAGCTTGGTCTCCCCCTTTCCCCCTTCCAGTCTCCTACATCCCGATTTCCAGCTTGGCTCCTCTCTGAGGTTCTTAGCTCTTCCCTAACCCTGAAACAATTGCATCTTTTTTATGTTCCCTCAGTTCATCTCCTCACATTCTCTGAACCTTCCATCCTTCCCCCAACCTGCCTATTCCTTCCACTCACGAACAAGTGCTTTTTACCTGCCGGCTGCTGTGCGTGGCTCCATCTCATCCCGGACCCATTTACAACGTACCTGTCAGCCCTGCGAAGGTTAAACGTATTTCTACTTCCGTATGAATCGTTCAGTGTCACAGATCAACTTGAGTCAGAATTGCAATGCTAGTCGCGAAATTTGTCCACACCTTGACTGTATGAACGGAAACCCTTTCACTCTTCTGACCTGCCTCTCGTGGCTTCTCTTTTTCTCTCATAGGATGCATCCGGCACCTCGGAGACAGACAGACACTCGGGAGCTAGTGTCAGAAGAGGCCAGGACCTCACCATGTGGGGACCACCGGTCTAAGCCCATAGCCAAAGACCACCAGGAATGGAGTTGGAGAGATTGCTTTGTGGCAGTGAGGAAGACCGCTGTACCTTTATACATGAGGGATCGTGGGGGCATCTCAGTATAAGACGTCACAAGGGACTCCTCATAGAACTCGGGCTTGTGTTAAGGGCTGTGAGGGAGGTTTCTAGGAAGCAGGGTTTGCTCTGAATTAGATGCTATTAGGAAGCAGGATCAATTCCACGATCTGTATGGTATCTGGGTTTCCATACAGAAGGCGATCGCTCGGCCGAAGGCGGCGCAGCCTAAGCTGTGGTTGGTAAAGAGACATCCGTCAGTTGCCTTGGCTGGGGGTGGGGGCCGTTGGGGGAGCGACGTGGTCCGCGCGGCCGCCTGGGCTTCTTCGTCTGTGCTCAGACGTGATTACAGAACCGTCTCGTTTTGTCAGCCCTTCCTTGTCTGATGTTGGTGATCTGAAATTGGCTGTGGGGCGGGGGCACGTGGCGGTCTGGCCGTGAGCGCCGGCCGGCCCGGCCGCCAGGCTCTGCCTTTTCTCTTTCTCACTGCAAAGACAAAGGCTTTGCTCCTCGAGGTCCGGCCCGCCCGGCATCCCAGTCTCATGTCCTCATGGTGGGATAAGGGTCATCACACTCGAAGGAATAGGAGGAAGGATGAATGAGAGAGAGTGAGGAGGCGGGCGCAATGGCATCTTAGAGGCGCTATCTCTGTTACCCGAATGGGTCCGCGGGTCCTTTCCTCTGTCTGAATAGAATGGGCTCTCAAACCGCCTTGGGTGGGTGGGGGGTTAGGATGACCTTGGTGGGCGGATGTCTTCCGGGTTTCGCAAGTTCCGAGGAGAGGGGGGGCGAGGAGGCAGCAAGTAGTGGCTGCTCGAGCCGATCCTCACTTGGAATTAGAAGCCACTGTCTTGGGAAATATAAGTAGCGTGATCGTCCCTTCCAATTTCCCGGTACGTCCCGCCTGTAAGCAGCACCGCCATTCGACGAACCTGGGCTATGATTTTTTGCCGCGCATCGTTTTATGTAATTTTAACTTTTTACCGAAGGGAGTCCATTTCTTCTCTGAGCCTTTGTGAAGCAGACAGCAAAATGGGACTGGAGATGCAAGAGGTTTATTGGAGGAAATACCTGGGAAGGATCAAGGAAGGGCTCATGGCAGGAGGAGTCGGCGGGGGGCGCCCTTGGCAATACAGGTCCGACCCGCGAGCGAAGCCCGAGGGAGAGCGACTGGGTGGGTGGGGAGACGCTCAGACTGCCGCGCGGTTCTGAGAAGATCTCGGCCTGGCCACTGGGCGGGGGGGACGCGGCCCAGTAAAGAAGTCCCCGCGCGGGGCGGGCGCGGTTCCAGGCCGGTGCCGCCGCGGGAAGACCGGCCTCGCGTGCCCGGGGCTGGCCGTGGCCCTGCAGTCAGCGGCCCTGCAGTCAGTGGCCCTGCAGTCAGCGGCCCTGCAGTCAGCGGCCCTGCAGTCAGCGGCCCTGCAGTCAGCCCTCTGCTCCGTGCGGCGGTTCCTCGCAGATCCGAGCGTCGCGCTCCGCGGCCCGGCCTACGTTTCTTTGGTGTCTGGTCCCACTTTTTTTGAGTCGTCGAACCGGGTCGAGACCTCCTAGTAGCAGAGGCCAACGCGGGATGAAACATGCAAGAAATTGATTAGAGGAAATGCCTGCGAAGGATAAAAGGGGACGGGCGGGGGTAACTATATAAATGTGATTGAAACTGTATACTGCTTGGCAAGTAAATTCGTAGAAGAGATTAAAAAAACAGCAGCGAAAAAAGCTTTGTCATGTGTCCCGACCTTTGGCTTGGGAAATCCTCTTTCTTTATAAGTCACGTTAAGTGACAAATTTAGAATTTGAAACATCAAACAGACAAGGTCTACCTCGATTGCTACTCTGCTTGGCTCCTCCCTGTGGGGGCTTTGCAGGCACCCTGCTACCCCTTAGCTGCTTCTCAACTTCTCAGTGGGGGTGGGGTGGGGGGAGATTTGACCAATGGAGACACTTGGCAATGAGCACAGACCTTTTAGCTATCACAGCTGGCATCGAGTCGGGCATCGAGTCGTAGAGGTCGAGGGTGCTACTGGACATCCTGCAGTGCGCGGAAGAGCCGCCGTAACAAAGAATCTCCCCGCCCCGCTGACCCTCTCCACCTTCTTGCAAAGAGGCGGGTAGCACTGACAACTTACATGGGCTTAATGGGGAGACCGCCAAGGGCCTGGGACCTCCTACATGGACAGACACATCCCTCAACCAGCCCCGGAGCCAGCCAGCTGCATACAGCCATCTGCCAACAGTAAACCATTCGCAGAGCACCCCGCCTATGGGCAACCGGAGCGCCCTCCCTGTTTAAATAGCGAGCTTTGTTTAACTAATGCTGCAGACTCCTCAGTAGATTTTTTTTTTAAACTAAAACACACACACACAAAGATCTCCCTTATATAAGTTACAGAAACGCTCATGTCAGAAAGTAAAAACGCTTGAACACGTGACCCCGAGCAATAGGCTTTAACACAGCGGCATCTGAGGGAGATGTTCCCACGCCCGCCCTGACATTCATTCTGTCAGTCGCATTTAGAACGCTCTTTGAAACCTGCCCAGCTCTTGTTGCTTAAAATCTGAGTTTAGGGGCGTGTCAAAAATTTGTCTTATAAGCGCTGCCGGAAAAAAAACACCAAGTTTGCTTTTTCTCCTCTCCACTGACCTCTAACCCTTCGTGTCTGGTGTCCCCCACCAATGTGACAAGCCGAGATGACAAGGCCATTCTGGAGCACAGCAGATGTTAGAAGCCACCCTACGCTGAGAGAACGGAAACCCAGATTCCCATCTCCACTCACCTAGCTTTACTACTGTCGCCGGTCACCTCGACCGCAGGGCACAGACATAAAAATAACAGCGCGGCGTTAAGCACACTTCCATGCCCATTGGGGCTCCACCGCCTCCACCCCGGCATGGCGCCCCGGGAATCTGAGCGGTCTGCACTGTCTGGACCTGCCGCGAGCTGCCTGTCGGCTGGGTTCCCCCGGGGGGAAGCACCTACGAAGTCGGGAGGCGAGGCAGAGACAGGTGTTGGGATATGTCTCCGGGTCGCGTTGCTGAGGCTGTGCCGTCCCTGCACACAGAGCTCTCCTCCCGTGGGCATCTCCCCGGCTCCAGCAGCACTGTTAGCCGCCCCAGCCCCCCTGCCATGCCCCGGCTAACCTCCGGATGCCACCTGGCCCTCACTTGTTGGCTGATCCTCCCCATATCTCTATAATTACAAGAGTCCTCGCTTTGCACGGTTGTTTTGGGATTTTAAAAACGACCCAAGAGAGCAGAAACCACACAAAACTTAATCATCGATGAAAAAAATTACAATCGTTCTGTGACCTTTCAAAATGAAAGTTCATTTCAGAACATTGAAACCCTCTTGCCGTCAGTAACATAATAAAAGTTAATATTCAAGACGCAACTTTGAAACACTAGGAACATCGAGAATGGAAGTCTTTCTTTGTGAAAGTCTTGTCAGGAGCAGTTTGAACAGTGATCTCCAGCCCCTCTGGGTCGTACGTCTCGACAAGGAGGGAGCATCTTGTCTCTGCCTCGGCAGATTGTCAGACCCTGAAGTCTGGATCGGCTTCCAACATTTTATCTTTTTTACTCTCAATGTAACAGAACACCCCGATAATTCCTTTAATGTGGTTTTTGCTGGCGTCACTTCCCCTGGGACATCTTCATCTCTGTCACCATTTTCTTCACTTGCTCATTGATGTATTAAGTTCACCGTCCCCAAGTTCCTCCAGCTGCAACAGTGGCAATAGTGGCCACGACCCCCAGTTGGCTAGTCCGTGACTCCATCCGTAGTCTCTTCAAATTTCACTTGCAACATTATCACTTTTTTAATTTCTTTGCTGAGTTTTTATCTTTATTGGCTGTTCATAGAAATGATCCATTTCCTGATCCATTTTTGTCACATGAGACAAGGTTATACAACCACATACTCCGCTGTCTGTGCATGATCCAAATGACAGATGTGCAGTGACCAGCCATCAGTAAGCTTTGAAAGAGGCAACCTGATTGGTCAGTGGTCATGCTGCGCATTTGTTATCTCCCTGGTGATTTGTGGACTGAAGAGCCAGCATTCCACATAGGCTTTGGCAATTGCCACTTTATGTAACTGTTCACAGTTACTATGCCCATGGAACTGGATTTTAACCCTCTCGTTGGGGGACTAGTGTCATTTAAAATGATTGAAATTATTGATCATTGAAATTCATGCATATCGGAATTGTGCAAAACAAAGACAGCCCGTAGTCCTTTCATTATGGCCCTTTGATTGGATTCTGCTTCCTGCTGGGACCCGAACTGAGGCAGGGTACAGCTAACTTTCCACGGGTGTGAAAAAGAAAAACTATTCCAGCATCCAGCCAAGGTTTGCCAAGTGCGCCCTGTGACTTTTGACTCAGGAGGACCGCCAAGTGATGATTCTACCATCCAGGTAGAGACAGGCAAGAAGGCACCTGGTCCTAACACCCTACTAGGTCCAGCATCTTCGAGAAGAGGGCAGGTTGTGTCGCCACCTTGTGAGATGACTGACCCAAGACTAAGGCTGCGGGGGCCATGCTTAGGAACTAAGAGTTTGTTGGAAAGGAACCAAGGCTCGAAGCAGCTACTCAACTGAAAACGAGCCCCTGCTGCTTGAAAGGCCCATGGCAGCACGTGCTGGGAACCGGATCAATGAATCATCATTCCCTCGTCAAGATCTCTTCATTCTCCCGCCTCCTAACTTCTAGTTCCCTCCCATGTTCAGACTCTGGGTCTGCAATGACACCTTGGCACAAATTGCCAGTTACCTACCATTTGCCCCTTCTTCCTTAAAGAAGTTAAATTTTCTTTGGGATGTCAAGGTACCTGCCTACAGGGTCCCACTTCTCAGCCTTCCTTGCAGATGGGCATTTGACAAAGTTCTGCCTATGAAATACAAGGAAAAGAGAAGACTCTTTAAAGGAAGATGACTGAGCCTTCCTTGCCCATTCTCCCTTTGCTCTTATTTGATGCCTGGAATGTAGTTAATGATGGTTGGAGCTCCAGCAGCCATCACGGACCATGAGGTAACCTAAAAGATGGCAAGCCCACACTAGAATGATAGAGTGCAATAATAAAGAGAACCTCGATTCCTCGTGACCATGGAGACGCCATACCAGCATTGGATTCCCTGTGTCCAGACTTCTATCTTGTTTAAGGCCTTGTTATCAGTTATCTAACCTTAATCGGTAAACATGCCTACTTCCTACTGTAATTAACTTGTTACACCAAGTCCTTCAAGTAGAAACCTCTACTTCCTGTTAAAATCAATAGAAAACAGTAGCCAAATCGATTGTCGCCAACACCGATCAGTGCATATGATACCACTGCCCAATGCTTAGAGCAGAGGGAAATTCAGTAGCAGGCAGTCCATGCGGGGAGATAGCCTGGGGCTGATGGTTTTCTCCCCAAATCCTAACCTAGTAGGCAGGCAGCCAGTTGTTCTCAACAACTACAGCTTTGAATCGCCTGGAGAGCTTTAAACATTGACAGTGCCTTGTCCCACTCCCCAGAGATTCCGATTTAACTGGTCTAGGGTACGGCCTGGGCACTAGGTTTTGTTTTTGTTTTTGTTTTTGTTTTTGTTTTGTTTTGTTTTGTTTTAGCTCCTCAGGTGATTCTAATGTCTGGCCAAGGTTGAGAACCACTGCCCACACCTTCGACTGGGCCTGGTTCCTATTAGTTCGGATCCAACGTTGCCAGACTCTCTTCCCAAGAGAATTGTCTTTCGAGTATTAAAATAATAATAATAATAATAATAATAATAATAATAATAAAAAATAGATACCAGTTGAGCTCACTGTGTATTTTTTCCTACCCACATAAAAAAGCCATAGCTTTTTATTATCTTTTACATACGGCGATCTTATTTCCAAAGCTTTTTCGTACAGTGCCATTGCCTCATGGCCTTCATAATCGTGTGCCAAGCAGTGGCCTAGAGGCTTCACATATTTACTTTTCACAGCAGCGATGTGAGAGAGGCATTATGCCCTCTCTACAGATGGGGAAGCAGCCTCAGAGAGTAATCCTGAGCCTGGGTCCCCAGGGTCCCCAAGGGACTGTCTTCTGCTCTCCCCTCCCAACGCACACCCTCTCGTCACTCCGGAAAGTTGAACTGGCTCGAGAAAGCAGGATGGGTGAAATCTTGGCAGACGTGGATTCCAGGCCCTTCTCCGTTGCCTGCTCCTACAGCCTCAGGCAGAATGATTCAGAGGGGATTTGAAGAGGCTTGGTCACCACACATAAACGAGCCAGGGCTGACATGACAGGCTAAGAAATCTGTCTTCCTCAGTGTCTGGGAGCCTGGGCTCTGAGGCTCTGTTCTCCTGTTTCCAGTCGTGCAGCTGAAGAAGCCACAGCTCAGAGATTGTGACTCTCCCAGGGTCCCAGGACTAGAAAGTGGCAGAGCCGGAGTCTACGTCCAAGGTGTCTTCCTGACCCTGTGTCACTGCCAACGAGTAGCTTCAACCTGGTGTAAGGTTTTCCTGGTTAAATTTGGTGATTAACTGTAGGGAACCCCCATTTCCCAACTCGTCTTTGACCTAACTATTTGGTTCACGTGTCTTCATCTGAAAGACGTTTTCCTCCTAATACCCCCTAATTCCTTTCCAAACAATGCAGTACAGGAGAGCTACTCTCAGGGGGCAAAACCAGCCTCACCCCATCGTCTTGGAGCTGCTTAAAATACCCGGTTCCTCGCCAGGTGGGCGAACACCTTAAGAACAGTTTCCAAGCCTCGCGTCCTGGCTCCCGGCAGAGTGCTTGGCACATGGCAGGCCTTCGACACTCACTGGCTGACTGTTTGGAGAAATGGTTGACACCAAACCTCTTTATTCTAAGAAAGTAAAATTCATTCTCTAGCAAGCTGGGTGACCTTGGCTGGTGTGGGGAAGGAATAATAATTTACCTTCTACCCTTTTAAGATTTTCTGGCTGGTCTAATAATCAAATGAACATGAGACAGATTAACAGGAGAAAATAGCCAAATTTATTACCTATGTATATAGGCGGGTTCCTTAAGAATATAGGACCTCAGGACGAATCAGGCATTTGAGGCTTCTATGGGATTCTAGACCAAGGAGAGGGAGGCAGGGCTCCAGGATTTCAAAGGAGAAGTAGGCAGCTCACAGGTAGATGAGAAAGAGCAAAGATGTGGTAAACGAATGAGACACGGAGGAGAGTCTCTAGGTTCTTCTCCATCTGCCACGCTTAGGTCATATTATGATGCTAAGGGGACAGCTTCTTCCCCTTAAGCAGGATTCTTCCGCCTGAACTCTCTGAGGCAGGTAAAAGGGAAGCTTCGAAGATTCTTTCTGATTCTTTATTTCTAGAAAATAACCAGCTTAAAATAATATCCCCCAAGGCACGTTTTGGGGTGACAAACCGTGCTTGCCCTCACCGGTCACTGAGTCCGCCTGCGCCTCGGTCCCTGCATTGGAAGACGGCCTCGATCTTTGAAACGTTTCTCCCCCCCTCTGCTCTCACAGTGCGTGACACAGCAGTGCACGTGCGTTCAGGCGGAGCAAACGGTTAGTCGTTTTGTAGGCTGCACCACGAGTTTTAGCTCGAAAGTGAGATTCATAAGGTACGCTCACAACTGAGTCACCCACGAGAAGCAGGCGAAGAGGAACCTAACATCAGGCTTCAGAAAGAACCCTAGACAATCTAGGAGGAAAAAGGTATTTTTACAGGATTCCCTACCAGCCATCACAAACCCCCCGCACGACACGTCGCCGTCAGCTTTCTTTCACAAACCTTTCACACTCATGTCAGGAAACATTTGAAAACTTTCTTTTGAGATTCAGGAAGGATGGTATGTGGGCCTTGGAACTCAACAGACCTGTGCTGGAATTCCAACCCCTTCAAGGAATGTCCTTTGAAAAATTATCCTCTTTCTACTTCATTTTCTTCCACCATAAAATATTTTAGTAATGCCTGTCTCCCAGGTCATTATGAATATTAAATGAGATAATTTCTGGATCATTGCCAAGACATGATAAAGGGTTTCTACGTCAGTGCCCAGCGCTCATTAGGAGCACACACATCGCTCTTTTTTTTTTCTTTTTTTGGTTTGTTTGTTTCTATTAATATCTCCATTTTCTCTTAGCAAAGCCAAAAATCAAAGGAAGAATGTGCCTGGAGGTTTCAGGCATCAGGGACACACTTGTTGAGCGACATTCTTTCATCGAAGCACAGATGTGTATGTACATGTGTGGGAGAGAAAATGCTGTTCCACAGACCGGCTCTGACCAAGGCTGGAGGCAGCCTTCTCTGTCTCACAGCTAGCTAGTGGTTGTGCAGGAGAGGCTGCGGTTTAGGGAGGAAGGGAGAGGTGTGGGGGGAGATGCGGAACCAGGAAGGATGTGATTTGCTGTGATTTGCTGTGGTTCAAGCAGGAGACTTGCGCCCAGTGGTGATGGAATTAGAGAGAAGGGGACAGATGGGTGAGCTCCTCGGGAAGTAAAATCATGGACTCCTGTGACAGACAGTGTGACAGACATGATACCGCACAGGTCTGGGGCTTGGGCAACCAGGTAAGTGGGGACCTCCCATGGAGATGGTGAACTCAGGAAGAAAAGCAGACTTGAGCGGGAAGACACCGAGTTGCCTTTTGAACATGTTGACTTAGGTGTCTAAGGACTTCTAAGTGGCAATACGCATTTGGCATTTAAGAAAGAGAGAGAACAATGGCCTGTGGTCACCACAGAAAATGAGATGGCCGTGCAGGAGATGCGCTTTCGCTTGGGCAGAGGAAACAGCCACCAAACAGCTTTCTTCTCTGGAGAAGATTCCACAGAGACAGTTCAAAAGACAGCTGGGCAGAATCCTGGACTCGGGAGCCTTAGAAATCATCTAGACTAAACATCATTTTGCAAACGAAGAAACTGCAGTCGGAGATGCCCGCCCAACAGGCCTTCTCCAGGATCCCAGAGCAAGCGCCTCCAGGACCAGCCCCGGGTCTCCCAGAGCACCTCTTCTCTACCTAGGGGTCTCCATTTGTACTTCCTCCCTTGCCTCTCCCTCCCCTTGGATCAGGCTGGGCTGAGAAAGACGGAAGGAATGGCCATATGCAAAGGCAGATGGGAAGCAGGAGCAGCCGCGGAGATGGGACAAGGAGGAGAGAGCGAGGCTCCCTCGCGGCCTGAACACACGGCTCCAGCAAGGACACGAGCACGGACCAAAAGCTGACAGAGGAAGACCCTTCGCAGAAACCGCCGCCTCCTGCTTGGCCAGCCATTCTCTCTGCGGGACAGTCACTCACCTTTCAAATGCATAGTTCTTAAGAGAAAGACTCCAGGCCAGTGCTCTTCAAACTTCTTTTCCTAGCATTCTCTCAACACGGTTTGCTGTTAGCACACAAATTGATCCAAACGTCACAGGTATAGTATATATTTTTAAAAACGTGATTAGAAAGGAATCCCTTAATCGGATGGAATTTCCTTTTTTCAATTGGTTCATGCATCCTAGAACGAAGCCGCGTTCAACAGCAATATCCGCCCAACTTCCCGCTTTTAGAGTTGTGAATGTTGAGGAACTTCGATCAGATAAAAAAAAAAAAAAGTTGGTGGGACTGAAAAGAGCGATGTCACTTAATCCTCGAACGTCTCAAGGACGGGTGTAAAGTACTCCGACGTGGGAAACCCCTAACCTTGCAAAAGGCGTTCCCCCCACCCCAGTCTTTCACTTCATCAGCACCTGCACCAATAGTGCCAACTATCCCGTGGTCTGACACCCCCAAAGCTTTTGGTACACCAGGGCGACGCACCGTGGCAGAGAGGGAACAGCGTGGCGTGAAGGAGCCTCATTCGTCACGTCTGCCGGAGTAACGCAGGAGGTGAAGATACTGGAGTAACACAGGAGGCGAAGATCTATACACACCTTTGGAAAACTCTCCACATCTCGTACCTCTGAGCCAGGGTCGGAACTAGTGAAGCGGGTGACATGCTCCCTGGGTGACGCATACAATTTAAGGACGCCCAGAGAGAAACCAGTAACGGTGATAAATAAGGCTCGAATGAAATATTTTTTTAAAAATAAAAATTAACGTAAAAAAATTCATAATGAACAAAACGTCAACATGTAAAATAAAGACACGACCCCAGGACAAGTGTACCCGAATTCTCAGTGTCCCGAATGTAAGTGCGTCCGTTGACGGCTGATTAATGATGGGTTACGATTCTCTTGCCCATACTGCCACCTGCTGCTGGAAATGGGTAACGCTCGCTGCCTGTCCGCGTGGTGCCCAGCGGTGCCCCTCCACCGGGGACCAGCATTCACGCACACAGAGGAAGGGCGCCCTCTTATGGGCAGCCACCTACTTCCTGCTAAATGGCCGAGTCGGGTAAAAACAGCCCAAGACTCAGTGCAAGATGCAGATTTGGGTCTCAGCTTCGCCTCTTGCTTGCTGGGTCATCCTGAACAAATCACGTCACCCTTCTGAGCCTCGGTTGTCTGCACCTATAAATGGAGCTCCTTACCTCTTCCTATAACTGTGGAATTACACGAGGTGCTTTCTGTGACAATGCTGAGCAGACTGTCTGGCACGAAGCATGCTGCGTCCCCCAGCCCGCCCTACCACCATAGATCAAATCGAACTTTCATCGATTCACTACCGAAGGCAAAACACACTACAAGACAACTGGGCAGAAAAAAAAACGTGCTGCAGACGGCGGACGATGCCACGGCTGGTGGGATAAGGAAGGCTTCCTTGAGGAGGTGTCGCTGCATGGTGGGATAGGCCAGGGCACGCCGGGGGCTCTGGAGATCACTGGGACACTTCTCTGAGGTTTGAGCTTGAGAACGTTCCAGTGCGTGAAGCAACAAGCATCGATCACAGTGGTGGTAGAAAGGCCGAGGCCCTTGGAATCTGGTTAAATCCTGGCTTTGCTACTTATTAGCTATGTGACCAAGGGAAGTCGCTTAACTTCCCTGAGCCTCGACTTCCCTTTCTACAAAATGGGGATAACACATCCTGTCCTGGGTGCATCGGATTAAGTAAGTCGACATGCTTAAAGTTCCTGCACTGTGGCGAACTCAGCAGGTGGCAGCTGTTATTGCTGGCACGGAGCTCGCACACCGGTCAGGCGGTGTCGGCAACTGTCATGTTGGGCTCCTGGACCAGCCCCCCACCCCTACCCCCAGGACTGGGTGAGAGGCAGCCTCTGCTTTCACCTCCACCCCTCCCCCACCCCCAGAAGGACGCAGCACATCAGTGCACCCCAGAAATGGGTCCGCAGCAGGAGGGGTGAGGGGCGGGGTCAACTGTCCTCTGGATTGGGGAGGTGTGGCTGGACTCCCTCCCAGCCAGGAAGAGGAGCTTACGGAAACGAAGCCGGGAGACCTGCGTAGGGGCTGGACCTTAGGCGACAATGCTGCACCTGCGTCCACGTCTGGACCTTGAGAGCAGCGCTGTGCTCGTGGAGGGAACGCCTCGGCCTTCAGGAAACACACTCGGGTGTCTGGGACCAAGGGGGCATCGCGTCTGCGATTTACTGCCAAACGGTTCGGAAAAAAATAAATAAATAAAAGGATAAAGCGCCTATGGGAAAACGCTAATGTCTGGGGAATTCTTGCAACTTTTCTGTAAGTTGAAAACCGTACGAAAAAGAAGAGTTATGAGAAGACACGAGGCAGCAGCGGTCCGGGCACCCTTTTCCGCCTCCCCCTCCGCAGCCCTCGGAGAATCCGATCTTGGTGTGAAACGCGTGTGTCCAGGTCTCCTTCTTCACCACCCCCTTGCTCCCCTCTGCGCACAGGCTCGGGCCAGGCTCCCGGAAATCTCCCTGACGCCCCCACCCCGCAACGCCCCCGGCTCCCCACATTCCCCCGCCTCCCGCCCCCGCAGCCCGCACAGACGCCGCCACTCTCTCCGCCAAGCTGCACCAAGTTTATTTGTAAAAGGAGAATCCACGCGCGTGGAGGTGCCAGCGAGCCCAGGGCGCCCGGGACTTGGAAGGTGCCCCCGGCCCCTCCTCCGGGCCCCCGCAGGACCCCCTGACCCTCTCTCGTCCCCCAGGGCTACACGATGGCGAACTGACAGATGTAGGGCAGCTTGTCGCGACAACGCTTGTCAAACCACTTGCCGTTGGCCGCGCTGGCCAGCGCGGCGCAGTTCTCGGCCTTGCCGCCGTCCGGCTGCGCGGTGATCTCCGTCTCCCAGTTCTTGAAGGCGATGTGGCCGCCGGTCATGTCCACCCAGGCGCCCTCGGCCGCCATGTCGTTGAGCCCCAGCCAGATCTCGGCCTCGCTGTCCAGGCTCTGGCGCAGGTACTCGTACAGCGCGTCGTTCTCCGAGCTCGTCTGCGGGGTGCTCAGCGTGCCCCCGCGCGAGATGCAGTCCTCGCTGGCCTCGTGGAAGGTCTTCGCCTCCGCGAAGGCCAGGAAGCACTTCATGTGCACCTTGGCGCCCTTCAGGCAGACTGGCAGGGGGAGAAAGGGCGGTCAGGAAGGGCTCCCCGTTCCCGAACCCAAGGGCCGCCCACCAGGGGCGGGCGCACCTTGCCCTGTCCCATTGCATCTGTCCGCCCGGCCCCCGGACCCAGGCCAGAGGGCCGAGCTGCAGCGGGCGCTATGCAGAGCCAGGTCCCCATTCAAGAGGCCGTGGCGCTCCCGCTGCTGGGAGCGAGGTCAGCCCGTAGCTGCAGACAGCGCTCAGCTCAAGGCCACGCCCCCCTCGGTGCCACAGCCGGTGCCCGCCCCCTCCCCTGAGGGCGCAAAGGCGGGTCATCTCTGCCCAAGGCAGTGTAATTCTGAACGTCCCTTCCAGTGGCAGGGCTGGCCTGCGCCCGGTTTTGCTTCTATCCCCTCCCTGCCCAAGTGTGGATCCAAGAGCTAGCTGTTCCCAGTAAATGAATGCCATCTGCGGGGAGTCCGCTTTGCAGGGAGCCCAGCCAGAACCACCTTCCTCCAGCCACACCCTCCCTAAGATCAAACCACCCTGCTTGCCCGGCAGGGTAATTGCCCACCCAGGTGCTTAGGCACCACACTCCAGGTACCGGGGATCTAAATCCCTGCCAAGAGGCCCAAGCAAGCTCCCGGCACCTGCCAGGGGCCTGGCTCAGGGCTTCTGAGGGCCGGTTGGGGTGGGGACTGGGTGGATGTGGCTCAGACTGCAAGACCCCCAGAGCCGGAAGAGGTGGCACAGGCGAGGGGCCAGGGCTGGCTCTTTCAGGCCCGGAACTCTGGGGAGAGCAAGAATTCTAAATGTGAATTTAGTCTCGAAGGCTGTGATGGTGTATGTTTGGTCAAGCTAGGAGGATACAATGTGTTTCTCCTTAAGCGTTAATTTTGTTTTGTTTTTACCTTGGTTTATGATGTAAATATTTAGACAGAGGGGGCGTATGCCTCCATTTGTCCTCCTGCTGCTGACCCCACAAATGTTAGGGGCGGGTCTGCACTCCGCCCCATGCCACCCCCTCACTCACTGAACGAACTGTGCATGTCCCCGCGGGCACCCGACACTCCAGGAACTCAAAGCTCGGGCCTGAAGCAATACAGAGGTGTCTCTGCTCACAGACTCGAGCCCGCTCAGCAGCCCTCCCTCCTGCTTTCCTGCAGCTCGGTCAGGCCGGCCTTCACGGTCCTTCCCAGCCTGGCCCCACACTGTCTTTCCTTCCTGCTGGAGGCTCTGTGACACAATGTCCGGACCCCCTTTGGGGATGAAGGACTTACTGTCCCAGCTGCTGGAAGCACTGTGGGAAGACAGCCTTTCGCTCAGCCCCCTTGGGAACCACCTCAGCAGGAGACGGCCAGCTTCCCCAAGGCCACACCCTCCACCCTGAGCCCAGTGACTGGCCAATGAGCCCTCTTGCCTGACTCAGGACAGCTCCGAAGGGCCGTCCCATCAGGTCTGAGACCACTTCCTATGTGTCTCCAGTGAATACACTGATTCCGTGAGTATCTGGAGGCTCTTGGAGAGCAGGGTCCTGGCCGGGCCACCTCTGCCTCCCTGTGCCCGGCAGAGGCACGCTGGGCGGGGACTTCACATGTGGGAGGGGGGAGGGGCAGATGGTGAGTGGGGAGGGGGCTGTTTCCCTAACCCCTGATTCTCTCACCTCTTTGGCTAGCTCAGCAACTTTGGGTGGGGTTATTGATGGGGCGACCTGTGGGCTGTGGTAGTGAAGGAGAGGACAGGGAGAGGGAGAAGGTCCCCAAGGAAGACAGGAGACTGTGACCGGCTTGGGGATCAGCAGACAAGAGGCAGGGGGCGAGGGGGTTTGGGATTTCCATATGCCACAGACTTCATGCAGGGAGGGCTCTGCCGCCTCGCCTCACCTCAGAGACAAGGGACACCTGGGATCCATGGGCTCCGCACAAGCACAAAGCTTAGACGTGAGGGGGACCTCGGAGCGTGCCCTGCAAGTCCATCCGACCCCTTCCGCGTTACGGATGAGGGCACTGAGGCCGGGCGCGGCCCCGCGCTCGTCCTGAGCACTCCCTCCGTGCAGCCCACACCCCTCCCACGCCCTTCTCCCCGCTCTGCCCCCACCGCGGGGCTGGAAGAGCTTCATCCTTGTGTCGGACCTGCAGGTGGTCAGATGACAGAGCACCAATCACTGGGTGGAGACGGAAGACCTTCACTTTCCTCGTATATGGGGACGATGTGGCACGGCCACCCTTCCTCACTTTTTTTTTTTGCTTTAAATGCACTCCTGATGCCTGGAGTTGGGCAGCAATCTTGGCACCATGTGGTGAAGCTTCTGGACAAAAACTTAAACCTACCACCTACTTCCAGACTCACTTTTTGTTTAAGCCACCGTTAGGTTTTTTATTACTTGAAACCAAAACATGGACACTTCTTTTTCAGAGCTCCATTTCCTTACCTGCCAGGTTAAATTGTCCAAAAGTTATGTGTAAATCAACAAGCGAAAAGATGATTAAAAACGACAATAAAATGAGATAAAGGAGAGAATGTCCTTCTGTGAGAGTTTATAGCTGAGGAGCCTGATTCAGAAGAGGGATTAGAGATTCTCGAGATGCTGATGCTGGAAGTGTGGGTGGTCCCAGGGGAGCAGGGCAGGCCGCCGGAACAGCATGCGCAAAGGCCCCGTGGTGGAGGTACAGCGTGCGACACATTAGAGGGGCAGCAGGATGGCAGTGTGGATGCTGGAAAAGACTTCTCAGTGGGAGCGAGGGCGTGAAAACCGCCCAGTGGAAAGGAGGCAGGAGGGGAGGTGAGGGCCCACGAGATGGATGTACCTTGGTCAGAAAAGCAACAGGTGAGAGGGTGTCTGTCTGTGGACACGAGGAGGTTTGTAGATGTCCTAAGGAGAAGCCAAAGAGACTCCCTGGTGATAACTTCAGAGGCAGTAGAGCTAAGAGCTAAGAGCGAGGCTCTGCTCTCGTTGCCCATTGGCAAGACACTGAGTCTCTGTGTGGAGAATGGAGGTGGGTCGGAGCAGGAGGCCCACCGCCTGGGCTTTCCGTGAAGAGTCGACGCAAATAAGGCACTGAGAGCAGTGGCAAGCACGTCAGAGCTCGCGTGCGCTGCCCATAATGGTTAGTCTACATTCTCTGTGTCCTCCAGGACAAGGTCACGATGGAGCAGGTGAGGCTGAGCTGTGCGGAAGATGGACATGATACGAGAGGAACGTGGTAGAGAGACGGAGAGAACAGGTCGCCCAGGGAGGCTGGCCAGGCAGTGTTGGCACAGGCGGCTCAGCTGTGTGACTTTGTCCATCCTTGCTCAACTGCTCAATGCCAGGCCAGGAAGACCGAAGCCTACCTGTCCTCGCACCCATCCCCACACCTGTCCTCACATCTGTCTTCACACCTGTCCCTACACCTGTCCTCATACCTGTCCTCACACCTGTCACCACGCCCACCACATAGCAGCAGGCACTTTCCAGTCAGATCTTTGTCTGTACTAATCAGCCAGGTGAGTGTGGCAAGGAACTGGACTGCTCTATGCCTCAGATTTCCCATCTTTAAAATGGGGATAATAAATCCTGCCTTGGCATAATTGTGGGGATCGAGAGAGAGCTAAGCTGCTGGCCCAGGAGACGTGCCCCCCAGGGCTGTGAAGGCTGGCCGAGTGGGGGTCTCCTGGGAGCTCACTAAGGGTGGGCCGCTGCCTCTGCTCCACAAAGAGCTCCAGGGGTCCCACTTCTAGTGGGCGACGATGAATTCTTGGAAGAGCTTTTGTCCTTTGGGACAGTCCCACTTCCATACATGTCAGGGGGTCTCCCCGAGAGGAAGCAGGCTGAGGACAGTGTTCACTGAACCAGGTGCCCTGGACCACAGGACTGGCCTAACAGAGCCGCTCGAGCCCTGGTGCTGGCCAGAGGCCACAGGCTGGCCGCCGGCCTGAGCCCCTCTCTCTGGTGCGCCTACGCCCGAAAAGTCCACTGTCTGCACTCACCCGTCTGCAGGGCCTGCTGCTCCTTCAGCAAGGCCACCTCCTGGGCCAGAGTCTCCAGCTGGCTCTTGACCTCCTCAAACATCTTTGGGCTCACGACATCTAGGACGAAGTCGGAAAGAAGCGGGGATGAGAACAAGCATGCGAGGAAGGCTGTAAGGATTAGAGCGTGGCAGGGGCCGGGCGGGGTGGACCCCACCCGCTGTCAGCCACAAGGGGACGAGGGGAAGCGGCGCCCTTCGACCGCGCATCTCAGTATACTCTCTCTCTGTCCGTGCGGGTGGTCATCTAAGCAATTGTTTGTGATTGTCCTTCTGCCAGGGAGACCCGACCTTCACTTGCTCCTGCTGAAGTGAGACCCAGATAACATCTATTTAGGAGCGCTGCTTGGAATCAGAGGGGTGCAAGCAGAGCCTTCGGTGACCCCTAACCACTCAACCATCCTCCCAGCTCCAGAAGAGAGCAGAGCACAGGAAGCAGGGCTGGGCCCCGGACACCTCCCATGCTCACCTCCCAGGCCAGGTGAGCGAAGCCGGCGCTCTGGCTTGGGGCCGAGGGCGGCAGCATGGGGAAGAGTGAGCATGGGCTCTGAGGCTGCATGGATGTGGGTGACCTGCAGCGAGTTGCTCAGCCTCTCTGAACTCAGTTTCCTCATCTGTAAAATGGGATGAGAGCAGCCCTACCTCAGGGGACGCCGAAGAAAACGAGAGACTAAGAGAAATAAGGCGTCTGAACAGCGTTGGGCTCACAGTCAGCCCTGTGACGTGGGTAATGCGTCTCTTACAGACAGGAAACCCAGGCAGGACTAAAGCGACTCACCAAAGGTCGCAGCCCGGGCCCCACGGCTCCCAACTTGCTCTTCCCCACCTCTGCGGGAGCGCACAGACCCCCACCGTGAGCCCGAGGGCTTGCCGGGGCTTTGCCGGAGCCGGCCTGTGAGTGGGCAGGGCAGGTGGAAATGGTCTTTCTGTGTGGGTGGAAGCTGCGAGCTGTGTGGGCGGACCCCAGTCTTTCCGAAATCCCAGGGGCTTCAGGAAGGGCTGTGCTGGGCTTGGCGTGGGGAAGGGCTTCTCTGGTCCACTTGGCTGCACCTGCATGAAGTCCATGGTCAGGAAGGGGGAGGCCAGAGCCTTCGTCCATTCATAAGATGCCTTTGCAAGGGAATCGCAGGAAACGAAGGCAGGCAAAACCGTATTTGTATATGCAGGAGAGGGTGACGTGACTCCGTGACTCCGAGATGAGCAAGGCAGAAAGGGAGGGTTGGGGGCTGGCACGTAGCCCGGCGGGGTTCCGTGCGCCTCGCGCTGGGTCTCCGCCGCAGCCGGTTCACAGCAGCTCTGAACCCAGCCACACGATGCACCAGGACAGGGCGCCGCGTCGGGTACTGTGCAGGGCACTCAGCTGGGGGACAAGTGGGGACGCGTGTGCAGCCCCTAAGCCTCGCCCTGGCTGTGCTGGGTCAGACCAGAGAGAGGGGCGCCGTTCTACAATCCGTCAGCTCAGAGGGTACCTTTGGCGTTTGCGCCGAGGTGCGCATGCGTACAAGGGCTCCCCCCCCCCCTCCAGGGACTGGCTGCAGAGCGGGCGCCAATGGCGCCCGGTGGAGAGCCATGACCATGCAGCGTCCTCCTGGCTCGGGGCGGAGTCCCAGAGCCGCCCCTGTCTGTCTCAGGGCCTCTGAGTCCTGACGTGTGTGATGGAAACAGATGTTCTCCAGGTCCCTCAGTTCCTGTCCTAACGGCCTGCGGCCACCTAGGAGGCCATCCTGCCCACCTGAGTGCCGTGGCCAGGTGTGGCCACGTGGCCCCTGGAGCCCAGCCGCCCGACTCCTCCCGGGTGAGCCTCACCTCTCGCTGACCCCCACACGGCGGGCTCGGACTTCGCCCCACGCCCGCAAGCACACGAGCTCCCAGAGGCACCCAGGAAGCTCCCGCTCCTCGACCCACCCTGAGGCCAGGGTGGGGGCTTGGCACACGCTGCCTTTCCCCCCCAGTCCCGCCAACCTGTGCTCTGCCACGGGCCAGACCCCGGTGGTCTCCTCGGGGACGAGTCCCTCCCCCGGACTCCCTCCCGCACTCTCGTGCACCGGCCCCCTGTGATTCTCAGTCCTGGCCGCCCCTCGCAGTCCCTGGAGGTTGTGGAAAAGGCAGATGCTGCCCCACCTCCTGCCCCCCCATCCAGCATTTCCAGGGGTGGGGCCCCGGCCCCTGCATCCTTATGCATTTGGGGGACCATGCTGAGCCTGAGCCAGAACCTTGGGCATCTGGCCTCGACTTGCATCTTAAGAGCAGGGACTGTGGACCTCTGCCAGGGCGCTCAGGGCATATCTTGGCACCTAGGTGGAGAAATTGCTCCCTATGCGGACAGTAGACAGAGGAAAGAAAAACCCAGATGAGTCAGAACGTGGAGGTGGGTTTCAGCGCCAGGAGGGGGCTGGACAGGACGCTCTGCTGTTGCCGTCGGCTCCTCTGCAGGTCTCCCCCCAGCCCGGGCCTCCAGGGGGCACCATCCGGAGACCACGGAGGGCCGGGGTTCAAGTGTGACAGCTGCAGAGGACCAAGGCATTGGCTGGTCTGAGCTTCTCCTTTCCCCCATGATTAAATACACAACTTACGTGGTTAAATACATAAATACTAAATCTTCGGAAACTGAGAGGTTAGCAACTATTTTCCACATCCAAAAATTCTATGATTTGCCTTTGGAACTGTGCATCCTTGACCACAAACATCCCTCGGGGGCAATTTTAGCAAATGTTTGTGGACACAACCGTGAGTCTTCTCTTTTTAATGAATACTTTCTAGGAAGTAACATATATGGATATAATTTTTAAAAAATGAAACGGTTCAAAAAGTTTACGTCTCCGTCCCAGTCAAGACTGAAATTCCTAGTTTTTCTTCCCAGAAGTAATCCCTAACTCCAGTGGATCCTTCCAGAAAAATTCTATGCACATACAAGTAAACATACATTTTTACATAAATTTCTTTTTCAAAACAAATGTCGGCATAATTTCTATTCTGTTTTGAACTTTCCTTCATTCACTTTATAAACTGAACCTTGGAGATTATTTGCCCTCAGCGCCCAGGTCTGCCACGTTCTTTGTCTCAGCCCTGGGGGTCTTCTCCGACCTGAAGTACCTTTGCCAGAGGAGGCTCGGCAGGGGGCCTGAGGGCTGCCCATCCCCGTTCTTGCTCTGCGAGTTCTGTGCTCTTGGCCCTGGCGGCCGGTTGCTCTTTCTGGAACTGTCTCTCCTGCTGAGCCCTGTGGGGGTGACAGCCCGGTTCATTGCCATGGCATTTCACTAGTGTTGTCTCAACACAGCCTGGGGTGACCTCACTGCAGGCGAGGCTCCAAAGCGACCCAAGGACACCCCGAACCCCAGAGGCGACAGAGGGGAGGCAAAGCTGCCTCTGGGGTCCTGGTTTGAGTTTGAAGGTTTTTGTTTCCTCAAGGCTGAGCTACACTGTAAAACCGAGATTTAGCTTATTTCCCTCCACCCCCCGCCGCCCGCCATGTGCATCAAGTGCATCCCCTGTGCCAGGCACTGGGCTGCACACTACACGTTTTGTATCATTAAATTCTCACGACAACTATTTGGAGTAAACGTCAGAATCCCCATTTTACAGTTGAGAAACTTGAGGTTCAGAGATTACAAAGCAGAGCCCGCTGGTGTTTTCTGATGAGAGTCAAGCGTCTCCAGACTGCCAAGCCCGAAATACTGAGCGGGGAGGGGGAGAAGGGTGGATGTCAGTTTTGATGATCTGGAGGGTTCTTTCTGATTCTGAGAGTCGGTGATCCTTACAGTTCTGGCAACCACCCCTGCTGCTGGAGAACTCTCCTGGGCCCCGGGAGTTGTGGGGGGGGGGGGGAGGGACTCCATTAAGTGCCCTGGATTCGGTCCAGAAGGAGCCTGAGGGTGAGTGGAGGAGAAGGTGACCAGCTAGCTCCCTGGGAGATGGAGAGGGGCCCCAGCCCCTCCTTACCTTTCTTGACATTTGCAGCCTTCTTAACCTTGGGGGTTGGCGACTCGGCAGTGACTTGGGTCAGGAGGGAGAGGAGGCAGAGGACCAGGTAGGTCCCCCAAAGCTCCATGCTGCTGCTGCTGCTGCTTCCTGCAGTGGGCCTGGGTTGGAGAAGCGGTGGCTGCTGTGACCAGAACTGCACGTCTTAAGGAAGCTGCTGCCTTGAGGACCTCTGTCCAGGAAACCCTCCCAAACTTGGCTGCAGGAGTGCCAAAAAAAAAAAAGCCTGCGAAAGGGGGAAGGCTCGGGAGTCTCAGAGCCTTGCCTCCCAAGAAACACCCAGCAGCATCCGGGCCCTGCCTTCTAAAACAGTCGTCGTTTTCTAGGATTCTGAAAAGTGTGTGGCAGTGGTGGTAGTCGTCGTAGCCCACGTCTGCTGAGCAGCTTCCTCGGGCGGGCGCAGACACATGCCCTCCCCGGCCTCTGCCTCACAGAGGCCTCTCGCCAGCCAGCAGCACGAGGAAGGTCCTGTCGTTTCCCCATTTCACAGCTGAGGAAACTGAGGCTCAGGTTAAGGGACTTGCCCCAGCGCCCAGATGCTAGGAGCAGTGTCGGCCGTTAAGCCCAAGCTGGGCGACTCCCGAACAGTTACCAGGGCGGCCTTTAGGGAGCTGAGGGTTGATGATTTTGTAGCTCTGTCTCTACACACACGACGCATCTCTGGTTACAAACAGAAGCGAGCGCTCCCCTTGCTTCCTCTCAACCATCCCTCTCTGAAGTGGAGGTGACCACGGTGGGGGAGCGGTAAGCCATCGTGCCTCAGGGCAGTGTCGGAGATGGGACGCTCCCTCCCCTGCTGGGCCCTGACACCTCTCGGGAGGCCTGATGTGGGTGTCAGGAGATGCGTGCTTCTGTTCTCAGCGGTCACGGGGAGAGCCTTGGAGGAGCAGCGAGCCCTCCCAAGACTCCAGCCCACCGTGCATCCAACACGGGCTTCCGAACACAGCTTCCGTCGACAGGAAGCGGAGCACCTTGGAGAAACGGCTGATGCCAGGGCCGGGGCAGGGAAAGTAAAACAGGAGCCTGGAACAAGTCGTTTTGCCAGAAAGCAAGGTCGTGCTCGAGGAAGGCTGGGAGCATGCCGGGGGGACACGGGCAGCTCGAAGGGGCCTCCAGGGGCCAGAGTCACGGACGCTGTGATCATCGAAATGTGATGGTGACGATACAACAGGAAACTGTGAGTACACACAGATGTTCATAAATAAGAGGATAAGTGAATGCATTGCAAGTCTGCTGGGGAACAGGGCATTTTCAGTCTCAAATTACATGCCCACAAAATACTCATCACGAAGAGGGAGGGTAACCCCACGGTGGAGAAACCTGGCAGACAGCACCTTAATCAAGTGACCAAAGCGAGCCTCATCGATAAGGGGGCAAATGTCCAACCTGCAGCACCTGCGCACTTGATGGGCAGCCGTGAGAAGAATGTAGCGCCACCTCCGTGAAGCATCCCACGAACCCAGAACGACGGCCGGTGACCTTCACGACCGCCCAGGTCCTGTCCGAGGAAGCGCTTCAGGCTGAAGGACGCATGCAGTATGTGATCCTGGACTGGACCCTCTGCTCTCAACGACGTCGCTGGAACGGCTGGAGGAGCTCAGTGGGTCTTTATACCACAGTCACGGATGTTCTGTGAGCTTGAGATGGTTCCCAAAAAGTACCGTGCTGGGCAATTCGGGCTTTTCTTCTGGGGACCTTGCCCTGACCAGGGAGGGACCTGCCCAGGGAGGGACCTGTGTGCAGCCCAGTGGGGCTGGCCCGGGCCACTGCAGTCACCCAGCGTGGGGGTGGGAGCCTAGTGCGGACAGCGAGCCCTTGCACTGGACCCCATCACTCACGGTCTCCGAGTGGGAGAGGGTTTTCCATGGGCAGCGGGGTCCTCAGTGAGACATTTTGGGGCGAATGATTATACAGCCCAACAGGGAGCCTTTTGCTTCCGGGAACTCTGAGTGGGTTACGCAAGGCAAAACCACTGTCCTTTTTTCTTGATTTAATCCCCCTGCTTTCCTGGTCGTGCTCACCTTGGCTCTCAGGCAGCAGAGAAATGGAAGGATGTATTTCCCAAATGTGCGGCAGCCAGAGACCGTGCGTTTTCCAGGATGGGCCTGGCAGCTGGGTGCCTGCCCTTGGTACACTGGGGAGCAGGGCCCGGAAAAGCTCTGCCACGGAGATTCAGTAAACCAGGCCCCCATGCCGTGTCCCGTCACAGGAGACACATGGGAGCCATGTCAGGAACTGTTAGCACCCCATCCACCTCTCATTCACCCCACACTGGGCCTCAGCCTGTGCAGGGCCCTGGGGGTTCGACGCGAGGGACCCACTGTGCCACCAGGACTGCAGCAGGATGCACAGGGCAGCAGGACAGGGCGGGGAAGGAAGGACGGCCCGGGGCTGAGGCAGGGGCGCAGAGGGCTGGCCAGGTGAGGGGAGGAAGGCACGTGGACAGCGCTCCAGCCATCAGGGGCTCAGCACGTTCTAGGCCCCGAGCACGGATGGGGTGCGGGCGGGGAAGAAATAAAGCTGGAGATATAGATGGGGCGGAGCGCAAGGGGCGAGTCAAGCCTTGTTCAGAGACTGGACACAGCCCGGAGGCGTGGAGGGCAACGGAGAACGAGGCACTGGAGGGTGGAGGGTGGAGAGCATTTCGGCTGCTGAGTGGGTGTCGACTGGGGGGCCCAGGTCGGTAACGGAGAGACAGTAAGCATCTGTCCCACATTAGCCCCGGGGCGAGGGGGAGGTGGAACCGCACCTTCTCCCAGGGAGAATCTACACGGCCAGAGGCGCAGCGACCGCCCTGCGAGAAGACGAGCTCATCACACGCTGGGCGCCCACCGCCCGCGACACCGTCGGAAGGCCACTGTGAAAGGAAGTCCTGCCTTACGAACAGCATGTCGCCCCCTGCATCCTATGCACGTGCGTTAAAAGTGCTATTTCGTGAAATGTAAACTTCAAAAGCACCATTTTTTGTAACCCTGTTTCGGCATGTCACCATTTTCTAATGGCTTTGGTGGGCCTCAGGAAACCGCAAGCGGCCCACTGTACCTCGGCCTCTGAGTGAAAGGCCGGTTGGAGAGGCCGTCTGGTGTAAGCGCCCCTCGACGTGGGATGCCACCGTGTGCTTGCTGAGACTCCTCCCGGGACGAGCAGCTGGTCGCTCTGCAAAGCGGCGGCGTCCGTCGGTAGCCGCTCGGCTTGTTGTGACGTCCTCCTGGGGGGAGACATGTCATCAGGCAGGCTGATGACACGTCACCCAGAAGTCCGCAGCGCCAGCCGCCGCAGCCATCAGGTAAGAGGCCAGACAACATGTGAAACAGACCGTCGGGTCCTTCCCTCGCCGTCCCTCCTCCCCGTTCCTTTCCCCTTTTCCTCCCAACTGTTCCTCCCTGATATGGTTCCTGGATTCAGTTAACCTCTTGGAAAATCACCTTTGGATGTAAGTTGCTTGTTCCTGTCCTCGTTGTGATGCAGCATCCAGAACCAAGCATCTCAAGGGGCCTGCCTGTGGGCGGGGCCCGTTTCCTGTGGTCAGACTGGACACGGCTTAGCAAACTGCAAATTCATGGGCTCTTTGCAGCGACCTTGCCTCACTGTTGCCAGTGTCGAGCTGATGGCCGTTAACTACCCAGTTCCCCTCGTCCACCTGCAGCTCCTCCTGGCCAGGCGAGGACCGCTGCTGCAGGCAGCTGCAGGACTCAACGACAGCCGTGGTGGGGTCGTGGGTTTCATGCTCCCAGCATAAACTATCACCCCTGAAGACACTGTCCCAGAGGCCTCTACCAGCCAAGGGTCGGGGAGGGCTTCAGCCAGGAGGATACTCCTGAATGACCCACCCTCAAGGAAACGCCGGGGGCGCTTACACACTGCCCTCAGGGCCCGGGCATTTACACACTACCCTCAGGGGCCGGTTTCCCTACATGAAGAATGATCTATCTGCGTAACAGCCCAGAGGCAGAAAAATCAGGAGAGAAATCTAAAAGGCTCACTTCAGCTTTCAAGTTTTTGTTTGTTTTTTTGTTTTGTTTTTTGTTCTGTTCTTCCTCCAAAGCTGTGGGAAGTCTGAGTTACAGAAAACATGCTGTGGCCGCCCCACCCACGTCAGCCCTGACAGCGTGAAAACTCCTGGCCCGGCACAGAGCTGTGTCCCCCGCCCCCCGCCCCGCCGTTTTCCCTGCACAGATGTTTCCTTTTAGCTCCACTGGCCCCGTGTCAACAGAAATATGGCCCGAGAACGTCCCACGCTCTCTTCAAAGGTAAGAGCGTCCAGGCTGGGCATCGACAAGAACACTGCAAGGGTGGTCCCTCTAGCCTTGGTCTCCGTGACCCTCATGAGGACAGTCACTTGTTCCCTTCCACGCCGTGTTGGGGTGACGCTGTCACTCACTCAACGAGCATTGCCTCTGTTCTGTGGCCTTGTGAGGCGGTCTCGGGCTCTTAGTGAGCCTGAGCCTCTGGTCTATGAACTTCATGTGGGCTTCTCGGTCTGACTGCCGCCCTCAGGTGGGACGGGGTGGCTGGAACTGACTACGTCCCTTTCTCCAGGGGAGTCAGGTTCTGAGGAAACCCCAGTGGGCCCGGCTCTGGGTGCAGTTCCTCCTGAAGGCGGGCCTTGTTAAAAAGAAGAGGGTGCTCTGGAGAATCTCAGAATGGTTCCGTTTCCCCCCCTCTTGCCAGAAACACAAGATTCTTCACTGAAATTCACTGAGAGAACCGGGTCGAGCCCCAGAGGTAAAACGCACAGAGGTGTGGGACCCCGGAGCTGTCCACACGGTGCCTCCAGCAATTCGTCAGCTACAGCTCAGGCTCCTGACTCGCCCGGTTCCGATTCCCAGGAGGTTTCAGTGGGTTTCTGCCCCAGGAAGTTGCGATTCTCTGAATTTGCCTGTTGGTCTCTTCGATTTGGGGAGCAGTGCTTCGCCCGATGACCTTGCTTCTTATAGGTCTGAGAAGAGTTGTTGCTTCTTCAGTTTTGTTCAGGGCTGGCTTCTCCCCTTCGATGACCGCGGGCGAGTGCCCGGCCCAGACTCCAGGGAGCTATCACAACAGTGAACTAGGAACGACTTCGGACCTCCTGGCCGGGACATTAAACCCCTCCCCGGCCGCTGCCCGGACCCAATGCCCTCAAGATCCACTCCCGCCTCTGTGCCCCTGGGACATGCCAAACCAGGGCTTGCGATTATTTTGATGAGTGATCCAGTTCTTCTCATGCAGGGACTGGATCCCCCTGCTCGAGCTGGGCTACACTTGGACCCTAGTCCTTGGTCCGGAGATGAGCAAACGTGGAACAGAGGTTGACTGGTTATCATTTCTTGAGGTACCTGACTCAGGTGTGGTCTTCGCATGTTAAGCGGTATAGTGCTTCAGGAAATGGTTGTTCTGCTTTCATTAGGGGGCGGGTCTTCTTCTGCCTGCCCAAAGCTTTCAGGGCAATATGGCGGACCAAGACCCCACCCCAGGTCTGAGTCCCGTCTTTCCTGATGACAGCCCTGACTTTGGCAAAGGCTGTGCCGCTCACACGAGCAAATCTGGACTCTGAACGCCAGCACTGTCTACACTGCAGCTGTACATCAGTCTCTTTAAACCTCACCGTGAAAGCCTTGTGGTTTTTATAGCATACCGCAAGTTGAGAGTTGGCTGACGTAAAGGCTTTTCATAGCAGTTAATAAGTCAGCCAACTCGACGATGCTTATAATTCCCACCGACTCCATGCTCCTGGATGGCGGAGCGTTCACATCACCCATGGCTTCGCTCTCCCTCCTCCTGCACCTGATCTCAGCCCAGCACAGACGGTCTTGGCAACGACGATGCTATAGGACGTCCTGGCTCAGCGCCAACCCACTTGCCATCACCTTCTGTTGCCACCTGCCAATGACTGACCCAGTTCCCAAAGCCCATTTAGAGGGTCAGCTTTCTAAGGCCACTTCGAATACCAGCTGCTCAGTCTGGGTTTCTCCCCAGAAGCGAAGCCTGAGCCAAGGACTCGTGTTTGTAGTTTATTTGGGGGGTGGTCCCATAGGGTGTGTGTGTGTTGGGGGCGGGGGAAGATTGGGGAGAGTAAAACAGGGGAGGAAAAGAGTTGATCAGTCGTGAGCACTGAGGTGTGGCCCCCTAGCACGTTTTGACAAGTGTCTTGAACACTTCTCGGAACTGTCTGCCCAAGGATCAAACAGAGGAGCATCCACCGGCTCCTGCCCCTCGTGGTTGTGGGCTGGCTCAGGAGGCGTTACGTCCGCAGCACTTCTGGGCTGCGTGTACTTCAATGCCAGGTGGGCTCCTGCCAGCGTGACCTGGTGTCGGAGAACCTGAAGAGCAGAAAGTGAGAGGTGTACGGGAAGCTCTAGAAGCCGCTGCTCGTGGAAGCGAACGGAAGGAAGCCTGTCCCGCAGCCGCAGCAGGCCGGAGGCTGAGGGTGGCGGCGGCCACGGGGCATCCAGCTCGTGAGGCCTGACTGAACCCTCCCCGCTGAATGGCACTCACCCTGGGGCCATTCTTTGGGGGTTGAAATAATCCTGGGATGAACTTTACACTTCGTGTCTTTACTCCTCTTCTGTCTTGAATTATTTACTTTGGTTACGTTCTCGGAAGTGGAAATATTAGGTCAAAGAGAGTGGACGTTTCTAAGGCTTTTAATACGCACTACCAGAATATTTCCTAAGTCTGTAATAACACAGATTTATGCTCCATTGGCAGTTTAAATGTGAGGCCATTGCCTTAGTGAGCAAGATGCAAACTAGTTAATATTCTAAATTCATGTATTTTACGAGCTTGAAGTTCATGATTTGGGAAACCAAAGAATCCTAAATACAATAAAACTAATTTGGATATTCCCTAACCTTGCATTCTTTCCACGCCCACCCTTCCCCTCCCCCCACCCCCGAGCTCTTAATCACCTTTTGGCCAGCTTCAGTGTTCTCCCTGATGTTTATTTGATGGCCGCTAAAGACAGCTCTGGTCCCACCGGGTGAAGTGTGGATTTCTCCAGGACAATATCCTTCCATGTTTTTGCCTTCAGTTTTCTTCCCTTATTCCAAGAGCTGCAAGCATCGGACCCTTCCAGCAGACGCCTCGGCTGGAGAGACCTTGCTCGTTTGGTGCTCTGTTTCACTTGTGACGCGCACTTCTTACAGGGAGGGGTGGCCTCCACGGAAAGGTATGGGTGGTAGAGACAGACGCTGACATATTTCTCTCCTTCCTTTTTCACCATAACTGCTTAGCCCGCAGCCTACGCGGGAAGCTGTGAACAGCTGGCCTGGCGAAGCCTCACCTGTCTGTCTCATCTGGCTGATGTCCTTACTCACCGAGGCTGAAGGCTTCTAAACTGTATTTGAACCCCGGTTGCATCCTGACCACCGCCAGCGTTCCGCCGCGGGCGGTCAGCCAGCAGGAGCAGGGGAAGGGGGGCGGCCTGTGCTCTGCATCGCTGGGAGCGCGGCCATGGTGCCCGGAGGGACAGTCACTGAAAAACCATTAAAAAAATGACAACCCAGGCTGTGTTCTCAGCAGGGCGGCAGCCCCAAGTCCAAGTCGGCATCTGCTTCTCTCCACAGGGACGACCCTGGCCATGCTGGACGAGGTGCCCAGGCCAGGACCTCTGGGGCCAGGCTGCAAGGGCTTCGGCTCGTGTTATATTCCCCCCGTTAGGCAACAGATTCCTAATTCCTTGCCCTCCTTGTCTAGCTGGCATGCAGAGAGCAAATGCCCCCGCTGAGGTCCTCTCCTCAGGAAGCAGCTCCTTCCCCAGGGACCTTTCAGACTGACTGGGGAGCATCAGATCCCCGGGGAGAAACAGACTGCTCAACACACGAAAGGAATGGACGTAATTCCAACACAGTGCACTCCGAACAGAATCAGGCTCACAGGAAGAGCCTTCTGAGCCCATCGAGAATGGCCTTCCCTCAGTCCCCAGAGCACAAAGGCAGGCTGGGTAATCAAATGACAACATCTCTGAAGCGGCCTTCTTAATGCTGACAGAACAAGAAAACCTTACAAAACCTTACACAACGCCAGGGAGTGGTTATGAAACACAAAGCAGTTTCAAAACAAGAATGATAAGAGAGGTTGGCTGAGGACCAAACTGGCCGCTAAGCCGCTGACCCCAGGGAGCCCGGCCTGGGTCTCCTGGCCTGGGTCTCCTGGCCGGCAGGAAGCAAGACCCGGGCTTCCCTGGACGTGGGCGGGCTCGCCAGCCAGGCAGGAGCCCCGGGCCCGGACCTGGGGTGGAGCGCCTCGCCTGTCTCCTCCTCTCCCCCACCCCGCCCCCCTGCCGCCACAACCCTGAAGCACACAAGTATCCGAGAGGAAGGAATTCTTCTCCTCCCCTCCCCTCCCCTCCCCTCCTCTCCCCTCTCCTCTCTTCTCTTCTCCTCTCTTCTCTCTCTTCTCCTCTCCCCTCCCCTCCCCTCCCCTCCCCTCCCTTCCCCTCCCCTCCTTCCTTCCTTCCTTTTTTTTTTTGGGGGGGGGGGAGTCATTCTTATATTGAAAACTCTACAGGGAAAAAAATTCACAAAATACAAATCACAAGCATTTCCTGTAACCATTTTTCTTGTGTTTGCTGCTGTTTTGAACTCCCACAGCAGGGGACGGAGGAGTACCCTGGGGAGGCGATGGGGAGGCCTGTGACGAGAGCCCTCCCCCGGGGGCGGGTCTCTGCACCTGAGAAGCCCAGGCCAGCCTCTTGGAGGGCCACCCAATGGCGACCTGGCTTACAGCTGAATAACTCCAGCCCCACTGAACCAGACCAGAAAACAGACTTTAATTTCACACGTACACAACAGTTAAAAAAAAATAAATACAAACTTTGGCTTAAAGGGGAAAGTGAAAGCCAACCCCGCCGCGCTTGGGGTTGCCGTGCTCGTCACCCCAGGAATCCGACTCTCTGCCTCTTGGGCCCCAGGCTCTCTTCCTTGTGCAGGACGCTCTGCAGGGAGGCGTGCAGCACCTTGCCCACTCGCTTGCCGGTCTGCAGGACGGAGAAGGGGCGGGAGGGAGAGAGCACGGGCTGTGAGGCGCGTGGCCCTGACCGGGAAGAGCTTCCCTTCTGCCAGCTTGCCACGCCGGTACGGCGCACGTGCCGTCCGCTCTGCATGTAACCGGACACGTAGAACCCACAACCCAACACGACACGTCATGGAGAAACCCACACACGGGACAGGACAGGACAGGAAAAAGAAAAGATGGCGACCCTGGGCAGCAAGCCACAGAGACCGCTTAGCGTTCCCGCGGCCCTTACGGGGGCCGCGATACTGCCCACTAAAGCTGCGCCTGGTCGCAGCCGACAGCCACTGCACTGCAGTAAGAAGGCACAGGAGACCACACGCGCCCGAGTCCGGTGAAGAAACAGAGGGTGCTGAGGACCCGTCTTAAGAAGCAGTTTCTAATCCACTTGCCAGAAGAGCTCTGAGGAGAACTTCTCAGACGGGACCAAAGTCAACACCCATTGGGGTCTTCGGTGTTACCGCCATGCAGAGATGCTAAAGGCAGGAAATGTTGGACTCAAGACACGTCACGGTCACACAACCAGATTCCTAACTGGCCCTCACACAGCAGACGGAAGGGGGCGCCTCAAAAAACCCCTAATATAAAAAAGTCCTTCTTTATGAAATGTATGCTGGCTGTCACCAGGCTCGTGAATCATTTTAAGAATACGATGAACCAACTTCAAGTCTCCACCTCGTCAGGTCTTCCGTGTTTCCACAGCAGTTTGAATCCAACTGCCACTGGTTCCATTCTCAGCAATGTTGGGGAGAGAGATATGCAGGCCCAGACCCCAGCCCAGTCCTCCCAGTCACAGGTGTGTTCTCCCCAGAGCGGGGGGCCTTCTCCCCGGGCCTTGAACTGTGACAAGGGAGTGTTACCAAAAACTCGTATGTAAAGAAGATCTTGGCCTAAAGGCTGGGAATGACCGACCCTATGAAACACAGCACCAAGGTCAAGGTCCAAGGGGACTTTGGAAACATTTTTATCATGTTAAAGAAAAAATATCAAAGTCGGTCAAATAGGAGTTACCGATTATTCAAGTAAATGAAGGTGGAGAGAGAGAAGAGGAGGCAGACAAGACAGCAGGACCTGAGAGGTCTGGACCCGCAGGAAAGAGACAGCGGAGGACAGGGGTGGCAGCCGGCGCAACCCCAGGTTCAGGGCTGGGTGGCTGCGTCCTTGTGCGAGGTAACGGCGAGCCAAGGCCACAGGGCTACGGTCCCCCTGAGCACGTCTGCAGACCGCACCCCCCGAGTCCAGGGAGGGTGAAGCGCAGCTCCCTGAACTGAGCGCTGGTCCCGCCGCCCGTCCGCGCGGCCAGGGCCGACCTGGTTCATAAGGTCCGAACAGGGCGGTGGCTGGGAACGGGGCCCCGGAGGCGCACAGCAGGGCCTGAATCTTCGCACCAGCGTTCGTGAGCTGGGTTACATACCCTCTACCTGCCTCAATTTCCTCGTCTGTAAATAAGGATAACAACAGCTGCCTCACAGGAGTGCTGAGGATGAAATGTCAGTGCACAGGGTCCGACACACAGTGAGTACCCAGTAAAGGCCAGCTGAGATGCTTCTTGTTTGGGCTGTTGCTTAGGTGCTGGAATTGTCATCGCGTCCTCCTGGGCGAGGGGTGGTTCCTTCTAAAACAACATCTGACAGCCACTTGTCTAGAGAGGCCTTTGGGAGAACGTATAAAGCATTTTCAGCGCTTTTGTTTAAAAAGATGAACCAATTTGCCAAGATTGGTAAATTGCAAGAAAGCAGCTGTTGCCACGCACGGCTGGAGATACTGAGCTCCGGGCGCTCACCGGAGCGCAGAGTGAGCTGACAGGGACCGAGACCTCGTGATGCGGCCGACTCTGGCCCGTGCGTCTCCGCTGTGCCCTCGCTAGCGCCTCACGACAGCCCCAGCGGCAGGTGCGACCACTGCTAAGATCCCACTCTGCCCACAGGGGCGCTGTGGTCCAGAGCCAGGATGCGCTGGGCAGTATGTCTCCCAGGCCCATGCCTGGGTCCTCAACACTACGTGCACTGTTCATTGTTTGCTTTCAAATAAGATAAAAAGAGAAAAGAGACACCAAGTGCTGAGCGTCCACAGTGAAAACTCGTTGTTTCTAGGGGTGAAGGAGGAGCTGAGAGGGCAACCTTGCTTACTGTGACTTCGGGGCAGCTGCTGTGGTACCGTGGTTACCTAAAACAGAAACGCCTGAGTCCAGCTAACTGCTCCTGGCAATTCAGTCAGGCGGTCAGTCAGTTGGTCAGTCTCAAAGTCCTCAAAGACTCCTGGAAAGTTGAAGCGGCTGCGGGGGAAGGGAGGTCTAGGCAGACGCGGGTAAGCAGGACCTGGTCCCTGCCTCGGAGGGGCTTCCGGGCCGGCGAGGGAGACGAACACGTCACCGCATCAGCGCGGAGCCGCGGGCCGTCAGGAGGGTGTCCCGCCACGTCCCGACTCCACATACACACTTCTAGACCCACGGAGAAGGGGGACTCGTCGCCCTGCAGTCCCCTGGCGCCACCTTCGCTCATTCCCTTCCAGAGACAGGAAGCAGTCGGCCAGTAACTCAATTCCCTAACCAAATCACAAAATCTTGGCATGTTGGAGTTATAAGCGACTCTCCGTCATCAGGCCAACACTTTCATTTTGAAATGTGGAAACTTGGGATCAGAGAGGGAGGAGATAAGCAACTGTTACTGGCAGGCCCCTCGCCTCCGGTCAGAGCCCCCCACTGCCACCCCCGGCTAAGTCGGCGGCCGCCCAGCTGACACCAGATGTTGTCCCTGCTCCAAGCCTGGGGTCAAGGGCATAGAGGGCGAGAATTCCGACAGTGTGACCAACGGGGCAAGCAGCAGCAGGCACTCCCGGCCAGGTCCCGGCACCCGCCTCGGAACCAGAGCCTCACCTCCATCATCTCGAAGACGCTCTCCGGGTCCAGGCTGCCCTTCCCCACTTTCCTCGTGCACGTCACCACGCCCTTGCTGGTCACGGACACCAGCAGGCTGGCCAAGGAGCAAGCCTCCTCCTGAAGAGTAGCGTCCACCACATGCCGGTAGCCGATCTGCAAGGCAGAGCAGCAGAGCGCACACGTGGGTAACACACACCCCAGGTCCCCGGCCTTGACGGCTTCCCGGAAGGAACATCCACACCGGCCAAGAACCTGCACCGCCCACTCAGGATCAAATCTTAGATGCTGCGCATGTGGAAAATACCTGAAGCAACGTTCAACCACTGTACTGCAGGGCACCGCGTGAGCCGTGTAACGAAGCATGAAATGGAAATGGGGGTGAGGGAGTTAGAACTATCACTCAGAGACCATCCCAGTCAGAGGCCACCGAGGGTTCCCAACAGAGGGGCACAGGGAGAAATTCACACGTGAGGCCACAGGGATGTTTCACTGATGACAAAGATGAAGTCAAGAGGGTCTGTGCTAAGGGACATGCTCGAGAATGAGTCAAGTGCAGGTGGCTTTGCTCAGTCCCAATGCCCAGGTTTATGAAGTGATTTTCATGGAAATAAACCTGACCCATTCAGTCTTATTTTTATATAATAAATCCTGCGTGGATCAGAGACGATCTTGGCCCAGTCAGGCCTGAGGCAGTGCCGGGTACCCATCAACATGAGCCAGACGTTAGGTTCCACGGGCCTCTGTGCTAATGTAAAAAGCACACTTGACCTATTAGACACCCAGGAGCTGCTCCAACCCCTCATTTCAAAGATTGGACACTGGGGCCCAGAGAGCAGACAGTGTTTGCTTTTTAACCACTCTGTGACTGCGCAACCAGCCTAGACCCCACGGAGCTGAGGGAATTAAAGGAAATAGACCTTCACGGTGTTTCGATGAAATGCCTGGTACATAGAAGGAGCTTAACAAACTGGCTACTATTATTATGAACCCATCCGTGTGCTCCTGGGACTCCATCATTTCTTTCAATCAAGAAAAAAGAAAGAGTTGCCCACGGTAGTGACTGCGAATAAAATCAAACTATTAGATTTGGGTGAAAGCTACTTCTTTCTATACAGTTTGTGGAACTATAACTTTTCAACCTATTAAGTAAGCTTAACAGGTCGGAATTGAAAGAGACCATCAGGGAAGACAAAAACCATCAGATACAAGCTCACACCTTGCACAGGGTGACGATGCAGGGGACATTCTCCACACTTAGCCGGATGCAGTCATAAGGGTCATCAGACAGTTCAATGTCCTTCGACCCCTCTTCATCTTCCAGAACACGAACTCTTGGTATCCTGGCAACAGAAGCAGAATTAAAATTCCCACTTACTGCAAGACAATTTCTTTTTCTTGTGACTAAGAACAGCAGTCGGAATCCCTGCAGAATCCCTGTCGTTCCTGTCGAAAGCACAGTGACATCGCAGTGCAGTGAGGAAAGGAGGTCTTTACAAAAAATTACAGATTCAATTATATTGTAATTGAGAAACATACACACATGTTATCTTAAGATGATAAACTTTGTTCACCAAAAGACAATTAGAAACTAAAAGATGATCCAGAGTGGAGAAAATGTATGTGTGTGTGTGTGTGTGTGTGTGTGTGTGTGTGTGCATGTGCGTGCATGTGTGTGTATAAACTGACATATTACATAAAGAATTCCTACTAAACATAAGAGAAAGACGGATGACCCAACAGAGAAATGAGAACAGGGACTTTATAAAAGAGGCTATTTGTGCAGCCAATAAACACACAGAAAGGTGATCAGCTTAAATATTCAGCGATGAAATGCAAATTAAATCTACAATGTGACACACTCACCAGAGTGGCTAACATTAAAAAAACAAGGGCCGGCAAAGACGTGGAACTGCCCAGGACTCTTACACGCTGCTGCTGGGAGTATCATCTGATAAAAGCACCTTGGAAAACTGTCGTAATACCTACTGAAACTAAACGCAGCCATACCCAGAAGTGTCGCCCCACCCAGCAGAAATGGGTAAATACATACACCAAAAGACATGTACCAAAATGCCGATGTCCAGCACCATTTGCAATAGTTCCTACCGGAAACTACCCAGACACCCGTCAACAGTAGACTGGATGAATAAACGGTGGCGCATTCACACAGTGGAAAAGCATCTAACAAAAAGCAAACTAAGACTATAACCCGTAACACAGACGCCTCCAACCTCATGCTCAGTGAATGGGGAAGACACAAACGAGAAACACTGCGTGACCCCGTTTATAACAAGCACAAAACCGCTCTGTTGATTTAGGAAAGTGGTTAGCCTCAGTGGGTACGGTGACTGCATGGGAGGGACACCGGGCGGGAGGGCTTTTGGGGGGCTGGCAATGCTCCGTTTCTTGAGCTGGGTGCTGGAAAATAAAGTCAGTCCAACCCGGGTCTAGGGGTGAGGAGCCAGGAAGGAAGAGGCCGCCTGTGACGGAAATACTGTTGGGGCCTCTCCTTGTTCCGCTAACGAAAGCCCCCGCGACACAGCCCTGCTGCCATCATGCTCAAGCCCACATCCAGACAGAGGAGTCTGCGACACAGAACGCCCACGAGGACCAAGGAGGAGTGCGAGGGTCGGCCGCCCCGGCTGAAGCCTCCACGCCAGGGGCCACCAGGGTACAGGCACCAAGTAATATCCGATTTGAACAAATCGGGTAACCAGTTTGAATTCTGGAATCTTAAAAAAATAAGTGTACACACACACACACACACACACACACACACACACACACACACACACACGCCCCCTTGGCCACCACGTGGTTTGGTAGAGGGGCTAGAGAACACTGTCCAGAGAATGCCCTCTACCCTTCTAAAGGGCTCTGACTGTACAAAAGGTCTCTCCACATACTGGGGGGACCCAGTGCCTCGTAGAGGCCCCGGCCCTCGCTGCTTGCAGGGCTGTTCTTATTCCGGGGGCGAGCCACGGCTATGCCCGTGGCGGTGCCCCCCAACCTGAGCAGCTGGGTTTTGCCATCCTGTTGTACAGTTTGCCCAACACCTCTCCCACAGCCAAACGGCCTCATCTGGTCCCACTCTCTTCTTGCCCTGGTGCCCATGGAAACCAGCTGGCAGACGAGGAGTACGTTCTGAGGCTCGAGAGAAAACAGACGGCAGCTGCCTTTCTTCTCCGGTGCAGCCCGAGCCCAGGCTGCGGCTGCTGGCGGCTGGTGGCCGGCCACAAGGGCCAGGCCCGGCCCTCGACTATCTCAGCCGAGAGTCTAGGGGCACAGCAAGGCGTGGGGGGACTCTACAGCTTTCATTATCAGCAACTTTCGATCTTATACTTTCTGACCTAAATTTATTTAACTTTGCTTTTGTTTTGTTTCAAATTATGGAAGTAGTCTAAATTCATCACAGAAAAACTCTAAAATACAAATAAATGTTAAATTGCTCATAATATGGAAAATAATCACAATGACCATTTTGTGATATATATATTTCCAGACCAAAAGTAAAATACAATGGAACAAAAACCAGGGGCCTGCACTTGGCGGCTGGTTTCCACGTAACAACCTTCTACACAAGACGCCGCCATGTAGACTTCACCCCCACGTCCGGACACGGGGTTGTCCCCAACTTCTCACAGAGCTGTGAGGGGCGTTCCTCGGGTTTCTCTGCTCACTCACCCAGTCAGCTCCTTGGGCTGCGTCCCTAGACCTGTCCACTCCTCAGTCCCTCATTCGCCAGCCCCCCAGCACCCCAATGCGAGGTCTTGTGGAATGAACACCCCACCTACACGTTTACTTTCAAATACTGCAAACTCTCCTCAAAGAAGCCGGTGCACGAGGTGGGGTGGGGTGGGGTGGGGTGGGGGTGCTGTAGAATAGGTCTTAGGAAACGTCAACTCAGCAAGCACTTAGAGCCACGACCCTGCTACGCGGCCTGTCTAGGAAGCTGAACCACAGAGCCATAAGCGTTTCCGGCCCGTGAATCCAAACGCAGGCGGCGGCCCTGCTCGCAGACCACGCGAGCGCCTGCCGCGCGCCAGGCACCGCTCGAGGGGCCGGGGCACAGCGGGCACAACAGGCACAGCCCCGGCCCCGGGAGCTTCAGCCAGGAACAGTATCAGGCAGTGGCTGGTCTCCACAGTGGGTGGTCTCCGCCGTGGCTGGTCTCCGCCGTGGCTGGTTTCCGCCGTGGCTAGTCTCTACTCTTTTTGCTATCCCGTAGTTTTCTAGTATTTTTCTACACGGTACATATTTACTTATGAAAATAACAATACAAAAAATAAATACAAAAATATATATATTTAGTTCCAACTTATGAAATCTGTTCTCTGGAGCTTAACATTAACTATCCCCATTCTCAATGCTCGAATTCCTTGTTCTCTTCACCTATGAGCTTCTGTAGACATTTCCTCCACGTTCCATCGCAAGGTCTGCTCAGGTTGTCCGCGGGCCCCGGGGACCGTTTCCAGGAAGACTTACCTTGTATTGAAGAGAGCGGCCTTGACAGCGATGGAGATGGCGTCGAACAAATTTCCACCACATTCCAGCAGCTAAGGGAGGCAGGGAGTGAGGAGGGAAGAAAAAGCAAGCGTCACGTCTTACTTGAGCATTATCCCAATTACGGGACACCGGTTCCTAAAAACCACTGACCAAGGGTTTACGAAATGAAGATGAGGACGCGGGCTGCTGCCCTGGCTCACGGACACAGCGTGTCCACCCTGACTGCAAACACGGCCGCGTCGCGGCTGTGCTTACATGGGCCGCGCGCGCGAGGCCACACGCGGCCCTGGCTGCGATGCCACCGCTCGGAGGCCCCGGCTCGCAGCGCACCTCCTCTAGTGGGCACCCCACCCAGCTGCGCCCACACTGAAGGAGGAAGTGATCGCCCCGGTTTTGCCCTAGATGGTTCCCAGTTGCACATGCGGGGTTACTCTCATCCTGCTCACGTACGCCCAGCCTCCAAACAAGCAAAGACCGGTGGCCACTGGTGCTGCGGCCGCCCCCAGGTCCACGTCTATCAGTGTGGTTCCCGACTGCATGTCATTACCAATGTACACCTGATGCGCAAAGAGGTCACAGTCCGTGTTCCACATTAAGCATAATGAGTTAAAGTCTCCATACAAGTTTTTGCTGTGAGCAAAAGTGCCACCTGCACTTATGTGTGCTCATTCGCCAGGGAAGGTTGGAGCACATTATTAAGTGGGAGGTGACACGACCTTCTGTCCTCATTTCAGCGAAGCCTTGGCATGAATTCATGGAATAAAGCCAACTGGGCTACCACAAGGGAGAAGAGAGAGGAAGTCCCGCGTAGAAAAAAGACTGTATTTCCACGTGATTCTGCTTCACGTACGTCTCTTCATCTGAACCGTGAGTTCCTGCGGGCTGGACGCTGTTGGGCTTGTGCATCCTTTACCCTCAGGGTCCAGCGGAAGGGCTGCCATGGAGATTACCTACAGGCAGGCCCTACGCCTGGACCTTCCACACTCAGGGAACAGCCAGCAATTACACCTGGCCCGTCACACACTTCATTCACGCCCAGTGCAAATCTCCAATTCCACCTTTAAGCTTTCTGGGCAAACCTCATATGATCCCACAGCCAACGGGAGCACCTGGCTTCGGGACTGTAGCTCGTTCTTCTAGCAGCTGGACCGGTGCTGCCCGCCTCTGGTTCACATTTGGCTGCTGCACAGCAAAGAGTCCCAGTGAGACCCCTAGTCGGACCGTCTGCATTCGACTCCTGTCTTCACCAGTTAGCCGCATGCCCCTGGGTGGTGCTAAACCTCCCTGTGCCTTGTGGAGGGTAAAAATCACAGCTGTCTCACGGAGTCAGCTCCAAGAGTGTCAGGTCTGACAGTCTTCTCTTCTGCTATTTGCTATTCGGTTTCCCCCTCAGTAAAGCGGTCATACTTTAGGAGGTGGCCGCGAGGTTTAAATCCAAGTGCTGGTGTCTGAGAATTGTCTGTCGGTGTGGGGGAAACCCCATGTATACACGTTGGAATTGGGACCAGGAACCCTTTCGTAAGGCAAAGCCCCTAAATCTACTTGTAGGAAGTAGAGCCCACCAAGAATAAAACATGTCTCCCCCAAAAGCCTGCTCCTCCTCACCAACCCCCCGCCCCCCACTGCTCTCAGACACCAGGCTCAGCGCCTCTGGCGGCACACACAGCCCGCAGCCAGGGGCTAGGTGACTGCTCTTTCCTTTCCACGCCCAACGCCACGGACCGTGTGCTGGTCCCCGTCACCACTCCCGGGGCCATCACAAGGCCGCACTGTGACCGATCTCCCCACCAAAGGTGTCCTGTACAATGTCAGGGTGACAAAGTCCTACCAGATATCCCACTTGCCATTAAAAAAGTATGAAGAGTAAAGTCTCCATGAAGTTAAATTTCTACTCTCAAAAATTTACCCAACTGGGGAAAAAAACAATACTGGAAAAAGGAGGATGATCTGACTGTGATAGATTTCAAGTAAATGTGCCTGTAGCAAAAGTGTGCAAACATGGCGTGCCCAGCGAGCGTTTGTGTTGTTAGAAGGATGGGTTCTGCCTGACACTTATCCTGACAAACTGGTCAAATAAATCATAGGAACTTCATTTTTGCAATCCTAGTGACAAGACTGGATTGTTATCATCTTGCTTCAAACATGGACTCAATGTACAATGTATATATACATACACACACATATACACACGTACATATGTATACGTATATCTACATATATATATTATTTTCTTGTCTTCAGTACATTTTTAGATGTGGAATAAAAACCTACTACCCAAAAAAAGCCTATCCCCATTTCACATGCACAAAGCACGTTCCCATCAAGGCTGAAAGCCAACATTTGCTTTCATGGAAGAGAAACTCCTCTACAGATGTAAATTATGTGAGTGACACAAACTGGCCTATCGCATTAATAATTTAAAAAAATGCTTTTCTAAATTCATTAAAAACTTTCCTGATGAATTTCAAAAGCTCATGTTGTCTTCTAAAATAAACCAAACCTCAAAAAATATGTTAAGGAGAAATCCGAATCTGAGGAGTCTTAAAACGGTCGGCAGGCGACAGTGCCACAGTGCACCCCCGGAGACACTCTTGCCTACCACACATCCCCTGCTCGCGGCAGAAGGGTGCTGGTTCTAAGCTGAGACGTCCTCACACTCGCCAGTTCCCCAAAAGCCTTCGCTGAGAGAGCAGGCCTCCTGACTGGAGGAAAAGTGTGCCGGGCCCCAGGACCAGGCCGGCCCCCTGCACGACCACACGAGTGCACAGACACTGAGGAGCGACAGGGCGGGGTCACGGAGGACAAACGCCACGCACCACACGCACCACGACACTCGCATCTCTAGCTGTTTAGGGGGGAAGGGTGGCTATAGCGTCCTTCAGACACAGGGTGGGCCCTCGGGGGTCACGGGGAGGGGCGGCACCTCCCCGGCAGCTATGACGTCTGCCTCTCTCTCACTGGTAAGGACTGCAGGCCGTCGATTCCCGCCTCCTCAAAACCAGGGCCTGCAAATCACCTACTTGGTAGGAATTGTACTCTGAGGCACATCCTGCTCACTGGAGATTAGAAAAAGCAACTGGGCTTGAGATTTTATTGTTTTCACCTATTAGCGTCAGCATTGAGAACAGCCCTAACCTGCTGGACAACAGTAACCACTGTTATCCTTTAGCTATGTTCCATCCACTATCCAATTAATTTGACAGTATCCAGAAAGGCTACATTGTTTCATGCAGGGCCAACCTTTAGAGACAGCCAGGCTGCTCCTCACGAAGCCCAGTATTGGTCCATAGGATCCGCTCTATCCTTAGAGTCAGAAAAGAATCTGTCTGGTCAATGTCTCAGAGTGTCCTCACTCTGGGTGGAAGACGTAGTCACTGATCTCAAGGCTCACAAAATTTAATGAAAAGGAATAAAAGAGACCCAACGAGAGCCTGTATGTGAATAAGCAAAACTAATTAAAGCTGTAAGAGAAGTGAACGCCAAGTGCCGAAAACCAAGCAGAGCGAGCGTCTGGGCGGGGAGACACCGGGAGGGAAAGGGAGGCCCAGGTGAGGGAGGCTCCCGCAGGGGCAGAGCGGGGAGGCAGGGCCTCAGGGTCCTGACCTGGGAAACGAGGGACTCAAAGTTGGTGCACTACAGGGTGCTTTTCAGGGAGGTCAAGGACAGACACTGGCACTTCTTGGCCCAATACCTGGCTGTGAGGCCCAATATATCACCACTCTCAAATTGAGAGCTCCCGGGCTACTTACTTGACCTCTCTGTGTATTAGTTCTCTCACTTATTCGTGGGGAAAACCATAGTATTCACTTGCAAAACCTCTATCTGTAAGGGTTAAATGAAAATGCACGTAAAGAGTTCATCGGCGTTCCACACAGAAGAATATGGCCGCTTGTCTAAATTCTGCGCACAACCCTGTCTGGCACCATCTAGAGAGCATCTCTTGTTTTTCTCCCCTGACAACCTCTGTGGATAATTTTAGGTGCCGCCGTGATACATCTGTAACTTTACTGTAGAATGTTATTGTATGTATGCTATTACACATTTGCTGTATTTAATTTTTTAAAAAAAACTATTACAGGAGACCGATTTTTCCCCAAGTAATCTCACCCGGGACATTAAAAGTATCCACTTGAAGAGAAGAAAAGCACTGAGTGGAAAGTGGGCCAACCGGTCCCCGGCGAGATAGAGCATGGCCAGTTCGGCCACGTGACACTCACCAGCACGTCCACATAGAGGATCCAGCAGTGCTCCCGGGGACTGATACACAGCGACTTCAGGTCGACGCTGCTCTTGTTGTTGAATATCCGGTACAGGGTGTTGGCAATCTCTGTGCCAAGGTCATCACCGCCTCGACCTTCAAATTCAGGGGTGGCATTGGCTGAGCTATACGGAAGGGCGACAGGAAAGCCAGTGAGTCTTTTCAAATGCAGAGAGCAAAGGCGAAAGGCTTTCTTCCCGGTGCCCAGTGGAATGCTGGAAAAGCCCGCGCTAGAAGGAGAGTCACTGCAACAGGAAAGGCTAGCATCTGACACTCTTCCAGCCTCCAGACACACACGACGTGCCGGGCTGGCGCCACGCCCTGGACTTGTCGTGTGTGTAACTGGCAGTCCCCCCTGACTTCCAAAAGCAGCCATCTTTATCTGAAGAGAAACAAGAGAGCAGTGGTAAAGCGAACTTCAGCCAGTGATAATCACCTCTCTTATTTGAGAGTTCAGGAGATAGTCTCCTCTGGCGGGCCCAGGGAGCCGGGAAGCCCTGAGAGTCAAACGGGATGGCTTACGGAGGGGTCACTTTGTATACAGCACCCCTAGTTTTCACAGCTTCTGAATGCGTGAGGACACTCTCCAAATACGAGTTGCAATGTTGAGCACAGCAACCTTGCTGGAATGACTTAGAAGACACACACGACGGCATGCCAGAGCCACGTCACGAACTAGATTAGCACTGTGCTAGAGAGCGGGGAAGCGAAGCTGGCGGGAAGAGAGACTGACGGCTGATTAAATATTAGGCTGCCCCTTTCGCTTTGTTTGCTATTTTTCAGGAGAAAACCTTTTTTTATCTTACCTCTTGAATCTCATGCCCAATTACCTCAACAAACAATGAAGAGGCATCAATGTTTGCCAGCCTAAGTACTACCTGAGTGCTTAACAGGAAATTTTTGAGGGTTTGGGCTTAACAAAAACAAACTCTTAAAACATCTGTGAGATAAGTAAACATTCCAGGAATCATTTGACTGTAATGAATAAGGCCCAGAAAGGCAAGAAACCAATCGTCTCAGCATGGACTCTTAAAATCGCATATTGAAGCTTTCTGTTCCCCAGCCATCTGTCCATCCACTCACCCAAGTGGAAGGTGCCCACCCTATGCCAGTCACTGGAGACCTGGAGATAAGGCAAGCCGGATACAGACCTAAGTCAGCAATTCCAGTCACATGGGGGGTAGTTTCAGGATAGGGAGAGAGCAAACAGCAGAACTGGGAGATCAGGGAGGGTCTCAGTCAGTGTTGAGGGTTCTGGGAGACCTCAAAACTGAAGATGAGTGGACGCTGGTCAGGTCACAGGCAGGTGGGGCAGGGGGACGTTCCAGGCAAAGCAAAACCTGTATGAAGGCCCAAGGCTGTGCCCACCCTAATCGTATAACACTAAAAAGAACTCACCTAATATATTAAACTTGTTTTTGTCTAGTCTATTCTAACATAGGTGTAAAAATGAATCCTAAAACAATCAGAGTGTATTGTTGTATAATGACTCTCTAACCATGTAGTCATCCTTTACCACTACGAGCCAGCAGAACCCCAATCTTAAGTCCCCAAGAAAAACTTCATTACCACCAGAGCAGCCCTGCCGGTCCTTCTTTCCCTCTGCTGGACTCAGGCACTGAGCCATTGAAAAAAAGCTCATTTATGGTGAAATAATCAAGTCACCAGGGACCAAGCTTATTTTGCACATCCAGCAAAACACAATCTGTTCCCAATTTAAACACTAAGCCATCAATTATAAGTTCCATCTTTTAAGTGTCTAAAAACACTTCTATATAGATCTCTGTGTAAACACATCCAGTCCAAGATGCTTATGGTTAAAATGTTAACCTTTTCCGGCTTGTAGTGGCTCACATCCTCCCAGGTGTGACTAATTACTGGAGGATGACTCATTAACTCTTCCACAGACCTAAAGGATGGTTTACAGAACTTCCCAGGTCCTACTAGCTAAATTAATCTACCTATAAAACCACATCCCACTGATTTTTTGATACTGGGTTAATTAAAACTGGAAATTTTTCTCATTTAAAAAATTTTTTTCTTTATTTAGCATGTCATTCTTTGGACATAGCTGGCAGCCAGGCAGAGAAGAAGGTTTAGAGGCAGACGAGACCACAGAAAGCTCCGATGTCTGGATGGTGTGACTCTGGCCATGGAGTGACTCTGGGGAGGAGGCTGGAAAGAAGGAAATTGTTCAGGGTGGGGGATAGGGTGCAGTGTTTTGGGTAACGAGAAAAGCCAGAGCCGTAGTCAATAATATTATAACTATGTATAGGGCCAAGTAGGGACTAGACTAATCAGGGGATCACTTTGCAAATTATATAAACGTCTAACCTCTATGCTATACACTTGAAATTAATATAAAATAATATTAAATGTCAATTCTAATTGAAAAATTAAAAAATAAAATGGAAAAAAAGCCAGAGCCCCAGTATTCTGCCAAAGGACAAAGAGAAGGGCTGCAGAAGAAAAATAAGGGTCCCCCGTCATCACCAGGGGTGCTCACAGCACAAGGACCCTTTCTGATAGAGTTGGGCAGAAATGCAGACCTGGGAAGGGCCTTAGAGGGCATCTCCAGAGGACAAAACACAAATGCCTGCAGGGGCCACCCGGGGAACTAGTGTATCTGAACAAAGAACCATATGCGATTAACAGGGAGTGATGGAGACTGTGGAAAACTTCCCAGCCCCGTCTCAAGGCATTTTAATTCACCTTAACATTATTAGTGAAACAAAAATCTCGCAGGTGGGGTGTGGCCTGCAGGACAGCACTGTGAGACCTCAGATGGTCCTAGTCTCTCACTGTACCAGGAGAAACTTTAACAACTTGTGGGAATGTTTACCATGTGTAAGACACCACTCCGAGCACTTTGGATGCTTTAACTCATTAACTCCCACGACCCTCTGGGGAAGGCACTATTATCGGCCCCAACTTAGAGACAAGAGAACTGAGTTGTGGGCAGATTCTAACTCAGGTGCATCTGCCGGGCTTTGCCGCACTCTCCCTGGATGTGTGGTTTGGCACTCTTGGCTTGCAGGCTAGCATCAGCCAGGTTAGCTTTCCTGGGGCCTGCCTTATGCCTCAAAGTAATGAATGGGTACTCTTGGGACTTACCACTAGATCACAAATGTTAGAGTCAAAGAATACAGACCAAGGGAGTCCTGAGGAAGAAGCCTCTCTATTAGGTACAAAGTTTAAAAAGATAGACACAGGCTGGTAATCCTAGCCCCCTGCTCAAAGGCATCACAATATATTCTTTCGGGGGCATACACTTAGTTTTTAGCATAAAACCAAATGCTTTTTATTTATACCGTTATCTAAACCAATTTAGCTCTTTCATAAAGTAGAGCTAGCCCCTCCTTCAGGGCTGTTGGGAAATCACTTAATGAGCTGGATAAACTAATAAAAATCCTGGGAACACTGCCCCTCCCAGGTCTCCACCCCTGGTGACTCACGCCTCCACTCCGCTCCTCCTGCTTGGCACATCTCTCGCTGGTTTCACTGGGGTACGCTGAGATCAAGGCCACATCTACCTGCAGTGGGACTTTAGACACTAGGCCCACTGTGGTTTCTGTCTAGCCTCAAGGCCGTGGAGTCTTCTAGCCAGGCTGGGCCAGGCCCACGGCAGAAAGGGCGATTCACTGGGTGCCTGGCGATTCACTGGGTGCCTTACCCCTCCACTAGTCACCCAGCCCGAGGCAGGTCCCGGTTCCTCCCTGTGTACACGTGTGCTCACGTCTGAGGCTGCAGAAGTGTACTCGCAAAGGGGTATGGGGACACGAGCACATTCGGAGCTTGCCTTCTGGGCCCTTGTTAGACATTTTTCGGAGGATCGTTTCATCAGCTCTGGAGACTTTAAGGATATGCCCGGCCTCAAATAGCTTCTGCAGGCTGCCTCTCTGTTTTGCCCTCAACCCCCGGCCCTTCGGCCAAGAGCAGTGCCCCCTCACGCAGCGCTAAGCAGATGAGGAACAGATCAAGTGGCTCTATGCACCAAAATACAGGGCCCAAAGCTTCCGGTTAAAATTAGTGAAAAACACAAATGATCACATTGTAAAAGAGCGAAGGTCCCAAAGGGAAGTGACAAATGTTGGGCATACTGCAACATCTATGAATGAAAATGTGCTCTCAACTCCCCTAGTTAAAAATTGAGTCTAAACCACATTTCCTAAACCCATCCGCAGGCTGGTTAGAGAGCGAGAGGCAGTCTGATGGGCCCCCCCCCCCCGTGGTAACCCAGAGTGGCACACCAGCTCATCCCATTCTCAGCCTCCCTCTGGGGTTTAGATGGAACCTTTCCCAAAGTTTCAAAGTTCCTATTTAAAACGGGCTATTCTCCGGCTATAGCTAACAAAGTAAAGACAGGAGACAGAAGCCAGAAGGTCCGAGTTTGCTCCCAGTTTGGTAAAAGTGCTGCCAGGCATCTCTGGAGCAGAGCTCAGGGACCTCAGGTCCTTACTGCTCCACCAGTGAGGGGGTCAGGGTCAGAGGGTCAGGGCGAGAGGGTGGGAGGCAACGTCCACCTCAGGACCCATGTTCCCCACACAGACAAACCGAAGTAGAATGAGTTACCAAAAAACCAATTCGTTTTCTAAGACCTCTGTACTTCTGGGAGTTTAAATACTTACTACTTTTTAAAATTAAAATTTAAATTTAAACATTTAAATTATGTAATTAATTTAAAGAAACTTGGAAGTGGCTTGTAAGCAGTACATCAAGCTGGGCTCAAACTAGCAGGAGGGGTCCCTTCGCCCCTCACCACTCGGCGAGAGCCCTATGTCATTCTGCGGTGGCCAATGCCTCGAGCTCTCCAGCACAGGCCCCATATCCAGGGCCTAGAGAAGAGGAGGGCAGCTCCCTGACTGCTGGGCACGGCCAAGGTGCCCAGAAAACGCTCCCATTCGCTGGATCGAAATAAAGGGGTTTGTCTGCTGAGGGAATTGAGAGTCGCTCCCTGCAGACTCGAATAAGGTTCTGAGGAAGATGGCAGCCAGAGGAGCTTGGGAATCCTCCCTTCTCTGTAGGAAAGCGGGGTTTTGTGACGCTCTGCCTGCTGGGCTGATCACACCCCCTGGGCACTGGGGCTTCTAGGCCCGTTGGGGTTCTCCTGAGACTTACGAAAAGGGAAAGAGACCCGCAGACAGCCACTCTCGGCCAGGACAGAGAGGTTCACTCCTAGAAGCCAGGACATGGGAAGAGGCAGCCCAAAGGGTCCTCTCGCCCTAGAGCCACCCTCCTTTTAAAGCTGGGACTAGAAAGGGACAAGAGCAGGAAGCAAACCTGGAGTCATATTCAGACACAGAGCCACAATAAAATGTGTCTCCTGTGCCAGGAATCTGAGTGCAACACCCTCTCTTTGGTCTGTCTAAGATGAAGAGGTAGAAGGTAATGAAGAGGAAGAAAAGGAAAGCAAATTAGTTTCCCACACATGGGTCTGCTCCTCAGGGACTGTTCACTGCACTGAATCAGGCAGATCGAAGCCAGAAGAGGCATTTTTCTTCCTCAAGACCAAAGGAAGAGGTAAGCTGGAAGCCTGAACAAGGTCCCCATATCATGCACAGTAACATAGAGAATGGGCCAATTCCACCGCTCAAGTCAGACTGGTGAGGGCGGCTGAGTAGAATCAGGAGAGGACACAGCTCTATGGGGAGGGCAGGACGCAGGAATGGGCTAGAAGGAAACCGGCCAGAAAGATGAATGCAGATATGTTCTGGGACCTCTAAGCACACCATCCCCCTAAAGCTGGCCTCCATAGGCTGCAGGAAGTAGAAAAAGACTGAGTTGGATAGACCTTGCTATGTGATACCAGGAAAATCACTCAGCCTCTCTGAACTCACCTCGCTCACAAACACAGTTTGGAAGTGAAGACGGGGAGACTGTAACTGGCTACACGGATGCAGAAGAGGGCTGACGTAGCAGGTTCGAGGCTGCCGTCCGCACGAGGGCCTGCCTGCACGGTGGGCCCTCAGCTGGCAGGTGGGAACCGGCTCTCAGGCTGCACCCGGTCAGCAGTAAACTATTATTTAAATTATTTAATTAACTTAAAGAAACCTGGAAGTGGCTTGTAAGCAGTACGTCAAGCTGGGTCCGCTGTGCCTAGACCGTGTCAGCAAAACCATGGTTTCTGCTGCATACCGACTTCCGTTCTGGGAGTCTGGCACGTGTTGAGCAGAGGGTGCTCACATGACCAGCGCCCCAATATCGTGGGTGCTGAGTCTTTGATGGGTTTTCTTGGGCAGAATCATTACGCACACGCATGCTGCATTTTTCTTGCTTTAACAAATCCTAGCATGAGCACAACTACACACTTAGTCCTGTGAGTCCTCCCGGCGGATCTCTGAATGTGGGGTGGTTCTGGGGACCCCAATACAGTACCAATATTGCAGACCTGCACCTAGCATGAGCCAGTAGAGATCCTTACCCACCTCCGAAGGCCTGCTGTCACCACCTAGCTAGAAGTGAAGTTATAGATCGAAGACGAGACTGGGCCAGCAACCCAATAAAAAACCCCGACCCCTAGGAGAGGGAGGCGGCAAGGAGAGAGCATTTATTGAAAGCCCACTGGGAGCCAATCATTGTGCCGGTGCTCTATCTCTACTATTTCATTTCTTCATCATCACAACAGTGTTATTACCCCCATTTTTTAGATTAAAAACAAATTTAGGCAGAGAGACGAACTACCCTGAGGTCACACAGCTGGCCAGAGAAGAAAGCCAGCACAAAGCCGGCTGGCTGCGGAGACTGCTGAGTCTTTGTTCTTCCCAGCACCCACGCTGCCTGCCTAGCTGCCACTCCCCGCGCCTGTCAGGCTGCTTGGCTGACCCAGGTCCTCACTCTGCCAAGCAAGTCATGAGAAGTTTACTGCAAAGACAGAGCAGAAAGGGAAACAGGGCATTTCAGACCTAATGATCCTTATCATCTATGTTTGGTGTTTTTCAAAGCACGTACTACCCATAATCCCATTCGACTCTTAGAATGACCGCGTGCTGGGCTGCCTGGTAGACTCCTTCCTTTTTCGGACAGGGAAAATGAAGCCCAGCGAGGGCCATGTGATTAGGACAAGGGCAGAGCTTGACCCAACACCCTTTACCACATATCCCAGGGCCTGGACGGAGGAGGAACTCAGCAAATACCTGCTGGCTGGAAGAAAGACAATTAAACACAAAATAAAAGTGGGCCCAACAGGAAACCAGAGGATCATTCTCTGAATCCTCATCTTTTAAATTGTTTTTCTTTAAAAACATCTGCAGAGTACTGACCAGTCGACGAAGAACTCCAAATAACCTTCGTTTGGCTTGTCCAGCCTCGGCGCCCCCATTTCTGCTTTCACTCCCACCAAAATGTCCGTGTGACCCTGCAGACATGTGCAAAAGGAGTCCTAGCTCAGGGCAGGCTGCCAGGCACCAACCATCTCCCTCCTCTCCACACAGATGCCCAGGGCCTCTCTTGAGAGCAGTGCTGGGACTTGAGAAGTTGCCCCTGGAGAAGATGAGGGGTCCTTAGATCTACACAGCCCTTCTCCCAGGGTTTGGCTTGGGTCTGGGATTCCTCCCCCCCCCACCCCAGAACAATTTGTGCTCCAAAAGGCTGCAGGAGGTTCCCTAGGGCATACCCATTCCTCCACCTGGCACGGACTGTGGCCATGGCACTCACCAGCTTGACCCGGGCAGACCCGCTGGTGTTGGACACCACATCGGTTTCCACTTCGACACACCGGTAGTCCTCACAGCCTCGGCCATCCACGCGGAGGTCTTCCTAAGCACAACGAGCACAACCCTGAGGCCGTGATCCCAAACCAAAAACAGACTCCTAAGCCAAGTCACTCCTATTTATTTCCCTAGAAAAATATACAGTACAACATCTCTTTTTCTCTTAGTGAACTATTTGAATTTCTGGATGTCACAATATTATATTACTATTTTACATATGAGGAGATGGAGACTCAGAGAAGTGACATGTCCAAGGTCCCACAGCTAGTGAGAACACAGCTAGGTTTCCATCCCAGGTCTGTCCTGGGAGGCGAAGTCCATACAACACACCACTGGACAGAGCAGGCATACAAAAAAATATCTAACAAGAGACAAAATAAGCTGCCTCTTTCCGAATCTGCAACTCTGAAATTGCACCAAAAGTGTGCACTGTCAGAGTCACAGGCACAACTGTCTCAGCTGCCCCCAAATCCAACAAGAGCCACTCTGTGAAGAGCTAAAGGCGACTAGCCAATACCTCCTAAAAAAGGCAATCTCCAGATCAGGGTCCACAAGGCCAGGACTGCAGGGCCCTGTGTTTCTGTAAATCGTTTTCCTGGAACACAGCTGTGCCCATTCCCTTAAGTAGTTAATGGTTGCTTTCGTGCAATGGCAGGGTTGAGTAACTGTAACAGAGACCGTGTGACCTACCAATCTTCACCGTCTAGCCCTTACAGAAAAAGTTTGCTGACCTCTACGCCGAAGATGGGTTTCAGAGTGGTCTAGGTACTGCTTGTCCCTTACCCCGCTTACTTCTTTATTTATATCAGCGTAACTCATCTATTTTATGCTGTCGCTATAATCTGACACTGCTATTGTTTATCTTGCTGCACAGTGTTCCAGATTTGGCCACTGGGAGCTCCTTTGGGTGGGTTTCTATGTTTTTTCAACATGCCTCCCATCTTTTTCGAGTGCTTCTTTACGTATGTGAAAATAAATGTACATATGCTAACCCACAACAGACCCATTTATTTCTGTACCTATCTACATATCTACTAAGAAGCCATGTGTTCATACTAGTAGTTGGTTCTAACCTTCCTCCTTACCTTATTTGTAACTTCTTTCTCAGACAGGAAGAAACCTGGCTCTCGGTATCTACAATGTAGTTATGTATTTGTTAAATCTTAGTATGCACAGTTTCAGAATTGCTAACCCATACGCCTGTGAGAAACAAACTTACTAACAGAGTACAGTATCTTTTGTAGAGTTCTTCTGTCTTTAGCCATACCTTACCTGCTCAAAAATATTGTTTTTTAGTTGTCTTCCCCCACCCTTCATGGCTCCATTATTCACTTGTACGGTTTCTGTTCTCGTTCAGGTCCCCCACATCCCAGTTACTTTTAATTACTTCCTCACTTTTTGGGTGCGTGGACTATCGCCATGGTTCTAGGAGTCAAAGCTATCAGGAAAGGTATGCTCAGGGAAATGCTCTCACCTCCTCCCTGTTTTCATGCTCCCCTTCTTCCTCCCCCTTTCCCACCCACACCAGGCAGGTAACCAATCTCTTTAGTTTCTGGTTCATCTTTTCTGTATTTCCTGTGCATGAATGAGCAGAAACATGAATATTTTTTATATTCCTTTCTTACATGAAGAGCATCCTACTACAGATACTTTTCACACTTTGCTTCTTGTTAACATTTAACGGTACATATACAGGGAATCGTTCCACATCAACTCAAAGAGATCTTTGTTCTTCGTACACATTTTTTGAAAAGTTATTTTTTCTTTTTCAGAAACAGAATTATTCATGTCATTAGATTCTCAAAGGGGTTAATGCTCCTCACAACATATATAAAAAACCAAAAGTATGCAATTGTCAGAAACTTATCTTTAAACTGCCTAACTAACTGCATATGTGATTGACTTTATTTTGAGAAATTAAAATATAGAAAAGCAAAACACTGCTTGCTCCCACCACACGGCACCACGACCACCATCTGTCATGTGGGTTTCAGCTCTTTTACTCGCTCAACTCCTGTTAAAGGAAAAAATAAACATCATAGGTCCGGTGGAAGTCCCTTTGCAGCCCATCACTTCTAGACCATTCCCTCCCTGGAGGCAGTCCCCATCTTGAGTCTGGAGAGACATGGACTTGAAAAGCAACAGAATTTCAAGTCTAGGAGAACAAGCCTCTGGGTAGAACTCCATAAAGTGACCCCTCTTCACTAGAGGATCCCAAAACAATGTCTCTTCAAGACGCCATCCATAGAACGTGAAGGCTTTTCTGGGTCACTCTGACTCTCGTTTGCCCCACCCCCAGGCATGCCCTGCTAGGAAAGTGAAAACCTGGCCCAGAAACATCATTTACAAGGACTCTTTCACGGGGTGCAGGCCTGGTACAAGAGTGAGCAATCGATCCCCAGGTGCGGTGTCAGTCATGGACTCCAGGCCTGGTCCTGACATTGACCAATTGTTGACCTAGGACGAGTCCCACTAGTTTCTTCATTTGTGAGATTGACTTGGCCTCGAAGGTGCTTCCTTAATTCTATAATTTACAATTAAAGTAGCCACACTTATAAAAATTCAAAAAAATAAAATAGCCACTTACTATATGAGTTAACATTTTAAAAACGCTACACAGTTAATCCATTTTAATGTCTCGAAAGATGCTAAATGTCTGGCCCAAAGCCACGCGGCCAAGGATGTATCACTTGAATTCCAAGCCGGAGCTCCGCCCCACCATTCCCCACGGCCTCCTGCATTCTAAGGGGTCTCTTCACTGTGCAACAGGAGTCAGCACAGGCCTCTCCCAAAGGGTGAGCTGGCCGGCTACACCAGCTGGTTTTGATGATGGTGATAACAGCTCTGAAAGTGGGGAGACCACAAGGTTACAAGGCTTCCAACTACTGCTTTCAGATACCACTCACTCTGGAAAGATCTAGTCACACCCTTTTGTAATGACAACCCACTTACTTGTTCCAGGAAGGGGAAGGAGGGAGTGTCAAAAAACTGGGCCTCACCAGATCTTGCCTTTCCAGCCTTTCAAATCACTTTCTGCTCCCTGGGGAAGGCTCAGTGGGACAAGCTCAAATGACAAGAGATAAACAAAAAGCTACAAACTTTCCCTTCAAAGGATACCTCAAGTTTAATTTTTTTCCCCCATAGGAAAAAGCACTTACAAGAATAAGAGAAAAACAAACCAAAACAAACGAACGAACTAGTCCATATATCATGGCGCCCAGGGCAGCTTTTTTAAAATCCAGCTTTCCTCATCAAAGACTTAGGAAATTGCCCAAACCTGCTTAACCTGGCTCAAGGCCAGACACTCTACCACGATTTTTACTCATCTGCAGTACTCAGGAGCAAGGGAATCCATCCATGTGTGAACACTTAAAAACAGGGGCTGCCCTGAAGTGAAAGCTCCATTTAAAAAAATCAATACAGATGTCAGCAAATGATGGACAGCACCGCGGGGCAGAGGCTGTCCTCAGCCGAGGGACCTCAAGCGCCTCTCCAGATAAAGGACCTTTGGATGCTGGATGGCTCCTGGTGACTTTCAAGTTGTTTCCTGTGGTCACAACAACCCTGACAGTTGGGCATGGTGTGGTGGAGTAGCCTCCAATCTATGTTTAAATCTCTGCTATCATATACCAGCTTGGCGACCTTGAGCAAATTCCTCAACAGCTCTGAGCCTGCCTCTTCCTCTGGAAAGCAGGAATACCCCTGACCTTACAGAGTTACCGGAGAATCTGAAAGCCATAAATCATGTAAGGGGAACCCTCAGCAGAGTGTGGCACATAGGTGTCCTGGCCATCGGTTCCCTTCTCCTGCTTCTGGGGGCAGGTTAGCTCACAGATTCCTCAAAAAGAATCCTGGGGAGAGGTTACAGACGAGGATGTTGAGGACCACATTTCAATCTCCTGTTCGTCCTAGAGTGGAAGGACATATGACTCAGCCTAGAGCTGCTTTTCCTCACACCCAGGTGATCCAGTCCTATTACTCCTTAAGAGAAGCTGACAGGTCAGCGCACCTAATCCAACACACCTGGGAGGGTTTCCGAATCAAGAGGTCCTCTGAAGTGATGTTAACCCCTCACTATCTTGTCTTGACCTGTCCAATACCTCGGAGCTTGCCAGAGAACTGACACTAGAATGTCTCCCCCACTAGAAAGCGACCCCATTTAGGAATGGGACCACGACTGGTCCAGCTTTGCAAGCCCAGGCTCAAGACGCAGCGAGCACAACTAGATATTGATCCTCGTTTCACTTTCCAAGCCTGTTGAGGAGCCCTGCATTCCTTTGATAGGATGTGATTCCATTCACCTTGTTACGTGCCTGGGATCGGCCTTTTTGTGCCATGGGTCCGCAGACGGAAAGGGCACAGGGCTCAAAATCCAGAGTCCTGGCAGCTGGTTCTGGCTCTGTGTGGCCGGGCTGAGCAGCTAAGAACTGCCTGCTCAGTCAGAACGGAAGACCAGGCTCGGGCCCTGTTCTCCCTCTTCTGTGCTTACGATTAAACGATGCTTACGATTAAAGCCAGAGCCACAGGAAAGAAACTGAAACCATCAGCTGAGCTCTACCTCCCTTCAACCGCCAAGAAAAACGCGATGAAAGGGCTTTGACAAGGCCCCAAAGGCCTGCTTCAACTGCTATGCCCTGGTCGGAACCTAGGATATATACCTAAAAAAAGTGGAACATCTCAGCCTTCAAAGCCTGAGAAGGGACATAACAAAAACCAATCAAATCACATATTAAAATACTGATTCATCAAGTTTTTCCCTTGGCCTGTTCTATCCTGCCCTAAATTGTGCACCAGGTTTATTCTCTCCAAATAGCATTACCTGGATTCTCTTTGCTGGCTTCTGGTTCGGTCTGGCCAATGGAAGGTACCAGAATGAGAACAGAGTGCTCCCCCATTTCCCACCCCTAATCTGGGGCCACATTTCTGACAGCGCCTGCATCAACCCAAGACCACAACTCCTGTTGGGCAGCTCTTTCCCCACGGTTCCAGCTATCACTGGCATCTGGTAACACTATTTCCTCCCTTTGCCCCTTTGGCCTAGAGGTGGGAGCTACTCCCTGTGGTCCTTAGTCTTTGGGCTCTTCAATATCTCTTACTGGTTCCCTGAAATCCATACATACTGTTATCAAGAGTCCCATCATTAAAGTCTCCTGAATGATCTGAATGGAGTTCCATTTTCTGCCAGAACCTAAAATGGTTCATCTTCCTATCCACAGATTGCGTTCCCCTCCCCTCCCTTCCCCCACGGCCTCTCTCTCAAGTGTGCCTCATCCCCCAGTGGCCAAGTTTGAACCTAATGATTCTGTCCAATCATGAGTCTGGAATGAAATTAGAAGGGCTGGCTTCTTATACAAGGGAACTGTAAACCCCAAGAGCTGAGAGGTAACCACGGTCTCTCCACCGCGTGGCCTGAGAAACAGAAAGCCAATCTGAAAAGACAAGAATAGAACAAAGGCATAAAAAGCAGCAGAGATGAGCACGGAGAGCCTAAAGCTCCAACTGCCCTTGACTTCCTGGAGAAACACTTGTAGCCATGTCATGCATACTTTTTTCTGCTTCAGTCAGTTTGTTAGTTAACAATAACTAGCAACTAAATCCTCAACACACATCATCAGGTTAACTTCAACTGCTTCTCACCACCACCAAGCCAAAGTGAAATATTCCTAAAATAGTGACAGAATCAAAGGCTGAGGAGAAAGGATGCCAGAAGCTGAAACTGACCGAATAGGACCAAAAGTGAAAAGTAAAACACAAAATGATTAGGTCACTAGGGGCAAAAACAGGATTCCAGACAGGCATTGCTTAAGGTGCACTGCTGGCACCCAGTGACCAACTAAACAAAAGTGTAGGTGACTTTAGAACTGAGTCAGTGGAGAGCCCATGGTAGGCTCGTTCACCTGCATTCTGACCTTTATTCAGATGGTATAAATTCTGTTTTGTTCCTCCACATGTAGCAAATTTGTGGCCAATGTTAATATATGAAGTTTTATTTAGTCAGTTTGCATGGCTCTGTGATACACAGAACTGAGCATTTACCAACTGTGGCCCTAATATGCCCAATGTACTGGTGAGAAAGGGGTTTAATTTAAAAAATGAAAACATTGTCCAACTCATCTCTCCTTTAAGGCCTACCTTACTCATTTGATGTTATTGAGTACCTACAAAGTGCTGGATGCTGGCTAGGCCTTAAGGTATCATATAAACAAGTCAACAGATTATTATTACCTTCCAAGATCCATGATAAGGAAGTAGCGGAGCCTCTAAGACCCCTGGGATCAGGCTTTCAGCCACCTCTGCAATCCGATCTTTCCCCACAAGTGCATTCACCATCCTTTCCTTCTGGAAGGCTCAAGTCTACTTAATTTTTGGTCCTACTGAAAACTCAGTTCAAACGCTATTTCCTTAGAGAAGCCTCCCTTGGCCTCCCAGAGTAGGCAGGTCATTTTCTTTTTCCTGCCTTCGAGCACTCAATACAATTTCATATATAAACCCACAAACAGATACGTAATTTCTGTCTTTCCTTTCTCGCATGGGAGCTACAAATGGGCAGGCCACTTCCTGACCCTGGAGTCTAGCTCAGTTCTGGGTTGATGAATGAAATACTGAATCCTGAAGATAGAGAGAAGGGATACTTGACATGGATTTAGGAAAGCCATTCCATCACCTTGGGGAAGGCTTCAGAACATTACAGCCCCCAATATTAGCCAGCTCCTTTGGTTCCACTAACTATAATACTCCTTTGATATATACCTTATATTCTATTGTCTTTATTTTATATTCATCTTTGAAATAATAAAGGAATCAAAGGCTGACATTAAAAGAATGCCAGAAGAGATGAAATTAATTATGCTGAACCAAGAGTGAAAAGTAAAACACAAAATGATTAGGTCTACATGGACAAGAACAGGATTCTGGCTACGCTTTGGAGAAACTTTGGGGAGACTTTCTGACCCGGGGAGATTACAGACAAGAAGGACACACTTGGCTTTCCTCGATAGCTCATTACCAGGGCCAACATTCTCCAACTCTGGTTCTGGAGTGGTCTAAACCAGGGGTTGAAGACTGAGCACAGAACAACTTAGGATAGTTACAGCTACCTCTAGGGATCTCAGTTCTCCAGAGGCAAAATGGGAAACAGCAAAAAATTACGCTACCAGCTGTGGAGTCGCTTTATAAACATCTCTTTTTATTCGTAAGGCGATTTATATTTTCAAAGCGCTTTCGCCTAGGGTGCCTTCTCTCTCCCTGTGACTTCCAACCACGAGGTGAGAAAAAACGGGCCATAAGCCCACCCCAACAGGAAAGCGAAAACGCTCGGGGTGGAGAGATGGCCCTGGGGCAGTGTTCCCTCACTAAGCACAGGTCTCCGGGACAGGGCCCGCCGCTTCGTACCCGGGTTCGGAACCCTGCAGACCCGAAAGGTTGCAAGTGTGCAAACAATCCTAAATGGACGTTCGCTGCCAGGTTCTAAACACGCCCGCGTTGCCGGCTTCTGGCTGCAAACGCCGGCCGCAGAGCCGTTTCATCACAAGGTAAACCCAGACCCGCCGCTCCTCCCGGGCGAGCCGAGGGTTGGCCGCGACCCGCAGGACCAGGGAAACGCGGCAGCCGACGCCGGTGCCGCTGCCGCGGGTACCTGGATGCCGTGCACGATGTACACCTTCTCCGCCTCGCTCAGCGTCACAGACGCCATGCTGCCGAGCAGCCGCTTGCGTCATCGGCCTGCGTCGCTCCCGCGCCGACCGCGCCCCCCCCCCCCGCCGCGCGTGCGTCATCAGCCTGAGCCGCGGCCGCTCCTGCAGCCGCCACCGCCGCCGCTGCCGGGAGCTCGATGGGCTTCTCCTGCGCGCCGCCCCGTGTCTGGCCGAGTCCAGGGAGCCGCGGCGCCTCGTTGCGGGGAGCCATCGTTGCAGCCCGAGGCCGGGTCCCGGCTCGGGGACTGCACGGGGAGGCGACGGCGGCTGCGGCGGGAGCCTCAGCAGGGGCCTGGGACTGGGGAAGTGCCTCCGACTTCACGGTCAGTTGGGAGGGAGAACTGGGGTTGATTGGAAAAGCTGGGGTGAGGCGAGAGGCGGGCCGGGGCCGAGCTGGAAGACTCATAGTGAGAGAGGCGCGCGACGCAGTTTGCTCAGAGCTGGAGTTGAAGTAGCAGGTCGTGTGCGTGTGTGTGTGTGTGTGTGTGTGTGTGTGTGTGTGTGAAGCGGACTTCGCGGTTGTTCCGGGGGACCCCTCCCACCACCAACCCTCTCTCCGGTCCTGCATTTCCCTGGTCCCTAGCTAGGATGGTTGAAAAGAAGAGGCGATGAAGCCTCCTTCAGGCGGTTCTCCGTGGGAAGGGACGAGACCAGGAGTGAGTGTCCTCTAATCCCAAGGCGTCCTCGACTCCACCCCAGGGATTCTCGCCCCCACCCCATTCCTCTCTCCCTAACCTCCACCCGCCCCCCCCCCGCCCCGACCCTGGGCTGACAGAAAGAACGCTGAGCCAGGACCTTGCAACCTTGCAAGATCCCCTTGCCCCGGGTGGTCGCCGGAGCATTGTCCCAGAGAGTGGCGAGGAGAGTCTTGGTAACCGGCTCTGGCGAGGGGCGCAGTACCCAGGCATCCCCAGCGCTTCCCAGCGGTGGCTTGACGGAGTTATCTCTGGGAGCTGTGCACAGTTGCTTGAGGAAGTGCGGGGGGTGGGGTTGGGGATGGGGGGAATCCGACCCCAGGTGAAGGCTAAGTGGGAGTATGGGCCTTGGATATCCAGGAAGGATACCTGCAAGGTGAATATAGGGTCACGGAAGGAGCTCATTAAGGCGAGGCAGGAAGGGGATGGTACAAATTTTAAAGGAGCCATGTGGATAATCGGAGGAAAGTTAACCAAAAGTGATTGAAGCAAAGAGGGGATCTGATACCTTTTCCAAATGTCGCGTTTTTTAGGCACCTCCGTGTTCTCGAAAGTGAAAGTAAGTTTTGATATCTTTATCATCCAGAGACTGTTTGCTGTTTCGCAGATAGTGTCTTCAATACACTTTGAACGGATAACTGTTGGAAGTATACTGTGGATGGACTTTGGGCTAGCTTTGGAACCTTAAGGCAAGGAAAACACTTTTGCCTAGAGAAGCTCCCCAGGAAGAAGGCGGAAGGTTCCAGGGCCAATATAACCACAGCGCATGGTGGTTAAGAGCTATGATAATGGCACCAAAGAGCACATGGGAGAGCACATGGGATCCGGTGGTGGAGCAGAGGAAGGTACAGAAAAGAAATACTTGACCACATCTTTAAGCACTAAACTGCTAAGCTCCAAAAATAGATGATCACTTCTTTGTAGACTAGACATAATTGTTTCTAATGTCTCTACATAGTTCTCTACAGGTGCACCTACAGGGAAGATGTCTTGCAGGGTTGGACTTTGCCCTCCAGGGAAATTGGGCAAGTAAAACCGGAAGGATTCTTCCCTCATGAAAGCTCAGGCACCCCACTTTTGTGTGTGGCCGGACAGCTGGATTCCGTGTGAGGGACTCTGACGAGATAACAAGGGACTGCTGACATTAAAAATGGTATTTTGTGCTAGAGATTGCTCAGACAGGAGAGACTCTGGACGTGAAATTTTAGTAGCTAGTATATCTAAGAAGATTAAGGGCTTAAAAAGTAACAGCAGATGGACAGATCAGAAAAGACAAAGAAACATCTGAGTTTGGATACCATAGATTCATCTCTATATAAAAATCTTTCAGTATGTCTTTAAAAATATAGAACATCTATTCGGACTGTTCCCCTGACAGCTGACTAAAAAAGTTAGTCAGTTGCTGGAGAAGGGTTGGCAGTATTTGCTAAATAATATTATGAATGACGTCTGCCATGTCAGGCCAAGTAGATGTGAGAGGTGTAAATAGTAGAATGTTCATTTAAAATTCTCTACTAAAATAACTTTCACTGATCATTCTACTTCAAGGCAGTCAGAACATTTTTATCACTTTTGTTGTGATATTGTATTAGACATTTTTTAAACCTATAAATTCAGAGTTCTTTTTTGGTTTATTGAAGAATTTCAAAGAATGTATGTTAGAAAATCAAGAAGCCAAGGATGGCACATTATTCTATTAAACCATCTTGTTTTTCTATCACTGTCAGATTCTTTGGGGGCATATTCTTTGCTGTTACTTTTTAAGCCCTTAATCTTCTTAGATATACTAGCTACTAAAATTTCACGTCCAGAGTCTCTCCTGTCTGAGCAATCTCTACATAGTGCTTGTTATGTGCCAAGCAGTATTCCAAAGCACTTTACAGAGATGAACTGATTCAGTCCACATGATAGCTTTATGGGGCAGATACTGTTATCCAACAATTTTACAGATGAGGAAACCAAAGTGCAGAGAAGTTAATTGTCTTGACCCATGTCACAAGTCATATAACTAATAAGCGGCAGAGCCAGGATTTGAGACCAGGTAATCTAGCTCCAATACCTGCAGACCTAACCATCCCCTTATGCCATTTCCCCCCGACCCCATATTATTCACCAGAGTATTTGGTGAAAGAGGCCTGTGTTTGTTAAGGAACCAGTAACTGCCCTATAAGCTACAGTTAGTTTTAATTCCAAAAGCAAGGAGTCTGTTCAAACATAAACTCCAATCCTTTTTTTTAGAGGAACATAGAATATGGTGCTAATGGGAAATTCCTATGTCTAACCCTTTTAGATAAGGGAAAAGGCTATATACCAGCTGAGGAGAGCTTAACTCAAAGGTGCTGAGGACAGCCCTCAACAGCAGGAAGGCCGATGGATCTGGTACAGAGGGTTGAGATAGGCATGGAGACCCAGAGTCCAGCCATGTGTCTTGTACCCAGAATAGACATCCAGAAGCTCTTTAAACAACCAGGAAGTATTCGCATGCATGCCCATGAGTCCCTTGGTTCTTGTGGGCCTGAAGAGATAAGAAACTGAAAACACAAGTCTAGGATTTATTATAGCTGGGGAGCCCAGGCACTTGAACTAGTTAGTGCATGAACAAGACAATAAAATAAAGTGTTCAATTGACACTGGTGGTGGTAATTAGACGAGAGGCCAGTCTATAATAAGATGCTAATTGAGCAGGCCAGGCATCAAGGGCAGGAGGTAAGGAGCTGCTGCCAGCCACCCGGAGGCAACAAGGATCTTTCGGAGATGAGTGAATCTAACCCACCTAGCCTTGGGTCATCAAAGCAGTAGAAGCCGGTGATAGAATGCTTCAGTGCCGAATGCTTCAGTGCCGTGCGGAGCCTGTGGTGCTGAAGTCGCAGAGAGCCTAGCAGAGGAACAAACATTTTATTCCCCATCCAGAAGTAGCCGGTTTGAGGTCTTTTCCTGTTTATTTTCACAATTAGCCTAACACCCCAGAAAAGTAAAAGTGAACTACTGTTTTCCCTGTAGATCTGGTTCCCTTTAAATACTTTGGATTTGTCCTGCTTATATCTTGTCTTAAACAATAGTCAATGTAAATAATCTGTCATAGTCTGGGCAGCAGGTCTGTCTGTCTTGCTGTTCTAGAAATGACTTGGGATTACAATGACATACAATTGATAGGAAAACATGGGTAAAGCTTATTTACATTTAGGGGAAGGGTCTTCACATGTTGTTTTAAGAGGATGGTAGGGCATTCCCTATGTCTTTCGTTAGGGTATGTGTGAGCAAATGGGATCACGTGTCCTGATTAGTAAATCTAGAAATATTTAAATATACACACACACCCTGATAGCCATAGTAGGTAACAGAATCTGAAGTAGAAAGTGATGTTGGATGTTGACCTCTTGGTTGTGGGGGAAGAGGCTAATTCCTTGCTGCCTCTAGTTGCTCCCTGTTTTTGCATTTTTAAGTCATTCGCCCGCCTCTTTGGAAACAGATTTCCAGAGACAAATGGCCAGGTCATTCCTGGCTCTGAAGTTACTGTGAACTGCGATGGTAAGAAGGATACAGTTGTACGTCCCACCTAATTCTACCGTTCATCCAGGAAAGGCCAGAAAAACTCCATTTTTTCAGTCTCCTCACAACTGTAACCTTCCTAGTATGTAGAGACTTTCAGTTCTCTGGGCTACCTGAGACATGAATAGCTCTTTCTCCGGGGTCACTGGGCATTCCATCGGGGTCACTAGGGATGGAATGCGTCTGGGTGGGATTGATTTTTTTACCTGAGGAAAATTAGCCTAATAGGACAAGTACAGTCCCGTTGCAACAGGTTTTAACTTTGCTATGCAAAAAGTGTGTGTTTTTAAGCCAAGAAATAGTAGCCGGGAATCTAGAAAGGCAGGTTGGTTGGAAAGATAAGGATCTATGGTGGAAAGACTATCAGGCATATATTCCAATAATCTGGACTTCACCACTAACCTGCTCTGTGACTTTGAGCAAGTCAGTTAACCTCTCTGTGCCTCATTTTACCTTAAAAGGCCTATCTGACTGGCCTTTGAGTTGTAAAACTCAAAGTAGATCCTGGATATTCAAATATTTAAACATTGAAAAATGGTCACGTTTAACTTTGGAATTTAAGGATTCTCTCTTGTACCACTTTATAGTGTATTTTGTGATTTATTTTGATAGTGTTTTTCCCATTCTGAAAAAAAATTGAAATGAACAAAAGGGAATGGTAATTAGATGCCATATTGGATTAAAAAAAAAACATGCTTAGGAAAATTGCTAACAATTACTGGTAGGTTTTTTTAATATTAACAAAGAATGAGGAAAGGAACTTAAGGGATGCTTTTGCTAAAACTATAAATTCCAAGAAATTAACAAAGGAAGTGTTGAATTTGTTCTGAGGATGAAGGAAACAGGCTCTCAGCCCTGCAAGGGCCTGAGCAAGCAGTCTTCCCTCTTGTTTTATAGATGAGGAAGCCAAGTCCCAGGGAGGGCAGCTGTCTTACCCAGAACCATGACGTCGTGAGCAGGCCTGGGGTGGAACTTTGGCCTCCTGACTCCAAGCCACCTCCATTCCGTTTAGCACTCGCTTCTCGTTTGTCTTCCGAGCCCTCTGACGGATGCCGGAGAGTACCTCGCCGGGAAGGCAGAGCCTGTGGACTCATAGAGCACACTAAGCCTCCTCTCCTTGGTCCCAGGGTCCTCCCAAGGCTCTGCTCCCACGTCGTCACTTACAGTGCCAGGGATGAGTAGGATCGGCAGAGATCTGGAAGCAAAATGGCTTCCCTTCTTTCTTTTTGTTTTCGCCCCGTTATTGCGAAATAATTGACATGTCACCGTATAAGTTTAAGGCGTACAACATGATGGTTTGATTTACATATATCGTGCAATGATTGCCACAGTGGCTTCAGATTCTTCTCATGTAGATACAATAAAAGGAAAGGAAAAAGGAAATTTTCCTTGTGACAGGAACTCATAAGATTTACTCTCTTAACGACTTTCCTATATATCCTACAGCAGTGTTAGCCATGCTCATCATGTTATACATTCCTGTTTACTTAGTTTATACCTGGAACTTCATGCCTTTTGACCACCTTCCTCCAATTCCCTCTCCTGCGACCCTCACCCTCTGATAACCACAAGTCTGACATCCTTTTATATGAGTATTTGTCTTTCTCTGTCTGACTTATTTCACTTAGCAAAATGCCTTCAAGTTTCATCCATATTGTCACAAATAGTAGAATTTTGTTTTTTTATGGCTGAATAATATTCCTCTGTGTGTGTGTGTGTGTGTGTGTGTGAGAGAGAGAGAGAGAGAGAGAGAGAGAGAGAGAGAGAACGAGAGAGAGAGAACTTCTTTATACATCTATCAGTAGACACTTAGGGTGTTTCTATGTCTTGACTAGTGTAAATAATGCTGCTTTGAACGTGGGGGTACAGATATTTTTTCAAGTTAGCGTTTTCATGTCCTTTGGATAGTTCCTGGAAGTGGAGTTGCTGTATCATGTGGTAGTTCTATTTTTAATTTTTTTAAGGAACCTCCACACTGTTTTCCATAGCGGCTGTACCAATTTACAATCCCACCAGCAGTGTATAAGGGTTCCTTCTCTTTTCTCCACATCCACGCCAACTTTGGTTGTCTCTTTTTGATGATGGCCCTTCTAACAGGCGTGAGGTGATATCTCATTATGGTTTAACCTGCCTTTCCACTCTGACTAGTGATGTTGAGCATCTTTTCATGCACCTGTTGGCCTTTCATATATCTTCTTTGGAGAAAGGTCTATTCAGGTCCTTTGCCTAATTTTTCAATTGAGTTATTTGGGGTTTTTTTGCTATTGAGTTGTATGAATTCTTTATATATTTTAGATATTAACTCCTTATCAATTTTTTTTTACTTCGATTTACAATATTTTTTCCCATTCCATAGGTTGCCTTTTCTTTGTTGATCGTTTCTTTTGCTGTGCAAATTTTTTTTATTTTGATGTAGTCCCACTTGTTATTTTTGATATGGTTCCTGTAATTTAAGTGTCATATCTAAAAAAATCATTATCAAAATTCATGTCAGGGAGCTTTATTCCTCTGTTTTCTTCTAGGAGTTTCATGGTTTCAGGTCTTACATTTAAGTCTTTAATCCATTTTGAGTTAATTTTTGTGAGTCCATTTAGGTCTATTTTCTTTCTTTAACATGTGAATATCCAATTATCCCAGTACCATTTATTGAAAAGACAATCTTTTCTTCATTGAATATTCTTGGCTCCCTTGTCAAATATTAGTTGACCACATATGCTTGGGTGGGCTCTTGATTCTGTTCCAGTGGTCTCGTTATCTGTTTTTTAATGCTAGTACCATACTGTTCTGATGACTGAAGCTTTATAGTATAGCTCTGAAATCATTAAGTGTGATGCCTCCTGCTTTGTTCTTCTTTCTCAGGATTTCTTTGGCTATTTGTGAATAGAGACAACTTTACTTCTTCCTCTCCAGTTCTGATGCCTTTATTTCTTTTTCTTGCCTGATTGCTCTAGCTAAGACTTCTAGTACTATGTTGAATAGGAGAGGTGAGAGTGGGCACCCTTGTCTTGTTCCTGATCTTACAGGAGAAGCTTTCAACCTTTCACCATTGAGTGTGGACTTGTCATCTACGGTTTTTATGATTTTAAGATATGTGCCTCTTGTGCCTAATTTAAAAAAAAAAAATTAAATCACAAAAAGATGAATTTTGTCAAATGCTTTTTCTGCATCTATTGAGATGGTCATGTGACTCTTTTCTTTCATTCTGTTAATGAAATATATCACATTGATTGATTTGCATATGTTGAACCTTCCTTACATCCCAGGGGTAAATCCCGCTTGGTCGTGGTGTGTGATCCCTTTAATGTGTTGCTGAATTCGGCTTGCTAGTGTTTATAGAGAATTTTTGTATATATTATTTATCAGGATACTGGCTTATGCTTTTCTAGTAGCGCCCTTTTCTGGTTTTGGTATCAGGATCATTCTGGCCTTGTAAACTGAGTTTGGGAGTGTTCCTTCCTTTTCCATATTTGGAAGAGTTTGAGAAGGATTGGTGTTAATTCTTTAAATTTTTGGTAACCTTCACCAGTGAAGCCATTTGGTCCTGGGCTTTTTGGGAGATGTTTTTATAACTGACTCAGTCTTCTTACTAGTAATTGATCTATTCATATTTCCTATTTCTTCCTGATTCAGTCTTGGTAACTTACATGTTTCTAAGAATTTTTTCATTTCTTTTAGGTTTTCTTCTGTGTTGGCATGTACTTGTTCATAGGAGCCTCTTTTGATCCTTTCAATTTCTGTGGTATTCATTGTAATGTCTCTTTTTCATTTATAATTTTGGTGATCTGGGGCCTCTCTCTTTTTTCCTTGATAGTCTAGCTAATGGTTTGTCAATTTTGTTTATCTTTTAAAAGAAGCAACTCTTGGTTAATCTTTTATTTTGCGTCCTCAATTTATTTATTTATGTTCTGTTTCTTTATTATTTCCTTTCTTCTGCTAACTTTGGGCTTGGTTTGTTCTTTCTCGTTCCTTAACATTTTAAAGTTAGGTCGTTTACTCGGGATCTTTCTTAATTCTTAGCGTCAGGGTTCATTGCTGGGAACTCTCTTGGAACTGCTTTTGCTGCATCCCGCCAGCTCTGGGATGTTGCGTTTCCATTTTCGTTTGTCTCAAGAAACATTTTTCTTTCCCTTTAATTTCTTCTTCAATCCGTCGGCGGTTCAGCAGTATCCCTCCTTGGAGCCCGGCGCCGTTGCGGTCACTGGTTCTCTCCTTCTCTTCCCCAGCTCTTCTTTCAGATCCCTCCAAGCACTTTTGCTTTTAGTCCCTAAAAAAGCCAGGCTCTTGCCTGGGTGATGTCACAGTGGCTGTATGTCTGCACATGGCACAATGTGGGGTCAGGTGCCATTTTCAGCACCCTCAGGTGGAAACCTTTGCTGGCGGGTCTCTGCCTAGCATGGGTGGGCTTTCTCTCAGAAGCAGTGTGCTAGAACTTGACCCCACAGGAAGTGTTTCCCAACAGGAGCAGATTTTAGGGACTCGATCTTAGGGTGACTCCTGGCTGCAGCTCCACAGCCCTCCTGCTTCCTAGGTTAAGACGAGATCAGTCTTCTGAGAGTGGGCTGGTGTGTTCAGCCAGGGCCCCACCTAAGAGCACAAAATGCATAAGTTCAGGCCTCTGGCCTGTGAATGGCACACAGCACGTGGCCCACCCAGTAATGCCATCTCTGCATAACCATGCGTGGGCAAGAGAGCCAAACTGTAAGTAACCCAGGGTCACTGGTAGACACATCAGTACTGCTCCCCTTTTGTTTTCTAGTTATTGGGCAAAATGAATGGTTGTAGTGAGTAGTTGAAAGTAGGCTCTGAAATGAGAGCAGGCTCGGGAGTGTATCCTGTCTCCATCGCTTCCTGGAAGTATGGCCTTAGGCAAGTCTTTCCCTGCCTCAGTTTCCTCATCTCTGAGAGGGGGTGGAAACTCGAGGTTTATACCTCCAAGACACAGTGGACATGAGAATCAAATGGGGTGAGATGTATGTAGCGGACAGCCCAGTGGCTGGCAGGTAATTGACATTCAGGAAATCAGGAAGAGTCAGACCCCACTCTGCATTGAGCACGCCCCATGCTGTGGCAGCAGCTGAGCAAAGTGCCTGTCTTGGAACCCGCCCTGAGAGGGGCCAGAAGGCAGTTTGGTGTTAAATGGGATCATGTACCCTATTTGCAAAGGGTTCCACATCGATGAGTGTATTGCACTCATTGAGAGAGACTAACTGGCTAACTAGATCAGTGATACATTGTTGCCTTTATAAAGATTTTTCTGCTGGGTTGCAGACCTCCTGGAAGGAGGAGTTAATGCAGGAGATGGCAGTAAAAGCAAGTAGCAGGTACCATCTGCTGGGCCTGGGACGGAAGTGAGCCACCTCTCTAAACATTTTATGAAAAACCAGTTGACTCCTCGAGCTTAATTTTTTCACCCATCTGTGGAACAGGCTGGACTGGAGTTTGAAAGAGACCAACTAGCCCAGCAGAAGTATGGTTCATTAAAGAGATAGAAGTAAAATTACGGAAGGAAGGATTTTTTTTTTTTTTAAAGAATGGGTGTTATTTAGAGATGACGTTAAAGCTAAGTTGCAGCGACTTCTCAGATCCATCCGATGTGTGCGAGGGAGCAGGAAGTGGGACTGACGTTTCCTGCTTGATCTTTCCTCTTCTCCCTCCTTGCAAAAAAGCAGCCGCAGCAGCCGCCACGTGCTGTCCTCAGAATGTGGTCTGTGGTGGCGAGCGGAGCTGGTTTGGAATCCTGGCTGTACCACTCCCTCACTATCTGGCTTTGAGAGCGTCACCCCAAACCTCTGCACCTCACACTTTCCTCTGTACAACGAATAATAAAAGCTGCCATGCTAGGTGGTCGGAAGACTTGGAACAAGCTGCTCATACGAGTCCTCGATCACAGTAGGCGTTCAGTCGGTGCTGGCGTCCGTCTCCATTCCTACAGACCGCACTGCGTGGTGTAGACGAAATCTCGCATGGGCTTTGCTGTCCTCTTCTGTAAAACAAAAGTGTGACTGAAATCTCTGGGATGGTCTCTGTAATTCAGAGAGTGATTCTTTTTTACCAGTTGCTCTTATGCGTAGTCTTGTTTTAAAGTTGCCTCACTCACTTTTCTCATTGTTGCCATATGTGATAAAGCACATCCATAGCAAGGGAAAGTGTTACCAGAGGGAGTGGCAGTTTCTACTGATCCCCAATGTTCGTATCACATATCTTGTCGTCCTGTATGTGGGTGTGCATTGTTTAATAGTTCTAGAAAGCTGGGAGGTGATAAACGAGCCAGCTGTAGTACAGTAAGTATTTTGTGTACGTGGAGGAACTGTTGGCCTCAATGAGCTGTCCAAAGCCCAAAGTTTTTTTCTGAAATGAAGACCCGTTGTTAGGAGTTTGAGCATGGACACGAGTGGGTTATATAAGACGTGGCCAGTTAGGAGGCAAGAAGGCAGATTTAACCCAGCATTTCCCACTTCCCTCAGCGAACTTCAGTGTGTATTGGGTTTGGTTGGGGGTGCAATATTTCCCTTTTTAAAGTTTTTTGTTAAAGGTTGAGAGTGACAGAGGCAAGAGGCAAGAGGGAGGAGCAACGTAGACTCATTGGTAAAGATCTCAGAAGAGGCCAGCAGCCTCCGCCTGTCTGGACACCTTGCTGGCCTGACAAGGTGTGCTGTGGAAGATAAGGCACCTTTCCCTTGGACCACACCTTTTGGAAAAAGTTTAGTGACTCATTCTGGTTTTCAAATATAGTGATTCATGGTTCATTCTTTGTTTTTCCGAGAATCATCTAAAAATGGGTGTAAAGTTTACAGTCCTTACACAAATTAAATTAAGAGCATTGTGGCCCAGATCAATTAACTTGCTGCTTGATCAGATCCATTTCTAAAGCTCCCAGGCCCAGCCCTTCGAAGTAGGGGAAGGGGGTGGGGGCGGCCTGCACATACTTTGGTGCCTTAAGTGTCTCGCTCTGACGTGTGAGAAGCTCTAAAAGAGGCAAACACTATCCTTAAGACCATAGGATTTAAACCAAGGCGATTATTGATAGACTCATGAGGGTGAATTTCCATCGAGAATTACAATAGAAATATCAAAAAAAAGATGCTGCCTTCTTTCAGTGGACCTTTTAAGTGGCTGTTTACTTAGTTAATGAGTAAAAATTAGTTTATGTGAGAATCTTTAGGGCAAGTTCAGGAGGATACCAGACCAAGCCCTGAACAGTGGTCCATCATAATACTAGATTTATTAAACTGTTAAATGTTCACCTGAAACAAATGTGGACCTGAGTTAAAAGCCTCCCATTTAAGGGTTTCTGCTACCTTGCTGACGTTCATCACATCTGCTAAGGAGTTGACGAAATTGAGTTTCAGCTATATAGTTCCTACTGTAGGGACCCAGAAAATTTAATCCTTTAATTTTTTTTTTTGAGTATTTTGCTAATCCTTATTTTCTGAGCCAAGGGAAAATAATTGCGCCTAATTCTGAGTTTACGAAACCAGGCCATGTACAGATATTTCATACAGGCCTGTGTGCCCGGCCCCCACCGGCACCCCCACCCCGCCTTCGCCTAAGTAGTGCACTTCACCTGCTTCCGGGCCCTGCCTAGACCCCGCCCCTTCAGCAGTCCTGGCTGTGAAAAAATCTGCCTCACTTCTGGTTTTAGTAGGAGGGTTGTTTGTATTGAGGGAGGTGTACCATTTGCCTCTCAGTTGGGCCATTCACTAGAAACCTAAGTGTTGGGATTATCTGTTTTACATATCCATTTACTCAAGAAATACTGATTTGAGCGCATACCCATGCAAGATACTAGGCTCCGAAGCTAAACCAATGGGACTTGCAGGTTAGTAGGAAGAAACCAAGCAAGACCGGTCTCACCAGGTTGGGAGCTGGGCGCGGGGAACGGCAGGGCCTGAACAGGGCACACACACGTTATTGTCCTCGTCATCCCTTGTGTGTGAGCCCCTTGCACAATTCCTCGTGTTTAGTGTCTGCTCCATAAATATCTATTTGAGTTGAATCAAATTGCGGTGAGGACACATTAGAGAGCAAACGAGGCAGGGGGATGGGATGAAGGGGCGGGGGAGGGGACTGGAGGAGGCCGCCCGTCTGCCCGTCCGCCCGTCTGCGGGGAGAGCTGGCCGGCAGGAGCCGCACCCGGCACCGAGGGTCCTGGGACACACCAGCCTTCTCCTGTGCCGGCCCCAGAGGCTTGAGCAACCGGTTCTGCCCATCTCCTGCAGCAAGGACTCGGTGAGGGGTGTGGAGTCGGTCACTGGGGAGTGGGTCACTGGCGAAGAGCCACTCCTCAGCCCCAAGGGCTGGAGTTCCCTTATTCAGAACAGAAACAGGAAAGAGCCAAATATCTGCCTCTTCTGTTGTCAGTAGGGGCAGAGTGAAGGGAAGGGAGTGTATACGTTTGTTTCAGGCTGGATTTTTCCTCCTCGTTTTCATAGTTTCAGCTGGCTAATTTAAGGAGTAAATCCTTGTTGGAAAGCTTCCACTGCTGTGGGCGGGGGAAGGGGGCTGCGGGTTAAACAAACACCTCGCAGCAGGATGCCTCGACTGGCTCTGAGTGAGGTGTTTCCATGCTCTGAAGTGTGTGTCGGAGTGTGTGCTTCAGTTCAGTGGCACTTAGTGTCCGGCTCTGCTTTCCCAGGTCACAGATTCTCACTCACCAGTGAGGAACGATGGGAAAGCAACCTCTGCGCGCGCTCTGGTCCCACGCTGGTCAAGGGTGGGGCATCCTGGTTACCTGAGTAGGAGTCACGTTCCACCTACGTTGTGGTCCTGCTCGGTGCCTCCGCACCTGTCCACGATGTGGCCACAGCCCTGAACGTAAGCAGACGAGGCTTTCACGAGGCGGGCCCGGCGTCGCAGAGCCCATGCCCGTGATGAACACGTACAGCGAGCGGCTGCCGCGTGCGTGCCAGGCACTGGGCCAATGAAAAGACAGGGCCCCCGCCCGTCAGAACCGTGTGGAGGGAGAGCAGAGCGGGTGTCTCCTGAAGGCCTGCCGCCTCAAATGAGTCCCCTTCTTTTACAAACAAATCTAACAAGATTTAGTTTCATTTGCTTTTCCAGCCCACAGCCAGCGAGCAGCAGTAAACAGGGTGTGTTGGGAGGAGTGGTGGCTGTAGACACAGAAATGGCAGCAGAGATGCGGGAATCACAGTTACGGTGACCGGACAGGCCAGTGGGTGTGAGGCGGCCAGTGCGGCGAGTCCCCGTGCCGCCTGTGGGCGCCGTTACCGAACGCGCTCCAGTAACCGGCGTCCCCGCTGATGACTGAATCCTTGCGAAGAAGAGGACGGCTATTGTTCTTAAGACAGAAACAGCTATACCTTTACTTTTGTTTTTAAGACTTCCATCTTAACCTGCGTGGTTAAAATGTGTTTCTGCTTAGGAACGAGCCACAGTCCCTGGGAAATTTATTTATGTGCAAGGGCCTATTCCTCAGGAAAACCGCACCTATGAAACATAACTCTGGTTTAGATGAGCCATTGTCATATAGACAGTCAAGAAAGAGCAGCTCCCAGGATAGAGGATAATCATCTACTCCGAATATAACCTGAGCACAATTTAGTCACTAGAGGTATCGAAACAGGAACATCGCTCTAAGGTAAATTTTCAGTGGTCCTCCATTTCTGAACACCACACCATTGGTGATCATCGAAGAGCAGTTTGACGGCGTACACAGGTTACAGTGGATGACCGGTGGTCCTGCTGCCATCGATGTGGCTAGGGTGGTGTTGAGTTGCAACTGACCATCTCTGTCGCACCGAGCTGTTCTGCAGGAAAGGCAGGAGTGCGGCTGGATCTCAGTTTTTGATCTGGTGTGTAACAACTTCCTAGAACCGGGATCAGCATACTTTTTCTGTAAAGGGTCAGAGAGTAAATACTTCAGGCTGGATAGTCATATAAACTCTGGAACTACTCAACTCTGCCATTATAATGCCAAAGCAGACATAGACAATATGTAATTGATGGGGTGGCGGTAGTCCAATAAAACTTTATTGGTTTAGAGTTTAAATAATAATTGTGATAACATAGGTGATATGCATACAGGTCTAGATGGCAACAGGTAAGACCAAGAGAATGGTTGCATCTGGAGGTTGTCAAAATGTCGAGCTTCAGTCAGGTTGAAATCTTCATGGGATTTCAGTGTTTGGTTTGAGCTGAACAGAGTTTAGAATTTTAGAATTTGCTGGGCACGGGTCAAGGTCCAGAGATATCCCTGGCCTGTGACCTCCTGTCCTGTTTGGTGCTTCAGAAGCTATCCCTCCCTGCGTTTTTTTTAATGCCCCTGGGTTGTCATTGGCAACACTAACTGCCGCTGTCTTCTGGAGAGCGCAAGATTGCTTCCTTAGAAACTCCGGGCCGAGGGGCCGCCGGGAGCCACCGCTTTCACTCCGCTTAGGACGACGATGCTGTGTGTGTCATGACTTCTTGTTCACCAGCTCCCATGCACCCAGCATGCGATAGTCACTCTGAGTATTTGTTGAGGGACGCTCCTGTGGACAGGTACATGGTTCACGCTTAACTACTTTTCAGCCGTTAGTTCTCTGCCACCCTGGGAGTGGGGAGCCTGGCCTTGTTCTTCCATTGTTAGTACGAATACTGTTTCACTCCATCGGTTTGAGTCATAGCTACTGCTCTGCCCTCTCGGGGGTTCTGGACACGCCCTTCCTTTTCGTGACTGTACTCTCTCTCTGTCGGGGGTGAGGACAGCGGAGGAAGAGGGAAAATGGACAAAAGTGAGGAATAACCTACCGCAGCCGTTGCGAGCTCGCCCTCGTGTGCATGGCCGCGGTCTTCAGAGGAACTCCCAAAGCCAGGGCTGCTTTTGAGTGATTTCCTCTGCCGTGAAGTGGCTCGAGTTTTCAAAAGACTGCGATGTCACTTGCTGTGCTGTAGCCTGTGCTGCGGGGGGCTTTCCCATGGCACGTACATCTGGCAGTGAACTTGAGCCATCGTAGTTTCTAACTGAGAAACCCGGTCGGTGATGCAACAGGCCACCGAGTTTAAGATAAAGACACAGAGGAGGGACGTTGCTGTGTCTTGTAGCACATGCTGGGGACACACAGACTTGAGTGACTGATTCGTAGTTATTTCATTGCTGTCCCCAGAGACTCAAGCCGCAGTGTTAGGAAGAAAAGGCGCGTCGCCCAGCACGTGTTTCTGAAGGAAGCGAGGACTCGTGCGCACGGGCCGTGCTATGTGCGGGGCGTTGCGGGCCACGGCGTTCAGCACGGGCACCTCCAGCTCCCTCGGCCCTCACACCGACCCCGTGAGGAGGTGGCTGGGGCTGGCGTGCGTTCTCGCAGGTGAGGCGACGGACGCTCACGAAGCCCCACGGCCCGGCGGTGGGGGACCGCCTCCGGCCCGTGCCAGCACCCCTGCACTCTGCCCTGTCACCCACCAGGGGCACAGCTCGCACAGGCTCTCACTCCCGCAGCAGAAACCCTTTTGGCCATCGGGCTGCAAGCCTGGCTTGTGTCAGGAACTAGCCCGTCTGACTGTTTTGCCTTTGTCACTGGCTAACGCAGGACAGTTGGAATGTCTTAGCCCTCTTCCCGCTCGCCGCCAGCGTTAATTTAACATCACGCCTAGGAATACTGCATTTTTTAGGATCTGACATTTTCAGCTACCGAGAATTACTATATTTTTTAAAACGGAAATACCACTACTAAAAACAGAATACTATACATAGAATGATGTCATTTGTCTCCAGAGCTGTTGATATACTAAAGTGATGTGAAAATATTGGGGGTGAGGTTAGGACTGTAATTCGCAAGTTATCTCGGGGTGAAGGCTGCTGGCGAGTATTCTCGGGGCAAACGGGAAAAGGGTTAATGGCTGCAGCTTGACGCAAGTCCTGCGTGGCCGCCACTTTCCTCCCGCTCGTCCCTGTTAACCGCAGACGGCCTCAGCATCGGTCTCTGGGTTGTCCATGCTGCCGCTGCTGAAGAGAGTGTCCCCAGGGGGCTTGGTGCTCCCCCCGCCCCCGCCCCCATCTCTTAGGTCCCAATTTGAACATATCTGTTGAGACACCACTGCCCAGTAGATCCCTAAAAAACGAGATCTGGTTCTGGTCTGCCCCCGAGTTGGTGAGCTTTGCCTGCTGCCGCTGCCCTGGCCGCCACTGGGCAGGGCATTCGCCCTGCGAAGGCTGTGGGCAAGGTGGCCCTAGTTCACAGAGGCCGCTAATGCTCAGGATAGGGAGGAGGGCTCACATTTTAAACGAACAGAAGGTTTAGGCAGCTTTTCTGCGGGAGGGTCACACACAGGCACCTGGCTCACTTTGGAAAGGTAATTTTGTGAAGTCTCCTAGGCGACAAGGTAACACCTCTGGGTCTGTCTTCTCTTCCAGATGTCAGTATGGACAGAATAGTTTATGATGCTTACCCCCGCCCACCACTTCCGAGACATTGAGCGGAAGCCAGAATACCTCCAGCCGGAGAAGTGTGTCCCTCCGCCCTACCCTGGTCCCGCGGGAGCCATGTGGTTTATCCGCGACGGCTGCGGCATCGCTTGTGCCATTGTCACCTGGTTTCTGGTCCTCTACGCGGAGTTTGTGGTCCTCTTTGTCATGCTGATCCCATCCCGAGACTACGCGTACAGCATCGTCAATGGAATTCTGTTCAACCTGCTGGCCTTCTTGGCCCTGGCCTCCCACTGCCGGGCCATGCTGACGGACCCCGTGAGTATGTCTGGGCTCGTTTTGACCAGCCCACACTCTCCCCTTCTGGCCCTGGCATGGCCGCAGCCTGCATGCTTCCCCTGACCTCAGGAATGTGGGCGACGGGGGGCCAGGGCTGGCGTGGGAAAGTGGACTCGGGCCCCGCCGAGGGGACACCGTCTGCTACAGCCCGTCTGTCTTGGGTGAATGGCACCATACATACATTGGTGCGTACGTTAATGGATCTGCTGTGGGAGGGGTTTGGTCCAGGGGAGGCCTGACCTCAGCTAGAAAGGTGCAGTCAGGTGACTGTGGAGCCTGGGCCAGGTGATGGAGTGGCAGACAGCTGGGGGTTGGGCGGAGACAGCCTCACAGCGAAGACAGGACTAGAGCTAGGTGGATTTGAAATTAAAGCCACATCCAGTTCCAGGAAGCTGCCCAGAAATGGCCTTCACTTTGTCTGGGCGAGGCTCATCTTTTTCTGAAAAGCTGGGCAAGCCCGTTGTGGGCCACAGCAGGTGCCTCCCGGTGAACATCTGTGGGCAAAGCGGTGGCGTCCTGCACCTTGACTTAGCTAAATATACCAAGCCGTGCAAGTGGCTCTTGAACATCGTGTGCCCTGCCACTAAATCCTCTGTTCCTGTTCGTTATCTCGTGTGGGAAAGGCAAGAGTGTTATTTGATAAAGATCTCCTGTAGCTTGTTTCAATACGTAGGGTGTGTTTAAATGAAGGGAAAGCATTCTGGTGGCGGCGGCACTGGCCCGTGAGCCCCAGGGAAAGCTCAGGAAAGACGCCGGGTCCTGAGCCAGTCCCCTCTCAGGCCCCACGTCTCGCTGCGTCCGGCGGTGGACCATGACTCCATCCCCGGGGAAAGCGGTTTCCCAGCCCAGCTACATGTCAGCCGCTGGTCCAGACAGTGCCTCTTCTCCTGCACGCGCCGGCAGGTCACACACTGGCGGGCAGGTTGTAATCAGAAGTGTGCCAAATCACAAAGGTGTAAAAGAGTTTCCCCAATAGCATCACCTCGGTCGGACTGGCAACAAGTTAAGGATTCATTCAGAAATGTTTCTGATGCCCTTGCTACAGGGGATCCAGGAGTAAAAGGTACTATTTTCTCACCTTATAATTTAGTTTCTGTTAGGCCCCAAGCTCTGTTCCTACCCTCAGGGTGCCCTCTGTCTAGCAGAGCAGATGGGTGAGGCTCGCCCTGTGTGATGTAGGCTGTAGTGGGAGGGAGCTGGGGTTGCTTGGAAGAACAAGGGAGGGGGGACGTTAGCCAAGCCGGGGTGCCTGCTCGGAGGAAGTGATGCCCAAGCCATTTCTCGTCAGAGCAGCGTATATGATCAGGGGTGGGGGAGGGCAGTAGGGCAGGAAGATACTGGCTGCGTTCCAGGCAGAGGGAGCAGCGTGCGCCAAGACGCAGGAATGCAGGCGTGTGGCTCCTCCTGGCACCCGGGAGTTGCTTGGCGTGGTGGGAACTTGGGAGGAGAGCGGGCTCGGGTCGGCGGTGCCGCTGTGGATGCTGAGGGGCAGTCTGAGGCGCCCGGGGATGTTAGAGTGAAGAGGTCAGACTCATTTACTAGGATCGCTCTGGCAATGGTGAGGAGGAGCCCTGGGACACCGACGGATGGGGAACAATGACTGGCATGTTTATTGAGTGAGAGGTTCCATTCTGAGCAATGGATACAGCTGTGAGCAAGGCAGACCAAAATCCCTGCCCTCGTGAAGTTCACACCCTCATACCGGTGCCAGGCAGTAAGACAGACTGAACGAGGCAAGGTCAGAAAGCAGTAAGTGCTCTAAAGACAGTGAAACAGTGTGATGGGGTGATGTGGTGGTGACTTTGCTGGGGCTAAGGGGGACACTTTCCATCCAGGTGGTCTGAGACCTGAGTGACATGCAGTTGCTTGTCAGGCAAATGAAAATCTGAGGGCAGAGCCTTCTGGGAAGCGGAGAGCGGAGGTTCGAAGGCCCCAGGGTGGGAATGCTTGGCGTGTTTGAGAAACAGGACTAAGACCAGGGTGACCGTAGCATGGTGAGTGGGGACGAGAGGGGCTAGAAGAGGTGGAGTGGACTACAGAAGCCTCGCGGACCAGCGAGAACTCTGGTCTTTATTCTAAATGCAGTGGGAAGCTCTCAGAGGGGCCTGACGCGACCGTGCCCTGTTCCCGGGATGGGCGTTTGAAGGAGAGCAGATCAAAGCAGGAAGATGAGAGGCATCGCTGTGGTCCCAGCAAGACGTGCGGCTCGGACCAAGGTGGGAGCAGTGAAGCTGGAGAGAAGCTGTGGGGTTTGGGTATATTTTAAGCCACTGTTTCTCAAGCCTGGCAGCTCATTACAATCCCTTGGGGAGCTTTTAAGAAGTACTGATGCCTGGGCCTTGCCCCCAGAGACTCTGCTGTAATTGGTCTGGGGCAGGACCCTGGGTATTGGGCTGCCTTAGAGCTCCCAGGAGTCTCAGGTTCAGCCCGGTCTGAGACCTTACGTTCAGAAGAGCTGATAGAATGGTCAGGGATAGAGGGTGTGCCTTCCAGACTCTTTTTGGCTTGAGCAGCCGGGAGATTGCTGATGCCATTTATCGAATGATAGAGTCTGGGGAGAACAGATTTTGGAAAAGAAATCAAGGCTTTTGTTCTGGCCAAACTGTGTCTATACTGCGTGTGAGCAGAGATGCTTGGTGGGCAGCAGATAGCCGGGTCTGGGGCTGGCGGAGGTCGGGATCAGAGAGTGGAGTGTGGAGGTCATTGGTTTCCAGAGCCATGGGAATCAGGGGGCTGAACGTCCGGCGAGAGGGGGGTGGGCAGGATTCCCCCCGGCTGCCCTCACCTGTGTGTATTCTTTTACCGCCGCACTGACTTGTGTCACATCTGGCCCCTTGCGGTTGAGTGTGGGAGAGAACGGTCCTCAGTATGGTATGTCGCTGGGCTTCCAGTCCCAGAGGAGTGAGAGCCGTAGACTCTGTCCTGAATACCAGCCAGCTGGTTTTGCTGGTGGCCTCAAAGGAACCTGGGCAAAAAAAAAAAAAAAAAAAATGAAGCGCCTGTCAAATATCGACCACTGTAAGGGGAGCTACTCAAAGCATGTCCTGCAGACAGGCAGCATCTCGGGCTCTTCATGCCTCCACCTGCCTCTCCCCACTCCCACCCAGCCTGTGCCATCGGATGCAAAACCTAGCTCGTGAACCGAGTAGGGGAGCTGCAGCTGCCGCCGCCAGGGCACCCTGGCCTTCCACGGAGCAAAGGCGGGAGCCCAGATCTCACACTGAAAGCAGATCAAGTAGGGGTTCCTTATTAACACCACAGGCGGTGGGGGGGGCTGTTTTCAGAAAGGCGTCACTGTGGGCTTCTAAGTAGTACCCTAATAGGATTATAGTTTTTTGTATCTCGAGAATGCATGTTGGGTGTAACTTGCGGAAAAAGTTACATCTTAAGGTTATAAATAATGTATAACAATGTATACATAGTAAATCATTTTGGTTTCCTGGTATTACAGGTTAAAAAAAAGTCTTACAGCCTCCCCCCAATAGTTAATTACCACTTCCAGCTTTGAAATTCCTATTCCAAATATAACATCAGAACAATTGCAGCCACCAGAGCTTTCTGGACCATTTAGCAGTCGTTTAGTCAATGGCTCACGTAGTAAATGGGTCCACATGGCGTTTGAGCATAAAAGGGAAGTGGGAAATGACTCACAAATGTATGAGCGGCCTCCTCAGAGGCGAAACTCCCATTCGCAGAATGGGGTAAAAGGGAGAGCTCAGTAAAGAGAGGAGTTGGCGCGGGGGCCCGGGGGAGCAGGGGGCAGAGGGGCAGGGGTCTCACTTGGCAGCCCGGCTGGCCTGGGCAGGTGCACAAGTCAGGCTGGTGTTGACCTCAGGGTGCCCTCTCCTCGCCCGCTCTGTGGTTGTGGAACGTCATCAAAGGAGCTTTCTTGTTCCTGAAACACTTCAGACTTCTGGAGGTCGAGAGCGGCCCCACTCGTCTGAGGAGGCGGCCCCTTGAAGACAGCCTGGCTTCAAAAACTCCTACCTTGTCCCCCCCCCCCCCGCCCCCCACCCGTTCCACCACTTTTTCTTTTCCAGTTACAGATACGTTTTAATGCTTCATCCTCTGAACTCCCTCAGGACTCTCTTTAAAATTTACATCTGGGACAATGTCTGTCTCCCAGAAGATGCTTAGAGCGTATTTCTCTTTGTCCTGACTGCCAGGAAGCTCAAACCCAAGAACTACACAATCACGGCAGTTGGGTAAACCCTTCTGATCAGCATTTTTTTGCCCTTCCTTCCTTTGGACCTAATAATTTATTAACCTTGTTATAGACGATCTCAAATCTGAGACTTGAGAAAAGGAAGGATATAAATCAATTCAATTTAACCACATTTCGAAGGAAAAGAACATCTGTTTTTCCACTTCCGCCCTTCCCTCCCGTTGGGTTCCACCCTATAAACACTTCGCTGTAAGGAGACTTCACGTGACTGTCCCAGACAGACCACTGCAGGCCGCTGATTAATTTAGTTTGAGCTGCCAGAACTCAGCTGTGGAACTACCGGGGCTCATTTCAACGTGCAGTTAGTATTCCCTTCTGGAATCTCTCTCGGCCACCTTGTTAAACGTGCACCGTGTAAGAGCCAGGTGGCAAGTGTTTACTGGGCCAGGAGCAGGGCAGCACGATGTCAGGCCCGCAGGAGCACAGGAGGAGCGGCGCTGGCGTCCCCCGCTGCATGCCGGGCAATCGGTCAGGAGCAGGTGCAGCCCGAGAAGGGCCTCGCCCTTCCTGCCCAAAGGTAGTGCACATTCCCCGTGTGGGGTCAGGGCACTTGCCTTGGAGTTCATTTGAGTAGACGCTGTGTTCTTCCTCGTGCCAGGCACCTTCTCACACTTAACGCTAAGCGTCTTATAAATGCCGACTGAAAAATCTCTCTGGCTCAGAGGGGAGAGGAGAGTGACCCGTTGGGGGTTACCTACCTCCTGCCTTTCTGCGGAGGAGACAGGTGGCCTTGTGACGCAGGCCTGTGGCTGGTCATCGAGTTCTGGCAGAGCCATGAGAGGGAGAGTTTCTGCCTAGACCGGGGTGCGCATTGCCTTGATCCCCGTGGCCCCCGAAGCAATTTAAGCAAGTTTCGTCCTTGGAGCTTGCAATGAATGATAAAGTTAGTCTTTGGAACTGTAGGTGTCTCTTCGGAACCTGTCTCAATTGCTTCGCGTTGTCCTGTTATCCTAGGGACGTTAGGGTAATATTGCCCTTCGCACTGTCCCGTTATCCTGGATGCTTGCTGGAACGGGCATCCGAGGCCTGTTCGAATTATGTCAGTATTGTGGTACAGCTGTTATAGCATGATACTGTGGCAGCAAGGCGCTAAAAAAATGCATCTTCAAGTCACTTAATAAAAATATCTGATAAATATATAACTTGTCCTCTGATAGAGGCATAGGTTCTAGACGTGGGTAGCCTGGGTCTGAAACTGGTTCTGCCCCTCGTTAGACATATGATCTAAGGCGGTTGCATAATTTCTCTGCTTTAGTTACCTCATCTATAAAATGATGACTGTCATAGTCTCTGTGTAGGTTTATTATCATAATTAACAGGCAAAACACAGTAAAGCACTTGGAACCATGCCCGGCATATAAGCAAGCACTCAATAAATGTCTGTTTATCACCATTATTATTCAGTTTGGATTTATTGAATACATGCTCCATGCCAGGCCCTGGGCAGTTAGTTCACTGGACTGCAGGTTAAAAGGCTTTCTTTCTGTCCTCCACGACTTTCTAGTCATGTAGGAGAGATCAAGTGTGTAATTAAGTGGCAGTTGTGATAAGACAAATCCAAGTTGTGGTAGCACAAAGGATAAGTGATGGGTCCCGACTTGGGAGTGGCGGGGCCATTGGGAAGAAGGCAGAGGAGGTGACCCTGGGCGGGTGTTGGCGCGGGTACCAGAGGCAAGGAGGTGCCTGGCAGGCTGGAGGGAGGTGCTAACGCAGGGTCCCCGAGGCCACAGAGATAGACTTGGAGAGCACTTGCTTTTGTGAAACTTCTGGTCGTCCACAGGGCGGGGCTTTCAGGGGCGGGAGGTAGCAGTGGGTCGGGGGTCCAGGGCTGGATCGTGGTAGCCTCGCACGAGCCCTGCCCTAGAGCGTAGACTCTGGGCCGGGTGAAGCCTCTCGGGAGCCAGTGAAGGCTTCTAGGCAAGGAGGATAACACGATCAGATTCGTGTCCTAGAGAGATTACTCTGGAAAATAGTGGGAGAAGGGCTCGAGGTGGAGCTGCAGGGAGCAAGGGGGAGGCTGGAGGCAGGAAGACCTCGGACATTCTCTAGTATCTGGGGCACATGACAGGGGCATGGAACGGAGGCCGTGACATGGAGGGGCGAGCGTGGGCTTCAAGGCACGATTGGGGCCAAACGAACCCGGTGGAGTAGGTGGGGTGTGAGGCGGAGGGTTAGGAGGGCTGGGGGTGACTCCTGGGTCTCTACCCCGGAGGACAGTGTAGATGGACGTGCCGGGGGCCGGGGAAGGGAGCATAGGAGGAAGTTGGGGGAAAGATAACGAGTTCGGTTCTAGCATGTTGAATTTGGGGGGGTTGGTTTTATTTGCCTTTTGGACAACCAGGTAGAGTGATCTAGGAGAATAGGTTCTAGAACAACTGTAGAGTTATCTACAGATCCGAAAGGGGCCTGAATCGGAGCCGGTGATTGGCATCACCACCGGGTGGTTATACAGGAAGGTATTTTTTTTTGTGGGGGAGGGGTGCAGAATTGAAAGGGAAGGGGGTTGGCAGTGGAACCCTGAGGAACACCAGTGTCCAGGATGGGGAGGTTTGCAAGACAAGGGGAGAAGCCCAGACCCAGAGAGAGCAGAGTAGCCGTAGGAGAGGCCGGCAGGGAGGAGGGACTGGTGGGCGTGGGAGGACCGAGGGAGATGGGGCGGGGGGGAGCATCAGCCTCTGCATTTGACCACAAGGAGCTAGTTGCTCAGTGAGCTGGTGAGAGTGGTTCTCTGGAGCGGAGCAAACCGAAGGGTGAGTGGGAAGTAGGCAGAGACAGCAAGTGCACACGGCTTCAGGAAGCTTCGCCGTGGAGGGCAGAGGGGGCTCGGAGTCTGCTAAGACCGCCAGGGAAAAGCTCCAAGGTGACAGTGTGGGGCCCCGAGGGCCAGGACTGCCTGGGGCCCTGGTCCTCCAAGACGGTGAACACCCGTGGGTGCAGGGACAGGGCAGGGAGATGAGGAATGTGAAGGGGGTTTGCCCTGGCTGCCTCAGTTTCTCTCGATAGAAGTGGAAGTAGATAGGGTCAAGGAAGGCACTGGAAGTTTGGGCTAGCCCCTGCCTCCCCTAGATTTAAATGGATCGGAATTTAAATCACTCCCCACTAAGGGATAATATTTTAGAGGCATATGGCCCATAGATTTTTATGGATCTACAGATTTTTAAAAGTGTTTTAAGCTTACTACATAGACGGAGAAAAGACTGGAAAAATATACTTTAAAATGCTAGTAGTACTTATCTGGGTGATAGAATCAGAGGGTGGGATTTTCCCTTTTAAAGTCACGAACAGAATTCCTTTGGAAGTGAGGGGGACAGTCGGTAAGTTCCGGCCGCCCGGCTGCCGCACCCAGCTTCCAGGCCTCGCCGAGAGGCGTAAAGGGGCAGGGTGGGTCTCTCAGCAACGATGCCCGCGAGGCAGCGCCGGGCAGGCGTCTCAGCGGCCTTTGTCCGGAATCACACAGAACAAAACTCCTTCCCATGAACAAATTACAGGAAGTTCCGAAATCTGTGGAAATAACCCCAGAAGAGCGGGGTTTTTTGTTGTTTTTTTGTTTTTGTTTTTGTTTTTGGTTGTTTGTTGTTGTTTGTTGTTGTTGTTTTTAAGGGAGGAAAAGAAAGTTCGAGGCAGACTGCAAAGTGCCCGTGCCAGACTCCTCAGCACAGACGCCTGGCGCTGGCCCAGCCGGTCTCTGGCGCTGAGGGATGGGCTCGCGGGGCCGACGGGGTCTTGCCAGGGTGAGAGCGGGCCTTGCAGGGGACTCATGCAAATGGAGTCCCGCTGGAGGGGTCGACTTTTAGAAAGGCTGAGCTGGTATCTCATGTCTTCGACTCTGGTCTGGAATAGCAGATGGCGATGAGAATAACCGAACGAGAGCTCCGATTGCCGCTGGCAGTGTAGGGGCGTCCTCTTAACAGCCCTCTATGCGGGGCCTCCCGAGGTTTACAGCAGATTCTGGTGGCTGGGACCTCAAAAACTGGACCTCAGGGACGAGGGAACCCAACCTGGGCCTTCGTTTAGGAAAACTCAGCCCCGTTGCTCCATCTCCCTGGGGAGAGGGCCCTTGGTGCTTTCCCTCGTACAGGTGATCACAGTGACTTCCGGTTCTGTGGCTTCCGGATCTATAAAAGCTCGCACAGTTGCCCAAACTCAGTTACTTCTTATGTCAAAGAGAATTAAAAACCAGTCCCTCTGGGCTTTTGCAGGACCCTGTCCTCTGTTTGGGCCAGCGCCCTTCCCCGGCCCCTTGCACATCTGCTCACCTGAGTGGTCCAGGCCCCGCCCTGCTTCTGCGCATCAGAATTCCAGACCTTGACCCTTCACCCCTGCCCCACGGGGAGGGGGAGGGGCAGGGGGAGGGGGGGCGGGAACCTCCACTGTCTCAGGGTGAGACAGTCATAGCATTTTGGTTACAAACTTCGGGAAAGTTGGTTGTATTTCTACTTTGGATAGCTCCTTCCTAAGGTATATTTTTTTGCTTATATAATTTTTAACTTTTTTCTCATTGTAAAAGTGACATGTTCATACTAGAACATTTAAATTAAATATAGTCAAGAAAATAAAAATTACCTATGATTCTACTATGTGAGATAACCATTAATACTTTTGTATCTTTGTCTTGCTATATATATAAAATCTTTACAAAATGGGCTAATCTGCATTGTGTTTGGAAATCTACTTTTCTTTTTGACAGTTTCATTAATTTGCCATGTCAATAGCTGTGTACTTTTATGGCACATTTTATGTCAAAATTACATCCCAAACGGCACTATACATACCATATAGCCCTTGCCTTCCAAAGTTTGTTTGCTTTTAAATTTCCTATCTGGCATCTGACTGTATTTTGCAGACCAGATTTTTTTCCTACTTCTTTTTTGCACTTTTAGAAAAGTTTTCAATGAACCACTTTAGACAGCTGGAAGGGTACGCAGGATTATATGGTGACCGTCTATTTCCTCAGGAAAATTCTTTGTCGATAACTATTCATTGGTTTTGGCACCATTCTGAACGCAGAGGCCAGTGTTGTGGGGATGGGCATGTCTTGCACCCCCATCCCATGTGTATAATCGCAGTTTTCAAATGTCTGTCCACTGTGGGCCGTCAGAACCGATGGAGCTGTAGCCCGACCCTGACACCCGTCCTCCTCCTCACAGGGGGCAGTGCCCAAGGGAAACGCCACCAAGGAATTCATCGAGAGTTTACAGCTGAAGCCCGGGCAGGTGGTGTACAAGTGCCCCAAGTGCTGCAGCATCAAGCCCGACCGCGCCCACCACTGCAGGTACGCACGCGCCCGCGCACCCCCCCACACGGCGCCCCCAGGGGGCCTGCAGCAGCTGACGCTGAACGTCCCCGCCCTGGGCGCCAGTGGCCACCCGAGTCTCCCTCCCAGTCCCCGTGGGCCCCCTGGATTTGGCTTGGGCTCGGCACACCTGTCTCACGCCTGCGGTAGCACCGCCTGTGACCACCCCCACCAGGGTGCGCGTGCAAATGGAGTCCCACTGGAGGGGTCGACTTTTCCAAACCCGTACTCCAGAAGGCTCCTGCTGTCCCTGCTTCACAGCGTGGTGACTTGCGCGAGAGCGCGGGAGGCACAGCTTTAGACAGTCGCCCTGCGAAGGTCTGGTACGTGGCCCGTTGAAGGGGCGGCCCCTCAGTCGTGCGGGGAGTGCAGGGTCGCCCTTGAGTGAAAGCTTTTCTTTACCACAGAACTTCGGGGGGTGCGGCAGTTGCAGAATCCAGCCAGGCCTGTTCCCCATCACATCCGTGATGGTTTTCCCCTTTTGGTTTTTAGATTTCTTTGAAGACAGCTAGCCAAAAATCGCACTTTGTCATTACCAGGGAGCTTTAAATGTTGAACTGCAGAAACACAAACATGTCCCTTGGTCCCTTCGTCAGACCAGTGTGTGCTTGTGGAATGATGCTGGGAGGTCACCCTTGCCAGTCGGAGGCCGTGGAAACGTGTGGGTCGTGTGAGAGGTGCGGGTGCCTGAAAGGGGGCGTTTCTGCGGGGGCCTCACTGCCCACCCCACCTCAGAGGAGAGCGGCGGCCTCCAGCGTGTGGACCCCACAGTCCGCGCCTGCTCTGCCAGGCACCTCCGCCCGCCCTGTCTCGTCCTCGGTCACCTCATTGTGGTCCTCATGGTCCCTCTCAGGGACAGCGTTGCTACAGGAGTGACTCCCTGGGTGAGGACTTGAGGCTCAAAGGGGTCAAGCGGTTCTTTTCTCTCTCCTCCCCGAGCCCTCACCGCCTCCGCGGCCTCCCCCTCGGGATGGGCGAGGGAGGTTTGCTTGAGGGCGCATGAACAAGTCGGCTCGAGGGAAACAGAGCTGCCGGTTCAGCCGGACTGGAGCAGCGAGGCCGCCTGTGCGGCGCTTGTCCCTCGCTCAGAGAGCGTGTGCTGACCGCCGAGCGCTCCTTTGCGGCGGCTCGTGCCGGCCCCCGCCACCTGGGGACCCACAGTCGTGTGGATAAGCAGAATTCCCGGATCACCAGACAGAGCTGGCGTTACGACTGGTTGAGCCGAAGGCCTGCCGCCTGGTCAGAGGAGGTTGGCGTCGAGCTTGCCAGCTGTCGGGCTCCTGTCCGCCCAGTAGAGGAGCCAAAAACTCCCATTTCTTGAGCTCTGGTGGGCACCACAGATGCTCCGTGAACTTGGACCCGCAGGTGTCCCTCCCATCCCGGGGGCGTGTGGGTGGGTCCTCCGTCCAAGGGGAGCGACCATGGAAGCGTGTGGAGATTCTGTGCGGGGAGCCGTTTATGGTACCCTGGACCACCCAGGCGTCAGGCTTATGTGAGGTTCTCGCACAAGGAGGTGGAGCGCTCTGGCCTTGGCAAAGTCTCACACCGGTCCTCCCCGCTGGACACACACACACGCTGGGGCTGAGACGGTCGTGGACTGCTCCGGGCGCCTCCAAAGTCTTGTTTCATCTTTCCCATGGTCGTGATTACTGGTAAAGTTTATGTAGCCCTAGTACTGTTCCGAAAGAATTTTATATATGTTATATCTAACCCTGAGCAATATCAGGGCCAGTTCTGCAGAGGGTGATTTGGAGAAGCTAAATTTCTTTACCCAGAACCCAAAGTGGGGGGCCCGAGAGCAATGTTCTCTCCACTGCACTGCCTCACCCCAAATATTTTCTGCGTGGGGGCCAGGAGGATGTGGTAGGTGCCTTTTTTTGTTGCTGATAACTTCCATCTTAGTGCGCGAGGTGTGGGAGGAAAGCACCCCTTGGCACCTCCCCGCTGTGTCTTCCCCGCTCCCTGCCCGGGCATCTCGGTCTGTAGAGTTGGCGCCTTCACTCAGCCGCCCTTGCGGAGCAGGGCCCTGGGCTTGGCCCTGGGCTGCAGTGGTGGGTTAGACGTGGCCCCGACCTAGGCAGGGCAGGCGCGCTCGGCCACCGCGGTGCAGTTTGGTGGGTGCCTCCTTAGAGGGAGACACGGGGCCCTCACGGACACGGCTGTGTTTCCACGGCGAAGCCATCACCCAGGTGGGCAGGGGGGCCTCCGCCAGCTGTTTGGGGCTGAGCACCAAGGAGGGGCCCCCGGAGAGAGATCACAGTGCAAGAGAACCTGAACGCACGTGAGCCAGCGAGACTACTGGGCTCCCCTAAGCTTGTGAAGGAAATACTTGGGGCCTGAAAAATGATAGGGGACCTAGAGGAAGACGGTTGGAGAAGCATCTTCCCTCTTCTAAAGCGGTGATTTAACAACAGAGGAGGGGCCTGGAAGCCCCGCAGGCAAGGCCGCCAGCTACACCGCTGTTTCGGAAGTTCTGTCTGCTGCATGCTGGGACTCGCTGCCAGGCACTCAGGGCCTGTGCGGGGGGGCGCCTCGGCCCCCGGCACCCCGCACACGAGGCATGGCGTCCGGGCCGGAGAGCAGTGCGAGGGGAGGGCTGGCGGACGTGGCTAGGCAGGAGCAGGAGCGAGCGAGGGGGCCTCAGAGAAGGTGCTGGGCGTTGCCAGGAGGCGAGGGTGGAGCAGGGCCCTCTGGGAGGGGCTGCCGCTGGGGGCCCGCGGAGCCCCCGGCCACCGTGCCTCGGGGCTGGGCAGAGGTTTGGCTCTGAGGTGACCGACTCCCCAGTGGGGCGTCAGAGATCCTGGGAGGCCCGCATGCTTGCTTCCTCATGACAGATGGTGCCAGAGGTGGACCAGCCTGGTGTGGGCAGTCAGCACCCTGGGCCCGGAGCGTCCTTCACGGACTTGCTCAAGGACCCAGCTCCAGGCCTTGGCCTTAGCCCTCTCCAGGCCCCGGCCCCAGCGCCATTCAGGCTGGGTGTTTGTGAGCCATGGGTGAGTCGGCCTCTGGGCAGCCCCTCCAGCCACCAGCATGGATGGACACGCACACGTGCGCACGCGCGCACACACACACACACACACACACCCCCCACCACATGTGCCACCACCTGGCCCAGGAGCCTGCTTCTGAACAACCCCACGAGCCGGAGGGAGAGGTGCCGTCTTGGCGATTCGTGCCTTGCAAACAGGAAACAGGCTCACTTCCCCTGTCCCCTGAAGGATGAGTGGTTTTCTCACCTGGCTGTCCGGCGAGGCGGGTCTGCCAAGAGGGCTTGTGTGGACTCTCGGGCAGCTTTCAGAGCATGCCAGGCCCCTGGGCACCTCTGCTGAGCAAACAGTGCCCCCGAGTGCCCACTTGAACCCTCTTTTAGAAGTAAGTGTGGACGGAAGAGAAACCGCTCAAGAGCCTGCTGCGGAGAGCCCCCCCCCCCCCCCGGGGTTTGTTCCGGAGATGGGGAGGGGGCCGAGAACCCCGAGCTGATTGTCTCTGACCTTTCATGCAAGAAATGGGCTCTAGCGGTCGGAGGGACTCTATGGAGGGACAAGGGGCCTGGTGGCTGAGGCATCGTGAGCATCGTGATTCGCTGTCTGCTTGTCTGGCCTTTTGAAAGCATGTGCTGCCAACAGGTGTTACCGATTAAAACGTGAACTGTATGTCATTCGTGTTTTTTTTTCTGGTAACAGGGACAGGGCAGGTCATGGAGGTGCAGGTACCTGACTTTCCTTTTACTTCCTCCATGCCCCTTTCCTGCCTCCCGTCCTTACCCTGGCCTCCTGGCCCCAGGGAGATTCTGGAGCTGGGCCAGCATCTCTGTGCTGGGCCAGGTCTGATGTGTTAGCGAGGCCTTTTGAAGTTGTAGAGAAAAACAAGGCTGGAAACCAGAGTGACTCCAGCGCTGGCCTGAGCCAGGCCCGGGGTCTGTTCTCGCCTTGTCCTGTGTCAGCGCTACTTCCTGTGGATGGGGAGCCTGAGGCTCGGAGTCGAGCCAGTCTGACCCAGGCCTGCCCTGCCACCAGAGCTCACGCTGTGCTCAGCAAAGGCCGCACCTCCTCCTCGGGGCGCGGATGAGCCCTGCAGCTCCGAGTCGAGGCGGTAGGACCTCGTAGTGGCAACGGAGCCCTCCTCCCAAGTGGCCTGCGCCCCTGGACTGGAGTCTGGGGTGCTCACCTCCATGCCAGAGGCGCTCCTCCAGTGCTTGTCCGGCCCCGTCAGCGGGTCCAGCCCCGTCAGCGGGTCCAGCCCTTCTCTAGCAGGGCCCAGAGGCCGCCCCTCCCGCGGGGTCCACCCACCACAGCCCACAGCCCCTGCAGGAAGCTGAGATAAAGTCCATCATGGAAACGAGTGGACAGAAAGGCTAGTGGGAACTGAGGAACTTTCAAAGAATAAATCTAATCGGGTTATTTGGAAGCTCATGTTGATCGCGTTTCAAACTGTTTCGAACAAATAACGCACCCACGACAGGTAAGGAGCCCATCCTGACGCACTGGAGGGGTTTGAGGAAGCGGCTCCTGGCGCACGGGCCTTCCTAAGCCTGAGCCTCGCGAGGCAGCTGTGCCCGTGCACTTTGGTTCCGTGTTCGTGCCTCGTTTTGTCCGGAGAGGGGCAGGGAGGGCGTTTGCTATTAATTAAGCTCGAAACTGGCCAGAAATGATCCCAATAGCTAGCAAGTCAGTAATTTGCAAATTAATTAGATCATCTGATCGACACGGAATGCCTTTGCTGCTGTTCTTGGCTAAGCGGCCATTATGTCGGAGCCGGAAGGCTCTTGGAGGCGGGTTTCTTGCCACCCTGAGATGCTCTGCACTTGACCCCGCTCTGAGTTCCCCTAGCGCGCCCTTCCTGCCCGGACGCTTCTGCCGAAGCTCCAACCAGCCCTCAGTTTGGGGTCTTCTGGGGAAACCGGGCGCGGCTGTTTTCTGCATCCCGTCTCATCCCGTCTCATCCCGTCTCATCCCGTCAGGGTTTTGAAACCGCGTCTTCATTCTGTCCTCTTGAAACACTGCTCTCCCGGCCCACTCTTCCCTCGGGAGAGCGGCTTTCCAGTCCCTGCCCGCGCCGCCCCGTCTCTACGGTAAACAGACCGGACTGTCCCCCGGGCCGGCATCGCGGTTCTGCGGGACCGAGCGCTGCCTCCCGCGCTCCCCTCCACACACACCCAGCACAACACCCGCCCGTGAGGACGGCCCTGAACGTCTGCCTTTGGGCTTTTTCAGTGTTTGTAAGCGGTGCATTCGGAAGATGGACCACCACTGTCCCTGGGTCAACAACTGCGTGGGCGAGAACAACCAGAAGTACTTCGTCCTGTTTACAGTAAGTCGGCTCGCGGATCCTGCCCCCCAAACGCCAGCACTCACGGTGTGCTCCGCCGCCGTTCAGAACACTGCCTGGCCGCGTAGGCCCGCGCCTCCCTGCCAAGCTCTCCTCGGCCCAACAAGGGCCTGTCTGTTCCCAAGCTCTTCGTTTGAGCATCTAGAAAAATGACTCAAGTCAATTGGCTATAAGCAAGGGCCGTGTTCTTGGCTCCCATTTCCAGTGTCTGTTCTAAGTAGCTAAAGGAGGCAGTTTTGGTGATGAGTGCAAGCCGCCCTCAGCTGCAGGTAGGTGGGGGTGCACTTAGTGTGAAGGCTGGAGGGGCTGTTGGCAGCCAGCGCCCTGACTTTCGGGTGAGGAGGAGCAGCTGGCCCGGAGCGCTCCAGGGCGGCTCAGCCCACCCAGAGCCCAGGTCGCGCCTGGTGCTGGCCACTTGTTTCTGTTGCTGTTCCACACGCTCGCAGTGAACAGCTGCTCACTCGGGCCCGAGGCCGGGGCTGGGGGACCGGTGGGGGAGCCTCCAGATGCCTCTGTGTCCTCCCCCTAAGCGAGCGTTCCCGAGCGGGGGGCTCCGAGCGGCCCCGTGCTGGGAGCCTGGCAGTCGAGAGTTCTCACAACAATGGCGTCTGCATTGCCTTCCTGTTTCAGATGTATATAGCCCTCATTTCCTTGCACGCCCTCATCATGGTGGGATTCCACTTCCTGCGTTGCTTTGAAGAAGATTGGACAAGTGAGTATGGGCCACCTTCTCCTGCCTGCTCCGTGGGTGGGACGTGACCCCAGTAGGGGGTGGGCTCTTTGTTTCTGTCTGGTGCCAGGGGCCAACTCCGTTTTTTTAGATCTTCTGCAAGCCTATGGACTGATGAGGAAAGGAGGAGCAGAGGCCCAAATCTCCCTTCGTGAAAAAAGGGGGCCCCTTAAAATCAGTTCCGCAGGTAAAGTCGTGAGTTGGACAGAGGCCCTGGCCTGAGCCGGGCCCAGGGGTGCTGCTGGCCCGGCCAAGGGGCGTGTCCAGGAGTAGGAGGCCTGGCCACAGAGGAGAGCCTTTGTTTCCCTGAAGTGAAGCGAAGCACTTTATTCAAAGGTCATTTTATTCCAATCTTGCAGAAATCCATTTGTAACTTTCTGGCTAGGATGTGGAGGTTTTCTGTTAATTTGTTTGGTTTTTGTGGTGGTGATTTTTTAACTGCTCAATCACTAATTTACATCAAGATTATAGACAGATCCTTCCTGCTTTAGGAAGTATCACATTTAAATGTGAAATGCCGAGGAAGGAGCTCCAACCAGAATATTGTGCAAATTCTGAGGGAAAGACTAGGTGCTGGACAAATAAATAAATAAAACGTTAGAGAAGAATAAAAACGAGAAACGAGAAAAACAGTTTAGATGCTGCAGGAATTACGAGCAGCCGCCTGCCTGGCCAGCCCTTTCACACCTACGGCCTGTGAGGCAGGTGGCCCGAGCAGGAACATCCCATTTCTCTTGTTTTTCCCTTGGCAGGTCCCCTTTTCCGTTGGACTGTCTTAGGAATTTTGCTCTTCCTGGCATTTTCTTGCTCTTTTATCCCCCAGAACTCATGAGGCTGTGACAAGGACAGTGTCTGTAGCTCCCGCCCGGATAGTAAGAAGCTTTCCGTGCCTCTGTTCATAGTTTGCGCCTGTCCCCCGCTGTCTGGCCAGACCTCCCCTAGGAGCAGAGAACCCCGCGTGTGGCCGTCAGCTTGGGCTGCTGTAGCAAACCATAGAACGTTTATTTCTCATCGTCCTGGAGACCGGAAGTCCGCTCAGGGCGCCAGCAGCTTCCGTTCCTGGCGCAGGCTCTCTTCTGGTTTTGCAGATGGCCACCCCCTCCTTGTCCTCACATGGCAGGGAGAGAAAAGCAAGCTCTCTGGCTTCTGTTCTGATAAGGGCACTAGTGCCATCCTGACCTCATCTAACCCTCATCTCCCCTCTGGGAGATACCGTCACATTGGGGGGCAGTTGGGGCTTCAACGAGTGAACCTGGGGGACACAGTTCATCCACAGCACCACGTCCCCCTGTTTTCATGAGCACCGCAGATCAGGCACATGCTGGAGCGGGGAGGTCAAGCTGGCGGACGGTGCGGAGGAGACGGGGCGGCGAGTGGACTCCCGCGGCCCGCACCGTTCTGTGGGGCTGGGCGGGCCACCGGCGCGGTCCCCGGTAAACATTCTGAAAGTGCACGCATCCTTCTAGGCCCGGCGGTCCAGCTCATTTCCCGATGTGGCCTTGGCAACTTGGTAGTAGAGTCTGACAAGGACAGTTTATCGCAAACGCTGCCCACCGTCGCCAGGTTAACAGACACAGGCAGCGACGGGAATGACAGACTCGGCGAGGCGGCATCTGGCTTTGGAGTGGAGCTGACAGGGGCCATTTTCTTAACGCCCACTAAAGCCAGGCATGGCCCACCGAGCTTTTTGAGCAGTGGCTGATTTCGACCTTGTGACAAGCCAGCAGGGTAGGAGAGATGCTCCCCACAGTGCAGGTGACAAAAGTCGGGGCTCACGGGGGCTGAGCAGGTTCCTGAGCTCACACAGCTGAGAGGGCCTGCGAGCCCAGCCCGAGTCTGGAGCGGGGATTTGCAGCCTGTCTGGACGATTCCAGTACTCGGCTCTTCCCCGCACGTTCTTGATTGTCTTCGGCTCGATCCCTGATGGAGGCTCGAGGCACCCAGTTCCTGTGGAAGCTGGGCTGGGAGGGTGCGGGACAGTCCCCAAGGTGGAGGCCTGAGAGTTGGCCGTGTGCGGCAGCTACTGCCATCAGTGCAGCCGCGGGTGACCTGCTGGGCCGTCCGGCTTGCGTACGAAGGGGCAGGGGCCCGTCTCCCATGTGAGGGCGCTTACAGTCAATATTTAAAGAAGGGTAGGGAGGTGGTTCCCCATTCCCCGGATCCGGTTCCTGCCCCTTCAAACTCCATTCGTAGCTCCAGGGGCCAGCCCCGGAGGAGAAGGATGCTTGAAAGTGTGCACAGATAGGGGACGGGCCGCAGCATGGGGCTCTGCCCCCAGTGCCAGGCCCAGGGCAGCTCGGGGGTAAGGAGGGAGCAAGGCACCCCCATCTGGTGAGCACCCCCCGTACTGGGCCGAGGCCAAGCTGTGCCTAGGCTTTCACGTTTTTCCAGTCATTCCATCGTACAGAGGGCAAATCAAACCCCAGAGCCCCGGCCTCTGGCCCAGACTGCTTTGTCGTCAGCAGCGCCCCAAGCTGGTCATGTAGCAGGGGCCACAGTCCCCCTATCCTGGAGCTAGCTGGAGGTGTAGTGGGAGAAGCAGATGGCGAGCACACACAGAAACGGGCTGCCACAGTGACTGGGACCGGAAAGACACGGGCTGGGACGGAGTCTCAGAGGAGGCGTCTTGGCGAGAGCTTGTGACAGGAGGCGGTGCCAGGATCCGCACCCCGCCATGTCTGCTCGACTTGGAGCCCACACCCTTCCCACCACCCCATTCGGCCCCAAGGCCAGGCCGGCAGCTGCCATACCTGTGGGCACCCAGCCAAGCCCTGACCAGCAAGGACCTGAGGTGGTAAACCATCGTGAGGGGATCCGGGCATTTAGACGAGACGACCTGTGCCCTACCCCAGATTTGGGAGCTGAGTTCCAAGCTTGGTCCCAGACGACCTCCTGTGGCCTTCCTGATGTTCTTGTGAGGGGCCAGCAGGGAGGCTCCGAGGGGGAACTTAACCCTCGAATTCCCAAAGCCCAGGGAGGCCTGACTCCCCTCTCCCACCAGGGAGGCCGGCTGAGCCCGGAGCAGCGAGGGACATGGGCTTGACAGGCACGGGCGGCTGTCAGTGAGGGCAGGACCCCACGGAGCCCACGGGCCTGCACCGTGGTACCACTGCCATCGGCGGGTCCCCATCGCCCCGTGTGGGCCACTTTCCCCCGGGGGGTCCCGAGACACTGCCTTGATAGCAGGGAGCCAGAGGAGGGGCTTCCCCCTGCTCGCCCCACCACCTCCCACGGCACGTCTGCTTTTCTCGTCGGTGGGTTGGGCTTCTGCTTTGGACTTTGTTCAAAACAGAACAAAACAAAACCGCACATGTAGTCAGCCTCGTTGCTCTGCCTAGAGAGGGACAAGGACTTGCCCTGGGTCACACCCCAGGTCAGTGTGAGCTTGTAGGGGGGCCAGGAGAGCGAAAGCTCCTGCTCTGGGCCAGGAGGTGACTCCGTGCTCAGGGACTGACAATCTCAGTGACTCAGGTGCTCCTGTGGGCCTCACCTCCCAGCAGGGTCAGGGCCCAGCCCGCAGTCAGACTGCCCCCGGCGGGCTGCAAATCCAAAAGCCACCGAGCGATCCTAGGTCCTGCCCTTGTCTCACCCCTGAGCAGATACAGGTGCAGAGGGTGGCAGTGCCTGGTACAGAAATGCCTGGGAAACTCACAGCCAGGACTGCACTGAGGCCCCTCCACCTGGGCCACGCGCAGTGTGCGCCCTGAGGAGGAGAGGCTCTCCTGTGGTGGGGTCAGGCCCTCATGCCTTGGCTCCGGGTCCTTCTGTGTGCCAGGCACCGTGCTTGGCACTGGGAGACAGACATCACCCGCTGGCCAGGGAACGAGGCAGTAGCAAGGAATGACAAGTGTGAGGGAGGGGCAGCCAGGTGCGGGGCAGGGTGGTCCCCGCCGAGGCCTGGAGGCCAGACGTGTGGCACCCAGGAGGCCCCAAGTCCAGCAGGGCTGGAGGCGGAGTGGCAGCCCGGGGGGCAGTGGGCAGCGGGCAGCAGGCCACAGCCCTGAGCCCCACGCGCTCCTCTTGCAGAGTGCAGCTCCTTCTCGCCGCCCACCACGGTCATCCTCCTGATCCTGCTGTGCTTCGAGGGGCTGCTCTTCTTCATTTTCACGTCGGTGATGTTCGGGACCCAGGTGCACTCCATCTGCACGGACGAGACGGTAAGCGGGTGGCCGGCCCCCACCTCCGCGCCAGGGCTGGACCCGGGCAGGTGTTGCTGGGGGCGCTGCTTGCCGGCCGGACCTGGGAGCCCCAGGCCAGGCCCCGGCCTGCAGGGATGCTGGGCCTTCGTGCACACCCAGGTCTTCCCGCCATGCGGCTGGCGCGGCAGGTCACAGCCGGAACGGGCCCCGCAGCCTTGGGGAGGGGCACCCTTGCCCACAAGTCCTTCAGTTCTCCCAGCATGGTCCTGTGTGACTGCTGCCCGGTGTCAGGCACTCTGCTGGGCACTCGGACGCCCTTCCCGTCCGGGGCCACAGGCCTGCAGACAAAGTGGTGGACAAAGGGTGCCCTAACCCGGATGGCACAAGCAGGGTCAGTGTCCCAGAGGAGGCGATTTCTTGACTAGGTCCTGAGGGCAGAGTCAGGAGACACAGCCCCACCTAGAGCCCAGATCAGCTGTAGCAAGCTCTCACCTGGCCTCCAAGTCGCCTCTGCTTGGCCCAGCTCTGGTCCTCGTTGGTCGCCTTCTCCCTGCCCCCACCTTCCCCCTCCTCCCAGCTCCTCGTCTGGGGGCTTCGAAGCTGCCAGCTGGACTGGAGCTCCCCTGGGGCCACTGCCAGCACCTCCCAACCTTGCTCAGGTGTCCAAAAGCCTCGGGGTGGCCGGTCCATGGCGTGGCGTGGGCCCTTCTTCCCTTGTTGGCTTTGGAGCCCAAGGAAGGGGCGCCGGGGGGAAGGGGCAGAGCCGCGAGGCCGTGACTTCGCCGGGGCGCTACCCCCGGCTTCCCAGGGCCCCCTGCGGCGGCAGCTCTCAGCAGTCGTGGAGGACCCCGAGGGGCTGGGGTGGCTTCGGGCCCGTTGGGTAGTCAACCTTGGACGGGAGCTCCCAGGGAGGCAAAGGACCCCCGTGGGTGTGGCGCGTCGGCGGGTCACGCGTCCGGCTGCAGAGGCGCACACTCTGCCTGCCAGGGCGCCGTCGTCACCTGTGGGACTCCCGGCGGTTTAGAGTTGCGTGGCTCTCAGCAACTTCTTGTTTTGTAAGAAATAACGTCATTGCGAAAGAGTTTCTGTAGAAATAGTCGCCAGTGATGTAGGTCCAGCCGTGTGTCCAAGCACTATACGTGACATGGCTTCTCTGCATGAGACCTGTGGGGACCAGAGGTGACTGTGCTGCCCGGCCACACGCCCTGGGTCGGGGGGAGCCCGCAGGAGAGCTCGCAGGCCGTTCCTGAAGGCAGTCGTGGGGGAGGGCAGGGGAAGCGGGGGGGCCCCATGTCTTCCCCTCACCCCGGCCGTCCTAGTCGGCCCGTAGGCTGTGAACAGAGACTCCGACTGCGCTGTCCCCGCAGCCCCCCTCCCTGTCCCCCACCTCACGGGAGGCCGTGGCAGGCCGGCCCTGCCCACCGGCCAGCTCCGTCTGAAGGGAAAGGCAGGGACCGGCTTTCTTCGCCAGCCCCCATTTTTCCCGTGAGACGTAACAGGCAGGGGGAGTGGCACAGGCTCCGTGACAACTGCTGAGGTGGCCTCGGGTCACACTTCTTCTCCCTGTGGGAGCACTGGGAAGACCTCGGCCGCGACCGAGGCTGACTGGTCTGTCCGTGCGCCCCCTCTAACCTGTACTAACTCCTTCTCCTTCCTCATCTGGTGACCTCTGCCCTCACCGCGGTCTCTCCCCGCTGTCCCTCCTTCTCAGCTGACAGTGCCCGAGCAGCCATTTGATTTGTTCCTTTTTCTTTCTTTTTTTTTTGTCTGCAAAGTGGTCGTACTAACTTCAGACTTCCTATGAACTGAACCCAAGTCACAATCGCCAGCTCTGAGGCTTGCTGAAGCCTTCACGGCACACCCACACAGAGCCCAGCCCCCGGCCAGAAATGCCTCCGCAGAGCCCGGCGAGGTCCCCAAAGTCTGCGTAGACGTCCCCATCACGTGACCAAGCACATCGGATGGGCAGGCTAGGCGCAGAGGCTTAGGTGCCCGCCGACTGCGCTCATTTCCCCGCCCTTCCTGGGGGGACTTGCGAACATGTGCCCACCCCCACCCCACAAAACAATATGACTTTTTCAAAACACTTTTTATGAGAGAAAGGGAAGAAAGATATATTGTGTAGTTAGCTTTATAGCTTTAACGAGGAAGCGTTGACTGCGTTAGCCTCAAGCTAATGGACACCCCTCCCCCAAACCCACAGCAGTGAAGTGCTTGACTGAAAGTATGATTGTTCTTGTTTTCAGGGAATAGAACAATTGAAAAAGGAAGAGAGAAGATGGGCTAAAAAAACAAAATGGATGAACATGAAAGCCGTTTTTGGCCACCCCTTCTCTCTAGGCTGGGCCAGCCCCTTTGCCACGCCAGACCAAGGGAAGGCAGACCCGTACCAGTATGTGGTCTGAAGGACCCCTGGCCAGCATGGCCCCTCAGACACAAACCACATCACAGCACTACCGTCCGACCCGTTTTCACGAATGTTTAGACCGAGAAACAAAAACAACTACTCTAAAACTTTTTTATGTCTCAAGTAAAATGGCTGAGCATTGCAGAGAAAAAAAAAGTCCCCATGTTTTATTTTTTAAAGATCATCCTTTCTATTTTTTGGTGACCGAAGCTGCTCTTCTTTTTTCCTTTTTAAAATCACTTCTCTGGCCTCTGGTTTCCTCTCTGCTGTCTGTCTCGCATGACTAACGTGGAGGGCGCTGTGTCCGGGCCATGCCCACTTCTACTAACTGAGCAAGACGCCATGCCGGTGCGTGGATGGACCAGTCCGGAGCCCTGGCTGTGGAAGCTAAGGCGGGCCCGTGGCCTCCCACTGCCCAGGAGGCAGTGACGGGCACCCCAGTGGGACGTAAAACCTCACCGAAGATGGACGCGTAACCCCGGTGGCCTAGAGGGGCAGGATCAGGGCGGGAGCCCTGAGCAGGGCCCTTGACACAGTGACCTCATCCCGCATTGGACACAGTTTGCCTCCCAATCCACGAAATCAGTTGCTTGCCTTGTACTTTGTGGACTCGGGGTGTGTGGAATGACTGGGGGGCGGGGAGGGGGAGGTGAAAGGGTCTTATTTGTGGTCTGAACCACCAGTTACATTCCCTGGGATTATTTGGGAGAGTCTGAAGGAAAGAAGTCTTTCCAGTCCAAAATGCCTTACACAATCAGAAGAGAAAGGTCACGTGATGTCGGGCGAGCGCCATTCTTCTCTGTTCCGTCCGCTTGCTCTCACCGGCCCCGCGCCACCCGCCCCCCTAGCAGGAATTCAGCCAGCAGTGTCACTGACGAGACGCGGCAATGTCACTGCTGGGCCGGCCCCGCGCCGGACGGGCCGCCCCGCTGTCAGCCCTTCCTCCTCGTTTCGTGAATCTCCGAAGTGGGTTCACTTTCTGACGTTAGACCCCTGAATGTGCACGTGCCCACGCCTCGTCTGTTTTAACCTGGGAGACTCGTCCCGACGTGAGGCAGACCGCGGTGCAGGGGCGACCTTCCAGGCCCCTGGCTTTGCGGAGCTGGCAGACGGCCATCCCGGTCCCTGGCCTGGAGTGGGCAGGCACACCCGAGCCTGCGGTGCTGGGGCTGGGTAGCTTTTCCGCTTGGGGGCGCCCCCTGCGTGGAGTGTCCTGCAGGAGGTGGGCCTGGGGACCGGGCTGGGGGGACAGGGAGCGCCCAGCGAACGCGAACACCACAGAAATCGGAATCCTGCCCATCCGCACTCCCACGCGTGGATCTGATTTTTTAAGCAATCACCACGAACCTCTTTTTCAGCTTTTGCTTGGGGTGGGGGTGGGGGACAAGGTGTGCTAACCCAGGCCTGGACCGGGGGACCGCGAACCTAGCCATGTGACTTTTTTCAGAAGAGTAAGTGGGACGTTGCTGCCTCTTCACCTGTCAGTGCTTCCACATGGAAACAGAATGCAATAAAATTTTTCCAAAACCCGTTCTGACCGCGCTCTGCTCTCGGCCTTACCCTGCAGCCGACGTGAGTTTGGGTGTTTTGTGTTCGTTGCTTCCTCTCTTGAATGCGGTTTTCACTGTGTTGTTCTTAAAGGCCGTCCGGTCCCCGTCTTGACCAAGCTCGCCCACCGGGCTCTGCGCCCCGGGTGCCTTCCCTGCGCTCGGGGACCCTCGGCTGCTACAGAAAAGGTCATCGGGTCTGCGGCATTTGCGTCTAGGCTTGGCTGTGGGGGTGAGACCCGTTTTCCTCTGCCCGCCCAGTGGGCAGCCAGAGGAAGGTGCCGCCGGCCCGCCGGACGGCCCTGGCGTGTGCTTCGAGGGGCTCTCCGCCATCCCTTCAGCGTGTGGCCAGAGAGCTCTGCGACCCTGCCGTTAACTTCGACTTGGCTCCACTGTGCTGTCTGCTGCGGTCCGGGCTGCGGTTAGCAGGCTCTGGCCCTCTGGGACCCACCCCCTGGGAGGCGGGGGAAAGCTCCAAGTGTTTGGAGGCCCTCCACCCTATCTTCAAGGGCATTTTTTTAAAGTGACCCGAGTTCTTTCCCCCCATGGAATTACTAAGGAATGCAGTAGATAGTGCTGAAGATGTATTTTTTTTTTTTCGAGTCCTAAAGATAGAAGCTCATCATTCAGACCTGAGCGACCGCGTCTGTCCCCCCAGAGGAAGGCTCCTGCCGAATCACCCCGGTGATTCCGCCTCTGGGGTTTTACGAGCCCTTTCGCTGAAAGGATGAATGTCCCCCACTCCTCAAAGCCAGAGTGCAGTGCTGCCCTCAGAGGACAGGCTTGCCACAAGGTCCCCTGTGGGAAGTGATCCCAGCTTCGTTTTCATTCAGATGGAAAACGCACTGCGAGCACAATGCCTAAGGCGTGTGGCTGTCGTCTGCAGTGCAGCGAGTGGTCTCCAGCCCGGCGTGGCACAGGAAGCAGCGGGCCTCCCCTGAACGCTCCTCAGGATTCCCGGACGTCTAATGAAAGAGGACACCTCTCTACACCAGCGGCCCCCGCCCCCCCGGGCCGTGGCCAGTGGAGGTGAACAGCAGGCGAGCACACCAAGCTTCATCTGCACTTGGGGCCGCTCCCCAGTGGCATCCCCGCCTCAGCTCCACCTCAGGTCACCAGGCGTTAGATTCTCTTAGGCGCACCGGTCCCTGGTGCCACAGAGGTCGGGGACCACTGCTCTACACAAAGGCAGCGCAGCTCCGGGCCTCGGCACCAGGTTCCGACGGCACTGAGTGGCGCACACGTGGGAAACGCACCACCAGCAGCCATAGCCTTTCAGAACGTGGGCTCTGCAGAGCGCGAGTGAAAAATGAAGAGGAAGGTGACATGGGAGCTGGATTAGGGGACTCCTCCCCACCTGTCAACTTCAGGTTCATAGTCATAGCAAAGCAACCAGGCTGACCATGCAAAAGCCCTAGGTCCAAACAAATCTGCAGATTTACATCGGCTTGGTGACTTCACACACGCAGGGTGAATTCGGGTAGCAATGCATGTGCCAAATCTTTCAGTCGTGACCATTTCATTTTTGTAATACTTCTTTCCTGGAAGAACCAAAAGTAAGGCACCTTGAATAACCAGCTTTTGCTCGTTCTGGCGAGGCCGCCTAGAAAGTTAGGATCCACCTTCCCAATGCAGGAAGCTCTCAGGTGAGCTCAATTTAGGAAAAGTTTATCAAGCACGCAGGTGAGGTCACATCGCACAGAAGCCCCAGGGCTTGGGAGGCAGGGTGGGCTGTCCCAGCCAGGCTAATGGGTCTTGAGTTTCTCTCGAGGCTTACAGTGCCTCAGCCTGAGGGGTGGGCCAACCTGGGGTCAGGAGGCCCAGCCAAGAAGGGGCCCTTAAATACCAAAGAAATGTGGAGAGAAGATTTTGCTAGCATCCCGCTCGAGAGTCTGCTGGTGACGCAGCGAGGCAGTACATCCGAAGGGCGTCACCCAGACCAGCAGCATCCGCAGCTCCTGGGAACTTGTTAGACATGCACGTTCTCAGGCCCCACTCTGAGGGCGGGGCCCCGCAGCCCGGATTTCGGCAGCCCAGCCATGAGTCTGATGCATGTTCAAGTCCGAGAATCCACGTGGGGCTCGGGGGCTCACCTCACAAGTGGTCCCTGCCGCCCGCTGTGTGCTGCTGGGCCCGGTGGTGCTGAGGGGCTGTGCCCACTGCGGCCCCTCTTCCCTCACAAGCCGTGGCCTCCCAGCAAATGAGCGCTGAGAAACCCAAGTGTCTGAAGGGGAGCCGAGACACTGGTGTGCCCCGCAGTCCTGCACCTCTCATCTGTCCGGTCGGTGGCTTCTGGACACCAATGGGCCCTTTGGGTGAAGAACTGGCCCAGAAGGGCAAAGGGAAAGAGTAGCTGGGGTCCTCCAGATGGGCGTGGTGTGGCTGAGTCGTTGGAACCTGGAGCGGGCATGTGCACACATCCTGGGCTTTCGTTTCCCTCTGGGGACCTCCATGCCCATGGGGCTTTTTCTCGTGTCTTGTAAATTCACATCTGAGCTGAGAACCACATCACAGAAGAAAAGGAATTCACCGTGAAACAGACACAAGCCACCGGCCAGTGCACCCTCCCTCACTGAAGGCTTCCTTTCCCCACTGTCTCCCTCAAAACATCATGTGTCTCAGCTCCCCTGCAATCGTGATTAAAACCCCTCTCTTGACACGCTGCGGATGATCACCCAGGAAAGGATGCAGGATCCCCAAAGCAAGTCGCCTCAGCTGGCCATTGCCGCTTCTGCTCAGCAGGGCCCAGCTGGTGAGGGGCCAGTCCGCAGGCTGAGCGGTGTCCCGCGCTCATGAACCACATGCGGCTCCCTCGAGACTGTCGACAAGGTCCATTTTCTGAAACAGCTCTTTTGTCTAATTGTAAAAGTAACACCTCTGCGTTGGTGAAAACGTGCAGCGTGTGGGAAGTCCACAGAAACACGAATCATCTAAAGCCCCATCCCCAAAGGTAACCACAAATCCCCACGTGCAGCTTTGCTTTCTTCCCTTGTCAGAATCTTCCAACGTCATGCAAAAACGTCCGAACACCATTTTTAAGAACTGTATAGTGCCGTGCTTTACAGGATAATTTATACAGTCATCATTATTAGACATTCCGATTGTTTCCAACTTTTCATTACTATAACTCAGTGTTCAGGAGTGTATTGCACAAATCTTTGTCTCAGATTATTTTTAAAAACTTTTGACTGTGAAATAATATCAGACTGACAAAAGTGGTTAAAATAGAGGAAAGAGCTCCCATATGCCCTTTAGTCAGTCTTTTCAGTGTAAAAACGTCACATAACCATAACGCAAATGTAAAAGCCTGGAAGTTCATCGATACGATGCTATTAATTGATCTATGTACTTCATCCGGACTTCTCCAGTTGTCCCACTAACACTCCTTTCTGTTCCAGGACACCACAGTGCATCATTTGTCACATCCCTAGTCTCCTCCAACCCATGAGGGTGCCTCGGTCTTTGTCTTCTATGAACTTGGCCTTTTTTTTTTAGATTGAGGTGAAATTCATATAACGAAATTAACCACCTTAAAGTGCCATTCGGTACGTTCATAATATTATGCAAGCACCCCTTCTGTCTGGTTCTAAAACACTTGCGCTAGACTTCGAGCCTGTCGAAGATAGTGGGCCAGGAGCTCTGTGACATGCCCCACATGCATTCACCCGGTGTCTTCTCCAGACGAGGGAGGCTGTGCGTTGGGGCCAGGAGAGGCGTTCTGGCTCTCTCCACGCACTGCATGTGAAGGCACGTGATGTTGATACGTCTCATTACTGGTGATGTTGACTTTGACGTGGCTAAGGTGACATCTGCAGTTTCCCTGCCGTAAAGTTACTGTTTTACCCTTTGTAATTAATAAGTCTCCTATGAGGAGATACTCTGATATCAGATTCTTTTACCTACATGTTTTTCAAAAGCCAAGAAACTTACATCTCTGCGATGGCGTGGGAGGAAGTAGCCCAGGGCATGGTCAGATCTCAGTCCGCGTGTGTGCCTCAGTGTCTCTTTCTGCTTAACGGAAAGGATTAGAGACCAGTTATGCAGGATCTTGTGTGAAAAGGAAAACCTAGAAGGAGGTACTCGGGGCCGTTCTGAGGCGGGAGTCGGGTGAATGAGCAGGGCCCGTGGCTGACAGACCCGCCGCGGGTTCCCCTGGCTTCTGGAAGAGATGGAGAGCGCCCAGGCCCCGCTGGCGGGCGAAAGCCTCGGGAGGGTGCCGTGGGCCTGCGGAGCTGGCCCGGCTGTGCCTGTAACTCTGAAGCTTCTCCCCTTACCCAACACCCTCTTTCTGTGGCCAGGCGGCTGAGTCGCAGCCAACACCCAGCGGCAGGTGAGTGGGCAGCGCGTAGAGGCCGCAGGGTGCGTCTGCTGCATGAGCGGGCCTGACGCCAGCCCTCGCCCCGCCCCCCGTGACCCCGTGCTCCCTCCGGCCGCCCGCTGCATGCTGTCCGAGCCGCACCCACATCTGCTCCCTCGCCGCACGTGTCGTTTGATTCCCGTGCTCTCCCCTTCCCCCGGTCATCGTGCTACGTCTGCTGGGCCCGCTGTGGGGGGAGCGACTTCGAACACTTAGGGAGGTGTCACCTTTTTAGTGGTCTTGGGACAGGTGGCCCAGCGCACAGCTGGCCCTGCTCAGCGAGGCTGGCAGCTCTTCACCCCCATTGGGGGGGGGGGGGCGGGGAGGCACCACCCAGTCCCTCGAAGGCCCTGCTTGCTGCGCCACTCCACGCCACCCCCCGCCCGTGCCTTCCGAGGGGCCTCCCAGCGCAGGACGTGCCCTGGGCCGCAGTGTCCTGCCGTACGGGGGCCGGGGGGGGGGGGGCGGGGCGCGAGGGCGCAGCTGCGCCACGTTGACCCTCTTTATCCCGTTGTCCCTCCAGGGCATCGAGCGCCTCAAACGCAAGCATCAGCCCAGGGAGTACAGGGGCAGCTGGAAGTTCGTACAAGACATCTTTGGTGGGACCTTTTCCCTGAACTGGTTCAACCCCTTCTCCGGACCGTGGCATCCCAAGCCTCTCAGTGACGGGGACTGGGTGCAGCAGGCGGCATCGACGTCAGAGACCGACAACACGGAAATGACAGAGGAGCGCTCAGGGGACACTAAGGACGAGGACTCTGTGGAGGTGACGGATGAGTGATGCTGCTGCGGGAGAGGGCCAGACGTGACGAGTCGCCGTCAGCCCGGCATCGTGGCCCCGGGGCTCACGGGCACGACGCGCTCCCCTGCATCCCGCTGCTCCCCTCAGGCCACTGCCACCCTCTGTGACCCCTCCCCCCTCCCCCCACGTCGGGCCAGGTCTGGGGTGGGGGCGGACTAGGGCGACAGAGGAGGACGAGACTGTCTCTGGGTCTGAGTTGTGCCCGGAGACGGACAGCCAGGGGCGTCCGCCTGGGCGTCCTCACGCGGCCGAGGGGGCTGAGCCGGGCGGCCAGGGCAGGAAAGAACGTGCCTGTGGCGTTTCTCGTGACGTCTGTCTTCTCTTGGGGAGGTTGGGGCCCTGCCTTCTGGCTTCTGAGAACTAAGGCCATGATGTCATGAGGGAAGGACAGGGCAGGGACACCCAGGGACGCAGGGTGGGACACTGGCATTGGGAAACAGTCGGGAAGGGGGTCCCCCTGCCGCCTGCCCGAATCAGACCTTCCTAGCACCTAGGCATGGCGGCCTTCTAGTGTTTTACCGTCTAGTCCTACAGATGCCAGACTCTCCCGAGTCAGACAGCACGAAGCTGTCCTGCCTGGTGGCTACAGGTCTGTCCGTTCCCAGGCGGAGCAGGGAGCAGGGGGAAGGACCTATTTAGAGCTCCTCGGGACCCGCCCGCCTCCCCCATGAGAACTTAATTTTACTTTCCCTCCTGGCAGGAGTCTAACAGCTCGCATGGGCAAAAATGACCAGAAATTTGGCAGAGCAACCAGGAAGGCAGGGGCTCCCACGCCCAGACTGTAGGCCTCTTTTCTTGGTCCGTATCAGCTTTAATATTTATTAACAACAAGGTAGGCAGCCCAGGTCGGCTCTGCAGCCCGTGACAGCCCAGCTAGGGCAGGAAGCAGCTGCCTCCGGCTTCGAGGTAGAGCTGTTCAGACCATGGGGCCCGAACGTTGTCCTAACCCCGAGGGCAGCCCTGGGGGTGTCAGCATGGTGGACGGCGCACAGGCTCCCCGGAGAGGCAGGGTTAGGGGTCAGAGAAGGGAAGCAGGTCGGTCTCAGGGTGCACTAAACCCCAAGGTCCTGAGGAATGTCCTTGCGCAAGCTTTAAACTGCTCTTTCCTGGGGCCAGCTTGGTCCGAAAGCAGAGTTGTCCACCAGCCCCAAAGCCATTCTGCTCTTAGATTGGTTGGCAGGGAGACATTTTACTTGCAGAGTGGGACCCGGCCCCTCTGTCCTCACTGAGGCCACCTTGGTGCTCGACCTAGGCCATGGCCCGCTCTGGGAGGGCCGGGCCGGGCCCCAGCCAGCGTCATGCGGGTAATAGCCTGATCGACCCGAGCCTCGCGTCCTCACATCAGTGACGACCGTGGCATTCTCTCTTGTGGCAGTGTTGATGACATAACAAACTCTGGCCTCAAACTGGCAGCATTGAAGCTGATGTCAAAATGAAACCAGGGCCGACCTTGCCTTTCTCTGAATAAAGTTCTTTGCTTGACCTCAGTGGCCGGAGTCTCCCATCTTCAGCAGGGGAGTCCAGTCCCGACCCCTGGGCGGTGTCCTCCTTCTCAAGTCACCTGAGGGCGCCTCAAAGAAAGCGTCCTCCCATTTGCAGCATGGGAGACAAGCGGCACCCGGGCTGCAGGCTGCACGCGGGGAGTGACTACACCCTCCTCTCTGGGTCATCGCCCGTGTGACATTCCCAGGAGAAATCACCTTTTGTTCGGTAAGCATTTATTAAACACCTGTGTGCCATGAAGGTAGGCATTTGGGGCAAGAACGCCCAAGATTGAGGGGTTTTGACTTTATAGTCCAGCTCACCACCCGAATGTCACGTAAATAACAGACAGAATAACCATCATTCAACCAGCACGTACGCAAGCCTCTGCCGGAGGATGTGCGGTAGGGTTACAGCCTGAGGGAGAGGCTGGGTGTCCTCAAAGGACCCCGACGTAACAAAGCCCAACCCCCTCGGAGAGTGTCTCAACCTGGGAAGTACAGATGGCTCCCCAAGTGCCCACGTGACCCCCAGCACAAGATGCTTTAAGATGCTTGTTCACAGAAAGAAGTGAGTGACCCAAGGGACCACGGTTATCTCGAAGCTGTCAGAGATTAATTTAAAGATGCCGATCCTGTGAGCAAGTCTCCGGAGGGCAGAACAAGAAGGAAGGGCTTCAATTAACAGCAGAGCTTCATTTGGCACAAGGAGGTGCCTCTTCCCAGGATGACGACGGACCCCGGCTCAGAGGAAGGGGCTCCCTCCCCTGGGCCTGCTTGTGGCCTCTGACAAAGAGTAGGCAGCCTCCTCCTGGAACCTTCAGATAATCTTCTACATACAAGATGACGTCATCTTCAAACAAAAACAGTTCTACTTCCTTTCCTATTTGCACGCCTAACCGCTCTGGCCGGGACAGTCAGTAGTGGGGACAGCACCAACCTTGGGGGGAAAGCTTTCAGTGTTTCCTCGAGCCTGATGCTTGTCTCAGATGGCCTGTCATGTTAAGACAGTTTCCCTGTAGTTTGCTGAATGTTTTTATCACAAAAGGGTGAATTTTGTCAGGCGTCTTTTCTGAATCAACTGGGGTGCCCCACCTTCGCCTCCTGACCCTAATCTCGTCAGTTCTCAGAGCTGCCCATCAAAGTTCTCTCCTGATCCAATGGCCATGTCTCAGGCTTCCCCCTACCTGACTCTCAGGGGAACCAGGCTGGGTGGTCACTCCTTTTGCTGCAGATGCTTCTGGACGCCACACTTGCCTGGCCATCCCCCCAGCTCGCCGCTGTCTCTGCTTGCTTGTCTCGCTGGTTCCTCCACATCGCCCTGACTTCTAGACACTGTGGAGTCCTGGAGCTCAGTCCTTGGGGTATCAAGGAGGCAGCGTGAGAGAAATCGGGGAGAGGTGGGCTGAGGCCAGGTCCCTATCAGTAGGAGCTGTGGGAGTTTTAGAAAATTGTGCCATGAAGAATGAGGGGGGCAATGGAGGCACCCCCTGCAGAGAGAGGAGGAGCCGGCCTGGACATGACCCTTGTACCGCCAGCGCCCATGTCCCTTTCCAAGCAGAGAATGTCTGAAGCATTCAGACATTCAGGGGCCAGCCGAGGGGGCGAGGTCACACTGGAAGCTCTGCACGGGGAGACCGTGCAGGCAGCAAGCACACCGACTCTGAACCACGTCCACATGGTCTGAGACACAGATAAGTTACGAGAATCCGGGAAAGAAAATCAAAGACAGGAGAGGCCCCAAGTGAGAAGACGGGGTAGGAGCGACCTCTGGGCCAGTTTTCTTTCCTAATAAGTAAAATAACACTAGTCCCCAAAGTGGGGTCAAGCTTTTCTCCGTGAGCCCCAAGAGAATGGACAGTCCCTCCTGACTCTGAAGAGCGCCGGCCAGGGTGGCGTCAGGAAGGGACCTTGCACTTGGGCTCAGCAGGCCACAGAGCAGCAGGACCCCAGGCCTAGGGCAGGGGACGGGGGCAGGAACTGCAGCTCCCCTGGCTGCTCCCTTTTACTCCAAAAAATTAGGTAAGGAAAAAAAAACTGTAGGAAAGAATCAGGATTCCACACTTATTACTTCATACTTATTTTGTAGTTTTAACTTACAAAATCAGCGTCACTCCAGTTTACCAATTCCTGCCGTACACAGAGCCTGACTCGTCAGCGCGACGTCCTCGGGAGGCCGCCCCGTCGCTGATTTCCATGTTGCACAACTGGCCTGTCAGGCCGAAGGACTACAATTACAGCTTGCTTCAGTCCACACATGAAGCCGAGTGGCCCCCGGGGCCGAGGCTCACTGGGTGGGCCCGGGAGGGTGAGCGTGCAGATGTCACGAGGTGGCTTCAGGCAGAACACTGCCGAGCACGTGCCTCCCCTCACAGAAGCTGGGGCTGGCCCCGCAAGCTGCTCGTCAGAGGCCCGCTTCCATGGGCAGCGTCTGCCTGCACCCCCAGAGCGCCCTGGGATGTGTCCTTCCGGCACGTCCACCCCGCCACACGATGCTACTGCTGCTTGAGGGGATGGGCCTTCCCGACTGGTGGGAGAGTCCTGTGGGTCAGGGTCAGTCCGCAGAGGATGAGCAGCATGCCACCCCACCACAGGACCGCCTGGCACTCTCCGTACAACACGAAGCCCAGGAAGGCCTGCCGGGCAGAGACGACAGTGAGGCCGGGACGCCCGACCTCCCCTCCTGCAGCTGAGCGCCCTCCTAGGGCAGGAGGAAAGATCTGGAGCCGCAAGTCTGGGGCTTGAAACCCAGCTGTCACCTTTAGCAAATCACACTCCTCATACTTTCCTCACAGCACTGGACCCCAGCGAAGGGGACAAGAAAGACCAGCAGAGGCTGGCACCTAGGCCCAGCATGCAGCTGGTCCCTGGTGTCTGCTGACCTGGGCCAACCTACCACGTCCTCCCTCCCTTGACTGCAGGACGGACTGGACTCAGACCACCTGGTTGGTCTCGGCCACCAGAGGGAAGAACCTAGACCCTCTGCGTCTCATGCTAGAGGTCACAGGCCCCGGGAGACTGCTGGGTTGTGTAGAGACCTGAATGAGGGCTCCAGCCTTGGACTTCATTCCCGACTACCTTGAGAATTCCTCAGTTTGAGAGCTTCGGAGAGCAGCCACCAGGGGTCAAGCCACAGCCCAAACTCTGCTACAGTCCCTGTCCTCTCTCCCATCTGGGAAAGCAGGGTTACCCAAGGACAATCCACCCAGGACCCAGGTATGGGACAGGGGGCCCGTACCCTCAGGCTACTCACCGAGCTGAGGATATTTGAAAAAGTCACCGTGACAGATGCAATGGCTGAAGACATGGAGAAACTGAGGCCCCGGCTAAAGAACGTCCACATCAGAGAATTGGTGACCGCCATCACAATGATGCCTAAGGCGCAGCAGCCCACGTTCGCCTGCAGGAGAAGATGTCGCTGTGGCCATGACTAGCCTGGGCACTGCAACCAGCCAGCAAAGCCCCTCACAGGACACCCAAGGCCAGGGTTACTAGCAGCCGGGCCCCTACTGAGATCCCATCAGCCTGGGGGCGGGGGGCCCTCAGAGCTTTCCTGTCAGGCCTTCCCTTAACCCTCGGTGGGCAACGCACCCATTTTACAGCTGGAACAAATTCAGAGATAACACTTCTTTGGCCATCTTGCTGGCCACGTGATGCCAGGCCATCAGCAGTATTTTCTACTTCACACCAGTCCTTCATTGGTCCCGCACTGAATAGTGCCGGAAGCTCTGTCCCGAGGGCCAAGTTGTTGTTATTTGGTTGTAGTGTGAGTAAACCAGGGGCAGAGTCCTCACTTCCTGGCTCCACCGCTCTGGCTTGTCCCACTGGGCATTCCTGAGCTTTTACTCTGTGCCAGGCCCTGTACTGTTTTAAGTGCATTCTCATTTATTCCTTAACTTCGTCTTACAGATAAGTAACCTGAGGCATGCAGTAACTTGCCTAAAGCGCCACAGCTGGTGGGAGCTGGCAGGATTCAAACCCAGGCCTTAACCAAGACCCAACCCTGCCTAGGGGAAACCACCTGACACTATCTGGTGATCCCAGCTTCTTTTGGAGAACGTGCACAGTTCCCTCGCTCCCTCCTCCCCTCCCTCAAAGGAGAGCGCCTTGACAGAAGAATCTTGAGAGGTCTCCTACACAAAGGGCATGCAGCCCCCCTTGACAGGTGTCCAGTACCAGCGGACAAAGCTGCTTCCTCTGGGGGTTGTGCCCATCTAAACATCATACTCTTATTTCTCATAAGAGTTTTCCAGCAGCCGAACGGGTGTCTTAAGGGATGTCTTCATATAATTTGCACATAAGCACTGTATGTGCCAGTGGCAGGCTGCTTATATATAGGGTTATGAAGACCCGGTACACAGCTAAAGACCAGAAGACCTCAAGTCTCATAGGCACTCATCCTACTTTGGACCATTTCCTCCAAGAATTAACATCCAACAGGATACCTACCTCCAGCATGGCAGCTCCCACTGGATTAGCCTAAATAGGCTTAAACCTAAAGAATCAGCCTGTCCCCCGACCAGGGCAGGGCCTAACCCTGGGTTTCAGATGCAAAGAGCTACACATTAGCCGATATGGGGAGGTAGCTGAGGCATTCTCAGCATCAGGGAAATGCCCAGAGCGTTTCCCAAACTCTCAAATTTCCAGGCAAAGGATAAACCGGTCAAAACACTCGTTAATTACGGAGTAAAGAGATGGGCTTCTCACATTAAGACTCACGTGAAGAGAAACGTTCAGGTACAGGGGCTTAAAATGAACGGGGAATAGTAAATGCAGGAGGTGTGCGTCTTCCCCGAGGGAACCAGCTCTCCCCGGAAAGGGAAGAGGCCTCAGTTCCTGACGTCTCTTACCGCCTACACTGGGCGCCTACACTTCACTGCATCGAGGGCTGCTCTCCCGCACCAAGTAATGGCAGCGCCCGGCTGCGAACCAAGCCAAAGAGACTGGCTGGGGTGAGGCAGCTAACTGTGCCCCAAGCCCCGCCCACCCCCGAAGCCCCGCGGGCCCCGCGGCGCCCCTCCTGCGCTCGGCCCACACGCCCGCCGCCCGCCGCCGCAGCGCCCCGGGATCCACCTCGCTGCCGAAGGCCAGCTTGGCGGAGGCGGCGGCCAGGGCCCCGAACGCGCCAGCGCACAGGCAGTTGATCACGCCCCAGAAGCGGCGCCGCATGGCACCGGCCTGGAGGTGCGGCGGGAATTCCGCGGGGGCGTCGGGGTAGGCTGCCGTGGTGCCCGTGGCCATGGTGCCCACCGCCGCCTCTCCGCGAGCCCGCCGCGCCTGCCACTGGCGAAGCGGAGCGCGCGCTGCGATTGGACAGCGGAATCACGTGATGCGAACCTCACGTGAGCAGAAAGGCCAATTCGGGTCCTGCGAGGGCCCCGCGGGGCCGGGACCAGCGGGGGGCGTGGCCATCGGGGGCGTGGCCAGCGGGGGCGGGACCACCACGAGCGCTGAGCGGCCCCAGGGTTAGGTTTTTTAGGTTTACCCGGGAGCGCCGCAGGACCGCTGTCGGGGGCCTGGACTCTGGTACTGCGGTTGCTCTTATAGAAGAGCTGTTCGCGGTCTAGTAGTTCCAGTCCTTGACACTCGGTGTGTCCGGCATCGGCTTCCTCTAGGAATTTAATATGCCGAATCTCGGGCTCTGCCCCGAACTCATTAATCAGAATCCTCATTTTGACAAGACCCGTCAGGGGATCCACCTACACCTTCCAGTTTGAGAAGCGAAAATGGAGAGATTCGACAGAGGGCGCTAGAGACCTGCAGACTCAGCAAGAAGGCAGTAGGGCCCAGACAGATACAGGCTCATTGCAGGAAAAGATGTCATCCATAATCACTCCACTGGATAGTCAGGATTAACATTACTTCTAATTTCCTATGCATTTAAATGTTTAAAAAGTTTTCATTTAATAAGTAGTACATTTCTTTGAAAACGAAGTGCTGTTAAATCTACATACAGCCACTCTCCAGGAAAATGTTATCGGACTACTTTTTCTCCATGCATATTTAGTTTTATATATAACACACATTAAAAAAAAAAAAGTTTACATGATTTCACAGTGAACATACTGTTCAGCACTTTTTATTCTCTTCCACGCAGTAACTTTTCATGGAAGTCCTTCCTTGGCATGGTGGTTTAATGGCTCAAATAAAAGCATGGTACAAATGGTCCCATTTTGCAGTAAAGGAAACTGAGGCTCAGACAGGCACCATGCTGCTGAACAGGGTTGTGAGAACCCAGCTCAAAGGTGATTGCCTTCTGAAAGCTCTGATGTCACTTGGCAACTACTGAAAATCGAGTGGCATTGCACTTAATCAACTCTGCATGCTTTTAGAGTATGAAATGAACCTTCTTAGAATGATGCCTCTACCAGCATTTCAGAGCCACCTCCTGCGTAAAGCAGTCTGTGCTACGCCCCTGCCCCGCCTTTCACACCAGTCCTGCCTCTCTGCTAGCCTGCAAGCCCCCTCTCCAACTTTACCTGTCTCTTTCTCGTCATTGTGTCCATTTTTATGTCCCTTTTTTGTTCTGTTCGGTTAAAAATGAGCACATATTCAGGCCCAGGCCCTGTTCCAGGTAGCCCAGCTGCCAGGATGACTAAGATCCCTGCACTCTTTGGGTTCTGGCTCTTTGCAAAAATCTGTTCCAACTCCGTCCTAAGCTGGCCTAAGCACCTCCCTTTCCTTGCTCTGAGTGGTATTATGGGTTGAATTGTGCCTCCTCCCCACCCCCCAATCACAAAGAAAAGGCTACATTGAAGCCTTTATCCCCAGCACTTGTGAATGTGGTCTTATTTCCTTATGTGGAAATAAGGTCATTGCAGATGTAATCAAATTTACATGAGATCATTAGGGCGGGCCCTAATCTAACTAATGTCTTAATGAGAGACAGACAGGGGAAAATGCCACATGACTGTGATTGGAAATCTCCAATGTACAAGACAAGAACTGCCAAAAATTGCTGGCAACATCACAAGCTAAGAGGGGCATGGAACAGATTCTCCGCAGGGGCCCACGGAGAGACCGACCTTGCCAACACCTTGATTTTGGACTTCTAGCCTCCAGAACTGTGAGAGAATGTAATTTCTGTTGTCGTAAGCCGTTCAGTTTGTGGAAGTTTGTTGCAGCGCCCCAGGAAACTCATACAGGTGATAAGGACTCAACCTTCTTTATTACCAGCCTCAATGTCCACCTTCTCCCACCTTCGAGGCAGCAGTGTGAATTTTAGCTCCTTTTTCCTCCCTGACTCTTAGGGAGTTACTACTACTCCTTGAAAGTTCAACTATGCATTAATTTAAAATTGTTTATCTTTAGCTTTACTGAGATATAATTTATAAACCATAAAACTATAACCCATTTTGAGTATTGTTTAATTTTTGGTAAGTTATAGTTCTGTACAAATGTCACCACAAACCAGTTTTAAAACATTCCCACATCGAAAGTTCTCTGGTGCCCATACAGTTGTTTCCACTCCCATCCCCAGCCCCACCACCAAGGATTACTTTCTATCTCTATACTTTTGCCTCTTCTAGATATACCCCACATATGGAATCATATACTATGTGGTCTTTAGGGTCTGGCTTCTTTCACTTAGTATATTTTTCCTTTGAGGTTCATCCATGCTGTAGCATATATCAATCTCTTTTTTTACTGCTGAGTATTATTTACATAATGTGTAAAAGTGTTCGATATTATTGGTCATTAGGAAAATGGGAGTGACATACCAGTGCGCACTCACTGGGACGGCTATAGTAAAAAAACCCGAATAACAAGTGTTGGTGAGGATGAGAAAACCTGGAACACGTGGTGCGGCCAAACAGCGCATTTGGAAAGCAGGCGATGTCTTAAAAAGTTAAACACACGCTTACCAGATGACCCAGCCACTCTACTCCTAGATATCCGCTCGTGATAAGAAACACATGTCAAGGCCAAGACTCATGCTTGAATAACTTATAGGAGCAAAACTCATAATAGCCCCAAATTGCCAACAGCTCAAATGTCCATCTAATGGTGACTAAATGTGGGACATCCATACGATTGAACATTACTCACAATCAAAAGGAACGGAGCACTGACTCACAGAAGTTCCTTGAAAGCAGGGTCTTGTTCGCGTTGCTCAGTGATGACCAGGGCCTGGCATTTATGAGCGGCTCGTTAAGTGAATGTAGCGTGAACAAGTGAATGAATAAAGTAAATCCCTTTATTAGACTATTTTTAGAAGATTTATACATTTTGAAAAATGGCTACAGTCATAAAAAGGTTCATGAGAATACTTAAAGTAGGAATAAAAAAATAATCTATATTAACAAGTTTGCTTTTCATACACCCTGCACAATCAGTCACTAACCTCATTGCAAGTTTTGGAACCACGATATACTGTTAGGGCTTCTGACATAAGACACAAAGGGGATTAGTTAGGATCTAACGAAAAACTAATCTGGCCAACGTCCACTGTAAACATTAGCTACAGGCTTTTATTTTACAAAGGCAAAAGGTTTTCCCAGTATGTACAGCTGATTTAGAGCCTTGGAATGGGGTGGCAGCCTCCAACCAGCAGAGGGCTGACTGCCACGGGACGTGTGTGGATGCAGAACGTTCATCAGAAACTCTTTTTCGTTTCTTTCAAAAATACATTTTCAGCACGCAACTTTTCTTTCTCCTGGTAATTTTTTTAAAAAAAGAAAAAAATTAAGGCTCTAATTCTTACAGGAAGAGTTATTCTTGGCATTCATTAAATTTATATTGCAAATTTAAACTACAATTTTCAATGTGTAAACTACTTAACATTAAACAGGAATCTGATGTTTATGATAACTGACTGAATTATGCCTGGAATAGCAATGACTGGATATTTTTTAATTCAAGAAGTTCCCTGAAGAAAACTGTTAAGTGATTCAATAATTAAATGAAAATTTAATTAAATAATCATTTAAAACCCAGAGTGAGTTTATGCAGAATCATTTTGAGAGTTTACCTCAGCGAGTCTGACATTCTCCTTCTTCAGCCGCACTACGTAATGAATCTTCTGATTTGGGTTTTGGTGACCTACCAACTTTCCATTTTCTTCAGCGAGACGCTCCACCTGCTTCCTTAACATTTCCATCTCCTACAGGTAAATCAATCCAGAGAGGAGAAAATGAGCTGCTCTTATTTTTTTATTTTTATTCACTCACTCACTCACTTACTCATTCATTCACTCATGCATTCAGGCGAGGCAACCCTTGGCTGACATCACAGATTGCAAGGACTTTGTCAGCTTACAATCTCTTATTTATTTTATTTTTTACGCTTACATTCAAGTACTAACCAGATCCAGCCCTGCTTAGCTTCCGAGATCAAACGGGATCGGGCTTGTTCTTATTTTTTTAAATAACAGTACTTCGTGACTTCTAAGAGCACAGGCAGAGACAGCCCAGGCTCGCGGCTTTCGTGACCACACACCTCCCCTGTGCCACAGCAAGTCTGAACCCGGGACACTCATTCACAGACGTAAATCTCATTCTGATCGGTTCTATTAATTCTAACAGAAATAAAGACACAAATGCACCTGGATTGTTCTCTCCTTTTCTTCATATAATTCTTCCAGCTTTGATCTCAGTTGTTCCTTTTCTTGAAACGCTTTAGACTCCAAAGTTCTGGTTCGTTCCACTTCCTCGGTCATTCTAAGGTAGTCTGTCTCTTTGTTGTGGAGCGCGCCCTGGACTTCTTCTAGGCTATAACAATAAACATCACTTTGTGGTATTCCAAAGAAACATTAATTACAAAAGAGAACTCAAATTAGACCTTTTCCAGCTAAGCCCAGAATGCTGACCTGAAAGCATCCCTAGTACTCCGACCCCCCGACAGCCACAGGAACATCACGCGAGCTGCAGATATGCTTTATTTATTGTTGTTTTACCCAAGATTATCATTTTGGCAAACTCTGCAAACCATTTTTTTTAAGTGATGAAAATTTAGAATAGAAACTTTTAGATGCAGCCCCCGTGGAGCAAATGTAGTTTAAGTATTATTACAGTTTGCATGTTTTATTCAGTGCTCCGTATATGAGTAATCATTTCTAATTTCAAAAACCAGTTCTCAGACAGCAAGACACTAGTCATTTCATCAAGGATGTGATATTTAGAATTTACATACTTTATGTAACTATCAATTGAAAAGAAAAATAAGGAAAAAAGGTTACTATGGAATTATGTAGAACGTCACTGATTTTACAAAATGGTTTGGATCTTATAAACTTCCTAAAAGAAACAAATGCTTTTAGTTTCATAATGCACATGCAACAGAATGCTGATTAAATGATGTAATACACAGAATTTAATATACCATTTAAAGCCAATGAATTCTAGGACAGTATTTCCAGACTACATCCCGTGGGAGCTCAGGACAACGGGGAGGAGGGCCCCATGTCTTCCCAAGCCACTTGGAGCTGTTCTGCTTTTGCCTTGCCTTGTGTATTTTGCCTGCTGAAAAGGCTCTGAGGCATGGCAGACACTGCAGGTGCTGACCCAACTGCCAAGCCCCTGCTTCTTCCTTGCTCATGAAAACTTGCTGGGGAAAGCAAGGGAAAGGAGCAGGCCCAGCTTCCATCCAAAGGTTACTAAGTGAAAGTGTAAGCTGAGCGTGGTTCTCTCCGCCCCACTTCCAGATACTGGTTTTCTCAGCTTGCCCAGTGGGTGTGCCACGTCTGGCCAAGGAGAGACAAATGGATTCTTGGGTACTCCTACACACATATGAAAACAATGTTTAAAACTGCTGCTGGAGGCTGGGGCTGATCAAAATACACGTGCCACTTTCTGGAGTGTGCTTCACCCCGTACGTTCGTTCGTTCAAGGCACGATGAGCCACTGAGACTCCTGGTTAGTAGATGATGAGGTAAATTACATAGCTTTTATTCTCTTTACTAGAAGGTCTTGAATGTATATTATTTCTAAAGGAGCTGCAATTCTACAAACTACACAGCTGGATTCTCACAGACCCAGTAAGTAATCCAGATGTTGGTTCTAACTCCACAACTAATGGGCCGGGAGCCAGTCCCTGAGCCGCCATGTGCAGAACAAGCCCTGTGCAACAAATCTTTCACAAGTTGGTTGGTCTTTGTCAGCTGATCATTAAAAAGAATTTCTAATGACATATCACTGTAATTTTTGGCACATTAACTTTGAGTTCAAATGACTGAATGATGGTACTCTAATAATAAACTCCTTTCATTGTCATTTACATACTAGGTGAATAAGATTTTTTAGCATTTATATACATAAAAACAGAAAATGAATAGAGTTGTTACTAATTACTATCTCGTTCCAGAATTAAGTATAACAGAATGAGCTAATTGAAGAAAAAGCATTAAGATAAAATGCATCGGAAAATGCGTTTCTACTCAAATTTTACTAGATAAAATAATTATTTATGAAAACAGAATAAATTTAGGACACTGTGATTAAGAATTGTAATGAACATAATCCAGAACTATATGAATATAGGAAACTTTTACGAATTACTTTTAATTTGTATACACATTTTCACTGCTAAGTTATGTGATAGGGTAATCAAAAAAATTTTTCCAAACAATTCATTAAATTAGTATATAATTTAGCCTGACTATAGAATAGAAACTTGATTTCAAAGAAAAAACCAATAATGTAAAATTTCAGACTTAGGAATTTGTTCATGTATTTTTAAATGAACTTAAGGTAGCAAAGTAGTTTGATACTGTTAAAAGAACACAAGAGTTTGATTTCTAAATGTCACCATTTTCAGTACAGGCATGCCTCGTTTCATTGCAGCTCGCTTTACTGTACTTTCAGAGGTTGCATTTTTTACAAACTGAAGGCAAGACCCTCAACTCACTTTATTGAGATAGTTACTTCGCTACTGTTGTCTAGAACCGAACCTGCGGTACCTGCAAAGTATGCCTGTACGTCCGAACTTCCATCCTTTACATCAATTTAAACTTACAGTTCTATACATAAACTCAACTCCGTAATGTGTCAGAGAGTACAGGTGCTTCGAAATCCTTTTAGGAGGTGTATGTGACAAGTGAAATGTTTGGACCTCTGTGATTGCTAAGGAGTTTCTATTCAGAGTACAGTATCTTCCTGATGTTTTATTATTTTGTTAATACCTACCAGCTTACTTGCTCTGAATGAGACAGAAAATACAAGTCTATCTTGGTCATCAAAGAATGAGGCAGTTTATAAAATTATATAAACTAATATTAAAACTATACAAATAAAATGTCTACAGAAAACACATAAAGATACCCAAGGTCAAGACCAGAAGAAATCAGAGTATTCATCTATTGGTGTCAGGGCCTTGAGGTTTTAAGTCAGAGGAAACTAGAAGCAAAAAAGGAAACCTGGTCAGTTATGTTGTCCTCCATGTCCACGAGGAGAAAACCCATCAGTCCCTCCAGGGAAGCTAAGCTTTTCTTATTTCTTTACTTATTTCTTTATGATATTGGGACTTAATTATTTGTGATTTTGTTCTCAGAATGGCTTCTTGTGCAGAACCCCTTAGCCAAGTGGTATATAGGAAAACAACTTTGTAAACATCTATCATGTTCACAGATTACTGCAGAAGGAAAGAAGTTACCTTGTGGATATAAGTATTTCTTCCCTTAGAGAATAAAAAAAGATCGACAAGAACTTGAATTACAAAATAGCACACTTACTCTGCTTTCATCTTCAGCATTTCTTCAACTAATTTATTCTATAAGATTAAAAAAGAGAGAGAGACATCTTAAGTTCTTAACATTGCTTAAAAAAGAAAAAGATCAAAAGTAACCAGTTCACTCACCCTATAGTAATAAAATCACTTAAACCAACATCCTTTTCCACAATCCCAGCTACACACACATAAAGAGGGTACCTATTTACGAGACTTCATGTACTGTGCCCTCTAAGTTAGGGGTTCCCAACTCCCAAGCCGTGGACTTGGTCTGTGGCCTGTTAGGAACCGGGCTGCACAGCAGGAGGTAAGTGGCAGGCCGGAGAGCAAAGCTTCATCTGTATCTGCAGCCGCTCCCCAGCACCAGCATCACCACCTCAGCTCCACCTCAGATCCTCAGGCATTAGACTTTCATAGGAGCACCGGTCCCTGCTGACACGAAGGTTGGGGAACCTTTGCTCTAAGTCCTCAAATAGGGACTTGGACAACCATCTGATAAGCTGAGCAGCAGGCTTGCCATCTAGGCATTAAGACAAATTCACTCTTAATTCTCAGCTATGTTTAAATACTAATGGCAAATATCTAACGTAACAGTAGAAATAGAGAAAGACAGAAATTTCGATGGCAAATGGTTTCCAAATCATATAACCATAAATAGTTACTATAAAAGCACTTCTCGGACAAGAAAGATTATGTAAAAAAAAAAAAATCATACTTTGGCAAGTCTTTCTTTGCTAATTTCTTCTTGCTCATTCTTCAGCTGTTGATTGTCTGGATGATTCTGTTCACTGCATAGGTTAGGAAGGGAGGGTGGGGAAACACCGTCAAGTATAGTCAAGTATCAATTTCACATCTATCACATGCACCAATGCCAAGCTGTGCAAAGAAAAGCCAACTCGATGGTGAAGTCACGTCAGCAGACTTGATAAACGTGATCGACGTATGGGGATGAAATAAGGCATATTCCCAGAATTCAGGATTCATCCTACACAAGGGTGAGGTGAGTGAAATTGGGAAATCTAATAAAGGCCTGGTTGAAAGTAAAATAAAGTAGAAACTTAGTCAAGAGTGGTACCACCTGAAGGTCAGAAGTGAGCAAAAGGGAGCTGAGAAAGGGCAGTCCAGGAGCTTGGTATGAATGTGACCGGTTGGGAGGGGCATCTTTAGGGGCAGGGACAGTTCCTCAGCTCAGCCTGGCCTACAGAGCCCCCAGCGCGCCCTTTGTTTGGATTTCATAGTCAGCTGGCAATTTTCTGATGACCAAGTACAACGATACCAGGAAGGGGATTCCTTAAGCACCACACATGAATCTCTTCATGGAAAAGGGATGTTCATCCACATACAGAGATCACAGTCCGGGCCGTACATCAGTAACATGTGAATTTGATTAACGTGAGTCCATCTTTGCGGCCTGACCAGGTCGGGATAATAAACTCAGTTTCCATGGGCAGCCCCTAGACCAGGGAGACACCCAACTAGCAGAACCTGCTTGAATGCTGGAGGCTTTTCTGGAAATCTGTCTCTCGCCAGTGAGTAAAAGATCGTTTTCAGAAGGAGAACGGAAGCTAGAGTCATTTCTTAATCTGGCAGCCTAGACAAAATGGCAATGAGACCTCAATGAGGAAAGCACCGAAATCATTAGGCGAGATGCGTTTGTGTGCTCGAATCCAGGGGCGAGCAAACTTTCTTTGTCAAGAACCAGACAGAAAGTACTTTTGCCTTTGGGAACCATATGGTCTTCATCGCAGGTCTTCAGGTTGGTGGCTGTAACACAAAAGCAGCCACAGCAATATTGAAATGAAAGAACATGACCCTGCTTCAGTAACACTTCTTTACCCACCCGGCTGTGGGCTAGGTTCGACTCCACTACAGTTCTCTCCAGCCCTAATCTTCCATGAAGAAGTTCCTGTATGACTTTTCATATAAAGGACATGAGGAACCTTTTTAATTGTGGTTTTATAAATGATCTGGAAACAGTCTATTTTCCATGCTCAAACTAACTTTTGATAAAACACGGTGTACCAAATACAACGCTTCTTTTTACTATGACTGGACATGGGGGTGGAGCATATGGAAACTAGATAAGCAGGCTGTGGACTATCTGCATCAGCATCATCCAGAAGGGAAAGTGAAAGCCCCAGAAGAGGATGCTACTGAAATGAGCATCTCCGATGCTGTCTAAAACTTGAAGAGAACCATGCAGAAATACAGTCATGCACCGCTTAATGACGGGGGTATGTTCTAAGAAATGAGTCATCATTATGCAATTTTGTCATTGTGCAAAAAAAAAAAAAAAAAAGATCACAAGTAACCAGTCGCATCACAGAGTGCGGTCACACACACCCAGATGGCACGGCCTGCTCCACACCGAGGCTCTGTGGCAGAGCCTCTTTCCCCCGGGCTATAAGCCTGTCCAGCATGTGACTGCAAAAAACACGAGAGTAAATCAAGCACGCGAGAAGGATGCAAACAAGAACGATAAACATGAGCTGTATGAGGCTGCTGCCTGCGTAACGCAGCATCCTGTTTCACAGCAAACGTTTTTTTAAATAAGTAGAAAGAGTACGCTCTAAAATAACGTTAAAAAGTGTAACGTAATACATTCACTGGTACCATGGTCATTTATTGTCATTATCAAGTATCACGCACCATGCATAACGGTCTGGGCCACACTTCCCTACGACCGGCAGGCAGCGCAGCGGGTTCTTACCCGGCACCGCCACCCACCCGCCCACGTGCGTTGCCCCGCGCGCCCATGTGACAACGGCCGGGACCCGCGCTGCTCACGCGGTCCGGTCTGTCGTGTGCGGTCTGACGCCGGCCAGAGCGTCGCCATGCCGCGCACGGCTGCAGGCTGTCACCGTCACCACCCTCGGATGTCTGCTGTCTCACTTAGGTCGTGGACGGTGACACCTCAGGGCTGCTTCTGGACAGGAATGGGGAGCTGCAGGGTGGGACGGCGCCTGTCCAAGACCTTCTGCAACACAGGAATAGCGGACGCCCCCGATCTGGGAGGCTGAATTCAGAAGGGTCTCCATCCCAGAGACCCGCTGTGATTCACTTCACCTTGCTGCGTAATTTTACAGGCCACCCTTGGCACCAGTCTCTCATGCAGACAGCCGACAGGCAGGATCAGGCTTCTCCCTTGTACACTTCCTGCCATTTGCTGAGTGGCTGCCGTCTGCCAGCGCTGTGAGCAGCACCTGACACACGTCACGCCTGGTCTGTAGAACACTTGGAAGAGAACTGTCATTCTCTTCATTTTATTGCTAAGGAAACTGAGGCACTAAGAGGTTAAAAATGTGTCCAAGGTCACACAACTTTAGAGTGTCAGAGATAGGGGATAGCCTGGGTATACTTGTCCCTGTCACTATGCTATGCTGTGGGCAAATACAACCCAAATACTGCCTTAGCTGAAGCCCCCCCACCACACACACACACACCCCAAGCCCGAGGGAAGGCTGCTCTGGGAAGGTTCTGCCCAGAAGCCTTCCCTGGACCACGAATCATGAAACAAAACCAACTGGCAGGAAATTCTCCCTTTTTCTGTAGGACCTCTGCAACCTTATCTTGTTGCCCGATTTGCCCCCCTTTCTTCTTTTTAAGTAGAAGTAAGCAGTTTGGTTCAAGTACTTCACATGCCTGAAATTCATTTCAATAGCTCTACAGTAATGCAAAGTTTAACGGAGTGGGCAGGATCATGAATGCCATACTCTTCCGCTCCATAACAAGCAACACCCTCATCAGATCTGATTCAAAAACAACCGATGGAAACCAGTATGTAGTCCAACCTTGTTCACTGAGCTCCGCCCAGGCGAGCCGAGAGTGAGCCCAGAGTGGGTGGCTCTTTCTCACCTGCTGTCCTTTCGTCTTTTAAAATCATCCAGTTGACCCTGCAGGAGCCAGTTTTTCTCTCTTAACTCCTCAGCTTCCAGGCGTAGGTTTTCCATTTCATTCAACTGCTCCTAAAAACACAACAAATCACATTTTTTTCAGAAAACACATGATGGTAGTTGTTATTCTGCTCCCCAAGACCACGACTGAGACCGGTATTCCTCTTTGAAGCTCCCCCTCTGCACAGAACACTGCACTGGATAACGCTATGACAAGCTGTGGGGGGCCTGGAACTGTGAGCCATTCTCATACCCACGGTGCCTTAAACACAGACTCTTATCAGTATCATGTAATTCATCGGAATTCCTTCATGAGAAAAGATGACAGAAAGTCTCTACTCTGATGAATGTTCTACTTGATTCTATTTAATAGAGTCTAACTTATATACGAACTGGACTCTACCTTGAAATCATGAGTGTGACCCTCTTGAAGAAACAACTACTTGTCTGCAGAGAGTGTCCTTTTTCACTTCTACTCATCTACTGTTTGATTTCTTCTAACCTGACCCCGTTTCTTCTAAGTGCCGCGATCATGCCAGTCTGGATAATGGCCCCCGTCTGAGACAGCAGCACACTGAGGGCTGCCCTAAATAAAAAGGGCACGAATGATCCTTCCACGAGAAACAAAGCTTGAGAGAGACACTACATGTACTCCATGCCACTTGGTCACGGCAAGCTAGTTTGGTTCCTAAACAACAACTCACTGGGAAGCAATGATCTTACGGGCTAAACGCTACCTTCCTGGAGTGTCACACCCCCTTCCCCCTCAACACACATCTACTCGTCACCTACCCAGGCGTTCCTCCACACACCTCCCACCCCTCGGTGGTACTCAGACACACTCTCCCCTCACACAGACACCATACCCCCAAGGACCTGGGTGAAAAACACTATAAGAACACTTGAAAGAATGGCAAACAAGAGAAAAGTATTTATAACTATTATAGAAGCAAATTTAAAACATAAAGAATGCCTCCAAATCATTAAAAGTCCAATAATAGAAAAATGGGTGAAGATCACAGTTCATAAAAACAGAGGAACACAAGATGCTCAATCTTAATCCTTCTAAGAAAATATAAACTTGAAAATACAATGAAATAACATGCTTTAGCTATTAAATTGGCAAAGATCTAAAAGTCAGACAAATGATGAGGAGCTGGTGCAGCCTATGTGATGGCATCATTATTGCAGAAATGTTACAAAAATTAGACTGGTGAGAAACCAAACAGCACTCGGAGAGCTGGAGAATTCAGGTTTATTACGCTGGCGGTCCCAGAAGAGCTAGTGTTCTGAAGATCTGGGCCCCGAGCTCAGGGGCAGCTTTGCTTTTGTAGAGCTTAGCTGGCATGGGCCGATTGGTTAACTTGTCCTCAGCCTATTACAAAGCACACGAGTTGCTATGGGTTGCAGGAACTTGTATTTGTTATTTAGACAGAACAAGCTAAAGATAGAATGAGTCTTTAGTTAATTTCAAGGTCACCCTGCCCTATGGCCTATGAGGCAAGTACATCTACAGAAGCAGAACAAAGAGTTGATTATAAGGTTAGCCTTTTAAGTGAAAATTCCTCTTCACTATCATACAAAAATCTAAGGGGCAGAGAGACAATGATCACAGACTGTTACATATGCACTGAAAAGCTCTAAACAGACAAAGAAACTGGCTATGCTGGGAGCCTCCAGGGACTGCGGCCCAGGCAGCCTGGGGTCAGGGCTGAGAGGAACACTTTGCTCTGTTCACTCTTAATTCTGTGCCTTCTGAATTTTGTATCTTCAGGAACCATAAAGGATACTACTTATTTTTAAAACCTTCAATTTATTGAAAAAAATTACCCAGTTACCTTCATTCTGAAGATCTCGGCATTTTTGACTTCTCTGTCTTCACTCAGCTTTGTTACGAGGTACTGCAAAGAAATCTTAGAGGCGCGTCCATCTTCTATCTCTTGTTCTTGTGATTCCAGGAGTTTTGCCAAATGTGTTTGAAAATGAGGTGGTGTTTTAGGACTCTAAAGTAAAATCAAATTCACCCAAATACCTGAATAAGTGAATGTTATACAGATAAAAATGTATATGCCAAGCATATAAAAAAAACTCAGGCTGTTAAGCTTGTTATTCTTTTGTCCAAGTAAAACATAAAACACTGATACCTTTAAATCAAGCAAAAAGCAAAAAATCATGTTAGTAAAAATCTTCTTCTATAAAAAGACAAAATTTCAGTAACTTCCAGACCTTTATCACTCACAAAACTGTTTATTCCTCCTGAAACGCACATTTTTCTGAAAAGTACCTGGGGATACTTGGCAGCAGAATCCATCACATGCTCGAGTTGCCTCATTTTGAAGTTATACTCATTCTTTTTCTGTTCTACTTCCTCTTTCTTTTGGTTTAGCTGGGAAAATCAACAGATATAAGGTTATAAGTTAGAAAATAATATGGGGCACATGGTCCAGTTAGAATAGCCCATCTTCCCCAGGTATGCGGAAACAGGCTTTTTACATTTTTTGATTTGATTAATACTTTGAAAAGTAGTAAGATATTTTAAAAAACAAACAAAACAAACAAAAACCACAACAATTTTTAAAATAACGTATTGTAAAATCTGGGGCTGCTACTATATCCCTCATCTCTTTTTCTCACCAATTTATTTACACTTTTCAAAAGAAACTTTTTTTTAAGCTTCACGAATGATCAAAGGGTCATTTTAGGAAAAACGCCAAATACAAAACAACAGCAGCTAAAGGGAGGATGAAAATCAGCCGTAACCTTACCACGGTGGTTTAGAACCTGCTGGCACGCGTCAGGGGTGGAGGGCGGGCAGGCAGAGAGCCAAGCAAGTCTGAAGCCACGGGAGCAGCCAGGTCGGAAAGAGCCCACGGAGCAGCTGCCCGCCTACCTAAGTGCCCCGTTAGCACACCTTTCTGTATGTGGAGAATCAGCGGAGGTGGGGCCCTCAGCCGCCACGCCGCCCTCCTCCGCAGCCCCCATCCTGCGCGGCAGCGCCTCCTGCCTCTCACCTGGTGCTGAAGCTCCTGGATGAGGGCCTCCTTGCGGGTCAGCTCCTCCTGGGCCGACTGCAGGAGCCCCGAGTGCTTCTTCGCGGCCTCGGTGAGCATGTTCAGCTGCTCCGTAGCATGAGTCAGGTCCTCACAGAGCATGTCCCTCTGTTAGGAGACCATCCCCACAAAAGAAGAAATTCTTAATCGCGGTATGCCAATAAGGATTTGCATGCAAATCACGACTGTGTGATTTTTAAAAGATTAAGAAAATTTTAAATGAGAATTTTTTTCCTTTTTTTACTTGTGTGTGGTGATGCAGTCCAGGACAAACCGAGCAGTTAATATTAGTGAACAGGCCTAGAGACGAATGTTACAGTACATTCATACGGGTGTCCAGTTGAGGTTTTACTGCACTCTGCTCCCCCTTTTCCCTCATGCTCGGGACCCCAAAGCTGAGCTGTCTTTCCTCAGGAGCACTGAGGTCTGAGTCTCTAGCATGCCAGTTGCATCACCAATGGACTCTAGCCCTATATACACTGGAAGGTACCTAACTGTACAGATGAGTACTCCTCGGCTAGCTGGGGAGGGGCTGGGCAGTTCACCCGGCTGTGACGCAATGTCATTGGACATCAAAGTTTCAGGGGAGTGACTTGACGGAAAGTGGCAGAGAGAATTCTAAGTCCTGCAGTTGGCAAATGTAACTTCTACATTTGCAGTGTATACGATCCCTATCAAATTAGTGCAAAATCTGCTTGCCCTAAACTTCCAGATGTGCATGTATAAATGTACATATGTAATAATGTATATAATTATATATATGATACATATATTACATATACATCATAGACACGATAATAATATGTAGGTGTGTCTATGTGTGTGTATATACACACACACACACATACATATATATACTCGATATATCACTAATATTTTTCCACATGTTCACTCTTTTAATATATTTCCATTGGGTGGGCTCTATTTCATCTTATGGATGAACTACAACTTAATCCATCACTAAATATCTTGGTTGGTTTGAATTTTTCACTATTATATGTATTTTATTCTCGTTTCTATATTATTACTTTAAGTTAAAGTTTTAAATGTGCAAACTCAAAGCATACGCAAACATTTTAAAGCCATGTGTTACCAGACCACCCCAAAGGCTAACCTCAAACTTCACCAGAGGTGTGAGTAATCACCCTCCTCTGTACATCTTCCCCGAGTCTTAACAGTTACCAGTTGTAAGATCAAAAGGCAGTTCTTATTTTAATTTACATTTTTTTGACTTCAGAGGTTTCTGGGCCACTACACGTCTCCTCAGGGGAACTAGTCATGAGCCTCCCATGCCCATGTTCCATGAGGAATGCCTGTCATTTCTTGAGTCTTCTGACTCGTAAGAGCTCAGGCGATGGTCCCTTTGTCATCAGTTGTAAATATTTCCCCCCAGTCTATCGTTAGTCTTATTTTTGTTTCTAATATTGTATAATCTTCCCTTATGGTTTCTGGCCTTAATATCAAGGTTTTTTGCAAAGGGCCATCTGATCTCAAGACTAAATATGTATTCATACTTTCTAATACTTCCATGACTTCATCACTTATACAGAACTCTAATCCATCTAGAACATCTTTTGGTTTTAGTGAGACTCTAACCATATCTTTTCAAATGTGTCAATTTGGAAACCCATTTATTGAATCAATCTATCCTCTCTTCACTGCTGTGAAATCCCCGGTTTCCCAGGATACTGATGCCTTTGTGTGCTCCTCGCTCTATCTGTGGATGTTCAACGCTGGTGCAGGGACCTCTGCCTACGGCGGAATTGTTGCCTCTACTTTGAGACATGACAAGTGAGGCACAGAGAGAAGTGAAACTTTCACAAGATCACACACAGCAGAATTCAGACTCCTAGGCAGTCTGGCCCCTGGATTGTGCCCTTCCACTCTGGCCGCTTCCTCCCATCATGGCATGCATCCAACTGGACCAAACACTGTCGACTGTTCTGAGACGCTTCTCAACTCAGTCTCACTCCACAGCCCCACCAGCACTTCCTGGTTCAGACCTTATCACCTTCTCCTGGGGCTCAGAGTCTATGCAGTCCGGGTTCCCTCAGAGGTACAGGTGATGCCCTTCCAGACCCTTCACCAAGCAGACACAGCTCTCACACCTCGAGCTGGTCACAGCTAATTGTTCCCCTTGCAGGGGATGCTCAACAAACATTCACAGCTACCAAGCTTCCCTCCCTGTCAAGGTCTTGCACAACTACTATCTCCTCTGGGAAGCTCTCTGGAATTCTCCAAGCATAATTACTCCCCTCTCTCCCTTCTCTGTGCTCCCAGGTCATTTAGTACATAATCCATCCATCTCTTACACTAGACCGCATGCTTTGAGGTGAGCAGCAGTGTTTCAATCATCCTTCCATTCCCATCTGCCAAGCCAGGCACGGCGTGTGTGGTAGATAGGTTCAATAAATATTTGTTGAATTTGTTTCATGGGTAGCACAGTTTAGCAAGAAAACTTCATTTCTCAAGGAAGTGCAGAGTAGTATATGCACAGTGGGTTACCATCTGTGTGAAAAAAAGAAAGCTAAGTATATTTAGGATTTACCTAAAATATTTCTGGAAAGATACACAAGAGGGAATGTATATGGCTTTATACGCTTTGAATTGTGAACCATGTGACAGTACTGCCTAATTTTTAAAAAGATAAATTCACATCGATAACAAAAAAATTGAAACTTGCTTTAGCTGAAACACAGGCGGCGACCCTGAGGTTGACCTACGGGCCAGCCCCTTCTTTGCTCCCTGCTGCTACCACTATCTCCAAGTGCACGGTCTGCACTGCACGCTGCGCCCCCTTCGGAAGAGGGTTGGCTGCAGGACCCTGCCGAGCTGTGAGCACAAACGAGTGAAAATAAACCAACCGAATGAAATACAACATTAGTGTTATCTATTAATTGTCTAACTACCACAGGGAAAATGTCTAATTATGACTTATTCCTTTAAAACACTCTCTATTTATTAAGAACCTCCGTACACACACACACACATATTGACAAGTAAGAGCAAAAAAAAGTCATGAGGTGGTGAGCGTTACCTCTATGTCTTCGGAGATTATTCTCAGTCTAAGGGTTTCTTTCAGATCCAGAATCTCCACTTCCTGTCTCTTGATCAACACTTGGCTCTCTTCTTTGTCAGCCAAAGCAGAGCTGTATTTGCACTGCAAGAAAAAAGTTACGAAACAAGAGGCATCTGTTTTATTGCCTGTATTTTTATTTATTATTTTAGGCAGGGCAACCCTCGGTCGACCTCACAGATTGCAAGGACCTTGTCGGCTTACACTCTCTTATTTTTTATGCCTACAGCACCTGGTCTTCCAAAGTGGTCTCCCATCCAAGTAAACTAGGTCCGACCCTGCTTAGCTTCCGAGATCAGATGGGATCGGGCTTGTTCAGGGTAGCATGGCTACAGCCTATTACCTCTATTTTTAGATTAAAATAACTATGAGTGTGAGTTTCAAAGTGATAGCCAGATTAACACAAATTAATTCAATAACTACTTGTTGAATGAAGGTATAGAAGAATAAGTGCATGAATGGCAAAAAGGAGTGGGAAAGTCCCACAGGTATCAGTGAAAAAATATTCATTTTTTCCATCTTTATCAGCAGACTGCCTTCAGAAGTAAAGGTGGAGTGCAGCGAGCTCCCTTTGGAGCGGAGTGGGGAACCTGGCCAGTAATCTTCACATTGACCCAAGGCAAGGAGAATGCAGCAACATTTAATTTAGATGCATGCAGGAGAAAGGAGTAGTTACTTTAGGAAATACTGAAGTCCAGTAGTAGAACAACAAACTCACTTTCTATGTAATAAATATCTCTGAACTCAACTAAGATGCGTTACTTTTCTTCTTGAAACAGTTAAGGAACACGATACCCTTCACTATCCAGGCAACACCCGGCCTGTTTCTGCGTTCGTTCGGATCGGCAGTTCCCCGTGGTACACAGAGAACACTGTTCCACGTGCCCTGAAATCCGAGCGGTGCGCAGCCGGCACAGCCTCCCAGGGACACGGCCACACGTGGCCACAGGAAAGGCTCTGCTGGGTCTGTGAACACAGGCCCTGCCGAGCTGTGACCAGTATTCCCACATCTGTTTGCCAACACTCTTTCTTCTGGTGAAGCATCTGTCGGCCTCTCAAGGAGCCTTATCGGGTGTGCCTCACGCTCAAATTTAGTATCTTGCTGGTGGCAGAACTTACATTGATGTCCTTCAGTTCTTGCTTCAGGGCGTCTATGGCTTCTGTCTTCTCACAGATGGATGTCCTCAGCTCCTGGATCTGGCCCATGAGGTCAGCTACAACTTCCTGACGAGGACACAAACAATGTCTTCACACCCAATGGCATCAAGGAGGCCATTTTTACATGACAGACTGTTTACCTTTCCTAATAACAACAGAAGTCAGTTTTATCTTAGCAAAATATCTCACATTACATTAACATCATTAATTTATATTTTAGTGGCTTTATACTATATTATTTAATCACTTGCTTTGGTTTTACAAATGAATAAGAGCTAAACATAAATAAGATTTATACCTAATTTTATATTTGAACATACATATTATATTATTCTAGTTAAAGTCAACACCAAGGATTTGAGAATTTGTACATGGGACTCAGAATCAACAAGAAATGGTCACGCTAATGGCATCCTAGTTAAAAGCAGCAGGTTGTGTTTTAGAGACATGGCCATCAAGACAGATCAAACAGTTTGCACTTGAAGTTACATGGAAAATTAACTTAAATGAAAGAACTCATCCTCTAGCGACCTTGGAAGATGAACAAGGCCTAAGTGCACACAGAAATGCTAGCTATCGGTACCCTGGGGGCAGGAGACTGGCAGGTTAAAGCAGTATTTATAAAAGAAATAGAGGGATGAAGCTTCGACCTCTGCCTACCTTGTCAGCATCTCTAGATCTCTCCAGAGAACTGATAACTTTTTCAGTAGCAGACAAACTCTCTTCTAGTTTCTGTACTTTTGTCATCTATGGGGGAAAAAAATGTATATTTTTAGAAAAAGGAATTAAATCACATACCCTTTAAAAAAAGGTTGAAATAGACTTTCATATTGTACAGTGTACACTAGGAATAATACTTGAAAATGATGTTGGGTTAAAAGACAAGGATTTCGTGGTCTCTATTAGGAGACCACCAACAATTTACGATAAAAGCCATCTTGGACTTAGAAAAATAAGAACTAAAAGATAATACAACTGACTAAACTTCCATCTTTTTATTACCAATTTTCCACATCTGAAAGCTGAAGCAGTTGTTACATTAAACTACTTTAGACATCAGAAAAATTTACAAACTTCAAATTTTAGAGTATAGGACAATTTACCTGCTGCTCACACTTGGCCATCTCTCTCTGTTTCTCCTGACGGACAGCCTCGAGAACATCTAAAATTTCTCTGAAAGAGAAGAATTATCTTTTACTCATGACCTCATTCAACAGAAACAGGGACCGAGTCTGTTTGTGCAGAGGAGATTCAGTGCAACGCGACTAAACTCCATTAGGCGCACACCTAGTGTTGGGCGTTGTAATCCAGTACAAGTCAGAAACTACTAAATGAGAACCCGTTTTTGTGCCACGGGTTTAATTTTCTTCAGAAAACTTAGGACTCCCTAACATAACATACACCATATAGTGTTTGTTTATTACCTAGCTTTCTGTGCTAGAAATGTAAAACTCATGAGGACGGACAGGGATATTTTGGTCACTGTCTTATTTCTAAATGTTCTGGCATTTGCCAGAATACTGCCTGGCTTGTTAGATATCACTAAGTATTTGAATGAATTATTAAATAGTAACTGTGTTTCCTAACTAGATATATGTCTCCACCACTGTGTATCAGGGCCTAGAAAAAATCTGTCTCATAGTATGAACGCTACAAGTATCTACTGATAAACAAATATATATTCTCATTCGAGTAATAATCATCCAATAATCATCTGGGTTGGCTGAGGCTAAGAGACTGACAGAGATCACCAAGAAAAAGAACTTGGAAAGAAAGGGAAGAAAGACAGTGGCATTTATATTAAGAAACAGGAGAAAAAAAAGAGCAGCTAGAAAAATAGTAGAGACAGAAATAAAAATCAATCCCCATCTACCAATAATAAATACTGTGATTTATTAATAGAAGGTCCTGAGTTCTGATCACCACCATTCATTTAAAAAGTACCATAGCTAGTTATTGAATATTTTAAAAAATTAAGTTCCTCTATATAGCCATTTATATAAAGAAATCTGATACTCATATTTTGGAATGCTTTAAAAAAATAACTTTACAGGGTATTATCAATTAAAACAAGCTAAAGAACGTGGTAGTAAATTATATTCTAGTCAACTAATGGAAAAGGTAAATAGCACTCACTTAGAACTGTTTTCTTTATCTTCTTCAAATTGTAATAATAATTTATTATTGCGTTCTTTTTCTGCCTCAAAAAGCTCCACCAAATTCTAAAAGACAACGTGACATTAGATTTTAAGTAACTGTTACTAGCAACGTGTAGTCAACAAACACACCGAGTGTCTTCTGTGTGGCTGGCCCACGGGCCGGGCCAGTCTAAAAAGTCAGGAGGTCAAAGCAGGGCTTGCCCTGCACGCCCCCAAACAGTCACACATCCAGGACAAATTCACGAATAACCAATACCCTTCTTAACTTACATTCAGATCAGATTTCAGAGTTTCGTTTTCTTTTTTGCAGTTTTGGAGGTTTTTTGAAAGTTGGTCAATTTCAAACTTCATTACTTCTTGTAAGTTTTCATAGGAATCCTGTAGGCAGGCTTTGCTCTCAAGAAGCTTTTCATTTTCTAATCTTTATCAGGAAAACATTTTTACAATGGTAAATATAAACATTAAACGTAGCTCTGCTAGTCAGGTCATCTGCAGTTCAGTTTATCCCATCGACTGACCATTCCCAACCTGCAGAGGTCCTGGCTGATGTAAAGCTCCTCGCGAACTTACGTAAAACGTCCGTGACCCGCAAAATTATGAGACGGACTGGACCACGGCACAGTGTGATGGGGGCAGAAAAGACAGGGTGTGAGCCTGCAGCCATCTTCTTCCTCATTTTGTCTCCCACGGTTTCGACCAGACAAGCTTCACTGACTGGCGGTTTAGAGCGATGGGACTCATTCAGGGGGTTCTCGACCTGACCCTCACGCAACCTAGGGACCGGCCATCAGTTTAGCTTTGTTGACAGCTCAATTCTATCCGTTAATCACAGTCTCCACTCTAGGAAGGTTTCCTAAGATGGCAAATGTGGCTTTGATCTGAGCAACAGAGTAAACTCCCTCTGGGTAAATCTATTTTTTCATTCAATTATTAGTTACTACTTTTCGTCCTCTTGCTCTGCTCCCCAACATGCTGTGACATGCTCAAACATCCAGAGCTCAGCCAAGAAGCAGTAAACAATGAACCTGACCTGTGGACCATCCAAAACAGATGTCTTGGCTTCTATACAGATTACTAGACACGGGTCTGTTTCACTGACTGAAAGCAGAGCGGAAGCAGCAAATTACAAAGTGCTGTAAGTCAGTTGCTAAAGATAGATGTATAGACAATAGAGAGCGGGAACATATGCATTTATGACACAGACTGTATATATAAAGCAGGCGGAATAATCGAAGAAACACAGGGTGTTGTGCACGGAGAGCCACAATGGAGTAGAAGCAGCCCAATAAGTGATGTTAAACCTGAGGTATGAGAACAATAAATTATGTCCAACTTAAAAAGCAAGGAAAGCTCAATACTTCTAAATATTTTTAAGACAGAATTTAAGTGCATAGCAAAATACAGAGAATTAACATTTTAGATCTAGTTCAACTCTTACAGGAAAACATGAAGAAATTAAGACCTAATAAGATTAGTAGAGTGACTTTCAAAACAAAATCCCACAGAATTAGTTGATGACAGAGCCAGGATTAGATCCAGTGATTCCAATATTAAAAACAAATGCCAGGTGTAAGAAAAAACAACAGTGCACCTGTGATAAATGACAACGGACCGGCAGCCATGGTGCTGGGGAAATCGCACAGGGGTGAGTGATGGAGGCTGTACTGACCCAGCTCACGCCCCTCTCTAAAGGGCAAGGGCGATTCAAACAGCCCGTGATGGATGCCATGCAGGAATGTGGGCCCTGTGCCACCAAACTGTCTGATTTTTAAAAGGAAGCTGAAATATGAATTTTTATAAGAAAACTCTCATTCTTAAAAATGCTACGCTAAATTTTTTTCCAAAACTACACTGTGCAAGCCCACTAAAAACACGTCTAAGGATAGATCTGGCCTTCAGGTCTCGAGTTTTCTTACTCTATTTTAATTCCTTGTTTTTAATTCCTTGTTGAGTTACAGATTTTAGTTTCTGCAATTCCTATAAAAATTAAATTCAAGGTTGTCTATTCGCAGCTTTTCTAGATTCAGCAGTCACAATCATATCACTCTCATGGCATCACATACAAAACGTCCATTATTAATTATCACCATAGATCCAGGAGACAGTTACCAAAAACACAAAATGGTTTTAAGTTATTTTACAAAAGGCTGAAATTAGCAAGGAAAAAAACAGTGAAAACAAACAATTTATATCTTAGATTACTAACCAGCTAGCCTCGAGAGAGTTACTGTGGGCAGTGGTGACAACCACTGATTTGGACTATCTTAACTGTCCCTTCTTCTAATAAGAGCACACCTTCCTCTCTGGAACAGGCATGTCGCCGGTGTTGGGCTAACGCCACCTCACACTCTTGGTATGACCAGTCCAAAGGTAAGCGGATGACCCATGCAGGGCCAGTTCAAATTCTCCCTAGGACTGACAGACGGCTGCTGGCAGAGCGGATTTCTTCACAGGGGCGGTTATGCGAGGGGACGTGAGGCGGTCTGTTCCCCATTATATGGAGGAAGTCGTTCGATAGTAGGACAGAATGAGGGAAAACACAGAGAGAAGCAGAGCAGGCACTGAGAGAGACAGGGAGAGACAGGGAGAGACAGGCAGAGAATACGCACTGACGGTGTGAGACTCGATTCGGTTTGTCCTGAAATTAAAACCACCTCTGGGGTTCCCGGTGCTGTGAACCAACGGATTACCTTTCCGTGTGTGTAACTAGTTTGAGTTGGGTTTACAGCACTTGCACATCAAGTAGTCCTGGGTTACAGGCCAGTCAGGCAACGTGAAACCATAACAGAACAACTCTACCTGACATTCTCGAGTTGAAGCTGGATATGCACGTGTCTTTCGGAAAGGCTGTTCAGTTCTTTCTCCTGACTCTCTCTGAATGAGCTATACTCCAGCTTCACTGAAGACAGTTCCTTGTCTGCGGAATGAAGAACTACTCGCAGGTCATGCACCTCGCTTTTCAAAACTATAAAGCAAACACAGTAAATCCTCAATAGGCTTCTCTGCACATATTTTTTTACGAAGTAGACAAATAAATGCCATGGGTATCTTGACACAATCAGCAAAACAAGTTGGAGAAATCACATTCAGTAAAGATGTTGAACAACGAAGTGGTAGGAACCGGGAGCGCTGAGATCTCTGTTTTCTCCCTCTCCCTTCCTTGTTCACGGCTTTTGTTATCATTTCTACCAGAAAAGGAAGCGTTAACATCTACCTGTCTCTGGCTTGGTCATTTGATTTCCTACATTTTTCGTGTTGAATGTGCATCAAAACTCAACATAAGGGGGGGGGGGGGAATCAACATATTTAACATATTTTAAGTGACTTAATCTTACTTATCAAAAATCCCTTGGAAATGTGTCAGTACTTTCCAAAATGAATTAAAAACTTTACTTCCAATTGGAAGTAAAAATTAGGTAACTTCTTAGATCAAAGAAAATAGAACAGCTATCTTTTTTGTTTTAGCTTTATTATAAACCACTGCAACTACTTTGATGAAAGGAAAAATAAACTAGAAAAAAACCCTAGGAACCAAATGATAAACCCACATCTATGCATGTATACCAAAACATAACTTATGGTTTATTTTGTCATTATTAAAATATTACTCATCTTATGAATTCATAATACCTCACTTTCAAAGCAATATTAAAACTATAAGCAAACAGTTGTATCATTTGTGAGAAGTCCTGAAGCAAATTAGCCTTTATGATGTTACCATGACTTACCATTGCTATGCGAACTCAAGTCGGTTGTCTAATTAAAACAAAAAAACACCCACCAACCAAAGATATAGGGACAAGATTTATCCATATAAGTCAACAGATACTGAGTTACAGTATTCAGATTAACGAAACTCCAAGCTATTCAAACTTACAGTCGTTCTTAGTTTGAGTGTCCCGAAGCTGCTTTTCAAGGACATTCAATTGGGAAAGATGCTCCTGCTGCTGTTGGGTCCAGTCAGTTCTCTCTGATGAGAAAAGCTGCGGGAAAGAGAGCAATTTGCTGGGAAAGGAATACGGGCATGCCGAGATGCGCTCCAAATCATTACCTTGTTTCCGCTTTTAAGATCTAGGTTTAAGGTCTCTGACCAGAAGAAAGTCGACTGTTCCCACAACTACAGTGAGGGAAGAAGGATGGCCGCAAGCCCCTGAACTGTCCGGACAAACAGCACAGACCCGTTGGCACCGCCGAGGGCCAGAACTCAGACTAGCAATGTGTGTCTCATCTTTGGAGCAATATGCGGAGTAACAAAGTGGAGAACACAACGCAAATCGGCCCAACTGAGGCTCTGCGAAGTCGTTTTCTCCCTTTGCCGATCTGTTTCACACACTTCTGGGGCCACGCTCCGGGTCTTACCTCCTGCATTTGTGTGGAATGGTGTTCCAGTCTGTCAATGTGCTGCTGAAGCTTTAGGTTCTTATGCTCTTCTTCATCCAGCTTGACTTGAAGGGCACTCATTTGTTCCTGCAACACAAAAACTTCGGGTGTCAAAAATTCTTGTAATGAAAATCTCAAACATGCCATCATTTCTTCTGCATTAAAAAAACAAAAACCAGAACTCAAAACCTCATGAAGACAAAGGTATCAAAGGCCAGTCTAGAGTCAGAAAATAACTTCAAAAGACTATACTTATGACTTCTCACATTTCAGAATTACATTTGTGGTCCGTCAAAGTGGGTAATTTGAAACACAAAGGAAAGAAGTGATTAAAATTAAAGTCATGAATTAAACCATAGAACAATCTAGAGACCACCGAGCTTCCTCAGGACTACATGGAGCGACTTCACCAGGAACACCTCCATGCCTTAAAAAGGACAAAACTTTGGAATTTGGGGTGGTATGGCTCACTCTAAGTTTTACTAGACAGTAGAACACCTTTAAAAATTAAACAAATCACCAGAATTCTGAATAAACAAATTTCACAGTATTTCAAATATACCAAAAGCTGTCTAAAATTTCATCACTAATAAGATTCTTTCAACTATTTTAACTTTCTTTAGCAGATACGGCATTGTGCCATATAAACCAGTTCTGCAGCTTGCAGCTAGTGGCAACTGGTCTTTTTACATACGAGAGAACCAAAGCCCCAGGAGATTACAGATTGGCTTGCTAAAGGTTGCAAAGTGAATTAAATGAACTAGAGTAGGCTGATTTGTAAACCAGGGACCTTTACACACCCACACTTAAAAAGATACTAAACAAGTTTGAATACTGCCAGTTATAGATTTAAATAAAGAACATTTGTTTAAATGAATGTCTAATTATTAGTTTTTCCTAAAACTAAATATTACCTGCACCATTCTAAGCTCCTCAGAAATGGCCTCAAAAGCTTGTTCATTCATCTCGGGTGGAATTGGCTCATTTAAGATGTCATTATCTAATTTGCTAGAATTCTGAGTGTGCATGGCGCCAAAGCTCCCCGTCTCAGGGCTTAATTTTGACATTGGCCGAGACCAAAGTTGATAAGCCTTGGTTGGTGTAGTTATAATCTGCAGCAAAAAAAGTTATGGAAAACAACATTAACACACATAAAAAGAAAATACCATATTTAGTAATTCGCTGAACAAAGAGGACAAAATTGAAATTCTCTTCATCAAATAGAAGCAGCACAGAAACAAACGGAAAACAAGCAGAAACAAATCTATCAATTCAATGCAGTCTCAAGCAAAATTCCAGTAAGATTTAGAAAAATGAAACTTTGATAGGCCGATTCCAAACTTCATACAAAGAATAAACGTGTAAGAAGAGACAACTAAAAAAGGAACAAATTAGGAAGACCTCCCTGGACAACAGAAAACTACATTATAAGGGTAGAGTCATTTTAAAAGTGATTACCGTATGAATAGTCAAATAAACATTGGAAGAAAATACAAAGCCCAGAAATAGACAATTTATATGTGCAAAGTTCAAATTAGTGAGAAAAACAGAGACTTATTAAGTTAAATCCTTATGTCATGCCACTCGAAAGTAAAACAGCAGATGCATTAAACACCTCAATGAAAAAAGTTACAAAAGAAAGTGGAATATACTGATGACCTTGACACTGGGTCTTTAAAAATGAATAAAAGAAGTCATAAAGATAAACGATCAATAAATCTGGCTATATCGAAATTTTAAAACTTCTGTGTAACAAGTGTCACATACAAAGATGACAAGCAATATGATGGCAGAACATACTGGCGCTGGGCATAACAAAAGTCTAACATAAAAATTCCTACAAATTAGAAAAAATAAATAAACAAGCAGTAAGAAGATGGACTCTTTATTCATAGAAAAAGGAAATACAAATGGACAACAAACATAGGAAAATATATATGACCTCACTAGAAATGAGGAAAATGAAAATCAAAACCTTAATGAGATGCCATTTTTCACCCATCAGACTGTCAAACAGTAGAGTCTGACATTGCCAGTTCTAGGGGCCCATGCTAGGGAATGAGTGCTCCCTGACTTCCTGGGAAGGCACAGGGTGAGGCCACCTGGAGGGGCCCTTCGGCAGAACTGACTCCAACCTGAGATGTCCTAAGACTACCACTTCTCCCTCATAGAAGGAGAAGACAGAGAATGCTTGCACTGGAAACCATCTAAATAAACCATGGGTCATCCAAAACACGGAAGCCTAGGTTTAAGATGAGGTAGAGTTCTACGTGCTAGTTAACACGGAAAGACCCAAGGTGTATCCCTGAGCTAACAAAGGCCCACGGTGGAATAACATATGTAGGATGATTCCACTTATTTTTAAAAACAAAGCACAACAAAATAAAAGGTCTGTTAAAGAATTCTACATATCTTTCCCAGTCCATGCACATTTACCCTACAAACTGTTAAGAGAAAGGGTTCCCAGGCTGGGAACACATTGCCCGGGGGTGAGGGGTGAAGGGCTAGATCAGACCCAGACTGGCAGTGCCGCTCCGTGGGAACTTTAACCCAAACTTGTATACAGAGGTATATTTTTTGAAACAAGGAAAATGTATTCGTAAAGCACTCACATCATTAAAAATTAGCAACAAAAGATCTGAATTGCTGTGTTACTCTTGGGAAACCTTTTAATCCTTTGTCCTGTTTGCTCAGCTATAAACCAAAGTAGTACTAGAAGGTCACAGTGCTTCAAGATCTGTGATTCCACCGTGCTCAAGGACTATGGATGCAAATTATAAAATACCTGGAAATTCTCTACAAGTATTTAAAAGTGATGTTCCACACAGACTTTGAAGGCCATCTTTTTTTAAAAAAGCAAAGAAAAATATTCTACCTTTATAAGAAAAAATAGCAATTCTCAGGTTAAACAAATCATGATATATGTATACAACATCCTTGTGCAGCTGCTTACACAAACAAAAACCAAACGGAAAGTTCTTTTTGCCCTTGAGACATGGGATAAAGTCTAAAATACCTGTTAAGTTTAAAAAAATAATAATAAAGGTGTAGAATGATGTGTATGTATTATATGCTAATATTTGTGTAAAGTTAAAAAAAAAAAGAAAACAAAACCCCAAAAACCGGGTGACACTGAATCCCTCCAAACAGGTTTCTGGCCGGCTGGAAGGTTAACAGACAGAAAGAGACTTGTCACTGTATACTCTGTACCTTTAAATATTCCAATCATGTGATTAACTATTCAAATGGATGAATAAAATTACTTTTAAAAGCAGTTTCTTATTAAGTGACACAAAAAACGTCAGTGTTAAAGGTAGCCACTAGGGATAAACGTTATTTATGATAAAGTTTAAGATGTATAAGGCAAGTGTTTCTTTGGCATTCGGAGAAGTTAGCACAAAAAGCTCAAACCACAAGCAGCAGCACCGTCTTAATCTTTTGCTTTTCTGTGTATTCTCTTTCCTCAATCTCAGGTGTTCAGTTTTCCTTTATGAAGGCTCTGGTTGTTTGCGGGGGGGGGGGGGGACCCTCCTATTAACCCCATTGTTACCCTTGATCCTTTCGTGGTCCCTTTGTCTTTAGGATAAAGTTTATCCTTCCAAGGTAAACTGTGAGCACACGATGCCTTATAGCAACGGCTGCCACTTACAGAGACCTACCAGGGGCCGGGCACTTCGTTATCTCATTTAATGCTCTAAAAAACCTAAAAAACATCAAATTATCCTCACTTCCAATTCAGAGACAACAAATATGAGGCTCAGAAGTTAGGAAACCCTGCCTAAGGAGGGCAGTGGCAGATCAGAACTTGAACCCGGGTCTGACTCCAGGTGTATTCTGTCCTATGCTGTCCTGTCTGCCGGGGGGTCTACACCGGAACACCAGGACCGGCACCACCCTAGGTTAACTGCCCGCAAGGGGATCTGTCTGCATCTGGAGAGAATCTGTGCAGACTCTGTTATTAACAAAATGAGACAGCAGTGATTTAAGACTGGAGTATTGCTTCAGATTACCTACCTTTAGTGTTTCAGCATGAATTTTATTCAGCTGAGAGACTTCTTGTCGTTTGCAGGCTTTTGTTGCTTCCAAAAGGTTTTCAAGATTAAGGTTCGCTTTTTGCAAAGACTGAAGCTCTGATTCTAATTCTAGCTGCCTTTTCCTAATAAGATATTAAATTGAATGGTTTAGGTAATAAGTAATGCCATATATCTGTAGAGTACTTTACAGTTTATAGTCATGCATAACTTTACAGTTATCTCTCTAAATCAGAGATAGTCTTAGATTATTACCTTCATTTTCCAACAGCGTAAAACACAGCTCAGAGATTGATGACTGTTTAAGGTGTTCAACCAGTTAAGGTGTTCAAATGGCAGAGCTCTATTTCAGAAACCCAAACAGTCCATGCTAGTTCCATATGTGATGTTATTTTTAAAACAAATACTTCTTTAAATTTTAGAATAGGATTAATCTTAGTTATAATATGAATGTGGTTTATCTTTGTTTTCATTCCATAAAGAACATCAAGTAAGAATATTAACAGTTCTGAAATTTCTCAAAATCCACACTTAATTCATAACAACAGTGATTCAATTTGGTGGCCAGATTAGGAATTTACTATGTAAGTTCAACATACATTCACAGTTCAACAGGTATATCCTGTAAAACATTCACATTGTCTAGTTCATTAAATACACTATTAAAGAGCTAGAAATTTGTGCCAATTATGCCTCAATTTAAAAACAATGAGTTAAAAAAAAATTGAAACAAGCTCTTTTCCCTCATGTTAAAACAAGTTAGTTGCTATATGAGAATCTAATATTTAAAGTCAAACGCTCCATTAAATTGTCACTGTCAAACTCTAAAACAAATCAACACTAAAAGATATTAAATAGATAAGCATGAACGTGTATCTATACTTTACCTAGTTAGTTCTTTGAATTCTTCATACTCTTGCTTTGAATTATTCAGCTCTGTCTGAATTTGCAGGAGTTGTGCTTTTAACTTCTCAGCGTTTGCTAATGAAATTGGCTCTTTTGCAACTTTAGGAGAGAATCCTTGCTGACCTGATAATAAGGAAACAACTGGGTCATTGAAAGGCAAAAATAACAGAATACATTTTCTAAGTTCTCTGCCCAGTATTTGCTTTGAAGCACAAGGAGGAAAAATGAGAAATGGTTGGAAGGTGGACCCTAAAATACGCACGCCTGTTACTCAGCAGGAGACATAAGATACAATGCAGTGTGGTAAAGAATATCGGAAGTTGTTTTTGAGGAGCTGGAAGCCACAGGATGGAGAGGCATGCTTAAGGCAACACCATTCGGAGCAGGAGCCAACAATGCTGAAGTACCACACACACAACGCTGGAGAGGAAACATCGCCAGGGGCACCTGACAGGAATTAGCGCTTCAGCTAATGTTAAGTGTCAATGAATTTTAGGAAAGGAGACAAACATCAAAGGCGGCAAGGTGAAAGAACCTGGTATCATCTACCAGGTAAAAATGATCAGTTTTCAGGGACTTAGAAAACTGACTATGTTGAAGAGAGTTCCACCGAGTTTCAGTGAGGAAAAATTTGATCACATAACAGCTGTCTAAAGAATGATGTATGTTTTGAAGATGGTGAGGTCCAGAAATGGCCATTATTAACTTTCATAGGCAGTAAGTAAAGGTACAACTGAGGCCAAAATTGCCAGCAAAATACAGAGCATTGTAGAGAAAGTAACTGAAATAAAACAGAAAAGCTGATTTTAACTTTGCATCTAAAATCTTAGTCTCTCCACAACCCAAATACTTAGAATTTTATTCTTTAATTAAGTCATAATGGAAGGGAAGAAGGCTTTGAAAAGGAAATTTTAAAAAGCAATGAGACAAATAGGCTTCTTTGAGCACATAAAAAGATTAGAACTTGCTCAATTTCAACCGAAACAGAAACAAAGGCTGAGACAGAATATGATAAAAGACCGTGAAAATATTCACGCTAAAAAAGGAGCAAATATAGACTGTTACCAAACCCCATAGCATTTAGCAATAGCTGCCAAGCCTGTAGGTTAGATTCAGTACTAATAAACCACGTTTCACAAAGTAAAAGTAAACTTATGGAAATACTGTATAACTAACGGTGTACGCTGGCAAATGCGACCAGTGACCACGACGCCAGGACTGAAACACAGTGCTGGGTAAACCAGGAGTCCGATCACACCAACATCTCTCCCCATACAGACCTTAATCAGATGGACACTCACCTCCATATTCATTCACGTTGTGCTTAATCACACACTTTTTATTTCATATACTTAACATGGAAAAATTCTATTTAATAAAAATTTAAAATAATATCTGAATCAACCTTTTACCCACAAAACAGATATATGGTAGCCTACATAATTGATGACTCTGTGATTTTTGAGAAAAAAGTACAGAAAATGCCTTTTGATAACATGAAAGAATAAGTTCATATATAAGAAATCAGCACCAGGTCTAGAGGCTAAAATGATGACCCCTCCCAATACAATGCAATAAAATGCCCTTTAAAACAGGCCCTCTGCCCCAGAAGGCATGTAATACAACAACTGCTTCTTACCTTTGTCATTTTTCTCTGTGCCAGATACTTCGAAGAAAGCCTTTTCTAGCATCGCAATGGTCTGAGCATCCATTTCGTGGGCTCTTTTCACAGGCTCTAATAACCTCAGTCTTCTATTCTCCTCCCGGAGGGAATGATTTTCCATAGCATATTTTGCAACTCTGGGGTGGTGCTCGATCTGTGAGACAGAAGAATTGCAGACTTAACGAACAAGTCTTTCTGCAAAGCCGCTGGAAAACGCGAACGCCCTGTGCACTGCCGGCGGAGCCTGCTGTGGCCACTGCAGAAAGCGGCCTGGCGTCTGGTCAGAGACTGAGAACGTGCCTATCCCACGACTCCCGATCTACCTACCCCTGGGTCTGTGCCCTTGGAACTCTGACCCGGGCACCTAAGGAGATGAGCACAAGGGCATACACTGTGGCAGACACTTCGTGCAAAGGGGACTGCCTACATTGACACGATGAAAAAGGAAGGAAACTGCTGGTCAGGACTGAAGGCCCTCCGAGATACACCTCGCGCCGAGGGCACAGTGCAGAAAAGGGGGGAAAGCAAGCCGCCTTTTGTGTACAAAAGGAATCAAAGTAAAAACATCTATCCATACTAGCTTGAACATGCATGAAACAGCTGGAAAAATATACAAAACTGATCGATTATCTTTGTTTTATAATGATGTGCCTGTATTAACTCTCTGTCCTTCCCAGGGGAAAAGATAAACAACAACAAAACTCTAAAGGGCTGAACTGTGAAGAGACTGACTCTGGCTCACCACAGGGCACACTGGGATGAAGCAGGCATGGCCTGCTAGGGCTGAGTGTTGCTGTAGCAACAGCACAACTTCCTCCCTATTCCCTTCAGGTTCTACTGTTTCAGAAAATGGCAGGAAATAAATGATGCAATCATACTGTCAGATGAATTCATGTAATGCACCTTCCATTGTATTCCACTGTATTCTAAAAATCTGCTGACAGATTTATACCTGCCTTGGTATAAAGAGTGTAAAAGTCATGTACTCACTTGTTCTCGCAGAGTTTGAATCTCGTCCCTTAATTCTGACAGCAAACGATCCTGCTCCTCAGGCAGAAAACTTCCCCGCGATTCCTTGTGGAGTTTCTCCAGGCGCATTATTTGATCCTCTCGGAATTTCACGATCATTTTATTAGACTGAATAAACTTCTCTTTTTTGAGAGTGAGGTCTTCCAATTGGGTAACCTTTTCTACCAGAGACTTAAAAAATTCATAATTTGGTTAAACATGAAAATAATGCAGCTTCCCAGAATTTTCACAAACTAAGCAACACCAACTTTCCATTTAATCTCAAAGGCGAAATTAGACTTTTCACAGCCTTCCTTTGTTTTATTTACTGGTGCCATTTAATCCACTCAGAAAGGCGCCACACAGTAACGTCGAAAATATCTTACGTCCACTTTATGTTGTTTCCTACCTTCTTTTCCTGTTCAGATTTCTTAAAGAATAACATTGCCTCTTGGAAATACTTCATGTAATTAGTCTCATCTTTGTCTGTAATTGATCCAATAAGAAAGGGAAAGGGGGGAAAAATGTTTATCTCTCAAATTTGAAGACCAAGCCATGAGTTAAAACAGCCTTTAACTGACAGCTCTCAATCTAAAAGAATCAAATTATCACCAGATCATAGATTAACCCAGTTCACATATTAGCTATTCTTGAAAGAAAAATAAGTCTTCCTCATCCTATTTAGTAAATATATCTAGATTACATGTAACAGAATCTTAGAAGTAGATCTAAATAAAATTTATTAGCATGTCGTTCTAGCACTTTAAGTTAGAAGTGAATTATTCAAAATTATTTCTCCTCCCCCTTCCCACTTCTCTCCCAGAATTCAGTACCTGGAATCTGTATCTGGTAATAGAGCACCATGTTCCTATGTAGGTGAAATAAACAGAAAGGTACTTGTGGAAAACTTTGGGTTCCTTGCTGTGTCACGCCTGTCAGAGGGTTCTCGCGCTCATATCCACGCGCGGTCTCCCTCAGGACAGAGAACGCTGCGCTCATCTTACCTGAGCTGAGAAAGCTCCCTGGGAGTATGTGTCCCGTGGTAAGCTGGGCCAGCTGCTCTTTGAGCCGCTTCACTTCGGCTTGCAGCTGGCTCACGTTTCCTTGGGTGTCTTCATTTACCACTGCCTGTTCAAGAGTTTTTTAAGAAGCGTTAAAAGGGCATTTTCTTTTTTAAGGGATTTCTAAAAGTTTATTTGGAACTGTCTTTTAATTTATTACTTTTTTTTTTTTTTAATGGTGACACTGGTTAATGAAATCCGGTTTCAGGTGTCCTAAAAGGACATTTTTTTTGAGTTGTATAGTCTTGTGTTTATATTTGTCTATATGATTTGGAGTGATGAACAACAAACAAAACTGCACTTCCGTCTCACAAATGGTCAAAAGGCCACCGGAACCACAGTGTGCCGGAGCAGGGAGGGAGCTTCCTGTCCCTGCGTTCATAGCCAGAGACCCTTCCCCTCCTCCCTGACATCCCACTGAGGTCTTGGCTATTGACTAGTCCTGGGCCCTGCTGGGCTGAGTCCATTACTGCCAAAAAAAGTCCTGTCCAATGATATGAACATACCCTGGGGTCTGACATCACCTTCCTCCTAAGACGCATGGCACCACCCCACAGAGAAGAGCAACCCCTCCGTGGGAATGACCTGTCATGGCTCACAATGAGGCGGTGGCGAGCTTCAGGGCTGGCCCGAACCCCGTCACCAGCAGAAACCTCCCTCCCAGAGGAATCCAACTCTGTACTCCCTAACAGCCCTCCTGGAAGGAAGGAGTGGTATGACAGCTCCGTCTGTTTTATTACCAGACTTAATGTATTTTAAAGAAATGTCTCTTTAAGAAATTCTCTGTCTACAGCCACGCTACCCTGAACAAGCCCGATCCCATCTGATCTTGGAAGCTAAGCAGGGTCGGGCCCGGTTAGTACTTGGATGGGAGACTACCTAGGAAGACCAGGTGCTATAGGCGTAAAAAATAAAATAAAAAAAATAAGGGATTGTAAGCTGACAAGGTCTTTGCAATCTGTGAGGTCAACCAAGGGTTGCCTAGTCTTAAAAAAAAAAAACAATTCTCTTAAAGAAATGTCTTATTTGAGACGATGTCTAAGAGGCTCAGAAAGGCCCACAGAACCAACGCGGGGATAATGAGAACAGCGGAGTAGGAACCAGATCAAAGGGACCCAGCTGTGAAACACCCAAACTCTGGTGCACAAGGTCCTCGTGTTCCTTTCCCAAGCCAGGTCTGCCAACTGAGAAGGGTTTAAATAGTTCACCCTGAAACGGGTCGCAGGTGCCCTAGCCACTTTCGCTGCAGCAGGGAACTTACCATTGATAGTAATTAGTATCAGGTTCCCCGTTCTGTTGTTTCATGCATTAAGAAGCCATTTCTAGTTGCTTCTGATTTTTATGGCCAGCCCCATGACGAGGCACTCCTCAACATTCTGACATCACAGTCACATCAGTGACATCATAATTCTAATTGCCCCAGCAGTTCTCCACTCTCCAAAAATTTCTAATAAATTCCAAGAGATAGTCAGGAAGCTCTAATGATTTTTCCTCCTCATATTACAAATACCCAACCCGAGGGTCATAATCCAATGAAATAAATGAATGACCAAGCCTACACTCTGGCCTACCCAGGAGAGGAGGTGACATGGACCCCTGCACTCTGACCATGGTAAGATGATCAAGGGTTCTACCGCTGGAGTAAGGAAGACCAAGTTCTTCTTTTCAAGAGAGAGGAAATTAATCATTGTACTCAGTGTTTTACCTTATTTTTAATCAGCTTGGCTCTTTGAGCAAAATTCAGCGTTGACAGGGTTTCCCCGAAGCACCGTGGTCCAGGATGAACATTGGCAACTATGGCCGTTTTGGCATTTCCACCGAGGGAATCCTGTTTAATGATACGAACGGAAGAACCCACAGATCTTTCTCAAGCAAAGAAAACGTACACTCTTACCACAAAGGCTGAGAAACTGTCCCCCCATTAGCCGTCACGAGCATAACCAACAAAAGGCCCAGGAACCCAAGGATCTGCTTTACCCGGAGTAGGAAGGTAAGCTTGGAGTCCCTGTAGCAAACGTGTCTCTGTTTTCCATTGCCCACGTCGACGAGCGCAGTGATCACTTGGCCCAGGCAGCTCAGTGATCGGTTGATGTTACCTGCTTCCTATGGCATCGGGAGAAAAGAACAAAAATTCAGGTGCACTGGTTTCCGTTTAGTATTTTGTATTAAAATATACCTAGCAAGGTGACAGTAGTGAATGGAAAAGCAAGTCAGGGACAATATTAGTTAAGGATAACTACCTTCTCAGCAGATAGATGTCCTCAACTATCCCCTGACCTTTTCCTGTTTGACACACACTTTAGTTTTAGTATTCAAAGGCAAATACAAAATGACTTGAAGGAAAAACATCAATGTCACCTCCTGATTGTAATAGATTTAAACTAACCTATGAAGATAAAAACTAGGAAAAAAAAAAAACAGAAAAAAAGTTGTAATGCATTAATAGGCATATTTTTCAATGCTTTTATGTTAAAATGTTCACTACATTATACAGGTATGATAACTCATAACTCACCCCATGTCCCATAAAGCCACTGATGGACTTACTACAAAAGAATATTCAGTCTAACTCTGAATAGGATAATAAAACCCCTTTTAAAAAGTGGTTTGAGAGAAAAAAATGTTTAGGTTAAATATGTTAGACTGGATTTTTACTGTAGGTAGCATATGCTGGTAACGGGTTTGCAGTGGTGGGAGCAGAGAAAAAAGAGAAAGGGTCGAAATTATAAAGCAAGATGCACTGAGTTCAGCGCAGCCACCACCTGTCCTACCATCCAGTAAACCAGAAGGGTTGAGAGCACTGTCTATAGAGCTGAACGACACACTTCTGTTCGAATCTCAGCTCTACTCCTAGCTGTGTGCCCCAGGAAAATTTACTTCAGTTTCTTTAAAATAGAACAACTCTACTTCCCAGAGTTGTTGGAAAGGCTAACTGAGTAAATATATATAAAGCTTTTAGAACAGGCCCAGTGTGTGTCCTATTATAAACACACGCTATTTTTTCCTCGCTACATGTCTTAATAGAAACACGAGCCTGAGATTGCCTCAGGAGGCTCAAATCCATATTTTTAATGTAAAAAGTAGACTCACCTCCACCATTTCCAACTGTTCACCCCCAGCCCTCATTTGTGCTAATTCGCATATTTTATTGGCAATTCATGTTATAATACATACATGCATGCATGCATGCACATATACATGCATGCATGCATACATACATACATACATACTGGCAGTACATATTATAGAGAACCTCTGGCCCCACTGTCAATACCTTAGCCCAGGGCTAGGTCCTTAACCCTCAGCCCTGAAATACTAAACAGCACAACTGGTCTCCTTTCTCTTTCGGCTCTCCCCTCATTAATCTGGCAGTGGTGGGCCAGAAGGCTAAGGTCTTATAAAACAGGCTTTCTGCATGGCAAAATGGAACTTTTGTTTCCCAGTGTTTGGAGAGTTGAGAGTAAACTTGGCCTGGCACTCCTGGTCCTCAACGATCTAGGCCTACTTATGCCAAATGCCATACTCACTTTGCAACCACAATAACTCTTATGAGGCCTCCCTTCCAGGCACGTATTCCCTGTCCCTCTCTCCCTACCGGAATCCTGGTTCCCCATGCTTCCCCTGAGCAGTCCATGTCACGCCCTCTCCTCTGCCCCCTGCTGCCACTTGTACTGTCTGGAATAAATTCAGACTGTTGCTACTTGAGAACAGACTTGTCCCATCCCATGTATGTTTACTATCTCTACCCAACGACAAAAATTTCTACACCTTTTGGATGGAAGACATTTCTTATTCCTTTGCAACGTTCACGACACTTAGCTTGGTACTGACTTCTGATAAGAATTCGCACACAAGTTCAAGTGAAGGTCACAAGTCCATCCTTACCTTCAACCTCATCCCTTCTGCATGGGTGTCTTTTTGCCGTTCCGATCCTGCTAAGTCCACCAAATTGAGTAGAGAGGTCCGTATGTTCACAGTCTCGTTGCTTTTTTCCATCGACTCTATTGTAATTGTAAAGACTGCGTGAGACCTAGAGGACTCTCTGTTCATTGATGTCGATGCCACACGCCTGTTTCTCCATCCCCCAGACAACACCTGGCAAAAGGAAAATGTATTATCACGACTTCTAAGTGGCCACAACAGCCACTAACATCAGTAGGAAATGTGTAAATGGTAGTGAGAAAAAATACTGGTCCATCGAGGAATATACTCAAAGTATTTTCCTTTTTCTTTCCTTTTTGTCCCCTCTCCACGTTATGAAAAGAGAACAAACTAGAAATCGGAAGACATAGGATCTAGAACTGGTTTTGGCAGCTTCTGCTTGTATTAACTTAATGCAAATCGCAAAATCTCTCCAAACCCTTTCTTTACCTAGACAATGAGAAAGCTAAACAAGATAAATCTCAAATAACCTTCAAGCTCTAAGTTTTATTAGCACTTTCGGTCTATAAAGTATTTGTTCTTTGTCCCTATTCCCAATGGCAAGCAGGGTAGGTGAAGGTTCAGACTGCAGGCTCTGCAATCAATTGGACCTTTCCAAAGCTCAATGCCATGTAAAATGGGGATACAGGTACCCACCCCACAGGGCAGAACATCTCAAACTGTAGTGTGCTACTAATCACCTAGGGATCTTATTAAAATTCAGATTCTGACTCAGGGGGTGTTAGGTAGGGCCTGAGATTCATGTTTGGAACAGGCTCCCTGGTGATACAGTCTGAGAACTACATTTTTGAGTAGCAAGGTCATAATATGTACAGCTGGTTTAAACAACAGAGATCCCAGAAGCTCCTCAAAGGGGCAGCTCCCAGGAGGAACCACTAAAGAAACATGAACACTATGAACTGTCCCCCAAGAACTCCAGAGTGGTTTTTAGAAATGCCTGCTTAGAGTGAACGGCACCAAAACAGTGCAAAACCCAGAGGCTCAGAGTTCTATCTTCACTATAAAACACTGTCATACTCTTTATTCTTTCCTTCTCACAAACATTCTGGGTTACAAAATATTTTTAGCAGCTCAATTCTTGCTTTGGTTGAGATCGAGGTGCTCTGCACGGCATGTTATGGTATCTGAAGATCAAAACACTCAAGGTAGGACACCTGATAGGCGGCAGCGGCTGAGGTCACCACTTGCTCTACCGCGCCAACGACAAAGACGCCCTTCTTGATATGCTCCCTTAGGTACAGTCCAGCCGATGCAGAGTCCAGTAGGTCATAGATCTGCTCATTGTAGATCTCAATAAACGAACACTTACAAAGGAAGCTCTTTCCAGCTCCAGCCTGCAAAAGAGAAGCCTCGTTTAGATATGTTATTTTCATACATTCATTCTTATCTTTACGAGCATTAATCTTTCACTTGCTTCACAAGTGTAAATTTCTTACAATATTATCCTTTACACTATGCGAGATACGTAAAGTCAGTTAAAAAATCTAGATAACTAATTTCGACACATCATTATATTTTAAAGTGGCATCGCTGTGGTCCCAGGAGCCCTAAAATTTCCAGAGGTGCTGAGAACTAGGCCAGGGAGATGGGAACTGGGCAGTCCAGATAGACAATTCCATTTTGATCTGTCTTATACACTGGACTTCCTCATAAAGTTTTATTTTAAGCAAGTGTTAATATTCTTTAAAAGACTGAAAATTTATTTTAAAAGCCTCTCTATAGAATTTTTAACCACAGAAATGCATGGCGGTAAACATGTCCGTGCATGCAACATGCGTGTCTAACTGCAGTGGTTAGGGGTAGTTTCCCCAAAGGAGTAAATGGTAAACCAAATGTTGTGTATCAGTGTCCTTGGTATGCACGTACTAGAACACAGAACACAAATGGCTCGTAAGCCTGGAATTTCCCAAGCTACAGAAGCATAATTGTGAGAATAGCCCAATCTGGGAGCCAATGGAAGAGGGAAGCCCACATCCCAAGGATGACAGAGCCACATCACATGTGGAGCAAGGTCACGGCCAGGTGGCAGCAGGTGCTGCAAAGGAGATAACGAGGGGCCTGTCACTACTGGGCGTCATGAGGGTCTATCAACTCGCAGTCAACTGTGAGCCGAGATCCAGGTTGCTGATAAAGCTCAGAGAATCTGTGCTCCTCAGTTAAGATTTTCTTTACACTTTCTCTCTTGCAAAATCTGAGAAGCACTATATTCTTTCTTTTAAACCAGAAATCTGAGTTCACAGATGATGCATCTTTTACAAACTAAAAACTTTTAGAAAACAAAAACTCAGAATCTTTCATTTTAAGAATTGAGTTTTTTTTATGCCACACTAGCTTATCCACATTGTAAAGGACAAGCCTCCATGTGCCATGACCTAATTAGTAGCTAACTACTCAAAACTAGATATTTAACAGAATTGCTTTATTTTGACAGTAAGTTTTACCTTATCTTTTTCACGATCAATTAAGGAAAACAAATATTCAAAACTTCGTGGGATTACTCCTCTCAGGTTATGAGAAAAATTATCAGATTCAGATGGTCCTAAAAAATGTAAAATATATAGCTGTTCATTTTTGTTCTTAAACAGGAGTCTTTCAAAATGGCAACACTGAAAGGCAATTTATACAGAAATAAGATGACACATTATATAATCAGTTTCCCATATGTGCCCCCAGAGAAGTTAAGTTTTGTCCTGTGAGAGGTCACATAATAGAACCTGCCTATCAACAGGGCTGAAGGAAAGACCTACAACAGCCACTAACCAACTTTAAAAAGAAGTTGTTGTTGCTTAATAAATTAAAAAATCCATCTAGGTACCAGGCTTGAAAATTTTCCTCCTGCCATGTACCAAAACTAGCAGAAATATCAAACAATTGTACTTTACTTGTTGTTTATAATATTTGGTCTCACGGACCTGCACACAACGGCCATGTGGCCATAGGCTAATTACTTATTCTGAGTTCCTAACTGTAAAATGGGGATAACATGATAAAAACTACCTCATAGATTACTATTAAAAATTAGCATTAGCTAGTATTATCTAAATTGGGCAGAAAAAGCCAAGTTGGTAAGAAACATACTGTAGGACTATTTCAGAAGATTTCTATGGAGCTAAAAAGATGCAGAGTTGTCTTATCTCTATTTTGTTAACATTGGGGAAAGAGGGAGAGGTGAGTAGGTATGTAAACAGCAGGACTTTATGGAGTACTAATTCAAGCTATAGATATAGATAAGCCAGAAAAAAATATAGCTGGAAAATATCTAGATGTTACTATAAATATCCACTTAATATGCCTTAGCAACCAAAGGAACTAACAAAAGGCTGGTGTATGCAAGGAATGTACAGAAAAAATGTTTAATATTATCATTGTCTCAATTTGTTACACCTGGAATATTTAAATGGTCTTTGCAAATTATACCTTAAATATATATATATAATAGAGATAGAAAATGCAAGTAAATGAAGAGGACAAATAAAATTAGAGTATAATTTTATAACAGATAATTTTATAACATTTTTCTGTTAAATAATATACAAAAATGGTCAGCACATTCTTCAGCTCCCTTTACCATCCCCTGCCTACTCCACTGCCTCAACTCCTAACCCTGCGTCCCCTTGATCCTTCCTAATCCTTTAGTTCCTCCTACAGTCTTTATTTCATTCAGCTGCCTGAAGTAATCCTTTAAATTATACATCAGGTCGCATAATTCTTTATCAAACCAAAAACCAAAACCTTCCTTCCAATGACTGTACATCACACTCATAACAAAATTGAAAATCCTTACTAGGTCCTACATGACTTGGCCTCAGGCGACAGCTCCAACTCCCCTTCCTATTGGCCCTTTATTCTGGAAAACTCCACTCGAGTCCTCTGGGTGTTCTTGCTGTTCCTCGAACTCTCCTGAGCATGCTCCCACTTCAAGGCCCATGCACTGAGACCCTCTACCTGGAAGATTCTTTTCCTGGTTAATTTCATGATTCAGTCTCATTCTACCTAATAATTCTATTCAAATATCACCTCCTGAGGAGCCTTTCCTGACCGCCCACCTCCCTTGCTCTTTTCCATCCCTTTTTTTTTTCTTCATAGCACTTACTACCTCTGGCCTAATTACTAGACATTTATTTACCTGTAATGGTACATCCCTCCTGAGAACATACGCTCTAGGAGAGCCCAGACACTGCCCTGTATTCAAGTAGCCCACCAGAGGCTTGAAGAAAACCTTGCATATTGTAGGTACTCAATTGTTATAATGTTATAACCTCAGCAAGGGGAAGACCTTTCTTACTACAACTTACAATTCAGAAACTATTTTTAAAAACCCTAAAATTTAACCACATAAAAGAAAAAAATTTTAGCATAGTTAAAAACCATATAAGTCAAATGACGAATTAAAAACCAAGAGAAAAATCTGTAATCTATATCATAGACAAAGTACTAATATCTCTCTACTTTATAAATAATTCTTATAAATGAGTAAAAAAAAAAAAAAAAAAAGACAAGCTAGCTTTTTAAGTGGGAAAAAAGCTTGAATGGGCATTTTCCAGAGAAGCTCTTCAAGTGTCCAAAAAGCATACAAAAGCTGCTCAGTTGTCAATAGACATCAGGGAAGTGGAAACAATACACCCTCCAGAATGGCTAAAATTTCAAAAACTAACAGTATCGAATGTGGCCAAGGATGGTGAAGCAACTGAAACTTCCACATCTCACTTTGGAAAACTGTTTGGCAGTATTTACTAAAGCTGAATATACATACACTAGGATCCAGCAATTCCACTCCTAGGTTTATATCCAACAGAAACGACTTTAAAAAAAATACATACAAGAAAAATTGTTCACGAGAGCATTATTATTCATATGGCCCAAACTGGAAATAATGCAAATGTCTATTGACAGTAGAATGGAAAATTATGGTATATTCCTACAATATTTTCTATAGCGATGGAAATAAACTACGACTACATGCAACAACATAGGGAATCTTAGGAACTTAATGCCAAGAGAAAGAAGTCAGATCTAAAGGAGTATATACAGTAAAATTTCATTTGTAAAAGTTCAAAAACAAGCAAAACTAATGATGATAAAGTCAGAGTAATACATACTTCAGGAAATGAGAGTGGGAATGGTTGCTGACTGTGACCTGGATCTGGGTAGTGGTTATACAAGTATGTAACTATATAAAAATTATTAAATCCAGTTCAAAGACTGTTCATTCAGCACCTATCAGTGCTACGCATTGAGCTGGGAACACAGCTGCAAACATGGGGTTTGCTACCTTGGAGCTCACAGTCTGACAGAAGCCTGGGAAACATCCCTAAGTTTATGAGGTCGACGTCATATATGCGTAGAAATTATGCCTTCCCCAAAAATGTACTAGGTGCTGTCATCAACAGAAAGAGATTAAGCCAGCAAATGTTAATCTTTAATTTACTTACCCATCATAGTAAATGTTTTCCCTGAGCCAGTCTGCCCACTGTAAAAAAAAAAATGTTTTACATATTATTTTTACACATAAAATTTAGAAGACTACCTTCTACTCTAATATGGTCTATTAGTGTATAAATTTTCCCCACAAAGAGTTTATTTTCTTTCTTTTTTTGAATTACATTAAGTAAAAAGTGAATGATCCATTTTCTTTCTCTCCTATTCTACCACTAAGAGCTAACTACTGCTAACTGCCTAATAAATGCTTCCGGATTATACAAACACAAGCATCAGAGTTTTCATTTAATTTTCATTTACAACATTGAAATGATGTTCTTAATACTGCTCTGTAACCTGTTTTTCCTTATGTTTTACTTCAGATTTTTTCTAAGTCAGTAGAGATCTACTTCTTTATTTTGTTAGCTGCACTGTTATTCTTCGATGTATCATAATTTATTTAACCAGAACGAACTGGACTTTTTCTTCCAATTTTTGCTATTCTAAATCATGCAGCAATTCCTTTCCTAAATTCTGCCTTTAAAAGATACTAAAATGTCTTCTTTTAAAAATAAAGCAACTTAAAAAACCCTTATGTTCTAGGCTTAATTTTTGTGTGTAATGTATCTGCTCAGTTATCCTGAGAAACAAGAGTAACAAAAAACTAAAAATAAAAAAAGTTTATGTTAAAGATAGATGTCAGTTAGGGTGTCAAATGTCTTTAGCTTGGTTTCATAACACAAATATAAAATTTGAATTTACTTTTTGGTAAAATACCCCCAAAGCTAGAAAATGGTGTGATCTTGTTGTTTACCTTTCTTGTGCAGGCAGAGGAAAAAAGTTCTTTAGTAACTCAGAATGAGAAATGGATAGTATTGAGTCCCATACTTGAGAGTAAAGGGAACACTATTGACAATTACTCTAGAATTGGGATTGTCTCAGGTGAATTAGAAGGCATGCTCACCCAACTAATAAGTCAAACACTCATTTCTCTCCAAGCGTTTCTCATTTCTGCCCTCAACTACCAAAAGCCATTTTCATTAATAAATTATTAATAAATTAATAAATATGCCAAAAATTAAACATAATTAGTGCACCTATGGGGTCTTCAAAGAAAACCATTGTAGAGATTTATAATCTCTGACAATTGTGTTTCTTATTTCAAAGTCATTTTTAAACTTTACCATTCAAAATATTCTGTGAAAACAAAAATCTTTTTTCTCTTGAGAAAACAGTTATCTGTCTCACCGCAGAGAATATTTAGTTCTGCTGTACAAAACTGAATAAAAATTACTATAAAAGGCAAAGGTAAATTTTCATGGAAAAATGTATTTATATTATAACTTCTTAATGTATTTTTTATTTTCTTGTGTGTTGAGCCACTTATGGATGAACCAAGGACGCACACAAAAAAACCATCAGCTGCTCAAAATGAATGACATAATTCACTACAGCCTATTAAAAATCTCTAGTTAGAAATAAAATTTAAAAGTCAATTGCTAGGAATAAGCAGAAAAGAATAAGGAGATTAAGAAGTACAAACTTCCAGTTATAAAATAAGTCAAGAGGATGCAATGTACAGCATAGGGAACATAGTCAATCACATCGTAATACCCATGTACGGTAACAGATGGTTACTAGGCTTATTGTGACTATTTCATAAGATATATGAATGTTGAGTCACTGTTGTACACCTGAAACTAATATAATACTGTATGCCAACTATAATTAAAAAGAAATTTTAAAAAGAAATTTTAATTTTCAAAACGTCTACTCTTTGAAGGAAAAAAATAATTACGCTACAAATTATTTTCCTATTCATGAGACAAATCTGAAATGATACTCAAATTCACCTCGTAGTACTGCCGAAGTTGTCTCAATGCTTTCTGGATCTCCAGCTTATATTCCAGTATTAAATTCCTAGCAATATTAAGGCTGCCAACATTTAGACATTCAGGATCATCACTCACTTTAAATACACATTTGGAAGAGTTGGGCAGTTTCTTGTAAAGTTAATCAGCAATTACATTCCTAGTATTTACTCAAATAATTTGAAAACCTATGCTCACATAAAAAAAAAACAATATTCAAATGTTTGAAGCAACTTTATTTATAATCACTAAGAACTGGAAGCAACCAAGACATCCTTTAGCAGGGAAGCAAATAAACAAACTGTGGTACGTCCATACAATAAAATACTGTTCAGAAAAGAAAAAAAAAAGAATATGCTAGTGATGCATGCAACAACACAAATGATTCCTAAATGCATTTTACTAATAGAAAAAAAGCAAGACCCAATAGGCTACATATTGTTTGATTCCGTTCACATGACACTCTGGAAAGGCAAAGCTACAGAAATGGAAACTATATTAGCACACCCTGACAATCAGGGATTGAGGGGAGGGGCGTGGCTGACTACAAAAAGGACAAACGGTGGGCATGGTTCTCTTCAGTACTGGGGTGGTATAAATACACAAGTCCGTACCATATATATAAATAAATGGGGGAGAAAAGACAGATCCTCCTTACAGATTCCAAGTACAGTAATCCTCACTTAATGTTGTCAACGGGTTCTTCGACTTCAAGCAAAACTAAGGATAACAAAACCGATTTTGCCACAGGGTAATCGATATGAACAAGAGTTAAGTTCCTATGGCATCTCACCAACATCATAATGAAACAATGTTATTCGAGAACCTGCTGCAATATAAGCAGATAATTCCTCTCCAGGAGATGGAGTTAAATCCCCACCTCCTTGATTATCCAGGTGGGACCAATATAATGACATGAGTCCTTAAAATTAGAGAAGCTGTCCCAGAGGGCGATGTGACTAAGGAAGGGGGCGGAGTTGCACGTTGTTTGCTTAGAAGGTAGAGAAAGGGGGCTGATGACCAAGTAATGTGGTAGCCCGTAACGCAAAGCTGAAAAAGGCAAGGAAATGAACTGATTCCTCACTAGAGCTTTCAGCAAGGAACGCAGCCCTGTGGACACCTTGATTTCAGCTCAGTGAGACCGTGTGAGACGTCTGTCTGACGAAAGGACGTAAAACAATAAATTCGTGCTGTCACCAGTTTGTGGTAACCTGTTACATCAGCCATAGGAAATGAACAGAAGCACTCAACGTTGTACCCTGATGTAGGGGCAGTCAACAACTTACTACGCAAAGATGGTGCCATTGTAACCGCTCATGCAGGATTCCACGATGCCTCTGGCCACAGTGGAGAACACAGACTCCTACAAATGGAAGCGCCAAACACGTTAGCACTTCATAAAAATGAAAACATTTTTCTTAAACCACATTCTAAAATAACAATAAAAATTTTGTGCTTAGATTTTTTTAACACTATAACACGGAAATTATTTTATTTTAAAAAGGTTAAAACATCTAAGATGACAAAACTTTAAACGTATTCATGTCAATTAATTTCCTATACAATTATAGATTTAAGGCTCAGATCTAGACAGTATATATAATTTTGTTTTGCCCATTACGTGTAAATATTATACTGGTATTAGCATAAAAAATATAATCCTATATGTTCTTCAGTGCTTTTCTCACAAGCATGTACTAAATAACCAATATCTGGTTTCTATTTTCATTTTTATACCAGAGTAGATACAATTTATGAATGCTGCAAGATTTCCTAGACCTACGCTGTCTAATACAGTGGCCACAAGCCTCATGTAACTATTCGGCACCTGAAATGTGGCTCCTCCAACTTGAGATGTATTGTAAAATACACACCAAATTTGGAAGACTGAGCATGAAAAAAAATCTCATTATGTTGTTGTTTTGGTTTTTTTTTAATGCCTACAGCACCTGGTCTTCCTAGGTGGTCTCCCATCCAAGTACTAACCGGGCCCGACCCTGCTTAGCTTCCGAGACCTGACAAGATTGGGCTTGTTCTGGGTGGCATGGCCGTAGACTCATTATGATTACATGCTAAAAGGATATAATGAATTAAATAAGATAAAAAATTAAAATTAATTATACCTGTTTCTATTTTACATTTTTTAATGTGGCTACTAGAAAATTTTAAATTATATAATGTGGCTACTAGAAAATTTTAAATTATACTTTATATTTCCATTGTCTGGCCATGCCCTAGATGAAAAGAGAAAATATCTAAAGATCTAAACATCTCACCAAAAACATTCATGTATATAAGGGAATCAAGACCTGCGATGTCCAATATAGTAGCCATTATGTGGCTATTTAAATTTAAATTAATTAAAAATAACTAAAACTTAAAAGTCAGGTCTTTAGGTACACTAGCCACATTTCAAGTGCTCAATAGCCACATGTGGCTAGTGCATCTGAGAAACTGGATTTTAAATTTTATTTATTCTTAATTAACTCAAACTTAAATAGCCACATGTGGCCAGAGGCTACTGTACTGGACAGCACAAATATAGAACACTTCCATCGCTGCAAAGTTCTACTGGATAGTGCTGACTAGACCTTAACTGAATTGTCCTTAATTTGAAAAACAGTTATTGACATCATAGTAATCTTAAATCTATTCTCCCTTAAAAACTGAATATTTGTGTCCCGTCCTCCCCACCGCCCCCTGGCCCCAAATTCATCTGTGATGGTATTTGGAGATGGGGCCTTTGGGAGGTTATTAGGTCTCCGTCTCTGCCTTACTCTCCCATTCCCCACCCTCTCCACCCCTCCACCTCTCCACCAGGGAGACACAGTGAGAAGGCACGTGTCTACAAGACAGGAAGCGAGTCCTCACCAGACACTGGCTCTCCTGGCCTTGTTATCTTAGACCTACCAACCTCTAAGAACTGCAAAAAATCAATGTTTTTTATTTAAGCCACCCAATCTCTGATATTTTTGTTATAGCTGCCAGAAGTAATTATGACAGTCTCCTTAAACTAGCCAGTTCAATTGTACTTATCGATCATCTAAGTGGCTCTGACAAGTACACCTTCAGTAACTTCCAACACTGGATGGAGAAGGCCAGTAAAGCAGGCTTGTCATTCTGGTACAAAGTTTAATGAAGGAAGAAATATTATTTAATAAAATTCAATTTAATATATGCGTGGAATGTTTGAGCTTTCTTATCTGAAAACAGAGACCAGAAGTGAAATCCTCACGAATAACAGAATCTCACATACTACAAATGTAAAGTTAAGTTCTAGAAATGACCATTACCTGCGTGGTGTCCATGCCCGCGACATGGTCAAACGTGAAGGTCTTGGGCTCAGGGCTGGAGTGCAACCGGAGAGTCGTGGGTGAGAGCACAGATAAGCATAAGTTTTGCTCTCCATCAGCTGATCCGGGACCCTCTGTCGGCGGACGAATCCGCACAAAAACTTTGATGGCATCACCTTCGTTACTAAAGACAAAAAAAATGTAGCAGCTAAGTTTACTGGAGAAAAGAAAACTAAAAAAAGGATGAGTCTCATACTGCCTCTAATGTTTCTGTACTGAGAGTTTCCTCAGCAAAGCCCCAAACCTACCCTCTTGCATCTGCCGCTTCGAAAAGAGGCCTGGTGGCCCACAGCCTCCCCTGATGTGCTTCAGGACAGTCACCAACACAAGCCTTTACCGGAAATCAACTCAAAGGGAGTCAGTTCCAAAATGTCCTAAGCACTGCTTGTCTCTGATTTCCCTCTTCACAGTGAAACTAACATGGGCCGTCCCAAGGGAGAATTATGCTATTGATGGGAATCTTTTAGGCTGGAAGGAGATGGGGCAGGGAGTGGGGAGATGTGATTTTTCCAGATTTCCAGGTAGCAAAGGACCAAGCTTAATGCTGAAATAAGTTCCCCTTGTTCCAAGTATTCCTTACAATGCTAAATGTTATTTTAGGAAAACTACATCCCTAACGAGGTTTTTTCCTTACCTTGGCTGGTTAGACTGACAATTTGTCACACTGCGTAACTCAGCTAGAAAAAAAGATAAGAAGCCATTAAAGGTGTTTGTAAGTGCAGTATAAAACTCCCATTCTTATCTAGCCTCTTTTCAGTTGCTGCCACTCCTCAGTCTCCTCAGCTCCCTGAGCTCTCGACAGCAGGCCCTCCAGGGCCCTGGCCTTGATCTTCCTCTCTGACCTACTCATACCCAATGCACTGGCAACGATGTTAAATCTCATGCTTTTAAATGTTACATCCATGCTGACGATTCCCAAATTTAAACCTCGGCCCCAGACTCTTACATCTAATTACCTACTTGACATCTCCCATTGGGCTGTCCAATAGGCAACGTCTCAAATTTAACCTGCCTAAAACGGAGCTCCTGATCACCGCCCTCGCATGCTTCTCCCATGCAAGCAATGACAACTCCATCAGGTTCTTCTGCCACTTCCAGGCAGCTGCCTTTTGCTGAGGCTCAGTCCCAGGTGAGTATGGTTGAGAAGTGGGGGGCTCCCTTCTTCCACTCAGTCCCCACTCCAGGAATGAGGCTCTACCTTGGACACAGGTGCTGAGGACACTGAGGCCCTGACCACCTTGTCCCGGCTCGTGAGGCAGTGGTTCCCCACTAGGAGAGGCGAGTCAAGGGGACCCTAGGCTGCTCCAACAAACACTTAGCAAACAGAGCAGAAGTATCTGAGAGAAGACTGTCATTGTCCCCAGCTCCAGAGTCTAGGCTAGGCTCAGACACTTTGCCTAAGGGGGAAGAGACGCTATAAAACTGATAGCTCCTCCAAAGGAGCTGACTCCATTTACAACAGAGCATGGAGAACGGAGCATGGAGAACGGAGCAAGCCTAATGGCAGTCTCAAGGACAGTGAGGCTTATGGTGAATGGCAATGAGGAGTTTCAAGATACAAGCTGAAATGTAGGTCTTTTTGCAGGAGAGAACTGGAGTCTAAATAAGACAGGGAAGAGGGGAGCAGATTTACTGAGGTCAGAACAAATTTCAAACACAGATCTCAAACACTATTCCTTCAAAGGAGCCAGAATTAAATTGGATTCGTTTGTAAGGCACTTTCCCACCATACGGCAATCAGCTGGTATTCCTGGAGTTACAGGTGAGTGTGGTCAGGGAAAGAGAAAAGAATCCCCCAAACCACTGTCATCCAGGGTGACTGTGGGCATACCTACAGCTGTGCCGCTCTGAGGAGCAGCATCCGAGGCCTCTCATTGTGGGAAGGGAAAAGACTTCACTAAAACAATCCAGCCAGTCGCTAAACAAATAAACAAGCAAATAACAAACCTCAGAGGGTAGAAGGACCAGTACCCAGAGTTGCTCAACATACTTATTATCTAAGATGTCAAGTGGCCAACAAAAAAATTACAAGGCATTCATTCAAAGAAGCAGGAAAGTATGACCCATAAACCAGAAAAAAAGCAGGCAACAGAAATTGCTCATTAATACCCAGATGTTGGGTTTACCTGAAAAATATTTCAAAGTAATCATAATATGTTCACAGAATTAAAGGAAATCATAAAGAATTAAAAGAAGGTATGATGACAATGTCACATCAAATCGAGAATATCAACAAAAACACGGAAATTATAAAAAAGAAACATGAAAACTATGGAATTCAAAAAGTACAATAACTGAAATAACAATACACTCGAAGGACTCAACAATAAATTTGAACAGGCAGAAGAATAAGCAAGCTCGAAGACAGATCAACGGAGATTTGGATCTAAAGGACAGAGAAAAAGAATGAAGAAAGGTGAAGTGAGCCTCAGGAAAATGTGGGACACCATGAGGCACAGCAACATACGGGTAATGGGGAGTGCCGGAAGAAGAGGGGAGAAAAAGCAGAACATTTTCGAAAAAATAGTGGCCTCGAAACCTTCCAAATTCACTGAAAATACAATCTATGTTTCCAGGAAGTTCAACAAATCCCAAACAGTATAAACACAAAGAGATCCACAAACAGATCCACCACAGTATATTTTTGTTAGAACAGCCAAAACAGATTAAGACAGCTGTCATCTACAAATGCAATCCTCAAGATGACAGCGAAAGATATTTTCTACAAGATTTTTAACCGCTTGAAATTAACAGGTTAAGGCCATCCCATGTCCTGTAATAACACTAATAACAGTAATGATAGAACCGGGATTTGAGTTGCTAGGCAGGAGAGTGGCGGAAAAAGATGGCACTGCCATGCGGTACGGTTCTAGCCTTCTTCACGCTCGCAGGACTGGTTTTAATCTTCTTTCTACTTTTTCTGCTTCCTCAGATACAGACTTTTTAAATCCTGAAATAAACTGAAATTGATTAAAGTAAGGCTTTTCTTACAATTACTGTCTGAAACCAAAAGACTAGTTTATTTCAAACCAACCCTCTTGCCAGAAAGCAACGAGAAAAGCAGAAAACCTATAGAAAACATCTACCTGAAGGCACTTGGAACCTGCCAAAGAAGGTCTTACGGAGCCAAAATCCAAGAGAGGACAGACAGAAGCCCAAAGCCCAGGGGTGTAAACACAGCACTGGAGGCTGCTTTTTCCTAGAGGAGATCGCAGGTTCTGAAAGCTGCAGCTAATAGGCTAAAATTTTGAGCAGTTTTTAACAGACTCACAGATTAGAGGAACAAAATTCAGAGTTCAGAGCCCTGATAAATGTCTCACGCTGTCAAAACAGAGATTGAAAGGCCACGCCCTAGGTGTAAATATGACCAAAAATAGACCCAGAATTCTACTTCTGGCCGTAATGGAGTAACAGAGACTGAATTAACTCTCCTAAGTAACTGCAAAACTGGACAAAATACAAGCAACAAGTTTTCAGACACTGGACAGACAACAAACAGAACAATCAAGTGAGCCTGACAGAAGGGAAACAATGAATAAGCCCTTCAACTGCCCCAGCCTGACTGCCTGGCCTCCCAAGTCTGCACTGCAGGGAGGGGAGTCCGGATGCGGACCTGGTGGTCTCACTGAGTTGAGAAGTAGCTGAAAGTCTGGAGAAGCCAAAGCAGCTAGAATTGGTAGGGTAAAAAAAAATCAGAGGAGAGGTTCGCAGAGAGCTAGTGATTGGATGAATACTGATCTGTACAGGTGTACGACTCTTTTATAAATCTAAAATTATTCCAAAATGAAATGTTTACCAGAAGCAGCAGCAGTAGCAGCAGCGGCGGCAGAACTAATACGCCAACAGTGAGATAAAAGGAAATAAAAACTACAGGGAGGTAGATAGTTCTGGCATTATTCATAACTGAGGCCTGAGGACACGTTGTCAGTGAGAAGTGCTAGGACTTGAATGCAGACATTCTGGGGCTCCTCCTCTTAACCACCTCCTTATACTGCTGTGGCTTAATCAAAGGTTAGATAAAGGGAGTATGAAAATTTCCCATGTGGCCGCCATAGTAAGGTGACATTACAGGGAGTCCTTTGTAGGCATTCGCTGTAAAATTCTTTCGGCTTTGAGGTCCTCAGTGTGTCCGCCTTAAAATATGTTGAACAGTCACAGCAGCTTTATTGACAACAGCCCATCTGGAAACCCAAAAGCCCATTGATAGAGCAAATTGTGGTATGCTGACATAATGGAACATTAAACAACAAAAAAGCATCGACTGCTGCTACGTACAACAGATAAACAATGCTCTCAGGCATAATATTCAGTAAAAGAAGCCAGAATAAAAAAAAATACTGTATGATTTACACGAGGTTCAAGAATAGGTAAAACTAATCAACGGTGATAGAAATCACAGCAATGGTTGGGGGGTGGGGTGGTTATTAACCAGAAAGGATGCCAGAGAACTTCCTGGGGACCAGGAGCGGTTCTATTTTTTGATCTGGGTGGTGGTACGAGAGTCTGTTTACAAGTAAAAATTCATTGAGCAGTCGTCTTAAGATTTGTATATGTTACTTTAAGTTATACCTCAACAAAACAGTAAATTTTTAAAAGAATCTTTCTGCTTTAAAAAAGACCATAAGATGTTTTATTCTACAGCCCAGATAAATACCTGTGGTTCATTTGACCAAATATGATTAAGTTCAGAAAGGAAACCTTAAACTCAAATCCATTCATTTCAATTTCACGTTCTCATTTCTCTAATTTCAGTCAGCAACCTGTGGCGTCCATGGTAGTCCAAGAAATAACCTTCATGAGCACAAAAGTAGAAGCTGCAGGGAGCACTGCATGGGCTCTCTCCCCGCGTGCGCCCACTTCCTGCTCCAGGTCTGTGCACTGCTGAGAATGCAAGGGCGCTTCCCTGGGATGTCATCGACCTGAACTTCGGTAACGAACTTTATGCATAGAGTAGGAGAGTTCCCCCATGGAAATCACTGCCATCACAAAGGGGAGCTGCGAATAATCTCCTTGCTTCCATCACTTCTAGAATGATGGATACAGACAGGGCAGAGTTCTTTAATAGACAGGCACGAACTACACCACTTTGCTCTAATCATATCACTGGCATCGATTCTCTGGCTTGAATCCAGATTTGCTGAACAAATACTGTGGTTGTGCAGAAAGCACGATGAACATTTTGATCCAATTATGTACCAATTTGTGTGCTAATTAATATTTTCTGAATACTGAAAATGGTGGAGGAAAGGAATATTTTAGGTGGAAAAGAGCCTAAGAAGGTGTTCAGGTAATGTTATGATTGATGGAAAAGGTTAATGAAACAATCAGAAGAGATTAGTATTGACAGCTAGAAGCATTAATGGTCCTGGAAGGTTCAAACACCCAAAGTTCACAATTTCCTCAGTGTTCTAACATAAGCCTCTCCTCATTACAATTCATAACATTCACTGAGGTCCATCAGATCAGCTCAAAATCAACTTTAAAAAACAAGACTTCTTAATGTGTTATGCAACGTAAGAGTGGGGGGACGTAGAACAACAAAGGACCAAGAAATCAGCGAAAATTAAAGGGTTTATCAAAAGCAAAAATGACAGCGCTCCTCTCCACGAAAAAAAGGAAGAAACTGGAGGGGTCTCCTTGAGAAAACAGGGGTTGCGAGAATATAAAGACACTGTAAAACTGCGCTTTAAAAGTCCCTTATCTGAGTAAGAGTCTATAGCGGGCCCTCCAAAGAGAAAGACGTGCTTGGAACATGGATAAGTTCTCCCCTTCAGGAAGGTCAGTCAGTAATGTGGAAATACGCAGAAGGTACTGAGAGCCAGGGCCGACCCTCGGACAAGGGTTCCGAGAGACGGAAGAGGCCAACTACGGAACCGCAGGACCGAGAACGCGAGGGGAGAAAGAGCCAAACTCCTGGGTGAGGTTTCTTCTTTCCATTTCACTGCTCAGCCCAAGCGACTAAAACTGTGCGGAGCTCGTCGCGTGCGCCCAATACACAGAAGGAAAGGAAAAGTCCATCAGTGTCTTTGAGTCAGAGAAAGAGACCAGATGCCCTCCCGCCGCTCTCAGTCCGCCCCTACCATTCACGCCCATCGCGGAACCCTGCGGGCGGCCGGGGGCGACCAACCTGTCACAGGTGCATTTGGGGGCGGGGACGAGGTCGCGAAGCCTGGACTCCATACTTACTTTTGGAGCCGGGCGCCATGGCGCCGTCACGCCTGAATCTGCAGACCAAAGCAGCGGATATTTTCGCCTCCAGCCGCGCTGCGCGCCGGGATTCCGCCCGCTCAAAATGGCCGTGAATTTGAATTTGGCGCCCGAGTAAGACGTTGACGCCAGCACGGAGGCCGCCATGTTGCCCGGCCTCGCGCCAGGGGGCGGGGCCGACATGACGTCAGAAGCAGGCGCCGTTGCCTCTAGAGTCTCGATGTGGCCGCGGGAGCCAGTTTTTCCCCAGAATAACCATGAGCAAGCGGAACCAGGTGTCGTATGTGCGGCCAGCCGAGCCGGCGTTCCTGGCCCGCTTCAAGGAACGGGTCGGCTACAGGGAAGGGCCCACCGTAGAAACCAAGGTGAGCCCGGTCCAGGCGCGGCGGAGAAACGCTGCCCGCCCCGCACTTCCGCCTTCTGCTTATACTTGGAGGCCAGGTACTGACAGGTCACTCCTTTCCCCTGCGTCGGGCCCCCAACCCGGGTGGGCCTCGGACTCCAGGCTCTTCAAACAACAACAGCCTCTTGCTCCCAGGAAGCTCTGTGGTGTTCAGAGTGCTGCGGTGTTCTTGAAAATGACTTGACGCAGGTAAAGCGCCTCCTCGTTGGCAGATGGTTAACAAGACCACTTTCCTGTCTCTTCTTTCTCATTTATTCCAAAACCTGTAGTTAGCATGGTGAGTGGTTGCGTCGTCCAGTTTTCCAGAAAAAGAAATTGAGGCCACTCGATCAATGACCCTATATCCTAGGTCTCGAGTCTGAAACATCTTTGGAGGAATGCCCTGGATTTATTCCTATGCTTTGTTTAAAAAAAAAAAAAGTAAAATGTCCTGGATCTAAGTATCAGAAGAGGAGCTTCAGGGAAGAGCCACATCTGAATAGTTTAGGGATGAGATGGGTGGGAGTCAACTTTTAAGCCCTCTCGGGCTTCAACCCTAACTGGTTCACATCCAAACCAGCCTCCCTAATAGAGACTGTTATGCTTAGGGCATGTGTGGCAAAATAATCTATGTAGTACTTTGTGTCCAGCATTTGCACTAAGACCCACCCCTCAAGTCACTTTGAGTTTGGTAGAGGAAACAAGACTGACTTATGTGAAATTATTCAATCCAGTGAGTATAGGCTAAACCCAAGGACTGTGCCAGGCTTTGAAAGGACAAAAAGATGGCTCTCCAAATGCCGTATTCTTTAATACCTTCCTGCCTGCCTCATCTCTGCGTTCAGAGGACATGGCCTCTATGAAGCTTCTCAAAGCCTCCCTGCCCCCCAGTTACTCCTCTTCTGTCCTTCATTTTGTCCATATATACAGAATGATGTAATACGCATCATTTTGCATTGCAATTACTTAACCTCCTGTGTATCTCCACCACCAAATCAAACTCTTAAGTATCTTAATCCTTCTCTTTCTTCCCAGCACCTAGGACAGTGCCTGACACCAACTAGTGAATGACAAGTTACATTGGTTAGTTTACTATCCTTGTCATTAGGCAAGGCTTCATGGAGAGGAGGATATTTAGATGGAATCGTGATACATAGGTAGGTCAGCAGATAGGGATGGAAGCAACAACATTGGGAAAAATGTAGACATGGTGAGTTCTGGACTGTATGTAGAGGTGATGGAGGTGAGGCCTTATGAACTATTCAGTAGGCAACAAGGAGCCATTTTTGGTTAGAGATAACATATCAGGGATCCCCAGGACCAAAAACGGTTGATGATGACAGAGAGGATGAGGTCTGAAAAAAGGGACATGGATTCAGCTGTAAAGAGAACATGAGACCTGATTTTACAGTTTGCTTGAGGTCCTAGTGAGGACCTGTGTTCATAGTCAACACCTTGAAGGGGACAGCTTGGAATGCTAACTTAGAAGAACGCAGGGAGAGGCTTTCCAATTAGTATCAGTGAGTTGGGCTTGCTTATTTAGTCAAGAGACTTTTTGATAGAGAGATGCCCCATGTCCTTATTTGTGAAACCAGCTTCATTCTTAATGAATTTGCCAGTACAACCATTCTAGTGATCTGTTAAAAAGAAAAGTTTCGTGGAAACTCATTATGTAACTGAGCTACATCATCTTATTCGCCTTGTTGAGTGTGAGTTCAGGAGAGGCTATGAACAGTCTTCAGTGGCTGTCGCCACTGTTCTTTAGACTGTTCTCTTGTTTTCCAGCCAGTTGTATAAACAAAAAGTCAGAATTAATGATTCTCGATCTAGTGAACACCAGGAATGATTTTATTTCACTTTCTTATTTTCTTGGCTAAGAGTATTTATTAACTACCTACTTGTTTATGGTCATTTATTGGAAATTTTAGAGAAAAATAGGCGAAGTTAATGACTAGCAAACTAACATGTATATCATTAGAGAATACACTTGTCAAGTGATGAGCAGACATGGGATGCAGACAAAGTGGACGAGTGTGCCCATGAGTAACTTGGCAAGGCTTCAGGAAGTTCATCATTTTTCATTCTATTGGTTATTCATGAGTAGATCAACAAATATTTCTCGTCCCCGCTGTTTGCCAGGCTCTCTGCCTTAAATACGGACATGAAACACATGGTACCTCTCTCAGAGCCACTCACCTAATAGAGACAAAAACATTGGTAACAGAGTGGTACATGCTACCTATGAGAACTGTTCCCAGTGAGAGAAAGGAGGTGAGATCAGGAGGGCACTTCGAAAGGACCTAAGTCTAGAAGGTAGTTTGAGTAGGCGTTGGCCAGGGTCAGTGGGGCTTCCTAGGCACTGCGAACTTTAACAGAGAGGGAAGGCAAAAGAGCTAATATAATATGTTCATGGATATGCAGACTCAAACCTGGCTGGAGTCCAGAGGCCATGAGCATGGTGGGATGTGGTGGAGGTCATAGGGCAAGGACAGATCCTTCAAGGCTTTGTCATCCTGTTTGGGAGACAAGGCTCTGTGAGAGGTGGCTAACAAGCTGTTTAACTAATGTGTGATGGGTGCACATGCCTTTCAACCCAGCAGTTTCACCTCCAAGAATTTCTCTTACATAGAAATTTGCAGACGTGAACAAAAACGTGCAAATCTTTTATCATAGTAGAAATAAACTAGAAACAAGCAAAATTTTTATTTATAAGGTACTGGTCAAATAAACGGTGAGATGACCATATATATAATGCTAGGCAGTTGTTTTTAAAAATAGGTAATTCTACATGTATCTCAAGGTATTGTGCAAAGATTTTTTTTTTTTTTTTTTTTTGAGTAAAAAGTTTGGGCTTTTATGGTGTCTGACATTTTTAAAAAATCTGAATCAACTGGCCAAACGTTACCATTTGTTGCATATGAATAGTGAGTGAGTGCATGGTTTCTGTTATTCTCTATACTTTCTTATATTTGGGAAGTTTCATAATTTAAAAAGAAAATAAAGCACATCACATAGTATTATGTACTATATCCTGTTTGTATACAAAATGATTTAGATAACTCCATATTTTTACACACGTAGAAAACAGCGATAACATGCCTGTTGGAAGGGAGGAGAGATGCGGAGGTGGGAGAAAGGGTACCTTCTGACTTGCTGCTCTCCGTGCTTTGGTGGTGGTTGCTTATTTGTTCCACCCTATCAGAGGTGGACGTGCAAAGGCTTGATGAAGAGCAGGGAGAACTGACGTGCCCTGAGTAGACCGGGAACGCCGGCAATAAGTGAAACAGAGGGCCCCTGACACTGGGAACTGCAAGCTGGGGTCCTCCCGAGGTGGAAACTCATCTTGTTGGACAGCACGCCAGGCTAACTGGCAGCTAGACCTCTCCCCTACCTAACAGGTTAGGCTTTTAAGAGTTACTTGAAAATTCATCGCTAAACACATTTAGTCAGTAGAGTTCCCTTCCCCTTTTAGTAATCACAGTTTGTCACAGACAGTGGTTGTATTTGGTTCAAGGTCAGTGGCTTACACATTGTGTTTTCCCCTAGAGAATCCAGCCCCAGCTCCCAGATGAAGATGGTGATCACAGTGACAAAGAAGACGAACAGCCCCAAGTGGTGGTTTTAAAAAAGGGAGACCTGTCAGCTGAAGAAGCCATGAAAATTAAAGCAGAAATAAAGGCCGCCAAAGCAGGTACATCAAAGTGATCTGGCTTTTCTAACAGTTTAAGGAGCCCAGAGTATGAAATTATTTTATATAATAGTATGGTAAGTTCTCAGGACACAGTCCTGGGTTCAAACTTTGGCTTTAACACTTTCCAGATGTGTGACCTGGAACAAGTTATTTCACCTCTCAGCCTCAGTTACCTCATCGGTAAAATGGGGACAATAATTATGTCTACTTATGGGGTCGTTAAGAAGATTAAGTGCAAATTTAAGTAAAAACATCTTGTTTTTTAAAAAAATAAGTGGTTAGGTTTACAGACCAATCAGCAGAGATCTATTTAATGATTGCCTGAAGTGTGGTGTGCTATATAGTGTATTTTTCATTATTCCTAAATATTTATTACATTGGAAAATGCTGTAGTTCCAAACAGTCACTTTTTAAAATAGTTAAAGTTACAGCCTGAGTGTAATTCCTGGAGGACCTGAACACTTCAGCGAGTGAGTTTTTCTAAGGGACTGCATGTCTGGCTGCATGTAGCTAGAGGCAGTGGAACAGACCAGACTGAGCTGACTCGAGACCATCCTTAAATACAGAGTGAGATTTCCTTGCCTTCTGATTCTTCAAGGAAGTTGTTTACCTTTGTTTTTGCTGCAGATGAAGAACCAGCTTCAGCTGATGGGAGAATCATGTATCGAAAACCAGTCAAGCGTTCCTCCGATGAAAAATATTCAGGTTTAACAGCGAGCTCAAAAAAGAAGAAGACAAAGGAAGATGAGGCAAGTGAGCAGGACTCAGTTAAAAAGAACTCACAAAAGCAAATCAAAAACAGTAGCCTCCTTTCTTTCGACAGTGAAGATGAAAATGAATAAGTATAGTCTTTAAGAGTATACAGGGTGTTTTGAAAAATAATATTTTTTCATATTATAAAGATAATACAAGTTCATTATAGAAAATTTAGAAAATACAGAAAAAAATTAGTAAGAGAAAAACACGTCCACTCATCAATACACCTTTAACTTGAAATGCTGACTCTGTAGACTATTAACATGTTATTTCCCATGTGGGGTGTGTATATATGTAAATTACATTTTTTAAGAATACTTCCCCTGCCCCTGCTTAGGGTAGTCATGTGACAGCTCTGGCAAGTTATGAGATAACAAGTGGATCATCTACAAGTAAGGGTCTGATGCGAGTTAGGATCTAACATATAACCTGGTGACTATAGTTGATAACACGAAAAAGAGTGAGTACAAGTGGAAGTCAGCTTAATAAAGCTACTGGGTTTTTTGATGCAAAAGGACAGATTTGACAACACGAACCTCTGTCCTTCTCCCTTTATCCTTTCTGGAGCAGAGACATGAAACCTAGGAGTACCAGGCCTATTTTTAGACATAAGGAAGGCAGCCACGTGCTCGGGCTCCAGTGGAAAGACTTAAGGAGGTTAGATCCTAATGGCGTGCCTGGAGGAGCTACTGCACCAGCCTTGGTCTGCCGAACTCTGGAAGTGATACATAAGAATAAACGCCCTCTTCTTCAAGTCTCTGTCAGGTTTCTGTTATGTGCAGCCTAAGTACAACAGTGGTCAGACGTGCTTGTACAGAAACCTCCAAGTGTATTTCTGATGATTCCTTAGGATGGAAGAATGGAAGCAGAATTACTGGGTCAAAGTATTGAAGTATTGTTTTTCTTCAGTCCTTAGAAATATTTTTTCTAGTTTCATTGAGAAATAATAAACATCACTGTATAAGTTTAAGGTATACAGCATAATGGTCTGATTTACATCCATTGTGGAATGAAAAGTATTTAAATATCATTAAGCTTTTATTCATTTACCATCTACAAGACCTCACTGTACTTCATCTGTAACAGTGTACCAGCCATGAGCTGGCACCAGCCATTTCATTTTTTGTTAATTTGATGTATTGAAAGAAATTTCTTTTGTTAAATTGATTGGAGTGACATTGGTTAATAAGATGATTTAGGTTCAAAGTGTACATTTATGTCATATGTATATTGCATAGTATTGAAACTTTAATAAATTTAGTTGGTATTTCTTTGATTTACCAGGAAGGCTGAACTGTTTTTCATAGGTTAACAGACCATTTTGTATTTTTTTTTTTAATTAACTTCTTGTTCATTTTCCATTAGTATAGTCATATTTTTCTTACTAAATGGTAATCTGTAATGTCAGTTTTTTGTCGTTGTTTTCCGTTTCCCAACCTGTATCTGGTAAGAATCACCTATATTCTTGTTCTTTGTTTTTATTTTTTTACATTTTAAACTTTATTTTGGTATATTTTTATTTTGGTATACTTTTGTTCCTGAATAATTAATTGTCCTAGAACTACATCTGCATCTCACTTATTTGAAAGACCATCAAAATGAGAGAGAGAGATTCTTTAAGTTTTGGGGTAGAGAAGGGAAAGAATGGCAAAGTCAGAGCCTTTCTAGATTAACTCCAAGATCCTGCTTAATATCCTAATAGGTTTCATTACTGCAAGTCAACCAAGACTGGGGACTTGTCAAAATCCCATCCTTCACCAGCCACATCCATCAGAAATTATGCATTTCAGAGCAACCATATCTGTCTTTCTCCCATTTTAAAACCTAGTGTCTTAATACTCAAAAGTGATTTGTGTGGGGGGTTAGGGAGCCCTGAAATAGACTCTCTCTAGATTCCACAAACTAGTCCTGAAGCCAGTCTGCAGTACTGTCTTTAATGGACACTTACTCATTCTACAAGCCAGGTATGTTTTAATCCGTATCATTGCTTTATCTATCCTTGTACCAACACCACACTTTTAATTGCTGTAAGTTTTAACATGTCTTGGTATCTAGAGGTGGGAGTCTTGAGGGCAGAGACTTTCTCTTTATTCATCACTATATCCTCCATACCCAGAACAGTAGCATATTAAGAGCATTATAAATATAGTTAGAATGAAGGAGAGTGTTTCTCTCGTATATTTTTTTTAACAGACCAGTGCTTGTCAAAGTGCAGATCCTGAACTAGTAGCATCAGCACCCCTGGGAACTTAAAAATGCAAATTCTCGGGGCTTGCCTACAGAATCAGAGGATAGAGCCCAGGATTCTAACAAGCCTGCCATATAGTTTTGATGGTCAAATTTAAGAAATATTGATAAGGCCTATTACATTATTACAATAAGTGGGATAAAATAAAAAATTTAAATATGAAAGACTATATAAAAGGTCTTATTTAAATTTATTCATATTGATGAAGTCTTTACCATGGGTGATATTTCTAACAACGTAAGTGTAAGAGTTACCAGCCAGGCAGCACATCTTGTGATGAAAGACCAAGGTATGTTGGCATGTGAGACATGATGAGCAGTCTTAAGAAAAGTTTCCCCTTCTCTAAACTGAGAACGGTAGGCCCTGTTAATGCTGAGAAAAGTGAGTTGGGGGCCAGAGAAGAGGCTAGTCCTCTTCCCTCGTGAACTGCCCCCACTTGTTCTCAGGACCGGATCACAGGAGCAGGGCTAGACAGGCCAATGATGTGATGCTGGGGCAGAAGCAGGGGTCCTGAAAAGAGCCTGGAACGTGGTGCCCAAAAGAAAGAAGGTGCTGAAAGAATGATGAGGACATGTCAAAAGGACATAAGTGGAGGAGAAGGGATAGGTCCTACAATGAACACCATAATTACTAATGGCCAAATCTGGAACAATCTGAACAAGAAAATAAATAATGATAGTAGTAGACTGTAATCCATAGAATAAAATTCTCATTAAATTTTTATTAGGCTATAAGTAAACTGTTAAGTAAGGGAGACGGAGTAATGATGGAAACAGAAAAATCATCTGGCAAATTCTACAGTAATAAGTTGCAATGGACCACGTGGCAACCTCCAGACAGGTGGTCCTACTCCTTGATACCTGTGAAAGTTAACTTTCCATGGTGAAGATGTCGCACATGTGATTAAGGCTTTCAAATAGATAATCCTGGATAATCTAAAAGCCATCATTAATTTCCTTATCAGAGAGAGAGGCAGAGGGAGGTTAGACAGACAAGGCAAAGTGAAGACAGGCAGAGATGGGAATGATGTGGCTCAAAGCCAAAGAACGGCAGAAGCGGGAAGAAGCAAGAACATTCTCTCCTAAAGTCTTGGGAGGGAGTGCAGCCCTGCCAACACCTTGACTTCAGCCTAATGGAACTGACTTCACCCTTCTGGCTTCTGGAAATCAGAGAACACATTCCTGTTTGTCTAAGCCACCAAGCCTGTGATAATTTGTTATGGCAGCCATAGTAAAAAAATACACAAGTGGTGTTGGAGAGATTCCTCAAAAGATTTGAAAATTAGTGGCCAATATTATTGGAAAAATAATATTTACACAGTTTCAAAGTATCTCTCCACTAGATACTTAGTAATTAGCAAAGGAAAATCAATAACTTTACAGTGGAGAAGCCAGATGCCAGCTTATCATAATGGTCAAAGGTAATATTATTAGTAATAAGTCATACTGACATCATGACCTGATAGGACACAATGAAAAGGGCACATCACTCCAAAGGCCAAGATCTTGCTAGCGCCTTGCTTTTCAAGGGTAAGTTTCAACGACAACCTGTGTCCACTACTGAAGGGGACGGCAGTGGCACACAGTAATGTCAGGAATGTTCATAAGAAAAAATACATCATGAGAACCAACAACAAAAATAAAACATGCTAAACTTTGTTTTCAATAGCCACATTAATAAACTTCTAGAACATCTATAACTGAAAACTAATTAATGGCAGTCATTTATTATATACAGCTCATTTTATTCTCAAGACAACCCTAACAAGTAGCCTCACTATTCCTTGGGGGGAGAGGGTGGGAGAAAACAAGCTCACACACCCATCATGTGTCAGAGAAGACATCAAAGTAAAGGCTACCCAGTACCTAGTCAGTTTTCTCTTAAAACACACTGCCACTTGTTCAACATATAAAACATTCATCCCAACTGAAGACTGAGTCTCAAACTCCTAAGAACTGAGAAACAAATGACATTTTCATACACGTCTTTCCACACTGGTTATATCCCAAATTTTATTGTCCAGCATGAAGCTTCTGATGTCGGACAAGTGCTAACTGTGACTGAAGGATTTCCCACATTCGACACACAAGTAAGGCCTTTCTCCAGTAGGAATCCCCTAATGTTCACTAAGGCGTGCTTGCTTGTAGAAAGTTTTTTCACACTCACTACACTTATAAAGTTTCTCTCCAGTGTGAGTTCTCTCATGTTCAACAAGAGATGAGTTCTGAGTGAAGGCTTTGCCACATTTGTTACATACATAGGGCTTCTCTCCTGAATGAATTCTCTGATCCTGCGTGAGGCATGTACTCTGATCAAAGGCTTTCCCGCACTCATTACACTTATAAGGTTTATTCCCAGAATGACTTCTCTGATGATGAGTAAGGCAGACGCTCTGGCTGAAGGCTTTGCCACATTCAGTGCATTTATAACATTTCTAGCTGGTATGAATCTGCAGGTGTTTAATAACGGAGGAGCTCTGACAAAAGGCTTTGCCACATCCTATGGCTTTATAGGGTTTCTCTCCGGTATGAATCTTCAGGTGCTAGATGAGGATCTCTCTTGTTTGAAAGGTTTTCTCACATTCATTACATTTATAAGGTTTCTTTCCTATATGAATCCTCAGATGTTGGGTAAGATTTGACCTTACAGAAACAAGTTCCACACTCACTACACACACAGGACTTCTTGCCCGTGTGAAGCCTCTGATGCTGAGTGAGAGAGGATCTCTGAGTAAAGAATTTTCCACATTCACCACACTTCGAAAGGTTTCTTCTGCATGTTAAGTCTCTGATGTTTTATTTGCAGTGAAACTCAGCTGGATCACATGCTGCTTGTAACAGTGAAGGGCTATTCATCCACTAGGTTCAGGTTTAGAGGAAATTTTGCTCAAATTCATGATATTTACATGGTACTTTCTCCAAGGTGATTCTTGTTAGAGTAACACAGTTCTCCTGGGAAAGTTTATATGTGTGCACGTGTTGTCTTCTCAGTCATTCCTGTAGGATTTCCCCTGTTTCTTGCTCAGCATGCATCTTCAACTTCTCAAGATGTGAACACCTGAGCCCAGGCTCTCTGACTCGCTGCATCTTCCTCAAGACATTTAACGCTGTGCCATCAGGGCTGGTCTTCTTGCCTGAAAAAAATATTCACAAAGAAAAATGTCCTCTGTGCAGAACTGGGGACCTGCATGTGGAGGCTTCATTTTCATCCTCTTCTCGATAACAGAGAAAGGGGATCACAGTGATGTGGGGGAAAGATTAGAATAGGCGATAGGGAGAAAGAGATTCAGTAGTGTCTTGTGAAGTCTATAATATTCCTTCTAGTGATTGATCCTAAAACACTCAATTACTAATAATCCCGCTAATTTTGGATCAAACAGTGATAAACAGTAGGAGAATGTGACAGAGATAAGTATACTAATCTTGTGTAAATTAAGCATTGGGGAAAATTACCACCCACCTATAGTCTTTACACCTCAAAAAACAGGTGAAAATAAATTATATTTCCTTAGGTTGCCTATAAGCAATATCTTGGCAGACTAGTGATAATTGAAAGTTTCTCTCTCAAGAATTCAAAAGTAATCTAGGTTGTAACTTACTAGGTTCATTTTATCAATTTTTCCTTATTTACTCACCTGATAGGTGTCTCTTTGGATCTCTGTTTCTCTCCAAAACATTCAGCATCTATAGCTCTCCCCCTAGGTACAACTGGGAAATCTCTAGAGCCCTGCTAACTTATCTGTACTGTAACCAATTACTCCATAGCCTTCTTCCAAAACAGGCCACTCTCACTCTGATCTGAATAGGTTGGTGCCATTTCTGGGTGGTTCTGTGTTTTCAGTCTGAAGGGTCTAGGTACAGTGTCACTTCGGGTCTGCCACCACTGCTGAATGAGCACCCCCATAACAACCCATCCTGAGCTCTTTACTTAGATTTCACTTACCTAGTGACAAGCTGTTAGGAACACAAGTACCATTGGTTTCTCAGGGACTCTTCCCTCGAGGAATGGCAGGAATCTGAGGCACAAAGGAGAAAGAACACCTATAAATCATCGGCCTACTTCCTCCATACTCTGGATTCAGGGGGATCTAGGACTATCCCATCCCTAACCAAATGAATACCATTGTTCTCCTAGAAGACTATTACGAAGGACAAAAAGTCAATGAGTGGGTAGACTTCAGAGAGATGTGACAATGCACAAAGAAAGAGGGCAAGTTTTCCTAAAGAATAAGAGTCCTGGAGTAAAAAGAGTTAAGGTCGGAGCCCAAAGCACACCTTTCCTATATCTAATGCAGAAGCCACTGACTTCAGAAGTCAAAGACGGTATGACAGGAGAGGGCAGTGAGACAAGCCCTGGATTGAGTTAAGAGGTCGTGATTCTAGTCTCTGCTCTGCCACTGACTTGTTCAATGACCTGAAGCAAGTCACTCAATTTCAACTGTGATTTTTTCCTTATCTGTGAAATGAAATTGAAAAACTAGATATCTTAAGTTTCCTTTAGTCTCAGCATTCTGTGATGCTTTGGTTCTAAAGACAGGGGACAAGAGCAAAAACCTTAAATCAAGCCCTTCCGTCGGTCTTTGATTGAAACTGGTTTTTCAACATTTTATTTGAAAAGTACTAACTGAACAGCTACTACGAGTCAAGCAGTGAGATCACCTCTTGAGAATAAGCTGAGTCAACAGCAGGGATTCTCCCCAGCAGTTATTTTCCACAATCATAGGTGGAGGGATTTCAGGAAAATAAGACTGCCTCTGTGTGAAGCAGAATCTCCAGAAAGGACAAGGGGTGTCTGCTGGAAGCAGGGCCCCTCTTAAGAGGAAGGTTTTAAGAACCACTCTGAATAGAAAGGAACGAATGCTATTAAAATGAAGAGACCTGGTTTCCAGTCTAATGCAGCCCAAACCACCAGCATCTTATTTGACATTGAACAAAGAATTTTCAAACTTCTAGTAAGATTTTGATATTCTTGTCAAATGTGAACCACCACACCTTTTCCTTGTGGAAAATTCTTCTTAATGTTTCCAAGCACTTCTTCCTAGACATTCTGAAAGAATTTCACACGTCTCTACTGTGGCACTTTCCACCCTGCGTTTTAACAGTACATCGTCTGCCTCCGCTAACCTTGAAGACAAGCATAGCATGGGCTCGGACTAGCACTCTAGGGTTGAATCCCTGTTCCACCATTTATTAGCTAAGTGATCTTGGGTAAGTTACTTAACCTTTCTGTGCTCCAGTTTTTTCAAAGGTTAAATGGAGATGATGCTACTACTTCAAAGGGCTGTGAGAATGCATAAATGAGTTAATCCATGAGGCGTATGTGCAAGTTTGCCGGCTGGTAAGCGTTCAATAAATAGAATCTGCTGTTAAATAATTATTGAGTCTGAGTCTTCACACAGTACCTACTCTGTTACTATTAGAGAAGAATAAAAATTTAATGAAAGGTAGGCGGTAGCTTACATACGGTACACGCATTCAACCCGCACAACTTTGTGAAGTGACAAAGCAAGGATGGGATTCGATTCTGGGAAACTGTAGTACCTAGAAGGTCGTTTGCTCGCTCAAATGCATACACGTGGAACCCAGGTCTCCTTACTTTCAGAGCACGGTTCTCGAACAGCTTTCTCCCGTCCGTCTCCAGGGCGAGGGGGCTCCAGCCCCTGGGCCTCCGCTCGCCTGGAAAAAAAAAAGGGCGCTGCGGTCCGCCCGCCCCGGGTCCAAGAGAGGTGCTGGGGAGGAGCCGCCGCAGCTAGGTAGTTGACACGGTTCAGCCCAGGGCGACACGCCCCTCGCGACTCTGGGCCGCCCCAGCCACCCCAGCACGCCCCGGACGCTCCCGGCTGGCGTGACGTCACCAGGCCGCGCCGCCGTGGAGAACCACTGCCGCCTCCTCTCTAGGACGGCGGGAGGGAGGCTTCATCTCGGTGGTTCCGCCCGCGCGCAGAGCGCGGAGAGTCGGTGCCCCGGAGCCCGGCTGCGGGAGCTGTGCGCAGACCCGTCGCCACGCGCCTCTTTCGGACTAAGGAGGCTGAAAGGGGCCGACCACAAGAGCTCTTATAACGGGTTAATTCATGCTACAACACATGTATCGTCCTAAAACCGTTCCCACTGTCCTTTGGAGGTCTTCTCACGGCTTTCATAAAACTGGCTTCGATCTTCCTTACTCACATTCTCGCCAGTCAGAAAATTGGCTTTCTCTCAGAAATCCCAAACACCCTACTGCTCTGGCATCTTCTTCGTTCAACAATTGGCCCAAAGAACAAGAGCTCTGCTTCGGGCTTATGTCCCAGATTCTCAGTGTGTGAACTTGGGCAAGTTACTTTACCTCTCTGGGCGTTTCCTCAGATCGTAGCGGTACTAAATGTCATAGGGTTGTTCCGAGGAACAAATGAGCTTAATTCATGTGAGTAAATGTTTGTCCTGTCGTGTTTAAAAACCCCAGCTCCAGCCAGTCCCCGTTCTGCGTTGGCTTCCTGACCTTTCCAGCCCTCCATAGTGCCCCTGTCCCCCATCTGCAAAACTTCGGATGTTGCTGGTCCTCGTTCAGGAAGTATCTGCACATAAGGGCTCCCCCCTGCCAGGTGTAGTCCAGGGATAAAGGCATGGGCACCAGGCACCTGACTCACTTCCAAGCGTTCCTGTCAATCTGCAGGCCCACGAAACAGGGCTGCGCGCTTAGTACCACACTCCTCGTGGGCAGCAGCAGACACCGAGTGAACACCTGAATAACTGGATGAGACGCAAAAGACCACTTGCTCAAATTTTCAGATGGGCTGCTTTCCCAAAATGGAGTCCCTAATTTAGAAACTCCAATTAGGTGTGCAGATGCCGCAGGCTGAAATCATCGCTAATCATCTTCAGCGAAAACCCTTGTAGAAATGTCAGCCGACATGCTAGGGAACAACGCCGCGCTAGCGTTTTTACCAGTTTCATATTCTCAGCACTTCTGTGGAATCATAAGTTCCTACCCCAGCCTAATATCGCACAGGCCAGACAGCCTAGACCTAATCATATTTTCCCTGTTAGGCTTCAAAGAATGTCTAAATTGGCAGGCTAAGCTGTGTGGAAACTAACCATGGGGGGTGGTACCCCAGGCAGGACAGGATACTAATCACAGGAATCTGGCTTAAAGCAGTTTGGGCTGAGCTGATTTCACTGAAAAGTGGAAAATGGATGGGAGGGGTGCACACCAAAATCATTCCACAAAACTGTAATAACCTTAGCCCTGCTGTGACCAGTAGCTGAAGGAGAGTAAAACTGGAACCACGTGGGATAAAGGCTAGACTTCTGCTAGGAAGAAAGATGCAAACTCAACTTATTTCTCACCCTCACTTACATGTAGGAAGGTCTGACACTGAGGGCCAAAAAACTTCTTGATCTAAGGTGAGCTCCTCCCATCCTCAAGAGTAAGGCAATGTTAGAACTTTAAGCAGTCAATATATTTGTGTCTTATAACACAGTAACATGTAGCAGAGGTACAATCAATAAAGTAAAATCTGAAGGGTGAGAACACGAGGTTCAATTTCACTTTTCCCTTTTGTTGTTTTGAGGATCTAATGTGACTTTAGCCCTTATGTTCTTCTTAAGTCGGTAATGAAATTTCAGCACTGTGCATAAGCAACACATTCCAGTTCTATTTCATTCCGAAGCCCAAGGAAAGCCATGAGCTCAGTAAGTACTTCCACGGTGGGAATCCTAAGCTCAACTGCTATCCCGTAGGGCCTGCATCATTGTTCTGCTACTGCTTATTTTCATAAAGATTCCAGGTGACGTAGCTATGCTTCTATAGCTGCATGCATTTCCCTCTTCCTGTTGGCCCTGACACCAACATATCTGAAAGCACTTTGTAAAACTATAATAGGACATTTACACGCCTAATTTACAACAAAAATTTTTTTTTGGCTACAAAACATTTCCTAGGGGATCCTCTGCTTAATATAACCACACACTCCATATCGTGAGAAAAGGTTCTAAATTCTTGCTCCTTATAACACTTCATGGACATACTCGTGTACTCACCATACCTCCCTTCTGCTGGTTAACTGTAGAACTAAGTCACAAGTTGGCATGGAGAAATTCTGACTCAATATTTTAGTTGAGCTCGACAAATATTTATTGAGCAACTTCTAAGTGCTAGACTGTAGATACAAAGATGAATAACTATCACATGGCCCCTGCCCCGATGGAGCTGACAGTTCAGTTGGAACAGAAAGATTTGTAAACAAGTCATCACAATGTGTGTCACATGAAAATAAAATGAAGATACAAAATACATAAATAATTAAAAATAGGTGAGGTCAAAGACAGCTTTAAGGCAATGTTGCCTGCACACATTTCTAAGTGACAAATGGAGCTTTCCAGGCAAGCAGAAGGAAGAGAATTTAGGTAATACGGATAGTACATGCCAAAGTAGAGTTCAATGGTAACACAGAACCCCAGGAATCTGCACTATGGAACAGAATGTGCAAGGCAGGGCTGACAGCTGAGAATGGCAATATAGGCACAGGCCGGAAGAGACCTTCAGTGCCTCTTTGGGGGCTAGAACTTTATTCTGAGAGAGAACAATAGTGCTGCCACAGTTGTCTTGCAAGGACCATCTAGTAGGGCAAAAAACTTGGAAGACTGGTTAAGAAAATATAAAAATCCCCTAGGAAATAAACTGGGGAGCTGGACTAAAGCAATGGCAGTGAAGATGTAGGAAACAGTATCAACAGGATACAGTGGTTGATTGGATATGAAGACTCAAGAAGAGGGAAGACTGAGGAAGAGGACAATTCTTAAGTTTGAGGCCAAGCAGAAGTGACTCTGTACTTGGTGGGCCAACACCTGAGAACAAATTAGGAACAAATATTTGCAAGTGTGAGAATAGGGGATGAAGGCAGTAGAAAGGTGATGAGTACCTTTCCTTCCTGTTTCCCCAGGAAGTGAATAACGGCACCACTCTATTAGCTTGAAGAGTAAAAACTCAAGAATTGTGCCCATTTTAGAAAATATTTCTAACAAGAACTTAGACATTTTTCACCCTTAAGGTTTTACCATTTTTTCCTCAAGAAAACTCTCCTTATCCTTCCTCATCTCCACTCAAGACTCCAGAAACAGCAGTGTATAAACATTACAGTAAATACCTACATATCAGGAAGTTCCTAAAGTTTCTCGTGGACAAAGATTAGAAAATATTAATCCAACAAATAAATATTTATTGAACATTTACTACGTGCTAGCAATATGTTCTATTGTGTTATTTTTTCATTTGGAAAGTATAAATACCCTGACATTTGCTTTCAGTATACTATATATATATATATATTTATAAGCATAAAATAAAAACTTTTCATTGGGTTATTTTTGCCAATAAGGTATATTAATTTACTCAAATATAAATTGTCCTGTGCCAGGCTTTGAGAACATAATCTTCACAGCTGGAGAGAGAAAAGTATATGTGACATTTCTGCCACATTCCTCTTAATGATAATTAAGGGCTCACAGCAATGGTTAAAAGAGTTGCTCTGGAAAAAAATCAATACTGAACTCCAGTAATCGACCATTCCAAAATCATCTTGCTTTGTTATTAGTAATCATATTTTTTAAAAAACTGCATAACCTTCAGAATATAAAAATGATTTCAAATACCATTCAGACTGTCCTCACCTAACCTTCCAGATCTGAATCTCTGGGAAGCAGTTAAGAACATAAAAGGGAGTGGGGGGATAGAGGCAACACCTGCCCTTTCTCTCAAAAGAATAAAACACCATCAAAGTCAGTGGCCACCCATGACATCTTGGTTTTCAGGGATCTGAAAGAGGAAATCCTCTTTGGAGTTCTTTCCAAATCCATCCCATGAGAAATGTTTCCCCAGATACTCTGAACCGGCAGTGAAGGTAAGTATGCAGGAATAAGAAGGGTCTGATAAAAACAGAAACATCTGAGATCTAACCAATCTGTGGTCATAGCCACCAACGGCATGACGACGTGAAACCCAGCCCACACTGCTACAGTGACCAACATGTTCAGAAGGGGTGATCCAGCAGCCTCCAACGGCAACCAACCCGAAAAGCTGTTTTCCTTCATCGCTTATGCTTTCTCATCCCTAAAGGCCATTGTTTGGACACTGTTAACCTTAGTAGGTCCCCCTTCCCTGGTCATCATGACGAGCCAAACTTACAAGAGGCAGGTGCACACCTCAGTCCAGAGCAGAGATGTTGGAGGCTTGCTCAGTCATTTGCCGGATTCCTGCCGAGGCCTCATCACCAGCAGTCCAGCACAGGCCATTTCCCTCCTAGGTAAACCAGTATTCCTCTGGGACAAAGGCTGGGCCTTCCTCTCCATGGCCTTCTGAGCAAATGACTCCCTTCCCACAAACCGGCATCAAAAGAAGTCTCTTTTGACTTATTTCCTTACTAGCCCTGAGTCACCCTCCAGCTGGAAAGGATCAGGGAAGATCTCCCTCACCAACAGAGCCTTTTTTTTTTTTAACCAACAGACCAGACCTATATTGATCAGCCCAGTTCTTGCCACTTATCTCCTTATTTGCTGAATGAACATGGGTTGTCTTTTACTTGTCTCCCCTTCATGGGACCACTTCCACAGGCTGAGCAGCCTCCCCCACAGTAGCACGGGTAGACCTGCTGGAGACATCTGGAGGCTACTCAGCATTACCTCAGGACTGCTGCCGCCTCCACAGTGACAGTGTTTGGAAAAGCGCCTCGGCCTGCTGGTCAGTGAACATACAAGTTTGGAAGGTGGAGCAGGGGTGTGTAAGGGATCACATGTGCTAACTTAACAAATGGCACCTCAAGGTATGGGAGTCACATGGGGAGATGAGTGGCAGCAGCAGGATTGACTGAAAAGCAGGAACCTTCTTTCTACCCTGTTCTCCCAGATGCTCACCTGTAGGTTCTGCATTCTCCAAGTCCCCAACTACATTTCTGTAAATGCACTTTTGAGTGCAGTTAGCCAAGGCTCCTTCACCCTTCACCCCTCTCTCCGCAGCCAGATTACTAGCCACTGTTTCTAGAAACTGTCAAAACCTACTATCAGGTTCATTCACCACTGTGAAGTTTCTGATGTCTAAAAAGGACTGAACTATGTCTGAAGAATTTTCCACACTCGATGCATTCGTAAGGCTTCTCACCAGTGTGAATCCTGTAATGTTCACTAAGGTGTGCATACTTGCGGAAGGTTTTCTCACACTCGCTACACTTATAAAGCTTCTCACCAGTGTGAGTTCTATGATGTTCAGTAAGAGACGAGCTATGAGCAAAGGCTTTCCCACATACTTTACATTTATAGGGCTTCTCTCCAGTATGAATTCTCATATGCTGAGTGAGGCAGGTGTTCTGATTGAAGCCCTTCCCACATTCATTGCATTTATAAGGTTTTTCTCCAGTGTGACTTCTCTGATGCCGAATAAGGCAAATGCTCTGAATGAAGGCTTTACCACACTCAGTGCATTTGTAGGGTCTCTCCCCTGTATGAATTCTCTGATGTTTAGTGAGTGGGGTACTCTGAGTAAAAGCTTTCCCACATTCCTTACATTTATAAGGTTTCTCTCCAGTATGAATTCGCAGGTGTTTAATAAGGGATGGACTCTGACAAAAGGCTTTGCCGCATTCCTTACATTTATAGGGTTTCTCTCCAGTATGAATTCTCTGATGCTGGGAGAGATTTGCCTTTGTCTGGAAAGTTTTCCCACATTCATCACATTTATGAGGTTTCTCCCCCGTGTGAATTCTCTGATGTTGTATAAGATTTGAGTGTTTGCGAAAAGAAGAGCCACATTCATTGCATAAATAAGGTTTTTCACCAGTGTGAATTCTCTGGTGATGAATGAGGTGTGTGTTCTGATTGAATGCCTTCCCACACCTATTACATTTATAAGGTTTCTCTCCAGTGTGAATTCTCTGATGTTCGCTGAGATGTGAATGATTACGGAAGGAATTCCCACATTCCTTGCATGTATAAGGTTTCTCTCCAGTGTGGATCCTCTGATGCTGAGTAAGAAAGGATCGACATCGAAACGTTTTCCCACAGTGCTCACACCTGTACGGCTTCACTCCAGTGTGGATTCTTTGATGCTGAGCAAGGAATGAGCTACGACTAAAGGCTTTCCCACAGTCTCCACACGCATATGGTCTCTCTCCAGTATGAGCTCTCTGATGCTGGGTAAGGGATGAGCTCTGCGTAAAAGATTTTCCACATTCATTGCATTCCCAAGACTTCTTCCGTGTGGAGAGGGTCGGGCATTTACTCTGATCTGAAATCTCACTGGTGTGTCTGCCGCCTGTCTCCCACTGGTGTAGGCTCTCTTCTGTAGAAACCCTGAGATGTGTAACAAGGCTTGAGGTCAAAAGCAACCTTTTCTCAAAATTATATTCTTGGTTAATCATTTCAGGAGGTGCTTCCCTGTGGATGAAAGTTATTCCCCCAAAACCTCCATCCTGGAAAAAGCATGGCCCAGGGACCTCTCTGGGAGGGTTCTCCTTCATGCTCTCACATGCGTATTTTTCTTCAAATGTAGAATCCTGGGATTCATCCTCTTGGAGTCTCTTTCCTACTATCCCTGGTGAATCCATTTCAGAGACATCCTGCTCTGGAATAGGCTTGTTCGCCCAACCTGTAAGAAACCATCAGAAAGAATATCTCTTGTGCAGGGCAGAATGGAGGCCCCTGAAGTTCTGGGACCTAACTTTTATAGGTCTTAATAAGGATATATTACTTGTCCCAATAAAAGTGGGACAAGTAATTCAAAGTTGCAAATGGTGGAACGGATTTGCGTCAGGATAAGGTGATCACCATTAATGAGGAACTCCATAAAAATGGCAGCTACACACACCCAGGCAGTGAAAGCACCAGGGATGACGGAAATGAGGGGAAACCAACCAACAACAACAGGCTAATGACTAGGGCAAGACAGGAAACGTGGATGGTTTATATTTAAGGAATGGGGAATAGTGGGAGAATGTAAAAGGGCAAATGTAGGAAATGAGAGAGAGAAAAGGAGTACTGGCAAAAGCTGGCCCAAGAGACGCTTACCCACAGCCACCCTCTATCTCCCTAAAAGAGGGTCATTTTATCTCCTGAGCTTCATTCGGTTCTTTTTGTAAAACTTCCAAAGCCCTGCTGTTTCTCCCATTGGTTGCCCTTAATCACTCACCTGGACAAATCTCTCTTCTAATCTCTCTCTCTTCAGCTCCTTGCATACTCAACATCCAAAAATCTTCTCCTTGCTTTAAATGTAAAACACTTCAAGGTTGGAAGGCTGGAAGTCCTGCTCACAGGGGAAAAAAAAAGGGTGGAGGAGGGGATGTCACTGTCCGAGTAACAGAAAATTGAGAAAGAGCTGCCCCCTAAGGATACTATCTAATAACTCACACAAAATATATCAGGACAGCAATGTAACTTCGTCAGTAAGAATCAGAGTTGGCTTTCAGCCTTCTAGGTTCACAAACTCCCTTTGTCAGCAGCCCAAGAAGTAACAGCCAGACAGACTAACAATGATGTTACTTATAATGATAAAGATAACTATGAAGTGGATAGGAATATTCATGTTAATTGAAACACTGTCCATTATACTACAATCTATGTGAAAAGTGAATAAAATAAAACCCTGCATGGGAAAATGGCCTAGAGCAAGGCTAACAAAGTAAGTCTGATCCACCCACTTCCACTGCATGCTTGGAACTGGAGAGTAGTTAGAGAACTCTGCTTGATACAACCTAGATACATGGATTGTCCTTTCTTCTAAATGTCTTATCAAACAGATTTCTTTAGGCACAGTTCAACATAAGAGTGTAGACTGAAGTTTAAATAAAACACTTTGTCAAATAACTTTTGACATATAAAAGAGCTGCAAAAATAGCACAGTTTCCCGTGTCTGCAATGTCAAAATCACAACTGTTTATCCAAAATGTCTCTCCATATAACCTTGACATGAGAAGTAAAATTGGCAGCATTATTTCAAGGAAAAGGGGAGACAGAAAGACGGTTTTAGCATAATCGAGAGCTCAGAAGGCACAAAAGAGCTTCCTTCAGCAGGCACAGCCTGCTGAAGTGCACAATAAGCCTGGTCCTGTGGGCTTCTCATAAAGGCCTGTGTCTCTGTGGTGAGTTTTAAAAGTTTAAGAGAATCCTATCTGGGATTTCCAGTTTCTCTTCCACAGTAGGGACATAAAGGGAACCCAGCACACAATCCTACGGAGAGTCATGAAGCTGAGAGGGGACTGGGTATGATCAGCTAGATGGCAGAGAACAAGTCAGACATGCCCCCTGCCCAGAGCTTACATCACAGCTGGACAAAGACATAAACCAGTAGTAACAAATACAGGGATTATGTAAGTGAGAATATGAGGTGCTATGGAATACCTAGCCTGGGAAAGAGCATCCCTGAAGAAGAAATAAACAGGAATTAGACAGGTGAAGGAGAAAAGAATATACCAGAGAGATGAAAATAGAATATACAAAAGGAATCAAACTCAATACCTTAAGAGAATGAAAGAAATCCAGTAAGTCAAAGTATTAAGCACCAGAAACAAGACATGAAGCCTGAGTCAAGCAAAGTGCAGATCAAATACTATCCTGCAAACCATTTTAAGGCATTTACCCTAAAGTGAGCAGAAAGCCATTGAAGGGATTTGAAAAGTTTGAAAAAAGATGTGACATTATTAGATCTGCTGTTTTTTTAAAAAAAAAAACACACATTCTGTCCATAGCAACAGAGAAAAGACATATTCAAGGGGTGAAGAGGCAAGATGAAGGCTGAAAGATCTCTTGGGCAGTTATTTCAGCAGTCCAATCAGGGACTGGACTACCTAAGAGACAGAATCCACAGGACCGGATGAATACTGGGGCAGGGGCCGGGGCGGGGAGAGGGAGAAGTCAAAGATAATTTGCTGGGTTTTGCCATGAGTGATGACAATATTCTTTAGTGAGACTGGAACCCTGGTTTGGGGAGGAAGAAGATATATTTAGTTGTGAAGTATCCAAACAGAAAGTAGGCGTACATATTTGGAACAGAGGAGAGAAATACGTGCTGAAAACTTGTATTTAGAGTATTTGTCATAAAGAGAGTAACTGAAATTCTGGGAGTAACAGATGAAATAATCAAAGGGCTGTGGCTAAGAAAACCTCACCAATGAGTTTACACACTTGAGAGGAAGTTTAACTTTGGCTTTTGATTTTAGTGAGTCCTAATCCCCGAAGAGAAATAAATAATTTAATATATGATAAAATAAGCATTTATAAAAAATTGATTATTTATAAATTATGTTGGGACTATTGCTTACCTACTTGAAAAAAAAAACACCTAGTGAGATTCATACCTCACACCATATTTCCAAATAAATCTAAACTGATTAAGCAGTTAAATATAAAAAATAAAACTGCAAAATAAAATATTAATAAATAATTAAGTTTAGGGTTAGAATGGCCTTTTCTAAGCATTATGCAAAAAAGAAAAAACCACAAGACAAAACCAGATAAATCTGGTCACAGAAAAGCAATAGTCTCTATATCCAACAATCTAGAAAAAATTATTTCAATTTATACATCAAGGAATATATATACCTAACAGATAAAAGACTTCTTTTTAACAAGAAAGGAAAAGATGAATTGAGAGAAGAATGTTTAGGTACAACAAATAAACCAATATTACAAAAGGCCAATAAGCATATCAATACAAAGTTCCATTTCAGTGGTAATCAAAGAAATGGAAAGAATGAAGAATCGATTTTTATATCAAGTTTGAGGGTTTGTTTTGTTTTTTAATGCTAAAACTCAAGACCAGCAAAGGAGCAGGAAAAGGGAGTTTCTCGCACATCACAGGGGAGCATGTAAACTGGTATCATCTTTCTAGAGGTCATTTGGCATCTTAAGTTGTAGGATCAGATGCAGTTGGGACATAGTCATTACCATTTTGTGGGAACAGGAACTCAGACAATACTCATCATGTACATATAACACAGTATCTTAGAAGACCCTCAAAGTCATCAGTATATGTCATAAAAATGCCTACATACTTTGACCCAGTAATTCTACTATTAGAATTTTCTCATAGAGAAGTAACTTCCCAGAGAGAAAAAAAAACTGAATCTTTTTGTTACTTGTAAAAAAAAAAAAAAAATCCCCACCATAGTTGTTGGAAAACACAATTTTCTAGTGAAGCTTAGCAAACTATGGTACTTCCACTTGGTGGAAATTATATAAACATTAAGATTAAAATTAAAAATAAAAATGTGACCATTTGGAAAAATGCTTATGTTATATGTGAATGGGAAAAACTCCAGGATATTAAAATTTCAAGTAAACATAACATATATGTATGTCAAATATACATATAAATAAGATCAAGGAGAATTAATCAATCATCAATCACTATATGGTAAAAAATGATTTTTCCTTCTAGTTCCAAATTTCCTCTATTATCTTTATTTTCCTTTAAAAAAAAAACTAACTTAAATCTCTAACAATATCAAATTCTTAACCATGATCACCTTGATTACGCTTATGGTAAACTTTTAAGGCCTATATTTCTGTAATGCTTGAAAATTTTCCTGCACACACACACACACACACACACACACAAAAATACTTCTGTAATAAAAGTGAAAAAATATAAACAGATGAGGAAAGAGATTTATGTACAAAGATATTATTATAATTGTAAAGAAAAAACAGAAATAAACATGGATAGCATATCAGTATGAGATTTTGAAACTATTAAAAATCATGTTTTTAAAGAATATTCATGATGAAATAGTTTGTTAAAAGAGGATACGAAACACTAAAACAAAAATATGCACACATATATCAGCACTAAGTAAGCATTGAATAAACAGAAACAATACAGATATTTACAACACACGCACACACACACACACAACAAAGGAAAACCAAAATGTTAAAACAATAGTCCCTAGGACATTTAACAGGTTGTTTTGTCCTTTATATTCTTGTATTTATTTTATTTTCTCTATAATAAACATGCATTACTTTTGTAGTCAGAAAAATAGTCTAAAAATGAATCTCGCTCATGGGTTTTAATATCCCAAAAAACAAATCAAAACAAAGGCCAGATCCCAAGGATATGGTATTGGTCTCCCATTCAGAATAAGATTAAAGTGAATTGGACTGAGAGTCAAGAAACTGCTCTGTCATAGCCTATATGACTGGGCCTGCACGACAGGCTACTTAATTAAAAAAGGTGACAAATCAGATAATATCCATGAGTCCTTCCAGCTCTAACATTCTGTAAATCCTTGATTAAATGAGTTAATTCATATGAAGCATTTATGAAAATCTGCCACAAAATAGGTACTAAACGGGTTAAACTAAAACCTGCGGAGAAGAAAAGGCATCTTTGTAACCACCACTTGCCTTCAACTGTGGATGGATCATCTTAGCAGTCAGCAGTTCCAGTCAAACTGCAAACTTTTTCTGTAAAGGGCTATAAGGTAAGTATTTTAGGCTTCGTGGGCTAAACGAGCTGTTACTGTCTCTCTGTCACTACTCAACTTTTCCTTTATAGTCTGAAAACAGAACTTGACAACATGTAAACAAATGAGCTTAGCTGTTTCAATAAAACTTTACAAAAATAGGTGGTACAAAAACATGGGCAACAGTTTGCTTACTCCCTGGTCGGTAAATTCTCCAGAAAAAAAAAAAAATGTACAGATGTTTTCACAAGTGCCTAATGTAGAATAATCTCATTTTCGGTGATTTTAAGATGCAAAAAGGTTCTGTCTGAATCCAGATTTGGGGTGAGATGAGTATTCTGGTGAAGGGTAAAAGGAAACAAGCTTTTCAATAGCTTCAATCCGTTAAAAGTAACAAGGAGCTGGCTTCCTCCTCATACCCTGCAAGTTTGTTCTCCGCTGCTACCTCCTTAACCCCTCGAAAATTAGCTGAAGGATTCTGGGCAAGCCAGGTGGTGTTCTTCAAGAATCTGAAACCACGATTCTTTCAATAAGACCACACTTAAATGTACACTTTTTTGGACTTGTAAGTTGGCCAAAAGTAACATACTCAGGCTGCAGCTGCACGCTGGCTCTACCTCTTCTGCAATCTTAGGTCACTTACTAGCAATGTGTCCTTGGACAAATTATGTAGTCTCTCCGTATGTCAATTTCTTCGTTAAAAACTACAAGCAGTTGTTGTGATGGTTAAATAAGTTAGCACAGCTGCTTCAAACAGTGCCTGGTACACGTTAAGTGCTAAATAAATGTAGTATAGTCATAAAAACCTGCTCACATATATCTTATCTTCCAGCCCTAGACTGAAAGCATCTTCTCATTCGGTAGGTTTCAACGTCACTCATTCTGTAACCCCGCCCCTGGATTCCGTGTAATACTGCCAAGTAACGAGTAGCAGAATTTTGATGGAAAACGCTGACGTTTGCACACGTGCTATCACATACATGCTGTCAACTGAGCCTTACACAGGAAGGCAGGGATTACTAGACAGTCCAACTTTAGAAATCAAACAGCTTCTGGATCCCCGAGAATTACAACCCAAATCTCGAGAGTCCCCACCTAGTGCGCTTAGTACTATTTGCCGTCTCCTATTACGACGGTCCCTATAAAAGTTTCCGAGCTGCAGGACCGAGTGGGGGAGGAGGTAGCTGGCATCAAGACCGAGGACTCTAAGCCCCGGGATTGCGTTTCCGAACACGGGTCCTAGCTCTTGACCATTTGTCCATCACACAATCGTCATTCGTTCGTTCGTTCACTCCACCATCTTCTCAGCCGTCTGCTCTGGGCCAGGCCCGGCGCTGAGCCCTGGGCGAACGCAGCGCTGAGGCCGCCGAGAGTCCGGACCGCAAGCGCGGGCGACGACCCCGAAGGATGCGAGTGGGGAGCAGGCTTCCTACACCAGACTCCGGCCGGCCGCCCCCGAACTGCTGCCGGCGGAGCCGCTCCGTTCTCCTCCCTGGCGCCCCGCCCGCTCACCGTGAGGCCCGGAGACTCCCCTCAGGGCGGCGACCGCGGCCGCAGATGCGTCCGGAAGCCCTGCACGCAGGGCTCCCCGCCGCGGCCGGAAGAGCAGCGGCGCGGCCGGCATTGCGTCACCCGCGGCCCCGCCCCCTGCCCCGCCCCGCCCCGCCCCGCCCCGCCCTCGGCTGCTTCTCTAGGAAGCCGGAGGGCATCTCGGTGGGTCCCTTCAACTCTGGGACTTGGTTGGTCCTGGTTTCACTGCAAAACCCTGCCGTGTTTGTGATGTCCCAGCAAATACTACTTTGGTTTGGAACAGTGACTACCTCATCTCTCAGGAAAACTGTAGATGGGGGCGTTAGAGTTGGAAAGGGTGCTGGGTAGGAGTCAGAATGGACCATCTCAGAAAGGGACTAGAATATTTTATCTTCTAAAAGCCCCCGACTAAGTGCCTTGAATGAGCCATTATTTAGTTAGACTAATGGACAAATTCCCAATCTCGTCTCCCACATACTGACCTCAACCAGCAGCCAGGACCTACCTGTGTCAGTAAAGGACAAGGAGGACAACAGCGATGCCTGGGATTAGGTAAGGACATAGGCCAGGTGACAAGCGGTGATCTCCAGAGAGGCTTGTTGTCAGCAGGTAAGCGTAACAGCTGAGTTGCAGGAGATGAACAATGGCCTAAGACCCCCCTAAAGCACCAACAAAAATCTCTGAGTTCTCTGTTCTTGAAACACCAGGGAAGACTTGCCCAGTGCCAATTCCAGACCTTTTGAATAAAGTTCGAAGGCCTTAGCCTTGCATTCCAGGCCCTCCCCGACTTGACACTGGTCTCCCGTTCTAACCTTGTCTCCCACTGCACCCCAAATGACACTGCCTGTCTTCTCCCAACACATTGCCTTTCCACCACTGTGTCTTCGCCTACCTCGTTCCCTTTACCTGGAATGCCCAACCTCCAAGCTGTCAACCCTTTGAAATCCTAGCTTTTTTCCAAACCCAGCTCAAAGGCCACCTCCTCCAGGAAGCTTAAACAGTTGTTTTATGTCTTTTTGAGCTGTAAGCAGCCTTTCCCTCACCAGCCTTTTCCTATTTCAGTTTGACTTATACTTTGATTATCTCTTTCCATAATTCACCCCACTTGATTTTGAGTTCCTGGGTGACAAGCAACACTTAGCTGGCTAATACTTTTTGTTCCTGGGAGCGTACCTGAGAGCCATACCTTTCCCTGCTTCCCATCCTCACCATTCCCTGGGGGAAATGGTGCAGTGAGGTCTGGCCTCCATTTTTTCTCCTCCTTTATTGCCCCATCCTATGTAGCTTTAGAGACAGGGCTCTCTGAATTTTCTTTCCTTGAGCCCTATTCTTCCAGAGGGCTGGATCCTTTCTGAAGCTGTTGGCTGATGTGGCTTCTACCTGACACTGAGGCTGGGAACAAACATAGGCAAAGGGTGAAGGTGTCAGGAGTCTGAGGCTGCTGGCAAGTGGGAACAGCCATGTGTTGGAGGTTGGAGGGTGTTATTGTACAGATGCACTGGAGGGAGGAGACCCACATTCTGGGCTCAGCTCTGCCATCCGCCTGCTATGGACTATGGGGCGGGTCACTTAATCACCTCTCCTTGTCCACGTTCATTTCCGAGCCGAGCTGGAGCAGAGCTGGGCACCTTTGGGAGCGCTGCTGGTTCTGAAACAGCCCACTGGAGACGGCCCAGGTCTATGGGGAATTCAAGAGGTATAGATATGGCTTTGTTCTCTTGACTTCTGTCTCCAATCAGATTTTAAATTCAAGAGGTAGATGCAAGGTCCTCTTCCATTTTGACCAGAAACTCAAGGACTCTCCATTTCTACAACACTGATTAAATGTTAATCATTTGGAAATTTGGGGTATCAAGAAATTCTTAGCCTGACAATTTTGCAGTTGTCAAGTTGTCAAATGTAGACTTGTAGTGTGCTATGATTTAGGGAGCTTAGAAGGCTCACCCTGACATTTAGAATACCGTATCCCCTTTCGAATTATAGCTGACTTTGGAAATAACCCAAGCAGAGAAGACACATAGGATCGTGAATCAAACGGATCTTCACAGACAGAACTGTACACTGAAGTTAACAGGATGAACTTTAAAATCCTGTCCATCAGAGTAAGCAGTTTGAGCCTCTCAGAACCCCAGACCCTTGAACAGAAGACATGCTTAGAGTGGCATCTTGAAAAGCATCAGTCTTCTCTCACCTAAACTCACCAGGCTGCTAAGGGCTGAAGTCCCGGTCTTAGAGCCTGTTCCCTCCCCTCTATACTGTATAGGTTAACCTTTTCTTAAAAAGAAGAGTATAGTTATACGTGTGTACATAAAAATATTAAAGTAATAATCCTAACCATCTGCCACTTATTCAAGAAGAGATGTATTACCTTCAGACTAAAAGAAAAACATGACAGGAGGAATTCGGCACATGTAAGTATGTATAGTAATGTTGATTGTTGCCCATGACCATGATGAGCTGAGTATCAGCCCTCTGGATAACTCGGGATCTGGTCCTCTGTCAGGCGCAGATCTGCACAGTCCACATCTCTGGCGGGTCAGTTTTAGAGATTTTACAAAACTGGAAGGTCGACACTCAAAACATCTTTGGCCATTTACTTCCAGGTCAGTTCCAGCATGAGATATAGTTTCCCTTTCAGTCACTAGTAGGCAAGACACGGGTGCTGGGGTCAGTCACCGACTTGATTCTGGGAACAGGGAAAACCTGGGATAAGTCGTAGTTACGACCTTGACTATTAGCACAAGCTGTGCAGTGTACCAGAAGTAGTTGGAATTTCAAGGACGATCCAGAGTATAAGAAAATCTTTATTTCCTGAAAAGTACTTCCCCATGACTCCTTTGGGCAAGAACCGGGGTACTTTCCCTAATTACAAAGGTCTCTTTTACCAAGTGGAGGTGTAGGGTGGGCACACCAACCCAGGCATTCAGGAGAGCAACTGCTAATCTCGTGTGTTTCCGAAACAAGCGTCTGAAACAGGCTGTGCGTCTCCTTGACACTGCTGGGTGTGAGACTTGGCATTGTGTAAACTGCCAGCTGCTTTGGACAGAGACCTGGGAAAGGATTGCTGCGCTGGAAAAGAATTCCGATGGGCCTTGTTTATGTGGCATGCCACATAACCTTGATTTAAGTACAGTTGCCAAGACAATGTGGCCTTGAAACTGGCCATACTACCCGCGTGAGCGCGTGCAGGCTGCTGGTGGAAGGGAAATAAGAGAGCGCACCGGGCAAGCAAGACCAGCAGCTACCGCGGCCTCCTACCGACGGGCTTCGCCGGTTCAGATAAGGCTTTTAACAGTCTGCAAAGGAACTTGGGAGAGGTTTGATAAAAGATAAATTTCTCCCCAAAAAGGTAAAACCATGACTCTTACGCAGATATAAAATGAACAAATACGTGTTAAAGATTGTGTTTAAGCCATTATTAATGAGGGACCCATTGAGATGTTCCAACCAGTTCAGAGAAGCGCAGGAAGGAGACGTTTACACGGCCTGACTTGGTACCCTGCCTCTTAGCGACGAGCACGAATTACCACGGGGCTGTGGGGTAGGGGCGCGGCTTGGAGAGGGCGTGGCTTTCGTTAACCACACCTTGCATTAGTTCTAGCTGTTGGCGTGTCCTCTGCTATGAATGGTTCCTCCCCAACTCCTGCCCCACAGTAAAGAATGTGCACCACAGGTGAGCAATGCGAAGGGGTGAGGCCGGCGTGATAGCCTGGGGCTGCAGACCTGGACAGTGGAGGCAGCCATGGGAAGGGAGGGGACAGAAGGAGGCATGAGAGAAAACTGCTAGAGGTGACCTGTGTGTCCGTCCATCCAGGATGTGACGACTAGTTGGGTGTGCAGGACAACGAGAAACTGGGTGATTCAAGAGATCTTAGCCCAAGTGCTTTGAGCATCACTGACATTAACCCAGAGGAACAGGGGACATTTGGGAAAGGAGCAGGTGGTTGGGGATTTTAACCATATGAAATGCTGGCAGTTCTTTTTCATAGAGCCCCTCAACAGGCCCTGGGAAATGTCACCTTAAAAGCTCGGATGGGGAATTGGGTGGAGTCCCTGGAAAGATGTGGGACCGTGGGAGGCACCGGATCAGAGAGAGGAAGGAGAGGGAGGGATGAGCAAGAGATGGGGTACTCATGTCTGCTCCCTCCCTGCTCGGACACCATGGCTTGGATGTGGCCCTCTCTTGTAACCACAGCTCCTCTGGGAGGCCCTTTGCCTCAGCTCGAGCCACACATTCTCTCCTTGTCCCTTCAAGGTAGGGGTGGCATAGACGCCAGCTGTCGCTGGCATCTGGGGTCCCACTCGCTCCTGCCAGACCTCTGTAAATCTCCCCTTCACTGAACTCTCAGCCTCTTGCTGGGGCTGGCATCACTGGCAGCCAGGGCATCGGAACACTGGACTGTGTTTTGTTTACCAGATCAGGCCAAGTCGGTGTTTCAAGCTAAACACCGCTTAGTGACAGAAGCACAAACATTTCATTTATCCATAAAGCTTTCACACTACAGAAGGAGCCAGTGCGGAAACAGTTTTGGACTCCTGGACACCCCAGCCCGCACGGACCGAGCCCTTCTGAGCAACCAGAGTCCAGAGCGCACAGTGAGCGCCCATGTTCGCCTGGTTTTCCAGAGGCACCCATCTAGGCACAGCTGTCTCCCATCGGGTTTTGAAATCCCCTGTACCCTTTAAGGTTCGACTCAAGTGCCAGTTTCTTCACTCTCTGTCCTCTGAACGTCCCACCATTATCCTGGGCTTTCCTGCCACCGGGATGCCTTGCTTTGTGCTGGTCTTGCTTCCCCTGCTGGACTCTAAGGGCCAGGACCTGGTCTCACTGTGAATGCCTCAGCACCCCCAGCATGGTGCCTGTCGCACAAAAGGCAACAAATTGTCTGCTGAATGAACATAAACCGGCTAAAGGGAGACACGTCTGACGGGTCACCTGCTGGAGGTGCCCACGTCTGAGACAAACTAGCTGGATTTCTCGTTTCCCCCTACGCAGGCTTTGTCTCCTTCTCCCTTCTTACCTGGCCACCGTGAGTCACCGCCAGCTTCCTTCCCCCCTCACTTCCCTCTCCCTTCTGTCAGTCCCCATTCTTACTAAGGCTTTGCAGCTCCTGAAAACAGGTGTCAGAGTGAGAAGATAGCTCAAAGCCCCTCACGTCCAACTCTGGCATCCGACAGCTGTGGAAAATGATGCTGAGCGCGCAGGGGCTCGGCCAGGGGCACACTGGCACAGGGAGCCGAGTTCTGTGGGTAGGACCACGGCCCTGGTTGGCAGCACCCACACAGCAGGGATTTTGACCTGTCTTCCCACCTCCCCACGTGTACCCCAGGCCAGCCACTCCCAGAGACCTGCGGATCCACCTTCACTGGGGTCCACTTAGGCTCATTCCTGGGCCTTGGCTGATTCTGGTCCCTGGGCTCTTCCCCATCCATCAGTGCCAACTTGTTCTCCCAGAGCCAGCCCATGAGGTCCCATCAGAGTCCCCTCCACAAGCATCTTACTTTTCCTGCACACACCTCAACATGTTGTCACTTGCCCTCTAGGGTCATTCAGTCACTTCTGGATTTATGAGTGTATCTCATCACCAAAGACACTGGAAACTTCACAGGAACCTGTTTTAGGCTTGTTTGGCAGCACCTGGCACAGAGCAAGGTTTGTTACTGATCTCGAAAAACGCGGTTGAGTCTAAATGTCACCGAAATGAACACTGAACTCAGAATAAATTTTGAGCAGATAGAGTTTATTAGAGAAATACTGCGCAAGGGAGCATGGAGAGAAAAAACCATGCTCTCGGAAGGCTTTTTGTGGCAGGATTATAGAGATCATCAGGAAGTGGGAAGGGGTTCAGGACCGAGGATGTGACCCCTGGTTCTGCGGTGTCTGCCATGTAGTCATCGGTTTCAAGGTGGTCACGAGATGTTCTTCTCATGGTTAGGGGTCCCCTTCAAGGTCCTGCAAAACAAAGGCTTACGCGAACATGCCCATTAGCCTTTGTGTTTTAAACGACCAGTCCTGAACTGCAGACTCAAGATGTTACCGGTTTCTTCCTCAGAGACCATGGGCACAGACTTAAACCTTAACTGGAATGTCAGCGGGGACGGAAGGGGTCAGACCAGTTGAAAATGAAAAATGAAACCTCAGTATTAGACAAGACGGAGTCTCCCTCCTTTTAGCTATTTTATGCTAGATCAGGTTCACAAGGGCTGGGTTTTCTCTCAGCTGGATCCATGTGAAACCGGGAGCCCATCAACACTGGGCCCTGGCCAGGGAGCCCTGCTGGTGTCTCTTCTGGGCGTGAGTGGTCTGGTGAAAGACGAGGTGGGAGCTCTGGCCAAAGGCCTTCCCGCACTGGGCGCAGCGATAGGGCTTCTCGCCGGTGTGGGTGCGCTGGTGCACCAGGAGGTAGGAACTGCAGGTGAAGGCCTTGCCGCACTCGAGGCATTCGTAGGGCCTCTCGCCCGTGTGGCTCCGCCGGTGCACCAGGAGGCGGGAGCTGCGGCTGAAGGCCTTGCCGCACTCGGGGCACACGTACGGCTTCTCGCCCGTGTGCACGCCCTGGTGCACGCCGAGGCTTGAGCTCTGGCCGAAGGCCTTGCCGCACGTGCTGCAGACGTAGGGCTTCTCCCCCGTGTGCACGCGCTGGTGCCGGATCAGGTGGGAGCTGCGCGTGAAGGCCTTCCCACACTCGCCGCAGCGGTACGGCTTCTCCCCGGTGTGGATTCGCTGGTGCACGATGAGGGTGGAGCTCTGGCCGAAGGCCTTGCCACACTCAGTACATGTGTACAGGTTCCTGCTGGGGGCCGCCAGGCTGGCGCTGTGGCACCTGCCTCCCCGGAGTCGCACGCGGTCCTGGCCTCTCTCCCCTGGGAGGTGTTTTTCTTTTGCTGGGCCCGGGCCTGGGCTGGGGCTGGGGCTGGGGCTGGGGCTGGGGCTGGGGCTGAGCTTCTCACTCTTCACTTGCCTGTCTGCAGGCTGTTCGGCGCGCTCTGCTCTCCTGCTCTCCCCGCCTCTGGCTTCCCCAAAGGCACGGCCCTCTGGAATCTCACCCTGGAGTCTTCCAGAGAATTCTCCTCTCAGATTTGTTTCCTCCAGAATCAAATCCTCCTTTTCGACTTTGGTTTCAATATCTGAACAAGACATAGAAGACAAAAACGAATAATATGTAACGAAAATAAATAAAAAGAGAGTCGACTTTACATTCTAGATGGGAAACATGAGACTATACTGGGATTTGAGAAAACCCAATAAATAACATCCCTCTTTAAAGATGCAATATGGCACTGGGGCCAAGAGTATGGCCAAAACCCACCTCTGCTATCAGCAGTCACTTGACCACTCTATCTTGATTTTCCCATCTGTAGAATGGGTTAATGCTAATACCTATATTGCAATGACATTGTAAGAAATAAATTAATGTACATAAAGTGTTTAGCTAGGTAAATATTAGCTATTAGTATAGTTCTCTGCTCACTTGAGAAATAAGATATGGAGAAACAAATATATTTCATCTTTGTTACTGAAAAGGTGACATTGGCAAATGTGGCTCAGAGCTGCCGGCAAGTGGGGTCACTAACACCCAATCTCAGGGTCAGACAGCACTCAGCGCCCAGGGACTCAGCACTGGGTGGCAGTGTTTGCTCTTGTAAACCTGCAGTGACGAGAACCAGAACACAAATGTGGTCTCTGTGGACAGGCCAGACCCAGGGGAGCAGAGGGCGGACTGGCTATCACAGAGTCAGTTCTTTTACAAAGTCACCAATCAAATCTAGTCCCTTTTTGTCCTGGGACAAGAGTGAGAGTGGGGTCAGAGAGGGGTCCTAAGTGGCAGCAGTGAGCTTCCGGACACACCAGGATGCGGGAGCAGAGGGCTTACATCATAATTTGCCACGTGATGGTTTCAGAGCACTGACAGAGGGAGAAACAGAAAAGGGCAGTGAAGGAAAGCATGCATTCCGGGGAAGCGGCAGGGACGGCACCGTCACCAGACACCTACCCATGGATGGCAAGGCAGATGTCAAGAACTGCCAAGGTGGCAGGGGAGGCACGGGGTGTCTTGGGAACTGGCCAAAGTAAGCGGGCTGGTCAGAGAAGGGCCCGGATGTAGACAGTGGGGTCCCAGGAATCAAGGAGCCAGATCAAGTCCCTCTTGGTAGGTAGAGAGAGGCAGGCGAGAACTCCTGAACTCAGGGATCCAGGAGATCAAGGAGGGGAAAGGGGCATGAGGGAGCCGTGTGGAGGGACAGGTGTGGGAGCCAGCTGTGAGCAAGGCCCTGCGCGGGGTTTGGCAGCGGGGGAGGCAGAGAGGTATGGATCCCCAGCCTCGCAGCCTGCAGACTTAGCTAGGCAGGAAGAGAGAGCTGAGCAGCTGACCTCCAAAGTGGAGGGGAGGGACATACACATGCCCTTTTCAGCCCAAAGCTACAGGACACAGAGTGGAAGAGGACCATGCTCGAGGCCGGGCGAGGGAACCCAGGCTTCTGCTTCTAGGGGGCTGGAGCAGCAGGGCAGGGGGAAAACGCTAAGGACGCTCTCTGGGACAGCAGGCCGGGCTGCCCCCCTTGGGGACGGGAGAGCCAGCAAGGGGAAGGCTGGGGCCCCACACTGGGAAAGGGCGTTGAGTGAGCACATTCCCAAAGAATGTGCGGCCCCAGCCTTCTCTGGCCTCAGCTCCCGTCCCACAACCGCCTCCTCAGCTTCCCTGAGCTTTCTGACCACTTGAGCTTCCCGAGGTTTCCTGCCTCGTCTTCCTCACGTCCAGGATCCACCCACGGACCATCTGGGCTTGGCTCAGGTTGCACCTCCCTCGGGGGGCCTCTGTCCGCCCCCACCCTCTCCTCCACCCGGCCCCACTTCCTTGGCGGTGACCTCAGATTTTCTGGTGAAGGAGGTCTCTCTTTCCCTCGTGTTCACCTCACGTTCCCGACCAGGCTGTTTCTGCAGGGCGACAGCCGAGTCCTGCGCTGCCTGTAGTCGTCTTAACCTGGTGCACCTCTGCAAGTGTCTGTGGGGGCACAGTGCTGGGCTGGCACAGTCCCTGCCCTCAGACCTGCCAGGAGGTAAAGCGTGCATCTGTCCTGCCCCCAAAACTCAGTGCTGAGGCACAGCTGGCAAAGTGCTCACGAAGACACTGGCTGACCAGCCCTGGAGTGAGTCACTCTGAGGACGCCTGCCAGACAGCTGTAGCTAATCAAGGGGTGCGAATTTGTTAAGAGTGGGTTGTTTATTGGGATTATTAGAAAGAATCTGGGTTTGTGGCCCAAGAAAGCAACCTATCTCAATATGAAACTGTGGAGCCATGATGGGCTGGTAGCGGCTGGTAAACAGAACCCTGTGGCCTCCGGCCTGCACTGGCATCTGGAGCTGGGTCTGCTCGAGAGACATGGGCCACATTCTTTCTGGTGCCTTCCTCTACTGACAGCTCAGCAGGTTGGTGTGATTCTCAAGATATTTGCTAACTGGGAGGTAAAGGGCCTTTTCCTGAGATGCATGGACCCTGTCTGGCAGCCTTGGGGGAAAGGCCAGGCCCTGAAACCTGGGTCCCAAGAGGCCCACTCTGCTAACAGTATCAGAGTGTCACCCCCGAGTGAGCGGGCGGGGGCCAAGGCCAGTGGAAAGCAGCCTTACTTAGCCTGACTGAGGCCCCTCGCTTCAGCCCCAGCAGCACTTCCCCCGCAGCGGCCCTCAGGACAGGAACCAGATGGGTCCCAGGCAGCAGGTGGCCTCGGAGGGCTGAAGTCAGAGGAGGTCCTGGCCCTGCTCTCAGGGTGCCTTTCTCATCCCAGATCTCACGCTGTTGTTGCCAGGCTGGGCTGGAGACCTCAAAAGAAATGTTGGAGAGAAGTCCAGTTGGCCTTGGGACAGGGAGGGTAGGCAAAAAAAGGGTCAAAGCGCGGGCTCTACCTTCTCCCCTTCCCTCGGCTGGTGGGCAGCGGGGACAGCCCACGATAAGTACAAGGCAAACTTTATCGGAAGGTCTGGGACCAGAAGGCAAAAAGGACATACTGAAGTGTCATCTCTAGGAGAGGATGCGGGCCCCATCCACTCATGGGAGCACCCTCCCAAGGGGCATACCTGCTCCTGGACAAGGACCCCGGGCTGACCGACGGTCACAGTAATACCGTGGGACAGAACAGTTTACAGACCTGTCCTGTCCCAGCCTCCTTTGACCCACACCACCCTGTGAAGCTGGCGGGGAAGAAAATCCCACTTCACTTGACAGGTGAAGATAAAGACTTGGGGTTTTGTGCCTTTCCTGAGGTGACAAACTAGTCTGAGACACAGCAGGTCCTAAAAGGCCCCTCATGGCTGCTTGTTACTTGGTACTAGCTAGCCGCATGGACAGTGAGTTAGTGAGAAAGAAACGAGGCCAGTGCATCTGGGCTCACACATCTAAGGGCCTAGGCCCTGTGAGGGAACAAAGAATGGCTTATGAGGGGACCAGGGGACGAGTCCCACCCCGCCCCAGCAACCCCTGGTGCTTCGACCACTCTCTGGGGGCCAGCCCGCCTTCCCCGCTCTCACCTGCAGCTGTAACCCACCATGCTCCAGTGGGAAATGCCCACCCTCAGCCCTGCTGTTGGTGTTCCCGAGGCCAGAGCCAAGGCCAGGTGCTGCTCCTCCTCCAGGCTCACAGGGATTGTCCGCATTTGTGTGCATCTCATTCTCACTTGACCCCAAGTGATGGCAGAGAGGAAACCCTGACGTGTTCCTGATGGTGGCTTCTTTGGGCTCACGGAGTGTTACCTGAAGGGACATTAAACACTGTTCACCAGAGACCTAGCCCATCCAAGGCGGGTCATCAGCTCCTGAAGGAGGCGGGGCCAGCCTGAAGACACGACAGTGGGCGCCCGCTGCTCCACAGACCCAGGGGTACCCGGGAGGGTGGAAGGAAAGGTGCTCCGCCCACCTCAGCTTCTGGGAGCCACTCTGGCCCCCACAGCTGTCTGGGACCAGGGATCATCCTGCTCCTGCTTCAGGTCCAGACCGGAGACTTACTTCCTGAGACACCCCCTCGCAGCTACTCCTGGCCTCAGGGGGTCACATCTGGCTCCTTCTTCAGCACAGTGGCTCCTTGGATTTTAAACAGATTCTACCTTTTGGGCCCTGAGTGATGACTTCATATCTTCCCTCTCTGACCTGTTCCCTGTCCCCTCATCAGCCGAGGCTTCTGCTCATTACTAAGCTTTAGGTAAATGTGGTACAATGCTCCCAGCAGTGGTGGTGGGGAATCCAGCCGAGCTCCTGGGGACGGGCTGTTCCAGGTCGAGGCCTCTGCTGACTCCAGTCTCTGCCCAGTTCAGGGCCCACCACCACCAGGAGGAAAAAAGGAATGCCTCCTCCCACCCACACCTATGTGTAAGGCAGTCAGCAGGAAGTGAGCCCAAGATCAACTGTAAAAGTAAAACTGTTTTCCCAAGCACGAAAGGCTTCATTTTCCTTTATCCACGCCTATCCTGTCCCCCAGCAGGAATACGCAGGCCGGTGTAACCGGGCAGCCTTTTAATGGTTACGGCCATGTCATCATTTCATCCCAGCCGGGCATCTGGGGTGGAGGCAGGAGGACTGATGTTCAGAGGTCAGGGATCTGTCCCGGATTGCTGGCTGGAGGGCAGGGCCAGCCTAGAACGCCCTTTTCCCTACCTTGAGGTCTGAGAAGAATCTGGTCCTGCCACACGACCTAGTTCGTGCCGCGCCCAGCCAAGGCCAGAGAAATCAGCTGGGCAGGGCTGGAGTCTCAGGGTCCTAGGATCTTGGAAGCTGCCCCAGCCCAGATCTGAGCCCCTCCTTTTCAACCCCCTCCCCTCCAAACACACCCTGTCTGATCCCTTTCCCTGCTCGCCACCCCTTCCTCCATGTCCCCCCTCTTCCCACTCCCCAGTGCCGATTCTTCCCTTGCCAGCCCGGGCCTCATCCCCAACACGCCCCTCAGTCCCTTCCCCGTCGCTGACCTCAGGCTGCAGCCTCTCCTTCGCTTTCCCTCCCAACATGTCCTCTCCCAGTGCCGGACTCGTGGCATCGTTTTCCCTATTCGCCGCCCCAGACTTCGGCCCTCTTCGCTGCCGTCCCCAGCACGCCCTACCCACCCGGCCTCTTCCCCCGTCCTCGGCCAGCGACCCCCAGCACCCCAGCCCCCAGGCTCACCCAACACGAGGCAGCGTCAGCAAGCTCGGCGCCGGTGCGTGGCTCAGGGAGCCGGCCGGGGCGAGGAACCCGGCAGCGAGCCCTCACTCGGCAGCTCTAGGAAGCTGGGAGGTGTCTTCATCTTGGTGGTCCTCCCGCTCAGTTCCTCCCGCGGGACCCCGGAGGGAAGGGGGCGGGAGGCGGGGCCGAGCCCCAGCTCGGTCCTTAATTCAACATGAATTTCAAACGACCTCACAGCACTAGACAAAATCGTGGCAGCACGTTTCGTCTTTTAGAGAAGTCTTTGATTTGACATTAAATTGTAAATATCCGAACGGCAAAAGTTAAAGGAAATATTTACAACACATATGGCAGATAAGAGTAATTTCTTTACTATGGTTTGTACAAATCAATTCTTAAAAGGATCAACAACCCAACAGAAAAACTGCTAAAGAACATGAACAAGCAGTTCACAGAAAAAAAAAAAACAACACATGGCTTTTAAACATAAGACATGACAGCCAGTTTCACTCATAATTGAATGTAAAACATGAGCGCATTTTTCATTTCAGTTCAGAAAACAAAACTTTATCATTATAGAGGGTCCAGGGAAACGGGCATTTTCATATACATATGGCAACCACAAATGCAATTTCTATCAAAATATCAAATGCACTTACCCTTTATCAATTTATCCTGCAGACAAAGTCGCACACATACCAAGGAGAGTGCGCTGGGATATTCAACATGGCATTGTTTGCAGTAGCAAAAGACGGAAAAAACCCACATGCCTACCACAGGGCACTCGCTCCATGAATCACGACAGCCACACAATGGAAGATCGCACAGCAGTGAAAAAAAGATGAGGTAGATCTTACAGGCTATTGTAAAACCAGCTCCAAGACACAGGTGAAAAAGCTGTGTAGACAGTGTATCCTAAGCTTGTGTGAATCGGGGATACGCAGACTGTGTGGACTCTCTGGAAGATAAGACTTTGTTTTACCACGGTTCTCCCTGGGGGTACTCCCACGTAGAGTACTCTGGGCTGGGAGGGAGGCTGTCTTCACTGTTTGCTTTTGTACCACACTTTTTAGATGGAGACACACTGAGGAGGCAGCCTGGGAGAAAGGGGCACAGGCTTTGGCCTGAGTTATTCTAATCCTGACTTATTACTGGCTTTAAAGTTGGGGTTGGAGAACTTCCTTCCTGAAGTGAGGGTTAAATGAGATAAAGAGCATTTAGCCTGGTGCATGGCACACAGAAGCCCCCGACTGGGTGGTTACAACCTTCCTGTAGGCTTGCAAGGGACTCCGTCATCTTTACGACCCCCGCCCTCCAACACTGTAGAGGTGCTGGCCACTGTGGACACAGGGCTCCCCCAGAGAGCCCCAAGGAAACCAGGGCTTCTCAGGACCCATTTATCATAGGTCACGTCTCACCAGGGTGTGGAGGCTCAGACTTCTGACTTGGGAATTTGGTGCTTGCCCCAAAGGCCAGCTCATTCCATTTGTCCCTGCTCTAATCCTTTGCCACTGACTGGGCTAGAATCCCATGGTCTCTCTTGGACTCTGACAAAAGCTGTCTGTGAGGTCTCCAGGACTCCTTTCTCCCCTCACCAGCCTCACCTCCACACTCCAGCCACAGCTGTCAACAGATGCTGGGGTACACACATTTCGCAGCTGGGTTCCTTCGCCTGGTGTTAGGGCTTTTTCTCTGCTCCCACACCCACTCCACAAAAACGTCTCACCACTCTGCACACGCCATGATCTTTCTTTTATTACCTTTTCCTGATGATGAAAAATTCAGGCTCACTCTAGAAAATGTAGACAATGTGGGAAAATGTAACCACTGTTAACATTTGATGTACTTACTTCCATCCAGTCTTTACTATGCATGTACATTTAAGAAAACCAGGCTCTTTGTGCAAACCCTTTAATTTTGTATTTCTGTACTTTTCATTGAATATTATGAACATTTATGAGGTCACTAAATATTCTTTATGTTTTAGTGGTCACATAATATTCTATCATATTGTAATCATTCTCCTATTGTTGGTCACTTGGGTTGTTTCCAATGTAAAATAACATTGGAAGTATATATTGTCAAAATATTCATTTTTAGGATAGCTTTCTAAAAGTGGCACCACTATATCAAAGCCTATCAACATTCCTTTTATGATAGTTGAGCTTCCTCTAAAACAATGGGTTAAAATGGTTTAAAATGTATAAATAATGATGGGATAGGGGAACAAATTCCTGGAAGAAAGCGGATGAAGTGATAACTGAGAAAGCTGGGCGGAGGGAGGAACAGCTTGGAGCACCTGCTGAGGGCAACACAACAGGAGGAGGTAGCTGCGCCACCCTGTCAACCCCCAGAGCGACTTGGGGCTTGAAAACCCCAGGTACAATGGTGGGTGGGGCTAAAACTAAGGGCAATAACCAAGTCTGTACTAACCCTTGACCTCCTTCTCTCTCACTCCTGGAGAAGCACTTAAAGCAGCCAATCCCCAGATGAAAACATCAGCAGAGTCTCTACTAAAGAAATGTAAGTGCCAGACAAAAGATCTTTGCATTTGGGCACTTAGAGGTTTCCAGGGAAACAGCCTGCTCCCTACACTCATTTTAGAGGGAAGCCTTTTACTGAGCAAATCCCACTCTCACAGAGGTCTCGACTGGGCTTTCCATACAGAGACACACAGATCTAAGGATGTGTGTATCAGTAAGAATCAGGACTTATCTGAGGAGAGTCTCCAATGAGAGTAAACAAAGAGAAAAAAGGACTCGGGCAGAGGCATAATTTAGGTGACAGAAGAAACTTTTAAGAAAACTTCTAATTAGGAAACTTAGATTTGAGAGGTATCTCCAATATAAGAATAGTATGTTCCAAAAAACAGAAAAGGCTCTTAGATGTTATACCACCAAAATAAAATTAAAGAATTTACTAGGAAAGCTGAAAAATAATCAAGGTAATCTCCCTGAAAATGGCACAAGGAAATGAAAATACAGAAAGTAGCTGAGGATCACTCCAGAAGGTCCAACATTTGATTGAAAGGAATTCCAGAAAGAAAAATGGGGAAAAATATGGAAAGGGGAAATTGACACGTAAAGAACAGAAGAAAATTTCCAAGAATAGAAGTACCTGAGTCACTAAATTGAGAAATTCCGCTAAGCACGTTAGGGAACTGAGTACATGGGGAAGACAGAGGAGATTTTAAAAGCTTCCAGGCACAGGGGTGGGGAACAGACCACAGTAACGGAAATACTATATAATGCCTGTAGAAGAAGTAAGAATCAGGTCAGAAATAGACATTGCGAACTTCTGGGGAAATTTTCAATCTAGAATTCCAGAGCTGGTCAAACTACCAGTCAAGTGTGAGGGCAGAGAAAGAGTTATTGATATATAAACACTCAACCATTTTGCCTTCTACATTCTTTTTGGCAAGTGACTTGAAGATGCACTGTAGTAAATGAGGACGTAAATGAAGAAAGAAGCAAGTATGGAATTCAGGGCACAACAGAGCCGAGTGTGACACAGAACAATAGGCAGAAAGACCACTAAGGTCTCAGGAAAGGAAATGCAGAGGGAAAAAGGGGACCCAACTCAGTAATTGGATGGAGAATCTGAAAATAACTGAGGATGAGCTAGAAGCAACAAGGAGAAAAAGAAGGCAACTAGAACCTTCGGTAAAAACAAAATGCTATTCAAAAAGGAACTGTCGTCACAGTATGCTACTCACACCTGCAGTGAGCACTTAACAGTCATGACAATATTCATGCCGTTTATTTTCAACTTTTAGAACAAATCAATAAACAAAGCAAAAAAGACTATGGTTGCAGAACAGACTTCAAAAATGATCAGACTTGACATTATCAGAAATGTGGAAAAGGGAGGGAGAAAGGGCAGGGTACATCCCACGTCTTAGAAAACGGGGAACGGAGATATTGTTTATAGTTAATACAATACTAAGTATGTAAATATAATAATTTATTTTTTCCTGATTATAAAATTCTTGTTCCTTACAGGAAATATGGAAATTACTAAAAAGGAAAACAAACAAACCCAAACCTATTAATCACCCATAATTCTGTAATCCATAGGACCTGGGTTTGAGCCTAAGCTCTGCAACTTACCATCTGTATGGCTATGAACAAGTCATTTAACCACTTATAACATCTGCTTGTTCCTCTCAGGTAATACATCTATATACTTTTTAATAGTATATAGTATACGTTACGACACTGTAAGAGAAGTGTACTATATACATAATTTTGAATTCAGATTTTTTTTCACTTTAAAGCATAAAGTAAAACTCTGGATATGTATGTCATGCTCTTCTATACTTCTAAATATACTTCTAAATAAGCCCTTGGCCATAGGGCAGTCAGAGGTTCCCCAGAGATGAGGACTGACCCAAATCTTGACGGGAAACCGAAGGTTAGGCTAGGCAGGCCGGGCATGGCAGGCGCCAAGGACGAGGGGAGCGAAGGCACACGGAAGAGCAACCATGTGCCTTGAGGCTGCAGGAAAGGGCGCTCAAATAGACAGAGAAGGCTGGGAAGGGACTCTGACGAGTTTAGTAAATTGTGTTAAGAGATCAGACATTTCCCCATAACAGACATGAGGAGTGTCTGGCAAACCTTGTTTGCTCTGGCACCCAGGATCTAGCGCCATGTTTGCCACAAAGAGAGTGCCTAATTAAACATGTTTGTAATGAACGAATGATACACTGGAAGCCTCCTCGGTTTCCAGTCTGGGTTCTGGATAATCTCACAATTTGCTGAGGGAAGCCATTAAAAGCAAGATTTCAAGGGTTATGTTATCTGGGCAACATCCTTAGAGATTCAGTGTCACCTCATTTTTTAAAAAATGTCACTGGTGATGAATAGTACATAACCTGGGGAGACTTTAGGCCCCATATAATCCTGGCTTCGGGGAGCCCACATATCCCTCCAGATGAGCACAAGGTGAATGCGCAATCTGTATTTCTCTGGAAGAGGACCTGCAACCTCCATCAGATTCTCAAAGGGGCTGACACCCCGGAAAGGTTAAGCACGCTGGATGGAGAAGCAAGAGGAGAAGCGACAGATGTGGGAGGACAGCTGCCCAGGCAAGGAAGGGAGGGGATCCAGAGGACAGGGAAAGGATCAGCTTTACCCAAAGACACTTATTCCTGAGCCTGGATCATTCATGGCAATGGTGTTAGAGAGGGTGAGGATGTGTGCGCGCGCACGCGTGTGTATGTATAAAGTTTTCTCTCCTCCGTGCTCCCAAAGCACGTACTCACTATCATTTCGGCATCACTGTGCTCCACATAATACATCGGTCTCATCTGAGGGTAAGGACAGGCTTTGTGGCTCTACCCTTGATGCCCATCACTAGGCCTGGCTCTGACAGCTTCCAGTCTGACAGCTGTTGACAACCTGGAAAACAGAGCTTCGAAGCTCACATCCACTTCCAGCAAGACCAGCCAAAGGAGAAGGGAGACGCCCCGAGAAAAAGGAGACCAGAAGACAGCTCTGACGTCAACAGCTAGTCATTCCTCCCCTATCAGAAAATGTACAAAAAAAGGGGAATGGTAACTTTTTTTGAGGGCTGGAACTGAATTGCATGGGAGAGTCATTAGCTGGGGAAGGAGAAGATCTGCCTAGAATCCTCTAGGCTCACAAGATGTGTGGAGGGGAGGGGGAGGGGGTGCTCCTGAACTGGGTGCAGGTTTGTGGAATCTCAGATCTGGAGATGAAATACAAGCAGAAATGTGAAAAGGCATTTTGTTGAGTGAGAAACATAAATGCATGTTATGTAAAATCTGGTGTGCTCATATAAATATTTGATATATTCACTTCGAATACAAATAAAATAAATTAGGTCATAGAATCTTAACAGCCAAGGGTCAGCAGAGGCACAGGACCCCAGGGCGGCCAATGTCATCAGCGGTGCTTTGCTGAAACCGCAGAGAACACGGCACATCTAGACCCTTACACCGCTCCCCCTTCGATCACACATTTTAGACCCGCAAACTTCACTTCACTGCAGTGGCTTATTACCTTGGTTGTATGTTGGAACCTCTTCAGAATTTTAAAAATACTGAGCCCTGGGAATAGAAAAAATTGTAAAGAGCTCCCAGTGATTGCAACATGCAGCCAAGGGTGAAAACCACCGCTGTGCTGTGAGGTTGGGTCACCGATTCCCAAACCTGGCTTTGTACCACAATCACCTGGGTAGCTTTTCTGAACCACCTATTCAGGAAATAACAATCATCCATGACTGAATATTCAATTATGAAGATTAATATACAATGTGAAGCTAAAACAGTTTGCCTTAATGCTCCTAACTCCCAGCTGATCTCTTTCAGGCAATTATATTGCTGCCTTCTTGGTGGGCCAAGGTCAGGTTTATCTTGAATCTTCAGATCTGCTCTCCCTTTTGAGCTTCCTGATCATGCCGGGGGAAACCCCTAACTTGTTCCTGCTCTCAGCAGAGCCATGTGGTGTTTTCTCTGGGTCTCGCCACCCCCAAACAGGGGGATAGGAACAGTCAGAGGAAGGGTCTGTGAGGGTACGATGTTTTTGATTCTTATTTTTGAATCCCACTGATTTGTGTTTGTGTCTTATGACTAAGAGTGAAACTGGGAGAAGCTTTGATGAAAGACTACAGTTGAAGGGGAAAAACACTAAAGGGAAATTAACGAGCTTTCTTTTGTATGCGTCCTGCATGTGAAAATGCTCTGTAAACTACAAAACACTATGCTGTTATCATGCAGTCTTGCAGAAATGAGACAGTAAACGCACGGGGCTTCTGCAGGAGCGGAGCACTGGACTGCTTACCACCAGGTACGGCACTTACGATAAATCTCTTGCAATGCTGAGAAAGTGGGAGATAGACCCAGAAATCGGGTGACTTCAATTCCAGTCTTACACTTGCTGCTTGCTGGTCACACTGCCTAAGGCACACCCCAAAATCTGTCACCTCAGCCTCCATACCTGAAAATGAGACTACGTCCCCCTTTCTCAGGCTCTCCACAGATCTGGGTGGGGATTACAGGTGGTTAGACAAGCAGCATGGCAGAACAAAGAGAATCTGGATCTAGGTCTTGGATTTGAATATATAGCTAGCTCTGTCACTTGATACGAGGCCTTGCTTTAAATGACCACTCTCAGGTAAAGGGGGCAAACACCTCTGTCAGTGTTTTAAGGATGAAGATAATGATCTACGTGAAAGCATGAGACAAGTGCTGGGTATCACGATTCCATACATGAAGGTACACAAAGAATAAAGTTCTGCATAAATACAAGGCAATATTATTACATAACTCTACCTATTGCATAGATTTATAAATAATTTTCCAGGAGTAAAGGCTCAATGGTAACAAAGGTCTTACCTTAGCCAGTTTCTTCATCCTTCTAAAAGTTTTCATACTCCACTATCTTTGAACTTCTCAGAGAAAAGAAAACAATAACAACAAATTAAGACCTCAGGAATCCCACTCTGCCTCGTCCCTCTCCCTTCGTTTCCCTCTTTGGTCCTCTCAGAATTAGAAGGGCTCCGTTCTGTCCTCCAAAGACCATCCGGAAAGTGAGAGTGACACCTAAACTGAGTCCGCTGGCCGGCTGCGTCTGAGCAGGACGGGGGCTGAGGACACGTGGGCTTGCCCCGGGCGAGCGGGGTTCTTTGCGTCCTCTACGTGGGAGGGGGGCTGTTAGGAGCATCTCCTTCACATGGAATGCGCTGGGGACGGGGGTTATGTGGAGAGCTGTGGATCTTAGCGAATGAGTGCAGCCCAGTTGTGGCCCCAGCGTGTAGTCTCCACCGATCCTCGAGCGCTTGGCCAGGAAGCCTGGGGAATGGTCAGAAGAGGCTCGTCACAGGTCCCCAGCGCTTTACCACACCAAGGTTCGTGAGGTAGCGACAATGAAGCAAACAGCCGTTTCCTACTTCTGTCCATTCTAGGGAGCAGTAGACGGTACACGGTTTTAAAACTTTTTTAAATTATCCAAGGAATGAGAAGCTTATAAATGTTCACGGGTGCGTTGTTAGAGAACTGCTACCCAAAGTGGTCTCCTTAACTCGTCACTGCTTCACCCCAAGTCCTAGGACACAGGGTTCGAAGCTTCAGAATTCCATCAGGCAGACCCATACCAGCAACTTGCCTGTTGCTCCAGAAATTACCAGTTTTTAAAAACAAAATTTAGTTTAAAAATACTTTTGCCCAGATGGGATCTTTATCACTTGGCTTTGTATGACCCATTTCTAAGAAATCCACTTCTTACTTCAGACGACACGACCACTTAGGGCGCACTTGAAAACGAAGTCCTTGCCTTCGGGGGCTTAGCATTCGTTTTCTTTACATTGGCCTCTGAAGGGCTCGTTTTGTGCTGCGCTCCTGAAAACTTATTTTTAAGGACACACGGCAGGCCTCATTTTTACAAAGGAGAAAGCCGGGGGGACGGTCGATGCCCGGTGGTCTTCCGCTTCCTTTACTCCTTACTCCACGAGGTGGGTCCTGTGGTGTCGCATGAGGTGCGAATTAGAAATGAAAGCCGCACCGCACTTCTCACATTCGTAGGGCTTCTCCCCGGTGTGGGTTCTCTGGTGCACGGTGAGGCTCGACCTCTGCCTGAAGGCCTTGCCGCACTCATTGCATGTGTAAGGTTTCTCCCCGTTGTGGATCCTCTGATGAATGAGCAGGTACGAGCTGCAGGTGAAGGCCTTCCCACACTCATTACACACGTAAGGAAGGTCCCCGCTGTGAATCCGCTGGTGCACGATAAGGCAGGAGAGCTGACTGAAGGCTTTTCCACACTCGCTGCAGTCATAAGGCTTCTCCGCAGTGTGAATTCTCTGGTGCACGATAAGGTGTGAAAAACAACTGAAGGCCTTTCCACACTCTTTACACTCATATGGCTTCTCACCAGTATGGCTTCGCTGATGCACAATGAGATTTGCGCTCTGGGTGAAGGCTTTGCCGCAATCGTTACAGGCAAAGGGCTTCTCCCCGGTGTGGATCCGCTGGTGGACGATAAGGTTTGAGCTCCGAGTAAATGTTTTCCCACACTCGTTACATTCATAGCATTTTTCTGTAATGTGGACTTTCTGGTGCCGAGCAAGCTGTGAGCTGTAACTGAAGGCTTTCTCACATTCGCTGCACTTAAAGGTCTTTTCTAAGGAGTGGATTTTTTGATGGACAGTCAGATTTGAACTCTGAGTGAAGGCTTTCCCGCATTTTGAACAAACGTAGGGTTTCTGCCCAGTGTGGATTCGCTGATGCACTACGAGGTTTGCACTCTGAATGAAGGCCTTCCCGCACTCGTGACATTCAAAGGGCTTCTCCCCGGTGTGGATGCGCTGGTGCACTACGAGGTTTGCACTCTGACTAAAGCCTTTCCCACACACGCTACATGAGAAAGGCTTCTGCCCGGCCTGGATTTTCTGATTTTTAATGGGGCCAGAACTAAGTCTGGGAAAGTTTTCCCCAGATTTCTCATACTTCTGGTCTTCCTCTTCTTTGAAGCTTTCGGGTATGTGACAGTCCTTCACTGTCACTTGTCTGAAATCTTTCTTTTCCCTCTTTATTCTCTGCCTCTTTAACATGTTCCCCTTTTCGCAGGATTCTCCTAACTCAGGTCCTTGGGGGTCAACTTTCTGGATTCTTCCTGGTATCACGAAGGGTTTTTCTGCTTCATCACAGATCTCGATTTTTGGAACTAGTAACTGTGGGTTCTTGGTTTCGGCACCTGAAACAAACAGAAAATACAAATGTAAGCTTTTTTCCTGGCCCAGAAAAAGAATAGGATCATAATAAAGTCATAAAGGTCAGAAGTGACCTCAGCATCTGTGAAATGGCTTAAAGGAAAGGATCCCCTCACGTCACCTCTCCTCTGTAGGTTCTTCACCATCTGGAGCAGAATCCACTGACTCACGGTCTTTCTAGCACTTCCACTTAGCTCCACGAAACACTCGGCCCACCTCTTCACGCCACGGCAGCCGTCTCCGGACAGGTCTCCTCCTGACTGTGTGACGACTGACCTCACAAGACCGGTCATGACGGATCCCAGTCCCTCCCCAGGCCTGCTGTCTTCCCTTAGTCACTTCACGTGGATTTGCTTAAAGCGCATGAGTTAATTCGGGAGAGTCCTTACCTGTGAATGAAGATCTAGGCCACTTAGGCTTTTGTCTATGAAGATGCTGGATAACAAGGAGAGGGCGAGCATGAACAGAAAGGGCCACACTGGACGCCGAGAGGGCCACAGTGGCCAAAAGCATCAGAAACGCTGGGGGGCTGTGCAGCAGAGGTCAAGAACTTGATTCTGGAGCCAGACTGCCTGGTTTTAAATACCTGTTCTGCCACTTACCAGCTGCGTGAGTTGGGCTAGTAACTTAACTTCTCAGTTTCCTTATCTCCATAGCTATAATAACAGTATCACCTCATGTGACCAGGAGTTTTCCTTATCTCTATAGCAATAATAACAGTATCCATCTCATATGACCATGAGAGGATTAACTGAGTTTCTCTAGTCAATGGCCGAGCACAGCCATGGAGCACAGCAAGTGGCTCTGCAAGTGTCTGCAGTGACCTTCAGCCTGACCAGTGGCACCGTGGGCCACAGTGCCAGGAACCAGGAGCAAAGACAAACCTGAGGAGATGGGAGTTGCTATGGTGACAGACAGCAACACTAGAAGGGAATAAGGAAGAATGTGAACAGAGTAAATGCTTTACATCTGGTGTCAAGGAAACAGCCTCGCCTCGTCAGGGAACGCTCGCCTTTTTAGGTGTGAGAATGACATAGCCTGCTCCATAATGCCAAAGGTATCACAAGGACACCAAAACTTCCTGAAGTGTTGAGGCTCAGACTGGCCTCTGGCTGCTCCCCACTGTCTCAGAACCCTGGCGGCGCCAGGAAGGGGTCCCGCGGTCAGCAGCATCGCGGCTCTTCACGTCTGCCTCCTCCCCGCCCACCGCCCAACACTGGAACACGCTCCCACACGGCCAGCGTCACACTCTGCCATGTCGGCACAGAGAACTCCTCTTACGCCTTTGGGACTTAAACCAACCTCAGGAAAACCCGCTCACATAGCCAGGTGAGTGGAATGGGGGTGAGCGGGGGTGGGAGGCAGGCCTGCAGAGGAGAGGGGTCCTCCCATCAGTGGGGTCAGCTTAGAAGGGGGCAGAAAAGTGGTTAGCATCATGCAGCAACTGCCAGGGGGGAATCCAGCACCCACAAAACAGCCTTCTAGCACTGCATAGGGTGACCCTCCAACCAACGAGATCAGTGGGTGGGACAGAGGGGTCAGGGTAGTACGAAGCAATACAGAGGGCAGGGAAACAGCCCAGCCAGGTTGCCTGGCTGGGGCCATGGCGATGTGAAAGCCCGCCACCCTCATTCGGATAAGAAGGGCAGTGTCGGAGACAAAAGCCGCCTGAGTGCTTGATGCAGTAGAGCCCGCAACGTGACAGTAAAAAGCCTGTAATGTTCATTTTCTCCTGATTATTCCTACTCCTGTTCTGATGTCTTTGTTTAATCTGCTGTAATTTAACTGCTCTCGTACCTTCTTTTCTTCTTTTCCCCTCTACCTCCTTCTCCTACTGCCTCTGTATCGCTTTTGTCTCCCAGTGCTGATTAAAAAAAATTGTGTGTGTATAATATTCTGATTTTTTCCTTGTATAGTTTCACGTCTCTTCTGCTTTTCTGCTATTCATTACTCTTCTCATTTATGTTCTCTATTCTTTATCGCCTACATCTCACCTCACCTTTCTCCTTTCTGATGACTCTTCTCCTGCTTTTCCCATCTCCTTCTTTCCTTTAGCTCGCCAGCACTAAACCTGGGGGCTCCCATCCCCATCGAGCATCTCTCCTACAGAACGAAGCCCAGGAAGACTTTAGGTCATAGCCTCACTCTGCCTCCTGACCTCACTCTCACCTTCCTTTCTGTGAGGTTTAGAATATTAGAAAGACATAAAAGATGAAAACCAATGGGAACTACTGAACCGGTTACAGAAACAATTCCTTATGTTTGCATAATGCTTTATGTTAAAATTATTAGAACTGGGTATAACTGTAGCCTAAAAATTCTTAATATAAGAGGTTATTTAACAGTTTCATCACGGGGATGAAGTAAGAGCTATGGTCTTCTCAAGTGCCCAGGAGAATCAAGGCCAATCCTGTGTGCTCAAGCTCACAACTCCTTGGAGGATTAATTAGCCAATAACCTGGGACCTGTATCTTGGTTTGTTTCAGATGATATTTTTCCTTTTTTGGATCTTGTAGAATTACCATAACTCGAGGAAAGTACAGAAATAAGTACAGAAATAAACTAAACTCATCTGTGAACTAGAGTACAGCAGTAAGTTCTGAAATCGTTCCTTTGGTTTCAAGAGAAAAATACTTTTCTTTCATTTTTTTTTAAAAAGAAGATATCTAAAATGCTATGAGTCTGCCATTTTAGCTGGTGACTGTACTCTAAAATATGAAAGGTAATTTGATTTACTAAATTGGTAAGTCCAATACATTAGATTTACAAAAGCTATGTATTTATCAAGATTTTATTTATGAGGCTTGTAAGTTTGCCTACTTAGGTGTTGGAAATGTTTTAAAGAACTAGAGATACTAAATTTGCAATTTAACATATTTTTTAATTTCTTATCTCAGAAAAGAAAAATGAAAAAATGGCACGTAAGTGGAATTAAACGTTTGAAAGTTTCAAATATTTAACCTGTAAAATTTGAGGCTTACCTAAAGTACAAATATTCTCATTTTTATAAAAATATTTTAGATGTGTAAATAAAGTTATGCTTAAAGGTTTAAAAACTTGATTTAAAATACATAACCTTAAATAAATTCAATATTAAATAATATATAGGAAACTACAGATAAACTTCCAGACTTCAAAAACTCAGTAACATGTCCAAATTTCCAAAGCACTTTCATGCTCACTACATTATTTTATCATCAAAACGAAACTGCTTTCCTTCGCTTATGTGGGAGCTAAAACAGGGCAAGTGTGGGTCTTATTCACTGCTGTATCCCCAGCACCAATCTCCCTGCCTAGCGCACAGGGAGCCGGCAAATCCTGCACCCAGTGAATGGAACAGGAAATGGACGTCCAGAGAGAGAACGGGCTTCCTCAAGGTCGCAGAATCATCACGGGCAGGGCAGCAACTACACTTAGGTCTCTCCGAATTCTTAGCGCTCAGCGTTCCCACTATCACCTGCTGCTGCGCAAATGGCTGGCAGCACCCAAAGGTACGTCCTGGCTGGGAACAGGGCCTTGAGATAAGAGGCAGAGAAGGAAAACGGAAGCCATTCCTGGTGGATGGGTGCAGGTGCTGGAGTTAAAACTATGAATGACTGATAAAGGGAACAGAAAAAAAAAAAGTATACACGGCGGAATGCGCCAGAGAGAATGGAACAAAAAGCAGAAACCGGGAAACAGAAGCTGTGGAGAGTTTTGGGAATAAGTAAAAGAGACAAGAAAATGAAAGGTGGAGAGCCTAACTTTCCCCACAAAACTGGCTTAAGAAAGTGACTTGGCCCACGAATGTCTGAAGAACTGGATGGGGGGGAGCGGGGGTTCAGCCCTGTACTATGCAGCTTCATAGAAAGAGTGTCAGAGTTCTCCAGGGAACGCTTCCACACTGCGGGACGCACGGCTACCACGTTCGTGACCCGCAGTTACACGTCCCTCCACAGCCACTGCTAGTCGGACGTACAGAACATACTTCCCTTCCCCGAGTCCTGGTTTAAATAACCAGGTCAGCAGCCACCATTGCCCTCCGTGAAGACCCAGCTGATACCACTACGCAAAATCCTCTAGAATTTGTCCAACTACCTATGAAAACAGAACACCTCCAGGGCATTTCCTCAAAATCACCACAAAAGTTGAACCTTCCTACTTTAGCTGCTGCAGCTTCTCCAACCGATGAGAAATACAAAGTACGTGAAGAGGACATGTATCTACATGAGTGAATAGATTACAAGGTGAATCTGGAGTTCACCTGTGTCTGTCTGGCGTCCTGAGACTGTTTAAAAGAAGTCAATTCCCCTGCACACGCATCTTTCAGCATTCCTCTACCCGGCTCTCCCAGCCACGTCCAACACCTCGATATTCTCTGTCGCTCAAGCCAGGAGACCAGAACGCCAGTCTCTGAAAAGATTCGGAGAAACCCCAATCGTCAAATTCTGACTCAGAAGGTTGAATCTCACCTAGAGAAGTCACGTTCCCCTGAGTGTCCAGTATCTCACTCTTGGCCAGCGTCCCTAGTAACGAGTAGCTGCCGAGGGCTGAAACAGCGGGCACCTCCTGCGTTGCTTTCAGGACCACCGCCATGTCCCAGAAGATGTTCTGGCCCTAGAGACAAGCAGGCACCGGTGGGTTTATCAGGGGATTGTCACCGGGGGGTGGGGGTGAGGTGGGGACTCGGGTATGACGACGGCTTTAGAAAATGAGAACATACCTATTCCTGGAGACCATGAAACATAGAACAAACAACTCAAATCCCCAAACATTAAAAAAACAAAAGGAAAAGGAAAAGGAAGCCCGTCTTCCCGAATCCCCACGTCAGGCGGAGGAACAAGCCTGCCGCCTTCTTCCCTGTCCCTTTGCTTTCATCTCATTGCTCGCTCTAGCACTAACACCTAACTGGACAAGAGAGCACATGGGAGATAGTCCGGAGTACAAGTTCTGGAAGCCTAAAGATCAAAGAAGATCATATTATTACAGAGAGGCTGCGGGGAACCTCATCTGGCTAGTGACGGTAAAGGGTGTGTTTAAAAATGTGAAGACCACAGGATAGTGTCCAGCCTCGCTACTCAAGGTGTGGTCCGCAGACCAGACAGATCACCACCACTGGGAGCTTGTGAAGAATGCAGAATCTCAGACCACGCCCTAAGCTTTCTGAATGGGGTGAGTTGGGGTGGGGGTGGGGAGGGTGTTGTCTTGCATTTTAACAAGCCCCTCCAACCTCCCCACCCCCCTGCCCTCCATGACTCCATGCATATTAAAGCTTGAGAAGCATAGGTTAGAGTTATCAAACTCTCCACTGGAATCACCAAAAGAGTTTTTACAACTAGGGCTGGGTCCCACCTGCAGATACTGATTTAATTGAAACGGGGTATGGCACAGGCATCACAATTTTATAAAAAGCTTCCCAGGTAATCCTGTGCAACAGAGTTTGAGAACCACCGGTTTAAAGAAAGTACTAAATGTCACTTCAATCAGAAAAGAATGCTGCTATCATATTCCAAAGGACTAAAGGCCAGAGCCTTAGCAAAGCAACAAGACTCCGGCGTGGAAGCAGAGGGACAGGGTCCCCTCCGAAACTGCTTGAGGTCTTCCGGTCTCTCCCCTCTCATTCCTCCCAGACCGTTATTTACCTTTGTCTCCTGTTCCGCTCCATCAAGTCCTGCCTGAAGACCTTCTCCAGGAGCCCAGACTTTGACATTCTCAGAGTGCACTTGTTGGCTGGATGCCTGACCTAGGAAATTTCCCTCTTCTTCCTCTTCCTTTTTCACTGTCACTGGGCCCCAAGGGGCCAAGGCCATGGACTCCCTCAAATCTGCAGTCATCTTCTCTGCTTAGCAGGGCAACTCCTGTAGCTGGGGGCTGCCCAGCAGAGGTCAAGGCCCATCTAATCTTTAAATTTCAATCGTTCCTTCTTGAGTTTCTTCCCAGGGCCAGGATTGTCTGAGAAACCAGAAAACACTGTTAGCAGCGAGCAGAGGTAAAGCCCACTGGGTAGTTTCACCAGTGCCAAGACCACGGCCACTGCGGCACGGGGTCTGCTTTACTCCTCTCTCACAGGATGAAAGCGGCTGAACTGCAAACATGGAACCTGGGCGTATAAAAATTACACTGCAAAACATACAGCATATTTTTTTTTTCCCTGATTATAAAATGAATGTTTTTATTGTAAAAACTTGAAAAATACAGAAAATGAGTAAGAAAAATAACCCCTGGTCCACGTCTAAAGAGATAACCACTGTATATTGTAGAAAATAAGATATTTCTTTTAATGGAAAACCTCCAACTACACTGACAATTATGACAACTAAAACTTTTTGTTTTTTAACTATTGGGATACACATCTTCACAATCACCATCTTTTTTTTTTTTTTTTTAAGAAGGAATATTACAATACAAAGATTTTAGTGCCAAAGATAAACAAACAATAGCATGGACACAAGAATCTCACGAAAAAGACTGAGAGCCTAGACATAACATGTTAGGAGTAGTTATCTCTGGGTGATGTAATTACAAGTAGTTTTGAGGTTCTTTTAGTTTTGAGATTCTTTTAGGAAAATTTTTACATTTTCCATTTCTTCTAAATGTCCTGTGAGACCAAGTATTACTCTTAAGATAAAAAGGTTTTTTCATGTTGCCATTTTTCACGTATCATTTTTTAGTCGCTACACAATAACCTATAGTGCTGTTAACTGTCTTTCTCATTGAAAAAAGATCAAGTTATACAGAAACATACAGAACATGTCCTGCACACACAGATACACCTACAGAATTAGTTACCAGTCTACTTATCAGTCTTTTCTCTGTGTGCCCATCCATGTACGTACACCTTCGCACATTGCTTATTTTCCAAAACATATGTTAGATCACACATGTACATTGTTCAGCAACCTGCATTGTTTTTAAAACTCAATTTCCGCATTTCACAATACTCTTAAGTAGGTGTTTCAATATAAGTACATACAGAGCTATTTCATTCTGGCATAGTTCTCCAATTATACCTATAATTTACTTAATCATCCCTTATTTATGAACCATTGCTTCATTAAACATAGTTTTCTTTCGTCTTATTTTCTTAATTGTTACATTTTTTTTTCTGTGTAAACAGGATAGCAGGATTACTGGTTGAAGGAGTTTATGATTGACATGTATTGCCCAAACGCCTTCTAAAAGGACTACACCAAATCACACCTTTATCAGAGCCATGCCAACAGGTTTCTGCCAGTTTAAAACATTTCTGTGATAAAATTATCTTACCTTCCTCGTTAACTATGAAGAGAATAAAAAACTTCTATTCTCCTTTAGATGCTTTATTGGGGAAAAAGTGCTATACTTTACTCCCCTTTGCTGCTATTGATTATATGCTTTTTCTGACGTTACTGGCAACTTATTGTATACATTGAGTTTCTTGAGTAATGCAATACTTTCATTCCTGCAACAAATCTTAATTACGGAGGATTAATTTTTCCTTGACTAGTTTAATTCTACCAGGTAGGGGAGGCCCTTAACATTCGTTTCACCTGTGTATACGGCAAGATGGGCTACCGCTGTATCGTCATCAGAATTCTGATCAAACTCAGATCGGGCTCCAGCCCCAGACTGCACTGATTCCCCCCACCAGAGACTTCCCTTTCAATCAATGTCTTGTCCCTATTTGCAAATGTCGCATCTCCTCCGCCTCCAAGCCCCGCGCAGCCCTGTTCCCGGGGTTAACCAGGCCCCCCTGGGGAGGTTCGTGTCCAACCTCCCCCCAGACCAGGCCGCCGGTAGGCGGCAGGTGGGTTTCCGAGGAGATGGGGAACAGAGCCACCATCGGACAGGCAGGACTGGGGGGGTCGGGGGTGGGGGGAGGACGCGCCTGCCCGTCCCTGGGATGACCCCTCTCGTGCCCCGGACATTCGCGCCCACTCCCGCCAACCTCGTTCACCGTGTGCAGCAGAAAGGCCCGGCCGGACGCGCGGGCTTTGGAGCAGAACACCCGCAGAACTGGACCTCTGCGCCTACCGGCGCGAGAACAATGACCGGACAGGAAGTGCCTCGGGATGGGCTTCCGGCTCCCCAAGTCCCCAGGCTGGCCTCTCTAGGAATCTCGGAGGTGTTTTCCTCTCGATGGGTGTCCAATGCCGCTCCGGACCAGGGGCCTGCGCAAAAGCTCTTAGGAGCGTGCGGATGGACTTTGGCCCTGAGCATCACGGAGGCGGGTATCCCCAGGCTGGGCGGGGCAGCTAAGCGATAAATACCTGTATCCTCCATATGGACTTAACAATCAACAGCTTCCTACGTTTGCCTTATACTATACATACTGAAAAACTTTTTTCAAGTTGTAAACATCAAACACTTTCAAATACTTCAATATTTCTCCTTTAATATTTTCCAAACACAATTACAGGTAAGAAAATTAATAATTCCCTATTATCACTTAATATCGTTATATTCAAAATTTCCCAACTGTCCTAAAATATATATTTCGTAATTTTGTTTTTCCAAATCAGTTTCACACATTGCATTTGGTTATGGCTCTTCAGTCTTTTTTTTTTTTAATTTTTATTTCGAATTTGTAGATTCATAGGACATTGCAAAGATAATACTCCTCATCTAGTTTTTCCCAATAGATACATCTTACATGTAGTTTAATACAAAAATTAAAAAAATCAACATTAGTACAATGTGTGTACTTCTATGCTAGATTTGTGTAACCACCACAATCAAGATGCACAACTGTTCCAACACCATAAACATCTCCCTAGTGTGACCCTTCCCTCTCCTTCTGCTCCCTCCCACCATCCCCAGCCTCTATCAAACCACTAATGTTTTCATCTCTACAGTTTTGTCATTTCAAAACATTATATAAATTGAATCATATAGTATATGACCTTTTGAGATTGGGATTTTTTTCACTCAGCATAATTCTCTTGAAATTCACTTGAGTCATTGCAGGTTTCAATAGATCATTCCATTTTATTGCAGAGTAATAAGTATTCCATGGTATAGGTACCCCACAGATTGTTTAAAATACCTGCTGAAGGATATTTGGGTTACTTACAGATTTTGATTTTGACTAGAACTGCTATGAAGTCATGTATAGGTTTTCATGCAAACACGTTTCCATTTCTGTGAAATGCTTAAGAGTGCAAATACTGGAATTTAGAAGAAACTGCCAAATTATTTTCCAGAATGGCTGTGCCATTTAATATTGCTAGCAACATATGAGATCCAGTTTCTTCATATCCTTGCTAGCATTTGGTGTTAACATATTTTAAAGCTATTCTGATAGCTGTGCAGTGGTTTTTAACTCGCATTTCCCAATGGCTAATGATGTTGAATGTCTTTCATTTGCTTACTTGCCATCTATACTTTTGAAACATGTCCTTGTCTTTTGCCCGTCTTCTAATTACACTTATTTATTGTTGAGTTTTTAGAATTCTTTACATAGTCTAGATACAAATCCGGTATGACTTGTAAATATTTTCCCCCAGTCTGTAACCTCTTGAGTCCTTTAAAGAGATTAATTTGATGAGGTTCATTTGATCATTTTTTCCCTTTTATGGAGCATGCTTTTGATATGTCTAAGAGTTCTTCGCTTAGTCTTAGTTCTCAAAATTTATTTTTTATCCGAGGACATCTAATTGCTCCAGCAGCATTTGCTGAAAAGGCTACCCAACCCTCCTCTACTGAATTGCTTTTGCATCTTTGTCAAAAACCAATTGGGCATTTGTGTGCGTTTAATCCTGGCTTAGTATTTTATAGCTCTTCAGTATCTTTTAAAAATAACCACCTCATCCCTTTCACTATGGAAAATTTCACACATATACAAAAGCAGAGAACACTACGATGAACCCTCAATACTCATCCAGCTTCAATAATTATCACCTCTCTTTCTCCTATCTTTTCGAAGAATCCAGTGCAGTTTTCCTATACAATATCCCATGTTCTGAATTTCTCAGTGTCATTTATTTTGTTATTCTGTTTCCAGGTCCTAGAAGATCGATAAATTCAGGTTATACTTTTGGCTTATTGCATCACATGAGGAGGCACATGAGGGTTGTCTCAGTCTTAGCATTGGTACTTTTTAATTGGTTAAGAGGTAAATACCTTTCTCCATTAAAGTATGTCTTTCCCTTTGCAATTATTACAGAATCTAGGGTGACATTTCTGCAGCATGGATATAAAGCATTTTAAGATTCATTACCTCATAACAACTTTGTGAGGTAGATATTCTTCCTCCAGATGAGGAAGTCAAGTTTCCAAGAAATGAAGGCATTTATCCAAGGAAGGTTGCAGAACCTGACTCATACTCAAATCCTAACACTTTTAACCTTGGGTCTCTTCTATTTTTCACTCTTGGGTACCTTTCATTCTACTAAGGAATGAGCCCTCATTAGAATGAGGAACTTTGCAGTTGAATTAATAAGATTATTATCAACATGACACCTCGATACTACTATATTAGAAAACACAATCCTGATATTAGGTATTTATAGTCCAGCTGCAGAATTGGAGTTTTGAGAATTACAACATAAAATGATCAACTCAAAATACAGGATGATTTAAATTTACAAATGTGCAAAATGGCAAAATGGCACACAGTGAATCAATGGCTCAGCGGGAGTACTGGACTGCCCAGAGGTGGATTCTGAATTGGTTTAATCAGAGCTTGAAGGACTCGGCTCTGTGTGAAATATGCAGTAAGTTGAGTGCCGGGACAGAATGCTTCTTGAGTAACAAGCTATTGCATGTCAGCCATGATGAAATATTAATCAGAACTGAGAATGACAGTGGCAGGGATAATCAGCTCAGAGGTTGAGGTTAAGGACTCTTCTCTATGAACAAGGAAACGATGGGCTGTCTATTTTGACACTCTACAGCCAATAGGTTTCAAATCTGAAGGTTGATAAAATATCTTCCATGTATCAGTGTTAATGGCTAGACATATTATTTTCCATACTAAATTTTTACACAAAAATGAAATAGGCATGTTATCTATTACCTCCCTTAAACAAATTTTAAAGCTATATTTTTAAAAAGTCTTCCTAAAGTGATAAATTAGTTATCTACCATACTTCCTCTTCCCATTAAAGTCAGTACCCTTTGAGGTTAATGGACTATGGACTTAATGTTAACAAACATTACATTATGCCATGAGCTAGATTTTGACTATACCTCTTTTATCCAACTTTATTGACAACTCAAGTTATTTCATAAAGTAGTTACAAAGATCCTTTCACTTAACCCCATAACATTCCTGTGAGGTAGGCATTATGCCAACATTGACAGACAGAGAAACTGAGGCTTAGAGACTGACTTATGAACATCACATAGCTAAGAGAAAGCCAGGACCAAAACCCAGACCTTGTGATTCCAAGTCCAGTGCTCTTAAATTGTCCTCAAACAGGAGACCCTTGCCTGTCCAACTCCATGTCTGATGTCTCAATTATACTGTCTATACAGACTTTCTGCAGCAGTGATGTTATCTTTAAAATGTAAAATATACACATTTTTAGAAACAATTTCCACTTTTTAATACAAAGATATTTCTATCACAACCACATCATTACATTTATGTCTTATAAGACATAAACTCAGTTTCTTCAGAGTCCTCAATTGCTCCAAGGTCTCCGACTAGGTCACAACAAATGATCTGGAATGGAGTATCCTTTAACTGGAATTTGGTTTGTTTTTGTAGCCTTGCTGGTCTAGAGGAACTTTCTTACACATACAACTCACTTATCTATAAAAGGGGACATCATGAAATTATTCCTTACAAGAACCATAAACTGCCATTTCTCCAACAGTTACTGGATATGAAGGAATTCTATTCCAATTTTACATATGACACTAGGTTTTCTGAATCTCTATCTTCGGCTCATTTTGAAGCCAAGAGAATTCCTCCATGGTATGGATTTTTTGCTGAAGATGAAGGTTTGAAGTCATAGAGAATTCTTGTACAGACTCATCACATTCACAGAGTTTTTCATCTGTATGAATTTTCTGATGTACAGTAAGGTTCTTTCTCTGCCTAAAAACTTTACTACAATCGTTACACCCATATGGTTTCTCCCCTGTGTGGATTCTCTGGTGCCCAACTAAATTCCTCTTAGAAGTAAAAGATTTCCTACACTTCTCACACTCATATGGTTTTTCCCCAGTATGCATTCTCTGGTGTACAACAAGGTTTTTATTCTGACTAAAGTCTTTTCCACACTCGTTACATTTATAAGGTTTTTCTCCTGTGTGGATTCTTTGATGTACCATGAGATTTCTACTAGAGGTAAGGACTTTTCTACATATATGACACTCATAGGTTTTTTCCCCACTATGAATTCTTTGATGTTCAATAAGGTTTCTGTTGTACGTAAAGCCTTTCCCACACTCGTTGCATGCATAGGGCTTCTCGCCAGTGTGGATTCTCTGATGGGCTATAAGGTTTGAGCGGTAACTGAAGACTTTCCCACAGTCACTGCATTTATAAGATTTTTCCCTTGTATGAATCCTCTGATGTCCAATGAGGCTTTTCTTTAGAATGAAGCATTTGCCACACTCATTGCACTCATAGGGTTTCTCGCCACTGTGGATTCTCTTATGTTCAATGAGGTTTCTGTTAGAACTGAAAGCCCTTCCACACTCACTGCATTCAAAGGGCTTTTCCCCAGTGTGGATTCTCCGATGTACCAGCAGGCTTGAATTATAACTGAAAGCCTTCCCACAATCCTCACATTTGTAAGCTTTCTCCTGTGTATGAAGTTTCTGATGTACCATGAAACTCTTGCTCATAATAAAGGTTTTCCCACACTCGCGACATTCGTAGGGCTTCTCCCCATTGTGGAGTCTCTCGTGGTCAATGAGGTTTCTATTAGAACCAAAGACCTTGCCACAATCTTTACATTCATAGAGATTCTCTCCAGTGTGGAACCTCTGATGTAAAATGAGGCTTTTCTTCAGAATGAAAACCTTCCCACATTCATTACATTCATAGGGCTTCTCCCCGTTGTGGAGTCTCTGGTGATCAAAAAGGTAAGCACTCTGAGTGAAGGCTTTCCCACATTCAGTACATTTATACGGCTTCTCTCTGCTATGCATCCTTTTATGGTCAATGAGATTTGACTTAGAATTAAAAATCTTCCCACATTTTTTACAACCAAAAGTCTTTTTTTCTGTATGTACTCTCTGGTGTAGGAGGAGGCTTTTGCTTCGAATGAAAACTTTTCCACATTCTTTACACTTGTATGGGTTCTCTGAACTGTGGAGTCGCTGATGGTCAGCAAGGTAGGTGGTCTGAGCAAAGGTTTTTCCACATTCATCGCATTTATAAGGTTTTTCCCCAGAGTGGATTCTCTGGTGCAGAATGAGGCTCTTCTTCAGGATGAAAGCTTTCTGACACTTGTTACATTTATAAGGTTCTTCCCCTTTGTGGAGCCTCTGGTGGTCAATGAGGTAAGCATTCTGTGAGAAAACTTTCCCGCACTCATTACATTTATAAGGTCTTTCCCCAGAGTGGCGCCTTAGATGTATAATAAGGCCTGAGTGCCTATAGAAGCCCTTTCCACACTCCTTACATTTATAAGGTTTCTCCCCAGTGTGAATTCTCTGATGGTTTAGAAGGTAAGCACTTTGAGAGAAGGCTTTCCCGCATTCATTACACTTATAAGGTTTCTCCCCAGAATGGTTGCGTAAATGCATCAGAAGGCTTGAGCGCTGAATAAAGCCTTTTCCACACTCCTTACATTTATGAGGTTTCTCGCCAGTGTGTATTCTCCGATGGTTTATAAGATGGGAGATTTTATTGAAATGTTTACAACATATATCACATTTATAGAACTTCTTTCCTTCAGTGCCCATTAAACTTTCGGCAACAGCGGAATCTAAAGTCAAGCTTTCTCCAAATTCCTCCCCCTTTTGGCTTCGTCTTTCTGGGGGAGTCCTTTTCTTCTTGTCCCGTTCATGGAGGGAACCCTTCTTCAGTGTCTCTCTTTGTGTTTCATTTTCCCACCGACTTGCCAAAACTTGCCATTTACACTCTTTCTCAAAATCCAGGACTTGGGGAATACCTCCTTGAAGTCTTTTTGATGTTCCTTTCTGAGAATCTGCTCTTTGAGATATGCTTGACTTAGATGTCACCTCCTCATTCTCAGTCATGGTCTCCCATTCTGGTAAAAAGGAATTAAAAATGCAAATGTTACCAAGCCCCTGTGTTGTGAGAATAAGAACTTCAAATGACTTTAAAACAGCTAGAAGGACACACTTTTATATGCATACAAAAAGAAGAAACTTTTCCTTAAATGAAGATACAAAGCAAAATGCTACACTAATGGAATGTTGTAAATGGATTAACACAGAACTCACTCTGAGACACTGCTAAGTTCTTTGTTTTCAGGGAGCAGATGGAAAAATATAAATGATATTGAAAAAATAGATGTAAAGAACAGATGCAAAGGCGTAGAATAGCTAAAACAATCTTGAAAAAGAACATAGTTGGAGGACTCACACTTCTAGATTTTAAAATGTACTATGAAAAAACAGTAACAAAACAGGGTGCCACTGACATAAGGCTAAAAATATAACCGAAAGAATACAATTGAGAGCTCAGAAATAAAAGCTCATTCTTACAGCTATCTGATCTTCAAACAAGTGTCAAAACAACTGAATAGGGGAAGAGTGGTGCTGGGATAGCTGAGCAGCCACGTGCAAAAGGATAAAGTTGGACCCTGACCTCACACCATATACAAAAATTAATTTAAAATAAATCAAAGACCTAAATATAAGCATTAAAACTATAAAATTCTTAGGAAAAAAAAAAAAGACATCAATCATGACCTTGGATTAAGCAATGGTTTCTTAGATATGGCACATGCAACAAAAGAAAAAGTAAATTGAAAATCACCAAAATGAATAACTCATACTTCAAAGGATACCATCAGCAAAATGAACAGACAACCCTCAGAATGGGAGAAAATACTTGAAGTCATATATCTGATAAGGTACTTGTATATAGAATATATAAAGAACTCCTATAACTCAATAATAAAAAGAAAAATAAGCCAATTAAAATACAGGCAAAGACTCTGAATAGACGTTTCTTCAAAGACAAACAAAGGGCCAACTGGAAAAGTCACTTAACATCATTAGCCATCAGGGAAATGCAAATCAAAAGCACAGTAATATATAATTTCAGAGCCACTAAGATGTCTATAATCAGAAAGACAGATAATTATAAGTGTTGGCCAAGATGGGGAGAAATTGGAACCCAGGTACACTGTTGGTGGGAGCACAAAGTAGTGCAGCAACTTTGGAAGTCCGTCAGTTCCTCAAATGATTAAACATAAGTTACCAGACAACCCGGCAATTCCTTCCTAGGTATGCATCCAAAAGAAATAAAAACATATGTACATACAAAAACTTGTAGAAGAATGTTCACTGCAGTGTTATTCATAATAGTTCAAAGGCTAAAGCAACCTAAATGTTCATCAACTGACGGATGGATCAATAAACATGATACATCAACACGAAGGAGTATTATGTGCCCATAAAAAGGAATGAAGTATTAACACATGCTACGACTTGGAGGAACCTTGAAAACATTATGCTAGGCAAAAAAATTCCATCACAAAAGACCACGTATTATATGATTCCATTGATACAAAATGTCCAGAATAGGTAAATCTAGAGACGAAAAGCAGATTAGTGGTTGCCTATGTCTAGGATGGTGGGTGGAGCTATGTAAAATATGGATGACTGCTAAAGGGTAAAGCTGTCTTTTTGGGGTAATGAAAATGTTCTAAAATTTGTCATGGTGATGGACGCACAACTGTGTGAATATATTAACAACCACTAACCTATTCCTTTCAAGTGGGTGAATTGTATGATGTGTGAATTATATCTTAACAAAGCTGTTACTAAAAAAAGTCACCCCTGCAAGTCTTTCCCTGAACCACCCGCCTTCCCCTACTCTCCCAGTCCTTCCCCCATGCCAAGCTCCTGCGGGCTCCCACACTTCCGCATACTTCCATTACATAGCACTTGCCACATGGAACTGCAAATATCAGTGTAAATGTCTATTATTCCGACCTGAATGTACTTTAAGGCAAAAGTTAAGCTTGATCTAATTTCCTTCAAACTATTCCAATCTCTTAAATAAAAGTATACACATCTTTTATATATCGAAGAAGTGTGCACGAGCCATATAGGAGCCTGCTTTTCTACCAGTTTATCAGTGCATGGAGACTGGATCCGGAGTTGTCATATTTGATAGTGCCGTAGTATATCCCATGGCTATGGTCCACTTAGTGCTTTCTCTATCTTGAGCAACTGGTTGAACCCAACTTTTAACCATTAAACATACCATTATATTTAAACATATTACTCATTTTCCCTTTCTGAACCTGTCCCTAAGGGATCATCCTCAAATCAGAATTGCTAAGTCAGAGGGCATAAACACATGCATATCTCTTGCCCAAAGGTCCAACAACACTGCAGTTAGAGCGTATCCTACTAAAGCTGATTCAAACTTCTCTTTCCTAAAAGAGCTGGAACAAACAAATCATTCCATTTTTTTCTTTTTTCATAAGTTTAACTCTTAGACCCATTGGAATTTATTTTGGCTTGTATCATAAAGTATGTATCTATGGAGAGTATTTTTCATAAAATTAATCGACTGACCCATAAAACACATTTTAAAATTATTATAAAGGTGGATATTGAGTAAATAACATTGGAAATACTGAAAGCCACTTGGAATAAAAAACAAACAAACTGGATTTCTATGTCATTCTGTATATCAAAATAAATTTTAGATTAAAGTTTAAACATAAAAATGAAACAACAGAACTATTTGAAAAAATACAAGTGATTTTTTAAAAATATAATTTTATGAAAAAGATAGATAATAAAGAAAAATACTGCTAAATTTAACTACATAAAATATTTTCCAAAGCTTAAAAAAATAATAATTCATCAATAATACTGAAAGGTAAATGAGTAAGAAAACAATGCAACATTTGACAAAAGGTTAGCAGTTTTAATAAATACATAAGGAGGATATGAATAAGAGTAAAATGACCAAAAAAATGTGAAAAGATTTCAACCACCCTAATAATCAAATAAATGAAAAACAAACAAAAGATAGTATTCTTCATCTCCCTACCAAAGATTTTAAACATTGATCAAATCATAAACACCTACAGAGGAAATAGATACACACCCCTGTGTTCTTTTAATGACAGTATAAAATGTTATATCACTGATAGAATGCAGTTTGGTAATACTTATCAAAATATAAAATATAAAATCTACAGAATGTTAGATCCACCATTGCTGGGATACTAAAACGTATGTTCTTGTAAGTAAAAATACACAGTATAAATTACTATGGACAATAAAGTAATTTATTAATGTTACCAGGTGAAAAATTAACATGCAAAAGTCAATATTTTCATGTATTCAAACAGTCAATTAGAAAATGTCAGAAAAGATTCCAATTCCGAAGAATCGATGTAACCAGATATATGTAAGATCTAGATGAATGCAATTTTAAAACAGGCCTGAAACATACAAAGGCAGTACTGAACAAATGGAATGGCTTGTAATGTTCTCGAATAGAAATTCAATATCATACAGTTAAGCATGATACAGAGACAATGGAATACCACACTATAAATCTCTATTTTAGTCCAAATTACATCAGTCCATTAGCTGATTCCTCCGTTTTTAATGTCTATTTCTCCAAACAAAATCTTATTTTTCTTTTTAAGGTCCAGCACAAGGCTACCTTCTTATGGCCTTTCCCAAACCTGAAGAATGGAAATGGTTGCTTTGTCCCCTCATCGTCATCTCTAGAAGCTTGTGCCATTCTCACACCGGTTATTTTACCCTGCCTGTTTATTCTTTCTATGTTCATCTCCCAAACCACGGTAAGCTACTTAATGACAGAATCCCATCCTTCCCACAGCTGTCATCACGATAGGTATTTAATGTTTGTTGGAAGCACAAATACATAATAAAATTTTTATAAGTACTCTTATTTTATTACTAATCAAAGAAACCTACTTTGGAATAAATAGATATAACTTAAAAATTACATTAGCAATAATTTAAAAGAATGAAGGCAGAGCAAAAGGAGCATTTTCTGTACTGATGGTAACAGTGGGAAGGACAGAGACACTGTGGAAAACCATTTGGTGGTATCAAGCAAGAGCCTTAAAACAATTCGAACGCTTAGGCCTCGTAAATGTACTTCACAAAACATGATGAAATATAAAAAAAGCCTTTAGATAATTATAACAGCAATTATCTAAAATAAAAAAAAATGGCTCACTGAATTACTGCACAAATTATGTAGCCAATATATATAATATTTACAGATTTTGTAATAATATAAGAGTGAGGGGATTACAAAAAGAAGGTAAGCTATAAAACTGTATACACATACAAATACGTGCTTAAAACAATGCAAAAAACTCAAAATACACAGAAAAAAGGTACTATATCAAAATTTTGACTGTAGTTGTCTACAAATAGTGGATTTAAATAAGATTTTTTCCTTCTTTCTAATATTTCGTTTTCCCAAATAAGTATATACTACTTTCATAATCAGGAAAAAAAAAAAAAAGGTTGATGAAATAAAGGTAAGAATTACGGGAAGAACGGGTCCTTACCTAGGGAGGTCACATTTCCGTAATTCTCCAGCATCACATCCCAGTACAAGGCCCTCTGAATTGGGCCCAGACATGCCCATTCTTCGGAAGTGAAGCATACTGATACCTCCTCAAACATCACCAACTCCTGAAATAACAGGTATGTGTGAGATCTGTGTCCAGGAGCTCCCCTACTGAAAGGCTGCTTTCACTTCTGGGGAAGAAACACACTGTGAGGCCAGGAGGTGGGGGAAGGGACATGGGAGCGCTGTAAGGAGACCCCAGTAAAGTCTAATAGCACGGACTCTGATTTAGTGATGGAACTGACTGGACACCCAAGCACGAGGATGAGAGAGGGCACTTCAACCACAACTACGTAGGGCAGATAAGGCCTGAGGAAGGAGACGGGCTGCAAACCTCACCTGGGGCTGGGCTGTTAGGAGCATGAGTGCCATTAACTGATTCCTTGGGTTCTCTTCCTGGGAAAGGGCAGAAGCTTCAGGGGCAGGGGAACCTGAGGAAGGAGGAAAAGCTACATGTGAGATTTCTGCTCTTCCTGCTCATTACTGCAAATCCAGTATCTTCCACAAACAAGGAATTTAGGAAGACCCAGGGCTCTCATGACTAGGCAATCATGGCCACAAAATTACCTCCAGACCTTTTATGAGTCACCCCATATGCAGGAGTGGCGTAACGTGGAGCATTAATGAGAATGGAAAAAGGGTCAGAGGGACCCAGGAAAGAAGAGGGAGAACAAGGGAAAGAGCTTGTTGCCACAAGGAATTCATGGACAGGGCAGGGGAGCCTGGCAGCAGCGGGATGGCCATAGTAAGGGTCTTAAAAGAGAAAGAGAGTCCAAAGCCAGGACCACTTAATAAGTACCATGGGGAGGATCCTGGGGATTGACCACCACTGGGTCAGTAAGAGGACTGGGGCAAATTTCAGCTATGTGGCTACCCCTGGGCGCCTGAAGAAATGCTGGTCCTGGAGTGCCCATGCGCTCTTGGAGACTGTCGTGGTCCCGGTCAAGGACTGGAACCTGGGAACAAGCAAAACAAAATAAGTTGGCTCTTCTTGTATCTCCAGAAAATGGACTCACCTAACCACTGTGGACCTCCTTCTGCCCGTAATCTAGAACTGTGAGATCAGAGAGACCCACCTCAAGTATGGAGCATCAAAACAGCAGTAAAACTTTGCCTTGAGAACAATGGAGCTGCCCTCTAGCCCCACTCAGGGCACTGGTGATCTCTCCCAGAGGAGACTGAACAGAACGGTGGAAACAGAAGCCAGACCTGGGTGTGGGTTAAGGAGGGAATGGGAAGTAACAAGCAATAATTAAGAGCATGTGTTTTAGCTTCAGACCTAATTTTAGATAAGACCTACACTCACTACTCTTCTACTTCTTTACCCCTTTACTTACCCCTCCCTGCTCCAATAGGAGAATCACTAGAGTAGGAGTCTAGACACTCGGTTTTGCTGCTAGCTAGCTGTCTGACCTAAGGCAACCCAGGGAACCCTTTTCTGACTCCGTTCTCGTATCTCCCAAATGAAAAGGATAGATTAATGATTTGCAATGAAATATATAGCTATAAATTCTTCATTTTTATGATTAAGACAAGCCCATCCTTGGTGCCACTCGCAAGTTAAAGCTATGTTTCTAACAAATGTTTTTAGTAGGCTACAGACTGATGGAGATCTTCTCGCACACCAGAAACTATATTAAGATCCCAATTTAAAGGTCAAGAATATAAAATTTTACCAGAAGCAAATTCCTCAACACAAACCCTTGGCTCACAGAACCCCAAGTAGGGGCACACATGGGGAGGTCTTGCCAGATCTACGAAGCTTTGTTCTGGCTCTCTCACCGCCTTTTATACTTCAGGCTCACGTCATCATTCCAAACAGACTTACACAAACAATACATGCGCTTCTGTTTGGGGGAACACTTAGAAACATTATGTTCAGGTTCCTGAACCAAACTCAGCATTCACAAGTGTCACCCAGAGGGACAGAGCACAGTCAATGCCTTTGTGCCGATTTTGAACTGGTCACAAAAATCCCAATCATAAATTCATTTCCTTGCAAAGATATTCTGTGGTCTGAAGAGCTCATGAACCTGTTTTATAGCATTAGGGTTGCTAATGTGCTATTAATTGTCAATGAACACCACAGGATCACCCTCCGACCCAGACCGCCCTGCTCAGTTCTCTCTTTTCTCTCAAACTCGGCCACCTGCCCCTTTCTCACTTTTAGTGCTGGTCCATCGAGGTCTTTCTGCAGCTCCTCTACCAGGGCCACGGCCTCCTCACCATTCCCAGGGCGATGAATCTGCACCCAGGTCCGAATCTCCCCAGGCAGGATGCTCAGGAACTGCTCCAGCACCAGCAGCTCCAGGATCTGGGCCTTGGTACGTGCTTCTGGCCTCAGCCACCGGCGACAGAGCTCCCGAAGCCGGCTAAGGGCCTCCTGCGGTCCAGATGTCTCATGGTAACGTAACTGTCTAAAGTGCAGGTGGGAGGTCTCCCAAACAGAGGAACTGCTCCCTTGGAAGCTGGTTCCCCATTTCCAAGTATCATCCTTCCCTTTAACAAGACCCTCTTGTCTCAGAGCATTGTGGGCCCAATTTTCTCTTGTCATTGTCGTCATTTAAGAAAGGCTCCACTCCAGGCCCCCTCAATCCTTGCTTGACTTCTTCCTTAGAGCTTGGAGAATATCATCCACAAGACCTCAAGAAATCATTGTTAAAGTTAACCCAGTGCAATGACCATGTTTTCCAGACCCCAGTCAGCTCCCACTGATGAAGAGAACCTCCCCGAACACAAGATTCTAGGCTCCCAGTAGTGTCCCCAGCCCAAGGCTCTGGGGACCCAGACACACGTTACCCAGGTCACTGCTGAACCCACAGACACAAAATTCCTTTCATCTTTATTCACAGTGTCTCCTCCACCTAATTACAATAAATCCTTTATCCCCTACTCTAACTATGGGCATCCTGGCTACCCCTGTGTGACCTTCAACATGTTACCTCACTTCGGGGTCTTAGTTTCTTAACCTATAAAACAGGAGTAACAACAGTTCCTATCTTACGGTCTTCTTGCAAGACTAAGATGTCTGAATACATTTTAAGGTCTTGAACAGCATAGTATATGGATTCAAATGTTAGCTATTATTCTTCTGTAACTTGTATTCTTTGCTGTTCTGTAAACAAGTAACCCTTTTTTTGGTGGGGTTGGAGCTCCTTCCTCTTTTATGAATTCACTTACCCAACTCCAACACAGATACAATAAATAAACAATTCATAAGCTAGACTTCACTAAAACAAACAAACAAAAAAAACTTCTACTTTGCAAAAGGCAAAGAGCAAGGCAAGAAAATAAGAAAAGACCCGCTGAGAGAAAATATTTGTTAAAGACACTCGTATCTGAGAAAGAACTGTTATCCTTTGTATAGTCCATACAAAGAACTCTTATAATTCAACAATAAGGAAACAATAAATAGACCTAACACTTTGACACCTCTCCAAAGATAATGTAGATTCCAAATAAGCACATGAAAATACGCTCCACATCAAATGTCACCAAGGAAATGCAAATTAAAGCAATGAGATGCCACTACACACCTATTAGAACGTCTAAATCCACAACACTGATACCACCAAATGCTGGTGAGCTTGTGGAGCAACAGGAACTCTCAGTCATTGCTGGTGGGAATATAAAACGGTACGGCCACTTTGGATGACAATTTGGCAGTTTCTTAGAAAACTACACATACTCTTACTGTATAACCTAGCAATCATGCCCCTTGGTATTTACTCTAAGGAGATGAAAACATATGTCCACACAAAAACTTGCACACTGACATTTATAGCAGCTTTATCCATAATTGTGATCACCTAGAAGCAACCCGGATGTCCTTCAGCTTGTGAATAAACTGTACTACATCCAGACAATGGAATATTATTCAGCACTAAAAGGAAACACTCTATTAAGCCATGAAAAGATGTGGCTTAAATGTATAATACTAAGTGAAGGAAGCCACTCTGAAGACTATATACTGTACAATTCCAAATATATGGTATTCTCAAAAAGGCAAAACCATGGCAACAGTGAAAAGATCACTAGTTGCCAGGGGTAGGACGAAGGGATGAAAAGGCAGAGCAGAGAGGATTTTAGGGCAGTGAATCTACCCTGTATGATACCACAGTGGTGGGTACATTATACATAGCACAGAATGTACAACAAAAAGAGTGATCCCTAATGTACCTTATGAAATTTGGATAATAATGATGTGTCAATGTAGGTTCTTCAATTTTAACAAATGTTCCACTTTAGAGGGGGATGTGGAGAGTGTGAACCTAAAATTGCTCTAAAAAATAAAGTCTATTAAAATAAATAAATAAATAAACAAATACATAAATTTATTGGGGGGCGGTGAGGGAGATTTCTAAATGATTTTCTAAAGTAAATTATTAGAACAGTTTTACTTTGTATATACACGTAATAAACTCTTAGATATACATTTTGTTTACTTCTCACTAAATGTTTGTGAGTCGTAAGTCAAAAAGCACAAAAGGTTCAGAGGAGCTAAGTGATTCACTCAAGGCCCCTCAACTAGTTCACTTGTGGGAGCAAATTCCGAACTCAGGGATTCTAATTCCAAAAATCTAAAATAATTCCAAAAGAGTTATGAAATCCCAACAACTATTCTAAAGCAATGGTTTCCAAACAGTAATTCATTATAAAGTTTTGACCTGGCTAATGGTAAAACGAAAATAAAACAATAACTACGATAGTCACCGACAGGTTGGCAATGACCTTTCGTGCAAAGGACGGCATTTATTGTGAGTTTTCGGGTCTCGGCACTTAGGGTCAAATATAATATTTGAAGTAATGGTGGTGCAAGTAGTCTAAGTTTGCTTTTTAATTACCATTATATTACACGATTAAAAGATGGGAATTGTCTATCCCTCAAAAAAAAAAAAAAAAGTCCCGAGAAGTCTGGGAGCCACTGCTCCAGGGACGTCTCCGGCTGTTTCTCTCTACATCAGCCCCTCAGAGGTGACTTGAGGAAGAGCAGAGCTGCCCCGGCTGGGGTCCCTGGCCACTGGGGAGCTGTGCCCAGAGGCAACACATTCTACAGACTGCAGCACGGTGCAGACACAGACTCAGGGCTGCTGTCTCCAACACCTTCCCGAGCTGGCGGCTTGCCTAAGTGAGGCTACGGCGTCCACCTCGACACCCAGCTGAAGAGGGATAGCGCTGCGGGGGGTCAGCGGCAGGGAGGGGCCGGCGAGGGGTGCGCCCCCCAAGCGACTCGAGCCCGCACCCCCGGCCGCCCTCCGCGCATGCCCACCCGACCTGAGCCCACCCCGCTCACCGGGGACTCCCGCTGCGGCTCCGGCTTTGGGTACCGTCGCCTTGGCGCCCGGACGCCGGGAGATGACACGGGAACAGGACGCGACAACGGCCGAGGCCCAGAATAATGGCTGACTCGCGGGTACCGCGACTTCCGGCTGCTCACCACACCCCCCGCCCCATCTCCGGCTCTCTGGGAAGCCACATCTCTATGGTTCCGTGCTTTTTCCAGAAGAGGCGAGGATGGCAGGAGCTCGTGGTATCCTTGATCTTGGTTCCTCCCAAGGAATGAATGAGGACTGCCACATTGCAGACCCGAAGGATGCCTAGGTGAATCATATGGCCCAGACCCTTAGGATGGTCGTTTCCTCCGGAAGGAGTTGGACTTTTCTGTTTTAATTTGCATTTCAATCGAGGTTGATTGGGAGTAATTTCTTAGGTCTGAATGGCCATGTGGCTGACTTTCCCATCTATTCTTGAACCTATGGCAATTCTCACCCTAAATAATAACATGCCTTATAAATGGCCCCCTTGCGAATTCGCTTACTGTTCCTGTATCGCTTGCCCAAATCATGACACAACGGAGCTCTGGTATTAAACAGCGATCAAGCTGAAACTGCAGGCTCATGTGTAAATGGGGGGTGACTATCTTTCAGGAAGGAGGTGGTCATTCCAATTGTCCATTACTCTAGGTAGTTAAGTCTATATAAACTGGAATGCTGATTCACTCTTTGGTCCTCAATGACTTAGGCTTGGACTTCTGGAATTGTCACTCTCCTTTATGGGACTGAGACTGGGCGGAAAGGGCAAAGATCATGTCCTTATGGACCCAATGTATACTTAGCACCTAGCACAAAGCTGGAGCCATACCAGGTACTAGATAAACGTCTGTTGAATGATCAAGGTGTTACTGTTTATTTCTATGTTTTCTCTCTTGGCTTTCATTAAACATTTGCTTAAACGTTTCAGCCTCCATTTATTCAACAACTATTAACTGAATACTAGTCATGTGGTGGACACTGTTCTGGGCACTAGGGATATTACCGAAGAGGTAAAGGCTCTGCTTTCACGGAACTTACATTTCAAGCGAGGGTAAAAAGAAAACGAATACAAAATGTGTCAGGTAGTGCTACATGCTAAGAGGATAAGGAGGACCCAATAAAGGAGGTTTAGAAGCAGCAGCCAATCAAGTAGGAGGAGAACCAGGAGCTAGTACCTCACAGTTCTCAAAGCACGAATGGGTAGATTTTGAAATATTAATCCATGTGCTCCCTGCTCCTCCCAGCACTGTTACTCTAGTTGTAACCTGAGGCCCCCTTCTCCTCAGGGAGGGACATTGTAGAAATAAGGGGTGTCATAATGAAGGGAAAATTGGACAAGCAGACAGGCCACATGAGAAAAGTCAACTTATTTCTATCCTAACTGCACCATGATCAGTGTAGACGACATTTCAGTGCCCTGTATGGATTCCCATAGTGTTCCCTCCCCTATTCGCTAGAGGGCAGGCTGAAAGCCTTCAATGGTCGGCTCTATCCAGGAAGTATCTTCAGCTAAAGAAGCCTACCTCACCCCAAATCATGCTTCCCTTCAGGGTAATGGGGTAGAGCTTGTTATCGAATGATGGGTCAATAAAGGGGAATAAAGGCCCAGACCTCTCGCCTTCAGTTCGGACAGTTTTGAAAGGCTATCCTGGTCTAACTAAGTCTGAAAGCAACAAAGGCAACATAGGCAACTTGTGACTGCAACACAGCTAACACCTCCCACAGCTAATCCTACTTTTTTCCCTGTCTCTACAGGTATCAATCCCAATAACACTCTCCACTAAATTTGCTGCATGTTATCCTCTCTCTGAGTTTACTTCTCAAAATCTCAACTTAAAACAATTAGATAACTCAAATTTTAAAAATTCATTAATTTTTAAATAACTGTTTCATGTATACTTGGAAACATGCATAACTAATTTTGTTATGTTCTTAATTTGATTTTTTTCTCCCAAATTTGAAACCAAACACCATGAGGATTAACTCATGTCTTCAAATTATTTGGGAGACTTTTTATTTTCCATTTAGAACCTAGGACAAGTCACACCAGAGTCCTCAGTGTCTTCCTCTACTCCTGGGTGACTGGTTTTCTAGTGCATCCTTTCACTGGGATGTAGCCCTGTAAATATCTGGGTTTCTTGTGGAGATCTCAGCCCCCATTCTCCACCCCTTGCAAGCCCCAAAACTCAAAACTTGCTCTTGTATCTGATAAAATCTAAGTCCCTTAGACCAGGATCACCAAACTGTCTCATGGCATCCACGGCCTCATCCCTAGCTTACGTTTCTGGCTTCCATTTCTTCATTTTAGGCTCCGAAGATTTATATCACTTTCTTAAAAGCTCTTTCGAAGGATGTTTGTGTCTTACCCAGCATATCAAAGTTGTTTTGTAGCCAAAGGGATGTATAATTATCCAGCTTGCTATATTGTTCTATTAAATCTTTTAAAACCATGAATCTCGTTCAATTCTGTAGTTAAACGAACAATGCAAATGTGACAGTATTTTCTTTCAGATTCTGTAAAATGTTATGATTATACAAACTTTGATATATGTCTCAATAATTTTGTGACATAGGTTCTTCTAAGGGAAAATGAACAATTATTATAAAAATAGTTATGTAGAGTCAAGACTCCTAATGGAAAATTTTCAATCCCTACTGCGAAAGTTTTGTTTTATATAGATTCTAGGCCTCGCTCCAGATATGCTGATTTGGTGGGCCTGGGAAATTGATTTGTATGTATGAAATTACCTCTTTGGAGTCCACTGGCCTTAGTTTCAGAGACTCGTTCCAGCTTTTACATGTCTGCAATCCATACGGTCAAATCGTGCCACGTGGACCTGAAATGGTCAGTGGGAGGAGTGAGAACCAGTAAGGTCCTGTATCTCTGTGTCCAGAAAGGACTCTGCCACCTCCTCTTTACCCCTCACAAGCAGAAATTGACTTCAGAAAACATGACAGGTTTTATATAGCCAACCGAGGTCTGCGTGATAGTGCACGTCTGAAACACAGATGACGCAGAGCGGAGGTGGGACGACACCTGGCTGCACAAATCCTCAAAGGAACTAACAGAAGGGCACCTTCTGACGGCTGGAAAGCTCTCATTTGTGCATTATAAGAAAGAAAATCACAAGTTTCATATTGCATTTGAATTAGAAACAAGCCAGAATCACTTCTTCATTCCACAAACAACTAACTGCTTAAAGAAAAGCAAATTGAACTGCTTTCTTCCCACACCGAACAAAGGAAGGGAGCGAAAAGACAAAAAAAAAGTCAGTGGTATTTATGACAAGTAAATAACAACACATATTTATTGATGGAACTATACCTATTTCCTGCAAAAAGTTTTAGGACTCAAGTTTTATAACATCAGAGGTAATTAAAGACAGTCTAGTTTCTAAAAAACAATCTAACAATATGAGTATACTACTTTATTCATATTGAATGGTAAAAATCAATAAAGGAAGTCTGTCACTAAGGATACAGAACTGAAATGAAATTTAGTTACAATGGGATTCAGATTCAATGGAATTACTCAGCTATTTGAAAGCTCTTTTTGGTTTCAACTTTCTTCTCAGTCCTAAGTAAGACCTAACACAGTACACATCATCAATGAAAAATATCTTTAAGCCTAGGGTTACACTCTCCTCTCTATGCATTGATTCTGTCATATTCCCCTTTAATCAAGGATATATAAAAATGAGATTTTATTTCACATTTCTTCTCTTAACTAAAAAGAGACATATATTTTTTCTATTCCACACATGAGCATTTGTGCACAACCACGATGTCTGTGGCTAAAGATCTTGCCTCTTCATATTTCTCAGGAATATTCAGGATACTAAAAACATAAATGAGAAAATGTGAGTGCACAGGAAGCCAGTAGATAACCAGAACAGGGATGAGTAATACATAGTAGTTTAGAGCTGTGCGTTTCGGAAGAGCTGGGTTTTTGATGGAGAGTAGAGAAGAAATAGCAGTACAGAGAGATAGATGGGTTGAGGGAGACAAAAACTAGCAACTGAGGAGCACTGCTATTAGGAAATAACCAAGTTTCCATTAGCTCAGGAAGTTAAAAAAAACGCATTCAAAGAGACAGACCTTGAATTCCAGAAGGCATCATGAAAGGGCTTCAAAAGATGGTTGAGAACTGCATACGTAAACTCTTGATTAAAGTAAACAGCTGGCAGTCTTGGTGGGCTCCTGGAGGAAGGTGGGTGATTAGTTCAAATTATATTGCAAAATATTTCTCTGAAAACCACTTGACAAGGTTTCCTCCTGTAGCTCAAGCCAGGGATGAGCCTAAAAGATGGATATCCTAGCTTGCCTGGGGCAAGTAATGTGAAGATCCGTATGCGGATCTCCCAGTTTGAGATGAAGTGGTACCCTTCCAACAGGTGTTTACTCTTGAAGATCAATCTCAAAGTCTTTTAAGATGAAAAAGAAAGCCTATTTGAAGAAAGAATTCCAGAGTCTATGACACGGTTATGGGAAAACGTTTCGTTTTGTTTTGTTTTTCAGAGAATACCTGTTCAGCAATATAGGAAGCATCAACAACTCTGCTTACAAATTATTAATGCTCAGAAAATAACCCCTGACAGGCATGCAGGCAGCTAACTGCCCATTTCTTTAAAGCAGTTTTGGTGGGGCCAGAAGATATTAGTCATCGGGAGTTTCCACATGAGTGATCATCAGGTGAGGACAGCTGGCATGACAAAAGCCATGGATTACTTCTTTAAGAAAAATACATGATAAAGGAAAGATGATGGAAGTGTCCATACTGCTGTTCTGTTTAGCCACTGCCACATGTGGGTCACCCTACCCTCATGTTCAACCACTCTTGGGGAAGTCAAGGGTGATCGATAATCCAGTCCTATCCCCTGGATGCAGCAAATCTGTTCCAGAGCCCCCAAACTTTGCTTTGAATAACTATGCAAAAAGGGACTATTGTATCACAAAATTATGTGTGAGCCACTATCCTATGAAAATAGGACAAACAAACCCTTTTTACACAAATATACCCTTCATTCTTCCCTCGTCTTTCCAGGAACAGCAAGGAAGAAATACATAATCCTTAAAACTAAATTACAAGGTGCAGAGACAGTCCATAAATCTAACTCAGAAAAGACTGATAGCATCTTCCTTCTGAAACCAGGATGAAGTAATTGTGCAGATACCCTCACCTTTCATAGAAATGGCTACCCAGAAGAATCCTAATTGGTCTCCCACTCACACATAGAACCACCAAAATGGGCAGAGGCACTTTGGTATAAGGAAGAAAGCATGGACTTGAATGTCAAATCTGATCGAATCCTGGCTCCAACTACTTACTAGCCTAACCTCACTGAGACTCAATGTCCTCGTACAAATGTTATGAGGATTAAACGAGATAACATCACCTCAACATTCTTAAAACGGTAAATCACTAAGTGCTCAAGACGAATGGCATTAGGCTTAGGGACTCACTGTATGTAAAGAGGAATGGCTGAGTTAAGTATGGGGAGATTCTAAGTGTTCCCAGATGGATTTTGAGCTAAAGACTTAAAAGTTTAAAATACTGGTTGAAAATGGGCTAAGGCTTCAGAGGGCTGGACATAAAGAAAGGCAGAGGAAGCTAGTGAGCACCTGCAGTATCGACTGTTCCGTATCCCTTCCTTCTTCTGGCAAAGGCTTTTTCTCCATGATGAAACGAGGAAGGAACCAGGTGAGAAGTCCCCGGCTCCTTTCCTCACTTCCTGACTTTGAGGGAACTGTGTGAAGAACGAGCTTGCAGCTGTGGCCGCCGTCTCACAACCATGAGGTTACAAAAAAAAGAAAGCCCATGTGCTGAAAATTATGGAGTTAAGATGGAAGTTTGATGAACTGACGAATTGCCAAAACCAAATTTGGAACGGCTTACCTCTAGACATCCCCTTAAGTAAACAATGTTCTTAAAGTTGAAGCTACTAGCAGTTGGTATTGTGTGCATTACATCTGAATATATCCTAAATACTACCTCGGGTAAAACTTTCCTTGAATAACTCTTGCTAAGTGTTTAGCAACACTGCTCTGACGTCCTATACTTAAGTAATTATTATTTACCACATGCCAGGCTTGTCACAGATTACATACACTATCTCATTTAATCCTCACAACAACGCTGTGAGGTATGTAGTTTATTCTCTTTTTTACTGCTATGTCTGAGGCAAAGAGCAGTTAAGTGACTTGTCCCAAATTGACAGGCTAGTGTATGGCAGATCTGGGATTAGAACACATGTGTCTATGGCCCCAAAGTCTACACTTTTAGCTACTAAACACTACCTGTGAAGGCAGAGTCTTTTCCTAGTTTTAGATTATGCTGATTGTATCTTTTTAAAGGCAATTGTTTCAATTTCATAAAGACCCTTTTTTTTCCTGGTTTTGTACACATGTATTGAAAAGATGAAGCCTAGGTGGTTCTCTATTATCTGCAGATCCTTCTACAACTGTGGGAGAGGAGGACATAGGAAATTGTACCATGTTCTTGTAACCTAACAGGGATCGAGCAAGTGGATTAAACATTTTGTTGACAACTATAAAGTCAGCTTATTTTAAAGCTGAAAAAGGCCAATGACTGGTGTTTATGATTTTACAAAACAGGATAAAGGCTCTAAAAGTGTAGTTTAACTGTTAATAAATATTAGGGTGAATTCCAGGACTTTAGAGTCTATTCTGAGTCTTTCCTAACACTGTGGAGCACAATGAGCATGTACTCATTGCATTAAAAAAATACCGTACTTTTTTTCTAAATATAAAATTAGTATATTCACATTGTAGAAAAATCTAAAAAACATAGAAAAGTGTAAAAAAGAAAATAGAAATCACCTATAATCCTATCACCCAGAGACAGTCGCTGTTAACATTTTGGTTTGGTATTATTTCATTCATTTTTTTTCTTACACATAAATGTTTTTTAAAACTTGTATAATATTTCATTGTTTTTTCTTTCTATTATCTTCTATTTTACCCAACTCATTCTCCCATGGCCTTAAATATTCTTTAAAAATGTTACAATAGCTGCAAAGCCATTATAGGAACAGACCATCATTCATTTAAACCCTGTACTGTTGAAAACCTAGTTTTCTTCCTTCAAATATATACCATGCCACGTGAATATCTTTTTGTTAATCTGTATCTATTTCTGGTTATTTTCTCTGTATGGGTTCTTAAAAATAGAATTAAAATTAATGACACTAAAAAGTTGCTTTTCTGAAAAGTAGCAATTAGTCCTACTACCAACAATACATTTATGAGGTTTCTTTCTCCTCATTATGTTTTCTCTGGTGTTGAATGAGTTGTGAACTATAACGATAGGCTTTCCCACACTCACCACATTTATAGGGTTTCTCCTTAGTGTGGGTTCTCAAATGTAGAATAACTTGAGAGGTCTGCCTGAAGGTTTTTCCACATTCATTACACTTATAAGGTTTCTCTCCAGTGTGAACTCTCTGGTGGTCAATAAGGTTTCGGTTAGAAGTAAAAGCTTTCCCACACTCATTACATTTGTAAGGTTTCTCTCTACGATGAAGTCTCTGATGCTCATTAAGGGTCTTCTTTAAGATGAAAGCTTTTCCACACTCATCGCATTCATAAGGCTTCTCCCCTGTGTGAATTCTCAGATGGTCCATAATCTTTGTATTAGAAACACATGTTTTCCCACACTCCTTACATTTGTAAACCTTTTTTCCTTTGTGCATTCTCTGATGTTGAGTAAGGTTGGAGCTACGGCTGAAGGCTTTCCCACACTCGATGCACGTGTAGGGCTTCTCCCCTGTGTGAACTCTGTGATGTGAAATAAGACCTGAACTCCGACTGAAAGCTTTCCCACACTCTTTGCATTCATAAGTTTTCTCCCCACTGTGGATTCCCTGGTGCCGAATGAGGTGCGACTTACCACTGAAAGATTTCCCACATTCGCTGCACGTGTAGGGCTTCAGTCCAGTGTGGATCCGCCGATGAACGACGAGATTGGAGCTATGACTGAAGGCTTTTCCACACTCCTTACACTTATAGGGTTTCTCTCCTGTGTGGATTCGCTCATGCACCGTGAGGTTTGCACTCTGACTAAAAGCTTTCCCACACTCAGTACATACATACTGTCTCTTTTCCTCCTGAATTCTCTTGTTCGTTGTAGGCCCAGAGAACTGACTACCATCTTTTTCAGAGTCTTGATCATTCACTTCTGCGAGTGCTTTATTGTCTTTAACTGTCTTATGCTTGAAGTTTCTTGTCTTTCTCCTCATTTTCTCTTGCCTGGAGCATCCCAGTGGCCTCTTGAGTCTTCTCTTTCCCACAAGTGGAACTTTCTAAATTTTGACTCCTTTGGCAACACCTCTGGGGAGTTCTCTTGAACGTATGAGATTCTGATTTTCCAGGAGAGCTGCTTCGGAATCAACACCTCCTCGGCCTCAGTTTCGCCATCTGACAGGAGAAACAGAAATCGTACTCTGTACTAGCAGAAGGAGAGTTATCCAAGGGTAACAAGATGTGGTAGACCACAGGATCTCACATGGATGAGTAAGTGTTCAAAGGCAGGAGGAATCGATCGAAAAAGATGAGGACAATGAGGTTAGATATAAAGGCCGAGGTAAAAGCTCACGGAAACCCAGGGCCCAACAGCAGCCCAGCAGGGCCAGAATCAGAATGAGCAACGAATAACATAAAATCTACCCTGGTTTCTTCTTGTCTCATGCTCTACTCCCAGAACTGGAGGCACCTAACTCCTAATCTGGTCCCGAGAAAAAAATGAACTGAAAGACCCTTAGTTCGGTAGCTCAAATGACTAATCTTCAGATCACTTTGGCTTTTAGGTCTTGCTGACCTGTTCCCCTAGGCCCAGTGATAAAGTGGCTGGCACAAAATCAGTGCTCGAGAATTATTTTATAGAACAGCAACCGGAATGCTGCCTTGGGATACAACAAAGATTTCGTTTTTTGCTCTAGTGCAGGGACTAGGCCCCCATCTACATCCCTGTTCTTAGGCGCTGTCTTCATAAGAGGCAACACAATTCTTCCAGTATTGGAGTCTAGTCACATCACAGCCTATTCTGTAGGGGCTGATCTGTAGGATCCAGCCATGTGTGCTAGTTCAGTCTCTCTGACTTTCACTAAACTATCACTCTGACAGACTGAGACTTCCAGGTGAACTGGAGAGGCTGACAGGGGAACAGGATTAGTTAAAGAATGGCAGGGGAAATTTTGAGAGGACCTCTTTGCACGGCATAATGGTACTAAAGATGGCAAAAAGGTGAGAGTAGGACACAGCACAACGATGAGGGGTGGATCGTGAAACGATGTCAGGAAGGGGCAGGAATTTCACTACTGGTTTGACAAGAAACTCCATATGTATAGACAACACTAGCAGAACTCAGATCTAAAGGGGGTTGGGTCATAAAAAAAAAAAAAAAAACAGAAAGAGGACCCCATGATACTAACACATGATTAATGTTCCTTTCCAGACTTGTCCATATGCATAGTTACATAGTTATATATAGCAGATATAATTTTGCATCCTACTTCTTCCGCATTGCTATTTAATCTTTATGTAATCATTTTATAACTATGTCATTTACCACCAACTGAATTCATTTTCGTTTCTCTACAATTTTGCTGATGTTGGACATTTCTGTTTTTCCCTGAGGTTTAACCGCTATCAATGCTGTCATGATCACTTTATACATATAGTTTTCTTCCTACTGAAATATAGTCCTAGGATAAAAGTTCCACAAGTGAGTTATTGGGTCAGGAGGAATGAAGCTGTTTTGCTGTGCTACTTACTCCTTTTAGAAAAGGTCTGACCAGTTTCCATTGTCTCATAGCTTTCTGATAAAGTTAGTCACTCTCTCCAAAGGAGGAACACAGCCAGTGGCGAATATTCAAGACTAGCAAGAAGAGAAGAGAACTGTGGAAGTTAGAGTTCACCTATCACAAGTTTGAGTGCCACTGATGCCACGGGCAGGTGCATGTATACACACTCACGCCCCAGATACAGAGGGTAGGCAGAGAAAATAGTAGATGAGGGTGGATTCTTGCTGGGATCCTGAGCGCACTGATGTCTAGCTGCTGCCACCTCCCCTCATGGAATAGGAGAAAGCAGGTGGCAAAATTTCAGTGAGAAGCCAGGGGACTGCAGAGCAGAGTGGGATACCAAGTAGAGCCCCTTCCTGAGTTCTCTCCGAGAATGTCGATGGTCCTTTCTGAGTTTCTTCTCCATTTTTAATCTCTGAAACTTCCTCTTTTCTTCATTCATTTCTTAAACTTGTAATTATTGAGCACTCTACCCTGTATATATCTCTAGTCTGGGTCCAAGATAGGAAAAAATTTAAAAAGCATTGCTGCAGAAAAGTAGAAAATAACTATTTGTAGTATGAATAAATGGCTGAATGAACAGTGGGCAAGTTAATATATTTATTGTTATGAAGGCCTCCCATTTTGCTGGCAAATTGTCTTCTGCTAACTTGTATTATTTTTTAATTTTTCATTTTACAGTATTATTCATGAAAAGTTGGGAAATTACTTTAGAGGAACATATTCCTATAATTGCGAGAACAAAGCACGTTAGAGTTTAGAAAGAGACAGTACCTTAAAGCTAGTCCTGATGTCTCGTTCTCAGGCTTTGCTGAGCTGACGCTCCCCAGCTAATACAGTAACTATTCCAGCCTTAAAGTCTGCTACAGAGAAGAGTAGCCTTGCAGCCGTCCAGAAAAAGGTGTCCAGGGAAAATGTCAGTAGCCAGGTATTTACACAGCTCTGTCACAAGCAATAAATACCATTATTAAATGCAAAAACAAAAGGGCTATTATGCACTGAATATGTCTACTGAAAATTCACATGTCGAAGCCCTAACTCCTAACGTGAGTCAATTTGGAGATGTGACGTCTAAGGAGGTAATAAAGGTTAAATGAGGTCATAAGGGTGGAGCCCTGATCTAATAGGATTAGTATATCCTTAAAAGAAGACACATGAGAGAGTTTAATTTTGCTGGTACTCCTGCCCTCCCCCAAAACGCACAAACTGAGGAAAGCCATGTGACCACACAGCAAGAAGTGGCCATCAATGAGGCAAAAGAGTCCCTACCAGGAACGCAATCGGCTGGTCACCTGGATCTTGGACTTATAGCTTCCAGAACTGTGAGAAAATAAATATCTGCTGTTTTAATTTCCACCCAGTCTATGATATTTTATATGGCAGCCGAGCAGAGTAATACAGCATGAAATATATCTACATTTAGGAGCATAATTATAATGGAGTAAATGGCAAAACAATAATGGAGCAAATTACAAATCTACAAAGTATCCAATCAGGAAATGAAAGGAGCCGGCAGGGAGAGTGCTTACTGGAGTTTAGAATGCTTGGGGAAACGTGCTTAAAAAAAGGCAAAACTTTGGCTAAGCCCCAGAGGATCAGTAGGAATTGCTTTCTTAAAAAGAAGCTGGCACAGGGCTAGTGCACTCAGAAATAAATAGGAAATTATACCATTACATGAAGCTTCATGAAGACAGGGATTTTTGTTCATTTTGTTCACCAATGTATTCCTAGCACCTAGCAAGCACTCGAAACATTTTTTCCTTGTTGAATAAACAAATGAACAAATGAAATTCTTTAATCAAGTTGTCTGAAGTGATGCCAGCCAAAACACTGAAATTATGGGGCAGAAATTGTGGATATGATTTGATGGTCAACGAGAAACATATTCAGAACAGAGAAGTGAAATCTACCCTGAATTTTTTCCCCACTCTACATTATTTTTTCTACCTTGCTATTCTCTTTTCTGGTCACTTCCCTTCTCATTCTCTTATCAAGAATATAGCTTTTCAAGCATTACCATTCACTTCCCTTAGTCCCTATCTCTGCCCCCCAACACATTTATGTTTCTCTCAGCTGCATGAACCAGAAATCAAGAAAGAGGCAGCTGGGGGATCCCATGAGGAGTAAACTGAGGGAAATAAAAAGAAAATCCAAGAGATGCCTCCTAGGCATCGAGTGATTACATATCTTGGTTTTCCTAGAACAGCATTGTTTGATACCTGCTATTCCAGTATTATTATTAATGGTGCCCCCTTTAACTCACAAAAGTATCCCAGTTTGGACAATAACTTTTGTATCATCCTACCAAAAAGTGAAATTAGGAAAAGAATGCTTTAGGAAGATTAGCCCAGATGGATTAAAGGTGAAAAAAAAAAGGAAAGACAAATGCACGGGATGTGATATAAGGAAGCCCAGGGTGCTTCTGGGGAACCCGGGGAGGAAGTAAGATTCGTCAGGAGATCAGGGAGGGCTGGCCTGAGGACATTTTTCTCTAAAGGATACCCAACTATTTGCCCTCTTCCCAACTGAGTGAATAATTCCTCAAAAATTCTGGAAGAATTCCAGGCACTAGGGAGATGGAGTCTTGGCTGGAGAAATAGGAGAGACAGATGAGGCCATAAGGCCAGCAGGATGTTAGCGGTATCCAGGCAACTGTGTACACAAGCACAATCTCAAGACAACTGGCAAATGGACGAGGACCAATGAGGCCCCACAGATCTTTCACCCACAAATCCCTGAGCTTGATGGATAAGTGTTCTAATCTCAGGGGCATCATTCGTATCAGGCTGTGAGAAACTCGCAAAGGGCAGAGTTTTACTGAGAGAGACAGAGACAGAAAGAGAGAAACAGAGAGAGAGAGAAAGACAGAGAAAGAGAGAGAGAGAGACAGGCAGACAGAGAGACAGAGAGAGACAGACAGACAGACATTTTTTACCCAGGGAGGTCGTATTCCTTTGATTCGCCAGCATCACCTGCCTGTTCAGGTCCCTCAGAGCAGTGGTCACATAGTCCTTGGTTATAATTAACTGAAGTGGAGTGAGGAGGAATAAGTGGCAATATCTGAAAATAAATTCCAGAGAGAGAGGAGTGAAATGTAAAAAAAAAGAAAGAAAAAGAAATCTCAGGGACTACGTATCTCAGGGAGAGAAAAGCCTAAGCCTTAAGTATGAAACAAAGGCCGACACCGTAATGGCAAAACTGATAGATTTAACCACATAAAAATGTCTGTACTTCATAAAACACCACAACGAATGTGTAACACAAACGATAGTGGACGTATACTAGTACTTGTGTGTGCCTTCCTCCTTCTCCCATTTACATATTAAGCTCTCAGCTCCCAGAGAGAAGAGTCTACAATATGCATATATGGGTCCCACACAGTGCCTGGCACATAGAGGGCTCTGTAAATGTTGTGTGATTTGAAATATTTTAAATTACACACGCCAACCTCACTCCACTACCTGTTCATCTCTTTTATGCTTCCTAGTGTTTGAACACTATGACAGTGTAGTCACTCCTGTGTATAACAGCCTCACTCCAAAGGATCTGCCCAGCACAGAGCTTGCCTGATCTCTCCCTTGAGTTTGATGAGGAAGTTCCTAATGGGGTCTTGAATCACTGTAAATAGATAGAAATGAGTCATCTGAGTGCCAAAATCACAGTGGACACTCAGGGCAGTGTCCCTTCCCTGGGTAACTTCTCTTCCTATTGTACTGTGAGCAGTAAGGATAACTATTCCCATTTTTTAAAGATGAGGAATTGAAGCTTCCAAAGGCTGAATGACTTGAAGTTCTCATGGCCAGTGAGAGACAAGCCTTATATGTGTGAAGGAAATCCTCATTCCATCACACGATAGACGCTCTTTTTCACCTGTTCTTTTGATATCTAAGTCTGCATACTCTCCCTTAATTGCAATGTGCATTCCAACTGAGAGGTTCTCTGCAATTCAATTCAGCTTTCCAACATAAGTTTGCAGTAGGGAGATGAGAGGAATTTTGCAGTCAAGTGTCTTTACAGACATGGAAAAGTCAGGTTTTAAAAGGATTCTAGAATTTTTTTTAATGATTACCCATCTCTTAGGATCACTAGGCCTCAACATGTTTCTCCATTCTCCCCACTCCCAGATTCCCACGCTCTGCTTCTAACTCTTCGAGCTTGTTTCATTTCTTCCTTACCAGAATATAGCTCTGCTTGTACACAACTGTAAGCCCAGGAGCTAGCACACTACTTAGGTAGTTGTTCGGTATTTGTTGAATGAATGAGTGAATGAATGAGTAACCTTGGGCAAGTCTCAGCCCTCCTCTCTGGATCCGTTTCCTCACTGGGAAACCAGCGGGGAAAGGACTGATGAGCTGAACCAAACACTCAGGGAGTGTGGAGTCCCGTGAGAGCCTGGGCTGGCCCTGCACCGCTATTAGCAAGGCGGCCCTCTGCTTAGGGGCGGGGATGACCCAGTTCCGTCAACACTATTAGCCTGGTCCGAGCGGGCAGTTACGCCGAGTGGGAGACGAGACCCAAAACAAAGGGCCAGCGCCGAACGAGGGGAGGCGAGTCCCACAACGTCCCTTTGAGCTGCCGCATCCCCGTTTCCGCAGCGGGCAGCCGTGGAGGAGGCCTGGCTCCCGGCCAGTATCCCCCACCCACTCCCAGAACCCGGCCCGAACCCCAAGGCCAGGCTGCCACATACCCCTCAAGGAAAGTGCCTGACCTACATCTTGGAACAAAGCGCAGAAGGAACTACGTCACCAACGCCCCGCTAACTCCCATCCTAACCCTCCGGCCCTTCTAGGCTTCGGGAGGATTCTGCCTCTCTGTGCCGGGGTGGCAGGAGTCCTCCGGCCGCGGCTCAAGCCAGCCGCTACCGCAAGCGCTCAAGCCCCGCCCCCCGCCCAGATTTTGCCCCATCATTGGCTGGGAGGACGAAGGGCTTGGCGAGTTTGGCCAATACAAGGAGCGCCCTAGAAGGGGTGGAGCCTGGGGAAGGGATTTGGGTAGGGCGGGAAGAGCAACCAATCGACTAGGGCGCCAGGTTGCGTTGCTGGAACTGAGGCTCCCTGAAGTCACACCGCTTGCTTTGGTTGCTGAGCAGAAAAGTCTTCTTTGCTTCCACAGATCCCGTGCCTTTCAGCCCGCCTCACGGCTAGGATCAGCTACCGTTTATCGGCAGTATAGAAAAATAACTTTTGGGTTCCAGGCTCTGCAGATAACAGCAGAGAAGAAAATGAACTCGCTGCCTCGGGAAGCTTACCTTCAATCATAAATAGGGAGAACGTAAGTAGTATGGGGGAAAGAGAGAGGAGATGGCGATGGGACTTTTTTACAGATGACAGGAAGTGAGCAATTGAGGCATGTGTGTGTCTGGGGCAAGAGAGTTTCTGATAGAGAGGGGACACCAAGAAGCAAAGGTCTTAAAACAGGAGGGACAGAGAACTCACGTGTCAGACCTTATGGGCTTTGGATGTATTCCGAATAACACTGAAGGGTTTAGGGACCGAGGGGTGACATGATCTTACCTTTTTTTTTTTTTTATCTATCTATCTATCTATCTATCTATCTATCTATCTATCTATCTATCTTACCGACATTAACTAATTTAAGCCTCAGGGTAATTTTATGATAATATCATCCTTATTTTCTGGATAAGGAAACTAAAGCCTAGGTATGTGAAATGGTTTGCTTATGGTTTCACAGCCAGTAGTGGAAAATTTGAAATGTGGACTGGGTCTTCTGACTACAGATCCTATATTCTTGTATCTACTGCCACACTCCCTCAAACTACAGATTGCTTTGCTCTCAAAAGATATTGAGATATGAGTCATCCATAATCCCCTTTCACCTTTTTCAAATATTATTTTGAAATGTTGAACATACACATACCCCCTAGCTAGATTTAACAGTTGTTAACACCTTGCCATATAGTTTTTTCTCTCCTCATACACATACTCATTTGATTTGTTGTTATTGTTGAGCCATTTGAAAATATATTGAAGACATCACGACCCTTCAACCCTAAATATTGCAGCATGCATCTCCTAAAAATAAGGACCTTCTTCTATATGACCAAAATACGACAGCCACCCTTAAGAAATTTAAAAATAATTCTATATCATCAAATGGACATACTATTAAATGTTATATCCATTCTCTATTTCATCATCTCCATTGTTCCCCAAATATCTTCTGCAGATTTTTTTAAAAGCAAAGTTCACTCATTGCATTTGGTCGTGGTGTCTCTGAAGAGCTTCTTTTAGTCTAGAACAACTGAGTAACTTCATTTCATTGAATTTTTGAAGAGTCTAGGCTAAGTGTTATAAAATGTCTCGCTTTGCATAAATCATAAATCAGCAAATTTTCCTGATCGTTTCTTCATTGTACTCCCCTATATGTCATATAATTTGGAAGGTAGGAATAGAGACTCGATTAGATTCAGTTAAATCTTTGCTTCACAGGTTGTTAGAACTTATTGCATTACATGCAAACCTTAATTTCTTTTTCTTTTTTTCGTCTTTTGCGTGCATATTAAAATTTCTCCATAATAAAAAGCAAAACAAAACAACATTAGTGCTGGTGAGGGGGGTTGGATCAAGGAGAGAAATAATTAAAGGGTAGGGGACCTCTTTTTGAGGTGATGGAAATGTTCTAAAATTAACTGGAGCGATGGCTGCACATATATGTGACTATTTCAAAACCACTGCACTGTACATTTTACATGGGTGAATAGAGGTTTTCATGAATGCATCCTCTGTTGCACTCCTAATAGGTCTATAATTTGACAGGAATGTCTCCCAACACAAGACAGTATGCAGTAACTCTTTAGCACCCAAAATCTCTTAATCTTCCCTATTGGATTTAAAAGCTGAATGGCAAGGGTTGGGAACGAGAGCAGAGCTGCAGGATATTTTCTTTGTGTGTGTCAGAGATAAGAGGGTAAGTGTCCGGCCCCTCGCACCTTTACCATAATATTTGACCACCTGGGGCATACCCATCTCCTGGGTATAAATTGTCTGGTTTTTAAAAATAAAATTGAGAGTTCAATCATATTGCTTACTGATACTGTTCACTCTTTTTCTGCACTATAGACTCACGGAGGGAGCAGAAGCTATGTGCTAAAATTAAAGATTTCCACACTTCAGGAATATTTTTCAGAAATGTGTGCAAAATAATAAAAGCTCTGCATGACTTCTTGCCCTCCAAAAACCAAAAAACAAACAAATAACTAACTCATGAATTTTCTGATGTCAAACAAGGAATAAACTATAACCAAGGCATTCAAACTCACAATGAATTCTTGTAAGTGTAGTTTCTGGTGGATTAATTTTTTATAACTGAATGTTTTCTCACTTCTCAAGAATATGCTCTTTTCCCAATTTGGAGTTGCTGAGGTAAAATAAAGTCTGAGTTGTGACTGAAGGTTTTTCCACATTCAGTTCTTTTACAACAAAGCTATTCAGAATCGATAGAGAACATGAAAGGAGGCTCCATTGGGTCTACAGGATGAGGGCAGAGCAAAAAAACAAAACAAAACAAAACAAACAAACGAACAAAAAAAAAAAACAGCCACTCTACATGGAGAGTTTTCAATCAGATTAACAATCTTGAGATGCTTTGCCGCTGAAGTACATATTGGAAATGTAAATTTACAACTAATGTTCTGGCTTCAGATCCAAAAAAAGACCATTTTAACAGCATCCAATTAGATTCTAAAAGGATTCAAGGAAAACTCACTTTACTATTTGGGGGCAAATATCAGGACTGGAAAGGCCTCATAATTGACTGAGGAAAAACACAAATGAAGTATGAGATAACTAAAAAAGCCTCTGCAACCTGAAGTGGTAAAAAGACATATGAAAAAAATAAATTAAAAAACTGGAGTTCCAAAGAGAAACAAATTAAACTTGACAATCTTGATAGAAAAATTGAAAGGAAACCAAAATGTACATTATGTATGAAAATGGAGCTCTAAGTACATATACGAAAGAGTACACTAATTTTATAGAGTAGGTAAAACCTTATGCCACTCTGACAGCCCAGTAAAAATGATTTCCAGATATATGTCATTACGAGTACTGGCACAGAGGAAGAGACCTAAACAACACACCCATTGAAGAAATAAAAATACTGCTAAAGATTTGTCCCTCCCAAAGAATGGATCAGGCTCAGGTATTTTCGCCCTTCAAAAACTAATTCCCACATTATGCAAACTCTTCCAAAGTAATACAAGAAAAATAAATTTTCCAAATACATTTTAAAAAGCCAACAAAACCTTAGTAAATTCAATCTAGTTCTATACTTTAAAAAATCACAAATGGATTTTGTATCAGGTACACAAAGGAATTTCAATTATTTAAAAACTTGTCAAAAAATTTATAAAAAGATATGACCCATAAAATTACACCGAGTTCTTTTAAAACTTGCTATAATTTAGCAATCATCTTAATAAAAACTCTTAAGCATAGTTGCTATAATGTATACTATGTGCCAAGCACCATTTTAAGGGCCTTATACCTATGAATTAATATCCTAACAACTCAATGAAGTAGTTCCATGTTACAGATAGAAGAACTGAGACACAAGGAAGCCAAGTGACATTCCTAGGATCACACATCTAATAAAGTGGTGACGTCAGAATTAAACCTAGAGTTCTGGGCACAAAATCTGTGTCCTTAACTATGATGCTATCTATATTGCTTCTTCTAAAAATAGGAATAGAAGTTCCTACAGACAATAGAAATCAATAATGAAGTAACAATAGTGAGACTTCTAGTACATGTAGAAGATATCAATGAGGTGTTTGTATGTGATATGAGATTCCACTTCCGCCTTTAGATGCTTCTAGTCCGGTTAGGGAGAGGGACAGGGAGATTACCTAATTTAAGTAAGATTCAACTAGAAAATTGTTTTAAAAAATTATTTATTAACTAGTGTATGAAAATTATCTATATACTAAAAGAAATAATTACCATACCCAACCTCAAAGAACCTACGATAAATTTGTATGAATGTATACACATATGCATTGAGAATAATTTACAAGGTAATTTATCAACAGCTGTACATTGTAGCACCAGCTAATTCAAAGTACTGAGGTCAAATGAATAAAAATTTAAGAGGAATGAAGAAATATTTGAAGAAGACAGTGTTCCAGAGCTGAGATGGATCTAATAGATTCTGAGGGACACAAATTAGCAAACGGGAAGAAGAAAAGGTTTTCTGGGCAGGGAACACAAGTGATTAGAGTCTAGACTGGAGTAGAAGTTTAAAAACTAGGTAAGAAGAGCCACGATCAAGAGAAAGGAAAGAATGAATCAGTCTTAGAGAATAACTTTGTATAAATGGTGAAAGAGGTGGAATACAATAAGGAAGACCTGTCCTTGAGAAGCACAATCGGCTTATGGGATGCATAAGTAAGAAATGAGATACATTCTGAAACAGTTGAGAGAGAGGGTGCAAGAGACAAAGAGAGAAAAGGAAGGAAAGCAGCAGGAAACCTACATGTACATGACCTGTGTAGTGCTTACTCCCCAGTACTGGGGAAGGATTGCAGTGTTACTCCCATTCTCCCACCATCATGTCCCAGCAGACAGCAGCTAGGGAATGACCCACTACAATTAGTGGTTCCAAAAGAACAGGCTGAGCACCCTTCTTATAAAGAAATTTAATTCAAAGTTCCTTGCTCTCTGTCGTGGACAATCACCCTTATGAAACTGACCGAGCCAGAGCTGAGTGCTTCTCTCCAGAGTGAGTTCGCTGGTGGTGGTTGAAAGTGGAACGCTGACTGAAGGCTTTCCCACACTCGATACATTCATAGGGTTTCTCACCAGTGTGAACTCTCTGATGCACGATGAGCTGTGAGCTGTCACTAAAGGCTTTCCCACAGTCGTTACATTTATAAGGTTTCTCCCCAGTATGGGTTCTCTGATGTACCATGAGACTAGAGCTGTAACTAAAGACCTTCCCACACTCATTACATTCATAAGGTTTCTCACCAGTGTGAATTCTCTGGTGTATAATGAGGTGTGAGTTTTGATTGAAGGATTTTCCACATTCGTTGCATTTATAGGGCTTTTCGCCTGTGTGAAGTCTCTGATGTCGAATAAGACATTTACTCAGGCTGAATGCCTTACCACACTCATTACATTCAAAAGGTTTTTCTCCAGTATGAATTCGCTCATGGTCAACAAGCTGAGAGTTCTGATTAAAGGCTTTCCCACACTCCCTACATTTGTATGGTTTTTCCCCAGTATGGAGGCTTTGATGCCGAATAAGACATTTACTCCGACTGAAGGCCTTGCCACACTCAATACATTCATAAGGCTTCTCCCCAGTGTGGATTCTCTGATGGTCAATAAGATTTCTATTAGAACAGAAAGCTTTCCCACACTCGGTACACTTGTAGGGTTTCTTACCAGTGTGAAGTACCTGATGTCGGACAAGGCTTTTGCTCCTAATGAATGTCTCCCCACACTCATTGCATTCATAAGGTTTCTCCCCAGTGTGAGTTCTCTGGTGGTCAATGAGTTGGGAACTCTGAGTGAAGGCTTTTCCACATTCATTGCATTTATAGGGCTTCTCCCCATTATGGAGTCTCTGGTGTTGAATGAGATGGGAGCTGTGCCGGTAGGTCTTCCCACACTTGCTGCATTCATAGGGCTTTTCCCCCGTGTGGATTCTGAGATGAACTATGAGCTGGGAGGTCTGCCTGAAGGTCTTACCACACTCATTACACTCATAGGGTTTCTCTCCAGTGTGGATTCTCTGATGGCCGATGAGGTGTGAACTCCGATTAAAAGCTTTGCCACACTCGTCACACTGATAGAATTTCTGTGCCTTCAGAACTCCTTGATGCTCTGCAGGACTGGAGGACAGATTTGGAAGTTCCTCAAGTTCCTTATAATCACATTCACCTTTTGTGGATTTGTTTTTATCCTCATGTGTTATTTCCAAGAAGTCATTTTCCAAATGGTTCCCTTCCTCACCTGAGGGTTGCACTTCTGGCTTCTCTAAAGCATCATCGCAGCCATCTCCAGCCTCCGGTCCTGCAGGAACCACCTCACAGAGGTCTCCTGATGTCCCATCAGATGATACTGATCCTTTAGAAATTTCCTGCTTTGGAGGCAACTCTAAATTCTGCATCCTAGTGTCCCCTGCAGCCAAGAAAAAGAAGAAAACAGCTTTTACTCATTTTTGTCCCATTGAGGAATCCTGATCATCAGGAGTCTGTCTATATGCCTGAAAAAACCTTCATATTATTGGTGAGGAATTGAGAATCGGAGAGAGAATGAGAAATAGCTCAAATTTTTCTTCATGGACAGAAAGACAAACAGGGGTAAGATAGTCAGTGGAGGAGGGTGGACAAAGAGCTATTAGGACAGACAGACGGATGTTGAGTCAGCACTGCCAAGTGAGCAGGGTAACTGAGTGAGCAAGAAACCAGATGTAAAGCATGTTTGATTTTCCAGAAGATACTTAGATGCTATGCCTCCTTAGTAAGTGATAACCTCTAAGACATTATGGTTCCATGATTCTCAGCAACAATGTTGTGGAGAGTGATGACAAATACCTCAAAGGAAATACGAGAAACAGGGTGGGAAAACACGAGTTGAAGGGAGACCGATTATGAGGGTATGGTTAGAAAAAAAGTATTAAAAAGCAGAGATTCTGTTATGATAGAACAATGAGAACATTTAGAAAAATGATGGGTTGAGAAATGCTGGAGAAAAGGACTGACGGGGAGAGCAGAATTCTAGAGGTGGGGCTCTCCTAGATCCTGCAGCATGGAACTGATAGGAACCAGTACTATATTTCTATAAAAATTAAGAAGGGCATCAATCATTGGAAATATATATCAAATTATGACTTTGGTACCATGATTATCTAAAATCATAAGAAAACCAAAGACTTGATATGTGCTTTTGAATTCTAAAATTTTGAATTCAAAAGCTGGAAGAAGGTAGAACAATCAAGTTTATAGCTAAACACAAAAAATGTGGCTCGTTTTAATCACATCTAAACCAAAGCTACAAATGCTACTTTAGAATATTAAAGTTGTTGATTTCTGAATCCCTGATTAAGTCCACCCTCTCCAGGTTGGCTATTGTCCTATTCTGGTGCATCAGAGAATTTGCCCCAGAAACGTCCCCTTCAAGGATACTGTCAGGCCCCAGCTTTTTCTCAGAGGGAAGCTGAGGCAAACCATGCTTTGTGACAAGTAACCCACTCATCCCAACATGGACCACAGGTGACTGGACCAGGGCCAGGCACTATGCGCACGTTTAGCTTTTCTGTAGATTAGTCATTGGCCTCTGCTATAGCCTGGGCCCAAGTTCTGCCCAAACAGAGATGATATTTAAAGGCTGAAGCTCCCTTGCTATACCTCTCTGAGCACACTCTGAACTGGAAGTAGGGCAAAACGAAGGAAATTACACTACAGTCAGAGCTCAAGCAGATATAATGCATGGAGAGAAGCCAAACCATCAGAAGCCACAGCAAGCAGAAGGCGTGAGTGAACAGAAAGTCCAAGTAAGAAGGAGTTATGAGGGGGATGAAAGAGTCGGAGTGAAGAGAACGGGCAGCAGTGGGAGGAGAAAACAGACATACAGGGAGCAGCTGTGTTTCATTCCCAGTAAAACAGGGCAGAAAAATTCATGTACTTTTGTTGCTGAGGCGCCCAGGCCCCACGGTTTCAGGGAGGCCTTGCTTCCCGAAGTCTGGTGTAGCTGCTCGGTTTATACGGGGTTCCCATTGCTGTAGCCTCACTAGAAGTCATAGCTCAGCACTTGAAATACCTTCAGTGGCTTTCTGTTCCTCAAAATTACAGACTCTAACCAATAACCACCCTAGCTCAATCCATAATGAAGTAAAGAGAAGGCTGATAACTGTCAGAGCTGGGTGATGGGCAAGACAGGTTCGTTACACTGTTCTCGCCCCTTTGTCTACATTGCAATTTTTCATGATAAAAAGTCATGAAGAAAAGGAACATAGCAAAGAAACCGTGAAGGAGGCAGAGCTAAGGGACTGGGGCACGGGACCATTACCCCACGAGGCCACGCTTCGGTGCGTTTCCGGCATGACGTTCCCACGCCGGGCTCTCTGACTCAGTGCCGGACCTTTCCACTTCCTCTCGGAGTCGTCCACAGACAGGAACTCGTACGCTGCAGACTCCTGGAATGACAAGCTCCTGTTGCTCAGTGCCATTCCCAGCCTGAAGGGCAGCGTCACCAGGGAGCACAGGGTAAGGGCCCTAACGGGCAAAGGGCTGGGGGAGGGAGAGGCTGGGATGACACATCTAAAAGGACGAGTCCAGGGCAAGAGAGTCCACGAACTCAGCAGGCGGGACCAGCCCCAGGGAAACACTCGGGCGGGGAAGCCACAGGGGCAGAGCCCGGCAGATGCGCTCTAGCTATTCCTGGGCCACGGACTTGGATCTTGGCGAAGACAGGAAGAACCAAGCTCACCTGGGGTCTGACCGCCCGAAGCACAGTTGCCGCCACTTGGTCTCCTAAGTTCCCTGCCTGGCGAGGGGCAGGCACCGGGGAAGCGCGTCGAGCTGGGGTAGGAGAGAAAGCTGTGAGTGGGACGAACCCAGCCCTTGGCTCCAGTGAGGGCTGTAACCCAGGGGGTAAATTCACGAGAACCCAGGCAGCTCCGCACACACGGGCTCTCATCCCTCCTGCACACCACACAGGCGTTATCCTAAGCATGCTGTGACTTTTCCACAGAGAATGCAGTAGAAGGTCCCTAGCTAAAGTGAAAACTGGCTTCTCCCAGCCCTCATCTCCAACCCCTCTGAAGGAAGCCGTACTTCATTTTCTTTTTAAATTGAGGTGTAAGTGACATATAATAATTGTTTAAGGTGTACAACATAACAAATTGTCACTTACATATACTGCAAAAAAGTCTAGTTAACATCCTTTACCATATATAGTTCCAAAAAGATTTTTTTCCGCTTTGGCCGCACATATACTACAAATGGAAGCTACACTTTGGACCACTTCTTCTCCCCCATGGCTCCGCTCGGATCAGCCTTGCCTGATCTGCCCCTAGATCTCTGGCCCCTCATTCCCTGGTTTCTCTTCCTTCTCCTGCCCTCTTATTTGGACGCTCCAGGCACTCAGGCCTCGGCACTTCTTCTTCTGTCTGAGATCACCGATGCTCACTGCTCTGATGCTATTCTCACAGTTCCGTTCTCCTCTAGTCACCTTTCACAAGATTCCAGTTGACTATTAGACAATTCATTTAGTGTCCCACAACAACTTAAGTTCGGTGTCCAAAATGCATGTTCTTATCACTTTCCCTTCCTGACTTCTCAAGTTGTAAATGATTCCAGATATGGGCCCCAAACCTCGAATTCGCCCTCCTCTCCGTTGCCCCATGAATTCTTCTTTCCCAATGTCTGTCTTATCTACCACCTTCCATTCCAGGCAATCATCACCCCATATGCATTCTCCTAGACTAGCCTCTATTGAGGCTTCCAGTTGCTGGTCTACTCGTTTGATCCACAGGGCTCACATGTGCCAGAAAAACTGTCTTAAAATATTATTTCTAATGCAATATTCCCTGCCCTCAAAATCTTCCTGGCCTCGACTCTAAGGTCCTGTACGAGCAGACCCCAGGCTCCCAAATATGCTCCTCCTGGACCCTTCCTCAGTAGGATCCAAGAAACTCCCACTGAGAGTCTTTGCTTATCCTCTGCACTGGCACCTCCCATTCTCCTTTACCCTTTATCTCTCTCCTTGATTTATCACCGTCCACTCCCACTGTGCCTCCTCCATGAAGAATCCCCTGCCCACTCCAGCTCACCATTAACAATGTTCACACTGTTCATTGATGATGGCAACAAATGCCTGGCCACACCTACCACTCTTGTGTATCTTATAAGGTTGCCTCTTCTTCACTGTGACTCACTCTCTGCCAACTAGATAACAAGCTCTTTGAAAGCAGTGATGGTGTACTATACCTCTAGGGTCCCCAATAGTGCCTTTCCCATGACATATGCTTGGTAAAAACTTGCTAAATACACAAATATTTGAAGAATAAGAAAAAGGAACACACGAAGTCACTTGGGAGGGAAGACTGAGGATGGGGCAATGATGGCTTCCAACAGGAGGGAGGTGGGGAGATGAAGGAGACTCCAGAGGAGAGAAGGGAGGCGTGAGTTTAGGCCAGAGCTGGAGGGGTAAGTACCGGAGTGCCTATTGGGGAGGTGGTGGGCCCCTGGGTCATGAGAAGGTTGCAGGTGGGCTCCTGGGGCTGGACCCTCACTGAGGGGTGAGGTAGGAAGGCATTTTTCTGTTGTACCCAGGTGTGTCACCTCTTCCAAAAGCATTTCCTGTTCCTGTGCTGGAGCTGAAACCTAAAGACAAAGAAATACGATTGGGTTTAAAAGAGCATCCTTCGAGGTACAGAAACCTAAACTTCTAAGAAGCACCCCCAGAAAGCAAGCCATGGGAAAGAAGAGCCAGAGTATCCTTCCAGACCCACCGGCACAGCCTGCTAGAGGAAAAACTGTCGAGTAGGAACTATAGCTTGCACTCCTACCAGCCATCCTTCTGTGCCCTTCCTCTTAGGAGACTGAAGACCAGATTACATAACTACTTCCATTTTGTGTTGGTTCTTCAGACACAAATTTGCTTTAAGAACCATCTAGAAACAGGAACCAGGAGAGCAATTCAGTACACTCCCTAGGGCCTTACCCTATAGAAGAGGTTAATCAGAAGTACCGCGAAAATAAATAATAATCAGTGTGTCCACCTGAATGTGCACAAATAATGCCACTGAGGCTGACAACTCAAGCGACGTCCCAAACAGTGGCTGACAAATCTCAAAAGAGCTTTTCTAATTTCTCTCAGCAAAAGTGTCTCCTCTTCAGAGACGCCATCCCTGACCACACTGACAAAGCAAGGATAGTCATTCTTTGAAATTACCTGATTATATTTTCTATAGCAAGTATTAATCTTTATATTATCTTATTTATATCTTTATTGTCTATTCCCCCCCCCAATGAAATATAACCTTTTTGAGCGTAGGAACTTTGTCTTGATCACTAGCTCCTAGAACAATGCTTGGCCTTACACTAGTGATCAATTAATATTTGCTGACTGACTTCCTCTTAATATTTTGCAAGGAGTTTTTAGGGTGATCTGCAAATTCAGTTTTTAATATTTATTACTTCTCCCCAATAATTTATATAAAAAAGTCAAATAAGATCAAATAACACCAATCTCTAGGGATCTTGAGAATATCTCAGAGAATAGACCTTTTATTTCTAACTGTTGTTTGTTGTCATCAAACCAGCTCCCCAAAATCTCATGGTTACTATTTTTACCAGTATTTGGAGCAGAAAACCTAAAACATCTAAATAAATCATGTTGCTAAGCTTGCTGGCTCTGGAATGTATATGGTATGGCATAAGGTAAAAACTGCTCCTTCAATAAGCCACATCCAACGGGGTTACATCTGCTGACATGGGAGGGGACTCACTCCTTTAGCATATATCCAGCACAGAGGTAGGACCAGGAGGCTCCCTAGGGTCTGTGGTTCCTAGGCTCTCCACTAGGCAGTTCTTACAAATGGGAGTTACAGCTCTTAAATACAGCAGCTGTGGGTACTGGCAGCAGACAGAACTTAACTGCACTGTGAGAACACAACTTTGTAATTCACCAACAATCCCAGAACAGTTCTTATTCATTATCTAGGACTCACAGGTTTCCTGTCCTCACAGGCATGAAATCCCCATTCTAATTTTCATTCTAAGATGGCATTCCACAACAAGACACTAAAAGAAAGCTAGGGGCTTAGAACCTAGGCAACTGAAAAGTCCTGGTTCCCATACCTAGTGGTACCCAGCAATAGCCATACTTTTGTTAAGTCTTATGGACAAAGGGAATGCTTACTAGCTCTGTCATCTTAGATGAGTCAATTAATCTCACTGTGCTCACATCACTTATCAAATGGAGATAATGATTACTATTTGCACATTTTGTAAGCCCACTAGGTGCTGACATAAGATACAGGACACAAAAGCATTCTGTAAGTTGCAGGATTCTGCAGCCCAGCAGGGATTACTCTACAACCCTCCCCAGCCCCAATGTGCACACATACACATGTTCATTCGTGTTAAGTAGACTGACTCTGATCGGCCCTGATATTCTTTAATCTTCCTCTGGCAAAATGCCATGAAAAAGCTTGTTTATTCATTAGCCATAAATTCCATTTTATGAGTCCATGCTAGGAGAGTCATGTTCTCACATCTTTGTCAGAAAACTGAGCTGGTAATAGCGGCAGAGTAAGAAATTGAGACCCCACACCTAGGCTGGAGCTATGAGTGTCCAGCTGCCCTGTCAACTGTTAATCACTCTCTTGGATTTGGGACTTTTTTCTGAGGCTCCCTGGATAAAACAGAGAAAGTGTTCTCTTTTCCTCAACCAAAGAGAAGAGGGAAATTTTTCTTCCACCGTCCTCACTAAATGGTGCTCTAAACACTTCCTTAGCCACTTGTCTTTGCCCATGGTTGGGCCTAGTTGCTTGCTAGACCTTAGTGATGGTTGATTTATTGCTGTGTTTACTTGTTTACACAAGGAAATAATGGTTGATAACGCATTTGTTAAGTCCAAATGGGCTTTTGTTAAGTCCAACTGATAGTACTCCTGGAAAAAGGTCTAGCCCTAGACCTATCAACTGGAACTGGTTCCCTAGATATGTAATCATTTTCTAAAAACCATTGAATAAAGTTATGTGATGGATACGCGGGAGATTTCATATGCCGGTTTTCCCTGGCAAAGTGCAAAGGAGTAAACATAGAGGTGACCCTAATCCACCCTGCTCAGCTGCGACGGAGCAATTTGAGACTCATCCAGAGGAACCGACTTATCCGTGGTGTGATGGTCTTTTGATGTGCCAACTAATCTGGATGTTGCTGTGAAGATATTTTGTACTTGTGATTAAAAACCATAATCAGTTTACTTTCAGTAAAGGAGATTATCCTGGAAGGGCCTGATTCTATCAGTTTCAAGGCCTAAAAATCTGAATTCCATGAAGAAACTCTGCCTGTGGACAGCAGCTTCAGCCAGCCCTTTTTGATGGCCTGCCCAACAGGTTTCAGACTTGCCGTGCCATTGCAAGCCACATTTTAGCAGTAATATATTTATATAATTATATGTGTAACTTTCTAATGGTTTTTTCTTCTGTGGTTGAACCTGATACACATGGTCACCGAACTAGTTAGCTTTGTGGTCCTGGAAGCCAGATTTCCCATTTCCCACTGTTATCGCCCTCCAAAGTTTCCTCTAATTTGAATTACCTTGGCTTTAAATTTGAGAGAACCCAGGGAAATAGGAAAAACTGAATTTAAAATTAAAGAGGAGAAAAAAAAAAAAAACAACCAAAAAACCAGTTCGGTTCAGAAAACTAGAAAAGGAGCAAATTATAAGGCCTAGAAATGTCACCTCTCATAAAGAACCTGAAAGACAAGAAGAGAGAGAATTGACTGAGCAGTCTGAGGAAGTGAGTAATGAGAACTTCTCAAATGAGGGCCCATGTTATCTGCATACCCAACGGTTTACCTCCCCCACCATGCTCCCCCATTCTAACCAGTGTGCAGATCCTCTACCCGCCAGGGGATGCTATGTGGATCTCCAGGCTGAAATTGGGCTCATGAAACACTATTTCGCAAAGTGATTCATGTAGCTTGGCTGCAAACTGTTATTTTGTTTATGGCTTGGAGCTCAAAACTATTTCCCCTCTATCCAGGGAACTAATTGGCTCAGGAATCCTAAGGGCAAACCAGCCTAGAGCCAAAGGAACAGAGAATGTCTATCCCCAGGCTAACCTAAGCCCTAGAGTATGGTTCTAGATGTCATTCTAGACTCAATGCTCACCTCTCCTGGTCCACTGAGGTGTCTCTGGAAATCCTCCACGACAGCTACAGCTTCCTCACCACTCTCAGGGTGATGCAGCTGCACCCAGGTCCGGAGCTCCCCAGGCAGGATGCTCAGGAACTGCTCCAGCACGAGCAGCTCCAGGATCTGCTCCTTGGTGTGCACCTCAGGCATCAGCCACCAGCGACAGAGCTCCCGGAGCCGGCTCAGTGCCTCATGTGGCCCAGACATTTCATGGTAACACAACTGCCGGAAGTGCAACCGGAAAATTTCACAGACAGGAGTATGGTTCTTTTGAAGACTGCAGCCCTGCACCCAGGTCTGGCTCCCTGGCTCCTGCTTCATGGTCAGGCGCCCCTCCTGCTTCTGGAGAACAGCAGCCCTAGGGATGAGGCCTAAACTTCCCCTGCCTTGGGTGGCCATTGTGATCCTAAAGAGAAGCTTGTTCCAGCAGTAGTTTGTTTGATTAAAAGTAGTTTGTCTGATGATGGTCTGTAATTCAGGTCTCAGGAGCTGTTTTTCAGGAGTCGAGGGTGTGAGGTGACGGCTGTGTCACCTACAGAAACATCAAAAGAGAAATCAGAGGCCCAGAGTGTTCGGTCCCAGGCTGATGACAGACCCTCCATAGTTAAAAAGCAAAGCTCCAGAAAAAAAGGGCACAACCAGGACAGTTTCTCTAAGCATCTCTCCACATGACTTCCTTTCTGAAACTTTCAATGGCTACATATCCTACAAATTAAAACCTAAATATCTATGCCTTTGCATTCACAGCCCTTCACAATCTGGCCTTAGATCTCTGTTCTAGCCACACCCCCTACCCCTCTCCCCAGGTACCCAGGTTAGAAAGACAGTACTGATACTCATCTCCAAATGTGGGATATGCATAATCCAAAGGGTGCATAAGAAAATACTGTTGCTATTTAATTCCTATTTAGTGTGTGTTTTATAATGTGCATTAAATTTATAAAAACACTACATATTTTTAATTTACAAATCAACCTATGTTGTTGGAAGTTCATGCTCAACATCCTTCTACTCCTCTCTATTAAGAGAGATGCACAATAAAGTTTGGGACTAAAGCTCTAGAGACACAGCTAGAATACTCTTCCTTGTTTGAAGATTTCTTCTTCCTTTCTACTTCTAACTCCTATTCATCTATCAAGACCCAGACAAATGCCATTTTCTCTTGACTCTCCTGACTGACCCATAACCTCCTTTTCTGTACCTCTCACTATAACACTGTATTTTAACTAGTTTATACACGACTCAACACTCACACCCTCCAAACTGCTGGATGGACACCAGGGAAAGGAACTCGATGGAATCAAAATGCCAGACCTTTTTCTACTCAACCCACCTTTCCTAGAAAGCCTTCCTGATCTCTCCAGGTTTAAGTGTGGTTATTACCTCAGTACCTTTCATTCAAAGCTCTGCTAGAGCACTTCTCACACTGTGTTTGTGGCTTACATGGTTGTCTCTCCATTTTGTGGGAGGACTCAAAGGGCAGGACTGGTTTCCAGTCATCTTTGTACACGTGTGTGTACAGCCCACACAGCAACACATTATCTGATAAACGAATGAATGTGGTTCATTTAGCCAATACTGACGCAAGGGAAAAACTTTTGTCCAGTTTAGAAATGGTTAAAAAAATTTTATTTTCATTAAAAATATATATTGATAATTAGTACCTTAGTGGTAATTAGGGTATTTGTGCTATGCTTCCAATTCACCGTACATCTTGGTATCCTGGGTAAACTACTTCTCTTTAAGCCTCAATTTCGTTAAAAAGGCAAAGATGTACTTAAAAAAAAAATGTTAATTCTGCTCTGAGATGCCACACAATGCAGAAAGTTCAGGCCATTTTCCTATTTACTTTACTGTTTCGAATAATCAGCAGCTCCTCTCCTCTGGATTTTTTTGCGTTTCCGAGTCACACTCCACGTTTGAAAGTCCGACAGCGTCTGACCCACGTCTGACGCTTCGACATTCTGTCCTAGTGCAAAGCTGGGAAAACATCTATCTGCATTTCGCGTTCGACCAGGCTTCTGCGGCGCCGCTCACCTGGCCACGTCTTCCCTGCTCATCGCTGTACCCACAGGTGCCCGGCTCCGTGCCAGCCACGGCCGGTCAGGAGAAGGGGACAAAGAGAAGGTTCTGCATCTGGCGGCTTCTGAGAATCAGAGGGACAGCGCCGCCGGCCGCACGGGCGAAGCGTGGGCCCGGCCAGCGTCGCTGACTTGGGCTGTGGGCGTCCGCGGCTCCAGACCAACGACCCCAGCCCCGGCAGCGCCTCCCTCTCCGCCACCAGCCCGCTCACAGGGGCACCGCAGGGAGGACTGCTCGGCGCGGGACACCACAGCGGACTGCAGAAGCGAAAACAATGGCCGAGCCGGAAGTAAAGAGGTCTTACTTCCGGCCCTTCCAGGATCCCGGAAGTCTCTGCCTCGAAAGTGGGCGCCTGAGCCCCCTCACCCGGGAACGAAGGCGGCACCCGGGGCCCGGGACAAGTCGCTCCCTTCTCGGCCCACCTCCGCGACGGGAGCGGGGTCGGGGCCTCTCAGGCTGCAGACATACAGCTGTCAGACCATTCAAGGTTTGGGCATCCGGGCGCACCCCAACAATGCCCTTTCCCCTCTGGGTGGCCTTGGGTAAGATACCCAACCTCTGAGCCTGGTTCCTTCATCTGAAAAAATTTGGAGTATATTCTGTGCCTCACAGGACTATGAGCGCTGAAAGGGGTCACATACAGATACTACATAGAAAAAGGCTGGCATATCCTGAACATTTAGTCAATTATTATACTGTATGTGATGCCGAGGGCATTTTCACCCAATCTGAGTCTCAATGAAGTGAGCAATTGGTATCTCCATCTTACCAATGAAGATACCAGCCCAAAGACTGTGATATTTTGGCCCATAGACGTGGTTAATCTTCCCTAAATGAACGCTGTCACTCTGGTATCCAAGGAGAAGCTTCAAGGGAGGGTGAAGGAGTAGATAAAAAGTGGGCAGGTATGGGGACAACATGATCTAGATGCAGTGATCTAGTAACTGGGAGACAGGTGTTACCCAGGTGGACTTCATCTTGAATAGTGATTTACACACAGAAGCGGGAACAGGCCCCTGCTGCTAACGTGACTGAGCAGACCCCGAAGGCGCAGCCTCTGGGTGTGATGGCCATGGCTGAAGGATAAAGAAGATGAACCACTTTCCAATGGAGTTAACTATGCATTTTATTTATTTCACTGTAGCCCAGCAGATAGGCCTTTCGAGGGTCCAAAGTAACAGTTTCCTGGGCTCCAGAGATTAGCAATGTCCCCAGAGTGTTCTGGGCCTACATCTGGAACTGACATGTGCCCTTCATGTCTCTGCACAAGCCAGCACAGAAACAAAGGCATCAGAAGACTTGCCGCAGAGTTTCCACAGGCTTATGAGAGATCTCTTAGACAAGTCTTTGCCCACTGAACCTAATGAGTGACCTTCTGATATCAAGGTCACCCTCTATATTTGGAATTCTCACAGGGGGCAGGTTCCTAGCCTCTGCCTGATATTGTCATTGGATGTAGCCTGTTGCTGCATTAAGGCCCCAGAGACTCAGGGTTCTTGAGCAGAAAACAAGTGCTATCGGCTCTGGTTTTCAGGTTTCCTTGACCATGTGTTGTCTCACAGTTCTGGCTGCCTAGTATGTAGGAGACACAAGGATCTGGAAAACAAGATTGAGTTTTTTAGTTTCTTAGAGTTATTTCGTGCTCAAGTGGTTGGCTTCATTGTCCATGAGGGCCAGATTCATCCAGGCAGTGCGTCTAGACTTCATAGGTACCTCTGTGGCCAGCACTGTGGTCTGATCTATGATGACTAGGTTGGGTCCTAGTGGGGAAGACATGCTCCGGGATCCTTCCACATAGCACCTTGGGACACCTGCATTTGGGCCAAAGACAATCCCAGAAGGCCTGAGGGAACACTTCCCTGACCTCTCTAGGAAACCATGACACTAGCTTTAGTATGAGAGCTGAAGAACAAGCAACCCAAATGCTACAGGCCTAAAGCAGAACTCACCATCTAGACCCAACTCTGAAGCTCCACCCATGTTCCCAGCACTGTAAAAGACACTATCATTCACCCAAAGGCCCAAATTAGAACCCTGGATGTCATACCATGGGCTGGGTTACCATGGGCAAGTTCCTTAGCTTCTCTGTGCTGCAGCTTCCCCATCTGTAAAATAAGAATAATAATGTTACCTAAATCATAGAGTGAATATGAAGATTGGATGAGATTATACCTACAAAGCACTTTGAATGGTGCCTGGCCCAGCGTAGGTATTATAGGTGTTTTCTAGTATTATGTTTTCTCCCACTTCTTCATTCCCTGTATCCAGATTGTTGCCAGGGACTGCCAAGTTTTTGTCCCATTTGTATGTAGCAACAACAACAACAGAAAATACCTACACAACTTACTATGCTGCTCTGTGTCACCACTGTTCCCTACCCTGTGTTAAGTCCTACCTGAGGCAAGGGCACCAGAAAAAAGGGTGTTGTTACTAGGGGTCTTTGGATTTAAGGAGACCACAAAGAAAGGAGCGTAGTCAGGTCTGGAGATTTTCTGCCCCCAAACTTCTCAGATGTTCTGACATCATTTGTGCGCACAGTTCCCTTTTCAGTAGCCAGGACACTCTTACACCCCCTAAAAAAAGGTGGGGCCCTAGAACCCACCCCTATAGTTGTAATGTGGGCATGAACCCCACATTTGTGAGGTGGAATAGGTGTGGATGGGACCCAAGCCCTAGCTAGGAGAGCAGAGATTCTCCTGTCACCTTGAAAACTTCTACCCGTCCTTCAAGACAGCTGAGAAATCCCCTTCTCCAGGAAGTCTTCCATGTACCCCATTTCGCCACCTGAATTAAATGTCCCTTCTTTTGCGCTTCTGTGGTGGCCTTCCATGTGCTTGTCACGCCCTTATTTGTCATACCGTATTGACACTGCTTACTGTCAGCCTTCCCCACTGTACGGTAAGCCCTATGTGGGCTGACACCATGTCTTTCCGGTTCACAATTAAGTCCTTAAACATGAACTCCAAGCTTGGCTGTTTCAGTACCTGTCTTCTTGGCTGGAAGACAAGACCAGGCCACCTTTGCTTCCCTAGTATCCAACACATAGCCTAGCCTAACCTCTGAAAAATGTGTCCTTAATTCTAGCTGCTGCAGATGGCTTTATAACCAGGAAAGGAAGCTGATTAGTCTGAGCAGTAGAAAGTTATCTGTGGTTACCAGCTATACTGTGGAGCTTGGAGGGAAAGAGGCAGAAACATCCCGCATATCTGCTTATCTGCTTTGCAATCCCAATGCCTCTGTGAAACAGGATTATTAGTTTTCAGGTGATGATTCTGAGACTTAACAAACGTCCTGCTAGCTGGGTAACATTTTATGGCTGAAAAGGGCAAGGAAGGCTTTAGATTCAGGTCTATAGAATCTCCCTTCTCCTCTTCCTATTGCAAGGCGCTGTGTGTCTCTGACCCTAACTCATTCCTGTTCTTTAACTCCTCTCAGATTTCTCCCCGCTTTTGGTGTGCCAGGCCCTGTTACGAGTGCGGGGAGGGTCAGCAGTGGTCACAAAGCGTGGCCTCGCGGTAGACCCGGAGAGCGGAAAGATTTTCTTCGTCGTCTGGCCTCAGGGAACCCCGCCGTCAGACCCAGCGGGCGCCAATCCCAGGAGGGGAGACCACAGAGATGCGCAGGCCTCCAAGCTTCCTAGACAGAATAGGAAATCGTTCCAAGCGCTCAAGGCCCACGGAGGAACTCGCTTCCGGCGCCTCTTCTGTTCGACACTCGTTAGAGGGGGTTGAAGACTAATTCCAGGTGCTGGTGGGCATGTCACCTTCGGGCGCTAATGGTGGGAGCCGCGGTCCTTGGTGGCACATCACCCGCTCGTCGTTGGCGCTGATACTGACTCTCCCTCGGGACGCAGGTCCTGAGAGCGGCGGGACCTGCCGGGAATCCCGGCGCATCAGCGACGGCGCGGCTGGGCACGGGACTCCGCCTCCCCGTTCAGGGCGGCCCGGACTCGGTGCTTCCATGCCTGGGGGTTCTACCGCGGTGGTCCTCAGAAAGCGGGGCGCTGTGCTCGGTCACCGCCCCGGGCCTTCAGCTCGGCTTCTGGCGGTACCTGAGGCCCATCTGCGAATGGGAAGGAGCCTTTTCAGCCCATCCCACCCACAGCTCCCAGCCACCTTGTTGTGAGCAAGGACTCATGGACTGCAGCAGGAAGGGTCCTTAAAGTCATTCCTCCAGCCAGCACTTTCCCATTTTACAGGTGGGGGAAACGGGACCACGGAAGGATAGGAACAGAGGGCTTAGGCCTCCCACTCCCGAGACCTTGTCTCTTTTTTCTGTGACAGTATCTGTGACCTTAATTCTCCTAAAGCACAGCTTTGGGCTTGGAAATAAATTTTACACTATTTGTTGTAATCTTTCAGTTTCTAGGTATTGTTAAAGCTCAGATTTGAAATCCAAATTATTCCAGAAGCATCTCAAACGTAGACCGCAGTTTCCAGTGTGTGAGTATGACAGACGCTGGCTCTGCCACTTACCAGTTGGGATTTGGGACGTTGGGCATAGTATGTCTCTAGGGCATCATAAGTTTATTTGTGAAGGGATGAAAAAAAAAATCCATGCCCGCTTGCCCCTGAATCTCCAGATCATTAAGTGAGGTAAGGTGTGAGCTTTTTGACATGTTTTATTAAGCACCATACAAACATAACAAAGAGTGTGCAAGAAACGTTGGGTTCCAAGAAGGAGACAAGAGTAAGATTGGACGTCGGAAGTGGCAATGAGCAGGTAGATACCTCTGACTAAAAGGCAGTGCGACCCAACATAACAGTTCAGAGAGTCTAGGGAGGGATTCAACTAGAAAGGGATAAGAGGATAAGACTCAAAGGGAACAGCATGGAGTTGGGCCTTGAAGTAGCATTTAGGTATGTTGGGGAGAAGAGGGCCTGCCTGAGAGCGGGAACAGCATGATCAGATGTTGAGGGATGGACATTTGGGGGGAAGACATGTCATTTCAGTTCAGGTTTTTCCTATTGTAAACTATAGGAAATTAACAAAAACCAGTGATGCAATCTCTAGTTTAAATCTATAAAATCTGTGTGTCCCTAAGCCACCATAATGTCCCTCGATGGTCTTCCACTACATTAGAGAACTGGTGATACTTATATTTTTTATTTCTATGGAGCAATGGGAAGAGAGCCAAAAAGAAACCGAACCCTGACAAAATTTCCTTCACATATGAGGCCTCGAGATGCCTCTATCTGTCCTTAGAGGTCTTCGATGGCTTAGCCTAACTCTCCTAAGAGTATCTAGCAGATTACCCTGTGTCCCAATGACACCAGTGTTTTACACACTAATGTTTCTACAAATTAAGCATACAGAATTCCCCGAGTGGCTGTTTGCAACTCAGAGTAGGCATTCTGGAGGGCCAAACTAGTTCTCCCCAATTGGAGGATGTGTCCCCTTCTTCTCTCTTTCCTAGTAGTGCCTGGAACAAGGCTGTCCTCAGCGTCTGCTCACCTGAAATGAGTTGGACCAGTTCTCTTGTCATCCAAATTGTCATTCTGGCTTTCTACCCAGTGTCTTTCCATCCAAACAGTGGCAATTATGAAAATAGAAGTCAGATTCCCATTTAGTCATTCATCTTCTCCTTTACCATGTGAGTACTTACTATGCGCTGAGGACAGAGTGGTGAAGGAAAACACGGACCCTGTTCTCATGCCTTTGAGTGGAAGACACAAACAAACAATCTCAGCTTTTAAAAATATGAAGGAAATAGCAGAGTGTGAGATGAGTGATCACAGTACTGGAGTGTCCTCTACTATACTCTACAGCTTTCTGTGGTTCCTAGCATGTTGCCTGATGCCAGTGGTCAGGTACTAGCTGAAGGATTGGAAAAGACAGGTTACTTCATCCAAGTAAGGCTTAGTGCATGGACCTCTTAGGGTGAACTTTATTCATTTCTTCACCACTAAATAAGCTGTTCCTGTCTGACCTCCCCTCTGTAGAAACCTCCAGGTTTCTATAATGGGATTCCAACTTACAGTTATATGTGATTTTCAGAGTTATAAAAAGAGAAAAAGGCTTATTATTTTGGAGTCTACAACAATACTTCCTGAGTCCAGAAGTAGTAAAAGGATGGGACCTCATTGAATTTTGGGAATCAATCTACCACCATCTTTGTGGGATTTTTGAAAAGATGTGGCCAAAGGTCACTCCCTGAAGGCTTCCGATCGCTCACGTGGTTTCCGTGTAGGTGAAATGAGAGGGTGATCTAGAAGCTCTGGGAACAGGGTGAAAGAGGAGTTTTATTGTCACACCCTCTTTTTTGAATATTTCTCTAGGCCCAGGGTTGTGACAGAAGTTACCAGCCTAGGATGATCATGGTAGTTAATGAGTGGGTCGGTCCTTCCCATGGTGAAGGCGGAGCCGCGGAACCTCTGTGCACAGCTAACAGTGTTTAGGCTATGTGTCAATGTCACCAGCTGTGAAATAATTATAGTAAACAAGGACAGCCAGCAGGGCTTTCCAGCCCATAGCGGCAGACTAGCACAAGCTGGTCTTGCAAGGTGTCAGGAACTTAGCATTGATGGGACTAAGACATTCCCAGAACACTTTCCTCCTGAGGGGAAATTCTGATGCATCTTTAGGGGCTAGTTTTTCAGCTTCATAACTCCTAACTGGGATAATTTGTAACTGTGCGACCTTGGGCATGGTTCTTTATCCATATGGACCCATTTCCTCTAACTGTAAAATAAAGAGGGCTATCTTTAGGTAGCTGTGAGGAATAAAATGGGATAACGTCCCTAAGAACCCAACACAAAACAAGATGCACAGCAAGATTCTCAACAAATGTCGGTTCCCTTCACTTGACCTTGCACCCGCTGGGAGATGAACATGTCACTGTCGCCCAGTTATTAGGGTGGGTGGAGAAACCATGCCACCTTAGCTCAGGAATGAGCTGATAGACTTTGGAGATAGAGACCAGAAGATCTCCAGCTTCCTGGAGAGAAAAAGCAACGTTATTGCTGGGCTGGCGATGTGGTTGGGCTGGCCCCAGGTCCGGAGGGGTTGGTCCGGGAGGGTTGCACCGGGTGAGCAGTTCAGCCCAACTGGGAACGCTGCAGAGAGAGGAGCAGGGAAGAGCTCAGAGTGAGGAGGGCGTGGGAGGGAGCCCTGCACCTCCTGGGGCATATTTGCAGCTGATAGGTCTGTCTAGTGTGGGGAGGGGAGGTCCATCAATTTGACCCTAAGTGACATCTATGGGGTCTTTTGGAAGGGAACGTCTATTACGACCAAGTTTCCCTGGTCTTAATCACAGAAGTTTAATTTGCCCACCTTGGAAGAAAAACAATGAACATTTTGGATTATCCCTAGGAAGGATCGTCTGCAATTTGCTGTGCCATCATAAGGAAAATAACTCAGAGCGTGGGCCTCATGTGTGGTCTCTATTTGGCTGCCCTGTAAGTCCCCTGAGAGAAGTACCTGGGGGTGGAGTCAAGAGAGGGAGCAAAAGAAAATGAGGTTTTGAGTTTGCAGAAATGCTTAAAGCCATTCTGCTTCAAAACCTGGAGTGCACCGCAGAGTTGCTGCTGCTGCTCCATTTAGTGCAGATGACAAGGTGTGAAGATCCTGATTTATGTTGCTTTGCCTGTTGCAGTGATCAGCATAGCTGCCCCAAAGAGTTGTCTATGTACAGAGAACCAGCCACCACCAACTCTCCTGATGGGAAGAGCATGTACATGGGCCTGGGACTGGGGTGCTATCTGACAGCCCGCCGCCTTGCTTCTGACCTCACCATTGCTCGGGGACGATGGGAGGTGGACTAGTGGTCAGCAGCACCCTTACTGCCCAGTGTGACTCATCCTAAGAATTCGATTTGGCAGTTACGTGTTTCTTCATATCATTTTCTTTGCTACCTAAGTAGTATTTATTCATTGTAGAAATATAAGAAAATGTAAATGAGTAAAAGAATAAAGTAAAAATGAACTATACTCCAAAGATACCAATCAACCTTTTGGTATATTTCTTGTAGATTTTTTTCTAATGCATTGACAGAAATAACACACACACACACACACACACACACACACACACCACACACACACACACACACACACACACACACTTTTTTTCCCTTACAAAACTAGGATGGTAGAAAAAATGGAGCTTTGCAGTGAGTTTAGGTCAGAACTTTTAGTCCTCTATTGTAAATGAGCTGGTGAACGGTGCCCCTCACAGACTCTGGTCACTGCAATCAGTCTTAGCTGCAGAAGTTTATTGACCATGTATAGGACTTTTTAAAGTCCAAGCAATTATGTTTCTTGGACTAACCCTAAATCTAACCCTAATGTTAGGTACCTTCCTTTCTGTCACGCTTTCATCTTGGTATGCACTTAGCCTCCTTGGATAGGTTTGTCCAGCTCCTCAGAACCATACCAATGATTTTTTAATTTTGGGGGGCGGAAATGAAGCAACATGTAATCCCTTTTCTAAAATTAATACATGTTATTTTAAAATTAAGAAACATAGATGGTAAAAGTCCTCATTAACCTATTTTGAGTTAAAAAGTTCTTTGTTATTTTTGCTCTTTGGTATGTTTCTAAGGGAGTTTGGTTCGTCTTCCACTTCAATTGTCAGTTTGTGGATCCGTCCGTCTTTGCCTTATGTATTTTAAAGCTATGCCGATAGGTGCAGAAGTGCATGTAACTTTATGAGAATCATTTAACATATTTATTGAGCATTTACTGTACTCTGTGCCAGGCATTGTCCGGGATCCTGTGAATACAATCACTAACAGGATAGAGGTGTCTCCTAGTAGACAGAAAAAGACAAGTATACGAGAAAATTTCCAGAAATGTGTGCTCTGCAAAGAAATAAATGGGATGATTTGAAGGAGAATCCTCCGTTCTCTGTTTTCATCATATCTTAACATTTCACTGACTAATATTAGTAGTCTGGAACCTTCAGAAGTTTATTTCTAAAGGTAACACTTAGGTTGGAAGACGATTACAGTTGTTCCTACAGTTATTCTTACAATTACAGTTATTCTTATATTATTATACCAACAGGTACCATAAAAACAAATTTATCCTCTCTGAGAAGGTACAATTTAAACTGAAGATTAGATGGAAAAAAGGCTGCTATGTCCTTGACAATGTGGGAGAGGAGCATTCCGGGCAGAGGAGTTGCTGCACAGGCTTCAAGGCGAGATGTGTTTGTCTTGGCGGATCAGGTAACAGAAGGGAGGCCACTGTGACTGGATGAGAGAGTGACAGTGTCGGATGCTGTCAGAGGTAGAGAGAGGCTAGGTTACGTCATTTGAGGTTGCTGGGGGAAAACAGAGTATGAGGTCAGGAAAGAAAGCTGGGAGGCCAATCGGGGCACCATTGCAGGAGTGCATTTCAGAGATGACAGAGTCCAAGACCAGGGCCAAATGCTGTGGAATCAGAAAGGGATGGCTGGGTTTGTGATATATTTTGGAAGGCGAGAGAACAGGACTTTCTGATGACTTAAATTGAGGGCAAGGATGGAGGATAGAGGAAAAAGTCAATGAGGGTAACTTTTGGGTTTCTTGACTTGGGAGTTGTTCCTATAGGGGCGGAGAAATTTTCCCTTCTTCCCTTCTAGATTCTTTGTCAGTCTAATAATTAAATGGACGTACAATAGATTAACAGGAGGAAACTTAATTTAATTTGTACGTACCGGAACCCCACAAAGACATGGAACTCCACAGCAGTTGGGTGATTGAGGCTATCCTCAACTGGCTATTGATATATGCTACAAGGAATGGGATAGGGGCCTGAGGCTCTGAAAGGAAGAGGGTTGTTCCCAGGAAGATGAGAAGAGCAGACATTTGGTAATCAGACGTTTATCCTGCCAGGCAGGTAAGTCAGATAAAAAGTTATTGCTGGTAATAGCTCTCTTTCTGGTATAGGCTCTTCTGGATTCCGCTGGTTTTCAATTGCTTTTTCCTCAAAAAAATCCACATACCGAAGTGGCACATTGGGGTGCCATATTGTCTTCCCTTCGTTCCTTTTTATCAGTATGAAATGTCCCATTTTGTACCTTTAAATGGCTAACCTTGGAGTCTGTTTTGCCACTTCTTAATATTGTACTAGCTTTTCGTGCTTTTTGTTTGGTATATCTTTTCCCATCCTTTCTTTTCAACATTTTGTGTTATGGTTTAAGGTGGGTCTCCTGTAAATCTCTCTCCCTCCCTTTTAATAAGGGAACATAACATGCTTACATACATTAAGATTAGCTGATAGCTGTAAAAAATTAGTAAACAGAAACCTTCTTTAAAGTGAAGTAGAGAGGCCAGAAGGGGGAGCTCTCATGCCTTACGGCCATCACAAACCACAACGGGGGAGGCTCTTCGTAATGGCCTTCCCAACTTCCTTTTCCCTTCTAGAAAGGAGCTTCCTCTGGTCTGTTTTAGCAGATTTGCGTGTAGCTCATCATGGTTGCATATAGCAGATTGCAATTTTCTATTTTTCTGAGTAAACCCATTTTTGCTGGAGAAATATCTACCTGACTTTTTGTTTTCAGTCAACATAGCCTTGGACTTTGTCCTTGGACTTTGTGCCAAAGCTATTAGATGTGTTCTGACGGTGTGATTTATACCCTATGCTTTCTCTCCTGTATTCTTCCTTTCCTGCTCTTTGGTACAGTAAAAATTGAGTGGGCAAACCGGAAACAGGGAGGAGGAGCAGGAAGTTAGTGCCGTAGAGTAAATACGAGACAATTACTGCCTGCACTGGGGCCGTGGGAAGCGAAGGGAGGATGTGAGAGACATTCCCCAGGAGTGATCTGTGGGAGGGAGAGGGGGAATTACAGCTGTGGGAGGTAGCTGTGAGAATGCCAACATCTGCACTGTGGCACGAGGAAAGAGCTGGTTTTATAAAAAGAAGATGAATTTTAGTCATTAAATTCATGATGCTTACGGAGAGCCAAGTGAAATACCCAGCAAGCAATTACAAGAGTGGGAGAGTCTGGGTTCTTGTTTTTCTGAAGCCTGTGGGAATATATGTAAAGAGCTAGTATCTCACTTTACAATGATCCAAATCCACCAAAAATGAAATGGGCCAGCAAAAATATTTCTTACCTAGCCAAGTTAAATATTAAAAATATTCAAGAAACATATGCCATATACTGTACTACAAGAGAGGCAGGAACAGCTGAAGCCCTGTATGAAGTGAGAAGAGAAGACTGTGATGAATCAGAATCTTCTTGTTAGCAAGGTCCCATGTGACTTGTATGCACCTTAAAGTCTGAAAAGCACTGGTCTGAGTGGAGCCTTTGTTTGCCATTCCTGCTCCATCTCTAGGAGCCCTGAAGTCCTAAAGAGGAGCGGTTGAGAAGCAAAGGGCACATATGAGGTTAAGACCTACCCAATGGCAGTGGCAGGTCATACTGGTGTCTGTGGACTCTAATATCTAAGGACTGAGAGGGAGGAGGCTGGGACCATTGATTAGCCTTGGGGTCAAGGACAGCTTAGGTGGAGCTGATTGGAGGGTAGGGCTGTATAAAAATCTGCTCCACCTAGCCAGTGCTTAAGTTTCCTCCTGTTACTCTATTTTATGTCCATTTAATTATTAGACTGACAAAGAATCTAGAAGGGAAGAAGGGAAAATTTCTCCGCCCCTATAGGAACAACTCCCAAGTCAAGAAACCCAAAAGTTACCCTCAATGACTTTTTCCTCCAGTCAGCCTTCTTGGGACAAATAGAGGAGGTGCCTATCACCATTTTTCAAGGAAACAATTTGGACCCTTTCCATAAGGGACAAACAAATTTAAGCCAGTGCTTCTTAACTCAAATGCAAAGAAGTATCTCTTAGGGAGCTTTATACAAATCCAACACCTGGGTTCATGTTATAAAAGGTGACTTTTACAGATAACCTAAAGATGGGGGCTGGTTGCCAATAGGAGCCAACCATGTCTTTAGAGGACTGGAACTTTCAGTTTCGCCCTAATTTTCGGGGAGGGGAGAGGGGCTTGAGTTTGAATCAGCTGCCCATGGCCAATGATTTAGTCAATTATGACTAAGTGATGAAGCCTCCATAAAAACCCAAAAGAGCAGCTTGTGGTCTATTTTTTTTTGGAGACCTTCTATTTTGGGGAACCAGAATGCTTCCATGTAGATGGAAATGGGACAGGAGACATATGATGGATTTGTCCTTGGTGGCTCTTCTACTTACTGACTCTATCTTCTAGGGCAACCCAAACCAACCTGTGTCAGGCAGTGTGCTCAGAGACACAAGAAGTGTGCAGTGTATAAGGCATTATAATCAGTCACTCTGAGGACAGATAAGAACTTTAGTATCATAATTTGTGGCCCAACATTTGGATTTTTGCAGTTTGGACTCCAAGGCTGCTTACAGAGCACGACTCTGTTCCGTGGACTTGGAAAGGGCCGGCAGAGCAGTCTGAGCTGTTTGATTTCTGTTGATAAGTAACCCAAAGGCTTTTGTTGTACAAGCCTGAACTAGGACGCTGACAAATGCCTGATCATATGCTACCCATTGTTCTCGTATCACAGCCCCACATGCTGATGACTGAGGCAGCCTACCTTCGAAAATTCCAGCTGCCTCCACTAAATCAGAAAACAAATAATGTAAGTTTGTGGCCTTGTTTCCCCTAGCAACCCATCTCTTTGATCCTCAGCCCCTTGCAACTTTTGCCTTTAAAAACCTAGCCCTATCCCCTCCATTTTGGAATGTCTTTGGTTCATACCAAGGGCTACATTCTCTGATTTGCAAATCATATATGAATAAAACTCTCTTTTAATTTATTTTGGAATTTTTTTTAACACTCTCAATGCTGTTTTTTTTTTTTGGTAAAAATATGTAAAAATACATTTTTATCAGCATTTATAATCATGGAAATTAAGTTATTGGTGTAATGGCTTATCAGTTTTTCCCACTAGGCTGCAGTCTCTACCTATAGTAAGTAATTACGTGATAGAAAAGGCAGATATGCCTTCAAAACCACGACTCAGATTTATGGCTAGAAAAAGAGTGAAAATTCCACCAGGAAAATTTGCTTTCTGTCACTTGGCCACAGATGATTCTGTTTTATGTTCTTTTTTTTCCTCTGGTCATATTCCAGACCTCATTGTTAAGGATGGAAAATTTTCAAGTGGGTCAACTTCTGCTTCTGTAATCTGCTTACTTGTCTGATGTTAACCAGGGTGTGGTAATCTGCTCAAAGATATGCTAAGGGCCAACTTCTTCTGTAATCTGCTTGCTTTATGTTAACCAGAGTGGTTCAAGGCTTTATAAACTGCCTCTTTGGGGAGCTCGAGACTGATCTCCTCTAACCCTGCATGGTAGAGAGTCAGTCGCCGGCTGGCTAATAAAGGCTCACAATTCATCTCAATTGGCTCCGTGGGTCTCAGATTTGATCACACCACAACACTCATCCGCTCCCCCTCCCCAACCAAACTTACTTCTTCCCCATTTCAATATAGGAGGAAAAAATTAAGGGGTAACTTTTCCCCATTCTTTTAGAAGCAGAAAGCTGATGTATTTTAAAATTTTAAAACAAGCAAACTAACAAAAAAATTTTTTGACATGTGGCTTTTGCTTACAGTAGGGAATCAGGGTAAAGGAAGAATCCTGTAGTCATAGGATCAACAACCTTGGCTATGTTGTGGCGTGATCGAATCTAAGACCCATGGAGCCAATTGAGATTAATTATGAGCCTTTATTAGCTCCACTAGAGAATCAGCCCCCAGTTTCCAGAGGAGGCAGCTTATAAAGCCTGAAACTATGTCTTGGTGGCCTTGATCGAGCAAGCAAGAAGATTACAGAAAGCAGAAGAGGGCTGTTAGCTTTTAGCACAAAGATATCTTGTTTCAGGGGGACTCCTAAACCTTGCAGCATACAGGGCCTGATAGACAGTTTTGTTATCTGCACCCTGCAGGCAATGTTGTTTTTTCTCTTGGGAGTTTACGCCTGAAGACTTCACTCCCTGTCTTGTCCTTGGGACTAGTTTACTGGAGAATTTTCCACTTTTACAGCTACACTTTTGAACCACCCTGGGGAGTTAAAGAACTAGGAATACCTGGGCCCCACCTACAAAGATTTGGACTTAATTGATATGGGATGTAGACTCTTAGAAAGCTCTCCAGGGGATTAAATGTGCAGCAAGTTCAGCCAGTGATTTCCATTCACAGGTCTTTGCTACTCAAAGCCTGGTAGGGGAACACAAGGGCACCACTAGGTTTCTGTGGAAATGCTCTTTGGTCCCCTCTCCAGACCTCCTGCAGTTTAACCAGTTAAACCAGTTTTCCTCCGAGTGATTTGTATTCATAGGCACTATTAAAGTTGCAGATGCTCTGCCTTGGATCCTAACCAAGCAAACTGGCCCAATCTGTAAGAATAGACCTCTCAGCGGAGGCGTGAAGAAATTTCATTGCTATGGCTCTGTGCTCAGCTCTCAGAGAAATCAGGTGTTGGCAAAGGTGAGCTGAGCTTAAAGAAGCTGTTGAGCACTTCAAAACAGAGCTGCCCTCCTAATGGCTACTCCTGCAGCTTTGAAAATGCTAGTGGGGCCCATTTGAGGGATATGTTTGACCACAGCAATCTGGGTGCTGCCTTCATGTAGAGAAACCTACAGTAAGCACACCCCAAACACAAGAGAACCTGCTCACGCTCTTCTATGATGGGAGAGTTTTGTTTAAAATCAGATATAACTCAAAACTCTTTCTTATGGGTGGTTATAAATGTTCACATCCTCCCACCCCCACCTCCTGAGTCAAATTACCTAAGAAGGTTATTTCAAAAGGAAATCAATGGGCACATTAAGCATAGACTAGTAGTGCCCATTTTCCTTTTGGGGTATGTTGGATATTTTCCAGTTGCCCTACTGACGAAAGATACGCCCAAACCTGTAGAGAATTTTTGTAATTAATTTGAGCCATACTGATGACATATGCTGGGGAGCAAGATCTCAAGTACTCCAGAGAATAACAGTTTTGCAGCTTCTTTTATGCATTTGAAATTAAGGAGGGAACGTAGGGAAGATTACATGAAGGTGGAAGAAAGCCAGGTGGGGATCGAATTACAAGGGTATGCGCTTTCTTAAGTGTGGTTATGAGACCGGAGGGCAACTTCCTGCTCTTGAGTTTGAAAAGTCAGCTGCTGGAACCTGATAAGTTTCACAGGACCAGCCACCCTAGGGTGCCACTAATAGGCATTAAGGAGCCTTGGGAGGCATATCAGCAACAAGAGCCTGTCCCTATCACCTCACATGTGCAGTAAGGCCCAAGAGTGTCCTAAGGTGACCACTGCCTAATTTAAATAGAACATGTGAACAGGTAGAATGCTTACACTGATATAATGAAGGAAACAAAAGACTACAGACACCTTTAGGGACTGGTTCTGTGCTGGCTGAAAAATTACTGGTTGGCTACCGCCCATGGGAACATAACACTCTAACAATAAGCTTTCCGCTTCTGTACCCCTGCTTGCACAACCGACCTGCGGGTTGACAGTAAAAAGAAGAAAAATAGACTTGTGTGTTCAAACAGGATAAAGAATAGGTTTTTAGAGCTTAAAAACCCTGTACCTCTACATTTCGGGGCTGCTTAATTTGGGGTCTGCATCCCCCTGGAAGATGCAGCTGGCTGAATAAAGAGTGTGTTTCCTATAACTCATTGATTTCTGGTGGTCCATGTGTCTATGGGGGGTTGACGGCTACAACAGTTCCCTGGCTTTATGTGGCTCTTACCCTTTTCAGGACCTTTAGTATCTTTCATTTTACTATTAACTGTTGGTCTTTGTCTTTTCGATCTTCTTGTTAAATTTATATTTTCTAGGCTACAGCAATTCCATGTAAAGATGATGGTCATGCAAGGCTTCCAACCACTTTCAGTTACTGAAACAACTCCACGTTCTCTGCCTTTAAGGCCCTTAGAATAGGCTTCCAGAGACTTTTATTCCCGATAGGGAATACAGCTCTATCTCAACTTTGAAGAAGTTACAGAGGCAAATCTTCATCCCTCAACACCTCCTTAAGAATATGAGAATAAAATCTCCAATAGGGGAATTATATAGGAAAGAGGCATGAGAACTACACAGATTAACTGAATTTTAAACCAGGTGGAATTCAGAGCCTGCTACATGCTGCCAGACATGGAAACCTGGTTGACCAGCCATACGGCCAGGCCACAAGGAGCTTACAGAACTAAGAACTATAGTGTTAACGTTTAAGAACTATACTGTTAACGTTTATCCATACCATAAAAGGAAAACAAAGACTTCAAGATGTACCTTGTATAGGTTAAAGAGTAAACTCAACCTATTCTTCCCATGCTTCATTCCCCATAATCAGTGGTTTTCCGTAGATACTAAAAGTATATATGTAAACCAAGCTTTTTAGATGCTTAGGGTCTCATTCTCTTGACTCTGAGAGGAGACCATGTCTCTTTGGATCATTATTCCTTCTCTAATAAGCATTCCTTTGTCTTTAACTCCAGCTCGCTCTTGAATCCTTTCCTGCACCAAGCCAAGGGCTCTCTCTTGGCATAGGGCTTGAGTCCCACTGTGGCGAAGAGGATTCGCCCTGTCCAGCATCAGTTATGCAGTCGAGGGGTATTACTTCTGGCATTTCAAAGGTGAATTAACCTAGATGCACAAGAACAATGGGCAGGGCTTGCTTTAAAAGTTTCCACCAAAGAAGTTAATATGCAAGGGGTGTGACTACCCACCATGACCTGCACAGTTAGGAATTTATGATCAGATCACCCTGTGAGGTTACTTTCCATAGAACCCCTTTTTGGTCCACACCCTGCATAGTCACCCTTGGTCCTTCTTAACTCTGCCCTGAGACTTGGGGGGCTGGCCTTGGGCTGCCCACCAGCTTCCACTTGGGTCGGGCCACTAGCAGACCCTGGCATAAGATCAGGAGAACCAAGTTCAGGGTACTTAATCCCCAGGGTAATCGAGCAAAGAGTCATCTACCTAGCACTGCTGATAGCCAATTACATTGACACTGGGGCGCAGTGAAGAAAAGTAGTGTTTATTGTATAGTGCTACACAATGGAAAATGGGCAGCTTGTGTTGAAAAGACTCAAATTCTCCTACCTAGAGTTTGGGGCAGGTTATAAGGATTCAGGGGGGACAGGTATGTGAAAGCACTGGCAGGGCGTATTTTAATTGGAGTGTGGCCAATATGGGTTATCAGCACTGGATCCTCCTGGACAATGTTCCTTTTGCTTCTGAGGTTCAAGTTCCAGTTATTTCCTGGTCCTTTGGTTCTGCTGGGGTGGGTTGGGGGTGGTGGACAAGACTGTTTCTGGGTACAGTTGGGGGTCAAAATTTTCTCCTCTGTGCATGCTTCTGCTGCATAACTTGTGGTTTTGGTCTGTCATCTCTGAAAAGCATACTAGATTGGCTCTGTCCCTCAACTGAAGGCTACAGCTTCTGTCCATTAGCTTCCAATACTACCCCCCATGTCATGTTCCCTTAACCCTTAACATTTTGTAAATTGCCGCTTGAACCCTTCTCAGTTGCCCTGTTTGAATGGGCAATCAGCGTCTCTTTTACCTCATCCTCATCTCTCTGGTGCCAGGCTCCATTCTCTGTTTCCATCCTTGGGTACTGGGGCATTGGTGTGACTCAGATGTGTGGGGCAGAGCCACAGGGCACAGATAGGCATCCCTCCTGCTGGAAGATCAATTGGCAACATGCCAAGATCTGCCACTAGTAAACCTGTACCTGAGGGTAACCAGAATAGCTACCTGGCACCTTGCACAGCACCTTGTAACATGCCTTCATAAAGACAACACTCTTTATTGCATTGGCTGCACATCCTCCAGGTTCTCTGGTGCTGGTAATAAAAGACGTTTGCTCCTACAGAGGCTGAGCAGGCTGCTGATGTTGCTTTAGCTCTTCTCCAAGTGGTGGATCTACCCACAAACCTAATCTTCCAGGACTCCACATATTGGCGAGTAGCATCTAGGTGAGTCTCATTAAAACTCTCCCACAAGAGTAAACAGCGGGAGATGTGGAAGGTAAAGTCGTGGGTGCCTGTGGCTCAGAATGAGAAAGTACCCCCGGTTGTGGTGGTGATGGGGTAAGAAGTCCTCCTGGAAACTAGCCTCCCTTAGGATTTGCTTCCCCTCATTGAAGGGGGCCCAGGGAGAAACCAGTGACTGCTTAACACTTGCTATAACCTGTCAGCTAGATATTACTAGTCCCTATTTTGACCCCAGGGTTTGAAGCCTTGTCTTCCCTGGGGACAGGGAGGCCCCAAGGCTAGCCCTGCGCACACATTGGGAGGGAGGCAGGGAAACAAGCCAAGACTGACAGAGCTTTAAGTCAGTGCAGGACAGGTATCCAGTGGGGAAGGTGGCTCAGAGAGGCTGGTCAGCACTGCCTCGAGACCAGAGAGCAGCCGAGACGTCGGCCCTCCCAGATTCCTAGAGAGGCCTCCGAGGCCCAGGGAGGCAACGCGCGTGCGCGACCCGATCCGGCGGCGAGACAAGCACGGGGCCGACGGTGCGGCCCTGGCAGCGACTGTGGTGGCCGCGGGTGTCGGTGAGCGGCCTGGCGGGGCGCGGGCGCGGGGTGCGGGGGCGCGGCGAGGGCGCCGGCCTGGGCCGCGGCGGGAGCGGGGGGCTGAGGGCCGGCCTGGAGGCGGCGCCCGCGGCGGGCTGGGCTGGCCGGGCGCCCCGTCCCCGCCGGGCGAGGGCGGATCTGGGAGCGCCTCGCCGCCCGGGGCGCAGAATTCGGAGTGGAGGTTTCCATGCTTTCTCTCTTCTCCCAATAATGCAAACAAAGCGTACTCATTACTGGCGGGTAGGTGACGCGGGTGGGTGTAAGAAAAGTAAAAGTCACTGCAATCCGCAGATGTTTTCGGCAGGAAGCTTCCGACATTTAAAAACGTGTGCCATATTATGCCAACTCATATCTATGTATTTATTACGAAATGGGATCATACTGTTGCTCTTAAAAACATAATATGGTGATAAAATATGACCGCGATGAAAATATATATAAAAATGTATCGTCTTAACCATTTAAAGTATAATTTAGTGGTATTCAGTACATTTATACTGTTGCTTTTTGGAAAATTATCTCCAGTTTTCTGACTGAATTCATATACTGGTTGAAGACTTATTTTTGCTACTATCATTAAAAGAAAACATTTGCATCTAGGAAGACCAGGTACTGTAGGCATAAAAATTAAGGGATTGTAAGATGGCAAATTCTTGCAGTCTGTGAGGTCAACCAATGGTTGCCTCACCTAAAAAATTTTTTTAAAACTAAAAAAAAATTTTTAAAAATTTTGTTTGCAGTTTATTTCCCATAGTACACAGTAGAGGAGGCTGTAAGTGCTTAACAAGTGATATTTGTGGAGAAAAATAACAAAATCTTGTTTATTAGGATTATTGTCTGTTCTAAAAATGAAAGTTATATGCAAAATGCAGTTTTTAAAACATAAGCTATATCTCCAACTTAAGGGTACCGTACAGTCCACTGACTTGATAGGCCTAAGAAATCAAGAATGGTCTCCTTCCTAAGTTAAAAGTGATGGCCAGGAAAGAACACCATCCTGTTTCAAAGCGCGTAGAGTTCAGAAGTGAAGACTCATTAATGTTAGTTGGTTATTTTGCAAGGAAATGACAGGCAGTGGCGTCAGCCATATTTTGATTCAGGATTTTAGGGAACGTGCCTCTGTTACACACACGTGGATGTCTGTGTGCATAGTTAGGGACTGACCCGTGACGCTGTTCTTACTGTTACGTTAATGGTGAAGGAAGGCAGACGAGTTTTGGTTTGAAAAGTGATCCTTCCCGTAAGCTGAAAAGATGAGAATGTATTGTACAAACCTCAAAATGTACTTAAAAGGAGAACCGATGCAAGCTTCAGAAACACTGACCGTTCACTGTTAAGTTTTCCGTGGCTCCTGTTTCCAGGAAACATCAGTGTACAAGCCTTCTGTGATTTCAGAGAGTTGCTTGAGAGGAAAAATGCATGAAGGGTAGTAAAACTGACTTACCTTTCTGTGCAGTCTTCAGTATTTTTATATCGGAAAGAATCTGAAAGGGCTCCCTCAGGCGAGTCATGATGTGCTCTCAGGATTGAATTTTTGAGCTTACACTTTCCCTACCGTGAGCTTAGACCTCTTACCTCCTCTTCCTTGTTTTATTATACTGCATACATAGCTGTCACCCACATGTGTTATTTCATTCTCGTCGTAGGAGGTCCTCGACATCCTTGCAGAGTTAATCCTAAATATCTGATAGAAATAAATTGGAAAAAACTCCCCAAACGGTAAAAACTCAGAGTGCTTCCATTTAAAACCTTTCATTTTGAATGATTGTAGACTTAGGGTTGCAGAATTATACAGAGTTCTCTAACACACTTACTTAGTTTACCTAAAGTTAATATCTTGCATAACCATGGTACAGTCATCCAACTTAATTTCTCCTGATACAGTATGATAATTAACTGCTGACTTTAATCAGAGTTCATCGGTTTCTTACTATTGACCATTTTGTGTCTCAGGATCCGGTGTGGAATCCCACATTTATTTGGTTGTCATGTCCCTTTTTCTCCTTCACTCTGTGGCCTTTCCTAAGTCTTTTCTTGGGTTTCATGACCTTGACACTTTCAAAATATTTTGTATTTGTATTTTCAGAATGACCCTCACTTTGGCTTTGTTATAGTTTGTTCTGCTTAGATTGAGGATGATGTCGATATGCCTTATTGCTGGTGATATTAATTTTGATTTTGAGGTGTCTGCTGGGTTTCACCAGTGTTTTTCCCTTGTAATCAATTAGTATTTGGGGGAAGATACTTTGAGACTTTGCTTAGAAATGCCCTGTTTCTCCTTAATTGTCATTCACCAATTAGCATTCCTTGGAGGGTCCTGCAGCTATTGCTATAATGTCCTAATGGTGACTTTCATTTCCGTTTTCATTTCTCTTCATTTCCACATTTATTAAGTGGAATTCTTTGTGAGGAAGAGTTGTGCCTTCTCCCTCTTGTTTGTTTATTCGATTATTTGCCTCAGTGCGTGACGTTGGATGTGTCACTTAGTCTTTGGCCTCCGATGCGGTGCTGTTATTTACTCTGTTACCCAGATCGTTTCAGCTGTGGCCATCGGAGCTCTTTCAGGTTGGCTCCTGTTTCCCCTTGCAGCGCGCCATCTTTTTTTGTGCCGTTTCCCTGACTTTCAGGCAGCACAGAACCCTCCTCTTGTATCTTCCCTCCCCCAGCCCTGGAATCCAGCACCTCTCCAAAGATCCCTTCCGGTTCTGTGTGTTGGGGAATGGGATGTGGAAGTCAAGTTTTGGGCACCAGATTTGAGCTCATCTCTTGACGTATTTGTGTAAGTCTTCTTTCAGCATTTTACATACGAACTGGAAGCAGAGTTTCTTAGTTGCGACTGCTTAATGAGAATTTTAGAAGGGAAAACAAACAAACAAAATTATGTCGCCTATGAATGAAGGAGCAAAATAACAAAAAGAAGAAAAAGTCCTTGAAAATGCCCAGAGGATTGCTTGGGATTTTCCCAGTTGTTTTCAAAGGCATTTTCCTTGTGGGAGTGCGAGTGGGTTAAGGTGCGAAGCTGTGGGAGCCGAGGCCTGGTCCAGGTCCGCTTGCCGCCTTGGCCCCGGGCCCAGGTCTGTGGTAGAATCTGCACAGCCGATGAATGGAGCTCTTCTTCTGTCCTCAGTGGCTGAGAGGGACCTGGCGGGACCCTGAGACTTAGGGTACCTGGATGTAACTGGGCAGGTTCAGCTCACTGGCCCCCACCCCCTTCCTCGGCTGAGTCTCTCCGTGCGAGTTAGCAAGCCCGGGGGGCTTTAGCTTTTCCGTGTTGGTGGCCGCAGAGGCTGGGCTCGCTCGCTCTTGGCTGAAGACCTGGAATCCTTCGCCACATGCCCAGGCAGGCACCGTGGTTCCTGTGTGTCAGTCTTCTCATCACGTCTTTCCAAATGCTTCACCGACCTCTTGGACGTTTCTGCGCAGCTGCCTCGGAACAGGCCCGCCTGGAGCTTGTGTTCGGTGCCGATTTCATGGGGGTCTCCCAGTCCTGAGATGGGGCATTGCCATGTGCGTTTCCCGCTGGGCGCGTCTTTTCAGGATGCTTCTCTGGCCTCAGGTTCATTGTGTTTGGCTTCACCCTTAGCAGCTCGCTAGTCCTTTCCATACGTTAGTTTTCTGCCTCTTCTGCGGGCTGTCCTGCGAGTCGGCTGGGAAAGCGTCTGCCCCTCTCTGTGCCGTTGTGGTCCCTTCCTGTCTGTGCTGCGGGAGCTCGGCGAGGCTGGAGCCCGCCGCCCTGGCTCCCGAGGCACCGTTTCCTCTTGTGCCTTCTGTCGTCTGGTGTGTCTTCCAGGCCGTTTTCATAGGCCTTCAGATGTTTATCACTTCTCTCGTTTTCCTTTGCTTTTGTCTTCTTTGAAAACATCCTCTTACCTCGCCCCCTTTCCTCAGAGCGAGGCTTCATTTCCCTGCTTAACCGGGCCGCCTCCTCCGTGCTCCTGACCCTTGGTGTAGTTCTTCGCCTGCCCTGGAGCTGGGCTGGAGTTTCTCCCTGGAGCTGGGTGATGGCGTGCTCCGGCGTGAGTGTTCTTGCCATCTCAGCTACAGTCACGTGTTCCTCGTACGCCCTGGCAGCACTTGCTGAGTCCCTGAGACGTTGAACAGGTATGGTTTCATGACGAATGTGAGAGAGGATGGCTTTCGTTATACAGGTGGTGTCGTGGGTGTCTTACGGTGGTCGGCGGTGGAGGCTGCCGTGACCATAAGCCTTGCCTTGGTGCACAGAGTAATGGGGCCGCTTTGCTATAGGTGTAAAATCCTGCTGTCCATATAATTTTCATATGTAGTTTGAGGTAGTGATCCAGCTTCATTCTTTAGTGTTTGACATCCAGTTTTTCTAGCACCATTTGCTGAAAGATGTATTCTTTCCTCTTTAATGCTCTTGGGAACATCATCAAAACTCACTTGACTGTAGATGTAGGGAATTATTTTTGTACTTTTATTTTGTTGATCTATATATCTGTTCTTATGCCAGGACCACACCGTTTGGATGACTATGCTTTGTAAAATTGGGGAGTGGGAATTCTCCAGCTTACTCTATTTTAAGATCGATTTGTCTCTGCTGGAACTCTTGAGTTCCATATTGAGGTCTATTATCAACATGTCAGTTGGTACCTGGAAGTCAGCTGGATTCTGATAGTGATTGTATTGAATCTGAAGATCAGTTTAAGGAATATCTGTTGGATGTAGGCTTAAAGAAAGGAAATTGGAAATTAGAGGTTTGCCCCATGTCTAGTATCATTGAAAGAACACGGGAAGGTAGAAAAATAAGACGGTAAGCACATGCATTTTTGAAACTGAATTTATCTTCATGTGGACCAGCAGGTGAAATATCCAGTGGCCACTAGCAGCTTGTGATAGGGGAGGAGAAGGCAGCTGGGAGGTGTGGGCGAAGCATCAGAGCAGTGTGAGTCAGTGAGAGCTCTGCAGAGAACAGTGGGCAGCGCTGAGGCCTGAGCACCTGGCGTGTCCAAGGAGGGCAAGGGAAGGAAGAAAAACCAGGGAATGAGGGGCCGGCGATCTGAGAGGAACCAGGTGAGGCTAGGGAAGCCGTGGGAAAGACTGGTCAGAAGTATGGCTTCCTTCAGAGGGGTTGGAGATGAGGCCTGGGAGAAGCCAGTTTTCACTTTAACTAGGGACCTTCTACTGTGTCCTCCGTGGAAAAGTCACAGCATGCTTAGGAAAATGCCCGTGTGGTGTGCAAGAGGGATGAGAGCCCGTATGTGCGGAGCTGCCTGGGTTCTCGTGAATTTACCCCCTGGGTTACAGCCCTCACTGGAGCCAAGGGCTGGGTTCGTTCGACTCACAGCTTTCTCTCCTACCCCAGCTCGACGCGCTTCCCCGGTGCCTGCCCCTCGCCAGGCAGGGAACTTAGGAGACCAAGCGGCGGCAACTGTGCTTCAGGCGGTCAGGCCCCAGGTGAGCTTGGTTCTTCTTGTCTTCGCCGAGATCCGAGTCCGTGGCCCAGGAATAGCTAGAGCGCATCTGCCGGGCTCTGCCCCTGTGGCTTCCCCGCCCGAGTGTTTCCCTGGGGCTGGTCCCGCCTGCTGAGTTCATGGACTCTCTTGCCCTGGACTGTCCTTTTAGATGTGTCATCCCAGCCTCTCCCTCCCCCAGCCCTTTGCCCGTTAGGGCCCTTACCCTGTGTTCCCTGATGACGCTGCCCTTCAGGCTGGGAATGGCACTGAGCAACAGGAGCTTGTCATTCCAGGAGTCTGCAGCGTACGAGTCCTGTTTGTGGACGACTCCGAGAGGAAGTGGAAAGGTCCGGCACTGAGTCAGAGAGCCCGGCGTGGGAACGTCATGCCGGAAACGCACCGCAGCGTGGCCTCGTGGGGTAATGGTTCCGTGCCCCAGTCCCTTAGCTCTGCCTCCTTCACGGTTTCTTTGCTATGTTCCTTTTCTTCATGACTTTTTATCATGAAAAATTGCAAATGTAGACAAAGGGGCGAGAACAGTATAACGAACCTGTCTTGCCCATCACCCAGCTCTGACAGTTATCAGCCTTCTCTTTACTTCATTATGGATTGAGCTAGGGTGGTTATTGGTTAGAGTCTGTAATTTTGAGGAACAGAAAGCCACTGAAGGTATTTCAAGTGCTGAGCTATGACTTCTAGTGAGGCTACAGCAATGGGAACCCCGTATAAACCGAGCAGCTACACCAGACTTCGGGAAGCAAGGCCTCCCTGTAACTGCGGGGCCTGGGCGCCTCGGCAACAAAAGTACATGAATTTTTCTGCCCTGTTTTACTGGGAATGAAACACAGCTGCTCCCTGCATATCTGTTTTCTTCTCCCACTGCTGCCCGTTCTCTTCACTCTGACTCTTTCATCCCCCTCATAACTCCTTCTTACTTGGACTTTCTGTTCACTCACGCCTTCTGCTTGCTGTGGCTTCTGATGGTTTGGCTTCTCTCCATGCATTATATCTGCTTGAGCTCTGACTGTAGTGTAATTTCCTCCGTTTTGCTCTACTTCCAGTTCAGAGTGTGCTCAGAGAGGGACAACAAGGGAGCTTCAGCCTTTAAATTTCATCTCTGTTTGGGCAGAACTTGGGCCCAAGCTACAGCAGAGCCCGATGACTAATCTACAGAAAAGCTAAATGTGCACGTAGTGCCTGGCCCTGGTTCAGTCACTTGTGGTCCATGTCGGGATGAGTGGGTTACTTGTCACAAAGCATGGTTTGCCTCAGCTTCCCTCTGAGCAAAAGCTGGTACCTGATAGTATCCTGGAAAGGGATGTTTATGGGTAGCTTCTCTGGTGGATAAGTCCAGGACAGTAGCCAACCTGGAGAGGGTGGACTTAGGACTCATTACATATCAGTCAGTGAACCAGATGTCTTTAATTTTCCATATGCTAAAATGGTATGAAGTCTTGTGGCTTTGTTTTTGTTGAAAGGAACCAAAATTTATGTGTTTAGCTATGACTGATTGGTTTACCTTCTCCCAGCTTTTGTATTAAATTTTAGAGTTCAAAACCAAATATTCAGCTTTTCAGTTTCATATTATTCTAGCTTGTCAAGCTATCAAAGACATATTTCGATTTATATTTCAAATGTTCGATGTCCTTATTTTTGCCTAGGAATGTAGTACTGGTTCCTGCCAATTCAGTATTCCAGGCACTAGAGTATCCATACTTTTAAAGCTCTGCTCTCCCCTTTAATACTTGACCCCAGCATTTCTGAACCTGTAAGTTTTCAAAATATTGGCATTCTCCAGTTGTGCCAGCATCACTTATTGTCATGTGGGTTTTTTTTTTTTTTTTGTCCTGTTCGCCTATACTGTTTCTCATATTTGTTTTGAGATACTCACCATCACTCTCCCCAACATTTTTTTTAAGACTCATGGAACCATACAGTGTCATAGTTGTAAAGGACCTTAGAGTTCATTTTACTAAGGAGACAGAACATCCAAGTGACTTCTGTAATTCAGACCATTCTTTACAATCTGGTCTGTTGGTTGGTTCACAACCTCGGGACCTTCCTGGGTGAAATCTGAAGTTGGGCTTTATACACCGACATCAAGGAGAGACGGAAGGAAGAGGCAGACCATTCCACATGGTAGGTGGCAGATACAATAAGCAGGTGTTCTTAACTTATGAGCCTTGACCTGGGCGAGTAGATCTCTTGCCCACCAGGATCTTAAAAGTTTATGTAGAGGCCTTAAGTTGGCTCAGACACATATATTGTCTAGATGTTTCAACATAACATTACTATCTCAAGGGTATGTCCTTGGGTACTTCTGGCATGGTGAAGCCAAGCAAATGAACATTCCGGTGAAAGGGGAGAGGGTAAGGAGCCTCTGATTGCATGAGTCAACTGGCAGTCAAAGATCTCAAACACTTACCTTCTAATTACCCTTTTCACTTGGCTGTATTAGATAAACATCTCTTTTCGTCCACCCTCCTCCACTGACCATCTTATCCCTCTTCAGCTTTCTGTCCATGAAGAAAAATTTGAGCTATTTCTCATTCTCTCACCTATTCTCAAGGGGTACCTTATTCCTTACTCATAATGTGAAGAATTTTCAGGCAATTGGCCTCCTGATGATTCTTTTTCCAAAATAGGATAAGAAATGAGTAAAATCTATTTTCTTTCTCTTGGCAGCAGGGGACATTAGGATGAAGAAATCAGAGTTGCTTCCGAAGCAGGAAATTTCTAAAGGATCAGTGTCATCTGATGGGACACCAGGAGGCCTCTACGGGGTAGTTCCAGGGGGCCAAGAGGCTGGAGATGCCTGTGAAGTTGCTTTGGAGAAGCTAGAAGTGCAACCCTCAGGTGAGGAAGGGAACCATTTGGAAAATGACTTCTTGGAAATAACACATGAGGATAAAAACAAATCCACAAAAGGTGAATGTGATAATAAGGAACTTGAGGAACTTCCAAATCTGTCCTCCAGTCCTGCAGAGCATCAAGGAGTTCTGAAGGCACAGAAATTCTATCAGTGTGACGAGTGTGGCAAAACTTTTCATTGGAGTTCACACCTCATTGGCCATCAGAGAATTCACACTGGAGAGAAACCCTATGAGTGTAATGAGTGTGGTAAGACCTTTAGGCAGACCTCTCAGCTCATAGTTCATCTCAGAATCCACACGGGGGAAAAGCCCTATGAATGCAGCAAGTGTGGAAAGACCTACCGGCACAGCTCCCATCTCATTCAACACCAGAGACTCCATAATGGGGAGAAACCCTATAAATGCAATGAATGTGGAAAAGCTTTCAATGAGAGTTCTAAACTCTATGACCACCAGAGAACTCACACTGGGGAGAAACCTTTTGAATGCAATGAGTGCGGAGCAGCCTTTACTCGGAATAAAAATCTTGTCCGACATCAGGTACTTCACACTGGTAAGAAACCCTACAAGTGTAGTGAGTGTGGGAAAGCTTTCTGTTCTAATAGAAATCTTATCGACCATCAGAGAATCCACACTGGGGAGAAGCCTTATGAATGTATTGAGTGTGGCAAGGCCTTCAGTCGGAATAAAAGTCTTATTAGACATCAGCGCCTTCATACTGGGGAAAAACCATACAAATGTAGGGAGTGTGGGAAAGCCTTTAACCAGAACTCTCAACTTGCGGACCATGAACGAATTCATACTGGAGAAAAACCGTTTGAATGTAATGAGTGTGGGAAAGCATTTGGTCTAAGTAAAAGTCTTATTCGACATCAGAGACTTCACACAGGTGAAAAACCCTATAAATGCAATGAATGCGGAAAATCCTTTAATCAAAACTCATACCTCATTATACACCAGAGAATTCACACTGGTGAGAAACCTTATGAATGTAATGAGTGTGGGAAGGTCTTTAGTCATAATTCTAGCCTTATGGTACATCAGAGAACCCATACTGGAGAGAAACCTTATAAATGTAACGACTGTGGGAAAGCCTTTAGTGACAGCTCACAGCTCACTGTACACCAGAGAGTTCACACTGGTGAGAAACCCTATGAATGTATCGAGTGTGGGAAAGCCTTCAGTCAGCGTTCCACTTTCAATCACCACCAGCGAACTCACTCTGGAGAGAAGCACTCAGCTCTGGCTCGGTCAATTTCATAAGGGTGATTGTCCACAACAGGGAGCAAGGAACTTTGAATTAAGCTTTCTTCATAAGAAAGGTGTTTACCCTGACCTTCTTTTGGAACTACCACTCATAGTCGGCCATTGCGTAGCTGCTGTCTGCTGGGTCATGATGAGACAGTGAAAGTATCACTGTAATCTGTCCCCAGTATTGGGGAGCAAGGACTATGCATGCCATGTGTGTGTAGGGATTCCCTATCTCTTTTTCTGTTTTAAATTTTTTTCTATTTTTCAATTATGCATCCCCTAATCAGAGTGTTTGCCTTTCAAGGACAGAGATCATTTCTATTCCCCCTTCATTTGACATTTACATGAAGTCATTCTCCAAGACTTGAGTCTTTTTCCTTTCTCTCGAGAGTTGCCCTTTTGAAACTTCTACTCTAATCTAGACCCTCATCACTTGTGTTCCCTACATAAAAAACTTTTTCCTGTTTGTAATTCTCTGTTTCTCAGAACTGTTAAGATCCAGCTCATCTACGAAAGACCTTTTTCTTCAAATGCTTCTTCCTCCTAAGCTTCTGTTGATTTGACCTCAGTGCTTTAAATTAACCTACACTACAGTTCGCAATTATTATTAAGTTGCCTTGTCAGTTATTGTCAACTTAATGAGTATGTGTGTACTTTCATAACAACTTGTGTGTTTTTTGAGAGTGGGTATGGTATCTATTTCTTTTAGCACATAGGTAATATTTGTATATTCTAGTTAAATAAATTTTTAAAAACTCAGCTCTACAGTTGAACCATTCTTAAACTAGGGATGAAATCTCCCACCACTGAACCAAATTTTTAAAGATGGATATCAAAGGATTTGACGTACAAAAGCCTCATTCATATTTTTTTCTTGTACTCCTGGGAGTCTTATTACTGTTATCTCAGCCTTAAAGAGCTAATGGATTTGCATTTGTGGGTGTGCATGTATGTGCGTGTATGCACGCACACGTGTGTTGTGGGTGTAGCTAGGTACTGGAGTCAGCAATCATGTGTCACCTATATGTACTTTTTCTTGCACACTGACTTCAGTTCTGACTAGCTGGCTCCACCCTGCTGCCTAAGTAAATAAGAACTGCCTCAGTATTTACTGTACAGAAGACTTGACTTTTATGGCTGTGGCAATGATTGAAAATCCCAGTTAGAAGCATTGTTAGTTGGTTGGATTCACAGTGATCCGGTTTGTTGCAAGGTAATAGAGTCAAACTAATTTGATTTCCTATCAGTTAGTTCTGTTTACCCACAACTGCCATCTCATTTTAAGGGAAGAAGTATACCCTTAATTATCATAATTATCTTCTGGACCATCTTTCATTCATCAAGGGCATAAGAAACCGGAAATCTTTTCAGAGAATTTCCTCTCCTACAGTCATCTATCAGGCATAAGCCTGACCATTTTTTTTTTCTTCTTTGCAGTAGAACCTCAGTGCTGAGGGACCTTTGCTTCTGGTGTCCACCCCCTTCCTCCTAGCTGGACAATAGGATCAGTAGTGTGACAAGGAGAAGGGAGTTAGAGGGATAATGTCAGGTATGTAACCTGGAGGGGAGAGATTTTTGCGAGCTATGATTTAAGTCTCAGAGCTAAAGGAGAAAGAAGGGAAGAGAGTTGAAGCTCAAGAAAATAAAAATTAGATGTGATTCTCAGGGAGCCCTTTTAGACAAAGTTAGAATGCTTATTGGGGGCCTAAAATGTGAAACTAGCTTTATTTGGTATGTTAAATTATATGGGATGCGTTGTCATGAATTGATAAACCTTAGGTTATGTGGATAAATGTTGCTAATGTAGGCAATCTTGAAGTTCATAGAAATTTGTCAATATTCTCATTGTCCAGTTTAATTATTGTATGGCAGGAAAAGAACTAAATAGCTTATCAGATGAACCCTTATCAGATAACCATTTAAAAAAGTCTTTTAGTCATTTACAGTTGCTGCTTTACTCAGATGTTTTTTCAAAGTGCTTCATCTTCAGAGATTTTTGAAAAGGATGCAATAAGTACTCTAGAATACAGGTTTCTCATAACTTTAAGATCACTAACTAAGCTGGGTTTGAATTCCAGAACTGTCATGGAAAAGCTGGGTTCAAGCCGAACAGGAAAAAATGGATTAAATGGATCAATAAAGGTGATTATAATTTTTATGACTTTTTGTTTGAAACATGCTGTTTCTTTAACATTTTATTTTCCAAATTTAAGGAAATCTTTTTTTTCTCTTAAGCTATGTACACCTTATAGTAATTTAGTAAATTATACCTTTGTAAACAATTAAAATATTTATGTTTTTCTCCTTATTCGATCTCTCCAGAATTGTGAAACTTAAGTATTTTTATTTTTATGGACTACAGTTGCTTGCATAAATTCAATAACAATCTGTTCTTCATGTAACAGAACAGAAATGGAAACATTATATTACCTTGGAATGTTTTATTTAAAAACGAGGTGCAAAAAATCAGATATCACCAGACATTTTTAAGATACTAAGGTTGATTTCATGGAGCCAGTAAAGCCCCTGATATCTTGCTTATTGGGTTCCAGACTTCCTGGCAGCCCCAGGAATATCAAGATATTTTGGAACTTCAAGAGATGAAGAATTCACTCAAATCTATAGGTATTTCAGGCAACATCTGGCAAGTCCTTTCTTTGGCTTCCTAGCCTCAAGAGACTTAAAAATCCAGTATAAGATTTCTTATAAGTTTCGGCAAAGCAGACTTTTAAGAAGCTTATGTGGTCAATCACTATTCTTGTTGTACTTAGGTAACAAGCTACGTTTAATACAAGTAGACTTACTTTGTTAACAAATTAGTCTTCCTGTGATTATCTTTGCTAAACGTGGGGGTAATTGTAAAGATAAAAGTTATGTTTTAGTAAAAGTACTATAACATACTTTTGTGAATATCGTTCTAGTCCTATTCATGGTCTTTGAGGTTTTGTTATCTACTTGTAAACTGGATTGCCTCCTGAATTCCTCTGGGTTTCCTAAATATCTGGCTACAAGTCTCCAAATTAATCTTTCCAATTTTCTCCTATTCTTCTGACTTGGAACCTAAAAAGAAAGGCTGCCTTTGAACCTCATTGGAAGGACCATACCAGATCCTCCTTAAGACTCAGGCCAAACTTCAGGGCCTTAAACCTGGGGGCCACATCTCCCAGTCAAAAGGGCTTCTGCAGGCTCTGACCTGCACACTGGCTGAAGAGCTAAAATTGAATAGGGAGGTTCCTCCCCAGAAGCAGAGGACATCATGAGGGGCACAACTCTCCCAAGGTGACTGATCGAGATCTTCATCTCCAATATGAATCCTTTTATTCCTTTTGCCTTTTTGCTACTTGCTTTTTCTCACTGTTAACATGGGGGAAACAATCCTCTTTAACCTTTGCAACTATTGCTAAATCTAGTCCCAGGGCCATAGATACACAACAGAAGTCCCTAGACTTTTTTGCTGAGGTGGTTTTAGAAAATATAATTGCTTTAAATTACTTATTGTCTGAACAAGGAGGAGTCTGTGCCATAGCAAATACCTCCCACTGTACCTGGATCAAACCCTGTGGTACTATAGTAAATACAAAAAATGAACAAGCCACTTGGCAAAGACAAAGTTGATACCTCCTCAGGTACATTCTTTTATTAGATATGAACTAGTTTGTTCCATGGGGACCCTGGCTAAGGAGCATATTTCAATGTCTTGGTATTATCTTTCTCCGCTATCACTGTGGTCTCCGTGGTTCATTGTGTTCCCTCAAGGGTCTTAAATACACAGCTACAGACATCAGCAGTACATCTAATGTACTCTTACTGTGTTTGGAGAAAGGGAAACAAAATGAATAATGAACAGCCGAAACAATTCCACAAATCTCATATCAAAACCTACAAGTTTCACATTGTGGCAAGAATAGCTTAAACCTAATGGTGACTAAGTGATGCTAACACCAAATTTTGGTCATGAAAGCTAAACCAAAGTCAATCTCTGTAAATGCCTTGAGGTTAAGTAAAACAACCAATCACAAACAGCCAACCAGGCTTCCCAAATAATGCTTAATCTATAGTCAGTTTCATTGCTTTGCTTGCTCATCTTCTCTATAAAAACCTTGCCCCTAGTTCTTGTTGATGGATCACTCCTAACCAGTTCCAGTTTGACACTGCCTAATTTGAATTGATGTTTCATCAAATAAACTCTAAAAAACACTAACATTTCTTAATCTTTTTCTCTCGACTTATTCATATTCAGCTTTATTCTGACTTAACCATCTATCAAGAGTGCATGTTGAAAGAGTAGAAAAAAATAAGGGAACCCATTGAAAAGTTCCTTGGCAAGTGAGAGTGCAGGACATTAGGAACCCTGTTTAGGGAAAGAAATGTCCAGGTAATGGATGCCATTTTTGTCGATGATTCGAACACTGAAGGTTGGCAGATTCAGGATGAAGTGTTTCTGGAGCTCATCTAGACATTTTCTAAGAAGCTCTGAAGAAGAATTTTGAGGAATTCTCATCCAAAAGGCTAATCAGCTCTGTTCTACCTATGTAAATACGCTTGTTGCAAGAGCTCACTTGCATTCTGTCCTATTTGTCTAAGCAACGAATGTAACTGTTTGTACCTCTTAGCAGCTTCTACTTCCTATAATAATTTGTAGCCACCGGGAACTCCTGCCCTTCCACCAATGTTAGTACTTGCAGCCATAGCAACTCCCACCATTTGTAACAATCCGAGTTCAAACTAACCAATCAGCTTGTGTAAAATTCTGTATATAAGGAATGTTGCAACTGAGCTTGGGGCCCAGATCTTCAGAGCACTAGCTCCTCAGGGACCGTGCGTGCGTAATAAACCTGATTTCTCTTCTCCAAGTTACTACTTGGTTTTTCGCTGGTCTGATGTTGGAGCTTTTTCCACATCCTGGTGGGCTTTTGAACAAGCAAGCAAGCAGATTACAAAAGCAGAAGTTGGCTGTTAGCATCTCCAGTACCCTCTCATGTGAGATAGTTGGTGTGTAGTATCAATTCAGGGTACTGAGTGTCAGGAAGTTACCATAGTCATGAGCTGCAAGAGGGGGCCTTGGCTAAGGCTGCCAGGTAGTCCAAGTAGGAGAGCGCCGGGCCCTTATGCTCATTGTGTAGCCAGCCAGGAGGAGGTTGACGTGATATGAGGTCCAACGCCAAAGATAGACAGTGAGGTTTTGGCATGTGAAATTAGCTGCTGCTGTAAGAGACAATTCATAACTATTTCTCGTCTTATAAAGTTGCACATTTTTCTGAATATATTCTGCAAACTGTACAGTGTATCCCGCCTCTCCAACACATAGGAGTAAGATTTTTTCACTCATCTTAAACATCATGTCATGATTGTCCTTCATCTGGACAATATTGATAGCAGCACCCAGTCAGAGGCAACAAGGACATAGTTGGAGCCCTGGATGCTAATGAGATACTCCATGCTGGTGGGAGGACGGAGACTATAGTTTTGACAGAGTGAGGGATTCACCAGCTTCTCCATTGCACCAGTGAGATAGCACCACGGACCTGCCTTAATTGATCTTTTAAAAGTACATAATATTGGTGCTATTAAAGGGACATGGAAACCATCATGCACTACTAGTGAAAATACACACAGAGTATTTCAGTGATAAATCTGGTGTTGCAGAAAAGCTCCAAAATCAGACCAGCGAAAAACCAAGCAGTAACTCAGAGAGAAGGAGAGCTCGCATTTATTACATGTGGTCCCAGAGGAGCTAACGCTCTGAAGATCTGGGCCAAGAGCACAGTTGCAACATTTCTTATATACCAGAATTTTATACAAGCCAATTGATTAATTTGAACTCTGACCGTTACAAACGGCAGGAGTTGCTATGGTTGCAAGTAGTAACATTGGTAAAAGGGCTTGAGTTATGGGTTACTGATGGTTACAAGTTGTTACTGGAAGCGGGAGCTGCTAAGGTACAAAGTGCTACAAGAGGCAGGAGCTACTAGGGGTATAAGCAGTTACGTTTGTTACTTAGGTTGAGCAAAGTACAAGTGAGCTCTGCAAGTGAGCTCTTGCATGCAGCAAGCATATTTACAGAAGCAGAACACATGGCTGATTAGTTTTTAATGAAAATTCCTCAAATTTCCTTATCAGTGTTACTTGGAGAATGGTGTGAACACAATTGGACATGTAAAGATAAAGATCAGAATTGGTGCTTTCAGTTCAGGATCTCTCAAGTCAGCAAGGGACATAAGTGCTGTGGGGCGATCAATTCTAAGACCCACAGAGCCAATTGAGATGAATTATGAGCCTTTATGAGTTTTGTTATCTGCATCCTGGCAGCTGTCAGTTCTTTTTCTGGGGGCTGACGCCTGAAGATATCACTTCCTATCACTTCCCTGTAACTGGCTTACTGGAAAATTTTTCTACTCTTACATACCCCACTGGTTTTCGGGCAGCCTCCTTTGCTGTCTGATCAGCGAAGGAGTTGCCTTGTGTTACCTCAGAGCCCAAGTTCTGGTGCCCTGGGCAATGGATGATTTCCACCTTCTTTGGCAGCCAAATTGCCTCAAGAAGGGCTAGTATTTCTTCCTTATTCTTAATTTCTTTTCCTCCCGAAGTCAGTAGCCCCCTTTCCTTATTTAACACCCCATGTATGTGATGTATGTGTGCCGTGGCAAAGGCATACCTGCTGTCCATGTAGATGTTAACAGTCTTGTTTTCACCCCACCACAGAGCTTGGGTCACTGCTACTAGTTCAGCCCGCTAAGCTGAAGTTTCTTGGCTTAGGGCTTGTGCCCAGATGACAGTCTCAGTGGTAACTAACTACTGCAGCCTCGGCATACCTGACTCCTTCTGAGACAAAGCTACTCCCATCCGTAAATAGAGTGGCGTCCGGATTCAGCCAAGGGCTGTCTGTCAGGTCCGGTCTGGTGCAGGCGACATTCTCTAGGACCTCAAAGCAGTCATGTAGGGGTTGGCGAGGGTCATCGTCAGGTAGTAGGGTAGCTGGGTTGAGTACGGCAGTTTTCAGGAACTGTATGTGGGGTGAGTTGAGAAGCAGGACCTGATACTGGGTGATTCGAGCATTGGAAATCCACCGGTCCGGTGGACTGCGAAGCATTGACTCAACTGCGTGTGGGGCGATGATCTGGAGGGTGTGCCCTAATGTCAGTTTTAGGGCTTTCTTAGTGAGGATTGCAGTGGCAGCGATAGCCCTCAAACAATTGGGCCATCCTGCTGCCACGTTGTCCGATCTTTTGGAGAGGTATGCAACTGGTCGCTTCCGGGGCTCTTGGGTCTATGTCAGGACCCCTTTTGCGATTCCCCACACCTCGGTAACAAAGAGCTGGAATGGCTTTTCCAGGTTGGGCAGGGCTAATGCAGGGGCTGTGGTTAGAGCTGCCTCCAGGGTTTCAAATGCCTTCCTTTCTTCTTCTCCCCACTCTAGGTCCTCTCCTTTCCCTCTGGTACTAGTGTACAGAGGCTTAGCTATTTCTGCAAACCCCAGAATCCAAAGCCTGCAGTAACCTACTGATCCCAGAAACTCTCGAACCTGTCACTTGGTGCACAGCTGAGGTATCCTCAGAACAGCCTCGATCTGACTGGAGGACAGGGTCTTTTTCCTTTCTGTAGATTGTACCCTAGGTATGTCGCTTGGAGAGTGCAAAGTTGAGCCTGCTTAGCAGACACCCGATATCCATTCTTGTCTAACTCCTGGAGTAAGTTTTCAGTAGCCTGTTTACACTCTAATTTTGTTTCAGCTGCTAGCAAAAGATGATCAACATATTGTAGAAGTATTACCTCAGGGTGCTTCTGGTGGAATTCGACTAAGTCCTGACTTAGGGCTTCATCGAATAGGGTTGGGGAGTTCTTGAAGCCCTGAGGCAGTCAAGTCCAAGTCAACTGTCCTGAGTAAAGTCTGTCTGGGTCTTCCCATTCAAAAGCAAAGATAGGCTGGCTGGCCTTGGCCAGTGGCAGAGTAAAGAAGGCATCCTTCAGATCTAGGACAGTATATACTTGATGATTCAGGGGTAGCTGGCTGAGAAGAGTGTAAGGGTTGGGGACCATCAGGTGGATGGTCTCATCTCGCTTGTTAACCTCCCTGAGGTCCTGGACAGGTTGGTAGTCATCGGTGCTGGGCTTCTGTACTGGGAGCAAGGGAGTATTCCCAGGGGAGTGGCAAGGAACCAAGATTCCTGCCTCCGTCAACCTTCGAATATGGACAGCAATACCCACCCAGGCCTTCCGACTGATAGGGTGTTGACGTACCCGGGCTGGAGTAGCTGTGCTGGACAGAGTCACTATAATAGGAGGATGATGTGCTGTCAGGCCGGGGGGATTTGCCTCTGCCCAGACACCAGGAATCCTTTGTTGGAATTCAGTTAACAGGGGGTTTTTAGGCAAAACCCCCAGTGAGTTTGCTAGGGGCTCCTCTAGCAAAAGGTATTCCTCAGACAGTGGGCAGGTGAGTAGAATGGCCAGTGGGCCTGACCCGACAGTCAGTTCAGGATGTCCTTCCTTGAAGGAAACTGTGGCCTGTAACTTCTGTAGCAAGTCTCTACCCAGCAGTGGGTATGGGCATCCTGGCATAACTAGAAATGAATGGGTAAGTGTTCCTTTTCCCAGATCTGTTATCCTGGCTTGGGTCCAACGGTAAGATTTCCCTTGTCCAGTGGCCCCTTATATAAGTGTCTTTTCCTTTGAGAGTGGGCCCTGGGTGCTCTGTAGGACAGAGTAGGTAGCTCCTGTGTCTACTAGGAAGTTCACAGGCTTGTCCCTGACTTGTAAAGTTACCCTAGGCCCCCAGGGGCGTATAATGTAAGAGCCCCGACCTCCTCATTTTGCATCCTCAAAGAGGACAAGGGGAGGCCTTCTTCTTGGGGGCTTGTACTTTTTTAGGGCACTCGTCCTTCCAATGTCCCTTTTTCTTGCAGTATGCACATGGGTCCTTCTCTAACCCGACTCTCTTAGGTCCATTGTTCTCCCTGGGTACCTGTCCCCTGCCCCTGCCTTTTCCTGGCGGTCCCTTTGGCTTGGCTCCTTGCATGGTTGCAAGCAGGACCTTGGTCATCTTCTTAGTCTGTGCTATATCTACCTCATCTCTATTGTTGAACACTCGTTGGGCTATCTTGACCAGCTCAGACAGGTTCTTCCCTTCAAACCCTTCCATCTTCTGTAGTTTCTTTCTAATATCTGGGGCCAACTGACTGACAAAGGCTAAATTCACAGCCCTCCTATTATTAAGGTCCTCTGGGCCAATAGGGGTACACAACCGGTATGACTCTGAGAGTCATTCCAGGAATGCTACTGGTGACTCATTCTTAGTTTGGATGACCTATCTTACCTTAGATAAGTTAGTGGGTCATCTGGCGGCAGACTGGAGGCCCTGGAGCAGAAGCTGGCGATACCGTTGGAGAGCCTCTTTACCTTGGTCAGTGTTGGGGTCCCAAGGTGGACGGGTGTTCGGGAGAACATGTTGGATGCGGGCCGGATCAGTGGAAGGCTGCCCATTGGGCTCTAATACCACTTTTGCAGCCTCCCTCAGGATCCGCTCCCGTTCCTCTAAGGTAAACAGGACCCAGAGGAGTTGCTGATAATCGTCCCAGGTCGGCTTGTGGGTAAAGAAAATAGTCTCTAGGAGAGAGGTTAACCCCTGGGATTTCTCTGAGAATGAGGGGTTCTAGTGTTTCCAATTGTACAGATCACTGGTAGAGAAAGGGACATAGACCGTGAATGGCCTCTGGGTTTCTCCCCAAACTGGGGGAGCTAATTGCTGGAGTGGGGCCAGGACTGCCGCCTGGTTCAAAGAGTCAGGAGCAGGATCAGGGTCTTGTGGGGGCCGGTACACAACCCCAGTGCGGGTGGAGGAGGACTCTGGAGGGGTTCTGCCTCCCCGTTAGATGGAGACAGGAACGGGTTACGAGGGGAGTAAGGGGGAGGACTAGTGATCTCGGGGTCCTCAGGGGGTGCCTGTGAGACAGGGTAAAGGGAGTTAGGTGTCTGTCCGGACGGTTTCTCTTTTTGCCCCTTTGGTGTGGAGAGAAGGACAGGCTTGGGAGTTGCCTTCGATTCTATTCCGCCACGGCAGTCCTTCACGTATTTGGGGGCATCAGAGACAATAGCAATCCACACATCGATGTACGGAGCCTGATCAGGGTGGCCAGAATTTTCGTAGGCAATACCCCACAACTGAAAGGCTGTTTGCAGGTCAAGTGACCCCTCTGATGGCCGCCCTGTTCCAAATGTGGGCCGATCTAACTGGCAGAACCTCTGAAGGTCAAAGGGAGTGACACTAGCTCCGTAGGCGTGGGCTCGTCTCCTGAAATCCTTAACATGGTTAAGGAGGCACTGAAGGGGGTAGGACGATTTGAGGAAGAAGCCTGACCCATGTTAGTAAAAACAGGCAAGAAAAGAGAGAATCCCCACAAAAGCCAAATAAGCCAGGGCTAGGATCAGCCTCTGACCTAGCATCCAGTCGGACGGGGCCACGGAGGCCAGACCTAAGGAAAGAATCAAAATAAGTAGACTTATGAAAACCAAGGCAATAGGAGGGCAACAGTACATTTGACCAGTCCAGACAGACAGACACAATACAGACAGACAAGACAAACTGCAGGTAACACAAAATGCTAGCGTACCCAGAAACCTGAATACCTGAAGTCAAGTCTGACGTCTCAGACCTTGACCGAACTAGGGAAGTATTTCTGCGTGTAGCCTTCCACTAGTTCCCTTTAGGGCCCACTGACAGACAAACCCAAGTGCAGTCTGACTCACCGGTGAAGCGCTCCAGATGGCTCGTGCCCAATTGTTACAGAATTGAACCTTTTTGTCCACCTGCCCTCCTGGGCGAGTCTACCTGGCGTCCGGGGCTGAGGAACGTCTCTCACAGCTGTCCCCTGGACGGGGCAGGCCTTTGCCCAAGGCAGCTGGAGTCGTGGGTCTTAGCAGATCTACCCCTCTGGAGAGACCTAGCTGGGGGCTCCAAATGTTGTGGGGCGATCAATTCTAAGACCCACGGATCCAATTGAGATGAATTATGAGCCTTTATTAGCTGGCCGGCGAATGACTCTCTACCACGCAGGGTCAGAGGAGATCAGCCCTGAGCTTCCAGAGGAGGCAGTTTATAAAGCCTAAAACCACATCCCGGTGGGCTTTTGAACACGCAGGCAAGCGGATTACAAAAGCAGAAGTTGGCTGTTAGTGTCTTGTACGAGGATATCTGTTTCCGGGGGACATCTAAATCTTCGATCCAACAGGGCCTTGCAGGCAGTTTTGTTATCTGCATCCTGGCGGCTGTCGGTTCTTTTTCTGGAGGCTGGTGCCTGAAGATATCACTTCCTATCACTTCCCTGTAACTGACTTACTGGAAAATTTTCCACTCTTATAATAAGATCTATAAAAACATGACTGGTGTAGGATAAATGGATGAACTGTCATGCCTTCTCATATTTACTTGGACTCCAACAAAAAATAGACAGCGAGTAAATGATCTTGCTGCTTTTTCTGAAATTACTGTCATCAGACTTGAGGCTCACACCAAGAGGGCTGAAACTGCGCATCAGGGAAATGCCTTGGCAGGCTTTCACGCACATGCAGCAGCAACGGAAGCTATAAGGGTAGTGAAAAATGTGAATAAAGTCCATTTCGCTTTTGAAAAATGACCCTTTGTTGACAGACTTTGCCATTTGTCATTTTGAGGTCCTTGCAACATGGTAACAGTGCTCCTGACTCAGAGAAGTCATGATGGGCAAACAATGGTTGTAAATTCAGTGCTATGCGAGACCCGAGGTGGCCACTGGGTTCTTCCCAGCTTCCTGGCAAACCCTGTCTTCTGGTTCTTGCATTCATTCAGCCACCATGGTGCAACTCAAATTGTAAATAAATAACGGTAGGGAGACTTCTATAAAATTTTGAAAACTATTTCTACCAATCTATGATGTTTCAGGTTCATAATCCTGGAAAAACTTTTTGTTTCCAGAGACCTCAAAACTCTTCCCTCTGGACCATTTGAGTCCCGGCAACTGGACTTCATTCAGTTGCCATATAGTATAGGTTAGGAATAAGTTCTTGCTTTTCTATGTATGTTTCCTGAATTGGATGAAGCCTTCCCTTGTCACAAGACTGACACCCTCACAATGGCAAAGAAATTTGGAAAATGTGTTACTCACTTGGGGTATACCCTCCACAATATCTAGCGACAGAAGCAACTTTTTCACTGGGAGAATCATGAGTTAACTAAAACCTTGCAAACTTCTTGGAATTTTCACTATCCCTTATCACCTTTAATCATCAGGCAAGATTGAAAAGACTAATGGAATTAGCAAACAAACTCAAAATCTCTGAACTCACTGAAATTGCTTGACTTCTTGACCTAAGAAATTCCCTCTGGCCTTGCTGATTGTTAAAGAACAAACTTTGAATTTTAAAATTTGAAATTCACGCATTCGTAATCTGGGCAACATCTAGTCTAGCAGATAAAAAGGTGTTCTGAAATGCATTACAAGACAAGAGGTTTTACAGGCAAAAGGGAGCAGAAACCAGGAAGTTATGGTTGGCAAAAGGTGGATTGTTTATTGCAAGGTTACTTTCCTTATAGGGATGGGCTGCAGTTATGTATCAGGCAGATTATATAGCTAATGCTGACCAGAAGATTCCTGATTAAAATTTCGTTTCTGAGAGTCAAAACTGTAAATAAGTGTCAGTTTGCTAATATGGGATTTAGCATAAGCAACTCTCCTTTTTGTTGTCTTTCACAAGGCAAAAATTTCCTGATCAGCATTAGTTAGGTAATCTGTCTGAATAATCCCTGTCATCCCCTATAAGAATGTAAAAATTGACTCAGTTGACTCTTGTACTTTAACAGGAGAAAACAGCGGGAGGTGTGGGAAGGTAAAGTTGTGGGTGCCTGTGGTTGAGAATGAGAAAGTACCCCCAGGGTGTGGTGGTGATGCGGTAAGAAGTCCTCCTGGAAACTAGCCTCCCTTAGGATCTGCTTCCCCTCATTGAAGGGGGCCCAGGAAGTAACCACAGACAGCTTAACACCCCCTCCTTGCTGTAACTGGTCAGCTAGATATTACTGGTCCCTGTTTTGACCCCGAGCTTTGGAGCCTAGTCTTCTTTGGGGACTGGGGGACCCAAGGAACCAGACCGGGGGGCCCATGCACACACATTGGGAGGGAGGCGGGGAAACAGGCTAAGGCCGACAGAGGTCTAGGACAGTGGAGGGCAGGTGTCCTGTGAGGAAGGTGAGGTATGTTGGGGACGAGCACCAGGTGGCTCAGAGAGGCTGGTCAGCACTGCCTTGAGACCAGAGAGCAGCCGAGACGTTGGCCCTCCTAGATTCCTAGAGAGGCCGCCGGTGGGGGGGACGGGGGTTGGGCCCGAGGCGGAGACGCGCGTGCGCGACCCGATCCGGCGGCGAGACAAGCACGGGGCCGACGGTGCGGCCCTGGCAGCGACTGTGGCGGCCGCGGGTGTCGGTGAGCGGCCTGGCGGGGCGCGGGCGGCGTCGGGGGCTGCTGTGCTGGCGCGGGGTGCGGGGGCGCGGCGAGGGCGCCGGCCTGGGCCGCGGCGGGAGCGGGGGGCTGAGGGCCGGCCTGGAGGCGGCGCCCGCGGCGGGCTGGGCTGGCCGGGCGCCCCGTCCCCGCCGGGCGAGGGCGGATCTGGGAGCGCCTCGCCGCCCGGGGCGCAGAATTCGGAGTGGAGGTTTCCATGCTTTCTCTCTTCTCCCAATAATGCAAACAAAGCGTACTCATTACTGGCGGGTAGGTGACGCGGGTGGGTGTAAGAAAAGTAAAAGTCACTGCAATCCGCAGATGTTTTCGGCAGGAAGCTTCCGACATTTAAAAACGTGTGCCATATTATGCCAACTCATATCTATGTATTTATTACGAAATGGGATCATACTGTTGCTCTTAAAAACATAATATGGTGATAAAATAAGACCGTGATGAAATACACTTTTGTCATATTATGCATAAAAATGTACTGTTTTAACCAGTTAAGGTATAATTCAGTGGCGTCAAGTACATTCATACAGTTGCATTTTCGAAAATTATATTATCTGCAATTTGCGGACTGCATTTGTTCATATACGGGTTAATTTTGGTGCTAGCATGATGACACCGCTAAGACTTATTTTTGCAAGTATCATTAAAAGGGAACATTTTGTTTGCAGTTTATTTCCCATAATACACAGTAGAGGAGGCGGTAAGTGCTCAACAAGTGATATTTGTGGAGAAAAATAGCAAAATCGTGTTTATTAGGATTATTGTCTGTTCTAAAAATGAAAGTCGTATGTAAATGCAGTTTTTAAAACATAAGCTATATCTCCAACTTAAGGGTACTGTACAGTCCACTGACTTGATAGGCCTAAGAAATCAAGAATGGTCTCCTTCCTAAGTTAAAAGTGGTGACCAGGAAAGAACACCATCCTGTTCCAAAGCGCATAGAGTTCAAAAGTGAAGACTCATTAATGTTAGTTGGTTATTTTGCAAGGAAATGACAGGCAGTGGTGTCAGCCATATTTTGATTCAGGATTTTAGGGAACGTGCCTCTGTTACACACACGTGGATGTCTGTGTGCATAGTTAGGGACTGACTCGTGACGCTGTTCTTACTGTTACGTTAATGGTGAAGGAAGGCAGACGAGTTTTGGTTTGAAAAGTGATCCTTCCCGTAAGCTGAAAAGATGGGAATGTATTTTACAAACCTCAGAATGTACTTAAAAGGAGAACCGACGCAAGCTTCAGAAACACTTGACCGTTCACTGTTAAGTTTTCCATGGCTCCTGTATCAGGAAACATCAGTGTACAAGCCTTCTGTGATTTCAGAGAGTTGCTTGAGAGGAAAAATGCATAAAGGGTAGAAAAACTGACTTACCTTTCTGTGCAGTCTTCAGTATTTTTATATCGGAAAGAATCTGAAAGGGCTTCCTCAGGCGACTCATGATGTGCTCTCAGGATTGAATTTTTGAGCTTACACTTTCCCTACCGTGAGCTTAGACCTCTTACCTCCTTCCTTGTTTTATTATACTGCATACATAGCACCTGTCACCCACGTGTTTTATTTCATTCTCTTCGTGGGAGGTCCTCGACATCCTTGCAGAGTTAATCCTAAATATCTAAGATAGAAATAAATTGGAAAAAAAACCTCCCAAAATGGTAAAAACTCAGAGTGCTTCCATTTAAAACCTTTCATTTTGAATGATTGTAGACTTAGGGTTGCAGAATTATACAGAGTTCTCTAACACACTTACTTAGTTTACCTAAAGTTAATATCTTGCATAACCATGGTACAGTCATCCAACTTAATTTCTAATGATACAATTTGATAATTAACTGCTGACTTTAATCAGAGTTCATCGGTTTCTTACTATTGACCTTTTTATGTCCCAAGATCCAGTGTGGAATTTTGCATTTATTTAGTCATCAAGTTCCTTTTTCTCTTTCAACCCGTGGCCTTTCTCAAGTCTTTTTAATTTTTTTTTTAATGACCTTGACACTTTTGAAGTATTTTGTATTTGTATTTTCAGAATGACCCTCACTTTGGCTTTTTTATGTTTTCTCTGCTTAGATTGAGGATGATGTCGATATATGTTATTACTGGTGATATTAATCTTGATTTTGGGGTGTCTACCGAGTTTGACTAGTGTAAACTACTGTCTTTCCTTTTTAATTCGTATGTATTTGGGGGAAGATACTTTGAGACTTTGCTTAGAAATGCCCTGTTTCTCCTTAATTGTCATTCACCAATTAGCATTCCTTGGAGGGTCCTGCCTGCGGCAGTTATTGCTATAATGTCCTAATGGTGACTTTCATTTCTGTTTTCATTTCTCTTCATTTCCACATTTATTAAGTGGAATTCTTTGTGAGGAAGAGTTGTGCCTTCTCCCTCTTGTTTGTTTATTCGATTATTTGCCTCAGTGCGTGACGTTGGATGTGTCACTTAGTCTTTGGCCTCCGATGCGGTGCTGTTATTTACTCTGTTACCCAGATCGTTTCAGCTGTGGCCATCGGAGCTCTTTCTGGTTGGCTCCTGTTTCCCCTTGCAGCGCGCCATCTTTTTTTGTGCCGTTTCCCTGACTTTCAGGCAGCACAGAACCCTCATCTTGTACCTTCCCTCCCCCAGCCCTGGAATCCAGCACCTCTCCAAAGATCCCTTCCGGTTCTGTATGTTGGGAAATGGGATGTGGAAGTCAAGTTTTGGGCACCAGATTTGAGCTCATCTCTTGACGTATTTGTGTAAGTCTTCTTTCAGCATTTTACATACGAACTGGAAGCAGAGTTTCTTAGTTGCGACTGCTTAATGAGAATTTTAGAAGGGAAAACAAACAAACAAAATTATGTCGCCTATGAATGAAGGAGCAAAATAACAAAAAGAAGAAAAAGTCCTTGAAAATGCCCAGAGGATTGCTTGGGATTTTCCCAGTTGTTTTCAAAGACATTTTCCTTGTGGGAATGCGAGTGGGTTAAGGTGCGAAGCTGTGGGAGCCGAGGCCCGGTCCAGGTCCGGGCCCAGGTCTGTGGTAGAATCTGCACAGCCGATGAATGGAGCTCTTCTTCTGTCCTCAGTGTCTGGGAGGGACCTGGCGGGACCCTGAGACTTAGGGTACCTGGATGTAACTGGGCAGGTTCAGCTCACTGGCCCCCACCCCCTTCCTCGGCTGAGTCTCTCCGTGCAAGTTAGCAAGCCCGGGGGGCTTTAGCTTTTCCGTGTTGGTGGCCGCAGAGGCTGGGCTCGCTCGCTCTTGGCTGAAGACCTGGAATCCTTCGCCACATGCCCAGGCAGGCACCGTGGTTCCTGTGTGTCAGTCTTCTCATCACGTCTTTCCAAATGCTTCACCGACCTCTTGGACGTTTCTGCGCAGCTGCCTCGGAACAGGCCCGCCTGGAGCTTGTGTTCGGTGCCAATTTCATGGGGGTCTCCCAGTCCTGAGATGGGGCATTGCCATGTGCGTTTCCCGCTGGGCGCGTCTTTTCAGGATGCTTCTCTGGCCTCAGGTTCATTGTGTTTGGCTTCACCCTTAGCAGCTCGCTAGTCCTTTCCATACGTTAGTTTTCTGCCTCTTCTGCGGGCTGTCCTGCGAGTCGGCTGGGAAAGCGTCTGCCCCTCTCTGTGCCTTTGCGGTCCCTCCCGAGCAGCTTCCTGTCTGTGCTGCGGGAGCTCGGCGAGGCTGGAGCCCGCCGCCCTGGCTCCCGAGGCACCGTTTCCTCTTGTGCCTTCTGTCGTCTGGTGTGTCTTCCAGGCCGTTTTCATAGGCCTTCAGATGTTTATCACTCCTCTCGTGTTCCTTTGCTTTTGTTTTCTTTGAAAACATCCTCTTACCTCGCCCGCTTTCTTCAGAGCGAGGCTTCATTTCCCTGCTTAACTGGGCCGCCTCCTCCGTGCCCCCGACCCTTGGTGTAGTTCTTCGCCTGCCCTGGAACTGGGCTGGAGTTTCTCCCTGGAGCTGGGTGATGGCGTGCTCCGGCGTGAGTGTTCTCGCTATCTCAGTTACGGTCACGTGTTCCTCGTACGCCCTGGCAGCACTTGCTGAGTCCCTCAGACGTTGAACAGGTATCATTTCATGATGAATGTGAGAGAGGATGGCTTTTGTTATATGGTGGTGTCGTGGGTGTCTTACGGTGGTCGGCAGTGGAGGCTGCCGTGGTTTCAGGGGAGATGACTGTGGTCATCTATGATTTAGTGAACAGAGTAATGGGCCATTTTGCTATAGGTGCCATGGTCTACCTTTCCATCTCACACTTTTTTGTAGGTTTGTTTTGTTTTAACATCGTCTTTCTTTCATTTTTATGTGGTTGTATCATGTTTCTGTTGTGCAGCATTTTAACTGAGGTTTGTGTATAGTGCATCGTGCTCACCACCAAAAGTCTAGGTCTGTCTGTCACCATATAGTTGACTTGCTTTACCGTGTATTTCGTTTTTTTTTTTTTTTTTTTTTTTTTTTTTTAGTGTAGACAGTTATCCAGATTTGAGCTGCAAAGAGAAACACCCAGAAGGGCACCGATGTGGTCGCCGTGAGCCCCGATAGACCCTCAGAGGAGCTCAGAACCCCCAACATTCTGGCCCAGAAACACAGGTCTTCCTCCTTCTAGGAAAGCATGCTCAGACCAAACCCCGTTTGTCGTCAACCTAATTCTACCCTCATTATATGGCCATTGTAATAAGTTAGCATCTCACCCTGTACCCATCATGCATCCAATGCCCTGACAGTTCTGTAAGGAATGGAAAGGGGTGTCTCCCAAGTTCTGAGAGAAAGAGGCTCGTATTGGTTGGGAGTAGGTGGATGGTGACCATTGTGATCCACCCTGGTGCGAGTAAGCAGATTGGAGCCGGAAAGCCACAGAAGGCCCATCAGTGTAGTTAAGCAGTAGGGTTGACTCATAACTCATCTTTTGTTTGGGATGTCATATGGTGCTCAGCTTGATGTAGCTTTTCCTTTTCTTTCGAAAGCAGTCCCAGATCCCAAGGGGTTGGCATTCCTAGGTGTCTTTTCTTCCTGGTTAGGATTCTCCTGGGGAGACTCAAAGGAGAGGGATTTTATCCTGGGTAAGTGTACAATCTGGTAATTCCCTGGCGTTTAACTGCCATTGGAGCAGTGAGGAGAGCCCGGGATGGGCCTTTTCGTGTCAGATTTTGTTGGTTAATGGTAGAGCCTGCCTTTTTGGTCTTAAGGAGGACTAGGTCTCCCAGTTTTACCTGAACCTGGATTGGAGCATGATTAAAGCTGGGGAGAATTTTGTTACCATAGACTCTTATTGCCTGTTGGACTTGGCTTAAATTGGTGAGGGAAAAATCTTGATGATGAGGGTGTTTTACCTCCCAGAGGAAGTGTTCATAGTCCCTCTGCGCATGCCCAGCACACACACAGAGAATTACCGAACATACACGAATGCCAAGAAAGCTGGCAGAAGCAACTGCAAGTGTCAGATCCCATTTTCAAAGGAAGAGGACCTTGAAGAAATTATGGTCAGCAGCTGCCCAGACTAAGCAAAGAAGAGTAGAAAGGTCCCCCGTGTCCCAGGTGAACCAAAAGAAAGCTGAGTTCGGAGAGGCCGCCCTCTAGCCCTCAGGGTCAGGCGAAGGTTTGAAACTCACCACAGGTTGTCTGATCACCTTCCTTCCTGGCCGGCCAGCCAAAAAGAATGTCACTGGGCGGTGAACCAGGATACTGTCAACGCAATAAAGAATTCATGAACAGACAAGGCAATGAAGACAGCTCAAGTTTATTGAAAGTGAAATTACAGTCTCAGAGGGGAGAGCGGGGAAGCTCGAGAGGGGGCTGCCCAGTGTCCTGTGGGGTGGGGGACTTGATCTACTGACTTCACTGGGGGTAGAATATTCCTGATTCTGGGTAGGCTTTTTGGAGAAAGGAAGTGACTCTTCTCTCACCAACTCTGTCAGTGATAACTCTGATTCCCTTTATGGTCCTTGCTGCTTTAGCTTCTGGAACTAGTAATTATCCGACATGCTTATCTCAAACTATTGCTCTAAGCCAAAACTGAGATGACTGCTGGATGTGCTCAGCTTCTCCAGAGATCACCCCAGCCTTCTGTCAGTTCCACCCCACATTTAACTTCTCCAGGCCTCCTGTAGCAGGGACGGACACCTGACCGTAAACTAGCTGCCCTCCGTTTACAAAAGAGAAGTTCCCAGTGCCCCTCCCCCCCGCCCCCATGCTTCCAGCCATTTTCTGAAAGGACCCAGGTAATTGCTCAGAGCCAGCCTTTCTGAAGCCTTGTTTAGACAAAAGATACCCCCCCAACACTCTGCCCCCCCCCAAAAAAAAACTTCTTATTTTTAGTGACTGAAAGCCCTACATAAACACCTGGACTGGTTATGGACAAAAATGTGCCACTCAACAGGGACTGTCACTTACTTCTGCAACAACAACCAGGCCTTTGCCTACCAGGGCTTCAGTGGCACTGGGGAATTAAGACCTGTGAAGATGAAGAAGTGTGGACAGTAGATCATGACATCCAGAATATGGAGGCAGTCTCTACCAGCGGGTCCTTAACATGCCAGACCTTCGAGAAAGCACGACAGCGGTCCCAGGCATTTCGGGGCCTCTCGGAACAGGTTCCAGCCTGCAGTTGTAGTGACAAATTAGAAACTCAGTTGGAGGGACCAGTTCCACCCTTATTTCTGCCCCTAAAGCCTTCTGGTTTGCCTATCAAGTCCCTAAGGGTAGACCACGGGGGCTCTTCATTGTTTAGATCTGGCAGCAGCACAAAGAAGCTGTACCCTTGGCTGGGTCACATCTCCAAATAATTCCATTCAGATCTATGAAGATCTAGTTCTTCTAGACTCTAACACAGAAGACACACCAATGCCAAACAACAACAACAACAACAACAACAACAACAACAACAAAATGAATGTGGCTCTCATTAGCTTGGGGATTGTGCCCACTGTTGCGGCTGTTGGAGGATTAGCCGGGGGCCTATACGATCCAAAATACCTCAGCTCTCATTGAACAAAATGCTGAAAACTCAGGCCTGAATGCATTACAGACTTCTCTTGACTCCCTTGCCCGTCAGGTACTAGATCAGAGAGTAGCACTAGATTATTCTCCAGCTGAACAAGGTGGAGTCTGTATCTTCTTAGCCAACACCTCTTATTCCTTCCATGTTGATACCTCCAGCGAAGTTAAAGTTAGAGTAAACCAGCTCCTCAGAGGGCCAGCTGGCTCAGGGACACTAGGACACAGCTAACAGGGGACATCTGGAAGACCTTTAAAGGATATCTACCTGCTATGACTTAGTTTCTTCTTCTCGGACCTGTTGGTTTCATTAATCTTTAGACCTAGCCTTCTGATAAGTAAAGTTTATCTCTATTTAGTAAAGTTAATCTCTTCTCACCTAGAGGCTATTAAAGAACAGATAATTCTCCAACAAGGAAACAAACATATACAGACCGGTCATGCACTGGACACCAGTTATGCTGCCTTTTGAGTCTTTAGCTCCTAAACCTCCAATCCCCAAGAACCTCAAACCCCCGACTCACTGGGACCTTGTCTCAGAGCAAGGAAATATGGTGTCCTCAGGTAGGGACAAGCCCCTGATAGGAAGGAGCTCCAGAAGGTAAGATTGTGGCCTTTATTCCCTTGTAAGATTTCAAGGGCTCAGATTCCTTGAGAGTAGAGTAGTCAGATAGCCAGATATGAGTAGGAAAGAGAGAGACCCACAAGGGCACAGATGTGGTCACCATGAGCCCTGATATAGGCCTTTAGAGGAGATCAGAACCCCAGTATCCTGGCCAAGGAACAGAGGTGTTCCTCCCCACCAGAACACATGTGCGCACCAAGCCTTATTTGTCGTTGACCTAGCCCTAGCCTCATTATATAGCTGTTAGAATAAATTAGCATTGACGTTAATGCTGTACCCATAACCACCCTCCATGACAGTTATGTAAGGACCCAAGAGGGTAAGGAAGTTTCAAGAAAAACTGGTGATCTTCAAAGAGATCACCAGATCTCCTTAATAGCCTCTAGGCAAGAAGAGATCCCCAGAACCTGGACTATTCCATCCCCAGGTAAGTCAGTAGATGGAGTCCCCACCCCACAAGAAAGCTTGCCTGCTTTCTCACCTGAGAGTATACTTTCGCTTTCAGTAAACTCGAGCTGTCACTTCGTCGCCTTCATTGTCCATGGATTGATTCTTTCTTGCAGTTTTGACAAGATCCTGGTTAACTGTCTGGTGACAGTTTCCCGCTCCCTCCCTTCCCTCCCCTCTGTCAACCACCAATCTGATATCTGCTTTTGCAGGTTTGTTCTTTTTTCTGTTGCATGTTAACTTTTAGGTCAGCATTTTGTTCTTTTTGTTCTCTACCACATTTCTCCGTTTTTGTCTTCCATGGTTTTTTTTGTTCAGCCGGCCTTCTCTGAGTTGGTTGCTGAGTTGGTGGCTAAAACAGAACTAAGGTCACCTGTCCCCCCCACCCCCTTTTTTTTTGTTGCTCGAGTTGCAGCCACCATTTCCCCCGCAAGTTCCCCGCCTCTTTGGTTATAGGAGCTGATGCTAAGTGGCTTTGTTTTTTTAAGCAGAATTATTGATCACTTTGTTGATTATAAAGGAGTGCGAAACAATTCAGGGAACATAAATAGAAAGAGAAAGTCCTTTCATCCCCCTTGCCGGAGGAGATGATGACGAAAAACGCTTTGGTGCAAAGTTTAAGAACTTTTTTGTGTATATGCAAACTGTATTTTATCTTTATTTGTTTTATGACATAAATGAGTGCATAACGATAGTTTCTAAAACTTGCCTTTTAATTTACTTTTTATTTTAGGAAATTGGGAAACGACGATAAATATAAAGAAAATAACAGGCATATTTCCAATACAGTGTTAATCACTTCTAACATTTTGACGTATTAGCAGTCATCATTTTCTATGTGCACTTAAAAAAAAGAGAGAGACCTAGTACATACATATTGTGTTGAAAAATCAAATTATGACAAATAAAGTGAAATCTCCTTTAACTACTTTCCCCTACCCCCACCAACCCCCACAATAAGTAAGAATTTTTGTGAACCCTCCCAAGGCCATTTTAAATTCCTTCGAGAACTTTTATGTACATCGCACACACACCTAACCACACATATATATGATGTTAGATTTTCTCCTGCAATTATATCTAGGCTGTTCTTTTTAACTTAGCCTATGTTTTTGTTGTCGTTGAGGGAGAGAGTCGCAGCTTCTCCCTGTGCAAGGAGCAAAGAGCGAGCAGCCTTGAGCAGGGGACATTTCCTTGTAGAGAGATAAAGAGCCCTCGGTCTGTGCTGGGCTTCTGCCTTGCGAGGGACTTTCTTTCCCTGTTCACTGCTTACCGCGTGCCCCTTTGTGACGCTGAGTGCATGTGCCAGTGGCGCTCCGGCCCACCCCTGCTTTCTGTGTTTCAGACCCCACCAGCAGGGGGTCGAGTCTTTCTGCCACGGCGTGAAGCGTGGTCCTTGTATCCACACCACCCGCCCCACACCGCTGTGAAGTGGATCTGCTCGTCACCGAGGACCAGTGGATTGCAAGGGGCTGAGTCTTGCATATCCTTTCGCTTCTCTTTTGCTGTAAGTAAGTGCTGCACCACGTGAGCCTGATGTGCATGTTTTCTGTTCTTAACAACCTAGTTATCATGTTCTGGTCTCTTCTGTGGGTGGTACCTGGGAACAGTGAAACAACTATTGATGCTTAAGGCTCTAGTTTGATCTTTTTAACTGTCGTATGGCATTTCATCCTGTAAAGCGCTACACTTTTATTTAGCTATGTTGATGGACAAATAGGTTATTTCCAGTATTGTGTTATTACAAGAGTACTCTAGTGAGCACCCATGTAAATATCTGTATTCCTGTGCAAACGGTTCCAGGGAGATTCCTATGCGTGAAATTCCTGGGCCTAAGGAATGTGACTTTTTAGTTTTACTACAGACTTTCAAATTACTCTTCCTGGTGACTGTATAAATTTATACTTCTATCAGTGGTCTGTGTTTTTCTTATTTTTTTGGATAAGAGGTTTTTAAATACTGATATATTTATATATACCTCTTTGCCTTTTGTTTTCTTAAGAAATCCTTACTTACTCTTACTTAATTCTCTCTCTCTCCCTCCCCTGGCCATCTTTTTCTCTTTTGTTTTGAAGTTGTGTTTAACAATAATTCATTTTGTGTATGATCTTTTTTTTTTATTGGCCCAGCCAATTGACCCTATATCAGTCATTGAATAATCTATTCTTTCTTACTGTCTTGTAATACTGCCTCTGTCACATGCCAGATCTGTACCTGTATATAAGTATGTCAGGATTCTGTACTGTTCCTTTTATTTGCTGTTTGTGTATCCCTTCAACAATACTCACTGTTTTAATTATCATATTTTTATAATAAGCCATATTATCTGTTAAATCTTTCCACCTTTAAAAACTTGCCTTGGCTATTGTTGGCCTTTTACTCATTCGCGTGAATAGTAGAATATGCTTACCAACTCTGAAGAAAAATTATTGTGGTTCTGTTGGGATTTTACAGACTTTTCATGCTAATTTAGGAAGAGTTGACAGCTTGAGAATACTAGTCTTCCTGTACTTAAGACTTGCTCAGAACTGTTTTGTCTTTTGGAGTTTGCTGTTAAGGTCTTACACATTTTTCATCAGCTTTATTTTTAGATATTTTATGGTTTTTGTTGCTGTTGTGTTTTCTTTCTAAATGGCTATTGCTGGTATATTGGAAAGTTATTGATTATACATTGATTGAATATTCAGCCTACTTAATGACCTATATTAGTTTTAACAGTTTTTCATTTGATTCTCTTAGGTTTTGCAGATGGATGTTCATATCATTCATGAGCAATATTAGCTTTGATCCTTCTTTCTTTTCTAACAGTTTTCTGCATATTTCTTTTTTCTTGTTTAATTGCATTGGCTAGGATTATCTTATCTGATTCTTCCTGTTTTTAATTGCAAGACTGTTAATGTCTTCACTATTTAGTGTTACATTTGCTGTAAATTTCTCTTGATTTTTCCCCATCTCAGGTAGGAAAGTTTTCCTTTATTCTTGGATTGCTAAGAAGGTACACCACAAAGAAGTTGAAAACTCTAGTAGACCTTTTCTTTTTTAACGTTAAGAGAATACCAGTATGTGAAGAGCTGTTTGCTAATAAATGTGAAATCCTTGATGAATACCAGGGTTGTTTTCTCCTTCTGACTTATGAATAGTGGTGTAAACATTTGTGTACAAGTTTTTTGTGGATATCTTTTTTCATTTCATTCATACACACACACACACACACACACACACACACACACACACACACATGAATTGCAATTAGTTAACTGTATTTAACTTACTGAAGAATTGGAAGACTGTTTTACAAAGTGGCTGTACCAATTTATATTCTCATCAGCAGCATACGAGACTTCCAGTATCCCCTCAATCTTTCAAGCATGTTATTTTCTGACTTTGATTCTAGCCTTCCTAGTGAGGGTGAGGTGGTATTGTCTTGATCTGCTTTTCCCTGATAACTAATGCTGTTGATCATCCTGTGTGTTTGTCAGCCATTTTTATATTTTCTTTGGAGAAATGTCTATTCAGGTGCTTTGTTCAATTTTAGTTGTGTTACTTGTCTTTTTATTTTTGAATTCTAAGTCCTTTATATATTCCAGATAAAAGTCCCCTATTAGATATGTAATTTTCAGATGTTTTTTCCTAGTCTATTGGTTGTCTTTTCAGTTTCTTTATATGTCCTTAGAAGCACGAGTTTTACATTTGATGAAGTCCAATTTATCGTATGTGTTTTTGATGTGTATTTGATAGAATGCATCGCCTAATCCACTGTCATGAAGTATTATCCCTATGTCTTTTGATAAGCATTTTATACCTTTAGCTCTTACATTTAGGTCTTCAATCCATTTTATGTTAATTTTGTATATTGCATTATGTAGGAGTCCAGCTTTATGTAGGAGTCCAGCTTCATTCTTTATTTAAACATACAGTTGTCCCAGCACCATTTGTTGAAAAGACTGTTCTTCCTGCTTTGAGTAGTCTTGGCACCCTTTGGCAGACTTGCCAGAACTAAATTGACCTGTTTCTCAATAAAACTGAGAAAAAATAAATTGATCATAGATATATGGACTTATTTTTGGACTCTTGATTCTGTTTCACTGATCTATATGTCTGTTCTTTTGCCAATACCACACTGTCTTGATAACTGCTGTTTTATAAAGTAAGTTTTGAAATTGGTGCCTTTAATTTACTGTATTCTGGGATATTTTCTTGGTTCCCCCCCAAACGTGATGATGTAGCCCCGGTATGCCTGATACTGGCGGCCACCACTGTGCAAATGCTCATACGCCCACTCCCCATGCATCCGAAGATAATCCAAACCAACAGGATCAAGCCGCACCAGCATTCTCACATCCCTCCTGAACAGTAACATTGACTATTTCCGTCTCTTGCCAGTGACCTCTGATGTCCCAGCAGATGGCCTTGTCCACTACGGTGCTGAAAAGATACTCCCGAGGTCCCAGCAGTGACACAGCTAACGTAGGCTTGGTTTGCACTCTGCTGTGTAGACCCTGAACAGGAGCAATGCCTCCAGGCAGGTGGCATGCTGTCCATCCAGCTCAGGCCCAGGCCTCGAGGGAACGTGGGCGCCTTCAGATGGTAAAGAAGGAAGAAGAGGATGAAGGCTACACTTCTGTGCAGGCCGCCAGGCCGCAGACGCTCAACCGTCCCGGCCAGGAGCTATTCCGCCAGCTCTTCAGACAGCTTCGCTACCACGAGTCTTCTGGGCCCCTAGAGACTCTGAGCCGGCTCCAGGAGCTCTGCCGCTGGTGGCTGAGACCCGACGTTCTCTCCAAGGCCCAGATCCTGGAGCTGCTGGTCCTGGAGCAGTTCCTGAGCATCCTGCCCGGGGAGCTCCGGGCCTGGGTGCAGCTGCATCACCCTGAGAGCGGTGGGGATGCTGCGGCGCTGCTGGAAGAGCTGCAGAGGGACGTCAGTGGGACACCGTGGAGGGTGAGTGTGGGTGTGAGCAGTGTGCAGTGCCCACTGGACTCTGCCTGTCCCTGAGCCAGCTTGTTCGGGGTGGGGTTGGCCCCTGAACCTTCAGTGTTGAAGAATGCAGGGGAAGTCCTCCCTTCTCATTCCCGTGGCACCGGAGCATCTGAGAACCGGCCCCTAAGCCAAGGCCCTTTTAAGCAGGCAGCCCCTCCCACCTTCCCAGAGGACTGTCAGCTCTAGGAAGCGGGTCACCACGTATCCACACATAATAGTAACACGGTGTTGGACACAGTGAGTTAGAGTATACAGAGTCCATCTCCACACGTTGCCTGATTGGACTTGATGCTGATCTGTATAGCGGGGGTGATGTCTCTTGCTTGTAGCGAGGAGGCTTAGAGTCCGGCCTCTTGGCTTCTGCGTACATGTTAAGACCTAGAAGAGCAGTCTACCATTTCACTTTTTTCTCAATAGGCGTTCGAGGATTTGTTCTGTGTGTGGGGTGGGACTTCATTCCACAACGTCAGTGTTCTTGTCCACAGCGTTGTCCCTTTAGGAGCCTTAACGATCTAACAGTGAGAATTTGTTCAGTCAGTGTTGAGTGCCTGCCGTGCACCTGACCCTGGCCTTGGTGCTGGGAAACGGAGGCGCCGGCCCCAGTGCTGGCAGCGCGGCTGCGGCTCAGCTCCCGTGCCCTCTGTCCGCTCCCTCCGCCCCACACACTGCGCTCCTCAGCGCTTCCTGTGGCTTTGGAATTTTTCTTCTAAAGAGCACTGATCATTTTTGTAGGCTTTTTAAAAATTGTTGTTGCTACAAAAATATGTGTAACTCTACATATGATTCCCGCGTGAACGTTACTTTTAAGATTTCTGAAACATGTTTGATATACTTCTCCAAATCAATCAAATAACACATCTGAATATGGTTTGCCAGCAGTAAATGGCAATAAATCAGCACAAGGGATGAGTTAAAGAAAACCTCTTTGCTCAACACGGGACACTAGTTTTAAAAATCTAAAAGAGCATTTATAATTTTTACCAAAACAATGAAATCAAAAGGATCTAAAAATGATTTATTAAAGCAAATAAGGTACACAGCAGATACAAAATTGTGGCTTGGTTATATTCACCTCATTTAGAGCTAGATATAAGGTTTAAAAATCCATGACATTGCCAAATGATTAGGAAGGGGCTACTTGGTTCGAAGCTAGTTCAAGATTAGAAAACAAAAAACGGGCTGGGAGAAAGCCTCTCAAATTCTGAAAAATGAACAGAAATGCTCAAGGTGCACATAAAGTTACAGAATCACCCTGTGGTTCATCAAGATTACCAGGGCCTGAGAAAGTTTGTCCTTCGACTCATTTGCCTGCGCTTCTATATTCTTAACTGTTTCTTCTCCCTCTGGTAGAGCTTGGGAGGAGCAGGAGACAAACTGCTGTGATGAGTTCATTTTAGTCTCAGGCTGGGTATCGGATATTTAATGGCCTCAGGCTAAGTTTCTGCCATATCAGCTTAGAGAATGTCTTGGCCACAAGACCAGGAAGCTTGAAGTTCTTTGGCTGTAGCTTTCCATACTCATTTCTGCATCAGGGGAAGCCTTGCTTCAGACACCAGAACTCCTTGAAGGCCCCAGGCAAAGGCTGCCTCTTTCTGCTTGGGTAGGCACTGCCGGTTTTCAAACCTGAGACTTTCTCCTGTGGGTCCATGTCTGACCCTCACAACTGGCATTGCCTCTCTATTGATGTTACTGTTTCAGTCAGGTTTAAATCTGGGTGCCATCCTGCCTTTTTGGGGTCACTTTGTATATCAGTGCCTAGAGCCGTGTGCTTGGTAGACATCAGCTGGCTGCATCTCTGCTGTGAATCATCATCAGTTTAACTCTTGGATAAATTTTCTTTCTTTCATGTATGAGTAAGTTCCAGGCCAGGGGCGGGGTCTGAGGACTAGTGAGGAGGGTGTCACTGTGGCACCTGAGGCCTGACGGCAGCGCTGTTACTAACTTGTCAGGCGCTTTCCTCTGTCGAGCTGGACTCTGGGTTCACCTGTCACTCCCTTGGCCTGCGCTGGTGCTCAGGGAGGCTGGAAGAAAGGGCCTGGCTCGCTCTTCCCTGCCCTTTGCCCTTTAGAGATTGGCTGTGTGGCCTCATCTCTGAGTTTGCTTTCTGATTCCCATGGGGATCCTCTCACATTTTCTTCTTGCCAGGATCCAGCCCCCGCCCAGAGCCCGGATGTGCAGTGGATGGGTACAGGCGCCCTGCGAGCCGCACAGATCTCGCCCTCTGCTTCACCTCCCAGGAGTGGCTCTGCTCTGGGGGACCACCTGGAGCCTCCCTGTGAAACAGGAGCGCAGGACTTCCTGGCTGGGCAATCCGGTACTCGCTGCCTGGCTCTGAGACCCCGCCTCCTGCCACACCGCCCCGTTTCCTGGAGTGTCGCCTTTCACCACCTGTCCTCTCACTGGAATCCCTCTCAACCCTGGCCCTTAGCTCCGTCCTTTCTCCTCCTCCTGTGATCATGTCTACGTGGCTCCCCTGCCTGGTGCCCCCCACTTCTCACCCCCCAGCCTTCAGGGGACACTGAGGAAATGCAACGTGGGTGCTTAACGACAGTCCACACCTGTGTGCGGACCCAGGAGTGCTATGTGGGGGGAGAGTGGGCTCCTTTAGTGGGGGGCCAAGAGTTGGGCTGCCCTCTCTCATGATTCTTTCTTCTTCAGAGCCTCCTGCTGCCCAGGCGCCTCCCCCTTCCCAGAGAGAGGGGTGTCCAGGAGACCAGGTGACAGCCCAGCCTCAGGTGAGCCACAGGACCTCAGTCTTCCACAACATCCCCGTGTTGCTGCCCGATGGAGTAGCTGCACCTCCTCCTTGTCCGAGGCCTCTGTCCAGTGACCCCACATCCAGAGACCCATGTCCCAGAGACCAGATTATCCCCCCGAGCCAGAGCTCTTCTGCTGGGTGATGGTAGTCTCTTTCTCCCTGCCCAGACCCAGCCTTTGCCCACTCAGAGGCAAGCCCATCCCCCTGCCGCCTCCTCCAAGCCAGGAGCATGGACTGGCTCTAAGGGGTAGGACTGTGCTTTTTTAGGAGGCTATAACTTTCAAGGACGTGGAGGTGACCTTCTCCCAGGATGAGTGGGGATGGCTGAACCCTGCTCAGAGGAACCTGTACAGGGATGTGATGCTGGAGAACTATGGGAACTTGGCTTCTCTGGGTAAGGCATCAATATCCTTGTGCTTCGATCCACCTTTACCGTTGCCTTCTTAGTTTTCATTATGGTGCATACAGAGGGGCCTGACTTGGGTTTAGATCCTGGCTCCGTAACTACTAACCCAATCACTTGATCTATCACCTCAGACTCCTCTCTTGAAAAACAGGCATGATAATTACTGTCATGCTGGGTTATTGTAAATATTAAAAGTCATATATGTGTCAAGTTCCTAGTCCATATAGGCATCTGAAAAATGTTGGTTGATTTAACCAGTTGAGTTGCCATGGGTTCCCACCTCCGGAGAATCCTAGTGATCCTTTTGGCTCCGACTTCTCTCAGCCTTTCTTGTCTCTGTTTAGAGCTGTTAGAAGTGGCATCTGGGATTCCTGCCTTAGTGTTGTCCACCTGCCTCCCTGGCCTTTCTCTCCTCCCTACCAGGACTTCAGGCCTGAAAGGGTCCTGGAGGGTAGTTTGGTATGATCTGTCTACCTTCCCATCCAGTCCTATCCTATCCCGTTCTTTTCTGCAGTGGGGCCGTTCACCAAACCTGCTCTGATCTCCTGGTTGGAGGCAAGGGAGCCATGGGGCCTGAATGTCCAGGGACCTCAGCCTAAGGGGAATCCAGGTGCTGCCCCTGCAGGTAAGTTCCAGAGAACCTACCAGATCCTGCTCCCCCAGCATCTATTCTTAAAGTCTTTTATACCAAATAAATCCTGGGGAACTTACTCCATTGTTTGCTAGAAGGAAGTCCTTACCAGTACTGCTAAGGAGTGCTGGGCCCTGGGCTTCTTCCCTCTAGACTGGCCTGTTCAGCCTTCATTCTGACCCTGCCTCTTCCCAGAAAGCCCTGTCAGTAATAGTTCTTGCTCCCTGGAGGGCTTCACTGTTCCTTCTCTTTTTCCATTCGCGGATGCTCCGCAGCTCTGCACTGCTCTCCTGTGAACACCCAGTGCCCGCCCTTGCTGCCCCGAGGAACCCTCGTCCCACTCCTGCTCCTCCTCTTTGCTTGGTCCTGTCCCTTGCGGTAGGCTTGAGCTCCAGGCCTCTCAGCCAGCCCTCCTCGGATCCCCACCCCTCAGCACTTGGGGCCCTACCTCTCATGATCTTTCTTGATCTTTCTTATGCCATGGTTCCTCTCTCTCGCTATTTAACATTCTCCTCTCAACCCTTTTTCTTTTTTAACTTGATTTCTGCATATGTCTCATTGCTGTGACCATTTTGCTTCTCCTTCTCCCTTGTCCGTCATCTGGGATGCTCTTCCATGTTTTGCCGTATCGCAGACTATTTTGTAAAGATGTTGGCAGTCAGGCAAAAGCCTTTCCATCCAAGTTTGTGGCACTTTTTTGTCCCTGGGTGCTTTCGGCACTTCCAAGTATAGGAAAAGAATACATTCTCTTGTGTCTTATTTTGTTCTAGGAGGTGAGCTCCCAGTTAAAACAAACAAGTTCCTCTTAAAACATGAACCTTTGGAAGAAGCAGAAACCTTAGCCGTGCCATCAGGATGTCACGCGATGAGTGTTTCTGAGGAAACAGGACTCAGAGAACCTTTAGAACAGAAGAGCAGGTTAAAAGAGCGATGTGGAAACCCTACACAAGTGAGTGTTAAGAAAGAAGAGACCAGTTTCAGTCATAGGGCAGGAAAAGAATCTGAAGAACCAGGAGGCGGTAACAGTCTTAATCTAAAACATGTCACGTTTTTGAGAGTCCCCAGAAGAAAGCGATCCCTTAAGCACGGCTGTGGCCGGCACTTCAGAGGGGGTTCCTACCATTACGACTACAAGGAGTATGGGAAAGGGCTCAGACGCATGATCGGCGGGTTTAGCCTGCATCAGAGGCTCCATGCTGGACTAAAGGGGTCTGCAAAGGACACGCACGGGAAAGACTTTAGCCTCGGCGCTCTTTACCAGCATGGGTGGAGTCTTCACACCCTGGGGACGTCCCATAAGTGCAGTGACTGTGGGAAGACCTTCAGTAACAGCTCCCATCTTGCATATCATCAGAGGCTTCACACTCAAGAGAAACGGTTTAAATGTAGGGTGTGTGGGAAAGCCTTCAGGTGGAGCTCAAACCGGGCACGACATGAGAAAATTCACACTGGATTGAAACTTTACAAATGCGGTATATGTAACAAAGCTTTCCAACGCATGTTTGCCTACCACCTGCACCAGGAAACCCACGCTGATCAGAAAGTTCTTGAATCTAACCAGTGTAAGGATGCTCTCACTGACGGCTCAGGGTTTGATCACCATTTGGGAGACCAGAGCGGGGAGAAGGTCTTTGACTGCAGCCAGTGTAGGAAGTCCTTCCACTGTAAATCATACGTTCTCCAGCATCAGAGGATCCACACCCAAGAGAAACCCTATAAATGCACCAAATGTAGGAAAACCTTCAGGTGGAGGTCAAACTTTTCCCGCCACATGCGAATGCATGAGGAAGAGAAGTTCTACCATCAAGACAAGTGTGGAGAAGACTCCAGGGAGACCTGCGGCGGCAGTCAGCCCCAGAGCGCCCCCCTGGCGGAGAAGGCTTTCCTGTGTCAGCAGTGTGGGAAAACTTTCACTGGGAAGAAATCCCTCCTCAATCACCAGCGAGTTCACACAGGCAAGAAGCTGTACCGCTGCAGCGAATGTGCGAAGGAGTTCGTCCACAGGTCGGCCTTTGTGGTCCATAAGCAGCAGCACACCCTGAGAAGGAAGGCTGAGGGCGGGCCCTCCTGCAGTAGGGACAGGGTCTTCCAGGTTCCCCAGAGCGGTCACGCCGCTGAGGAGCCCTTCACGTGTGGCCAGTGTGGCAAAGCCTTCCGTAACCACTCCTTCCTCCTCATACACCAGAGAGTCCACACCAGAGAGAAGCCCTATAAGTGCAGGGAGTGTGGGAAAGCCTTCCGATGGAGTTCCAACCTCTCCCGACACCAGAGGAGCCACTCCCTGGAAAAGCAGTACGAGCACTGTGAGAGCGGGAGCGGCCCGGGCGAGCCGCCGCAGATCCTCACTGGTGGGAAGCCCTTTTGGTGCCAAGAATGTGGGAAAAGCTTTACCCGCAAAAGAAGTCTCTTAGACCACAAGGGCATACACAGCGGAGAGAAGCGCTACAAGTGTAACCTGTGCGAGAAATCTTACGACAGGAATTACCGCCTCGTGAACCATCAGAGGATCCACACTAAAGAGCGACCTTTCAAATGCCAGTGGTGCGGGAAGGACTTCATCGGAAGGCACACCCTGTGCATGCACCAGAGGAAACACAGCAGGGCGGCGCAGTCCGAAAGCAGCGCGGCCGGCTCGTCCTCCTCCCAGGACACGGGGCCGCGCTTCCAGGAACTGAAACCACGTGGCGAGAGGCCCCATGAAGACTGCGAGCCGAGCTCCAGGCTCAGCAGATTCCAGAACATACCCGTGGAGAAGAAGTGCCACAGATGCAGCATCTGTGGGAAAGCTTTCAGCAAGACCTCACAGCTCATTAGCCACAAGAGGTTTCACACTCGAGAGAGGCCCTTCAAGTGCACGGAGTGCGGGAAGACCTTCAGGTGGTCTTCGAACTTGGCCCGGCACATGAAAAAGCACTTGAGTGATTAGCCTGGGGCCCGACGACGGGAGGAGAGGGGTTCCTGGCCGTCCTGCTGGCGAATGCTTGATTGTAGGCAGTGCGAGGAAAACCTTCACGAAGGGCGCAGCCCTTTCTCTTTTGGAAGCTAGTTGCAGGGAATCCTGAGGATTCAAAACCTCGGGGCATCCCTCATCCTACCCTCTGGGAAATGGGATGCTCTTTGGGGACCTGCAGGAGACTCAGGCCCCCAGGAGCTCCCCCAGCCGGGTGTTATTCTGTAACTGAAGGGAGAGCCCACTGCCTTTTTGGCTTGACAGAATGTCTGTGGCGTGGTGGGCTGTGGCTCTGGCGAGGGGCCAGTTGAATTCCACGTGTCCCCCTGAGTTTGACCTGTTATGGCGCCTCTTCCGTTTGACCTTATGAGCAGCAGCAGCAGCAGCAGGAGCTCCGCCTGGTGTCCCCGCACGCTTCCTGGGGAGTTCTGCGTGTGGCTTCAGCCTCCATAGCTGGCTTTGGAGATCTGCTGTGGGCGTAGAGTTGTCTTCGCAGCCATTGGAGGAGAGCGGGGCACTGGGCTTGGTCGCCTGGAGGGGGAGCACTCCCAGTACCTCGTCGGCATCCACAGCCGTGCACGGACAGCGGCGGTCCACCTGCCAAACGAACGCGCCGAGCTCCTCCCACACGCCAGGCACTGTCGCTGTGCCAGGGACCCAGCAGTGACCAAACCGAAAAAAGCCGCTGTCCTAGGTCTTTACATATGATAAGCACATGAGCTACATCTCGTGTTTTGGGCCACGACGTTTGTTGTGGACAGAATGAAACGGAGAAGAGTGAGGGGCAGTGCCGTGCTGGGAGGCGCGTGGCCACTTTAAATAGGTTGGTCACGAAGGGGCCTCGGCTGGGAGGGTGACATCTGAGCAAAGACTCGAAGGCCAGCGAGTGAGCACTGTAGGTCTCTAGAAGCAGGCGCAGGAGGTGGGCGGGGTCTTGTCTGGTGTCCTGAGGGGATGCGGAGGAGGCCTCTGGGCGGGAGTGGGTGAGCCAGCTGGGGGAGAGGGCCCCTGAGCGGGCCCTGGAAGAGAGGGAGCTTTAGGACAGTGTGCGTTGAGGGGTGATGTGCTCGGCATCTCGATTGCATTTTACAGCAGTTAACCACAGACCCAAGGACCCAGTAAAAGGTTATGGCCGAACAATGTTATGCAGTTACCCGTGCTTCCGGGTCCCACGAATGGGACTCCCCGCCCGCCACGTGTCTGAGTATTCTACGAGACCGCCAGCTCTCAGCACACGTAAACGGCGATTGCGACTCCATCTCCAGACCTTGCACACGGCTTCACGCTGCCTCGTGCTGTCTTCCTTCACCCGCAGCGCCACACTCCTGTCTATTGTTGGCCCAGGTCCTCACTCTTCAAGGCCGTTTTCCCTGACCCTAATCCTTCCACACCCCTTGCCCCCGCACCTGTGTCTTGCTGTATCAGATGATGTCTGAGTTTGCAAAAGTTATGCCCGCCTTTGCAGCCAGACCGAACTCTCTGGAGGCCGGGGTCGGGTGCTTGTTTATCTGTTTGCCACTCAGAGGAGACTTTGCACCAAGTTGCCTCTGTTAAGGAATATAGAACTGGATTTAGTTCAGCTAAGTTGGACCGGAGTTTTTTGAAGGGGTCCTTGAGTGCGTCGGCTGGAGGCCGCTCACAGGTGCACCCTGCTAACTAGGAGGCCAGCTCTGTGCAGTTCTGAGCCCTGTGGTGCCAGTTGACAGTTTCTAACTGCCTCAGCCACCAGTTCCCATCTCATACCGCATCCTGGCCTGGGGAACACACCCCCTTTCCAATCATCTGCCTTCTCTCGCTCCCTAGGAGGAATAGAGGTTGGGGCTGGGGGAGCCACGTGGGCTGGGACTCCACGGAGAGGAGTGGGTGCCAGATGGTCTCTCAGCTGTTGGGTGTGGGCGGCCCACCCTTGCTGACAGACTGTCAGCCCGGACAGGCGTGTGCAGAGAAGAAAGCGCAGGAAACATGAATTAACATTGACCACCTCACAGTCATCAAGGTGGCAGGTTTTTAAAAGCCCTAGTGTGGGTGAGTGTGTGGAACAGTGGGAACGCACTGCTGTGGGAGCGGACGTCGTGACAGCTGTTGTGCCGAGTAATTTGCAAAATCTTGTGAAGTTGCGTGTACTCTACCACCTGTATTTCTACGCTTGGACAAACCCTAGAATAAGTCTACGTGAAAAAGGAGGCGTGTATGAGACTTATTGCAATACTGTTTGTTGCAGGATTGTTTATATAGAGAGAGATTGGGAAAAGTCTGAATTGCTGTCAGCAAAAGAAGAGAAATAAATGGGTTGTTTTTGCTAATCTGGGCAGTGAATACGAAAGCTGGAATTACATCCTTCATAGGTAAACACGATGCTGAGAAAGTTGCTGAAGGCACATATGACATACCGTTGTTGTAAAGTTGAACACACTGTGTATCTGTGGGCACATTATTTAAATGGATTTGCGTGTCACTTTTTCTGTAAAATGAAACAGTAGGGGCCGCCTCACAGGGCGATCGGGGTGGGGATGGTCGATGTATGTAAAGTGACTAGAGTAGTGGCTGGCGTGTAAGCCTTGTTGGCATATGGTGAACAGTGTCGTCATTGTTTTGCGCAATAATATATTTCTTGTGGATTCAAATTACGTGAAGTCAGAATATAAAACCTTGTATTGGAATGACGTGTGAAGGTCATGCTCCGCCTTCCCACGGCAGCAGGTGCCGATGGGATCCAGGAGGGTACCTGGGGGCTTCAGTAGTGTTTTCTTTATTTTTTAAAACGGACCTAGATGGATCAGCATGTCGATTTAACAGGATAGTGTGCTGGGTTCTTTTTTTTTTTTTTTTTAACTGTTTACTTAAGATACTTAAAAATAAAAACATTTTTAAGCATGGCCTCTGACATCTTCTGATTTTATAGAAATCCTGGCTCTGCCATTTATGTGGTGTTACTTAGAATGAGTCATTCAATGTCTCCGGGTTTCAGGTTCCTTATGTGCAGAAATCCAGAGCGACACAAATGACTCTTAATAAAGGAATATGGTTAGACGGGTCTGATGCATGCAGGGGGAAGGCGACGCAAGAGTTAAAAGCGACGAGGATGTTTCCGTGTAGCCACACCTGATCTCCAAGATGTGCAGTTTATTGGAAGTTATGAACTCTTATTTCCTGTAGTTTTTCTTTGCCTAAAAATAACAAGTAAAGCCAGAAGCTGTACTTTATTAAACGCTTAAGTTTAATGAAGAAATCGGATCTGTGGATGGAGGTGCTTAGTCACCCATAACACTTTTTGAGGTCGGTGAGGAAAGGTCGTGAGTGTTTTACAGGCCGGCTGCCGTAGCGCTTCAGGTGATGCCCGGCTAAGAAGAGCAAATAGGTTTTATATCAGGCACGTTCCGGTCAGGGGCCAGGACTAGGTGAGCCGTAATGAGAGTCTGACTCCACTTTTGATGTTCGGTCACCGATAACTTGAACTTTCAAGCCCTGTCCCTTTTCCATCCTGTCTCACACCTGGGCAAGCAGATAAGGAAGCTCAGAGTTATTCCTTACTGGCTCTGGAGGGGAAGTTGATGCAAACTCTGGCTTTTCTTGTTGCACTGGGACCCTCACCCTAACCACAAAAAGCAGAGCCACTCCTTCCAATCATGACAGACTGACCAGCTCCGGTACCTCTTCTCTCCACATAGAGCCTCATTATGTGGATGATAAACTTTCTCATGACCTCTTGATGTGTGTGATGTCATTGGCCTTGACATCTGAACCAGTGTGGAGTGGTGGTATAGTATTGATCCCACCTCCACAGGGCAAGCTACAAAGCAGGAATGAAGAGACGTGGTTAGAATTGTTCAAAGGCGAGACGAAGAGAGCCCGTGAGGAGAGCACTGTGGGCTGGTGCCGGAGTCTGAACTCGGAGGAAGTGCCCCACGTTGGCTGGTTGCAAGCTGAACTCAACTGCTGCTGCCAGAAAGAGTTGCTGCTTCTGGGGTGAAAGGTGAAAGAGCATTGGGAACAGGAAGTGCCCACAAAATACAGGAAGGAACAAGGCCCCTCTTCCTCGAATTAGGATTCTCTAGAGAATCAATAGGATATGTGTGTGTGTGCACACGTGCGTGTGTATAGAGAGACAGAGATAGAGACAGAAATCTCTTATAAGGAATTAGCTCATTATCAACAGAGGCTGGTAGGTCCAAAATCTGCAGGGTAGGCCAGCAGGCTGGGGACCCAGGAGAGCCCGTGTTCCAGTTCCGGTCCAAAGGCTGTCTGCTGGAGAACCAACCTGGCAAAGTTGCAGATGAAGTCCGATGGCTGGCCGCTGGAGAATTCTTTCTTGTCTGGGGGAGGCCAGTCTTTTTGTTTTATTCAGGTCGTCAACTGATTGGATGAGGCCCACCCACTTTACTCACAGTCCACCAATTCAAATGTCAATTTCATCCAGAAAACACCCTTGCAGGAAAATCCAGAATAACGTTTGACTAAATATCTTCCCCTTACCCCCATGAATTAGGACATGCAGACCCAGGGAAAGGTCCCGGGACTAAACTACCTCCGGAAGTGGAGGGTGGGCAGAGACCAAAGCAAGAGGCGGCCACTTCAGGGTGGTAACCGGTAAGGTTTATGAAGGGAAACTTGCATATGAAGCGTATGAAATGAATCCCTGTGCAGCTCAGTCGGTGCCGGGGAATTATATAGAGCAAAAAGAAGGGGGTGGAGGCTAGTCACGTGTACTAACAAGTGACCGTTCTCAGGTTCGGGTAATCGCTTTACATGCTCGACCAGGTCAGGAGAACTGGAATGTTTTCCAGACCCAGCGTGCATGCACGAAGAGGCTGGGCAGAGGTGCTGGTTAACATCAGAAGGAACATCTATTAGGATCAGGCAGTCTCAGGGCGGGGTGGGGGGAGGGGGAAGCTTGAGGCACACAATCTTCATGGCCCAGGTCCAGCTTGCAGGCCAAACAGCCGTCACATGTGGCAGCCTCTCCTCCACACCCTGGACACCAGAGTAGTCATCACGCTCCTCCCGCAGTGCAGCTTCCCTCCTAGTGACTCTCCATGGGAGAACCTACCGGGGAGCCACCTGGCAAAGCAGACAGGTGGGCTGCAGTCCCGACTCCATCATCGCAGGCATCTGTAGAAGGAAGGATTTGAAATAGACAATGAGCTAATGACTGGCATAGCTTTCCTGAACTTTTATTTTAAAAATTCCTGGAGTGTTTGACTTAAAGCTTTGAGACCAACAGTAGCTCTTTAAGGGAGTTATGTGTGTCAAATTATGGACAACTGGTCACCTAAAGGTGTAAATTATGTCATAAGCAGTTGATTTTATCCATTGATCTTGTAATAACTAGCCGTCGAGTGTGACTTTATCTCGCCGTAATGAACTCAAACTTAATAAAAGCCCTAAGAAAAGTCTCTCAAAATTAAGAGCACAGTTAAAGGTATTCCTCTTTATAAACATTTGTTTTACAATGAAATTTAACAAATCAATACATTTAATAAAGTCCATGTGTGACTTTAACAACACAGCACAGAATTCTGATTTGCCTCAAACGAAGCAGTGACGATAAGCCCCCAGCAGGGCAGAGGAGAGCGGACAGCACACTCCTCCGACAGCCCTGAATTGTGAAAGAATCTCCCAATCGATACGGCAGGGTTCCCGCCCCTTGCGTCCCACAGTCGAGCCATGTCTTTGTCGCCCAGATGACCTGGGAGCACATCAGCTCATGCCGTCCGCTATGAAATCTGTTAAGCGAGATATGGCAAGGAGAATAAGGTATCTTGGTTTTCTGATTAAGGTTCATGGAATGTCAACGTGTCAACAAATGGTGACTATTAGTGGGAATCAAAGACCGATAAATATATTGGATAGAGGTCGAGAAAATTGGTCTAAGTATGGTTGTTTTCCCTTTGACTTTAGGGTTGAATGTGAGGAGAAAACAGATTGTCCTCAGACATGTTAATTGAGGTTTATTTAAACTGTCCATGGAAGGTTCTTCCTTGGTGAGAAGAGTCTGGAGAGTCATTATGTGTATAAACCAATACTAAATGTGGAAGTCAGCAACTCGCGATAACTATACTTTTAGATTCACGCAAACATTTTCACATACTAGGTATATACGAGAATCTTATCCATATGGAAATAAAATGTAAAGTTGTTGAGAAAATCCATGTTTCCTTCCTTTGGTCCATTTAAAATTAGAATGGTCACTCTGTAGACATACAAATTACTGTCATCTGATCCTCAGCTGAGAAGCCCATTCTACTAAGATGCAGGACCTTTTATATGTTAAAAAAGAGAAACAAGCATAACTACACCTGCGAATGAAGTCAGGTAAGTAGAAAGTCTCACTCTTTGCGATTCTAATTGAATGAGATGGATTGCAGAAGAATGTTGTTTTGACTGATAAGCCTTGGTCAGTAGGACTAGTGTAATCCAACGGTATTTCTCTGTCCTCAAATGTGTCATCTACGCACTATGAGGCTTCAACCCTAGGATGAGTTTCCTCCTGTCATTGGTCATATTAGTTGGAACCGGCAATCTTTTAAAAATGATTTTGAATAGGAAAGCAATCCAGATGACCTGGTCTCAGATCAGCCAAACGCTGACAAGAGACATAGCTTGATCCAAGTCTTGGGCATTGAATACATTTGATCATTGAAAGGCGGTGGTGCTCAGAGTTGAGTTGGGAACAGGTGATTTTCCTGTCGTCTTTTTTAACAGAGCTCGGAAGAACATGAAAACTATCGATGACTTCGTGATTCAGTTCGACTTATTTGACTTTCCTATTTTGAGTGTGATCAGAACTAACTGCAAAGCGGAATTAAATCCAAATAGTTTTGAACAGAGAATTATCTTTCCCAGTGAGAGGCCCTAAGATTGTACATGACTTGACCTAGAGAACTACCTAGGGCCCACTCGAAGGCCGATCATCAGGCTTAAAAGACAGCTCTGGGCAGTAATCCAACGCAGGAAGTACAGTGTAAGTAACAATATTTAACAAATGTTTTTATTACTAAATGTGATAGCACATGAAACGAAAAAGTACAACTCGATAAAATTTCATGAAGTGCGGTCCCTTGGAATCAGCAGCCAAACTCAGAACGAGAACTTTTTGCGGGAAACGCAGAAGTCCCCTCTTGCCTCTCCAGCGACTGTCTTTTCTCTTTCCTATAAAGTAAACCATATTCCGATGTATGCAAATGATTTCCTTGCATTTCTCTACCTTTTACCACCTAAGCACATTCCCCAGAACATTAGTTTTGCCCGCTCTTTGTTTTGCGTGCTTCTTACTCTAAATAGATGAAATCATATACTACATACTCCTTTGTGTCTGGTTCCTTTTCGTCTAAATTTCTGTTTGTGGGATTCATCTCTGTTGTGTCTCTGGTTGGTTCCGTTTCCCAAGGAAATGTAGGTAGCACAGGCGATTACAGAGGGCGTCAGCAAGTTAGCTTTTCAAAATCCTGGTGAGAAGACTGGAAAAGTAAAGCATCAGAAAGGAAAAATATTCTCATCACTCGCCACCTTAAGCATTCTGGGAAGCTAAGCCTCATGGGTGCTGTCATCTTTCCAGTTGAGGAAGAGGGGAAGGTTTTGGATGTGGAAATTTTGTGGAGGAAAGGAAGTAGTATGGACAAGTCAGTGGAGTCTTAGTTGCTATTCGCAGAACCCATGTCAGACCCGCATCTGTGGGGTCCGGTGGGGACACAGGGAGATGCCCTGGGAGGGAGAGTGGGGAAGGCCTAGCGGTTGAGGGAACAAGTCTGAATCCTGATCTTAGAGGGGCCAGAGGTGGGGGCTGGAAAGCCAACGATCACCAGCTCAGTTTCCTTGTTACCATAGCAAAGGTGTCGGCCTCAGGTCCAGTGCTGGCTTCATGGCCGTGCAACTCTGCAGAATCATTTTGAACATTTTTTCACTGGACCTGGTAAATTCTGTAGCTGGTCCTGATCAGATCTCAAGGCAGCCCCAAACCAGTACTGCAAAGGCCATTACTGGAGCTCTATTAAGAGGGCGAGGTGGCTACAGTGAGCTGAGAAGTATCTGAGACATAAGTGCAGCCCCTTTGGAGAATATTTTGTCAGTTCCCCAAAATGGCAAACGGGGTTACCATATGAGTCAGCAAATTTCATGTGAACTTGTCTCTTGTGACCCTTAAACATACAGAACATAAATATTGGAAACAGTACGAAGAATGGAATTTTGGAAAACGTGTTCGCCCTAGCCAAGTTGAGCCAAGTGTATATTTCCCATACTCTGGGCATGTTATGTGTCTAACCTGCGTGTTTAGAGTTGTCGCTCCTTCCTACACAGCAGATCTAATTATCATAATATCGTCAGTATAATGGACCAGCGTGGTGTCCTGCAGGTGAAAAATGTGATCAAAGTGACCGTGAACCAGATTGTGACTCGGGTTGTACAGCTGATGTGGCCCCAAAGCAGGATAGCGAAGGTGTCGCCAGCTGAAAGCAAAATGCTTTTGATGGTCTTCACTAAGGGATAGGGGAAAAAATTAAGCTTTTATCAGATTAGTGACCACGCATCAGGTGCCAGATGTGTTGATTTGCTTGGCACCAAAACCACGTGGACGTGGAGGTGGCAGCTGCACGTGGAGTCGTGACCCGATCAGGTTTATGATAGTCCAGTGTCATTCTCCAGGCCCCATCTGTGCCCTGCCCGGTCCATGCAGGTGAGTGGCATAGAGATGTGGCTTCGAGCCTTCGATGGTGGCACTAATGTTGGCATTCTCTCCAGGAATGCAGCATTGCTTTGGTTTTGTAGGTAGTGGCAGTTCTAGTGGCTTCCACTTGGCCTCTCCTCTCACAATAGCTTTTGCTCCACAGGTCGGGGAACCATCGTGGGGATTCTGCCAGTTGCTGAGTTTGCGTCGCAGTTAATGCATCTAGAATGCAGAATGGCTTTGGGAACCCGGTAGGTCTGCTGTGAGAGGGATCGGAGCCAGCGCCGCGCCATTCATCACCTGGCCTCTAGGTGCTCTTACTCTGACGGGGGGACCACAGTGGCATTTTGAGTCACCTGCAATTCGTGTCAGTTGAGAACCTATCGGTTACTGAGAAACACGTATTTTTTAAACCCTTCATGTGAACTTGTCTCTTGTGACCCTTGGGGGTCACAAGATGGGGTCTCCATGTAAGTATATCTTTTTTTCGTCATCTATATTTAGGACACTATTAATAGCGGAGTACATGTTTAGGATGGTTAGCCATTCCTGGAGAGTGGTGCCTTTCATCATTATGTGGCGAACCTCCTTCCGTCTTAAAGCAGGGACTGACAAACTGTGACCCGCCACCAAGTCTGCCTCCCACCTGTTTTAAGAGTAATTTTTAATTTTTAAATGGTCGAACAATAAATAAAAGGGAGAACACTTTGTGACACATGAAGATTATGTATGTAAAATCCCAATGTCAGGGTCCCTCAATGAAGTTTCACTGGGACACACCTGTCTTCAGTCGTTTACGTATTGTCTGTGTTTACTTTCACCCTGCAGGTCAGAGGTAGCCCACAACTTTTGCAGAAAGGTTTACTAACTTTTACGTTAAAGTCTTCTCTTTTTTTTTGGTATGGGGACTTCACCAGCATTTTTTGTTAGTATTTACCTTGTAGGTCTTACTCCTTCCTTTTACTTTCAGCCTGTGCCTTATGTTTTTGGTGTGTATCTTGAAAACAGCTTTTAGCTGCATTTTTCCTAGTCTGACCATATCTGTTTTTATCGGGCAAGTTTACTCCATTTCCATTTATTACTTTTACCGATATTCTCGGAATCATTTCTAAAATCTTATTGTGTTTTAATTTGTCCTGCTTTATCTATGATGTTCTTTTTCTAGGTTTGTTTCAGATTCATTACCTTTAAATTCATTTTTTCCTCTTACTATTTTAGAAGTTATAGGCTATTTCTATATTTGAAAAGATATAGAAACACACTTTTACTTGAATTAACTTATATCTCTACCTTAATTACTTTGAAATGCTATCTCTAATCACTCCATCTTTTTATATATCTTTTATTTATCTAAAAATCAAAACAAGCAACTATTGCTTCTATAATACAAAATTTTATAAAGCAAAACGAATCAGATGCTCGAACTAGAACTTTCTGAATCCCTCCCACTTCCTTTTTTCATTTAACGACATATCATTGGACCTCCTTCCGGGTCAGTGCATATAGACGCTCTCCCTCGCATTGCCGAATATTTTCATTTTGCTTGGTTTTTATCTCATAGACATTTTTACCACCGCTTTATACAATATTTACTACTGATGTAGGTATCTGTAAATAAGTTAACTTTTACCTGTCTTTTAACTTTATATAAGTGGAACCAAAGTGTGCATGTCTCTGCATGCCCCTGTGCTTTAGTTTTACTGTTTTATGGTCATTCGTGTGACGGTACTGCAGCTGATATCCAGTCCACATCTGATGGACACTGCGGCTCTTTCTGGTTTTTGTCCTGGCCCATCGGGAATGCCTACGTCCGACACTGTGAAATGATGTCATTGATTTTGCCAGGCTTCTCCACGTTTGCCAATATGATTTGTTATGAAAAGCAACACACTGGACCTCATCTTTGCTAGCCACATCAGTTCTCTCCTGCAGAGACTGCCTCATCGCAGCCATAGCTACGAGCTGGAGGGCAACCACGAGTGTACAGAGTGGTTAGTTTTTCAGACTTGCAAAGAACCGACTGATTCAGCTGTCTGTGTATGGCAGTCCACAGTGGGGGCTTCCCGACGTTAGCATCATTCTGGATTCTTCTACGCTCCTTGAATGCTGGCTGACTCCAGCTCGAGACCACCTTCCTTACAGGACTTTGCCAAAAGCAGCCAAGAAGGAGCCAAGGAAACCATTATTCTGGGTTCTTTTTGCCATTTTCCTGATGCCACAGATTTGGTTAAATCGTGGTTGCCCTCCATGTAGAAACAGACGATTTACTGCAAACACCAGCCTCCCAGTCTCTGCCCAGCTAAAAACCGGGGTTTCTATTATTAGGGAAAAGCAGAGAATGGACATGGAGAAGCCTAAATTTGTATCCATTACTGCTGCCGCTGAACACCCGTTAGAGTGGTGATTCTCAACTAGGGGACACTTGCCAATGTCTGGAGACAATTTTGATTGTCACAACTGGGAAGAGGGGGGAGGACCAGGGTACTGTTAAATATCCTCAGAGTACAGCATGCCCCCTGCAAGGAGAACTCATCTGGCCCAAATATCAGGAGTACCGATATTTAAGAAACCCTGTTCGAGACATTCCTTTAGGTCCGACTGTAGTAAACTTTTTTATCTTGAAATTCTTTATACTTCCCTAATTCTTGAGTAATTAGCGAAGCGTGCAAATCTGAGGTGACTCTTTACTCAGCGCGTCGCCGATCTTATTCCGCTAAACTCCGCCATCGTCGATGTCAGTTATCATTTGTGTCCCTTAGCTCCTTGTGAGAGGTCCTCAGTGTTCCGTGGTTTTGCTCCGATGATCCTACGTGGGTTTCGTCGCGAGTCCTAACTCTGAGAGTTCCTGCCTTCCGTCAGTTTTGGAGAATTCTCAGCCTTCTGTCTTCGATGTGGCCTCCCGCCTCCCCGCTCTGTCCTCGAGCTTTCTCTCTATGTCATCCTCCTTCCAATTTCCTCATCTCTACCCCTTAAGGAAAATGGTGCTTCAGATCATGCTCAAGTTCACTGAGCCCTTCCGCCATCTGTGTCCTGTCTTATGTTTAACCTATATGTTGGGTTCTTATTTCTATTTTTTTTTTCATTTTTAAAATGGAACATATGTTAATATATATGTTTCCATATATATGGAAAATAAAATAAACATTCAAGAAAGCCTTCAACATTTAGATTTTGAGATTATAAAGGTCAAACCAGGTCATGATTTGTGTCAGGCCGAAAGCCTCTGAGGACCCTGTGTAGGGTCCTGTGCGTGATGCAGACGGCCTGGCAGATGGCTTGCTGGGGGCTGAAGGATGCCACTTTTGTGGACAAATCATAAAAGTAGGAAAGCCCTCGCTGTAGGAGAGTGCCTTGTGGGGGGAGAAATGCAGAGGTCATTGGCTGATGGGGTGGTGCCAACAGCCTACATAATGGGGGTGGACCTGGGACCGGAGAGATCCAGGTGCCCCTGTGTGGCAGCGAGGGAGGGCTCCGGACAGCAGCAGGCCCCTGGCCAGCGCCCGGTGGAGAACGGCCGGGGCTCCTCGGGCCATTTTCTCTTAGGCAGGCGGCAGCAGGGGGCGCCAGTGGACTCGACGTCTGTGCGGGAACAAGAGGTGGGCCTTCAGGACAGGTGGGAGCCCCGTCCGCGGTCTCACATCCAGGTCGGGCGCCACCGTTCGGGCTCAGCAGAGAAGCAGGAGACGGCGCGGGAGGATCCATCTTCCATGCAGGGTAGGTAATTTGTGCTGTGACTTCATTTACCCACATAAACGTAGGTAGAGGCCTGTCCCTTGACCCCAACTGACCTCTCGACATCTAAAGGAAAGGACAGAAAACCCAGGTGAGTCCTCCACAGGTGGGCAGTGGAGGGATCCGCCCTTCGCCCAGCATGGGTTCCCAGAAACCGCATGGTCCGTGGGCTTCAAGGAACTAACCCTCGGGGCCCAGCAACTCTCAGACACTTTGGAAGTTTTTCCAGAAACATGAGAAGTCTAATAAGCTGTCCCAAGTAAATGTTAAAATTTGATCGGGCCTGCGGTAAGAAACACACCGGACGTCTGCTCTAAATAACTGACACCTGTGTTTGCCAAGGGCCATTTCCTATACATTTAGGGATTCTGGTTTATTTTATTTTATTTTATTTTATTATTATTTTTTTTTTAGTGTAAATGATAATTCTTCCTGGTGAAATCTGATATCCCTTACCTTCTAGGTTAGAGTGGGTTTCAAGGTCTGAGTAGCTTGTCAGCCTTTTGATCTGGGTAGAAAAAGTGGGTCTGATTGAGGAGCAGCAAGAAGCCTTTGGACCTGGGGTTGGATGGCTACGTGGACTCCAAGGCCATGTTCAATGGGTCTGAGAAAGGAAGGCCGTAAAAGGAAGTGGGAGAAGACTGGCAGTCCCCCCTCCACCCCTCGGCCCTTTCCTTTTATTCTCTGGAACCAGCACCTGGCCTTTATGACATCGGGGCCCTTGGCCAATCACGGTGCTCATTTCTGCTGTCACAATGTGCTGGCGGAGGTAATTTGTGGACAAATCACCTTCACTACCAGTATAAGTATGTACTTCTTCGCTTTTGCCAGTTGGCCTGCGTGGGTGAGGGAAATTATCTTCAAGTCACATGGACTTAAATTTCTTTTTCATTTAATTTTTATAAGGGGTGAATTTACTTCTGTGATATCATTGAAAATAATAAAATTAGGTCAGAGCTCTCCAAAGGAATCGCTAACAAGATTATTTAAGAGTATGCCCAAAACACCGAGAGTTAACTGAATAATTTGGTGACGAAAAAACACCTCTGCAAATTTGGGCATAAAAAAACTTAGTTATGTTACGCGAGAGCCTGTATTATTGTACTCCAATCAGTAATGTGGCAGCCTGACCCCGCCTGGCCATTTCCTGCTTGAACGAGTTTGTTCCTGACTGCCCTCCCCCTACCTCAAGGACTCTGGCTAACATCAGTTTTCTCATAGCTTGCCAACCAATCAGTGTTCTTGTCTCTGTAGCTGTGTAGGGATGACAACACTGTATGAAACTGCCTGTTTTGTTACAATCGGGGCTCAGCCTTTGGATAAGAATCTGCTGAGCTGCTGCCGGCATCAATAAACTCTGCTTCCTGCTTATAGCCTCGGTGTAGGGTCTGTCCTTCCAAGAATCCCGCAACAGTAAAACTGAGCCAGTTAGAAAGATGCGCACAGGCATCGGCATTACAGTGAGAAAAAAATACAAGAAGCAGGTGCTCGTTTGAAATAGAATTTTAGGTGGAAGAGACCTGGGAGCAGCAGGCACGTGTCCGGAGGCTGGTGCTCATGCAACTGCGCCTCGGAGCTTGTCAGAGGCCAGTCATCCTCAATCAGAGTTTTCAAATGGGTCACAGACCAAGCCCTTGGAACGCAGGCTCAAACGTGGACACCGTGGTGGGAACGGAAGAAATCCTAAGCGCAGTAATATTCAGAGCAAGCTGAGTTTCCAAGAGCGGGCGGGAAGAAGGAATGGAATGAGCGAGCATTCCCGGGGAGCCTGCCCCGCGTGGACACAGCTGGGGGTGCTGGGGAGAGGAGGGGAGGCTCCCTTGGGCCTAGACAAGTAGCAGGAGGGGACGAGCAGAGCCTTCCCTTTACCCTAACAATGGCCTCATGCCAGGGACAGGCCCACAGCCGTCCTGGGAAGGTTTAAGGCCACGAATGCTGATGGCAGAAAGTGGCCAGTGTCAGGCTGCTGGCGGAAGACAGCTGGGGGCGTAGAGGTTAACTCATCGCTTATAGACTGTCCCACACCAGGTGGGCAGACCAGGCAGGTGAGGAGAGGAGAAGAGCCGAGTCGGAAGACCTGGGGCCAGTCCAAGAGGGTGGGCATTCCATCTCCTGCCAGCACAATGGGCCAGAACCTCCTGTGACACCTGGCGGTTGCTGGGTCCACAAAGCGAGGCGGCCCTAGGCGGGAGGTGGGTGGGTGAGGAGTCAGTGTGGGTCTGGCCTGGGGCGGGATCTCAGCAGATGGCACCTAGGGGAACGGATCTAATTCCCAGGGAAGTGAGGCTGCGAAGGGGGCGTGAGGCCGAGGGTGAACCAACCCTTGCTGAGGAGGGGTCTGCGAGACATTCCTAACCCAAGGACCCCTGGTGTCCACGTGCTGACAGTGAACTGACTCCGGCAGAGGAGGACGGCCCTCCCGTCTGTAAGTGTATGTTCTAGATAAAACAGATGCTGCTTGTGGAGCCGTGCAGTGAGACTGGCAGACGTCGGGAGCTACAGGAAGGAGAAGGGTGATGGGGGGACTCCTCTAGTCTGGGGCTGTCTGGCGCTGTGACAGAGGGGACCGGCGGAAGGGTAAGGCCGGTGTGGGGAGCTGCACTGCAGAGGTCTGAGATCGCCAGGCGGAATCTGGCCGGGATGGGGGGTGGGGGTGGGAAGCACTTTACACAACAATCGGGTTGCTAGGAGCCCCCTGTCTTCTGAGGTTCTTCCTCTCTGAAGCTCCCTTAGATGTCTCCTCCACTCTGGAACCTTCTGATAGGTGAGCTTTAAACGCTTCATACCTCTCCAATCCCCTAGCTCCTGGCCACCAACCCACCACAGTTGCTATCAGCCACCCCAATTCTGGGCATCTCTGCAGGATGCGCTGACTTCCTCATGGTCCTGTGGACCCCCAGGGGGTGGTGGGGGTAATCCTCTCTGCCTGAGGGCAAATCAGAGCTTCCAGTGGGATGCAGGTGTCAAGATCTTAAAAGCTAGTTAACCTGGCCGACGTTCTAGGTAGAATACCTTGATGTTTCTCAGGGGTGACAGTCAGTCATCGTCCAGTCTAAGCAAAATGAAGCCATTATCAAACTTAGCAATGAAAGTAGGGAGAGTCCCCCAGACTGGCTAATTGGCCCGCACCAAAAGTGGGCTCGCTCCGAGCTCGGGGAGCTTCAGCTTTGCAGTCCTCTCTTGTGCTCGTCCTGGAAAAGTGTTCCCACGGTGTGTGAGTGTCCTGCTGGAACACAAGACCACAACTTCAGCTGCTTGGGATAAGAGCCGTTTAGTCTCTCACAAAGCTGTTCGCTCTGGGTCCGGCAAGTGGGGCTTGGTGCTCTGCCCAGGGCCTCCCAAGACAAACGCTGAAGTCTTGTCTGGAGGCTCTGGGGAAACTCTGCTTCCAGGCTCATTCATTTTGTTGACAGTTCATTTCCTCCTCGTGGTTTCCACTGGGCCCCTGCCGTCATCAGGCCAGCAATAGTGGGCGAATTCTTCTCACACTTAGAGTCTCTCTCACTTTTTTTGCTGCTTCTCTGTGACCCCCAACCAGAGAAAGCTCTCTGCATGCCAGGGCTCAAGTGAATAGATCGGGGCACCTGGATAATACAGAGTAACGTCCCTAGGTTAAGATCTGTGATTTTGACGATATCTGCAAAGTCCCTGTTGCCATGTAATGAAATCTATCCACAGGTTCGAGGATTAGGGCGTGGCCATCTCTGCAGAACCATTCTGCTGACCCACACGTGGTCATGTTTTTGTAAAATATGCAAGAGTGGTTTTCTTTTTCTTTTTTTTTTTGGTAGAAGATCCAGCATTCTCTATTTTCCTCTTAATCTAAGACAGAGTCTTTCAAGCTGCAGTTCATTCGTCATTGCTGCTTCCTTTATAAAATGAGTTTAAGGAGTAGCAACCAGCATTTTCTTAAGAAACATATTAGAAAATACCAGAGACTGTTACGCATAACCATTTATGTTCTAGGTCTGGGTATATAATATACTTCTTCGTATACTTGGTTAAGATTGAAAAGTTTGAAAAGACAGTTAAGACCCTAGAATTCATCTGAAGCCCCCAGGTAGGGCTGCACCTGGTTCTGGAAAGATTTCTGGAGCATCTGGGCGGGGGTCTCCCCGACAGGGTCTTAGGCGGCTTGCAGAAGCCCGGGGGCCGGTGGCTCCCTGCCCTGGGTTGTGTGCGTGGATGACTGCAGGTGTACCTGTGTTGTCTCGCCCTTGTAGCTATGTCTAGGAGTCATTTTGGACACGGAAAGAAACCTCTAGATACCTTTTTCTGGGTAAACGAGATAACTGGAGAAGTCACCTACCCCCCGCTGAAGGCAGATGTACCTCCAGCTTCTCTTGAGCCGCCCCACGAGAGGCCCGCATCTCAGCATGGGAGCATGCAGGGGGCTCCGCCCAGTGGCCAGGGCCCCGCCCGCTCACCTGCACAGAAGCCTGCCCCTCCACCTGCTCCTCTGGCTTCGCTGAGATACACCGACTCAAAAAACTCCCTCCAGTCTACACCGACCCACCGGCTGGCGAAAGCCGGAGCAAGGAGCCCCTCGCCGTTCTCAGAGATTCCTGTCACCATCTCGCCACCAGGGGGCGCGCCGCCCACAGCGGGCCCGCTTGGACCAGCCCACCCGCCACCAGCCTCTACCTTCCTTCCCAGCCCTTCCGTTCCCTGGGCATTCACCTGCAAGCTGAAGAACGTCCTTACTGGAAACAACCGATTTTCCTTTTAAACTTGAGAGTATTGCCCGGCCACGCCCGTTAAGCTCCTTCCTGAACTATCCGTGGCCAGAACGGCCCCCGCCCACACGCCTGCTCACATCACGAGGGCCCCGCTGCCTCCCCTAGACACACACGGGACTCTCCCCAAAATTCTTATAGGAATGGCCAAATGCTTTGAAACTCAATATAAATTTAACTTAGATTTTGGTTTGTAACATTTCCTACAACTTCCTTAATCTCCCAAGCCAATTTGGTATTTTACTTTTAACTCTGGGGTTTCACGATTCGGTTCTGATGTTGGTGTCAGAGTATTATGTTTAGTTCCCAGCCAGAGCCAGAAGGACACCTCCTTGGCTGAGACAGAAACAAGCCGGGGTGAGTGGGAGCTGAAAGCCCGGTGTCCCTGGGCCCAGCCTGAGGCCACCTGGGTTCGGGGGTGAGGGGGGTTGGGGTGGGGGTGCAGCACCACCCTGGGCCCTGAGCAGAAAGGGGCAGGAGCCCCACCTGGAGCTCTCTCTGAGGCAGCCTGAGGCTGAGGGAGCTTTGGGGCTGTGCCCCCTCCAGCTCGGAGCCTTCCCTGGTGGCACAGGCTCTGGAGGGTGCTTTGGGAGGCAGCAGCCAACCTCTCAGCCTCCAGGAACCAAGTGACTCATGCCTACTGATCCAGCCACACTGGGCAGGAGGCAGTAAGTGGGGCTCTGAAACGCTGTCTCGGCCTGAGGACCCCAGGAAACCTCACTTCTCCGGGCGGGGCAGCAAAGACCTAAGGGCCCGTCTTGATTCTGTGGCCATCGAGTGCTGTGACCCAGCCAGGACCCTGTCTCTCTGGGCCTCCGCTCACCTCTCTGCACAGCACAGAGGTGGACGAGCCTGTCTGCCAGGCCTGCTGGACTTCACGGTGGGTGGCTGTGTTCCCAGGAACCACGGCTGGGGGAGGCCTGGGGACACCGGGGGGCCTGGAGGCCAGGCCCCAGGTGGCTCAGCTTCTGAGAGTGGTGGGAGGCGGGGCCCATAGCTGTACAGGACGGGCGAGGGGACCGGCGGGCGCGCTCTCTGGGATTCCTGCAGGGCGGCCTGGACGTAGTCCTTGTGTCGTTGCTGGCGGGCAGCCAGGACGCTATTGTCATCGTGTCACTGATGTCGTTGCTTGTTCCACCGTCCTCCTCACAGCTTCTACTTGGCCCCTGCCATCATCAGGCCAGCAAAGGCAGGCGAGTCCCCCTCACGCTTAGAATTTCCTTTACTCCTCCTGCTGCATCTGGGTGTGGGCGGGGGCTTTGCTAAGGAAGCTGGTGCTCGGGCCCCTGTGATGGCCAGGACAGGGGCTATGACGACCAAGGGCCAGGAGCCCCTCAGGACTCCAGGACAGCACCCTCAGCTTGGAACCGCCACTTGCTCTCAGGGGGACAAGCCTAACTCTTTTGGGTTCCTGGACCTAATTCCAACTTGGTCGTGGGGTTCTGTCTGCACCGACAAACAATTCTTGGACGCCAACGGGGTGTCTGAGAATTCAACCCAACTCTGACACTGCCCACGGGGAGACGGCCTCAGCCCCTCCCCCTTCGACACCAGCCCTCAGCCCGGCTGTCACCTGTACTGCTGCCCCACCTGCTGCAGATCAGAGGTTCCTCTGACCACCTCCTCAGGTTCTATTAATTTGCTACGGCGGCTCAGAGAACTCAGAAGCATTTTACCTACTGCACCGGTTTATATAAAAAGATTTAACTCAGGAGCCAGATGGAAGAATGCGCGGGGCGGGGTCTGTGGGGAGGGGCGTGGAGCGTCCGTGCTCAGGGCAGGCCATCCTCCCTGCACCGCCACGTGGTCACTGACCTGGAAGCTCTGGTTTGGGTTTTTACGGTGGCTTCATTGCACAGCCATGATGGATTAAATCATCAGCCATTGGCGATTGCTCAGCCTCCAGCCCCTCTCTGGTCCCTGGGGGTCTGGGGTGGGACTGGGAATTCCAATCTTCTAATCACATGGTTGGGCCCCCTGTCAACCAGCCCCCATCCTTAGGTGTGGGTCCTAAAGGTCACCGCATGACAAAAGACACCTTTAAGGTTCTCATCTCTTAGGAAATCCCAAAGGTATTAGGAGCTCAAGGACCAAGACCAAAGGTATGCTTCTTACTATAAATCACAATATCGCACAAGCGGGACGTTCTATCCCCCTGGGCTCTCCTCCTTTCAAGAAGCCATCAGCCCGCCCCGGGCACCTGGGACTCGTTCACTGAGTGGATTTTCCAGTGTTGGTCATGTCAAGCCCAGTGCCTGGCCGGGAAGAGGCACTGGGACATACTCGACAAAGGATTTCAAGGTCACTTTGACAGCAAGGCTCCCAAATCCCCATAGAGCACCTGTTCCCCTGTGGCTGGGCCCCTCGGTGTCCTGATCTTACCTGAGCCAGGTCACCGTGGGCTGCAGGTTGCCAAGAGCCCCTTGGTCTGCTCATCCCCGATTGTGACCTGCATGGATGGTGGCCCTGGGTGGGGGAATGGAGGAAACCCAGATTGCTTGGATCTGGGCTAAGTGGCCCTGGAGAGCCTTTCAGCCCCCAGGCACAGTGAGTCTTTGAGCCTGACCCACTTGTTTACTGAGCACCTACTATATGCTGGAAAAGAAGGTCAGGGTTATTCTTGTGCCCCCAGCTGGTGGTCATTGAGGCCTTGAGGAACTTTATGGGGGACTATTTGCTTCCCAGATGGTAGGACCACCACATCCTAACTCTGGTGAGGCCGCCAATGGCCAGGAAGTTCTTCCTTCCATCCAGCCACTGCCTCCCCTGCTTTCACTTAAGCCAATCCAGGGGTGGTTGGTAAACTGTCCAGGATGATAGGCCAGTGGATGAAGAACATGCTGTCTTCAGGCTGGGAGGGGAGGAGTGGCACCACGGATGGCCAAGTTCTCTGCCGCCTCCTGGCAGAGCTCACCTGCTCAGGAGGCTGCAGCCTATACTGTGTGGGATGTGAGCCCCAGGCCTGGCGGAGGGGGGAACAGACTTCTGGGGCCGGAGACGTGCTCCCGACAGCCCTCGTGCTGAGACCGCACACCCAGAGGGTCTGCCTCTCCTGCCTCCCTCCTCTACTTAGAGGTTCTCGGGCTTAGAGGCACCCGGCTGCCCGAATGTAGCTGGAGGCTCCCTGGGGGCCAGCCCGCCAAGCCCCCTGCCCGTGCTGCCGGCGGAGCTCCGCTGCCCTGACCCCATAGCGAGGGGGTCCCACCCTGCATGCTACCCCTGCTTCGTTACCCAGGGACACTCCTGTGCCGGGTACCTGTGTGTCTCCCGTTCCAGGCCGGCATGGGGGCGGGGCTCACACAGCTTCTTGGACTCCCCTCGGACTTGGCTGGGTGGGACAAGGGGACTAGACAGACACAGCCCTGGGCTGGGACTGGCCGCTGCTGACAGGTCCCACTTAGTGGGGGGCGAGGACCGCCTGCCTCCTCTCATCACCTCAGACAGCAGGACCGCGGTGGCTCTGCCCTCCGGGACACACCCGGGCTACGGGACCAGGGAGGAACGTGCCCCAGGGACCCAGCACTCTGAGGAAGGGGTGGGCTGCTGAGGGCCAGCTCCAGATGAGCAAGCCCGCTCGTCGCGCCAAGGATGCCCTCGGTCCTTGAAAGAAAGGTGCACGTGGATGAGTGGGCCAACAGCAGGATGCACAAGCGAGGTGCAGGCAGGTCAGCTGACGGCCAGGCCTGCGGACAGGAGAGCAAGTTGGGGCGTCAGTGCGAGTGGGAGGCCTGTGGCGCACAGTGTGTCCCGGCCAGGGCCGCGGGCTCTGCTCCCCTGGCTGGAGCAGGTCTCCAGGGGATGCCATCACACCCACACTCCCGACCAGCAGGAGGGCCCTTCCTCCTGCGACGCCCCTCTAGCGCCCTCTGCTGAGAATGCTGAGGATGGCGCGCACGCCGAAGCAGTCCCTTAAAGGAATTTGTTTGTTGTTCGGAGCAGGTGCGCAGGGTGGTGGGTCTGGAGTTCAGACCTGGGTCGTGGTCCCTCACCCAGCCGTGTAGTTAGAGGGTCCTGTGACAGTCGTCACGGCTGGGACAGAACTTTCTCTCCTATGTTAGATTGGGAGAAGAAGTCGAACAGGCATGAACAGGCCACCGGTTTCTTGTAATTTCCTATTATGTTGAAATAGTTGTAAAACTATTAATAACTAACAGAAAACAATTTGATTAATATATTATTTATTATGTAACAATTAGTTCTGAGACAAAGTCCGATTCCAAACATATTACTGAGGATCCTATATTAGTTGATTTTAGGAATGGTATAATCCAAACCTATTTTTTCCAATACATTTTCTTAGGTAACTGTTAAGGAATTTTTCACTCCCATCATTTGGCTCTGGAAACTTTTGTTTACATTACATAAAAAATTTTAAGTACAGCTATTAGGCACAGGTTAAAAGGGATGATATGGACAAACTGTAAATTACAAATCAATACTTTATTTTTGAACACACTGTTTGAATTTAAACATTCAAAATAATCCATGTTTTAGAACAATTTAAAACACACTTCAAGACTTTTTTTTTTTAACATCTTTCCTTTCTAATGCACTGAGAAAAAAATTTCCTTTCTCATTTCTTCAGCAGGAAGAGGCACAAAAATAGTGTCCCAGACTAGGGTTTACTGTGTCCTGAAGCGGTTTGGGATCTGGTTAAAAACACCCTAGGAGAAATGGCCACAGAGAGAGAAACCCGTGCCTGCAGAGGGGGCATGCCAGGCCACTTGGGGCCGGGCTGTGTTGTGACCACAAGGAGTCACCCCTAGGGACTAGGGGTGGCCCGGATGAAACAGGTAAGTTTTAAACCTTGGCGGGAACAGGAAGACCGGGGTTGCGAAGGGTGACAGAAATCCTGAATGGCTGCGACCGTTTTACCCTTGACCCCACTTCCTGGGACTCTCTGGGAAACAAATGAGAATTTGCCCAGATAGTGTTTTTCCACGGCAACGAATGAGTCACCTAATTATTAAATGATTCAAAAAAAAACAATTCACCGTCTGTTGGTTTCATGCTACCAACAGTTACGCTATTTTAATGGGTAGCAAAACTCATAGGTTTAAAACTAAATTCTCTGTCACTGGAGATGTTTTAACAAACTGGTATCCGACCACTCAGGACGAGGTCAATACCATGTGTTCATTCAACCGCATTTTTCCTTCTACTTGTCCTTTCAGGTAAAATTTGGTTATCTAGTTTCTATTACCCATCGGTTATCTAATGGGACATCAACTGTCCGTATTGGCTGCAAAATGCACGTGTGTACCCAACACGTGAGATGAGGTTATATAAAGTCGGATGTGGAATTAGATTACACGTGGAAGTGAGCTCCCTTACTTCAGAGCTGTGGTGAATGAGACCTGTTTATCTGCACTCGCTCATATAAAAATACATACCCGTAATTCTGTAGAAAGCCTGACGCACCACTATAAACATGTTCTTTCACCTCAGCTGCTTTCCACCTCGTCTTGCCCATCAGATAAGAAACACCGTAAGACTGGGAGATAAGACCTTTTTAAAACAAGTTTTCCAGCAGAAATTATTAAAAAAAAAAAAGTCTACTTTTAAAACAGCAGCTAGAAACTTTGTTCTTGTAATAGGTCAGTAATACTGTTACGTCAAATTGTGGACTTACATAAGTTGAACGGTTTTTCTCTGATCTCTTTAAAAAATAACAGTACCTGTGTCACTTAACGGCTTCTCCACTTTTCCAGTTCCAAGGGATACAGAGGTCTCCGTCTTGCATGACGGAGTAGAAATGGGACACACAGAGGTGCATGCCTTGCAGGTAAGGCAGTGGCTGTTCTAGAAGTCTCTTACAGCAATCCACCATTTGCTTGCTGGAGACGCTGGGCTCCTTATAAAACTTTTCCAGGGAGAATTTCTTTGCCGAAGCCTGTATCAATTCATTTTCGATAACCTTTAACCTGTTATAGCAAAACAAACAAACAAAAACCGATATATTGCCACGAGCAAAGAAGAAAATGGAAATACATTTTTTATATATCGGAACTACGGCTTTCTACTCACGACACTGGAAATGACAGCCACGAAGGACAAATTATGTGCCGAGAGGACATGCCAGTGGTTATCATGCAGTACCTACTACTCATTCCCACATGAATCTCTAAGAGTGTTTGTTAAACCTTTTTAGGATTAATGGGGTAAAAATAATTAATACATATTCTAAAACGCTCTCATCCTGTCTGTCGTAGCTAGCAGGTGTCAGCCACGGAAGGAAGCAGAAAGCTGAGCATGTGACACATCTAGGGTTTGACCCTTGGGCAATGTGACTTCTACTAGAGGTTCCTGAAAACCAGCAGGCTCATTCACAGCAGACCCGGGAGGAGAGGCCAGGTCCTAGCCACCCTCCCTCCTTCCCCCTGCCCTGCTCCCTCCCCTCCGCCTGAGGCCCCTCTGTCTCTGGTCCATCACGGGCTTGAGGCAAAGGCCTGCAAAGTGAACACCTCGGGGCAGAAAGAACTCAGCGTCTTCCAGCCTTCCTCTCACGTCTTCCAGCCTTCCTCTCACGGGTGGCAAATGTTCACCATGTGGTGTTTCAGTAAGCGGATTCGATGCCCAAAGGGTGTGTGAGAGGACTCCGCCTTGCAGGCCTCACAGGTGTACGTCACTTGGGAAGCCCAGGTAAGAAGGTAAGAAAAGCAAAATTGTCACGGTCAAGGGCTCCTGAACTAGTCGCATTTAAGTATTGTGCTGGTTAAAAGTACCCAACTACCCTTTTATCCAATCTTAAAACTCTGCATGAAAGGGAAAAGTATCATAAAGTGTCTGTAAGCCAGGAAAATGCTTGGGCACGGCCATGGCCACTGCCGTTGGTCCGCAGGCAGCGGGCTGCCGCCGCTCAACCCCCGTCCTGACCACCACCCGGAACGCTTCCTCGAGTGCTGTTCGCCCTTCCGTATGATGACTCCTTCTAGACAACGCTGCTCGGACAGCAGAGAAGGTGGGCGGCAGCGAAGCCTGACAGGGGTCTCGGAAGGTCCGCTCTCCCCAGGATCCTGCAGCGAGACCTCCCGGGTACCGTGGACGGCTGGGGCTGACAAACTTTTTCACTTGCTCGAAAACAGAGACACGAACAGTCGGCTCAGAAATGGTAAACCCTGCAGTGTGGCCAGGTCGCCATGCACTTCTCCGAACAGACAGCTGTGGAAACCTCCAGGAAGGCCCTGCAGTCCCGCCCCCCCGTCTCATCCCGGGGTTCCTCTGACCCCTGGACCCGACACCTTTCCCATCAGGGGAGCCCATCAGTCCTGGGGTGGAGTCTTAAAGGGGCGCTGAGCCCCGAGAAGACAGCCCTTGCTAAGGCTCTCTCAGGCTGTGCTCCTGTGTGTCCGCCGTCTGCAGACTACTTTGAAAGAGGAAGAAGGGAGGCACAGTAGGGCGGGGGGCGGGGGCAGGGGGCAGCTCCACAGCCGAGGGGGGCCGCTGGGCCGTTCTCTTCCTTTTCTTTTGATGCTAAGAGACAGGCCAGGGCGTCCCAGGGGGAAAGGGCCCTTCTCTCCTCTGACGCAAATCTCGTCTATTATTTCACACAAAATTTAACCACTTTGCCTTTGACATCTGAACGTGAGTTTCACAAGGGCGTGTGTCAGTTTGCACTGTGTCCTGCTGGGGACTTACTGTGCCTGCCACACACCAAGGTGCTCAATAAATATTAGCTGAGGAAACGAACATTGTTTTAAATGGGTGTTGTTACTATGTGTATCAAAATTACGTAACCATTCTGTTATTGTTGTACATTTCTACTGTTTCCAATTCATCAAAGTGATTTTGAAATTTAAAGGGTAGGAGGACTGGTTACCCACCCCTCCCTGGAGCTGTCACCACCCCAGTAAGGGCCATGAGCTAGGTTACTGCCAGCCGCAGGGGGCGGACACGTTCTGCTGGTCAGCCAGGCAGCGGGCAGAGGCGGGGGATGCGAGCCCCGCAGCCCTGCGGTCACAGGGGTCTAGAAAGAGGACCCCGGTGTTTGCTTGGGTGGGTGCTCGGGCCCCTTCCGCGGCAGCTGGAGCGCCCACCAGCATCTGCCTTTTCGTGACTGGGGTTTCCACTCGATCCACTTCATAAAGAGATGAGCAGCTAAGAAGTGTCCGTAAACCCTAAGCACATGCTTCGGGGAAGGAAAGAAGGTGGCCCTGGCCACGCCCAGTGCCAGGGGACGGTGACCTGACAGGGCGCCTAGCAGAGGGGAGAAGGGGAGGAGGGGAGGGAACCGGGCTCAGGCCAGGGCTGTGCGGAGGGGGGAGGGCCGGAGGGCCACTGCGCTGCTGGGCCCACCCTGAAGGGGCCACTCCGGGGTGTGTGCGTGTGTTGGGGTGGGGCCAGACGAGAGCCTCTGACCTCGTGAGGCATCACCTCCGGGGAGAGAGTGAACACAGAAGGTCGTGTCTGTCAGAGGCCCGTGTGCTAAGTGTGACGGGGACGGGACGGGCGGACCGGGGCAGGCGGAGAGGCCGGCGGCTGCAGCGGGGCCCGGGGCTCCTGCCTCACGGACGTGGGAGCCGACTGGGGGGGGGGGGGCGGGGCGGGCGTGCTCCGGGCGTGGGAACCGTGGGAACCGAGGCCCGCCCGCCGCTGTGCCCCAGGAAGATGGAAAGGAGAATGTGGCCGCAGCGAATCCCACCTATTTGAATTTTATTTCTGTTTATTCTCCTTCCTTAAAATCTGGTAGCAATATGACTCCAAAGCTACCGAATGGCCACAGAAAAGGAGAGAAAAAGCAGCCGCGATGGTGGAGCTGACAAAACCACCATCCGTGGTAACTGCAGAGCGGCCACAACCGCCCCCGAAGGTTCCAGCCGCCTGACGATTCAGAAACACACCACGAACCCCAAGTTCGCGCCCAGTGAGGCGGCGGGATGTCTGTGCGGCGGGAACTGGCCAGCGGCTGCCGCCGATTCCACAGGCCCCGCGTGCAGCTCTGCCACTTACTCTAGATGTAAAACGGACCCATCATCTCTGTTAAGCGGTCGACTGTCACGGCTCTCCTCGCTGCCACCTTTCTCTATTTCAAATCCTTGGCTGTTTAAACAAGCAGTTTGGGGACACGGAGGAGTGAACGGGCAGCAATAAGTGACCACTGCTGAACCACCGCCACCACCGACCAGGCTGCAGGCGCTGCCCTCCTCGCGCCCCTGGCTGGGCCCGTCGGTCCCCAGCTCCTCGGCCACCTCCGTCCTGCTCCACGGCCACCGCCTCCGACTCGGGGCTCCTGTTCCCTCCCCAAAAAGCAACGGCTTTGGCTCGGCCTGCGAAACTCCACCCTGCGGTCCAGCGACCACTGACCTATTTATAGCACTCACAGCTCCCACCGGACACATTCCAGAAGGGCGGAGACCAGCCAGGCCTTCACTTTCTCCAAGTGGCACCTTTCACGGCTGTGGACACACAACGGTCACAGCAAATGGTGACTACGCGAAGGAACCCTGGCGACCAAACCTGCTCCGGCAACATCCTTAGAAAAATTATCGAGCCACGTCAGCACTGCGTGTGAACCGCGACGATATTTTTTTTACTTTCGCGTTTCTCGTTCTAATGCAGGTGGAGCTCGCTCTCTGTCGGCCGTTTTCAAGATGCTGACAGTGGAGGTTCCTGGCAGTCACGCAGCCACTGCTTTTTGGTCCGTGCCACCCTTTTCCACCTGGAGAATCTCTTTCTGGCTTTCTTATCTTTCGTCCTGCTCCTGGGTTGACTTTTGGACTAAGAAGCCCTGCTTCTCAAATTGAGGTACATGGTAGCAATGCAATTTCGGTTACTAGGAGACGGCCATAGCCAATCCCTGGCAGAACAAGGTGGGGAATAAGCGAATACGGAACATTCACGGCTCAGTCGATTTCCTAAAGTTAAATATTCCTTTAATGTCCCACGTTTGGGAATTCTGAATACCTGCATTTTTAAAAGTTAGAATGAAGGACAAGACATTATGGGGGTGGGGGGGGCTCATGGCACTCACTCGTCTTTTCTCTTCAGGTTCTCTCTGGCCTGCGGGGCTTTGGTGAGGATGAACCACTGCAGGTTTGCTGGATCGCACAGGACCGGGATGTTAAAATGCCCGAGCTCATGCAAGCTGGGCGCGTATCTGTCACTGCAATGAAAGATATATGAAAGGAAAAGTCATCGATTCCCTCGGTTTCCCCCTCTGGCCCCCCAAGAAAGGTTTTATGAGTCTGATTAATGGAAAAGAAATGCATCAAGAAAACCCAACTAAAATGTATAGCCAAAACGACTTAAAAGTTTTGCTGTCCCCCAAAAAACACACTTTATCAGGATGAGCACATACTTCCTAGCCCTGTGACCTTCTTTGTCTATGATTTTTTTTTTTTTTAAAAATTGGACAGAACAGTTTATTCAGCCCAATAAGCAATTTAAGACATGTCGGTTTGATAGTTTTGCTCAGTGCAATGTGCTAACATCAGTAATTTCATAAAGTATTTCAATGCAAATTATACGAGGGACAAAGTTAAAACTTTCATCACTGCAGCGTGATTATTTGTGTAACTTAGTCACATCTGAGACTGATTATTTGTGTAACTTAGTCACATCTGAGACTGAAGAAATGGGGGTAACAGCCCATTTCAGGGTGTGAGAGCAAAAGAGATAATGCGTTTACGCTCCAAGCACAGTGCCTGGAAAGTACTGGCTATTGATTTACCAGTTTAATCCTATGGAGTTTTCCGCAGCACTGACTTTGCCCTATAAATGGCAGTATACTTACAGAACGTTCTAGAGATTCAATCCTTTAATCCTCTCCTGTTGGCTTTTCTAATGTGTAAAAGAGTGTTGCTAACAGAAGTAGTGGCATTGTTTAATTCCTAAGAGTCACACACTGAAGTACAAAACAACTTAATCCACTTACACGCACAACCACCTAAGTGATTGGATAAGTCATTCTTGTTTTAGATATTTACCTGTTAAGGATCATTTGTAAACCACGCAGACTTCGAGGGTGGAAAGGAATTCTGTTTTTTAACAGTCTTTTATAGAATACATTAAGAAGAGAGTAATATTCTTCCAGTGTCAATACTGGCTGTAATTCTTCAATATAAACAACTTGGATGCCACCCAGAAGATAGCTTATTTGGTCTTCTAAAAGCATCAGCCTCCTCTGAAGGTCAAAATAACTTGGCAATCTTTCAAAAAGCTAGAAGATTTTTTTAAAAAAGGAAAGACATATTTAATCTTATGTTATGATAATAGTTCAATTTTAGGATTCCAATAAATGGTACTGAGAAATTTTCGTAAGAAAATTATTTACTAGGAGGAAGTTCAAGTAAGAAATAAGAGACTTAATGTAATGCTGAAAATATTAATATTCAAAACAAACAACTGTAAATCTTAGGGATTTTTAGATAGGAATTGAAGTGATTGCAGAAAAACAAGAAATATGTTCCAAATAAAAATAAGTCCCAAGTGTTAATACTTAGATATTCAGGTAAAAATATCAAATTTGGTTACTTAAAGCATATGTATTTCAACTCCAAGTCTATTTCTTTGGAATTTGCTTTAACCCATCTAAGCAAATTCAATGTGATCAACGCCACCGAGCACCTCCCATGCACGTAAGCACTAAACTGGGCACCTGGAGGGCACAGAGTCTCTGTGGGTCCCTGTTTGACAGGAGCTCAGAGTGGGGGTGCAAGGAAACAAGACAGAAATAAGACTTCAGCGTACTGGGTGCCATGTCAAGGGGAGTGGATACAGAGGAGGGCAAGCAGAGGGATCTAAGGAAGTCCACCGTGCCCCATCTGAAAAGAGAGAAGGGGCTGGGAAAGGCGAGGTGCACGTGGGACTGTCTTAGGGGAAGAGAAAGGTGTGCAGGCAGGGGGGCACGAGCTGGGGCAGCATGTGCAGAGGCGCCTGGTGTGGCAGCAGCGCGGCTCGCGGCCGGTGAGCGCAGAGAGGCTGAGGAGGCCGGCGGGGTCGGGTCCGGGGCGGCCCCTCTGCGCTACACAGTGCAAGGGGTTGGAAGACTTCAAAGTCTGTGTGTGACAGAAGCAACAGCAGCATAAAAATTCTACAATTGGTTTAAAATAGACTCCTGATAATTTTACTGCTTATGTTTTAAGTTCGTTTCTCACTGGGTTATTCTTGTATAAATGGTTTCTACATTTTAAAACCTTTTTATGTTGAGAGAACTGTAGATTCATACATTTTCCACCCAGTTTCCTTGCAAACCTAGAATACACTATCACAAGCAGGGAACGGGCCCTGATGCGACCCCCTGACCTCCTTCAGATCTCCCGTTTCACCTGTCCTCATTTGCGTTTTTAACCGTAGGCAATTCTGTCAAGTGTAGAGTCATGTGACACACTGTGGAGTCACGTTACAGACGAGCGCCACCACCAGGGTCCCTATGATCCATTTCACAGCCACGGGCACCTCTGCTCCCCTGCACCCCAACCCCCCGCAGCCACTATAGTTCTTTCTATAACTTTATTATTTTAAGAGTGTCACATGAATGGAATCACGCAGTGTGCCATCTTTTGAGGCTGACTTTTTCCGCCCGGCACAAGGCCCTTGAGACCCGCCCACGCTGCTGCATGCGTCAGGAGCTCTCTGCTTGTCACTGCTGTGTGGCGTTCCACGGCGTGGATGTACCACCCTTTCGTAAATCATCCGAACACCGGAGGACATTAGGGTCCCCGCCCCCCGCCCTAGTTTTTGGCTGTTATGAATATGTGTGTCTAGGTTTTTGTGTGACCAGAATGTGTCATTTCTCTAGTGTAAATGCCCAAGAGTGACGCCGCCGGGCCACATGGCAAGCACGTGTTCAGGATTAGTGAACGCTGCCGGACGGTCTCGCAGAGCGCCTGCGCCGTCTGACACTCGATGGCGGGGCCGAGTCGTGCAGTTTTCGGGCGCCCTCGCCAGGACGTGGGGGCGCCGCTCCCTTCCCCGTTAGCCATCTGGCAGGTGTGCAGTGACATCTCACTGTCGTCTTAATGTGCATTTCCCGACAGCTGGTCCCGCCGAACATCTCCGCGTCCGTTTGCCGTCTGCAGGTCCTCCTCCCTGATGTGTCTGTTCGTGTCTTTTGCCCGTTTTCTTGTCGGACTGTTTTTTTCCTTTTTTCTTTTTATTTACTGTTGAGTTTTGAGAGTTCTTTATATATTTATATATGAAGACTTTGCCAGATGTGTGGTTTGCAAACATTTTCGACCACATATTTGATTTCAATAGATATTTCACCACAGAAGGTAGGTGAACGGCAAATGAAAACACGAGAAGATGCTCACCATCATTTGTCATTAGAGAAATGCAAATTAAATCCACAATGAGAGAGTACCAACACTTATTAGAATGGCTAAACTTAGAAAAAAACCATAGGGGGTGTTAGCAGTTTCTTAAAAAGTTAAAATACCGGAACAATCCAGCCATTCCACTTTCAGGTATTGACCCAAGAGAAAAAGAAATACACGTCCACACAGACATCTGTAGAGAATGTGCATAGCAGCAGCTCTGTTTCTAGTAGCCAGAAACAGACACAACCCAACATGTTAATCGGTGAACGGATAAACAGACGGCGGGCTACCCCGACGATGGAGCACTGCGTAGCAACAACGAGGAATACTTTTCTTGATGCATGCAACGGCATGCGTGAATCTCAAAAGCTATGCCAAGTAAAAGAAATCAGACACTTGCCCTGCCAAAAAAGTACATACCCTATGATTCCGATTATATAAAACTCTAGAAGTACAAACTAATCTACAGTGACAGAGAGCTGACCAGTGCTTGGCTGGGGGGTGGTGGCGGGGGGAGGGGGGCGCTGGGATGGAAGAGAGAGCTGACAAAGGGACATGAGCGTTCTTTTGTGGGTGATGATATGTTCGCTGTCTTGACCATGGTCATGGTTTCGTGGGTATTCACATATGTCAAAGCTCATCAAATTATACACGCTGAGTATGTACGGTTTATTGTATGTCAGTTATATCACAATAAATCTGTTAAAAACAAAGCAAAACGACAGAATGTAGGCCTTTAGGCTATGCTTCAGAAGAAACTATACAATTTCCAAATAAAAAATGACTGAAAAATCATTTGTCCTCTAAACAAATCTTTTTCAATGGAAGAGGTGCCATTTAAATTAAGTTCTCTCTTCTTATTAAAAGTGCCAATTATGTCTTAGGCTATTGAGATTTCTCTACTTTCCAATAATTTTCAGTCTAGTAACATATGCAAACAGAGTCCAACCAGAACCCCACATAGAATGTGCCAAATGCCTTAAGATACAGATGTCAAAAAAGGTACAATAAAGGAAAAAAAAAAATCAGTCTTCTAAGTATTTTAACTACATGATATTAAGCATTTGATCTGAAAAGAGACATATTTATGATTAGAATTTTTTTAGTTCATTGACGTAATAGCATAGTTTAAAACAAAAGTAGGTGGGATGCTGATGGCAAATCAGTTTTTTTTTGTTTTTTGTTTTTGCATTTAGGTTTTTCTTACCCTTGTCCAGTGATGATGGACGTCCATTGTTCCCAGCATCACATGGCCCACTGCGCTCATTCCAGAGCGGTCTGTAAATATTATTGTACATCCTAAAGACGAAACACAAACCCTTTGGTCACTGTCCAGAGATGCTTCCTATTTATTTCACATTGTACAAATGATTACTTAAATTTGGTGTATAAATTCAGGATTAAATTCAGTAGAAGCTTAAAGGCTAATTTTACGACACTGATTTATTCAAAGGAGCAGATTTAAAAATCAGCTATGGCAGTCACATCTGCAAAGACTTTTAATACTTAAGTTTCCCTCTACGGTTTCCAGATGTGTACAGAAGCGAAGTGGATTTCAAAAGAAAATGAAAATCATTTACCTTTTGCGTTTTTAAGTGATTCCACGTTCTGCTGTGCTAAGCGGCCTAAACTATGCAGCTGGCTACAGCGATGAGCGATGCCCCAGCTCCTCTGCCACCTAGGGCAACAGAGCACACAGGCGCGTTAACACCGGCCCGACGGGCAGGCGGCACTCACCGCGATGGCCGGGCTCCCGGGAATACCGGGAAGCCCGGGAAGCCAAGTTCCCTTCTCCAGGACGCACACCGCACACTGCCCAACGAGCTCAGCTTTCAAGAGGTGACCAGATGGAAAATGAATTGTTTACCGGAGGGTAGAAATATTACTACTGACGTGTAGAGATCCGAAGGTTTAAAATGAGCAAATACACTACGTGGTTTCTATTTTAAAATAGGAGGATGACATGGGCAAGACTCTGAAAAAAAAATTTTCTTCTCTACATCAACGGTGATGATGTTGTTTTAGATGTAAGTTCCAATTAGGAATTCTAGTTAGGCTTATCAGATCCTTTTCATCTTATTGTAGAGAAAGATTTTTATGACACCATGGAATTTGCTCATTTTATAAAAAAGCGTTAGATCTTAGTGACGAAATGCAGCCGGATGTTCACATGATGCCACAGGCTCTGCTGTGCCAGTGTGAAGAGCGCCGGTCTCAAGTGGTAGCACCTGAACACCGGCCTTTGGATTCTAATTCTGATTTACTAGCGCTGTGACCTTGTTGTGAACAGTAAGTGGAGAAGCAGCCACACCTGGGGTGAGGGGACCGCAAACGTTTTGGTCTCCGAACCCCTGTTGCACTCTCAAACACTGAGAACCCCAAAGAGCCTTTGTTTATGTGGGTTATATCTATTACTATTTACCAAAGTAAGAATTAAAGCTGAATTAGAGAAATTTCTTCACCATATTGCAAAATAACGTTTATGTCCTTTTAAGGAATCCTTTCATTTTACTAATCCCAGTGTGCTTTGACAGGTCTTTTAAAAATTTATGTTACAAACAGTTATAATCACACGCATTAATTAATTTATTTTATAAACTTTTTGAAAAGGTCTCATTACTTCGTTTTTACTGCGTGAAGTCTACGTTACTAGACTATGGCACTGGAAGATGCCCCCATAATCGAAGTGTGGCTGAAAAACTACTGATGAGGTGGTAAGAGAACAGCTATCAGCACAGATCCAGGCACCCCGGGTTCACACGCCCCCTGTGAAACCTGAGTGCACAGGAACAGAGCGTGCAAGCGGAGGGCACGGGGCTGCGGCGGTGCACAGACAGTCGTTTGGCTCAATGTGAGAAAAGTCTTGATGATGAGCGCTGAAAACAACAAAACGAGCTACAGCAACTGGTAACAGATGCGTTCCAGCCCGAGGCTGGGTTGCTGCGGTGGGGAGTCCCGTGACTGAATCACGTGACCCTCTCCTTTCCCTTCTTTACCGCGTCAGCAGCTGTCATGTCTATTTTTATACTCAACTTCGGCATGTATCTTTACATCACTATTTCCGGGTTTATGAAAACTTAAAAAGTCATGCGATATAACACAGACCCAAGAATATAACACCCACTTTTCTCTCCCTCTTTTTAAATCTGAATACTAATATTACGTGATGGGGGAATAATTATTTTTTACATGTTATGTGAATATGGAAAAGGATATTTTTTCTACAAACTATGTAAAAAAGTTCACCTGTTATGCTAAAAATGTATCGGTATCTAAACCATACTTTACTCTTTTAAAAAAGAAACTGATAATTGTTTTCTTGCAGATGACTATTTCATTACTTTCATAAAAAAAAATAAGTGAAGAATATTTAGTTATCCAAATATTAAAAGATGCAAATACTTAACCGCTGGAAAACTTTACCGATAGGTGACACACGTTTATTTTAATCTCTAAGTTCGGTTCTCTCTTTATTACCTGATATCTGAGAGCTGCAACTGATGAGACAGTTCGTCTTTCAAACGATCTAGCTCTTTTCTAAGTGGCAGGCTATTCTCCAGCTTTTTAACAGCACTCTCCCCATTGTTATCTAACCAGGATCTAGAAAGAAAAAGAGAGAGATACGTAGTCTAGTGCTAACCGCAGCGCAAACATTTCTACTATTGAGAGACATGTGTATTACCTTAAAGCAGCCCCAACGTTTAACTGAGTTTCCAATCACGCTTCTCTCAAGTTATTGGTAAAAGACAAAGGAGGGAGAGGTCAGTGTCGACTGAGCGGCTGAGGTGAGACTCACGCTGGGCAGCGGGTCGGGTGGAATGGGCGGCGGTGCCAAGGAGCACCAGGGGGTGGACAGACCCACCTGAGAGGAGCCGTGTTTTTGGAGACTTTGGGGTAAAAAGACTAGACTGGTGAGGGGTGAAGAGGGAGATGAGGGAATAAACGCCGAGAGCTCTGGGTACTCACAACCGAGATTCAAGTAAAGGAAGAAATCACAGTCTCCCCGTTTAGAAGCGACAAAGCACTGCGCGCTCCTTGTTCGGGACGCACTGCCTTAAACGGCACCGAGACCACGACATGGTGCTGCTTTGCCGGCCGTCCATGGCAGGAATTATTTTAAATGGTGACTCGGTACACGTGTGTGCACACACGTGCGCACACGTGCACTTATATGTAACTAAAACGAGCATTTCAAGAATTGATACTTACAGACTACATTTAAAACATTTAAAAAAGCGACAAAGCAACTGGTCCCATGTTGATAAACGGTGCTATGACTTATAGTTTAAAGAACACTGACTCAGCCTATACACAAGGAGAGAGTAAGTATACATGTAAGAGTGACACCATGTCTATGAAATTCCCCAACATCCTACAGAGACAGACCCGGCGGTGCAGCTGGCCACTGTGGCTCTGCCTGGACAAGACTGATTCGGCACTTAGACACTGTAAGTGAACTATGACCACCTGAGCAAAGCTCAATTAGAAAAAATGCAAGTCTGACATTTACTGGTATCTTAGCAGCTGACAGAACAGCATTTCAATGGTCTTTCGACAGTTCAATGACATTTTTTTTCCCATTAGGAAGGACATTACCTGTGGGATTGTTTTGTTTAGATAGAAATGGATCCTATCGGCTCTTTCCAAACTCAAATTATATAATTAAAATGCATTTTTGTTATATTATTTGATAATCGTAAAATATATCCAAAATATGAAAATACTAAAATTGACAACACAGAGTAGCATTTCCTAATTTTTTTTTAGACTGGTAAATTCTTTTATTATAGTATATATTACTATATTTATAAAAAAATTCCTTTGGTATTAAAATTTTAATTTTACCCTTTTTTATATAGTATATAGTAAAGTGATTTTGAAGTAAGGTAAAAAAAACAATTTGCTGAGAAATTCAAACTTACACAGTGGGTCCTAAATTTTAGATTTATATGTAATTACCAGATGTAATATGAAAATACATTAAATAGAGCTTGTATGACCTGATGATTCTTCTATTTTGTGTTTTAAAAAACCCAACTGATTTATTTGCACAATTTCTGTGTTTCCTTTCACAACAGTAAGACTATTTCAGCCTGCACTACTCAACAAAAATAAAATTACCTAAAAAATTAAAATTCCATGTTAAATAATACCGTTGTTATATTTTTCTCTTTTAGACATTGTGTCCTGAAATATTAGAAATATCTGAACACGCTTTCAAGAGTAAATTTTGATCAGGTGAATGCAATTTATAAATCAGGTGTAGATCAGTTTGATGTACATTCGCAGAATTATTTGTAATGCTACTTCTGAACTATATAATTCCGCACGTGTTCTTTATGATTCTTCTGCAATCTACATTTACAATAAAGATGAATTAAAAAACACAAAAATAAAAATAAAAACTTAAAACTGTATGTGGTCAAAATGACCACAGGGACTAACAGGTGATAGGTACCTAAAGTCTCTTCACTGGGCAGTGGTCACTCAATTTCATGATTTGAAAACTCTCAAATGGCTCAACAATTTTATAATTATTTGCAAAATAATTACACATTAAAAAAATTAATAATTGAAACAAGACATTGGTACAGACACAATTCTGGCTTTCATAATAATAAAAAAAAAAAACTCCTGAATCCTTATCGGGAAAAACTAACATAACATGCTGAACAAGGACTCAGCAGAGGTGCCTTAAAGTGGGCAATATCCATGTTTGGGAAAAGGTCAAGGGTGGCCTGAACGGGCCCTGAGCCTGCGTCACTATGCTATCATAGAGTAACTGGGTTAAGTTAGGGAAATAACAGAAATGAACCCTTTCAAATTAGTACAGGTGTCAGGACTCCAGCATGAGCACGCTAAGGCATGCTGGGACAGGCAATACAGATTTTTTTGCAGCATTTAGTCTATAGTGCAGTTCAGTCTAAGAGCCCACAGAGCTGTATTCCTTTTCTTGCCTTTTTTTAGTGCTGTGCCGTCCTCTCCCGTCCTACCCAGCCTGGGCCTTCTGCTCTACAATCACACTTTCTTAAGGCTAATCTCAAACTCCGCAAGGTCTGATGATCTGGTTCAGGTAAGTCACTTAAGATATCGATACTCAAGAAACATAACCCATGGGCCTCCAATATAAGCATTGAAAACTAAACGAAACAGAAATCTCTACCTGCTGGATTTTAGAAGGGAGGCACTGAATGGGAAGATCTAAGGTGACACCTGTCACTTCTCAGTATTCTCTAGTTCAAGAAAAATAGGCAGAAATAAAAGATATGAAAATAATATTATACCAAGAACCGCCCACAACCTTATTCCTGAATGCCTTATGTTTCATTTAGGAGACTTCAATATTAATTTTAAATCATAGTTTTAAAGAAAAAAATAATATCTCAGTTATAAAGAAGATAAAACTAGAGTAGTGGTATAGCATAACTTTACTTGAAGCTAAGAACAGTTCTATCTGGCTGATAATGGGTTTACTTCAATGTCTGACAAGATAAAAAGCTACTGACAACTGGATTGGATAATAATGATCAGTAAATTAGAAAGTTAAATTTCCACCGACTTCAATTTCTAAAACAGTGGTCTACTTAATTTATGTTGCTATCCTCTTCAAGAGCAGACAAGTCAAAATGACATTTTTTTTGAGCCTGTCCTGGTAACTGTTAACACAAAAACTTGAATTTGAAACAAACTATACCTTTGGGGGTAGTATAGTAACACGACTTGTCTACACAATAAATTTTCCCTAAGACGATGTATCTCTTGCTGAAAACAGCAGATATTTTTTAGTAAACGCTAATGAAATTAAGAGGCACCATTAAAAAAATAATTCTTAAAAAAAATTTTTTTTTCTACATTCATTACTAAGTCACTTGCACTGCTACCATCTGTGTATTAAGCTACTTTACATTTCCATATTAAACCTTGAGTTCTCCACACTGAGCCTCTGGCATTTCACATTCACCTCCATTCAACAGTGTTTAATTCTGTTTAATAAAAATAGTTGGATGGGTTTTATGACTCTATGAGGTAGATCGATAGACACAAAGATGATTAAAACATGTTTCCTACTCTTCAAAATTACCTAATATAATATGTATGATGTAAGAAAAACCTACTTAAAAAAATTTTCCCGAACATGTTATTATAAAAAGCTTCAAATATATAGGAAAGTTTAAAAAATTGCATATTTTACAATGTCGTATAATTAGGAAAGTCTACTTTTATTAAAGACTGAGGAATTTTATTATATGAACAACATAGAAATAAATTATAACTACTCATCTTGGACAAGGAACCCAGTTGAATACCACTTATCTTGTTGAACTGACTTTTCATAGTTTTGACTTGTTTTCATTAGTTTGCCAGCTGGCTAACTCTGAGTTCTGGGTCTTTGGGATAATCTTTTCACGATGGCTGCACATCCAGCTCCAGACCAAAACTATACCCTAAAAACCATTCAACTGAACCACAGACTAACTGCTTCTCTGAATTTCTGTAGCATGTTATTCTCAAGCCCCTTAGCTTGAGTCAAGATGCAACAACTCTCATTTTTGCTTTTCTGCCTTGACTCACCCAATCCCAATTTTTTTCTCTATGCTTTACGCCAAGCATTCCCAACCCTTTGTTCACAGGGACACAAGATAAGTAAGAGCAACAGGTCTTAAGGGTGTAAGCAGAAGGTTCCTGGGCAAGGTTGAGAATCTCTCTATCTAGCACGTGCTCACAGCAGTCTAACTCCCACTGTAGCCTCTGTGTGTAACTTATCTTCGATCGTCTCTTCTGTTTTTCTAAACTAGTTTTTAAAGTCATCAGTCTCTATCCCACCATGACTGTTCTCCGTTTTTTTTTTTTTTTTTTTAGCCCGATTTCCTACTTCCCAAAGCCATGCTTTCCTTGGTTTTATTTACAGAAGAGAATCTGCACAATTAAAATCCACATATTTAGGGAGGTGACTGATCTGTTAGTGACACAGAGAGACGTATCAGAGGTGGACCATCACCACGGACCAATACACACAGACATGTACACACACGCCTCCAGACAGACACTTGTCTCCCTGCCTGTACTGGACTCTGCTGCCCTTCTGTCTCCTCATCCTTATCTGAGATCTAGCTGAATGACATGGGGAGGAATTCCCGAGTCAGTACAGATGGCCCACAGAGCAAACGCTCTGCCAGGGGATAATTTACCACGCTGTAATGAGCGAGAACCCTCTGGTAAGCCACAGATTCTTTAGATACAACCACGGGGACAGAATGTGGCTGGTCTTACTGGAGTCCGAAGATGACTTAAATCAAAATACAGTAACGGTAACTTATGGATAAATAATACAGAAACATTTTGTACATGGATTTTATAATGAAAATTTTTTTTTCTCAGTCTGTGCCAGATGGTATTTTTAAGTGATGTCTCCATGTATTTTTATTAGGTGTGGATTATTATTACACTACGGAACATTACTACTGAACTCGCCAAAGAAACTGAAAATGCTTAACACATGAAGCAGCTTAAATTTTTTTTATAGGCTTAGGTAAATCCTTTCTCCATATACCAAAGGTTACTTGAAGGGGAGAATTTTTAAAACTCTTAAACAGAACAATCTCCTGCATGTGTTTGGTATCAAAAGATCAAAGATTAAATACAATTGGAAGTATTCTGATAACTTTAAGAAACATTAGATATCTTTTTCACAATGTTTACTGGGTTAACTATATTGATAGTATCACTTTGCCTGAAAAAAAACAGACTTTATTTTTAAACATAAACTACAGAGAAGTTTAAATAAAAACTCGCACGTACGTCAGGGTTGTTTCCATTCTCAAGACTTGTTCGAGATCTTCGTCCGGATCCTTAAATCCAGTAAAGGAGTAATAAGACTTGTCCCATTTGATGGGCCTGTCAGACATCCTTTTCGCCGCTTTGAGAGGCTGAGAATGCACATTGCTATTCAAGCTTTGGATATGTTCAACTGATAAACTGCAGGAGTTGAGAATATATAATACTGTGCTTAGCAGATCTCTGGTGTGCAAAGTAAATTTGACTGCTCGAAATCCTAGAGAATATAATTCCCCCAGTGAATACAGATGATTATTTGCTTCATTTACAAATCATTTTCATGCATTTATAAAATCGAAATCTTTTAAAACATTCCATTACTGATTACCATGTACCCTACTGGCTAATCACCTGTCGATGGAATGCTACACTTCCTGTCTCCAAATCTATACCAACACTATCTTGACCTTCGTGAATTCCTCGAATTGTCAGTTCCCTTTTCTTCTAGTTTGCACGAGGGATCAAACCCATCCCAGCTCCAGAAGGGGATCCAGAATACTTCCGATGCTGCCCATAAACTTGGTCTTTCCAGTCTAAGAGACAAAAAAGCTCTCCTGTGAGCAAGTGTCTACCCATGATGGTTTCTAGTATCAAAACGAAGGGGCCTGGAGAGGAGGGAGGCCGCCTTGCGACCGTGGTTCAGAAGGGGAGAGCAGCCAGACAATTTAGTCCCTGTGGTGAAACTCAGAAACTCATCTAGAATTTTCTCTGTGACTGAAAGAGATTCTCCTCATACTTGCCAAGTAGCTAGTAACTCAATAGCTTCGAAAGTGATTTAAAATTCCCTGATTGTTTAAAAGTTAGTACTACACGATCTAACCTTGGTATTAGTGTTAGGCCCGGTTCTGGTTGAATTTACACAACTTTTCAATCAATGCTCCCACCAACTGTGCTATTATTAATCTCTCTTTTCGAATGTGAAGAAACGCAGGTCTGAGGAGGTTATAAAGAATGCCGGAGGCTTAAACCTGAGTTGACATCGAGCCAAGAACTTTCTTCCTTACAACATGTTTTCTTTAAAAAAAATTTTTTTAATTGATTTTGAAAATTATACAAATATATACATAAGTACATCTTTACTATAAAATTAGAGAGATGTGCATAGTGAAAATAAAAGTCTCCTCTTAAAAGGCGCACGACCTCGCACCTTCACTGGACATGACCGCCGTTAACACTCCTGTAATGTCTAACATGGTTGCTACTATCCGATTATGGCTGTTTCAAATAAAATTAAATTAAAAATTTAAATCTGGGTTCTGGTAACTAGCCACATTTCAAGCATTCAGCAGCCACAGGGGGCCAGCGCCCGCTGTATCGGTGCAGATACAGAATAGAGAGTAATTTATATCACTGCAGAAAGTTCTCCTGGACAGCACTGTTCTAGACCTTTCTATGCGCTTGCGTGGATGTATATCACATATGATATCATGCGTATGTGTTTATACAAACACACTGCAGTTTGAACTGTTTCTTTTTAATAGGTATCATTCTGGATAAATTACTTTGAACTTGCTTTTGTCATTTAACCTTGGTGACCCTTCCATATCTATATATACAGATCAACCTCATTCTTTTCAGTAGCTGTATGCTAATCCATATAGTGAAGGGAACATAACTTATTTATGACTTCTGAGACTGACAGCTGTAAGTTACATTTAATTTTTCACATCTCTTACACGGCTGAAAGGTATTTTCTTGTCTTTGCCAATGATGACAGATACTACAATTTAGATCGTTCTCAGTGATACATAGTCTCTTGTCACATACCCTTAAGGAATCTAGAACACGCAAACTAAGATTTTTTTAGTTGAATCACTTGAGGGTTAAGTGAGAAATAACAGCGTTATCCTAGTCAATGAAAAAGGAAAGGAAAATCCTGCATTTAAGGTTAAGAAGAAATCACTGATCCTTAGAAGAGCTAGTCAAGCAAAAAAAATCTCAGTTTTTGTCTTATCAATGCTATTAATTATTTAATCCAGGTATGGGCTGCTATACAGTTAGGAATGCCTAGTCTAGTGTGTTTATTGGCTATGTGTATGTTTCACTCTCTGAACTGTCCGGCCATTGTCCTTGCCCATTTTTGTAAGAGAGCTACCCTGTGTTTTCTTTGTGAGTCCTAAGAACTCTTTATATATAACATCATCTTTTTGTCACACATTCTGTATGCTTTCTCCCTTTTCTAGCTTGTTTTTTTCTATAATCTATTTTTGTTTAATGAATGGTTCAAAGTTACCCATTCACGGAAAGCAGATTTTTGTTTTTATTCAGCCATAGCTGACTACAAACATTTGTTTTAGCTTAACTCACAGAAAACTCTTAGTAAATTTGTAACTTGTTTTAAAATTTATTTTAATAATATAGTGTATTTCCTCATAGACCACCAAAAAGGTGTAGGGCTGAAGAAAAGATTTAATTTCAGTAATGAATATCACTAGCAAACATTTTACCTTACTATCATCTTAATTATCAATAAAAAGATGATTATGATTTCTAGTGTTTTGAAAATAAAAACTTAAAAATACTTGATCTTAATTTCATAATCAGGTAAAAAGATTAAAGACATAAAAATGTTTCAAATCTGTGTCAGAGTGCCAATCTTGTCATAACAGCAAAGGCAAAAATGATCAATAACAATATTTTTAAAGAAGAATTAATAGGTAATGTGGTATATAAATCAAAACGACAGACTAGGAATAAGGAGATACTATTTCTAGTACCAGCTCTGTCCCTAACTTACTGTGCGAAGCTTTCTAAGTTTCCCTCTATTTTTTCCCTTCCTAACAAATCAATTTGGTTTATTCTTTAACTCCATGTATATTCAATATTTAAGACAAATCTGGCTGATGGTGGGAGTGGAAGTAGCAGCTATAGCTGCAGAAATGAGCTTGACTCTCCCAAACACATAAAAATAGAAACGAACTGCTGATACTTGTAATTTCAAAAGTTGTAAAGGATGTAATTTGCCTTTATAAATCCATCTGTCACGGAGAAATCATGAAATTATGCTTAAGTATGATGTTTTTTTCAATTCCTAGCCCAACCTTGACCCTGCGTTTCTATGACCACGGTTTCAATCCGAAGGTATTCTGGTAATATCAGACTGAATGACCCTATTTAACCTAAAGCTTACAAAGAACACACTATACACAGGAAGGCGTACCGGAAGCGCTAAAGGGTTCCTGGCCATCAGAGGAGTTCTGGTCTGTTTCTCTTACATAAAACGTAAGCTGAGTTGGTTTCAAAGACTTGAAGCCTGGTTTCTGGAGGTTTTCTAAGTAGACGCTTAATCTCTGAAGAGAATTTTCATTGACTTCCTGGAAAGACACATTAAGGGGCATTTACCCACAAAATAGAACAGGGAAACAGCAGCAATTATGTCCTGACTTTTTAACACATATTGAGGGTATTAAATAGTTCAGTATTAAAAATGTTGGCATTTCACAGCATTGGTAGAGGAGGGAAAACATTCACCTGCTACTAGGCTTAATTTTTCCATACATCTTGGATTTAAAGATTTTAAATTATTAAGCATTAAATTAAATTATATTAATTTATTACATCCTGATCATTTTTATTAAATTACTACATCTCCAAGGTAACGAATATTTTTCTGTTGATTCAATTTACTAATTACTTAGAAAGGATCTGACTTTGAATAGCCAACATCTATCAAATATCATAATCGGAATATTTTTTTAAAGAAAAGAAGCAAAATTTATTTATTTTCCACTGCAAGTAGAAAAAAGTAATGTGATAATCTCCAAGAATTTTAAATTCCTTTTTGTGTTAAACCAGGTATTAATGTTAAGGAAGATAAAAGGAACCAATGAAATAATTCCAAAGCACTTGGCTTTGAAATTTACTATCTAATGTTAAAAATATCGGCCTTCCTAAGTTTATCGTAAGTTGCTTTTCATGTCGGTTTGGATTCCCTGAGTACACATTAAATGTCGCGGAGAGGTGGACCAGCAGTACGCGACGTGAAGGACAGCCATTAGGGCACCGAAAAACCTTTCTCACGTCCACCTTACAAATAAGGTTGACCATGGAATAGAGGCCTTGAAGTTTTCTTTCGAACCCTCAATTTTACTCTAAAAGCTAGTACAGAAAACATGATTACTAATACTCTTAATCACAATTATAATAGCTTTATTGCTTGCATAAAAAATGACAGACTTCATAAAAATCAACATATTTTCACTTTTCACTATCTATATTTCAAATGAGTTCAAAGCACTGATTATGATGCTCCCACAGAACAATGCAAATTTACAGAACTCTGTATTATACTGTACCAGAGGTAAATAAACTAAACAGACACGTAGACTAAAGGTTTAAAAAAATAAATAAATGTTTACCCTTTCTCTGGGGTGTTGTCCGAAGAAGTCTGGGTGCACTGCGAAGTACAACGGCCTCAAGGCATTAACTGCTTCGGCTCCTGAAAAAGCTCTTGAGTAGAGAAACCAGTGTGGAAATGCCTTCTCCAGACATAACCTTTTGAAAAGATGGGGCCTTATTATTTGTTGAGGCACGGATGTCCCCGCAGATCCCCAGTGTATACAGAGACAGCAACGTTAAAATTATTATGTAGGGAAAAAAAACCACAGAAACAAGAAAGAAACCAAGATGCAAAACTGTGGTTTTCCTGAAACCTACGAGGTTTTAAGAAGCAGTGAGTGCCACACACTTTCTAAAAACGTTGGATATACATTCTTCAGATACAATGTCAGAGAGAATGATAAATAATAATAAGAAAAAAATTCCCCCTCAAAAGCCTATTTGGAAACATTAACTGGCATTGCTGCGAATGAAGACAATTTTCTATAGAACTGTCTTTCAGATTAAAAAAAAAAAAACCCTCAATATCCATAGGGTAATCTTTTTATAGTGAAAGATATTTTGAGAATTATAATGCTTAAAAAAGAAGATACAGATGTCTCTTAGTTTATTTCCTCATTACTAGCATGCTAATATTATTCTAGTTGGATAACTTGACATTTTATTCTTAAGTTTTAGCATAATGCATTTGAGAGTGTTTTTTTAAAGTACAGTTAAATCCAAATGAAATTATTTTTGCACATTATAATTTACCTTTTCTATTCTATTAACAGGCTATGTAGAGGAGTCTCTAAATATTGGACACATTTTTGTCTCATACATTAGATGTACTGAGTCTTTTTAAAAGTTTTAGATTTTTAAAATGCTAGGATTATAGAATCATTTCTGGAGGTTTTTTCTTTTTAAACAATCTGGAGACCACCAATGTATTTTCAGATGACCTTTTGATTTGTTTTTTTGCATGTAATTGAATCTTTTATAAAGTCAACATATAGGTCGTGCATTGAAGATCAGAACAGGAGTTTGAACAGTAAAGGAAACAGTAAGCCAGCTATGAACGCCCTCAGCACAAGGCAGTGTAAATAAATGTGACAACTCTAACCCCCATCTGAACTTCGCCTCTCATTTCCAAATGTCTGGCAGACGCTTAGCCATCCTGCCAGCCTCTCAAATTTTACAAGTCTAAAAAAAGAAGCAGAGGTCATGATCTTCCTTTTAAACTCAGCCTGGATACAGAAGGCAAGGGAGCGGTTAGGTTAGACAGTTCGACCCAGGATGATCTTCCCTATTTCTGTTACCATGGTACCACTTTTCTCAGTGTCGCCAAGTGCAAAACAGACTGACCACTGCCCAAATCAGCTCAGCAACCCCACCCTATTTCCAGCTAGTCTTGAAGTCTTGTTTCTTCTCCCTTGACGATGCCCCTTGACATCCTTCCTTCATTCCGTTTTCTCTGCTGCCATTATCACCATAGAACTGGGGTGTGTAGCCTCTCAGTCTACTCACTCTCCTCTTTTCCTTAACTGCACTGTACGCAGGTTAATTTTCCTAAAGCCCCGCTATCACTACATTACCTAGTAAGGTACCCTAGATGGTCTTTTCAACTCTTGCAGAATCAAATCCACTCCTTAGTCTAGTATTTCAAGGGCTTGATAATCATGTCCCATCTATCTTTCCAACTTAATATTCAATGACTCTTTACGGAAACCCTCGGTCCCAGCCCCAATGGCCGTCTCTCCATTCTTCCCTCTTCTACGTGATGTCTAAGCTCTAATACATCCTCTGTCTGCCACTTCCACCTACCCGAACTGTGCTCACTAAACAATTACTGCACACCTACTATGTGCCAGGAAGCAGTGTACCCAGTTCCCCCAGAACCTTCCCTTCTGAATCCTCATTGTAAGTGGTCTTTACCTCTTCCACACTGTAAAAAAAGAAACCGTGTGTCTCCCCACACCACTGTAAGGTGTAGACGGCTTGTTTTCATTTGTTCTCTCCTTCCACCGACCCATCCTCAACTACCGCTGTATCCCGCAGGGCGGCGTTCCGCACATGTTGCTGTTTGCTATGTGAGCCTGGGTCTGCTGAGAAGCAGAGGCCCAGACAGGATTAGATGGGCAAGAGAATTACTGGGAAATTTAGAAGAAGGTAGGGAGAGCTTTCAGACCACGGCGCAGGCCTGACGCCTGCGGAAGCAGCGGGGTTTGGAAGGAGTGCTGGGTAGGAAGTCTTGGGCTGCAGCAGAGTTCCAAGAAGGGCTCAGCTGTGCCGACGGGGTCCGTGAGCCAAAACCACCCAGTGCAGGAGTCCTGTGTCTTGCTGAAATGAGCCCGGCTTAGGATTCTGATGATCCATACATACATAGCAAATACAGCAGTCAAGTGACTTTACGATTTAAATGGAAAGTGGTTTTCCATATGACGGCAGTAGACTTGAGGGCAACTGTGCCAGGGACAAATGCCATCTTTTTTTCCTCTTGAGCTTTCCTCATTTAACTATTCTGAAAGGTGGCATTCTTTTCACTTTCTGCTCTGAAGGGACTCATGCAGGATCTGGCTGTTCCTGTAATTTTTCATTTTCTTTCTTTTTTTTCTTGCCTTCTCCCATACTATAAAATAACTTTAGAACTTAGAAAATAACAATAAGATCAGCCAAATGCATAACAGATATCCTCCCCATACTAATTACAGATTGGACCATAAAGCTTACCTCCTTACAGGTCTCAGGTGGCAAAACATTTCTGAACATCTGTGTACATCCACTTCCAGGCATCCATTAACTGCTTAAAAAGTTAAGCAGACAGCAGTAAGGAACAAGTGGAATGTGAAAATAAAATCATTACCATTTACATCGGCAACCACCAAAATGATATACTTAGCTATAAATCTAACAAAATATGTACGAGATCTACGTGAAGAAAACCACAAAACTCTGATGAAGGAAGTCAAAGAAGAACCACAGAAACAGAGAGATAGTCCCTGGTGATGGGCAGGAAGAGCCGATATTGTCTGGATGTCGGTTCTTCCTAACTTGCTGTACAGATCCAGTGCCTTCCCAATGAAAACCCCAGGGAGTTACTTTACGGGTTTCAACAAACTCATTCTAAAGTTTCCACGGAGAGGCACATGACATGGAGCAGCCAAGCCAGCACCGAAGGACAGAGGTGGGGGACTGACCCCACCCAGCATCGAGACTTACTCCTAAGCTACAGGAATCAGGACGGGCGGTACTGGTGAGAGAACGGACAAAGTGAACGTCGTTCAGACGAAACACCTGCGCTCTCTCTCTACCGGAAAACGCAGAGAGAACGAGAAGACACGCCGCATCTGGGAGAAGATGTGTGCGAAAGGCACTCCTATCTGAAGAAAGACTGTTACCCAAAATACGAAAGTCTTTATCCAGAATCTTCTAAAAAAATCAAATTCAGACTTAGTGAGGACAGCACAGGTACAAGCCCCAAAGCTTGCAAAGGAAAGACTAGAAGGACATACCTGGGCAATCTGTAACTAGCTATCTCCAGGTGGTAGGATATTGTTTTAATATTTTTTTTCCTCCTAGTTTATTGACCATGAACATGTGACATGATCTTAAAACAAACAAACAATGTTTTTGTCAGACAAATTAAACGAAGAAAACAAATAGAGCAGGAATGAGTGTTGTTCACTCAAGTGTTGGGGACGGGCTCCCAGCTCTGGGAAACCTGCCCAAAGACAGCCCGGGGCTGCGTTCCGAATCTGTCTCAACAAGAAACAGCTCTCCACACTCACATGTAATGACATTTCATTTTTTACATTATTAAAAAAATCTATGCCATTTGACTACAAAGATACTAATAAGTGAGCTAAAACTGTGGCTAAGTGATGAGGACTAATGCTGGAGAGCACAGGATCATGCAAGGATCCGAATGAGAAGATGAAATACTATGCAGCAAAGCGCCAACCGCCATCCGTGATTCAGCATAAAATCATCCGAAACGCAGGCTTGAAAAGCTGAAATTACCAAACCACGCGCCCAAGCCTCTGACTGCAGCAATGCAACCTGTTCTGATTGTCTTTTGCAGCACGATCTTAGAAATCCATAAAACCGAAATGCCTCCATTTGACGAACAACATAGGTGATCTCAAAAACACGCTTTACTCGTTTCAAAAGCAACATGTCAAAACGAAATACTGAAACTTATGATAACTTATTTGAAATAAATGTTTTGAAGTTTGAAAGTTAAAGCACACAAAGAAACAATAAAACCTTTGAAATCAATTTCGAAAAAGACTAGCTGGTTCAAATCTGAATCATAAAGAATTTCAGAGGCAGGCAGCCAAGACACTATTCAGGAATTTACATATCTACACATTTATGGGTAAAAACTGATAGGAAATGTAGCTGATTTAGCCAAGAAAACAGCTTATAGGATTTAAGAGTTAGTTCAGAATTAGTCTCCAAAGAATTACCTACAGCAAAATTACAAAAATTAAAAAAAGTATCCTTCATAACTTTCGAACATGAAATGGAACTTAGAGTATGTTGTACAGAGAATTATAGAGCATGTTTTAGAAGCGTTTCCATGAAAAATATCAAAGCAAGAAAAAGTTCCTGTACTTAAAGTATTGGTCTTCGGTTATCCAGAAAAATTATTCGTTGATCACTTTGTATCACAGGGCATAACTAAACTACTGCTGAGCAATGACTAATAAAGGACCTTAGTACTTGGAAATGAGACAGCAGATTTTCCCAATGAAAATAAAATGTTCTCAAATACAAGTCTGAACATTAAATCATGGTTTCTTGATTTAGAAAGAGAAAACATAAAAAAAAAAATCAGGCCATTATAAAGAATCGGTGTTTCTTGCCTTTTTTTTTTGTGACTAGGTTATTTCTTAGAAAGACTCACACTGCAGTAGAGTAGGAGAATTAGAATCAGGCCTGTGCTAACACGGTAGCTGCTAGCTGCATGTGGCTATTCGAACGCTTCAAGTATTTTAAGTGTGAAGTACCCATTGGCTTTTAAAGATTTAGTACCAAAAAAGTGCAAAGCATCTCATTTTTTTTTTTGTATCAGATATGGAAATAATGTATTAAAATGCATTTCCCTTGTTTCTTCCTGCTTTTTAAAAAGCGAAACACAACCTGGTTTTAATTCTTTTGCAATTTGCTACTAGAAAACTTAAAATTACACCTGTGGCTCACATTGTATTTCTACTGGATTGTGCTGGTCTAAGCCAGTGCGAGTCAAAACCACTTTGTCAGGACCCTGTCAGGGAAGGCGGCCTGCACAATGGTGAGGGAGGGTGGGCTTGAGCGTCTGAGATCTGCATTCAAATCTTGACTCCAGCTCTAACTAGCTGAGTGAGCAAGGGCAAGTTATTTCTCCTTCCTGTTTCCTCACTTGGTAAATAACACAGGTGGTCCGAGAGCAGTCTATTCTGCTATTAAAAAAAGTTTCTTGGATGGGAATTAGATTTTGTGCATTTGCAACCGGTAAACAGAAAAAAGATGTTATATGACATGCAGCTTTTCCCCAGCATGTTAATGATGTGGAGTGATCAGAGGTGGGCTTTCTACAATTACAAAAAGGCTTTAGCTATACTTAAAGACTTAAGCGGAAACCTGAAAATCCCCCAGGAGTTCCTTTCTTGGATCAAGAAGCAGATGGTTGGTGGCTTCAAGTATGCTGCACTTCCCACCACACCAAGCAACCTGGAAGCTGCTGGTACAGATGAAAAAGGTAGAGATTTCCGCAGGTCTTACTTTGACTGGTGTATATGGTTTCCGCATAAACCCTGTTATTTTAGTGTATCATCTTGCAGAGTGTCAGGATTTCCAGGAATGTGTACATGTCGTCACAGTGGAAGCACCTGTGTAATAGGGACTATCACCACGGACTGCCCTTTAATTTGAAATTTAAACATTTTCATTAAGTGAGACTACTCTGAGCTAAGACGATGTAACAGTCTGCTAGACAAGAGTCGTCGGAAACTTGATCTTTGTTGTACAAAATGTCTAATTTGGTGAGTAAACATCTTATCAAATTTTGTCTTTATAAAAAAGCAAAAAATTACAATTCTAACTAATACTAGCAATAACGATTAACAAGTTTAATACAAGTGAAACAATGATAAACATATTGTTTGGCCTTTTTTCTGATACTCACTAAAGTTATCTTTGCTGTGTATTTAAGAAAAAAACGTTGCAAGACACATGTGAAATACTGGAAATATTCATTAAAGGCTGTTTCTAAAAGATGAAATGTAATCTAGAACATTATGATTATTTTTTAGGTCTCTGGATATGAGATCCTACATCAGATTTTTGTACACGTTTTTAGGAGCATATTATGTATTAAAGTAGGGGCTATATATCTCACAGGATTTTTGTGAAACTTATGTAAAATGATGTACATAAGGGATTTAGCATGGCAACTATTATTATGATATAATTCAGGGTGTATGAAACCTATAAAATTCTTTTTTTCCCCTCCTAATAAAGCTTTACATGTAGCTGGAACATGCAGTTAAATACAACATTTTATCTGAAAACAAATTTTGTGACTGGAAAATTCAGAATTATCAAAATAAGGAATCAATGCCTAAAAGTCTTAAAAAAATAGAGTGCAAGGCCACATATAAGCCAATAGGTAGAAATTAATGGTTTGATTTCACAAACTTCAGGGAAAAAGTTGAAACTATCAGAACAAATAAACATGGCTGTTTATGTTTACTATTTGAAGACAAAAAAAGTTACCACTTTCTAAGCAATAAAGAGACAATTTTCCATGGTAGTAGCATCTCTTCCAAAAAACAAACCAACCAACCAAAAACCCTGAAGTGTGTTTAGTAAAGTTATATCGTGCTGTTGGAACTGCTTTTTTTTAATGAATTAATAAAAACAGTGTTTTTCAACTGAGAGGTGGAGGGGCAAGAGGAGGGAATGTGACTTATTTTCTTTTTGCCAAGAATCCCTACTTTTCCCCAATAGTGGGCAATTCCTATTTCTACAGGAAAATGCCTATATACATAAAAGGATATTGATTTAGTAATTCCAATATACACTCAACCAAATATTTTTCTAGAATGATCATTTCCTATTTAAATCACTGAAAAAAAAAATGAAAAAATTTTTTTCTGGTTCTTTTTGAAGAACCAGAAAGGAAAGATGGTTTCCCCTTGGAGTTCTGTGAGCTTTTTGAATATTTCCTATACGATCTCTTTTAAGAGTGGGCTCTGACAACTAAGGGATAAGGAGGGTAGAAGAAAAGGAGAAAAGGAAACCACTTTTAGGGAAGTGGTTCTCAAAGCAGCGAAGGCATCACTGGGAACTTGTTAAAAATGCAAATTATCAGGGCTCAGCCCAGACCCGTAAAATTAGAAACTGGGTGGGGCCTGGCAATCCATTTTAACATGACTTCAGGATTTCGATGCACACTATAAAGTCGGAGAACCACTGCTTAAAGAAATCCTGATTCTATCATTTTACAGGACTGTAAAATCAGGAAACTTTTAAAAGTTTACAGGCAACTTTTAAGCTTTAATTCTTTAAAAATACTTGTTTAATACAAACTCAGGGAAAGATCTTTAGATCCTCTGTTGTATGTTAAAAAACCAAATGAAGTTTTAAAGTTTTGCTTGAACTAGTTTCCTGTATGGTTTACCCACCTCTTGAGATTAAAGAAAAAAAAAATTTCTAAGTGGAAGCAGTTAAAGCACAGCTAGAGGGCAGGCTGAACCTCTTGCCTTTTCATGTGGCACAGATCTTGGGTCAGCCCTCTTCTTTGCAAGACCAAGAACTCAATTTTATCACTTCGGCCAGAAATAAACAGGTCTCTGGAAAACAAAACCATAGGAGCCCGATAACTACAATGTCAACATTTTAATTTACTATGAGAAATACAATTGCTAAGACTAGAAGATTCAGCTCTGCAGTTCTTCCCCTTACAGGACTAGCTACATAGAAAAATTACTATCAGCAGACGAATATACACTGTTTCAGAGTAGAGTCGGGTGCTCTTGTCTGCTAGCGAGAAATAACAGGAAAGCCTGGGACACCCAGGTCAACTGCAGGGTTCTAATCTTCAGACAAATTCTGACATGGATGGTTCTTGTACCTATCCCAGGTAGCATACTATTCTTCCTTTTGGAAAAGACTCAAGCATGCTACAAAATAATTAAAATGGTTACACTGTCTTGTCAGACTTGGAAGGCACCCTGGGTTTTTAATTAACCAACAGGCATTTACCAAATACTTCTGTGTCACGTTCTGTGCAAAGTGCTGGGAATAGAGAAACATGACAATTCCACCTCTCCAAAAATGTACAGCCCTAGGAGAGGGGAAAGACACAATCAGGTAATTACAAAACAATGCAGTATATGAAATGGTAACGTCCATGTAGAGTATTATGGGAAACTCCCAGACGCTACCCCTAGAATGGGTGGCTGTGTAAGGTGTTTTGTAGGGAGACGGTGTCCTCTCTGTGCGAAAGTTGTAATATGGGGATGATGGGAAAATTCATTTATAAACCATTGTAAATGGCTTCTATAACCCACTTAAAAGTGATATTAGCTTCTATTTCATAAAATGAAAATTTCTGATTTTAACCTAAATTCTGTGCTGTTAAATGAGGCATTAAATCTGCTGTGCAGTTTCAAATAAAATTCGGTAGAAATTGGTGGAAAAGCCAAATTATGGGTAGTTTAAGAAAAACTGTTTTGTTTTGCTTACTTTTGATAGATACACAAACAGTAATGTGTTTGACAAACACAGGTCCTATGACTGATCTTTGGCCATTTGGCATAATTTTTTTTTGAAAGTAACTTATTTTAACGAAGTTAATATCCTCAGGCTACTCTCATTTATTGTGAATTCCCTTAGAAACTATCTTGTACGGTTTTTTAAAGCAGTTTGTTCCAGCAAGGAGGGATAAAGGCGGGAAATTTTTTCATTGCTTTTCAGCTGAATACTTCCCTGGGAAGGAAAAAAGGCACAGAAAAAAGAAAAAGCAGGAAGTCCTATTAGATAAATTAATAATAAACTGTGGCAAGAGCAAAGTAAATACTTCAGGTTCCTTTTCTAGATCTTTTGCTATGAGATTTGAATTATCACAATTTCCTATGAAAAGTTAAAGATTCGGGGCAATTTTATAGTCGGAAAAATAATAAGTGGTCTTTGGTTTCTCATTTCAAAACAAGTTAAGGCAGATGCGCTGCGGGCACTCCGGCCTCTGGCATTGCCTTGGTTCAAAAGTTAGCACATCCAGCTAAGGCGACGCTGCGCGCTGCCCGCCGCGACCCCCCTTTCTGCCCCGAGCAGCCTGAAGGCACAGCTGGAGCCCCTCCCCTCCTGCTCCTTACAGTTCAGGTAAGTGTCCACGCGAGGGCTTTCTCCGACCTGTTTCACCTCCCACCGGGTACCAGCAGGGAGGACGGTCGCTCCTCCCGCAGGGCTGTGCGGGGCCGCGCGGGCCGTCCCGGGGCGCATGCGCACCGGGGCGCCAGCCCGGCCGCCGAGCGCGCGCCGCAGGGCCCGGCACCAGCCCTCGCCCCGCCTGAGGGCGGCTGCGACGAGCTCCGACGCGCAGCGCTCTCTGCGCCCCGACCCCTGAGAGCTCGGCGGGGCGCGCGCCGCTCCGCGCGGCCATCCGACGCCGGCCGCGGCGGGTCGCTGGAGGTGAATCCGGACGAGGGGCCGGGGCCGCAGCCCGCGCTCTCATTGGCTGGAGCGCGTCGGGCCTTCCTCCCAGGGGCGCCTGCGCGCCGCCCGCGCTCGGGTTAAAACCCGCCGGCGCTCCCTGCCCCGCGCTGACGTCGGCGCCCAGGTGGTCGCCTCGCCTCCTTCGCCGCTTTGAGGCCGTCGCGCTGCTGCTTTCTTACCGCCCGGCCCGGAGGGAGCGCCGCGTGCTCCGCGCAGAGCTGTGGGACGCGCGAGTGAGCGCCGCGATGCATGAAGGACTGGGCTAGTGGGACTCGGAAGCGATTGGGCGGCAGGTGGCGAGACGTGGCCCGGGGGTCGGTGGAGGGGGCGGGGAACGAAGGGCGACTGAGCACGCGCTCCGGCCTGGAGCTGGGGGACGGTGCGGGGGGGGGGGCGCTAGAGGACGCGCATGCGCCGGCTCCTCCAACCCCCGCACCCCGGGTACCCGAAGACAGGGCTCCGGCGGGTCCGCGGAGCTTTCGGACTGTCCAGATTTTACAGGCCTTATTGCTGCATGGCCTGTGGCTGTCCTTACATAAATATACCTAATTAAAAAAAAAAACTTTTCTCCGGTTTGCATTTTCCTTTGACTTTGGCTATTTTCAATATATGGCTATTTTCAAACCTTAGGCATTCTCCACTACCAGCTTGGGCTTTTGCTGTTAGTTGTATTTTGCTCCTGTGACTTTGATTACCCCTAGAAACTGCCACAGGTGAAATTAGGCAAATACAATAACCGCTGTTTTCCCTTTTCTGCCTTTTGGCATTGTTGACCGAGGCAAAAAGAAAAAAAAAGAAAAAAAAAAGAAAGAAAAAAAAATAGCCTCCTTTTGATAGAGCCCTAAGAGCTCTTGATTTCTCACTAGACACAACCTGATGATCACTTGTGATCCATGCTATTTTTTCCCTAAAAGCTTCATTTATCATCTCGCGTCTTCATCCTTTCAGATCCTATTCTGCTAACATCTAAACAGTCTCATATTTCTTTAATTCTTCCCTTTGGGTTTTAGTTACCACCAACAGAAAAGACTATAATTGCCCGTTTACCATTCTCCGCTCGTCTTCAAAGCGTACTACCACCTCAAACTGACGGTAGTACTCTCCAAAGCTGTTTTATTTTCTAGGTTCCGCATTCAAGTAATTGCAGTTGTGGTCAGTCACCCAGTTTGTTCAGATTAGAGACCTGATCATCTTTCTGGACGTCTCCCGCCCCACTTCCCACATCTCATTCATTATAGAATTCATTCCATTCATCATAGGCATTTTGCTAAGTGCTAGGAATTAACTTTTTTAGTCTTGTGAGGTTATAGACTTATTCTAAAGGCGTTGCCATTACCACATTTTGGGAACTCCTTTAAGAAGTATTTTCAGTTTCCTTAGTCATGATTTAGTCTTTTATTACTGTATTCAGACTTTTTCTCTATATGATTTAAAATTATTTAAAGTATCAAAGATTGTGGATGACCACCTGAAGAGAATGGCTGTTGCAGATTCTGAAGCTGACTCAGAAAAGGAGTTTTAACTTCCTAACATGGTTTAAAAGGAACGATTCTTAAAAAAAGAAAAGATTGATCCTTGTTTGGATATTTAAGTTCTGGTATATTTGTTAAAAATACTGTTTTCTTTAGCCATACCTAATGTAACATACAGAAATGACAGAATTTCAAAATACATATAGTATTCAAGATAACACTAAAGAAAACCTATTCACAGGATAATTAAAATTTTTTTGGTATATAACTCAGGAAGTACTCTGGAATTTTAGTGTTGTCATTTTTCAATATTATTTTACTCTTCTATTTTATAGATGTGTAATAGGCTTTAGAAATTGGACTACGTATACACTCAACCTACTTCATACCCCTAAAAGTTTCTCTGAAAACTCCAAAGTTACTTGCTTACATATTTTCCCTTTTGTGTCTCCCTCTTATTAAATGCTGCACGACATTCATTTCATGATTTTCATTGGATTTCAAAATAAAAAGGGATTTTCCATATTTAGGTTTACCTAAATTAAAGAGAAGTCAAAAAGTAATTTGAAAAATCACTTTTCAGTGTGGCTAAAACCATTACAAACTATATATGTCAATCAATTTTTAGTGTTTGAAAATTATTACTGTAAATCAATAAAAGGCAAAAGCTGGACATAGTGAAAACCATCTTTATTTTTATTGCCTTTTATTTTCAACAATGATTACTTAAACTTAAAAAAAAAAAAAAGCCTTTATAAACTAATGGTTATTGAAAAGCCAAACCTTTCCAGCCCACTTCATGTTCTCTTTCAACCACTTCAGGGCAGAACAATGTTCCAAACTATAAACCTGTTCCTTATTAACATTGACGGTCATGTGCTTAATGAAAAGCTTTGGATCTGATAAACGAGCAGCCATAATTAATCTTTCCACAGCAGCCTGATAATCGTCCTTGCTCCGAGATTTGTTTTCTTCACATCTACGAAGTTAACAATTCACAAAGTCAGAACTCTAAAAAGAAGCTCTAGAGTTTCAAGAGACAGTTATTTTCATTGATTAGTACTAAGCTATGACAGTTTTCACTACATTATTCTACCAGGGTTTTTCAAACTTTTTTGACCATCACACGTAGTAAGAAAGATGTTTTACACTGTGACCTGGTATATAGCCTCATGATAAAAACAGGTAAAACTCTGACAAAACAACATGTACCTTTATGACAGTGTACTCAATTTTCTATTCTCATTTCTTCATAACGTGGTTGCAGCCTCATAAATTGATTTTACCACACAAATGGGCTACGACCCGCAGTTTGAAAAACACTGATCTAGAACTCAGCTAATAACCTCAATCTTTGTATTTTCAAAGTTAAAAATCACATAATCATTCATTATAATGCATAAAAATATTGAATTTAATCAAGTTTGGAGTTACCGACATGTTTTACCTTGATATTGGCTATTTTTAATAAGCATATACTTAATATGTAGGTAACATTTGGTAACGAATTGTAGCTATAATCCTTTACTAATAATTTTGGTTATTTTTCTTCAGTCCTGATTTGAGATACTTCACAAAGTTCTAAAATTTGTTTTTCTAATACCTTTTATACTAGTCTCCAGATTTCATAAAATGCAAGCCTTACGGCTGTTTTTCGTGTGGGATCGGGAATGGGCAGTATTTAGAGGTGTGGCTGTTAGAGTAAACACTGTTTTTCTGTGTTTGTCGTGTCCTCTCGGTCCCTCGGGGGCCCAGCAGCGAGGCCGGAGGATGAGCCTACCTGCACTAACACCAGTGTCACCCACAGTGCTGGGCGTGAGGACTTCCACCTGGAACAGGAGCCAGTGGTTGAAGGAAAGATTGGCCAGGGGCCTTCTAGTACCTTCTGGCTTAGGAACTGGTGCCTGGAATCTGGGGCTGGGCCATGTGCCAACTATGTGCAGTTTTAGAAACTAAAGATGAATAAAATTCTCTCTCATGGAGATTAATGTAACAAGATGGGGTTCATGATAATAGAGAAAACAGTATCAGTGTGGACAAAATCGGAGCTCTAGGCACGCCACTAGTTATGCACTGAGGTCACGAATACCCCCAACTCAACAATGAATACAGAGGCTGTATGTGTATGGAAAATGAAAAACTAAGAGAAGACCAAACCCTCATTAGGATGATAGGGACCCCCAATGCCTCAGCCACTGTACTGCACAGTGGTAAATAAGGGAGTCCTCGGAATAGAGCTATAATGAAAGAATGCTAATTTTAGTTGGTTTTAAAAAGGTGGCCCTAAAACGAATTATTTCCCAATTCTTCTCCCTTTAAGTATGAGCTGGATTAAATGACGTGTTTATCACAAGGAATAAAGCAGAAATGACAGTGCGACTTTGGCCACTAGGTTGTCAGATGACAATTCTCTGTGGGTCTCTTGCATTTTTGGAAATTTTGAGAGCAGAGACACTGACTACCCCTTGTCCTGGATTTCAGGACGTTTGTGGAGGGGACAGTGTTGAAAGAGCCTGGGGCAGAGAGCAGCTGTGTTTACAGCCTCGCGAGGCAGAGACAGTGTATCCCTGCAGAGCCAAGGGGCAGGCGCGCTTATTTCCCATTACGGGAGATTCGGGTTCCTGAAGTTCAGGATTCCTCTCCTGTGACAGAACCCACTGCATGTGCAGGTATCCTCTGGGCCCATACGTGGGACTTGGGAGCAACAGGAAGAGATACAAATATGCAGATAATCCTGCTGCTTGCTATACCACGAGTAATAAAGTCCTATTCCCAACCCAGGAGCCTCACGTCTTGTGCTGAGGACCCATGAAACTGGCATGCTGACTTGTAGCCGGCAAAGAGGGTAAAATCTCAGAGCCTTCAGTTCTTGATACAGGTCACAAAGACACTATAGCTTTCTCCTGCTTTTTCTCTCCTGGAGTGCTTACTCTGAGAGCAGTTAGCTGTTATATTATGAAGACACTCCAGAAACCCATGGAAGGACCCTTGTAGAGAGGAACAGAGGCTTCCTGCCAATAGCCATGTGAGTGAGCCATCCAGGAAACGGATCCTTCAGCGCCAGTCAAGCCGTCAGGTAGGTGACTGCAGCTCCTGACCACATCCTGACTCCAACTATGTGACAAACTCTGAGCCAAAACCATTCTGCTCTGCTACTTCCATATTCCTGACCCACAAAAACAAATAATATATTTGCAGTTTTAAGCCACTAAGTTTTAGAATAATTTATATACAGTAATTGATAACTGATAGAATAGTCAATCTGAGGATCTGGTTTGTAACACCAGTAAACTGAAGCAAAATTCTTGTCAAGAAGCTCTAAAACAGGAGTTCCATGAGATCTTCGTAATTCAAGTTTGCTGGATAAGGCTGACAAGAAATTGGAGTGCTATAAGCCTAAATTCTGGAACCCAGAAAAAATTATTTGAAGGGATCTATTCTGGTCCAACAGCTACATTATAATATTTATGTATTTACTGCAACGTTTAAAATGTGAAAACTAGGCTAATGGGTTTATTTTCAACAGTATTTTTTTTTTTTTAATTTTATTTATGCCTATAGCACCTGGTCTTCTTAAGTGGTCTCCTAGCCAATTACTAACCAGGCCCAACCCTGCTTAGCTTCTGAGATGAGACATTGGGCTTATTCAGGGTGGCATGGCCAGAGACCATGGACCATGGCTCCACTGGGGTGTGAACCCAGGACCTTCTGCATGTAAAGTAGATGTGCTAACCGCTACACTATGAAACCACATCCTCAACAGGATTCTTGATTGAACTTAATAAATTATCATATATTTTCCTTTTAGACCTGGTTCTGTGTTGACCAAAAAGATAAATAACTTTTAGGTACCTATTTAAAAGCTATCAGTACATGAAAAAGATTGATACCTAAAGAGGACCCTTTCTTTGAACATCTAACAGCATCTTTGAAGTTGTTAAAAGTTTTTGTTGAATGCTACTAATCTGGTTTTAAGTCTCAAATAGGTCATATCCTTTCTCTATTTAAATGTTACCAAAGTTTGTAAATACACAATATGCAATTATATAAATGTATATATACGCACATATATATACATACACAAACAAAAATATATAAATGTATATAACATTTACATTCTAGGGCAGGTGTAGGAAGCCACGATCTGCTTTCAGGATGCAATTAGAAGTTATACCAACCAACCTTTTCAAAACTATCTGCAGCATCTGTGTAGAAGTACCAGGACTCTGAATACTACTAGCGTTAGATACCAGGAAGATTTCAATAGCTAAAAGCATTTCAATCTCAGATAAATAAGAAGGAATCAGTAGAAGTTTTCGGTATAAATTTCCCTCTAATGGTGGATAGCAGCCCAATGAAAGAGCACCTGAAAAATCAAATAATGGATCAAACTTTACTAAAACGTCAATAGGTGAAAACCTAGATTTCCAAAATATCCATAGGCAATAATCACATTACCAAATTATTCTTCACATTAGAAGCAGATAGATTACATGAATTATGTGGTAGTGAGGTTATCCTAGTACATGTGAAATTATTCTTTGTAAAATGTTTTTGAAACATTAAATATAAAGTAGAAATATGTTAAACTCTCTGAACCATTTTTGAGCCTCATTGTGGCAACTACACACATTTATTTTAAGCCACAGTCAGTGCAAATACTTTTGGAATAATTAAAAAACCAGAATAGTATACAGGGAATATTATATTGTTATCTTTTACTAAAACCAACTTAACTCTATGTACAATTTGCTTAAAATGTTTTAAGATAAATTTCTTTAAGAAATCTTTCCAATGTGGATGATGATGGCTAATCTTTGAGGACATACTGTAGGTTTTATCTACATGTTTATCCCATATTATAGATAAGGGGCTTTGGGTAAAGCACCTTGACCTTCTGACTCCAGATTTTGGATTTCTAACCACTAGGTAGTCCCAGCTCTAAAGAGAGTTCCAATGATATTTTGAATGTCAACATTGACTGATAAGTTACTGTAAATTACTCATTTAAGTTCATAATTCAGGTATATTAATTAAACCCTCTCTTCACCGCCCCCCCTCCGCCCCCAAATACTCTTTACTTATAACTTTACTTGCATTTCTAACCACTAGGTAGTCCAGGTCACTTCCAGGACTAACAAACTATTAACTCATTGACTTTCCTAGCTACTGGTAGGTATAATTTACATGCATTCATGTTTTACTTTTCCGACCAGAAGAGGAAAACAAAAAATAACAAATTAAGTAGAAATTTACAAAATTCACTAAAAATTTACTTTCTCCCCTCTAAAATCAAATATGAAAAGAAAAATACTCCCAGTTGATTTTAGTGGAGGAAGTAATGGGGAGACATACTAATAACATCTCCCCTTCCTGACTTTTTGGCTCTGAGAGAAAAGCGGTATTTTTAGGACAAGGGAGAACAAATCAGGAGCATCGGGAAGGCAACAATTTTTGTCTGATTAGTTTGGGAACAAAAGCAAAGCAGAGTCATCAAGAAAGTGAAAGACAACTCACTGAATGGAAAATAAGTATTCGAAATTCATGTAGAATCATGAAATTCACAGGACTTGTATCTAGAGTGTGTGTGTGTATGTATGTATGCACATATGTGTGTACATGTGTACGCATGTATACACACACATGCACTCTTACAACTCAACAAGAAAAACCCAATTAAAAATGTGCAAAAAATGGGTAAAGGATTTAACAGACATTTCTTCATAGAAGATTCACAAATGACCAATAAGGAAAAGATGCTCAACCTCATTAGTCATTAGGAGCATGCAAATCAAAACCATAATGAAGTATCACTTTACATCCACTAGGAAGGCTAAAATAAAAAACACAGTAACAAGTGTTGATGATGATGTGAAGAAATTGGCAATCCCATACATGGCTGGTGAGAATGTAAATACAAAACGGTGCAGCTTCCTTGGAAGACAGATTGGCAGTTCTTCAAAATGCTAAACATAGATTTACCATAAGAGCCGGCAGTTCTGCTCCCAAAAGAAATGAAAATGTGGGTCCACACAAAAACTTGCATGTAAATGTTTACAGCAGTGTTATTCATAGAAGCCCCAAAGTGGAAACAAATCTAATGTCTATCTACTGATGGATAAACAAATTCCATCCAATGGAATATTATTCAGCAATAAAAAGGAATGAAATGTTGCTATGTGCTACAACATGAACCTTGAAAACATGCTCAGTCTAAGAAGCCAGTTGCAAAAACTACATATTGCATGATTCCGTTTATGTGAAATGCCCAGAATAGGCAAATACATAGAAACGGAGTTATATCAGTTGTTGCCTGGTGCTGGGTCTGGCAGGAAACATCCAGGGAACGGGGAATGAATGCTAATGTGTTTAGGGTTTCTTCTTCTGGAGGTGCGGGACATGTTCCCAAATTAGACTGTGGTGATGGCTGCATAACTCTGTGAATATAACAACTACTGCACTGTACACTTTAAATGGGTGAATTTTATGGAATGTGGAATTATCTCAATAACTGTAAAGATATATTTAAAAAAAAAAAAACACAAAACAAAGGCATGGGCACCACAGCCCTACCGGTACTAGCAGATGTGATCGCACGGTCCCCCTTCGTCCTTGGGGGAGATGATCTGAGACGCCCTGTGGATGCCTGGCACCATGGACAGTGCTAAACCCTACACACACCACGTTTTTTCCTATACATACAGACGCTTTACAGCTTCTCTTTGGCATGTCTGAATTGCCAGCATCACTACTCTCGCGCTCTGAGATGATTATGAAGTACCACGAGGGTTACTTGAATATGAGCACTGCGATACAGTGATAGTCGATCTGACAACAGGGACGGCTACTCAGTGATTATCGGGCAGGAGGAGTCTACTGTGTAGATATGCTGGTCAAAGGAACGACTCTTATCCCTGGCAGGACAGAGCAGGTTCTACCACGTTACTCAAAATGGAGGGAAAATCAAAACATATGATTTCTGGAATTTTCCATTTAACACTTTGGACCACAGTTGACTGCAGGTAACACACTGCAGAAAGTGACACAGTGGATGAGGGGGGCCTACTGTACTGTATAAGGCATTGAAAGGCTTTTCCAGCCAGTGTTAAGCTGTGTGTGAAGATGAATCTAAAGAGAGTTCCATTGATATTTCTAATGTCAACACTGTCAAGAAATGAGACGTTCTGAAAACTGACCAGTGGCTGTAAATTACTCATTTCATTTTATAATTCAGGTACTAAACCCTCTCCACCCCCCAAATACCCTTTGCTTATAACTTCACTTGCATAAGTCCCAGAAGTTTCACTGCATATAAAATTAGGCATAGATGTGTTTAGATAAGGAGAATGTGCTAATAACAAAGGTACTGACTTGTACCTAGTCATTAACAGATTGCTATAAAAAAAAATCTTTAAAAATAAATTCTTATTAGGGTTGGAAAAATCTTGGGGGATGAAGAATGACTGCTAATGGAGATGGAGTTTCTGAAAATGTTCTAAATTGATCATGTGATGGTTGTGCAACTGTAAATACACTAAAACCATTGAATTATATATAATGTGTTAAATGGGTGAACCATATATCTGTATGATATTTGAATTATATCTCCGTAAAGCTTATTACATATATTTTAATACAATTTTTAAAAACACATGATTAAGTTTAGCTGCTTTAATACAAAATTTTCTTTCCAACTAAAAAATAGAAAGGTTCATGTGAATCTCATTTAAATGTTTTCAAGCTTATATTTTGTTCCTGTAGCATACAATACCTTCTGATGGCATTTTCCTCAAATTAAACGATTATTTGGAAATGAATAACCCCATTTATATTAAAATCAAAAAGTTATAGCAAATAGTATGTATATACTTTGTGTGTGATTTCTAGCAGTCTGCAGGGAAATAGTATGAGTTGAAACATAACCACAAAATTGAAATGAGGTGTCATAAACATACAGTTCTACCTTATCTCTAAATTTATGATTGTCCTTTTAAAAAAAATTCTGCTTTCAAAACTTTTTAATGTCACTTAAGATAAGAAATACATTTTACATAATGACCCAGTATACATATATAAAATGAAATGAAAATTTTATCAAATAACTTACTACCTGTAATGCACATTAATACGTATTTTCCCATTTCAATGGGAAAAAAGTTACCACCTGCTAACCTGATCACAGCTGGTAGTGTGAAAAACACTTCCAAGTTCAGAGAGGTTTTTGTGCAGGGAGGGGTGGCTGGGATGTTTGACACATTTGGCACAGTGGTGACACACAGTAGGTACTTAAGTGTTTGTTATACACATGACAGTGATAGAAATGGAAATTTATGACAAAGTGCTGCAGGAAGGGAGAAAAGGATTGTTTTCTAGATCTAGACTCTACCTGGAATTACTTTCTAATTAAAGTATCTGTGAGACGGCTGGGATTAGAGAAAGCATTAGTTTTCCTGGCTTACTGGTTTGACAGAAATAGCTGTAAATAGATTAACAGAGTTCTATTTGAAAAACTGTTATGTATCATGTTCACTGTAATGGCATGCTCTGTACTTCCTATACAGCCTGCTATAGAATACTCTAAGTTATAAAGATCAGGAATATAACAGGGATAAATAAAATATGCAAATATTCCTTAAACTTCGTTCTACTCAATTGTTTTACTTCTACATATTTATAAGATATGCCAAACTGGTTCTGTCATTTACTTCCTCTGTGCACCCTCCAGTGGACATATTAATGTGCAAAGAAATAAAGATACAGTAATCAGAAACAAGAGAAAAAATAGGTTTCAAAAGAGGACAGATCTGTTTAGAGCACTGTCTTTGAATGTGTATCAACTGCTCTTTTTACATATTTAAATATCTTGTTGTAAATACTATACAAGGATTCAGTGTTAGAAAATCAAAGTCAAAACAAATATACCAAATTAAAAAATTTTAAATGCAACTTACTTTTGTAGTGGGCTCTGGCTTTGAGCCATAAACAACTCCTTCCTAAAGAAGTAATTAATCTTCTAAGAAAGGAAAAATCAATAGGGATGCTCTTTGAAATCATAAATTCTGCTACGGAGGATGACATACCAAGACTGTTGCTTTCTATACAGGCGTCTAGGAGTTTATTAAAAAGAAGGCTATACTGTGAGACCTCCACAGTTTCTGGAAAGAAAAAAATAATTGATATAATGAAATTGATCTGTCTTAGCCTCTCCGACTTCTCTTACTACTTTCCTTTCCCTTCTACTCCCCTGGCCACTTTCCTACCCACTGCAGGTGTCACAATCACTAAAATGCAGTCATCTTACATGTTCGCTAAGAAAAACGAAAATGCCTTCAACAAAAGCATAACCATTCATTCACTTTGTGTAATGAGTATGAAAGGAAGCTTGACAATGAGGCTGCATTAACACCTCTGTGATCCCCTCCGTGACTGCGTCTGTGGTGCCTCAAATGAATGACTGCGTGGTTCTGTTTGCAGTCTACTACAGTTCAGACCTCAGATGTCTATTTCCCATCATTAAAAATAAATCATTCCCTTATAAATATTCACTTGCAAATGAAAAAAAAAAATCCTTCATTTCTATTCGATTCTTCACTTAAAAGAAAGTGAAGTCACTTTGGAGATTCCCAAGTCTTTTATTGCCTTTATCCAGCCAGTTAGATCTAGGATCTAGACTCTAGGTCCTCACAGCCTTAGGATCTTTTAGGGGTTCAGGCTTTATCAGGAAATTAATCTTCTCACCTTTATGTCTCTTTCTAAACATTACCATCAGAGGGACTTTCCTAAAATAGCAACTTTGATAAAGCACTGAGGGGAGGCCCTTGGATTAATGTTTTCATTATATGTTAACCCACCACTCAGCTCATTTCTGACCCAAAGCCTTTGCTCCTTACCCTTAACATGGACTTCCTCTTCCTGTACATATATGATCTGAGCTTCAGCATTCAAGAACACTATCATTGCCCACATTAGTGTTCTCTTTCTTTGAACTTGCCATCTGCTTAGTTTCCTCTATTTATTCCATGTTTACCTATGTTCTAAGGTAATGGAAACTAAGTTCTATATTTGTTAAATGATACAAAAAAAGTATTCATTATTCTAATGTAATGAATTCTTTTAAGATATGAAGCTTGCTAGGAGCACTTAATATATTATTTGCTGAAGATCTGACCGACCTAGGGAAGGGAGAATGATGAAAAGGCTTCTGTTAGGAACTGCTGACAAACCACCCCAAAATAAGCATCTCTGATTTTTTTTTTCAATTCTCAGGAAAGCATATTCAATTTGCAGAGAACACATTTCACAGAAAACACCTTCATTATAAATGTATGCTGGAATATAAAAGTTAACCAAAACAGGTGGAGAACTGTTTCTTATTAACAGTTAAATACCAGATGGGCAAGGCATAATTAAGCTAGACTGAAATAACATACCTTGAGAATTTTGAAAACCCGGTAGATTTTGCAAAACTTCAAATGTCTGTCTGTAAAGGCTCTTGGCTAAGATTTCATGTGCAATCGTACAGAGCAGATTATGTCGATTGAGTACATCCAATCTATCACAAGGCCACAGTGGTGTATTGATGATCCAATCTGACTCTTTCAAAAAGAAAAAAGTACTAATAATTTACACTGAAAATTATATTCAATATAATCACAATTAATGTTTTCAAATATCTTTTGGAAAGTGACAAAACTTAAATCTGTGTACTCGGGAAAGATAACCATAGCTCAAATTTATTACAAACAACTTACATAGTGATCATGACCGCCCTATTATACTTATTTTTTAATTCTTCATTTTTCTTTAACTTCTATTTAACATTTTATATTTTTTAATTCCCCGCCTCCCCCTCCCCTCTGGTAACCACTAGTCCATTATCCATGTCCATGAGTCTGTTTGTCCTGTTCATTTGTTGCTTTTAGGTTTATATTCCATATATGTGATAGCATGTGATTTTCAACCTTTTTTTGTAATTCTTAATTTTTCTAAGAGTACTAATCAGTTATTGATTCTGAAGTTAAAGTTTATTTTTATATAACAAAATGTTCAGATTATAATATTTGTAATAATGTAAAATATCTGTGTGGACATACATAGTTTAATTTTGGTATTCCTGGAGAATAGCTTATCTCAAATTTAAAAACAATTTTTATTTAAAAATATTTGATACATACAGAATATCTCAATTATGTAAGTTATAAAAGCATAATAATAAAATGAACTCTTATATGCCCATCACATAGCTTAAAAAAAGAATATTGTGAATAATGCTGAAGTTCCTGTTTGTGTGGTTTGTGCTTCTGCGCTCTTGTTGTAATTCTATAAAGTCCATTTAAAGGAAAGACTAGAGAAAATAATAGTACTGGTGTAGAGCTTAAAAATATTGACTTTGTAATCAGACGGGCCTGGACTGGAATTCTTGCGCCATACTTATTTCGTTGTGTGACTTCTGAACCTTAGTGTCCCCACCTTGGGATACCATCACCGACCTCACGGGGTTGGTGTCAATTCAATGAGATGACACAAGTAACACACTTAGCACAATGCTCGGTATGTAGTGAATACTCACATTATTAAATCAATAACGAAGAGGAATATTACAATTCAAAAACAGACCAAGAGCATGAACTGGTAATTCCCAAAAGCATTAGTACAAATGAAAAAAGAGAAAAGTCATTAAATTTCCTCATAAGCAATTAAATGCAAAGTAAAGCAGTGAATATCACTTTTGCCCTACAAGCTAGCAGAGATAAGAAAAATAATAATATTCAAAGCTGCCAAGGGTATTTCAGAACATGCAACTTCATACACTGTTAAGGACTATGTAATTAGTACAACCTTTCTGAAGATGTACAGTACCTTTGTATTCTACTGACAGAGATAAACCCTGCAGTGGATTATATTGAATAGCGAGATTAGGGTTTGTAGAAACTAAAATGCACCAGTCTGTCTGATAAGTAAAAACTAGAATATTGGGCACTAACACTTGAATTGTTTACATGTACCTGTGATCCCTAAAAGGACAATGTCTGTATAGAACATATACTTATGTAACAATTCTCTAGGATTTTCTCATAAAGGGAGACTTTCTAATAAACTCAAAATAACTGGTCACAAGTCTGGGAATAAGGGCAGATTTGCCAACACTTACCAAAAAGCTTTAAACTGCCCTTGCCCATGAACCCAGCAATTCCATCAGAATGTATTCTAAGGTATAATAAAGATTTGTATAAAGGGTTGTTTAGCAGGGATTATTGTTTATCCTAGACATTTGAAAATAAGCTGATTCAAGAAAAGTGGATTCATGGATATATCTAGGTATCTGGGGGGCGCGGAGAGGGAGAGGGAGAGGGAGAGGGAGAGGGAGAGGGAGAGAGAGAGAGAGAGGGAGAGGGAGAGGGAGAGAGGAGAGAGAGAGGAGAGGAGAGGGAGAGAGAGAGAGAGAGAGAGAGAGAGAGAGAGAGAGAGAGAGAGAGAGAGAGAGAGAGAGAGTATGTATTCAAAAGGTGGAAAACCATGGAGCCCATGAAGTGATGCTGTAGAATATTTCTTTTCACAGAAAGATGTTCACAGGAAGACTGCTCCCTGAAAAAAGAATGCAAGGTACGAAAAATAGTGGCATTAAAGTGGATAATAGTCATTTCTGGATGACTAAATAAGGAATTTTTATCATCAGTTTTGGTTATCTGCCTTTTCCTATTTCTCTATAATGAATAAGCATTACTTATATTAAGGCGATAAAAGTTATTTTAAAATTCAAAGATAGTTTCTAAATAAATGGCATAACTTTTCAGAAAATTTATATTTCAGAGAGTTATTTTTCAGCTTCCAAACTATGATTATAAAATTATGATTTTAAGGCTTTTTTGTATGCTAGTAAGGGCGGGTAGGAATTTGTTGTTCATTTACCAGGATACAAGCTAGTAGTGCTGAGAAAGAGTTTTAAATGTCAAAGTGAAAAGCCAAAACAATAGATTTCTTCTTCTTATGATGCCTGTCACCCACAAAACCAAAAATATGTAAAATATCCTGCATTTCCCAAACATGAGTAATGTATGTAACCCCTTCTTTAAAAAGTTTAGTAAGTAATAAATGTACTTTTTTTTTAAATGAAAAAATATAGAAAAAAACGTATGTTAAAGGTTAATCTGCCTCTCATCCCTGTCCCCAAGCACACAATTCCTTTCCTGGAAGCAACCACTATTACTCATTTTCTATGCATCTTTCTACAGATATTCTAGGGGTATATGAGCACACGCACATATATATCCATTTTATTTTATTTTTACACAAATGGTAGCATATTGTATATGTTCTGCACATTTCTTTTTTTTTTTACTTGGCAGTAGATCCTAAAGATCATTCCAAATGAATACCTGTGGATATGCCTCATTCTACTCCATCATATGGCTATCACACGGTTTAACTGGTACTTCCTTAAGGGACATTTAAGTTATCTGGAATCCTCTGTTATCACTGGTGATGATAAAAAGAGTCCAGATAACGTACATAACCTTGTACACAGCTATAAAGGTGCTTGTAGGAGAAATTCCTAAAAATGGAGTTAACAGATTAAAGCAAATATGCATTAAATTTTGACAGATATTTTGCTTAAAAGTCCCTAAATAAATGTTTGTGAATGCTCATTTCTCTATGTCCTCAGGAAAAGCATATCACCCAACTTTGATCTTTGCTTGAATGACAGGTGTTTTGTCATTTTAACTCTTCTTATTATGAGTGAGTATTACTCTTACTTACTACAAATGGGGTTCAGCCTTTGTATTTCCTTTCTTGAGAATGGCCTGTTTACTACCGAACTCTTTTAAGAACAAAAAAAATTCTGGGGAGAACTTATACTTCTGTGAGCCCTTCTTTTGAAGAAATAAAATTTTACTTATAAAAATGACTTTCAATTGAAACAGTCACTGCAAAAGAGAATCCTGTGATTATAACATAAAAAGTTAATCTCAAAATTGAAACATCAAAATTAGAAAAATTTTAAGTCTCTGTAGGCCACTCTATGCCCCTCCCACAAACTTTCCCTCATTCTCTAGTTTGAGAAAGCCTAGTTGTGCCAGAAACTTTTAAGCAGTTTTCTTACAGTGGTGACCCACACCCATGTTTTTCAACTGTTTTTCTCTCTCTTTTTCTTGCTACATCTCTTCTTTCTAACAGAGCTCATAAGCTCTGGCTTGCATTTTGCTAATTTCTATATTTATGTCTTGGTTACTGTTCCAACTTAGCAAACCTCACTGCCTATGTAAAGTTGAAGAAAACCTTTTCTGACACTTTTGATCATGAAGTCCACTCACCTCTGTATTGCATAAACTCTCCACGCTGAATGTGATTACGAACGTGCCTGTGTATGTATCTGTGTGCTAGTGTAAAGGTTATCTATTTGCTTTACTTGTGCATATGTTCCCTCCTCCCACCTAAACTTTGAGATTCTTGAGGTTTCTTCATTTTTATCCCATTATATCAAATGAAATCTGTCTGATGTCCAAGTAGCCAGAGATACTGTGAGATACCACGCTGTGCTACTACTGTGCCCTCTGACTTTTTATTTATTTCATTCCAAACCAATCTTAGTTGCTTCTGCTGGCTCAATTTTATTTTAATTTCTACTGGATGGACTGACTTACTAGGGGACATAAGCTTTACCTGTCTTGAAGTCATGCTTGCCTGTACGTGCACAGCCCGAGTTAATGCAGACTGCAGGCAGGCTTTCCCTGTCTTCCATGGCAGGTGAAGCCTACCTGGGCGGTGAAGTTGAGCTGCATGGGGCTGAATCCAGCCCCCACTCCTTATTTGTGACGTCATTTTGGGCAAGATGCTTCATGTCTCTGACAACTTGTTTTTTTAATCCATAAAATGGGGATTGTAATAATTCCAAACTCATAGGGTTTCTACAAGTTTATGATTGAGACAATCCAGGTAAAGCACTCACCTGGATTAGGTATGGTGCCTTTGCCAAAGTAAGAACTAGCTTTTCAACAAAGGTTCATACAACTTCTCCTTTAACAACCATCACCTTTCCAGCCGCTAGGGTTTAAACCAAATCATCACCCACAATTCAGTATCAACTTAAGTAATTACATAGACAAAAATTTATAGCAACATTTTATGCTTGCACATATCAGAACTTACCCCTTAATACCCAAAGGGCACCATCTAGGCTTCCATTTTTTAGAAAAATTTCTGCTGCGATATTCACAATCTGACATCTTGGTGCTAACTTCTCAGGCCCTGTCAGTCCTTTTAAACTTGTAAAATGTATTTTTAATTCATATAGTTTATCTAAGACCTTCCTTCCCTAGAGTGAAAATAAAGAACACAAATTGAGTATTAATTGTTTAGAGTATTACAGAGATATGAAGTCACACTGATAGTCATGTAGAAGTCAATTATCCAATTTGGATCATCATTCTAGACTGATGGTTCTCAAACTGCTCTAAGACTCTCCCCTTAAGCCCCTTCCTGCTCAGCCAGGAGAAAGCAGGGCTCTGCCTCATTTTAACCATCCCCCTCCATGGGGCCCCTTTCGGCAGTTCTCCTTTCATGTGTTTTATACATTGTGCTTCCCCTAAAGATTTCACTTGGCAAAAGGATGTCATGCTTTAGTGCAGAAAACTACTGACTATAAGGTTTTTGCACTTCTTCTGTTGATCGTCTTGAGATTCAGGAGAGAAAGTGAAAATGAAGAAAATCTATTCCAGAATTTAGGTAAAGCAAGATAGTGGAGAAAAAAAGGATAAGATTATTGGCTGAAATTAGTTACTTCGATTTACTGGATTAATTATTTCACATAGTCTACATAAAGATTTTCTCTAGTCTAGACATCAGAAATCGAACATTTATTATTATTTTATATCAAGAGTCAGCAAACTTTTTCTATAAATGATCAGATAGTAAATACTTCAGGCTTTGCAGGTCCCATTTGGTCAGTTGCACACTCTGGTTGGTGTTGTTTTTTAATTTCTGACTCATTAAAAACATAAAAAACATTCTTAGCTCTTGAGATGTACAAAAACAGGCCGTGGGCCAGATCTGGGCTTTAGTTTGCAGATCCTTGTTTCATGTTATAGTTTATACTATTTTGAATCAGATGCTATTATGATGTCAAGGTACTGTCAATGTGGCTATATAAATAGTACATTTTTTCAAGAGATAGCAGTTTTAGTTTAATTTTAATGGTTTTACTTTTATGTTCCAAAAGGAATAGGTTTCGTTAAAAAATTATACTAAGATAATAATCTGTTCTAAATAAGATTAAAATACAAACACAAATTCACCAGCCTCTTAAGAAATAAAAACATAATAAAATTAAAATATATTCTAAAATTTGAGCAAAATCAGTCTGTATTTTTTTGGCAGGGCGGGGGGTGGGAGAGGGCCTCAAGGAAAGCAACTTTATTTGGAAAGCCGGTAAGCCAAGAAGACGATAGGCAAGCGTCCTAAAGAACCAGCTTAAGAAAGTCAGAGTTCAGGCTTCTTTTATGTCAAGGGAAGGGGGAAATGGGAGGGGTAAGAGGCGATGATGACTGCAGACATCTGGGTGCCAGCAGGAGTCCAAAGAAGATTGCCAAACGTCTTTGTTCTTAGTCTGCTCGCAGCCTGTGTTTTTAAAAAGAGTCTTTTTGGTAGGTAGTCCTTAATTTCTCAAGCCTTAACTATCCAAGAAATTAATACTATGGTCAACTTTAAGCTACATTGTAAGGCCAGGGACAAGGTACATTTTGGTCATTCTGAGCCTACCATGCAATAAATGCTAAACCTCTTGGAGACCTTCTCTACAATGATTCTGTTGTTTTTAATTTAAAAACAATTCATGACTTTACTATGTGTATGAGTGACCATGTACTTAAATGTTATTAAACTCATTCAATTTTGAAATAACTGCTTTATAAAAAGAAGTAACAAAGGATACATTTTGAAGTTGATTCAGTAGAGACCACACTCTCAACTGTCCCACTCTTTGTCGCTCCATTCCTCAGCACTTCTTCTCTATTTTAGATTTTCTTGTCTTCTACTTTCCTGAATCTCTAACTCCACCTGCCACATCAGGGAACACTAAACAATGGCAGTACAGTATGGTCTGGAATCACTAGACCACATCTATGGGCAGCTAAGCCTCAAAGGTAGATAGTAAGAAATATTGTAAATAGTGTTCCAGAGCATTCTAGGAAGTGATTTTTAAGGAGTTTTGTTAATTGTGAATATCCTGTGTTCATTTTGAACTCTTGCAAAATTACAATATAATGAATACTCAGGAGCTGGCAAAATAAATTCTGAATTGAAAGCTGCTTTGAATAAATATGACATTTAGCACAGCCTCTGAAGTGTTCCCTACACTGAAATTCTTCATAGTAGCCGAGTCCCATGCCACCTCCTTTCCACATTTGCCTAATATACCACCTAAGAATTCAATTATTCGTCTGGGACTCATTTTGTCATTTGTGATGATTATTACAATTGTAAGGTTAACTTATATTGTCTAAAAATTTAAAACTAACATAGTCGATACCAAGCCAAAACAGAAATTTAATGAAGTACCTTGGACCACTGCAACAGCTTGTGATAGAAGTACATAGCACTGATTCCGATTCTTCCCAGCAAAGTTTTATCGACCTCACTATTTTGTGGATCTTTGCTAACTGAAACACAAAGTAGACATTTGGAAGGAAGGGAATAGTCACTTAAAACAATAGAAAAGGCAAATTAAAATGGAATTATTGACACTACCACAAACACCAGGTGTCGGCAAACTACAGCTCAGAGACCAAATCTGGCCCATGGCCTGTTTTTATATAGTCTGTAAGCTAAGAATTTTTTTCAAAGGATTGTTTGAAAAGAAAACCAAATCATGTGCCACAGATCATATAAGATGTGTGCAAAGCCTAAAATATTTACTATTTAGATCTTTACAGAAAGTTTGCCGACCCCTGATAATATGGCAGTGAACAGCTCATGTAAAAAAAAAAAGTCTTAAAAATATGTGAATTTTTATAAAATATTGAATGTCAACTCTAATTGAAAAATAAAAATTAAATGAATTTTGTTGACTTGTAATAGTGAAGATAGTAACAACTTCGATAATTCAAAAATTCAGGTGCTTCAATATGATTTACTAGCAATAGTTTCACCAATCTGAATGAAAAGAAAAATGAGAACAGGAAACATTTGATATTAAAACACCAATTTTTGAACTTATATCATGAATCTAATTTGACAATAAATATATGGAAAATTTATAAAGAGAAAGAAGTATCTGAAACCTGCAATATCAATTTATCCCCAACATGGAAAATATTCAGAGCTTTACGTTGCTTTTAAGAATATTGCACCACTCTAACCCCCAAGACTCAGAACAAAACAGTGACATTTTACCTGTTTCAGCAAATTCACAAAATGGAACACCTAGTCTCTCTTCTTTATAGTCTTTTGTTAGTGTTTCAGCAATACAAGCACAAAATCTCTGGAAATCTGCAAATTTTTCACAGCCCATTTTTACATTAATGTATAAATTTCCCAATTTGATCCAGTCACCTTTTTCTTTACAATGCTATCAGAATTATTAAAAATAAAACAAAAAAGAGAGCAAACTGTCATTTATGCAAACATTATGAATAGGCATATACAGGCATTAGATATATAGAAATTAATAAGACATAATCTCTGCAAATCTTATAAACTTACTGACAAGTGTTACATGCTATTGTATGATTTGCTTTTGACTACAGCAGAGCCTTTATAAGTTCTAGATGGCAATATAACATTGTTTTTAATTATCTATTTCCTAATATACTTAATGATGTCACCCACGAATCTAATTTAGACAGTGAAGATAAATTTTATAGAATTTCTTCTATAAAAGGGGCTACAAAATAATTTTCAGTAAACTTACCATCTTCCTATTATTTTCTATTATAAACTAAAAAATAATTTTTCACACCAACAAAAAATGGTTTTGAAGATATAAATACTTAGACCAACAATTGCTAGATGTGTACAAAAACAAACAAATTAAAAAGTAAAATCATCCTGACAGTCCTCTATTTCTTATATTCTAAATTCTTGGTGTGTGCACACTGATCTTGCCCACCCGCCACGCCCCGTCATTTCACATACTGCAGCCATCCATGGATCATGACAGGTGAGTGAACCTTCTTGTGCACTGAGGGAGTCTGTTCAGTGACAAGAATTAAAGGCTAAGCTTTAGATTATTAAACCTCAATGTAAGTTAACTTTGAAAATGACTGATTATTTCTAGAATTCTTTTCAGAATAGTCCACAATTCCAAAAATTATGTTTGCATTTCAAAGTATTAAAACAATTAAACATCTTTTTCTTGAGCATTCTTTCTGTGTAATGGCCACATTTCTAAAACTTTTCCTAAAATGAGGTTACTATTCAAAGTTTCTTTACTGTTATTGGTTTTCAAAGATCCCAGTAACTTATTTACAAAATAAGTGTCATACCTCTATTTCATTCAAGGCCGACTCTAAATCACAGGTCCAGTTCTTTTTAAATTGCCTCATTTGTAACCTTTACCAATAGAAAAGAGTTAATTAAGTTCACCCTCCAAAAAGTCACTATTGCTCCTAATTCATTTATTTTACTGTTTATACCTAAGAGACAGGAGAAAAAAAGAATGTAGTAATATATTACACAAATTCTTTAGAGCTGAAAAAATGGCAACTGCACAGATACCTACCTCATACCATTTCTTCCCCAAACCATAGGCAAGAAGGAAAAAGCAAAGTCCACATGAAATCATACCTTCCTTCTAATCTGAAGACAGAGAATGCCAAGGCTTCAAATAATTATGAATAAAAAGAGAAAAAATATTAAATCCCAGCACTTGATCTCTACTGTTCCCACTCTACCCTCACTGCTCCACAAGGATTGTGACAAGTCAGATATAAACAAAAACGAAGCAGAAACATCTGTAGGAAGAAAACAAAAGGGGAAACTACCAGAGAGATCTAATGTTGATTTTAAAAATACCACCACAAAGACTAATCCATACTAAGTTTGAGAATGCTGAAAAAAGTGTCTGGGTAGATCAGAACACAGACCCACAGCAGAAACTGAAAAGTTTCTGTGGTTTAATCTGAAATGCATCTTCTGGGAAAGAAAGGACACAAATGAAAAGAAGCAGCAGCCTTTGGCAATTGGAGAGCGGAAAACACTAAAAAGGGGAAAGAGGAAGGTGCCACTGAACTAAGAGTATTGCATAACAGCCAATTATGGGTCAATTATGGTAATGAGTCCCAGTGCTCTATAAATTATTACGAAGCATTAAAAAGGAATAACCACTTCCTAATTCCTTTTGTGAAGCAAGTATAAAATTGATACCTAAACTAGATAAAGACAGGACGAAGGAAGAAAACTAAAGAACATCATTCATAATGGTGATACAAAAAAACTAGATAAAATAGTAACAAACAGATCAGTTTTACAAGATGAAAAGAATTTTGGGGATGGTTGGTGGTGATGGCTGCACAACAATGTGAATGTGCTCGATGCCACTGGACTATACGCTTAAAAACAGAAGATGAGACTTAGCTTTGTGGCTCCAAAAAATAAGGAAGTAGTGGAAAAATGAAGAGAACATGAAAGGATATAGGAACCAAAAGTCAAATCTGAAACAATTTGAGCATCGAAATAATTAATAGTAGGTTTAGAATGATATATAACCCATGGAATAAAATAAATACCCACGAGTTCGAACCAATGTAAATAACTGAATAAGTAAATAAATAGAGAAGGGACAGCTTTTCTTTTCAACAGCTCTTCTTTATTGAAGAATTCCAATTAATAAAGGTAGAAGAAATAGGGAAAATATAAAATCACCGATGGGCAAATGTTACAGTAGTAGCTTGCTGAAAAGATCCACTGATGAATACTAAAATTAATGTATGAAGTTTTGAAGAGAGAGGATAAAGCATAATGCTAAAGTCTCTTCCCCAAGATATTTACTTACTATAAAGGGATAAACATTAACTTCGTAGTGTAGAAACCTGACAGATAACATTTTTAGCTAAGTGACCAAGGTTAACTTAACCAGGAGTAAGATATCTTGATACCATATACCCCTACTACGATACAGTGGAATCTGTAGTTAATGATTCATACGAAAACCAATTTCCTGGTTTTGATAATTACACTGTTATTATGTAAGATGTTAACATGAAAGCAAGCTAGATGAAGGGTACATGGGAAGTCTCTATACTATTTTTTGTAACATTTCTGTGAATCTAAAATCATTTCAAAATAAAAAATTTTAAGTCATTAAATATGTTAACAAACTTCCTAGATTATAGATACACTTATATTCTCATTCATATCCTGAATGTAAATGTTAGAATTCTTTGTAACAGCCTTATCTACTGAAAGTCTTTCAACTGAACTATAAACTACCTAAGTAAAAACTATCATCAAAACCAAAGTATGAGTGTCCATTAAAACTCATTCCCCTAGTCCAGAAAAGGGTAATTATTTCAAAGTGTGTCATAAAAATTCAAATATAAAATAATAAATACAAAAATTTTCTCCCTCTGTCTTGAGGTCGGGTCCACACTCCCAAGCACAATCCACACCCTTTAACTACCCATAGTTATTTTCCTATTCTCTCCATCAAATAGGTCACTAATGTTAATACATGTGAAAAAATACTAGACTACTGTTTTGAAGAAGGAGCATAGGAAGTGGCGGAGTGTATAAGGTAATAACTTTCAAAATTAGGGGCTGTAAAATAAACTGTAAAAATATTTATCTGATTGTGTCACTCTGATCATTTAAAAACTATGACTGATTTGTCTGGATCCTTCCTATACCAAGTGATCCTTTTCCCAGCCATTGCATGAGGGTGGAGTCGTGTAACTAACTGTCCTGGGCAGAAGGGTTCTGCTGCTCCTCTTGAGCCGGGATGCACCCACTTCCCTTGTGCCAGCTGTCAGTGAATCTGGCAGGAGACTAACATCTGCTAGCCATGCAAGCTCTCCGCCATAGCTGTCACTGCCAGGGAATGGGAAGTTTTTAGCATATGGCTCAGGAAGAAAGACTTAATGTTTAGAAGAAAATATCGATGCACCCTACTTACAAACGGATTATATCCCAGAACTCTGTGCTAGACAAACTGCATTTTTAAAAAAAATTTATTTCCTAGGTTCTTAATTTTTTTTTAACCTAGTGTCATAGTTTTCATAGATAACTCAAATATTATTATCAGTAGTTAAAGAAATGAAACCAATCATAGAACTTGAAAAACTCAAATGTATCTTCAATGATAGTGACTAAAGGAAAATAGTATTACTTAGAATTATTGCAATTCCTTAAAGGGAAATAATATTACTTAGCAGAATTCCTGCAATTCTCTCACTGTGTGCCATGGCCTCCTGGACACCAGAACAAGCCTACAGATTATTTAAAATTTTCAAGAGGCTTCATCAGATACTGTCAATCTACAACTATTAACTTGTTTGGATGTAACTACTTAATAAATGAGATTATTAACCTATTTCTTGTGGCCTATGGACATTGTGAACTAAGACAGTTTGCAAACCTCTGTAGTAGAGGCTAATGAGATAATGGAGCTGTGGAAGCTCTCTGAAGGAGCTTTCTGGGCATTCTCTGGGCTTTGGTGGTTGATATCTGCTCTTTATCAAATCTGATTTCATTAAAAAGTTACATTTCATTTAAATACTTATAATCTGTAGACTTTTCTCTATGTATGTAATAGTTCAAAAATTTTTGCAAAACCAATGGCTTTCCTGTTACTCAGTACAGGTATATTGTGGTACCACTCATAATTATCACAGGTTTTTTAAATAAAGGTCTTTGGAGGCCCATAAGCTGAACACAGTAAGCAAACAAGTGAGAGAAAGAATGAAAGAGAGGCATTAAATTATATTATTTAGCTAACATAAGAAAGAGAGTGAAAAACAAAAAAGAATTAAGGTAATTTATATTCATGTAAGAGTGTGTGTTAAGGGGAAATAAGTTGTGAAACAGGATAAGAGATTCCTTTGATCAGGCATGGAAATGAAATCAGGTACAGAGAAAGGCTTGGTGAGGCTGGCCAGGAGGGCTGGCTAGAGGCAGCTTGACTAATGACAATATGACTAAGACTAGCCAAGAGATGGGAGAAGGGCTTACAGTGGGCAACTATCTAGATGTTCGGATCTGTAAACCAGTAATAAGTGTTTTGCCTTCATCCTTTATAAGATCCCATCAAAACATACATATTTTAGCCTTTTTATTACCTGGATTTCATTTCCAGAACTGCAGTTATTTCCTGTTTGGAAGCCTGTACTTGGTATAAGAGCTTAACAATATAGTTAAAGTGTTCTGGGTCAAGCACCATCCCTGCTTCAACAAGCTAAAGAAGAGAAAAAAAAAGTAGTAGCTGTTATAAAAATGAGTTGAAAACCAATGTGTGTTTTTACTAAGAGAGTGATGGAAGAAATGAAATATAAAGACAACTAGAATTAAAATTTCCTAAATAAATTTAAGCACATTTTCTTTAAATAGTTGAGAACCACAATAAGATACCCTACTTCAAGAATTTAAAACAAAAATGAAAATAATAATTTGAACTCAAAAGCTGAACATTCTTCCTGTTCTCCAAGTTATCTTAACTGTTTTATCACTTACCTCTTCTTTGGTACTCATTCTGTCTTTTAGTATAGCACTGGTATATACCTTACCCCTGATGAGAAACTTCCTGAAAAGTAACAAAGTATGGTTTTCTACAACTACTATGGGTGATTGGTAATACCGGATTCAAAATATTTTCAGGCAAGTAACTCTATAAAGTTTTGTAATGTGGAACTAGAGGTGTTCACTAAAATATTTGTTCATCTGCTACAGTAGTTCCAATGCTGTTTCCTAAAGAAAATGGGGGTTTTCTGAACTGGATGGCTTCGTAGTTCCAAATATTGAGAAGTATTCAACAAAAGTAAAAATTTTAATTACATTTTTAGAGCCATAAAAATTCTTTTTTCTTTTTTGTTTAAAGCCAAATATAAAATTAATTAACTCCTAAGCCACCATTTTTCTATCTCCTTTATTTGTTTTGGTAATGATTTTCTACTTATATATTGATTTGCGTATTTACTTCTGTTATAAATGACCTTAAATCTTTTGTAAGAGGAGAATTTTCTTTAATCGTCCTTAAGGTGTAGCTATGAGGATAGTTTACAAATCAGAAAGAAGTCATCTGGAGTGCTTGGAACTATTTAAGGAGAAGGCCTGTCAGTCACTGGAGTCTGTTTATAATTCCTGTTTTAGAAGAAAAAAATATTTCTAAAAATAGAATTCTTTGGCATTAAGAATGTGAATAAAGATAGTTTCAGAGTATAAGTAGAAATCATTTTCTTGAAAATCATTATTTCTAAATCATTATTTTTTCATTGATTATTCACTATCAGAGAATAAAAGTGATAAAATAAAACCATACCTTGCAAAAGATATCAATTAAAGCAGGTACAGCATTCCTTAATTTCATAGTTGTCACATGCTCAAAAATTTCTAGTAATATTTTCAGAGCAGGCTGGATAAAACAAAAAAATGACACTCATTTCATGTCTTCTTTCAGTATACCTTACGTTTCTCAAATTTGTTTATGCTGAAGAACAAAAGTGTTCTCTAGAAAGTATTCAACAAACATGGAAATTTAACTGCTAAAACATACAAACAAGGAAACAGAGGAATTAAAATATTTAAACAATTTTTTTTCAGGTTACTTACCAGCATTTTAACCATTATGCTGAGATTCACTACCTGAAAAACTTCTTTCAATAAACAATGTTTGAGTAAAGAATTTAGAAGGTCATTTAGCACTTGTAAGTCAAAGTGTATACCTGGAGGAAACCTTCTGTAGTACTCCATAAACATGCTTACTGGAAAAAAAAATTATATATATAATTATACATATAATTATGTAATTACATAAAAATTATATATATAAAAGTCATTTACTTTTAAGATAGTCATCTTTTCTAAATTAGGTTATTTTTCTATATTTAAAGATTGAGCAGTATGAATTAATTTTCATGAAAGGTACCTTTCCCGTATCAGAAATATTTGATAAAAATAATTTAAAGCAAAAGTTAATGGCAATAACATATCACACACTAGACTGGAAGCTAACTCATGTGTTCACAAAAAAAAATAGGTCCAAATTGCCTCATACATCATGGTCTCAGTATGAATTCCGGAAAGCCACAGTCCCAGGGAGACCTCAGGTAGTGGCCTGGTCATGTACGAAAAACTGTATAATTTGGGGATGGATGCAGACTATTTTGACACATACCCATTCTTGATGTTTTAACCCCACTAACATGTTGACCCTGGGGATACTTTTTATTCGAGTTTATGATTATGAACAGTGTACTAAAAATTAAAACACTAATTTCTTTTGAGAAAGTAGTTTTTAATGTTAATTCAATTCCTTAATCAATTTTCTATATAACACTTAAACTATTTCCTATTTTTCCTCATGAATTTCACTAAAATTATTTTAATTGGGATTACTTCATTGGTTATTTTTCCTCATTCTAAAATTTCCCAGGTCAAAATCTATGCATCTTAGCTGAAACTGCCAGGGAAAATTACTTTGGGTTTTATTTTGTGTTAATTATTTCTGCCCAAAATACTTATTAGCTAGATTATTTGGTGTTGCCTGGGAAAGTCAGTAGCTACTAATAAAATTCAATAGCATAACAGAAAAATTAATGTTGAAATTATAACTTTTAACAACTTTAATACACTATAATAATATTCAGCTTTATTCTCAAGTCTCTTTATATACTACTATCCTTTTCCTGGATGCCTACAGATAAATTTTTCTGGTTATTCAGTTTGCATCTACACAGTTGCCTATGTAAGAAGCAGATCAAGTGATAACATGAGAAATTCAGTGTCTGCTACTATAAATTATTAATAAAATGGAAACGGTATATGTTTAAAAAAGGTATAGTTGCAAAGAATTTATGTTAGCTAGTGTCGTAGTCTACTAATTGACACACATCCTCCCTTCTGTCATTAAATACTTCTAAAATTTAAATAATTAAAGTTACTATCTTAATTATTCTATTCTGGGATTTATGAACTATTTAATTATGATTAAATAACATTTCCAGTACTGTCTCTGTCTGCTGCTTCTTTCTGTGCCCACTACCATGCCCCTCACCACTGAGCTCCAGGAAGGGGTCCCGGGCGATGGGCCGGATGTGACCTCCTCCCCCACTGTACAGGAACACCGAGTTGCTGAAAAGGCTTTATTACATAATGAAGGGGGCTCAGTCCTTCTTGGCTGCTGTCTCCCTCACCACCGCAAGGACGATGTCCAGTTCCCCTCTGTACCCCTTGGCACGGATATGAATCCCCAGCCTTTTCTCGATGAACGTCAGGGCCCCCTTTTCCTTAGCTTGAGCAGCTCCAGGGCACGCCGATTCAACTGGGCAAAGCTGCAAGCTGCTTGGATCCTGTCCTGCAAGAACTTACTGTGCTTGGGAAGGTGCCTGTGGTGGCCGCTGTGCCTCGGCCCGCTCACATTCTTGGTCACCTTGAGACCCTTGATGAGGCCCACGGCCATGGGGCTGCCATGGCAGAAGGAAGCCTTATTTTTAAGTGTTACATTTCAGTGGGATTAAATACATCTATAACGTTGTCCATTCACCTCCATAACTCTTTTCATCTTGTAAAATGGAAATGGAAACTATACCTATTGAACAGTAACTCCCTTCTTCCCCCTCCCCGCAGCAACAACCATTCTACTCTGTCTCGAGGATTATGACAACTCTAAGTACCCCATGTAAGTGGAATCATACAGTATTCGCGTTTTTGTGACTGACTTATTTCACTTAACACAATATCCTCAAGGTTCATCCATGTTGTAGCATATATCAATCTCCTTCCTTTTCAAGACTGAATAATATTGTATGTATAAACCACATTTTTCTTATCCATTCATTTGTCAATGGACACGGGTTGCTTCACATTTTAGCTATTGTGGATAATGCTGCTATGAACATGGGTGTACAAATATCTTTCAAGATCTTGCTTTCTATTCTTTTAAGTATATACCCAAAAGAAGAATTGCTGGATCAGATGGTAATTCTATTTTCAATTTTTTGAGGAATTGGAACAGTTTTCCATAGTGTCTGTACCACTTTACATTCCCACCAACAGTGAAAAGGGTTCCAGTTTCTCCACATCCTCATTAACACATGTTTTCTGGTTTTTTTGGATAGTAGTCATCATAATGGGTGTGAGGTGGTTTCTCACTGTAGTTCTGATTTGCATTTCTCTAATAATTAGTAGTGTTTAACATCTTTTTAATCTGCTTAAAAGCCATTTGTAAATCCTATTTAGAGAAATGTTTATTCAAGTCCTTTGCCTATTTTTGAATCAGGTTTGTTGTTGAATTTTAGGAGATCTCTCTATATTTTGGATGTTAATCCCTTATCAAATGCATGATTTACAAATATTTTCTTCTATTCTGTGAGCTGCTATTTTACTCTGTTGGTACTGTCATTTGATGACCAGAATTTAAAAATTTTCATGAAGTCCAATTTGTCTATTTTTCCTGTTGTTGTCTGTATGTTGGTGTCATATCCAAAAAAATCATTGCCAAACCAGTGTTGCAAAGCTTCTGCCCTTGTGTTTTCTTCTAAAAATTTTATTGTTATAGGTCTTACTTTGTTTTTGATACATTTGAATTAATTTTTGTATACAGTATTAGGTAAGAGATCAGTTTTATTCTTGTGCACGTGGATATATAGTTTTCCACACCATTTACTGAAAGAACTATCTCTATTCTATTCCACTGGATTACATCTGTCTTTATGCCAGCATGACACTTTTGATGATAAGTTATTTTCTTTAAATGCATTAGTCTTTAAATCATGTAAAAAAACAAAAAGTGTATTTACAAACCATTGTTATAAGAATACTAGCTTTTACAACTGGCCGTGTATTTACCCTTATTGCAATCTCTCTTTCTCCACATAACCTTGAGTTGCTGCCTAGTGTCTTTTCATTTCAACATGCAGGCCTCCTTTAAGTATTTATTGCAGAGCAAGTGTAGTAGAAATGAACTGTTTTTGTTTATCTCTAAGTGTCTTAATTGCTCTCTCATTTTTGAAAGCCAGTTTTACTACATATAGTAAAACTGACAGATATTTTCTTTTTAGCACTTTGAATATTGGCCCACTGCCTTCTGGCCTCCAAAGTTTCTGATGAGAAACCTGCTTATAATCTTATTGAGGGATACTTGTATGTGATGATTCACTTCTGTTTTCCAGATTTCCCTGTCTTTTGAAAGTTTGATTATAACGTGTCTGAGTGTGGGTCTCTTTGAATTCATGTTACTTGGAGTTTGTTGAGCTTCTTGGACATTTATATTTATCACTTTCATCAAATTTGGGAAGTTTTCAGCCATTATTTATTCAAATATTCTCTCTGCCCCTTTCTGTTTCTCTTCGCCTTCTGGGACTCCCACAACATGTATATTGGTCTTTTAATGGGGTCCCACAGGTCTCATAGACTGTGTTCACTTTTCTTCAATTTTCTTCTTTCTGTTTCCAAGACTCAATAATTTCCATTCCTATCTTCAAGTTGCTGATTATTTTGTCTGCTCAAGTCTAACTTTGAATCCCTCCAGTGAAATTTTCACTTTAGTTATTGTATATTTTGGCTCCAGGATCTTTTGTTTCTTTTTAGGTTTTCTATTTCTCTACTGACATTTTAAGTTTGTTCATACATTGTTTTCTTGACTTTCTCCACATCTTCCTTAGTTCTTTAAGCATCTTTAAAGACAGTTTTAAAGTCACCGTCTAATATATCTGCCAACGAATCTCTTATATCTATTGACTTATTTTTTCCTTTGAGTGGGTCGTACATTTCCTGTTTCTTTGTGTACCTTCTGACTTTTTGAAGAGGGCATTTGAATCTAATAATGTAACTACAGAGCTCATATTTTCTCTCTTCCCCAAGGTTTGCTTGTTTTTTCTTTTGGGGGGGGGGTTATCATTTTATTGTTTTTTTCTTTTTTAATTTTTTTTTGTAGTCTCTCTGTCGGGAAGAAATCAGTGTAAACTTAAGTGTAAACTTAAAGTCTTCTCAGATCTTTTCTTTGCCTTTCCCTAGGCACATGTGGTCACTTTTAAATATTCCCTGTGTATGCAGTTTTTTTTTTTTTTTTAATGTCCTAGTCTTTAATGTCTGGCTCCCAAAAGGCAAAAACAAGAAAAATGAAGAGGAAGGAAAAAGGATGCTAGCTCTTTAAGTCCTCTGAAAGCCACTTTAGAAGGGGGGGGGGGGCGGGTGAGGATTATAACAATGGAAGGAAGTGTAACAACCACAATGGCTGCCCACCTCTTTGTACCTCTGCAACAAGAAATGGTAATCTGAGCTCGGATCCCTGGTATTTGGAGGACAGGGTCCTTTTTGCCCACTCTGATTCCCATAAGCTATGTGCAAGCCTCTCTAGGCAGTGGGATGGGTAGTTGTTACTGTACTAAGAGCTGAAATTGACTGAAATTAACCACAATATACCATTCAAATCTTCTGGAAGTTGCAAACCTTCAACAGGCTTCAGAATTCATAGTTACATCAGACAAATTAATTCTTTCAGTGCAATTGTTTAGGTGAGGAGACAGATTCCTGATGCTTCCTACCCTGCCATCTTCCTACATTGCTTTTTAAAAAAGCTTTATCAATTCATAATGCCACTTTAGTCACTCACCAGAATTGGGTGATTTAACTCCTTGATTTGATCAGGTGCACACAATTCTGGTGAACTAGTAACACTGGATTTTCCTCTCCAGATCTATTTCTAATTCTTACAAGAAGAAATAGTGTTCATATTGTTGGGAATAGCTGATTGAACTCTTGTTATTCTTAAACATTGCAATATGTTGTATATGTTATTAATGGTAAATCTAAAATATTTCAGCTAATAGATTTTTCAGTTAAAATTAATGTAATAAAATTTATCTTTTGTGCTTTCTTTGATTACTTTAACTCACAGGAATTATCACCTTTCAAAAAAAATCTCATAGAAAACCTTAATTCTTTCTACTAAATTGTGAATATACTATATTGATTCATTTAGGTATATATATATGCTAAGCAGCAGCAGTTTTTCAACTGTTTTTAGTCAAAAATTCTAGGAAGATAATTTTAGGTGAAAATTCAAATATAAAACAGATAAAAGAGTACCTACGGCTCTATTGCTAGATATATATCCCAAAGACTTGAGAGTTGGGACTCAGATACACCTGTACACCAATGTTCATAGTAGCCTTATTCACAATAGTTAGAAGATGGACACAACCTAAGTGTCCATCAACAGATGAATGAATAAACAATGTGGTAAATATATATATGCTCCTATTACTTCTACCTTAAATGCTTCCTCATTATAATCAGAATAAGTCCAGACTATCAGTTCCCTCTGATGCTTCCTCTAATTCTTGGGAGATGATATCACCAGCAAAACCAATAATAAACTTGTCAGAGGTTTTGTTTTTAGACAAATGAGATTTCAAGCAGATGAATATGAAGCTAAAGCATTCTATTTCCATCATACTATGTGGCTTTGGTGGCTGTGTCTAGGTGATGAATATGTATAAAGCTTGGTCCTTTCCTCTTGGGGCTCATGATGTAGTAGTAGGGGGGAGATGTGGGAAGAGAATGAGATGAGGCTGTGGAGTCAGATAAGAGCCTAATAAAGGAGGTAATCTTATTTCCTGTGACTAAACCTTGAAAGATGAATATCTTTGCTACGGGGAAAGGGGATGGAAAGTCATCCCAAGCAGAGCGCAGTGGCAGTGGTGGCACTGATATTATAACACAGACTGATCTGTTTAGGGAATTGCACAGAATTCAGTAGGGATGGTGCATCAGCTACAAGCGGTAAGTATAAAAGGAGAAGAATGAAGAAGTAGGGATGATCTAGTTTCTGAAAGATCTCTTTAGAAAATTTTAAGCCAATTAACAATATCCTACTTTCTGCCTTATACCATAAATAAAATTTCTAGGTCATGAAAATGTTAGTATGCAAGGGTATTAATGTTAAGTAGATTACAAATTTTTAAAAATGAAATGACACTTTTAATACTTTCTAAGACCAACAGAGCTACTCTAAGGCATTTGGTTTCATACTTAAAAGTATTAAATTACTTTCAAATTATAAAATACGATAGCACATTGTTTGAAATGTATTAATGAATTTATAGTAATCATTCCATTTTCTCATACCTGCACGTTGTAGCAAACATAGCTCATTGATACTTATATATTTCTTAAACACATCCATGCAAACCTGCATAAGTCACAAAAAATGTAAAATTACCTTTTTACATTTCATAAAAACTACATAAATTCCAATCCTATGTTTCTGCTTATTCTAATTTTAAAACTGAACTTAAAGCAGTGGAATAAAGAAGCTGACATTAGGTTAACTCACAGATTTGATAGCATCCTGAATTAATTACAAAAACATAGAGAAGCTGTCAAAGAAACAGTCAAGGAAACAATCAAAATTAGCAAGCAATTGAGGAAGATAAGAAAATCCTTGAATGTTATAATAACCTTATTTAGGTTATTTACAAAAATAACCATTACTGACTCAAGAATTAGAACAGAGACTCTAGAAAGAGACCCACTCATACACAATCAGCTGATTTATGACAAGGTGGCATTGCAGTGCAATAAGGAAAAAATGGTCTTTTTAGTAAATAGTGTTGGGTAATCTGGGGATCCACATGGGGAAAAAAAATGTATCTTGACCTTCTCATACCATAAACAAAAATCAATTCTAGATGGCTTAGAGTTCTAAATGCAAAAGATAAAACAATAAAACTTTTAAAGGAGAAAAATAAGTGAACATATTCATGATCTTGGCAAAGGTTTCTTCAACAAGATGCAAAATGTTAACACCGTAAAAGAAAAAAATACACAACATCGGACTATATAAAAATTAATTCTATTTATCAAAAGACACCTTTAAGAGGGTGAAAAGGCAACTTGTAAAATAGTAAAAGGTATCCGCAATATAAATCCAACAAAGAACTTACATCCACACTATGTAAAGAATTCTTAAGATGGATAGGAAAAAGACACTCCCATAAAATATAGGCAAAATATTTAGATATTTCCAAAAAGGAAATATCCAAATGTCCAGTAAAGATTTTGAAAGATGCTCAGATTCTTCAATCACCAGGGAAGGCATCATTTCCCACCCAATAGGAATGACTAAAATTAAAAGGCTGATAATACTAAGAGCTAGGAAGGATGTGAAATAATCAGAATTCTCAGACACTGCTGGTGAGCGTATAACTTGGTAAACCACTAAGGAAATGGTTGGCAGTATCTACTAAAGTTGAACATATGCAGACACCATGAGCCAACAATTCCAGTTTTAAGTATAACCCATCATAATATGTACATATGTTCACCAAAAGACATGTAGAAGAACACTGACAGCATCACTGTTGTAATTACCAAATTTAGAAACTACCCAAATGTCCAAATGTATATTTATCAACAAATATGTTTTGATATACTCACACAATGAAATATTCAATATTATATAGCAATAAGGAGGAAACATCTACAATTGAGTAAAAAAATATAGATGAATGTCAAAAATATTGAGCAAAAGAATGCCAGAAACGAAATACAGATTGTATGATTTCATTTATATAAAGCACAAAATCAGGCAAAGCTCATCTATCAAGAGTCAATGAAAATCTACATTAAATCATATGACTGAGATGACTATAAAAACAATCTCTACTTCAAAGACTTTATGTATTTTACCTTTTCATCCCCTTGCTCAGGCACATGAGCAAACTTGCATTGTGATCGCTCACAGCCACGTAAAGTATTAAAATGAAATTTGCAATATCTGTGGGGTAGTATCAACCCTAGGGGCTTCTGAAACACCTAGAAAATCAGAAAAATTCCCTTTGTTATTTATAAAACACTTATTATAATCAAGTGAGAAAGCATTTGAAGCGACTACAAATATATACCCCAAACAGCATCAAAATAAATTGCTGACTTGATTAAAGAAATTAAACTTCAATTTATATCTTTAAAATAATGAAAAAAATAAATTTAAAGTTAGTTGTCTGAATTTTTACAATTTAGTGTAAAATATTCCATCGAAGTTGTTACTGTTTTACATCTTGTTAAAAGTTTATACATTCCATCTTCCTTCTCGTGTATCTGCCCTGTTTGCTTTCACAAAAAGTCAATTCTACTATGATATGCACTATATTTCAAGTGTATTTATTATAACCTAAATTTTCCTTAGTTTTTCAGATTAACAGAAAAAGGCAAATGACAGAATCAAAGCTTTTTTACAATAGATTTTTTCCTATAAATGGCTCTATACCACTAGCTTTCCTTTATATGTAGAAAATATTCATCTTGCATTTTCTATTTTGGATATCCATCCCCTCTTTTGCTTTCAACCTCTTATGTTATTTGTGAATATCCTCTGAATCATTACTCATTTTCTGCCTCTTACCACTAACTCCAATTCAAAATCCATATAATATTCTAGAACTGCTTAAAAAGTGAGTCAAGGAAATACAACCAGAAAGGCCCAAAGTATTTGCTTTGTAGGATCAATTTTTTAAATGGAGACTTACCCCTACATTTTTTTCTCTCTTAAATATTTCACAGGTTTCAGGATTCTGCAACTTTAGGAGAGAATGTTTTCCCAGAAATCTGAAATCTAGAAATGATTAAGAATGACATTACATACCCATAGGTCACAATTCACTCCCTTCATAACAATGAAATAAACGATCGCTACTATCTGCTTTAAAGTTTCACTCAGGACTATTCATGCTCAGTTCACAGGCTGTGCTGCCATAGGTGTTACTGTGAAATATGGAGTGATTTACATTTTAGGTGCTCCTTAAGTATTTCTAGACCTGAAATTTTTATTTAATTATAAACTGAAGATACTTTCCTAAAAGCTTTACACAGAAGCACTGAGCACTGCATTCAAATGATTGTCTCTATAAGTTAAACAAATACTATACACAATAAACCTTCCTAAGGGAAGACAACTACTGACAAACCCAGGTGCTATGGACTAAACTGTGTTCCCTCACTCAAATGCCTCCAACGTGACTTTATTTGGAGATGGGTTTTTTAATGGAAGTATTAAGATTAAAGGGGTCATAAGAGTGAGGTCTTGATCTGACAGAATGAGTGTCCTCTCCACACACACACATGCACGGAGGAAAGGCCATGTGCAGACTTAGCAAGCAGGCAACCATCAGTAAGCCAGGAAGAGGCAGAAACTGAAGCCTGCTAGAACCTTGATCTTGGACTTCTAACCACCAGAACCATGTGAAATAAATTTTTATTGTTGAAGCCACCCAGTCTGTGGTATTTTGATATGGCAGCTTGAGCCGACAAATATACTGTACATCATATCATGTAATGTTGGTATTTTGAAATGAGAGGACATTAAAAAAAATTTTCTAAAGATAAATATTTTTTTTATTGATCAAGTTCTTGTCAAGATGGCAGAGGAAGTAAATGCTGTGCTCACCTCCTCTCATCATCAAAATTACAACTAAATTATAGAACAGTAACCTGAAGAACCATCTGAAGACTGTCTGAACAGAAGTCATAACTAAGAATACAAGAAGAAGCCATGTCAAGACTGGCAGGAGGGACAGAGATGTGGACCAGGCAGGTCACACAGCCATGTGTGGTGGTTGGGAATCGGGAAGAATATCTCAGTTGCAGAGGTCTCCACTGAGGAGTGAGGGATTCCGGCACTGTACTAGGCTCCCCATCATGAAGCACCAGTGCCGGGACGATCCCCACAACATCTGGCTGCGAAAATCAGGGCTAATTCCATCTGTCTGGGTAAAACAAAAGGCTACTAGAAATTGAGGCATTCTATTAAAGGTCCCATATATAGATTTACTCACAGGTACTCACCTTAAACACTAGTAAAGAAACAGAAGCTTGAAAGGCACCAGAAAAATACAGGGAGAACCTGAATTGTGTAGCTTCAGGATGAGGGCTGGAGAGGCAGCCGCCTCCCTGGGTTGAGCCCTCCCTTCACCGCCTGTAGGCGGGAGCCAAATCTGAATCTGTATTAAACTGGCGAACACCTCTTACCCCACCCGAATGACTATGAGACCCCATCCCACCCGACTCACATACCACCAGAGGCTCTTTCAGCAGAAGGCAGCTGGCCTTGGCCTGCACTGAGAACTTAAAAACTCTCAAAGGTCCGCAGGCTCCAGGCAGGTGATGGTTGGCCTCAGTGGGCCCTGTGCATCTTGCTGAGTGATGAACCCAAAGAGGCCCATGCCAAGACACATCAAAATTAAAATACCAAAGGTTAAAGACAAAGAGAGTATCTTAAAAGCATCAAGAGAAAAGCAATTAGTTACCTACAAGGGAGCTCCCATAAGGCTCTCAGCTGATTTCTCAACAGAAACTTTGCAGACCAGAGGGATTGGCACGAAATAGTCAAAGTGATAAAAAGCAAGGACCTACAACCAAGGTTACCCTACCCAGCAAGGCTATCATTTAGAATTGAAGGACAGACAGACAGCTTCTCAGAGAAAAAAGCTAAAGGAGTTCATCGTCACCAAACCAGTATTATGAGAAATGTTAAAGGGACTTCATTAAGAAAGAAAAAATAAAAAATATGAATAAAATAACTATGTGTCTATCAACGGTTACTTTAAATGTAAATGGATTAAATGCTACAATCAAAAGACAGGGTCGCTGAATAGATAGATAAGAAAACAAGATCCTTACATATACTGCCTATGAGACATCCACTTCAGATCAAAAGACAAATAGAGACTGAAAGTCAAGGAATGGAAAGATTTCATAAAAATGAAAATTTTAAAAAAAGCTGTGGTAGCAATACTTATATCAGGCAAAATGGCTTTAAAACAAAGGCTATAACAAGGGACAAAGAAGGACCTAGTAATTCTACTTTTGGGTATTTATCTGAAAAAATCCAAAATAATAATTAGAAAAGACATATATATCCATATGTTCATCACAGCATTATTTACAATAGCCAACATAGAGAAGCAACCTAAATGTTCATCAGCAGTTGAATGGATAAAGAAGTACTACATATATACAATGAAATATGACTCGGCCATAAAAAGAATGAAATCTTGCCATCTGCAACAACATGGATGGACCTAAAAAGTATTATGCTAAGTGAAATAAGGCAAACAGAGAAAGACAAATACCATATGATTTCACTTATATGTGGAAGCCAAAAAAACAAACAAACAAAATCAACTAACAAACAAAACAGGAACAGACTCACGGATAGAGAGAACATTTTGAAGGTTGCCAGAGGGAGAGGGGGAGGCTGCGGGACTGAGTGAAAAAGGTAAAAGGGATTAAGAAGTACAAATTGGTAGTTACGAAATAGTCACAGGGATATAAAGTACAGCACAGCGGATATAGTCAGCAATACTGTAAGACCTATGTACAGTGCTGGGTAGATACTAAACTAATTGGGGGAATCGCTTCGTAAGTTATATAAATGTCTAATCATTATGCTGTACAGTTGAAACTAATATAATATTAAATGTCAACCGTAATTGAAAATATAAAAATAAAAAGTTTTTTATTTTAAATAATTTCATTTTTTACTTTGGCAGCTTCTGGATATAATTTGAACAAGCTGGAGTTTTTGCTGTATAGCTTTTCAGTAATTTTCATTATGAAAACTAAGGCTTTTTAGTATAAAACGCATGACCATCATGGGCTTGCTGCTATAGTATGCAACACCAGGTGGCATGAAGGCAGTAATGGGAAAGTATAAAAGAATTAGGAGTGAGTTATACAAAGAGATTTTATTGTTCTAAATTAATTCCTCAATTGAGCTTATTTTTATGAAAGCGTTCTGAATTATCAAAAGAATTGATAGAAATTCTAAAATACATTCTAAGATATTCAACTAAAATATGAATATATCAGCTATAATCTGTAATTTACCTACCATTATCACATAATCTACCATTATCACATAAATACAGATATTTCAGAAAAATATCTTTTCCATCAAAAGTACTAAGTACACAAAAAACCTTTTAATTTAAAAATATTCTATGCTTGTTTCAATATATTTTTTTTGTTTGTTTTTGGTAGGAAAATCTATCAAAAGGCAATAGAATTTTATTAGTAAAAGAGTACCATTTATCCAGGGCTTCAGTAATGTGTCTTCTTGATGAGCACTTAGATTCAACGGCGGCACTGATAAACACAGAGGTTTTGGGCCCAGTGTTGCTAACTGACATTCGCCCAACATAATCTCTGCATTTTTAGAATCTTTGCTGTGTGAGCAGAAAAAGCAAAATCAGAATTTAAATTTATTCCCAAAACATAATAAAAGTAATGAGAATCAAATTAAGTAGAAACATAACCTAATACTATGTATATGCTGTATACTATTATCATACTATGATTCTTCAGTATTTTCAACAGACTGTTTTCTGCCTTTTCAACTAGAAAACCAAAGTTTGTTAAATGATTGGAGTAAGGGTAGGAGTGAGGTGGTGGGGTTAAAACTAGAACAAAGTATTTTTGATTATACCAGACAAAAGGTTTGAGGAACTGGGCTAGCATTCTAATCCAAATTTCATTCAATTACACTGTTGTAAGTACAATAAAATAAATGAATGATATATTTTCAGGACAAGTATATATAATAAATTTATACATGTACTTGAGAGCATCCTTTGGGAAGAAAGCATAAAAAATGTATTGTTCTCAGTTGCTGAATTAAACAGTTTTGACTATATTCTACCATGTGAGAATCTATATAAAACCTATTTTAGAAAAACAATCTGGAGGTTACTTACCCAGAAAAATAAGTTACTTAAGCAAGGGTAAGGGTAGGGAGTCTCTCAGACCTGACAGATGTAAACTTACTTTTTAGGAGAAGGATTACTCAGATCTTTATTTTGCCTTAAAAACAATTCTAATAAGCTTTTTTTTCAGCAGGGGTTCCCCAGGCCAGAGGAGAATAAAAATAGTAAGAAGGGCTCACACTTGTAACAGTGGAAACTTAGTAGCATTGATGGAGTTCAAAAATCACACAAAATATTTACTTCTTTAACTTGAGAAGTCATGGGTAGAGGTAATCAACATAACCCGCTCAAAAAAAAAAAAAAAGCAGTAACATAAAACAAAGAAATAAGAATTATGGGATTTTATAGATGGATGAGATTCTCTAGTAAAATTTTTAAAATTTTGATTGGATGACTGAAGCCCAGAGTAATGTGACTTGCCGATTGTCACACTCCTGGTCATTATAGTAGAGTCAAGGTGATGATAAAACTCTGCAATGACACTATTTAGTTTGTAAGCTAAATGCTTTCAATAGAAAAAAGTTAACTCTGTCACTTTTTCTTTAAGATCTCCAAAGAGTCATGAATCTACTGAGCTCCTGTGCCAATTTAATTCTTACCTAGGCTTTTCCTTAATACAATGTTTCCCAAACTTTACCATGTATCCATTTCAGCTGGTGACCTTGTTGAAACACAAATTCAAGGGCCCCATTTCCAGACTGTGTGATTTGGGAGGTTGAGGGTGGGACTCAATAAACTGTATTTTTGACAGGTTCCCACATGGTGCTGCTGCTCCAAGGATCACACTTTGAGAACCACTGCCTTCACATAAAATGACTTGAACATAGTCATCACCTGATCTGAGTGCGCTTTGCTTCAACGGCAAAACTGGGGCGGAGGATGGATCAGATGATCTCCAAGGTGCCTTACAACTCTAAATTTGATATTTATATATGTTCTGGTAAGTATACTGTAACTTTTAGTACTAATTAGTGCAGTCACATAAAATACCTGCAAACCGCAATGTTCACCTCATTGTAGTCACTCTTACCTTCATAAAAGTCATGTACACATTCTTTTATTTTATCATTATGCCTTATTCCTTTCTCAAAAAAACACTTGAGTGGCTCAAAATTTAGTGACAGTTTTAAGGTAACTTAAAATATCCCTGACATCTAGGTATACCTGACATATTCATAATACCCATGTACTTTTAGGGCATAGCAGTCCAAGTACATACTGCAGAAAATGAAAAGCACATTCATGATACAAATTATATGAATAACTGTTTTAAAGTTATATAATTAAAAATTATGTTACAGACCTTTTACAAACTTCATGAATATTTTCTTTTTCTTCTTTAGCAGTCACTTTGTCTGAAAATTTACACTGTGAAGATATGGTTAAAAAGAATAGGTGAATATATATTCCATATTAAGCTATGAGGTTTACCCGATTTATTAGACTGTATTAGATGTTAATTAAACAACTGGCTTATGGCCAACCCAGAAAACAATTCTATTCCACATTATTTAAAATACTGAAGATTGACTTAAAAATTTCCATTGTTGCTTAAGTGAAAAATGAATATAAATCGATATCTTTGCTCAGCTTTTGATATCACCTTTATTTATTATACAAGCCAACATTTCAAATCATTATTATGGACAATTAAAGTTATGCTTTTTTTCATTAGGAAAAAACCTTTGAGTGATTTTTATTTTTAAATGGTATTTATGAACATAAATTTATTTTTCTTTAGAAACATTTATAGGTATTTAAAACATTGCTATACTTAAACATTTCACAAAGTTTTGGGTATTGTGATTTTCTACTTACTATAAGAAAGGTATACATGCTCAAATATTAAACTTTTGAAAAAACAGGCACTAAGAAGATAAACACACAAATCACCCATCGCTTGAGCAGAGATAACCACTTAATATCTTACTTATATCTTCCTAGTCTTTTAAATTTTAGTAATATTTTATTACTAAATTTATTTTATTGAGAAATAATTGACATAGAACACTGTATGTTTCAGTGTACAGCATGATAATCTGATTTACATATGAAATGATTACTGCAAACGGGTTAGCTAACATCCTTCACTTCATATAGAGACAAAAAAAATTTCTCCTTGTGATGAGAATTTTTAAACTTCACTTTCTTAAAAACTAGGTTTTTTAAAGTTCATAATCATATTTTACAATAATGGTGCATACTGTATATACTATCAGAACCCTTAGGAAGAACTACAAAAATCACCTGAGAACTATGAAACATTAACAAACCAAAAGATACACCATGTTCCTGGATGAGAATATTAAAGGCAAAGATGTTAATTCCTCCCAAATTAATTAATGCATTTTAGAAGCTTTACAACATGAGCTTAAGGTACTCTTGGAAGAATATGACAACCAAAAGTGTTTTGGATTTATATTACATGTTAGCATCTCTTAAAGCAAGTCTTCCTTACTATTTTCATTTTCCAGTTAATTGATAATATGATACTAGTATATGATCTGAGCAATCAATGAAACAAGAGGGAAGTAAAAGAACAGTTCCATATATATAAAAATTTGAAAATTTGAAAATATTTTTAAATGGCATTTGAAATTTGTGAGGATATAATTCAGCAAATGATAGAACAGGCTCATTAACTGGCTAGAAAATAAGCTTGGTACCCACTCACTGTATGCCAAACATTTTTTAGGTCCATTAAAATTTTAAATAAACAACGCTGAAAGTAGCAAAAATAAAGGTCGGTATTTATATAATTTATAGGGTGGAAAAAGCCTAAGCGACGACGTCAAAGGTAGAAACTATAATTATGGTATCAACAGGTTTGAATATAAATATTTAAAATGTTTCCATATGTTAAGAGACTATAAAGTACATAAAAAGCCATCTGTCAAAATTTAAAAGGGTTACATTGTTTCTACATTCCTTCTCCCCAGATAAATTTCAGATTTAGATTGATAAAAAATTTAAACATAACATCCAAAAAAACATAAGAAAATATGAGAAAATTTTTAAGTTTGAAATGGGGAAGAGTTTTTCTAAATATGTCTCATAACTCAAATATCATTAAAAAAAACTGACAGATTTGACTAAATAAAAAAGCTCATTTTAGGTAAAAAGTTCATAAACCAAGTCAAAAAGTAATGAAAAACAGAAAAAAGTATGGCCACATAAGACAAAGAACAAATATGTATAATACATGAAAAGTTCCTACCATAATAAAAGATCATAATCGCAAAAGAAAAATGGGCAAAGAACATAAAAAAGAAATACATTAAAAAATATAAATGGCTTTTAAACATACTAAAAGATGCTATTAGACTCATAAGAGGAAAGCAAATCAAAACAAAAAGTCATCTGTACAAATAGAAATATGAATAAAAATAAAAAAATTTAATACTGAATTGGTGAGTGTGTGGGGAGAAAACTGGCATTCCTATCCAATGTTGTTGGAAGTATAACTTAAAGCAATCTCTATGTAGGCCAATTTGACAATTCTACTTCTAAGAATTAATCCAAAAATGCTTGCATATATGCAAAACGCCTTATGCTCAGGATGCATAATGCAATAATATTTAAATAGCAAAAAATGGGAACAAATCAATGTCCATCAATAGTGGTACTTGACTCATATTTAGAAAAATATTTATACAGTGGATAGAGTTATAAAAACAAAGCATCATCACATATATTGAAAAGAGACATTCTCCATTATATATTAAGTTTGAACAAGCAAGATAAAGAATGGTATGTTACCGTTTGTATAAAATTAAAAAGAATACACAATAGGTCCACTTTGAGAAATGTCAGAGTTATCTCTTATTGGGCTAATCCTTCTACAGGTAACAATTAAGACCTAGGCAAAAAAAAAAAAAAAAAAAAAAAATCCTTGCTTAAAAGTACTGAAAAAACATGAAACGGCAGACTCTGGAGGCAAGGCTACACTTGGAAAGAGGGAATGGCACTGGGTAACTGTCTTGTTTTTTATGGTGTTAATCTACTTGGAACCACTTGAGAAGGCCAAAAATTTGCCTTATTGAAGCAAAGAACCAGATGAAAGAGTTTAGGGCAAGGTCAGACACTGGGAAGGCTGGGAGGCCTGAAAAGGAGAGAGACTAAGACAGGAAGCCCTAAAATCTGCTTACAAACTTAGTTCAAATCTCTAGTTCACCCTTAAACCATACCTGTGTAAGGGAGACTCCAAACAGCCCAAATAAGACTGAAAGAACTGAGGAAAGATTTCAACTGCCTGCTACCACAGGGGAGTAATGTGGAGGTTGAGTTCACCTGAGCTAAAACGTAAGCATGCACTTAACACAAAGCCCAGCAACTGTAGATCTGGGCGTTTATCCCAGAGAAATTAAAAGTTAGGTTCACACAGAAACCGGTACACAAATGTTTATAGCAGCTTTATCTGTAAAAGCCAAAAACTGGAAATGATCCAGATAACCCATGCCAAGGAGTGTTACTAAGCAATACAAATGAATGAACTACTGAAACATGCAGCAAACTTGATGAATGTCCAGAGGATTATACTGGGTGAAAAAAAAACTAGTCCGAAGAGGTTACATATTATATGATTCCATTTCTATAACATTTTTAAAATGACAAAATTATAGAAATGGTTGTCAGGGCTTAAGGAGGTATTAGGGGTAGGAGGGAAGGAAGTAGGCATGGCAATTAAAGGGCAACACAAGGGACCCTTGCAGTGATGAGAATGTTTCGGATGTTGGCTATATTAATGCCAACATTCTGGTTGTGATATTGTATTAATGACAACATTCTGGTTGTGATATTGTATTAATGCCAACATTCTGGTTGTGATATTGTACTGGTTTTGTGATGTTACTGTAGGGGGAAACTGGGTAAAGGGTACATGAGATCACTATTTTATTTCTTACAACTGCATGTGAATCTTTATCTCAAAATTAAAAGAAATGTGGGATGCCACTAAATCACAATTCATGCGTAAAATTATAGCACTAGGTGGAAAATAAGTTTCAAATCAATGATTTCAGCTCCAACCTTAAGAAACTATAAAAAGAAGAGCAAATTAAATCCAAAGTAAGCAGAGAAAAAATGATCAGAGTAGAAATCAGTGAAATCAAAAACAAAGAAACAAGCAAAACTCAAAGTGAGTTCTTTGGGAATGGTAATAAAATTAATAATCTTCTAACCAACCTCCAATGAATCCACTTTTATTTCAAAATAAAATTATAGAGATGGAAAACATTAAGGGTTGCTAAGGTTAGAGATTTTACATGTGGGGAGGGAGGTGTTTAGTCACACGACTAAGGGGTAACATTGGGGAAATCGTAGTGATGGAATAATTATCTTGTTTGCAGTGGTGGCTGCAAAAATCTGTACACTTGATAAAACACAGAACTACATACACTCAGTGTACTAATGCCGAATTCTTGTTTCTGGTATTTTACTTTAATGTGTAACCACAGGGGGAACCTAGGTGAAGGGTATACAGGTCTTCTCTCTACTACTTTTGCAACTTCCCATGAACCTACAATTACTTCAAAATGAAAAGTTAAAAATATAAAGTACAGTAGCATTTTAACTGTCTGGGGTTCAAAACTAGAATCATTAAGTGATTATTACCATCGTGAACTGAAAAACTGTTACATATGAATTCTGAGTATTAACTGATACATAGGGGAAAGAAAAAACAAGGTTTCTGGAAAAGACAGAATACATATTATGTATGTATACATATATACATATATATGAATACATACATATACATAATATATATTCATACATAAATATAAAATGGATAAGGAAGCATTTCTAAAAATTCATAGGAAACCATATGTAAAAGCAGAAAAGTGGTAGATCAGGCACATGTCCTGTTAAGTCAATCTACTTATCCTCTAAAGTTCCTCAAAACCTGTTAACTGTGCTTATGCAAAACATCAAGCAATATATCCCATGGCCAGGAGAATGTGATTTTGTTACTCAAGAGAAAGGAGTTAACTTGTCATCTGACAACACTGTTAAGATGAATTTCCATATTACCACTATTTAGACCAAAAAATAAGAAAGTGTAAAAGATTTCCTAGTACCTTTTCATCCATGTCTGAACTTATTTGTTCACTGAAGTCTCCCAGTTTTTCATTTTGAGACGTCTCATTAGTAACTTCCCCTAAGGAAATGTTTGCACCTTTAAAATCATGTTTTACCTCATTTGCTGAAAAGAAATAATAATCAACGGTAGAAACTACAAATGACAAAATAATCAAGTCACTCAAAGATTATTCTAAAAACGAGTTAGAATTCAGAGACTCATTTAAAAGTCCAATGTGACAAATATGAAGTCGAGTTTTCAGCAAATTATACAATTATTCTTCCCTCTCTACCAAATAGTTCTATCATATGGTATAAAAAGAATTGGCAGTAAGATAAAATTGAGACATATTAAGATAAACTTAAGAACCTTTCTTGATCAAGCCCAGCTATTTTCTTCTTTCTTTAAAAACTGAAAAAAAATTTCAATTAGTTGACATGTAAGATTGTATTAGTTTCAAGTGTACAACATAGTGATTAGATATTTCTATCTTATACATTGATCACCTTGATAAGTCTAGTAAGCATCTGACACCATACTTATTACAATATTACTGACTATACTCCCTATGATTTTATATCACCATGACTGTTTATATAACTGGCAATTTGTACATCTTAATCCCTTCTCCTTTTTCACCCACCCCCCGCAACCTTCCTCTTATCTGGCAACCACTATTTTGTTCTCTGTAATCATGAGTTTGTTTCTACTTTGTTCATTCGTGTTTAGATTCCACATATAAGTGAAACCATATGGTATTTATCTTTGTCTGACTTATTTCACTTAGTGTAATACCCTCTAGGTCCATTTGTTGCAAATGGCAAGATTTTATTCTTTTTTATAGTTAATATTCCATTATGTATATGTACCACCTCTTCTTTATCCATTCGTTTACTGATGGATACTTAGTTTGGTTCTATATCTTGGCTATTGTAAATAATGCTGCAATGAACACAAGGGTGCATATGTCTTTTCAAATTAGTCTGGTGGATTTCTTTGGATAAATACCCAAGAGTTGGATTGCTGGGTCATATGGTAGCTCTATTTTTAACTTTTTGAGGAATTTCCATACTGTTTTCCATAGTGCCTGAAGCAATTTATAATCCCATCAACTGTGTACACCCTCACCAACACTTATTTGTTGATTTATTGGTGATAGCCATTCTGACAGGTGAGGTGATATCGCTGTGGTTTTAATTTACATTTCCCTGATGATCAGAGCTGTTGAGTATCTTTTCATGTGTCTATTGACCATCTGCATGTCCTCTTCGGAGATGTCTATTCACGTTCTCTGCTCATTTTATAATCAGGTTGTCTTTTGGTGTTAAGTTGTATGAGTTCCTTATATGTTTTGGATATTTACCCCTTATCGGATGTATATTGATGAATATCTTCTCCCATTCAGTAGGTTGTCTTTTCATTTGTTGACGGTTTTCTTCACTGCAAAAACTTTTGAGTTTGCCGTAATCCCATTTGTTTATTTTTTCTTTTGTTTCTCTTGCCCAAGGAGACATATCCAAAAATATATTATAGAAGCAATGTCAGAGTTTATTGCCTATGTTTTCTTCTAGTAGTTTTATGATTTTGGGTCTTACATTTAAATCTTTAATCCATTTTGAGTATACTCTTCTATAAAGTGTAAGAAAGTGGTTGAGTTTTTTTTTTTTTTTGCATGTATCTGTCCAGTGTTCCCAACACCATTTATCGAAGAGACTGTTTTTATACCATTGTATATTCTTACCTCCTTTGTCATATATTAATTGACCACATAGGCGTGGGTTTATTTACAGGCTTTCCATTCTGTTTCATTGACCTATGTGTCTGTTTTTATGCCAGTACCAAGCTGTTTTGATTACTTGTAGTGTAGTTTGATATCAGGTAGCATGATACTTTCAACTTTGTTGTTTTTTTCTCAAGATTGCTTTGTTTATTCAGGGCCTTTTGTGGTTCTATTAAATTTTAGGATTATTTGTTCTGGTTCCATGAAAAAATGCCATTGCTTTGGGTAGTATGGACATTTAAACGATGTTCTTTCTATTCATGAGCACAGTATATGCTTCCATTTATTTGAAGAAAGAAATTGAAAATACAACATCTTATAGTTTTCCAAGTACATGTCTTTCACCTCTTGGTTAAATTTATTCCTAGGTATTTCATTTATTTAGATGCAATTGTAAATAGGATTTTCTTAATTTCTTGTTCTGATGTTTTATTATTGGTATATAAATTGCAACTAGTTTCTAAATATTAATTTTGTATCCTGCTACTTTACTGAATTGATTTATCAGTTCTTTAGGGTTCTCCATATATATAATATCGTGTCATCTGCAAATGAGTTTTACATCTTCCTTTCTAATTTGGAGGTTTGTCTAGCTTTTTTCTATATATGTTTAAAGCTTGAAAGTCAAAGTAAAATTAGCTTTCAAATTGTTATTTTCTGTAAAGAACCAGGTATTTAAACCTATGATTAGCTATTATTTAAAGTTTCTGAAGGACTCATATTTAAAATGTGATGAAGCTTAAATATATATTTCGATTTCAAAATAAGACTATAAAAATTGCTAAGGTAAATTATTTATCTTTGGTTATAAAGCCTAACAAAGTCATTTATTAAATAATATAAATAGTTTCTCAAAATTCAGTCTTCCAACCAATTAAAACTGAGAAAAACTGACAAACTGTAAAACATATGGTTAACAGACTTGAAAAACTTCCTCTTTTAATGAATTCATTTTGACTAGGCCTGAATGGAGATATAAAAAGATACCTCAATATCACAAATTCTGAAAATGTCAAATTTTACCTGGTGGCAAGGAAGCCCAAATCTCTGACTTCATCAATCCAGGATCCAATACAGGAAGTTCTCTATTACAAAACAAGCATAGGTTAAACATTATAACATTCTACACAGATCGATTTCTCTAAACATTATATAATACTGGCTTAGCAGCTGCTGAACATCAGCTCAGACCCTTCGAAGACAGAGTACTGTACTGAGACTCAGAACCCAGGACACCCAAGTAGATTCCTCATTTGGTTCTTTAATCTCGTATGTCTCAATTGGTAGAGTACTGCCATTCAAATTTTGTTACTTAGAGAATCTGATGAAATACCAAGCTTTTAAAAAGATTTAATACCCTCAAGCATGTGTATGTATATCTCACTGCCAGTGCAAAAGGAAGATAGTTTGAGAGCAGTTTGAGTCTTTTTTTGTAGTCTCTGGAGACAACATATGGTCCAACAGTTAAAGCTGTGGAGATCAGTGTTAGATTAACCTGGGCTTAAATACTGTTCTGCCACTTTCTGTGTTAGCCGTGGCAAAATTATTTAACTTCCCTGAGTGTAACCATATCTGTAAAATGAGAATACCATCTACCTACAAGGTTATTGTGAACACTAAATGAGATAAAAAGTTCTTAAAGCCTATATAGTATAAGCTTAACAAATGAAAACCACACCTATAAGAACTACTCAAAATCGAATGGCCAAACACTATTCCATTTTTTAAAATTTAGATAAAAACATAGAAAAGTGCATAAAATAAGATACCCATAATACCACCATGTATTCATTTAATAAATGGATTTTATTATACCTATCTAATAGCTTTACAACTACTCCTTGGTTCATGATTACTTAATAGCCAAGGGGGGAAAAAAAAAAAACTCAACACGTTTTATATATATCATTCTTTAAAGGCTTTGGAAAACAATGTATTTTTTTTCCCCAACATAAACCCTAGAAACAATCAGAAGTATATAGTTTAATGAATGGAAAAATAATAAAAACAGAAGACCCATACATATGCAAATCTTCTTCCCCAATTCATACCTCTTTAGACTCATATCTGTTTACTAGAATATCTCCTTTTCATTATTTCGCAAGGTCTCTCCAACTCAACATGTTTAAATTTGACTTCATGACCGATACTCCTCCTCAACCTGCTTCTTTGTATCTAAGAACTGCAATGCCTCTTTTTGAAATAAGGTTGTCATTTAAACTCCTACCTCTGGGTACACCCCCTCTTGATTAATCAATCTACATTCGGAAACCTCTCTCAAATCTACTTCCATTTCTGTTTGAAATCACCATGTCCTTTTGATCTAGTTATTACAATAGTTGCCTGCCAATTTATTCTCCACACCAGAGCTACGATAATTTTTAAAATGTAAATCTGATCCTACTGTCTCGCTACTTAAAAGTTCTTCATTGAATCCCTATATACTCTTAGGATAAAGTGCGAATTAACCATGAATTCTAGTTTATCTAGGATGGCCTGTTTATACCTGTTATTCAGTCATATTAATTATTAACACCTCCCATTTTCCTCTCAAATGTTTCACAATTCAGAAGATAAATTCTATGGTTATCCTATTTGTAAAGCCCTTCATGACTAAGATTTCTGCAAGTTTTGTAGATTTAATTCTTGCCATTTGAACACTAAGCCATGAGATGATATTTCTGTTTTCCAGTTGTGACAAGCTCTTCTCTGTGGGCCCTCATATAGGCTATTCCCTCTATGACAAAATTCTACTCTTTTCTTCACTTATTCGCTAATTCTTATTCATCTTAAATGTCACTTTGACCAAGACACCTTTAGTATCTCGCACTTTTATATTTATTGTACTTATTTGCTTCCCTTGCTGGACTAAAAGCTGTAAGAACAAGGCCCATGTGTGTCCAGTTGCTCTCCATATGCTCGACACTTAACATCCTCCTGGCCAGACACTAGGAAGACTCAAATGAAGATGCCTCTTTCCTGTTTAGGAACAACCAATATAGGGAGAGGCTCACATACAAGCAGACATACTGAGATGTATGCCAAGAGAACTACTGGAACAAATCCCTAGAAAAACATCTCAGATGTGATTTGAAGGATAACTAAATGAAAAGAAAGGGACTTTCAGATAAAGAAATATGCACAAGGGATTCAAGTACACAACATACTGTGGGGATGGTGGAGAGTCTTGCTGTGCTTATTTTATTAGCCTTTCACCCTACTTTCATGTTCCCCAACACCATAGTTGTTAAAGAGAAAACAAATGCAGATCCACTGAAAAGCCTTAAAAAGCCATGCCAAGGAATTTAAATGATTCTATCTTCAAACGGTTAAAAGCCATTGGAGCATTGTAAGCAGTCACTGGCAGGTCAATTTCTATTTTATAGTATCACTATGGAGAATATACTAAGAGAGTTCGGGAAGATTACCTGGAGCCCATTACAATAATCTAGGGGAAAAATGAATAAAATAGCAGTGAGAATTGAAAGGAAAGAAAATTGGTGAGGGATATTAAGGTAATAACATAAATAGGATTAAGTGACTCCATAAATAGAGAAGAATCGAAGGGATGTTTCTGTGGTTTCTATTATCCTGAAAGTTACATTCATTAATACGTACTGCTTCAGGCACATAAGTTATTCCTGGAAAACATAAGACAAAAGAAACATACTAGATATAAGTATATTGCTTTCATTTCAAAGTATTAAGATTTTATTTTAAATATTGCTGGTATAGTTTATAAGTGTGAGAAACTTTTAACTGAATAACTAACCTTACAAAGAAGATAAAATTGTATATGCCACTCTAGAGGTAATTTAGTTTTGTTCTGAATTTGAGAGACTCAAAGATGTTAAATTCACCGAAGTTGAAAAATAATAAAGCAAAACTGTAATCCACATAAATATTTTACTGTTTTGCATTTGTGGAATGGAAAATTATAGTTTTGCCTTGATGGTGTGAAAAGGGAAACAAATGAAGGCCAGAAAAAGCAAAGGAGAGAAAGAAGCAGATACGGGTGAGGCTACAGAAGTACAGGGCAACAAAAGAAAGATCTGAGCAAAAAGGAGAGAACGAAAGGCTTCTGCAGAACTCCACAGATGACACCAAATTTATCTTCTACCAGGGCATTTTTCAAGGGGGTGATGGAATTTAATGGGTTCTAATCAGGATTTGTTTTTTATAAAGGAGAAATACAAACATGATGCATCACTTGCAGTAAGAAAAATACTGTTTTTGTAAAGTATTTCACATATTCATAAGTAGTACTGAACTGTAATGTAAAATGTAACTTTACTATGGGTAATTGGCAAAAAGATTTGAAGATTCCTGCTCTAGAATAATTACTAGCAGAACTAGTTTGAAAACTATTGCCCAAGAAAAATTCGGAATGTTTTTCTTCTTTTTGTGATGCTAACTAGCTAACTATTGTTCATTTATTTACACATTTACATATTCTGTTTCTGAATAGGGCTGCTACAAATTTATTGGGGGCAATTATTCTGCAGATAGCACTGGCCAGAAGCAAAGAAACATTACAGTATAGAATTAATTGGGCCAGATATGACCCAGCTTGATGCCATGCTGTGAGGTGCTGGGTCTCCTGATATTACGGTTGTCTATCAGGTACAGTAGCATTTATTCCAGCAAAGACAAGAAACAATAGTTTATGTGGCCCCAATAAGAAAAAAGTAAAAATCAGAATGACACTTTTTCATGTTGCTCCACCACTTATTTTAAAGATAAGGAAGAGATGAGGAAAGAAGTCAAAAGTAAAATCATGTTCTGTGGCAGTCTATGGAGCAACCGAATTAAAACCTTAGAAAGAACTAAAATGCCCCTCTTCCAAGCATGCTATTTTGGGCAGAGGAGACAGAATCTGGAGCAGGTTGCCCTGAGTTCAGGTCTCAGTTCTGATACTAGCTGTGTGTTCTTTGGAAAGTTAATCACTTTGACTCAATTTTAGAGATAGGGACAGTTTCAACCTCCCAATTGATCTACTACATGAAAAGAAATATCATGTCTCTAGCACAGGGCAGACACTATCAATTCTCAATTCTCACAATTAAGTGTAATATATTTTGCTCTATAGAGTGTCTCACATTCAGGGGAAAGGGAGAATGGAGCACAGTAGGCTTTTTAAAAAAGCAGACCGAGGAGTCTAAATATTTGAGGGAGAGAATGGTCTTTACTTTTGGTGGAAATCTTTTTTTTTTTTCCTTGTTCATTCGGTATGATAAAACTGGTGATTAGATTACTCTACTCTAGAAGGCCAATTCTTGGGGAACAAACTGAGGTTAAATCAGATTGAGAGAGTGGAGTTGGTTACTTGAGATGACGTAATTCGCCAAGATAGATCCATGTTAGGCATGGGTCTAACGGGACTCAAATACCTGGTAAAAGTAATAGGCTTTTATTTTCTGTGCATTGGTATTAGGCATGTCCCCTTAACTCCAGAAGTTTGTGTTTATTATTTACCGGCTCTAGAAGGTACAGTGGCTCTTGATGGATTTAAGCCCAAGTTGTAAAAGTGGCATAACTGATCCTCACTGATCACCAGCATCAATTTTGTACTGAGTTCAAATTTTGATGCCTAACTTTCTAACCTTCTATTTGGTATCATCCTATTTATCAAGTCTCGTTTCTCACTATTCTTCAACACCTATTATTTTATAAAGAAAGGATTCAATCTCCATTTACATATATTTCAATGTTTGAGAAATAGCCTACAATATAGTAGGAACTGAAATCTTAATTTTCTTCCCTGGGCTTAGAGAAGTAAATGAGTCATGGACATTTCTTAGCCTCAAGAAGTCTTAACAGTTTTAATGGATGAGAGAGATGTAAATTATACTACCATGAAATTAGACTTTTAAGTGAGGTAGCAAAAGGTGCTACGGGAGCAGAGAAGGGTTCCCACCTCCAGGTTAGGAAAGACTTCATAACCTTCCCTACACAACCATATTCATATCTATCTTTACCTTTTGGCCCACATTTTCTCTATTACTTCTCTTCTTCCACCAAACTCTTTTCCTTTGGCCCCTCTGTTAATCTAAATCAATCCAAACTTCAAGGATAAGTACAAAATTTGGCTTTTCTAAGATGCCCTTTCATCCTTTTCTAAACTACTAATAACCTTAGCACTTCGGTTTATATGTTTTTATTCCAAACACAGTTCCTCCACTTCCCGCTCCAGCTATATAGTAATTCCCTTGAATATATGCTGAATTCTTAAAACTTCAATGACCCACTATATAATACCATTCAACTGATATTTTAGTATTTAAGGAAATTGTGATTGAAGACATGCTTATGTTTCAGTACAGATTAACTGTCCAGCACTGACTATTGTAGATTCTCAGATCTCCAACTATACTTATAGGCTAATTCAAAAGTTTTCCCAATTTCACTCATTATACATTTCCAAGGTCATCAGTTCAAGTCCTAGTCAATTAGTTCTTTTAACAGATTTTTTTAGTAAGAGTTTATTTGAGCCAAATTGACATCTGCTAGGTAGCGAGATCTCAAATAGTCCATGAATTAGCTCTAATATGCTTCTAATGCTTTGAATTTTAATATGTGGAGATTGACAACCAATAGCATTCTAACATAAACACCTTCAAAATTCTTCCTAACCAGGTATGAGAATATTTCTCCCAACAATTAGCTCAGGTTTTGCTACCTGTTTTATCATTAAGAGGCCCAGAGCTTCTGACAATGTGTGGGCCTAGCCCTCCTATCTTTAATTTCTATCCCTGTAAAATAGAAACTCATTTTAACTGGTTTTAATCTCTTAGTTTCTTAGAGAGAAAAAAGGAGTATTTGAACTAGCAGTTGATTGCCAAAATGAAGAGAGCTGAAATTTGAAATTATATTTTAAAACTACATATAGTTTTAGAACTATTAACTTTCTGCACAACTATTAGCAGACCTGCTGGTTCTTATGCTTCCATTTTTCCCAGTTAAGGTTTATTATAGCACTATGGATGACTGTAAAACTGGTACTTCCAATGCAGAAAAAAAGAAAATATTAAAATAACTATTGATGAAATTTTCAAATTTTCTTAAAAACCAAACTTCAGAAGCAGACATGAAAAGAGCCAATAAAAGTATAATTGGTACTTTTGAAGTGAAGGGAAATGAAGTTCTAAGACTATCAGAAAAGTATCTGAAGCAAACTTGATACTACAAACCAAAATGGTTCATCTTCTCCAGGGAAAACTGACACATAATTACCAATCCCCAGAAAGAAAGCAGGAAGTAAAAAAAAAAAAAAAAAAAAAAAGGAATGGGGAATTGCTTTGGCCTCAGTTTTCTACTACAATACTCAAAGCCAGAATGCAGGGAGGAATGACTACATAGTTGTGAGGAGGAAAAATGTAAACGAAGAGTTTTATACCCAATTTTTTCTTAGACAACAGTCCTTATGTACCCAAGATCTGAGGGAACACAGCAATCATAAACCCTTTTTGAAAAAAAATTGCTCTGAAATCTAGCCAACTAAGAAATGAATCAAAATAGTCAAGAAGAAAGTAAGGAGAATTGCTGGTAAGGACTAAATCAATTTAAACACACAATTGAGAGTAAGATACATTGAGATTTCAGATTATTGAAGAGAATGTAATTGGCACAAGGGTAAACAATATAAAACAACGAATTTTTAACAAAAATGAGTGAGGCCAAGATTGGGAGAAAAGTGAATGTGTATTGATACGTTCATCTTTCATATCAGGAAAGCAAATGCTGCTGTCTGAAGTTAGAACACAATTTTTAAAAGTCATAACAAAACTCAAACTTTAAAATAAACTTTCTTATTAACTTGAGAGAGGCTTTTAGGAACTAACTTCTTGAATTAAAGAAGTATATTGATTCAGCAATTCCTTTAGTTTCATTTTCCTCCCCTCAGTTAAGTGTAAATAAAATTAAATGATTTTACTAAAAGATAGCATGATCCAATTGTTCTAAAATTACGTACAAGTATATTCCTAGATAGATGTTTGGAATGATGCTTACAAATTGTTAACTAATTTACTATGTTGGGTGGTGGGATTTCCCCTCCCCCGCTTTTTTTTTTTTTAACACTTTTACTGTAATGAATACATACCCTTTTCATAAAATCATCCATTATTTTAGAAGAACAACAAAAATTCTTGCCCAATTCACAACATTTCTCTTGCCACCTTTGACTATAACTCATTGCCAATAGATGTTTCCTCTTGAACAGAGGATTTGTTCAAATTTCCCTTTGTATTACTCAAAGTAAGCATAATATAATAAGAGTTAAAATCATCTTCAATAACTACCTTTTACTGAGTCCTGACTACTCACCCAGTGCCAGGCTAAAACCTTGAGCATCCATTTGTAGATGTAATCCTTACAACCCTGAGGCAAGTACCTTCCCTTTTTACTGATAAGGTAAAATAATTTGCCTAAAAGGTCACATAGCTATTTGATGACAAGAAGATTCAAAAACCTAGGTTAGACTATAAAGGTCAAGCTATTAACCACTAGTTTTAAAGTAAGACAGGCCTGGGTTCAAATCCAGATTCTGTTACTAGCATTGTGACCATGGGCAAGTAACGACTTGTCATCTTTATTTTTTCCCCATTTTCAAAATGGACAGATTACCATCATACCTCATTACATTGTTAAAAATAAAGTTCTTGGTCCTCCATTTGACACACAGCAAGTACTCTATGTGGTGATGAGTTACAAGTTCTTGTAACACTAAGAACAGCAAGAATGCGGTATTACAAAAGTAATTAAAATTTCTAAATATGAAATTTAAGTCATGTACCACTGAATCTTAATGGAAAGTGTTTTCATGGTTCCTTTTGAGTCTGTTCACAAAATGTTCCAATATTCAAATATTAAAACGTACAAATACAGATTAGAGCTGGAAGAATTATGAGTTTAGTAAAATATGACATAATATTAAAGAAAATTTGGGCCAATCAGAATAGATCAAGTTCCTGAGCATGACAGTTACTACTTGGCTCTATTTAAAGTTACCTCAGGCAAACTCGCCCTCTTTGGGGCTAAATCGTCATTTAAAACCATCACCTTGAAAGTAAAACCAATAAAAAAATTTTATGCTCTTTGCTTCTGAAAATTAGTTTAACTTCTGATTCTACTCTTAAGTCCTAAATACTTCAAATCACCTTTTCAAAGACTTTTCCAAGACTTCGTTGTTCCTGAAAAATGAACCTTTTATCTAATATGAGTTAAAACACACAGCACTGTTCTTAAATAAGTAACTTGGCTGAAATTAAAGTATATCTGCATACTAATAATTAAAGAACATATGAAAATAAATTGACTTTTGAAAGAAATAATCTCAATAATTTAAAAAGCCACTTAATATACCACTATTTTAATTTTGACAGCCAATGTGCTCCGTTATAATTTCTAAGATTTTATATATGTACATATGCAATTGTTTTATTTCAACTATAAGTTTTAGCATAATGACATTGCTACTGGGTTAATAACTGGGTTAAAAAAAATGGAGCTTCAATGACCAGTGAATAAATTAGTGACACCTAAGGGCAGAATGTGCTTTTGAAACCCCCAACAATAACCTGTACCAAAAGGCATAGTTGAACATGCATACCTCAAGTCATTGCTTGGTTCTTTTTTCCCAGGAAGTTCCATGTGCTTGGACTCTGTCGATTGGTGCTCTTCAGCAACACTGGGCTCCTGGCTTATCATGGGGACCTCTGAAGTAAATGAAAGCTCTCCTTCATTGGAGACTCCGAAGAGGTCTGGGTCATCTTGAATTACATCGATTAAGAGGACATCATCTTCGTATGCTTTAAGAATATCTGGAAATTCCACTTTAATTTCTGAAAAGTTCTTAGTCCTTTTTCTACCACCAACTTCAGAGGAAACTGGTTCAAATGTTTGTTCATTAGAACAGAAGGCAGGACTTTTCTCTATACACCCAGGATCACAAGGAAAAGTACTGTTCTCAACTGAGAGAGAAACAGCTTCCTTATTAGAAACAATATTGCCTGGTTCAGAGATGTAGTTAGATGGTTTATTATTACCTTGCTTTAAAAAGCTTGGAGAAATACTATAGGGATTCTTACTGCAGTATGAGTCAGAAGTCGCTTGCACTGGAGTTACACTCTTTTGTATGCTCAAAGGTTGAGGTCCTGTGGAGACATTTTCTTTACTCCAATTCTGTTTTACCTCTGCTCCAGATAAATTGTCAAGAAGCTCTAGGGGACTACATGCTTCTCTTTCTGATGCCTTGGCATTCACTTCTTTTCTTTTTTCTGTTTTATTTTTAAGTAAAGGAATTTTAAAATTAGTCAGCCGGCCTGTGTTTAATATTTTGACCAAGTCTGGCACCACAAGTGTTTGCTTAGAAATACATGCTTTACGGTGAATAGTTTTGCCTGTAGAGTTATTTGCTTCCTGGCCATGTTGAGAAGTCACTGTCAAATTAAGTTTTGTTAAAGTCCCTCTATCTTTTTTTTTACTTCCTGTTAAATTTTGAGTCACATTAGTTAACTGAGTATCTTCAATTGTATTAGAAACTACTTCTGATCCACTTCTGCTTGGTTCCTCTGACTTCGTTTTTTCATCATCATTGATTATAGGTTCATTTATAACCATTAAAGTAGGTTCTACTGCAGAGACTGAAGACAAACAATTTAACTTAGAATCCAGTTTTTCTTTACTTGAAGATTCACTGTTTGTTTCTGTTATGGAACTCTGTAATGATAATTTGGAGTCAGTTGAGTGAGTTTGATTTGCTTGGTGTTTAAGGTCATCTTGCCTAAAACCTTCCTGAGACCCAGGAAGAAAGTAACTTGATTTCGGCAAGGAAGCCTTTTTCCAACACCAAGCAGATATTCTAGCACACGAATAACAAGGCCAAGTTCTTTTACCAGTCATTGGTATTGTTCTGTGACAGCTGAACTTCGATTCTTCAGCTTCATTTCTCAAGTCTTCCCGTGATCTCTTTCCACCTGGGTGGCAATCATTAGGTAATTTCACTACTGAGCTTTTCATTGACTTAAAATATTCTTCTGGCTCCGTGCTTTTACATCCTAAAGGCTTTGAAACATTTTTTGTTTCTTCTTTCAAAAGTGGCTCAAGAGTTTTCTGAAATAGAGCATTTACATGATGCTCAAGACTTGTCTTTTTTCCTCCTGTTTCTGGAAGACTTAATAAATGATCCATTGAAGAGAGTGTATTATGGTTTACTTTTCTCAAAACTTTTAAAGGACTTTTTTTAGCCTCTGAAGTCTCTGCTTTACCTTTAGCACCTGTTTGGTTTTCTTGCAACAGCCACTCAGACTTGTCACACACATTAGAGAAGTTCATCTCGATAACCATTTCTTCTCCTTTTTCAGATACCTTCATCCTTTTCCTGGGTTTTCTCCCAACACTGCTCTCCTCTACTGAATATTTATTTTTTTCACTTTGAAGGCAGGGAAGCAAGCCATTATTTTTACTGTGGTTTAAATCCGTTTCTTCAAGCAATAATTTATTTACTCTCATTAAGTTTTCTTCAGTTTTCAAAAGCTGAGGAATGTTATTTGCGTCATTCTTATCTGCAAGACTCATGAAATTTTCTTTCTTTAGTTTTGAGGAATTTTCTGGTATATGCACACATCCATCATGGGGTTTATATGCAAGGTTATTTTCATCATTACAATCCTTGGAATGGGGGAAACAACTGCAATCATGTAATTTTAAATTGTAATTATTTTCTACTCCAGGTGACAAGCTGTTACAAGAATATTTCGGAGTATTCTTGTACAGTTCATCTTGGAACACAACCTTAATATTTTGTGTAGCCTTATTTTCAGTTACTTTGAGAGGAGGGCTTTCTATGCTTTTAAATTTTTTAATTCGGATTCTTCTTTTAACACCTTCTATCAAACCTTCCTTACCCAAAGACTGCAAGGAAGCTGTACTTCGAAATTCATTGAACTCCACTGTTTGGAAAGATTCCTCACTGGTTAATGATTCCTTTCTTACCAGGTCAATCCCTGGCTGTGGATCATCACTTGAGGCTTCAGTAACTTTTCTTTTTTCCTCGGCTGATCAAAACGACAAAACATACCAGTAAAGATTTTATATTGAGGAAGAAAAAGCAATACAACTTAAATAAAAACTTGTGAAGCCATCCACTTTTATTTCCCTGAACAACTGTATAGAAATATACACCCATTTTTAAAACGAAAGACCTAATCTGTTAAGGAACTACATACAAACCTGTGTAAATTCTGAGACAGCTAAATAACCTCTAGCATAGTCATATCAGAAGAGCCAAAATGCATCACTAGTTGGAATTCATTTTACAGTAATTCTGACCAAGGGCTCCTAACTGGGCAGACATCTTTTAAGGTAATTCTTGCTTTTGACCTCTCTCGGGGTCCCAGGCAAAGCCCATACAGATTCAAGTTCAACACTAGAGGTTTAACAAGGATGGGGCAGGCTGAGGTACAAATGCTAGAAAGGGAGCGGCCCCCCCTGTGTCTTCCCCATTGAAAGGGGAACTGGGTCTCCTTCGTCTCCTTCGCTGCTTCTAAGCCCGACTGGTCCCACAGGTGTGAAGGGCCCACCTGGCTCCCTGGCCCCTCGCCGCCTCGCCACGGCCTTCCCAGCCTCGGATGCCTCACCCGACTTGTCACTTTCCACCTCTTCTCTCTCAGATGCCTGGGTCACCATCCTCTTTTGCCTGCTTTCCTCATGTCCCCCGGCCTCAGGGCCGCAGCCTCCCGCCTCTCCTGGCTCCGGCCACCGGCCTCGCTTCCTGGGGACTCGCGAGGTGCCTTCACGCCCCGGGGCCGTCGCAGGGCCTGAGGGTGGCGGCCGCCGCATCCGCCCCGGGCTGCCGGCTCTGCCCACCAAGGAGCCCGCCGCCGGCGGGCGCGAAGCTCCTGTCGTCAGACACCCGCCGCCCTGCTCCCTGCCCAGCGTCGCCCGCCACGGAGGCCCAGGACCGGAAGCGGAAGTGAGGCGGCGGGGCGCTGCCCGGGCAGGCGCTTCCGCCGCTGCCTGTCAGGCTTCCTTGAGGTGAGGGCTCCCCAGAGGGTCTCCGACGCACCTCCCTTCCCCTAGGCCCAAACCTTCCGGAATCATTCGAGGCCGTCCTTCTCCTACCGGCTGCCCCTCTCGTCTGGCAGCCCACAAAACCCGGTTAGTCAGTGGCTTTTAACTCATCACCCATCTTCAAGGGTCCCTTTCCATCTGCCTTTGGAAATGTTCACCCACATATTCTATAGGCACCTCAAACGCTGGCCGTGTCAAACAGGGCTATCTTTCCTCACAGGCTTGCTCCCCTTGTGTCCGTGGTATGCCACCGTCCACCCAGGCGTCTAAGCCTGGAAACCAGAGACCTGCTTCTTTCTACTTCATTCCACGCGTTCATCTTAAATCTGCCCGATCCTACGGTGTCAGCCTCTCTTCCCTTTTGCCGTTACTTTGGCTCTGGCTCTCAGACTTTAGCTCCGTCAGCTTCAGTTGTATTCATGCCTCTGTCCTTACGCTATTCCAGTCAAGCTTCCACCTGCTGCCAAGCCATGCCCTCCAATGAAAGATCTTGGCTCAAAGACTAAAAATAACAAAGTATAAACTCTCTAGAGTGGTATTTGCCAGCCTTTCTGATGTGGTCCTTGAATATTTTTGTCTCTTATTGCCACTAGCCACTGTAAGGGAAAAGTTATGCTTCAATGGAAAACTGCATAGGGGTCACTCTTCTGCATTATCTGATTCTGATTCAATGGGAGTTTTACAGATATATGTTGTAAATAAGTGGTAGCAGTGCAAAACAATGGTCTATAGGCATGCAAATTATGTCTAAAGAAGTTCAATTAACTTCCCACTCCCACTGTGGAAGAAGCCAGCTTCGCCTCCATTTGCGCATTCATTTCAATATTCCTGATCTATATGTGACTTTTCTTTGGACTTATCCTTGAACTGGTGGTTATAAAGTCTGCCTGATGAAAGAAAATCTTTAATACATGTTCACTTTTACATCTATGAGTCATGATTTTCATCTTTTTTTGGGGGGGGATGGAGGGGAGACTATCTTTTAATATCGCATATGCCTTGCAGTTAAACACATTGGACTATACTACCGGAGTTCCCCAAATTTCATATGCTGTCATGCCTTTGTCTCTCTACATGTTAGTTTTGGAAATTCTTCCCCTGCTCATCTGCCTTTTGGACTACATATTCCCTCCCCTCCAAGATTCATCAAGAAAGCTTCTCTGCTACCTTTCTTCTTACACTTGGAAGTGTCAGGTGTTTCTACCTGCCTGCTAACACATTGCTTTCAACTGTTTTGCTTGTGTGTCTCCCTCAGGGCAGGTACCTTCTTTAATGTTTGCATTCTGTGTGTTTAAAGAGGAACTTGGTGATTTTGAATACAACGTGTTTTATGCATTAGAGGATGGTAGGTATGATGCAGAGAGTGCTGTGGCAGTTTGGATGGGCAGTTTAAGTGGAGTATCCTTAGGAGCTTCTGTAAAATAAAACTTAGGTAAAGGAGGTGTAAAAGATTGAGAAACTTTGTTTCTTTCTGCTTGTAAAAGATGTATAATGAGTTCATAATTGCATGTGTGGCATTATCTACTACATTCTGACAAGACATCTTCAATTTTAACTGTGCATTGATGAGAACCCAACCCTGTTTGCAATTCGAATGTCTAATAATTGAAAGAGTTTTCCATAAACCAACTTTGGATCCTGTTTTAAATCTTTTCCCCCCACTGTCCGTTCACTTCTGTGGCAGGAGCTACAGACCACTTTCATACTGCAATGACATCCGGCCCCGTGCCATTCACCACTCTGGATGAGTGTACAGTAGAGGAAATCATTTCTATTTCAGCAGAGCAAGCAGTTACTCAACTGTTCATCGAGGTACAGGGATTTTCATAGTTATATCCAATGAAACCCAAACTAAATTATTCCCAATTCAAATTCTCCTTAGCCAGACTCAAGGAGGCTGCTGGGGAAGTAGTGTCCTGCAGTGGGGGCAGATTTCTGTTAGGGCGAGAAGGTGAAGGGAATGTTTAATATGACGAGAATCTTCTGGATAGACCAAGCATTCTAGAGGGCACTATGGAAGTGTATTGAGCTGGGACATGCAGAGCCTCGGGAATGCCTGAGGAGTCTTGACCTTCCTCTCTTTTTCAAGTCAGGATACAGTCCAGGTAAGTAGACCAGTCTAATAGCTCCCGTGTCATCCCATACTAATAATGATACTAGGTAAACCTATTAAGCATGGATCATGTTTAATAGCACTCTTCTAAATATTGTTATTAACCCATTTTATAGATGAAGAAACTGGGGCACATAGAGATTAAGTAACTTTTGTGAAGTCCCACGGGCAGTAAGTCATTTTCCTCCAAAGACCTCATGTGCCCCTGGCACTGATGTCCTCTTGGAATTTCCTGGTTCTGTTTCCATTCTCTGTTTGTATTAGTTTCCTATTGCTGCTGTAACGAATTATCATGAACTTAGTGACTTAAGACAACACAGATTTTACTCACAATTCCGGTGGCCAGAAGTCTGAAGTGGGTCTCACTGGGCTAAAATCAAAGTGTCGGCAGGACTGTGTTCCTTTCTAGGCCCCAGGGGGAGAATCCACTTTATTTTTTTCTGGCTCTCGGAGGCTGCCCACATTCTTTGCTTGGGTCCTCTCCCACCTTCAGAGTGAGCAATGGCTGGTCAAGTCTTTCTCACACTGTATCACTGGCGTTTACTCTTCTGCCTCCCTCTTTTACATTTAGGGACCCATGCGGTTAATTACATTGGTCCAGGATCATTTCCTATTTTAAGGTCGGCCTTAATTCCACCTGTTATCTTAATTCCCCTTTGCCACATAACAAATTCACAAGTTCTGTGGATTAGGATGTGAATACATTAGGAGGCCATTATTCTGCCTATCATGTCACTAGACTAACTTCTACAAAGAAAGCGACTCCTCTGTTTATAGATGGTCCATAGTTGGACCCACATCTATGCAGTACTTGCTCGATGTACAGGTTTATACATTTGTTAAAAAAACAACTGATTTGAGTATGGCCTATGAGGGACATGATATTTAATAACCCCCCTACCAGCCCTACAAGGGAGAGTTTGTTGCCACTATGGGACACTTAGACCAGGACACTGAGTCTTAGAGGGTGTCCTCCCTCAGTGAGTAGGAACAGGGTAGAGGTTCACACCAGCTCTTAGCTCATGCAGTTTGTCACTGACCACAGTGTCCCATGAATATATTTCTTTAGTGTTTGTTGAGCCTTAAGGCATTAACACATTTTATTTTTATGATCACCCCACAGAGTGGGCCAGTGAGTAGTGATAGCTCCAGTTCCACAAAGGGAAATGATTTGTAAACAATCATAGTCTTGTTCATGACCACTGGCCCTGTGCCAGGTTTTGGATTTTTTTAAATAAATAATTTAAAATAAAATTTTTAATTATAGTTGGTATATAGTTTTGTATTAGTTTCAGGCGCACAACATGGTGATTAGGCAATTATATGACTTACAAAGTGATCACCTTGACAAATCTAGTACTCATCCGACACTATACACAATTACATTATTGACTATATTCTCTATGCTGTACATCCTATGACTATTTTGTAACTACCAATTTGTATTTCTTAAGTCCTTCCCCTTTTTCACCCACCCTCTCCTGCCTCCTCCCACCTGGCAACCATCAAAATATTCTCTGTATCCATGAATTTATTTTATTTGTTGGTTTATTTTGTTCTTTAGATTCCGCATGTAAGTGAAATCATATGACATTTGCCTTTCTCTGTCTTCTGTCTTACTCCACTTAGCACAATATCCTCCAGGTCCATCCATGTTGTTGCAGATGGCAGGACATTATTCTTTTTTATGGCTGAGTAATAGCCCATTGTATGTATGTACTAGTTTTATTCATTCGACCATTGATGGACACCCAGGTTGCCTCCGTATCATGGCTATCGTAAGTAATACTGCAATAAACATATGGATTCACATATCCCTTCGAAGTAGTGTTTTGGATTTCTTCAAACACCCAGAAGTGAGATTACTGGGTCCTTCTTTGTCTCTTCCTATAGCTTTCATTAGAGTCCCTAGCCCCCAGGCTGTAGACCAATACTGCTCTGTGGCCTGTTAGGACCTGGGCTACACAGCAGGAGGTGAGCAAAGCTTCATCTGCATTTGCAGCCACTCCCCTGTGCTAGTATCACCACCTTAGCTCCACCTCAGATTATCAGGCATTAGATTCTCTTAGGAGCACAGGTGCTTCCTGCCAAAAAGGTTGAGAAACACTGTTTTAAATTACATTTTGTCTGGTGTGAGTATTGCTACCCTAGCTCTTTTTAAAAATTTCCATTATGATAAAATATCTTTTCTATCCCTTTACTTTCAGTCTGTGTGTGTCTTTCGATCTGAAGTGACTCCCTCATAGGCAGCATATGTAAAGGTCTTGTTTTCTTATGCACTCAATCATCCTATCTTTATATTGGAGCATTTAATCCATTTATATTTAAAGTAATTGTTAAGTAGGCTCGGGCCTGATTACTACTTCAATGGGAGACTACCTAGGAAGACCAGGTTCTTGTAATCCATGAGGTTAACCAAGGTTTGCCTTGCCTAAAAAAATAAAATGAAATAAAGTAATTTTTGATAGATATAGAGTTATTGCTGTTTTATTATTCATATTTTTGATCTTTTTTCCCTCTTCTTTAAGAAGTCCCTCTAACATTTATTATAATACTGGTTTGGTGTCGATTGACTCCTTTAGGTTGTTCTTGGCTGGAAAGCTCTTTATCTGTACTTCGATTCCGAAAGGTAGCTTTGCTGAGTAATGTTCACTGTATTTCCCTACTTTTTATTCCTTTGAATATTTTGTGCCAAACCCTTCTGGCCTACAGTTTCTGTTGAGAAATTATCTAACAGTGTTATGGGAGATCCCTTGTAGGTAACTAACTGCTTTTCTCTTGCTGCTTTTAAGATTCTGTCTTTCTCTTTAACATTTGGAATTTTAATTATGATATGTCTCTTTGGATTCATCTTGTTTGGGACTCTGCACTTCCTGAGCTTATATGTCCTTTTCCATCACCAGGTTAGGGAAGTTTTCAGTCATTATTTCTTGAAATAGGCTCTCAATCCCTTGCACTCTCTCTTTTCCTTTTGGTATCCCCATGATGTGAATGTTGGTATGCTTGATGTTGTCCCAGAAGTCCCTTGAACTATTCTTGTTTTTTTTTTTTTTTTTTTGATTTTCATTTTGGTCTTCTGATTGGGTATATTCTGCTACATTATCTTCTAAATTGCTGGTTCGATTCTCTGCTTCATCTACTTTGCTGTTAATTCCTCCTAAGGTATTATTCTTCATTTCAGTTATTGTATTCTTCATTTCTGACTCATTCTTTTTTATGTTCTCTAGCCTCACTTTCATGTTTTCTAACTCTTTGTTTAATTCGCACTGAGTCCATCTACTCTTCCCCTATGTTCAAGGGTTTTTGAACTCTTCATCTGGTGGATTGCTTGTCTCTATTTTGTTTAGTTCTTTTTCTGGAACTTTGTTCTGTTCTTTCTTTTAGGATATATTTCTTTGTCTCTCCATTTTGGCTGCCTCCCTATGTAGTAGGTGTCCTGTGGAGCCCAGGGTTGCAGTCTTCCCTGATCACCTGAGCTGGGTACCCCTGTGTATCCCTCTTATGGGTTATGTGTGCCCTCCTGTTGTAGTTGAGCCTTGGTTACTGTTTGTATGTTAATGAAGGGATTGACCCTTGGGCCGATTGGTTGTGAAGACTGGACAGTGAGGAGCTGATGCTACAGAGCAGGATTCACTTTAGCAGGGGTCTGGTGCTTGCCCAGTCTGCTCTTCGGGTGTGTCATTCTTGAATGCAGCCCCAGTCAGAAGCTGGCCACCGGGCGTGTGGCCCCTGGGGCCTCCTGAGAGGGGTCTCACCACAGGCCAAGTTCAGCCTCAGCCTGTTTCCTGCCAAGGATCCCCTGGGAAGAGTCACCAAGCAATCCGCAAATGGCGGCCACCCACACTGGGCTTGGAGGTGCCTGAAGAGGTCAAGCTGTGAACTGAGACCTGTTGCCGCTAGTGCCAGGATTGGGGCTGCTTGGCAAGAGGAATGGGGCATACTGAGGCCAGCTGCTTCTTGTTTGGGTTTTGTTAACCTTTGAGAGATTTTAGGAGAGTCTGAAGCATGAATCAAAACAGGCCGTTTGTATGGAAAATCCACTGGTGGCAGCTTGGGTGGGTTCACAAGTTGGGCAAGCGTGGAACCTTAGGGAATCTTTAGGGCAGGTGACCAGTGTTAGCCAGGATGATGGAGAGTCAGACATGGCTGCCGCCTGTGTCTGCATGCCAGGAGGGGGAAGGGCTTAAAAAGAGACAATGGATTCTGTCCACACTTCTGTCTGTGAGAAAGCTGTTTTTCTAGCCCTCGCCCTGAAGCCAGAGCATTCAGTTCCTCCCTCTATGTCCCTGGCACTTTTTGAGCAGCTGCCTCAGTGCTGGAGCTCAGAGTCCATCAGCCAGTAGGTCCGTGCATGGGCCCCTTAAGAGGCCTTTCTGTCGCTTCGTCTGTCTCCATCTCACTCAGCCACAATCTCCACTGGTTCTCACAGCCAGAAGTTGTGGACACTTCTTTTTCCAGCACAGGAACCCTGGGCCAGGGAGCCCGGTGTGGGGCTGGGACCCCACGCTGCTCCGGAGAGATCTTTGCTGCTGAGATGTTCAGCTCTTTCTGTGTCTCCATCCTTTCTGCAGGTCTTAAGGTGGCCTCTTCTATGTGTCCCCAGTTGTAAGACTTCTGTTCAGTTAAACTTCAGGTGACCCCCAATGATGGCTGTCCTGTAGTTTAGTTGTGATTTTGATGTGGTTATGAGAGGGGACAAGCACGACGTTTACCTACTCCGCCATCTTGACCGGAACCCCCTAGATTCTTGCTTTCCGTTGTGCCTTCTCCATTTCTCAAGGATGCTTTTCAGGCACTAATTTTGCTGCAGCTTGAAAGTTATGCTTGGAGACAATTTTCTGTTGACTAACTTTTTAAGAATTGACATGCAACACATACACAGAAAATTATTTAGAACACATGTTCAGCATAAGCTAAGGTCTAGATAACCACTAACTTGTTCCTGAAGAAATATTTCAGTAACCAGAAACCCTATGTGCCCTGAACACAACCCTGCCTCTTTACCCAAAGGTAGTCACCATTCTGTGTTTTATGGAATTTTCTCGCTTTGATTTAATGGTTTCACTACTTAGTGTAGGTCTCTAAATGCTATTGCATTGCCTGCTTTTAAACTTATATTAACCAAGTTGTGTTGATGCGTTCTGTTGTGTCTGCTTTTCACGGAGCGCGGTTTTAAAAGTTTATCCATGTGGTTACATGTAAGTCCAGTTTGTTTTCATGACTGTAATAAAAGTTATTTAATCCATTTACTATTCGTTAAGGGTATTCCCAGTTTTCGACTATTACTGACGAGACTGAATGTTTCTGCGTGTGCGTGTGAACGTTTTGTAGGGTGTCATGGAATTTCTGGGTCATAGGATGTGGCCATAGCAGCACATGTACTGGAGCTGGCTCCGATTGGCTCATACTGGCCACTGAAAGCCAAACGTTAAATCTTCAGAAGTTTTATAAGTAAGTTAATGCAGCTTTTATTCTAAAATTACGTAAACTTGTAATTATTTTTTTTTAAGTCTCATCACTTCCTTGTTTTTACACCTGGAAATCAGCAAACATTGCAAATTGGGGCTTTTCTCTTAGACAGCTGCTTCTTAAACATTTAGCAGCCCTCACTGGATGTGTGCCTTCAAATTTATCAGATAATTGCAAACAATTTTCCAAAGCTATCATACCAATTTACATTCCTACCAGAAATTTCAGTTCTGGTGCATCTTTGCCAAAACTTAGATTATATTCTACTGGGCATGCAGCAGTATCCGATTGTGGTTTTAATTTGTATTTCCCTTCAGCACTTGTCTTGCTTTTCGACTATTTGGATTTTCTCTTTTTGTGAAATGCTTCTTCAAGTCTTCTGCTCAACTTTGTTATGTTGATTTTTTTTCTTACTGTTTTCTAGATCTTTTCTTTGACAGAAGCTATGAACCCTTTGTTGATTTTGTGTATTGCTTTTTCCTTTTTTTTTTTTTTTGTAAAACAGGGTTAGAAAGCCACATAAAATATAGCTTACAATAAAATACCCTTGCAGGCATTACCCAGGTCAAGAAACAGACCTTTGCCAACCTTTTTGGCAGCCCCTCTGTGCCCTGTGCAATCACCGCTCTTACCTCTTCTCTAAAGTAACAACCATCAACAGTTAGCTTCCATACTTTATAGTTTTAACTCCAAAGTGTGCATCCTTATATGCAACAGTTTAGTTTTCCTTCTTAAAAATATCTTTAAAATCTTTTAATTTACAGTTCTTTCCTCCTCTTTCTTGCAATTTGAAGAAATTAAGTCATTTGTCCCATAGACTGGATTTTGGTGATTACATTCTTACAATGTAGTATGTCATTTTCTTTTATCCTCTGTTTCTGATAGTTGACCCTATTTAGGTTATTAAAAAAATTTTTTTTTTGGTAGGATAAAAAGGTTTATGGGTGGCAATGTGTTTTTGCATCGGAAGGAACACAATATCTGGTCATCCCATCCTCTGAGATATTACTAGCCCCTGACAAAATGGTGATGTTCTAATTCTATTATTCTTTTCATCTATTAGCTGGATAGCTACTTCTATACAGGGAAACGTCCCATCATCTGCTAGTTGGTTACCTCACTCGTAGATTTGTCTATATAGAAAAAGCAGGTAAATTGTTTGGTTCAATTTATTACCTTTTAAAAAGTTTTTCTCTAGCATGCTCCAGAAGTGACTTTCCTTTTAGTAAAATGTCATGATGGATTTACTGATGACTTACATGGTTGAGTATTTGTTTATTACCATTAAGTGTTTTGTTGCTGTGTAAATTCTCTCTTCTCTGGCCTGTGAGAGCCTCATTAAGTCTTTAGAAACACCATGCTATTAGTCTTTGATACCTTTGATAGCTTTCCTGCTTTCTGACATGACAAGATGTTCCAGGCTCTTTTCCTACATTTTCTATCCCGCCCCTGGAATCATCCAATTCTCCAAGCAGCCTTGGTTTCTTTTAATGGGAAATGGTGTTTGAAGACTAGTCTGGGTGCTAGGAGTGCTCGTGGCTGACAGGTTGATCATCATTTCTAGGCCTCTTTGGGAGACAGTTAGGAAGCTAAATGAAAATACTTAGAGTTCATACTGACAGTCTTTGAGTTCATACCAACACTATGTTAAAATCATGACTGCAGGATTTTTACTTAACTTCTTTTATCTTTGTTATCACCTTTCTTCTATATAAAGAATCCTGGTTCTCAAGTATACAGGGGATGGTAGTTCAGAATATCTCATAATTACACATTTGTTCTTCCATATCACACACTATAGCCTCAGAACTGCAAAATCAGTGCTGTGGCCATCACCAAAATGATTACTGAATAAAGCTAACTTTTCTATGTGCTCTTCCCATTCTCTCCTCTTTTAACGGTTTGCTATATCTGTACTGTCAGAGAAAAATAACGATTATAGCAGGTCCTCGATATTGTTTTGTTCAGTCTTTTCCTTGTGCTGATTAGATGCCATAGGAGCTAAACCTTTGTTTACATCAGTTAGCCTATGATAAAACTGGTTTCATTATACATTATTTTGCTTAAAGTCATGGATCCTATTGAACGTGTTAAGTGAGGACTTACTATACATATTATTTTCTCTCCCTTACAATCTTGACTCCCCATAGTAGGAGCTTATCTAGGAATGGTTAGGCTAAAACAAGCACTTCAGCACTTTCTGTGTGCAAGAACTTTGCGGTGCATTTTTACATATTTAAAAATTCAGATTTCAAATTAAAGGAAGTACACTCAAAAGGTCACATGTTATACACAAGTATGTTCATCTTTGTGAACATGAATACTCTCCCTTTCCTTTAACTACCAATCTCATTGATGATCTGTTAGCATAAAGAATGAGAAAATAGACGGGAGGTCGATGGAGTAAAGGGGGTCAAATATGTGGTGACAGAAAGGAATCTAACTATGGGAGGTGAACATGTAGTGTAAATGCGTATGTGCCTCACTGTTAAAGTGTACAGCTGAAACTTATTGGATTTCATTAACTAATGTCCCATAAAAAAACTAAAAGAATGAGAAAGTAAGGCAACTGTTATGGCTGTTTCCAGGTTCTTAAGCATAGAGATATAAGATTTACAGAAAGCTAGAACTTCGAGGATTGCAAAAAAAAAAATTTTGATGAAGTACACACAGTATCCATTTTTAGAAAAAATACATGCCTTTAAATATTTCATTGATATAAATGTATTTTAAAAATTATTCAAACTCACATCACCCAGAGAGACACCTCAAGCTGGAATTTTATATTGCCAATTAAAACTTCAGTTTGATTAGGTTGCTTTTTATTATAATTTCTACGAGAACCTCCAGTATTCTTGAAGTCACTTCAGATAAACAAGCTGCACTTGGAACTGTGAGAATACGACTCTCATGTCTTGATAAATGTAGTAGCACATTCATCAACGGAAGCTGTCAGGATGTTACTGGCATGCTGTAAGTTGTACAATGTGGTCATCACCAAATGCAATCTCTACCTGTGGAAGAGCAAAGCAGCAATTTCCCCATGATCATGTACTCGGTTGTGTAGATGTCAGTGGCAAGAAAACAGGTGGTGAGATCAGTTAATCACGTGAAAACCGATTTACCTCAGTTGTATTTTGCTCTGTGGTGCTGACATACCTACTTCGCTCACAGCATTGTTGCATCAATTAGGCAAAGCAAACATGGGCTCAGCAGTTCTCATTTTTAAACACCTTCTGTGGAGTCTTTAGCACTTGCTGACTTTTCCCATCACTTACTTTAAAGGTCAGCAATTCCAATTGGCAGACACAACCACAACTTTCATCAGATGTGTTCGAAGATGAGGGCCGTGGGGGGATGGTGGGCGGGGGACATAATTTACCTCAGAGAGCTACGTCTTTGTAAAAACTGAAGTCCTCTGCCCTTTATAAAAGCAGTGGCTTCAGGCAATGTGGTGGTCTTTGTAGACACTAAAATTGGGGAAGAAACTTGTATTCGCTTGCAGCTCTATCCATTACTAAATTATTGCCCTTTCCTATGCACAGTGTTTCTGCAAGTGAAAAACGTCAAGAAACATTCCTGACCAACAATATCAGCCTCACCTGGGAATTTGTTAAAAGCGCAAATTCTTGGACCCCACTACAGACCCTGGGCGGGGTCCTGCAATCTTGGTTTTAACAAGCCCTGCAGATGATTCTGGAGCAGGATTGTTTGAGAATCATGGTCTTAGCTTTAATGACAAATCACTTCCTGCCTACTTTGAGACTGAGGTAAGATTCTGTAAGATGCTTGGCATATGTTCTCAGAGCCTTTGTTTATGTCCTTTAGTAGAATCTATAGAGAGTTTTTGATCTATTACAAGTCACTGCGATAAGCTACGTTCATTTTATGGGTCTGTGGTTTATTCTCCCCAAGATTGAACCGCAGATAGCTGCCTACCTGCCCTTGAAGTCAGCTGGAGCTGCTATAGCAGAAAAATATGAATCAACCCTAAGTCATTTAGGAGTCGCTCCCCTTTGTGTGGCTTACCCAAGCAGGGAGGAAATCTCCCCCCACCTCTTAGTGGGGCTCGGTTTTCCCCATAGCCACCGCAGCCACAGTCACAGCTCTCAATGACTCTTTACCACCTGCTGCAGGGTGTCCGAAAGCCCCCACCTGTCCTATCATAACATGTTCAAGGCTCTGGTTTCAACTGGTGAGGGAAGGAGGCTTCTGAGTTTGAGAAGACACTGGGCCCACTTAATTACTTACTACCAGAGAGGCCAGAGCAGTGGGAAATCAGCAGAGGGGCACATGGCCTTATTGCTTTTCAAGCCCCATTCGATGGAATGTCACATAAGGTACAGCGCCTGGGCTCACCAGCTGTGCCATATCAACGACCAATTTTTATTCTGGGTTCCTTCAAGTAAGAAGCAGATCTAGCAGGGAAGTAACTCCAAGGTTGTCATAAAATGCATACTTTTCTTCCTATCTCCTGTAACTCCCAGTTATCCTATTCTCTCATCTTTCAGTGAGAGAATGGTGCGAATTTGGGGAGGGGATGAAGAGACGCAGGAAGCAGGAAGCGTGGGAAGTGGTGACTGTCAACTCATCAGGCTTTAAGCCTGTAAGTAAACATCAGTCCCTACAAACAGCCTTCCCAGCTGTCCCTGCTCTTTGTCCTTTCCTAGTCACCTCATTCTTCATTAGCATCCTCCAAAGGAATGAGGAGTTGGGGTTCCAACTGGAATAGCTATGAGGTTGTCAGTGAAAAGAACCCGAATCCCTGAAAATATTAGAATTTTTATTTGGTCCTACAGACCATAGTGGAGAGCAGAACTTCAAGCCTTGGAACAGTGCTCCAATTTCAGAAAAGTGGGAGGCTCTTATATAGGCAGAGTGAGAAGTACATCTGGTACTTTAAAAGTTTCGACTAGTGTACACAGGGTTCAATAATAGTTTTACATTAAATGGAAGGAAAGTATAGGAAAGAAGGTTGAATCGTAGTGCCCCTTGGCATTAGGTAGTCTGGGGACAGGGTCTGGAAAGAATTAAACTGTTTTCGAAACTCCTTGAGGGGAAGTTTTATCAGGATGTGGAAACTACTGGCACTGTTTTCTTTAATCATTGATCTTTAGAGTTAAAATTGTGTAGCTCGTGTAAGTGACTATCCTCCATGGGTTGTGTCTTAGTAAGAAGTTTTAAGCTCATTGTTCTTTCCTTGTTCCTGATTAAGTCAAAGAAGCTGAAGCACCATTTTCTTTTTTTAAGATGCTCACTCGTTTACATCTTTTTCTTAGAAAACCTAAAAAGTGGTTTCTTTCTTACAAGACTTAGCCCCCTAAACCTCTGCACTGGATTAGAATTCCCTGGGGTGGGGGGGGGGAAGAGATAGCTCCTTAAGGGAGTGGGGAATTGCCTCTTCCTGTCAATCTGCCTCCCCGCACCCCACAGGCCCCCAGTTGCTAAATTTCTTAGTTAACCTCCAATTCAGCATAGCTCAAAGTTGGACATTTTAGGCAGAACTTGTTTCTCTATGAAAAATACCCAAACCAAGACAGAAATCTTTTCCCTAAGAATCACTGTTTCTCAGAAAAAGTAGAATTCTGGCTTTTAGTTCCTTTTAGCAAAGTTTTATAAGAAACTTTTGGGGAAGAGATCTAGTTTTCAGTATTAGATGCTAAGATTTTTGTTAGGGTGGCAAGTCTTGCTTCCAAAAGGCTCTGAAGTTTCTATAATGCTTTCCCACCCCATCCTGTGTTACTTTCAATAATGACTTCTCTATTGAAGTGAGATATTACATGAAGGCAATAAACACAGAAGAGTATAAACGGGATGCTTTAGCTACCTGTCCACACCCATCACTGTCTCAGTGCTGCTCTGAGTGAAATTAGAGATCCTTAAGTCAAAAGAAAGAACAAGCACAGAGAATAGGAGAATGAATACCCTTGAGGAGTGAAGTTTCAGGCAGAAGGTAGACCGGGGAATTCTCTTTAGTACATAGAACATTAGAGATGTCTGAAAGGCAGGTCCTCACATTAGGTTAGCTCTACATTTAAGACAACTTGGCATAGAGATGGCAAATCCTTAAGAATAGTATATTGTCAGTACCCAGATCAAAATTGGGTTTTATTTGTTTTTGGTCAAGTTTTTGACCATTTTCTAGGTTTTCTAATAGATGTTTTCTTGGTCATCGACCACACTTTGAAAAATAAGAAGTCTTAAAATGCCTTGCAAAGAGCAAAGTCTATTAAAGAAAAAAAGCTATGCCTTAGTGTCCCAACCAAAAAAGCAGCTGGGTTTTAGAAGTTTTGATTGAAAGGGCTCAAAATTAAGGGTAAGGAGATTCTGTTTTCAACCCCCAACAGCCTCCCCCTACACCTAGAGCATGTAGAGTTGCTAGATTTCACCTCTTACACCACATCAAAAGACTTTTGTATGGCTACAGCCCCTTCCCCGTGCAGACACTGAAGAGTCTTCCCACTTCTGAACTCAAACTTCATGCTCTCTCTTCTCTAGACCCGAGCTCACCAGCAAACTCGCTCAAAGAACTTGTCTTCTTGACTAACAACCTCAAGACCGGAAGCGCTGGTTCAACCTTCCTTTTATACCATCTTCCCGCTTGTTAGTTGAGCCAGTGCAGCTGAGTGTGTGGCAGCACGGAATCTATTAATAATCCGGTACTGGGTGAATTCTGAGCTCACCTTTCTTCCTCCTCCTTCCTTCAGTGTTGATACCCATAAAATTGAATTGTATTCCATAGTTTGATGTTGAAATTCTTGTAGAAGAATTGATTTCCACCTGTTATAAACTTTTTCATGTAAACGGCCCAAAATTAATCTTATCAAATAGTTTAAAACACAAAGGAGGGCCAAATCTATATTTAAAAAAAACACATGAAAATTGTTTTTAATCATGAAATATAGCATCGATAGGTAAAATGAATATTTTAATCCATAATCGTAAAGCAAACACCCTGTGATGACCACCGGGGGCCAATAAAGGGAACACTGCCTAATTATGAGAAGCTCTTCCCACTCTCGTCTTTTCCCCAACTCCTAAACATTTCTTTTCTTTTTTTTTTTTGAGTTTTACTTCCTATGCATGTATTCTTAAATTATCTACTAGAGTTTTGGCTTTTTTAAAAATTTGATGTAAATAGGCCACACTATATGAATTTTTTTGTCATTCTCCCATTTTCTGTTGCTAATTATTCATCAATTCTTTTGCTCCAGTTTGGTCGTTCTCATTACTGCATAACATTTCATGCATTAACGTACCCCAACCTATCCGTTTTTATTGTTGAAGAGTATTTGGTTTGCATCCGGGCTTTGAACAGGTCCTTGGGAAAAACAAATGGGGAAAATGGCAGTCACGAAGCAGTTCTAAAAGTGTGATTATTATGTCCATCACCTGTAGCCCTCCCTACACATTCCCAACAAACTTACTGCCCTACTGTGGAGGGCACGAATTGTTATCTTCTGTCCTTTGAATGCATGGGTCATTTGTGTTGTTTCTAAAATCTGAATTTGCATGAAGAAAAAACCACCTTGAATGGTTCCCCTTGGTTGTTTTCCTTTGTGCTTAACTCCTTTAAATGTTTAACCTGATGTGAATTCTGGGCTTTAACCTCAGGATGGATACCCTGGAATTCTTCAGTAGTGAGTTCTGCTTTGGCAAGAATGGGTGGACCTAGTTTGTACCTGATTATCATTGGAGATCACATAATTTTTTTTTTTTTTTACTTCAACAGCAACTCTAAAGAATAAGGAATTCTGATCATAAAACCAGCATAACATTTTATGTTTTGAATCTAAATAGCAATAGCAGTACTTACTATGTACCAAGCTCTGTTCTAAGTCTTTACATATAACCACCCATTTCATCTTCACAATAGTAAAAGTTGGTTCTACTATTATCCCTGTTTAACAGATGGTAAAACTGAGGCTCAGAGAGATTATGGAAAAAAGACAGAACTAAGTTAAAAAGCTAAATGACCATCTCCAAATTCAGTTTATTAACCACTAAATTATGCTATTTGATTATTATTTATTTTTATTTAGAAATATTGGAGTATGGCTTTCATCAGGATAAGAGGCAACTCGTAAGCTGGTGGCAAGCACATTGGAGTGGATCCCTCCAAAATTAATTCAAAGTAAAATCTGGAATGTACAATGAAATAATAATAGCGAACACTGTAATAATAGCGAAGGGTGAACTAGATAGTTTTGAAAAGCTCTTATCATATATTAACTCATTTAATCCTCACAAAATCATATGGAAGAGATACTACCATTACATCCACTTTACAAATGAATAATAACCTGACTCCCAGAGAAGTAAAATAATTAACCTAAGGACACACAGCTTAAACTGCTTTACAAATGTCACCTTAATTCTTTTTAGCTACAAACTATTTTTTCTCTATAAGAAGTCAAAGTTTTCTTTTTCACATGAATCATTTCACTTTATTCTCAAAATAACTGTACCAAACTGTTTGGTAAGTTACCATTCAATTTTCTCTGTTAAAATGTATTTTCTGTTTTAGGTCGTTAGGAAAAATACAGGTTTCCCTTGCTATCCAAAAATAAAGTGTTCCTATGAAACCTTGGATAAGCTAAAATGGCATAAACTAAAGAAACAATTACCTTAGGACATATCTTGCTAGCAGATGCAGACAATAAATGCAGATAGATCACAGGTGCTCACAGACACAGTTTAAAGCTATGGTGGCTTGATTCTGAGATGCTGAGGCTAGTTCTTGGGAAGGAGCTTGGTGGGGCCACTCTCACTGCTTGGGTACATGCTGCCTCTGTCATGGCTCGCTGTGAAACAAACGCTGAATACTATTCTCACTTTTCACCTTTTTTTGGTAAATGTGAAATTCATCTCCAGATTTCTTTCGGTCAGCGAAAACAAGTACCAATGTAGTTCTTTTATGTAAAGCAAACTTTTGGGAAGCAAAGGATACCTTAATTAAGAGTCCTTTAGCACTTAAGGTAAAACTCCAACTTATTTTGTTGACATGAAATTATGGCAGTCAATTGTTAGCAAGAATCACGATCTAGGGTCACAGGGCCCCGCAAGAGACAGACGGCGTCCCCAGATGGTCAGTACAGACGCAGGAAGTAAATAGAATTGCTTGAAACCCAACCAGGAGGAAGCCTGGGGTTTCACATCCCTTCTGCTTTTGGCTCTGGCCTTCTTTTGTGTGCCATGCATTTCCAGGGAATTTTTTTTAGGGAATTTAGGTGAGTGGGTTCCTTTGAAGTGGGGGAGAATGAGTAGAAATGAAGAATAACTACTGATTGTTGATACAAAGAAGGGTCAAGGGTACAGGTCAGCTCTACCCTCCCAGGCCATAAAACACACAGCTTGAGATGGACTTCTTCCTGGACAGGGCTGCTGAGTCATACAACCTGCCCCGTCATACATAGTGGATCTGCGTGTATGAAATGCTCTTGGAAGAATTTTTTTATTAATTGAATAGATCTAATGATAAACAAATCAACCAAAAAACGATTTTCAAAATATGGAACAACTTTGTTCCCTTGTACCTTTTCTTGTCGGTTTTACTGCAATGAGCTTTTTATTTTTTATTTTTAAATAACAGCGTTATTTAGATGTAGTTCACATACCATACTATTAACCCATTTAAAGTGGACAATGCAATGCCTTTTGTTACAGTCAGGTTGTGCAACTATCACCACAATTGATTTTAGGACATTTCATCTTGCCCAAAGGAAACCCCATACTCCTTAACAGTCACTCTCCAGGTCTTCCCAACCACCTCGGCCCCAGGCAACTACCAATCTACTTTTTGTCTCTATGGATTGGCCCATTCCATATTAATGGAATCATACAATATGTGATCTTTTGTATCTGGCTTCTTTCACTTAGCACTTTTTCCAAACTCATCTATGTTGTAGCATGTATTGATACCTTATTCTTTTTTATTGCTGAGTAATATTCCATTACATGGATATAGTGTGTCCCTTCATTAGTTGACGAACATTTGGGAACATATGTCTACTTTAGAACTGTGAATAATGCTGCTTTGAGCATTTGTGTACAAATTTTTGTGTGAACTTGTTTTCTTTTCTCTTGGGTATACACCAAAGAGTAGGATTGATGGGTTATATGGGAACTTTATATTTAACCTTTTGAGGAATTGCTAGATTGATTTACAAAGCAACTATACCATTTTGCATCCCCACCAACACTGTGTAAGTGTTCCAATTTTTTCTCATCCTGGACAACATTTGCTGTCATCTTTTGCATTCTAGTCATTCTACTGGGTGTGAATTCATATCTCATTATAATTCTGATTTCATTTCCTTAATGACTAATGATGTTGAACATCTTTTTCATGTGCGTATTGATCATTTACATATCTTTTTTTGGAGAAATGTTTAATGGGAAATGTCAGATACTTTTCCCATTAAAAGTGGGTTATTTTTCATTTTTCTATTGAAGTGTAGCAGTTTTTTGGATATTCTAGATACAAATCTCTTATCAGATATGACTTGCACAAAATTTTCTCCCATTCTCTGGGTTGTCTTTTCATTTTCTGATGGTGTACTTTGAAGCATAAAATTTTAGTTCTGGTGAGGTCCAGTTTCTCTATTTTTTTTTCTTGTGTTCCTTGTGCTTTTGGTGGCTCATCTAATCCCAGTTCATGAAGATTTACACCTGTGTTTTCTTCTGAGCTGTGTGGTTGTAGCTCTTACTCTTAGGTCTTTAACGGCTGCACTGTGAATGAAAGCCTTTTTGACATGTTATCTTTTGCAGGGCACACCCTGTGCAACCCTGTGTGGCAGCTGACTTTGGAGAACCTGGTATTATATTGGATCTATAAATACTTGTGGCGTGCCTTATAATGTGCAAGCACTGTACTGGCCTATAGGCATTAGGGCAAGATTTAAGGAATGTGCAGGTGTAGCATTGATTTTAATAACTAGTTATTAAGCACCTGTTGCATGGAAGGCGGGCTATGCGGGACTTTGGCCTTGACTGAGGGTTTGCAAGTTACTCCTTCCAGTGTGTGGGCCATGGAACACTTATATTGTTATTAGCTGGGTGCTTGATACAAGTGTAGAGTCACAGGACACTGACTCTGAATCTCTTGGGGGTGGAAATCAACTCAGCAACTTGCACCTTATTAAGCTCCCCAGGTGTGATCAATCCATGTACGATGAGGACTGGTGAGGTCCCGTGCTTCCAAGGGCCATCTGGGCAGTAGTTTCTCCCCATGGCACATTAGACTCTGGGGAATGACCCGGTACTTCCCCCAAAATACAGCCACTCCAAGTTTTCTTAAGAACCCACCTAGTATATTCTTTGCAGTTACATTAGCATTGATTGCTTATTAGAAACTGTACACTGTTGCTCAAAGCCTCCCTCGTGTGAGGCAGCTGAGTAGAATTAAGGATCCCCCTCCCGCTCAGGTCTCCCTGAGCAGGAAGTCCAGTCAGAGGCTATAAAAGCCCTCTGAGTCTGTAGTTTCTGCCTTCACAGGCACTGGGCAGTCACGCCTATGCTCAGAGTCCTTTCTGGATCCTGCTGCTTAGATAGCTGCGACCATAACACTATAACCCCTGGGAGGTAAGCCCATGATAAACAAGTGAGTCTGTAGGAAAAACTAAGTGTCCGGGAGTGGCAGAGAGAGCCAAGGTCAGCTGTGTGTCTCCCTATCTCTGCAGAGATGAAATCCTCCATGGATTTAAACTGCTCTCTGGAGAACTGGGCCTCCAGCCACCGCCCCGTCCTTGCAAACTTTGCTCTGAAGAACTATGTTCTGTGCAGTTCTGTGTGGGTCGTGTGTATGGGGGGAGGGGGGAGGGTCCTAAGTCTACTGTTGTTTCTGTGGGGTGTTTGAGGAGCCCCACCTTAGGGACTGGTAGTTTGCAATCGCCTCAGTGGAGTAACATGTTATTTTAATTTTATGGCTTTCCTAAAATTACTCAGGTTGAATTTTAGCTTTGTTTTTAAGTCTGAAGTGGGAAGAAATCCCACATCTAACATTAGGACCATCCCTAGAAGGGCACAGGGCCTGGGGTTATTTAAGCCATGCCAAGTGTCTGGAATAATGACATCTGAAACGTTAGGCTATTGGTATATTTCATGGGTTCTTGAGGCTTTGGTTAGAAACAGAAGTTTGAAATAGGATTGTAAAGATTAGAAATAAAACTAAAGTGCAGGACCATGCGGGGTTCACAGGGGCTCTGTTGCCCTACCCAAAGCAACAGGCCAGTTTGCAATGGTAACAATGGAGTCACCATGGCAACACCACCTAGTTGTTTTAATTTTGGCTGTGGCTGTAAAGAGGCCAGATGGATATTTCAGTTGATAGTAAACACCTGGGTTTCTGCTTTCAACTCAGTTCAGGTGTTGGGTCTTGGTTCTCTTGCATGGCTGTCATGTACCTGGAGACAAGTCGGGATTGACTCCTATCAAATGTGAGCGTTACTAAATAAAAGATAGGGCATCCTTGAGCACCTGCTCTGGTCATGAGCCTGGAATACCTCTCTCCTTGGCCACCTAGCCTGGGTCATCGGTGCAGCCTGCCAAAGCAGTCAAACCCAAACGACATTGCCTCGTCTAAGTCCTGCCTCAGCTCCATCTGCGTATCAAGACCTCGCTGGCTGTTTCTTTCCCTTCCACGCTACTGCTGCTTTAAAGAAAATGTTCGCTGAGAGAACTCCATTGACCTTAACCCTGGAGATGTGTGTGTGCTTCTCCCCTAGCATTGGGTTGGCTTGTGAGGCTGTGTCCACAGGGGGGTGGGAATGAAACAGCCAAAGAACTTGGCTTTTCCCATGTTTGCTTGGAGTATAGGTCAAAAGTCTTTAATGCTGAGTTACAGTTTTGATAAAGGGAAATATTTTTTACTAGCTTTTAAGCCACAGTTAATTTCTTTACAGTAATTCCTCCCCCCTACGGATAATCAAACACATTGACAGTAGAAAACAAGTCATACGTTCCCGTGGCTCACAAAGTTAGCTCAGTGCCTAGTGTGAAGTAGCTACTCAGTATTGATTAAAAATGAAATGTAGGTTCTCTGGCGTTTGAAAGTCTTCAGAAAATTCCAGGTGTGCTTGTGAGAGGTGCCTCATCTATGATGAGTACTACAGCAAATACGTAGACCAAGCATCATCTTGATTGAAAGAAACTAAAATATGTCTAAGGGACCAGGTGCTTGAGATGCCGGAGGAACCGAGCTGAAAGAGGCTTAGTAATAATCGAGTTTACCGTACCCCTCTAAGTCTCAACGATTGACAAGAATCTCTTTTCCCTTACAGATCCTATAACTGAAACTCAGATGTTAGATGATTCATGGTAGGGTGATATTGGGGGTCTGGCCTGTTAATGATTACATTGCTCATCTCATCCACTTTCCCATGGCAGAGACAGCTGTGGTGAATTCATAGCATGGTTCAGCTTTTTCATGCCTGCCTTCAGAAGGTTACCAGCCCAGATTGGGGGAGCAGTCCTCTTTAGAGTTTGTTTCCAATTCTTAGTGTGCATACTCGGATGCTCTTTAACAATTGGATGCTTCGTATACAGATATAGCTGGTAGGGGGCCCCACCAACTGGTTTATTTCTCCACATAGCCCCTCCTCTTTCAGAGGTAGTACTTCCTTCTGGCAGCTCTCCAGGGATGGCTCCACCTCTCTTGTCTCCACCTGGCACAGGTTCAGAAAACCCTAAAACATTCCTTCGTAATCCCAAAGGCTGTGTTGATTCAGGAGCCCCACTTGGTTACCCCTTCCATGTTTATTAAACTATCATTGCTTTTTTGGCAGAAAGCATCCCACCACATTCTTGGCATTGGTCCCCAAAAGCCAGTTGGCACACTTAAGGCTAGAGCTTTGAGTGGCACCTCTATGGGGAGCTGCAATCTACCTTCATCACCTTTTAATTATAACCTTATGAATTATGCATCATTAAGATGGCAGACGTTATGTGTGAGATGTAGGATTTCTTCTCTCCATCTACTTTTGTAACATAGAACTGCTAATGACAGGGTCCCCACCCCTCCTTTTATTTGTTGGATGGATTTCTTGGTATTTTTTTTCTAGATGTCTGAAGGCTATTCTGAATAGCAGGAATAATAAGACTATCTGAGGCAGCTTGTGGAAGGGAACACTCTCTGCCAGGACTGTGCTAGACCAGACACATTTTCTTTAATCCTTACAACCCTGTCTGAAGTGTCTTCTTAATTAAGGCTCATTGATGTTTAAATCACTCAGAATTGCATTCTTTTCATAGTATCCCTTTGGGGACAGTGTTTTTCTAAGTAGTATATTTATATATTTTTGTCTACATGTAGTTATTGTATTTCTAAAACCAGTTATGGGAAAATGTGGGGTTATTACCATGGCACATAAAATAGAAACCAAAATTTCCATTTATCTCCTTTCTCTTTACTCAAGAGGTATACCATTGGGGTTACTGGTTTTAGAGTTGAGTTTACTGGAGAGCTGTCTACCTAAGAGCTGGTCTTAAATTCCTTGGCTGTGGCTGGTCCTGCATTGGAGTTTCAGGGGCTCTGTTCCATTAAGGTCAAGATTGTAAGCTGAGTGGACTTTAAGGCTTGCCAACTGGCCAAAATTAGAATAAGTAGGTGTTTGTTCATTTTATATACCACATATAGGTGAAATCATATGGCTCTTGCCCTTTTCTGTGTGACTTATTGAAATTGATATAATTTTATTAACCAATGTTACCCCCAATAAATCGAAAGAATAAGTGATTCCTGTCAAATCCAGAAGAATGATGTAGGGTGTTAGTCTCTCAAGAAAAACCAACCCTAGAGAAGTAAGAAGGAAGAATAGAATCTGGGAACTTCCAAAATCCTTGAAAACCCCTGGGGAGAGGTGGCCCTCAGCTACCAAATGTGAGGTGGTTAGGGATGGCTATGAGACGAAAGATTTTTGTTCTATTCATGCTTTTCCTCTACATTGCCTGGGGACGGTCCCTGCCTGCTCCTGCCCTGTTGGAAGTGGGAGCAGCAACCCAGCCCCCAGTGAAGGCCACATAACATCAGGGCAGCAAAGTCAAAAATCCCTGCTGGTGTGAGGAGTTGAGGAAATGAGGGAAGGGCTGACTAGCCACCCATGGGCAGTCCTGTGTCTATGCTTCTACCTCCAGACCCAGGGGTGGGGGCTCTGTAGCTCTTCCCAAGGCGATGTCTAAGTGTAGACATGAGGATTCTTGGAGGTCAAAGGTGATTCTGTGGTGCCTGGGTTTCCTCCCTTGCTCGTCCTTTAGGCTCATCTCTGAAAGAGGAGAACCTGACTCTCTGACTTTCCCAGGACCTATTACAGATACCCCTCAAGGAAGCAGCTCACAGTCTCCATAACTAGACACTTGAGTGCCGTCGTATGTGACCACAGACTGAATAATACAACCCTCCCCCCAAACAGAACCATTGCAACAGATGGTCAAGCATTTAAAATAGGAATGATCAATAAACTTGAGATAATAAACAGTGTTAGCAGCATGAGGCAAGAGCAAGAACCCAAAGAACCAAGTAGAAATACGAGAGAAGTACAGATAAGGAGCACATACTTAAGATAGATAGTAGTATATAGAATGAATTGACGAAAGAACAAAGACATGAAAGATGTCTCTGATGTCTGGGAGCCAAAAGGGGAAGGTGGGAACTATGGCTGACCAGAGAGGTGGCTAGGCTTACTGCGACTGTCCACGGAGGCATTGTTTGGCTTGCACATAATTTAGGAAAAGGATGCCAAGATTTAAAAAATGGAATTTTGGCTTCTCTTGGGGGAAAAAATCAAAAGGCCACCATGAAAACCAACTTTCTTTTTTTCTGCTACAGTCTCCTTGGTTATGTGAAGCATTTGTCCTGGAAAGGACAGGATGTTCGTACACACCCCCCGTCCAGAACAGGTATTGTCTCTCTAAAGTTATCGATGACATAAAACTATATTTAATGACATCCCTAAAATCACAGTGAGCCACGAGCAACTGTGGAGTTTGGAGAAGGTGTACTGCGTCCCCAGCTGCCATGATCCAAGAGTGACTGATGATGGGGTGGAGAAAGCCCTGCGGTTTCCGGTGGGCGACAGCTCTGGTCACCCCTACTGAGGCACTTCTTCAGTCGAAAGTGTGGTTTTCATGAGTAGCCAGGTCTGCTGGCCAGCCTGGACAGTTGCTTATTTTATTGTTTAAAATCCTAAATTACCTGACAGATGGTGTGCGTGGGGCGGGGGCGGGGGGGGGGGAGCATTTTCTTAATGTCCTGTATTTCAAGGGCTTTTGTCCTTGGCATATAGCTGTCATACTGCTCAGGGGAAGCCCCCAGGCATCTTTTCCTGGTTTGGAGGAAGTAGAGAGTAAAGCTTGAAAAAACGTCTAAATAATTATGACAGCTTAAAGGATGTCAGCTTTTTCTCAGTGAGCGAGTGGCAAGCCCATTTACCCCAGGGCAGAGATGAGAACTCCTACGAGCAGATTCTGTATTCACCAATAATCCTCCCACCCTCCCCCGTGCCAGAAGCAAAGGGCTTTAAAAAGGGGCTGGAAAGAAAGTCTTCCCTCATCTGTTTCCAGATGACCCTGCAGGCTCTAAATGAGACAGTGTTAACCTTGGGATTCATGCGAATAAGCTTTAGGGGGTCAATGAACGACCCCAGATCAAATGTAAAGTTTCGTGTGCGTTTTTTTTTTTTCCTGTTGAACTCACGTTTTACTAGTCTCAGAGGTGTTTGTGAAATCAAAAATGGTTCAAACCATAGTTCAGTCACTGTTGGATCATGGCAGCTGGGGACCACAGTATACCTTCTCAGGTCGTGGGAAGAATCGTGGTCCTAAGACAAGGCGAAAGAATGGAAGCGTTTTCTTCGTCGACTTTGTGCCCTTGCTCAGTGGAAGTGCTGCTGCCTCTGCCCCCTGCTTTTGGCTCCCTATGCTTGTGGCTGGTTGTGGGTGGGCAACCCGACAAGCCTAGGCGGCTTGGTTGAACTCCAACGAGTAGCGTGTTGAGTTTTTAAGCATAGGAATGTCATTGGCTCTAACGCTGAGTGCTGGCGAAGATATTTTAGTGCTTAGCCTGCACCAGGCACGGTCGTGGGCACCGCGAGTCGCTTTTATCCTCACAAACGTAGGGATGGTTACTATTATCCTCACCTGAGGTAAAAAGGCAGCAGGATTCATTCATAGGAGGGCAGTCTGCCCTGCCATTATTAAAGTCCAACAGAATGTCTCCTCTCCCGTGAGAGTCTAAAATGCAAAGAACATAGAGGCAGGCCCAGGCTGCAAAAACGCCCGTTCCTCCACCACTGCAGTGAGTTTAAAAAAAAAAACCACAAACCAAAAAACGCTTTTTGCGTTCTTCCCGGCTGCCACTAGATGGTGGTGTGCCAAAGGCTATTTTACACCAGGCTGCTCTCTGCCCAGGGAAGCACTTAAGTTTTGCCCTGGAGTGTAAAAATTTGCCGAATGGTTTGAAAGCAGAGTTCTGGGGTGAGCTGGGAACTTCCCCTCAGCCCGTTTCACCCCCACCGCCTTGCCCCAGAACAATTCAAAGTGAATGTTGTGACTAAGTCATGTATCACTTGCGTAATGCATCCTGCCTATGTCTCTGACATGATTCTGGGTTTTCGTTTGCAGAGCACCTGCTGCAGGTGTGACCACTGCATCCTCAGCAAGCTGCAGCAGCTTCGCGGGGACGGTAAGTCATTTTATCTTGACGTCTTTACAGAACGCTTATGGTGTACGGATTCTAATGTGGTGAGGTCTTGAGATACACAGTCGTGCTGAGCCCACAAGTGTGCTGGGAAACACTTCGTTGCTAAAATCAGTAACGAGACAGGAACAGTATGACTCTACCTTTTCTTCTATCATATGCTTTGTCCTCTACATTGAAATCCTGCTTGGTACTTCCTGCTGTTATCAGTACCTTTCCGACGCCTTCCCGAATGCAGGCGAACAATCAAAATGTATTTTACATCATTAAGAGCAGGCCCTTTCCAAGCTGTATGTGAGCACTGCAATGAGACCAGACCAATCTCATTCGATTATGAGGTTTTCTTTAAATAGTAGTACAATTTCAATGGCTGTTGCTATTTCTACAGGACTTTAAATGTATTTTTATTGCACCCTTTCCAGCAGTTAGACAGTGAGATGAGTCTCTAGTCTAAAGAGCCTCATCTAAAAATGGCATATAATTCACATATTAAATGGCTAAACTGAACTGTGCCTCTTCTCCCTTACGTAAGAATTCAAAACCATAGGATTATTAAGTGGTCGGATCTTCTTCCTTCTTATATGTGCCTGATGAATATGTCCCACAGTCTTGAGCTCTTTGTTTCTAGACGAGAACTGAAGGCCAAGTGGGAATCATTGCATGTGGTGTGTACTGGGCTCTTTGCAATTTCTTTATAGATCCAGAGCAAGCGTCTTTGGTTAAATGGAAGACAGTCTTAGTTCTAACATTTCTGTTTGAGGCCCTCACTAACAGCACGTGGGTTATCAGATCGGTGTTTCCAACGAACTTTCCTTTGAAACACACAGATAAGTGCTGTTATGGTATTTTTGCATTTATCAGAAAATATGCGCCATCCTATTTTGCAAACACAAAAATGAATATCAAAGTGCTTTAAGTATGCTTTTATTTACTATTTCTGCAAAGCAAACTGTGCTGTTGGACTTCTTGTATCAAATTTAGTAAATTTGTATTTTTCGTGAAATTTGTCTATTTTATCTAAATTGTTTATTTTTTTGTCATAAAGTTATTCATAATATTCATCTACCTATGTGCTATCTTTCATTCCTGATACTGGTAATTTGTGTTTTTATTTTCTTGCCATATAGGTAGGGGTTTATCAATTCTGTTAATCTTTTATTAGAGCTAATTTTTCATCTTTTCCATTTTTGATTTTTTTCTAAGTTTGTCTACTAATTTTCTCTATTTCATCAATTCTCTTTTTTACATTCTACTTGTTTTGGGTTTACTTTGATTTTTTTTTTCTAGCTGTTTAACATGAAACCTTAGACTATTGATTTAAGAGCTTTCTTCCTTTCTAAAATATTTGTAGCTATAATTTTTCTCTAACTCTCAAAGCCTGCTGAACCTCTAAGCCCTGTTTTAGCTGTGTGCCCCACATTTTAATATATTTTGTTTTCATTATAAATCAGTTCAAAATATTTTATAATTTTCCCTGATTTCTTTGATTTGTTAGAAATGTGTTCTTTTCCAGCTATTTCTTCCTGGATAGTTTTTTTTTAAACTTTTGATGCCTTTTACCCATTTTACCTCCCGCTACCCCTTCCTCTGGCAATTACAAATCTGTTCTCTGTATCTATGAGCTTGTTTCATTTTTTGCTTTTTTGTTTTTAGATTCCACGTATAAAGGAGATCGTTATAATCTGTCTCTGCCTGACTTATTTCACTTAGCATAATGCTCTGCAAATCTATCCATGTTGTTGCAAATAGCAAGATTTCATTCTTTTTACAGGTGAATAATAGTCCATTATATACATATACCACATTTTATTTATCCATTTATCAATGGACACTTAGGTTTTTTCCATGTCTCGGCTATGGGGTGTATATTTTTTGAATAAATGTTTGTTTATTTTTTTGATAAATACCCACAAGTGGAATTGCTGTATCATAGAGTTCTATTTTTAATTTTTTTTTGAGAAAACTTCATACTGTTTTCTAAAATGGCTGTACCAATTTATAGTCCCACCAACAGTACACCAGAGTTCCCTTTTCTCCATATCCTCATTAACACTTAGGATTTCTTGTCTTTTTGATAACAGCCATTCTAATAGGTATGAAGTTCTTTCAGCCTTTTTAAGGATGTTCTTACACTGACTTTTTGCCTCCATTGTTTCTGATGAGAAGACGCCATAATTCCTAATTTTGCTTTACACTGTGTAAAGTTTGTTTCGTCAGCCTTCTTTCAAGATTTTCTCGTTACCTGTGATTTTCAGCGGTAGACTACGATGTGCTTAGGTGTATTTTGTTTGTATGTATCCTGCTTAGGACTTGCTAAGCTTCTTCAATATCCAAATTCACATTTCTCCCCAAATTGGGAAATTTGGACTATTTCTTCAAATATTTTGCGCCCTATCTCTGTCTTTCCTCTTTCTGGGACTCCAATTACACCTACATTAGACCTTCTGTTATTCTACCACAGGTCATCTTTTTTCCCCTGTCATCTCAAAGATGCCATGTAGCCCGCCTAGTGAAAATCTGCAGACTTCTGATAGCCAAATCTTCCTAAAACACTATTCTTACTTTGTAGTTCTTTTAAGGACCTACAGTATGCATTTTATTATATATAAATTGTATCTCAAGAAAAAAGTACTGCAGAGGTTCCTTATTGCCTGCTAAATGCAGACCAAGTACCTTATCTGGGCACTCAAATATTTCTAAAATAGTTACGTATACTGTTTATACATCCAAAAAGATTGCTATATGGATATAAAAGACTGATAATGTTGGTTTTACTCTGGGGATAAGAATCAAGCAGTTGTGAAGCAGGTGTGGGAGGGAAACTTTTCCACATTTACCTCAGAAATTAGAAAGTATTTATTCCAATGACAACAATACCCTAGAGTATAATACGGTCCTGTCTCATTTCTGACCAGTCCTCACTGCCACTCCTGGACAGGACGTTTGCTCCTTCAGCCTTACCATTGTACCTCCCCTCCCCATCCCACGCTCTTCTCCTTAACATGCACCCAAGGCCCTAACCTGCCTTTACGAGTCATCTTGCAGCTCCGTTTATGAGGCATTCTGTATTAGGATTCCGTCAGTTGCAAGCTTCAGCCTTCCCCCGAGAGCTGATCTCAGGGATATCTAGATGGAGGGACTCGGATGTCATTGGCACTCTCTAGCTTCCGTTCCTCCCTCTCTTTGCTGATTTTGTCCTCCCAGGCTCCTTGTACAGAGGAAGCTGGAACCAAAGTTTCAGGCAGCTCCAGACCTAAATTTTTTATAGCCATATGGTCAGAGAGGAAAAAGAACATTTCCTTGACAACTCAGAAGAATCCTAGGAAGGGATGGGTTGGCCTGAATTTGGTTGGGGCAAGGCCGTGTGACAAACTACTGATCAGCTCAGCCTATGATTGGCAGGCTGACCAGAACTACATGGCTGGAGGGGTAGGGGAGCATTCCTCCAAAAGAAGAGAGGGGTGATGACTTTTGACAAAATATCAATACATAGTTTTTGTTCTTTTCTGACAATTGCCACCTCCACTGGCCTATGTCTGCTCCTTGTAGTATCTTTTATATCATATGTTGGGCCGTTATACAGAATACGTCTATGTCCTTTAATGTCTGACATGGGATAATCTTCTCTAAATTTTAATCTTTGAGAAAACAAGGTTTTAAGTGTTGAAAACACCAAATCCTGGCACAGATATAAACACGGGGCTTTGCTAACACTTAAAGCTAAAGTCGGATGCCAGATGCTTTGATGTACTGTAGTATGGCTGCTCGAAGGGCTCTTTCTGGGGAACAGAACCTTTGGAAGGGAAGAACGTGCTTGGGCTGAAGGTCAAGGTAATGATGATGGGCAGTTTCTGACTCTCTCCCTGGATGAGGCTGCTTCTCCCTGAGTTAGTATCACTATTTGTCAATGACAGTTCAGCCTATATGGAGACCACCTTACAACTTTTGCATATGTAATGGCTATATGACACAGATATTGCACTTTAATAGCGACTTTTTAATGTCTTCAGACCCATTAACGCTATTTGAATCACAATTCTCGTCCTTGTAGAAAAAAGTACAGCAGTTTCTTGAATAATGTCATGTCGTTCAACGTTGTTTTGTTATAATGTTGATGGGAAAAAAAATCAGTTCCCAGGCAGGGCCATCGTCTGTGTAGCTGGCACATTCTCCCCGCGTTTGTGTGGGTTTTCTGTAGGTTTTCTGGTTTCTTCCCACATCCCAAGGATGTGCACGTGAAGTGAACTGGGCCAGGTACACTGTCCCAGTCCGAGTGAGTGTGGGGATGTGTGAGTAGCCCTGTGAGGAAAGGGCATCCTGTCCAGGGCGGGTCCCCACCTTGCACCCTGAGCTGCTGGGAGAGGCTCCTGCCACTTGCAACCCTGAACTGCAATGAGCCAGTTGGAAAATAATAATCTTACTTGTTTTCATTAATCTTTTTAAATGTATCTATAGCTTATATCTATTTCAATGTTTAATGTTAGAAATGTTTTGGGCCTTTATATTTAGAAATTTGGTGATGTTTTTGTGACCAGAAATATGCTGTAGGAACTTACCTCTCGTTAATGTCAATTAGCCTATAGTAAAAGTGGTTTCATTACATGTCATTTCGCGGAAAGTTGCATCTCCAAGAACCTAACCACCATGTTAGGAGGATGCTGGATTGTAACAGCTCACCTTCATGCAGTGGACCTGAGAAAGAAATTGGTTAGCTGAGAGAGGTTTGTTTTAGACTGCTTTGATGCTGACAGAAAGTGTTTAGTGATGGTAAGAGTCAGTGTTATGGTATCACTAGGATTAAAGAATGAAATTAATATCAACTTAAGCTCGGAAGAAACAAATGAACCCTAAACTCTTTACTTCATTCATAATTTACTTCGACACTTTGTCAATGGTAATATATTCAGAGATATTGTTATAGGATTACAGCCAGAATTTCCCCCCAGGCTTCGTTTTGCTACATTACTTTAAATGCTAGCAGTTTTGATAATGGGCATTCCCCAGGAGAGGATGAGGAGATAGTTTTCAACTCTGCTTGGAAATAATAACTTAAAGTAAACAATTCTGATAAAATCGAAAAGCTGCACATAAAGAAGAACTTTAGGTGATCAGTGGAATAAATGCATCATGCACACCTTTGTCCAGGTAAATGTCATGGGTGAAGACAGGTGCTCTGCTGCTGTCGATGTGGCCAGGGACCCTGACTTGTGCCTTGGCTCAGTTACATCTTTCCCAGGAAGTTCCTCGAGGAAGCCCCACAAACAAGGAACAATAGAGCGTGGGAGAGCAGCATGCCACTTTAGCTGTCTCTGAGATCAACTCCTCAGGCCCCAGAATGGAATCTGAAAAAGCCGGGCTGGGGCCTGCGCCTCATGTTTGAGCCTTAGTTTCCCTTTTCCTAAGACCAAAACCCAAATCTCGAGACCCTGTTCCCTCTGTCCTGCCTCATGGTAATGAATCCAAAGCGATGGCATGTAGGCTGAAGAATGCTCAGGGAGGAGAGGATAAGAGCTGGGAGGACCTACGCGTTGCTTCCTTTAGTGATGCAGGGCTTGTTCCAGAAATAACATTGACAGTGACCAAACTTGAGTAACAACCATTTTTGAGAGACATGCAATGTGGTACTAAACCGAGGAGTAGCACGGGGAGGGATACTGGACACCTTGCCACCTCCTTCCCCCTCGGCCTCGCCTGATTCCAGGTGACTATGGCATAGAGTTTCCCAGGTGACAGCTTCTGCGGGCAGGGCCACACCTGCCCTGGGGACACTCTTCCTATGGGGTGTCTGGAGGGGGCAGGTGGGAGCCATCTCACGTGGCTTCATATGCATTTTGGATGTAAGGGGTTAGGGCCCCATGGGGCAACCCTTGGCCAGTAGACAACAAGAGCCTATTGTCAGAGCTTTTCACTTTGGCCCTGAGGTGGACAATTCTGGGGTACACTTTACCTGGCCTTCTTAGAAGGCTGACTCCTCAATGGCCCAGATTGGTCACCAACTCAATGATGACGATGCCTCTGGTGGTGACTTTCCCTCCTCCCTGTCCCACGCTTCCCTTTACCTCACTGCTGCCCCCTGGGAAAACGTGGTCAGTCGACTGCCTACAGGCTAGTTTTGTCTCAGCTCTGGTTTCAGGAAGGAGTGCGGAGGCTGGGGGCCGCCTGGGACACTGTCGAAAGTCGGGTTTTTGGTTGCAAGTGCTGACTCTGGCTAATAAGCAGAAAAGAAAGTAATTAGCAGGAAACATAAAAATCAATTGGAGGCTCTACGGCCAGGAACAAAACCCCAAGTAACATCGCAGAGCTGGTCCCCTGAAGGACACAGTGGTGATACCGTGTACAGCCACACAGCAGCCCCTTCATCGTGTGGGCACTTAAACCACTGCCATGGTGCCATCGCCGGCGCCGGAGGAAGTCGCCCTGCTGGCCTTTCCCGGTGGTGCTCAGCTGGACCCAGGGCCATGGACGCCCTGGCAGAGCCATGGAGCCCCTGCAGGTGCTCTCCTTCCACAAAAACGAAGCAGACGTAGCCCGGGTGGAGAAATAAAGGGGACCCATTGGGTCACATTCGAAGATTCCGTTTAATGTTGCCGCATGGCTTCCGACTGGGTTTGGTGAGCCTCCGGATGCCACGCCCCCTCATTTGATCGAAAGTCCCTCTTTCAGCTGTTCTGTACCTTGAGGTTCTTGTGACTTTGTCTAGAACAAGTTTAGAAACCGCCGCTCTGTGGAAATAAGCATCTCTAAGTGTCAGGAGACCTTGGGAAGGATGTGTACAGGAGGCTCCTGAAAGTGTCTTCCCAGGTGTGCGGTCTGATGGAGGTCACTCCGCAGACACCCCCTGATATGTTATTACTGAAAGTAACGAGACGGTCCTTGGCTCCCACTGACAGCACAGCTAGGCTTCGTGCTAACCAAGTATCATCATCTACTCTTTAAAATGCCTGTGGTAACCTTAAAGGAACAGGTTGCAGACACCGTACCACCTGGAGGCCGAAGGAAGTGGGCTAGCGAGAGCCTCGCCATCCTAGTTTTACTCTAGCGATCCGAAACTTCTCTATTTGTCTTCAAGCACAAGACAGAAACGATTTTTTTCCCTCAGATCTTTTGCAATGCTGCTGCTTCAGTGTGGAACAGACTCTCTCAAGGCCGACGTGTACAGCCACAGATTGGATTCTATGGGAACAGATGGAGTTAGGATGCAAACGGTTTCAGGAATTCCCCTTCCATGAGGGACCAGAGCCCTGCTCCGCTCCGCCGGGAATGACCTTATGTCCCACCCTGTTCCCTGGGCCCTGAAGCAGCTCTGCCGATGTCCTGAATTTCACGTGTCATCAAGCTTCACATGAACTGCTGTCAGCGGCCCTTATGCCCCTCCCCCAAGGGTAGGCATTCAGGTCCTTCCTGCAAAGGGCCAGGTGGAGAACTGTCCCCCATCCCCGTCAGTCCCTACCCTGGTCAGCTTTCTCTGCGCTCTGGCCTTGCCTGCCCGAACCTGCTCCTCTTCCTATAGGTAGGACGCAAAAGCCCCTACCAGACGTTCAGCTGCCTGGATGTCCTGCATCCTTTTCCCTTCTGGGCTCTGGCTGTGTCCCAGGTGATTCTTCCTGAGAATTGGGGAACAAGTTGCCTTTGTCGATGGATGCAAAGAGAGACCAAAGGTAGCACAGAGGCTCCGCTCTGGCCGTCACCTCAGCCCATCTACATACCTGGTGACAAAGGCCACTGGCCATTCACTTTGACTTTTTCTTCACACTTGATAGAGGCTGCTTCGCAAGGGTTGCCCTTCTTCTGATACTGCGAGTTCACATTCAGTGCTTCCCTGCTTTACAGCTTCCAGACGGGAGAGTTTAAAATCTAACTCAGTCCTCTGTGAATGCATGCTTCGTCACGAGGTTAAGATGAAGAATTGTCAGAATGGAGGTGATACAAACGCACCTTCTTAAGGGAAAGCTCCGTGCCAATTCAGTGAAGTCCTTTCATGTCTCAGGATCCAAAGTGAATTCGTTTAGGATTGTAAAGTTTTCTAATCGGAATAGTTAGCCATGGTGGAGCCGCCTACAATCCATGCTTTGGGGGAAGTCACTGGCGCTGTTCTGGAAGCACCTTCTTGTGGACGGTCTCCCAAGACAGTCTTTTGGGCTGCCCTGTGGGCAAAGACTTAGGTTCTGGAAGAAAGACAATGAGAAATCTCTCCAGAGAGGGCTGGGTTGCAGATTTTCCCACCTCAGTTTCTCTCCTGGATTCTAGGGTTTCCAGGTTGCACTCAGTGACTTCACTTGGAGAACGAGTGTCAGAAACCCTAGCAGAAGAAGTGTTGGGTTAACTCTTCACTGCTCCAGTCTATAACCATTTCAGGTTCATCACTGGCATGAGTGTGCAGCTAAGTGATTAATGGCTATTTTGAAAATCAGCAAGTGCCAAACTCAATTCCGAAATGACAAGGGGGGCAGATGCTAAGGCTCTAGGCAATAAACTCCCCACCAGCAAATGTTCCCCCTTCTGTGTAAAAACTGAGTGGGAGGGAAGAGAAGTGACTTGCAAAGATTCGCTGCTCTTAAAAATTAGTCTTTACCTTAAATCACCCAGTGCAAGTTTCTGTGCTGCCCAGCCTGTGGGGCTTGGGTTTGAACTTGCTAGTGAGGAAAGTGGGGCGGGGGGCGGGGAGAGAGTAGGGAAGGTGAGAGAGGAAGAAGGGAAGGAGGAAAGAGAGGGAGAGGAAAAACACAAGAACAGCATAGAAGCTTCCATTTTTTTTTGATAACTTAGTCCTAAAAGTTGGGCGCCATCACTGCTGCCGTATGCTACTGGTCCCACAGAGACGCACTCTGGTGTTGTGTGGAAGGGGGCTACATGATGCTATGAACATCACAGGGGCGGGAATGTTGGGGGGCATCTTGGAGACTGCCTATCGCCATGCCTATTGGCAGAGGGGCTTAGACCCTAGTTCAGCTGATGCTTCTGACCTATCCACCTTCCATCCACTTTAGCTCCTCTGTAAGGGGAGGCTACAAACCCAGGTAGGTGATAAACAACTTTTATTCGGAGCCTCCATTTTACTGGGTCTGCAGAAACTTTCACTGCACTCTTTTTCAGTGTGGGGCGAGGTATTGGTAGGGATCTCTGTGGTTCTGAAGCATTTGTCAACTTGAGTTCCTACCGTGATATTCATTCTCCTGCAGGTTCCCCGCTGCTTCCAGACTGTAGCTGGGAACCCATCTGGGCAGCCATGCATGCAGACGTTCAGCTGCCTGGATGTACTGCATCCTTTCCCTTCTGGGCTCTGGCCGTGTCCCAGGTGGTTCTTCCTGAGAATTGGGGAACAAATTGCCTTTGCCATGGGACTCCCCCAGACTTCTGTTCTTGTTGTACTTCCGTAGCCAAGGGAAAGCCCTTTCTAGGCTATTCCCTTCATTTTATGACCAAAACACCTCTTTTTTGAGAATTCTACCCTAGAACCAGGGGTTTAGACATTGGAAACATACTGTGTAGAGTCTAGGCTGCTTGTAATGTCTGCCCTGAGGCAGGGAGCACTGGGTTGCCTATGTAGTCAACCCTCGAACAACATGGGTTAGGGATGCTGACCCCCCAAACCCTGGCAGTTGAAAATTTGCCTATAGCTTTTGACTGCCCCCCCAACATAATTGTCCCTCAATATCCATGAGGGATTGGTTCTAAAACTCCCTCACAAATACCAAAATCCACTGACACGAAATGGTATAGATTGATGCATGCAGTTGGCTCTCTGTATCTACACACTTCCAACCATGGCTCAAAAACAGTACAGGTATTTATTGAAAAAAATCTACGTGTGAGTGGACCTGTGCAGTTCAAACCTGTGTTGTTCAAGATTCGGCTGCATTTTGGAAGGTGAAAACGCAGGGAGAAAAGGGGAAGATGAAATATTCTGCCGCCCCAGCGCGGTCCCTGGGTTCCTATTGTGCTTTGTATTGTCTGTCTCGCCTCTGCGCCTCTGCCGGCTGCCCCCACGTGTGGCAGGCTTGCAGACACCTGCCTGCGGCGGAGTAATGTTCTCCGGGCAGTGTCTTAGCCTTGTCTCCTCTCTGAAAACACTTCCCGATCTCCAGCCCTGGGCCCTCGCTCTTCATTCTGCATTGTTACAGCTCTTTCTTGGTCTCAGTCCTTATTCGCTGTGACCTTCTCTTTGTCAGTTCAGAGACTGCAAAATGGCAGTCTGCTGAATCCGTCCCATAGACATAGTTTAATCCACCTTTAAAAAAAAAAAAAATTTGAATAAGTTGCCGACATTTAAAAATGGAGGAATCTCACCTAAATCTGGGTTCTGGGTTGCATCGAAAAATCGTATCCAATAGCACCAGACTCCTGTGCCCAGGGATTAAAGCTGGCCAGTGCTGAGCAGCCGCCGCCGCCTTCCGGTCGGTCCTGCCCTCTGCAATCCGCGCCTGCCCGCTTTGCTCTTCCTCGTCAGCCACTAGACCTGTGTGGGTGACTCGTGCTCTGGCTTCCCGCCTCGTCACCTCACTTCTCAGAGGCTAATGGTCCTGGGTGCTCTTCTCCCCAGCAAGGTGGGCTGAGCTGAATACATCAGAAGAAAGTTAAAGCCATGGCATCTGCCTATTAAAAATTAGGAAAGGCCTTACTAAACAATGGGCCCCGTCAGCTTGTTTCACCCAGAATCCAAAGGCTGAGTAAGCGGTCTTCTGTGTGGCTGACGACGACTAATTTATAATTGGCTTATAGCTAATAATCTGAAGCAGCAGTTTTTCTCGTTAGTCTGCCTTGATATACAGTAGTCTCTTATCCGAGGGGGATACATTCCAAGGCCCCCAGTGGGTGCCTGAAACCATGGATAGTACTGAACTCTGTACGATGTTTGTTTTTTTTTTTCCTGCATATCCATATCTATGATAAAGTTTAATTTATAAATTTGGCACAGTAAGAGATTAATGACAGTAACTAATAAAAAAATAGAACTGTTGTAACAACATACTGTAATAAAAGCTATGTGAATGGGTTCGGTGACATTATTAAGAAAAGGGATTAATTGAGCACAGGTATTATAATACTGAGACATGATCCAATCACCGAGATGGCTACTAAGCAACTCATAGGACGGGAGTGTATACAGCATGTATATGCCGGACAAAGGGAAGATTCATGTGCAGGGTGCGACAGTGAAGGATGGGCGAGATTTCATCATGCTACTTAGAATGGCGCCCATTTAAAACCCGAATTATTTCTGGAACTTTCCATTTCATAGTTCTGTACCACGGTTGACCGAAGGTAACTGAAACCACAGAAAGCGAAATCACGGATAAGGGAGGGACTAATGTAGACATTTTGTAGCTTGTTCGCCGCTGACGAGATCCTTATTAGATGGAATCGCTTGTTCTTTCTACAAGATCAATTTACTCTCCAACATGGGTCTGAGTTAGGGAAGCAGGTGCAAAGGCCCTGGGGCAAGAGGAGTGTGTGTGGCGGGAGGCGAAGTGGAGAAAGTAGTAGAAGATGAGCCAGAAAACTCATAGGAGGCTGGGGTGTGACTGCCGGTGATAGAACATGGGCAGGCTCTGGGTTTGCCAAGGGGTTGGTGTTTGCCAAGAGGGTGACTTCTTATCACCTTCTTTCAGAGCCTGTGATCCGAGGCCTCAGGAGGCTCAGGAACTTGCCTGAGTTCGTAGTCAGCAGTGCCCACCTCTGGGTTTAGCATCCCAAATGCAGAATTTCCACACCGTTGGGATGCCCTTTGCCCTGGAGGCTGCCCAGTACTGTTGATCGTGGGGCCTCTGGGAGCAGAGGGGCTCTTTTCCTGTCTCTCTGGCTATTCAAGGCAAGCTGTACAATTGTACGATAACCCATTTTCTTGATTCACAACCTTAAATTTCCTTCTGCCCTGTTCCTTCCGTGCCTTCTGGTTTCTACTGTGGCGTCCCTCTGTCTAGAATGGCTCCGGTACAGAGCTGGTTTGACTTTGGAGGCTGTTTTGCAAAATTAAGAGCTCGCTTTGATTTGGCTTCAAGGAAAACCCCCGCGAGCTTCGGCAGCAGTGATTGCTTCATTCAATCCTGGGATACAACAAATGCTCCAAATACAGCCACACATGCCTAGCGTTGCACAGCCACCCAGCAAGTGGCCATTTAATTTCAATTGCTCCCCACAGCGTGGGCCAATTAAAGCAGAAGCCAGCAGGGCAAGGATCACTGGCAAATCTTTTGAGGGAAGGAGACCCCAGGGCCGCCTTGCCAATGGCTTTCCCCCTCCGCTCGCACACTGTGCGAGACTGCGAGTTGGATGGAGGGCTGCCCTAGAAATGGGAGGCGAGATGCAGTACAGATGGCAGCGAGCGTGGCAACCACTCAGTATCCCCCGGGCTCAAAACTTCCAAAATGAGATTTACGGGGCTGGCCCGCCCTCTCTCCGGAGGAAGCACCTGCTCCAGCAGCTTTGGGAGCGGCCTCTGACGATCGGGCTTCTGTGCAGGGAACAGGCTTTCGCCGCTAACTGGCGCCTGGTGTGAAATGAAAGTTATTTTGAGGTGGGAGCAATTGTCAACCTTTTCCCTCTTTGCATTCTGTGTCCTGATTAATTTCTCTTTCATCTTTTATTTCCAAGTCTCCTTTCTTCCACAATTCTTCCTTTTTCTAGCTTCCTTTCTTCCCTGCTCTCCTCTCTAAATGTTTATAGCCTGTGCTTCTGAGACAGCCAGGGCTCACCAGGGGTTCCCCACCCTATTTGTCCATCAGAATCACCGGGGGCCCCCAAATAGTTATTCGTGGGCTGCTTTCCAAACCATTTAAATCAGAATCTCTAGGGATAAGTCCCTGGCATGGAACTACAAATTCTCCAGCTGATCCTAATGTGCAGCCAAGGTTCAGAACCGCTGGTTATAGAAATGATGCTAAGAAATAAGATAGAATTGACTGTCCCAATCCACTGGCTTTGGCTAACTGCTCGCACACACGTTTCTATGAACAGAATTTAGTCCCAGTTTAGCTTGTCTTGCTATCTGTCCTATGGTTGGGCAGTATGGCTGCATTCAGAGATTCAAGTTCATTATCTGGTTCAAGACAGGTGATGAATGGGCAAAAGAGGAAATCGCAGCAGATGGAAACGGGGCCCACAAACGCATCCTGATACTAGGAAAGGACAGTGTCATATTTTCCCACGATTGCCTCTTGGATCAAGAGACGAATACTCTTAGATGTTTGTGGTGCCAGACTGGTGCAGGATGGGGTGAACACCCCCAACCCCTGAATGGGGACTCAAGTCCTGCACTGAGAGTCTTTGGCTGTATGCAGGAAAGAATGTAAGCACACACCAGAGCTACAGACAAGAGGAAAGTTTATTAGAGAAGGAATAACACTCCACAGACAGGGACGAGGTCTCCTCTTAAAGACAGAATGAGAGGGACCCCAAGTATTCGAAGAATTTAGTTTTTTATTTTTTTCCTTGCCAATAGTTTATTTAAAACAGGTTCACTGGGAGAATTATAATAATTTCACACGCCAGTAGCATACAGGATAATGTTGCTTAATAAGCCAATAAAGAAATAACATACTCTAAGCCAATGATAGGTTAATCACACTGTTGTTCCAGGCAAGAGGTGATGAAAAGACTAAAGTCCAGATTTAGGTGAACAGTAACTTTATATGAGTTGGTGCTCTGGAGAGACAGCCTAGGCAATGAGAACTGATGTCCAGCTACCTGTGCAAAAGTAAGTCTCTTGTTGCTTGGGCATGTTGTAGGGAATGACGGGGCCGGTGTTGACGGGGCTGTTTCATGGTAAAATACGGAAAGGTCTTCAGCGAGTTATTTAGATCAGACAGAACACTCTCGGTTAGTCCAAGAGACGGCCATCCTAATGGTTCCTTTTGCTGAGCAGAAGCTTTTTAGTTCGATGTAGTCCCATTCATTTATTTTTGCTTTTACTTCCCTTGCCTTCGAGGTCAAATTCCTACGATCTCAAGGAATTCAGTTTATATGTGATCCTTAGTTTCTATGAATTACAGTTTAAAGACCGTTTCCTTGTGTTACTTTGAAGGTATGGGTATGCAGCATGAAAGCTTTGCTAGTAATCTCAGCCTTTATTCTCTAGGTTCCCCATGGTCTGGCCTTAGGGAATGAGTGGTTGGGTTTATTTTGTGCAGGGCATGACTTACAGACTCTGTTTTCCTGTTTTCCTTTCATGGTATGGGTAAACTCTTAGTAATCCCAGCAGGAATCTCCCTTTGTTCTGCAGGTTCCCCATAAAATCATATGTTATTTATCTTTCTCTGTCTGATTTATTTCACTCAGTGTAATAACCTCTAGGTCCAGACGCACATTGTGGGCTCTGAATACAACCTGGTTTAACATTTAGTCAATTTATTTAGTTCCCATGCCTCTTCCCTATATCAAAACCATGGCAGATGCTGAGAGAATCCTCTGGGCTTGCTTTCCCTGGAGGAGGAGAGTTGGACCAAAGCCAGAATACAAAATATTCTTTAGAATTCTACGTTTAGGGGAATGACATTACTCAGTACCCCTAACGACCAACCCAAATAATAGCGGGATGGATTGGGTGGGTTTTGTTTGGTTTTGTTTGTATGTTTGGGTTTTATTTGTGATATTGGTTCTTTTTAGCCCTGAGGGAAATCTTATCTTTGGGCCGGGATGAGCATGTTGTCTTACTGTGCCTGGCAGTGGACGTGTTGTATGGTTGTGAGCCATGATGGCATCGTGTAAGGGGTAGATCCGTCTTTAATTTTTTGAGAAACTTCCAGACTGTCTTCCACGGTGGCCGTACCAATTGGCAATTCCACCACCAGCGTAAGGGTAAAAGGAGCGGCATCTTGCTGCTCACACAGTTTCTCCGAATCCGCTTTGCCTTTCGACTACACCAGATGTGACTGTGGATGAAAACTATACAAGCAGGCATTCGCGGAGTCAGAATGGTGTTCCAGAGGGTGGATATCTGTGTGATAGGGTGGCCACGCTCCACCGAATCCCCTAGAACTTTGGAAAAAAAGATGGGTGATGGTGCACAGTGAAACCTGGCAGCCTGGATTAGTGAAAACCTGCTTCCTGGGGGCTGGGATACGGCCATGCCCCAGACAAGATGGGGCCAGGAGTTTACCAAGCAGTGTGGCCTCTAGTGACCAGCTTGGTTAAGGGAATAAGTAGCATGTGAGAAAAAGAGTGTATTTTCTTGGAAAGTTGGAAAAATGATACCATAATAGTAACTGATGTATGTGTTACACCTTCCTTTAATTTCTGCCATAGCTATAGAATACAACAAAAGATTCTTAGCTTCACATATAAAGCTGAATGAAAATCAAGCTAACGTAGGAGATGGTCTCCAGGATGAAAAGATATCTTGGGAAGTTGACTTAAGACCCTCGATTGGTGTAATTCCCATGGGAACTTGCCAGTGCACACTAGGAGTTGAATGGAGGGAGGAGGGAGGAATGGAGCAATTGGTAAAGAAATATATATCAGAAAACTTGTGAATGGGGCAGAGTCTTGTTAACTTGTTTTGTGGAGAGAATGCCCACACCTCATTGGAGAATACGGTCTTACTGATTGTCTATATTCTAGTATGTTTAATTGGTTTCTACAACAAATATAGAAATCACTGTACTAAGAATAAGAAAATTCCTGAAATATGTATCAAGGAAGTTTTTATTAAAAATTTTATTTTATTATTAGTTTCAAGTATACAGTACATTGGTTAGACATTTATAGAGCTTATGAAACGATCCCCCCGATTGTTCTTTCTCTCCTCTGGCTCTCCACCTGGACATTACATTAATGTTAACTGCATTCCTTATGCCATGCTCCACATCCCTGTGACCATCTATCAGCTACTAATTTATACTTCTTTAATCCTCCATCCCTTTCTCTCAGCCCCCTAAAATTCCTCCCCTCTGACCATCACCAGATTGTCCTCTATATTTGTGAGCCTGTTTTTGATTAGTTTTTTTGTTCCTTAGATTTCTCCTATAAGTGAAATCATATGGTATTTATCTTTCTCTGTGTGACTTATTTCACTCACTATAATAACCTCTAGGTCCATCCATGTCATTGTGAATGGTAGGATTTTTTTTTTTATGGCTCAATAATATTCCATCGTATATATGAACCATAACTTTACCCAATCATCTGTTGATGGGCATGTAGGTGGCTTCCATATCTTAGCTATTGTAGGTAGTGCTGCCATGAACAAAGGGGTGCATAGAACTTTACAAATTATTATTTTGGTTTTCTTTGGATAAATACCTGGAAGTGCAGTTGCACAGTCAAAAGGTATATCCATCTTTAATTTTTTGAAAAACCTTCAGACCGTTTTCCATAGCCCTGCACCAATTTGCAATCCCACCAAAAGTGTATGAGGGTTCCCTTTTCTCCCCATCCTTGCCAATACTTGTTTTTTGATTTATTGATGATAGCAGTTCTGACAGGTGTGAGGTGATATTATTGCTTTAATTTGCACATCTCTGATGATTAGTGACCTTGAGCATGTTTTAATGTGTCTATTGGCCATCTATATTTCCTCTTTGGAGAAATCTCTATTTAGGTCTTCTGCCAATTTTTTAATTGTATTGTTTGTTCTTTTTGTTGAGTTGTATGCGTTCTTTATATATTTTGGATATTAATCCCTTATTATCATAAGCGAATATCATCTCCCAGTTGTCTTTTTGTTTTGTTGATGGTTTCTTTTGCTACGCAAAACCTTTTTAGTTTGATGTAGTCCCGTTTGTTTATTTTTTCTTTTGCTTCCCTTGCCTGAGGAGATATATCCAAAAAGAAACTACTAGTAGCAATATCAGAGATTACTGCCTATGTTTTCTATAAGAAAACTTGTAGAAGTTTTGTGGTTTCAGAGCTTACGTTTAAGTCTTTAATCTATTTTGAGTCTATTCTTGTATACTGTATAAGAAGGTGATCCAGTTTCATTTTTCGCATGTATCTGTCCAATTTTCCTAGCACCATTTATGGAAGAGACTCTTTATCTCATTGTATATTCTTGCTTCCTTTGTTATATATTAAGTGAGTGTATAGGTGTGGATTTATCTCTAGGTTCTCTGTTCTGTCTCATTGATCAATGTTTCTGTTTTTATGCCAATACCATGCTGTTTTGTTTACTGTAGCCTTGTAGCATAGTTTGATATTGGGTAGTGTGGTACCTCCAACTTTGTTCTTTCTCAAGATTGCCATGGCTATTCGGGTTTGTTTATGGTTCCATGTCAATGTTAGGATTATTTGTTCTAGCTCTCTGAAAAATGCCATTGGTATTTTGATAGGGATTGCATCGAATCTATAGATTGCTTTGGGTAGTATGGCCATTTTAATGATATTGCTTCTTCCTACCCATTAGCATGCTATATGTTGCCATTTATTTGTATCTTCTTCAATTTATTTTTTCAATGACTTATTTTCTGAGAGCCGGTCTGGAAGGAAGGGATTAACAACTGGTCTTTCCTCTAGCCTCAGGGTTATCTGAGCATTTGACTCCTGGTCTTTTCTTTATGCAACCTTAATTTATGGAATCGTTGGGATGGCATACCACCAATTAAATAGAATCAGGTTGAGAATTATGTACAGGTGTTTAGTCTGTACATGTATGTTGTCAAAATTGGTTGTGGAGTAAGGAGTAATTGACACTGATGAGATTCAGCTGCCTCGAAGGGGTTATTCACATGCCTGAGGGGCTATGTGGCCAGCTGGCATAAAACCAAGGCTCAGAGCTGAGGTCATCTGTACTCAGTCTTGTCTTCTGTGTGCCCTCATGTCCCATGTTCAGAATGACTGTGCCCGGGAGTCACAGGACCTCTGCTGTTCCATTGCCATGCACACCAGAATATTGCATGTCCTCCATCCTTTAGCAAAGCTAAGTAAACTTAACGTTGGGCGAGGCCTATTGTGTCCCGTGAGTTTGATTGTCTATTTGAGCCCAAGTCCACTGGCTGGAAGAGCAGAGTGGACATTGCAATTACCTTAACCATTACATAGTTTAAATTGTTTTATTCTCAATTATAGTGTTTAATTCACAACCATAAGAACACTTGATGGAAAGTAGGAAACATGAGGAACACTGATGTCGAAATATATGTTTAAGATGATAAATGAGAATTCTTCAAATTGGCCTCTCAGTTACATTTATCTGTTTGAGATCTTTTGCAGATCAACATGTCTCTCTTAAGCAACCAGTGCTAAAGAGAAAATGGGGTGAAAATTACTCCAATTTGGCTTTTTACTTATTGGGAATAAATACTATTCACATCTGTAATGTGTTATTTGGAGAGAAATGCTTACGAATAGCAGCCTAAACTTTCTTTCTAAATTTGTCATAAAAAAAAATTATGAAGATTATAAAAAGAAGCCAGTTGATTTTTATCTCAAGACACAGGATTTCTAAACATTGAATATACTGACTTCGATTTGTCTGTAATCAAGACTATCCAAAGTCACTTGAAGCATCAAACATAAGTTATGAAACATTTTGAAATAATAAAAGTAATTTCATTCAAATCTCAGCTCCGTCGTAACCTCTTCAGAGGCCAGGCTGAACTGTTCTACCTCGTGTGTTCCCCTGGCTCCTTCCCTTCAGGTCCCTCCCTCCCTATGAATCAGGATTCTTTATTTTATTACTGTTTTCTTTGGCACCCTATTATGTTCCCCTCTAGAGTGTAAGTGCCTTGTGGGCAGAGTTTGTGTGTCTCATTTTACCGCTGTATTCTCCCAGTGCCTAAGAACATTGCTTGGAACATGATAGTCATTCGGTTTGAACATAATGATTTTCCCTCAGGTATAAAAAGTAATTATTTTGTGACAACTGATAAAAATGGAGTATGGTATGCATTTTCCTGTAACACGGCATCTTGATAAATTCAGGATGTCAAGTATGTGTATAGTCGGAGAGTGAGTACCATGTGTTGCAGTTAGAGACCTCTGGTGGTTCTGTTCTAGTGATTTAAATATATATTGGATTTTAAAACCAAAGGGTGGTAATTGCGGAAATGTGCTGCTCAGATCTCCTGCAAAGGGGAAGTAGCTGACTGACAACTCCAGCTGCTGTTTCTCTGGATTCATCAAGGAGTTTGAACTGAAATTATGCTTCCCCTGGGCTACTCCCAGTCAATGACCAAGCATGGCGGGCATCCTAGTGAGATGCGAGACTCCTCTAACTGACAGCTTTTGCTTAAGGAATCTCCATCGGCTGGGTTGAAACTTTCTGGGAAGTACACTGCAGTCTTACTTACACTTTTCCTCCTCAATTCTCCTTTCCTTCTGGGAGGTTCAGCCAATGAGAGGCATTGGCAGAAGATTGGAGAACGATAGGAAGGGGAAAAAATGGGGTAGTTTTCCTCTTCTCTCTGCTGCCTCTGGCATCTTCAGCAACATCTATTTGTGTCTCCATGTCTCCATCTCGCTCCATATAATATACTTCCTCCCTCCGTGGTCCAGTCTTCTCCAGGCTGCGCCCAATGAGCCTGTAGCCCCGTCCAGTGGTCGCTATAATCAAATAATTTCTATTGGTTTAGGGACTGACAAATATGCAAGTTCTGTCTGTTTCAGAAGAAAATTCAGAAAACGATCCTAATATCTAAAAAGATTTAATATTTTAAAGAGTTAATAGATTTATAGTGGATTATGTAAATGGTGCTCATACTGGGAAAAGTATGTGGACTTATGTTACTCCATGTAAAAAATTCAATCCCATAGATTCAAGACTTAAAATGTATTTTTTCAAAAAAGTTATGCCATACACCTGGAACTAATATGAAATAATATCGATGTCAACTATAACTAAAAAACTTTAAAAAGGAGGGGGGGAAGGTGAAGAGGAATAAGAGTCAAATTTACAGGAATAAAACAAGTCATGGTGATGTAATGTACAGCATAGGGAATACAGTCAATAATCTTGTAAGGTGTCAGATGGTTTGGTTGCTGAACTTATGGTGATCACTTCTTTAGCTACATAAATGTTGAATAACTATGGTATACACCTGAAACTAATGTAATATTATATGTTAGCTGCATTTTAATAAAAATCTTTTTAAAAAGTTAAAACCTTGCAAGCAAATGTCGGAGAGTATAGGTATAAGAGGGGTAATGAGAATGGTTTATAACTGTATTATCTATTGCGATGTAGCAAATTACTCTAACACTTAGCAGCTTAAAACTCCAAACACATCATCTCACAGACTTTCTAAGGATCAGGAATCTCAGGGGAGCTTACTTGCCTGGCTCTGGTTCAAGGTCTCTTGTGAGGTTACAGTCAAGTCGGCAGCTAGGGCTGTGGCCATCTGAAGGTCAGCGTGGCCTGGAGAATCTGCTTCTCCACTCGTGTGGTTCCGGATGAGGTTCAGTTCCTCACTGGTTATTGGCAGGAGGCCTTCATTTCTTGTCATGAGGACCTCTCCGTAGAAATGCTCAAATCATGGGAGCTCGCCTCCCCCAGAGTGAAAGAGAGAGAGAGAGAGGGAGTAGGGTTGAGAATAAGAATGAATGCACCCAAGATGAAAGCCTCAGTCTTCTCCTAGCCTAATTTTAGAAGTGACATCTCATCCCTTCTGCCATATTCTGTTCATCAGAAACAAATCATTAAGTTCAGCCTACATTCAAGGGGAAGGGAATTAAGGTTCATCTCTTGGTGGGAGGACTATCACAGAATTTGTGGGCATATTTTTAACACCATCAAAGGTAAAAGTGACCAGGAGGAGAATCTCAGAAGCTATGAAAGAAAAAAAAAATCTAATTATATGAAAATATAAAATGTTTGCATGGGAAAATACTATAAGTATTAATGGATGAGAGACAGCTAAAAAAAACATTTGTAGTACAGATAAGGATAAATCTTTATCATACGTAAAGAGCAGTTCATAAAATTTGGCAGGAAGTAGTCAACCTGCTAGACAAACATGTGAAGGATATTGAATCGGGAAGGACTTTTGTTTGACGGCTGGTGACAGACTGCAGTGGCTTAAAGCCTTGAGGTTTGCTTTGCTTTTATAATAGGTCCAGGGGGAGGAGGTTGCTGGCACTGGTTCAGGGCTGAAAGGTCTCCATTTGCTTGGCCTTTCTCTTATGATGACAAACGGCTGCTAGAGCTATAGATGAGAATGCATTCTTGGTCTCAGGAAGGAGATAGCAGGAAAAGGACAAAAAATGGTTTTGTCATTTGTTTTAGCCAAGGATTTCTATTTACATCCTACCCTAAAGCTACTAGAAACAACCAAGGTTACCCACTGTATCAGGTAGGATGCTTTTGGTCTAAACAAGAGAAGACCCAATTGAAATAAATTTTTAAAACTGGGAAAGTTCTTTACATATGAGTCCCGAGGCAGGAAAGTTCCAGAATTAATTCAGTGGCTCAGTGTTATCAGATGTCCAGATAATTTCCACCCCCGTCCTCCCCCTGCCTTTTTTTTTGGTTTCAACTTGCATAGAGTATTTCCTGCTTGTTCCTAGGCTGTTACCCCATGTTACAAGATGGTACAGCTGCCTGTATCACTGGCTACACAACAATGACCAAAGGCTAGAAAAGGCAACCCTGTCTTCTGTACCAAAAGAAGTCATGACCTGGGGAATGGGGTTATCGTGGCTGAGTGATTGACTTGAACCAGTGAGTCTCAGCTGGTGGGCCAGTGGTCAAAGTGGGTGACAACAACACAATGAAAATAGACTCATAGACACAGAGGACAAACTACGACTGCCAGATGGGAGGGGGTTTGGGGTGCTGGGTGAAACAGCTGAAGGGATTAAGTACCAATTGGCGGTTACAAAATGGTCATGGGGATGTGAAGTACAGCACAGGGAAAACAGTCAATAATACTGTAATAACTATGGATAGTGCCAGGTGGGTACTATACTAATCGGGTGGATCACCTCATAAATTATATAAATGTCTAACCGCTAAGCTGTACCCCTGAAATAAAATAACATTGAATGTCAATTCTAATAAAAAAAATAAGAATTAAAAAAAAGAAGTGGGCGACAATTCTGAGACAATCCTCTTAGTCCTTAGGCAGCTTGGCTGGGACCCAGGGTGCCTAGAGCATCCCAGACTAGTTACCTCCTAGAATAAATGCAAGCACTGTAAAAGGTGTCATATGAAAAGCTTACCCTGTGTGGGCCTTGATATGATAAAAGGTGGAAAGCAATAGCTAAGAGTAATTCACCTTCACCCCCTGGGGTTAGATGGAAGACCAAGGCACACTGGCCATCAGAAGCCTGAACATCACTCTGTTTCTACCAGCAAAGGGACGGGGAAGCCGCGGACTGTTTGCCACAACTATGAAAGAGCTAGAATCAGATTAAATTAAAATTCTAATCGTTATCTCTCGAAACAAGACAATAGGACTACTGCTTCAATCGAAGCCTGGGAAAGGCTATAGCTGACCTCAAGGGCATCTCAGATGGGGTGCCTTCAGAGTTATCTGACACTACATGGGATCTTCCTACTCCCGTATGGACCAGCCATTGGGTGCAGGGAGCCCCCTAGGAAAGTGGTGCAAACTTAGATGAGGTAACTAGAAAGAGTGAGGGCAGGAGAGCCTGGGAACATTCGTTCTTTGTGCTACAGAGCAGGACAGGAGAATGGTGGGACGCATCTGGGAGCAAACCACCATTGGACAGTATAGTATGTTTAGAAGATAAGTTCAAGATTTTTTTCTTGTAAAAAAATTTTAGAGCAAAATAAAAGGAACTAGGGTTTCAAGAGTGGAAGGAGGTAGTGAAGACAGGGGAGACCTCAATGAGCTGACATTTGAGCAGAGAGTTGAGGTGAGAGAGTTGGCCAAAGAATACAGTATTCTAGAGAGAAAAGAGCTAGGACAAAGGCAGAGAGGAGATGGCGCCTCCTGCTCCTGTTACAGGAACAGGGAGGAGGGTGTCTGGACCACAACAGATGAAGCGTGAGTGACCAGCGGTACGGCCTGAGAGGAATGAGAGCCAGGTGCTGCTGACATTTAAGACGTGTGACTTTAACTCTGAATAAATCAGGAGCCACTGCATGGTTTGAGCGCAGCGACATCCGAATATGTAGTGTAAACACAGACTTTTCAAAATGTGCGACAAAGTATACTACCCCCGGACCGTCTCTGGAAAAATCAGAGGCTGCAATTCAGCAAGAAGAAAAATTAGTTCAGGAGGAAGTAGAGAGATGCAATGCTGAGTAAAATCTAGAGCTGTCTAAATAAGTAGATAATAGAGGAAATGTTTTAAAAGAACGATCTGGAACTAGAATTCCAGATGATTTCCATACAGAAGCAGGGCAGCAGGTGGTGGTGAGAAAGAGGTATAAAAGCACATTATACTTCTTGCCCTGTCCTGGCGGGAGACACAGGGAGGGATATTATTAGAAAAATGCATGTGAATTAAATATTTAAAGTTTAAATGGTTAAAAGTGTAAGGGTAAATCGCTAAAAGAATAAATATAGACTATATAATCTAACTCGTAGAAGAAAAACAGGAACTAAAGAGACAATATAATTCAATAAAAGGCAAGAAGAAAGGTGTGTAGGTATATAGTACTGGTATAAGAGACAAAGAGCTTGGGGAAAAAAAACAAAAGTAGGTAGCAGGTATAAATTAAACATAGTTACCCTTTTACCCAGCAATTTTATTCCTAGGTATCTACCCAAGAGAACTGAAAACATGTGTTTGTGCAAAGCTGTACACAAATGTTTAGAGCAGCATTATTCATAATAGCCAAAAGGTGAACATAACCCAAATGTCCATCAACAGATAAATGGAAAAACAATACGTATATTCACACTCTGGAATATTATTCAGCCATAGACAGGAATAGAGTGCTTACACATGCTGTGGCATTGATGAACCTTGAAACCATGATAACTGAAAGAAGACAGTCACAAAAGATCACATGATGAGGGTGATAGCTAAAGCGTAGAACTACAGAGAGAAACCCATAGATACATAGTAGTGACCGAAAGAACAGTTTCTTAGAGCGCCCTTGTTGGGTGTGGTGACTTCTGCATCTTTCACAGAGCCTGGCACAGTATTGAGCATTTTGCTGATTCATTTGTCAAACGTCGATGGGCAAGACAATGCAAGAGTCAATGCTATGAGCCCAGGTCTGGCCTCACAAAGCGCTGGGACAACCACGGGCACTTGGGAAGTGTTAACGAACTGAGAAGCCTCGGGGAACGGGGAACCTTAAATCAGAATGGACCTCCCACGGATGGGTGCAGGAAATGACCTTGAGCACAGAGAAAACCAGGCTTCTACTTTAATTATACATTCAATGCTGGCAAAATGGAATTAATTATCTTTATTGTCTTTGGAAATGCAGCCGCGCACTTCCCATTTTTTTTGTTTGTTTCACATTTCTTGAGATACAGGCATCCTCACAATTACTTGCAAAATGCTTTAAAACAAGGGCCGCAGTGTAGTCAATGGAGAGACAAAGATGATGAACATTTTCGAAGTTTGATTAGGACTGTATTGGCCAACATTCAGTGTGTGTACGTATATGTATTTTTTTTTTTTACCGCATTGCTTTTTATTTTTTCTTCTATTGAGATATTATTGACATACATGTAAGTTTAAGGTATACGACATGACGATGTGATACACGTATATGTTATGAAATGATCATAGCTTTGGCATATTTTGATTTCTGCTTCGAAATGTGAGTTCAGCTGTCTGTAGGCTCAGTTCTGACTCTGTCTCTGATTTAATTTCTGTGATGCTGCAAAGGTGACGTAATCATTCTCAAGATGCTGAAGACTGTATCTGCTTTTAGTACCTTTCACATCAAGTTGGCATCCCTTCAAAAAGTGAATATGTGGAAAAGCACTTTAGATGAAAATTAGTTAATAGATGATTTTTTGTTACCCCTGGCCCAGAGTTTATAACCTGACCATGAAAATGAAATCTAGCCAACCTCTTTCTTGGGGAGCCTAACGAGTATCTATACAGAGAATTTGAGTCCACGTTGGGTTTGGGTCTTTCTGCTCCTCCTCCTGTTGAGGGGATGACTCCCACCATAACCTGCTGAAGAGCGCTTGGGCATTTGCCATGCTGGTTCCATCTGACCCCCACCTCTTTGGCCATGGCTGTCTGGACATTGAGTAAAGTGTCCGACTCAAGGCAAGTCCAACTATATTCGATGTCCCAAGTGGCCTGATTCGAAAGCATCAGGAGACCCAATCAGATTCCCTTTTGGGGAATGTGGAGTTAGCCAGCAGAAGCCAAGGCTGACAGAAGCCAAGGCAGAAGGAAGAAAGATGAGAAAATTTTATCGAGCTGAACGAGGGTGTGGCAGGTTCTTGGCCAGGCAGAGTTAGGAGGGAGGAGAAAAGGGAGACTTAAAGGAGATTAAGCCAGTGTTACTCACCAATCTGAGCCATTCTGATTGGTTGGTGTTGGTCAGGTGTGTGTGTGTGCGCGTGTGTGTGTGAGAGAGAGGGAGAGAGGGAGAGAGGAAGAGAGGGAAAGAGAATGGATTGTCAGCCGCACTGCTTCCCAAGTCTCAGACTAAATTTGGTCACGTGTACTGGCTGTGCTAACAGATGTCCCGCAGCCTCTCTGGAGTGGGAAGTCACTTTCTCCTGCTCTCCTTGGCAGGTCTACCAGCACTTGCATGAAAGGAACCCTCCTAGGCAGATGGAACCTCTTAAGGTTGGGAGGGGGCAGTATCCTTACAACAGAGACGCGGCCGGCTGAGGAAAGGCTTCTGTACACAGAGATGGTGTTGGTGGCACAGGCTGTTGTGCTTTCTGATTTTTAATGCCATTTCGTGGAAGGTGGACGATTCTCTTAGATTCCTCCTAATCCATCCCATTTTAAACATCACTGATGCCGCCGATCAAAACCACTTCTAATGCTGATAAACCAATCCTAAAGGGTCAGCATAGATGAGGATAAATTTGATTGCATGTATGTCACAACCATCACGCCGAAGCATTGCGAAGTCAACCCCACAATGCACTGTAACCCCAGCCTGCAGGGCTGCTCCGTGTTGTATATGCATGTGGTTGGGCAGAACCTGAAAAGCTGCTATTTCATTTTCGGTTGCCTCTCTTAGTACCTGTCTGAGTTGGGTGTTGGGGAGATGGTGTGTACACTCGCATAGAGGCAAATATCTTTTGGGAGCGAGGAGGGCAAGACCCTTTCTTTTTACGATTCCATTTTACTTTGCGCATTTGCTCACTCTCACGCCCATACATGATAGCATTTGAGTTAGACTGCGCAGTTTAACACAGATAAGTTCCATCTGTGTCCGATGGCCATCTATTGTGTTACATTCAACTTAGGCTTGTTGAGTGTCCACTTGGGACCAGACGCTGTGCCATAAAGATGAAGCTAAGGCATTCGCAGGCTAGAGGAGAGGGAATCAATTGCTTTTTTCTATTCCTGGTGGTGTGTGTCTTCCCATCTCTAAGACAGAGTGCCTGCTTTCCCCCAATTAAAAATCGAGATGTTTCCTCGGCACCCCAAATGACAAAATATCACCCAGTGTATCTATTTTGCTTTGTGCTCAGCTGGAAGTCTCCACAGTGGACTGCACCATTGCCAACGCCTCTGTGCAACCAGACATGTAACCACAGGACATTAGAGCCTGACATCGGGTTGCTCTGCCCCCTCTGACCCACCCGGTCACTACAGAGGAGAAGCAGAGTTTAGAGAACACATTCCGTAAAGGGTGGGAGACAAGCTCCTCCATAATACGTGGACCGTGGTCCCCGGAGACGGACTGCTGTGTTGGGGATCCAGAAGTCGTTTATTCATCAAATGTGAATGCCTCGTAGGTGTCGGGTATAGTTCTAGGGCTCAATGTACAGCAGTGCACAAGATGACGGTGTGGACTCTCACCGAGCCTTCCTATGGGAAGACAGCGAACATGAGCATGACATGGCAGCCCAAGTGAGGTGTGCCTCATCTGTTGAGAACAAAGGGCCTCAGTATCTGCAGCTCTTTTCTCTGAAGGACTGACACCCGCTGAGAGGGCTCTCAAGAGGGGTCAGTCCTGTGGGTCACGTCTCTGCGAGAGAGGTCTTCTGGAAGGTTCAGGGCAGCCGAGGCTTCCGAACTTTGCATTTGGACCCAGCCAGGTTTCGTATGGGTTATTTCCCAAGGGAAGCATTTCCCTCCTATCTGAACCAGGACCAAGGCAGGCAGACTTCCAGCTCTGCCCTCTCCGGGGACAGCTGGCTATACCAAGGGTGTGGGCTCCCTGAGTCGGGGGCTGCGAAGCCCTGCCCTCACCTTTGCCAGCTCTTCTGTCAATTAACGGATTCCCATCAAATGCAGTCCTTTCCAACTGCCTTCATCCTTGCCATTTCTACGACCAATAAACATAAATGAAAGTTCATATGCTCTTTGTTGAAAATAGATGGCCGTGTCATCAGTGGGGAAAAAAAAAATCAGATTCAGGAAATGAAAATAAGTAATGTGAGCAGTGCTTACATCAGAGGGACATGAGCTGCAAGTCTGAAAGCTTCCCTGCCAGCATCTGTGGGAGACTGCTGGGCGGGAGAGTGTTCGGTCCCCTTCCTCAGGCACAGGAAGGGGTATCCACGTTTTCCTGCTGGAGAGTGTAAAATTCTCCGCACCCACAGCATAGTGAGTGATTGGAACATGGTGCCAGCATTTCAAGAGGTGAATTGCCAGACTCAAAGATGTTTTGACACTGCTTTTTAAAAAAGAGAAAACAGCAGTGATTATTCCAGGAAATTAGGAGTCATCATTTCATTCATCCCCAAATTCTCAGCTGTGGGTTATTTTGTAGCTGTACTATGTGTCCTTTCCAATGGAATTGATCCCAATTTGTTCTCAGCCGGAAGTGCAGCCAAGGTCCATGGGGCGAGGCCAACTGAGCAGTAACACACTTGGCTCTGGGCGGACATTAGCTGATAGGTGTTGGGACAACTTAGAGTTTGTGTGAATGGAGGGCAGGTAAGACTCTTAGTACTACCTGAAAATCTTTAGACTCTAAGGCAGGCTGACAGAGTTGATAGCAAATGAGAACTGTAAAAAAAATAAATAAATAAAGTAATAAAATATATAAACGTATTTTAAAAGCTTATGAAAATAAAGTGCTTTTTTTTTTTTTTTTTTAAATTTTAAAGTAGAGCTGTATTCCAAGGTATTACAGACATTCAGCAATTCCCATTTGGGACTTCAGTGTAGATAAAGATAAGTTGGCTGGAAATTAATGCTCTTGGAGTATTGATGGAAACATTTATTCCCATTCTACACATTTTAGATAATTTGGTTTGCAGCATACTCTGCCTGTGTTTGGTATGCAATAATTTAAGTAGCAATAACATAAATTATCTACCCCATTGACAATGTTCAGTCTTGACAATGCTCAGTGCTAACATCATTTTGCATTTCATAAATGCCTCCAAAAAATATTGGAAAACATCATGAGGTCTCATCTACAGGAAAATCAAAATGCCTGGCAAGCATTTTATTCTCTGAATTACAGAGTGTCTTCTGACCCCAGCCACATGTACAACGTAACCCCATTCTCTGCGGTATAATTACTAAAAGCCAATGGACTTGTTCTGGTTCACTCCAAAAAGGATTTAAGCCAAACATTGAAAATGACAAAGGGAAAGATCAGTCTGTATATTGGCTGCCACTTCTATGGCCTGATTATTCCCCATGCAGTCTTCTCTAAGAAGGTGGAGAGAGATTAGTAGTCACTTAATCAGACCAACAGCCTTCTGAGCGGGTAGTAGTATTTCTATTTTACGATAATGAGAAAGTAGTTCTCAGAGGTTAAATATCTCGCCCCAAATCACTCAGCAACTAATAGGCAGAATTCAAACCCAGATCCTTCTGTCAAAATCCATGATTTTTCCACTCTATACCTGTGTTACCTCATGGTAGTCGACACCCACCTGTACGAACACTTTTGCACTTCAAAGCAAAGACGTAGGTTTTTATTTCCTGGGAGTCGTCGTTGTGGGTTAACTGAGCAAATGAGAAATTTGGCAATCTTTAGCTTATTTCAGTTAACTAAAAAGTACGCGTGAAGCGGGAAACTCACGTTACCTAGACATTATGGAACAGAGACGAAAACCTCCCATATTGTTAAGTCATGTTTTTAAGCATGTTTTGAAGGCATCGTTATGGCTCTCTGAGAAGGGCTCATGTTTTGAGGCCAGGCTGGCCCAAAGAGAACTGCATGTCGTTTCCAACAGTCGGGATAAGAGCGACCACTGTTGGCTGATACGGAGAATCCAGTACCCACCGCAGATGCTGTGGCTGCCAGCCCGATGCCCACCCCATTGCCTCCCACACACTCTTCCCGTGTTCTCATGTACCTCCTAACGCTCGTGTGTTCTGGGTTTCGTAGGAGGCTCACCCACCCTCTCTCCACGGGTGGGTTTGATTGGTATAACCAGAGAATTCCTATTCCCTTGCAGATAACTAGATTAAGCAAGGGTAGGGTGACACAATGAATGTGGGAAATAGTCGGCTGGGGTCTTTCTTCAAAGGCAGCCTCATTCTTCACTTGCAATAAAGAGGGAGAACCGCATCTGCCTGTGGCTGTTTGCCTGCCCGTGAGGCCCAGAATGGCCAGAGGATCTGTGGGATGAGAATTAGTCAGACTGAACGAACTGGAGTGATCGACAAGGCGGACCATGACCCTGTCATCTCTGAACCTATCCAGGAGCTGCCCTGCTCATTTTGGGTTCTTTTGTGTAAAATAACTTCCTTGTAGTTGAAGCGAGTTGAGTTGGTTTTCTGCTACCTACGATTTTAGGTGTTCTACTTGGGGAAGGTGGCTGAGAGTGAGTCCCTGGCATTTTGGAAGGGCTTTGGGGCAACCTCAGGGCTTTAAAATGCAGAGGGCATAATCAGGCTGAGAAATACTCCCAGACAAAACCAGTACAGTCCATGGCTGACTTCCAGGAAGTCAGTTCACTGCTGTTGTCTTTGGTCGTCCTAAACGAACCTGTGGTTCTGAGAAAACATCGTCTGCCAAGCTCCGTTTGTCAGTGGTCTGTGTTTTCTGACTGAACAAGTTTACATGTTAGCGGTAGAGAACAACAAAAAGCATGCAAAAGAACTTACTTGTAATCTTCAACTACTTTGATAGGCATGCTGGGTTTGTGTGTGCATTTCCGCTTTTTTTTTTCCCCCTCTCTTAAAAATGTGCTCATCACATTGTCTATGTGGTTTTATATCCCAGTATTTAAACTCAAAACTGTAACATGAGGTTATTTTCCATATATTGTAAAATATATTTTAAAACTTAATGATTGCACATTAATTTATGACATGAATATGTAATTATAAACTGGTTATATTTTACATGAAGGATGTATTCACGACAGTCTTGCATAATTTAAGCTTTGCATAATTCAGGACTCCTTCATAAACAGGAATACTCAAGTGGTTTTTCTCTGTATTAATAACAAACACAACTAATAGCTTATCAGCTCTAGACCATGATTCTTGAAGAACTTAAATTTTGGAAGCGATTTACATTTTTTCAAAATTTGTCAACAAATTTGGAATACCTATTATGTGCTGGCCACTTGTCTAGGCTTTTGGGAATCTCCGACTAGGGGTTAACATTCTAGTTTGAGACACATAATAAACATCAGATTTACTGGTTTATCATGTTTATTACATTAAAAAGTGATGAGGTATGGGGAAAAAGAAAACCTGGGGCAGTTCAGAGGAGACTGGATGTGGCCATCTCTGAGCTGGGCTGTGGGGTCAGGACAGGCTGGATTTGCAGAGCACTGGGAGAGCCTGATTAGCCTTTCTGATTAGCAAAATGCTCTGCTTTATGACTGATGAAGTCATTGATTTGCGGGGATTACTTTATCATAATGATTGGTCAAAGAGCCTGGCCGGAGAGGTGCTCAATAGATGTTTCCTTAATCAGGATAAATTCTGTCTGTCCAAGGAAATCATATCCTTACAACTCCTGAAGCACCAAGTCTCACAAAATGAGTGGATGAGGAAACGGCTTCATTGTCCCAACCTCTCCCATTGAACACTTTGCTGATTGGAGCCCCACAAATTGAAGAACATTACTTTCGAAGAGCCCTCAGAGGTTTAATTGTGCTCTTACCAAACCCTCTTCTTTGTAGGCTCCTCCTCCTGTACTTAACCTCTAAACATCTACGGTCTTCAGGGCTCAGCCCTGGGTCCCCTTCCAGCCTCCATCTCTCATTTCCCTGTATTTCAATACAATTGCTGACTGTTCCCAAATTTTATCTCCACCTGTGACTTATTCTCTGAGGCTTTGTCCTCAAATCTCTAACCACCCACATAACGTTTCTACTTAGATGTCAGCAGGCAGAACTCTTGATTTTTCACCTCTCGACCTTCTCACTTAGTCTTTCCAATCTCAACAAATGGCTCCACTCTCCACCTACTGCCTGCATTTAAAACTCAGTTGTCTCCTTCTACAATCTATTTGTTAAGAAGCAGGTAATTGGATTACATCTCTTTAAAATGTTTTAAAGATATAAAAGGTATGCAGGTTAGAAATGAAGAAATAAAACTCTTCCTATTTTCAGACAACATGTTTTTGTATGTAAAAAAATCCCAAAGTATCTGTAAAGTTTCCAGAACTAATAAGTGATTTCAGCAAGGCTGTATGGTACAAGAGAAACATACAAAAATTAATTGCATTTCTATGTACTAACAACAAACATGTAAAACTAAAATTTAAAAACAATACCATTGACAATAACTCCAAAGAAAATTAAATACTTAGGTATTGATCTGACAAACATGTATAGAATCTGTATGCTGAAAATGACAAAATGCTGATGCAAAAAATTAGAGAAGATGTAAATAAATGGAGGGGGTGAGGAGGGAGGTAGACAGGGGAAAAATATAAAAAGTAAAAAAAAAAAAGAAAGAAATGGAGAGAGATACTGTGTTCATGGGTTAGAAGACTCGACATAGTAAAGATAACAGTTCTGCCTAAACTGATCTATACATTTAATACAAATTCTATCCAAATCCCAGCAAGGTTTTGACATATTTTTGTAGTCATATACAAGCTTACTCTAAAATTTTTACATGGAATGATGGAACTAGAATAGCTAAAACAACTATGACAAAAAGAATAAAGTAAGAAGAATCAGTCTGAGTTCAAGACTTATTGTGGAGCTTCAGTAATCAAGACGGTGTGGATACACAGATCAGTGGACCAGAATATTGAACACAGAAAGAGACCCACAAAAACATGCCCAACCGATTTTGACAAAGATGCAAAGGCGGTTTAGTAGGAGTGGGGTGGAGGACGGAAGGAGAACTAACAGATGGTGCTGGAACGAATGGACCTCCATAGGAAAAAGGAAACCCGAACCAATCTAAATCTCAGTTTATACAAAAATAACTTCAAATGGATCACAGACTTAAATGTAAAACATAAAGTTATAAAACTTCTAGCAAAAAAAAAAAAAAAAAAAAAGAGAAAATCTTCAGAACCCAGGGCTAAAGAGTTGACTTAACACTGAAAGCCTAGACTAATAAATCAGACCTCACCAAAATTAAAACTTTTGCTTTGTGAAAGACCTTGTTAAGAGGATGAAAATAAAAGCTACGGACAGGAAGAAAATATTTTCAAAGCACGTAACTGACAAAGGATTTGTATATAGAATATATAAAACATTCTTAAAAAGTCAACAGTAAGAAACAACCCAGTTAGAAAATGAGCAAAAGACATGAACAGATGTTTTGCCAAAGAGGATAAGCAGACGGTAAATAAGCCCATAAAAAGATGCTCCACATCATTAGCAATTAGAGAAATGCAAATTAAATCCACAATGAGAGATCACTACATACCTATCAGAATAGCTAAAATAAAAGTAATGATAACACCAAATGCTGTTGAAGATGTAGAGAAACTGGATCATGCACACATTGCTGTTGGGAGTTTCAAATGTTACAGCCACTCTTATGTTCACACAAAAGACTTATGTTCACACAAAACCCTGTACATGAATATTGATAGCTTTATTTGTATGAGTCAAATACTAGAAATAACCCAAATATCTTTAAATAGGTGAATGGTTAATCAAGTCATGGTATAGTTCTACCATGGAATACTATTCGGCAAGAAAAAGGAACTGACTATTGATTCCGGCAACAACTTGGATGGATCTCGAGGGTTTATGCTGAGTAAAAAAAGCCAGTCTCAAAAAGTTGCACACTGTATGTTTCCATTTACAAAATATTGTTGAAATAATGTTATAGATATGGAGAAAAGATTATTGGGTGTCAAGGGTTAGGAGAGAAAGGGGGAGGCAAGTGGCTATAAAGGGGTAGCCTAACGGAACTCTGGTGCCGAAACAGTTTTGTACGTTGATTGTGGTGGGTACATGAATTTACACAGGTGGCAAAATTGCATAGAACACACACAAATAAGTAGGTAAAATCTGAATAAGTTCTGAAGATTGTACCAATGTCAATATCCTGGTTTTAAAACTGTGTTTTAGTTATGCCAGATTTTCCCATTGGAGGAAATTGGGTGAAGGGTACATGAGACTTCTTGTATGTTTCTTTGTAATATTCTGGGGATCTAATTATTTCAAAATAAAAGGTGAAAAAATAATATAAAATATAAATAGGATCATACAATTTTCCCGTTTATAATCCCTTCCATGTTTTTCCATTGCCTTCAAGAATGATTTCTCTCCATGACTTACAAGGCCCAGAATGATCTAGCTCCCGCCTACCTCTCCCCCTTGCTCACTATTCTCCTGTTCGTCAAATCCTAGACCATGCCCACAGCTCTCTCCAGCCACAGGACCTTGCATTCCCTGTTCCCTTTGTATATGCCCTTCACAAAGTTTTCTTTTTCTTTTTCTTTCTTTTCTTTTTTATAGGTTTCAACTTAAACATCATCTCAGAGAGGTCTTCTCTGGCCATTGTATTTCTTATGGCACCATGATGTTTGTTTACTTTCTTGTGCTCATTACCTACCATTCAGACACTGACTCTTCTGACTCCTTCATCCACATTTAGGGACCGCAGTGATTACATTGGTCTGTGATCATCAGGACTCACCAGGAGGCCAATGTTCTGCCTATCACACTGCTAGACTCTACCTTCTGTAAAGAAAGTGACTCCTCCCTTTTATAGTTAGATTCCCAGGGTCTGGTGTTTAGCATCACTCAACATGTGAATTGTTAAAACAACTTAATCCATTGAGAGCATCAGTGTCTAACACACGGCAAACACTCTTACTTTTACCCATTAAAAGCCCTTCTTCTCAGCCCAGCTCCAATCAGCAGAGTCAGGATGTTCTTCAAGTCTTTGCTTAAAGCCACTTCTTACGTGAAGCCTCCACTGAGTGTGAGCCAAGGTCTTCCTCCTCATTTCTAGGGGCACAATTAAGGGTTCCCTTTGACACAGGTTTTATTAGCCTGTTACTAGGTTCCAAACTGCCTGAAAAGTGATGGTCTCATTCAGTTCTGAGTCCTTTACAGTTCCTAGCATGCAGGGAGCTCTTAATTGGTCAGGAGAAAAGGGGTAACGTAAGGGAAAGCTCAAAGCAGGACAGTGGGTGGGGAGCATGAGAGACAAGGAGAAACCTCGCTCAGGCTCTTCCATTCCCTCTCACTGAAGAAGGATCTCCGCTGCAAGGTGGCCGGAGTGCGAGCACCGGCGAGCACATTTGTCTTAAGATGTGAGAATCAGATTTTCTCTCCCTCATTTCCTTGTGGGAAGATTCACTTCCCATGAACGCCATCCACCCCAGAACCTGCAGCCCATCTGACATCTATCTCTCCGCTGGTTAGTGAAAGCGGCCCTTTCATTTTTGACACCTGGTGATGGCTCTGCCTTCTGATCTGGCCGTCTACTTTGTGGTCTCTGCAGCGTTTGGGGGCATCTGACATTCTCCTTTTCCGTCTTCTTGCTTCTACCATCTACTTTGTATCTGGAGTGCTTCCCCTTGACTGTTTTGAAAGTCATGCCCAAAAGTCTACACCTTGGCTGAATAGTTTTTTTTCTTTCCAGAAAGTGCAGAAGGTGACTTCCATGCAGTTTAAAAAAGTGGTTATGCTTTTATTTTTCTTTTTTCTTCAAAGGCACTTTAAACTCTCTGGTCAACATTTTTCATCATTTTCCTTTCAGATACCCAAGGTCAAGTACTATTTTTAGCCATTGTTCTCCCCGATGGGGTTCTCCTCAGAGTGGCCTGGCAACTGGGGCTGAACTTTTATAAGCTTCTTCAAGGGATAATACGCAGGTAGCCACATCTCATTTCTCCCCTTTTAAGTAGGTTAAATCTTCCACAGATCATTTGCTTGTTGTATGTCTAGTTGTTCTCAAGGAACAATAACTTGAATAAGAACTGATTGGAAGGATAAGGAAAAAAAACCCCACATACCCGTGGTTGGTTTGTGAGAGTGTATTATTTACCAGATGTTCTCTTGGAGAGAGCCTTGGATGAGTTTGAAAAAAGCACTTTTTAAGCCATTGGGAAGCAAGCGAGTCCCTGAGGGGCCTGGGTGAGAATAGAATGGTTTGGGGGGGGGGAATAAGGAATTTGTGGGGTTGATTTGGTTTTGGAGAATGGGGAAGTAAAGATGAAAAGGAGAGAGAAAGAGGGAAGAGCTAGCAAGGTGGCTGATGGTCACGTGTTCCAAGATGCGACCCTTTCACATGGCCCCTCAGACCCTTGGTGGAGTGCAGTTAAATCACAAAACACTTGACACGAATAGATTTCTGTGTCAACTGTGAAGACAGGTTGGTACAATGCAAGTAGGCCGGCTTATGCTGCCAGGTTGAAAGCCGTGAGAAGTATGAGGAGGTGAACCACTGGAACTTCCAGACACCGTGGAGAGAGCAAAATTAAAATCGGAAGCAGAACTTCCCCAGTTGTTTCCAAGTCCATGAGTTAGAAGTATTTTTCAAGGACAGTTTATTATGATATAGGGAACGGGCATGAGAACTACACAAATTGACTAAATATTAAACCGAGAGAGAGACAGACAGACAGACACTGACGCACAGAAACACAAAATCCTCCTCAGTTTAATCTTTTTTTCCTCCGTGCTCTCAAACATGAGCCCCTGGGCAATCCTGTCGAGTAGGCCAGTGGGTGGAGCCAGTGGGTTGATTTATCTCTGCCTTCCCGCCACTTGGCCAGACTGCAGACCCGATCATAAAAGTGCACAGCAGAGCGAGATAACTACAGTCCAAAGTTTCTGGCCAGAGGACTGAAAAGGGGGAGATTTAAGAATTCAGGAAATAGCGGGGAGACTCCAGGGATGGAGTTGCTTAGGAAGGCAACTGTTAATGAACAGAGCTTTTATGAACTGTTGTCTATGAGCTCCAGGGCTCACTCCGAGCCGCGAAGTGCGCATGACATCATAAGTAGCATACAGAAGAGTCTGAGAGCTGAAGAGATGGATACATTACCTCTGCAACCCTGGGTTCCGGCCTGAGTGGTACATATCCATGACACACGAAGAGCATTGCAGAGGTTCTGGAAGCCGAACTGACGTTGGAAACATAGCCATCAGGTTGAAACTTTGAGCCTGAACCCAACCAGGTCCATTGCCTGATAAAATGGAAATATCAGTATTCTCCATATCATTTAAACAAGGCTCAGGATTTCATCACGTAATACTTAAAATGTCAGGATACAATACAAATTACTCACATGAAGCATATGAAGAACTACAAACATTTCAACTTGCATGGGAAAGGGCAATCGACAGTTGCCAACACAGAGATAACAAAGATGACAGAATTACCTAAAAAGGACTTTAAGTCAGCCATTATAAAAATGCTCAAACAAGCAATTATTAATACTTTTGAAACAAATGCTAAAAATAGAAAGCCTAAGCAAAGAAACACAGAAATTAAAGAAGAATTAAATTTAAATTTTAAAACTGAAAATTACAACAAAAACAAAACTCCCTGAATGGGCTCCAGAGCAGACAGGAGAAAAGGTCAGTAATTTGTAGAATTTATCCAATCTGAAAAACAGAAAAAAGATTGAGGGAAAAAAGTGAATAGAACCTCAGAAACCTGTCAGATAACAAAAGGCCAAGAGAAAAATCAGAAATCAGTGAAATTGGAATAGAAAACAATGGATAAAATCCATGAAACCAAAGGCCGTTATTTTGAAAAGCAATAAAATTATAAACCTCTAGGAAGATTGAGAAAGCAAAGAAGAGAGAAGACACAAGTTACCAAAATCTGAAATGAATGAAAAAGGAGATATCATTGCAACCTTTATAGGCTTAAAAAAAAAAAACAAACTACTACTAATTATCCATATATGGGAGTACTTAGATGAAATAGACCAATTCCTCAAAATCTCACCTAAGATAAAACAGAACCTGCATTGTCCTATAACTATTAAAGAAGTTGAATTTGTGGTTGTAATCCTTCTAAAAAATAAACCTTCAGTCCCAGATGGTTTCATGGGAAAATTCTACCAAATACCAATTCTGAACACTCTGTTCCAGAAAATAAAGAGAAGGAAATACTTCTCAACTCATTTTGAGTCCAGCATTATCAAAACCAAACAAAGACAGTACAAAAATGAAAAGTACATATCAATATTGTTCATGAATATAGATGCAAAAATACTAAAGAAAATATTAGCAAATTATAAAGATCAGTATATAAAGAGGATAATATACTGAGACCAAGTGGGATTTAGCTTGGGAGTGCAAGCTAATTCAGTATTCAGAAATTGATCCGTGTAACTCACCATGTTAATGTCTAAAAACTCCTCACGTTATATCAATAAATGCAAAAAAAGCATTTGACAAATCCAACATTCATTCCTGATAACAGTGCTCAACCAACCAACAAGGGGTGATATTGTGACTTACAATAAGAAACATATATTTGGTTTTCTTTCCTATTCCTACCTAGCACAGAGCTCCTAAACCCTTGGAATTTCCTGTGATGACAGCCATAAAGGTGTCTTTTGTGATGTTAATGTGGTGACTTTTGCAAAGCACCAAAGGATTGAGGCTGGTTGCCAGGAGAACCAACCCTGTGATTAGAGGGTTGGAGCTTTCAGCCAGTACCCTTCCAACCCCTCCTGGGAAGGGAGAGCGGGTGGAGATCGAGTTCAGTTGTCAATGGCTAACGATTTCATCAGTCATGCCTGTGTGATGAAGCCTCTGTAAAAACTCAAAAGGACAGGTTCCGAGAGCTTCCGGGGTGATGAATACGTGACTATTTGGGGAGAGTAGCGCACTTGGAGAGGGTGTGGAAGCTCTGCACCCCTTCCCCACCTTGCCCAGTGCATCTCTTCTACTGGTCTGTTCCTGAGTTATGTCTTTTAAAAAATAAACTGGTAATCTAGTAAGTAAAATGCTTCTGAGTTCTATGAGCTGCTCTAGCAAATTAGTCAAACTCAAGGAAGGGGTTTTTGGGACCTCTGATCTACAGCCCATTAGGTTAGAGGCACAGGTGACAATCTGGATTTATGGTTGGTGTCTGAAGAGGGTGGGGGAAGTCTTGTGGGATTGAGCCCATAACCTGTGGGATTGGACACTATCCAGTTAAATAGTGTCAGAATTAAGTTGAATGGTAGCATACCCAGCTGGTGTAGGACAATTGCTTTGTGGTGTGGAAAAAACATATAGGAATTGGGTACAGAATCAGAGAAGGAAATCTCTTCGACCTGAAATAGGACATCTACAAAAAAGCCCTATAGCTAATATCATGCTTACTGGTAAAAGACTGGATGATTTTCCCTAATATCAGGAATAAGGCAAGGATGTCCACTCTCACCACTGCCATTCACACTACACTGGAAGTCTTAGCTAGTGCAATCAGGAAAAAAGAAATAAAAAATAAAAGCAAACCAAAAAATAATACAGCTTGCCAAGGAAAAAATAAAATGCTCTTTTTTCACAGACAACATGATTTTCTATGTAGAAAACCCCATGGTATTTCCAAAAGCTCTAGAACTAACAAGTAAGATAAGCAAGTTTGCAGGCTACAAGGTCAATGTACCAAAACCAGTTACTGAATTGTAGGATGCACTATGCTCTCACAGTGTACAACTGGAAAGCAGAATTTTAAAAAAATACAATTTTTAATAGCTCCCCTCAAAATAAAAGACATGTATAAATCTCACAGAAATATGTGCAGGGTCCACCTGCTAAAAACTATAAAAAGCTGATGAAAGGCAGCAAGGAATACCTGATGAATGAAGAGGTGTACTGTGTTCATGGATTGGAAGACTCAGTAAAGATGTAAATTTTGCTAAAATCGACCCGTAGGTTCAAAGCAATATGAATCAAAATCTCAGCATGGCTTTTAGTAAATGTAGACAAAAGCATTCTAAATTTTATGAAAAAACAAACACATTGGAGTAGCTAAAGCAATTTCAAAAAAGAATATAGTCAGAAGAATTCAACTATTTGATTTTAAGATTTACGGTAATCAAGAGGTTATGGTATTGGTGGAGATAGAGTCATTGATCAAAGACACATAGATTGGAGAGTGTAGAAACAGAGCCACAGAAAAATATGCCCAGCTGAGTTTTTACAAGGTCCCAAAAGTATTTTAAAGTAGTTTGGCTGTTCGTAATAATATAGTTTCTCAAAAAGTCAAACATGTACATACCGTATGACTCAGCAATCCCACTCCCAGGTATCTAGAGAAACGAGGAGTTACGTTCACACAAAACCTGTCCGCAAATGTTTGTAGCAGCTTCGTTTATAACTGCCAAAATCGACAAACAACCCAATGTCATTCAATTAGTAGATGGAGAAACTATGGTACATCCGTACAATGAAATAATAATCAGCAATAAAAAAATTATTGATAAATGCAACAACTTAGATGAAAAACGTCTCCCGGTGAATGAAGGTCACATATTGTGTGATTTTTATCTATGGGACGTTCTTGAAAAGATAAATTATAGGGATTGAAGAACAGATCAGTGGTTGGCAGAGATTGTGGGGGGAAGAGGGTGACCGTAAAGGAACAGCACGAAAGAGTTTTTTGTTGTTTACTTGTATTGGCGGTTCTGGGAATCTATATATTTAATAAAATTTATTGAACTATATACCCCCTAAATTTCCTAAACATAGATTTATTTGAAGGTCAAAGTATATGTATATATTTAAGTTTTTTGAAGCAATTTCCCATGTCGACTTTCAGAAGGGTTGTAATAATTTACACTTCAATCAGCAGCACCTGTGAGTGCGGATGCTCCTGCCTCCTCAGTCACCATTGCTGGACTTTTAGTTTGATGGAGGCCCATTTGCTTATTTTTTATTTTGTTGCATGTGCTTTAGGTGTGATTTTTGCTCTTCGGGGGGCATCTTTTGACTGGCAAGTGGGGTATGTGTAAATTCTCCAGCTCTCTCATCTTTAATCATGAACTATATTGTCCCCAGAACTCCCCTGAAGTACCGAGCCATAGTTACCCTTCATGGGGCTTTATCCGAAATCACGACCTTGCTTGCCATTTTCTCCTCTCTCTTCCTGACTTGCACCCCGTTCCCCACCCAGTTTTTCCTGGTTGTTTTCTTATAAATCATAAATCTCTTTGACATGGATCCTCATCTCAGGGTCTTCTGTGGGAAATTCAACTTAAGGCAGATTCTTTTCTCTTTATTTGTGACACAGTTTGAAACAGGTAATTCTACTGCACACTAAAGAATTGTATTATTTAAAACATTTGTCTGATTCCTCTAACAAGAACCCCCAGTGACTTGTCTTCCACAAATAGATGTTTCTTTCTGTTAATGAAACAGTGTGGATAACTGCGGTGCAGGGGACCAGGATCCTTCTACTGTTTTCCCTCCATTCCTCAGGCGTGGCCTTCATCCACGTGGTCTATAATGGCTTTCCAGCATGTCCACACAGGGTGATAGGAAAGGGGAGGCGTGCCTCAGAAGTTGTACAAATCACTTAGGTTCATCCCCATTGGCTGGAACTTAGCTGCTTGGGCATGTCTAACTAGAATGGAGGTTGAGTAGGTAGACATGCATCCAGTTTGTAACTGGGGCTCCATGGTTGTAAGCAAAAATGGGTAACAAACCTTGGGATAGTTTCTAGCCTCTGCCAGGAGTATACTGGGTTCCCTAGCTCTGGAGAGAGAAAAGGTGGGCACATGACTGGGTCATATTCTCTTCTCTAGCTCTAGCTTGTTTGCATGCAGATTCAGGTGGCAAATGATGAGATCACTTGTGGAATAGTTGATCTTCAGGTAAGTAGGTCTTTTCCAGAAGTATAGAGAATTTACTTGAGGTTCGTTATTTGCCTCAGTATATAACATGTACCTTCTATACTGAGATCTCCAAACTTTGGGTGTGTTGGTCTTAGGTGGGATAACTCAGAAGTGGTGCCTTTTTATTTATTTTATTTTATTTTATTATTATTATTATTATTTTTTTTTTTTAAAAAAAGGATGTGCTCTTAGGAGAAATCAATAAGGAAGGGGTAGAAGAATTGATAAAGAAGGAGAAACAGCTCAAAAAAAGGCAATTTCCGGAAAAGTCACAGCTTTGACCTGATTCACAGAGGCCAGAGAGTTGAGCTTCCCCACCCTTAGTACAACACTGGGTTGCCTCGGGGGATAAACTCCCAGTGCTTGCAGGTAAACCTGTGCCAGCAGCCCCAAGACAATCTTTCTAAGAGCATCATGGGTACAGGTGCTGAGAAGCCTAGGGAAGGGTGCAGAGAACCACGAAAGGGATGTGAGGGATTGGGGAATAGCCCCATCAGTGTCTGCTCCGGGCGAGGTTTACCAGAGAGCCCCAGCAAGCCCAGCAGATGAGTTTATGGGACTGCCTTCCTGAAGAGGTGGCCTCCCAGCATCATGGGGATGAGAGGCTCAAGCTCTGTGGCAGCTGCTTGATAGTCGTTTTGACTCGAGATGAGGGGCTTCCCTCGGGGGCCCCTCTTGCTTACTCGAAAGAAGGAAATCGGGATGGGTTCATGAAAACCAGAGCACCGCAAATTACAGGGAACAGCCGATTTCATTCCGTACCCACAGGGACGAAGCAGATGTCATGACATTGGGGCTCCCAACCCGGGCACATCCCATCAAATGAAGCGAGGCGGGTGGTTGATACAGCCTAAGTGGTTCTCCCGTGCGGCCGTTTCGAGGTACATCTTTTAAAATTAGTCGCGCTTAAATTAGCAGCGCTTTACTTTTAGTATTCCTCTCTTGAAGCAGCTCACACAGTTTCAATCAGGAGCCTGATTAATATGCAAAAAATGATTTGTTTTGATTTCAGTCTAGTAGGTTTTTTTTTTTTCTTTGCCAGGCAACTTCTTTATCAAATTCCTCTGCTTTTAAGGGATGAGAAGAAATGTATCTTCTTAAAGTCAGAAGGCACAGTTTCATTGAAACTGGAGCTGCGAGGCCTCTCTGGGAGCTGGTCTGAAACCTTAACGGCATGATTTTGCCAGCGGAAAAACCTCCCTTCATAATTTTCAGTGTATCTTCAGGTATCACCAGCTCCCTGGCTATGCCATGCAGTCTTGTCCTTTGGAAGTCACGATCAATATAGTGGTTCTATCAAAATGTATACTATTTTGCTGCTTATCGTGTGACCTTAGGCAGGTTACTTAACATCTCTAAATCTGTTTTATTATCCTTAACATGAAGTTAACACCCACCCCTTGGGATTTTGTGCAATGTCAGTCCGTAATCCCTTATTTAAAAACCTTGATGTATTTCCAAATTCAGGAGTTTTTTGATTTATAGGAAGGCAATTCAGCATATACATCATATTATTTATCACTCCCAGTAGATTTTGGTGAACCACCCCATAATCAAACATTAATATTTCTGCAGCCAAACCTATGAATATTCACAGCGAATAGCATAAAGACTATAAATAGCTTCTCATCAGTCCAGGGCAGGTTTGTAACTGAGTTACAAATCTTTCTGTTTAGAGAGCTCTTTGGATTTGGATTTGAGGCTGTGGTCCTGTGATAAGACAATCTCTGTCTTATCCATCCATTCTTCCCCAACTGGTTTGTGGAAGGACTAGAGACAATACAGTGATGTAGGTGGAAAGGCTGGCTCCTGGGATGGTTCTGTTTCTCCTCTGCTTGTGATGTGGGTGGGCTCGTGTGAATTTTCCTTTCTTCTTTGACATTTTTAGTCCTGATTTGCTTCTCCCTGGGGTCCGATTTCAGGCAGAACTCTACCCTTTTGATGAGACTAGAAGAGGATATACTTTAAAAAAGAGTTCTAGAGAGGGAAAAATAATAATGCAAACACTTAATCGGTAGGCTCATTAAGCAATAAGTCAAATTATCTAAAAATGGGTAGGAAGTTCTAAAGTAATTCTCCAGGTGGTGAGTTTCAGGAAGAGCAGAACTAAATATACAGCAAGAGTTTGTTAATATACACAAAAGGCCGAAAGCCTGAGGCAAACCGCAAAACTACAATGGTACCCTGTCTTCTTCCCATACCCTTAGCAAGTCCTGCTTAACTTCTTTTGTGACATGTTTAAATTTTACTTATTGTGTCAAAATATATATTTATGATAAACTTAAGATAAATTTTCCACAAAATTTATTTTTACCGTATATGCTCCTGGAATTTTCTTGTGAAAATTTAAGTTGGGGTAAAATTTTGCCAAAGGGATATTAAATCAGTGGCCTTGATTACTTTAGGGGATGTTTTCTTCTTCTACTCTTTGTCTTTCTCATAGCAGAAAATAATAATAGTTTGAGTTTATTAAGCTGTTACTACATGCCGGGGATTGTTATTAGTGCCCATATTTGGAACCCACAATTTTTTATTTAAATTCCTCAGGGCCAGATGCATTTTTAGGTTTTGGAAAGGCAACTGGTTATAGATGTTGATTGTACAGTTACATACCCTGGGGGGTGGGTTGTAGCACCGTTCCCCAAATCACACACAGTAATATTTCTGCAGGAAAATGTATGGAATTCTCACTGACTGGGGTAAAAATATATAAAAAATCTCATATAAGTTTTGCTACTAAGTGATTTATGAGAACATTCCAGCTTCCAGAGCATTTGGGAGTTTGGAATTCCATACCTAGGATGGTAGTCTTGTTATCTCACTTAATTATCTCGATTACCCCATGAAATAGGAACTATTATTATTCCCTGTGTAGTGAGGCATTCACCTTACCCAAAAGTTGGTCTGGCCTTTGCCTTGGCTCTTGGAAGCCGATCTCTAGGCCCCTGGAATGTCCTGATTAATAGAAGTGTCATTGTTTGCCTCAGGGTTTTGGCCACCAGACAGTGTAACAATGTGATTTATGATGGGCGCTTTGGGCCACACATTATCAGACCTCTGGAGGAACTGGAGACTAAAGGTATTAGCTTGACTTCTGGGATGGGCTGGAGACTAAAGATCAGCCGTCTGAGTAGCATGTGGTCAAGCATCAGTAAATACTCTGGACACCCAAGTCTTGGGTGAGCTTTCCTGGTTGGTAGTACTCTGTGTATATTGTCACACACTGTGGCTGAGAAAGGCAATGACATCCAGGACTCCATGAAGGAGAGGACAACTGGAAGCTCTGTATTTAGCTCCCTCCCAAAGTCCCTGTGAGTATCTTCCTCTGGTTAGTGTTAATCTGTATCTATTCCCTGTAGTAAACTGAGAGTGTAATAGCTTTCAGTTAGTGCTGTGAATCCTTCCAGTGAATTATTGAACCTGAGAATATTTTAGGGAGACTTCCCCAACTTGCAATTTATGTCAGAAGTAAAGGAAGTCTTGTGTGGAGGATTGTTCCCTCAGACTGTACAGCTGGCTGAACTTGTTGCATCTCCATTTACCCAATGAGCAAACTGAGGCAAAGAAGTTAAGTAATTCACTCCAGGCCACTAATCTCATAAATGGAGGAGCCTAGTGAAACCAAGGCTATATAGCTTTAGAGCCAAACTTGTCCTTAACCACAGTGTGACACTTGTACAAGGAAAGTGGCTAAGGCCTGTGGTGGCAGGGGGTCAGGAGTGATTCATGAACTGAGTCCAGAACAAATGATGGGCAAGGAATGTAAATTCTGTCAAAAGCAGCTTATTAACCAGAGATTTTTTAAAACATGATATTATACTGTAGTAGGAATTTAGGTTCGCTCGTGCAAAAGTAACTCTGACTGTAACATATAATAACAATTCTTTATGCCTACATTATGATTTGTATGCCTGTAAAATATTTTTGCATTAATAGTTTCATTTCTTCCTCATATCACTCTAAAGTGGGCAGGAAGTTGAGTTGAAAAGACGTAGATATTGGAGCCTGACGGATATCAAGCCATTTGCTAGCCGAGTGATGCATGTTGCTCAGCCTCTCTGCGCCTCGGCTGGTTCAGCTGTGGAATGGGGGTACCTCTCTTAGAAGAATGGGTATGAAGTAAGGAAGTGTACAAATCAACTGACACATCACAGGTGTCCATATAGTGATGACTTTATTATTTTATAGATGAGAAGAGTGTTTTAAGTGGATTCTGAACATCATACACTTCTGTGAAGCAGGACCTAGATTTTATTTCAAAGACTTAGGAAAGTTAAGGATAGAAAGAGCCTTAAAGATCATCTGGGTGTAAGATTCTCAAAATTTTATTTTAAGCTTTAAAGAAAATCCTGGAAAACCCTAAAGTGGAAATCAGGTAAAGGCGGAGTTACTCTAATTCAGGTAGACCTGGCCTCCTCTCTCCTTCCAAATGAGGCCTGAAATGTCTGTGGTACCCAAGGGTTTCTTGGAACATTGCTTGAAAAATCTCTGGTCTAGTCCTACCTCTGCTTTACAAAGAAGGTTGCCGAGGCTCAGAGAGGTCATGTCACTTGCCCAAGGTCACACAATTGGTCTCTGGCAGATGTGGGACTTAAGCCTGTTGACAGAACCCAAGCTTAGTCCTCTGTTCTCTCTACCTCACAACCTCCACGGAGCCAAGACACCTGATCCCACGTGAGACAGTACCATCTGATGACACTGAAGGGTACACCGCTCTCCATCCTGGGAATCACCTGTTCACATTCGTAGACTCATTCACATTCCTCAGTGCTCTCCTTTGCAGTCTGCACTCTGAAGACTGAAAGCGTGTGGCTGCATATCTAGTTAATTTTGCGGGTTGGTTCCTGTCAAGCTTTGCCGAGGTAAGGCATTTGCAGGAGGCCGGAAAGCAGGAGCTATAGAAGCCATAGGTGCCGCTCCTGGCTCTTGAGCTGTGAACAACTGAGGGTGACTTTGCAGGTTTTGGCAGAATCCATGTTTCTAGGAACAGCTCCCATTCAAACTACTACTTTGTGGTTTTGTGGTAATCTCCTCATCCCTCACTCCTGAAATTTAAAGAAGTCTTTTGAAAGTACCAGCTGCTTCCCCTGACTAAGGAGACCCAAGGTAATGTGCTACACATTGAATGGTTACCCAGTCTGGGAGGGAGAACACAGATATAGTTTGTTACTGTAGCACACTGCTTGGCCTGCTTCTAATTTCAGCACCACAGTAGTGGACAGCTGCAAACCAAGCGATGGTCTCCTGCAAGCTTTGCGTCACTACAGGTCCTCCTAGAGGCAGACGTTAAAGCAGGATGAGATGAGCAAGAAGTTTTCATAAGGGGAAAGTCCTGTGAAGGATAATGGGGAGGAAGAAGAGTAGGCAGGGAAAGCCTCAGAACACAGTGTAGTTCTGAGACAGTCTTGGCCAGGACAATGGAGTTCCTGAGCAGAGAATGCCTTTTAGAGGAGTCCTTCAACCTGAGAATCTTCTCGAATCTTTATCTCAAAAATCACTATGTTAAAAAAGTGATGAGAGTGGATTCTCTCTCCTTGGCCTCCTTCCCTTGGTCTCCCTACTGATAGAAAGCGGTCTTTGATAAGACTGGAAAGAGACAGAGAATCCTATGAGCTTAAGAATCCCTTGTCCCCTCTTCTGGTGCTCACCTTACCAGCCTGCCATCAGACTTCCGGCTATATGACTTTGCTTGTTGTTACCTGAGGGCTTATTCTGGCAGCAGAAGACAATTTAATTTTTATCTTTTAATTTTTCTTAGGTTAGGCAACCCTTGGTTGACCTCACAGATTGCAAGGACCTTGTCAGCTTACAATCGCTTATTTTTTATTTTTTTATGCCTACAGCACCTGGTCTTCCTAGGTGGTCTCCCATCCAAGTGCTAACCAGGCCCGACCCTGCTTAGCTTAGATCAGATGGGATCAGCCTTGTTCAGAGTGGCATGGCCGTAGATGACAGTTTTAACCTTAAACATGCCCAAAGTTCCAGGGATGAGCCCCTGGAAATAGGCTTTAACTAACGAAAACCCCAGTTCTTTAAGGTGTTTGTTCTCCACTAACTCTCAGAGTATCCCTGTGGATGGCATTAAGCTCCAGTGGCCCCCAGAGATAACTAGCTTGATTGAAAATACCCTTCCTTGTCCATTCCCCTAACAATATTACCTAGGGTCACTTCCCAAGTAAAATTTCTTGCACTCAAATCCCTATCCTGGTATCTACTTTTGACAGAATCCAAAATAAGTTATAGCTTATCTAAGCTCTGCTCTGAAGGGAGTTCAGTCATCCAAAGGGAATATTTTTAAATATTACACAGAACCAGAGCTTTCTGCAGCAAAGCCATGCTGGCTCTCCAGGTAGAGCTGGGACTCTGGGGAGGAAGGAAGAGATGGGGCTTGGGCAATTGAGGGAGGGAGGAAGGGAGCTGATGGAAACGTCATGATGTGCTTCTGGACACCCAGCTGATGTGAGCTGGCGGAGATGTGGTGGAGAAGTAGAGCGATATGCTGGAACCTCCTAATTATAGGAATGACCCCTTCCTGGAAATGGGCTGGACCTGCCCCTCCTTTGAGATCAAGCAGGCTCAAGAAGAGGCTATCTTCCATGTCTGGGTGTGGGTCTATGGCTCCCTCCATATCAGTGACATCTGGTTAATGAGGATGGGAACATATCAGATATCTTTCTTTAACTGGAGTTTCAAAGCTTCCTGACTCCAGGCCCTTCCCTTCCTAATGGTTAAATCTGCAACATAGTCTAACGCAAATGTCCAGAACGGAGGGCTCCTGTCTCCTAGTCTCTCCTGTGATCCAATGTGAAGGAGTAAGCTTTGACTCAGGTGCCCATTGGAGACTGACAGAGCATTCTCTCCAGGTGGTACTGCTGTGCTGGGTCATGTTGAAAGGTGATGACCATAGCTCTGTGTGTCTGTCTAAAGAATCTTTCTGAAAATTTTCTCATATCATTAGTTGTTTTGATATTGGTATTTTTAATTTTCCTGAATCTAGATATAAATGAAGAGGATTGTGTATGAAACAAGAAGCCTGGGGAGTGTGCTGGTAGAAGAGCTCTGAGCAGAGTTTGCCGTGAGCATTGGGTGGAGGTGGAAATGCTCCCTTCCAGATGTCAGGAAGTCCCCCAGAACTTCTATCTGCAGAACATATACCTGCCACATTCATGTCAAACACCTCCAAGGGGTAGCCTGCGTGTTTCTACTGTGACTCTTTGATGTAATGAATGTTCTCTTTAGGGGGTATGCATTAAGTCTAGCTCATGGTCCTGGAATAGCCATAAATAATCATGAATTATAAAAAAATCACGTTCATGCACTAGAATAGAATAGAAATGAACAAACTGGTTCATTTGTGGGCTTTTAATTCTCCAGGTACATGATTCTTTGTGAAGCATCGGATTTTCAAGCTGTCTGTGGCCTTTGACAGGGGAGGAAGCAGCGTTCTCTGATCCGCTCAAATATCTCTGGGGCATGAGGGCAGAGGTGGACATAGGGGTTTTTCTAGGGACATCGCTCTTTGAGAAACATGGATTTAAAGGAACAAAGCGAGACTCCAAAGATGACCTTTTTGGAATGACCAGCATCCCAGCTTGAAAAAGAATCTCGAAGTCTAAAATCAGCCCCCTGGAGTGAGAGTGAGGAGCTGCATATAAAACAGCTCCTCCCTCTCCTTGACTCTCTCTTCAATACTAAAGTGTGAGGCTCTCCGCTCAGAACAGGGGAAGGTGCTGGGGGTGGAGGAGGCAAACCTCTCTTTAATTTTCTAATTCAGATAATACGTCACACGTGTACTGATTTCTTTTTCTTTTTTGAAAATGCACAAAGCAGCCCGTGGAATTAGAGGACACAAAAGCCAACAGATTAAGCGAAATTGGGGGTTTCCTATTAGAGGTCAAGAAATTTGACTCCCATTCAACCTGTTGGCGGGGGTGTGGCCCCAGTTCTATTTTTCTAAGATAAGGATACATTATGAGTAGAATTCAAAAAGCATATGAAATTTTCAGTTGATACAGGATATTTAACCTATTTCCTGTTTAGAAAAAAAAAAAGTGCAGCTCTCTGCCAGCATTAATTTAATTTTATATAAACATGTTCTTTGAGGCTGAAGCAAATCTGACTGGCTTTCAATGTGAAAATAAAATATAAAAAAACATTCTTGGAGTTATTTCTAAACAGAACTTGTCCCTAATCCTAACGGAACAGAAACGTGTATGATGATCAGTACTTAATAATTTTTTTTTGCGTGGTAAATTTCAAAGCACGGAGCAACACACAGCGGAACATTACATTCTGCACAAAAACATCGTGTTTCCCTCCGGATCGTCTCACCATCCTAGCCGTTGCACGAGCAGCAAACTTTGTAGCGACCAGTTGGGTTCCGTGTCCCTGATGTTGGTGGTAAGCTCCAGGGGGAAACATCTTCCAGGCAGGCGCAGAGGGTGGCATCAGAGCACGACGGCCTTAGGGACTTTGCTGCTCTGGCATATGATGCTTTTCCAGGATTCTTTCAATCACCGCCAGTCAGTCCGAAGTTTACCTGGCCGATTGTGGGCTCAGGATTGTCCTTCTTGAACAGGATGCAGGAGTTCAGCACTGGAATGTGTAGAAGGTGGTAAAAGAATTTCTTTTACCAAAACTTGGTGCCGTTTGCGCTCAGTTGGATAAGCGAGCATCTGATCAGCCTAGTCCCCTGCTCCCACATTCTTGTTATAATCCACAATGACACATGGCTCCTTAGTTTTTCTTTCCATTTCTGTTGTCTACTTCAATCACGGTATCATTGTGGAATGTTGACAACATTGTTACCTCCTCCTTGTCACACCATTTCACTGCCCTAAGTTTACCACGGAATCCGGCTACAGTCGTCCCTTTTGCAATCCTTTTTTTTTTTTTTTTTAAGATCATATGGCATCTGTCTTCTTTTCAAACGAGCTGTCCCTATTGCATCAATCCTGTTTTGATGTAATTCTCTGAAAAGCATGGGAGATGCATGGCAAACTTTGAGGTAAGTTAGGACTGTAATCCGCGAGTTATCTGGGGGTAAACGCTGCAGCTGCAAGCACTGCCCGCGAGTATTTTCATGGCAAACGGGAAACGGGTTAAAAGAAATTTTAAGCCTGGGGGAAGGGACGACCTTCTTCCAGCTCTGCCCCAGATGGCCAAGGTGCATGCCTACTCAGTGCGAGGTCCCTCCTACGCTGGAACATGTCCGTCACACCTTAGTCCAAATCTGTTTATAGTGTAGTTTTGTTTTTGGTAGTTAGATTTAGGGAGCACCGGGGCTCTCCGGTGGGTGGTGGTGGTACCGTTGGAGCGCTCAGAGTTCTGGTAACACACATACCTCTACGTCCTTTTCGCTGCCAAAGAAACGAATTTCAGCTCAGTGACTGTAAGAAATATTTGTTTATTAAAAGCACATTATGAAGTAGAAGACAGGTCAAGTCTAAAACTAGCTATGTGGAAACGAGGTTACTACCCCTAAGGAGGGGGTACCGTAGCCCTGGGAAGATAGAGATCTGTAACTTTGGTGGGGGTGAGGTCTGCATTATATTTGGGGGCCGTGATGGGGTGGTCCTAAAGACATTTTTAGGCCACCTTGATTGACACCTGGCTGCTATATAACTTTGCCTAGTGCCCAGGTGCTTACCTAGAATTCAGTCTGTTACAGATTCATGAACTTCCAGGCATAGTCATGAGATTATAATGAGGCCAAAGTTAGAGACAGTACTTTTTGTGCATGCGTTTGTAGCTGGTTTAGGTCAGCATCTTTTATGGCCTTTGTGCTGTAGGATTTGGGGTAATTTATAACCCTAAAAGGTATTTCTGGCAGGTGCTTAAGGAAGGTCTTCAAGGGAAGTTTCTGTGGTTACGGAGCCGAGCCCCTGTCCCTTTGTCCCTCTGTCGCTCACGTCTGACTGGCTGCCTAACAGTGGGGTGGGTGGTGGATCTGTCTTTGGGCAGCGGGAAGGCACCGTGAGCCTGAAGGGTGAGGGGAAGAGGGTGCCGACTGCATGATTTTCGGTCCGAGGCTTTACCTGCTCCATGCAACCTCTCTTACAAGCTATAAGAGAATTTAGAAAAAAATCTGATCTAGAAGGTAGAGTCTAGTGATTCATGTGACGATCAAAAATTTGGCGAATGATCATCCATGACCACATTTAATCCCACATGGGAGGCGTCCCAGCTCAGGAAGTGTAGAGCCCCAAAATGTACAAAGTAATCCCACAGCCGGACTCGACTCCACCCCCAAGTATATATTATTCGCAACAGGAGATACTAGATGTTATTAAAGGGTTCACTGGTTAGCTCGGCATACATCATCATTCGATCTGCCCTGAACTACACAAGGTGACGTCTTAGATCAGGTTCTCTCCGAAGCAGACCATGGGACGAAGCCCCGGGTGGTTTATTCAGCAGGTCCTCTCAGGAGGTGTGGCGGAGGTGAGGGGATGTGAGGCCGAGGTGGGAGGAAAACCAGTAGGAGCGTATGGATGCGCAGCGCACACGACGGGCACCCGGGCTCCAGTGCTGGGGGGGCCCTTGGAAAGAACCCGGGGTGCGCTTCTCAGAATCATGCCACCCAGAGGCAAGGAGCTGGAGTATCTCTCCACCAACTCCCACCCTCGTTGGTTGAGGCTGCTTTGGGGCACTTGTAACTTGTCCCTCAAATGGGGAGCTCACTGGCTGTGGCCAGAGGACACTCTCAGGTAGGAAGCTACGGACTTCGTGAAACCGTCCTTAGCCATCCTCCTGAGGAAGGCCAGTGGCTAGGAGTGAGACCCTGACAGCATCTGCCACAGGTGCACATCACTTTTATTTGAAAGATGAGAAAACAGAGGCTTGAAGGAACTCTCCAGATCAAACAGTTCAGATCTGTTGGTCTCAGCAGGACAGATGTCTTGGCTGCCTTCTCAGCTACCTACTGGGCCACTCCTCCCTTCTCCAGGTCTCGAAACGGAAGGGGAGGTATTGCTAGTCCGAAGGCGGCGTTATGGCTGCCAAACCAGGCCTGGGGGGCGAAGAGATGAGCAGGCAAAGATCTGAGACTGATAAGCAGCCGGCCCTTTCCCTCCAGCCCCATCGTCGCCCACAAAGCCAGAGCTGGCTCGTCCCTGCTTCTGCACACACCTGCCTCTGCTCTTTAGTCACTGTCATCCTGGGCAAGGCTGTCCCAGGTGAGCACCGTCATAGCATGATGCCTAAAAGCACACACTCACGAGCCAGACAGGTCTGGATTCAGGTCACCGCTCCATGGTACACCTGCTGCTTGTGCGGGTTACCTAACCTTGGGGACAGGGAAACCGGAGTCTCTCATTTGTAGACTGTGCATGACGAGGGCCTCTTGCGGGATCAGCGTGAGGAACTAGTGAGTCAGACGCTTGCGTGTGTCAAGTGTTCAATCAATGTAGCTGTTGTTGTTATTGTCATTATTATTATTGAACTACCTGGAGGAGGGGAAGGGTGCAGTTTGGGCTTCTCCCTGTCATGTTAAGATTACTAATTAATTGCTAATCATGTTAGTTACTAATTATGCTGAAGCACCACGGCCACATGACATCGGTCCAAGCCCGCTGCAGGTGTCGGCGGGCACTCGGGGCTCCTCCGAGGGCCGTAGACGTTAACATTTCCAGCCCCGGCCTTTATGCTAATGAGGAAGTAAAGAAACAGTTCAAGGTGTACACAAGCTGGATTCGGGGCCCCGGGAAGGGAGGGCGTGCGCCACAGAGGCCGCCGTAAAACGCCCTCTCCGTCTGGCTCTGAAAAGCCAGCTCCTTCCGTGTCTTCCTTTGCTGCGCCTTCGGGGTGCTCCCCAGGTGGGCTGGTCTGGCTCGGCCCTCCTCGAGCCCTGGCTCCTCTGCGCAAGGCCAAGCGGATGGGGCCCGCGTCCGGTCCCCGTCATCTCCCTGCATCCCGAGCGTGCCGTGGAGCAAGACTGGGTGCAGGTCTTCCTGTCGGTTCCTGCAGCCCATGCCCAGGGCCAAGTTGTTAGCATCCATCTTGACCCATGGACAGGTCACTCCGGAGGGAGCAGCTGACAAGGCCAAGAGTGCCAGATCGCGGCGTGCTGCATGGGCCTCCACCCCTGTCCCCTGACTGCGGAGCGAGAGCCCTGGAGCTGGACAGGAGCTTGCACTCGGGCTGGCGTGGCCTCCCCTGTCCCAGGAGCTGCAAAGCTTGCCTGCCGTCTGGTTCCCAGGGCTGCACTGCAGGCTCAGGGGGCTTCTCTCTCTCTCTCCCTTCCCAAGGGTATTTTTTTGTGTGACTTAGAATAAGTATTGGGTTATGCGGCTGTTACTATGGCAACTAGTGTTTTAAATAAAAATAGTCCTACACCCCCGGTAGCCTGTCAGTGTGAAATGTGCCTACAGGCAGCGCAAGGCTTTTGGCATCGCAGCCCTTCAGTTCCCAGCAGCCTCCTGGCACCGCCCAGGCCCAGAGGGCAGAACCTGCAGCTCCGTGCACAGGGTGGGGCCCCCGTTAGGGGAGAAGGCAGGCAGCTTGCACAGGTAGCTTTCCCCAGCTGGCCAGGGGGCTCTGCCTGGCCTGTCCATCCCTCTGCAGAGAGGGGCTGCTGTCCTCGACGCCTTTCTGGTGAGAGACTGAGTCAGGATGGGCTTTGCCTTGAAGTCTACTTCTGGGGGAACACATTCTGAATCAAGGATTTACACGCAAGTACTTTATTTGGGAGCGATCCAAGGAAACACTAGTAGAGTGGGAAGTGGGGGCAGGGAAGGGAAGGCAGACGGTTGAGTTTTTAAAAACTCAACTTAGTTCCCTTGTTCCCCGAGGGACTCTGGGAGCCTGCGTTACCACTCCGAGGGGCAGGGGAGCTGGTGGATTTCTCTAGCAAATCCCTCTCACCTTTGGGTGAGGCTCCTCCCCCGCCCGTTAAGTCCCTACATTACCAGATTGACCTGTGAGCAATCAGAAAACAAACGAAACCCACAAAGGTTCTTAGGAAGAGAGTCCCAGGTGTTGGCAGGCAGCAGCCTTCAGCATTCGAAGGTGAATGCCTCCCCAGAGGCTATGGGCAGGGTAGCACATCACCTGCTGTGAGCCTCCTGGCTGAGCTGTCTGCCTTCTGCATGTTAATGACTTCCCCCAACTACCCAAAGTGCTTTAGAGTTGGAATAAGGAGCTTAATCCGAAAAGTTCAAGGAGTGCAGAATAGCCTTTAAAGGTGTTGAAAGGCTGCCCAAACCCCAAGGCCTGATGATAAAATCGGTCCTATCAGGGCCCATTGTGCTGCCTGGCAGTGGAGAGCGGAGGCAGGGCTTGGGTGGGGGAGGGGTGGCTCGCTCTCTCGGAGGAAAGGGAGGCAGTGTACCGCACCCCTAACGAGTGTTTCTGAGTATATCCTTGAATCGCTACCTGATACTTCGGGAGATGAAAAACATTAAAATCAGGCACGGTGACACCGAACCCGAGAAACTCAAGTCGAGCCCTCGGGGGAGGAACGGAGAGTGGCTTAGGCAGGAGGAACGGGCGGAAAGGCGTTGGGAGGTCCAGCGCTTGGCGCCCCTGGCATGACTGGGGCAGGGTGGGCATTTTTCCATCTGGTGGGCTCATTCGCTCGCTTTCTTGGTCTCACTTGGGATGCAGTCCGTGGTTCTGTCCGTCTGTGGAAGAAGAGCTGCATCCCAAGGGGCCCACCACCTCCCAGGCCAATTAGACACTTTGTCCCCAGAATTTGATCTCTGAGTGAGATGTTACCAGGACTAAGATTTGCCTTCTCGATATCAACAGTGGTGTCCTGAACCAAAGAAAAGAGCTGCCTAATCCAGGCGTTTGGGAGCTGTCGGGCCCCTGACCTCCTGGGGCCGGCTATTTAAGGCCTTTCCTTAAGTTCTCTTGAGTATCTCACAGCATCCCAATACACTCCTGTTCCTTTTCCTGTAAGTTAAGTAGAGTCTATTTGTATTGCTTGCAATATAAGAGCTTGGACTGAGCCTGATTTCTTTGGAGGGGTCCCACTGCGGTGAAAAGCCCCGAGATTCTCAAATGAAGCCCTACGAAAAACCTCTCTGTGTTCTGCCAATTCGTGCAGTAGGTCTAATTCAGAAATAATAGGAAGGGAAAGATGTCTCAGCATCATTTTTCTTCAGAGCGCCCAAGTGAGAGGGAAGGGGTTCATTTTGGAGGTATGGAGTGGAGGGTTGGACTGCCTGTGCAAGGTAGAAAGGGGAGGACGCAGGATTGGGCGGGAGAGCCTCAGAGGGCCGCATGGGTCCGAGGACATCTCGGCTGGTCCAGAGCAAGGACTTCCCTCGGAGAAGTTCCGTGTGGGAACCGGATGGCCCGGCCTCAGCACTCTGCGGTGCTCACTCATTAGCTGGGGGCCGTCCTCAGGGAGCATGGCTTCTGCTCTCAAGCCCGAGCCCAGCGGAAGGTGCTGTGGCTGGAGACTGGCCGTCAGCTCGCCACACCCCTGGCAGCTGCCCAGCAAGCGCTTTCCCGAAGGGGGAACTGAGTGGCACAGATCCACCTCCGTCTCGGACGGACAGGGCGGAGCCTTCTGCCGAGCGCGTCGGGCACGCTCTCCATTCTGTCTTCCTCAAGTCACGAATCCTGTGAGGTCTCTATTGTTATTATGCCCACAGCTGATGAAATGGGGATTTAGCAAGTTATTTACCTCCTGAGATTGTCTTGCTAATGAGTGGCAGAGCTGGGATTTGAACCCAGGTCTGTCTGGCCCAAACGCTCCTGCTTCAGTGTTCTGTGGCAGCAGCCATTGCTTCTGTGGCCATTAGCCATCGCCCCTGGAATAGAGCCTTGAGCTCTGCAGCTTCAGTGGCTGCTCTTTGCCCCCCAAACCTATGTTTTGTCCAGGTAGTGTGTATGTATGTCTCTGGGTCTGGTCTGGATTCAAAACATATCTCTCTTTCCCACGTGTGATCAAAGGCAGATGCTGGGACAAGTAGTTTACTTGAGAGGCGCTCCCAGGAAGCGGGCGTTGGGGCGGCCACAGCAAAATAGCACAGACCGGGCGGGGGAGGCGGTGGAGGTTTACTCACAGTTCTGGAGGCCGGAAGTCTAAGACCGAGGTGACGGCAGGTGCGGGTTCTTCTGAGGCCCTTTCCCTTGGCTTGCAGATGTCTGCCTCCTCGCTGTGACCTCACGTGGCCTTTCCTATGTGTGCGCCCTACTGGGTCTCCTCCTCTCCTTTAGGGACACCAGTCCTATCAGATTAGGGCCCCACCGTTTTGACCTCGTTTAACTCTAGTTCTCTCCTTCAAGGTCCTACCTCCAAATACAGTCACATTCTAAGGCCTTGGATGGAGGCGAGGGCTTCAGCATGTGAATTTGGGGGAGACATCATTCAGCTCATAACAGGCCGAACGGCTGGCAAGAGGACCTGGGTCTGAGCCGTATTTCCTCATTTTATTGAACCCAGAGACAGGAAAGTGAGAGGCTCGGGGTCGTGCGGGTTGAGTGGCGATGCAGCGCTAAGCCAGACGTGGATGTGGCTGCCCAGGGCGACTTCCAGACCCAGGACCGCCCACGCCCACGGTCGACAGGGCAGCAGCCCCCCAAGGTCTCCTGGGCTTGGCTCTCTCGGGGACCCCGGCACCCACCCACTCCTGATTTCCAAGGCTGCCCAGACTTCCCTGTGCCCTGGTGCTTCTCCCTGCCTCCGGGAGGTGGCACGACGCAGTCCCAAAGCCCGGGTTCCGGGGCGGGCCAAGCGGCGTGTCCCTGTGTAAGAGCTTCCTTCTGTCCCCTCGTCTGGGAAATGAGGGGGCCGGGTTGGGCTGCCGTTCCTGTTCCCCCAGCCTATCTTTTTTGCAGCGTTGGTGAAACTTTCTGGGGGGAATGGGCATGGGCATCTGCTGGAGGGACTGTACCGTCCACCTGGTAGGATATTTCGAAAGCTCTAAAGAATGTGCACATCCAAGATTATTTCCTCACGACACATTCTGAGAAGGGGAACTGCCGGGCTGAAGATTTAGCCATGAAGAGTCGCCAGTGTTCATTTCTCACCTTTTACTCTTAAAAACATCAAAACACCCAACATGAAGGGATTGGATACATAAATCATGGCACTTTATTCAGTGGAAACGCACAGCTATAGAACATGATTCCGCAAAGAACATTTAATGATTCGGAATGATTTTTTTTTATTCGCCTTATCGAGTGAAAAGGTTAATTACAGGACAACCCTTGGTGTGAAAGATCAGGAAGGATCCTAGAGACCAGGAATAAGCAGTGGTTGTGTCTGCGTGATGGGATCATAGAGGTTTTTAAACCCTTATTTTATAAATGACAATGTGTATCCATTGCTTTTGTAATAAGAGAACCGATAAAAAGTTACATTAAAAGTACAATCGTTTTGACAGAAGTCGCTGGCTTTCTCCAGGTGTTACTGACCTACTCCTCTCTCACTGTTTCAGCTTTTCCACTCTGTAGTTGAATCCTCACCTTTCTAACTTCCCTGACCTGGCAAGGTGGCCAAATGATGAAGTTCTAGCCAGCGAGATGCAAGTGGCAGTCTGCTGGGTAGAAGTAGGGGTTTCTAGGAAAGCTATGTCTCTGGATAAAAGGAGGGGATCTGACTGACCTTCTTTTCTTATTCTTGGAATGTGGAGGTGATGGCTTGAACAGCAGCAGCCCTCTTAGGACCACGAGGTCGTAAGGGTGGTCTAGCAGAAAGGGAAAGCCTCCGTTTTCGATGGCATTCTCGAATCATTGCATCCATCTTGGACTCCCCACCTCCAGACTTCTTGTTACAGGCGATATTCTGGTTAGATTAAATGCTTTTGGCTGCAAGTAACAGAGCTTAGGTCTCAGATCACTGCTACCACTCCATGCTGACGCCTTGGAGAACACTAAGGGAACTGTCACCAAGACTTTCTCTTCCAAAGCTGGTGGTGCCATCTATTAGATGTTAGCCTCTGAATTTGGTGGCTCTGGGAGGAGAGGGGGCACCAAACGTCTTTTGCAGGACGGGGAACATGTGAAGCATCCCTAAGTGCCAGGATAAGGCAGGGCAGGGCATGAGACAGCAAGTCAGCTGTCCCTCAAAGCAACTGCTATGTGCCGGGCACTGTGCTCGCTGCTAGGGAGGCCCGAGAGCCGAACGAGCTCTGACCCTGTGCTTCCGAAGCTTACTGCTTGGCGGAGAAACAGGACCCTGCAAAGGCATAGTTAAGTCTTTGTTTGATCATGAGTGTCCAGTGCTTTGATGTAAAGGGTGCCCACGAGGGTGATGGGGAAGCCCGACCTGGTCTGGGGAGACAGCCTACAAGCTCTTTCCGTGCTCTTACGCTCAGTAAGATGTGTCCAGAATGCCTGGGATCGGCCGTGGCGACCTCTGGTCACGACGCCCCATGGAGGGTGTTCTCTCCGTTTGGCAAGAGTCCTTGCCTGGGGGCTTTACTGTCCGTATCAGTAAAATGAGGAAGCTGAACTTGGTGAACTTTTAGCCTCCCAGAGCTTTTAAATGGCATGAGAACACAGCTGAGAGGAAGCCGCCCACGGGAACAGTGCCGACGCAGGCTGGGGCGGCGAAGCCGGGGACTGCTGGGGGAGGCGCTGTCTTCTCCCCGGCCTTGGCAAAGATGGGCCCTGACTTTGATCATTCAGCAAACACGTACTGAACACCTGCTGTGTGCCAAACACTGTTCTGGGTGCTGGGGACATAGCAGTGATCATAGCGGTCTGAAGGCGGGTGCGTGCTGTGGAGACAAGGCCCGGCAGGGAGGAGAGGTGGGAGGGAGGGGTCATCTGTGGATGTCCGCACACCGTCAGTGGGAAGGTCAGGGTGGCTCTCCCCGAGGGGAGGGAAGGCGGCAAGCCGACACCTGGGGCCGAGTGTGTGAGGGCGGCTGGGCCAGGCCCTTGAGGAACAGCAGGAAGATGGATAGGGATGGGGACGGGGTGGGTCCCGTGTGCCATGGGCAGTGAGGATCGGAGCCCTGTGATCTGTTCTGTGTTGCAGGTCAGTCCTGGCCTGTTCTGTTAAATCTGAGTCAAAAGTCAGGGGTCACCGATGGGGAGACCGGGTAACCCACATGATGGGTGCGCTCCCAGACCCTGGCCTGCCTTGGAGGCATTTACTGATTTTTCAACTCATTTAATATATCTTTAAATATGTACAGTTTTCATAATTACACACAAAAAAATGTCTAATCATTAAAAAGAGTGGTTTTCTCTGGGGATAGGATTATAAGGGGCATTCACATTCTGTCCTATACAGCTGTAATCCTTTGGATTTTTGAACAGTTTGGTCCTTGAAAAGTGATTTTTCATTGTTTGTTTGCTGTTATTTATTTCGTGCCTCTCAACGCCGCAGGGCATTCCTGTAGGCAGTGCGCAAGAAGAAATAGTAAAGGCAAGGACAGAGAGAATTAACCGAATGTCACAGTCGTAAAGTCAATGGCACCCCCCACCCCACCCTCCTCTTCCACTTGAGTCAGGCCCCCAAAGGAAACTTGGAGGTTCACTCCATGAACCAATGGTGGTGGTTTTGTTTTTGTTTTTGTTTTTTTTTTTCCCACTTCCAGTGTTTTCTCTCCCCAAGCTCTAGTGTTTCAAGCCAAAGGCAGGTGGGACATTTTGAAGGCAGGCAGTCCCACGGGTGGGAGGGAGAGCGGCCCAGGAAGGAGGGTGGGGGCCGAAGCCTGCCAGCGGGGTTAGTTAGAAGCGGACTCTTTGGAGCCTGACGGCCCACGCACCATCCGTGAGACCCTGAGCGAGCTCCTTGACCTTTCTGAGCCTGTTTCTCACCTGGAAAATGGGAATGACATTGCCTTCCTTCCCAGGGCTGCTCTGTGCCTAAATGAGATGACGCAGGCCGAGGGCCTGACACACGGGAGATACCAGTAGGGTGGTGGGGTCCTGTCTTCATTCTGGGGCACTAAGACCTGCGGCTCTGGGAATAGAGGGCCAGGCTGTGTGGCCTAAGGCTGGCTACTTGCCTTTTCTGAGCTGCCGCCTTGACTGTAAAATTGAGTTGCAATGGGACGAGGCCAGGGGCCTAGCGGGTCCCTGGTATCCCGCAGTCATGACAGTAGCTCCCATTCCCCACTGGCCCCCACCTCGATTCCATTCACCTGAGACTGTGACTGATGGACAGCCACACAACTTCCCAGACCCGAGGCCACGCCCAACTTTCACCTTCCGTGGGGCCTCAGCCTTAGGTCCCCCTGCTTCTGCCCGCACCCCCTGCTCCGGAAATGAGGACCACCTCCTGTGCATTCATGTTTCAGAGTCAATGCTTCCAGGGGGTGCCCTCAGAAATGCAGGCCAGGGGCCCCAAGTCCCCCAGAGTGAACCAGGCCGCTGGAGGATGTGTCAGAATTCGGTTTTAACGTCATGCATTTGGGTCCAGTCTTGCCCCAAAACTCTTCTCTGCTGTGCCTTTTAAACCAGGAATTTCAAATTCTCTCTTTGGCCTATGTGAGGCTCTCTATGAGTGTTACAGGGGACAGAGGGAATGATGGTAGAGATTTTTGTACCAGGTATGCACATGGGGCTGAAAGTGATCTTGGCTGTGGCTTGTGTGAGAATACATAAAAGACCATCCACAGGGCCTAAGGTAAACAAACGCCTAGCGATGATTTCCAGTAGAAAACAAGAAAATCGATCCCTCCCCACACCACCAAAAAAAAAAAAAAAGAAAAAGAAACCGACCTTGAGGTGAAAGAAACACAAAAATTTTCAAGTTCAAACGAAATGACTGCCCAATGCGTTTGTTTAGTCTTTATGGCGGTATGTTTTAGAATTAGGGTTCCACAAATTAGCTGCCAATCATATTGGCTTTTAATTGCTCGGACAGACCCGGGGTGCTCTGAGCTGCCACGGCTGACTTTTCTGGAGTCCAGTGGTTCTTTATGCAAGCAGCAAATCAAAATCATGTCCAAGCAGGGTCTGGGGACAGCATGGGGCTCTGATCTCAGCCTCTCACATCTGGGATACAGGTTACTTAACCTCTCTCTGCCTCTCGTTCTTCTTCTTGATATGGGCTGTTGGGAGCTCAGATTGAAGAATCATAAAGCCCTTAAAATGTGAGCATCCCGTGCCAAGAATTCAGTCAGTAGTGAATGAAACGCTGAGCCTTGAAATTGGTGGGAAATAAATTTTACCTTCCGGTACCCCTGCTGCGAGGCTTTTCTGGGCACGGTCACCAGGTGGAGAAGGGAAGGGTTGGGTTTCCACAGCCCAGAATGCCTGGTGATACACTAAGATTCAAAACAGTAGGGTTTTTTTTTTTTTTTAAAAAGTATTCAACACACCGTGAATGCCCTCAACATTTCACGCTGCCGCTGATGGTAGGCATGGCACTCTGCTTCCTCCCCCTTTTATCATTTGGTACTTTGAAGGTGGCTTTTTTTGGGTCTTTTCCTCTATTTTAGTGGTTCTCCAACTTGAGGCCCTTCAGAATCTTCTGGAGGACTTGTTAGCACAAAGCCTCCCCCCGGGGGGTGGGGGTGGGGGAGCGAGAAAGGGAGAGGTAACTGGGATGACTTGCGTGTCTAACAAGTTCCCAGGTGATGCTGATGCTGCTGGTCCAGGGACCACACTTTGAAAACCACTGCTCTATCTGACATGAAATTTTTACTCAGGAAATTTCCCTCCCAAACCCAGCTTTCCCCAGAAGCGCTGACCATGGGATCGGCAGAGGGTCACCAGTTTGAAAGGACAAGATGGAGGATGTAAACGTGTATGGCTTTTGGTTGTCTGCAGTGGGGTCTCTTGAGAGAGTCCCGTAATTTGGAGTGTGACTCGCTGCAAACGTAGGACCCTGAGGTAGTCACAGAATAAAGATTCTAAACATAGAGCTTAAGAAGGTGGAGATCACTAAACCAAGGTTTCAGAAAACGTGTGGCAGGCGGGCACTGTAGTATCTTTCTGGCCAAGGGGCACCCAGTCTGCCTAAGTGGAGGGCCTGGAATGTTCCGGAGGAAGGCAGGCTTTTCTCAGCATTTTGGAAAAGCGGCCTCACTGTGGGCAGAGGCGTGTGGGCGAGGCGTGGGGCTGTGGCTGGAGCTGGGCATTGGACGGGCAGGCCCGAGGCGTGTTCTCCTAGGAGGGCTCTCAGCAGTGTGCACTTCAGGGGATGGTGTGTGTGTGTGTGTGGGGGGGGACATACTGCCTTTGCAGCCTCTGACTTCTGAAGAGAACCGTGCAAACCTCAAGCGGATTCACCAGCTTAACAACAAAATTAAGTAGAGCTTTCTCTGGTTCTTAGACACTTCTCCCTCTCATTCTCTCTCTGGAGTTGACCCCATTTAAAAATGTTATTAGGTTTTTAATCAGGTTCCATGATGATGTGCTTTAGACAAGGTTAGAATCTAACCATTTAGAAAGGCACAAACAAGGAGAATACAGCAGTCCCCTTCATCCGTGGGGGATGGGTCCCGAGACCCCCCGGGATGCATGAAGCTACCGATTGTACCAAAACCTGTGTGTACGAAGTTTTCTTCTGATACGCACATACCTAGGGTCAAGTTTAATTTATAAGTTAGGCACAGGAAGAGAGTAACAATAACATAGAACTACACGCCATAATGAAAGTTACGTGAACGCGGTCCGTACCGTACTCACCCTCGTGGTGATGCGAGGTGATGAGATGCCCACGCGATGACGAGTCTCAAGTGAAATGAGGGTCACAGTCGACGTGGTGACCGAGAGGGCTGCCGCCTGGCGGGCGGGGAGGGTGCCCGGCGTGGAGACACTGGGCAAAGGGATGGACGGGGGCAGCGTGAGGTTTCGTCTCGCCGCTCCGAACGGCTCTTGGTTTAACGCGTTCGAATCGCTCCTGGAATTTCCCGTTTGATATTTTCAGGCCGTGGGTAACGGAAACCAGAGGGCCAACCCGTGGGTAAGCGGGGACCACTGTCCTGCCTGCTCAGCCTGGGTTAAGGACGGAGGCGGCCCTGTCCCCTCTCGGGGAGCCAGCCCCGAGACGGGGACTCCCGTAGTTGGCTTCGTTCCCTCTGTCCCGGCTCCCCAGCGGCAGCGGCTCAGGGCCAGTACGGAGAGGTGGCCGGGGCATGCGGCCACCTCTTTTAAGGCGGTGGAGGGATTCGCAAGATGTTGGTGTATGTGTCGAACATTCTGGCTGTTCTGTGCAGAGGGGGTTGGGCTGAAATGGATCTGGGGAGACCAAAACGGGGGGGGTGCAATTCTGAAGAACCCCCCGGGGGCCCGTGAACACACCGTCCTGAGCCTCGCCCTCCCCGAGCCCACGCGGCAGGTGTGCAGATTCTGCCTTTCCCTCCTGCCGATGCTGCCACCACAGACTGCACTGCGAGTGGCACTAGCTCGGACTCTGTTGGTGGCCAGGGAGCTGGCGAGTGGATAGATTCTCAGAGACATGCAGTTTTCTCATTTTAAGGAGAAGGCAGGAAGACCTTCCTGAAAAACTGGGACTCTCTTTCGTCTGAAGTTACTTGTCCCCAAGTGTAACTTGGTGCACATTTCAGAGATGCTGTAGCAATTAGGATGAGGTGGGGAGGAGGGGGGAGGACAGGGCCTCCCAGAAGCGGCAGACTCACCTCCTGGAACTCCAAGGTGGCGGAGCTCAGGGCAGCTCTGCTTAACCCTGGCTCCGTCTGGGTCACCCTGATGTGCAGGGTTTGCCCTGGGCTCGTGTGTGTCCTTCCCTCTGTCCTTCTATGGAACAACAGCACAGCACAGAGGGTACACAGAACTTGGGGTAGCGGAGTGGCCCTGGGACGCTCTGTCCCATAGAAAGCCAGAGAGATGGACATGCTCTTTTCCCTTAATGTTTCGGAAAGGATGCTAGCCAGCCCGGTGACTGTGTCTGTAAACCCCTCCCGTGGCTCCGAACTATGTATGGCGGTGTCACAAGGGTGATTTAAGTTGGGTACAAAAATACTTGGACTCTGGAGACCCCATTAGTTTTCCAGTGCACCCGGGTCCTCGGCTGGGAGGCCCTGGAAGAAAGAAGCCCACCTGTCAGCACAAGTGACAGGTCCCATTACCCAGGATGGGGAAAGAAAGCCCACCTGTCGGCGCAGGTGACAGGTCGCATTACCTAGGACAGGAGTGTGTGACAGATGGACACCCTAGGAAGGGTCCCCTTGTGCTTGGCTCGCATCCGGTGGGGACACCTGCTGGATGGAGAGCCGTGGAATCCCCACACTGAAAGAAAGGCACCTGGGACCGTCCAGGAAATAGATGTGTTCCCTGGCTAGGGGACTACGAAAGGTCCCCGTCTCTCCAGGAGTGTCCCCCAACACCCCTATGCTGTAATCAAGGCCTCTATTCCCTCCGCTTTGCCCTTTTTAGGGCTCCCACCACCACTCATCAAAACGAAGTCTCCTTGTCACCACTGCGCATTCCCAGTACCTCACAGGAAACGTTCAGTTTGGGGGTGCCGAACCCTTGTGAGGGCCCACAGGTCCGCGGCACAGGGGGAAGCCAGTAGCATCCGTTTCTCCGCAGAAAGCTAATGCTGTCAGGAGCAGCTTTTCCTTTAAAAACAGCAGTTTGTGTTGGTGGACACACAGCCTCAGGGCGCCTGTGTCTTTGTGGGAGCCCCTGCTCCAGGGCAGACCTCCGGCTGGGGTCTGGAGGGGTTGGCGGTGTCCCAGCGATGATGAGAGCCTTCGCGGGGGGCTTGGGGGCACTGGCGCCCGGTGTGCTGCCTGTGGTGGGGTGTGACCCTGGTGTTGTGAAGTAGCCGTTCTCTGATCGGCAGCGGCCTGATTCACAACACCAGCTGCCCCACCGCACCGAGCTGGGGAGCGGTCCGTGGGCGAGGGCTCGTCCATCTCCTCGGTGATGCTCCTGGATGCGGAGAGGGGGGAAGAGAGCAGCCACGGGTTAGAACCAGAATGCAAGCCGATTCGACGCTGCACCTCCTCCTCCATCCCCGTCTGACTGATTTTTCTTTTCCGTTGCGTCCTTTGCCAGCCTTCCTATCCCCCGGGGCCGTGGGTGGGTAGCAGTGGCTCCAGGGAGCGTTGTGCATTGCTGCTTCCCTGGGAAGGGTCTGCTCCCTTTGCGGGATCTTCAAAGGGGGACACAAGCCTCCACAGCTTCCGGATCTCTGCCCTGGTGGGTGTCATGGTAACCAATGATTTTTAAGGCCCATCAGTAAGTTTTTCCTCACTGATATTTGTACGGGAGGGTCACAGGGATTCCTGCTACTCTATTGCCAAACACAGAGACCCGAGACCCTTCTCACCTCGGGTTCTGAGTAACAACTCTGCCTAGATCCCTCCCTCTCGATGTTTCTGCCTGTCCTGGGTCCTCAGACCTCGAAAGCCCTGTGGGGTAGCTCCCATGTTTACTAAGGATGACCAGGGTCTGAACGGAACCTTCTAAAGATGAAGACTAGCTCGCTAAATCCTCCAAAGGCCGGAAATGCAACCCAACCACAAAATAAAGGTGGCCACTGCAGATCTGGACAGTCATGCAAACCCAAAGGAACAGACTGGCCGAAAAAGAAACCAGGCTGTCCACGTGAAGACAATTAAGCATCACCGTGCCCTGCCTTTCAGCAGGCGACCGGCTGGGCTTGTCCTCGCGCTTCGGAGGGGAGGTACTGCGAGTCTGTACGGGAGGCACTCGGCAGTAAGGTGACGTTGGAACTCTCCCTTTGATGTCTGCTTGGCTTTTAGCACCACTATGACATTAGATAACATAGATCGACATGAAAATAGCATTTAAAGTTTAATCCCTATTTCCAGGTGTCGATAAACACTTTTAAATGAGCAGCTCTTTGGCCCCAAATGGCTCCTGCCTGCTGCGTGGTTCTTCGTTCTCCAATTAAAAAAAAAAAAAAAATCACATTTTCCACTTTCTGCCATCTATCTTGGAATCTGCTTTATTTTAAGGACGCAAAGCTGGCAAGTTCCTAGTACTAGATGTGGCACAGAAGTTCTGCCAAAGTTCTCGCTGGAATCGAGGGAGGCAGAAACTTTGAGTAATTCATCAATCACGGCTGAACACTGCGCCACGCAAACCACTGTGGCCGCAGCGTCCAGAAAAGTCTTTTTTGTTATATCTACTATCAAAGTATCCCCTGTGGGGACATTAGGCCGTAATCCTGCACCGGGGCCTCTGTGGTCCACAGCACTGCCCAGCTGGGGGTTGCTGCCCCACAGGGGTGGCACCGACGAGGCTCCCAGGCAGGACACAGACGAGCTGTGCACTCACTGTGTACTGGGAGTGAAGGGTGCTATGTCCAGGCAGGGGCTGTTCTAGGTGCTTCACACCCTGTGAAGGTCGCGATCTGTCACTGTGCCCACTTGGTGAGGAGTGGGACGTTTTCAGCAGGATGAAGGGACTTATGTGGTCCGTCAACAGTGGGAGGAGGTGAACACCTGTTCTCTGGCGTGCAGTGTGGACTAGCAGGTGGCTGTGCAGCACTGTGGTTGAGCACTGGGATTAGGAGGCAGGTAGACCTGGGTGTCATTCAGCCCCATGGAGTGGTGGCCCTGCTGGAACATAGCCTGTTCCCTCCCACCCCAGGGCCTTTTTACCTATTGTGTTCTCCCCGAGGAACTCAGCTACCCCAGGGGCATTGTAAGAAAATATAAGATTTCCGGGGTTCCAAAATTCTGCGCCAATTTTAACCAAAGCCTTTTATCTCTTAATTTTCCACTTCGGCCTCCTTAGGTTAGTCCTTCTTCACCTATTGCTTGGTAGGGTCAAGCCAGCTAATTCTGTGGGCTTTATTTTTATTTTTATTTTTAACGATCACTCGGCATAGACAGTCCCAAGGACAGGGCATTTATCTAAGCTTTGTGACATCGGAGTTCTCCAATCAACAAAGCATTCTGCTACCCATTACTTCTGGAAAAACAGGTTGATTTTCTCACCGTTCCCTCCCAGATTGACCGAGGGGCAATGTGGATTTCATTTGGTGCTGGACAGCTGCCCTAATCTGTGTGGGGAGACAGGGAGGGGTTCTGGGCTCCCTTCTCCCCCGCCCCTCACTCCAAGACCCTGCTTCATTTGGTTTGGGAGTGAAGCTAGGAACGCACTCCTGACCCCAGGGATTCTGATAAACCCGATTTGGAAACTGCTGCTCTGAATCTAGGCTCTGTTAAAAACCCATGTTCCTAATGAGCCTCAGTGCAGTGGGAGTCTGACGTGGCTTTAATATCTTCGGAGGAACATTAACTCTTGCCCACATGGCAGGCGCCGTTGGCGCTGTGCACCCCTGATCCCGGGCACAGCATGCCCTAAGCCTGGGGCTTCCCTGGATCAGAAAAGGGACAATGTGGTCAGGCTGTGCCCGGGTGGCTGGGTGCCAGGAGGTAACACCCTGGAGCAGAGATGCACTGGAGTGAGAGGACCAGGACCCCCTCTTGTCCCACACAGGCTCACAGAAGTCCCCACCGGCTCACGCCCTGGGGCACACCACCATCTTTGTCGGCTCCTACACTTCCTCCTCCCCAGTCTCTCTCAGTGCTTCCCGGACCCAGGTCCCAACACTCAGCTGTGCATTAGAGTCTGCGCTAAGTGTATTTTAAGTGCATCGACGTTTTGAATGGATAGCTCTTACGTCGTTCCCATAGCCACTTCCATCAGGGCGGGACCAAGGCGAGGAGAGCGAGGAAAACACTCGGGCCAAGCTTGCTCTGGCCCCAGCAGGACCTCCTCAAGTTCTGTGTCCTGGGCTCTCTTGCTTGCTCACCCTGGTCCCGTTCTGACTTTCAGAGATTCAGAACGCAGAAATCAGGCAAAACAACCCATTGCAAGTAGGTATTTTCTAAAGTATATTGTAGCTATGTTTCTTCACTGCTTTTTCATAGACAGTAACCCTTCAAATGGGAGACCAAAGCTAAGGCATCAGGATCATTCTGCATGGTCAGTAAGTCACACACGCTGTCGCGGGCATTGAAGACAGCACCTCTACTCCAGGACAAGGGCAACAATAAATCCGAAGGTAGCCTGTGAAGCCTATTTGCTTTAGCCTGTCTTGGCCGATGCCTTCCAGGTAGGCTTTAAAATGACAACTCCTGGTTCAAAGGGGACTGCCTGGCTTGCCGAGCCCAGCCCGGAGCTTGTTAGCACAGTCAATATCGTATGCAAATAGACTTCCCGCTTCGGTCATGCCAGTCCATTCATTCAGCCCCTTGTCGGCTACATCTTTATCCTTGGCAGGTTAATCCCGCCAAACATGCCTTCGCCGTAGCACATGTCACGCTGTGCCTGTGTCCGACAATGCCATTTCGCTAATCCTGTTGTATCAGCTTTGTGGCCCCGTCTGGTCGATCCAGTGGTGGGAAAAGTGCACATAAGGTCTTTGCCAAGCCCTCCCTCCTACTCTGGTACTACCCATTTTTTGTTTTTTTGCTTTTTTTTTTTTTTAAAAAAATATGGTTTTAATTAAATGGTGTGAACGTTAACCACAGTGTTTGGACAGCCGCCAACACCAACGTCTTTTGGACAAGAATGTCGACGCTCTCAGCAGGCCTCCAAACTCTTCCCAGCAGCCTCGCCCAGCCGTCAGCCAGACGTGTTTAAATGGGAAAGGTTAAGACGGAAAACTCCCCTAGACTCCACATCTTAAGGGCTCAAAGACGACTGGACGGATGGCAATTGCATCGGCCATTATCTTTGGTGCCGACCTCTTTAGTGGAATCATTAGCAGGAGTTAGTGGGAAAGGTATGTCCCTTCTTGCAGTCAATCACCTTCGTCAGGTGTTTACCTGACACAGAAGCGCAGTATCTCCATGACCTACAGTGTCCTGCTCCTCTAGTCTGTGGCCTGGCAGGGTTAGCAGCCCGGGCCTTGCCAACAGATTTGCCCAGGTTCAAAGCTTGGTTGGACCACTTTCTACGTGTGGCGTCAGGCAAGTCGTTTATCCTTTCTGGCCCTGCTTTCCTCACTTGTAAAATGAAGATCACCACGGTACTGCCACATGAGACCGCCACAAGGATTCAGTGAATTAATACTCGTTACGCACTCTTACTTGCTGGCGCACACACAGCAAGCCCTGGGTAAACATGAGCTAATATTATGTGAAGCTTGCCCTAGAACATGTGCAAAGATCATGGCGAAATGACACATGGGCATGTCTTTTAGGGTAAATGCCGTTCTCATGCCTAATTACAAAAATGTGGCTATGGGAGCCCTGTCTTGTCTCCCTACCACTGGTGCCTGTGCTACCCCTGGTGGCCTTCAGGAGGGACGGGCGTGCGCAGGTGGTCCAGGGTGGAAAAGCACAGGGCTCTGTGATTAGATTCCCAGGGACCGAGTCCTGAGGCTGCTACTGCGTGACTCTGGGCCAGGTGCTCGACCTTTGAGCCTCACAATTCCATTAGAAACGGGGGACGCAGTTCTACATTGCACGATTGTTTTGAGGATTCAGGGAAAAACGACACGTGAGGTGCATGGCACGCCACCGAGAGCATAGTAATTGCCCCATAAATAATGGCTATTTTGGCTACAGAGTCTCCTGCAAGGTGCCAGGGCTTCCCTCTCCAACCCTCCCTCCATCTGCCTTCACGGAGATGGTGAGAGTTACGTGGGATCATGTAAGGAAAGCTGCCAGCACAGGGCCTGGCTTCCAACTCAAAAGATGGAGCCACGTTCGCTGCTGTTAAACCATAGCTCACCCTGGCTCGTTTCTTATCCCGAAGGTCCTCAGCCCCATAGAGTCCCTTTGGCATTTGTCTCTAGTCCGAGCCCTGCTAAGACCTGTGAGTGGTTTTTTAAATGACAGTATGTGTGTGTATGTGAAGGTGTACCCGTGTTTGAATGTGAGCTGAATCTGCACTCTAGGCATTTTTTATGACAACCTCGAGGGTGGAGGATTCAACCTGATTGGTATTGTGGTTTGGATTTCGCCCTCCATGTGAGGAGAGATTTTTGCTGCTGAAAGGAGCTGTATGCTTCCCCTGGCAACCCAGCCACCAAACACCACCTACTTAACCTGGATCTTGCTAGATCTTCTTTTTATATATAAAAAAATTTAAAACAATTTCAATTACAGTTGACATACAATATTAGTTTCAGGTGTACAGCATAGTGATTAGATCCTTTATATAATTTACAAAGTCTAGAGCCATGACACACCATACAGTTATTACAATATTATCGACTATATTCCCTATGCTGTACTTCACAACCCCGTGACTTTTGTAACGACCAATTTGTACTTCTTAATCCTTTCTCCTTTTTTTCACCCAGCCCCCAACCCTCTTCCCGTTTGGCAACCATCAATTTGTTCTCTGTATCTGAGTTTATTTCTACTTTGTTTGTTCATTTATTTTGTTTTTTAGATTCCACATGTAAGTGAAATCATATATTGTTTGTCTTTCTCTGACTTATTTCACTTAACACAATACCTTTCAGGTCCATTCATGTCATTGCAAATGGCAAGATTTCATTTTTTTTTTTTTTATGGCTGAGTAACATCCCATTGCATGTGTGTATGTACGTACACACATACATACATACACACACACATACCACATCTTCTTTATCCATTTGTTTACTGATGTACATTTTGATTCCATATGTTGGCCATTGTAAATGATACTTCAATGAACATAGGGGTACATATGTCTTTTCAAATTAGTGTTCTGGATTTCTTCAGATAAACACCCAGAAGTGGAATCGCTGAATCATATGGTAGTTCTATTTTTAACTTTTTGAAGAACCTCCATACTGTTTTCCGTATGGCCTGCACAAGCCCATCAACAGTGCAGGAGGGTTCCCTTTTCTCCACATCCTCACCAACACTTGTTTGTTGATGACAGCCATTCTGACAAGTGTGAGGTGGTACCTCACTGTGGTTTTAATTTGCATTTCCATGATGATTAGTGATGTTGAGCATCTTTTCGCTTCTTTTTTGGCCATCCGTATGTCCTCTCTGGAGATATGTCTTTTCAGGTCCCCTGCCCATTTTTTAATTAAATCGTTTGTCTTTTTGGTATTAAGTTGTACGAGTTTCTTATACATTTTGGATACTAACCCCTTATTGTATGTATCGTTGGCAAATATCTTCTCCCATTTGGTAGGCTGTCTTTTCATTTGTTGATGGTTTCCTTCACTGTGCAAAAAACTTTTCAATTTGATGTAGTCCCATTTGTTTATTTTTTTCTTTTGTTTCCCTTGTCCAAGGAGACATATCCAAAAATATATTACTAAGAGCAATGTCACAGTTTATCGTCTATGTTATTCTTAGAGTTTTATGATTTGGGGTCTTACATTTAAGTCTTTAATCCATTTTGAATTTATTTATATAAGGTGTAAGAAAAGGGTCTAATTTCATTTTTTTTTTGCATATGTCTTGTGTTCCCAACACCATTTTTTAAAGAGACTGTCTTTAACCCATTGTATATTCTTACCTCCTTTGTCATATATTAATTGATCATATAGGCATGAGTTTATTTCTAGGCTCTCTATTCTGTTCCATTGATCTATGTGTTTCCTTTAATGTCAGTACGATATTGTTTTGATTACTATGGCCTTGTAGATCAGTTTGATATCAGGTAGTATGATACCCCCAGCTTTATTCTTCTTTCTCAAGATTGCTTTGGCTATTTAGGGACTTTTGTGGTTCCATATAAATTTTAGCATTATTTCTTCTAGTTCTGTGAAAAATACCATTGGCATTTTGACAGAGATTGCAATGAATCTGTAGATTGCTTTGAGCAGTATGACATTTTAATGATGTTAATTATTCTGATCCACAAGCAGAGTATATTCTTCCATTTATTTGTATCTTATTCAATTTTTTCAATGTCTTATAGTTTTCCGAGTACAGGTCTTGCACTCCTTGGTTAAATTTATTCCTAGGTATTTTATTCTGTTTGATATAATTGTAAGTGAGATTTTCTTAGTTTCTTTAAGACAGTTCATTATTAGTATCTAAAAATGCAACCTATTTCTGAATGTTAATTTTATATCCTGCTACTTTACTGAATTCATTTATTAGTTCTAATAGTTTGATGGAGTCTTAGGGTTCTCTACATATATTATCATGTCATTTGCAAATAATAAGTTTTACTTCCTTTCCAATTTAGATGCCTTTTATTTTTTGTCTGATTGCTATGGCAAGGACTTCCAATGCTATGTTGAATGGTATCTGAAAAAGATTTCACCTTTTCACTATTGAGTATCAAGTTATGTGGGTTTGTCATATATGGTCCTTATTATGCCAAGGTATGTTCCCTTTATCCCTACTTTGCTAGTTTTTATCATAAATGGAGGTAGGATTTTGTTAAATGCATTTTCTGCATCTATTGATATGATGTGATTTTTATCCTTCATTTTGTTTCAGGTGTATCACATTGATTTGGGGATATTGAACTAAACTTGTTTCTCAGGAATAAATCTCACTTGATCATGGTGTATGATTTTTTTAATGTATTGCTGAATTTGGTTTGCTAATATTCTGTTGAGAATTTTTGCATCTATGTTCATAAGGGATATTGGCCTATAACTTTCTTTTTTGTAGTCTTTGTATCAGGGTAATGCTGGCTTCATAAAATGAGTTTGGGAGCCTTCTTCAATTTTTTTGGAAGGACAGGTATTAATTATCCTTTGAATTTTTGGTAAAGTTCACCTGCGAAGCCATCTGGTCCAGGACTTTTGTTCGTTGGGAGTTTGATTACTGATTCAATTTTGTTAGTAGTTATTGTTCTGTTCAGTGTTTCTATTTCTTTCAGTCTTGGAAGATTGAATGCTTACAGAATTTTATCTATTTCTTCCAGGTTGCTCAATTTGTTGGTGTATATAATTGTAGTATTTTCTTATAATCCTTTGTATTTCTATGGTGTCAACTATCACTTCTCTTTTATTTCCGATTTCATTTATTTGGGCCTTTTTTTTTTTTTTTCCTGCTGAGTCTGGCTAAAGGTTTATAACTTTATCTTTTCAAAGAACCAGCTCTTGGTTTCATTGATATTTTCTATGATTTTTAGACTCTATTTCCACTATGATCTTTATTATTGCCTTCCTTTTACTCACTTTGGAATTTGTTTGCTCTTCCTTTTCCATTGTATTTAGGTGTAAGGTTAGATTGTTAATTTGAAATTTTTCTCGTTTCTTAAGGTAGGCCTGTATTGCTATAAATTTCTCTGAACTGCTTTGACTGTGTCCCATAGATTTGGGGTTGTTGTGTTTTCATTTTCATTTGTCTCAAAGTATCTTTTGACTTCTCCCTTGATCTCATTGTTAACCCATTCATTGTTTAGTAGCCTGTTATTTAGATTCCAGGTGTTTCTGGATTTTTTAGTTTTCTTTTTTGTAATTGATTTCTAGTTTCATACCCTTGGAATTAGAGAAGATGCTTGCTATAATTTCAATCTTCTTAAATTTATTGAGACCATTTTCGTGGTCTAACATGTGTTCTATCCTGGAAAATGTTCCATGTGCCCTTGAAAAGAATGTATATTCTGCTGTTTTTGGGTGAAATGCTCTAAAAATACAAATTAAATTCATCTGGTATAATGTGTCATTTGAGGACAGTTTCTCTGTTGATTTTCTGTCTAGATCTATCCATTGATGCCAGTGGGGTGTTAAAGTCCTCTACTATTATTGTCACTCTCCCCCTTTATGTCTGTCAGTATTCGCTTTATATATTTAGGTGCTCCTACGTTGGGTGCATAAATGTTTACAAGAGATGTCCTCTTGTTGGGTTGATCCCTTTATCGTTATGAAATGCCCTTCTTTGTCTTTTGTTACAGAATTTGAGTATTTTGTCTAAGTACTGCTACCCTAGTTTTTTTTCCATTTCCACGAAATATCTTTTTCCATCCCTTTAAATCATCTGTCTTTTGATCTGAAGTGAGTTTTTTGTAAACAGCATATGTAGTATCTTGTTTTCTTATCCATTCAGCTAACCCATGTCTTTCGATTGGAGTATTTAATCCATTTAAATGATTATTGATAGGTCTGTAGTTATTGCCATTTTATTATTCACATTTATGTTCTTTACTTCTTAACGAAGCCGCTTTAACATTTCTTGTAATACTGGTAGTGGTCAATTCCTTTAGCTTTTTCTTTCTCTCTCCTTAAGTTTTAAATGACAGCCTTGCTGTGTGGAGTAGTCTTGGTTGTGGGTCTCTGCTTTTTATTTCTTTGAATATTTCATACCAATCTCTTCTATCTAGTCTGTGAAGTTCTGTTGGAAAATCAGCTGACAGTCTTATGGGAGCTCCCACAAGTTAGTACGTAACTAATTGCCATTCTCTTGCTGCTTTTAGATTCTTCGTCTTTAACCCTTGACATTTTAATTATGAAGTGTCTTGGTGTGGGCCTCTTTGGGTTCATCTTGTTTGGGATTCTGCACTTCCTGGACTAGGATGTCTATTTCCTTTGGCAGGTTAGGGAAGTTTTCAGTTATTATTTCTTCAGATAATAGTTTTCAATCCCTTGCTTTCTCTCTTCTCCTTCTGGCACCCCTATGATGTAAATGTTGCTTGATGTTGTCGCAGAAGTCCCTTAAACTATCCTTATTTTTAAAAACTTTTTTCTTTTTGTTGTTCCAATTGGGTATTTTCTTCCAGGTTGCTAATTCAATCTTCTGCTTCATCTAATATGCAGTTGATTCCCTCTAATGTAGTGGTCCCCAACCTTTTCGGCACCAGGGACTGGTGCTCCTATGTGAATCTAATGCCTGATGATCTGAGGTGGTGATGCTAGTGCTGGGGAGCAGCCGAAAATACAGATGAAGGTTTGTTCACTGGCCCACCGCTCACCTCCTGCTGTGTGGCCAGGTTCCTAACAGGCCACAGACCAGTGCATGGCCCAGGGGTTGGGGACCCCTGCTCTAATGTATTCTTCGTTTCTGACTAGTTCTTTATATTTTATCTTTGTTGACGTTCTCAGTTCATCTATTCTTTCCCTAAATTCACTGAGCATCCTTATGACCAGTGCTTTAAATTTTGTATCTGGTAGATCACCTGTCTCTATTTTATTTAGTTATTTTTCTGGAGTTTTGTCCTGTTCTTTCATTTGGGACATGTTTCATTTTCATTTTGGCTGCTTCCTTGTGTTTCTATGCATCAAGTAGATGTGCTAAGACTCCCAATCTTGGCAGACTGGCCTTATGTAGTAGGTGTCCTATGGGGTACAGTCTTCCTGGTCACCTGAGCTGGGTGCTTTCTCAATGTCTCTTGTGTGGGTTGTTTGTGCCCTGCTGGTGTATTTGAGCCTTGACTGCTGTTGGCATGACAGTGGGTGCGTTGGATCCTCAGGCTGGTGAGCTGTGAGCACTGGCTGTGACCACAGTGGAGGCGCTGGCCCCACAAAGCAGAAGTTGCTTTACCAGGACTCTGGTGCCAGCCGAGTCTGCCCTTCAGGTATATGGAGCTGATTGGATGCTGCTCTAGTATGGGCTGAAGCTGGCCACCAGGTGTGTTGGTTTTACAGTCTCTTGGGAGGGGTTCCAGCGCAGGACAAGTTTAGCTGAAGCGTAAGCCCAACTTGGGGCCTCCCGGAAGGAGCTACAAAGTGATACGTGGTTGGTTGTCACTTATGCTGGGCTTGCAGATTCCTGGGAAAGGCTATACCGTGAACCAAAGCTGGCTGCCACAAGTGCTGGGCTTGGGACCTTTTGGGGAGCACCACAATGTGAGTTAATGCCAGCTGCCACTTGTGCTGGGCTTGTGGCCACGTGGTTGAAGTTATATGCTAAGCCAAGACTGGCTAGCACTTGTGCCTGGCTTGGGGCCACCTGACGGGAGTTACAATGCAAGTTGGGAATGGTTGCCAATTGTGCCAGGCTTGGGGCTGCTTAGCAAGAGGTATAGGGCACACTGAGGCCAGCTGCTGCTTGTTTAGGATTTGGGACCTTTGAGAGATTTTAGGAAAGTCCTCTGTGCAAGCCGAGGCAGGCCACTTGTGTAGAAAAGCCATTGAAAAACATTTGGCCAGGAGTGCGAGCTGGGTAAGGTCTTGGAATCCCCTGATTCCCCTGTGGGGTGAACAGTGTTAGCCAGATTAATGGAGAGCTCAGATTTGGCTGCCACCTGCACCTACCAGTTGTGTGTCAATAAAGGAACAATGGCTCCTGCCAGCACTTTCATCCCTGGAGAGAGCTGTCCTGACCCATGTCCCCCAAGCCCTTGACGTGAAGCTAGTTAACTTAGTTCCTTCCTGCATGTCCCTGGTGTTTTTCAAGCTGCCACCCCTGTGCTAGAGCCAAAGTACGAGTCTGTGAGTGAGTCTGTGTGCAGGCCACTCCAGGGGATGCTAGGTCTGCAGCGGCCCTCCATCACCTTCAAATGCAGTCCCTCCTGGATTTCACAGCTGGATGTTATGGAAACTCCTCTTCCCAGCACCGGGACCTCGGACTGGGAAGCCTGGTGTAAGGCTGGGACCTCTTGCTCCTCAGAAGGAACCTCCATAGCTGAGATATCCCTCTTGTTTCTTCACTGCCACACTGTGGGTGTGGGACCTGCCTGGTCTGCATCTCTGCCCTTCCTACTAGTCTCTACATGGCTTCTTCTTTATATCCTTAGTTACAGGACTTCTGTTCAGCTTGTCTTCAAGTTGTTCGCAGGGTGATGGTTGTATAATTTAGTTGTAATTTTGATGTGGTCATGGGAGGAGGTGAGCACAGCATTTACCTACTCCACCATCTTGGCTGGAAGTTCAAATCTTCTAATAAAATCATGTCATTAGCTAAGAACTTACTATGTCCTAGTTATCAGGCTTTACACTTCAGTCACTATGTCATTGAATTCTAGTTGAGGTGAGACAATAATGTTTTACCGATAGCTTGCCCCAAGTCACAGCTAGACAGTGCCTGCATTGCTGCTGGCTCTCCAGGCCACTAGGCTACACAATACACCTTTGATGTGATGCCATTTCCTCTACTGGGCATTCAGGTCAAGGGTGGACATCCCAAAGTACCAACTCCGTTCATTATTTATTTGTTCCAAGTTATAGCTATTCCAAATACAATGTTTCCTTTTTCTTTTTTGATGAATCCCGTAGTTAGGGTTTGTTTTTTTTTTTTTTTTTTTTTGAGGAGGTGGGTAGAGGGTAATATAGTTTTAAAAAGGCTCTTTTTCTACAAAAATTAGGAAATTTCAGCATCCAGCATGCTACAGTGATTACCTTATATATCCCAAGTCTATTGCACAGATCTTAATCCAGTTTTCATTTGCCAATCTCTTGAATAGAACGTGTTTGCAATACTTCATGCTAATTAAAACATGACAGAATCAAGCTATTTGCAGAATCAGCAGTTCTCACTCAGGCCTTCGTGATTCAGGCAAGTCCAACGGGGCACATCTGCGTGTTGCCTTGGTGAGAATTCCTGCTGAGAGGGGCAGTCCATCTAGGTTGGTCTTGAGAGAGCCATGCTTACTTAGCAGAATGCAAACATCTCTGAACTTTGCTTTCTGGATAAAAGGCAGCATTAGCTTTCCCACTGCATTTCCTCCGGCAGGATCGATCCCACATCCCAGGCTGGTGCGTGAAGCTCCTCCTCGCAGTGGATTGCTGGATCTGAGTGCAGTTCTGAGGGGGAGGGGTGGGAGCAGGGTGATCAGCGCCGAGGTTGGAGAAGCCTTCTCCCTGCCATGTGCTGCAGGGAGCTTTTTTTAGTGGTTGGTTCACTGTCAGAAAAAGAAATTTAACTTGTCATGAATGCTACTTTAGCATCATGAAGGGAGTTTATGGTTTCTTCTTTTCTACAGTGTCAGTTTGGTGCGTTAGTTGTGGGGTTTTTTTTTTTTTTTTTCCTCCCCTCTGTTCTTTTTCCGTCACATCAAAGTTGGCTAAATCCGGTCTCTTTGGTGTTTCTAGGAATATGCTCAGCACTCGTGTCCTGTCAGAGGGACAGAAGTGCTTAGGTTTCTCTGCTCCAAAGGATCTGACAATTTCATACAATTGAAAGAGACCTGCTTTTGACTTTGCTCTGCTTTTCTAATCCTTCACTGAATTTGAAAATGCTTGAAGGTTCTTGAATTTTCTTTGACTGCGGTCATTTCAGTTCCCGGGCTTGTGGGGGGCGGGGCTGTGTGGAAGGGGGTGATGCCAGGAAAGTGACAGTCCCACATGTATCCATGACGGGCGGCGAAGACTGAGGCACTCTGAGTCTCCAGAAGGGTTGCCGGCTCGACGCCTTTCCTAAAGAATTCTATTACTATTTTAAGAACGAGAATGTAAGAATGCAAATGTAAGAAAACCTTGCTTTAAAGAAACCCAATACATGGAAGCCTCCATTTGTACAAAAACTCCCTAAGGAGTGACTTCTTTAAGAGATCCAGGACCCTGTTAAAAAGCAAGTTTGCGTGATTCCTTGAAGACTAAGTGGGACGCGCTTCATTTTGAGGTTGTGCCCGCTGTACGAAGAGGCACATCTGCGTTTCTCTCTGGAAAGGATGTCTTTTAAAAACGCCCCTCCCTCCCCTGTGTCCCAGAAGACATACTGACAAGGTGGTGGGGGTGGGGGGGGGTAGGGGATTAACCCACATTGACAATAGGAGGATTACTGCCTCACCCCGTGTGTGACAAACGCCTGTAAGACAGGCCCATCTCCATTTTCCTCTCAAACGCAAAGCCCCATCGCCCGCTGGCTGGAGCCGACTGACCTCTCCTGTTCCTCCGCCCGCCCCGGACCTGGGGGCAGACCTGCTGCACCAGCCCGCTCCCGGCACGGACGGAGGTGGCGTTGGGTGGGCCTGGCGCTCCGCAACCCCTCGGGGACAGGTGAGCTGCTCTGCGTTCAGCCTGGCTTTGGTCCTTGGCGTTTCTGTTGCCAGAGGGTAAAGTGCTTTCTTGTCAGACAAAACGTACACTGGGGAAGCTCCACCGAGCAGTTTTCCTCAGGGAAGAAAAGAAGTTGTTTGAAAGCAACAGCAGAGGCCCGGCTGGGCAGTTTCTGTTCTCCGCAGAGACTTACTTTTTCTCTTTTGAAAGCCCTGCTCCCTCCCACAATTCCTGGCCACGGAGTCCCGGGGGATTCCTCCTGCGAGGTTCTAAGGCCTCTGTCAGGACAGGTGTGCACTCTGCTCCCTCCAGGATTTCTCCCAGGAAATTATAAAACATATAGCAACGAAGGTAGTCTTGGAGGAAGAAACCTTTTGAAGTGTTTTAACATGTTAGAAAGGGGAGGTTCCTTAACATGTTAGAAAGGGGAGGTTCCGCTTCAGAACAGGATGAGTTACTTCTACGACACCGACACCCGCAAGTCCTCAGGACAAAGTGACGAGGACCAGGCTGGTGCGAACGGACGCATCGCTATGCCTCTTACACAGCCGCGAACTGGCGCGGCACACACTCACACCTGCGCTTGCACACCCTCAATGGCTTGCTGCAGGCTCATGTTCACGGCCTTTTAGATTGCCTGGCCGAGATTCGGAGAGATCACTAGCAAAGTTGAGAGACAAATCATAAGTCCAAATTCTTCTGCGATTATGAACCAGCTTCTGGGGGCTGTTACCTTGTGGATGGTCCTCTCCCCATCAGCTATCACTGACATGACTCTTACAGAATGTCATTGTTGGAGCAGCCCAAGAAGCCACCTCCGTTAGCCCCCGCAGGAGAGCCAGTAAATTCCGCTGGGTCCTGGGGACAAGAGGCAGCTTTCCTGCACATGGGGTGTGTGTGTGCTCACATTCCTGGGGGAGGGGGTCATGAGTGGAGGAACAGAAAGCTGAGATGGACCAAGGCAGAATGGAATCCAGGGTCCATGCAGCTTCCTTGGAAAACTTAAAAGAGACAGTACGGTGAGCCGGGACCCACGGCATAGAAAAGACCAAGGACACCCTCCCCGAGTGCACGTGGGTGCTGCGGGAAGGCGGGGGTCGGCATGGATACAAGAACGAGCTCCGCGCCCAGGAACAGCGCCTGATCCGACCTCGTGATGCTGTCCACACCCCCCGCTCGCTCTGTACCTCAGTTTCCTGACTGCGACAACGGGACTAACACCCCGGGGCCTCAACATCACACATCACGAGCCTTGCCCAGGAGCTGCAGCCAACTCAGAGCTCCATCGTACGGCGCAGAAAACGCTACCTGATCTGTGGCACTGCTGAGCCTCGCCGTCCCCATTCCCGACACAAACAGAATGTCCGGCCTCATTCTTCATTCTACTAGCAAGTCCCAGAAAATGGTCACTCTAACTCCAGACTTGGCAAAGGCAACCTTTGGAACTCAGCTGAATTTCAGGGGGCCTGTTCTGGCCCAAAGAAGGGCCACCTGATTACCAACCTCAACTCTAGGCTGAAAATCTGTGGGTGGGGGTGGGCGGGCGGGCATGCAGGTGGGGCGTTCTGCCAGTCAGGGCTCACTGCTGGGTTCTCTTGCACTTACGTACTTTTTCAAGACAACGTGGCAGGGCACAGCTAACATTATCACAGCATCCTTAAGTGCCTCTTAGCTCCTGTTCGACGCAATGCTTCCAGTGACATGCTTTTATGGGTCTCAAGCATATGTGGCAAGAAAATGAAGAGGTCCCTGTTTTAGGGGCTGGGAGCTCCGCTCCCTCCCTCTTCCCCTCACACCCTTTCCATTCCCTTAGCAAAAAAAAAAAAAAAAAGGTGTAATGATGACATAGTACTCTTTAGACAAAGTACCAAGGCCGTGACCTACCTGGTGTTACTCCTTTGTCCCCTACCAGAGGCAACAGCTTCGGACCTGGAGTTAAGGAGAAGGGAGCACTTTCACGGGAAGCTGAAGAAATGGGGAGACCCTTGGCAAGGCTGGTCTTCTCAGCTGAAGATACACCTGATCTCCATGCTCCTGGTCCTCGACAGGCACTCAGATGGGACATGAGGAGATGGGGACTGGGCCATGGTTTTGTCCCCATTTTGCAGGTAAGGAAAACTGAGGCAGTGGGCTTTAAAGCAAACTCTTCTGGGGGCGGCTGTTTAACGTTTATGAAAGTCACAGATTGGTAGGGGCCATTCGCATCTTATAAACGTCTTTAATATCTCAGACCTTGTTTCGTAGTTAACGCTTTTTATTTTCTTTACCCCTATCATGGGTTCAGACTGGCAAAGTGAGGTGGTGGTGAAGGACGAGCCCGCTCGCCCACGTCGTTTACGAGGACTGAGCCGGCGGGAGCTTCCGGTGAGCGGGCTGCGCACCGGGGGGACTCGGAGTGGGGCTCCACACAGCGGCACTCAGAGAGCCGACAGGCGGTTCCCACCACCGCTCCTATTGCCTTTTTCGGTTTGAACCCCCTGTTAACAGCACCGTGGGCAGCTTATGGAAGTACATGAGATCATGACCTTGCTTCTTCGAGGGGAACCCCGGAGTCAGGTGAGAGAGACTGCCGCTCGCCCCTGTGCGGCTCCGGCCTACTCATCAACCCCGAGCTCAGCTGTGTCACACGGAACTGGGTCATTATCACTGAACACGATGATGAGTCCATGTAAGTCTCTGCCATTTGCAAAATATCCCCCTACGTCCCGCAAAGCACATTTAACTATAAGACACTGCTTACCTTTCGTGGTTGGTCCTGCGCGTCTGACCACCGAGTACTCACCGGGCAGAGTGAGCTGGCGGGAAGCTCTGTGTGAAGAAAGTCTGAGGGGACAGCCACAGAGACACCTGGGTTCCTGTGTGGAAAGATGAAAGGTCCGTGAGACAGACTGCCAATGATGAGCCAACAGTTTCCTCATCTGTAAAATGGGGACAGTAACAGTTATCCTCCTTGGCCATCAGCAGGAATACAAAGAAAGAATCCAATCCTTAGGCTTAATAAATCTTCCCTGTCATCACTGATGGCCCACCAGCAGGTTCCCCCTAATAGCACAGAAAGGAGCCGAATGCCGCCCTTGGGGATCCCTGTAGCCAGCTCTGTCTCAGGGAGCCCTGGAGGAGTGTGGGCACCCTGAAAAACACCTCTGGCCTCAGTGCGTTACATTCACAAAGGACACGTAGGCAGAACCTGTCTGTCACGTTCTGGGAAGCGGTTTTCTTCGACATCGAAGGTTAAGAAGGAAAACAGAGAAGAATCAAAGGAGAAGGATGCAGGGTACCCGGTGTTGCGTGCCTAGTGAAAGCACAGGAGAACGGTGGACAAAGCAGACGTCATGCAGCTCGCGCTGGCAGGTGAGCCGGACAGCAAAACATTTTGATGCCCATTAGGTAACTGTGCCCGCTTTGCCATGCAGTGACCCCCATCGTCCCCATTGAAATCAGCCCGTTTCAAGGGCAACATCCCCCCCAGCACATGGATGTCAGCCACCACAGAGCTCTGCATGGCAGCTGGTGTACCCTCACTTAACGCATGTCTCGGGGTCTTAGCAGAGCGCGCCTCCGAGCCTGCTCTGGGGACAGGGTGGGGCAGCGTGCGTGTGACAAGCCCACTCAAACGTCCCGGCCTCCCTGGATTCCTTCCTTCCTTCCCTTGTGCCGGTCTAATTCCAGGCGCTCGCTGAACGCAGAGCCCGAGTCCAACTTTCAGCCGACCACAAAGCGGTCCCTTAGAGCCACTTCCGGCTGTCTGAGTTAACACATTAGATTCAGAATCGATTTCATCCTTCTTAGTCCGATACCCTTAGAATCCCTTCCTAGATGCATTCCTCAGGTTTTCGCTAATACAAACTGGCACAATGTTACAATCCTTTTGGAGCAATGCCCCTCTCCTGGCCTCTCCCCATTCCCGTGCCCTGGGCACCACCCTGTCCGCCCCCGGGGAGGGGTCTAGGCTGAGGCAGGGCCTCCTGGGTCCCAAATCTTTGCTCCCCTAGTTCCCATCAGTGTTTCCACACACGGAAAGAATTCCAGGGGGAGCGAAATTTGCTGACAGAGATGCTCGGCTCTCTTCTCGGTGTTTTGCCAGAGATCTTACTTTGATTTTGAAACTGAAGGATCCTTCTGATCATGAAAGGGTCCCAGTGGGCTGAGCCTGCGGCGATGCCCGGGAGCCCGACCGTGCTGCCTTTCGGAGCTGCCTCTCCCGTCACTCACAGGCAGGGCTCGGCGTTCGCCTGCCCAGCACTGAACTCCCACATGCCAGAGGGTCTGCAATTGTCATTAAAGCCTCAGCTCGGGTCGGCTGAGGAGGACAGAGATGCCTGGACAAGCTGGCGGCTTCTGGAACGCCTCTGTTGGGGTAACCACCTTTTTCACCAAGCCTGACTCTGCCGGCTGGTCCAGGGGCTCCTCACACCTCCTGTCCGAGCCTCACAGGGACCCCCGGAGGTGGGTACCACTGCCCCCATCTTCAGGGCAAGGAAACGGAGACTCAGCTTCACCCATGTGCTTCCCTCGACATCCCACGTGCTCCCGGCGGGAGCGATGACCAGGCAGACAGGTTGGTTTTGCATTTCCCAGACGATGCGGTGACGAAAGTCGTGGAGGGAGGGGGTAGGGAGGTGAGGAGAGAAAGTGGGCTTCTGGGCCAGTCTCGAAGGCCATGACTGGGCTCTGGCCGCAGTCCTCCAGGCCCCCAGGCATCCTCAGGAAGACTGCCCCTCCTTTTCTCAAAGGTTGGCAGGCTGCCTACTCTCCACGGCTTTTCAAACTCGCTGATTGCAGAAGGGCAACCAACATACGCCGTTCCATTTTATTCCTGCTTTAGAATCGCCTCCTTAAATTTCAGTTTTGAAAAGCCTGGGGTTGGCTGCAAAATGGAACTCTTAGCTATCTAAGAATCTCAACCCTTAGGATGCTCCTGAAATGTACACAAGGAAGTGTCTGATTCCTGAACTCAAAGCAATCCTCCGCCAAACAGACTCAGCTCTCGGGCATCACTGATGTTGGATGCTCTGAGACTGATTATTGACCCAAAGTGCGCAACGTTAAAAATTTTAAAATAATTCAACACCAGTGTACAAGTATTGGCCAACTATTTTTTAAGCAACTAAGCTCAGTGCCTGAGTTAGGGATAACATTTCTAAAGATAAGGCTTTGGTAAGAGAGCTGGGACCTGGGGTCAGACAGACCCGGAAGCTTGATTCTTGGCTGTGCAGGGTCTTGGGAAAGTCGTGTGAGCTCAGTCTCCTTATGGTAAAATGGGGATGGTGACCCCTCAGAGGGTCAGTGTGGGGAGGATCAAACCAGATGAGCATGGGCACACATGCTATTATTAACTAATAACGGGAATAGTTGAGCTCGACATACCTCAGTTTTAATTCTTCCTGCCCTTGAACCTCTCATTCTAGTCACAGGAAGAGAATTTTTTCACATCCCAAGCATTCCTGAAAGAATTTCTTTGATTCAACATCTAAGAAAACTGAGTCGGACCCTACAAAATTTGGTAACCAGTGATTCGAAAAACAAACGAGAAACACATAAGCACCAAAGTCAAGTTAATGGCCGGATCCTTGCTACTTCGAAGAGAAGATGACTTTAACTTACTAGAATTTAAACATGGAGACTTCCTTCGTAGTGACTGATGGACAGAAGTATTACTGTTATCTACACAACCGTAAAATTAGTCAGCGACTTCTAGTAAAATCTCCTAGTTCAAATAATAAGAGAGTAAGTCAAAACCAAATCCTCCAACCAAGCTTAAGAATAAGATGAGTGAATGAGTACACTGCCCGTGCCGGTCACGAGAAGGTGAAGATCTAAATCCTTTGGGTGACAGAATTCTGCCAGTGCTTGAGTTCCCATACTCCTATTCGAAATTACCCTACACTGGGGGTGTGGAATGCAAAGCCACAAAGGCAGTGATACGTCCCTGGTGAGATCACGCGGCTCAGCCTGCGGGGTCCGCAGTGTCTGCTTTCTGTCAGGACGGAAGTGTGTGGGAAGGGGGACAGAATGCCACTGGTGAGACTTGCTGCCAACATCGCAGCGAAACCCGAGGCCTGGTCCCCAGCAATGCAGCTGCCCCTCCTTTTCCGCGCTGGAAATGGAATCTGTCTGACAAAGCATCCTAAATGCAAAAGAAATCTTCCTCCCAGGGGACTCAGCTCTTGGAAATGATGGTTTTTTTTATGCCTTAGGCCTCATTAACAAGAAAGGGTCATCGTATCTTGCCATCCTGATTTTGTTTTCGGTTCGCTTTCAATCTGGGTTATTAGGAACCGAATCGGTCAGAAAGGGATTATGGATCAGGCTTCTATCCACACACAGATAGCCGCCTCCCCCCCCCCCCCCCCCGCCATTCCTTAGTTTTTTTGCTGCTAGGACTAAATCTACAAGCTTGCAAGTGCTATTAACTGACATTCATCAAAACAATCTCCATTGTTCACAGACATGAGCGGCCGAGAGGTGGAAATTACTTGGCATTTCATTTTAATCTGTATTGAAGACTTGCCTGACAAAACATATTAAGGGTAAGAATTGCTGGCTTGGGAATGAAGCTATGTTTATGGCTCGCCCCGTATATTTCTCTTTCCTCGAGGAAATGACACTTCCCCTCTCCTTCCCAACCCTCTGCAGCTTGCCACCCCCCACCCCGCCACCAGCATTCATGAAACCGTAACGTTTAATTTTCCTCCGTGAGTGAAGCTTTTGTTAGCGGTGTCTATAAAATTACAATACGTATTCTGGGTCTCTACAGCAGCATCTGAAACGAAAGGGAAAAACCCAAACCACGAAGCCCGACGAGCGCTGCCTTTCGCGTGGTGGTCTTGGGTGGCATCTCCCTCAGGGCATGCGTGGTGGCCATCAAACTGCAGGCCACGCGAGCTGTGTGCCACTCTGGAGACTGGCACCAAACGCTCCGGCCAAGAATGGATGCCGCGCTAATGGATGCACATAATTAGCGAGGGACGATGACTCTCCCTGCGGAATCCTGACAGTCGTGCGGGTAACCGCGGCCAGCCAGTGCTGGCTGCTACAATTCCACCCCGCCCCCCTTTGGATCCTCAAGTTTACACTTTTATCGTTTAAGTCACTTCTGCACTGGATCAGAGTGATTAAAGGCGCTCACAGAGGGAAGGTTGCTTATTTTACCTTTTTTTGTTTGTTTTGTTTCAGTCTGTCTCTGGAGCAGGAGGAGGCTGGGCCGCACTTTCTAAGCTGTCGCCGGCTAAGTGTAAGAAAAGGGGTGCAGGAGGAGGAGAAATGGCAGAGGCCCCTTGGGAGCAGAGTGGAGGGCCAGGAAGCAGCCGTGACAGGTCAGCGGGGACCCTGGGGCGCTCGCTGCCAGTTCTGCGCTTGCCATGCTTAGGAACCCTCTGCTGTCGCAGACGGGTGCTGAGCGTGGGCGGGTAGAGAGAGCCTGTCACGTCTTGTGTTCCGATTCACTGTGACAATATCTGTGCGCGGGGCCATTCAAGAGTTCTGCTTCTTGGTAAACTTTCTACGTCTAAGCTTTGAAGCGCCACGCGCCCCTGAGGCAGGAAGTTGAATCGGCTGGCCTTGCTTTGTTGAACTTGGTGAGGGTTATATGGGCCTTCGCCTCTCTGGGGAGGCCTCTGTTGTCGCTTACCTTGCCTGGAACTATAAAAGAGCTGTTTGTCTCAGCCCTGCGATTGGGCCTTTGCGGTTTCCAGGACTTTTGGAATGAGTTGAGAGCGGAGGGAGAGGGAAAGAGAGGTGCTTCGTGTTCTGCCCCGGGGAAGGCGCCGGTGTCACAGTCATCTTGCAGGGACTCCCCTGGAGGGGCTCTCCCAACCCCTCCAACTGTAAGCCTGGGGGTGTCTGGCTGGGGCTGCCCACACAGGTGAAGGCCACGGTAATCCTGACATTCACGTGGGGGAGGGACTAGGGAGACCCACTTCGGTGATGGACAGGCCACCACCTCAGTGACAGCTCGTGGGCTGGTGGCTGTGGTTCTGCCCCACCAAAGGCATCAGACCCAACTGGCTTCCTCACCTTCTAAGTGCCTTAAGTCAAATTTTGGTAAAAGCATATACATCTATTGGAGGATGTGTGTGAGCTTTTATGTAACACACGATGTAACACTGTTCATAACCACAAAACACAACCATCTCTGGCTGACGCCAGAGCAGAAGACTCCGTCATGAGGGCTGCGCATCAAGCCCCGAACAGAGACGGCGCCCCTTCCGCTCGTGCCCGACCCAGGCCGCCTTTGTGCCCCCCACAAATTCACACCTTAAGAGCCCCAAGACTTTTGGAAAAGATGTTAAAAAAAGGAACACCTACCCTGTTTTTAAATCATAATTTGAATTGAAAGATAAATACTACAAGAGATACTGGCATATAGCCCACATTTAGGGGCAAATGTGAAAAGAATGGTAATTGCTTGCTAAGAATTACAGAAAATCATTTGAATTACCACCACAGTACAGTCCCATCATGTCTACAAAGCATAAGCAGGACGGTGTCTATTCTAAATTAGTTGTACGCAGTTCTGATTGTTTTTCATATAAAAATCAGGTTAAACAAATGATAATGCCCTATTAGCTTCCCCTTGAACAGTCTTTCTTCGGGAAGTGATTTCTCGGATCACCAGGTGGGCTCTTCTCCAGTTCCTTGACCCCCAGGGTCTGTGTGTACGACGCGCACAAGCCTGCTTTGTCTCCAAGAAACCTCAAACGACATACCATCTCCTAAACATCATCAGTAAGGAGCTCCTGGGGCCCTGCTGGCATCATCTCCCCTGCTCATCCTCGATCCAGCCCAAGGGAAAGGATGGGACAGGCGGCAGCTCCGGCAGAGAAGCGCCAGGGCAGAACCCACTGAGACAGGAGCCAGGTGAGGTTCTAACCGTTCCTCACTGTCTTCTGTGTTAGCCTGTTTGATCCTCATCATAGCGCTTGTTACCACCTGGAACTACATTATTCTGGCTTTATTAGTGTATTACATGACTTGCCACTATACATAAGCTCTGTGAGGTGGGAACCTAGTCTGATCACCTCTGTATCTCAGGCTGCAAGAAGGGTACCTGGCACATAGCAGATGCTCAGTACGTGCTTGGGGATGAATGAATAAGGAAAAATATCTTTGTTCTATAGAGCTGCCCCCTTGCCCCTGGATCTTTGCAATATCCAGGGCTTTTCACAGAGCAGGGGAATGAGGAAGCAATTTTGGAGAGTCCCATGGAAGCTGAAGGAGAGAAGGTGAGAACCTAAGCTCAGAATTAGGGCTAAGACCTATATATCAGAAGGATGCGCTAAGTATTACGGTTAAAAGCCCCAAGACCGTGGCATTGTAGCCTAGAGACTATTGCTATGATGTTTCCAGTCTGCATTTTTAAGACTGCAAATCACGGCAGAGTAACAGGTCGAGGAGAAGGAAACAGCTGTAGAAAGGAGAAGTTGGGCACTAAGCAAGGAGCTCGCATGGAGAGGTCCTTAATCAATGACCGAAAATTGTGTCTTCATCTAATCATCAGGAAACATCAGAACCGTGTGACACTTCAGAATTCACGATGGGCACGTGCCTGTAGGAGTGGGTGAAACTGGCCCTCGCCAGCGGAAGACCTGAGGCCCTGGAAGAGACTTACATGTGGGTCCCTCCAGCTCCAAGGACAAGCAAGAGTTCTTTGACTATTCCTTCTTCCACATCCAACCACATGTAAACAGAAACTGACATACACATGCAGACATTTCCCACAGAAACATTTCTTAACCTAATTATTATTCAGATGGCCTAAATATTTTTGTTAAGGTACGTGGCCGATTCTTTCACGAGCTTTTATGTCTCTAACACAGATATACCAGGGAGGTAAAAAATGGATTTCAGGCTGAAATGGTTGCTTTCCTATTTTGGAATGAGTCCCTGGACACTTCATTAAGAAAATGCCTTCTGAGTGGTGAGAGACCAGAAAGCTGAGGCCAGAGCCCTTGGTGCATGGCACCTAGGCCACACCTGACATTTGCTAACCATCTTCTGCTGAATAATCTTCTTAGGGACTTAGGTGACCTAAAAGATACTGTAATTAATGACCAAAAATTGTGTCTTTATCTAATCATCAGGAAACATCAGAAAAACCCAAAATGAGGGACATTATCTATTCTCTTAAAAAAGTCGATATCACAAATCAATTAATGTGACACACCACATTAACACATCAAAAGATAAAAAGCCATATGATTATATCTATAGATACAGAAAAAGCATTAGACAAAATCAAGCATCCATTTAGGATAAAAACTCTCAGCAAAGTGGGAATGAAGGGAACATTCCTCAGCATAATCGAGGCCACGTATGACAAACCTACAGCTAACATCATACTTAATGGGGCAAGGCTAACAGCATTTTCCTTAAAATCAAGAACAAGACAAGGGTGCCCACTTTCACCACTCCTCTTCAACACTGTATTAGGCAAGCAATAAGACAAGGAAAAGAAATAAAAGGCATCCGAATTGGAAAGGAGGAAGTAAAACTCTTCCTTTGCAGATGACATGATACCATAAATAGAGAACCCTAAAAATTGCACTAAAAACTGTTAGAACTGATCAATGAATTCAGTAAAGTGGCAGGATACAAAATATTCAGAAGTTAGTGGCAATTTTTTGTATCACTGATGAACTTTTGGAAAGAAAAATTAATAATCTCATTTACTATTGAATCAAAAACAATAAAATACCTGGGGAATCAAATTAACCGAGAAGGTAAAAGACCTCAGAAAATTATAAGTCATTGAAAAATGAAATTGAATAAGATGCAAATAAATGGAAGCATATACCATGCTCATGGGTAGCATCATTAAAATGACCACACTACCCAAAGCATTCTATAGATTCAATGAAATCTCTATCAAAATACCAATGGCAATTTTCAGAGGGCTAGAACAAATAATCATAAAATTTATATGGCAACCTTGAGAAAGAAGGACGAAGTTGGAGGTATCACACTACTTGCTATCAAACTGCGCTACAAGGCTACAGTAATCAAAATAGCATGATACTGGCACACAAACAAACACTGATCAATGGAACAGAACAGAGAGCCCAGAAATCCATGCCTATAAGCTCACTTAATATATGACGAAGGAGGCAAGAATATACAATGTGGTAAAGACAGTCTCTTCAATAAATGGTGCTGGGAAAATTGGACAGATATATACTAAACAAAACAAAACAAAAACCCTGGACCACCTTTGTACACCATATACAAGAATAGACTCAAAATGGATTAAAGACTTTAATGTAAGGCCCCAAACTATAAAACTTCTAGAAGAAAAACCTAGGTCGCACTCTGATATTGCTACTAGTAATTTATTTTCGGACATATCTCCTCAAGTAAGGGAAACGAAAGAAAAAATAAACGGGACTACATCAAACTAAAAAGTTTTTGCGCAACAAAGAAAACCATCAACAAAAGGAAAAGACAACCAACCGAATGGGAGAAGACATTCACTTATGATACATCTGATAAGAGGTTCATATCCAAAATATAAAGCGCTCGTACAACTCGACAACAAAAACAATCCAATTAAAAAATGCGCAGACGACCTGAACAGATATTTCTCCAAAGAGGAAATACCTATGGCCAACAGACATATGAAAAGATGCTCAATGTCGCTAATTATCGGAGAAATGCAAATTAAAACCACAAAGAGATACCTGTCAGAATGGCTATCATCAAAACATCAAAGAGCAACGTTGGTGAGGATGTGGAGCAAAGGGAACCTTTATACGCTGTTGGTGGAATTGCAAATTGGGACAGCCACTATGGCAAACAGTCTTGAGGTTTCCCAAAAAATTAAAAATGGAAATACCTTTTGACCCAGCAATTGCACTTCTGGGTATTTGTCCAAAGAAAACCAAAATAACAGCTCATAAAGATCTGTGCACCCCTGTGTTCATGGCAGCACAATTTACAATAGCCAAGATATGGAGGCCACCTAAATGCCTATCAACAGACAATTGGAAAAAGAAGTTATGGCTCATATATACAATGGAATATTACTCGACTATTAAAAAAATGAAATCTTACCATTTGCAACAACATGAATGGACCTAGAGGTTGTTATGCTGAGCGAAATAAGTCAGACGGAGAGAGAGAGAAAGATGCCATACGATTTCACGTGTATGTGAAATCTTAGGAACAAAAAAAACAAACTATCTAAAACAGACTCACAATCTGGTGACGGCCAGAGGGGAGGGCATTTGGGGGCTGGAAGAAAGGGGTGAAGGGTTAAGGGAGTACAAATTGGTAGCTGATAGATGGTCGCAGGGATGGGATGCAGTCAGGTAATGGCGAGGGGGATGGGCCGGGGGGGAGCGCGCAGCCAAGGGGGTCGTTTTATAAACTACATAAACGTCTAACCGATGAGCTGTGCACTTGACACTAGTAATAAAATAAAATTTAAAAAGATGTCAATGTCATGAAAGACAAAAAGGCTGAGGAACTGTTTGTTTTAGATTATAGAGGGTCAGAGACATAACCACCAAACGCAATGAGCACCACTGGATTGGCTCCTCGGTCAAGGGAAAAAGGAATTGCTTTCGAGGGGATTGAGACAAATGGCAAACTTTGAATACGGATTTTGATACCAAATGGATACAGTCCGCACAATACTCATACAATTGTATCGACATAATAATATTATATGGATGCTAAATCTCCTGAATTGGATAACTGCACTTGGTCTGTTTTCAGGAAATATAAACTGAAATACTTAAAGATTAGCGAACTCTCAAATAGTTTAGGAAAATGTGGGTGTATATAACGCGCCTGCGTGTATTGTGTGTCTGAAGGAGAGGCAGAGAAATGATAAAGTGATTACTCTGGGTTGAGAATACACGGGAATTCACTGTACTATTCTTACAACTCTTCTTTGTTTTAAATTATTTTGGGGAAATAATTTTTCCTTTTCTCTTTTTACATTTTAGTTTGACATGTGTCATCTGTATATAAAACTGAAAGCAACAAACAAGCACGACAAACAGACTCATGGACGTGGGCAGTGGATTAGTGGTCACCAGAGGGAAGGCGGGGCGGGGGGGGGAGCAGCAGGACACAGGGGTCAAAGGGGTCAAATACTTGGTGACGGAAGGAAATCTAACTGTGGGTGGTAAACACAATGCGCTCTCTATGTGACATGCTGTTGAATTGTAAACTGGAAACTTGTTTGATTTTACTAATCGATGTCGCCCCAACAATGTTTAATAAAGAACTATGTCACCCATAAATACATGCAATTGTGTTTTCTCATTTTTTAAGGAGGAAAAAAGTAATATTGGAAGTAACTGATATCACATTTAATGTCAATTTATCACGGTATTTCTTTAAACTCCAGTATTGTATGATCCCAGTAATTACTTCATGTACTGTATAATCTTAATCTGATTAATTTTCTGTGTCTTGCTGAAAAGCTGCTTTGGGAGGAAAAAAAATGATATTTTTATTTTATTTGAAAATGGGTAAAACAGATGGTTTATACTTTTCTTCCCGCAGTATAATGGGGTTTAAGTCACATAATGCCCTTTGGCTTTTTAATTAAGTCGGAAAAATAAATTCCTGTTAGTTAATCAGAGCTTCTTCCTGGTCTTGCCCTTAGTTGGTCATTTTGGGGGCTGTGGGGGCTGGTGTGGCTAGAGGCCCTCGGGAAGCCTACCTCTCTCTCGTAGCGCTTAGCCATCAAGGGGTGTCCACCTTTAGCAATGTCAGCACAAATCAAATGTTGCCGATTTGACACTATCGCACCCTTTCTTCCATTTAAAATGACAGGCGATCAAAAGGATACGAGCAAGAATATTTTGCTTGGCACGGGGCCTAAAAGTTCTAAATTTATGTATTCTATTTTTGCTTCTTTCTCAGATTGGATTAGTTACTAAGCAACTGAGGTATTTAATTTCATTTGCTAATAGTTCCATTTTAATAGAGGCAGCCAGTGTACATGACCAATGCTGCCGATACGAACACAACCCGACACCCAGCCTCTGCCGGGCAGCAGTGTGGGGCTACTTCGTTCTAGTTGTAGACACACTTCCTCCTAGCCTTACATTTTCTTTGACTTTCATGGACAGGAAAAGGGGTGTCTCTTCTGGGTTTCTTTATAGAAAAAATTTTGCAATTAAACAGTGGTCTGGTCCGTTTTCAAAAAACTACCTGTTTCAGGCATCCTAAACCCTCTCCCAGACTTCTGGTTCAAGGTGGCAGACCAAGCACATATGTTTTCTTCCCCTCACCAAGAAAAAAAATAAATCCTTAATAGCATCAAAAGAGCGCCATTAATGCTCCAGCAATACTGACAGATTTCTGGAAGACAGAAGGTAGGTTGACAGAAAAACTAGAATAGGTGAAAAGTGGCATCCGAAACCAGCCCAGTGGGAGGTTTGGCAGAGGTCAGGGGGTCTTCCCAATGGTATGCTGGAAAAACCTTGAATCTGGGGAGAGGGCAGACCACAGGGGCACCTGTGAGGAAAACTGGTTACAAGTTGTCTCCATATACCTGAACCAACCGTTCCTGCCCCTTCCACCAGCGGGCAGAAGGCTGGACACAGTGTGCCATGACTCAAAGAACATTAGAAGATTGTCTGATCTTGGAAGCTAAGCAGGGTTGGGCCTGGTTAGTACTTGAATGGGAGAGAGGAAGACCAGGTGACAAGGTCCTTTGCAATCTGTGAGGTCAACTCAAGGTTGCCTCCCCTTAAAAAAAAAAAAAAAAAGAACATTGGAGGAGAGCGCAGGGCACCTCAGCAGAGTCAGGGTAAAGAGAAGAGGGAAACACAGCTCTTCCCAGTGGGGAGCTGTGGGAAACGGCTCCACCTCGGGCCATAGCTTCCCTATGGGGGCCGCTGGAGTGGTCCCTACCTGGCGGCTCTTTTCCCAGGCACCCTGAAGAGAAAGCTGCTGTTGCATCACCCACTAACTGACACGTGGCTCTTAGCCATCCCTCTCGTTCAGAAGAGGGAGCTGCAGGGGAAACCAAGGCATACGATTGGTTATGGCCGAGGGAACTCAACAGCTACCAGCACCGATCCACACGTTTCTGCATTTTAATGTATGAGTGGACGAGCAAGGGTTATGAGACATTTGAGGGAATCGTTTGCACCGTAGAGAAAGAAAAATAACCTGAACTGGACTCCACTGCGGAGAACAGAACTTACAGACACACACACACACACACACACACACCCCTGCTATCTTTGGAGCGATGCTGCATTGATTAAACAAGAATAGGCGAGCGTGGAAACAAAGCAATCAGAGGACAAGAATGAGTCCTTGGAAGTCTGTCTTGGGAGGAATATGTTAAGAAGAAAATGAAAATAAATGACAGGGATAAATCCAAACACGTCAATATTTATCATAAATACAAATAGTTTAATTTGCCTATTAAAAGATAGACGTGCAGATGGGAAATATGCAGAACTGAGCTGGATATTTACAAAAAACTTAAAATGACACGGAATAGAATGACTGGAGATAAACCTAATAAGTGTTATCAAAAAGGAAGCAAAAAATGCACTATTAATAATGCTCAGAAGTAGAATTCAAGGCCAAAAGTAAGGGAATATTTTCTATGGATTAAAGATACAATCTAGAAGATAATTAGTCACAAACCTTCTTCACTGAAGAACACAGCATGGAACTATGTAACAAGTGTTAGAAATGCAAGCAGAAACTATTAAATCCACGAGCATAGTGTGAAACTTTAGCCCATCTGTCTCAGAAATTGACAGATCAAGTAGGCAAAAAAAGAGGTTAAGAATACAGATGATTTGAATATACAATCATCAAGCCAGGTGAATTTCATATTTAAATTCAGTTCCCAACTAGCAGAAAACATGTTTACATTTCCATGTAACACTTAAAAAAAATCTGACCAAGTATTTGGCCATGAATTAAACCTCCATAAAATCTTCAAAAGATAAGTACTACAGGTCTCTTGGAACTCTAGCCCAAGCGTAATTTATAAAAGAAAATCAAAGCTGAAATTAGAGACCATATAGAAAAGAAGGATAATGAGAGCACTCAGTTCACAATCCACAGGGTGCATCAAAGAGGGACTCCAAATTTAAAATACATTTGGAAAACAACTAAGATTGAAAACATACTAAGCAATGACCTCTAGAAAAATTTTTAAAAAGCACTAAACAAAGTAAAAGGAAGGGAATCAAAGATAATAGGACTGATGAAATAGAAAAACAAACAAGTCAGTTTGATCATTAAAACCAAAAGATGTTTAAATACTAATAAAAGAGAACAGTCTGATAACAAAAAAAAAAACAAAATTAAGAATAAAAGAGGATATAACTACAGACATGGATTTGATTTCAACAATTTTAGAGAATATATGCAAATTCTGATAAATTAAAAAATAAATTTGAACAGAAAATAATTTTCTAGGAACATATAAACTACTAAAATGAGTAAGAGGCAGAAAACCTGAAAAGACCAGTAATTGCAGGAAAATAAAATTGGAAATGTAGTCACAGACGCCCCCACCTCCAGCTCCCATCAAGCAAGTCCCAGGTCCAGATGGTTTTACTAATCACATTTTTTTTTTACATTTAACAACCTTTAAAGTTTAAAGCATGTATTAATTTGTTTGCTAGACTGCTATCGAACACAGAAAATACGTAAAGATTGCCAATTTATTTTACAGAGCCAACATAACCTAGATACCAAAATTGGACAGGATGGCACAAAAATAGCAAAGTATAGACCAGAGTTCAACAACTTAAAATGCCCACAAAAGCCAGGTGGGACATTTAAAAAGAAGAAATAGTTAATAGGAAATTTAGCATTAATTTAAGACCGTGACCATGGGAGTAGAATAAAACAGCACCGGAGAATGTATGCATCATCTAAAAGAGGTCATCAGTTTGGTGTAGAGCGGCAGGGGTTAGAACCACAATCTTATTAATATATACAAAACATAACAACAAATCGAAATTAGTAGGTTCTTAGAAGGATAACACACTGTGAGGACAGTTTATCCTATGACTGCAAGGCAGACTCAACATTAGAAAAATCTACCACTATAATTCGACTCATTAATAGATTAGAGAAAAAAAAAAACACGTGCTCATCTTGATAAATTCAGTAAAGGAATTTAACAGAACCATTCCTAATTAAAATTCTTAGTGAGCGAAGCTCAGAGAAAACATTGATAAAATATAGAAACGGAAACCTACAAAACAACCTACTTAGCATTGAAAGAGTGGAAGCAGGAGAAGAATGGATATTTGTCATCATCACTGCTATTCTATGCTGCACCAGTGGTGCTGGACAAGGCAGTGACCAGAAAACGAAGTGAGGTATAAATGTTGGAAAGGAAGAGAAAGCACGATGATTTTCAAAATGTGTGATCGTCGTCCTCCGAAATCCAATACCATCAACTTGAAAATGGTTAGAACCACTAAAATTGTTCAGTAAGGTTCCGAGATATAGGATATCTTCATCTGTTCTATATCCGTATCAGAAAGATACAGAGATGAAAAGTGGAGAGAAGGAAAAAGACTGGCTAGGGGCCCTCGAGATCCAAAGAATAACACGGCGGTGAGGTTTTTGGTTTTTCTACTTGCCTCATATATCCCAGACTTGTAGGCAAGTAAGCCAACAATCTGGAAATGCCAATGGGCACAGACAAGTGGGAAACCTAGACTTTCACCCTTGCCAGGCTGTAGCAGGTACAGCATAACCCACTCCCATCTCTGTAAGAGTAGAGTCAGAAAAGGTTGAGTAGGGAACCTGAACTTTCACCATCACCCAGTAATAATGAAGTATACCCCTTCCTCTATGGTGTCAGGGGAGGCCTCGTAGAGAGTCAGGACTTTCAACAGTGGTAATGAGTCAAGTCGCACCCCTAAATCGAGGTGTCAGTACAGACCACATGTATAGCAACAACGAGACGCTAATGCCCTTCCCAGCCAGGGTGGTATCAAGCTTAGTGTAGAGCTGACACTCTCACTCTTGCCAAGGAATAATGAACTCCTCTTGCCCCTGAATGTCGACAGAGACTGAAGGAATGGCCTTGACTTCTGCATCCATGATAACAAGGCAGTGCCATCTTTTCCCCTGCTGGAGCAGTGTTAGAGAAGGCCACCTAAACCAGAAAGGTGTTAAATAAGTTTCAGAGTCTCATAACACCCCAAATGTCCAGGTTTTGATATAAAGTCACACATACCAAGAAGCAGGAAGAACTCGAATAAATAAAGACAACCAAGAGATGCCGACATTGAGATAACAGAGATGTTAGAATTACCTGGCAAATATTTTAAAGTAGCCACAAAAGTGCTTTAATGAGAATTAGGAACAGGCATGAAACAAGTGTAAAAAACTCTCAGCAAATAAATAGAGACATAAAGAAGAACTAAATGGAAATTTTAGAACTGCACAATACATTAACTGAAATAGAAAACTCAGTGGATGGGATCAAAAGCAGAATGAGTCTATGGCCATGCCACCCTGAACAAGCCCGATCCCGTCTGATCTCAGAAGCTAAGGAGAGTCGGGCCTGGTTAGTACTTGGATGGGAGACCACCTAGGAAAACCAGGTGCTGTAGGCATAAAAAAATTAAAAATTAAAAAAAAAAAAGAAAAAGAGATTGTAAGCTGACAAGGTTCTTGAAATCTGTGAGGTCAACCAAGGGTTATCTCCTCTAAAAAAAAAAAAAAAAAGAGGCAGAATGAATGGTATAGAGGAAAGAATGAACGAACTTGAATATAGAACAACAGAAATTACCCAATCTGAACAACAGAGAGAAAATAAATTGGAAAAAAAGATAAACAGGAACCTGTGTTATAACAGAGATCTAGCTAGCAGTCATGTCGTCAAAGCCCTGGAAGGAAGGGAGGAAGAAGGCAAGGCTGAAGAAGCACTCTAAGAAAGAACAGCTGACAACTCCCCAAATTTTGGCAAAAAACATAAATTTATAGATTTAAGAGGCAGAGTGAATCCCAAATGGGATAATCCGAAGAAATCCATACCAAGACACATCAAACACCTGAAAATGATATTTAGAAATCTTGAAAGCATAAATATAGAAATGACGCTTATAAGGGAAATTAGAATAACAGATTTTTGTGTGTGTGTGTGAAACCAGAAAGGCCAAGAAGAAAGTAGCATAACATTGTTCAAGTGCTTTTCAAAAAGTTGTCAGCCCCAAATTCTATACCTAGTGGAAATATTCTTCAGGAATGAAGGGTGAATCAAAAAATTCTCGGATGACGGAAAACTAAGAGAAGTTGTTATCAGACAGCCAATCCTAGAAGAATGGATAAAGGTAGTTCTCTAAACACAAAGGAAATTTAAAAAGGAACCTCAGAATATTGGGAGGAAAAAAAGTGGAAAGAGTAAGAATACAGGTACATACAATATATTGTCCCTCTGTTGAATTTTCTACATGATATTTATTTGATGGTTAAAACAAAATTATAACACTGATGTGGTTCTAAATGTAGGTGAGGAAATATTTAAGACAATTATAAGCAGAAGAGGATAAAAGGATGTAAAGGCGAGTAAGATTTTTTTATATTTCACTTAAACTGGTAAAATGTTGATACCAATAGACTCTGATAGATTACACATGTATATACATGTACATGTGCACAAACATTTACATACATACATAATTAGAACGTAATCCCTAGACAAACCACTAAAAATATATACAGAGACACACTTGAAACCACTTTAGATAAATCAAAATGGAATTCTAAAAAATGTTCAAGTAACCCAAAGGACGACAGGAAAAAGACAAAAATGAAAAGAGTGAGTACAACAGAAAAGAAAACTAAAATGGCCAACTCATGTGCTAACATATCAATAAATACATTAAATGTGCGTGATCTAAATACACCAATTAAAAGTCAGAGATTGAGTGGATAAAAAAACACTACCCAACTATCTGCTGTCTACAGGAAACTCACTTCAAATATAATGACAAAGATAAATTAAAAGGATGGGAAAAAGATATATAATCATTAATCAAAAGACAGAAGTGGCTACATTGATATAAGATAAAGTAGGCTTCATAGCGAATAAACTTACCAGACACAGAGACAAATATTATGTAAAGATAGAACGATCGATCCATCAAGAAAACACGGCGAATCCTGAATACATGTACGCCAAACAACAGAGCTGCAAATGTGAGAAACGAAAATGATAGAACTGAAAGGAGAAAGAGAAAAATGCACAATTCTAGCTGGAGACATCAACATCCCTATTTCAAAAGCTGATAGAAAAACTAGACAAAAAATCAGCAAGGATATAGCGAACATCAACAACATCATTGATCAACAGGATCTAATCAATATTTAAAGAACACGATGATAGCATACCATTCTTTTCAAGTCCCCATAGGACATATACGAAGAATGAGTATCTAGAGCCAAACTTCAACCAAAAAAAAAAAAAAAATCAAACCATACGTAGTATGTCTTTGACTATAATGATGTCAAACTAGAAATAAGTAACAGAAAAAAAAAAATTAATGCAAATTCTCCGCTTGGAAGCTAAAGATTTCTAAGTGATCCATAGCTGAAAGCAGAAGTCTCAAAGGAAAGAAAATATACAGAACTGAATTAAAAGGAAAATACAACATATCAAAATCTATGACACGTAGCTAAAGCGGAGCTAAGAGGAAAATTTATCACGTTGAATTTTAGAAAGGAGGAAAAGTCCCAAGTAATAATAATCTAAGCTCCTACTTAAAGAATCTAGAGAAAGAAGAACAAAATATACCCAAAGCAAGGAGAAAAGAGAGATATAATTAAGATCAGAAACCAGTGAAATTGAAAATAGAACAATAAAGAAGATAAAAATCTGGATCTTTGAAAAGATCAGGAAAATCACCAAATCTCTAGCAAGACTGACAAAGCAAAAAAGAACACACAAATTATCAATATTATGAATAAAACAGAAACTATCACTACACACTCCCAAGGCATCAAAAGAATAAGAGATTTTCGTGAATAATTCTACATACAAAAATTTGACAACACAGATGAAATGGACCAATTTCTCAATAAACACAAAGTACCACAAACTCAATAGGAAATAGATATTGTAATTAGCCCTATAAGTATTAAGGAAGTTGATTCTGTAATTTAAAATCTCCAAAAAATCTCCTGAGCCACATAGTTTCCTCGGAGAATTAACACCAATTGGATACATCCTCTTCCAATAAATAGAAGAGGGATAAACGTTTCTCAGCTTATCTTGTAAAGCTACTATTATCCTAATACCAAAACCAAACAGGGACAGTATAAAAAGAAAATTACAGATCAATATCTCTCATAAAAATAGATGCGAAACTCCTTAACGAGGCATTAGCAAATAGAATTCAGAAATATATAAGAGAAATTATACACCATGAACAGGTGGGGTTTATTCTAGAGATGGAAGCTGGTTCGAAATTCAATATCGATGTAATCTACCACATTAACAGGCTAAAGAAGAAAATTACATAATCATATTAATGAATGCATAAAAAAGCATTTGACAAAATTCAACACCCATTCATGTTAAACACTCAGAAAAACAGGAATAGAGGGCAACTTCCTCAACTTGATAAAAGTGTCTACAGATTGCTGTCCGGTTAATATTCCAGTTCATGGTGAATGCTTTCCCTATAAAATAGGACAAGGCAAGGGTGTCTGTGTTCACTACTTCTGTTCAACATAGTACTGAAAGTTTCAGCCAGTATGGTAAGAAATAAAATGAATAAAGAATGAACAGGAAGAAATAAAACTGTCTCTATTTGTAGATAATGTGAGCTTATGTAGAAAAAATCCCAATGAATCTAAACAAAATGAAAACAAACTAGAACTTGTAAGAAACTTTGCCAAGGTCACAGAATACTAGATCAATATACTAAACACACATAAATCAGTTGTATTTTTTAGATGCTAGCGATGAACAACATGAATGTCAAATTAAAAAAAAAATAGAATACCACTTACAACTGCTCAGAAAACAAAGGGAAATATATGTAAATCTAAAAAAACTTGCAGAGAACTTGGATGCCAAACACGACAAAATGCTAATAAGAGAAATCAAAGATCTAAATAAGTGGAGTGACGGCTGTGTTCATAAAGCTGAAAACTCAACAGAGTAAAGATATCAATTCTGCTCACATAGATACAGGTTTAACATGATTCTTAACTAAATTCTTCTATTTTGTAGATACAGACAAGATTATCCTAAAATTTTTATGTAAAGACAGAGGTACTGGAATAGCTAAAACAATTTTGAAACAAAACACAAACCAATAACGTAAGAGGAACCAATCAATTTCAAAACTTTATAGAGATATAGTAACCAAGACCATGTGGTATTGGCAGAGAGAGAGACATACAGGTTAATGGAAGGAATAGAGAACTCAGAAATAACTCTACATGATTGCCCAACTGACTTTTGACAAAGGTTTAAAATACAGTGGAGGAAGGACAGCCTTTTCAACAACAAGTGCTAGAACAACCCTGCAAAAGAAAGAAAAAAATCCCTCAAGTTTATATAAAAATTAACTCAAAATGAAAGACAGTCTAAAATGTAAAACTATAAAACTTAGGGAAAATATAGAATATCTTAAGGATCTGGGGTTAGGAAAGGATCCTTAGATATAACATGATGCCATAAAGAAAAAAAAAGTGATAATTAAATTTCAATAAAACTTTTTGCTGTCCAGACTGAAAGAAAATATTTGGAAGTCATATACCCCACAAAGAATTATTATCTAAAGTATATACGGAACTCTCTAAACTCGATATCAAAATGGCGAACACTCCAATTAGAAAATGGGGGAAAGACATAAAAGGACAGACATCTCGCTGACGGGGACGTATGGATAGCAAAAAAACACACGAAAAGGTGTTCGACACAACCACCCATCAAGGGAATGCAAATTGAGACCATGAACGATGAGATGTCACTACGCACCTGTTGGCACCGATAAAAAATAGTGACAGCACAAGGGGCTGGAGAGGATGTGGGGGGACCCTACATCGCCTTTGGGAATGTAAATGGTACGGCTGCTCTGGAGAACAGTCAGGCAGTTTTTCCAAAAAATAAACATGTGCTTGCTGTATGACCCAGCGACCGTACTCCTGGGTGTTTGTCCCAGAAAAATGAAAACCTATCATTTCACACAATTATTCATAGCAGCTTTCATACTTGTAATAGCCCCAAAGTGGAAACGATCACGGTATCCCCTTCCATAGGTAAATGGTTAAACTACGTACATCCCATGTCGTGAAATACGCTTCACAATAGAAAGGAAAAAACAATCGATACAACGACTTGGATAGATCTCAAGGGTATTATGCTGAGTTAAAAAGCCGATAGGAAAAGGTCACATACTGTATAACTCCACTGCTATCACGTTCTCAAAATGACAAAATTATAATGGTAGAGAACAGGTTAGTGGCTGCCAGGGGTGAGAGGTGGTGAAGGGAAGTGGGGAGCATGACCGAAGGGGTGGCGTGAAGGTCTTTGTGGTAATGAATCCTTCTGCACCTCGACTGTGGTGACTGACAGCTGACACGAATCGACATATGTAGATTTAGGGACTGGATAAAGGGTGCGCGGAACCTCTCTGTGCTATCTTTGCAACTTACGGTGAATCTATAGTTATTTTGAAATAGAAAATGTTTTTTTTTTTTTTTAAGTTACAAAAGATTAGAATGTAAACTCTGACATCAGGAACTTTACCAATTCTTAGTACCCTGCCCATAGTAGATGCTCCATTAATATGTGGAAAGGGGATGACTTATTTCTGTAACAGAGACTCGTTTTTGGTTTTTGTTCTTAACGGCATGAGATATCACTACGCACCTGTTGGCACCGATTATAAATGGCGAATGTCTGAAAACATGAACACTACACGATGGCCGGTGATGACTTCCGGAGTTGGGCCTGAGATGGAGAGAGACAAAGCTGGGAAGAAGAGGCATCTCATAAGCGATGCAGAAATACTGACTAGAAGGCTACGTTCTTCGCTCATGTCTGCTTCCACCATTCTAAAAGAGGATCGTCCCCACCTTGATACTTTTTAGAAAATACAATAGACGCTTATCCTGAGACAAGCACATAAGGGAATATGGCTCATGTTTTCATTCTGTTGTCCCGAAAGTGACAGACTCTTGAGGCGCAAGCACGTGGCAGTGGGTGACTGACGGCAGCGGCCGGGCCACTGCGCGCCATTTCTAGCCGTGGAATTGCCCTGTGCAGACACTGGTCAACCTCAGGGTGGAAAACGAATGTGACACGTGAAACAAGTCCAGGTAGCTTTAAAAATTCTTAAATTCTTAACATAACTTACACAGATTATATAAATAATATTTACCTACTTGAGGATCTGTCTCTCTTCCCAAGTCCCCTTGCCTTTCTGTCATGAAGCTTAGCGTGGGTTGTTTTGAAAGCATTGTCTTAAATGATAGTGGTCTTTTACCAATTAATTGCCCTGTGGTGATGTAAACTCCCTTTGCCGGTAAGGCAAAAGCATCTATTACAGAGTTTATTTCCTTCCCTTTTAACTCAGTTCTTCTGCTAGATCGTGGCTTGCATGAGCCTCTCTGAGGGCGACCTTGTACCCATGTATGAAAAGGCCAAAGCAGACAGTGAAGCCTTAATAATACCTTAATTTCACATGATATCATCGAGCGCTCTAGGCGTTTCAGGGTGTCTTCACCTACACTTCTTTGAAACCACATAATAGCCCCGTGAGGTAGGCAGTATAAAAACAATCCTAAGAAATGAAATATTATACCTAATATCTCATGTTTAGACAGCCGATGAGTCAGAACCCGAACGAGAGATTTCGGCCTCCTGTCACACTGTGCTTTTGTGTGTTCTAGAAGGCATGCTGCTGGGAAATGAAGCGGATTGTTTGTATAGTCTTATAAAGAAGGAATGTCTGATTGCAATGATGGCTGTTTTGCTTTGTTCTTCCCGCCCCATCTAACACCTCGACTTTACACCTGTTCTTCTCCTTAAATGTAAATTAAAAAAAAAAAATTGGCAGATATTTTTACTAAAGACCTACTGTCATGATTTAGAGATCTAACATCCTAGTTGTGGAAGAGCTCACCTCACTTTCTAAAGAAATGCTGCTGGGAGAGTTCTAGAACAACAACAAAAAAATCTTCTGGTCCCCAAGGTAGCCTTCATTTTAAAATAAAAATTATAATCCCTTACGAAACAAAGCCCAAACGCATCCTTGCTTTGAAAAAAAATATACCTAGCAAAGTCCAACGGAGTAACTCCATTTGAACCGTGAGGTCTTTCTTATCATTAATGAACTAAGTTGGACAAAGACTATAAGGTCACATAAGGCTTAAAGCTTTAAACCGTTTTCTTGGTGAGAAACATGACTATTAAAGGTCGTGCTAGCTGTGGAGGGCAAGTGGAGCTGTGACATGAAACTTGTCAAAAAAAAAAAAAAAATCAATGAGGAAAGAATGGAAAATCTCCAGAGTCTACTAAGTAAGTGGGGACTAGAATGCGGGCAGGTACAGTTCTGAATGAATCCTTCTTTAAGGCTGTGTGAGGTCAGTGGTTCTCAAACCCGGATCCACGTGGGCTGTTTGGAAAAGCACCCGTGCCTGGGTTCCTCCCCCAGAGACTCAGTTTACTGGATGCGGGGCCAGTCGGGAAGAGGGTTTCTAAAAGCATGGCCCCAGGTGATTCTAATGCACAGCAAGGTCTGAGCCCCGCAAACTCCAGAAACTACAGATCAGAGGTGCTCTCTACCCTGGCCCTGGCCCTGAGTTTACTGCAAACTTGGGGACCACGGGGAGCTGAGAGCACGGGCGCCTGAGGTCAGCCTTCCCGAAGGGGTATGACTCAGTGACCCTGAGGCAAAGTGGAAAACAGGAAGTGTCCTCTGTGTCTCGTGGGAAACTAGCTGCGGGCTGGGAAACGTGCTAGAAGTGAGATCCTAATCGTTTCTTTTAAATTTTTAGAGACAGCACCCCTTTTCATTTTCTTCTTCAAGAACAAAAAGCAAACAAATGATAGTTGATAAGGGTTAGCAGTTCATCAACACCCAGTCCAGACTTGGGAGAATCAGCCTCGCAGGTAATCGCTCAAAATTACTTTCCCACACTGACCTGGAGAGAACATTTCTAAGATCACAGCTTGGACAACTTTCTTTTAAAATGCAAGCAAATTAGGATCAAGGGAGAAAGCATCCCTTTCTCCTGCTACCACTGAGTGAATTCTGACCTTATGGTCAAAGAACCAAAAAAACCCAAAAAAACGCATCCTCCTCAAACTAAATGACATAGTTTGCTGAACGGAGCAGGAAGGAAGGACTAAAACCATCACGGCCATCCACCAAACCAAACGCCGCTGGAGACAGCGGCCTCCGGGAGGATAAATTTTAGGCCCTGGCCCAAAGCGAGTAGGAGATGAAGGTCAGGGACAGACTCAAGCAGCAACTCATAAGAGTCACCTAAGATCAGCATCATCTGACTTAATTAAGAAGAGAAATGACGTTTCTGATTAGGACCTTCACCAACAAAGGCAGAAATCACCAAAACTTTCATGCTTATTCTCCCCTCCCTTTTCCAGCCTTCGTTAAGAAACAATTAAACAGTGGCAGCCCACGGTTTTTCTGACTGTCACCATTCTGGCTGGTGACCTGGGAGCTACCCGCACCCTCCAATTGCTTTAAGACCCACGGAGCCTTCCAGAACTTGCTCTGCATCTGAGAAGGGGACGTGTGCACTGTACCACAGCTGAATTTGCCTCTTCCAATTAAGTATGAAGGTTGTAGTTCTTTCGCTGATGCATTATTCACTGAACATTAATCCCTCTAAAATTGGCCTTTGCAGGGAAACTTGGCTTTTTAAAAATCAGTATGTGTTTAATAAAGAGAGCCGGTCCCGGCTTTGCCGAGGGGCCAGCAGCAGCTTCATAAAGGGCAAACTGCGGGCCTCCCCTCGTCTGGCGCCTGTGCCCCCCACTCCCGTCTCTGCCACTCAGTGAAATACATTTTCTGCCTCTCTCGGCTAATAGACTCTCTTCAAAAATGGAAGTTAATCCTTGGGCAACGCAGTGTTAAACCGCCCAAGAATTAAATATTTCAGAAGAGAACATGGTAAAAAATGGCAACTGCTATTTTCGATTCTTTGAAAATTTAAGTAGAGGAGCAAAAAATAGAAAGCAGCGTGTACTTGGTACAACGGATCTGAGTTCACCTTTGTGAGATTCTTGATAACGTGCAGGGAGACGGGGAGAAGGGCGACGAGCTGGGCCACGAAGTGGGGCCCTGGCCACGCAGGAAGCGGGAAGCACGTGAATTCCCCGGGCCCAGAGCCGGCTCCAACCCCTGAGGTGTGAAAAAGAATATGGGATTTGAAGAATGAAAATTGACCTATTTTCCTTCCCCTCACAGCATTGTCGACCAAAAAGCAAAACTTTCGCCCTTGGGCGGAGCAGGCTCTGGAGCCCAACGCCTTGCTTGGGTTGGGGTCCTTCCTGCTCCCCAGTCACCCGCCTGGTACAGGGTGTGGCCTTTCTGTCCCTCAGCTGCCTCCTCTCCTGCGGGCGGGGCAGGAGCGAGGGTAGATGTGCCCCGCGTCTTGGTGAGTGGTGGGCAATCAATAATGCTGGCTGCTGATGATATAATCGCGAAACGGACTTAACCTGGATACATTTTTTTTTTTTTAACCGCACAAGTACAAAGGCAAAGCACTCTACTTTGCGGAGCGGGGAAAACCAGGTAATTGTAAAAACGCTGCAATCATGTCTCTATCCGGCGCTTTTACAATCCAATTTATCGCTCGGCTCCTCGCAGCTGCTTCCGCAGGCGAGCCCGGCGGTGAAGCGCATTAGCCCGGGTCGGAACAGCAGCTTCGAGTATTTATGTATCTGACCGTGCGCCTCGGAGCAGCACAGGTGATGTGGCTTCAATTGTTTTAATTTGCTCTGTCTTGTCTCCTTCCGCCTGGGGCCTCTGAAGGGGCAGGCGGCTCCCTGGGCATGGGGGGCTCTGCCCAGCCATGCACGAGGCCGGCGGGGAGGGACAGGGCTGCCGTGAGAGTGCCGCCAGCCACCGTGGGGCTGTTCTGCCTTGAAACCTCACGCCGCCCAGGCGGGGGCCCACGTGGGTCCCGAAAGCACCTCTGTCTCTGACACCATGCAGGGAGTGGGCTCAGAGCCGGGGCTGGCTGGAAGACGCTTCCATTCACGCCCTCTGCAGGGCTGCGCCCACTGCTTCTGACCTTGGTGGTTTTGCGACCAGCTCTGGTCCCCCACATTTGGGGTCAGCTATGGTTGGGCAGAGAGCCCAGGTAAGGAGTGAGGCCTCGGGCAGGCCTTGGGTTTCACTTCTCACTTTGCCTTGGGCAAGTCGCCTTGGCCTCTCTGGGCCTCAGTTTTCTCCATCTGTGAAATGGAGATAATAAAACCCGCCCCTGAGGGTGAGGAGAGGAATTAAAAGAAGATGCCTCCGAAATGCATGGTGGTTTAAGACTAGATGTCCGCTATGCTGTTGGTAGATTTCAACGTCCATTTCTCCCCAAGCTCACAGGGCAACCTGCCCCCCACATCACCTGACTGACCCTCCTCAAAGTCCTAACGGGCCTCCCTGCTTCTCCTTGCAATACCCCAAGCCCTAAAGGTCTCTGCCTGGCAGAGTCCTGTTACCTCACTGCAGTCTTGTCTCCAATGCCACCTCCTCCGTCAGGCCGCTCCGGTTCCCTGCCAGCCAGTGCTCTGTCCCCTTCCCTGGCATAAGGGGTACGTCGCAAAGCCTCAGCAGTGTGCCTTATGGGCTGACATGTCATTCCTGCCGGTGCTCTTGAGGCCCTACATAAGTGTCTTATTTATCTCTCTCTCTGGCCTGTCCACTCGTACTACCCATGGCTTGCACTTAGTAGGTATACAACATGCTTTGGCTTAAACTGTAAGTTTGCTTAAATAAATAACCCAGCTTTCAGAAATCACCGAGTCAGAGTCTGGCAGTTTTGTGTGTGAGGTGCCCAACGCGATCCGACAGAAAGGAGCAAAGACCCTTCTAGAACCTGGGATCAGGTGCTGCTGGGGACACCGGGAAAAGCTCCTGAGAAGCCCCCAGTTTTCTCATTGGGCCAGCAGCGGCCGGGGCAGAACCGGGACTCCCCACTGAAGGTGCATTCCTGGACAGAAGCCCTGGATAAAGACAGCTGTGACGCACGCAGTGCCCAGTTCTATGCTGGAGTCTTCGCGTTTTGAGACTGCACAGTTCTAATTAAGGGTCCTGTGTTCAATTTTGGGTCCCCTAAACTTCCCTTGGGCATGTGTGGCTAGGGCGGAAGCTACCTAGAGCTGCCTGTCACACCAGGCAGCAGTGTTAGGAGCTGGGTTAAGGGCAGATTCCAATTCAGCTGGGCAGAGGCGGCTAGAAGCTCTGGATTTCTACCAGCCCACCAGTGAGCTGCTGTTGGTCTCTGGTGTGAATTATATCTCCATGATCTAGCATGAGCCAGAGATTATGGGAGGTCCTGTTTTGCTTAGTGAGTCTGAGCAAGTATGAAGAAATCAAGAGAGAAGAAAATGACTGGACCCAAGTGTATCTATCTAGACCACGTTTGCTGCTCAAGGCTGCAATCTGCTTTTTAAGTTCAAGGAAAGGCAGTGGAATGTAGTGGGCCTGGCGGGAGGGAGTCGAACGGGCTTTTCTTCTTCACTGACCTTAACTTTCAAAATAAACTGTCTGATGACTGTAACTACACCCCCTAGCTCTTAGCTTGTCACTCAAAGATTAGAACTAAATCAGAGGCAACCAGCGGAAGGCAGGGCCCCGCGTATAACCCTAGGAGCTGAGAAGCCGGCACACTGGCTGTTCAGTCTGCTTCCTCGGAGCCAAGGAGGGGCCCTAAGTGAGGGCCGGAGAAATCGCCGTCCTTAAACGCCTGTGCTTTCCACATCCGGCAGAACTGTGACAGCCCTCTTCAGTTAATGAGTGAAATGGTCACTGGGGACCTGCCTTTCCTGAAATTTACTGGTCCAGTCAGCAGGGGCCGGAGGCCGGCCTTGCGGATAGGATAGCGGTGTTAAGAAGCTGCTTAAAAAGGAGCTCCCGAACTCTCTGCCTCCACCCATGGACTTGAAAAACCCCAACAGGCTGAAGAAGAATACCACGTTTTGTGTGTGCAGAGGTGGGGGAGGGGGGTGGTGGCAGGGAGAGAGGGGCGGCGGTGAAAGAAACCCTAGCATTTGAACTGGAGAACCATTTCAAGAAGAGGGAAATCAGCAAGGCACTCAAGCCAATCTATTTATGGCGCCGCCGCTATTAACAGGTAATTTGCAATGTGCAGGAGAGGCTTCGCCTCCAGAAGCATCTGCTTTGAAGCAGCTCACGGTGAGTGCCAACAGAGGTGAGCTCGCGGCTTTGAAATGAAATTTTTTTTTTTTAATAGATGTTTACCATCCAGTTGTCAAACCCGTGAGCACCTAGCTCCTGCTTCCTTCCCCCCACTCCCCCCCCCCCCACCTCAACTATTAGAAAAGGCTTCCCGGGACCTCACTCCTCACAGAGGCTCCGGAGGCCAGCGGCAGCTCACTGGGGAGCTGGCAGAAATGCAGATCCTCAGGCCACCTCGGACCTGCTGGACTGGAATCTGCACTGAACAAGACCCGGTGCGCTCCGGGCAAACCTTGCTAACACGCAAGTTCTGGTGAAACGAGGTGCAGTGGGAAACAGGCTGCTTCCCGAAGAGGCTACGTGATCAAGAACATTATTCTCAAGCGCACCAGTTGGGCCGGACTTTCAGGGAAAGGAAAAGAGCAGGTCGAGTTTGGAAATTCTGGTTTCTGCTCATGTCACAAAAGCAAATCAGAGGACAGAAAGGCTCACCAATTGCTGGAATCTGACTTCATCATTATTACGCAGGCTTCAGGGAACACTAGTATATATTTTTTTCAATTATGCCTTTTCTAGACTGACCAGGGTATGGGACTTGAACCCACCTCCTTCCCATCTGGGCTGCCCTCGGGTCAGTCGTCTTCCACTCCCCGCTCCCCCCACCTCCATCACGGGCGGGGCGCGTGCAGGGGCTCAGGCTGCCCAGGCCCCACCCCCCCCGGCTTCCGCCATCTCCATTACCTTACGGCTGCACCTGCTTCATCCCCCGTCTCCCGGCTCCCTTGCCCTGCAGCTCGGCGTGTGGGCGTGCGACGCCTTTTGCTGGCCCCTCTCAATCCGCTCTCCTCCCTTTGTCATCCAGCTCCGGGCAGGAGCCTGGTGGGGAGGTGAGTGAGGCCAGGGTACTGAGGCCCTGGGTTCACCCTCTGCCGGGTCCCCCTCCACACAGCCAGCCTCTCTGTCTCAGGTTCTGGTTACAGCTCCCTGCTCTGGTCCCTTCAGGCTGGCTGCCACTGCTACCAGTCCTGGGGACTCGGTCAACTCCATGGCAACCCTACCCCTGTCTGCACATCTGTACACCATGCCTTGATTCAACCCTCCTCAAATTACCCACCTTGAGTGAGCCGTCTGTCTCCTCCTGGGCCCGACCACTGACGTACAGCTCTGCTACCTCGTGCACCTCCCATTCTCGAAGGTCCCCCCCCGGCCGCCCCGCCGCCCCACCTTCTAAACGATAAACCCAGTGGACGCTTCCTTCACCTTCATCCTCCTCCAGCTGGATCTGATAGACGGCTGCCCCTTGGACTCCACCCCTCCCCCCCCCCCCCGCCATGGCAAATCACATTCAGAATGCCTGAAATAACTCATTTTGCTCCCCAAATTTGCTCCCTCCACCCGCTTCCAGGGGCATCAGCACTTGCCCCACCTGGGCTTCTGCCCTGCTGTCTCCCTGACTCCTCCCCCCACCCCGACAAGCTGCGGGAAGCCTAAGAACTCTGGTCTGACCCAGCAGAGGCACCGAAGCTTCTCGTGAGCCGTCTGCCCAAGGGTACCTGGCTGCTGCTTCAGGATGCGGGTCGTCAGATGAAAAGCTCGGGCTCTTTCCAGCTCCCGCCCCCTTTCCTGACGGGGGTGCTTCAGAGGGATGTGCACACCTGTCCTGTCCATACCCTCTGCCCGTGCCCATCTCACGTTCAAGTTCCTAATTCTCCCCAAACATCCGCTCTCTCATCTGCTCCTTGACGGCTTCTCCATTCCAGTCTCTAAGTCATGCCGCCCAGTGGGACAGTTAAGTCACCTTAAAAACACTGTTTTGAACACATCGCCCACCAGCTCCAAACTGCTCTTGGCTCCCCAGTTTGTACGAGCCCCTCGCCCTGGCATGCGATTTGGCATCCTGCTGCCTTTCCAGCTCAAGGACAGGCTGCAGCCTCCTCTCACCTGCGGGGTAAATCCTTGGCGGGGCTCCAGGGCATGCGGTGCTGCCCCGCCTTCCTCACCCGCCCCGCCCTTTCTACCCTGAGCCTTCCCCGCTCACCGAGGCCAGTGCTGAGGCTCTGTCCCAATGCCCTGCATCCTTCTGGAGTTCAGATCTGGCTCGGAAACCCTAAGGGGCTCTTCTTTCCTCTCGGTTCCTACAGTCCCTTATTTTCTGTCCCATTTATCATTAAACAATTAATCATGTCCTACTTCTGGCTGCTTCGATTGGCTACGAAAGACACATGGTCAACTCTTCAGCTGCCCCTGCCTAACTGCCCCGACCAGACTCCAAGTGCTCTGGAGACTGCTTATTTTGTGCGTCTGGACCTCTCCCTCAGCATCTAGCGGAGTGCGAGACACCCGGAAGGTGCTGGAAAGACAGAGCGCGACCCTCCATTTTACAATGGGGGCGCATATAAATGAAAGGTGGTAAAGGCCTTTCGGGGGTCTAAGTGTCCTGTGAACCAGAGAAGGTGTAGTGACAGTCATGCCAGCCTCTTTTGTCCTCCAAGCCATCTAAGATGAGGTTTCCAATTTGTTTTCTGTATAAATCTGGCCTTATGAAAACTGATTAAAAATACTGCAAATTCTATTTAAATACAGGTTACGCCTAACAGATGTTTTTCTCCAAAGATGCTGAAATGTTTCTATATCCTGACCCTCGTGTGAGACCCTCCTGTGAGGCCAGTAACACCACCCCTGTCCAGGTGCAAGCCCCCTGAGTCACATGTCACCTGTAAAGTTACAGTCATTTCCCATGGGCTGCCTCTCCTTATCCTCACCCAGTCTAACCTACTCCCCTACTGCAAAAAAAATAAATAAATAAATAAAATAAGATTTAAAAAAAGCAAAGTTGACCATGCCATTCTCTATCACCCTGACCTTTAAGTTCCTCAAGGTCACCCACCCTGTGTCCCCTGTCAAGATCCGCTCCCCCTCCCCCAATCTTCTTCCACCTGGCGACCTCAGTAACCCGCTCTTTGGGTTAATGCCTGTCCACAGGCCCTCCTGCCCACGAGACATGAACTAAGAGGCAGAGATGCTGGTGTGATTCCCCCTGCACCTGGGGGTTTCCTGCGCACAGTAGGTCCCCAACAGGTCAGTTTCACTTCCCTCGAGCTAAAATGATAACGGTGGGATTCGGAGTAAGACCACCATTCGAAGGGGTTTTTACTCCCTGACACGCCACAAAGCTTCATTCTGGTCTCGACTTCATCTGAGCTGTAATCCCCAGAACCACCTGCTGGGTCCCTGCTGTGGCGTCCTCAGCTGGTGAGGTGGTGACAGGCGGAGCAGGACTTCGTGGTGCCTGCAGGGCAACAGACGCACCTCCTCAGGTGCTCCAGTGGGGACAGCTCACCACCGAGCGGCCCCGGAGAAGGTACTCAGCTGCTGGGCTCTGGGTTTTTTTTTTTCCCCCATTGTAGTAAAATATACATAAAATGTACTATTTTAACTATTTTTAAGTGCAGAGTTCTGTGACATTTGGCACATTCATATCGTTGTGCAACCATCACCACCATCCACCTCCGGAATTTTTTTATCTTCCCACACTGGAACTCTGCCCCCATCAAACACCAGCCCCTCCATCGCTTCCCCCCGGCTCCGCCCAACCCCTGGCAACCACCACACCATCATTCTACGATTTTGACTACTCCAGGAAACTCACACAAGAATCCTACAGAACTCGTCCTTTTGTGACTGGCTTATTTCACTTAGCATACTGTGCTCAAGGCTCACCCATTTCGTCCTGTGTGTCAGAATTTCCTTCCTTTTTAAGGCCGAATAACATTCCATCGTATGGATGTACCGCCGTGGCATGTCCATCCATCCGCCCTGGACACGGGTCACCTCCAGCTTTCGGTCCCCCCGCACCCCTTTGTACAGTGGGTTTAATCCGAGTCTGCCTCAAAAGGCAGAAGACAAACAACCCTGTCCCTAGCCAACTGCTGATGTCCTGCCCACACCCCTTTGGCACTTGCTGATGCCACCCAAGACTTCTTGTCCCCGAGCCTGGCTTCTCTGTGCTTGGGTCTCCCTGGGCCTGCAGAGTGCCGGCCGGAAGTGTGGGTACATCAACAACCCAGGACACGACCGTGGGAGCTGGGGGGTCAATGCCCCACCCAGCTCCCTCACCCCCTGGTGACCATAGTCCTCTCCCCTCTTCTCCTTTCGTCCCTTCCCATAAACCATTTGCACTTGAATCCTCCCTTGGTAGCCACTCCTGGGGGAATCGCTTGTTCATGGAGGTGACAACAGAGGAGGGGACAGAGTCACAGTGTGTCCTCTGTGCACTGAGAAACCCATTACTGGCTCACAGTGCAACTGCCCCCACCCCACCGCCCAGGGCGGCCATCGCGGTAGGGGGATCCTGATGTCGGCTGGCCCAGAAAGCCTCTTGGAAAGTGAACGAGGAGGAGCCCCCGACTGCTGAGTCACGACGGCAGCCGTAGGCCGCTGCTGGGACAAGTCAAGTCTCCCTGCTGGCTCGTGGGCGGCCTCCCCTACTCAACAAACCAAGCGGTGTCTCCCATGCAGGGCGATGCCACCACTACTCCAAGGCCATGACCTCGAGCATTCAGGTCCTACGCGAATCTCGCTCCTGCAGACCCTTGCCTGCCTTCCTGTGGGGGCTCCATCAGCCTCCACGTGCAAATGCAGGGGCCACGTCCTGCCTCACCGAGTACAGGCAGCCGGGGAGAAGCAAACTGGGCATGGATGCGGGTCCAGACCAAACGCAAGCCGGCCAGGCCCAGCCTCCCCCCGTCACAGGCGCAGAGGACCCAGTGTACCTCTGAGTCATCGAAGCCTCCTTCCTGGCTGGGCTCGTTCTGCCCCACTCACCCGTGCCTGCAAACTGCAGCCGATTCAATGACTTCGCCACATGGCTCTGGTGACAGGAAGGGGAAGCCCGAGAGTGGACTTTGAAAGGAGCAGATGTCCTCCACGCCCCTCTGTGGGCACCATCATGTCATTAGTGAGGTCTCAGATCACGTAATCCTCCGTCCTGAGCGAGTGTCTGGTGTTCAAAGGATGGCCGCTTTTCACCGATTCGGCTGAAAACCCTCCGCTGCGACAGACCTGTTCCTTTGGCAGGGCTGGCGGCCGTCTTAAGGAACAGCCACCGATTATAAAATGGAGCTGACTAAATTCCGCAGAGCCATCACGTACCGCTCCACGGCTTCATCTGCTTATGACTTATTCCCACCTGCCCAGGTGTCTCCTTACCTGCCGAATGAGAATGCACACACTGCCGCGTGCAGCCCTCTCTACGAAGAGCTTGGCCCACCCGGCCCTGGTTCAATTGACTGCTCATTAAAATGGTTCATGGCTGTGTCACCTTGGTCTAGAGAAGACTGGGACTTGTGGCCCTGATCTAACGTCTCGGATGTCTGTGGGGTCCTGGGCTCCTGACTTAGGCTTTGAGACGAGAATAAAAGAGGACACTTTTTTTGTTTTTGATGCACAGACTGCCCATGCTTCCTAGCAGAACAATATGCGAGAATACATAATAGCTGACGTGCTACCACGAAAAGGCAGGACAAACTCAGCAGGCTCCAAGAGCGCACGGGAGCTGTATATCTTCCATTAGCCTCAGGGGCCTGTTATTCGAAAGGCCAGGAGTCATCTCATTTAGTCAATAAATATTTACTGCGCATCTTCTCTCTGACTCATTGCGCTGGAGTCTGTGAGCCCACAAACAGGGAGGGGCCTGGCCTCTGGGAGCCTCCAGTCTCGTCACAGGCAGACTAGCCGTGACCTGTGACAATGAGCAGTGACGATGTAGTCTGCAGCTATCCCAAACGCCTCACATCGACGACCTTGCTTAATGCTCTCGGAGGCCCTTTGAGGAATGTACGATTATTCTCATCCACACATCATGGAGTGAGGAAAGGACTGAACCCCACTGCCTCGATTCACCCAAAGTCACCGGGCTATCAAGTGATGAGCCAGGACCCTGCCCAGATGGCAGGTTCCAGCATCCACACTTAACCACTGTGCCACACCAGCTCCCCGGAAGCTCAGCCGCGGGGTGACCTTTGCATTTCACATGGCCACGGAGCTCTGCCCCCCCCTGCGCCTCAGCACCAAGCTGTGTCACTGTCACAGGGGATCCGCATGGAAAAACAAATGTCCGCTCACCTTTCTCAACTTGCCCAGCTCTGCTGACCCATGTTCAGAGCAGTTTTGCATGAATAATGCCTAACGTCAGGGTTTTGATGCAAAGAAACCAACCCTGGACATCTTCTGACATGTTAATCAGGCATCGCGGGCTCCGAGATGTTGATGGAAGTCTTCCCCGCCACGAGGTGGCCCTGGACAAGGCCCTGCCACCTTGCTCTCACGAGCCACTGACATCGTCTTGGCCTCATCTCTTTTGCCAAGTTACAAATGTTTTAAAGTGTGACGATCGCACAAGAATGCAGCACCAGCATAGAGAAATACGCACGCACGCGTGCACACGCACCTTCCACGCACTGTTTCGCACAAAGCACCCACGCATCCTTTATCGTACGGCAGAAAAGACGTAAATGTTTATGCCGGGTACTGTGCTGGGTACTTCGAAGGACGCGATGGTCTCTGACTTGAGGTTCTCAGAGTCCAACGAGAAGGAAAAAGCATCGGGGAATCTGCTTTAAGACGGTGTGACGACAGGACCGGTTATAGAGAGAAAGGAGCTACTGACTCTGACAGGACCGGGGTGGGGTGACGGGGGGCGGGGTCAGGGAAGGCTCCCGGCTGAGGAGGCTGCTAGCTGGGTCTCGGACGTTAAGTGGGAATGATTTATAAGTTAAAATTAAAGGATGCAAGGCTACAGGATGATGAAGAGAGGGCATTTGCTAGTCAGAAATATGGAGACAGGAGCTCAGGGCGTGAGGTGTGGGGCTAGGCGGGTTAGATCTGACCCGTGGCCCCACCTCCGGGGCCTGGGGCCTTGAGCAGTTGTCTCGTGCGTCTCCTCGGCTGCCGAGTGAGGAAGCATGCAGTGTCACGCGGCCCTCGCTAGGAAGAGCGCGGCCCGCCCTGCTCTGGTTCAATCAACTGCTTATTAAAATGGCTCATGCACAGAGTAGAAGCTTTGCTTGTGTTCCTCATGGAAGCTTGGTCTAGAGAAGACTGGGACTTGTGGCCCTGATCTAACGTCTTGGATGTCTGTGGGGTCCTGGGCTCCTGAACCTTGAGACGAGAATAAAAGAGGACACTTTTGTTTTTTTTACACGCAAACTGCCCATGCTTCCTAGCAGAACAATATGCGAGAATACATAATAGCTGACGTGCTACCACGAAGAGGCAGGACCAACTCGGCAGGTTCCAAGCGCACACGGGAACTGTCTATCTTCCATTAGCTTTAGGGGCCTGTTATGTAAATGGTCATATCTTTTGCAGGAAGGATGGTGGGGTGAAATCGGATGGAGAGCTTCACTTAAGGGAAAAGGAAATTTCCACCAAACCAACAGTTAGTTGCAGTGAACTGCAGAGAACCAAGAAGAGACGGGCCGTTGTAGAAAAACAATCCACAGATAAATTGCCAATCGACACCGCTCCGAGTCCCCAGAAAACCCCTCTCATGGCGAGAGAAAGGAGTGAGGGACGTTTATGATCTCTTTCCGGGCATACGTCGGCCTACATTTTTGACAACTGCTAGTTCTCTCCCTCGCTCGCTCTCCCTCCCGGCTCCGGGAACGTTCAGCCTCTCTCGTGACCCTGACACGTCTAGTGACCCAGACTCGTGCGAGGCCTGCTCAGAATTTTAACTACACTTCTCGTCTTGACTGTTCGAGGCTTGTAAGTTTCTCCGGTCTTCCTGTCCCCTGGTCCTTGGCAAGGAAGGACCTTGGAGGCAGCGCCGTGAGTGAGCAGCAGTGTTGACTGTAGCGGGACCGGGGACCAGAACCGCCTTCTAGACAGGCTCTCCCAGAAGGACCCGGCGGGAGACCGGCGGCGAAGGTACCAGTGGAATAACTGTGGTTTCGGAAGGACTGAATCTGAGGCTTCGAGACGGCATCTTAACAAAACCTAGAGAAAAATGGTGCCTCCGGAGACCCTGGCCTCTCTGTCCCTCAGACCAAGGTCAACAATTAGATAGCTGCCTGCGAACAGAACAGCTCTGGGAGAGTTCTAGAATCCACTTCAGTTTTAGCCACACAGTGAATCAAAAATTGCCTGAGACCAACCAACCACACAAGGAGAGAAGGAAGACGGCTCTGTGTCGCCCGCATCGTCCCATTTCCCAGAGGCCAGAAAGGGATCCCTCGCCAGGAAAGGAGAAACGGAGTCGGCGACAGGCTGCTCCAGCCTTTTGGGGTATCACACAAAGGCCCGGCTTCAAGTTCACCCCCAGTTTTAGGGATCGACAGATTAGCAAGACAAGGACAGAGACCAGGTTGCTCGGGCGCCACCTGGTGGCGAGGGGGAGAAGGGCGCATCGCCGGAGGGTACAGCCGGGGCTAGAGTTAAGGCAGGCGTTAGTTACAAGGGAGGAGAGGACCCGTCCCTCTGTCTCTGCTTGAAAAGGACCAAAGCCATCCGGACTGGGGAAGGGCCCCCGATGCGAAGACAATCTGGATATTTCAGAATGTATTAGACAGGAAAGCCAGCAAAACCGAGGCTGTGATCTCAAGAACATCTGATGTGGGACAGGTTTTCTCTGGAAATGTGAGCCGCTGGCTGAGTGACTTTTGTGCTGTGTGAGAGGCTGGCTATGAGGACAGCATACCAGGGTGGCAGAGGGGTGGGGGTCCGGGCTTTCCTGCACTGCCTGCAGGAAAGGGGGGACAGTGGGAGAAGGTCCCCCCACATAGCTTCCAGGGATGAGGGGCTTGGGGAGGGCACATATATGGCTCCGATTCAGAACCCCCATCCCTGCCCTTTGCCGTGTGAATTTGGGGAGCATCCTTTTCTGCCCCTTGACCTTAGATGTGGCTGTGCAGGTGGCTTTGGGCAGCGGAATGAGGCACACTAATGGCGTACCCATGGGGAGCCCAGACCGCGAGGGGCCCGATGTGTTTTCGCCTGCCCTCTGCTCTGACTGTGAACAGTTTGGCTACCTGGCTGGCTCATGCAGAATGAGGGACATGCAGAGCCCAGCCACCCGGCTGCCACGGCCTGAAGCACAGGGGCCAGGCCGAGGTAACTCCGGGTCAGCTGAACCCCAGCAGCCCTGCAGACATGGGGTAACAGAGGAGTGTTGTTGAAGACACTGAGACTGGGGTGGCTCCTTGTGCAGCCCTAGCAGGAGTCTCTAAAGGGGGCCGGGGAGCCGGGCATGAGCTCAGTGCACTCGTCACCCCCCTTGGTACCCTGCTCAGGGCCACCCCTCACCCTGGAAGATAATGTGCTGAGCCGCTGACTGAGAGGACAGGACTTCAGTGGCAGGCTGTCCTGACTCCGATTTGTGATCTCTCCTGAATCTCAGCCTTTTCCTCATATTCTGACACATGATGAAGAGAGACACTAGCCTTCTAATCATGGAGGCTGGCTGGAAAAAGTGACACTTTTGCTGACGATAAACATGCCGCCGTTACTGCTTTGCCACGTCCTATGCCTTTCGCTCAGGCCTCCTGGCGCTTCACGAACCCTCATTGACTATTTGGAGGCCTGAGGCTTCTGCTCACTCCCACAGCAGAGAGAGGCTGCTGGGCTCACAGGTTTCTCACAGGGAAGGACCAGGAACCACTCGTCACCTTGTCAGAGAAGCAAGGTGCTGACTGCAAATAATTTTTTATCAATCCGAGTGCTGGCTGGAATCTTACGCCAGCTTAGCTTCTTTCTCTGTGTGTGTGTGTGTGTGTGTGTGTGTGTGTTTAGAGAAATCACATTTTGAGCCATGGTTTCCTCAACATGAAAGCTGACGAGTTGCTGAGGAGGAAGAAACATGCCGGGTCCTAGGTTTACACACGTAGGTACGCAAGGTGTCACCATCTTCTTTACCAGCGTCGGCGGGGCTGCCACGTGCCACTGGGTGGGTTGTGAACTGCACAGACCCCTGGCTGAGGAGGCGACTGGGGCCCACGTCCACCCTGGGCTCCACGGGCCAAGCCTCCTCTCCTGTGCAGCTGCCCAGAAAGAAAGGGGACCTGTTTCTAATCTGCACGGAAGGTATATGGCAGCCCCGAGGGCAAACCCAGCACACGGAAAGTTAAAGACATGCGTGTGCTGAAACGTCTCCGAAAGAAAGTGAAAAATGATCTCTTAACTGAGTGGCAAATAATTACACAGCTTAAAAAACAAAACAAAAACAAAACAACAAAAAACACAAAAAGCAGCTGCTTTTCCCTTCAGTTTGACTCCTGACTCCGCAGGGCTGGAGGGAGGCCTTGGGGGGACCGTACTTTTATTCATCGCATGAAGGTTCAAGAACCACTGTAATGTTTCCGGTCTCCTGGGCCCCGGCCCAGGTTCTGGAAGGCAAGCAGATCAAATAAACGAACGAACAGGAACTAGTCTCCAGCAGGTCAAGTTTAAATCTCAGGGTCAAAAATTCCAGGAACACCTCCGTATCTCGTTAACACAAGCTTCCGGGGGGCTAGGCTTCCTAGTGGTTGGGGCAGGGAGAACCCAGCCATGGCAGGGGACACACAGCAGAGAGGACAGCCTGGGAGGTGGCCAGGTCTCTGACAAGTAGCCTCTGATGCACGCTAATGACAGGAAAGAACTTGGCCACCAAAGGCAATTACACAGGATGAGACGTCGTGCAAGCCAGCAAGTCGGGGGAGCTCGAGGGGGGATCTTATTATCTCTCTGTCTTACTTAATAAGAGTTAATAGTTGGAAGGGAATAAAAGAATGGTGTGTGAAGTTTAGTGCCAATACAGTCTAATACGCACGCTATGTTTTTATTTCAAAGCGGATAAAGGCCCAAATTTTATACTGAAAACAAATGTTAAAAATTAATTATAAAGAAGACACCGGAGGGCCTCGAGCGTGTTCCCTGGGTGACTGATTAAATGCCTGCCTCATTTCGACTGGTATAAACCCAATCTCTTGGAAGAAGGCCAAAACTATTTGCCAACGTCCACAGAGACGCTCCAAAGAAATGATGCTGGTGCCAGGAAAGAGAAAAAAAACACACTCGCCACTGTTGCCCAGAGCCAGCCACCGCCACGGGGTGGCACCCCGTCACGGGCGGGAAAGCTGAATGACTCTGCAAGGTCGGTGTAGGTCAAGAGCAACCGTCACCGCCTGAAATCGATCACGGCTGAACCGGACGAATGATGCCCCTCGGCCTGTGATGAACTGGCCCGAGGTGTTTCTTCTCCCTGCAGGCTCAAAGGGGATGGGGCCTTTTCTTTTCTCTCTTTCTTATTTTTTTTTTTTTAAACCACTGGTTTTTGTTTGGTTTCAGAGAATATCTTTCCAAGTCTCAGATGATGCCAGCTCTAATTGAAAAATCTCAGAGCTAGGAAGTAAGCCAGTGACTCCGTTATCTTTTGAATTCTGAAATTACATTTTAATGGCAAGATAACATTTTCCTTGTTAAAATAAAACTGAAAGATTACCAAAAATGCTGACCCCCACCCGCCCCCACTTCAAACCCTAGTTGTTTTTTTTTGTCCCAAAGGTCACTGCTGTCAGCAGTGCAGCGTGGGTCTCAGACCCACGGAGAACACAAACGCACAGGATTGCTTTGTGTAGTATTTTTCCACTGGCGATATCACCCTGGGCATATTTTTCTGCAACTTGCATTTTTTATTAAACGACAGGTCTCGGAAATGGATTCATGTTGGTATATATGCTAACCATGGCATAATATTCCAAGACATGGATACAATTACTCCACGTTCAACAGAAAAAAAAAACCCCAAACTGTCCATGTTTCTGAGACTAATATTTAGGGCTGTTCATAATGAGGCCGCAACCTATGTTTCCCACAGCGGCAGTGCCCACTCCGTGCCAATGGAAACTGTACAGAAACCCGAGGAACCGCGTGCAGCTCCCCCCAGGGAGGGGCGGCATTTCAGTGGAGGGCTTATCTGCATCACGGCTCCTCCCCACCCTTTAAGGTCGGCTCCCAGCGGGCACTCATCACACCTTCCCTGGGACTTCCAGTCCACTTTGCGCACCCCTTGGGTAGGGCCCTTCCACTTCTGCTGAGCATCCCAGTAATTAATTGACTGGTCCCATTTTAGTACCGAGCTCTTTGAGGGCAGATGTGTGGACTAGGGATGTAGTAGGTGCTCAACAAATTGTTGAATTAAATAAAGCAACAGAGTCTTACTGATTCTCTATACTGCCATGGGAAGAAGAGGAATAGCTCAACTAGAAACTGGACTATGGATACAACATTTTCCTTCCTTCCATCATGCATCCAACCACCCACCCACTCACCCATCCATCCCTCCGTCCTTTTTTGCTCACATCTTTCCCTCTCCATCCATCCATCCATCCATCCATCCATCCATCCATCCATCTGCTTCCATCCTTCCCTCTCTGTATCTCTCCATCCATGCATCCTTCTGCCCCTCCCCTCCATCCTTCTCTTCGGCGGCAGCCATGAAAATGCATCCTTCAGATCTGACTATTGGGAGCTTATTAACTGACTTGCATCGTGAAGTTGGGGTGAGTTAATACACAAGAAACATAAGACGGTGCCGGGGGTGTAAGCATTCGGCACCCCCTTGGTCACCGTGGAGGGGTGACAGTAGTGATAACAGCTACTGTTTGCTGGGTCTCCTCTCAGAGCCATGTCCCAAAGGTGCACCCTCTCCGGGAGTTCCCATACACACAATGAGAGAGGACCTGCCACTTTACACTCATTTGATCGTACTATGACCCAAGATTTGATAATTCCAGTTTTAGAGTTAAAGGAGGTGATTGCTTGGAGAGACCCGTGGTTGGCCAGAGGGGCCACAGCTGTGCCCGTATACGCCCTCGGGCACTCAGACCTCTCTGAGCTCCTCTACCCGGAGGCAGGGGAGGCCCAATGGCAGTCACAACTGAAGAAGAGTCACTAGAACAAAAATGGTTCCTTTGAACTCCATCTGCTGCCTCTGGTCCAGGGAGGTACCCTATGCCCAGTCCATTCTAAAAATGTTGAATTTTGAAAAAACTAGACTATACCACTTGAGAAAGACAGGCTCCCACCCTCCTTTGAATTCTCTTAGATTCTGAGGTTCCACAGTGTCCCTGGCCGACCCTCTGCCAATTTTACACAAGGGTTTCCGGCTGCATCCAGCTCCTGGGCTCACGCCGCTCTCTCCCCCCGTTTTGGGGTCGCACCCTGAATGGCTTTTCCCTGACCTCCAAGGCCGCAGTCCTCCTGCAGCCCGAGATGCCCTATTGCTTACGCACTGACTGCTGGTACCTTGTTCCCACCTGTCTCCCTGCAGGAAAGAGAGGCAGGCGATGGTCCTGTCACAAAGCCGGCTCACGGCAATGTGCAAGGTGATTGATTATTCCAGAGTCAGGCTATTTCGTGCTCTGACAGGTCAGATGAAGAAGCGGAGCAGCCGGATGAATGGCCAGCCTCCTCTGGGCTGTCACCCCAGCCTACTCTGCTCCTCCCTTCCCTCTTAGCTTCCCGGGCCTCCCAGAGCCAACTCTCCCTCCTAGACACCTGTGGCTGCCCAAGTGTGGCTGCCAACCCTGCCGGGCCTCGCCTGGTCTCCCATTTCCCAGTTTCCCCCACGTTCACTTTTGGGAGACAGGCTCTCAAGACGCATTCCTGTTGACCAGCATCCTCTTACCCATTCTGCCGACTGCGCCTTCTGCTCTGCATTGCCACTCCGGTCCTCTGAGTCAGGGACTCCGTCCCCCTGCTCACGCATATCTTGGATCCCACTTCTGCTCCTCTCATCCTCCTGTGCACTTTGCCCTGTCTCAGACCTCGTCTTGTGCAAGCGGACGGATGCCGTGCCCAGTGTGGGGGCTGCCTGTCTGGGCAGCAGCCCGGCCATGACCCTGTCTGTGAGCACCTGGCTCCTGGTCCCGCTGGGCCCCTGGCAGCTCTTACGCCATCAGTTTTCAAGGATGCAGTCAGCATATTTTGGCAAACAAGCACCTGAGAGCCAGCTTGGGAGCGACTGGGCAGGAAGCAGCAATTTGAAAGGATCGAAACAAACACAAACAAGCCTACGGAAAGCATTTCGGATGATGGAAATAGTGAATGGAGAGGCTCGGTCTGGATCTGGAGAGAACTAATTTTCATCAATTTCATTTTTCACGGACCAGTAAATGGACAATGAATGGGTGCTGGCCATGAGGATAATACTACAAAAAGAATAAAGGTTAAACCAATAAATTTCATTTAAAAAAGTCATATGAATATTAAATATGCTCCTGTTTAAATGGTTAGTGGATAAATTTGAATCTAGGGGGGGATCTTAAACTAAGTAATAATTTGTGGTGCTTTCCGAAGAAAAGGGTATTTCTTTTTAAAAAAAAAATAGAATTAAAATTCCCCCACGGGGTTAGTTTGTTAACTATTCTACTTTCAACTTCAAGTGTATAAAAGCACCCAAAAAGTTACTCTGATCTTGACGTGGAGAAATTATTTTCAACTTTGGTTTGCCTTTCAGATCACCGCAGAAGCTCAAAATAATTCATCGGGTCTACGGCAACCAACGCCCAGGAAAATCCCCTTCCCTGCCTTTTATTTTATTCTTCTTTGAGGAAACTAAGACATCTTATATTCCCCAGGGGAGGGGACGGTGACAGCTACACTTTGCCCTTTTCCCTCCGTCATTACCATCCCCAAATCACTGCATTTTAAATGTGGCTTCCTCTGTCAGCTGAACGAGAACTCCAAGTCTTCCCACGGAGACAGGAGACGACCCAGAGTGTCACCAAAGTGTTCCAGAAGCCTGTGCTGGCATCACAAATTAGCACCCCCTCGCCCAGCCCCGGGGCGAGTGGGATCCATGAGAATCAGGCCCCTCACTTGACAGGCAAAACCAAACCGGCCGGCCTTTCAAAATGCCAGCGAGCACGCCCCCGGCTCAGGCCAGTGTAAGCGCCCCGTCCTCCCAGGATGCCGACTTCTAGTATTTTTCTCTTTTCTCTCCATTCATTTATCTCACCGTGACCATCGCCAAAGGGCTGTCATTTCTAAAGGTGTGCTTCTTGGGGGCAAGGATCCCTTTTCTAAATCAGCATCCTGTGAAACCGGGCAAATGGTCACTACCGCTGCTTGTGACAGCCAGGGAAGTTAGACTCTTAAGTGAGCGTGGACCTCCACTGGTGTGTGTGTTCACATCCCTTTTTTTCCCACCTGCACGCATTTTCAGGGGTGCCGCGCAAGGCACAGCCGGAGTCGCGAAGGGACATCGACGCTGTCCCCGTTGTCTGTTCATCACAGGTGATGCATGCATCTCACGGTGTTATCTTGGCGCCCAGGTCCAGGAGTCTATAATGTAACCCGAGCGCCTTCCCGCCAAAGTCTGAATCAGGTTCGCACACTATCTCGCTCAACCTTCTTTGTGCTTCTAAATGAGAAAACCTAGACGTCACGTTTCTCAGACGTGAAAATCCTCTCGAGGTCAACGCGAAAGAATGAGGCAATTAACTTCCTGGGTCAGTTGCAGAATGGCGGGGAAAACATCATTCCTGAGAAAGCGGTTAAAAAGGACAACCCTTCCTACAAACGATGTCCCTTGTTTAAGACCAAAATGATGAATGCAGCTCTTGAGGCTCCTGTCAAATGAACAGGGTACAGGAGAGTTCATGTTCCCCTCTGCTTCCAGCTGGCTACAGAAATGGGCTGTTTTTATGCTGCTGGGCACGCTGATTGGCTGTTTGATGAGGCAGATCTGCGCCTAATTTCTTTGCTTTTCTTTCTTTTCCACCCTTTCTGATACCTTGTTTCAAGTTTTCTAATAAAGCAAGTTCCATTTCCGAATTTCCAGTGGGGCCATTATGGCTTAACAAACGTGAACCCTGTGGACTCACTAAATACACCGCGTTCTGTTAGTGAGTCTAGTAATTACGGAGAAACGGATCTGGACAGGAACGAAAAGACAGAGGCAAAGTTCCAACTAGTTGCTCAAATCTTAACAGTTTTTCCCTCCAGGTTTGATTAAAATCAGGGTTGAGAGTGGGCCATCTCCTGCTTCTGCGTAAGCAAAAATAAAAACGCATTGCTTCACGAGGGTCACGTTGTGACTTGGCTGGGTGAAGGGACCTGCTTACCACATTCGACTGAACTTCCAAACCACGGTCTGACGCATGCTGGTCCCGGCCAAGAGCCCAGGAGGCCCACAACCAGTGGAGAGGTTCAGCCGTCTGCCCCATGACTGAATTTCCTAAAACTCGGCCAGAGCCATTAGTGATCCTCCAGAGAGCTTGACCTTGGAATCCAAAACGGCACGCAGAGCACGGCTGCACCTGGCACGCCCAGGTGTGTCCCGAACCCAGGCGGAGTGCACCTCGAGAGCAGTTCCACCTCAAGGCATCGATTGGCCAGTCCTGTCACCCGTCACCGTAAGAGCAATCGCTCCGGCAGTAGCGGTGGGGCACGCTGGGCTGAAGGGCTGTGAAGTTTCTGTCCCACCCATGGGAGTGTCTGTGTGGCTGTGTGGCTGTGACCCTGGGGTCTCATTAGCCGCTGCGGAAAAGCAAGCCCGGGGAAGGCCCTTGAAGAACTAGCGATGGGCCGTAAAGAGCCGTGGGTACCCATGGATGGCGAGGTCAGTCGGCAGCTCTTCCGGGCACGTGTGGGGGTCCTAGGAACTCTCTCCCCAACTGCTCCAGCCCCCAGGTCCTCATCGAGTCACTCGTTTTCATTACTCTCCAAACGCATTCTCCCCTCAATGTCTAGGCATGCCCCCCTCCCATAAACGACAGTCTCCCCTTCCGATTGCAAACTTGCTGTGAATCCCACGTTTCCTCAATCGGCTCTGAGCGTTACTGAAAGACCTCAAAAAACAACAAGCTCCACTCACATCCCCAGCTTTTGCCCCAGCGACGCCCTGGCCTCCAGCTCCACAAAGCACTGCGCGGGAGTCTCCTCCCGGCTCCCCTGGGTGCAAGCGGCCATGCCAAGCAGCCATGCGATGCTGCAAGCAAGGAGGGCGTGGCTGGACGAGGCAGGCCCTGGTCCCAGGGACCGGAGGGGCTGCCTGTGCGCCATCGAGAGGACAGCACCCCTCTTTCCTGCGGTCCTCAGTTGCAGACCTTCTCAGCCGCTTTGCAGGCACTTCGCCACTCTCTCCAGCCTCGGCAGGACCACGCCCTCCTGCTGTTTCTCCGTGCAGCGAGACAAACGGCCACTCCACCCGAGGCTAGCTCAATGTCCGGGGCAAAAGCAGCCCCCGGCTGGCAAATAAAAGCTTCAGAAATCAGAAGAGAGGCGCAGGGCGTGCAGTGGGCTGGGGTACCCCGTGTATGCTGTGTGCAGTGGGAGGTGTGTGGGAGGTGGCGGGGGGGGGGAGGCGATCACACCCACCCCCTGAGCCCCAGCTTCCGCAGAGGTGTGAGCAAAGGAGGAGCCAGGAGCGGCAGCTTTGCAACCCGCTGCTCTCAAAGGCTCTGCCAGGCTTGCTCTCCCCGTGACTCATCCTGCTTCATTCTTAGGACTTCTTAATGCCTTTTATCTGCCGCAAATGTTCTCGTCAGGGAGCTGGTAGGTGTTAGATGTTCAAGCAGACGCAGGGGTGTAAGCGCACACACACGCCGTCTTTTGAAAAGCGCATTTGTCTCACTCAAAACCAAACAAAAACAAGACACCTGCCTGCCTTAAAGTACTTCTCTGGGAATGAATAGCCTGCCTCTGACTTCTGAGGCCCTATTTTGCTACCTTGAAATGGAGGAGGACCTCCCCACCCCCACACCCACACCCCGCAAAGAACGCGATGCCTCAGACCTGGGCCCACAGTCCCACGGGAGCAGGTGTGCTGGTGCACAGGGGAGCCAGGCGGAGTGGACAGAAATTAGGACGTGATAACAGATACCCTCGGTGCTGGCCACCCTAACGCCCAGGCGTCAGGGCCGTGCGTGACCCAGGGCCCCTGGGGGGTCGGGGGGGGGGGCGACAACTGGAACTCTCCTCGGAAATGGCGAAGAGAGCGGGAGAGGTGGTTTGTGAAAGCAAAATGTGATTCGCCGACGATGCTCCCTCTTGTCTACACCCCCTCTGACAATGACAATGGTTTCCCAAGTTCTCCAGTCACCGCTGACATCCTCTGAGAAGTCGTCCACCCTCCCGGCACAGAGGCGGGGTCCACCCCGACAGAACGGGTGTAACTCCACGAACATTCAGAGACGATCGAGGAATGGCTGCTCCCCTTAGGATGCTGATGGCTTTGAAAGGGAGGAAGGGAAGCGAGGACAGGAACCGTCCAAATGAGGGTATGAAAATACTTTAAGGAGCCCGGGAGGGACAATGTCCGCAGAGCAGAGCCAAGGAGAGGCCAGGGGAGGAGGCATTTGGGCCTCAAGAACAGCTAGCTGGGCAGAGGGAGGAAGAGGGGCGTGTTGGGGGGCATCTGGGTACCCGGGACCACCAGTGGAGCTGCGCGGTGGGCAGGTGTGGGGCCTGAGGACTCAAGGGAGCAGCCGCATGAGGCTGAGGAAGGAGCCGGCGGCCTCAGCATGGCGGGGCTGGCGTGCCTCCCTAAGGACCCCTCTGGAGGAGACAGTGGTCAAATGCTTTCTTGAGGGGAGATGACTGGCTCTGGAGTGGGGGGCTGACTGTGGGGGGATGGGAGGGGCCAGGGTGAGGACGCACAGGGGTGGTGGAAAGGAACAGTCAGAGCTGAGAGACATTCTGAGGGCAGATCTCACAGGATGGGGGTTTAAATGAGGAAGGACGCAAAAAAACAAAAAAATGTGTGTCTACAGTGAGAGGCTGAAGGTGGGTGGCTGGGAGTCAGGGCGGGGGCAGGGGTGGAATCAGGGCAGGAAATACACTGAGCAGGAAGCAGCATCCTGGTGCAGAACCGTCTCTCCCCGTTTCTGGGCGCCCCGCGGCTGCCCTCTCGGCTGTGCCCTGCACCCCTCGGTGCTGAGGTGAGGGTCAAGTCCATCGTTGAGAGGCTAACATCTCGTCATGAACTAACACAGCATCATCCCACGCTGTGCGGCTGGAAACTACGGACCAAAAGGGAGCCTTGGTGACATGGGGCCACGAGAGGCAACTGTAAAAACCAGCATGAGAACCCGGTCAGCCTCCTGACTGAGGCGGCTGGCGCCCTGCACCCGCGGCTGGGAGGGCAGCTCGGTCGGCAGTGCGGGGAGGCAGCTGCTGGCGTCAGGAGGGAGAAGAGCCTCCGCGATGCTCTGGCCCTGGAAAGACCAGGGAGGATTAAGGAAACGGGCTCCGTCTCCAGGAAGTATCAAGTACTTTGCAGACCTTATTTTTAGCTTAATGTGCTGAAGCTATTACAAGCACTGGATTCCCGGCAGAAGGGGCTGTGGAAGCAGACGCCCTCACCGTCTGTTCTCACTTCAGCCACAATGTCCCTCACCCCGCTACCTCCCGCCGACGGCCCCGCCACCTCCATCTTAAACCGCATCTCCCCGAAGCATCATCCAGCATCCTGAGTGGCAGCCCGGGGCCCTGAGCTCTGCTCCTCCAAATTCCGTGCCTGCATTAGTCCACAGAACTCCCACAGTGTACCCCGAGGCATACGACCCCACAACCATGGTGTCGGGTGATTGCACAAAATAAAACGACCAGCTTTTTAACCTCATGCTGCAAATTCCACTTAAAAAATTGAAAATACAAAAACAAACAAATGAACAAACAAACAAACAAACAAAAAAACAAAAAAAAACCACCCCAAATGTGCTCTTTCTGGCCCTGGCTGAGCTTCTGACTGACTCATTCTGCTTGTTCTCTTTTGCACGGAGAGAAGGAAAGAAAAGCGAGCAAAGACCACAATTTCACTGTGTAAAGAGACCTGGTTTTCTTCTACAAACACACAGTTTCGGTGGAACGTTTCACCCGTCCCATCGATCCCACAGCTGCCGGGTATTCTATCTTAGGTTACTGCGATTAGGTGAATACCGCTTGTTTCAAAAAATGAAACGCACAGCCAAGATAGGTCGTATGTCCACCGCCACAGTTCCGAGAACACTGGTGTCTCAAAACAAGCCAGCGGTTTCAAAAGGAAAAAAAAAAAAAAAAAAACGGCCCACGTATTCTCGGGGTCTGTTTGAAACCTTCATCAAAGGTCTGTATGTTCAGCTTCATTTGGGGACCCTCGGTGGACTTTCCTCTACCGAAAACCTGACTTTTGGTGCTTCTTGAGGGAACAAGTCAAGCTGCCTGCAAAACGAGCGAAAACCCAAAAGCAAACAGACGATACTCGAAAGTGCTTCTCAGGTACTGAACACACATCGATCGCTCCGGGGACCTGGAGGCCGTGCTCACTTTATATCAGGTCGTCTGATCAGCAGCGGCCGCCCGCACTGAGGGTGCAAGAGTTTGGTCCCTTCGGCGTTCCCCAACGTCCTCCTCGTGTGCCTTTTGTACAGGAAACATACAATAGCTTTTTTTTTTTTAAAAAAAAAAAACGATAACTTTTGAGTGACCAGATGACTGACTGGCCGGCAAGACCTGGAGTCGGGCTGCACACCCGGCTTGGCTGGACCTCAGTTTCTCTTTTCTGTCTCACTGGGTCACCTCTCAGTTCCTAAATGGCGCCACAGTTGGACGTCACTGGAAGGATTTGGGGAGCTATTTCCTCACTTGGAAAAACATTTGCCCAGCGGTGGAAGGAGCCTACGGCTCAGAGCAGTGTCTGGGGCCAGTGCCCTGGCTTCGGTGCTGACCTCGCCCTGCTGTGTGGTCAGGGGCTCAGCCTCACGGGGAGTGACCTCATCAGGACAGCGGGGCAAGTAAAACTCCTGTAGGGTGGTCACCGGAAAGAAGGGCCTCGCCTGGCTGTGAGGCAGGGTCAGCGCTCACAGAGGAGGAGAGCCCGATGGAGTTGGGAGCACTTGCAGCGACCTGACTAAAACAGCAGCGGATCGCCACAGCTGCCTCTTCATTACTTCGGGATCTGTGTTGTGAGTCGGTTGCATCTCTGTAGAAACATTGCTGGGGCTACATCATAGCTCTGGGCAGGCGCACTCTGCCTGTGGACGAGTATGATTCCCTACGCACACAGGTCGCCCCCGAGGGTGTGAGAGGACACCCTAAGGGCCCTAGGAAGGATGGGGAGCCAAGCCCCATGCTGGCTGAAGTTCCTTACCAGGAGGCCTGGACTCTAGTTGCTGCATGCACATTCTCCTGGACCAAGTGACCTGGACTCGGAAAATACACTGGCCACTGAAGACCTGAGTCATCGTTAAAAGGGGAGGACTGGCAAGTGACGGTCAGTGAGGCTGACGGGAGAGTTCTCGTGCTGAAAGGTCCTTCGCACAGCAGCATGCTGTGGGCCGGTGGCACTGTCCTGGTGAGTGAGAGAGGACACGACCAGCCTGGGTAAGTGACAGGGTGTTTCTCATGGGGCCTTGAACCTCACACGGCCAGAGCTGTGGCACAAAGCGAGGCCTCGGAGGACAGGCCCGCGGGCTGGGAGGCCAGTGTCTTCGGAGGCTGGTCATCCCTGCAGATGGTGGGGGATGGACAGACATCCCCCAGCGAGAGCTGGGATGGGTGGTCGGTGGGTTGTGACGGTGGAGAGACAGACCTATCCAGTGTCCACTTTCCCGTTTTCTGTTACTAGTTGCTGCTGGCCTGGGTTGATCTCAGCTGTGCTCTGGGAATGGGGTGTGAGCGAAAGGCGCAGATGCCTCCCTCTCTCCAGGCCTCGCAGTGGCATCAGGCCCTGGTCCCTCCCCAGCCCCACCTGACTAGCGGCACCATGGGAATTGTGGTCTTGGTTCTACCCTAGGCTGCTGGGCAGGCGGAGCAGGTACTCTGTGCAGGTCATGGCTGTCTCTAGGGCCTTTGGGCGTGGAGAACAGGCTTCCTTGCTGGGCAGACCACTGTTCTGGGTGTGGGAATCACAAACCTAGGGTTACTCTTCCTGGGCTCCAGGCACTCTGAACCATAAATGCGAACGCTCTGGCCCGAGAGCATTTAACAGCGCAGTAAGCTCATTTGGATAAACAGAGCTCTCCAGTTTCTCGCGCTGTGGGTGTTCTGTGGTCACCATTTACTCTGCTCCCAGGGGGATCAGCAACCCACTGATGATGTAACCCCAACTGTCACCAGCCATCGCTGGAACCCAGAGCTCAGTCCAGCACCAGTTTCCCGTGAGGGCTTGTCTCCTGCCCTCCCTCCAAGCTTCACCCCACGACGCCTCTTCTGGGACCTGCGCTGGGGACCCGAGACGCCCCGCTTCCCCCGCCCTCCCCATGGCCTGGCATCCCCCCAAACCTGGAGGCCCCTTCGCCTCCTCTTACTCCCCATCGCAAGGCAGAGCCTGATAAACCATTTTTAGAATGTGTCGTCAAGGAATCCGGGTTGCATGCGTCTGTTTTCTTTGAAACTCAGAAAACACTTTACTCTTTTAAAAAAAAAAATCAGATTTCATTTTGGATCATGCTTCTATTTGCTCCTTGGAGAAGTAGAAGCCAGGCATGTCTATAAGATACCCTACAGTTCCGAAACTGATTTCATACCCTGTGGGCTACAGAGGCTTATTAAAAATATATATATAAGTGACCTAGAGCCCGAGGCTAAACACATGTCTACAAACGCACGGGGTTTAGCATAGCCGCATGGCGCAGACAGTGGGGGGTTTGTTGGGGAGAGTTATATCAGGCTCCGACCAGGCCCCCCGCCCCCTCCCCAGCTCTGTCCTTTGTGCCAGTGACAGTGCAGATGTGCCCACGGGCCAGGCGTGGGGCGAGCAGCCCGTCAACACTGGAGACATCTGAGGATGTGCCGAGGGCTGATTCAGAGCTGTCAATGGCTCCATGGAAAGTCCTCTGCTGGGGCCATTCCCCGGGGGCAGGGGTCTAAGGACCGGGCATGAAGGACCCATTTCAATGCAACAAGAATGTATTGAGGTCCCACCAGGTGCCAGGCACGGAGCTCGGCTCCAGGAGAGGCTGGAGAGAGGGTCGGCAGACAGACAGTGGAGTCAGGGCTGCAGCGTGCCAGCATCTCAGTCAGCCGAGGCCCTGGCGTCAGGCTGCACGGGCTGCACAGTGGCGATCTTTGCTCCTATTGTCCCCTCACTTGGAACCACTCGGCCCGAGCCGGGGGAGCTGTGGACGCAGAGACACGATGAGGAACAAACGGGCACACTTGTTTTGCTTTCTGCTCAGGATGGTCCATCCTGTAGCATCCCGAGGGGTCTGACGGCCCTTCTGCGGGCAGCAGAGTGGATGTCACAGAAACAGCAAGATGCCCAGAGAGTGCCAACGCCTCCGCTAAATGCTTTTTTCCCTACACTCCTGTAGTCCCGGCGTGGGTCACAGAACGCACCGTGTGACACCCTTTGACCATCCGCCCTCTGTATTTCCACACGTAGATCTTAGCGGTTTAACGATACGGTGATTTCTGAGTGGAACTAACGTTGATTTTTGAAATTGGGGATTAAGCATTCCGGCGCTTGAGAGTTCAATCGTCCTTGAAATGTGGAGACTGAAAAAAGTGATATCTAACGAGTTTGTAGATAAAATTCCCTTAAAAGTAAAAAAAAAAAAAAAAAGAAAAGAAAAGAAAAATCTTTCTGCCACGAGCCAAAAGGGCCTTCATACAATGATGTCTAAAAATATCTGCGGCAAGAAGTAAAATAAAAATAACTACTTATTTACTCTAGTTTCTCAGAATTTTATGCAAAGGCACGACTGGGCCAAAAATCGTAAATGCAATTTTATGCCCAAATCAAATCCTCTTACAAAAACTACTGCCAAAAGATCTGTTTAACGTCGTCAAGCCCCAGTCAATATTTCGATGCCGTCTTGTTTGAGTATAAGCAGCGAACCTAGACCGCCTCCTGGCGCTTGGCACCGTGGGGTTTAATCTGTATTAAAAGTTCTTATCTCCGATAGAGAGGCCTGTGGGGAAAGCCCTGATCAAACTCGACAGACCTGCCTACAGAACGGCGACCAATTCGGATGCCTGAATCTGGAAGACGCCTCCCAAGACCAGACTGCGCTGTCGAAGAGGCCTTGAGAACAGATGCACAGTAGAAAAGTCACCTTTCACTTAGGAGGGAAGAAATGCTTTGTTCCGACGTTGCTCAGAGTTCAGAGGCTGCCTCCTCGTGAGCGCAGGTAAGATCTTTCCTGATAGGACCCCTCACCCAGGGGCTGTGAAACCCCCACTGGCTGGTTTCAAGTGTTGGTGGGGTAGGACCGTCTACTGTTGGTTGGCTCTGGCACTCCCCACCTGTGCCCACAGAAGACATGACTAATTGATCGCATGCAACCTCATACCTCCAAACGCTGACCCCAGCCAGCAACCCACTTCTGCAAACCTCAGTTAAGTCCCCTGACTGTGACAAAGAGAATCCTTCTGTGCGAACCCAGAAAGTGATTTTCTCATTTACGGCTTTTGGACCACAAGCCTAGGGACACTGCTAAGGGATACATTCCAAGAGCTCTGCGCTGAAAGCAGTCAGCAGTCCGCCAGCAGTCACGTTTCGGATTCCAAGAATGGACTGGTATGAAGCAGGCTGGCTCAAAACACTTGGTAAAAATACCAACCGAACCCAACACACTGGGCCCTTTGTTCATGTGGGCTGTTCACAGAGAGACGTCCCAATTCAGAAGTATTTACAAAGAGCTGAAATGACCATTCACCGAAGACCTCTTGGGTTGCTCTGAAGTGATGACAAGGGAAGGCTGGCCACCGGGGAGGACCGATAAAACCTGGATTATCCGGAAGCCAGGCCTTCCTGTCAAACTGCACTCCAAAGACAACGCAGGATGCCACAGAGGCTGTGAAACTGCACGTGTCTCGGCCGGATCGCCTGCTCGGCCTCCATCACCAGCCCGCGCTGGTTCACAAAAGGGGAACCCAGAGACCAACTCCAAAGGCTGCGGAAAACCCTCCCGCCTCCTTTAATCTGAGAGTGTGATGCCTGACAGAGGGTCGGGAATCCATGGCGTGGCATAAACATTGCCTGTGCCACTAATAGAAGGATGTGTAAGGAACGTGGATGCTAAAGACACTTTTGGACCCTGACCGGGTTGCAGACATCCGGCGAGGTCGCTGCACTTCCTAAGATCCCCTATGGGGGAGGAGAAGGTTTCACTGGTTAGAGATAACCGGCAGTGGAGACCGGGCTCAGAAGGCGAGTATCCACATCCCGATTTCTGAGGCACGGTGCTGTGCCACGCAGTTATTGAAACTATTGAGAGCTAATAAAGTGTTAAAAATTTAATAAGGTTTGTTTTTTAAAAACAGCATTGTCAGATCTAGCCATATCACGACATCCCTCGTACTCTGATGAGCTGTTGGAGTGGGAGAGAGAGGGTGACTCTGGGTGACGGCCAGGGAACTGCCCACAGCTGGCAGCCGGCTTCGTCTATGCCCTTACTCTCAGTGAGTACTCATTAGTCCTGTGCTGTTAATAGTGATGGCAGTTACTAAGGACCTCTGTGCTTTGTCCCCCTGTGCGAGATCTGTTACTGTGAGTTTTGCTGGAACCCATGGAAGTATATTTCACATGTCAATATGACCTAATGCCTGCAACTGGGTGGAGGTGGAGGGACAAGGATTTTCTCTGAAGCAATCAGGAATCTCTTGATGGAGAACTTGGAACTGCCTGGAGGAGGTTGCTACTTAGAGCAGGTGGTTACGGCTCACTCCAGGGAGCCTAAGGTCCCACGTGGCTGGGAGGAATTCCAGGTTCAGGTTATGTCTGTGCATCTTCCAAAGGCTCATCTCAATATGGTTTTCTATGTTGGAAAGAGAAAGGCACTCCCTGGCCTGCCTGAATGAATCATGGTGTGTGTGTGTGTGGAGGCTGTGTTTCTCACTGCAAAGCAGCTGATGAGTTTTTGGATTAAAAAGCAACAAGCAACAGATTTTCCGGGGTCTGATTCTCTGCACCAAACCATCAGGAATGACCTTCGCCATCATTACCCTGTCTCCATTATCTTATTCTCATCCTATTGATGAGGAAAATAAAAACACATTAAAAGATTTGGGTTATGAAAAACGGTTCAACGTACTCATAATTTGGTAAACCAAAAGAGATGCATCGCTTATGGGAAAAAATACTGAAACACTCGGCAAAATATTAACGACGGAGCCCTTAACCATCTGTCCACAGCTTTTATGTCATATGGAATGATAGCATTGACTACCTTGCACTCCATTTAGAAAGTTCTTCATTGTATCACGCACACACAGAGGTTCACAATGTATGTAAAAATACCACGTCTCACGCTTTTAGATTTCTATAGGAAAGAATCCGAGTGCTATTGAGTGCACACCAATATACCATACGATGCTGTGAGGAAAATTACCCTACTTGACTTGTACAATTGATGCTTAGTTTGAAGTCTCTTAGCATTTTCATCTATTCAATGGAAAATTGACCCTCTCTGTTCTAGATTAACGGCAATCGGCGAACACAGTAGTCTCCAAACTCTTCTGAGCACGTGACTGCATTAGTAAACGGAAAATTGTGGTCATGCCAATGATATATGCAGGTTTGCTTATGGAGTAGGTGAATGCACTACTATGCTAACATATTAGGTCCATTATCCAGTGTATGAGGCTAGAACTCTTCTAGCGGAATAATCTACAGTTTTCCTGCACCGCAGTGGGTTACCTTGTGTGTCCCCCACTTTGGAGATCTCGAGTTGAGACAACTGAGAAAAGAAAGTGGTCAGCATGACACGGATGATGTTAACTTGCTTCCTGAGAAGTTCCGGGGCACAGGCTCCAGAAAACCCCAACATCCACCCCTCTCACATGCAGCCACACTCTGGAAACCCCCAACCAGATGATGGAGTGGCCCGGACCTCCTGCACCTAGCAGGTCACCAGCAGGAACTCATTTCATTCTTCCTTGGCCCGAAAGTCCTTTCCTGCAATGAGGTTCAGAGCAGCTATGACTGGCTGAGGTTCAAAGCGCCTCTGAGAATGAATCACTTCCCTATTTTTTCAGACGGTTCGTCAAAAGATGATTAAATAGAAAAGCGTTAGTGATGCTTTTCCTGCTCAGAATTTTATAAATATAAATAGACATCTGTCAGAGTAGTAACATTAGAGTTTTTAATAAAAAGTTTAATGTCGATTAGGACATGAAAGAAAGTCAAAAAATACCTTGGTGCAATGCTGCACCCAGAACTGTCTTTAAAACAGTCGATAAGAAATGCTGAGAATTTGCATTCTCTTTCCTCCAAACAAGTCCTGAGTGACACGGGAAACCTTGTTCAAGTTCAAATGTGCGGGGTGATGGAGCTTCACCATTAAAAAAAAGAAAAAGAAAAAGAAATCATCCCTGAACTACGTGAATCCAAAACGAGTCTCATGAAAATGTTTCTTAACCTTGGTTCCTTCCACCCTTGCAGATGGAGAGTCTGAGGACTCCAGGATTTTCAGCCCGGGTCTAACATCCAAGAACCAGTGGAAAGCAGGAATGCAGTATCTCCACTGAGGAATAAATGAACGAACCAGTGCATGAGCGAATGAACGGCCAAAGGCGAGGTAACCGGGATCTACAAAGATGTGAGCGACGAGGGCGGATGTCCTAGGGCCTGAGTCTCAGAACCCAGAAGCCAGACCACCACAAATGACCATGGCAATCATGGCCCTGTCCCCATGATCTCATTCTCACCCTTTTGGTGAGGAAAATGCATATTCAGCGAAAAAAAGCTGGGGTTATAAAACATCGTTCGACATAATCATAATCTGGTAAATCGCATTACATCCCTTTTGTACATTGCCAAGGTGTAGATGTGAGGCCTGTGTGCTCTCGGGATTTGTCTTATAGACACCTGTGACCTTCCACAGGCATTTTTTGTTTTTTGTTTTGTTTTTTTTTAGTACATACTGGGAACACAGACGGTAGTAACGACTCCTGGCCTCCAAGAGCTTGTGGGACCAAGTGAGGAAGATGGTGAGCAGAGGAGGTCGACTTAGGCTAATCTTGTGAGAGTCTGAACAAGCTGCAGAGGGTCTTGGGGGAACCCTGAACTTGGGGGAGCAGAAAGGCTTTGGGGAGGAGCTGGTCTGCGGGCTGGAGGCGGTGGGTGAAGAGAAGCAGATGGGGCTGCGAAGGTGGGGTACAGGGGCATGCCCTGCACGGGAGGCAGCTGGGGGGGACGCAGAGGCAGGTCAGAGTGTGCCTGGGGGCTGGAGACGAGCTCGAAACGCTTAGGCCTGGAGGAGGAGGCTGACCGCGCACACCTCGCAAGCGAAGGCATTTTCATTTTATCCTGCAGGCGAAGAGGAAACAAGCTGACTTTAAGTAGGACACAGACTTCTGTATTTTTTGAGGGGGTAAAAAAAAAGACTGGATATAGGGGGGGAGGGAGAAGCTCTAACAAGGTGAAAATAGAAAGTATGCAAATTTAATTTATCAACTATGTTAAAACATCATGTTTTCCTTCTATATTAAGATCTCGAGTTCCAAATCACTACTAATGGGCAGCGCCACCTTTAGAGTGATCGGAAGGGGGTCTGCTTCATAGAGAGGTGCCGAGACAGCAATCTGTACGTGGTGGACACCCATGGGTGTCTGTTACATACAACGAGATCCGATAGACTTGAGTTAAAGGGGCCCCGCACTTTATAAACAGCTGAGAAACTGACGATGGCTGCCCAGACGTGTGCGCTGGGTGTGGGTTCCAACCAAACCACTGTATGCAAACAAGGACTTGGATGTCTCCAGCAGCGTACGCAAAGACTTAACGCGACGAGTCTCGTTATGTTAGAAACCAGAGAAATAAGAAAGGACGCTACATACGTCCATGACACACGACAGAAAGTGACTTCTGTGGTTGCCTCTGTCCCTCACAGCCACCCAGGAAAAGGCCGGAAGTTCTTCCGGAGAGAGTGGGGCACAGAAATGCGGTAGCACGTTGGGTGGAGGAAACTGCCATCTGCCAGCGTGAGCGGGTGATGCTGGAACTTTCTGCGTGCTCCAGTCTGTAGGACGGTGCCAGGCAGGAACCTTGAAGAAGGTGTCCTCTGAGCTGCAGAAAGGGCTCAGCTCTGTGAGGTCACTGTATACCAGTGTCTGGGGGACAGTGTCTCGGGCTTGTGGGGGGGGGGGGCAGAGGAACAGGTTTCCCTCGCAAGGGTGACCCCCATCATTTAACGTGCTGTGGGCACAAGGCCCCCAGGGAGCGAAAGGTACCTTCTAGGTACTCGGGAGGTTGGTGCTGGCTTCCAACTGGGACAGCTCCCCTCGTCACCCCTGCTCCCCATGTGGCAGGCAGCTGACTGTCACAACCTGTGCAGGTGTTAATGAGGAACATGCCAAGTGGCTTTTTCACAATCCTCACACAGACAATGTGGCAGTAAACGCTGGAGGTAAACTGATGAAAGTTCGTCGCTGAAAGAAAGGCCAGTTGACAGACATTTCTTTTTATGACGCCGGCACCATGTATGTGTGTGTGTGTGGGGGGGCTGCCCCACCCCCTCAGCCATGAGAACGAGTGAGGGACACATAGTGCCTCTCTACACGTGAGAGAGACGTCGACCCGGCAAGGCCGGGCGATCCTCACTCACCGCACCTGCCACCAGAGGAGCACTCTGGCACCTTCAGGGTGGGTGGCAAGGACACACCCCTAGCATGCCACAGCCCCCCACCCCTCGCAGCCCACCTGCCCCCTTCCACACCAAGGGCTCTGACTCAGACCTGCCACCGCAGGGGAACCTGCCTTCTTAGGACGGCTCGGGTCCTTAACACCGCCATTGCTATGGCTGTGGCTGTGTTCCCTAGTAAAAGGTGCTCTTCGGATAAGCAATTCTGATTTGAATGAGCAGAGAGACGAGTGACTGAGCACGGCCTGCTCCGTGCCCTCGTGGGCTGACATCTTCTGCCCCTCTTCCGGCTTCTGATATGTGTCGCTGACGCCTTGCTGCTTTGCCATCAAACACTGGCCCTGATGTTGGGCTTTGCCTTTACAGGGCTGCTTTGAAAAGAAACAGAAGTCTGATTCACCTCCAGAAACAGAAGCTCCCACCTGTGCCCTAGAAGGGGCAGCTCAGAGCAGAGGGAGGGTTGAAATGGGCCAAGGCTTTCCCTCCCAGCTGAGGGATGTGAGATGGGACAAAGACCCAGTCGAGGGTGGCAGACTGAATTGAGAACCCCAATCTGCCCAGAAAGGTGGACTCTAGCTAGGTAGGAAGGGAGACTTGAACTTCTGGTGAGTCGAGGGCAGACAAAGTTTCTCCCGTCCTGTCCACAGCAGCAGCACAAAACACTACAACTGGAAAGCCCCTAACAAATGATCGTGCAGCCATTTCATTTTATATATAGGTAACTGGCCTCCTTCTCTGGACTTCAGTTTCCCTGACGCGACACCACAAGCAAGCGACCGGAGCAGAAACAACCTGCGCAGGTGTCAACGAGGAACATGCCGAGTGGCTCTGTTGTGGGGACAAAAAGCCTCGGACATCCTGCTCGTTGAGGAAATCTTATTACCAAAACGGCGATTGCTGTTTGCCTCCTCAGGGAATGCCTTTAAAACCTGCAGCCTAAAAGCCCGATCATAAGAAACCTTATTTTGGCAAGAGATAGGAGTAGACAGTTCACAGATGAGCACGTTGAAATAGCCAAAAAACACAAAGACGCCCAGCCTCAGGAAGTGTAGGGAAATGCAAGTCACGGCAACAACAACAAAAAGCTTTTATAAATATATATAAAATATTTAATAAATATATATATATATAAAGTTTTCTAAATAAATAAATATATATATAAAAGATTTTTGTCCCCTCAATGGCATCGCTGTATATATAATGAAGCAACTCTAGTCACCAACCTACTTTTGAGGTTTATCTGCATTGACCCTGGCCCTTCTAACTGCCACTCAGAACTGCATGGCTTGGACGTGCCCAAAGCATTTTTTCATCCCCTAGAGGTGGGTGTTGGGATTGTTTTCCGTTTTTTCCGTCACAGGTGCTGCAGCGCCCGGTGCTCACGGGGTGGATCTTTGGGGCAGGACTCCGAAGTGGGCTGCTGGGGCGTGGATGGGTCTCGCGATTCGCTAGGCGCTGTCTGCATTCACGGCGTGGCAGGCGAGTTCTACTGAAGCCTCCTCTCCGAGGCTCCATCTTTGCTGGACACTGCCATTGATCTGCTGGCTGTGGCATGGCTGCCTTCTGAGCTTTGAATGGCATCTCCCTCCCCCCCCCCCGCCCCGTACCGAGTGCCTTTTCATCCGCTGTGGATTCTCAGTTGTCCCCTTCTGCAGAGAGCTTCTCCCTACATGTTGACGTCTTTCTTGGCTTCGCAGTGGTTTCCTCCTTGAATCTCAGGAGTTCTTCAGGGGGGTCGTGTCAGAATTAGTTCTTTGTTACAGTGACAAATCACTTCTCCCGAGGAGGGGGTGGTTTTTCTTCCTTCTAAAAATGGCTTCCACTGTCATTCATAGTTTTCCTTTAATCACCTTTTTCCCCCCTGTGCCTTGTTCAAGAAATCCTTCCTTCCCTGAGGTCCTAAAGATATTTACCTGTTTTTCTTCCAACTATTTACAAACTTCATCTTTCGCATTTCGCTCTTAGATCCATCTGGAATTTATTTTTGAGAAAGCTAAGTTTCTATTTCCCTATATGAAAAATCAGTTAACCTAGCACAATTTATTGACTTGGCTCCCTTTTCCCACTAATAATGCCAGCTGTAAAATACAACTCTGATATACACCTAGGTCAAAGGGACAGACTAGAGAACCCAAATATAATGCAACATTATTTTAATAACTCAATGAAAAGAAAAACCCAGCTCATTGTGCAAGGCTTCTCTATTCTTTGTCTTGGGTTTCCTTGGTCCTTTATTCTTCCACATGAATTTCTGGATCAGCTCATTAAATTCTGTGGAAATTTTTATCAATACTTTTATTGAAATTGTTCTGACTTAATCTATTATTTGGGGAAAATAATGCCATTTTTTATGGTGTTCATTTATGTCTCCATTTATTTGGATATTCTCTCTCGTCCTTCAATAAAGTTTGGTAATTATCTCCATACATACACTTTTCTGGTGAGATTTATTACGGATTTTCTTAGTTTTTCTAATTAGAGGACTCTTCTATATTTCATCTTTTAATTAGAAATTGCAAGTGTTTAGGAATCTTATTGAACTTTTATCCAGTAAACTTTCTAAATTCACTGAATCGTTTTAATCATGAAGATTATCTTGGATTTTCTAAGATAACTACCATATGGGTTTCTGGGGCAAAAAAAAAAAAAAAAGATAAATTTCTTCTCTTTTCGATTCTTATGCCCTTTCTTTTCTGCTTTATCATAGTGGCTCGGGCTGCTAGTACAAATGCTAAAATAAAGTGTGGGACTAGGCCTCTCCACTGCATTTCTGCATGTAACAGGTGACCAGGGAGCCGGGCGTTCTCTGTCGGGTTTTGGCAGGTGCCCTTTATCAGGCCCTCTATTCATACTGGTCAATTTAAAAAAAAAAAAAAAATTGGGAATGGGTGTATATTTTCTACCAAACACTTTCTATGCATTTATTGAAGTAGCTGAACACCCTTCCTCCTCTAATCTGTGATTGTGGTCAACTACGCAAACAGATTTTCAAATGGAAAGCCATCTGTGCGTTTCCACGTCATGACGTATACGCGACATGATCCCCTTCGTAACGTTTTCTTAAACTTTTCTGTAGAGCTAGAGATTGTTACGGTATATATTTCGTATTAAGAAAAAAAAAAGAGTTTATAAATTATTTTCACAGAGTTTTTCAAAAGATCCCCTGGAGAGAGGCATTTATTTGATCTTGTCTGAAAATATCACTTGTATGTCAGAACCTACCCCTCGCTGGACTCAGAAACCACACTCGGCCCGGCTCCCATGCCAGCATTGCCAGCCGGACTGCTCACCCACACCCGAAGGATGAGGGGCGGGGGGACAGCATGGGGGGAGGGGCACGGTCCACGGTGACCCCACAGCACCCCAGGCCCCTTGTTCTAGCAGCCAGTTCAGCAAATAAGAACACGCTGATGTTCGGTCCACTTCTCGGAGATGCCACAAACCAAGAGGGAAAAACCCCACACCGGTTTCTCAGCACCCCCGAGGCCAGGGCAGAGACCAGAGGACAGACGCATGTCCTCAGTGCCCTGCTGGCTCCTGCATCCGCTCCTCTCCTGGCCTTTACGGCAAAGGAGCAGAGGAGAGAAAAGAACAGTGTACAAGAATACTGTTTTTTTCCCCCATCTACTCCAGAAGAAAGTCATTTATTTATCCTAAGAAAAGGACCCCAGAAGTCAGGCAGCTGGGGAAAGAGGAAGGGATGCTGCCAACAGTGTCTCTGGACCCGAGGACATCTCTCCGCCTCCAGTGACCTTCTCTATCCACGGCTTCTTTGTGGGGGTGCAAGTTTGGGGCCAGAACTGCCAGTGGGAACACAAGTGGGGACAGAGTCCAACCTGAGTGCCTTTAACCTGGCTGTGTCCTCAGAGGAAGCTGTGGCTCTGGCCTCACCTTGGGCCTAGGCTGTCTGCCCCACGTGACTGTCCACTGACCGAAAGGGACGTACCCTGTGCTGGAGGAAGATGTCCTTGGTTTGGGTCTCAGGCCTGCCCTTAACAGGCTGTCTTCCCAGGCAGAGGACTCTGGGCTTGGTGCCACCTTCATAAACAGGGCAGGATGAACAAGACGACCTGGAAGTTTCTCTCACGTCCCAAGTCTAAACCGTGCATCTTAACCGAAGCCTGCTTTCTCCACGCTGTGCCCACGGAGCCTGAGACAACTCGTTAACTGCTCTTCATAAGCTTCTGTCCTCAGAATTGCTTCTCTTCTTGGTAACGGAACTGAGGAAAGCCTGAGTGTGTGGGCGTGGGTGGGTGGGTGGCTGGGTGGGTGGGTGACGGCTGTACTCGATGACAGTCGAGAGCGCTTTCCAGCCCCGAGACAAACGTACAAGCGAAGAACGACCCAAACCAGAAAGCAGCAGGGACCACGCACTGCCGATGTTAAAGGTGAGCTATGACCAGGAGAGTCAGTGCAGACAATTACTGACCCCCGACCTTTTGTTTAAAAGGGAAAAACAAACAAAGCCAAACCCGGTGATTTCCTCTTTTATCGAAAAGATGTTGGGAGCTTTTACTTTTAATTATCGAAGAGAAAATGTCACCAAGAACCAAAGCTCTGGGTTCAGGCGAGGCTGAAATCTGATTCTTTCTCCACCCCCCACCCCCCCTTACTCACTGTATGATCTTGGAAAACCTGCTTAGGTGTCTGGAGTCTCAACTGTCTCACCTAGAAAATCAGAACTGCGGCGTCTCCGTCACAGTGTTCCCAAAAGCATTCAATGAAATCGAATGGGAAAAAGTCCTGGGTAATAGTCTGGGTTTTAGCACTTTACACAAACAACCTGAAGCAAAAAATAATTTTGAGAGAAACAGCAAAGGAGCCTTTACACGTGACACAACACACAGGTGCACGCCTACGTAAAAATGTACACTAAAGATCTGTTTTACTGGACGTACAACGACACACCTCGATTCTAAAAGTCACAGGGGTACGAGCGCAGGGTCAGAGACGAGCATGAAGGCTTATTGATGATGGCGCCGATAGAACCACTACGCGTTCTAGTGAAAAAAAAAAAAAAGAAACAATTCAAACATCCAGCAGCGGGTGAACAATGAAATAAATTCAGGTACTTCCGCCCGGTAGAACGTTACCTATTAAAATTACGTTTCCAGAGAACTCTTCATGTCATGAGAACATGCTCCAAAGAAAATGAAAAGTGGGGGGAAAAACAGGATATGAAACGGCGTAGAGCAGAACTCCAATTCCAAGCTCATATCTGCAAGAGCCCAAGACTAGAAGAATCGGATAGAAGCGTTATCAGGTGTCATCCCTGGGGGTATGACTGTGGGTGGTATTTATTTTCCCTTTATACTTCTCTGTATTTTCTAAATTGTCTAAAATGAACATATATTACTTTTAGAATCAGAAGGGGAAAAAAAAAAAAGACAGAGTAAGAAATAAACGTGTGCCTTACAGCACCTGGAGGAGGCAGTGAAGTCACAGAGATGAGGCCGGCGCGGAGGTGTGTCCTCCCGGGCCGGCAAGACAGTGGCACCCCGAAAAACTCCTCACGGCTCATCGCCAGAGAGAATGGAGCCTTCGCCTCCAACCCCGGGAAGGGAAGCTGGAAACTAGGTTTTAACACCATCGAAACCATTGACCGAAACCCCAAGGAATCGCTTAAGCACGCTGCGAAATGAGAGACCACGGAGAAGGAGAAACTCCTTCGGGATTATTTTAGAATTTCAATCCCTAAGACATGAGTGAAGTGTCTCAGAGAGAATGACTTTGTTTCCAGACACCGACTTCCACGTGGCATACGGTTAGAGACTCGCTCAGGGATCACATCAATGTTTTATTATTTTGATCACAGTATTATTGTGTAAAAATGGTTTATTGTCTGAATTGTGAGGATGGCCTTAGATTTCTGAGCTTCAATGATGAGAAACTGGCGTTTATCTCCAAAGGAAAAGAACATTACATCCCATAGCGGTGAGTACTTTTACTGTGTGAGATTTTATAGTCACATCCTTCCTCTTTTTTTAAAAAAAAAAAGATCTAAAATAGAATATCATCTTTGATTTTTGGTCTTTATCTCGAAATGTCTAATGTTCCTGAAGGAACAGCACCAAAGAAGGCCAAAAAGTGAACTTCCTCTCGTTCCAGCCACAGACCGTATAACACTGCCGGGGAGACGACTAATCGCTGAGGAGGAGTGGTTTCGGGGGGGGGGGGTGGCCGGAGGTTAGGGCCGCAGCTGCTGCTGGGGAAGCAGCACCCCAGTCGCCCCACAACTGAACCCACTGAGCGAAGCTCACGGTGTGGCCGGCCGCTGTCCTGCGCCCATCAGCCATCCTTAGGGGGAGCTGCCGGTGTCGGAGAAGGGCCAGAAGCAGAGCCGATGAGACTTGGGCCAGGTGAGGGGCGGGGAAGGCCGAGGAGGATGCCGACGTGTGTGTGACGGGGGCAGTCTGGTGGCGGGGTGTGCTGTCAGCAGGCACGGGGAAGCCAGGAGCAGCAGACCTAGTAAGAACGAGCGCGGCACCGGAACGGCTAAAGCGTTCGTGGGAAACACCGGGTGAAACACGTGCTCGCGCCTCCCCGGCCCCTTATTTGGGGGGTTACTGACTCTTCACAAAAGGATCATCTGAATCTCATTTAGGACTCCTAGCTGCATTTTCCCTTCCTTCCAGACTCCCAGCCACTCATCCTATCTTTTCTTCCATCCGTCCATTCATTTATCCATCCATTCATTCGTTCGCCCGTCCGTCCATCTGTCCGTCATATACTGAGCACGTATCGTCTACTGTGTGTCAGGCACTGTTAGGGTGTTGGGGATCCAGAACGAAGAGACAATATCTTGACTTCATGGGACTTTGTTTCTCACTGGATTGTTTTAAATAATGACCAAAAGAATGCTCCCATATGACCTAGCGATCCCGCTGCTGGGCACAGATCCCAAGGATACATCTCGAAGTGATATTTGCACCCTCATGTTCACTGCAGCACTATTCACAATAGCCAAGATAAGGAAACAATCTGTGTCCACTCAGAGATACGGACAGTAAGTTTCCACTTAATGCCATCACTGGAACTGTGGTAAAACAATGTAAGACAAAATCAATTTTACCACAGGCTAATTTGATATACACAAGAGTTTAGCTCCTACTCAGCTCATCAATGTTCTAACAAAATGACATTGAATGAAACTATGTTGTTTGAGGAGCTGGGGTAAAATGGAATATTACCCAGCCATAAAAAAGGAAATCCTCCCTTTTGTAATAATATGAATAGACCTTGAGGGCATAATGCTAGTGAAGTCAGACAGGAAGACAAGAGTACGTGTATGTTCTCACTTATATGTGGAATCTAAAAGAGCAGAAGAGCTGGAGGGTAGGGGAAATGGGGACGGGGTGGTCAAAGGGCACAAACTTTCATCCATAAGATGATTGAGTTCCGGCAATCTAATGTACAATGTGGTGACATGGCAATTAATGATACTGTTAATTATATAATTGAAAGTCGTTAAGAGAGTAAATCTTAAATGTTACCATCACACAAAGATGGTAACTATGTGAGCGGATGGCGACGTGAATAACTAAACCTACCATAGTAACCATTTCACAATACACATTGTGTATCAAATCATCATTATGTGTGCCTTAAACGTATATATGTTATACACCAATACTATCCCGATAAAGCTGGAAAAACAAAACAAAACAAAAGATGTATCTTTTAAGCTGAGATCTGAAGAATAAGACTAGAGAGGAAGGGGAGGATGTCAAGGCAAGAGCTCCAAGTTGGGCAGAAGCATGGCTCATCCCGGAAGATGAAAGGAGATGGCCAAGGAGCAAGGTCCTGGGAGCAGTGGAAAGGATTTTGGTCCTCCTCTCAAAGGTAATGGAAAGCTTCTTTTGTTATGTTAGTTCACGTTGTTCCTTCAGGGAGGTCCGTGGCCAAATCGGCTTTATACAAACCTCTACCATCTATACCAGGGGCAGCAGAAGGGCCTCGTGGTCACATATTCTTGGGTTGAAATTTCAACCCCCCCCACTCACAAGCTGCACCACCTTGGGCAAGCGACTTAACCTCTGTTTCAGCTCCCACAATACTTATTCTCATCACGGCTTCCATCAAACCCTCTGAGAATTCATCGAGGGGGCTTGGCGTTTTCTCCTGTGGACTAAGCATCTCCTACTATGACTATATTATTATTATTATTATTATCGATTTGAGGAAGCACTTCCGTCATGTGGACTGAAACAATGGCTGAGAAGCTACCTCGTTAAAACAATCTCCAGTTCACAGTCTTTCTTATCTGATTCTAGTTACAGTCTCTAGGAAGATGAAAAAATTGGGGATTTTTTTTTTTTTTGCCAGGGACTGGTGTTAGGCTGAACGTGTTCTGGGGCCCCCTGGACGAGGGTGGCATGAAGCCATCTCCGACCCTGGACAATGCATGGCAGGAGAGTCTCTCGGGGCCGAGTGGGAGCCAGCACAGGCCGGCGCTTCACAGCGGAACCAGAAAAATCCTGTCCTTGCTCCTTGCTGACTTGGAAGGGCTCTGAGCCACCCGTTCTCTCCCAGAAAGTGCTTTCAGGGCTAACTACAGACATTTCTGACCAATACTATCTCAAGGGCTATCGGAAAAGTGGCAAGAATAAGACAGACATTATTCTCTCCATGAGACTAAACCACAACGCATCCCCACCCTCTTGGGTCAAGAAAGACAGGAAAACCAGTTGAGATGTGTCCCAAGCACCTAGAACGATAGGTACTTAACGTATGTTTGTTAAAGGAGGGAAGGGGTGAGAGGGTTGGGGGGACTTTCCTGGCATTTTGATGCAAGAAGATTAGGAATGGGATTCTATGGGAACAGAATATTTCTCAGCATCCTGAGACCCGTGGGCAGGGCCTACTTCAATCTGGAGATTTCAGAAGGAGGCTGAGAGCTAAACCTACTAATTCAGCAAGTCCTAGTCTGTCTCACTTCACAGTTCCCAGGGCTCTTTCCCACACATTCTTTCAGTTTCTGCCAACAACTCTGTGAAATAGATGCTATTATCCTCTTTTTAGGGATGTAGAAACTGCGGCTAAGAGAAGTACCCAAACCAGGCTGCTTGTTACAGTGCAGAATCCCAAAGCCCCGGCCTTGAACCGACTGAATCAAAACTTCTGGTTTGGGGAGGGAGTGGCCTGGGGAATCTGAATGTATAACCATCATCGCCGGGTAGGCTCAACGCACCACTGTGTAGAAGCCACGAAAGTCCCCGAGGGATCGCGGTGCTGGGGCCCACCCCCACGTGAGACGCTCCTCACGCATCTCCCCATTTATCTGCTAGAGCCCTGCCCCTTGACTGTCTGTACACTACTTTCATTTGGGAGTTCCAGATTTAAGCCGCCATCCTGGGAACTGGACTGGCCACTGCATTCACGGAGTCTGTGTGGGGGCAACGACGCCGGCCTACTCTGTGTCTTCCCATCGTCATGCAGAACCGCAAGGTGTTTCGCTCACGTTACACTGATACCAGTATGAACTTTAAAATGCTAGCCGAGGGGAACCGGCGGATGTTAGCACGGTACTGCGCAAGGACTAAAAAAAAATTATCAAATGGAAGAGGGGCGAGAAGGTCAACAATTTCACACGCAAAGTGCCTCTCGACAGTGCGTGGGGCCGATAAGAAATCATCCGACTGGATTACATATGGTGGTGGTAGGTATACATACATCGACACCAGTGCGTTAGTTACAGGGAATTTTGTGCTTCTTATCCGAGGACCAGTTAATGGTTTCACCTTTCCACATTCCCGCTTCTCCCTCTCACTTCTAGGGTTTTTAGAAACACGAAAATATGGTTTAAAAAAAAATGAGAAAAAGATTAAAACGTTTGACATAGTTGTCCTTTGTGGCTTGAAGTCGTGGGGACGTTTCCTCTGTAAGACAGGGAATGGAGTCACAAATAAATTGGAACTATAAAGTCTAGAAACGGTAAGGAGTTGGCCTGATCTACAAAAGATCTTTAGATGAGAGGCGGATTTTTTTTTCTCAAAAGATGTTGATCACTTTGCCCCCTGGCTGTCGGCAGAGACACACACAGCACTATAAATGATGGACGGGCTTTGCCGGAGGGAGAGGGAGATGAAAACTTGCTTTTGAAAAATCTGACTGGAAGTGCTAACGAGCAAGGCAATCACAGAATCACGAGCAGGAGGCGAGATGATATTAAAGGTAATATTAAAGAAAACGCCTCAGAAAATAGCCAACAAATTCCTCTGCAATTCTAGATAACGGGCTATTTGGACCTACGGGTTTTAAAGAGGCTCAAATAGAAAAACAGGGTGTTATTTTAGAGGACTCTTTTCTGGGCATGATGATGTACCTAGAAGAAGAAAAATAGCTATTTCTGCTTCATACAGACCCCGGTACCTTCCATTGGGGTTGAAGATAAGGATTAGAAGTTTCTCAAAGTGTGACTTTGTTTTGCATTCGAAATCTAAAGTAATGAGAGATCAAGATGATTTATTCCTTGCCTATTCGAAGGTCCTACCTTTTCCATAAGAAGAGTCAGGCAAGGAAAAATACTTTATTTTCAAGGTCAGTCATTTCTGCCTGGAAATTTTGTTCCTTGGTTTTGTAAATACCATTGATGGTATATAATTTAAGGCTTCGTCTGAAACACTCTTCACTCCCATACATCCTGGTGCTGTGTGTGGACAGGAAATGCATTATCTACCAAGTTATGAGCCCCACCTACTGAAGGACTCTGGCGGTCCCCACAAGTGAATGCTGAAGAGAGAAGTCTGAGGTGTGCCCATCTGCCATAACCACTGGCCTCCAGGTCACTCGCCGGTTACTCAGAGTGCCCTAGGCAGGAAAGCCACTTCGGCATTTCTCGAACCTAACACATGTCTTCTGGTTCCTAATCTGACTCTGGGTGGGCAATACTCTCAGTATAAAAACCAATTAAAAACTATAACATCACATCGTCTCTAATCAGGAAGTGTGCAAGCAACACATCTACCTTCAGTGCAGGGACTGGGAGGGAGACAGGTAAGTGTGCTGGTTTTCACCTCTTCCCAGACGGGGAAGGTGAACTGACCAGACGGGGGGCGTCCCTGCAGAGGAATCAGGGGGCCTGCAGATCTAAGTCTGACCCCAGCCTACCTCTGCCTTCCTCTGGGTGGCTGGAAATGCATTCTGGGAGGAATGCGGCTACACCGGCCAGTCCTACGGCTGCCCAAGCACACTGTCACTAAATCCACTGGGTTTGAAGAGCAACTTATTGAGTTTTTGTTTTTTTGTTTTTGTAAAGAAGAAGATCGCAAAACCTATCACACCTTCGTTAGCCTGAGTTTCCGCCCCCCCCCCCCCCCCGAGCCTTGCGTAGGACAGGGGTTTGTAGGCGGGTTAGCAGGAGCAGGGACGGGAGGGCGGCATGGGGGAAGGAAGTAGGGCTGCATCCCTGGGCTGGCTGGCTCTTACAAGGACGGTCTGGGGAATCTAAAGAAAATGGCTCGGAAATGTCAGCGGAGGGTGACGGGGGAGCAGGTCTCCACCAGCCCCTGCCCCACCGGAGGAGGTGGCCGCACCGGTGGCAGCAGAGGCAGACACTCCTCCTGGCGGGGCACCCTGGGCATGCCAGAGGAGGCTGCCCGCTGTTCTGGTACCTGGGCGTCCGATGTACGCACTCCACAGACCCTTCCGAAGCACCTGCTGTGTGCCAGGCGGTGGGGGCGCAGCGGAGAACAAGGCAGCCCAGTGCTTGCTCCCTTGTCCATTGTTATGGAAGCAACGACAATGCAAAAGCAAGCAAGTAAAAAAAAAAAAAAAAAGGCATTTTAGACAGGGATAAAGGACTTGGAAGACAATGAAATGGGCCAGTGAGGTGAGAGGAGAAGGCTTTCTTCAGATGTGGGGACCAGGAATGGCCTCTCTGAGGGGAGGAATTTAAGTTGGGGCTTGAATTACAAGACGGAGACAGCCATAGAATGCGAGGGGCAAATACGAAGGTCCTGAGGTGAGCTGCAGGAACAGCTGGGAGGCCAGCCCCGAGAAACGGAGTGAGCTGTCGGAGAACGGGGCCGGGGGGAGGCCAGGCACGGGCCAGGTCCTGCAGGACCTTGGAGGAGGCCAAGGCCAGGAGCCTGGATTTTATTCGGAGCAGACCAAGAAGGCAGCGGAACGTTTTCAGGCAGGGGAATTACGTGATCTGGTTGCTGTGCGGAGAAGTAGAGCAGGATTCGAAATAGTGAAACGAGTGAGTGCTGTTTTTGTAGGTCAGAAATGGCCGAACGCTGGCAGTTTTGTAAGGTTCCACCCGAGATTGTCACTGAAAACGAAAGCAATGTCTTAATAAGGCTGCGATGCCCGCGACCACCCCGCAAACCACCCTAGCGACTTCCAAGAGAGAGTCATGGACAATGGCTGCCAAACTAGGAAGAGGAACTGAACCCCTCAGGAAGCCGAAGGTAGGAACACAGAGGAGGGGGTCTCACTGTGTCCCTGTTGGGCACACGGGACACAGGAAATAATTTAAAAATGTGTCCTTGCACCATCTGCCCACGTGCTGGGTTACCGGGCCAGCACAAGGCAAACTTCCCGCCGATGCCCCTGATGACATGTGCTTATATGCTTTATCACAGACACATTACTGGGAGGAAGAGCCTCAGCAGCTGCTTTCCTCCCTCACTCTTATTTCTCCTCCTGCCTCCAGCGTCCTTGGAAGAAGATTCTTCAGAGCAGGAGACATGGGCCTGTGTAAGAGGTGACCACGACGCTTGATCAGCTTATCTGTTCCGCAGAGTGACGGGCTTCCACCTGCATCCTGTCAGGTCTCTGTCTTAAGGATTTTGTGAAGCAAAATGCAGACCGCTGAATTGCCAGGCCCGATTTCGCACTCAAACCTGATTAACACACATTCCTATTTTCCTACCCATCTACATTTTACGTGCATATGACAATCGGTGCCACAATGGTGTGAAGGTTATACTTGAAAGTACGTAGGAGAAGACGGCACCGAAGCTGATTTTGGGGCTGCATAACCAGATCTAGTACCAGTACTCGTCATGCATTTCTGCACATTCCGTTGACTTTTAATTTCGAAAACCATAAGCTGTCCAGTAATCCGACAATACCTTGATGCTACTGTACACTTGGATTTTTATATTGTAATCCTTGACGTCCAGAGGGAAAGTGTGTCTTTAACCTGGAGAATGCTATGTAGAAAACCAATGGGGCTGAGACTCTGAAATGTCCTTGTAAATCAAACCCCACATGCACCATTATTGACTGTCAGCCAGTAGAGCCCTGTATTTGGGGATAAAGTTTGAAGGAAGGGCAAGAGCTTTTTTTTTTCTCTTTGACTATCAGAAACTAGTACTGAGGGCCTTAGAGACTGCCAGGATCATTCTTAATTTACTCTTTCTAAGATACACTGGGTTTGTTAACTTTAGTCCATCACCTTGAGTAGCAAAATAGGCCACTGACCTGAAATAAAGAGCTTAAAATATGTAAATTACATAAAGATGAACCACTAAGGTATTTTACTGTCTCCCTGGGACAGAGTTCTGCAAAACTACACCCAAATCAAGTCCTTTTCAAGTACATAGAAGATGTAGTTTTTTTGGGGAGGGGGAGGGAATGATTCTGACCCCAAAATCTAATGTCAAGGTGAGCCTAGAGATGCTCTGACTAAAAGGTGGCTGGATGTCAAATACTGGCTACCAAGAGAGGCCAACTCCATCTGTGTCAGAGGGTCTTCATTCCGTATAATTTCTCAGAGGAATTTAAGACATCCTAATGGGGTAACTGGAATGCCCAAGCCCCCAGTGCCCAGGAAGCCAATACCAACAGCCACTCAAAGACTTTCATTCTACTTTGAGGTACATTTAAAGATATAAAGAATAGATCTGTGTGCCAATAAATATCTACATAACTAATCTTTACTATTATCCAGTAACGTCTTTGCCAACATCACCTTTGATAAACAAGAGATCAGTATCTACAAAGTGGAAATGACTTCCCTGCTTCTGGAGTCAACTGCAACAGACCGTGATGCAACCTAATTTTACCCAGGCATACGCTTTTATATTGGTTCCCTTTCGATCATTCATCAAAATGAGGAAAAGACATATTTTTAGTGAATCCTTTAACTAATCAAATAGGATGCTTGTCTCAAACGTTTCTGATACTGAGGAATATTCCACTTGCTAGTCTCTCTTGGAACAGAAGCCTAAACAATCGAACAAACAAATAAAGAAAGAAAGAAAAAACACCCTTTTTAATCATCGAGAGCTTCTAGTCGAGAAAAGGTCACAACTAGAGATATGAAGGGTAATAGTCTGGTGTGGCATTTAAAAAAAAATTCCCTATAGTCTTTAAAATGAATTTAAAGAGGACTGCACAAATACACATTTACATGGGTTACTATCTAATAAATGTGTTTGTATGTGTATCTTTTGTAGATGCACAATAGAATTCAGACCATCGGTAAAAGATTATATCCACCATAATCCTCCCCAGGATTTAGAACTCCACCTACAATAAACAAAAGGCTACAGAGAGACAGTGCCCCTAAAGAGAGGTGCTGGTGTGTATGGGGGTGGGGGGAGGACTTTTATTGTCTGCTTACTCAAAAATCCACACTTCAAAGCATCATATCTCTTTGCTCAGGGGAAGTCAGCCCAGCTCACTTTAATTCTTCCCTTCTTTACATTTCTGCGGTAAGTTTCTGCTCTCCCCAAGACCTCAGAAAAATCTATGTACTGCTTACTATGCTAAATGTCTTATTGGTGTGTTAAGTCATTACGAATTCATTCTGTGTGCAATACATCAGTGCTGGTGTGGTTCAGACAACGGGAATGTGCTTCCTATAAAACAGACACAAAGACACACCAAACACTCCATGTCTGTATGCCAGATTCTTTCCCATAAGCTTAACAGTCACACCCCAACTCATATCTGCTATTACTCTTAAAAATTATCCTCACGCCATCATCAGAATATCAACTCTATGATTACTTTTAAGTAGACGATAAAGACATTTGAAAAATTTTTTTGTAGTAAACATATAAAATAAAAACAACATATTGCCTAGTAAACGTTCTGTCTTCTTGTTTTGACTTAATCACTCCAACATGAATATAATACCACCAGGAAAAGCTTAAGAACCGAAGCAAAAGAAAAGCTTTTTGGCCCCTTTTCATGGGGTTACTTACAAGTTATTGATCTGGAGTGGCTCCTCTCATGCTCCTTCTCATAGAGGCAGCCCCTTCATTATTCTCAGTTTAATGGCCGTCGTTTCTACCCATGAATTAAACCATCTATGTATGTAAGCCTAGTGTGTTCATCTATTTTATATACGGTACGAATTGGCAATATGTTGAAAATTCAGATCGTTTTTAAAAAGTAAAAGAGGCACATCAAATAGAATATTCAAAAAGTTTGCAGAAAATATAAACCACAAACAAATGTTACTCTAGTTATTCTTACATAGCTCCTTCCCACCAAAATATAAGAAATGCATACTTTCTTCTAGAGTTTAAAATCAGGGTAATATACTTTATGTGGTGAAATTTCTGTTGTTGTCAGATCGGCTATTTCCATAAAGAAAATTTATAATGACTTAACCATTAACAATAAAAACATCTTTTGTTACGAGTACATTTTACGTTGATTAGAACTGCTTGGGTTGAACAGGCTTTTAAAGCACTCAGTCTAAAAACTGGGTAAAGAATCCGTAAAGACATTTCGGCTAAGTGTTCGGTGGCCTACAAATATCTTTTAAAAACAATTTAGATAATGTGACTGAGGGGTTAATATGGACATACCAACCCATAGGCTGTGATTTCCTGCATCACGGATTAATCTATCAAATTACTAACACAATCCAGGTCAAGTTTATAGGCATAATAGAGTTCCTGAAAAATATAAGTAGGTCTGTGGAGATAATTTTTTAACAAAACGACAGGGCTGTGGATGGATGAGTAGAGGGGTGGGAGCATGGCAAGATGAAAACCAAAGCTGAAGAATAAAATCAGGGCCGAGAAGACGCAGTTAAAGTGGCATCTCCTTTTGCACTGTACCCTTTGCAATGAAAGGCAACAGTCCCTGAACCTTGATGAGGACCTGTCAGTGACCCTTTGACAGAAGTAGCATCAACCTAGAAATCACCCCCAAACTGAAACCACACACCACACTGTCCCATCGTTACAACACATCCTGAAGTAGTTACTTCTGTCAAATGCCAGGCTTTTAAAAATAAATGTGTACTTTATTTATAAACACTAACATTTAATTCAGCGACTCCTCCTGGGTGGGGAGGGGAGGGGAGGGGGGTGGGGAGGGCAATGCCATTCCTAACTAGCTTTCCAGAAAGCGAGTGAGTGGTCACCAGGTAGAAAATGAGGGGGAGGAGGTAGGTGATATGACCACCTTTGTCTGTCATCCCTTGCGATGGGACGTGAGGACGGCTCCCTGAATTCGAGATTGCCTAATTACTAAAATAAAACACACTTTATACATAAATCAATACATCAGCCTGCAAACGGCACGATGGGCAGCCGGTTACTAGACAGAATGAATATGCATGAGCACCACCTCCTCGGAGAGCTGCTGTGCCCGGGCAGGCTCACGGAATGTGGAAGGACAGTTCCGGGAAGGCGACCCGGCGGTGCCCCGTGAGAAATGACACGCGCGATTCGCCGACAGGAGAGAATGCCCTGCAAAGAAGTCGGGGGAGGGGGAAGCTCAGCCCGCAGGAGCCGCGGGGAGCGTGAGGTCAACCCCTCACCTTGGGGAAGCGCAGGGGGCAGGCGGGCAGCCAGGCGAGGTCCGCGCAGGTCCCCAGCGCGCACCGGCCCGAGCGCAGGGGGGACCGGCCACCCGAGCCGGGCCAGGGGAGCGCGCGCCGCTACTCACCCCTTCCGCGTCACTAATAGATGCTAATGGCTCCATTAGATCGGGGAGAAACCGCTTTCTTTTTGTCATATGGAAATTCCAAGTTAAAAAAAAAAAAATCCCCAAGCAGCAGCAGCAGCAGCAGCAGCAGCAGCAGCAGCAGCAGCAGCAGCAGCAGCAGCAGCAGCAGCAGCAGCAGCGGGCTCCCTGGTGCAGCGGATGCGAGTCACACTCCGCCCCCAGCCTCCTCCACACACGTCGCCAGCCCCCAACTTGCAGCAGCGGGGGCCAAAAATCAATCCCGAGCCGGGAGCGATCCGGCGTGCAGGCAGACAGACAAAGACTTCGCCCCGGGCAGAGCCCCAGCCTGGCTTTGCTTGGGAAAGCGGTAACCCGCAAACGGCTTGACAGAACCGGGTCCTGCGGAGGATTCTTTTATGGCAACCTAAAACACTTAAGTCCTACACTGTCCCGGACGCTGTCCCATGACAATGGGGCAGTCACATTCCTTGATTCTCCAAGAAAACCTTCTCAACTTCCTTTGTGCTAGACTAGAAGGCACCTGGCAGCCTCCTGGCTCCTGGTTCGGTCTTGACACACCCACCCTACCTGCCTCCGGTCCGGATACACCTTCCTCAGCCTCACCACAGAACAGCCTTAAAAAAGCCCCTTGGGTTTGGGGAGGGAGGGAAGGAGGCAGGAAGGAAGAACAGAGGAAGGAAGGAAGGAAGGGAAGTATTATGCTTAATCCATTCGGAGATGACGTGGTTAATATCAGCTCTTGATGCTTTCAGTTCCAGGACAAACTGTTTTACTAAATGGGTGGGAATTTTTTTTTTTTTTTTAAAGTCTCAGGTTACGGAGATTGGGTCTGAATGCATTTTAGCAGGAGAAATACCAAGTGCTGCCGTGGGGTGCCCTGTGGCTGGCCTCTGGTACACCCCTGGATGGCTTTGTCACACACCAAATATGCAGCTAGGCCTGCCATGTTGGTCACTCAAGCAACCCATGTTACAAACTCAGCTGGCATTGGCCGGAAAAGTATGTAGTTCGACTCAATTAAGAACTTACTAATTTTGAAATCCATAACAAATAAATCTGTGGAGGTGGGTCCTGGTTTGGGTACTAGCTGACTTCCCACTTTCTTGATATTTAGGATTTTCCACACTTGTCTGGGGAAAGATCACAGTGGCCTTTGTTTCTTCGATCCGCCTTCCAATGCCTGGTTCAGAAAATTGTTTGTTAAGGAACTTTTGCACTTAACATATAACTGTGTTAAACACGCCTATCATGAATGTTAATTACTTTAATCGAATTACCTCTTTCTATTTCTTAGTATTCATTCGTAACTATATATCTTTCTCAGAAGTAATAAAGTTCCATTAGTACAATTATTACGTTTCAATAAATCAGAGTGGCCTTCTTACCATGATTCTCAATCAATAGGAATTAATGGCACGATAACTATAGATGTTGCAACTGAACACACCAGTGGAAGCGAAACTGGGAATTTCACTAGAACTTTAGGATTATTTTTTGAACTCGTTACGTTTTTGCTCTTCTCCATCCGTGGGTACCACATAGGAGGAAGAATAAAATGTGACAAAGTTTGACAATACTGGATACTGGAGCAAGACGCATGTACTTTAAAATACCTAGTGTTTCTTTTTCTTTTCTTTTTTCTTTTCTTTTTTTTTTTTTAAAATTGGAATGAGCAGCTGCAAAAGTTCAACAACAAGCTACTTTAGGGTCTGCTTTCTGAGAAATGTGATCTGCCTGGGCACCCAGGGCCCTGCAAATTCCAGTAAACTAGGGGCAATACAGTTTTAAAAATAAATCAAAATGGGGAAGTGATTGCCCTGGGCACGTATGTCTTGGTAGGTGAGGGTGCTGGAAAGAGGAAGGTATATTGAGATTCACCCCCTTATATGCCGGTAAAGAGCTGCAGCAGTTTTCTTGGTTTGACCGAAAGAACAAAAAATATCATTAATTCTTTCAAGACAGATGCAAGCAACTGGCTTTGTTGCTGTTTCTCCTTCCCTCCCTCCTCTCTCTCTCTCTGCAGCTCTGGAGAAAAGCAGCGGTAAGATTGCAGCAGCATCGATGGAATCACAGGGTCTGGCTATATTAGCAGAATCACAGACAGCACCAGGGTGATGTCTTAGCTCTCAGCTCTCTAATTATTTACCCAGATCAAGCCTGACTGCTGGAAAATCAGCTCTCTCCAGGAGGTAACTGAGCTGAAAGGTTCTTTTCACGGAGAAATGATGGGCTGGTGGCTGGCATCCAGCCTACAGGCCAGTGCACCCTTGTGGGCAGTGTCATGAAATAAATACCCCGGACCACACCATCTTCCTCATTCGTGCCCAGGGAAGTGGCCGTATAGGTACGAGGAACGTATCTGTGGCGCAGAAAGGAACAAAGATTGAGCGCCTCAAAGACGTGGTCCTTAAAATTAATTTCACGAAATGAGGAATGCAGGCACGCTGAGATTGTTAGTATTTTATAGCTAGAGCATCCCTTCAAAGTCCCTATATGCAGACAAAGCAGATTGCCTCATTGTTCCCACTAACTGGTGGCGGTTTCTCCTGCAGGTCTCCTGAAAACAGAAAATGTTCAGCAACATTGACGTTCTTATTTGCTCCGGCTCTTAAAAAAACAGAAAGCCACTTGCACTCTGTTAGCTCACACGGTCCCCCCAAAGCTTTGGGTTGCTCCCTTGATTCCACAGAATAAAAGACTTTTTAAAAAAATCAATCAACATCATTTATGTCTGTCTATTTCTAAAAGCTTTGTTACACGTAACACTGAATTTAAATCCTTTCTACTTTCTTACGTACTTCCTGGGACTGCGCGACTGTTGTCACACACATGCGAATTTTTAATTTATCAGGCCCACGATGGGACGAATCATCTTCAGGTTCTGGTCTTTTTCACCACTGGCAGACGAACATGGCTGCCAGCGAGGAGCTGTCGTGAGCGTGAATGTGTGGGCCCGCTCGTTTACCTTCAGAAGGCACGGTGACAGGGTTCACCCAACACACACATAATGGCTTTGGGGAGACAATATATGTGTTTTTGATTGGCATTTCAAATTTATGCTGTGTTTAGTCTAACATTAAAATCAATTTGTATTCTCCACATATACAGCCACCTCTTAATAGCACATTTGAGAATTCTTTCTCCTGCTTCCTGGTCAGAGCAGAAATTCAAACTCCATTGTGGTTGATTAGCTTGCTGATTTTTTAAAAATGAATTTTCCTTTTTAAAAAGCCCTCTCTTTGGGGCAACACGCATTCTATCTTGAGCTTCAGAAGTGGTGAAATTTTATTCCTGCATTCAGCATATAACCAAACTACTTCCTTTGAGTTCAGTTGGGATTTGTAACATATTCATCAAATTTCTATCATGAAACATTTGCATCCATATTAAAGCTTCTGTATTCAAGAGAAGGGTCTTAATAAATTCGTTATTTAGAAAGTAACTAGTATGGGTTTGCTAAAAGTCTATATCAAGTTTCTTAGTAGTCACCACAGAAACACATCAAGAATTCCACAGAACAAAGTATTAATAGAAGAATTAATAGAATTTTGAAGAGGGTATAAATTTAACCAAGTGGGATGAAGGAGTCATCCCTATTTCCAGCATAAAAACCTCTGTCCAATGTCTTATGATGTCATTTAAAGTAGGGAAAATTCATCTTGGTAGGAGGAAAGAAAGAAGCCTCACCACATCTCATGCTAACAAACTGTTTTATAGAAAAAAAATAGAATTTATATTAATTCATTAGGAGAACACATATTAACAATAAACAATTTCTTCTTTGGTACTGAAAAAAATTTTTAAGTGGAATGTAGAAGAATTTCTCCCCAGTTCTGAGGGGAAATAAAAAACCTCACTATTCTCATAGCCATCACACAGACTGTAGCCTAGTGTGTTTGAATTTAGAATTTTTTCTTTTCTATAGCAAAATATTTGTTGTAGTGATTAGATTAAAAAGAAAAAAAAAAAAACCTCTTAGGATGTTGGGGCCCTTTGCACTGCTCAGAGAATTTATAGCTGTTTAAACATTTTTAGCTTTTTGTCTCAACCACATCTGGCTCTCTTCAGACCAAAACCACTGTTTTGCTCACCTGAGTGCAGGACACGCTCCATTTTCTCTCTTGGAGCTTGTTAATGGTCCCTGAGCTAAAGTCCCCCTATTTTTCATCCAATAGCACCAGATGTAAAGGTATTGGAACATCAGTCCATACAAACGGATGAAGGCAAGACCACTGCAGCCCGCAGAAGAGTCAGCTGAATCGTTTTGTGGCCCCGTTATGAAAGGACGGAAAGCCGGGGTGGCCGATGCGCGGGGTAAGGCCTGTGACTATCGACGGGGGCCCATTGGCATAGCTCATCCTGCAGCCAGCGCCCTGAGCTTCCCTCCGCTCTGGATTCCCTCGGATGTTACTGGCCTTGGCGCTCATTGTTACTGGTTGTGTGTGACCCGTGTGTTTTCATGGAGGCGGCCTGGTTGGACCACGCGTGCTTTGTGAGCCGCTTAGGAGGGATCACAAGACAGTGATTATAAAAACCCACACTACCCTATAGAGTTGCAGGGTCAAAGTGGCTTAGACCATGAAAGCATCAGCGTTTGAAAGGAAAACACGGCAGACCCGAATGTGGTTTGCGTTTCTATAAACCTGACATGGCCGCATCAAAGCATGCGGTGATTGACAGGTGGCAGGTCTACGTTGCAGAAAAGGCAAAGTGACAGGAATGAGGTGACTCAGCAAGCTCATGTCCCGGTCCAGGGTCATGTCGACTGACTTCAAGGTCTGAACCTCAGGAGTCTGAAAGCACTCCTGTGGGAGTATCCTGTGATTCTTTTTGCAAAGAAAGGCTGGGTTCTTTGTAGGGCGTCTTGTTATTCTCCACCATCTTTCGAACCTAACCCCCATTCGCCCTTACCCTAAAGGTCACGACCGTTCCCTGCTTGCCTGGCCTGTCGGCATGAGGGCTGTTGCAGTCTGAGATTGAATTGAAGACTCTCTTATGTCAGTGCAGGTAAAGGTGACCCTGTGTGATACTGTCCTGGGACTCTGTCCTTGTGCGGAGAACGAAGCTCAAGTCTGTCTGACCCACACCAGCAGCTAGAACTGGGACCTGCTCACGAGCAAGAATTGACATGTGAGGGTCAGACCGAGGCGGAAAAGGTCAGGAACCACCTCGAATGATCATTTTCTGGGTTCTTTGGTCTCCCCTTCTTACAATCCTTCCTTCATGGCCTGGTTGTTACAGCCGCTTCGATAAAAACTGCATTTACCCCATCTGTCACCCTCAGCCGCTGGTATGGACGTAGGCAGGGCCATGCCCCGGAGAAGACTTGATCCTGCTGCTCCTCCCGCCTCCACCACCGTCTGTGCCCCTGACACCGTCAGCGAGCCGTCTGGAGCCTGACCACCCTTGACCTGCCGTCAGACCTCGAGAGGTCCAGGCTACCACTGACGAAGCTGACCAGCTCTTTCCTGGACAGACCCGGACAGGCCCCGGCCTCTTCAGGTAAAAACGGCCCACCTAGCTTAACAGACCACCACCACATCCGAGCCTTCCGCACTGCGGGACCTCGTCTTGGCTGTGAGCCTGGAATGATGCGGTGTGATCACACAAAGGCAGTCGGGGTTTGTTTGAACACTGGCTTCTTTATCGTAGGTTTATGCCGCTCGGGCACGGCTGACAGGTCAGGATGGAGAGGGCCGGGCTGTGTCTAGCTTTTCGGAGCCTCTACTTCCTTATCGGTCAGCTGGGAGGTGTCTGCCCCATCTCACAAAGTTTTGGTACAGATGAACTGAGCTGATACGTGAAAAATCCGGCACCAAAGGTTCTCGACAAACCTGTCGATCCTCTCCAGCCTATTTGGTATTTCACTCTCCAGGAGCTAGGCCACAGCCATCATCATCTTTTTCTTCATGAGAGGGTGACCCCTCTTCCAAGCTCCCCAGAAGCATGTGTACCACCCAGCCTGGGGAGCCCCTGGCTGTCTATCGGAGGTAGAAATGCCAGGTGGGTGGGGAGCAGGGGGGCTCCTTTCTCCATGCGCCTGCACCAGCTCTGTTACCTCCAGTGGGTCCTTCTTAGCAGACAGGTTCCCAGACATTCGTCTTTAGACTCTCTCAGGCTTACCTCTCTGCCCACCCCCGGCCCATGACCGTAAGGCCATGCTGTGCTGGCCGCTGAGGTACAGAGGTGAGAGCCACAGACGCAGTCCTGCCCTCGTGGCCCTTACCAGCTAACGGGGACAACAGGAACTGCAGAACGTATGAGGAATCACAGGGGGAGTGTGGATAAGAAGCCCAATGTGGTAAGATGTGTGTTTCTGAAGACCACCCTGGATGCTGTATGGCTGGGGATCAGGAGCAGAGGCTGGAGACAGGAAGACAGATGCAGATGGAGGACAGTGTGGGGGCCCGAGGAGGGAGGTGGCAGCCTTTGCTAGGGTGGCATCTCTGGAGATGGGGTGGATGTGGCATTAGAGACAAGCGCCACGGATAACAGCAGGGTTGGGGCTGGTGCAGCCGGCTTGTTGGGGTTCCCGGCGCCTAGCAACTACAGGGGGGATTTTTAGTTCCCTGAAATGTATCCAGATCCTGTCCAGAAGGCTAAGAATGTTCCATAAAGGAACACACGAGGCAGGGAGGTTTGGGTGGGGTCTCTGAACTACCCCCCATCGGAACCCCTGGGCCACTATCTGATGTCTGCTTCCCGTGTGGTATTTGGATGTGGCACAAGTGCCCGTGAGAAACCTGCCTGGGCCCCCAGCTGCCCGGCTGGCCTGCAGACGACCGTGCCATGGGACGAGGCCTCAGTTTGGGCTCATAGGAGCTTTCTTAAACGGAACAGGAGTCACACGAGCGGGTAATCAGACGCAGACGAACACATGAAGAATGGAGTCGTTGGCAGGCCCCGCCCAGCTTCCAGAACCGGAGCCCGGTCCTGACCTAATCTTATTTGCCAAGAAGCAACAGCGTGTCAAGACGGCAGACAGACAGCAGCCTAGACTGTGGCAAACTTAACATGGCATAAGCCAAAGAAACCATAAAGCACCCCATGCCCCTGAGTCCCGGGAGGCGGCTGGCGGGACCTCTTCTGATTGCAGGTGGGCGCCTCCCTGGAGCTGTCAAACAGGAATTACTACTGGTTTCACTGGCTGCAAAATCTCCCAGCCACTCGTTCTGAACAGCCCGTTCCAGAAACCACAGCTGACGACACCGAGCCCCTGCTACGTGGCAGGCACGTTTCTCGGGGTGCCCCACGGACGCCGTCATTCACTCCTCGCGGCCACCCTTGGAGGGGGTACCATTATTTTACGGATTCAGAGACTGGTGCAGTGAGAGGGTAAGTCACTGGCTCTTAGGGCACAAGGCAGCGAGCGAGCAGCCTAGCCAGGACGTGAGGCCACGCCGTTTCACGCCCAGCCTGTGAACGGGCTCAGCGGCTCAGGCCTCCGCTGACAGCTCCACTCAGCGTGTCCCTCGTCTCCCCTGCCCCTGGAGCCCGTGCTCGGCCGCCGTGGCTCCCTTCTTACTGCCCTGGGTACACGAGGAGGGGTAGGGATCAGGGACGACAGGTGCCGTGCAGCCCGGAGCACGGACCCGATCCCCATTCTGTCGGCATTTCCCAGGCTACGGTTTGGGCTGTGCTGAGACAGATCGTTTGATTATTATCTGGGAGAAAAGAGTTGGGGTGGATACTTCGCTGAAGCTAATATCCAGAGTTGACAGCATATGGTTATATATTTTCCAGAGATAGAAATCTAATAGTCAAACAAAAAATAATTCTGAAAGTCTTTGGAACACTTCAAAAAAAAAAAAAAAAAGATCTGCAGAGGCAGACATAAATCATCGCGTAGGGAACTTTTTCTTCTAATAGGAATAAAACCCTAAGGGAGGAAAAAAAAAAAAAGTTGAGGAAGTGACTCACTGATATACATGGAGGTGAAGGCAAGTGAGCCCCTGGGAGCCGCATGGATGGATTACAGGGGCCTCGAGGCCCAGCTGTGGGGAGGAGGCTGGGAGACGCGGCCCCTGGATCGCATTGGAGCGCGTGACTTGTCTCTTCGACAGCGCATGACTCAGAAACGCCTGGGGTAAGTGATGAGCGGGACCAGGACCCCGGGCTGAGGCCGCTCAGAGTTCAGGCCTTGGAGAGGCAGGACTGCGATCTGGCCCACCTGTGTGACCTTGAGCCACTGGCCTACCCTCTCGTACCTGCGACGAGAGCGGTGATGAAGATAAAAAATATGTCCGGTGCTGAGGAAACAGGGTGGCGATAATGAGTCGCGGGTGTGGGGAGACTGGCACATCCCTGTATGTCTCAGATCATGCCGCTCAGGGCCCAGGTGGCCCATTCGGGTCCAGCCCCGAGGGATGGAGAGCACATACCTGGACGGTCCCGATTCCAGTGACATCCCCAGAGCTGAAGCCAACTGCGGGGCGTGATCCTGGACTGAACGAGGCCCCAGACCCTGCCCCCCACGACCTCTGCCCCCGGCCCCCCTAGGACAGAGCAGGCGCTGCAGACGTGGGAGGCAGGAACGAGGTGGCAAGAACGTGGCGGAGGAGCAGATGTGACACGGCGAAGGCTTCCGGGCGGTCTGGAGTCTCCTCCATCTAAAACTGTGCCGCGTCTCCCACAAGACGAACCCTTCGGGCCGACCGTCTGCGTGAAAGGTTCAGAGGGTCTCGGTGGGACCCCACCCACTCGCCGACGGAGCAGACATGCCAACAGCCAGGGTGACCAACACCCATCCTCCTCCCCACCTGGGGCTCCAGTGCAATACTGGAATCCTAAGTCATAAACTGCCCCGAGCTGCTCAGGTCTGTGAGTCAGCGGCAGCGAGAATGGCTCCGCACATGGGCTGCTGTGACATTCTGCAGAGGGCTCCCTGGCCGGCTGGCCTGTCGCAGGCCTGCGTCCAGCGGGCAGCCTCCCCACCTCCCCCACCCTGCAGACGCCACGGCGAAGGCCCTGCCAGCCAGACCCTGCCGCCCACTCGGCCAGCTCTGATCACACCCCGGGCTACTGGGCCCGGCCGCCGTGCTGCCGGGGGACAATGAACCCTCTCAGGGTGCTTTAAATCGAATGAGCGAACGTCCTTCTTAAAGCAGTGCCGCTTGATCATTCTCAAGTACAGTGACGCCCACAAATAAGGGCGTAAATGGTGCCCATGTGGACTGGGCTGTTTTGGGGCGTTGAGGACTTCTGTGTGTAGGCTTGTCATGAAGGGGCCTTTTTCGGAGGCTTCACGGTCAGCCCAGGGACTAACGGCAGGGAGGAGAAGGCACTGGGCCTCATTCGAGGGGAGGGGCTCACGCGGGGCCGCTCAGAGTCACCCGCATCCTTTCAGGCTGCAGCCTGCGGGGTGGCCGAGGGAACAGAGATGGCTGGGAAGGTGGTCTGCGTGAGGTGGGGGACGCTGGCCATGCCTTCCCCCGAAAGCTGCCCAAGGGCCTCCTGGCTGAGGGAGAAGTCTGGAGCATGCTGCTGCTCATCCCGAGGGCCACAGTCCACTGGGGCGCCATGGCTGTTTCTCCCTGGGATTATTCTCCTCTTCCACCTAAGGCTGTTAGTGAGTCAACTACCATCTGTGGAAGGAGGAGAAAATGCCCACCCCTGCCCAGGGGAGGTCAGGCTCAGGGGTCCCCTCACCCGACTGTGGGTCCTGCAGCCAAAGCTCTCCACGTAGTGAGCGGGGTGGCTCAGGTGTGGGACAATGCCACAGCCGAGGGGGACCCTGGCCCAGCCGGCCTGGAGCATCAGTGCGGTGGCTCTGACAGGGGGAAGTTCCCAGAGACAGAACGAGGGAAGTGGCCGACAGTGGCCCACCTCGGGGTCTGCACGGCCCTGCCGAGCAGCCTGCCTCTCCATCCTGATGGACTCTCAGAGTCTATACAGGGCCAGGCAGGCCCAGGAATGGCCCTGGTCTCCCCGCCCCCCTCCCACCTCGTCCCACACAAAAATACTTGACATACTAGCAGTTCCTCGAATAAGCTGCCTTCTCACCCTCCCCGGACTCTGCACACGCTCCCACCTCTGCAAGCCACCCCCCACCGGCCTCTGTACCCCTGCCCCCACCCCCCGGCCTCTGCACACGCCCCTGGCCTCTACACATACATACATACATGCACACACGCACACACGCACACACACACTCCCCACGGCCTCTGCACACGCCACCCCGCCTCTGACACCTTCTCCTTCCTCTTCCTTCACCAGGATTGAGCTCTGGAAAGCTCCAACTCAGCCCGGCTGATGAGGCCCCCTCAGCACCCTGGGTGGGCTCCCTCCCAGTGTGTCTCCCTCTCTCGATGTGCTTCCAGCCCTTTCCCCATGGGAAAGAGGGGGCAGAGCCAGCACCCTTCATCTCCACGCACTACGTCCAGAGTAGGGACCTGGCCGTCCCCACATTCCCTGAGCGATGTTCTGGAGAGGAAGGGGTATGGCCCCGAGGGTCTGGCTCAGCCATTTGAGGCTACCCTTGAAGCAACAGCCCAAGAAGCAGGCTCACTGGGTCCATCCAGGACTGGCCCTAACAGACACGCTGTCCTGGCAGGTCAGCTAAGCTGGAGACAAGGGACACAGGGAGAGGGTTCCTGGCCTCCTCCCACTTTACTACAAACACTTGTCCACTGTGTCTCAAATGTCTCATTCCATTAAAGAAGAAGGAGGTGGAAGAAAGTATGTTCCAGCAGAACCACCAAAGTGCTAGAAGGCTTTGGGAACGAGGGGTCTGGCCCAAGACATCAGGGGAAGCCTGCAGGTGACCTGAGAACCAGGCCTGGAGGGAGCTATGGATCAGCAAACACAGAGGGAAGGACAAACGGGCAGCTGGGCCGTGGACCCAGGCCTGGGCTGCAGGCCTGGAGGGCCCAGCGAGCAGCCCCATGTGGCAGGAGCCATGAAGGCAGGTGACAGAGATGTAGACGGTCCCGTCCTCATCGAGCAGCCCTTCAGAGTTGAGTGGTACGAATTCCGTGAACTGACCTGTGTTTCAGCAGCTAGGGCAGGTGACTGGTGAGAACAATGATCCGGGGGGCAGAGGCCAGCTCAGGGCTGCTTTGGTCAACCAGCATGAACTGGTGCTGGCCTGAATCCGGTCAGTTTCAGAGTGACCAGAGACACCAGGCATTGCAGCGGACCACGGTGGAAGGGACAAGCCTCAGAGACCACACTGGATTAGGGGACATGCTGAGGTGTGTACCCTGATTTCCAGAGCAGGGTGGACAAGGAAGGGGACATGCCCAGCAAGAGCCAGAAAGCTGGAAAAGTCACTGCGGAGGCACAGGCTTGGGGGGGTCGTTTGCTCAGTGGGCCGAGCGGAAATGATGAGACCGCCAAGGAGGCAGGAGAGGGAGCCGGCTCAGGACGCTGGAGCTGGCATCACGCCGAGGAGGACCTGACGCACGGCAAGTGCTCAAAAAGTGACTACGAGGTACGGGGGTGGGCATCCCAGCCAGAATCTCATTACGCACCCTACACTCGTGCCAGATGCAGGCTGCGTCAGAAGCGCCTGAGGGACTTCAAATCCTTCCGCTCCGGCCCCCGCCCCCAGAGATGCTGGTTCGGTTGTATCAGCACGTTTTGAGAACCCCCTAACTGTGAAGACGAAATTGAGAGAACTGAAAGAAATGTTCTGATTCTACAAATGGAGGGTGGGGCCCAGGAATTTGGTTATTAATATATATTTTCAATATTCTCCTAGGTGATTCTGAGGCAGGGCCAGTCGGCAGCATCTCAGGTCTAGGGGCAGATGGCGGGGTGCGGGCTGCGAGCTTCCTGAGGACAGTGCTTCCTTACCCCCTTGGCCCGCCACACTCCGCCTGTCTCCCCCACACAGATCGAAGCCTCCAGTGTGTGCTGGGAAGCGTGGGGTCACCCTGGGCAGGCACAAAGGGGATAGCCACCCCCATCCCTCCGCACACATCTGTTTGTCAAGTCTTAGGATGGTGAGAGCTACAGAAACCAAGCTCCACCAGGAAGAAGCAGTGGAAGGACCTTCTGGAAGGGCGAATCCAGACTTCTGTCCCCAAACCTCTTATCCCAAAGCCAGAATTCTCTCAGAGCACCTCAGATGTACACTCAAAGCCAGCACACCGGCCGAGACCCAGAGAGGTCCTGGAATGACTGAGACCACCCGGTTGGGGTCTGGGTCTCAGGGCAGCAACAATAGTCAGACTCATGGAGAAAAAAAGAATAGAATTGGTTGCTAGGGGCTGGGAGTGGGGAGGGGAAATGGAGAGCTGCTAATAAGGGTATAAAATTTCAGTTACACAAGATGAATATATCCTAGAGATCTGCTGTATGACACGGCGTCTACGGACAACAACGCTGCATTGTACACGTAAAAATCGAAGAGGGTAGATCTCATTTTACGCATTCTTCACACACTCACACGCACACACAGCAGTGACAATACCGTGCCCTGTGCCTCGGTTAGGAGGATTCGGTTCTATTTTAAAAAGGTACAAATGAGAACGCAGCAAGCGCAACCACGGTCTCCTCGGTAGCTGGGCAGGGCCTGCCACAAGGAGCGGGCGCCCTGCTCAGCGCTGACCGGTCACCCACTTCTGGAGTGCGCCCTTAGCTCACATCGCCCACAAAGAGGACTTTGTGGCCAACTCGACTCGCTTCCCCGATGGTGAGGCAACGCCGGCCGATACATACGTAGCCATTAGCCATGTGCGGCTTTTAAAATGTCAATTAGAACTAAATGAGGTTTTGAAAATCCACTTCCTCGGTCACACTAGTCCTATGTAAAGCACTCAATCATGACATGTGGCCAGGGGCTCTGTACTGGGTATAGAACATTTCTGTTAACACAGAAAGCTCCACTGGACAATGCTGCTCAAGGAATCGGCTCTCTAAGGAATCCAGTCAGCCTTGTGTTAGGATCCAGAAAAATTAAAAATGTTTAGTCATCATGGCCACCAGCAGTGGCATCCCCAGACTGTTACAAAAAAGGAAGTGGGGGGAGAAAGAAGAAGAAAATGCTGGAATTTGGCTAATTTTCCTGCATTTACTAATATCTCTGAAGAAACAGTAACAGTCCTCATATCTATAAATGTTCACCTTATGCTGGTTTTTAAAATTTTAACTGTCAATTTAAATCCTCGCCTTATGGGGTGTGTGTTTGTCTGTCTGCTTTAACCCAGCTCTGCAAATACCCAGCTCCTAAGATAAGATACATGGCGATCGCCTGAGTTAGAGCTCTGTCCAGGCTGCAAATTCATACCCAAATTATCACCTGAGATTACATGAGGGTGGGAGAGCATGGCAATGTGGCTCTACAGGAGATTTCACGTTTTCCAGTCTTATCTTGGATGCTTATCTTTTAACAATGAGAGAAAAACGATTTTGAAGAACACGTGAGAAGGTGTGGGTGTTTGCAGAAGTACGAAAAGAGCACAGCAATCAAATGATGATTCCGAAGAAGGTGCGGCCACCCTGCTGGAGACGAGCACTGGCTGGGATCCCGGGTTTTCCGATTCTCGGTTTGGGGACAGAATTTATAGGTTGGCTTCCCCCTCTGCTTGGTGGAGAGGAAATCAAAGTCCGTCATATGATGGGTTTGTGTGTCTACATGTGTCACTGTGACGGAAGCACAGTTGGAGGGGGCCAAGGCCACAGCGAGATGAAATTTAACCTAAAAGTGAGGCTAACCGTTTTAACTTGATTTTTAAAAATGAGACTCTCATTTCTTAAAGCCCCCCACTCCCAACCCGGGCCACTACACACACACCAAAAACAAATTGAAACAAACAAACAAAAAACCCAGAAATCACCACACATTACGGTTTCACCTAATTCCAAGATAACCATGGTGGACCTGTCTGTCAAAAAAGAAATTAGCTTTTCCCATAGCACCATCTCAAGCAAAAACTCAGCTGGAGAAGGAGTCAAGTCTCTATTTTTTTTTAACGTCATAGGACAATCGTTAGAGCTATTTCTCAATATTAGGTTTCGAATTAAATTAAAATGGCTTAATGTTGTTTGAAATGTATATGCATTTAAGCATAATAACAATATGCTTGTAATAAACATATATATACTTATGTAACGTATATTATTAATACAGCAATAAGTGTAATATAAAAAGTCATTGGCTGCTTGTGACCCCAAGCTAGTCCTCACTTAATTGGGGACATGGGTTCTTAAGAAGCGCATGGAGATTTAATAAAGGTTTCCTGTGCGTTACAGTATTTCTCTTAGTGAAGCTAACTTATAAAAAGCTCAGTAGTTACATGCACTAAGCACTCTGTCTGTTGATTTTCTATTAGCATGAGCAATTAAACCCCAAAACAAACTTTCTATGAAATATAAAGCCAGATTTATTTAAAGCAATATACACCAAATTACTACTTCAATGATAATTGCATTAGTCCATTGCAATTTTTCTTTGCCACGATGTATTTTTTTTTAAGTGAAAAAAAACCCCACCAATTAAAAAAAAAATTATCCTCAATCCACTGCATTGACCTAGTTATTATTTAAATCCTTTGTGGAAGGAAAATTGGTCCCACTGCTGTTCTTCTAATAAATGAATATAACTTTAAATATGCTGCACATAATGGAAGACAGCCTGAATTCTGGTTTCTGAAAAATACAGCAGTTGCAAGACAACAAAAATACAGGAGTTCCAGGTACTTCCTAATCTTCATTGAGCAAATATAAAAATCAAACCTCAGAAATTATAATGCCCATTTCTGGGAAATAGCTGCAAATTCAACTCTGCTTTAGAAATTTATGTTGAATAAAGATTTTTAAAAAACAATTTAAAAGCTTTAAACCAAGAATCTGCTGAGTTTACTGTTTTTAGTTCTACTGAGAAGATTTACAAAGGATATGAGCTTAAACGTGTTCTATTTGTCTTTAAATGTTCTCACTGTAAAATTGTCAGGACTGGTAAGGAAACAATTTGTTAAAACTGGGTATTTAGATTACCAACACATAATCTTGAATATCTTTTAACCAGAAAATAGTTCAGGTAACTAACTTAGTTCCTATTAATTTTCCTCTCTTCCTTTTATTTAAATAAATTAATAAAACTATCCAAAATTTAAGACAACAGCAAGGCTTATAAACCCAGGTTTCAGACTCAAATTTCTCTGGGAAACTTTTTCTTTCCAATATTCTCTGCCTCAGGATTTAATTTTTCCCTTTTATTGGTGATATCCAATAAGTCCAAGTTTTAACATTTGCAGACATACATTTCTCTGTAGGTTAAAAGTAATGAAGTTTATTTAAATAGCTAATTTCTGAATTTAAAGTTTTTGCATAACCTAGGTTTTGCTAAAATCTCCACAGCATAATTCCTCTAAACTATCAAATTTGATTGCCCACGTGCAAAGAGCCACATACTTCTAATAGTTTCTAACTGTATACATACATAAGGGAACATACGGATATAAAAGGTATCTACCTGTAAAAAGTATTACTAAAATATGAGTTCACCTATTATCATACACTGTAGAACTTCTGCACCTGGCTAGTCCTCAGATAATCCGATTTTCTCAGCAAACTTTGCATTCTCTAACCAGAAACCTTGAAAAACAAATCAGAAGCATTTTAATGAAGTCAAGGCAAACAGGCAAAAGTCCTTGAAACCCTATGGAAAACTGGCAGACACGATCAGGGCCTGTCGTGTCTTACACACCTTAAGACCTTAAGAGCCTCTCCTGTCCTTTTTCACACACTCTTTGTGATAGGTAGAGTCTTCCGGTTATCGAATATGACCTGAGATTTAAACATTGAAAACTCCACCATAATACACTTGTGAAAATGTTGAATACTGGACAGGAACTGGAAGAGACATTTGTCAAGAGTGTGATATTTTTTGGGGGGGGAGGGGAAGGAGAGAGAAGGGAGCATAAAAAAGCAAATTGAAATCTGATTAGCAAAGAGCCTCTTGGTTTCGTTCACTTATAGGAGACAAGGATTTCTGATGGAAGCCACGCTGCACCCCACCCCGCCCATGGGCTAGGAAAGTGGTACCCACCCCACACCATCCTGGGGTGAAGCAGGGTTTCAGTCACTGCCATCCTCATGGCTCCCCGTGCTCGGATCCCACACAAACAAGGAGCTGCAACAGTGTTGACTACGCGTCAGCTTCAGAAAGTAACCCCAAAACATCACTTCCCCAGAAGTACCTACCATCATAATCGCTGCTCAATCACGAAAACAGATTTTAGAGAATTACGCATAAAACTTTATCATTCGATGGGAAATTTTAAAAGGAAAAAAAAAAAAAGATTTAGCTTTCCTAACGCGTGGCTACTCTTTGCTCACTTCTTTAAAAATAATTTATGTAAAGCAGGGTTTTCTCTAAATATACTGTGCTCTCTCATATACACACTGAAAATATTTGCATACAGCGAGTGCGTGCACTGATACACACATGGTAAAAACTTAAAAAAAAATATGGACTGCATAAATCAGTAGCTGATTTTAAATCTACACCAACTTAAACAGATTTGTTTGCAAAATTTCTGAATTCCTCAGGTAGAAAAGCTCCTTTTTTTTTTGCTGGCTGTGGTTAAAAAGATGTGCAAAAATGCTTCCCCACATAAACAAAGAGAGAAAGGTTCCAGGAGCTTCATCTTCTAACCTTGCCTTTGCTATTAAATATCGACTCTGATGTGATGGATCCCAGCGAAATCAGTCTGTCATGGTACAGTAAACATGATATTTTGTCCAAGACGTTTTTTCTCATGAATATAAGTTGCCTGCCATTTATTATGAGATTTTTCCCCCCGATTGACACCCCATTATGTATATTCAGTCAAGCTCAAACAGGATTTCGAGTGATCAATATATTATTTTGTGCTGGAAGTCTCTGAGCAGCTCTAGCAATAAACTCTGCGGCGACACAAAAATGGAGAGATATTTAGTGAACCGAATTATATGGAAATCCATGTCGTGGGCAAGGAAGCAGAGACAGGACGGCAGGAAAGCAAGGGAAAGAGGCAAGAGGGCAGATGTCTGTCCTAATGAAAATCAGCTTTCTAGACCCCGAATGCTGATAAAACGCTTTCAATGCCTATGAATTTAAAAAAAAAAAAAAACAAAACAAACAAAAAACAATAAAACAATTAAACTACACGCTGAGGTCTTTAATGAAGCAGGAGAGGTCTAAACCAGCGCTCAGCCCCTTAACCAGCACTCGGACCCTTTTCAAGAACAGGTTCCCCTGTCAAGAGCCATCCTTGGACGTACTCTATCTCCACAAAGCGGAGAAGGCAGACCCATCCCCGGGAAATCTAAAACGCCGGCACCATCCCACATCTCTGTGTGAAAGAGCAATGGTCTTCTGCACATTTCAACACTTTCCATTTCATAACTGAAGTGTACCAGATCCCAATGGTGTGACCCTCATGGGCTGAGCTAAAGAAACATTTTGGTCAATGTACATGGTAGGAAAAGCAGCTCGATAATAGTCGTAGAATTTTGTCCAGCACAAAAAAACGTCTGCTCCCAAGGCTGGATGTGTCTACATTATTAGAGATTCTGTGTGCTTGAGCCATGAGATTAGAATAGGCAGAGCCACCCAGAAAGATGCAAAATCTGGGGAAGTGTCAATTCGACATTACCCAGACACCAAAGGTTCATATTCTTTACCAGAAAAATACTGTAATGGAGGGGGTAGAGAAAAATGTCAATCAATGGCTGTGATGGCAGACATATAAAGTTACATTGCTGTACAGTGGACGAACATTAATTTAAGTTAGGTATTTCTCTGCCCCACCCAAGGGATGATATCATCTCCTTCTAGACTCTTACGTCTGAGGCTAAAGTCTTAAGTAGGAGGAATGAAAATGAACTGCATAGAGCTCAGAATGATCGATATGCGATTATTTGGTTTGCTGAACTTACATTTTGAACCACTCCCGGGCAGATGAGCAGAGTCACCATCCACTGTGGCAAAGGAACACCTGCAAGACCAAAATATTCAGATCATTAGCATTCTGGATTGTTTCCAAATTTCATGAGTAGCAAAGAAGATCTACGGTCATTTGTCCAAAGGAGATGCATCCAGAGCTACATCTAGATAAAAGTTATTTCTCATGATTTTTAATTCTAAAACCTAGAGCATGACTACTTTTAAATTGGCAACCTAAAAGAAGACACAGTGCAAAAAAATACGCTTTGTTTATAATATGAAAAGTTGTATTTGTTCGCCATCTCTTCTTGAGGGTTCTCAGGACTAAGGTGCCCAAGCGGAGCAGAATCAGAGCCCAACATCCACCAGGAAAACAAACGAAAACTCTACCCACAACCTCAGAATAAGTAAACGAATAATCCTAAAGAGCAGTTCTAGTTTGTGTAGAATTTATGTGTGCGGCAGAGCGTGCACACCAAAGCACGTTCTTTTATTCTGCAGAGACGTATGTGCAAGTATTTAATGTTATCGTTTCAAAGGAACGGCGACTTCCAAGTGGTTTTGTAAAGGCAACTGCCTACTGATACTCAACCCAACTCAATACTCACGCACCCCAAAATATATGAATGTGTTAACTTTTAAGTACTTAAAGGCAATGATATTATTATTACTATCTTACAAGTCCCTGTAATGAGTGGATGAGCAAAGCGTGTTTTCTTTAATTCCCTTGCAAAATACACATATGTGGACATCCTCGAATGGAAAAAGGGAGATTCTTAGAGGCCACCTCGAAAAGAAGCCAGGCATCAGAAGCCCCTCTTCATCCTGCAAGGCTCTCTAGTGTCCTACAAAAGCTCGGCATCTATTAACACAATCTTCCATGGTAAATAACGACAGGGTTGGCCTGCTAAAGCAGCCCAGGTGTTTATTAAGCCAGCACATTCACTTCACCGATTGGTGGGTGTTCTGGAATGCTCCTCATACAATGCTGTGTACACATTCACTGTTGGAGCTCAAGGAGGTACTGTTCTGGAACCTTCTTGCCCTGCAATTAACTGTGCAAGTGGGCAGAGCTAACATCCACAAAATAATCACTGCAAATCTCAGGAAAAGACCCTCTTTGAAAGCAGGCTTCCAGGGCGCCAGCATCTTAGGAAAGCACGAGAGACATCCTACCATGATTTCTGAAGACAAAGCTGAAATCTACTTTGATTTCAGAATGACCCGCAATCACAAGCCATTTGCCTGATTGTGCGTTCCTAGTGAAATCTCATAGCTTTCCAGGTGCTAGGATTGGTAGGCGTGGTTTGTGAATTTAAGTGAGGGGAAAGATAATAGAAGGCAAAAAGCAGAAGGTGGTTCCAGCAGCTTTGAACTGAACATTAGTTCTGAACGGAATATGCCATTTCCACCTGGAGGTTCACTTCAGACTGTTGAGATACTGCTATCTGGTCACCACATCCAGATTTAGTAATGCATTAATTCACTCTAGCCATGGGGAGAAAAGTATCATTTTATTTAAATGATTTATTTGCCTTAAAAAGTGAATGGTAACATCCAGTGGGTGTCCTTTTGAAAAATTTTATTTTTTTTTACGAAAAAGGAAAGAAAAACGTCTCGATATCTCTCTTCCTCACGGTTGGACCTGCTGTCTCCGGAAGGCGATGCGGGTAAGCATGGCTATGACAATAATAAATTGTAAATTTGTAATGAAAGCCTCTTTCTTCAGAGCAGCTCAAAACATCTTCTTTCCTATGGACTCAAAAAAAGATTTGAAATCTTCGTGCCTTGTTGCAGAAATGGCCTTCCTTTAATCCGACGTGACATGACTGGGTTCTGACTGAGGGACCAAGCAGTAAAAGGTAAGCTCACTCACCTGTTTCCTGCTCCAATTAGGCATCTCTGTTCTGAGATGCCAGGTGCTTGTCTATTCCACAAGCCTGTTTATTGCCTGAAAATGAGTGCCCCTTTCTTGAAAACAAAAAACAAAAACCCTTCACTTTAATCAAGAAATTTTATTAAGAATACCAGAGCAAAAATAACTCTTTTTGGCTTCACTCTGTGCTTTGACATTTGCCTTTCCAATCACGTCTTATAGCCCCAGAATCGAAATTTGGAAGCAGCTCCCATTTCATATCCCTTTTCTAACGAAATCAACCTCTCAAAGTTAAATGAACATTTTTAACAAGCTGACAGGTGAAACTGAAAAACACTGTGCTTTTCAGACCTAACTCTGGGTTCCAATCTACCCTCCACGATTTTAGTAATTATTTAAATAAACAGAACACCCAAGCCTAGAAACTGCCTCTCTCTGCACCACTGCAATTGTTGAATTCATTTCCTGGCCTTTCATGCAGATGCTCAGAAACAGGGTGGGGCTCCCCGGTCTTGTATGCAATGTTCAGGGAGTCTGTGCCGCAAAGGAAACTCAATTAATCGTTCAGATTCCAGGTTTTCAGTGTCCTTCTCAAATTCCTCTGAAATAATCACGTTTTTAGGAGTGCCACTATTTCTAGTGTTAAGACTCAGATTAAAATCTTTGTGTCGAACCAAATGTTCTGTGCACAACCATGGATGACAGGTATTGAAATGAAGGTGACAAGTCAAGGAAATCAGAGAAAATCTCCCTGAAGAAGAGCCGTGAGACCAGCTTCTCTGTTTATGGATGTCTCTGTTAAAGCTTTTATTATTTATTTATTTATTTATTTATTTATTTATTTATTTATTTATTGTATTTTATTTTATCTTTTTTAAAACAGGTCTGGCTTTTTAGAGTTCACAAGTAAAATCCAATCCTGCTAAGCCATGCTGGTTCTCTTATGAGTCAGCAGGCCACTGAGCAGTTCAGACAGTGCAGCCCAGAGCTACCGGCAAGAGATCTTTGGACACACCCATTTTTACTAATCCTGACTGTTTTCTGAAAAAAAAAATCATCCTTATGCTACTTGGTGTCAGGCCTCAGAACTCGCATCAAAAATTGCACACCTCCACCTCCACCAAGCAGGGTTCGGGCTCCAATGTGGAAGCACTTCCCTTCGGCTCTGTTACTGAGCACAATTGGATTAAGGCTCATTTCTTCCTCCGTGGGCAACTCTTGCCTCTTTTTCTCTCTAGTCTGCATGTTATCAGGTTGACATTCCCTTCGGTGGCATATGACAAATCAAATTGGCCATCATTGCACTCATCAAAGGAGCATGTTTTCTATTTCTGAGGACTGTTTCCTCCACCCCTATTATAATCATGGCCACACCAAAAAAAAATTTTTTTTTAAATTTTTTTTAGGAGGGTGGCTGGTAAGAGAGAATGAATGGACACAACTCGCCCTTCCAAAAGAAAGCAATCAATAGTCGTAAAGCCCAAGGCACAGTCTTTGAATATGATTTTAAAATACCTGGTGCCTATATTGTACATTCAAAGCATTATTCCGAAAATACAGATAACGGCTTTGAAAAACTTCACCAAAAAATGAAGCAGATTATTTTCCACGTCTTTTTGCATGATGCAGCACTTTTAATACTAATTTATGCCAAGAAGTTAAAAGGCAAAGGGAATATTTTCTCGGTGCCTTAAAACCTCACACGCTCTTCGCTGAGCCACCTGCTCTCCTGCTACTCAGGGGCATATCAGAAACACGGGGGTCATCGGTTTGCTACCTTAGCATCCAGTGACCACCTCAGAGCAGCGCGATTTCTCTCTCAGGCATCTAAGTGGCTGTCGGGGACGAAATAACCGGCCGCAGCAGCTTTGCCCGATTCTGGGCTCATCCCCCATGCAGGCACACTCAGCGCACCTGTGCCCCTCCATCAGCCGCAGCTACACGCTCCACCTGATGTGTCTTTTCAACCTTTGTCAAGTATCTCAAGATAAGAATTTCCCGAAGCCCTTCCCCCAAGTCGAGGTTTTTGCGTGAGCCCCCAACCCGCAGGGGCGGCAAGAGGAGGCCGAGCTTCAGAGAGACCTCGGGCTCGCTTTGCAAACTTCACCTGCGCCTCGCACGGACCCGCGTCTGCACCCGGGGACCCTCACGTCTCCCGCACTGTCCCCGCAGCATCCCACGCCCACACTGCACACTCACCTGCAGGTCCGCAAGCGGCGCGCCACCTCGGTCCAGCCTCTCGTCGCGACCTCCGCGGTAAGCCTCAGAGCGGCGCGCCGGGAGCGCCCTCCGGGGTGGCGGGGACCGCGGGCCGGCTCGGGGCAGGGCGGCAGGACGCCGCGACCCGCGGGAGGAGCGCACCCGGGCGGGTCCGCGCTGAGCCGGAGCGAGCAGGCGAGCGAGGCGGGAGGGGCCATTTGTAACCGAGCAGACGCTACCACCGCCCCTTACTCGCGGGGGGCAGGGGCGGGCGGTCAGGTGACGGCGGCCCACCCTACGCCGCGGAGCCGGGTGGTTCCTGCCCAGGAGGAGCCCCCTGGCGCGCTCTGATTGGAACTCCCGCCGCAGTGGCGGGGGTGGGGGGCACGTGACAGCCCGGCCCCGAGGCCCGGCGCTCCCCACCCCCGCTGGGCACCCCATCTTCCTCCTGGAAAAGCCGGGGGACACAGAGAAGGCGGGGGAGCAGGCGGGGTGCAGGAGAGCCTACCAGCCCCTTTAGCCGCAGCCCGGGTGCTCCCGGCCGCTACCCAGGGAGGAAGGGTTCCCCTGCGGCCAGCCGGTCTCCTCAGTTCTCCCTCCCTGCGCTCGGCCGCAGTACCCTCCCCCATACCTCCAGCTGCAGGCACTCTGTGTAGACCACCGCCACCACAGATGCCAGTGGCACTTAGGAGTGTGTTTTTGTTTGTTTTTCTCTCTGCACACCGGCACATTGTGCCTGAGAGATGTATTGCAGACACCGCCCAACTCCGAGGCCCTGGGGACCCCAGACCACGCCCGGCATGTCTGACAGCTTCCCGGTTAGGTCTCGGAGGGTCTCGGGCCTGCTCCCTTGGGAGGTGGTGGGGGCTCCACGGGAGCTGCAAACCCCCCCGATCTTCCCCCAGGAAGCAGGCCGGGTGGAGGGGGTAAAGAGGGCGGCCTTCGGGGTGCGAATCCAGTCCCCAGCCTCCGGTTGCTAATAATAAAGGTCAGATTAAAACGACTAAGCTAATGGTGCCGGCAGGGACGCGCTGCATGGTGGTGGGAAGCCCGACTATTAATCATCCATAACGAGCCTTGCTTTTCTCAAGTGAGAGAAAGGGGCGGCGCGGCAGCCCCCCGGAGTTGCGCGCTGTCCTAAACCCCCAGCGCTCCCGCAGAACGAATGGATTCCGCAACCTCTTTTCCACCTCTCTGCCCCCCCCCGCCCCCCGCTCCGCAGCACCACCCTGGAAGGCAGGAATTCGGAGAAAATGCGGCGTCACGTTCGCCACTGTGCCGGCGGACGCGTCTGCGCCAACTCCAGCAACACGTGGGGAGCGCGAATGTGGGCGCCTGGGGTGGTTATGTGGGTATACTTATATGATTATTTATTGTAAGCAGATTGGAAGAAGTCTGTACACTAGATTCTTTCAAAGTTGTGTCCAAGGTTGTTTTGTACTGGGTTAGGGCGTAATTTCCAGCCGAGGTCGCGGCGGCGCTCGGCTGAATCCAGGGAGGAGGACGACGGCCCCTGGTCCCCAGGTGCTGCAGCCCCTGGTCCCCACTTCGATCAGCCTGCAACACGTCTTTGTCCCCTGAGGACCTTTCCAACCGGAACGAGCCTCTCAGTGTGGAAGCCGGGGAACCCTGACCCAATGGTGGCTGGGTTTCGCTGGGCGTGCGACAAGCGATGAGCAGGTTTACCCGGACAGGGGGTCTTTCCTGTACAGTCGGGCACAAACGCTGCCTAGTGAACGTTTGAGGAGGCTGAGCCTCTAACCGCTGAACTTTGGGTGGGGGGAGGGGGAGAAGCGTCTGCTGGAAAAAGAAACGCCTTGCTACCCTTACGTCCCCCGCCCCACCCCCATTTCTCCAAACCACAGGAGTTGGGGGTAGTCGCACCAATAAAATGTCAGTCCGTCCGCAGGAAACGTGCGCGGGGGGCGGGGAGGGGAACACGCCTCCTTAATAGGAAGGTGGGTAAGTTTTCCATTTCCAGGTGTTAACCTTAATGATACCGCCGCGTTCACATTGGAGGTTGATTGTAACAAGAAAATCCCAGCGCAGAGGACGCAGTGCTCACAATTAAAAATACACACTCCCCTCGACCCCAGATTCCCCCTCTGCGCCCACACCGCAGTCAGCTGGCGCCTCCGGCCAGGACTGGGGCCCGGGACACTGTAGCTCTGGGCAGGCGGCGGGGCCACTTGTTGCGGCACCACCAGAGGAGGGAAGATCCAAGCGGATCTGGCAAAAATTCAGTTAAAATCCCTTTCCCGGATGCGGACGCTCCAGAAGCCGAGGCAGCAGGCGAGCAGTGACTCAGTGCCGTTTTTTTTTTTTTTTTTTTTTTTTTCTTACTTGAACTCTAGACCATCTTTGCATGGAGTGCTTTGTCTTGCACATCTGGGACTTACTTTGTGCGGTTAAATGCGTGCCCTCCCAACACACACGCAGGGGGGTCGCCCCGCCTCGGGGAGGTGAGTGCCACACGTGCCTTGGACTTTCGGGGGCTCTGCCGCGGGGAAGCAGAGAGGGGTGGGGGACGGCCTCAGTGTGAGGCCAGGAACTCGGAAAGGCCCTCCGCGCCGCCGCTTCGGAGGCGGGGAGCGGGGACGGAGGTGCCGTGGCGGTCCGGGGGGCGCACGCAGCGCCCGCCGCGGCCAAGGGCAGAGGTGTCAGGAGGCAGAGACCGGACCCGGGCAGGCGGGTCCTCGCGATGCCGAGTTCATTGTCTCCCCGGGCGCGCTGCTGAGAAAATGCGCGACACCCGACAGGGAGAAAGCGACAGCGACCAAGTGTCCGTGCAGGCCCCGCTCGCCCGGGAGCAGGACGCGAGGCGGCTCCACACCCGGCTCGCGCCGCAGTCCCGCCGGCGCCCGGCGGCCGAGACTCTGTCTTCAGCGTCCTCGCGTGGCACTGTCCGCGGCTGGCGCAGCAAACGCCGGGCGCTAGGGCAGCTGGCCGTGGGTTTGGAATGACCGCGTCTGAGGGCTGCCCGTGGGGACCTGGGGACCGAGAGGTTGACAAAGTGACGCACTTGTCCCGGCTTTTTACATCCACATGAAGCTGGCAGTTCGGAGGGCCTGAGGGACTCTCCGCCGGGGATGTGGAAGTGGGGGGCGGGGGGGGGGCGGGGAAGCGCTGAACGCCGGGTTTGGGGGCCGCTGCGGGAAATGCCCGCTTTAAAGACTCTCGCCCTCTCAGGTCGCGCTCTCGGGAGCTCAACCCAGGGGGCGGCGCCGCCGAGCTCGCGGTCACCTCCTCGCATCAGGACACCTGGCGTTGCCCCGCACCTGCCACGTGCCCGGGCCGGAGCCCTCCCGGCCGGTTGGATCCAGCCCGCCCTCGCCGCTTCAGAGGAAACTCCTTCCCTTTTCCTTTCGTGCCGAGGGTAGGTGAACGCCGGCAGGGACCGAGGTGCGACCGGCGGGCACGTCGCCGCCCACTCCGCCTCCTCTGCGCCGGGTGCGGACTGCGGGGCTGCGGAGGGAGCCGGGCCACAGCCTCGCAGGGCCTCTCGTGGCCCCCCCCGCGGCCACACCTCGGTCGCGTCCCCCCCCCCCACCCCGCACCCTCCCGCCGCCTTCCCTCCCCCGCGCGCTCTCCCTGCCAATCCCGCAGGAACTGGAGGAAGACCAGGTCCCTGTGCCCTGTTCATGTGCTGGTTTAGGGGAGTTCACACGACGGCGTCCTGTGACCCCCACCGATGCCCGCGGCTTGGGGTCCACCACGTGGAACCCGCCGGCCCGCGCCGGTCCCCGGCACCAGTCTCAGGCGCTCGGCTGCTGGCGCAGCCCCCCTGAAGCTCCACAGCGCTCCCACCGGCTCCTGCCCAGCCCGCGACCCCTCAGGCCAGGGTTTGGCCAGTGGGGAAGCCCCTTCCTACCGCTCCCGCACCCCCAGCCATTCCCGGACAAAGCCGCCGAGCTTCCCGCACCGCAGCGAGGAGGAGGCCCAGACATCCGAGAAGAGCCGCGCGCGGAGAGCGCCTCCAGGCGCCGGGCCGCGGTGCGGTCCCCGCCCCTCGCCTGCCCGCCGGGTGCCGGGCTGGGGCGCGGGGCAGGCGCCCCGCCCGCCGTTCCGCCAGCGCCGGCACCTGGCCGCTGCGGCGCTGCAGGAAGGAGGCCCGGCAGGCCGGCTCTCCCACTCCCACGTGCACCTCGTGTGCGCGCCGCAGGCCTGCAGATGCCACCCGGCTGGCGCCACCGGGATTTCTGCGCGGCCCCACCCTCCCTGGCCGCAACACTTCGAGCCCTGCATTTGGAGTCTCCTTGGCGTCTCGCTGCAGCATCCAAGACCAGGCGCCGCCTCTGCAAGCCGGGTTGCCCAGCACGCCTGCGGGCCGCTGCCCAGAGCCCCCGCCTCCCGCCCGCGTCCGGCACTCACCTTTTCTTGTGGACCATGGGGTTCGGTCACTGCGCCCAGGCTTTCAGCCACGGCCATGGCCTCTTGGAGGGTGCAGCATGAGGGCGTTCCCGAGGCGCCGGCACCCTCCCTGACAGTAGGGGAGGCATAGCTCTGCTCCCTCTGCTTTCTTCCTCTCACGCCAGTGCCCACCTACACACACACACACACACACACACACACACACACACACACACACACGCACGCACACACACGCACACACACCTGAACACCGCGAGGCTACAGCCGGAATCTGCCTTTCGAACTCCTAATTTCAACACTATGCATCACACATCATGTCGCTGACAGCAAGGTGAGGGAGTGGCACTTAAGAATCAGGTGGATTCTTAAAATTTATGAAATAGCCTTCTGCCCCCAGCCAGTGCATTTTTAAGAGGCTTGCACTTTATTTTTAAAAAATAAATAGCCCCGAGCATCCTCACATTTTAAATATCAAAGTATTTTGAGATAATCCTAGATTCACATACAGTTGTTCAGAAGCAATACGGTTTCCCACATTGCTAACAATTCCCAAGACTACAGTACAATACCACAGCCAGGATATCAGCATTGATCTTCGATTTCCTCAACTCTATCTGCACCTTTGCGTGTGTACTTGGTGCTCTACAATCTTATCATGCATGTACATAGGTACATGTCCACCATCACAGTTAAGACACAAAACTGGTCTGTCCCCCCAGGGTCCCCTCCTGTTGCCTTTTATGACCACACCTAAAGTGAGGGCTGACAACCAGTGATCTGTTTTTATATCATTTCATCATTTTGAGAATGTTATATAAGTGGAATTAGACAGTTATATAGTCTTTTTTGGATTGGCTTTATTCACTCAGCATAATTCCCTTGAAATTCATACAAATCATTGTGTGCATCAATAATTCACTTAAAAAAAACTACTGAGTAGCATTTCATGGTATGGAGGTACCACACAGGTAAAGGGTTTTTTTAACCACTCACTGAAAGACATGTGTTGTTTCCAGATTTGAACTATGACAAATAAAGCTGCTATGAACATTTGTATACAGGTTTTTGTGTGAATGTTTTCATTTCTCTGGGATAATTGCCCGAGAGAGCAATTGCTGGGTCGTATAGTAAGCACATTTTTAGTTTGGGGAGAAACTGCCGCTCTTTTCCAGAGGGCCTGTACCACTTCATAATCTCAACAGCAATGTATAAATGATCCAATTTCTCCTCATCCTCAGCAGCATCTGATGTTGTCACTATTTTTCATTTTAGTGATTTTTATAGGTACACTAGTATCTCATTTTGGTTTTAATTTGCATTTCTGTGATGGCTAAAGATATTGAATATCCTTTTATATACTGATTGGCCATCTCTGTACCCTTGTTTTGCAAAGTGTTCATTCGCATCTTTCGCCCATTTTCTAGAGTCTACCTGTTGTTTTTGTTTGTTTCAAAGCCCTTTATTGAGGTCTGATTGACATGCAGAAAGCTGTACGTATTTAATGTATATATAACTTGATGGGTTTGAGATAAAACCATCACTGCAATCTAGAAACATAACCTCCCACCTGCTTTATAATTTTTTTCTTTTTTTGTGATAAGAACAGTTAAGACCTACCCTCTGAGCAAATTTTTAAGTATACAATACAACGTTAACTACAGGCACCATGCTGTATAACAGATCTCTAGACTTATGTACCTTGCGTAACTGAAATTTTGTACCCTTTGACTAATACTTCTCTCTTTCCCTCTCCCCACAGGCCCTGGCAACCACCATTCCATCCTCTGCGTCTATTAGTTTGATTAGTTTACATTCTTCATATGAGTAGTATTTTGTAGTATTTGTCTTTCTCTGGCTTATTTCACCTTCATAATATCCTTCCATTATTACATGTTGTCACAAATGTCAGGATGTCCTTTTTTTTTTAAAGACTGAATAATATTCCATTGCATGTATAGACTATACTTTCTTTATCCATTCATTCGTCAGTGGACATTTAGGTTGCTTTTATGTGTTGGCTATTGTGAATAATACCGTAGTAAAATGAGAGTGCAGAGATCTCTGAAATCCTAATATCAATTCCATTGGATAAATACCCAGAAGTGGGATTGCTGGATCATATAGTTGTTCTATTTCTAATTTTTTTAGGAACCATTGTACCTTTTTCCATAGTGGCTACACCAATTTACACCCTCATTAATAGTGCGCAAAGGTTCCTTTTTCCCTCATCCTGGCCAACACTTTTTTGTTTGTTTATTCATATAATAGCTATCCTAACAGGTATGTGGTGGTATCTCATTGTGGCTTTTTCATTGCCCTGATGATTAGTGATGTTGAGCATCTTTTCGTATACTTTTTCTCCATTCGTATGCCTTCTTTTGAGAATGTCTATTGAGTTCCTTTGGCCATTTTTAAATGGGAGTATTTCTTTTTTTGGGGGGGGGGAGGCTGCAATTGAATTGTAGGAGTCCCTGATCTTATTTTAGATATTAACCCTTTATCATATATGTTTTGCAAATATTTTCTTCCATTCTGTAGGTTGCCTTTTTCATTTTATTTTGGTTAGATGTAGTGCCACTTGTCTATTTTTGCTTTTGATACCTATACTTTTGGTGTCATTGCCAAGAAATCACTGCCAAGACCAATGTCAGGAAGATGTTTCCCTCTGTTTTTTTATTGTAGTAGTATGATTTTCAGGTCTCATGTGTAAGCCTTTAATCTTTTCTGAGTTAATTTCTGTGTCTGGTGTAACATAAGGGGCCAATTTCATTTTTTTTTTTTTTTGCATGTGGATATCATTTTCCCAATGCCATTTATCGAAGAGTTGATTCTTTTCCCATCGTGTATTCTTGGCACATTTGTTGAAAATCAGTTAATTGTACATGTGTGGGTTTATTTCTGGTCTCTATTCTGCTTCATTGGTCTATGTCTGTTTTCATGCCAGTGCCATGCTGTTTTGATTACTGTAGCTTTGTAATATATTTTGAAATCAAGAATTGTGATGCCCTTGGCTTTGTTCATCTTGCTCAAAATTGCTTTGGCTATTCAGGATCTTTTGTGCTTCTCTATGAATTTTAGGATTTTTTCTATTTCTGTAAGGAGTATCATTAGGCTATTGACAGGGATAGTATTAAATTTATAGGTCTCTGGGTAGTATAAACATTTTAATAATATTATTTCTTCCAATCCATGAACGTGGGATGCTTTTTCATTTATTAATGTCTGCTTTAATTTCTTTCATCAGTGTTTTATTCTTTTTAGCGTACAAGTCTTTCACCTCTTTGTTTACATTTATTCCTAAGTATTTTATTCTTTTTGATGCTGTTAGAAATGGTGTTACTTTCTTTTTTCAGATAATTTGTCGTTGGTACATAGGATTACAACTGATTTTTGTATGTTGATTTTATATCCTGAAACTTTACTAAATGTTTGTTTTTTTTTTTATCAGTTCTAAGGTTTTGTGTGTGTGTGTGTGGGAGAGAAGTGTTTAGGATTTTCTTCGTATAAGATCATGAACAGACAATTTTGCTTCTTCCTTTCTGATGTGGATTCCTTTCTTTTTTCTTGACTAATTGCTCTAAGACTTCTAGTACTGTATTGAATAGAAGTGGTGATGGGGGCATTCTCACCTTATTCCAGATCTTAGATGAAATGCTTTCAGTTTTTAACCATTAAGTATGGTGTTACCTGTGAGCTCTTCATATATGGCCTTTATTGTGCTGAGGTAAGTTCTTTCTTTACCTAATTTGTTGAGAGATTTTTTTTATCAAGAAAGGGTGTTTAATTTCATCGAATGCTTTTTCTGCATCTACTGAGATGGTCATGTGATTTTTATCCTTCATTTTGTTAATGTGGTGGATCATACTGAATAATTTGCACATGGTGAATCATCCTTGCACACCAGGGATAAATCACCCTTGGTCATGTATGATCTTTTCAATGTGCTGTTCGATTCAGTTTGCTAATATTTTCTTGAGGATTTTTGCATCTATGTTCATCAGGAATATTGGCCTGCAGTTTTCTTGTGGTGTCTTTGTTTGACTTTGGTATCAGGGTAATGCTGGCCTTATGAGTTTGGAAATATTTCCTCTTCTGTTTTTTGGGGAAAGTTGAAAAAGGATTGGTATCAATTTTTCTTTAAGTACTTGGTAGAATTTACTTGTAAAATGATCTGGTCTTGGGATTGTCTTTGCTGGGAGGGCTTGATTACTGATTTGATATCTTTATTTGCTATTGGTCTATTTGGGTTTTCTATTTTCTCTTGATTCAGTCTTGGTAGGCTGTGTGTTTCTAGAAATTCATTTATTTCTTCTAGGGTGTCCAATTTGTTGGCATATAATTGTTCAGAATAGTCCTTTATGATCTTTTTTATTCCTGTGGCATCAGTTTATTTTTTAATTTTTTTAAAAATGTATTAATTTAGTTTCAAGTGCATAGTACATTGGTTAGACGTCTATATAGTTCATAAAATGATCCCCCCAATTGCTCCCGCCCTCTTCTGGTCCTCCGCCTAGCCTACATATTAATGTTAACTGCATTCCCTCTGCTATACTCCCCATCCCTTTGACCAACTATCAACTACTAATTTGTACTTCTTTAACCCTTCACCCCATTCTTCCAGCCCCCCAACCCTCCTTCCCTCTGTTTGTCACCAAATTGTCCACTATATTTGTGAGCCTGTTTTTGATTAGTTTGTTCTTTTTGGTCCTTAGATTCTGCATATAAGTGAAATCATCTGGTATTCATCTTTTTCTATCTGACTTATTTTACTCAGCATAACAACCTCTAGGTCCATCCATGTTGTTGCAAATGGTAGGATTTCATTTCTTTAAATAGTTGAGTAATATTCCATTGTATACATAAACCACAATTTCTTTATCCAACCATATGTTGATGAGGATTTAGTTTGCTTCCATATCTTGGCTATTGTAAATTGTGCTGCCATGAATATTGGAGTGCATAGATCTTCATGAATTATTGTTTTGGTTTTCTTTGGATAAATATCCGAAAGTACAATTGCTGGGTCAAAAGGTATATCCATTTTTAATTTTTTTAGAAACCTCCATACTTTTTTCCACAGCGGCTGTACCGATTTGCAATCCCACCAACAATGTGTGAGGGTTCCCTTTTCTCTGCATCCTCGCCAACACTTGTTGTTTTTTGATTTATCGATGGCATCAGTTTTAATGTCTCTTCTAACAGTTCTTCATACATTTTACAAAGAGTCCTTTTCCACATATGTGCTTTGCAAATAGTGTCCCACTCTTTGGCTTGTCTTTTTATGTTCCTCACTTTTGCAAGAAGGAAGTTTCCCATTTTGATAAGATCCAATCTATTAATATTTAGGGATAGGATAGGGAAAAACCCTTAGACCTGATATAAAAAGTAAGATACATAACAAAATGTATCTTACTTTTTATATCAGGTCTAAGGGTTTTTCCCTATCCTATCCCTAAATTCTAAAGATTGTCTCCAATTTCACATTTAAAAGTCTGTGATCCATTTTCTTAATTTTTCTTTAAGGTATTCAGGAACCATTTGTTGAAAAAGCTATTTCTCCACTGAATGTTTTTGAAGGTTTATGAAAAGTTGGTTAGCGTATTTGTGTGATTCCATTTCTGTGTCTTCTATTCCATTCCGTTGATCTATGTGTCTATACCCTTACCAATGCCGCACTGTTTTGACTACTGCAGCTATATAGTAAGCTTTAATATCAAGGACAGAGCTTTACTTTATTCTTTCTTTGTAAAGGAAGATTGTTTTCGCTATCATAGGTCTTGCACTATTCCTTATAAATTTTAGAATGGGCTCCATATTTACAACAACAAAAACACTTGGTATGATTTTGATAGGAATTGCATTAAGTCTATAGATAAATTTTGGAGGAAAGCTGACATCTTTTCCATGTTGAATCTTCTCACCCATGATATATCTATTCCTTTATTTAGGTATCCATTGATCCTGTTCATCAGCGCTTTGCAATTTTCAGCATGCAGACCCATGTTTCGCTAGATTTGTATCTAAGGATTTCATTTTCTTTGGAACAATTATAAGTGATAGTATATTTTCAATTTTACTTTCCACATGCTAATTGTTAATATATAGAAATGCAATTAATATTTGCATGTTGATCATGTATTCTGCAACCTTGCTGAATTTATCTATCAGTTCTAGGAATTTTCTATGTAGACAACCATGTTGCCTGCAAATAGGGCCAGTTTTGTATCTTCCTTTACAATCTGTACGCCTTCTATTTTTTTACCTGCCTTATTTCAGTGACTCCAGTAATGTGTTGGATAAGAGAGGTGAGAACAGACATCCTTGTCTTGCTTCTGATCTTAGAGAAAAAGCATTTGGTCTTTCACCTTCAAATTTGTAATTAGCTGTAGAGTTTCTGTAGATGCTTTTTATCAAGTTGAGATCATTTTCCTCTATTCCTAACTTGCTTAGAGTTTTAATAACAAATGGGTGTTGGATTTTGTCAAATGCTTTTCCTGCATCAATTTATACGACCATAAGATATGGTGGTTTTTGATATCATTAATTTTTGAATGTTGTACCGGCCCTGCATGACTGAAATAAATCCCACTTGGCCTTGGTGCATAATTCTTCTTATACATACTTGGATTCAATTTGCGACATTTTGTTGAACATTTTTGCATCTAAGTTCATGAGAGATATTGACATACACTTCTTTTTCTTTGTATTACTTTTGTTGGGCTTTGATATCAGAGCCTCATAAAGGAAATTGAGAAGTGCTCCCTCTTATTCTATTTTTCTAGAGAAGATTGTATAGAATTGGTGTTAATTCTTCTTTCAATATTCAGTAGAATTCTTTAGTGAAACCATATGGGCTTGGAAATTTTTTAAATGAGCTTTTACTTACAAATTTAATTTCTTTATAGGACAATTCAGATGATCTGTTTCATCTTGGTTGAATTTTCCCAGTTTATGGTTTTTAAGAACTTGATTTTTTTCCTTCTAAAAATTTTAATCTTTCTAATAAGTTGAGCATGAAGTTATTCATGATATTCTTTTATTTTCCTTTTAATAACTGCAGTATCTGTAGTGATGTGCCTAGTTTCATTCCTAATATTGGTAATTTGTGTCTTCTCTATTTTTGTTTTTGTCCGTCTTGCTAGGCGTTTGTCAATTGTATTGATTTTGTTGAAGAAACAGCTTTTTGTTTCATTGATGTTTATTGTGCTCTTCTTTTCAATTAAATTGGTTTTATTCTTTTTAAAAATGTCCCCCTTTCTTCTGATTGCTTTGGGTTTATTTTGCTTTATTTTTCTAGTTTCATGAGATAAAATGCTACATTATTGGTTTGAGACTTTCCTATTTTTTAAATGTATGCATTTAGTGCTATTAATTTCCCTCTTGGCACTGATTTAGCTGTGTCTTGCAAAGTTTGACATGTTGTGTTTTTATTTTAATTCAGTTCTATTACATTTAAAATTTGTTTTGAGTCTTCCTCTTTGATCCATGGTTTATTTAGGAGTGTGTTGTTTAATTTCCAAGTGTTCAGAGGTTTTTCTGTTATCTTTCTGTTAATAATTTCTAGTTTGATTCCATCATGGTTAGAGAATATACTCTGTATTATTCTTTTAAGTTTGCTGAGGTTTGTTTCATGAGACAAGATATGATCTATCTTCAGGCATGTTCCATGGGATCTTGAAAAAAAGAGTGTATTTTGCTGTTGTTGGGTGGAATGTTCCATTATATCAATTAGATCTTACTGATTAACAATGTTGAGTTCTATGTCCTTAATGATTTTCTGCCTAGTAGTTCTATTAGTTACTGAAAGAAGGCATTGAAGTCCCCGGCCATGACTATGGGTTTGTCTATTTCTCCTTTAAACTCTATCAGCTTTTGCTTCATATATTTTGAGGCTCTGTGGTGTGGTACAGACACATTATCATGTCTTCCTGGTAGATTTCTCCTTTTATCATTGCGCAATGTCCCTATTTGTCTCTACCAATTTACTCTGAGATCTACTTTGTCTGGAATTAACACAGCCAGTCCTGCTTTTGAGAAACAATATTTGAATGATATATCTTCTGTCAACCTTTTCATTTCAACCTACCTATATCAGAACTTGAACATTTATGCAATTTTTAAAGTTTGGGTTTTTTTTTTTTTTTTGCTGGCAATTGGTAAAATTCTAAAAGTCATTTTGTCAAATAAAAAGCTAACGGTTTCATGACATTTGGTTTGGCAATGATTTTTTGGTTATAACACCATAAAGCACGTGTAACAATAGAAAAATAGGTAAACTTATCAAAATTAAAAATTTGGGGCATCATAGGACACTGTCAAGAGTGTGGAAAGACAACAAATAGAATTGGAGACTACATTTTCAAATCATTTATAAGATGAGGGATTACTCTTTCAACTCAACAAAAAAACAAATAACCCAAATCAAAAATTGACAAAGGATTTGAATAGACATTTCTATAAAGAAGGGGAAAAAAATAGCCAATAGGCATATAAAAAGATGTTCAACATCCCTAGTTATTAGAGAAATGCAAATCACAATCATGAGATATTACTTCACACCCATTAGGATGGCTATTAAAAAAAAAAAAACAAACTGAAAGTAAGTATTTGTGAGGATATGGAAAAATGGAGCACTGCGCATTGCCGGTAAGAATGTAAAATGATGCAGTTGCTGTGGAAAACAGGTTGGTGGTTCCTCAAAAAGTTAAACATAGAATTGCCATATGATAAGGCAATTCCCAAAAGATGCCCAAAAGATTGAAAGCAGGGATTCAAACAGGTACTTATACATCAGTGTTCACAGCAGCATTATTCACAATAGCCAAAGGATGGAAACAAATCAAATATCCATCAACAGATAAGTGGATAAACAAAACGTGACATCTACATAAATGGAATATTATTCAACCTTAAAAAGAAATAAAATGATACATGCTACAACATGGAGACACCTTGAAAACATTATGCCAAATGGAAGAAGCCAAATACAAAAGGATATATATTATATAATTCCACTTATATGAGATGCCTAGAATAGGCAAGTTTATAGAGACAGAAAGTAGAATGGAGGTTCCTATGGGCTGGGAAGAGGAGGCTGCAGGGAGGTGTCGTTTAATGGTTAAAGAGTTTCTATTTAGGATGATGAAAAAGTTCTGGAAATGCATAGTGGTGATGGTTGCACAATGTCATGATTGTACTTAATGCCACTCAACTGCATACTTAAAAATGATTAAAATAGTAAATTTTACATTATATATATCTTACCACAATAAAACTATTTTAATAAGTTTATGGTTTGTCAAAAATATTTACCCTGTACAACAAAGGTGGACCACTGTGAAACGTTCTTCCCTTATTCCCGTCACCCCTTCCTTATTTATTTATTTTTTTATTTTTGGTGACTTTAATCTGTTTTACTCATGTTTCCTGCTGCATCGATTAGAGGGTATTTTCTCCCACCATATAATGATGGAATGAAAATAGCCAAGACATATCAATGCTTCTGGTACAGGAAGTATTTTCTCCTCATCTCCCCACTTACATGGTCACTGAAGACTCTGCTGACCTTGGCAGTCACCTTGCCAGTCTCATTTTCTTGCCTCTTCAAAGATAATTATGTACACTAAGTAAAAGCTGCCTGATCTCTTAGTTTTCCTCCTAGTTTTCTCTTTCTCTCTGAGCATTTTTAGCTTTCACTGTTGTTACGACTATATCATCCCCAAAATGCACTTATTGAAAAAAAAAAATTTAATGTCTGTGTCTGTACTGCCAAAAAGGCACAAATCATATTCTTTGACCTATTACTTCCTGATACTGTGACCATGATGCAGTATGAACAACAATGGGAACCAGGAGTCCTATGGTGTGCCTTTAACCAACTGCGTGGACATGGGCTTGTTGAGCCACCTTGCAAGGTCATCTATCTGTAAACCCAAAGGCTCTTTCACATTTAAAATGTGAGGAAAGAAGTTCCTGGAATGTTGGGGTGCCCATGACAAATATTCATTTCCCCCTCTTACTATATAGAATATGTCATATTTTACAACAAAGATATTCTTTATATAACATTTGAAAATCTTGCCCATTTAAGTATCACTCATATCAAAAGGCTTAATGTTTTAGAGATCTATTTTATTTTAATGATTGTTCTTTGTCTACAGGATGGGTTATATATTTATAAGGCCCAGCACAAAATAAAAATGCAAGCCCCTTATTCAAAAACTATTCAGATTTTCAAAGTGGAGGAAATAGAGTATGAAATTGGGGACAAGGCCCTTCTGAGTATGGCTGTCCTGGTCTCATGCTGTCTGTCCATGTATAAAAATTCACCCCACCGCCCACACCGCACTCTTGGGAAAACGTTCAAATTGACTTGAGCACCCTGGGCACATTGAGACGTGTGGGTTGCATTTTAGTACATCACAAAAACAGGAAACAAATCTTCCAACCCACCATGTAGTTAGCCCCTCACGAGCAGTATGTGTTAATGAGTATTCCCCGATGAGCAGGGAGGCAGTGTAATGAAGAGTCTGCAAAACTGGCCAGATAAAAGATGCAGATCCTTCATTTAACAAATATTGATTGAGCACCAACTAATGAACTTAGCCCTGGGCTACATGTGCCACAGTGTGCAGATAAATCTGTCACCTTAGGCATTTCAGGTAATCTTTGATACGGTGGTTCCCTGGGTTGTTAGATGAGAACAAAAGTATTGCTCACCTGAAAACCTTCAGAAAGTAAGATGACTCTAGAGGTTCACGTGGAAATATCGGTTATAATTATTATTATTATTTTTTGTAAAATTTAATGACAAAATATGCTTAAACATGAGAATAAATATAAATAGAGAATTAAAAATAGAGAATGAGTATAGATTCTGGGGTCTCAGAGTAGCTTGTGCTTTTCTTTCTTAGCTTTCTTTCATCTGAACAACTCAGTGGGGGATTACATTTCCAAAAACTATAACCAGGTCCTCCAATAACATCTATGAATTTATAGAATTTCATCCTTGCACTTCAAAGACATAAAAACCAATAACGAGGAACTTTCTGGCATACCTGGTTTGCTACAATCGATGTGTTTCAAAAAAAAAAGTCAAGTGAATTATATTTGAAATGCACTAAAGATCTCGGATATTAAAAAGAAAACCAGCATTGAATCCTTTTGTACAACAAAGAGTAATTTTTATAAAGCAAAAAATTACCCCTAATTTGCTTGATGTGAAAACTTAGGCTTAAGCAGAGTTTTGTGGCTGTACAAATGGGCGCCCATTTAGACAGCACCGTGGCTCTCTCTTCCTTTCAACCCTGAGGATGTGCAGGTGACAAGGAAAGGTAGAAAGAGTGGGAGGATGTCAGCGTTCTTCATGAATGTTCATAACCCATTACCTACTTGAAATGAAAAGTGTTTTCCTAAGCGAAGAAGACAGTAGGACCCAGAGCCTTCAACAGGATCGACACTGATGAGGCAATGGGAGCGCTTTTCAGGAAACACATTGTGAAGGATAACAGTAAACATTCATTAAACTGAGAATCTTAGTTAGCTGCGGTGAGGCGAGGTGAGGTGGTGTGGGAGTTCACCGGCTCATTGCTTCAGCACTGGAATAGGCTACGCAAGAACCAGCCAGGGGGCTAGTAAGAGATACACAGATTTTGAGATCCTACCCTCGGAGGCAACTGATTCATCGGTCTGATTCAAGGACAGTCAGATTTCAGAACAAATGGTTCAGAAGCCTAACTATAAACAAGAAACTAGGAGGTTGGGAGTGGGTAGAGGGCCTTCCCCATCCTTGCTGCTACCTTTCCTTACACGATGCTAATATCTGGCCAGTTATGCGGCTATATGTGTGTGTGTGTGATAGGTACCTGCTTGTCTCACTTTCCTGCTTTGCTCCTAGCCATGTTTCCTTCCCACAATCTCCTAGAACCTGAGAAGGGTGGGCTGTTGTCTTTCTTTTTGCTGGGATATCATATCCTTCTTTATGACTTCATCTCAGCTAATGGATGACAGAAGTATCTTATCTACACTAGTAGAGAACTCAATGAGCATTGACTCTCAGGACTAGGAGAATAACACAAATGGGAACTAGAGGAATTTGGAAAATTAGTCTCTCGGGCAATAGCCAGATCAGGTCATTGACTTGAAACAAAATTCAATTCTTAATCTTTTTGAGTGCTTTTGTAACATTCTGTCTTTGTGTGGTTCCCCCCCAGGAGCAGACCATGAGATAAACATTCAAATGTACTTTGTTTGGGGGGATGATCCCAAGAAACATCATCATGGGAATAAAAAAAATAGACATGTGTTGGGGAAATCAAGGAAAGCAATAAAGAGTGTAAATCAAGAAGTTACTACCGTGGACCACTGGAGCTTAACCCTTCTAGGAATCGTACAGGCTGTGCAGAATGTGTTGAGAACAATTAACCTTACCCAAAGAGGGTCCTGACATTTGTCCTTGGCCACAGTGAAGTGATCTCTATTTTGGAATGTTGTGCCTGATGGAAGGTCTTTTCTGCATGGGTATTTGATCTCCAGACAGTGTAACAATATGATTTATGACGGGAGACTTGGGCCACAGGGTATTAGTTCTGCTTCTGGAGGGACTGGAGGCTGAAGGCCAGCCATACGGGCAGTACGTGATCAAGCCCTAGTAGAAAATCTAGACCCCGAGGCAAGAGTGGCCCTCCCTGGCTGGCAATACTCTGTGTATATTATTGCATAGTGTGGCTGGGAAAGTTAGTGCTGAGGTGAGAGAATGTGAACAATGAACATGATTCCACCCTGCGGAGTACACACCCTCTTTATCTTTTCCCTTTGGTTGTGAGCTGGATTTATGAACACGACGGGGTGTCACCCCATGATTAGGTTCTGCTTTACAGCAAAGATGTGATTAAGGTCCCTAGCCAGTTAATTTTGTATTAACCAACCGGGAGATTCTCTTGATGAGCCCTTTCAATCTGATGTTAGAGTCGGAGACAGAAGTCGGAATGATTAAAGCTACAGCAGGTGCTTTCCTGCTGGCTTCAAAGAGGATGAAAGTCACCATGAATTCTACTGCTGCAAGAAACTGAATTTGGCCAACAAGCTCAATGAACCTGGAAGCTGACATCAAGCTCCAGATGGGACCACAGCCCTGGCCATCTTCTTTATTGTACACCCAGAGACAAGATCCAGCAGAACTGTGCCTGGACTCGTGACCCACAGAGATTGTGAGATGTTAAGTTTGTGTTGTTTTAAGCCACTGAGCTTGTGGTAATTTGTTATACAGCGAAGGAAAACTAATATGCTAAGAGTCTTCTCTTTGGAATAAGGGAATCTTAGAAGGAAAGAGAGATGAGAGGAATGTGAATTACAGAGAGCACCCAGATGGAGCTGAGCCTGCCGAGGCCTGCACTGTTTGTGAACATAGGTGTTTAGGGGGCCTGCTCCCCGAAACACGTTAACCAGTCTCCCTTTTGAGCAAAGAGCTTAGGCATGCCTGGGTCTGCCTCTGGAATGAATTGTCCTAATTGCCTTGGAGCACAGTTTGGGTGCTACAGTTTGGTGAGTCAGAATTAAGGGCATGCTAGGTCCAAAGAGAACCTTGTTGTTCCTTCATCTTTACGAATTTCCAGAAGAATTCTAGCTATTTAGCCATCATCATTCAGTTAGGCCAGAAGGGAAACATAATTAGAACAAAAATGATTTGTTTATTCTAATCGACTCCCAGTCACCCTATTGGTGAAGGAGAAATTTCCTGCCCGAAAGAGCACAATGGCTAAACACACATCTGACACGGGACAGATGAAATTGGCAGCAGTTTATTAGTCACATAAGCTGAGGGCAGAAAGACATCACATACCACGTAGGACCACACAGGGTTTATATGGGGGAGCAAGTGAACCAGAAAGGGTTATGCGAGGCAGGCTTCGTAGTAACCACAGGTTGGGGTACCACCAAGTTCTTGCAGAAAGAGGTGATTGGTTTGTTTGAATAACTTCGCAGGCTGGCAGAGAGGCAACACCCATGAGGCTGAGGACTAGGTAGGGTGCAGCTGGTCTGGGTGATAGGGGAACTAGCCCAGAGGGGAGCCTTTCCCTTTGGGGGGGCGAGGGGATATCCAGAGGGAACTCATGGAGTCCAGTGTGGCTTAGATGTCAAGCCAGCACTTGAATTTTTAAGTCTTATACATTACTAATCCTAAATCTAATTTAAAATGAGATCGTAATCCTAAATCTAATTTAAAATGAGATCAGGAAAAATTAACCCACAGATATGGATGATAAGTGTGTATATATATATCTTTGTACTTTAAGCTGATGAATACTGATTTGAATTCCAAGGAAGTGAAATACAATTGTTAATTATTTTGCTATTTTTGCCATACACAATTAAGATTATATTTATGGATATTAAAAGTTGGTTTTTCAATTATTTCACTCACAATGTCTTCTTTTAAAACTGATTTAAATAAGAAGGTCCAGCAAATTTTCCAGATAGAGTAAGAGCAAAAGTTATCAATAGCTTTCCTTTATGTTAGCAATAATCAATTAATAAAAGAGAGAAAAATCCCAGTTACGATAGCAATGTAAACAATAAAATGTTTTGAAATAAATCTAACAAAAGGTATATAAGATCTATATGTTGAAGATCATAAAAAAATCACTGAAATGTTTAAAAGAAGTAGATAGATAGAGATAATATTTCTTGTGTAGGAAGCCTTGGTAAAACAGAGATGTTTGTTTTTAATAAATTTGTCTGTAAGTTTTATATAAACTCAAACAAAATCCCAATAGAATATGTCTTGGAAATTGACAAGCTGATTCTAAAATTAGTCTGAAAGAGAAAATGAATAACACTAGTCAAGATATATCATTGAAAAAGAAAAAGAATGAAGCATCCCAAGTACCGAAACATACGGTAAAGCTTTAGTAGTTAAAAGTATGGAACTGGCCCAGAAATGAACTAATTAGTTCTAGATCCAAATGGTTTCACTGGTGAATTATATCAAACATATAAGAAATAACACAAACCTTAAATAAACTCTTTCTCAAAATAGGGGAGGAGATAATACTTCTCAGCTTATTTTGTGAGGCTAATATAACCCTAATAACAAAATCTGACATAGACATTACAAAAACATCAACAAATCAATATATTTCATGAATATAAATACAGATATCTTTAAGAAAAGATCAGCAAATTGGGTCTAACAATATATTAAAAGAATAATGTATCGTGATCAAGTAATGTTTGAGTAATATAAGGTTGGTTTAACATTAAAGAAAAATCAGTGTAATTTATCATATTAACAAAATAATGGTAAAAGCCCATATGATCATTTGAATAGATACAAATAAAGCATCTGACAATTGACATCCACTCATAATAACAACTTACAGCAAGCTAAGAATAGAAGGGTATTCCTCAATCTGATAAAATGAACCTATTAAAAACCTACAGCTAACATTATGCTTAAAGGTAAAGTTTTGAACATATTTCCCCAACACCTGGAATAAGGCAAGGATGCCTCTCTTCGCCATGTCTATTCGGCATTGTACTGGTGACGCTAGCCACTTGGTAAGGCAAGAAAAAGAAGTAAAAGCTATAAAGATTGGAAAGAAAGATATAAAACTGTATTTGCAGATGACATGATTTTTAAGTAGAAAATGAGTGTTGAAAATAAGTATTGAACTCAGAAGTTAATTTATTAAGGTCATGGGATCAATGGTTCCTATACCAAAATGTTCATGTACTAGCAGCAAACGATTGGAAATAAAATTTTAAAAACTACTACTGTGTTTAAAAATACTGAAGTAAAATATTTAGGATAAATTTTAACAAAAGATATACAAAAACTTTATACCCAAAACTACAAAATGTTAAGATAAATTAAAAAAGACCTAAATAGAAAAATATATCATATTAATAAATTAGAAAATTCAATATTGTTAAAATGCTAATTATTCCTAAATCGATTTAAAGATTTTTCTTCATCTCGATCTTAATCTCAGTAGACATTTTTAAGACAAAACTTGACAACTAGATTTTAAAATTTATATGGAAAGGCAAATGACCTTAAATATCTGAAGCAACCTGGTAAAAGAACAAAGTTAGGGAACTTAAGAAGCTACCTGACTGCAAGACCCACTATAATGCTATCGTAATTAACACAGAGTGATAACTGGGATAAAGGTCAGCAAATAGATCAATAGCGCAGAATAGTGAGCCCAGAAATACACTGAAGCTCATGCAGTCATTTGACTTTTAACAAAGGTGCTAAAATAATCCAATGTAGAAAAATTTTCAGCAAATGGAGCAGAAATAACTGGATATCCATATGGAAAAAAAATGAAATTCTATTTTGCTCTAAACCTCAAAATTAATTCAAAATAACTCCTAGACTTAAACATAAAAGCAAAAATCATAACAGTATTACTAGACTTAGTCTGGTGATCACATCATTAGATATATAAACATTGAATCACTATATTATACACCTGAAACTAATATAATATCGTATGCCAACTAGACCTTAATTTTTTTTAAAAAAAAAAAGCAATAAGGAAGAAGCATGGAAGGAGGGAAAATAAAGGCTAAAACCATGCGCTATTTGTAAGAAAACATTAAAAATTATCTTTGTGAATTGGGGTAGGAAAAGGCTTTGTTGGGTCACGGAAAACAATAACCATTAAAAAATTGACAAATTAGATCTCATCAAAATTAAAAACATCTGCTCATCAAAAGCTACCATTAAGGAAATAAATAGGCAAGACATGGACTGGGAGAAAATATTTGCAAAACATATACCTGACAAAGGCCTGGTATTCAGTATATGTAAACAACTTCAACAACAATTATTTGAACAGATACCTGACAAAAAGAAACGTGACTATCCAATAGCACTGAAAATATTCGATGTCAATTTTCATCAGAGGAATACAATTGAAAACCACAATAAGATGGGCTCATTAAAAAGAGTAACAATACTAAATGTTGGCAAGGATAGAGAGCAAAGAAGATCCTTAAAAAAAAAAAAGAGTATATACTATATAGTTCTATTTGAATGAAGTTTTAGAACAGGCAAAAGATTGGAAAACAATCAGAAAAGTAGTTGTTTCTGGGGTGGGGGAACTGGACAGGAAGGGGCATGAAGAAACTTGCTTGGGTGATGTTTATGTTGTTTTGATGGAGTTCAGTGTGACACGTCTACAATTTGTCAAAACTCCATGAATGTCCATTGAAGATCTGAAAATTTTATTGTTCATAAATTTTACGTCAAAAGAACTTAAAACTATTTGACACTAGTCAACTATATGCAAGTTGAAGTATGTAGGGGGAAGGATACTGATTCTTCCGATTTACTTGGAAATGCATCAGAAAAGTAGATTAATGGATTGATAGAGGAATGGGTATGCGATAAAACAAGCATACAAAAATGTTAATGGTAGAACGGTAGTGATATGCCTCAGCTGGGACAGCTGTGGAGACTGGATTCTCCCCTATGCGTCTCGTCCTCCGGCAGGCTAGCGCAGGCGCGCCCTCTGAGTGATGGAAGAGGCTCAAGAGCAAGCAAGCCCCATTGCGCCAGTACCTCTCCCGTGTCTACTTGTGACACCCGTACCAGCATCCCATTGATTCGTAGCAAATCACGTGGCTGAGCTCAGAGTCGGGAGGAAAGGGCAAGACAAAGACACATAGCGACGGGTACAGAGACAGGAAGGGGTGAAGAATCGGGAGGCGCTCGCTGAAATTTGTTTCATCTTTGCTGTCTGGAAGTTTCATAATAGAATGTTGGAAAAAATAACCACGCTCTTTGACTCGCTTCACTTATTTCTAGTTATTACACTTCACGTGTGTACCAAGAGGCATACGTGAGGCTAGAAGTTATTGTTTGTAATAGCAGGAAATAGAAACGAAAGGTGGGAGTACACATGAACACCCATGATTAAATATACCTTGACGTAGCCGTACCACAGAAAACCATGCGAATGTTTTTTAAAAAGAATGAGTTAGATCCACATGTACTGACATACGAAAACCTCCGAGGCATCTTTTAAAGTAAGAAATGATAGATTAATAGATATAATGTATTCCCTTTTTATGTGAAATGTAAAAAGTCAACAGTTAACATGACACATACATAAGTATATATCTATATAAGTGATCAGAAAAATGTCTAGAACAGGTGTTGGCATAGTTTTCTGTAAAGGGCAAGAAACTACATATTTTAGGCAATATCACTTCTGTTGCAATTACTTAACCCTTCCACTGTACAGTGGAAGTAGCCATAGATGAGACATGAATGAATGAGCATGGCTGTATTCCCATAAAGCTTGATTTACAAAGACAGGTGGTGGGCCAGCTTGCGGTCCATAGCGCGCCACCTCCTGATCCAGTAGTGTGATTGACTGCAGTGATGCTCCCGATTCTTCACCCCTTCCTGTCTCTATACCCGTTGCTATGTGTCTTTGTCTCACCCTTTCCTCCCGACTCTGAGCTCAGCCATGTGATTTGCTACGAATCAATGGGATGCTAGTACAGGTGTCACAAGTAGACGCGGGAGAGGCACTGGCGCAACAGGGCTTGCTGGCTCTTGAGCCTCTTCCATCACTCAGGGGACGCGCCTGCGCTAGCCTGCCGGAGGACGAGATGCATAGGGGAGAGTCCAGTCTCCACAGCTGTCCCAGCTGAGGCCACCCACAAATGGCTGGATAGGTGAGGCTCAGACCTGTGGGAAAACCCAGTCAAAACGAGTAGAGCTGAGGAACCGACCACACTAGACAGGCACGCAAGAAATGTCTACTGCTGTGTGCCACCAAAGTGCAGTTTGTAACATTCACTAACTGACAGGGAAACAAAACACGTCCAGCTGAAAACACTGGTTATTTCTGAGGATGGGAGAGGAATGGGGTGGCTTTTGCAGCTGAAAGGAAGAGAATACATTTAACAAAGGAAAATTGGGTAGTGATGTTCTAAGATTCAGAAAATGTAAGTTCTGGGCAAGGTTTTTGTTTTTTGGAAGGTCAGGCAGAGGCACACACACAAGTGAATGACTAAGATCTATTTGCTGTTTCTTTTCTTCCATCTTTAATTTCTATTTTTCCTTTATCCTCTGCCTATAAATATGTAGGCTAAAAACCCCTCCCTTGCCCTTGTGACCTTGTTTAGCTTCAATCTAGCTTTCTTTTTCATTTTGAAAACTTAATTTTATAAATAGCAAAGAAATTAATGCACGTACACGCCAATAAAAATGCAAACGCTACAGAAAGCCCAACATAAAAAATAAAAGCCTCTTTCCTGCCTACCGCCTTTCCACCGGTACTGCTCCCTGCACCGAGCAGCTTTAAAATGATTCCGCTTCCTTTTCTTCTTGGTAGTTATTCACATTTTTCTAAATGACATGTTTATACCTCTGTTTCTTAACCTACATATCGTGGCTTCTCTAAATAAAAGATACGGCATTTAGCTAACATATTCTAAGCCTCTGCCCTCACCCTGCTTCACACAAACTGTCTTTAAAAACATTTTTAGTTCTTTTGTTTTTAAACTCCATAGCTTTCAATAATATTCTAAAATGTCAATTTCCTCTATTTATAATGGCGTCTTCATTGTTATCAGTCATGTGCCCACCTAGCTAGCAGTGATAGCCCCATCCGTCCCAACTTCCGGTCCCCGCCTGAATCCCCTTTCCAGAGGCAACCACTTCTAAATGCCAGATGCGACAGGGAGCACCTGAGAATCTGCTAAAATGCAGACCACTAGTGGGTCTACAGGCGGGACCGAGAATCTGCCTAACCAGCTCATAGGACGCAGATGCTGCTGGACCATGGCCCCCCCGCGTTGAGTACAGTCGTGCAGGGGGCCTGGCAAAAAGGTTCTTAGTCATAGGGCCTTGGGTTCTGAGGCAGGATGTTAGTTCTGGTGGGGACTGAGCTTCACACCAGGAATGGGAGGCCCGGGTCCTGCCTTAGGGACTGGGCCAGCAGGACGGGGAGGGTGAGTGGGCAGCCTCTGTCCTTCCCACACCTGGTTTTTTCACTTAGACCAGCACTCCCAAAGTCTTCCTGCTCCTCGACCCCTGGCAAAAGAAACTTTACTCAAGTCTTCCTGGTTTGACTTACTCGAGTTTCCTAGGCACCGAGCTAAGTCCGAAGGCAACCCCGTAACCTGGGCGAAACACAGAGGTGCCGTTTTCCCGCAGACGCTGGTCTCCTGCTGCCTCTGCTAAATCTTTCCTGTCCATCCGCCTAGTTCCCCGCTTCTAGTTGTAATTTAGCCTCATTACAACATATCAAAAACTCAGATATCTGGCACTCTCCCTTATGGTTTCCATCTCTATTCTGGGAAAACAAGTAAATAAGGACTCCGAATAGACACAATAGAAGTCATCCATTTGTCTTTGTTTGGGTTCCTTGGGAAGGTGACTCCGAGATGAAGAATCACATGCAAATAGTTTATTCGGGCGATAACCCCAGGAGGGGAGGGGTGTAGTGAGAAGGGCAGGGAAGGCAGCCAGGAAAGGATGTGGTGTAAACCAGTCACCGGTCACCACCGTGGGGACCCGGACTAAGCTTAACCCCTTGAAGCAATTTAGGAATAAATGTAAAACACACGGCTTGCATTGGTCCCACCGGAGGGAGCTGCGGTGGGTGTGTGTGTGTGTGTGACAGTCCCCTGCCTGAGGGTTGCTCCCCCTGCACTTGGGGCCCGCTGTGAAGGCAGCAGGGTGGGTTCTCACAGCAGGACGGAGCCCCCAGGAAGAGGAATGCAGATGCAGGCGGCAGGACGTCTGGCCGCAGCCCCTAACCATTTCCAACTGCCTCTCAGGCCAGCGCCTGAAGCCGGTTTCCTCTTTTCCGTCCCCGACCCTGTCTGCTCGGCGGATGCTGCACAGTACCAGCTTGGGGACAGGATGCCAAGTCCGCCCTTGCCAATGAGGCCGGCTGTCTCTCACCAGGGCGAGGGGACAGGTGATGCAGGTGCCCTGGGCTGTGGGGACCCCTAGCCTCAGATCCCTGGGGCTTTGCACTGTCCATCACTCAGGTCTGCTCCTCCCTCCGTAGAATCCACCCTGCACCCTGATCACCGGCTCTATTTCCCCAGGAATGTGTGTCAAGGAGATAGATCTGTGCAGAAAAGCCATCCGGAGGGGCTATTTTCAAAGGAACTATTTTAAGGCTGTCCTTCCAGTCCACCGCATCCTGACATTTGGTATATTTAGCATCATCCATAGACAGGGCTAATGGATTTTTAGTTGCAAATCATTATTGTTCTAACCACTGCAGTCTTTCCTTTTTTAAAAAATTGCAACAAAGTCACGCACACATACACACAACACGCACATTAATAGCCACCTTATATTTATACACAAAAAATGCTTCCAATAAAAGCAGCTCTGGTTAAACTTACGAGCTTTCTCTATTGAACTGCTTATCTGTGGGGGGAGGGGTTATGCTGCAAGTTATCCTGTATTGCCTTCACACCGGCATGAAATGCACATCTATTGGGTCAAGGAAAAGAATGGGCAAAAGGTGTTTTAAATTGACAGCCCGAGACAGGAGTAATCTAACATGACGTGCCATTCTTTGCCTCCTGCACTGCTGATTTGCCTGACTGAATACAAATTTACATCGTCCTTTCCATTAACATGGTTTCTTTTCATCCTGGGAATGAGTCTCTCTCTCTCTCTCTCTCTCTCTCTCTCTCTCTCTCTCTCTCTCTCTCTCTCTCTCTCTCTCTCTTTTTCCAGCATAATAAAGACTGAAGAGTAACAAGTTCCTATGTCAGGAATCAAAACCCAGGCTTCCTGATGGGAGTCTCGTTCGGATGCAGCCCCATAAGCTACTCTGATTCAAACTGCAGATAAAACAGGAATCACACAGTCAAATGCAGTGGCCACAGCTCACCTCTGCCCTGTGGCCGCCATGCCAAGGTTCGACTTCCCACTTCCACTGATGACAGATTTGGTGAGTTCCTGGATGTTGGCCTCTGACTCTGAGATACTATTCAAGGCACTAAACCCTCCACTGCTTTTAAAATCAGCTGCCTCTATCATAGATTGGCACCCGTCTTGAACGCCCGTGGCTGGACCCACATTCTTTGACAGCAGATAATGGGCCTTACAGGTTTCTGATCTCTGCAGCATTCTCTACCATACCTGACACAGTGGATACTCAGGAAATACAGGCTGGGGGGCACAGACTGTACAGAGTATACAACAGAGTACAGCAGGAGTATGTGTGAGTATGCGAGAGAGTACGGCAGCCCCACCAGGGCCACGCGACCTGCAGAGGAACAGGCCCGACCGTTCGATTAGATGGATCCATTCTAAGAAACGGCTACAGCGCTCCGGCCTGACCACGAACACCCGTCTGCAGGCAGAGCTGCAGGTGTTTACCCGGCGACTCGCCCGCAGAGGCGCGTCCCACACCGCGTGCGTGGGCACCGTCACCTCTGTCACCCGTGTCGGGGACATCTGGGGCCGCGCGCACGAAGGAAAGGCTGCAGACCGTACCAGGATTCTGGGTCAGCTGTGCTTGGTTCCGTGAGGGCGAGCGGGACGGGAGAAAAGGACCCCTGACGTCCACGGGCCTGCGGCGGGCCCCCTTTCCTTCCGTGCTAGGAGTGGAGAAGGGGGGGGGGGGAAGCACAGTCTCTCTTTTTGTCTCTGTCCCACCCTCAAGGCCGCTGGGGCAGCGGGAGGACTCTGCCCGCCTCTCCCAGTCCCTCGAGACTCTGGAAGCTTTACACTACAAAGGGAAAAAAAGGAAAAAGGTACCTCTTGTGGCGGCCATGGGGGCGTCTTGCTGTTCAGCCAGGAGGCCTCCCGCGAGCCGATGACCCCGGCTGGTGGTGCCTTCGGTCAGCCTGGGCCTCCACGGCGCGGCCCGGGGCTTGCCAGCCGGTCCCCAGCGGTGGCTGAGCACCGTGAGGGCTGTGCGCGCCACCGAAGTCTCCTTGGGGTTGGCCACACTCGGGCACCTCGCGCGGCAAGCGGACGCTCGCTGCTCCATCCTGCTGCCTTAGTCTTTATTGCGCACAGGTGTTACCTCTCAACAAGCTCCTGTGCGCGCAGGCGCACGTGTGTGTATGGGGGGGGCGGGTGAGGGGCGGTGGGATCCGCTGCATAACTGGCAGGGCCTGATGCAAAGAAAATGTGGAGCCCGTTATTCAAAACTTTCCAGGTGGCGGCAGCACGTGGGGTCCTGCGAGTCTGGCAGACCCACAAGGCCGCCCTGAGCACAGTCCTTGGATAAACAGCCGTAGGGGGCAGCCAGGTGAGCTCCCCCGGGGCCTGGGACGTTGCTGCCAGTGGGAAGGGATTTACTTGGTTCCTGATGGCGGAGGAAGAAGGGAGCATACCCGAGAAGTGGAAAAGGATGTTGACCACGCTCATCTCTTCAGAGGCGTCTATTAAAACACTCAAACTGGCAGAGATGGGGCAGCCCCGCGGGCCTACGACCCGGGCGGGACTTCGCAGAAACCGCGGGAGAGGGCTGCGGGCTTTCTCGGGGCCTGGGGAGCCCGGCCAAGTTTGCTTAGCTTTCTGCACGTGGCTGAGGTTCTAGGGCTGGACTAGGCGTCCGCAGGGCAGTGCGGGGGGGCCCCTGAGGGCACCCCACTCCTGCACTCCCGCTTTAACCGAAGTGGCCCGGCTGGTAAATGCTTGATATTGGGGTTCCACTTGGAATCCTCCATTTAGGGTTGCACCGCATGGGCGCCTCTGAGCAGTGGGAGGCCGTGTCCACTGTACCCCTTTCCGCAGGCGTCAAGCCGCTGCTGGAGCCAGCGAGTCTGCAGCGGCCCGGCCCGGCCACCACAGGCTTCCTGAGACGCGCCGGCCTAACGGCGAAGCAGCCTCCTGCGGCAGGCCTCGCTTCCCTTCATGTCTGCGAGTCCGGCACTGTCACTGGAGGCTCCCGATGGCAGGCACTGTGAAAACGGTCCCCAGCCTCTCTCTGGAGTGGACAGTCACTGTGGAGGTCTGCGAAGTTCACGAACATCAGGATTTCCTCTGGGAAGCTTTTTATCCACGTTTGAGAACTGTCCAAAAGGCTTCTGGCGAGATCCAGCGCATACCTGGATGTTTGGCCTGTACAGTGTTTAAAGGTAGTCAGACACAGTATTTAAAAAATCAGAAATTTCATATAAACTTTGAATTTCTGGGTACTCTTGGAAAAAGTGCCAACTTTTGGCAGCACTGGCCACGTTTCTACGTGCAGCCGAACTTATCTGGATCAGAGTAGCAGGTGTCTCCTTCACCTGGTACCTCCTTTGCCTGGCACCTCCTTTACCTGGCACACCTGTTCTTCACTTACCACGGTTCCCACTCAGGCCCCGTCACTCACTTTACCCTGTGCCTGGACCCTGTGAACATTTGCATTTGCACTGGTGACGTGCCATGAACATACCTGGTGTCCCCAAATGTCTCCCATGGAGTTATTGGACCTCAGATGTCATTTAGCACGTCCATCTCTGAGCCTGGGTTTCTGGCCAGGGCTTATAACTATCTGAGTTTGCTTAATTTTAGAGTAAAAAAAAAAAATATATATATATATATATATATATATATATATATTTTTTTTTTTTTCTTGGCTAGGAGAGATTTTTGTTACATAAGTGTGTGCTATGTGTATAGGTCCTTAGGTCTGGACTCCTGCTGGGGCAAGGAGCTCACACCTTGCTCACACTTTTCACCAACCTTCACAAGGGCTCTCTGAGCCCATTCCTGGGGCTTTGAATTTCTGGGCCCTGTTCTCTCTTCCTGGCACGCTCTCTCGCTCTCTCTCTTTCTCTCTCTCTCTTTGCAAAATGAATACGGCAAAAGACCTGTGTGGCGGATTATCTCATTAGCAGAGCCCTGGCAGGAGAAGAGTAGATGAATGCTAAGCACATCAATAATTACGTCCTTGGTTCGAGGCCAGAGTCCCCTCTCTCTACTCAGCTCCTCGCCACCCCGAAACCACAGGCTTCCGCAGCCCCACCCGAGGAGCTCAGAGCCCCAGCCTGCTGCTCGGGGAGGCAAGCTATTTCTGAGTGTGTATGTGGGAAGGGTGGGAAGACGGAAAGAAAAGTGAGAAAATGTATGTAAGCAAATATTTCAAAGAAAAGAGGGGGAAGCTCATTTTTAAACAGCATTATAAAATAATCGACGCGATCCTGCCAGACCCCAAAATGAACAGCAGGCCCCGAGTCCCCCGGTAGCCCAGGGAGACACATGATTGCCAGTTTCAGGCTCCGTGCGGCTGGGAAGTCTTCAGGTAAATGAAGCCAGTGCCCGTGACCTTCTCATCTGCCTGGAAACGCTCGGCAGACCCTGACGCTGCACAGGATGACGGTGCTGTATTTCACTGCGGTCTTTCAGATGACGTCCAGACTTTAACATGCTTATGGCAATGCCAAAATGACTTCAGTTTGATCTGCTTACTGAAACAAAGGCCGAGGAGAAGAGCAGCAGGAAGAGAAGTCGTAAAGCTGACGAGTGAATTTTCTTCTTTCATATGCAGGAAAAACAACCAGGAAAGTGTGCAGCTAAACAAGAGTTATTTCTTCCTGCCGACTCCTTTCCTGTCTACCTAGTCAGCAGATTCTAAAACTCCCCCTTCCCTCCTCTGCCACCTTCGTGTTCAACGTGAACAGGTAGAGGAGGCGATTTTGAGTGAGCAGCGAATGAGTAGAACTGAGATCAGAACATCATGCCAGAAGCGAATCAACTGCTTAGTGGGGACGAATGTCCACAAGTGACTCACACCAAATGAAATCGCACCAAAAATCACTCCGTTTCGAAACACTTTGATGTGCAAGCTTTTCCTTGTTTCAAACGGTTTGGAAAGTATATAAATTTGCTTCTGATTTGTGTTTCTGATTCATGTTCCAGTTAAAAGTTTTGGGATTTGGTTCCATTTGGACTCAGCAAATTGACATTTTGTTTCCACTCTGGTTTGGTTCTCAGCCGGGTGAAGTTTAAGACCCAAGTCACACATAGCTCAATAACAGACATTTCGACATGGAAAGCTCAATGGAGCCAAATAGTCTCGTTATCGATTTGAATAATTAAAATATCAGAATCTAATGGATGGGAAGGATCTAGAAGAGCTCGTGTTTACCCACAGGGACCTGAGATGAGGCGGTTCAGGAACCTATCTTTTATGACAAGCTGGGACCCGGCAGTACTCATGTCAGGATCACACAATCAATCTTACCTCAGAGATTTGGGGTGCGTTTCTTGGAGTCAGCCACTCATGTGGATGTAGACAGTCTGAGTCAGGTATTTCCTTCGGGGGTGGACTCTGTTGGTGCCCCGCGCAGATCCCTTCACAGGACCAGGGCACCTGCCTCTCGCTGCTTTGCGTGTTGGCTGCTCATGGCGCAGAGCTGCCCCCTCCGTAGCACTGGCCTCGGCCTAAAGAATAGGAGCCATCGCCCGCAACTCCCATCGACCCCGAGGTTGCAGATCACCTTGACCCCCCACGCCACCACCAACCTGACAAACAACTGACTGACGTGGGATCGCAAAGGTCAGCCCCTTTGCCTCGAAGGGGACAACTCCGGTGTAACCCATGCTCTGAGATCCCCGTGGGGACAGGCTGAGACAGTCTCCAGCTGAAACCGAATCTTTGCTTAGCTCCTTTCCCTGCTCCATCCTGCCGCCCCGAGAGCATCCCCATGGAGAAAACCCCAGGCTCTTCTTTCTTCCAAGTACCTTTTGGCTCGGGATGCCTACTGTCTTCTGACGGATGGCCTATCCACATCACACGTCTCCTGTACATCATCTTAACGTTCTGTTCCAGCGGCCTGAGAATTGTTTTCCATTTAGCAAACTGACTCTGCTTTCTGGAATGTTCTCTGTCTAGGGGCCTCCAGGTGAGCAGATTTTTCCAGTTACTAACAAGAACAATACAAATCAAAACGACAGAGAATTTCTTCCTGGGTTAAAAAGAATTCTTTTCCAAGTAGCACTGCCAACCCCCCTCTCTCCTATCCTAAGATGCAAAAGAAAACAAAACAATAGAAAATGCCTCAACCCAGCAATTCTATTATCAGCTCTTAGACAGTTCTCTCTCTCTCCCTCTCCCTACCCCGGATTGCTCTTTATCTCCCCCTTAGATCTCCCACGCAGCTGGAAAGACCATTGAATCGAGGAGGAGATTCAGCAAAACCGTAGAGCTTTGTCGCAACATGTGGCACTTCCTCCCTGGACGACCATGTTTCGGCTCCTCCGCCATTCGTACGATGGCACTTGGGGGTGTGAGTCCTTGCCGGATACTCCGTCCTGCGCTTGGAATTTTTACGCGGGTGGGAAAGACCTTGAGACCATAGCAGCGTACTTTTGATTTGCTCGGCAGAGCAGCATCCTGTAGTGCTACAGGGGCATGGAGCTACATGAGGGACATATTGGTGGCTGAGAGACCATGAGGTCAGAGAGAGAGGCACACACAGGTCCCTCCAGGGGTGTGGGGTGGGGCTCGACTCCTGCCCACCCTGACCACGCTGTGGGCAGAAGGCGGCACTTCAGATAGCAAATAAGTCAGCAGTTGGTGACCCTCTGCAATGAAAGAAATGTGTCCCGGTTGAACTGGCCTTGGGAAAACCTTTCCACTCTAAAGCCTGGTATTACTGATGGCTGCCCCTTCTGGCTGGGTTGCATCTGTAGCAGAAGCTGCCAATGCCTTGCCTGAGGCTTTTTCCCACACCACGGGAAGTTGCTCAGCTATAAGCAGGAGAAAATGCCCCTGCTTATTTCTGAGATCACCTGTAGAGAAACTACCTGCACCCAAGTCCCATCTACTTTGGGAAACTCAAATAAGATAGCATCTACCCATTCGTCCATCCATCTCCCTGTCTCTACCCACCCAACTTAGCTTCCAGCTACTATCCTTGGCATGGGTAGGGGAGCGAGAACCGAGAAAGTACAGAGCTGAGTAACATAGTCTTCCTCCGCCCTGGGGTTTCTCCGTCTACCGGAAGCAGATAGTCACCATAGGATGGGGCAGTTTTCAAACAGACAGAGACACAAATTGCTACAAGAACACAGAGGAGAGAACTAACTCAGCCCAGAGCATCCAGGAAAGCTCCGGGCGGCGGGGCAGCGTGTCTGCCAGTCTTGAAGGATGAGTAGTAAGTACACTGGAACGATGACTTCCTGGAGGAAGGAAGCTCCGGAGCTGGCCTCAAAGGTAGAAACTTACAGACAGCAGGAAGGGCACCTCTGATACGAGAATCCCTCTAGGCATCGCTGACAATGCCTAACCTTTTCTCTCTCTTAGCAAGATGGTTTTTGTCCATTCAATTTTTACACTACAAGCTGACTGATTTTTACCCAACGAACAAGGAAAGGCCAAGGATTTCCAAGTGGAGGGAAGAGAAGGGGAGAAGGCATGGAGCACAGATGTGTGTGGCAACTAGTTGGGTTTCTGGGGTAAGTGGAGCTGAGTAGGCAGCTGGAGGCCAGATGGGAGACCCGCCCACTAAATGTCATTCTAAGGAGCTTGGACCTTGTCCTGTGGGCTTAGGGCAGCCACCGGAACTTGCTGAGCACGGGAGCGATGGCTCTGAAATGATCTTCCAGAACATTTAAAGTGGGTTTCTAGCAGACAACATATGTCTAGTTGGATCTTGTTTTTCCCTCTGTTGGTGGATAAAGCTCTTGCTTTAACTGGTGTATTTAGACAAGTCACACTTAAAGTGAATATCGACTTGGCTGAATTGATGACTACCGTATCTATAACTATATTCTATTCATTGTTCTTAATCTTTGGTGCTTAAAAAAAATAAATCTTCCACTTTTTCTGCCTTCTCTGGTCTTAATTGAACTTTTTATGTGATTCCATCTTGTCTCCTCTCTTAGCATATCAATTGCATTTCTTTAAAAAAAGAAAAATCTTTTCAGTGGTTGCCCTAGAGCTTCCAATATGCATTTACAATGAATTCAAGTCCACTTCCAAATAATAGCATCGCTTCGTGGGTAGGACAGGTACCTGAGAACAGAGAATTCCCAGTTCCTCACTCCCGTTCCTGGTCACATTGCTGCCATTCATTTCACTCCGAGTGATCTTTCAAAATGTAAATCTGAACCAGTGTGGGCAATGAACTGGAGTGAGACAAGAGTAATCTGGGAGGACTTCGAAGTCCTGGCGACGAGAGCTGGTATGAGGTAGACCCGTTTGCTTGCAAAGATGACTAAAATAATTCTGCCCGTTCCTGTACTGTGCCCCTTTGCAATAGGACTTTGCTATGTCTCACCATGAAAGCAGTGGCGTTTATTTCTCCATGCTTGGGATATGGGTTTGGCCACAGGACACTTTGACCAAGGGGATGCTGGCAAATCTCCCACAAGCAGGGACGTGAAAAGTACCTGTGCCTTGGGGGTTGGCCTCTTCCAACTGGTGCATAAAAGCTCAGAGGCTGTTATCACCCCTGTTGAGAGCTAAGCTTAGTTCCGTTACACAGGAACAAAGAAGGTTCCCCTGGTGCATGTGCTGGGCTGTGGTCTAGGTAGTTCAGACCTGTCGTTCTTGCAGCAACGTCCCCCTGCCTGCCCAGCTGCCCCCGTCTGTCGCAGCCTCTTTAGCTGCCATGTCCATTTTTGGAGGCTGCCAGCAGACAGCCCTCTGCTCACTGGCCTGGTAACAGCATCAGGGAAACCTTAGTATTCCAGAACAGTCACCAACCTATATCATTTTATAAAGAAACAGCCAAGAGGCAGTGTACTTTCTACCCTGCCAACACACACACACACACACACACACACACACACACACACACACACACACACAACCTTAAATAGAAACTAGGCAGGGCCAGAAGACGTACGGCCGATGCTTTGGAATGCAGGAGAGAGCCCCAAGATGATGTCCTTGGAGTCGAGACCAGGTGGAGGAAGTAGGCTCAGCAGCTGGCTGGGACGGGCCTCCCTCCGGCTCCCCGCGCCTGCTCTCCGCTCATTCCCGTAAGCCTCTGGCACCAGCAGCACTTAATCACCACATTGCCACGTATAAAATTTTAAGGAGTCTGCTGTCTCGAAGCGATGAATCCCAGATCATTTTTAATACTTCCGCCCCCCCTTTTGTTCTTTCTTACTGCATTCTCATCACCCTGACTTCCCTGAGGAGGCTTATTTCTGGAATACGTTCCGAAGAAAGCTTTAGCTGGGGCCTAGGTATTGTGCGGTGCGCCCTAGAGCTGGGACAGGTGTAGCAGCTCAGGTGCGAAGCCCACGTCGCCCATCTGACAAGCAGGACGGCTGCCTGCCTGACAGGTCTAGGGCTCTTCGGAGGCGCTCTGTGAGCCCCGGCGGGGCTTCCTGTGTTTTCTCCCAAGGTGTTTGGAGACTGGCTGGCAGGTAAGAGGAGCTCGGTACCCACCTCGTCCACCTCAGTTCCCCATCCTTGGCTATATCTGCCACGACATCAAAACCTGCATAGCTCAGTAGGGGAGCTGTCTGAACCTCCCCTCAGAATACCTAACCAATGGGGCAGGCAGGGTATCGGGTTCCCGGGTCTTCGATGGTGAATGTCAAAACCAAGATTCGCGTTGGGGCCTTCGCACTGTAATAGCTGATGGCCCTATAAAACTGACCAGGAGGCCATGTGACATGGTGTTAGGAACACAGCCCTGGGTGCAGACAGGCTGGGACTATCGGCCATGTGGCCTCGGCCAAACTACTTGAACTCGATGAGGCTCAGTTTTCTCATCTGTGTAATGGGGATCGTTGTCAAGTTTCAAGAGAACAGTACAAGTTGTCACGTAAACAGCCAAGGAAAGCAGAAGCAGTTCATGCTATCAATATGACCATGCTTATAATAAAATTACTATTGTTATTAATGATGGAGACACCAACTCTGATTGGGGCAAGTGTGGAAGCTGCGGTCCATGGAGTATGACGGTCCAGAGCTGGGGATGCAGGAGGGGGTGCACGGCCTCGGGGCCGTGCTTTGTTAATCTCTCCACCTGGCCCAGGCCGACTGCCACCCTTTCTGCTCCTCTCCTAAGTAGGAAGCCCACCCCAGATTGCTGGCAAGTTCCCAGTTGTTAGCCTCAGTTTACCTGCACATGTGTTTGATGGGGAACGGATTTGGCTGTGGGAGGCGGGCTGTGCCCACCTCCTGTGCTACGGGGTCAAATGATGACCTTGATTTCACAGGCTCTTGGCAGGTCCTCAAAGTATCTCTCCGTGTCCCGGTCTTAGAGTGGACAGTCCCCGGTGTTTGCTAGGGTGGAACTTTTGACTTCTCAGTGCAGCAGCTCCCGCCCCTGTGCTCAGCATCCTAATAAAGAAAAAAAAAATAATAATAAACCGAATCAAACAGCTGTTCTCAGAATTGCTGGGGCAGAAGCGGGCACAGGCTCCATTCATTAGCAAAACCAGTCCGGGTTATTATCTTTAATACAGGCACTGAGTCTTTATGGCATTTTAATCTACTCCATTCACTCTTCGAGGGCTCAGGATTTGGTTCAGAAATCAGGTCAACAATTCCGGGACTGCAATTTGTTGACAAAGTAATGGTTTAAAAAATTCTCCCATGTTCTTGTTCTAGCCTCGTTGACAGAACACTTGGCTTAAAGGTCTAGAGATCCGAGTTGGAATTCTGTGTGGCCACAGGGGAGGCTTCCAAAGGCAGCTTTGTTTGGGTTCTTCCAGAAGCTGGCTCTAAGACAAGAACCTGGGTGCAAGGAGTTGGTCTGGGCCAGGGGCTGGGGGGAATGAGACGGGGATCAGGAAACTACAGTCTGGGCGTGATGGATATGTATCGGTGGACACATACCCCAGGTCCCTCCGCTCTGGCTGGGAACAACTCTGGACGTATGTTGGAAAACCCACTCTGCATCTTTTGCCTTCCTTCCCTCACCTCCACAACCCCAACTGGTATTTCTTGGGGTTATCTCCCCAAATCAGCCACCTGCATCCAACTCCTTATCTCAGTGTCTGTGTGTGGGAGATCTCAAAAGAAGACAGTAGCAGAGCTGGAATTTGAACCTATGTCTGGTTGACCCCCAAATGATGTCTTTCCAACATACCACATGCGGTCTGCCAGATATGTATGCCTGTTTCCTGGCTCCCAGCACCTCTGGATACTGATGATGCTGTTCAGTTCCTGACTGGCTAAACCCTTATATCCAAGGTCCTAGTCACCCCCCCCCCCCACCCTGACTTTCTGGCCTTGCTTGGGGACCACACTCTGAGCTCTCTTCCTGAAACCCTGAAACCGTGGGAAACCCTTCCCACCCTGAGACTGTGGGGGTGTAATTATTCGTGGTTGTGCTTTGCCTGTGGCCTGGAGTTTTCTAAGCTCTTTGCGACCATTTAGATGCAACCTGCCCAGCATTTCTGTGATGTGGCCATAGGAAATTGCATCTTTGTTTTCTTGGCTCCCTCTTCAATGCCTTTGAAATGGGCCACCCTGGCCCAGTTTACAGTCTGCAAGACTTATTTGTCTGCGGTTACACAATCTTCTACCCTTCTCCCCTCATGAGAAAAACTAATTGAAACCAGAACTCCACGTTCTCGAGGAGGCAAGCGGGCCCCGTGAGGGTCACCAGTGCAGCCAAGCCGTGCATAGATCACAGATGCTCTGATGTCATGTATGGTGACTGAGGCTTGTCCCTGATTCACACGGAGCTCCCATGGGACACTTCCTACGCCCTCTGTGTCCCTAACTGGACAGAAATCTGCTCCTGAGCCAGAGGAGCTGGCTGGAGGTGAAGTTTGATAAGGCAGCAGTGGTGAGGATGGCGAGAACCACAGGGCTAGTGCAGAGATAATCTGGGAAGCGAAGCCTTTGCGTGGGGCTTTGCTGGGCACACTCATACCAAGCTTTACTGGGAAGTTTGATAAGCTCCTCCCACTTGTCAGCTAGTCCCGCGGAGGAGGGTCCCTGTCAGTGACAATGACCACGTGGGCCAGCCTGGGGGCACCTGGAGGACTGGGCATTAGCGCACAGGCGAGGAGCAACGGGGAAACCTGGAGGAGAGCCTGGGAGCGAGGCCAAGGGCTACTTCCTGTTTGAGGAATGAGATGTTGGTCCTATTTCCTAGCTAGAAATAAAAGTTCACCAGGTGGCCTAGCTGGCAGGCAGCGGAGCGCACCAACAGGGGGCGTTAGCTTGGGTATGATTACTGGATATACAATAAAAATAAAATACAGTCCAGCCAGAACACCTCTGTGTGTGGCTGTGAATGACAGTCTGACAAGAGAGTATATTAGAAAGAGGGTTCTGGGTGCCCATAAAGTCGTCCTTGCTGAAAATTAAATGGATTTCTTACTTCCTCTAAAACTTTCTGAGACCTCATCCCATTTTTACTTATAGGGCTATTTCTTGGCCCCAGTTCCCATCTTCTGACCAAATAGATTATCCTTTATATTCATGCTGGGTGGGTTACACTGATGTTAATAATCTAGGCTGTTTAAAAAAATATCATTCAGCATTGCCGGTAGGAATGTCAATGGTGCAATTGCTATAGAAAACAGTACGGTGGTTCTTCAAAAATTAAAAAGTGGAATTACCAGATGACTTAGCAATCCCACTTTTAGGTAGGTATATGCCCAAAAGAATTGAAAACAGGGGCTTGAACAAATACTTGTGCACCAATGTTCAAACAGCATTATTTACAATAGTCAGGAAGTCGAAGCGACCCAAATGTTCATGGATCAATGAATGGGTAAACAAAATTTGATATATATTTCTGATGGAATATTATTCAGCCCTTAAAAAGAATGATGTTGAAACTTGAAGAGTGTTATGCTAAGTAAAATACACAAAAGCACAAAGATCATACGCTTGCAGTTATATGAAGGGCGTAGAATAGTCCGATTCACAGAGAAAGGAAGTAGAGTAGTGGTCACCGGGGGTCTGGGGAGAAGGAAGATGGGGAGTTAGTGCTTGCTGAGTGCAGAGTTTCTGTGTGGGATGATGAAGCATTTCTGGAAACGGATGGTGGTGAGGGCTGCGCAACGATCCGAATTATACACTTGAAAATGGTTAAAATGGCAAATTTTATGTTATGTGAATTTTGCCACAAGAAAAATTTTTTAAAAAGAAAGTCATTCAGTGAGAGTGTGATGTACACTTTCACTACGTGTACAAAAATCTTTTTACTTGAGCACTGTCATTTCTCTGCAAACATGACTACAAAGTACCAGGAACCCTCTGCTTGGTGTTCAGGGCGGGGGACCCTCTGGTTTCAGGGCCCCAAACAGGTCACCAGGTTTTCTGGGGTGGAGTTGTGGGGAGAGTGCTGTGGGTTCCTGATGCTTTTTCCTTTATTCCGTGAACGATCCTCCTTCCTGGAAGAAACAAAGGTTGAAAGATGCTGACAAAGGCTTCGAAGATTGCCTGAGCATCTCGGGTAGCAAATGGCTCGTAAAAAGCAGGGGGAGGGAGGGCCCGCTCGATGAGGAAGGTAAGCGTGAATCCCAAGCATGAGAAATAAATGCATCTGAAATCTAGGCAGGTCGAGAAATTAAGGGGACATGGTGCTTAGCAAAGTTATTTGTGGTTTTCAAACTCAGATCAAGAACAATAGAAAAATTGTTCCAGATGTTCGGGGGAAACTTGGAACAGAGCCAGATGCACCCAGCCCAGTGCTGCCTGAGAGGAGGGGGAGGGGGAGGGGGAGGAGAAGCGAGAGGCTGGAGAAAGAAGGAAAGAAAAGAGGGAGGGGGGTTGATTCTGGTGTGTATATTTAACTGTGAAACTAAATACAAATGATGGAGCCTGCGAGGTGGTAAACGCTAGGGCAACCTGAGTTTCTGAATATAAAATTACGAGATTGAGGTTCAAATTAGCTCCGGTGCTGAACACTTAGGGGATCGTTCCTCCCAGGAATTCAGGGTTAGAAAGACTCTTGTAGGGTGTATTGGATTCTTCCTCTCTAATTGCACTTGGGTTTCTTTCTGTAGTTCTTTATATTTCCGCATTGTTTTCTGAATTGAAACTCTTGTCATGTTAATTTATTTATAATTTGACCGAGGCTGAGAATGCACAGATTTTTACTGATGAGCCATAGTGATTAATTTGCTGCTGGGATGAGAGCCGGGATGTATGAGAGAAGGCGGGTGCATTTCCGGCAGCTGTTGGCGGTCAGCACAAGGTGGGTTCAGTCGCCCCCCCACCCCCGCACTGTCCTAGAGAACACACCTGAGTCCCCAAGGAACATGGTCGTTATCTGTGAGCCATCCAGATAAGTTTAAAAGAAAAAAAAAAAAAACCTACTACCCAAGAGCGCAACAAACTCCGCTAGCTCGTGCCTGCCAAAGCAATGGGATGGTTCATTTGACACTCGCTACGTGCCAGCCTTGTGCTAAGGGCCAGCAAAGGAAGACTCCCGCCTCTACAGAGCTCACAGTCTGCTGGGGCTGACAGACCATCGTCCACAAACCAGCACGTAGTTTCTTCAGCATTGTGGCAGAAGGTGGTACACAGTGTCCTAGGAACCCAGGAGAACTAGTGAACAATTTTCCGTTTGTGTGCATGTGTATATGTGTGCAGGGGGGTGTGTGTGTGTGTGTGTGTGTGTGTGTGTGTGTGTGTGTGTGTGTGTGTGTGTGATCAGAGAAGGCTCCACAGAGGGACACTTGTCCTTCATGTTGAGGAATGAGTAGAATTTCAAAAGGCAAGGGTAGGGGCGACTCCAGACAGAGGGGACCGCACGAAGAAAGCACTTCGTGGTTCAGGGCAAAAAGTAGTTTTTGTGAAGGCAACAGGACTGATTGAAAAACTAGATTGTCCTCTTTCTCTTCTCCTTTGACTTTTCCCTTTCCTCTTCTTCCCTTCTCTTCCAATGTCCCCCCTTTATTTCTCAGACAATTCCTCATGAAGCCATTAGCTGGGGCAGAGCAAGCGGGCATCCATGCCTGGGGAAGGCCGGACAGGCTAGAGTGTCACGGGCCAGGCCTGGTGGGAGGGGACGCACATGGAGGAGCTGTCCGGAGAGCTGCCGTAGACTGACGAACTATCCACAGGGTGGACGTCAGAGCTTGCGGGATGAGGAAGATACCCTCAGAGAGGCAGCCCAAGTGAGTTGAAGAGAGCATCCATTCAGTGGCAGAACCTCCAAGGTGAAGGAGACAAGAGGTGATTTTAAAAACAAACGAACTTGAGATTGTACATGTGGATCAAGTGCATTTATTCACTCAGCAAAAATGTGTGGAGCGCAGGTGAGTTCCAGATCCTGGGCTGGGGGAGGCCGAGGTGAACACAGTTTCCATTCTCATGGAGCTGAGGGTCTTTGGGGAGATACTTTGCCCAAAACTAAAGAAAAAAGAAACTAATGTATTTTGCAAAAATCTGGGTCTCATCGTATATATTTGGGTCACAAATTAGACCAACGAAAACCATCCTCAAATCCTTATTGCACGTGTGAGTCGGTGCAGCAGGCCATCAACCCAAAGGGATCCCAGGCGGGCCAAGTGCAGAAACACGTGTCTCGGATTTGCCCACATTTAACCAGTCTCTTGCTCCTCAATGGTTCTACTACTCCATTACTGAAAACTTACTTTTGTGTTTTCCTGCTGAAGTATGCTTTAGTCGTTCTTCCCACGTGTATCTATGATATTGCCGGCACTCTTGAGTATTAGTTTCGCTAGGTTAGCATTCTGGTTGACAGTCATTGACTTTCAGCATTTCGAAGATATTCCTTTGTCTTTGGTCCTCCAAAGTTGCTCCAGAGAAGTTTACTTCCCAAAGGACAACCACCACATGGTTGGCAACCTTCCTTGCGTCAGCTTTTAAGATATTCTGTTTGCATTTGATGCACTGCTTTCTCATTGCGTGTAACAAGATGTGTATTTGTTTCCGTTCGGTCTCTTTGAGATGTAAAGTTATCTTTCAATCTAAGAGTTCGTGCCCTTTAATTCGTTATCTCTTTGAATATGATTCTTATCCCTCTGCATTCTCCTTCTTTCATATTTTCCAGCTCGCTCTCTCTCTCTGCAATTTCTGGGTGATTACCTCAACTCTATCTTTCTATCTATTAATTCTCTCTTCCCCTATCAACTTGTCCATTGAGTTTTTAAAAATGTTTTTACTGAGATATAATTCATATCTTGTAAAATTTTAAAGTGTACAATTTAGTGGTTTTTAGTATACTTACAGGGTTGCACAACCATCGTCACTATCTAATTCCAGAACATTGCCATCACCTCCCCCAAAAAAACCCTGTATCCATTAGCAGTTACTCCCCATTTGCTTTTCCTTCCATCCTTTCGACCACATACCTGTCTAGGTATTCACCTTTCCTTAACATTTCATATCAATTGAGTCATATAATATGTGGCCTTTTGTGTCCAGCTTCTTTCACTTAGCATAATGTTCTCAAGGTTCATTATGTTCTACATGTATTAGTACTTTGTTTCTTTTTATGGCTGAATAATATTCCACTATATGGCCAGACCACATTTTGTTTATCAGTTTGGTGGTCATTTGGGTCGTTTCCACTTCTTGGCAATTATGTGTAATGATGCTCTGACTATTGGTGTGAACATGTTTCAATCCTCTTGGCTACTTACCAAGGAGTGGAATTGCTGGGTCATATGATAACTCGCTGTAAAACTTTATAAAGAATCACTGAACTGTTTTCTGCCATTTTACATTCCCACAAGCAATGTATAAGAATTCCAATTCCTCCGCACCATTGTCTAAACTTGATATCATCCATCTTTTTTTATTACAGCTATCCTAGTGGCTGTGAAGTAGTATCTCATTGCGTTTTGATTTGCATTTCCTTAATGACTAATGATGCTGAACATCTTTTAATGGGCTTTTTATTGGCTATTTGTATATCTTCTTTGTTGAAATATCTATTCGGATTCTTTACTCACTTTTATAGTGGGTTATTTGTCTTTTGACTGTTGAGTTTAAGAATTCTTTATATATTCTTGATGTGAGCCCCTTTCTCATTATAATTTCTAAAAATAGTCTCCCATTCTGGGGTTGTCTTTTCAATTTCTTGATGGTGTTCTTTGAGGCACAAGAGTTTTACATTTTGATGAGGTCAAATTAATCTATTTCTTCTTGTGTTTTAAGTATTATATCTAAGAAATCCTCGACTAATCTAAGGTGATGAAGATTTACACCTATGTTTTCTTAGAGTTTATAGTTTTAGCTCTTAGATTCATTTTGTGTTCATTTTTGTATGCAGTCTGAGAGAAGGGTCAATTTCAACCTTTTACATGTGGATATCCAGTTTTCATGGCACCTTTTGTTGCAAAGACTATTCTTTCTCTCTTTGAATTGTCTTGGCACCTTTGTCAAAGATTAATTGACCAAAAATTGTAAAAGTTTATTTCCAGACTTTTAATTCTTTTTCATTGAGCTACGTCTGTGCTTCTGTTTTTTGTTACTGTAGCTCTGTAGTGAGTTTTAAAACGGGAAACTATTTCAGTGAACGACATTAGCAACACTAGTGGGGTTTTCTTGACCTCTCTCCTTCTCGGGGAAGCAGAGCAGAAGCACAGAACTCCCTTCTGGAAGAGCCGTCCATAAAGGCTTCCTTCTTGGAACATGATAACACCAGGCACTGAGTTAGGCCATCCGCTTACCTTGTCTCCTCGAATCCCGACAACAGCCCTATAAGGTAGATATTTTTATTTTCGTTATTTCCATTTTACAGATGAGGAAATGGACTATTCCAGATGTGTTCCAATTGCCCCTCCAGACTCATGCTCTGTGCTCTGGGGGGGGGGGGGGGGCTGCTGGCTTGTATGTCCTCGCCCCCTGCAGGTTTTTTACTTTCTGGGTTCTGGTTGGGTTTGGCAGGGGAGCCCTTGCGGGAATTCGGAGGATGGGGTGCATGAGGTCAGGGCTTCTATTCCCTGGTTCCCTCTCAGTGGGGGTGCCTCTGGCTGGCCTTGACCCATTCGAAAGTCATGGATCTCTCAAAGCAGCTTGTTCTACGCGACTCTCTCTCTCCTTCTGGGTTTGGTGACTTTGCCTTCCCCATATCCTGCCCGACGTAGGGGTGGCTACAGCTTCTGGGAATGTGACTTCCTAGCAAGTGGGCTGGTGAGTCTTAGGGCTCTGAGTGAACCCAGTCTGTGTGTTAGTTCATCTGGCCCAGGAAGATGCTCCCTTGAGGACGGCCTAAGGGAAGACCCACCCGATGTGCCAATTTCTACAAGCACTTACTTTGAGGTCCTTGCCAGGACATGTAATATTAATGGCAGTAGTAGGTGAAGCAGCTCCTGGGAAGGAACCTTGGGAAAACATAATGGAACGTTCGGATGCAAAGTGCAAGGCCACGGAGCTCTACTTTAAAGGCTCTGCCTTGAGAGGCCGATCGGATTCTGCCAAGTTTGGAAAACCATTTAGATCTTTCAAAGCCGACGGAGAAAGAGAGAAAGTCTTAAGTCAAATGTCAAGGTACCTTCGAGTAGATGGACCCATTAGCAATCCTTCTGAGACGGTCAGGTTTTGAGAACCTTGCGGGTGATTTTGAAACAATCTGGGCAGGATCCAAGCGTCTGCTCCGAGGCGTGCTTCGTGGAGAGGGGGAGGCCACACCTAGGCAGAGCTTGAAAATCATTGCTACCATTTCATCCTCTTCCCCCTGAGTATTCCAGTATGCCGACTCCATCTAACCGGCCTGCTCGCTCGCCTCGGGGCCTTTTAGAAGTTAACCCTTTTGTTTAGGACAGACTCTCAGACATCCTGAAAAGCTGCAGGAATCTTTCTTTGGACTCCGGCGTGTCTTTCGCATAGAGTCATCTAGTCTTCGCATTTTGCCAGGTTAGCTTTATCTTTCTTCTCTCTTTCAATTGATGACATTAAGACACATGAAATATACATATCATTTATCCCTATTTTGATTTTTACTGAACATCTGAGGGTAAATTGCAGAAGCCAGGACCCTAAATTCCTAAGTACTTCACATGTACCTCCTAAGAAAAAGGAAACTCTCTTCATAAGCATAGTTCAAGAACAAAATTGAAGGAATTAACGTTGCTCTAATTTCTAATCGTCCCGACGTTTATTCTCCCCAATTCTGGATCCAATCTAGCATTGCACCTGGCACTTACTTGTCAAGGTTAGCGCTTTTTGGTGGGTACCGAGTTACGTGGGATTCAGTGTGGACTCGGGTCTCGCCTCATTGGTTGCGGATGGCAAGGGAGCAGTTATTTGCCACTAGAGAAAAAGTCTCTCAACGTGCCTGAGATGAGACACACCCTACAGGACTCAAGGCTTTGGACAACTCTCTAGAGCAGGAGTCCCTAACCCCTGGGTTGCAACTGGTACTGGTCCGTGGCCTGTTAGGAACTGGGCCACACAGCAGGAGGTGAGCAGCAGGCAAGCAAGTGAAGCTTCATCTGCATCTGCAGCCGCTCCCCAGCACTAGCATCACTGCCTCAGCTCCACCTCAGATCCTCAGGCATTAGATGCTCATAGGAGCACTGGTCCCTGGTGCCACAAAGGTTGGGGATCACTCCTCCAGAGAGATGTCAACACAGAAATGCTAGTATGGAAGATTTTTGCCCAGTGACACCACAATTTGCAACACACCTATTTGCAGCCTGACTTCACGGTATCTTCCCTCTCCCCAGGTGAGGTGAGTTCTCATGAGTGTTAGGAGCTCTACCCAGGACTGCTCATTCTCCTCTGGGGACCCTTGTCCAAGAATCTGTGTTCCTCTGGCTTTGAAATCGGAATGCCGTATGGCCACACCCCGTTCTACTCGGCTGAGCAGCAGTGTATGTTAGTTCCTAGCTATGAAACGGGGGCAAGAACATCCGCGTCGCCAGCTTGTAAGGGTTCAGGATAGTGCCCCTAAAATCCTGGAGCACACAGCCTCTCAGTAAAAAGAGAAAAACAAATTCTCTTTTTTCTTTAAAATAAGAATATTTTTGTTTCTTCTTAAAAAAATAAAAGTCAAGTGGAAACCTCAACTTACCTGACCTTATTACATATGTATATATTTATATGTGTGTATATATATATGCATAAAGATGTATGTGTGTGTGTGTGTGTGTGTGTGTGTGTGTGTGTGTGTATATATGGATTGGTTGTATCGACCTACCATCTACTTGTAAGTATGATTTCCTGGCTCTTTCTATGTATTACAGAGACAAAGAGAAGAGGTAATAGAGACTTTTCTGGTTGTATATTCTGGCGCCAATCCCAATTTTCTTCTCCCATGCTAGTCTCCAGTAAGGAGGTGACAGAATCTGAATATTTTTTAGCTACACAGGACCTTTTAGCTACGGAGGGCCACACGGCACATTCCGGTCAAATAGGGTACATGCAGGAGCCTCTTGGAGCTATCGGGAAAGATTCTGATTTTCCTACTGAAAGAGAAGATGCTCATACTGCCCCTTCCTTCTTCTGCCTTGCCTTGGATGCAGATGTGATGCCCGGAGCTGTGGCAGCCATGCTGTGCCCATAGGGGAACTCTTTTCGACTCAAACTAAAAAGGCCAACGTGCTAAGGATATCAGACCAGAATCAGTCCACAATCAGTTGAGCTGAACCAATTATTACAATCACCTACCTTTGATCTTGTTATACAAAAACAAATTAATTGTGTCCAATAAGCTCCCTATAAATTGGTGTTTCTGTTGTGCATTCTGAAAATATTCTTAACTGATAGAGGCATAATTTTAAGAGACATTTCTAAGAGAGATGAAGTCTGAAATCACTGAATTTTCTTAGCTCTGTTTATCTCTGGAGGTGAGGAAAAGATAACTTTAGTTTAAGAGATGTTAAATTTGTTGTCATTTTGTCCGTACTTGCCAACACACGCTGTCTCATCTAACCCTCAGTCCAACCTGAGCCCAGATACAGAAATGGAGACTCTGCCCGAGAAGGTCATTGGACTAGGACAGTCACACTCTTCTCGCTCTAGCACATTGCCCCGGGGAGGCTCACGCGGGAGCAGAGAAGGCACCAAGGCCAGCGTATCTGGGTATGGGCCTGGAGGTTGTCCTTGAACGTGACAGATGGGCAGTCAGGGAGGTGGGAGGGTAGACAGAAACATCCATCTTAGCAGAACCCACGGGGGAGCTGCGAGGTGCCCGTGAGGACGCCGGTGGCCTCGGGGAGAAGCGGCAGAGGGCTACGGGGCGTGTTCAGCGGCCCAGAGATGGGCGGTCTGGGTGTGCGTGCATACGGTCGGTCCGGTCCGCCGTCCTGGGGCTCTTCTCTTCCCCACCTTAAGAGGGCGCTGGGTTAGATGCTCTCCAGGAGCGGTTTGATTTTCACATTCTAGGAGCCCAGGCTCCCTCCCGGACACAGAGAGTGAAGACCTCTGCTTCCGGATGCCCGGAGATGAGGAGAGAAGAGACTGAGAGAGGAAGGGAGGAATGGAGAGGGGCGCGCAGGAGGGAGGGGCTGGCTGTTCGTGGGGGAGTCGGGACAGAAGCAAGCCTGTGGCTTTCGCAGTTTTGTGTGGTCAAGAGGGGAGGTGGTGGGAACGTGACAGCAGAGCTCCTCAGAGGGCGAGAGGGCGGACACTGGGCTGTTATCATCTCCGGCTCACTGGAAAAACCAGGAGGCTCGCATTTCTGTTCCCAGCCAGCAGCCGCCACGGGCCGACTCACGGCACCTCGCTGGGCTCTGCTCTTTGGCCTCCGTGTTTGAACATATTTGGGTTTCCTCTTGCTTGTTTTTTTTCCAGCTGGAGCATCGGTCTTACAGTTTTTAACTCCCTCCCAGCCTCTAGGATGGAGCCTTGTACACCATGAGCTGCCAGCAAGTTTACTGATTTCATTTGGGGAAAGTAGATTTTGCTTGAGGTCTTTGCCTGCTGCTGAAATCATTGTCACCCTGCCCTTGTTAAGGCAGGTGACAGCTGTACAGGAAACAAATGCCAACAGCAGGCATGCCCATGACACCTCCGGCCCACTTTGCCTCACGTCTGCCCCACTCTATCCAGCTGGCCCTCTGTTCTCGGCGCCTCCTCCAAGATGCCTCACACCCAGCACCCCAAGGACCACACGCACTCCTGTTCCCCACGCCCTTCCCCACAAACCTTCTTCCACAGATTTCCCCAAATGGCGCCAACACCTACCTTGGAAGCCTCGCTCGCCCTTGCCCCTCATACCCCATCCATTGCCAAAGTCTACCAACTCTCACTCGCTTGCCTCCACGGCCGTCACACGCATCTGCCCACCCATCGGCTTTCTCCCTCTGGCCGCTCTGACCGTGACTTCTTAAAGATACTCCCCGCCAATCAGAAGCCCAAGTTGGTTTTACAAATAAACAAACGAGGAAATAGATCATTGCTCCCTTGTGCTTAAAACCATTCTATGGCCTTCCCAATAAAGACCGAGATCGCGGTGATCAGGGGCTTCCCGGCCCTGGGTCACCACGTCGGCCTCAGCTCGCTCCTTTCTGAGCTGTACTTTCAGAGAATCAGGTCTGCTTGAATTCCTGCAACACTCCCTGTGTTTCTTTGGGGTCTTTGCTCCTGTGTAGAACACTCTCCTCCACCCCCTACCTCCTCGTCTCCTCCATGAGTTCCTACGCAAATGTCACATCCCGGCTCAAAGGTCAGTGTCTTAGAGAAGCCATTCCAGTGCCCACAGAGCCCAGCTGGGTCTTCCCAGTCCTCTCTCTCCCATGGAAACACGATGCTTTTTCTTTACAGCACTCACCACAGTTTCGACGTGGTATTTGAACACCTCTTTGACTAGTGGCCGTCTCCCCATCTTGACGAGAACGACATCGGCACAGGCACTCGGTCGGTTTCTGTTCCCAGCTGAGTCTCTCGGGAGTGTCTCAAACACTGTGTGTGGCAAATAGTAGGGGCACAACAAACACCCTTCGAAAAAGGAAGGGACGACTGGGTGGGCGGATGGCGATCAGTCGAGCCTCGATTCTCTTGTTTCTGTAGAGGAAAAACACCGCACCATTGCACGTTTTCACCAGCACCGGCAACGTCCGAGGGCTCGAATGCCTCCGCTCCCTCACATCCTCGCACACACTTGTTACTTTATATATATGTACATATGTGCATCTATAAATCACATGTATATAATCTCTATCCTACTGGGTGTGAGGTGATATCTCATTGCAACTTCGATTTGCATCTCCCTAATGGCGAATGATGTTGAGCATCTTCTCATGTGAGTATTGGCCATTTATACGTCTTCTTCGGAGACAGGTCTATGCAAATTCCTTGCCCATTTTTTAATGGTGTTGCTTGTCACTTTATTGTTGAGTTGTAAGAGACTAGACCCTAATCATATACATGATTGGCAAATATTTTAGCGGAGGCTTTATCTTTGTTTCCTCCTGAAACTCCTCTAAAATGACAGCAAAGGTATAAAATTAGATTCACTTCGGATCAAGAGAACAGGCAGAAAAAACAATTTGACAAGAGATTTCTAAAAATCCTTGGAAGCAGAAAGCATTTGGAGGTGTGGTCTCTGACTGCACATGGAGGCAGTCCCAGCCCAGGTGCTGAGAAGGAATAAGAAGCCCACCTTCCAGAATTCTAGAACAGTCCAGGGCCTTAACACACCAAAGCTGTAGAAGCTGAGGGCCAAGCAGGGGTTAACACTCTCGTTTTGTCTACATATAGGGTGGATGGACTTTTGGTCTGATGCATTGTCTCCCACAGGAGATGAGAGGGTTCTTTTCTAGAGAAGAAGATTCTCTTCAGGCATTGCAGATTCATGGACACGGTGGAAGTGGCAGAGGTGTGGGGCTCAGAGCTGGCCGATGAAACGAGTCTGCATCCTGAGTGGGGTCCTCTGTTGTTTCCTTACCTTCTCCCCCAATGTGGACATCTGGGTCCCTCTACTCCAGGCAGGAAACTGGAAGGTTCCTCTGTGGAGAATCTGCAAAGCCTCAAATAAAGCCTCCTGATCCTGGCATTGGGGGTGAGGCCAGGCCCGAAGGCCACCTGACCAACCCCCAACCCTGACCCACCCTGCTGCCCACAAGCATTGTCCATGCTTAAAGCCTAGAAAGACACCCCTGCACCCTGACCCCACTGCATGGACATACCTACTCACTAAATTAACTCCCTTAGAGAAGAAAATGTATTTCAGTCAAAACAAAACAACAACAAAAATAGAAACAAAAAAACAAGAACAGCATATCATGAAAAAGGAACAACAGAGAATATAAAAGAAGCTTTTAAAATTAAAAATACAACTCAAATTAAAAAAAAATTAAATGGCAGAACCAGAGGATAAAGTATAAAAACTCTCCAAGAGAATGGACTAAAATGTCAAAAATATGGATGATAGGGTAGAAAAGAAAGAAAGGAATTATTAAAGAAACATTACAAGAAAAATCCCCAGAACTTGGAAGGTCACAATAATCACCCAGTTTAGGAAATAAAGCACAGATCTACAACAAGGTGCATCGGAAATAAGAAAAAGATTCCGAAAGCTTGTAGAAAGGGAACAAATCAGTCCCACACAAAAGATTAGGCTGCATAATGGCATTAAACGTCCCCAGAGCAAAATGAAAACAATGGAAGAGAGATCTGCAGGAGATCATGAAGCACCTGATATGCTTGGTCATTTAGAAAACGTTATTTGTAGACACTTTACAGATCCACGGGAAGATATGAGACAAAAATAGAAACATAGAAGGGCAAGTAAATGGAGAAAATTGAGGCAATGATTAACTCCACGAAAAACAAAAACTTGCACAAGAAATGGAAAGACGAGAATGCCTCCTGCTTTAGCGGTGGTCAATATTTCCTTAGCCCTAATAATGTAAGCGCTGGCTACAGGTTTAATTCCTGAGACGGCACATTAGGAGAAGGGGTTAAAGGGCAATGATAATCTGTAAGAGACCTAAATTCTCATCTAACTCGATACGAAGTCCATAGATCATTTATCATCTCCGATAAATCAAGCAACTGCAGGCATCAACATGTTATTTAGCAACAAGAGGGAGAGAATCAGGACAAACGGCCGAACTAAGTGGCTGCCTCAGCGGAGAGAACCTACAGCTTGGTAATGGGGAAGGAGGAAGGAGGAAGGAGGAAGGAGGAAATGGGTAATGGGGAAGGAGGAAGCCAAGGCTTTTTTATTGCCGGCCTTGCAGGATTACTTCACTTAAAAAAAAAAAAAATTTTTTTTTAAATCAATTACAAAACCATAAGGAGGTTTCTTTCGAAACGTGTGCTGTGACACCAAGAATTGAGTTTCCACTCCGTTGACCTGTGAGAAGAGTGACCGTGACGCTCATAGTCCCGCAGGATTTTTATCACCCTGGGCATTTAATCGATATGTTCTCACATCTTCCCCTCCCCCAATACACACATCCTGTGTTTGAGAAAAACCTTTGTGCTTCAGAGGAAAAAAAAAAAAAGAAGAAGAAAACAAGTGTGTGAAACTCCAAATAGCTTAACTGGGGGAAAAAAAAAAAAAAATCACAGCCCAAAGCACATATTTATTTGTATCACGGGTCCTCAGATTTGGTTGAACAAACTTAAAATCATTAGTGTCTACGTTAGTGTCAAATGTGTGATCCGCAGTGTTTTCCAGTGGAGCAGCACATGTTTCCGAAATCAGTGGGAGACCAAAAGGAGGGAGCCAGAAAGCCAGGAAGTGTGACTCAGACATTTGCTTTTAACTTTAATGAGGAAGCCCTGCCAATGTACTTCTCGGAAGGGGGAGCTCATCTCCTACCCTCTTTCTTCTAAAGAGATTCCCAGCGAGTCTCGCCCAGGAAGTGAGCCACTTGGTTGCCATTACACATCTGAGGAGACCTGCTCCCTGGGTCCCCGGTTAACACCCGAAGTGCTCACCAGTGAGTGAAAAGACATGATGATCGCTAACTGGCTTCATCTTCACGCCCTTTCATAGGACTCCCTAATGGGAGTGGAGTTCTCAAAACGAATCCAAGTCCCAGAAGGTTTCCAAAAGAAATGATGGCGTGTGTATTGGCTCAGGAGCAGAACTCCAGAGTGCTTTCCAGTTGGTAGACTTGCAGAGAAGAGGCAGGGGAGATGGTACGCACGGGAAGCCCAGACCAAATTTGATTCGGTAAATGTTTATTGGGCGTCGACCTCGTTTCCATTCCACGGGGACGTAGAAATGGCTAGACCTTGGGACTGGCCCTCGGTAACCCCCCATATTGGATCATAGCTCTCATCCCAGGCTTCTCCTTTCTGGGCCACAGTACTGGGGAGCCCACCCTGTCCTCTGGCCAGGAGAGAAAACTGAATCAACTTGACCAGTCTTTCCACTTCTAAGATGGATTCTTTTTTTTTTTTTAAGTTCATACTTGAACGTCTCTGAAATCAGCAGGGTAAAGAGCATGTCCTCATCTGTCCTCCTTGTCCTCGTGTAAATATTAACGGCTCTACCTACTTAAGGTTTCCAGTTTGATGATAAGTGACCAGATCCCCCTAGAAATCTAGTGCATCCATACAGTGTGGCTGGTCTGACTTTGGACAGGACTGGGCCCTGTGGGATCCCTTTAGGGGGTCCTATTCCAGTCCCAGGGAACCAGGGAAAGGCTGCCAGGATGAGGAGAGGCTAATCTGGCGGGGGTTGTGCGAAGAAAGGGCAGGTCCCGCAGAGGGCCTCCCCTAGGCCCAGGTCTGGAGGTGGCTGAGACACCCAGGGATGGGGCATGCGTGGGAGAAGCTAACACAGAGCTGGAGAGCATTTTTGGCCGTAGACTCGCCTTTATGTGCTGATAACCTCTGTAGATTTCTGTTTGGATTTTGTGCCTCTTCTGAACCGAACTAGGGCCCAAGGCAATTAACACAACTTTGTTTTGTTCAGCTTCGTTTCATTATCAATTTGATGAGCTGCCTTAGGCCCTTAACTCTGGTTTATGTCGACTAGCCGAGGGTAAAATTGGTTTAACTACATGTCGTTTTGCTTGAAGTCACAGACCCTAGAGACGATGTTAAGTGAGGACTTACTGTACAGCACAAGGGGAAGGGGAGGCGGCCAAGAACTGGTCAGTGTTGATGGCCAAAAGGGAGACTAAGGCTGGGGAGATTAGGAGAGAACCGAATTAGAAAACCCGGGCCTGCGGCCCCTGTGGTTGTGAAATTAGGCAGGTCACTGCAGCATCGGCCAGCAAGCTGTGCACTGACCCTGGAGAAGGAACCAAGTGTCATTCCAGTCCAAGCTGCCAGGGCACCTCCCACCTCTCTGAATGGCCACAGACCCACACCCAGCAGTTCTTGAGTCAACCTCATTAGGGAAACATGATGGAGATGTTGTTTATTGACCCCAGAGGTCTACTTCTTTGATTTTTCTAGGACTTCTTTCGTGGAGCAGAGTTGTGTCTCCAACAGGGTCAAGTGCGCATCCCCCTTCGACTCATCAAAAGTCTGGCACCGCTCCCAGCCCCACCACGAAGTAAATAGTTGGATTAAGTCACTTGAATGTTTTTGCACCAGTAAAATGATAGACCACAAATGCTATCCACGTCGCCAGGAAATAATGAAAGAGGTCACCCAGGGCCACAAAAAACCAAATCATTACTGGCACCTGTATTTCGGCTGTGTCCATGTCATGGTGAAGGAGGGACAGCGTTCAGGTTCTTCCCTGCTCCTGCACACCCCGCAGTGCAGCTGGGGGTTCAGGCTCTTGCACTGACCAGAGACATGGCCTTGAGTAGGTCTCGAAGCTTCTCCAGTGTTGCTTCCTCATCGGTAAAACATAAATAGTAGTACTGAGGCTGACACTGCTCCCCTTGTACCTCCTTCCCTGTCACTCTTACTAACGGAACCCTGACCTTGTCTGGAATCGCAGATAAGATGCTCCCTTCCCAGGATCCCTTGCAACCAGGGGTCGTCGTGTGGCCATTTCCCGCCAATGAGAAGCTTGCTGGCGTGGCTTCGAGGAGAGCAATCGCTTTCCTCATGGATAGGGCCAGACTCAGCTGACACATGCCTTTCACCCTCTGCCCTTCCTTTCTTCTTGCCTGGGAACCAGACGCTGCTCTTGGAGAAGGGGCAGCCATCTTGTGACAGTGAGGATGGAAGCCACATGGTCAGGGAAGGTGGGTTCGTGGTGATCCCTCAAGCAGACCTACAAGCCTTGGGCTGCTACTTCTCTGGACTTTTTGTCACGTCGAAGAAAGGAAAACCCTTATTTTGGTTAAACTGTTCTAGTTGGGTATCTCTGAGCTCTACAGATACCTGCCTCACAAAGTGGCTGTGAGGAGGAAATGAGCAAGGATAGAAATTGCCCGTCAAGGTAACTGCCCACGGGGAGATGTTCCAGTTTACATTCGAGAGACTGGCAGATAAATGACACAGATCTTACCTGAGCACAAAAGGCAAATCATTTCCAGCTCAGAGCGAAATCTGCATCCAGAAATCCTGACCTCCTGCTCTCTGGGCCCCCGAGCCTCTACCTTCTCCTTGCTCTCCTACAGGTTGCACTGGCCTCCTGTTGAAACTACCTGAGGATTATGCAAAAAATAATGAGACTTAATTAGATGAAGAATTTGAAAAGAGTGTTAACGAGGTAGGAGTTGGCTAGGGGGTCACCTGAGGCTAAATGAAAAGCCATTAGGGCAACTGGCTAGAACTGCCATCAGGAGGAGCATTTACATAAACCTTAGAAAATGTGCTCTCTGTTGACTGCAGTTTCCAAACATGGCAGTATGTGTGGTTGGTAAAATGCAAATTAGGCTTATTTCTGGGAGGGAAAAGGACTGTCTTTAAATGAAAATAAAATACCCCAACTCTGATCTATGTCTGTTTGTTACAATTGACAAAAAGTAATTGGCCCTTTTCCTGCTGAGAAAGGCAGGACTCTGAGCAGAAAGACATCGCCAAGACCAACCGTACTCTGTTCTGTATTTCTGTCATTCACTTGTGAGAGGTTGACTCCCAGGGGCAGGACCACCCACTGCAAGGAGCTGGATTTAGCAGCTACTGTTGCTGAAATTTTGCAGCAGAAAGGTGTATAATGGAAGGAACGGTTTACCATGGAAATGGTTAAGCCCTTTAAAACGCCGCCTCATTTTTCTGGTCCAGAAAATTGCGTACAACAAAATGCGTATAATAATTACTTTTATTCCAAACAGAGGAACATATGCGTTTATTAATAGAAAATTAGTTTTTCGGAGTCTCTCCAAATTAAACGTGGAACATTATTTTAAAATATATTCCTTGACACAGCGCCAAAATAATAACCTAAATGCCCTGAAGGAATTTATGGGGGAGAATAATGCTAACAGTTGGCAGAGACCAGCCCTCGCTGGCACATTCACTGTTTTAAGCTCTTTACATAGGTTAATGCATTCAAACCTCGCAACAATGTATGAGGTACAATTATTATTCGTATTTTACGGATGAGGTACACAGCTAATAATAAAAGTTTTGCCCTTTCATTTTTAAATATAATCCTTAATGGAAAGTGCAAAGTAACAAACTCAAAATGCCAGCCTGTGGCCTAATTAACAAATGTTTTTTACTATCTCTATTTTATTTTTATTTGTTTTCTCCTCTTTAACCTAGAGTATATTTCTTCTGCTTTAATATAGCTCATAAGTAGCATTAGAGAGAGGGAAAATAATAACTTGGTCATAGAGAAAATGAGGTAGGAAGCAGTAGCAACTTTCCTTAGCTCTTGGGGGATTAATTGTCATGGATATTTAATTTAGGATTAATAATTGTTTTAACCAAGCCATTTAAAAATGTGCCAAACCAGCAAGGAAGAGGGGAAATGAATTCATGATCTGAAATTTGGGGAATAAAGCTTTTCTCATTAGCAAACAGCTTTCTCTTTGTAATGTGAATAAATCTAATGAGGGTCAATTATACGTTTTATTAAATTTTACTAAATCAGTGTTACGGATCCCCCTCTGCTTCACAACCCCCCTGCCTTGCCTCGTGAATTTCTATTCTAATTGCTCAGTCTCTTCTGTTGGACTCTCAGGGCCTTTCACGTCTGCTCTCTACTTCCCACGAACCTCTCATTTTGGAGATCTCTTGGATATGGTTATCTGGACAATCCAGACCCAAAGCAAATTCCAACGGTAGCCAATAAGCGCCCCCCCCCACCCCCTCCCCGAGTCATTTGTAGTTGGAGGGAGGATGGCGAAGTTTGGAGAGTCGCATCAGCGGCCTCGGCTTCCCTTTACCCAGTCAGCACACGGACCCCGAGCATATGTCACACGCTAGGCACGGCACCGTCGCGAGAGAACAGGACACAGTCCTTGCCCTCCAGAAACTCACGACCTCGTGGGAATTTACAGCAGGTTAATTTCCTTCGATGAAGGAGGATCCCGGAGCGATGGTATCGCTTGACTACTCCAATCAAAGTCTCTCCCGGCTGGGTACGTGGGAGAGTAGATTAAAGGGAATTGGCAGTGACATGACGACCACATAATTGTGCCTTTTCCTCCCGGGTGATCTGGAGAATTCTCCATGATGCTTTCCTTTAGCGGCAGGTACCTGACTTCGTCAAACCTCCTGCCTGTTTTGCCAGAAGCTTCCGGCCCTGCTAACTTTGCTGTGGGAAATTCTCAGTCTCGCTTCTGTCAAGTCAGGTACTCAGAGGTCAGCAACAAGCCCTTCTCCTGAAAACCGTTAGTCTGATTCCCATTGGGGAGGGAAGGAAGTTTTGACGACGCCACTCTGGCCCTTTGCCTAATGAAAAAGACCGAAGATGCTACTAGATATTCTGCACGCCGCTCTGAAATCATTCACCTTTGTTGTCTTATTAAGTGACTCCCTCCTCGGATATAATTTGGAACATCTCTGGATTCTGAGACCACCAAGACTTCATAAATATTCATTAGGAAGGAGCCGCTGGCCCACAGTCAAGCAGCCAAGTAAGTACCTTGAAGGCAATTCAGTTATTCTGAAGGTCCTTCAGTCAGTGTTACGATGATCTTTCCTTGCCTTTTGTTCTTAGTCAGGTAAATAAAAGAAAAATTCCTATATCCTGTTAGAATTTCTAGTCTGCTGCCTTCTCCGCTATGACTTTGAGTCCATTAGCAGAGTTTCTTTAAATGCAGCCCCGAATAACCTGAAACAGTGATTAAAACAAAACAAAACAAAACAAAACAAAACACAGAGCGCAGTGTCTAGGCGAGCACATACGAGCTCAAGAATGTCCCTCCTCCATGCTTAAGTTTCAGCGCCACCCATCCTGCCCCCTGGAGCCACTTTGCACCCTCTGGTAATATGGAGAGAAGCATTTTTGCTTCCTCTGATTATGGGCCTCAGCTCCTCTCAGAGACTTGGGAGAAAGAGAGCTGGAAGCTGGCCCTCCTTGGTGACCAGGCATTTTTTTTTTTTTTTGTGCTGCACTTGGAAGATAGTGAGTGGAATGTAGATGATTTCTGGCTCTTACCAGCATCTCTGCAGGGGGCGGACCTGCAGGACTGAAGGCAGCAGACCAGACGTCAGCTGTCGAGCTTGCAGAAAGCACAGGGTTCTTTTTTTGTTGTTGTTGTCCAGTGGCCAATATGTCCTCAGCATATGTCTGCTCTCATCATGAATTCCTGAAATCAAAATGTTCCGCTTTTCCTTCCCATTGACATCATTTTATCTAGTCACATTGAAGTGCTCAAAAATAATGGCGATCGATCACTATCACCCTTAAGCTTCAAGGCTCAGATTTGCTTAATGGTCTTGCAGCTCTGATTCGTGTGGCATCAGAGGCCTCTTGGGCCTCCCGGCCTTGCCCTCAGTCACAGCCACGGTGGAGAGTGCCGGGTGAGCTTCAAGTCCCCTTACCACTTGGGGCTCCAAGCATCTCTCTGCAGGCCAAGTGTTCTCTACTTCCTTCTCTGGGGCTTTCCTTGCCCCCAGGGCAGGGGTATGAGCACTGTAGAACACTCACTATGGCAGGTCTAGCTCCGTAGAAGCAGAGTAGCAAGCAGGATGCTTATCAGGGAGTGTTCTGGGCAACAACCCCTTAGGGCAGGGAGCTTGTAGAGGCGGGTGTGGGCAGAGGAAGAAGGTGGCTGTGATGCAGTCCAAGGAAGGCCTGAGTCGAACCCTCAGGGTGCTCTGGAGCTGAGATAGCCCTGTAGAGCTGCTTGATTTGGGTGGGGGTGGGGGCTGGCCTCTGTATCCCAGTGTTGACAGAGTGTGGGCTTCCCCTGGAAAGAAATGTGACGTCGGAGGAGGCAGTTTTCTTCCCCCGAGGCATCTCTGGGAGGGCTGATAGCTGAGGACCATCTTCCCACAGCACTCACAGCAGCTGGGGGGTACAAGTCTTCACCTCTGCAGGGAATCTGGGGGTGGTCTCACAGCACCCACCATGCACGGCCCAGACGTGCAGGAGAGTTTTGGTCCATGGAGGGTGGAAGCTAATGGATAACTGCTTCTGTGCATCTGGGACAATTCTGAGAAGCATCTCTAAGCTCCTGAGAGTGTCCTGGTGGGGTCTCTAACTCCAGCTGCTCAGAATGATGACCTCAATATGACAGTCTTTCTAGTGGCCTTTCCTCTCTTGTCTCAACTCTTCCTCACTCCTGTCCTCTGGAATCACCTCCCAGATAAACCACCTGCACCCAAGTCCCCATCTCAGGGTCCACTCTGAGGACCGAGACATAACATATGTGTGGGTCAGTGTTAACGAAGACTTAGAATAGCGGTATGACCTTGTGGAGATGCCCAGCCGGGACCGATCTTGATGGAGATGGTTACCAACCACACTGTTTTTTTTTAATCGAACTGTCCAAGAAGCCGAAACGGAAACGGTGGTAAGAAGCGGGCAGAAATGGGATGTGGACAAGAATGGAGAGTTGAAGACTAATCGGGCTTCACGACAATTTAAAAACCCTGCGCACCAAAGGACATTATCGACGAAGTAAAAAGGCAAGCCACGGAAGGGGAGACAATATTTGCAAATCATATATCTGATCAGGGAGAATATATAGAGAATTCCTAGAACTCAACAATAACAACAATAACAACGCAATCTGATTTAAGAAATGGGAAAAGCACCTGAATAGCCAGTAAGCACATGAGCAGATGCTCAGCATTATTGATCGTTAGGGATACGCGAATCAAAACCACATTGAGTTACCCCCTCGCACCCATTAGAATGCCTACTATAAAAATTAAAAAAAAAGAACAAAAATAACTATTGGCGAAGGTGTCGAGAAGCTGAAGTGTTTGCGCACTGTCGGTAGGGATATTAAGTGGTATAGACACTGTGGGAAACAGGGTGGCAACTCTTCAAAAAACGAAAAATAGAATTACCATTTGACCCAGTGATTCTACTTCTGGATACATGCTCCCCCCGGAAAAAAATTGAAAGCAGCACCTCAAAGAGACATTTACATGCCCACGTTCATAGCAGCATTATTCACAATAACCAAAAGGTGGAGGCGACTCGAGTATCCGTTGATGGCTGGATGGATAAGCAAAATGCGGTGTACACATAGGATGGAATATTATTTGCCCTTAAAAAGGAAGGACATTTTGGCACATGCCACGACATGGATGAATCTTGAAAATATTATGCTAAATGAAATAAGCCGGTCGCAAAAGACCAACACTGTACGATTCCGCGTATGTGAGGTACTCAGAGTCGTCGAAATCACAGAGTCGGAAAGCGGAATGATGGTCGCTGGGGGCCGGGTAGGGAGGAGGGATGGGGAGTCATGGTTTCCCGGGTACAGAGTTCCAGTTCAATAAGACGAAGAGTTACGGAGACGGATGGTGATGGTAGTGGCACCACGCTGCGAACGTATTTAATGTCACCAAACGGGACGTGTTAAGGTGGTTAAATAGAAGTAAAGAAAAAAGAACTAAGATTGGCGAAACCAAAGCAGGAGGCAGAAGAAGAAATAACCAGGAAGATCCGAAACTGACCCGAGTTCGAGTCTCGTTCTATTTATTAAGGTTCTGGTGGGCAATGCATCTCTCCGAACCTCGGTGACGCTACATCTATAAAATGGGACCGATGACAGAACCCTGTGCTAGAGAAGTTTGAGGGTCCTGGGGTGAGGGCACCCCCTTTCCTGGTACAGCTGTGGTACTCAGTGACCCTAAGAAGGTCTGTAACGAGTGTACTGTACTAGCCCCTGGGCTCTTGGCCAATGTGTTTCCGTTTTCGCCCTTACCCTTTCCTTTTGCAGCCTTCCACCTCGAAGGCTGAAGTAAACCTAGAGGTTTACTGCTCCCAGGAAAGGAGGAAAAGCAGTCACTGAGGCTCACGGCAGGCTTGTCCATGTCAAAACAATCATCTTGAAACTCGGGCTTTAGGGAGAGAAGTATCTTTTAACTCCTTTTAAACTCCTAAAGAGCAAGGCCTGGTAGACAAGTCCCCTGAGGTTTTATTATAAGTTCCGAAGAGAAATGCTCGGAATGTGACGGGCTCTTGTGGATTACAGGAAGCAGGGAGCAGACGGTGAGGGAGGCGGGTCCTGTCCTCCCTTCCCCAGGAAGATGAAGGGGCATGGTGTGCGCGTAGGTGGGAGGGGGGGCCAGAAAGAGGGGAGGGACTTTGCTTGGCCCTGGGTCCCCCACCAACACCCCCGCTCTGCTCAGTCCTGCTTCTCTCTGGGGGAGAGGCTGCCGAGTGGGCCGTGTTCCCCAGGCTCCCATCTCAGCTGGTTCAGCTCTTGGGAGGAGGCGCCGGGAGAAGGCCGGAGGCAGAGGACGGGAGCGGCCTTGGTATTTCTCCCTTGACTCTCTGCTTCGGGCTTGGCGTCCAGCAGCCACTGCCTCACCTCCGGGCTCCCGGTCCTACTGGAGGGGCCTGCCGTGGTCTCCGCTGTCCCCGGTGCCAGCAGGACCTGGGATCCGCTACCCTCACCTTCTGCTTTTGTCCCTCCAGCCTCAGGGTAGTGGTGGCTTCCTGCGGCTGCTCACCTCTGGGTGCTTCAGAGGCCCCTTTTGGCTTTTTAGCTCTTCATTCATCTGCATCACCGTTGGCTACTATTAAAATCCCTCTGTTTTGAATACCCAAGTAGTTTCTGTTTTCTGGTTAAACACTGACCATTGTAGGGGTACCACCCAGTACCCCTACGGGACACGCCACTGACAAAAGCGGTGTCACCTGGTCTTTTCAGAGAGGCCCTGAGCTCCTCTGAGCCTGTGGGTTGGCACACACCCTAGAAGGCTGGGATTTGGCTAGAAGGGTCACGGTCAGAGGGGCTTAGAAGGCTTCACACAGGGGCCAGGAACTGGACCTCGAAGGCTGTGGCAGCGGCTAGACAACAGGAAGACCGCCAGGCCCTTATAATCGACCAGGAGAGAGCAGGTCCCAAAGGACCCAGAGATCAGCTCAAGGGAACCGGACTCAGGTCCCCACCCCACCTCCCCTGCCACCTGACACAGTAAACGCCCCAGGCACCCAGCAGCCTTCTTGGAGACGAATAAACTCAAAGGGGACTGGTTAGGTCCAGAAGCACTGAAATCTCACAAGTTTAGTTTCCTTCCTACCTGGAGGATCAGAGGCTCATGAGGAAGAATAGCTCGATGTAAACTGAAGAAGCTACATTTTCCTTGCCCAAACTGCTATTATTCATAATGGCGTGAACAACCCACCTTTCCCTGCCACCCTCACTCCATCCCTTTATGTCCTCTGCAAGTCTCTGGGTACCACCTGTCTCTCGTGGTCTTCCTCCCACTGTGGTTTCTGTGGTCTGACACTTTCAGGCCACGGGACTTGGGGTAAAAGCCGTTTATCTCTGAGAACCTCAGCTATCTGAAAAGTGGAGGGTAGTAGAGAGGGTCCTTGTAGTCTGAGGCCCAGAGAGAAGCGTTGTCGCATGGTGAGCGGAAGTGAACATAATGATCAGACCGTCATTTCTGAATCATCACCGATGACGAAATCGGTCCCCATGGGAGTGTCCCTGTTTCTACTCGCAATGCAAGCCCAAGGCGGCTCAGCCGCAAAGAGAAATTGCGATGTCCGCAAAGATGCAGGATTTCACAAAGCGGATGAAAGTGAAGTCGGAGAATTGCTAAAGTCACACACAAAGTCAGCAAAAAGAGAGAAAAAGAAAAAGAAAAAATAATCTTGCAGAATTAAGCCAGTTAAAAATTGAGACAATGATAGAAAGCCCCAGGGGAAAAGCAGCCCTGGATTCATTCTTTGTTCTTTCTAAGAGCTGGTGATCGCTTGTTCTCTCATTCAAATATTTAACAAAGATCGATAGCACAAGCGGCTTGTTCCGAGTACCAGTAACACAGCGGACCAGCAGCGCATTGAGAAGACGAGGCGAGACGTATCTTCATAATTTTTAGTTTTACTTCACAAGCTTAAGAAGATACCACTGTAATTTTTTTCGCTACTCGAAATGACACTTCGGTTCTCATTTTAAGTGAATTTACTTGAAGAGGCCTTTTCCAGAGGCAAGTTACCCTGTTTCTATTCTTCTTAACTCTCGGAGTATTCTAGAGAATCAGATGACATTAGATGGCTGTCAACACTTCACATTTTTCTAACCGATTTGACAGGGAAAAGTGGCTCTCTCTGGGGACCCGCTCCAGCGGTGTCGCACGGCTTATTGAAAAGGAGCGTCCCCCCTTTTTAAATTATTATTTTCACTATTTTAGGTGCAGAGAGATCTCAAGTTGTAGCATATTAGCATCACTGCTCTGTAGGACTCATCACTCCTGTGCAATTGATTTATCTTCCTATTTATCCCTGGTCTCTTCTTTCATTTCCTTCCCACCCCCCCCCCCCCGGCATCCACTTCGATGTGTTTGATAAAAGCCCTCTGGCGAGTACGTGTCCGTGTAGAGCGTGCGGTGCCATTTTGCGTTTTGTGTGTGTGGTGTTGGGTAATGGGACGTGCTCTGTTTCTTTTTTTCACTCAACACAGTATGTTTAGAGCCACGTGGCTGTATAGCTGTGCGTTGCTATTTGCTATAAAGCACGTCCAAGTGTGTGGCCACACCACTTTGTCCATTCTCCCGAGGATGGGTCCTTAGATCGCCTCCAGATCTCTACTACCCAAACAACACGGATATGAACACCCTGATACATCGCCTCCAGATCTCTACTACCAAAACAACACGGATATGAACACCCTGATACATCGCCTCCAGATCTCTACTACCAAAACAACACGGATATGAACACCCTGATACATCGCCCCCCAACGCACACACACATACAGACCTGTATGAGCAGGTGTTTGGGAGATTTATCCAGAGAGTGGTTATTGGTGCCAGGGCACACACCAGGTTTCCTGAATGACTCCCAATGTCCCCTCAACCCAGCAGTGCACAAAATTTCCCATCTCCTCACATCATCGACCCCTACTGTGAACTACCTTTCTATGATTCCTCTATTCCGATGGGTGTAATTTGTTATGTCCATTATTTTAATTGCGTTCGTCTGGTTACTAATGAGTTTGAGAATCTCGTCTGTCATTTGACCATACATACCCTTTGCCTGTTCTCTAGTAGGCGTCCTGTCTTTTTCTTGTTGCTCTACAGTTTGATTGCTTTTGGTCTCACGGTTGGCCATGTCCTGACTATGGAGATATTCTCATACTTTTCCCTCCATTGGCTGTATTAGCTTCCTTTTCACATTTAGAGGTTTGATCAGTCTAGAGTCTTCCTTTCGAGGTGTGCGGGAGGGCTCCAGCTTTACTTTATCGTACACACATTATTAATTTTTTAAAACCCTTGTTTCTCATCGCCATGAACTAAGCAGTCCACCCTTTCCCCGTGGCTTTGTGGTAGCACCTGTGTACCGTGTAAAGACAAGACTAGTTCTATGCCCTCTGGTCTGTTTCTTTGGTCTACTGTCTATTTTCTTGATATCTCATATTTTATCTTTAAAAAAAAATCTTTTGAACTTATCATGCTGATCACCTATTTAGGCATATAAATGTTGAATAACTACGGTGCATATCTGAAATTAATGTTACATTATATGTCAGTTATATTTTAATACAATTTTTTAAATCTTTTGGGTTTTACATTTTGTTTCTTCATATATTTTCCGTAACACAAAAATCATATTTTTAAAAGAAACATATGTAAATTCCGAGGCCATTTAACCTATAAATATAGAGCATGTTTTCTGCAGTCACGGGGAGCAGGGTTCAAATCCCACCCCTGCCACTCAACCCCCATGTGACCTTGCGTGGCAGTTTGCTGTGGCTGCTGGAACAGGTCGCCACAAATGTCACAGCTTAGGAAAACAGAAGTCTATCATCTTATAGCTCTGGAGGTCAGGCATCTGAAATGAGCTGACGGGGCTGTGTTCCTTCTGGATGCTCTAGAAAAAAACCCATTTCTCTGCCTTTCCCAGCTAGGAATGTTGTCCACATGTTCCTTGACTCAGGGCCTGGCATTATTCTGACCTTCGCTTCCACTGTCACATCTCCTTCTCTGACTCTCCTGCCTACCTCTTTCCCTTATAAGGACTCTTGTGATTATATCAGGTCCACTAGATAGTCCAGGATAATCTCCGTATCTCAAGATCCTTAATCACACCTGCCATATTCCTTTTGTTTTGCAGGGTAACTGTTCCCAGGTTCTGGGGATTAGGGCATGGACATCTTTGGGGGGATCATTATTCAGCCTACCACAGGTAACTTACCTATTTTGAGTGTCTGTTTCCTTACCTCTAAAATGGAGATTTTCCGCTTTTAAAAGGTAAGTCGATGGTATTTGTTTGGCACAGTGTTGGGAATATAGCGAGTCCTCATTATGGTCCAGGAAGGTGTACCACATACCACAGCTGGAGAAATTCAGAGTGGATAAGGCATTTTGTAAGAGAAATGCTAAATTACTAGAATTACTCATAATGGATAATTATATTAGTCCTTCAGTACTAAGCCAGGTATCCTATTAAAGCTTAGAGTTTGTCTAGTTGTCATTTTATAATTGTTATTCTGGTGAGTAGAGTCAAGGTGATCTACTCTGCATTTGAAACATATGACCTTTGATGTTCCCTGACTTCCCTGAATTCATAAGAAAAGATTTTTATCACTGCCTCTCTTTTGCTTGAGAGCTGGCATCGCATGGTTTCAATAAAGAAAATCACAGAGGACTGAAAGAGTCTGGTGTTCATAAATCAAGGTCTGTGTGTGAGAGATCTCGGGGGACTTAATTTGGCAAAGGGAAGTTCTCTGAATCAAGGTATATTCTAATTTGTGTCTAATCAGATTAAGTAGATCAAGGAAGAGGGAGATCATGTCATCTCTCTCAAGGCTGTACATTTCCAGAGCAGGAGCTGTCAACGGGAGAAGGTTGATGTCAAGAGCAGATGGGAGCACAGTGAGCGGATAAGGAAACAACCAAGTCCAGGCATATCACAAGGCCAGGGCTAAGAGGATTGCAAACACAGTAAGATTTCACTCTGGCGCAACTCTCATCATTTTAGCATCCAGAGAATTTCGTTTCTGGCCCTGGAATTAAATTGCCTGTGTTTTGATCTGATATTTACGAGCTGTGGCCTTGGGCAATATTTTATTCTCTCTGTGCTTCAGTTTCTCTTATTTCCAAAATGGTGATAATATCAGACTATCTCACTGGTGCCTGTGAAGATTAAATGAGTTAATCTGTTAAAAGTGTTCAGCTTCTCACTCAACACAGTTAGCTATTACTATTGTTGTTATTGCCTGTCTCTAAAAGGAACTGGGTATTTTTCAAGATTCGTAGGAGTTGAGTAACTCATGCCACAGCCTACCGACAATGAAGGACAGATAATATGGGCTCCTTATCTAAAGCTACTTCCATTGGAGAAAGATACAGTAATCTGGAGAACATCAAGAGATTTTATAGGAAATATCAAGGGCAATATCTCCCTATTACAGTATGACCACGAAAGAGGCTAGGTTGCAAGTCTTCAAAAAATTGGAGCAGCACTACTTTCTGTTGCCAAATTCAGCCCAGGATACGTGGATTTAGAACATGGTTACAAGGCCACGTTGGCAGACAAGAGATTGGTTGTAGATTAGTTATGCTGGGTTTGCTGCTGTAACAAACATCTCAGTGGCTTAACACAATTGAAGGTTATTTTTCTGCCGGGTAAAGTGCAGAATGGGGGTTCCTGCTGGGTGGGCAGCTCCCCGTCAAGTGATGATTAGGGACCCAGGCTCCTGCCATCTTGAGCTCTGACAACGGCATGATCCCTTCCGCTCACATTCCATTGGCTGTAATTCTCATGTGGATAAGATGAGCTGCAAGGGAACCTGGGAAATGTGGTCCTCCTGTTGTTCCCAGGGAGAAGACCTAGATTTGATGGCTAGCTAGTTGTTTTTATGCAGAAAGTGATGTGTTTGTTTTTTTTTATCCCCCAGAATACTGAATATAAACCCACCCCAGACTTTATTTGCCCCAGGAGAGACCCTACTATTGTTATCCCTTAGGTTCAGTGAACTACTCACAGGAAAAGCAAGGCTTCCCATCCGCCCGAGATGACACGTGTCCTAATGAACCACTGAGGATTTGGAACTCATGGTATCTTTCGTTTTTTGGTGGCAAGGAGAATGGGGCATTGAAAGAAAGATCAGGAAGCAGAGGATAATAAGGTAGCAAAGGAGGGAAGAGTAAGAGGAACAACTGTTTTGAAATTTAAAACACAATTTTTATTATGGAAGTGTTTTAGCATACAGAGGAGTAGAAAAATAGTTCTAATAAAAACGTTTGGATTAAAGAGGCAAAATCACATTTCATTATGGAAGTGTTAAAAGGAATGAAAGAAAAATATCCATAATTCCACCACCTTAGTATAGCCAGTTATTGCTTTGATATATTTCCTAATAGTTTTTCCCACCCCTCAGGCATAAGTTTTCACAGACAGTTGTAAAGAAGAAAAATGGTTATAATCAAGGACTGAGCAGTGTGTCTTTGTGGGGGAGGGGGGCGGGGAGCAAGGAATGATTTGTTCTGTTTTTTTTTTTTTTTCCCAGAATCACTTGTTCTATGTTCCTCACTTTGGGGACATTTCACACTTTTCCCAATTCTCCAGCAGGTAAGGAGGCGGGAGGCAGCAGAAGAGTGTAAAGAGAAAGAAAGCATCATCCCAATTACATATATATTCGGTTTGTTAGCAGCTCTGATGGAAAGGCTCCAAGGAGGAGTGCGTGGATATGCTTTCTCCGAATGACGTTTAAGAAATGCCTCTAGTGCACGCATGCGTGCTGTCGAATGACTGGAGTGCATCGGCCACTCTGAAGCAGGCGGCTCCTGGGAGCCCTGGGGCTCCTCTGATGCTGGCTGGGCTCAAGGATTCCCGGGTGGCTTTGCGGATCCTCCGTTAGTGTGGCGGGCAGTCTAAGTCTCTCTCTCTATTCGGGGTCTGATGGCCCTCTCAGCCTCGTTTATTGTCCTCCCTATTGTCCTTCACATAGAGTTTCCCCTAATATAAACACCCTGGCACCTGCTTCTCAGAAGACCCAGACTGACACATATTCCCGATCCCCGCCTCGTGTTTCCTGGAATCGCCTTCCCAAACAAACGACCTGCATTCAAATCTTCGTGTCAGTGTCTGGGGGAAGGCCTGCCTAAAACGGAGGGCACCACAGAGGAGCCACACACATCACTATCCTGGAGCAGAACCCGGGCACACCGCCACACTGAGCCAGCGAGGCTGGGCCACGCGGTTTCTTCCGTGACGGACTGTGCAGGCGAGAGTGGATGTCAGGGAGCGTGCTGGCAGCGTGGCCACGCCCCCTTACTCAGCCTTCAAGGCCAGGTCAAAGCCCACGAAGGTCAAGGTTCCTGAGCAGGGTGGCTAGAGCCAGAGTCCTTTGATCAATCTGTGCTGATACAAACCAAAATTAACCTGAATCTAACTGCATCGCATAATGATTACTGTCTGCTCCAAGGCAAAATGGTGAAGTTCATGCCCATCTCTTGACCCACGGCCCCTTCTTTCCTTTCCACATTCCCTCCAGAATTCCTCCATTACAATGTCTCATTTCGGGCGCTGATTCGCCAGCCCACGTTACTCCTCCTTGCCTTAAAACACACTGGTTCCATTCCCCCAAGGTTCTGCACATTGCTACCTTGACATATTAATTTAGCATAAAGACAGTAACGGTGGCTCAGGCTGGGCTGAAGGCGTTTTGCCTCTGCCCAGAACCTGCTAATGCCTTATCCAGAGGACAGAACGGTGGGGTGCCTGCTGATGGCCACTGAGAGCTGACAAACAAACATTCCCATCTCAGGTTTTTCTTCCAGTGAAAATAGAAGTCAAAGACAAGGCACAAGAAAGTGACCCCACAGGAAGGGTCCTGTAACCCGGCTAGCTGAGACTCCATAAACTGTGTGTCTCACTTTTCCTTTGGGCCGTGTTTCTTGGGATTATATTTTGTCAGGTTCAGGAAAGAAGCGCTGGGTTCCTTTGATTCAAAAGTAGATTGTTCAGGGTTTGATTGTAGAATTGGGGACAGTGAGAGAGGCCCAAGGCCACGTCTTAAATGTTTCGATAGGGTTTGAATTTTTATTATCAAGCGTATAAAATTTGGGCAACTTTAAAGAATAGTGTAATTTATCATATGCCATCTCCTTGTCCTGTGGTATGGACATGGGAACCTGTCCGATCTATTCCTGAGAGGGTGTCTTCTTCTGTAACTGATGACACACCCAATCCTTAGAGTCTCCTTTTCTCTCTCGGGAATACATTTGCATCCTTCCTGCGGTCAGCTTTCTCTAAGAAGATATGAATTGTCCCTCATGCCTGGTTTCTGTCTGCCCCATGAGTCAGCTGTTCTGATTTATTTAAAACCCTAATTTTAAGTAAAATTAGAATGGAGGCGACGTTTATTTATTTGCTATGCCTTGGCTCAGTGCCTGGAATAAGTTGACACTTTATAAATGTTTTTGAGTAACGGCTGAGCTCTCATATTAGTCAAAGAACGCCTCATGCTCACTGAGCTGTCTCAATATGGTGGCCGCTGCAGACCCTTGGAGAAGACGAGCCCTTAACTCCTTGAAGGGCTTCTCGCTGTGATGCTGACCCAGATGCCAAATGCTGGCAGGAAGGGAAAGAGGTAGCCCGAACGATGGCATTAATACCAAAATTAGGAGAAATATCTGCAAACACAACTGCTTGTGCCCAGTTTAGCTAGTCACTGGGCAAGGCATGTCCCTAGGCTTGAAGGGGAAATTACTGGCCAGAATCTCAGACTTTTATTGGGAAACTGAAAATAAGAACATAACCAGTCTGTGCTTTTCTGACGATATTTGCTGGCCTGTGTCAGCCAGATCTCCTCTCTCAGAGATGGCTTTCGAACCATTTTTGCTTGGCCGCATTCCCCATTTAACTTTTTGAAGTGACTTCCAAATTTCACACCTCTGAACCCCCAGCCACTTTTGCTAACATTGCTGTGTGTCATCAGAGAGGGGCTGCCTCACGTCATGGCATATGCACTGGTGACAGCGGACCTATTAAACCCCAGTCCCTGGCCCTGCTAATCCTGGTCCTGTGACCTTAAGTCACTAAGCCTCGGTTCTGTTAAATGGCATTAATAATAATAGCAGCCTCGAGGGTTGTGTTAGGGATGAAATGAGGTAATCCACTTTTTTTTTTTTTTTTTTAAGCACAGGATACATAGTAGGTGCTCGATAAGTGGTAACCATGGCCATCATCATCAGAAGTTTATCAAAGAGGTCCAGAGAACCCGGAATGTAGGTCTAGAAAGTCGTCTTCTTCTGAAGTGAGGGCTGCTGATGGTAGGTTGGTGGTTCAAAGGCAAAAACTGAGTAGGAAGGAATCGCAAACTACCAGGTGCCGAGGGGTCCTGGGGCCAGCGCTCTGCTGACATAATTAATGAGGCTGCCCTGCCAAAATTTAGGCATGTTGTTAATATACAGACCTGTGGGGAGCGCAAGGGAAATGCAAATAAAAATTTTGTCAAAGGGGGAGTGGGGTCGAATGAGCTCCAAAGGAAGACCACACTATCTGTAAGGCTCTGATGTATAGACAAAAATAAGAAAAGTAAGAAAAAAAGAAAAAAGGAAAGAAAAGGGAGGGAGGAAGACAGGGGTAAAAAATTAATTGCAAACGCAGGGCCGAGAGCTACAAAATACTTAGTGGCTTTTAAGATGTATCTGATGATTTTGCTTTTGTCACCCTCCCCCCCCCCAAAGTTTGTCCAATGGGTCACATTTACCTGACGATGACGACTAAAATGGAGTTTCAGGATTTTAACATACACTCCACAGGATACGGAAGAGAAAGCATTTGATTCTTTCTGCTGTTACTTTGACGAGCTCTGTGTCGCTGAGGAAAAGCCACGTTGAGCCTGCATAAAATTTTTGTGATTTTTGTGCCCGATGTTTGCAACATAAAAAACCCCACGACCATCGAATTGTCACATAAGTGTTCTCAAAAGCAAATTGTTTTCCTTCAATAAGGCCTCCTTGAATCACGCGCGTGGGATCTGGGCCCAGCTGATAGCACCTGGGACTGACCTTGCTGTCCAGGGGTGACAGGAAATGAAGTCCTGGGTTGCCATTGTGGTTCCCTGCAGGTGTGGCTGAGGGCCGCCGGGAAGCGCAAGAGAGCCTCAGCGTCATTTGACGAAGTTCTTGAAAGTCAGGGAACAGTCTCGTGCCTGGATTCCCAAAAACAAGCCTGGGCGTGGGGACGTGGGAGGCTGCAGGGTGGCGTGGCTGGTCTCCCAAGCGAGCAGGGGTCTCGACGGGGACGGGTGGGTGGGGACAACACGAGGAGGGTGCTTTTGACTCTCAGTCCCCCGTGTTAACCCACTCCTCCCTCGTCGCCTGCTTTGCCCCTCTCCATCTCTTTCAGCTTCTTCCAGGACACGTGGTGATGGTGAGAAAGCGTTTGGGAAACGGCAGGATGGGCCGCTAACATTTCGTTAATTTCTTCCCTCTCCTTTTCTTTCTGCCAGTTGCCTGGTGTTTGATGAAAGCAAGAAACACTTAAGATCGTCTAGCAAAGCCCCCGCAGGTCCGCCGCGCGCGGACGTCTGCGGAGCTGCGTGCACGTGCGCGTGGGCGCGCGCAGGTGGCGGGCGGGGGCGCACGTGGGGAGTGTGCGCGCGTGGGTGCACGTGCGCGCGCGCATTGTTTCTGCTCCAAACGGTCCCCACCTGGCGTTTAGGTTGGAGCACGTTTGTGTTTCGTGGGGTCTTGAGTGCCTTGCCCCAGCAAAGCGTGCTGGGGGCGGGGTTCAGCCGCCTCTGCCAGGCAAGAGGTGAGCTCTTCAGCTTGTAATAAAGCTAACGTTTACTGAGTGTTTCACTGTGTCAAGGCACCGTTCTAAGCACTTTACTGGGAATTCACTCATGTAATCAACGACAACCCAAGAAAATGGGGGCTATTTTGAGCTTCAATGTCGGGCTGAGGAAGTGAGGCACACAGAGATTAAGCCGCCCGGCTATTGAACTCAGCCAGTGTGGCTCCATAATCTACGACTTAACCCGCTACTCGTTATTTTCTTCAACGCCAGGATCCCCAGACTCCTGTTTGAAAGGCAGAGGTTAAGAGACCCTTTTCACTTGCCTCCATCTAAAACACCATCATTTCAGATCATATAAAACCCTGAGGCAGCTCTCAAAGAAAGGCATATTGATTTTGGCCTGGCAAAGTGGGATCTCTCAAATGGCACTTTATCAAATCAAGGGCCCTTGCATTCTAAACTGGTAGCATTTTTGTTTTAAATGTAACAATACATATATTTTGATAACACATCTGATTCTTTGTACTGACTTATTATTTTCCTGACTGTAAGTGATGCATTATATTTCGAAGATACAGAACGCAAATAAGAAACGAGAAGTTCCCCATAATCTCAGCCCCCATCCATACCATATGTTGTTGAAAATCCTTCCATTTTTTCTAAGCATATGTATCATAAATTAAAATTAAGTTATTAAAAGAAATTAAAAACAGTATCTAATCGACATTCTTACACTCTTTTGTTTAACAATATATCATGAACATTTCCCCATATTATCAAATGTTCTACAACTTTTTAATGACTGCGCAGATTATGAATTTGCCATAATTTAATCTGCCTTATCTTTTGCCATTTAGTTTTCTCCCCAGTTTTTGCCATTATAAGTGATGCACGCTAGAATGCAATCTTTGACACACCATGACTTTTCTTTTAGAATAAATGGCCGGCAATGGAATTGCCAGGTGTGAGTCAAAGTGTGGCATCGCATACTTTGAAAGGATCAACTATCCAGAAAGACTGGCTAGCGCCCATTTCCTTGACTAATTCTGGAATTCATTGCTCAAGAGAATCTTTATTAAAAAAAAAAAAAAAAAAAACACAAAATTCAAGTTTTTTCAGGTGCTTGCCTGACCGAAGGGGACTCTCTGGTAAGGACATTTTGGAAGAAGAAACAAGAAAAGTTAATTCTCAAGCTTTTTTTTTTTTTTTTTTTAAGTCAAGGAGACAGAGGCTGTTTATAAAATAAAAAAGGAGGTATTAATTGGTTCTTTTGCTGGGCCTTCACTCCCTGGCAACTTATCCATTGTCAAGTCTGAAAACATTGATGCTGCTGCCTGCAGCAGAGCTGCAGATATATCCAAGGCAGCAAACCTGGGCAATTAGAGGTTTCTGCTAATTTTCTTCCCCTTTCATTCTACCAGCTCCCTCTCCGCCCCATATCAGCAAATTGGAGTGACAAATATTTAAAGTCAGCCTGTCAGGTATGAGCAGTACAGCCGTGTGAATGACTGATTTTCTTGACATTCTAAACAGGTGTGTGTGGGTGTGTGTGTGTGTGTCCACCCTATGAGATGCCATGTGAAGCAATAGTGGGGTCTGGGCCGGTAGGGTTTTAAGACCAGTAAATGAACAGACTTACAGTCCGCAGCCATTTTCAGAATATGGATGTTTGTCGCAATGACCTCTAGGTGGATTTCTGCAGCGACAAAAGAGATATTTAGGGTGTGGTTTAAATCCCTTTCCTTGCAAAGCTTGCTCTAAAATCACTCGCCTAAGGGGCTGAAGTCTGCGATGTCCTTACTAAATCTGAGAGGTGCACTTGGACCTGACTGGCCTTTTTTCTCCCCACTCAGCGCTGCAGCAAGAATAACAGCTGCCTTTTTATATGCAAACTTTGTTGCTAAAAATTCTCTTTTAGATGAATTATTAAACCCAATTTATAAAATAAGGACAGTGCAGATTTCCTCTTGAGCTATTCTTCCTCTTTGATATATGACACCCGTGTCTGCTAGAGAAAAGCAGAGAATGTGAGAGGCCAGGTGGGGGCGGGAGGAAGGTAGTACCTCAGTAACTAAAGGTCATTTTAGAGCCCCAGAAATTCCCTGAATGTTTAGATCCCCTGGGTGCATTTGAAATTCTGTAACCGTAGTACAGAAAGGCGCGACAACCGAATGTCTTTGTAAATCTCCATTTCTCCTCGTCATCTGATGAAGTGGGACTGTGGAACGTATCAAAATTCCTTTAAGAAAAAAAAAAACAGTACTGCGTTTGGGGCATTAAGGTAGCTGCCTTCAGGGGAGATGGGAGGTTAATTTTTTTATTCAAAGAGCGAGATTTTTGTGTCGCTCTTGAAAGGACATCCACAAGAAAGAGGCTGGAGGAGTTGGGTGCACAGCCAGCAGCCGAGGTGTGGCGGCTGCTGGGGTATTCTGAGATGGGGTTACCTGGGGCGCTCAGCTGGTTGTTTAGGTTGTAAACCTAATGTGATGGGTAAGCCACCCCCACCCACCTCCCTTATGAAACCTTCAGTAACAGCCACACTTTCTAAAAGCATAACAGCCTTCGCGAATTAATATTCTCCTTACATTGTTTAGAAGAATTCTGTGACAGAATTTATATCGCTTTTTGCAATGCATGAATTTTTATGGGAATTATGAAAAAGAAGTTAACCATGGAGTTGAAATGCACACCTTTGTGCCTACCTTGACGCTTCCTCCCAGGAAAGAACTTGCTACAGTTGAAGCGGCTCAGGGTCATTGATGGCCTAGACACAGGCAGTGTGGTCCCAGGACCAGCAGCATCAGCTGGGAGCCGGGGTACCAAGTGATTGGGAATCTGCATTTTAATAAGATTCCCAGGTGACTCAGGTGCACTTTACAGTTTGCAAAGCAGTGGGCTACAGCACTGGTTCTAACCTTGCTTCACATTGGAATTACCTGGAGAGCGATTCCGAGGCCTGAGTCCCGCCCTTAAGGATTCTGATTTAATTGGTTTGGGGAGGGCGGGGCTTGGCATCCAGGTTTCTGAAGTCCCCCACCTGATTACAATGGGCGGCAGGTTTCAAAACCCCAGGATGCTTCCTTCAAGTAGTGTTCATACCCACACACCTGGTGAAGTGCCTGGGCTGGCTGCAAAGTCCCCTGCCTCCGCCATAGTTTGCTGCCTTCCCCAAACACTGCTCCCCCCAAAGCAAGACCGAAGCCAATGGCAGACATTCAGAGGAGTTCCGAGGGTCATGCTCCTCTCACACCTTGCCCCTCATCTTTTGCTTCTGCTCCCCCACAAGGCTGCCTAACGTAGTTGTGCAGGGCAAGGGCAAGGGCCCTGGGGTCAGACAGCCTGGGTTCGAACGACAGTGCACCCTAACAGATCACCTTCCTTCTCTAAGCGGGATCCCATGGTACAACCTTCCTCCCAGGTTGTGGGGGCGAGTCAGGGAGATGGTGCATGAATCTCGTAACCAGGACCCGGGTCCAGACATTAACGGGGCACACACCCAGGAGGACAAAGGGGAGGAGCAAAACCCAATCAGTGCGCAACTTCCCGTGCTGTTAGAAGCGCGCCCCACGCAGCCCCGGCCCGGGCCCTCCCCGTGTCCCACCGGAGCCTGGATTTCTTTCCTCCGGAGAAACTGATCCAGGCGGCTCCCAACTCTGGAGCCGCCAGCAGTCAACATCACCACACAAAGCGTTTCCAGCCAACTTCTGATGCCACCTTCCTAATATAAAGGGACCGCAGAGATCAAAAGAAAAACCTTCAGCAGGGAATGCAAATATCAAAAACAAAAAGAGACAGACTAGGAGCTAAGCAAACAGAGATGATGTTGTTCCCTCCTTGAAAGGAGAACGAGGCGCTGCGGCTGTAAGATAGTATTCAGAGGGCAGCGGAGGTACTGAAACTGGAAAAACAAAAACAAATAAAGTACGGGAAAAAGACGGGGCTGAGGTGGAGAAATCTGGTGCGAAGAGCACGAGGTCAGTACAGGACAGGCACTCTCAACTCAAAGGTGTTCCATAGGGAACGAGGAGAAGGAGAGAGGGAAAATTATCCGAGGAAACAATATTTTAAATCATCCCCCAACTAAAAGAATATGCTTTTCCAGACTGAACAGGCCCAGAAAGTGTCCGGCACAACACATTTTTTTAAAAAAAGAGGAGAATTCACCTACAGCGTATTTTCATGGAATTTACATATTTCTGAGATAAAGGGCAGATCCCACGCCCCCACCCCACCCCCCGAAAGAGGGGCAGGAATACTTGAGTAGGGGTCACTCGCAAAGGGTTGGGAGTCAGAGCGGCATTAATCACCTCGGCGACACTGGAATCTGGAAGATAAGAGAACAAGACTTTTAAAATGCTGAAGAAAACATTTCTGGCCTAGGACTCTACACACAGTCGAGCAAACCAAGGAAGCTTCCCGAAGCTAGTAGGGCTACACCGAAATAAGGGAGTTAACAAAGAAAGGGGAAGCCATAGGATCTGGAAAATGGACTCAACAGAAAAGAGAGGCCACGGAAATTCGAGGTTTGGTGAGCAAAGCCCTGAAATGACCACTGGGCAGCCAGGACTGGGTGTCGCCAGCCCGGAGTGGACCAGGAGGAAGGCCAGCTCCAGGAAGGACATCTCCAAAATACAGATGGAAGTGACGTGTTTGAACATAGTAGCTCTTCTGGGGAGTTCGCGGGGAGAATTAGTGATGGGCACACAAAATTATGAAAGTAAAATAATAATAATAATAAAAGTCAATACCTCCGGGGAAAACAAAAAGTCACATGCAAAAGGAAGTGTGATGCTTTCCTGGAACCGCTTGACCAATGTTCCCTTAGGAAAAAAAAAAAAACGAGATATTTATCGAATCTCGATTAAACAAAAATGTGGAACGATGACACGGGTCGGGAGCCCAGGACCAGGCGCTGGCCGGTTCGGCTCCTGGGTCCCTCTCCTGGTCGGTCCGTGCGGCCTGGTCCTGGGCCTCCTCCCCTTCTGACGAGGACACTGATCCCATCCCGGGGGCTCCACTCTCCTGACCTAACACCTCCCCCCAAACCCACCTTCAGGAACCATCACATCTGGGCTTCGACGTATGAGAATTTAGGCGGGGCACAAACCCTGGCCCATAGCATGGTTGCTATGGTCGGTTTGTTTTTTGTTCTTTTACTGTCTTTCGCCCTCACCCGGAAGGTACTTTAACCCTGTGCTTTGCTGCAGAGACTCACGGTGCAGAGGAAACTTCAAAAGGGTTTGGTGCTGCCTTAGTTATTGAAATGAATGACTGGTGTTTCAAATAAGAAATCTGTACTTTTTATCGAACATATAACTAAGGATTGCTCTTAGATTTTTATTTATGTAAAAAAAAAATGTATCTTTTGGAGTACTGGAATGAATGGATTAAAGGTTCCTCATTGAAATAAATAGTTGGGGCCTTTTTGGAAAATACCTCCTTTGCCTTATGCCCTGTGGGGGGTAAACTGAGGACAGTTTATGGGACAGTTTATGTGTGTGGGACAGTTGTACCTGGTAAGAGTAGATTATTTCGTGGATGTCAGTAAGAGGGCTGTTGTTTTGTTGTTTTGTATCTAGACTGCTAGGGGGTGAAGGGCAAGCAGCCTGGATCCCAGAGGCAGACGCGTCTGGGGGAGAAGGAGGTCATAAGTGTTGAGAATTTGCAGAGATCTGGGAGGACGTGGGGCGTGACCCCTGACTTGGGCCTTGGGGATCTGTGGTCCTCTTACCTCCGTCTGGCAGGACCAGAGAAGCCCGCCGGCGGGGGCCTCGTAAGAGTCCCCCGAGGGTCTCTTCATTGCATTAGCACACCCACACGGCTGTCCTTGCCCTTGCAGAGAAGAGGAGATACTGGCATTTGGACACAAAACAGGCTTGCTTCAAACTAAAAATTTAATTTAAAATTTAATTTAAAAAATTCCAATGACCAAAGTGTTTCTTTTCCTAAAGCCATTTTCCCTCCCCCATTCCCATAAACCAGCTGAAGTTATAGGGTACCCAGCGGGGCACCCCTCTGTGCATCTCAGTTCCGCTCCTCATCTGCTGTGACTTAAATAGCAAAAAGAATTTTTAAAAATAAGTTTTGTCGTCAGTCTTGCTTGATCCTGAGCGGCTCTGCTCCAGCAGATGTGGCAAAATCCTCTCACAGGCCAGCTTGCTTTGTTCCGGAGGCAATTTGTGCTGCAGGCAGCGAGCTCCCTGATGCTAGAGGGCAGGAAGGGGGACCCGCCATCCCGCCACTGTGGCTGGCAGGGGCAGGCAGGACTTGGGCGCGGGGGAGCAGACGTACATGTGTGTGTGTGTGTGTGCGTGCGTGCGCGCTCGCGTGCAAATGTGAGTGGGCACATGCATGTGTGCCCGGAAGGTGTGGCGGGTGGAGCTGGGGCAGGAGGAAGGAGAAAGGGTGCTTTAAAGGTTGAACCCAGCTTTCTGGGCGTTTTCTACTTTTAAATAAAGAGTGGTATGTTCTGGTTTAGCTTATTCAGCCTCTTGGTATGAAAATCCCAGCAAGATTCCACCAAATTTATTTTTGAACGACTTGTGTAATTTGAAGACAGGCTTCCGAAAGACTTTACGTTTGCGCTGGGGGTGATCGCAGGTACCTTCTTTGTCGAGATGAACTCCTTGCCCTTTCTGCGGGGAACAGAAGACGCTTCTCGTGGAGAGAGCCAGCGCAATAGGAGGCAAGCGTCCTTAATTAGCAACAGGATGGTATGTCACATTATATGTGAAACGCGCAGACAAGTTTAGAAGGGACATGTTCCTGCAGGGTGTGCGTTTGCCACATGTCTGGAGTTGCTGCCATGTGACAATGTGGGTCCTTATTTTAAGGATGGCACAGAAGTGTGTGTCCCTGAGCGAAGGGCTTCACGTAGAGTGACTCGGTCCCACCCAAGGAGGGCTCCAGAGGCCATAGGGATAAAAGGGATGATCTTAGATGGGACATTTTTATTTTTAAAGTTATGTGTTTAGTAGAATGAGTATTAGGTGAAAACCAGCCTTTCAAGTCCATGATGACATGGAGACATAAAATCCCTAGACAAATTCATTTAGATTTTTTTAAATGTGAGTTTGAGAAAACACCGGTTAAACAAGAATCCAGGAGCATGTTACCCAGGTAGGAAAAATAATTCTCCCCATGGCAAGATTCAATGAAGGGATGACTTGCAGATCTCTGGGACAGGGTAAATGGGGTCCTAAAAATTGCTGAAGCCTCACCCAGAGAAGCCCCAGAGGGTGGCTGTCACCATGCCTGAAGGATTAAAGAGGGGGGACCAGGCCTCCCTGAAAGCTGAATGGCCAGGGGCTCCCCGCTGTGGACAGAGGCAGAGCACCAGAAAGAAGAGGGGCGGGGAGCAGGGCCACAGGCTCTGTCCCCCCAAGGTCTCATCTCCTGCCAGTGCCTTCCAGGAGCTGAGCTACCCAGAGGCCAGTGGGCTGGAGCCCAGAAACGTCCACAAGGTCAGCTTCCTTGAGAGTATGGATCTGGGCAGAGACTGGACCTAGGATGGGGTAGGGCTGGGGCGGAGAATAACCAGCATAAGGCAGGATGAGGGTGTGGCAGGAACTGAGCGGGCGGCCGGCGATGGCTGGAGTTTGGATTCCCACAACAGTCCAGTGACGTTGGCGTGATCATCCTCACTTTCCAGATGAGAAAGCCGTGCCTCAGATGGTTAAGAACTTGCCCAGGCTTACATTGCGGGTGCGTGACAGAGCTGGTCTCGGTCCAGACGTACCTGATCATAGAGCCTGAGCTCTTAACCACTGCTCTGTCCCCACACCTGCCCGCCCACCCACACAACCAGCAGACCGATACTGGGACTGAGCTGGACTCTTGTGTAGGCAAGTTCTACAACTCGACCACCGCACAGCGTTCGGGAGTTGACTCCAGCCCTCGCGAGTCCGGCCACAGAAACACAAACCCCATTTGTCCAAAGGCCGAGGAGTCTGGTTGGCTCTCCTCAGGGTTCACACTCAAGGACAGGGCTCCTGGCCAAATTAAAGTGGGGCCTGAGAGAGGCCGACTGCACTTAAAAATAATAATAATTGCATGTACTTTCTTTAATGAGCTCTCATTCCCGCTTGGCAGCAAGGAACACTAAATTCAGCCCTCTCTAGCAAAGGCCGGTCTAATCCAATAACAATGTTAGCCTCATCCAGGAATTCAACAGAGATCCAGTTTAAACTTCCTTCTCTGCAAGATGCCGCCCCTCCTCCACCTGACGGGAACAGCCCAGGGGCGGGGTTGGGCCAGAAGCCAGTGGCGGCGTGGCCATAGGGCACTCATGGCTGCTGTCCTCACCCCGGCTCAGTTATGTCTGGCTGCCTTCTCTATGCACATTTCATGGCAGGGCGATGGGCTGCCTACCTGATGGATCATCCGCCCAAATGCTGAGCATCTACAGAAGCATCGCGGCTGCTACGCTCCCTTTACCCAAGCAGGCGGTCCATGAGTCACTCCGTTCCTCCGGGCAGTCTTTTGAGGCGAGGGGGTAGCCTACTGTACTTTGGAAATAGACTTGTTAAATTGCTATGGACGAGGACAAGGGGGGTGCGAAATTCCTCCTCGGTTTTACATAAGGCGAGGCGTAAGTGCTGGTGCTTTATTGGGAGGTGCAATCCCTGGGCAGCGAGAGTGACTGAGCGGGAAGGAGGAGGCACAGGGAAGGATGGGGAGGAAATGTGAGGTGACACTTTGCCGAGCAGGCCCAGCTTCGGGGAGAGGAACAGCTGGTCACTCTGCCACGCGGGACGTCTCCGAACAGACTTTACGGAAACACCGGGCCTCAGAACACTCTATCACGGAGGAACGGAGTCACCTCCTGGCGCGCACCCCTCTCTCGCCTTTCGCTGGTCAAGCTTCTCCCCACAGGGAGTTGCTACCCTGGGCTTCTAGGCTGTTACCTCCTGGGGGAGCCGGGTCCTACACCCAGCGGCATAAGGGGCCGTCTGAGTCTGGACGTTGTGGGAGCTGCACGGGGGCCGCGGGTGGCAGAGCCGAGCTGCTCCCCAGAGTCCGTCACGGCGGAGACCCGGTGGTCCCTTGAGAGAATCCGAGGCAGTACGCGAGGCGTCTGATACGGTGAAGCAGATTTTTTAAAATTAATTAATTAATTAAAATTCGTTTCAAGTATACAGTATATTGGTCAGACACCTACAGAGTTCATAAACGATCCCCCCAGTTGCTCCCTCCCTCCCCTGGCCCTCCGCCTAGCCATCATATTAACCCCGACTACATTCCCTCTGCCCTGCTCCCCATCCCCATGACCATCTATCAGCTCCTAATTTGTACTTCTTTAACCCTTCACCCCATTCCCCGGCCCCCCAACACCCCTCGCCTCTGTAGATTTTTTTTTTTTTTAACATTTTCTAGAAGAAATCAGGCTGAACTCACATCTAAAATACTTCGGTATAAAAGATACAGGATGGGGACCGGGACAGAAGCCTCCCTCTGTGAAGAAAGTCACTCCGCCACCCCAAGCTTTGAAGGCCTGATGTGCGTAGGGGGGAAGGACGGGTCGGCCTAACCCATAAGAGTGGTCGTGCGGAGTTAAGGAGGTACGCCGGGTTTTCCGATCTGGGTCGTTTGCATACCATCTTCACACTTGGCTCGTCCACCATCTGTTTTTATTACTTAGTTGGTATTTTTCTCACACAGGCTTCGTTTTAACCTTCAGCCTCATTTTAATCAATAATATCATCCAGGTTGATAGGCTGGTTATATATTCTTTCTAATGCATCTTAGAGTAAGTCTTGAATTATTGGTCTTAAGTTGAGAAGATGATCACTGAGGCCTACCTGATTCCAACTCGCCCATGGAGGAGGGTGGTACAGTCCTACACTCGGATGGACTACTGGGCCAAGCCACACGATCGGCCAGTGTCTGGTGTTCAGCGAATGTTCTCTGTTTCGGCACCGTCGGTCCTGGCCAAGGCTGGCGTGGACTTCCCGGGTGTGGACTGCTCCCCCATCTTGCCGAGGGTCTAGTGGAGCAGGGACGTCTCCCGCTCACTCTGCAGCTGCTCGTAGACGCGGCTCTTCCCTTCCCATGCAAACTCCTCTGGCTCGCAGCTCCTGTCTCTGAGCTCCAGCTCCCTCTCCTCTCCCGGCGGTCATCTTCCGCCCACCTCCCTTCCCCTCCCTCCCTTTCCTTGAAGACTCTGGCAGCTGCCACTTGCTTTTCTTTCCCACTCCGAGCTCATTCATAAACCTCGTGCCTTCGGCTTTCATGGTGACGTACACATGTCTGGTCTCGAACGTCTTTGACCTTTTTTGCTTCCAGTAACTACTACCTCCCTCTCCCCTTGGACGAACCACTGACATGGCTACACACTGTGGAGCACGTCACTTCCTAGAGCTACACGATCTCAGAAATCGTTCAGTCTCGGACTTCAATCTCTAACTCTCCAAGTCTCTGTGTTTTGGTTCTTGAACTTCATCAGGGCTCTGATTCCTTGACTCTCCTTTTTCTTGCAGTTCTTCATCCACCTTCCCTGCCTAGTTTACGTCCCACGAGGCATTGCTTAACAACTTGGAAGTTCCCGGCACTTTCTGTTTTCACCACAAACATCTTGAAAACCCCAACGTGAGAGCAATCAAACTATCTTCAGGCCAAACCTATACCTGGGACGGGCGTGAGGCGAGCTGAGTACTGCTGAAGAAAACCCACCCTTCCTTTTCTCAGACGTTTGTTTTGTTCTCATTTCCTTATTTTGGGTAATATTTCTATTAGATAAATCTTCTGGAGAGGCAAAACCAAACAAAACAAAAACCCCACCCCAATACAAAAACCAAACAAACAGTATTTGTAAATGTTCTGAACACTATAAAGTGCTATTTAAAAAAAAAAGTGAAGCATGTTATTTTTATTATAAAAGACCTGACGTCCCCGGTTGAGGAATTCACAATCCATCGATTGTGAAAACAACGCCTTTGTACTCATTCAGGCCGGGCCTGACAATTCCGTTTGGAACGCTCTTCCTCTTCTTAGTTGACCTTCACATTGCCCTGGAATCACCTTCTGTCTGAGCCCCCAGGTCTGTTTAGGTGGCCCCCTCCCACTGTGTTCCTGGAGCACGTATCCCAGGATTTTGTAAGGAGCCATTTGCAAGTCTGTCTCCCTTCGTTCCTCCACCTCTCAGCCTTGAGCAGGCTCGCAATAGTCACTTGTTTATTTGACGAAACTGAAATGAACTAAAAAGCCCGAAGGGGAACTCCGACCGCTTTTGGAGAACCAAATAGAAAATTCATTGCAGTAAAATGGTGATGCGCTGCAATGCACAATTACTACTTTTCCGGCCTGGTGCTCCCCTCTTTGGAGGGAGCACCTGTCCCTTCTCTGGCAGAGGTGGAATGAAAGTTAATGATCACAGGGTCTCTTCCCTTTGACTGCTGTTGATTGGCCTCAGCTGGGCCAATCAGAGGGCTTCCTGGGACCTTCTGAACAGGAATTAGAAGAAGAGATGTAGCTCCTCTTTGGTGGCGAAGCTGTGAAATGTGGGACTAGGAGCTGCTGGCACCATGTTCAGAAGAAGCCAGTGTGTGGTGAGACCGAATACATTGAGGGAGAGACGGAGAAGAGGGACAGAAATGAGTCCCTGGTTCCGTCCTCCCCGGACCCCGGCTGTGAGGCATACAGAGACAGTCCTCTCATCAAATTACCCTGTGGACCTAAGCAAGCTAGGCACAGTTAAAAGGGGCCTGACGAATTTATGTGCCTGTCCGTAGCTACTGAATTTTACTTTTCCTAGGACTGCATAGGCAACTTAAAATAAAAGATGGCCAAAGGAAATGGCTTATCTGATAATTTCATAACCCTCATTCTTTTTCATTTGTTTTATTAAGATATAGTTTACACAGAGTGAAATTCTCCCTTTTTACTGTACAGCTCTGCACGTCTTGATAAGAGTCGTAGAACCTCTGCGACTGTCAAACTGTAGAACAGTTCTGTCCCCACCAGAAGTTCCCTGTTCTCCTTTATTGTTGTATGTCCACTCCTCGCCCCGGCTTCTGGGAACCTCTGATCTGCTTTTTGCCCCCATAGTTTTGCCTTTGCAGGGACGTCATATAAACGGAGTCCTACAGTAGGCAGGAATTAGCATGGTGCGTGTGAAAGTCACCCACGCTGTCGAGAACAGCAGTAGCTCAGGCCTTTCTTGCTGTTTAGTATTCTACTCTACAATGTACCACAGTTCGTTTGCCCATTTAAATTGTTTCCAGAGGTTTTTCTCGGTGGCAGTTCCCCACTCAGCTTCAGGCAATTCCTTTGCTCGCCATCTCAGAGAAGGTGGCTCTCCATGCCCTGGCCCCTCTCCTGGCAACAGATGCTGTCACTCCTCACTCGACACTTGCCAGCCCAGTCGTGGCACATGGGCGGGGCAAGGGGTGTTGGTGGGACCCAGCTCTGGTCGTAGGCAGGCACCGTGTCCTGTGCCCCAGGAGGGGGCCTTCCTAGTGATTCTGCACTGCTCCCAGCTTTGGGAGACCTTTCATAGATTCAGTCCAGGATGGGTTTCTGCTGCTTCCTCAGAGGCAGAGATTTTTTTTTTTTCTGTTCTCTTCCTCCAGTTGCAATGGGTGCTCTGAAGACAATAGAGTTTTCTGTCCTTCCCCTGGGGGCTTAATGCAGTTCCGTAGAGGATGAAGGACACCTCGTGTTTTCTGAAGAAGACATCTTTCCCTCTCCAGAGCTGCACCACAGGGACACTTTCTTGGGACTCTTGGTCTACTCCTCATCTTTCTTAGGAGTGCCTGCTAGGTCAGCGGGGAAGAGCTTGCAAGTGCCTGCAAAGGCCCTGTGTGTGTGGCCCCCAAGGGTTCCATGTTCTCACCCCCATCCTCACGCTTAGCCTTTAGCAAGTCAGTACAAATTTGGGGTGAGTTCTTGCTATCTAGTGCGGTGTCTGGTGACATTCATTCTATGTAAGCAAGTGCTCACATCCATCTTTCCTTGGAGATGCCCGTCTTTCTTTAGATTTGGGCTTAGTTGTTTTCCCTATGGCCTCAGCTCTCTTACGGGCTCAAGAGAAGTTGTGAATTTGCACAACGTTCTGTTTCTCCTTGTAAGTATGAGAATTCGTGATGTTTCCCTAGCTTTCTACATCCTAAGCAGAAGTCCGACGTTCATCCTTACTTTTAAACAGATCGGAAAACAGAATTCCCATGTTGGATGGAGAGGCGATGACTTCCAATGACAGAGCCCCGCTGCCCCGCATGGCTCAGTCCCAGCCCTCAGTTGTATTTCGAGTTGACCCACTAGTGTTTGGTAAAAAAAAAAAAAAAAAAAATTTGAGTTGGCCTCAAACATTTTAAATCTGAAATTTTCTCATAAAAAATCTGGATTTTTTTTTTTTGGTTTCTCTTAAAAGAAACTGCCTGCTGTGATAATCAAGGCCGCTTCCTTGATGTGGAATGTCTTTCTCCAGTTCCCTACGATCCCCAGCACAAATGCAACACTCAGCCTGTTTCGTGCATCTTCTTGACATGCCTGAGCACAGATGTGCTGATAAAGTTGGACCAGTTGTGAAAATACTTGTGTCAGTGGGCAAATAGCCAGTTCCCTGAGTCTCTGGACCTCCCTGCTCCCCCGCCTCAACACACACGCACGCGCGCGCGCGCACACACACACACACACACACACACACACAGCGGCCATGCTGGCACCTTCCCCAAGGTGCCTCATTCCAAAGGGATAAAGTTGGCAAACGCTGCGGCCCCACAGCAGAGCTAGGACCAGCATCCACTGAGACCGGATGATGCCTAGCTCATTCTGATGTTAGGTGCCTACAGGCGGGGTGACACTCGAAACATTGATGTTTGCAACCCTTGACTTAAAAGTATCACACACGCGCTCCTGGCTCTGAGAAGGTGGAGGTAGGCCGAGTGGGGCTGTCCAAGGTGATACTGACAAGGCTTTGGAAGCCCCGCTTGTAGAAATCACCATGAGCAGCAGGATGTGGCTTAGGATACTGGTACCCGGAGTGTAAAGAAGAGACCCAGAACAAATAGGAAGTGAGACATTGAAAAGAACATGAAAGAAAAGCTTAAGCAAATGGAAAATCAAGAAGCAAGGCTGATACTGTTAGAGATAAACTAGAAAATGGCTATGCCTCGGGGTAGCCCATTATCAGGGATGTCTGGCCTCTTTCTACTTTAAGAAGACACATAATTACACTAAAGTAATTAACTGTTTTGTAATTAAATACCAAAATAATTAAATTTGAAATTAAACATGATAACATCGAATTGTTCAGACAGGATTAATTTGTGTCTTAATCTGATAAATCATTTCCATTATTATTAGGATTAAGGCTTTGAGAAAGAAATTGTAAGAGGACTCGATCCTACGTTCCACAGAGAAAAACTGCCTGGGCTTTTGATTCCTCGTGTGCAGGGCTCTCTCAAAGGTCAAGCGCTGGAGGCTGATTTAAGTCATGAGTTGGAAGAACAAGAAAAAAATATTCTTGAAAGAACAATCTTTTTCTGAACTATTTTGCACTTGAATTTTGAAAAGTAACCACTTTCCACCTAAGGTCCTACAAATTTTTGACCAAAAAATAAATAAATAATTAATTAAATCGAGACCCTAAAAGCAGTCAAATTAATAGCTATCCGTCAAACAACAGACAGTTAATGTTGGCTTTGTGCAAAGGACTAAGCCAAGACATGTAAAACAGTCTCTGCTTTCCAAATGCAGTGCTTTTCACTCTTGTGGAGAAAAAGAGGGTGTGCATAGAGGAAATAAAGTGGAAATCATGCATTTAATAATAATAGAAGACATCTGTGATGGTTAACATTCTGTGTCAATTTGCTGGGCCACGGTACCCAGATATTTGGTGAAACATTATTCTAGATGCAGATGAGAATAATAGTTAAATCGGTACACTTGGAGTAAAGCAGATTACCCTCCAAGATATGGGCGGGCCTCATCCAATCAGTTGAAGGCCCTAATAGAAAAAGACTGACACACTCCTCCCTTATAAGAGGGCGTAATTGCCAGCAGACCGCCTCTGGACTTGAACTGCCAGCTTACCCTGCAGATTTTGGAGTTTCCAAGCCTCCACAGTCATGTCAACAAATTCCTTAAAACAAATCAATTTCTCTCCTTCTCCTTCTCCCTCCATGGTGGATAAAGACTGAGCTATATATGTATCAGCCAAGTACTGTAGGATGGGTGAGCCTGGCGTCCTAATAAAACTATATTTATTAAAACAGGCAGACAACCCATGGGCCGTATTTTGCTGATTTGATTTTTTAAAATATTGAATGAGAATATTATTTCTCTTGATTACCGAGGTCGGGACATTTCCTAAGTGTGCATTTAAGGTGAGTGCCTCACTGCCTTCTTCCTGGCCTCAGCCAGACTCCTCAGGAAGACGACCTCAGTGATTCCCGTGGGGACAGAGTACAACTAGCAGGGCCAGAACGTGGCATGGGCGTGCTAGGAAGACGGTCCTGCTGTCCTCTACAACCTTGCGTGGCTCTCAGAATCCCTTGGGCCTGACCCTGAATGCTGTGAAGAAAACGTGAATACAGCAATCTTCACTGGGTGGCCTCTTGGGTGGGATGACCTTCCTAAAGAACACAGAGAATTCCTGAGATGCCAGGTCACTAGGCAGTTTCCCATGGCTACGGCTGTGCCCCTGCTCCAGCCAGACCAACAGAAGAAGCCTGGCTGGCTTTACAGGTGGTGCCATTTCTGGCAGGCATGCTCAGGGGCGTGCTCTTGGGCTACGTGAGAGCGGGCAGTTGCTTTTCAGCATGTGCCCCAGTCCACAGCTATGTGAGAAAAAAGAAAGGAGAATGGATAGGTAGAAGAGAAGCCCACCACATCCCGTGCAGACTCCTCCCAAGGTCCTCTCATGCCTGGAAAGCCTGGGGCTTTGAGTTCCCATGCTCTCCATGTAGGGTTTAATTGCCACCCTGCTGGACTCCATTTATATTGGTCTGTGTGAACTTCAAATAAAAGGCAGTTGGAGATGACCAGCCAGAATTCATCTCGGCCTTCACTCAGGACCTCGGAAGGTGGCTGCATCAAGACGACGCGTGAGGGGTACAGCGAGGTGTACAGGGACTGGGGGAGACCGCGCAGGCTCACTTGGTTTAGAGAGGGCCTTCCAGCTGTCCTCACTGACCACCCCCACCCCGGACTCAGCGAGGTCACAGCGACCTGGGGCAAGTTCCCTGATGGCTCCATGACTCGGTTTGCTCATCCGGAAAGTGGTAATAATAATAATAATAATACCCCACAAGTTTAGCAAGTTAAATGGGAGAATGGATGGAGTTTTTAGCACAGGGCCAGATGCAGATTTGTTGCTCAACACATTGGCTGCTGTGTTCTGATTGGCCTTGGAGTGGGCAATGACCTGAGCCAGGCCAAGCAAAACCAGTCCCAGGATTCTGTAAACAAGCAGTGAGACAAAAGGCCCTTCCCTCCTTGGTGGTGAAACTCTAAGGTAGAGACCAGGGAGGTGTTTCCTGCCAGGTACAGGAAGATGGCTCTGGGAGGGCAGAGCCAGACAGAAGCAGCGACTAAAGACAGACTATGAGCTCCTGGTGCTTCTCAAATCCCCAATCCCAGCTGTCCCACGTAGCCCAGCTGCACCCAGCGGCACCCCAGCTGTTTCTGCAGATGTAGGACACTTCTTTCTGACAAATGCGCCTTTGAGAGGCGCATTAGTCCGCTGAGCCACCGTAATGAGCCACAGACTGGGAGGCTTACACAACGCAGATTTACTTTCTCCCAATCCCAGAGGCTAGAAGTCTGGGATGGAGGCGTCGGCAGGGTCGCATTCTTCCGAGGCCTTTCTCCCGGCTGTCTACCTGCTGTGCTTCTGTGTCCTGCTCTCTTCTTATGAGGACACCAGTCATACTGGATTAGGACCCGGTCCAATGACCTCATTTAACCTCTGTTACCTCTTTAAAGACCCTGTCCCCAAACGGGCTTACCTTCTGAGGTGCGGGGGTGGGGGGGTGGGGGGGTGGGGTTACAATTGCAACATATGAATGGGGGAAGGGAATGGAGAAGAGACAAAATCCAGCCCGTAACAAGTCGAGTTGGCTTTCCGTCACGTGCAGCCAAGAGAGTCCTGACTGATAAACATACGCGTTCATGAAAAATAGAACCTGGGAGGATATTGATCAGAATGTTAACAGAGGCTCCATCTGCATGATGGATTAAGACCGATTTTTATATTTGCTTATCTATACTTTCTATTTTTCTTTGGCAATGAACATGGATTCTTATTTGTAATAAAATTGTTTTAAAACATCTCCAAGCCGCCCAGCTCCTTGCAGGTGAAGGGCGGAGAAGCCCCGGGGGCGCATCTGAAAGCAGGAGGTGGGGGAGGGGGGAGCGTGGGTGCCGATGACTGTGGTCGAGCTCCGCGGGCACTCATGGGGGTGGAGGAGGGGAAGCCACCGAGCGTGGGCCTGGGAGAATTCAGAAGTAAGGAAATAAGACGTCCCTCTGCCAGTGAGCCCATCAAGCCAGCAAAATGGATCCATGCAGAGAAATGCCAACTCACCTTAAAGATGCAGGAGGGCTCCAGCCCAGACTTGATTTCACTGGAGGAATTCAAGAGCTGAAGGAAGACCGTGTGTGTGTGTGTGTGTGTGTGTGTGTGTGTGTGTGTGTGTGTGTGTTGGGGGTGGGGACAGCAGTGGGCGCTTGGGATGAGGGGACCAGGTCGGCAGCAGCAGTTAGAGGATGGGAAGGGACATGGTCGCTAAAACCAAGCTGCCCTTTGAGACTTGGAGAAAGTCCCTCACAGTTTCTCGGGCTGGGCAGCATTTTTGTTAAAACACCAGAACAAAATTACAACCAAAAGAAAATAGAAAATTAGGGGAGCTCTCTATTTTTGTTTATTCATGGTTGAGAAAAATGAGGCCCCTGTGCTGGGACCAGAAAGATAGGGACGCGGGGAGCCGCGCAGGCCACAGGCGGGCTCGCAGGCCCCTAGGCCATGCTGGGACAGCCAGCATGGGGCGGGGGTGGGGGGGCAGTGGAGAACAGCGCCCCGGGGTGGGGAGGGCTGTCGAGAGAAGGGCCCAGCAGCACTGAGGGAGAGGGTCAGTGGAAGCCCCAGGGTGCGGCAGACCGGCGGTCCCCACGGTCCCCACCGGCCAGACTCCAGGACTGTGCTGGAAGTCGTTTCCTGTTCTGTGCTCTTGTCTCAACCCCTCCCCCCACCCTCCCCCAATACGCCCAAGCCCGGAGTAAAGTTCCACAACACACGGCAGCATCTTGTTGGTGGCACTTGGGGGAAATGAGGGCAGAGGGCTGGCAGCAGTCGGGGGAAGGAAGGGGCGAGGAGAGGAGGCGGCCGAGAGCTGGGAGCAGTGGGGGATGGGCTTCGAGGAGGACCCGTCGAGGAATGGCTCGAGACAAACCCCCTTTCCGGAAAAAGAGCAGGAAGGCGAGTCAAGATAGGGGAGGCTAGCCCTGAGGATGACGCCGGCAATAATCATTGTTATTCACTCTCTTCCGAATGCCGGTCCCCTTGGATACAGTTGTCAACCCTTGGCTCTGTAAGGAGGGAGCTGTCTGGGATGCTGCTTGGGAAACCACCCCCACAGGCCGTGGGATGACAGTCATGTCAGCCAGATCCGAGAGGCCGGGTACTTGGCCCAGAGTTACACGCCTGGTACACGGAAGGGTCGGGATTTGAGCCTGGCTCCTTCTGACTTCCAAGTACGAACGCTTCTCACCACCCCTCACTGCCGCTGGTGACGCCAGGAGAGCTGGCTTCCAGCCCTGTCGGGGTCAAGGCGGGACCCTAACCCACAAACACCCCCACCTTTCCTGTCACCACGGAAGCCCCAGGACTGAGCCATTATGAAACCCGGTCACCCCTCCAGCCGAGTGCGCCCCCACGCTGCAAGCCGTGTTTATGACAGCCCCCAAACCGCACCCCCCCCCCACACACACACACATCCCCGGAGAACAAGGGTTGGTCCTTGGACTTGAGGACCTGGAGTGCCTGCTGGCTCTGCTTCTCCCTGGAGCTGCGGCCACCTGTTAGGAGTTCGCTTCGTGAAGTCCCTGGCACCCAGTCACCTTCGGATGTTGTACCAGCTGCCGTTACAAATCCCCAAGACCCCCTTACCCTGTCCGCATGCACCTGCGCCCCTCTGGCTTCTCTCCAACACCCTGGGACAGCTCTCGGGCTGCCTGGGAATTTGCATCCTCTTGGGGCCGCTCTTAACCAACGTTGGACAAGTACCCTCCAGGCCCCTTGTCCCTGACGGAGGACTCTGAGTCATGGCACCCGCTCCCCTCCAGGCCTGTGTCCTCACGCCTGGACTTCTCAGTCCCCTATCAGGTTTTCCAGGAAACACTAACGCATCGCTTCCATACACATGCTCATCTGCGGGTCTGCTTTTGGGGAACCCGACCCAGGACAGCTATATTAACAAACCGAAGTGCTGAGCCTCCGGTGCTGGGGCTTGGCAGACTGGGGCCACCAGGCCAAGGCTGGCTCACATGGTGTTCTGTTCGGCCCACCCCCCCCATCCCTCCTGGTCCTCCCTCAACGTAAACACTCTGTTTTCCACCTAGGAGTAAAATCCTTGACCTTGGCTAATGGAGTGCGTACTGACTGTATCGAGCGTTCACCAAGAAAAACAACGCTTGTGGCTATAGCACAGCGCGCGCTTCGAAAGCCACAGTCGCTCACGAAACTCGCCCGACACTCGAGGAGATCATCACCCCGTTTAACCGACGAGGACTTTGAAACATCGGGGCCCGTTCACTCAGAGTCACATGTCTGGGAAGAAAAAAAGATGGGATTCGCACTCACGCGATCTGACTCCCAAAGACACACACTCACCACCGTGCCGTGTGGAGACCCAAACCCACACCTACTCTCCTGCCCCCCAACCAGGGCTGTCACATCGCTGGTGACACTTCTGATCTGGTCATCTGATTTTTGCGAGCCTCTTTTCCCATTACTTATGCTCTTCCTTTCGACAGCTTGGGGCTTGATTTGGGTAGGCACAAGAATAAAAAATGATGTAGGATGCTGCATTTTTAGAGGGATTTATATCTTTCTGCAAAAGAAAAGCCGAAGTGTCTACATCTATTTAAGTCCTCACATTGCAGAGTGACAGTTCCTGGGGCCCAGCCTCTCCACGAGCCAGCCGAGGCTGTTCCAGAAATTGGACCTTTGTGTGCATGGGGCTGTGGGTGAGCCAGAGCAAGCAGTTGGGAGAGGAAACCAGGCCCCCTACCCCGCCTTGTGCCACCCCTCCTCCAACAAGCTGTCAACTCTGCAGTGGAGAACAGTGCCAGCCTGCAGGCTTTCTGTTCCCAGAGCTCAGTCGATGACTCAGTTACTGAGCTATTTCCTTTTTTCATGAGCCTCCCATGCAGAGATTTTCAAGTTATTTCCCTGAAATGTTCCTTTCCTCACTTTGCTGCATGCCTTGTCCCCAGAAGGCACAATTTTCAATGGGTTCTTCCTAACAGCACACCAGCCAGCGTCTATTAGGTTCTTAGATGCCAGGTACAGCATCTATTAGGTTCTTAGTAGATGCCAGGTACCCAACTCAGCATTTTGCATGTTTTCTTAGCCCAGCCTCACATCTACGCTGGAAGGTCTGCATTCTGGTGTTTCTGTTTTCTGGATGAGGAAACTGAGGCCCAGAGGGTTTGCTGAAGATCATTTTGCCAAGAAGTAGCAGAGCTAGAACTCAAACCCATATCAATTTATAGTTCTCGGCACTCTGCTATACTGTCACATTGCTGTGGAGAGAGACTCTCTTTAACCATAACAGACTGTATTATTTGCCCTAAAATTGTTCCTCCCTTTCCTTCCCGTGATACAACTTTTCTACGGCCATATCTTCTCCCCTGGACTGTGGCCTTGGCCATATGACTTGCTTTGGGCCAAAGGAATGAAGATGCCGTGAAGGCGTGCTGCTCTGCGCCGAGGCCACAGGTGGCACGGCACATTTCTGCCAGTCCTCCGGGAGCTTCCACTCTCTACCATGAAGGAGTCAGGTTCACAAAGCCCTCGACTCTCAGCCCGAGCCGCAGCATGACGACCTGTGGAGGAGATCTGATCCCGGCCTGAAGCCCAACGGTCAGCCTGACTCATCCAGACCCAGCTGAACCCGGCCACGACCAGCCGAACCACAGCTGACCGGCACTTCGCGGGTGCGAAATCAGTGGCGGCTGCTGTAAGCCATTCGGCTGTTCGGGCTGTTTGCTAGGAACCATTATTGCAGCTTGAACCGCTCACCATCCCACGTGACGGCATTCCGGTCCGGCCATGCTGCACGGCCGGGCTCAGCTCTGCGGTGGAGGAGTGCAGGATGGCAATCCCAGGGAAGGAGTAGCCTGCGGGGTCACCTGACCTGGCCTCTCTTTCGGTCTCCATCCTCTCCTGCCCGCGACGGCAGGCAGCCCGCATCCTCTGAACATTCCGAAAGGAAGTCTTCCTGAGCCCCAGCCCTGAAGATCCAGCTCAGCTCACATTCACGGCTCCTTTGCCTTTGTGTGATCGGCACTGCGTCCCTCATGACCTCTGTCATTCTATGACAAGCACACTTCTACTTGTCGATGTCAATGGTCAGGGCCATGCGCCTGATCGTTCTCCAGTCCCTGCCCTGCCCTTGTCCCCATGCTTCTCTGTGTCACAGGGGGGTGAGCCCTGCAAGCTAGTGTCTGAGGCACGTGTGCTCCCCGGCTTCCAGCTGGGTGTAGGCAGATGGGGGGCCCTGGGAGAGACTGAGGGCGGGGGCGGGGAGAAGAGGAGATGCCAGGGCGTTTCTCCCACCTCCCCCACTCTGGGTGGTGTCTCGGCAATGGCTGTCTTTCCTTCACGGTTCCAGCCCTGCCCCCTCTGGGCCCTCCCACTGTGCTTCCAGGTCCCATCAGGCGGCCCTTAGACCCCAGGCTGGAACACATCCCCTCCTCCCTTGACCCCTCCAGCCCGAGGGGTGGCGGCAGCTGCCAGCCGCAGCAGGCTCTGGGTTGCCACAGCCTCTCCCGTCCCCCTTGCAGCTCTGTGGGCCTCTGCAGCGAGCTCCTCCATTTTCAGGCCCCCACTTCCGCTCCTTGGCCTGGGTTCTGTGTCTTCCACAGTCACTGACTAATACAGACTCTTGACCTTTTAGGGTCACGTTATACACATGTCCGCACCTCACACATATAGACTTTACATGTAAAAACACAACAGTTGGCTAGCCAACGAAAGGTTAAATTGCGTAGCCATTTAATTTTAATTCCGACTAAAGCTTTTTTTTGTGCGCTGTGTAGCCAACACTTTTCTCCAGTCTTTGGAACATTTCCGCAGCCCTTGGAGAACTAGTGGGCCCTGTGGAGAAAATGGCTCTGTTGGTGGCTACGGAAGGGAACAAAGTGTCCCAAGGAGCCACTGCAAGGGACTGTACTCCAGGAAGTCACGTCCTCAGTGAAAAGCTGAGGGGAAAAGAGGCCTGAAGACAAAGGTACTCGTCATCGGTAGAGTTCTGCCCCGTGATTCTTCCCTGTTCCATCCAACAAGACGGGGTCTTTGCACTGACCGAAGAAGCACGGACTCAGGACGACCCTGCTTCTACGGGGTGGACTCCTCCACAGGCTGGAAGGCAACACGATCGTAAACGTGTCAATGAGATGCAGATTTTCCAAGTTGCCCAACCACCATAATAAAGCTGAAAGCAAAAACTCTGCTGGAAGGCTGCCGAGACTTTAATGCAGGATGCTGCATGGCCCGGCCGGCCGCGGGAAGACAAATTGCGACTCTGGCGGCCCCTCCTTTGCAAATGGATTTGGCTGCTGCGAGTGGGGCACTCTTAGCCCTGCTGCTGAGCCGTGGGGCTCATCCTCCGCGTTAGCGGTGGGGGACAGCCACGCCCAGGGGGAGAACACTGCTTGCTGAGGCCCGAGGGCGTCACCCGGGCACTGAGCCCTGAGCTTTCCCCCAAGGCCACGAGCAGTTTGAACTCCATCTTGGTCTTGCGACCAGCTCCGGAGTGGCTGGACCTCGATCCCTAAGGCGGCTGTGCCCTGGGGTCCAGGCAGTGGGAGCCTCTAGCTCCGAAGACAGAACTGAGATAACGGTGCGCCATGCGAAGCAGGAAGCCACGAGAACGTGGGAGGGCGTGGCTCAGAGGGGACAGGGATCCCGGTCCCCAGCCTCGGGAAGGACATTCAGCAAGAGGTCTTTACTGGGCAGCTATGCAGTGTCTGCCACTGTAATCGGCACACCCCTGGGGGCTGCTGACTCCACTGAATTTTCCAGAACACCTTGTGTTGACCTGAGACCAAACAGCCTGGTCAATGAAAGTGTCACTGTTCAGTGTGCTTTTGTTTCTATAATTGGGACAGGTGCCCGAGGGTCGAGCCAGGGAGAGAGACAGACGGATCGTGCCAGCACCAGGGAGCCAGGCTGTCAGAGGTGCTTGCGGTGAAATTCAATGGGGACATTCGTATGCACAGGATTTTCCGGGAGCAAACACCCCAAGCAGCAAGCGTTTGAAAGGAATCGGGGAAGGCATGCTCTCTGGGGACATGGCAGGGTGGCTCGGTGGCTGACACAGGTGGCCGTTCAGGGAGAATTTGTCGAATAAATGCTTGAGAAACACTGGAGGGCCTCTGGACTGCCTCCCGAGGAAGGTGGGTTCCTCAAAGGAAGGGCTCTGGTGTAGCCAAGTGGGAGGCTAAGCCGGGTTCCTGCCAATCGTCTTCTTACTCCTCACAGAGCTGACTGAGCTCCTCCCCAAATCGATGTTGGACAGATATATGTACAGAACGTCCTATACCTGGGGACTCCACTCTCTGCCACGCCAAATCACTTAGGTCACGTGTGGCCAGACGTTAGAGTCTGGGGGACCAGAAGACCAAGCTCTGCCTCTAGCCAGCTGTGCGACTTCGGGCAAATCGCTTAACCTCTCTGGGCTTTAATGTCCTTGTCCCTAAAATGATGCGCTAAGACTTGGTCCAGAAGGTCTTGCTGAAACCGGGCAAGCAGCTCTTGCTGAAGACAAGGCTCCGGGCTCCCAGGAGGCTGGGGGCGAGCGCGAATGAAAAAGATAAGCAACACACACACACGGGGCACTGACCGCGACCAGTACCGCATGAGCGCTGAACACCTACTAACTTATGTAATTCTCACAATGACACCCATATCAATCCATCTCCACCTGCGTCCCGCTGTTTTTTTGTTACCCCTCCCCCTTGGGGGGTGTGAGGCTAATGTCACACACCCTCATTTCACAGGTGAGAAAGTGGCAGGCAGAGGCTCCCCGAAGGCCGGAGAGCACAGAGGGCAGGTGGCTGAGGCAGGGCCCCCGGATCCTCCCTCTGCGGGGAAAAGCCTTGATGGGGAGAAGGGCCTCGTGCTCACGGAGCCTGCCTAACGCCTGCGTGCCACTTAGCCGCGGCCAAATGCAGTAAGTGCAGTATTGATCAATTGCAACATTTTTTTTTTTTTTTGGAATACATATTCACCCCCGATGTTTTATCATTAATGCATTAAGAAGCTGAACAAGCAATAAAACCGAATGGACTTCAAAACAAGCAGAATTTCCATGCAGTGCGGTCTGATGTACAGCCATTATTACCTCCTGGCAAAAGACAGCTCCCCCTGCAGCCCACACCTTGGCTGCGACTTGAGAGCTCCTCGTTCTCAACCTTGTTTATTTCCTCAGACGTGGGTGGGGCCTTCTTGCTGATGGGGGACCTGTGGCAAGTGGGGAGGCAGGATGGAGAGGGAGGGCACGGGCGACTGTGACTGTGATCTCGTTATGGAGTTGGGGAACGAGGTGATGTCATCTCCTGCCCTCACCTGCAGTAAACTCCAGAGGGAGGTGTGGACTCAAGGGTCACGTGACTCCGACCCACCCTCCCTCAGGGCCCTGCGAGGATCTGGCCTTAGGTGCAGCACCGTGTGGATCCTAATGACCGAGTTGGAGCCCTGGCTCTGGCACCAACTGCCTAAGGAAAAACTGGCCAGTTTTTTCCTTATTTGGGGGTCTCAGTTTCTACACTTGTCAAAAAGTAAAACGAATTGGATAATTTCTTAGAACCTTGAAGTTCCAATGCTTCACGACTCTTCCCCGCCCCTCCCTCCTTCCCTCTCTCTCTCCCTCTCTCTTCCTTCTTCACCTCCCTACTCCTTGCCAAAACAATTTTATACTCGCGAAATCTTGCCAAAAACCCTCTAGATGCACTGACAGGGACAAAAAATACCTAAAAAAAAAAAAAAAAACCCACCCAACAATAAAAACCTCTTTAGAAAGCACTTCTGCCGAGCTCAGATGTCAACAAGGAAAGCTTCGGCATGGCGTGGTAAAGGGGGCCGGGGTTCGCACCGGGTGACCTGGGACGCTTCAGAGCGCAGAGCGGGCGCTGTGCGTCAGGCGGCCGGTAGCTCAGGCGCACTGCTGACGGAACTGGCCGCCCCGGCATGAGAATTCTCCCCCTTTCTGTGCCTTTCCTTGTTGGATGAAGTTTCCCTCCCTCGGTTTTCACCTCTGCTGCCGGTCGCCGCAGCTCGAAGGTCTCTCCAGCTGGGCAGAGGCCTGTCCCACGCGGAAAGCCTGGCTCTGAGACCGGTTAGGAAGGAAAAGGGCTCTGAGGCTCGGCCATTCATTGGCTTTTTGGGTTTTTTTTTAGTTGTTTGCGGGTCTTACAGTGTGCTGGGTGCTTTCTGGTAGTAGGCCTCTGGTTCCAAGGTCGGAATCTCGAGGGGGATGAGGGGCGGCACTGGCCTCAAGAAGCTCAGTGTCTCATGCAGGGCTGGACAAGCGACCCGTGGCTGGCCAGCACCTGGTGAATGTGGTGGGGCGGCCGGGGATGCAAAAGGGGCTCAGAATGGGAAGGAGGGGGGTGGTGGGCTGGTGGGGAAGCTCATTGAAACTGGAGCTGAAGAGTGAAGGCTGAATGGCAGTTACTCAGCCCTCAGGGACCGGGGCATGGGGCGGGGAGGTCCATATGTGCAAAAGAGGCCTGAGAGACACAGCTGGGCCTGGAGAGGAGGGAGGGAGGGCAGGTGGCAAGATGCCATGTGGGACCAACAGGCGAAAGCCAGGACGTGCAGCTGTTGGCTTGTCGCGGTAAGTGACAGGGCTGAAGGTTTGCAGCAGGTGCCAGGTGCGCTGGAGGGGGAAGGACAAGAAACTATGCACCAGGCTACGGAATTTCCAAACATGGCATCCAGTTCAACCTGGCAAGCAGCCCTGCAAGCCTACGGAGCCTCCTGGTGAGGGCGGTGACTTGGGGCATCACTTAGGTCCCAATCCTAGTCCCGCCGCTCGTTAGCTGGACGCTTTGGGAAGATTTCCTAGCCTCTCCGGGCCAAGCCTCCTCATCAGTGGTGTGGTGGCTGAGGACTCGTGGAAAGTGCTTGGGTCATAACAAGGACGCAACAAAGGCCCGTGACCATCAGACCCAGTCCGTAAAGGAGGAAGGTGACTTGTGCAAGGGCCTATCCGGGTCTGAGTCCCCGCCCTGCTAGCTCCAAGGCCCCAGCCTTTTCCTCTAGGCTGCATCATCTCCTGGTCACTCCGGTGGGAACCCAGGGGAGATGCTGGTGTCTGGAACTGGGAGAGTAAAGGTGAAGGGCGCAGTGGTGGGGAGGACGGTTCTGGTTCCTTCACAGGCGAACCATGCTGTCTTGAGGCAGACACGTCTGGGTAGAGGCCACGTGACAGATGCATGGGTCAAACGCTCGCTGAGGCCGGCCATGTGCCCCTTTCCAGACGGCACTACGCAACGGAGCAACAAACTGCCCCAGAAAGCAGAGCAAGGGCAGGCAGCGCCGCACCCCAAGTCACCCAGAAACGCCTCTGGTGGGCGTGCCCTTGGCCTATATCAGAACGTGCTGCTTCCCAGGAGGGTTGTGTCGGCAGGAATGTCATGGACAACCTCCCCTGACTTTTCTCCCTATGGGGCCATGCTCACCCCTTCCAACAGCCCCGGTCTGGGAAGAGCATCTCTCTAACCTTCTAGAATGTTCATGCGGGCATCAGGAGCCCAGGTCCCCGCTGACTGGCAGGTCGGACCGGCCCTTTTCCCCGAGGAGGCTGGACCCTGTGAGACAGGCAGAGGGTGGAGGCTGCCCGGGCACAGCCACACGCCTTCCGCTCGCCCTCGCCCCGCAGTGGGACGAGCGGACGGCTGTGGACACAGCGCCCAGGGAACAGGAACTGCCTGGCCCAGGAGTTCTGCCTGCCCAGGGAACAGGAACTGCCTGGCCCAGCAGTTCTGCCCGCCCCGCTCCTGCAGCTCGCGGCCCTGTGTCTAAGCCGAAGCTGACTCCCCGCGGGACGGGCCGAAGCAAGACCCTGGGCGAGGCCACAGCCTGGTTCCGCTCCTTCCCCTGCCCCCTCCTGCTCCCCTCGCCGCCGTGCCCACCAGCGCCTTCCCACGGATCCGTGTCTCAGGCTCTGCCTCCTGGGAACCTGACCTCAGAGGCCGCACGACCCTGACATTGCTTCTCCCACCCAACCCGACGCCCACCGGGCTCGTTGGCGCCGACGTTCCAGACACTGGGACTGACCTCCTTAGGACCCTCTGTGCTTCTTCATCGCCCCTGGGCTTTTGCCAGCATGGTCTCCCCGGCCTGAATGCCCTTGCCAACTTCTCGGCCCCGCGGAAAAGTCCCGTTTGAACGTCACCCTCTCTGTGGCACCTTCGTCACCATCCTGAGGGCCGGAAGGGGAGAAGCGGATCGTCAGAGCCCCACGAGGGGTGAGGCTGCATGGAGAAATGCAGGAGAGAGGGAAGCAGGGGAGGAGCACCCCCGACCGCTCTCACGCCCCCATCCCGCCAGGCTCCCCCCCTGACCAAATCCAAGTGGAAGTCGGAGGGCAAAAAGCCTGCAGCCGCTCAGGATACAGAACGGGGCCAAGAACAGGGCTGGTGGTGGGCGTGGCGAATGCAGAGTGACCTGCCTCACTGTCATGAACCAGCGGCGGGTAGCGCCTGGGTCAGTGCAGAAACGGGTGTGCGAGGCAGGCCGTGGCCATCTTAGCTTCCCCGTTTACTCCCTTTCTTCCCACTGCGTTCCTAGAGGTCACTGAAAGGTGTCCCAGTGGGGCCACTACCACTTCTTTGTCACGGGGCTCAGCAGGAAATGGGGACTGACCCACGTGGACACCTGACCTGGCCTTTGCCCAGGTAGGCGGGACTAGAACCTTGGCCTGCTACTGGATCAAGTCGCGGGCCTCTGTTAGAGGCTACATTCCTTTTGGAATACGGGGGAAAAGAGGTCTCTGAGGCCTGGCTGCGGATGTCTGGTGACCTTTCCCCTCTCTAGCCCAGTGGACACTCTGAGGCACAGTGAATCGCTTGTCCCCTGCATCTCTTCCCGAGCACCTCGGTCTCCCTGGCCCAGCACTCAAGACAGCACAGTGAGGGGACTTATCGGGACATTCACTGACTTTGTGGGATTTGGTTAAATTTCTGGGTAAAAATGGAAGACCCTGGAAGAGCTTACATCCTCGTGGTGGGTGGCGGCATGATCTAGTTTGCAAAGGGGAGCCAGCTGACAAAGAAAGGGCTTTTATCTGCAAAGCCATTCTCCAGCAAACAACGGGAAGCAAGGAGAGAGGAACGGACCGCCCCGTACGGTGACGAGTTACCCACCCCTTTCTGCAGGTCATTTCGAAAGGACATGAATAGTTGTCAGCAGGGCACTGAGGGGCATATGCTCTGTCCCTTTCCCATATTAATATCTTCCCTCCCCCAAGACATCCTGATGAATGCCTCCACATCTGGGAAGAATAATGTTATAGCCGATACTCGTGACACTTGAGAGTATACAAAATCAGATATGCAAATTCCACTGCTTTTTGTTCCTAGTTTTGAAAAACGTTTGCAAAGGAAGAGCTGGAAAGGGGGATGGGAGCTGGTGGGTGCATGAGGATGGGGGAACTCCCAGTTCCCTGGAGGGAAGGACTCTGGGGTACGCAGGGATGTCCAGCCCGCAAAGTCTGGAGGCCCCACACCAGGCCAGGCCCCAGTGGCCTCGGCAGGCTCATTCACTAGACATCTCGGCAGCGACCAGCATGAGCCAAAGGCAAAGGATGCACCCAGAATGCTGTGCTGTCGCTTGAGGCCAGGACCTCGCCTGCCTTTGAGGCAAGGAAAGCAAATTTCCCTTCAACTCCGTGGGAGCACGGAGTCTACCTTCATTTATTGCTTAAAGAACAAATAAGACGTTTCTTGCACATCTGTGGTGGCAAATTTAAAACCACTGAACGTCGCATGCTACGTGCCCTAGGCTCTGGGCTCACACAAGAAAACGGCGTTGAGTGACGGGCCCAGAACCAGGGCTGTGGATCAGGCTGCCCGCCATCCGCTTCCCGTGCTAGCCAGCTGCCCTGGGTAACTCAGCCGGTTGACTCAGCGATTCCGAAACCGAGAGCGGAAAGGCCGTGCAGGGGGCGTGCGGCATGGAGGGTGTGGCAGATTATGAACGTGGCCCCGCCCCTCTCCTTGGCCTCATGACTTGCTTTGGGCAAAAGAATGTGGCGGCCGTGAACTCCTGTTAATAGGCAGCACTGGCAGGAAACCAGGGTGCAGGAGAAGAGATATTGGGGTACTTCCGCTCCCTCCCTGCCTGCTCCGCCTCCAAGCTCCAGCGCTCACTGACACTCAGGAGACACTTTAGGCCGGAGGGTGGTGTCTCGGGGCAGGGTTCCCATGAAGCAGAGGGAAGGATGAGGATGTGTTTAAATGTGCTTTATGCGCAGGTGCTGCCTAGAGGCCCCAAGGAAGGAACCCAGCAGGGGTGTCAGGGTTGAGTGTCCCCATCAGAGACAAGGGACCCCCACCCCCGGTCGCCCGTCAGTCCTTGGCCACGGCTGCCCCTGCGGACACTCCTGGCTCTCCCTGTGCACTGGAAAAGCTAGATGTCAAGGGCAACCCTCACATAAAGAGACTCAGGTGCTGCTGCAGGGCCGAATTCACCGGAACCCCCACACGTACGGACACCCCCCACCCCACCCCGCCTTTTGTTTTCCAAGTCTTAGCATTCCCAAAGGTCCTGCGAGAGAGCACAGGTTTCTTCCCAGATAGTGCAGCTCTTGCGCAAAAAGCAGAAGGCGTGGATGCTGGAAACGGCTTCTCTTTCCTGCCCGGGGAAATGCCCCAGGAGATCAACTACAAGTGCTCCGTTACTCCCCTGAAGGAGGGAGAGGGAGGGAACAGTGGACCCCCCCTCTCAATTATCCTGCCCCCAAGGCATGTTGGACTGCACTGGCCCATGAGAGCGTGGGCCTTGGGTTCCAAGTTCCAGCCCTGTGACCTTGGGCTGGTCATTTGATATTTACGCCTGTTTTATCATCTGTTAAATGGAGATAGGAATGACAACAAAAACAGTAACCACCACCGCCATTTCTTATTATGTGAGTTAAGGTATGTACAGCACTTAAAACGGTGCTCTGCGTGGAATGAGCAATTAGCACCCTATAAGTTTTAGCTGTTGTTCATCATTAAAATTGTCTCTTTTAATTTTGAATTTGCATGTTATAAACAGTCTTCTTCACGACTTTGGGTGAGCAGACAAAACTTCCTGCCTTAAACAAATGACAGTTCGTACCCTCTTCCCAGAATTGCTGAGGGAAGAGCATCGTGTAGGTGGATTCTGAGAGGGGTCCTTTCAGGACCTGGCCGTCTTACTACTTGCCCCCTTGTCAATGCTAAAACTTGGAAAACAACAGTGGAGGCGGCAGTGTCTCCTGATGGCGGGGGTCCCCCTCCCTTCCTGACCCGTGAGTTACAAGTTCTGCCCATGCACCATCTTCTGCTTCCCTCCTATTAAAGCCAGAGGCTGCAGGGCTGAGGCGGTCTCTGCAGAGAGGCAGTGAATCGAGAGGTTAGCGGTGTTTATTGATTTAGTAATTCGCACGCACTTTTCCGGATAGATTACCTTCCCGGAGACTCTGGCGGCAGCAGCCAGCTGCTAATGCAATGCGGGGCTTCGGGCACCGGGGAGGCGGAGGCGGAGGCAGAGGCGCAGGCTGAGGCGCAGGAGGGGCGGGTGGGCAGGAGAGCAGCTGGGAGGCCAGGGGAGGACGCCCCACCGGGGTGGGAGAGGAAAGGCCGGCTTCCCAGCCTGGCCGTGCGGGCACGGCAGGAACACGGTCTGCATTCTTCAGGACGTGAAACAAGCTTTCCTCCAAGGCGCCCCCCAAATTCCCCTTCAGACATGATGACTATTCCCCTAATCACTAGAAGGGCTGCCTGCAGACGTCCTCTGACGCCAGCTCCCCTGGAGAAGCCTCGGGCGGGCACACTGCCCCATCCGAGGTCACGAGGTCCCCTCGCTCCTTGGGAGCAGTCACATGCAATGACAAAGCAACACAGAGGGATGGAGCACCCCCGATGCGGACATTCCTCAGGACCACCCCGACTCCAGAGCCCCGCAGGGTACAGCTGAGTCAGGCGCAGCCTTCTTCCTCCGCTCTGCTTCCTGCCCCTCCCTCCACGGCTGGGACCCCAGGAGCATCCCCGCCCTGATCAGCACCCCTGGTTGACTGACCCTGGCCTCCGCGTCTGCTGCCCCGGGGTCTGACCACCCGGAGCTGCTGAGCAGAGTCACCAGCCCTGCACAGCTCTTCCCTTTCTGTGCCGAGGCCTTTCTACAGGTGTTTTTCATCCAGTGGTGTCAGGAGACTAAGGGAGGCGGTCCCACCTGGCAGGGCCCCGGCTGGGCAACGGTGGCCCAGAGTGGACCATCTTCCTCATAAACCCGCATCCTCTTCCAGGGCCCATCTCTGTTTGCTGAGCTTGGGTCGCCCAGGACAGTTCTTGTCCAGGGTTCTTCCCGCTACAGGAGTAAAGTGATGGACCAACTGCTTGGTCCAGGAACTGCTCAGGTGTTGCAGCTCCTGGTGATGCAGAACCCAGGGAACTATCTCTAGGGCCGGATGACAGACACCAGGCACAGGTACCCGGAGGCAGAGAGAACACGCTGGCCTGGGGCTCACATCTCCTGACCACTCACATGTTCTAGCTTTTCCTCTCCCTCTACACTTTTCCTCATTGTCCTAGTCCAGTCCTGAACTCACCCAGGGATAACTGGCAAACACAGGTCAGCACACTGGGCTTCAAGAACGCGAAGAAGAATCAGCAATAGATGGCCCGGGCCCAGGCTGCCTGGCTCTTAGAGGAGACATTTATCCATTTTTCCACCCAACTGTCCCTCCATCCGTCCATCTGTCCCTCTGTTTGTCCATCCATCCGTCCATCCATTCGTCCATCTGTCCATCCCTCCATCCGCCCATCTATTTACCCACTCAATAATTACTTATCCAACACAAACCTACTAGGTACCATTATGATACAGATGATGATGATGATGATGATAGATAGACAGACAGATAGATAGGCAGGCGAGCAAATAGATTGTCGGTCACTGCTGGGTTTACCTATTTTTTCCCACTGAGATCCTACCGAGGGTGGGGAACATGTTTATTCCCCAGGACCTCTTTCCCTGACCCGGTGAGTGTGCTGTCACTGCTGTAAATGCAGAGAGAGGAAAGACTGCAGAGCGGGGTTGTAACGGAAGCCCCATAGACACTGCAGCACCTAAGCTTGACCTTGAAGGGAGCGCGGGCTTGGGGTTGGTCCGCAGTGGACTGTCTAGACCATCTGTCTTGCCAGACTCTGGGACTGGAACCAGACACAATGTGTTTAGGGTTGTGGGGGACACAGGTCCAACGGGGGACCCCTTAGATAAAGCATCTCATCCTTCCTCCGCAGGCCAGCAGGCAGAGGACTCAGTCACTTGCTCCCTCCCTCGCGCGGACAGACTTCGGTGGGAAGGGTTTCCCGGCCCTCTGAGCCCGCGGCTCGCAGGCCAGTGCTCTGCTTTCCAGACTTTCCGAGGAGTCCACGCGCTCGGTGCTTCCAGCAGTGCCTAGAAAGAGGCTCAGATGTGCATCACGCATGGCTGACCGGTGGTCTGCAATTGCGCTCCTGGCCCCAGCCCACATCCTCTGTGCCCCACGAGCTCTGCCAGCCCCCGTCATCTGCTGGTGTCCACCATCCCTGCCTGCGCTCCTGGCTCCCATTTCTGGGTCTCACGAGGAGACAGAAAGCACCCGGTGCTTGAACAGAAAGAATTTAAGATGAAGAATTGTTAACTGTGAAATTGAGACGGTAAAGAGAACTCTAAGGTATCACAGAGGTACCAGCTGCCGGTAGCAGCCACGAACCCCAGGGCAAGGGGACACTAAGGGAAGAGACTGGAATTATTAAAACACTTAGAAGCTTGGAGGGGGGGCCTGGCAGAGCTGAGACCTGGATATCTAGGGGTGACGTGAGCCAGCTGGTACTGGTGTCTCTGAGTTCAGAAGATGCCCCGGGGCTGAGACCCGACTTTGAGGAGGGGATGCCAGACAGCTTGTGCAATGTCTCTGGCCGGGGAGTGGGCAACACAGAAAACGGAAAAACTGCAACATGGATTCAGCGGCTGCCTTGGGAAGGGGCTGCTGCTGCAGGGGAGAAGCAGCCTCGTGAGGCGCTGGGTGCTGCTCACAGGAGCGGAACGCGGACTTCCCCCTCCGGTCTTCCAGTCTCTGGAGCACCCCCTTGTGGCAGAGCCTTTCAGGGTCTCTGGCCAAGGAGAAAAGTGGTTTTGCTGAGTCCTGCCCGGCCACACAGAGCCATAGCTGCATGCCAGCACCCCATGCATCCTCTCTCTGACAGCACCACACAGGACCCCCAAGGCCACAAAGCCCAGAGAGATCTGTGACAGCGGGAAGCATACTCCGTCCTACTTTGTGTAAAGAGCTGTCATGTGACTTTCACCTTTCACTGCATTGATCAGGACACAGATACGGGTCCACGAAGATGGGTTTGAGGACAGACACGGAAAAGAGACACCAGAGGAAATGCAGAATCCATCCTCCCTTCTAGGGACAGAGGTCGTGTAACAGGGACAAGCTTGTATCAAAACAGCAATGCTTTCTGCAGAGAAATCATCTTTCAAGGCAAGTTGCTTTCTGGAGGAATTTTCCACCAACTGGCAGAACCCATTGGAAGGAATTCCAATGGTGGACGTTGCTCAGGACCAAGGTGAGCCTGATACAGTCACATTGACAGTGCGAGGCGGGCAGGCAATGGCTGTCATTCCCACCCAAGAGCCAAGGAAACTGAGGCACAAAGGAATCAGCTAGTCAGACAAGAGATGGTGTCCGCAGAATTCCAGAGTGGGATGGTTATTTGATCTGCTGGTCCCAACAACGGAGGAGGGAAAGCCTGCAGGGGCTCACTTAGGTTTCAAGTTCAGGTTGGCCCCACCCCTGCAGAAAAAAAATCTGGATTCAGGCAGAGCTAACTCTCCATCCACACAGCCCCGGGCAGGCTGGGAACCCGAGAGCATGGGCAGGCTGGGTGTAAGGGGCTGCTAATTGCTCTGACTGCAACTCCAGGGCAGAGTGTTTCTGGAAATGCAGAACTCTGGAGGAAATACCAGTGGAACATTTTTGATGAATAATTCAGTAAGCTGAAATGGGAAATGCGAAAGTTTTCTCTCCACTAAAGTGGAATTTGAAAAAAAAGAGAAAGAAATAAAGAAAAACACAAAACAAAATAATAACAGCAAGGCTCAGCATTCTGCTCTCCCCAATGTAAAAAAAAATTTTTTTAGGGCATAACCAGGAAGGATGGCACCCTATGGTTTGCTCTCAACAATCTATTGAATTTGAATAGAGGTTGGGAAATACGTGGGCCATTTGGAATTGAGGATAAATCACTCAACTGGACGTCATCGTCAACACCTTCCTTTTCAGAATTAATTCTACAAATATTAACTGGGCAACTCTCAGAAGCCGAGCTCTGTGCTGGGTGTTGGAGACCCTGTGGCGAAGACAACAGACAATGTTCTTTTCTCCTGGAGCGTATGGGAGGTTTTCAGACATTAGATTAAAAGACGCAGCAGTTGATAAATTTACATCTACCATTGAAGACGCATGCTCTATCAGTCAGGGTCCATTCAGGAAGGGAGAAACCACTCTGAGCATATAGAGCAGAGGGAATTGAATGCGGGGGATTTGTTGCTAATGTGAATGATGGAAATGCTGAGCTGCCTGGGACAGTGAAGGAACCCAGAGATTATCAGTAACGGAAAGCCTCTCAACGAAAGGGACAAAAGGGAGGAAGTGATGTCATCAGAGTCTAGGACCTGGTGCCCTCTGGGAGAGGAGAACTGGAACCGAGACAGGAGCTTCCCACGGAGGCCTGGGACCATGCAGTGAGTGGATATCTAGTGTGAATGAAAGGCTGAACCTCTTCCTGTCTTTCTGACTTTTATTGGTACGTCCCAAAAGTTGAACCTCTGTAGAGGTCAGGAAGCAAGGCATTCTGGGAAACGCAAGCCACAAGGAGTCAGGCCCCCAGAGGTACAGAGTGGGCCAGCGCAACGATAGGAGGATCAATCTGCGGGCAAACAGGCCAGGAAGAACCAGCGCTCATTCCCTGAAGGAAAAGAACAGTCTTATGGGGGGAAATTAAAGGGACAGTATTATTAAATTGGATGATCATGGGAGGCCTTTTTGAGGCAGTTAAGTGGAAACACAAGATTACAAAGAGCTATACAAGCAAGGGGCTGTGAGCAGGCTGTGAAGAAGTATTTAATACTGTAGATTGATTTTTCTGGATCAGTTTTTTTCCAAATCCCCTAGGTGACTATCCATGGAAATGAATAACAATTCTTGATTCCATTTTTACCTCTGCCACCAGAATGACTTGCTTACATCCCTTTCTCACACATCTTAAAGGGCCCTGTCAAACTTATTTAAATGCCTGTGAACATGTGACTTGTTTCAAATGCATTTAAAACCACACTTTTATGCACGGTTACTCTTATTCTGTACTTCTGGTGAATATATTTTAATTGATCTTAAATTTTAATAAGATGGAATTCTTAGGAATAGATCGCTGCATAAACTATGAACTTCCATGATGCCTAGTACAACATCGTGAAAGCATAAATGCATGCAATTTTTATGAGTAATCATTCAGTAAATCAATGTTATGGTAATTTTTTATTCAAAAAATTTAACCATGTAGTCAGGATTGTTAATTGATGTGGGTGTTAAAAAAAAAAAAAGATATTAGAAAGTTCTATTTCTAGCCGTGATGGAATAACTGAGCCCAGACTTACATCTTCTCACTGTTAAGAACTAGAAAACTGAACGAAGTATACAAGACAACAGTTTTCAGACATTGGGCAACACCAATCTCTGAGAAGGAGATCGATCAAGATGAGCCTAGCGTCACCCTGGCTTTCTGTCTGGAGGTGCTTTCTGCAAGGAAGGGAGTTCGAGCCGAGCATAGCTGTTTCTGAACTGAAGAGACAGAGGTTGTCATTCAGAAAAGATGAAGCGGCTGGAATTTTTGAGGCATAGTACTGGAGAGGGAGAAGTTGCTCAAATAAATAGCTGCAGAAAAGTGCACAGGGATCTCCTGAGTCCATTGTTGCTTATTACTAAATCAAATAAGCATAGAGTGTACATCCACAAAGCTGAAGAGAAATGGGGAGCTGTGAGCAAAGCAGTTCCCAAAGCTCACAAAGGGCTAGGAGATGATGACGGTCTGATCAGCTGGAATTGAGACTTACTACTCAGATCCTCAGGTCTTCAATGAAGACTTCAGGCGAGTCGAATCCTAGTAGTGGAGCTCAACTAATCTTAGAATTAAACCTACTCATAACCCACCCTAGAGAAATTTAAAAGCTTTAAAACAAATCTCATAAGAATTACGTTGATCTGCAAGTAACTTAACTGCTTGCCATAAAAAGGTCCAACACCCTTTGAATGTACGCAACAAAATCCAGCGCTCAGCAATGTAAAGTAAAGCTCACAATGTACAGCATCCAGTCAAAACTTGCTAGATATATGCGACCTGAAGCCTGAAAAAAGTTCAGAAAGTGGAAATGGGCATGGGGAGATAGAGATGGTGGAATTAACAGACAAGATCTTTAAAACAATTATTATGTTTTCAAGGATTCAAAGGAAGACAGAGACACAATAAACATAGATATGGATGATATGAAAAGTCATCATATGAAATTCGTACAGATGAAAATATCTGAAATTAAAAATTCATGGGAATGGAACAGAAGTACATTAGACATTGAAGAAAATATTGACTTATCTTGAAGACAGCAATAGAAACTATCCAAGGTGAAGAGGGGAGAAAAAGACTTAAAAAAATGCTAGAACAGTAGTTTGTGGGACAATACCAAGCAATCTAACATGTGTTGCGGAGTCCCAGAAGGTGCTGGAACAGACAGGAAAACTATTTGAAGAAACAGGCCAAATTTTCCAAATTTGGTGAATATTAAAAACCCATAATCCAAAAAGTTCAATAAATGCTGAGCAAGATAAATGCAAAGAGAACACACCGGGACACATTATATTCAAATTTATGAAAACTCATGATTAAAAGAAAATCTTAAAAGCAACCAGGGAAAAAATACACATTACATAGAGAGAAACAAAGCCATGAATCTGACAGACTTCTGGTCATAAGCTATGCAAACCAGACATAATAGTGACATCATTAAGGTATTGAAAGAAAAAAAATTCATCAACCTAGAATCTTGTACTCACAAAAATATGTTTCAAAAATTAATGCAAAACCGACTTTTTCAGACAAAGAATAGTAATATGTCGCTAGCAAATTTGCATTACAAAAAAGCATGTTAAGAGTAGTTTTTCAGGTAGAGATAAATCATATGAGATAGAAACTCGGATCTACCCAAAGGAAGAAAGAGTGCTGGAAATTGGAAATATATGGATAAATATAAAGGGTAGTTTCTTCTAATTTTTATCGACTGTATAAAGTAAAATTATTAATAATGTGGTGTCTGTTTTATAGCATATGTGGAAATAAGATATATGACAATAATAATACAGAAGAATAAGTGGGGATAATGGAGGGACAAGTGGGGATTCCACGACACATGAAGTAATAATAATATTAGTTGAAGATACAGTGGAATAAATTGTTTGGTTTCGTTCTTTTCTTTTTCTTCTTTAGGCGCGTCAGCCCTTGGTTGACCTTACAGATTTCAAGAACCTTGTCAGCTTACAATCCCTTATTTATTTATTTATTTCTTACACCTACAGCACCTGGTCTTCCTACGTGGTCTCCCATCCAAGTATGAACCAGGCCCGACCCTGCTTAGCTTCCAAACAGTGGAATAAGTTAAAGGTATATTTTGTGAACTTAAGCAACCCAAACACAAAAACAACTAGGTATAACCAATAAGCCAAAGTGATAGTATACTAGAACACTAAAAAAAAAAAAAAAAAAAAAAAAAAAATGCTCAGTCTAAAAGAAGGCAAAAAAAGAGAAAAAAAAAATGAAAGAAAGAACAGATGGGACAAATAGAAAATCAACAGCAAGACAGCAGCTTAAACCCAACTGTGTGGATAATTATGTTGCATGTAAATTGTCTCAGCATTCCAATTAACAGGTAGAAATTTTTAGACCGGAATTAAAAAAGTAAGGCCAAACTATGTGCTATCTATAAAAAAAACACACTTTAAAAATATATGCAGAAATAGGGTAAGGTTAAAGGGTGGGAAATGTCATACTGCGTTAATACTAATAATCAGAAGAAAGCTAGAGTAGCTGAATTACTATTAGACAGAATAGGATTCAGTATGAGCAATTACGACCAGGGACAAATAGGGAGACTTCATAATTATAAGAGGATCGAATCATTAAGAAGATAAAAGTCCTAAATATATAGCCGCAAAAGAATAGAGTTTTAAAATATATAAGTCAAGAACCGAAAGGAGAAATAGATAAATCCATAGTTTTGATGGTAAATTTCACCCCTCCTTGTTGTCAGGGAATACATAAGGCCAGGGAATATTTGAAACAAACTACCAGCGAACTTGACTCAATTGACATTTGTAGAACACTCCACTCAACAAGAGCAGAATATTCCAGTACACACAGAACATTCTCCAAAATAGACCATATTTTGGATGATAAAACAAATCTCAACAAATATAAAAAGATTTAAGTAACACATATTTTATTTTCTGACGAGTCTGAATCAACTAAACTTAACAATGGAAACATATCTGGAATATCCCACGAATATGTGGAAATTAAGCACTTTTCAATTGCCCATTAGTCAAAGAAGAAACCGCAAGGAAAATCAGAAAAATTCGCTAGAAGGGCTCAATAACAGATTTGAGATGGCAGAAGAAAGAATCAGTGAACCGAAAGTGAGATCAACAGTCCATCTAGATGTTTTTGTAATAGGATGGTCAGAATGGTGCAGCCATACTGCTATCAGCCAGATGATGGAGCCAACCCTTAAGGATGACAGAGCCCAAAACAGAAGGAGCCCAAGTCCTTGACGACATCACACAGTGGTTGTATCAGCTAACACTTGAGTCCACCACCCTTGTTTCTGGACTTCTAGCTCTGTCGGATGCTACATTTTCTTTAATGCCTAAGCCACTGAAATTCGGATTTCTACCTCTTGCAGCTGAAAGAATCTGATACACCTCTCATGCCAGTCTGATGGGGTTAAAAATAATAAGAGGAATTAAGAGTTTGGGGCAAGAGGACATACTATGCTTGTAGAAAACCTCTTTACTATCACCATTCGCCTCTTGAATTGGGGGGGGGGGGGGAGGTTGTTTTGATGACTCAAATCACAGAATGTCAAAATTAGAAGGGTTTTTATAATTAGTTCTTCTCAAGAATATTTTCTGTGCTCCCAATGCACATTGGGTTCCCACCACTCTCCTTTCGCCCTATTTCATCACTGTATCTATTTCATCCCTATATTCTAGTTTCTTGACAGAGCTTATTACCATCTGAAGTTACCTTTTGTTTTTTCTTTTGTGTGTGTGTGTGTGTGTGTGTGTGTGTGTGTGTGTGTGTGTGTGTGTTTGGTCGTTAATTCATTTTTTCCTAGTAGAATATGAACTCCTTGGGAAGTTATAGTGGAGATTTCTGTGTTATATTTCTCTCTGTCATCCTTATAACCAGAACCTCTCTAGTGATGGGTGTGTCAATATCAAAGCCACATTTCCCAGTCTGCCTTGTTCAGAGAAGTGGTCAATTAGCCATAAAAAATAATTCTGTGGGCTTCTTGGAAAGTTCTTAGCGGGAAAGGGCTCTCTTTTGCCCTTTTCCCTTCTTTCTTCCTCCTGCCTGATACGTGATGCAATAGCTGGAGTTGCATTAACCATCGTAGGACCAAAAGGTGACCTCGATGATGAAATACCATAAGAATAGCACACCAGAGTAATAGAAGAACCTTAGGCCCCTGGTTACTGTGGAGCCACCATACCAGCTCTGATCTGCAGGTCCCTGGACATGCTTTGTGTAACATAAGTTCCTTATCTATTTAAGCTACGGTTCTTTTGGGCTTTCTGTTATATAGGGCCAAATCTAAAATTCTCTGGTAATCTTTATCCTTTTCATAGGTATATCTTTAGGACCTTAAAACAGTACCTGGCTCACCATGGATGCTCAATTCATATTTCTTGAGTGAAAAAAAAAAAAATGGAATCCAAGCTTCTCAGCTAACAGAGGAGGGCACTAGACCCAAAGAAAGGAAACGATTTGCCCCTTGTGACGTAGCTGGCGGGGGCAGACTTGGGATCATGTTCATTGCTTGCTTTGCCCTGCTTCCCAGGGCACTGAGGTTGTGGCAAAAGAAAACCACCTACCTGATGCCACCGTGGCCCCATCTGCCCCTCCTCTTCCCCAGTGCATCTGGTTTAACCCTTTATCCACACCTGCCACACGAGCTTCGTTGAGGGACACTGTCTTCCATGGATGCCACGGCGGCGGCAGCCCAGACTGCCCTGCTCATCTGGCTGCCAGGACTCACCTAACTCTGCCATGATACGGGGGGAGCTCCTCCCTGGTCTTTGCTCCCCGCCCTCCTTGGGTTATGCCTTCTCAGAAGGACTTGCCACAGGTACAGAGAGCACAATGGGCAACGCAAATTTTTCATTGCTTTGCACAAGTCTGCAAAGGAACACGAAAGTGCCACCAGTACTGATTTGGGGGTTACAGATAATTTTAACAAGTAGGCAAATTCACGAATATAGAATCTGCAAATAATGAGGACCGGGTGTGTTAACCAGTTCCCTACTGAGGAATATTGAGATTGTTTCCAATATTTTTTTCCTTAAAAAACACAATTTTGCTCTAAATTCCTTGTACATACACATCTGTGAGGTGGCCTCGGTACGTCTTCCCATAAGGGACGGTGCTGCATCAGTGTGAAAGGACTTCTACACCTTTGAGCAATATTGCCGAAAGCCTCTTTCCTCCGTCTAGCTCTCTTTCCTCCACTGCCACCACCTCTAGTTCTTCTGCCTTCCTCTTCCTGGCCTATTCTTTTCCTTCTTTTCCTCCTTTTCCTGTTCGTATCATCTGTTGTTGAAGAAATTTCAAAAATAATGAGGGAACATTAGGGAGAAAGAGAAGAGGGAGCTCAAGATGGAATCAAGGGGCGGGAGAGCAAGGGACAGGAAGGAGAATGAGAAGGCGGTAACCATGACGCCGGGTCAGTTCTCGTCATCCCCCCCAATTAAGGTTCACTTGCAAATACCGTTAAATTATCCATTTTAAATATTTCGTTTTAAGGAGTGTTAAAGTCTTATGTTATAGAAGAAGAAATCCCGAGGGCAATCATAATTCACATTTTTGGTAGATTTGAAAGCTGGCTGTAAATTATCTGACATTCCTCTCAGCTGGAGGTGAGGTTTACATACCTTTCCCTTGAACCTGATGGGGACCCTCTGATCACGCAGACAATAAAATATAGTAGAAGGGACACTGCCTGAATTTCCAGGCTCAAGTCTTGGGCAACAGTGGCACTCAGTATCTCAAATACTCTCTTGGGATCCGAACACCACGCCATCAGGAGCCCAGGTGACCAGTGGAGAGACCCAGGTGGAGTCGAATGGAGGCCCCTGGCTGAGCGCCTTGCCTGGGCTCTCAGTCAACAGCCGGCACTAACTTGAGGGCCAGGAAGTGAGTCATCCCGCAAGTGAGTCATCCCTGGAGTGAGTCATCCCGGAAGTGGATCTTTCCACCACAGTCCAGCTTCCCAGAGGCTGCCACTTGGAGCAGAGGATTATTGCCTCCAAGGCCTGTCCAGATTGAAGATTCATGTGTAAAATGAATGATTGTTGCTATTTTAAGACACTAAGCTTCAGAGTGTTTCATTACCCAGGAATAACTATAACAATATTATGAATAAAATCTGCCCTGGGTAGCGGTGAAGTCATATTTGTAGTATTTTTACCAAATTTCTGCTTGTGTGTTACCTGCATCTAAGAAGATGACTTAAACCAGTTTCTAGGGTTTTTGGGGGTGCGGGGGAATGGAACCTCTGGACGAATTGTATCAGTCTGTTAGAATAATGTTTTTATTTATTTTTTTAATTCAGTTTATTGGGGTAACATTGGTTAATACGATTATATAATTTTTGGGTGTACATTATGATTTGACATCTATATATTCTATTGTGTGATTACCGCCCCAAATCCAGTTTCCTTCAGCTATCATATATTTGATCCCCTTTACCCACTTCACCCTCCCTATATTTGATATCCTTTAGCCCATCTACCTCTCCCCTCCTCCCTCGCTCCCTACCCTCTGGTAACCACTAGTCCACAGAATAATGTTTTTAAATGCATAAAATAAAACACACCAATTAAGTAGAAATGTAGTTACCAAAATACTAAAAATTTTAAAAAAGGAATATGTGTGTGAGATAACAAAATCTAGTGGAGGCTCTAATAAGTAACATAAATTTGAAGTATAATGAGCTCAAATAATTTTTCCAGACATCTGCAACACTTCAATGTGATATAAAAATATCTGTCATTTTTATAGGTGTACTAGCTTATACACAATGGTTTACCACCTACATGAATAATTGAAGGAAATGCTAATTATCAGTTAGAGATTAGTGAAAATGAAGAGGTAATTTTCCCCACACATGTCTACAGATTCCTAAACTTTATTCTCACACTTCAGATTAAGAACTCTCAACTATCCAGTTGTACAATGATTGAATAACATTGCATTCGTCAGTAAGACTCGAGCATAAAGAGATGATAGAATCGGTTAAGACAACAGGCCTTCGTTAGCCTGAATTTTATAAGAAACAGAGAAACACGTGACTCCTCAGAAAGTTCTAGGACAACTGCATTTTCCAGCCACCAAGAGCTTTATTGCATGGAGTCGGGTAACATCAGCATGAGCCCACACATGCTCACACGCCCCAGCATGTTCTGCTTGAAGCCAAGGACAACCGATTCGCTGCCACTATCAAGACGCAAAGTTATCTGTCATTCATTTAGCATGGCGAATTACTTTATTTCCTGAGTGAGAGCTATACGGAGGCTGCTAAGAGAGTTGTCTCTGGTACTGATTAACGACTCAGCCTAATTTAAGCAAACAAGCAACAAAAGCCAGGGCTTGGGAGCGGTGGAGTGGGAGGCGGGTGACTCGCAGGGATGTGACTGTCTTAATGGTGTGTCCCCAGTGCCACTGGAACATACCTCCTCAGATATCCCCTGACCAGGGACCCTGGGAGCCAAAGCCCAAGAACAGAGGTGGGGATGAGCCAGCAGCTTTGTGCTTATGTGTATCTACATAGGTTAGACCCCCAAAACACAACTCTGGTACAGAGGCATGCACCAAAATGCCTCTAGAAGGCTGTTCACTTTACACTCCTACCAGTAATGAAACAATCCGTTTCTCCACATCCTCACCAACACTGGACCATTTCATTATTTTTTTTTAACCGAGAAAAGCTCTTTGATGATCACTTAAGTATTTACGGGCCTAACTTAAATCCACTAGGCTGAGAACAGCTCCACTGATAATGCGAGATGAGTGAGAAACTCTCTCGTAGGCGCTACACTGGAAATTTTTTTAACAGGTGAGTGAGATACTTCTGAACTATTCGATCTTGACTTTGTATGTGCCTGTTGACCTTGTCTTCTAACATTCTCATCATCGCTGATGGAAAGTCTGATTGTAAAATATAGTCTAGAAGAGACCTAGTTCTTGTTTGGGAGATTCGCTTGTCTCTCAGACGGTTTTCCATTTTGTCTTGTTTTATATTCTGTATTGTCATTCTCGTGTTTAGGTAGGGTGTTTTCTTGTTTGTTTGGTTTTGGTTTTGGTTTTGATCATGCTTCTGTGATTTTTTTTTCCTTCTTCTTGGGGATTCATGCCTTTTGTTCAGGTCTTGAAAATTCCCTTCCATTTACCACTTTGAGCTTTGTCTCAGGGGAGCCCTCCCCAGTAGCGGGACCATAGCTGTCTTTCTTTAAACATAAGCCCATGTTCACAGCAGTTAAAGGAGGAGTCTGTGGGAGGTACTTAGAAATTTCATGTAGGCTTCCACCAGGCAGAGTTCTGGTGGGAGGCAGGCTGGGAACAAGCCCTTTGGGTTGAGGTGCAGGTGGGTGTGCCCAAGAACACGGGGTGGCCCGAGGGGGCAGACAAGAACACGAGGCATGGAACGCAGCCTGAAAGAGCATGGAATGCGGAGCCCGAGAACTCATCCCCGCCCCAGCTGGTGCGCTCACTACCCATGCGATTCTGAGCAGGTCCACGTCAAGATAATGGTGTAAAAATGATGCTCGCATGGCATTTCATATTTAAAGGATTTCGGCTATTTTAACTTTTTTTTTTTTTTTTTTTGATTTACGATACTGCTTGAAACTGGTTCTCCATTGGTAAAATGGAGGTAATGCTTCTTTCTGCTTCACAAAGCTGCTGGAGAGATTAAATTGAGAGAAGCTTTGCGAGGCGTAGAGTGTCACATAAACGTAGGAATAACACATCAGAACCGTATTCTGCCCAATTACCGATGAGGATGCCGGGCCTCAGAGGACCTCTGTGACTGGGCAGAGGTCGCTTTTCTAGCAGTCTGGGAACAAACCCAAACTTTCCAACTCTGCCTTTCCACGTTGCTGTCTCTCAGCCCCCCCCACCCCCACCTTCAGGAAGGACAGCCTGGTAGTCAGCAGCACTTGGGTTCTGGAGGCAGACCAGCCTGGGTTCCCGTCTTCCCTGGTGGGACCTGGAGTCAGTTACTTAACCTTCGCAAGCCTCAGTTTCCTCATGTGATATATGGGGAGATAACAGCACTTCTCCGTCACATTAGAGGATTAAGTGAGATCATGCAGGTAGAGTATGCTTTTCGCACGATAAACACTCAAGAAGTGAGACCCTTTATAATTATTTTTGCTTCCACAGAAAGCAGAAATGGAGGCAACTTAACTTAATGGAGGCAACTTAACTCAGGGGGAGGCCAGGTTCTCCTACAGGAGACTCTCTAGGGTATTTAAGCAGAGCCTTCCCCTGCCTTGTGTGCATATGTGTGTGTGTGTGTGTGTGTGTGTGTGTGTGCGCGCGCGCACATGCGCACGTGTTGGGGGGGATCCCAGTGCTTTGGACAAGAGCTCAGCTTCCTGCTGAGTAGTGTCGATGATCCTTATGTTGAAGCAGTAAGAAGCTCACATGGCACTTCGCCATTTTAAAAGGGTATTTTTCTACATTAACTTCTGGAAATTCGCAACAATGCTGTGACATCCCAATCCCAAGTGATTGTCTTTATCACTGTTCCTGCTTCCTGATGAAGAAATAGGCTCACAGAAGGTAAATGGTACAGCTCATCAGAATTTCTTCTTAATCTTTTATAGAAACAATGTTGAAGATATTTTTCATTATGCTTTCTCATGTTCCTTAGATGAGTACCCATCAAAGTAAAGTCCTTGTAGAATGTAGTGACAGATAAATGCCCAAATAATCAGAACTACGTGACCTGGCTTTACTTCCCCTTCTTGTCTTGGCAATCAGAAGACAACGAGATATATTCAGTACTCAATCTCAGTGGTTACGTATTTTGGTATTTTGCACTGTGCTGGGACCAGGGAAGACCAAAGGAAAGTGGAGGGCAGAGTCTGTGCCCTTCTGCAATTACGATTTTGCAGGGCGGCCAAGTGGTGGCCCGAAACCCATTCGGTGGGTGCTGCATCGAGGCCTCCCTGGCCCGGAGCAGCCCTGATTCACCTTGGTGCTTGGACTGGGCCTTCTGATAACCCCAGCCCTTACGTCCACTACTTCTATAGACTTCCTGAAGTCCTGTAGCTAAGGGCAGAAGTGCCTAGAACTCTGGCTTTCTGTAAAGATGTATTAGATAGGAACCAAAGAGAAGAAAGCAAGGCTTCAACACAACTCTGTGTGGTGCAGCTTGGAGCTTTCCCGGACAACAAAGAGCGCCCTCCCACCAACCTCCCGGCCGGCTTCTGCAATCGAAATCCACAGGCGAGACATCTCCAGCTCACCAAGGCAGGCTGGACTGGGAAGAATAAAATTAGGGCCGGTGAGGGAGCCAGGATGACTTGGGAGAGGCCGGAGTCTCCCAACTTCTTCTGCAGCAGTTTCTACCTGATTGCATTTGGAGAGTCAGAAATTTTGTTTGTTTTCCATCGCGCTCACTTCCGGTGCACCGAAGACCACCGACACGCCTCCGGTTGTGTCGCCATGTGCTCGGGACCCTCATTCCGGACCACCTGGCTTTCCAGGTGGGAAAGTAACCGTGGGAGAGGCCTGGACCCCACCCGCCCCCGAGTTCCTGAAAGCGGTTTCGGGTCCCCGGCACGCTCACAGCAACGCTGTTTCCTCCAACAAGTGAAGCCCGAAGTTGATGTATGGCTCATTTTCAGTACACAATACTGCAATTTTGTGAAATGATAGCAGTATTGATTCCAGAAGATTTTCTCTTTGCCGAAACCCAGGGCCGAGGTGCTAAATGGAGCCTGAGAGTGAGTAATAGCGCTTCGCACTTCATCGATTTAATCGGTCTGATCCTCCACTTTGATGTAACTGCGGAGGGCCCCCCTGCCAGAGGCTGGGTCTTTGTTGCCCGGTTCACAGGCCCTCACTCCTCCAGAGGGCATTGACTGCGAATACAGAGCAGACTCTCCAGGGGTCCACACAGGGTCACTAGGAACTTAATCACTTTGGTCGTTGGGAGATGTGAAGCCTCTATGAGGAATGGATTTTGGATTCTGATTCTAAATACATTCACTGTCTCCTTCTAGTTCCAATCTCAAGTCAGGAAATGAAAAGCTACATTCAAGATTGAAAAGAAAGCAGAATGAGTGAATCGGTGAATGAATGAATGAATGAATGAATGAGAGAAAAAAGAGAGGAGGACAGAAGAAGAAAGGACAGACAGAAGAAAGGAAGGAAAAAGGAGGAAGGAGGAGGGAGGGAATAACAACAACAAAAAACCCCTATAAATCCAGAACGAGCACTGTCACTGCCAGATGAGCCACGATTTTGAGTGGAATTTAATTATTTGCCAGTTCCAACATTAATTCAAGACTGGGATTCTTCATGGTGAAATCTGAGAAGGAGGCTCCCTGTTGAAATCACGAGGCTATCTGCCCATCGCCCTGAGTACTGGCTAGAAATTCTTTAGAATACAAGATACGAGGCTGGCCTTCTCAGTCAGGGGGAGGCTGGTGTTTGGGGGTGGAGGTAATGCAGCAGTCTGAGAGATTTTTAAATGATTATAAATAAGGAATGGCAGACTAAAAGGGTTGGGATAATAAGACTCGAAGGAGAAATTGGTGGGGGTGTCTTGATGGGTAAAATCTGCTTTCCGGGTCCGTGTGGAAGGGGTTGGCACCACTATCCCATTAATTTATTCACTCAACAGATATTTATTATCTATTAGGAGCAGACACTGCTGGTTCTTCGGAAGGATACAGGCTGGAAGGAGGAAGCAAATATTAAATGAAGCAATTCAAATATCCATGCGATCACAATGTGCCCTGAGTTTTTTAAGGAAGAAAATTCTATGAGAAGCAGGGGTTCCCGATTAGTTGGGGTGAGCGCAGGGCCAGAGAAATCCCTCCAGATCTGTGGAATGAGAGGAATTCGGCGAGGGAGCTGGGAGAGGACTTGCCCCGTGTTTGTCCGGGAGCTTGTTGTTTTGAGGGGCCAGGCAAGGCCAGTGTGTGGGATCTTACAGGGGCAGGAGAAGGGCAAACTCAGGTTGGGGAGACTGTGGAGCAACGGTCAGGAGTCTGAAGGTTATCCGAAGTGTGATGGGACCCTGCTGGCAGGTTTTAAACAAGGAAGTGGTAGGAAATGAATCACCTTTTTTGAAAAAAATACTTCTTAGTCCATAGAGTGCAAATTGGCGTGGAGATGAACTAGAGAAGTGGGGGACCAGTGAGAGGTGACTTTGGTCATCCAGGCAAAAAATGATGGTGGCTTTGCCCAAGGTGAGAAGGAAAGAAATGGCCTGACTGGGGTTACAGTTCGGTAGAGTGGCCAGGACTTGGTGATGGGAAGCGAAGGGCGAAAGACCCCTAGACTCCGAGAGGAGGTGGCACTCCCCAAAAGTGGGAAGGCTGAGGACTGAGGAAGAGAGAAAGGCTTCCCTCCTGACCTGGAAGCACATTCGTTCTCCGAGGTGGCTGGATGCACTCTCCCAAGAGGGGACTGCCACGTTTCTGCACACTCTGGGATTGGGGATGGCCTGTCCACCTGCTCCCTGGCTCCCACCCCCACCTACCGAGTGTGTGAGCTGAGTGGCATTGACGGGAAGGCCCTGCCGATGCCAGGGCTGCAAACCCGGCCAGGGGAGAAGCCCCCAATCAGTGACCTGAAAGGAGAAGCTGGTGGGTCTGAGCTTTGGAAATACACATTAATCTTCCCTCTAGTGACCTCAGGACACTTGGGAGAGGAGTCCTGAGTCCCCCCAGAGCTCGTTATGGGACCATGATTTTGACTATTTATTCACATAACCTACTTTTAAAAACTTGTATACCATAAGACTGCCTAGTGCAGTGATTTCCAAACTTTTTACCCATAACCCACAAAGAAAATATATTTACATGCCACTCACCACACATGCGCGCGCGCGCGCGCGCGCACACACACACACACACACTTTCCTGAAGCAATAATCACCCTTACTGCATGTAATACACTGATCTCTTCTATTCTGTTTCATTGTAAAAACAAGGGGCGGCAGTGGGGGGGGGGGGTGATATCTCAATCCAGTGAATGGATTTTATAGCTAATGGGTTGTGACCTAAAATTCGAAAAGCACTACTAGCCCAGGGCGCAAACTCCAACTTCTAGGTGTCAAGCAAAAAACAACAAACACAAATCTATGCTTCCCGGTGCTCTGCTTGACTTAACTCCTGGGGAGCCGTCAGATTGTTTACATTTCGTCTTTAAACAAACACATTTCATTTTTACTTCTTTCTTTCGGGGGATGTTTCTACTATAGCATAGTGGCTGACGCCCTCATCGTCATGTCTGGGAAGCTGTTCTACGATATAGAAAGCGACAATCCACTGAGGATGCAAATTTGCATTGGTGGACCACCGACACTTCATCGAGAGGAAATTTCTTTAAAAAAAAAAAAAAGAGTCATGTTAATAATTGGTCAGGGTGGCCCTCTGGGTTTCCTAATTATCATTCGCTCAAGATAAGTGTCTGGTGACTCTCCAAGAAGGGAAAAATGGTAAGAACATGCATCTGGATCCGTAAACTAGAAGCAGACATTTTAGAATTGGGTTTGTTTAAGCAGATACTCATTCTCCTGGGCCGATGCCACCAATCTGAACACAGCCAAGTGCTGGGGGAATGCGGGAGAGATGGGGGGAAATGCGGGGCCCAGTGCGGAGTCAGCTTATCTTTGGCATCAACTGGGCCTGACCCTCAGCCCCCTAAACAATGTGCCTTAGAGTCTCAGCCAGCTTCACTTTTAAAACAAGGCCTTTTTTAAATCTCTAAAGTAAACAAAGGCATATTGTAGAAAATGTATCAAACACTAACAAAGCATAAGAAAAAAGAAAGAGGGAGGGAAGGAGGGAGAGAGGAAAAGAGAGAAGGAAGAACTAAGGAATAGAGAGAGAGAGAGAAAAAAAAAGAAGGAAATTAAACTCAACCGAAATCCCATCCCCTGGAGAAAACCACTAATAACATTGAGGTGAGTATCTGTCAGTTAATTCCCCAAATTGCTTCTGATCTCATGCACACACGTTTCCCAAGATTAGTTCTTGTTCTTTCAGCTCAATAAAATTCTCCTCGTCTTCTCTCTGACCTAAGGGCTTCACTTGAATTCTGGTTTACGGCCTTCAAAGGTCCATGATTTCACTGAGATTGTGTCTCATCAGCCTTGCTTTAGATAGATAGATAGATAGATAGATAGATAGATAGATAGATAGATACATACATACATACATACATACATACATACATACATACATAGGTACATAGATAGATAGATAGAGATAGATAGAGATAGATGATAGATACATAGTTAAATAGATTTAAAACCCCTGACCATTCCAAACTCAGCTTTGGTCCAATAATTACTATATAGAATGAGGAGTGGCAATTAACAGATCACAAAGCTTTTGCTGTTTTCCACTAGACTTCTAAAAATAAGACTTCCTAAGGGCGCAAACTCCAACTTCTAGGTGTCTAGCAAACAACAACAAATCTTATTAATGTTATACCCCCAAGATCTATCACAATCTTATTAATGTTATACCCCCAAGATCTATCACAATGCCAAGCACATAGTAGGCACTCAATAAATGTTTTTGGAATTGAACTGAAGAATACCGAGTTCATCACTGGGTCACTCCCAAGGACAGACTGAGAACATTTATTGATGATTTAATCTAGGCAGCGGGCTTTAGAACACATGAGTCAGGCTAGAGTAATTAACCGCATCCCCCCCCTCCTCCCCAAATAAATAAATAAAAATAAAGGCAGGCCCAGTCCTGTCTGTTTGCCAAGAAAGCCATTATATTCCCTGATGGGAAATCCAAAAATTCTCTGGTCTCAAGATGGCAGAAGGCCCTATGCAGAAATGCAGGGGCTATGGTCACCCTTGAGGGCACAGGGGCGGTCATGCGCTAACCTTCGTGACATCTGGATGGCAGCTGAGAACTGGAGGCAGATTCTTACACCATCCTCCCTCTCTTTTTTGAAAACGTTGCCCAAGAGTTTGGTCTCATTCTTGTAGTGAGAACATGCTTGGAACATTCCTCATGGTTTGGGTCTTATCTTTTATCACCTTCAATCTGCAGTGACCATTATGTCTTTGGCTTGGATTTCCAGGCACGATCGTCTGTTCTGGGCTTCAGAGGTCCATTTACCATTGGATCAATTGACACAAAGTCATTAGTGCTTTTCAAGGTGGACGCTGTCTCTAATTGCTAGAATTGGCCCTAAGGGAACGAGTCACTAGTCACTAGTGTATCCTGCCCCGTGATATCTTTCTATTATTGATTTAGGGTAATTTAGTCCCCTGAGCTCACTCCTTTCAGATACAATCACCTGGAAGACGCATCTGATGACCTCATATGTGGCGAAACCCTCTGGAAAAGTTTTGCAATATTGACCAAGATGCTCTGTCCCATTAAATCCACCTCTGCGAATCTGTCCTAAGGAAATCTTCCAAAATACTTTGAAAAGCCGTATGAAAAAGATATTCACTTTAGAGATGTTTAAAATAATAAGACAAATGGTGGTCACCAAAATGTCCAATCACAGGGAATTCAGATCAATACACTGTTCATCCAATAAGATTGAGTATTATTAGGGAAGTGGTTGTCAAGGTCACATGAAAATGCCCATCATCTTATATGGTCTATTTTAATGATACAGTTACTCTAACAAAATTAATTCATGCTTGTTCAAATTCCCCATACCTTGTCAACCGTTTAGTTTTTTTTTAAATCAAGTGCATAATGGCAAATGGCAATGAGAGTCTACACATTTTCTGTGAGGCTGCCGGTAGTAAAGGGGGCCGATCAATGGAATGTTGGTTACTCCCCCTTCTTCTAGAACAAACAACACAAACAAACTACTTCTCCCTCCTCCATCAAATTCCTCTGGTCACATAAAGTCCGACATCTAGTGAGACTCAATTTTCTCATCTGTAGGACCGGGATAATATCGACCTCACTGGATGGTGGTAAGGGGTACACACGATGTCAGGGGTACTTGATGCAGTGCTCGGTCAAGCGGGAGTCCCAGCACAGCCTCGGTCAGGGGACAAAGGCCTTCTGCCGTGACCTCCAGAGGACATGGCTACACACTAGAAAGGGGGACAGCCCATGACATTTGCTCTTTACATTCTCTGCTGCTGAAAAGCACTTGGATCCTTAAGAAAACCACCTGCCTACAGCTTGGACCCACTCAGATGCCTTTAATCACCCGACTAAGCCTAACGCTGGAGGCGAGCAGTGGCTTCATGAAAGACCCAGGTTCTCAGCGTCTTGGGGGACAGGCCAGAGCAAACCCCATTCTGGGGTGAAATCCAGCACGCCCAGCTGGCCCAGCAGCTCGGCCTTGCGGTCCAGCCTGTCTGTCCCCCCACACCCTCCTCCTCCTGGCCCTTACGCTACTACTTCTGTCTTGCAGCGGTTCTCGTCCTCGAGCAGGAGCTGCCTGACCCCACGGTCAGTTTCCACTGCTAGGTTCCACCACCTCCCAGCGCCTGTGTGACGGGGTCATTGACCCCTCCAGTCCTAGATGGGAGGGGCTCCTGAAGCCACCCCACCCCAGAAAACAGGGGCCACATGTCAAATACTTATCGAGTTCTCACTTTGGTTAAGGCCCCTTGTCAACAGCTCAAGAACGGGATGCAGGATTGCATGTATTTCTCTCCAAATGCATGACACTCTTACAGGAGCCAGAAGCCATGTGCTCTGATAAAATGCAGGAAGCGATTCCTACCACACTGGGTCAGATCTGGACAGGTAATCATGGGAAGGGGTGGGCGGGCATTTTAGATGGAGGAAAACAGCTCGAGTAAAAGCATGGATGCTCAAACTCTGGGCCAGTGATTGAGAAGAGGGTGTGGTTCTATTAGATAAAGCACAGAGTTAGAAAAAAGTGGGGAGAGAAGGGGATATAAAAGTGGACCAAGGACAGGCTGTGAAAGGCCCTGAGTGGATCGTCCTGGCAGAGCCACCAGAGTGAAGGGCTGAGAGCGATTTGGTTGGGACAATGGATTGGGGTCCTCGGAAGACCTCTTCCTGCCTGATCTGAACTTTGGTCACCCAATCTCCCCCGTTAAACTATAAGTACTCCCCGAGAGAGCTTTGAAAAAACACGAACTAAAACCATAGTCAATTGAGTCAAGTATACGAATTACCAGCTTGCAGTAAAGACAACCAGAGATGCCAATCAACCTCAAGGAAGGTGTCCAGCAACCCCAGGAGTCCGGGGTGGCCACCCGGCACCATCGGTCATAGTAAAGGTCAGAATCGATAACCCGCACACAATTCTACTTCTTTATATTCATCATGTAAAACTCTGGCCCTATGTGAGGACTTGGGAATCACAACAAATTTTACAAAAATGTGTTCACATGTACATTTTTTAATATTCTGCTTTATTACCTAAGAACAAAACATGTAAATTTCTCAAGGAAATATGTGTTATTCTTTGCGATGCTCGTGCAATATTCCATGGTATAGTCGTATTATGCGACCATTTCCCTATTGATCGGCATCGATTATTTCTACTGATTTTATTTTCTGCTGGGCTAAATTTTGCCGCATATAACTATCCCAGTACAAAGACTAGTGGTTTTGTTTTTATGGAACAGAATTCCCAGAAAGACAGAGGTCCCCACGCTTCCATGTCGGTGAAGGTGGCGTCTCTAAGGCCTGGCTGCTGCGGCCACCCAGAAACACAGTGGAAGTAGAGACCAGGAGCTTTTCTGAGGTTTGAGTCACCCTAACCACCCAGAAGACCTCAGTAAGGGCTAGAAGAGACCATCCCTGAAATATTGCCTGTTGGATGGTTTCACCATAAAATTTAATATGACTCAGCCCTTCTTTCTGCAAGACTCAATTCTGAGTAACTCTGATGACCACAGAGTAATAATGGCTGACATTTATTGAACTTTAACTGTGTCCCAGATGCGGCTCTAAGTCCTTTGGCTGTATTACTTTATTTAATCCTCACCACAACCCTGTGAAGTAAGTCTATTATCGGATTCTGCAGATGAGAAAACCGAGGCATAGAAAAGTTAAGCAGCCTGCTCGAGTTCATGCCCATGTGAACTATGTTTCGTGGGGAGGGGGTGCTGCTAAGCTTCGAACCCAGGGATCCTTGCTTCTGAGCGCACCGTCTCCCTGCTGCGGTATCTGCCTTTCCCTAGAAGGTTTTATAAGGAATTTTATCCTCTTTATTTATTTTATCTGTGTTTTACTGTAACACTGGTTGCAAGTGATCCTCTCTCCCTTGGGTACCCAAGCTCCCCCTTTAAAATACAAGTACCTACCATGAGATAGCTTCGAAGCCAGCAACCCTTCACAATTCAGTATAAATTAACACTCTCACTCACTTCCTGCAGCTCGGGAATATCAGGTCCGGGAAAACGGAGACAATGGAACGCTAGGGAGTATCTATTCATAGAAAGAACTTGACCATGGACCATGACACTGCAGGACTCTGCAATGCAGGGCTCCGGCAGCCAGCGGCCATGCAGAGGGCACCCAGAGGCTGGGGAGGAGGGGCCGTCATTGCTGAGGAGCCGTCTGTAGAAAGGAGGGAGGCCACCAGAGCAAGCCCGCCTGCTTTAGAAATGTGCAGGGAAGCACAGGCCACTGAAAGCCGTCTCACGGTCAACCCGAGCGCCCTGTCCTGAGAACGGCTGGCTGTGCTTTGCCTCAGTCTTACCTTCTGGGCTAGTGATCAAGGTTCCAGCTACACTCACACTGGCACCTGAAAGGACATGGCCCTAAACAGTTCTGTATGCACAGGTGGCCACATTCCACTTGTCCTGCTTCCCGTTCCCCAGCCCCTCCACCTCTCTGGCCACATGGATGGACCAGGGAAGGGCACCCCTCACAGATGTTATCACCGCCCGCTCCCTCTACTCCGCCACCTGAATTCTCAGCAGCTGCAGTGGACAGAGGGCTGACACTTCCCACCTCTGCAACTCTGTCTTTCTTCTCTGCCTAGGGACGTTTTCTGGCACAAGGAGCTTGGTTGGAGCAATGGGGGTGGCGGTGGAGGGAGGCTTGCCGCCCCAGGTGCAACCCTCGACCAGTTAGGAGTGGGCGTTGGGGGATAAGGCTCCAGCCTCCCCTTCCTCCTAGTACGGCAGAAGGTCCCCAGAGGGATGGAGCCGTCTGTGCTCCTCGTGGGAACCTGCTCCTGAGCACGTGTTATCCGACGTCCTCCTTCCCCTGCCTCGTCCCCTCATCGTCCCAGCAAACCCTGAGATCGGGACTTGGTTGCAGCCAGGTAGGGCGATTCCAGGAAACGGGGCGAGGGAGTGAAGATGCGAGAAAGGGAAGGGTGTGTTCACGCACGAGCTGCTTCCAGGGAGGTTTCTGAGTGTTTACGCCATCCCACAGAGAGCCAGGGGTGCGGGGACAAACCCACGCCGCCCCCCCCTTTCCTCGTTGGTTGAGAACTGCCACTGGGAGAGAGGGTGAAATGCCTGGCACTTCTGCAGGAGAAAGCCTTCAGGCAAGATGACCCAGAAAGCCAACAGTGTGTAGGAATGTGATCTCCAGGTTGGGCCCGAGGGCTGGGGGCCGGGCGAAGCTAAAGCAGAGACCAGAGGGGCTGAGGCCTTCAGGGGATCCGTAACCCAGTAACCCAGCCCTGTGCCCCCTCCTTTTGCCTCAGATGATGCTACTTCATTTCTGAACACTGGCACCCAGAATTTGTCCTGTTTCTGACTCTAGAGGCAGACTCATGCTCTGCTTGGCTGATAAATATGCCCTCTTAGATCTGCCTTTCTCTCAGTTTACAGTGGATTTGAGTCTTTCTTATGTCAAAGGAAGGGAAAAAAAAAAACAAATAAATGGAATACTTATTCCGGCATTAGAGATTACTATTGCGGGATATTGCGCCATATCTTTTTTTCTGGTGAATTATTAATAAAGCCTGTTTTTGTTTAATGCCTGCTAATAATTTCTAAAAACAGATCTACAACTTCGGCTGTAAATGCATGTCCATGAATCACCCCACTGACACCCAAGTGTACGGTTAGCAGAAACATCCGACAATAAAATAACTTCATCTTTCCAGGCTTTCTCTCTGGGATTGCTGAAGAATGGCAGACAGAACAAAGTAGGAGCCAGGAAGGCGAGAGGGAGAAGGCGAAATAAAGCTGCCCAGGTGGGTCTCAGCAACCTTGTCCAATGAATAACAAAGGGGATAAAAATCTGGAAAATGGGTATTGAGACGAGCGACCTTCTCACTGCTGCTGACCTTGGGTCGGGAAGGGAAGGGAAGCCCCATGTGACTTCCCTCAAGCACCACGAGGCACCCAGCACTGCCCTCAGACCGACCTCGAGGAACGGATGTTCTGATTCCTAATTAACGAAGCAGAAAATTGAGCTGCAAAGCAGCCTGCTAAATGGCAAAGCGAGGAAATGAACCCAGGATAGTGTGGTGGCTTTGGCCTTGGCCTTCCAAAGACTCTTTACAGCCAGTCAAGGGACCTTAAAATTCACTACCTCATCTCTTCACGAGAGGAAGAAATAAAAAACTCGCATGTCGCCCTTTTCCTCAAAGAAGGGATCTTGAGGATGCGAGCAAAGCCACTGGCAATGTCTGCTTCGAGCTCCTCTCAAGGACATTCTGTCATCTGCCCTCGTCCTCTCAGTAAGAACCACGCATTTGATGCTCAACAGACTGACACGGTCTCAGTGTTATTGGGTTAGATTACTCTCACATGAAGCCCCTCATCGTTGCATATTGATTTAGTATCCACGGGGGTCAAAAACTGGGCTGGACGCTGGGGGTCCAATGGCGAGCTGAACCAGACATGGCCACTGCTCCCAGCCTGCTGCAGGGGTAAGCATGCCTCAGATACAAAACCATCTCAATGATGCCACAGGAGTTCATCTCAGGGAAGGAGACCCTCAGGAGGAGGTGATCGAGTTATCACAATCAGAAGCGAGGTAAGCATTCACCAGGGAAGAGAAGAAGAAAGGACATTCCAGGCAGAGGACTTGGCGAGGGCAAAAGGCCAGCGGTGGGCAGAAGCATGGCCGAGGTGGACGAGTGCGGCTGCTGAGGGCGGGGCCACACGCCGGAGGAGGTGGGCACCGGGGGAGGCCAGGCCTGCATCCTCGCAGCCCATGCTCGGAGCAGTGAGACGACAACAGGGGTGAGGAGCAAAGGTGGGGGATAATTTCGTTGGCATTGAAAGGATTCCGCTGATGGCCGTGTGAATGCTATGGCAGAGAGGATGCGAAGGGAGCCAGTCCAGAGGTGACAGCAAGAGTCTAGGGCAAGACGAATGGCAGCTCAACGCATGTTGGGGCGATGGAGACAGAGAATGAGAGCCAACATGAGAAAGATTCAGGAGATAAAATCACCCAGTCTCAGGGAAGGACTGAATGATGCCAGTCTGGGGGAAGGAGCAGATGGTACCAAGGATGTCTGTGACCTTTGCAGCTGAGTAGAAAATTGCAATTCACTGAGATCGGGGAGAGGCCCAAGTACGGTTTTGTGGGGGCTGCGAAGTCATATGTCCAGTCTGGACTCTGAAAGGCCTTTCGGAGTCCCAAGCAGAAAGGCTGAAGAGGCGGGTGGAAAGATCTAGGCTACAGAGGACGAGTGTGAGCCCTCCCCTTCACTGTGGACCTTAAGCTGTGGTCCTAGGTGGGTTCTGGAAGGAGAAGAGGCTTTGAGGGACCGTGTCTCCTTTGCAGGATTCTGTGTCCACCCAGAAGACCCCCAGCTGCCAGCAAAGATTGCATCAGAGGGGTAGGCGAGAGCCCAGAGGGAGCTGATGTCTGGAGCCCAAGAGGACAGAGAGCAGAAGGTGAGAATGACCAACGGCGTTCAGTGCTACTGGAGAGACGGCATGTTGCAAGTCAGGAAATGGCCTCTGGACTGAATATGGAGTTGACCTTGGGGAGCGCAGTTTTGTCAGAATGGAGGGCAGAAGATGCGGTGGCATGCACAGTAGGGTGCCCGCAGGGTAGGGGCTGTCCGGGGTGCCAGCACCACATCCCCGCAGCCCTCGTGAGGGTCCCGGAGCCCCAGCCGGTTCCCTGGAATCGTAAGGGCGTGCCCGTCTGGCTTCATGCCTCTCTGGGGCTCCCACTGGCACTTGGGGAGCTTGCATGTCTGTGTCGTGCAGGCACAGTCGGGAAATGCAGAGGACGCACGAAAGTGCCTCAGGAGGAGGATGCTCAGCGGTGCTCCACGCAGCCTCCCGGAGGGGCCTCTGGGCGGCACCCGCTCACGGCTGGCCTTTCTCTCTCACTTTCTCCCTGGGCTTCCCGGGGTCACCAAACAAATAAATACGCTCACTCAAGTTCCTGTCTCAGGGTGTGCTTTAGGGGAAACCAAAATGGTACACTTAGGGTACATTTCCTAGGAAGGCAGGAGGGGTTGGGGTGCCAAGGGGAGGAGCAGGGGGGTTCTGCAGCTGCAGCGGATGGGAAACAGAGCAGAAGGGGGACTGAAGGAAAGCGTCCGTGTTTGGTATCAAGACGGCGAGTCCTCGCCGATGCTGTGTTCTCTGTGACGTGAGAGGCCAGGTCATCTGCTGAAAAAAAAAAAAAAGTGGGCAAGAGGTAGATCACAAAAGTAAAGCATCTAGAGGAGGCTCAAGCGATTCGGACTGCGTGGGTGAGCCGGCCAGAGGAAACGGCAGGCTGTCCAGGAATGCCGAGGGTCCGCTGAAGGCGGCGATCAAGAATTTATGACCGGATTGATCTTCCCTGTTGTGTAACGTTCTCCAGTAGCCGTTGGCTGCTCTCAGGCAGGTGAAGAGAAAGTGACCCCGAGGGGGCCGCAGAATGTTGGGGATGGGGGTGGGTAACGGGAGAAAGTCACGGAAAGCATGAGCCCAGGCCAAACAAGGACGCGGGCGAAGCGACGAGATGGCTGGTGGCTTCCGACGTTAAGATGGATTCCGGCCCTTTCTGTAAAGGGCCGGGTAGTAAGGGTTTTAGGCTGTGTGGACCATACAGTCTGTCACGGTTACTCTACTCTGCAGCCAGACACAATACATACACAGATGGGCAGCGCTGCGTGCCAATAAAACTTTATTTACAAAAACAGTCACTGGGCCAGGTCAGCCCATGGCCACCGTCCGTGGAGCCCTGGATTGTGAAAAAGAGGAGGGTTCGATCCAGTGGCTTTAGAAGTGGTGTGGTGATGGTGAGGATGGGGCCCAGGGTGCAGCCGGGCTGAGAGGAGGGAGATGCTGGGAGGCCCGGGAGCCAGGTGCTGACACCTGCCGGGACAAAGAGGAGAGGAAGAACGTCGCCCAAGTTACCAAGGGGAGGCTCCGAGAGCTCAGCAGATGACGGCAGAGGGGTGGCCGGGTGCCAGGAGCACATCGAAGAAGCGAGGCGGCTTACCAGGGAAGGCAGTGATCATCTGAGGGGTCGAGATTCCAGAGGGGTTTCCAGACGGGTCGAGAGTCAAAGATGTGTTTGAGGCAGGCGAGGTGGCCAAAGCTTCGTCCCATCGAACAGCAAAGCTATACTTTCCATAGTCGGAGATAAATTACCGCCCTGCCCCCCGGAACCCAAAGAAGCCGCTAATTACCAAGAAAGGCCTCTCTCTGTCCCCAACCAGATCAATCTTCAAGAAGCCTATTTCCAACTCTGCCTCTCCCCTTGCTCTAAAGCCATCTACGGCTCACGACTGCCCAGCAGGCAGGTCCTAACTTCTCAGCAAGACACTGAAGTCCACCACCGTGTCTCCAGCCTATGTGTCTAGCTCACTCGCCATTACGCTTCAGCAAGCCAAACGGGGACCGTCCCCCATACTCGCTCCACGAATCTCACTTCTTCCCACGTGCCCTTAAACAGAAAGACCCTTTCTCTTCACCTCCAACTGTCCACACCGGCCAGCTCCCCCCAGCCCAGCTGTACCTACGCCCAGCAGGAAGCGTCCACAGCGCCCCGGGCAGGAAGTGATGGTGCCCCCCTCCCTGGCCCTCCGGAATGGGGTTAGGGAGAATTTGGAGCCTGTGCAGGCTAACAAGGTAGTGTCCCTTTACACCTGCCATTTTCAAACAGTAATGTTCAACCTGGGGGTGTCGGGGAGGGGGTCAGACAAGCAGGACGACGGAGGGGTCGAGCTGTCCTGGTGTCCCAGGCAAGTGGGCTCCAGCTCCCAACCTGACATAGGGCTTGGCGAAGCAGACGCCCTTCGGCGAGGCGCTCTGTGACCCGCACGAGCCCTTGGGCGTCCCTCGCACCGTCCCTCGCAGGCTGGCCGTCGCGGACTCCTGGGAAATGCTGGCAGATGCCGCTTTCTCCCTCCCACGTGCTCCCTGTGGGCTGCGGGAGCCCCGCTGCGTCAGCGGTTCTGGGCACTTGCGCTGTCCGGCCCACCGGGCTCGGCCCGCCTCCCCGCTCCCCGTGCCAGGGCTCGGGGCTGCGGACCCCCCACCCCCGCCCCGCCAGACTGTGACGCCGCTAGCCCACCTTGGCACCTCTGCGGCCCCGGCACAGTCTGCAGCAGTTCTGTGACGCGCCTGCAGGAGCCACCTGTGCTGTCCCTAAGGCTGTCTCCTCCTCTGGGGCGCGTAGGCGTGGCTCGCTCACCAGTTTGGAAAGACCCTCAGAGGGGGCCCTCCATAGCTGAGGCGCACTCGGGCCCTGGGAACCTGAGCAATGTGGTGCCCCAGAGGCATATTCAGAAAAGTAGCCGCTTTACGATACCACCACCCAGGCTCTGGGGCAAAGGGCTTCGTCCCAGATGGACCCCATCAGTGGCATGACACTTGGCCCCGAGAGCATAGGAGCCCCACTGTCACCAGGCTCAGTCCTGGATGAGCCCGACCCCTAAAGGAAGTACCATGGCTAGCAGCCCCAACAGCAGCCTCCCTGGCCTGCAGACCCCGCTCCCCCCAGAGGCCTCGAAGGAGCTGAACCTTTAAAAGCACGGGACCAAGGAAGCAGCAGCAGCAGCCCCTGTAAAGGGCGGCCTCTCTCACCGCCCCTCCTGGGCTCCTGGATGCAGATTTGGCCCTGGAGACTCAAGACTTTGGTGGGCGTGGATGCAGCTCCAGGCAGGGTCCAGCTCCCTCCTCTGGAACTGGAACAATCTAGAGGCACCCACAGGGGCCCGCTCCCCTCATCAATTCTGCATCTTCCTGAAAATGTACTTTTAAGCCCCTTAATTGCATTTCAGAGATAACCCTGCAAGCAAAGTGGCAGGAAGAGAAACCATAGAGAGAGGTTGGTGGTCAGGCTCTTTGTTTTAAATCAATCAAACATCTGCGACTAATGCAGCTTTGGGCTGCTCCTCAGGAAGCATTAGCCCTATTAGTGGGGGCTGGCAGGAACACAAAATGAGATATTTATGGGCTGGGCACGTGTGCAAGACCACGGGGACCGCGGGGCTGGGGAGCGGAATGGCACAGGTCAGCATGTCTGCTCGCCTCACCTCGCCTCGCCTGGGGGATCCACGCCGAGCTGGGGGACAGAGAGGCCCAGGTTCTCCGTCTCGGCACCACATGCACCCTGACACATTCGCGCGCGGTGGGGAGAGGGCTCCGTCTTTCAGTTCTAACTCCGACCAGAGCTGGGCCCAGGCAAGTCGCCCCATTCTGTCTGGGCTCCGAGCCTCAGTTATAACGTGAGAGATCTGGAGAGATGTCCCCTGAAGTTCCTTCTCTGAGCTCAGAGCAAATAAATGTGTGTTGTTGCTACTTGGAGCAACAACTGTCTGCTAAGTAGGGAATCTTCTGGTTAAACCAGAGACCCCCGCTGTGGCCTGGGAGCTGCCTTCGGGAGTCAGGAGCAGGGTAACAGTGAGAGAGGGGACTTTGGTGCTCTCGGAAGGAGGGAGAGGAGCTGGGATGGGAGGAGACGGAGCAAGGGTGGGGGTGAGAACACAGGCACCGTGCCAAACGGAGGGGTGGTGGGGAGCAGCTGGTGAGAAGTGGCCAGTTAAAGACAGGAAGCCCGAGCCACGATTTCAGGGGGTGAGAGCGCGTGTGGCAAAACTTCACTGTGCGCAGACCGTTCACACAGGTCCCGTTAGGAGCCACGGCCTCGTGCATTGTGCTCCTGGTCGTTCGGGGAGGAGAATCAAGAGGGGAACGTGCTCCAGGGTGGATGGAAATAGGAGCAGAGGTAACGGGGAGTGACGAGGACGCAGCAGAGAACAAGAAAGCCCAGCAACGCGCAGCCGGGCCTCAAGGGGCGACCCGCGGGGGGCGGGGGGTGGCGCAGAGCTGGGCACCACGGGTGTCACGGGGAGACAGAGGCGGGCCCACTCCCCCCTCGCTGCCTGGCCGTCTGCGATGGCCACCGCCACCTCGTTCCCAGGTGGTGGAGAGCCAGCAGGGAGGCCGCGGGGACAGACCCAGCTCGGGGAGTTCTCACACCACCTCAAGCTTCCTTCACATCCAATGCTCCCTCTCCCCCGACAGCCCCCTCCTTCCCTTGGCCTTTTTCTCTTCCTCCTTTAGACCTCGGCACACGTGCCCCATCCTCAGCGAGGTCCTCCCTGTCCCCTGTGCCTCCAAGCTGAAACCAACCATCTGGTCCCCTCTCCCGAAGCGCCCTGTGCTTTTCCTGTGCGGCGTCTCTCAGCTCGTCATGACACGCGCTCGTGTGCGAATATCTGCTAAGTCTCCGTTTCCACGCTCACTCTCGGCTCCCTCGGTGACGGCGACGGTGGCGGCGGGCACTGCCTCTGCTTCGTTCATCACCCTGAGCACTTTAGGGGATGCCCAGAATCCAGCTGGCGTTTAATAAAGTGTTTGATGAGTTAATTAATTAAGAGATATTCATGGAGCTTGATTTTTGGTTGAGTATTGACTGAATTGCCATGGATACCCTTGCTGACAGCTTGGGAAACTATACGGAGAGGACGGGGTAAGATGAGGGTCAGGTGGCTGCAGGGGACAGGGGCCGAGACCTGTCCAGTCACTCTCGTGCCCTGCTCAGCAAAGAGGTCCTCAGCAGTCAGCCACCGGCTTCTAGCCACAGCCCAGAGGGCGGACGAGACAGGCAGCACTGGGAACCCAGAATGGAGAAGGCCCCTGTGGGCAGCTGGCGACCCAGGGGCCCCCGTGGAGATGACCGCAGCCCACTTCACACGCCAGAGGCGGAAGGGGAGATGTGAGGATGGCCAGGTAGCCCAGCCTGTGGTCCCCTCACGCCCCTCCCCAATCCTCAGCTCGGCTCTTTTCTCTTATCCGACTGCTGAGGACTCTTGGCAGAATCCTCTACTTCCCACAGCTAAGTGGGCCCAGAAGAAAGCAGAGAGCAGCTCCCTCCGCTCCGCCCGCGACCTTCGCTCCTCCTTCCTGCCCCTTTGCATCATCCTCATTTCCATGACCCGAGCTTCCCTGGCCTCACCGGCCTGTGGGTGACCACGGATCCCGGTCATCTCTGATTTCCTAGGACAGGGCCTGGAGTACACCATGTGGTCGATAAACGCGTATAGCGTGAATGAAATGTGTATTTATGAATAAAGATGGTGTCGAGGTCCCCTGGGTTTCCTGGGGGACCAAAAAGGGGGGCCTGAAATAAAGCTGCTGCAAGCAGTGGGTGTGCAGCTGAACTCCAGGGGATAGCATCTTCCCTTTAGGAAAGGATGGATGGATGGATGGATGGATGGATGGATGGACGGACGGACGGATGGACGGACGGACAGACGGACGAACATATGGATGATGCTGTCTAAACCCATACTGCAAAAACCACGGTCTGTGGACCACCGGCATCACCTGGGAACTTGTATGAAAGCCAGAACTCCCAGCTCCGCCTGGCCACACTGAATCCGTGTCTGAATTTTAACAAGATCGCCATGTGGTTTGCACGTGCCCTGAAGTTTGAGAAGAGCCAGTCTAAACCACAAGCACTCCAATCTGGTCAAGCCTTGGGCTGGGGAGTGATGCGGGGAGGTCCAGGCAGAGCCCTTTCTCTTCTCGGACGAGAATCCAGTCGGCCTCAGATTCTACCTGGAGTTCTATTCCGGGTGGCAAACCAGACATGTGCCCAGGTGTGGTGGGTATTTCTCTTCAGCAAGACTGAAATCTAGTGTGAAGTCTTCCTGTTCTAGAGCATCTAAGGAGCCAAATTGCCCCCAAGAGTGGTGAAGAAGGGAGTTCTCGCTATGCCTATGTGTTTGGACCTCGGATCTGTGGGCTGAAGGCTTGCGGAGATTTCATACACAAAGAGAGGCATGATATCTTATAGTATATTTGGGATGCACTTGGCATCCATCTTTCTGAAGGACCTGCTGGGGCCAATTACCCCAATTATCTGGGACTCTTGCTGTTCAACATCAGCTCTAATTTGCTGGGCAACATGAGGCAAGGCCCTTGGCCTCTCTGAGCCATCGTTCCTCATCTGAGTAGCAAGAAGAGAAGGTTGTTGTACAATATTGGCTATGTTTGAGCCTAGAGACTATTTCTCTTCTCTTCTGGAAGGAGAAACCCTTTAAAGGACTCCCTTGTCTGAACAACTCTCCGGGCAAAAGAAAACAACTAGAAATCTGTCTCTGATGTGAAATCGATCACTTTAAAGCAACTCTTTGACCATGCTGTTTTGCTGCTCAGATGACTCTGGCACTTCCAAAATATGTTATATTTGTCCCAGACTCCTCACCGGGGGATCCAGTCACATCTTCCACATCTTTCTCCATATCATTCACCCAGGTCTGAGTCTCCTGCCAGGGACCAAGGTTGACTTTCATTTCTAAGTATGTGTGCCTGGGTTCCTGAAATCTCATCCTCCCTCCACCGCCGCCTCCAGGAAGTCTCCCCCGATCATCTCCTTCACTCCAGCCAGACATGAGTCCTCTTTCCTCTCAGACTTCCGTGCACTCCCACATAGCTGAATAAGGAAGCTGCCCGGCTGTGGCGCTCCCGGGGGGCCAGGCCTCTCCCCTCACTCCTGCGGCTCCTCTTGCAGAGCCCAGCACGGTGCCTGCCACGCCATGAGGGTATTTCTCACACTTTTTACTAAAATATCTCTAAGGCGGAGGACCGTGTTGAAGTCCTCTGACTCCTCTGGGAAAAGCGGCCTCCACTTCCCACCCCTCCACAAGGACAGCATTTCTTTGCTCCCGTGTTAACATTACAATTCGTTGACTTTAGCATTCCGCACAGCACATGTAAGCGTTTGCTTTCACAGAAACATCAGGATTTGCCCCCGTCCCAGTTGTCCAGCCCACTCGATACTCTGGGAAGATGGGCAACTTCCTGTTGCCCCTTCGTAAGAGGTCTAAGACCGAGACGCCAACTGTAAGTACGTGAAAATAGAACTGGACAGTGTCCGGAGAAGGCCACCTGCCCTGCAGCCGGCAGAGCGCCAAGCGAATGAGCTGAGGGGTTTGGGCTTTAAGCTTGTACCTCATTCTCTGGCAAAGCCCTCGAGAGTTTGCAAAATGCCTTCACAACTTGAATGCCACCTCGTTTGGGTCACAATGTAATGGAAGGTCGGGGAGGGGAGGAGTTATTATTGTCATTTACGGAGTGGTTCTGGGTTACCTGAAACCCCATAACTAAAAAAATGATGCGGAAAGAGCTAAAAAACCTTTCTAATTTTCCTAACACATGGAGCATCCTCTTATGAGGACAGCTGGTCAACCAACACCACTGGGTGGAATTCTACCTTTCACAGAGGACATGTGGAAATCTCTTGGGGACAAGTCAACCTCTCAGCCCTACTGAGGGTGAGACCTATCCCCCAACCTAATATATGTGTGTGAGTGTGTGTGCGCGCACGCACCCACCCCCACACACACACATCTCACCCTTTGGGTTTGCAAACTTGTGCTTTGAGATCAAAGTCTCAGGACCGCCTCTTTGACGCCAAAGGTGTCATCCATGCCAGCCAAGAGAATCTCTCTGCACATACCCTGTGCTGGGGGGCCTGCCTCCTGGCCTCGGGACCCTGAGACAGCTCTGAATACACCAGAAGGGCAGTTTGAGGGCAGAAGGAAGGAAGGAAGGAAGGAAGGAAGGAAGGAAGGAAGGAAGGAAGGAAGGAAGGAAGGAAGGAGATAGAAACTTTTCTAATAGTCTTTTACCCTCCTCCATTTACAGTGGCTCCTCAGCTTACAATAGGCTTACGTCCTGATAAACCCGTCATTAAGTAGAAGATGCACTTAATACACCTAACCTACCAACCATCGTAGCTTAGCCTCGCCTGCCTTGAACGTGCTCGGAACACTGCATTAGCCTGCAGTTGGCCAGAGTCACCTGACACAGTGGATACACTGTGCAGTAACGGCCATTTACCCTCGCGATCGTGTGCGTGGCTGGGCGCTGTGGCTCGCTGCCGCTGCCCAGCATCACGGGAAGAGACCAGAACTCAAAATTCGAAGTACAGTTGCTACTGAATGTGTATCGCTTTCGCACCATCATAAAGTAGAAAAATCCTAAGTCGAACCATCATGAGATGGTCCATCTGTCCTCCCTCCTCCTGGCCCACTTCCCACTTCCTGTCCTGCAGAGAGAGCAGCTCCTGAATTATGGCCTGGAACTGGAAACGAGGGTGAGTGGGAGTGACTCGGCTCTCCAGAAGAGCTCCGTTTCAGTGGGAAGTGACTCTGACCTTGGACACGGGCTGCCCGGAATCCTGGCCCTTAGGTTGCTGGCAGCAACTTAGACGTGAACCCTCTTCGGAGAGACCCCTGGGGGCTGGATGGGCCTGTGTGAAGGGATCAGTGACATGGAGTCGCTCCCCACAGCTCCACCCAGGAGCCCCTGACTGAAGGCGACGCTGCCACCTCTCCCTGCAGGGGACGGAGCTCCGGGGGGAGGCTGCGTGCCGAAGGCCTTTCCCCGGCTGTGTCACACCGGAACCACACCAGGACTCAGCCTCTTCATCTTCAAAACAGAAGACATCGCTGAATCCAGCCAGCCGAGCTTGGGTTACGGCGGCGGAGAATCGCATTAAGTCCTGACCCCAGCAAGAGGAAGGAAACTTAAATCAATGCCCATAAATGACTAAAACCGTGTAAACGGATCCCTTCGGTACAGGGAAGGACCAGGATGGCTTCGATTGGGGGTGCTGGAGGCACAGGAGGCCCCCACTTCCCTGGGGAGGTGGTCCGGGAGACAGCATGCCACCTGCTCTGCTGGCCACCGCGGCAGGTGCCAGATGACTGCTCACTAGCTCAGTGGCCCTCCAGGTCCAGGGGGTAGAAGGGGGCTTCGAATGTGGGAAAGGTAGGGACTGTGGCCACCAGAGATGACGCACTTCCTCCATGACCACGCGACACGCAGGCCCAGCATCACCAGAGCTCCAGCTTTTAAGAGAAGCTGGAAGTCTGGACTTACATGTGAAATTTCCTAATTTTTAGAAGTTGGCAACTAGTTTCGGTGAAAGAGCAAAGTCGCCTAACCATCTCGTCATGGACCACACAGAACACATTCTCTCTCTGTGCTGTGACTGCAGGAAATGGCTCCCCGGGTACAAGGAGTCCATGGAGGGAGCGAGCAGCCCCATGCTGGGGGAGGGAACGCCTCAGCCAGGGAAGCCAGTGGGTGATGGAGAAAGTCAGCAGCGGGGATCCGGCTGCTCTGAAACCTTGCTGGAGAGGCTCCCCTGCGCCCCGCACCCCCTCCCTGCCACCGGGGCCCTGTCCGTCCCCGCAGGCCAGCAGCTGCGGCAGGATGACTTGCAGGTTTTGCTGGCAAAGCATCCTTGCTCTGGCCGGGGCAGACGGCAGCTCCTCCAGCTGCCGTTCCCTTGCCCGGGCTGCCGATCTGTGAGCAGGACTGTGGGACTGAAGTGGCACCCCACTCCCTGACCACCCCCCCCCCCGCCTGTCCCACTGCCCCCACCCCTTCGCCTTCCCTCCCCTGCGCACGGATCTCCCTCCAGACTCAGCCTCCCAGCCATTCCCAGACTGGAGACTCAGTCCTCTCCCTGGGTGGATATTGGCTAATTGATTGGGCTTTTGTTGCTTCTGCTCCAAAGGCAGTCAGGAAAGTCTCCAGACAGCTCTTTGAAGAGGGACAATGACTAAGGCGGAATGGTTTCTAATCGTCCTAAATCCTGCTTTCCTGGAACGGGAAGGGGCTCCTATCATATCCCCCCCACCCCACCCTCTGCTTTCGCCCTGGGGCCCATGGAACCATCCAGCTTTCCTCACCTTGGGGTGTGGGGGCGGGGGCAGGAGAAGGGGGGAAGGGAGAGGCCTCCTCCCTAAAGGGTGGGGTCTCTGTCCTTGCACTCCATGACGACTGCACAGGACCCTCTCTCCTCTCCCTTCACTTAACAGAAATGTTTTCCTCTTTTTCAAATGTGAGATTAAGAAAGCCATTTCACAGTTAAAAAAACAGACTTGTAAGCAGAGGATCAGGCCGCTCTTAAGAAGGCTTTGTTGATTCTCCAAAATATTCCCAAGTGTTGATATAAATAATGACTGCTAAATTAAATGTTGCAAAAATAAATGATTCAAGTACACTGTTCCTTTCACAAGCCTTTCTGAATCTGCAAACTTAAGACTTACCGTGAAGTTTACCCTGCAAGTTTTTAACAAATTCTACTGAAAACATTTCAGAACTCTCCTCCCCCAAATAGAGAGTTTTGATACAGAAGAGGGGTCGACTCGAAGTGCCTGATTTCCTCCTCATAGAACCACTTGAGTTAATGAAGTTAAGATAAAAAGCATTGCTGTTTTCCATTAAGTTGGACTGCTCTCCAAAGAAATCGAGATCAAATATTTAAATATAAAGCCCCATTTCAAAACACGGCCATTACGAGAGGTCGGCTGGAACACTGCCTCCACTGCTCGGCGTGCGAACAGACCTGGGAACGTCACAGAACCTCGAAGCGCCAGTTTCCTTTAGGGAAGACGAGGTTAAAATAATAGTCCTGATGACTGTTCAGAGAGCCGCGTGCTTGCGATATGTACACGTTTCCCTTTGTTTATTGTACCTTCATAAAACGTTGACTACCTATATCGCTCACACCTACCTGCCAGGACTATTGGGATAATCAAAGGGGCTGACAGACATGGCAATAGCCAGTGACCTCTAGATCGCCAAGCGCGAGAGGAGGACACCACTGTCACAGAGCAGGTGGCCCTGCACGCCCATACCTGGCTGGCAATAGGCAGTGAGTGGGACGGTGGCCAGAGAAGAGGCTGGAGGAAGATAGGTCTCACCTGCACAAGCTGCCAGCTTTGTCGTTATTAACTTATCTACCTGTGATGTGGGCACGATAATCATCGTGTCACGTAATAAATGCCAACCAGGTGCGCAAACTCTGTCAACACGCCGGCCCGCACCTCCCTTCTCCCCTTACCCGTCCCACCCAAGTACCCGGAGGTTCAGCTCCTTCCCTGTGCTCCTGATGGCTGCTGAGCCTGCCCAGCCCCCGACTGCGCCCCCGCCTGCTTGTCCTGTGTGAGGTCGCCTTTGGGGCCGAACACCACCAAGCAAGATGACCCAGACGAGCCATAGCAGAGCCCGCCTACGGGTCCGGCCTCCGTCCTGATTCCAGGCCTTCTCAGGCCCCGGTCCCCCCGCCGCCCCGTCTCTGCGCACCCATCACCCGTGTTCCCTCTTTATTCAGGGCCCTAAACACCTCAAGCCTCAGTATCCTTGTGTGTAAAATAAAAATAAAGGAAATAAGATTCGAGATAACAGATTCGGATTAACAAGAGATTCAGGCGGCGGGGCAAGGACAGAGCAAGAGCCTTCGCTGCTGGAGCGTCTTTTCCTGGCTTCAAGCAGTGGAGTGATGCACCCAGGGTCGCAGAGACAGATGGGGGGGTGGGGCAGCCAAGACATGAGCGGAGGCAGCCTGACCCCAAGAGCATGTCTCACTCTCAGGCTGGCTGAAAGTGACCTGTAGGAGGCGCGGGGGTGGGTTGGCAGGGCTGGACCCCCAGCATCTCCATCTTCCCCACTGACATCTGATCTCAGTGCAAGCAGAGAGCTTGCTATGAAACGCGGCTTATGACAAGCCCCGCACGCGCACCCACACCGAGCGGGCACCCCAGCCTGCTCCCCTCCCACAGCCTGGATGCAGAAACAAGAGCTGAGCCAGCTCGCAGCCGCCCCCAACAGGGAGGGTGCGAGGGTGGAGCTGCGCCCATCTCCCTGGACCTGCTTTCCCAGTGCCGGTATATAGGTCACCCTTCCAACCCCTGGTGTGATGACTCACCCACCGCTCCCCTCTGTCACAGCCTGATAAAGAACTTGAGCCATTAAGAAATGGAACAAATTACTAAATGGGAGGCACGAGAGAAATGCGGGATTAAATTAGTCCATTATTCATATATCATAAATGACTCTTCTTCTGCCTGATTCTTGTCTCTGTCTCTGTCTGCTGGACTTGAAACAGGGACGGCCTCCTAGGATCAGGAGGGCAGAGGCTCAGAAGGCCCCACTCCTCATGAATGGGGACCCCAGGGGTGGCAGCCAGCTTCCAGCTGGGCCACAAGAGCTGGCCTGGCCCGGGCATCTACTGGCCGAGCCAGGGCTGCTCTCCGGGCGGCGAAATCTTGGAACCAAGTAACAGGGCTTATAGGGCATGGCTCTGCTACCCGAAGTGGTGGGCAAGGCTGAGAGCTGCAATGCGTGTGTCGCCTGAGGGGTGTGTCACCCACGCAGAGCATGTCACCTCTGAAGGCCATGTCACCTTTGTGAGCCATATCATCCCTCAGGTGTGTTGTCACCCAGGTGGGGTGACAGGCATGTCATTGCTTCGGAGCACACTGCATCCTCAGAAAATGTGTCATTCTTGCTCCGAGACACACCTTCTGGGGGTGTCTCATCCTTGAGGAGCGTGTCTTATGACGGAAAGTCTCTTGATGCCTTTCTGTCACAGCTGGAGACAGGACCGGCCTGGGTCTCTCCTGGGGTCTGTCCTGCTTGGAACAGGGCCAGGAAGGAGAGAGACCAGCCAACCCAGGGCCAAAGACCCAGGACGCCTGTTCCCCACGCCTGCGAGATCCCTGCCCTGCTCTCGGCCACGGCCCCTCCCTGTAGCTCTGCAAGCCTCCACCAACGGAAGGAGGAAGGAGCCAGGGGTGTGTCTCAGGGGGGCTGGGAGGAGAAGACTGGGAGGAGGCCTGATTCGGCTGGGAAGGAGTGAACCCTGGAGGGGGAGGGAGGGAGGGAGAGAGAGAGGTGCCTCCCCCTGCTGGCCACAGCTGGGAACAGTAAAGCTGGAGGCGGGGGCTGGGAAATGATCAAACACTCGGGCTACTGAGATGTTTAGCTTGATAACATGCAACTCCTAGGCCGAGGGTCAGGAATTCCCGCACAAACAGCAGTAGTCTGGGCTATCTGCAAGAAGGCGTTTTCCTAACCAGAACTTACTGGGATCGTACAAATGGCTGGGACTACTCCCTAAGCCGCCCGACGTCTTTTTTTGCACTCTAAAGGGCTGGCTGTGTTTGAAAGGTGAGAGGAGGCCGCGCCGTGGGGGAGTAGGGAGGGGGAAGGGGGCGCGAACAGCGTGGGGCGCACTAGTCCTTGCCAGCCAGAAGTCGGCACAGGTTCTTACGTAACGGCGGTTAAGCGCTGTAACGCTGCGGGGCTGCCAAGGGCCAGCGGCTCTCTGCACCCAGCCACGACCCCGGGCGAGGTCACAGATGAGGAAACTGAGGCCCAGTAAGCGACTGGTCCACGCAAGTGGCTGAGCCGGGATTTTAACGCAGGTCGAAAGAAGGTCGAAGCTCAGGCTTTGTTCACGTCGCCCCGCGCAGTCTGAATTGGAGCCCGCTCGGGAGACGGAGACGGACTTGCTGTCATCTCATTACTGCAGCCACAGCTGGCGTCCGTCTGTGGTGCCCTCCCGGTCTTGCCACACGGTCCTGGCAATGCCGACATTCTAATTGGGAGGAAGGTCAGATTTTTCCACATTCTCAGTATCCCAATTCATCGTGTCCACTTTGATTCTCAGATTTGATCACTTCCCACCCTTGCCTCTTGCTTAACTGTTCCCTGGGCGGAATTCCAGCCTTAGCCAAAAGGGCACCATTCCTACTGAAGCCAGAAGTCAGAACCTACTCCTGGCAGTCTCACCCAGCTCTCCTGCAGCGGGCTCACAGGATCCGCTTGCGGCCGACACGCAGAGACAGCGCCCAAGCCCGTCATTGAGGCTCGCTGGACCTCGCGAGCCATCTGACTTGACACTGATCTCTAGCTACAGCTTTGCAAATCGTTGCCTTAGTTCCCTTCCTTTGAATGCATTACAAAGTTAAAGGGAGAGAAAGAAGTCTTTTAAGAATCCCCCAGCTATCTTAATTAACATGCAGAACGTTTTTCTGGCAGTGCACAGGCTGTGATAAAACGGGAAGCTTCTTAACACAACATATATTTAATCTGTGGCATTCATTTCCACATGAAATTCAATCAGATATTTTAAGGGCGTTAACAAGGGCTCTCAGATCGAACTGTGAAAAAAAACGCAGGTGTGACAAATACAGTCAGGCTACTGAGTGAGGTGTTTTATCAAATGATGAAGATGTAGGGTGCGGTGGGGTTGAAAGACAAACCTTAATTCTAATTCTGTACATTGTCAAAGAGAGTAAGAGAATTTATTGGACAATGCCCCAGCAATCTAATGACCCACTGCCTCCGAAAAATCAATAAGACTTGCTCATTTGTTCTGTTTCTCTGGGAACACTAATTCGAGCCTGCTATGTGTCAGGCACAGGGGGGAGGCAGTGACTGAGGAATAATGCAGTTCAGGTCTCTGACCCCCTGCAACTCACATTCTAACAGGGAGAGACAGACAATAAGCAGGCAAACAAACGAAAATAGCAATTTCCAACTGGGCTGAGAAACAGGTAAGGCATCTGGGAAGACTTATTTGAGGCGAGACCTGAATCATGAGGAAGGGCATGCCCTGCAAAGAGGGAACAGCCTGTGCCCTGTTCCTGAGGCTAGAGGCCCCGCGTGTGGGGGAGGAGGGGCAGAAAGGCGGCCAGTGGAGCCGGACGTGGTGAGCGCTGAGGACCGGCATTCGGTTGGAGAGGTAAGCCTTCCGACTGGTCCTTTCTGTTTTCCAATGAAGGGTTTTGTCTGCTACAAATCCGTGGGAAAAGGATGGTTAGGTCGGCTGCTGGTGTGAGGGAAATAGCTCTCCACGGAGAGAAGTATCAAGCTGCATCCCAAATGAGGACGCCTGACTGATCCCAGTCCTCACTCAGTGTGAACGCCAGTGGAAATAAGGATTTAACAAGTGGCATATCTTTGTGTTGCTGAGAGATGAGGAAGGGTGTCTAAACATAATCCAAAACACATACCCTTCAGATGATGATTGGATGAACGTAACAACATCAAAATCAAGGATTTTTTCCCCCAAAAAACCCCACTTTAGACAAAGCTAGCAGCTAGCGAGGACCTGGAGAAGATTCTGCATTGCCTAAAACGAAGGGATTAATATTTAGGATAAGGGTTGGCAAAGTATAGGCCACAGGGCCAAATCCAGCTGGCTGCCTGTTTTTGCAAACGAAGTTTTTATTGGCATACCGCCACACCCATTCGTTTATGTATTGTCCATGGCTGTCTTTGTGAGCATCATCTGAGTTGAGTAGTTGTGACACACTGTATAATCCTCAAAGCCTGCCCCATTTCATATCACGTCCTTTACAGAAAAAGTTTGCTGACCCATAATCTAGAGTACATAGGGAATGGGCAGGAAATACACCAGAAAAAATGCAACGTCTTTAAATAGACAATTCACTGGAGAGAAAAGGGACTGGCTACACGCAATGAAATGAGGATCCTCATGAGAATTCGAAAGAGTGCAAATTAAAACAATAATGAGATTAGAAAGGTAGGTAATACCACGTGCTGATGATGATGGGCAAAAACGAGAACCTTCAGGCTTTTGGGTTAGAGGTAAAGTAATATGACCATTCTGCAGAGCTTCCTGGCTGTATTTGATTAAGCAACTTGAAGTAGCAGTTACTGAACCTGAGAAGGAGTCCCAGGAAAGGCACCTGTGCCCCACGCCCACCCACACCCCAGCCACTGGACGGCAATGCTGTATGCGAACACTGACCGCTGTCCGCCCTGCATGAAGCTGTCCCCTCCCTCATTTCTAAGAGAACCCTGATGAGTCGTTCACATGCTCCCCTTCCATAAACAGCCCGAGTATTGGGGAGGGAGGGAGACCTCAGCCCCAGCTCCAGGGCTGGGCCAGATTGCCTCAGCAATGGAAACAGGGCCAAATTCAGGCCATTGAGATTCAAAGCAAGGTTTGTCCACAGATTTGGGGGAAGTTGTTCCTTACTCTGCTGAAAGAGCTTCCGGAATCGGTTCTGTCTCTCTCTTTCCTTGGGCGTGCTGTAGCATTCTGGGCCTTACGTCTGCTTGGACAGAAGATGATGCAAATACCTGGAAGAGGGTAAAGGTGAAAAGAACCCCAGGAATCAGAGCTGGAATTTAGACTGGGCCAACACGAAAGTCCACCCATCCTCTGGGCCTCTAGTGCAGCCATCCAGAAATTATTTAAGCTGGTTTGTGTCTGCTTTTCTTACTTGCAGCTCAAGGCCTCTTAACCCATAGAAACTACTGGAGAGCTACAGGGATTAGAGAGGTGAGGGGATCTTGCTTCCAAGTGGAGACTAGAAGGAGGCAAGCCTCAGAGAAGCCCCTCCTACAGACACGCACACATGCCAGGCTGGTAAGGGAGACACAGGAGAGATGGCATGGCTGTGGGCTGCCCTGGGAAAGGAGGCCTAACCCAGGTGAGGCGTCTCCCATTGGCCAAGGGCAATTCTTGAGGAGGGGAAGCTGTGAACGTCTATCTTCCAAAGCTCAAGCCTCTGGGGCTTGAGACAGGGTCCTGGTGGGGCACCAGTGATACCCAGTGTAGTCGGTATAGTCAAATATCCCCAGTTCTCTCTGAGAAGGTGCTGAAGGAAGTGACGAGAGAAACCTGTGCCAAAGCCTTGCGGCCAAGACGGGGAGAACACAGCAGCAGATCAGAGAAGGGCTGCAGGCCATGGAAGGACAGGGAAGTCACGGCGGATGCAGAATATCGACATGCACGGTCACATCAGGGGAGTGTCATCCTAGGGATACCAGTGCGGGCAGATGACAGTCAGGAACCAAGTGGCCCCTGCACCACCACCAAGGCCTGGACGCCGCATGCCATCGCCCCTGGCACTCTCCCCAGGCACAAGGGGGAAGAGGAAAATCCCTGAGTTGACTCACATTAAATGTCTGCCCACCGGGCAGAATGTGCCTCCAGGACAGATACGGGAAACAGTTAAAGAAGAAGTCACATTGGTTTGCCTCCTCGATGTGCAACCACCGCATGTGCACCCTCGGACACATGAAAGGACGCCATTAACAGGAAAACACCATTAGCGAGTTCATTAATCATGGTCATTTTCACACTTCCATGACCAGCTACAATGCTGGTGGTTTAACTAAGGCCTCCCTATTTAATTACGGTGTTTCTCAATTAACAGTTCACCCCCTACCCTGGGCCTGCCCGGGCTTTCAGTTAAAGATAAAGCGCTCGAATTTCACAAATGTTCTTTGTAGGGGATCCCCCCTTACTTGGGCAAAGGGCCATGTCTGGTGTTACTAGGACAATCACTTGCGGTTGAGTGAACAGGTCCGTTATCAACAATGGTGCTAAGGACTTGGCCTTATCTGTGAACGCCAGGGTGATGAACAGCAGCAGTGATTTCCAGGTGCCTCACAGGGCAGCTGGGCAACCCTAGAAAACCCCTTCCCTTACCCTCAATCTTCTCATCTGTACAGTGGGGATAATGTAGTGGGGATAAGGATCCTCCCCAGAAATCTTAAATGACACGATGCATGTAAAGTGGCCAGGAAAGGGCTTGGCACACAGCACTCAATTAATACCAGGACTTAGTATATGTTAAATATTTTAAAAATGTCTGTTGATGCACCCAGACAAAAAAAGTACACATACTATAATTGTACGGCTTGATGAATTTCCCCAAACGGGAGAGACCGAAGTAACCGGCACCCAGATCACAAAAGAGAGCATCACCAGGGCCCCAGAGCCCCCTTCTCCTGTCCCTCCTGTCCCTTCCGTCCCCAGAATGGCGACTCCGCTCCTGGCTTCCGACAGCACAGGCTGCTCGCGCCTGGCTTCGCGTTTCTGTGAGTGGACTCGCACTGTGCGTCTGGCTTCCTTCGCTCAACGCGTCCGTGCCATTCGGTCCCGTTGCATGTAGCTGCACTTCATGTTCGTTGCCTTATACGGTTTCGTTTTGTAAATCGATCCGATTTATCCATTCTTCGGTGTCATGGACTTTGAGGTGGTTTTCAGTTCACGGTGATTCTAAACAAAGTTGCTATGAATACTCATGCCAAAGAGCTTCTTTACTTATTTAAACTTTTTCTTTTGGGATAATTGACAACGTGCAGTTGTAAGAAATAAGAGAGACCTGGTGTAACTTTTACCCAGGTTCCCTCGATTATAACATTTTGCAAAACTATAGTGCAACGTCACCTCCAGGATAGTGACATTGATACGATCCACACGTATTGTTTAAATCTCTCCAGGTTAACTTGTGCTCAATTGTGTGTGTGTGCTGCATTCTTTACATTGTTATCTCATGTGTAAATTCATGTGTCCACACCCACCACAGCTGAGACACTGAACAGTTCCATCACCAACAGCCAGCGAGGAACATGAGCAACTTGAAGGTGAATGACAGGTCGACGGCAGTGTGGCGAGACACCCTGAGCCAGAACCACACGACCACGTCCCCCCGGACTCCCGACTCTCAGACACTGTGTTGATCGTGTTTTGTTGCTTTAAGCTGCTAAGTACTGAAGTAATTTGTTATATAGAAATAGACTAATACTGATGCCTCTATCAGACCCTGGTTCAAAATACAGATCTCTGAGCCTCACCCCAGACCTAGAATCTGCCTCTCATCAACTCCCGCAAGCAAGTCGGACTCACGTTCTTTGTGCGAATCACCGCGCGCCACTCACTTCAGGCGATTTTCTCTTTTACCCTTGGTTCCACACTAAAATGTGGGCGTGACCACGTGAGCTTTTGTTTTTGTTTCCTTCGTTTCTTGTTTAATCTCTGGGCTAGGGCGATACACATGCAGCGCAGCCGCGGGCCCTCCGGGTGCCCTGGCCGTGGCCCCTCGCCATTTCAGCGGAGAGGGACTGCAAACTCCTGCAATGCGTTGCCTGAGACCCTTCTCTTCCTGCTAGAGCCCATTTGGCCGCCTGCCCTCCACAACCAACGACTGAGTCATCCTACCCTTGCCTCTTGGGTAGGATGACTCTGAGTGGCAAGTTCTACACGACTCCCAGAAGTCTCCAGCAGAACTGAATTCCACTCACCTAGTTGGTACCCTGCTGGAGAGCACACCATTCACTGGCCGCGTCCCCTCCCCTGGGCCACAGCCCCACTCCCCCGCAGGCATTGCCTGCACTGCCCAAATACTCGACTTACACCGATACCCTGTCTCAGAGACTGCTGGAGGAATCAAACTAAGATAAGTACCTCACGCAGTGTTGGCACATCGTATGTGCTCAGCTCATGTGTTCGACTGTATTTTCTAAATTGCATGTCTGGTTGGCGAAGGACACGAGAAAATTACTAGGCTAACGACAAACCGAGAAGGTATGTGCGGTGTCTAAAATCCAAGGACGCCTATCCAGACTCTCGGATATACTAAGTCGACTATGAAGCAGCAACAACAGTAACGATTTCGAGAGCAAAAAACCAGAAAGTGGTAATAAGGCAACGCACAGGACAGGAAACCAAATGGCCAACAAGTATGTGAAGAGAAGTTACAGATCAGCAGTAATCAGAAGAATTCAAATTCAAAGAAAATGTCTGTTTACCACCACCAAGACGGCAAAAGTTAAAAATGTAGGGAGGAGGGAACTTTCCACTGCCAGGGGGTACTACGCCGGTTCCACCTGTCTGGACAGCTTTTAGGCACATTTAGCAAAGTTCGGAATCGATTGGCTCCATCACCCATAAATCCCATAGAAATTCTCACAAAGTACCAGGTGGTTCATCGTGGTGTTTTTATGCTGCAGTGTTAGTAAAAGGATAGGGAAATGAGTGGATAAGTTAGCCGTGACGGCGCTTACTTCAGAATTATACACAGCACTCAGAAGCAAAGCAGGCATCTACAGATCGGCATGCAGAGTGAGAAAAGTGGGAACCAAGAAGAGATTTACAGCAAAATTCCATTATGTAAATTAAAAACTGACACAAGACAGTCCTGCATATTTTACAAGGAGATAGATACACACACACACACACACACAAGGACATACACCAAACACATCTGAAAGGGTGGCTGAGGGTGGCGTGGGACAGAGAGTAAGCATCGAGAAGTTTAAAAATGACTTAAATGAGAAGAGCAAAATTTTAAAACATAAGATGGTAACACAGGAGAGCATCTTCATGACCATGGCCTAGGGAAAGATTTCTTAACTAAGACACGCAAAGCACAGACCTTAAAGGAAAAGACTGATAAATGTGGCCACATTAGAATTTAAAACCCTTTGTACAATAAATGCCATGTAAAAAATTAAAAGATAAGCCAGAGCCTGGGGGAAGATATCTGAAATGTATGTAATTGAAAATGGAATGGTATTCATATGATTTCACTTACACGTGGAATCTAAAGAATCAAATAAATGAACAAACAAAACAGAAACGACTCACGGAAACAGAGAACAAACTGACGGTTGCCAGGTGGGAGGGGGGTTGAGGGGCCAGGTGAAAAACGTGAAGGGATTAAGTACAAATTGGCAGTTACAAAATAATCATGGGTGTAAAGCACAGCGTAGAGAATACAGTCCATAATACCGTAACAACTATGTATGGTGCCAGGTCGGTACGAGACTTATCGGGGGGATCACTCTGAAAATTAGACAGATGTCTAACCATAATGCTGTCCACCCAAAACTAATATAATACTGAATGTCTACTGTAATTGAAAAATAAATTTTTTAAAAATTTTTTAAATAAATTTTTTAAAAAATGAATTGGTATCATTTCTTGGTATCATTTCTTGGTATTACTTGGAGAACCCCCAAATAATAGCTAATATTTATTAAATTTTTACAAAGGACCAGGCCCTGTTCTAGGCACTTCGGGTTAATTAGATAAATTACGAAGCAATAGGAAGTTATAAATTGGCACAAGACATGCATGGACAACTCATGGGTCACTCTTTGTCACACTGCATCCTGACATCACAACATGCCAAAGGCCTGTCTGTTCCTTGCTTTGCATTTTGTAATTCTTCCTTAGAAGGAATGTTTGCCTTAAGGAGCCAGTATCTCAACCGAAGATCCAGACCCACTCTGACCCTCTGTTTCTTCTTTGGTAGGATGGTAATATCTCCAAGTGTGCTTTAAAATGTTTTGCACAGTATTTAACACGCTGTATATATCTAATAAATGGTAGCTATTTTGATGATACAAAAATAATAGTAGCTCACATGTAGTAAGAACCTGGTCTTAAAATAGATAGAAACATTCTCATTTAACCCCCACGGGCAGTTTTCCGGAGTAGATGCCATTAGTACTCCCATTCCACTTATTACACACCTAGATGGGCTCGTCTTGTTATGTACACTAATCACGATGCTTTGCATTTGCACTTGGGGTTCTGAAGCTTTAACATATAAGGCATGTCATGAAACACTCCACAGAGGCCAGTATTCAACATACTAAACAACAGGTTAAATTCCTGTGGAGGTTGTATCATTTTAATACAAGATTGCTCAGGATGACCTAGGTGGTGACTATTCCAAGCCTCGATCAGGTGGCAGCTGATTTATAGGAAAGATGATGTGGCTTGAGAGAGTCGCACGGTTTGTTCGCCAGCTGGAGCCCCTACTACGAGCCAGATCCTCAGTCATGATGGGCAAGGCCAGGATGAATGCGCCCTGTGGGCAGGAGCTTTCTGTGTTTGTGGAAATGCTTCTGGTGGCGGTAGAGAAAGCCTGGGAGGTCCCGCCGTCCTGGTGTTTGCCGTGGGACTCAGGGGTCACCAGGGCTGTAAACCCTCTCAACCTGCTCACAGGGTGGGCAGAGGTCACTCATGGGGTCTGAGGGACAGCCGGGGGGAAAAACCACAGCAGAAACAGAGGCGGTCGCATGGGGCCGGCGCTCTCATCTCCCCCTCCCACCCGCACCCCGCCCCCGGCCCCCCTGCAAGGCTGGCTCACCCTGCGGCCCCCGGGGCAGGGCCGCGTGCCAGCCAAGCCACCCCGCCGCCACCAACCGCAAAGCCTGTCTCTCGGCCCAAATTTCTGAGATGTAAGAGCTGACTGACGCGGGCAGGGTGGCTTCTTTAGACGTGGCAGGGGTGGCCCCGGCCGGCGACCGGGCATGTGCCTTCCACCCCTCCGCGCGCAACGCTTCTAGAAACACTTACGTGCTCGCTGTCCGCCCGGGAGAGACGCCCAAAGTCACGGCCAAGCGGCCACGGCCACGGGATTTGGTTCGCCATTGATCCGAGTCCACGATCTCCAGTAACATCTAATGCTCTCTCGGCTCTAAAACACTCAAGCCCGGTGTCACCTCCTCACCTGGTGCAACCAAAACATTACAGAAGGTAACTAAACCTTAGTTGACACCAATGACCCTGAACGAGCCGGGTTTGAACTGGGCGGGTCCACCTATCCGCACTCGCCTTCGTCTACCCCGGGTTTCGCATCAGCAGATTCAAGCAGCAGGGTGGGAAACAGTATTTTCGCATTCCCAACCGCAGATTCCCAACCGCGGATTCCGGGGAGATGAAGGGGCCACTCTGAAGTCAAAAGTCATATGCAGATTTTTGACTGCCCCGACTGGCGCCCCAGCGTTGTTCAAGGGTCACCCGTACACCCGAAATACAATAATGAAATACCAACAGGGCAAGTTAAAAAAAAAAACAACACTTCCTGTTTGGAAAGGAGGCAGATAAACCCCCAGGACAGCGCCTTATATTGGTCCTGAGTTCACAGCAAATTTCATCATTTCACACACTGTCACACAGCGGCACGGTCCTCTTAGCCCAGGTGCCACTGAAAGAGAGGATTCTTGTGATGGGACTGTGATAGGACCAGGGAATCCCATGGGCGTCACTCGTTGACTAGCCTCTATGGCGCAGGGGGGCCATTCTCTGGTCAGCAAACCTGGCTCCCAGGTGGGCAGGGACCATAGCCTAGTCATCTTTATATTCCTCATAGTGCTCACTGAAACGTGGTGCCTGCCCACACGAGCTTTGGTACATCGCGAAAATATCTGGCAAGAAGTTGAGAAAGCGCAGAATCTCAGTGCTTGGTGTGTTTGGGGAGAAGAGACGAGGAATGGAGAATGGCTGAGGTGTGATGGGCGGTGGACAGATGCCTGAGCCAATTCGTTGCCAAGGAAGGAGGCTGGCGTGGGTTGGAGAGCTGGTGTCTGCCTCGACCTTTTCTGCATGCTCAGGGGCCAAGCGAGGCAGAGACAGAGAGGCTTTGTTCTCCTCTCTGTACCCCTCTCCCTCAGGATAGGCAACCTTCGACTTCAACCAGCACGTGGTTTTGTCTTCCCTTCAGCTCAGGTAGGTTAAGAAAGGCTGCCAGGATTTCAGCTGTGCCAAGGATCCAGAGGCCATGTGCTGGCTCCGGGGTGAGAAACCATGACTGACTAACCACATCCTTCATGGACACAGGAGAAGGGAAGGAGCTCACATCCGCCATCCCCATTCGAGGCCCACCCTGACAGGCAACAGGCCCAGAATTTGAGTTTGTGCCATTGTTCAGCATAATCATGACATTACTTAGTGAATGTGAACGATGCCTAAGCAACGATAGTCCAAGTGACTTACATTTCCGTGTCCTCTCATTTAACCGTATGCCACTCCTGTGAAGAAGGAACATTATCTCCAATTTCCAGATGGGTCTCACAGACCTAAGGGGATTACTTGAGGTCACTTGCAGCAGACATGGTCAGTGCCCATCAACGTCATGAACACCAGCTCCCCTGTGCCTTCACTCACACAACCAGCCTCTGCGTCACTTTGTGGGATCACTGCCCTCGGACTGCCAGAGTCCACTTTGCCTACTCACAGAAGCACCTGGGAAGCCTGAGAATTTAGGTCTCATAGGGAAACTCTTCACCTGAGACCGTTGGGTACAAAGGTATACATACATGGTCTGCTTCTGTTGCCCTTAATGTGGACACCCTGAGGCATCACCTCGCCGACTGCAGAGCTCCCTGTGGAGCCAGGTGGGAGCCCTGTCTCTGCGGGACGTGGTTCAATGCACCACATTGTAACCTACCTGGCTCCTTCCCTGCCTAATCTTACATCCCCGGTCTCTACCAGCTTTTCCTGGGAGCATTTCTCAATAAAACATTGCATACAAAGGCTCGGCTGGGAGGTTGCTTCTAAAGAACCAGACCCACTTGGCTTTCAGTGCCAGGTCCTGAATTTGAATTCAGATTCAACAATTCACCGTGTAAACCGACTCAAAAAGAAAACCGCCCAGCAGAAACAATGACAATAACATAACAGCAAACCCACAAATGGAAAGACAGAAGATCCACATGAGAACTCTCTGCCGGGTTGTGAAATCGACCACCCACGGGCTAGCTCAAACTTTAACATCCTCGCCCCGGAAGGCCTGCAGACTCTGGTGTGTCCTCTGACTACATGCCTGGCATAATTATGGTGGACAAAGTCATTAGAAATTTGGAAGCTTGAAAGACTTTTCTTAGCCTGGTAATTTTTTTTTTTTTCTTCCGAACCTCTCTGCAAAGGCTGTAAGTTAATTGATCAGTCTGAAGCTCTGTGCGTTGTTCTCTTTTCGGCAGCCAAACGAAAGTGTGCATCTCTGATGTGCGAATTAACATCTTCCGCAGCTTCTCCCACTCGCTGAGGGAAGGGAGAGATACCCGCCACGGCACTTGCAGTTCACACGTTCTCACGCCAAAGTGGCACCAAAACGAAATGTCTCGAGTCGGGGGCGTAGGGGACAGAGTAGGGAGGAGAGCTTTCTCCCTGTCTCGCCATTTGGAGAAATTATCCTAGAACAGGGAAACGAAATAGCATCCTTGCTAACATAACCTCATGCAAAAAGAAAGGAACAAGACTCGTGACTGTCCGTCGTGTGTGATGTACCTAAAACCTCACCCACCTGGTCTCCCCCTGGAAATGCTAAAGTCCATGAATCTCGGGAATAGCCCTTGCTCAACCCTTTCCCTGCCCGCCCCCAACTCTCTCTCAGCCCACACCTCACCCCTCCCCACCGCACCACCCACACTCTCAGCCAGAGAACTTTTACAGAAAGGATCTAAAGCCTGCTCCTGAGTGACGTGATCTAGGGATTATGTGAAGAAAGAGGACATCAGTGATTGGCTAAAGAAGGAGGAGAGTTTGCAACGTTCTTTATTCTACTTGGAAGAAATTCTACCTTGCATTGCTAAAGTCAGGTTCTAGGTTAGTCTTTGCTCACGCCAACTCAGAAGCGAACAGCTTTCAGAGGGGGCCTGGCTCCCTTCAAGAGCACTCGCCACTACAGATTTGCTTCATTGGTGGAGGTTTTCACCAAGAACAACACAAGGAAACGTCAACCAGCCAGACCCCTGGTCTTGCCTTGCTTACACGCCTTGAGTGTTTTGTTTTCTGATTCCCAAATATATCTGGTTCACCTCCCACCACGAACACGATGGGACTGCATTCCTGGGGCCCTGTGGTCCTCTGAAGATGTGATCAATTCTAGCAATAAGTTGTCAAGGTAACATTTAATTGCCAATGCAAGGTCCTCCAGAGTCCTCTTTTCCCTCTGGTGTGATGACTAGCAAGTCAAGATAGCAGTGCTTTTATCAGTTTTTGATCCCTGAGTGACTACTCTGAGCAGACCCTTTCCATATCCCTAACGACCCGCAATGTACATGTGAACAAGTAAGAAATTAATTTTTGTCGTTTTAAGCTACCGAGATTGGGGTTGTTTGTTACTGCAGCACAACCAAGCCTATCCTGACTGATACACTCTGTTATCCTAGTTTGGATAACTCCTTCAGAAGTATGGCCTGGGTATTGTACACATCACTTCCACCTTTATTCCATTAATCAGAATGTATTTATCTAGCTGAAAAAGAGGCTGGGAAATGCAGCCTTTCATCCAGACAGGTATGTGTCCAGGTAAAAATTGTACTACTCTGTAAAAAGGAGGAAAATAGTATTGGAGTATAGTTAGTAATCCCTGTCAAGAGGTATAATAAGCCAGTTAGGCTCTGGTTAACTAGTTTCTCCTGCAGGCAGGCCATGTTAAGAAGAACAGGGAGTTCTGGTGTACAACAAGTCTTCACTTAACATCATCAACAGGTTCTGCAACTTTAAGTGAAACACTGTGTAACGAAACCAGTTTTACCATTAGGCTAACTGATATAGACAAGAGTTCCTATGGTACCTCATTGTCTTTAACAAAATGACATTAAACAAAATGACGTTACCAGATGACCTGCTATATTACAGAATGGTTCTTTTCTCCCTCTCCCCGCCAGAAGCCTGAGTAGATTTCCGGCCCCCTCCAACCCCCAATATTTACTGTGGGAACTTGATGGGGCTCCTGGAGGTAAATTGCACAATATTATGGGGTTCCCCTTTGACTGAGTCCCTCTGGAGTTTTTAACTCTGAGCTGTCCACACTGAGCTCCAGTCATTTGGCACTTACCGTTGAGCTCTTGCAACCTCGTTCCTGGTGTCCCATGGAGGTTTCCCCTCAGGAGTCTCTGCTCAGGTAAGCCGGCACTCCCTTAGTCACCTGTCTGTCTCTCCAGCCTCGCGGGCAATGGTTTGCCTCTTCTCTTTTATGCATCCAAGAAGAGTTATTGAGTTTTCAGCCTATTCAGCGTTCTACTTGCTGTTAGGAAGGAATGGAAACTTCCAAACTCCTTACACACGGAGCAGAAACCTGAAATCCCTGAATTTTTACAGAGAGAATTTCTGATAAACCAAGTGTTCAGGGATTCACACACACACACACACACACACACACACACACACACAACAAAAAAAACTTGAGCTGGCATCCATGTCCCTATTGTTACATGATTCTTGTGGCTTTCGGAGGCTCCACTCATGGCTGCCTGGGTCCCCACTCCTCCTTCCATTCTCCCTACAAGCTACTGTGTGGATGGAGGTCCCTCTTTTTTCCCAGAAGGCAGAGGCAGGAGCCAGGAGGAAGGCATGATAGGTGGGGACGAATGGCTCCCTCTGCCCTTTGAATGGATGTCAGTTTTCTCGGGCGACTATGCAGTGTCCCCTGCCCAGCACTGGATTCATGATGTGGCCTGAATGCAGTTGGGGGCTGGAAGGTCAGGAAGACGAGATGTACAACCAGCCAAAGGCTGAAGGTGACCCTGAGACAGAGTCAGCTAGAAGGATGCTAGTTCCCCAAGAATCCATGGTCATCAGGCCCAAGAGCTTCTCGCTTATCAAGCAAGACACACGCACCTTCCCATGACAAAAACAATAGCAGCGAGGAGAGAACATTTTTCTGTGCTAAAAGTAGAAGCAGCACAAAGAGAAAATGCAAAGCTGAGCTCCCTCAGCCCTAGGCGCAGCCTTCTCTCTGCCCAAAGACTTGTCCTGGTTCTGCAAAGGGCTCCGCAGCAAGGATCCACATGTGGTCCAAATGGCCTGGCTTTTACACTCTGGCTGGCTCAGGTGCCAGTGTGAGCCGTGCTGGGGTGCGAACTTTGGCGAGACAGGTGCAGAGGAGCTCCCAGCCAGAGGCCGCTGACCGCGAGCACACAGCTGCCTGGCAAGTCCCTCCTCGAAGGGAGACACCTCCGTGTCCACCACACAGACCAGTACACCCTGATGTCATGTGTGGGGCTGAAGTTCTCGGCAGGGCTTTGTTTGCCTCTCCAAACGGACAAGCATTTGAATACGTGCTTAACCACTTCTAGCTGCGGGGCCCTATGTCTGACTCTAAATCTCTGATATTTTGTTGTTGTTGTTGTAAAATGAGGTGTGAAGACTCCATGAGTTCATGACATCGGAGGCCCAGGGTGAACATGTACACCTTTCTCCTCCCTCTTCCTGCCTCTCGTACCCATCCTGAAGGAGGTGGCCAAGATTCTCCCCTCCTCAATTCTCTACAAACACACATTCTCCATCCTCATCCCTCTTACTTTTTCAGGGTCCAGGTACCTACCCGGGCTGTAGGCTGAGGGCCTTCTTTCAGAGCCTCTGTCCATATCCACAATTCCCAGGGGCAAAGATATTTAAGAGAACAGTTGACCAAGTTCCCAACCCCCGCTCCTCCACTTAACTCACTGGCGTCCTGAAACTTCCAGGCTGTATTAGCTTCCTATGGCTGCTGTACAAATGCCCACAAAGTCAGTGGCTTAAAAATAGCACAAATTATCTTCTAGTTCTGAAGTTCAGAGGTCCAAACTAGATCTCTCTTGACTAAGATCAAGGGATCCACAGGGTGATGCTCCTTGCTGACAGCTCAAGGGGAGACTCCGTTTGTTTTGTTTTGCTTTGTTTTGCCTTGTCCAGTTCGTAGAGGCCGCCTGCTTTCCTCGGCCCACGGCCTCTTCCGCCTTCAAAGCCTGCAATGGCTGGTCGAGTGTTTTGTCCCATCACTGTGACTTCGACGCTTCTGAACCTCCCCCTTCAAAGCCGTGATGACACTGAACCCACCTGGATAATCCGGGATCCTCTCCCTGTTTTAAAGTCAGCTGAGTATCAGTCGAATTCCATCGGCCGCCTGGATTCCTCCTTGCCACGGAACACAGCAGATTCCCAGGGTTCAGGGATGAGACATGGACATCTCTAGGAGACGCATGATTCTGTCTCTCACACAGGCCGTGGTCAGGATGCCTTCGCGGGGTCTTCTCCACACTATCCAGCCAGAGGGAACTTTCAGAAGACGAGCCAGTCAGTCATCCCCTGGTTACGCCCCTCCACTGATATTAAGAAAAGAATCTTTAGCCAAATCCCCTTGGCCTGGGCTCTCTGGCCTCTGCCTCTGCCTTTGGCCTCATCTCGAGCTATTCTCCCCTCTTCCCCCAATTCCTGACCTATAAGCACCAGATAGTCCTTCATCCTCACCTGGCTCCCAGCTGCCACCTGGCCTTCGCAGAGGCTGTTCCCTCTGCATGAACTGCCTCCTCTTCTGTCTCCACCTGTTGAGTCTTTCTCAGCTTCGAGGTCTTGGCCCAAGTGTTGTTTCCTAAGAGAACGTCCCGACCTCCCAGATGAGGCTGCCCGTCCCTCTTCCCTTGCGTTTGCCATGATTTCACTACTAATCACATGTGAAAACTGCCACGAGGACAATGTGGCAGTTTTCTCCCCAGAGACGTGCACATCTAAACCCCTAGAACCTGTGAACTTGTTATCTTAATGGCAAAGGGGCTTGGCAGGTGTGATCCAGTTAAGGCTCTTGAGATGGAGAGATTAGCCCGGATCGTCCAGGTGGGTCCCACAGCATCACAAGAATCCTTATAAGAGGGAGGCAGGAGAGTCGGAGGTCAGAAGTTGGAGTGATGCTCTCTGAAGATGAAGGGGCCCTGAGCCGAAGAATGCAGGCAGCCTCTAGGAGCGGGAGAGGGCCCGAAACAGACTCTCCCCTGAGGCCTTCAGTAGGAACCAGCCTTATGGACACCTTGATCTTAGACTTCTGGCCTCCAGAACTGTGAGACGGTAACTTTGTGTTGTTTTAAGCCACAAATCTGCGGTAGTTTATTACAGCAGGAATAGGCAGCCAATCCAGACGGGAGCTGACTCTGTGCCTGCTCCACACGCGTCCCCCACGCCCAGGACGGTGCTCCCTCTTGAACAGAGGCTCAGCAGATCTCTGGTGCACGAACCTGGCAGGCGCTCGTGAATGGCACAGCCAGCCCCCAGCTCCTCACTGCTCGTCACGTGTGTGCTTTCGCGACACTTCTGTTGCCCAGAGGAATTGCTGTGGGAAACCACTTCTCAGAGTCAGCGTGTAAAAGGCAAACAGCAGGAAGTTAGGAACACAGGCTACAGTGTTGGTAGGGATGGGCAAGTGGGGAATGCCACGTATCCTATTATTCTGAAGGTGGAAGGGACCATCGCTGGCAGCCCAGTTGCCTCTGGTACTGAGGAAGAGGCTGTCCTGCGGGTGAAGGCTTTCCCAGGTCACACAGTCATGGAGGCCGAGCGGGGAGAACTTCCGGAGTGTGGGTGCCCTTTGAGGTACATGGTCACAGGGAGGTGCCCGGCCAGGAGGAGGCTGCATGGACAGGCTCGTGGGGGTGAGTGGGGGTCACCCCCGCACCCCAGCCCCTAGCTGTACTGGAAGCACAAATGAATGGAGTTCACAGCCAGAGTGTTGACATCTCCTCTCGAGTTAGGAAAGCAGAGAACCCACAAAGGAGGCCCAAGCGCAGTGAGAGGAAGTGGGTGAGGAGAACGAAGTGGGGGTCTTGAGGAGGAAATTCAAACGTGTCCGCCATGTTTATGTCCTTAAAAATATAATGCTAACGTGTGTTGAATCTGAGAGTGAGTCGTATTATCCTCTCACTTTTTCTGTGTTTAAAACATTTTTAAAAGGATAGAAAATGGAGAAAGTACTGCTCTCTGATATGTATTCATAGAGGAATCACACTAATTCTCTATCACAGACACAATGGTTTCCACAGGGGCTCACTGCCTGCCCCTTTCTCCTTTTCCTCCCGTCATTAAATAACTTTCTCTGTTTATAGAATTTATATAAGTACAGTTAGTAGTCTTAGCACTTTTTAAAAAGTCAATGAGTTTTCTTATCAATTTAATTATTTCAACACATTGTTCGAGTTAATTAACTTTCCTTAAGTTGATTAATTTTTGTAGTCAAAGAAAAGATTTTAAGCGCAACAAAAAAGATTTTTAGAAGTCAACAACACAAAAAATGCATGTTTATTATTGAAAATCTAGTTTAAAAAATATTTGTCTGTATTTTTCCAATCACCCTATTGGCCACTACCCAGACACAAATTCTTAATATTTTGTATTGTTCTTAAGTACAGGTGAAAATTATATAAATTTGTATTCTTTTTTTTCCCCCTTAGCATTGAACCAGAGGCATATTATCATATCATTAAGAACTCTTCCGAAACATAATTTTAATGAATCTATAAATTGTCTACACGCCCCAGCATTTTGCAGGCTGTGTGGTGTTTCACTATTACTATAGTCCTGAAGCAAAACATCTTTGTGTGTGAAATCTTTGACCCCAACTGTGTTTATTATTCCAGGGCAGTTTCCTAGAATTGGAGTTACCAGGCAAAAGGGTGTTCAAGGACGTCAGGTTCCTCATACCAGCTGCTGAGCTGGAATCTAGAAAGAATGTAACAGTGTAACGTGGCTTCCAGAGCCTGTCTCTCTGCTCCGAGCAGCTTGTGCGACAGACGAGCACCTCAGAACCCTACCTCGCCGGTCGAATTTGCTTTTCCTCGATCCTTAGTGGACTTGAACTTTTTTTCCCCCAAATGTCTTGAGCATTTTTATGTCTCCTGTTTGCCTGTTCATAGTCTTTGCCCATGTGATCTCTGGCGTCTCTGCATGTTGTCCCGAGCGACAGGTGTAAGCCCTTTACCCACTGAGGACAGCCTCCCTTTGTCTGCTTTCTCTTTGAAAACCATTTTGCCCACATTTGCCATTTTCTTCTGCTTTAGGTAAACAGATCGCCACTGTGATTCGTTACATTTTCCTGGCTCTCTGGATTTGGGGGTAACAGACTGCCCCATGAGCTCAGTTCTGTAAAGAGTCCAAGAGAAGTCATTGATTTTCAGGTGGTGGTGTGTGTGGTTTTTTTTTTTTTTTTTATTCTGCTTTTTCTCAGTTAAGGATGGGGGTAATGACTTGCAAGTTCTTTACATGTCAGAGCCGAAACCAGGAATGATTTATTTTTTTCAGAAGCTTTTTAAATTCTGAACTCAATTTCTCTAATGTTATAGGACTAGTCAACCATTAAAGAAGTTGAATGTGTAATTAAAAGACTCCCGAAAAGAAATCTCCAGGCACAGATGGTTTCATTGGAGGAGTCTACCAAACATCGAACGTTTCTAAAACGTTTTTTCTTTTTTAATGCTCTGCCTGAATGATATTTTTTTGATCTAATCCTCTCTTTCCATTACCACGAGTTTTCATTTTAACCTAAAACGTATTTCTAGTTCGTACGTCCAGTTATGCGTTTCTTTACGGCCTCAGTGCCCTCCTTAGTGAATCATCACACTTCACATTTCGGCACATTTTCTGTTCTTCCATTTGGAGCTTTCGTTCCCCTTCTCTTTCTCTATATACTTCATGACTTTGCTTTTAGAATTTTAAACGTGTGCAGATAGAAATGAATGAGCGGCATAACATGGCCCCTGTGGATTTTCACCACCATCAATTTAAAAAAAAAAAAAAGAGAGAGAGAGAGAGTGTGAGAGCGCGAGTCAGCGGGACGACTCTTAGCCACTTCCCTGCTTTGCTGCGTTTATTCCGTTCAGGGGCCGGTTGCCCCAGCTCTCTCTATCGGTGGCTGTGGAGGGGCACGTAACAGGTGCCAGGATCTTTAAACATGGCACGGGGGGTTTATTGGAATCAGGATTCATGCCCTCATTCTGAGCACCTTGTCACCCTCTTCTGGACTGTAGCACAGTTAGGCAAATAGGCCAGGAGCAGCAGGGCAGTGTGGCACGGTCTGGGTCAGTCACTTCCGCTCTGCTCTAGGCCAGCAGAAATCTCGGGAGGTCCCTTAGGCCAGGATTCCTAAACCAGGCCGTAAGTCCGAAGCATGAGGAAAACTCATCAAATACACATATTTCCTGGCCTCCACACTGAGAGGGCCTCAGAAGTTTTTACAAGACCCCCAATGTCATTCTGCTGCATTACCAGTTTGGGAGACCTTCAATCCAATGCACACCCCTGCACTGGAAGCAGCCCACCTCTCTAGGTCTCAGGGCCTGTGAGAGGACTTCTTTCTTTGGAGATCTTTTTTTTTTAGAAAACTCTTTGGGGTCACCCCTCTGCTGGTGTTCAATTATGAAGCTTTCCCGAGCAGCTCCTTCACCTCCTGAGTACACAGCCAGCTCCTGAGCAGGACGACCACAGGGCCTTGAGTCAACGCAAGAGATGGGAAGTTGGCTGGAGTTTCATTTCTGGGTGAGCAGTATGAAAGCTATTGTTGCCTAACAGGTCCCCAGCTCCACAGCCAAGTTTGGGATTTTAAAAGCAGCAGACGGAGATGCTGCTGTTTGCACCAGGACCAGTCCTGTGTGTCTCCTTTGGTCAGCGATGTTCACAGCCCTGGCAAGCAGGCCAGACTCTCACAAAGCAGTGGTCTCTTACTCCCCTCACCAGGACCTCCCTTGCTCTCGCTGGGAGCATCTCCCGTTCTGACTCCAAGTCCATTTCTCCAGCCTTGTCTAGTTAGCTCCCAACTCCTGAGCACGGCATCCCTGTCCCAGCATTTGCTGGGCAAACTCTCCTGTCCAGAACTCCTCATACTGGTCTTTGCCAACAGCTTGGAGCTTAGCAGACAAGTGGGTTTTCCATCTTCCTGATCCAGTCGTGGTCAAATTTGCTCAAAGCAGCACCAGCTCCAAACTCTCTCCTGCACTTTGTCCCACTCTTGATCTGCTGGAGCAGCTAGTGCCGAGAGCAGCCAAAGGTGAACGTGGCAGCTGCCCTGGGAACCCAGGAATGGAGTTCCACGGAAGTGAGACCTATGACCGTCCTAGTCTATTCTTAGATGCGTGGTTCTGCTCTGCAAGCATTTTCCTTCTGTAACGCGGACCCAACCACACCCCGCTTCCATGGAGGAGCGAGCTGGACAAGCCCCAGGAAGCATGGCAGCCAAATTCCATGAGACCAGGTCACCATGTGGGTCTGTCTGTCTGCCTTCCTCGCTGTCTGAGAAACGGGATCCTACACTGTCCTGACAACCACTGAGAACCCAATTTTCTTGGGATCTCATTCTCCTTGGGCAGGTACGAGGCCCTTCCACTTTCCTCTCCAAGGCCCTTTTAATACTCAGTCGCCTCCACCTAACCAAGGAGCAGAGCGCTGTCCAGGGCCCCACCGCTTAACCATTCCTGAGGGAGATTGCAAGGCTCGTTTTCTTTTGATGGCACCTCAGGCCTGCCAGGTGCGCTTGCACAGCTCCACGGGATGCCGTTGACACAGACTGGGGTGAAGGAGGCAGTGCCCTGCTAACCCTGACCCACCTGTGTCATGTGACTAACTCGGGGTTGGGCAAACTGTGGCCCACAGACCTGCCACCTGGGCACACCGCCCCAGCCATCCATTTACATATCTTCTCTGGCGATTTTTGCACTGGAAAGGCAGAGACTGTATGGCCGACAAAGTAAATAGAAAAGATCACTATCTGGCCCTTTACAGAAAAGGTGTGCCAGCCCCTGCTCCAAATGGCAGGTGCTCGGTATATTCTTTCACCCCATTGTCCAAATCCCCCAGCTGTCACACCTGGCTGAGGGCCTCTCCTCGCTGGGCCTTCCCAATGCTCCAAAATCAGGTCAGATGCACCGAGATTTGCCTATAAGCTCTGATCTCATCTCATCTTGCAAGTCATTTAACCTCTCAGGGCTCTGTCTCTCTATGGGAATGGCGACCTACCTCATGGATGCTGGACCAGTGAAATGGCCTATGAGACCTGTAGGCAGTTATTAAGCACATTCTACATGTGATGAAACTGAGGTCCGAGAAGTGATTTCTCAAGGCTGAGAGGGGCAGATGAACTGGCTCATGAAAACATGGGGCACACAGCTGTCCCCCGCTCGATGCTCATTTTCCGTTTCCTTTCTTTGTCTTCCTACTCTCTCCCTTCCCACCCCTCCCCCCAAACTTACTATCAAACCCTTCCTGAAGATATGGCCAGGGACCCTACATCTCCAGGCCGATCCTACACTATTATTTATAATGTCTGGCACGAAACTATGCAGAAGGAAGACCAAATGAAAATAACTCTGAAAGGAATGAGAAAGACTATTTTGGTTCCAATGTCCCAGTCACCACTTGTTAGGCTGTGTGATCTCGGGCGAGTCACTTAACCTCTCTCACCATTGTTTTCCTCCTTTATAAAGTGGAGGTTTTTGGAGATATCTTTTAAATGTGCCTGGTCCCAAACCCTCCCTGTATACACTTCCACATTTGCATGGATGAAATCCAAAATCTTATGAGGTACGCGGAACGGGTAATAAGGATGAAATTAGGTATTTGTGGCACCTTTTATAAAAATGCTGTGCTTTCTCTGTCTTTATCCACAGGATAGTCTCTGCGAGCCTCATCATGAGGTCACTGCAGTTGTGTGTCCTTTTAAGTCGTCATTATCAGGGAAGGGACCTAATACTTTTTCACAATGGTAGATCTCTTGGGAGCTCTGTCCAAGGCCATCATGATTAGATTGCCATGAAAACTTTAAAAGCTCATTTTTAAATGAACCAGCTTATTTGTTGCTGCTCCTTGTTGCCTGGTCTCGCTACCAGACAACGGTTTAGAAAACGAGGAAACCCTTGCTGAGCCACCCAGCACATTAAAAAGGGCGGTGAGAATGCCGGCTGCCCAAAGGCTGAGGGAGGGTCTCCGCGTTTTCCTGTATCCAGGGCCTTACGTGCGAGGCTCAGTGGTGTTCATCTGGAGTGCTCAGGTCTTATTCCTCTTCCTTGGTTCCCAGCTGTGTCTACAATAGTGAAGGCTGCTCAATAGGTGTGTGTGTGTGTATGTGAGAGAGAGATACCTGACTTAATGGCCTCCCCCTTTCCTCACAGGCCAAAGATTAATGAATGATGAGGACGATATCAGCACCAATTCACAGGTCACCAGACTGTGATTCTCAGAGTTCCAGGTCTTACTTCCTCAGTGTAGTAAGTAAATCCATTAGTATCAGCTGATTATTTTTAATTCCTTGTCAGCACTGGAGAGTGGAGATATGGAGGAAATATATCAGGAGCATCACCTTTTAGGGTTTTAATGGGTTAGTTTTAGGGAATCATGAACAGTTTCCATCACGAGTTTAAAATCACTCAGCCCTCACATTTTTTTTTTTTTTGCTGATTTCCAGACTAATAAGACTTCGTTAATCTTATCCTATAATTGGTGCCGCGGGGTTCTGAGCAATGCAGGATACTGGGGTACTTCACTATCTGAAGTTGTTGGAACTTTCCTGATTTATGAGAACTTGGTATTTCTCAAGAATTTAACCATTTTGCTTTTGTTGGCTTGGGTAGTAAAAATTCACAGCACTAGGGCTATTAGATTACAATGAACCAGCATGACTCTAACCGTAAGTATGAGAAATACAATTCCAGAGAGGGCAGAGGCCTCAGGAAACAATGGACCAACAAAATGTTGCAAGCTTCTGGAACCACTGGTAGACAGGGCAAGCAAGGCCTGTGAGGCCAGGAAGAGCTCAGGATAGAAGGGCTTAAAAGGAAGCGGCTTTTGAGAGATGAGACAGAAATGGTTTCCAGACAGGCTATTGACTGTAAACTATATTTGGGTTTTATCTCAGCTAAGTTTGGGGGCCTCGGTCTCTAAAAAGAGTGCAGATACCACAGTGCTTTCCCCGCATTGTCTAATCCCTGTTTACACTTCTACAGTAAAGTGAGATATCCACAGACTGTGGCCTGTGGCCACGGCAGGCTGACGGTAAGTGAAGTACAGAAACCAGACGCGAGCGCGTCTTTCAGCAAGACGAGCCTCTACCTAGCCGGGTCTCAAGCTTGCGCAAAAAGATCCCTGGAAAACACTGATCTTGAAGTCTGATCCAGGAGTTTTGCTTCCAGTACGGCTGAGGAAGATCCTACTGGGGACCAACTCACCCACTGACAACAGTCCTAAACTGGACAATATCGAGAAACAACAAAAAGCAAGGAGACCTGGGAAGGGACTTGACATTTGGAATGGAAGGAGAACGGCATTTTCACAGCTCTTAGCCCGAGTGACGAGGTGAGAAGGGGACCAGACCTTGGTAGAAAACCAGCAGATCTTTCTGGCTTCAAGAACCAGAGGACAGAATTTAGGGCGAGCACAGTCACGGCAAAATGATGATGGGGGGCGTCCTGGAAAGGCGAGTGTCAGGGAGAGGAGCCTCAAAGTCTCGATAGAATCTCTGCCCAAATTTCTGGCTCTCTTCTAGCTAAGGATAAAATAACTGAACTGAGATTTCAGCTGCCACCCAGAAACAGCACCGGTAGCTTGAGTCCCACCAAATTAACTGCCTGATACACTACACAAAAAATTGACCCTCCTACGTCAGCTGTGTTGGCTCATGGACATGGTTGGGGGGGGGAGCTTAAAATGTAGATTCCCAGGCCCCACCCACAGATCTGCAGATTCAAAATCTCTCAGTGTAGCGCCTCAACTCTGCATTCGTGACAAGTGGCCTCGATGACTCAGGCACACTAGAGTCCGAGGCCGCTGCTCTGAGAGCTGGCATAGTCCACATCTCATCCTCACATTGTGCTGACATAGGCTGAGCTTGAGGGTGTGGTGTCTGTCTCTGGCTGCCAGGGAAGATGTGTCAGCTGCCTACATCTTTGGTGGTGGCCCCATGGAGCTGAGAGGTCACTCCGAGGCACAGATGGAGATGCTTCACTCCTGCAGACGATTCCTGAGAGCTGGCGCTGAAGGTGGCCATGCGGAGACGGGTTGGATGTCTGCCAGCAGCCCTCTGCGGGTCGGCACACGGCCTCCCTCCTCGGCCATCCTCCATCCTTCACTCTCCACGTACCCTCAGCCTAGTGCCCCTCCCACCCTGTGGAAAGCATTTTCAAGTCTACGTTCAATACATGTTAGGGTTTTCACAAATCAGCAGAAATACAGCAGGCTGGTTGGCACAGGAAGGTGAAATGCCAGTCATTCACATCTGGCATCTTTGTCTTAACACTTAATTGTTTCTATTGCTGTAACTTCCAATTATAAAAACATTCATAGGTAACTACTAGGAAACAGCTCTTAATGAACATGACAAACATAGGAAGAATGTTTCTAATGCTCTTATGTCTCTACCTTGGTCATCGTGACCAATATGTCTCTTCCTATTACCAAGGAGGAAATGGGCCCAGTCATTTAGCTTTTCATGCCTGTCTCCATGACAAGTGTGTCATACAATGCGGCAAACCTGATTTAGAACTCTTGGCCAAGTGATCCCTCTCTCAAAATGAATGCAGTGTTTAATATGGAGAATGTAGGCTTGGTTATTCTAAATTTTCAAAGAATTAATGGGCATTTCATGGAAACCTTTTAATTCTTGAGTATATACAATTTTTTAAAGGATTAAAACATACGGTAGAATAAAATTCCTTACCCATTTAGAAAACTACTTGCTAAAAGTATTTTTCAATTTTAAATCTGGTCGTTAATCTAATTAAGCGCTCATAAAGCAGGACTACAGCTGGTAAACACAAATTTAACCAGTTCTAATTTAATGTAACATTAAAATTTTTTCCTAAGAGTTTTTAGAGGTAATAACAGGACAGATATAGTAGTGTATGTGAGATGGGGAGAGAGAAAAACAGAGGTAGAGCTTAATAGATACAGAGAAACATTCTAATGCAAGGAGTTTAAGCGATAGAAGACAAATGAGAAGGGCAGTCTTGTTTTGGGACTGCGTTTGCTAGACGGAACAGAGACAGGCCAATGATGACTTTATAGCATATTTTTCAGGAAGTGAATGACTGAGGCTTTCAGCCTTCATATCCTGAACACCTCTCTTCCCCAGTCCGGGTCTGCACATCCACACAGACACCACCATAGCTGCTAAGCGCCTTCGGCTAGCTTCTGACCTATTCACAAATGAGCAGAAATATTAACCAAGACTTTTTCTTGTACTTTGTATGGTTTCCATTAAAGTGTAATTAATGCGCATGGATCCAAAGTTTACAAAAGCACATATAACACAATCGTCCTTCAAAACTAACCACTATTAATAAACTCGTGTGCATGTTTATTCTCTCCAAATTGTCTATTTATAGGAGCATGTGTCTCTTTATATAACTTCAGAGGCACACGCTGTTATGTATGTATGTATGTATATATTTATATATCTGTGGGTATGTGTGTGTGTGTATACATATGAAATATTCTGAATTTTTCTGTCTTTTTTTAACTGAAGATGTTTTGGAACTTTTCCATCTCGTCACTTACAGATCTACCTCATTCCCCCCGCCCCACAGCTCTAGTGAGATATTATTGACATATAACAAAAGTTTAAGGTATAAAATGTGGTGATCTGATACACATATATACTGGAATTTCTACAGTAAAGCAAAATATCTATAGATTGTTACACCTCATTTTTAAGGCTGCATAATATTCCAGTGTATGGATGTGCTGGAATTTAATCAGATACATTGGGTTCCGGACTTCTAATATTACATTGTTGCAAAGGTGCAGATATATTTAGAGGGTTGAAAACTGGAAACGAAATTGCTGTCAGGTGGTAGGAAGCACTTATCATTTTACAGTATATTGCCATTATATTTTACTGGGATTTCCAACCGAAATATATAATTACAGGATTTTTACTTGATTTTATTCTTGAACTTTTGTGCTATAAATCTGGGCTCTGAATTTCACCGACATATTTGCTTTATCATCTATAAATATACAGTTTCAAAGCGACAACACCAATGTCCTTGCTAACAATAAAAACATTGAGTGCAGTTTGATTTCTTCCATCAGGGAAGTTTAGACAACATGTTGGGCTTTAAAGTTACTTGAAGTAACTCTTCTAAGTGTGGTTATACCTCCAGCTTGACAGTTGTTTGTTTTAAAGAGCTGATCTTTTTTTAAAAATAGAAAATACTGACAGGGTCCCAAAGTAAAAAGTACAAAACAAGAGAGAGACCTAGTTGCCATCGCCATCCAGCTCCCTACCACCACTCCTGAGGGAGCTGATTTATTAGTTATTGGTATAACTAATTCTTCTATTGCATTTTTTAAAAACAGAAGAAAAGGCTTGTTTTTTCATGTGTCTCCTCCTTTCTTAGCACACCATACATCCTATTCCTTACCTCCTCTACTCTGGAGAGAACTCCAGAATAGTCTATAGAAAGAGCCCTCATTTCTTTTCACAGTTGTACAGTATTTCTTCCATCAACCCATTCTCAATGGAGATTTGGGTGGCTTCCAATCTTTAGCTGTTATAAATAGTGCTGTAATGATACACTATTTCACATTTTTGCCAATGCACCTCAGGTAGATTCTTAGAAGTGAGACTGCCTGGCTGAAGGATAAACTCTTATTTACTTTTGCTAGTTATTAACAAATTCCATCCATAGGAATTTGTATTTTTTAGAGTGCCTGTTTTGTACTTTTTTAGTGGCCTAGCAATAACGGTGTACTGTGTAAGCTGGATTCTTCCCAATCTGATGGGTAAAAGATGCTATCTGTTTAAATTTGCATTTCTCTTACGCATATTCTCGTACGTTTAAGGGCCATTTGCATTTTGTTTTCTATAAACCGTTTATATCTTTTGCCCATTCTTTCAGGTTCTTCTCAAAGTTTAGAAATTCTTCACGTGTTAAGCCTATATTTGCCTTTTGCGAGAATGTTGCAAATACTTTTGCCATTTCTTTATTTACTTTCTAGCTTTGCTTTTTTTGGCCATTCAAAACTTTTATTTTTTAAAGATATACACTTTCCTTATATTACTTCTGGATTTCCAGTCACAGGAAAGTTTTCAGATTATAAAGGAATTCATCTATGTTTTCTTCTAGTTATTTAGAAGGTTTCATTTTCACAATTGGGCCTCTGATCCATTCAGAGTTTATCCTTGTGTGCCACGTGAAACATGGATTCAATTTTATTTTCTTCCATATAGTTAACCATATTTGTCTCAACATCATTTTTAAAGTCTTTTCCTCCATTAATAAAGATGCTTCCTTTATCATATATTAAATTCCTGGACTTTATATTATTTATAGTATAATATTTGGTAGGGTTATCCCTCCTTCTCCACTCTTCTTTTCTAGGGTACTTCTGGCTATTAATGTTTATTCTTTCTAATACCTTTATACAGGAAAAAAAATTCATTTTACTGGATCTAGTATACCCTTTGAATATAAAAATAAAAATATTCATACATAAAATATAAATATAAATATATATAAAACATATATTTAAAGGGAGACAGTTCCCAAGTGTTTTGCAGATGATATTCTGAAACCCATTCTAGACAAAACTCGTTTTGAAAATAAGAAGGAAACCAATCACGCTAAGGGCCGTGTGGGCGGGGTGACGCCACGCACGGAGGCGGCTGCGCCACAGAGCGGCCTTCCGTCAGAACGGCGGCGAGTGTTGCTGGTCACGCACTGGGTCCGCGCGCCCATGGTAATTTGCATAAACAGACTGGGCCATGCTGAAAACTCAAGAAAATATACAGCAGCTGTCATGTTGTGACTATCACAGTAAAATTTATTCTGTAAAATAAAGTTAAAGTACACTGTGCATAATTTAAGGAAGATGAAATACTATAATATATTAAAAAAAAAAACCATTTAGCACCTACTGGATCATCAGGAGTTTGAGGATTATGACTTTCTCTGATAGATCAAGCTTCATGAGATTACATATGTGATAGCCCAAAGTAAAATCTAACTTTTAAAAAGAATTATGAAAATAGTTTTCAACTAAAGCAAAATCAGTCAGTAAGAAACTAAGTTCTGCTTGACATTTGTCTACATTTTTTTTTCCTGAATCACTTGACATATCTGTGGCCAGAAACCCCATTTACTAAGTGAATCTAGTAACTTCCCTTCAAGGCTGGGACCGAGTTTCCTGCATAAAAACTCTCCTGTATGAGTGAAAGTTATCATAAGCCCAGCAAAGAATAATTAAGAGACTGGGGAGTCAAAAAACAAAAAACAAAAAACCAAAAACCAAAACCAAAAACAAAAAAAACGCAAAAACATTACCCCTATTATTTGTGCCACATATAGGTGTGAATGTGGTCATCTAAGATACTAAAAGTAAAGGCTGCTTTGTTCTTAAGGTAGAGAAGTCTGACACCATGTCTTGGCTCTCTTGTGACCCAATGCACTAACCTGTTTAACCTGACCAGCGAGACACATTTCCTGGGAAGCTATCTATCATGCTTCGGTATCATTTGTGTAATCTGCTATTTGTCTGTAAGGGAGATGCTGAAAATAGGACATTTGGTCTTTTGGGCAGTTAATCAACAGTAATACAACCACACATCTCCCAACAACTAGAAATTTCCTAATTAACTATTTTGAAAGTGCAACAGTCAAAACCATCAAACTGTTATTTGCTCCAAGTTCACTGTTTTTATTTATATAACCACCTTTCTCCTAGACAATAGACATTAACAAAACGTAAGGCAAAAACACCTTGTTGGTGACAATCCTATTCAAATTTTTTTTCGGAAGGTCTTCTCAGTAGCCAGTTACCTAAACATAGAGCTTTTTTAGTTTCAATGTTTTCCTCATTTTAAAACAAGAAGATATTACGCTTGATGGTAGATATTGTCAAATAGGTCAATCAACTTTATAGAATTTCTATAATATAACTTCAAGCATGTAAATTATTTAATCAATGCAAAATTCTTAAAAAAAAAAAAAACAAAACGACACAGTGCAAGCCCATTTCTGGTGCCGGGAGATGTAACAGCGGCACCGATTTTTATGTGGTAAAAATATAATCCAGTTTTAGCACCCATCTACAAAAGTTAGATGTTAATGAAAATAAGTGATTTGGCGTACTGGAAGGTAATAATCTTAATATGCCCTCGGTGAGGAAATCCATTCCCTTTGCTGCATCCCGGCTCACAGAAAAGAACAGTATTAATGGGAGGGTGGCGGGGTGCAGACCCTTAGCTAAGGCTTTTCAGTGCTTGGATCACTTGGGCACTGATGCCATGTTTCTCTGGAAGCAGAGAGCTATAGCACACGAAGGAGGACTCCAAGGAGCAGTTGCAGAGATGCCAGGATGGACCACATGGCTTTACAGCCTTAAGTAGAGAACAGAGGAAAATCGGAAAAATTAACGCTAGTGATCAATTCCTATCTTTTTCACAAAAATGCTGTCCCATCATTCCATTTTAAAAATGAAGTGAAGTATGCTAAACAAGTGACAAATTTTTACATAAAAACACACTGAATTTTGATGCACTGTATCAGTTATTAGACACAGTAAATACAAGTAGACAAAGAAAATAAAGTGCACCTTTACGGTATATAAAACACTTAGAAATCATTTTTAAAATAGGCAATATAGATTGAAATATAAAAAGTACCTGACATAGCATAGTTAGAAACGAAAAAAATTTCAGTTGAAAAATTACCATTTTTCAATACAGCAGAGAGACAAACCACCTTTTATTAAAGCTGTTAGATTCAGAGACTTATATATTTCGACTTTGTGTAGGAGAAAGGAAAGGCATTCTTCTAGAAGGCACTAACTGGTTTAAATGTGCAAGCAGCTTCAGAAAAGGATCATGGGCAAAGTACAGCCAGGAAGACTGCCTGGTTCTCTCGTGTTCCTCACTCTTCCTCACAGACTGAATTGCTGCTGAGGGGGCCATCGGGCGGCTGGTTTTCCCAACCCGCCTTCACGGGGCTCAGTCCACAGAGTCACAGATGTCCTTTACTTTTTGGTTGAAGTCTTCTGGTTGATCTGCATACACATAATGCCCTGCCCCAAGAATGGCCTGGGAAAGGGAAAGCGGTCAGATGGTCAGTGAGTAAAAAGCATTTAATTTAATAAAACACAATGACATAAGCCAAGACACTTGGCAATGAAAGTGAGAATAGCTATATATAACTGAGATATAAAAGAATAAGCAACACTGTTCTGTAGCAATTAGCTACTATATATTTCCATCAAACTAAAAAAATTTGAGATTAAAAAAACAATATATTGACTCTTACTAAATTTTAATATGCAAAAAAAAAAAAAAAAGAAAAGAAAAGAAATTCTAAATTGACCACTAATGACAGGGCCAGCAGATGAAACAAACTGAGCAAGTGCTGCTTTGTGAGGCGGAAGCTGGTCAAGGTGCTATTGGGTCTGTTTCTCTTTCGGTCTCTCTCACCTCAAAGACACTACGGCCGTAGGGGCAGGAGAAGCCCCTAAGAAAGGTGATTTGCTTTCCAAACATGAAAATTTGTGTGGATCTAATCCTATCCTCTTAATAAGTCATATCAGGTTTCTGACTGAGGCTGCAGTTATAGCTCAGATGTGAAAGCACAGGACGACCTGAAATGCCACTGAAGACAAAAAAATATATATGTGTATATATAACAGACTTAACCTACAATTGAAAACTCAAGCCACACACTTACTGTTGTCTTCACGTACGACTGTGGTCGTAATGACTGGATGCTGGTGCCAGAATTGCCATCTATGCAGGATCGGGCGCCATAGATCACCGAAACTGGAATGTCAGGGTGCATTTTACCAATTCGCTGGAGCATTGGCCTTTTTGCCCATCCAAAAGGAATTGTCATATTTTTGAACGCTGTCTCACCACTTTAAGGGAAGGGAGAAAATCACATACATGACTTCTAGGGATGAGCATGTATCACACGCCCACCTCTATCAAAACAGACTCATATTTAGCTTCCCCACTTAAGAAAAACCTCATCTTAAATAGAAAATAATTTACTAGAAAGTGTAAGGAACGGACCCCACAGAAAATATATACTTCTGTATGTACCCTACAGAAGATATATGCTTTCATTAGGTAAACAAAGATGCTTAAAACTCTAATTCATCAGAAAAAAGTCATATTCTAAATCAAAACATGTTTTTCACTCTAACTTATTTCAAGTGTAGAAGGTAGCTTTTCCATGGGTTCATGGAACCCACTTTTTGCCTGCCATGGCAAAGCCAATACCAAAATAAGAAGAAATTCAGATTAAGTATTCTTTGTGTAGTGTTCAAATTTTTTATTTTCTACATATTATGAAGTTTGACATCTTAAATAAACCCTTCTGGCTGCAGAGAATCTGTGAGTCCTGGAGCTAGCCAGTTCTCAGAAATGGCAAAGGACTCAACCAGGAATATGCCTTTGATGTGCAAACTGACCCAGAGCCTGCCTCTTCTGATGCCCACACACCCCAGGAGGCAATAGTCCTCTGTCCCCGGGGTAATGATCCCAGGGTAAGGACCAGGCAACTAGAGACCACCTTGTATCTTCGAGCCCACCGAAATTATTCAACTAGCCAATGCCCAGCCGTTCACCCTGCCTTTCCTTTCCAAAGAACCCAATAAAGGCTCTCACCCAGACTCTCCCTTTGCTCCTGTCTTCTCCCACCTGATTAAAATTTGGTGCTTCCCTTGTGACCCCTTGGCATTCAGTGACCCTCCTTGCACCCTGGCCCCATTCTCTAGGACCTGTGACTATAATAAACTTTGTTCTCTTGAGCCTCTCCTGTGTCTTCTCCTGTGGCCACACCTGGCTGACCATCATCACATAAACGAACACAGAACACGCTGCGAACTCCCGGGATGGATCCATTTTTTACTGTCATTTCTTCATCTCTTGCAGTGCTAGGCATAATTCTGAATTGCCTTTTATGAAGAATCCAGGTTCACAAGAAAGGCTACATGGGCGAATGTAATTGTTCTGAATGTAGGTGAGTGAAGAATAAAACACTAAGGCCATGGAGGAACATACACGATGTACCTGAGAAAGACCACTAAAAACTGTTGGAACAAGTCAATAAAGTGTGTAGACCTGATCCACCAGACCCAACTCCCAGGGGTCACAGAACATCAGTCTTCCGAGGACTCCAAATGTCTCCAGCCTCCCTCACTCTTGACAATATCTAAAGACCGGCTACAGCTACACCTCAGCAGCTTCCACGGCCGCAATCTTTAATGAAGTAGATGCACATATTCTCTGCCAGAAGTGAGGGGGGAGACATGAGGGGGGAGAAGAAAGTGAGGGTGGCTGTCTCTGTATCTAGCCTCCCAGCCTTTCACCCACACCTCAGTCTCAGGAAGGGTGAGGTACCACTTCTATGTTTTAAAGCATTAACCACGGCACACCTATACTAGACTCATCTGAAGCACATGGCAAAGATGTAGCCTGGAACTGCTAAATCAGAGTCTTGGAAAGAGGCCTCAGGAACCACTTTTCTGCTGAGCTCCCCGAGTAATTTGGGGACAGAAGGAAGCATGAGAACTGGAGCTCTCACCTTGATACTCCCTTCTTGACCCTCTCCCTAGCAACCCTAGGGTCTTGTCCTTCAGGCTCCTCCTAGGTCCCCCGATCTCCAGGCTCTGCTTTCTCCACTGGCTCCTTACACCTAACATCCACAAGTCATACATATTTTTAAAAATACCTTTGTTTGGCCCTCTATACTATACTCTCCTTCTAATCACAGTCAAAATACATACCCGATTCCCCTCCCCCTCCACCCGCCCACTTACTCAGCGGCACTTCTCGTGCTGATCTAGACACATTTAGAGCTGCTCAGTAACGAGAGCTGCAATGATCAGATGAACTTAAAAAATGCTGCAGAGCATCTCCCATGCACTTGAGAGATTTAATACTTTTTTGGCAAAGGTTCTAAGGGGGTCTATGGTACAGAAAACCAATTACTTCTGTTTAACCCAGCACTCCTTTTTTGTAGAACACACATACTCAGTTTGGGAATGGCTGTTTTATTTGAAATATTCTTTCTCTCTCAACTCTACCTACCTCCTAGAGATGCTCAAGACCAAGACTTCCTTGACTTATCCATAAGCACTTTAGGGCAAGAAAATATGTCTTGCTTTTTAATCTCCCATCAGTATGTCTTACATAATATTTACTCCATGAATAGATGAGTAAATTGAGCAGCATTAGTCATTTTAACTACTGATAATCTCCCAGACTATTCACATATTTCCGAAAAAGAAAAGTCTGAAACACAAACACAGTACGCTGAGAATGATAACCTTTACCTTGGAGTCTGCACATTACAGTGGTAGATGTATTCTGTCACAGTATCGTCTTCAAACATTGAAGAATACTTTCGTTTGAAATCAGGCCTTAAACGTTGTACTAGACTTAAACCTATTTAACAGAAAATGAATTTTTAAATCACACGTATGTTTTAAATTATAATTAATGCATAGACTAACAGAAAGTTTCAGTGTTTGGTTATATGAGTACTATGTGTCTTCAAATATCTATTTTAGGTATAAAAAAGCACATTCCTTGAAGTTATTCTTCTCAAGTTCCCTAAGGAAAGCCTAAAACAAGAATTAAAGAGTGTTTCATATTGCCTTACAGATGTGCTTTAGTTCAAAAACATGTTAGTTTTCTAAGACTTATTTTTGTAGGAAAATAAATTCTATTAAACATGGAAGGTGAATAAAGCAGCTTGTACATAAAATTAACTTATTAACTTGTATTTCTCCAATAATTACAACATATTAACATCTAAATGAAATAAATTGGGATGGATATATTATTTATATTTACATATATGCAATTATACACACACACACACAATGTCTGTGAAAAAATAAATTCATTTTCTTCCTGGGACATTAGCGATACTCTGTGCTGAGGAAACCCACTGTGGCTCCCATGCTCCCACTGAGTGAGAGGCAGCGCCAGGCCCCCAAAGGAAAGAGGATGAAGAGCAGGAGCCTTTGGTCACTGTTTCCCTCTCTGGGGCCCTGGCCAGTTTCCCTGTCTGCTATCGCTGCCTCGTACTCTAGCGAGGTCTTTCCTCCGTTTCTGAAGGAGTTATACAGCTCCCCCAAGATTTCTATGATGCAGTCGATATTCTACATTACTGCCCACCACCACTGCCACGTACAAACCACAGTGGGAGGCACCCTCCCTCCACCATCGTGGTCTCCCAATTTCTTTCCGTACTTTATTTTTCCCATAATTGCTACTTGTGTATCTGTGGTCAAGTAAAATCGCTTTATATTTCAGGGCTCTACAGACTAAACGAAGCCAACTGACGGAGGGCCGGGCACTGAAGAGGGAGCAGCCCGACCGTGGGTGGGGGAAAAAGGCTGCGAGAGCACTGCGGGGGCGCGGCGCGGCCGCCAGTCTAACCCCCGCGCCCTCCGGCTCCTGCAGTCCCACTGGCCTCTCCACCCCACGGGGATGGCGCCGGGGAAGGAGGGGCCGGGGCTGGGCAGACGGGAGCAGAGTCACGGGCACCTGTGCGGCGGCTATTCCCACGCCCTCACTGGCCCCTCCAAGCCTCTCTTCTAACAGAACCCGATTCTTGTGTATCAGTTAGGTGGCAATGTGCCAGAGAAGCAGGCTCCGAACTCTAGCCACTGCGAACGAATCACGATTGTCAGTCACAGAAATTTAATTTTCTTTTTTGCTGGTGGAAGAACTAGGGGTGGGCAGAGACATAAAGGGAGGTGTCTCTTGGAGCCTTCGAAGAAAGACTTTCTTCCCTGGCAAAGAGAAGACCATTTGCTGTGCTCCCCGTTCCTGCTCGGAGTGCCGCTTTGTGAGATGAAGCTTCCGGCTACAGCAGCCACCAAACAACCAAAAAGTCAAGAGAACAACAGTTCCAGGCCCAAACCCTGACTTCGATGAGCTAGCTACTAAGACATATGCCAAAACCACCTGCCTTCGGACTGCCTTGTTAAGGAAAATATAAAAGGCCTTATGGTTCCAGCCACTTAGGTGTTCAGTTACTTGCAGCTAACAGCACTCCTAACTGATACAAGTTATAAGAGGGTAAGGCAGAGGTCCAGGCCATCACCATCTGTGATGAGGGAAGGAGATTCCCTTGGCTTTGGGCCTAAAACCAAGAAGTTCAGAGTCAAACGAACTTAAAACAGAGACCAAACACCAGTATCTCAAAACAGGAGTCTCTGAAATCACTGTGGAAAAGGATGACTTTATCGTCTTAATAATGACATCATGGGGCAAGAAAGGGACCTGTGAGCGCGATGATGCCTGTCATCCCCACTGCCCCTCTGGTCAGGCTTTGTCATTTGCATCTGGATATCATCGAGGGGACAAACGCTCACCGACAGGGCAACGTGGCACCTGTCCCCAGGCCCTGGGCTGATGACCTCACCCTCAGCATTCCCCGCCTTCTCGGCTTGTTAATTATTGTTAATTACAGGTAACGTGTGCAATACAGACTGAAGAGAAGAGCCTGGTTTCATTCCTCTTTACCCGCAGACTGGCACTCTTTAGATGGGGAGGAGAAAAAGTAAGGTTCAGTTTTTTTCGTTGCTTGTTTTTAAGATTATCACTAATAATGGTGACCAGTCGATACTCCTCTAGTGCTAATCTGTCAACATTCTGCTTTCCTAGGATGCAGATATGAGAACTCACCAAAGGGTCCTGCAATCCTGAGGCTGGCTAAAGGGTTGAAGGGAGTCAGTGCTGCCCCCAGGGCTCGGATCCAAACTGGAATTCGTCTTTCTTGATCAGCAAGGTCTGGTCGCTCAGGAAAACCCCAAGGCTCCACTAAAATGAGATGACTAACCCTGTGGGGGAAGAACAGGTTTAAGTTCAGTTGGCAAATTCACCCTAGGTCTCTCCAGAATTAACACGAGTTATGACGTAAAGAGAGAATGAACCACCCTCCAACACCTTCACGTTAAAGAGAAGACTAACAGCTGAACGGGTCGCACCACGCTCTCATCACATGTAAACTCCTGAGATCTGGCAGGACTTCAGAGGTGTATGGTAGAAAAAAGGCTTCGTGTTTCATGTATCCAAGGTATGTGATAACTGTGTGGCCGCTCTTGAGAAATGGCACTTGTTGCTGTTGCTGTATAAACTACACTCTGGCAGATGACACAGATCACTGGCCACACAGGAAAACCCAGCAGTTCCATCTATCTCAATGTTGACCCTGCAGAAATGACTGGAGAGTAATATCACACTTATAAAATAGCCTCAGACACTAACCAGAGCTCCCTTCTATGAAGCAACCATTCTAAACATGTAAGAGGCATTAGGACATTAGATGGGTTCAAAAGGACTTTAAATGGGCTTTTCATTAACATAAGGATAATGTAATGAGATGGGCTGAAAACGTATCTCCTAGTTTTAGATTCTAGCTTGATGAACGGGAACACATCTACTGTACCCATGACATCAGGTTAAAACTGGCCTTGGATTCTGTTCTTAATCCCTTCCTAATTTTCTTTCTTACTGACCAAAGAGCTAGAAAATCTTCAGCCTGACCTCTAAACATAAATATAAAACTGTTTCACATCGCTAATAGTTTAAATTCTTCCATCTAATGAAACCGCTTCCTGCTGAGGGACAGCCAGAACCATTCGCAGTGCTTCCACGAGGCTGCAAATTGGTGTTCCATGCAACAGACACATCACGAAGAGCCTACACAAAGCATGCAGGTTCTCCTGACACAAAGTGGTTTTCAACAAGACGGTCTCCAAACAGCCAACAAATGCCGGCAAAAATTTCCAAGGATGAACTGACAATGATTCTAAAGTCCCTTTCCTAAGTCATAATTGAAATAGAAAGCTAAAGAAACCAGAACATGGGCATTGATGGCTATTATTCCCGACATAAAACGTTTTATTATTTTTGCCAGCTACAATAAGGTGGAGTTAGTAACAAGCCCTTTGCTTTGACTGCATTTTCTCAAACAGAAAGCTTCAGAGCACAGACCCAGAGCACAGAGCTCTAAGGGCCCTTGGAGAACACTCAGTCCAATCTTCCATCTCACAGAAGAGAAGGAGGCTGAGATGCGCTATGCAACCTGCTCCAGGTCATAAAGCTAGTTAAAGAAGAACTAGGACTAAAACCCGAGTCTCCTGAGCCCAGGACACAAACAGATGCCAAGCCATCCGTCGGAAGGCTCTCTCTCCGAAGAATAGGCCCAGCGATGTAAAAATAAACATATTAGTAAAAGTAAAGTTTAACTTTAATCAACATTATGCTCTAGATTTCATAGCATCAAGACTTGTAGAATCTAACTATAAATCTGCTTGGGGATGAGTGATACATGAGATTCCCACAGACTGGGCGCTTTACCGCTTACAAGTTTAATGAGGCTATTTTCTAACAGTGTATGGGAGGGAAACAGAAATGAGTTTGTTTCGTTTTGATGGCTTACATGCATTTTATTGGTTTTCTTTCAGAATGTTTTCTTTTTGATGGTGAAGACTACCTCTGATATTTTGACTTCTCCCAAATTCCTCTTATTTAAGCCCACATTGAGAAGTGAGGAAGGGGGTGGGGGTGGCATGTCAGAGGTATGAGTAGAATTTATGAAACAGCCACCGTGTTGAAAGCAGCAGTCATGTTAGGAAACAGCTAGCATTATTCACTATTGACTTACCTCCTAAAAAGAAAAATAAACTTCTTAAAACATACTCTATCCTAAAAGATGATTAAAATTTTGTTATAAATTTGTTATAGGACTTTGCCCAGTCCTAAGAGCCCACATGGTAGGCTCTTAGGGATCTGCTAACCAAAGGGGAAGGGCAAAGGAAAACTTGAGAGGGTGGGGAAGTCTCGTCTAGCTCTAGCTGAGTAATTGTTTTGTCTTTATCTTAGTTTTGGCTTGCCTTGTTTAATATGGAGCTTCAAAATATCATCCCTAGGTAAAAATGCCAATTTAACAAATTATGCAGAGTATATACACTAGAGACTAGAGCAGATGACTTTTTTTTTTTTTTGGAAAGGGAGTAAATTGCCCTAACAACTGTTCAATTCTGTATCTTCAGCCTAGCATGGCACTTAACACATGGTAGGTGCTCAGTAAACATTGGGAATATTTTTTTATAGGTGTTTGTTCCGTGTTTCCTCTTGGCCTTTGTCTATGAGGATATACAAACTTTACAAAGTGTAATCATAGGGTAAGCATGGGAGTTAGTCTGGTTTGGATTTTTGAGTCCCCAAGATGATATTAGAGCATCAGTTATTTCTTATAGTAATCTCACAGGTCATTGCTCGGTAGTAGTAGTACAATCCATTTAGACAGCCGGAGTCTAAAACTGTATAATTTGAAATAGGAAAGCATATAACAAGCACGAATATCATTCCATAAAATTGTTTCTCTTTCTCTCCTTCTCTCTCCCCCTCCCCCACACGAATCCTTACTGAGGGTATGGTCAAAACATTTTGAAAACAATTTTCAAAAGCTCTAGAATAATGTTTAAACTGGAGTTACATATTATCTGCTTCCACTAGAGATAAAAGACCTCAGAAAATAACTGGGCTTATTTTCAGTTGTAAGGATTTTAAATGAGATAGACTGTGTAAAGCACCTTGGGCGGTGGCTACTAAATAATAATTATCAAGTAAATCTTAGCTAGTTGTAGCGGTAAAAATAGGATGACTACTAGAGAAGAATTTATCCCAGGGAGCATGGGAGACAGTGGCTGGGACCACGTGAGCAGCAAGTAATTTAACTTTTATCGCTCAGGAAAGCCTGATCACAGGTTTTAGCTCACAGGTTATTATAACCTGCACTAGACCAAGTTACCTATCTTCTCGCCTCCTTTTCTAGTGAAAAGATCATCTCATTTGATAGAAGTTATTTGGTTTTAATGGGTATCTAAACTACTAGAGCAATCCAGACCCTATCCTCTAATATTCCACACAGGATAGCCTGATGGGATTGTAAATTCACATCTAAGATTAAGAGATGGGTCTAGCCAGACAGCATATGTGAGTCACCTATCAGACACCTTAGTCAAAAATTAGGGGGTCATCCAAACTACAGGAAAAACAAAACAAAGAACCAGTAGAGCAGGAAGAAGAGAAGAGCCCATCGGTTTCAAAACATACAGAGGCGCTCCTCTCCAGGTGAGCCCGCGGCGTCGGTCCACAGGGGCAGGGCGGGGGACTGCGCGACGGCTCTGACTCGCTGGGGCAGCTGAGTCTAAAGGCCAACGCGAGTACACAAACCTGACTTTCACATGTTTTAAGTCCAGCCACGAGCCAGAAATACGAGGAGGACAGACCCAGAACCAAAATGCTCAAGGGAGTTTACAGGACCTATTTATGGAGCAAGGAAAGGGAGGAAACAGGACCAGAAAGAATTCTAGTCAGTGCACGAATGAGGGGTTCTGAAGATGGAGTCGGCCCGAGGCCACTGTTCAGATCAAGCAGAACAGCCTTTCTTTTCAACAGGGGCCAACAAGAGATGCTCAGCTCAGCCCTGCAGAGTCAGGGAGCAGAGCTAAGAGAAGTCAAAAGGTCAGATGATCTGGAAACCTTTTAGGAGACAAGACCAGCTGTAACCTATTCTACTGTGACTTGGAATGAGTCTCTTGGCTAAATACTTTCTAAGGTAATAAAAGTTTCCTAGGGCCCTTTTCCTTAGTCTAGAACAAACACCTATAAAACGCAGACAGTCTTTGCACAGAGACTTAGCAGCTGGATCATGAAGAAATGCAAGATTAAAAGAAAAAAACAGCACATGGATAAAAGAAAGGGGAAGGCATCTCCGGCTGCTACTGCGGGCCTACCCTGCTCGCCCTCCACGCCCGCCACAGGTGGTCAGACACTGCTTGATGAAGAAGGCTTTACGGGATGGCAGCCCAACACCCTGCACAGTGAGTGGCCCTGTCTGTGACACAGCACACTCATCTCCAAGTGGGATTACGGATGGCACCTGTAGTCAGCACAGGTCGTGGTAAGAGGACTGAATGAACTAAGGTCATTTGGGGGAAGGGACGTTGATAGGGGTTGTGACCCCATCTGGAGTACTCTCATTAGCCAGTTTGTGACTTCTCTGCCCATCAGTCACATGGCTTTCCAGAACGGCCCGGGTGTCCACTTGGCAGGGGACCTCTGCAATTTCTGTCCCCACGGCCTAGAATGCTCTCCTGCCACTCCCTTTTGAGATATCGACCTCAGCTCAAACTGCACTTCTTTAGGGAACCATATTGGACCTCCAGACTGGGTCAGGTGCTGATTACGAGTTCTCACAGAAGTCCCACCTCCCCTTCGCAGCCCACATCACAGCTGTCATGCTACTCACATGGTTATTTATGTCTCTTTCCCCAAGACACTGTAAGCCTTACGAGTACATAAAGTCACTCAACATTATTCAAACACAACAAATCTGACGGAATATAATGTTACAGTATTTTATTCATTACCAACATTTCAAAGAAGGAATCATCCAGGTACTTTTACAAAAAGCATCACAATTGCTGAATACTCAGTTTTTCATCAGTCTCAAGAATCTGGAAGGAGATATAGGGTCACTGCCACAAGTTAGGCTATGAAACAACTTATAGACAGAGCCACTCATCTGCTCATAGAGATGAAGCACTCGGGCTGACCTAATGGACCAAAACTAGAAGAAAAAAAAAAACTGGTCAGATTTTATTTGTTCTCTAACAGAAGAATCCTTCCTAAACAAATCCATTAACCTAGGCACTTTTACTCTTCTCCTCAAACTGTCCTAAAAAATAGACAAAGAACAGAAGAATGGGGAGGCCCATAAAGGGTAAAGACAGAAACAGGTATAAATTGGGACACTGAATCCCAACAAGTAAAATGTTATCTTTGTGTTTTTTTCCCCTCCATGCATAGAAATTAAGAAGTTGTTTTACTTAAGGAAACATTATATCTGTTATACCTGAGGAGGCAAAGAGAAAAGTAACATTATCAAAGTCCATTAAGAGAAAGAGAGAGAAAGAAAAGATGCACAGTGAACGAAGGAAACTGAGTCTCATTTTGGTCTCCGTTTTACCCCTTCTCCCCATCCTCTCGCCTGGCTCCCCTAGCCCCACAAAAATCTTTCTGAAATGCAAAGATTTATGTTAATCTCATGACAGAGTAAGAACAGTACTTGTGGGGGAGGTTACGCATGGGAGGGGCAGGGATCTGTACCTTCTTCTCAATTTTATTGTAAACCCAAAACTACCCCCCTCTCCCGAGATAAAAATCTTAAAAAAAAAAAAAGGTACTTGGATCAAGTGAAAGTTGGATAAGTGGCATTTAGAGTAGGTCATTCCATACTTGTTTAGTTGACACTGGTAAAAGATAAACGGAAATATATTAAAAATTTTAAGAGTTTGAGCGAAAATCGATTCGAATCGGGCAGCGCCAAATCAGAAGTGGTGAGGAGCACCCCACCGACAGAAGCCAGGGAAAGGTCTGGCTTCTGTCGGTGGTTGTGATTGGTTGTCCTTAGGCTTCGATTTCATAATCTGGAGGGGTTTACAGGTGTAGACTTGTTTTGTTTGCATAGGCCTCGCATCAGAGCCACATCTGTCTAGCGGCCCCCTTGTTTCATTCATTCAACACTGGGCACCCACTGGGTGCCATGCAGTGTTCTGATTGAACTTCCTTCAGGATTTCAGATATCTGGAAATACAGAGAACCTCTGTTTCAAAGTTAACTTGTGTTTAATAATTTAAGTTATGCAGCTAAGAATATAGGCTTGAATATTCAAAATGTTCTATAGTTTGGTAGCAGTCAGCTAGTTTGAATATGCGGATTGTTTCAAGCACTCTCATAGTCAGCCATTGCTAATACTTAGTAGTTCTTGGTCCTGACACACTACTTTATTTCTATCCTTAGAAACGAACATTCAAATATCATTTTCTATAAATGATGTGAGTCCAAGGCCGGGATCACTGGCTTTGTTTTAGATACTAGTTCTCTCCTTTATGTCATTCAAAATATGTTGCTATTCTCTCTTCTAGATGATTTGCAAAGCGGTCATTACCTTCTGTATCAACAATCCTATTTCTTTTCATAACTGCAAAGGAAAATCTCACCAACTGACCTAAATAACAGACAGCCATGAAGGGTCAGGATCCTAAGATTTAGGGGTTTCACAACCAGAATCTGGCTCACAGAGTCCTGTGTCATATCCCCTAGGGACAAATACCACAGGACAGGTGTAATAAACACCTGGTAAAAAAACAAAGAAAGCCTGACCTCTATTACATCTATCCTGTGGTATCCAGAAAAGTATCTACTTCCTTCTCTTATTTTCGCCACAAATACAGGTAGGTGTTTGCCACTGAGAGTAGGACACAATTGAAGACAGTATCCCTAAAAGGCCAACCAAGAGAAGAGAATTTGGGTTTCTTTTGAAAGAACTGGTCTGCCAGCTGACAAGATTGTTATCGTCTAGCACACACAGGACTGCAAACTCTCCAGAAAAATCAAGTGTAAATGCTTAAGTGTAGATGGAAACGCTGGCTGTTCCAGCGAAGAAAAGGTCAGGTACACAGGGCTTCTACTCTATATATCAAACTCTGTACGGACAGCACACCTGGAGTTAGGCAGTGGGCAGCCTCACAGGCGCGTACATGCACTCTGAAAATGCCATCATTCCCTGTCTCAGCAGCAGGCCTCAATGTCACGGCTGGTTGCAATTTTGGATTTAAAACTTAGTCCAACAGAAAAATACACTGGCAACATAAATGTGTTAATCTTTTATGATTCTTTCCAAAAGATGAAAAAGATAAGAATGGCAACATAAATGTCTTAATCTTTTTGTTTCTTTCCAAAAGATGAAAAAAAATAAAAATGAGCTTTTCTTCTATTTGCTCAGAATAGCAACATAAATAATAGGAAACAGCACAAGAAAAAGTACAGAAAGGAGGAGATGCTGCAGAGAGAGATTCTGAAACAGACAACAATTCAAGGACTCTGGAAAATAATTCTAGAAGAATAAAAGTTAGGGCACAGTATAATTAAAAACCCTGCAAGATACCCTATGCAGGTGTATTTTCTGTAGTTTAGATAAGAGGAAACTAAAGCTTAGAGGTTAAGTGATCTGCTAAGCCAAAAGACAGCACTAGCTTTAGGTCTTCTAATTTCTAACCTTCCAGTCTCCTATTATAGCTTACTATAACCTGGAAAAGGTTAGCAAAAAACTTTCTGGATCCATAGGTCTAATGCCAATAATAATGAGCATGACCAAAACAACAATTTTTACTTGTGGCTTAAATTGTATGCACTTTGACAAAATAGAAAAGTCCTTTCTCAAGCTTTCTACCGATGTGTAATAAGAAAATCTGACGTCATTATTTCAGCTACTAAACTGGCCATCGGTTGTGACTATTTGGTCTAAGGGTCCTTTAGGAGAACGTCTTATAGCTCAGATACCGACCACCACCAAAGATGGGAACTCGAGACCAGCAGCTGGGTGCCTCTCTTCTGCCACCATCACTTACCTTGAAGGGTACTTTAGTGAGTAAGCAGCGGCCAAGAACCCACCGAGGTTGTGTCCAAGCAAGATCACTTTGTTCAATCCCAGGGCACATCTCCACTCTTCGATCGATTCCACAAACTGATTCTCTACTTCTTCCGCATCGTTGTCAAACCTGGGTCTACTACTTCGTCCGAAGCCCAACAGGTCAAAAGCATAGACAGGTCTATCGGTGCAAAGATCTCCAAAATTTAGTGCCCAGAGTCCAAGACCTCCTCCGAAACCATGGAGGAGGACAAGTGGAGTCTTATTTGAAATATCGTGAGAACACTTCAGGGTCCATATTTTATTTCCATTAGATATACGAACAGGTTCTTTTTTGTATGTGCAGGGGACACCTAATAAAAACATAAAAGAGAAAGTTTGCTTACCTTCAGTACTTCTGAGAAGGGGAGTTTCTTAGAGCAATCAGAAACTAATAATCTAGAAATCATCTGGTGCTCATTCAGATGATTTTAGCCTTTATTATGTCATCCCTAAAAATATACATATACATTTCACTGAAGCATGTAATTCTTAACCATATTTTACATTTAAGTGGGAAGATCCATTCTGACAAGTCGAAAGTACCTGTGGCCAAGGTCTTTGGCAAGTCATGTTAGCTCTCTGGACATCTATGAAGTGAAGGTATTACACTGTGGTACTGGAGAGGAACTCAGTGTTCACTGGATCCACTAGTTTTGACAATAATAACAAAAGAATACCACCTTGAATCTGTCTAACATGTGAAGATAAAGCATTGAAGATTGAAGTTCAGACTCAAAGAAACATTTTTCCCTAAAAAGTAAATCATTAGAGAGTCTGGCCAGGGGTTTGTCAATTTTATTAATCTTCTCAAAGAATGAGCTCTTTGTTGCATTTATTTTTTTCTATTCTTTTCTCAATTTCATTTAATTCTGCTCTAGTTCTAATTACATCCTTCATTTGTTCTTCTTTTTCTAGTTTTTTAAGATGTAGTGTTAAGTTGTTTATTTGGGCTCTTTCCTGTTTTTTGAGACAGGCCTATAATAATCTGAACTTTCCTCTTATTACCACTTTTGCTGTGTCCCCCAGATTTTGAAATGTTTCTATGTATCTCTTGATCTCTTTTTATTAAAGATGTGGTACACATATATACAATGGAATATTACTTAGCTATAAGAAAAGATGAAATATTGGCATTTGTGATAACATGGGTAGATCTTGAGATAATCATGCTAAGTGAAATAAGATAGAAAAAGTTGAATACCACATGATACCACTCTTATGTGGGATATAAATCTAAAAGCAACAAACAGACATGACAAATAAACAGAGACTCATGGACATGGACAGTGGATTGGTGGTTTCCAAAGGGTAGAGGAGGATGGGTAGACGGGGGTAAAAAGGAGTCAAATATTTGGTGGCAGAAGGATCTCTAATTATGGGTGGCGAACGCACAATGCAATATATAAATGACATACTGTTGAATTATACACTTGAAACTTTTTGGATTGTGATAATCAATGTCATCCCAATAACTTTTAATTAAAAAAAGTAAATCATGAATTTAGGGAAAGATTAACAGTATCTGTATTAAACATGTAACTGAAATTTTAAGTCGCCTCAGAGTTAAGTAGCAAAAAGGTGACAGGGTATGGCAGGAACTCAGCAAGAGGCACCAAGTAGTGAGTTCAAGTCTAACAATCTCTAGAAAATGCAAATAATCACAATTTTTTAAAAACTCTTAATTGGCCTTCGATGCTGTGGAACTAAATACTTTAAATCTCCCCCGAAATAGCCTAAGATGAAACTAATTTGAAATTCATTTGCATTAAATTATCAACTGAACAGCTATACTTTAGAGGTACTCCTTACTTATTTGTGTGTATTCGTCTACAGTGGACGAACACTGAAGAACCAGGAGTTTCTGCCCTTTAATGAAAGACATAATCTCAGGTTTTGCACGCAGAGTGGGAACAGAGAAAACACAGCATTCATTAGGGTATTAGCTGAGCCTGTGGCCCCCGAGTCGGGGGAAATGCCACTAGTTTTGAAGAGACCAACCTGCATTGATGCCAAACCGAACCACATCAGCATTCGGATTACCGATGTCTGCACGTTCCCACAGAGCCCATCTGTGGCCTCCACCTGAGAGCTCACTCCGCTTGCTTTCAAATCTGATACTGGACCAGGGGCCAATTCTCACTCCTATTTGCATCCTTAGAACCTAGCAGTAGGGACTCATATGTTTGTTAAATGCATGAATTGAGGATCTAGCACCCTTTCTCATCTCCTGTCAAGAATTCTGTGTGTGTGTTTCTGAACCCTTGGTGAGAAAAAAATATAATACTAAACTCAAGAACACTGTTTGGTGTGTTCCTGGGTCAAGGGTTGGGGATACATGTGACAGAGACAGAACTAGCAAACAGGACATAAACAAAGGTGCTGCATGGCATGATTAAGTCCTGCTTTCCTCATCAGTCAGCACCCTGCTGGGGATCCCCCCACTACTGGGTGTCAGGCCCCCAGACTCCAGGCAAGGAAGGAGGAGGGGTGACCTCCAACATATCCATCTGCAGGAGGATGAGGAGCATCTTCCTCAGAAGGTTCTCATCACGCTCATGTCCCTGAGTTGGCCCTTTTGGCGCCTTGACCAGAAGCGAGGTATCGGCCACCTTGAAGCGCCACCCACTCCGCCATGGGGATAATACGTGCCATGAACACGAAGTGAGCACTGAACTCCACAGGGCGATGCGGATCTAGGTGGCCTAGAGGCACAGGGGCAAGCCACAGACCATGTCCCACACATTCAAGTTCAGCTGTTTATAAGAATTTTATTTCAGTAAACCACAGTGACAACTTTCTTAGCTTTGTAGAGAACAAAATTACTCAAGTATACAGAGTGAGTAGAAATTTATTTCCATGCTAAAAAATTCCATGTAAGTTGAGTAATTATCCCTTCCTATTGATATATCCAGGTAAGGTCACTTACCCCTAAATCATTCAAATGCACAAACAAGAAAATTCATTTGTGGTAGAGAGGGTGAAAAACAATCATGGACAAACATGTTAAGCAGTGCGATTCACGTATGATTATTACATACATACGTAATAATCATGCGTGAATCGCACTGCTTAACCCACTCCTCTAATTTTCATCAGCAGAACAAAACTGCACAATAAACTCTATTAAAAGCATACCCACAGAATCCTGGGAACCCTAACAATACGAGTTTGGGTAAATTATAGTGCCCATAACGAACAAACAAAAAAAGGTTTCTGTACCACTATAAATGGAGAATTAAAGAATCCCAGAATACTAGAACCAGAAAGAATTCTAAGGATCATTCGTTTTATAGATAAATATAGGAAGCTGAGAAAAGTGTCTTGCCCAAGATCCTATAACAACCTGATTGCAGATCTGGGCCTAGACCAGGTTACCTTGTTCTGGTCCTGAATTTGTTTCACTCTACAAGGCTGCCTGCTCTGGAACCCCTCCAGCCTGTTCTCAGAGTACAGTCTGGGGACCCCTGGGGAATCCCTGAAACCTTTCTTAAGAGATCTACAAGGTCAAAACTGTTTTCATAATAATTCTAAGACTTTATTTGCCGTCTCACTCTCATTCTTTGATGGGTATACAGTGGAGTTTTCCAGAGATCACAAAATATGTGATTACCAACAACTAAATACAGAAGGAAATATGAGAATGCAGCTGCCTTGTGCTAAACCAGACATTAAAGAGATGTGCAAACACGTAAACAGTGCTACTCTCCTCACTACATTTGTTTGGAAACTAGTTAGTCTTAGAAAACATGTTATTTATTTTAACCTGTAATAGGTTTATTACTATTACTTAAACATAAATGAACGTATTTTAAATTATTTGGTTTAAATTTCTAATATGGTAAATTTTGATAACTATAACCTATAAACAAAGCTCCTGAGGGTCCTACTAATTTAAGAGTATAACAGGGACCCACGACCAGATGTTTGAAAACCTTTCCACATTTATACACTTGAGGACATGGAAAAGAAAAAGAAGTTCTTTTGTCAACAAGTAACACAACACAGAATCTTATCTTCGGTTTCAGGACAATGCAAATATTGGACCTATTTTAGCAAATAGCTCAGTTAACTTACAAGACAGAAACCTTACATTTTAAAATTTTCTCTTCAGCTTCTTTAAGGTGTGATGTAGACGAGGGGCACCATGTGGGAAGCCAACCAGTTAGCCATCCTGACCTAGAGCATCAAAACAAAATACAAATAGGTGAGATAATGTTCTTCCCAACTCCCAACTGCTACATGAAGAGAAGGAAAGCATCACAGGAAACATACCGCCTGCGTTCCGGTGAAGCTCTATGAGACAAAATTCACCCAATGGGCACAAAGCATTGTGGTAAAGTACTGGGATTAAGATACTCGACTTCAGCCCGTGAACTTGCAAGTGAATATATCAAACTCCATCTTAGCTTAGTGAATAGGCAGATTCCAAATAATCACGCAGAGATTAAAAATGGGCAGAACAAGAAAAGGCAACAAAGGCACCCCCCACATACACCCCAACCGAGAGACAGCCTCTCATCAAGGTGGAAGTGCAAACAAGGTAAAGTCCATGAGTATTCATTACAATGGAGGGTTCATAGCAGGTATAAAATGTACCTGCTATGAGGGTTGAGAGAAATCTTACTAAAATGTGAGATTATTTTTATAAAAAGGCTTCAAATCTCATCGTTATGGTTAGAACACACTCCTAATACAAATGCAGGGGACTGGCCCATGTACAATCTGCCTAGGGTGAACTGGTTAACTGTTAATGGAAAATCTTTGAGTTCTGGCAAACGGCGGATGAAAAGAATGACCCAGGCATTTGGCAGAAGACAGCTGAACAAAGAGAAAAAGGAAATAAGCCTGAGATTGCAGGTGAGGAAAGGTGTGGGGAGGCTGAAACTGACTCGCTTTGCTAACAGCTATTATATTAGCTTTGCTAATAGCTCATCAGAAAGAGCACGAGCCTTGAACTCCTGGCCAGGCATCAGTGGACCACAGGCTTATTGTAAGAGTCTGAGATAAGGGAGCGCTTCAGCAGCCACATGACAGCAAGGGTTCAGTACCTGACCGGTGTGATTTAAAGTGAGAACTTTCTGATGAATGAATTAGAGGAGGGAGACCAACTACTGCAGATTCTAGGAGAGAGGTATGGGCCTGAACCAAGGATTTGGTAATAGAAATGAAGATAAGATGAGGCCAAAGGAATATTTAAAATAAAGTAGGTTAAAGTACACAAACTTAAAACTAGACAATAAATAAGCTCTGGAGAGCTAATGCACAGCACAGATTACAGTCAATAATTCTGTATTTTATACTTCAAATCGCCATGAGGTTAGATCTTAAATGTTCTCTTTCATAAAAAAAGAAACTATAATTATGTGACAGGAAAGAGGTGTTAGCTAAAGCTATGGGTGGTAATCACATCGCAATATATAAATGTAGCAAATCAATATGCTGCACACCTTAAACTTATACAATGTTACAGTCAATTATATCTCAGTTAAAAAATAAAAGAAAAAATCAAATAGAGGAAACAGGTGACTCAACAACTACAATATAAGACAGAATTACTCCACACCACAAGTATTTACTGAGCGCGTACTATCTGTGAGGAACTATTCTAATCACTGAAGGCATATAAGCCACCGAACAGAAGTACGAGTGATTACTTCTTGTTGAGGGGGTCAGGGAGTTGCTTTTGAGCTTGATCTTCATAGACAAATAGGATTATTTCAAAGGTGAAGTGGTGGTTCAAGCATCTCCAGCGAGGGAAAGGGCATGAGTCCATGTCATAGGAAGTGCATAATGTGTGTACTGAGATAACAAGCTCAACAGCTGCGGTAACAAATTACCACAAACCTGGTGGTGTAAAACAAAGGAAATTTATTCTACTACAGTTCTGGAGCCCAGAAGTCTGAAATCAGTGTCACTAAACTGAACTTGAGGTGTCAGCCAGGGTCACGCTCCCAACAGAGGCTCTAGGGGATAATCCATTCCTTGCCTCCTCTGGTCTCTGGTGGCTGCTGGCACTCCTTACCCTGTGGCACGGTCACTCCAGTTGTCCGTGTCCATTACCACATGGCCTTCTCTCTTCCGTGCGCCCTCCCCTCCTCGGCCTGTCTGTAATCTCCGTCTTTCACTTGTAAGAATACTAGTGTTGCATTCAGGGCCCACCCAGGTAACCCAGGATCGCCTTACAATTTTTATCTCAATCAGTTAAGTTAAAAGTCTCTAAATTCTTTGCCATAGAAAGTTAACATTCACAGGTTCCAAGGATAAGAATGTGGACATATCTTTGGAAATCATTATCTCTGGGACCACTACCACAAATATAAAGCATGGAGTGTGTTCCAAGATAAAATATGTAGAAATATTCAATAAATGGTAGTTGACATTATACTGATGGTAATAATGTACTAAAATGATGTGGCGTTAATTAGGAAGTAATTCCTAAAGTGAGAGCTTTAACTAAGGTTCAGAAGGAGTTCAAAAATAGGAAATGACAACTGTCATTTTGCATCACTCCTTGTCTCAAAGATAAGGCTACTTCCAGTTGACCTACAATGGGAAACAGCCTTTCTCCAGCCTTTTACTTGATACTCTAGTATCATTTTTGTCACTTCTTAATTCTCTCTCTGTTCTCTAACCATAAATATTCCCTGTTCTCTTGCTTCTTGGCTGTGAATATCCTTTAAGTATGTATCTCCCCTTCCCTTCATGATTCATTACATCTCTTACCAATCTCAGATTAGATTTCATTTCCCAAAAAGGATTAGATCATGGTGGCAAAATGGTATCTTATACTCAAGCTTTATACTCTTCTCAAGTTGTGTTATATTATGAAGTTCTCATTTATTCATAAGCATCCTTACTCAACTGTTAAGATCCTGAGGGAAAGGACTTTGTGCCCACCAATGCATTCTCAGTTTCTATGCCAATACCTAACATGTTAATGACAGTGATGACAGGAGTAAAAAACGTTATTGCTTCATCTGAAATGCACCCGTTGCAGTGAAGGACAAGTGGCTCCCTTGACTAATAAGAGGATCTTCTGGGGTGATCATGAAGTTCTCTGTCTTAAGTGGTGAGTGGATGACACAGATGTATGTATATGTCAAATTTCAATACATGAACGCTTAAAATTTAAGGATTTCATAATAAAATTTTATACCAACAAGAAGTACGACAGGCTGGATTTGATAACTGGTTAAGAAGGTATAATAGAGGATGCCTAGGCTTCTCTGTTAGGTGCTACTGAAAAAGACAGAGAACACACGACAGAATCGTTGTGAGTATAAAAATGTGTTACGTTTTGGATGAGTTAATCCAGCACTGACTTTTTTCTAAGCTTTGTAGGCTCATCCTATTACATCTCCCTCCCCTGTAGAATTTCTCTGGGCATTATGTATAACAGGCACTCAGAAATGTTTGTTGAATGCTTAAGTCACTCACGATCCAGGGTATCCTCAGTCCAAGTTATCCCTACTTCATAGACATAAAAACTGAGGTCCAGAAATCTTAAGCACCAGGTCCATGAGTATGCAGCTAGTAAGTGACACAAGTAAAGATTTCAGTTGAAAGTCCTTTTTTTCTCAGGTGACTATCTTCCTTAAAATATATGAGGAGCTGTCATTACCTACAGGATAAGGTCACATTCCTTAGACTTGCACAGAAAAGAAGATACATAACAGCCTGCACTATAAGGAGGCTCTCTGCTAGTGTTCTCTGCTGCCAATTCCAAAACTTTGCATTCACAGGATAAGACCGCTAGGCATCCCCTACAAATATTACATATAAATTACCAAAGTTTTATAAACATAATATAAAACATTATTAATATTAGCCTACTTGTAAATATATAAAACCATTTAGAAATTATCAAGGAAAATCAAATAAAGGCTTCGCCAGTGAATTTTTCAATTCATTCAATAATTTGTCAATTGTTGGGAAAAAGTTGTTAACAAGCAATGAAAAGAATCTCATGATCTTTAGAGCTCAAAAATTTTAAAGTAAACCATTATTGAGCTGAAGCTCTTTGGTCCCTGACCAGGAATAGTCATCATTCTATGTTTGGTCACAAAAATATGAGCTGGTACCAAGAAGTTAGTTACAACTCAACCTCATCAATTTTCTTAAATATGCCTCAAATCATACCACAGTTCTCTGCCAGAGAGGATCAGAGGTCAATACAAAAAAAAAAAAAAAAGAAAGAAAGAAAATTAAAGTGAAATGAACTATACTCTACTACTGCTCCAACTGACATCATAGACATGTTGGGGGGAAAAAAACTCACAATTTTTACTGTCCTTTTTCTTTAAAAACAATTACATTCTCTGAATACCTACAACACACAAGGTACCAGAGTTTAAAATGTTATATGCCAGCCTATAATACAGGAATTATGTCTACCTCTCATCACAAAACTAACTTGCATTTTGCCTCCTAGTGATGGGTTTAATTCTCGGAGAAGAGGCGAAACGATTTTTTTTTTTTTTTTTTTTTGCGTTTGCAAGTCTAGTGCATTATATTAAAAATTAAGGTTCTTCAACCACAAGAGTCACTAACGTCCCTCAGGTTTTCATGACAATCTTTTCATCAAAGTATCAATTTTCTTAAAGTAAAATTTTTCTAAAGTATATTGAAACAGAAAAATCTATATGTAACGAAACATAGTAAAATATTTTATTTTCACTCTTAGGAACAGAAAAGACACCTCTCTATTCCTAAGTCCTGATGTTTCTGTCCACTTTTGCCTTTACCAGATGATCACATGTTTTCTAGTACTTCTTTTGTAGAGATAACCTACGGGATTGAGCACTATGCACATAATAAGCTCAAAGAAACATTTCTAAAGAGGAAAAAGCAGGTAGCTATCTTTTCCATCCTTTAGATGATCACCCTTTGCTCACGAGTTCCCACATCTTAGCTTCAACCATCTCTGTTGCTTCAACCCTCTAAAATACCCATCCAACCTCATCTCCTGTCTTTGGGGTAAAATGACCTCATCTTCGGAGACCCTCTACCCTTCCCACATAATCTATGTCATTCAGTGCTGTTCTGCATGTCTAGGCTCAGGTTGTGTAAAACTAGAACTAAGGACATGAAATAGGAACTACAGGCAAGAGACAGGAACTAAGGACACAGACAGCCGCTTGTCAGATATCCAGTCATTTTTCTGAGGTCACAAAATCCAAACTAAAAATTAAATCCATGTGCTCGTCTATAAAGCAGTAAACAAGTTACAGAGATGCCTTCTCATAGCTTTGGAAAATAAAAAAGCAAAACTTAACTTCCCTAATTTATTTAAGCAGATAATCAATAAACATCATCGTCCACTGCTGAGGTCCTAATTTCAGAAGTGACCCCAGTGTTAATCGCAATAGAAAGAAAAATCATTTAGTGTGGGAGAAGACATTTGCAAATTATATACCTGATAAAGGGTTAATAGCTAAAATATATAAACAACTCATACAACTCAATAACAAACAATCTAATTACGAGATTGGCAGATGATCTGAATAGATATTTTTCCAAAGAAGATATACAGATGGTGGACAGGTAGTGAAAAGATGTTTATTGCAGCATTATTTACAATAGCCAAGATATGAAAACAATCTAAGTGTCCATTGATAGATAAACAGATGAAGAAGATGTGGAAGATATATACAATGGAATACTATTTAGATAATACTACTCAGCCAAAAATGAATGAAATCTTGCCAATCATGAGAACATGGATGAACCCTGAGGTTATTACATCAAGTAAAATGAGTGAGGCAGGGAAAGACTAATATTGTATGATTTCGTTTATATGTGGAATCTGAAAAACAAAACAAAACAAAACAAAACAACCAATCTCAGATACAGAGAACAGACTGACTGGGGGTTGCCAAAGGGGCGGGGAGTTGTGGAAAACACATAAAGGGGATCACGAGGTACAAGCTTCCAGTTATAAAATGAATAAGTCATGAGAATGTAATGTACGACATGGTGACTACGGTCAATAACACTGCATCGCAAAATTTTTTTTGATGACATGCAAAAAATTATTGTAATGAAAAACATCTCAAATGTCCATCTAGACATAACTGTTAGAATTTTGTATCTAGGAATATATTTTACCATCCTAGTTAAAATATGTTGTTTATACAAAATTCTTCACAGTAATTTATTTTTACTACATGTCACTGCATTACAAAATTATTCATAAAACACAACTTTTAATGACTGCATGGTTTTCCATCACTTGTATATATCTTATGGTGGTTTCAGACAGTCCCTTGTTGAAAATAAGACTGCTTCCATTGTTTCACTGTCATAAATTCGGCTCTGATAATCATATCTTCATATAAATTTTGTCCTTGTGTATTAGTAATCAAATGGTATGAACATATTTAAGTTTAATATATAAAAATTATTTTCTATAATGTATTGCAAATTTTAAAGTTGCTTAAAAAAGTAAATCTTAAAAGTGTTCATCACAAGGAAAAAAATTTTTTGTGACTAGGTATGGTGACGGATGGTAAATACTTAGTGTGATCATTCTGCAATGTATACAAATATCCAATCACTATGATGTATACCTGAAACTAATATTCTGTATGTCCATTATAATTCAATAGGAAAAAAAAAAAAGAAAAAAGAAAAAGCCATTCCCCAGAGGGACTATACCTATTTTTGACAACAGAAAGGCTTACTAACGTGCACCAAAAGCTTTTCTACACAGCCGCATTAGTTGAGCACTGATCTTACCAGCATAGCTGAGGACCCAAGTCTTAAAGTCTCCGATCAAAACCAAATAAAAGGAATCTTGCTTTATAATCGCCGTAATAAGTACAGAGGAAGGATCTGTCTAGTGAGCCAGCTTCTGAACAAGAAAAGCTTTAAAAGGCTACACTGGATGAGGCAATTCTAAGGAAAGCCAAAAAAGATGTGCTTGACATATTAATAGAGTTTATTAAGAATCTGATTTTAAGTATGCTGAGTTTGAGAGACAAAACACTGAATTTTTTACCCTAAACTTTCTACCTGACCTTTATTAAAAAAAAAAAAATGTATATATATATATATGTATATATATATGTATATATATATATAGTTGACATTGTACTTATGTCCTATGCCATCAACATTTAAGTTTTCTGGTAATCTGTTTTGTTCTCTAAGACACTTGACTATCTATAGTATTACTAAACCTGAATTGCACAATCCATAAATATTGTGAAATAGTGAAAGAGGTTTCAAAGTATTCTGAAGAAAATATAAGAAATCTGGCCAATTTCCACACACTCTTGGCCACTTAACATTTTTAATTAGGTTATAAGTAAAGAGGATTTCATTATATTACAATTTTGTTTAGAATAGCCTCCATATCTACACTCGTACTGCTGAGAGAGAAACTGTATTTATTACTGCTCTCTATAAGCTACCCTACGCACAGTATTCTATCTCATTTAGAGAACTATGAGGTTTTTATTTTTATTATAAATATTCAAACTACTTAGAGGTATATTACTCTGAAGTAATTCCTCAACCAATGAATGATTGAAAACTTCCTAACTAGACATTATACAACTTGGGCAAATAAAATCCTTCTTTCCTGGGAACTGACTTCCTAAACCCTATTCTTGGAAAAGAGAGAGAGAAAAAAAAGAGTATGTCTCATATGATCCTAATTTAAAGTGATTAATGTGCCATTTTATTTTAAATGATTCTTAGGTGATTCAAATTATCACCAGCTATTATTAGATCAATGACAACACAGGCCCTCTAATATATTTTAATACATTCTTTAACATTCTTATAACTTTTTTTTTAATTTCTAAACTTTAACTTTTAAAGACCCAGATTTAGAGAATCAATGTTTTAGACATAGCCATGTGCTAGAAATATTTTTTCCCCAATTGTTTCCTACCTTCCTTCTCTCATACAATACACAAAGCATTCTAGAGTCAGACACAGCATCAAACATACTTCATGTGTAATTTTAGATTTATGTCATAATTTAAATTGCTAACAAATCCAAGTGACATTTTGTGTTATTCTAAAATGTTTCATCCACTAGATTAAAAAAAAAAAAAAACTAAACTAAAAATCCCAGGTCTCAAACTGAATAACATTTTTTAATAAAATTATCTTTCCACGTAATTTTTTATGATTCACAGTCAGTAGTGGGGAATTACAGAACCATGAGGTTAGACTAAAAACCTAACAATATAATGCTTCTGAACTGCTGTCATAAATAAGTCAAATTTTTAAGGCCTCATTCAGAGATATCTATAATTCTGAAATGTATTATCCTGTGTTGTTTTTATTAAATGGACCATCCTTGGGACTTTATAATCCTTTAAGTTCTTTGTCATAGGACTGAAATCTATTTGTTAAGTCTGATTGGCATCTTGGAGAACAGACAAAACAGTGAAGCATGGGTTGGCCCATCCAAGGTCAAGAAAGAGAATCATATTCCCAAGCTCCCCAATATAATTTAAGTTCATGATCCTAATTATTGGCCTAGTCAAATTCAAACTCTGAATTCTTATGAATATATCTTTTGATGCCTTTTGAATATCTTAGGATGAAAAAATTTAAGTCGCACAGCTGGAAAATATACAGTTGACTACTAGGTTTTTTATCTTAATGTTTGTGCCAGCATAAATTTACATAATTTATTTAATTCAATAAAAGTTTACTGAAGCTTACTATTTATAAATCTAACAGACATTTGTGCAAAACAAAGTCTTTTTCCTCAATGAGCTGACAAAAGAAATATACAAATAACTATACTACAAAAAATGGTATAAATGCCATAAAGAAGATTTGGAAAAATATCAACGACCTTGAAGAAAGGAGATCACCATCTGCTTTAAAGGTCCAAGAAAACAATGTGAACCAAGCCATGGGGAAATGGGAAGTGCACAAGGAAAATGTTCAATAAAGGATGAAAGACACAGCTTGGCAGTCCAGTGCACAGACAGGAAATATGACTCCAAAGATAGATGGCAGCCACGCTGCCTGCAAAGAGCTTTGAAGTCAGGTGAGGACATATACTAAAGCCACTGTGGGTAGCTGTGCTACAGAAAAGATGGTGTCTCTTGGGAATATAAAAGCAAGTAATGAAATAAGCTATGTCAAGAGCAGAGGAACCAAATCAGTTACTAAAGTCTGTAATAATCCAGAAAAGGGAATAAGGTAAAACTGAACCAGGTGGCTCTCAGGTGACAATGGGAATAGAAAGGTGACATTGTTCTTATAATCTATCAGACTTGGCAACAGATTTGGTATTTGGGGCAATGAAGAGGGGAGAAGAGAGTTGAGAGATCACGCCACAGTTCTGAACCTGGGTGACCAAAAGGACCCTGATAAAAGTGTCCTAATCAAAATAGGGAAGACAAGGGGAAGAACTGAGCTTTCATAATGTTTAGTTCAGGGGAAGGAGGGTGCAAGTAAGATCCTGGCCTGGACATTTTACATTTGAGGAATCATGTGCAAACATTTGGCACAAAGTTAGAAAAATCACTAGACTACTGAAGAGGGCTCCACAGTGAGGATGAGAATGTTCTCCTCACAGACAAGACAGGTCAAGGAGTGTCTGTAAACAAGACAAGGATGAAGATGGAATGACTACATTTAGAGAATGGGGGAATAACAAGAGAACCTAATAAGAGTGACTATTGGTCTCAGGTAAGACAAGCAGCAAAATGTTTTGAGCACTAGAATGTCTGATAAGAGTTTCAAAACGGAATAGCTATCTTTAGAGTGTCAAGCATTGAAAAGGACCCAAGAAAGATAAGTACAGAGAAAAATAAAATCCCATTGGGATTTGGCATTGAGGAGTTCTGAAATTTTTACAAAGTCATGTGGCAAAGGTTTGGGAAGGGGAGATGGCAACAGACAGGATAGGAGAGACTGATTCTAGCAGTCTACTAAAAGACAGGGAAATACCCTCTCCCATCTCCAAGAACTATATAGTCAAATTCTAATGTCAATCCAGTAGGGGGCTGATAAATGCACTGGAGAGGAAGGGAGGGGAAAAATCCCTCTTTACAGCATTTGATGATTTCCGTGGTGTAAATACTACCACCATGGCTGATTTCAAGCTGCCAACGGGTGGCAAAATTCCTGAAAATTTAACAATGGTTGCCGGCACAAGCTAACTGCAGCACATCACTGCAAACCACCTATTTTATGGTCTACTCTGCAACCGAGCAATTCTGTGACAGCGTTCCTCTAAACTCAACTGATACTCATTCTCTGGGACAACCCAGCAGCAATTCACAGAAGTCTACCCTATTCTTGTTACATTTAGCTTTCTCAACTGTATTGCAACTGAAAAGGGTCAGATGTTGAAAGCCAATGGCTCCTAGGCATGCCTGTCTTCACTAAGCGTCACAAAGGAAAAGACAATCCTATGCTCCAAAAAGTTTGCCTGAGTTTTATAATCGTTTCCATTGCTAAACCTGAAATATCTTAGAGACAGGGAACTTGATTCTGTTTTCCCACGATCCACTTGGCTGTTGCGATAGTTCTATTGTTGATTAGCCCAAAACATTTTTTTTTAAAAGAGCCCTGTGTCAACGCAACGATTAAATAAGAAAGTGTCAATAGAGTAAGCTAAAGAAACATCCCAAATGAGTTCCAATCCCAGTGAGAGCCAGCAGAGATATTGGGAAAGTGCCTTAGACTAAATTCAGACACCTGAGAGGCACCCTGCTACTCACTAGTGAGGTGCTAGTAGCCTTCCAGTTGCAGGTCCAACTGAAAAATGGGAACAGCAAAACCTAGCACACAGGGTCGACCTTAGGATTAATATAAGCAGTTTAGGAAACATCCACCAGGAGCAGGTCTTGCTTGGTACAGTTCAGAACGCCATACTAGTTTGGACACGGGGCATTGCTCAACTGTATTGCCAAGACCAAGTACCAAGGAGGCCCACCTCTGTCTTGTACTACAGCTAGTCAACTGCTAAGAATTTTTTATAGTTTGTCCCCATTGACCTTCGGCTATCACCCAAAGCTACAAATTCCTTTCATAGTTGTACCCTGAACTCCCAAGCCTCACAACAACAGGGAGACCGAAGAGTCCACCTAAAAGCAGTCTCAAAAATTGCCAAAAATGTTTTGACAAACTAGATGGGAACAAGCTGTCAGTTAGGTTCCTACTTATGTCCACGTGACATTCAGCAACTCACCACTCAACAAGGAAGTTCAAAACGAACCAAAACAATGGACTTATCCATCACATAAACAAAACTCAAGGTATGAATCCAGTTTCTAATATTTCACAATTCCCCTCCCCCACATATCCCCAAATATTCCCGTCTTCATTGTACTCCATATTATCTTCTATCTTTTAGATTATGTTTCACAGGCCAATTTCTCTAGACATTTGAAGAACTGTTATCAAAATATCAAACATACATAAGGGGGGAGAGAAGTTTATTTACTTTCCCATATAAATGACTAGTCTTGAGAAAGAAGCCAATAATGTTCATAGCAGTTTAACTTCTTCACTTATTAACTTTTTGTTTATTGAGAAGTGCATGAAGTTGCGGGTAGAAGATAATTTAAACTTAGTATACCTGTATATAAAAATGATTCACATTAGTCATTTGTCCACACACACACACACACACACAGTTCTCCAGTAGCCAGGGCACCTGGAAGCAAAGGGAGATCTCCATTTGAAAGATTATTAATTATGAAGTTGCTAGCTATATCTTGTCAGCTTCCTTTCTTTCTCTAAAGTATCTGTAAATTAAACGTTTTCTGAAACCCAAAGACATATATACCCACTGCCCCAATGCCCTTTACTTCGTGATGGGCTGCTCTTTCCCTGGACGCCCCCTTATGTCCTGCGGCTTCAGGGGGTGAATTTGGGCTCTGCATCTATTAGTGCCGCAAGGAAGCGCCGCCCCTTCCTCCAGGCTTCGGAGAGGCTCGGCCCCGGCGGCACTTTCGGTCTGGTCCCAGGCTGGACAGAGCTCAGCGCGTACCTGACAGCGGAAGCCACGCTCGGAAGTGGACAAAGTGACTTGGCCGTTTCCCATGACCCGAGTCAGGTGCAGGGCCAGCCGGTCACCGCCCGCCCGCCGCGCTAGGGCAGCGCTGGGGTCCCGGGTGGCCGCTGCCCCGGGGGAAACCCTTCCCGGACGACAAGCCGGGGTCTGGGTACCGGGCCACCGTCGCCGACACCCCGCGGAGACGCTTACACAACAAGGCGGCGACCCCTCCGCGGGGCCCAGGTCGCACTCAGGCACCTCCCGAGCCCGGGCGCAGACAGGCGTCGCGCCGGCATAGGGCGGGCCGGGGCTGCTCCGCGGGGCGCCGCGCGGGCGGGCGAGGGAGCGGCCGGGAGTTTTGCAGTCTCCGGCGCTGTCCGCCCGGCCCCGGCCTGCGTGCAAGGCGCGCGCCCGAGCCCAACGCGGGCCCAGCCGCACTCACCTCTCGCCAGCGTCGTCCTCCTCCGCCGCCATGACCGCCGTGCTGCGTTAGCGCCGGCCTCTGCTTTCTAGCCGGCTCACAGGCCGCCTGGGCCGCAGTGGCCGCCCCCGCCCGCGCATGCGTCGCCCGCCCACTCGCACGACCCCGCGGCGCGGCGGCGCGCTTGCGCGTGCCCGGCCATCAACCCCGCCCCCGCGACCGCCAGCTACGCATGCGCAGTCCCGCCGGACGCGCTCCTGTGGGTTCTGGGCAGCACAAGCAGACTGACCTGGCGGTGTATGCAGTAGCGGATTTCAGTAATGACTCTGTTAAAGCATCATGCGCTGGTATGGACTATCGGGTGCTGGGCACCAGGTAGGCACCTGCTAGTACCCTGGGACCCAGGCGCAGCCTTGCCCTGCAAGAGCCCAGATCGTATCCAGTTGAGAGAGGCCACATGGAGACCCCTTTAGCACTGGAGTTGAGTGAAGCCGTCTTAGAATTTCCAGCCCCACCTCCCCCCACTTGATTGCAGTTGAGTGAATAACACCAATCAGCACTATGTAGATTAAAATATCTGCCCAAATGAACTTAAATTCCTGACCCACAGAATTATGAGAAAGTTGGCCATTGTTTGAAACCACTATATTTTTTGTTATGTAGCACTAGGTAATTTAATTACCGATAACCCTTTACCCACCGATGTGTTATGCCACATATAGTAAATTATGTAGTTGATTTCGAGTTCAGGATTGTTTCACAAATAGTTTTTTTCTGTAGCTTTTCATTTTGATGTAATTGCAGATGCACATGCAGTTGTAATAATAACATGGAAAGATTTCACATACCCTTTACCAGTTTTCTCTTGCAACATTATGCAAAACTACCATACAATATCACAACCAGAATATTAACATTGATGTAATAAATAAATAGAACATTTCCGTCAGCACAAGGATCTCTCACGTTGACCTTCTATAGCCATGCTACTTCTCTCCCACACGCAGCGCCTCCATCCTAACCTCTGGCAACCACTAACCAGCCTCTATACTTTTGTCTTTTCAAGAAAGTTATATAAATGGGATCATCAATATGTAACCTTTGAGATTGTCTTGTTTGTGCCCCTCCCTTCCTCCCTCTCTCCCTCTCTCCCTCTCTTCCTCTCCCTCTCTCCCTCTTTCTTTTGCTCCCCCCTCCTCCCCTCTCTCTTTCTCTTGGCATAATTCCCTGGAGAGTCATGAAAGTTGTTTCATGTGTCATTAAATAGTTCATTCCTTTTTATAGCTGGCCGAGTAGTATTCCATGGTTGGATGTACCTGTTGAAGGACATCTGGATTCTTTCCAGTTTGGTAATATTACAAATAAAGCTGCCATAAACGTTCACACGTAGGTTTTTCTGTGAACCTAAGGTTTAATGTTTCCGGGATAAATGCCCAGGAGTGCAATTGCTAAGTCACATAATAGTTGCATATTTAGTTTCCTTAGAAATTGCCAAACTATTTTCCAAAGTGGCCTATCAATTTCTGTTCCAACCAGCAAAATGTAATTGATCTAGTTTCTTCACCTCCTCATCAGGATTTGGGGTTGTCACTATTCTTTATTTTGGCCATTCTGATAGGTATGCAGTGATGTCCCATTATGGTTTTAATTTGCATTTCTCTGATGACTGGTGACATTAAGCCTTTTTTCACATGCTTATTTGCCATCCGTATATTCTTTTCAAGGAAATGTCTGCTCCTCTCCTTTGCCCATTTTCTAACTCTTGAGTTTTGAGAGCTTTTTATATTATCTAGGTACTAGTCCCTTGTCAAACACATGGTTTGAAAATATTCCCTTTTCTTCTTGTCATCTTCATGTAGGCTTTTGCAGAACAAGTTTTTTTTCCCAAAGTTTTTAATTTAATGAAATCCAGTGTATTGGTTTTTAATGCCATATCCTTTCGATGTTGTCCAAGAACTTTTTGCCTAATCTGAGGTCCCAAAGATTTTCTCCTTTGTCCTTTTCTGAGTTTTATGGTTTTACATGTTACATTTAAGTCCACGATCTAGTTTGAGTTAAGATTTATATAAAGGTTTGGATCAAGGTGTTTATCGATTGCCTATGGACATCTAATTGCTCCAGCACCATTAGTTAGAATCACAAATAGTTTTTAATCTATTACTAGGTAGTCTCTTGTGTTCTTGTAAGAATGTATGATGTGTGAATGATAGGATTTTTCAGGGGAAGGAGGTTTGTGGTGGTGGATATGGAAATGGGTGCTCAAATCCCTCTTCGAGGAAGGCCCAGCTACTATGAGGGAGTCAGTGGAACACCTTCCAGCCTTCAGTCCCTTTAGGGAACACTTCGGCTACAGAGAGCCACCTCACCAAGGTCATGCCCTTCTGGGGAAGGTTCACATCTAATGATGGATGGAAGCAGGGATAGAAAGGACTAACTCTTTCCATCCAAAGTGAGATGATTCTGATGGTCCATTTTCTGCCCCAGAACTCTCTGTGGCTGAGGCCATTGAGCCTGTCTCACAGCTCAACTTCTCCCTCTGCCCAGTTCCTCTTTCTCGCCTCCTTTCCACAGGTGTCAATCTCAAGGGCACTCCATGAACTCTGTCTCAGAGACTGCTTCTTGTAGAGTCCACACTACGATGCTCAGTTACCTTTCTATTTAACGATAAGCATGACACTTGGCTTAGGTATTGAGACTGGTGAAAAGGTTGTGTAACTTCATGGTTTTTATACTGCTATTATAGGAGTCAGCCACAACATGGAAACTTGTCTACTTTCTCAACACATCACTGCGAAAGAGGAAAGTTAGCCGGGAGGTCGGGAAACGGCGGATGTGAGTGCCAGTGGGGTTAGCATAGGCGTGCGCATCAGACAGAGGAGAAAGATCACGAGTGGGACAGAGTGAGCGCTGCATGACGTGGTCGCCTCCTCTTCTGTCACCATAGTTTTTGGCGGTTCCAACACTACGAAGGTAGATAAGTGGGTGACTCTCCAGGAGTACAGCAGGGCCAAATCTCCGCCATCAACGTGTGACCAAAAGATCAGATGGTCAGGATCCCGAAATCATCCCCAAGCTCGTACCAGCTCCCATTCTGATGTCCTTCTAATGGTTTTCATAACTCCTTAGGAAACCCAGACTTAGAGAAGAAAATCATAGAAGTGCTTGTCCCATGCCAAGCTCAAATGCCAGTGGAGTTGGGCCTAGGAGAGAGAGGTCAGAGGGGCTAGCATTCAGTTTTCGGTCAGGTCCCCTGACCCCAGAAAATTTGAAGTCATGATGATTTGGGGAGAGAATTGTAATGGTGTCCCTTTTATCCACCTTCCGTTTCATTTGATTGAAATAGAAGAGTCTCGGATTTTTATTTTCAGTAGGAACAGTGTTTTATAAAGGATCTTTCCCAGCATATTCCAGCAGCGATTTTAACTTTTAATTTTTCTCCTGGTGAGGGTTTTTTTTTTTTTTTTTTTTTTTTGATCAGTCTGTGCTGAAATAATAGGCATCCTCATAAATCAGGAAAAGTGTTGCCCTCCTAAATGTCGACGTTGAACATGTCAGTCGTCTTTCTGTGTTTGAACTTCCAAGAGCAAAATCTATCTGTACGGTCATTATTTATGCCACTGAACTTTCATAGCAGGGGCGGGTTTATACAGTAGTAGAAAGAAAAGTGTTCATACCCATAATTCCTTCTGACATTAATGTTGCCTGTTTATTCACCCCCTCACCATTTCGAAAATGCATCCTTCAGTTGAATACAGCTTATTGAATATCCATTCTGTTTAGTCTGCACTTGTGGCGGAAAACAAACAACACTTGGTGTCTTGGCTCTATTACATTTTCTGACAAGTGGGAAATATCTGTTCGTGATGCAATAAATACTTGGTTCTCAGTAATTCAGCAAATTGGCTTGTTTGGTTTTAGCTCCGCGAGGGTGCACAGAGGGAACACTTTTCACCCGTCATTGATTCCACACACTGAAATAGGTTATGATTGTCTACGCCCACAGCTGGAGGAACCGCGTGGTGGTACGAGTGAATGAGCAGTTAGTGCAAATGCTGTGCTAAGTCAGTGTAAATCTTGCAATGATCTTGTTTACCTGTGTGGCTGGAGCCAGCTCTTGTCAGTTCAGGAGAACCTATTGTTAAGTATTAAAGAATTTTGTGAGCTGAATGTTAAACCTTGTAACTTTGAAATCGGGAATATTTACACTGCAGAAATTGACAATCACTTCAAATCAGGTTTGTTTTTAGTTTTTGTTTGTTTTTTGAAAGCAGGTTTGCTAACACACTATTGCTTCCTCTTCCTCAATATAGGAGAATTACAAACGAGATGACAGGCATAGAAATTAAGGTTTCTCAGGGAAAAGTGAATAAACACAAACTAGAAATACACAAAGAAATGGATGACAAAGGTATAATAACTTCCTGTAAAGGTACCCAGGTATAGATAAGCACATTTAAGCATTCGAAAAATAGAGACCTGGTTATTACATCAAGCAAGTGTGGTAATAATTCATGAAACTGAGTCTCAAATAAGGCTTGTTTCATTTTAAGTTGAAGTATGCAGCACAGATCATAATGGTTATCACAAAGTAAACACACCCATATAAGCACAATCCAGATTATTAAGCAAATTTTCTAGAAGAAAAGGGACACTCTGGTAGAAAATAAGGGAGTGGGCAATCCAGGCAGGCTTGCAACGGAAGAGGTGACCTACTGAGCTTCGAGAACTTCAGCTGAACACTATAATCTGCTCTGGATTTTTATTTTATTATAATAGATGCTGCAAATCAGTTTAGGAAGACTTTTTTTTTTTTTTTTTTTAGCTGTGCTGATGAGTATACATTTAATAGCTAAATTTAGAGCTTTTCTCCTTTGACATTTGAAGGTTGCTTAGCTACTCCTCTTCTTAGTGTAGTCTCTGATTTAATGTAATTTCTTCAGCTGCAGGTAGGGGAAATAGACTTATTATCTCTGCGGTTCAGTAACATGTGCAGTTCAGTAACATGTGCGGTTCAGTAACATGTTCAGTAACATTCGCTACTTTCGTATTGCAACTCATCAGTCTCATTTATACTATCATTTATGTACACATGCACATTTTTTTTTTCCTTGGGGGAACATTGTATGTAAAGGAAAGTGATAATTTTAGTGATAATTAACACATATAGCTATACTAGATTGAATCAATCATTTTTTTGTCATAAAAGTTTAGTTTTTCGATATAATAAAAACTTTCAAACAAAAAATACATAGTAGCGTGAGATTAAGCAAAAATAATTTACCAAAATAGTTAAACTCTCAGTAGTGCACTCATCCTGTAAGTCTAGTACTCTTTCCTGGAGTTCGGCAGACCTTCCGGTTCACCACATCTAAATCTATCTGGTCGTGGACCACTGAGGAACATCAGCGTCCTTGTCAGTGGCTGCAATTGGTTATATATTTTCATTATTGTACTTACCAGCTTTCACTGGGTTGTTGGTCCTGTCTCACCCAAAGTATAACGATTCCTTAGGAATAGAGATGTGTCTTCTTCCTTGATAAATCCCAAACGTATTTAGAACTATATTGTAATCTGTATACTGTAGGAACCAAATAAACCCTTTTTATTGACTGAGTTACAGCTCAGGTTTAAATAATACCTGCTACCTGATTAAGCCAATTGATCTTTCCATCACTCTTTATAGTAAATATGATTTTCATTACACAAACTGGAAGTCAGGGAATAGAGAGGTTCTCCAACAACTATGCAGAGAGATGATAGCAAGAGCCAAGAGGACTTCTCTGTTTCTTTTATCTTAAGCCCTAGCATGGGGGCTTACCCCGCCACACACCCCTAAGGCACTCTCCTGGAGCTGTGTTTCTAGCAGTGGTGACCGATTTACATCTATTGCAGGGCACTCGAAGGGAGTTAGCAATGTGACTGTGAACTTGACAAGATTAGTTTTGTCAGCCTTCTTACTGTAGAGCAATAACTACTGAACAACCAGTAAAAGATATACTTTGGAGCCATAATGCAGCTCTCAGCAGCCAGACACTTTCTTCCCTTTGCCATTCAGCCCCTCTGAGTAATGCTGTAACCAATCAATTGGAAAAGCTGCAACCTCAGCTACATTTACATTTGTAAATCAGTTACACATGTGGACCATTTAATTATAAGAATGCTGAATCTACTCTTTTGTCCAGTTTCGAATCTGAGGATCAGAACAGGTGATTATTTTTTGACCCTATTTGGAAATTTGGAAATCAAGTTGGTCCAGTCATATAAAAAGTATGTTACGATACTACCGAAATCTGTTTAAAAATTTAGAATCTTAACCATAAATCTCCTTACCTATTAGGAAATTAGGAATGATCTCCAGATTTAGACCATAGAACTTTATTTAAAAAATAAACTAAAAATTTGCTTTGATTATGATAGATGATAAGGAGATATATAGATATAGTTTCTCCTTTTTTCTCCTCGTCAGAATAACTGTAATGAACTTAATTTGGTTGAAAACAAATTTTAAAAAGCAATTATCACTCTAGATAAAATATATAGAATACTGGTTGAATTCCAAAGCAAGAGAAAATTTAGGTCTCATTAATTTTTAACCATTTTAACAAGTTATGGAAGAATGATTGCCAGGTTTAGTTAATAATTCAATCCTCCAAATCTAGAACGCACTATTTCTTTCTTCATGTAACTGAAATTCTTAATCTTTTTTTCCAGTTATTTGAGTTGTCACTGCACTTTAACCTTTATTCCAGTTGAATACTTTTTTTTTCCTCTTGAGAGAAAGAGAACAATGAGACATTAAATCTTTCCTTTTGAATTATTCTTTAGCACTTGAAATGTAGGTTTAATTCCAAAACCAGTGTTTGTACTTGCAATATCATACAAATCTCAATTGAATTAAAAACTCCGAAGCTATGACAGAATTATAGTATTGCTTTTAATTAAAATGTTTTTAACATGTAAATGACTTAAATTACATGAATCTAATTTCTTGTCACCTATGCATGTTCTCTTTGGGGTTATTAGAATAAAAATGTATTGAAAACAAAAAAAGTAAATAACACTAAAAGCACATGCTATATGTACTTTTATTACCATATTTGTATAACATTATTATATAGTTACATAAATCTAAATACATGTAGCATGTTTACATATATAGCATCTTTATATATAGTATGTGCTTTTAGTGTTAGGTATTTATATTTATAATTAGGTATAAATATATATTTATATTTCTAAATACATATAAAGAGAGAGCATGTGCTTTTAGTGTTAGATATTAAAGTACATGGTGACAGAAGGAAATTTAACTTTGGGTAGTGAACACAATGCTATATACATATGACATATTATTAGGGGGAAAAACACATGCTGGAACCTCTTTATAATTATATAATTAAAAATCTTCAAGTGAGAAAATATAAAAGTAAACATCTCATATAGTAATCAGTTTCCCCCTTTACTGTAGACTTTATAAATGCTGCACATTTATAATTTTTTTTAAAATTTAAATTAAATTTTACATTACATTTATTAAATTTAATAGGCTACATTAAATTTATTTTAAAAAATTTCTTCAATAAGCAACCTTACTGTAACATTTTTACTTTAGAAACTTAAAAAAATGTTAACTTTCAAATCTTGTAATAACACTGTATTAAAACAACATGTTCGGCTGTACAAAAATATTTTCCTTTTTTATATTCTTATCGTATAGGCTTTTTTCTATTAATTCTTTTAACTTTTAAAACTTTTTTTGTTGAAAACTAAGACACAAACAAACCATTAGCTTAGGGCTGCACAGGGTCAAGATCATCTGTACCACTCTCCCACCCGCATGTCCTGCCCCACTGGAAGGCCTCCAGGGGCAGTGACGCCCACAGAGCTGTCACTTCCTGTGGTAACAATGCCTTCTCCTGGAACACCTCCTGAAGGACCTGCCTGGAGCACTTCTCGAGGAGCTGTCACTCTTTGCAGAAATATATCCTTGGTATGTTGCTTATTTGTTTCTTATTTTCATCATAAATTTGCTTGTAAGCAGATAATGCACCAGGAACATTCCTCTCTATTCATGAAAACCTTAGGGTGTTGGTGACCTTGTTTTCAAACTTCTTAAAGAACTTGTCGGGGTGTGCAAAAGCTCCTGCTCAGTTCTTCACTGTGAATGTTCTTAGAAGGTCTTTCTCTTCCGCAGTTTTCTTTTCTCTTGCCTCTTCTTCGGCTATACATTCCTGTTTCAGCTCCAACAACTCCCCACTAGTCGGTTCCTCAGGAACCACCTCCGGGCGCTCCTCAGTGTCACCCCCACGAGTTTCTCAGTGTCACCCTCCACCCACATCCAGATTAGAGTTATTTGACGTGTCAGCCACAGCCTTGTTGACTTTTGCAGCCTCCTAATCCTTGGCAGATCCTTTGAAGTCACAGATGAACGTCCTAAGTGTGTTCTTCCAGATGTCATTGATACTCTGCTAGGTAACATCACCTCAAGTCCAAGCAAGGTTCTTGATACAGTCGTAGCAATGTAGGGAAGAGGCATGAGAACTAAATATTAAACCAGGTTGTACTCAGAGCCTGCAGTGTGCTGCCAGACCATGGGAAGCCTGCAGAACAAAGGAAGATTCCTGCTAGGATTCCTAACCAACTCTCCATACCATGAAAGGAGAACAGGAAAACAGAGTCTTTAAGTCATACTCTACACAAAATAAACCCGATCATTCATTCCCTATGGCTAGACCATGGGAAACCTACAGAGCAAAGGCCGTGATTACTAACATGCCTTTAATGCTGCATACTCACACCGTTCATGCTGCATGTCCTACCATCAAAGGAAAATAAGGATACAAGCTTCTTTAAACTAATTCGTAGAAACTAAGAATCACATATGGACTGAATTCTTCGAACACCTGGGCCCTCTTTCATTCTCTTTCTTTGAGAGGGGACCATGTCTGTGTGGAACATTATTCCTTCTGTAAGAAACATTCCTTTTGTCTCTAACTCTGACATGCGCTTCGGTTCTTTTCCACACGCCCTCAAGGACCCGCTCTCTAGGTGTGGAACTCGAGTGGGAATACTCCCCGTCCTTCATCAACGGATATTGTAATCTTTACAGAATTGCCTCACAGTCTTCTCAGTGTCTTCCTCAGTTGCAGCAATAGTGTGGGCACAGGTCCTCCTCAGGTCGTGGGCCTTCAGAGCTGCTGTTGTTCTTTAACCTATTGAGTGGATCAAAGAGGTGATGTTTGGAGGGAGAAACACCCCTTTATACTGGGATGAAGATCACCAATAAAAGGGGGATATCCAGGAGCATTATCAACAATAAGCAAATTCTAGAAAGATATTTCTCTCCAAAATGGACTTCTCCATTTCACTGGCATAGCAATTCAGGAAGGAATCTTGGAAGAGGAGCTGGGTCATCCATGACTTTATTGTTCCTGTAGTACACTGGCAATGGATGCTTATAGATGTGCTTGAAAGCCCCGGGTTCCTGTGACAGATCACAAAGAATTTCAGTAAGTAGCCTGAAACATTGTCCCCAAACAAGACTATTATCCTGTCCTTAAAAGCCTTGAAACCTGGCCTTGACTCAGCCAACCGATGGATGAAGATCCTTTCAGATGTCTGTTTCCAGAATAAGGCGGTTTCTTCCATATTGAATATTTGATCTGGCAAGTAAATTTCCTCCATTATCAGCTTATCTAGAGTTTCCAAAAATTCTTCAGCTGTCTTCAGGTCAGTACTCACAGACTCACCGCTCACTTTCTTTCATATTATGTAATGAATGAATAACAGTTTTTAGAATTGGATAGAGCTAGCAGGAAATTCAATATCATAGTCAAGTCCAGCCTTTTCTTTCAACATCACTAACAGACTTTTTGCTTTGGCTGTGATTGACATGGTGCTGAGAGGGGTATGCCTCTGTGTCTTCATTAGAAGTTTCTCCATGTGTGACACAGGTCTTTCTCAAATTTTCATTAGTCTCATTGCCCTCAATGAAGCAGATCCTTTAACAACTTCCATCACTTTGTTCTTGTTCTTCGAGGCTGTAGCTGTGGTGGAAGGGGACTTGCCTGACTGGGGAGCAATAGCCATCACTGATTTTCCATCTTCGTAGTCCTTAATCAGTTTTAATTTTGTTTCCAGGTTAATCATTTGGCCTCTTACTGGCAACATTAGAAGCGGGTTTTATATGATTAAGGACCATGCCGAACAAAACAACACTAGATGAAATCGAGCGCAAGAGAAAATGATGCAATCAAGAGAAATGGTAAATGCAAGGCTGCAGCCCACATAACATAAGTAGAGTACACTCAAAAATAATGATAAAAGTGTAGTAAAGTCTACAGCCATGCCACCCTGAACAAGCCCGATCCCGTCTGATCTTGGAAGCTAAGCAGGGTTGGGCCTGGTTAGTAGTTGAATAGGAGACCACCCAGGAAGACCAGGTGCTGCAGGCATAAAAAATAAAAAATGAAAAATAAAGGGGATTGTAAGCTGACAAGGTCCTTGCAATCTGTGAGGTCAACCAAGGGTTGCCTCGCCTAAAAAGAAAAAAAAGGTATATTAAATATATAAACCAGTAATAGACATTTATTATCACTATCAAGTGCTGTACGTAATTGTATGTGTTATATTTTTATATGACTGGCCCAGTAGGTTGGTTTACACCAGCATCACCAAAGGCACATGAGTAGCGTGTCTTTCTTTTACAATGTTTTACAATGCAGATGTTACAACAGCTGCAACTAGGCAATAGTAATTTCTCAGCTCCATGATAACCTGAGACCTCTGTTGCTGACTGAAACATTGTCATTATGCAGCTCATGTCTGTATTTGAATAGTTTTAAATAGCTAATTTAATTTGAGTAGCTTATGACTCTTCTTATGCCTTGATGATTTATCCATTCCATGGGCTTTAAAAATACACCTAATGGAAGATATAGTAATCTTGATTGTTCATGTTCTCTACAGAGGCAAATTTTAAAGGTACTATTTCCAGTATAACTTATACTGTTATAATTATTCTATATTTTTTTCAAGGACCGTCTAAATAGCAGCAGTTGTATTCTCTTATGGTGGGTTTTATCTAGATGGAAGGGGGACTAATAGGCAAAAGAGGAAGAAGTAAATTCAAAATGGAAATACAAAATACTTATTTATAACCCAAGGAAGAAACATTAGATTGTCCTGATTGAATACACACCTTACGGGAAAGATCTAAGAGCTGTGCCATTTGTTGAGATCTTTGAACTTTCTCACACAATAAATAAAAACAGCTGCTTTCAAAGATGGAGTTTGTGAGGCACCGACACTCTTACCAGTTCAGTCCTTTGGCTGTAACCATAGGAAGTGCCTTGGGCCATCGTAAGTGAGAAGAAATGGACCCGAAGGATACTGGGGCTGGATACTGGCGTCAGAATAAAGGAAGACAGATCCTCAGTAGCCATCTCGTAGCAAGATGGAATGAAACCGGTTTTCTGTCTCTGTATTCCTCAGCTCAAGATAACTTCCAAGAAGGGAACAATGAAAATACATTCCCTTCTGCTGGGCAGAGGGCTTACACCTTCAGTGACAGCCCCTCAAGGCCTTGTGCAGGGATTGAGTATCTCTTGCATTATTTCTTGCAACACAATTCTAGAAAAGAAATTGATCAGATGAAATATTTACATATTTTTAAACATTTGGTTCATATTGCCAAATTGCCTTCGGCGCAGTTATTCTGTGTTACACTCCCACTGGAAGTGTACGAGAAGCCTATTTTCCTATGTATTCACCAGCCATAGGTATACTTCTTTTGAGTCTTCACCAATCTCATGGATGAGAAGAGACATTTCATTGTGCTTCAATTAGTAATTTTTTTAACCAATGAATATGAATATTTTAAAATGTTTATTGACCAGTTCTGATTCTTATAAATTGTTCATATTCTTTATCTATTTCTCTGTAAGAGCGTTGATAATTTTCATACTGATTTTTAACTAATCTATATGTTAAGGACATTATTAACACTATGGTATGTATTACAAAATTTCATAAATGTTATTTTTTATATTTAAATTATAAAAATTTATAATCAAGTATATAAAGCATTTTTGTTATTTTTTACCTTGGTAATATGCTTAGAAAGGCCTTTGACTGTAGATCATATAATATCCAACTATATTTTTCTAATAACTTCTTTAAATCCTTTTTAAATAGTTTTATTGAGAGATAATTACAATCTATAAAATCCACCCATTTAAAGTGTAATATACAATGGTTTTTAGTGTATTAATGCAGTTGTATAATCACCGTCATTATCTACTTTTAGAATATTTTCATCATTCCAAAATGATTACATTTAAATCCGTGATTCATTTTGAGTTAATTTTTATATATGGTGTTAGGTAGGGGTCCAACTTTGTTCTTTTGCTTATGATTATCCAGTTGTCTGAGCACCATTTATTGAAAAACACTATTCTTTTTCCATTATATTATCTTGAAATTCTCATCAATTGACTCTAAATGTAATGGTTTATTTCTAGACTTTCAATTCTATTTCATTGATCTATATGTCTATCTTTATGTCGGTACCCACTCTCTCGATAGCTGTATATTTATAGGAAGTTTGGAAATCAGAAAGTGTGAGTTCACCAGCTCTGTCCTTCTTTTGCGAGATAGTTGGTTATTATGAATCCCTTGTATTTCCATGTGAATCTTAGGACCAGCTTACCAGTTTCTGCAAAAAAAGGCAGCTGGAATTCTGACAGCGATTACATTGAATCTATAGATCAATTTGAGGATATTGCCATCTTAACAGTATTACATCTTCAGACCCAAGAATATGGGAAGTTTTTCTATTAATTTAGATCTTTAAAAAGGAACCCTATTTTATGAGAAATGTCACCTTCCTTGTCACTCCTGGCCCACTTCCAACTTCCAGTGGAGGAGTAGAACTATAAGAAATATGAAGCAATCTTGAGTAGCCACGTGTAGACTGTGCTGTGGGAGAGAAGCAGTGATTCGAATCAGATATGACAGTAAGTTTCGAACTGGAGTGGACTAAGGAGTAATCACTAAAAGGGACTGGAACAGGATAGAATCTTCCTCTGATGTTTTTAAGGGTCTGGCAAGGAAGATTCGACATAGAATGGTTGAAGCATCATTGGAAAAGATAAATAAATACTTTCTACCTTTATAATTTAGTGGGTTAAGACTTCGATAAACCTGTTTGCATAAAGCCGATTAAGAGAAAAGCTCTGTTCTCAAGGAACTCATCATCTTGCATGTACTGTACCACATCTGTTACACGGACAGTGCCCCCTCTAGTGTGGTGTAGACATGCACTGCACAATTGAATCCAGTGGCTGATCCTAGGGGAGAATTTTGTAAAGTTTTACATCATGTCTTTATGGCATATGCTGATGCACCCTTTTATCTTGTTCTTTTCCTCATCTTGTAAGTTTTTCTTCTATGTAAGATTTTAAGTTCTTTGAAAGTGAGGACAATGTAGGATACATAGTGTTTGTTTATTATTTGTAGACTTGGATTAGATAGAGCCGAATAGAAAGATGTTATAAATAGTGTTTTTATCTTAAACTTTGCCCAAATTTTACACTCATTATGTCATCTAATTTCATCTAATTTTACTGCCCTCCAAATTACATCTATTGGCACATAGTTTTGTGTAAGTAATAGAATATTAATTGAAAGAAGCACACACTTACTGGTACATCGGAGTGACAAAAAAATAAATGATGTGATGAGCACTTAATTCACTTTATCAAAAGGTGCTGCCTCAAGAAGGACACTATTGTACTCCTTGTGAAACGAAATTAACACAGGCATCTGTTTTTGTAAATACACTTCCATAAGTACATTTGAGGCTGTTGGCTTCTTTCAGAGATAGCAAATTGCTCATTTGTTCCATTAATGTTAATACACACAACTTAATGCACACATTTTATCAGACAGGAAATGAAAGAAACTGAAGTAACAGAACACAGCTGGCTTAAGGTAATTATTTCTTACGTGTGTACTTTTCCCTAAACCCTGTCCTAATCCCTACCCAGAACTCCTTCGATGGCAGTCTTGCTTTTTATTGAAGTTTTTTAACTTCAAAATAATTTCTGATTACATTTTTTCTGTGATTATGATTTTCAAAAAAGTTTGAGTTACTGGATATTGTTATTTTTTTAAAGTTTGATTTCCTGTTGGTTCTTTTTCTAACCACCCCAAAAAAGACACCAGACTTACTATCCTTAATGATTTTACTCCTTAAGTACTGGTTTTTCTCCATTTTCAAAGCAGTTTCAGCTACCTGTTATTTTTCTTATCCTGCAGCCATTAATATCCTTTTACCTCCTTAAGACATTCACAACTCCACCCTGCCTCTTACCTGAGTTATTTTGTGCTCTGAATTCTCTGTCCTTTCGCCTCTCACCTCTGCCAGTCCTGTGGTGTTCTTTATCTTCTTGTGGGTGTATGTGTGGTAAGTACACAATGATTTATAACCTACATGAGCAAAAGGGACGTCGGGGTGTATGTGTGTACAATACCTAACAGGGCTCACAACTAACTCGAAGTGAAGTAGACGAGGGACTAGTTTTATAGGCAGACATCGGCATCAGATACTTTAATACGGAGTATGCTTTAAAAAAACAAATTTATTAACATATAACCTACATGCCGTAATATTCACCCTTTAAAAGTGTCCAATTCATGATGTCACTACTACCAATTTCAGAACATTTCATCATCTCAAAAAGACTATTAGCAACTCTCCCTCCCACCAGCCTTGGGTAATCACTAACCTATTGTTTTGTTTTTTTCTTTTTTACTTTATAGATGTACCTGTTCTGGATATTTCATATAAATGCATCACGCAATAGTTGATCTTTTGTGTCTGGCAGAACCCTAGATATTGACAGTGAGAAGGTGAAAAAGAATTTTCTGCGTTGGGAAGGGAGAATGCTTTCCCTCTCTCCCACCTTCACAACAAGCTGATCTCTACTCTCCAGACATTGTACCTTCGAGGACAGCTCTACAATACTTGAGAAGAAGGGCTTTGTGTGACTGGTACCAATTTCCCCTCTCAAAGCTGAGCTGAAAGTAAACACGCCAGCCTGTTCGCGGAAAGCTTTAGCTCAGCGCGACCATGGCTTGCCCAGCAACATTCTTTCGGAGGCGTGGTGTCCTCCCTATAAAATATGGAGGCCAGATTAGATGACTTCCAAGGCCTCTTCAACCATAACATCGTTATATTAATCCTTTAACTAAAAGACAGATTCAGAATTGGAGTGACACCTGCTGTAAGATGAAAACATAAAAGGAGCAGGTCCCAGGTGAGAGGGCACTCTGCTCTCTTCCCCTCACCATCACCCCTGCTCGAAACAGGGAAGCGGGAAGCGGGAAGAGTCCCTCCTACAGATGTGGGAAGTAGAACTTCTGGAGCCTTTTGTTTTTACATTGTGTCATAGTGAGACAGGTAACATTTATTTCCAAGGTTAGTGTTCACTGAAACAAAGCTAAGTCGTAACTTTGAACATGACTCCAGTAGAATAATAAACTGCCCATGGAAGTTTTCCTCTGGTCAACTAAGCAATTTAAAACAGGCAGAGGCACTTAAATACCTTTGCTAGAGGCTTTTAAAAGCTAAATATAGAAATATCAGAGTAAAGAAATGTGTCAAAGAAGTAGCACTCAGGGCTTGGCTGTAAGTCATGGGAATAAGGTTTCTGTTTTTTTAAGCAGAGTAGAGTCTGTACATGCTTGTGTCTGACTTCAAAGCAATCCTCCCCAAAGGGAATACCAGCTTAAAACATTTCAGCAATGCTGGAATTGTCTTCAGAGGCAGGGAATATGATCTTTGATGTCCTAGGAAGAGTTCAACCTTAAATCTTCGAGGGTGGGATTGATCTGTGAAACCAATCACAAATGAAACCAGAGCCTTGAGTAGTGAATAAGGAGGATAAGCAAGAGAAATAGCACCGCTCTGGGTTTCTAAATGGCGTGTGACCTCACTGACAATTTTTTGGCTTTACTCTGTAAACTCTCTAATTTGGGGGCGGTGGAGTAGAGCCACATTGCCTACCTTTCTGCTGATAGATTGGTCTCCATTGGTGGTTCTGTTGGTATCAGTGTCAGGCTGTGGCAGGACACACGAGGCACACTTGAAGGCCAAAAACGTGCAAGAGAAGAGGGTTTAGGAGGGCCTTTTGCAGGGGTCTGGGTGGGACCGAGGAAGCAATGGGGCAGGACAAAGCCTGGCTCTAAAGATGCCTGTGGTGCGCACTGTTCTGAGCAGCGTTCCTCTATTCCAAGTCGTGAGGGAGCAGACATGTTCCACGGGAGAGTAAAAGTGTCTCTTTGTGGAGCTCATTTCTCCCCAGATGTTTGTTCCTTAGTCTCTATGTGCTGCATTGTATCAAGTCAATGTCTAAAAATGAATCAAGTTATTCCTGTCAGAGGAAAAAAAATGTACTTTTTAATAAATGGTTCTGAAACAACTAGAAAGGCACTCAAAAAAAGATGAAAATGAATCCAAACCTCACGTTGAAATAAACTTCAAGTGGATCAGAGACCTGAATATAAACCACAAAGCCAAAGAAGCATTGCACAGATAAATTACTTAATAACCTGGAAGTGAGGAGAGCCCCTCAAAATCCAATAACAGGAAAAAGTTTGATAAATTTTACTACCTAAAAATAAACAGTCAAAATGAAACATCATATACAAGCCAAAAACACAGATGTCAAACTGAGAACGTTTGCAAGATGTTTCACAGATGAGGGCAAACATACAAAGAAAGCTCTTGAAGTAGAGGAGCCCCCAAACTGGATAGAAATATGGACAAGTCGCAAACAGAGAGATGTGAGAACAGAGAAGAAACACAAGTCGCACCTTACACACATGAAACGATGCTTACTTTTCCTTAGAATAAGAGAAATGCAAATTTAAGCTCCTCTGAGTCTAAAAGTTTGATAATATATTCTACTAAGAGTGGAAGTGCGAAATAGGACAAACCTTGTGGAATGGGATTTAACAACATTTAGCAAAATTACATACCTATTAATCTTTGACCCGGGAATCCCACTTTTAGGAATCCACCCTGAAAGTACCTCTCCATAAATTTTACATAAGCGTGTGAAACACAGCCCTGTTCGTAATAGTGGAAGATTAGGAGCAACCTAAAAGTCCCCCCACAGGAGAGGGCAAATACACCTCAGGACCTACACGAACCGGAAAACTGGCAGTCGTAGAAAGACAAAGTCGAATGTCTGTAAACTGAAATATACTTCTAGATTAAAAAAAGCGAGTCGATAGCAGTACATACAGTATGCAGAGTATTTCATGTTTAAAAAGAAAGGCGTAAGAACGTATTTAGGTATTTGCTTCTATTTTCAAAAAGAAGCCATGAAAATGGTGGCCTGAGGAGGCAGGGGAATGAAGTGAAGGAAGAGGGTTGGAAGCGAGACTTCTGCGAGTTTGATTACTTTTCATACAGTTTTTACTCTGGGATCATGTAAATGTTTTTTTTTATGTATTCCAAAAATTAAAATAAAAAGAAAAAAGAAATTCCTAAAATGGAAAACAAATTGGGACAAACGGGCCTAACTTTATTTCAAATGTGGCAACGTAGCTATGCGGAGAACAGAATTATTTTAGTACTCCGATTATACACTCTTTGTGGGATTTGATCTAAGGAGAAATGAATAGAAAAGGAAATTTAAACTATTTGTTAATATAGTATTATAATGTTGAACCAGGAGAAAACAAATACACGATTCTAAATGAGAAGAAAAATATTATACTATTTATAAACCAAGATTTTCAGTATTAGAGAAAAGGGATGCAAAAACATATATTAAATCAAAGAAATTACAATAAGACACTGTGAGGTTAAATTTGAATTGAGACTATCCATATGAACTCATCTTTCAAAACTGCGCCTTTTCAGAGGAGGAGACAAAAAATGGCGTAGATGACAGAGGTTCCGTTTATCCCTCTGGCAACGAAATCAAAGCTATGACAAAAACAAGGACCGGCAGCAAAGAAAAATTTCCTGGGATCTCGATGAACAAGCCATACAACTATGGAAGAATCCAAGAAAGCACCCTGCAATGGCAGAAGGTAGGACGGGGCGAGGTTGTGGGGCGACCCCGTCCTGAGCCACTGAGCGAGACAGAGGCTGGGGCAGTGGCAGTGGCAGATGCCTCTTAACTCCGTGACCGCGAGTGGATTTTCATGGTGACAGACCTGCTCGCTCTGATCGCCAGTGCCCATTCGGCTGCGCACCGGGGGCACCAGGGACTTACAGAGAGCCATCGTCCGAGTAAGGGCCTAAGTGAGACTTGCTCTAGTCAGAAGTGCCGGCGGATCCATTGTTCCCTGTTGAGCCCTCCCCCCTCCCAGCGTGCGGACACAGCACTGTGATGTCATCAAACTGGATAACAGAGCTCTGTCCAGAGGATTCCCTGCAACCCTGCCTCCCCCAACCCAGGCCCCACCCAAGCCACATCCAACTGTATCCTCGGCGACTCAGTTGTGTCTTGCTGAGCAGCACCTAGCCTCACACTGGAGGCAGCTGGCCTTGCTTTCTGATGTGGCCTTTTGAAGCAACTATAAGCACAGCATCTGTGGATTGCTAGCTGAATCTTGACTGGTGGCCTTGGAGGGGTAGAGGCTTGGGCTAAGTTTGACCAGCCGCTGAACCCCTCTCAGGACTGTGCCACTGGACACCTACTTCACAAATCCGCACTAACAAGACTGGGAGCTTTGCTTAGAACATAGAAACAGACATGGAAAGGCAACCAAAATGGGAAGACAAAGAAGCAGAAACCACATGAGAGAAGAGGACAGAGATCCAGATATAATGGAGTCAAGTAATTAACAGACGCAGAGTTCAAAACACTGGTTATAAAGATGCTCAATTAACTTTTGGGAAAGGTAGAGAACTCCAACAAAGAGATAAAAATGGAGATGGAGATTATAAGAGGGAACCAGTCTGTTTACTCACGTAACTGGAGAATTAAACAGTCAACAGGGACCATCTATCAAAAGCGTTGGAATATAAAAGTTGTCTGAATGAACTGGGCTGTCATCCTAACAGGCTCAAGGTACTGACAGGTCAGATTCCACTTTCTGGAAAATCAGAATTATCTATACTTCCATCACACACTGATTCCTCAGCTTATTTATTTTTTTGTACAGTATTAAGTAAGATCTATGTCTTAAACATTAGTGCCAGGAATGTACCACAAATACTTAGAAAGGTGTGTGGATGTGAATGCTCTGGTATGTGAGGGAGAACTGGCCGAGTCGTTTGATCCCTGGGCCTACCGCACTGCTTTAAAACGTCAGCTTCCTTGACCCTCCCTTCAAAAGGTGAAGCCTAATTCCCCTCCCTTTGACTGTCGGCTGGACTTAGTGACTTGCTTCTAAGGAGTAGAACAAAGCAGGAGTGATGGTGTGGAACTTCGGAGATTAGGCGATTAAAAGGCCTTACGGTTTCCAGCTTGCTTTCTCTTTCTGATTCTTCCCTCTGCTGGCCACCAGCTGCCACGTCAGCAGGACATGTCCATAGTCCTATGAAGAGATCCACGTGTGAGGAAAGGAGGCCTCCTGCCAATAGCCATGTGAGAGAGCCACCTTGGAAGCTCATCCTGCAGTCTGAGCCAGGCCTTCAGACGACTGCAGCCCTCGCTGACATCTTGACTGCAACCTCAGGAGAGACCCTGAGCCAGAACCTCCCAGGTAAGTCACTTCCACATTCCTGGCCCTCAGGAACTGTATGAGATGATAAATATCTTTTGTTTTAAGTTGCAGTGTCTGGCGGTAATTCGTTAAACAGCAATAGGTGCTATGTGCACCCGATGGTCTACACACCCCTCGATGGTATTGTTATGTAGCTGCTTGTGCTGTGAAGAGCTGTCTCACCCTGCAGGGGCTGTACAGCTGTGGCCCAGTGCACTCTGGGAATCAGGGCCTTGACCATGGATTCATGCCGAGTGCCAAGAAGCTGCTGTTTGGATATCTGTGAGGTAAGTACTTTTACCCTTTAAATACTCATTTCGATTTTAATACACATTTCATTTTTCAGAAATGCTAATGTAGGACAAAAGATTTCTCACCAAATCCCACCCATATCTCATTGAAGAGACTGACTATCCAACATTACGTGCATTTATTGTTTTGATTTCGATAAAGATCCCATTAAAATGACAAATGCTTTAATCGAAATTCCAAATTTTCCAGTTTGTGCCATTTTTGTTAACGCTGTATAAAAATATCTCGAAAAAGCTTCTCAACTTTTTATGAATTGACATCAAAGAAGATGAATACAAATTGCATAATTTCAACAAATATCATCTACTTCTTGCTTACCAAAAGTATTTATCTCTCAGTTATTCATCTCCAGTTGTAGTAGAAGTCGGAAGGTCACCCTTATGAGCCAAAGGACTCTGTTGGCCCTGTAATGCCCCTTGTTGCAGATGCAGGCGGAGCCTACCTGTATTCCCACCTTACCTGACATCCAATTGCCAGCATCGTCTCCTTGCCTGAGGGCACCTCTGGTGGCCAGCTCCCTCACCCATCAGACGGGACACTCTGAGGTGTATTCTCCACTGACTCCCGGAGCTGCCCACTGGGGTTCAGCGCCAGCGCCCACGGGAGGTACCAGCTTGGCAGCACACCCTCATTCCTAGTCTCCATTCTTTACCCCACTGCCCATGTTCCCAGGCTCTTCACCCAAGTAAACTGCTTGCCCTTGAACCCCTGTCTAAAAGTCTGCTTCTGAGGATGCAAACCCACACTAAGACAACCCTATTTTGGGTTTATGGTTTTTGTTCTTTGTTCTTTGAGTAGGTCAGTGTGTGAGAGGTAAATATTTTTATAAAAATATTTAATAAAAATTTTATTTAATAAACATTTAATATTTTATAAAAAATATATAAAAAGTATTTACCTCTCACACACTGAACTTCTCAAAGAAGAAGGTGTCAGAGTTCACCAAATTAGAGGAAACAAATAAACCAAAACTATAATGTCAGATCAAGTCAATGACCTTTAAAACATCACCATTTTCTATTTTATCATAGAAAGAACCACATTTACTTTATGTCGCAATTTGTTCTTATCTATGGACTTAGGCTTACTAGAAAATACTTAAATAGCAGAGTAATAATCTACAGGGTATATTGGAAGATAAGTGAGACGCAAGAATTTTTATTTATGTCCAGAATACCTGAAAGAGGACTCGAAGCCACGTTCAGGGCCTTCCGGCGTTCAGAGCCTAACATTTGACATGAATGGTGAGCTACAATTCCACACCGGGGACCAGGGGCTCCAGTTAGATTCAGAATGTTTTGGTTGCTGTGAAGGAAAAGGAAGTAGATGCCAGCAGAAAAGGTGTCATAAATGATACGTGAGTGCTTACACGTAGGTTCTGTACCCTTGTGGTCTTACGGTGGGACCAAAGAAGATCCCCTGGAAAACTGTCCCTGGCAGCAGTGTTGCATTTTGGGTCCTCACCATGGATGGCGCCTCCTCTTCTCCCTTTCTTCCTTGCGACTCTCCAGCCCCAGCTTCATAGACTACTTCTGCGTGCTTTGCTTTCTCGCCTCTGTACTTTGGCGCATGTCTTTCTTTTTCCTGAACGCCTGTCTACTCCTCTGCTCCCCACCCCTATCAACTCACACCGTCCACAGGACCACGCCCTCGCCTTCCATCGAGGCCAGCTCGGACATCACCTCTGCCATCAATCCTCCCAGCAGCTCCTCTGGCTCTGAGTAGTTTATCCCTCCTCTGATTTGCAATTATGTATGTAGATGTCTTTGCTCTGCTAAATATGTGTGAGCTCAGTGAGTGGTCACCAGTGCATTATTCCTCTATTCCAAGGATAAAGAAATGCAGGAATTCTGAAAGTCAGTGGGTGAAACTGGAGTGGTTTTGGTTTTAAATTTTTCGTGTCTTGGACATGGTTCCGTAGTGTAGCAGTTAGCATGTCTGCTTTATATGCAGAAAGTCCTGGGTTCACACCCCAAAGGAGCCATACATGGTCCATGGTCTATGGCCATGCCACCCTAAGCGAGCTCGATGTCTGATCTCAGAACCTAAGCAGGGTTGGGCCTGGTTAGTACTTGGATGAGAGACCACCTAGGAAGACCAGGTGCTGTAGGCATAAAGAATAATAAATAAAAAAATTGTGTGTGTGTGTATGTGTGTGTGTGTGTGTGTGTGTGTGTGTGTGTGTCTTGATTGTTTCTAGTAGGTAGGGATGTGTGGAAGAGTAGACAAGAATTTCAGGTAGAGAAAAAATATGAGTATACATATATACTTTCCAACACTTCGGTGTGTGTGTGGACAGATGGATGGACGATGGATGGATAGACAGACAGACAGATGATATAAAATCCTGGGAAATTCAAATCTTTTCCTCTAGGGAGAGACTGAGTGGTTTGGAGATAGAGAGAGAGACCCACTTTTCACTTTTACTCTCCTATAGTTTTTACTTCGGTACTAAGTGCCGAGGTGTGCTATCTATTTAACTTTTTTATTAGAAGACATGTTAAAAGGAAAGCCGGTAATCTTTTGTTCTCTTATAAAATCCATGTAACTCAAGGTCTACTACCTGTGGAGGCTGTAGATATACTTTTGTTGGGAAAACTCATGAGTTGTGCTGGTAGTGAGGCCACTCTTAATTGTTGGGAGATAATTCTCCGTGGGTCTTTTGTATAGCTGTACATCTTCTGAGTAAAGGCACTGATGTTTTTACAGCAAATAGTCTTGAAGAGAGAGCTGGTTTCTCCCTGTGGAACAGAGGGCAGGTTTGTTTTGTGTGTAGAAGGTTAACGTAGTCCTCAGAGGTAAGGTTGAGCAGGCTTACTAACAGCTAGCTCCTTTAAGACCAGGGTTACCTAAACTCAAGACATTATTATTTTTATTAGTTTCAAGTATACAGTACATTGGTTAGACATTTACATAGTTTATAAAATGATCCCCCTAATTGTTCCTTCTCTCCTCTGGTTTTCTACTTGGCCAATATGGTAATGCTGACTGCATTATTATATGTCGTGCTCCCCATCTCCATGACCATCTACCCACTACTAATTTGTACTTCTTTAACCCTTCACCCCATTCTCCCAGCTTCCCAATCCCCCATCCCCTCTTTCCATCACCAAATTTTCCTTAAACTCAGAGATTCTTAGCTATGATGCAAACCCAGTGGTGTGCAGAACCTGCCTGAGCTGCTCCATGTTGCCCCCTTGGGACTCGGGGGCAAGGGGGACTGACACGAACATGGAGCTCACAGCGACTGCCATGCAGTGAGGAATAAAGTCCTCTGTCTCTGACCCAGGAGTCTCGTATCTTCTGTTGGCACCCATGAAACTGTGACAAATTAACTTCCTAGCTCACAGGTCTGGTAAAATGTCATACTCTTTGTAGTTCTTGACACTAATGATACGGATTTTGATAGCTGGAGATACGCACCTTAATCAAAATCTCATTTTTAGGATGAGCAGTTCTCCTCAGGTGAGCAATTTCATGGAGGAATTCTATACTTTAATGGCTTTATTCCAAGAACGTATTAGATATACAGGAGACAGAGGAAGACCCATTAGCCATTTAGCCTGTTCCTTGCTAAGACAAGAAATTGAAATAACACTGGGAGCCCAATTGTGTCCTTGGTTATTTGGCAGGTGTCACATGGTCATTACTCTATATTATAGGTTTCCAGTAAAAACATAATGGAAATAAAATAACACTTTCCCTGAGATATTCAAAATACTTATGTGCTATTTTATCTACTCTAGCAAATAGGTGTTTGTATTCGACATGAAGAAAATGGAAACAATTTGCATGTTTCTAGGAGGATGAGATAGATCTTTTACTATATGAAAATAAGTTTCTGTTTTTCATTCTTAGAAATCAAAATAAAAAACATCAGAATTTTTTTTATTGTGGCAGAACTGGCATACAAGATGGCATGTATTTCATGTGTACAGCATTATAATTTTATATGTGTATATGCTACATTGTGATCACGATCAGTCTAGTTATCACCCATCATCATACAATTTATCACCTTCATCCATTTTGCCCTCCCCTAGACCCCCTCCCCCACCGATAACCACCAATCTGTTTTCTGTATCTATGAGATTGGATTTGTTTTTATTTTGTTCACTCCGCCCCGCCCCCCCCACCCCTTGATTCCACATACAAGTGAAATTATCCTGTATTTGTCTTTCTTGGTCTGACTTATTGTACTTAGCATAATACCCTCGAGTTCCATCCATGTTGTTGAGAATGGCAAGATTTCCTTTTTTTTCTTTTTTAAATAGCTAAGTACTATTCGTGTGTGTGTGTGCGTGTGAGTGTGCGTGTGCGTGTGTGTCACATCTTATTCATTCATCCACTGATGGGCACTTAGGTTTTTTCCATATTGGCTACATATGCTACAGTGAACATAAGAGTACATATATCATTTTGAGTTAATGTTTTTTTATTCTTCAGAAAAATACCCAGAAGTGAAATAGCTAGGTTATTTGATAGTTCTAGTCTTAATTTTCTGAGGAATCTCCCTACTGTTTTCCGTAGTGGCTGTACCAATTTACAGTCCCACCTGCAGTATACGAGAGAGTTATTTCTCGTCTTTTTGAGAATAGCCATTTTAACAGGTGTGAGGGGATACCTCATTGTGGTTTTGATTTGCATTTGCATCATCACTAATCACCAGATGAACATCTTTTCATGTGCCTCTTGGCTATCTCTATGTCTCCTTTGGAAAAATGTATTTTCAGATCTTCTGCCCATTTTATAATCTGTTGTTTGTTTTTATGTTGTTGAGTTTCGTGAGTCCTTTATACATTTTGGATATTGATTTGCAAATATTTTCTCCCATTCAGTAGGTTGTGTTTCATTTTGTTGGTTTCCTTCACTATGCAGAAGCTTTTTTAGTTTGATGTAGTCCAATTCGTTTATGTTTGCTTTTGTTTCCTTTGCCTTTGGAGTCATATCCCAAGAAACATCAGTAAGACCGGGAGCTTACCACCTATGTTTTCTTCTAGAAATGTTATGGTTTCGGGTCTCGCATTTAAGTCTTTAATCCATTTTGAGTTAACTTTTGGGTGTGGTATAAGACAGTCGTCTAGATTCATTCTTTGGTGTGTGGCAGTCCAGTTCCCAGCACGATCTGTTGAAGAGACTGTCCTTTCCCCATTGTATCTTCTTGGCTCCTTTGTTGTAAATTAATTGTCCACATGTGTGCAGGTTTATTTCTGAGCTCTCTATTCTGTTCCATTGATCTGTGTGTCTGTTTTTATGCCAGTACCATATCGTGCATGTATATTCTATTTCATTTTGAATTCTACACATAAACATTCTAAGCTCCTCTTTTTGTCTTGTTTAATGTTTTTTGCTCGGACTCCGGCCTGATTTTGGCTTTGTTTATGTTCATATTTGCCTGGTGAGCCTTCGCCCATTCTTTTATTTTAAAACTTCTTGAATTAATTTGTTTTAGGTAGCCTCTTACATATAGTACGGAGCTAAGTTTTAATGCATCCAGTTTGAACTTCTTTGCTTATTCACAAGTGATTATAAAAATCGATAGTCCAAACATGTTTACCTTAGTGCTGTCATATCATGTTTTCAGTTCTCATCTTACTCGACCTATCATCAACACACGGCACAACTTCTCCTTAATTCATGTTCTTCACTCGCTTTTGAGACACCCCCCTTTCCTACTCTCTTAGTTTACCTCCCATCTCATTGGCCAGTCCTTCCAAAGTTCCTTTGTTTTTTTCTCCTCGTAGCTCAACCTGTTCCTATTGGAGCTAAGGATTAGGGTTCAAACCTTGGTCCTCTTTTCTTATCTAACTGCGTATGCACCTCTGTGGACCCATCCAGTCTCAAATACCATCTCTGTGCTGCAAACCTGTAGATTCATACCTCCGGCTGTGACCTCTCTCCTGAATGCCATAGGCCTATATTGCAACTCAGATTTCCAAATGTCATTTCAAAATCAGTGTGTCCAACACAGGATTCTTGACTCATCCTCCCACGGTCCTCCCTATCTCAGTTAATAACAATGCTATAACTTGGCTCCTGTCTTTCATATACTTCACATCCAGTATGTATGTCATCAGTGAACTCTGCCCTTAAAACACTTCCTGAATCTAATGGCGTCTCCCTACTTTACTGCTACCACCCTGTTACAATCCATCCCTTGATTCAGTTACTCCAGTAGCCTACTTCTGTCCTTGTTCCTCTGCTGTGTATTCTCAACACAGAAGACTGAGTGATCCCATTACAATGTGAGTCAGATAATGTCACTCTTCTGCTCAGAATTCCTCAATAGCTCCCCATTTCTTTCAGAATAAAAGCTAAATAAGGGAACCTATTAACACAATTCACCATCACTAAGAAGAAAAAATCATGGATATCTCCATAGATGATGAAAAGTCATATAACAAAATTCGGCATTCATCTTTGTCAAGTATAACACCTTCAATAAAATAAGAATTCATGGATTTTTACTTAATGAGAAAATATATTTATCTCAAACCCAAAATCAACCTTTCTTGCTGAGTAAACATCAGAGCATTTCCTTAATATCAAAAACAAGACAACAAAGGAGGGAAATTTATATTTATTTTCATATTTTGTGACTATAAACTTAGAAATCCTAAGGGAATAAACTACAATAAACTGTAAAAGATTTTATTCAGGGTATAAAATTAATATGCAGAAATTAATGTTCATATAACAGGCAAAAACAGAATAGAGCTGTAATGGAAGCAAAGTTCTCATTTACACTAGCAATAAGAAAGGTAAAATACCCAAGAATAAACTTTATAAGAAATGGGCAAGATTTGTGTGCTAGCTCTAGGGGTTGGAAGTCTAACAATAACATCAGGCTCTCCAGTTAGATGCATTCCCTTGAGATAAGGTAGGCAGAAGTTAGGAACCCTCTTCCTGTGGCTCCTGGCCATCCAACTGGAGAGGAAGGAAGGCTGTGGTTTCTTTGCAGCAAATACCAGTTTTTTATTCTCAAGCTTCCTGGGTGTCAAGGAGCAGCAGTGGTTGTGACAGATTTTTGATACAACTCTGAAATCCCCAGAGGGACAGGTTAAGGTGTCTGTTCCTCACATTCAGGCAGTGGGTGTGGATGCAGTCCTGACATGTACACAGTTGGTACTGTTAAGCGGTTGCAGGAATCCAGCCCTCAAGATAAGAATCTGGAATTGACTCTGACCTGGCCAGGTTTAAGGGCAATGGAGACTTTGCCACCAGAGGAAAATGGTATACTGTGAAAAAGGTTACATAAATGATCACCTGTGGTCACCTGGAATGAATGGTCTGCTGAAAGCAAAGCTTTAGTGGCTGCTGCACTGGGCAGTTAGGATGGGAATTTAAGAATTGTTGAGGTGGCTTAGCCCTTTCTGACTGTTTTGATGGGTTTAAAGAAATAAAATAATATATTGTGAAAGTTCAAAAATATGGAAGAAAATTTGATACATGATAATGATGGCATTTAAAATCAGTAGGAGAAAGATGGATTGTTAAGTAAAGGAAGTTGGGCAAATGTATCACGATCAAGATAGAAAGTTAAGTTGGACCCATCCCACTTAATTCACATCAGAACAGATTCTTGGTAGGTCAAATTTTAAAAGGAAAAAAGTAAAATCATAAAACATGAAGAAGAAACTATGGGAGGATTTTCAAAGTAATCTAAGTATGGCGAAAGCCTTTCTAAGTATGATACAACCTAGAAAAGGTCAGTAGTTAAAGAAATCTTCATAAAATTGGCCAACTGGAAATGGAAAAGGTCTGCGTGGCTAAAAACCATGAAGAAAAAAATTTAAAAAGCAAATAAAACAGCGTCAGAAAAATCAAAAGACATAACAAACTGAGAAAAGTTTTGACATTCATATCTAAAAAAAGGACTACAGTTGGCCCTCCATATCTGTGGGTTTTATATCCACAGATTCAACCAAGGGCAGATCAAAATTATTCGAAACAAAAATATTCCAGAAAGTTCCCAAAAGCAAAACTTGAATTTGCCACATGCTGAATCCACACAAAAGAAGTGACATGTAGCCATATCCTACTGTAGCATATACGCAAATCTAGGTTATACGCCAGTATTACACCAATTAATATAAGGGACTTGAGCATCCATGGATTTTGGTATCTGCAGGGGTCCTGGAACCAAACCCTTGCAGACACTGAGATACAACTGTATTTTTACTATTATATAAAGAGTTCCTATATCCAGTAGAAAATTGGACAAAATATACAAATAGGTTATTTGTGGAAAACAAACTACAAATGTTTCTTCATCTCAAGATAGGAGACATGCAAATTAAAACAGTGTTTTCATTTATCAGATTGATAAGTTCCAGTTCTAGCCAAAATGGAGCAAGTCCGTTGCAGCCTGTGTCCCCCACTGGCTGCTGCTAAAACCTTGACGAGACGTGAGAAAAGGCTGTGGAAGCTGCCGAAAGTGATGACATCTTTTTTTCTTCTCCCTTCTCTGTCCTGAGACCAGTCCCAGCCACAGAGCTGCACTGCTGTAGTACAATGACAGGGATAACTAAGACCCTGGACAGAGGAAATGGGAAAAGGGATCCTTGCTGTGCAGACTAGGGAGAGAATCCCTGCTAATTTTTTCTGTCTTTAAAATCTCAACACTGCCCAAAGGGCAGCTCCAGTTGCACAGAACTGCAGGAGAACCCTATCTTTCGGGCCAGCAGAACTGAGAAAAGGGGGTCTTGGGTCCCACAGAGTATCAAGAAAATCCCCCAAAGGAGAGACATAGAAGAGGCAATCCCTAATTCTCTGTAGTGGTTTGTCATACAGCTACAGGTCACTGATAGAGGAATCCATGCCATTAATTCAGGTCTGCCATTTGTGTTGTCCAACAACTAATTTGTCATAGTTAACACAAATTAATCATGGTGATCACAGGAGATTGTCTGTGTGAAAGGTATTTTTTATACTTTCATTCAAATTTTAATTAATTATTACAAATATCAGAAGGTGAAATTATATGGAGGGATGGCCACAAGTTCAAGGGCGAGAAGAGAGGAATACTGCAATTATGAAACAAAAGCCTAATGAGTAATTAATGTCTAAACCTGTTGAAGCTCCTGAACACTTTGTCCCGATTTTCAGAAGAGAGAGAACTTCTGGACTTACCCATTCAGGACATACTAGAAGAGAGCCACAGGAGAACTGGTCAGGAAGGTTGTGAGCTGCCACAGCAGATCGTCAAGGGTCTAGAAAGAATCATAAACAGCTTCTCCTTCCCCATGGTCTCCCTCTTGTCTTGAACCTGGAAGACACAGAGAAGGCACAAGGGCAGTGGAAGAGCAGACCTGGCCCCTCTGGCTGGGCAGGACCTTGAGGCATCCCTCCAGGGCGAACTGAAAGTATGGAGGGAGAAAGTGTTCATTCATTGTTTTATTTCATTCCACTAAGAGTTTTTATAGTGATATAAAACGTTAGAAGGCGATGACTGTGGTGAAGGAAAGAAAGAGCAGGTAAGGTAGAGGGTAGGGTCGAGAGGAGAAGGTATTGAATAGGGTGGTCAGAAAGAGCCTCTTGAGAAGGTGGCGTTCGATTCCCATGAAAGAAGGAAGTAAACCATCTCCATAATTAACAAAGAGCTTTGTAATTTGTTGAGTTCTAGGAAGAGTAGGGAGCTAATGTGGCTGGGGCGGAGAAAAGGTGGGGGTTAAAGTGGTTTTCTGAGGCATAAGGGGTGGCGGGGCTGGGAGACCCTAAAGACCGTTGTAAGGAATTTATTAGATGTTAAGTTACATAATAAATTGGATTTGGGTTTTTCACCACCTGAAAGTGAGTTACAACTAGAATGAGACTTGTTCTTATATTTGAAAGTGTCAAAAAATTGGATTCCTGACCTTAAGAGATGGAAAAGAGGAAAATAACGAACGGGCAAATTTCTCTCCTGGGCGCTCTACTAGGTCCTTCAACCACCTCTAAGCGTGACTGCGCAGCGAGGCCCCGCCTCTCCCACCGGTACCGCCCCTTCTCGGAGTGACAGCTCAACGAGGCCCCGCCTCTCCCACCGGTCCCGCCCCCTCTCGGAGTGACAGCCCAGAGGGCACGCCCCTCCCTTTCCCGGCGCCTCCCGGCTTCAAGAGACAAGCTAGCTAGGCTCGTCTCTCATTTCTCCGGGACCGACCCAGTCCTCGGGGTCCTGGAGCGACACACCGCAAGGCCCCGACCAAACTAGGTGCGACACTGCGCTGGACCCCGCCCCTCCCCCGTGGCCCCACCCCTCCGGCGCGCCGTCGCGTCTAGGCCCCGCCACGCCCGCCACACCCAGCGCACCGCTGCGCCCGCCCCGTAGGCCCCGGCCCGCCCCCCGCCGCGAGTGTCCGCTCGCCCGGCCTCCGGTCGCTCCCGCTCTTGGGCCCGCCCCCAAAGACGTGGAGCGCCGCCGCAGCGGGTGAGTGGGGGAGGGGACCTCGGACCCCCAAGCCCTCGGCGGCGCAGAGCCGGGGTCTGCGAGCGCGGCCGATCGCGGGCTGCCGGGCGGCGGCGGGACGCCTCCAGCGACTCCTCCCAGCCGCCGCCCTTCCTTCCCGAGGTGCTGGCAATCCCGGGAATGGGGAAGTGGGACCAGGACGGGCGCAGAGGTTTGGGGGCGTTCATGTGGGAGGAGGGAGGAGGGAAAGTGTTGAGGGGTGTGGCTGTCTCAGGCGGAGGCTGGGGGCCGCCGAGGTTTGGGGACGATATATGAGGCGGAGGGTAGAGGCGTTGAGTAATGGAATGGAAGAAGGTAGCGAGGCCGAAATCTGGGACTAGTGGATGTAGGATTAGGGGTCAGGGGGTGGGGACTTCAGAGCTGTGGGGAGGGTGGTCGTGAGGGGGGTGGAGGAGTCGGAGGAGCGTAGTGAAGTGGCTTTTTTTTTTTGGAAGGACCAGCCCACCGCTTCCCCTGGCAGTCCGGGGAGCAGGAAGGGCTAGGGAATCCCAGAACGAGGGTGGCTGGAGCGAGTCGACGGGGTTAGATGCTATCTCTCGCATCGGGGTGACTGGGTTTCCTGGCTTCTGACTGGGACACATTGTACAGTTTAAAATAATAGATGCAAGTCCGGGGCGGCGCCTGGGACACCTGAGAAATGTGGGTGGCATGGGGTTCTCCTATAGGCTGCTTTTATTTTCCCGGCGCCTCCACAGCGCCAGCTTCGGTGTGCGCTGTGTTCTGTAAAACCCTCTTTTGGCAGATGAGACAGTATATGGAGGTCCCAGATTTAAAAAGTACAGTGAGGTTTATTCAGACTCAAAAATAGTTGTGTCAGGTCCCTTAAATCCTGCGGAGTTGTATGTTTAAACAATATAATCTTGTAGGGTTTAAAAAAATTAAATCATTATTATCTAGCTACTTTCAATTTAAAGTCACAGTAATCTAAAGAACTAGATGTTTTCTAAGGGCCATTTCTATGAGCATGATAAACAGTTTTAGCTGTGGAAAGTAGATCACGTCTGTTCCGATCAGGTATTGCTGAATCATAGATTTGCAGATAAAGAATGAATTTTAAAAATATCTTAAAATAATGGAAAGGGTTAGAAAAGACCTGGTAAAGTGGAGCTGTATGCACTAAAATAACAAAAACAAAAACAAAAACAAACCAGTGAAACTTTTTTTTCGTTGTAGAAAACTTGGAAACTTGAGAAAAATGTAAGGATTAAAATGAGAAACCCATGTAATTTCGCTGACCCTATTAACATTTTGTTGCAATTCTTCTCAATTCTTTTCGTATTTTCTTGTGTATTTAAACGTACATATTCCATAATGGGATTATATTATATATTACTTTGTATTTTGCTTTTTTCCTCACTTAACGTTTTCCTGAATCATTAAAAATTATCTGTACACATCTTTTAAAATTGTTGTATAATACATAGTTCATCATATGGGTTCATCCTTTTCTCACATATTAGAGTTTCAACTAGCTGCCAACTCCCGTGTTTGGAGGTGAGACTCAGTATTACTCCAGATTTTCAGACAATATTCTAGCAAAATCTTAGTAGTATCAGGGGTGATGAGAGTAGACAGAATGTATGAGTCAGACCATGGCGAGTCTCAGTGGGGTGATTCTGTGCAGAGGTGGCTTCCTGTCCATGCATTCGGTCAGGCCTGGGCCTGGGCCACTGTGGCCGGGTTCTCTTTAGTATGTCATGTCTCATCTCTCCTACAACTTTCTGTGGAGTCCTGATGCCACAAGGTCCCCAGATATATTCCTCAGGGAATGGCCTCACCAGCTTCCCTACACCATCGGTGTGAGAACCCAGTGACGGTGGGTGTGTGCAGAGCTGATTTTCCACTCGCCTATCTGCCCGTCTCTTATGCAACTTAGCTGCCCTACGTCACAAGGAAGGCATGTCCCCCAGTTGCTCTCATAAACCGCCTCTCAGAGGTTTCAGAGGATGCCTCTAAGTTATCTCTGGAGGGGTCCCGGTCCTCTTCCTTCTAGCCCTGGCAGTTAAAATTTTAGCTTTCCTCCTGAGGAGATCCCCCTCATCTTCCAGCTTGGTCAGCGTGGCCCTTCATTCTTCTCTGATGTGTTCCTTTTCTGCTTCACGGCAGAGTAATTTTGTAATTTTGGTTCATGTTTTTCCCTGACTCTGAAATAGGTTGATTCCGAGGACAGCCTTGTGTATTTCCTTATTAGCCTTTGAATGTATGATAATTCTATTGATTTTTTTTTTTTTATTTATCCAAACTGAGGAAGAGAGTAAAGGGTCCATTATTATTTTCTTGATCCTTCACAAAATATGCCCATAACCACCCGCCACCTACTCATCATGATTGGACTCACAGTCTGTTTCACTGCAGGTGTGCATCTCAACCACCATGGTCAGGATTTACCTCTTATTGTAGTCAGGGGATTCCAGTAGCTAATGTAAAAACCACATGAAACCAGTTCCTTTGTTGGACTCTCTTTGGCCCTATGTGCCATTCAACACGTGATAAAGAAGAACAGAATTTGAGATTGGCCCCACCTGGAGCCATGAGGCCCTTTAATGTACTCACAGATAAAGCCCTAATGTCCTCCCATTTGGTATTTTGGTTTTACGCAATAGTCTAGTGTCATAGTAATGGTGAAGCAAGCTCTTATTAAGACTCTCTGGTAAAAGGAGATTGCAGAACTCGGTTTAGGCCAAGGCCGCCCTGAGGCTTCTTATTTCTGTCAGCCAATGGGGAGAATTGGGATTAGAGCAGGCCTGGATTCCACTGGTCAGTGAACTGCAAGAGTAAGTAAAGTCTGCCTTACCTGTACCCTGTTGTGTTTTGAACACAGAGAAGATCAGGGATATGCCAAGGAGAGGGCACCCCCAGCAGAGTTACTGAGCAGAGGGCACAGGAAGAAGGCCACACAGAGTTACAGGGACAGAAAGAAGAGGTGGTGTAAGAGGGGGTCCTGCTTCTTAGGTAACCTGGCCGATGGATGACACAAGTATAGAATCAGATTGCAACGTCTGTCAGCAACGTGTGAAACTGTCCAGTTTCTTCTACATCTGTCAGAAGTGGGTTTTCTCCATCTTTCAACTTCATCAAATCTGAAAAGGGAAAAGTATTTCGTTGTTACCTTGCCTTTCTTTATTAGTAACTTTGACCATCTTTTCAGATGTGTGTTGGCCACTTGTATTTCTTCTTATGTGACTTGTGATTTCAGTTTTTTCTATTTTTTTGTTGAAGTGTGAGAACTCTGTATGTAGATATTGTGACATTTTTAATGTATTGGAATTCTTGTTTAGGTTGTGTCTCAGGTAATGAAAGGCAGATAGTATCTCAAATGAATCATTGAGCAAATATTTATTATGAGTTTCTAGACAGTGCTCATACACATGTTTGGTACTGAAACCTCCTTTTAGTGTCTCAGAAAGATTGTTTTATGACCTGGTAATTATGAATAAAGTGGGCCTTTTATTGCATTAGGCAGTGCATACGTGCTAAAAAACTTTGACCTTTGATGCATGTTCACATATGCCCTGCTGAACAATTTATTGTTCCCTTAACCTAACCATTCTTTCCATCTTTGCTGTTCATTCATGCACAGTTATTCTTTCCATGCCCCAGGTTAGAAATCTTGGAGCCATCCTTGCATCTTTCCAAGCCGAAGGCTGTGATTCTCAGCCTCCCTCCCCGGAAAGTCAGTTCCCCTCCTTGGGCTGCCCCTACACCCCGGGTTATGGCTAATGTATGCAGGCCATGTGTTAGAATGCTTCTGCTAATAGGCTGGGAGCTTCTCAAAAGCAAGAGGTAGACCTTACTTTTGTGCCTTCAGACTCTATCATGGCTTGGTTCCCAGTAAGCACACGATTCATGTTTATTGTATTTGAAATTTTCATTTAAAAGATGGTGATGCTAAACCTCATAGTCTACTGGTAGATTAACATTGTCCCCCAACTTTTTGTTTGAAAAATTTCCGAAGTTCAGGGAAGCTGAAAGAATATCATGAAGAACATTCATATTCTTGCCCCCTAAATTTACCTAATGAGATTCCTATCACTCTGACTCAGAAACTGACAGTGACTCCTTAGTGACCATTGAGTCAGAAGTCAATTATGGCATTTATTATCCTAAAGTGGTCTCAGGGTACAGAATGGTGCCACTCTGCTCTGGTCAGGTGGGTTTTGTAGATCTCCTCCACTGTCCTGATTTCACACACGATATTTCCCTGTGTAGAACGTGCTTTTCCTTTGCTTGATCGAAAGCTTTTACACATTGAGTGTTCCGAGTTCGCATAGCCCTGACTGCTATCTGCTATCATTCTTTCATTCTGTTGTAGTTCCTGGCTACTTTATTAGCTATCTGGTGGTAAATACTAGGTCCTGTTTTGGTCTGGTTTCCTTCATAGAACCTAGCATGTAGATTTTTGATTTGGCTCTTATCTTTAATAGTATTCCCGATATAGTTGCATAATTTGAATCTAACATTGCTTTATAATACCTGTGTTGTCTCAAACAAAACTTAGGCACTGTTAGAGAAAAATGAAAGTTTACCAGTCTAACCTGGACAATGTGGGTCTCTTTGGTCGCTTGCCACAACACGTGATTTCTCCCGAAGAAAATAAAGGTGTTCTGTGGTGTCGGTCACTCTTTTTTGATTGTTCCCAGGAATTGATTTGCTTTTGTCCTTTGGAGTCATTAAAACTTACATCGGGAACAGAGTTAGAATGAAAAAGTCTGAAGTATGAAAATAGTCCCTGTCGAGAATCACTAGGTGAAAGAGATTCACGTGAGAAACATTTTGGGGGAGGCCATTAGGCCTTAGTGACCGACTGATACCATTTGTGGGTCTCCAAGTTCACTCTTAACGTTTTTCAAGCTTGGTTACAGAGATAAAGATGATATCCCTGGGAAAGGTAGGGAATCTAGAAAAGAAAACTGATGCGGGGAGATCAACTTCATACAGAAGCATGAAATCGGACTATGTTAATTTCCGGCTCACATTGAGTTAGCGACTGTGTAATCAGGGGCCCTGGTTCTTGACCAGCACTTTCCCGTCCCACCCCTGTCCCTGTGGTTAATGCTCCAGCCCGTACCTAACATTTGTATTTCTCTGAGTCCATTGGCTGTTTTTCGTCATCATTTTGTAGAGGAATGCTGTTTCCTCTACTCAGAGTGTCATTCATTGTCTATGTGGCAAAATCCTATTCATCCTTCTAAATCCTGCTTAGGCGTCACCGAAACTGCTTTCTTACTCCTTGTGTGAGAGCGCATTTTACGCTGGTGCCCTTCCCTTTCCTGCTCTGTTCTGGCGGCTCTCAGGAGAGAGCGGGTGTTCCCCTGGCCTTTGTACAGGGTCCGGCTCGCACATGTGCCTGACTGGTGGAGCCTGTCAGAGAACCCACCTGGACCACGAGAAATTTTACTTTATCTTCGAAACCAGAATTAGGTGTAATAAAAAAAATGTATACAATTACAGCCTATATATGTCTCTTTTTCATTATAACCTATATTTGCTTTTTATTTTATTTTAATTTTCAGAAAGTTTGTCAAAGATGAAAGTGACCTTATCAGCTTTGGACACTTGCGAGAGTTCTTTCACGCCTTTGGTAGTCATAGAACTTGCTCAGGATGTCAAAGATGAAACCAAAGAATGGCTGAAAAACAGAATTATCACTAAAAAGAAAGATGGAGGTGAGTTAAATAAATATTACTCAGACCTAGTCATGCTCAGTGGCTAAAAATGTATTTTCAAATGTGTTTCACAGTTTTTTCATTGATATTTTTATAAAATTAATGTCCGTTTATTTGCTCTTTATTGTTTATCTGGGACTTGAAAGGAAGTCTTAAATCAACATTACACTGTAAGCAACATGAGTGATTTTGTTCACAGCTATAAAAGTTGTGCCTAGCACCATGCTCGGCGCATAATAGGTAATTAATTAATATTTGTCAGATGAATGAGCAAGTATCTACTGAGTGTTCTTTATGTGTAAGTTATGGTGCTAAGGGAGAGATAAATACAGTCTCTACCTGCAAAGATGTTACTGTCTGGGTGACAGTGAGGAGACTGAATGCCAGTTCATGGAAATTGAAGTAACAAAATAAAAGCTAATGAAAGAGCTATTACAAAGCAGTGCATGGTACTTAAAAATGAATCATATCTATACTTGCTATAAAAGTAAAGAGAAGGAAGAGTGGTACTTGGTGATGCTTTCGGAGTGGATGACTATAGAAGAAGCGAAACTCTAGCCGTCTCCTGATGGGTGAGCAAAAAGGGGTCTAGATCTGGGTTGAGGACATTTCACATGAGCAGACATTTCATAAAAGTACACAAAAATAACACCTGAAACTTCACCGTGTCTCCCAACACTGGGCAAAACTAAATACCTTTTTTTTTTAAAAAAAAGATTTGACTGAAAACTGAAATACTTCCTTAAAAATCAAACTTTGAATCAAAGTGGAATTTTTCAAATAATTGAACCAAAAATAAACTTAAAAACAAGAGTACCTACTTGCTGAAATCTGAAGTGTTTCACTTGATTGGAGTCCCTTCTTTAAAAGTTCTGTGAGAACATTTGTAGTGTCTCAGAATGAGAGGCTCCAGTATATTTCCACTCTTCTTTTCAGGTTGTTGTGTGGAACACTATGGGCCTGTGGAGTTGGAAATAAAAGTGGTACCAAGAAAAAAAAAAAAGAATAGGCTGAGATCTATTTAATAGTTAGATTCTTAGAGTCCTTCCATATTGTACCGCCCAGCAGAAGATTCTGCTAATTATTCTCTGGAGAGGGTTAGATGCATGGATTTGTGGCATGGGATGATGGAAAAGAGAGATCCTATACTGAAAATAGGGTAGCAGCTGAATATTGTTGCTTCTGTCCTCCATCTTGTACCTAATTTAGTTTTTAAAATGTTAGCAGCTACATTCAAATGATCTAGGAGGGAGATAGAATAATTTTTCTTTGGGGAATCAGGTCAACTCAAGACAGAATAACAATGGTACAAAAATCAGAGTTGCTAATGGAAAATGACCTGACCAGGTGACCTTGCAGCAAAGGTCGTCTTTTACGAGCTCCCTCTAAGTCTTCAGACCTTTGTCTAGCCTGTTAGAACCCCTTTCTTAAACATGAGTATGCAATAAACAATTACCACACATCCAAGGAATATCTCTAACATGGAAGAGAAAGCTAAAACTAAACAGGAAAAAACAGCAAACTATGCATAAGAACACAAAAAAGAGATTTAAAGGCTCAATTCTCAGATTTATGAGAAGATAGAACATCTGTAAATCAAGAGTAAGATATTATAAAACAATAATTTAGAAATAAAGCAGCTCTTATACAGTTAAAACGTGAAAGCAGAATTTAAAAACTCAGAAGAAGGGAGTTGAAAGAAAATTTTGACAAAAACCTCCCAGAAAGTAGAGCAAAAGGTAAAGAATTGGAAAATATGAAAGAAAAATATAAGGAAATTAGAGGATTAGTCCAGGAGGTGCACACCTGAATAAAAGGAGTTCTAGGAAGGGAACAGAAAAAGGAGAGTAAGAAATCATCAATGAAAAATGCAGGGCCGGGGCCATGCTTTTCCAGATTGAAAGGCCCCACCCAGGGGGATTGAATTATTGATAAGTGCAAATGATTAAGCAGATGATAAAACAAGACAGTTAATAATTTGGGGGGAAATGGAAAGTTGTAGAAAAGGAAAATCATAGCATAACTGTAAGGCTCAACTATAAATAACATGTCAAAATAATGAAAATACTATTGATGAAATGAAAAATGAAAAGGATGATCTGACTGTAGTGAGAATGGGGTGATGGAAGTGGTGGATGGAAATGGCCAAAGTGGGGAGAGAAGAGCCAGATCTTCACCTGCTAAGGCTTAAAAAAAGAGGAAAAGCTTTTTAAGAAGTTGGTTGGGGACACGAAAGTAAATAACGAAGGAATCATGGGACAATTTGAAAGCCATTGCCTCCGAAGAAGGTAAATTGTAGGAAGGGAGATGTCCACTGCTCTTTTCCAAAACAAGATACTAACAGATGGTTCTCCCTGAAGGTTATACCGATTTATACTCCCCAAGAAGTGCCTTTTCCCACACACTCACTGTGTCAGGTTAGATTTGCCAAGCAAGAGATGCCGAGATGAGATTGATACACAGGTTTATTGAGGGCAACATCTGTAGGAAGGTAAAGGAGGAGGGAGTGGTAGGCGTAGAGAGCCTCGGACTTTGCTGCAGGTCTGGCGCTTGTGAAAGGAGAAAGGGAAGGAAGAGCCTCGGACGACAGCACAGCATTGCTCTTAGAAGAAAACCCAGGCTGAGCAGCAGTGGCCTTATTCCAGGTCCCCTGCGTGCTCAGCAGTGAGTGGGGGCAGCTGGGGGAGCGTGGCCTCAGAGCGAGGGCACTTAGAAGGTGGGCAGCAGGAGGCTGTCAGTCAACTCTGCTTCTTAGCGGATCCTCTGGAAGGGAGATCTGGGCGGGGTGGGGCGCTTCCACGACTACTGCACTCACCAGCCTGTTTGTTGCCAAACTTTTGATCTTTGCAGCGTGGGAAGTGAAAAATAACATTGGTGTCATTTTTGCCTTTATCCTAATATGAATGAGGTGAAGGATTTTATATTTAAGAACCATTTGTATTTTCTGTAAATCGAATGTCTTTTACCAATTTTTTATTAAAGCCTTTAATGTTTATTATAAATTACTTAAATTACAGTGCCACAATACATTAAGTTTAATATATTAACCTGTTTGGTAAGTAAAATATAAATTCTCATTATCCTGTTATTACCTAATTAATATTTTCATAATTCGTCTCTATGCTCTCTGGAGGGTAAATAGTAAAGAAAAAAAATACATACCTTAATAAGTTTGATGTAGGTAGAAATAAAAATTTAGAAAGAAGTTTTTTTTTCTCCAAAATCTTTTATGTAATAATTACTCATGCAATATCGAATCACATCTGCCCTAACGTTTTGGGAACCTATTTGAGAAAAATATTAAACCTAATTGAAAGTAGATATTCATGGGAAGAATCACTGAAAAATTACATTTGCTCTTGATTTAATATTTTACATTCACAAAATTTGTTATAGTCTACTGTAATTGTGTTAATTTGTGATATTTTTACTGGGATATTTTATTTCAAAGTAATTTTCTTAAATTTTGTTTTTTTATTTATATTAAGAAATTATATCCTTTTGCCCTATAGTTTTACTTAGTGCAACTTTATTCCTATAGCTAATAAATACTGGATTATTTTTTCATACCTACTTCTAATATGAGTAACTTGTGAATAACTTATTGCATTTCCCAGTTTTGGCATTTATTTCAAAAGCATAAAGAACTGCCATCCCCAACCTACTTACATTTCTTATTTATTTGGAAGATGAATTTAACTTGCTTATATAATTTATTTTCCTTCTCCCAAACGAGAAACATAATATTATGTTTTCATTTTCGAAGCTTTCATTGGTCTCTTCCTGATCTTTTTGAAGGTGCCCAGCTGATGTTTAGACCGTTGTTAAATAAATACGAGAAGGAAACGCTAGAGAACCAGAACTTGTATCTCGTTGGTGCCTCCAACATTAGATTGTTACTGGGGGCAGAAGCGGTGGGGCTGGTCAAAGAGAGCAGCGACAGCGCCATGAGAGCCTTCACGTACGGAACCAGGCATAGCTTCAAAGGCTTCGATGGTGAGTCCCAGGGGGCCGTTTCTGCCCCAATCAGTTTATCAGAAGTAAGTTTCTGAGGAGTAGATCGGGGGTCGGCAGCATTTCCCAGTAAAGGGCCAGATAGTAATATATTAGGCTGCGCGGGCCACTTATGATCTCTCATAATTATTTAATGCTGGCATCGTAAAGCGAAAGCCACCTTAGACCATGAGAAATGGATGGGGGAAGCTGTGTTCAACTAAAATTTTACTTACAAAACCAGGTATTGGACCAGATTTGGCTTGTGGGCCTTACTTACACCTCTGGGATAGTGAATACGAATTAGGATAACACATTTAAGTTATTTCTGTTATTCTATTTCAGTTCTTAGAGAATGGTGACTATTCGCTGGCTTGGTAAAGAAAAGTCTTAAACGGCATTAGTTCAGCTTCCTAGAATCCCCATTTTTTTCTAGGTAGCTGGTTCAGTTCTGGCCTCAAAGGGGCTTCCAGAAGAGAATGGATTCTGGAAAGGACCGAGAAAGCTGGGCAGCTGTGATGTCAGAGCAGGAGTCTGGCTTCAGTTCAAACTGGTCCTTCCCAGGGCTCCTGGAGTTAGAAGATGCTATTAGACTTCTCTCCCTCTGGATTTTAATAGTTTATTAAATAAATGATGAAGGTGAAATTCAGCTCATTCAGGAGGATTCACCTGTCAAAAAACAACACAATTTTCTTATTGAACTTTCTTCTCCCTCGTTTATGGAAGGATATTCAACTCTGGAAGGGAATGGCCTAGGATTGAGAGTTTGAAGGAGAATTTCCACATGGCAAACTTCAGTTCCATCTGTAGTTACAATTATTGTCAGAATTAAAGAGCATGCTGCCTTCTGGTCACTGGATTAAATGAGATCAAGCAAGTGTCCGCCATTTTGATGTTTATACCATATTATATAATAATTAGTATAGTGATTGAAGAATTGTGTTAAGCGAAGGCATAACAGCATGCTTTTATTCTTAGAAAACATATAAGGAGCTTTACATTCTGTTAAATTTACCAGTTTTATACTTTGATTACTCCTTATGTTAATTATTTATTGCTTACATAGTTATTTCCATAATCTAGGGTTATTTAAATATTATTAAGTTTATTTTGGCTATTTCTGAGAACATAATTGGAAATTTTTGTTTTTTTTTAGATAACAATGATGATTTCCTCACAATGGCAGAATGTCAATTCATTATCAAACATGAACTTGAAAATCTTAGAGCCAGAGATGAAAAAATGATTCCTGGTTACCCCCAGGCAAAGTTGTATCCAGGAAAATCGTTATGTAAGTCACTATGCCAACCAGCTTCACTAGTACACATTCCAATGCAATTAGTTTTTCTTAGTAGACGTAAGTAACAAATTACAGAGGCTTTGTTTTTTTCCTTTTACTGAAACACTTATACAACTTTATAATAACTTTTTCACAAACGTGTCATTTACCTTTAGAACTTTGTTATGTTGCACTTAAGATCAATACATATGTTCTATGTGGTTAGCCAGTTATTACTTATGATCTCACAGCATTAAGTTGGCATAAAATTTGGTGTGAACATATATACATATTACTCAGTTAAAATAAGTGACGTTTACTTTATGCCCAAACATTGTCCTGCAGTGACAGTCTAGGGTAGAAATGGGAGACCTGGTTTTTTCTGAAGCACTCTTTCATCTCCTCTCATCCCACTGGCTGTGAACACGTGCAGAAATGGAAAGGCTTAGGAAGATCACAGAATGATATAATACCTGAATACAGATCAGCAGTTTGCAAATTTTGGGGTTTGTCCAATTCCTTTTGAGTGAGAATACTTAGCTTGCAGAATGAGAGTGTTTACTACAATGTGTAATTCCAGGTATCTGAAATCCAGATAGTGCAAGGCCTCAGAGCATTTTTGCTACCTAAAATCCACGTGAGCTTTATAAACTTGTGTTCCCTAGTCTGGTTTTCTTTTAATAGTCAGTGTAATACCGCCCTCCAGTCTTCACCCCGGATATATGCCTAAGAACCATATTCAAATTTTCCCTGTTGTCACCAAATATATTTTAGAGCTGATTTGGTTAAACCATGATCTAATCATAGATCACCCATTTTGTTTGGTTGTTATATCCCCTAAGTCAGTCAGTCTGTCTGTCTCTTTTTTTTGTGGTAAAGTAAACATAAAATTTACCATCTTTAATATTTTAAAGTGTACAGTTCAGTGGTATTAAATACATCCATAATGTTGTACATCCATCACCACCATCCATCTCTATAACTCTTCATCTTGTAAAACTGAAATTCTGTATTTATTAAACAATTATTTACCTTCTCTCCTTGTCCCAGCTCTGGCAACCACCATTCTACTTTCTGTCTTTACGATTTTGATTACTCTGGGTATTTCAAATAAGTGGGATCATAATTGTATTTCTCTCTTTGTGACTGGCTTATTTCACTTCACATAATATCCTCCGGGTTTATCCGTGTTGTAGCATTTGTCAGATATTCCTTCCTTTCTAAGACCGATAAAGATTTTGTTGTATGTATATACCACATTTTGCTTATCCATTTTTGAACACTTTGGATTGCCTCCAACTTTTGGCTGTTGGGAATAATGCTGCTGTGAACAGAGGTATACAAATGTCTCTTTGAGACCCAGCTTTCAGTTCTTTGGGGTATATATCCAGAAGTAGGAATGCTGGGTCATGCAACAATTCTATTTTTAATTTTTTGAGGCACCACCTTACTCTTTTCCACAGTGGCTTATACCATTTTCCATTTGCACCAAAAGTACACAAGCTTTCCAGTTTCTCCACATCCTTGCCAACACTTGTTATTTTCTGATATTTTGAGAGTAGCCATCCTAATGGGTGTGAGATAGTATCTCATTCTAGTTTCAATATGCACTTTCCCATTCTTAGTAGTGTTGAGCATCTTTTAATGTACTTATTCACCATTCATGTGTCTTCTTTGGAGAAATGTCTATTCAAGTCTTTCGCCTATTTTTTGAATCATGTTGTTATTTTTGTTGTTGACTTTTAGGAATAATGTATATATTCTGGATATTAATTTCTTATCACATATATGATTTGCAAATATTTTCTCCCATTCTGTGGGTTGCCTTTTTACTTCATTGATATCGTCTTTTGATGCACAAAAAATTTAAATTGTGACAATGTCCAACTTATCTATTTTTGACTTTTTGGCCTATGCCTTTGGTGTTATATGCAAGAAATCATTGCAAATTGAACGTCATGAAGCTTTCCTCTGTGTTTCTTCTAGGAGTTTTATAGTTTGGTATCTTATGTTTAGGTCTTTGATCCGTGTTGAGTTAATTTTTGTATATGGTGTTAGGTAAGGGTCCAGTGTCACTGTTTTGCATGTGGACATCCAGGTTTTCCAGCACCATTTGTTGAAAAGACTGTCCTTTCTCCATTGAATGGCCTTGGCACCCTTGTCAAAAATCATTTGGCCATACATGCGAGGGTCTGTTTCTGGGCTTTCTATTCTATTCCATTGGTCTGTATGTCTGTCTGTACGCCAGTACCACACTGTTTTGATTATGGCGGCTTTTTGACAAATTTTGAAATCAGGAAGTTTTGTTCTTTTTCAAGACTGTTTTGGCTATTTGAGGGCTCATGAAGTTTTATATGAATTTTAGGTTGGATTTTTTTTTTTTTAATTTCTGCAAAAGATGTCATTGAGATTTTGATAAGGATTGCTTTGAATCTATAGATTGCTTTGGGTAACAATCTTAATGATATTAATTAAGTCCCCTGAACACACAATGTGTTTCATTTGTTTATGTCTTCCGTAACTTCTTTTAGCATTGTTTTGTAGTTTTCATTGTACAGGTCTTCTGCCTCCTTAATTAATTCTTAAGGATTTTATTCTTTGTGGTGGTGTTATGAATGCAATTGTTTTTATAATTACCTTTTCAGATAGTTCATAGTCAGTGTATAGAAATGTGACTGATTTTTGTGTGTCAACTTTGTATGTTGCTACTTTGCTAAATTCATTTATTAGCTCTGATAATACTTTTGTGGAAAATTTAGGGTTTTCTAGATGTAAGATAATATTATCTATGAACTGAGATTTTACTTCTTCCTTTCCAATTTGGTTGCCATTATTTCTCTTTTTTGCTAAATCACTCAGGTTAGAAGTTCCAATATTATGTTGACTAGAAGTGGCGAAAGCGGCGTCTTTGTCTTATTCCTAAACTTAGGAAAAGCTTTCAGTCTTTCCCATTCAGTATGGTGTTTGCCATGGGCTTTTCATAGATGGATTTTATTATGTTGAGATATTTTATTATATTCCTAGTTCGTTGAGTGTTTTTGTTATGAAAGGGTATTGAATTTTGTCAAATGCTTTTCTCTATCAGTTAAGATGATTGTCTTTTGTTTATGGTTTTCCTTTTTTCCTTGTAGTATTTTTCCATTGTTCTATATTGATTTCTTAGTGGTTATTTCTGTTTCTTGTTTGTTTGTTTTGTTTTTGTTTTTGTTTTTTCCCTCATGGGCTGTTTTTGGCAGGAAGTGTGTGTGTGTGTTAGAAAGTGGGTGTGTCGGGGAATGTGGTCAGGAGCTTGGATTTTGCCTGGCTGTACCCTCTCCTCGAGTCTTCTTCGGTCCTGTGGAGATAGATCCTCCGTGGAGCCCTGTCCTTTCAGGCATTTTTGTTGCATTTGGTCTTTAGATCTGTCTTTGGCCAGCCGAGACCCACAGCTCCAGAGCTGCTTGCCCTTCAACCCCGGGTTCTAGCAGGCAGCAATTCCTTCCCAGATGGCAGACCTGCGGTTTCCCCCCTCCAGCCTCATCTCTCCTGTTTGGCTGTGGTGACAGAGGGGAGCAGACGCACTTCAGGGGCCTGCCATGCATCCTCTTTGCCTGCGTTCTGAGCAGTGGGCCAGTGGTTTCCTACCCCTCAGAGTTCATGAGAACCCTTCCCCTGCCTGCGTGGCCCAGGTTTGCAGAAGCGTGAGTGCTCTTAGCTTATGCTGGCCTGATTTTTAAGGTCTCTTTTCATAGTTTGTGATTTGGTTTTATAGTTTGTTTTTACTTACTTTCATCAAAGACGGTTTCTTTATATGTTTCTTGTTTCCTTTGTTGTTTTTAATGTGGTGTCATGAACAAGAACAGGGAAGAGGTCTTTCTGTCACCATTTACTACCAGGAGTTCCACATTCTGTATTTAAGCAGTCGTTTGGTGCCATTCCAGAATTTCCAGGCTTCCTTAATCTCTTAGTGGGAAGGCGTGTTTTCAGACACAGCTGGGTACTGCGTCAAACGGAATGCAGAGTGGACCGAGGCACCGCCCAGGCCGTTGATGTGCACGTCCCATGTGCACTGCCCATGCACATCGATCGGACCGCCACGTGGAAGCAGACCACCGCTGCTTCAGCCTGTTGGTTTCTGCGCCGCTGCATCCTCTTCGGTGTGACTGGGACGCAGAAAAGAGTGTGCTCTTTCATCACAAGGGACTCTGGAGCAGTTTTCCAAATGCTCCCAACTGCTTCACAGAGAGAAATTTGCAGCTGAATGAAACTTTGAAGAAAATATGTAAATGTATTCCTCTTGGCTCTATAGGGAGCCAGTCTGGTGTCCTGAGACGTAAGAAAAATAACTTTCTTGCTGGCAGGATGAGGCTTTTGTAAACAGAACTGATCCCCCCCTTCTTTCCTGTCTTCCTACTTCCCTTCCTCCCTTCTTTCCTCCCTCCTTCCCTCCTTCCCTCTCTCTCCCTCCCTCCCTCTATCCCTCACTCTCTTCTTTTTGGTAATAAATATAAAAATAATAAAATCATCTCAATTATGGTCATTAAAATTTTTTTTTATATCATCTGAGATAAAAATCATATTTAACTTGTCCAGGCTGGATTTTAAAATTCTGCATTATTTTTTCTCTTTATGTCTTTGAAAATGTAATCCCTAAAATGCTTTCTTGTATTTTTGCATCATTTTAACTTTATATCATAATATTTGGTTGAAGAATATGCATAATTATAAACTGAACTATTTTCAGAGTGCAAATTTTAGAACTAATAAAACTTGAGTAATTTAAAGTCCTAGATTTTCATTAAGTTAATTCCTAGAACCGTAGAAATAAGTGGAAAGGCTTACTTTCACCTCTAAGTTTTATGGGAGCCACCCCCTGAGGCAGCCCCCTCTCTGAAGCTGACTGCATCCTGCTCAGTGTGACCCCCATCAGCACCTTGAGAGCTGGATGGGGTTTCATGAGGAGCCCTCTATTATCTTAGGTTTAACTCAATTTTCATTTTACGTGCAGTCATTATAATTTAGCCTGCCATAATGTCGTATTTTGATAGAAAGCCTTCATTAAGTGCATAGCAACGTGTGTCATTATAAACATGATTTGGGGACAGTTAGGTGGTGCTGTGAGCTGTGCGCTTCAGGGCTGTCCCTCATTCCATCAAAGAGCAGACACCACGGGGAACTAGAAATTGGCCGTCTGTGTGTTTTAGTCGTTGCTGTGCATCGCAGTGGGCATTCCAGTTCTAGTTTGCTGTGTGAGCTAAGATCCCTTCGTGCCCTCTGACTCTGCCTTCCCCATTGATTCCTAATTGATGATATAGTCATGCAAATAACCTAATGAAAGATTTTTTTAGAAAGAGGAGTTAAAGGAGCCGAGAATTTCTTCTGTGTTAACTGTGTCCTCAAGGATGTTACTTAGTTTAGGTTAAAGATCTGTCTCAAAATGTCTATCAGGTGATTATTGTGTTTTGATTAATGGGATATGGCACATCTCATATTAGGTCTTTAATGATGTTAATCTTTTAGATCATGATAGTTTCCTTTGAATATCTTCTATATACAAATAGAAAAAGTGTCAGATACAGTCTGTCTTCTAAAATAATTTATCATCCTTATAAGAGTAATGAGTAGATTTCAAGGTAATAACATGCAGCAGGCATGTACATTAAGAAGATTAAGCTATTGATATATTTATATATATGCATGTATCTCACTGGCTGGGTATAGTATATGTATTTACTGTGTTTTGCTACATACGTATTTGTTGTTTTTATATTAAGAATGGAAACAATATAGAAATATAGAAATGTATTTTGAAAACACAGTGAGAAGTAGTTTTTTACTTCTTAAGACAATAGTCTGTTTACACCCGAGTGCTAGAGTTGGGTGGAGCCTGGGCGGGGATGCTGGGGGCAGCAGCAACTGCTGGGGGTGAAAGGCCACCGCTGGCCTGCCTTCGCTCCCATGGTGCTCTGCGCGCCCATCACCCCTTTGCACGAGTGCCTGGAGGCAGTGTGACATGCCCTCACAGAGACACCGTAAGGAGTTGTAAGAGAGATTTTTGTTTTTACTTTTGAAAAAAACACATCACGTTAACCAAAGATATCAGCAGTGCTGTGTTATTGTTGTAGTATTATTGAATTTAGAGGGTTTAACTATAAGCCAGGTTACTTAAAGTCTCCCTTAAATTAGATTTTGGTTTCTTTGGCTCATTGTTAAATGGCTGTAATAGTAATAAGGTAGTTACTTGACAAGAGATCATTCAGCATTCTTGGAGGAAAGAATCTTGGTTTAAGTTGTTCCTTCTTTAAATAGGCTTGGACGGCATCATATTTTCCTTTAAAGGTAAGGCTCATGTTAATTACATTCTTAGCTGACACGAGAAGGTTGGGAAAAAAAAAAACAAAAACTATTTTTAGAAGCTGAACCCAGAACCATGCTTTTGGCATTGATGGTGAAGAGAAGCCCAGTAATTTAAGACCTGCGGCGTTATATTCTCTTCATGCTCCTATTTTTAAAGTATTCTGCCTGGAAAGTCTTCTACAGTAGAATGGAGTCATTTAAGAAAAAAAAAAGAACTTAGAAATAGTAAAGTAGTAATTTCGATGCCGTAAGTCACTTTAAAGTTAACAAACTTTGTAGTAATTGAAAAGGATCGGAAAAGAGAAAGAGCAAGCTACAGCTATGTGTTCCCAAATGAGAGACAAGAATCACAGCAGCTGCGGGTGATCGACTTTACTCATGTTAGCCGAGGAAAAATCCATTAAATTAGAATAAAAGTATAAAAAAATGAATTTAACAGTGCCAGAGATTGATATAACTAACTTAAACCACATACCTTTTTCAATCATTAAGGAGGATTTCATCACAACCTTAGCTTTTAAAAAACTTCCTCTGTGTAACTTACATGAGATATAATTGTAAGAAGAGCCATGTATTAAGAATTTTTTTTGACCCTGTTGTTTTCCTTTCGTTAGTATCAGATACCGCTTCTTTATTACCTTTTTTTTTTTTTTTTTGGTCATTTCTAAGAAGTTATACTTTTAAATTACTTTGAGGATTTTATGATAGGGTCTCTGTCCTGAGAATATACTGTCTCTCTTCATTATATGTAGTATTTCTACACTGAAAACTGAAGTCTTGTTTCTCTTCATGCTTTAGACATTTGTTATTCCTCATTGAAGGGCCTGTTGACTGATATTCTCATCACCTGCCTTTGGTGACTAGATAGATAAGTGATAAGGGAGGCAACCCTCGGAAGAGTTGAGCTGATAAACCTTAAAGAGCTCAAAGCTTACCAATGGATTAAAAAAAAAACCTTTCTTGATGCAGATTCCATCTTATAAGCAGCCATATTCTTGAGTAGGAGGCTTTATATATTATACTAGAAACTCGTGTGGAAAGTGCTCCATCTTCCCACATTTGGGACAAGGCATTACTTTTGAGTTCTCCACGTCTACTGAACACACTTCCTCTTAAACATCCACCGAGTGAGTCATTCTAAGTAATTATGGAAGAGAGAATGCCCTTTTTTCATTTATTATCACTGGAGGGATATATTTTTTTTGTATGAATTACTTTGTCTCATTCAGATATGTGCAAGCATGTTAAAATCGTACTAGTCAAATGACTGCTGAAACTAGGAAGTCTTTATTTTATCTTCACATTTGCTGTTTGTGAATGTAAGCCTTTGTTTTCTAATTAGAAAAGTTGAAAATGATTGAAAATGCTCAGTATCAAGAATGAAAGGAACTAAACCATTCTCTTGCTTTCACTATAGTGGGAGGATAGATGAGTAAAATTTTTCTAGGGACAGTTTTATAATATGTGTCAAAATTTAAAATGTATATGCTCTTAGACCTAATAGTTCTACTTTTAAGTATATATATAATAAGGAAATAGTAGGCAAGTGGGAAAAGATATACGTACAAGAGTTTTAACATTATAATAGCAAAAGAAGGAAACATAGTTTTCAATAGAGGATCAAATTAAAGCATTTAATCCAAGGGAATATTATGACTGTTAAAAAGAACATTTCATGTTCTATTTATTGGTATGGAAAAATATTCATTAGATACTGCTACATGAGAAAAGATTACAGAACAATGTGTAGAGAATGATTCCGTTTAAATATATTTATATTTATGGATGTTTATTTTGAAGTCTGGTTATACAGTAAGTTACTATTTATAGTGGTTATTTTGGGGGGAAGGAGAGAATAACGGGTCTCTCAAATTCTAATTTGTACATTTTTATACTGTTTAAAATTTTACATTGACTCGTACTGCTGTCATAGTCAAAGAAAATAGTCAAGATATGAATATTCTGAAGAACAAAATAAACATACACTTTGGAGTAGGCAGCGTGGACTGATCTCTGTGTAGCAGTCCTCTCTGACCGAGTGACTGGACAGTCCTTGACGAGGCACGTCGTAGGCGGGCTCAGCGCGGTCTCACGCAGTGCGGCTCGTTTCCCTCCGCAGTGAGAAGACTGCTGACGTCAGGCATCGTGATCCAGGTGTTTCCACTGCATGACAACGAGGCCCTGAAGAAGCTCGAGGACACGTGGTATACTCGGTTCACCTTGAAGCACCAGCCCCTAGGTATGTGTCAATACCTGGTGCCGGAGAGAGGGCCTGCCGATGAAAGCCACCTGCAGCAGTGGGGTCATCCCCCTTGGACAGATATTTAATGCTCTGCTAGGCAGCGCTCTCCAGGGGAATTTGAGCAAAATTGGGTAGGGGAGAATAAGATGGGTTACATGACCTATTTATTTCCTTATTTCTAATACTATTTTAAATGCATTGACTATTCCAGGCTTTCACTAAATTTCACCAATAGCACAGGCAGTTCAGAGTGGCCTTCGTGAGTACATGTCAGAGTTGGAGTAGAACAGATTTTATAAGAGTTTAGTTTGTGAATACTTTGCGTTTGAAAACGTCTGTGTCTTTAGAACTAGTCATTAGGAGTGAGTGATGCCTTGCTCCTTTTTAGGGGCAAGTTGGCAGGCCTGAACATCTTTTGAGGTAGTTTATCAGTTTCTTGGTGTGTATTACTAGATCTATCCATTTTTTCTAACTACAGTGATAAGAATACCCACGAATTTATTTCATGTGTGTTGAACATACTTTGTATAAACTTATATCATTATAGATGTTCAAAATATTTGGTTTAGTTATGTTTTATTTAAGACTCAGAGTTGCATTTAAGCTGGTAGATTTCACCATAAACGTTATTATCAGTTCTTTAAAAAAATTTCTCTTTTGATTTTGTATAAAGGAATCCCTCTAAATTAATTTTCTTTGTAATTTCCATTTTGAAAATAACTATTATAATATTGTAACAGTGAACAAAACTGTTTTTAAGATCAAATTTTGAAATTCTGATTTTTTTCTTGTAGCTTTTGAAAGGAATCATTTTGTTTTGATAGATCCAGGTAATACAGTAGTCATTTTATGTTATACTTATGACATATTTTTCACTTTGTTTAGCACTTAGGTGACAATAAATTTAAATATTGCCTCTAGGACTTGTAAGTGAAGTATCCATTAGCTACTTTTTAGAAAGTAAGGGGTTTAACTCATTTCGATGGTGAAGGCTGAGCACAATTATGGACCTGAGGTCTCTGGTCGTGCTGGGCCACAGGCAGATCTCGAACTTTCCCTTGAGATTGAAAGAAGGAGGTCATCTAGTTTGGAGCCCTGGGACCTTGCACACTTTTTAAAAAAAATTTTTTTTAAAATTTTTATTGCTAGGATATCCTTACCTGATTCAGATTTGAAGTAACTTCATCAGACCCACTGTTTTAATATCTAGTGCCTGGGTTAGCTAAAAAAATTAAAAATAGGAGGAAAAAGTTTATATCAACGAACTCTAAACCGTAACCATAGACCAATCTGACACATTCTCTCTTAAAAATTGTATTTTAACTATGTGTAATTAACCAAGAAGGAATAACTGACCGCTGCACCTCCCGCACCCCGAGTGCAGGATGCTTTTACAGTCCAGACACCCACGTAGATGCGGCTGGCAGAGGACACAGTGTTAGTGACCTCTTTAGGATTAGGTAGTTTATGTCAGGTTCACAGAATGTCAACAGCGATGTTGCTTGGACCTTCTGCCCAGTGCTTATGTGGAGGTATAGATATATGTGTTCCATGGCTGTTCTAGAAGTGAATGTGTACAATATTGTTCTGTACTTTTGAATAATTTTTGTTCAGTGCATTGAAAAATTTGCCATGCAACACTGATGAAAATTTATGGCTTTGGGTAGAGGGAGCAGGATATTATGGCTGGGGATTCTTTTTTGAAAAGAACGTTTATAACTATAATATTAAAGTAGGAGAAAACTCAGGAGCATTAAACCCCCACATTAAAATGGCTCATTGGCCATGGCTGAATTTAAATGAGGACCTTGGAGATGTGGGACAAGCTGCAAGGTGATTTTTTCTTTGGAAAGAAGGCATCCACCAGATGAAGAGGTAAAGAGGAAACAGCCTGGCAGAGCCGGGCCCTAAGCTGCGGGAAGTCAGGCTTGCTATGTGGACAAGTGGGGTCTTTGCATCGCGTGGAGGACAGGTTCGCCGTCACACACTTACTGGAAAATGAGGGTATTGACTGAGCCTGGCTTAACCAAAGGAATGAATAAGCTTGCTTGAAATGATAAGAAATTTCTTATAGTCTGTACTTAAGGTCTTTCTTTCTTTCTCTTTTTCTTTCATTATAGATAGTATTCGTGGCTACTTTGGGGAAACAATCGCTCTTTACTTTGGATTTTTGGAATATTTTACTTTTGCCTTAATCCCCATGGCGGTCATTGGGTTACCTTACTACTTGTTCGTGTGGGAGGACTATGACAAGTACGTGATCTTCGCCTCATTCAACCTGATCTGGTCCACAGTAATCCTGGAAGTGTGGAAGCGTGGCTGTGCCAATATGACCTACAGGTGGGGGACCCTGGTCATGAAGAGACAGTTTGAGGAGCCCCGGCCAGGATTTCATGGGGTCCTGGGTATCAATTCCGTCACTGGCAGGGAGGAGCCTCTGTACCCCAGCTACAAGAGACAGCTGCGCATCTACCTGGTCTCTCTGCCGTTTGTGTGCCTCTGTCTCTATTTCTCTCTGTACGTCATGATGATCTACTTCGACATGGAAGCCTGGGCCTTGGGTCTCCATGAGAGCAGCAGGTCCGAGTGGACCAGTGTCCTGTTGTATGTGCCCAGCATCATCTATGCCATTGTGATCGAGATCCTGAACCGCCTCTATCGATATGCTGCTGAGTTTTTAACTTCGTGGGGTAAGACTCGATGCTCTGTATTTATCTTATTTGCCTGTAAGAAATACTGCTTACATCACAGGATTCATATGACTTCTACCTTGTGAAGCAGTAGATTTTGCTCTGGGCTCATGATAGAGACCTAAGGAAAAGTTCATGGGCTTTGTGAGCTCTGATGCTCTCCAGATCGTGGTTATCACAGCTCTCATTTATTGAGTGTTCGTTACTGTGTTCTTGGTGCCCTGCTAAGCGTATTACCCACACATCTCGTTTTCCCCTCTTCAGGACACCGTGACATAGACACATTTGCCCATGTTATGGATAAGGATGCTGAGACTTAACAAGGTGTGGATAGCAAATGGTAGAGCCAGACTAATCCAGGCCTCTGTGTGTCTAAAACCTGTGCTCCTAATAATGTAAAATCATTTTTTTGCGCTCAGGCTGAAATAGATTGAATTATCTTCTTGATGCTCTGGCCCAATGAACTATGTCTAGATATCTGAAAACCTGTTGTCTGGCTGAGGACTGCCATTGAACTCAGCGAAGGCGGGTGTTCATGTATGCATATATGGTAAAAGAGGAACTGGGTTACAGTTTCAAAACAGTCTTGATAGGCCATTCACTATTTACTGCATTCAAACAAACAAACAAACATGATATTATTTCATAGGAAGAATAGGTCTTAACTTAATGGACCACAAAGATATTTTCAATTATTTTTATTAATCGTTTAACAACAGCTGCCACTTATCATGTGCTTTTCTTTGCTGATACTGGGCTAAGGTTTTGTATTATTTCTAATCCTGACAGTGACTCTGGGGAGAGGGTGGTATCAGCTTTGATTTGTAGGTGAGGAGTCTGAGCATCAGGAGGTTAATTGACTTGCCCAGGTCGGACAGTGGCTGAGTAGCCGAGTTGGGTTTCAGATCCAGATTAGCCTAACAGTGCCTCTCTGGGCAAGGTGACACTTTCTTCAGAATCTTCCTTTTTGTTCTTTTGTCCCCATGTCTTTGGAGCTGCACAGTGTCTCCTCTTCTTAGCTGAGGATAGAAATTTGAGTTTCCCTTTACGTTCATCCTTTCAAGCCACACGTTGAGAAAACTTTATTGCCCCGCTCTTTAGAGGATGCTATCGGTTTATCATGACCACTAATTCAGGGTCTTTTTCTGGGTGGCTGTCTATGGGGTTATTTGCCAGCACATCCCACATTTCTTTGTCACAGTAATATTTTAAAAATAATTTCAGACTACAGTGCTATTGCAGTACCATGAAAGATGTACCCGTTCTTAGTTTCTTCTTTCTCTGATGTTCTTGGTGGCAAACAGTAGCCACGATTGACAGCCTAGCCTATTTACTGACTGAGGCGCTGTTGTTGGATGTCTCTGCCCTCGGCACAAGTCTCACTTTCGTTTATGACAATGCTCCCTTATTGCTTCCTTATCTGAGAGAAATTACTTCTTTTTAATATTTTAGAGAATCACAGATTGGAATCTGCCTACCAGAATCACTTAATTTTGAAAGTTCTAGTGGTAAGTAGAGATTTTTTTACAAATTTATTTTAATTATGAAACTAATGCCTATCATTTAATGTTTAGGAATATAAATATGAAGACGTGTTTATAATTTAAGATATCAATTAGCTTTGTGCATGTCGGCAAGGATTAAGTGTATTTGCATATGTGTTCAGTGGTGTTATACAACTGCACATGTGGTCTAAGAGTTAAATGTAAAAATTGGTATTGTAGCCAGTTCCTCATTATATAAAACTAATTAACTACTTTATAGTCATGTTTCTATTCTCTTTTTTGTGTGTGTGATTTCTTTGAATGTCTCACTATTCAACATTCCTTCCAATTAACCCACAGTCTATTTAGTGATGGGACATTGTTACTTTAAAAAAATTTTGTTGAAGAAAATTTCCAGAGTCCAAAAGGTTCCTGGCATGTTTTGATGGGTAGGAGGAAAGAGATGAAAAGATGTGTAACTTGCTTGCCATTTGTGTAAAATCTTGCACATTCTGTCTCTTTTCACCATCATTATAAATCACGAAGATGTGCCAGCTTGAAAGCTCCTCATTTATCAGGAGAGTCCGTCAGCCATCTGTAACATAACTGAGAATCAAGACAGGTAGATGGAGTCCTCTGAGCTTGGAGCTAAACTCAATTTAACACAGTCCATGTGCTTTACTCCTGAATGAGGGATCCAGGCCCCCACTTAGAGTCTCCGTTCCAGCTGTAGAAATCATTCTGAGAAGCTTATTTATCTATTTTTTCAGTCCTTAAAAGATCAAAAACCACTATTGGGAAGGTGTTAGGGTTTCTGGAAGTAGGTAAATTTATAGAAGCAAGAACAGGTAAGGAAATAGAAAACCTGTCATAATAGATGCTAATAATTCAACAATGTTAGCATTTTACACATTAGAAAAGGGGCAAGTGTCATGTTAAAAGGCTCTGAAGGCCTCAGTCTAGCCCCATGAAAGAATTAATATTCAAAATATTGGTACTGAATCAGCAAGGAAATTGTGTTCTGTTCTCTGTGTAAGAAAGCAAGGAAACATGTAATAATTAAAAAGATCACTCCAAAAGATTATAAAATGGAACTTTTGCTCTTAGAGGTAAAGAGTTCCGTTATTTGTGAGATTTTATTCTTTAACGATGCTGGATACGTCATGTGCCTGCCTTGTAAAAAGACTCATACGTTAGAATCTGCTGGTCCTCGTTGTGTTTCTTAAGTCTCTCCCTTCCTTTTTAATCTTACAGGGAGAGTACTTCTCCCCTTCCCAGGCTTTTGATTTTCACCTTCTACCCTAACTTAGCACCTCCCTTAGCACCCTCTCCTGTAGCTATATTGATCTTGCTGCTCACTCTCTCCATACTCCCCATTCCCTCATTAAGTACTCTCAGTGGTACTCATGGCAGTCTTTTGTCTTAGAAAGTGATGCTGCTAAGCAGAAGTAGCCAGCCCGGGGCTGGGGGCAGAAAGGAAACCCATTAGTGCAGGGGGTAGTTGCAGGTTCTTGAGCAGGGCAGCTTCTTGAAGAAATGGCACTTGTTATAGTGGCATCTCCAGCCCAGGACTGTGTGCCTGGGATAGGGCAAGCGTGTCTCAAGCTAATGATGACAAAGATGCTCCCAGGCTGGGCTAGTGATTAAGGCTGGTTTCTCTTGCTAGTGCCACTCTGCTACCTAGGTGTCTCTTGGTGAGGGTGGGGAGTCTCAGGTCTGTGGGCACAGAGCGGCTTCCAGGGCTGGACTGCTCGTGGTGGTGGGGTCCTTCTTGCAGGTGCTGCCTGGCCATCCTGCAACTCTGTGAGGCAAGGGAGTGTCAGGACAGGCTAGGGGGTGGGGGGAGAGGGTGAGGAGGAGAACATATCCTCTGGCAGATTAATGTCAGTGGGGGTTCCTGACCAGCCTCCCTTGCCACTTCTGCTGCGCTCCTCTGCTGTCTTAGGACTTCTTCTTAGTGGGAGTGGGTTGGGAATGAGCCCACCTGGGCGACCTGGGTTACTAGGTTGGGGGTGGGGAATGCTGAGCCTCAGTCTCCCTATTCTGTAGGAACTAAGGTAGCCTGGTGCCGTGTTGTTCCTTCAGTCCTGGGGACCCAAGTCAGTTCGCCTTCCTTTCATGCCTTTCAGAGTTCACCTTTGGTTGTCCCTTGCGCTATTTCCAGAGTTTATGATGTGCTTAGTGAGGAGGAGTGGGGAGAAACAAGTCTATGCCATCTTTCTGGACTATGGAAAACCTGACTGGAGGTCCCTTGTTACATTTTTAAATGCCGTATTTACAGTTGTAATAAAGAACTGTGGAGCAGTATTAAATATCGTTTTTGTTTTTTTTTTTTTTGGCAGTTCAACTTTCTAAATTGCTTCGCGTCACTCTTCTACATCGCCTTTGTCCTGAAGGATATGAAGCTTTTGCGCCAGGTAAGCGTGAAAGGTATCAATTTTTTAGGTCTTAGAGGTGGTTTCCTATACTTAAGTAATGTAATTGTCTTTCTATTATTTTTACAAATAAAATCCCAATTTTAACCTATTTCTAAGTCTAATTCTAAATAAAAAACCCATTATCAATTGTTCTATGTATTGTACTCAACCGAAAAGAAATCAAAGCTAACCAACTTGCAAAATTAATCATATAGGACAGTAAAGTCAAATATATAGTTCACATATATTTATATTTGTATAAGTTTGTAAAAACAATTTTAATAGCAAATTGTTTGTAAAAACAATTTTAATAACATTTTTTTGAACTTTCATGTATGTTTCTGGGTCGGGGGTGACTGGTGTAATCTTAAATAGATCTAACACTTTTCATTTTAAAATTAATAAGTCGTTAAACTTTAGAGAACAGCATATCCTATGCAGTGCCGTGTCTTTTCTGAAATGTCTAAGAAAGTCTGACATATATTTTGTTCGCCTGCCATTTCTGGATCACATAATAGTGAATAATAAGTTGAGCACAAATGATTGCTTTCTAAGTTTTCATTTTTATACCTGAGTCAGCTGTCAGTGAGGGCCACTCCTTCTTGGTTTTAATATTCCCTGCTTGTTAGTGAGCAGAATCTCAAAGCCTAGGCTTTTTAATATTTATATGAGAGCTTGGGATCATTTTCTCAGGAAATTAAAAGATTTGTGTAACAGAGAAAGGTAAAAGATTTTGTAGTTATGGTCCTGACAGCTTGCATAAAAGTAAAATTAAAATGTTGTGCCTGAAAAACTATACTAGATATATTACTGCTTTTTAAAAATTATTTTCAAAAATCGAAAAAGTTTAAAACGATACTTTTGAAGTTGATGTTGGATGTACATACCTTCTCCAGCCCCACCATTCGTGTATTAATAGGGTATGACTTCTCATTTCTTATACTTCAGAGAGTTTCCTTTATTGAAGAGGGAACAGAGGGATCAGAGAAGATTCTTTCAAAAGTAGAATTTTAAAACCAGCAGGGATGATATCAGTGTGATGGAAACAGTGATATTCATCTGGAGAAAGTGGAAGTTGACACAGCACCTCTGGGAACCACTTGGGCAGCTTTGCCAAGAACCTTGATTCATCCCTAGTCAGTCATCAGAGATGGGGCAAAGGCTTATGGACATGGGTGTCCAAGGAGTAGCATTCATAATAGTGAAGGTTGCGAATAACGCATTCAACAACAGTGCATGGGCTAAGTAAAAAATAATTTTTAATGATGTGGGAAAGTACTCAATATATTGAGAGAAAAGAAATAATACAGGGTTGTATATAATACATCTGGGATGATTGTACTTTAATTTTTATGTATGATTAGAAAGAAATATTTAAGATATTAGCATTGGTTCCGTTGTGGTGGAATTATAGGTTGCTTTTTGTTTTTTCATTTTCTAAGTTTTCTGTGGTGAGGGAGGATGTGTTAGTTTTATATTTTTTAAGTTGTGGCCAAACTTTTTTTTTTCGAATTTGGGAACATCATTTAGATTCACGTGTTGTAGCCAGGATGAGATAACAAAAAACACAATTTCGAGATAATTCATTCTCTTGCAGACACATAACTGGTTTATTTTTTAATAACAGTTTTATTATAATCTTTTTGTATATTAATCTGAGTCTTCTCTCTAAAAAAGCAATAAATTAGAAATATCTGTCTAACACTTAGCTTTTCTGATACTAGTTTTTGTAACAATAGTATGCTGTTTATTGAAAATTCCGTTTTATTTATTGCATAATTATACACACGCAATGGTTTTATTAAGCAACATTGCCAAGTATCATTTGTGCTTCTCTTCAGAGCTTGGCCACTCTCCTGATTACCTCCCAGATCCTTAACCAGGTTGTAGAATCTCTTCTTCCTTATTGGCTCCAAAGGAAGCACCACATGCAGGTGAAGAGGAAGGTGCAGGCTTTAAAGGCGGACATCGATGCTACGTTATATGAACAAGTCATTCTGGAAAAAGAAATGGGAACCTATTTGGTAAGTTTGAATCTTGTTGGATTAAACATTGACCGAATTAGAATACTAGTCACGTATTAAATTCAACACATATGAGTGTACTCACGGCCTCAGGTAAGTGCTTTCCAGCCAGTTTCCTCACCACGAACTACTTTGCAATGAAAAGCACTGTGGTCTTGAGTCTGAAGTCACGCCTAACACCACCAGAGGACGAGGGTGGTGGGAATGGCTGCTTCAGAGGTGACGGAGCAAGGGAGAGAGGAGATAGCCACGGAGAGGTGGCAGCATTGCTTGCTCTTGACGCTTCAAACCCAAAGAAAAGGCTGCAGCCCGTCGTTAAAAGTGGAATGCCGATCCGGAGTTTGATTTATAATTTAAATTACTTGGTTCTATCGTAAATATAAAATAGTTCCTTTAAGATAGAATGTATGAGTTATTTTTAGGAACTGCAAATAGATCACTACAGGTTTATAAAGCCTAACTATGTATTTAGCAAACTTTTATTGAGCCCCGACTATGTTCACCGTTTCTGTGTCTGGGGGGAGTGTTGGGGTCGTGTTTGCTTTCAGGCATTGTTCGTTAGATCCTGCGCGTTCCTTCTTGATATGTTGTATTCTTCTTAGTGAAATAAGCCCTTCAGTGGCTCACTCAGTAAGGGTCCATCATGTGAAACTTTCTTAGCCTTGTTCTTCATCTCAAATGAATTTGTCCCATTATAAAATTTGTCGGCTGACTTTCATAGTTAGTTTTTCTCATGTGTTTAAGGATTTAGTTTGTATATTCATCCTGAGTAAGAGTCGATTCTCTGTCTCTGCTCACTTCTCCCTGCCTTATTTTTGCAGTTGCCCCACCTTGGGCTTGCAAGCCCCTGGTCCAGGATGAGGTGTTTGTAGCCCAGGTTCTCAACTTGTGGTGATGTTGGGCGTTCTGCAGAACCAGCCACAGAGCCAGTAGGTGGCTTGCTGTTGACATAAGCTGTAGTTCCAGAAGAGCACTTGTGGCTTTTCTCAGCCCCTTTCAAGGGCCAGGGACCTTGGTTTGGCTCAGGCACCTGGTTCTACTTCTGCTCCAGAGGAGTGGGGTACCCTCTGCTTCCTTTCCTCTCAGGGTACAGACCCTAGCCACCTTGGCCTGGCCGGGCTCCTCCTGCTGATGATCTTGCATTTTGTTTTATTTCTTGCCTATGCAGCTGATTTTCTTGTTTTTGAGTGGTGATACAAGTCTTTTGATTAAGATATACATATATGCGCTAGCATTTGCTATCATTGTTGTGTTGCGGGGGGAGAAGGTTTTTCAAAGTATAAACTCACAGCACATCTTGACCAACAACACTGGTTATGTCTATACATGAAGTGTCAGAGAAAACACACACACACACACACACACTCTCTCTCTCTCTCTCTCTCTCTCTCTCTCTCTCTCTCTCTCTCTCTCACACACACACACACACACACACACACACACGCGAAGCATTGAAGAAAAGGAGCACATGGCCAGAATGTACAGCTGTCTTGCCTGAGTCGGTTGGTTGCTGGCTTTTACTATGGGTTAAATATTCCTTCTCATTCATTTTGTGTCAGAATTCTTTCCTTGCTTCTTCTGGGGCGTGGTGTTTCTGGCCAGTTATTTTCTTCCTTTACTCTCTTATAGAACTAAACCACAGTCTTGCCCCTGAGTTCTCTGTTCCATCCCCTCTCTGGTTTCCGAGGCGTCATGCACCAGGCCCACCTGGAGCCCCTGTATCTCCTCTTCCCCTTCTGCCTGCCCCAATCATTAGTGACTCTCCTGTTTCAAACCAGGCAAACCCTTCACACGCTCTGCTATTCGTGTCCTGTCTCTTTCCTGCCCTCGCAGTTTCTTGAAATAATCCTCCATGTCATTGGTCCCACTTCCCTTCTGCCTGTGACCAGTTAATCTGCCTTCAGCTCTTCTTTTTCTCTGAATTATTTGGGCAAACATCATCATCCCCTAAAGTGTCCAAAACAAATTCATGGTCTTCTCCGGATCAATTTCTGCTCCTTTTCCTCTGGCTTCATGAATGGTGTTCAGTAATTCAAACAACATGCCTTTGGTCCAAGCCGTTTTAATTTATCCGAGAACTGTATGCCAGTGAGGCGACGCTGTCAGAATCTAAGCTCTCAACCCCTTTGGCGTCTCACCACATCTGATCCTGCCTTTATGAAGGAAGGTAAGGCAGGCGTTGCTTTTCCCGCGTTAGAAATAGGCAACTGAAGCTCTGTCATTAAACACTTGGTGACTAAATCAGGAACAAGATTCAATACTCTGCTTTTCCAATTTAGAGTGTTTGTCATTCAACACGGGCTCTCTGATGTCATTTCGTAGGTGCTGGGTCTGTGAGGGAACCCAGGGCTGACGGTGCCGCCCCATCCTGCTTGGATGGCCCCGCCTGATCTGACTCGTTTCCCCTCCTCGTCTCCTACGGGTCCCTCCTCTAGTCTCCACTGGGGCGGCATCAGATATTCGCTATTCCTCATATGTTTGGAGGGGGGAGATGCTTCGCCTCACATTTGTTCCAGGTCGTTATTGGCTATGCACTGATTCTTCCCCCGGGGTATTTTTCTACTCGCTGAAGTCAGTGAACTTAGATTTCTGTAGTCTCATGCTGACTACTATCTACGAATCTAAAACAATGATGCCAAGCTTTGGGAAGAAGCAATTTGCCTGAAACTTAAAAACCGTTATTATAAAAGTAATACATACTCACTCACTCTAGAAAACTTGGACCGTGGAGGACTGAGTAAATAAGGGAAGAGTCATGCTCCATAACATCGGCGCTGGGGGTGATCCCCTGGGGTCTCCGGACCTGCTCCGCCAGCCACGGGGCACGGGCTGGGGACCGCCTCAGACTTCACTGTGCACCACTGTCCCTTTGAGAACTAAGAGTTTTGCTAAGAGTTTTTGTCGTGAATGCGTTCCATTTTATCAAATGCCAGTTTTTTGCTTCTGTTGAGTTTATCATAACATCTCCTTTAATATTTTCATTTACATTAATAAATTTCTTAGTGGAACACCATGTTTGCTTTTAAATGATTCATTCCACTTGTTCAGTGGTTTTTTTTTTTTTTTTTAACATACATTGTTGTGTTGAATACGCTAATATTTTATTTAGGGTTTTTGTGCCATTTGCTCCAAATTTCCTTTCTTGGCCACTGAGGGTAGGGTCCCCATGTTGTTTATCACAAAACTCCATTTCTAACACAGAGCCTGGCATTTAGCAGACACTCAGTATGATATTGAATAAAGAACAGTTTCAAGAAGAGAACAGCCCGACCCCCGGCGTCTTTGCGCTGCGTGTGGCTTCACATTCTACTTCTTCCCTTGTCATTCAGATCTGTGCTGAACTGATACCTCCGCACAGGGAGCTCTAAGACGTGGCATTCCCCAGGGGCGCTGTGAGGAGCAGGTGGGAGAGATCACATGGAACCTGACACTGTTTTCATACATTGAATAAATTAGATATATAAAATTAGGATTTTCTCAGAAATACCATAGTGTTCTTAAGAACTGCTTTGTTCTTAATGTTCGAATATGGGTTCTTAGAATTGTCTTAGTTGGTCTTAGCTAGCTTGCAGCTAATAAGGTAGAGTGTGTCTTGGTTAATGTATTTTTATTTTAGTATGTGCTTGTTTGCTTTGTTAAGTCTGCGTTTTTTTTTCCTTGTTGGATTATGTCCCTGATGTACTAAAGTTACTGACTCAGAAGTGCTGAGAAGCGTAAAAGTGCCGATAAAGTGTCACGTGTAAGTACCGCCACTCTGAGTCCCCTGGTGAGGCGGAACACGGCGGGCGGAGTGTGCTGCGGTGCAGGGGTGGCGTCCCCCGGTGCCGGGCGCTCAACATGCCAGGAGGGCCTCAGAGAAACTGTCTGCGCATCTCTGCAGAGGCTCAACCTTTTGCTTTTGGAGCCCAAACGGCACAATTTGGAAAGCTGAGCACAGGCTATGAGGATTTCTTAAAAATTGTGGTAGAAACGACGCGATTGCTGAGATTTTTACTCTTTTCTTACTCTTGATTGCTTCACTCTTCAGAGAAATAAATGGGAGCTATAGCGCTGGGCATATTTTAAAACCACATCCGTATGCTGCAACGCAGTGTAAGGAAATACTTCCTAGGGCCAAATGCAACCAAAGAGTGGTTTAGAAACTGCTCGCCACCTGATCCCCAGCTAACGTCAAGCCGGCAGCTTCCAAAGTATGTGGGTTTGGCGTTGCTCTTTGGTGAGCCTTGAAAATTGCCAGTGAGACTCACTCAGAATCCCTGGGTTTGTGCTTCATCCACACATCCAGAGCATCTGAAAGAGGCACTTCCTGCCATTCCCCATCCTCTATAATTACGTTTGGGTGTTTTCTATTTTAGTGGAATAATAAAAGAAACTGACTAGAAGTGGACTCCCTTATACTTAAAGTTATTGGCTACTGAGCCTAAAATGCATATCTGGGTATGAGACTGACTCTGAGATGCAGTAATAATATTCATTTAAAAATGTTGATGTCTAATATTGTTTTAAAATATTGTGATGAGTATTTTTCTTAAACTGAAATTGTCATTGCATGTGCACCGGGTGATTGTGGGGAGGCCTGAGGATGCCAGATGTTGGCAGGTGTGGCCTTAGGCATCATGAGGGCTGGCTCTGTCACTCAGTCATGCCACAACAGAGCGCTGCTCGACCTCTCTCAGTTCCGGATCAACGTGATATTGTGAACAGCATGTGTCTAGTGAGGCATCTGAGTAACAAGTCACTGTGTCCTGTCGAGGTGTGGTGATGTTACTCAGGTGACAGCTGTCATCGATACCCAGGCCTCCTGCTTCAGCGTAGGCTCTTTTGTCCACTTATGAAAGATCACTAACTCACCCCATGCTGTTTGCGTCTCTTCTGCCTCAAATTGAGGGTATGTAATGACTGTATATAACCCTTTATTCCTTTGTACTAAACCTAACATATTGGAAAGGTTTCAAACATAGTTTCAGAGAGATTTCTTCATGCTTCTATGGGTTCCTCATTTTCTGCTGTGAACTCATTTCTTTGGCTGCTTTGTATCTACTACGTCTGCTAGAGTGTCTCTCTGGAGCTTCCTTGTTGCTATCAGCTTCTTTTTTCTTCACTTTTTAAAAAAATTGAGAGAAAATTTGTATACCATAAAGTTCATTTTAGTTTTTTTTGTTTGTTTTTTAGTAAATTCACAAGGTTGTGTAGCCATCACCACTATCTAATTCTAGGACATTTTCATCATCCCCAAAGAAATGCAATAACTATTAGCAGTCACACCCTCCCCCAATCTGGTGCATTTCATATAATATGTGGCCTTTTGCGTCTGGCTTCTTTCACAAGCATAATGCTTTCAAGGTTCATTCATGCCATAGCATGTGTCAATACTTCATTCCCTTTTATGGTCGAAGAATATTTTGTTATATGGATAAAGTACAATTGCTTATCCACTTGTCAGTTGATAGACTTTTAGATTGTTTCTCCTTTTTGGCTATTGTGAATAATGCCTCTATGAACATTTGTGTACAAGCTTTTGTATGAACATGCATTACCATATTCTGGGTCATATGTTAACTTTATGCTTAACTTTTTGAGGAAGTGTTTTCAAAAGCAATGATACCAATTCTGCCTTTCAAACAGCCATATGAGTGTCCTATTTTTTCTATGTCCTCACCAATACTTATTATTATTTTCAATAATAGCCATCCTAGTAGGTAGGAAGTAGAATTTCACTTGGGTTTGATTTGCATTTTCTTGATGCCTAAATATATTGATCATCTTTTCATCTGCTTGTTGGCCATTTGTATCTCTTCTTTGGAGAAATAAATATTTATATTCTTTGCCAATTTTTAATTGGATTACCTGTCTTTTTATTATTGAGTTATAAGATTTCTTCATATATTCTGAATATAAATTTCTTATCAGATACATGATTTGCAAATATTTCCTCCCATTCTGTAAGTTATCTTTTTATTTTCTCAGTAGTGTTCTTTGATGTACAAATGTTTTTAATTTTGATGAAGTCCAATTTCTCTCTCTTTTTTTTTTTTATTACTTTTGCTTTTGGTATCATATCTAAGTAATCATTCCTAATCCAGGGTCAGGAATATTTACTCTTCTATTTTCTTCTAAGAATTTTATAGCCTTGGCTCTTCCATCTCTGACCCATTTTACGTTAATTTTTGTAGGTAGTGTGAAGAAGGGGCCCCAGTTCATCCTTTTGCACATGGATTCCCGTTGTTGCAGTGCCATTTGTTGAAAAGATCATTCTTTCTGCATTGAATGATCTTGGCACCCGCCTCGACAGCCATAGGACTGTAGGCATGTGGGTTTGTTTCTGTTCTATGCCAGCACCACATTGTGTTGATTACTGTAGCTTTGAGTGGGTTTTCAAATCACGAAGTGTGATTTCTCCAACTTTCTTTTCTTTTTTTTTAAGATTACTTTGGCTGTTTTGGGTTTCTTGCAATACCATTTGAATTTTAGGATTATCTTGTCCATCATTTCTGTAAAAAAAAATGCTGCTGGAATTTTGGTCAGAATTGTACTGAATCTGTTGATCACTTTGGGGAACATTGCCATCTTAAAACATTAAGTCTTCTAATCCGTGAGCATGGAATGTCTTTTCATTTATTTAGGTCTTTTTAATTTTTTTCAGCAGTGATTTATAGTTTTCAATGTACAAATCGTACACTCCGTTTGTTAAATTTATTACTGTTTTGTTCTTTTTGCTGTTATTGTAAATAGAATTTATGTCTTAATTTCATTTTCAGAATAGTCACGCTGTATAGAAATACCATTGATTTCTGTAAATCGATTTTGTATCCTGCAAACTTACTGGAGTTGTTTATTAGCTCTAATAATTTTCTGTGGGTTTTTTAGGGATTTTTGTATATAAGATCATATCTTCTGCAAATAGAAATAGTTTTACTTCTTTTCTGCTCTGGATTCTTCTTCTTTTCTTTCTTGCTTAATTGTACTGACTAGAACCTTGAGGACAGAAACTGAGAGCAGACATCCTAGTCCTTGTCCTGATCTTGTGGGGAAGCTTTCAGTTTTCCTCTATTAAGTATGATGTTAGCTGTGCGTGTCGTAGATGCTATTTCTCAGGTGGAGAAAACTCCCTTCTGTTACTTATTTGTTGAGTTTTCTCTTTTTTTTAATCATGAAAGGGTGTTGGATTTTGTTTTTGTGTCTATTGAAATGATTATGTATATGAAATGTATATATATAAATATAGCCTTTATTCTATTAATGTAGTGTGTTACATTGATTGATATTCATATTTTGAACCAACCTTACAATTCTGGGATAAATCTCTCTTGATCACAGTGTATAATCTTTTTAATATGTTTCTGTATCCAGCTTTCTAGCATTTTATTGAGGATTTTTCCAGTTCTGCTCAGAGGTTGTTGGTCTGTAGCTTTCTTTTCTTGTGGTATCTTTGTTGGTTTTGGTATTAAAGTTATACTGGCTTCGTGGAATCAGTTGGAAGTGTTTTTCTTCTTTTGGAACACTTGGGGAAGAATTGGTTTTTAATTCTTCTTTAAGTGAGTCATAGAATTCACCAGTGCAGGTGTCTAGGCCCAGGTTTTTCTTTGTAAGAAGTTTTTGATCACAGACTTAATCTTTTTACTTAAGTTCTGCTTAGGTGTTCTATTTCTTCTTGTGTCACTTTTAATGGTTTGTGTCATTCTAAGAATTTACCCACTTCATCAGGTTATTTAATGTTACTCTTGGCACACAAGTTGTATAGTATATTTTTAGAGATCTCCCCACCTCCCCCCCATAAGGTTAGTAGTAATGTTCTCTCTTTCATTTGAATTTTCTCTCTTTTTTCCTTGCACAGTCTCAGCAATGATTTGTCCATTTTGTTGATCTTTTCCAAAAAACCAACTTTTGGTTTTATTGTTCTTATTTTTCTTTTTTTTTTGAAATTTTACTATAATCTTTATTATTTATTTCCTCTGCTTGCTTTAGATTTAGTTTACTCTTCTTTTTCTAGCTTCCTAAGGTGAAATTTGCAGTTATATTGCGATCTTCTTTCTTCTTTAGCAAAGGCGTTTGCAGTCATGATTTCGCTCTGAACACTGCTCTCACAGCATCCCATAAGTTTCGGTATGTTGTATCTTCAATGTCATTCATCTCAAAAGTGTTTTCTAATTTTTCTTGTGATTTCTTCCTTGAGTTATTTTTTTAAGGAGTATGTTGCTCAATTTTTATATATTATGTGAATTTCCCAAATTTCCTTCTATCATTGATTTCAAATTTCATTCCATTGTGGTTGGAGAAGATACTTGGTATGATTTTTAAGCCTTTTAAATTTCTAGAGAATTGTTTTATGGCGTAACATACTATCTATCCTGCAGAATGTTCCATGTGGACTTAAGAAGAATGAGTATCGTTGGGTCGAAAGTTCTGTAGATATCTGTTAGGTCCCTGTTTTTGTGTTAGGGCATGCCTTCAACAGTAAGCAGGAAGTTTAAAATTCTGCCTCAGCATTCACTTTCTGCTTGTGCAGAGCCTCACCGTCAGTCGGAGGTGAGATCTTAGAGCCTTCTCAAGTCTTACTTGGGCTTATGCATGATCCTGTGCATGTGCCTGGTCTTCTCAATTCCCAGGAGAATGTTGGAGCTTTTCAAAAACTCCCGTGGACCAGTCATTCTGCAGCTTTTCTCTTTGAGCTCCCTGGTTAATCTACTGTTTGATCCAGCTGCAACCCTTCACTTCCGACAGACTGATGTTAAAACATTCATCTGATGTTCCCGGGGAGAGAAGTCTTCAGTGCTGGGAGAGACTCAGTGAGGTTGAACAAAGAAAAGCCTTTTTGGTGGCGTCTAACAGGGAACTAGTAGGCAAGTCAGATAATGACTTCCCTGTGGAAATGTGGCTTTCCACGTCCTCCAGCCCCACTCTGCTCCCTCTGGTACTGGGGATGCGTGTTATGTTTCAAGGCTGCTGCAGCGCTGGGGAGTAGGAGATGAGGCTAAATGAAAATGCCACAAGATCGAGCTGTTTTTCTTAACTAAATGCTGCCCAGATTGCCACAAGCCTTTGGTTAATTTCCAGAGTACTGAAAAAATTGTTTCTGATCAATTTTGCCTTTTTGTTGTTGTTGCTTTTATGGAGGGGTGAGCTTCTGGAGGCCCTTACTCTACCATTTTTGCTGGCATCACTACCATTAGTTTTTTAAAGGAGGGTTAGGGAGTCAGGTACTGGGGTGCCCATGATGTGAGAGGACCATCATGTTAGATTTCTAAAAGTGATGCCACATCATTAATTTTTTCTTGGTCAAGGGTAAACATCTTTAGCTTCGCTGTTGTTTACCTTAGAAAAAGTGTAATAATTCAATGATTTGATGCAAGATGAGTGCCTAAATCATTTTTTAATTATTTATTTTAGGGACCTCAATATAAAATTGCCTTTGAATTTAAGTAAATTCTATTGTTGAGTGGAAGGAATTGGGAGAAACTCTGAGATTTCTTTTTGTGGGGGCGGGGGACGGTTAAAGGCTGATGCGATGGATAGTATCGCAAAAGGTTATTCTTATTATATGACATTAAAACAATGCCTGTTTTCTCGTGGTTCACGTTTTCAGGGTACCTTCGATGATTACTTGGAGTTGTTCCTGCAGTTTGGTTATGTGAGCCTTTTCTCCTGTGTTTACCCATTAGCAGCTGCCTTCGCTGTGATAAATAACTTCACTGAAGTTAATTCAGATGCCTTAAAAATGTGCAGAGTCTTCAAACGTCCATTCTCAGAACCTTCAGCCAGTATTGGAGTATGGCAGGTAATTATTTGAGAAAAAAATTATTCCTATAAAAGAAATAGCAAAATGAAGCATTGCGATTAATAAAAAGCCCTAAGATTGATTTGAGAAAACTGGATTTTATCCTTGCTCTGCCACAAACTAGCCATGTGATTTCAGACAGTTGCAACTTTCTCTGGGCCTTGCTTTTCTTATTTTTAAAATTGGGGGTCGGGGTGAGAGAGGTAAAGTATAATCTCTATGACTTCTTTCAGGTGTAAAATTTTGACAGTTTTCTAGGCGAGTGGCCAGCTGGGACATCACTGGGTGCAGAGTCAGTGGTGATCACATGGGCAGCTTGGACTTTCACTCCTACCTGGCAGTAATGTGGTTCCCTTTTCAGTCTGCTGGATGGTCTCAGGGAGAGCCTCGTGGAGAGTCAGGACTTCCACCACCACCCAGGACAGTAGAGGCCACACGAGAGCACAAACGAGGCACTCGTACTTCTCTCACAAAGGAGGTATCAGTGGAGGTCTATGGAAAGCCAGAAGTCTCACCGCTGCCCAGCAGTAAGCAGCACCCTGCTGTCTCCCTTGGGTGTCATTGGTGTCCAAATGAAGAACCTGGCCCCCTTTCCCATGCTACAGTGTTGTCAGAGGCACCAACTAAAACAAAAGGTTTAAATAAAACCTAGGGTCTTATAGCACCCAAAATATTCATGTTTCTATTAAAAAATCACTTGTCATACAACGAATCAGGATGATACCAAACTGAAAGAAAAAAGACCACCAAGATGATATAGATAATAGAAGTGTCAAAGATTTTAAAGTAGCCATGATAAAAATGCTTCAGCAAGCAATTATAAACATACCTATAACAGATGAAAAAAATAGACTGAAAAAGTAAAGATAGCCTCAGAAATCTGTGACCTAACAAAAACTCTAACACAGCTGTTATTGGAGTTCCAGAAGGAAAGGAGAAAGAGGGAGGGGCTAAAAAAGTACTTGACATTATAATGGCCAAAACTTTTCAGATTTGGCAAGAGACCTAAAACTACAGGTTTAAGAAGTCAAGTGAATCCTAAACAGGATAAACCCAAAGAAGTCTATGCCAAAATACATCATAATTAAGCATCTGAAAACTAAAGACAAAGAAAAACGTCTTTAAAGTTGTAAGAGAGAAATAGCATCTTTAGGAGAAAAACAATTAGAATTACGGCCAATTTCTCATTAGAAACTATGGAGGCCAGAAGAAAGTAGGACCGATATTTTCCAAGTGCTTAAAGAAAAGTACTGTCAATACAGAATCTATATTCAGAGAAAATATCCTTCAGGAGTGAAGAGGAAATCAAGACACTCTCAGAGTGAAACTAAGAGGATCATCTGTTGTCAGCAGACCTATCCTAAAAGTATAACTAAAGTTCTCTAAACTAAGGAGATGATGAACATAGGAATCTAGGAGCATTTGGAAGAAAAAAACAGTGGTAAACAAAAATACAAGTAAATACAATAGACTTTCCTTCTCTTTTAATCTTTAAAGTTATGTTTGATAGTTGAAGCAAACAAACAATAGATTAGGAACAATAGAAGAATGCCTACTTTCACTGTTCTTAGTGATCATAGTACTGGAAGTTCAGACTAGCATAATAAGGCCAGTTTTATAAATTGACACCTCCAGTTTACCCACTATGTGACTGCAGATCTGTGAGTAAGCCCAGTCAAGGTCAGCCGAGACCAGAAAAATTGCCTAGGTGGGCACAGCTTCAATTGTCCGTCTGCAGAATCATGAACTAAATAAATTTTTTTAAGCCACAGAATTTGGAATGGTTTGTTATGCAGCAATAGCTAATTAATATAGAAAGACTTAATATTCTAAATATATCGGTTCTCCTTTAATTGAAAAATTACTTAATCTACAAATTAATTTATAAATGTAGCGCTATCCTAACCAAAGCTTTTCCTTTAACCAGATAAACTTATTATCAAGTTCACAGGGAAAAATAGATGAAGTAGAATATCAGGAAAATTCTATAAAGAAGAGTAAGGACACTCCATACTACATATTAAAATTTGTTATAGTAACAAGTTTATAAAGTTTTTGCATAACCTCAGTTGTAAAGTAGCATGGGACCGGTGCATTGGTAGACAATCAGACCAATGAAACAGTATAGAAAGTCCAGAAATTCAGTACATGGTATAGGTGAAATCTCAATTCAAGGGGGAAATGCCTGACTGTCTACTAATAGTTTCCATATAGTGGGTGGGGTCAGGGAGTGGTTTGCTCTTCAGAAGTTAAGAGAAAGACAAGACTCAGAATGGGACAAAATATTCCTAATACTGTGTCTACCAGGGGACTTATATACAGATTATATAAAGAACTTATACAGCTCAGCAATAAGATAATTAAATCAATAAAACATGGACGAAAGATTTGAAGAAGTGCTTCACCAAAGATCTTATGCAAATGGCTGATGAGCTCATGAAAACATTTAGAATCAGTTACCAGGGAAATGCAAATGAATACCATGATGAAATATACTACATTCCTATTTTAAAATCAAGAAGACTGATGGGGCCAAATGTTGGCAGTGACATGTCATAACGGGAACGCTCCTTGCTGGTGAGGATGCATAATGATAATCACTTTGTAGACTAGATGACATTTTATTAAAGAGCCAAACGTACACTTACCTTGCCAAGCACTTCCACTTCCTGATATCCGGGGGCAAAAAAGCACATGTCCACACAAAGATTGTGCAGGAGTGGCCATAAGGAACTTTATTCACAGTAGTCCAAAACTGGAAACACAGACTTGCCTCGAACAGATAAATGGGTTAAAAAGTGGTGTGCTCATAAGTGGAGCACTACTCAGAAGTAAAAAAAGAAGTGAATTAATTAGTCAGTACATATGATATGGATCGATCTCAAAATCCTTATGCTGAGACACAAAAGACTATAAGTTGTTTGATCCCAATTATGTAAAATTTGGGAAAATGTACTAATATATAGTGACAAAAAGCAGATCAGTGTTTGGTTGGGGCCAGGTGTAAAAGAGAGGGATGGATTGCAAAGAGTCTTGAGGAATCTTTCGGGGGGAAAGGAAGTGTTCAGTATCTTGTTCGTGCTTGCTGGTGGTTTCACAGGTGAATACATCTATCAAAACTTCAGTGCGTACCTTAAACGAGTACAGTTTATTGTATGCAAATTATAATCAGTATAGGTGATATTTAAAACTCCAAAAGCGTAGTTAGAAATGCATTCTAAATACAGGCAGCTTAGACACTCTCTTATGCTGTTGATAGAAAAGTGAACTTTCAACCTTGTGGAGTGCACCTTGGTTTTATCTATCAAAATTATGAATGTATGGCACCTTTGACTCAGGTGTTCCACTGTCTGGAACTTATGGTGCTTCCAGGCTTGTTAAATGATGTGTTTATCAGGTTACTGATTGTAGCATTGTTTGTAACAACAACTAATGCCCACCAATAAGGAAATGGTTAAATAAATTCCGGTGCATCTGTGTGATGAAATACTTAAGCAGTTGTGACAAAGAATGAGAGGGGTCTTTGAGTATGACACAGAATATCCTCCAAGACATTTTAAGTGACAAAAGCAAGGGGACCGACAATGTATATTATGCTGAGAAGAGAGTAAGAAAGTATACAAGTTTGCTGGTATTTGCATACAAAGTATCTAGAAAGCTATAAAAGAAAAAAATAACAGTGATTGTCTTGGGAGATCAGAAGCTGGCAAGGGGGAGGAAGAGAGACAAAGGAGATTCACTATCCACTTGAAATGTGTGATTTTTCGAACTATGGGAATATAATTATAATAAACATTGAAATTTTAAGCAATTTAAAGAGAAGGTAAATAAAGTCCTAAGTAGATTTGTTGTAAAGAAAACTGGAAAAATAATCAGATTACACAAAGGATTCTTAAAATATAAGGAAGATGATAGAAATTCTCCACTGGACAAGATTTTATTAAGTTTGAGCCCAATCATATTTTGTTTTGCTTTTTAAAAAAATCTGTATTTCTAGTACTAATTGTATTTCTCGCAATGAGTGGGTAAGTTATTCAGTAGTGTTGTACGTAAGGAAAGGAAGGGAAGGAAATGGAAACAAAGGGAAAAGAGGGAAGGAAGAAAAGTGAGCAGTGGTCGCACCATGCCACAGGCCCCCGTCGGTAGTGCACGGTCCACTCCGTGGGACCCCGCATCAGAGTCTTTGGTAGGTCTCAGTGGGGCCTGGCATCTGTGTTTTTCTGAAGTTCTATAGGTGACTTGGTAAATGCTGCCACAGGGAGGACATTGTGACTAGTGCCTCAAGTACAGCTGGACCAGATGTGGTGTATCATCTGTAGGACAATTTCTCAGAATAAGTTCTATTCAAAATCGTTTTAAATGTGATTTTCTCTAGTGGCCTAACTTCAGATTCCCTTTAGATATGAGTAGAGTAACTTAAGCAGCGTAACCTTCTAGGATGTATTCCAAATGCATCCTGGCCACCTCCTATTGGAAAGGTAGAATACGCTGCTTCGGGATATTTAAGGCAAAAGTATCTCAAATACATCCTAAAAGGATTTTGTTTTTTAAACTAAAGAAAATAAGGCATTATAGAAAAAAAGTTTAAAATGTACTCAAAATGTTTAGAACTAAAGAAAGACTTTTTGCTTGATTTTAGACAATACGAGAAAGGATGAGGAAATATGAAAGTAGCGATTGTGATTTTTAATTTCATGTTCTTTTTTCTTTTAGTTGGCGTTTGAAACAATGAGTGTTATATCTGTGGTCACCAACTGCGCCCTGATTGGAATGTCTCCACAAGTGAATGCACTCTTTCCAGAGTCAAAAACAGACCTCGTTTTGATTGTAGTAGCAGTGGAGGTGAGTGAAAATTTAAACCTGTTTTAAATAGTTTTTGCATCAGATGGCTCCATTATTGTAAAGCAGGGATGTCCCTGGCTGTCAGGGACTGGCAACTTGGCAACATTTACCAGTAAGAAAGCGAGACGGTTCCGGTGACGGGAGGACGTGGGGGGCGAGGCTGCGCGCTCCCGCGTGTCTCCTGTGTGCGGAAAGCAGTCACCATGGTGCAGGCAGGAGAGTGGTTTTTCCCGCCGTTGTGCCAGTCTGTCCAGTGCTGAGTAGATCAGTCCTATTGGAAATAGAATTCTGTAGATTTAATGTTTTTTAAAATCTATGCTAGGCATCTGTCACTTCTACTTTCTCAAGCAAATGAATCCTAAGAAATGCTTTTTGAGAATGATTTGTTTAAGTCTCATTTGCAACAGGTATGGAATTCATCATAAAACGCTCTAAATCTCCAAAGTGTGCTGTAATGTGTAGAAGGACTCATAGTTTCACATACAAAGTACAAGCTAGCTGTCCTAGGTTTTCGTGTTATCATACTTCTGAATATGGATTACTGTAATATCTTGAAAATTAAGCACTTACCAATTACAAATGGAAGAATTTGCAGGAATTTTTTTGTTGTTGCTAGTGGTTATGGTTGTCAGGAATATTGTGACCTTAAAAATATTGCAATACTTAAAAATAGAACAGTTGTAGAAGTTTATTAAAGCAAAATTTAGCAGGATCATAGAGCAGTGGTAACTCATGTATCTAAGGCCTCAGGACTTAGGGCTGACTGGAAATCCTGAACTTGTACGTTTCCAGTAGTGGCTAAAGAAATATATTCTGCTTTGCTCTATTTGCTTTTTTACCATATTTTATAGGAATCAGTGTTCGTGATCGATGCTATATGTAGAATATGCGTTTTAGGGAATGATTTTAGACAGCAGTGAGTAGGAGGGGAAAGAGAATGGTTTTGATGGATAAAAGTAGGCCTGTTTGGAATTTTATGAACTGGACAGGCTTTCGGAGGGCTATTTGCAAGGCTAGTTTATTACCTGTGGAAATGAAAGAACAGAACAGAGGCACTTAGACAGCGGGTGGCCGGCTGGCCAGGCTGAGTGTACCTTCTTGATCCAGGCTGTGGTCCTGAACTTTGCAGATCTAGGAACTTGTCTTTGGCCAGTGCATCCGAAGCTAATTAGGCTTTGGGACCGACTTACACTTAAAACTAACAAGACTCACAAGGCACCAACCAGAGTACCAGGTAGTTAATTTACCTGAAAGAGATACTTTTCCAATGACCGTGACCACCAGCATTGAAGTAAAAGTGGAATCGGTTATCAGGTTTCCTGGTAAATTTAGAACCAAATCAAGAGGAGTGTAATGGTCTTGAGAGGCACAGAGAACCTGAAAGCTATCCCTGCCCCAAACCAAGCAGAGCCACGTCGTGACACAGGGCTTGGTGTCCGTCGCCAGCTTCTGAGCAGTGCCGATGAGGTCAGTACTGCCCGCTTGTCGATTTCGCCTTCACCGTCTCTGGATTTCTGGCTGGCCCAGTCTTCTGTATATTCCCATCGATTAGGCTACTGCTTCTGTTGTATTGGTGATAATCTTAACCAGCTCTCCAGGGCCCGGCTCTCCTCACTTCATTTGGGAGATTTCCTGGCCCACGGGACTGTTCTGCGGATGGCTGACCTCAAGTGTCGCAGGCTGGTTTTGCTAATCTAATCTTCACAGATTCACTTAATCTGTGAATTGTAGGGGATACTTTTGTTGTTGCTTCTAGATTCTAACCCTTATGCCTCCTCTCAAGTTTTTTTTGTTTGTTTGTTTCTTCATATAATATTAAAGCATCTGTTTTACCATTGTTATCTAAACTGGTTTCTTAGAGTATAGCAGAAGTCTCAAACAAATCCTTATGAGGAAAAACCTTGGGTTATCCATAGAGAATTTAAATTATTGCCCTGTAATTGTGACTTTAATTTTTATTTAAGCTTTTTATTTTGAAATAATTAGAATTCAAAGAATGTTAAAAAGATAGTACCGCGTTCCCATGCACCCTGCACCTGATTTGTCCCAATGGTTGAACCTTACATAACCGTCCGATGCTGTCATATCCAAGAGTTTACAGTGGTGCAACGTGTTCCTCCTGTTTATTCTTTAATTAAATTACACTCAATATTGAGAGCCGCTGTGTATAATCCTGAATCTGGTGCTAAACGAAGACAAAGCTGTTGTTTTATTTTTGTCCTCAAGAACTCTGCTTCTAAATGTAGTTGAGAAGATGTGCATATTTAACACACACACACACACACACACACACACACACGTGTATAGTACATTTACAAGAGCTGCAACCAGGCAGTATAAACGATGTACCACGTGAATGGCCTGTGATAACACTGGAGGATTTATCCACGAATTTCATCCAAAAGCAGCAGTCCTGGGACCTCTGCAGCTTATTTTGGGAATGCCTGGATGTGACCTGACCTTGATTTCTAAGAGCAGTTTGAAAGGCATTCTTCCATGCTGGCAGAGACTTGTCACTGCGAATTCTGACCCCACTGTAAGCTACTCCTAGCATTAAGTTAGGGGCTCCTGACAACCTGAAGGATGAGAGATAATAGCCCAGCCGTGGGCTGATTTGGTGTCTGTCATAACATAGAAAAAAGGTATTTTTCTTCTTAAAACTAATCCACATGAGCCAAGATACCAACAATGTTCTAGACTATTTCATTACTTCCTAGACTTAGATCTGTATTCACGAAGTATTTCCTTTGGTTACCAAGGCTAAATATAAGAGAAGAGTGATTATTTTTGGTGTGCACGTATTTTTTATGAGGAGATAACTATAATGTTATTGATGGTTTTAAAAAGGAGATAATTACTAATACGGAGCTAACCAGGAGTAAGTCAGAGGAAGGGGCAGTGAGGGGTGTGGGAGGTCGTAATGACTACACGCGTGCCGCTCTTCCAGTTTCTCTGGTTTTGATTGTGACATAGTGTACACAACATAAATTCACCATTTTAGCCTCTTAAAATTTTTAACTGTGGTAAAAACACAATAATATGACATTTACCCTCTTAACCGTTTTTAAGGGTGTGTGGTGCAGTGGCATTGATAAAGACATTCACACGGTTGTGTATTCATCACCACCATCCGTCTCCAGCCTTCCCAAATCCTTTGTTGAAAAGACAGTCCTTTCCACAAAATGATCCTGGCACCTTGTTGAAAATTGTTTGAACTATATGTGAGGGTTTATTTCTAGGCTCTTTATTCTATTCCATTGGTCTATGTATCTATACTTTTTAAAAACCATTTTATTAAGGTGTGATTGACATACAAAAACCCATACATAGTTAATGTATGAAGCTTGATGAATTTGGAGATAAGTAGTATCTATCTTTATGCTGGTACCATTCTGCTTTGATTACTGTAGCTTCGTAATAAGTTTTGAAATCAGGAAGTGTTAAGATGCCGAACTTAATTATTCTTTTTCAAGATTGTTTTGGCTATTTGCTTGTGTGTTTGTTTTAAAGTATTTGTAGTAACTGTAGCTATTTATTTTCTGATTTTTTTAAACTATTGATCAAAAGTTGGGTTATATTGGCATAGAGTGGCATTAAAATCCTCTTATTTAAAGATTTATTTTTACTTTGTCGACTTTCATACATTTTAGAGGACCCTAGCTTTGGTTTCTAAATTGAGAATTTGGTGTATCATAACAAAGTCAAGCTCAGAGAAAGTATTAGAAATAACCAAAAAATTAGTCAATTAGACAGTTTAATCTAGTATTGCTAAGACCTGTGCTGAATGCCATCTGGTCTTGTAATGAATCTAAAAAGTGAAAAGTTTACAAATAAATTAGGAAATATAAGTTTTTGGTTTATTATCTTGTAAGTTTGAAAAATCATAGTGAAATTTTAATTCAGACTGTTACAGAAAATTCATCAAAATTATCAGTGGATCAAATTAACATTTTTCTGTTTATAGGATTTTTCTCTTTGATCTTCAGTGTCTTTTCAAATAGGGGAGTCAAATCTTAAAATTGTATTTTATTCTCTATTTTTTCCCTGCAGTCTAGATAAAGTTTTAGTTTTTGTTGACTTTAAAAAATGTTTGCCAGTAGCATATCAAATAAATAATGTCATATCTTACTTTCCTATATTCATTTGTGGCCCCTAAAAGAGTAGAAATTTCATTAATTCAAAAAGCTATGATAAATAAGCCATAAATATATATAAAGTAAATTCTTGTGTAAACTTAACATCTGATGTAAAAAGCAGTTTATTTTATTTTAATAGTTTTTTTCCCTCTAAACTAAGTTAACATCTAAAGTACATTTATGTGATTAGAATTTTTTTAAAAAAGAAGACTTAGAAAACTTAAGAATTTTATAAAGTTGATGTTGAGAGTAGTGTTCTCATATTTAAATTGTGGATATTGATAATTTAGATAGCTTTTATGGTTCACATTTTGAAGCCAGGAAACTGTAATTATTAGCATAAAATTGAGTAAAAGGCAAAAATGATCATTACCTTATGCTAGGAACTGTCATTTATTACAACTTTTGTGTATTTACTGCCATCTAGTGTTGCCTTTTAAAACTAATATATCTTCACCGTAAAAAAATTAAATTTATTAGGATAACATTGGTTAATAACATTTATAAATTTCAGGTGTATAACTTTATAACATCTGTGTACTCTAATATGTGTTCACTTTATAGACTGATCAAGAGTAAAATAGAATAGCCTACCAGCATATGAAACAGTAGATGGAACCATGCGAAAATGCCATTTTCTAGCTTTAAAATAGTCAAATATTGTCAGTGTCAATATTTGACACTGGATTAAATCAGCATCCAAATAATTTCTCTTAAGTAGTAATCATCACCCTCACTTTTGAGACAAATTTAATTCAGTCCGTAATTTCAAGCAAAGGATCACTTTTAAATGCAGGACTATGCAGAGATTTCCAAAACCTAAAAAAATAGAAATGTCCTATAATCTGCTAAAAATCGAATGTTTGATAATATTTCGTTTTAGCATTTAATACATTTACAGCTTTATTTTAATTCTAAATTTGGCAAGATGTACCAGTCAGACATATTGAATACTAACAGTTCACCTCCTAAAAGCTGTTCTTTTTCTAAGGTGCAACTGAATTAACTCCTCACCCCAGAAGTTACATTGCATTTCTAATCATCAGTTCTTAGTGACCAGCAAGCAGTTCTTACCATGCATGGTTAATTGGTAGTTTTAAAAATATCACTTAATTGCAGTTTCTTTTTTTAAAACAAGTAAGTTAGGTAATTTTTTTTTTTTTAGAGCCGCTTATTATTGGAATTGGTTCTCATCTGTTTGTAAGGACTAAAGATGTCTTCTGAGAACAGACCAAGCCCTTAGAGTTCTTTTATGACTTGACTCACAGGGTTTATTTTTTTGTTTTTTTAAAAAAATAGTTGCAGACTTAAAAGTTGCAGCACAATACAGATAATTCCTATATATCCTTCGTTAGGAGTTACTGTTTTGAACATTTTGCCACACATCTGCTTGCTCTGTCTCTCGATCGATTTATATTTACATCTAGAACATCTACACATGGATATTTCAAATTGGGGAGATTCTAACCCTGCACTGCCTCGTAGTACATAGTGGTCCTGGGACAATCACCTTGTTTTGTAAATCTGTTTCCTTGATGCAGATTGAGGCCAGTGCCGCTTCCTTTGCATGGATGCTCTGAGGAGTAGAAATGACACGTGTGTAACCCTGACACAGGTGTCCAGCATTGCACAGGTACTTAATAAATTGCAGGTCTTGTTACTACTCTTACAGGGCAAGATATAGACAGGATCGCGCATGTGAAATACCGAACACAGAGCTGGGCACTTGGCTGCAGCGCAAAGTATATGAGCTGCAATTCTGACTGTTTAGCAATTGCTGAATGAAGCTTTTCTTATCTTTATAATTATCAGCATTATTGGTTAAGCAGGCAGTGTGGCAACAGAGAAGTAACTCGTGGTGGCAGAGTCAGGAGTTAGCCAGATTAGAATCTCAGCTCTTCCTCTTAATCCCTATGTCTCGGTTTCCTCAGATATGAAATGAGGGCATTGGTAATGTACGCAGAAGTGACGGGCACTAGGTCCGATGCAGAGGAGGAAGTGAAAAGGTGTCGCAGTACCACCGTTGTTCATGAGTTAATCCGTTAGCAGTCAGCTCACGTGGCTCCGTCAGCTCACTGATGTGTTGCCGGGGCTTGGTTTTCCATAATAACACTAAATTGGTTTTGTGTTACAGCTTCTTGTTTGTATGTTTATATGTTTCTACGTGTCTGTTTCCATCCATGATAGGACTTTATTTTTCTTCTCTCTTCCCCATCTTGTTCCCACAGCTGAGTCCAGCCTGACTTCCCACCCACCCACCCATCATGCATCAAGTCTTGCTGATTCTGACTTCTGATTCTCTCTTTAGTTTCTCTTCCCTTTGACCACTGGCATGGTTTGAGCTCAGGCTCTCACCATTTCTCATCTAGACTTGTTTTTTTTCAACAGCTTTATTGAGATTTTAATTCCACTACCATATAATGTACTGATTTCACGTGCACAGTCCGTGGTTCTCAGCTGGCCATTTACAGCAGACCCTCCCTAGCCTCCTGGTTTTCATGCTCTCTGCTTCTAAAGTGCTTATTCCAAGACGAATTCTGATCCTATTTCTTCTCAGCTATAGCCCTTACACGAATCTCCACGGCTTACAGAAGAAATGCCTCAGTTGAATATCAGATTCTGTGCAATCTCCTTGTCCCCTTCTCCTCCCCGGCTGCCATGCCACCCTTGGACACCCCCGAGCACTTCCTGCAGGTCGCTGTTTGCACTAAAACTGCAGAGCGCTCATGAGTTCCTTCCACCAGACTTAGCTTCCTGGGAGCATGGATAAGGACAGGCACACAGTAAATAGTCAATCACTGAGAAATGTCCATTAAATTGTTTTAACTCTTTGTTTTCAAGTGGTTAAACAATTGCTTGATAAATGTTTGTTCACGAATGAATGAGTCACATATAGTTTTTTTTTTTTTTCACTGAACAGATGGTGGTTATTTAAGAATTAACTTCAATTTTATAATTAAAGACTTCGATGTTCTTTTGGGAAGTATACTAATAAAACCTTTAGGCAAAATATTAAAATTATTATAAGACAAGGTGAACTGAATTAGGCAGTATATCACAGTAGTTAAGAACAGGGACTCTGGGTTCCAATCCTGGTTCTACCTTTGACAAGTTGTATGTCTTTGAATGAGCTCCGTACCTACCCCAGCTATGAGGATCAATGAATAAATGCACTCAGTGTGCTCACTGTAGTGCTCGGCAAGATTACTCAGGATTTGTTAGTTATTGTTTTTCAGAAAAAATATCTGTTCTCGTAGTAGTCTCTTCACCTAATTGATAGGTCTGATTAAATTCTAAGAATTCGGTTTAAAAACTTGCCCAGAAAGGAGCCCACAACCAGCTGTTCACGGTCAGTACTTCCCAGTGTCAGCGCATGCACTGGGGAAAGTAAATACGGTTTTGACTTTTGGATTAGGGTACTTTTGAATAGAATTATTGAACTGAATTTTTTTCTTCTTCCTTTGGTTTTCTCTATTCCTGTGATAATCCTGGTAATTTTCTGGTCTTGCTATGGGCTTTCCCCCTCTTCAGTCTTATCCAAATGAAACATTGCCGTGTTCTCTTAATTACGTGGGAATAATTAAAGACCGGCATTTCTAAGGTATAGCCTTGGCTTTAGAGATGGTCTCTACAGTTCCTTCCAAGGGATAAATCACAGTGCAGCAGAAGGCCACTTTTCTTACCTTCCCCAGGTGACCCAGCTTCTCCATCCCCTTGTGACAGGCACCAGGCTGGCATCAGCTCCCCCAGCCCGCTGGGTGGGGGCTATAGGGAGGGGGTTCACTCACTGAGTTAAGTGCTCACCAAGAGGCATTTTCTTCCCAAATCTGTTGATGTGCGGTATTCTTGTTACTGTAATTGGCACAATTTAATTAAATGGAATGAAAACTGATGAAATATGTGTGCCGAAACAGGGAGAGCCGCCGTTTCTGTGACAATCTTTGGAAAGACTCCATAAAGAGAAATTTCTATCAGATTGGGTAAAATTGAGGCAATTATAAAAGATTAGGGGAAAATCATAAAAACATGGACAGCTTCCAGATTCTGTTTTCACGCTGCTTCACAAGCGTTTTTACGTTTTCACTCTTCTTTAGAGAAAACAAACCTGGGAATCATTGACCTTGTCTTTCGCGTGTTGTTTATGCAGGGAAGACAATGGGAAACGCCGGCTCTGGATCCTCCTCAGAGGAAAGGACCTTGGCCGTACATTACAAAAGTTTTGAGTAAACGTACATCTCAATGTTTGCTAAAATAAAATGTTAAAAACATGCATTTTTTTTATGATTTCTCATTTTAGTTAACTTTTTCAATTAACTGAGGAATGACTGATCCCAAGTGTGCCACCTAAATTAGCTTCTTCTGCCCTTGGAGAGTGTGGAATTAGGAGGCCCAGCTATTTTTTTTCCCATTAAATTTTTTTTTTCAATTACAGTTGACATTCAATATTATTTTATATTAGTTTCAGGTGTGCAGCATAGTGGTTAGACATTTACATAATTTATGAAGTGATCCCCCCTAATTAGTCTAGTGTCTTCCGGGCGCCATACCTCCTTATTACAGTATTATTGATTACATTCTCTGGACTGTACTGTACATCCTTGTGACTTTTGTAACTACCAATTTGTACTTCTTAATCCTTTCACATTTTTTCACCTACCCTCCCAACCCCCCTCCCATCTGGCAACCATCAGTTTGTTCTCTGTATTTATGAGTCCGTTTCTGTTTTGCTTATTTTGTTCTTTAGATTTTTTGTTTACATACAAGTGAAATCATATAGAATTTGTCTTTGTCTCTTTGACTTATTTCATTTAACATAGTACCCTGTAAATCCATCTATGTTGTTGCAAATGGTAAGATTTTATTTTATTTTATTTTTTATGGCTGTTATTATATGTACCATATTTTCTTTATCCAATTGTCTATTGATGGGTACTTAGTTTGCTTCTATATCTTGGCTGTTGTAAATAATGCCGCAGTGAACACAGGGGTGCACATGTCTTTTCGAATTAGTGTTGTGGATTTCTTTGGATAAATCCAGAATTGGAATTGCTGGGGTATAAGGTAGTTCTATTTTTAATTTTGGGGGACCCTCCATCCTGTTTTCCACAGTGGCTGCACCTATTTGCAGTCCCACCAACAGTGCATGAGGGTGCCCTTTTCTCCACGTCTTCTCCAGCACTTGTCCTTTGTTGATTTATTGATAATAGCAATTCTGACAGGTGTGAAGTGTTATCACCTTGTGGTTTTAATCTGTATTTCCCTGATGATTAGTGACATTGAGCATCTTTTCATATGTGTCTAGGGGCCCAGGTTTTAAGTTTGTCAATTAATGGGAAATATTTGTATTGTTCAAGAACCCAGTGCTCTCCAAACCGATGGTTAGTACACAGTCCATTTAAATATAACTTTGTTGACATCCAATTTTTACCAATTCATTTGCATTCTTTTAAGGTATCAACAGTGGTTAACCCAACTTTGTTTCTTGGCCTAGAAAGTTTAGGAAAAGACAAGTCTCTCACATATGAAGGAGATCAGTCTGTATTCAGAACGGAGTTGTTTTCAGAAGAGAATTGTACAAGGATTAAGAATTAGAAAACTGAACAGTTTCTCTACACTCTTAAGTCATAATTTCAATTTCTTTAACGTGAAATCACAGAACATCATATGTTGCCATATTCAAATGTAAATACACCAAATACCCAAAGGCAAATAAAATGACTGGGGTTGCTCATCTTTGAGGACTGCTACTCCGGTCTCCTCTCAGTCAGTGCTGTCAAGGCCTCTGTCAGGTACTTGCTCCCTCTGATGTCTCCAGGGACGTCCCCGCTCAGTGCATTGGCTTCCCCCTGGGTTTCCCTGCTCACCTCCGCCCTGCATGACAGTGGACTTCCCTTTCTGGTACATAAACCAGTAAGTCAGACTTGCCTCCTTTCTCTGCTTTTCTGTTTTATTTCTTCAGAGAATGGAGAGAGAAACATTTTAGTGTCCATTTTTTTCCCCGAAGGTGGAAACCAAGTTTTGCTTCAGAAAATCGAAATTAGAGTTTAAGAACATAAGAAAATTCCACTGTTTATAGCATTGGAAGGAATGTTGAGAAGTATCAAATCCAAGGGGAATATGTGCAGGGAGGCCTTGTAGCAGGGGACCCTTTTGAGAAGGAAGAGTGGGACGTTGGGGCAGCTCCGCTGGCAGGAGTGAGCATGGCAATGCTGAAACTGGAGACCACGTGGGTTTCTTGGGGAGAGCGAAGAGCATGAATTGCGTGATGAGGGACAGTGGGCCGGGGAAGTGATGGAGCCTCAGAGCTCACTGCAGAAATTTTACACTCCATTTCCATTTCATTCCAAAATGGTCTCTTTTAACATGCTCAGAGGCAGAACTGCAATATTCATTTCCCCTTACGAATGTAAACTCTACCTGGCCATTCCAGTGATATGTAAAAATGAATAGGTTGGAAATCTGATTCATCATTGTGAGATCGAACTTCCAAGCCTCCCTGTCCTAGGTCGTAGTCGCCGGCCGCATGGGGTTGTGCAGAGGACGAAGTGGGTTTGGGCTTGCGGAGCCTGAGCCCCGTGCGTGTGGACAGCATCGGCTGCCTTCCACCCTGCCCTTCCCTTCCCTGTCTCAGTGGCCCCCAGGTGTCTCTGTTCTGTCACATCAGTACAGAAGACCAGCTGGGGTCTGCCAAGACCTCTTTTCCATTGCCTCAAATCCAGCTTGCCTTTTCAGTTTCTGCAGGTCCCCGTTCTTTATCCCTGCGTCCTTGCAGTTTATTTCTTCTGCCAGAAATACACAACTGCCAGAATAATTGTTCTTAAAGACCTGTTCTTTAAGTTGTCCTTCTGCGCTGTCACATAGCTTGTTTCATTTCCACTTAATACCCTTTCTGGGTTTCTGGTCTACACTGGAAACACAAAGATGATAAATGATACTCCTGCTCTCTGAGACCTCACCCACATGCCGAGCATCTTGCTTTTTCCCTCAATTAAAATTGTATCTTTAAATTTGTGTTTATCAACATCTAGACCCCGCATAATATCCTGTTTACTTTAGGAAACTTTTCCTACATTAACACCGCCGCAAACCTAAAATGCTGTATTAGTACTCTAAGTCAAATCTCATTTCAAGAATCACTGCTTTTGCCCTGGAATTTTGTATCCAAAATTGGGTAAGATGTAGCCAGCCATACACCTCAATCTACAGCTTGGACTGGTGCTATAATACATCAGTTCAGCATCACTGGTCATTAGGAAAATGTTGATTAAAGCCACAAGGAGATATCACCACACTCCTATTAGAATGGTCAAAAGAAAAAAATAATGACAATATGAGTGCTGGTCAGGATGCGATGCACCTGGAACTCTCAGACGTGGCTGGACAGAGCGCACAGAGGTGCAGTCACTTCGAAAACACTTTGGCATCTTCTTAAAAAGTTAAACATTCACTTACTATATGACCCAGAAATTCCATTCTTTGATATTTACTGAAGAGAAATGAACTTAGGTTCACACAAAAGCCCATATGTAGCCATTCAGAATAGCCTTTTATTCATGGTCACTCGAAATTGGACACAGTCCCTATGTCCTTCACCTGGCCAATGGATAAACAAAGTGGTGCACCGTACAGTGGGACACCACTCAGCAGTAACAGAATCAGCTGCTGATCCGAGTGACAGTAGGGATCAGTCGCAGATGTGTTAGGCTAAGTGGAAGAAGCCAGACTCGAAGGGCTCTATGCTGTTGATTCCATTTCGGTTTTGGAAAAAGCAAACTATAGGGATAGACATCAGACCAGGGGTCGCCAGGGCGAGGGGCGGGGGGATAGGCTGCAAAGGGGAACTCACATACAAAAATTGGGCCAGACTTGGATGTCATTTTTTTTTTTTTTTTTAAGCATCATGGACATTGATAAACTCATTGGATTTGGTAAAGTGGTATGTATTTGACCAGTTCACAGTTTTTTGGGTTATTTTGATATGTTATAGCTGCGCTTTTGTTGTTACTTCTGTGTTCCTTCTCCTTTCCCCCACTTTGTAGCTCAGACGCTGCGGGGGCTTCGGTTTGTTTCGAGTCCCCCCAGGTGCCGTCTTGCAAAGACTGTATTGAATTAGAAACTGTGTGAGAGAGTTTCGTAGACTCCAGGGCGCTTATAAATGTAAGATGATGGTATTACCACTATTATTTCTTTCTAATTAATAAAATGTGTTCCTAATTTCATTGTGTTAGAAATGTTACTAAAAATGAACTTCTCCCCCAAAATGTTAAAAACCATGAAAAGATTTTGAAAGTTGATTACTTTCCAGAAAACAACTTCTTACATGTTTTAGTTAAAAAACCTTTCCAACTGAAGGAATATAAACACCATGTTTACATACGTACACGTGTGTGTATGTATGTATGTGTGTGTATATGAGCGTGTGGACGTGTGCATTTTATAAGCCGTGCCTGTTCTGAGTCTGAAGATTAAGTTTTTCCTGTGGCAGCTTGAGCACAAGGTGGAAGGTGAACTGCAGAACGTAAAGATTCGATTATCCCCGAGCCGCTGTCACGGCCCCAGCCATGACATGTGCAGGAAGGTCCTAGTGCTTCCATTATCTTTTCCATTTCCACACTTCACGTAAAAACTAATTGGCACCATCTGTGCTAATAATTAAGCCTATATCGATGTAGTCATCGGTGCGCAAGGAACTCAGGTCGAGGGAGTATTTCACAACAAAGTGGTGGTGGGATTGGAACAGAAAGAATACAGTTTATTAATATTTTTTATGGTGATCAATTGTGGAAAAGGAACCATGAAGAAAAAGAGCAGTTTTCCAGTAGGTCAGTGGTATTCTTCCACCGAGGGTTTAGGACAGACGTGGGAGCGAGACCGCGGGGAGAGGTCATTGCACTGTCTTTGCTGTGAGCTTCGTCCTGTAGATCGTTGTGATATGCATCCAGTCTGGATTTGGACATTAAAGTCTACTAAGGGTGGTTGCCAGGGATGAGGAGCGAGGTGAGCGTTTGACTACGAAGGTGCAGCACAAGGGCGTTTGGGGAGGGATGGAACTGTTTTGCATCCTGATTATGGAGATGGTTTCATAGCTCAGTGCATTCGTTAAAGTTCAAAGAGCTGTGCAGCCAGATGAGTGATTTTTACTCTATATAAATTAAAAAATAAATCTTAAGATATATAAAAATTTTACTGAAGAACATGTTTTGGATAATCTTTTGTTTGGATATGTTTACAAAATGAAAGAAGTAATTTTTCTCAAAAGTAATTCAGAATGAAACAACCTAATGCCAGTTAATCTCAAATTTGATTTTATATAGCAAATGGCTCTTTTCAAGCTCTGAGGAAGATTTCACAATTGGACTTTCAGAGATTCGCTAAAAGGAACCCGTTAAGATAGGCAGGCTTCTTTGGCTTTTCTTAAGTCTTCAACCCTCCTTTTCAGTATAAAAGGAGCTGCCTGTCTTGATCATTGTTCCTGATGAGAGGAAATCAATGAGGTGGGCTGTAGTTCTCAGGCATTAAAGAATTCGCTGGTCATGCTCAAGAACAAAAACAGTGAGCTGTTTTGTTGTTTTCAGACTCCATTTCAGAACGTGAGTTACCCACATCCATTCAGATAGCCATATGGAAAGGGGTATGCCACTGCCGTGAAGGCTTTTCAAGGTGTGAGGTAGTCTTCAGCCTCTAGTATCAGCAAGGTTTGTAGAAGGGCGGTGGGAAGCAGCGCAGTGTGCGCGATTGAGAATTCCAGGGTCCCAATGAGTGAGGGATTAAGGTTGACGTCAGTTAGTGGCGTCATTAAAAAGCATAACGTTTGTATTTGGTGATTTTTAAAAAGATGAACTTATAGTTGAATATTAGTTAATCAGCATATAGCTGTAGTCAAAAGTTAGAATACTTATACTCATGACAATAGACTTATAGACTTGTTTTTTTTTTTGTCTTTTTGCCTGGAGTTTATTAATAGTATTGTACATTTAGGTTTTCGTAAAAAACATATTCAAATTTTGCCTTATAGATACATACATGGCACTTAAGTTTGAGACTTTTTCTATGACTGAACATAGGATTATGTTTTTGAATGTTTCATGTGTATTGAGAAGATATATTTTCCATTATAAGCATGTAATGTTATCAATAACTGATCCATAAGCTCCACCCTATTCAACATGTTTTTTAAGTCTTCTAAATTACTACTTTTTGTCCACTCATCTTGGTTTAAGAGTGGTTTTAAAGTCTCCTACTACACAACGTGCTCCTGTTACAAAGCATCTACCGTAGTTTCTGGTTTATAAATGTAGTTGCTATGTTATTTAGTGCATAGAGACTTATAACTACTATATATTTTCGTTTTGAATTGTGGCCTTTAGTATTATAAATTATAAATGTTATTCTTTGTCGTTTTTAATGCTTTTTGACCTAAATTCTGCTTTCTCTGGCTTATATTATATCCTTTGCTTTCTTAGTATTTCCAGTTTTCCCAATATACCTTTATTTTTAGTCTTCCTGAGTCACTTTGGTTTAGGTATATCTCTTGTATACAGCCTAGAATTGATTATTATTATTTTTTTTGCAAAACTGTTTGAAATATTTTACTTTTAATTGGTCTGTTAAGCCTATTTGTATTCATCGAGCTGCCTGATGGGTTTGGTCTCAACATGCCTGTTATTTTATCACACACACACACACACACACACACACACATTATGGTATTGCTATTTTTACTGTGTTTTTTTCTCTATATGATCTATTTCTTTATTTTCATGGGGAGAAATTTAGGAATGTTTGTTTTATACCTTTACAGTTTTATTTTCTATGATGTCCTTAACTCCCTTCTTATTTACTTAGATTTCTTCTATTTGGGTTTTCAGTTTTGATTAAGTATTACTTGTTTGACAATTAGTTGATATATTCTGCTTTCTCTTTTCATTATTTCAATTGTATTGTTTCTACTTGGTCAGAATATTCAGCATTTACATTTATCTTTTTTCAGTCCTAGATAAGCAGTTAAATCTCTTTGGTGCTTACCGTCAGTCACCTTGCTAGTTTCTCTATTCACCTCTTTTCCTATGAAACTTGTTCTCTGGCACAGTGCTTCTCAAACAATAATGGACATACTAAACCTTTGGACCTCTTGGGTGTAGTCCTAAATAATGCCAGTGCTGTGGGCCATGAACCCTACTTCGAATAACAAAAGATTCCTCAAGAAGAGGTCCTAAGTTCTTGAATATAAGTTTCTTGAAACTGCTACAGCAATATCTTGCTTTAGTTCTGTCAAACTCCAATGCCAATCTAATTTTTCTCCTTTTGTGAGTGAGTTGGTCATTTAGCTTTGAGGCCCAGGAGTTTATTATTACTTTTTAAATTTATCTTTAAAGTCAAATAGTTTATAAGTATATGTCTCAGAGTTGACTGGTTCAGATCACAGATATATGGTGGGCCTTTTAATGCAGTTTCAAGTCTTCTTTTATTTCTGGGACATTTTCTCGAATAGTTTTTAATATTAATCGTGTTCTGTTTTGTTTTTCTTCAGGGTCTTCAGTTATATCTATGTTGGATCTAATTTGCCTATTTTGCATATCGATCAGTTTCTTTCATTTTGACATCTATTTTATTTATGTCCTTTTGGCTTTTTACACCTTTCTTTGGTGATCCTCATTATATTTTCTTCACTTTCATCCATTCTTCCTTGGCCACTTTGTAATTTAATCTTCACTTCTAAGATGATTTTGTCTTTCTCTTTAATTATTTACTGGGTCATCACTCTCATTTCATATCTTCCTGTTTGTTCATTTGTTTGATCTTTCCGTTCTGGGTTTTTTAATTATTTGGAGGTTTTCTTTCAAATTTGCAAATACTTATTTAAGATTATTCAGTTCAAGGTCCAGTGTCGAATTATAATTTTTTTGTTTGTTTGACTTTGGGGGTTATGGGGGGAACAGAATCAAAAATTGAAATACCTTGATTCTCAATCTTTTCTTCTCATGGACTGCCCTATTCTCGTAGTTAACTTTGTTTTCTGCTGGTTTTTTTCAATTCATTTTGAAATGGTAATTTTCTTGGACTAGCAAAAGTAATTTTAGTTATTCTGATTTGTACCTAGTTCACCACAAAATCTATTCTCGTTAACATAATATAACATCTAATATATCATCTAACATATAATATATCATCTATATAGAGCATTCTGAGCATGTTGTAATAGTTTAATTGATTGAATTTTTAAAGTATATAGTCATTGAATAAAATATGAAAAATGTCCCAGAAATTTATTACACTTATAAGGCTATACATCTGTCACTTAAATCCTTTGTAACTTTTCCCAAGCCACTAAAAAGAGCAGCATGCTATGTGTGTATGTGTGTGTGTGTGTGTTATCCATTATACGTGCCATACACACACACACATGTATGTATGCATGTTTTCCCACTATCGTTGAAGTCAAAAAGTACGTTAGAAATTATTTTAGATCCTAAGAGAATTTAAAGGCCCTCTGCTGTTCCTGACTGCTTAAAGTAGGGCTGAAATCAGAATATTGATACTGTATTTCATAATATTTATAGGCTATTTTAAGTAAGCAAAATATTTTAGAGGAATTTTTATTAAAGCATAACATACATATAGATACTGGTTATGAGTGCCAAGCCCAAAGAAGCTTCAAGAAATGGGCACATTCCTAAGACGTAGGACATTTGAGCAGAAGCGCCTCTTGCCTTCCCTGGCCCTGCCAACCAAAAGTAACAACTTTTCTGATTTCTGTTGCCATTTCCTTTGGCCTGTTTTTAAAATTTACATAAATTGTATCATACAGTATGTTTTCTCAGTATACTTTTTTACTATTCCAGTCTGTTGAAGTTGTTTCCCAACTTCCATGCTTCTTAACAGTTTTTTTCTCTAACTCGTTAATTAATCTTTTAGCAGTGTGTGTTGATGTGCGCATCGCCGCTTCTGCAGGGCTGGCACTGAGCCGCGGTGCTCCGCAGATGCACCGTCACTAGCTTTATAAAAATAATCATAAATATTACATTTCTAAATCCGGTGAAGAAATTGTCAGAATGATGGCTAATTAGAGAGATTAATAAAATATGAAGATATTTAAAGATTTGGTGACTAAATGGAACAATTAGTATGTTACTAATTCTGAAAACGCGTCTAAAGTGGGTAAGATAATTTTACAGCCCATATGTTAGTCATATCCCTGACTAAAGAGATAAGTTGGCCATCTTTTAAAAGCTTCATCATTTTCATCATTGACTTGGTTTTATTTCGCTAGTCGTGCTGATTTCAATGAATTCTTTTACTTAATACTTTCTAAGTATATTTTGTGAATATGCTAGAATATACTGAATGTTGTCATTGGAAAATAGGGGTGATAATTCTGTTGCAGAACAAACTAAATAAATAAATGCAGAGCGGAGAGATGAGCGTGACATACGTTAGGGGCAGCAGATCTTTGAGATTTGGAAGGAACGACACCCAGAAAACATGAGGTTTGAAGTGAGCAACCTTCATTAGAGTCTTCATCAGTCGCTGGCACTTTTGAGAATGAAAACAGAAGAGTTTGTGACAGAGAGGGGCACACTGGAAACCTGGGTCTCTGCTCCTCCTAAACGCAGCTCCCTTCCCGTGCCACCACTATTTACAGAATTATTTTAGAAACTTGGAAAGGGGAGAGGAGAGAGACAAAATGTCTTTCCCTGCTTAATAATTCTATTCCATTGCTATTACTTCCTCCTCACCAAACGTGGTTAAAGTGCTTTGTGGTCATGAAGAGGGGAAGTGTACTGGCCTCTGACCATGGGGCTGACCATGCCCCTAAGGGGCATCCACCTAGCTTATATTTGGGGGTTTTTGACACCTCGTGCTAAATACTGACTTTAAAACTTGACAGAACTGCTTCCTAAAATATCCTTTGGATTTCCCTGCCCCCCCAAAACTCAGGTCTTCCAAACTGGGTAGAAAATATACTCTTAATTAGAAACGCACTGATACACCATCTCAGAAACTCGAAGTTTTATCCTTATCCGTGTGGAGAACTGCTTGAACCAAAGCAGGGGAGGACGAACAAACATGACCCGTGCACAGTGCTCGTTTGAGGTAGGTGACCCAGTTCATTCTAGAAATCCATTCTTTAACTGCTGTCAGAGAGTTGTCTCTGGCTTTTCTTCCTACCTCTTTGGCCATTCCTTCTTGACCCCTTTCCTGGGCTTCTCTCCTTCAGAGCCTTCCATGGCTCTCTACCATTTTCAGGATCCCAGTCCAGATTTAGTTTCGTAGGCCCTCTGTGAAGTCATGCAGCTCTTCCCGACTGCCCTCCTCTCTGCACTTCGGTAACATCCAGCTCCCTGTGGCTTCTCCGATGGACTGCGCCCTTGCTTGTGTGATGTTTTAGGTGGCGTTGCTTCCTTTGCTGAGGACCCTTTTCAGGCACATTTAGCTTAAATTGTTATTTTGCAAATTGGTTCGCCTGAAGACATGGTGCCATCATCATGGAACACCTGTACTCGCTTCCTGTGTCCCGAGAATCTCTGACCTTATAAAGCAGAGCTCTGTCCTCCCCTCTTTCCTTCCCTGATGCAGGCAATGCGACGTACTCCCTCCCTGGCCTCACTTGCTGCTGGGGCATGGACAGGGGCACGTGATCAGCCAGTTATAACCTTACCACCCAAACTTCGAACTGGAAGCTGGTGACCCCAAGAAGCAGGTATCATGCAGAATCCACTCTGGTGAGGGAGGCTGCAACTGTTTTGGGGGGTTATGTCTATGCCCTGCAGCTGGGGCCCCAGCGTCCTTACTATGCATGAATTTAAACACTGCTAATGGCTGTGTCGCTGCCAAGCCTGGTTCCTTAGACCTTCTAGAGGAGATGAGCTGCCTCATGCCCTTTTAAAATACCCCTTCTTTGCCCAGGTGAAACAGAATTGCAAACAAGAACCCTGCTTGACTCAGGCAGATTTCCAGCATCAGTGCCTTCATGGACAGAGGGCGGAATGTTATTGTCTAGGTAACTGCAGTGACATTCCCCTAACACATAAGAATTATATGAAGCTCCTGGCTTGCACATAGGTGAGTAGTCCTAATACTTAAGAGGATCTCGTGCTACATATACATGGTAGTCACATGATTAAATTGACAGGGCTTTCCCTAGAAAAGCAAACCAAAACATTGCTATAACAGTGAAGATGATAAAGGTGTAGGTGTAGTAATAGCTATGAATCTTTTTTTAAAAAAATTTTATTGTAGTGAAATATATATATAACAAAATTTTCCATTTAACTGTATAATTTGATGACATTATTTATATTCGCAATGTTGTACAACCATCACCACTAGCAATTTTCAAAACTTTTCATCACTCCAAACAGAAATTCTGTATCTATTAAGCAATAACTCCCCAGACCCCTCTAGGAGTGGAATTACTGTGTCACATGATGACTCTGTTTAATTTTTTTGAAGAATCGACAAACTGTTTTCCTTAGCATCTGCACCATTTTCCATTTCCACCAGCAATGCACAAGGGTTCCAGTTTCTTCATATCCTGCCAACACTTACTGTCTATTTTTAAAAAATGTATAGCCATCCTGTTGGGTGTGAGTAGTATCTCACTGTGGTTTGGATTTATTTCCCTAATGACTTATGATGTTCAGCATCTTCTCATAGGTGTGGAGCATCTTGATTATCTCATTTGTGTCAGGAGCGTCTTGATCAGTTAATCCATTTCTGTAATTGGCATTTTTCCTGGAAGTAAGCAAACAGGGATTCTCTTCCATGTATGATTTTATGGCCAAATTCGGCTCTCAAACACAAGGGTTCCCTATAAAGGCGTGACAGCAGCACTTAAAAAATCATTCCTTTTTCTCAAGCTAATTAAGGGCATCTATGCAAAACCTACAGCTAACATCATACTTAATTGTGAAAGACTGAATGCGTGGCCACTGAGATTAGGAACAAGGCAAAGATGCCTACTCATGTCACATGCTGTTTTTATTTAACATTCTCCTGGAAAGTTAGCTAAGGAAATGAGGCCAGAAAATGAAATAAGGGGCATCTAGATTAGAAAGGAAGAAGTAAAGCAAACTATCTCTATTTGCAGATGACATGATCTAGTAGATAGAAAAGCCTAAGAAATCAGCTAAAAACACTATTAGAACTAATAAATGAGTTCCTCAAGTTTACAGAATATAAAAAATATAAAAATGAATTGTATTTCTATTGAGTAGCAATGAACAAACCAAAACTGAAATTAAGAACATTATCCCATTTACAATAGTATAAAAGAATAAAATGGAAGACTTAATACTGTTGAGATGGCAGTGCTCCCCAAATTGATCTACAGATCCAACACATTCCCTATTAACACACCAGCTAATTTATTTGCAAAAATTGATCCTAAAATTCACATGGATACGGAAGGGACCCAGTACAGCCAAAACTATCTTGAAAAAGAAGAACGACCTCGGGATATAGTCATGCTAAACAAAATAACCCAGACAGAAAGAGTTGAAAATCACATGATATCACTTATATGTGAGATGTAAACCTGAAAGCAACAAATGAACAGGACAAACAAACAGAGACTCACGGCCATGGACTGTAGACTAGTGGTTACCAGAGGGGAGTGGGGTGGGGAAAGGTAGAAAGGGTAAAGGGGGTCAAATACATGGTGACAGAAATAAATTAACTATGGGAGGTGAACACACAGTGTATATATATATATATATATATATATATATATATATGCCTTACTGTTAAAGTATGCAGCTGAAAGTTACTGGATTTCGTTAACCAATGTCACCATAAAAATAAATTAATTAATTAATTGAAAAAGAAAAAGAAAAACAAAGTACGAGGACTCATACTTCCCAATTTCCAAACTTTCTGCAAAGCTATAGTAATCAAGTGTGTGTGGTTCAGACGTATGGCTGAGTGGAACAGAATTGGGAGTCCAGAAATAAGCCTTCGCATTTATGGTCAGTTGATTTTTGCCAAGAGTGCCAAGACAATGCAATGGGGGAAAAATAGTCTTTCCGTTAATACTGTTGGAACAATGGGATATCTATATGTAAAAGAATGAAGTTTGGGTTCTAATTAACACCATGTACTCAACTCAGAATGGATCAGTGACCTAAATGTAAGAGCTGGGCCTGGGGTAGGGAACTTGAGGGTGGCAAGAGGGAGGATTTTATGGGCCAGCCCTGGAAGGAGCACATCATCACTTCTATGCACATTCTCCTGGATGTGAAAATCAGCCATGGCTGTTAGGAGGTGACATGGCTACTGGGAGGCTAGGAAGTGTGGTCCAGCTCTGTGCCCAGAAGGAAGAGGCAGTGATGTGGATGAACAGCTAGCCATCTCTGTTACAGGAGGTTGCCATTGGTTATTTTTCGGGGTGGGGGTGGACAGGGGGCTTTTACAGTTCTGGAATTCTGTTCTATATTCGCTCTCCCTCACTGAGTCCTACAGTTACAAGAACTGGAAAGAAGTTAGAGCAATAACACTCAATTACCTTTTCCCTGGACATAAAAAGAGAGTAAAGTTCAGCCAGCAAAGTTTACGTCACAGCAATCCTGCTTGCAAAACATACATTCTGCAATCTTGTGAACATATCTGTTTCCCAAGGTGTGATGCTGGCCTGAGACCTTGACGATTTCTACTGATCGCCGGCCCATTTTCCTGTGAACTGACAGGATAACCATGTTTCTCATTTGTGATATAGAAGCATTCGAAGATTAGTGAACATTCACTTACAGGAAAAACCAACCAAACAAACCGTAGGGCCCAGAATGAAAACCACACGTATGAATTAGATTCCATCAAAGACCCTCTGCAGTGGCCATCAAAAAGTTGGACATCTCCGCATTGGGTCCAGAGGCACCTCAGTGACAGGATCACAGGAGTTTATTTGCTCATCCATCTGAGTTCAGGTCTCCTAAGGGCATCTGTTTTGTGAGTATGGAGTATGTACTGTCTGTCAATTGAGGAAGAAGTAATACTCCAGCTGTGAGTTTATAATCTAATCATAATGTGCCCTGTGGATATGATTACGGAGACCGATGGAAGCGTTAAATAGAGAAACAGAGTTCGAGGGGCGTCATACACCAGGCGCAGTGGTGTTCATTTTTAAGAACCTGCATCCTGCAGTGTCCTGGGGGACCTTGCCTAGATGTGATACGATAGAATCCTGTGTTTCTCTGTCATTTCTCTCACCCCACAGCATACATCTGGTTTCTCATGTGTTTAAAATTCATGCCTTTATTTCGAGTTTCTATGTTTCAGCTAAATGTTACATTTACAAAAACAATCACAGAAAGACTGTACACAAGTGCTGGTTGGAGTGTGGTCTGCAGACTGTTGCTAGTCCACAAAGTCCTTATCACGGGTCCATGGTGAGAAAGTGCAGAAAGGGAGACCGAGCGTGAACTTCTAAGGCAGTTTGACGTTGCTAGGACACTTAAGCGTGCAGTCGGTGGGCTCATCTTGTTGAATAGCCCATTAGAGCAGCGTTGGGTTTGCCTGGTGAGTGCGTCTGGTGCCAAGCCGTGTTAGTCCGCTCTGGCTGCACAGTAATGTGCCACAGACTGGGGGTTAGCCAACACGTTTATTTCTCACAGTCTGGAGGCCGGATGTCGAAGCCTAAGGTGTCTGCAGGGTAGACATCACTCTGAGGATTCTTCCCTTGGCTTGCAGGCGGCCGCCGTCTCGCTGTGTGTTCGCACGACCTCTTCTTTGTGTGCACGTGGAGAAAGAGAGGGCTCTTTGGCATCTCTTCTTATAAGGACACTAGTCCTATCAGATCAGGGCTCCATTCTTATGACCTCATTTAACCCTGATTACTTCCTCGTAAGCCCTGTCTCCAAATACAGTCACTTCTGGGGTGAGGGCTTCAACATACGAATTTGGTGGGACAGAATTCAATCTAAGCCCCATAAGACATTATATAGGCCCATAATGGACTGGGAATTTAAAAAATTGGTCCTTCACCACAGGTAGTTTGAGGTGCTCTGCTGTAGACATAACTGGTGCCAATTAACCTGATCACAAATAAATACTACTAATATAGAAGCAGGAAACTTTAGGCTTAAGTTAAAAAGTTTAAATACATATGAAGTTTATGTGTCTTCACGTTCAATAAAATAGTTTTGTGTGAAATGTTGACCCTTTACACGAGATTAGATTGAGAACAGGAAAAGATGTATTGAGCGGTTAATTCCTCCAGAGACCTGGGCTTGAGCCTAATGTGATTACCGCGGGATGGCTGGCCTTGTAGCGTGGCTGTCCTGTCTGTGCAGCCAGCTCGTCAGTCTGCACCCCTGTCCGCTGGCGCTGGCCTTCCGGCTGCCTGGGGACCTCTCCCCACGGCCATGCTGTAGGCACCGCCATCCAGCCTTTCAGAGGAGAGCACAGCCACCTCCCGGGACCCCGCGCTTGTGTGTCTTTTTCTCTGTGTCTCAACAAATAGGGTCATTATCTTCACAGCGACTCACTCCTAGATCATGGAACAGGCTTTAGTTTTCCTCTGTTCCTTGGGAGATGTCTTTCGTCTCCCACTGCCGATTCTGCCTCCAGGATGCCTCCTCCGTGACCCTTTCTTTCGAAGGTGCCCTCCCCCTTGCACCAGGCCGGCGTTGTGCCTCGTTGGGCTGTCTCAGTGAGGTCTCCTGACTTCATTTTCTTCCTCAACAGTGTAATATTTGGAAAGCATGGTTCTGTTAGTATGGGCTCCTTTTTTTTAAAAGACATTTTACTTTTAACCCATTCGTGTCTTCATATTTCAAGGTGTTTCTTTTAGGTAGAATTATAATTAGGTCTTTTAAAAAATCTATCCTGATCATCTCCGCATGCTAATTGGGTGGCATAGCATTTGTATTTAATCTGGTTACTAATGTGGTTAGATTTTATTCTGCCATCTTGCTTCGTATTTGCTATTTGCCGCATTTGCTGTTCATTCTCTTTTCTGCCCTCTGAATTTATTGTGTGGGGTGTGTGTGTGTGTGTGTGTGTGTGTGTGTGTGAGAGAGAGAGAGAGAGAGAGAGAGAGAGAGAGAGAGAGAGAGAGAGAGAGAGAGGGAGAGAGGGAGGTTCCACATTTTCTCTCCTCCGTTGGAATTACGAGCTTCAGCTCCGTCTCGTTATTTCATCGGTTACCTTAAGTTTTGCAGAATGCATCTTTATTTCACTATAGTCCTCCCTCAAGAGCTAGTGGACAGTGTGCCACTCACGTACAGTGGGAGAACCACACCATAACAGGCGTGTTTTTCTCCTCCCTCGTGGTTATTTCCCGCTGCTGAGTCAGGACCTCTGCGCGCTCTCTCTGATGACCCGCGGGTTGGGTTTCTAGTCTGGCCGGTGGTGGCGTACTTCTCCGCCCCGTGTGAGCACCGGGCACTGCTGCCACCAGTCCGTTCAGGTGTCGCTGTCCCAGACCCCGGGTGGTTTCCTCATGCGTGAGCCGGTTGCCACCCACCGTCTGCAGACTTCCCAAGTTGTCTTTCTGCGCAGCGCTCTCCTCTTCTGTCCCCTGCCCTGCAGACAGCGGGTGCCATGTCCTCCCCGGACCTCATGGCCACTTGGAGTCTGCCGGGCTCAGCCTGGCCCCCTCCCTGCGCGGCAGCGGGAAACTCTCTCCAGGCAGTGAGCAGGAGCGACCTCATGTCACCTGGTTTCCTGTCTCTCGGGGGTCATGGTCCTTCATTGTCTCATGTCCAGTGTCTTGAAACTGTTGTTTCGTAAAATTTTGAATTTTGCTTTAAGCGAGAGGGTGATTTTATCTTGGGAGAAGTGGAAGTTGCCCATCAGAGTTTTTTTTAATAAGTAAAAATCTAACATTTTTAATAAAGTAAGAATTAAAATCAGTAAATGAAAATAAAATCTTTCCCATTTCCATAAATACTGACTCCATCTTTCTGGTTTCTAAGGCCAAAAGCCTGGGAGTCATCCTCGAGTCATCTCCAACCCCAAGTCTAAAATTCTTGTTTATTCAAAATATAGCAGATCTGACTTCCTCACACCTCTCCTTCTAGCATTGTGGTCCAGTCGTATTTCGTGACTTTGGACAAATTGCCGGCTCTGTTTCACCTTTGCTCCTGATCAGTAAAATAATGCGTGATAACAGTACCCACCCTAAAAACATTGCTACGAGGAGAAAAGGAAGTCAGTATTTTTTAAGCATTTAGAACGGCGCCTGGTGTATTTTTAAATGAAAGGGGCAGATCTGAGGTCGGCTCCTGAGGTGCCGACCTTCTGTCTTCCCTCGGCTTGCCCACGTGCCTGGGGCATGGTTAGTGCCGGAAAATAAAACGGCGAGAGGGTGGACCCCTTCCCCAGGAGACACGTGCCAGTTAGTTGGGTGGTGGAGCCTACATGGATGGAGCCAGAGGTAAGTCTGGTGGACTCGTGCACGGACGGAAGTGAGGGATCATGGGCTGCAGCCTCCCCCTTCTGTGACTTGTCCTGGCAAATGTGTCCCAGGGCCGGGGGCCAGGTGTCCTCCCGTCGTGGGCTCAGACCCTCCTCCACATTCCCGTCCTTGCCTACAGGCTGGGCCGTCCATTGAGGAGAGCACTGTCAGAGCTCGCGACCCCCTGGGTTTAGATGACAAGACTGTGCTGCTTTGCGGTTGAGCCCTTGTGCCATGGACCTTATTGCTGTGTGCCTGCGCTGCCCAAGAAAACACCGTGGAGGGGGCAATGGCCCGGGGGCCCTGAGGAGCCAATGTCACAACACCTACAGGCACAGATTTAACCTCACAGGGAAGAGCCCCGCACATTTTGAGTGGTTTCCGGGTTCAAAGAGGGCATTTCTTCCCTCCAGAGAACCCGACAGGTCACACTCTTGTCAGACCACAGACACGAGCCTCTCTGACCCTCGTGGACATCAAGGTCCCTTCAGGCTGCGCGTCCCGAAATCAGAAGCGGGGCTATGTCACCAACAGACATAAGCAAAAAACAAGAGATTGTCCTCTGTCTGACTTTCTGTCTCCACAGTCGTGATTCACATGTGGAGAAAGATGCTCAAGTTTATTTTATAAAAGATTATTTTCAGGCTGAGATAGGGATTGGATATTAGATAGACATTAATTTAATACGGACGAGTTTATACAGACTCCACTCTCAGGCTAAATAGAATTAGAAATGTCAGTCTAGAGCGAGGATCTTTTTAAAAATATTTTTCTGAGATTTTGCAGACACCGTGAAATCAATAAATAAATTGATATATGAACCATATTTTGTGAATTTTTAAAAAATCTAATTTGTGTTACTAGAGCAGCAGTAACAAAGCCAAACAACCATAATGTATAAATGATGTTGAAATATAATAATGCTTGCTTTTTACTTTGTGCATGTTGTATTCCATTGTTTTCTTGCCATCAACTCATTTTGCATTAACTGTCTTTGCTTCACTTAAAATTGTAATCTTTAAAGATGAAATCATTAGCACGATCATGAAAATTTTGGATGCTGCTTATAATTGGTCACATGAATTAAACTGTACTCTTCTTGTTTCTTAACCATTTTAATTAAACCATGAAATGGGATGAGCATTAGGTAATTAATTTTTGTCACCTTGAGAACAGGATGATTATACTAAAACTAAATATGATCGTGTCCTACTATTTAAAAGGATAATCTTCTCCCAGTCTAGCTGGAGATGTGAATAACATGCAGGATGTAAACTGGCTGAATTAGTAGGTCTGTTGGGGAGTTTTATGTAAATCTGGTGGGTTTAATTAACCACCACCTGAATCAGATATATTTTACAGCTCTATGAGTTCGCTCCCTTGCACACAGTGACATAGTTAGATCCCAGGGACTCAGGAGAAGGTACCTGTGAGACCATAGCGAGGTAATGACTTCATGATTTTTTCCACTGGAATTTTTTGTGAAATAATCGTAGGTTCACATGCATTCGTAAGAAAAAATACACCGAGATCCCATGTACCCTCCCCCCAGTCTCCTCCAGCGGCCACATTTTGTAGATCTGTAGAGCCATGTCACAGATTGGGATGTCGACATTGATACAGTCCGCTGATTCCGTTCAGATTCCCTGTTTTATTTGTGTTCATCTGTACGTTTGTGTGCTTTGGTTCTGTACAGTCTTATCGCATGGAGGTTTCTGTCGTCACCATCACAGAGAGGTACAGAAGGGTTCCACTGCCACAGGGTCCCTCTCATTCCTTTGTCACCACACCCGCCTCTCGCCCCTTCACCCCGCCTTCTCCATCTCTTGCCCCTGGCAGCCACCAGTCTGTTCTCCATTTCCAGAGCATGCAGTATATACCCTTTTGAGATTGGCTTTTTTTTTTTTTCACTCAGCACAATTTTCTGGAGGTTCATCTAAGCTATTGTGTGTATCAATAGCTTTTTCCTTTTTATTGTAGTGTATTATGCCATGGTATAGATGTGCCATAGCTTTTAAAACAGTCATCCCTTGAAGGACATCGGGGTTTATTCCAATCGGGGGATACCACAAATAAAGGTGCATTTTTGTACAGGTTTTTTGGTGAACATAAGTTTTCATTTCTCTGTAAATGTCCAAGAGTAACTTGCTAGACTGTAATCACATGTTTGGTTTTATAAGAAATTGCTAAACTGTTTTTCAGAGTGACTGTTCCATTTTGCATTTCCATCAGCAATGTTTGAGCAATCCAGTTTCTCCACATCCTTGCCTGAATGATGATGTCACTAATTTTTATTTCAGCTATTCTGATGGGTTTGTATCAATATCTTGTTTTGGTTTTAATTTGCATTTTTCTGATGGCTAATGATGTTGAACATCTTTTCATGGGCTATTTGCCATCTGTAAATCCTCTTCACTGAAATGTCTATTCATGTCTTTTGTTCATTTTCTAACTGGATTTCTTTTTTAAATAGTTGGATTTTAAACACCCTTTATCCTAGATCGCAGTCTTTTGTTGTATATGTGGTTTGCAAATGTTTTCTCCCAGTCTATCGTTTCATATAAACTTTCACAGAAGAAAAGTTAATTTTGGTGAAGTCCTCTTTGTGGTTTTTATGTTTGGTCTTTTTTTTTGAAAAATAGGGAGAAATATCATACATAGGATTAGAGCATTTTTTCCTTTAAACTATTTTTATTCTCTTCTTTTTCACCACTTATGAAACCGAGAAGATCTCTACAATCTTTCAATAAATAGGAATTCTAACGCATTCGGTTAATTCAGTAAGGATCATTAGCACCTACTCAGTGCCAGACGCTTTCTTGGCAGTGATGACATAGCAGTGAACAACAAATAAAGAAGAGGTACCTCTGTCTTCACGGAGTGTATATTCTAGGGGGCAGGCGTTGATTAATGAATAAGATAAGTGAATAAAACATGCAGTACGTGTAAGCGGCGGGTGCTGAGGTGGAGGCGGGGCGTGCCGCGGACCTGCTGGTGCGGGGTTAACGGAGGTCGGAGGTCGGTCAGAGAGCAGAGCGACACTGAGCCAGCGCCTGGAGGAAGATGCGAGGTGCGCCCAAGACCGCTCAGGACGAGCAAAGAGGCACATGCGGCGGCCGCTTCGCGTGAGCAAGGGAAAGAGCAGAAGGTAGTAAGTGCAGAAATACAGCGGAGGGCCCGGGAGGGCAGGTCATGCAGGGCTTTTCAGGTCGTGAGTAAGGCGCACTTGACTGTAGGGGGCATGGGAGCTGCCGGAGGTTCTGAGCAGAGAGCGGGTGGTCAGATGTCTGTGTCCATCGGGTCACCCTGGCTGCTGTGGTGACAGTTGTCTGGAAGGGATAGAGTAGAGGCACCGAGACCAATTAGGAGGCCGTGGCAGTGATGGTGGCGCCCTCGGCTAGGGTAGTAAACGTGGAAGTAGCAGAAATGGTTGAGTTCTGTCTGGATATATTCTTAAGGCAAAATCAGAAGGATTTCATAATAGTTTGCAGGTGGAATGTAACAAAAGTGAGGTATCAAGGATGACCCGCAGGTTTGGCCTGAGCAACTTAGAGAATGGAGTGTCATTCTGGAGATAAGGACATTATAAATGAGCTTTGGCAAATAAGGTGTAGATAATACTGTAAGAGCATTGTATCTTTTTTTAAAAGTTGAGGATTAAGCATACAGTAAAGTTTATTAAAGTGTGCTTATTTCACATCGTGGTTTTGCAGGAACACTATATCTTAAATATATTTTATTCATCATAAAATTTTTGAAGGGACAATTTTTATTTAATTACTTACATCTTAAGTTCTATACCTTTTTTAGCACTTCTGAGAAGCAGGGTACATCTGTCTCTGCTGCAAACAGAAATATAAAGTTCATTTGCTCTGCAAGTATCTTTCATCCCTATCGTGATACTCACAGTATCCCGGCCCTGTGGAGGACTAAAAAAGGCATAGCCTCTGCTCTGAGGGACCATATTATTTTGTTAAACATGAATAAAAGATGTAGAAACTGCAGAATAATGACGGGATCGAAACATCCCCCTCTGGCTGACAGGTTGGATTTCTTGACGTGGCGCGTGTGGATGTCTGTTGCCTTCTCCTCTAGAACATGTCACGAAATGACAGTGTTTTGGTCCTATGATCTGAAAGATGACTTACTGAAAAGAGCATGTGAGAAAAACGTGATGCTTCATTTCTGATGAGTAAGAGAACTAATTAATTGAGGTTTTGAAGCACACCTCAAGTAAAGGGCTCTGATGTGGTATAATTTGGGGTTTTGTGGGTTTTTTTTTTTTTTTTGGTGCCTGAGTAAACCCCTGGAGGTGATGGCGTCTCAGGAAACACATGCTCTTCAGTCAGGTCACTGGTGAAACGGTGCCGAGGGAATCCAGCCGGACAGATGCTCTGATACTTTAAGCAATTTTAATTTACTTTGATTTTCCCATCGAAAAAGTAATGTGAGAGAGAATTGTATTCTGACTAAGGATCCAATGTTTGATATTGTAGAGAATTTACAAGACACATTGGATTTAACTATATTTATTTGCACCTGTAAATGGCATGCTACTTGGTATAAAATTTACACAGTATTGTGAAACCCAGTTACCAGTCATGGAACTTTATCTATGCTGACACTGTCTCATACGATACCAGAAAGCTGCTTTTTTTTCCTGTGTCTTCCGCATCAGTCTTACAAAGCAAATCAGAGAAACTGTCATTGTACTTAGAGAATCCAGAACTTCATTTGGATTTTTACCTTCATCTTCGAAGGAAACTTTGGACTAGTTGGTAATTTTTTGAGAAACTGATTCGAGAATACTTTCTGAAAAGACATTTTTCCTCCAAACTAGGTAAACCAACCTGATTTTTAAAAAACAATTCCTCCTTTGGCAATGGCAGAAAATATATACCATCGCAGCCACAGCTATAATTACTTAGGTACCAATTATTGCCCATCTGTTTCATAATCATTATTTACATTTCTTGGTGGAGGTAGTTCATGCTTTTTCTTTAGTTCCTCTGCATTTAGCTTTTTCATTTATTTGCATTTTTTTTTTTCACCTGTAGACCTCTGATACTTCATTGCATCATTGTAATAAAGACTCAGAGCTTCAGTGCAGATGGCAGGTTTGCCGGACTGGAAAAATCCTTCTCTCTCAGCTGTAAAATTGCCTCACTCGAGTATGGTTTCTAATAGGATACGTCGGTGTGCAGTGCTGAAACCTTTCTTTCTTTACATGACAGCATTGAAAAATTCAAGCAGATTTAACTATCAGATTATTCACAGCAGCCTGAAAACTTAGGCAATCCTGTTAGAAGCTAATCCTTTTGAATCTCTTCAGAGATGATTTTGTAGCCTTTTGAGAGCATTAATTTTTTGTCGTTATGTGCAGTTCACTTCCCTTTGCCTAATCCTGTCCTCTTTTCCCAGTCTCTCTCTACCCCTTGGCTTAGCTGTCTATCCTCATCTCTTCCTTCCTCACTACTTAAGCTTCTAATTGATCGTGAGTGAACATTTGGAAACTACTTGTAAAATTTGGATTTCCTGGGAGGAAAATAGAGGATGCAAAAAATAAAAATAAATGATCAGAATAAAGTAGAAACTTCAAGTTACCTGAAGGTATTTAAAGGTGTTGTAAACCACTAGAGGGCGCCCCTATGTTCTGATTTCTTAATCCTATGAAGTTTCACAGCTTGATTTTTATTGGCTATAGAAAAGAGTACCTACGACCAGTGATTTACATATGCATCATATTAATGATCTCCTTCAGTTTGCTTTAAAGGTGAAAATGGGAGGTCACAAGATCGAGACCACTGCCTGCATCGGTGTTCTCGTACTCTGTGGCATAAAATGTGATGCGGGTGAAGCAATTTGAGTGAGGACCTTGTGATGGCTCCTTGGCCAGGGTCCCCGACTTGCCTGTTCCCCTTCCCCATAATACTCATCGCCATCTTCCACCCCCTTCGTTCCATCCTTCCCCAGGAAAATTTAGTTCCATCCAGCAAAATATCAGCCTTGAATAACACAACTGTCTTTCTTGTTGGAGTAGGAATCTTTCTTCCTCTCCAATACCCAGGTTTTTTGCACCTTAGCTGATCCTTAGCTGATCCTGTGCCTTGTGAATGCCCTCTTCCTCTGTCAGCTTTCCTGTCTGCCTGCTGAAATCCTGTGCTTCCTTTGAGGCCCAGCCTAAGGCAGTCTTTGTCTGCCACGCCTCGCTTGATAAACACCTCCCTATCTCGAGCATTTCTCTATATTCAGGGTGCTTGTATGGGTATATAATTTGAACCACACTTGAGTGTATGTTGCCATGGAAATGTTCTGTATTTGCCTCATGCCTGGATTCCTCACCTGCAGTAGATGGTAAGCTCTTTGTGGCAGGGTTCTGTCTTCTGTGTTCCTGTCATTTTATTCACAGTACCTAGCATGGCCAAGGAACTCACTCGATAAATTCCTGTTGATTTGGGCTGTGCTTTAAATTTTACTAGAAGTCACCAGCACCGTTGTCAGAAATATGAAGGTATCTTATGAGAAAAATAAGGGCAAACCCTTCAGCTGCCCCCTCTCCGTTGGTTTCTCAGTGAGCGCCGGAGCTCTGACGGAGAATGCTGCCCATGCTCCCCCGCTGCCACCTGTGGTGCGATTCTAGCTCCTTCCTCCGTACGCACCACCATCCGAAGTCTTTCAGGTCTGGGGACTTACTCGAATGCCCCAAGCCCCACAACCTCAAGTTCAGAACTCTTTGGTGATGAAGGAACACGCAGAGATGCCCAGTAGCTTACCAGGAGGCAGGATGAGAAACAGCTCCTACCTGCTCTCTGCTGCACCTGCTCACAGCCAGACAGCAGCCGGATCCGCCATCTCATCGGCACCTTATCTCTCTCTGTCTCTCTGTATGTCTGTGTCTGTCTGTCTGTCTGTCTGTATCTGTCTGTCTCTGTCTCTGTCTCTGTCTCTCTCTCTCTCTCTCTGTCTTTGTCTCTCTCGCTCACGCGCACACGCGCACACACACATACACACAGCACACCACAATGCAAAACAAGGATTTAGTACTTCGTGCTTAAAAAAAAAAATAAAATGCATGAGCAAAGAATTACATGCTACATAAATCTTTTTAAAGTAATTACCAGAATGTTAATGCCTTGATTCACAACTGAGAATTTATTCTGACTAGGGACAAAATATATGAGTCATTTCGCATGAAGACAGCGATGATGCGGCAAAATGAGCAATTAAGCATCAACATTAAGATACGTACCCTGAATTTCACTTTTGGGTTCCCGAATTTCGTATTTTGGTTAGCTTAATTCGCATTGTGGCATCTTCCCTAGCTCTAGGCCCTGCCTCGCTGGGGGACAAGCCTGAAAGAGAGGCCCTTCCTCTCCTTCTCACGGGCCGGGCTTCTCTGTGACCAGAAAAACAGCAACAGGAGTGAGTTTTTTTGGTTGTTTGTCTTGGTGTCCTATTTACATTCAAATGTTTAATTCATCTGGAAACTACTTTTGTTTTTGAAGTAGGAGTCCAACTTCGTGTTTTCCAAAGGAATAGCATTTATATTTATTTTCTCATTAAGTAAACCATCAGTCCAGTGACGGGACCTAACGGGACCTAACGGACCACCTCTATCACATACGTGTTGAGAGTCTCTGTCCTGCTTCTCGATCATCTTGTCCCTTTTTGAGCCAGTCCATATTCTTTTGATTATAGTTGTTGTAGTAAGTTTTAGTATTTAACATTTTTCCCTATAATTTTTCATTCTACATATTTTTTTCCCAAAAAATGTGTTGGTAATTTTTATACATTTATTGTTCCATAGGAACTTTAAAATTTAGTTCAAGTTCAACAAAATCCATTGGTTTCTGTTTAAAATTGTATTAAATTTATATTTGAATATCGGAAAGATGAACACTTTGTGGTAAGTGCCCAACTAAAAACACCGTATTCAGTGTTTTTACCAATACCTTATTATATGTCCTTCAACAAATTTTATGGGTTTCTTCATCTAAGCCCTGTTTTCTTCATTGTTTTTATTGCTCTAGCAAATAGTATGTTTCTAAATCCCCATTTCTAACTAGTATAAAGGAAAGATTTAAAAAATATATTTATATCCAGCAACTATTAAACTCTCATATTAGTTATAATTGGTTGTCAGTCATTTCTTGGGTTTATATTCACAGCTGCAAGCACACATGTTTTCTCTGGCGATACTTACACCATTTATTTCGTATCTTCTCATTGCATTGGCTTGGCCCCCAAAACAGTTTCAAACGTCTTAGTCTTGACTTGAATGTTAATAGCTGTAGTATTTCATCATTATGTAAGTTGTTATAAGTTCGTAGTCAATGACCTTGATTTTATTTAAGAAATTCTTTCTACTTCTAATTTAGGTAGTTGTTTGTTTGGTTACTTGTTTTAATTAACAACGACTGTTGAATTTTACCAAATGTTTTTTAGCCTCTTTGTTTTATGGATATGGTTTTTATTTTTTCACTTTTTAAAAATGTGAATGTAATAAGTTATGTTCATAGCTTTCCTCATGGTGAGCAATCTCTGCATTCCCGAAATAATGGTTTTGTTGTGTTATATTCTGTTAATTCACTGATGGGTTCTATTTGCCAGGACTGTATTTAGAATTTTTACATCTGTTTTTATAAGTGAACTTGGTCTTTAGTTTTCTTGATCAGGTTTTGGTATTAAGTATATTTTATCTTCTTAGAATTAATCGAGGTAGCTTTCCATTCTTTTCCATGGTCTAGACTGGTTTGACTATACAGCAAGCATCTGTTTTCTGATGTGTGCTGTCCATTGTTATTAGGGGGTGGGGTATTACCAAGCTTTTAATCTTTACCATTATGATTTAAAAATATGATCTTATTGCTTTAAAGGAAGGTCTTTAAAATGCCTGTTTTCTCCTCTTTGTCAAACTGCCAAGATTTGGGCTATTGTTTTGCTTTTTATTTTGCTTGTATTTACATAATAAGTTTTAGAGTTTCAGTTATAGGCTGAAAGCTTATTGCAACAGGAAGAACAAATGGAGGGGAGAGCTATACACACACCGTCCAAGGCTTTGTTGTTGCACAGTTGGAGATGTAAGAAGAGGAAGGAACCTAGATTTAGCAAGAAAAGGAGGACAGGCCTGGTTGTTAAAAGCCTGGCTCCAGCCCCAACTCCCTGCACACTGGGTGACTTGAAGCAGCCCTTCTCTGAGCTTCCAGTTGGTTTTACATGTGTCATGTTAATAACTGCCTAATACCACTGCTGCGAGGATCAGAAGAAATAATATTTAAGGATGTCTGAATCCTTAAAGCACTATGTTGATTCGAAGGGTACTTTTATGGGATTATTCTCATCAGATGATTAATGTAATAAAAGATCTCTAATGAAAGGAGATTTTTATTTGCAAATGTTTAGGTAGTTGTCAATTTATTGTAAGACAGTCTTTTTTGGTCAAGATCAGTAATGACCATGAGGTAATAAAAACAGCTTTTAAATTTTGTTAAGTAATATCAGTTTTAAAGATGTTGCACTGTACCTCAGTGAGCCGTGGTGGGTAAGACTGACATCCTGGCATCATTAGCAATATCGAGAAAGGGAACAAAACACTAGCTCATTTATTTTGTGGGTATCACTACACTTTTTTCCTTTTTTTCTTGTCCTCCTAGAGGGAAAAAACCTTTTTCTGTGCCTTTTATTTAGTTACCTGGAAATAGAGACCTTTTTTTTTCTTGTAGTAAAACGCTCCTCTAGCACGTGCGCACACACACAAAGACGAAGAATTTTCTCCAACACGTATTTTCAGTACTAGCTAATGGAATCACAACATGTTTTGAGCACCTGAAATGAAAATTTTTGGAGAATTTAAACTGTGTAATCTCCACAGTATTATCGTGAAAACTTGCTGCATCCTCTCTTGTCCCTTGTATCTTCAGGGGTCACCCTGACAAGTGTATAATCAGTTTTTTTTTTTTTTTTTTTTTAACTCACATCATGCCCCCACTCGGCAGCACAATATGCCGCAAACAGATAAAGTCCAAATACTTAGACAATTGGTCATGCCCACTGTGGGGAGACTACAGCCCCCTCCTCTGTAATCAACCATGGATAATGCTGGCTTAGGAATCCACTGAGCAGTGCGAGGTGCTGGGTGATTGATTTTGGTCTTTCGTGCCTACCACCTGGTTAGGAACAGGCCACGTGTTGAGCGTTCCCCCAGGGTGCATCAGCCTGAACCGCTGTACCAGAATCTAGCTGCAGCAGTGAGGCTGCTCTGATCAGATACCGTTTTTCAATGCAAATGGAAAGCACAAAACATGCTACCTGCAGGAAAGAATGCAAGATCTGCAGCACACTATCAGAATACACGGTTGCTGAACTCATCGAGGAAAGGGCATGAGGCCTGGGAGCAGATCTTTTCACTCCACTTAGGGTCACTGAGGAGACCATTCTTTCCACAACAAACAGACACACACAGAGAAAGCAGAAAATGCAATTTTTTTTTTTATAGGAACAACTATCTTCTTGGATTTCTGTTCGTAGTGCTTGGTGCTGATCACTCATCAGCTCCCAGAGCACAGGAAGCTTAGAGTATAAAATCATTTGTTTCTAGGAGAAGATATAATTAAATAATTCTTAAACAGGGCTAAAAATTGAATCTCTGAAGAGACAAATTCAATAAGCAGTCTCTTTCTTTAACATCGATGACCTCCTTATTGGATTCCCCACCCATTACCCATTTTTTTCTGGAAACTGGCCTTCCTCCCTCCCTGACTGCAGCGGGTGCAGCTGCACCCAGGGGGAGCTTGCCCCACCCCTGCCCTGTTCCCTGCCCAGCGATGAGCTGTGGGCACCCAGGCCAGGCTCCACCATGTGACTCTTCCTTAAATGTAGACGAGTTTATAACTGCCTTACTTTTCATTTGCTTGGTTTTCTATGTACCAATTATTGATACTTTCCTAAGCTTAATGTTAAGCTTAAACACATCCAGTCACTGACCAGTGTTTTGTTGTTTTCCTTGGAGGGTTTATTCCTGGGATCACATTGTGCTGCTGCATTTGGGCAGATGCTCTCTCACTACGCTGCGCGGTTCTTATTCTCACTTCCAACTTCTGGAGAATTGACTTGGCTTTGCTTGCCAACATCCTTTCTTAATCCCCTTCCTCGTGTTGGCTGGTGCGCGAGAGAGAAGTTTTGGAATCTTGTGTCTTGGAAACGTCTCCAGGTCCGATTTCCCTTGAGCTTTGGAAGGCATTGTTCAGTTGCCTCTGGCGTCACCGTTGAGAGGCTGATCTGAGCCCCAGCCTTTCACGCGTGACCAGTTCAGTCTCTAGAAACTTTCACAGTCTTTTTATCCCTGGTGTTTCAAAATTTCATAATGATATGGCTTTGTGGGTTGGTTTCTTTTTTCTTTCCCATCAATTGTGCTTGACACTTAGAAACTCTAATTCTATGAAATTTCTTCAATTATTTCTTTGAAAATTATCTTTCTCCAGCTTTTATCCTCTCTATTTCTGGACCTCTGGTCCATTATCTGGACTTATTATTTGTTGTGTATTTCTCCCCTGTTTTATGTCTCCGTTTATTTATTTTGCTTTGTTTTTGTCTCTTTTCAGCCTGCAAGTAAATTTTCTAATTCTTCATTGAATTGATTTCTGCTGTCATGTTTAGTATCCAAGAGCTCTTCTTTGTTCTCTGAATGTTCCCACTCCCTTTAAAAGATAGTATTCTGTGCTGAGTTTCGTGAATGCAGTGCCATTTCTCTGAAGTTTTCTTCTGTTCCCTTCCTTGTCTGTCTCCTCCTAATTCCTCTGCCAGAGTAATAGTATTTTCATTGTGGTGTTCAATGGAGAGGAAGTCTTTTGTCTGTCACTGGGATGGGGGAGGCCCAGCCTGCCTCTGAGGCCTAGGAGGGAGGGGCCCGAAGAGCCCTTCTCCTGGGTTTCACTGGGCCTGGGCTCTGTGGGCGCTCTGTGGGCTGTCATTCACTAAGATTTGGGAGGAGAAGAGAACAGAAAGAAATTCATCTCTTTATTCCAGAAGTCTCCTGCTTCCCAGTATTACATTTTGATATTAACTACTAGGTAATAAAATACTAACTTTTCTCCTAGTCTATCCAATACTTAGTACTTAGAAATGCCTACAGTTATTGATTCTCTTTTTCATTCTTTCTTTTTTTTTTTTTTAAAGCTCTCTTCAGGGCAAATGTACCAGTCACATTTTACTAAAGGTTATTACTTCTCTGATTTTTTTTTTTTAATCATTGAGTCCTTTGAGTTTGATCATTTTTACTATATTATGTAATTTTTTAGATTGACCAAATTCTGAATTAATTATTACATCCAAGTCTAATATTTATTTTTTATTTCTACCTCTACCTACTTGAAGAGAGTGGCAACAGATTTTAAAATGTGAATAGGATAATTAGGTTAAAAAACTTTTAGAGAGTATCTGGAATAATAGGGACAGTTATGTCCTTATCCACCCACACCAGATGAGAAATGTCATACAGTTGGACCTTCAATCTTGCCCTTAAGTTTTTCTGTCAGCTGAAGTAAAAAGTCAAAGGTAGTACATCTTTTTGTTGTTAAATAAAAGAAAGCATAAACATTCTTCTTTAGAAACAAATTTTTGAATTAAACTCAAAGATGACTTCATTATATAATTCCTTGAATAGGGAGCCTTGATTTACATAATGATCAATGTCCTCCAGGATAGTTTTAGAAAATGTGCATAATACGCCATTTAGATGGTTCAATATAGGTTCTAAAGTGCCTTCACTTAGTGGAGGCATTTCTGCAGGCGGCCGTGAAACTGTCACCCAGGCATTTGGCTTTGCTTTTAGATGCTCTAATCTTAAAATGAAGATAGAATTTGGTGGACTTTTTCAACTACTCGATTTCTCGACCAAATGTTAGATCATGGTCAGCTTATTTTTTAATTATCTGCTATATATGTATGGTGCAAGTATATTGCATTGTTTAAAATGGGGAAAATTACATCAAGCATGCATACTACATAACGATAAAAGTTAAGTATTTCTAAATTAATTACTTACTTGCGCATGAAGACTTTCCCCTACCTAGAAGGCCACATGCATCATCATAGGCATACACCATCAGAATACACAGAGCCGTTGTGAGGTAGGAACTGAACCTCAGTTTCCTCATCTGTCAAATAAGGACATAGTTCCTACCTCATAGGATTGTGGTGAACATTGGATGAGTAAATGTATGTCAGTCGCTCAGAGGAGGGCCCAACACAGTGGTAAACACTGTACTAAACCGTTAACTGAAAAAGCGTGAACTGCTTCCCCAGCGACGGGCTGTGTTGAGGCGGCGTCTGACTTTGCCCCCCTCAGCCTCTGTGTGTGCCTGTGGTATGTAGGTTGGCTGTCACCGGCCCAAGCCAAAAGGTTCTGTCCAAGTGTGGGTGATACTTCTCTTTTTTTCTGCTCATAACCATTTAACAGACAGACACCTCTGTGGTAAGGTTACACTTGGTCCAAACAGGGGGCCGCATCAACCTATCTTCCCGCATGCTGTTACACGTGGTCACACCCCAAGTCTTCTAACGATAGAGAGAGATGTGAGGACTTTTAAGATGAGGGGCAAGTTGTCATCAGGTCATTTCTTCTCACTCAGCTTACCACAAGGACGATGTTATGATCCAGGATCTGAGGAAGCATTTGAGCCTTGGATCTATGTTGTGATTGTTCCGTTTGATTCATAAATGACTTTTATGTGATGATATTTAAAAAAAAAATCATCAATTATTCTTAACTATTTTCTTAATAAGATATACTGGAGGGTAATAGTAGGTGACATGTGTCTTGTTTCATTTTCTATTCGTACCTCCTAGGACAGTGCCTAGCATATGGTAGATGCTTAATAAATGTTGAATTAATAATTTACAAATTATTTCCATATTCCTAAATAGGAAGGAAAATGTGCTATATCTCTTTCGTAGACTCGGTTAACACTTTTGATATGCTAGCTTTCTTAATGGTGTGCAAGATTGTATCTTTAAAGTGTCATACTGATCACTTTTAATTTGAGGGATAATGAAGGATTTCTCTATTTATAACCAGCAGAAGAATAACAGGGCCTTTGTCTAGGGAGAGCACTGTAGGATGGGGGTGGGGGGAACGTTAGGAATGGATAAAAGGTCTACTTTTCAGTGTACCCTTTGTCCTCTTTAAACAAACAATGTGTACACCTTACTTTCTCAAATGAAAAAAATCTGACCCATGCCAAAAGGAAAAAACATACAATTATTTGTGCCCAACCTGAACATATACTTATCCTGCTAATTAATTAGCTTAATAGTTGGGCAAATTGTATCTCACCTTCTAGGACATACCAGGTAGTTCTAGGGACTGGAAATCTTTTCAAGGAAACTTTTTATAGATTGTTCAGTCTCAATCAGATATTATAACATAGTGGAGCCCTTGGCTTTTCTCTGGGAAAGGTCCAAAACTCTGCCCACTCTGGAAATCTGCCTCTGGTAAGTAGAACCTATATTGAACCATCTGGATGGCGTATTATGTACATTTTCTAAAACTATCCTGCAGGTTTGTCATGTTTTAATTCTTCCAAAATTTATACTATGGACATCCATGAATTCAGAGCTACACTTGATTTTTTTTTAAAACAATTTTAGGTTATCTGATTATTTTAATGTTTTATGAGTATTACTTGCTTATACAACATTCCATAAAATGATCTAACTCAAGATTTTTATGGAAGATCGTGAAGTAAGGGGAGAAACCATTTAAAATTACAAAGAAAAAGAAAAGTAAGGAGGAAACTCGGTACAGAAACAGGGAGCTGATAGGGAGTGGTGCCCATCGTATGCTACCAGCTCTGATGAGTTTTCACCTGATGTAACATGTGAAGGAAGGAAGGAGAGACCAGCTTCAGAAAGACACCAAGAACTAAGCCCTTCCTAAAAAAGTTGCTGCAATATCATGAGAATAAAATTTAACAAATTCTAGTAGATCACTACAAAACCTGCTAATTGGAGAAGCAAGAGAAGGCCTAGGAGAAGCAGGGGCCCTTTCCACCCCAGGATTCAATACCATTTAGAGACCGGGTACCAGGAGATCGCCACAATAAACCAAAAGCTTAGGGACAGCCATCGGGTCCACTAACAATTATTATAGACTTTTCTTTGTTTCCTTTGGTTTTTAATTAGACGTGATTAAGTGCATAACGCTTGAAGGAAAAAAGAAGATAAGCTAAAAGAAAAAATAAATTAATTAAACCTAATAACAGAGAAAACAAGTGAACATTACAAAATAACAATGAATAAACAGTGTGTCAAAACCTGATCTGAAGTAAATCAGGTAGAATAAATATGAGATAATGGCCATGAACACTTTTGAAGAAAATAATGCAGCAGTAGGGGTTTGCACTGTCATGTGTTGAAAACTTCAGTCACTAAAAATGTATGGCACTGGCACCAGGATAGATCAATGGAGTGGAATTGAAAGTATAGGAACTGTCAAGAATATAGATATATATACTTATATATATATACACATTTGGTATAAGTTATGGAAGGTATTTCCTATCAGTAGAAAAAGAAGAATTGATTATTGAGTGGTGTTGGGACAACTAGCTAGCAGTTTAAGGGGAATACATAAAGTTAAATCCCCTTTTTAAATTATACACTCAATTTAAATTCAGTAAAATTAAGGATATAAATATAAAAATGAAGACTATAAACGTACTAGAAAGGGTTATAGGTGAATATTTAGCTGGTCTTTGGATGGGCAGAAATTTGCTATAAGAATGACACCAAAAGAAGGTATTTTACATAAGAGAAAAGACTCACAAGTTTTTCATACCAATGTTGGAGGTCAGGTTCGAGATTGAAAAGGAGCTGTGTATCCAGCATTAGATAATTGATTAAGTGTTGGCCTATCCTTACCGTAGTATACCTTGCCACTATAATAATAAAACTGTATGTAAATCTTTACTATTAGAAAGATGGCCATCGCATGCTAAGTGAAAAACTTACAAATGCGTGTATTTACACATATGCATTTTATAGGAAAAAGCCTGGATGGATATAATCCAAATGTTAACAGTTATAGTTTTCTCTGGCTATTAAGATTTGGATAATTTTTTTTCTGTTTTTTTTTTTTAATAGTGATTATGTATTTAATCAAGTATAATTAAAACCAAAGTACAAAAAAAATTGTACAAAATAACGTGATAATAAAATAGGAGAGAAAACTGATTTCAGCTTCTGTCTTGACTAGATTAGATAGATTCCTTAGAAGGACATTTGGGGTCATCTGTTTTATGGCATAATAACAGCATTTCATTCTGTGGCAACTTGAATCCGTCATGACCACAAATGCAATTTTTTTTTTAAATGTAAAAACCAAATCATGCATTTCTTCTAAAATAACTCTAAAAGGTTGTGTTTTTAAATGGTGATTTCTTTTATTATAGTTGATATTTGATTTATATATACATTCATTCTTTTTAAACAGCCTTTGCTTTGTTTAGTTTCTCTGAATTAAGCAACAAAGAGCTGTTTTAACATACAAATTTATTATGGAGAACCAAAGTTAGTGAATATGCCCCTAAATGGAAGCTTTGGTTTAGCCAATTTAAATATTTTTAAGTAAGCATTGTAATCAAGGAGAGATCATTTTAGCTCCTCCACAAAGAAGCTTCCAGCTGCCAATGGCAAACACCCTCATTTCTGGAGAACCGTCACCCCTCCTGGTTTGTGTCCTCCATAGACTTGTTGACTTGGAGAAACAAGATGCTGTTTTAGATCATTGAGTCTGATGGATTCCTCTGAGCCCATCAGCTTTCTCCTATGAGCCATTGTATCGACAACCTTCTAGTCTGAAAAAGAAATTAGAAAATAGAGACTCAAATCTCCTGATCTGTTCTTCTTCTTTATAGTTTTGGTTTTTCCAAAATATCATGTACATGGAATCATATAATATGTAGTCTTTTGAATCTGTTTTCTTTCACTTAGCATGATGTGTTTAAGATTTATCCACGTTACTGTGTTTATTAATAGTTCCTGTATGTTACTGAGCAGTATACCATTGTTTGTTAGTGCATTCCGTACAAGGGGGGTATTTTGTTTCCAGTCTTTGTGATTTTGAATAGGCTGCTATAAACACTTACCCACAGGGTTTTGTGTGAATATAGGCTTTCATTTTACTTGGGTAAATACCTAGGAGTGTTAAGGGAATATTAGACATTGTAAGAAACTGCCAATTGTTTTCCATAATGGATGTAACATACTATTTTGGCATTCTCACCAGCAATGAGAGAGTTCCAGTTGCTCCACGTGGATCCTTGTCTGCACTTGGTATTTGCAGGTGTTTTCGTTTATTTTAGCCATTCGTAATGCCTACCTTTGAATTTCTCTAATTACTAATGATACCGAACATCTTTTCATGTATTTATTTGTGATAACCTATTTTCTTTGATGAAGTGACCATGACATTGGCTTTTGATGCATCTAGGACAGTTTTCCTTTAGACTCCTCCACAGTATACGTCTGTGTGATTGTTTTCTTATGGTGATTTTTTTTTTCTTCCTTCCCTTTCTTTGTACCTTCCTTCTTTCCTTTTTTCTTTCTTCTTTCTTTCTTTCTTTCTTTCTTTCTTTCTTTCTTTCTTTCTTTCTTTCTTTCATTCTTTCTTTCTTTCTTTCTGTTAAACTGATTCTTCTGTCCCTGTATTATATTGGACATTAGATCTAGAGGTTTGGTTAGACTCAGTTTCAGCAATTTTGGCAAGAACATTTTATGAGTGATGTATATATTAGGGATTTTAAAAACCAAATTGGAGCAGATTCAAAGCCATAGCTTGATGAGGCCACTCACTGCACTTCAGGAGCCCCCAAGAGTGAGAGCAGCTGGAATGATGTCCTTGACTATGCGAGAGGGGTGAGTGGGATCAAACACAAGTGGATGGGTTGGACCTCAACACAGAGGGAAAGGTGGAAGACATGAGTCTGGGCAGCTGGTGGGTGTGAGTCATGGTGGGAGCTCACAGCTGTTCTCACCTGAAAGCCTCTCTTCTCTCCTGGAAACAGCAAGTAAGGTCAGTGCTGAAAGCAAGGAAGTAGAGGTGTTGGATGTTTGCAGAGGAGAAAGTGTGAAATCACATAGGAGAGTGGGAGATTGAATGGACAGGGGAAAGTCGCAGATGCTAGGCTCTGAGAGCCCTCTTGAAGGCATGAATTTAAAGTGGGGTCAGTCAAGGCTGTGTGTTTGTCTCTAACCATTGTGGTAGGTGTATTGTTAATAGAGCAATTTTAGTTAATCCTGGGTCTCCATTTTGAGGGATATTTTCAGAATGTGAGAGTACCCGTGGGAGTATATCATACAAAAACGCCATCAGTAAAACTGGTTACACTGTAGAATTTTAACATCTCTGATATACACCTGGAAGCCTTGAATATCCATCCTCTGCAGGGGAGGGATGTAATGAAGTTTCAGATCACGAATAGAAAATCTAGACTTAAAGAAGGAATAGTCTGTTTCCTAAGTATAGAATTTTGAAATTTTAAAACTTTGTGCACCCAAAATATGAGACATTTTATGTTAAGTAATGAAAAAAATGTGTTTTGTTTATACTCAATTTCTTAATGTTTCTTTTTTAATTGGATGCATTTTTACTGTTATAGCTGGGATTGGATGTTTGATGTTACTTTAAATAGGTTTCCAACTAGGGGAAAGTGTTTTCAGAATATTTTCTGGGCCATCACAGCAGTGTTATGTAAGAGAGGAAATCAGTTTGCATCTTTCTAAAAATACTTCACTGGGAAAATATTTTGCAATCAGAATATGTCTGTTTGAAGATGTAATATTAAAAACTCCACACTCTGGATTTACAATATAAATTTTTTAAATTAATAGACATTTTTAGATCAGTATTAGTTTTACAAAAAAATTATATAGGAAGTTCAGAGTTACCGTATACTTCCAATTCCTCAGTTTTCCCTATTAACATTTCTCATTAGTATGGTGCATTCCTTACTGTTGATGAACCAACATTGATTCATTGTTATTAACTGAGGTCCACAGTTTACATTAAGGTTCACTCTGTGTTGTGCCTTCCATGGGTTTTGACAAATGCATAATGCCATGTGACCGTCATTGTGGTATTACATGAAATAGTTTTACTGTCCTGAAAAGGCTCCTGTGCGTCACCCGTCCATTCCGCCCTTCTTTCCCCTCACGCCAAGCCCCCGGCCGCCACCGAGCTTTTACTCTCTCTACTGTTTCGCCTTTTTCAGAATGTCATGTGGTTGGAATCATACAATATGTAGCCTTTTCAGATTAGCTCCTTTCACTTAGTTATATGCATTTAAGATTTCATTATGTCTTTTCATGACTTGACACCTTATTTCCTCTCATCACTGAATTATATTCCATTATATGTTTGTATCATGGTTTGTTTATTCAGTCATCTGCTGAAGGATATCTCGGTTGCTTCCAGTATGGGGCAACTATGAATAAAGCTGCTGTAAACTACAATTTAATTGTTAAAACACAATTGTAATGGTTGATACTTAATTCGATGTGCCTACATTCGATAGGCCTTACGTTGACTGATTACCCACAGTGGTTCCAAGAATGTTCGCAGGTGGCACTGGCCATCACAATAGCAGACAGTCAAGCGCTTGCCTCATGGAGCTTGCAGTCTATCTAGGGAAGAGCAAGACTATGTAAAAAAATGTATCTGAGAACGTAAATACGTAAATAGACCTATGTGGACCCCTGTGAGAACTTTTAAGTACTTCGGTCGTTAGGAGATTAAGCACTGGCATGTGTAAGGAATAATCAGAGACCCAAAGCAGTAAGCTTCCTTAGGAGGAGTCCGCGATGAGAAGCCTTTGGCTGTGACAGCTGCTCTGTGACCATCATGTACCTCTTATTTATAGAAGTTTCGTTTCTAAAGATAAAAGTTATGGTTCTTGGCACTTCTAGAGGCTTTCAGAGTTTTCACTTCTAACAGTACAGGTAATGAAACAATGCTCTTACCAGGCCCTGTAATATTATACCAGAGCAGTGAAAGATCCCTTTCTGGTCATAGGCTGTCAAGTCCTATTGATTCACGAGTCAGTAGGAGATGAAATCAATATAAACCTGAAAGAACTGTCGGGAGTAAGTCATGAAACGAAGCTGCTGGGTGTGGGATTGGAACCCCACCTGCAGGTTTAGGGAAGGGTTTTTGATGTCGCCACCACCCTCTGCCTGCCGAGACTGCTCACTTGAAGCCTGGATGCACTCATTGCGTAAGTGCTCTGCGAGCTCCGTGCAGTGGTGTGATTTATAACCAGAGTTCGCGTGAGGGCCGGGAACCCCGCAGGGTCGTGCTGAGCCGCCTGCAGGCGTGCCAGGGGCCCGGTGGCGGATCGTTCACCGGAGCAGCCCGTGCCACCTCCTGTGTTCCGTCACTCCGCTCGCCTCCTGCACAGGAGCTTTCCTTTCCTCCAGGGCGCTTCCCGTTACGGGAAAAGTGTCGCATTAGACGTGGCTCTGACCATCCTTTCGGCATTTCTCGAGGGCCGCGTGCCCGACTGTGCTGCCCACCGGGGAGACCGCGGTGTCTGAAACCACTGTGGGAATTACGAAACTGGCTCGCAGAACAGACCAGTGTGTCATGCCCTTTAGAATCACCTGCTCAGCCAGCGTAGTGCCCGCAGGCATTTTTTAAACAGTGACATTATGTAACGCATATGAAAAAGCACTGCTGAAAATTATAAGACACCGTGGCCAAAGCCGGGAAGTAATTAACTTTCGCTATGAAATAAAAACAGCTTGTGGATTGAAAGGATTTATAATTAAAGCCTAAAATATGACCCAGAACGCTCACATTACACTTCCTCAGGCAACTCAAAAGAGTACCAATGCTCAATGCTGAGAAATCTGTCACGGCGTCGAAAGCAAAATAAAGTGTCAGAAAGCAAAATAGAGTCAGTGTTTTCCCCTGTAGTTTTATAACTATACATTGCTGGAAAGCTCTAAATTTCTCTGAATCTTGCATTAATTATCTTTACAGTTTGATTCATGGATATCTCAGTCTGACACAAATATTACTATTGCAGATAAAATCAGAAGAGTTTAGGATTCACTGCATCATTCTGTTGTGCCGTATTTATTCATCAAAATTTAGGCATAATTCGTATATAATAAAGTGCATTCATTTTAAATGTTCAGTTTGGTAGGTCTTGACGATTGTATATACCCATGTAACTACCACTACAAAAAAGATTTAGTATATTTCCATCACTCCAAAAATTTTTCTTTCCTTCTGCAATTAGTCCCTTCTGCTCTCTATCAAAAACTGTCACTGAAGTACTTTCTATCATTGTAAATGATAGAAATGATATCAGTGACTTGCCTTTTTACTTACTTAATGCTATTTTTATAAGAAGATTTCTATTTTAGGTTCTCTACATTTCCATATAAATTTTAGAGTCAAGCTGTTGATTTCTTTTAAAAAGTCTTTTTTGGGGGATTGCATTGATTCAGTAAATCAATTTGGAGATGATAGACATTTTAAAAATGTTGAGTCTTATAATTTATGAACATTGTATATCCATTAAGTTTTTGCAGCAATAGTTTATAGATTTGGTTAAATTTGGTTAAATTCATCCATAAGTGTTTTGTTTCTAGACTCTATTATAAATTGTATAGATTTTTATATCAACTTCCAGTTTTAATTACTAGTATATAGAAGGAAAATTTATTTTTATGTTCATCATGTTTCCTGCAATTTTGCTAAATTTGCTTATTATATGTGATAGTAGTTTTTTTTTTTTTGCTTTGTTTCTCATTTTAGGGAAAAACAGATTATCACCATTTAGATGTTAGCTGTATTTTTATCTAGATGGCCTTTTTAAGGTTGAGGAAATTTTCCTCTATTTCTGTTACTGTGAGCTTTTGTTATGTATGAGTATTGAATTTTGTTAACTATTTTCTACTTAAGAGAGGTCATTTTCCTCCTTTATCCTTTTATTGTGTTGAATTACATTAACTTTCTAATGTAAAACTAGCCTTACATTACTGAACTTGGTCATATTTTATTATAGATTGCTAGGTTCGATTTCCTAATATTTTGCTAAGAATTTTTATATCTATGCTGATGAGAATTATTGATCTGTAATTTTCTTTTCTTGCAATATCTTTGTCAGGTTTTGTATCAGAGTAATATTGTCTTTTTAAGTTCCCCTCTCCTTTTTTCTGAGGTTGCGTAGGATTATTTGGGGTTATTAGTATTATTTATTCCTTAAATGTTTGATATAATTTATCAGTAAGACCATCTGGGCCTGAGAAATTGTTAAATTGTGAACTCAATATCTTTAATAAATACAGGGAGCTATTCAGATTTTCTATTTTTTCCTGTGTCAGTTTTGGTAATTTGGTTCTTTGAAGCAATTTGTCTATTTTATCAAAGTAACAACTTGAATTTATTGGCATGAAGTTCATATTACTTTCTCGTTAGTGTTTTAATTTTCGTAGTCTTTAGTGATATCCTCTTTCTCATTCCTGATATTGGCGGTTTCTGTCTTTTTAGATTCTTAATCAGTTTCCTTTCAGAAAATCAACTTTTGGTTTCATTGATTTTCTCTGTTGTTTGTTTTCTGTCTTACTGATTTCTACATTCAAAAAATACTTTCTTTATTCTGCTTAATTTGGTTTAGTTTGTTCTTTTTCTACCCACTCTTAATTCTATTTTATGAATGATGTCTTAGACGACATTCTCTAGCTCTTCTATTGAGGTTTTCATTTTGGCGACCATTGGTAATTTTCAAGAACTCTTTCTGGTTTTTTAATTGTTTCTTTCTCATGAGTGTCTGTTTTTTCTATGTGAATGCAAGATGTTCTTTGTTCCCTGAGGCTAGCATTTCTTTTTAATCTTCTCTTCTGTTCCCGAAATTATCTGTTTCCTCTGGGGTCTGTTTTCTCCTTTTGCACCCTGGGGTATTGTGTGCAGAGCTGCGTGTCTGTCCGTTTCTCTTTTTTAATGAAGACTTTTCTCAAGTGTCTCTTAATTCTTTGCTGTCTGTTCATATTTGAGATTTAGACAGTGACATGGCTGGCTCAGGGCATCGCGATGCAAGCGAGGTTTTCCAGGAGGCAGAGGCTTTATGATGGATGAGTGGCGGTGGGTCAGGATATACCGCTCACCCCCCAAAATGGACATTGTTGCTGAGATCCCATGCAAGCTCACTTAATTTCTTTAGAAAAGACTTCTTTTGTGTGCGCGTGTGCGGCAGGTGTGTTTATGGCATGTGAGTGTGTGCATCTGAGGGTCACCTGAGCCTCTGCACGGAGGGCTGAGCCCCCATGTCACTGTTCCCACCGTCAGGAGGACAGTGTTGAGGTCAGGAGCCTTTCCCAGGAGCTGGCCAGCTTCTTCCCTAGCCGAAGCTACCTCCATGCGGGCTTTAGGCTGCAGTTTCTTCATCCTGTGCTCTTGCACCGGCTTTTGGATTTCCAGAAACTGATGGGAATTTCCCACGTGCTCATGGTCTCCTTCCCATTTCCCCATTATTATGAAATTGTGCCTTCTATATTTCTTTGCCATTTTTTTTTATGATCTCTTCAAATGGACATGAGAGATGAATGGGAATCTTCAGGCTCTCATCTTAAACCAGTGTGTGGTGTTCTTTTTTAAACTGCTTTACGTGGTGGTCTAGAATGTGCCTGATTCAAAAGCCCATGCTACCACTTACTGGCCATGAGACCCTGGGCAGGTTGTTTAACCTCTCCGTGCCTCGGTTTTTAAATAAAGACAATAGGACTACCTACTTCATTATATTGTTATCAGGACTAAGTGAATTACTATATATAAAGCCCTTAGAATAACTTATAGCATGATTCAGCCCTATATATATGTTTTCTGTATTATTCTGAGGCTGTGGCCTAGTTCCTTGTGCGCACACCCACTGGGTGGTTTCGAGTTCTGTGTGTGTGTGTGTGTGTGTGTGTGTGTGTCTCTGTGTGTGTGCATTAGAGCAGTGCTGTGATAGGTGTCCCAGCTTAGTGCTCATGCTCGGGGCATGTGAGAGTCTCTCCACACGAGGTGGCCTTTGCTGGGAGGGTGGGGAGCACACACGTTCGAGGTTTCCGTAGAGAGAGCAGGTAACTTCCTCACTGTCGTACCTTCCCACCAACAACGGATGTGAGAATCCTCAGTGGTTTTCATCTTTTTTCTAAGCCGATAGACAAATAGGAATGGATAATGCTCTTTCATTCCTCAGTTACAGAGCTAAAATAATAATCAAACAGATTAAATGAAGTTTATATTTAGAATTCCTAATAATGTCGAGGTGCGGAAGGAGGGCTGGCCCCACTCCCGGGGAGTGTGCTCACGGAGCGAGGCGGGCGGAGGCCGGGGTGGGCCGCGTGGTGGCGGAGTCAGAACTCATCCACCTTCCGGTGCTGGCTGAGCCCTCACCAGCTCCCACCAGCCAGGGCTGGGCTTCTCCAAGGCACAAAATGCAACTTTATACGTATGGTGGTTGGAAGCCTGAGCAAAAGCTTCCGACAGGCACTCACAGGAGGCACGCTCCGTCCTACCGTGCTAGTTCAGAAGCGCCTTCGTCACGAGGGTCCCACTCAGGACCTGGCAGTTCCCCCACACCTCTCAGCGATGGCACCTCCTTGCCGTACTCACCCACTCCCTGCTCGGAGCTTGCTCCCCATAAGTCATTCTTCCCCAGTAGCCCACAGGCGGATATTTCTGTGGACCTTCCAGACCCGTGTTTCTTCACCAACAAGCCTTCCCTCACCCTCAGCCTCTTCACGGAAGACTCTGCCTGTGGACACCTGGCCCCGTCCTGATAGTACCACCTGGTCTGTCTCCCACTGAGCTGGGCGATGCTCAGGTTTGTTACGCTCCCGTTACTAGGGAGGTGCAAAGGGTGGAGCTGGATCTGAGCTCCGGCCCAGTCCTGAAGGAGAATCCTCACATCCAGAATTCTCCCATTCTGACTCCCAACAGAATAGGACAAAAGGTGAAAATGGCTTGGTAGCAGGAGGTGGGGTGATGGCTGGACAGAAGGGGGTCCAGGAAAGAGCAAGAGAAGTGCCACTCTCGGTCGAGTGCCACATGGTCCACCAGCCATCTCTCTGGGAGCCACTTAATGGCCTTTGGGCTGGAGTTCCCCCGCCTTGCAGTAAATGGTGCTGCCGCCCCACTAATACGTTCTCCATAATTCTCTGCAACTCAAGGGGCTCCGAGGCTCTGTCTTTCCCTTGTGGAAACCTGGGTTCAGAAGCTCCTGGCATACGAGGCATCGGTTTAAGTTTCATGGGAGATTTAATACTCCTCATTTCCTGTTTACCGCTTCTTCGCTTGGTGTTAATGGGAATTTGTAATTCATGAAAGAATTCATGTAGAAATATTTTCTATGTAAAAATAGTTTCAGAAAATTTTGTTGTTACAGTAAGTAAAAGAGGAATTTGTGGAGGAAATCAAATTATTTCAGCTTAAATTCAAAAACTTTTCAGGGCTGCATCATCTTGTGCTGAGAACATCCTTCTGAGAAGGGGAAAACAGAAAATGAGTATCATGGAATCTTTGTTAAACTTCTCCTTAGAACAGGTTTTTCTAAAGTATGTCTGTCTTAGACCTTTGAGGAGATTCGCCCTCCAGGTGCTGTATGGCTCCATTGTAAGGGTCTCTTGAGAAGGACAGCATCCATAGCAGGTCTTCGGGTTTTTATATTTTTACTTTGTAAGTAACGGGTCATACACAGCACCGTGGGGACATGTTGTTATCGCCCCCCTAATGAGTAATAAGCTGGGAACCAGATGAGGGTGCCTGACCCCCCGTCCAGTGTTCATTCATCTGCCGCCTTGGTTGCCGGGAACTCAGTGTCACTTAATGAAAGGGAGGCAAAGAAACTTGAGTGATTATTCCAAGATCGCAGAAAGACTCCCGTAGGAGTAGGAATGGGGGCCTCGAGCCTCAGTCGGTCAGATCACGAACCCCCAGGCCCCAGGACCAGTGCACAGCTGTCTCTGTAGCGCTGGGCATTGCAAGTGGCGGCTTCTCAGAACACGTTCGTTGACTTCCACTGGTGCTGATCGCCTCCTTGCAGTTGATTTTTTTTAGAGATGGAAAACAAAAAGCATGCTATGAACTAGGAGCCTTAGAAAACATACATTTATTCTGAAATGAAACGAGCACATTTTTGCAGTAAGCTCTACTCGTCGGGATGAGTAAGCTCTGATATGTGTGGTTAGCTGTCTGCTAAGAAATACCTTTGTATGTCGATCACAGTGTCAAGTTCAGTTGTGCAGTTTTGTTTGTTTGTTTGTTTGTTTATACTTGTTTTTCTCTCTGAATTTATTTCAAAGCATGATCAAATCTTTATTCTTCACTGGATACAGCATTAGCTAATTTAGCTTTTAGCAACAATTATCCTAGTTTCTATTAAATACCATCCACAAACTGAGATAATGATTGTACTAAAACATGTCAGGTTTATAGAATGGTGATACACAATCGGGTTTCTAGTCATGCTGCCTCATAGATGTCTCTGGAGCAAGATTTGTAAGTAACGAATACGGGAAAGCTTCAAGTATGAAAAATACATGCCTGCCAATTGTGTTTTATTCATAAGAACGCTGCTGTTCCCTTCCCTCTTGACCACCACCAACCCAAGTACACAGAATCAAGTTGATCCTCCTCCTCGATTCATGGCAGAGGCTTCTTTGCTTGGATTGGATTGGATTGGATTGGATGGAGTCCCACTTCTGTAGCCCTCCTCGGGGCTATTTACTGTCATGTCCTTCTCGTTCACTCGTTTATTTAAATTGTGTTGCTTTGTGTGTGTGTGTATTTACATTTATGTGCATGAATCTCGAATTATTTTCCACTTGATACTATGTTTGCGATATCTTTGTTACTGTATATAGATCCGTTTTATTGCTTCATACTGATGCATAAATTACCATCTTCTAAATGTACCGAACTTTTCTTATCTGTCGTTCTAATGACGGACACCTATTCTGCCTTGTACTCTTTGCTTCTAAAGCCATTGCTGCCTGAGCCTGTGCAGCCTCACGTCTGCTCCCCTGTGACGTGCACAAAAGCTTACACTGAAGCACAAGTGGAGAAAATGCCCCGGCTCAGCACATGTTTAGTGTCTAGAAGGTAAAGTTAGTGCCACCAGCGTGATACAAAACTTTGGGGGCCTTAAAATATACACATTTTGTGTAAAAGATGACATTCAGAAGTGCAATTGAGATCACTGTTAATTATAAGCCATCGTCTGCGGATTCTGTTGTTGTGGCATCCTTTCCCTGTCTCCCGGTGTCTCTGCAGGTGCTGGGGATTGTCACTCCTTGCTGAGCCCCGGGATCCCAGGCAGAGAGCCAGCCAGAGCCATCTGAGGTGTGGGCAAAAGTAGCACCTTAATTTCTATTTAAAGAAATTATTTTGTCATGCAGTAGGTACTTAAGTATTCTTTTAAAATGTCATTTTCTTTGCTCTTCTTCATTTCTGTGTGCCAAAAGTTAGAGTTAACTCTTTGTTCCTGTTGCACTTTGACCTTGCTCTAAAATTGCCTGCCTGGAACATAATAGTCTACAGAGTAAATACTGCCTCATGTCCCGTAGGATACTATAATTTGTTTTTTTATGTGTCTTTTTCATCTTTGTGCCCTAAGGCCTAGAGCCAGAATCTGGTGCGAAAAAAAGAGAAACAGATTTGGAACCAATGTTTGATTGATTATATTACTATTATGTTTGGAAATTTTGCAAGCACCACTCACTCAGAGGCCCCGGGAGGAGGATCAAACACGGAGCACCCGTGCCGCTCGGGGAGGGGCCCCCAGATGTTGGAAGAGGACAAGTATAAGCAGCCAGTCAGGTCAGTTAGATTCAGCTGGTCCTGAGGGATCGGTGGGACGAAAGATGCCCAGGGAGGTGGCCCTCTGTCCTGCTGAGCAGTTTCCATCATGCAGTGTGCCAGTCGCCCTTTTGAAAAGTTGTTCATCTTCACAGTCTCCAGTTACTCTTCTGTGTTCTCTGGAACCGTCCCACCTCCAGAACAGCGCTTCTCAAAGTCACTAGTGACCAGGATGTTGCCCACACCCTGGTCATTTCTCAGCACCTCTTGGTGGCAGTGTAGAGACTCACATAGAGCCTTCTAGAATAATAACTTACAGAAAGTGTTTCTCCCTCACTTTTAAAGGATAATTTTGCCTGATATAAATGCTAGTTTCTTCCTTTCCACACATCAGACATCTTAGCTCATTCTCTTCTTGTTTGCATGGTTTCTAGTGAGAAGTCTGCTCAGTTTTTACTCTGGTTCCTCTCTAGACAAGGCATTTTTCTCCCCTCTGCCTTCTCTCCAGATTTTCTCTTTGTCTTTTGTTTTTTTGCAGTTTGGATGTGATATGCCTAGTTGTCAATGTTTTGGTATTTATCCAGCTGTTGTTTTATGAGCTTCCTGGATGTTTGATTTGTTGTTCGTCATTTTGGAAAGTTTTCATACATTACTTTTTCAAATATCTTTTCTGCTCCATTCTCCCTTTATTCTCCTTCAGGTATTACCACTATGCACCTGTTATACCTTTTGATATTGTCTCGCAGTTGTTGGATGTTTTCTTCTGGGTATTTATTTATTTTTTCATTCTTTTTCTATTTGCATATCAGTTTGGAAAGTTTATTTTCTTTCTTTCTTTTTTTTCTTTCTTATTTATTTTACGCCTACAGCACCTGGTCTTCCTAGGTGGTCTCCCATCCAAGTACTAACCAGGCCCAACTCTGCTTAGTTTCTGAGATCAGACGTGATCAGATGTATTCAGGATAGCATGGCCGTAGACTTGAGAAGTTTATTTTGACCTATCTTAAGATTGCTGAGTTTTCCTCATTTGTATCCAGCCTGCTGATGAGTCTATCAGTCCATTCTTTGTTTCCATTACATTTTTTTTATTTCTCACATTTCATTTTAATTGTTTCTTAAATTTTCCATCTCTGTTTACATTATCTCTCTGTTCTTGCATTTTTGTATACTTCTACCTTTAGAATCCTTAACATATTAATTATAGTTATTTTAAATTCCCTGTCTGATAATTCCAAAATCTGTTATGTCCCAGTTGGTTCCAATGGTTTCTTCATCTCTTCAGAGTGTTTCCCCTGCCTTTTGACACTGCTGGTAGTTTATTACTGAAAGCCCAACGTGCTGTTTCAGGCAATACTCACTGAGGTAAATAGGCCTTAGTCTGAGGACTTAGGTTAACCTGGCTAGCATGGGGGCTATATTGAATGTTTCTTTTGGCTGTAGATACCGGAAGTTTTAAGCTCCTCTAGTGTCCTTGTTTTCGTCACCCTTGTCTGTGTCGGGCTGTCCCGTGTGCTCTCCTCAGAGAGAGTCTGTGTCTTGCGCTCTTGTTAACTGTCGTCCAGTGCCGTTATACTGGAGCCGCTGCTCTGTGATGAGGTGTTGGGAGGGGGCGCATTCTATGACCTTCAGGTTACATCTCCATCCCTTAGTGGGCTGTGTTTTAGGACAGTGACCTCCACAAGTGCTCCTCCGGTGACCTGGCTTCCCCCTCCCTGTTCCCCTTCCCTGGCTGCCGTGTTCCTCATCTATTTCCTTGAAGCCCGACTCTGTTGACTCTGTTTTTGTTTTGTTTCTGAGAGACAGGAAGGCTGGAGGGGGCTGGAGCAGAGAGGAGTTTTCTTACTCCAGCTAGAATCAGGAATTTTCCCTGGCACAGTGCTCTTCCCTGGAGAGTAAGCCTTTGCTACGGAGAAGGCTGTGGACGGCATTTCATAATGCCTACCCTCCCCCACCCGCAGCACCCACAGGAGAGCCTTCTTGTATCCCCAGCAGGAGAGCCTGGTAGGGTTCCTGGGAGGGGGAAGCCTGTGAGAGTGGGGGGCCCCCTAAGGCTGCAGCCTTTGGTGGTTCCTCACTCATGTTAGTCGTATTCAGCCAACAGCAGTTCATCAAAATTACCATATGAGCCAGTTTATAGCCTCCCGCAGCTTCTCTTCCAGCTAAGTGGGTCTTGGTTACTATATATCCTTGGATGCACCTGCCTTTCCAGATTTTTGGGGTGGTGATTTTTCCCTCAGTTCTCAGATCCAAGAAAAGTAGTTTATTTTCCGCTTTCCAGCTTTTTCTTGTTACGTTGACAGGAGTGACAGCTTCCAAGCTCTGTACAGTACGTTGGAACTGAAACCAGAAGTGCTCACAAGTCTTTCTTGAGGAGATTTTATCTGGTTCTTTATAAATTTGTCAGTTACAGAAATAGTAAATTGAAACATATGTTCGGTATTAAAAACACTAAATCTTGCTCCAGGGAAGCACAGGAAGCAGAATGTTTCAATAAGCAAACTAATTATTTGCTCAATAATTAGCAACAGTGGCAGTGAAAGGTCCACAGTGGAGCAGGCAGAAATCTAGCACCTTCCACCGCCCTCCCAGGCTTTCAGGCTGTTCTTCTCCGCAGATTAGATTTTCTCACGATAATAAATCCGAGGTTCAGTTGAGGACCTTCCTGTCATCCATCACTCAGCTAATCAGCTGACGCTGTGGCTATGGTTTGGTGCCTGAGATGTAAAGCTTGTTATTTCCTGGCACAAGATCCTGCTCTGGAGCATATTTTGGTTAGAGAGATGTGTTCAGAAGCCCTTCTCCCGGAACTGCAGCTGGGGACGGTGTGGTCTTCAGCAGGACATTTGTAAATGCAGAAAATCAGCAGTAAATGGATTAAAACAAAGACTTACAAAGAGCAAGTAAGAGAAGGTGCTTTCTCTTTTCATGTATAAGCAGATACCATCTGATTTTTAGGAGGCTCCATCAAGGACACTAACATTCTTTGCATAATTGCTTTCTTCAAAAGAAAGCCTGATTAGTTCATTACTGCCTCAACTCAGTTGAGGTTTAGAGGCCTCAACTGAGTTGAAGCTTGTCACAGAGAACAACGTGACAAGACAGTAACCTGGTAACTCTAGAAATGAGCATTTCTGTATTTTGACTACTCACTGTGTGCCAGGTGTGACAGCGGGCATGTCGCACGAGGAAAGCAAGGCTCAGGCAGCTCACTGACCTGCACGGCGTCCGAGGAGGAGCTGCCTGCACAGAGGGCTGCCCGATCCCCAAGCTTGTGCTCTCCCTCCTCCACCACTGGCTCGCAGAGACCCCTGGGAGGGTCATGCGGGAAGAAACAGCAATGCATAGAATTAAGAACCTGGAACTTCACTCACAGGTCTGAAACCGAAGGTCCGTTTCCTGCCCTTGAAGTGATTGACTTTATTTCCAAGGCCTCGCTCAGGTTCCGCGAGCTCTGTGATCGCTGCATTCCCGGTCTCTGTTCCCTTCCCTCTGTACCCAGTTGGGCCTCATGCTGACTGCGCAGCATCACAAGAGGAACGGAAGACAATGCCTGGAGGAGGAGGAAGATGCACAAACCTGGCGGAGGTGGGATGGGAGCAGCAGCCCCCGGCAAGGGGCACATTCCAGAGGCCAAGTCCAGACAGGGTGTAGGCAAACCGAAGCTGGTCCGGAGCAGGCATGTGGAGCCAAGGAGACAGGGTAGAGCTTCTGCCCAATAATGCCAAAGAAATGCCCGATATCTTTATTTCACAGTTGGGACTCAATGAAGTGTTATTAAATATAACTAGTTATCAACTCATTTATTTCTATACTGAACAAATTTGTTACCATGACCACACCATCTAAATTAGAATGAAAACTAGAAAGAAACAAAAGGGAAGGAGGCAGAGTCTGTGAACAGAGAGCCATCCTGGGGTCTCGGCTTCATGTCACGTAACTGCCACATCCCTCTGTCACCAGCGAAGGGGGAGAACGCTCCTCTCTTCTTGTACCTGTAGCCTAGGATCCTCACTGCCACGGGGCCCTCGAGACTTTCTTTTTTCAATTTCAAAGGTTCTCCCGGTGTCCATTATACCTGTATATCTCTGAACATAAAGAACGTTTTGGGAGGCCAGGAGGTAGGGGACAGTTCCGTTGTCCCTGGACTGCAGCTCAGAAGGAACAGCAGCTTCGTTTCCTGCGGGACTTCCCCACCTGGGGTATCCCGAGCCCCGCCCTCCTCATCCTTTCACTGACCAGGCAAGCGCGAGACAGGTGACTTCAGGGGCTGGATTGTGTGTCCTCCTTGTCTTGTGGTAGAGCTTCCACCCTCACGTGGCCCTCGGGGTGCACCCTGCCTGGCCTTCGTGGCTAGGGGTTACAATTGTGTACTTCTCCAGTGTGATTTAAATTCTCAGTCGATGGACCAATTAAAGTAAACAAAGTATGCATGTAGCGAAATGAGACCGCAGTCTTAGGGTATCACTGCTGCTCGGCCTTAGAGAACATTTCCGGCACACAGTTAAGTGTTGCTTGGGTTTTTATCCTTGTCCAGTGATCAAACTAATTGTTGAAAAAAAAAACAAAACAAACTCCAAATAAAACATAATCCTCCCACAGATCGCGGTTCCTTTCACAGGCATCAAATCAGGCCTAGAAACTGCTGTCTGCTTGAAATGTGGCTCTGAATAGGAGGAGAACAAGCTCGACACGTGTAAATCGCTGGAGCGCTGGGGAAGATGTGTTCTCTAGAGATGCAGGGATGGCCAGAGCCTTGGAAGCTAGCCTCTCGCCCCACTGACAAGCGGCGACCCCATCTCTCGTGTCCTTCCCTCACCAAGAAGCCTCTCCTGTTAGCAAGTCCCAGCAGTGGGGAGTCTGTTGCGAAAGGAAGGAACTGATGAGGCACCCACTTTAACTGATTCTTAACTCTTTAAAATATTTTCTTCTGTTCATTACGTCTAACTGGCATTTTTTTTTTTTTTCAAACCACTCTTCTACGGGGTGGCGAGATAGAGGAAGAGGAGGTAAAAAAAGCTTTTTGTGTTTTTACAGTAATCAATTGCTCTTATCTCTCTCGTTGTGTTAATTGACTCTCCTAAGAATTGCCCATTGCTTTTTTTTTTTAAGGATTTCAGCTTTCCATTAACCTTTTAAGCCCAACTCCTCATTCACTTGACTGGCCTTGGGAAATGAAATGGCCCATGTGGACTGACCAGAGGTCCAGGCGATTTGTTGGGGGTCCCCTGTTATGCCCTGTGTGCACCCTCAGAGCACCAGGTGTGGACTTCAGCAGGTGCCGCTCTGCCCCATGGGCATCTCAGGAGTTGGTTAGTGACCCGCCAGGTGTTAGGATCTGAGGACACTGTGAGAAGCGACCTTTGAAATGCCAGAGAAGATTCCTATTCATTGTGTTATTGAGACAAAGCCAAGTTTTGTGGTGCTTTCTCCTCTATCTGCATGGAATATCTTTTTTCTCGCCTTTCACTTTTATCTTAGGTATGTCCTTACTTCTAAAGTGAGCCCCTTGTCGATATCATGCAGTCGAATCTTATTTTTATACATTCAGCCACTCTGTTTTTTGATCGAGAGTTTAATCTATGTACATTTTAAGTAATTACTACTGATAGTAACAAAATTACTATGATTTCATTGTTTCTGTGTGTTGTGTAGTTACCTTATCCTTTCCTCCCATGATGCCTTCCTTTGTGTTTTGTTGACTTTTTGGGAGTGACTTGCTTTGAGTCCTTTCTCATTTTTCTTTTGTGTGTCTTCTATAGGTATATCTTTGTGGTTACCATCCGGAGTATAATTATAACATCTTATAATTATAACCCATCTCTTTTAAACTGATAAAAACTTCAGTTATATACAGAATCTCTTCTTCTTTACACCTGCCCCCAATTTACATTACTGATGACACAGATGACATTTTTTTATATTTTATATTCATTCACATGGTTTCATATTTATCTTTTATGCTTCTATCCTTTAAATTCTACATCAGAATTAAGCGCTATCCATGCCACCATTACAGTATTACAGGAGTATCTGTCTGTATATTCACCTGCAGCAAAGAGCTTTATATTTTCGTATGCTTTCGTGTTGCTGTCTAGCGCCCTTCTGTTTCATTTTCACGGATGCCCTTGAGCGTGTGTAGATCTGGTGCTGATGAATTCCCTCAGCTTTTGTTTATCTCGGAAGGTTTTTATTTCTCCTTCATTTTTAAAGGACGATTTTGCTGGATATAGCATTCTTTCTTGGCAGGTTTATTCTTTCAGCGCTTTGAATATATCATCTCACTCCCTTCTGTCCTGTATTATTTCTGCTAAGAAATTCTCTGATAATATTATGGGATCTCCCTTGTGACATTTGTGTCTGGCTGCTTTCAGGAGTCTCTCTTTGTCTTTTGACAGTTTGAATACAAAGGTGTGGGCTTCTTTGGATTCGTCTTCGTTAGAGTCTTTAGATGTCCATTTCCGTCCGCAGATTTGGGGAGTTTTGGCCATTATTTCTTCAAGTAAGCTCTCTGCCTCTCTCTCCCTTCCTCTCCCCTTTTTTTCTGAGACTCCCATTATGCATATATTGATCATCTTACTGGTGTCTCGTTCATCCCTTAATCATTCTTCCCCTTACTTTATTATTTTTTGCTGTTTTTACTCTTATAATTTCAAATGACTTGTCTTTAAGTTCGCTTATTCTTTCTTCTGCTTAATCATCTACTGTTGAGCCTATCTAGTGAATTTTTCAATTCAATTATAGCATTCTTCAACTCCGGAAATTTTTTTTGGTTATTTTTTTATAGCTTCTCTCTCTTTGTTGTTATTCTCATATTTTCATGCGTCATTTTTCTGATTTTGATTAGTTGTCTGTGTTCCCTTGTAGCTTATTGAGCTTCTTTAAGATGATTATCTTGAAGTCAGATAATGCATAGATCTCTGTTTCTTTAGTGTCAGTTGTTGAAGATTTATTATTTTTCTTTGATTTTGCCATGTTTCTCTGTTTCTTTATGTACCTTATTTTGTGCAGAGACTTGAGCATTTGAAAAAATGAGCACCTCTCCCAGTCTTTACAGACTTGTGCAGGGAAAGACCTCCAGCAGTCAGCCCAGCTGGATATCTGGGGCGAGATATCTTCCCTGGGCTTGTCCACGATACTTCCCAATTAAGGAGGTTCATGGGCTTCTTTTTCAGGAGTTCGCACTCTCTGACCCCCTCTGGTGTCTGTATGCAGTAATTCAGGTTCTCTGGTAATTCAACAAGCCAGCTGTTCTAAGTGGCCGCCAAGCATCCAGAGTGTGCCAGGTCCTCTCCAGGGTTCTGAGTCTGGTACGATAGACATTAGTCTGTAGGGCAGGTCCCTGAAAAACTGGAAAATGGGGCATCCACTCCATTCTCTTTCCTTTCTTAGGGAAAAGATAAGAGTTGGGCATTTGTCCCAGTTGAGCTGAGCTGTGCCAGCTTGGAGGAGGGGCTATCGTAGGTGAAATCCAGGGGCTTTTCTTACCCATTCCATTTCAACATGGCTGTTCTTGGCTTTGTGCTTGCCGGGGCTACTGAGGCTTCTTAACTGGTCTCTGGAGTTCTCATAAAGGCGTTTTGGACCATATATTGCTGTTAAGTTGATGTCTCTGTGAGGGAACAAGGTTTTGGCCTCCTACTCTGTCATCTTGCTGCTATCGCTACGGCAGTCAAGTCTTTAGTAAGAGTCTGGCATGGCTTTGGGTTCAGTTTCTCTCTTGGCCTAGCAACTGTAAACAAGGCACGCTCCCAGAAGATCATACGCTTTCTTTAAAGGACAAGTCGCTGGCATTAGTACAAGAGTAGAACCTGCAGTTACTCTGTTACAAGGTGGCTCCCTGTGGCCCCGGCTTTTCTGAAGACAGGTCTTTAATGCATGCACTTTGGTGCTGACTCCCTGGCTCAAAGGTCCAAAAGGACCTTTCCTTTCGTAGGGCTGAATCTGACATTGGCCCCTCTCTGAGGCTCCTTGAAGAGGTTCTTCCTTCGTCTTGGGAGACTTGAGCTGTACTTTCTGCTCCATCAGCCCTATATTCAGAAGTTCTGGCAAATTCTCTTGTTTCCAGTTTCTTTTTCTTTTTTCTTTTTTAGAATATATATTTTTGTGATTTCAGGGGATCCTGGATAGGTGGAGAAGCAGATATCTGTGCTATCATCTTAAAATGAAATTCTCGAAGTTTTTTTTTCCTTAAGAGCCTAATTCTGTACCTTTTTTTCCAATCTTGGCTCCATTAATCATTTTTCATTAATTGGCATTTGGTGTGTAATTTGTCTGGTAATCAGCAGAGAATTTTTTTTGAGGAAGTTCCTTTTATTCATTGGGGGCTGGGCTCTGAATGGGAAGAGGTACTGTGGCAGACATACCACTGTAGAAATCAAATTAGCTTTTCAGAATTTCAAGAATTCAACTCTAATTTGCATTTTCTATTTTAGAAGAGAGGGTTGGGGACACACTACTATAAACACAGCTGTTACTGTCGATCATGTTGTGAATTTTCTAGCTTTTGTAAAATAAAATGGTTCCACTGGCTCTCTGGGCACCTGGCATGAGACTCCCAAGGTTTTGACAGCCCTGCAGTGACCAGAGGTGAGCGACATGCTGGTGGCAGAGTAGGTAGGACTCTACCGTGGGCACCGGAAGACGTTTTGCTTCTGAGCGCTAATTTTCTCTGGTCCTGGTCTTTTTTTCTTTCCTAGCCGAGACATCCTATAATCATTACTTGAAGCATATTGTTATGAAGAGCCAACTTCTTTGTATTTACTAGTTTTAAAATTCTGCCCATCTCCCCCACCTCACCCCACACTGTTTCTTTTCTCTTTCACTTTGTTTGGGATATAATTTTGTGAGTTTTACTTTAAAAGAAGATTGTTGTTGAAGAGTCATGATCATGGCCCAGAAATTATCCTCTCTTTTCATAGACAGGCTGTGGAAAACCAACCCAGCTATTCATTCTGAGTATGTTTTTCTTCAAATCTGTGCAGATCCGTATTTCATTTTAGGTTTTCTTTTATTTATGAAAACAAGTAAAAATAGCTAAAATGCTTTTTACGATTTTTTTTTCCCTCAGTTCAGTCAGCATAAAGCAGTTCCCAGCCTTGAAACAGATTTGCTGTATGGAAAATATAAACAAGATTTTAAAAATTGATCTTTTGAAACATGGTACCATAAATGTTATTTAGGTTTCCAGGCTAGATCAAAAAAGCTTAATCCATCATGATGCTCAACTTGAATTCTGAATTCTGGGTAAAGAACGTATAAGAAGAAGGGGTGGTGAAAGATGGATGTCTGAATTATCCTTTCCTAGTCATTGAGAGGACGTTAGCTCTTTTCTCCTCTGTACTCCTCCATCTGGAAGCCAGTCCCCTCCTGCCGAAGCCGCTGTGCTGTCTTCCCCACCCCACAATCAGGGACCCAAGGTGGTTGGTGGTGGGGGCGGGATGAAGAGAAAGAGTTTGCTGGCGCCAGCTAATTAAACAATCAACAGGTGTTTGTGAATGGCGATGCTCCTCAACCCCTCCAGTGGTGTTTTCCCTTTTTAATGATGATGCGTGTTAAACCAAATAAACCTGTATTCGGTGGAACTTCTGGGTGTGTAGCTAAGTGTGTGTGGCCGGGGCGGGGTGGGGGCGGGGGTCGGATCTCTGTCACAGAAGCTCTGGGGAGGTAACAACGTGGTGGGAGAGGGCCACCACGTAGGCAGCCCGGCGCTGCGTCAATACTCCCTACGTGTCTGCAGAATGAATGACCACAAAGTGACTGCTGCTTTTATTGAGACGGAGGACGGTAGGGCCAGGCAGAAATTTAGGAGGTCTCGGAGTTCCAGAAACAAAGGGGAAAGAGAGGAGCCAGTCAGGGTGGGCGCTGGAAGGTGAAGTACATGAAGCCTGAGGAGAAACAACTCTTCAGCCGCCAGGCCTTTGGCGACTCTAGCTGCTTTTGTTCCTGGACTCCAGATTAAAAGCCAGACTCTGAGCTGCAGGTTGTCTGGTTTGGGGCTGTTCTCTGGGCCTATGGACGCTCGTGGCCAGGTTGGCGCATTTGGAGCCTGGCAGGGCATGTGTAATTCATTTGTTAAGTGAGGAAACCATGTGTTCTTTTCACATGAGTGTTGGAGTTTTTTTTTCCCTATAATAGTAATGCATGTCCATTAAGGACTAAAGATAAATACATAGTGTCACCATTCAGAGAAATCTGTCGTGAGGGTGTTGTATTTTCTTTCAATCTCGTTAATACAGTTGGCATTTTTGCTTTGCTTTGTTCTTTAAGGCACACATTTTTCTGCTGAGGATCGAGATGCTGTTTTGGGGAAGGATATGGGATGGTTTACGATTATGATTTCTATAAAAGAAAAGCGGCAACGGCGTGTCATTCCTCATTGCGCTTCATTGTTGGAAGTATTGAATGGCATATTTTGACACAAAAATTTCTTTGGAGATTCTTCTCTTCAGTCTCGAGTTTGTGCCCCCAAGTGCCTTTGCTTCCTGTGGTCAGCCCTCCCGCCCTGACAGTGACGGCGGCAGACCACCTGGTCATGGCCGAGCCCCTGCCTTGCACAGCAGCCTGGCCCTGTGCCTTAGAACTTCTTCCGGGATCTCCACCTTCTGCGTTTGCCTCGGTTCCTCCCCCAGAGCATTTCGACATATTCTGGACTTACACCTCTAAAACCCACACCTGGCTGCCTCCCGCTACCTCCTGTCTCACGTCTTTCCTCCCCAGCCAGACTTTCTGGACCTTTCTCCAGCTTTGCTCCCCAGGCCCTTCTCAGCGTGCTGTGGTCTGGCTCCTGTGACGACCACTCAGCTGAAACCATTTCCACTAGGGTCACCGAAGGCCTCCTGGTGGCTGAATACAGTTGTGTCTCCTCAGGCTTCAGGTACTTGACCTTCCAGCACCCATCCTGACTGGCTTCTCACTCTCCCCTTTATTTCTGTGACTCCGGAACCTCCTGGATTTCTGCCTGTCCCACCTCCTCTTTCCCAGGCTTCTGTGAGCGCCCCTCCCCTTCCTCTCATCATCCAGCTCCATCCTGTGTCCTCTTCTAGCCTCATCTCATCCTTTCTCTCTCACCGCACACCCTGTGGCTCTTTCCGTCCCCGCGGCTTTACTTGCTACGTATACCCACACCGGCGGCTCCCAGATCTCTGCCTCCAGCTCCCATAACTCCACCTTATGTCCAATGGAAAACCTCAGCAGGTTTTTATCTCACTAATTCCCACCAAGACTCCAAAGCAAAGAACATGGGATGGGTGCACATTTGTTCGGAGAAGTGGAAAGGGGCCGGAGGCTGGGTCATGGGGGGCTCTGGCGACTTGAGGACACATAGTTTCTGGAACATGTGGAAGATTCCTTTTTATACACTGATTGATTTCTTCTTTAATATTTCCACTACAGAGGTTAAGCCTTATATGAAATTATATTTTAAGATTAATGGAATAAAATAATGGCACAGTATAGCTTTTTCTGAATTATTCATTTCTTTATAGTTATATTCATGTTCCTGTTAATTCAGTTAATTCAGAATTATAACCTAATAATGTCATCTGATCCATGGTGTGTCATCTACTTGTTCTCCCATGACAGACACCTAATCAGTATCTTCCAGTGTCTTCTGTGGCCATGGCAGTCACATTTCAGTGAAGGCTACCTATCCTTGGTCTGCTCCAGATTGCTTGTCAGTACCAGGCCCTGCCCGGCCTGCCCTGGGATTCTGCCGATTTTCAAGTCTTTGGATTGAATTATTGCTGATTCTGCTATGATGCTGACTTCCTTCATTATTCCTTGCTTCTCCCAGGAGATGTCTACATGTTACTTATCCTTTATCCTTCTTTTGAAAATATTGCAGTAAGGAATTCATTTAATTTTTTTCAGCTGTCTTTTTCCTTTTGTCAGTAATTCAGTGCAACATTTCTTAGAGGCTGTTTCATCTCCTACACTGGTTTTAATGCTTTTTTAATTATTTCTTAACCTTTAAAAACTATTTCACAGCTTTTATCATTTAGTAATTCATTCTGTCATCACAGTCAACTTTAGTCTATTGATCATTCAGATTTCTGTGGATAGTGATCCTGGATCACGAAATAATGCTGGAATTGGAGAAGCATCCACAGATTGAGGCTGTTATAAAGGGTGCACTCTACGTGTTCTAAAGGGAACACCCTATGTGTTATAAAGGGTGCACTCTACGTGTTATAAAGGGTGCACTCTACATGTTATAAAGGGTATACTGTATGTGTTATAAAGGGTACACTCTATGTGCTATAAAGTGTGCACCCTATGTGTTCTAAAGGGTACACCCTGTGTGTTATAAAGGGTGCACTCTACGTGTTATAAAGGGTGCACTCTACATGTTATAAAGGGTATACTGTATGTGTTATAAAGGGTACACTCTATGTGTTATAAAGGGTGCACCCTAAGTGTTATAAAGGGTACACTCTACATGTTATAAAGGGTGCATCCTGCATGTTATAAAGGGTATATTCTGTGTGTTATAAAGGATACACTCTACATTTCTGTATAGCTGCCTGTAAAGTATTTGGAGTCAGCAGTACGAGGTAGTACATTGCCATCAGTCAATTCATCAACTTTAATTGATTATCATTTTCATGAAAGAAACCACACTAGTCACTGCTGAGGATGCAGAGGATTCAAGGCATCTGATGTTTAAGATACATGTATGTTTCATACAACTCAGCCTGAAGCAGAGCACAAGGGGAGATGTTAAGCAAAGGACGGAGTGACTATGAACGTTGTATGCTCAGATACCTTGGGAATTAAGACACAGACAGAAGAAACACTGGAGAATTTTCCAGAATAAACTTTTTTTTCTATAAAACTTTGAGGGTAATAAATGGCATCAATTTAAGGAAATAACTAATCTTAAAAGAATAAAGTAAAGTAAGTCAGTCATTATTGAATGGGCCACAGTGGGGTGGATTCAGTATAGCTCACGGGCCTGGTTAATCTTCGGTACTGTACAGGCCAGTAGTTAGAAATTGCCAAAGGGTAATGAGAAGGGTCGCAGATAGTGTAAGGACTAATTTGTTTCCTGGCACGTATGGTCTAATGTGTCACGTCAACATGTGCTCTTTCTTGTTTTCAGCATGCACTCCTGGCTCTAAAGTTTATACTTGCATTTGCCATACCTGATAAACCACGGCATATCCAGATGAAACTGGCCAGGTTGGAATTTGAGTCTTTGGAGGCACTGAAGCAGCAGGTAAGGGCAACAATCCTGAAAGTAAATGTATTTCTTTAGCAAATGCCAGGAGACATACTTCAGAGGATTTACTCTCAGCATTTCCTTCAGCTTTGAAGTTACCAGTTTAAATAAATACAGAACACTCCAGTTTAGAATGCTATAACAAAACTAAAATCCTAATAATATCAGCAACATATAGGTTTAAAGAACTAAATTAAGCTTGAAAAATATTCAAACGATGTTAAATAAAGAGTAGAGCTGGCATGCAGCAGAAGAACAAGACAGAGATTTCCAAGAATCACCCAGGGGGCCGCCCCCCACAGTTTCCGAGTCTGCCTTCCACAGCAGCATTATGCAAAGAGAGGGGAGTAAATAGAATCCTGAATATCTTACAGAGAGTGAGGGAGAAAGAGAAAGTGTGGGCAGAAACAGCAAAAACACCCTGAAAGTAGAACCCTCTTCCCAATGACTTCCACATTCTACTAGACACACACACACACACACACACACACACACACACACACACGCATGCACGCACACAAACACACACACTCTCACTCACTCACTCTAAAATACCATGCTGGAAGTCACCATTTTGGTGATTTTCTGCTTGTAGGAGAGTGAGAATAGGGAGACAGAAGATTCCTAGCTGCCCAGAGCTAGCTTCCTCCAGTGACACATAGGACTTTAGTGGAGAAAACCAGCAAGGCGGTGCCCTCCGAGGGGAGGTGCTCAGGCCCAGGGCCTCTTGGACCCGCACAGCCCCTTATGCTTCTCAGCCGCCTCGTACAGGAATATCTCCTCTTACGTTTGGGGCACTGGGAGGGAAAAAGCTGCAGGGAGGACCTTCCGGGGCTGATCTTCTGACAGAAGCACGGCTCCGAAGATACTGCACCAGGTGGGGAAGCTCCACTTTGAAAACCAAATGTTCCCCCGAATAGCTGGGCTGACCCCATAACGACCTGTGATAAGAGTACAGAGGAGAGGGAGAACCCTGGTCTCCCAGCCACATGGGTGCTCATAGTTGCCACAGTAGGCGAGAGGACTGAATAGCTCCGTGTTTCCTAGGGCTGGGACAAGGCCACGTTCGGCATGTGGGCTAGCAGTGTGTTTGTACCTGCATCAGGGCCAGCATCGTGTTCCACAGTGAAACACCGGAAGTGCTCAGGGCAGCATCCGCAAGGAGCCCGTGGTCACCATGGCGCTGAGCGCTGTTCTGGAGACGCTAACCAATGCAGTTACACAGGGGCTCCAGGAGTCCCGGAGAGGCAAATGTATCGTTACTTGGCGGTTATGATTATATGCCGAAAAATCACAAGATAAATTACTAGAACCGATAGGAAAATTTGGTAAGGAGGCAGGTTACAAAGTTAATCTAAAATCATTTGTTTCCTATCACAAGAAATAATAACTAGTCTGAAAATATTATTGAAGAAAAATTCCCTTTTCCCGAAGAAGCTAAAATATAAAAACTTTAGCCAATAACTTATAAAAACAATATGGATAATCTATATGAAGAATATTTTTTAAAGTCTATTAGGATCAAAAGATTCAGTCTTATAAAAATGTAATGCCAGTTCAAATATATAGAAGTAAACATTGCAGAGAACCTCTAAAAAAGAAGAAAAATGAGGCAGGCCTTCAGCTCTGCCAAATATTAAAATGTATTCTGAATAATACAGTAGTTCTGATAATTAAATCTATTTTGAAGTAGGAAAGAAATAGATCAAATAGAGCAGAGAATTCATAAATAGGCTCAAATAAGACTGGGACTTTAGTTTATGGGAAAAGTGACATTTTATGTCAGTGGACAAAAAAGATTATGTTGTTTGATGATAGTTGTTTAGGAAAATTGCTACTTTATTCTACTTCATTCCTTATACATCTCTTGCCTCCCTTCCCCGCCCCCTGCAATGTTCAGGTGGTTGAGAGATTTAAATGTAAAATACTTAAGCCCTACAAGGTTTGTTAAATAAAACCTGGGGACATCTTACAGAGAAAAATGCCTTCTGACTCAGGACACAAAATCCAAAAATCATAAAGGAAAATATCGATAAGGTAAGATATATGAACATTTAAAACTTCTATAGACAAAATGTTTAAAAAACTCGAAAGGTAAATTGGACAAACTGGGGAAATATTTGCAATGTATTAAAAATGCTTAATGTCTTTAAATCCATAAGAAAGATAATCCAGTAATCAAAGGCTAACACATGAAGAGATGTTCGAGGTCATGCAAAGAAATGTAAATTCAAGCAGCAACGCCAGAGCACATCCCACCCGCTGTGTTGGCAAATGTTGGTTTATAACTTGTCCTCGCTGGGTATGGGGAAATGGACACTTTTCTATACTCTTGACAGAAATGTATACTGGCTCGGTCTTTCTGGAATGCAGTTGAATCAAAATTTAAATTACCCTCCAAACAGAGTGACTTGCTCTCTGTGAGGTATACCAAAAATGTAGTCATTGAAACATTTCTATTAGAAAAAAAACTGAAACAACTAAATTCCTCAGTAGGAGACTGCTTAAGTAAATTATGGTATATGGTTCCATGTGATAAAATTCTCTGAACCTGCTTTTTAAAAGGTCTCTCTCTCTGTGCTCTGTGTGTGTGTGTGTGTGTGTGTGTGTGTGTGTGTGTGTGTGTGTGTTGGCTGTCTTATTAAGTGGAAAAAGCAAGATACAGAACAATGCGATACCTTTTGAGTTAAATTTTGAAGAAGGAGAAAAGGAACAAGAAAGGGGTGAATGCAGGTATGTGCCCTGGTTGTCCTTGGAAGGACTTCCTGGGAATCCTGCCCAGTAGTGACCTTTGAGGAGAAGGGTTAGGATTTCTCTTTTCATGTACAGTTTTGAATTTTCTGACCGTGCACACATCTTAGTTTTTCAAGGTCAACAAATTCTTGGGAAGGGAGGTTGTTTGCCAGCTGTAGTCCGTGTACTTTTCTGCATTTACAACACCAATGGCAGTAAACAGGGAATGCAGCCTCCCTCACATCGGTAATTTGAATAATTCCTTAACTTCCCTAAGGCCATTTTCAGACTCACTGGACACATCCTTCTTCCTCCTTCCTTTTTCTTTTTTACAAACATTCATATGCTTTTTTGTTTTAAGAAAAAATTTTAAACATAGGTTAAAATCTTTAGAGTAAAATTTATTTTCACAGAATATGTATTTGACGCATAATGTTTGAGGCCCTGAGTCAAAAGGGAAAACCAAGATGCAGTGTGAGGCAAAGTGGAATTTGCTTGTAAATTCCTCGGTAAACCTCGGGTCAGGACAGAGGGAAACCAAGACAGGACGGGCCCGCAGGCTGTCGACTTGGCACCCCGTTCAGTATTTTAAAGTATTCGCTCAGCTCGCTCCTTTAAGGGACCCGAGACCACAGGGATGAGGGCCAGAGAAGCAGGGGGAGCCAGGAGGGGTTGGCAGAGCACAGCCCCTCCGCACAGCAGCACTCCTGGGACTTCGCAAGGAGCAGTGGGCACAGTTACAAGGGCCTGGATGTTCAGGCCCTCACCTGACACGCGTCCCTACGCACATCTAAAACGTAATTGCCTGAGGGGGCCCAGGTGTCCTGCTGGTTCCTCCTGGCTGTCCATAGCCACCTCCCCCTTCACAGTTATCCTTCTCCCACTCTGAGGAGGAAGACATACCTCTCACCATCTTGAACTCTACCATATGCCTTGTTCCCCGGGTAAAAACCTCCCGTGTGACAGAGAACCCTTCCAAATGGACGTATCAGGGGATAAGCTACACTCAATAATTAGGACCCCAATTCTCTACTCACCAAAACCAAATTATCTCCTTAAGAGCTACATTTCCAAAATGCATGCAGAAATTTATGCTCAACAATTGTTTATAAAAATCTATATTATATTTACATATTTTTTATTACTTATACACCAGTAATCATTGTAATGACCAGTCAGTCCAGAAGAAAATTTTAAATACTTAACAGTCACAAGAATTTTAAAAAACTTTCATATTTCCATTTATGAGCATATGATCAAAGTATGAGAGAGTAACTGATACTTTCAAGTGAAAAATATATATATTTCATTAGGACAAATTTCTTTGGGAGAAGCAGAAAGAAAATATGATTTCAAAGAAGGAAAAAAGTAAAGACACGAAATTGTTACTATTAAAAGCATATTCATGTATTTTTTACATGAGTAATGGTGGATAAGATCACTATGGTAGTTATTAGACTGTTGGCTATCTTCAAAAGAGTGACTTAATTTTTTTTGTGTCATTTACAGTATGCTAGAAAACACATTTTTGAAATTATTTAATTTTTGATGAAAATTTTAGATGTCAACTTAAAATTGTGAGGGAGGACACATAGCATCCAAAAACGTTAGGGGGTGCATAAGCAAAACAATTTAAATTGTACAGTATTGTCTTTGAAAGAGTTCTTCTCCACGATGACACGTCCGGTGAGATTTGATAGGTGGGAGCAGGCAGCTCCCCGGGCCATGTGGACACACCTTCACGCTGCTCAAGGCTCGATCTCGCTTTGTGCTGGTAAAGGGTTCCTCACTCGTGTGTTTATCTAAAAGCAGAGGGTCTTCACTGATGTTGGCCATTGCTGACATGCCTCATGTTACCAACCACATTTATTTACTGAAAAGCCCTGCAATAGAGATGTTGTGTTTGCTTTGCGGGACTCCCGGATGTTAGTGTTTACTGTGGATTTGGCTAAATGATCTGCCTTCATCTCAGCTCCTGGATTCCCACAACTTCAGATACACTCACCTGGCAGTTAAGCAAAGCCCCGATGCACAGGCAAGGTTTATTTACACTTGTCTTCAAGAAGAAATGAGACACTGCCCAAAGTTCCATCTCAAATTGTTTAAAGAAAAGGAAAACATCTAAAAGATTCTAAGTCTCTCTGGGTCTTTTTTCTCCAGGTGACATAGATGTGATTCTCTGATTAATATCTCCTTCTAAGAAACATGTGATTCCGGTGCTGATTTTGCTGTTCAGGTTCTGGAGGGACAGAGATGTCTAACAGGTTTTGACTCAGTGTATTTATCCAATGCCTTCAAACAGGACATTCCCTGGTGACTTTCAGTTAGTGCACCTGTGGCTCAGATGTCTCTGATCCGTTAAGTGAGTGGGAGGCAGGGAGGAGGCAGGGTTTCGTAGGCCTTCACTGCAAGCCAAGGAAGAGTGTTCCTCCCTCCATCACTTTTTGTTATAATCACAATGGAATAGAAGGCCCAGGGCAAACGCTGGCAGGAGATCTGTTGCAGCTGTCCACCTCTTTGCTTTCTCTTGCTGGCCCAAGGCTTTGCGGCTGCGTGGGCCTAAGTTTCTGCTGCTGTCAATCGAAAACAAAGATTTTCATCACATTTCCTCACATCCAGAGGTCCTAAAAAGTCCAGAGGGTTCTAGTTCTGAAAGGTCACCTGCTCTGTGCTTTTCAGAAACTCGTAAATTATCTGGTATGTCTTCAGTTTGCTTGCTGAACTACTGACATTTCTAGGACATAGAACTTTTCTTATTTTTCTTCAATCTGACATTTAACTATCTGCTTTGTAAATAAGTAGAGCCTCGGCTCAGTGGGCCGTTCCCACATATCAAAGGCAGAGCGCGCTTCTGCCGGGTCCTCTGATCAGTTGGTGGCCCCAGATCAAAAATGGAGTTGTTGAAAACATATTTAAGAATAAATCTCATTAATGCCAAGCCTATCCCCAGCTCACTGTTAAGTGACCAGAAATCGACAGTAAACTTGTCAATAGAAATTATTGTGCTTTATATTTGAACTGCTACTTTTCAACTCAGTTTCCATTTTGTAGACAAAACACAATTGAGAAATTTGAGTCATTGAGTTCATTCTTAAATTGGGCTGTGCATCTTGAATGTAGAACTTTTGAAAACTCATTGTGCCTCGGCCCGTACCCTGAGGTTTTTCATTTCCTAGATCTAAGGGAGGGCCCAGGCCCCTCTGTTTATAAATAAAACCCTTCCGATTGCTCCCTGGCCCCCACCCCTAACCTGAAGCCCCCAGCACAGATAGATCCCAGGCATGGTCAGGTTCATGCCAAGAACAAGCAAGTCGCGGGCCTAGTTCTGCCACTGTGAATGGGTCAGGTAGCCTCTTTGCACCTCAGTTTTTTGTTTTATAAAATAAAGGCTGGACTCTGGTCTGTGGGAAGGCTCAGACATGTACACCCAGCACGTCTGTGATTCTGACGCAGGAGCTGATCCCGCTGGGAGAAATGCTCGTGGGTTTGTTAGCGCTTGTGGTGGGAGGGGCAGCAGTGAGTGTGGGGATGAATGGGAAAGGCCCCGAAAGCAGTTCTTTTTTGAATGTCAGCTAGGAAACTGTGCGGCGTGTCTAAATATACTGGCAAATTAGGTATACTTGAAGGTAAGAGGCAGACTGGAGGAAATAAAATTGTTTGCTTTGCAAAGGGCATTTTCAGATGATTAGGTTTTGGTTGGTGAGACCTTTATGAAGAATTCTAGACAGTAAATATCATCCTAGTGATGCCCTTTTATTTCTTTTCAAATTGATTTATTCAACTCTCAGTAATTTTAAGATCCACTTAAAAATAGAAACGAGTCTCTGGTGGGACAGCCTGGGGCTCGAGGACACAACATCCTCTGTACAGCCACCACTTGGCTGGTGTCTGGGCAGCCAGCCATCGGCGAGCCACACCCCTGGAAGCAGAGAGAGCTGGGTCCAGATGGAGCCTTTGGGAGAGAGAACAGCCTCGGAAATCAGGAAATCGGTCATAAGGAAGCAGATAAGAACTTTAAGACACAGCAATGCTAATTATAGCCCTCAAGGGCCTCAAATCAGAGGCAAGACTCTTCACAGGACCAGCCTGCATTAAGTAATGCCTTTGTTTTCTGGGGTTAAGTTCATTGAAACCATGGCCAGCGTTTCCTAAGAGCCTCTGAACTTTCCTTGTATTTGTGCTCAAGTTATAGTAGACACACAAGCAATTTTCATGGAAAATTACAAGTTTCACACATAGAATGAGAATGCTAAAGTGCCTGACTGTTGAATGTAATCATGTGTTGATCTGCCGACCAGTGGTTCAGAATGAAACACCAAATCCAAGTAAAGGATTAGCTTCTCAGAAAGCCAGGGGCAGGCAGTGCTGGAGCCTCACTCAGTCCTTGGTGGAGGAACGTGGGGGGTGGGCGCGGGGGAAGGTCCATTTCCCAGGGCCCACATCAAGTGCCAGCCTCATGAGCTCGAGGTAAAAGTAAATGGAAGTTCTGGTGGCCCCTCCGAGCCTGTCTGTCTTTCTCATGTTTACGCCGTTTGTCTCAGCCTTGTGTGCCTTCGGGATGAGTGACTTGACCTTTCCGTGTCATAGTCTCATAACCTCCCCACCATTCAGATGAGGCCAAGGAAAATGGTGCCTACCACAGGGGCCGAGTGAGGCTGGAGTGAGCATGGTTGGAAGCAGGGCAGTGGGGGAGACGAGACGGGGATGGAAGGGGAGGACCGCCTCACGCTTGGGTGCCCTGCATCCCCGGGTGGACCAGCAAGGAATTCTGGGATGAAGTGGCACCCTAATCCCAGATTAGATATGAGGCACAGTTCCACCTTTGCCCCAGGCCCACGCATTCACGTGACCGGAACACAGCCGGGCAGTGGTAACGGGAGTGACAGCCGCGTGCAGCGGGGGCGCACGTGAGCCGGCGCTGTTCGGAGCCTTCTGCCGAGGCCGACTCCTCAGAACAGGTCTTCGGATGGGTCCGTTCGCCATTTGCGTGTGATTTCTCTCCAACTCATAAACGATAGCTTTCTTTAGGGCTGATCGGCGCGCTAGCAAACACTGGCTCTTGAGCGCCTCGTCAGCCCTGCTCTCTGTCACTTCTGCCTCTTCCTCTTGGGTCGAGCAGGATTGCACTGCTCGCGGATTCGTACTGACGGCCTGTAGTGCACCTCCCCTCCGTCATCGTCAGCTTCACAGACCCCACCTCCACGGGGAGTCACCGCCCTCTTGTGTCACACAGGGGCCCTTTGCGTGCATTAGCCCCAGTGCAGTTGTCCAGGGCATGCCTTACCCCTGTATCCCTCACCCAGCACAGGGCCCTAGGCCCAGACTCTGAAGAAATCTCCACTTAATCAGACTGAATTTGTTGACGCATACCTAGTTGAAAAGCTAATATATTAAGTAAATGACAAATGAATGTCCTAGCACAAAAAAAGAAATCTTAAAATAGGTACTCTGGCAAAAATGGAAACAGGTCATATGCCTTTCTGGGATCGCTAGGGAAGAGAACGCATTCTGAGGAATCACATGTGAGCACTTGATAAGTGCCCCGTCCCAAGCCTTGATAAAGCTCAAATCTCCCCCCCCCACCCCCACCCCGAAAAGAATGACCATGGTTGACATCAGTAACAAGGGTGGCTCCCAAAAGACTGTAAAGTAACTCCCAGATTAAGCCAGATAGAATTCTAAAATAGTTTGTACTTCACACAAATTCAGGCTCTGGAACAATCTTCTCCTTACCTCTGACGTGTAGACATTTTCCCCCTTCATATTCTGTTCTCACTAGAGAAAAAAATGCTTCACTAAAGCTCTAGGAAACCTCTGAGCATTTATGTCTTCCTTAGTAAACAATATATATAAATTGCTACTTATCTCATTCCCCTGGTTTTCTAAGAAAAATTTAAAAGTCATATATCTTAATTATTTATTCCCCCAGATGTAAGAAACATGGCCAAATCAGAACCAGATTTATTTTTATTTGTGGAAATGACTGACTAGACCATGAAGCAGAATGAAACTCAGCATTTCCCCAGTCACCATGTGAGTCGACCTGAAGCAGTGCATGCAGAGGGGCCCGGAGGCCCAGGTCCAGGCCACCCGGCAGGGCCTCAGGGTCACCCTGCTGCACAGAGGACGCCCTGTGCTTTGGGCCACGTCTGCATCTGTCGTTAAGATGTGTCTATATTTGTAAAGAAAAAAAATCCACCCTGTAATAAATTAATCTGGAGATTTCAGAATGCTGCAAACTGTGGGTTTAAAAAGGAAGAAAAAATATATATTTTGGTAAGATAGTCAAAATTCTACATGTTCCAGTCTCATTCTGTGTGCTAGATGAATAATTATGTCACCTCCAGGGCCCACACGTGTGAGCGCAGGTCTTCTTTCCAGGTATATGTCCAGATGTTAAATATACACATATATATCTATTTACCTTTTTTTAAAACCAGTGGTCTAGGTTATTAAAAGAATATATTATTTGCTTCATCAAGGTCAAAGGTATTTGTCTGTGACCCCCAGACTAAAAGCTTCTTGGAGACAGGATCACTCCAGACACAATTTATATTTGTTGAATGCATGAGTCAGTAATTAAATGAACATCACTAGGGTCGAAGCCCCATCCCTTTGTGCCCCTTTCTGTTACTAAATTCTACTTCTTTGACTTTGAAATCATCCTCTGTGTGTTATATTTGGAATTCGGGAAACCATTATTGAGTAGTTACTATGTCAGGAAACCACAGACTTTTTTATTTTTAACTTTTGTTTTTAATTACCAGTAAATTGCTAAAATAGAAAATTTTGTATTTGATGTAATAAACAGTATTATTTTCCATTGATTTCCAATGCTACAGAGCCTCAGAGATACGATTGAATATTATGTCATGCAATGAAGAAATTGGGATGAAAATATAGTGATCGATAGACTAGGAAATTTAGACTTTGAAGTAAATCCCTAAGACTAGCACATTTACTGATTTGCCTCTGTCTCCTAAGAATAGAATGTAAGAAAGAAGAAATGTTTGGATTTAAGAACTTTTTAGAATACTGCCTAATTAAAGAAAAATAATCACTTTGTATTAATAATGGCTCTAAGAACACAAATAGTAAATTAGGCTGAATTCACACATAAGTCAAAATTAAAATACAGATATTAAAATTTGGCAACATTCTATGATCAATGCAAAAAATATAAATTATCAGAAATTCCCTGTATAATATAATGAATGGTCAAATGTTAGAGTTGAAAAAACTCTTGATTATGTCCCAAACCCTGATTTAATATAATAAGGAAAGGGTCATTAACTGTGGTTGTCACCTTCCAAGATGGTCCCCACTGGTCTCCACCTGCTAGCATTTACACACTTGTGGAGTCCAGTCCCACCTTACATCTCTGTTGGTCTCTATGACCAGTAGAATACTGCAGAAAAGTTGGTGCGTCTCCTCTGATGCTAGGTCCTAAAAAACCATTATGGCTTCTGCCTTCCTTGCCCCTCTGGATCACTTGCTCTTGGGAAGCTTGCTGCCATGTTGTGAAGATACTCAGTGTTGAAAGAGGTCATCGAGAGAATGTGACTTCTGAGCTGGATCTGGGCAATCGGATGCTCCACGCCCCTTCCCTGTCCTTAGAATGTACGTTCTGCCCACTGTTCCCACAGTGGGAACAGGTTCAAGGACGCAGCCCTGACAGAGTCAGGTATTGTTGAGACTGTGTACATGACTGAACCCCGTTGAGGCCTTGTACATAAACTTTTAAGATCCTAGTAGGCCAGTGCAGAGATGTGCTTATCTTGCAGCTGCCCAAGACAAACCTTGTATGTAAGTTCTCTTGCTGATTAAAACTGCCACTTGCCAGTCTAGAATGATCTGTGTCTTCAGTCTCTCCTTACCCTTTTTATACGGGGTCAAGTTTCAAATTTCACCCAGTGAGCTCCCGAGTTTGCAAACCAGCACTCAGCCAGTGGAGAGGCCACATGACCAGAAACATTACCTACTGCCAGGGGCCACATGAGTGAACCACCTTGGGAGAAGATTCTCTCGTCCAAGGGGTAGTAAACTTGCTGTAAAGAGTGAGTTAGTAAATATATGTGAGGCATGTGGCCCATACAGTCACTTTCAAAACTACTCAAGTCTGTTCTTGTAGTGCAAAAACAGCCATAGAAGATATGCAAATGAAGAGGCTGTATTCCAATAAAACTTTATTTACAAAATCAAGCAGTGGGCCAAATTGGGCCTATGGACCATAGTTGGTCATCCATCCTCTAGCCTCAGTCAGGCCTCTAGCTGACTGCAGTCCCTGCCTGCATCCTAGATACAGCCTCCTGAGAGGCTCTGGGCCAGAGCCACAAACTGCTTCCAAATTCCTGACCCACAGAAAGTGTGAGATAATAAATACTTGTTGTTTAAGCCACTAAATTTTGGGGTAATTTGTTACACAATAATAGATGTAATCCAGGAAGGGAAGCTGGGTGACAGACAAACCAAGTTTAACTGAGTTGATAGTGGTTGAAGCTAGGCGATGGGTAGATAAAGGGGTATTCATTATATATTAGTTTCTCTGTTTTTATGTAATAAAAATTCAAAAGAAAAAAAAAGAAATAAGTGATTTGTCTAAAATCATACTGTCGGTAAATCACAAAGCCCATGTCGCATAACCAGGTATCTGGCTCCGAAGTCCCATATTTTGGCTGCCTCTCCCTACAGAAGTAACAACTAGTCAAAATTTAGCTATTTACCTAAGTTTTCCCCACAGTTCTTTCCCATGGTACTTCCAACAACGTCTATAAGTTCTGGACTCGATACCGTTGCCATTGTTGAACCATCTTGCGGACCTGTCCAATTCTTTATGCCTCTCTGTACTGTAGACTGTAAAATTAGTCATTACTCAGAGACGGAGCCTTGTTCAGACACCCAGAGTCCTGTGTCGTCGTGGCCTGGAATACAATAATACTGTTTACATTCTTATTGGACACTGCTGTCAACAGAGCTCTAGCAAATTCATGATCTTAATTAATCCTTACTAGCCTACAAGGACAGACCTGGCAGGTTTCACTCCAGCGTTTGAGGATAAGGAAACATGTTCAGAAAGTTTAAATGGTCAAATAAAATGTAGCTGGATCCGGAATCTGGCTCCTGGATCAGTGCTCTTTCTTCTTCCCTGTACTGCCTCTCTCGTGCTTAAGCAGAAACACAGAATTTGACATAAAGTAAAATTACTATGTGAAAGTACCTAGCACAGTGCTTGGCACATAATACATAATAAAACAGTGAGTTTCCCTTCTCTCTAAAATCCCTTGGAGATTGGGAATCACTCTGAACGGTCTTAATTGGCAATGTCATTACCTTATTGTGTCGCTTGTTGGGTACCTGGAATGGATCCTTGAAACAGCTCGTCTCGTGACCCGTTTCAGTGACTGCACGTGCTCACCGTCCCAGAGTGCCTGATGAGTTGGACTCAGAAAATGGGTCTGGATTATTCCACTCTTCTAGTTCCTCAGGACGACCATGAAATAAGATTTTGTGCTGGATTCTGAACATCTCATGCTTTCTGTACTTTTAACCAGCTGTCCTTTGATGCGGCCACTTATGAAAGAGGGAAAATGATGTGAACAGGTGGAGAGAGTGGAGGGAGAGCCAAGAGCAGAATACCAGACCTGGGGAAATGCCAAGGTCATGGCATTCAGTTCAAAAGCACATCTCCTCTCTCCTTTTTCCTTTCAAAAATCTGTGCAATGTCAAATTTTCCTATTCTAAACATGAGGTTTAGGAGGAATCAAACTTTTCCCCTCATAATTTTTCAATTTCATTTTGTTTTTTAATTGGCAGCTGGCGGTTCCTTTACATAGAGTCGATAAGGCAGTTATTATCCGCCAGGTAGCTATGTCATCAGGGCTATAACTTTAAATTCTTGGAATTTAATTTGGTAAGAAATCTCCATTTGTTATTTGGAAAATGCATAGATCGTGAGATTCTCTTCGCTTCTTCAAGTTGCTTAAAGCAGTGTTTGTGTGGGTAGATTTGCAGGCTGTTTTGTTTGAATTATCTTGAAAAAAATGATAGGCATATTTTTAATTTGCACGTCTGGTTTTAGTCACAGGCATGAGAGAAAATGAACTGCCAAATGTCTGGGAAATACAGCTCCAACCCCCTCTACTTTCACATGCGATAAATATTGTTTTGATTAGCGACAGGATAAATCCAGATTGCTTTTTTTTACTTCCTGGGCTAATGGGTTCACTTTTTTAAATGTATGTTATAGAAAACCATTTCCAAAAACATCAGTCTTGGTTATTTAAATGTTATTCAAGGTAGCTGTGCACAGATTGTTTCTGCGAAAATGATTCGTGGTTAAACAGTTACAATTAGAGAAACTTGATAAGGAATTGTCATTGTTATTCACAGTCTATACCAATACGTTGGCCTTAAATGAAGCATTTTGGTTCTCTGAGGCTGTAAAATGTACCAGGAGCAGGACGAGTGGTTTGTGTACGTTTAGGAGAATGGCTTTTGGAGTCAGGGGTACGTGTCTCAGGAATCCCAGCTTCGCCGTTACCAAGGCTCTTTGGGCCCCGGTTTCTTCCTCTGTAAAGTGGGCGTAAAAACAGCAACTGCCACACAGGACGATCAAGTAGAGTCAGGTCCAGGCTGGCAACTCTGAATCCAGGCTTGTCCATCATTTCCACCACAGGGCAGGGGGGTATAAATAACAGAAGTGTCAGTTGAGTACAGTGAAGAACTCTTTGCTCATTATGACATAAAACACTCCTTTTTAATATTCCGTCCTTGGAAAGGGGTGGTCGTCATACTCTATCCTTGGAGATCTTGCAGAGGAGAAATAACTACCTACTCTCTGGCAGCGAACAGTCTCAGATCCCTCCCAGTCCAGCGATTCCTTAAAAATAGTTGTTATCCAGCTATATTTTAGCCAAAACCAGGTCTCGTAGAATGCTAATCAACCACAGGTAATTTGGATTTCAGATGCATTTCTGGAAATGAAGAGTGGTGTCAGGTCCCTGGGCTGTGTGGCCTTCCTTCAGAAATTACAGTGGGGCCCTTGTTGGAAGCTTCTTCTTGGACTTACTCTTAAAGGAACAAGTCTTTTGGTCTTTTGGTGGCAAATTCACTGAGCATTAGATTTGAAATAAATTCGAGCGTAGAGTTTCTAGTAAGAATAACGGTGTTAGTTCAACATGATAGAACCGCGCTTCCAGCATTCTATAGAATCTGTGTGTGTGTGGTGGTCGCTATTTTCCTTTCTTCCCTCACCCCATCCCCCACTCCACATCTTCATGTCTTCTTTTTTTCTGTTTTCCAAGAAAAGAAAAAGGCTAAGAGCACAGAGTGGCCATTCTTTGAATTTGGTATTATCCAAATGTCCTCCTTTTAACCTTCATTCTTTGTGCCTGTGTTACTATTTGCACCCTTTTTTTGTGTGTGTGCTTTATTTCCTTTTAGCAAATTGTCCTTTTTCCTTCTGTTTATCTTTACAGATGCTCATGCATCCCTTTTCTATTCTGCTGGTTCTATCTTACAGCCTTCAAAGCACACGGTCTCAAACCCTTCCTTGAGATTGGCCAACGGGCCTGGTGGTCCGTGCTCCCAGCCAGCCTTCCTGCTTGGGAAGCTCGGTGTGAGGATGACTTCCCTCCGGAGGGCTGCCCTCCCTCAGTGGTGGGGCCATGGGGTTGGGGGCTTCAGGGCCTCCCATGTCGGCTGTGAGTGGCGCACGCCAGCCAGGTATGCTAGGCGGAGCCCTCACAGTGCGTCCGATCTCCGTGGGGTCTGGGGGACATGCGGGCTACTTTCCTGCTAACAGCAGGTGAGGTGGAAATAGACGTAATTCAGGTTCTGCTGCCAGAGACGCAGCCCAACAACCAGTTTAGCTCCCTGTTCTCCGAGGAAACTGGTCGGCTTCTGTCGATGGCCGTAACGAATTCTCTTTTAAATATTGCCACACTAGATGGCAGACAAGGAGCTTATCTGAAATTGAAGTAGAACCCAAACGTACATGCATTCGAGAAAGAGAAAACATTCTGTCTTCTCCTGTGTTTATTTTATAGACTTAGGCAGAGAAAAGTAAAAGGTTAGGTGAGAAGAAACAGGAAACAAAAAGTTGAGCGTTTGAGAACTGTAACAGAAGTTGCTTCCTGCCATGTATAGAATGCAGTTGATTTATTCTCAAGTACAGGCTTTTTTTTGTTATGGCTCTACCGTAGTAAAGACTTGGTTCGAGATCATAGTGCACATAATTTTCATTGTTCAAACAAGATGGGAATAAAGACAGTTGTTTGCCATTTGTACGGTTTCTTTCATTTGATCAAAAAAGAATGCTCTGTGACTGAGAGGTTATAAGGTTGAGACAGCCCTAGCTGTAGAGATGAACAGTCGGTTCACGAGCAGTAGGGCGCACTCTAGAATGGGGACAGTAAGAGCTTCGTGGGCTTGGGATGGTAAGTGGAGTAATGCTCAAAAGTAGCTGGTCTCGTGCCTGGCGTGCGGACCGTGTGCGCGGCGTTATCAGCAGCCCTGCCTGGGGCAGTGGGAAACCGCCGAGTCTCAGCACTTATCTCTAGCTGCCTCCATTTCCACGTTCTCCTGACACTAACTGCGTCAGCACTGGCTGCCGGTTCTAAAGCCTGTGTCCCTCAGATTCCTGTCCCAGCCCTGTGTGCTTGGTTAGAGGGCGGTTAAGTGGTCATGAGTTAGTATCGTTAGGGGAGGGCAGAGTGGGTTTGGTTCTCATTTGTAAACACACGTGGTTGTAGGACCTGGTTGTTGTTCCGTCTCTAGCTTCAGTAATCTCACTTAAACCATCACATGTCAGGTGAGGCAATCCAGATACCTCTGTTCTTTGGACTTATTAGTTAAAAATGCCAACAAAGATAAACCTTCCCTCTCTGGTGCTTGAGCCTCTTCTGTCAAGAGATACAAGGTGCTTAACTGTAGAGAAAAAAATAAGTTCTCGTGAGTTAATGCCATCTTCCCATGGTAGCAGTCTCAGGAAGAAATGACTGGTTAGCACATAGCTAATCCCTTGAAACTAATTTTTCTGAGAAACAATAACTCCAAAATGGATTTGTTTCTGAGCCTTAAAATACAGACTGAGGCATCTTTAAATGGTCCCCCATTAGGCTCGAAACCATCTGCTCGTTTGCAGCCAAAGTATAAATTTTCCACTGTTCTGAGCACTGTGACGATGGCATCACTCCAGAGGGAGAAGTGGCAAGAATGGAGCCCTGCGGAAGGGCTCCCGCCAGCCTGCTCTGCGAGGCACTGCAAGTTCATTTCCACCAATTTGATTAAGGAACAAAGAACCAGGGGAAAATGGAATGCCTTTTCAAAACTGGGCTCCACTCTTCTGCTGTCCTCCTGGGCTTCAAAGGATTAAATCTCAGTTAATATGCCTTTATTGAATATCCATTTGCATTCGGACAGAGTAATTAGTCAGCTGTAAGACGGTTGTCAACGTCAATGTGATCTGCTTTTGAAAGGATATAAATAAAATGGGGAGGCAAGATTCTCTTACAGGAAAATTACTGGACAAAAAAGGTGGTGTGACGTTTGACACCAGAGTAGGCCTATGCTTCGCTTTGATTCTTAACGTAGTAAATCCTGGATTATATTAGTCATATTGTATTTATGCCTGTCCAGTTTGCCATACCCAACTCCCAAAGCATTACTACATGTAAATGAAATAAGGAATCCAAACGTTTATCGCCCGAGGCTATAGACAGAGGGTTGAGGTAATAATTCGTCTTCAGTGCACACACAGAAAAGTGACACGTGCCAGCAATTCGCCAATGTTACGGAACTTCTGTCCTAGGTGAACCAGCGAGGAAGGCGTTAGCTTCTGTTTGCCGTGTTACTAGAACTGCAGTTGTTTATTCAAGACTTGTCTGAGAAAAGTTACTCTTCCCAGCCCCTGGAATGATGTCCCATACCTGGAAACACTCTCAGAAAATATCTTCAGCAGGATGGAGTGGGCCGGGTACTGTTGCCATCGTGCTAGTTATGTGAATTGCATGACGTGGATTGAAAAGGCACATCGTGTTTTGTATGGTTTTCAAGAGCACATCAGAATAGTTTACTATGCTGCAGGCTCGGAATGTTTTAAATATAGAAGGACTCACAATATTCTAGTCATCAAAGCTTCCATTACAATCTAGGTAATAGATTTCAAATAGTGTTGTCTGGCAACATCAGATATGGGGCCAGCAAGAAGATTTTAATATTTTTAAATAAATTTTTTAAATGACAGTAATAGGTCATGTTTAAAATTACTTAGAGGAAAAATCTTTTTGCAACAATTTGGTAAAATACAGTTAAAAAACAAAATTTGTTGCCACATTCTTATTCCCTACTTTACCTCTCCCTCAGCATGTGTTAAATATGGTAGATTTGGGGAGGCAGGTAAAAAGTTAGATAATCTCATGAAACATAATACATTTTATTGTTCATTTTCCAAAGCAATTAACGTGGTAGAAACAATCCCAACTTCTCATTTAACACAAACAAAGGACTCTAATCACTCTCTTCCTGCTTCCAATTTTCTTCTTAAAGAATGAGTCCTCAGAAGTAATAATGCTGAAAAAAGAATTATATTCAAGGGTAACATAAAAAGTTGTAAAAAGTCAACTCCCCCTAAAATACTTGAGAGACACTTAGCTTTTTGTAATCTAATATTTTGTTAACACAACATTAATGCCAAGTGTGAAATATAAATTAGATGGGCTAGTTGATTTTTAACTTACAATTTAGTAATATACATATACTTTTGAATTTTTCTGGTTGTAATGGTTCTTTTATCGTATATTAAAATTAACTGGTAAAATTAATTCCAGTTCCTTACAGTAGTGAATTATAAGTAACGTAAACAACATTTTATATCTGGAGAAACAGGACTATGGAAGAGACAGACGAAGTGAAGAGCATTACTCCCCTGCTCCCGATGGCCAGGGTGCCACGGTCCCCTCCAGTTCCACCCTCCCTCCCCGGATGCTGCGTATTGGGGCCGTGGTGGTGGTGTGTGTATTTAAATCGGCTTCCCCAGACACTGTCGACTAGGTCCTAGTGAAGGTAACTCGGAAGCAAGATCAGTGTTGGACAGAGATTGTAACTAGTCAGAAAATACCCAGAGGTACAAAGTTTTTGCACTGTGCCCTTCCGTGTGGACTCCGCAGCCAGGAGGTAAGCGTGAAACGCTGGCGGGCGGGCGGGCCGTCCTGACCTCGGTTGTGGCAGGCGCCGTGGTGAGGGCCGCGAACGCTGAGCCTCGGGTTTCAGATGCAGGTTTGACAAGCATTTTATACACCTTCCGTGCCTCTTAAATAGGGCAAAAAGTAAAACATGGGATGTCGTACTGCCGAAAGAAGCAGACTGGGAAGTGTTGTATGTTGGTGAAATCATTCGTGCTGGTTAGAATTCTTAAGTCACCAGACTCTTAAGTTACACCTTTGAATTTCTCAAAGGAGCAAGCTCTAAGTTGAAAATCAAACCCATTTTCAGAATATGTACTGCTGGTTTCTGTAAGGCTCTATTTTCATTTGGTACTTTGACATGCAGAAATTGTCATTATGGACTATAGTAATGTAACTAAGGCACAATAAACAAACTGTAAGTAAATCAGTTTTTAGAAGGACTAAGATTCTTCTTCCACATCATCCGAGAACTCTGTGACCAAGAAGAGCTCATTATGGCGACGCGCTGTGTCGTTCGGCTTGCTTGGCTGGGGTTAGGGTTTGACATTTCCAGCTTGTGGTTTTATGTGGTGTCTGGACTTCGCCAGTGTTTTCATAATGACGCTTTCTTTTCCGTCAGGAACGTGTTGGTGGGCTCTCACCCTCTCACCTGGACTGCTCCCGAAGCCCCCGGTGGCCTCGCCACCTCCGTCCCTCCTCCCTGCTCCCCACTGTCCCTCTGGCCACACGTCTTGCGACACTGCCTCCATGTTACGCCCCTGCCCGGGACCTCACACGTCCACCTTCTTCAGGGGAAACCCAGCTTTCCTCGTGGCTGTGCTTCCCTCTCCAGCCGCGTGGGGCGTCCCGGGACACCCCCTGTCATTTCGCCTCGGCGCGTTCCCTGCTGGGTCCCCTGTGTCCGCTTGTCTTCCAGGAAATGTCTCGTCTTCTTGTGAGACTCGGGTCACCGCCGTGCTCCGTTGCGCTCACTGGTTCACATCTGCGTCCTGGAACAGGCCGCAGCCGAGGGTGGCTCGTCTGCGTTCTCGCGGCGCCTGGCTTGTGGTGGGTGTGCTAAAGGAAAGGAGACGTTACACCGCGTGACCTGGCGATGCCTTATTTGCATATGTTTTCCCACGGAAGGTGCGTGTGCTGCTGCTGGAGGCTGCACCATTGTCCTGGCCAAAGACCCTAGGGACAGACCGGGTCCCTGGGAGTCCGAGAAGCGTACGGTGGGAAAAACACATTTTCCTTGGTGTTAGAACGCCTGCAGTCGGTTTGGCAATCTCTCTAGGTCAAGGGACCTTAACCAGCGTTCCCGGAATTCATGAATCGGAGTCCAGGATCCCGGTCTGAACTCTGGCATGGAGCAGCCCTGCCCGCTTGGGCAAGTCTCATACCCTTTGCCTCAGTGTCCTCACCCCTAAGCTGAGGACTCGGGCCAGGCAGTCCCTGAGCTTCCCGCGGTGCTGCAGGTGGCTCCTCATGGAGACTCAGCGTGCGCGCTGCAGGGTAGGGCGACCTACGGGCTACTCCCCTGGGTGTTCAAATGACAGTCACGTGATCAGCCGGCACCATTGTGTCTCCATAGATGGGGCAGGAATTTGGGATGTTGTAAAGAATTTAGTGCTCACTTCATGTTTTTTTGGCTGAATTGTTGTGAACTAATTTGAACTTTTATAAAAAGACACAGTACAGCTCTGTGGGTAACTAGGGATGTAAAGAAGCAGTTTGCTTTTGGGAGAGACTTCTGGCACACCTGTCTTTAGAGTACATTCTGCATGATTTGGCTGTCATGAATTAGGTGTCAGGTAAGCCCCTCAGTGTCATTAACAACCAGTATTGCTCTAAGCCATGATCTGTGTGTAAGAGACAGTTCTCCATGTACCAATAACGTATCAGCATAACAAGGAGACTTGGTTCAAAAGCAGCAATGAACAGGCGCCGATGACTCTCTTTTTGCCTCTGAGGTTTCAGTATTGGCTCGCAACATTTAAAATTTTGCCTCTAAAAATGTGGTCAGGGTTCGTTTTAACTAAATATCCTGATGATTTATAAACGCCCTGAACACGGTGAGCGAAAAGCACTTGCACTTGGTGTTTCCATCTCCTGGGCAGCGAAGGCCCTGACTCAGCATGGGCCAAGTGTGGCCAGCTCAAGACACACAGACGCCGCCCCAGGGAGCAGGAGCCCTCAGCTGTCCTGGGCCTGGGCCGGAGGCCCGTTTGGGAGGTGCCGGAAGATGGCACGCAGTGGCCGCCATGGCAGATGGCATTCTTCCCGCTCCCCTGAGAGCTGTGTTCCTGTTAACTGCAAATGTGTTCGTGTTTATCACAGTAACATTCTGTGGTTAGCTGGCTCTCACGCCGATGGGCCCAGCTTCACTGTGACGATTTCTTTTTTTCTCTTTTTCTAAAATACACTTTCAAGAATGGGTAACATAATTATTTCACCTTAACTACTGTGCCACTTGAAGTAAATCAGAGGGAAATTGTTCTCTTCAGGCCCAAACAAGTAGGTAATTGCCTTTGGCAAAAGTAGCTGATGAAAATATAGCAATATCAGATAAATTTATGGCTAATTAGGCAATGGTAAGTATGCAGTTTATGTTGAAATTTTAGATCTTTGAAAAAAACTACTGATTTGAAAAGTGTTAAGGCGTGGTTTGCAGTTTCCCATAAATTAACAAAACGCTTTGAATCTTCATTGGGTTCACGGGAAGTCAGTAGGACTCCTGGGTGGAGGTGGCCAGTCCCACATCACATCTGGCCTTGCCCCTGTAAACTGCTTCAAGAATCCATAGGCCCTTCCTCTAGTCAAGATACAGCACCCTGTTTATCCCAGGATTCCTCCAGGTGGGGTTCCTCCAGGTGGGGTTCCCCAGGGAGGGTTTCTTAGAACTTTAGTGTTTAGAGTTCACCAAAGAATAGAGTTTCTTAAAAGTTGTAGTCACCCAAATCCTGCAAAACCAGAAACACTTTGCCAAGAGAGCCAAGTAACAGAAATTTGAATTTGCTGAAGATTGAAAGGATGTTAGGTCAATTTGCAATGAAAATTATGGCACAAATTTGAAATACTTTCTAAATCTTCATTTATTTTAAACCATTAAATGTTTGGAGATAATTCTGCTTGACGGCTTCATGTAGTCAGTACATGAAGAATTAGCATCAGGAGTTTCCACCTTAGGCACCATATTCATTTTCTATTGCTCTGTTACAAAGGAGCACAAACTTAGTAGCTTCAAGCAACACACAGTTATTCCCTCCTCTTCTGTGGGTCAGGAGTTTGGGCACCACTTAGCTGGGCCCCACCAGGCTCCAGGAAGACATTGACCGGGGCTTCGGTCTTGTCAGAGGCTCAGCTAGAGAAAGATCTGCTTCAGGTTTTCTGAGGCTGTTCACAGAATTCATGTCCTGGGGCAGTAAGACTGTGAGGCCCCATTTTCTTACTGATTGTCTACTGGGGGCCAGTTTTAGCTCCTGGAGTCCCTTCCCTGTGTCGCCCACTCCCCAAGCCCCTCACAGCCTGGCCACTTACTTCTTTACAGTTGGCCCTGAGGGTCTTTCTGCTCGGGGTCTCTGACCTCGTGGGTGGACTGAGCCCTCTTTTAAAGGGCTCACTACTCATTAAGCCCAGCACACCCAGGGTAAGCTCCCTTTTGGTTAAAGTCGGCTGATTAGGAGCACTAATTACATCTGCAAAATCCCTTCGCTTTTGTCATATAATCTGTCATTGGAGTGACATCCCATCACCTTTACCGTATGCTGTTGATCAGAAGCAAACTCACCTTCCGCTCACACTCGAGGAGGGGGGATTGTCCAAGACATGGATGCTGAGAGATGGGCATCTTTGGTGACCCCCACCCCAGGCACTCAGCGAATGTTCATTAACCTGAAAGATTTTGTAGAAGCCAGTTGTTGGGAAAGCAGAACACGTGTTCTAAGAAGAACTTTTGCAGTTGAGTTTATGGGTGAGCCGACCAAGCCTTTCTAAAGCAGTGTGGCTAGACTATTTCTCTGCCATTTGCCTCGGGCTTGGAATAAGATCAGGAGGTGTGTAGCACGGGAAAGCACTTCTTCACATCTTCTGGGGCACAGAGTACTCCCATCCATCAGCTCCACATCACCCCCACTCAGGCCCTGTTTGGTGATAGGCCACATCTGCTTCTCCCTTCCCCACACACCTGGAGCAGCCCAGCCTCTCATGCCGCCCTAAGCATCTTGTTGCACCCACACAGGCTGAGCCCACACCCGTTTCCCGTGTGCCCAGATGACCTTTCTTCTGCTCCCTCAGTCAAAACCACTCCGCTCAGTAAGGCTCAGCTCACTAGGAGTGGAGGAAGACTGACCTTCATGGCTGTCTGACAGCTGAAGAGGCTGAGTGTTGCTGTGTCGCTCTCAAGATTTTTAAATTTCTTGTGGCACCCCGTGAGTTCACTGCGTCTAAAAATGGTCTTTTGGACGTGTCTAAGAATGCCAGGGGAAGGCTAGGAAATAGAGGAAGATATTTGTACTTATCTTATTTATCACCTCTGTTACACTAATACTGAACATTTTTACATTTATGAAAAAGACTCCATTCTGTAATTAGAACGAAAAAGCCATCACGTAGAATCATCCAATTCTAATTCATTAATTTTTCCAAACTGAAAATAGTCTGGGGAATTTTGTAACAGTTCATTTTGCCTGAAACAAATTGAACCATGAAACTGCTGGTCTGTGAAATGATTGAACAAATTAAAAATGTGTGTAAACAGATCAAAATTAACAAGAGTTTAGCAGCAGAAGCAAAAGCCTGTTAACGAAAGAAGAGTCTTGAGCTGTATTTGTGGCATATTTTTGTGTTTGCTCCCCCCACCCCTTTTTAAAAACTTAATGCATCTTTACGCAGTGATTTAATGACAGAACTTGAGCCTTAGATGGGGACCTGAGATTGCAGAGCGCTTTGTCTTGTTTTTTGAAATGGGTCGTTGATGGCCGTGTGGCGGGAAGAACGTGTTTGATCGTGCCGGTCCCCGCTGTTTCACCCGAGTGGTAAGCGCTGCGGCCGGCCCGTCTTACTCCAAAAAAAAAAAATACTGTAGACACACACACATGCGCCACACGTGTGCACGCACGCAGTTCATGGGACCTCGATTACGGATGCTTTGAGGACAAAAAAAATCTTAATATAGTTTTTAAAAACCTAGTACTAGAAGCACTGACGAGGCATCAGAAGTACATGTACACGTGCACTCTTGTTCTTGAAAACAGAGGTGGACTCAGACCCCTGTGAAAGACGAGTGGGGAAAGGGAAGTTCTCGGCACGTGTGTCCTGCTGGACTCGCGTCGGCGGCGCCCCGCCCTCGGTCCCTCCCCCCATCACACGTGCGCCACACGCGGCCGGAGAGCCCGCGGAGCGCTTCGAGGGAGGTCACGTTTTAGAGGGGGAGCGCGGCCCCAGAGCCTCGTGACTTGCCGAAGCCTCCCAGCCAGCCGGCTTTCTATATGCGGTGTCGCTGGTTGGCCTGGCAATGTGTCCAGTTCTGCCTTCCGTCTCTGGGGACCGCTTAGTGGACTTCCTGTGGGAAAGTGAGTTCCCATGTCCCTGACACTTAAGACCATCTGACAGGACTTCCTAGCTTAAACGTACTCTTGTCCCCTCCAAAACACCATATTTAAAAAAGGAAAAATATAAGAAATGCATAAATCTATTAAAAATATTAGGAAACAAGAAAGTATACCATCTGCTAACTAAAAAAGGTCGAGAAATTTCTGTAAAATAGAAAAAGTAAGAAAGGTTGACAGAACCAGGGCAGAGAAGCTGCACCCCTTCAGAGTGGCCCCCAGAGGGAGGGCATTCTCTAGAGGAGGGGAACCAGGCCAGCACCCGGCAGCTCATCAAAGGGGCTCCCCTTCCCCAAAGAGAGAAGATTGGGGGGTCGTGAGAGGAGCTTTGGAACTGTAAGGGGTCTCCAAGTTACTCTGTACTTCAGGACCCACAAAGAAGGGACACAAGGAAAGGCCGTGGTACCCAGCGGTGGGAGATGCTAAGCCCGCATACCTGGGCTCTGTCGCGGCTCCTCGTCGGCTGCAGGCCACTCACCCGCCACCAGCATGCGCGCCCTGAAGGAAGCCAGGCTCTGGAATATGCGGTCCGCTAACACAGCCTACAAGGAGCTTCATGTCCCCATTCAGAGGGAGGGCACGGTGGGGACAGGGGGTAAGGGGAGAGGAAACCCCTGGAAGATGCCCATTCTCGTCACCCTGTTCTTCTTTCCTAGATGTGGGTAGTCCACCAGGGAACACCTAGTCTTTCAAAAATGTGGAGAGGTCACTTAGGAGCATCAGATATTTGAAAAATACCAATAGTATGAAAGGGAGAAACAGATACCAGGATGGCTCCTAATTTTTGACAAAGGCACAAAGACAGTGCAGTAGAGAAAGGATAGTCTTTTCAACAAAATGCTTAGAACAATTGGACATCCATAAGCAAAAATATTAACGTGGACCCGCCCTTCACACCAAAATGGTTCCTAGACCTAAACATAACACCGAAAACTATAAATCATCTTGGGACAAAAATGGCATAAAATCTTGCCAACTTAGCATTAGGCAAAGATTTCTTAGATACAACTCTTAAAGCACAATCCATAAAAGAAAAATATCGACAAATGACAGTAAATCAAAATTAAAAACATGCTTTTCAAAATCTGTCATTTATTTAATGAGAAAGCTAAAAGGAAAGCAGAAGAATCTTCTAGGAAACTGCCCTTGGGGGCCTCGGGGCAGGCGGTCACTCTCCCCGGGCTGTAAACACGCTGCATCAGGCAGTCAGCTGCCCAGCCCACTCTCCCACTGCACGCCCCTCTCCAGTGGGTGGGAGCCAAAGACTGGTACAGCCATAGTTTCCCAAGATCAAAAAACTGGTTATAGGAAAAGCCACAGAGGAGGTTACTTGCCTCGAATGCCAGAAAATATGGAAATTAAAGGAATTGGGAGGAACAGTGGTTTGGAGCTAAGTAGCCCTGAGTTTATATCCCAGGACCTAAACTTAGTAGCTGCAGGGCATGTGATCTGACCTTAGTGCAGGTCAGTGGCTGCACCTATAACGTGGGAAACACCCTAAGAATGGGAGATAAAGGACGCCAAGCGTCCCCCAGGCGCCAGCGAGGTGGCCTCCGCTAGCCCGCGCTGCCTCGTTCAGGTGTGAGCTGTGCCGGGCGATTGCTGCCCCTCTCGGCTTTTCTCCGCCAGCCCGGGGAGCTTGCCACGTGTGAAAGGGCGTGCACATGCGAGATGCTTGTGCGGATTGTTTTCTATAAACTAGTCGATGGTCTTGCTAGGAGAGAAGGTCCGGGCTCTAGCATTCTAGAGGGGATTAAACATTCCAGTGGGGGGTGGAAAAAATTCAAGAAGGAGGCCAGGAAAACAAATGTCCTGAAAAGGCTTAGAGTCAAGAGGTGAGGGTGGAAGAATTCGACACCAGGGAAAAAGAAAAATGCAGAGCTACTGGTGGTGTGTGTATGACAGGAAGGTTTTCCCATAGAGGGAAAAGCTGGACTTCTGATGGAAAAGCTGGACAAGAAGAAACACTCGTAGACGGGTCGGAGGAAGCCTGCTACTGCCCGTGAGGCCATGAGGCCCGGGGCGGGGCCAGCGGGCACAGCATGAAGCCCGCTCCGCCAAGCAGGAAGGACGTCGCCACTTTGGCACATATTTCTGAGATGTGAAAACAAGTCTGCCAGCACTCGTCAGCCTACCACTTACCCTAAACTTCCCTGATTCTCGTGAAAACGAAGTGTGATAGAAGAAGCCAGTTACGATACCCTGGGAGTGTTCACACCTTTCCCCTCCCGGGGAGGCCTTCTTCCTCTACTAGCTCAGTCCCCAGGCTTGCGTGTGCGGCAGAGTAAGCAGGGGCCAGTGTAGGGTGGAGGTGGCGGGCTTGGTCGCCTTACGCTGGTAAGGGCGGGTGGGAGAGGAGATCTGGGAGCGGAGCTGGGGAAGCGGAAGCCGGCGCCTGTGAGGGCTGGACTGAGGGGGCGTTTGCAGGGAGGAGACTGGACACCCGAGGTCAGCCCCCTCATGGGGCCAAGTGAGAGGCCACAGGGAGCTCAGCTCATAGGAGACGACTCGGGTTGCTTCTCTGCTGATGCTGGCACCCCGCGCAAGAGAGAGACCTGATGTTGTTTCACCTCGGGGGTCAAGACCTTATAGCCAAAAAGAAAGAGAAATAAATAGCTGCATGGAATGTCAGAGAACATACTTTGGGTTTCTAAATGAGGCTTAAAATACTGGAGCATGACAGCCGGAGGACGTACCTCAGAATACGCGAGAAGAATGAACTTGTCAGAAAATTGGCCAGTGCAATCAAGAGACGTTTAAATTATAATTCATGGGAGAAAAACATGCCCAGACAAAGCCTTTGGACGAGGTAGAGTTATCAACAGCAAAAATGTCATATTTAGTTGAGACAATGCCCAGTAACTTACAGGAGGACGTAGAATGATGAGATTTCGGCACTTTCATAGCCTGGGACATTTCTGGGTTGTTCACATGTAAAGAATGAAAGTTATTAAAGTGGACTCGGAGGCGGAGTATAACGGTGAATCCCTAAGTGGGCCTGCCCTTGGCTTGGGGGACAGCCCGGCGATGAGGAGCCAGGTAGGCTTTTGCTGTCCCCCACTCAGCCATCCTGGGTGTGTTGGCTTTCGTTCTGGTCACGGGGTGCCACAGCTCCAGGTGCCACATCTTCACACGTATGTCCAGAGGCAAGAGAGGGAAAGGTGGCTTCTCATAGAATCTCATCATATGAGAGAGGAAAGTCTTGCCCAAAAGTCCGCCAGCAGATTCACCATCAAGCCCCATTGGCCAGGAGTTGGTTACTAGCTCACGCCTGACGATAGGGGAGCACCTAGCATTTTTCACCTGTCGAGTGAAGACGGGATCATACAGGAAGAGGAAGTAGAGACCACCTGGGCAGGGAAGGATTAAGTAGCAGTAGACGGGAAGGTGTCTTATTCTGATGGACTGAAGTCTGCAGTGAGCTCTGAGGGTCAGGAAAATGCACACTGCGTGGGAGATGCACGAAATGAAGGCAGAAAGGGAAGATGTAAAGGTGCTGAGGACACTCGGACCGTGCCAGGCTGCGACGATGAAGGCCAGGCAGGGGCGCCTTACAGCTTAATCAGGATGAACCAAAGGCCTCACATTTGATTTTTTTAAAAAAATCGATCACAGAAAAAAGTAGAGGCAAAAAAGTCTGACCAAAGTACATGTGAGAACAGCAGGCCTGTCTGTTTGGCTGCAAGTTCAAATGAGCTGGAAGCGAGGCTGCCAGAAACGTTTACGTAACCGGTCGCAGGAAGAAAGTAGTGTCCAGAACAAAGGGGCGCGACCCCAGGGCCTCCGGGGCCCGGCCTGGCCGCCTCCCCTGCCCAGTCTCGTTCTCCGGATTTTTCCATCACTCTTATCCTTCGGCATCACACTCTCGCTGCTCAGAAAGCCCCTCTCAGTGACTGCTCAGCAGACCCCTTCCTTAGATGAACACTTGGTCAAGTGCTTCCCCTGCCTTTCCTGACCCTTGCTGGCCCCAAGTAGAGTCGCTCACTGCCGCCTCGTTTCCCTACCGAGCTCCTGCCTAGAGGTGACTGGCACCTCAGCCCTGTGCCCCGCGCTGCTGGACCCAGGCTCCACTCTGGGGGGTTTGCAGGGTCCCCGGTGTCTGCAGAGCGTGTGGCACGAATGGCTGGTATTCATGACTGTGCACTGGTCTAAGGAATTAGTAAGTGAATGTTCCAGCTGTATTCTGGGCTCACTCGGACTCGGACTCGCCCCTGGGATCTCGTCCAAATGCAGATTCCTGTTGAGCAGGTCTGGGGTGGAGCCCCGGGTTCTGCCTTAGGGCTGCAGTGTCCTCAGGCGGAGGGGCCTAGGCAGAACGGGCCATAGAGGCAGGTTCAGGGCCTCTGCCAGGTGCGTCAGCGTGGTGGCCAGAGGCCCAGGCGTCTCCTGCATTCTCCCAGGGGCTGCAGGTTCTTCACAGCAGGTAGCACAGATGGCCTGATGTTAAATGCCGAGAGCGAACAGCGTCCCAGGAGGCACGGGCTCGTTCTCCAGGTGTCGGCGTGGTGGTGGGCCGGTGCGCCTGGTGAGGGCCTCGCTTGGGACTAGCTGTCCTCTCATTGCGCTGGGGCCTTTTGGCTCTGACTCACCCGCTGTTCTGTTCCATTTCCGTCCAGTACATGTTTTCCTCGTGCGGTCAGCCATCGCTTCCTCCAGCCTGGGACGTTTGGCCGCTGCATCGTGCATGCCTGGGGAGTGACTGCCTTTTTTTTTTCTAGCGTGCTGAGGAAGTCGCGATACCAATGCCAGCTCCTTCCTGAAAATAAGAGAAGCTCCTTCCCTTCCAGGGGTTCTCATGGCCTTTCAATTAAGCCTGCTAAGCCAGAGCATTTTCTGTGTGCTTTGACTTCTCTGGAATGCTCAGTTCAAATGGCAACATATACCTATACCCACAACCTGGTGTGACTGCATGATTACTTATTCGGCGCAAAGCTTGTTTGACTTGTCAAAGGCAACTTATGGGAACGTCAATGTGCTTCCTCCTCCTGCAGCCACATAAATGAACCGAGTCAGCTGTGGGCTTTGCTAGGTGAGACAGAATCACGTCACTAAAACCTGGCCATGTGCTCCTGAAACATTTATTCTGTCTCCTCATAACAAGCTGACTTGCTGGTCATTCTAGGTGGCAGGCGAAATCCATTTATCTTCTACAACTTTGATTCCCTGTCAGCAAACGACTTATCCCTTCCGCTCTCTGCCGCTCTGGGCTTCACGTGAGAAACCGGAGGCGGTGGTCGAGGAACAGCTGCGTATTCGAAGGCCTGTTTCACTCGGCACCGATTAGCTGGACCGGCTCCTGTTTCCGGACAGTGGAGCGAGGAGGGGGAGTTCCGCCACACTCCGGAAGCCGGGAAGCCTGTGTCTGCAGCCGCACGGCCTCAGCAGGCGCGTGCTGGCCCACGGTGTAACCCGAACTGTGACCGTCATCTCTGTTCCCAAGGTCCGACTAAAGAGAGCGCTGATCACATGGGCCAGGCACCATCTTTCTAGAATTTTCCAGTTTCCGAAAAGCGTAATGGGGACAAAAAAGGAAGCCATTGCTACTTTCCAATCAAAAACTACAGCCCTGCTGAGGAGAAGGGCCCGTCCGTGAGGACAGGGCCACCTGCAGACGCCCAGCCTATGGCAGGTCCCTTTCCCCACCGGCGAGGGGCAGTTTTGGTGTCTCAGACCAGGTGCCAGGGGCTCCCTGCATAGAGTTCAAAAGACTCTCCAAGAGGTCTTTTCTTTTTTATTTTCAATTCCTTCCCCCCCTTTTTTTTTAAGTAGTATCTTATTGCCTACAGGAAGGAGACACTGTCAGCCAGAAACAGGAACTTTTAGATGTTTTCTTAAAACTGTTCTAGACCGGGTCTTCTGCTCTCATTGGCTTAAAAGAGCAGGCGAGTCCTTGAAAGGAAAGGACCCAGTCCTCAGGCGGGCTCCTTGGGCTCCGACAGGACAGCCCGGTCCCTTGTCCACGGCCCAGGCGTGCGCCGGGAGAAGGACGGTTTCTGAGAAGATGGAGAAACGACGTGAGGGACGAATTTCATGCCCGTTTGATCTAGTTAATCCATAAAAATAGTCGTGAGCTTCAAAAATTACCTGACTTATCCCTAACTCCACCTGTCACAAGGTTTGGCCCAGGTCCCTCTGCCTGGGGGAAACGTGGTGTAGAGAGAGCGTGCCGGTTCCCTGGATGGGTTTCTGTGACCATCGCCACCAACCAGGACAGCGTGTGCCACTTCGGCTCCACATCTCGGAAAATACTGACTAGCCGCCTGCGTGTGCTCGACACCCCACAGCGGCAGCGAGGCGTGTTCGGCGAGCGCGTCGTTTACCTCCCCGTGAGATCGGAGGCCTTACCTGCTCATTTTGATCTTGCTGAACACATCGGCTGAATTATAACTTGCCTGGCTGTTTCGGGAAGCCGTGGCGCTTACTCTTCCAGTATTTATGGAGAGCCCACTTGGCAGCACCGTGGTACGCCCAGGGGGTAGAGTCCTTGGGCTCTCCAGAGATCACATACTGGGTGGACTGGAACATTTCAGGCAGAAAAAATATGTATGTAAACAATGACAAAAAAAACCAGGATGAGTGGAGTGCAGGGATTAAACTAGAGGGATGTGAAGGTGGCAGGCGCTCCCCTGGGCTGAGTGATCAAGGACTTGGTGGTGGCGGGGGGTGGAGGGGTGGCCGAGGATCAAGGCTCAGGGACAGGGCAGGGCAGGGAGGCAGCCCGCAGGCCACAGGAGCTGGTGGCTGGGACTCAGAACCAAGGCTGGAGTGGCGACAGCGGGGAAGGGTTCAGAGAAGCAGAGGGGCTGGCGTTTTCGTCCAGAGCCTATGGGAAAGCTCTGCGGTGGCATGTCCTGGCCCTGTTTTAAAACACGGCTTGATCTGGTTTTGGACGAGCGTGGGGGAGTCCACGAGGCAGTTCCAGTGTAGCAGGGGTGACAGACCCAGGGTGGGAGATGGGAGGGGTGGCAGGTGCTTGGCAGGTGGAGTCGAAGGCAGACCGAAGACAGGGCAGGGCCACAGTGAAATTCTGGTCTGCGTAGCCGGGTGGCTGAAGTCCCTAGGATGGGGCGGCTAGGGGAAGAGCTGGCTGGGGTGGGGAGGTGGGGTTCAGAGCACTGGCGAGTTTGGTTGTCAGCAAGCCTCGCCCTTTTACATTTTATCAAATGTGAAAAGGAGCCAGGCCCTCCAGGAGAGGTGGCAGACAGAATTCCAGCGCGGCCCAGTGGCACTGGTGCCCGCTGGCATCGCCAGGCCCGGGCAGCTGGAGTTCGTAACTGGGGTGTCAGAACGTGTTCGGAGTACTGCTGTTTGCGGCCAGCTTCCCGCCAAGTCGAACAAAAGTGGTCTTTGTGAGAATAGGGTACCCCAGAGGGCCCGTTCTGTACTTCCCGCTTTTCACCTGAATTGCCAGACCTTGCTCGGTTCTGCCCTGACCCCACAAGTTGCTGAGCCTTGTCAGCGACACAGAGAGAGAAGCTCGTGCTCGCCGGGGCGCGCGGGTGCCGGGGTGCAGCGGGCAGGCTCCCTCCCGCTCCCGGCAGAGCTGGCGAAGAGGCTTCCTCTCGGGCAGTGGTTCACCCCAGCTGCAGGGTAGAAGCACTTGGGGGAGCTTTCAAACCCCTGCTGCCCAGGCCACACCCCAGGCCAATTAAATCAGGAGGGAGGGGCTGGGGAGGGAGGGGCTGGCGACTGGTGCTGTCAGTGCCCAGGACAGTCTGGGCCCCAAGTTCTCCATGAAACAGGAAGCGATGGATGCTCAGGCCCTTTCTGTCCTTTGGCCAAGGGCTGCCCAGGTGCAGAACCTCTGTAGCTGGTGAATTCCTGACTACTACAATAGGAAGATCCCCAAGCTGATCATGGCCCAGCTCGGGGGACTCTTCACTCCAAGCCTGGGAGGGTGAGAGGCCGTCCCGGGGCTGCAGGAAGCTTTGCGGGTCTCAGAAAACGTTTCCACTCTTCTCCGAGAGGAACAGGGATCCGCTCACGCATTCTTTCTCAGGTTAGCTGCACGTGTGGCCGGCGCGCGTAGTGATTAGGTTCCTATTATGATCGTTACTAATAGTGATGCAAAGAACCAGTCTGCGCTTTTTAAAAAGTAATTTGGAACATGAATATTTTAATGATTCATGAGTTGGGGGAAGATTCTGTTCTCCATCTGATACTTTTTGTAGGAAGTAAGTCAGCGCTATTATCCTGCTTACATGTTTAATAAGGTTTTAATTTAAGAATCCCAGAGAAGCCAGATTCATTTTAAAGGGGATAACGTTGCCCCCTGCCCCACCCCCAACCCCCGCCACCACTACCCCCGGACAGGGTGGCTAAGGAGAACTAAACAGCTGAGCTGCGAGAGGTGGTTTTGGGCCCAGCAGTAGCCACACAGCCAATGCCACCTGGAGCTCAGCCGGAGCCCAGAGCGTGGCCTGGAAGCCGTCTGCCATAACCCTGTCTGCCATAACCCCGTCTGCCGTAACCCCTGCGACCAGCTTGCTTAGAGAGACTTCCGGGCCTGAGGTGATCCGTGCACAGACTTCCAGGGCTTGTTACAAGCTCAGAGTCCTGGCTCCACTGTGGAGCTGTGAGTCAGCCTCTCAGGGAAGGGCCTGCGATGTGAGTCTGCCGTTAACAAGGGCTCCGGATTCTGAGTCCCCTCGGGGCTGAACGATCATGTTCCTTCGGATCAGAAGTGCTGTGCTTCTAGAGTTAATTCTGCCAGCGCTCGCCACCTCCCCGGTAGAGGAGGATGTAGGAAGCACGCAGGGCTGGGGCTGGGGCTCAGCCTCCCGGCTCCTCATCACCAGGAGGGTGGGTGATGGGTCCTCGTACAAGTTGCATGACAGCAAACCGAGGCCATCCAGACCCACGAGCAGGAGACAGCAGTTGCTTTACCGGAGAGAAGAGAAGCCATCTCAAGGCCAGATGGCTTCTGATGCCACCTTTCAGGCAGGAGCGGTGGGGGCCGGCCCCGTCTGTACAGGAAAGGTTTGCATGTGCCTCACAGACCTCAGAACCAGTGTGGCTCCGTTTCAGGCCAGCAGGCTGTCGCAGCGGTTTGCTTGGGTTTTCTTTGGGCTTTCGCGACAGGTTTTCAGTTCTGGTCCTGCCATTCACTCAGCGTGTCCAGCAGGGGAGTACAGAGACACAGAGACAAGCCGAACTCCAGCTTCCCCCACAACCCGGTGAAGGCCACCAGGAGCACAGTGTTCCCAGGATATCCCCTTCGGTGATCACAAAGCTCCAGGAGGCAGATCAAGCCCCGAGGGACCCAGCCACAGAGGGAAGGGCTGGGCTAGGGGTGGGCTTGGGCCAGCCCACCAGACCCTGGGGCCTGATCACTTGTCTTCAAAAGAAGCCTTGCTGTAGGACAGGAGAAGGAAGGACAGAAATGGGGACAGGTCACTTGTGCAGTCTGTCCCTGCCTCCTGGCCTGAGGCATGAGAAGATTGTGGGGTCCCTGGCCGTCATCCTGCCCTTGCTGCCAGAAGTGCAGTTCAGTGTAGACAGCCCCTTGACCTCCCAGACACGCCCAGCCTCTTAGCAGCTGCCCTCGGCAGGGCAGGCAGTGCAGGTGGGGAGGAGCGGCGGAGAGGGTTTGAGTCCAGACACCTCCCAGAAGGTGCACTGAGGTCGCTTAGGGCCGGGTCGTTCAGGGGAGAGGGCCTGCCAGAGGGAGCTCGGGGGAGAGGGCCGGCCGCGGGGGAGGCGGGGGCAGGAGGCCCGTCCCGTGGGATCTGCCAGATTCCTCTGCCGCCTGTGCCGAGGACAGCGGGCCCCAGCCAGAGCCATACACATAAATGGGGACGGGGCACGACTCGCACCTCGAAAAGAGTCTCAAAGGCCCTTTGGATCACAACCCATTTCGATTTTCCTCTGTGGAATGCTGGGGAAGTGTGGCTGGAAGATTCCGTGACAAGCTAGGGAATGCTTTATCCTCATGGTTCTACTTTAAATTTATTTAGCCTTTAATTTCTTAGGGTTACTTGTCAAATCTGAAAACAGATTCCTCTCCCCCCTCCCGCTCTCCCTCCCTCATTAAAAGGCATTTTAAAAGGTCGAATAAGTGTTGGATGACACCAGCTGGCAGAGTCCGCAGTGAATCCCGGCCGGAATGCTCGTTCCCCTGGTTGGGGTATTTTACATCGGTGACTAGGCGAAGTGAGGACAGGAGTGTTAGTGACAGAAAAGGTAGCAGACGCGAAAAGTAGCTTCTGGGGAGACTCGGGCGACATGGCAGTTCTGCTCTCCAAGTGTGTGCGCTAAATCAGACCGTCTCGTCGCCCTGCCTGGCTGAAGGTTACGTACACACCGCAGCCGTGGGTCGTTTGGGCAGGTGTGTCCTTGGGCCAGCGTCGACTCCTGTGCCCACCCTCTGCTCCAGGCCCGCCGAAATGCTGCATCCCCTGCAGGAAGAGTCCACACACACCCCCCTAAAGCTGTCCGCTAAACCCTGCTCCCACGGTTCCGCCCACGTGTCCAGACCCGGGCTCTGCTCTCAGGAGGCCTGGGCGGCATCGGAAGGCCACAGCTCCTCCATGAAGGGCGGGACCCCGGGCCGTCACTGCGGTGCCACCACTTGGGCTTGCGTGGCTCACCCAGGGTCCTGTGTTCTCTCGACAGCAAATGAAGCTCACGGCGGAGAAGCTGAAGGACGAATCGAGGGAAGAAGGTGGAGAGAAGTCGGCGGGCTGAGCGCAGGCCGAGGGCCACCCGGCGCAGCGCGGCGGCTCTGTGCGGCAGGCTCCCCGCCCTCCGCGGTGTCCAGACTCTGGGCTGGGAAAGGGCCCAGCTCCTGGCAGTTCCCTCCCAAGCCCCGCCCCCCACACGCCCCGCCTGGCTCCAGAGCCTCTGCTGCCACCAGCTCCCCGAGCTGCCCTCATGGTGACCACGCCTGCCCCCGCCACGGCCCAGGGCCCCATGGGGCCAGGCGGCGGGTCGGGGTGTCGGCCCACCGTGCCGTCACCGGAGCCACTCTGGGGGCGCTTCCCTCCCAGCCTCAGCTGAAGGGGGGGGGGTACGGCGTAGTGTGTTTCCAGCACCCGACACCCGAGCACCTCCTCCCGGTCCTGCCCCGCACGTCCGCAGACCCGTTGTCTGAGCGGCAGTAACTGAGCTATTAAAGGCCACGCGCATCTCCGCAGCTGCTTCCCACGCGTGGACGAGGAGCCCAGGGCGGCCCGTTCGAGCGCGAGCCGAGGGTGGGGCTGGGCACCTGGGCGCCCCCCCCCACCCCCCGTAGCCTGCAGCCAAAGCCCGGGCAGTCCCAGGAGGGGGGATTCCGCTGCCAGTGGAGCCCGCCCCTCGGTGCCAGGCGAGGGCCAGCGGCCACACCCGGCACCCTGGCGGGGCCACGGCTGCGGAGGAGCAGCCGGTCTTGCCCAGGGCCGCTGTCCTCCTCCCTGCCTGTGTCCGCACGGCCGCATCCTTCACAGGCACCGTAGCCCACGTGGGCTGGCGCGGCCCCGCTCAGGCGCCAGGCCTCTGGACAGCGGCCCGCGAGCCGGCGAAGCTTCGTCTGCGTTTGCGGCCGCCCCCCAGCCTCGGCTCCACCCCACATCCTCAGGCGTTCGATTCTCTTAGGAGCACCGGTCCCTGGTGCCGCAAGGGTTGGGGACCGCCGTTCTAGACACAAGGCAGTGACTGGCTGTGGTCTGGCGGTGAGGAGCACCCCGAGAGGCCTGGGCCTCGCTTCCTTTTCCCGCCAGCTGTTGAAACTGCCTCGTGAGACAGCCAGCCTGCCCCCACCCGGGCGCATGCCCCTCCCGGCAGACCCGTGGGCCCTTCCCCTCGGAAAGCCGCAGCTGCCTGGGGAAGAGCAGGGAGGGGCCGAGGGGCCTCAGATTCTAGACCCGCCTCTCCCCCAGGGGCCAGCGCCGTGGTTCCCATCTTCACGTCAGGATGGGGGTGGCCCCAGCAGCCCCTGCAAGCGTCCTGGGGTTGGGAGCCCCAGCTCTCCTGTCTGCCACTCGTGGCTGGTCAGTCAGTCCCGCTGGACCATGGCCGTCCTTGCCCCGCCCGTGTGGTCCGAGGCGCTGCGCGGCACAGGTGTTCAGTGGTGGTTCCATGCTTGCCCAGTGCTTTCTAGAACATGCTCATGCTTCAAAACACCCGCGAATGGCTGTGACCACTGTGGTCCTGATCCCCAAGTCCCCGGAGCTCCCTCGCGGTCCCAGCCTAGGCACCTGCGTGTGCCAGGAAAGGATGACGTTCGGGTGGGAACCCAGGGTCCAGCTCTTCATCTTCCCCGGAGTCTGGCTTTGGGGGCCAGTTGCATGAATACCGCTGGGTGTGAGGCATTGGGTCTCGGATGTGAACCCCATCAGCTCATCTCCCACCTGAGAGCTTCCAGCTGGCTCTGGGAGCCACCCTCTCTCCGGGTGGCCCTCCTCACCCTGTGAGGTGCCTGCACAGCCCCCAGGTCCCTGCGCCTGACTATCATCCTGGAAGCCTCCTTCTGCCCTGCCTCGGTCTGACCAGGCAGAACCACACCACTTAATCAGGACAAGACAGTCGTGCCTGGGGAGAAAAGAGCCATCTCCACAGGGACCGGGCCGTGGGCCACAGCGGGGAGGAGGATGGATGTGGGGACAGGTTGGGTCGTGTCAAGAGGGAGGCTGGCAGGAAGGGTGCGCTATGTAGGTGCCCTGGGCCCCTAGAGGTCCTCTCAGTGCTCAGAGGGGGTGGCATCGAGCTCGTGGGAGGTGCTCAGGAGCGGGGGTGCGAGGGGCCGAGGCGTGTCCTTCACCGTCCCCCACCTCGCGGTCCTGACCATCGTAACTGAGGGAGCCAGGCAGGACACCGCCGTCCCTCCCGGCACCCGCGCCCCGGCCGCGCACGTGAACACGGTGCTCCCCTCTGTCCGTCCGGTCACTGGGTGTGGGCCTCGCGGTAACGAAAACACGGGAAAGAGGTTCGATGGCGGTTTCCCTTGAGCTTGCAGCACAGATCACACCGACGACTCGGCCTCTCCAGACCTTTGACGACGCTGCGAACTTCCTCAGGAGGGGAGGACACGGTGCGAAGCATCAGGTCGCGCGGCTCCGTCCCCCTGCTCGTCCAGCCCCCGTTTACACCTGAGGCCCGAGGCCCAGGCAGGAGGATGCAGATGGGGCCGAGCTGGTCAAGGCCGGGTCTGCTGGCCGCCTGGAGGAGCAGCCCCCGCCCCAAGTCTCCCACGGGCACCGGCCTGCACGGCCAGCCGAGGTACGGAGAGCATGCATGCACCAAAACGTCACATTAAAGCGCTGCTCAGCCACCAGGACAGTCAAGGGCGCGTGCCGAATGTTACCCGGAGGGCAGCTCGGCAGTGTAGACACGACGCGTACCTCCCCTTACGTCACTGTCTGGCCTGAGAAGCAGAAACCGCATATGTCTGCACCCCAGTGGGGGCCGGAGAGCCACTCAAAGTGACCTCTGCCCCTCCCGACCCCAGATCGCGAGGCCAAAGACTGGCCTTTGCAGATGGAGTTAGCTAAACAGAGACGGGGAAACCAAGAGTGAGTGTGAGGTGTACAGCGCTCTCCAGGCTCGGGGTGCCCCGGCCGTCCACAGTGCCCTCGGGGAGTGGCCGGCTGCAGCAGCTGCCCAGCTACGAGTCGCTCTGCGGGGACGGAAGGAAGCGGGCTGGGAGCCGCGTCAGTAGCCTGCGTGGACTCAGCGGTGCGGCAGACTTCCGCCCACGCCGTGCCCACGGTCCAGGCGTTTGCTTCCTACGCAGACACGCGGAAGATACTGATTCCTATCAGACCACGGGCGTCTTGGGGGTCGAGAGACCCTTCCTCCCATCTCAGTTACCTCCCAGGTGGCGGGTCCCAGGGAATAGCCATCCGGTCCAGGGAAGTTTCGGCTTGCTGGAATTCTCCGGAAGTGCTGTGAGACCAGATCTCAGACCCTGAATCCAAATGATCCCTCATCACAAGGAACAATAAGCTGCCCTACTTGGTCTCATTTATATGTCCACGATCCCCTAAGACCAGGTGTGCCACAGAATTGGAGTTTTTCAGGCATTTGGTAGCAAGGTGCATCTACATGTTAGGTAGGAGGTTCATGTGGTTTAAAGTGGAACCCTCTAGTCCAAGGCCTTAATTTGCTCTGCCCAGCCCTCTGGTCAAGGGTCAAAGGCAACGTCAAGAGCGTCGTCCACTCTCCTCTCTCCCCGTCCAGGTGGGCCACCTGAGGAGTGGGCCCTGGGATCACAGGCATGGCCCTGGGCAGGCCCCAGTGCCCCCGCAGCGACACGGGGCGGTGCGCCCCCTGCCCATCCTTTTCTGTGGGGCGCTGCCACAGCGACACCCACACGTTCACTGTGACCATGTCCACTTGTCACCTGATACCTCGGGCCCGCTCCTTTCGACCGCAGAGGAGCCTCTGGTGCTCAGAGCTGATGCGCAGAGTGCTCGGCCCCAAGACGTCCCCAGGCTCGCCCGCTGGCCTCCCGCGCTGTGGACCCTCCGTTCCTGGCTTCCTCGGTGCTTTCTCTCGCCCCCACGCTTGAGATGGACCCTGGACTGCTCTCTCTGGCCTGGGCCGCTCTCTCTCGGCCTGTCTTCTCACCGAAGTCTCCCGTTCTCACGGTCGAGGCCACCTCCTCCACGCTTGCAGGTCACAGATCTATAAAGCTTCCCTCAGTCAGGTGCATAACCCGCAGGGCCCACTGTAAAATTAAAATGAAAACCCTCATTCAAAAGTCACTAGGAATTGCAAGACAACAGACTAAACAGAGCATTGAACTATATGGGGGCCCCAAGTGACTACCGGCCATACACAGTGTGATAGCGAGGCAGCCTATTCCCACCTTAATGCCGGCATTCTGCTCGGCAACAGCTTCTAGCAGTGCCCCCAGGCCTCTGACTCTCCCGGTCTTCTAAGCCCGAGCCCCTGGCCTCCCTGTGGAAAGGTACAAGCAGCAAAATGGATTCTTCTCTTTCAGCAGAGTCCACTGCTGTCCCCTGTACCTCCCACAGGAGCCGACAATCTGAATCCTGCTCAGCTACTCTGTCCCCTGCACTAACTCCTCGCCTGACTCACCCTCTGCTAACGGCCTTGACCCTGACACCATCTCTGATAATCATCTGCTGCTAATCTAAGCTTGTTCCTGCCCCCAAAGGGGTGTTAGGGACTCACAAAGACCAAGATCCATTTTTTTTCCTCTTCCTGATATCCCCACCTGTAACGCCCCGCTTGGAGTAAGGTGTCCTCTAAGTGCTCAGTCCTAGAGTCGGAAGTCCTCAAATCGGTGCCTCCCCAGCAGTCGGTGTGCTTGGGCCCCATTTCCCCTTCTCATCTCTCCTAACCCAGAGCCCAGGAGTCTGAGGGTCCCCATCCCTGCTTGCCCACTGTGGGGGCAGAAGGGCAAAGGGGCAACCTGAAGTCTGTGGCAGAGCTAGCCAGCTCTGGAGAGCTGCAGTCTTGGAGCACTGATCAGTACAGGTGTGCAAGAAATCTACCTGAAGCTGGAGGAAGAACCCCTGGCAAGCAGTAGGCCGAACAATGCTTGGAACTTACAGGAAGCTGGGGACAGTTCATGTTCCCGGTAGCCAGAGTTGAGAGACTTCAGTAGAGTGCTCAGAAGGACGTCGCCTCCATAATGAGCCAGTTGAGTCCTAAAGACTGCTCTGGGATCTGTCCTGATACACTTTAAAAGCAAGACCCAAAAGAATCCAACTGATTCTAAGTAACTATGCCAGAAGAAAATCAGACAGTTTTTACATGAATATTTGAAAGTTCAGCACTCAACAAGGTAAAATTCAGCGTCCAGCATTGCAATAAAAAAAAAAAGTCTACCTAGAATTCTATGAAAACATCCTTCATGAATAAAGTAAAAATACTTTTTCAGTCAAGCAAAAGCCGACAACGTATTGTCAACAGACCTGCACTATAAGAAGTTTTAAAGATTTTTAGAAGGAAAATATCAAAATGTGCATCTATCCAAAGAAATGAAGAGTGCTGTAAATGATAAAGATGTAAGCAAAATAAAAGACTTTCCCTCTCATGTTTCGTCTCTTTAAAAACTACTTAAAGCAAAAACATGCATATGGAAAAATACAATGTATGACAGGAGGCAAATGGAAGTATACAATTAGAAGTTTCTTACATTCCGCAGGAAGTAGCATTATTTTAAGGTGGGCTGTGAATACGTATATTATCTCTCTACAGCAAGAGCTAAAAAATAAGAGGTATAACCAGTAAGTCAATAAAAAGCACTGAGCTAAACCAAAAGAATGTAGTGAAAGCAGGAAAAAGAAATGAAAAACAGATGAGACAAATAGAAAACTGGAAAGATGGTAGATTTAAACTCAACCATGTGAGGGAGGATCACTTCATAAGTTATATAAGTACACCTGATATAAGTACACTAATATAATACTGAATGTCAACTGTCACGGAAAAAATAAATAAACTCAACCACGTTGATAATTACACTAAACGTAATTGGTCCAAACACTCCAAATGAAAGTCAAAGATTTGCAGACTGGATATAAAAAGCAAGACCCAACTCTATGCTGTCTACAAAGCAAAACTAACAAAATATTTTAAACGTAAAGACAGGTTAAAAGTACAAAGAAAGAAAAAGACATACTTCTACAAGTCAAGGAAAGCTAGGGTGACTATATCAATATCACACAAAGCAGACATCAGGACAAAGAATAATGTACCAGAGATAAAGAGGTACGTTTCACAATGATGAAAGGGATCGATTTCCAAAAAAAAAAAAAAAAAAAATCTTACATGTGTACATTCCCCTAAAAACAGAGCTTCCAATTTCATGAAGTAAAACTGATAGAACCAAAGAAATAGGCAAGTCCACAATAACAGCTGGATTTCCACACTACTCTCTCGTTAATTGGTATATAAGATAGAAAATCAGGGTATAAAAGACTTGAATATCATCATCAATCAACTTGAACTGACAGATATAGAACACTTTACCAACAATAGCACTTTTCAAGCACTTGAGAAGCATTCACCAAGATAGGCCATTAGCCGGGCCATAAAACAAGTTTTAATAGGTTTTAAAAGACTGCAAATATACAAAGCATGAATTCTGACCCGAAGAGAATTAAATTAGAAATGAGTAACAAAAACTTCTGTGAAAAAATCCCAAATATGCAGAAATTAAAACACCTTTCAAAGCATACGAGTTAGTCTTTTGAAAGGATTGCTTAGCACTGCCCAATGGAGAGTAGACGAGAGAAACAAGGGCAAAATGACCCTTTAAGGGGCATTTACGGTTGTCCAGATGAGTGACGATGGCATCCTGGATCAGAGCAGTAGCACCGGAGGTAATAAGGGGCCAGTTTTTGGTGACATTTGCTGATGGTTTAGATGTTGGGATGAGTAAAAGATGACACCAACATTTTTGGCTTGTGCAAAACTAATGAAGTTTCAGAGTTGCTGCTTCTGAGGTGGGGAGCGTTGAGGGGTAAGGATCTGAAGGGGGAAATTAGTAGTTTTGGGCTTGCAAAAATTGAGATGCTTGTTAGACATATCTGAGTAGCAAAGCCGACTAGGTAGTTGGAACCCGGTGTTCCCGGGGGAAATGCAGGCTCGACGTTTTCAGATTCTAACAGCATGTCAACATTAGACTGTGTGGGATCGAGACCACAGGTAGAACAGGGATCCAGAGCAGAACCTTGGGGTATTTCGAGATTAGAGGTTGGAAGAATGAGACGCTGGTGGACTAAAGAGCCGCAAGGTAGAAGTGGGGTCCCGAACCATGGGAAGTTTGCAAGGAAGAGTGAGGGACTCACCAAATGCTAACACAGGATTGAACCGCCCCATGGATCAGTGGTTGCCTGGGGCTGAGGCTGGGGGGTTGGAGAGAGAGGGAGAACGTGCTCATGGGTGTAAGATTTGTTTGGGGGTTTATGGTGATGGTTGCACAACTCTTGAGAATATGCTAAAACCACTGAATTGTAGTACAATTTCAATAGGTAAATTGTGTGGCATGTGGATTATATGTCTTTGTGTGTGTGTGTTTTTTTTTTTTAACTGACATTGGATTAACACATGGAGGTGACTGCCGACCTTGAGTAAAGCAGTTTTGGTGGGATTATAGCAGCACCAGCCTGACTGGAAAAGGTCAAGAGACAGTGGAGAAGAGGAAGAGAGAAATGTGGTAACAGCGAGAGAACGACAAAACCATTCTTTAAAGACAGGGGAATAAAATCGTATTTGCTGCGTGCCGTTAGGAGCGATGTAGTGGAGAAGCCAAGGTCCGTAAGAAGGACAAGTCCTCAGGGCTGCCTCGCAGCTGTGAAGTTTGCAAAGGAACCCACCTCGGGGTCACACTGCCACGAGGAAGGGCAGGGCGCGTGGATGCGCGCAGAGGGAGGGTGGCGGGCGTGGGGCCTTGGGCGGTTCCAACGGCTTCGGTTTATTCAGTTGTTATGGAGCATGGTGACCAGCCGAGTGAGGAGAGCAGGTGAATGGGGGAAATGAAGGATAATGACCGGGCCGCCTTGGGGCCCCGCTGAGCCTTGTGATCACAAGGTTAAAGTGAGGACAGTGAAGACTGTACTTTTCGGTCACATGTGGTGATGCAGGGGCTCAGCGTCCAGCCCGGGTGGGGACTCCACGGAGCGGCACCCGGGAGAAGAAACACCACGGGACGCGGTTCATATTGCTGAACAACAATATGCCACTTTATTATTTGGATTTGTTTTTCCCATTTGTCACATACCTGTCAATGTTTACACAATGAGGAAAATCAACCAGCAGCGGAAGCAACTGACCAAATAGGCTGATAATTCTGTACCCTCTTAACACATCAATTCTTCCTTGGTAGAAGTTACCTTTAATTTGATTCAGTCTCACGACTTCTTAAAATAGGTGTCGATTGTCACATCTTTAAATACAGATAGAATTGCCAGAAGTACATAATTTTATATATATACATATACACACACAGATATATGTATATATATATACACATACACACACACACAGAAAAATACAAGACTAATTGTTTTTCCACAATATTTAATTTACACACTACTGTAACTCTATGAAACTTCTGAAGACAGGTTAAGGGGTACAAGAAACTGTTTAGAGCAAGTAAATAGTTTGGTCCAATATTATCTTAATGTAATGGTTATTCGCTCCTTCCCTTGTATGTGACGACAAATTATGACATACGACACATGCACAATCATTCACTTATGAACAAATGAGGAAGACGCCACTCAGACTAACAGTTGTATACCCAGAGGGTCAACCAACCACACACAACTAATAAGGCTATAATACAGCTATGCAGCATAAATGGTCAACACTGCTGATCCTAAAGTGAGCACCATATATACATCTGAATATAAAAAAACCATTGAAAACCAAACACATATGGGTTAGTTAAAAGGTGCCATTCCAAGGCTATACATATCACAGGAAAGAGTATTTACATTACTTGGAAAACAGCTGCAACAAAGAGTTTATTGCCAATGCCCTTTATAAACTTCTCTTTTACGTTTAATACAGATGTTACGCTCACTCTCCACGTGAACCACACATCTTATTTCTGGCCCTTTGTAAGATCCCTGCTCAAGAATTTCAAGCAAATATGTTCTATGGCTTCGCCCACACATCTATTCTCGTAGCTTTCAATTATAAATATCCCAATGAACTAGAGCTGTAGCTTAAAACATATCTAGCCTAGGTCTAGAAAGTAAAACAAGCATTTTAAGTATCTTCTTTACTTAGCTTAGTAAGTATATAGTGAAATTCGGAGTTCTGAGTAAAATATGTGAATCCTAAAGTAGCGAGATCAGTGTGTACTTGGAGAAACCGTGACCAATGGAATGCCATCCTCTGGTGCTCTGCCCACTCTATGGACCAGGTGACTGTCACTTCAGGGACACGACTGGAGGCTGACAAGCATGGGGAGGCCCCCGGGGCCCAGCCACATCCCATCCCCAATGTCGCTAAGCACTGCTTATGAGACCCCCGCCCCCCACCCACCACCGCCTAGGGCACAGCATGAAAAAGTAGCATGTGGCCCCTTCCAAAATCAGCAATATGCAATATACTGTGTCCTACAGATAAAATGCCACGAAAGACGATTATCTGGTCAAAAGTAGTCTTTGTACAGGAATAGTTTAAAGCAAGAGTTCTTTGATTATTGTTTTAGCAGGAAGGCAAAGTGAGAGACACTTCCAGCGGAAAACAAACCAGAACGAAACCCAAAACGAGGCAGGCTTTGTGCATCTTTGTTTGCTGTGTGAATTTTTACCCTTTTATGTGTGTTTTTTCGTTGGCCGATTTTCATAGCTATTCGAGCTAAAGGATGTAACATGGAGATGACAAAAGAGACAACTAATTACCAAACTTAAAAATCAAATCCATACATATATATGGAATTTTTTTAATTAATGGGGTTTTGACTTTACCAACCTCTGTGTGCACCTTTGCTTCCACATTAGGCCCTATAGTTTCTTCTATCTACAGGGTTTTCAAGGAAACCCTGGGCTGTGCCCTACAGGAATTTACATCTTTTTGTTCTGTTAAACAGACACTCTAGAAGTAAAGACATCATCGAAATTCACTTTATCACATTATTAAAATAGGATTGTCTGCTTATAATTTACCACTACAGGAGAAGCTGCCTTATAAATCTAAGTACTTTATCTCACCTATTACAAGAAAATCTTTTTCAGTTAAAATTTTAAGAGCCCAAACATTTCTGTCACACTGTAGCTTAAGACAAACAGGTGTGGGTACGCTGAAATCACGGCTTTAAGGTTCTCGGGCAGACGCTGGCTGTCTGCTCCGCGCGGGCCGCGGAGGGCTGGCAGGCGCCCGTCCGCGGGCTCCAGGCCTGTGGGCACGACACCGTTATTGCTTTGGTTCTGTCTCAGACACCACAGAGTGTGCCTCAGAGCACGGAGTTTCCCTATCACAGACGGGCAGGACAGGAATTTTGACTTTTCACAAGGAAACGAAAGCATCTTTTTTCCCCCCTCTTCCTAGGTTAAGTGCAGAACATCAAATTTCTAAGTGCTCCATGTATATTAGGCTCCGAATATACATTTTTAATTTAATCCTGATCATCCACATTAAAATTATGAATGTAAAAATTACACGATAGACTTTTCGGCTGGAAAAGTAGTCATCTAGCAGCAGCATGCACAAAGACCATGCATTTGTCACATCGCCAGGCGAACAGATGAAAAAGGAATAAATAATTGCCCGCTTTAAAAGAGTAAAACCGGAAGGGAAGCGGTGAAGGGAGCCGGCCTTCGCCGCGCGCGCAGGGGGCCAGGAGGCGTGCTCGGGGCCCCGGGGCGGCGGCCGCAGTCAAATGACCTGGCAGCAGCTGGCCTGGCTGGAGGCGCACAGCAGCCCCTCCCGAGGGTTCCGCTGGATGTTCACAGAGATAGTCTTCTCGCACAGAGGTAGCTGGAGCACGTTATTTTTCAGGTTCTTGCTCTTTATCCGTTCTAACTCAGTGGTGCTGTCCGCCACGTGGTCAGAGAAAAACTTGAGGCCGCCCACGGCCGCGGCGGGGCCGGCGTTGCCCGTGGAGCTGATGCACATCTTCCACGAGGACTTCTCCTGCACCTTCACGCTGGAGAAGGCCAGGCCGCTCTGCGGGTCGATGAGGTAGCGGGCGCCGCCGTGCAGCTGCGAGCCCAGGCAGAGCCCCACGAGCTTGAGGCTCTGCACCAGGTCGCCCGCGCCGCGCGCCGCCAGCTGCGTGGCGTTGGCGGGGGCGGGGCCGGCGCAGCGGCGCGCGCCACCTGCCGAGCCCGCGGGGGCGCCGCCCGAGCCGCCCGCGGGGCCGCCGCCGCCCGCGCCCCGGTCGCCGGCGCTGGCCCGGTCCGCGCCGCCGCCGCCGTTGCTCGGCTTGCCCTGGCCGCCGCCGTCGCCCTCGCTGCCCGGCGGCCCCTCGCTGCTGTCCCGCCGGTGCCAGGAGTAGGTGAAGCCGCTGTCCTTGTCCAGCCGCCGCCGGCTCTCCGAGTCGTCGTCGCTGGTCTCCGAGCTGCTGCAGCTGGAGCCGCGGCCCTGGCTTTTCCGGCGGTGGTAGCGCTTGTGCACCGTGCCCGGCGACGCGATGTTCATCTTCAAGCGGCTCAGCTTGGGGGGCAGGTTCTCGTCCATGTCGAACTCGTCGTCCGACTCGCCCTCCTCGAAGATCTGGTTGAGCACGGGCGCGCTCTTCCGCGAGGTCAGCCGGTTGGTCACCGACGGCTTGCGGCGCAGAACCACTTGGGTCGAGAGGGACATGGGTTTCTTGTCCTCCTCGTCCTCCTCCTCGTCCTCCTCCACCCGGAACAGGCACTTCCGCCCGCTGGCCGTGGGCTTCAGGCCCGCGGGCGGCCCCGTGGACAGCGCCGGCCCCGCCATCTCGGGGAGGTCGTCCTTCTTGGCGGAGTCACAGAGGCCTTTGCCCCTGTGGCCATTGAGGACGTTGTCGGCGGCCCGAGCAGGAGACTGAGGGACAGTCGCGTGGGACAAAGGGGTGGCCGTGAGGTCGTCCTCAAGGTCCTGGGGTACATCGATTTTAGTTGGCCATGACTGCCTATGTAACAGATTGGAAAAAAGAAAAGTCATGTGATAATGTGCAGCCTTTGCCGAAGGATGTTACATAACACTTATGGGACAAAACCCACAGACCTCAAAGGGAAAGGAAGAGCACAATAAACTGCAGCCCTGCAGACCCGGCCAGCGTCCGGCAACCACCCCCGGGGACGCCAGAAGGGCAAACGTGGTGTTTGAGCGTGGGTCGGTCAGTGGCTCGCGGCCACAAGAAAACATCCCGGCTGGGGAAAGGGGCGGGGCGCAGCTCCATCTCTTCCATCCGACAGTTTATCCCGCAACACAAGAAAAATATGTTTTTAAAAGCACAAGGGAGTTATCGCCAAAGCAAAACCCAAACGCCACCGTGTTCTGCTCCTTTGGGTCTGAGATCACCGCCTCTGACGGTATCTTACTGCTAATAAAATTCACCTGAAACTTCCAGGCCTCCAGCTATATCACAGGACCGTGCCAAAGTCTGGTGTTTCCAAGAATAAATGGAAATAGTTAAATGGATTTAAACACGAACGTACTGGCGAGAAGAGTCTGGCATAGATAAATCTCTTCTTCACCAATTAAAAAATGTACGAATCTAAACCTAAATATGTATGTTTTAAATGCCCACACAACGTGCTGGAGAGCAACATCTACCGTTAAACTTTGATTTTACTCCCCAATCTGGAACCATCCAAGTAAAAGAACACTGCTTGGTAGCCAAAGAAAAAGACTTTTGAAACTGAGGTCTCCAGCCTATTTTCAATAAACACCTTGGAATTCTCACCTGTCCTCTCTGCCCGGGAGACCAGCAGATGCCAGAGACATTTAAAACGGCAACTTCCACACTACGACATTTTCCCTTCATCCTAATTACGTTAAACCCCAGTAAATCTGTAGCTTTATAAAACTCAGAGGAACTTATGAGAGACACCCTACCCCCAGCTCAGAGCCTTAGCCTGCCTCTTGGGGATGCAGTGGGTCCCCCCTTTGCTACAGTCACCGCCGGGTTGTTTATAAAAGCTGAGTGCTCAACAGTGTTTTTGAGGTCAAGCACTGCCTCTGGACAAGTCACCTGTCATCCACCGACACAACGGGACAAACTCCCGTTGAGCCTTGTGGCCCGAAGAACCGAACACAAGTTCCTCTCAGGCTGCTCCTGAAGGGGCCCCTGGAATCCCACCCAGTGAGCACTGGGGTGGGGTGGGGGGCCGGCGGGGGTCCTGTGCGGGGAGGCGAGGTGCTGACTACATGTCTGACCCACGAGGGCGGCGGCCAGTCCACTCAAGGATGGGGGCACAGACGTGACGAAGGCTCTTCTCTCCGCCCCCCCCTCCAGACCCGAGCCCCAGACGCGGGGCGGGCCAGCGCTGCGCTGTCGGCCGCTTCCGGCCCCGTCGCTCTCGTCCACGTGGTAAATCAAACTGTCAAGTCGCTCGTGTGTACTGAGCACGTATCTGAGCCCAACACTGCACTAGACAGAGCAAGCGGTGATCTCTGTAAACACAACACGGTGAGAAAACTGTGGCTTACTGTGTAACAAAAAAGACAGACCGCCAACGAGAACCACCATCGAGTCACGCCGACGGCATGGTTCACAGGAGCGCCAGCACTGCTGACGGCCCGGCGGATTATTCATCTGCTCCCCCACAATTCCAGGGGGCAGGTGCTACGAGTCTCCCGCTCACAGATGAGGAAATCAAAACAGAGAGGGTAAGTAATATGCCCAAGGTCACACGGCCCTGAAGACAGTGACATCTAGCTGGGGTCCCCGGGGCAGTGGCTGCACTCTGCAACCCGTGAAGCCCTCAGAGTGGAAGCCTGCTGAGTGGGTGGACCTCTGCGGTCCTCACCCCACGGTCTCTGTGATGGGTGTGGCAAGAGACTCTCCCATGCTGAGGTCGGCTCCCCCAGGACATCGCAAGGCCTCTCTGCCAGACAGAGCACCCCAGGTACTCACCCTCTGCAGCTGGCACTCACTGGCCTGCCCTGCCCCTCCCCGCCACGCTGGTTTACACAGCGGTCTCCCGGCTCAGGCCGGGTTTCTGCATCCCCGGTCACTCTGACCACAAGGCATACTCCGCAATAAAGGCAAGTCAGGCCCAGGATTTTGAAAGTAAAGTCACAGTGACATAAAGAGAAGGCAAGAAAGCAGACACCCGCCACCCACTGGTGGGCCCCGGGCTCCAGGGGGCAGAGGGGCTTCACGGCACGTCCCCCAAATCCCCAGGAGGGCACAAGGAAAACTGCACAGAGGGCTCTGACACCTCTTTACAGCTACTGTTGGCTTCGTAATTTCTAAAAGTAAAACCAATTTAACCCAGTGAGTGACATAGTTTGTCACCCCTAGACTGAGCTCTGTTCTGTTTCACTGAACAGGCAGCAGCCCAAATCCAAATGTTTTCTGCTCCCAAAGACTGGGGTGGCCCTGGACCCAGTGGCCCGCTGTGCAGTGATGGCTCCGAGGCCACGCTTTCCGAGTACGGGGCCCAGGTCAGGGCTAGGCTGACCCCGCCCCCTCAAAGTCACTCTCCTGGTATGTCTCATGCCCAAGAGTCCCCCTCTAAGCAGACACCGGACCACAGGATTCATCCAGGATTCATCCAGGATAGAAATGAGGCTACTACACTCAGCTTTCGGTCCAGACGTTTAAGCCTGTGTCCTCTGGCCACCTGGGCCTGCTTTCTGCTCTCTGTCGCTCCGGCCCAAGCAACAACCTGCACGTGGCAAGCTGACTGCAAGTAACTTAAAACCCAATGGTTTTCTTCTACGTAATAATTACTATATATTCAGACACATATATTCCTGTGCAGTTGGACATACAGCCAGAGAAGTATTCAGAATCAGGAGTGCCCTTTGGCTTTTGAAACGCTAAAATATTTCCTATCTATTTACCTGAACAGAAAGGTATTCTAAACAAATTTCATAATGATGATGTAAAACAGTTCCAAGGCTCTGATTCTGAATGGAAAGCTAACATGGCAGGAGAAAAAGGAACTGGGAAGGTAGGGAAGGTAGGGGGCGGGAGCAGGGGGAGGGAAGGGGAGTTCGAGAACAAGGGCCGAGAGCACACTCGCTACTTTACCGGACCTCAGTGGCCGGGTCACAGCCATGTCAACGGCAGCGACCACGTGCAGCCCAGTGGGGGTTCATCACAGAGCTGAATCACCCATCCCTCGCCACCACCCCAGGAGGCGGGGGACATCACTACTCCCACCGCACGGGCCAGGAAGCCGCGTCACGGAGAGGTTGTGACAACTCCCGCGGTCGAGCACCTCATCAATCAAACCAGCTGATCTGACTGGCACATCTCTGAAATCAGAGAGAAGGCCACGGCACAGAAAGGGCCTCTTATGTTTAAAAATTAGTTTAAATAAGGAAAAATTTGGCCTTGTTCTTGGAATGAAAAATTAAAGAAAAGAACACATAGACACATGTCGGGCCTGGAAGATTTTAATGAAAATAACTGACGGCCGCCCTGGCGTAAGGCCGCTTCCCCGGACGTGTTTTCCTGGCCAGGCCAGCAGCCACGGCCCCTCTTCTCACTCAGCCCGGGAGGTGACAGAGGACCCAAGATCCCAAAGCACATGAGAGCCCGCGAGTGGCCCCTCCAATGAGGCCATCGTCACTGTTTATACTCTCACACCCACAGAGTTAGGAAGCATTAAAAAAAAAAAAAAAAAAAAGTTCACTATTTCAAAATGTTAACTTACTAAAATCAGTGAAGATTTTTTTCTCACCTAAACTGGGCCTTGATATTGCTGGGGCTGGCAGATCGCGTTTGTATTTCTTTCTCTTGCTTTTCCCTCAGGATCCTTTCGGCGAGCAAGAAATAAGTGGCCGTGATGTGGTTGTACCTGTTGGTTTCCAGGGCTCTGAAGAAAATAAGGGAGTGAACACAGAGGCCACATCAGCAGGTTCAGATTTTCACAAGCAGAACTGATTTTGTTTTTAAAGTACAAGCAAGTGAAAGCCAATGACTTGGAGTCTTTAAAATTATGAAAGAACACAAACAAGAAAAAAAACAGCTAGTAGTTATTGAGATCGTTCTTGAAATTCTACAAAACAACTGCATAAAAATGTTCAATTAGTAAGAAAAATCCAAAATGCGATGGCAGCTGAGCTGGACGTCAGTTTCGGAAATACAAAAGGTAATGAAGCTTCTAAGAACGTACACATTATCCAAAACTTTAATCTGCGTCAAAGTGTTTACTTTCAGTAAGCTGGCTTGCTTGCTTCCGTTAGAAGTACGAGATGAGTTATCTGAATATGCACTGAAACACTAGCGTCAATATGAAAATTAGGAAATGTTTTTATTTTTATACTCTGCATTTATTGGAATTTTAGACATTAATGAATTATAATTGAGAGCACGTCATTAGCATCTTCTTGGAATAAAATCTATGCGTTCATTCATCCATCTGAAAAGCAATGCTCTCTGAGCAGCTCTCTGGCCGGGCACTGTGCTGGCGAGGAGCTGGGGGTACAAGGCCCTCAGGGAACCCGCCCCGCCTGCTCGCCAGCAGCTGGCCTTTCGTGGGAATGGCTGGGAGCGCAACAGAAGATGCACAAGGCCTAGAAATATGGAACTAGGCTTTTCAGGAACTTTCTACAGTCAGTGAAAATACAGAATGAACACTCAGAAGCCATACTATGGGGATCACATTTCACAAAACGTACAGGGGGCCACAGCTAATGGGGGCAAAGTGGGCTGAGGTGTAAGATTCCAAAGGAAGAGCCCAAGGTGGACCCACAAACCTGTCTTTGAACGTGGGCAGCAGGCACCAGCCTCAGCAGGACGCGCTGCTGTGACATGAGCAGCGGAGGACCAGAGGCCAGCCAGGCAAGGACAGGGGACAGCAGCTCTGGCCTCCGGCTCCTGCCTCCCTCAGGGCGCGTGCTCGCTAAGCACGGCTGCGACTGCGTGGAATCGCCTGCCTCCTTTAAATGACCGCTCCTTTTGGACTCGGAACTGAATTTACATGAATTAAATAGCTCTATATGACACGGCAGGTATTTATTTATGCAAGCTGAGAACATTAAGCCAATTTAGAGAGCTATAAAATAGCCTTTTATCCACTCGAAAATGAAAAATTATTTCCTTCACATTCCTAAAGTGACTGTCCTTGGCAGGAACAGCGAGCGAGCTGCTCTTCCCGCTCATTTAGGTCATTTAAGTAGTTGTGGGTCAATCTGTGAAAACTCGTAATGCACTGGGAAATCTGTACTTAAACCAAAATTATGAACCTGGGTTTGTTTTTATAAATCTTTTTGGGTGCTAGAAACACCCTAGAGATATATGCTCCTTATACAGACACTGCCCTCTTAGAGACCAGACACTCTGGGTGTCCCGGGTGACAGTCCGGGGTGCAGGAGGGGTCTGTGAGTCCCGCCTGCAGCCTCCCCTTCCTGACGTCAGGTAACGGGGTCGATCACTCCGCCAGAGCGGCTCTTCTGCTGGGACCGTTTTTATGCGCCGCCCCCCCCCACCCCCACCGCACATCCTCTTTCCATCACATGCAACCGTGTCATTCAACTGATTAAATACTTTTGACTTTTCATTTGTGGAAATGATATTTTTATAGACAGGACCTCTTAAAGAAATGAAGCACTGCTTAAAAAAAACAAGCAACTGTATCTTTATATTATCCTTGATTCCAAGTTTCTTAGGTTATTAAAAGACGTTAGGTGATTTCCAAACGTCTAGGTTCTGAACTCCTTCTTTGGTGTTAAAAGAATTAACAGGCTGTGAGTCAGACAGGTTCCAGGTGGTGACGGGAGGGGCTCTTCAGGACCAGACAGTAAACATTTCAGGCTTGACAGGTGGTGCGGTCTCTCTCACAACCACTCCGACACCGTACACAGTGCGGCCACACACGAAACACCAATGAGTGGGCCTGGCTGCGCGCTGCCGAAACCTGGCAGAAAAGTGTGACCAGCCGCCAAGTCCAGCGGCTTGGAGGTGCCGCCCCATTCTCGCTGCTCACTGTGGGGACCATCAGGAGACATGGGGATGAGGCGAACGCTGCTGTGGACAAGGCCTGTACTGGGACACAGAGCGGGTGACTCCGCAGGAAGGGAGAAAGGCCACAGCGCTCAGGGCCACCGCCCGGCAACTGTGCACTTGTTCAGCAGTACACAAATAAAAATAAACAAACACACAAAAAAAAACCCGACAAAACGTACGAGCCAAGCACTGGGCCAGGAGCTCTGGAGAGAAATGACATAACCCCTGCCAACGGGGATCTCTATCCGCGACATGGTGTCCACAGGCCCTGGCAGGGACAGAGAGAGGCCATTCCAAGAACCCTACCCCCGCGTCCCCGCACGGACGAGCGCTGACGTACTTACTCCACAATGGCGTCGCGGTCCGCTATGTCTCCGAGCACCATGCGCTGGATGATGCTGTTGTGCTCTTCCTCCGAGAGGTTTTTGTAGGACACGAGCGGGATGTTATACTTTGTGGCTGGGGACGGGTCCACTCCCTGGAGCCAAGGATGGTTTTCGATCTCTTCCAAAGAGGCCCTTCTCTTGGGGTCTCTCTGTAGCATCCGAGTGATCAGGCTGAAAAGGAAGATCAAGTTCACTGTTAAAACGAACTGCGTGGCAGGGAGATTAGGAATGGTGGATAATTTTATTAATCAAAATCGCTTCCAACATTTGTATCATAAATTAAGTTCGCTTTTGGTGGTGGTGGTTGGGCGACAGGAATAAAGAAAATTTAGTATCAGATTCAAAAAATAAAAAATCAAAACTGCTATATATACTGAGAAGCCAAACACACAAATATAGTTTTCTATCATCTAGAATTAACTCTACATACCAATATCTGTCCTCGAAATAACTGTGGCTTAGTGATGTACCGGAACCAGAATCAACGACCAGCAATGACACACAGAATGGTGCCTGAGCCAACTTCTGCTTCAGGATGAATGAATGGCCCTCCTGATGAAAGCCACCAAAATGTCATGTATTTTTAAAAATATTTTTTGGTTAAAGGCATTGTGTTGGCAAAAGCAGGAAGGGGGAGGAATTACAGAGGGAAGGAGGCAGGTAAATTCAGTGTGTAATTTATGGAGTTAAAAAAAGGATTACTAAAATATTGAAAGGTAAAGTGTTCTAAGGATTTTGTGTTGTTTAGAAAGAGAATAACTAAGCTAAAGAATAACTAAGACTTTATTAAATTAAGTACAAAAACTGTGTGTGTTAAAATAAGAAAATTGCTAAAATAATTGACTATAACTTCCAATCTAATGAAGGGGAAAAGCCAAATATGGAGGAAAAAGAAAAACTTCCACCAAACCCAAAGGACAGGATAAAAAGAAAAAGCATATAAAAATATAAAATATAAATATAAAGTATATACAAAAATGGCATAAACATATCTATATTTATCAGTGAATACAATAAATGTAAATGGATTAGCTTTCCAATTAAGACAAAAATGCTCAGATGCGATTAAAGAAAAACCCAGCTCCCAGCTGTTAAAAAAGATCTACTTAAAACCAAGACAATGAAAGGCTTAAAGTAAAAGAATGGAAAACTATATAGTACATAAATAGCAACCAAAAAAATAACTGGTGTGGTTAGCTAAAACTGGATAACACGAGTTGACTTTAAGGTAAAACAGCATTATTAAAGACAAACAGTGATACAAAGGTTCAATTCACCCGTTTTCAACTTGTTTGTACAAAAATAACATTGCCTCAAAACACTAAAAAAAAAAAAAAACGGACAGATCTCCCAAGAATAAAATAAGTCCATCATAACAGTGGAAGAACAGCTCAGTAAGTGTGAAATCAGGAGTTCAAAAACTCAGAAAGGATGTAAGTGATTTTGAACAGCATAATTAACAAGCTTGATCTTAAGGATTTATATGGGACTCTGATCCCAACAATTAGGAAAATATATATCTTTTCCAGAATAAAAGTATTATTTATAAAAACTGATTCCATGCTAGGCCATAAGTAGGCCTTAACAATTTGAAAAAAAATCCAGTGCCATACAGACTATATATTCTTGGACCACAATGTAAGTAAGTTAGAAATAATAAAGCTAATTAGAAAAACTCCATACATTTGAAAATTTAAAATACTCCTCTAAAAGTCAGGGGTCGAATAAACCAAGGAAACTAGAAAATACTCAGAAGTGAATAATAAAAAAAGGACTATAAATCAAAACTAGTGGGATGCAGCTGAAATGGTAGTAGGAGGCAATTTATAGCCTTGACTATTACATTAGAAAAGGAAAATTTGTGAGCTGAGTATCCAACATAAGAAAGAAAAAAAACAATTAGTCCATTAAGTAGGTAGGAAGAAATAATACGGATAAAAGAATGTTAATAACGAAACAAAAGTACAACAGTTAATTAATAAAGACAGTTATTAAAGGTAGTTCTTTCAAAAAGACTAATAAAATTAACAAACCTCAGGCAAGACAGCTCAAGACAAAAATAAGAGAAAGGAAAAACTCAATATTGGAATGAAAAAGAGCAACGTCTCAATCTACGGACTTTAAAAATATAGTTAGAGGAGATTATAAATACTTGAGGCCAATAAATTTGAAAATTTAGATAAAATGAATGAGTTCCTTAAAAAAACACAACTTAGCAAAACTGACACAGGAAAAAGTGGAAAACGGCGTGGTCCTATGGTTGGTTGTTAAAGAGAATTCCTCTTGGCGGGCGACACGGAGAAGCCTTCCAAGGCACTGACTGGCACTGTTCTGCCGCTTAAGCTGCGACACGTGTACCCAGGTGTTCATTTTATTACATACACATCTTAAATATCCTTTTAAATGAGACACGTCAATATACAAATGCTAATCTGTTCTAGGTTTTTTAGTAGGGGCTGTGAGGATGCTCCTTGAATTACGAACATCTGACATGCACAGAACATGTAGCCACAGACGGCAGCCCTGCTTCCTGGGGTAGAGAATGATAATAGTAAGGGTGTGAAATCGTCATCGTCATCAGTATTCATACCGAGGGCCCCCTATGTTCTAAGGATTGAGCTAGGAGCTCTATATACATTCGTTCATTCTATTCTCACAATCACCCTAAAAGGTCGGTTCTACCATTCTCACATCATTAGTAAACGGAGAAGCCAGTGTTTGAATCCAGAGTCTGAATATAGCTTAGTTCTTAACCATCTCTCACATAGCCTAAGATGGGGCCCACTTAGAGAAAAGATTCCTTAAGCCCTCGGATTTCCTTCTTATCGGTAGATCCGAGAAACTTGAAAATGTATTACTACAGCAAAATCCTTTTAGTAGCTATAATTTCAGCTGAGCTTATTTAAAAATATCACCCATAATGTTGATGAAATACTGAACTTCCAACAGTTCTTTTATTCCATTACTGTATTTCTCGTGATACACACCATAGTGCTATACAGTACGTTAAATTCCAATCGATCGACTTAAGTGTACTTTTGGATGCTGGCTTCTCACAGTCACGTGAACCGAAACAGAGCTCTTTGGTCAAAGCAGGGAGGGGTGCGTGAAGAAAATTATGAGACACACTATGTAAATCCTAAAATAATGGTGTGTGGATGGGTCTATTTCAGAAAAGGAAATGCCCCAACTCTTCTCTGAAACTTAAAATAATCCCAGGTAGTTAGTTGTGCTTTTTGCTGATGCAAAAAGAGAAAGGTAGTTCTCGTGGTAATGTCTTCATTCTGAACCAAGGAGACTGAAGAGGCATTTAATGAGTTTCTTGAGAACGGGCATGTTTAAGAAGTTATATATTGTGTACTCTAAAATTAAATTTCAAATTAAATTTCAAACACGCTTTAAAAGAGAATTTTTAAAAAACAAAAATTTTAAGGTCAAAAATTAAAATTAACCCAGATACACATATACTTTTTTTTTTTTTACTTACTCTTTACACTCTTTAGACACATGGGCCGGTACTGTATATTTACAATCCATGATCATTGTTAATGTTTCACTGTCATTGGCCTCCTGAAAGGGCGGCTGCCCGCACACCAACATGAAGAGGATCACTCCCAGACTCCATATATCTACAAATTAAAGACATACTGGTAAACATTGTACTAGTTAGAAAACCAAAAAGCACTTGAGTACAAGTAGACTAACAGTATTATTTTATTTTGAACAGTCAAAGCATTTATATCTCAAAGTAATAAGATCTGGGGACAAACACTCAAGTCCCAATATGGCAGGGAAGGAAATCTGTCTTGTTCCGTTTTTACATTCACTTAAGGCCCAAGCAAGTGCCAGGCACATAGTGAATGGTCAATAGCGTTCAATTAAAAGATAAATTAATCCTTTGTTAATGGCAAGAACATCAACTGGAGAGCACCCATCAAAGCCCGCAAACCGACGGACATACACAGACATTTTTACCATCGCGTTACACACCAGAGAGAAGACTAAGGTATTAATACTCAGACATGAAAAGGATTTTGCTTAAGGTCACAATTATCTCAGTTGTTCTTTAGCTCAATCCTGGTGAGATAACCAGATCATGTAACTCACGGTCATTTTATAGATGAGAAAATTAAAGCTCAAAGGGGAGAGAAATATTCCCGGGCTGACAATGAGGAAAAAGACTGGTTATGTATTACTTGAGAGGACAGAACTCGGAGGGAAGGTATTAGTAACTAAGAGGCACGCTCTGGCTTGAAAAAAGCAGGAGCTGCTTAATGGAGCCATTAAAACCCTGGAGAAGGTGGTGAGTTTCCCATCAGAGTAAGTATCCCAGCAAAGGCTGGGCCACAATCTGTCTACTCCTCTGCAGAGACCTCCCTACACTGGAGGGCTGCCATCTGAGGACCCTCTCATCTCTAGCATTAGACAGACTTCCATAACAACAAACAGCACCTTACTTCTTGCCATTAAATAAAAAACAGGGCCCTTGACTGGATGGAAAAATGATGTTTTTTTCAGATGAAAAAAGGATGAATCCACTTAGGAAAGATGTCATACGCATTCATTCCAAACACTAAAGTACAGACATGATTACATAAATATTCATATAAGAAGAGATCAATTCAAGAAGCTTTCTAGACCACAAAAGGCTTAAAAGAGAATGAAGGGGCAGGCCACATGGCCTCTGTCACCACATCTGTTAATACTCGACTGCGACTGCTGTTTTCATTTAAGATTAAACACCGAAAAAATGTAGGTTCTACGTTATTTTCCGAGAGAATTAAACCGTGTTAATAAAATGGCTTTTCCTTGGTCCAAACTAACCTCCGAGGGAAATAAAGGCAAAAACCCAAAAGGTACACACACTGATTTTTCTATATGTGCAGTAAATTTTACTAAGGATGCTCCAATGGAAATTAGTAAAGCAGATGGGAAAATCTACTAAAATTAAGACAGTTATGTAAATGAGGATGAAAGGTACCGAAAGGTCATTCGGTTCAAACCTTTGGCTCTGGAGTGCCCCTAAGAGGTCGGCCTGGCATTGCTCCAGGACAGTAAGAAGCTCAGGACTCCGTTCCACTCATCGACCCACAATTCTTTGCCTTGACCTTGGAGTCCAGAAGACCATACCCATTCAAAGTCAAACCATCCGAGTAATGGTGCCTAGTGACACCTGTTCTTTAATTATCCAACAAGAATAATTTATTACCCCAATTCTAGTAGTACCTTATTAAAAATTTTAAAGGAAACTTATAGAGGTTGATATTTGACTTAAACACTATTTTTACAACTAAACCTGCTTTTTTGGGTCACCTGTCCCAACTCTCAAACCACCACTGGGAGAATTACAATTATTCTCCCTTTAATACATGTGTCTTTTATTTTACAAAAACAATTATATTATAGAAATTAACCATAAACTCACCTTTTCACTGATGTTCATTACACGTAAAGGGAATGTCGCCAAGTTTTTGTTTATGATATCCACATGGCTATCTCCTCCCCAAATAAGAGGGGATTTTAAATGGCTTACGAAAAATGCGTAAACAAAAACCAGGGTAGTTAACATAAAAATTGGCTTCTGTTGTTAAAATATTGACACTGTTTAATGCGACGAATATACCCAAACCTAACCGTTAATATCTGTGTCTTTCATATCTTTCCATATAACCCCTACGAAAACAATTTTTACAAAATGAGTTTGGTGACATTGCTTCGTCTGCCATCACAGATTTTAACTGCGGATATGCTAATTCAGTTTTTTACTTTTTCTCTATGCTCCACTGGAGATGACGGCTGACTGTGCAATTATACAAAACTGATGTTTTAAAAATAGAATGAATTATGTAAATGTCAACTAATGATTACTCTAAACCCTTATTTGGTTAAAGAAAACTTCTTTTTCTGTTAAATATTAACCTCGACAGCAACAGTGAAGTCTAATTATTTGGAAATGTTCTCCTCAGGATCCTTTGCCCAAGCAAACTAACACACTCGGCCTGTTAGGAAGTGCTGCTGCGTGATTAGGAGAGTAAAAAAGAAAAAAACGACATAAATATATACCCTGTTTCTACTGTTTCCAGTTAGGGCTCAAATAATTTATGAACATGGAAATGCTTAAAATTTGAAAAACTTAGAAATACAATTCTATCCCAAGTAGACTGCAAAGCAAAGTGACATAATTTGAATCGTTTAAACTAGAGAAGAACAGCAATGTGACTAGAGGTAAAAGTTTTAGACTCTCTCACTGAGTCGACATGATTATTCAAGGGGCCACTTATGCCATTTACTTATTTTCCAGACTTTTTCTCTTCCTTTCTACTCTTTTGTCTTTGAATCATTTTACTTTTTCATCCCAAGGGTCAAAAGAAAGAGATGAAAATAGTCACTCAACAAACACGAAATGGTCTGACTTCAACCAAGTTATTTAAAAATGTGTTTGTTCCCCATTTTTAAGATGGGAACAGAAACAGCAGTGGAATTCCTCTTAAAGCTGTTGTGGGCCATCAAAGGACCGGAGAGAATCCACGTTAAGCGCCCGGACCGCGCCTGAGCCCGGCACACGGAAAGCATTCTAAGGAGGCTGTGCGGCCCTGCCCTCCTCCGCCTGTGCCCGGAACTGCTCCAGGCACAGCGAACACAGAAATGAAGGAGGCACCCTTGTCCTTACGGGGCTGCAAGTCACTGTGAGCGACAGACAGCAGGTAATGGAAACAGGAAGTAGCTGAGCTCGAGAAGGCACAAGGCCAACGCAGAGCAGAAAATCTCACAGAGATGGGGGAGATGAGCAAGGAAGGCCTCTTAGTAATACAGGTTAAAAAAAGAAAAGGGTGATGATTCAGGAGCCTGGGTCTCCAGGCCGAGACACCTGTATTACAGGACTGAGAACGGCACCAAGAAGGATTAGCCTATGTTCTTGCACAAACGGGGGAGGGAGGTGGTACTTGTCTTAATAAATATTCATTTCAGTAGATGTTTTTAATCTTTTTCCATTGGAGGGGAAAAAAAACAACCTTGCTAATAAAACTACAGACTCCAAAAATATAGATCACAGCCTGAGCTTGAGACCCTAGGACCACAAGGGTTCCACCAAGTCTGTAAGGGGTAAGAGAAAGAGCAGGGGACGGGGAGGTGACACTATTTTCATTTTTAAAACAGTGTTCATGGAACTGTCTGCTCATGTTAGAGGCGCACAGGCCAACAAACACCAACCACCGGAAGGGTCAAACTTAACGCTGACACTATTTAAAGCATGCGTTTTGGTTAATAAAAATGGAAAAAGAAAATGTTGCTTAATAAGTACAGTTCACTTGGCTAAAAATAGAAAGAAAAGAAAAGAAATCTTCCAACTCATGGAACTGTGGGAAGGGCTGGAAAGATAACGACGTCTTTGTGGTACGAAGGGTCCTTGCTGGCGCTCAAGCTGGCTGGAAATAAGGTCACGGAAACAAGCGCCAAGGTCTCGTGTGCTAACACTCAGTAGGTCCGCTTATCATAATGCAATTGAATTACGCTATTTCTAGTACTGGAGCTGGCGTTTTTACGACACAGTTCACGTCAGGCGGGCTAAGAGAAGATCGAAAAGAAAACACAAGAGAATAAAAGAACAGGCCAATGATCGGTCTGGAAAAAGTATGTGCGCGGGGTAGGGAAGAACCTCGCAACTACCACAGGGTTCCTCACACACCCGTTCCGAAGTGCACGAACCATCCAGACAGCGAAAGAAAGATCAGGGACTAGAGAGCAATACAAACGGGAAGACCGGAGGCAAGGTTTTAGGTAGAAACCTCTATTTTCGTCTCTGGCTTTCTTTTATCAGTGTTAAGCCATGAGTCATAAACGCAGCAACAGGAATAGAACGTTCTGAAACCACTACAGATGAAGGAGGGACCAACACCTTGCACCACACCGCTTACGACCAGCGGGCCTTACGCAACCACCTTCCAGCGCCAACTGTGGTCGCCAGCAGCTGACGCAGGACCCGATGCTAACGAAGAAGGCCACGCTTACTCAGAACAGCAAAGACTGTGGCAGAGATGTGTGGGCCCCAGGACTGATGTTTATGATACAGCCGAGGGCTTTTGTTTCTTGTGTGATGTTCTGTGGTCCACTGACATGAACTCTTACCTACGCCATAAGAACTGCTCATCTGCATTCGAAAACCACCCGGAGCTCTGTGTACGAAAGATTCTGGCTGTGAACTAGATCGGGGCGGGTTGTAAGACACACCGGACTAGGGACCATTCAGAGAGTAGAAAACTGTCAGGTCATCTGAACTAACAGCGTGAGAATGAAAGCAGAAGATGAATGAAGAATCTGAATAAGTCCCTGATTTAGGATGTCTCTAGTACTCAAAGTTTTATTATTTAACAACGAAGCATCTCCTCTTAAAAAAAAAAAAAAAAAAAAAAAAAGAAGAACGAATGCTATCACATCTACTTCAAAAAATTTCTTCCCTAGATTTGAATCGACTTACAGGCCAAACGCCTGCCGGGGACTTCAAAACTCAGTGCTGCGCAAACCAGCTTACCACCTTTCCCCTGCACCTGTCCGTCCCCATTTGTGTTCTAGCCTGGTCTATGGCACCTCCACCCAGGCAAAACTTGGGAGACGTCCCAGACTCTGCACTGGGCGGGTCCTCCGACTTCCAGGTCGGGGAGACCCTGCCAACGCCACCGAGTGCTTAGGCTCCTCCGAGCCCCCACGGACCCTGCCCGGAGGTCTCCTGGAGGTCTGCCGTCCAACCTGGCCAGCTGGGCCACCTGGTGCCTGCAGCACCATCGCAAAGAGCTGTCATTACAGATGCTCTCACTTTCCTCCATCACTCAGAGTTCCTCAAATGCAGAGTTATGTCCCAGGCACAAGGCAGTGCCCGCCCGACAGAAGTTTGCTGAATGGAGTGAACCAGAAACTCAAGGGAAAGCAGTGCTTCTGGGGACAGACTGGCTGGGCAGGGCACCCCAGAAGGCAGCTGAAGCGGAGGTGTAGGGTACAGGGAAGTCGGTGGCTCTTCACGTCCTTCGAAAAAAAGCTAAGAGGGAAAGGAGGGCAAGTGCTCGGAGTGAGTGGTGGGTGGGTGGGTGAGTGGGGTGGGGTGATCGATGAAGACAAGCTGCAGTTGGTTTCAGTCAGCTGTTGAAGGCCTTGTGCAAACTTGCTTTTCAAGTCAAAAGAAAACAGGAAAAAGTTCGAGGAGTCAGCGGGTTATCAGGCTCACACCGGGCTGGCAGGCGTTCACGCGGACCCGGCCCGGAGGAGCGGACGCCTGTCCCACTCCGCACTCTCACGAAGCGCTTTACAAATCCGATTCTGCCACCCAAGAGCGACCTTCGCAGATGAAGAGGGAATGATGACCCAGGCTGAAACATGATGATGGTTGTGTGGTTTCTTTCAGTAGAGACCTGGGTTCGAATTCTACCTTGGCCGTGCATGTATTCTTGGCCGAGTGACCTGGCCTGTGCGCGGGCGGGTCCTCTCTTCTGTAAACCGTGGACACCGCCCCTTATCTGGTCGTTTCTGAGGGGTGTCCGGGCCAACAGCGCTAGAGCGCAGCAGTGCAGAGCCTGCGAGGACTGACAAAGACTGTCGCCTCTAAGTCCAGGAGAGGGACTGGCAGGGGAAAGCGAAAGGGATTTGATACTTTTTATTTAATACACTGTATTATTTGAATGATTTTACATCATTCGTTACTCATAAAAAATGTAATTAAAAACCAGCTGTACTTAACAGAATGTGATGTGTGCATACTCTAGCTGAATAAGCAGAAAGCTCTTTATAGGAATATAAAAGTAACTTTAAAAATAGCCTGGATAGGTTCTCTCTGCTCAGTGCGACAGCGATTCTCAGTCTGTGGTCTGGGGACATTCGGTTTGGCAAGGTTCCCTTCATGCACTCATGACTCAATCTCTCCACAGCACGAACATCTACAGCAAGAATGATTTTAATTGTAATTGTTAGCACAAATAACTTCCCTTAAGGATTCAGAAAACTCGAATATGAAATTCGCTGCTGTTTCATAAAAATCCCTAACAGACTTATAAAATGTAATGGGAAAAAGGGGAGGGGCCACTGAGTCGTGGGGCCACAGACTCTCCGGATAAACCTCGGTGTTCCTGGTGGGATCTCAACATTACGTGTCCAGGGAGGGGACCCTGGTCTCACGGCACTGCTGCTGGCCATTTCCCCCTCTGCTTCGATTTTCCTGCTTTGGGGCCACCTGAGGGTTCTCAAGGGAAAGGTGAGACTGGAGCCAGAGCCACCCCCGGGTCACCCGCCCCGGGTAGATTGCCAGACACAGTCCGTCTGGATGCTCCGGCTGTCTCAAAATTTCCACCTAGCCAGAATAATCCCCTCAAGGCATTTGTAAATTAAAGCAAGAACGAGCTATAAATCGCACCTTTCCGAAATTAGATCTTTTTAAAAATTCCTTATGAAAAGGGGTTTCATGGTGGTCCACACACCTCTCACACCGTGCCTCTGCATTTCACTCTGAAGAGAGGGATCGCAGCTTTCATCAGACTCATGATGACTCTAGAAATCATTAAATATACATAAAGAAGGCAAAAAGAGAGAAAGGAATGAAGGTGTGAGCAGAGAGGCCAAGAGGGGCATGGCAGGCGACCGCCCCCAAACGTCATAGAGAAGTGCAGGAGAACGCACGCCCTGACTTCTTTAGTTCCCCTCTGTGACATGCATTCACTAAACAAACATTAAGAGCTTGCCGTGTTTACCAGGTGACGAGGACGGAACACAGATACGATGTGGACGGACAGGCCGTTCTCTCTCTCTCGAGGACCGTACTATTGAGCAAGTGGGCGAGCGAGCCGCCCGGAGGGTGCGAGGCTTGGCATCGCCCCAGCCGCTGCCAAAGGGAAAGGCAATCGGGCCGTGCGCCCTCTGCGCTTCATCGTCTGCTGACTTTAGCTGTCTCTAACCTCTCCATTAGTTTTATCCAACAAACCGGCGTCCCTGGCTTCACCCCAGGCATCTGCGGAGAGAGGCTCGCTCCACGGTGCTGTTGTCCCGCTCACCGGACAGTGCCACGGATGCTCAGGTCCTACGATTTTGTCTTCAGGTTTCAAGGTTTAAAACAATTTGGAACTAAAACTTTACACTGTTGAATTGGGCACTGTTTTATACTACGCTGGATGTAATTTTACACATGCCACTCTAAGGCTAGTAAGTCAAGATCAACTAGGTAAGTCAATGTTTTCCACAGAATGGTGGGAATGAGACGTAAAAGGGGAGCGAGGGGCGCGCATCTGGGGTCCCGGCCCACGTCTGCTCCCCGTCTTCCTCCACCGAGGTCCGCATTCGCGAGCGGGGCTCTGCCTGACAGAAGCCACAGCCCGGGAAAGAAAGAAGCTGGATGCTAACGTGATCGTTCCCCAACCGCCGTCCTGGGAGTCAGGACATCCCCGGGACACGAGGGGACAGGGGTTCCCCGGAAACTGAGGCCTGCCACGAACTGGGTCCGCCAGGTCCAGCGCAGATCGAACACGGAGCGTGAGCACGGAGCGCGAGCACGCGCCGCTGCCTGCATGCGACACGCGTGTGCTCCGGCAGGGCTCCCGACGCCACGGCGGCACCGCCTGCCGGCCAGAGGCCTGGCAGCACTGTGTGTCCTAACGGGACTTCAAATGTGTCACGTTATCATGTTCGAGTTTGTTCTGACTACTGATTTACAGATTCTTTGCCCTGCTAACTAGACTTTCTTCAACAGGTTTGTGTTTTACACACACACACACACACACACACACACACACCCCTTAAAATAAATACCCAAGCAGATCTGAGGTTTTCAACTCCCTAAAGGTTTCCTCTGTTGCAACCTGAAGTGAACACAAGTGGTTTCGGTTTCTCTATTATTTCTGTATTAAAATAGTTACTGTTTTGAGGGGTTTGAAAAGCTCTTCTGAAGATCCAAGAAACTAAAGGTATCAAATAAATACCAGAACTTTCATATGTTTTCCTTTTATCTAACATTACACACACATACGTGCACGCCTAGAGAAAAGTACCTGCTTTAGAAGTTAATCGAGTCCCCAAACACAAACAGCCTGACATTCCAGAAGTTACATACGTCTAGAAATGTGGAGAAAAGATACGTGAGCAAAGGTCTCGGGCCTGCACGTCCTCCCAGTGTTCCCGCAGCAGCCAACATTTCGGGACATTTCAGAAATTCTCCCGAGGACACACTTGCAAAGCAGCAGCAAGAACCTCAGAAGGAAAACGAGGCCGGGATCCTTAAATACCCTCCGGGCCGGCAGCCACGGCACCGAGGAAAGGCAAGGCTCCCCGGGACCTCTCCGAGCGGCCCAGCGGACACCCCACGGCTGACCGCGGGAGGCCGACCGCCTCCGGCGGAATGCTAAGGACGTCACCTGGCGCCGTGCGCCTCACCCCGACAGCAGTCCTAAGGGGAGGGGGCGCAGGCAGGGGTGGGCCCCTCCACCTCTGGGGTAGACGAGGACGGTGGCATGTGGGCAAGAGCGGCCTGGGCAGACGACGGGACCCGGAAGGGGCCCGAGGCAGGAGTGGACGTGGAACGTGGCTAACGGCCGGGCGGCAGCGAGGCTGGAGCTGAACGGGCACCTGGGACAACCGTGGGAGGCCGAGCTGTGAGGGCCGAGCTGGGCGCCGGCACGGCTCTGGTGCGGCCTCTCAACGAAACGGAGGTCTTTACAGTGTTCTGAGCAGAGGAATGACAGGAACAGACTCGAAAGGAACAGATCAAAAGGAACCGACAAGCACTTCTTTCCTCTGGGTGGTGGTTACCTGAAACTGTCACCTCAGGCTGAGGACCCCAGGAGTTCCCAGCCCCTTACAGCTGCAACGCCCTGCGGGCCCGGGGCCCAAAGTCCCAGGGCTTCCTCTCAGCGGGACCTGCTGACATCCCAAAGCCTTGGAACCCTGCTTCCAGAATCCCTTCCTTCTCTCACCTTCTACGACACACACGCTCAAGCCAGCCGGCCCGATTTTTACCTCCTCGGATGACATGGCCAAAGACTCAGAGCGCGGGCTCTAGTTTGAAATGGAGATGAACAGTAACTGAGGTTTTTATTCAAATAGGACCTACGATTACTGCCTTTGTCTTTCCACACAGGATTTTGGAGGGACAGAACCAGAGGGGCACGAAGGCCCACCTGAAACGAAACCCTGTCCGCTGCATAGTAGAGCCTCAGAAGACCGCAAAGGGCTGTGAGTCTTCTGGACGATGATTCTGAACGAGGCCGGGAGACCACCGTCTGACCCACACGAGGCCAGGGGACACCCTGATCAGAAGCACCTCGGGGTGGCAGGGGAAAGGAAGCAGGCAGGACAGTCTCTGGGCTCCTGAGAGGAAAGGCAAGGTCAACGGTGCCCAAGCGGCATCTAGCCTGTCGATCCAGGAACCGGAACAGCGGGAAAAATCGAAATTGTTTTTTACCTACTAAATAAGCACAGAATGCGATTTTTAAAATTGGGGGCGGGGGTGGGGCTCTAACCTCAACTCTCGACAGCAAAAAAGAAACACATGGTCTTATTCACATTTTGAACCTAAAGAGGTTAAAAAAAATTTCCCCTAACATTTATTCTTTAAAGAACATTAGAATTAAAACAGGGAATCTATTTCCCACTAATAACTAAAAAACATTTGATTCTTTGGGTTTATTAAATCGGCAGTCAGCAGGGCTGGATAGATGCACATCAGAATCCGAAGAAACCTTATGGGTGTTGGCCTCACCCAAGACAATTTAAAGCAGGGTCCCAGGGGTGGGGCGAGGCTGGGTGGCTGGTTGGTTTAAATCTCCCCTCGGTGAACCTGACGGGCTAGGTAAGTTGAGAACCATCAGTCTAAATCTTAGCATGCCACTGCAACAGTAGAGCAAATCACGCTTCTCAAAATAGTGTCAGCATCCACCTCATTGGATGTGAGCCTATAACACGGTGAGAACAAGGCGCATCGGAGCTAAAAATACGGCAGGGAAAACATTAAAAACACATACAGCATTTCTGTCATATTTTTCAAGCCTCTCTCTGAAGAGTCAATGATTGAGTTCGCCTGAAACAACCATTTTTACGGTGCCTATAGATTATACCACCCATAACATCTCGTGCTCAAGAATCTTTATTGCAAGTATTAAACTCAATAGCAGCTTATTTATAAAACCCAAAAGATTTTACTCAAGGCACAGAAGCTCTGCTACCTGCTTCTCGAATACTTAGTTACACAACATTCACATGATAAGCCAATACATTGTGAATACACGACCGATACTAAATAGAGTGCTTTTATCTACAATTGCTTTGTGCCAGATGAATTAATTGTGATTTCTGAAATAACTGTCATTTCTAATGGGCATGTGACACTTCAGAAAGTTTAGGGGAGGATTTTCAATTTTTCTTTTGGTTTTATGTGACAAAATGATGAGGTTATAGTTTGTATCCTTACAGAGCACGTGACCTTGCACTTGGTGGCTGGGTTTTGGAGGGCGTGTGCCACATTTCTATGGGTATGTTTTTCAGTTCTTGACGACTGAAAGCTACACGTGTGGCCCATGCCTGGACCACAGGTGCAATGCAGTTCCTGCTGGGCACATACCATGCAGGCAGGTTGCATGTTTACCTTTTAAAATAAAACAAACAAGGGACTACTTCAACGTCCTTCCCTATGCTGAGGAGAGCCACCAATCTTTATCCCTTAAAAACGTATAATCCCAAAAGTCCACACTCAGGCCACAAACTGTGACCCAAGCCGAAGGTCGTCTAATCTAGAACGCTTCAGGGCCCGCACGTCCAGGAGTCTAAGAGTAAGTAATGTAAAATTTAACCGGGTTCTGACTCTGGGAAGAGAAAGTCAAGTCGAGGACACGCTGACGCGTTGCCGAGACAACCGTCTCCAACACAGGGCACCTCTGAGACGGGCAGCGGGAGCGGACACGCGGCGTGGGCGAGCGTGGGAAGCCGCGAAAGCGAGGGCGTTTGCGCTTCTCTGGAATCAATCTGAAACCAAAGCCGGGGGCTGTCGCCTCATGCCGTAGGTGATCACGGCGGGTTTATAAAAACCCAAGAGAAAACGTCCCACGTGTGGATGTGCTTTGGGACTATTTCTACCTCAAAGGTGAAAGTTCTGCCTCAAAGGTATTATGGCTTAGGTTGTACTATCTGCACAGAAAGAAGTAATCCTTTCGAATTTTTAAAAAATTACTTGCCTACTTAAATATTTGAAAATATTAGACACGTAATACAGCAATCGGTTCTTTTGGGGGCCACCCATCTGCTACGTTCTCTAGGAGACTCTTTTTTAAGAAGGGTGAATACTGAGATATTTTACCACGGGACCAGAGCGGAGCGAGGAACAACTGTCTGCTTTGAAGCACACTAAATGCAGCCTCTCGGTTAACCACAGTCCTTGGCTTGAACATGCCAGATTTCCAAAACCTTGCATATTATACAAAACGTAAGTTGCATATAAAATCAATAGTCAAGAATGTCTCAACTTACGATTTACGAATCTACTTTTTCAGAGAGACCAGATGGTCGTTTTTAAATTCGCACTGGATTTTGAGATGTTTTTCAAATGTAATAAGTTAGGTCAAAGAAAGGAATAATTAAAGATGCTTAAGAACACAATTTTAAGATGTGCCGTAGCCTTTATCAGATCTTAAGGCACCACTGAACCAGTAAAAGTTAAGCATTACTGCACTAAATAAATAAAAATACATACTTTTAACATGATGAAGGCTCAATACTTTCACCTAAGTGGATACAGGACAATTTTTGGCTGATTACCTGGTTTTAAAATTATTTTTATTTTTAAAAATACAGTATAAGACACTTCTCAGCACACAATTGAACACTGCAAAAATGCGATGTATTTCTATCACAGTGACTTTCGTTCTCAGACAGTAATCAGGCATTATTATTAAAAATAAAGCAAAAACCCCTGTGCATCTCAGGAACATCTGCTTTGAAATACTGTCTTTCGGGCACTGAATCATATATATATTATTTTTCAATTTTTAATTTTGAAATAATCATAGTTACAGGAGTTGCAAAAAAAAAAAAAAAAAAAAAAAAAACAGGGAGATTCCATGTACCCTTCACCCAGTTTTCCTCAGCGGCAACATCTTGCTTAACATAGCACCGTAACAAAACCAGGTCCACTGACACCAGTCCAGTCCGCGTAACTTATTCGGATTTCACTGTTTCACACGTGCTCGTGTGTGTGTGTGTGTGTGTGTGTGTGTGTGTGTAGTTTCCAGGCAGTGTTCTCACACGTGTAGATAAGATTCACATAACTGCCACCAGATGAGGAAGTGTCTGTCACCACAGAGTTCCTACATGCTACATCACTCGCCACCACCTCTAAGCTCCGGCAGCCACCGACCTGTTCTTCATCTTTACGATTCTGTTAGTTCGAGAGAGTTAATACGAATGGAATTATACAGTACATAAACTTTTGAGATCGGATTTTTTTCACTCGGCATAATCAATCCCTTTGAGATCTATCCAAATTGTTGCATCAATAGTTTGTTCCTTTTTATGGTTGCAAAGATGAACCACAGTTTAACCATTCACCTGCTGAAGGACATCTGGGTTTTTTTTTTTTTTTCCAGTTTTTGGATATTACAAATAAAGCTGCCTTGAACATCCACGTACAGGTTTTTATGTGAATGTCGGCACTCGTTTCTCTGGGATGAACAGCCAGGAGTGCAGGGATGTATGGCAGTACATACTGAGTTTTATAAGAAACTTCCTGGTAGGAATTTCTGGGGTACTTCTTGCTAGAAGACACAGACTGGAAACAGGAACTATACCCAGACAATCAACAGAGGGATTAATTCTGCTCACCCTGTAACTCACCACACATGAAAAAGCAGACGCTTGTTCCAGGAGAAAGGAGTGACTGTGGGCATCAGGGGCAGAGGTGAACTGACAGCCTGTCATACAGTAAGACCAGATTCTGGGACATCCCATTTAGCCATGCTTGGATCCTCTCCCACATCCACGGTATGCAGACTACAATATGCAGACATCATATTCACAGACAGCTATGAGGGGCTCTCAGAAACAGAGATAAACACATAACTAACAATCCCCAAGCACTTAGGAAAAATGAGCACACCCTGAGAGACAAACCAGCTCATCGACCAAAAGAACCAATACCCAAAAACACCCACTTAATGGAGCACTCACAGAAGCATTCACAGCATCGATGAATGAAATGTAATCCTACAATGAAAATAAAATTAGTCTCACGTCAACATTCGCACTGGCAACTTTAGAGGCAAAAAAATGAGAAAATGTCTTCAAAGTCGGAAGGGAAATCATTTTGAAAATGTATTTCTATACCCAGCCAAATTACCATTCAACTATAAGAACATTTTTAGACAAGGACTTGGGGAATTTTTCACAAATCCTCTCCAAAGCATTACGTAAAAAATAAAACCCAGTCAGGAAGGTCAAGATTGAATGGTAAACTAAGACGTTTGTAAAATTAAGTCTAAGTAAGTCTGTATTATAAATAAATAAAAGCAAATAAAAATCTGTTACTAAAAGAGAAGTGAAAACAAACTATGGTGCTTGTTTGTGGGGAACAGGGAATGACATGGACCTTGATTAACTCTGGACATCAAGGGTAGACATTTACACAAATGAAAACTGCACATCATATAAACCACTGGAGGAGAAGCATGGAAAACTTTCATAACCCAACAAAATATGGGATAATAAAAAATAATCAAGTAAATGAAAAGCATAAAATGTGTTAGCAGAAGCCCAAACATTCCAGTAATAAATATGAATAGATTAAATTCACCTAGTCAAAGACTGACTCATGGATTAGACACAAAGTACACCCACATATTGTTTTAAAAAGATAGACCTAAAACCAACTGACAAATTAGAACTCAAGGCAATAAGCATAAAATAAGTAGTTTCATACAGATAAAAGGTATCTGGCCCATCATATAAAATAGATTACAAACTTTTATATATTTAATAAAGCTTGAAAATAACATACAAAACAAAAACCGGAAATACAAAAATCACAGATTAGAATAAGAGAATAGCATAATTTAGAAAATAATGGATCAAAATAAAAACTTGACACAAAGGAAAAACTTACACAATTAACAACCTTAGTCATGTATAAAAACTATACCAAAAATAAAAACATTTCAATCACACAGGAAATAGTCGCCAAAAAATTATGTATCAAGCCATATAGAAAATCTAAAAATACTCCCCAAAGCAGAAACCAATCAGGCACAATTACTGACTAAAATTAGAAGTCAAAAACCAAATAGCTAAAAGGGAAACTAGATCTACCCACTTTGAGTGTTAAGAAACCAAAAAAACTTGTGGGTTAAACAAGAAACTAAATTAAAAAAGGAAGAAAACAACAACAAAAAAAACCCTGAGAGATCCTAGAATTAAAATGAAAGAAAAGGTAACGATATAGAAAACAAAAAGTCCAGCTGATCAGTAAAACCAAAAATTTGGTTCTTTGATAATAATGATAAAACTATTCCTCAACTAAATCTCAGTATGGAGGACCCAAATACTCTAAAACACTTAGCTGTAAAATTAAACCAAAGTTCTAACATCTGGTAATTTAATAAAATTACATTTTAATCTTTGTTTCCACTAATTTCACTAAGTACCTGTAAAAATTCACTGACTGATTTTGGCACAACAAACTAACATTCTATTAAGAGAATAACTGCCCATCTGATTTTTAATGCAATTCTATATTTATTTCAATCACACGATAACACTGAATGAATTGAAATAAAGAAGTTACCTGTGAACTCCACCCAACCCTACTTCACCAACACAGGGTAACCATTTATCGGACTGCTGATTATCCTTCCAGACAATCTTTTCCTTTTAAAAAACTTAAGTTTTATTATGTAATACTTAAAGTATAAGGGAAACAAAAGAACATTACAATGAACACCTATGTATCTACTTAGGAAAGAAATATCGCCAACATAGCTAAAACCTCTAGCTTCGCCTGCCCCTCAGAAGCAATTATGTTGATCTCATGCATTCTTCATACTTCTCTTCGTGTGCATGCATCCCTAAACAACATATAACACTGCTCCGTATGTTTTTAAGCTTTTATATAAATCTTATAACACTATATGTACTCTTTGCCAATTTTCTTTCCTCTTAAATGTTCCACTTGTGAACTCCAGCCATGCGGACATAGGTGGCTCATTAATTTTCACCAGCGCATAGAGTTCCATCATGTGAACAGCGAATGGCTTATCGCCCTGCTGATGAATATTCCATAATGCTGTCAGGGGCATTTTTCTGAAAACCCCTTGTGTGCCTGAGTGAGAGCTTGTCTGGGGTGTGTACGTAGGAGCAGAACCACTGGGTCTCAGGCTGTGCACATCTTTAACCCTACGAGATACTGACAAATTGTCCTGTGCACAGAACGACAGTTCCTCATGTCCTATAGTCTTATCCACTCTTAGCTTTGCCTTCAGCTTTTCCCAGCGTGGAAAGTAAGAAACGGTGCCTTAATGTGGTTTCAATCTGCCTTTCCCTAACAGTGAAGTTGAACCCCTTTCCTCATGTTGAGACACGTTAAGTTTCCCCTTCTGTACATTCTTGGCTTCGTTTTCTGATTAGAGCTGCTCCACTAATCAAAAGTTTCTGGCTAAGTATTCGCATGAAAGACGCAGTGGGGCGTGGTTATCTGCGGCGGGCAAACCCATTCTTGAGCGCTTTCTTTCCCGGAGCATCCCGCCCAACACGGAAAACCGCTGCCCCGGTGCACGGAGTGCTCAGCATCAGACCAACACTCTTCGACGTGCTCGTCACCGTGTGCCTTTCAATCTTCCATAACCCGCGTTGCAAATGATCAGAATGCAAGCGGAAGACTCGTACCTGTGAAGTCTCACACCGTGTACATGTAATATTGGGACATATTTTTCCCAGAGTAAACCAAAAAATTTTAAAGCTGACCGTACCGTCGGATGAACAGATCCTTAAAATTAAAAATGAATTCCTACACGACCTTCGAAACAGATGTGATGCCAAGGGGGACAAAGCTGGCACAAGCCAAAAAGCGGTTAACGCTTCCACCGCAAGTCAGTAACTCGCGATACGTGAGGGAGAGCACAAAACCGCACTGCAGTGAAGGCCAAGGGCAGCTGGGAAGGCCCAGAGCCGCCGCCCTTCGGGAGCCCACCACGTAGCTGGCACCTGCAGGTCGATTTCCCATCCTATACATGAGATGGACAGTAACAACCACACAGGCTGCTGTGAGGAGTAAGATAATGTGGGAATACAATAATACGGTACCTATGTGTGATCTATTTTATGGATGAAGAAATGATAGAGAGGTCAAGTACACTGCTCAAGGTCACAATAAATAGTTCCAATGCCCACATTCTTCACGCTGCACTGTAATGTTTACAATACCTTCCCAGTATGGGTCTCGATGACTATTAAAGGCTATTCACAGGTAGAAGATAACTGAAGAATCTAACATAGGAAGAGTATTCAGACCTTAAAAAAATTACAATAAACAGATAAGAGTTTGCCTTAGACGGTAACTTACTCATTTTCCCTTGTGCTAACAAATATATTTTAAACATTTGCCATTTAAAGGGTAAAATAAACTAATTGCCAGCTTCAGGGATAGATGGCAACCATAAAACCCAGTTTGTTAATTAAGACATATCTCATAGAAGTCCTCTTAGAAATTATTTTTAGAAAAACCACCACTAATTTGACCAACTACACTCTAGCCAGTGGAATTCAAGTGGGCAGATAGTGGAAGGGTACCTACCCACTGCAGGTGCATCATACTCATCACCGAGCAGAATTTCTGGAGCAGAATATGCAAGAGATCCACAGCTTGTAGTGAGCTTCTTCCCTGGTTGAAATTTGTTGCTGAAACCAAAGTCTGTCAACTTCACAAGACCTTGTTTTTCAAAGAAGACCACATTCTCTGGTTTTAGGTCTCTGTGAACCACATGGAGTTTATGGCAATAAGATATAGCATGTACTATCTGAGCAAAGTACTTCTTGGCTAAGTCTTCATTAAGACCCTCCTCGTGCTTCATGATGTAATCGAACATATCTCCTCCATCCCCAAGTTCTAGGATAAGGTATAGTTTGGTCTGCGTGTCGATGACTTCATAGAGGCGAACGATGTTGGGGTGCTGCACTAGTTTCATGCACCTCACTTCTTGGAAAAGATGACCAGTGGCTAGTGTGTCCAATTTTGTCTTGTCAATAACTTTGACTGCCACTTTTTCACCTGTGAAGACATGCCTGGCGAGTTTAACCACTGCAAAGTGACCTCGACCCAAGGTTTTATCCAGATCGTATAATCCAGCAATCTTTCCATCATACCCTCGCTTGAATCCTGCCATGCTGGTCCAACAGAAGAAAAAGTATTTAGACTGTTTGAAATGGATGTTCTCATATAAGAGTATCTGGTGAAAATAAGGAATTCATTTTCAGTGATGCCATGGACATCTACAAAATAAGAGAAACAAAGTTTCTATAACTTTTCTTTTATAACTTAATAATGAGAAGCTTGAAATAAATTGAAACATGAGGGCCATTTATAACAATGTATTTATATATTTAGGGTTTACATTATAAAGGTTGAGAATTTAAATACATTTAAAATTTGCAAACTGCAAAACAATTAGTTTGTTACATTTTTTTGGTAATATCAAAAATACAAAAACTGGCAAGTGTGATAAGCTATGTCTAAAAAAAAAACAACAAAAAAAACATGGTCCAAAAGTAATTTCAATTAGTGTCTTTAAAAAAGGAAAAAATTGACAAGACAGGGAAAACACAGAATAAACACCTGGACAGAAACCTAACAACTTTTTCTGTGTTATTCATAGACTAGCGCTATTTCCTGTAATACAAAAAAAAAAAAAAAAAAAAAAAAATCCTTTGGTGAAGCCTTCGCTTACTCTCCCAGCTGGAATTACCTTCCCTCTCCGCATCACCTTGAGCCACCTGTCTCAGGTGGTCTTGTCCTATAGGTTTTTATATACACCATCTCCATACTGAGTCTGCAAGGTGCTTGAGAACTCTACGGTTCTATTTTTTTCTTCTACCCTCCCCTAATATCTAGAACAATGTGTTACATAGAACAGATAATCAAAATTTTGTTACATTTTGAAATGCAACTTTTTCCCAAAATGTTTACAAGACAATTGTTTGCTCTTTTGTCACTAGTGCCTAGAACTGCAATTGGCACATGTCAGGTACTTAATAAATATTTGCTGACTGGTACTCACTCTTTGTACTTATCAGTTATGTTTACCTTTATTACGGTTTTTCAACTTTCAAACAGAACCCACCATGATCTGCTTATATTTCAAGAATAAACAGCATGTATTCTTAAATCACTAAAGTCTTTAAGACTTCACAGGGCATTTCAAATTCTCAAACTATGCAAACATTAAATATAGAAATAGGTTCTTATAAATGACCCTGACTCAAAAAAAAAAAAAACAAATAAATGTGTAAAATTATACAAATTAAGACATCACTTTAAATTTCACAGACTGAAATCCCACTATTATTTTCTCAAACCAAAATTTAACAGAATTAAACAAAAAAAATCCAACGAGGACTAGGGCAACCTCTCAAGACTAGCTCTTTCCGATTAGTGCACAGCCAAGCATTTGGTAGTCTTTTCTAAAGCTCCCAGTAGAGTTTCACATTTTTTTTTATTAAGAAAAGTACTTATATTATTTACTGCACTTAGATGACAAAATCTCAATGAACTAAATGGTAAAATAAGGTAGTTTAAAAAAAATCACTAATATGAAATGCCTTTAAATCTCGTATCTGCTTAAAAGAACAGAAAAAAAGCTAACATCTATGGAAAACCTACTGTATATAATTTGTGCAAAATAAATCAAACTGGATTGTGTCGCCGGATCTTGACAATGCTAAGAGATCAGTATTAGCCCCGTTTTTATAGCCAAAGAAACATTTTGTTCTAGGTTGTATAATGTTCTAGGTATATGTGTGCTGAAGCTAAGTTTTAAACAGAATTCTTATTTCAAAGTCTACACCCTTTATAAACATTTGACTATTCCCAATATGGTTACATTTAGGACAATAATATCTTAAGAGTTAAAATACCAACTATAAAAGAGGCATAAAGTCATTCTCATATGCAAATTGAAATGATGTGAATCACATATCTGGGACTCCCTCCAAAAAAATAATAAATACATATATATACACACACATATATATATACACATATATATACACACACACACATATATACATATGCTTGAAAAGCCAATGTTAATATGTATACTAATGTTTCTTATGTTTTAGTAATTACTGTAATAACCACCCTTCACGGAATTGGTACAATATGTCAGTCACATGCTAAAAGCTTTACTTCATCCTCATTTAAGCCCTATAACTGCCCTCTGAGATAAGAATAATTAGCCCCATTTGGAGGCGCAGAAGTAGTAACTTGGCCTAGGCTACAGAGCCAGTGTGTAAAGAATTGAAATTCTAACTTAGGGCTCTCCGATGCCAAAATCTCCACTCTTAACCACTATGCTACACTATGCTACAAATTAGTTTGCGTCTGCAAATTAATTTCAGAAACCAAAACTAAATTGTTTCTATGAAGATTTTAAAAATAAAACCAGTACTATGAACAAGTGTTGGGGGAAAAAAATCCCAAATTTCTTCTATACTGTGTATTATCCTTGGCATCTGAGCTAATAATTTTAATGATAAGATTAACAGGAAAATCCAAGTGGAAAGATCTTGCTTTATCTGGACACTGGTTGCCTAAAAGAAAGTTTAATTCAAGCATATTAATTTTCACATACAGAAACTCCAAGCTAACTCCAGGGGGCAGAAAACTATCTTTAAACCTTTAACTGATTAATTATAAAGGCAGTAATTATTCTTAAAATCCCACCCAATTCCATGTTTCCACTGTATCAGCTTGCAAATGCAACTTTAGGTTTCAAAACAAAGTTCTTCAGGCTGCCCCCAAGTTATATATTTATTTTTTTCATCTATCACTTTACTTTAGATGTATTCCTGGAAAGAGGCATATAAATCAGATTTTTTAAAATTAAATTTCAATTTAGTTTTTTAAATTTTGTTTTATTACAAAAGTAATAAATGAATATGCGAATAAGGAAAAAAAATCTTTTTCAGGGTCTCAGACACCTAGATAATCACAACTAACACTCTGACATTTCTCTCCCCAGAACTGTGCCAGTAAAAGGGTGCTATGAATCAATCTGTAATCTACTAGTAAGTCCATGGGAAAGAATCCTCCGGGGTCTCTTCAAAACGACAGAAATACCCTGCAGTGAAATTACTGTCCAAACTCACTATCAAAGAGTGCACTTTTTTGTACATGTACCCCTTTTTAAGTGTCTATGAAACTATAACTATACACCTAAAAATAGGACATTATGATTAACTAAAGGTTGGAAAGAAAAACAGCCTTATTATTGAACACCTTTTTAAATACTAGTCCACTCTCTAATACTATTATCAAGTGTATTTTGAGTTAGCATAGGAAATAATTAAATCATTTTCTGGTCTTTGAGGATCTTGCAGGGCCTGAAAATCACTGTGACCATCGACGCCAAATGTTAAGATGTGGCTTATATAAAGTAAAGGTGACTTTGTACGGGCTCCAAAACGTACCCTGCAAACTGCATACTGAATAATCCTTGTTATTATTGTATTTTGTTAGTTGATTCTTTCTCCTAAAAAAGAAAATACAGAAAAAGATTTTAGTTTCGTTCTATTTGTTTTAACTCTGCGTAACATCAAAATATATTCCATCAGACTGAATCCAGACAAATAAAAATGGCATATTTGTCGTCAGTGACCCAGTCTCCCATTATCTTTCTTCTATGAATTACAACCCACTCGATATTTACTAAACCAGAATTTCACAGTGAACAGGTACACAGATTCCACTGGGTGGAGGAGGAACCAGTGATAACGAATAATAGTAAATTCATCATTTTCTAAGTGCCTTCTGGGTAACAGGCACCAAATCCACATTTCACAGAATCCGAGCCTGCGAGGCGGGCACGATGAGGCTCAGGTTGCCGGGGCGTGTCTGCAGCTCCAATCCTGCTCCTTCTGGCTTCGAAGCCCAACCTGCCCACAGGAGCCCCTCCAGGCTCATGAAACTCCCTCCAACAGCAGAGGCCGGCAACCTTTCCAACACACGGCCCTCTGGCAGGCCAGCAAAACCCAATGATGATGCCACCGCCAGGGAACACAAAAACACCTTTGCGTTCGAGGCTTTCCATCTGAGGGTAACGAGGCAACTATGAACAACGAGAACGTGAGCAGATCACCAACAGCTACGTCCTGGGCACAGGTGGGGCAGCCCTGCGAGCCCCGCCGACGCTGACATAGCTCACAAGTAACCAAGAGGCCTAGACATCCATACCGGGCCAAAGGCGATTTACACAATGCACTAAAGGTCAGAGTCCAGGTGATCATTAAGCTCAAGGGCACATGAGCTTGGGGGAAAAGGAGAGTGAAGAGGTCAGGGAGAGCAGGCGGGAAAGGTGAGAGGAGGAGGTAGATGTGGAAACAGGCTTACTGCTGGGAATGAGGATGGAGAGAGACGTAGGCAGTTCTGCGGCACGAAATGGGGCCAGCAGAATCATGGGCACAACAAAATCCAGCGACGGGTGAACCCTGGGATGCCCACCTGGTCCTTCGGCTCCAAGCAAAAAACAGCAGTTCTTCCCATCACCTGTGTCTGCTTCTCTCTTTCAACAGTCTCACCTACAGTCTCTAGGGCAAGGTGCTGTGGTGGTCCAGGATGGTTGGCACACGGGAGGCCAAAGACTAGATCAGAATCTCAGCTCACCAAGCAATAGCTACGGAACTGAGTGAAACCTGATCTCTCCACACGGTGCGCTTCCTCATGAGAAACTGTGAGCTGTAAGAGTGGAACCTCACAGGTTGTGGTGAGGAAGTAAAGGAATGAATACAGGTAACGTGTTGAGCATAAAACCTGGCACAGAGCCATTAAATGCCACCCACCACCACCATCATCGCTGTTAAACTGATGGTATTCTCCCGAGTAGAAATTCTTTCTAGTTTTCTACTCTACTTCAAGGGAATGAATTTACTGAGCTATTTCTCTCTCTCTCTCTGGCTTTCATAAAAATTCTGCTGTTTATTTTCCCAAAATGTATTAAATTTAAAATGGGTGCTTATAACAGTGATAAAGGGAATAATGTCTCTAGTTGAGCATCAACGTCTGATACTTCTTCAATAAACCATCGCACAAAATCTAACTACTTGCTTTTAAAATGATACTAAGATAACTTGCTATCAATTCTATCCTTCCAAAAAAGGACTAAATATTCCTTTACATTTTTCCCATCAAATATTCTCTTATAGAAAAATCTCAAAAATACAAAATAAAAATTAGAAAGAATAAAGAGGCATTCGCAGTCCTACCACTGAAATCAGCACTATTCCTATTTTGGTGGCCTTTCTGCAAATATTCACACGCAGCTTTCTATGTTGTTTCACGAAGGTGTGATCATTCTGTATATGACTTCTTGTCTTGCACACTGCTTTTTCACTTTCCCTGCCACTTTCCTTTCAGCATTTTTGTTTCAGTTATGAAAGAAATATCTGTGCGACGTAGGGGAAAATGCAATTAGAACATATAGATTGGCAAAATGAGGGGAATTTTAAAAAATCATCCATTACTCTATCCTCTGTGATAACCTCCATTAACATTTTGGTACAAGGCCTTCCATTATTTTCTGTGTATAATATATGCCCAGACACAAAATTTTCAAATAAAATGGAACACAAACACACACACACACGAACACATGGAGTGGGAGGAGGTTGTATCTGTTTTTAAGTATTTCTCCCTACAAAAGAATAAGTTTTAGAAAATTTGGAAAATGCAGAAAAGTACAAAAGAGGTAAAAAAAAAAAAAAAAAAAAAAACAAACAACCCACCTGTAACCTCATCTAGGATGGCCTCTCTTCGGGTTGGAGTATATACCCTTTATACCTGTGCTTCTTTACAAAACTAAGACAGTGTCTATGAAGTATGAGAACCACTTTTTCCTCTATATGATGAACATCTCCCACATGTTTAATAACTCCGTAGCTAAGATGACATCTTTGAAAGCAGGAGACCCACTAAATCGGGCCATCGTGGAGCCGTCTTATTCGGCGTTGCTCGCACGTGCACAGAACCGGAATGGGCCCAAGCGAAGCAGACCGAGTCGTCGAGAGTGTTTATCGTATGTTTCTCATGTGTGAGAAACAAGCGCCAGTGCTTGCGGCGAGGAGAGCCTGATGCTCCCCCGGCGAGGAGAGCAGAAGTGCGGTGCGGGTGTGGCTGGGGAAGAGGAAGGAAGCGTGGGCGGCCCCACACACATTTTGCAAGCTGCTGAAAACAGTCGTAGAGCCAGCCTCTGTTAAACCGACTGTCATTCTGGAATTCGCCCGGTTATTCTTGTCGAAATGCACTTTTAACTGTTCACTGACGTCACCACCACTGCAGTGTGGTCCGTGCATTAAATGAATGTCTCCCACTCACATCTGCCCCACGAGAGACGAGGACATTAAAAAAAAAAAAAAAAAAAAATGGCACGAGGAGCGAAGCCGGTTCTGCCTGGACCGTGAGGCACCGGCCGAGCCACCCCGCGGGCGGGCGAGGACAGGGCTGAACGAAAAAGGGCGTGTGCAAAAACCAGGCCACTTCCGCGGCAGCTCCACGTTTTGTGTGGGAAATTATAATCGTCCCCACAAAATCGGACCTCCAATATTCAAATGTGCCAAAACCTCCCAAATTACATGCTTTAAAAAAAAAAAAAAATCTGTGCCCTCTCATACAAACGACTAAAAGATGAGCTTCTGCAAAGCCACACTGAAACTGTATTTAAGCCTCTTACCCAGGCAAATTATCCGGTATCTTCTACAAATATCAAAGAACGAAAACTGTAATTCTTACTCATGGGAAATATCAAATTAAACTGTATGTCTATAGAAAAGCCAACTTAAGTGGAGGAACTAACATTCTCTCAATGAATATTGCCAATCTGACCTTACTGTGAAAATTTCAGAGATATCTATAACAAAAATGGCATAAGCCGAAAGGAAGACAGTAGACTAAATCCTCCAGCAAAATCAATAATCTCCAGGTGAAGCAAAAAATAAAATAAAATACGACTGTACCATGCGGTCACCACTGCTCTTTCCTTTACCCAAAGCAAACAATATTCCATGTTTCTAGAATAGTACCCCTCCCTCCTGGCAGTTATCAATATAAGCTATAAATCAAAGATAAAAAACACACACACACACACACACAAATAGGAAACAGGTCTAGGTCACGGACGGACCCAGTTTTTCACTGAACTGGTGGCTACTGCTATGTGGTCGGTCACCTTGTAGTATCAGTCTGCAGTCGCTGGATGGAATTTAGATGGGAACTACAAATTAAAAGGTTAAAGTCAACTATTTATTACAAAAAAAAGGTCCTAATAGGTAAAATGGTACCTCCAAATGACGAAGGAACTATTTTCCACTGAAAAGTAACTAACTGCCTAATAAAGTACCTTCTGAAAGTTTTCTTCCACGTCGCCGATGTTAATGGACTCAGGGCCACTGAGGTGACCAGGAAAGCCGGGCTGACAAGCCTGCTCCAGCCCTCGAGGCAGCGACTGGGTCGCCAATGCAGACAGAGCCTTTGAAGTGCTGGTTTAAGTAACCTTAATTTCCTTTAAGTAAAACAGGTTATAGTCCAGGATAAACCATGGAATTTGAATGTACTCAGGAGTCAAGCGATTTATTAACTGACATAGAGTAGTACTTAATATTTGCAGAAAGAAAGGGGTTATTAACATCCAAGCCACAAAACCTGGACCAACAGCACAGATAATAAGTTCAAATTCCTAAACAGAATTGCCTCTCGTTAAAGTGATGAAAAATGCTAAGCATGTCACTATGTCTACCTAAGGGTAAGTGAGCCTTAAAAATTATTAGTATGGTGACAGCCCTAGTATAAAGTGCTCACAAAACAAATACTGACTTCAGTAATAGCCAGTGTGTAGAAATTACTCCAAAATAAATAAAGTCAACCCACAATTACTTCTTTGCCAGGAAAACAGAATGTAAATTGGAAGTTATGGAGAATTAAAAAATAATCTAAACCTCTCTTCCAAAGCTTTTCTCGAACTGTCAAAACGCGTCTTAACTCCCTACCATCTTTTCTCCCCTGCTGATTTTGTGACAAAGGTGGTCATTAAAATATGGTCCAAAAGGAGTGCTGGAACATAAAAAATAAAACTAATCCATATAAAAAAAGACTGGCACTCAACATTTCACTGACTTTGACTGAAAAGACAGAATCAGTTGGGGATTCTTTTACCCTTCTGAGACTGCAAATGATCTTTCTGAAAAGCAATCTGGCAGTATATGTATCAGGAGCCTTAAAATAATTAATACCCTTGATTTAATAATCTTACTACCAGATTTATGTCTTAATGAAATAAACACATGGACAAAGATTTATATATAAAAATGTTCAGTGATATTTATATATGCCAAAAAACATAAAAGGTCTAAAATATGGAAATGGTTAAATCACAGTATGCTGCTGTATTCTGAGGTTATTTAATCTCATGGGGAAATTCTCGTAATAAAGTAAAAAAATTCACATACCAAATTTCATGGTATATGATTCAATTGTTTTAAAGCATATAATTTGTCTGTATACACACACACACACACACACACACACCCCCCAAATTGTTAAATTGATAAAATTATACAATTTTTTTTCTCTTTATGCTTTTCTGTTCTTTTCAAATTTTGGGCAGTGACTGTATGCTGCTTTTAAAATCTTGGAAAGGCGGAGATTATTAAAAATTCAACTTTGTACATAACTATTCATTCAACTTACTTTCCCATTCAGATCTATAAAATAAACCGATTTCCCTGAACCTATGTTGTCTAAAGCCTACTTACGTTATCTTACCAAACAAGACATATTCAACGGAATATTTTGCTTCCCTTGGGGAACGAGGTACACAATTCCTTCAGGCTGAGGTAGGGACAGAGGCTAGAACAGAGTCGATTTTCATTAGCAAATAGCTGAGCCCTAATTGTGTAGGACGCAACACAGTCCCTGTCCTCTGGAATCTTTCTAGACTCTTACGAATAAGTTTTCTACGTCTGATAAATAATTATGCCAGTTCGCTGAGGCCGGGCATGTCAAAGGAAGAGCAGAGGAGACTGCGGGCAGGACGGCGGCAGCCCACGGGGCAGGGCTCACCTCCCACAGGAAGCAGGGGAATCACCATTCCCGAAAGTGGGGGAACGAGGATGCCAGTTTGGGCAAAGTGATGCTCTGGGAGAGAAGCAAGGTAAGGTCAGCAGGGTCAAGAAGGCTGATCCTGAAAAGTACCTAATGGCTCCCCATTTAGACATCTGTGATGAACTCTTACCTACTCGAAGCTAATGGAAAACCTGCCATACTAAATAATTCACCATATATCTATCTTTGAATTATATTCGAGGTCAATTAAAGTGTCATTAAAGAGGCAGCGTCTCGTCATAGGCGGTGTGGACAGAAGAGGAGCGTGTCATTAACATGAAAGAGGCAGAAGAATAAGGCCATGGGAGAATCTAAAGCAATTAGAAAGTTCATTGTTAAAGTTCCATAAAACATCAAGTTTTGTTTTGTTTGGACGTATCAGATCTCTCTCATTATCACCCATACTACTTTCCTAAAAATCTACTATTAACCTAAATAGGTTTATATAGAAATGAGTCCTATAGCAAAACCACGTTTGACTTTTTTCACTGTCTCGTTTCAAATTTTAAAAATGCTCTCTTCCTACCACGCGCGCTCGATTTAGAATTTCAGCTTTGCTTTAATGCCAGTCTCAAAAAAGAGTGAACAATTTAATAGCTGGGCATCTACGTTATGTGCTGGACTCTTCACGCTGTTGTATCATTTATTCCTCACAACCTACAATATCGTAGAAGGATCACACCCATTTCGCCTACGAGAAAGCGGGGTCAAAGAGGTTCAAGGCTTTCTCGGCTCCAGTGCTACGCCCAGGTAGGAGCCACCTAGGCTGGACTCCGGGTCCACTGACACCATGACCCCGCGTCTTTCTCTACAATAATGCCTCCCTTTGACCTTGCCCTTCTAATTCCCAGGGAAACAACAGCACTGAAAGAAATCTATTTGGACATTTCTGTTGTTCCTCCAATTCTGACGTGCCATGCAAGTTACCTGCCTCCGCAATTAATTAAAAGGAGGAAATTCCCAGCGCCACTAAGGACTTACCTGATAAACACTATTAACAAAAAAATTCCATTAAAAGCTTTTTGAAATGTTCAGAAACTGCCTTTTAAATTGAGAAAGGAAGTTATAGCCAAATAACCATTCGAAAGACGGACTGAAGTAATTACTGGTCATCTAAAAATGGAATGGCACCTTGAAAATAACTTCACCTTTAGAGTTTGCAAACAATTTTGTGATGGCGAGATTCCTTCCCAGTGGCATAGGACAGCCAACACCAAGTATGTAAATCAGGTAAGATTTAGGGAGGTTGTTTTCTGCTTAAAAACTTTACCCTTTCCAAAACTGCAATTTTAATGTACTTTGCAAATTACATTCTCTCCATTTGTTTCTGAAAAAGGATTTTCCTGCACAAGAGGATTAGCAAATACTCATAAAATAGGAGAGCAAAGGATAAAATCAGTCCCTAAACCTGCAGGCTGAATATTCTCATTCCAAATGTCTTCAGGAGCACTCATAATACCTTATCCCAATAAAGAGAGAACTGCCTAACCTGTACAAAATGAGGTAAAACAGAAAGCTAAATTTTACTTTACAATTCAATTGCTCTGCTTTTGTCCACTGCTAAATAAAACTGTTGTATAATATTTTAACGATTTTAAAAAGGGACCCATGAATACAGTATACTCCGGCTTCAGAGTCTGTCCACAAATATGTTAGCCTAATGTTCTAAGTCTAAAATGAACTCTGTCTCATGGGGATGTAAAGTACAACATAGAGAATATAGTCAATAATACTGTAACAACTCCAACTATGTATGGTGTCAGGTGGGTGCTAGGCTTATCAGAGTGACACTCTGTAAGGTATATAAATATCTATCATCACTACATTGGACACCTGAAACTAATATAATATTGTATGCCAACTGTAATTGAAAAAATATAAATAAATAAAACGAACTTTATCTAGACAAGTTATACTGGAAAGCTGACATTACCTGTAACATAACCTCTCTAATACAGAAGAACCAACATGGATGAACATTAAACCCTGTTCAATGTGCTATTCACATATTTCCCCCTGGTTGTGCGATATGAACACAACAGCCTCAAAGGTGTGTGTGTGCAGGGGGAAGGAACACCACCCTAAGATCCGGCATTTCGAAGCACCACGTGGCCAACTTTTCCTGTCATTTTGCTGGGGAGGGACACTTCAAAAATGATCAGAATGCCATCTATTCAGCAAACGCGAGCAGCAGCATCACGGCGCGGTGGGAAGAGCCCCAACCGCAGAACCTGGACCCGACAAGTTACTGGACTTCTACAGCCACCATCTTCATAAAACCAAGATGATCACCACCTCGGAGCGCTACTGGAAGCTAAATGGGACAGCAGCATGTATGAGCACGGTGTGAGTGGCGTCAAAATCCCCCAAAGATTTGTTCCACAGCTCCCCAGAACCGGCCTCCCTCCCAGGAGAGTCTGCTATCTAAAAGGGCCGCACGCCAAGCTCCCCATCTCCTTCGGGTATCAGTACCCTCACCCCTAATTGGCCGAACAAACTGCTCCTAAGCATCTCTACCGGACACACTGGGAAGGTCTCTGCCTCAAGGTGTTTACAATCTCTTAGGAACAGACATTTCAGAAGAGGTGTCTCTTCCCTGAATCTGCCTTGGGGAGTTCGAAGGAGGCATCTCAGAGAAATTCATTTTGTGTTCTGTCTAAGAACTGGAATGGTGACGGTGGGAAAGTCTTTCCAGGAGATGCCTGAGAGAGCTTAGTGTGATCAGGACAGAAACACATGCAGAGCGTGGCAGACAAGGTCAGACAGGATGGCAAGGGCCTGTATTCTGTGCAAATCAGGTGACAGTCCACAGGTCCGGCTAGCCTGCCTGGGCTTTAGGGCCCAGCAGAAAGGTCACCTTCCCGACCACCACCTTCTCCCCACACCCTTGCACACTGGCATCCAGTGCCCTCTCATAGCAACCACGTCCTTTTCCGTTACGGCCCTTAGCACAGTTGTGGTTATATAATTATTTGTGTGATCGTGTGATTAATAATCTGGGTCCCCCATGAGACTAAATAGTAAGTTCAGTCCGTGGACGGCCCATGTCCGTTTTACCCAGCTCTGTATCCCAGGGCCTGCAGAGCACAGCATCAACCTTGAATATCCAGATACATTTTACTAAATGAACAAATGAGAGCTGACAAAGAAGAGTCCTAAGCAGAGGAGCAGCAACCAGACATGGCAGTGAAACGAACCACTCCTCCAGCCAAGTGAAGATCACACTAGAAAGACAAGGCTAGAGCTGGGAGAGAGAGAGAAGGAGACAACTGAAAATGGTCCAGGTAAATGAAGACTTAAGATTTAAAAACAAGAGCAGCGATGATAAGGATATAATGGAGGAGACGCCCTGAGGAAGCGGAATCCGAGAACTCAACGCGCAGGGGGCAAAGCAGAGGGAAATCTACGATGACACCGGTGGAGAGTGGTAGGAGGTGGAGACGTTCACTCGCACCGGGAATACGGGACAGAAACAGACATTTCCTGAGCATCTACTACCTGTCGGTGTTGGGGAGCTCTATACTGCTTCTACTTCTAAAATCCCATGACTGTAAGACAGTTTAAATCCAACCCAGTGGTGTTAGAGTGGGTATGGTTTCTATGAATAGCCTAATAAAATCAACAAACTGCCCAAGCCAGTCGCTGGACTGGGGATGTAGAAATCAAAGAAGTGGTCTTTGCCTTCACAGAGCTGATGGCCTTGGTTTTGAGAAAGATAACTGCACGTCAACAACTGAGGCACTGAGGCCCAGTGAGGCTATGATTTGACCAGTTACATGTCCTATAACCCACACTTTTGGAGCACTGATTTCATAACCTACATTTTCGGGCCAATATGCAGTTGAGGGAGTATGTGTTTAGGGAGACAAACAGATCCCGATCTTGCTTTGAGGCTGGACACACTCCAGAACTTAAAAACATCACAGCACATGGGCAGACAGTGCCCTCCGACTTTGAAGTAACTACTGAGTAGCTGCATGGCAGCAGCCTGGGGCGTAGGACACAACAGGGAAGGAGAGGGGCTGAGGCCTGATCTGTCGTGGAAGAGCCTACCTGAGCAGAGACCAAATGCTGCAGGTGCCAAAGCAGAATCTCGGGAGGCTCTGGAAGTGACAGCAGAGAAAGAAACGTTCAGGGGGGGGGTAGAGCAGAAATCCTCTTTAGACAGGTTCCTCCCACCCCACCAGCGAGAAATGGCTTCCCGTAAGATGCAGGGTCTCTACCCAAAGATCATGTGCAGAAAAACAGGTGAGAAGCAATGATACACAGTAGCAAATGATGTAGCTCCGATGGACCAGTGCAGACGACGCACTTCCAGGGTTCACTCACAAGGCCACGAAGTCTGAGAGATTTTACATCAGCTCTTCCCAGACTAAAACGAAGTACCAAGACACTCCCCCCTCCAGCCCCAAAGCTACTGCCCACCCCCCATCATATTCTTTAAAAAAAGAACAGCTGCACTGTCTCTGCCTCAACTACCTTTTACCCACTTGGATCTAGGTTCTTCCACTATTTGACCTTGTCTTCTTCGTGAACTCCCTGAGCCCTTTCCCCTTCTCTCTGCCTGGGAACTCTACCTGTCCTTCAAGAGCAGTTCAACCATCACCTCCTCTGGGAAGCATTCCCCAGTCAGATTCCTTGTCTCCGCCCTACGCTTCTGAAGGGTTTTGTTTATGTCTCACCAGAGCATTCACCAGTTACTGTCAACCTGTGTCCCCAGTAGCCTGTAAGCTCCTTCCTATTGCTGTCCCCTAACCCAAGGCCCCAAAAGCAGATACACGAAGGCTCCATGAATAAATGACTGATCACAGGTTATGTTTACCTTCAAAGGTGCTAGAATCCACTCAACTTTGCTACCTAAGTTGCTCTAAGAATTCACCTGCACATATATGCAAGCTGGAAAGAACCTAAATTCTCAATAATAGTTTTCCTATAAAAGCATATTGGCTAAAAACTCTATCTTTTGGTTGTTAAGCAAACAACTGGCATCCAGTTAAGTCAAGTCTTTAGAGTTCCCCACCAGTGTTTTTAATTCCTACTTTTCTGACCATGTGGGACGTTCACCTGTACCCTTTTCTTCCTGGGCAGTGTAACGAGCTCCTAGGCTCAGACGTGCTGCTATAGTGAAGAAATCATGTCTTATTTATATCAAAGCTTAGAACCATGGTTGCTCAATGTCTCTAAAAATAAATAGCTTTTTTTTTTCCTATTTAGTTTCACTTTCCATATGAAGAGAAACACTCACAGTAAAGTTTAGAAAAACAGTATTTCCTGCAACTAGTAAAAATATCATGAATGCCCTTCAATTTTAATAGAAACACTTAAAAGCCTTCATTTTAGTATAACGGGATTAAACTTGAACTTTAAATTCCCTGTCTATATTGCTGTTCTAGAAAACTAAAAAGTAATGTACCTTCTAAGTTTTTGTATGTTTTAAATGAAAGGGTCTTACTGTAATACAGTAAAATTTACTTAGAACCATAAAAAACTAACAGTGACTGTAATTTTTGTGTTCAAAATAAAATAAAAACTGTGTAAATTTTAAAAACAGCACAGTTTTTTAAAAAACACTCAAAGTTCCTGCCTGGAAAACCTTGAAGATGAACTATTAAATATTAAGAAAAGTTAACACTGTGCACTTGATTTGCAATTACCACACTGCTTCCATACATGACCTTGTGAATGCTGTGTAATTTTCTCTCATTACTAGGTCTGTAAAATGGGAATGTCATCTGTCTTCCTAATAGGAAAAATTAGATAGTCAGATAAAAAAATCGATTTTTTAAAAGTAACTTGTCTAATTAGTATGCTTTAATCATCACTTGCACAGTACATTCCTCTTCTGAAATCCTATTCCAAGAGAAATATTTAAGCAGACGTTGAAGACAGATTTCCTTAAGGGAATGGTTTTATAAATCTGGAAAGCAATGTAACAAGATTATAAATTAACAAAGTGGTTACATAAGCCTTGACAACCTCAGGCATTAAAGTACACCGATAACATTCTGATAAATTAGACTGATAGCGTCCCAACTCTGTACAAGGAACCCAAACTGAGGAATCTGACGTTTGATAGGAATTTGGTGGAAATTCAACAGGATGCCCAACATCTACAGTTCCATCACTTGCAAGCCATGCTTCACCTTTCACCATAAAATGTGAAAGGCGTTAAGTCAGCTTGAACACCTGTTCCAGAGACTGAGAATGCACTCAGCTAAATGGAAGGTGAAAAAAAGTAACCTGACAGCCTGAGAGGTCTTATATGCACAGGCATGTATAGATTTAAGAACCCTACCGCTAAATTCCCCCCCAAATACTGGACTTGAACTGAACTCTCTACAAAGCTACTGGATTGTATTTGACCCAACTGTCAGGACTAGCACAGCTCCAGGACACCCCCCCCCCGCGCCCCGCCCCGCCCAGGATAAAAAGGCTGTCACTTTCTTGGATCTCAAGTCCAAGTAAAAGGTAAGAAGATTTTTGTAAAATGGTCCAGAAAGAAATCAACAGGCGATGACTACGGAAAAGACCAGAGGTTTCCCAATCTGGGGGAAAAAAAGAAAAAATAAAAAAAAATTCTAGCTCTCCCTCGGGAATGGCACTGCGCCTCCTTCCTTACCCCGTTGCCCTTTCTCCACAGACAACAATATCCCTATTCTACCGTAAGGCTGCATTTTTACCGAGGAACCCCCTCGTTGCGGCCAGATCTGTAGATGTGTTTGTAAAAAAGAACACCACATTCGCAGAACACACAGCGCACGGGAGAAGCTGGGCGCGGGGAGCCCGGCTGGGGCTCGCGGCCCGCGCCGGGGCGGGGCGCGGGGCTGCGGGCGCCTCCCGAGGTGCCGCAATCGCGCCGCGGCGGCAAGGGCAAGGCCTCCGGGCTCCCGCGGCCGGCCGCCGCAGTGACGGCTCCCGCGCGGGCCCCGACGCCGCGCCGCCGCCAGGCCGCGCCGCCGCCGCCGCCGCCCGGGGCCCGCATCCGCCCCGGCCCGCGCTGCAGCCGGCGCGGGGAGCGCGGAGCGCGGAGCGCGCAACTTACTTTCCGCCTGCGGCGGGCGCCCGGGCTCGGGAGCCCAGCTCCGCAACGGCGGAGGCCACCGGGCTGCGGAGGCCAGCCCCGCACCCCCGCCCGCGGCCGCCGCGCCCCGCAGCGGTCTGCGCGCCCCCCCTCACCTCGGCCCGCAGGCGGGCGTCCGTCCGCAGCCGCTGCGGCTCCGACGACTCCCTCCCGGCCGCCGAATCCCCGCACCCAGCGCTAATCATAATACCGAGCGGGCGGGCGGCCGGCCGCGGGGAGGGGCGGGGCCGAGCTGCGCCTGCGCGGGCCGCTCGTCACTGTGACGCGGCGCCGGGGCGGGGCCCGGGAGGGGCGGGGCGCGGCGCACCTGCGGGCCCGGCGCGCGGGCTGCCGGAGGGCGTCCTGGCCGCCGCCCGACCGGAGGAGGCGGGCGAGGCGCCCAAGGAGGGCAGGGGACGGCGCAGGAGGAAGCACCGGGGACGCGGGACAATGGCCCAGAAAAGTGGCGCGAGCTGTCGGGGGAAATCGGAGGGAACGCACCGCATCCGCACAGGACTCTGCGTCCTGGGGCGGGGGGTGGTGGGGGGGGGCGTCGAGGGCTGGCATTCACGTTACCCTTCTAAAGGTTCACCCTGTCTCCCGTACAGGTTTAATCAAGGAGAGAGAAAAAATTAAATATATATTGATATATGTGTATACGTACATCATACATGCGGTTTTTTCCTCTCCAGTTTTTTTTTCTCTCTCTCTCTGGAAACCCAATTTGAAGGAGTTTTGATTTTGTTGCTATTTAAACAAAGGGAGAAAAAAGCCCAGCATCTGAACGCAGCGCTACCGTTAAAGGCCAGCGGGAGACACCCGCCCGGCCAGGCTGCCTCCTCTAGAAACAGCGTGGCAAGGCCGAAGGTCGTGGAAAGTATTAAAACATATGAAGTCAGGGATTCAAAACACGCCAGGCATTAACCGTGGCCCTGGATGGTACAGCTCCGGAATGGAGCTGAGCGCTGGCCCACAGGGGCGGGCGAGAGGGCTCTCGCCTCCCACCTTGACAGTGGAAGCGTGCTGCCCGACGGAGCTCAGCGATCCTGGAAGGGCGCTACCTGTCTGCTGCCAGGTTTCTCCAACCTGCTTTTCCCTTTCTGTTTTTCTGTTTCTCCCTTCTTTCCACCCTCCCCTAAGAAAAAACCCCTAGCAAAGGACACAAGCCAAAAACCAAACAAACAAAAAATACTACTTAGATGCTCCAAGTTTGATCAAATTGGACGGAGAAGAGGAATCTAGATGGTTTTAGCAAATGTCTCTGTTGATCTGCAGATGTCAGAAGCCTTTTCCTTTAGACTCTCTCCACAGCGTCATCTTCAGGTACCTGAAGATGCTTGGGAAGCAAGAGTAGGTTGTTGGGAGGTGCTGCCCTATGGGTAACAATTAAGGTTTTCTATTAAAGGAGGACTCCCAGTTACCCTAATGTCCCAGCGTAGGATCATGGATCATTGGCTGGGGAAAGCCTCAGGCTGTGGGCGTCAGGCTGAGTCAAGGTCCCCACTCTGGGATCACTCCGATTTAGAAAGACCAAGAAAGAATAATCTCACTTTGACAGTGACATTCTAACTCTAGCAGCATGTTAAGCAAGAGCTCCTTACCTGTTTTGTGGAATTTGTTCCTTTGTTACTGGAAAGCTGGAAGGTTATGCACTTTTTCTCTCAGGGAAAGATAACTATTCAGGGAGTCCTGTAGCTAAGTAAAGGGGAAAAATACCACTCTAATGGTCTCCCAGGAGAATGCCAGTGGTTGAAGGCCACCCCCCTCCCGGGGTCTGTAGCCCCTGAGACAGAACAATAACCGCAAAACAATGGTCATAATAGATAAGCCGTTGGAAGACAGACTATCCTCCAACTGTATGTAACTCGGGTTTTGAATGTAAGGAAAACAAGGGCGTGAGAATAGCAAAACAATGAAAAGGAACAGAATAAGTTGATTTTAGTAAAGGCAGCTCCAATTCTCTTCCAGAGAAAGGGATGCAGTGCTGGCCACGTGGTAAATCATTTATTCATCCCCGATGTTTCTTGAGAAGCTGGAGTGCTGCTGGCAAGAACATGACCCATTTTCAGTTCCACGCCATAAATGTGGCAACGTGATCCGATTATGCTTAGGCAATATTTTAAAATATTCCCGTATAAATTAATGTACTATTACTTAACTTTGAATTTAAGCAAATGTGTTCATTGGTAATGAAGAAACTCCTTCTCTAGTCTGCCCTGGGGCTGTCTCCAAGACAAGCTGCCTTTTTAATGTTAGGTCTTTTTATGGACTGGTAGGAAGCTTTAATTAGATATATACCACTCTACAAAACAAGATGGAGCATGCAGGCTTTTATTACAGTCTCCATGATTCAGATCTCGAAAATAACATAATGCCACTAATTTAAAGGAAGAAGTTGTTTATTGGAGTAAAACCAGGGAGATGCTACAAATTAGATCAAGAAGTGAAAAGCAAGCAGATTTATGAAAGAATTGCCATTTTTGACTTGGCCTCCCCCCCAAACAAAAAGCAGGTGTTATCTTCTTTAGATATTGTTATTTTTCCTAATTTAATGTATTCGAAATAACAGATAGTGAGTATTCATGTACAGTTTTGACTTGTGACATTATATGTAATGAGTTCCGTGTACATATTTAAGTGGTCATTTTGTACTTGTACTCATTGATACTTGTGCATTTCTAATCCTGGCTTCATCCCAGTGTGGCCAAAATACTACTTCATTGGAATGGCCTAAAGAATTCTTCAATGAGTTTCCCTCACCACCCCCTTGGCATCAGTTTGCATTTCTAACTCTTTTATCTCAGATGCCAGTTAAGGCCTCAGTGTGTGTGTGTGTGTGTGTGTGTGAGTGAGAGAGAGAGAGAGAGAGAGAGAGAGAGAGAGAGAGAGAGAGAGAGAAAAGAGAAGAGAAGAGAAGAGAAGAGAAGAGAAGAGAAGAGAAGAGAAGAGAAGAGAAGAGAATTTTTGATAGTTGTGAATAAAGATCGCAAATACCAGCTGTTAACTGTGCTTGTTTGCAACCTATGAACTAGAAGGCGTGGCAGACACTTCCAGGCCTGAAATCCCAGCTCCGCCATTAGGAGCTGTATGGCCTTGGGCAGGTTGCTTAACCCTCTCTTTGTTTCCTCCTCTGTAAAATGAGAATGATGGTGATGATAATGGTAATTTCTTATAAGGTTGGCATAAAGCAGTGTTTCTCAAAGTGTGCTCCTTGGACCAGCAGCATCAGCTTCTGGGAACTGGATTGAAATGCAAATTCTTGGGCTCCGCTCCAGACCTCCTAAATCAGAAACTGTAGTTCCTCTGTTTTAAGAAGACTTCCACGTGATTCAGATACAGATTAGAGTTTGAGAACCACTGTTGATGGGATTAAGTAAATCTATATAGATTATTAGAACCGCGCCTGGCGCATGGGAAGCTGTATATTAATAAATACTTTTTAGATGAGTGCCATATGATGTTGCCAAGTTATACAAAGTTTAATTAAGGCCAAAAGAAGCATGCCCATGTTCCTCCAACAAATAAATCCTGCTTCACCCTTTGTCCAAAGACTTTTAACACAGACTGCCAAGCCCCTGGCGACCTGGCTCCTGCCTTTCTTTCCTGCACTTTCTATTCTCCATGTGCACCATGCCTCCAGCCTCCCCAGTCCTCCTCAGAAAGAAAATTGCTTTTTCACATTCTGTTTCCTCTGCCCGGAAATGTCACCTACCCCTTTTCTCCATTTCCTACACTCGTGAGCTCCCGAATGTCCACTTAGGCTTCAAAGACCAGCTCCGGAGTCACCTCCCCTGTGGTGCCCAAGCCGCCCCAGCCTGGTCAGAGCCAGGAGTTCTCGGACCCATCCCTGTACAACCCTCTTACATTTATCACGGGGCATCTTTTCATTGAGGTGTAACGGACATATATTACCATAGGGTTTTGTAACTGTTTTTACTGTTCCATTTTCTCTCATTGCATCTTAAACTCTTGGGGGACAAGGAATTTTTTTTTAATTCGAATTTCTATTCATGCCACTTAACACTGAGGTTGCAAGCACGTAACCCAAGGGCTTGCACTAAAGACTTGGGTTTGTTTGTTTGTTTGTTTTATATCGGTCCTTTTAAGAATTTGAATTAGTTGAGAGCATTTAAAAATTGGGAACTTTAATTTTTTTATGCAGCTTTTTCCATCTTCTCACTTTCTAGATTGTCATTCATTTCTGTGCTTTTTTTTTTATTTTTTAATTTTAAATTTAAAAAAGTTAGACATTTATACAATCCGTGAAGTGAAACCCCCCATAACTCTAGCACCCAGCTGACACTATGCTCAACCATTACAATAATATTGAGTGTATAGCCTATGCTATACTCCGAATCCCTGTGGCTGTTTTATAACTACTGATTTGTACTTCTTCATCTCTTCTCCTTTTTCATCCAGCGCCCCGCCCCCAAATCCTCCTTCCCCCTGGCAATCACCAGTTTGGTCTCTGTATCTGTGAGTCTGTTTTTGTTTAGTTTGTTCCTTTTGTTCCTTAGATTCCCCGTGTTAAGTGAAATCACATGATATTTATCTTTCTCTGTCTGACTTGTTCGACTCAGTGTGATACCCTCTAGGTTTATCCAGGTCATTGCAAAGAGTAAAATTTCAATTTTTTGATTTTCAACAGTTGGGAGATTTGATTTTTTTGTTTAACAGTTTTATTGAGTTGTAGTTTGCATACCAAAAAGTTCACCTATAATACATGGTAATTGGGTGATTTTTAGTAAATTTATAGTTGTGCAGCCATCGCCCCAATCCAATTTTAGAATAGTTCCCTCACTCCCAAAAAGATTTCTCATGTACATTTGCAGTTCATTACACTCTAATCTCCAATTCTCAGCGACCAATGATTCGTTTTCCATCTCTATAGATTTACCTTGCTAGAAATGCTGTATAAAAGAAATCATACAATGTATAGTCTTTTGCATCTTGCTTCTTTCACACAGATTGTTTATCCGTGTTGTAGCACGTATCAGTAGTTCATTCTTTTTTATCACTAAGTAGCATTCCATTATGTAGACACAGCAGGTTTTCTTTATCCATCCACCAAGTGGTGAACATTTCATTTATTTCCAGATTTTTGCTATTATGGGTAATGCCGCTATGAATATTTACATACGTTGCTAGGCGGAGTTGTCGAATCTTGTCATAACTCTACGTTGATGATTTATTTCTCAAAGTGACCGTACCGCTGTACATTCCCACCAACACCCTATGAGGGTTCTAGTTTCTCTAAATCCTTGCCAACATTTGGCATTATTAGACTTTTAGGTTAGCGCTGTTCTAATAAGTGTGTAGTGGTGTCTTATCGTGATTTTCATTGCGTTTCCCAAATGACTAATGATGTTGGTCATCTTTTCATGTGAGTTTTAGCCATTCGTTTGTCTGCTTTGGTGAAAAATCTATTCCGATCTCTTGCTCATTTTTAATGGGGTTGTTTGTTTCGTCGAATTATAATATTTTTTGTTATATTTCAGATACAAGTACTTAATTAGATATATGATTTGCAGATATTTTCTCCCAGGGTGTTGTTCATTTTTTCATATTTTAACATATTTGGAAATGTCAAAGTTTTGAATTTTGATGAATTCCAACGTATCAAAATTTTCTTTTATGAATTGTTTTCAGTGTCATATCTAAGAAATTTTTGCCTAAGCCAGTCACAAATATTTTTTCTGTGTTTTTTTCAAGTTCATAGTTTTCAATTTGACATTGAAGTCTATAATTCATCCTGAGTTAATTATTATACGTGATGTAAAATAAGGGTTAATTTTAACAAATAATTTATTTTTTGTATATGGATAGCCAATTGTCCCAAAGCCATTTGCCCAAAGGAGCATCATATCCCAATTGAATTGCCTTGGCACCTTTGTTGAAAATCAATTTACCATAAGTGTAAGGATTTTATGAATTTTCTATTCATTTCCCGCTGACCCATCTGTCTATCCTTATACCATTGTGGCACAGTCTTAACTACTATTGTTTTATAGTAAGTTTTGAAAGTCGATAGAATAAGTCCTCCAACTACATTGTTCTTATTCAAAATAGTTTTGTTATTCTAGGTATTTTGCATTTCCATGTAAATTTTAGGATCAACTTGTTCATTTCTATCAAAAAATCTGGGAGGGGATCTTACTTGGTATTGTGTTATATATATGAGTCAATTTGGGAAGAGTTGCCATCTTAACAATAATGAGTCAATTTATAAACATGATATATGTCCCTATTTATTTAGATTTTTAAATTTTTTTGTCAACAGTGTTTTATAATTTTAGGTCTTACACATCTTTTGTTATATTTATTGTTAGCTATTTTATTCTTTTTAGTACTATTGTGAATTGCATTGTTTTCTTCATTTCATTTTAGATTGTTCATTATCAATGTATAGATGTATTGATTTTTGTATCTTGTGATGGTCTTATTTATTAGTTTTTTTTTAGATTCACTGGGACGTTCCAAATATAGGATCATATCAACTGTAAATAGGCAGTTTTATTTCTTCTTCTCCAATTTGGATGACTTTAATTTCTTTTTCTTGTCATCTTGAAGGATTGGAATTTCCAGTAGGATATTGACTGGAAGTGGCGAGAGTGAACATCCTTGCTTTGTTCTCAAACTTATGGAAAATGCCTTTAGTTTTTCACCATTAAGTATGATGTTTAGTGTAGATTTTTCATAGATTTTTTTTAGCTGTTTGAGAAAATGTCCTCATGTTCATAGTTTGAGAGTTTTGTTGAGAGTTTTATCATAAATGAGTATCAGATTTTGCCAAATGTTTTTTCTGCATGTTTTGATCTGACCATATAGATTTTGTACTTTATTATATCAACAATATATTTTGCCTTAACTAATTTTCAGATGCTAAGAGCCTGATACAGGTAGTACCTTGATTTGAACCTTGCTAGACATGGAGCAGAGAACCCAGTAAAGTCTGCCTGGGCTTCGGACCTACAAAACTGTGAGTTAATAAATATGTGTTGATTAAGCTGTTAAATTTATGGTAACTTGTTACATAGCAATAGGAAACTAATAACACCAACTTTGTCTAGTTTTGTCTGCCATAGCTAGAAGTCCTGCCTCATGGCAGAGTAAATTTTGAAAAATAAAAAAATAAATTCAAGATTTCTGTCTTCTCTTGAAGAATGGGAAGACCTGGCAACCTGAGATTTGCATTTTCTCCATGTCAAACCCTCTGCTATGGATGGCCAATGGCTCCCCCCAGTATCCTTGGTAGCCAGGGTCTAGGTCCTCCAGTGCGTCTGCTCTTGTCCTTCATCCCAGGCCTGCATCCAATTACAGGCCTGGCCCTGGGACACCTGAATCTACCTCCATTTCCTGAGTTATCATTAACTACCCATTTGCCCTTCAGCCATGGACAGTCAAGAGAAATGACCAGTAGGAATAGTAACAAGTATACTTTCCCATGGAAGATATTCCGAATAGTCTAAAATCAGAGCCACGTGACCACTAGATGTATAGACGCAGAATGCATAGCTGTAGTGCTGTCTGGGTTAGGACCTTAACGCCCCTGCTAGGCCAGGCCTTAGTCCTCAGTTGCTGGATCGTAAGGAGGTCGTGGGCAGGGTGGATGGATGTCCAAAGGAGCAGGACTCTGAGGCTCCAGGCACTGGTAGTGTATCTGTCAGTGCAGAATAAGCTCAGTGTTTTAACATCAGTGCAGTGGGCTGGGCGACCATTAGCACTGCCCTTTGCCGTAACGGAGTGAAGGTTGCGTGGCCTCTGGTGAAACTGGACATGAGAAATTCTAGGAGCACATGGATGATTACAGCTCAGATGAGGTATCTGTCTTGATGAAGGTGAGACTGGTTTGTTCCCTTACAGACAGGCGGAGACAGGACAGTCAGCAGCACAGACCCCATAGCTGAAGTTGGCATCTGATAACTGAACAGGGCTGAGCCGACCCATCAGGGCACCGATGTCAAAACAGCTGATGCTTATTTCCTTAGGACAGTTTTGCAAATAAAGCTTTACTCACCATTCTTTTCAACTGTCCCACCCTACTTCAAAATCCAGGAGCGTTAGGCATTATATGAAAATAAAAAATAAAAATAAGAGCAGGATAGGGAAAGTTGATTCAAGGCTCAGGCTCAAGACTACTCTCCCAGAAACAGCAGCCCTATCTTCACTCCCAACCCTCACTCCTTTGCCTGCCTGGACTATAGGGACCGGCAAAACTAACAGCTCACTTTCCCAGCCTCCTTTCCAAGTAGGGATGACTGTATGATCCAGTCTGTCCGGTAAGATCTGGGTGGAATTCAGCTGGAGTGGTAGCGGTGGCGGGGTAGGGGAAGCTTTTGCTTTCCTGATACAAAGGGACAGCTGCAGCTGGTTCTGGCCTTCCCCTTTCTTCCTGCCCTGATTGGGCATGGTGCCTGAAAGAGGAACTGCCATCTTGCAACCACGAAGGAGAGACCAAGGGAATCACAGCAGTGCTGGCTCCGGACCTCATGAGCTGCTAAGCAAATGCTAACAGCTGCCTACTCCAGACTTCTCTGTCTATGAAAAAAAAAGTTGAAAATTCTGTTTGTTCATTATGCTTACTTATATCTGAAAGCATCCCTTAGTAATACAACTAGTATAAACCATTACTTGTCGTGAATAGGGAAGAAAAGGAAGAGAGACAGTGAGGGTTTTCAGAATCTGGTTAATACAGAAATAAGCTATGGACACTTGTTCTCAAAAGCAAGGGAGATATCAAATCCTACTGGGGTCAAGCCAAAACAACACAGAAGCCAGCCTGAAGGGACTTCCACTGGCAAAGGAGGGGACGATTGGGTTAAAGTGAGTTAAAAAATTGATAAAGGGAAATAAGCAAATAACCAAGCACTTATCCTGCCTGTCTGGTATGAACTGTATTCCAGAGCATTCGAAGAGATGATAGGAGCTCTCCAAGGAATGACGAAATTAGAGAAACACCACATCGGAACATCTGACGAAACGCAGAAGAATCTAGGCAACTGCCACCAATAACTATCAGGCGAAGGATAGACAAGGAACCTTGGGTGGACCATGCTCATAACACCTGAACCTGCGGATCGGTTGTGCCATCTCTAAAAGGTAAACAATTAGCTGTCATGTGTCTCGTGATACAATATATCAGAAAGTACGCAGCATGTCCTGTGATATTTTCTATACAAAAATTTTAAACGAGAATCTAATCCAGTTTACAGGAAATAGAAGAACAAGTTAAACGACACCAGGAGGGAAACAATCAGCTAAATCCAGAAAGCAGAAGATTCGACGGGACGAATGACTCAGGCCTCGCCCTCTTTGAGAGAATAGCATAAACCCAGGGAGGGAAGAGAACCGTTACAGAGGAAAAGAGACTTAAGAGTCCTTTCCATCAAATACCATGCGTAGCTCTTGTTTGGATCCTGATTTGAATAAAACGACTATAAAATTATTATTTGAACTCATTAGAAAAATTTGGTATGTTCCGAGTATCACATCCCAAGATAGTGGCATTGCGGTTATGTTTTTTTTAAAAAAAGCTATTCTTTGATAGAGATACATGGTGAAATATGTATGGATGAAACGAAATGACGCCTGGGATTTGCTTTAAAATATTCCAGGAAAAGCCCAACAAAAATCGTGGGCGTGGCATAAAGGAAACAAAATCAGGTGATCCAAAAAAGATTTGTTGTATTTTTTTCCTCCGTTTTTATGTATGGTTGAACATTGTGTAGAAAAAGATTTTTTTAAAGATTATTTTGATTTTCTTGCATTCTAGATGCCAATAGCAATAAAAATGAGAATGCAATTTTTAAACATTCTGTCAAAGGATATAGCAAAGCAATGTCATGTATCTATACTTTAAAGTAGAGGATGTTAAGGTTGCTTTAGAGACGTTAGTCCTGGCCCAGAGTGCCTTCCACGTTCTTGTCCTCCTGAGTGACCCCCTGGGTTGGTTCTCCCTTTTTCCCGCATATTCCCAAGAACACTTTGTCATTTCCATTGATTTCTAATTACTTGTCCATCCTCTTCCACTAGACTATGAGCCATCTCCCTGACCCCAACTCTTAACCAAGAACGAAGACTCAATTCCTATTATTTTCTGCATTACCTATATCTAGGGTAATATTAATACATAGTAGGTGATCAATAAATATTTTGGGGCTATATGATCAGAACCCAATCCACTGTGTTTTACACACGCAGAGACTGAAACCCCAAAGGCTGAAGTTTCTGGGCTAGGGCTGCAATTGTTCAGAATCAGAGCCATTCCTGAGAACTTACACCTTCTGGTTCTGAATCCAGTGCTACTTCTGAATCTTATTTCTGATTCCAGAGTCTTCTACTTTATGGGAGGGGCCTTCTTTCACTAGTGCCAAATGTGCCATTTCCAAACTTCCCCAAACCCAGTTCTCACGACAAACTCATAGCGTTCTCTGTAAGGACACTGTGTATGTTTCTAGAAGACATTACTCAAATTGGTTTTAGGCAGAGGAGATTGTAAGTAATTAATAATAACAATAACAACAATAGTAATACATGAAATCCTTAGCACTCTCGTTTGCAGAAATAGTAACTCTTCCTTTTATTCTCCCCCAGTTTTTAATTTGCTGAATCAAGAAAAGGAAGCCAAAAAGTATCTTCAATATTTCTTGAGTTTTGGCCCAAAATTTGTGGTATGCATGGTAATCCATGCATGAAAATAACTTTAGTTTTCCTTCTGAGCCTTTCCGACCACTCTGAGTCAGCCTTCGGCCAGAGGTCATATTCATATTTCCTGGTAACCCCCAAAGTTATACACCACAGTGATGGAAAGCCAAACCCAGACGTCCATCTCCCACCCTATTGCTTAACTCTATGCCCCTCTGGGCTTAGCTTCAATGTCACAGCCTCTGACCACCCCCACCTCCCACCCTACCCCCAGTCTGGATTATGTGGCCTCCATAACACACCACAAGCCATTTGGCACAGCTGTAACAACACGCTATTACTACTGCCTCTTACTTTCACTCTAGATTCCAAGCTCCTCCGGGGTAGAGACTGGAGGTCTTTCAGTGCCTTGCACATGACAGCTACTCAATGAATACTTGTTCAGTGACTATGCAGGTAGTCGAATGAATGGCTTTCCAGATTCTGAAGTCCAGTAGCCGAGACTCTAAATTGAGACCATCCTTCCTGCTAAGGTGTTGATCAAATACCTTTTGTCCTCAAGGCTTAACTTAATAATGTTGAAAAGAGAGGAACCATCTAGTCTTCAGAAAGTGGTTGAAAGATTGGACAGGAGATGTGGTGTGGGTTACGCAGGTACCCACCATCCGTCACTCTTGTTTTCTTCTCTCTCTCTCTCTCCTCTCTCCACCCAACTCCGCCCCCCTTCCCCCCGCCCTCCCTCACCCCCCTGCCAATCATTGCCTCTGGAATAACCAGCCTGAGGTTTTACTTGTCCTCCTCATCCACTACTCTGCTCCGCCCCTTTGAACAGAGGAAATTTGGGTATGTGGATCGTGGTGAAAGGAACAAACATGGCTGGCCAGAGCTGACACTTAACACACACGCTCACACTGCATGGGAACCCGGCTCACCCAGAAGGTGACTAAACTCTGATCCCCAGTCAGCACTGAGGGCCCCTCCCAACAGGGGCCCTTTGCCTGGACCGGAGGCTAATTAGGAGATCTCAATCTCTCATAAGGAGGATGGGCGTGGGTTATTCATGATAATCCCCATACATCCTGAGAAGTCGACTCTGCTATCTGAAATAGTGGAGTATTTGTAGGAGGTCTGAGCCAAGAGAAGGGCCAGAAAATAACCAAATCCAAACCAAAAGTGGAAATGGGATGGTTTCTTTTATAGTCAGTGAGCTGTATGTAACTCTACACCAAATGAAATCGACCCAAAGGGCCTAATTCAGACTTCTGGGGCTAATCATAATTATAAACTAGGAGGAAAAAAAAAAATCACCAGACGAAGCCAATTGAGGTTTAATGAACATGGAATGTACTATCCCCAAATGTCTATAAACTCAGTCTTGAAAAGTTCAAATCATCAATATTAAAAAAGGTAACTTTCGGCAGATTCACCCACTATTAGTTCTGGTAGGAAAATATCAGTTTCATTGCCATCATAGATTTGACATTCACAATAACCTGCCCCACCCGAAAGGCTGTCTAGGAAAGAAGAAAGGCTGGGGACTCTTGGGCCTAAGGCCATGTTTAGGGCTCAGAGCCAGCTACCCATCATCCTAAGTATTGGGAACATGAAAACTCTAAGCCGTGTCTTACCCTCAAGAAAGTTATAGTGTCTTCAATGCCAAAGTGTCCTAGAGTAAGTGCCAATACATAGTGTAGTTAAGAAGGAGCATTGGTTTTACAGATGGAGGGAGAAAAAGGACGTCTTCCCAGGCAGATGTGTGTATAGCTTTTTGACTGAGAGCTTTTGCCTCTGCGGTGTTATTCACTTTGCACTGGTGCGAGGCATAGAGTAAGATCTCAATAGATATTTGTCAGACGAATAAACGAATGGTCATACTGTGCCATATCTATATGGGGCAAGAAAACCGAGAAGCAGAGAAAGGAACCGATTTATTTGAGCTGGCAGTCACCAACTAAGTGTTTGCCCATAAGACTCCTGACGGTTAGTTGCCCATAAAACATAGCCAATCCCGTGTCTCGGCACTCCTCTTTATATTTTCTAGAAGGTAGGCAAATCTAGAAACGTGATTAAATGGCATTTATCTGTGGAACTACAGATAAGATTTGACTCACGTCTAGAGAGTAGAATCTACGATTCACAAGATGATGGACATGAACGTTTCTTAGGAAGAGTAGAAGCAGGTGACGGACCGTGGGTTTCGATGTCTTTGACCATGAAATGACAGTCTCCAAGCTCCCTTCCGTTACTCTATGCTGCTGCATTTCTCAGTCGCCATGGCGTGTGTCGGTTAATTTTCTTATATTAGTAGAGGGCATAACAAGGAATTTATGTAGGTCAAAGAATATTTTAAAATTCCAAACAGTAGAACTGCTAATGAATTTCGTTTAGGGTGTCTTGCCACCAGAAAAATGATAGACCTTTCCTAAACACCTTTGGCTGTTTGCTCATCAAGAAAAGTCACACATTTTCTCTCTGTAAAAGGTGCCAAAGGGTGGAGTGGGGGGGGGGAAGGCTGAGTGCAATTGCACTCTTGACGGTCTGAGGATTGGGACTGTTTTTAAATTCAATATATAAAGTGATAACCCCAGAGAATCATGGGAGAGCTCTACTCAGAGAAGGGGCATGAGGTCAGGGTCTTTTTGTTTTAGTCACCGACACTTCACAGGGTGCAGATTGGCATGCCGAGTGAGGCCTGGGCACATACTCACTCATGGGACAATAAAATTGCCTGTGTTTCTTTTGTTTTTAATAGTGTTTGTGATGACTTTGCCAAAAATCACTGTTTCTGCTGCAGCCCCTCCCGTCAGGCCTTCGCGGGCCTCTAGACGAAGGTCCTGATTCATGCTGTCACTGCATCGTAGGATTACCTGCATGGCAAATCCTATCAGCTTTTTTTGTGGGGGCAATTTCCTGATGAATTCCTCAGACAAGTCTATTATGAATACGTGGGTTTGAAAAAGCCTTGAGACAAACTTCAGTTCAATGACGTGACTCTGGATCCTGCCGGCCTTCGTTTACCCAGGATTCTGAACAGCAAACGGGCAAACGGGAGGGGTTGGGGTGGGGGCCGCAGTTGCCGACTTTGAATCTTGGATGGACCGATTTTCGTCGCCATCCAAGCTTGGTCAGTGCTCCAGTCTGGGACCAGCGTTCTGGGAGTCATGATAATACCTACCTCAAAGGTCGTCGATGTCAGGATTAAGTGGGTGCTTACAAGGGGCACCTCAGCTTACCGGTACTAGGACTACGAGTTCTAGCCCCTTTGTAGCAGGAGCTCTGATGCCAAAACGTAACATTCTGTTCCAGACTTTGCACGAAATCAACCTCAAAACAAAGAGATTACATTTGAAGGTCCGAAGGATTGAAGGGCTGTGGCTCTTCAAGCGGTAGAGCTATTACCGCTGCAGATGCTCCTCCCTTCAGAATCCTCCATCCTACTTTCTGGCCCTTTGTGGTTTCTTCCCTAAAGAAACCTGCACACCTTGGAACAGGAGTTGTGTTCAAGCACGTTCTCCAAGGCGCTACAGAAACACCGTAAATAACCGAATTGTCCTCTATTGGCTTAAAAATGTGTACAGTGGAATGTGACGCCCCTGAAAAGGGCCATTTATGTAAAACCTCAAACAGAATAATCACACATGATTTCTTTAGAAATGCGCGTGTGTGTAAATACGGCAAAGATGTTCTGGACACAGGACAGCTGCAGCGGATGGTGGCCAAAGGAGACATTGGCCTTCTTGGTAACGTTTTGATTTTTTACGATGTTATTTCATGTAGAAAGTAAAAATCGTCACACATGATAACATACATAAGTACTATCTAATGCCTATAACAATGTATAAAATTTATAATTAATGTAATAAAATTTATTATGGAAATAACTTATTACAAGTTGTTATAGAAATCTGTAATTTTTATTTATACAATTTACAATTTACATGGAACATATAATCACTCTGGCGTGTCAAACATGCAGATTCTTGGATCTCACGCCCAGACGTTCCAATTCCTGTGTGTCTGAAATGTTGCTCAGGAATCTACATTTTTGGTACAGTGCGTGAGTCTGCCTTTGTTGATGGTCCAAGGCCCACACTTTGCGACTGTTTCATTCACAAGCTTCTCTCCAGGTGGGAGGCACAGGTGACTCACTCAGGGATCTGGGAAGCAGATTCTGTGACTCTGATTCTGCCGCTGCAGGTCTGGGGTGGGGCCCGGCATTCTGTGCCTCCCACATGCTGCTGCTGCTGGTCCTCAGGCCCTACTGGGAAGCTTGGCTTGAGTCAGGCTTTGAAATGGGTAGAAATTCAATGCGTGCAGGAAGGACCTCAGAGGAGGAGCAGACGTGCTGTGTGAGGGACAGCGAGGAGGACTGGCCTCACAGAATGGGCAGCCGGAGAGCCTGAGGGCACCTTAATGCCAGTCTGAGAACCTGGCACTTGATCCATCACAGCTGCTAGTGGCTTTAGGGAGGGGCCCAGCATCCCAAACGCAAGGGGTCGAAGAACATATGTGGGGCAAGACCCAGAAGGGCCAAGGCCATGGCCCCAGGCACAGGTGACTGAGATGCAGCCAGGGATCCACAGCTGGGTGGGCCTGAATCCAAGGTCAACACCGCCCTGGCGTGCCAGCCTCCCACTGTCCCAGGCAGGAGGGAGGTCATTCTGGTCCCTCCCTGGGACAGTAGTGTGGTCCTAAATTTCAGACAGCTCTAGAGCTGTATATTCTGCAGTGGACAAAGGACCACTTCCCACATTCATGGGACCAGGAAAGCGTAGTCAGAGACACAAAGCCAGTGTCACTTTTCTCTGTGCGAAATGGCACTTTTTCCAACTGGGCAGAAGAAATCTTTAACCGGATTCAGACGAGCTCGTACAGCGTTGAAGAGGTCTTTGAAACAAAGTTGACAAATTGGGTCAAGCTGAGAATACAGGATGGGGTAAGGCAGGGAGAGAGCATTGCAAACCCCAGCATGCCTGGGTCATGTTTGATTCTCAAGTTAGTTATTGGACTCTGAATAGCTCATTCTCTGCTTCAGTTTGCGGGAGATGGAGCCACCCACTTGTCCCCAAACTCAATTCTAGAATGACTTTAAGAGCAGCAGGCTCCCATTAGCGCCCATTTTGCATTTCCAGCCTTAGAGGCAGCTTCTCCCAGCTCCCAGCGGGCAGCTACCGTTCAGAGTGGTGTCACAAGGACGTGCTCTGGGACACCATGGCGGGAGAGGCATGACCTCCCCAGTCCCGCCTGACCACACCTCCCCCCACCCACCCACACACACTGTGGCGATGGCAGGGGGTCTCGAAGGGAACGGGAAGACACAGCACGACACCTTCAGAGCATGTTCATGATCTCTATCGGCTGCTGTGAGTGTTGAGCGCTTGTCATTTGGAGGTGACCATCCGATCTGTTTTAATTGCATCTGCAGGAAATACAAGCAGGCACCTGCATTAAATCTGGACAGCCCAGCTCCGATTACAGCTCAGTAGAGTTATCTTTGCACGTGAGTAGAGAATCCAGTTTGGTCGTGGTAGTAAGATTATGGGTTATTATGTCTTTTACAATTTGATCTTAGTGGCACCACTGTCTTTTCAAGTGAAAACAAAACTTAACCATATATACTTTTCTAAACCAAGCAATTTCATTATTTTTACTAAAAGCACTTTGTTTTCTAAGTTTAAAAACAATGCACGCTATTACAGAAAACAGAGAAGGTATAAAAAAGACGATAAAAGTTACCCTTCATCTCTCTACCCAGAACTCATTATTTTATAGCACTCAAAAGAAGAAACTGGATGAATTCTTCCTCAAGTAAACTTTTTATTTTGGAATAATTTATTATCATTATTATTATTATTATTATTATTATTATTATTAACAGCTCCCAGCATGTTCACATCTTGCATGGCGATGGAACATTCCTGAAAATAGAGAAATTAACACTGGTACAATCCTGTGAGCTAAACTGCAAAGTCTATTTGCATTTCCCCAGTGTTCCACTAAGGTCCAAGATCCCATCCAAGGTCTGACATTGCGTAGACTCGGTGCTCAGTTTTTACATCTCCATTCTCCCCAAATGTGATGTGCAAAATACTAATAAGGAAATATTGCATTTATCTCATTTATATTATTTAAGCTGCAGAAGAAAGCATCGGATATCTACAACTTTCATGTCTGAAGTGTGGTATAGTAGGTATCTCAATCCTTTCAAGCTGCTACAAAATGCCACGGACCAAATAGATGATAAACAGTAAAAATTTATTACTCGCGGTTTCTGGAGGCTGGAAGTCTGAGATCACAGTGCCAACACGGTCAGGTGAGACCCCTCTTCCAGGTCACGGACTCCTCATGTGTCCTCACGTGATGAGAAGGGCTAGGGGTCTCTCTGGAGCCTCTTTTATAAGGGACTGAGCCCACCGATGAGGGCTCAGTGACGTAAGCACTGCCTAAAGGTCTTACCTAATACCACCACATCAGGCATTAGGAGTTCAACACAGGAATTTCCAGGGGACACAAGCACCAGTAATAGCAATAGAGCGTTTAGCAGAGGTTTGGGTGAGGGGTTCTAGAGGATAAGACAACCGGGGTACCCTGCTTGGGCTTCACAGGGGTGCAAGGTCTCAGGGCCCCAAGCGAATGGCCTAGAGAGGCCGCTTGTTATTTCCCTTTTTTTTAAGAGCAAAGGAAGTAAGTGGGGACAAATATCACGCCGGGGGCACCCAGAGGGCCAGGAGGTCGTGCTGCAGCTCTTCCTTCCTCTTCGCCCCGCGCCTTTGTTCATTCGTTCAACAGCTACTTCTTGACTGTCACGCGCTCCGCTGTGCAGTGTTGAGGATTCGCCTGGCAACAGGACGGTCACTATCCCTGCCCTCACGGAGACTGCCACTGAGCAAGGAAGAGAGTCTTTCTTCAAAGCACTCCACCAATAACTAACCATACAATTAAAGCTCTAAAAAGTGCTATACGATGTGGTACCGGGGTCCGGGAGACCTAATTTTGGGTCAAGGAGGGTTTCCATAGGGAAGGGACATTTCAACTGAGTGTGAATGATGGGTAGGGGTTGTGCAGACAAGGCCGAAAGAAAAATCCAGGCAGAGGACATACCCTGGATAAAGGCCCCGAGGCAGAAAAGATCCTCGGCATGGTCCCTTGTGCAAAGGAAGAGGCCCTTTATGAACTTTGTTGAATGGATGAATGAAGTTCTCCATTCACGGTGTATTTGAAGGGATGCTTACTTAAAAGAATGGAAACCCAACCAATAATGCTCATCAATAGTACCTCTGCGCCCCACCATGGCACTCGGTTTCCCAATCCCTATCAAAACAATTCTTCGGCATCGCTTGGAGTCTCCAGGTGACCTATCTCCGCTCCTTCGGCTGCTGGGATGACCCAGCCGGGAGTTACCCAGCTTATCCAGTCGCTCTGCTTGGCGTGGATGGTGCTCTACACTCCCGTCAGAGGCTCGCCTCCGATCTCGGTCAGTTAAACCTCGCTCAAGTGCCTCGTGGGTCCCCCTTCTGCTGCCTCCGGCTCTACTGCTCCGGCGTCCACCTCAGCTTTGGGTGCTGTGACAGTTCAGCCTTGTCACAGTGAGTCTTTTCACAGAAGGACACACCGTTTCCTCCTTCAGGGTGCCATAGACCTAGACACGTATCTGCAGGACTGCTGCGAGGTATCACTTGGCAGCTAACTACCAAGAGAGAGCCAGCTCTCTCCGTGAATTTTTGGGAGGCCATCAGGACCTCACTTGTTTGACAGGAGGCTGGAGAACCAATCTCAGCGATCCGGCAAGGCGGGCAGCAGACACAGTATGGCCTCCGTGCTGCTGCTATGACAAGTGTGACCTCCATCTCCCCAGGGGTCACCGCGTCCCTCACGCTCTCAACGGCACCCAGAAGGACTCGCCTGAGAAATAAGAGAAGGCTCTGCCCTTTCGTGTTCCCTGACTCCCAAGGCCACATGTGCAAAGACAAGTCCCAAAGAGCGACTGGGGTAGAACAGGAAGTTGGGCGCACAACGGCCGAATGTTGACAAATGTGCAAATCATTTTATTTCTTTAGCCGTTATCTAGTGACTGTTGATAGGAGCCAAGCCCCGTGCCAGGAAATGCCGGGGAACACAACGCAGGACCCTCTCCCCAGGGGTCTGCCTTTCCCCGCAGACGGGAGCAGACAGAAACGCGTCAGCACCTAAGTGCCGGAAAGGCCCCCCAGCATGTCCGTGCCCTGTGCGTGAAGGGAGGGGTGGCTCGTTCTGCACGGGGAGGGCAGGGGGTGGTTGATGAAGCTTGATAATAGAGGCGACGCCGGAGCTGTGTCTCGAAGGAGGGGTGTTGGGCTGGCAGGCGGCTTGCAGGCGTGTTCGGGCAGGCGGTAAGAACATTCCAGGCGGAGAGAACGGCAGATGCCGAGGTGCGGAGGTGTGAAGTGGGCACAAGGTTTAGGGAGTTGTAAGTTATTTGCTATGGCTGGAATTCCCGGTGTGAAAGAATGCTGGTAGAAAAAATCAAGGTCGCTCGAACAGGGCCAGGACATGCCGGGGACTTTGAATTTCATCCTCTAGATCTGCACTGTCTAATGTGGTAGCGATATACTAGCCAGGTGTGGCAGTTTCAATGAACTGAAATAAAAGACCACGAAAGAGTCAATTCCTCAGACGCTGCCCACATGTTAAGTGCTCAATGGCCCCACGTTGTTCGGGGTTATCATATTGGACAGCACAGATATAGAACATTCCGTCATCACAGAAAGTTCTATCGAACGGTGCCGCGCTAGGCCGCAGGAATCCCAGGAGGATTTAAGCAAGCGAATGACATTGTCATATTTCACAGAGCCTTCCCTGTGGGCACTTGGAGGCGGATCAGAAGGGGGCATAACAGAAGGTTAGAGATCACTTTGAAGACTTGCAACAATGTAGCCAGCAGGCTGCTGTCACACCGGCGGAATTGTCCCTTTTTGCCTGGGACTTGTTCTTATCCAAAGCTGAGTGGAGAATTATTCAGGGCGACTAGTGTTTCCCCTCAGTTCTGATGCCTTCTCACCCCAGCTCGAGAGACAGGCGTCCCCGAAGGATCGTAAGCTAACAAATCTGGGGATGGATCTCGTTTCATCTCTACTCCTTATATAAACTGAGGGTGTGTCCGCATGATACACAAAGACCCCCCCCCATGTAGAAGTCACATGTCCGAGACCCTCCTCATTCACATCACGTGGGCGGAGAAGGCTCAAGTTTTGCCACCATGACAGTCAGCTCAGGTGTTCGCCTGAATCCCCGTTGCTCATCGTCCTTATCGCTGAAGCGGCCAGAATGGAAGAGAACCGCAGAAGATACGGACGGAACTCTGTTCCCTTTCCCTAGCGGGCTGCAGTTGTAGACGGGGTGTGTGGGTGGTGACACTCCCTTGCTCTACTGGCGTTAATGACAATGAGCCCTGTGTGCTGTTGACTCGGATGGAGCTCCTGCGGGAGATACCTCTAGAGGCGTCTGTGTTCCGAGGGTTGGTGTGTGGCCGCATGAGCCGTACCGGGGTGCATGAACATCATCACCCTCATGTTCCTGGCCGAGGCAGGAGCAGATCCGAGAGTCCGAAGACCTGGTCCCAGGTCTAGCCTTGCCATTCGGCTAAAAACAGACTGGGTAATTGATGCTTCTCCCACAGACCCGCAGCCTTCACTACAAGCCTAAATTGAGGATTAATTCATTTAATCCTCAACACAATGCATGAAGCTGGTGCTCTTATTATTATCTGTACTTGACAGATGAGGAAACTGAGGCCTAGAGGTGAAGCCGCTTGCCCATGGTTACATAGCTACCGGTATGCAACCCCGACCCCGACCTCCGGCTCCAACGTCTGCACGCTCTGAGCTACTGAGAAGCACAGAAAGGATGTGGGCCCAAGCCCAGTGGACCCTCCATCACCCGCTGAGCGCGAGTGCTCCTGCTGTTAGTGCTGTGATCACTGTGATGACGGTGACCCTTTTGGGGATGGGGGAGACATGAGCCCCTTTGGGGAGGGGCTGGCACAAGCCCTCCAAACACACACCAAGTCCACACCCCAAGGAGGAGGTCCTGCTGCCCTCACAAACGGACGCTGCCATGATGGCACTTCTCCCCTGGTCACACACACAGCCCCACCCCCCCACCCCACCCCGTGTCCTTCGAAGCGTCATCGCAAGCCCCCAGCGCCACGTCCCAGGAAGGAACACCTCTCTGAGAGGCAGCCGCGGCTGTGGCGTGCTGACTCGGGGACGGCCGTGCATACCTGCCGGCACTCTTGCTGGGCCACGCGCCACCTGCCCGTGAGCCTTCCCACGCAGCTCCCACGGCGGCGAGAAGGACCCGCCCCTTTTTCCTCACCACCAGATTCAACACACCAGCTTGGCCACATCTGACCACAGCTTTGGTTACCGAACGCGCTGCTCACAGGGGCCATTGCTACCGAGGACAGAGTCCATCTGAAAGGCGTCCAGACTTAGGCCCTGGGGTCAAAGTGGTGGTGATTCGGGCATTCGGCATCTGCAGAGCTTGTCTGATTCGATTTTTCTGTTGCGTGCAACCAGCGATCTGCATCAGAATTTACACGCTATGGAAAAACCCAGGGGTGTTTTCTCGCCTCAAGTCTAGCCTCATCCACGGGCTGAAGGAGTCTCGTTGGGACTGTTTTCTCTCAGTCTCTCAGCTCTGCCATCCATCCATGGCTCCGTGTTGTGGCTCTCTCCATAGTGAAGGTGAGATGGCTGCAGAATGACTAACTTCGGGGTTTTTCTCAGTGGATAAGAATAAAAATCTCTTCCAGAGGGCTTCCATAAAAATCGTCATTCTGATTGGACTGGCTGAGGATGTGTGCCTGTCCTTGAACCAATCATTGCCGCTAGGGGCTGAGTTCTACTCCTGAAGAATAAAGGCAGACAGACCCACGAACGAAACATTAGAAGCCTTACCAGACAAAGGGGAACAGACATTGAGTCCTCAAACCACAGACGTCCAGGACAGGCAGATGGGAAATTACCCTCCACGAGACCTGCAGAAGCGAAGGCATGTCTTCATGGCCACACAGCAGCGGAGCGCGGGTCTTAGACCCAGCCCTTCCTTCTGTTAGGGCCACTCTGGACAAGTGACCAGACTACGCTGTGTCTACGCAGACACTATCCTTGGGGGTCCCTTTTACTTTACGGCCGATTTCTGCCCATTCCAAGGCATCATCTGAGGTTACGCCATCAACTGAATGGCTCCTTTAAGAATAAGGACCCATGTAAAATGGTTGTTATGTTTCCCGATGCTCCAGGCTAGGCAGCCTCCAGCCATTGGCAATGCCCTCTGCCCGGAGCATTCCCCCCCTGACCCCTGCATTGGGTGGGCTGATTCGCACTGATGCTTCACATCACAGCTGGGCGCTCACCTCCCCGAGGAAGCCTTCCCATTCGCCCTCTCAGGGTCACCTCAGTTGGGGAACCCACCAGAGTACGTGGTCTTGTCAGGACAGGAACGCCGGGGGAGCCCTACCTCCCACAAGTGTGATCCCTGTTGTGATCATCCCCACACAGCCAGGGACAGGTATGTGTGTGACCTGTGCGTGGCCTCTGAAATCCTTTCTTCTGGAACATAGCAGATGAAAGAAATGGCTTTGTTTTGTTTTGTTTTGTTTTGTTTTGTTTTGTTTTTATCCTATTAGCACCGACCAGACTCATTCCTGCCGTTCCTTTTTCTCAGCCCTGCACCCAGAGCGGCCTTCTTTCCTGCCCACTTCCGACCTGGTCCTGCAGCCCTCCTGTGATTCCGGTGCTCATAATCCTTTCAATAAATTCGTTTTTCCCTGTTAGACAAACTCTGTTTCTGTTGCTTGCAGTCCAAAGCCCTTGACTGAGACACCTTATTTCTTCCGGTCGCTCTCCACTGTGTCCCCAGCACCCCTCGCAGTCCCCGGTAGAGAGGAGGTTGTATGAATGATGGCCTGCCTTATGAACGGGCCGCTGAGGGCCACGTCTCCAGGCCTCCGTCAGCTGGCGTCCCTGGCTCACAGCACAGTGAGGCCAACGCAGTCGCATGGCAGAGCTGGCTCCCCCCCCCCCCACACCGTGCCTCCTTGTCTCGCCTCACAGACAGGATGGTGCCGTGCGCCCAAACGCTGCTTCACCCATCCCGAGGCAGAAACCGCTTTCCTTCTGAGGCGGTCCCCATAGGGCCAGTGCCTCTTGGAGCTTCTGCTCAGCTGACAATCCTGTTGCTCAGATTCTCCTTCCTTGTCATTTAATTTAAAAGCGCATTGTGTGCTCTTGGCATTGGATGGTTTTACAATAATCTTCGTATCCTCTAGTAACAAATAGTCAGAGCTCCATTTTTTTCGCTCTATTCTGATTTGTGATTCGGTGACTGTCAGTAAACAGCCAAATTCTAGCAGAAAATGATATGAACCTTTTACCTATCTACAGATAGAGAGATGAATTCAGCTGGAGTGTAGATTTTCCTTCTAGGCTCAACAAAACTTTTGACTTTTCTGGACTGACTTTCCAGAACGAAATCCAGATGACCATTAAATGATGGACCATCGCTCTCTTTAGAGGTGAGATAAGTGTTTATTTTTGTTTTTAAATTTAAAATATTTGAAATCACAGTAATGCAAGCACATGGTAACGAACTAAAGAGAATAAAAAAAGCTTATGGTGAAAAGCGAGTCTCCTACCCTAGCTCCACTCCCTCAAGCTGATCTCTTATCAGCATCTGCTTAGCCTCTCTCTGATTTTATGATTGTGTAATAAACCTTTCTCATGACTGTGACTTTTCCCTGTGTCTTGGGTCAGGTTCCCCAGAAGCAGAGCCTGAGATGGGATTCGGGTGCATGTGGTTCCTTGAGCCAGGGGATCTGAGGAGGACAGGGGTGAGGGAGACTGGTGGGGGCGGGGGAAGGAGCTGAGCACAGAGGGAGTCTCAGGGGAGGAGGCTTCAGTCTGACCCTGCAGGGCCTCTGGACGCAATTTGCATCACTGAGTTGATCACCACCACCCCCCCACCCAGCCCCAGGCTGAGGGCTGCCCTGGGTGGTGGACCATGGCACACAGTCAGCAAGTGAGTTCCAGGGAAGGGATCGGCTGTGAGCCGTTTGCTGCCAACATGCAGCAGGGTGGGGAGAGGGCTCTGGCCCTGCAGTTGCGTCTGGGTGGGATGCCAGCCCTCTGCACTCCACCCTCTTCGGGTGATTTCTTTGAAATACATTCCAAGAAGTGAGGTCGTTAGATAAAATGGGGCATCAAGCATATCATTCCAAAAACCTAGTTCATGGTGCAGGAAATTCGGGCATTAGCCCGGGCATTAATACTTTATCATGGAGTAATCTATCAAACATGACAGCCAGTGAAGGCGGGCCCCGAGCTGATGGGATGGAATTTGGTGTGGGCAGGAATAAGAGAGCTGTTTCCCAGGCCTGGCCAGCCAAGGGCTTCTTGCAGGGCACTGCAGAGAGGGAGGGGTGGGGTGGGGGAGCCAGTCAGCGAGGGGAGCAGCTGTGGTAGGTGATGAGCCTCTGGGTATGGTGAGCGTACAACACTGAATGGGGAAGTGGAGGAGCCTGGGGGCCAATGCCTCCAGGCTTGCCAACAGACCGCTATCATACTTGTACTTTGTTCCTGTGTTTCCTTTATCAAATATTTTCACTGTTATAAAAAGTTGCGAACAATTCAGAGAGTGTGATACAGAAAGACACTCCCTTCCATCCCCCACCAAAAGCCCATCTGCCAACAGCAACCACTGTTAATAGTTTGGTGATAGTAATAAGTGCCCTTTGGTTTTGCTTGTCTTTTTGAGGGAGATAAGTCGTTCTTCCTCCTCTTAGCTTACGGGTGTTTTCAGCTTCCAGACTCCATGGAGTGTAAATAATAACAGAGATAAAGGGCTGAGTCCCAAGCAGAGCCTTCCTCCCAGGCAACGGCCCCTCGGGGACTCTGCCGCAGCCTCTGAGAGACGCTGTCCTCACGCCTGTTGTCACGGGACCTGGTACTCTGGGCTCCTGTTCAGCATCTACGTTTCTCAGATGCCCGCCTCCCTCCACACCCACATCCCAGTTCAGAGCAGGGAGGCGGGTTTTTTAAGGTTCCCAACCACTTCTAATTCCATCATGGATCATCTAAGACGCACCAAGTTCGACTCTCCAGTTTCTGTTCCTCAAAATACAATGTCGGAGACATCATTCCGTTTTCATTGAGACTGAAATAACGTACCAAACGGTTTAATCCTAAAGAGCCAAAGAGAAAACTCCTGTTTACCCGAAATCCAAATAACAAGGAAGCTCAAAGAGCCAGATGATGCTCTACATGTCACTTTAAGAGATACAATGCAAACACTTTGAATGGGGGATTGAGTCCCCAAAGCACCTTCTGGAGCAAGCTTCAGTCTTACTAGTGAGACAATCAAACACTGAGAAGGAAAACGTCCGGGCACTGCCAAGGTCTGACCCGACGGAGCCCACGGTACTTTTGTTTTACCCTGGCAGAGTTGGGTAGCTAGACCCACCTTTTTATTGGATTCATTAAATCTCTGCCATGTGCCTGGCTGAGTGCTAAGTACTCTGCTAGATCCCACGTAAGTAAAATAGTCCAGCTGTTTGGTTTGGAGGACACGCTCTACGGCATGTTGAAAATGCAGCACAAGTAACCACCGTGCAGAGCATTGTAGGTGGAATAGAAGTTCAAAGTGCTGGAGGAGGTACACACGGGCGTGACAGCTTCCACGCAGGGCTGTAGGGGGTGCTTCTTGGACGAGGCGGGAGGGGCATTTGCATTGAATGCTAAGGATGGGCGATAATCTGGCAGATGATGTGGAGAATGGATGGGCTGATGGAGGACGGGCATCCTCGGTGGAAGGAATCAGGAGCATAGAGGCACAGGCCTCCATTATAGCCGCATGCAACGTGGTAGCATTTCACGCACACCATGTTGAGTGCGAGAAGCCGGCTGCTATGCAAGATCTACTGTAGGATTTCATTTTATAAAGTCTTAAGAAAAGTAAGCTGAACTATAACAACTACAGACTCACATTCAGTGGTAGAAGGATTAAAGGAAAGCAAAAAAAAAAAAAAAGGCTTTACCACGAAAGACCAGCGGAATTGCTCTTCTTAGCGGAGACGGAGTGTGGGGACCTGGGTGTTGAGCTGGGTGGCAGTTATACAGGTGCTTATTCGCCGGAAATTCATTCAGCTCTACAGGTATGTTTCATGTGCTTTTCTTTTTTTCATGCTATGTCTTATAGAGGCCCCCAACAACTTCTCTGTCCATGCTCTGCCACAGATGAAACAGTGATGCATCCCATAGCTCCTTGAAGGGGCTTATCATCTTCGGAATTTAGTTCACCTGGGTTCCTTGTGACCTCAGCTCTCTAATGGGCTCCAGAAAACATATGACTGTAGATTATCTGTCTTTTCAAGTTGCTTGGGCGGCAGCGATGTTCTCTTGTTGCTTTCTACATCTTAAGTGGGATTTTTTTTTATTTTTTTATGTTATATCTCATAACAAAACATGGATTGAATAAAAGGAGTATTGGCCAGAAAGTGTATGGCTGGACAAGAGAGTGCCTCAAGGATTGTCAAGGAAGTGAGGTCGAGGGCTGGGCTGGAAGGAGGGGTCTTGGGATGTCAGGCTGGGGACCGTGGTTGAGTTCTGAAGGCAAAGGGGAGCAGCTTGTCAACAGGGGTGGGGAGAGGGTGGGACAGAAAGACCCCAGCAGGGCCAGAGCAAGAGCCCAGCTGAGCCACCAAAAGCATGACTGGTGGAGTGCAGGAGAGATGGCAAGGAAGGAGAGGGATGTGGGAGGCGCTCGTGGCTGATGATGAGGAAAGGACAAGGGCCTCGGTGGTAAGCGGCTAAGAGCGTCCTGCACAGGGGTGGAGTGGGGACCATGCCAAGACCTTGTTAGTCAAGAGGCGATGGTTGTGGTGACATTGATACTACATTTGGTGCCAGGATAAGGACATCTGCAGACAGTTTTAAATGGGGGGAAATGTTGGAACTCCCTCCCAGAGCTGCCTGGGATTAATGAAGAAAGTGTGGAAGGGCTTGGTAACACCTAACGGGTAACATGCTGCCTTGGAAGGTGAGAAGCCCCTGCTGCACACAGTTGCGTATAATTAGCTTGTTCCTGGCATTCATATTTAATGTCTTGTCTTCTACTTTGCAACCGATTAACATCATTGGGTTGACTCTCATAGCCACCATCTGTTAGTAACTATCTTTCCCCTCATTCATCATCTCTTTATGGCCCTGCTGATAACCACGAGTGTAAGTCCGCAGTGCCCCAGGGATCTTTTGCTCGGTGTCAAGTCATCAATACATGTTTTATTCCGGTAGACCTCACTCTCTCTGGAGTATAAACCGAAGGGCTTATCCTTCACGCTTGAAATTCATCTTCGGCATCTGGAAGAACAGCCCTGCGTTATTGACACGAAGAGCATTTTTATTCTGCAGCTTTTAGTGACGCCTTGATCCTATTCTTAAACTTCACTCTAACTTTTTATATTTGATTTCTTTAAAGATTTAATGCCTTAAAAGTTAGGTCAAAACTCAGCCAAAACACTAGCGGGGGTGGGGGGGAGGAGAGGGGCTCCATTTTATTTCTAGAACTACACCGAATTAAATTCTTCACAACAGAAAAAAATAAACGTCGGTTTGTTGGCAGGAGCGTTCTTGGCTTTCTAATTGTCCGGGTTCGATTTGCATAACGTGCTTCAGTGCTGCAGGGAGGGGAGTGAAGAACCTTCCTTGCGATGCTCTGAGAGCTCCTGGAGACCAGGATGGAAGATGATCCTACCACTCTCTAGTGGCTCTCAGGGAGGCCCCGGGCAAGATGTACATTGAAAAGAAATGGACCACTACGGAGAGATGCTTTATGGGGAGGCGCGGAGGGGGAAAGCACGGTCCATGCGGGGTTTCGTTAGTAAAGTGTCAACACTTGGCGTCAGCGATGCCTTCGGCTGTTTTCCCTGACCGCCACACAGATGCTCGGGAGCGGAACAGGGCCCCAGGAGCTCTGGAGTACGACTTCTCCAGGCGTTTTCTTTCCATCTGCCTTTCAGCTCTGTGATTATGGCCTTTTCATAAAATGACAGAGCTATTCCTGAGCCCGCCTGTGGCATTTCCAATGAGCCAGCAGGGAGAAGCGTTTGGTTCTTACGCTACTCATCAAAACTGGAGGCGCTATCTTTATGTTACTGTGTTCTTTGCTTTCCTTTTCTGTGCCCTAATATTGCCAATTCTTTCTTCATTCAGAAGGCCGAGCAAAGTAAAGGCTTTACATTTTTTTGATGGGAAGATCTATACAGAAAACAGCGTAAAGAGCAGTTGTCTTAAATACTCAGCTCAGTGAGAGTTTTTTTTTGAGCATGAAAATAAGCGAAGACGACCCAAGTGAGAACAGGCAAAGGCTATGTGTTCAGAGCTTGCGGTAGCCAGGGAGCCAGCACCGTTGCCCTCCTTTGGCAGAGACTCAAGGCAGGCAGAGACCTGGGGGAGCTTCATGGTGGAGAAAGGGAAGGCTTCAGGCGCGTGCCCTGACTGGAGGCTGTGGCATGCGGGAACTGGAGGTGCGTAACAAGAAGTGGGCATCTTACGGGATTGGTTAGAGGGACGTATTTGATATTTGGCTTTCTCTGGTCGGTATTAAATTGGGGACCTGTTGTTACGTAGGTCTACACGTGAACTACTGCCCGTGTGAACATTTAGTCTCTCACATGTGTGTATGTCCATGTCACCGCCACGTAGAACCAAGTGAATCTTGGTTTGTGTCTTTAAAATTGTTTATTTAGTGTGTTTGAGCACACAGGGCCCAGGAAAATGTTAGAGCCGCTTCCTATTTACGGAAGGCCCCCACTGTATTTAGGGAGGTATGTGTTTAAAGTGGCCAACGTAATACCGGGAGTTACATCCAGGAAAAAAAATGCTCACCAGATGTTCATGCAAGATGCGGCTGTTTCTTTTCTTATTTCTAAGCTTCTCTAATTTGGGAGAAGAAGGGAATGTGAAAGGAGAACGAGAGAGTTCTGAGCGAGGCCGTGAAATCTGGGCAAAAGAAATGGTGATGGAGAGGAGGTCTGGAGGTGCTGTTGTGGGGCGCAGGGAAGGAAATGTCGGGGGTTCAGAGGAGGGAAGAGGAGGAGCCACCGATGAAGGAGCGTGGGGTGGGAGGCATCTAAAGGGGAGCCTCCTCCTTCACACTGCCTCACTCCTGCTTCTGTGGAAATCCAGTTCTTAGCTGGCCACGTGACTACCCAGAGGAAAAAAAACAAGAGAAGATTGCATTTCGCAGTCTCCCTTGCAGCTAGGTGCGGTCTCATGACCTATCTCCCGACCAGTGGGATGTGACTGCAAGGGCTGTGCGGAACATCCAGATTGTTCTCTTCTTGGGCAGAGGAATGCCCCCCTCTTCTCCACTGCTGGAATGTGCACGTGCTGCTGGTGAGTCATCTTGGACCATTCGGATGCCGGCCACACCCTAGAGATAGTAGAGAACCAGACTGAAAGAGACCGGGTCCCTCCGTCATGAGCCATCATTCCTGCCCTGGATAGCTTACGTTCGGGTTGTCACAGGACAGAGAAGTAGCTTCTATCTTGTCTGATCCGCCGTTATTTGGGTCATTTTTACATGATGTTGCCTCTGTACGTGAGGCGTCCTTTTTCTACCCACCCACTTAGGCGCTCTGCCATAAGTCATAGGATTTGGTACTTTGCCTCCCAAGACTCTCCTTGGAATGTGCCTGGAGACCAGCCTCTTGGTCTTCTCCCCAAGGTATCCACTGGGAGTAGGCCAAGCGGGAAGCAAAGCAAACACAGTGGTGTCATATGGGCCTTTTGGCCTTGATAGCATCTGCCAGTGAGCCAAGATGTTGCACAGATGGACCCCCGCCTTCCACACACAGGGAGCTGGAGGCTGATGGTCTAAGAATGCCATGAGGCTGGTTTGGGGGCTTTGCCGTCATCCTTTCTCGAGTACGACGTGAAAGTTTTAAAGCTCAGGACCACTTTTTTTGGTCCCGAAGGGAAGCATTTGTGCTAAGCATCATGGTTGTGTTTCAAATCTAGTTTCTGCTCATCAGCCGTGTTGATAATACTGTAGATTTTCTTCTTCTTCTTCTTCTTCTTCTTCTTCTTCTTCTTCTTCTTCTTCTTCTTTTTGGATCTCTTAGCATCAAGGTCTAGAGTTGATTTACCCCTCAAGACACCAAGTGAGCCTCAAGGAAGCCCAGTTCCCAGCATGCCCTGTGTTTGTAAAACGAGAACCCCTTACTTTCCTGGCATGTTGTGCACTTAAATTAACATTCATGATGCTTCCCGAGATGTTCCAGGCACAAGCCAGCACCCACAACGTTGTGCTGTATTCCAGGGGGCCCCTTATCCTGCTAATTGCTGGAGCGCTACAATTCTTTGCCCTGATTTGGGCAGAGCGTAGCCAAACAATGGTCCCTCTACTGTCTCCTCTTGCCCAGTTAATTGTTGCCAGACTTGATGTTCTCAATACTAGAAATCATGCCAGCTGAATCGGCTTTGTGTTTGGGGGGCCTTTGCTTTAAAGGATGCCAAATCCATTCTTGACCCTAATTATACGAAATAGGCGTCAGTAATTTTCCACTGCGTGAGCTAAAATCATGCCGGCACTGCTGCTTGAACCTCTCCTCCTCCCTGTAGCTTGATAAAGAATCTCTCAAGGATCTTGAACATCCTGTTTTTTCCCCCATGCTATCATACTCACTGTCCCTCAAGGAGCTGCCACAACCAGAGCCTGGTGCCAAGACTATGAAAGGGACTCCGATGGACTGCGGGCTGAATTTTAAACTTAGAGCGTTTTCAACAATGGAATTTGGTCTTCTCTTCTCCCCTCTCTACCTGTTTGCTTCTCTCCCCCGCCCTCACTCCCCCCCCCCCTCTCTCTCTCTCTCTCTCTCTCTCTCTCTCTCGCGCGCGCGCGCGCGCACACACACACACACACACGCACACTATTTAACTGCTAAAGATTCTTGTTCCCAACATTTCCCCCATACGATTCCTTCCCGCACGGCCATCCTAAGTATCTGTTATCCAGCAAAGTTTGGCGGAGTGGCCGCTCCGTTTCAGAGGCTTTGGTACCCAGCATTTCGGCAGGCGGTTGTTTTCTTTGACCGCGTTCCAGATGGATGCTTCCGGCTTCGTTATTTAAAATGGGATGCACACGCAGGCTCTTGTTTCCCCTCATTCTTATTTGGGCACCAAGTTTCTCTGTGTTTCAGTGGCCACGGAAATCTCTTCTCTAAACACATCCTGTTCAACACAAAGACCAAAAATATCTCCAACTAGAAGCCTGACTGGGGTTCTTATTCTTGTTTTTTTTACTGCCCAAGTTAACCTGATTTTACACATTCTAACAGCATGTGTCTTTCTAGCTAAGAGGGGCTGTGGTACCCTGTTGTTAGCGTAAAAGTGTCCTGATTAGACTTCGTGTCTCTGAATGGATGTCAAACCATGATACATGTCTCATTCTTTAAGATACCCAAATGAGTACATTGAAAACCAGTCCAGTTACCGAGGTGACAACCGGCTAGACAATGACGCTCCTTGATCTCCAAATTTGTTTCGGAAACTTTGCCGAAGCCTCATATTCATTTATCTTCTCTGCAGAAGGTCAGGAATCTCAATCCTCCCCTTTGTCCCACTTTATAATGAGCGTTGGGTCAGATGATGAACGCGATCTCCTCAGACAAGTTTCACTCCTTTGCTTCTAGGAATGTCCTAGAGGGTCCATTCATCCAGAGAAGACCCAGGATTTCCTCAACTGGCCACCACACTCCAAGTCCAGGAGAGGGGCAGGGAATTCCTCTTTATTCTACAGGGTTCTCTCTATTATAGACTTCTTAGGGACGTGTTCTCTTTTGGATGACGTATGTTGGTCCTGGGTCTGGGCTATCTATTTATTGTAAAAATTTCCTGGCTTGCTCCCCAACTTCTGCACGTGTTCTCTGAGTCACCATGGCCAGGACCCCAGCTGTTGCAGTGTGGGGTCATTTCAACCCCCGGGCGCTTTTCTGGATAAACAGAGTGTTATCCCTCTGAGACCCATCTCCCTACCCATCGCTTATCCTCAATTCAATCTGGCACACAAATGTCAAATACCTGCTCTTTGCCAGACAAAACAATATGTTCTTAATAATTTTTGAGTCTTGAGTCTCTTTGAAAATTCCATGACAGCCATGGACTCTCTTTCTAGAAAAAAATGCATGAATTTTTCCAGACAATCCCCGAAGCCAGACAAAGACTCTAGGTTAAGAACCTGTAGGATATAAAGAAAGTGCACAAGACTTAGACACATTGGCACTAAGACCTAACTCGGTCATTTACCGACAATAGGACCATGGGGGAACCCCTCGAACTCTCCAAACCTCAATTTGTTCAGCCATAAAATGGGACCAATAATACTTGCCTGGGATTATAGTAAGGTTTTATGAGAGAAAGGATGTAAACATAGAGAATGTTACACCTGACTCCCCACACACGCACACACGTGAGAGTTAACAAAGATTCTAAAAATCTCACTTTTTGGAAGGAGGCAGCTGAGATTCATGACTGCCAAGGTTTTACAAATAGGAATTTTGAGGTGGACTGAATGACATATTCTGCCAAATCTAATCTAACCGATTAATTAGGGACAAGGAGATAATCAAATATTAGGGACTATAGAGTTTTCCAGATCTGGTTCAGGCTCTGATCATGTCTCAGGGAGCCCCTCGTTTGCCAACAGGGTGAAGATTTACCTTCACCCTCACACCTGGGAGCGTTCCTGTCAGTTGATGTCTCTTGGAGGATGGCAATCCTCACATGAGGAAACCAACCCAGCGAGGAATCCAATGCAACCAGGATTCATTTGGCTCAGAGCCAATCTTGGAGGGGAGAGGGTGGTTCCCGGGGGCATTAAAATGCATCCCCTCCACCTTCGGTGCCTTAATAGTAGTTCCCCGGGGTTTTTGCTCTTACGTCAGCTCTCCCAAGATGATTTCGGGTTGAGAGCTAAGATGGCACTGCCAGAAGGGTGATTGGTCCAGAGCAGCTGAAGTGGCGAAGGGTCCAAGGCTTGGCTCCCATCTGCCTTTGACGGTTTTGCTGAGCGTCAAACCTCGAACCTGGAGCTGTTATTCCACTAATAGTTGGGGAATTAGGGAGAACTGGAAATTCTTCTGTTCGAAATCGGGATGGAATCTGTTCCCAAGAGGTTTCTAGAAGTGCTTTCAGAGAGTGTTTGGTTGCGTTTACTTCTAAAACTAGAGCATGGCAGCTTGATGTACAAAAGGTTATGTCAGCGGCCCTGTGCACCAAAGGTTTGAACATCACAAAAGCTTGGGAAGCCGGGGGCGGGCGGGGGGTGGGGGAGGGGGCAGGAATGAAGAAAGGAATGAAGGACAGCAGAACATTGAAGCCGGTGAAAATTCAGTGTCTGCAGTTCCCAGACGAACAGGAACCGGACCTGTAGCTGATGGCTAGAGAGGCGAAGTGCCGTTGGAGGCATAGGTCACGTTGGCTGGAGTATCCTCGGTACAGGGATATTTCATGGGACGTATCTCAGGACCTCCTTGCTTTTTAAAAAACTTTTCTGGGTAGAAAAATATTGCACTAAACTTTTTTTTTTTTCCTCCCCCAGGGGAGAAAACAACATTGGCTATGTGGAGAGTCCTTAAAGACACTGTGTAACATTAAAAACTAAATTATGGAAAAATAGATAACAACAAGAAACGTTTGTATTGAGTTTTACAGCAAACCTCAGACTTGGGTAGACTTTCAAATTTTTAATCCTCACAACAGCCCCGCGAGGCAGATAAAACAGATGGCTTTTACTAATCTTGTTATGAAATGAGACCCAAGCTCTACGGGGTGTCTAAGACCACAGACTGTCCTGTGTGAGCACTGTGGTTCTCATCGAGTCATCGAGCCACGGCAAGGACAAGGAGGAAACTCTGAATCAAGAGCCAGCCAAGTGGAAGGAGTAAGAATTGGTGACGTGGCCTCCTATGAAACACCAGGCATGTTCCAGGGCTGCTTGGGTTTTAGGGACTGAGGGACAAGTACAAAACGAGGCTGGTGGTCCACTAGCGGACCAAGATTCCTCAGTCCAGTGCTCTTTCCACTTCTGTAAATGGGTTGCATAGAAAAACCAAAAGTATGTGTGTGCATTCGACAGCAAAATGAAAACCACAAATCAACTAGAATCTAGTCCTCTGTGCAGGTTATACCTGACCCTAATCGCACAAATGTGCCATCCAAAGGGGGCCAGAACTGCTGGCAAGTGTGGGCATCGTGTGCCCGGAGCACCTGGATGCTGAGAGGTCTGTCTGGGGGTCGTTTTGTTTCTTCTGCGAGGAGGTGAGTGGGAGAAACGTTCCCCGGCTTTTGGAGCCGACACGAGGTCCCCTAGGGGATCCAGCAACTTTTCTTTTCTATCAAATAAGCTTCCCCAAACGTGTTTATGGGAACATGGGCGCTTTGGGACATTAACAGAAGTTACCCAAAGAAAGGCTTTTTGGGACCAAACACGGTGCTGAGATAAACAAAGATGCAACAGGCTTTTTTCACTGCGGACCATTCGACCCCCTTAATGTGCCAGGCTGCGTTGTGCCGTTTCAGGAGGGGCCCCCAGGATTCGGGGGTTCCCAGATTCGTTTGGCCATGGGACTCCTGCCCTGTGAGCATCTCGGGGGAAGGGTGTGCTGTAGAACGAACGTTGCCTGTAGCGCGATTAGGATCTTCTCAGATGAGCAAAGAAAATGCAGTTGCTTCATTTTTCTAAAACCGGTCTCGTCTTCCCCAGGAGAGCCCGCCCCGCTGAGCAGCAGGAGGAAGGGGTGCGAGCAACCGTGGTTACTCAACGTGCTCGGTCAAATGCAGTCATTTCAACAGTCTGTCTAGGTCTTTGGGGAAAAGTGCTCCACGCCCACCTCTGCTCCTCCAACCACAGCGGAGAGTGCTGTGTTTTGCATGACCCCGCGATACTGCAGGGAGGCCGGGGTGATCGGGTGGGGAGGGCCACCGTTCCTTGCCAGTGTCAGCGTGGAGCAGCTGGCTGGGATTGCCGCATGGACAACGACCACTGGGTCTGGGTGTCCTCCTGGTCTCTCTGCTGTCCTCTGCTGCCGCTGTGGCACACAGGCCGGTCTCTCTCAGGCTGACTTGGCCCACTCTTTCTTCTGTTGACACCGCAGACCCTTCTGAGTTTCTGCCCAACCTCCTCTGCTCTGGGACCATCTCGCCTCTCACCAAGGCTCCTGCTCGGCCCAGTGCCCAACAATTCAGCTTCTTCATCCCCTAAGAGGGTGCATGGGGACGAAGTGGGGTGCCTTGCACACCACGTAGGAGCCGAACTCCCTCCACAAGGTTACGCTGTGCCCCTCAATTCTCTCCGATGTGGCTGCACCTGGACAGCTGGCATGGGGACCTTACATGGGGCCCCTCCCAGGGTCTCAAATGAGATACGGGGGGCTGAGTGCTGGCTGAGTCTCTCTCCATTCATCTGACACAGCGCCCCAGCCCAGAAACAACCTTCCCCTCCCCGGTCTCCTTCCTCTTTCTTAGCAAAGGGAACTCTGTGACGTAAAAGGCTGGTGATATCTTCAGGTCCACCAGGACGGCTCTTCCTGAAGAGTAGGGATAGAGGGACTTACAAAACCCTTCCCTAAAGACAAAGCTTGGATTTCAAGATTCTTTTCTGGTTTCGAAATCCTAGCTTGGATGCTAGAAGCTAAATGTTAACTCTCTCTCTTTCTTTGCATTTATAAGATTTTTTAAATTCCCCAAATTAGAAGGATTCCCCTGGAAAAAAAAAAAAAAGGTGGGGGCAGAGGCGGGGGGGGGGGGGCGGCATCAGTACAAGAAAACAGGTATTAGTGTATTTTAATATATTATTTTGATGACGTGGGATTTGATGCTGTTAGTGGGACCTAAAACATTTAATTGAACGATTATAGTTACAAAGAACACAAAAACAAAATAATGAAACGTGTACTGCACTCGACTGCCTCCAGCTGAGCTGAGGAGGCCGGAAACGCCCAACCGCCAGTCACTTCCTTGCCCCACCCACTACATTGTTAAGACCACCAGCCAAGCCCCACGTGAACACGGGGCGGGCGGAGCACAGGGCCAGCCGATGGCTCTGCAATACCCCAGCGCATGCGCTTCCCGGCCTTTACTAGGATTACAGCCACCCGACAGGTTCACAGCTTTTAGAGTAACACAGGCTCGGATTTTAGGGGGTGCATATGAACAGTTCTACTTGAGACTGCCCAAACTTAACAGCTTCCATGGCTGGAAATTCTTTTTAAATTATTATTAGGAAAAGCCACAAATGTACAGAAAGAGAGAATCGTAGCCTGAACTTCCATCTTTTAGGTTTGACAATTGTTAACATTCTTCCATATTCGCTTCGTTTTTCTTCTGACGTATTTTAAAAGGAAATTACAGGCATGATGGCATTTCATCCCTAAATACTTTTTCAAACTATAGAAACAATTTCCTATAGAACCATAATTCCATTTTTTTTTAAAAAAAAAATAGACATTTTTAGAGCTGTTTTAGCAAAACAGTGGAAAGTACTGAGATTCTCCATGTACTCTCTGCCCCCAACACAGGCGCAGCCTCACCCGTCATCGACCACCTCGACTAGGGTGGTTACAGTCGATGAATCTACACTGACTCATCGTTATCACCCAAAGCCCATAGTTTAGATTAGTGTTCACTCTTGGTGTTGCACATTCTATGGGTTTTGACAAATATACAGGGACATATTTCCCTCATTAGCGTATAATGCAGAATGGCTTCACTGCCCTAAAGATCCTATGCGCTCCGCCTGTTCATTTAACCCCCAACCCTTGGCGACCGCTAATCGAGTCTATTTATCCATTCACCCACCTACTGAAGGACATCTTGGTTTTTTCCGAGTTTTGACAATTATTAATAAAGCTGCTATAACATGTATGCACAGGTTTTCGTGTGGACGTAAGTTTTCGACTGAATTGGGTAAGTACCAAAGAGCACGACTGCTGGGTTGTAAGAATATTGTTAGTTTCGTGAGAAACTGCTACACCGTCTGCCTTTGTATTTCGCGTTCCCGTCAGCAATGAATGAGAGTTCCTGTTACTTCACGTCCTTGATAACATTTGGCATTGTCAGTTTGGAGTCCTTCTAACTTTGTGTGGTGGTATCTCATTGTCATGGTAATTTGCAACTACCCAGTGACATATAATGGTGAGCATCTTTTCACATGCTTTCTTGCCCTCTGTATATCTTTGGTGAGATGTCTGTTCAGGTATCTTTCTCGTTTTTTTAAAAATCATGAGTTAAATGTTCGTTTTCTCGTCGTTGAGTTTAAGAATTCTTTATTTTGGATAGCGGTCCTTTTGCAAATATTTTCTCTCGTTCTATGGTTTGTCTTCCCATTCTCTGGACAGTGTCTTTTCAGAGTAGACGCTTTTAATTTTAATCAGGTTCAGCTTATCGATTATTTTTTTTTTTATGGATTGTGCCTTGGTGCTATATTTAAAAAAGTCATTGCCATACTCATGATCATTTAGATATTCTCTCGTTATTTCCTAGGATATTTATAGTTTTGCATTGTACATTTGAGTCTGTGGTCATTCCGAGATAACTTTTGTGAAGGGTGTATGATCTGTATCTAGACTTATTTTTTTTTGCATGTGGATGTTCAGTTGTCCCAGGAACATTTGTTGAAAGAATTATTTTTCCTTCATCGTACCGCCTGTGTTCCTTTATCAAACATCTGTTGACTATATTTACGAAAGGTTATTTCTGGGTTCTTTATTCTGTTTCATTGATCTAGTTGCCTTTTTTGGTTTTTTTTTGGCCGATACCACACAAGTTTGCTTACTGCAGCTTTACAGTGAGTCTTGGAGTCCAGTAGCGTCGGTCCTCTGATTTTGTTATTCCACAATATCGTGTTGGCTGTTCTTGACCTTTTGCCTCTCCATATAAATGTTAGAGTCAGTTTGTTGATATTCACAAAATAGCTTGCTGAGATTTTGATTGAGATTGCTCTGAATCTATAGATTAAGTTGGAAAAACTGACGTTTTTTTCACTTTTTAAATTTTTATGTTTCCATTACAGTTGACATTCAATATTATATTATTTCCAGGTATACAGCATGGTGTTTAGACATTTATGTAATTTACAAAGTGATCTTCCTGATAAAGCTAGTACTGACCTGGCATCATACATAGTTATTACAATATCTATGTAATTTACAAAGTGATCTTCCTGATAAAGCTAGTACTGACCTGGCATCATACATAGTTATTACAATATCGTTAACTAGATTCCCTATGCTGTACTTGTACATGGCTATTTTGTAACTAACAATTTCTACTTCTTTTTCTTCTTCCGTCTTTATCGAAATATGATAGACAATTAGTTGCTTATATTTACATCGGACAATTCAATTAGTTTTTTTTCAATTATAGTGACATCCTGATGATATTGAATCTTTCTATGGACATGGAATATCTCTCCATTTATTTAGTTCTTTAATTTCTTTCATCAGAGTTTTGTAGTTTTTTCATAGAGAGATCTTGTACATATGTATTTTTAGATTTATACCTGAGTATTTCATTTTGGGAGTGTTAATGTAAATTATAAAGCCTTTTTAATTTCAAATTTCACCTATTTATTGCTGATATATAGAGAAGTGATAGACTTTTGTATATTAACCTTGCATTCTGCAACTTTGCTATAATAGTTCATTGGTTCCAGAAGTTTTTAGATTGACTCTTTCTTATTTTTTTACATAAGAGTTTTCTTCCTTCCCAATCTGTATACTTTGTACTTCCTTTTCTTGTCTTATTATATTAGCTAGGACTTCTAGTACAATATTGAAAAGGAGATGGAAAATACTTGCCTTGTTTGTAATCTGAGCAGGAAAACTTGTAGTTTCTCATCATTAAATATGATGTTAGCTATAGATATTTTGTAGATGTTCTTTATCAAGTTGGGGAAGTTCCCCCCTATTCCTCCATAATATTATAATTACACCTAAGAAAATTAACCAGAGTTCTGTAATATCATCTACACTTAGTTTCAAACTCTTCCAACTATCTTCTTACATTTAGTATGTTTTAACCAGAATCCAAGTAAGACTGGCCTGTGATTTTTTTTTTAATTTTTAATTATTATTTTTCATGAGTTATTTACATTGCGATGAACAAAACTCATATTCGGTAGATATTTGGTTTTTAAAAAACTAACAGCTTTATTGGGATATAATTCACATACCATAAAATTCACCCTTTCAAAATATGTAATGGTGTTTTTTACTCTATTAATAGAGTTGTGTAACCATCGCCACCGTCTAATGTAAGAACATTTTCATCACCCCAAAAGAAACCTCATACCCATTAACATTCACTCCACATTTTTTCTCTCACCCCAGCCCCTGGCGATCACTAATCTGTTTTCTTTGTCTTTATGGATTTGCCTATTCTGAACATTTCATAAAAGTGGAATCACACAATATGTGGACTTTCGTGTCTGGTTCCTTTCACTTTGCATATTTTCAGGGTTCCTTTATGCTGTAGCCTGTATCAGTACTCCATTTCTTTTTATGACTGAATAATATTCTATTGTATTGATAAGCCATACTTCACTTACTTACCCATTCATCAGTTGATGGACATTTGGATTATTTCCGCTTTCTAACTATTGTGAATAATGCTGTTATGAACATTTATATACAAGTTTTTGTGTGGATGTATATTTTCAATTCTTTTGGGTACATACCTAGGAATAGAATTTTTAAGTCATAAGATAACTGTGTTTAACATTCAAAATACCAAATTATTTTTTAAAGTGACTTTACAATTTTGTAATCTTCACTGAAATAAGTACATAAAATCTATTTAAGAGACAGTGATTGGTTTAACTGCTCTTTAAATATTTGGTAGCCTTGCCGATGTGACTGAAATTTCCTTAATTTTTGGAGCTACAACATGGAAGTGCCTATGTTAAAAATATATTCATCTAAACGAAATAAAATATGGAGCAGTTCCCAATTAGAATGTGTTCATCAATTTGGCATAGGTAAACGGAACACTGGTCAGGTAAGTTTTGATAAGAGAAGGTGGTCAGAAGAGCTCCAGGTGGTCCAACCTTGCTCAGAAAAGGCTGGCCTGGAGATAGAGCAGAGTCATGAAGAAGGAGACAGATGTTTGTATATTAATCTTGTATCCTGCAACCTTGCTATATTGGCTTATTAGTTCCAAGAGGAGACCGCTTTAGAGGAGACTGTTCTGAAGAAAACTGAGCAGGGCTGCATGGAGCACATACAACACTTTGTCCAGGATTGGTACTCCTTTTTATTATTCTAGGACCAAGGATAGAGCTAAGCACTTTTCAAAATAAAATCAGTCCTCTTTTGATTTCACTTTTGAAAAGAGATTAATCCAGTCGCATGGCGGTAAATGTTTAACGACTCACTCTTTATAGGGGATAAAATCCCTATTTGTAGGATTTGAGGGTTTCTGTGGTGTAATTACCCTTACCACGTCTGATCTCAAGCTTTCAGTGTGGCATTATTGAACATGACATCGGGAAGAAACTATGCACATCGGCTTTCTTGAGTCAGTAGGAGCCGGCTCCAGCACATCATGCACTAAAGTGACGGATAATCCAACAGATATTATCAAGGTGTGGCAGCTCATATGAAGTTGGAACTGGCTAGACTAAGGAGTAAGAGAGAGGCAGAATGAAAGTAGGCCAATCACAGAGGAGAAGGGTAACCTGGCATAGAAAGGCTGGTCACCCACCTGTTTCATAGGTTGAATCTTGGTGTAGCCCTGAGTTTCTTTTGAGATGCAAACAGCCTTCAGAAGCACAGAAATCTGCTCAAAAGTCTCTGGCCCAGGTTCTGCTGCACTACAATAATGAAGAATTGGATGAGGCTCACCTGGACCTACTTGGCCTCTAGGAGCCTGAAATGAAATCAAAGAGCCAGGCCCAACAGAAGCTTTTCCTTCTCCTCGGTGTGAACCTGCAAGGTGTAAGCATAGTTTCCACTGAGAATTAGTTGCTTAGAGAAGAAGGATCCCAGCAAATCTGGACCAGGTGTTCACTCCACGTAGCCCCAGAGCCAAGAAAAACCATATTTGGGGCACCAGAAAGAAGAAAAAGGAGAATGCCAATTAATAATCATCTTTCAAATTGTTTCTGCTCATTCAAGGGACTGGGTTTTTCTGGCTCCCTAAGTTCCACTGGGCAACTCGGTCTCATTTCTGCAGAGAATTTTCTGATAATCATGAGTGAAGCCAGCCAGTGGGGGGTTCTAAAGACAGATGACTTCCTCTCTGAAATCAAAGCGTTACCTGAAGCAGGGTCTTTCGGAAGCCAAATGAGGTAGTAGAAAATGAGAAATTCAGTTACTCAACCCAGAAGGGGCAATGGGCCGTGGGATGTCACATAACCAGGCTGATGGGTTGTTCACAGAATCGACAGGAGTTTTGGCACAGCTGTCCTGAGTGACTGGTTGCTCAGGCGATGAGCAGACACAGCTTTCTTTTTAACTCAATGGGATGCCGATTATCTTCTTTACCTGCTAGACCCTAGGGAAAATAAATCAGTATCTTTTAGAAAGGTGCATATATTTCCTTTGCGAGAGAAATGAAACCAAAGGAATAATTTTAATAAATTATGAGTGCTCACGTATCCTGACCGGGAGAAAAGAAAGACCAGTTTTTTCCTCCCAGAACAGTCACTGATCCATCCAATCTGTTAAAGAATAATCGAACCAGCAACAATCACATCCATGAAGTAGCTACTGATTACGCTGCTCTATAAACAGTCCCTGCATTCAGACACGCTGCTTGTTAAAAATGGATCATTACATCACCACGGGTGCCGTTAGGGTTTTAACAGCTCCCAGATTCAGAAGATCAAACCCTGAAAATGAGGGCTGATGTCTTATTTTCCCTTTCCTGACTGCCCTACACCTCATCTTACGTATTCTGAACCCTTTGCTTTCCTCCAAATTCAAATCCTTCATTGACATTCTTCCGTGTTATCAGTCTCATAAGGTATTTCAAAACACACCATTTCCCTTAAATGACTTACACATTTTTTTTTTTTTTATCTCATCCCGCAAACTCCCAGACAGCGCACGGAAAAGGCGCTGTGAACCAAGCCTGGCGCGGTCCACCCAGGCCCACGTGTTTACCTTCCAAATGAGGGCGTTGGATAATGTGTCCATTCAGATTAGGTTCGGCTGGAACAGAGACTAAACGGCAAGGCAAGTGGCCTTGGTTAAACATGGAGTTATTTCTCTCTCCCCGAGCGAAGCGTGATACTACAGAGGACAGGGCTGGTGCATCGACCCCGCGATCGCCAGGGACCCCAGCTCCTTCTACCTTGTTGCTCCCCCACACACGACTCCCACCTCTCGGTCTAAGGTGGCCGTTCCAGAGGAAGCCGGTGTGCCCACGTTTCTGCCATCGGTGAAACAAGGCACGTTGCTTCTCCGACATGGCACCACCAGAAGTAACACTCAGTACTTCCACGGACGAGACACTGGACAGCCACAGAAGAGTCTGGGAGAGGGAGCGTTTATTCTGAGAAGCCACTGACCAGCTAAACAGCGGGGGATTCTATTTTCATGGAGAAAGGGGAAAACAGAGGAAAGGAAAGGCCTATCTTTTTTAAATTGTGTCACCGAAGCCCCAGGGTTGTGGCGCACCGTTGCACAGGTGCGACTGTGGGTTGGGGATGGAAGAATGCGTGAGTAAATCTGCACGGGATCCCGGAAGACTTCTCAGAATCAGAGCGTAGGGGCGCCTCTTTGCGAAGTGTAATTGTATTGGACCATTACTAACAGATGGCAGTGGTCTAGGCTGAGCGGCATGGAGAGCTGACTGGTAAGAGTTCTCGGGGTCCCAGGGGTGCTTCCAGGGGTGTTCTGAACTGAGGAAGAGGGAAGCCGAATCTGGAGCAGAGTACCAGTCCTGGACAAGGACACAGCGAGCTAATGTTCAATCAGTTTTCAATATCGATGACATCATATGGCATGACCAGAGGCCACGGCAGCTGATGACTGGGCCTTGAAATTGGACTGATAAGATTCTGTATGTTTCTCTTTGATTGAGTTGTGAGCCGAGTGATGGTTATAGCAGAGTAGAGTTTCTCGACCTCTGGACCGCTGATGTTCTGGACCAGGCCACTCTGTTCTGTGTGGCTGTAATGTGCATTTTAGGGTGCTTAGCAGCATCCCGGGCCTCTATCAACAGATGCCAGTAGGACCCAGTTGCCAAATGTCCTCCAGGTGCAAAATCACCCACAGCTGGGAACAGCTGGCTTAGAATCTGGGTAATAGTGACCATTTTTGTACTTTGCTAATGGCTTTCCACTTTGGTACCAATCCTTTCATAAATCAGATGGGCTGCGTATCAAAGGCCTTAATGTGTTTGTGACTGACGTAATAATCTCTTTCCTGGTCTCTGCCCTGAGGAAACAATTCGTAAGAGGTTTTCTGTCTAGAGATGTTTATTGCAGTGCTGTTATCAACATAGAAAAACTGCAAACAGCCAAAAATATTAAACAATAGGAAAGAATTAGGTAAACTATGCTGGATCCATGCACTCACTCACATGCGTTTCTGAGTTTATAATAATGTGGGGGAAATACTTATAATCCTAAGCAAGTAAATTAAAAACTACAGGAAAAAAAGACAAGAAGAAAATTTACTGAAGTGGTAGACGCTGAAGAGTGAGATTAGGAGTGATTTTTTTCACCCTCCTTCCTTCCGTATTCCTATAGTTTCCAAACTTTCTAAGCTCAGTAGAAATGACTTTACACCAAACTGCAAACCAAAATTAAAAAAAAAAAAAAATCCTGATTAAAAAAAAAAAAAATCTGGGGATCCAAGATGGAAAGCCATGCCCTCAGCACTCCTTAGAGAACAGTGGCGGGGGGTCCGGGCTGGTGTGGTAGCCTTTATGAGCATTTCTGTAAAGTGCATGATGTTGAGAAAGAGGCTAGACTGGTGTTCTTTCCCACACGGAGTCACTGAGCTTTGTGCCGAGTGACCCTGGCACGCTGGCCGCAACCCACTGAACCAGGACCCCTACTAAAGGCTCTCGCAGGCTGGGCAGGAGGAAGCCCAAGCACCTATAAAAAAAGCTTGACCCAAGGCACTATCGAATAGGAGCCTTCGATATTCAATAGTGAAAAACAGGGCCAATCGGATCCTGTCTCAGGAAGCGTGCATGAAAGAACGTGTTTAGGAGGCGTCCCTGCCCATCCCCGAGTGATAAACAAGAACAGCCAGGCCATTAAGCAGCTGCGGATCCTGAACAATGAGAACGGTTATTCCAGTTCCTCCCTGGGCTACAGAGATGCCTTTTCTTACTCCTTCACTTTCTTACGAGAAGCTCCTACCACAGGTGGAGATCTAGGCAGAGTGGGACCCGGTGCCTGATGAAGCTTGTCTCCCTTTTGGTGTGTAGAGTAGACATTACGGGGACAGCTAGAACCCTCTTCCCCACCCCGGTGGTCCCGAAGACCACTCCACAGGTAAAGCGGCATGGGAAACCTGTTAAATTCCAGATTCCTGGCTCCTCCCCTAGATAATTTGATAGTCTTGGAGAACGGGACACTAGGAATTTGCATTCAAGAGTTCCCAGGTAATTCTGATGTGTAATATGGTTTGGGAACCACTGCTTTACCCATTACCGCAAAAACTACACCTTTGTACTCTGAAGGATTCCTTAACGGTATGGCGGTTCCTCAAAAAATTAAACAGAGAATGGCCATACAATCCAGCAATTCTGTTCCTAGGAATATACACAGAAGCATTGAAAACAAGAGTCTCGAACAGATATCCGTGCACCCATGTCCATAGCAGCATCGTTCACAACGGCCCAAAGGCGGAAGTGACCCAAATGGCCACTGCTAATGCATGGATAAACGACATGAGGTGTATATACATAAAATGGAGTATTATTCAACCCTACAAGGAATGCGATTCTGACATACACTACGACATAGGTGAACCCTGAGGACATGATGCTACACGAAATAAGCCGGGTGGAAAAAGACGAATGTGACACGATTCTGCATACATGAGGCTCCCAGAGTCATCGAATTCATCGGGACGGAGCACAGCGGGGCGGTGCCAAGCGCGGAGGGCCGGGGGGATGGAGCGTCAGTAGTTACTGGGCGTAGAGTTTCAGTTTAGGAAATCGAGACGATTCAGGAGGTGGTGGTTGTATAGCAATGCGAATGAACCCAATGCCAGTAAACCGTACACTTAAAAATGGTTAAAATGGCAAATTTCATGTTTATGTATATTTCACCACCCACGCAAAACCCCAACAAAGCAGCCGAGTAACATTGGCAGCCACCTAAACGAACCACGTGATTCCGTCTGGAAAGGAAATAAGCCACCTCGAAGAAATCGTAGCCGAGAAAATAATTTTTTTTTTTTTTTTTTGTACAAAAACACGGTCAGAGACTAAAATCTTTAGAAAAGAAAATTAGTTTGGAACAAGCTTCTTTCAGGATCCCTGATAAAATGAACAAGAGAGAAACAAGATATGGGACACAAAAATAAAATTTCTGTTTCAAGAAGAAAAAAATCATTCCCGAGAGTGACAAGCAGGTCTTTTCTGAATCTTTAAAGCCATCTCTGAAATGTTGCAGTTTAAAGCTTTTAAAATACTGTTACCTGTCCCCCACCTACACACCCCGGAAATGGGTTTACTTCCTCTCTTACAAACATAATCTTTCTTTGATGTTCAAATAGATTCAGGGACTCTGGGGTCTCCTTGTCATAGGCACTCCTTAAATCAGCTGGGAAACCCTTCAGGGTGCAGTGGTCTTGTCTACTGGCTATAGACAAAGGGGGACAGGTGAGTGGGGGGGCAGTGTAATAAAAGGAGGGAGGTACTTAGTAGGCAATTTCACAGACGAAAAAGACTACTCTTGGGGCAGTAAATTGCTAATCATTTTCACAGAGGGTGAGAGAAAGAAAGAGAAAAAGAAAGAAAGAAAGAAAGAAAGAAAGAAAGAAAGAAAGAAAGAAAGAAAGAAAGAAAGAAAGAAAGAAAGAAAGAAAGAAAGAAAGAAAGAAAGAGCGAGCTTTAAATACAGCATGAATGAAATTTAAGTAAGGATTAAGTATCTGTGCATCAATAAAAATTCAGAACGAGAGAGGCTTAAATAACCCACAAGCTGATTATCATCCCCTCCTGTAAATGAACCCAGAGGTAGGGCGTCTGGGCTCTGTGAAGTTGTCATGGACTCAGGCTCCTTCTGTCCTGTTCCTTCACCATCCTCCGCTCACAAGCCAAGGTGATTCTTTGACTCTTTCGGCTTCGGCCATCGAGTCTGTCTTCTGGTCCAGGAGGAAGAGGAAGGGGTGAAGGGGCCCACTCTTTCCAATAACAGGGCCGATACATGACATTCCCATTTATATGTCACGGGCCAGAATGTGTTCTCAGGACCACGCCTGGCTACAAGAGTGGCTGGGAAATGAGATCTTCGTTTCAAGGAGCTGTCACCCAGCCGAGCAGGTGGGGAGCTGATACTGGGGTAGACGATGAGCAAGCTCCGCCACCTGCGAGCCGGGTCGCAGACAAGATGCAGGGAGTTCCTCTTCAGCCCGGGTATTTCCAGCCTTCTGCAAGAGACTCTCCGAGGCCCTCTGGAGAGCCTAGGAGTTTGTGGGGGTTTTTTTAATCCACACAACTTCCCTCGGTTTGTGTTATTTCCACTTTTATAAATGAAGGTACTAAGATTCCAAGAGTTTATGCCACTTATCCAAAGCAGCTCCATTAACTGTGCCATTGGCCTCCAAATTCTTCAGAATCAGCCCTGTGGTCCCAAAGCCCCTTCCTCTGTAGCACCTACAGGGGTGAGTAGAGTCTGGCTGTGGATGGCTGTGTCGGTCAGCTGTGGATCTCTCAGCTCTCAGCAAGGTCACCTGTAAACACAGATGTCTTCCTAATTCCAAAGCCTGCCATGCAGGACTCCAGGAGCCCATCTCATGGCAAACTGTGCACATTACCCCTTTTACCCAGGAGGCTCAAAACCCCGGGTTGGACCGCTGGCTTAGCTTGCTATTTGAGCTGATGATGTTAGCATCCTGGGGCGGACTTGCGTCTCCTACGTTTGACTGCTGTACCTCTCTCGTTGAGGACAGGCGTGTGCGAAAAGGGTGGAAGGGTACCTCTTGCAGACTTCGGAGGGCTAAAGAGATGAGCAGCATCAACCCAGAACTGGGCCCGCCCAATTCTGAGACATCCGTTGTTAGGTGGGGACACTCGAAACCGAGAAAGCCAAAAAGAAACCGCCTTTGGCGGTCTCTGTTCTCTCTTGATGCTCACGCGGGTTCCTTTCATTTATCAAAGAACTCTCTTGAGGGATTAGGAAATTTAAGGTCTCAGTGGTTCAGGATGAGGAATAAGCCCAGAAGAGTAACTTTTAAAAAGGCTAGTGGCCTGGGTTTTGCTCACTCCCTTCCCTACTCTGGCGGAAGCATGCTTCTCGGGAAGCCGACTAGGTAGGTCACAGAACCTTCATCAGAGGGCGGGGCTGGCTTCCCCAGAAGCATGACTCCCTGAAAGAGGACAGAGTCTAGTACCTGCTCCCTGTGCATACCTCTTACCTGCCACGGACCACACCTCCCACGTCCTGCTACGTAGAACCCCTCTGAAAAGCTCTTAAAGTCTGTTTTGAAATAATTTTTCAACAAAAAAACCATAAAAGTAAATGCTTGTTTATTATAAAGAGTTTAGAAAATCGAGATTACTAAAAAGAATGATATATTGCCTGTTATTCTCTTATCCAGAGGTGACTGTGACTAACTTTCCATATATTTTTCTAAGCACATTTACATGCATGTGTGTATATAAAGCTTTGGAAAAGAAAAAGTAAAGTCAGACTATTTTACAACCAGTTTTTTTTTTTTGCCACTTAGTAATATGTCACAGACATCTTTCTATGACAATAAATATATATCCATAATATTGTTCTTAACAGCATAAGATATTCTATTGCACCGTCATTAATAAAAAATAATAATCCACTATTGTCAGGTAATAAAATGATTTCATTGCTTTATTTTTGTGAAATAATTGTTATTATAATTATTAATTATTACAATCTTAGGGCACATCCTTAATTATTTCTTTAGAATAAATTCCTAGAAGTGAAAAGCTAGAAAAACTTTTAAGGTCTTTTAATATAGATGATCAAATTTATCTGTAGAAAAGTCATAATAGTTTATATCCATTTCTACCATATAGGAGAGGATTCTCCACATTCTAGTTTATACTAGACACTAGATTTATCTTGAAAGTTCTGGAAAGTCAGTGACATTCTGTAATCTTTTGGGAAAGACCCACAATTGTAGATCTATCCTATACAGAAAACTTTCTTTCCACAACGACTCCATCTGCGAACTCAGGACCAAAGGCTGGCCATAAAGAAACCAAATTAGACTCAAATTTAGATATGTCTGTGTTTCAGAACATCTTGTCATTTCTGTCAGCCTCTGAACACTCATCTAGCCAAAGAACTCTCTATTATTTGTGACCTAGGCCAGATTCATCGCTGACCTAGATAGAGAACCCTTCTGATCTCATTACCGGCCCTTCCAACCATCTGGTCCTGGCTAAACAGGTTACCCACTCGGTTGGAAGCTTCATCACTCAACCAGCTTCCTTCTTGCCAGTTTCCCAATTAAAAAATATATAGATATGAAATATGTATGTTTCATTCTACGTTGCTCTTTTCACACACACAAAAAGAGGGTATAGATATCTTATGCATATTTCTACCCAGCAGCCAACTAGCTTACTTTTTAAACTTTGACAATCCTACAGAAACTGTCACAGCTCCCTGAAAAGCCCCAAAATGGAGCAGAAAGGAAAGAAGGGGCGAAGGAGTAGGTTCTCACGGCCCCGAGGACGTGGGCCTGAGGAGTTGCTTCTGCGTGGTATCTCGCTTATGTTAATATTTAAAATATTTGTGGTTGGGGGGAAATGCCAATTATCCTCAAAACCGGGATTCTATTCTTGGCTAAAAGTGTTTTTTCAAAGTCTCAGGGTTGAAGCAGATTGTTCTCCCAAACTCATGAGCTATTTTTACCTGTAAAAATATGGAGCATGCACACCTGTTTGCACGTACATCTACGTGCATGGACACCTGGGGTCATTATGTCGAAGGCAGAACTAAGAGACAGAGAGCTGGGTGTCTTGCCACTTGTGTGGACGCATGGGCCGTGGGACAGAAGGCTGTCTTCCTTTCTAGCTACTCATTTTCTCAGGTGATATTTTGCAGTCTTCAAATCAGTCACACGAAACACAATAGACCTATTTTTAGAACCCTCTATCGTTAATTATGTTGTTTCGGTCTGTATTCTTTGGACCAAGGCATTTATTTAACCAGGCAAAACGTCCTTATGAGGGTCTACGATGTTATGTACCACAGAAAAGTGTCAAGACGGAATTTCTAGTCCGGCTCTGTTGCCAACCATCCCTCATGAAGGTGCCCTTCACCCTGCACAGTCTGTTTACTCACCTGGATTTGTTGCCCACGGAGCGCTAATGCCCCTGCACCTGTGGGTTCCTCCTGGTAGGGTGGAAATGGTGTCCTGAGCAGGTGCTAGCTGGCATTCCATGCCACAAGTCGGAGTGACACAGGGCGCCCTCTGGAAGTGAACCAGGTGGAGACTGTGTGCATCCGTCCACCCCAGGCACGCAGGCAAGTGCTGGTAACCCAACCGAGGCTGCGGTCCCGCCGAACGGTCCGATCCAGCACCGAACGCAATTTGTGGGTCATGTTGGTGCCAATATTAAAAGGTTTTGTCATGCAAAATTTCAAAACTACACACCGTAGACATGAGAGTCTAATGAAAACTCAGGCACTCGGCCCTCAGCTCCAGCGATTTTAACTCCGTCCCTCGTTACTCGCAGACATCATGTCATTTCATAAATACTTGCTCAAGACTTCTTAGAAATACAACCAACATACCATTCATTCTCCAGCCTAACAAAATTAACAGTTATTCCTTCATATTAGATTCGTTCTCTTAAAGATATCTTTTTAGGGCTTTCTTTTTTTTTTCCAAGTCGGAATTTCAAGTAAGGCTCATGCATTCCTTTTGACGGTTCCTGTCTCTTAGGTTTCACAGTTTTTTAATTGTTTCCGCTCCCTTCCCCGCTCTCTTCCATGCCGTGGATCTGCTGAGGACTCTAGGTCGCGCGTCGCGTAGCCCGTCCCACGTTCTGGGCCAATTGCTTCTTCGTCGTGTTGCTTCTGTGGTTCTTCGGTCCCCTGTGTTTCCTGTAAACCAGTAAGAGATCGAGAGGCTCGGTTAGATTCCGGGTCAATGTTTTTTTAAGGTAAGGATGTGCCCGGGTTGGCGCTGTCAACACAGGCGTCACCACAGGCAGCATGTAGGTCCGGTTGTCTCACTTACAGTGACAGATCACGGGGCTCAGCCATTTCCCCTCAGATTTTCAGCATACGAAGGGTCACGAATAAAATTTTACCATTCCTTCTGCATTTTCAATAGTGGAAATTCCTATATAAAGAAGAAATTTCCTCGGCGACTCTTGGGTCACCCCAAAATACAGGTTCACAGACAGAAAATGCAGAATAAAATGTTGACGCTCCTGCTTTATTTACCAATTTTTGAAGTAATGAATTTAAGACTTAGCAATCTCTAGGGGAGACCCATAATCTTTTCTTTCATAAAGTATCATTTCGAACTCATGAATTTTTGTTTATCTGATGGGTCTCAATTTACTGTTTTGTTATTCTTTTCGTTGCTAAAATTTTCCCATCTTCTGCTGGCGGAAACCCTTTCAAGTTGACCCCGGGTCCCTTTGATGTGACTCCCTTAGCTTTTCGCTGTTTCACAGTTTTCACAGTTTTCTTTCCAGCATAAGACGACCTAATCCATCTTGTGTGTGTGTGTGTGTGTGTGTATATATATATATATTTTATATATATATATATATATTTTTTTTTTTTGCGAGGCAACCCTCAATCAACCTCACAGATTGCAAGGACCTTGTCAGCTTACAATCCCTTTATTTATTTTTTTTTTAATTTTTTACACCTACAGCACCTGGTCTTCCTGGGTGGTCCCCCATCCCAGTGCTAACCAGGCCCGACCCTGCTTAGCTTCCGAGATCAGACGGGATGGGGCCTATTCAGCGTGGCATGGCTGTAGACTACACTTTCTACCCACCCTTGGAATCAACCAATTATTTCTCTAAGTTGCTCCACTCTTGTATTGGACAATGGTCTTCAGAGACCCAGATCTGGCCGCTAGAGGTACTTATCACCGCCAGGCCTTGTCAATGCATAGAACTACAAATGAATACAACATTTGCTTTGACCTTTTTCCTTGTCCCCTGTTCTCAGGCCAGCGCCTAGGACACAGAGGATGCCCCGATGTGTGAAGGCCCCCTTCAGCCATGAACTTCTGGCTTTCTTTGACCCAGCTGCAACTCAGCAAGTAAAAACCCAGAGTGTTCTCCCACCGGAGGCACAGGTCACTGCCCCGTCTCACTGAGGTGGGACTTGGCCATGCAGCCTGTTTTGGCCAGTGGGATGTTGGTGGATGTGAAACGAGCAAAGACTTTAATGTGTTTGCGTGGTTTGGCTTGGGCTTTGGTGCCTTCTGCACTAACCGCGAGGAAAGCATGGCGTGGATAATCGCTGCCCTTTCTGCCTGAGTCCCAAGACAAATGCAGGTGGAGTAGGCCCAAACCCATGCCTCCCGCCGTGCAGAGTCAATCCCAGCCTTTGCCACCTGCCCAGGAGTCTCTCGTGGGGTCTCTGAACCTACAGGGTGAAGGCAGACCCTCGGGTTTAGGACTTTCAGAGACTTTGGGGGGCAGCACCTGTGACACCCAGCTTTCTCGTGATACCTTGGCTGCCTTTGGCAGTGTAATTCTGAAATCACACCCCGAGGGTCTACCTTCACTCTGTAGGTAGAGAGGGATCCCATACGAGACTTTTAGTCAGGTCCTGGGCAAAGGGGTCCCAAGAAACGAAGGAGTGAAGAAAGCGGAGAAACAGATGAAGGGCATCTGATAGGAAACAGAGGAATTTACCACAGTTGCCTCTGCGGCCTTGTGTGTGTTTCCGCTCAGTTCACGCAGGATGGTGGTTTTTTCCGTCCCGAGACTAGCTGCGCTGCAGCCTCCGTGGTGCTGGGAGGCGTCTGTTCTTGCCTCTTGCGGTGTGATTATCTCTTGTGTGCGCCTCTCCTCCACTACGTGTCGAGATCCTGACCCTTTCCGAGGAGGCCACAGACCTGACAGTGACTTCAACAGGGAAAGCTCAGCAGCAGGACTCAGGGTGACTTAAATACCGAGACTCGGAGCCTGCAAACGACTTGCTCGAGGTTCCCCCGTGATGAAGAGTCTGAGCTGGGACTCAACCCCATGTCTCTGGACTCTCCCCACCCCCAAGGGTCACTTTGGAGAAAGACTTTCTCCAGGGCCCAATGACTCCCTCCCAAAACCTTAGTCGAGAAAGCCGGTTGCGTTTGCTTTGTTCGTGGTCACTGTCCTGTGGGAAAGGGCCAGCCGGCTCTTCCAAGCGGGGCCGAATTATTCGTGAGGCCTCTCTTTCCCCTCTCATTACTGAAGGCGTTCGTCCTGCCCAGTGGGGCCACCATGGGACACATTCCTTGTTGTTGTTACTGTTGTTGTTGTTTACGGTTTTGCCTTTTTAAATTAAATATTATATTTTCTTCAATTCCAGGAGTCATCTGTGTGCATCGTGAGAGTATTAGAAAAATAGAGAAAACCATAAAGAGGAAGAGGTAACTTGCTTGGTCTCCTGCCACCCCGCGTCGCAGGGTCACAGGGGACAGGTGCCTCCTGTGTCCCTCTGGGTCCCTGAGCCCGCTCTGCACCTGGAGCCTCACCTACAGGCCCTGGGTCCAGCTACCTGGGAGGCATGGCAGGAGCAAAGGCGATGTGATTGGGGAACTTGTCTCCCTGGCTCCCTCTCTGCAAGGTCACCTCTGCTGAAGGTCACTGCTCCCCTCCAGGCCCAGGGGCCTAGCAAGATGCTTTCCCCCGCCAGGCTCTGGTCAGGGTGCCCCGTCTCCCTCCTTTGGCGCAGGGGGTGGTAGGGCCCCTGCCTACTGCCCTGCAGGTCCTGCCCCCACCCACGCCGCCGTAAACAGTCCCTCCCCAGCTCGTCCTGGTCTGAACGTACCATCTGTTTTCTGTTGGGAACCCGGCTGATTCACTTTCTGACTCACTGACATTTCGAGACCTTTCCGTTGAATTTCCTGCTGCCACGACATTTTCCGAGGTTTCCAAAGCGATATATGAAATGGTGCCCGGAATAAACTTGGGAATCCCGGGCGGTGGGGCGGGGTCGGGGGAGGCATTCGACTCCCTGACTCTTCTGTGGTCCCCAGCGCCCCACCCGACCTTGCACCACACTCCGCCTGGCCTGTGACCATGCGCCGTGCAGTGAGGGCTTCCACAGCTCCACGTGCTTCTGAGCACCTCTCCCACGCCTATGGCACAATCACTGCTCAGGTTACCAGAGCGACCTCCGCCAGGTCCTGGCTGGAAAGGAAGTTGTAGGAAAGGAGGAAGGAGCCCGGCTTGCTCATCCGGCGGCCTTCGCCCAGAATGTCTCCTTAGACCCCGACTCCCTTCTCGGCCGAGTCCTGCGTTCTCCTCTTGTCTCTGCTTTGATGAGGCCTCTTCCAGGAAGCCTTCTCTGAGCTCCTCACCCTGACCAGGGGCCCTTCCTCATGGCTCTTATCCTAATGTCCTGTAACTCACCTCACGAGGCTGTGAGGTCCATGCGGGCAGGAACTGTGTCCTGCTCACCCTTCTACCTGGCAACTGCCGTTAACGCCTGATTAGCGCTCCATAAATATGTTAAATACTGCACATCTAGGACCTAGTCCAGTATCACGTTTTCCCACTGAGACCCATTTTGAAAGCCTGTTTTCAGTTGGAAGCAACCTGGGTTTGAATTGGCCAGTCCCCCCTTCCTGGAATCTTGTCCACATTAGAATCCACTTACCCGTCCCCACAAGCGCTGATGTGATGGTCCTCTAGACAGGTATGTTCGTTGCAGGTGGGGGAGAGGTGTAGAACGACAGGTGGACCTTTGTCGGAAAACTTTATGTTGTTCTCAACACCGGAGGGTGCAGAGGAGTGTGAACGCAGAACCAGGGAGGTGGGCGGGGGCAGGGAACCCTCTATTCCATTTTTTCCCCAAATAGCCAAGTATATAAAAAAAATGTCAGTGCTGCTGATGATCATAGGAAGATAAATTTCAGATGCCATTTTAGTCTTCTGGGGTCATTTCTGAACTTGTCTATCTTACTTAACTTTACCTTCTAATGAGAGGTCAGGAGAGTTTTATGCATTGATGAAATAATGAAAACCTCTCTTTGAAAGTAAAACATAAATATCTCTCTTTGCACCAAGAAACGGTGGAAGGGTATCCAAGAAACTAATGAAGTGATAACTTCTGAGGGTAGAGTGGAGGATTCAAGTAGACTGGGGTAAAAGTGGGAGCAAAACTTCTCAATTATACCTTTCAGTAATATTTCGACTTTTGAATCATAGGAATTTATAACCAATTAAAAATGAAATTACATTAAAAAAAATCCTTTCCTGAGAAGAGCACTAACCTTCAAACTTTTATTTCAACCCACTTAGGTGGGGCCAAAGACCTCATTGCCCATCTATTCTACCCCGTATACTTCTCAGTGGAAAAAAGGATAAGACTTGTTTACAATAACAAAGCGTCAATGTGCAAACAGCTTCGATGACTCCTATTTGAACCATCATGTGCGCATGTCTTCCAATGCAGTTATTAGAAAATTACGAGACGCAAACACTGATCTGGTAAATATAAAAGCCTAAACATCACAGAGAAGATCAGATAATCCGCAACCAATGACACAGATAACACAGTAGCAGCAGCTGATGAAGGGGAAAATACTTGCTTCCTCCTGAGTGTGGGCCTTCGGGCTGTCTACAGTCACGCACGCACACGGGGGGCTTTGCAGGTTGCCACGTGTTACGTGGATCACGGAATCTGGGGCAGAACAGTGAGTGAAAATATTCGGGACACACACGCGTTTTGGTTTGCAAATTCCAAATTCGGTCATTTTTAACGATCCACTTAATGAGTTGCCAGTAAGAAGCGATGAGTTCTCCATGAGTGACAGTTGGAAGAGTGTGCGGCATTCGCGCAGAAGAGAAGAGAGGACCCATGAGTTTGGAAAGCAATTCGCATTCATCAGGGAGATTCTGGTGTCCCATCAGTGGCCTTTAAGCCCACTTTGAAAATGGCTGTTAGAATTACCGTATTGGCAAAAATTTGTAGAGCTACTCTGCTCTGAGATGGCCAAAGTCTTAGAGAATTTGGATTCTGTGATGGAAAAGACCACTCATCCAAATCATGCTTTCTCCCAGTGGGAAGCAACCCTTCAAATGACAAAGGTCCTTCTGATGTATCAGGTTTGGCATCTGGGACAACTTTTCTAGAAAGAACACGTCAGGAGAGCTGCAAACACTCGGGGAAATCTTTTCACAAGGAAGTTCTAAATGCTGATGAGCACTGAGTCCCTCCACCCCTTCCTTACACTTTTAGGCACAGCAAGGCTTCCCCTGGCCAGAATGGTGACGCGATGGCTTCAGATCCACTTGCTTCACTGCGCTCTGGTCCTCTCAGTTCTCTTGTCCCAGGATCTTCCCAGCGTCTGCCCTGTTTTGTCCTGTCTCTCAGGTCTAATTCCACACCATCCTTTGGATTCTCAGACCCTCCTGGGCTTCCCCAACTTTGACTGTCTCGTGCTACCCTTTGTGATTTGGACCCACTCTCTCGTTCGGCCTACACCTGTCTGCTTTACGTGACCACTCACCTTACCCACCTCCAATTTCATCTCCAGCTCCAGGGGACCAGAGGGGAGGTGGGATGCAGTAAAATGACATCCTCGAAGTTCTTGAATCCAAACACCTCTACTCCTTAGCCTGCCATGGTTAATCATCATGTCCGCTTGGGAACAAGTCTGTGTTCAGCCATGTGGTTTGGAGCCGTACTTTCCAGGAATCGTGAATACGCGTGATCTACGGTTGGCAGTCAGCTGTTTAAACAACAAACTGTTTCCCTACCACTTGGTACAATCATCGCCCCATCATCCTGACCACCCAGACCCCTTCCCTGGTACTCCTTGGACTTTTCACTAAACCTGCAACTTCAGAGGCAATGCCTGGCCAGCCAGGGCTGGGCGTGGGGCTAGGGCCCTGGTTGTATACTCTGGCCAACATCCATTCTGATTGCTCGATATCTGAGCTATACTAGTTTTTACATATCTTAAATATCAACCTTGGGCAAGTGAGCTGGGGTCTTAGAGATTTTCCTGTAAAAATATGAAAAAAAAAAAAAAAAAGAAGAAGTCAGACAGGTGACTTGTGCCAGATGCTTCCAGCCAGCCGCCTCTTTTCTTCAAAGGCTACGCCAGGGGCATGAAGGTTTGTTTGCAGCAAGCACATGATTTTGTAAACATCGCTCCTTGCCAAGTCCCCAGAGGCCCTTGAATGCTGGGTGCTAATAAAGCTCAAGTTATTATTAGGCATGTGGTCTATGTAGGTCACTGCCAAGTACCAGCACGATGGAAAGCAAAGAAAAGCGAAGAAAAATCCCCAGACGGAACGTGCACGAGGAACTGCAACCCTTTCTCCAAACAGGAAGCGCGCCCGAAATCTTTCTCTTCTGTCTCCCGGAGGACTTGGTGTTCCTCCTCTGCAAAACGAGGCTCACTTGAGCGACCCCCTTTACCAGGGTCTTGGGATTTTTGACAAGAAACAGGCCTCTTTAGAAGAAAGTGGAAAAGCCCACGGGGAGATGGCATTGAGAGATCCAGCTTCATCTGGTAGCTTTGGAGTTTCAGTCGCTGTCACAGTATTGCTGTGTCTGGCTTTGTTTTACCTCGAAGCCCCAGAGATGGGACGTGGTGGGTCATGAGCGGCAGCAGGAAACGGCTCCAGAAATTCCCGGGTCTTGAGGGGAAGCAGCAGCAGATGTTTGCGTCCGATTCCACTTGGACGCAGGCTTTTTTTTTTTTTTTTCAGATGCTCACAGAAAGATGACCCTGTCGAACTTTCAACCATTCGAGCCAAATTAAGGATTGTTCCTTAGGGGAGACCTCTTCCTGAGCAATGAGGAACACACGCGTTTCCCAAGCATCCTGTGGGAGGTGGGGGTGACGTTCCCAAGGCTCTCCGAGCTGGAAGGATGCCAACTGCAGGCCGGAGAGGCAGCCGGATGGCCTGGGGCTGGGGTCACGTGTCTGGGGGAGAGGAGGTGGGATTGGAGGTGTCTGGGAGTATTGCCGGATCCTGGGCTTAGTAAAACACTCCGAGAAAAGATGGAAGAGGCAGGGTGGGCAAGAGGCAGCGTATCTGCCTGCGTGGGAGGCGTCTCTGCCCCTGGCAGAGGGGGAAACTACTGAGAGAAAGAGCGGGAAGACCTGAACTCAGGCCAAGCTGGAGGCAGAGGGCAAGGTCTCAGGGTTTCCAGGACAGTGGAGCCCAAACTGACCTGTGAGCATTCTCCTGTTTTCAAGAAAAAAAGAAAAAACAAAAAACTCAGCTAACAAACATTTCCTCCTGTTTATAGAGCATTTGAGGCGAACCCTCACCTTTAGCCTCATTTACGTATTAAATAAGCACCTGCCGCACGTACTTGGTGCCAGACACTCTTCCAGAATCTGACGAGTTTTAACTCGATAGTCCCCACGAGGATCAGACAAAGCACGAAGCCTTGGATTTGACGGCAAGGAAACTGAGGTACGGCAGGGTTAAGAGGGTTGCCCAAGGCGGGGAGAAGCCGGGACCGGACCCCGGCAGCCTGGCTTCCAAGCCTCTTCACTCTTGACTTGATTTTTTTTTTTCTAATAAACTTTATCTTTTAGAACAGTTTTAGATTTGAAGAAAAATTAAGCAGATAGTGCCCTGGAGAGTTCCAAAACATTCCCTACCCAGTTCCCCCTAATCTAAGCATTGTGCTTAATAGGGACGCACCCTTCCTACAGCCAATGAACTAATATCAATACTTCGTTGTTAATGAAAGTCCGTGGTTTATTTGGATCGCCTCCGCTTTAGTGTCTTTTTCTGGGTTCCCATCCAAGATGCCACATTACAGGTAGTCTTCACATCTTCTCGGGGTCCTCTTGGCCGTGGCGGTTTCTCTGACTTTCCTTGTTTTCAATGACCTTGGTGGTTTTGAGGGGTGCTGCTCAGGAGTTTGAGGATGTGTCTGATGATTTTCCTCACGTTTAGACTGGGGCTCAACTCTTCCACTTTTGAGAGCAACAGCGAGCTCTTTCTTGCAAGGCGAACGTGCACCTAACAAAGATATCTGTGTTAGTTCTGCCGTTAGTTGGCAGAATTCCACATTAGGTTGTTTTTCTTTTTGTTTGTTTGTTTACATGTTTGTTTCTTTCCAGAAGAAAAAGGAGAGTCCTATTTCGTAATTATGCTGAGTCATTTATCTGGTTCCAATTTTAAAAAGTCATCTTAACCCAGCCTTTCCGGCCGGCATGGGGTCCTTGGTCTTGGCCAGTCTCCATATTTCAGGGGTGTAGCGTGTGCTCTGTCTGCCCCTTCGGCCCTCCAGCCTGGCCTGTCCATCCCCGTCACCATTTGAACTCTGGCTCAGAAACGTGTAAAGGTAACACTGTCAGGGACAGAGCCCTGTAGGGCTTTGTCCTTCCTACCCACTCATCTGCCGTCCAGTTCTACTTGCCTCCTTGCAGCTGATGTTTCTTCATGCCTTTGCCACTCCCCGCTTAACCAAAAGCCACAGCCCAGGTCACACGCATGGCCAGCTGCCTCCCAACTCCCACCCTGGGCTCTGTCTCTGCAGCTCTCCATCTCTACCGTCCCTGTGGGGGCATCACCTCAGTTAGCCCTGGGAGTGCACATCCGTAGGCACTGCCTACACCCTGTCTTCCCCAGATGCTGTCTTGGTGAGTGGACCCACTATCCAAGGTGGCACACCACACCATCAAAGGCATCCATCCTTAAGTCCAGCCCGAGGACACGTTCATTCGATCTTCCCACGGAGAATTCCGATCATAAAGATGTTTACCCACGAGAGAAGTGCTTGCTTGAGATATGGTCTTGAGATGATAAAAATACACACAACCTTTTAAAACCATGGCAACACAAGAGGCAGGAATACTGCAAATTACAGTGCACGTAAAATATGGCTACAGGCTGCAGGTTTGGAGAGAAAGTTTATTAGGAAAACTAGGGGGAATAGAGTCAGCCTTCATTCTTGCCTACTTCGTGTTCCAGCTCAGAGCCGCACCAAGTTTTAAGCCCAACCCCTAATAAATGTGTGTGGGCATGTACGGATGAAGGAATGCAGAGAAGATGTCGCCCTCACCCTCCTCTCCGGCAGTGCGGACAGTCAGGCAGCCAACGGCTTCATGGCTCGTGACACCAGACTTCCCCGTGCTAGGTTGAATCACTGGCCTCCATTCTTCACCTTTCCTGCGTCCACACCCTTTGCCGCGTGACTTTGCAGATCCTCCCACAATCTGGGGAGGAAGACGCTGCCCTGCCCCTTGACTTTGGGCTTGGCCGGGGCATATTTGCAGATGTGACACATGCAGTAAGTTTGAAATGTGCTGCAGGATTGGGCGTGTCCCCTTGTGCCTCCACCATCGCCGTGAGAAGAACGTGCCCTGGCTAGCTTGCTGGTTTCAGGAGGATGAGAGGTCTGTGAAACGGACCTGGACCCAAACGGCGGCCTGGAGTCTAACCCAGCCGATTCCAGCCAAGATCAGCCAAACCTCAGCTGACCGGCGATGTATGAACGAGAAACGAAGCTCCGGGGTGTGCTATGAGCTTTCACGTCATTTGACGCCAAGCAGTAGCTGATGGATGTACAGCTCCACCTTCCAGTCCCTCTTGGAAACTTTTACAGGAGGAAGGTTTCTGGGAAAAGGAGACTTTGCATCAAAGCCTGTCCCAGGAGACCATTCCTTACTTATATGAGCCTTGCTAGTGATATCACAGTCGCTGTGACTCAGCTCTCCCAGGAAGCATTAATGTATTAGTAATAATAGTAATTAGCATTCACCTGGGGTTTTATAAGAGGAGGTAGCTGCGACATACAACTGTCTTATGAGGTATCTAGGCCGGGATTATCATGTTCATTTTGCAAAGAGAAAATAAAACCCCTAGACAACGTGGATGACTCACCAGGACCGAACTGGGAGGCAGCTGTCTAAAGGAAGAAAGAGATTAAGAGTTCCTTACACCCAGGGAGAAGCCACATGCGTGTGGGCACACGTGCGTATATGTGCGCGTGTGTTTCGATTTTTATAAAAGGGATACGTGCCAATTGTAGAAACATAGGAAAATGCAGAAAGCAGAAAAAACAAGTTTCCATTCTACCCAACAGTATTCTGATTTATTTCTCTTTGCTCCTTATAGTGCATGTATATTTTTTATATGTTTTTATGCTAGAATTACACTGTATATATGAGCACTTCCCATGGCATTTAAAATTCTTAAAAGATATAATTTTTAATGTATAGTATTATGATCTTTGGACTTATTCTAATTTGTTTAAGCAGCTTGTTTTTTGTTTGTTTTGTTTTGTTTTTCGCAATTAAAAACAATGTTTTGGTGGACATCTTTGTCGGTACAGGAGATAATTTATATACTTGGCGTATGGCACATGGTATGAGCTTATTAAAAGGTAGCTAGCTAGTATAAATATTTGTCTAAATCCCTGGTGATTTCCTTAGAGTAAACTTCTACATGAAATTCTGGGTTAATGACTTTTAACATTTAAGTGTTTTTTGCTACATATTGTCAGATCGCCTTCTGGAAAGGATCTTCCAATTTCCATTACTGATGATAACATCGCGAGTGCCCATTTCACAGCCTCCTCACCAGCACTAAGTATTTTCTTTAAAACAAAGCATTGCTAGTTTGGTAGATGAAATATAGTAGATCATGGTCGCATTGTTTATTATTAGTGAGGCTAAAAATTCCTGCATAATTATTAACCATCGGTAGTAACAGGATGACTCAGGGTGGGGCATTTGGGTCTAAGCCTGGCATAATAAACAGCTCCGAATGAGTAAATGATCAAAGGTGGGTCACACTGTGGGTGTGAGCGGAATTGCTAAGGCGTGCAGTTGTTGAGGTGTTGACTGCATGGACAAGGATTTATTCCTAGTCCTTTCCTGCTCAATTGAAAAGACTTTCAAGTGGACAAAATTCTGGGCTAGATGTGAGGTTTGGGAGTGTCTATCAGGGGATAGTACTGAGAAGAGGGTTTTGGGCTTAGCCAACAGGAGGAGCTGAGAATGCAGCCCCCGGTCCACAACCTGGGGGCTGGGGCTGCCAGAGGCGCCCTCACTCCTTCAGTCTCCCTCCATCTCCCCCCACAACCCCCCCCCCCACACACACACACTCCTGTGTCCTGCAGAGGTGAGGGGGTGTATCTGGACTCCACGGACAGTCCTGTTCCCAGAGAGAAGGTAAGGATGTGAACGTCAGCTTGTTTATCTGACTGCGTCATGATTTGATGCAGACCCTAGACCGGCTGAACTGGATGAACCCCGGCCACACTCCGAGTTTCTGTTTCTCCAGGCCCGGCTGAGACCTCCTCCTTCCTCCCCTGTTCGAGGAGCCCCACCCCAAGGCAGGGCTCTCTTACCACACTTACTACCCTGCACTGTGATTTTTACATTCACGAATCATATGCCCTTCCTTGAGGGTACAAATAGGGTTTTATTATCTTTGTATCTTCAGCAGCTAAGAATGTGGGAATGAATGAATGAATAAGTGAGTGGAGGAAGGAAGGAAGGAAGGAAGGAAGGAAGAGGAAGGACCCAGAGTGCACTGAGAATAAACCAGATCCTTGGAAACTGGTTAGGAGAAATAGCCAGAGTTCCTTCTTTATTCATTTGTTTTCTTAGATGACGTTATCACTTGGACATCCGGCTCTATGGTTGGTTGGGTTTGGGGCAGAGACTGCGTCACACAGCCCTGTGCCCCGAAGGTTTCTGTTTTTACACGAGAGCCAGGTCTCAGCAAAAGCTGGGGGGATTTTTGTTTGCTCTTTGTTTTTTGCCATCTGCCCAGTTTTCTTCTAAACCGATGGTTCTCAAACTTTACTGAGTGTCAGAATTGTCTGGAGTGCACGTGAAAACACAGAAAGCTGAGCTGCACCCCCAGAGTTTCCCATTTTACATTTCTACAAGTTCTCACTTGATGCTGATGCCACTGGTCCAGGGACCGTACTTTGAGAACCGCTGGTCTCAATGTTTTCATCTGGTCCCTGCACAAGCTGCCAGATGGACCTTCTGCCAAGCCCAAGTTGCTGGGGGTAAAAAATGTCCAGCCCCCCTGCCAGGGCCGGCACATGTCGTCCTCACATGAGCTTGGACTGTCTTCTCTCTGCAGTCCGCATAGGCAAACCTGACCGTCCCAGCCTGTGTTAAAAGGTCGCCAGGCCCTCAAGATTACTGCTGCAGGCTCTGAAAGTCTACCATGGTCCTTACTAGCTGTTTTGTTTTGTTTTGTTTTGTTTTGTTTCGTTTTGTTTTTTGGAGAAGCATATGAGGCTTCGGGGAAGAGAATTTTACATCCTGGGAAAACCCCAGGCTCCAGGAGCCAACCTTTGGACAGGAGACAACAGCCAGGTGCCACACCTGCCGTTTTCCAGAGGCCAAAGCTCCTCGAGGAGGACACTGGCCATCACCCGTGAGAGTTTCTGTGTCCTCCCAGCCTGCTCCTGAGCCCACTACCTCTGTCTTGATCTTCCCGGAAGAAGGTGAGAACGTGGCTCCAGGTCTGCTTCCCGGCAGCTTCCTCACCCCAGCGGACCAAGCCTTCCTGGTGCTCGGGCTCACGCCCCTGCTCTCCAGCCCTGTTGGCCCTGCTCCGACACGCCAGCCACCCTGCCACCCCTCAAACACCAAGTTTGTCCCCATCTTAGGGCTCCGCAGTCTTTCTGCCTACAACGCGGGGGCCCCAGAGGGGACACGAGACTGTCTGTTCGGGCCCTGGTGCCAGAAAGAGCTTCCTGTCACACTCCACGAAGTGGCCCCACCTACCCCTGCTTCCTGCAGCCCCTGTCTTCATTCAGAGCACTGTGACCATCCGTCGCCACCTCCAGAATGTAAACCCCGCAGAGGCTGGAACCTTGTCTGCCTTTCCTACATGTGTCCCGAGCACACAGAACGTGGCTGGTCCATCGCCCACGTCTGATAAAGGTTTATGGAACGAACGCATGGCCTCTACCAGGTCCGCTGTGGAAGGCAGAGACTAGAATCCTTAAACACAATATCCCAGACTTGGCTCTAAAATCCAGACTTACTGGTTCCGGGTTTACGTTCTAACAGATCTGTTAGATGGGAAGAGCTGGGGCCACAAAAGAAGCTCCTGTCACCACCCCTGTCGCTCCGGACAGGCCCCCCAACCCATGTTGTCCCGACCTGCCTCACCTGCCAAAGGGTTGGATGACATTTATCTTGCCCCGAAGACTGTGTCAGGCTCCGATGCAGTGACCGCTGAGAAAATGCTGTGAGCAGACAAAGGTCCTGACGAATTTGAGGCCTGGGGACGGTTATATCCTCTATGGCTTTAAAATCCGCATGTGGCCTTTAATTTTAGATGAGCTTGTCATTCTCATAGTTTAAAAAAGATAAAGCATTGTGTGACTTCTTTACAAGCTTGAGGCAAGCCCACCGCAGACTAAAAATCTACGGCGTTACACCTGAGAAAGGAACCCTGGGACCCGAGGCCCCGCTAAGGGATAGACAGACTAACTCGGTCATTTCTCTGCCTCCATTTTCCTGCCCATCAACATGCTTGTCCACTGTCCTCTCGAGACAGGCTGGGCTTTCTGCTTAGCCTGAGGGAACTAAAGTGTGAGTTTAAGAACAGTTTGGGGGGCCACATTCCTAGACCAGGGAACAGTTCAGGGAGGATCTTAAAAAGCCATTTAGTTGACGTCGGGTAAGCGGCCTGATTGAAGAGATCCGAGCCTCCCACATGGCCTAGAACGGAGTCCTTCGTGGTTGTGTGGTTTTCCATTTCTCACCTGGGCAGGAAATTGAAGGAGTAAAGATTTTCTGGTGAAGCCCATGGGGGTAGATTTGCCAAATAACTCTGGCGAATGAAAATACAGAACGCCCAGTCGATTTAAGTTTCAGATAAGCAACAAATAATGTTTTAGTATAAGTACATCCCCTGAGATATTTGGACATACTTATATTAAAACACTGTTCATTATCTGTGTGCCCTCTGCATTACCTGGCACCCTACCTGGAGGGCCTGTTTTGATTTTTGGGTCTTTGGTCCTGGGAATGAATGAAGGAAGAGGGGGTCTGCTTGCACTTTTTGAACATTTTACCTCACCAAGGAGGAACATTTTGCTCTTAAACTCCACTCACTCCCATCCATCTCCCTTCCCCCTGGCCCTGGTCTGTGGGTCACGGGCAATAGATGGATGTGACCTGAAGTAACCCATCCACCTGGGCTGCAGCTGAATTGCCACCCACGCAGCCATACTCCTTGGAATCAGCAGGGCACTTACCAAAGCACAGATGCCAGGAAATGCTCAGCCCCGAAGACAAACCAGGACGGAAATGTTTTATAGCTGCCGGGAGCATTTGATTCTTAGATCAAGGGCCTGGGAGACCCAGAACTCGCCCCCCAGAGACAGAGCAAAACTCCCGTGTCAGCTTATTTATTTTAGCATCACTAAATGCCACTTGAATTACTAATAATACCTTGCACTCACGTCGTACTTTTCATCTAGGAATCTCTCGGTGCCATTTTAATGTTAAGCAGCACAGGCCTGTCAGCCCTGGATGACGTAATTATACAGCGAGCTTCTTCGAGGTAGAACAAGCCGGGCTTCACGGAGCAGACCTGGACGGATGTCAGGAATACCTGGGTCCGAGCCTGCGCGGGGGGACACCCATTTGGCTACATGTTCCCCACCCCATCCTATTATACGATCAGCCCCTCAAACACAAGATTGGTACTGCCTTCTTTTGTTATCTATACATATTTAAATCTCCAGCATTTAGCACAACGACCGGAACATAGCACGTTCTCAGTGAATGTTTGCCGAAGCAGTGAATGAGGGACGAATACGTGAGCTGGAAGTAACCTTTGGGTTCCTTCCTGTGCTGTATTTTCTCGTGGGTGGGGGCGGAGGGCGTAGCAGTCACCGGCAGCTTTGGCTGCACGTCCTGTATGTCCAGCCCACCCTGCGACCCTTTACCGATGACCGAGGGGTGCAGGCCTAGAAACTCCCCAACTCCCTCTCCCCTTGAGGGACACCCGAATGTCCCCTATGCCGCGCCCCTGAAGGACTGTGCCAGCATTCCCCTCCACGGGGGCCTGGTTTGTCATCACAGCCTCGTTCGCTCTCCTTCCCTTCCCAGTCCTGTTTCCCTACCCTACAGAACACTTAGGGTGCCGGGGACACCTCCCGATGAGTCACATCCACTAGAATCTTCTCTCAGGGTCTGCTTTTGGGGAACCTAGATTGAAACCCGAACATCTCAATTTCTTGACCACGATTCACTCTTCCCGACGATGCTGACTCTGTTTCCTGCACCAGGAAGGGCCCGCTGACAGAAAACAGCAAAAACCACCACCAAGCTCACTATCGGATGAGAAGCAAACGAAGATGAAGAAGAGTCGGAACCGTTTACATTCCCCGGGGCTGGAAGGTGGAAGTCCGGCTGGGAATTTTCTTGAGCAAAAACAGCACCACTGCGGATCCCTGCAAAGTAAGCGTCAGAGTCTCACGTACACAAGCACGGGCCCTTCTCCTAGGCTCCTCACCTGGCGGCTGTCTCCAGACAGGAGCCAGGAGTCAAGACCAGGGGTCACTAACTGACCAAGGCAGTGTCCTGTGATGGGAGGTCAGGCAGGACCTAGATCAAGGTTACTTATTTATTTATTTATTTATTTATTTGCTTCCGCACATTTAGATCAAAGGGGCCTAGTAGGAAAATGGTGGGGTAAAGGACCGAGTCATTGTGATGAGTCAGTGACCAAGTTCCTCAAAAAGAGTCACCTCTGAATTCCCTCAAGCTTTCTGGTCCCAGGACTTCCCCCTTGTAGAGCTCAAGTTCGGCTGTCGGGAGGGGGCTGGTCCCTCTCTCCATCCAGGGGTTTCAGGCAGACGAGATGGATGGGCGTTGAATAATTTTCCTGACTGTCCCTGGGCTCTCTGAGATTTTTATTGGTTTGTTATATTTTAAAGGGCTCTGGTGATAGTCGTAACCTACTTCGGAGGAAAACATTATTAACGCCGGTTTAATACTTAACTTTCTAGGGTGTTTGCGGATGACACAGTCATACATCTGCCTTTTTATAGTGCTTCGCGGCAGAGCACAGACCTTCTGGCTGACACCTCATAGATCATCGAAATTTAGACCTTTAGGCGAGCAGAAGGAAGTAGGGCGGGGGGTGGGGTGGGGTGGAGGGGGTGGGGACAGCAACTGGAGGTGACTGGAATGGTTTCCAAGTTAACTTTCCTTTAGCGAGAGACCGTTTCCATTAAGGAGCAAATTATTCTTAACATCGAGACATCACTGTTTCCATGGCAACACACAACAACTTGAAAAGAATGGTCCTCGGTGGCCACACAGCCCAGCGATGCTTCTTCCCTGATTGGTGGCTGGTGGGGATTAACTCGGAGATGGGGGTCAGCCAGCCAGGGGTCAAGCTCCAACTGCTTGGCATGCAACACTCCAGCTCTCCTGTGGTAAAGCCAGAATAAATCTGGGAACCAACGAGCCAGGGCGAAAGCAGGTTCTCCATCTTTTAGAAACAGAAACTGTATCATCCTTGTGTTAGAATCAGCTGGAGACTCAAAAACGAAATTAACAGAAAACTATGAGCAAAAGAAGAAAAAGCTGATTATTTTTATTCATTTATTTTTTTTACCGAACTTCCCTTCAAGGTCCAGCACTGTCTGGTATTTCTGGGTCTCTTTGGCTTGTGCGTAAAAAGACTAGCGAGAGACCATAATTGTATGGTTGCATATGCTCTTGCACCCAGGACTCCCCTCCCCCCTTCTTTTCTCACTCAAATTAGCCAAATGTGACAACCGGGGGTGAGTTTTCTACTGTTCTTTAGCACAGATCTCATCACTCAATTTGATCTGAGCCACGAAACCTACTTTGTAACGAAGGGTCCTGACCTTTATGTTCAGAAGGAACAACAGTTATTGTCCCTAAGCCCTGGGACTTAGTAGCATGTTTGAGGACGAGAAAGAGAACCGAGAAAACGAAAATTCCCTGAGAAGCAATGGGTCAGGGGAATTCTCGCTTGCCAGTGTGGGGGATTCTCGCTTGAGACGACAGACAACCCTGCATCTTCCCCTCCGGCAGAGTGGCCGCATTCCGCTCTGGGCTGTCAGGAGCCAACCGTGTCGTATGAAACGCAATACCCATCCTTCTGCTGGCATCCTCCTCCCCGTCTGCCTTTGTCAACGGTGTGACATTAACGCCACCACACGACATCTGCATCATGCATCGATCACGTGCCTGTGATCGCCAAGCAATATGTCCAGAGAGAAACAGAGCATTTTAACCGAAGAAAAGGAAACAGGAAAGAGAGCTCTGCCTCCTGCCGTTACTGGTCAATAAGATGCCCCTCAAGGCGCCGGGCAACAAAGCAGAGAAAGCCTTCTGCATTCCGGGAAAACGAAAAAAAACATCCGTGGAGAGAAGCGGCAAGTGCCACCATCCGCATGACGAAGACAGTAGCTTTCAGCCACGGCTTCCCTTCACGGACGTCCTTTCTTCAAGTCCAGGCATCCCATTTTGTTTTTAATTCCTAAATGATGGGATATTGAGGTTTGTGTCTGCAGGAATGTATACGGAAAAAAATAAAGACCCCTCAGGCTGTGCGTTAATACACCGTGCTACAGAAAGCTTTGCGGTAGGTGGGACTGGGGGTTTCTGTACATAACTTTCACACTAAGAGAGGGGGAGAAGCAGCCCCATCTGACACAACCTTGTGGGGACAGCTAGTCGGAGAGAGCACACACTACTTCGGAGCAAAGGCAACTCGTTTTGCGGGTCATAAAGATGGCTGAACAGGACCAGATCGTTTGGTGACCGATGAACCATTTAGGGCCGATGTGAAACCACTGGCCATTGCGTCCGCCCCTTCATCTCTTGGGGACCTCAGGCAAAGTGTCTGTCTCATCTTGCACCCCCCTCCTCCGTGTGCTCCCTAAGCCCTCCACTCCCTCCTGGGACCTTCCTGCCCTTCCCTACCTACCCCGGCACGAGTGGGGGGTTGCCGCTTTCCTCCGTCCTGGCCGTCCTTCCTGCTGACGTGTGCAGGCCGATGTCCCGGATGCGAAGGGCTTTCCTTTGACCGGGTCAGCCTGCAGAGCGACGCCCTTCCAGGCAGCGGGCGGGGACCGCTTTTGAGTCACACTGAGAAAGACAAGACGTGGGCTTGGTGAAGGGACACCGTTTCTAAGAACGTGGCCTGCGGGCAGAGCTGGGTGGTGTGTGTGCGTGCACCCACACGGGCACTCGCCAAGCCAGGGCTTTGCTTGCGAGGTTTCTGTGCAAAACTCCCCCACTCCTGAGTCTGGCAGCTTCCAGGAGGAGGGGGCTTCCTCGGACCCCCAGCTGCATCTCCCACCATTCATTCGGACGCCACAGACTCCGAGCCCTCCAGGTGTGGGCTTGAGCAAAGGTAACATTTTAAAGTTACAGGTTCCCACTTGCAGGGAAAGACACCCCAATCCGTATAGACCCAGATATACGCAGAAGGGGAAGCAGAAGCATGTGCCTTCACCCCTCTAAGTCTTCCCTTGATTTATCCTGAGGCACAGTTTAGCCCAGTGGTCAGGGCCATGGAATCGAGGGCCAGACTGCTTGAGCCAGGCACAGATCTCGGCTCTGCCACTGGCATGTTCTGTGACCCTCGGCAAGCCATTTAACCTCCTACTGCCTCAAGTTGTGTACCTGAAAAATGGGGTAGCAATTTCTCTGCTGTCTGGGGTTGTCAGGCGGCTTCCATGAGTTAATAACACACATGGAGCGTTTGAACCAGCGCCGGGCGCTGTAGGCGCTCTAAGCGTTAGCTCCCAGCTCCCAGCAGCTGAGCGAGCAGGGCCAGCTTCGTGGCTGTGATGCCTTTGCAGCTGCACCGGGCCACACACTCAGAAGAGCTTCGCATCGAGTGCAACGCTCCGCTGCCACCATCGCGATTAACTTGTATTTTTTAAGTGAGGTCAGTGGGACAGAGGAGCACGCATTTGAGCAGACGCGTGTGAGCAACTCGTCCACCGTTCCTTGCAGCTCCATCTCGTAGAGCATTTGCGATGAGCGCAGAATTCCAGTGGACGCGCAACGCACGAGAGTTCGGCGAGACCCACAGCGACTACAAGGGAAGCGTGTTGCCTGTGTGACTGGCTCGGCAGGAGAGGACAGGAGGGGGACCCCGCCGACAGCCCAGAGAGGTTCTGCCTTCTGTTCAAGCACAACTTGCCTTGAATGCAGAAAGAAGACATGACGTTCTAAGAAAGACCGAGAGACCCTAGTACTTCCTACGTCACTCCCCTGTATCATCTGATCGCTTACACTGAAAAGGACGATGGAAAGAAAGGGCAGCCGTAACTTATTTTCCTTTCGGTCCTTCTCTACCGGGCAGTAAGATGACGGGAGAGAGTGTTGGCAGGACACGTGTGTCAAGAAGTGAAATCGGAACGGTTTTATGCGGCATTCCCATTGTTCTGGTAGGAACCTCCAGGCGCGACAAGCTAGCAACTACGAATTGTGTCATTTTGGTGATTCCACGTCGGAGTTAAAAGCTTTTACATGTGCATTTAAAACTGTCATCGAATAACGTAAAGATGAATGGTAAATGCGTGCTAACAATAGCTCATCGTTCTAGTATTTGTTTGCTTTCACGGAGAATCGCATTATGTAGCAAATACGAAACACCATAACAAGTCAGAAAGAGACCCCAGGAGAAAGGGAAAAGCCTTTTATTTACCTCCCTTTATTGACATCGTTTCCTGCTTTTTCAGCAAGGGACCCCATGTTTGCGTTCTGTACTGGGCCTTGAGAATTGCAGGGCAGGCCACGCCCACAGGCCGGCTCCTCCTGCTCCTTCTCAGAAACCCAGGTTCAGAGTGGGGGGGGGGCAGGCGGCAAGGACTGCTGAGGTATTTCAGCTGGGTCTGACTTTCCAGGCGCACGTAATTCCCCCGTAATTCCCCCAGAGAGTCCTCTGAGGCTCCTTGGCAACCCGTGAATAGTGTTGTCACCAGCTGAGTATGGTATCCACCCACCGCCTAACCCGCCCCCTGCCCCCCACCTCAATTGTCCAGTGTTTGCCTGATGTCAGGCCGGAAAGGCAATTCCAGCCAGATGAAAGAAAGACAACATCGAAGACCTACTCTGGACGGGTGGCTCTGCCAACCGGACTCAGGCCCCAGGACCAGCCCGGCGCTTTGTCTTGAATGGCAGAAGCAGGGCAGAGTTGTCATTTCTTGTCCTGGGATCAAAATCAGACAAGTCTCCCGTTTGGCTTCCCAGGCAATAAGTGGATAACACCAGCGAATGTCAGTGCAAATTACAGCTCGAGCCTCCCGGCGTCAGCCTTGCACTGCCTCTTGTCACTTTAATGCAAAGAGACAGCGTGAAGCTGATAATAAGCCAGAGGGTGGGGGATCGGAGGGGCCGGCTGCGTCGGGACGGGAAAAATGCATGTCGGAGAGGCTGACTCGAGACAGTAAAAACTGACGGCAATGATTTCCGTAATTGCCTGTTGAAAGGGGGACATGTAAGGGTGTTAGATGCCCGGACAACGCTTCTTAGACACTCACAAAAGTGAGCAGCTACCTCATTCATCCATTCACCCACCCACCCATCCACTCACCCATCCATCCATCCATCCACACACTTACTCATTCATCATCCACCCACCCACCCATCCACCCATCTACCCATTCATTCATCCATCATCCACCCATCCATCCATTCATCCATCCATCCATCCGTTCATCCATCATCCACCCATCCACCCACCCACCCATCCACTCACCCATCTATCCATTCATCCACCCACCCACCCACCCATTCATCCATCATCCACCCATCCATCCATTCATCCATCCATCCATCCACCCATCCATCCACCCACCCATCCATCCATCCATCCATCCATCCATCTATCCATGCTATCGTTCATCCTCTCTGTTAATGAGGGCTAGACTGGGCCTCTCGGTATACTGAAATTCTGAGGGACACATGGGCCTCCTCACTGCTCGTGGCCACTTTCCCAGGGTTGCTTCTAAGAAGTTTGGACAACTCTTGGGAGGAAACATCTCTCTTCCTGACAAAAACAAAAAAAAAAACAAAAACAAACAAAACAAAACAAAAACAAACAAAAAAAAATCAAGAGCATTAAGGGCCTTTTAATTTTGTCTAAAACAGCCAGTGACTGCTCAAAAGCTTCAGTTCTACTCAATCAGGTGGCACTTTCTAAGCTGGCGGGCTACGGCTTCAGAGGCCACTCGGCGGAGAATAAGGGCTCCCTTCCAGCCAGCTGAAGAAAGAGGGAGTCTTGCATTTTGCCCGCCGGGATTTGAGTGTGTCCATCTGTCTCGAAGCCGCCAAGGGTCGGCTCACATTAACGTGCAGTCTCACCGTATCGCCACCCACACCGCACACAGAGGAACGGATGCGGCCAGAACGAGAAGCCAGGCCTTACTGTGGCCGTGCTGGCAAGTCAGCGTCTGAGCGATTAGAAAAAGAACTAAGAAAGTAATTGTATGGGACGCACATCTTGTACATCTTCTAAGGTTGGTCAGTAACCTTGTTCTCTCCCGGCCGGTGCCCCACTAGCTCCTAGATGCCACCTACTTTTGACCTTTGATAAAATTTCTCACCTTGGGCTGTGGGATCTGGCTTCCTGGGAAGTCATCGGGGACTGGATAATTAAGGGTGATAACGCTACTTGGGGTCACTATTGACTTAGGAGATAGGAAGTAGAGGCAAGTTCCTCCACCTTCTGTTCCCCCACGAATGACCCTGGATCATGATCCCTTCTGTGGCCTTCACAGAGAAGCCCTTGAACCCGGTGCCCTCTCACTGCTCACGGTGAGACAGTAATGTGTTGCATTGCATCCCACGACTTCTTGTCCTTTACATTCCTCACCTCCAATGCCCTGGCCTTGTGCCTTCTAACTAAATTATTAGAACCTGAATCCTGTCTCATGTTCAGCCATCTGTAGGACCTGGACCAAGGCAGCAAATAATATTTATTCGGCACCTGCTATGTGTCCACAGGTGCTCTGAATACATTCAAAACTGGCTATAGAGACTTGGAAAACTCATTCGGAAGAGCAGAAAATGTGTCCCAAGGTCACCAGAAAGTCAAAAGCATAGTGGGAGTGAAATTGTTGAAACTGGAGTGAAAAAGAGCTAGGGAGAAAAAGAAGGAAAAAAAGGGAGGATAGGGTGGCCTTTGGTCTCCTTGGACCAAATGAAGAAAAGAGGGGCTTCTGAATTTCTTTGGTCTAGATTACGGGCCTCCACTTGGTCTCCAAATTAGGGAAGATTTGTGTTTTGGAGATTTAGCTTATGCAGTGATTTAGTGTTTGCTTCATAGCAGAAGTAATTACAGAGTGAAGGAAGGCCAGCTTTTGCTACCAGTGTACTTGTTATCTATTGCTACACAACAAATTACTCCAAAACTTCATGGTTTGAGACATCAGTAAACAATGATTATCTCTCACAGTGCCGTGGGTCAAGAATTCAGGAGTAGCTTGGCTGGGTGGACGTGGCTCAGGTCTCTCATGACGTTAAGGTCAGATGTTGGCTGGGGCTGCGTCAACTGAAGGTCTGACTGGAGGATCTAGTGACGGATGACGGGAGGCCCAAGTTACTATGCATGGGGACCTCTCCCCAGGGCTAGGTGAGTGTTCTCATGACGTGGTGACTGGTGTCCCTGAGACCAAAGCAGAAGCCGTGATGCCCTTTGTGACGTAGCTTCAAGAAGTCACACGCTGTTCTCTGCATCCTTCTCTACTGGTCACACAGAATGCCCAGACCCAGTGGCAGGCAGAGAGTCTAGCAGGGCGTGGGTCCCAGGAGGCAAGGATCCTGGGGGGAAGAGGAGCATTCTGGGGGACTGGACCACAGCAGGATCCTGGAACATCAGAGCTGGGAGTTCTTAGAGGTCATCTGTTTCAACGACCCCATCCAGCAGCTGAGAAACTGAATTCGGGACTCAACAGTATCTGCAGGAAGCACACTTTATGAGGCCACGTGAAAATCGGAACCCATTGTCAACCAGCGTCACTACGCCGACGAAGGCAGTCAGAGGTGATGCTTTAAACAAGAGCTGCCGAACGAATCCATCGCAGAGCTGATTACAGTTCATTCATTCAAAACGCATGCATTGCGGGCTCACTTCATGCTCGGCACTGTTCTGGGCACGGGCCTGGGAGAGGGCGAAACCGGGCTCCGGCTCATGGACCGTACAGTGTGTCGGCGGAGACAGACGTGCAGGGCAGAGCCCCACAGGTGATGGAAGCAGTACGACTACGGCACGTACTTCGTACTTCGAGAAGGAGGTCGAAGCACTGAGAGAACGTAGACCGTTCCGCTTGTTCCAGTCAGGAAGGCTTCTCCTTGGGAGCGATGATTCAATTATCACTTGTCGGCCTGAAAGCGAGCCCCGCTATCAACAAGACGATGAATTTTGGTCCTGGTTTATATGTCTTTCTGATATTGTATTTTCCACCTCCAGAAGCTCCATTTGGGTTGGTTTTCGTCTTTTGTTTTGTTTTCTATTTCTCTCATAATTGAGTTCATGTTTGCCTTTAACATCCTTGACTCTCGTTAGGATTTATAGCAGCTATTTTAATATCCTTGCCAGCTAGTTCCATCATCTCTGCCATTTCTGGGTTCATTTCTACTTTTTCCTCCTGGTTACAAGTCATATTTTCCTGGTGTTTTGCTTACCTGGTAATTTTCTATTGGATGCCAGGTAATGGAAATTTTACAGTGTTGGTATTGGGTTTTGTTTTATTCCTTGAAAGAGTGTTGGACTTTATTCTGGCGCACAGTTTAAACAATTTGGAAAGAGTCCGATCTTTTCAGGGCTTACTTTTAAACTTTGTTATGCCAACGACCTTTAGCCCAGTACTAATTTACTCCGAGTATTAAGGCAATAGCTTTCTGAGAACACTACCCATGTATTACAAGGTCCCTACTCTGGCTGGAGAGAATACTAACTATTTCTAGCCCTGCAAGCACTCCAGAATTTTCCATTTCCTCCAGAATTCTTTTCCCAGCCTCGAGGAATTACTTCACATCAGAGATTTAAAAAAAAAAAAAAAGAAAAAAAAATTTTTTTTTGAGATTTTTACCTGACAATCTCTGGAGCTTTCTGTGTGTAGAACTCCTTTCCTCTGGTATTCTGACCTGCACAGTTGAGCTACCTTGACATGACAGAACTCCGAACTCTGTCTCAACTGCAAGCTCGCTTTCTAGGCAGTGAGCTGGTTCCATCATAAGTCTCTGCTTGTTCTCTCAGGGATCACAATTCTGCTTTGACTATTGTCAGATGTTGAAGATGGTTTTTTTCTGATTTTTCTAGTTTTGCAAAGTGGGGTATATGTCTAGTCCCTCTTACTGCATTATGGTGTATTTTTTTCTTTAAGTTTGAAAATAGCGTTATCGAAGCATCATTGATGTAATAAACATCATACATTCGACATGGACAATGGACAAGTCCTGACATAAGTACACACACATGCGACCACACCGCATTCAAGACAGTGAACACATTTATCACCCCCCAAAGTTTCTTCACGCTCCTTTGCGATCCCTCCTCTGGTCCCCTGGACGCCTCCTCCCGAAGCAACCACTGATCTGCTGTTAGTCGCAGCGGATTAGTTTGCACAGTCTAAAATTTTATATAAATTCCTTTTTGTCCGGCTTCCTTCACTCAGCGCCATTATTTCGATTCATTCGTGTTGTTGTTTGTATCACGAGGGTCTCTTTTTTCTTCGACGAGTAGTATTCCGTCTTATCGGATTTACCACGATTGGTATGGCTGTTTCGTTCGCATTGTATCTACTCACTGTCGATGGACATGTGGGTTGCTTTCAGTTTTCAGCTATTACAAATAAAGCTGCTATGAACGTCCACGTAAAAGCCTTTGTATTTTGTATGCACATATGTTTTCCTTCTTCTCGGGTAGATACCTACGAATGGAATGGCTGGAACCTATGGTAGGTGTACGCGCGAGTCTTTAAGAACCTGCCAAACTGTTTTCCAACGGCTTTTGTTTTAAAGCCAGTTTTTGTTTGTGTTTAGACCCGTGTGGTATGCGGTAGATCAGCGAGACGTTTGGGCGTACGCGTTCAACTTCCTTTATCCTGAAGCAGTACGTGTGCCATGGCAACTGTCACGCAGACGAGCGCCAGAAGGGTGACTTCAGCTGCAAGATGGAAAAATCAGAGGGCAGGATACGAGGGGCTTCCGGCCTGCCTGGCCGCCGTGGGAGCGACGTCTGAGCCCTCGGACTTTGCGCTTTGAAGCATTTGAAGGGAAATTAAAAGTGCACTTGCGCTCTTTGTGGCTAGTTCGTCCTTTTCTTGTGATTTTCGAAAATACGAAACGTTGGCGAACTGAGGTCAGAGCCGTTTTTGAAGTGTCGCTCCGTTTGCTTGATGTTTCTCACTTTGATGCTCCCGCCTGTGAAGAAATCCGGCCTTCGTTTCGCCTCGCCCCCGCCGACCAGCGCGGGCGCGTTAGCGGGAGCTTTCCCGCGGGGACAAGCAGCTTTTCTTTGATCCGCACACCAGTCAGGTTCCGTTTAGCCGATACAGGAGTCGGACTGACAAAGGCCCGTCTGGTTCTGAACCACGCATCGTACTTAATAGAATGGGCAGCGGCCCGTTCTGTTCGAGATGGTTCCGTCTCTAACCATCCCCTCCCACGTCTCAAATGCCCCGGCGCAGACGGATTCTTTTAAAGGAGTCTCCTTAGGACGGCCGGACACGCCGGGCAAGACTTTTATACTTCCACTACTACATCACGCCGTTTGAGGTTTCTGGCACCTGGCAATATTATTATTTGAGCGCGGGGACCTCGAAAAGCCACAGAGTGCCTGGAGAGAGGGGAGGGACACAGAGCAGGGGGAGCGTCGGTTCGCTCTGCTCCTCGGCCTCATCCTGACAACACAGAATGAGTTGGAGATCAAATGCCCAGGGCCCTGTGTGCTGCCGGCACCTGCCAACGGCCTCCGAGCAGCTGGCAGATTCTCTGGAGATGGCAGTCACCCCTCTCTCTCTCAGAAAAGCCCCGCGCTGTGACTCTGTGGCTGGTTTAGCTCATAATGCAGCTTGAGAAAACCCGTCACAGAACATTCATGTCCACGTTCATACACTCCCTGGAACAGAAACGATAACTGATCCCCTCAGGGCCTTTTCTTAGCTGGACCTGGTCAATCTATAGTTGCAGGATTTTGGCGACAGCCAGAATTACTCCTAGTTCCCCATTGTTGGTTTTAGGTTTTATTCTTAAAAAACGAAGCCGCTTCCTGTTTCCGCTGTGTGGGGCTCCACCTCCCACCTTCCCAGCTGCAAACGTTATCAGGGTAGCTTGTTCGCACCGAGCCTTCCAGGCCCCGTGCCTGTGCCTCGTGGCAAAGGCTCTCACCTCAGCCTGGAGCCAAGCCTCCTCACCTGGGCCCCCAACGGACTCCCAGCGGCCATAGCTCACCCCGTACAGATAAAGATTAGTCACGAGGCACAGCTGAAAGGGGTGTCACAATTGACGGAAGGTTAGAGAAACGGGGGCCAGTCCTGGCCTAGCACCCCGGGGCCCTCGCAGTTGCCCCAAGGCATCTCCTTGTTGGCTTCCACCTCCTGAGGGCTGCTGGTTATGCTGGGGAAATAAAAATCCAATTGGTTTTATTGTCTCCAAACCCCTGGTATGGTGGCTGAATGACTGTGGTTGTCATGGCAGCGAGCAGCATTTTTATTGTCACCTGTGGCCTTTCCCGCTCCCTGGGAAATGTCTCACATGATCCAGGTCCTCCACGCCAGTTCCGTTCCTTGTCTTTTGGGGCTGGCTGCTTCCCCCTTGCCTCTGATTAAGGAGAACTCTGTGGGTTTGGAGGGACCGGATGATGCACGAGAAAGACGGGGGGCAGGGCAAGAGAAGAGAATCAGAGGAGAGACAAAACTGTGTGTGTCTGTCGGGGGAGGTCGGAGCAAGTGGACGGATTGCCACCGGAGGACCAAGGCGGAAGGGGAGGAAGAATTAGAAAGGAGACAGGGGCGGAGAGGAACAGAAGGGGGCACACAGAGGGCAGGGGGAGCTCCTTGCTGGCACACACGGACACCCACCTGCGAGCATCACGGACACCCTCCTGCGAGCACCACGGACACCCACCTGCGAGCATCACGGACATCCACCTACGAGCATCACGAACACCCACCTACGAGCATCACGGACACCCACCTATGAGCATCACGGACACCCACCTGCAAGCATCACGGACACCCACCTGCGAGCATCACGGACACCCACCTACGAGCACCACGGACACCCACCTACGAGCATCACGGACACCCACCTACGAGCATCACGGACACCCACCTGCAAGCATCACGGACACCCACCTACGAGCATCACGGACACCCACCTACGAGCATCACGGACACCCACCTACGAGCATCGGGGCCCCCCATCTCCCTGCGCTGCGCTTGTTCGAGGCCTGTGCCCGCTACCGGACCGCAAGCTTCTGGTGGGGAAGGGCCGCTTTTGTTCCTCGGTCCCTACGCCACAGGCTCTACCATGGGCCTCATAACAGTAAGCAATTCAATGCCGAGTGAAAAAAAAAAATGCACGAATGGACATTCAAACGCTCTTTTTAAATGGTTGTTATTGAATAAGGCTTTGGGGCACTGATCAGTGGGAATCAAAATCGCTGAATCAGAGGGTCGAACTCACATGCCCGTTTGGGGATTTGTTCTGAGCAAGGCAGCCTCGAAGAGTGGGAGACATGTACTGGCTGATCAATCAGCGGGGTCTCGTTGAGGGAAAGTTCCCCAATTCTGGGCGTCCTCTGACGTGCTGATTCTGGTAGAAACAAAGTGGGCGTCATCGGCCAGGGTGACAGAGCGCCTTCCCTGGCGTCTTCAGCCTTCAGCTCCAAACTCCCTCGCCCTGACACGAGTCAGGCTCCCGCCCTACAGGCGGGGGAGGGGGGACAGACTTTGAGAAAGTGGCTTCTTATCTGCTCGGGGCCACTCCCGCCTCCCCTGCCCCTTGGGGTGTGCGTATGTGTGTGTGTGTGAGAGAGAGTGCATGTGTGCAAACACACCCAGAGCCCTCCTGATTCCTGCTCAAGTGAGAGTCAAGTGACTGAATCAGTGGTCTCAATCAGGGGATCGAGTTTCCAAACCCCTTGGAGGGAGGCCGGGGTGGCGCAGCATGCCGAGTGGCAGGTGAGGACAAGCAGCCTCCAGACCCGCAGCGGGGCGGAAGAGGGGAGGGGGGGGGTGCAGCAGGGCAGCTGCAGGCGGGGGCACCTGGGCTGAAAGAGCCGCGGCAAGGACAAGGTCAACTGACAACCCACCTGGACCCCTTCTTCCCGTGACTTGTCTCCTCCTTGCTGCTGCGTAGGTCGGTGAACGGGAAACAGGCTCCTGGAAGAGCGACTGTTTCCAGGAACGTGTGGGACTGGGGTGTGCCCCAGAGCTCCAGGTGGTGGGGATTCTCCGTGCCTTTAAAGAAAGAGGGAGGGACCTAGGCCCCTCTCCCCGCTCCCCTTCAGTGCACCTCACACCTGGCAGGCATGCTTGCACAGCAGTGCATGTCAGGGGTTGCCGACTGTGCCCCCAAAGGGGCAAGGGCAGCTCCATTTTATCCATGTGACATAGAGATCTACCTCGGAGATATTTCCGGTGTGGCTCCAGACCAACCACGATAAAGCAAATATAGCAATAAATGAAGTCCCGAGAACTTTTTGGTTTCCCAGTGCATCTAAAAGGGACTTAAAATGCCCATATGCCCACACACAGCCCTTGCCTTATAACTTACAGCAAGCACCAGTTAAAAACGAACAAACTATTCCTCTGCTTTTGCTTCATTACATAAACAATACATTTATTGTCGATTAATTAGAAACGACTGATGAATAGAGCCAAAGAGAAAGAGACAAAGTGATTGGCAGCCCCTCTCCCAGAGAAAACCGTCGTAAGGTTCCAGTGTCCCTGAAGCCTGATTTTTTCTGTTATATACTTGGAGTGACCGTCTCTATAATATTTTCGTGCATGTAAGGTCTTCTTCTATTTTCCCAAATTCGATAAAAACTGTCGCCGTCACCCACCTTTTAGATCCAGTCGCTTATTTGACAGCTGCTTTACTGAACACGTAGGGTGTATGTGCTCAGCAGTCTCCCCGGTGCTGGGGAAGTGGTAGTGAGGGAAAATCGCCTGCCCTCGGCGGGCTGGCCGGCTCACGCAGGGACGACGGGCAGTAAACGAGCGAATGCGAAAACTCGTGCGACGGCTGGGGACACGCGCAACGGAAATGGCACCGCGGCGGGGAGGGCTCGAGAGTGTTGTGGGGGGCCGAAATTTAAAATGGGGTGACCAGGGGAAGCCTGCAAGCAAGCATTGGATGGAGGCGAAGGACTGAGACATCTGGAGATCAGGGGCGGGAGGGTCCCAGCAGCGGGACACCACCTGAGAAAGCCCCGGGGCAGGAGAGCGCCGGGCTGAGAGCGTCCTCGGCCGTAGCAGGGGGGCGGTGTGGCTGGAGGGGAGGGTGTCGATGTTGACCGGGCACAGGGGACGAGGCAGGGAGGTCACGGAGCCCGATGCTGCCCAGCGAGAGGCCTGGGCTGTTCTTTGATGGCGATGGAGGATCCGAGCAGAGAGCGGTTACGCAACCTGATCGACCATTGAGAATAAACCGCAGGCGGGAAAAGGGGCAAGCCAGGGGCCTGTCATGAGGCTGTTGCAATAGTCCAGGTGAAAGACGATGGTTATTTGCACCAGGAGGGTATCAGAAGCAGCGAGGTGAGTTGGCCTCTTGACGCGTTGGTAAATATAACTGAAATGACTTCTTGGTGGATTTCCCAGATGAGAAGGAAGAGAAAGCCGGAGGGTGACTCGAACTTTCCCTGAGGCACCCAGAGAATGGAGACGTGGGGAGATCGTGGGAGAACCGGGGTAGGGAGAGGGATCAAAAGGGTTTTAAAATGTTACGTTTGAGATGATAAATACCCAAATAGGGCGTCAAGAAGACCAGTCTTGGACTTGGGGGGAGGCTAGGGCTAGAAATATAATTCAAGTTTCAAAAGCCAAATATTAGTTTTCAAAACCACGAGGTCTTCAAGGAAGAAGGTGTAGACAGAGAAAAGTTTCCAGGAGCCGGTCCTGGATTCGAGGGAAGAATCGCATCTAACCCCTTGTGGCCCGAGGACAGACCCTGGGTTTGCCAAAATGGCCCGATTTCCATCCTTCAATGGGGAGAGCCCTGAACCCTAACATTCCACTACCGCCACGGCTCCTCTTGTGGTTAGTGGCCACACTACGTCACAATGAAAGATGCACCACCGTGGTCACGGATGTGGCTGAGAAGTGTTTCTCGATGACTTCTCTCCTTACACAGCTCTCCGAATTGCCCAAGAGCAGACAATGACCCTGACTCCTCCAGCGCTGCAGGTCAAGGCCACCCCGAACTTAGGTCCCCAAGGTCGCTCTCCACGGCCCCAAGCGGCTCCATCTCCGTAGTCCGTGTCCTTCTCCTGTCCGATGTGTTCCAGCGTCCTTTCCCTCTGCAGGGGCGAGCCCCAGGGATTAGACGGCTTAGTTTCCTAACCCTCGAAACGAAAAGAATGGATTCCACTCCCTTTCTTGCAGTGTATAGTCGCTCGCCTCCAAAACAAGGCCCGGAATACTGAGGTGCTTGATGGTGCCCCGCGAACGGCACCCCCTTTCTCACTTCCTCACTCACCTGAGTCCTGAACCAACTGAGAAATAAAACAAAGGAATAATAAAGGAGATGGAGAGCAGAAGGTCACCGATACAGACACAGCCGATGTCAGAGAAAGTGGTTCGTATTGGCAACATGTCCTCCTCAGTGCTGAGCCCCGGAGTTAGGCATCTCACCCACCCAAGTCACGGCAAAGCCCGCCCGAGAGGCTGGTTCTGTCGGCTCTGCAGTGCGAGACAGAAAACCCGAGAGGGTTTGGGCTACTTCTGTCCAACTTCTCCTTCCAAACTCACAATCAGATTACGCCCCTCCCTCCAGAGAAGGTGACGGGGATAGGGAGCTGGAGGGATAGAGAGAGTCTGGGGGTGTCATGCCAGAGACTCTGCCTCCGCTCGAATGGAAACATCGTGGAGGAACGAGCCATGCCACCCCTAGCGCCCCGGCCGCACACACCTTCTGAAAGACAGAAGGCCCCTCGGGCCCCCCAAATGTGCTGATTCATTCACAAGGGGGGCCCTGGCACAGCTCTTGTCAAGACAGTGAAAAACCAACCACCGTGTCGTCGTGTGTAGTCATGGATACGTACAGAGAGGCGTGTGCGTGCACACCACACACACACACACACACACACACACGCACACACGCACACACGCACACAAATGGGATCACGACGGACTATCATAGACTATTTTATAACTGTCGCTTTCAGTAATACATCAGGACCGTCCTTTCAACAAACAGTCTTTTACGAAAGCACTTTAATGGCCCAATACCATTCCAACGTGTGGCACCCCCATTTTCCAGTAACCAGCTCCCTATCATTGGCCATTTGGTTTGTTTCCAATCTTTAAAACACATCAAAAAAAAAAAAAAAAGCATTGTCTGAGCCTTCTTGTAGTTAAATCAGTTCACGTGCTCGATGACTTCCTTCAGCTAAAGTCCTGAAATTGGAATCGTGGGGTTAAAAGGCAGGATTGTTTTCAACGCTTAGGTTACATTTTGTAAAGTTAAGCAGCAGATGTCATTGACATAGTCCGATGTGCAAAAGACAAAAAAAAAAAAAAAGACGAAGGAGCCCGTTTGCTTGCGGGCTGTGAGCTCCCACGCTGGGCCCCCTGTGTCCCCCGAAGCCCCTTGCCCCATGCCGGGCACCTTGGAACTCCAGCTCACGGCACAGGGGCCGACAGGCTGAAGAGAATCAGCGGGAAGGGCTGCCAGGTCTGGGCCTTGCGGACGTGACAGAGGCAAGTGCGTCTCCGAGGGCGAGCAGGGGGTCCCTCCTAGCTGGTAGAGGTCGACATGGTGGTTCCCGGGCCAGACACCCACGCCCTTTCTTTGTGCCTGAGCCGATCTAAAATTAGGTGGGCACAGGATGACCGAAGAGAATCAGAGGAGAGACGAGATCGTGTGTGATCAGTTTCTGCCGGCCTGCCTTCCTCTGGTCTCATTTGCCTGGCCATACTTTATCAAGATGTCCCCTTTCCTCTGGAGCTCTTTCCAGCAAATTCATTAAAAGGAGGGACCGCGTGAACAGACTAGAAACTGGCTGGATGTCAGAGGTCAGGAGACTTCCGGCCACAAAGCCTGGAGTATATTTGCTTTGCTACCTGAAATTATTATTATTATTTTTTTTAATGTGAAGGCTTAATTTAGGAAGATTCAGATTGTTCACCAGGGCTCCAGGATTGCTGATGAAAAATGTATTTTAATGCCCAAGTGTAGAAGCGAACGCATCCTGCGTCGCCATTTTTTAGGGGCCGTATCCTGGCCTTGACTTTGAATGGCTCCATTTACGTGCCGACATGGCCGGGGTTTCCTGCGCCTCCGCCCGGCCATTTCCCTTTTGCCTCTGACCCAGTCCCCTGCATTGTCCCCTCCCCCCCTCCGCACAGCTCATTCAGATCGCCAGGTCAATGTGCGGAAGTGTTCTGGGAAGTGGGAGCATTTCGGCTCCAGCCAGACAGGGGTGCAGATTCCAGGCCGGCCACTTCCGGCGGGTGCCAACATGGGCGGCTTCCCTCTCCGAGTGTCAGGTTTCCATCTGGGCACTGTGGGAACGCATGAACGTGGTTTCGCCCGGAGTCTGGCAGAAGATAAAGGGGCGATAAATGAAAGGGACTGGGGGTGAGCCTTCCACCCAAAGCTAAGCGCGCCTCTGAGGCACAGTTTGTCCCTAGCACTTCCTGGTGTGCTGTTGGAGGACCTGCTTCCTGTTTGCCACCATCCGCCAGCGGCCTTCACCTCAGACATGGACCCCTCCCGCCCTGGAGTCCGCCTCTGAGATGGGCAGGCCCTACGTCTCCATGGAGACTTTCGTGACTCCCTCCAACCCCAATAAGACCGACCTGTCTCTGCTCGGGATTCAGCCAGACCCATGAACTAACCTTGACTGACACTTTACTGGAGCAAGGTAACGTTTGACCGAGGCCCAGGGACGAGGCCTCCGGGGAGCACAGGCTGCCACTCACCCGGCATTTCCCAAACGTCTGGGACCAGGAGCTCACTTTGGCAATGTTGCCAGGAACTACGCCCAAACCACAAAGTGGGACTACGGCAGCCGGCAGGCATCCATTTGGGAGATCTGTGTCCTTGAACTTGAGTGCACACTCTTAGGTAACTGCTCGGCCAATCCGTGTGTCTGTTTCGTCTACCTTCCCAGGGCAAGCCAGGAGCCATGGGAACGGAGAGCAGAGCGTCCGAGCTGCTGTGCACATGCCCTCCACCGCCTCCACTGCCGCCGAGAGCCAGGACAGCATGCTGCCTGCGCCAGGGTCCAGAGAGCAGGGTGTAGCCCCCACTCTGCTCATGACTCACGCGTGGCACCAGGCGGGTCACTGCCCCTCCGTTGTGGCTAAAAGGCTGTCATAGCGTTTGGCCGCTCCCCGCCTCATGATGGGGACTCGGAGGGTTGATGAGGGATGAGCAGTGAGCTTGGCGAGTGCTCGCTTCGTTCCCAGGCCAGTTACTCTGCTCATCCCACCAACCTGATGAGAAAGGGCAAAGGGCAAAGTTCTCTTTAGCACAGTCGAGGTCCCTGGTGGAGGAGACGCCTCTTTTTTGCGTGGTTCTGAGCCCTGCATCTTGTCACCCTCACCAGAGGCCCAGGGGACCTGAGGTGAGGGTGACCACTCTCCAGGCTCGGGCCACCCGCCAGGAGTATTTCACATGGCCAGTCGGCCGAACGCTCTTGCTGGGCCTTTTGGAAGCTTCCAGTAGCAAAAGCCACAGGCCGGACAGCACCGGTCACGTTCGGAGTGAGCAGAACTGATGCTCTCTCTCTCTGGAGATGCTGCTTTTCAGGGGTCCCCTTGTTTCCTACGGTCGACTTGGTTATGTAATTTGGTCCTGCAATCTCTCCTGGTCAGTAAAAAAAAAAAAAACAAAAACAAAAACCCGTGGCACCAGCTAGGATGCTGGTGGCTGAGGCCAGGCTGTGGAAGGGCAGGAGGAGGAAGAGGAGCAGATGGGCTGCTGGCTGTGGTCCCGCTCGATGGCGCCAACGCGGAGAAGCCACTTCCCTCGGTGCCGTGGCTTCTCTGGCTCGAGATTTGGAGCTTCTTCTGTGAAAGGCCTGCGCGGGATTAAACCGATTCCCCCAAATCGCCAGACTCGAGGGTCGAGCAGATTCCTTCCAGTTTAATTTAGTCAGGCAGATAGTCATTCATGTGGTTCAGAAATCAAAATTACGTAAGTTAGATGCAGTGAGAAGTCTCGCTCCATCTCTGTCCAGGTTTGCAGCTTCCTCCCACCATAACCCCTTTTGCTAGTTTCTTGTTATCTTTCTCGTATTTCTTCCTGCAAATTCAAATATGTATTTCCACTCTGCCTCCTTCCTCGCATGCACAAAAGTTTGCATGTGGCATGCCATGTGCATCAGGCAGGGTCCAGCTGGACGACTGAGGAGGGGTCCACGAGGGCTGTCGACCTAGGTGTGGATGGAGTGTGGGGGCAGCAATAAGGAACTCACATCCCCCCAGGGCCGCTGGTGACTGCGGGGGGCTGTAGGCCTGCAGGAGTCAGGTGCTGGAAAGGGGGTGGATTTCGCGGAGAGGGTTCCAGGTAGAGGGATAACCTCCTGCAATGCCGCAAGGAAGGAACCAGGGAGTAAATCCGCCTCCCTCCCTCCCCGTCTCGATCTTCTGCAGGGCCCCCTGGCCTGTCCCCACCAGAAGCCATGGGACAAGGGGGCTGTGTGTGCGTTTACGAGCCAGCCTCCTGAGGCACAGAGCAGGCTGGGAAGGATGTGGGTGTCTCAGGAGGGCGTCACGGCACACCTGCCAGGCACCTCGCTCCTTTCATCATCTGATGGTATGTCCTGGATCCCTTTCCACGTCACGCTCTAGTGCGCATGTTAACACCAGCCTTGTGCCAGGTCCTCCCCTTCCCAGCCAGCACTGCCACTGAACTGCTCCGCTGCCCGCCACACCGAGGATATAACAACGTCCTGGTGTAACGCGGTCTCGCGTTGGCCCACCTGCAGGCCTAGACCTTCCCTTCGAACACCAAATGACAGTCCGCAGCCCCCTTGCACATCCGCGCCAGCACTCCGGTGCCCTTGCAGGTAAGGCCAAGGATTTCTGGGGGTCACACTGTCCTCGCAGTTGCCGGGCCCCTCATCCTGCATCTTTCTTCTTTCCTCCTCACCTCTGGTCCTGAGGTCCATCACTGTCCTCACGTTCCTTGCCTTGCCACACGGTCTGTCCTTGGGCGTGGGGCCAGCAGAGGAGTCCTATGACATAGAGCTCCTGGAACTCATTAAAATTTATCCACAGATCTCACTGCTGGCCAAACTCAGTGCTGGCCCCGCCTCAGGGACCCAGGGTGTCCTTTCTTGGCCATCTGTTCTCTGGCTCTCCGGTCGCTGGGCCTTCCTCCCATCCTTGCTTCATTTCCTCTCTCCCCTGAGACCCAGCCTGGGACACACTGGCCCGTCCTCGTCCTATCCTGCTTCTTTCCCGTCCTTTGACTTTCTTAAACAAAGCAGCTGAGCTCCCCCTTGCCTTGAGGTCGCTCTCAAGTCTGGGTCCAAAAACTTGTCCTCAAACCAAAGGGCTGTTTTTTCTCTAACTGGTTCCCACTGAACCCCCGACCTGTGCCGTTCAACAGAAATATATGCTGTGAGCCACCCAGGAAATGGTAAATGTATCCAGTAGCTACTTGAAAAAAATTAAAACAAGTGAAATAGATTTTATGTGCTCTATGTAGCCTAATATATCCAAAATATTATAATTTAATTAATAGCACCATAGTTTATCTAATCGCTTTTCTGTTAATGAACACTTATATAATTTCTAACAATCACTACTATAAATAATGGTCCAATGAACATTCTGGTCCCTGTATCTGTGTGGACCTGAGCAAATATCTCTGTAGAACGAAGTCTTAGAAATATAAGTGCGGAATTACATTTGAAATGTTCACAGCTGCTGCCAAAAGGCCCTCAGGAAGGCTGTGGCAAATGACATTTGTGAAGCCACTGAGACGTCATATCATCATCAATACTGGATATTAGAGTTTGTTTCACTTTGCCGGTTTGATGGGTGTAAAGCATAATTTTCTTTTCCCCGATGATGTAAAGATCGAGCTCTCTTCACCAATTTACTAGCTCTCTTCATATTCTCTTCTGTGAATTATCTGTGTCCTTTCTCCGTCTTTCTATTAGATTTATTGCCTTTTTTCTAAAATTGAGTTTGAGAAGCCTGGTTTGTGGTCTTGCTCAGCTCTCCGTGGGTCCTTTCCTATGCGAAGTGTTTCTTCAGCAATAAGACATTTTCTTCTATTTTGTCTTTTTCATTTCCTTCTATCCATTCTCTGTGTTCTCTCTTGTGGAACTCCTATAATAAAACATTCTATACCTCATCTCATTTAACTTAAAAAAAAATGGCGTTTCTTTATTTTTTTTTTTTTCCTAATACATTTATGGAAGTCCCTTCGGCTTGATCTTCCAGTTTACTAAGTTGGTTTTCATTTGTCTATTCGACCCACAGGTAGAGTTTTCAATGTTAGGAATTGTGATTTTAATTTTCGACAAGTCTAATGGTATCTTTTTCATAGAGGCTTCATTTTATTTTTTTTTAATGGATACGATATTCTCTTAACCCTCTCTGGCCTATTCGTTGTAATTACTTAAAGGTTTCTTTCGTTTTAGGTAAGAATTCTGTTTTCCCGGAGTCAGTTCTACTTTCGCCCCTCGTCCAAGCTCTGGCTTTTCGGAACGGCCTGACGATCCTCAGTCGCCTGTTGGTGTTTGTAGATGAACACATGGGTGGAACAGTTTGGTGGCTAGGGGGCACTTCCTCACCCGCGCGAGGACCCCATTCCTCCGGGAGGGACCGCACTCTCTGACGCAGGAGCGGGGCCTCCGGGCACTGTGCAGGCGGGGGAATGGTGGGCGGGCAGCGGGAAGGGACGAGCTCGGCAGCCCCACGGTGCCCCCCGAACTCTCTCCCTCACCCGATGCTTGTCCCTGCTCTGGGATTCTGTGGGGGAAACTTCACTCTGTGGTGTCACGGCTTCCACTTCGCTTCGCCGTCCATCTGTCCATCTGTTCTCATGTTCATCTTCTGGTTCCTGAAATTCCCTGATTTCCTCGTGGTTGGTCCCTCTCCTCCCTACCGTTCAAAGCCACTGTGATTCCATCTTTATTTCTGTATTCCTTCCGTCATTTCAGTGTGCTTTGGGGAAGAAGAGGGGTGTCCCTGGCCATGTTGAACTTCAAGACACTTATTCTGCATTTAGAATTACTTCGTGCGAATAGGTTGCCGGGAATGGGATGTTTGGATCAGAGATCAGGGATATTTTTGAGGTTGTTGATGCATATTCAAAAGCGCTCACTAGACTACGGAGTAGGACATTGGGAACGGCACTGGGTTTGCCAGGGAGAGAGCTGGGTTAGAATCTTAGTCCCTACACTTGCCAGCCGTGGAATCTGGTCAGCTAGGCAACCTCTCTGAACCTGGGTTCCCTCATCAGTAAAAGGGGTGTGGCAATAGTGCCGGCATTTAAGAATAATGTGAGGCTAAACTATGCAAAGCATCTTCCCCAGGGCCTAGGCCCATAAAAGGTGCCTTATAAATGCTGTTAGTCAGCATTGTTTCAAATAAGTGGTTTGTCAGCATCAAAGACTTGTGAATCCAATTAGGTGCTTGGAAAAGCATTCCCTTGATTGGTCACCGGCATTACCACCGGCATTTCACGCTCTCAGATAAATCACTTCCCAGCTTGGTACCTCCATCTCCAAAGAGAGAAGCCTCCTTCCTACCCACCTGTCTATAAAGGCGTCGGCCTTATTTATAAAGCCCTTAGAGATGCTCCAGTGAAAATCCCTAGGTAGATGCCAGGTCATTGTCTTCGGAACGATGGGGTCCTGAGCTTCTGCCTTGGGCTCCAGACTGAGTCCCTACAAGATGACACCTCCCTCTGAGCTTGGTCAAGTGTAAGCTCCTGTGGAATAAAATATCTGGGACAACTTCCAGAAATATAATTTCTTCCTCAGCTGGGATATTGGTTCTCATGACTTCCTTTTCCTATCTGACAACTTATTAATCAGAAATTCCCAGCAAACTTGCTCTGGGGAGGCAGCCTGAGCCCTCACCATGTCCACGTGCTGGTCCAGGCAGGGAGGCCCAGAAGGAGTGTTTATGCTTCGCCCAGAGGAAAGGCTGGAGGTGGCTCTTGCTAGAACTTCTGAAATCACTGGCCCAGGGGTGCAATGGCCTAAAGGTGGGGGTGTCAGGAAGCATAAAAGGTAAGAAAATTTACAAAGAAACCAACTCAGTGGCAGAGAGAGAGGCTCGTACCTGTAAGACAAGGCAGGCCCAGCACAGTGGTCAGCCAGGGGCCAGCCCTATGAGACTCGGTCACTGAGGCAAGGCTCTGACAGATTGGAACTGCGGCCAAGTGCGGGGTGGGATGGGAGGGCCAGGGCTGGGGAGGACGCCTTTGGCAAAATAACGGGAAAGTTGTAGGCAACCACGAGGTCTGAAGGGCACTTTTTATTTTGTTTTATTTTATTTTATTTATTTTATTTCATTTTAATATTTTTTATTTTATTTTATTATTTTTATTTGATTTTATGGCATTTCACCTTGGTTTTGTTTCAGTAAGAAGTAAGCACGGTGCAGGATGAACAAGACGAAGAGCTGGCCTTTGCACGTAGGAGGAGTCGCTTTAGAATCTCTCCCTTTCTTCCTTTCCTGGCCCTACTCATGGCAGGGCTGGTGACCACCAAGCTGGAAAGGGGCTGGATGGAGGCGGTGGGTGGGGGGACCAGTAGGAAATGCTCCCCAGAGGCCGAACACATAGAAGACAAGGAGGACATGGGGGAACAGCAAGTCCCTCCAGGAGAAGGAGAGAACGTTCCTTCACCAAAGGGACCCTTCGGTCCCCCATCCCTTCTGCCCCTCTCTGCACATACTTGGCCGTTCTCTCTGCTCCCGAAGGGCTGCCTGCCGCTGACCCGTGGCATGCCATCTGGTAGCCCTTCTTTAATAACGGGCTAACTATTCCTTAACTTCTTGCTGGTGAGATAGGACATGGAGGCATGGAATGACTGGGTGACTGGCTCAAGGTCACACAGCTCGGAGGGGGAAGCCAGGAATAAAACCCATGCAGATTCTAAAGCTTCCGCATAGTGTAAATAGAATGATTACATGAGCGAGCTAGGGCAGGAGCAGCCCTTGGGAAATGGACTCTGCGCTACTGACCTCAGGAAATCTCAAATTCTCATCTTTGGGGAGAGTAAGAGCAGGGGAAAGGAGAAGGAACGATTAATAGATGCTGTTGGGGCTCCCTTCTCAGGTTCAGCATCTGTCTGTGTCTCTGCCCGAGGGTGGGGGGCACCCCACTCTCTCCTGCTGTCCTTCCGCTTTCGCATCTAGCATTTCACAGTCTCCTCACGCAATCTCCTCGGGGGGCGGGGGTGGGGAAGTGCCCACCCTCCTGGGGGTTCGCCCTTCTCAGACCCGAAGCCCCAATACATGTACGTCTTTCAGAGAAATGGCGTTGTTTCTTTCTGATTGCAAATGAAATACCTGCTCGATGCAAAAACTGATCTGGAAATGCACGCATAGAAAGACTCTTTCAAATGGTACGTGTCCAGAATGGGAAACCGTCGATCGCTTAAAAAATAAAAATAAAAAAGACCGAGGCCTCGTTACATCTCAGTGTGGACAAGGTTCACACACAAAAAAGTGAGCTGCCGAACCACCCACCATTAGCGTCACAATCCTCGTAAAGGAAGCTCAGGCGACTGGGAGGAGGACTGTGTGGTTTGGAGGAGATTTTTCACTCCATAGTCTTTTAGAGCTTTTGGGTTTTATGCCATGTGATTTTATTACTTTTTCAAAGATTAAACAGGAATTTGGAAAAGAATAGTTTGTTGTGTGGGACTCAGGGCAAATCGCTCTCTTAATCTCTATCCTTCCACATTTAATTATCTGCGCCCACAGATACACACACATGCATTTGGTTTATTTTTATTGCGTGGAGATCATGTTATAATGAATTATAACCTGCTTTCCCCCCATTTACTATGCCGTGTGTAACTTTCCATACTAGTGTATATAAATCGCCTTGTTAATTTAAGTAGCCGCAAAGTAATCAAACTATTGTGTACTTTTACCATAATATTTTTAACTTACCTCCTATAATTTTTAACAGCTTTATTGACATTCACATACCGTAAAATTCAACCACTCAGAGTGCACAGTTCAGTGAGTTTTAGTATACATTCACAGGGTTGTACAACCATCACCACGATCTAATTTTCGAACATTTTCATCACCGCCGAAAGATAACCCGTACCTGTGAGCAGTCACTCTCCACCCTTTCCCCTCCCCTAGCCCCAAGCAACCAGTAAACTGCTTTCTGTCTCTATAGATTTGCCTATTCTAGACATTTCTTCTAAATGGAATCATACACTATATGGCCTCCTGGCTTCTCTCACTTGGCATGATGTTTCAAGGCTCATCCATACTGTAACATGAATCGGTACTTTATTTTTTTATTGGTAAATACTATCCCATTGTACAGCTATTCCACATTTTTAATCCATTCATCGGTTGATGGACATTTGAAATTTTCCATATTTTGATTATTATAAATGCAGCCTATTCTGCTATGAATATTCGTGTACAAGTTTTGTGTGTGTGTGTGTGTGAACATATGTTTTCAAATCTCCTAGTAGCAGAATGGCTGGTCATATGGAAATAGTATACTTGGCTTTTTGAGGAACCGCCAAACTATTTTCCTAAGTGGCCACTCTATTTTACATTCCCACCTGCAATGTAGGAGGGTTCCGGTTTCTCCACATCTTCACCAACACGTGTTATTTTCCGTGCTTTTAATGATAGCCTTCCTAAAGGATGTGCGATGATATGTCATTATGCTTTTGATTTATATGTGTCTAATAACTAGTGATGGCTAAAATGTCTAAAATCTTTTCATGTGCATGTTAGCCATTTGTATATCTTCTTTGGAGAAATGTCTATTCAAGTCCTTTGCTCATTTTAAAACTGGGTTGTCTTTTTATAATTGAGTTTTAGGAGTTCTTACATATTCAAGATCAAGTCTCTTATCAGATTCTGGCAAATTTTTTCTCCCATTCTGTAGGTTCTCTTCTCCTTTCTTAATGGTACCCTTTATGGAAAGAAAAGTTTTTCTTTTAACAAAGTCCAACTGACGTATCGTTACTTATGAATTGTGCTTTTTGAATTGTAGCTGAGAAACCATTGCCTAACCCAAAGTCACAAAAATTTACTCCTATGTTTCTTCTAAGAGTTTTATAGATTTAGCTCTTAGGTTTAGGTCTATGATCCATTTTAAGTTGATTTTGTGTAATACGCGAGGTAGAGGTCCACCTTCATTAGTTTGCAGGTGCCTATCCTGAGGTCCCAGCACCATTTCTTGAAAAGACTATTCTTACCCATTGAACTGTCTTGGAACCCTCATCCAAAATCAGTTGAGCATCAAATAAGGGTTTGTCTCCAGACTCTCAATCTATTTCATTGACCTAATTGCCTATTTTTATGCCAACACTCTACTGTCTTGATTACTGTAGTTTTGTAATAAGTTCTGAAACGAGAACATGTGAGTTCTCCAACTTATTCTTCTTATTCATGACTATTTTGGCTATTTTGGGTACCCTGGATTTCCATATGTTTTAGAAGATCAGGCTGTCAATTTCTTCAAAAGAGCAAGCTGAGATTTTAACGGGGACTGCACTGAATCTATGTTAGCGGTAAAGGTTAATACTGGCCTCATTCTTCTTTAAATGTTTGGTATAATTCGCCAGGGAAGACATATGGGCCTGGGGTTTTTCTTTGAAGGAAGTTTTAAAATTACTTGTTTTAAGTCCACTTTTATAGTGTATGTCTTTCTAGGAATTTATTTGTTCCATATAGTTTATCTAATTCGTTGGCATACAGTCAGTCGTTCATAGTAGTCCCTTAAAAACCTTTTTGTTTTTGTAAGGTCGATAGCGAAGTCCCACTTGCATTCCTGACTTTTTTTCTTCTGTTGTCCAAATTACAGCCCCCGTCCATTTCTCTCTCCTCTCTTCCTAGTCCCACTGTAGGGCCTGGACTCTTCCAAAGGTTCCATTCCTTTAATTACCCTATAAAGCAATATAGCTCCATGTCCATGGAAAGACCATCTTAGACCAACTCGGTAATGATAGCCATAACCAAAGCATTGTGGTGTAACCGAGATGCTGCATTTTCGGCCTCAGGGCTGTCATCGCTTTGTATGGTGGCTTGCACGGTCCCCCTTTCCTGGGAGAGCATGGATGACATTCTCGCCTTAACAAGAATCCATCTTTTTTGCGTCAGAATACACTTTAGAATTACTAGCTAGGTCCATCCCCCCCGAAGGTATTTGTTAGCTCTTTCCTTCTCCGGACTGAAATGGGGGGAAGGGGAGTGGGGGGGGTGTCAACTTGGATTATCTGAGGGACACAGGACAGCCTGCCCAGACCCTGGGTGCAACCCTCCCAGACACACTTTGAGTCACTGTGGGGATAAAGCTCAGAACCCTGGCTTACAGGCTCTGTGTGAGCCTCCATCATTAGGTCCCGTCTCCTGCAGGAGCAAGAGATCCAGGAGACTAAGGCCCCCATTCTGACTCCCCCCTGGAGGACAGGGGACACCCTGGGGCAGCCACGTCACCTCTTGCAGAATAAGCTTGGTCAACAGGAAGATGAGCTTGCTTGACCAGCTGGTTTAAAGACCTGTCCAGCCCAGCCACTCGTGATTAGGTTACCAATGAACATGCAGACTTTGCTCGAACGCTCTCAGCTTAGGGGAACACCGTCCTGACCCCCAGCCCCCACCCCTGGCAGCAGTCCCTGGTTTGGAATCCCAACTACACCTATGACTGGCTTGCATGTGACCTTGGGCAAATTCGACCTCTCCGTTCCCCAGTTTTTCATCTGTCAAATGGTGACAAGGCTAGTCCCTGTCTCAGGCAGCTGCTGGGAGTGGCCGTGAATGATAATATATACCACATATGTACCGCCCTTTCAGCGGTGCCCGGTAGACGGTAAGCACTCAAAAAATGTGTTAAAAACAAATCTGTCCCTTTAGAGCTGAGCCCGCGCTCCCAGCCCTGCCCTCTGTGGCCATCTGCCCCAGCAGCGGGAAATCTGCCGGGCTGGAGCTCACCAAGCACCGGCCAGCATATGCAAAGGAGTTGTTTCAGATCACAAAAAGCAGCCTTTCTGCTCTCACCTTTTCTCTTTCCTTGTAATGAGCCCCCCTCCACCTGACCACCCTGCTTCAAACCAAGGGCATACAGAAGGTTCCGGAAACTTGGTCTTCTTCCAAGTCAGGCCGAGGCGGCTTTGATGTGATGTGACAAAGGTTCAGACTGGGTCCCGTTTCGCCCAAACTGCCTCCTTTTTTGGCTGAGAACGTGACCGTTGCTTTGTTCCCCTCACATGACGGAAGCGTAGGCTGCAAGCTGAAATCAGACTCCGTTGAAGGATCGGATCAACTCAACTTGGGATTCTCACACGGCGATGTCATTGGGGGCCTTGGGGTTGTGAACCAAGGAGGTGAGCGTGCTGTGTACTTGGGCTGACACCTCTTCTCCTCCTTGGTGACCCTGGGACCTGGGATGCGGGACAGGGAGCTAGTGGGCTGGTGGTCAGAGAAGAGCCACCTGCAGCCCCACAGACGGGCCCCCTCAGAGGACCATCTGGTTGCCTCCACAAAGAACCAGGCTTCCTCCCCAACATCTAGAACCCACAGCAGCCTCTGGAGAGGCCTAGGGGCGGCGCCTTCGCCATTCCAAGGAGCTGGTCTGAGCAGGCGTGTCAGGGACGCAGCAAGCGCCGGTGGCCGCCGCAGGGGACAGAGGAGCATTCTATGTCGTTGGAACTGAGTTGCGTTTCCTACTGGATCGAAAGTAGAATCTTTAACAATGTAGAGGCTTTCGCTCTTGCCAGATCCTGGCGTAAAGTGTATTTTTACAGCTGGGATGATAAATCCCTGAAAGATGGCACTTGCCATGGAAACGCTGACACAGCCTTTCACTCCCTTCACAGTGATGACAATCCTCATTTCCATTTGTTTTTCTTTATTTTGAGCTGCGATCATTTGCATGCCCAGAAATACATCTGGCCGTGATAGAAAACGAAATGCTGCCCCCTGTCGGAAACAGGGCAGAAGTGCTTTTGACTCGCACGGGTGGTGGTGCGGATCTCGGTCTGGAGACTTATGGGCAGCCAGGAAAAAAAATAGTTCTTCCTGACTTCTGCAGGACTCCCCCTTGTTTCCTAGGGTGAGCGAGGCAGGGAAGGGAAAGCGGCAATCAGGGCGTGATGTCAAACCGGAGGCCACCACGGGCAAGTGGCGATGCCGCCCACTGGAGAATTCTAGGAGCCAGTGTAGGCTTTGGAGCTCTGGCACCCTGCGTCGGGGCTGGGGCGGCAGCCTCTCCTTGGGCACAGGCGGCTCCGCGTCACTTCTTATGCACCTCCGGCGCCAGAGGCCAGGGGAGGTCCTGACGCCAAGATGCGGACCCTGGCAGATGGAGGTCCAGCCCTCGCCAAGAGGCCCCAATGGATGCGAGCGGCCACTGACCTGTCCGCTGCACCCACTCTCCATCAGGCTTTGTATTCTCCTTTGGACTCCTTCACTCAGGGGCCTACGCCCTCTGTTTATTCAAGGTCTGTAGTCTCTGCCGAACCCCAAGCTCATCAGGCCTACTAACCAAACGCTCGAGAATGTGGCTCTCCTTTCCACGCCTCTTCGTGGATGATAAAATCCGTAAAGGATCTGGACACCTTTCTCTTCTTTCACAATTTTATTAAGTTTCCAGAGGTGACATTGGTGAACAAAATTATATAGATTTCCAGCATATGATATATCATCTGTACATTGCATTGTGCGCTCACCACTCAAAGCCAAGTCTCCTTCCGTGACCATATATTTGACCCCTTTTGCCTTGTTCTTCCTCCCCCGCACCCCCTTCTCCCTCTGGTAACCAGATCGTTGTCTGTGTCTGTGAGTTTTTGTCTTGTTTGTTCATGTGTCGCTTTCAGTTTTATATCCCCCGTAAGAGTGAAATCATATGGTTTTTGGCTTTTTCCATCTGACTTACTTCACTTAGCATGGTATTCTCAAGATCTATCCACGTTGTCACAAATGGCAGTATGATGTCTTTTCTTATGGCTGAGGAATATTCCATTGTACGTACGTACCACAGCTTCTTTATCCGATCATCCGCCAGAGGACATTTCGATTGTTTCCATGTCTTGGCTACCATAACTAATGTGCAGTGAACATAGGGGTGCATTTTTTTTTAATGAATGAATGTTTTCAAATTTTTAGATAGCTACCCAGAGAGGGATTGCTGAGTCATATGATAATTCTATTCTTAATTTTTTGAGGCACCTCCGTAATATTTTCCATGGTGACTGTACCAATTTGCATTCCCACCAGCGGTGTGTGAGGGTTGCTTTTCCCCCACGACCTCTCCAGCGCTTGTTATCTCTTAACAGCCATTTTAACAGATGCGAGGTGGTATCTAACTTATTGTGGTTTTGATTTGCATTTCCCTAACATCTAGTGAAGTTGTTGAGCTTCTTTTCATATATCTGTTGGCCATGTGTATGTCTTCTTAGAAGTGTCTGTCCAGGTCCTCATCCCATTTTTTAAATTGGGTTGTTTGTTTTGTTGTTGTCGAGTTGCATGAATTCTTCATATATTTCGGATGTTAATCCCTTATCAGAGTTGTTGTTTGCATGCACTTCTCCCCTTTGGTTGGCTACCTCTTTGTGTTGTTGATGGTTTCTTTTGCTGTGCAGAACCTTTTTAGTTTGCTATAGTCCCATTCATTTATGTTTGCTTTTACTTTCCTTGCCTTTGAGGTCAAATTCGTAAAACTCTCTCTAAGACCAAGGTTTATAAGTTTGGTACCTATGCTTTCTTCCATGTATTTTATTGTTTCAGGTCTTATATGTAGGTCTTGATCCGTTTTGCATTTATTTTTGTCTCTGGTGGCAAATAGCAGTCCAATTTCGCTCTTTTGCATGTGGCTTTCCAATGTTCTCAAAGGCCACACTTCTCAATCTGCCGTTGAGATCACAGCGGTGTTCCCAACATGGTCTCAAATTTCCCCACCTAAACAAGACTTCATCCAACTATGCAGATCACATCAGAACATGGCCAAATGGGACAAGAGCATTTCCCCGATTCTATGCACAGCCAGTGCTTTGGGCCAGGGATTTCCAAGGTGTGTTCCACAGATAATCGGGGGGGCAGAGCTACTCCTCACAAGAGGGGTTCAGAGATCCAATAAGGCTGGTGACATTGCTACTAGAGCACCCTCTCACGGGTCATAATACTCACCAGTGTATTAAAGGCTCTGAAAAATCCTGCAGGGAAGAAATCCAAATAAATTTAACGCAGTGTTTCTTGTTTCCTTACTGGACCACTTGCTTCTTCACGGAACATCTGTCATCGTCCCGTGACACACTAGGTTGTGCTTCACAAGTACTACGTAGCTTCTCATTTGTCTTTTTTTTTCCCTTGTCTTACTGAACTTAAAAAATACATTTATGATGCAAAACGTTTATTGTAGAGAAACTGAAAAAGTGCAAATAAGTAAAAAGAAGGGGAAAGGCACGGGGTAAGCAGTGTGGGCATTTGGGGCTTCGACGAGCACATGTCGATCAGCGTATTCCTGTGTGAGAAGGGTTTTTGTCGCTACACAAGTCCATATTTGTTCCCCAGACCACATTCAATGTTATGACCCTGATTCTAAGAAGCAGGTTTCATCAAATCAAGCACACATGTCAGCCAACAACGGCCAGAGAATTATTTTGAATTATTTCCGAAACCCCAGGTGGAGGAAAATTCCTCTAGCATATGTTACACTATTTATTCACTATTTATTTATAGGAAGTGGCAGGCCAAGAAGATAAACGAAATGGTAGAAAGAGAGAGAAAAAAAGATGATAGATGGTGATTTCTCAACTATGTGAAAATACATATTATTAAAAAGATGGGAATGAAACGCACTGAAGAATTAGGAAGGTTAGCTGTAGAAGATGGTGACTTTTACTTTCTTTGCCGTCATAAAAGCAAAACTTGAAGTATTTTTCAAAGGAACCCCCCACCTACACACATAAGGCCAGCCTCAGTGGAGACTAAAGCAGAGTGAGGGATACTGAGTCTGATGGGGGACCCTTGCCTGAAAGGGGGCAATTGCCTGGGACGAGTGAGTGGGGGTCCCCCACACCTTTCCCACCAGGGTGCTCAGGGCGGCATCACCTCCTTTTCTTCCAGATGCAACGAGCCATGTTTGGGATCATGGTGGTTTGGACTGGACCAGGAGGTACAGCTGATTCACTGACCCTCTGAGCAGGCCTAGGAGGGAGGGGGTCTTTATTACCCCTTTTCATAAATGCTCCCTGAACACAGGGGCTCATTTCTGCCCTCGAGGCTTTGCCCTGGCTGTCCCCTCTGCCTGGACTCATTTTTCAGGTCAGAGCCCAGAGAGGGTCTGTGAGGATACCGAGAGCACACGGCAAGGGCCGAGCCGACGTCTGCCTGACTGCAAATCTCACAAGCGTGAGCTGAGCTCCAAAGGGTTCTCAGATAGCTACCGTTTGAGAAAACCCCTGTTCCAAGTTTGACATAGGAGGCCAGGGTGCCACCCGAAGTAGGGATAGAACATCTGCATGTAACTCCAGATCGTCTTTTTAAGATAAATGGCTTGTCTGGAAGGCCGAGGACAGCTCCGCTTTCATCCTTTGATGGCCGGAAGGCCGATCGAGGGATACCAGCTCCATGCGCCCAGGCAGAGCCAGCCCCCAATCAGCAATGGCCAATGTCCACTGAGTACCGACAAGATGCCATGCTGACAACTGATGCTTAAGCACGGCGTTCTTTCGACCGGTAGAGCGAACCTCGAGAAAATCATGCTCCGTGACCCCTGTCCAACATGGCAACCTCTGTCACTGTCAAATCCCTGGTTGTTGAATCTTTTCTTCTTAGCATTTGTCACTCACTGGCGGTGTATTATTTCCCCTTCATGAGAGGCAGGTATGTGAATCGTTTTGTCCACCTGATTCCCAACACCCAGAACCCCGCCTGGCACGAACAGATGTTCTACAAGTCTCCGTTAGTTGAATGGCCACCTGTTATTTCAGTAGAATGGGTAGATATACCAGGAGTCCAGGTAAGGCCTGTTCTAGGTGATTCAGTTGGTTCAGCTCAAGTTCAAGCCCTGGCTTTCACTTCATTGACTGTAGTTGACGGCACGGACTTTAGGAATGGAGATTTCGCCACAGGGCCAGCTGTCAACAGCAGCAGAGGGTGACTCTCAGGGACCTGGGCTCTGACCCTCTTCTCTCTGTGACCTCCAGCATGTCCCTGCCCCTCCTTGCCCATCAGCTTCCTCACTTAGACAAGAAAGTAGGTGCATTCTGTTTGAATATCTTAGGGTCGGTTCCCAGCCCTGACGAGCATTAATAAAAAGGCACTATACTAGGAAGGCAGGCCGGTAGGGGAGTGCGGAAGTGGGACCAGGAAGGAGGGAGGTCATGCAAGGGTGCAGTGTCAGGCCAAGTCCTCTGGAGGCCGCCACTCAGCTCCATCCCACAGGGAACCCCAGAGACAGTGCAGGGCTTCACTGAGAGTGAGAGAGCAGGAGAATTTACACCGCGCACTGACCATCCAGGCGCTCCCGGCTCACCACAGGCACGGGCTCGAGCAGCCTGCAGGCAGCCCCCTGACAAAGAAGTGATGCTGCCCCTTGGGAGTGAGATCGGTAAAGGGATCTGAGGCCGTATGGGTGGAGTTCAGGCCCTTCCCCACACAGTGCTTACGCTACAGACATTCTGGAAATGTGGGTTTGAATCTCGCCAAGGGACTTGCCAGGTGTGTCAGCCGATGCAAGCTACCGTATCCCTTTAAGCCTCCACATACTCAAAGGTGAAACCAGAGATAACATCTCTGTTTGTGTCCCTGTGAAGGAGGGATGGCCCAGATTAACTGCAGGGTGTTGCACAAACGGCTGATGATGTTATCACAAGTTCTCTCCATCGGTTATTAAAGCAATTTTAAGAGATTCTGAGATGTGCTCCTTATATTAGTGTGCTATCTTCCGTATTAACCCCCACCCCCAACTTTAGTGACGTATCACACGAAAGGTATATATCTTACTCATGTAATAGTACAAAATAAGTGTTTCTAGATTGTGGTGGGGGACAAGGTGGCAGGGGTGTCTGCTCAAACCCAGGGACCCAGGCTGACAGCAGCTCTGCATCATGTAGCTCCCAAGGTCACCTTGGATGCTGACCTTGAGCTGGCATGGGGAATAGGGAAAGGGTCACACAAGGGAGGCTGTCATGGAGCCTCTGCTCCTGGTCCATGGGCTAGCATTCAGTCATGTGACCTCATCTGTCTGCAAAGGGGGCTGGGACGTGCGGGCTCGCTGTGTACACAGGAAGACACGGAAAGGTTTGGTGGTGGGCGAGCAGGCTCTGCCACGCTCCTGGAGTTTATAGCCATCGTCCTGGAGATGCAAAGCTGCCCTTTCAGGGGTTCCTGGTTTCACAGGTTTGGTCTGTGCCCCACTCTCTGTGGGCACTGTCACTCTGCACCACGCATCACCCCGTTTCTCCTCCCCACATCTCTTGAATCTAGAAATATCCATGATTGGAGCCTTGTCCTGAAAGATAAGGAACTAGGTCTCTATTTTTTTTCTTTAACTCTTCTTCCGGGGCTCAAATTCCTTGAAACCCCACAGGTTTGGGATGATAAACAGCCACAGCAGTGATAGCCCAAATCCTGTAGCTGACCGTGGACGTTTCTGTAATGTTTGTAGTCAACTCTTAGGTATGGGTGCCATTCCATCAGTTTGGAGGTGATTATGGCCATGGGGATCATCTGTGACTGTAGATGTGGAAGCTCAAGTTCAATAACGTGGCCTAAGACCCAGAATAAGTCGTTTCTTGCTCTGGGCCTCAGTAACTTCTGAACAAAATGATCCCTGAGGTACCTTCTGGTTCTGACGCCCTCAGATTAGACGCCGGCCTGGGCCAACAGTTTGCCCATCCTTTGAAGAATAAGCCTGGGGTTGCGCTGGTTGTAGTTCCGAGGCCTGCCAGGAGAGGGCAGTAGGCAGCAAACGATGGGCGCTGCGGGAATTCCGGTGGGGAGGGTCCAGGGGCAAGGGAGGACTTTCAGAGGAGTAAAAAGCAGGTTTGTAGCCCCCCGCATCGTCTCTGATTGCCGCCTCTCGTCATAACGTGGTCAGGTGCATCTCCCGCCCCGTGCCCTCTGAGACCCCGTGGCCTTCCATGCGAGCAGAGTCCGCCGTCCTCGCCTCCTGGCGTTACCTGCATTCCAGGCCTCTGGCCTGTTGCAGCTCCTGAGGCTTGTGCCCCGCCCCCGCCCCTCGCACTGCCGTCCGCCTGCTCCGGTGCCCGCGCTGGTGTGTACCCTCACATCTGTGCCTTCCATCCTCCTTCTCTCAGTTTCCGCGTTGCCTCCTGCACCCCAGGGGAATGAGAAAGTGGATGAATTCGCCTCCGTGACTGCGGGTGACCGACCGGCTGCAGCCGCAGCTTCCAAGGAGGGCGGGCCAGGGCTGGTGGTCACAAAGCCTCGTTTCTGGACCCTGGAAGGGACTTTCTAGATAAATGCATGGCGGTTTGTGCTCCTCCCACATCTTATGTTCTGGCATTTCAACGAACTGACCCGAGGTATCGTCTATAAACACAAAAACCTTTTTCCTCATCCCTCGCTTGCGCTCTTTACTGTGCCCGGCTGTCGCCACCGGCCTCTGGGCATTCCGCTCTCCCTCCCCGGCGGCCCTCTGCCCTGCGCTGCCCTGGCCACCCCCTTCTCATCCTGCAGGCTAAGCTTTACAGGCTTCGTGTTTGGGGCTCTTCTCCCATTCTTTCCCCCTGCCCAAGTCTGTGTTCAGATCCCAATTTAGTCAAAATAGCAGAAACGTGGGAAATTATTGCAGGGCCATCAGAGATCTCAAAGTGGGGACAGGAAGCCGGAGAAGCGGGAGTGGAACGGGGGTGGCAGGACCGACCCGGTCATCCAGGCCGGCGCTGGCCCTGAAATGCGTGGGCTGCACCCATCAGCTCAGGACTCTCAGCCAAGCTGCAAAGGCCTGGAAAAAGTACAGCTGGCTCGGGCTATGTTATTAGCTCTGGGATGACAGTGGACCCGGCCCCTGCTACGCAGCCTCCGAAGACTGTATACCTCCAACACCGTCATTACGCGGGGAGGTGACTTCCAAAGAAAATCAGGGTGCCGACTGAAGGGGAGAATAGATGCTGAGAGGCAGAGAGCAACACGCTCCACCACGGTGCCCTTTCTTCAAGTTCCCGTGGGTCCTGTGCCCGCCTGGTCACCACACTTAGCACTCTGTGTCGCAATGCCCTGTTCACTGGCTCTCTCGCTCAGGACAGGAGGCTGTTCTGCTCACCTTTCCTGCCTCGGCACCTACAACTGCGCCTGGCACATGGTTCATGCTCAACAAGTTCTGCGTGGATGGATGGAAGAGAAGAAATGACTGGGGGAGATCGAAGTCCCGTTCTCAGTTCTTGCCCGCCTCCCTCTGCTGCATCTGCGTGAACTCACAATGGGCTGCAGTGGGCGGAGCTAGTTCTCCTGCCCCACTGATGCGGGGCCTGACCACGGCCATGCAGGCAAATGGACAGAGCCAAGGCCTTGAAAGGCACTGCGTATTTCTGCTTATGGTCCTGCACTCCTATGACGTGGACCAGAAAGAACAATTAGCTGTAAGGAGAGCAGGCCTGAACCAGCTCAGAGCCTGAAGCCAAGCCCAGAGGAGCAGCACCTGGAGCAGAGCCACCCCCGCTGACCCACAGACCTGAGGGCAGGAAGAATTAATGCTTGCGCTAAGCCACTGAGTTGGAAAGGTTTGTTGGGCAGGTTTTTGTGGCAGTGGTGTCTCAGAGCAGGTTCTACAGGAAGCAGGCTCTGGGACAGAGAATTGTGTGCAGGAGGTTTATAGGGAGTGTTCTTGGGACCAACACCTGTGGAAGGAGGAGAAGCAAGCGGGACTGAGCAGAGGGAGAAGCTGAGCTGAGCTGCAGTGCAGTCCCAGCGGAAGCTCAGCTCTGGAGCTGCCCCAAATCGGGACAAGGGGCCCAGGCCTTTAACATCTGTAGGTTGACCAGTTGTCTCATTTGATTGCCCAGGAAGGAATGTGGCCTTGGATAAGGCTGGAATTTTTTTGAACTGAAGTGTTTTCTTGGGAGAGCCGCTAACAGCGCTGGGGGAGGAAATTCTTCATTCTTGAAGGGGGATCTGGGCAGCACCTCCAACATCCTCAAACATAGCTGACGGACGCGATGGTCTCTGTCAGATTTCAGGGCTCCCTCCCCACACTGTCATTGCTTTGTGACCAGAGATTTCAAATACAGCTGATCATTTCTAAAATAAATGCCATGCAGGAAACAGACCTGCTACCATGTACTAAATTTCAAAGAAATACGTAATTCGTTTCAGCTTACAAGCTCGATTTTATAATCCAGCTGTTGCTCTTCAGTTAGTGGTCGCCTGGGGTACAAGGTGCAGAGGACAGACAGCGGAGGGCCCGCCCTTGTGTGATTTCCCTCATGGATCCACTGAGGCAGCTCTCCTGATGAGTTTTCCAGCTCCCCTCGGAGTAGAAAGCTGTCACACCCAGAGGGCCTGCAGTCCTTGAACCCCCCCGCACATGACCTTACCCACAGTCGGCCTTCCCCTTGGGCACCTGGGGGCCTTGAGTCACTCCCTGAGGTCACTCAGTGACTCATCGCTTATTGGCATTACCTACTGTCCCTTCCTTTTCTTCTTAGAAGACAAGCTGTAGCAGAAGGGCTCTGTCAAGGAGGTTTCGGGGCCACATCAGGGAAGGCGGTCTTAGAAAACTCTAGTACTTTAAATAGCCAAGGCATAAGAAACCCAGCTCATACATTACTATTATAATTGGTCTGTGGATTCCCCAGTCGTGGAGTTAATGCAGGTCACCCGGCTCTCTCCAAGCTGCTCAGGGCTGCAGTAAATACTGACCCGTGACACCTGGAATGGGGCAGTTGCCCAGCTGCACACTGGAACACACCTGGGCATGTGGGGTCAGGTTATTTCCTCTGAACGTACCCTTTCCGCACCGTCTTTGGAGGGGACTCGCAACCTTGGTGAGTAAAATCATTATGCGTTTCTAATCTGAATACATTGGCGAGCCAAGGAAGACTCCAGCATGCACTGTGCATTCAGGCTCCCTGGCCTTCACTTCCCACCCCTCGGTCCCCAAACGGCTGAGCACAAACCCCGCCAGCTAAGCCAAGGTGAGCTGAAGCTGGAGACCGTTCTGGGTCTGTCTGTGAAGTCTCTTAGACAGCTGGTTAATTTTTCAGGCACCCACTGGGCACGCAAGGCCAGACACCACAAGGAAGATGTCTTCACGTTAACGGAGCAGTGCCTTGTCGACCTCAGTCGTAGTTCTTTACAACGAAGAAGCCTGTATGGCAAAGGTTTTCTTGGGTCCCTGCCAACGTTAGTCTCTGAAAGACAGAATTCGAATTAATGTCTTAGGCACTTGTCAGGAGCCATTAAGAGACACTGAAGAAGTCACGTAGCTGATAGCCATGAAGCAGCTGCTGCTGCTGAGACTGTTTAAACAAAGGTTCTAGGAAGCAGGGTGTGGAGTTAAACGTTACTGACCCTGGAGGGGAGGCTTGCCTCCTAAAGAAATCTTAAGATAGTGGAATGTTTTACAGCCCAGAAAAGAATAGGAACTTATGTAAATGTCAGCATTCCTATGGCAATATACATTGTGCTTTGCCATTGTACTCTGTACCTTACTATTGTTCCCTGTGCTTTACTATTGTATCCAAAAATTTATATAGAGGAGGAGCTAAATAAAGACGGGGCTGCAGCAGTGACTGTATGCCCTCCCGAAGCGCTTTCCTATCTTCTTCTTTTTTCTTAGGCCTCACCCCCCTCTTTTAGGTGCTGTTCGATCTCTGCCGGTGGGCTCCGGCGGGCTCCGGCAGGCACTGGGCCCTTACTCTTCGGGGATGCTAATTACACACTGTGTATTGTACTTCAACACGCATTCTGGGAGTTATTCCTCTGGCTGAATGTGCCATGTCATCGGATCTGGCCCCGGGTCTTCTGTTTACTAATTGAGTGATCGTAATCGTGACGTTGAAGCTCTTTCCACCTTACTTTTCTTGTCACTATGAGGTAGGTTAATATTTGAAATACGGGCTGAGCTTTTCCTACTGTCTTTTCCTGCGCATGGGTGGGCCTTTCCCCCACCCCTATTCCCATTTCATCGGCCAGGCTTGGTCATGCTCATTATCTTTGCTACAGGGAAGAAATGTAGATTAGTGAAAAAGAACAATTTTCTTGGCTTTTGAGTTTTTAATATTTTGGCCCAATGGGACTCAGCAACGAATATGACAAAAATATAGATACGTGATCAGGTAATAAGAGCAAAGCATCCTAACTCGAACACTAGAGATTTCCCTGGCTGAAGGAAAGAGACTGAGAGCAGAGAAGACTGGGTGACCCGATTGGTCCTGCATCTTGCATCCTGGGCCGTCCTGCATCCTGCATCCTGCATCCTGCTCCCAGCAGGATGCTGGGCTGAGTGCTGGGCAACAGTAGATAGGCTTGAGGGAATCTGGGGACAGAGGGCATCCGGAACCTATTCTTGGGTAAAGTTCAGGAAGTGGTAAGACTCCTAAGCGAGGAGTAAGGAAGTGAGGCAGGGCAAGTATAAGCCGATGAACAGGTCGCCACTGGGGACCACCGGGGCTCAGCCTCATTGTGGATCTCAGAGAAACCTTGACACACACACCTGTTCCATGGGGAGGCGAGGGAGCTGGGGCACTTGTCCACTGCTTCTGTTGCTTGTTAGGTTAGTTGAGAGTAGCCAGGGAATTGAGTCCTCTGTATTCCAGGAAAAAGCAAGTTCCCGTTATGATGGAGAAAATCCTTGAGTAGAAGAGCAGAGGACACAGGGGCTCAGGGAGGGAATCTGGGTCTGCCTGACTCCAAAACCTTCCCTCTGTCACCTGCAACTCTACTTTCTGACCGGCTCCTGGTGTCCTCACCTCCTGACAGCTAATGCCACCTCTAGCCTAGGATCGGCCTACTTGTCCCTTGAATTTGATGGCTGACATTGCTTTTGGAACATTGCTCCTTGATCCCCTCCTCCTCATCCTCCATCATCCCTTATTCTGGGGCCAGCCCGTGTGGAGAACGTCCCCATCCTATTTATACCTGTGCTTGTCAGAACCCTTTTATTGCAAGTGACAGAAATTCAGCTTGACTAGCTTAGGTTTTAAAAAAGGAGGTAGCCATTTGGGAAGGACCTACGATACTTCACGTGTGTATGGGAAAGGCCAGGGTGCTGCCGGGCCTCAGAGATGCCAGGGACTGAAGGCTGCCAGGTTCCTCTTTCTTGCTCTGTCTTGTCTGTTTCTCTCTGAGTGTCGTCTTAATTCTTTCCTAGTGCAGGCTGGCCTCATCCACATGGCGAGACACCCACTTTTCTTAGAACCAGTTAGAAAAATCCGGGACGAGCTACTTTTTTACCTTGCTTGTGTCAAGTGTCCATCTCTGGACCAATCAGCGGTGGCTGAGAGGATGGGCCATGTGACACACACAGGCTATTATATGTCAGGGCTATTCTAAGAGAAGGCAGAACTACTGTGAGTCAGGAAGTAGCCCCAAATGGAGTTTATGAACCCCCTGCAGCCAACATGAATTCAGACAGGAAGGCTCCATCTTTCAAATCTTATAGCCCTTGAAACGGGGCTGAGTGTATAGATGCTCGGTAAATAGTGTGTCAGATTATACTTTCTCACACACGGCTGCAACGATACCTCTCAAATCACCTTTTCTTCTTACAAAGTGACATTGATACTTCCCCATTGAGAGGTTGGGTCCATTCCATATTCTCCTCCCTTGATTTTAGGTGGACTTGTATGGATCATGGAAATGGCATTTGTGACTTCCAAGGTTGTAAAACCCAGTATAGCTTCTGCCTGGTTTTTTTTGTTTGTTTGTTTTATTAGTTTTTTGTTTGTTTGTTTTTTGAGATGCCACCATACTGGAAGGAAACCAAGCCCAAGTAGACATTCTGACCCACAGCTCTGGCTGAGAGCCCAACCCACATCCAACACAAACCACAGACACAGAGTAAGTAACCAGTCTTCATCTAGTTCCAGACCCCAACAGCCGACTCACCCCCAGCTCTCAAGCCTTCCCAGCTGAGGCTCCAGATGTCACGGAGCAGAGACAAGCTGTCTCTACTATGTTGTTTCTGAATTTCTGACTCACGGAAGCCATGCACATAATAAAATAGATGTTGGTTTTTATGCCACTAATTTGAGGTGGTTTGTAACATAGCAATAGTAATTGGAACCAATACTGACCCATTGAGTTGGTTATTTGATGTCTGATTGTTCCACTTTTGGTAATGCCCAGATCCATCTGTGGATTGAGGTGTTATCAACCTGATTTATTTCTTATAAATTTCCTTGTCAACATTTCACCCAGTGGTCTCAGCATCGATTGATGATTAAGTGCATAACTCTAAAAGATTTACTAATTGTATCTTTCCATCTGCATGCATTAGCTACAAAGAACTTCTATCAGCTAGGTGATTTCCCAGCAAAAAAAGGTTCATGAAGGAGACTCAGGAAAATTCTTGATTCTTTCTCTTTCTCTTTTGGGATCCCTAGCAACATCTGAAGATCAACCAGCAAAGTTCTCTTTTTTAAAATATCATTAGAAGCATAGATTTTAATTCCATTCATTGCAATTTCAGTCTATTGCATCAATTCTTTATGTCCACATTGTTTCATTTTTAGCCATGGAGGACCCTCGAGTTGACCGCTGGTTACTTTTGACAGATTCCATTAACATTTGATGGCTTCCTCTTTTTCTAGCACAACCATGTGTCCCAGGATCATCTGGGTCATTTTCTGCCTCAGGTGTGGAAACAGCCATTTCTCAAAGACCCTTGATTTCTTTGAGTGGAAAATGGTATCTAGAGACTAAAATTCAGTCATGAACAACTATTCATTGCTTCAAGATCTTTTCAGCAAACTGAGCTAGGAAACGCATACTTCTTTTTAGAAAGAATGACAACAAAAATGAGCTACTGATATTTCTTATTTAAATGTAAGATAAAAAGATTTTCCCATTATTTCTTTCACTGCAGCTTTTTCATTTGATGCCCTCCCTCCTTTTTCTGCCTCGCTGGTTTTGGTCGTGTAGACCCAAGACCTAAACCCCCACTGGGTTCAGATCCATCCATTAATTCTCTCCTCGTACGTTCCCATCCGAGCACTGTCCAGCTCTGAAATGTAACGAGTACCCTGATATTTTCCCCATTAGAGCTGAGACAGTGGAAATAAGATAGGCTTGAGGGGTTATTGTCAAAGTCTTCTTGCCCGAAAGCAGCTCAAGATCATGCCAGCCACTGGGTTTCTTAACGCCAACCGTATCCATGCAAACACTCCCCAGCCTTCGCAAGAAATCATCCCCAGCAGTAACAGCACGCCCCCGTCCACCACCACCGCCCAGGGAAATCACAAGCAAAAGTAATTAAATGAGTGTGATAGGTAAAAGCATATCGCCAGAGATCCCATCTCCAATAGTCGCCTGAGACAAAGTTGAGTGTTTTTCCATGCTTTCTTTCTTTACTTTTTCTTTCTTTTTTTCTTTCTTTCTTTCTTTCTTTCTTTCTTTCTTTCTTTCTTTCTTTCTTTCTTTTTTTTTTGCAATCCGATCCAGGTTAAATTATGTTCCTTGGCAACATGCATCAATGGAGTTGTCATGGTTACGGGTGAACCTGAAAGTGAGCTGTGGCAGCCTGGGATCTGAACTCCCTGGGCATCGTGTCTTAAAGATATCTCCGTTTGTCTTCTTGCCCTGACTAGGAAAGTCGTGAGGATGAGTAGCATTTCCCAGGACAGCACAGCCCGTGCACACATGCGGGTCAGAGAAAGCTGGAGCCACAGGCCTCTTCAAATACAGGTTCTCTTGCAGCCAGAATAGTGTCCCAACACGTCACACAATTTCCCCATGTCTGTCCCCGCCATGCTTGGGGAGCAGGGGAGAAGCGCCAAGTGCTAGCAACGGTCCAGAGGAGAAACTGTGAGCCGCTCCCGGGAGATCTCCTTAGATGAAAAGTAAGACATGATATCTCCCTTCATCTGTGGCAGAGCCGTCCAATACAAACAGAACGACAACCGCCAATGTGAACTACACGTGTCATTTTACGTTTTCTAGTAGCCACATTTTCTTAAAGTTAAAAGAAACGGATGAACTTAATTTTGAATAACATATATAATTCCATAGATCCAAAATATCATGTCAACATGTCACTAGTATAAAATTAGCGAGATATTTTACATTCTTTATTTCGTACCCAATCCTTGGACTCTGGTATGTACTTTACACGTAAAGTACTTCTTCATTCTCACTGGCGACACCTGATCCATGTTGACACTTCATAAAGTTTGCGGGTGGAAAGGTCCGGTCATGTACTCACATTAATCCGAACATGTAGAAGTTCTTCAATGATGAGGTGAGTGTGTTTTAAATCTTGCATTTAAGGGAAGTACGATTAAAATAAAATTAAAAACTTGGCTCCTCGCTCTCACTGGCCACATTTCAAGGGTTCGGTCGGTCTCCACACGTGGCTGGTGATCATGACAGGGGACAGCAGGGATCTAAGGGTGCCACTCAAAGAGTGGTCCTCGGGCCAGCAGCTTTGGTTCTGTGTCGGGGGTTATTAAGAATGTCGGTGCTTGGACGCCGCCCAGACTCGCCGATTCAGAATCTGCATCTTAACGCGTCATCCTCGGATGACCCTCAACTGCGTGAGTCTGAGAAATTCTGCTAAAGGGATAAGACCTAAAACTCTTCATTTGGGTTTCAAGGCCCCTGGTGAGCTGCCCCGGCTCTTTTTCCACTCCCGTCTCACACCCGCGAAGCCATATCCTGCTCAGGCCTTCAGATGAAACAGTACACCCTGGTCCAAGACATGACTACCGTCTGTAAGAGACCTTGTGCCGGAGCCAGCCAGGTACGTGAGCTGCATCCAGCCCGCCCCACAAAAACTGGGAAATGACAATGTTTCTTGCTTCAAGCTGCTACATTTGGGAGTGATTTGTTATGCATCTAACTAATACGAACGTGATATGAGGACCCCTCCCTACTTCTTCCGCCTCATTACTCACCACTTTTATCCTCCACCTGCCCCCCCCAGCCATAACGATTTGCTCCAGTCTCCCAGCAAATGATGTCTTTGCTCTGACTTATTGGCGGGCTTCGCTGTGGGCCGCTGTCCTTTGTCCTGAATGAAACTGACTTTCTGGGGTATTCTTGCTGCTTCCAACTCAAAAACACGGGAGCCTCCTCCTGAACCTCTTCAGAGATTCTGAGCCAGGGGGAACGAATGCAGGGAGAGTGGAAGATATCGGGAAACATCAAGAAAGAAAAAGAAAACAGAGAGAGGTCCAGATGCTGCCGGAGGCGTTGCCGCGGTGGAGGGGACGGTGGACTTCTGTTTCCACAGAATTTTCAAATAATTATTAAAAAACATAAACTCCCAACCAACCACAACTGAAGATCAAGCTGCCGAAGGAGAGCAAGATATTTGTGTACTGATACTTGTGAATTCTGTGTGCACGGTGAGAGAAAAAACAAGCATGCACAGGCATCAAGCACCAGCTGGCTAGAGTTGGCATAACTCCATGTCCTTGACACTGAGCCATACCAAAGTGCGTCCAGATTTTCTTCAATTTATATCTTCCACCTTGATGAAAACTGTGTGATTTCTACACTGTCGCAGATCAAATAACTCACCGCCCATAATTCACATGGTCGATTTCTTATTACTTTTACCTGAAATTAGAGCTATGTTTGTCTTCTAGGAAATTGTCTCCACACTCACCCTGGCCACCTCCTTCCTTCTCCCTGATGCTACAACGCCTCAAAGATTTAAGTCAAAGGAAAATCCATCTGACGAGAAGGAAATGGCAGATAATGATCCAGGGGGAGACTGATAAAGAGACGTGAGGAAAACGAGACACCCTGTAATCACTGCAGTACTCTCTTCGTTGTAAAGATAAGTCGCCCCCATTAAAGCGACCTGCGCTGCTCTGTGGAAGGCTGGCTGGGGGAAAGGAGACACAGGAAAGGCCAGGAACCTCAGGTTAGGGCTTGCGGATGAGCAAGTCCCCTCCCCCTCACCCATCCATCCTCAGCGGTACCAACTGGAAATTTACCTCCCCCCCCACCAAAAAAAAAATGGGTGGAAACACAGCAGTGTATAGTCCAGCCCATCCACCTACATGGGTCTCATCCGTGGCAGCACATTAGAACCTCCTGAAGACTTTCGGGGATAAAAATGATACCCATGATCCCACCCCCATCATAGTCCAATCAGAATGTTTGAGGGAAGGACCCAGATATGGATGTTTTAAAATACGCACTCCTATGCTAGACCAGTGGTTCTCAAATTTAAATGTCCATCAGAATTACCCAACTGGCTTGTTAAAAAAAAAAAAAAAAAAGTTGCTGTTTACCAGAGTTTTCGATTTAGTAGCTCTCGGGTGGGGCTCGAGTCCTCAGGTGGTGCTGATGTCACCAGCCGGGGACAACTCATTGAGAACCACTGCTACAGAAAGACGTTTCCAGCATCTAGCACCCTTTTCCCCTGGCCTGGCCTGGCCTTGCATCTCACCTCCCATTCTGTGTCTGTGGTTACAAGCTCCTAATCACTGGTGTATCTTTGAACTTGATAGTCCTTTGGCTTCTCCAGTTTCACCCTCTGCACTCCCTTCTGGACCTGGTCTTATACTCATCTTCCTTCTCCCTTTTCTGTTAGCCTTGACCTCACTAGACCGCAGGCCAGTCCAGAGATCTTAGTCAGCCATCGGGTCATACGACCAGCGTCTACAGGGACTGTATGGATTCCTGGGGATGGAGGGTTACAGCTAGGGTGGTCTTTAATTGACCGTTTACATTAGTGGTCCCCACACGGTCACAGTGTTACAGGATTCTCAAGTCTTTCTGGGTATGCTGTTCCCACAAGGCAATGGAATTTGGAAAATGTGCAAGCCATTTCAGGGACTTAAGAGGTGTCATTTGTCAGCTTTCGGGCCCAAGTCCAGTTCCATCTATCTTGGACCTCAATGATCTGAACCATAAAATAAGGGATTTTACTAAAGCACTGCGAAAGCCCCTTCGACTTCAATAAAATAAATGATATCTCTATGATCTGAAAGACTGAGCGATTAGCTCACATTACCAGCATAATTAGACCCATTCCAATGGAATAAAATATATTAACCTTGAACAGAGTTAAAACATACACCCATGGCAACAAAGAAAATCATGGGCTTATTAAAAATAGGAAATTAGAATTTAAAACCGCCTGCATTTATCCCAAAGGCACTTACAGAAAGTGGTTCCGGCCAAGGCAGATGAGTCAGCAACCTTATTCCAACCTATTTGTGATTCTCATAAGAATTGCTGTCATTTCCCGAATATTCTTCTTACCAAAACACTCCTGACCTATTGGCAAGTGAAAAAGGCAGGCTATAGAACAACGCGTACAGTGTGACCTCAGTCTGTGTGTTGGTGTACCGACACAAAGCCAATATTTTGGAAGGGGATGCAGCAAAAGGCTAACTGTGGTGCCCTCTGGCTGGCAAAATTAAGGGTAATTGTAAATTGCTTCATTATAGCTTATAGTGGCTTTCACTTTTGCCCACAATGCACATATTATTACTGCATCAATAAAAAAAACACACACACAAAGCTTTTTCAAAAACACCCTTTAGTTTCCAAACATGCACGTCCTGAGTATCATGAGCCTTGTGGAAAGGAGACTGTGTCGCAGATGTCATGTGATTAGTAGCATAAGCAGTCTGAGGCCCCTGGGGGCCTGTGTCCAGCCATCATTGCCTGCCTAAGCTTCCGCCCACAGCGTCTGTCTGCATGCCCCCATGGGAAACAAGGGTTTATGTCCTCATGTTTTCAGGCTTCCGTATGCAGAGAAACTTTGATTAAGCAAGGGAGCTTTTCCAGCTTTCACTTAGTAAGGCATCCTTAAATCTTTTAAATCAAGCGTGCGTGAGGGAGGAGGAAAGATCCCTCCCTCGTCAAGGTTCTTTCGGCTGGTCTAATGATCAAGTAGACATGAGACAGATTAAAAAGAGAAAAATGACCAAATTTAATTACATACGTACATACAGGAACCCCACATGCATGAGAAAGCCAGAGACTCTACATCCAGAAAGGGTTCAGAGACAGAAAAGGAAAATGAGGGAATAAATGAATAAATGACATTCTAAGCGAGAGACAGGTAAAACACCTTGGGATTTCAGAGAGGAGCAAGGTCATTGGCAGGATGATAAGAAGAGCAGGTGTTGAGTAGTTAGAAGTTTGCCCTGCCCTGTAGATAGGTCATGGAAATTTATCTGTGGTGGTGATTCTTATTAGAGGCAAGGCTTCTAATTTAAATTATTAAAGGGAGAGGTACACATTTCTCCTGAGCCTGCAGGGTCTTGATTGCCTTCGGCTCAAAATAATTTACATACTTAAGTAGCACGTCTTGGGGAGGCCCGTTCTGAGTCATTTTCCATGACTAAACTAAGATACGCATTACAAGTTAATTGTAGAGACTTTGGAGAATATGAAACAGAAAGTGATGTATCTTTTCGCAGTGGTAGATCTTTTCCATCCTTGTACTTTCTTACAAGGGCCTACCCACATCCCCTCGGTTCTTCCCATTCCCCCCTGGGTTCCTCCAACAGGTGTGGGGCAGGAGGAAGTGCTGAGACTCCTAGGAACGGCTCCTGCCCACATGGAGGGGCGTTGGAGGATAAAAGCCCCTATTCCTAGCTCGCTTGTGTAAGATGACTGTGAGGAGTATTCCATGCAGTCTCCAGAGTTCTCCAATGGGCCCGAGCCACCGTTTCCCACAGTGGTGGCGTTCAGGCACCCTCTATTAGCTTCCTTCCTTTTCCCGTCTCACTTCCTCACTTCCTGGCTGGAGCTGCCTCACAAATAAACTGCTTGTTTTAGGGGAACTCAACTTAAGGGAATGATACGGCACATGGAAGGCATAGTGAGGTGAGAGAGTTGTCAGTGGGGATGATCTGAACAGTTTTTCTCCAAAATTTAGCATGTTAATTGGGCTTTGGAAGCCTGGAATTCTGGGAGGAATATGGAGGGAGCTCTGAGTGCAAAACTCGACGGGGCAGGTGTGGAAAATGAACAGGGGAGGGATGACTTCTGCTCTAACAAGCTATCTTTGGTTTAGGAACTCTCTTTCTCTCATCGGCAAGAATAATCTTCCTCTTGTGAACTGGCGAATCTTAACGTACCAGTGAGATCATCTGCTCTTTAGGTCACATTGCCCAAGTCAGCCTTCTTTCTATTTCTGCTCCTACAAAACATTTCTTTCACAAAGCACTTGACAGAAGGACAAAATGTGAAACAGAATGAGTTCAAGAGCCTGGCCTCCCCACAAAGTCAGGACAATTTATCCTGTGACCCAGAGGGTGGGTGGTGAGAGTGGGCAAGCGGAGGGGCCTCTCTTCCCTCCAGGGTGATTTAGAACATCTGTCAGATGACCGCTCCCTCCCACCTTGGTTGGGAACCAGGCAGATTCAATCGGATCAGAATAGTTTTTTTTTTTTTCCAAAAGGAAAGGAGGCAAGCCTTCGACCTTGTTGTTGATGGATGTAACTGGGCCCAAATGCCTTCTCTGAAGCATTGCAGTCTGACGCCACACAGTGAAGATCCCCAAACACTGTTAAATACCCCTAAATTATGTATTGCACAGTGTTTGCTGAATGAAGGAAATTGTTAAAGAATGTTCCATTCCCCAGTAGAAGTAGAGACCCAAGGCTCCCTCTTGACTCCCAGCAGTGGGCAGTGTTGTGCCACATTGCATCTGAGTGAAAGCCAACTTGCCTGGATCTGGGCCTCCACAAACCCACTGCCGCCCTAATCTGCAAGGGTTTTCTTGCCAGAATTTGTATGTGGTATAAGAGCAGGTTGGACGGGTGGTTTGAAAATAGAGTCTCAGGCAACTAAACAACTGAGCATCATCGTTACTTACGGGCTTGTCAGGGCATCATCCAAAGCAGGGATGTTGTCCATTTTGCTGACTCTCAGGGGTTTCATGTGGATAGAACGCATTTCTCAGTCTTGCTGCCTTGGGACAGTACATTCTAAATGGGTGAAGTCTGGTGGAGGTCCGCAGCAGAAACTAAGTCAGGGACCACAGACAACTATCGCTCATGAAGGTTGGCCTGTTCAGAGGTTTCGACATGTAGAGTTGATGTTAAGTGAAGCTGGTCATTCTGGCAGAATGAAAAGACACTCCGGGAGAAGGAAGATGGACCACAGGGAGAAAAAAATTTACAGATCAACGCTTTCATTAATGGCTCCTCCCCACCCTCTCTCTTTGCCTGTTTTCCTTTAGCACTTTGGGTTGGAACTCGTCCCCAACCTTGAAGGGCCAGCTGGAAAGGCACCAGGTATTAAAAGAAGTTAGTAGTTGACATGTGTCGAACACTTGCTGTATGGCAGACAATGCACCGATAGCTTCGTGGCCTTACTCTGTTTTATTTTCACACTGCCATGTAATAAAATAGAGAAACATGTCTTAACACCTGGCACTACGATGCCTCTCATGCAAGGCGCTGCCTTTTGAAAGGCAGCTACACGAGGTGCTTGGTGAGAGGAGCAGATACTGACGCATGCACTTGCTAAGCTCTCACTCGACGCTCACTGCAACCCCCTCTCCTGCGCCCTGCACACTGGAGATGAAGAACTACTAACTCCACCTCCCAGACTCCGCGCAGCTGGGGACCCGCCTGAGGCCCAGGTTCCACCAAGCAGATGTGCCCTGCAAAGCTTGGAAGTAGAAGGGAACTCCACAGGGTGGGACCCCTGCAACGGCGAGTGGAGAAAGAGGAGTGTGGCTTCTCCGTGGCTGGCGGGGGCAGTGGTGGCTCTTGTCTGAGGGCGGGGCAGCGTGGTCCCAGAGGGGGAAGGCAGCAGTGCCCTTGGCCGTCTGTTGTGGGAACTGTCCCTAGAAGCTCAGGCTCGAGCCTGTTCCTCCCTCAGCCCAATGAAATTACAAGTCACCTAATCTCCCCTAATAAATTCTGTCCTGCTTAGGCCAACCGGAGTGGGCTTCATTATCTTCCACCGAGAACCCTTCTGACCAAGGACCGATGCTGAGCTGTCCAGGGCCTAGGTGCTAGCGAGTGCGGAGGCTTCAAAAGGAGTATAAGGCACAGAGAAGAAGTGACTGTTTTGGAGAAGCCAAGGGCAGAAGGGAGGAGATGGGAGGAGAAGTGAGAGGAGGAGAGGAGGTTGGAGAGAGGAGAAGGCAGGCAGACTGCACACAAGGGGCGTGGAGTGAAGGAAAAGTCAACAGAGGGCCCCCTGGTGGTTGCAGACAAAGAGCCTCTAATTTGGAAATTGTTTAATGGTGGTGAGTGACATTTCCTAACTCTTAGTGCTACTTCTTCAGTAAACTCCATTCTTGAGTAAAAGGGCAAATTCTGGTTGGGATTGAGGATACAAGCCCCTGGGACCCACTGAAGTTCAGGGTGGCCTTGTGACCAGCTTGGCCTTGAGACTCATGGAGTGGGGGGATCAAGATAATTCTCCCTGATTCTCAAGGGAGCAGGGAGCCCCCAGCTATCCTCATGTTGACATAGCATCATGATTTCCACTTTCTGAGCGAATAATCCAGGGCTTAAAGGGGACCCACAGGGAGTCATTGCTCGCGGTCACATCTGCCCGATTTCAAAGCCTAAACTCCAGCCATTGTCCCCCAATGAGCCCGCTCAGACCCAGCTAAAATTTAGTCAGAAAGCCCAATCAAAGTACCAGCAGAGAGCATGTGATCCACACCGAGCCAGCAGGGAATGTGTGAGAAGAGGCCAAGTCCCTGTGCTGCCCAGTCCCAGTGGGAGGAGCCCTTACCCCCACCCCCACCCCTGGACATTGCACAGTAAGGATGCACCCCACCCCCCAGCCAGCTCCCCCTGGCCTTTGCTCCATACCCTGAGCTGGCTCTCTGATCTCTGATCTCACCTCGCCTTCTCGTGCTCCTGAGATGGGGGGTCCTTCCTGGTTCTTTCAGAGACTCTGAGCAACGCTATGGCCCCAATCATGACTTAGCATGTTCTTTGCGCCCTGGATCCTTTTGAAGGCAGCTTTTCCTCTTTTGAGAACTTAAAGATGGGAAAGGGGAGAAAGTGCCTCTTTCGCCCTTTTCCGGTACCCTACCTTTATCAGCTTGACCCATTCTTAATGGCGATGGTAGCCTTACTCGAACTGGAGAGGATGGAATTCATTGGTTCATGTTTCTGAAAAGCCCAGGATTTTTAGCTTCAGGTCTGGCTGGATCCAGGGACTCACGTGGTCCGTCATTCCCTTACTTTCCTTCATGTTTTCCTTATCTCTTTACTCCATTCTTTTATTCTCTAGTTGGGTCTCACCTTAAGGTGCCTCTAGACATGTACGGGCTCACATCCTTAATGACCCGGAGGAAAAAGTGTCCCAGGAGATAGAACACAGTCCTGGAATTGAGGCTTAATGCCCATTTATGAACCAAATCATATGGCCTGGGAATAGCACTGCTATGATCGGTCATGACTGGGTCATGTTCCACCCTCGTGGCACTAGGGTCAAGGCCAGAGAGCATAGCCACAAGGAGAAGGGATGCTGGGTCAACTAAAACGAGAAAGCCCACCATTCTGCCTTGATTTACTTGCGTTTCTCTGCAGTCTTTCTAAATGCCCCTCCTTGGTTTTCCCAGAGGAACTCTCCCCAGCCAGGGCCCTGCTAGGGACAAGCCCCAGTGTGCTGGCCACACCTACTCAGTCCTGCCTCATTTCTACCCCCAGGGTTCAGCACAGAGCCTGGCACAGACACAGTGTTGGGACAATGCCCACAACAGGACGGATGAGGCTTCAGGACTGGAGAGGCTGCTGAGATGGAGTGCACCCAGGACAACCCCACGGTGCCATCCAAAGACCGCCGGGGGGACCCCCAGAGACACCTGTGCCGGGATTTCCCGTGGCTCTGATTTCGAGTCACTGACATTCCTCACGGTAACACATGTCGAAGGGCTTCCAAACCATGCCTGTTTCCACATGAGATGCGTCACTCAGCTGAGAAGGACCCAGACCCAAGCTCTCGGGTGAGTGGAGAGAGAAGTCAGAGTAGGTGCTGCTTGAGTGTCCCAGGTGGTGATGCTCTCCACCCACCTGCTGAGGGGAGGGTGGAGGGGATACCAGGTGCACTCAGCTCGTGCGTCCCCTGCCACTACTATATAACACAGTACGAATTTATAAGACTTCACGAGAACGACTCTCAAATGAAAATCTCCACTCCACTATTTGAACAGTCGACGCTGTGAAAATGATCATGTCTCCCTTGTGTCTATCATACCAGAGCTTTGAGCCCTTCTCCTCTAAATGCCCCACCGATTTGTAGAAAGGATAAAGCTGTCATTGGATTACTCTGGCCTTATTCCTCCACGTAGATGGACGGGCTGTTCCCGTACGAATCTCCAACGGTTCTCCTCCCGAGGATCTCTTCAGGTTTTCCCTTAGAAGGAGCCTTTGGTGACCGGAGCCACCAGTGAAGCCCCTCACTTTGAGCTGTCAGTGCTGTGTCTTTACAGACGGTCAGGCAGAGCTGCCTCAAGACTCGGCCATTTAGCACCACCAGCTGCTCTTTTTAGTGTGGAGCGTGACACTAAGAGATGCCTGCTGTCAACAGGGTACCCAGGATGGCCTCAGAGAGGCGGAGAATCTGTCATAAGGCAGACAATCTCCCACAAGCAGACGCTTGCCCCATCCCTGCTGCCCCCACGCCTCTCTGGGTCCCAGCTTCCTCCCCTGAAAGGTGAAAGGCAGACTCTGTTGTCTTCAAAGGTTTGACCATTAACAGCCACATTCTCAGTCTTGCCTTTTCTGTTTCCAGAAAAGTACAGTAGGAAGATAGTTATTGACAGATCCTCGAGCAACCCTCTTCGGTCTCAGAGACGATCTGCCTCCCTTCTGACTTTCTGTTAAGCGGTTATTTGGGGGGCTGTAGAGAAGTCTTTATGCTCTTCTTCCCATTTTTGTGTTTTGGCTTAGAGACGGGAACCTCACCCCCACTCTGCTCCTTGTCTCTACCCACCTCCTCCTCAGGAAGAAAAATTGCTAATCCAATGGGTCAGAGCCTGACCTTCACTTGGGACTTTGCACTTAGTGAAAATGCATGTCCATGAGCCCTTCTCTGCTGCAAGTAACAGCTAATAGTGTGTAAGCACATACACACCTGTAAGAACACATCTTCACGATAAATTCCTAGCAGGGGGATTTCTGAATCAAGAGGTAAGTGCATTTAAACTTTTAAATTTCAATAGCTATTTCTGAATTGTCCTCCAAAAATGCTGTACTTCATGGCAGAGAATACTAGTAATATACCCAATATCCATTCGGTTTTACTTTTTTAGTAATCTAAAAGCTACATTTCTGGGCCTCCCTTGCAGATGGGATGGCCAAAGAGATGCTAACAGAAGTTTAGAGTGAGACTTCTGGGAAAGTTTCCTTTGCTTCTAGCCCTTCACCTTTTTTTCCTATGGAGATCCCTGTTGTGATGGCAGGAGCTGCAGCAGCCTTTTTGTGAAACTATCCCTGGATTAACAGCTAATAGAAGATTTGCTTCTTCTCTTAACCCAGGCCTCTTGGGCATTGCTCTGGCCTCATTTTTTTTTTCCAAGTTGGGCACAGATTCCATTGAGACTAATCCAGCTTCCCTTCTCTCCATTTTCTTTGATTCTGTGGATTTCTTTTAAATATTCTAAGAGATGCATGGGTTTCCAAACTAAGCAGTTCTAACAGGTTTCTTCATCTGTATTATTTTACCTTATATTTTTTGAAGTTGCTAATACATATAGGACCACCCTGCATCTGGACAGTAGAAGCAAAATTGGAAGAGGATTAGGAGAAGGATACACGTTGAAAGAATTTATAGAACAGCAGCAGGGAGGGAGAGGGAGCCCTGGGGGTGAAAATGTTTGGAGGTTTCAAGCCCCCGAGAGAGAATGAAGAGGCCGATATGTAGTCACGCCAAGCTGGGTGCCATCTCCCTCCTCCATTGGCTAGCTACGTGGCCTTGGGTGAGACATTTAATGGCTCAGTCTCAGTTTTCTCATGTGTAGACTGGGGAAAAAAAAATTATCTACTGCATAAGGTTGTAGTGAGGATTAAATCAGATCATTTCTATCTAAAGCCAAGCTCATAATAGGTACTGGACAGATGAAATCTCTTATTATCACACGATAGCAAAGGAAATCTTCAACGATCCTTGTTTCTTAGTATTCATACCCTCGCACGAACGATCCCCTCCTGCTGAATCAGTGCTGACCTGTGTGACCAATAGAACAGTGCAGAAGGGACAGTGGCCGAGGTTTCTAGGGCTTCTTAGCAAGGTCCCAATGGTATGCCTCGCCTCGGTCTCCTCTCAGCTTCTGCCTTGGCCTCCTGGATCACTTGCTCTGGGGAGAGGCAAACCACCTTGCCATGAGGACACTCAAGAGGCTGCACAGAGAAGCCCACATAGAGGGAGGCCTCAGAAGAAACCAAACCTGCCATCACTTCGATCTTGGACTTCTAGCCACCAGAACTGCAAGAAAATAAATTTCTATTGTTTAAGCCCCCTGTCTGTAGTGTTTTGTTATGGCCGCTCGAGCTGACTAATACACCCTAATACACTAATTCACGTGACCCGAGCTTTTGAGAGAGCAGCTGTATCATTTTTATGACCTAGTTTCAGAAGTCATATAGCATCACTTCTGACATGTTCTACTTATTAGAAGTGAGTCATTGAATTAAGCCACTAAGTGAGTCACTACGTTATTCAAAGAAAAGGGGATTCATCTCCACCTTTTGAAGGAAGGAGAGTAAAATGATTTGCAGATATATTTTAAAATCATCCCCACCATTACCATCATCATGTGCATCATAGAGATTTTAAGATGGTGGCAGGTCAGCCCAGTGGAGAAATGCTCCAAGCAACTTGATCACAAATGTGGATTTGAAACTCATGGCTAGATATGTGGATTTGGGAGTCATCTGAATAGAGAAATAGAAAGGGAATGTGACCCCCAGGGAAAGGGAGAGGGGCTCAGCCTTCAGAAATGCCAAACCCAGCTTGCTGCTGCATAAATATTATTGATTTACTGAAAGTGATGGGCAGGACCTCAGAAAGCCAGCTACCCAGCCCCTACCCCCGGGATATTTACTAAAAAGAAAAGCACTTGTTTTTTCTAGTCTATTAAAACTTCGGCCAAAAAATAAAACACTATCCAATGCTCTAGTGCCAGAGTAGTTTTTAAAACATGATGGAGCCATAAAACAAAACGTCATCATTCTCTGAAAACTGGGTGCCAGGGGACCCACAGGCCACGTCCTTTGGGATCCTAACCAGAAGTCTGTGCTTTGAACAGAACACAATCCCCCGCTACCTGCAGTGATGGGCTGCTCTCTTGGGCTGCTCTCTTGGGCTGCTCAGTGCCTCCTTCTATCAGCTGACTGTCACCAGATTTCTTGTAGAGAACCATAAACTCAACATAGGAGTTTTAAAAACTAAAAACAACTTAAACTTTAAAATCACAAAATGATACATGCTCATTGCAGAAAAAAATATGCAGGGAGCCAACGAGATGGAAATAGAAATCACCCATAATCTCACTACACGGGGTACGTGCTGATAGCCTTCTGGGTGCTCTTCTGTGCACAAATATACTTTTTTAAAGAGGATAATACTAAATGTTTTGGTGGGTTTTTTTTCATTAAATATATGATATAGTGTGAAATATCTTCCACAGCATTAAGCAAATATTATTTTGCAACATCTTTTTATTTATTTCTTAGATGGCCCATGATTTTATTTAATCAATCCTGTATGGCTGAGGAATTAAGCAAATTCCAAGTTTGGGGGGTTATTATTTTTTTTAACTTTTTATTTAGAAATAATTATAGATTCACAAGAAGTTGCAAAGAGAGTACAGAGACGTTTCATGGAACCTCTTCCCCCAGTTTCCCTCACTGGTTATGTCTTACATAATTACAGCGCGATATCACAGCTAAGTATTTGACATTGTATAAAGTTGTGTGTGTCATTTTATCACATGTGTAGATTCATGTATCTCAGTCAAGATGCAGAACTATTTCATCATCTCAAAGACCTTCCTCCTGCCACCCCTTCCTAAACTAATCACAATCACCACTCCCTGCCTACCCCATCTTTAACTCTGGACAAACGCTATTCTGTTCTCCATCTCTGCAGTGTTGTCATTTCAAGAATGTCATATAAAATGGAATCATGTAGTATACAACCTTTTGTGACTGACTTCATTTCACCTGGCATAACATCTTTGAGATCCATCCAAGGTGTTGCATGTATCAGTTGTCCATTTTGTTTTATTGCTGAATAGTATTCCATGGTATGGATGTACTATGGTTCATTTAATCATTCACCTATTGAGCGATATTTTTTTTGTTTTCAGTTTGTGGCTATTACAAATAAAGCAGCTATGAACAGTTGGTAAAGGTTTTGTATGGACATGAGTTTTCACTTCTCTGGGATAAATACCCAGTAGTATTATTGTAGAGTCACATGGTAAATGCATGTTTAGTTTTTTAAGAAACTACCTAACTATTCTTACCAGCAATGTATGAAAGATCTGATTTTCTGCATACTCACCAGCATTTGGTATTGTCATTATTTTTTTGGCTTAGCTGTTCTCATAAATATGTAATGATATTTCAATATGGTCTTGATTTGCATTTCCTTAATGGCTAGAGATGTTGAACATCTTTTCATGTATATGTTTATTTGCTACATGTCTATGCTTTCCAGTAAAATATCTATTCATGTCTTTTGCTAATTTTTAAATTTATGCCCCAGAATAGAGATTATTTTAATATATATACTGTGGGTGTTTGAAAAGAATGTGTGTTCTGTCGTTGTTTGGTAAAGTGTTCTGTAAAGATCAATTTGATCTTGCTGATTTGAGTGTCATTGAGCTCTTCTATATTCTTGCTAACTGTCTAGTTGTTCTATTCATTGTTGAGAGAAGGTTGAAGTTTCTAGGTATAACTGCAGATTTATCTATTTCTATTTTCAGTTCTATTCAGTATTTGATTCATTTATTTTGAGGCTCTACTGTTAGGTAAATTTGCATTTAGGATTATTATATCTTCTTGGTGAATTGATCCTTTATATCATTACATATATTACTTTTTATCTCTGCTAATTTTCCTTGATCTTGATTCTGTTTTGTCTGAAATTAAGTCACTCCAGCATTTTATTTTATTATAATTATAAACAACATTGGTCAGCCTTTGCACTCATCCACAATTATTAGAATTTCTTGGTTAGAGGGAAGTGTGTTTTTAAATACTTTTGCCTGTATTCTCAATTACCCTGCATAAATTTACCAACTTAGTGTCTCAATACCTGGACATTATCATTTAAAATAATTATAAAGGAAAGATAGGGTTTTCCCAATTCAACAGATAGAAATGTTATCTCATAACTCAGTGGGAGTGGAGGTAGTCATGTTTGGTGCACATTTAAAGTAGTGAAATTCTCATTTATCATAGCAAAAAGTTAAGAGGTCTAAAACTGGTAAAGCAAGAAATAGGGCATATTTCAAGCGTCGGCGGTAAATACCAGATGCAGCAGCGGTGAGAGTTGGGACGAGTTGCTCTTGAGGAGCTGGAAAATTGGAGTTGCGGAGAAGAGGGATGGTACTTTCGTATTTAAATACCCTGTATTTTTTAAAGCACGTGAACATATTACTTACTTTGATTTCATAAATACCATCTAGTCATTGGTTCAACTTGCACTGAAATTTATTATCAGGACTCCCTTAATTGTATAAACTTAAACCAAGTGAAACAGCCTCTCCAGGAGCAAACTACAACTCCCAGGCTCCCGCGCGCTGACGAGGTGGTTTGTTCTCGGATTCGAACTACAATTCCCAGAACTCCACGAGCCAAGGTGGGTGGTCCTGGCCGAGGGCTGGACCGCTGTGCGCGTGAGCCTACCTGCGCTCACGCACCGACTGCCGTGCGGGGCTGGCCAGTCGGGCAGGCGCACGGCGGGCACCCGCGAGCCTGGTGGAGGCGCAGCCCGCGCTCCCTGCCTGGGCCTCCCCGGCCGGCAGCAGGCGCTGGGGTGGCTGTGGCCGCGGCGGTTTCGGCCAGAGCTGTTGCCGCAGAGGGCACTCCTGGACTTGGCGGCGGAGGTGGCTTCAGCCCCGCGGAGCCCCGGCTGCGGGTGAGACGCGCGCTAGGGGCTCACGAGAGCTCCGTGATCCGGCCGGGTTTGGAGTTGAGGAATGGGCACCCCCGGACTTCCCCCAGGGGTGGACCACGGGGCGCCGGGCCCTGGGGTGAAGCGGAGCCATGCGGAGTTTGCAGAATGGAGGAGTGACGTGTGCTGCCGGCTGAAGGAGGCGCGGGGGTTGGACCCTGTGGGTCCTGGTGCCGCGAGCCCGGGCGTACGCACTGAAGCCCTTAGCTCGGGGCAGGCACTGGCAGCGGGTCCCCACGCCCTTTGCTTGGGAGATGGAGGAGCGCAGGAGGCGCAGGTGGTGAGGAGCCAGGCCAGGTGCGCAGAGGGGGCCTGGGCCTCCGAGCTCACTTTGAAGGCAGTACCTGGACGCCTGCAGCTGCTCCCTGGGCTACTTGGGGTTCAGAAGGGCACCTACTGGGTGTCCTGTGACAAGAGCTTGCCACAGCCTGCTTGACAGTGCCCGGGTAGCCTCTGAAGGAGAGATCCAATGGGTTCCCTGCCCCATGAGTGTAGGAACCCGTCGCCTGGTCTCTGATGGGAATCCTCTGCCAAAGTCTGGGGTCCTTGGACGGTGAGCGCCCAGGATCTGCTTACTTTATGTCAACCAACCCGCAAAGCCTACTCTTGAGAGAAGGGAGGCCCCGTATGGGAAGGGTTATGGGGTGAGCTTGATAGAACTTAATGGCAAAGAGCACAGATAGAACTGGGTTCACCAACCGTTTACTGTTACCCGGGTGGAAATTCAAATCCTGACCCTCATTTACCTGCTGGATGCCTTTAAACAAGTCACTTACCCTGTCTGAGCCTGTTACTTCCTCTGCAGAATGGGAACAAAGTACCTCACAGGGTTGCTGCGAGGATTAAATGAAATAATGCCACACACGTCCTCAGCCAGTGTCTGAGTGACTGCTCCACGTCTGTTAGCGCTTGTGGTTGCTAATGATGGAGATTGTTAGAAGCGGGATCAGAACCCAGGTCCGTCTTCGTACTGGATCTAGCTGCCCTCTCGGGCTCACACGGACCTTTGAGATCTTCCCGTTCATCCTTCCACATTGCAGATGAGGAGTCCGAGTTCCCATTGGTGGCAGAGGCAGGAAAGAACACAGGTCCCCTCTTCCCAGGGAGAGCCAGCCCATCACTTCCTGAATCTTGGGCCCCCAGAGGGTGGGGAGAAGCGGAGAGTGGGGATCCTCAGCTAAGAGGAGGATAGGGTGCTGGTGGCCGTGCGAGCATCCTGGTGGCCTTGACGTGGTGGGGTGTCAAGGCAGCTGCGGCTCTTTTTGAACTGACCTTCTAGTGAGCAAGTTCTTGCTCTAAGCCTTGCTTCAGAAAAAAATTAGCAGTAAACAAAGGCTTCTAGTGAATGTATTGAGCTAAGTGGAAAATTAAATTGCCAAATGCTCCATTCTCCCCAACTCCTCATCTTTCTCCATTTGGTGTTCAGTCGATACTCTCCCCTCGGACTTGGCTTTTTAAATAGAATGAAATGGTGAATGGGAAAGAGGAAATCCTCTAACGTCACCATAGGCTTTGGGGTCGGCCTTGAGTTCAAATCCCAGGCCAATGACGTCATAGCTGTGCAACACCGGGCAATTCGCTTCACGCTGAGCGGATTCCCTCGAATGTGAACTGGGATTGCTGAGACCTGTTCTGGGTTTGTGAGGGAATAAATGAGATAATTCACATAAAGGACTAAACATTGTGCCTGGCATAGAGTAAGAGCCAGTGAATGGGAGTTGTCATATCATAATGATTAATGATAATATTAATAATCAGGCACCGTGCTTTGCCTATGTTGTCTCTTTGAATTCACAGAACCACCCTGTGAAGTGAGTGTAACTGTGTGTAACTCCAGAAAATGGAGGCTTGCAGGGGTTAAGAACTGGCTCAGGCAGTCACAGAAGAACAGATACTACATGATACCACTTTTTCAATGAATCTAAAATAGTCAAACTCATAGAAGCAGAGGATGGGATGGTAGTTGCCAGGGGTTGCGAGAAGGGAAGCAGGAAGGTATTGTTAGTCAAAGGTATACGAAATGACGAAATCCTAGAGATCCACTGTATGGCATGGTGCCTGTCATTAACCATACTGATATATTATTATATACTTAAATTTTGCTTGGAGAATAATCTTAAGTATTTTATCATAAAAAAATAGTAATAATAAGCGGGCAGAAGGAAACTCTTAGAGGTAATGGATAGGTTTATGGCATAATAGATTATGGTGATGGTTTCACAGATGTGTACTGATCTCTGGACGCATCAAGTTGTATACATTAAGTGTGTACAGCTTTCTGTATGTCAGAAAGAATTGGTCTGGGGTCATGCTGCTGCCGAGTGACAGGACAGGAGCTCACATCCTGGCATCCCAGCTCCAGAGCTGGTGCCATTTAATTCCGCTCAGTGGTCTTTGCAGCTTTTAAGGCGCCACTGCGTCTTGGGGCAGACCTGGGCAGCCTCCAGCGTTGCAGCAGGGAGTGTTCTCATACTACCCTCTGCAGCCTGGCTGCCTGTTTCCTGTCCCCATCCGAGGGCCAATGAGACTGGAGGGGGTTCCTCCACCAGGCGGGTCTGGGGGAGGCCGTGTGAGCAGGAGGCAGCCAAAGCAAGGGCTCACGGGGCTGGAGGAGGGTGCAATCCCAGTGAGACCTAGAGAGCTTGGTTATGAGAAGAATCGATCTCGCTTAAGGGCCAGAAAGAGTCTCTGAGCTGCGTTCTTCTCTGGGCCCGATCTCTGCTTTTGGATGGGGGGCTACCCACGAGCCGTGTACTGGAGGAGAAGGAGCCTTGGATGGAGCCAGCATGCCACAGCTTTGTCGTTGGCTGCCTGTGAGAGCTCACACTGCCTCTCCAGACCTCTTTTGTAAACTAAAGAGTTGGAACAGATCATTTCTAAGAGCTTTTTTAGGTCTAAAAAAGCAGGATTTTGTCATTCTAAATTGGTGCCTTAACCCTCTCCGCATAGCACCTGGCAGGTGCTATAACAAATGATCACAGCAGGGTGCACTCAGACTTCCCCTGAGGGACAGAGGGGCCACAGCTCCCTGAGCTGCCTGCCGTGGGGGTATGTCTGTGCCTGGCCGGGTGAGGAGTGATTACACAAAGGAAGCCTTGGGTTGCTAAGTTACAGCAGAGGGCCTGTGGGTCTGCGTTTCCAGAGGCATCCACACCTGCTCTGCGCCTGAGTGCTTAAAACTCATTGCTCTGAGGTCTACCCTTCTTCTGTCACCAGCTGTCCCTGCGAGTCTGGTGGCAGACGAGCACAGTCCTTGAGAATGGGCCTCTGGAGTCAGACCCAGGTTCTCATCCTAGTGCCCCTGCTCTGCTGTCAGACCCAGAGCAAGCCGCTTAATGCCACTAGGCAAGAGTGTTTTTCATACTAAAAGAAAATGGAAATAATACTAGGACCTGCACTGGAGGGCTTTTGTGAGGCTTACATTGAAAATGGCAGGAAAAGGCCTAAGGGCAGTGCCTGGCACAGAGTGGGTACTCAGTAAAGTGAGACCCTCCGCCCTCCGCCCAGAGGAGGCCCAGCATTCCGCATTTCTGACTTCCCAGGTCATGCTGGTCCTGGGTCACACGGTGAGTCCTGCTTTGGAGGACCCATGACAAGGCCCCTCCCTACTGCGGAGTTGCCGTCACAGGCTGGTCTTGTTTTGCTGGACCACCTCCAGGCAGGGACTCCCAGGGTGCTGCTGATCCCACTACGTTTAAGCAGCTCTAACCCTTAGAGAAACGCTCTTCCCGCCCACCGCGCCAGACTCCCCTCCCTGTGACTTCTTCCGCAGGCCCTGGACCAGCCCACACAGCTGTGCTAGGGGCAGGGACAGAGTGGCAGCCAGCTGCCGGGAATTAGGTGTACCCAAAGTCCATGCTTAGGCCTGGGGGCCGGGGTTGCAGGTGTCACCCTCATGCATGAGTCACCATCATGCACATGTCCCTAGCCAGGTAGAAAGGGTCATAGGCCACCCCTCTGGAGCAGCCACACTCTTGCTACAGCCCCTCAGGTCAGGGGCTTCTCTTCTCCAGGGCAGTGGCCCTACTCCTTCGAGCATCCTACACTGGATAGCGTTTCTTGACCCTTCCTGATCCCGACTGCGCCGTGGAACAGGGTCATTTGCATGGTCAAGCCTGCAGGCTCTGGTCCTCGACACAGGTGCGGAGCCTGAGTGTCATCATGAGGGAACATCAGACAAACCCAAGGCGAGGAACATGCTGGGACATAACCAACCCTGACTCTTAACGTTGTCAAGGCCGCGAAAGTCAAGGAAAGACAGAGGAGCCGCCCCCTAGATTGGAGGAGGCAAGAGGGATGATAACTGGATGCCATGCTTCATCCTGGGTTGGATTCTGGACCACAGAATAGATGCCACGGATTAATAAGTGTCATACCCATATTAACTTCCAGGACTTGTGTCACGTAAGACAATGTTCTCATCCTTAGGAAATACATGCCGAAGTGTTAAGGGCCCCAGGGGCGGGATGTCCACAACTGATTTTTAAATTTTTCGGGAAGGAGAGAAAGACAGATGGGTCGAATTAACAGCTGGCGAATCTGTAGGAGAGTTCTTTGGACGACATGTGCAACCTGTTTTTGTACGTCTGGAATTATTTCCAGATAAAAAGAAGAAAACAATGAGATCCCAGATGCCGCAGCCAGCGCGCCCGGGGTGGGGCCTCGTCGTTGCTTCCCGGGAGCACAACCCGGGGTAGGCCCGACCTCTCTGCGCTTCGGCTTTGCCGTCTATAAAGTGAAGACAGTCATTGTGAAGGGGGGGACCTGGCACCTAGTGATTGGCCAGCATTGCTGCTGCTGCTGCTGCTGCTGCTGCTGCTGCTGCTGCTGCTGCTGCTGTCGTTGTTGTCGTTGTCGTTGTTGTTAGGAAAGGGATGAGTGGAAGATGACACCGTGGTGACGAGGCCAAAGGAAAACCTGAGCCAAGACCTGCCGCCTCCCTCCACTTGCCGATGGTGGTTGCCCGGCTGCCTGGGTGACTGGCCGGGACCACTAGTGACGTGGCTTCACCTGCAGAAGGCTTGGCAGGTGGTCACCTGAGCCCGCAGGGCTCCTCTGGTGAAACCCAGGTCCCCCGCAGCGTCAGCCCCGGCACTCCCCGTGCCTGCCTTGCAGCCTGGGCGCCCCAGATTCCGCTGGGCTGGAATGCAGTGCCCATTCAGCTGCACGGGGCTTCGGGCCTGGCCATCACTGCCCTCGGATGGCGAAGAGCGCAAGGCTTGGTTGCCTCAGGACTTGCTCGGTGGGCAGGTATAACTGGACATAGTGATGCCTGCTGTGGACAGAGATCTGTAGCCAATAGGGACATGTGGAAGCAAAACAGGGACATTCATCTTATCCCTCCAACCGCCAAAATACCTCCTAAACCTTGCTCAAAACTCACCCGCCCCTTCCCTGGCCGGCCCCCGCCCCAACCAGTACAATCTCCTGTCATGCACCTGAGTGACAGGTGAGTGTCCTTCTCAGTAGAGGCTCGCAAGATTCTGTTCCCAGCTGTGTACCTGTTCGTGACCACATGGGTGCGCAGTTGTACTGCGCTGTCATGCCAGAGAGGACCATACAGACAGATCTGACTCGCAAGCGACCCATGGGTGCCAAGCAAAAGCCAGATGACATCAGGGTAGGCTGTGCATTGGGAGGCTGGTGAGAGGGTTGCAGACAAGCCAGTGGGGGCTGGGCTCACCTCTGCTTGACTGTCTCGCCTGTGCCGAGGGCCTCGGCTGTCCTCAGCAAAGCCTGACATCGCCCATCGCGTTAGGGGCGCACGGACTGGAACTCTGTTGCAACCCCCCCTACCCTTTGAAAGAGTTCCATACCCGTTTATTGATAAGGAAGTAGAGTCACAGTCACCAGCTATTAATGTAGGATCAACGTCTTAGCTTTGACCCAGCTTTGCCCTTTATGCAGGAGTGTGAGATATTATCCATGTTAAGGTTTTAGTCTCTGAACTCTTAAGTGTCACGTACGCCGGCTTAATTAAATGTGGAGTGTTACGAGGAGCACTCAGAGAACACCAACATTTTGCCTAAGGGTAAAAACTATTGTCAGAAAACACGAGGCCCTACAAATGTCTGTCTGAGTTTCTCAGTGGCATTGGCGCACATGTAAGTGACCAGCATCCGTTCCCTGTCCTGCTTCTGGTAACGAAAGGAGTGGGAGGCAGCGGGGGAAGAGGTCGTTCTGAGGATGTTTGAGTTGCTGGAACTCGTTTGCTCTTTACCAACTCAACAGCGTGTGAGACACATCAGTGCAGGATGACAACGTCATCCTGGTAACTCAGGCCGCATTTAGGATAAAAGCACTTTCGCATGACAAAGTAGGAATGGCCCATAGAAGTAAAATTGTTATAATTCTTATATAAAATCTTGTCTGGGCAGTGTCTTGGCCTGGGCCCTGCCAGGTCTTCTTCCACCCGGGCCTGGCAGGTGCTGGCTGTCCAGCCCCCGACCTCCACAGTCCTGCTCCTGGACCAGTGAGGAGCAGCTGGCCACAGCAGCCATGCGCTTGGGAACTCAGGTGCATCTGGTAAGGCCAGCAGGAAGGAGGCCTCGCTTTACATGAAAGCCCACGAATCGCGCCGTGGTACCCAGCAGCGGGGAGGCCGGCAGCCCCGGCCCTTCCTTGGGCCTGCACGTCTTCCCTCGATTTGAATAGTTGCCAGAAGTTACAAATTAGCACATTTCATATTGCAAGTGGATTGCTAGCTTTTCTGGAGAGACCAGCGGAGGAGTGTTAGGAACTGGATTGTGCTTCCACAAAATCATATGTTCAAACCGTAACCCCCAGTGTGACCGTATTGGGAGACAGGGCCTTTAAGGAGGTGATTATGGTTAAATGAAGTCGTAAGGTTGGGGCCCTAATCTGATAGGGCTGGCATCCTTATGAGAAGAGGAAGAGAGACCGGAGGCCTCACTCTGTCCACGCACACACACGAGACACGGCACATAGTGAGAAGGCGGCCGTCTGCAAGCCAGGGACAGAGGCCTCAGGAGAAACCGGACCGGCTGACACCTTGCCCTTGGACTTTTAGACTCCAAAACTGTTGCGAAAATAAATTTCTGTCGTTTAAGCCACCGGCCTATGGCAGCGCAAGCAGACTAATGCACACAGGCACCACCAGGCGGCTCTCCTGCCAGGCCTCGCTAGCCTGGGCTTCCGCCTGGGGGTTGGGTCTGCGCGTCACACAGCCCACCCCTGGCCTCGCTCTCCCCGTTGGCTCTTGGCCCCAGAAAGCATGTGAGTTTGTCCCTCCTGCTCTAGGCCTGGAGTTCCTGGAGCTTTTACTCCTTATCAGAACTTATGCCTGTGAGAAAGACTTTTCTGTGCCAGTGTCTGGAGCTGGCCGGCACCCCCGGAAGTGGAGCCTGGACCCAGTGCCAGATGCCCAGACGCGGGTGGTGAACCCCCATGGCAGGCGGCCCCTGCCCCCGCCCCAGCCACCAGCGCTTCCTGGGTCTGCAGGGGTGAGAGTGTCATGGACACCTTCTTCCAAGTGCTGCTGGGAACAGATGAGATTCTAGAAAGGGAGATTGGCCGAGTCCGTGGCAATCTGATAATATTCAGCTGCTCCAGACGCTGTGTGAAGCAGGGGCTGAGTTGGCAGCATCCTTGTCTACCTATTTCTAAACTGCTTTCTAAGGCGCGTTTTTTATCCCTCATTCATTTCTTTTTGCCTTTTCTTTTGAAAAATATTCCAGCTCTAGCATGCTTAGTCCAGGCTGAGACACTAAGCTCTTTGTGCCTCATACCAGCTGGATCCTAAATCTGGTGCCCCAGGTAGAGGAGGCAGAGAATTATGAAGTGATGACATCTGAGTCTCCCGGACGGCCTTGGACTGCCGAGAAGATGAGGTCCAAATGGTGCCTGGGCTGTTCGCGTATGACCGTGCGCACACGCGCCACGTTCAAATCCTGACTCCGTTCCATGCACACTCAGGGATCTGGGTCACATTTACTTAGCTTCTCCTGGCCTCTGCGTCCTCAGGGGTAAGACAGGGAGAATATTAATGGTGCTTTGCACTGCCTCCATTACTGCTCCAAAGCAGGCCTCCCCTCCTCCTTGACGGCCTTGTCACCTCAGGTATTAGCCACCTCTTGTCACCTCTGCCACAGTGAACACCTTGAGGACAGGGGTGTCATTTTCATTTGTGTGGCTCTCGCACATACCCTAATTAGGCTGACGCAGAGCCTCACGCCTCGTCCTCTCCATGTCCTCCTAAGTCTTTAGACTCAGGTTTATGACTAAATGTAGCTAGAGATAAATACAGATAACCTCTCACCCCCTTACCTTCATTTAGGTGGGGTCCGCAAAACGTTGAGGACGGCTTGCCGTGGCACCCATGCTGGTGCTGCCCCCCAGGGGAGCACCCCTGCTACAGCATTCATGGCCACCTCCCATTCTGCTCGGTTGGTGGCTCTGCCATGTTGGCATCTGACCGAAGCCGGTAGTCAAGAGAGTGAACACGGGAATCCCGGAACCTTTGTCAGGAACGACTCCGGGCACGGCTTCTCACCACGCACCACAGAGCGAGGCCTCCGCGGGCGTCTTCCGGGGGGACTTCCTCTGGGGGTCTGTTCAGAGTTCGCTTCTTTGCTGGGAGACGGGAGCTCCGGGCAAGTGCTGTCTCCGTGTCTTGTAAGCCCTGCAGTCTCGTTCTGTCTTAGCATGGGCTTCCTCCCCTGCTCCTTACCTCTCCTGGGAGAGGGTCTGCCGCACCAGACCAGCCTCTGACTGGGGCAAAGTGACCCGACAGGTAGCTTGAGACATGAGAGGTCTGGTCATAATACCTGGAGGACAGACTCTTCCTCTCCCAGGTCTCCCTGCTCAGAAGCAGGTTCTCTGGGAGAGAGAGGATTAAGGATGGCAAGTGACGGGGAGGCAAGTTCCAGCTTCGCTTTTGAGATTTCGAGGTCTTGGGCAAGTGTGCAAAGTTCCTAGAGCACGTGCAGAGACAGATGGCTGAGGGGTCGGGGGAGCGCCCACCAGCGCAGAGCGAGGTACCTCGTTGTCTGGGATTCTGGCCTCCACCCATTTCAGCAGGTCCAGGTGTCAAAGGCACAGAGGCCTTCAGTCTGAAAGAGCCCTTATCGTCCTGGGGAGGCTCTTGGTACATGGAGTGGCCCCGAGCAACTGGTCTGACGTCAGGACTGAACAGACAGCATGCCCGCCCAGCCAGTCGGACTAGCCGCAGTCCTGCTGAAGGCAGCGGCCCGGCTGAGTGTCTTTCTCAGTCTCCAGGGCCAACGACGGCTGCCCAAGTTCTCTCTCCCTACTCCCGCTCTGTCGTCGCTGAGGCTAGCAACCTCTCCAGGTGCTGGCAGACCCAGGAGCAGTGAACCAGGCCTGGAGGAAGGGGATGACCCAGGCACTGAGCATTTTGGTCCATTCGTTCACCATTTTGAATTTTCCTCCTAGGGACTTGTGTGTTTGTTGTCCAGGAACATTTTGATACGGTGATGGGGAAAGGCCTCTTTTATTGGGGTCTGACAGATGTACTCTTCACCTCCATCTGTCATCTCTTGAAAACCTTTCTGAGGATTGTGCCTGATCCTTCAGTTCTACGGGCTTATGCAGGCTGCTGCAGAGCAGTGGGGGCAGGAGGGGACCCAGCGTGGTCTGTGGGACACAGACTGGAAGGACTCTGTAGGAACCGTGACTGCTGATCGCGTGTGGGCTTTCTCCTCCCCACTCGAGCACTTCCCAGCAGGTAAAGGCCAGGCGGCTCTCCATCTGTCTCCACCTGTCTCCACAGTGGCAAAGGACCACAGTATCTATGTTAATTACCGTTGCCCTAGAAACAGATCCTGAGACAAGGATTCAAGTGCAAGTAGATTATTTGTGCTCCTTCCCAATAGACATAAATAAGAGGAGTGGGCACGTTAGACAGGGAAGGGAGAGGGGGTGTGCACCGGGCCTTTACCGCTGTGGGTGACTGCTTAGCCCTTCGGGAGCTCTGGAAGCCCATCACGCCTGAGCTCTCCCACCTGGGGAGGGTGGCTGTGCATCAGCTCCCAGCGGACATCTGGGCAGGCTACCTGGCTTGTAAGTGGTCCAGTTAGAAACCCAGGCAGTCAGACCTCCGGGCCCCATGCTTTAACGGCACACCGTTTATTTCTAGCAAAATGTTCTGTCCATCCCCAGCGAACCTCTCTTTCCACATTCCCCCTTGGAAGGGTAACTGAGAGCCCAGAGCACCCAGCAGGCCCAAGATCAGTGGGTCAGCTGCTGCACACACAGCCCCCTGGGTTCAGAGGAACCCTGGCCTGCTTCCTGCCTGGGGCCCCTGTCCCACACCCCCGCCTGCTGCCACGCCTTCCTTCCCCACAAGGACACAGGGTAGGGGCAGGTCGCACAGTGCTCACTGGAGAGGCCCTGAGCGCCCCAGGCCGAGGCACCTGCTCAGGATGGAGGCGGGGCTTGCCTCACTGCCCTGGGGGGGCAGCCTTCTGAGATTCCCCGGGTGCATCTGTTTTAGATTCGGCTTCTATGGGGAGCTGCTCCTGTCTGTGCGCAGAGCACAGGGCGCACCAGCCCTGCTGCAGGCTCCTGCCTCTCGCCTGGCCAGGGACGGCTGCATTTCACTGTTTTCTCAGTATCGGTTTATTACCCATCCACTCTCCAGAATTCTGCCATTCATAATAGGGGTTTACTGGACTTTTTACTGTTTGCCTTTCTTGGCCAAAGCAAGTTATGTGACCAAGCCCAGAGTCAGGGCGCAGGGGTCTGTACTGCCCGGTGGAAGCAGCGAGGCTGGGGAGGATGAGGGCTTTTGGACAGCGGTCGAATCACCATAGTACTGATGCGCAAGGTGGCGCGCAGATGCCTTGCTGTAGCTGGGGGACAGAGCCCAGCGCGGTGCCCAGAACAGGGCGGGAGCTTGCGATGACTCCGGACAGACCGTGCCAACGCCTGTCTCTCTCCCTTCCCTTGCAGGCTTTCGCCGGCGCCCAGGGCACCCGCGGGGATGGGGAAAGCCCGCCGGGCCCGCGGCGCTTCCCAAGGGCCGGCATCTCAGTAGCGCCCCCCGGTGGCATTAGGATGCACCTCTCGGCGGTGCTGAACGCGCTGCTGGTGTCGGTGCTGGCGGCTGTCCTGTGGAAGCACGTGCGGCTGCGCGAGCATGCGGCCGCGCTGGAGGAGGAGCTGGCCGCGGGCCGGCAGGCCCCCGAGGCGGCCGCGGCGGCGCTGCGGGCCGACTACCCGCGCGCGCTGCAGGCCCTGACGGAGGGCGGCACCACCATGGTGTGCACGGGCCGCACGCACACCGACCGCATCTGCCGCTTCCAGTGGCTCTGCTACTCCAGCGAGGCGGAGGACTTCATCTTCTTCCACGGCAACGCCTCGGTCATGCTGCCCAACCTGGGCTCGCGGCGCTTCCAGCCAGCCCTGCTCGACCTGTCCACCGTGGACGACCACAACACCCAGTACTTCAACTTCGTGGAGCTGCCGGCCGCCGCCCTGCGCTTCCTGCCCAAGCCCGTGCTCGTGCCCGACGTGGCCCTCATCGCCAACCGCTTCAACCCCGACAACCTCATGCACGTGTTCCACGACGACCTGCTGCCGCTCTTCTACACCCTGCGGCAGTTCCCCGGCCTGGCGCACGAGGCCCGGCTCTTCTTCATGGAGGGCTGGGGCGAGGGCGCGCACTTCGACCTCTACAAGCTCCTCAGCCCCAAGCAGCCCCTCCTGCGGGGCCAGCTGAAGACCCTGGGCCGGCTGCTGTGCTTCTCCCAGGCCTTCGTGGGCCTCTCCAAGATCACCACGTGGTACCAGTATGGCTTCGTCCAGCCCCAGGGCCCAAAGGCCAACATCCTCGTGTCTGGCGTTGAGATCCGGCAGTTCGCCCAGTTCATGATGGGAAAGCTGAACGTGAGCCGCACAGGGGCCCCCCAGGGCGAGGAGTACATCCTGGTCTTCAGCCGCACCCAGAACAGACTCGTCCTGAACGAGGCCGAGCTGCTGCTGGCGCTGGCGCAGGAGTTCCAGATGAAGACAGTGACGGTGTCCCTGGAGGACCATGCCTTTGCAGACGTCGTGCGGCTGGTCAGCAACGCCTCCATGCTGGTCAGCATGCACGGGGCGCAGCTGGTCACCGCCCTTTTCCTGCCCCGTGGGGCGACCGTGGTTGAGCTCTTCCCGTACGCCGTCAATCCCGACCACTACACCCCTTATAAGACGCTGGCCACGCTGCCTGGCATGGACCTTCACTACGTCGCCTGGCGGAACATGGTGCCAGAGAACACAGTCACGCACCCCGAGCGGCCCTGGGACCAGGGGGGCATCGCCCACCTTGACCGGGCGGAGCAGGCCCGAATCCTGCAGAGCCGCGAGGTCCCGCGGCATCTCTGTTGCCGGAACCCCGAGTGGCTCTTCCGCATCTACCAGGACACCAAAGTGGACATCCCATCCCTCATGCAAACCATACGGCGTGTGGTGAAGGGCCGGCCAGGCCCGCGGAAGCAGAAGTGGACAGCCGGCCTCTACCCGGGCAAGGTGCGCGAGGCGCGGTGCCGGGCGTCGGTGCAGGGCGCCTCCGAGGCCCGCCTCACGGTCTCCTGGCAGATCCCGTGGAACCTCAAGTACCTGAAGGTGAGGGAGGTGAAGTACGAGGTGTGGCTCCAGGAGCAGGGGGAGAACACCTACGTGCCTTACGTGCTGGCCCTGCAGAACCACACCTTCACGGAGAACATCAAGCCCTTCACCACCTACCTGGTGTGGGTCCGCTGCATCTTCAACAAGATCCTCCTGGGACCCTTTGCAGATGTGCTTGTGTGCAACACGTAGCGAGCGTGCTGAGGCCAGGCCTCCGGCCGGTGGCTCCTGCAGCTCAGTGTCTCTGGGCCCACCAGCCCCCCTGTGGTGGCATCTGGAAATCGTTTGTTTATTTATTGAGCAGTCCTGCCCCTGTGCCTCTGTGTCTTCTTGCTGCATCTGGGGTTCACAGCCCTCCTCTGTGCGCTGGTGCCATGGGACCCCCATCCCTACCCCCTTTTCGCATCCTGAGCATCCATACCCCTGGAGAAGGTCCTTAGGGGGAGGAGAAGGAGGATAGGAGGGGGAGGAGGAGGAGAAGGAAGAGGAAGAGGGAAGGAAGGAAGGAAGGAAGGAAGGAAGGAAGGAAGGAAGGAAGGAAGGAAGGAAGAGATTCCCGAGGAACCTCTTGGACTGAGTGACCATGCTTTTCCCTCCCGAGTCTTTCTGGTTGGTACCCAAGTTTCTAGACTGCGAGTACTGGTGATGATTTGGGCAGGTGGTTTGTCAGCTTCCATCACCATGAAATTAACCTGTAGCCCAGTGACGATGTGTTTGGAACATTCATTAAATGATTATAAATGTCTTGGTCAAGTCTTTTTATTGGACACTAGGAAGGGGGGCTGGGAGTCAGTACCAGAAACCCTTTAATCTTGATGGTCAGCCAAGGAGATGAGGCAGTGGGAAGGCGTCAAGGACTGGGAAACAGGGCAGACCGGTTGGGTTTCCTCTTGCCTGCTGGACAGATATCTCCCATCTCAGTGGGATAAACGGCAGGAAGTAGGTGGGAGAGGAGAGCGGTCCCCACCAGGGGTTCTAGGCTCAGCTGGACATTCAGACTCACAAGACCACAGTAGACTGTACCTGACATCGGATTCCCTTAGAAGGCCCCGGATGGGATGCTCAGCCTGCCAGCTCTTCTCTTCCACAGGAGATGTCCTCACACTAGTCCAGAGGCCATTGTCCTGCCCTCTCCTCAAGTGACTGCTTAGGAGTGATGAGAGGAGACCCATGTCAATAGTTGGGGGTGGGGGGGTGGGCACTTTGGCTTAGAAGCCCCGTAGGAGCCATTATCTTTTAGACAACTCACAATCATAGTTTCTAGGGTCCCTCAAGGGACATGCCTAGTAATAAGAGTTACCACACTCAGGGAAGCCACGCTGTGGTGTGAGTTCCTTCACAGTCCTGCCGTCCAGATGTAGTTTATCTCTCAGAGGGCATTCTTACCATCAGCAATTTTGCCGAATGCCACGCCTGACACTCTGCCTTCATCTGGCTTCCAAACAGAGCTGGAAGGTTACTCCAGATCAAATTTGTCCCTAGAGAAGGAGAAAGAGTTTTAGCCTTTTCTTCATAGGGAGACCCTGATGCAGGACTGACTCTTGCAAAGGAGAGAGGAAAAGGGGGCCATCAAGGAGGTAGGACCTCCTGAGAGAGTTGCACCGGGCTGGTCAGGAGTTCCTGAGCCAACATTGTCTAAATGAGCGTCCTGGTCACTAGCTCAGAGCCACTGTGGGAAGTGTGGCCTCAGTGCTGGTTCGGCAAGTGGACTCATGGCAAGAGATCTAAGGGGCACCTTTCATGGTCACCATGTGCTTCCATGACATTCCTTTTACCCAGAATGTCTTTCTCCCTAACTGGACCCTCTGTCTGCCACCATCTCAAACCACCATGCGAATGCACACGTAAAGATTCAGTTCTGTCGGAAGTCCCCGACACGGCTGGCAGAAAGAGCCTGCAACCACTTAGCAAACCGTTTGGAAGTTTCTGCTGAAGCTGAACACGTAGCTATCATCTAGCTCAGCAATTCCGCTGCTAGATACATTCCCGAGAAATGAGTGCGATGTCATCAGAAATAACAGGTATAAAATAGTCCCAGCTCTGAATAGCCAAAAACTCAACAACCCAAGTCCGGGTATGTTCATGCAAAGGACACAACAATTTTTAAAAACTGACCTATGGGTACATGGCACAATGTAAGTCTAACAGATACAGAAGCCAGACTCAAAAGAATATATACTCTGATTCCATTTATATGAATCCTGAGACAAGAAAACAAATCTGTGGCGAATGGAAGTCAGAGTCATGGTTACTAGGAAGCAGGTATGATGGATGAACACAGAGGAGCTTGGGAGGTTGAGAATGTCTCGATCTGCGTAATGGTTACACAGTGGCTGTCTGTGCAAACAGTCTCAACCAAGATTAGTGCACTTGGCACACTTTATTGTATGCATGTTATACCTCAGTTAAAAAGAAAAAAAGTAGCTCAAGTGGTAACTTCTAGAAAACCTATGTGTATCTCTTCCAGCCCCCTGATAATTAGACCTGCCACATCCCGCAAAGCCTAGGTCTGTGGCCCTGAGTGCCTGCAGGCTAGATGCTCAGGGTGGGTGTTTTGCATCTGTGGATAGTGACAAAGAAGGAGCTCCCCGAATGGTTCGTTGGTTCAGGAAACAATGGGTTTCTGCCTGTGTCCAAAATCACTTTTTCCACTTTGCAATTCTGCTCTATGTGAAACTTTTTCCTCTTAATGTTGTAACACGAATGCTTTGCCCTGCTGCCTGACATTCTTTGGAAACAAGATTCTGACAGTCTGCAGAACATCCCATTAGTGTAGACTCACAAAGGAGCATCCTATCCTCAGGTCGCAGCATGGGCGAAGCCCGGCACCGGCTCCCCTTTGCTCGCACTGCGTATGTGACAAGCTCTTCTTCTTTTGCTGCTTCTGTCATGTTGAACGTACTTTTTTCATCGATGTTCAGTTGATTTATGGTGAAATGCACAGCTCTTCGGTGAAGCGTTCCAGGAGTTAGACAAATGCATCCATCCACGTCCCCACGTTTGCACATTGCTAAACTTCGGCGATTTAGTCGGCAAGAACTATTTCTTTGTTATTCTATAGGAAGCATTAAGGCGCATTTAACATTAGGGGTATTATTTCTCAATCCTATTTGTCTTAAATCGGCATCTTAACACAGGGACCCATGAAAGGCGCAGGTGAAGATGAGAACGTGAGGGTCTATGAGCTGGGATTCTGGGCTCAGCTCACACGTGGCTCGGACCACCCCTCACAAGTGCTGGCTTCCTCATCTCTAAGTAAAGCTGCTTTGTGTCGAAGGCCAGGCTTCTCCCATCCCCAGGACCCCTGCAACCAAAACCCACCACCTCCGGGGTTCCCTGGGCTTCCATCCGACACCGCCTCCTTCACCCTAAGCCTGTCGGGGGACGGCTCTGCAGCCCAGCACTCTTCCCAGCCCATTACCTTCCACGTCCCTGGGACTCAGGGCCCCCCGTGTTATTTTCCTATAATAACTGAACTCTGCCTCTGATGTCACATGAAGGCTGAGTTTCTACCTAGAGACGTGTTCCTCTCTGATCAGCTTCCTTGGAGACTCAGCGATTCTTCTCTTGTTGGTTAGACAAAAGCAGAGGAGTCACAGATGGCCGTGGCTCTCATCCACCCACCCCAAAAACCTCCAGTCCCTGTACCCAAACTCCCTACCAGACCCCATCCCCCAAATGAGCATTTCCTGAGCAGTGCCAACCAGAACCCCAGCTGGGCCAGGAGAGGCCTTGGATAGCACTGCCGCTGGGCCAGGGAGGGAAAGGAGGTAAAGAGGAAGGGGAGAGGGACGGGAGGAAGAACAGGCTGTCCCTCAGAGCGATCATAAGAAATCCGAAAGAGGAGAAGAAAGGCCAGCGTCCATGGAAAAGCAAAAACCTGAGAGACGGCCCTCACCTGCGGGCAGTCCGGGAGTGGAGACTGCAGGAAGTGTCTTACCTGAGTTGGCCCGTGAGCCTCGGGGGTTCAGGTGGGGATCGCCCACTCGTCCGAAGGCCCTGGCTGAGGGGAAACATCGCAGGCCGAGGGGAGACATCTCGGGATGTTTACAGCGGTCCCCCGCCTGCCCGTGTCTCCCATGCCCTCCCCGACTCAGGCAGAGCCAGTCCTCTGAGCCCTCCGGCCCACAGTGCTGCGCTCACACTTCCTGCATCCTCGGTTACAGGGACCGCGCTCACCAAACAGAGCTCCGAGGCACGCGTTCTGACCACCAGATGGAATATGTACAACTGGGCCTGTCTCCAAACATCTGGAACATGTGGCCGCCACAGCACACGGCCTCCGTTCCTTCCAAATTGTACGTTCTCTGGAGAAATTTGCTCAATAAGATTTATGGAATGAGGGAGAAAGGGAGGGAGGAAGGAGGGAAGGAAGGAAGGAAGGAAGGAAGGAGGGAGGGAGGGAGGGAGGGAGGGAGGGAGGGAGGGAGGGAGGGAGAGAGGGAGGGAGGGAGGGAGGGAGGGAGCTGTAGGGGTGGGAGCAGAGGCTCTGGTGTCAAATGGGCCTGGGTTCAAATCCCACCTCCACCTATTACCTGCTCTGTGACCTCAGGCAAGTGACTCAACCTCTCTGAGCCTCAGTTTCCTTTTCGGTCAAATGGGACTTGTTTCGGAGGTTTGCAATAAGGAGCATAGGTAAAGCTCTTGGTAGAGCGGAGGCCACCATCCTTATTTAGTTCACACCAGGTGGTGCTCCCCAGGTTCACGGTCGGCCTCTGCCGCTTCGTCCATACGGCCTCAGGCAAGTCGCTCTCTCCCCGGTTGCCATTCTTCATCTGTAGCGTGAGGAGCATACAGCTGGGGTTGTCGTAAGGCGTTCAGGAAATTATCTGTGTAAAGCCCTTAGCATCCTGCCTGGCTTGTGAAATTGGTTATTACGGCTCCAGAATGCTGCGCCCAAACCCTGGAAGCCAGATGTGATTCAGAAGTGTGACTTGTTCAGATACAGAAAGGTAATAAGGTGCATATACCGGGTGCTACGCGATCTTCCCAGCAGAGGCTGAGGTTGCACCCAGTAACTGAACACATCGGTGTCCCCGCAGTGAAACGTATGAATTTGCACGCGGCATGGGACACGAGTTCTGGCACCCCGCGTATGAAAAAGCTTTTGATTTTCAGAGTTTGGGGATTGTCGGAATTGCAACTAGGAAGTTGGGAACCTCTGTTAACATCATCAGCCTCTCCCGCTTGAAATTCCATTATTTTCCTGGGAATAGACATTGTGGGGTGAGGCGTAAAGGAAAAGGGTCAGGCCTGGGGTGAAGCCAGCTGGGCAGCATGGTGGCCAGCTATCGGGGTGGCCTCACTGGAACCCTTCGGCCAGCCTCTTTCTGAAGTCTGCTTAGCCTGCAGCTGAGAAGGCGCCCCTACCCCCGCCCTCCGACACCCTGTACTGCAGACTCCTCGCAGCTCCTGCCCTTGAAGCCTCTTTAAGGTTGATGGGAATGTCCTGATTCACCGTCCCTGGCAGCTTGCTTTGCTTGGCGCACCATTCTCATTCCAGAGAGAACGGCTAGGGGAGGCCCTGGGCCAGCAGCACACTGAGGCTGACAGTGTTTTTTGAAAGGATAAAAAGCAGCTGGAGTTTCAAGTTTGCAGGAAAGGCGCATTTCGGAGACTGGGCAGACTTTAACAAGCAAACATCAATGGGCAGAGAGCCAAATGCAAGTGAATGTGCTTGGCTACGTCTCCAATCTCCCTTTGCAGCTCCACATTTCAGGGAACCAGACCCACCTCACCATCAGCTCTGAATCCAAAGGGATTAGAGCGAGTGGGGCTTTCGGAGCGGCTGGGGCTGCGGTGCGAGCGCCTGGTAGTGGTGGCCTTGGCTCCAAACGTGGCAGCACAGCTCCTGCCTGGGTGTGCATTCTGGCCCGTCTAACCTGCAAGCTGGGTGACCTTGAACAAGTTACTTAACCCCTCTGTGCCTCATCTGGAAAATGGAGATAATAACAATGACACCCACCCATGAGGCTGTGGTGAGATTAAATGTTTTGAACCATGCAAACCACTGTCGCATGCCTGGCACATAGTCCTCACTCGATAACTGTTGGTAGTTATTATAGTGGGTGCTCAGTCAACATTTGTCAAATGCTAGCCATAAAGTGGCCAAGCCCAGACCTGAACCCATAGCTCCTTTGTTCGAGTCCAGTCCTGGGAAAGGTAAAACTAGAAAAAAAAAAAAAAAAAAGTAAGGATACACACACACATACACACACACATCCTTGAAATTTATATGTGTGTGTATAATTTTTTAAAGACTTTCTGAGGCAGAAGGCGGGGGACTCAAGGGACACCCATTGAGGAACGGCACATTGAGTGGCCTGAGCCCTCCAGTTGGAACCATTCTCAGCTGATGAGTAGCTGGGGTAGGGACTGGGCTGGACCCAGGAGTTCTGTGAACTTGGGCGGTGCTGGGCTTGGGGACCCCTGTACCCCATCTCCACCTCCCCCTCCCCAGAGGAAGAGGTCAGTGTTGAGGTGAGTTCCTGGAGATGGTGTCTCTGCTGGGCGGGCTAAACAGGGAGAGCTGGGCCTTGTCCGATGGTGCCACAGGCGGTAGATACACACTGGGCAGCCTGGGAGGGGCCGCACAGTGCCCGCTCCTGCATCCTCCATCCTACGCCCAGCGGGCCTCTTCACATCAGGACACAAACGTCCTTGCTGGAAGTGTGGGGACTTCCTCACTGACAGAAAGTTTCTGGCTTGATACCTTCAAAGAGAAACTACACACACACACACACACACACACACACACACACACACACACCACTACCACAACCACACACCAGCCAACCCACCCACCTTCTGAGCAGATGTCCCCTCCTTGTCCACTCAGCCACCCAGACCTACTTCCACATAAAAAAATATCTGTGGTGGGATATGCCTCCCGGCAGGGTGCTGGCCAGCTGCCTTCACCTAGATTACCCCCTAACTTTGCTTAAGCCTCCTAGTCAAGTGGTATGAAAATAAAGACCACCCGGACAGTGGCTGTTTATTCAGAGCTTGCTCCGGCGAGGGAGTCAGCACCCTTCGACAGAGACAGAGACAGGCAGGGGAGTGGGGTGGCTTTCCAGCAGCAAAGGGATGCCCTGACTGGAGGCTGTGGGCATGGGGAGGCTCTAGGCGGTACCTAGACGTGAGGGAGGCATCTCATGTGACTGGGGAGGGGAGCGCACCTGGCTTTCTCTGGTTCATTCTGACAGGGGAGCGAAGCTGAAAAATAGTGAAGCTGGCAGTGACTGACCAAGGTTTGACCGTTCTGGGCTGACTGCCGCAGATGTTGTGGTTTGAGCTCCTGGGCTAAGGATAAAAAGAAACGTTCTTAGCTTAATGAAAGATACGTATCAAAACTATTTCTTCAAACCTCGTAACACCCAATGGTGCAGCTCTGTAGGTGTTCTCGCTGACGTCAGGACTAAGATGAGGATGCTTGCTGTCGGTGCTGTTATTCCTCCAGAGAGCAGCAGAGGCAGCAAACACAACTGAAGATGTTCACACGCGCACACGCACGTCTATGAAAGAAAACGCAAAATCGACATTATTTGAAAGTATTCATTTCTAAAGCCTCTTCAATAAATGGTGCTGGGAAAACTGGAAAACCACATACAAAAGAATGAAACTAGACTGTTGTCTATCGCCACACACCAAAATTAACTCAAAATGGATCAAGGACATGAATATAAGACCTGAAACAATAAATTGCATAGAAGAAAACATACGAACTAAACTCATGGATGTTGGATTTAGAGAGGATTTCATGAATTAGGCCTCAAAGACAAGGGAAGTAAAAGCAAAAATAAATCGATGGGACTACATCAAACTAAAAAGCTCCTGCACAGCAAAAGAAACTGTCAACGAGCAAAAAAACAACCATCCAAATAGGAAAATATATTTGCAAGCAATGCCTCCGATAAGGGCCTAATATCTAAAATATACAAAGAACTCATACAATTCAATAACAACAAAAAACAAACAATCCAATCAAAAAATGGGCAGAGGACCTGGCCAGATACTTCTCCCTAGAGGACATACCAATGGCCAGCAAACACATGAAAGGATGCTCAATATTGCTAGCTATTAGGGAAATGCAAATCAAAACCACAATGAAGTACCATCTCACACCTGTTAGAATAACTGTTATCAACAGGACAAGTAATAACAAATGTTGGAGAGGATGCAGAGAAAAAGGAACCCTCATACACTGCTGGTGGGACTGCAAATTGGTATAGCCACTATGGAAAACAGTATAGAGATCCCTCAAAAAACTAAGAATTGATCTACCATATGATCCAGCAATTCCTCTACCAGGTATTTACTCCAAAGACTTGAAAACTCATATCTAAAAAAATATTTGCACACCAATGTTCATAGCAGCATGATTTGCGGTGGCCAGGACATGGAAGCAACCAAAGTGTCTTCCAATAGATGATCGGATAAAGAAGCTGTGGTACATATAAACAATGGAATATTACTCAGCCGTAAGAAGAGATGAATTACTGCCATTTATGACAACATGAATGGACCTTGAGAGAATCATGCGAAGCGAAATAAGACAGAAAAAGTTGAAAACCACATGATATCACTCATATGTGGGATATAAAAGCAAATATTTGATGACGGAAGGAAATCTACTTGGGGTGGTAAACACACAATGCAATATAGATACAACTGACTGTTGAATGATACACTTGAAACTTATTTAATTTTGTTAATGAATGTTTCCCCAATAATTTTTAACTTAAAAAAATAAAAATAAAGTATTATTTTCTATTTTAAATCTCTAGGATATTCATCCAAAAACCTATCTAGAAAAAAATCAAGTCAAGAAAAATAACTCATTCTGAACATCAGTAAAAATGATAAAATATCTTTAAAATGAGCTTATTTTTTGAAGAAAATTTTAAAATGTTACTGGAAGTTTAAAGATTAATAGATAAATCATGACCCTAATGAGAGCACTCAATATTACAAATGAATCCGATACTACTAATTAACCCATAAATTCATTATAATCCCAATCGAAACACTAATGAGATTTTAGGGACAATGAGAGGGCACGGCAGGCTGCATAGATTGACACTATTATATTAAAAGAAATGCACAAACATAGCAAAGAATTAAAGTAAATAAAAAGATGAGAACTTGCCCTACCAAATAAAAAATGAGATAATTTTAATTTAAAAGATGTCATACTGATACAGAAAACGAAAAACTATCAATGCAACAAAATAGGGAATTCAGTATACTTACTGCAAGAGTATGCTTTCAGATCTGCAGAGAAAAGGTAGACTATTGAATAACGATGTTGGAAAAACTGACTATTTGGGGAGGAAACAAAACTTCAGTCAGATTCCTACCTCACTTGATTCTCAGATAAAATGTTATATGGATTTAGAGTGAGTATAAAAGAAATACTATATAAGTACTAGAATAAAACAGAGGAGATTATTTCAATAATTTTGAAATAGTGACAGCCTCTCTAAGAAGGCATGAAACTCAGGAGACTTAAAGGGAGAGACAGATTTGAGTACATAGAAAAAATTTTCCACTTGGCAAAAGACTCCACAAATAATGTCAAGACAAATAACAGGCTGGAAGAAACAGCCCGGCCTGGGCAGCGCGGGGCTCACAGGTCCTCCTCCCTGAAGAGAGTCAGGTTGTGCTTCCGGATGTGTTCCAGCAGGACCTGTCCTCGCTGCTCCAGGGTCCGGAGAGCCTGCTTCAGCCCCTGTCGCCCGCCTTGGCTTTCCCAGAACACCGGGTCCGTCTGCAGCGACTTGAGCAGCATATTCCGTTAGTTAGTTTACAATATAACTAACGGAAAAAAGATTGATTACACTAATTAGATTCGAGGCTCTCTAACAAATTAACAATGAAACAACAAATATCTCAAGAGAAAATAAAGTACAAGTGACTGGTAAATAATTGGAAAGATAACCTCAACAGTGCTTAAGGGAATACAGTTAAAAAAAAAAAATAAGTTTCCCCATCGGTTGAATAAAAAAGAAAAATTTGAGGATTGCCAAGAGTTGGTGAGGTGACAGGAAAACATTCAGTCCCCTCCCTCTTGGTGGCAGTATAAATTGGCACCACCATTTTGGAGGGCAGTTTGGCAGTTTCTCTCAAAGTACTAAATGCTCATACCTACTCTTTGGTGCAGAAATCCACTTATATGAATACAGCCAGCAGAAATCATTGCACACTATGCAGAGATGTTCATGGCAGCATTGTTTATAGTTGATGAAAAGTTGGAGCCACTTAAATGTTAATCATAATTAGAACAACTCAATAAAATATGACATGTCCCTGCCTTGGAATTCCATGTAGTCATCAGTAAGAACTGGGTCGATCCAGATGACTGATACAGAATACAGGAAATATACTACAGTAAAAGCGGAGAGTCGACAAACACAGATGGTCCTACTTTTATTATAGTTTAATCTGCGTGTAGTTTGAGTGTAAATAAAATACAGCGTAAACATCTCTAGGGAGTTTCTGGGACTTTCACGTCTTATCTTACGTGCTTCTATTATTTATGAACTCGTTTTTGGTAAGCATGTATTACTTGTATAATTCTTAAATCAAAAACATAACTCACTAAGAATTGAACCTCTAAAGTCAATAAAGACAGAATGTTTAGTGGGTCACTTCTTAGACCTAAGTGTTTCGGCCAGAGCAGTTCTGGGCCCTGGATACAATTCTGTGAAGACCCTTTAGTAAGCTCATCTTACGTGCGTGTGCAGGCATGTATACTTGCCACATGTACACACACACACACACACACACACACACACACACACAGCTGTCCAGCTCTGCCTTTGCATGTGGGATGCACGATTGTACAATACACGGAACGGTTCGTAAAATATTCACGAGCATATTTATTGGTGCAGGGGAGTTAACAGCCAGAGCAGAGGAGGTAGGAAAGGGATGTGGCGAGACTGCAAAGCCAACGCCCACAGCCACCTCCACCGTCCCAAGCAGGCGACACCTCCCGTGACCCCCATGGTGCTCTTCCGGTTTCTGGCTTTTCCCATTTGTCTTCAAGACAGTCGAACCCAAGAACGTGTGGCCATCAGGATGGATGCTCGTCCACGCGGGTCGTGTTGTGAGTACCCCTCCAGTGAAGCAACAGCCCGGCTTGGGCAGCGCGGGGCTCACAGGTCCTCCTCCCTGAAGAGAGTCAGGTTGTGCTTCCGGATGTGTTCCAGCAGGACCTGTCCTCGCCGCTCCAGGGTCTGGAGAGCCTGCTTCAGCCCCTGTCGCCCGCCTTGGCTTTCCCAGAACACCGGGTCCATCTGCAGCGACTTGAGCAGCATATTCTGTAGACAACCTGATTGGAGAACCTTCACGACAGACTCAGGAAACCTGGACAGCGGTCCCCCAAGCGCCAGAACCAAAAGGGAAAGCAAAAGTGATCTCAGAGAGTTCCCGCGAAAGCCGAAGCCAGGTGGCCAGAGCTTGCACGGCTGGGGCGCCCAGGCAACGTCCGCCTGCAAAGTCGCAAGGGCCATGCCCACTGCCCAGCCATCAGGGACCCTTCCACCTGCTCAGCTGAGAAAGCGGGCAGGGGATAAAGCCTTTGGAGGGGTCCCATCCCACAGAGAATCAGGGCAAATCAACTCTGCTCTCCCGGGTGAAACGCCGCCGGCTGCTCTGCTTGGCAAATGCCAGGAAGAGCCGGAGGAAGGCTGAGCCACGGACCAGGAGTGAGCAGGAAGGGTAGGCTCCCAGGCCAGCTCTCCCAGCCAGAGCAAGGGAAGGCCCAGGACCCCTTCACTCCAGCGGGGCAGTTAGTGTTCTATGGGGCCAGGTGGCTCTCTGGATATTGGGGGTGGGGGTACTTCATCCGGGGGCCAAAGGCCCTGCTGGCTGTATCTCCTCTCAGCTTTCCCAAAGCCTCCACCCCCTCCCGAGGTTCAGACTCAACAGCCTTTGTCTGATGGCGTGTGAACTTCTCAAGAGCCCTGGGTTAAGGTCCCATGGTCTACAGTGGGGCCATCAAGCCTCAGTCCCTGAACCTCCACCCGACCCCTTTGACCCTCACCCATCTATGCCCTCCAACAGCCGGAAGTTCAGCTTGTCCTCAGGGTGCTGAAGGTTGCCAGCGTTATCGATGTAGACCAGATGAGATGGATCACCGCTCCGGACCTTAGGGAGGACGACGGGCAGAGACAGAAGTGGGTAAGGGTGCAGGCTGGCCAGCATGCAAGGGCTTGTCAGGGCGAAGGGGCTTGGGGGGCCTGAGCTGGCAGTCCCACAGTCCACCCTGCTACTTGCCCGGATGGTCCCTGGGCGCTGAGCTCACTCTGTGCTGGCGCTGTGTTGAGTTCTTCCAGGTACCACCTCAACGAGCCCTCCCAGCAGCCTTAGAAAGAGGCCACTGGTGTGAACCCCATTTTACAGAAACAGAGGCACAAAGAAGTTACGTAATTTGCACCAGGTCCCACTGCTAATAAGTAGCTGGCTGGTTCAAACCTGGACCCATAGTTGCCGAGCCTGCCAAACTGCCAGGCGGAGGGTCTGATTCCTGCTCTGGTGAGGAGCATGGGCAGGGATCAGCAGGTGCAGAGGTAAACTGCCCGGCAGGGCTGTGGCTGCAGGACGTAGCCCACACGTGCGTGCTCACACACACGCTCACCCCCATGCCACCGGTGCATGTGCACCTGGGCGTCCCCCTGAGCATCGCCTAGACCACTCAACACCCTTTATCCTCAGGGAGCACTGACCATGCTCCATCCCCACAGGAGGAGCTCAGCGCCTGCTAAACCCCTTCAAAAGTAAGTCGGCAGCAGGAAGTTCTTCAGCACCTACTGCGTGACCGGGACTGCGAGGCCATCTCTTCCAGCCCCACCCCCCCCCGCCCCATGCACATACCCCATTCTACACGTCCTCCAAGATTCCATGGTGATTTCCCCTGATTCCCTCTAGTGACCTGGGCTTAAATTACAAATGTTTGTCTCCAGGATCCCAGCTTCCCCTCTCTCTGCCTCAAACTTGTTGCCCTTCTCCACACATCGGGAATTTCTCAAAGCCTGGTGACCCCTCCCTCTGAAATCTGCAGTCCTAAAGGGTCTGTGGGATGGCTGCCCTCCAGGGGTAAATGATGGACAGAAAGCCTCATCTTTTACCAGGGAGGAGGAGAGATGGCTCTGGGGACAGAGGATGGAGAATTCCCACCTCCCAGCAGCTCCACAAGGAACCCTGGCCTCAGGGCTGCTGTGACCTGAAGCTGAGCCTGGGGCACTATGCTGACAACTGCCCCCCAAAGCAACTGGCCAAATAAAACAGCGAGGACACCGGCCTCACTGGGGGAGAAGCTAGAGAAGCCATGGCCAGGTGGCACCTTGCTCCTTGTGCAGGAGTGGCTACCCCGCCATGCCAGCCCCTCTCTGATGGCCTCAGCTCATCGATTCCCACCCTGGGCTCTAGTTTGAACAGGAGGCAGCACAGCGTTCTTCTGATCAGCGCCAGCCTGTGAGCCACTAGGGTCCTAGCGGAGAGCGCTGTCACTGCCACCAACCCACCATGTGGCCTTGGAAATGCCCTTCCTTACTCCAGGTCATGAATTCCACATCGACCGGCCCAAGGAGGACATCGGAGAGACACACTCTGAGTCCAGAGGCCCTAGAGTCTCTCGACTCTACCCCCACCCTACCCTCACCTCAACCACATTCTCAAAGCTCCACTTTTGTCAGTTTTATATATTATCCAAATGAAGTGTTCTGCTGCTGAAAAGAACAGGATTGGGAACCCCAGGGTCACCTGATCTCTGACACTCACTAACAGCATCTTCTGAAGGAGACAGGAAGACCCCGGTCTGGGGCGACGAGGGGACGTACCAGGATGTGGACCAGCCGCAGCTCCTCGGGGTTCCCACACTTCTCCCGGAGCCCCTCTTCCACGCAGGGCGCCGAGGGCTCCGGCTCGAAGCCACAGCAGTAGCGATCCAGGCGGTCATGGACCTGTGGGGACACCCGTCCTCTGAGAGTGTGTGGCACGCGGCCAGCCTCCTCCAGGCCCAGCACGGAGGCCGCCTGGCCCTTGGGCCACATGCTGGGTGGCTCTGCTGCTGTCCTCCAGCTCGTAAGGGGGCTTCTGCTCTGCACCTCTGGCCAGCTGGCCTGCACACCAGGAGCTGTTTGCTCACGCCTCGGGCCAGCATGGCTGTCTGGCCAACACCTGCCGCTTCATCTCCCGCGCTGCTGCTCCGGCTCTCTGGCCCGAGGCCACTGAGCCCCCGATGCTGCCCATGCTTCCACCTGGGAGACCCACACACGACTCCACTGTTTCTTTAAGCAGCAAGTGCTACATCAGGGATTCCTCCCTTTTTCGGAGGTAAAAGTCCTTTAACGACCATCCAGACAGCTCCCGAGGGGACAGCCCCAAACCGGAGTCGGGGAAGGAGGAAGGGCACTTCCTTTGGGGCTCATTTCACACAGGATGCCTGCGGTGTGCTGTGGGCTCCGCCCTGAGCAGCTGCGTCTCACCTCCGCTCCGTACACAGGTGTAGATGCCACGCACGACGTTTTAGAGCGGATCAGAGGATTCTCATAACAACACTTCCCACTCACCCGCTTTCAGCAGCTTTCCCCGAAGGAAGGAGTTACAGGCCGCGGGTTGGGTGTTAAGCAGAAACCAGTATCCACCCCAGCCCTGACCTACAGAGCGTGTGACCTGCCGTGCGATTATTGACAAAGCAGTTGAGAAAGGAGAAACCTACATGCAGAGTTGGCAGAGTCCTCTGGGGTGGAAGAGGGAGGGTCTTGCTGTGCAAGCAAGACAGGAAAGAGAAAGGAGAAGGGGAGAGGTGGTTGGGACGTGCGAGGAAGTAGAGGGGAGATGGAGTGAGGGTCGGTGGGCTCGAGAAGATGCACCCTTTTCCCGCTTAGGGAGGAAGTTCGGTTTGCTGCACCACCTTGATGAGTGCTTATGGCAAAAGATGAGATCTCAAGAGGTCTGAGTATGGGAGGACTTGCTTTGCAGGGGACAAGAGGAGAAATCCATTTGTTGCTGTGGAAGAGAGAGCAAGGAAGAGAGAAGTCAAGCAGGAAGCAGCAGGAGCTGAGGGTATGAGCGATGCCCTCTGTGACCCCCCCCCCCCATCCGCCAGTGAAGTTGCTGCCTTGGGAAATGCACACTGGTCGTGGGGTAAAAGAGACCCGGCTTTGAGTTCCGGCTTGGTGTGTGGCAAAGCAAGGCGTACTCATGGCATGGGGAACAGGAGGGGTCAGCTGCCTGAGCATCGCCCACATCCTAGGACAGGCTCTGGACTTTCACTGGTTGTGGTACCAAGGGTTTGAGTCACCTCCTCCAATCTGCAGCCGGGGGTGGAGTCACAGGCAATGGAGGCCCGGGCATCCCTGGGCTCTACCAATCAGCATGCAGAATGCGTTCTGTTCCCGAAAGAGCCAATGTGGGGAAGACGCAGCATGGAGACCCGGTCCGACTTTGCAGACAGGCTAATCTCCATCAGGAAGCCTGGGAACATGAGTGGAGAGGAACTAGAACCAGCTCCAGGTAATAGACTCTGGTTGGGGCAACTGTCCAGACCCAGCTAGAGGAGGCAGGGTCGGGGCGGGGGGGCGGAAGCGGGGGCGGGGGAGGGCGGGGAGCAGCATGCAAGAACCAGACAGCGCCCACAGAAGGGGAAGACCCGCTCCCTCTCCCAGTCCCCAGGACTGTCCTGCGACTCCCAGCTCTGGCGGGATCTTGAGATGTCCACTCCGGATAATGATGCACAAAAGCCAGGGGCCACCCAGGCAAACACAGCAGTTGCCCAATAACGCAATGACACAGTGTTGCACTTGTCACAAAAGTCCCCACACAACACAGTAGGGGGGACAGGGATACTGATCTCCACAGATACTCAGAAAGCATTTGATAAAATTTTACCTCCATTTCTGACCATAAAAGCTCTTAATAAAGCAAGAATAGTGAATAGTTCTTCATCATATCTTCAGCCAAAAGCCAGCATAATGTTTAATGGCAAAACACTAGAAATCGTCCCCAGTCTGTAGGAACAAGTCACGTCCACCGTGCCATTAACATTTCCCATCTCCTGGAGGTACCAGCACTGTAACGACGTAAGAGAAAGAAAGAAGAGGCCTTGAGAAGACAGAACCTTCATTACAGACAACGTGGCAGAGTCCCGGGAAAACCCAGAGTACAAACCGAGCAACTGTCGAAGCCGAGTGAACTTATTGGGAGGTCGGGAATCAAACTAACACACAGAAATAACAGCCTCCACTCAGACCAGGAGCTGAGAGCCAGAACATATGACAGAAAGAACCACCTTATTTTCAGTGGCCGCAGAAGATGGAACGCCAACGTGGAAGTGAGGATCCGGCCGAAGAAAACACCAAGATGTTCTGAGGAACATGGATAAATGGAGAGACATGTCCTATCCTTGGCTGTAAGACTATCTGTTATTTTTAGGATGTAAATTCTCTCTATCTTGGTCCCCAGAAATTTAATTTGATTCTGGCAAAATCTCAAAAGGACTTGAGAAGGAGAAGGAAGGAACCAACTGACTCTAAATTTTGTATGAGAATGGTATGAGAGGATAGCAGGAAAATTCTTTTATTTTTTATTCTTTTAGACAAGGCGAACTTTGGTTGACCTCACAGATTGCAAGGACCTTGCCAGCTTACAAGTCTTTTCTTTCTTTCTTTTTCTTTCTTCCTTCCTTCTTTCCTTCCTTCCTTCCTTCTCTTTCTTTCATTCGTTTTTTTACGCCTACAGCACCTGGTCTTCCTAGGTGGTCTCCCATCCAAGTACTAACCAGGCCTGACCCTGCTTAGCTTCTGAGATCAGACAAGATCAGGCTTGTTCAGGGTGGCATGGCCATAGACTAGGCAAATTCTTAAAAAGAGCAATGAGAAAGACCAAGCCCTACTAGGTTTTAGTATAAAATATGAAGTGCGATAATTAAAACGGTGTGATCCTGGCATATAAATAGAACCTTTACTGGAACAGAAAAGAGTTCATAAATAGACTTATATATGGAAATTACCTATAAAGTTCAGGCAGCATTTCAGACTAGGGAAAAGATTAATTATTCAACAAATGGTGCTGGGACATTTGGGTTGCCATCTGAAAAAAACAAATCTTTGTTTTGCACTTTTTTTTCTTAATCCAAAATAACTTCCAGGTGGATCGAAGGTATAGAAAAACACATGGGAGAATCTTTAAAATAACCCTGAAACGAGGATGGCTGGCTATTTATTTATTTATTTATTTATATCTTTTAGGCGAGGCAACCCTTGGTTGACCTCACAGATTGCAAGGACCTTGTCAGCTTACAAGCCCTTATTTTTTAATTATTATTATTATTATTTTATTTTTAAAAACTTTTTTATATTTTACACCTATAGCACCAGGTCTTCCTAGGTGGTCTCCCATCCAAGTACTAATCAGGCCTGACCCTGCTTAGCTTCCAAGATCAGACAGGATCCAGCTTGTTCAGGGTAGCCTGGCCATAGACAAGGATGACCTCTTAAAACATGATATACTAACCTACAAGTCATAAAAGAAAACCTCGATGGTGTTAACAACATAAACATGTGTTACATTTCTTCACAACGAAGAGACTATAAATGAAGCTTAAGAACAATTGAACCGGAGAGAAATATTACAACCCAGTGAAAACAAAAAGCTAATTTCCTTAAACTATGAAAAGCTCTTAAAGTCATTGAAAAAGTGCTCAGTATCACCCTTCCAACAGAAAATGGAACAAAGATAGGAATAGTTTTTTATAAAAAAGGTTTTTAAAAAGGCTGAAGCGAAACAGGACTAGACCGAGGCGGAAGCAGCTGAGGCCGCGGCCCACTTCTGAGCCGTGCAGCGCGGAGTTCACGCCTGTTTGCAGCCTGAGCCTTTCCCTGCCTCCTAAATTCATTTTCTAGTGCTGCATGACAAATTACCAGGAGCTTCATGGCTTAAAAGAACATGGATGATCTCACAGGTCCCGTGGCTCAGGCGTCCATCGCATTCTGCCGGGTTCTCAGCTCAGGGTTCTCTCCTAAATTCATCCAGGTTGTTGGCGGAAACCGCGCCTTTAAGTTGTGGGACTAGGTCCCCGGGCATCTCAGAGTCCTCCCAGAGAGGACTTACCCACAAGCAGTCCATAGTATGGCTGTTTATGTCCTTCCTGAGGCCAGCAGGAAAAGCTCTCAGATACTTCCTCATCCTTGAGGGACTCGCCTGATTAGGTCAGGCCCACCCAGCATGACCTCCCTTTAAATTAACTCAAAGTCAATTGCATAGGAACCTAATCACTTGACATTTCATCATATTCACAAATCTTGTCCACGCTCAAGGAAAGGAATTCATTCTGAGGGATGGGAAGAGGGTGATCTTGGTCATCATCTTAGAATTTTGCCCATCACACCTCACTCTAATCGAGAGCCCACGTTTAAACATGTGAAAAATTGCCCGGTGTCGCCTTTCAAACACCCCTGGTCCAGGCAGGCTGTCCGACTCCTCCGTTCTTGGCTGCATCACCTGCGAGATGGTGAGGAGCACAGCCTCCATCTCTGGGGTCTGTGACGGGACTGAGATGAGTTCACATGCGCGGTTCGTCTCGGACTCCGCACGTCATAAATGGTAGCTACTACTCCATTTCATGTTTCTGGTTGGGAGCCTGAGGGGGTCAGCAGCGGTCACGAATCTGGGCTCTTCTCTAACTGAGAAAACACCTGATATCCCGGGTAGACCAAGCCAGAGAAGATGCCCATGAACTGAAGCCATAGATGTGGACTCAGAATAAGGAACCTACACGGGGTCGCAAATGACCGACATGGGCTCCCCGGGAAGGAAAGGGGACAATCTCGCCCAGAAGAAACCGGTTTACTGACACCCGCTGAAATTCGTCTTTGACCTCACACATTGTAATTAGTGGATGCTATCGGGATCCCACCTGTATGCCTTGGGGCTCAGGATTCCTGTCCATGCCAACGGCGTTCCACGAGGGGCTGCGGAACATGCTTGGCTGGTCAGCACATGGGCCAGGCTACAGAGGCCAGGAGGTCCACACCCTCAGGAACTGTCTCAACCGGTGACAGGTGGCAGTTGGTGAGTAAATAGCCCGGCTTCTTTGGCACCCGGGCAGGACGACTCTGGGGCATATTGTACGTACTCCCCCAAAGGTCTCAGCAGGATCGAGTCCCAGGTGCCCACAGTGGTCTCTGGGTACCACATGGAATGTATGTGGGTCTGTGATTCATATGAATGATGTGCGTGTGTGTGTGTGGCTATGGCACACGTGGGCATTTAAAGCTCATGTTTAAATGTACAATGCATTGGTGTGTGATTGATTTGATTATTGTCCAACGAATATTTCCTCTTCTTCCCATTGCACTCTGGGCAGAATGTACTTCCCTTCTCTGACATTGGGCTTGGCCATTGACTTGCTTTGGCCAAAGGAAGGTTAGTAGCAGTGGCATCGGCAGAGGCCTTAAATGTGCTCCCGAGTTTGGCTGAGTGCTTGGCTTCTCCCACGCCCCATGCGGAGAGTTTACCTAGGCGGTGCCGTCCCTACAGCCTGGGCTCCGGGCTGAGATGTGAAGAGCAGACCTGAACCCACCCAGAGCTGGGAGCCAAGCTCAGTTGATCCCAACTGACCCCCCTTGTGCGGCAAGAACTCAAGAGCTGGTGTTTTAGGCCGCTGAGTTTCGGAGAGGTTTGTTCCACAGCATCGTCTCCGCGATCACTGACTGATACAGAGGGCTGTGTGGGATTCGCGAAGCGCAGGGTATGATTCGTGGGGGCGTAAGGAGGGTGTATGTGTGCAGGGCTTGTGTATTTTGTGTCCAGGTAAATGGTATGTTGTCCTACACGAACACAGGAAAACGAGGGTTTATACTGGATAAAATAAAACAAAGGAGCGGGCATGCCGCAGAGTGGGCCGTATGTGGCGTTTGTACCCAGCTCTCAGCCGGAAGGTGCCGCGGGTTCCCGCGCTGGGAAACCCAAAGCCCCGCCTCTGTCGGCCTTGCCAGTGGTTTCTAGGAAGACAGTGTCAGCCAGACAGGGGCGTTTGACTTGACCGGCGTTCAGCAGACCAGGCATGAGGCCAGCCGAGTCACACGTGCCCACACACCCAACCTGTGTGTGCTTTGGCTGCTGAGACTCATGTCCCCACAGCGGGACTCGGCGCCCGAGGAAGAGGCCCACACGGCAACCCCCGGGGGACGGACAGGGGCTCTGTGTGGAGCAGAAAGCTGCCGTATGCGTACCCGCTGCACTGGGGCTTTGCGAGGAGCTGCCTCCAACCCCAAGGAGCCCGAGCATCCCTGCACAGGCCCCCTCTTCCTGCCCTCGGTCGCGGCCAGGTTACTACTGATTTTGTGATTGAGAGGGTGAGCTCTGGAGTCGGACTGTCAAGGCTGCGTTTCTGCTTGACCAGCCGCGACGTTGGGGAAGTAACTTCACCTCTCCGGGCTTCAATTTCTCGACTTTAAAATAGGGATAAAGGAAACATCTCACTCGTAAGCATGCCACGAGAACTGGGTGAGTTCGTTCCTATCAGGTGTTGGAGACAGTCGCCGCTCATTACTGAGTGTGTGGCACCACCACGCACTGTGTATCACGTGAACGAGCTCGTGTGCAGAAACCACACAAGGCCAGTGTGATCATCAGGCCTAGCTCCCCCGGGACAGACCTTGAGACAAGGATCCAGGCAAAAGCGGTCTATCCGGAGCTAATCCAAAAACACAAGCGGGGGAAGCGATGTAGGGAGGGCCACCATGATTCCTGCAGGTACCTGGGCCTCGATCCTGGTAGGGAACTCCGAGAGACACATGGAGGACTCACCACAGAGCGACCCCAGCCAGTGCGCTGGGCTTTCCACACCCACAAGGAGGTGCTGCTCCCGGAGGAAGCAGGCTTGCCCAGGACTCTCCCAGATTCAGCACCGAAAACCCTCTGGGCTGGGAAGCCCCTCTGTCCCAAGCTGGATGGTGGGTCACACACTGAGCCAGCACCCAACCTGTCACACACTGGGCAGAGCAGGCTCCAGGGCACAGGCCCAAGTGCTGGCAGTTTGGGGATACCGCGCGCTAAAATGGTCAGGCTCAAGGGGACGAGGTGGGGACACCAGTCCCGTTTCCGAGGTGAGAAAAGTGAAGCTCAGGGGTGAAGTAATCTGCTCGGTGTCGTACAGCGGGAAGTGGCCTGGGCCGGGGCATTCAAACCCAAGTCTGTCTGATGCCAAGGCCCAGGCCAACCACCGGGCTGCACGCTCCTCCGTCCACGGAGCTGCCACGGGGGTACAGACTAGAGGCTCTAGAAGCACTGTGGGAGACCAGCCGGTCCAGTGACGAGAGGCCAGCACCCGCAGGCAGACCAGGACCGCCGGGACGTTTCGGGGCCGGTCACTAGATGGGTGTCAGACAATAAGGAGAGAGGGCCTGTGGCCAAAAGGGGAACGTGGCAGCCTCTGAGGAGGGCAGCAGCTACTCGCACGCTGTTCCAACACACCACAGGATGAATTAATACCGAGGCGGAAAAATAACTCAAACAGGTGCTTGGTGGTCAAAAGACAAGGCCTCGAGGGGGGAGGAGGGAGAGTCGCCATCCATCCTCCGTCGCAATTCCAGCGCCTCGAGTCACCCCAAATCCCCTGCCTCGCCCCGCCCCGCCCCACGTACCTGCAGCAGGAAGTCGAAGAGTGCCAGGCGTGCCCACTCGGTGCGGCGGATCCCGGGGCAGCGGGCCTGGCCTGGCCGGCCGCAGCCTCGTGCCAGCAGGGCCTGGTACTGCAGCCAGCCCAAGGCCAGAGAGTTCTGATCGTCGTCTGGGTCCCCCCGGTGCTGCACGTCGGGCGCCCACCAGATGACGGGCCTCACGCCGCCGTCGGTGTAGCGGTAGGGCAGCAGCGGGCTGTGGAAGTGCCGGGCGGCCGCGGGCAGGCTCCGGCGCAGCCCCAGCACTCGGTCCACATGGAAGGACAGGACCTCGGACAGGTCCCCAGCCCTCTTGATCAGGCCACAGAGCCCCTGGGAGCAGAGCTGGCTGAGTCCACGAGACCCATCCTGAAGGGCATCCTCAGTGGAGAAGCCGACCTGCAGCACCTGCCCGTGGCCAGGGACCCTGGCTTTGCCCACCACCTTGCCGTGGGCCAATAGCCAGAGGGTCTGCACGTCGTGCTCTGTGAGCCATGGGGGCACCTGCCCGCCAGTCCTCAAGCCGGTCAACAGCCCAGCAGTCTCAGAGGCACACCAGATGGATCCTTGCAGCTCCCCGATGGAGCCAGGCCACCGGCGAGCCCCTGTGGCCGGGGTGGGATCTTCTGCTCGTCTTCCGCCAGTCAAGTCTCCGTTCCCAGCTCCTGGCAGATCCCTGCCTTCCGCTGGATGGGGCCGGAGGGTCGGTCCAGCAGTAGCTCTCTGGTGCTCTGTGAGGGGGCCAACCAAGGTGCCCGTCTCTCTCTGAGCCTCCTGGATGGGCCCAGCACCCCAGGGGTGGCCTCGATCTTTGGCCCTCAGACCCCTGACCTCATCCTCCCTCGAGAGCACAAGGCTCTGGGTACCGAGTCTCAAATCTCCCAGCGATGCCGAAGTAACATCCCTCCTGACCCTCCCTAAACGGCTGCTGTCCACTCGCCCTCTGTGGCCTTGCTGCTCAGCACGCAGCAGGCTGGGGTTCCTGGGCAGGGCTCGGCCTCTCCAGAACTGCAGGTTTCTGGCCTGTTGCCTCCGGCGGGAGCTCAGAGCCTGTGGGCCACGGGGGGCAGGGATGCCGGTTACCCCCCAGGGCTCCATGGCGGCTGGGTGCTGTGCGGGGAAGCGAGTGACAGCCACCACAGACAGAGTCATCAAAAGGCAGAAGGCCACCAACGACCGCCTCTTGCCAGGCAGCTTCCTCCAGAGCCAAGACGCCTAGGGGATGGGGTAGAAAACAAGAGAGTTTCAGACGTGGGAAAACATCGGCTCCAACTCACAAAACAACGGGGGTGGGGAACAAGGGCCCATCCCGGACGCCGGCAGAGGCAAAAGAGCAGAGCCCAGGCGAAGTGACACCGAGTCGCCTTCAAGAGAGGGACAGGCGCCACAGCCAGCGCTCCTGCTTCGGGGCTCAGCCGGCTCGCCTCCTGGGGCCGGCCGCCGAGCACGTCAGAGTCTCTTCCACATCTGTACCCACCCTAGGTGCAGGCTCTCCCTTTAGTCAGGCTTCTAGCTGTTTCCCACAAACATACCCTCCTCTTTTCCAGGGCACACAGCTCCCCAGCCACGATGACCTTACCCTGCCTCCCTTGCAGCTAGGGTGGGCCACGTGACTCAGTCCCTGCCCGTGGCAGGTGGCAGCCACTTCTGCCTACCCTCCTTGCTCAAAAGGAAGCTGGCTGCCCGGCCTTTCTCTCTTGGCTCAAGGAGGTAGCGGCACCAGCCCGCCAAGGACCTGGGGCAGTGACTTTTCAACACGCGGCCCCTGAACCAACAGCAATCACCTGGGAACTTGTCAGGAAGGCAAATTCTCAGCCCCTTCCACCCCCGCAACTACTCCATCAGAAACTAGGGTAGAGCCACCTGTGTTTCAACAAGCTCTCCAGGTGATGCTGATGCTCGGAGCCCTGGAGCCACAAGGAGGGAGGAGCTTAGGAGCCTCTAGGACCACACGGAAGCACAGCTGCCAGGAGCTGTTTGAGCCACTGCGTTTTGGGGTCAAAACTTATTCATTTTGAAACTTATTCGACTTATACCATATGGTAGTTTTTCTATTTTTAATATTTTGAGAACTCTCCGTGCTGTTTCCCATTTTTCGGTCTGCTGCACATGGTAATTGTTTTCAGCATCGAGGAGGTAGCTATTCCGCAGCGGGCTTTGGTCGACATAACAATATGTCCTGAGGCTTTTTGCGTATCCGTCTTCTTCAGTATAGGGTTAGTTAAGTGCTGCCTAACAGTTCACAGTGAGAATGTGCCATAATTTCTTTACCCATTCCTCTACAGGAAGGGTATGTAGATCATTTCCAATTTTTATTACGGCAAGCAATGCTGCATTGAACATCCAGGACATGCATCCATCTCTGGATGAAATTGTGAGGATTTCTACAGAGGAGACCCCAAAAGAGGAAATTGTTGGGGCCCACCCCTTCTTACTGATGTTAACTTTTCATTATCCATCAGTTAGTATCGCCTTTAATCTTTACAAGACCTTTGGGAAATGGGAATCATATAATCCTTATTTCACAGATGAGAAACCAAAAGGCTTAGCGTATTAAGATTTGCTCAGGCTCATCCAGCTGGCAAGAATGCTAATACATCTATTAAAACTAAAGGGAGAAACGGCCATGGACAAAGAGTCAGTTTGGGTGTTTTTTCCCCCCTTCTAAAAAGAAAAATGTGTTTTCAAGTTGGATTCATAATCTGTGTTCTCAAACTTTTGGATACCACGAGGGAAAACTAAATCATCTTTTTAAGACGTCTCAAGAAGACAGAATGTTTTTTCTGATCCCTCTCTCAGCCTGACTTGGCTTCCATCAACCTGGGGAAAGTTGGCAATTATGCAGACGTGCAGAGAGAAAGGTTCGAAATGACCATGAGCAGACGTCCCCGCTGGGCCACCCAAGTAAAGCTTTGGGGAAAGAAAAGCAGCTTTGATCAGACTGAAAAAATAAAAATAGAAAAATAAAAAAACATCCTCTGAGGAGAAATAGTTGAATAATGAAGAATACGTGAGGGAAAGGAGTGAGGGGAATGACGCATAGCATACTAGAAAGTTCGCCGGTGGAACCCGGCTGACCCCGCGGGCGCGCGCTCGCCCGCTGGACCCGCCCCCGCCTCCCCGGTCCTCCCCATCCGAAATAGCCACACGGTCTCTTCTGCCCTGCGATGACAGTGACGCGAGGGAAAGAGGGACAGCGCGCCCCTCGCCGCCTGGTTCTACGGCGGCTCAATTTCTCCTTCTTCCCCACATCTCCACCTCCCGCCCTTTCACCAAGACGCCCCCTTACTTCCTCAGAAAAGATGCCCACTGGCCCAGCAGCCGCGTCTCCCCGCAGCCGCAAAGGAAGGAAAAAGAGCAGGAAAAAAAAAAAAAAAAAAAGCGAACGGCATGGGCTTTGCAGAAGACACGGCTGAGTTCTAGACCAGCTTTTTGCCCTTCTGAGCTGCGTTACCATGAGCCAGTTACACAACCTCTCCGCCCCATTTCCTCGGTTACAAAACAGGGGAGAATAGGAGAATTCCTCCCTCCCCGGACTGGGAAAATACATGCAGCGAAACAGTAAAGGGCCCGTTACCCGGCTTGGTACCTTTAAATGAGTGGTGAGGTCAGGGTTTTTCCGCCTCCACTTTCTGAACCCACCTCCACCTTTCCGGGATGTGAAAAACACCCGACTCCCTTCCAGAGTTTTGGCATGTTGTAATGTCAGAGCAAAAAAAAAAAAAAAAAAAAAAGTGAGGATATTTGGGAACATAACTCAAGGCAGGGGCAAAAAGAGAAACTCTTCCATCATAAAACCACAAGTGTAAGCCAGGAGGTGGCCGCCTTGGCCGTGGGAAAGGTCTCGTCCCGCACGGGCGCCATCCAAAGACATCCAGGATGGAAGGAGAAGGAGTCGCCTGGCTGAAGGCGCGGGGAAGGCGAGGAGAGAACGGGTGGGAGCCAGGAGGGTCATACGTGGAGGGGCTGAAAGGAAAAGACTGAGGTTCTGGCGAGAGTGGGGTTTGGGTCCCCTCGTGAGCGTGGGGAAGGGAGCCAGGAGAGCAGTACGGAGCCGAGCCCACGGAAAAGCTGAGGGGCTGGGCTGGGCTGGGGACAGGAGCCACCACCCCATTCCCAGTCAATGCCTCCACACAGGGTGGAAGGCAGCCCCTAAGCATGAAGTCATCGTTTAAGAAGGACGGTGTCATTGGTGGTATTATTTGTCCACAATTCTTCCTTCCTCCCCACCTTGCCATGGCTTCGCTGAAGCACACGTCCTTGACCTTGGCAATACAACTGGCTGTTGCCGGTAGAACGTGAGTAGATGTAACGTGTGCCCCGTCCAATGGAGGCTTTAAATGTGCTGCGTGGTTTGACTCGCCTCCTGGCAAACCTGTCCTCCACCATGAGAGGAGCACACGCCAGAGGAGGCACCTGGAGCACACCTGAACCCAACCCCCAGCCTGGAGCCAACCCCACCGCACCGCTGGGTCCAGCCTACCCACGGTCTGTAAGCAAGACAAAGGTGTAGGTTGCTGTGAGCCACTGAGGCCGTGGGGTTGTTTGTCACGCAGCATGATCACGGCGAAACCCACCTAACGCAGATCTTTGGTGATTTCTGTCGGGCTCAATGTGCGCCCCTGGTCAGATGACAATACGGAAGTTTAATTGTTCGGCGATGGATGGTAACTAGATTCACAGTGGTGAACACTAAGCAGTGTACAAAAATATCAAATTCTAATGTCGCACACCCGAAAGAAAAAAAAAAAAAGCAGTTTAGTAACGAAATGTAGCCTCTTCCCCTTAACTAATAAGGGCGTAGTTGCTGTCCCTACAGATGGGGCTCAGGCCGCCATGACAATGAGGGTGCTACGTGGCCACAGATATCTTCCGTAAACCAGCTTCTGCCATAAGGTGGCCAGACGGCCTTCTGTCAAATGGGAACCAGAGAAGTCTTTTGAGAAGGACTTTAAAAAAAAAAAAAATTCCAACGAACGCTGGCCGCCTTTGCACAGAGACCGTCGGAGGAACAAGGACACTTGCAGGAAGAACTCGGCCGGAGTTTGTGCTGTGACAGCCAGCCAGAGACTTTTTCTCCTTTCTCAGAGGTCACGGGGAAAGGAATGCTCTTCCACGTTGGGAAAATCCAGTCAGGGTTCTGACTCACTTTTGGGCACTAGCTCTCCCTTCCCTGGACCGCCTCCCAGAATGCCGCGCTCTGAGCCCTGACACCTGCCATCGCGATTAACGCTGTCGTCCCCACTGGCTGCTGTAGAGGAACCAGTAGCAGGGACAGAGGCAAAGCCATCTTTTCCTCACCCCCAGACGTCAAAGAACGATGGCAAAAACCTGGCCCTGCACTGAACAGCCATGGGCGATGGGATTAAATGCTGGGCAGGGGAGGTGAAGAGAAAACAGAGACCACATGTTCCTTTCCCCGTCAAAAGAGACACAATCGCAAAGCACCTGCAAAGTGCTTCTTGGTGGGGGTTTCTCGAGTGGGAGAAGGAGCAGAGGGAAGCCACGCGATGACGATGACAACGATGACGATGATGTGTGTGTGTGTGTGTACACGCGAGTCATCACTAAAGGGGTGACAGGCCCCTCTGAGCTGTCGTCCCCCTCCCCCACACCTCCGCCCTCTTCTAAACAGCTCCCACTGGCTGGTCACTGATTTGTCACTACTCAGACTCTGAGTGAGACTGACAGAGATTTTGGAACGATTTTGGTGTTTCTGTTCCATTTTTTTAAAAAATCAGTTAAATGCTTTTCATAACAAAACCATGGCCAGGATGAGAGGGAATACATGAGCATCTTGTCAGAGGGCTGGATTAAAAGCACATGCCAGTCCTATGAGTAACCGTTGCAGGCTAAACCTGCTTCCCTTGGCTGAACCCAGAGTCAGGCCCCAGGCAGTGGGAGCTGGGCTGGCACAGGCCTCTGAGGACAAAGACACAGCCCATCAGAACCTCCAGGCACACAGCGTCCCTCTCCCAGTCGGATCTGCTGGGTCCTGGGAGGCTGGAGCTGTCTGTTCCCCTGTGGGCAGAACCCCAGGCTGCCTGTCTCCTAAGCCACCACCCGGCCAGGCCTGCTCACTCAGCATCATCAGAGGGCTATGATTTTCCTTCCACATCAGCAACTTCAAGACAAGAAAAAATGTGTGCCCCTGTAATTTCTGGCCTGGCCAATTCCCAGGAAAAAAGAAAAAAGAAACAAAAACAAAGAAATGATAACAAACATTTATTCACTACTTGCCTGGGACTGTTTACACCACTTCCATTAACTTATTTAATCTGCAACCCAATCTTACGAAGCACAGAGAGTCAGGGTGACCCAAGGGCCCAGAGCTAGCAAAGACAGCACCGGAACATGAACCCAGGTAGTCTGGCTCCCGAGCCAGGGACCTAATCACTGTGCCACCCCGGGTAAAGGCTGCCACCCACAGCCCCTGCTCCAGCCCTGGTTCCAAAAGCCTGCACTGGGTCTCAGAGGCGGGCCCTGCTCTGAAAGGAGGTTCACCTCTTTGGGACTGGTCAGGTCATCTGTAAAATGAGGCCTGAGTGAGGTTAGAGTAGGCAGCAGCCTGTTTGCAGTGGGGCCAACTGAGAGGAAATAAAAATGTTTTCAGGCTACATTCATTTTTCTTCCAAAAATGAATATAACTCTATTGTGTCTCATGTCTTATTTTACTAAGTAGATTATCAATGAGAAAATGCCTTCATTTGTCCCACTCGAATCTTGAGAGGCAATATCGGAAGCAGGGTTTTAATAATCTGTGATCCTCAGATTAGGTCTCGGGCTTGATCTCGAAACCAGGCAGGTCCTGTGCCCCCTGCTCCTTCCGGAACCAGAAGAAGCTCAAGTTCCTTTCAGCTCCAAGACCGTAGCTGGGAAACTGCTCATATCTGACCTGAGAGGTGAAAACGGCAGATCCTATTACCAACAGCCACTTAGCAAGTACTTACCATGGAGCAGGCACTCTCCAAACTCCACAAGGTGTGTACGAAGGTGGCAATTCTACAATCATAGAAATTAAGGTTGAGGGACATGCCTTGCCCAAGGTCACACAGCGGGGTCAGTGGCAGGCGGGATGTGAATGTTTCCCAGAGCCCAGGTACTCCTCACTCACCCTTCCTTAATCTGCCCAAGCAAACGCCGTCCTTGGCACATTTGAAGAAAAGCATTTTGAACAGGTAAAGGCACTAAGGATATCTGGCCTTGGAGATTTATGGCAGAGAGAAGGAGCTGAAGGTACCACCTGACGTTCTCCTGAGGCTAGGATTTGCGTTTCCTTCACCTGCTAAGCAAACGAGGCCCTGGCTCCCTCCCCGGTTCTACTGCTTTGCTTCCACAGCGTAACTTCGGGGATGCGCCGACCTTGAGCTATGACGGCACCCTCCTTGTGGAACAATTGGTGATAGCCAGTGCTTGGGACAGAAATGAAGACCGAACGAAGACATCTTAGAAAGTGATCGTTCTCAGTCCGGGGGAAGAAAAGAAACAAGCAGAAGAGCCCCAGAAGATACAAGCTACAAAAATGACAAAGGTAAAAACGTTACGCTTAGAGGTGGCAGAAACCTACCATCCGAACGAATTCTCCGCGCCCTCCCGCGAATACGGAAAGCGATTCCAGAAATGGTTTCGGCAAAGGCGCAGCAAAAATAAAAATGATTTTTTAAGAACAGTAATAGAAACCGAAGTTTTAACTCTCTCAACCCACTTTGCATTTCGCTGAGAACATTAAACGCTCAAAGGTGTTTTCAGCTTCGGGGATCAGGGTATGGAGCTCCTTCCAGCGGGAGGCCTGGGGTTGAAGAGGACTAGGCAGGAACCAGACAGCCACGTCCGAGGGCACAGATGGAACCGCCTGGAGGAACGGAGGTCCGTCCTACAAGGAATTCCGTGATGGTGACTATTCCAGCATTATGGACATCTCCTGTGCCAGGTGCTGGCCTGACGACAGCTCGTGTGCTCCCTGCCACCTCCCTGTAAGGAAGGCATTCACATAGGGCATCGAGGAAAATGAGGCCCGCTGAGAAATCTGAGTTTCTTACAGCCTCATAGCTAAGAGGTAGACTCACTCACTCACTCACTCACTCACTCACACATTTGCATTTTAAGGGGCTCAGCGCCCTGGCTTGTTCTGAGGTCATGGAGTTTGTTGCCGAAGCCATTCAAAGCCAAAGCATCCAGAGCGATAGATATTTGGGGTTCTTTCCACCACCTATGGGCACATCCTGACAGCCTCACTATCACTATAGGTGGTGTGCCTCTCGCCTGCTCCCCAATGACTCACGAGCGTGTAGCACTGAGGAGCACACAACCTGGGGGTATAGGGAAATTGATGTCAAGTGGAGCAAACCTTGGACCCCTGAGAGACTGACGCCCGTGGAAAATTTTAAGTGGCCCTGAATTCAATGTACGCAGCTTCTTGGCGGGGTCTGAAGGACCATGCCATCCACTGCACTTAGCAGCCGTCAGCTTAACGATGCACCCTCATGTCATCTCTCCCCACTTCCCTGCCTCTCTCCATGTGTCCCCCGAGACTGCACTCTCTAAAAAAATACTAGCACGTAAGCCTTCTGCCACAGACTCAGCTCTCAGGAAGCCAGGCAAAGAGAAAGCAAGACACGTCACCATGAGATTTCAGAACACTGGGCAGAATAGCCTACGAGTTTCCAGAGAAAAAAAGGCAAAAAGCTGAAACAGCTTTTATACAACGTAACCCACAATCAGAGTGGCTTTGGACTTCTTCACTGCCACACTGGAGGTTAGAGCGCAACTGAGCGAATCCTTCCAAATCTGACAGAAAATGATTTCTGGTTTAGGATTCCACACGCAGCCGAACGTCTGACCCAGTGTGAAGGGGAAAATAAAGGCAGTTTCAAGCCTTTCGTGTAATGCTCAAAATGGATCACTCCTCACGCGTCAGTTCTAGCAAGTGTTGGATGGATTGCTCCGTCAGAACCAAGGTGTAAACGGAGAAGAGCGTGTGGGATGTTGGTGACAGGAGACCCTAAGGAACAAGCTGCCAGTCCAGCAGGCAGCAGGTCGAACGGGTCCACCGGGCGGGTTCCTAAGAAGGTGAAATTGACATGTGCTTGATTTGGTGATAAATAATAAGAAAAACTAAGGAAACAAAAAAGGCGATTATTAACTACAGAGAAACAAAAAGTCACACAGGCCAGGGAAAATGGTCACGAGGTAGCACACCGCTCCGCCATTGTGGTAGGCCAAAATGACACAGACGCCCAGGGTCCGTGTCCCAATCCCAGAACCCACGACTAAATTACCGTACATGGGAGAAGGGATTTTTAAAGGGGCGATTAAATTGAGGGTCTTGAGATGGAGCGATTATCCTGGATTATTCAGACGGGTCTAGCGTAATCTCAAGTATACTTAGAAGAGGAAGGTGGAGACAGATTTGACTAGAGAAGAAAAAGGCCATGTAATGACTGAAGCAGGGAGAGCAGAGTCAGTAAGAGCAAAGACACTATGCCTCTGGCTTTCAAGATGGAGGAGAGGCCACAAGCCCAGGAACACAGGCGGCCTCTAAAAAAAAATAGAAAAGGCAAAGCAATGGATTCTCCCCCGGATCCGCCGGGAGGAACCTTGATGCTCTGTAACTGCACAGGGATATATTCGTGTTGTTTTGAGCCATCCAGTTTGGGGCCATTTGTTACAGCAGCAATATGAAACTAATGCATCTGTGAATAGCTTTTATGTCGTCATAATTATGTAAACACTGATCTAACCAAAATTATCAGCTTCTCATGCTGGGAGGGTGGACGGATGAGAATGGCGTGTGTGCAGTAGAGATGGGGAAAGACTCGAATCCTCATCTTCCTTAGACGAAAGTTAGTAAGTAATGATCAAAACTGAAAACAGGGGGTTTGAGAAGTATTGCTCTAGTTTTCCACTCTCACTCTTTATAGAGGAGGGGGAAGAAACCCAGGGAAGCTGTGGTGGGGTTATCCAGTGAATTATCTTCTCTCAAAAAAAGAGCGGCTGGGGGTAGGCTCTTGTGTGGGGATCTCTCTTTAGCCAGTTTATGTTTTGTATCTTAATTAATAAAACATCTGACAGGTTGACCCAGACACCTGGGGGAACTGTAGGCAAAGAGTATGTGTGACATCCAAAGTCTCAGCTGCTAAGTAGAGAGAAATTAGCCTTTACTCTGAGCAGCAGACTCTCCTTGGCCAACTGAAAAGCTCTCACCTGAAATCATCTAACTTTTTTCCCCACAGCCTGACCCAGACATCTCTCCTCAGTGAAGGCATGCTAAGTACCGAAAGGCCACCTTGGAAACTCCAAGAAAAGAGGCCCCTGTCACTCATTCCTGCACCCCCAAGTGCCTGAAGCCTGACAAAACCTCTTCCGGCCATGAGGCAGGCAGAGAAACAACTGATTCAGAATCCGAAGCAACTGCCACCAAATGTCACCAAAGCAACTTCCTAGTAGATCCTCAACAGAGGTATGAACGAATGAATGAATGAATGAATGAAGTGCATAGAGTGAAAAGAGTAGCCGACACATTGGTGGGGTTCAGTTAACGCTAGGGAGGAAATCACCTTCTTCAAACCAACAGTCTCAAAACCTTTTGATGACATATCCTTATCGGTAAAAATGCTGAGCACATCCCTCCAATATTTACAAACGGTTTTCCTCAATATTTACAAATCATGAATAGGTAGTGCTGCATGATGAATATGTTCATTACAAAACATGACCAGGAAGTAAAAACTCATAAAAGGATTGGGTAAAGTAAATGTAAACAGAAGCTTCCGTGTATTCACACCGTAACCCAGAGGATCCATCGTCTGGTGTGGCCCCTGAGGTAGCGAGACCTCCGACCTGGAAGCAGTCTGCCTTCTTCACACACCAGGTGTCTCTGGCAGCGAGTGATGTGAGTTTGACTGTGTTCATCTATTACTTTATTTGAAATGCATACTTACCCACGGTGTACTAAAGATAATTTGATGGGGTTATGAAACAAAGTATTTTCTTGTATAGATAGATCAGTAGAGTCACTAAGATTGAGGTCGATCGTCTAGAGACTCTTCTCAGAAATATGTGACTCAAATGGAGTCCAGGTGCATTTGAAGAAGAAAATTGGGGTCTGATGAACACCCGTGGTTCCCCAATGTTCAGAGATGAAAATCAGAGAAGAGGGTTAGGAAACAAGAAATGTGGGAACCTCCAGCATGACTTTAAGAATAAAAGAAATGAAGAATGAGTGTCTGCTGTGAGCCAATGTTTACCCAACTCGGCACTGCCTAATAAAACTATAATGCTAACCTTATGTGAAATTTTAAATTTCCTAGCAGCCGCATTTGAAAAAGGGTGGGAAACCAGGTGAAACTGATTTTAATATTTTTATTTAGCCAAATGTATCCAAAATGTTATCATTTCAACATGTGAGCAATATAAAAATTGTCAATAAAGTATCTTACATTGTTTGGCATAAGCCTTTGAAATCAAGTGTGGATTTCGCACATAGGGCACATCTCAGGTCAGACTAAGCTGCCTTTCAGTATGTGGCTGGAGGATACTGCATTGCACAGTACAGCTCTAACTGGGGCATAGGTCCCTGGAACCCCAGGAATCCACAGAGCGTTTGAGAAATGCTATCGCTAAGGATAAACACACCAGATCACTTGAACCAATGCAACTATATAACACAAAACAAAGCCAAGCATGAAAACTGCAGCACAGTGGAACTCCAACGTACAGGAAAGTTAGATTCTAACAGAGCAAATTAAGCGTAGATCAAAATTACCCATGAAAATCTCTTAAGGAAGAAACTGATACACCACCCATTTTTCCTCCCACCTTGGAATAGATGCTGAGTCTTTTGTCTCAACAAAATAAAACCGTAGAGCTGGAAAATTCCTGGAGCACACTCAGCCTCGGAGACCATCGTCTTGAGAAACACACCAGACCATCTCACGAGGGGTTCCAGGAGAGGAGGTGTGAACACAGACCTTCCCCAGCTCCCTTCGGAAGGAGAGTAGTGACGATCAACACCAGGTGACTAATCAACAGAGTTTCTATGTTGTGTAGTTCCTAGTAATAAGAAGAATCAGGAAAGGAAAGGAGGCCGTGTGTGACTGCACAAAAGGAGGTCTGGGAGCGACTTCGTGTGCAGAGGAAGTGAGGAGACACAGCTTCAGGTAGGAGAGAGGGTGCTTGAGGAGAGATCCAGCAGGCCACGTCCCTGGAGGCTCCGGTAGAGAGAAGCCAGCCAAGGATCCAACTGGCAGGAAGCCTCCCCATCCCTCGGAAATTCTTTGTCCAGAACAAACTTGACTGCCTTGTCCTTGGCCACACAACAGAAAAGGCATCGTTGCCCAAGAGCCCCCCAATGCCAGGGTCTAACGACCTGTCCACACCTTCACCCTCACCTTCCTCCCCTCTCATTTCTCACTGAGGCTCCTGGCAAAACTAGGCGTTCCTGTAAATTAGCAGCTGTAGTCAGTCCCCTTCCTTGAATCTCAGTTCTCTTTTGAAAAGGATAAAGTCAGCCAGCGTTTGCCCCGTCTCAACTTTGTGTCCATGAATAAATAAGCAAGCACGGCCTCCCCGTCCACGTCCTGGGTAAGGGCTGTGTGAGCATATTGAGCACAGACCAGTACTTTATAACCCCTGGCTCCGATTCCTCTGTTCTGGCTGCCTGCCCTGGTCGGGCTGCGCCAAACCCATTCCAGGCTGGAAGTGACCACATGCTGTTTGCGTTAAGTTACATCCAGCATTAGAAGGAATGGGCCCTTATCCCGGACTGTGCATCACCAAGGTCCACCCAGAAAAGGCGCTGGAAGGGTCACATTCCTCTCCTCTAGGCCACGAGTGGAGGAGCTTTGACCAGCACGTGACTGAGGGTGGGCTTTTGGACTAGTCCCCAATGCCAGCGCCCTGGTTACCCAGAGTTCCGCCAAGGTGAAGATCTGGTGCTGGGCGTCCCCAACACTGGGGCATCTGGAATGGTGTATCTGCCAGACAGGGAAGGGCAGAGGTGGAAAGGGGAAGGAGAGCCAAGGAAAGAGCCCTCTTGGCAGGAGGACATGGGCTGAGTGTCCTCTCCTCCTTGTGACAGTCATTTCCTAGGTACCTCACCAGTGCACGGTGGTGCCACGGGGGTCCAAAAGAACAAGATCTTCCCTGTCTGCAAAAACACATACATCTTAGTTCAGGAAATGGGTCCAGGGCAAGACTTTAAAAGGCAAGACTAGCAAGTAGGAGAAATTAGTCTTCGGTGACCTCCATGCCCCAGCCCGTCCTCAAATACAACTAAAACTAAATCGCCCATAGCTCAGCCACCTGATGGATGATTACACAGTTCGTCTCCTGGGCAGAGCACTCAAAAACAATGACTGTAAGGAGAATGGCATTTACAAGTACTAAAGTGCTCTTCCTGTCTGAGTTCCTGAGAATCTGAGCTTCATCCTAACCTGGGTATGTTATAGGGAATGTTACAAAGAGTTAGACCAAGGTAATGTCCAACTTCTGACCAGATTTACATGGAAATACATGGACTTGGAGCAGGGCTGCTGTCTTGAGAGATTTCCCAGATTCCTTCGTCTCTCTCTTTGGCATCAAGGGTCAAGCCTGGGAAATCTGGTTGATTTGGCCCAGGGACCACCTGTTTGAGACCCCTGGTTTACACGATCTCTAAGTTCCTTCCACTTCTGAGATTCCTTATTTCCCAAAATCCAAAGAGGAAATCGACTGGAGAGCTGTAAACCTAACTACACTAGTGTTATTAGTTAAATACCTAAGAACTCGTGATTTGCCTCATTTTGGGAGATGGGAGTGGGAAAGCATTCAAAGGTCACATTGGTCTCACTTGACCCCTAGGAGCTGACATCCCGAGCCTGACCTCCTCACAGGACGAGGCCAGCCTATGAAGAGAGAGAGGCTCCTGGCCCTCAAAGCCGAGGCCAAATGACCCCTGATAAAATGAATAATGGCGCCCAGAGATATCCAGGTCCTGATTCCTGGGACCGCCAAAGGTTACTTTATGCAAAAAAAAAAAAAAAAGGGACTTTGTAGGGTGTGATTAAATCAAGGATTTTCAGCAGAGGAGATTATCCTGGATTACTTGAGTGGGCCCTAGTTGTAACGGCGAGTGTCTGCAGAAGAAAGAGGCCAAGGGAGATCTGACTACGGGAGCTGGACGGCAATGTGACGGCGGCGGCCGCGATGGAAGTGAGGCTGTCTGCGGATGGAGGGAGGGGCCACACGCCCTGGGGTTTGGCTGCCGAAAAATGGACAGGCAAGGAAATGGATTCTCCACAGAGGCTCCAGGTGACTCCAGCCCAGTGACATCAATCCGGACTTGACCAGAACTGTAAGGAAATCAAATCCATGTTGTTTTAAGTCACCCAGTTTGTGGTAATTCGTGACAGTGAGAGGAAACGAATAGCACCCCGAGCCCGGCTGCCGCAGGGAGCGTCCGTCGGGCCCCCTTTGCAACGTCTTCCCACGGCAGGGGCCGCTGGGCAGCAAGGGCCAGGTCCGGCACGTCCATGCGGGCATCTGTGTGTCTATGTCAGGGCGGGCAGTCGGGGGAGCCGGCCAATGGACAGCCTCCTCCCCTGCGCCCCACCCCAGGAGGAGGAGCAGGGAGGTGGCCTCGGGGCTGGCAGCTGGCCCCGTGCAGAGGCCCTGAGCACCTTCGCCCTGGGGTTTGCTGGGTGAGGAGGGCGCCGGCCTGTGGAGATGCACCAGTGTGCCCCAGCTCGGTCCGCAATGTGCAGTGGAGGTGTGGTCGTCCGCAAATGCGACGACAGACACACTGCCTGCCAAACTGGCTGCGTCCCTGGGAACCCGAACCGAACTGGAGAAGGGGGGTGGTGCTGTTAGAACGAGGGGGGAGTTCGACCAGATCGTCGCCCTGCAGATCGAAACCCGTTTGTTGTGGCCGCATCACCGTCGGAGGAGACGAGGGTAAGGAAACGTGAGTCGTCGCACCCCACGAGGGTTTAGTATCACTCCATGAAACTTTAATTTCAGTTATGCGCATGCACACACACACACACGTGTGCACACACACACACACGCTTCGGGTCACAATGCCAATCGTATTCCCAAGCACTTTGGTAAAAGAAAGTGTGAGGGCCAATGGTTAAATGACATCATGTGACCGACAGTTAGGACCTGGTGAGACACTGACGAGGTTTTCCTCACCCTGTGCATCCTGAGGAAGCTGACACTGACTGGGGGGTCCCCCGCCCCCATCGGGGCGTCATCAGTAGCCCCTCCCTTCATCGCTCTCTTGAGCATCGAGGGCCGAGCCGAGTCAGACGCCGAGTCAGAACCAGGCATCACCAGGGAGGGGACAGAAGGGGGAGTCTCGCCGCAAGCTCCTGGTCACGGGAGAGGGGGCGTGACCCGTCGGGGAAGAACAATCGGAAGCAGGCCCCCCCCCACACACACACACAGTGCCATGCCCGTCACACCAGAAGGCGAAGGGCGGAGACCTCAGGCTCACTCCAGGGGAGGACGCCCGGGGCAGGGGTCCTGCTCTCCCCTTGCTTCTGCGATGGTGGGAAGAACGGCACCCATCTTCTATAAACCTCATGAGGAAGTCTTAGGGATGCAGCGACTGTTTGAAAGATGGTAGCTGCCATTATTATTATCCACCAAGAATGAACTCTAATGAGGACAAACTGGCCGAGGAGCTGGCCGGGGCCCAAGTCCCTGGACACCTTGCACTGTCACTACCTCTCTCCCGAGGCCTGGTTCGGAGCACGGCCGCCCCGCTGGCCCTGCTCCCTCCCAGTGCCCACCATACCTTTTCTCCTTCGGCCTCTGTGGTTCTGGAGTTGAGGACCCCAGAATATTCCACAATACCTGGCCCCTCATCAACCAACTCTTGGAAGGAGACCCCTTAAAACTGGAGCTCTTCTGGCAGAGTCTGTGCTCACAAACGGTGTCCTCCCATACAGGCGAATGACAAGGTGGTGACCAGGATGACTTAAAAGACTTCAGAAGTGGTCAAAGAAGGACAGCAAACAGGCTCTGGAGTCAGACTGTCTGGGTTCGAATCCCGGCGACACCACCGACTCGCTGTGTGACCTTGGGCAAGCTACTTACCCTCTCGATTTCTTACCAGGTCCCGACTGCCACAGGTCTGCCATCCACCCCACTGGCCTTCCGACTTTCTTTTCACCGATACACATAGAAATACGTTTGATACCGTGACCCAATATGTGTGTGTATAACCAAAATAAAAGTTTCATGAAATGCTGCTTGCCCTTAAAAAAAAGGACAACTCACATTTTCTTTCTCTCTACTCTTTTCTTCCCTTAAATCAAGGGTCCCCAACCTCCTGTTAAGAACGGGGGCCACATAGCAGGGGGTGAGCAGCCAGCAGCGAAGCTTCATCTGTATCTGCAGCCGCTCCCCAGCACCAGCATCAACACCTCAGCTCCACCGCAGATCATCAGGCATTAGATTCTCATAGGAGCACTGGTCCCTAGTGCCAAAAAGTTTGGGGACCACTTGGTAGTGACCCGCTAATGTGGAATATGTCTCGGTTTCCTCACCTGTAAATTGACACACTCACCTACAGTTGCTGGTATGGACGCCCCGCCCTGGTCCCCTCCCATGAGCAACTTCGGCTCTCTGCCCCGCAGGCTTCCATTGGATGCTGGAGTATGCCTGCTGGGATCGGCCCTCAGACAGGAATTGGTGGGTAAAGGCTCCACATCTTAACGCCTTCTGGCTGGACAACTCTGAGGCAGCATGTTCCACACTATCTCCCCAAAGCCCCAGCAGCAATGAGTCCACGGCCCGCAGCGGTAACGAGTCCACGGCCCACAGCAGCAACGAGTCCACGGCCCACAGCAGCAATGAGTCCACGGCCCACAGCAGCAACGAGTCCATGGCCCACAGCAGCAATGAGTCCACAGCCCGCAGCGGTAACAAGTCCACGTCCCGCAGCGGTAACCTGCTCATCCACGCTTCCTGTGTCAGCTGCCACCCTGGTCTCACTTCCTCCCCCCAACCCCTTACCTGTTCCTGTCCTCTAGTGACATCTTCCAAATAAACCACGTGCACTGGAATCCTTCTCTGAAGGTCTGCTTCCAGGGCAGGCCAATCTAAGACACAACCTTATAGGACGGTTATGCAAAATAAATAAATAACTTGTCGAATCATTCCAGACTCAGAGTAGAGCCTCCATAAATGTCAGGTTTCTCCCTGTGCAGAGTCACGTGAGTTACAGCTGGAGGGGAAAGAGCCTGTAGAGTGAGGGTCAGAGCGGCCGGGGGTGACAGGCCCCAGGAGGTGCATTTTAGGAAAAGAATGTGTTGTTCTCCAACCTGAAGACTCTCCACATCTCTGCAGATCCCAGATCTACCTACCTATCATCACCACCACCTTCTGCCTCATGAAAACAGCAGCCTGAACACTGAATACCTCCCGCTTGAAAAACAGAAGAGTCAGGCCAAGAGGGAGCCCTTTATCTCTCCCTCCCTGTCTGCTGGAGCCCTGCCGAGCGGGGAGCAGAGGCCAGCCGTGGGACGAGCAGGACCTGCTGAGGGCCTGTCCGCCCTCGGACCCCGCGATTTGATCTCAGACCCCCTCACCAATCTCCTAGACACGATCACATGCGGAACTACCATCCTGTGGCTCTGCTAAAGGGCACTGCGGGTGTCACCCAAGGTGTGGGAAGCAGAGGATGGCGGGGAGGCAGTCAGGAAAACTTCTGCACCTCCTGCACCATGCAAGGGACGCTGGCTCGTGGGGTTGCCCATCCCTGGGGCTCCCAGCCCCGCCACAGAGGGGATGGTAGTCCCGCCCAAGTTCCGACCTCAGCTCTAACTCACTGCTCAGCATACGAAGGGAGCGTGGAACGTGCGGTTTTGCACAAGGCCCTTGGCACATGCAGCTGCTAGGTCTCGAACAGAGTGACTTACACATCATCAGAACGACAAACAGCCTCTTGGGTTTGTGCACATTCTCCAGGGCTCAGCGTGGATGGCGCACAGCCTGCAGGCATAGGCTCAGCAGGAGACTGAGCACCCGACTTCCAAAGGGTCCCGGAGGGCCCCGCTCAGTCCCGGATCCAAAGGCCAGCCCCGAAGACAGATCGGCTCATGATGACCTTTCTCCAGTCCCCAAGCTGCTTGCTAAGCTTCATCTATGGGCCCAGAGGAAGCGGAAGCTCATCAGCCATTCCTACCATCACCAGCCCATTAACACTGGGCTCAGAGCCAGCCTGCCTGGATGTTGACCCCACAGCTCCACTGTGTCCTTGCTGGGTGACCTCAGGCCTCAATTTCTTCATCTATACAATGGTGATAAGAATGGTACCTCCCTCATAGGATCGTCCGTCATTAGTTCATCGAACAGATAGTTCTTGGGCCAAGTACTGATTCAGGAAGAAGAGATACGCCATACGCAAAACAGACAAAAGTCACTCCCCTTATAAAGGTGACATTCTGATGGGAAAAGAATGTGACTTGTCACTCACAAAAACAAAATCACTCCATTAAGTACCATGAGAGTTATATGAGCTATTCAAAACAGAGCCTGGCATAAAGTTGTGTTCAGTCGGTACTGGTATCGTTACTATTGCTATGAGCATAATTTTCTGACACTGACCACAGATTATCGCCATTGTAAAGTTCCTGGCACCTGTGTGGAGAACTGCAGCCCTTATAGGTGGGCTCGTGAACCCTCTGCCTGCTCCCAAGATGGGAGGGAGTTAAGGGAGGAGCCCTTCATCTCTCCCTCCCTGTCTGCTGGTTGTTCTGCTCCAGTCTCTACGTTGATTATTCATCGGGGCTTTTGCAGCCTGCGGGCCCCAAGTGCCTCTCCACATCCATAACTGAATGACCATTTCATTCCAGCTCGCAAGAGCCCCAGTGTGGGAACCACACAGGCAGATGGAATTTGGGAGACCCTGTCATGTGTTGGAAATTTTCTCTGGCTGCCTTTTCCTTCATATTAACAGCTCTATATTTTCTTCTCAGGCCCAGGAGTGAGTGGGGCTGAAAAAAAAAATTAAGCAAGTTTCTCTCTGGGCTGTTTCAGCCTTCCAGAGATTTCCACGCTCTGGCCGCTCAGAGGCCAGGACACGACGCCAGAAAAGAGTAGGAGGGAGGCGAGGTGATGTCTTTCGGACGCCCTTCTTCCCACTGCAGACCAAACCCGTGAATGACGACAGGGGACACCGAGCCGGTCAGGGACACTGGGAGAGGCATCCGCCTCCCACAGCGCCTGCGATCCCGCCTGAGCCTGCGATCCCGCCTGCGATCTGTCCGTCTTCACGGGCTGATGACCCGCGGCCGGGCGAGGCCTGCGGGAGAGTTTGCAAACCTGGACCCTCGGGCCAGCTCCCGCCTGCAGGTGTGTTTTTGTTTAGCCCGAAGTGTTTTAAATAAATTGGAGGCGATGCTTAAAAGCCAGGACGCTCCACATAAAAATCCAGATGTCCGGCTTCCTCTGAAAGAGGGGGAGTTCTAGCCGCACCTTGGGCCCACGGTCTCACGTCTGGCGCCGTCTCTCAATGACGTGCTCTCTGCAGTTCGCCACGGGCCCCGCCACTCCCTCCGGTCCCCCCAGCAGGGCGGAGGGACAGCTGCTTTGGGGATCTCGCTCGCTGCATTGTTTTTTCATAGGAGATAAACACTTCTTTGACCACAGCTCAACAGAACTTGAAAAAAATGAAACACAGATCGACTTCTTCCTTCATCATGCCTGGCTCACTTTACTCGCGTATGCCAGCAGCCTGGGCTCCATCGGCACTCTGGTTTGTACTTCCCGGACCAGAGCTGCACTGTCCAGCATGAGAGCCAGTAAGTAACCACACATGGCTATCTACATTTATGTTAATTAAAATTAAAATTTTCCGTGCCTGGTTGCACTAGCCACTTTGCGAATACTCAACAGCCACTGGCAGGGTTGGCTACTGTGGTGGACAGAACAGAGACCGTCTCCATCACCTCGTCCATCGTGTGGACAGCTCCGGAGCGATGTGACTATAAAATGTGGGAGGCTGCCAACCAATGAAAACACTTTTAAGCACATCTCTGCGTCCGCGCTGTCCTGGGCACTGCAGGGGGAGCTGCTGTTTTCTGGGGATTCACTACCTAACCGTGGAGAGAGCCGCAGCTAAAGACAAGAGCCAACAGGATGTGCCCGGCGGGGTCACGGGGACCCTCTCAGAGTCAGAGAAAAGGAGCAGGTCTCGGTTTTCACAGTGCAGAGAACATGTCTGCTGCTCTGTCACACGCCCTCTCGGCCTGGTCCCAGGCAGTCTTCTCGGAAGCTTCCAGAAATGGGGATATCTAGCTGCTAGGTATCTGTGGCTGAACCCCACATATGCTGGAGGCTCTCCAAGCAAAACACAAAAAGGGAGTCAAGTCGGGCTTCAGGGCTCACCCTCGCTGTCAGGGTTTCTCCCGTCGGCTTTGCCCTCCCTGATGCCCCCACACCGGCTCCGTTGCACCCCATAGCCGGTGTCTCCTCTGCTCATGGCCCCCAAGGCTCTTCTCACAACGCCCCGTCAAGCCAGCTCTTCCCACGTCCAGGGCTTCCCACTGCAGCCGCCTGCCCGTTCCTCTCCTCGCTCTAACCAAGACACTCCTGGGACTCAGACAACACAGGACGATGCTCTAGACAAGAAACCAACTTCCAAGGGTATTTACTTTCAACAGAACATTTCCAAAAACCAGCTATCAAAATAAAAGGGCTCTGTCAAAGGATGACGATTTTTCAGGTTGATCGGATGGGCAGAGCCTAGGATTTATGAGTGGACGGCCCCCCTTGAAGTCCTTCATATCTGTGAGTTGCATGACAGGCCATCACTCTGCATCACTGACCCTAAATAACAACTCTGTTTGCCGATCTCTACAGTGGGTCTCAGGACACCAGCTTCACAGTCGAAGGATCAAGGATTCGATGAGATCGTGGATAAAAAAAAGTTACCAAGCCCAATGCAAATACCTGTTGTTACCTGTGTTAAGGAGGAGTCATTGTCCGACACCCGGCATAGTGTCCAGCACACACTGAAAATTTGTCGAAGATTTTTTTAAAATTTTTTTAATGACCCTGGAATAGAGGCTGAGGGAAGACCCTTTCAGGCGAAGAGGGCTCTCGGCATGCCCCAAGATCAGATCACACAGATGCGATTCTGCACAGCCCTGGGGGTTCTGAACCTTCCCAGGGCCCGAGGCTGCTCTAGGCACCTACGGAAGCCATGGCTCCCCCTCAAGGTGCTTTTTTTTTTTTTTTAATGTATAAAATAAAAGACATAGGGTTAGAAAGATGATCAATTATATTGAAATACAGTTATCGAAATATTCTAAAAACTGAATTTGTGATATAATAATCCATGTGCTTCTTTGGCACACTGAAAAACAAGCTCTATCAGCACATCGCATAACGAACGCACTTGCAAAGCAGTGACGAGTAAAGACTATATTTCACAGTATCCATTTCCGCTCTCAGGAGGGAAAATAGAAAGGCACGTACTCCCCCACGCTCGAACCCCTTCCGCATGCGCGCTAGGGTCCAAGGCCACCCCCAGCCCCTGCTCCCCTCGGTGTCCCCCCTAAGGGATACTAAGAGGCCCAGAGGCCCAGGCCTTGCTGTGTCTCCAGCCCTGTCCGCTGTCCAGGGACGATGTGATCACAGCTCCCAACGGCTACTGGACCAGGTGCTTTGTGCTCACTGTAGCATCGAACACACAGGCCCACCAGGGGGCAGTGTTATCTTCATGGGGAAACTGAGGCGGACTTGCCCAAGGTGGTAAGCAGGGTTCGAATTCAGCTCTGATTACAACTCACCCTCTGAACTCTTCATGCCTTAAAACCGTACCAAGTGAGGTACTGTGACCCTTACAGTTGAAACCCAGTCACTCCGGGCCACTGCCAGGGAGATGAGTGAGTGTGAACCAGGAGCCAGGACCCTTTCCTGACTCACAGTGAGGTGACTCAACAGGATGGCGTTGCCCAGTCAGCCATCTGCACCCCCTCCCCAAAGGGAAAAGAGGGGGTTTTAACTAGCGTTTCAAGAGAACATGTTTCGAAAGAAAGGACTACAATAGCATCTTTGTAGTTGCAACCGGATCCGTAGGGCACCGGGAGAAGGGGGGATGGGGCGGCCAGCACTCGGCGAGCCGCCTCAGGCCGGGACGGCACAGTGGCCGAGTGTGCGGGACAGCCAGGAGGCAGCGCTCGTGCTGTCCAGGAGGCCACCCACTGCCAACGGCCAGTTCCTGAGCCAGGGTCCCGGTCCCCCAGGAGGTGCACACTGAGCCTCTGTGTGGGCAGACAACAGAGCCACTCTGTCCCAGAGAAAGAGGCCTGTGTGTCCCACTCACCCTCCTCCAAGCACAAGGATGGACATGCAAATGGCCCATTCACTGGTCATCCCAGCCTCCCAGCCTCAAACCACCTCCACTGGACCCAGGCATCCCAGACATTGAGACCCAAAGTCCCCACCGTGGCCTGGGCACAGCTGCCACCGCAGCAAAGTCCCCGCTTCAGAGCAGGGTGCCGTGACCCCACCATCTGCAGCCGCTCTGTGGGTTATCAGATGACCCACAGGCTGGAGTCCATTTATCTCCTTGGGGAAGAGGAAGAAGGGAGTTGTGGCTCCTGCACTTTTTGAAATTATGGCCCTTTAATGTTCCAGGTTTGACAATATTTCCCATTCAAACATGTCACCAAGCATTGAAGAAGAGTAAGTACTCCCGCAACTTTTTAGGTCCTTGTCAGAATGTCTTGAGAATTCCCGGTGCTGGGTGCATTGGAAATCACCTCATAGCACTGGTGCAAAACCGGTCTGGACAGGGGCAAGGCCAGCAGCTGGACGAGCCACGCTGGCCCGCTGACCGTGCTCCCCCTGCGGGTGCGCGGGGCGGAGGCCCCGGGCGTGTGCAGTGCAGCGGGGCACGAGCCAGACGGACAGAAAACGTCACTGCTCTGCTGGAGGGTGACCCGCTGCTGAGACCCGGCTCACAGCCCCACCCCCGAGCAGCCCTGGCGCCCATGCCCCCCAGGGGCACGCCCTCAGGCTGCGAGGGGCACCCGTCTGTCCCAGCGCGGGCGCCGTGGGGCGCGCGGACCCCCACGGGCCAGTCCCTTTCCCTCTCTCGGCATCTCACGTCCACGCGTCGCTGGCTCTGACTTGCCTCTTTTTTCCTCCCTTCCTCTCTTCTAGCCCTGTCCCCTCTGCCGTCTTTGACCCGTTTTTTTTCTAGCTGAGGAATGTTTCTGGAAAAATCCCTACCCGACTTGGCTCCTAAACGTGGAAGCACGAACCTGCAGCCTGAGCCAAGATGGAAGGATTTGAATTCTCCAGATGGTTCCGAGAGAGGCTGTTTGCTCCTTGTAAGCAAACACCCTCGAAAGCCAAACAAAAACTGCCCACAAGTAAACAGCATGTGACACGGCCCCTTCCCACCGCCACTTAGCAGAAACCCAAGCCCAGCGAAGGCGGGGAAGCCGGGCTACGAGAGATGGGCAGCCACGGCGCCCGCCCGCCCTCCGGCAGCGCTGGTCAGCTGGGCCCGGGGCCAGGAGGCAGGGAACCGGTGGGGCCGGCTGGCTGGCGGAGGGCGCCAGGCACCACAGGCAAGGTGGTTAGGGCGACATAAAGAACGCGGCCGTCATTTATGATTGCAACTACCTCCACCATTCTATCTTTATGATTACAAAGGCACAATCGATTCAGATGATTAAGGGGAAACTCAAAACTTCACCGTTGCTCTTAAGAATATAAGATAATACTATCTATTTTATAGAATTAAAATGATTAGTATCATTCTTAAATAAGTTCCCTGTATAGCATGATTACTTCCAAGTGTGATGAAAAGACACAGACGATAAATACAAATGAAGATAAGGAGAGAGGAAGGCGGGTGTAAAAGGAGAGGCCTGTGTACCCAGAGGCCTGAAGAAGAATGCGAGTCACTCTCCAGCTGCCCCGAGGCTCCCCCATCAGAGGTCACCAAGCGCTGGAAGTTTTCCTGCCTAAAGACCCCTCCCAGCCGCACCCTCTGGCCCGACAGTGGGGCCCAGTCCTCCATCCCGTCCTCCAGGATCACCATCACCCCCAGACACCCCCTCATTTCACTCTCCCCTCCCAAACACAGCACTTCAGAATGCAAACACTATCCCACCTCTCCAAGCTCAGGAGCCCTCCCATAGTCCCCTCTGCCCTCGGGATAAACACAGGTTCCTGGCTGGGTCCTCAGACCACTCCCGCCAAGAGCCAGGCTCCCATGACCCCTCCCTGCCAGCCTCGAACAGCTCACGTTTGCCTCCAGGGCTTTGCAGACACTGCCTTTCCCTCTTCTTCTTCTTACATTATTTTTTAAATTATGTTTTTTTACATACAGTAAAACTATTTTTTTAATGCACAGTTCTATGTGTCTTAACACATGTAGATTCACGTAACCACCACCCAAATCAGCATATCTCAGTTCCGGCGTCCTGAAAACCCGCCTCGTGCTGTCCCTTCGTACGCCCAGCTTTTCCATCCCGAACCCCTGGCTACCGTTACCTGTCCTCCATTCCCACAGCTTCCCCTTGTCCAGAACGTCACAGCAAAAGAATCGCCCCGTGCAGAACCGTCAAGAGCGAGCGCTTCCGCTCAGCGGAAGGCCTGAGAGTCCCCTACGTCGTCACGGGCACTGTCCTTTTTCTCTTTATTGCTGAGTCTGTGGTATAGACCGGTCGCGGTGTGTCTATCCTACCTACGGTTGAGGGACATTTGGGTTGTTTCCAGTTTGGGGCAATTTATTGATCTATAAATAAAGCTACTATAAACGTTCGGGTCCAGGATTTTGTGTAGACGTATATTTTCATTCCTCTTGGGTAAATGCATAGGTTTCTGGCTAGGCGGTAAGCGTACATTTAACTTTAGAAGAAACCGACAACCCGCTTTCCAGTGCGGCTGTCTCATCGTGCATTTCCACTGAGCCTTCCAGTCATCCTGGCCAGCACTTTCTATCGTCAGGGTGTTTTGTTTTTCAGCTCTTCCAGCAGATACGTAGTGGCTTCTCTTTCTTCGCTTGGTAAATCCAGGCTATCCTTAGACGCTCCCTGTTTTGGAGCCTCCCCAGGCCCCCTCGGTCCTCGGCTGGAGGAGGACCCTTCTCGGCATCCTCGTCAGAGCATGCAGCTCACAGGGAAGAAACGTGTCTTTGTGCTTCCCTTTCCCCTGCTCTGCCCCACACGCGCACCCACGTAGTACACACACACACACACAGGCACACACAAGCAGTGTCACCGGACTGCATGCGCCCTGGGGCCGGTCTGTGTTACTAACTGTTGTATCTTCTGCCCTGGAGCAATGTCTAGCTTAAAGCAGGTATCTTCTGAATGAATGGATGAATGGGTGGGTGGATGGATGGATGGACGTGAAGGCAAGCAGGGAGAGAGACGGAGCACTAATACATTGTTTTACATAGATTGTGAATTCCCCTCATGTGGCCTTCTGGAGGTGCCACTCAAGAATTCCAAAGCCACTGGGAATAAGACCCAGGCCCTGGCCAAAGAAGACACGTGTTCGTTCAGAGCCAGTCGCAGCCTGGAGCCGGGCATGAGGTCCCCGCTGCTTCCTCATCCTCCGCATCCACCTCTCCCTCCCTTTCACTCACACACCTTTCACCTTGAATTCACCAGCCGCTACCTTAAAGCACCGTCCAGCCTACTCTCAGCGAGCAGTTCTGGAGCTGCCAGGCCAGACCCCCGGGAATATGGCCAGGCTCCGAGCCACTTCCAAAAATGTGTGTCTGTGTTTGCGGAGGGGTCCGGTTGTCCACGCAGAGAAGGGGGGCCTAGAGGTCATCCGCAAACCACTGCTCCATCCCCACTGTCAGGCCAGGTGGCCTTTTAGTCGCAGGTCCCTGTAGACACATCCAGACAACGCAAGGATTATACCCCAGACGCCAGATGGAAACACCTTAGCAGCCACATTGAAAAGCCAACCAAGCAAAGATGGCCCAGGTGGCTCACGGAACCCGAGGGCCTCAAGGAAACCTGAGGCATTCTGTTTCTACATGGGTGCCTTGGGAGGAGAGGGGTTGGGCCTCCCAGCCCTCTTCCGTGGGGGTTGTCAGCATCTCGAGGCCCATCTGAAGCACATGTCTCTCACTGGCCCCTGAAACAGCTAAGAAATTCATTTCTTTGTGATCTGCCCCCTCTGCCCCCCCCCCCTCCCCCAACACACACACATACTTCCAATCCAGTTTTTGGACTGACTCCTGCTTGGTCTGCTTGGTTGGGGCCAGTGGATTGTTTAAACGCCTCCACTCCCAGCTGGCTAGGTGCACAGCCTGGCTCACGCACGTAGCAGGAGCTGCAGGTGGGGGCCGTGACCACAGAGGAAGGGTATCAAATTCCCCACAGGCTCCAGGGGCTGGATGCCTAGCTTCCTAGGTCTGATTCCAAAACCGGTTTCACTTCATCTCACTTCCCAAGGGACTCGGCAGGGTCACTTGCTGGGGCACCCCAGCGTTAGACCTCAGGGCCTGAGGCTGAGTGGGGCTTGCCTTCTGATCCAAGGCGAAGATCCGGGGAACAAAGACTCGGCCAAAATCTCCCGCGAACCGCAGACCAGGTAATTCCTGCCTGGTGAGGCGAGAGATTTAAAGAAGCAAGAAAACTATTTTAGAATAGAATCTATCTACACTGGATCCACACTTAGAAAAGAGTCCCAAAGCACCCACCGGACTGAGAGTGAACGAGACGCCTCAGTGACTTCCTTACCATTTGCTTTACCATCTTGACACACACACACACGCACACACAAACACCTCATTTTTGTGGGTCCTCCCTAAAATCTCCATTCTGGGACACTGAGTGTGTTCGCCCCCGTGATTCCATTTGCTCCTCTTACAACCGTTACTAATGCTCCATTTTGCAGATGAGGAGCCTGAGGCTCAGAGCCCTGCAGTGGTTACTCAGAGCCACACCGTAGCCGAGTTTGGCACAAACCTCATTCTCAATTCAAACTCCGTGCCTTTTGTCCACCACTCTAAGCCGCACTGAATGCCTCAAATATATCAAAAGGCCACTGTGTCTGTGATGGGACCTGAATGCTGGCAGGGAGGGTATCAGAACCAGGAGACCTAGGCTCTAGGCCAGCTCCGAGTGACTCTGAAGTCACATTCCTTCTCTGGAGACTCACCTCTGAGCTTCACTCCGGGGATTCTAGCTCTTGGTTCTTCGGAGGTGAACTGACCTCTTTGTGGCTCTCCTGGGACTCCCTTTCCCCCACGTGCCTGCCCAATGACATGCCCACACCATAGAGTGAAGACAGACAAGAGGAAACGCCTCCCACGGCCACACTCTGGGCCCTCAAGGGCGACTGCAGTACAATCTTTGATGAGGAGGCTGAAGCAATTTGTTCGCGCAAGCTTGTCTGATTTCCACTTAGCCAGCGTTCACGTCCCCATTTCCGTGGGTAATCAGAAGCTGGCCGCATGCCACTGAAAACAGTCCCAAAGTGGAAATGAGCTAAAGTCCACACGCAGGAAGATGATTATCAAAATCCTGGTACTGAGCATTAAAAGTATGGCTATGAAGGTTTTTTTTAGAGATGCAGGCATAGAAATGTGCTTTGATAAAAAGTGAAGTAAAATGAATCAGGTTGTAAAACTGAATGTTCAATATAATTTCAACTCTTTCAAATAATACTCACAGAGTAGGAAACACATCACAACCATAGCCATGGTTACCTGTGGAAGTTGGCAGAAGGCTGCCATATACATATTTACCCTCCAAGAATCAGGGAGAAAACTCGTTTAAACAATTTGACAGTAACAGTCTTAACTTCTATCAGTATTTTTCATCCGAGTTCAGAGTCTTTGGCACACATGAAGTTTCCCACCATTATTATAAGGAAAAGTAGCAAGTGTCTCAATCTTAGCTTTAGAAATATACAGGGCAAGCCCTGGCAGAGATGCACACCCCTGCGGGATGATCAAAAATGCCTTCATGGGTCTTGCGATTCAGTGTTTACTCTTTCAAAAAATGACATTTAAAGACTCCAGACTTTTAGCTTTATGTTTCTAATCCAGTCCTGCCCTTCTTATGTACCTTGGATCGGTATAGGATGGTGTTAAGGAATTACTGGATAAAGGCTTCCATATCCTATATTCACCTCTCAGTTTTAATGAGTTAAGAGAGATTTCTCTATGGAAGGATTCCCCAAGAGGGGCATGCAGCACGTATCATTTCCCAGATGAATTTCACCAAAACCTCCTACTTTAGAACTCGTGATCAAGGAGTGGCAGCTGTGGGGACACCTGGGGAAGTATAGTTTTGAGGCCCAACCTTCCCTCGGCCTTGTAGCCCATGGTTCTCAGTCCTGGCTATATGCTGGGATCACCCAGGGAGCCTTACAAAAATCCCTTTGTCTGGGTCCCACCTGGGTTTGGTCTGGGGAGCAGGTAGAGCCGGGTCTGAGAACCACTTCTAAGTTGTCCGTACTAAGAGGTCAACCCTAGAGTTGGAGTCCAACCTCAAAACTATTCACACATCATCCATTTTCGGAGCTAAACGGAGCCTCAGTGGGTTTCTCGTCCAATCTCTCGTTTTACGGAGGAGGAAACTGAAGTTTTCCTGAAGGATCCCTGGCCCCCTGCCCTTCCTTTGCTGGTTCCAGCCAGGCCCAGGCTGCTCCGTGGGCCACCAGGCCTCTGAATCACGGGATCCTTTATTCTCAGGGAGAAGCAAAGGAAACCTTGAGATCTCCAAGGCTATTCTGCTGGGCTTTTATCTCTGGCAAGTGGACCCTGACACAGTGCAATCTTGACGTAAGACCCCAGAATGGATGGATGGTGAGAAGCCAGGAGACTGCTGGCTCCCAGGGACAGGAAGCCCACACTGCAGCAGAGCGCACACATCCACGTGCCCTGAGGCTGCCAGAACAGAAGACGGGTGCCTTCTCCCCTCCCGGCACTCCACCTCCCGCCCCAGGGCCGGAGAGGCTCTGCCACAGATCTTGAAAGCCAGGAGACTCCCGCACACCAGAAATGGTCCCCCAATGATGGCCTTGCCCCCCCCCTTTCCGGCACACTCTTGCCCTTGAACAGGGAATTTTGTAGTAAAAAATCTCTACACTTTCCAGTTTCACATCCTGTATCTTTGATTACACTCCTTCTTCGACCTTTAGATTCCATTATTTCTTTCTCTTTAGCAGCTTTGAGAAGAAAACCTAGAGGGATTAGGGAGAGGGTGGCGTGCAGGAGATAGTGGCACACACACACACACGCACGCACGCATGCACACGCACGCATGCACATGGCACACACAGAGCCTCACAGGTACCTTCCCTGGGCCCCCAGGTCCTGCTCACCAGCCCTCAGCCTCTGGTCTGGACACTCGGCACACCCTTGCACACAGAGGGCTGTTCTCCCAGAGACCCTCCACCTTATGGGGCTCTCTAGACGCTCCCAAACTCCAGGCCCACCGCTGCACTCCCTGAGAACTACCTCTGGTAGTTGGGCCCTCTGTGAGTTTCGGGGAGAGTGTGCCGCAGAAGCAGACAGGAGAGCCCTGTGGGTTCTTTCAGAACTCAAACTCATCCCCGTGGCTGACACCCCGCGGGGCAGGGCACTGCAGGAGCAGGTGGGTGGGGGCTGCAGGTAGCTTCTACCTGGAACAAATCTGATCGGCAGCCAGCCACAGGGGCAGCCCTTTCCTGAGGCTGGCTACACGTGGACTGCAGCTCGGTGCCTGGGTCGTGTCCTCAGTGGGTCTTCCTTTCCTGCTCATTGGTGTCTGTGAGCTCTATCAGTGGAAGAGCGACTTTCACAAGGTCCCCGGCTCCACGAATGACATCCCAGGCTGACCAGTACTCCCACACCTGCCCTGTGGTCCTGAGAGGCAGAGTGAGGAAGGATTCTGGGAGCCAGTATCTGGACCTTACTAGAGCTAACTTAATTCTATGGTAATAAATGTAAGGCATTACTTTTTAATATTCAAATTCGACTAAGCTATAGAAGATAATATAAAATTCACATGCACTTCTGACTTCAAAGGCGCCTCACCCATTTGGGTGCCCCACAGAATCCTCTCTGCCCTGTGGACTGGATGAAGTTTGTGCAGCATTACGAGTGGGTTATCGGTTCAGCTGGGGTGTGCGAATCCATAATGAAAGCCCCCCTAATTATGGCCCTCCTCACTATGGGAAGCCCAAAGCTGATTCTCCCCCTGCCCTAGGTGCAGAAATGAAAGCCGCCACCGCTCCCATGCAACTTTTGGGGAACAATTCCGGTCCCGGAGGCCACCCAGGCTCCGCGTGCCCACAGTGGGCGCTGCCCACAGCCACCTGTCTGGAGCCCACCCGCCCTTCCACCGCGCCTCTCCTCCCGCGATTCCTACCATGTCCTCCGCGGTAGCTGGACCCGCTGCTCTGGCGCCCCCAGGCCGTCCCTGGCGCAGCAGGTCGCTAGGCTTTCCTGGATGCGGGTTTCCCGGACCGAGGGTCCACAGTCTTCCAGTGGCCAAGTGGCCCCGCGATAACTCCCGGGCGCGCGTTTCGCGCGGGGATGCTCTGCGGGTGGCGCGGTTAGAGGAGGTCTGGGCGAAGGCACGAGGGGGTCTGTGAGTCTGAGGGAGCCCTCCCGCAGCCAGGAGCTTCCAAGATGAGCTAGGGACTTTTGTAGAGTTTGCAAAGTCCCTGCAGTAGGTCCGGGCCCAGCCTCCTCACTTCCCCGAAAGCGCAGGAGGGAGGAGCTCCTTTCACAATAAAAGCCCCTGCCCCGTGCTCGCCAGGGCAGCAGCAGCCGCCTGAAGCAGCGGCCCAGGTGCCAGGAAGGAACCGCACCGCACCGCACGCTGCGGGCTGATGAGCCCAGGCAGGAGGCGAGGGGCGCTGCGCAGGGGCTGGGCGTGCTGACCAGATCCCACCTCCAAGGCGAGGCGGCGCTCTGCTAGCCAGAGGTAATTCAGAGGGGCCTGCTGAGAATCTCCAAAGCTGTATCCTCCTTCCCTGCAAACTCTCAGAAAGACAAGTCTTTTTAACTAGCATCTCATAGCCTCCTTAGGGCTCGGTCCCCAAGGGTAGTTTGGAGGGAAAATTTGTTGAGCACAGGAACAGTTTTTCTGCTTTAGAACTAATCAGTGTTTAAGTAGCTGGAGTGACTGATACCAACCCCTCCGCTATGGATAAGCAGACAGTGCCTTGTGTCACCTACAGGTGGGCTGTGGCAGTCTCCGCAGGACCCATGGGTCTGCACGCTCCTGGTGGGACAGAGCACTGGGAATGGAGTCCATAGCCTTGGAACTGGGGGCTGGCCCATCTGCTAACAAGTGAGTGACCTTCAGCCACTGCCTGGACCTCTTTGAGACCTGTGTCCCTAAGTAGCCCAACATTTGGATCTCAAGATTCTTAAGAGCCTGTAGGCAGAGTCAGCAGTAGGGCACTCTGACAGAATCTGGGAGCCGGGCTGAAATATTACCCTCCAAGATGGAAACTAACAAGAATCATTATTAGATGGACAGAAACGGATATCCCCAGAGTCCCCTGCTGCAGAACACTTTGAGGCTGTCGCTGGTAACAGTGCTTCTTAAGCGGAGCAAAGGCCTAGAGAGTCTCCTTAAATTGCACATGGGGGGTGGGGAGAGAACAGACCCAAGGGAAAGTGTTTTTCAGTCCTCGTTATGTTCCATATGCTTTCTGTGAGTTATTTCATGTCACCATCACAAACCATCCTAAGGAAATTTATTAGCACCATCTTACAAACGAGGAAACTGAGCATTAGGGAGCTGAAGTGACTTTCGTGAGGGTGGATAGTCAATAAGCAATTTTGCAAACCAAAACCTATTTGCTAGAGCGTGAGAGGAAGAAGAAATTGGTAAGGACCGGGCGGTAGGATGAAGTGCTGAAAACTGCAGCTGGTCCGCGCACAGGGGGCGGGAGGGGGCGCAGAATCCGGGCACTGGATGGGGAGCGCGAAGGCAGAGGGGGCGGACGGCACCACGTTTTCAGTGCTTTGTCCAGATGTTGGGGAGACGATGCGGTGTTTTCAGTCTCCTGTTTTGACTGCAACCCACATAAGATGTACCTTCCATGTTGTGACCCTTTACACAAAACGTACGTATAAATGTAACTAAAACATTCCATAAACTATCATTACATGTGGTACACTCTGATTTTTTTCTACTCTATTCCATTTTAATTGTTCTAACGGTGGTCTCGAATCGCTAACTTTACTTCACTAATATCCGCTGAGTATAGTTGAAAAACAGTACTACAGAGGTAAAGAGAGACAAGTTCTTCAGTGTTTTCTAACGGCTCTGTGGTGTTCTGCAGAATACATCTGTTGTAGATAAAAATCATTTTAAAGGAAGGGATCCGGTTTTTCCCCGGTTTACTGGATGCAGAGCTCTTTTTCAGAGAAACCAGCCTGGAGACCCATGGGACACACTTGGGAAAAGCTGCTCCAGGACCTGGCCCAGCCACACGAAGTGTCACATAAGAACAGAGTGAAAACTCCATGTTCTGAAGCCAGACTCCCGAGCTCAGCACCACCGTGTGGACCTGATTCTCTGCCCAGCTGAGGGGACGCCCAGACAGTGGGTGTGGGAACCCACCGTCAGTGACCACCTGCCACGTCAGTAGCCCAGACTGCACGTGAGCGGTCAGTGCTCCGGGAATGACCACAGCTGGGGAAGCACATAAAACCCGAGTTCCGGACGCACCGAGCGGGGAACGCACCCCAGATCGGCAGTGACTCCGCCTGCCCTTCGGGATCGGCCTATAAAATCAACCTCCCTTTCTTTTCTAAGTCCTGGTTGACCCTGATTCCGCCCAGCGCTGGAATCCTGTCATTCAGACCACTCTATCCACAGTATCTTAGATGTGACAATTTGCCTCCGTGACATCTTCCTCCACCGAGCCGTGCCTGCGACTGTGACTGAACACGTCTGCAACGCTGATGACTTGTGTCATGCGCTTCTCATTCCCTGTCCCCCTGCTTCCTCACTGCCCATGCGTTTATCCCGGGAACGTCTGGCACACAGCCTGCGCTGGGTTGAATGTCAAGAACAAGTAAGACGTCCCATCGTGTTAGAAAACTCTCTGGCTTTCTACTAAGCTAAATATCCACGTGCTCGGTGACCCAGCAAACCTACCCTTAGACTTGTACCCAACACATGTGCACCAAAAGCCATGTGCAAGAATGCTCACAGCAGCATTATTTGCAGTGGTCCAAACTGCACGCAACACAAAAATCAACAGTAGAAACAATAGGTCAGTAGTGATGCATTCACACAATGAAGTGTTTTACAGCAACGGGAATTCATGAACTACAACTACACTCAGTCACTGTGTGGAGGGAAAGAAGCCACAAAAATAGGCCAACGTATGATTCTTCTTATGGGAAGTGCACAAACAGGAAATGCTCTTTCTGCTGTTGGGAGTCAGGAGCGGGGTTGCCCAGGAGAAAGGTCATGGCTGGGAAGGACCTGGGAGGGGGCTTTTGCGGTGCTGCTTGTGTCCTGTTTCTCCATCTGGCTACTACTGATGTCAGTGCCAATTAGATGAAAATTTATCAAGCTCTAATACTTATGCTATGTGCACCATCTGTATGTTAAACTTCAAAAAAAAAGCTAAGTAAAACAAAAATTAACACATACTATCTCTAACCTCAAAGGACTCATAATCTATACCAGCAGGCTCCAAACTTAGTTCTGACTATCCATATAAGCTGTGATAAGTTTTTAAATACATTTTCAAATGCATCTATTACATATTTACGAGCTACTTAAGTATATACCACCTTATTATCTATCTGTATAAAACAGACAACAACCAAAATAAAAAGATTTTGAAGGCCTTCCGCCTTCCGCTCCCCTCACGGGGCTTTCCTGCAGAGCCGCTGGCACTGTGGGCAACGGGCTAGCTTGACACTGAGCGCTGAATCACACTCAGCCCCGTGGGCCTCAAACACTTAATAAGAGTGAAAAAAGTATCTTTTTAAAGTTTTGAGCTAAACTTGGTTTTGCAAGAGGTGATTTATACCTTTGGGTCTAACTATTTTCCTAGGAAAACAGGACCTCCCTTAAACTCCGCCCGCCTCCACCACACACACACACACACACACACACACACACACACACACACGACTGCCTAGCCATGCAGAGCCCTCTGCTGAAATGGAGATTTTGTAAGGCTGCTTCCAAGAAGCTGAATCATGGTAGTCATGAGAGCTTTTCACCAACATCTGGCTCCCCATCTTTCAGACAATGGTTAGGATGCTCCACCCCACTTGAAGTTAGGTGTGGTCCTGCTACTAGCTTTGACCAATGAGATGGAGGTAGAAGTGATATCACTTCTGGGGAAAAGCCAGAAAAGCCAGTGCTTGACTGGCCACGTTCCTTCTCCTACGCAGTGCTGAAAAGCACGTAAGCACATGTTGGGATGGAGCTTCTGTCAGCCTGGGTCTCTGGGAGACTGTGATGAGCGAAGCCCCATGAGCCCTTATTAGATACGGAAATGAGAAAATCTACATGTTAAGGCATTAAGATTGACAATTACTTGTGACTGTCGTATAACTTAGTCCACCCTAATCACAAGAATAAAATGACCTTTGAGAAGAATTCCTGAGAAATATAACTTGGATTTTGCTATTCCTCTGCTCAAAGCCTCGCAGAGGCTCCACGTCTGTCTGAGTAACATCCCACGTCGCTCAGGAGCCTGCAAGCCCTTCCACATTCACGGTCCTCACCGTCCTCACCGCTTCTCTAACTTCATTCACCACCTGCGCCCTCACTCGCCATGCTCCAGGTCACACTCTCCTCCGTGCAGCGTCTTGCATGCTTCGGGCACTCCCCCACCTCAGGACCTTTGTGCTTACTCCTCCCTCTGACTCGAATGCCCAAGTTCCCTCATGGTTTGCTCCCTCATCTCCTTTAGGTCTTTGTGCAAGTGTCACCTCCTCGATGAAGCCTTCCCTGACCACTCTTATTTAAAACTACACACCTCGGCCTGCTTCAGTTTTATCCTGTGTTTTTTTCCTAACTAGACAACTTCGTAAAAGCTATCCTAAAGGGTTTTTAATTTAGTCAATAAATCCCTCCTTTCTTGGAAGCAGCACTCCATGCATTACTTACTTGCAGAATTTGGCTACCTGGCAGTTGCTGCTCCTGGTTGCTGGTAGGGCTTCTGGCTACACAGTAGACCTTACCAGTAGGTAACTGTTCCACTGAGAGGTTGGTGCCAGTGAGGAATATTTCATGTCCACCAGAGGGCGCTTCCTACATCATTAGAAGTGAATCTACCTTTACCTTCAGCATTTCTAAGGATTCAGATTTCCCATCTGCTCTAATGACATTTTAGGGTGCCTTATAAATTGGTATCCTAGAGAGCAGCCCACTGGCCCACTCTTTAACACGCTTCCATGCTGACTCCAACCCAGACTTACTGAACCAAGGTTTCCAAAGCTTGAGAATCGGTACATTTTTTAAGCACCGTAGTTCATTCTAAAGCACAGCCAGGGCTGAGTGCTGCTGAGCTAAGCAATTCCTCTTCCTTGGCTCTAATGTCCAAATAGCCATTCTAAATGATTTTGGAATCTCTACTTCTATCCAGTCTTACTGCCACTTCTTTGGCTCAAACTTCTGTCCACTCACAGTACTGTTACAGGGACCCCTGAATTAGCCTCCAGGCTCTACTTTCTCTCCAATCAATCCATCCTGTATGTTACTGCCAAAATGTAACCATGGACCCGCCATAGGCCTGTTCCCATAACTCTCAAGATTAAATGCAAATTCCTCAGCGTGGCTTTCAAGGTTCTTCAAAGTTTGATCTCTGATGACCTCTTCAGGCCTCTTACACATTTCTAAACCTTAAGTGCAGTTCCCTCCATCTCAAAGCCTTTTCTTGACATATTTCTAACCTGAATACTTCCACCCCCAAATCCTCTCTATCCTGAAAACTCAGCAGAGCACCTTCCCTGAAGTTACGACATTATAAATGTTTTGTTAATTTCTCTTATGGACCCTGAACTCCCTAGGGGAAGGAGCTTTCTGTCTCCATTTGCCAAGCACCAAGTAGCAACTCAGTAAATGCTTTTGAATAAAGGAATAAGACAGAAGCCTGGGGCTCAGTGCCGAATCTGCTGCTTACAAGGCAGGGTACTCAGTAAAACAACTTCTCCTTCACTGGCTTCGGAGTCCTCATCTGACAAACAAGAACCATCGTACCTGTCCAGCCCACCTCCCCGGGTTCCCGAAACCATGTAACAGGTTTGTATAAATTCCAATACCCAGAACAGAGCTTGTTTCATGGTGAACTGTCAAAAATGTTTCCTAAATCCATGAACGAAGAGAAACTTTCTTTGCAGCAGAGAATGCTAACATCCAGTTTACATTTTCTCTTTTTATTCACTCACTAAACCCCTCTATTTTAGGGGGCAGTAGTGTACTCAGCCAAAAAATTATCTGTTTGACGACCTCACTTGCAAAAGGGACAACCAATGAAGAATTAGTGGAAGTCAAGGGGTGGGGCCCACAAAAAGCTCTTAAAGGGGGCTGAGGTCACTTTTGTTCAGCAAGTATTTGCTCCCCTTCCCTGCTGTGAGCAGAGCATGTATCTTTGCTCCTCTGTTGTTGGGCCTGGCCATGGACTCATTTTGACCACCAGGATGTGAGCAAACAGAAGCCGGAGCAGTCTTGTTTGGTTTTCATTCTGGCGGGTCACCACATAAAGAATAAGCCTTGGGTAGCCACTGTCCTCGTCAGAGCCCTGGAATCAGACACGTGGGACAGACCTAAACCCAACCCACTGCTTGGAGCCAAGCCCGGCCAACCCACAGGCATGAGAATAAACGTTGTGGCTGGAAGCCACCGAGTCTTGGAGAGGTTTGTTACACAGCATTATTGTGGCAAAAATTCAGTGATACAGGTTCAGTGGGTGAGAACATGCTCTTAGAGAGCCAATCCAGGCCCTCCAAAAGCCATCTCATACCCCAAAATTCCCATAATATATAACAAATGATTATATGTGTTGTTACTTAAACATAAAAATATGGCAATAGATGTTCATTTAAATTAATATATTATTCTGTATTTATTTTGTTTCATAAATGCTATTATTTAAACAAAACTGAATTTCACTACTTTTGGTGTAACCTTGGATAAATAATGTACCATCCGGCCTCAGTTTCCTCATCTATAACACAGGAATAATGCCTGCCTCATGAAGGTTACTAGAAAGTTTTAAGTAGACAATGAATGTAAGGAGCTTAACACGTAATAGGTGCTCATCGAGTGACAGCTCTCTCCTCTTCTACCCTTACCAAGGCTTTGCTCTTACAGGCCTCGATAAAGCTGTGAAAGTTCTCTTACCTCGTTGCTGTACCCGAGCAGCAATCTAGGGAATGAAGGAATGGCAGCATCAGCTCAACATGCTTCCTAATGCCAACTGCTTCTTCTCAAGGTCAGGAGACCCTGTTTAGCTGACGATGTTGTTCAAGATCTGAAGACGAACTCTGAGAATTCAGATAATGGGTATCCTAAATGGCTCTCACCGGTCATGGACAGTGATTTCCTCAGAAGGAATACCAAAGAGGAAATGCACTGAGCTTCAAGAATGGCCAGCAGGATTTGACTTTTTAAATGATGAGGATCTGAAGATGTGAATAGCACCACCGTGTGGCCAACATTCCGCATAGAAGCTGTTCTCTGCCTCGAGTCAGCCTCGGGCTTTTCCTAGCTACTGCAATGCCCCAGCTTCACAAGGGTGGAGGCAGAGCTAAGACAAATTCAAGGCAATGAGTACAGCTGATCCCACCACCCATTCCTCACCAGGAAGATCTGCAGCTATGTGCCCACTATGCTTTGAGAGCCTCCCAACTTCATAACAGGCTCCAGTTCAGCAATCTCGTCAAGGCATTTTATAGACCTTAACCTGAGCAAGTCCCACTCCACTCCCATTTACTGCCAGCTGAGGTTCATGAAACTATTTCTTTACAGTGTGGGTAAGATTCATGAAACTATTTCTTGCTGGAGTCCTTGCTTTCCACTATACAATGCTGCCTACCTTCTCATGGGTTTTCCTGAGCACAGGACGATGGATGCCATGACAAATTTATTCACAGATAGAATCTTGGCACCTATCCTGATGCCTGGCACAGAGAATGAACTTAATATTTGATGAGTGAACTAATATTAAAATCATTGAACCGTCCAGTATATACTGTATCTACTGACGGCAGAAATCATTTCACTGACTCACTTCTAGATTCAACATTAAGTATCTCCTATGTGCCAAGATCTGTGTAAGGGGCTAGGGTGACAAAGATGACTAGATTGCAGTCGTCTGCCTACAAGTAATATGAATAGAGCTATCAGAAAGGAACGAGCAGATTGCTCTTGACACCGAGAGGAGGAAGAATTAAACCTGCCTGAACAGGTGAGCTAAGGCTTCCAGAACTTCCGAACCAGCTGAGTGTTTAAGATGAGGAGTTCTCCAAGGGGGCAATGGGGAAAGGGGTGGCATTCTAGTCAAAGGGAACAGAATGATGTGCATGGGGTTGAGTTGGATCAGGGTCATCTCTGGACTTCACCGAACAGGAAGCTACATTTTCTGTTGGGTTTGAAGGATAAGAAAGGCCCACCTACATAAGGGTGGCATTTAGAGGCATGACAGGAAGTGAAAGGAATAAGCCCCCAAAACTCTCCCCCCAAAAGGAATGTCTTTCTTGGCAACAAGGGATATTTGAAAACACTGTCAAAACAACAGCCTCTTTTCTTTCTCCCTGGCAATGTAATTGGCCACATTAACAGATTAAAGGGAAAAAAGCATATGATCATCTCAATACACTTAAAATAGCATTTGATAAAATTAAACCTTCTTCTATTTCTTAATTATAAATTAAGGAGAAAAATTTACTAAATTAGTAAAAAACAGATCTCCCTTCACCTTATAAAGGCTATAAAAACTTAAGAGTAAAGATCATACCCAGTGCTGAAATTACTAAGACTGGGAATGAAGCAACAATGCCCACTAACATCACCGCTATTCAACAGTGTATGAAGGGTTCTAGCGAGTGTAATAAGACCATAAAAATAAATTAAAAGTATGAAGATTAGAAAGACAAATAAAACTGTGATTATTTGTAGATGATTTGAGTCTATAGTAATTGAAATATAAATTATTAGAATTAGTAGTTTGGAGATGGTTATAAACTCAAAATAAAACTATCACTTGTATTTCTATATAACATTAGCAAGTTAAACTTTTAAAGAAACAACTATAATAGTTTAATATCACTGCTATAACAAATTATCACAAATTTAGTAGCTTAAAAATAGCACACTGGTAGAAATAATCCAAATGTCCATCAACTGATGAATGGATAAGCGAAACGTGGTATTATCCATCTAATAGATTTTACTCACACATGAAAAGCAATGGAGTACTGGTACACGTTAAAAATGAGAGAACCTTGAAAACATGTTACGTGATAGCCAACTGCAAATGGCCATATCCCAATGATTCTGTTAATACCAAATATCTACAATAGGTAAATCTATAGAAACTACAGAAAGTAAATAAGTAGTAACATAAAATTGATAGCATGGGGGAAGGAGAGATGCAGAGTGACTGCTAATGGCTACCGGGTTTCTTTCTTTGGGTGACAAAAATGTTCTAAAAGTAAATGAGATAATATTTACACAACTCTGAATATACTAAATACTGCTGAACTGTATGTACACTTTAAATAGGTGACTTGTATAGTTTGTGAATTACACCTCAACAAAGCAGTTTTTAAAAAAGAACATGAGAGTCAATGCCAATATGAATAATTTTAATGAGTTGTAAAACATTAAATGTATGAACATCCATGTGTCTACAGAAAAGGAAAATACACATTTGACAACATTTAAGATGGCTCTTACAGCAACTCCTTACTTTGAAAACTGGTAATAAAAGGTAAAGAATTAAGCCTTTGTCCTGTCTTCCCATAAGTGATGATTTTGCAGAATTTTTAATTTTATTGCATGTGATATTATTTTAGCTAAGTAGGTACATCTTCTTATTTTTGACATGTATCCTAAAGGGGAGGAAAATCATAATATCTGTAATCTGCCTTAAAGTATTTCAATATAAAAAAAAGATTTAAACATTTCAATACATTATCATGAAAAACAAAAATAAATTTTTCTATTTGTTCTGTTGGTTAGTGGACACGAAAATAATACTGTACTAAATTTATCAAATCTGTAAAACTGGGGAAAACTGGAAAAAAGTGATCACATATAACCAGTAAAATATTTAGAAAAATGTTTCCACACGTTCCCAGCGATAAAAGTAGCCCAGTTTCTGAAATACTGGAGAAGGATGTTGTGTATTACAGTTTAAAGGGACAGGAAACAATGGATAACAGACCAGTCACAGTGCGATCAAGGAGCCCGATGTACTCCATGATGCTGGGCACAGAGAATGCACATCTTTAATTCTGATGAAATAAACACAAAGAAAAAGACAGAGCTGGAAAGGGTAGCCCTTGCTTAACTCACCTGCAAGGCTTGCTCTCCTGCTCAGGGCTCCCTGTGGCTCAGTGAAACACAGCTCTTTCTCTTGTTCCAGCTGATAGATCAGAGCTGGTTTGGAAGTAGATGGTGCTGCTTGAGGGGAAGAAGACACAACACAAAGATGAACAGTCGCAGAGGTCAATCTCAGCCCATGGCTGCAAGAAGAGCCAGAGGTGAGGAGAGTAATTCTCGGGTAAACTGAGCCAGTGGCACCCTAATGAGGTACGGGGAGGGGTCTTGGGAAAGAGCCTCAGGATAGTGCTCCCGAAGGAGCCTGAAACACCTTGGGATGCAAATTTCTACTTAAAGGGAAACAAAATTTCTTACCCTCTTTGTTAGAGGACAGAAAATGCCCACTGTGGGAAAACAGACCCATGGCTCCTAGGAGCAATCCCCACAGGAAACCTAAGGGGCTGAGTCCTCTCGAGATAATCTGGAAGTTCAATGCTAGGGTGAGGGTACCAAAATATAGCTCAGGCCCTGCTGTACCCAGAGAATCACCTCTAAGGCAGGTAGGGAGGGAGGGTAGCTTTTATGATGGAAAAGGAAAGCCTTCTTGTAGGTCAGACGGACTCCAGAGCTCTCTGTACCTGGCAACTCTTGACACTGCCATTTGGGGTCAGCTAATAGTTATAAGAGAGCCCTTGAACTTCTCAAGGCCCAGGTAGAGACCAGCGACAGAGGCCTTACCTAGGAAGGCCACAGCCCCATAGTTCTCCAGCATCACATCCCTGTACAAGGCCCTTTGAGCAGGTACCAGGCTGGCCCATTCCTCCTCAGTGAAGTACACAGCCACATCCTCAAAAGTCAATGATTCCTGAAACAAAAAGGTCTTGGTCTCTCGGCTTGAAGACTTTGGTGATGATCAAAACTGTCCATTGGAAGCCTGGGAAGGGCACCTACAATGAGGTTTATTTAGTATTGGGACCCTCCAGAGTCTGAGTTGTGTGAAATTTGGAAGGTATAGAGGAGGAGGACATAAACTAAACGCAGAAAGCCAGCCAGAGTTCAGCATACTTTCCCAGTTAGAACCAAACACATCTCTACTATGAGCTTTGAACATATGTGACCTCCAAAGAGACTACTATATAGGAGCTGGGCTTGGTCCTCGGCATGAAAGTACATATATAAAAGGAGAACTAACGTAACTGGATATGGCTCACACCTTATCTCTAAGCCCCTCCCCATTTTATAATATAGTTGGGTGATTATTTGGGCTACTCATTTTACTGTCATTTCCTTATTCTACTTTCATCCCAGTTATTCCCTCATTCTTGTCTCCTTGCCAACCACTCCAGGCACAAAGCTCTCAGATTTGTCAATGACTCTCTACTCACATGCAGAGGCAGTGAGGTTAGAGAGACATAGAAAATAATTCTTGGGATAGGCTAGAGGAAAGTCTGTTTATTAAAGGACACCACTCAGAGTGAAAAAGCAAGCCACAGAACGGGAGAGGATATTTCATGATATGTATAACTGACAAAGAAATCATATCCATAATAAAAAAACTAAAAACTTGGAGGAAAAAAATGACATGCAATGTAATGAAAAAAAGAGGAAAAAAATCTGAACAGGACTTCACATAAGAGGAGATCCATGTAGCCCAAACACATGAAATAGTGCTTCGCATTACTGCCTATTGGGGAAAAGGAAATTTAAAAGCCTCAATGAGATATTAAGAAAAACGACAAGTGTTAGCAAGGATGTGGAGCAACTGGAAATCTCATATACTGCTGATAAAGGTATAAATTGGAACAACCATTTCAGAAAATTGCTGGGCAGCAGCTACTAAAACTAACCAAATGTATATACCCTATTCCCTAGCAATGTGACTCCTAAAGGTACACCCAAGAGAAATGAATGCATGTGTCCACCAAAAGGGATATTTAAGAATGTTCACTGCATTCTTTTTCATAGTAATCAAGAACTGAAAATGATCAAAATGTCCATCTATAAAAGAATGAATAAATAAAATGTAGAATAATCATATAATGGAAAAGCATTCAGCAATTAAAAAAAAGAACAGCTAAGTACAACAACATGAGTAAAGTTCATAAGCATAATGTTGAACCAGAGTAGGCAGATACAAAATGGTACACATTGAATGATTCCTTTTATATGAAGTTCAAGAACAAATAAAATTAATAAATAGTAACGGGAGTCAGAATAATGGCTAACTTTGGGGTGGACTGCTTGGGATGGTGCATGAGGGAGCCTGCTGAGGTACCGATGTTCCATGTCTTAACATGAATGACAGTCATACAGGTGTAGAGATTTCACAAAAGTAAGCTATACAGTACAGATTTGTATTGTTAATTAGATCTCAATGAGAAAGGAAATTTACATATTTTATACATGCATATATAAAATTACATATTTATATATGCATGTATATACTTATACATGCATAAAATTTATACATAGATGTATATTTACATAGGCATATATAAAAGTATACATGCATATATATGTGTGTGTGTATATAAATATATACACACACGTACATATACCTACACACACGTGACTACGTGCATAGGCAGAGGAAACCCAGCTCACCTGGGGCCTTGCTGTTAAGGACACTGCTGTCATCATCTGACCTCTCTTATTCCAGTGTTGGAGAAAGGTAAGTTTCAGGAGCTAAAGGTAAAGTAAGAAGCATTAGTAACAATACCTCTACTGACCGTAACTCCTGCACCCAACATCTGACCCATCCTGTTTTGAGGCTACCTGAACTACTACCATTCGTCAGTCATTGCCCTGTATCAGTGGCAATGCCCATCTCACAGTGGTGAGATAACAGGCATACTGCTAAACCCATGGAGTTTCTGTCCTAGGATAAAAAAAGCAGCGATTCCTACTGAGTAAACAGTCGTGTACTCTAATTCTCTTAAGTCATGATACTGTCCTATCTTTGTGATAAAGATAGTGGATTCTTAATAAAACTGACAGATTAAACAAAAGGACTTAAGCAAAAAGGTTTGATCTGTACAGTTGACAATCTGTGAAAAGTAAATCACCTGCAAGTACAACAAACAGCTGCAAAGGCCACCCTACGAAACGCTCCTTCCTACTTTCCTATGGGGAAAACCACAGCTATAGACCTGAAGCATAAATAAAGGCCCAAAAGGGAACAAATCACAACCCAACACGCTTCACCAATAGCATAGACCAAAAATTTAATCTGATCACAAACGTTAAAAATTAGGTTATGGCGATGAGTAAAAGTTAAGAGAATGTAATGAGAAATAAAGGATGTGAAGAGACCTTGTCAAGAAATCTTCCCACATTTCCAATACTGTACATAGGAAATTATACGCTAAACATGGGACACATATTAGGCGCTTGATGGATATGACTTGTCATGAGTTTTTTAAACATTTAAATGGGCCAATCCAAATCCAGGGGTCCACATTCTCCAAATTTACAGACTAAGTAGCCTCCATCTTGGAGGGGGGAAAAAAAAAAACATTTCAGTATTCTCAAAACTTTGACTGCTCTAGGGACAGTAATAAACTTCCAGACTGGGTTTACAGCAGGCCAGGCGAATAAATAAAGTGATCATCGACTGACTTCCTGGGACCACCTGAAAAGGCAGCAAAAGCGTTAAATCATACACAGCCCAAGGGGTCGGGCCGGGGTCTCTGCCGCCAGGGCAAGAGCGGACTGGCGCGGCCACGGGGCGTGTTCCCTGTCGACAGCGCGTCCTGGAGCGCCGTTAGAACTTTTTGAGGACCTCGCTGTCAGCATTCGATTTTGTGTCAGTACCCAATCTGAGTAAGCCGGAGGCTGTCCTGGGGACGAGAAACCAGCGGGCCAAGAGCCTACAGCCAACGCCCCGGGCCCTCCAGCGCCCCCTGTCGACGCAACCGAGTGGAGCGCGGAGGCTGGCGTGAGGACCGCGGTGCGGCAACAGGAGCCGCGCTCGTCTGCCCGCGGCTCCTTGCCGTCCTTCTCAGACCAGGCCAGACCCGCTCACCGTGGGCTCTGCGTGGCCGCTGCGGCTTCGCAGCGAGCAGAGGTGGTGCCGACCACTCGCCGATGCTCACACCCCAAACCCTCGGACGTTAGACGATAACAATGGCTGCGCCGGAAGTCCTTCAACACCCCGAACGGCCAATCTAGACCTTCCCCGAAATTCCCTCTAGTAATCTTGGAGGACCGCGCATCTCTGTGGTTCCTCCTTTTAGTTCCCGCGAGACAAGCCTGAGGAACAGGGTCCGCGCGCGAAATAAGTTTCATTCTCCCTCCCAGCCTCCCGGTTCTGAGTCGTGGGTCCCGCGCTCTGCCCGTCCACATGGCCTCCTCCGAAAGGGGACGGAGTCTTAAGGCCGGAGCTAAAAGGGCAGTATTCATTCCATTGGATTTCGGGAGAAGGGACAGGGCCCAGCCGAACCAATGAGGATAGGTCGTCCTTCCCCCTTGGAAGCGGGAGCCTGCTGCCCGCCCCGACAGGTCCAGCCCCTGCGAAGTGGGCTCTTAGAGCCCAATTTCTTTAAAGTGCCAGGAATAAAATAATGAATAAATGTTAAACCAGTTTTTTGGTTGAAGAAAGTAAGGCTTCAAGAGAGGAAATGGCTTTCCTAGCATTGCACAGCATGTCAGGAAGTTAAACTTTTAAACAGAGTTGTGGAAATAAAGACAGCCCAAATGCAAGCAAAGGCTATTTATGCAAAGCTTATTACAGCAAGGGAGTCCGCCATTCTCACTCGTATTTGGCAGAGACTCGAACTCAGGCAGAGAAGTGGGAAAGCTTTAAACAGAAAAAAGGGAAGGCTTCAGGTATGCTGATTGGAAACCAGCAAAAGGGGGGGGGGGTGGCTAGAGCAGAGCGTCTTCTGTGATTGGTTGGGGGAGCACATTCATCACATTCTCGTTCTTTGGGGGTAGAGGGGTTATTTTGGCTTCCTGGACTGGTTGCTACAGATTATGGGTAAGAATTCTATTTTTCTATATGGTCTGGCCATTATTTGTATATTCAGTCTCTTCTATTCATGTAACTAATCCCCATCTTTCTCATTAAAAAACAAACAAACAAACAAACAAAAACTTGTCTTCACCGCATCATCTGAACACTGCTTGGGTTTCTGCCCAAATTAGTGCTTCTCAAATAGCTATTCTTTGGTCTCAAACACTTACTGTCTCTCCTTTCGGCTTTTTATTTTTAAGTTAACACTGTTGTATGTGATGGCGAGTAGAAGATAGTTAACCCCGGGGCCAGGCTGTCAAACCCAGCTGCCATGGAGGGCTTTCACCCAATTCCCGGGAAAAAAAAAGGAGGAAACCTGAAAGCCAGGAAGGTCAAGGAGCCATACGTCAGTCCATCCCTACCTTAAATGAGACTATTATATGACCTAAACACAGTGAAATAATTTCTCACTTGTATCTTCATTTCAGCGGTACTGCTGTTGCATTCGGGGGCTAAGGCAGTGAGTGGGCAAGAAGCGGCAGGCATGGGGTGAGTGGGCAATATCATCTAGAACTGGAACAAAGGGCAAACAAGACTCGGGGTTGGGGGAGTAGGGGCTAGGAAGGGCGACCGGGCTACGGAACCCACAGAGAACCCCAAACAGGAACCACGGCAGGTAAACAGAACCCTCTGGTCGGTAGTCAATTGCTCAATATTCTGGGCCAGGTACGGATTACGAAGACAGGAGACTGGACGCGACCAGACTCGCTTGAGCCCTGTCTGGAAAAGTCAACTCCCATCCGCCCACTATCACCACCACCATGGAATGTGCAAAAAAAGGTGAGAAACAAACAAAAATGTTGAAGGACACCGAAATAACGCTGGTGCAGGGCTTACGAGGACTCCCAGGAGTGGGGGCCGCAGCGGTGGCTTCGCTTAGCGCGCGCGTCGGACGCAACGAGAGGGAGGCCCCCTCCGCAAGTCCCTCTCCAGCCCCAGCCCGGCAGACAAACTGGCAGACAGGCGGCGCCCGGTCGCGAAGCCCCGCGGACCCACCGCACGGGGTTTGGCCCGCACCGCCTGCCCGGAGATGCCATCGCGGAGGCCGCGGGGCCAGACGTGCGCCACCGCCGCTCCGGCCTCGGGTCCGCGGCCGCTCTAGCACGACCGGAGGCCGCCTCTGACTGTCGTTGATCCTTCCAGGCCACCCTGCTCCCCACCGTAACCCTGCCCCCTGCCCTCCTGCGGAGTCGCGGCGGCGAGGGTCGGAAGGCTGAGCGTGTCGCGCGGGCTCGCGGTGCTCGCTGCGGATCTCCGGCCTGGCTCTCCCCGGAGCGGCCGGGAGAGCAGCCGCGCGCGCGGAGTTCCCCGGAGCAGTCCAGCCTCCACCCGGGGAAGAGCCAGTAATCACTGCGGGTCCATCGGGCCACCCTTCAGCGGCGCCGGGTGGGTGGACAAGCTGGTGTGACAGGGGTTCAGTGCAGCGTGATGGGTCCGAGCCCGAATCCGCACTGCGCCTGTGGAGTCCCCTCCCTGCTTGAGTTTCTTCCCTTCCTCTAAGCTCTGCAGCCCCATCAGCCCCAAAGTGGGCGAGTATACACCCTGTACTCAGGACGCCGCTGCCGCGTGCCTTGAGCAGCACACCCACACACACCCCTACCTCCACCTGTAACACCACCGTCACGCACAACACACATTGACCTGGCCTAGGCGTCTTCCACTTAATGACCATCTGCTTCCTGGTGCCCCACCCACTTCCCGCTCCGTGCCTCTTCGGCAGCATTTCACGCAGCTTAATTATATACTTTTCTGAGCAATGATTTGTCATCTTTTCCCCCCAAGAGGGCGAGGACTTTGTCTCATTCACGATCGTAGCAAAATTTCTGGCAGAAAATGCCCAATAAATATGTGTTGAATGGATGAGTGGGTGTGAATGAGTGAATAAAGGTGAGAATGCATATAAGATGATGCTGCCGCCCATTAAAAAGAAAGTTCAGATCATTGGAGTTAGCCACGGTTTCTGACTAGATTCTAGGGCTGGAGAGGTGCTCGTTGCAGTTGCCCTGAGAAATCAGAGAGGACTTCCCGGAGGCGGAGTGTGGGTGTTTCCACTTCCTGTAGAGGGTTGCTCTACTAGGCAAAGGGAGCTCACTCAAGAGAGCATGTGGAGATCCTACTCTGTCTGAGGAGACACAGTCCCTGTTTGCAGGTCATTTAGGAAGTTAGACTCACTTAAGGTTTATCAGAATTGGTTGAATCGAGTCTAAACCTCATCTGTTGCACCAATGGGCCAGACTGTTTGACTAAAGCCCAAGAATCAGTGGGACAGCTTTCTCCTTCTTGAGCCTGCTGGCAGGGACCCAACCTGAGAGAAAGTCCCCACGACACTCTGAGCCTAGATCCTTATTTTGAAAGAAAGCAATTAGTTTAAAATTGCTACCATCTCTGACATTTCATAATGACAGCTTTCTCAGTCTGTCCTCATTAGGGAAATATGCAAGCCGGTTGGGTGAGTGGCAGTGCCCTGGGTGAGAGACTTAGAAGCTGAAGTCTGAGCCTCTGCTTGCACGGTCCTCAGTCTGGGAGACTCTATGGGTCTTCAAAAGATGAAGAAGGGGTAGACATGTAAACTTCGTAAGTGTTTGTTGCATTTCTGCTGAATGAGATAGCAAATTAATGAGTAAGTAAATGCCTGAGTGAATAAAGGTAGGAAGGGTTGGTATGTCAAGGGTTGGTAAGTCATGGAGTGGGGTCCAGGAAGGCTTTGTAGAGAAAATGCTGACACTGAGTCTGAAAAGGTCAGAGCAAAGCCCAAAGCTGGTGAGGGTGTTGTGGCCATAGCTAGAAGCCTCCTTCTGAACTTCCTCCTGGTCCCACCTCCTCTTCTCACATGACCAGGCTCCAGCAAGAGCTAAATCCACTCCCAGACACTGTCTTCCTAGGGTTATTTGCTGTAACATGCAGCCGCAGGGCAAGGTCCAAGAACACAGACCTGTCTATTTCCAACTTGTCAAGGCCTTTCAAAAGCTGTCTAGCACCCAGAGGACGGTGTGTCCAGAGCTTAACCCGGAAGAGCACAGCCATGGTGCCCTGGGGTCTTGTGCTCGGAATCCTGCTGGTGGCTGCTGCGGGGTACCTGTGTCTGCTGGGGCTGCTCCGGCAGCACAGGCCCCAAGAACCCCCTCTGGACAAGGGCTCTGTGCCCTGGCTGGGCCATGCCATGGCTTTCAGGAAGAACATGTTTGAATTCCTGAAGCAGATGCGGACCAAGCACGGGGACGTGTTCACGGTGCAGCTTGGTGGCCAGTACTTCACCTTTGTCATGGACCCCCTCTCCTTTGGCCCCATCCTCAAGGATGCACAGAGAAAACTAGACTTTGTGGAGTATGCGGAAAAACTGGTACTAAAGGTATTCGGATACCGCGCGGTGCCGGGAGACCACCAGATGATACACTTGGCCAGCAGCAAGCACCTCACGGGAGATGGCTTGGAGGATCTCAACGAAACCATGCTGGACAGCTTGTCTTTAGTTATATTGGGGCCTTTGAGCCAGAGTCCAGATGCCAGTTGCTGGCATGAGGATGGCCTCTTCCACTTCTGCTACAACGCCTTGTTCAAGGCCGGCTACCTGAGCTTGTTTGGCCACACAAAGAATAAGGAACAGGACTTGCTACAGGCAGAGGAGCTATTTACACAGTTTCTCAAGTTTGACCGTCTGTTTCCCAGGTTTGTTTACTCTTTGCTGGGGCCCTGGGAGTGGCTAGAAGTGGGCCGGCTCCAGCGTCTCTTTCACAAGATGCTCTCTGTGAAACACAACCTGGAGAAGGATGGCGTAAGCAACTGGGTATCTTACATGCTTCAGTTTCTGAAGGAGCACGGAGTAGCCCCAGCCATGCAGGACAAGTTCAACTTCATGATGCTCTGGGCCTCCCAGGGGAACACGGGGCCTACTTCTTTCTGGGCCCTCTTGTTCCTCCTGAAGCACCCAGAAGCCATGCGGGCTTTAAGAGAGGAGGCTGCCCGGGTCCTGGGAGAGGCCAGGCTGGACACTGGGCGGTCTTTCAGCTTCAAAGTCAGCGCCCTGCACCACACCCCAGTGCTGGACAGCGTGATGGAGGAGACATTGCGGCTGCGGGCTGCGCCCACCCTCCTCAGGGTCGTGAATGGTGACCATATCCTGAAGATGGCCAGTGGGGAGAAGTACCAGCTCCGCAATGGGGACACCGTGGCCCTCTTCCCTTACCTCTCAGTGCACATGGACCCCGACATCCACCCCGAGCCCACTGCCTTCAAGTACGACCGCTTCCTCAACCCCAATGGCAGCCGAAAAGTGAACTTCTACAAGGCAGGCAAAAAGATCCACCACTACACCATGCCCTGGGGCTCGGGCGTCTCCATCTGCCCTGGGAGGTTCTTGGCCCTCAGCGAGATGAAGCTCTTTGTCCTGCTCATGATCACACACTTCGACCTGGAGCTGGTGGACCCTGACACCCCTGTGCCGCCCGTGGACCCCCAGCGCTGGGGCTTTGGCACCACACAGCCCAGCCACGACGTGCGCTTCCGATACCGCCTGCGGCCTCCTGAGTAAGCCCTGCCAAGGGGGGGCAACGGCCCGGCCAGCGGGGGTTCCTGGGGGTCTGAGCTCCTCTGGCCCCTCTGAAGCCCCAGACCCCCAGCAACTACCCCACCCTCTGCTTTTGCGGCCCCCCTACCTCTGTCCTGGTCGTCCTGCTTGCTCTCTGGCCTCCATCTAGTCACCTCCCAGGCTTATCATTGTCTCTTTAAAACACTGTCTCTCACAGTGGGTTCTGCAGAAACTCCTCTCACAGGAAGTCTAGGGCAAGGAAAAATATCTGTGGGCAACTCAGCGTGGGAGCTAATTCATGCCTTGACAAGAGCTGCAGTGCAGCAACTAGTCACCTTGGGGAGCGCAGCATCTTGCAAATGTTCGCCTCCACCCCCGCCCCGACTTTATTTTCCCCCTCAATACTTACTCCATGTCCTGTGGAATTTATATTCTAGAACAGTGTTGTCCAGTATGGGGCAAGCCACATGTGTAATTTTTCGCTTCCTAGTCGACACATTTTTTTAAAAAAAGAAGCAATTAAAAAGTAAAATTCTTTTTTTTTGTAATATGTTTTACTTAACCCCGTATAGTGGCATTTCAAGTTGTAATCAATATACAAATACTAATGAAACATTTTTACATTTCCCCTTTTTTTTATTGCCTTCAGAATCTGGTCTTTTTTACCTTTTTACGTTTCACCTTTGAGCATGTCTCAATTCAGACGAGCCCCACCCCGAGAGCCCCATGGCCACGCGTGATGAGTGGCCGCCATACTGGATAGAGCAGGCCTAGAGAAAAGCTGCCCTTCACGTAGGAGAGATTCGAGGTCCCTCCTCGGTGCCCTGTCTGCACCCCCACCTTGCAGTAAGCTCAATCTTGCCCTTGGCTTTCGCAACCGCTGCTGAGCTCAGAGCTCTCTCCCGCCCCCAGAACCCAGTTTCCCCTTGGTGGACTCCCAACACCTCTGACTCATTTAGCCCACTCAGAACTCAGCCTCTGCCACCCCCACCCCCTGACCTCCGCCCTGAACCACCCCTTCCTCTGATTTCCCTGTCTCTGCTCAGGACACCACAGCCGGCCCCAACCCCCAGGGAAGATAAAGAGGAAAGACCCTCGCTCCCTCCTTCTCTCTCATCCACATGCCCTCAGGTTCCAGTCTGTCAGCTCGGTGGCCCGTGGTGCCTCTGAAACCGCGCCCCCTCTTCCCTGCCCCTGCTGTCATTCTTACAGCTCAGAACTCAAGCACGCTTCTCCACACCAGGCCTGCCAGGCCCCCGTCCAGCCTAATGCCGGACCTTTTCCCAAAAGCGCCTCTAATTGTCTCTTTTTATTTTCTGGCTCCCCAGCCCTTTCACATACCTGACATTTAAATTGTGTCATGTTTGGTCCCCAAATTTTTCATCCTGTGCAATTCAGCTTTGCCAGCTTTCCCCAGTGGAACTGTCTAGAAAGCAAGGCCGCTTGCTTTTACTGCCAGCCCCGGGGCCGGCTGCTCCTGCAAGCCTTCTCCCATCCCGCCCATTCCATCCTCACCCCGGAGACGGCCTCCTCCCCAGGGGCTTCCCTAGCACTGTCACTATCACAGCTCATTGTGAACACACTATGTGTCCTTTGCTTTTTGTGTTCTGGTTGCCCCCTCCTGTCCCCTTACCCAGACTGGAGCCCATAGGGCTTGGTATCTTCTTCCTTCGTCTCTGACCCCCAATTCCATGAATGTAGATTAAACGATGAAAAACTGACTTCCAGTCTCGGCTAATTTACTTCCTGTCCTCAAATCATTTCCTTCCCCGCTGCCCTCACTCAGCTCTCAGGCATATGAACTAGAGACAACCCCAGTTTCCAGACCAGGGCTGGGACAGGGCGAGAGGGTGCTGCTGCCAGACCCGTAGCTGGCTGAAGGCAGGGCCCTAGCTAGGGCTGGGATACGATGGGGAGTGTCCGTGGGAGCTGGAGGGTCCTGGAGAAGAGAGGCCCCTGCAGCAAGAACCTCCTGCAAGGACCACCCAGTGGGGCTTTTCTCTGCTACTCCTGTCCTACAGCTCTGACTGGCCTCTTCCTTTCTCGGGAGGTCGTGTGCTCTGACAGGAGTTTTGCTTGAGTAATATGCTATTAGAGTGGGTAGGGGCCTGGGCTGGGGACAGGAGTCTGTCCCCATTAGCTATGTAACTCTAGGCCAAGGCCCACCTTTCTCTGGGTCTAGCTGCCCCAAAATGATGATATCTATCTGGTAAGAGCTTTGACTGGCTAGGGGAAGACAGGCCATCCCATCTTGTTCCACAAGAGGCTGGGAGCACAGGACAGGGAGAAGGGGGCTGGGAGGCTGGGAGCCACCCATGGGGAGCTGCCCAACAACCTGCCCACAAGTCAGGTCTTGTGCCAGAGCAGGCGGGGATGGGGCAAAGAGGTGGGGCCTTCACATACGCCCTTGACCTTGCTCAGACCCTAGGTACTGTGCCCTGTCCTTTCTCCCGCACTGAAAGAATATGGATCAGGAGCCTGGGCTGTAGACAGGCTGGGTGTAGGTCCCAGGTCTGGCCGTGATCCAGGCTCACGGCTAGGGATAGGACCCCGGAATTAGGAAGTTTCACTAACGTAGCAGGGCGCCTGCGCATACCTTACGTACTGACGATTCAGCTTATTGCAACACGCATGTGCGGCACAAAGCCGCCACTGTTCTCTGACATGCGTAAAGCACGTGCGGGCCCCTAGCACAGGACACTCTCTCTCCGATCGTGTTGGCACCGGCCATGTCCTCCTCCTGTCGGCTCCTTGTGTGTTCTTTCAACTGGGCGTCTCACCACCGAAACCCTCCCTTCTCCACCGCTCAGTGCTGACACGTGGCGGAGCAGCAGGCTAAGGCGAGTACGGCCCCCCAGGGCTCTGTACGGTCCTGGATGGAGGACATGTGCACCCCCCAGCCCCCCCCGCACCTCCCAGTGGTATCCTGCGGCTGCGTATCTGGCTACGTGGATGCCCCAGAGGATTGGGGTGGAGTGAAGCCACTTCCGAAGGACATCCAGAAAGCCCTGGAGTTGCTGGAGCTGAATGTCCCGACCGTTCACTGGGAGGCAGCGGGTCGGGTGGCCTGGCTGTTGCTGGCGGAGCTGTGGCAGGCCAGCCTGGAGGTTCAGAACCAGCCTCAGCGGGTGCAGCAGCTGCGACGTCAGGAAGAAGCACTGGAAACGTGGTGGTCGGTGGCAGCGGAACACGTGGTACAGGACCCCGAAGGGTCGCTGCCATCGTCCCGGTCTGGGTCTGGGAATCCACCAGCGACACCGTGGCAGGCACGGCCGGCCAGTGATGCCGCAGCAGGGTGAAGAGGAACAGCCGTTGGCCCTGGGGGCGGGGCCAAGCTGGAGGCACCTCCCCCCACCCCACCCCCCAAGCTAAAACGCATGCCTCCTGGATCCAGTACACCACCGCTGAACGCCAGGACTTGACGAAACACGTATGTCAGAGAGCTGGGGAGACGGTTCCCAGGTGTCTGCTGCGGCTGTGGGATGATGGGGCCCAAGGGACTGAATCATCCCCTGAAAGATGGCTCAGCTGGCCGTCATAACGGTGATACTGTCCCTCTACCAGCGCCCCAGAATGTGGCGCGCCGGGCTCGGGGTACGAGTAGTCACTCCCTGACTAGCTGGCTCATGTCCGCTTCACGGACAGTGTGGGGGCGGGGGGCAGAGCAGCCCCCAGCCCACAGGCCTCGAAAGTGAGCCGTAAGCAGATGTGGTTTGATCTCCCCGCGCCAGGGGTCCTGCAGGAAAGACTGAGCAGCAACCTAATGAAGAGCCGCTGGCCACGCCCTGGCCAGCCGTTCACTCCTATTCCCGGGAAGGCCACAGCCTGTGAGGTGTGGCTGGCAGATTATCTCCCGGATTAGGGATTAGGCTGGGACACCCTATCCACGGGGGAGCCGGGTGACTTGAGGCCACGTATGGAACTGACTATACATTGGTCGCCCCTGCAATGTACAGAGGGTATCAGACCTCGTAGACACGGGTGCTATGGGAATCCGGACACGTTTTCCGGGCCCACTGCAACCATAGAAGGGTATGGGGGTCGAATCATTCGCGTGCGGCAGGTCCCTGTGACACTGGGTATCGGCAGATTGCCCCCTTGGACGTGCAAAGTGTGCATATCCCCAACCCAGGAGCACATTTTGGGGACCGATGTTTTACGAGGCTTGACTGTGAATACCACTGCTGGTGAATTCTGCCTTTGCATCCGGGTGGTAAGAACTGTCATCTGGGGACATCCACATCATGCCCCGTTAGCGTTGCCCCAGGCTACTGGGTAGTGAACACAAAACAGGATCACCTGCCGGGCGGCCATGAGGAAACAGGATGCATCATTCTGAAGCTGGAAGAAGCCGGTGCCATTTGTCCTACTCATAGCCCGTACAACTCCCCCGTGTGGCCAGCGAAGAAGCCAGACGGCTCCTGGTGCATGACGGTTGACTATCGGGAGCTGAATAAGGTTACACCGCCCCTGCATGCGGCCACACCGAATGTCACAGACATTATGGGTCAGTTGTCACATGAACTTGGATGATACCATTATGTGGTGGACTTGGCAAATACCTTTCTCTCTATTGTCATAGCTCCGGAAAGTCAAGAACAGTTTACCTTCACCGGGGAAGGGCGACAGTGGACATTTCTCATCCTTTCCCAAGGCTGTCTACACAGCCCTACCCTGTGTCGTGGTCTCGTGGCTTTAGATTTAGCCACGTGAAAGCGACTGCCCGCAGTGCACTTGTAGCATTACATTGACCCATGGTGCGGGCCTGGGCCCGCACCACTGGCAGCTGGAATGGTAGAATGAAGGACGAACCGCATGCCTTGGGCCTGGGCCGGGGCCGTTGGTACACTGACCTCCCACAGGCGATACGCCTTCTGAACGAGCAGCCCCGGAGAACAGGGTCGTCTCCCCTTGTCAGGGTTGTAGCAGGCTTGCCGCAGGCTATCAAGGTGTGCTGGGCACTGCTGCTAAACAGCTCTTGCCCTGGGCCTACCAGGAAGCTTTGCTCTTGACGGCAGGTAAACGGGTCACCCGGTTGTGGCCCTAGACAATCCAGGTGGCTCTGGTGGAGCAGCTCTGGAAACAGGGCTTACGCCATGGGTTGCGGGTAGAACCCTGGATTTGTATTTGGCCCACGCCCTTGCGAGTGTCACTCCCGATGACTGCAGAGGGTTCACTGTTGGCGGGGAGTTTTGTCCTCAGCCTCTGGCCCATTCCTCTCTATACTGTGACACGGGCAGAAACCCCCTGGCCCGCTACCCTTGGAGAAACTGTGCGGTACCAAGCCAGGGGCCTCTCCTCTCCGGGCCACCCTTTTATCTCAAGTTGTCTCAAGATGGGCAAGTGGCCTGTGTTCTCCCAGAAGGATGGGACTTGCCCCTAACGGTCCCTTTGTCTGCTCTATCCTATCACCCAGCCTGACGACAGAGAACAGTGTCATGTCCTGGGCTCGTGTGTTTGCCAGTCCTTCATAGGCCATGCCATTTCCAGTGGGTGGGGGCGGCTGGCGGGAGAACTCGCAGAGCCGCGGAGGCAGGCCTCCCGCCGCATAGAGCAAGTGAGATCTGCACCCAACGGCATCATGGGGTGGCTACCCGCTGAGCTGCGCGCTAACACCATCCTTGCTCGTATCTCCAAGGTCTGGTGGAATGGGCAGCCTTATGTCGGTACGGAGCCTACCGACGGGCTGCCTGCAGGTTATCTCTGGGTCTGCGGGCACTACGGCCGGACCTACTTGCCAGCTGATCGGACAAGCTGTTGCACCTGGGGACGTCCATATTTAGCTGGACGTATATTACCTACGTTGCCCAAGTTGCCTCGTAGTTGGGATCCTATATATCGCTGCTGGCACTGGCAGAAATGGGCAGCATGTGGTTCTACCCTCTGGCGTTATTCATTCCAGGGGTGAGATCCAGAGACGTGGAACTGCAGGTAGACGCTCTAGTCCAGCACACCGTACAGGCATGGAATGCTATACATCAGGCTGTAACCCATCCAATGGATGACAACGTGCAAATGAGGAAAGTAGCTCTACATAACCACATGGCCCTTGACCTCCGAACTGCTGCCCAGGGCGGCGCCCATGCCCTCCTCCACGTAGAATGCTGTGTCTGCATTGCTGATCCTGCCGACCAGGCACAGGCAGCCCTCCAGGAAATGGATGCTGCAGTCCAAGCCACCCACGCCCTGGGAGAAGTTCCCTTGACAGCTTGGTGGAAGTCCTTGGGTCCTCCTGGCGGTGGGCAGTAGCCATCTTAGCCTTCTAGCCTGTAGCTTGGTAGTATTTTGTTGTTGTTTATACTGTTGTTGTGGATTGTGGGCTGAGGGTAGCGCCCCTGGGTCCAGATCCCTCACCGTGACCCTGTAGGGGCGGAGTGTGGGTCCAAGTTCTGGCTGTGATCCAGGCTCATGGCTAGAGATAGGCCCCCGGATTTAGAATGTTACGCTAACGTAGTAGGGCGCCCGCGCCTACCTTACGGCTTGACGATTCAGCTTATTGCATCACGCATGTGCGGCAGAATGCCGCCGCTGTTCTCTGATATACATAGAGCCCGCGCGGGCCCCTAGTGCTGGAGCGCGCTCCCCGCAATCAAGCTGGTGCCTGCCGTGTCCTTCCCACGCTGGCTCCTTGTGCGTTCTTTCAACTGGGCGTCTCACCACCGAAACTTTCCCTTCTCCATCAGCTCGGCGCTGGCACTGGGGAAGGGCTGGGGGCCCAAGTCCAGAGTCAAGGCTGAGAGGTCTCAACCGAGAGTGACCACGGGCAGCTCTCCCAGGAACTTCAAGGATCCTGTAATCTGTTTGAGACTATGCCTGGGGCGGGGGAGCCTCCGTGGGTCAGGTATAGGGTGAATACAAGGGTGCTGCCTCACAGCCAGGGATGTCCACCATAACAACAGGCCTCCCAGGAGAGGTGAGCGCCCGGGGTTAGAGTGCGCTCCTAGAGGCCAACAGCCACTGCTGCTGACACCTGCCGGCAAGACAGGGGCCCCTGGCACCCGTGATTCTACGCCTCTACAAGAGGACTGCTGGAGACACCCTCTACAAGGGCCACCCTTCCTTCCTCAGCAAAGGCCTCGAGGCAGTAGGCAGGCTGAGACCCCCAAGGACGCATCCAGATGCTCCTTGTCCTGACACAGCAGTTCTGTCCCCCAATTCTTCATTTCTGCATCAACACTTTTTTTTCTTATAGAAAAATCCACTGTGTATATTTTCTGAGGACAGCTTATAGCAAAGCAAGGTCAGGGATGACATGCCAATGGCGGGATTGCAGGCACCTCGGAAAGAAAAGAACGTTTTCCTAGGCAGTAACTGGGTGAATGCTCTCTCACTTCACAGGGTGGAGACTGGGCAACCCGCTGGCAGGCAGGGCCACGCCTGACCTCCTTCCCAGGCCAGCTGTGGGAAGAGCCTACCTTGCCTCACAGCCTGAGGGCCAAGATAATCCTGATGGCTTTCCTGAGAGCCCTAGGGGAGGTTTGGGCCGTGGGGACAGGGAGCCAGGCCTTCAGGCAGACAGAGAGCAGCAGGAGGGACCCAGGCTGGGAAGTCAGGTTGGACGGAGAGAACTCTGGCCTGGCCTGGGCGGTGACAGCCCCCTCCAGCTCACTCCTGGATCAGTGCCAGCGTGCCTTCTCCAAACTGCACTGCAGTCAGAGTCCCCACCATGGTCGGCTGCAGTATCTGGCGACCGGGACAACGAGAGTGACCAATAGGTCACCTGCCAGCCCTTTTCCTCTCTTTTGTGCACAGGCTTCAGGGCACTTCTTATACACCTACTGTTTGCAGAGGGCACCCACTCACACTTACACAGCTAGAGAGACACGCATAGGAACACACAGAAAACCTGTGGGCAGATATCCAGAGCCATGCGGACATAGCGACGCATTTGAGTCAGACTCACACGCACAGCCACATGTACTACGCATAGCCCACAGAGACACGTACACAGACTTCACACACACACACACACACACACACACACACACACACCCCTCTAACGATGCTGGTGACAAGCCTTGCTGGGTGTCCCTTGGATGCCATATCTCATCCCACCCCATCTGTGCATCACGGGCACAAAGTCAAGGACTCTGGCTACGTAGACCCTGTCAGCGCAGCTCAGTCAGGCTGCCACATGGGCGGGACTGAGGTCCCTTGAGAGGCAAGACTTCGGGAGCTCTAAAACAACACCCCACCCCCACATCCTCAAACAGAGTGCCACCTTCAGATCCAGAGCTCCATTTCCCAGGCGACAGAGGGAACTTGGAGTCCTTTCTGACAGTGGGGCATCTGCGTCCTTTGGGAGAGAGGGCTGAAGGCTCCAGTGCTGAGAGGAATGGGCGCAGGGGCAGAGACACGGAGTGAAAATCAACGAGGCCGAGGCAGGCGGCATACAGGGCAGCCCCGCTCAGGACGCGGGTGCTGCGAGTCAACCATCCGAAGCTCCAAGGAGGAGGAGAAAGATCGGGCGGAGGGTCGTAGCCTGCTCGATTCGCTATCCATCCATCATTCGCAGGCCTGAGAGCTGAGTGAGGGCCGCGGGGAAGGAAACGCATGGAGGACGTGAAGTAAATTAGCTGAGACCGGAAGTCATGTTTCCATCGTTTAATCTACATTCATGGAATTGGGGGTCAGAGACGAAGGAAGAAGATACCAAGCCCTATGGGCTCCAGTCTGGGTAAGGGGACAGGAGGGGGCGACCAGAACACAAAAAGCAAGGACACATAGTGTGTATCACAATGTGCTGTGATAGTGACAGTGCTAGGGAAGCTCCTGGGGAGGAGGCCGTCTCTGGGCGGAGGATGGAATGGGCCGGATGGGGGAAGGCTTCCAGGAGCAGCCGGCATGGGGGCTGGCAGTAAAAGCAAGCGGCCTTGCTTTCTAGACAGTTCCACTGGGGAGAGCTGGCAAAGCTGAATTGCACGGGATGAAAAATTTGGGGACCAACAGTGCCACATTTTAAATAGTGTCCTGGATGGCAATGAACACAGCAGAGGAAGAAGGCCGGAGCGAGCCAGTGCTGCTGATGGCTGAGAACTGGAAAGTGACCACTGGGTTGAGCAACGTGGTCACTGAGGCCCTTGGAAAGAGGCCTGAGTGCATGCCCACCTGAGCGGGGTTCCATCCGCTCTCACCAGACCGTGGTACGGCCACTTAGGCTTCATTTCCTCCTACCTCCCCCTCGATGGGGAAGTCCTCAGCCTGCTTTTCCCCAAGGTCATTCATGCTGGTCATTTCTTCTTGAGCAGTGAGGTTGCTAATGTCAGAAGAGCTGGACAGCGGGGCCTGGGCGGGGCAAGGTGCCTGGTGCCGTCTCAGCACAGTGGCCAGGAAAGCCTTTAGGTACTGGCGGAAGTGGCAGCTGGAGAAGGCGTAGAGGACGGGGGTGCAGCAGCAGTGGAAGAAGGCGAAGCTCTCTGTCACCTGCAGTGCATAGTCCAGGCGCTGGCTGACCTCGCAGTCCCCGAAGACTTTCAGGTCCATCAGTGAGTGCAGGAACAAGGTGAGGTTGTACGGGAACCACAGCACAAAGAAGGCCACCACGAGGGCTACGGCTATCCTCAGAGCCCGGCCCTGGCCTGGTGGCCTTACCCTGACCAGGACAGAGCCGATGCGGGAGTAGAAGAAGATCATGGCGAAGAGTGGAAGGAGAAACCCCAGGAGGTTCTGCTGGAAGCGGAGTAAGAGCTTCCAGGTGGTCCCATGCCCCCCAAAATCAGGATAGCAGTTCCACACACCCATGGGGTATTCATGCGTCCGCATGAAGACCATGTCAGGGATGGAGACGACCAGGGCCACAGCCCATACCATGGCAGCAAGGAGCCAGCACCTGGCCGGCGTCCTCAGCCTGGGGTGGGGCTGAGCGTGGACGATCTCCAGGTACTTGTCCAGGCTCATGCAGCTAATGAAGAAGATGCCGCTGTAGAGGTTAATGGTATAGAGGGTGCTCACCGTCTTGCACAAGAAATTTCCGAAGACCCAATGCCAGACCACGGAGATGCTCCAGAAAGGCAGCGTCACCACAAACAGGAGGTTGGACACGCCCAGGTTCAGCAGATAGACCTCAGTCATCCGCCTGCGAGGCACGTACCGGAGCAAGACCACGAGGAGGAGGAGGTTCCCGCCCAGGCCCAGCACGAAGATCAGGCTGTAGAAGATTGGCAGGAAGACTTTGCTAAAGGACACCACCTGCTCCTTCACACACAGCATGAAGGCCACCTGGTCCAGGTAGTCCTCATAGTCATAGAAGGAGCTGCTGTTGTCAGAAGGGGCGGCCTCCGTGGTGAGTGGCAGAGGTGAGGCCATGGGGGGGGGAGGACACGCCCAGTCCTGGAGCTCTGCAGACCAGAGGGTAGTGTGAGAGAAGTAAGATGAGACCCGGCCTCTCTCCAAACCCCCTTTTGCTACCGCTCAAGATGCCCAGCAGACTCTGCACGTTTACATCGGTACCTGTAATCCAGCGAGCACGAGCATGAGCGTGGAGTGCCCAAGTCTACCAATGAACAGCTACGGCACCTTGGGTAGGTGGCAACCTCAGGTGTTCTCATAGCATTCCCTTCTTTCATTATGGTTTCTCTTCTTAATTTTCTCCCCTATCATTTAAACAGACTACTAATGTTGACTTTATTATTTTGGGCTACCGATTCACCTATTTATTATGTCACCATCTTGCTTATGATTTCTTTTCTTTTCTTTTCTTTTTTAAATGAGAGCTTATCTTCAGTGGGGCTTGTTTTATCTACAAATGTCTAGTGGATCCATTCTGGCTTTGAGCTCTCTTTACTTCTATCACCTGAGCATTCCCTGGGTTTTATTTAAGATATTTTATTTATAAATATTTAGTTCTATGTCAATATTTTCTTTTATAAATATTTAATATTTTTAAAAGATTTTATCCAGTATTTCTAGGCTTGTAGCAGAAAGGCGTGATCCATGGTGTTGGTAGACTCAGAACCTTCTAACCCTCAGTTTTCCCATCTTTAAACTTATAATGATAATAGCACCTACTTCATGGGGTCCTTGTGAGGCTTAAATGCGATCATTCATGGGAAGCACTTCGTACCCTATGAAGAGTGCCCAGAACATAGTAGGCACTCAATAAACGTTAGTGCAAATTATTGCTTCTCTGAGAACTGAGTCCATCTCCTGTGTCCTGTGTCCATCCAAATGAATGGCACCGACTTCTCAGTCACCTAAGACTGACGTGTGGGAGGCATCCCAGACTCCTTCCTCATCACACTTACCACGACCTTGTGAGTCTCCACCTCCTGCTGCCTTTTGAAGAGATCCCCCATCTCCAAGTCCCATGAAAAAAATATAGATATGATACTCGATAAAATTAAGACAAATTACACACACACACACACACACACACACACACACGTACTTTGAAGGAGGAAAAAAGACGGAAGGCAGAGCCAGGGAATGGCAGGCACGGGATTCCATATGGCAGCTACCTGGGCAGAAGACAGAGGCGTGGGATGGCGGCAGCTCATTGTCCATGATCAGGTACCCTCTGGGGCAGTGGTTTCCCAAATTTTAACTGCATTATCAAAAATAAGTTTTAAAAGAGAGAGCCTCACTGGGAGGGAAAAAATGGTGTAGGTGATAGAGGCATCCCTCTGGCAACCAAATCAAAGTTGGGACAGAAACAAGGAGCAAACAGCACGGAAAATCACGTGGGATCTAGATGAACAAGCCATACAACTAGGGAGAGAACTAAGGAATTACCTTGCAATGGCAGAAGGTAAGACAGGGCAAGGACGTGGGGCTGCCTGGTCTGGAGCAGCAGACAAGGACGGAGGCTGAGGATGTGGCAGACACCTCTTAAAGGGGCCGTGTCCGCAAGCGGACTTTTGCGGTGATGTACCTGCTCGCTCTGGGCAGTTTGGCTGCACCAGTTTGGCTGCACAGGGGGCACCAGGGACTTACAGGGGGAAATGGAGTTGTCAGAGAGAGGGCCAAGGCAAGACCCACTCTGTACAGAGGTGCCTGTGATATCCATTGTTCCTCTGTTGAGCCCTCCCTCACCACAGTGCGCTGAAGCAGCGCCACCATCGCAGAGACATCAAACAGGATAACAGAGGTCACTCCACCCAAAGGATTTCCTGAAACTCCCCTCAACTCACAGCCCTGCCCAAGCCACATTCAGGTTTATCCTCAGCGAGTCACATGCCCCTTGCCGAGCAGCACCTAGACTCACACTGGAGGCAGCTGGCTGGCCTCGGTTTCTGGTGTGGCCTTTTGAGGCAACTATAAGCACAGCATCTGTGGGTTACTTTCTGAATCTTGACAGGTGGCCCTGGAGGGGCACAGGCTGGGGCTAAACTTGGCCTGCTGCAGAACCCCTCTCAGGACTGTGCCACTGGACCCCTACCACACAAAGCCACACTAATGAGACTGAGAGATTTAAGAGCTTTTCTTAGTACACAGAAACAGATGCAGAAAGGCAGCCAAAATGAGAAGACAAAGAAGCAGAAATCACATGAGAGAACAGAACAAAGATCCAGATATAATGGAGTCAAGTAATCTAACAGATGCAGAGTTTAAAATGCTGGTTATAAAGATGCTCAATGAACTTAGGGGAAGTGTAGATGAATTCAGTGAGAACTTTAACAAAGAGTTAAAAAACATAAACATGGAAATGGAAATTATAGACGGGAACCGGTCAGAAATGAAGAACGCACTATCTGAGATGAGAAGTATATTCAATGGAATAAACACAGTGAATAAAGAAGAGGATCAAATGCCCTGCATAGAAGAAGGGAAAGCCAAGGACGCTCAACCAGAACGGCAAGAAGCCAAGACTATAAGAATAATTTAAGGAGCCTATGGGACGCTATTAAATGTAAAAATATCTGTGTTATAGGTGTACCATAAAAAAAAAAAAAAGATCTTGAAAAGCTATCTGAAGAAATAATGATGGGAAACGTCTCTAAGCTGGTAAAGGAAATAGACATAAAACCTCAAGAAGCTCAGAGAGTCCCAAAAACCAGTAACCCAAAGAGGCCCACACCAAGTCACATCATAATTGAAATGCTTAAGGTTAAATACTAAGAGAATCTTAAAAGCAGAAGAGAAAATCAGTTAGTTACCTACAAGGGAGCACCCATAAGACTGGCAGCTAATTCTTCAAAAGAAACCATCCAGGTTGAAGGGCTTGGCACAAAATATTTGATGTGATGAAAACCCAGGAATTTTTTATCCAACAAAGCTATCATTTAGAGTTGAAAGACAGAGCTTCCCGGACAAAAATAAGCTAAAGGAATTTATCATCACTGAACCAGTTTTACAGGAAATGTTGGAGGGACTTCTTTAAGAAGAAAAAAAACATGTATCAAAAACAGGAATAAAGAATGACAATAACTACATTTCTATCAACAAGTACCTCAAACAGAAAAGAATTAAGTGTTCCAACCAAAAGATAGAGTGGCTGAATGGATAAATAAACAAGACTCACTTCAGATTAAAAGACACACACAGACTAAAAGGAAGGGGAGGGAAAAAGATATTGCCTTGATTGACCTAGAGGATATTGCGCTGAATGAAATGGTTCAGATAGAGAAAGACAAATATTGCATGATTTCCCGTACGTGTGGAACCTAAAGAACAAAATCAACGACAACAAGAAGAGTGGAAATAAACTCATGGATACAGAGAATATTTTAGAGGGATGCTAGATGCGAGGGGGTTTGGGGAGGACAAAAAAAGGCAAAAGGGATTAAGAAGAACAAATGGATAGTTGCAGAACAGACATGGAGATGTAGAGTGTAGCACAGGGAAGATGGTTAATAACATCGTAATAAATGTGTAAGGGGGAAGAGGGGCACTAGATTTAGTGGAGTGATCACTTTGTGAGCTGCGTGGATCTCTGATCACTATGCTATACAACTGAAGCTGGTATGTATGCCAACTATAATTAAAAAAAAAAAAAAACAACCTCTGAACTGTACAATGTAAATACGAGCACCTAATTGTCTAATATATTTCAATAAAGACAAAAAGAGAAGAAGAGAGCCTCGCATGGACCAGTGATAGAAACTGTCATGAACCAAGGATGTGTTTCAGAAGGAGAAAAACTTCATGTTCGCTATGTTAGATCGTTCCTCGGTGGGGCAGAGGGTTTGGGAAGGAGAGAGGGGGGAGATACAAAAAGAGCACGCGGCCCACGCGGGCAGTCGCGCACAGCCGCGTGAGCGGGGCCTGTAGGCTGGTGGCGATAACAGGCCCCGGAGAAACACAAATCCACTCTACCTTGTGCCTCTGCATTTTATTTTTCATTTGCTGATTCAAGTGAGGTCGGACGTTTTAGTATGTTCAGTGCCGGTGTGTATTTCTCCTGTGAATGACTTACTGTTTTAATGAATGGGATTCTCATTCTATAAGAGTTTTTATATAGTAAGGATTTTAGCTTTTTACATGTGCATTGTAGACATTTTCCCCAGTCCTTCCTGGTAGAAGTTTTCTAGCATCCTTGAGACTGTGATCTCACAGCTGGTGGAAATATCCAATGCTTCTGAGGCAGAGCCTCTCCCAAGAGAGCCCTGGAGTCCTCCTACTCCTTAAATCTGTCACATGGCATCTGGACAAGATGTTAGGGAAAACCATGTACGCACCCTGTCCTCATCCCAATAGCAGCTAGGCAGCTTCCTCTAGGGCCAGGCTCTGCTCCTGAGTGGCCTCGGGAACTTGGTCCTATGCCTTCTTTTCCTGGTCCTTCATTCCCCTCCTGTACAACTGGGGTTTCCTGTCCCTGAGTCTCTCCTTTCCTGGGCAGCAGTAAGGACATCCCCAGCACATAACTGGTGCTGGGAGTCTATAAGCTGCTGGGGTTGGGAGAAGGAAGTATTCTTCTGCCCTTGGGACTGATTAGGGTTTATTAGTTGGGAGTTGCAGCTAATTTAACATCAGCAGTTCTGGTCTGTGAGCGCTGAACTTGATCCTGACCTGGTTTCTCAAAGTCCTTGACTTTTGCTTTAACAAACAACTGAGTCTGAAGGTTGCTTTCCCCAAAGCCAGATGTTAGAGTCAGCAGACCCCAGGTTGCACCACACCGCCTTTACAATGCTCCCTTCACCCGGAACACTCTGTCCCCTTTCCTCTCGGGGTCTCTGGCCTCCTGACCTTTCACTTTGGGAATCTTTCCAAGGCCTCTTGATCTCTGAGGCCACCAGTCCCTCCCATCACTTTCATCGATAATACCAACAATGACAGCAGCAACCAGCATCCCCAAGTGCATATGACGATTGGCCAGGCACCTTCATACTCGCTATAGTAGACCTGTAAGGCAAACTAGGAAGGAACTGCCAGCCCCATTTAACTCAGGAGCAAAGCAATTTTTCACAATTTCGTAAGAAGACACTGGCTGAGCTGCATCTTCAGACTCCGGGAACATTGCCTTGTACTTGGTCCCATCTCATAGTTGGCCTCTGTTCTGACCTATCTGTCCAGCAGTTACCAAAAAAAGGCCACTAGAGAGAGGCGTAATTCGGGCTCAGGAAGTCTTATTTTGTCCAGGATATTGTTCTCATTGGTTAGTCTGACCTCTGTAGATTCCACTATTAAGTCTATTAAGGCGCTATTGAGTCTCCTTGCAAAATATACCCTCCCCATGGTCAGCAGATAACAGCCTCCAAAAGATATCCACACCTCGATTTCTGAAACCTGTCACTTTATACATCAAAAGAGGTTCCGCACATGGGATTAAGTTAAGGATCTTGAGATGGGGAGAGTATCCTGGATAATCCAGGTGGGCTCAATGAAATTACAAGGGTCGTTATGAGAAGGAGGTAGGAGTGTCTGAATCAGAGAAGACATGACAATGGAAACAAAAGTCCGAGTGCCGCAGTTACCAGATGAGGAATGCAGGCCTTCTCTGGAGGCTAGAAAAGGAACGGATTCTCCCCCGAGCCTCCAGAAGGCATGCAGCCCTGCCGACCCATTTCAGATATCTGACCTCTAGGTCAGCGGTCCCCAACCTTTTTGGCACCAGGGAGCGGTGCTCCTATGAGAATCTAATGCCTGAGGATCTGAGGCGGAGCTGAGGCGGTGATGCTAGCGCTGGGGAGCGGCTGCAAATGCAGATGAAGCTTCGCTCACGCGCCTGCCGCTCACCTCCTGCTGTGCGGCCTGGTTCCTAACAGGCCTCCGACATGCCAGGTCTGCAGCTCAGGGGTTGGGGAGCCCTGCTCTACAACTTTAAGATCATAAATTTGTGTTAAGCCACTGAATTCGTGGCATTTGACATAGTGTCAATAGGTAGTATACCTCCTGTGACTATTTGCGCCCTAGGGGAGTGGGAGTGCATCACGTCCACATCCTTCCGCTTACAGGTGGGGAAACTGAGACTCAAAGAAGAGCTACAACTCGTGCGAAGCATACACTGAGTAGCCAGTGATTGTACTGAGCCTTGAATCCCATATTCCTGGCTGCCCTTGGGTCTCTGTTACCCCACCCTTAACTGCTCCTCCAGCCCTGCTTTGTTTTTTCTGTTTTGTTTTGTTTTGTTTTCACTTTTCCTTGTTGCCAGAATTCATTTAGTGTCTCTAGCAACACCTTGAGAAGAATGAATGGGGGCGTTAGTTATTCACATCCTGGTATGAATTAGCAGGTAGTAAGGGAACCCCAGATTAAGCTCTGCAGTGGGACTTTCAGGGGAATCCAGAGAATTATATAGAGGCTAAAGAGGGAAGCTTTAAAAAAAGGAGGCTAGCAAGGGCAAGGTCTATAATGAAGCCAAGGGCACAGAGGCAAACCATAGCTTATCTCCAGGGCAATAACATCATCCTCTTGGTGAGTTCCTGAGGCTGCTGGCCTGGGGTGGCTCCAGCTTTGACTTAGCAAGAATCTCTGGCGAGAGAGTGATGTCCCCTGCGGAGTATCTCAAGGCCTCTCAGAGGAGTCTCAGCGGAGGCAACGAGAGAGGACAGTGCTACGTCCATCTAGACGGTCAGGCAGCCACGTTAGTTAAGCTCCTGTGAGCTGCACACTCACGTGCAATTTTCTCACTCAACCTTCACCATGTGCTGGGAAGCGGTACTGATATGATCCCCAGTTTCCAGCGAGGAAACTGAGGTTTGAAGAGGTGAAGCCCGATTGTCCACAGCTTCACATCAGCAAATGATGGACCCAAGCTCGGATGGCCCTAATGACACAAGGGCTCCCCTTTTCAACAGGGACCGACCTTGAACTTAAAGAATGAGCTTCTGATAGTAGGAATTCTGGCCTCAGCAACAAGTGGCAGAGAAGATTCGAAGTCAGGCAGGAGCTAGAAACAGCTCCTACAGGCTTGTGAGAGCCAGTCAAGCAACCTCTGGACATTCAGCAAACAATCATGGAATTAACCAATTCTGCCTTCGGTAATGTTAAGTTGGTAGCTTGAAACTGGTCATGATGGCAATGTTTACACTCAAACTGGAGCTTCCCTTCTCTCCTGCATGTACCCCCTCCCACCCCCACAGCACAGAGTGTTGGTCGTTAAACATTTACCAGGGAAGAGGCCAGCAGACCACCTTATTCCCTAGCTGCTGGGGCGATGGTTCCAGCAGCTGCCCTAGGAGAGAAAGCTCCACAGCTGTCCCCTCACTCCAGGCCACGGACCCGGTATCTCCCCGTCGTTCCTGGGCAGGGCCCACCCCACTCTGAGAGCGGCCATACTTACCAGAGCCAGACCCGCTTGCTGGGGATGTGCAGCACCCAGTGCCCCGGAGAGCAGCCACGCTCGGGTCCTTCTTCCTCGGGGAAGTGCAGAGGGAGCGATTCCCTTCGTAAGCTTTTCTCAATCAGGAGAGCATCCGGCACGCATCCTGTTTAAAGCGCCACTTCGTGCCTGTCACAGCCCCACCTCTTCTGCACAGCCACGGGACAGTTCCCTCATAGAAAATGAGTCAAGCTTAAATGACTACACGCTCCCCCCCGCTCCCGCCCCCGGTCCTGTGACAAAATAAGTCTAATTAGTTTGGAAAATATGTGTACCCAACCACACCTCTCTGGAACTGTTCGCCAGCAGCTGGGCCAAGGCGCTGACAGGCTCAGCTCAGACCTCCAGGCTTTGACTTACCCTGTCCCCTAACGCAACCTCTAGCTTCATCAATCCCGGACACCTCCCCAGCAGGACCATGCCCCCCTCTCCCTCAGCTCCCCCTTTCTGGTCACGACTCCCTTCAAGCAGCACGGTATCTGCCCCATCCCTGGGATGTCAGCCATCTTCTCATCTCCTAGACTTCCTGGCCCATCTTCCTGCTGCCACCCCATGATGGAATGTCTCCGTCTAGACAGCTGCCTGTTTACTTGTTTGCTCTCCCACTGGGTCAAGAGCTCCCAGGGCAAGGACCATCTCTGACCACCAGCCTGAGACCAGGGTTGTGCAAGAGCAGAGACCGAATGAGCAAATATGTGCGTGTGCGTGTGCGCACGCGCGCGCGCGTGTGTGACACACTGCCTGCCGCAGGCTCGGCAGCATGAGGGTTCCTCCGCACCAGGACAGCCTCAGGGTCAGCGTCTCCGCCGCCTTCACCCGCAGCCTCACTGCCAGCCGGACACACAGCAGGGGCTTGGCGAACACCTGTCGCCTCTACCTGAATCGAGCAGTTGTCGAATCATGCCAAGCAGTTACGGGCACTGGCATTGGGGGCCCACAGAGCAGGGTTGGAATCCGGCTCTGCGTGTACCTGTTATGTCACCTCGAGATGGCAGCTTTATCTCTCTGAGCTTCGGTTTTCAGATTGTACTCGGGGCGGCGATGGTGCCTTCCTCGGGCAGGCGTGATGAGAGCTGAATGTTCCCAGAGGTGGCCGTGGACTCAGACATGTGGACTCAGACATTTGTCTTTCTCTGGCGTCCGCAGGCCACCCAGAGTGAAGGCCAAGCCTGTGACGGGGTCTCACTCCAACAGAAAAGAACAGGGGCCCCTTCCAAGTGGACGGGTCTCCAAGTCTCTCCAGAGCAAACGCTACTTACGAATAGGGAGAATGAAGCCCAGGGAGCCGCAAGACAAAAGCCTCAGGGTCCTGGTTCCATCCCGGGGGACAGCTCAGTTCTAGAACCTAGGCTCCTTCCTCATCCCCTTCCCCCACCCTTTTAAAACTCTCTTATTCTAAACTATCTTTTAGACTTGTAAAAACGGTACGCAGAACTCCTAATGCTAACATCTTCCAAACCGCAGCACGAGGAGTTAACGCCGACACCGCGCTGTGACCCCATCTGCAGACCTTACTCGAATGCCATCCTCCACCGTCCCTCTCAGGTCCTTCCTCTGGTCCAGGACCTAAAGCAGAATCCCACATCGCGTTCGGTTCTCGAGTCTTCTCCGTCTCTCCAGTCTCTACGGTTCCCCGGTCCTGCTTTACCCCTTCAGGACCTTGACGGTCTTGAAGAGAACGAGAGAACGGCCCTGAACTGTGCGCTTTGACGCGTCTTCGTACTTAGATTCAGGTCATGCGTGTGGGGCAGACTGGCCACCGAAGTAATGCCGTGTCCTCCTCGGGGCGTCAGCCCAGGGGCACGGGAGCTCAGTGTGGCGCGTTACTGACCATGTTAATTCCGATCACTTGGTCAGGTGCGGAGACCAGCTTTTCTCCACCGTTGACTCATTCACAGTTAGTAAATATCTTGTGAGGGGTAATTGGGAACTATGCAAATATCCTGTTTCTTATACTTTTGCCCACCAATTTTGGCATCTGTTTTTGGTACTTTCTGAGAATTAGTATGGTGGTATTTGCGAATTGGTGACTTTCTATTTCGACATTTATTAATTGGAATTCTACTGAAGGAAGGAGTTGGCTCTTCTATTTTCTATTATTTCAGTGTGGATTTATGGGTATTAATTTTATTCCGTTATCATCATTATTTACTTTGCCGCTCGAATTACCTCATCTTCTTTTGAAATCTCAACACATCTGCTTCCTATTGGGCTGACTTTCCAGCCACAGGTCACGAAACACCTACTCCCTGGTACAAAGGGCAGGTTGCAGAGGAGCTCAGAGCTTTCGGATGGGCAGCCAGGTTTGCCAGGAACTCACTGAGGCATCTTTCCAGCAAGGACTGAGCTTTATCCTAGAAATGGGCAGATTCCAGTCAAGGGAAGTCAGTCAGAGCTCCAGGGGAAGGGAGTTCCAGGAAGGATGAGCCTGGCCACGTAGGCCCAGGTCCTCCCGCTGCTCTCCAGCCGATCGTCCCGCCCGTCACAGATCCAGCCATCTTGAGTCCAGTAATAGCACCCGCCAACCTCATGCCCTGAGTTTTTCCTTCTTGACTCCTGCTCCTCTGCCCTGCTGTAGAGATTGTTGTGTTGCCGAGAAGCCCAAGTGGCAGACGGCTGGGCGGCACTTGCCCAGAGTCTCTCCGCCCAGGGAAGAGTGCCCGCTGTTCTCCACCAGCCCAAGGGCAGCCAAAGCAGAGACAGCAGTGTGCGGCAGTGAGGAAAACTAGGCAGGGAAAAGGGGGCTTAATGAAGAAGGCTCTGAACTCGTCTTCTCTGCTCCCTTTAGGGTGTGCAAGGATCGTTCGCCCTGGGAAGGGAATGGACCCAGCCTCCAAAGCCAGGCACCCAGGATGCACAGCATACAAGGCCGCTTCGACTTCAGACACCTCAAGGACCTTTACTCTTCTGACTTACGTTTTTAACGTGTTGGACACATCTCCTATGATGGTGAAAAGTGGCTTCGCATCTTCACGATGCCTGCTTCTCTCTTCGGCCAAGCACTGACTGAAACCATGAACGTTTTGCCTGCAGCCTGACCGATCCTGTCCTCTGGGGCACAGCTCCGGGCCCATCTCGCTCAGCCTCTCCAGGCTCCCTGAGGCCCTGCTCTGAGCGTCCCAAGTCAGTACTGGAATTATCATTCAGAGGCAGATTCGTCTCCCTACAAGAATGCAAGTTCCTCATAGTCAGACGCAGTTGGTAGGAGCCACCTGGACTTTCTGACTCCCCAGTGCTCTCTCTCACTCACGGTGCATATGAAAATTCTGTTTAATTCTTTGCTCCTTCCTTCTCTCTAACTCCTCCAGCTCAGATCTTGTTAGTCATTCCAGGAAAGAAGTTATTTCTTACCATGCGAGGATCCTTCACATCACGGCCAGTACTTGGCAAGCAGTAGACACCCCATGAAAGGCTGCTGGGTCAACGCATGCTTCTCTGTCAAGTGCCTTCCGCGATCACCTCCTCTTACCCGAGGCTCGTCCAATGCTTTGTGTACACAAAGCCTCCATTCCCTGGGGCTCCTCTGGGGCTCGGTTTTCCTGTCTGAAGAGTGGTCATAGAAGGTTGGACTTATGCTGTCCATACTCCATCACTGTGACGCCCTGTTGTTGGCTCTGGAACTTTGCCTGTGAGGACAGCTTGGTCATTTCTCGCCGATGGCTCTGAAAATCATGAGCAAAAACTGAACTGTTTCCAGAAGTTGATGAGAGGTAACCACTGACCGAGTCCCTCTCATTCGTGAACATTCTAATAGTGCAACCAATCACCCTAAAGAATAAACGGTCACTGCTTTCTCACTATGTAAGCCGCTTTGTGACAACATACCCCTAAGCCTCGTTCCATGTTTTGGTTCGAGTGTTCTCAGTTTGCAAACTGTCTTTTTGGTGTGTGCATAATAAGTTTATACTACTACTTCCATGACTCATTGGTTTTACTTTGGCTGCTCGTGAATCTGACAGTGCTCACAGAAGTGAGTAGGAGGCAAGAACAGACTGAGCTGCCAGCTCCCCATAGCCAATTTCGTTCCTCTGAAATGTTTTCCTTTTCATCACTTTCAAGGTCTTGGAAACTGAGAAGCTGACCGCCAATCAAGAGTTGAGAGCTGGAAGCCTTGCCTGGCCACTCCTCGCTCCATCTGTCCACCCAGGAGGCCCTCCCATAGCGTCTGTCAAGGCCCTGGGCAGCCTGACTACGCCCCGCACCCACCCTCCACCCCCAGCCCGTTGGCTGACTGCAACTGCCTTCCAAATCTAGGTGTTCTCTCCTCATCATCAGGTAAGTTTCACCAGATTTACTGTGGCAGTTTTCAAACATATACTCCCCTCCCGAAAGCACCAGAATAGTATGATCAACTTCCCTGTGTCCATCATCCAGCTTCAACTATTATCAACTAGTGGCCAATCTTTCTCACTGATGCTCCTCCTACTTACCCCCTCCTACATTGTTTTGAAGCAAATACCTGACATCATATCGTGTAATCTCTAAATATTTGAGCATGTGTCTTTAAAAGATAAGGACTTCGACGACGGTCATGCCTAAAGAAGTTAACACCGACTTCTTCATATCATCAAATATTTAGTTGCCGGCCTCATATATTTTCCCCTTACGTACATTTGTTTGCATCAGGATCCAAATAAAGTCTACACAATGTGAGTGGTTGACATATTTATATCTTTTAAAACCTATAGGTTCCCTCCTCACCTCCATTGTTTTGCTTTTCCTCACAACCTGTTTATTGAAGAAAGTGGCTGCTCATCCAGTATGTAAGGGTTCCCGCAGCCTGGAGGGTGCTGACCGCATCCTTGGTGTAGTTTGACATGCTTCTCTGCCCTCCGCATTTCATGTAACTTGGCCAGAGTCAGTTCGGATACTTCACGGATGGTGCTGTTCATCCCTCAGGAGGCACGGACTGTCTGCTTGTTGCTCTCCTTGTGAGGTGAGCTACCTTGGATATTCCGTGCCCAGACCCATTGTTTTATTAGGGCTTGGACAATGGTGGCTGGCCTACTTTGGACCACTTATGGTCTCCTCCTGGAAACTTTTGCACACCCTTGAGCTTGCTCTAGCATATTCTTCCTAGATGGCTTCCTAGCTACTGGCGTTCCTTGGCACTTGGCCACCAGACTCCTGTCAAGGCTACAAAGTACCAGATATGGCTGGGCATAATGAGCAGGAGACAATACAATTTCCACCAGAAACTTCCCTGTTACAGAGCTGTTCTTGGGGCGGGGGCGGGGGCGGGGGCGGGATGCTCAGTGGTCATCACAATTTTAGCCCTGATTCCTAAATTAAGAAAATTCTCAACAGATTAGGTCAAATGTCGTTCAGTCAACTGAGATCACAGCGTCCTTTGAAACAGGATGAAATGGGCTTGCCTCCAGGAGGAAAGGGCCCTACCAAAACTCCCAGGGGCTCATGTTGTCACAATCACTTCTAGGTCTCAGAATTTGCTTCCTTGAATTCTCCAAGGAAGAACTGTGGGACGTGAGCTCCCATTCGCAGCTTACGGCCCACATGTGTCCCCTGCCCCTGTCCTTACGCCTGCAGATCCAGGTGTGGGACTCAGCCCTGTTGCTCTACTTTGTCTCCTGAAAAATCTCTCACGTGACTCACTTGTGTGTGTGGCAGGTGTTCCGTAGGTCTGACCCTCCTCTCCGCAGACGGACTCTCCTCCGTACAGTGATCAGCTCAGCGATGCTGCTGTGATGACACCCTCTGCCTCAGGTCTCACCCAGCAGCGCGGGAGACCTGATAGAGGCTCTGAAATGCTGCTCGGCCCTGTCCCTCTTCCCACCCAGTTCCAACGGATAGAAGAAAATAACGCAGATACAGATGCCTCCTCCTTAGAACTACGTCTTTTTGTCAATGGATCCCCTGGGCAGTGTGGCAACGCCTTGGATTTCCTCTCGGAATCATGTTTTTAAAAAATATCAAACAAAATATGTTGAAAACCAGTTATAGCTCAGAACTGGAAATCATCCACGTGTCTTTCAGTGGGCAAATGGTCAAAAAAATTAAGTAGACACCTACCATGGAACACTTCTCAAGAACAGAAAGGAACAATTACCTACGCAACAATCTGGATAGATCTCAAGGGAATTGCAGAGAATGAAAACAAGCCAATCTCAAAAGTTTCTATAGTTTTGAAAGTGTGTTAAAAGGGTATAGACTCCATTATATAACATTCTTGAAATGACAAAATTATAGGGATGGGGGACAGATGAGTGGATGTGAGGGCTAAGGGAAGGGAGAGGGAGGGCAGTGTCCGGCTATAAAAGAATAATAGCATGGGGGATCCTTGGGGCGACGGGACCGTGCTGGTGGTCACAGGAATCTACGCATGCGACGAAATCGTGCAGAACTAAAGACACACACGTACGCACGCAAATGAGGTCACAGAAAACTGGTGGATTGTATTGATGTAAATTTCCTGGTTGCGGTATTGTACTACAGTTTCACGAGATTGGGAGGAACTGGGTAACAGGTACATAGGATCTCGCTGTATTATTTCTTGCAATTTCATGCCTTTAAGATAATTTTAGTTTAAAATAAAAAGTTAAAACATTATTCTGAAATACAGTTATTGAAGTAGTTTTAAAACATTTATGATATAGTAATATGTGTATTTCATTACTAACACATTTTTTTAAAACCTCGTGACAGATCTTACAACATCATGGCAGTGATGAGTAGAAATGTATTTCAAGATACCTGTGACAAGGTCCTTCCAATACTACTGTGTTTTGTTGCCTACATTCATAAATGAAGATATTAATTTTCTTAGGGGTTAATGTAAAATTGTAAGAAAAATAAAAATGTAAAATTCTTCCTATCCGAATTCAGAGATCCCTGAATTATTATACCATGGACCCCTACGTTAAGGCCCTCTGCCTTGTTTAAAATGGCAACATTCCCTCCTCCATTACACAAGTTATAAAGAACAACGAGCAAAAACCAGAGGGAGCATCTGTGGAAGAGACGGTGGCCACACTGCATTTGTCATGGATGGTGGTACATTTTTGACATGTTAAGTGGTGTTTCTCCATAGGGACCTCCCCTCTACTCAAAGAGCCCGATCCCAGAAAAGCTTCTCAAATTTTTCTTTGCCTTCAAGTGTAGGAGTTTGAAGAAATAAAGGTTCTTTTTCTATCCTGTATCACACTGAAAAATGATTTCTGGATTGGGAAGAAGATGAGACGCTTAAAAGAACCTAGACATTGGAGAGACCCCATGCCTCCTGGCCAGAGTCTCGGGATGCGTGGGATCCGGGGGCAGATGGATGTGGCACATGGTGAGTCTAAGGCAGAGTGGGACACAGGCAGCCCCATCCCATGCCCGAACCTGGCACAGAAACAACCAGGTAAGTACCCAATGAACGGCCAGGCTTGAAGGTGTTGTAGTGCATGGTGAGTGTGGATGTGTGGGACCGGTGACCACCAGGGAGGCAGGAAATGACATCTAAGTGGAGGCCCACATGGACAGAGCCACCAAAAACAGGTGGTACTACAACAGCCTGGGCCATGGCACTAACCGAATCTCAGAACCCACGCAAATCTGAGAAAGGGGTGACCCTTGCAGTGACTGAGGTTTATTTTCCAATATCCTGTGGATTAGGTCTCAACATAAAAAATAAATCGTTCTAGAAAAATATGATCATATTTTCTTATACACATAAGTTCGTGGCCAAGAACTAGCAGTGCTTTCAGAATCCAAGGGCACAGTGGGTACCGCTGGCGGCCCTCCTCTACGCTGCCCTCTCAGTATACGCCGGCCGACTCCCGCTGGCATTGCCCACATTGCTTTGTCTGAGGGCGAGCTCCGGCCAACAAAGCCTGCTTTACCCTCCCCCACCGTCCACGAGCACAGCATCCGCAAGTTCCAGGAAAAAAATACTCGTGCCCCCTCAAGAGCCCTCAGCCAATGACTGGGGCGAGTTGGTGCACAAACACCCCGCCTCCCTTACCCTCAGGTGGAATGACTCTGAGGTGTGAGTTCCACGCTGTCTCTCTCTGAGTTTCTCCAGTGGGATGACGCCCCGGCTGCTCGCAGGGGTGACTGGCTCGATAACCCGGCGTTTACCCCCCCACCCCACCTCACTTCTCCGCTCTCCTGCCTGTGTCTTCTTCACACCCCCCCCCCCCAACGAACTGCTACTTCCACTACGTGACTTTGCCAATAGTTGGCCTTGTTCGACTTCTAAAAGCAGCGATTTCTTACACAGTCATCTCTCCTTGCCCACAGCTTCCCTTTCCACAAGTTGATACCTGAGATCAACTGCAGTCTAAAAAGAGTAAATGGAAAATTCCAGAAATAAACAATTCGTAAATTTTAAACCGTGCGCCGTTCTGAGTAGCGTGATGAAATCGCACGCCATCCCAGCTGGGACGCGACTCATCCCTTTGTATCCACACTGTACACACTACCTGCCCACTAGTCACTTAGTAGCTAGGTTGGTTATCCGAAGGACTCTCGGCACCACAGTGCTTGTGTGCAAGTAACCGCTATAGTAGCCTAACACTGTGTCACAGCGCCTAGGTCACTCACCTCACTTTTCTTCACGAAGGCACTGTATCATCTCGCCTCATCGCAGGGAGGATGGATACAGTACAATAAGATATTCTGGCAGAGAGAGACCACATTCATATAACTTTTATTATAGTATATTGTTATAATTGTGCTATTCATTATTGTTGTCATAAACTTTATCAGAGGTATGTATGTATAGGAAAAAAACATAGTATATATAGAGTTTGGTATTCTTCAGGCATCCCCAAGGGTCTTGGGATACATCCTCCGTAGATAAGAGGGGACTACTGTAACTCGAACTAAGATTTCCACTTAAGTCTTTATCTCAGGGTCTGCTAAGATAGTTACCTACATACTCTATCTAAGAATAGTCCCCCGGTCCCACGCCCCACTCCCCACCAGGAAGAGTCAATGGATGGAAACTGCTGAACCAAACCTGGGGACCGAACCCCTGAGATCTACGGAGGACCATTCCGCCACCTCGGGTTCCGAAGGGCACCCCTGGAGAGGTGGGGCATAACAACCCAGAGGCTAAGTTCATGTTTCACTCAGATGTTGCATACCACAGTGGGAAGTGTGGCCACAAACTGAGGAAGCCATGAGAGATAAAGAAATGCTGTAAAAGGAAATTTGATGGAATGTTTGGAACAGAGTCCTGGGTGTGGACGGATAATCTGGAAAACGAAACATTTGGTTAAGGTCAGGAAAAGCCCCAGGGGCCGATTTGTCCTGATCCCAGGCCTCCCTACTAGAAAACTCAGTCACTTGATCTGGGCATATAAATAGGCTCAAAAATATTTTGGTGAAATTAGAACTCTGAGCATAAACACAGCAGTTGAATATCTCAGTTAACCACCCAGAAAAAGTAATTTGCCTTTATGGCCATGGCTCAGAGGGTTTGGGGGCAACCCCGGCAAACATCTGGGCAGGAGCAGGACCTGGACAAGAAGCCAGACTGTTTCCACCTGAATAGACACTTTTGCCTGTAACCCACAGCAGGAAGTGCATTTTATCTGGTGGTCCATTCATTGCACAAGTTTCACAAAATAATAATTACCCTAAGTACCCACAATGCACTTTGATATTTTCTATTCTATTCTGTTTCATATTTTTTAAATGGCGGACATGACCCATTAGTTGATTTCACAATCAGCCTTCTGGGTGGTGACCCACAGTTTGAAATACTGCTGTTGAGTATATCCAGGAAAAAAAAGGGTGTGGACAGTATTTCTCAGCCTTCCTTGCAATACTGTGTATTCAAGACTGAAGGAATCACTGGGCTGAGCCAGGAGAATCTCTAAAACTCCATAAAATGAAGGTGGTTCCTATCTCCTGGTCCAGCGATTCAAACTAGGAATGGCCACCACTTTCGCATTTTTTTGGCACTTCCCCACACCCCCCCGTACTATGCATTATTGCATGAACATTCTTTCTAAATCAACTCATTACTTTAGAACTTACTCACACTAGACCTGTCTTATCAGTATTATTGGTGAAATCAAAGGTTTCCTGTTATTCCGCAATGCAAAATAAAACAAAAATGCAACTGTGAAAATAAAACATGCCTTCTGGCTTCCACCTTAAATCACTGAGCTAGTTTCCCAAAAAGATGACCCAGCCTCTGTGCAGCTTGAGTTGTCCCTAACCTCCAGAAAGACTTTACCCTTCTCACTGTCCACCTCTCCAATGACAATTAGCACCATTATCATGGCTAACAGCTTTAAACTCATTTAATCTTCACATCAACCCTATATAGTGTTAGTGTCACCCCATTTTACAGATGAGGTATGAAAAGATCAGGAAGACTTGTCCATAGCTAGGAAGTGACGGAGCCAGAGTTTGAACCCAGGCCATCTGACGACAGAGCCTGTGTAATTAGGCTGTACTGCCCCCCCTTAGAAGCTGCCCATCCCCAGTCTCAGCCCCAGTGTGGCCTCTTACAGAACAACTTCCTAGACTGCCCAGCCCGTTGGCTTGCTCTTCCTATGCTCCCATAGCATTCACTTCTTGCCTGTTTAATTCATTTGGAGATTAATCATAAAATACTTGGAGACCCTGCCTCTATCAGGCTGGGGGCTTCTTGCAGGGAAGGCTACATCTTATTCCTCTGTGTATCTCTGGATCCAGAAGCCTGTCTGGGGCTTTGGAGGCCTTCAGTAAGTGCATCTGGGCCCTGGGATGTTTCCTTCTTTAACCAATACGTGATCCTCTCTGCTGGGTTATCGACTCAGGGGCTGGTTTCCAATGAAGCCCTGGGAATAGTCGTGGGGAAAGAGAGATGAGTCAGAGGCAACATAATCAAGGTGTCTTCACCTGGGATCCACAGATCCCCAGTGGATGCACACCTAATATAAAGAGGTCTGTAAACTTAGATGGGAACAAGATCACATCCTTATGTTCACGGACCTCTGATGGAGTTCAGCATTTCCTTCAAATGGAACGTGACCTTTGACTTTGTCACCAGCAAAGTCACTGTTAGTCTCATTTCACATCACCGTTGTAGTAGACATCTCAAAATATTTACACTCATTGCTTCCTGGAAATTCCGGTTGTTTTCAGACCCACTGCTAGACCTTGTATTCAAAACGTCAATAAAAAAAAACACATATAGCACACACCACACCATGCCACAAGTGAAAAATCACCTCGGTATCTGTATATAATATATTTAGCATTGGCATTTATATATAGTATATAATCTGTATATAATAGGATTGGCGTTTCTCGGCAATTTCAATGGTATCAGTAATCTTATGTATTTTATTTTATGCTTTTAAAAACTATTCTAAGATGGGCCACTAGGCTTCACCAGACTGTCTGGGAGAGCCATGGAACAAAAAAGATTAAGACACTACATAATCATGGTTCAGAGCCATGTCTGGAGCCAGACAGACTTAATTCTGCCATTTAGAAGCAAAATTACCTGGACCTCAGTTCCCTCACCTGCAGAATGAGGATTACTATCCATCTGACTGGATTAGCATCTAGCACCTGAGTAAAGGTGATGTTTAAACCCAGCCCAGGCAGCCTGGTGGGACGGACAAAGCCTGGGCATAGCGGAGCCCTAGCTGGGGTAGGCTCCATCTTTCCCTCCGCTTCCAACCACATCCAGCAGAGAAGTCATTTTTCTTCTCTCATGGCTGAGCCCAGCTCCCTGTAGCTGGACAGGAAGGCTTATTCATAGCCTTCTTAGATACTCTATCTTATTTCTGAGCCCCAAATCTGTACCCAAGTCCCCCAAACGGCTGACACATTATGATCCCAGGAAAGGCCAGTCTCCCTAAGAATTGATGTGCATTTCCACATTTGTCCACTGGGTGGGGCTGGTCCGCCCTCTTGATCGAACAGCCCAGCCAGGGGCGGGGCCAGACCTCTTCGCTTCCCTACTCTATCCCGCAGGTTTTGGTTTCGTTTTTTGTTTTTGTTTTTCTCATATTGCGCCTGACATACAGTAAATGCTCTCTTTGGGCTCCTTTCCAGTAACCTACTACTCTAAGAATGGCGCCGACGATCCTGACTTTTAATATCATTGGTTAGCTTCGCCTGTTGTTAAACTCGATTTAAATGTAGCCATACAGAATATAGTCTTCGGTTTCTTCTGTTCGACGTTAATGTTTGTGAGATTACATGCACTTGTAGTTCATTCATTCTCATTGCCCTATCGGTTCCCTTGGGAGAATAGGCAATAATTAATTTGTCCATGTATCGGGCGACTCTGCATTTGAATGGTTTCCAGTTTGGGGATCCCCTTTGAGGTTTCTCCTCCAAGAGGATGGTGGGGCAGGCTTTCTGGGGAGGGCGGGGCCCACGCTGAAAGCCAGGCCGTTCGGCTTGAGCAGAAGGGCAAGTGCATCTAGTTGTTACAGGTTGTGGGGCGGCGGTTCCAGGATGAAGACTCCCTCTCCCACGGGCTGGAGAGGATGTGGTTTGAACTTGCCTCCCAGGCTAAGGGAGGGAGCACCTGGGTTTTCTTATCCGTATGTCCAGGTGTGGGGCAAAAAGGGAAAAGGGGAGTGATGGGGCTTGCAGGCTGTCAGTGGAGTCGGGGGATTACAGGGTTTTACCGGTACTGCTACTGGAGAGTGGGGTCGTCTCCCAGCGCATTGTCCAGGTTCTTGATGTTTCGAACAAAGAATAGAGCAAGACACCAAAATACAGCAGAAAAGCAAAGCTTTATTAAAAGGGAAGGTACACTTCTAGATGTGGAACCAGGCCTGAGAAAAAAAAGCGTGGCTCAGAAGGCCTGGTCAAAAAGCATTTGGGGTTTTTATCCCTATTTGCTGTGGGTGGTTACTTTTCTTAGAGGGGTGGGCTTCCTTGATGGACAATTAAGATTGACAGGACTCACTGATTCATCATTTGCTTTCTGCGCATGTTTGTTCCTAGAATTCAGTCTGTTATAATGACATTAATGAACTTCTGGGCATACGCATTATATTATAATGATGGTAGAATGAGGCTCAGGTGAGTTGAAGGTCACTGGGGTCTTCCTTGCATAGGTGTGAGTGACTGGCTTAAACTGGTACCTAATTCTCTGCTTGTTTCTTTGTAGAAGTCACTTTTAGCCTAAAAATGCCTTCTGACTTGCTTAATTGTGGGTGTATTACGGCAGATCCCTTCTAGGATAGGATGACCTCAGTGTCTTTGCAGGCAGACGTGAAACCCCCTAACTTTCCTGCCTAACTCTTTCCTAAGAGCCATGAACCCCCTTATTATTAGTATGGATGTTGAGGGATGGGAGAGGTCTCTTCTTCTGTACCTGCTTCCTGCTGAGAAGGGTCGTTATCCCTGCCTACTGGGGTTTCCTGGAGCTCTTTCCCTTTCTGCCTCAGTCAGGGAAGGGTCTTGGGTTTCCTGCTGAAGTGCCACCTCAGTCCCTAGACAAGGAAAGAAGATACAAACTTATTATTTAAATCATATATTAATTTCTATTATTGGTTTGCCTATTAAGTGAGTAAAGAGAAACAGGCTTGGTTAATATATTTCTTAAAGAGTGAAAAAGGGACCTTTGGCCTAAAGTCCCTTACCCTCTCAGACTCTAAGGGCCCTGTCTGGCCTAACACCATTTCTGCTAACAATGGGCCAATGACCCTTATCAATAGCCAGAGGATCTGAGTCACCAGTTTCGGGGCAATTATTGGGTTTTGAGGGAGAGGGCCTTTTTCCCAAAGAAAGGTGGAAAGAAAACTTAACTAGGTTTACTAAAAAGATTAAGACCTCTGCAAGAGATGTCCCATATCATTTCCTGCTAAAAGATTAAGAATTTTACAAGTGATATCCCTTATCGGTACTGCTATGAACATTTTTGTTATGAGTCTTTGGTCAAACGTGTCATACATTTCTACTGGGTATGTCTCTGGGAGTGCAATTGCTCGGGTCTATGTTAGAATTTGGTGAATACTGCCAAACAGGTTTTCAAGGCGATCGTGTTACCAAGGGGTGAAAGTCCCGTTTTCGAGAAACCCAAGCGGGTCCTTTTCCCCTCAGGTGTGGAAGTCGATTATTAGACGAAAAGTGAGTGATAACAGCGCAAGCTTTTATTCTAGGGCCAGAGGCTGCAGAGGTGGAAGCACAGCTCTCAAATCAATCTCTTGTCCCTTGGCGGTAGAGTGAGGTGACTTGAATAGGAAAGTAGAAAGGAAAGGGAAGTTGGGTGAATAGGTGGGAGGAATATTCATAAATTTCCCAGGACGGAGGGGGGGGCTTTCAGGAATCAGGGTTCCGCCCTCTTTTTTTCCGTTTATGATCTCTTACCCTACTCTTCATGGCAATCCATCATTAGCTGTCGTGGTGCCAGTAGGTGTGTTATTTAGCATGGAGATTATATTAAAATGAACTTTAAAATCTTTTGGAGGCCATTTAGAGTTAGGCGGTCATCTTGGTTTCAAGTGGTTTCAGCCAGTCTTGACAAGTTCTTCACAGCATTCCGCAGGCCTCAGAGATCCAGTGGGAGAGTTTGGCCGGCCTCTCGGATGTTCGGGCGGGCCCTGCGACCCTGTCAAGGGCTGATAACTGTACCGCATTGCATTCCCTCAACATCTATGGATGTACCAGTTTGTTTATCCACTCCGCAGTTGAGGGACATTTGGTTTGTTTCCAGTTTCTTTGTGATCACAAATAAAGCTCCTATAAATATGTGCAGAGTTTTCTGTGAATATAGGTTTTCATTTCACTTGAGGAAATACTAGGAATGGAAATACTGGGTTGTATGGTAAGTGTATGTTTGTGTCCGAAACGAGGCAAACTGTTGTCCAAAAGTGGCCGTACCATTTCACATCTCCACCAGCAAAATTTGAGAGTCCCATTTGCTCCACATCCTCCTAAGTACTTGGTATAGTCAGTCTTTACTTTAAGCCATTCTAGCAAGTGTAAAGTAGGATTTTATTGTGGTTTCAATTTGCATTTCCTTAAGAAATGATGATATTGAACATATTTTCATAAGCTCACTTCCCACCCATCTTTGGTGAAGCATCTTTCCAAATATTTCACCCATTTTTCTTTTCTTTTAAATTGGGCTGTTCTCTTACTATTAAGTATAGAGGGCTCTTGGTATATCTTGGATACAAGTCTAGAAGATATATGATTTGCAAATATTTTCTTCTAGTCTGCAACTTATGTTTCCATCGTCTTAACAGTGTCTTTTGAAAAGCAGATGTTCTTAATTTTGGTAAAGCCCAATCAATTAATTTTTTTCTTTTATGGATTGCACTTTTCGTGTCCTTCCTAAGAAATTTTTGCTTACTCTAAGGTTGAAAAGGCTATTTCCTATGTTTTCTTCTAGAAATTTTATAATGTTAGATTTTACATTTAGGCCTATGATCAATGAACCTATATTAGCGAACTTCAGAAGGCTATTTAAAAAGGGTTTCTGATAACATACATTTGAAAGGGGTCATAGGTTATGTCTAGTAAAACACTGAAGCTGCATAAGGAAGGTCATAGTTTCTCTACATAGTCAACTGGTAAGGATTTCAGCTAATTCAGAGTTTATCTTTCAGAATAAATGACATGAAGTTCTGGGGATTGTGGGGGCTGCTTCCCTCTTTGTAGCCTCCCTTTGACGGATGTACCATCTACAATATATATTTAGTAGGCTATAATAAGCCCTTTCAGACTGTTTACATAATTTCACATGGTCTTGGCTTTCTCTCCTCCTCAGAGGCTCATTTTTTTGACCTTTCATAAAGTTAAGAGTTAGAGGGAGGGCTGTTTAATGTAATAGGACAAGCAAACCCTAAGTAGCATAACAAAGGCACAGAGAGTTCATCTCGCAATCAAGATAATTGACTTGTAATTAATAACTTTTAATAACTGCCCACCAATGTCCAGGATCCACCTGAACCAATAGAAGGATTTGTTTCTCTCCAATGGAGTGAAGAACCTGGGATACTTCTTTAATTTTATGGGTATCTTTTTCTATCTACCTGGAACCACAGTTAAAGTTCATGATTTATTTTATTCTTCCCTTATAGAGGCAAGAGACAGCTCCTTAGTTCATAGAGCTCCGATGGCATCCCTACTTGCACCGAGCCTTGTTCTGGAATCCCCACAGGTTTTACATGGGCCTCCCAAGTTCAAAATTCCCCATTCCAAGGATTAGAGCTAGATAAAAGACATAAAACCAAATGTTCCTACAGGTGAGGAGTTCTCTGTACTCCAAAGCGGCTGACCAACACATACACTATGTCAGGTGGGTATCCATGTCTTGCAGTCATTAGTGGAGGGAAATTTTTATAGTATCTAGCATGCTGTGTCCCAAAGGTGGAATACTCAGCCATTAGAGAAATTTAGAGACAATACTGAAATTGTGCGCCAACTATTGGGTGGTCATGGGTCACCAATGCAAAAGACATTTGAAGGAGAGAGCTGTGGTGGAAAGGGGCAGGGAAGAAGGCCCTTCCTGACATGCAGCAGTAAACTATGGTGGTAAGCAAGGTAAAGACTTAAGAATCCACAGTATTAGACCAGCTGTCTCCCTTTCCACATAGGTTATTTATCTGGCATCTCCGCACAGCCCTATGAAACTTCTTTGAGATTTTCATCTTGAATACCACAGTAACCACTTCTACTTTCTAGGCTAAAGCTGCCTTAGAGCTTTCATGGTCTCTAGGAATTATATCCAGATTTACTTGTTTGCTGTCAGTTTTGATGTAGTTGTGTATCCTCCAAGATGGTCTGGAGCCCTTCAGAATGAGCCCTGGAGATGATCAAAAAAACATCACAGGGCTCGTTCCATCTGGGTTCTTTCTTAAAATTCCTGCTTGTCAAAAAGTTTTATTAGGTTTTGCTTAGTAACATAGTTTGGCTTCTGTCTCACCAGAGCTTTGGAGGTTGGAAAGGATGTGTAGTTCGTAATTTACAGACATGTTGGAAGAGCTGTCCTATAAAAGGAGAACATTAGTCTAAGTTTAGATATGAGCCTGCTTTAAGATCCTAGAAAAAGTAAGCAAACTAAACCCAAAACAAATAGAAGAAAAGACAAAGTAAATATCAGAGCAGAAATAAATTAAAGGGAGAATAGAAATACAATAAATCTTTTAAAGATGTTCTTTGACAAGATCAACAAAATTGACAAACATCTAGCTAAACTGACTATGGAAAAGGGAGAAGACTTAAATTACTAAAATCAGGAATAAAAGAGGGATAATAAAAAGAATTATAAGGAAATACTATGAACGATTGTATGCCAACAAATAAAATAATTTAGATGAAATGGACAACTTTCCAGAAAGACACAAACTATACAAACTGTTTTAGAAGGAAATAGAAAATCTTAAACCTATAATAAAGAAAGGGCTTGAATTTATAATGATTATAAAAAATAATTAAAAAAAAAACCTCTCACCAAAAAAAGTCCAGGACCAGATGACTTCACTGGTGAATTCTACCAAATATTTAGAATTAGCACCAATCCACTCAAAATTTAACAAAAAATAGAAGAGGAAGGAACACTTCCCAACTCATTCTATGATGCCATTATTACTGAAACCCAAACCCAGCCAAAATATTGTAAGACAAAAAAAAACTGCAGACCAATATCCCTTGTGGATATAGTCACACATACACACACACACGTACACACACACACAATTCGACAAAATACTAGCAAACCAAGTCTAACAACATATACAAAGTATTATTACCAAGAGCAATTGGGATTTTATCCTGGGATGCAAAGATGGTTCGACACCCCCAAATCAACCAATGTAATATACTATATTACTTGAATAAAGGACGAAAACCATATGATCATCTCAGTAGATGCAGAAAAAGCATCTGACAATCTTTAACACCCTATCGTAATAAAAATATGCAATAAACTCATAAAGAAATATCAAATGGCCAATGAGCACATGAAAAGATACTCATTATTAGCCATCATAGAACTGCAATCAAAACCACAACTTCATACACACTGGGGTAGCTATCATCAAAATGGTGGGAAATAACATGCTGGGGAGGATGCGGAGAAACTGGAACCCATATACATTGTTGTTGGTCATATAAGATGGCTACTTTGGAAAACAATTTGGCAGTGCCTTAAAAAAATTAAACATAGAGTTATTATATGTCCAAGAAACTTGAAATCATATGTCCAGAGAAAACAGGTACATGACTGCTCCCAATAATTATATTCATAACAGTCGAGAGGCAGAAACAATCCATATGTCCATCACTTGGTGAATAAATAAAATGCGGTATTTCCATGCAGTGGAACATTATTTAGCCATTTAAAATGAACGAAACACCTATACATGCTACAACATGGATGAAACTTAAAACATTGTGCTAAGTGAAAGAAACCAGATACAAAAGTCCACATATTATATGCTTCCATTTTTATGAAATGTCCAGAATAAGCAAAATCATAGAGGAAGAAAAGAGATCAGTGACTGCTGGTAGGCGGGGATGAGGCCAGAGTGGAGGAGAACAGGGAGGGATAGTTAATGGGTGCCGCCCATATTTGGCATGATGAAAACGTTCTGGAATTAGACAGTGGTAATGGTTGTACAACTTTGGTAACATATTAAAAACCACTGAATTGTACACTTTGAAGGGGTAAGTGAATTATATCGCAATGTTTTAAAACCCCGGCAAGTCATGGAATCAGTGTGATATATACAGTGCAGAACAGAGTGGGACTTATTACCTTTATTTGATTGTTTCCTGCAATAATGTTATTGGAGAAAAGCAGAGCATGAAACTCAGTAGATTTTAGAAATACATTCTGCAAAAGTTTACGGAGTTCTTGCCATCCTATTCAACTGGGCCAGTTGCTTCAGCGCGTAAAAGCTGAATGGTGCTCAGCTCCACTCCGAGGGTCTTAGAAGCTAATGGGGAGGCCTAGAAGAGGACACAGTGGACTGACAGCCCCAAGAGGGTTGGCTCCGCTGTGTACCAAAGCATTGGGTATGCCAGAGCAGCCACCAGGCTTCCAGTTCTGGGTACCCAAGACAAGCCTCCCTGGAAAGAGAATGACTTGGAGAGATGAGGCTAACAGGCTGCCTAGAAGAAGGGCACTTGAATAAGTTACAGAATGAAATCACACCTTGGTCTCCCAGACCGGGGCCGGGGAAGGTGTGTGCAAGCACATGAGGGAGCACAAAGTCGTGCACCCTCTGTCTGAGGCCCTTGACAAAGAAAAGGGAAGGACTGGGCCAGATTCCTCTGACTCCTGACCTAGCTTAATACAGGTTCCTCTAGGCAATGGGGACACGGGTGGGGATGCTGTAAGAAACAGAAAAACTCAAACATAAGAATTGTCACATAACAGGTTTTATCAGAGATTAAGAAAACAAGAAGAAGGCAAAACTTTTTACAAGTACGACCTGCATGGGAGGAGATGGTCCTTGTTCCACTTCAGTAAAGTAAAGAAGAGCAGAGAGAGGCACAGCCTGGACCGCGTGGGCCCTGATGGGTAACGGGGCCTAGCTTAGTACCAAGTGATAGGAAAGGACGGCATCTTGCACAAACACCAGAGCATGACGGTTCACCCATGTCGTGGGAACAGCCATGTGGAGGAGACACAGCCAAGACCGCAAGGATGGGAAGAGACATAAGTCTGGGATATGGTGGACACAGTAGGAAGAACCCAGTTTTTGTGATAGGGGCAGATTAGAATAACAATTATTCTGTGACCATGTTTATTATTAGCTGTGCCTCCCAGACTCTTTCCCTCTGAATCTGTAGGCCCTGGGTAACCAAGGTTACACAGACTACAAAGCGACATGCTAGAAATGACCGAGGAAAATACAAAGTTCTGGGAAAATGGAGTGTGTTTCAAAAAAGAAAAAGGTAGCATCAGCTTGGAGATCAGGAAAAATTTTATTCACATAGTGGCGTATAACTTCAAAGAATGCAAAAGATTTAAAAAATTGTTTTCTAATCACGATAATAGTATAAATTTAGTTTGAAAAGTACAGAAACACACAAAAAATGAAAGTCACAAATTATTCTACTACTCTAATAAAACCACCGTTAACATTTGAAGAGTATATCTTTGTTCATTGTATTTATTTATATCTATATCTACCTAAAAATATGTCTATCAATATCAATAGATATACAGATATGAAAGTGCATGTGTTTGTGGATATATACACATACATCCAGATGTATGTATGTCTATTTCAAAACAAAAGTTGAGGTCGATAAGGATTCTGACAGGGGAAGTAGAAGGTAAGAGCGAGAACAGGCACTGGCAGGGAAAAGCAAGCAGAGAGAGGGAACAGCCAGACCGGTATCTAGAGAAATCACAATGGGCACAGTACACATAACACTTGGCTACCTCACTGCTTGTGATTTCCCTCTGATCAGCCATACTGCACTGGGCAACAGGCCCAGGTTACTAGGCAGACATTTGTAATGGGTACTTTAATACTAAACATCCTTGAAAGACTTTTCTGACCCTTATAAAGGGAAATAGCAGAAGCACTTTGATGGCTAGCACTTGACTGCTGATTCACTGAGTGAGCTTGGTCAGGTAGATAATCTTTCTTTTCCAGTTTTCCCTGAAACAGGGCAGGCAGGTTTCTCCCAGAACTATAAAAGTAATTTATCTATCCATCTCTGGCAAAAGAGACCATTATCCTGTCCTTAATGTGATCTAATTTAGATGTCAACTACATTTATGAGCGCTCAATTCATTATGCTATCAAGTAAACAGATGGTGCCTTACACTCAGCGTGAGGTCAAAGTGACTTGTAGAGCCTGGAGATCAGTCAATAAAAACCTATTTGCAGTGCCATTGAGCATGCCATTGCCTCCCAGAGGAGGCGCCTCATTCTCAGAGAATCAACAGACTATAAAAATAGCCTTAACTCATTGTTGAGACAGAGTGGGAGAAAGCAGAGAGGCAATCCCAAAGCAGTGGAGGAGAAGTGAGGGAGGTTCTTTTTGAAAGTGTCTAAATGGTACGCGATCAAGAAAATTAAACTGCCACAGGAGCCCACAGGCTGTGGCTTCAGTAGCTGAAATGCAGCCAATGTCACTGAACTCAAGTACTCACCTCTGCAAAGAGATAGCCAGAGCCATTCAACCAGTATTATTGGAGGCCTCCTGTGTGCAGAATGACACCACGTGCTATGGGTGAAAATCGAACGGAGGTTCTGCTGCCAGGGTGCTTGTAACACAACGTTCATGCACAGCCACAGTACTCGACATCAAACCAAGTGTCAGGAACCAGCTAGGGAGCCCGGAAAATCGTGTTTACCCTTTCCCGAGGAAAAAGCTGTTCACCTGCGATAAGCAGACAGCTTTTGCTTTCAGTCATCGATTCTGTTTCTATGTAATCTAGTCTTATACCTGCATAAAGACAGATTATAAAAATAAGTCAACCTTTTTAGTTATATAGATTATATAAGATAACAAATTTTCTTATTTTTAAAATCGGGATATAAACCACATAAAACTGAATATTAAAAAGACTAAATTTGCCCTACTCATTCTCTACTGAAAGACAGATTTAGTAACAACATTTATGGGATACAAAATTATATAAATTTTTAAGAAGAGATGGTTGTTTTGTTAATCCCAAAACTAACTGCCTTCCATACTAGGCAAAGAGGCAGGAAGGCTTCAGCTAAGTTAGGGAAGTTCTGTGCCCACCACCCCATACACCCATCTCCCCAACGACCCTCCCCAGATAACTAAGAGCAAGAACAAAAAGGAATTTTGAGCTGCAATAAGTCCAAGATTCATTTTTCAGTGACAATCTCATAGTTTTTGGTTTGAAAATATTATCAGTGAAAACAGTCTTGTGTCAGGTCTTATTTGTTCTGTTTGAATGCTTTCCTGTATAAATGATCCTCTCAACATCACTGCATAAAGGAATCAGGCAAATCTGGGACAGTTTGGTCAGAGCATGGAACGATGAGCATGGTATGAAGAGAATGAAATCTCATCTCTGCCACAGATTTTCTCCTAGATCACAGGGCTGGCCCCTCACCATTCAGTCCTCTGCTCAGATGTACCGGTTGGATGTGGACAAAGGAGGGAGTCATATCGGGGATTTGCCCAGGTTTCATATTTGGCTAATGGGATGGACAACAGTTCCACCAACCAAGTCAGGAGAAATTGCAGGCTTATGGGGAGGTGGGGCAAGGAGAGGGGGATGGAGAGGAGAGAGATGACTAATTCAGCTCACTGATGGACACTGTTGTGCAATCTGTGGAGATGTCCAAAACATCACTGAATATACGGTTCCGGAGCTCAGGCAAGAAATATGACAGAGAGAAGAGAACCTAAGTACGGATGAGTAAAAAGTCATAAAGGTACATGAGATTACCCCAACAGAAGGGACGAGAAGCAGAAGGAAAGAGTAAGCATAGACTCCTGGAAAACACCAATATTTAAGGGACAGAGGAAGTAAATTCAGTGACAGTAAGGAAGACCGGCCAAATTGAAGGGAGAACCTAATGAAAGGTGTCAAGGGAAGATTCATGGTGTCAAATAAGATAGAGGACTCAAGGTATGGGCTGAGAAACTGGGTTATGTCCATCGAATTATGTCCTTCACTATTGTAGTTTCTGTAGCGCGACAGGAACAGAAACAGTGGGTGAACGGGAGGTGGGGTGGGGCGGATGTGGAGATAATATGTACACTTTTCCTCCTAAGTCAGGGAGAGAGAAAATAGAGCAACAACTAGAGGAAGAACAAAGAGGCTAGGAAGGGACTTTTTATAAGCAGAAGAGTCTTGAGTATGAGAGGCCTATAGCAAGAGAAAGAGCACAAAATTACAGATGGGAGAGCAAACGGCTGGTGGATTAGGTGGAGAGAAATGAAGAAATCCAGAGCACAGAGGCTGATTGGTGTTCAACGGGAACAGGGTACTCAAGACCAGAAGAAACGACTATGAACGCAGGTAAGTCTAGAGGTGGGAACGAGAAGGGAAGAAGGTGACAGAATTTCTCAATGCTCTCAGTGAAAAGGGTTAGTGCGGATGGCAGGGGAAGGAAGGTGAGGCGGAGCAAAGATAAATAAAAGGGTGAGTGACAGCGGGGTCAGGAAACTTGGAGGTCTAGAGAAGAAAAGTGATTTGTTTATAGTCATGTTGCTGTTACTGCTTAGGAACATAGCAGTAAGAGGAAGGGGGCTGGGAGCTGACATGTACTGAGTGTCTAGTATGTCCCAAGCACTGTCCTTGGTGTCTTATATAAGGTTATTTAGATCACACAGTGCAACCCAATAAGGTACTTATTAATATTACTGATTAAAAAAAATGAGGTTCCAAGAGGTTAAATAACTTGTTCAAGGTCATAATACTAATACACATTCATATCCATCTTTTGGCTCCATGCATGGTTGCAATCCTGGGGCCCCAAGCCAGTCCCCTTCCCACTCGACCATATTTTTTCTCCTTGGCACTTGTTAAAAAGAATGATGCTGCCCCGAACAATAATAAATAACACTAAATGCATCAGTGGAAAAATCAATTCAAGATTAAATATTTAAAGTATAATGTTTTTGTTCACTGCAGAAAATATCACTACATAAACACAAATCCTACTGCCGCATTGGTTACTAAAAGGTGAAACATTTTACATGGCTGACTGAAACCGACGATGTAAGAGACAGTGTAAACTAAAGTAATGAAGGTGCTGATAGCTCCGTGCTTCTCTATATTTGTTGTAAGCATATTATATGTATGATTTTTTTAATGGAAATCCTCTGTAAAAAAAGACTTTTAAAAATGCAAAGCATACACACACACACACACACACACACACACACACACACACGTGAAACTATCAATTGTGTTTATAAGTTAGCTAAGTAGGACCTATAGGAATTCACCAAAAAAAAAACCCAGTTATTCTTAATTATTAAAATACATATCACTTACTTTATGCCATGCAATGTTGGGGTTTTACACATCATTTAACCCTCCCAAGAGCCTAATGGGTAGGTCCTATGACTGTACAACTGAAGAAACTGAGGCGCAGAATGATTAAGTAGCTTGCTCATTATCACAGAGGTAGTAAGCAGCAACGCAAGCCAGAGTCTGTGGTCTTAAACATTCCTGTACTGCCTCTTATACAATTTAAAAAGTGGTCGTGACTTCTCCCCATCTGAAGAGTTTTGAGATTGTGTTTAAGAACTATTCTTCCTAAAGGGCAGAGGAATGGACCAGATACCTTCAGACTTAATGTTCTGGCATGTAAAAATTGTGAAAGACAGAAACCGTCTTAAATCTGAGAAGAGGGACATGGTGGTCTGATATGATTATCAGTTGTTCCATCTAGGGGAAAAAACCAATAGCGTTTCTTATAAAACACTTAAACAAGCAGTCCAGGGAGGAGCCCAATTACTTTTTGCCAAGAGAGACTTTTTTGTCTGCTTAAAACACACAATTAATGTGCTTGGGAAGTTAACAAACAGCGTAAATACTATGCCATGGTTCTGCAAAGTGTAAAAGGTATAGAGTTGTAACATTATGAGTAGCCCTTCAGAGCAGTACTTTATGACGGTCTGGACCCTAGTCAATTCTCGCTGGGGACTGGCCTGTAAGGACTACTGCTGCTTCAAAGCAGTGGTCCTTGTCACGGTGGTAGAGGGATGACACTACTGCATGTAGCAGCCACCCTTAAGACCAAGGATGTGGCCTCAATACAAAGAACAGTTTGTAATCCTCTGGCTGAGTAATACTGATATTCCCTTTCTAATCACTATCAAGTACCTCAAAGGCATTCTGCTCTTGTCAACACCCTGCTCCAAAACCTTCAAGGGCCGCCTAACAGAATACTGTTCGTTCTATAATTAGCATTTAAAGTTCTCTCCAGTGTAGCTTAAATCTACTTTCCATTGCTCTCTTACTCTGCTTTAGTTATACATTTTTTCCTTTTCCCTGGTCACTGCCCTCCATGCCAGAACTACAATCCCAGAGTTTATCTATATTCCTCTGCCCAGTTTCCTTCCTGTAACAGTCTCCCAATTTATTTACATGCTAATCATCCTTCAAAGCCCACTCAACTCAAGTGTCAGCTCCTAGAAGCCTTCTTTGAAACTGCTATGATATCTACCTGAATTTCCATTCAAAGTACTTATCAGACTGTCTCTGATGTTTTTCTATACCTGTTCCTTCTATCTAATCAGATTATAAATTACCGTAGGGAAGTCTTTAACTTCTGAGTCCAGTACAGTAGGGAGCACAGTATACATGATCAGTTATTGCTGAAGGTGACTCTGAACTCTGGTTTTAAAATATTCATAGATATTGCCAATTTTCTCAAAAGGTTTAATATTTTAAACAAAATTCCACAAAGATCACGGTATTTTAAAGGATATAAAAAATAGGGTAATGCAGTTTTAAGCTGGGGCTCTACCTACAGAGACATCTGAATTTAGAAGTCCGTTTCTCTTATAGTAGATATGATTATGCGAAGACCCCTACTTGAATGTGTTAAGTTCCAAAGGCTCTTTAAAGAGGGGAAGTTAGCAAAGCAGACAGATAAATACTTCTTGTGCTGCCTTTCTTTCTATAAACTACTGTTGGGTTAATTTAATACACGAGAACCCAAGTAATTTTAACTCTTCTGCATCAACTATACTTCAAAATGACACAAAGTATGGAGAATGGAATAATATGTGTTGTATATTTGTTACCAATTATGTCTATATTATGAAAGATGTAATAATAGTTTGTCAGTTGTCACTGCTGCATCTTACAACATGATGCAGAATAAAGATGTAGCAGAACGATCTTCAAAAAAGAATAACCCGCATTATCTGATTGTTTCAGATATTTAACATCGTTTATCAAGACTTCGGTTTTTATATACTGATCAGAAAGAGATCGTTTCTCAAACAAATAGGGCAGGGTCTGGCTCTTTCCATGTGATGTATAGCACAGGAATTTTTAAAGCAATAGCTAACATTTTTCATGCCAGGCACTGGGCTAATACCCTACATGTATCTCGTTAACTAACCATCACTACTATAATTCTCATTTTACAAATGCAGAAAGTGCTTTTGAGAGGTACAGCCCAAGGTCATAGCTAGTATGTGGTCAACCTGGGACTAAGGTCAGCCTGACCCTAAATTTCATTCTCTAGAAATCGGCAAATTAGCTAACATTTTTATTTATAAAAATCCCCTTCCGGAATGAATATGCTTTGGTCACTGCTGCTAGTAGCCTTCGTATTTACAGAATAAAGAGACGGACTTCTGATTTATTTTCAGATTCAAGTGTGTCAGTTTCTTTCAACGTTTTAATGATCTTAAATGAGTCCGTGGTTATCCCTACTTATTTCTGAAGCCTTCCAGTTACTGCATCTGTTATGTCTTTTCTTCATTTAACATTATTTGGTTCCTACTGAACTCAGAAACGGTGTTCAAGGATGAAACAGACAAAATATGTGCCTTCAAGGAACTGAAAGCATTACACATAATCAAGGGATGAGGTTCTTCATTTATCAAACATAGCGTGAATTTTCCTCCACGCGTTTTAACTCGATTATGAGACAAAAGCTTTTCAAAATCCTACGTCCACGGCACATAGTTCCTCCTACCTGTATGACAGAGCACCTGCCAATCTACTTCGTTTTGTGGTTATGAGATTCTAATTTAGTCCCAGATATAGTCCCCACGGGACAGTCGTTGATGCTTTGCATAAATTCGCCCAATAGTTACTGATTATCTACTCTACGAACAAATCAGGGGCTTTGTTCCCGTTAGTTCACTGTTACGAGGGGGCTCTGACACTTGCCTCCCCTGATCTGAGTGAGGTCACGGCTCCAGCGACCCGCAATTCATGGCTGCCCCTCATTACAGTGTAAGCCCCATGGCTCCATCGCAAGGCCGACAGCGCGCGTTCGTGGCGGATGTCCACCACGGGAGCGGAACGGATCGAGCCACCGCCGTCACTTCACCTGCAGCCTTCCACGGCCTGGCCGCTGTCAAAACCGCACCCCCGGCTCTGCCCCGCCCGCGCTCGGGACACGGCGTTCGCGGCGCCGGCCGCCGCGGTCTCCGCCGCCCGAGCGGAAAAAGGCGAGAGAAACCTGAGCGACCTCCTGGACAGAAGCCAAACAACCGCACCTCACTCAAACCCTAACGCTCACCTCCGACGCAAGCCCTTTGCGAGAGCCCGGGAGACGGGGCCGCCACGCGTCGCCCCAGCCAATCCGGAGCCCGCTCGGGCCGCCCCACCCACCGCGCACACGCACACACCGAGCGGGCCGGCCCCGGCTTCTGATTGGCTGGAGCCGGCTGTGGGCGGGACGGGGAAAGCAGGCCAGACTGCGAGCGGCGGAGGGATCCTGAAGCCTGGAGTTTTGTGGAGCCCTACCTGTCTTCGGTAAGTGAAGTATGGAGGAATATCGGGAGCTGTGGATGCCCGACAGTGGGACAGGAGGAAGTGGGGCCGCGCACGGCTGAGCTGAGAGCACTTAGGGTTGGGGATCGCGGGCCTGGGAGTGGAGCGAGGCCTGGAATGAAGTGGGCAAAGTATCACTGGCGGGCCTCTGCTGGACCTCGTGGTTCAGGTAGGTGGGGGATCCAAAGACAAGGCCTGATGCCCTGTCGGGTGAGGGGATACGGAGCCGACGAGAAGATGAAGCCGACTCTTGTGGAGCGAATCGTGGCCAAGGGAAGACTGGCGGTTAGGGGCGTCATGAGTGACCGATGGAAGGGGCTGGGGCTGGGGCTGGGGCTGGGGCTGGGGCTGGGGCTGGGGCTGGGGCTGGGGCTGGGCCGGCGCCAGGAAACCCGTAGCACGGACTGTACCCGGAGCGTGGGGCCGAGCGGTGGGTGAGGACTGATTGGGACGGCGAGCGCTCCGCCAGGCAGTCCCGACAAGGTCACAGGAAGAGAGAGGGGAGGAGGGTGGGAAGGTTGAGGGGAGGGCGTCAAACCACACGACCTTCCTCTTCTTCCCGACCCCATGTTTCCACCCACCCACCGCCACCCTTTCTTCCCCTCCCTAGGAAGGTAAGAAGGCCTCAGTGACGGAATTTAAATTTCTTCCGGTTAGAGATTACAAAACATAGCAAACGAGTCCGCAGTGTAACTCGCCCTTGCCTTTTATTACCGGTGTGGGAAGCGGTTGTTTCCCTTTTTGGGGTAATCCGCGCCAAAGGCATCTGTGCTTCCAGAGGTATCCAGGCACTTTCGAGTTAGGATGAAAAGTTCTGACAGATTGAAGCCATACCAGGTCCCAGCATGAAAACCTGTTAGAATGCTGTATACCAGAGCTTCTCTTACTTCGTGTGCACCAGAATCACTCGAAGGGGGCTTCTTAAAATACACATTCCTTGGGCCCTGTCCCAGACCATATGAATGAGAATCTTCAGGGAGGAGCCTTGGCAGCCATTTTTAAACTAGCCGACAGGTGACCGATGCGAATTTGACGCGGATGTTGTTAGATAGTTTCGTATACCAAAATGACAGGCCGTGATGAGCCTTCAGTCGGTTGCGTCACCCGATGCTCATCTTCCCTTATGCATCTTCTTGGTAGGTTCCTATGCATTTGGAAAGGTCTTCAGTAGTATCTTACTTGGTGTACAGAGTAATTTGTGTATTCCAAACTGACTTTGAATATCTGGTTACTGGTGCCTTTTTTTGCATTTGTTGGACTTTCTGATAGAGTCTGGATCAATTGCTGTGGGTGGATGAAGAAATGATAATAAAGGAAAAATCTACAAGTGGTGCTAGTGAAAAAAAAATATTTTAAAATTGTTGCATAGTTCTCTCCGAGAAGAAACTCTAATTTTAGGCATGACTTAACATATTTTTTACACTTCAAAGAAAGAGATGCCTCCCCAATAAATCTAAACAATGACATTGAATTGTACACTTGAAACCTATATAATTTTATTAACCACAGTAAATTTAATTAAAATAAATTCTGGCCTCTGTTAAGGAATGGACTTTAATATTTTTCAGATTAAAAATGTACCAACATCATAAGATTGATCAGTTGGCAATATATTATCAATCAAAAAAATGCTGGACTGTGTATCAGGAGAGCTGGGTTCCAGTCCTACCTTGCCAGAAATGAATTCCTGTTGTCAAACAATTTATATAACCCTTCCTAACCCTTTTTTCCGTCTAAAATAAGGCTGTTGGCATGAATTAATCATCTGGGTTGTTATTCTTAAATTATTTGGTTTATAGTTACTGACTCTGATTCTTTAAAAGCTAACCATTTGCAGTTTAGGCAGCTGGAAATCATGAATGCTTGGGAAACTTCAAGGTGATCAATTTGATATGTGTTGGATTTTTAATATGCCTCTTTATCTTGAAATGTTCACACAAAGTGTCCTGGTTCAGAGATAAATTATCATTAGTCACTTAAAGCAAATAATGACCACATGATGCCCCCATGCCCTGATTTTTAACCCCAGGTACTGCTTTCTGAAAGCCAGATCAAATGTCCAACCCATAGAAACTTTAGATTTTGTATCATAGATGACAAATGGAGATCGATGGATTTGCTCCTGTTCTTTCATATACATGGCAGAGACCGCCATTCCCCTCCCTTCTGAAAGGAATGGAAGAAAAAACTTGATTTATAGACCTCTTAGACAATTACAGTGATCCAGAATGAGAGTCAGAGGAAAACCTACCTACTCTCTTGTTTTTAAAGACAATTCCCAAATTAAGGCAAAAGAAGAAAACATGCTTTTATATCTCCCAAAGAAGGTGCTAATTTTTAAAAATGAATTGTGATATATAATAGTTTTGTCTTTAGTGGTTGCAAGAAATTGAGACCTACTCAGGTTATCATTTCTTCTTTCATGGGTACAGTATAAGAATAAAAGACAAACAAGTACTTAGGCCATACAGTTTGGCATTTTTTTAACTGATTAAACTCTACAAATGTATATCATTGTTATGGTTTTCACTAAATATTTCTAAATAAATTACCTGAGAATAATTTTAATTATTGAAAAATATTACTTTTAAATTTATTCAACAAGCATTTTGTGGCGTACTTACTATATGCAAAGCACTTTGCCAGGCACTGGAGAGAGAAACAAGCAGGGCACATTATCAAAATCTTATAGCAAGTGCAGCCTCCTGACTTTACCGATTCTAACAAGAAAAACAGTTAAACAGGCATTTATAAGAAAGTTATTACAGAAAAAACATAAGGTTCTATGGGACTGCATAACCAAGATACTTATCGTAAACTCAGAGAAGATCAATTAAGATAAGAACCTGAAAAATCAGAAGAGTTAGCCAGGAAAGAGAGTATATAAAGGAGATGGAAAGGAAGAAAAGTGTAAAGGGAATCCAGCTTGTGCGAAGGCTTGGAGCTCTACAGGGTAGCTATGAAAAGTTTAATGTGATTCTCATGTGGGTTTGGCAAGGGAGGTGGAAAGAGAATTGTTGATAAAAGTTGTGCCTTTGAGAAGTTTATGATTAGTTATGAGGACAACTAATAGACATATACTTAATCTCCATCTAGTCTGTCTATGTAGTTTTTTGAGAGCCGATTTCAAATATTTCTCTATGAAACTTGCTAACCTACTTTAGCTAAAAGACATCACACTAAATTCAGTTCTCATTGTCTCTATTATGCTACTAGCAAGTAATCTACTCTGTCATATCTCTTCTTTTAAAAATATAATTTTTGAACCATTTAATTATTTCAATATTTATGTCTTTGTAAATATATAGTGAGCATTCTGAACCTTGAGCTTGTCGAATCTTGTATATAATAAAAGCTTATTAAGTAGGGTTTTATTCAATTAGCAGGTAATAGAGTAAAAACAGAATGAGAGAGAGAGAAAGTCTAGTTCTAATCTGAGTTTTCTCCTATCTAGTGTGATACTGCACAACTCCTCTGGATTAAGATTGTTTTCTCTGTTAAATTACAGAATTAGACTCTTCCCAATGGGGATGTCGATTTGGAGGGATGATTTTACTTTTAAACTAAGTCCTAAACCTCACCTCAGTCGGATTTTATTTGAGAGCCTTAACCACTACTAACAGCCCTTGAATAGCAAGGTTTTGAATGAGAGCTATTGTTAGAGAAGCGAGTATGATCCACATGAAAAACTCAGTAGTGAAGGTAAGCTTTTACATGGGTAGTTGAGTTGAATGGGCGATTGACTTGAGTTAATTGTAATTGACATCGGAGACTTGTACACTTACATACTGTATTTGACTCCCTTATTTTATCTGTAGGTAAATTTTATAGGCAGTTAAAATCAGCTTAGTGAAGAAGGAAGTATTTACATAGTTACTGTGACTAAGGTGAAATTGAAGTCGTTGTTACCTCATTGTGATGAATCACCCATTAACTTTGCTGCGTGTAAAGGAAGATGACTGAAAAGGGAGAATGAAGACTTTGGTCCTTGTGATAATGGAAATGGAATTTTTTTCCTGTCCCCTTATTCATATAATGATTGGGCCAGTATCTTGCCCCTTTTGGGACCACTTAAAGGAATACTATTATTAAAGGATGTAAAGAATTTTAAGAGGGAAGCCCAGGGAATGTAAAGTGTGTGAAGGAAGAAAGGTAAAGGTTAGAAGATATTCATTAAGAAGACCCTGAGGGGTAGTTCAATTTTATGCTAAGGTGAAGTTAAAACGATAACCCCAAGTCATAAAAAACTAAAAGTTCAAATGAACATAAATTATGTTTAAAAAGAGACATTTCTAGCAATAAGATTTAAAATAAAAACTTTGTCCTTAAAAGAAGTAAATAATGAGCTAAGTAGAAATTTTCACTATTCAGACTAACTGTAATCTTCCCCAAAGACAGCCATCATCAATAATAGAGATTAATGGAATAGATTTGAAACTATTCAGAGGTGAGAGCTGAAGCCAGGTAACATGTTGGAATAAATAAGTCAGTTGCAGTTGAAAGCAATAAAGACTACACTTAACTAAATCCTACTAAGTAGTTAGTAGGATTTTCAGCATGGTATTGAAGATGCAATAAGGAGTATTAGTTTGGTTTGAGTAATTTAAAAATGTCAATTGAAGTTGATTAAGGATCAAGATAGAAAATTAATAACTGCTATTTTAATTGACAAAAATTTTAAATTTTTTAGTTTGCTTTTATTAACAGTGTGAGACTAAAAAGGAATCGGTTGTATGGGAGAAACGTCAAAACAGTAGGGGGTATAAAAACATACAACCCTCCCTAAAGGTGGCCATGGATTACAAATAAAGTTGATTTCTAAGAATATGTTTTAAAGTTCGTGGATAGCATATGCCAGATTTTTATGGAAACTAGGATTATTTGAAGTACATCCAATCACTTAATGTTCTAGTTGGTTTTCACTGCAGAACCTCATGGGAATTCTCTTTCAGACAGATTCTTCAATCACTATGTCATCCAATACAGATGTTTCTCTTTCTTCGTATGATGAAGGTCAGGGATCTAAATTTATCCGAAAAGCTAAAGAGGCACCGTTTGTCCCCATTGGTAAGTTTAACTTTGACGTTCTAATAATCTGTTTTATGTTTTAACACAATCGAGGTATGATCATTCATCAAGTACATCTATAAAGCATTTATTTTCAAAATTTTTTTATATGTTGTCGAAATATGTTGAGATTGACACGCTATAACTCTCATTATAAAAATTCTGTGTGTATTTAGACTTCTTGCTTTATCGACTCATATTTCTGTGAATGTGTTGAGGGGACTCTAAGACCACCGTGTTTCCATGATTTGCTAGAAGGACTCACAAGATTTTTTAAAAAGCTGATATACTCACAGTTATCGTTTATTACATTCTCTTATATTCACTGATTCTCTTCAGAGCGGAAAGTAGGATGGAAAGGAAGCATTCCCCTGGCGCTCTTAAAGGAATTTGTCTACTGCTTCACAAGCCCACATTTTGAAGATCTTAACTCTTAACTTTCTGGATCTCCTACTCTTTGCTGCCAATTTTGGATTTTTGGTTCTGAGTGGGGGCAGGAATTAAAAACTCAGTGTGTATGTTAACTAATTAATGGTCTCATAAAGTATACTTATAAAAAATAATAGAAACTACGTTGATTGATGGTGAAATCATCTTCGTTCCCTGTCCCTGTGTATCTGACGTACTCGTGACTATTTGTTTTACAGGAATGGCAGGTTTTGCAGCAATCGTTGCATATGGATTATATAAGTTGAAGAGCAGAGGAAATACTAAAATGTCCATCCACCTGATCCACATGCGTGTGGCAGCCCAAGGCTTTGTCGTGGGAGCAATGACTGTTGGTAGGTTCCTACAGGAAATTTTCAAATTCGTGGTTCTTATTAATGCATTTCTTTGTACATAAAACAAAGTAGATACTTTAAGCTAACTTTGAAGCAGTTTGCAAATATCACTTATATTTATTTTCATGGAAAAAGTGAATTAATAAAAATAGACATAATTGTACTGTTTATGATATATCTTACTAAAGTTTAAAAGAAAGCAAAGATAGTCCTGTCCATCACTGATTTATAATTTCATTGAGGAGTCTAGACATGCACAGAGGGTTGGAAATACTATCTGGAAGAGACATGGTTGCTATTTTATTGTGTTTTTGAAAGTGGAAAAGATTATCTTAATGTTTTTATTAGCTTTATAATTCATCGACTTTATCTGGTATTGTATAGCAAAAGTGACTCCTTTTAAAGGTGCCAAATAAATGTTGATTGTCCTTTAAAACAAATAGTTTAATAGTCTGAGCTAGTCATGTTAGCCACAAGCTACTTGGAAAACTGAAAAGAATTTTAGAAATTTACATTGTTTAAGAAGGCAATAGTGTAAGCAGCCTAAGGTCTTGTTCCTCTTATAAATATTGCATGCTAGCAAAGGTGCTACTTTTATCTATTTTATGATCCATTTTTAATTTTCTTTATATCTAAATGTTTAACTAGCATTCTTTTTTTTTTTTAGGTATGGCCTATTCCATGTATCGGGAATTCTGGTCAAAACCTAAACCTTAGAAGAAGAGATGCAGCCTTGGTCTTCGTGGTACTTGCTATATAGTTAGACATCTCATATTGAGGTTATATGTTTTTGTGGAAAATAAATCCTTTGAGCAGATCTGACAATAACATGGTAATTTGAATATTAGCTTCCTTTCTTGCAGGCTTGTTTTGCCTTGTGACTAAATTACTAATGACTAGTTCACTAACTAGGTCATTCAGGGGAGTCAAATTAGCATACAAGAAACATGTCACTTTTAAATGCACTTGGTAGAGGTAAAATGTCCACTTTGTGTTAAATTCTCCTCATGAAATTAGTTCTAAAGAAGACAACATGGCAGTCCTGAAGTATTCCCAGTTGCTGCAGATCACACGCTTTTGATGTTGTGTAGGAATCCTGTTTGCTACAGTTAATGTAACTTTTTTCTGCCTGCCTCCTGGACTGGATGAGTACTTCAGTTTTTAGGGCCGGTTGGCTCCTGAAGAACCTTTCAGAACAGTGCATGGCACATAACATTACAAGCTTCTCCACAACTAACTGTGTGTTCTGTGCGCTTAAGCCAAATCTGAAATGCTGAAGCAGAGCTGCTGGAAGATATAGTATTTATTTCACAGAATCGTACTTGTACATATGAGAATAACTTAATTATGGATCCCAGTTTAGCACTTTTAAATGTCATCTTGAAATAGAAATATGCATTTTAAGTGCTAATGCAAAGGCAATGAAAAACACTTTTTGAATGTGTGCAGTATGTTTATTTTCTCTGTAAGAATCAAATGTTAAACCAAAAAATTACCTATAATGGAAGTGATTAATGAATTATGAACAAGCTGGTCAGACACTATACACAAATAAGGCTTTTCTGCACTTGTGAAGTTCTCTTGTCTAACCTGAATTCACATTCCATGGTGACAACATGGTAAATGTAGTGTTATTAAAGTAAGTGAACATACCGAATGTCTTGGCATTTATTTCAATTTGGAAAAATTAATCATTTCTCAAAGCAGCATAAAAATTAAGTTCCCAGAAGAGAGAATGTTTTGTGCCTTTGGTAGGAACCAAAATTAAAAGAATAATTACCAAATAGGAATAATGGCTAACATTTATTGAGCATTAACTATGTGGCACACACTGCTCTAAGCACTTTTCACGTATGTCATTTACGTTTCTTAACAACCCTAAGAAGTAGGAGCTACAATCCTCATTTCATAGGAGGAATCTGAGACATGAACAATCTAGGTAACCCAAGTTCGCTAGAAAAGGTTGTGGATTTGGGACTGGAACCTGAGTAATCAAATGGTAGATGCCAACAGGTGTTAAAGAAACTTGAAATGTTGGCCTTTGTGAAGTTAAATGCCGGAGTGGCAGCAGTTATAAAATTAGACGGGAGGTCATCGCATGGTCTTGACTCACCACTGACTTTGTAACCTGGACCAAATCAGGATTTTCTCACTCTTTTCCTAGCTATGAAATGAGAGATTAGTCTAGGTAATTTCTATGGTCCTATTTATGTGCTAGATCATTATGTGAGTCTATGAGAAAGTGCTTAAAAATATAAGCTATTATTAGGAACTTAAATCAGCTTCCAATAGACATTATAGGAGATGCTTGTAGGCAGTCCTAACAATTGTTTCCTGAAGGCTAAGCCACCTGTAGAAGAACAAATTTGAGAACAAGTTTCAGAAAATCATCATTCTAATAGATGAGTATATTACTAAATAAATACTAATTTGAGAGAAATTGGTCTAGACAAATGCCAGAGGATAGAGAGAAGAACGAAGTGAAGTGTTAAGATGACAGTGATCATCAGTGGGATTGCTTGCCTGAAGATAAGAACGAGAAGTTAGAGTGGGTGAATAGGCTGGCACTATGTTTTACTGAATCAGACCTAGGTTCTGCCACCCACTAGCCGAGTGGCCGTGGTTTCCTCATCTGTAAAATGGAGACAGTATTAGTGGTCTAGGGTTGTTGGGAAGATGAAATGCAATAGTGAATGTCAAGAGCTTAGCGTAGCACCTGATAGATTAGTAAACTCAGTAAATGGTTGCTGTTCTCCTGTTACTGTGCTAAGCCGGGAATGCAACAGCACAGGAGATGCATGAGCCCTGCCCTCACAACTTTCAGTCGAGCAGGGAAGGCTGGCATTAAATAAGTGATTACAAAAGGCGTGATGAAGAGTAGGTACAGGATGCAGCAGGAACATCCGGCTGGGAGGCCTAACCCTGAGATGGAGTCAGAGAAGGTATCCCTGAGGAAGTGATGTTCTGCCTTAAGGAGATGATACGCTGGTATTTCACTGAGATAGTTTACATTCCTCGGTTTAATGTTGCATGTTCTTGGAACACTGGCGAATGATTACTTCCAAGCCTTTCTCCACTCGTCTGATTGAGGGCATGATGATCTTTTTCGTCCAAAGCACCTGGCATTAGTACCTGGTTCGTATAAATGTTCAAAAAGTCTTTGTTGAATTAAGTAGAATAAGTAGACTTTACATTTTTTTCACATTCAGGATCCTGATGTCCCCAGAGAAAAAAATCACCTCGTTAGCAACAGTGACATCTGGTGGTGAGAGTTGGAATTTAACTTTCCCCTAAGTTCCCTCCACTTCTCTGTCAGAATTTTGGAGTAGAGGATTTGTTGTGCAGGCCGTGCCTCTTGCCTCAGACGAGGAAAGGCTGTTCAGAGAGTTTCAGGGATTTGAAATTTAGGATCAATCCCCGTATAAGTCTACAGCCCGTGGCAACATATCTACTCAACTAAAACAAAACTAAAGAAACATAAATAAGGTCTTTTAAAGTCATGTGTCCCATAGTGCAACTGCAAATGTGATCCTGTTTGAAAATTCTTCGCTTAGAATGAGGAAATTTGAGAAAGGAAACCAAACATGCAGAGCCTGCTTTCCTCTTAGTCACTAAAATGAAGCAAAAGAATTTGCTTTTAGCAAGATGAAAGTTAGGGAACTTCTAAATTCAGTAGTGATAATGGTTCTAGAGTGGACACCAGCGTCTGGTCCCCTCAGAGGAACTTAGGAGTAGATCCTCTCTAGTATTCTGAGCTTCTTATAACATAGGTGTTAGGTTTTTTTCCTGTCCGCCATGTAACTGAAGTGTCGCAGTGACTAAAATTTTGTAAAGTGAGGTGGAAATGCCATCGTATCTTGTAGCCAGAGCTATGTGACCTAAAGCCAGCTCATGTGCAACCATACTTAGTGTCTTCCTCGCTGGTCTCCATGCCCCCCCCGCCCTCCCAACCCCCCAACTAACACACATTTCTGTCAGTGATGTGCTCCATCTCTCACTGTCATACTCTGGGCTCCAAATCTTAGGACCCCCTTTCCTTTATCCTGTCGCTTATCACTACTAAACCAGGGACCGAATCCTGCCACTTCCTCATAAGCAAAGTCTCTCATCGCTCAGATTTGTCCTTTTCCTCTGCCTGTTGCCACCACTAGACCCAAGCCCTTTGCCTCCTGTTCTGCCACCCAGCTCCAGCAGTGACTGATGCCAGGGCCCTGTGCTCACCGCTGCCTGACACCTTTGCTTATGCTCTACTCCGTTCCCGAATGTTTCCCTCCCCCACGCCCAGGGAATTCAGTGCTCTCCTTAAAGACCTACCCCAAATCCTGCTTCTGATAAAGATATTTTGTACTCGTCCAGGCCACGGTGGACTTTACCTTTTTCTAAATTTTGCCACATTCTCCACTATCATAATACTTAACGTACAATGCTTTGCTGTATGTAAAAAGCTTTAATAGTCTTCCATTAGTTCCTCACGAAAACTCTGAAGTACATATCATCCTGACTTTTTCAATGAGGAAAGCTATAATTTATTCAAGGCCATACAAGTGAAAAGTGATGGAGCTGGGGGCACAAACCAGGACTTGAGACCCTTGGTCACGTGGAGAGACTGCATGCCAGAAGGAAGGGCAGGTATATAAAGTCATACCTGTTTAGAAATACTTCTTCATGTTTATCTCTACCACACGTACATACTCCCCATCAAGGTCCCAAGTCCAGTATTTTCCCCCACACATTATAAATCTTTATCTCAGATTTTTTTTCATATATGAAAATCCTCAGTCAACATGATGAATGGGATCACCATATATACAAACATGGATAAAATAAGATGACTTAAGACCAAAACGGCATTAAACGACGTGTACTGGAGGGGTAATCTATGAGGCTGGTGGGCAATAAAGCAAGCTCAAATCTACGGCAAGTCGAAGAGGTGGAACTGGCCAGTGTGTGTACAACTCCTTCCAACAAGAAGGAACTTAAACCTGGAGGAAATGAAAATTTTTTAAATCTACGTGAGGGCTCTCGACTAGGAAGAGGAATAATAAGGCTTAACCCTGGGTCAAAAATATCTCAAGGCACTTTGCCTCTGTTTGCTCTATATCCACGCCCAAAATATCTTTATGATGACTCCTGGCTTCACAATCCCCTAAAGTAAACTGGTGGCTTTGTGTTCTGGTTTACATGTCAATCATTTAATGCTATGATTGGTGTAGGTCTAGCCCTACTTTGGTACAATGACCAAATTAGATTTTGGACCTGCAAAGCCGAGGTTCATTAAATGAAGAGCTCTGAACTGAAATTGCCAAATGGAACCTTGGTTTTAAGCTGCAGCAAAGCTTGCTTCCATTTTGAGGCAAAACATCTAAATGTATAATAATACATGACAACTGAAGAGCATTTCGGTTTACAAAACATTTTCATGACCCATTTTATTATCATGGTCATACGGGTACTATCGATATCTTAAGAAGAAAGTTGGGGTTTGTGACTTGACTAATGTCACAGAATTAAATCCCAGATATTCTTACTTCTGACAGTTAATTCAGTTTTGCTTCTCAGTAAGAGCAGAATCGCTAACCACTTATATTTACTTATGTGTGGGAGAGGGAATATAATTTCAGTTGGGAAATCTGTTGACCTTAACTTTAAAAAGAAAAATAAGCATGGATAAAGGTCCCACTTTAAAATTGGAGCTACAATGAACTATAGAAAGGATCTAATCTGGGAATTAGAAAAAAGAACAGTTAGACCCACACAAATATGCTCAACTAATTTAAAAAAAAAATTTATTGTAAAATATACACAACAAAATTTACCATTTGACCATTTTTAAATGTGCACTTCAGTAGCATTAAGTACACTTATAATGCTGCGCGACCATTGCCACCATCTGCCTCCGGAACCATTTTTTCCACCTAAACAGAAACTTGACACCCTTAACAATAACCATCCATTTCCCTTCCTGCTCCACCCCACCCCTGGCAATCTCTATTCTACTTCCTGTCTCTGAATTCACCTGTTCTAGGTGGAATCATATATAAGTGGAATCATACAATATCTGTCCTGTCTGGTTTATTTCACTTAGCATGGTGTTTTCAAGGTTCATCCATGCTATAGCCTGTATCAATTTCATTATATGGACAAATATTATTCCATTGTGTGGATATGCCACATTTTGTTTACCCACTCATCTGTTGATGGGCACTTGGGTTGTTTCCACCTTTTGACTACTATGAATAATGCTGCTATGAACATTGGTGTACAAGTATTTGAGCCCCTGCTTTAATATTTTGGGCAAGTATTCAGAAGTGAATTTGCTGGGTGTACAAGTATTTGAGCCCCTGCTTTAATATTTTGGGCAAGTATTCAGAAGTGAATTTGCTGGGTCATATGATAATTCTATGTTTAACTTATTGCAGAACTGCAGGACTTCTTACAGTGGCTGCATCATTTTACACTCTGACCAGCCATGTATAAGAATTCCAGGTTTTCCACATCCTGGCCAACACTTGTTATTGTCCTTTCTTTTTTTATAATAGCCGTCCAATGGGTATGGAGTGGTATCACATTGTGGTTTTCATTTGCTTTTCCCTAATGGCTATTGGTGTGGAGCATCTTTTCATGTGCTTATTGCCCATCCGTCTATCTTTGTTGGAGGGATGTCTATTCAAGACCTTTGCCTATTTTTGAATTGGGTTTTATTGTTGAGTTTGCTCAACTGATTTTTGACAAAGATTCAAAAGCGATTCAATGGAGAAAGGATACCTTTCAACAAATGGTACTGGAGCAATTGGACATCCATAGGGGAAAAAAACAAACTTTGACCTAAATCTTATACAAAAATTACATTAAAGTAAATCATAAACATTAAACTCTAACACTTTTAGGAAATCATAGGGGAAAATCTTTGGGATCCAGGACTAGGCAAGGAATTCTTACAGAACACCAAAAGCATGATTCATAAAAGAAAAATAGATAAATTGGACCTAATCATAATTTAAAATTTTTATTCTGTGAAAGTCCATGTCAAGAGAATTTAAAGACAAGCTATAAACTGGGATAAGATATTTGCAGACTACCTACCCAACAAAGTACTAGTACCTAGACTATAAAGAATTCTGAAAACTCAACAGTTAGAAACTGGGCAAGAGATGAACAGACACTTCACCGAGGAGGATATATAGACAGCAAAAAGCACATGAAAAAAATGTTCGATATATTTATCATGTGCATTAGAACCACAACGACATGTTACTATATACCTATTACAAGGGCTAAAATAAAATATAGTAACAACATCAAACACTGGCAAAGACGTGGAGAAACTAGATCACTCATACACATCACTGGTGGGAATATTCGCAAAATGGTACAGGCACTCTGCAGAACGGTTTCTCAATTTCTTATAAAACTAAACACACAATTACATACAACTGTACTCTTAGACATTTGTTCCAGAAAAAATGAAAACAGGTTCATATAAAAACCTGTAGATGAATGTTCATATCAGTTTTATTTGTAATAGCCTCAAACTAGAAGCAGCCCAGACGTCCTTCAATGGGTAGATGGTTAAATAAACTCTGGTACCTCCATACAATGGAAAACCACTCGGCAGTAAAAAAAAGAACACATTATTGAGCCACGCAACAATTTGCATGAATCTCCAGAGAATTATTCTGAGTCAAAAAGTCAATCCCCAAAGGTTACATACTATATTATTTCATTTTCATAACATTTTGAAATGACAGAATTTTAGAAATGGAGAACAGATTGGCAGTCATGAAGGGTTAGGGACTTGGGGTGGGGGTGGGACAAAAAGGGAAGCAGGTGTGGTTATAAAAGTCTGACCAGGCGGGGGTCCTTGTGATTTGACTTTGATGGTCGAATGTACGCATGTAATAAAATTGTATAAAATTAAATTAACAAAAACGAATACAAGTAAAATTGGGGAAATCTGAATAAAATAGATGGATTGTGTCAATGTTGACATTCTGGTCATGATGTACTAGAGTTTCACCAAATACGGTTTGATACGGCATCTTCATGCATATCTATAGGTAAATGCCTTATAAGGGAAAAAAAAACGAAAGAAAATCAACTATGAGATACGCGAAGCTTTTCAAATTACAAAGTCCTGGCTAGATTTTGGAAACCTTCCATGGATAGCCTTTCCCAGAAATTTGTCTCCCACACCCATACAGCCCTGAATATAGTACTGACTAAAATCGGTAAGTGTCTTTAAAAAAAAAAACAAAAACATACAAGTGTTTTCCACTATGACAATGAATCATGTTTATTATATTTTAAATCCTCTAAAGTGCAAAAATCAAAACCCAGCACTGCAACTCCAGCACCTAAATATAGTAACTTTTAATATTTCTATGCATCCATCCCAGTCTTGTTTCTGAGCCTGGTTTTAAAAAAATACAACTTTATTTATTTAGCAGTTACTATTTTGTGTCCTCCCCCCCCCCCCCACTCATCACCACGACCTTGTCCTCACAATGTTTACATCTTTCAAAGACCTTCTGAATGGGCTCATTCGCTTTTCAGCTCCCCCTGCAGGACTGCGCACTGTGCATCTCTGTGCAGAACTTCGGTCCACAAAACTTGTAAAACACTTGTTCCACAAGCGGACCACTGGCCGAACTTTAGGCACCAGATGCTCCCTTCCAGCCCGCCGCGCCTATGTCCACACTGTCGTGCCCTGGACCCTCCGAGCCTCTCTCTTTCCGAACTCCCCGCGCCCTCTAGGCCGCCGTAGACTCGTGGTGACGTTTCGCGGGCGGCGATGCTGGTTTCCCTGGTGACCGTTGCCGGGGCAGCGCGAGAAGGCGTCGGGAAGAGGTGCTAGAGCTGCCGCTGCCAGAAGGCAGGAGCCGAGTGAGCGCTGTAAGTGCAGAGAGGTGCGGGAGGGCGCGGGCTGGAGCGGGGGAACCTGGGACTGCGGGGGACCCCGGCCTGGAGCGGGAGCGCACACGCTCGGCCGAGCGCGCTGCCTCTGGCCGCACGCAGAGCGAGGGCTCTCTGGCCTCTTTCCGTGGGTCTCCACGCAGCCCCCTCCCCTCTCTAGGCAGACACTTATTTTCTGCGCGGTTCAGAGATCAGTGAGGCTCAAAGGGTGGATCACCTGCCCAAAGTCACACAGTCGGTAGGTGGCACAGTCGGAACGCCACCTCGGGTCCGCCTGACCAGCGCCCTCTTCTGGTCTCTGCCACTGAGCTCCGCACCGCGCCTAGAGGTGGGGCCGAAACTGCGCGACCTGGGGGCACCCGCTTCCCCCATTCTCCCTCCCCAGGGCCAGCCCTCGCGGGACCGGGGACACGAAGGTGGGAGTGCCCCTCAGAACGGGACTCCCGCCGGGAGGACCAGTCATCTTCACCCCATTCCCAGCCCAAACCCACCCCTGCGCTGACGCTGGCCCGGCTGGCAGTAGGTGAGCCCTGTTCTGCTGCCTTGTGCAGGCCGCTCAACTAGGCTTCGCAGGGCCATTCCCTCTCCACCCCCAGGACTCCACATAGTTGCTGGGAATACTTGACGAGAACATGGCCGGGGGCGGGGGGGGGGGGGGGAGCACCCAAAACAAAACAAAGGCAAGGAGAAGGAGGAAGAAAGAAAGAAGAAAAGAAAGACAAAGTGTCAGGCTGCTAGGGGCAAGGGAGGCTCATGTCCGGATGGGGCCTCAGCCCTCCTCACTGGTCCCTGTCCTCTGTCCCCTATGCACTCGACTGCCTCTGGAATCTTGGCTGGGCCACAGGAAGTGACGGTGGGCGGGTGCCACTCTCCCCGTCCCATGGTTCTAAGTCTTTCCTGAGCCGAGAGTTCCTTCCATGCAGCCTTAGCGTTATGTCAAAAATAAATAAATAAATAAATAAATAAATAAATAAATAAATAAATAAAGTTAATAGGTTTTCTGTCTTTGAGCGGTTTTAGATTTACAGAACACCGGACAGAAAATACAGAGAGTCCCCACATATTCCTCTCCCCATTCCCCCATTATTAACATCTGGTACATTTGTTACCACCGATAATCCTGTATGTTGTTATTAACGTTATAGGTTTAGAGTTTACATTAGGGTTCACTTTTTGTACTGTACAGTTCTATGGGTTATGTCAGGTATCCACCATTAGAGTTTCATGCAGAATAGTTTCACTGCCCTAAAAATCCCCGTGTGCTCCACTGTTCATCCTTTCTTCCATTTCCCTAACCCCTGCAACCACTGATCTTTCTACTCTCTCTGTGGTTTTGCCTTTTCCAGAATGTCATATAGTTGGAATCATATGGCATACAGCAGCCTTTTCATACTGGCTTCTTCACTTAGCAATATGTATTTGTTTCCTTTATGTCTTTTTGTGGCTTGAAGCCCATTTCTTTTCATTGATGATTAATATTCTCCTGTATGGATGTACCAGTTTATCTGTTCAGCTATTGCAGGACATCTTGATTGCTTCTGATTTTCGATAATTATGAATATAGCTGCTATAAACATTTGCTTACGGGTTTTTGTGTAGATGTGTTTTCAACTCATTTGGGTAAATATGATTGCTGAATCACGTAGAAGGACTGTGTTTAACTTTGAAAGGAACTTTCGGACTGCCTTCCAAAGCAGCTGCACTGTTTTTGCATTTCCACCAGTAATGAACGAGCATTCCTGTTGCTTCACATCCTCGCCAGCATTTGGTGGTGTCAGTATTTTGGATTTTAGCCATTCCGATAGGTGTGTAGTGATATGCCATTGTTGTTTTAATTCGTGATTTCTAATTACATGTGATTTTAAATTTTTCATGTGCTTATCTGCTGTCTGTATATCTTCTTTGGTGAGTTGTGTTCTGATCTTTAGCCCACTTTTTAATTGGGTTGCTTTAATATTTTTAAGTTTTAAAAGTTCTTTGTGTATTTTGGATACAGTCCTTTATCAGACATTTGTTTTACGGGGTTTCTTCCAGACTCTGGCTTGTCTTTTCATTCTCTTAACAGTGCCTTCGCAGAGCAGAAGTTTTTAATTTTAATGAAATCCAACTTGTCAAATTTTTCTTACATGGATCATGCTTTTGCTATTGTATCTAAAAATTCATTGCCAAAATCCAAGGTCATCTAGATTTTCTTCCATATTATCTTCTAAAAGTTTTTTAACTTTGCATTTTAGACATAGGTTTATGATCCATTTTGAGTTATTTCTTGTGAAGTGTAAAAACCTGTGTCTAATTTTTCTTTTTTTTTTCTTTTTTTTGCATGTGGATGACCAATTTTCCCATCACCCTTTGTTGAAAAGACTATTTTTTCTTCACTGGATTATCTTTACTTCTTTGTAAAAGATCAGTTGACTCTTTTTGTATGGGTCGATTTCCGGGCTATTCTATTCTGTTCTTGTAATCTATTGGTCTGTTATTTCACAGATACCACGCTGTCTTGATTACTGTGGCCTTATAGTAAGTCTTGAATCCAATAGCATCAACCTTGAAACTTTGTTCTTCTCCTTCAATGTTGCATTGACTATTCTGGGTGTTTTGCCACTTCATATAAAGTTTAAAATCAGTTTGTTAATATCTACAAAGTAATTTGGTGAGATTTTTTTATTGTTATTGTGATTGCATTGAATCTATAGATCAGGTTGAGAATAATTAACATGTTAACAATGTTGAGCCTTCTTATCCATGTACATGGGTCTTCCCAGCCAGTCTCTCAAAGCACTTACCACCCTTCATCCTCAGTTCTGGCTCATCATTAGACTCACCTGGGAAGCTTTAAAAAATAGATGCCCAGGCCATAGCCCAGATAAGTGAAATGCAAATCTCCACTGGCTGCATGAGTAGATGCCGACGCACCAGGGGCTGAGTCAAACCGCAAATGTCCTGTCAGCGCGGGCATGCTGTCTCTCTCCCAGAGGCTTATTGGGACAAGGATACTCCGTTTTATTCCATTTATTCTTTCATTTAATCCTTACAACCACCCTGTGAAGTATAAAATGATTATCATCCCATTTTACAGATAAGGAAACTAAAGCACAGAGAGATTAAGTAATTTGCCCAAGAAACAGTGTATATTCAGAAGTACTTGTTCCCTAGTGACTCCAAGTGCACGTTGAAAATAGAAAAGGAAAAAGGTTTTACAAAGTTACTGTGTTCATTTATTTATTTACCCATTCATTTATTCCTCTCTCATCTTTGAGCACCTGTTATATTCATTCGATGACAGTTCTATGAATATTAATTGAAGGTCTATTCTAGGCGAGATGCCGAAAATTAAACAATGGATAAGACATTAGACCCCAGCCCTTAAGAGGCCTCTTAGTGAAAGGAAGGAATATGAAGAGAGTCACAGATAATTATAATATGTTGAAGTAAGTTTAGTGATCAATGGATACCTGGGGGATTCTAGGAGTCCACAGAGTGCCACCAGGGCACTAAATGCTAGATGGGAGTTTGTGGGAAGGAGAAGGGATGCCTGGGGAACAAGACATCCCAGATAGGTCAAGTGGCTGATGAGGGTCACCAACCCAAATACCTGCAGGGGCCGATGGGAAATGAAAGTGGATGAATCCAGCAGGTCTAAGAGAGAGAACAGCCTTTACGGCACTGGTAACAGGCAGCTGATGTGCCTGCTGCAGCATCTGGGAGTGGTAGGGACCATGGCTGAGCGGTGAGAACATACTCTGCCCAAAGGGAACGCCCTCTGTCAGCAGCTGCCGTCCATGTGGGACGATGGGCCCAGAATAGCCAGATCTGTGAACTTTTATAAAAGAAGCTGGAAATCTGGATTTGATTGAAACCTACAGATCTTTGAATATTGGAAACAAAGTAAAATCTTAACATAGCATCCCGTGAGAGTCAAACAAAAATACCTATGGACCGATGCAGCCCTTGGGCCAGCCAGAGTCCCCTCTGTGCGTCTTGGCAAGGCCTTGCAGAAGCAGGAGCCAGTTAGATCTGGTTTTAGAAAGCTCACGTGCAGTACAGATTAAAGAGACAAAGACGAGACCCAGGGAGCTAAGATGGGGAGCAGGTAGCCAGAGAGATGAGAAGGCACTGGGGGGATACTGGGGTGAGCCTGATGCCACCCGACTTCTGCAGTAAGCAGGAGATGAGGTGCAGAGGAAGTGACTGACCTCGTGATGTGGAACCGTGGCTGTGGACGCCGGAGGCAGCTGTGTCGTGGGGCTTGGCCACTGTGGGCGCAGCAGCCAGGGAAGGCTTTTTGCGGATGGGTCGTAAGAATCACTGTGAGGGGCAGCGGGTGCCTGGATGTGGGGCAAGAGGAGGAGGAAAGGACTCTTCGAGAGCGACCACCAGGAGGGCAGACGATAACAACATGTCGTTCTTACCAACGCATAGCTGACAAAAGACTTTCTTGTATACAAATATTCATAGTGGCTTTATCCGTAATAGCATAGCTCGTAATGGAAACAGCTTGGGTGTCCCCTAACGGGTGAATGTATGAACACACACGCCTTTGCCTTTGCCTCTCACCACATCAACGGCCTCTGCGTCATCACCTTCTGCTTACTGAAGGGAGTACTGAGGCCTGCAGAGGTGGAGGAATGTTTTAGACTCACACGGCCAGTACAGAGCCAAGTCCACCACTGCTTTTCATGCTGGCCGCGGCCTTCCAGCTGCTCTCCCGACTCGCCGCTCACCCAAAATGGTTATGAATAGCTCTCGCTTTCACTCTCCAAAGTGACCCGGTTTGGAAAACGAAGTCTGTGGTCCCTTCTTATAATCTGCAAAAATAGGGAATCACAGGATAAACTTATTTTTAAATGCTATTAGTTAGATTTTCAAATAATGGGCTCAGTAGGGTTTTCTTCAATCTCTAGACACCTTTTCAGGTCAAGTGCCTCTGTGTCAGGTTGGCAGACTAAGGTCCCCAGTCGCGCGCACTGTTTTTGCAGTGAAGTTTTAAGGGAGGACAGCCACACACGCTCATTTACATCTTGTCTGCGGCTGCTTTGCACTGCGATGGGCAGAGTCCAGTAGTTGCAACAGAAGCCAAACGGCCCACAAAGTCTAAAATATTTACAGAAAAAGTAAATTTGGCTCAGTTTTGCAAAATTAGGCAAATCAGACTTTTCCAGTGAGGTATAGGGACAGAGGAGCACGGTGACATTAGAACTTGGCATCATGAAGGGGGAAATAGTCTGGGATGGGCATCTACTGAAGCTTTCAGAACGGGGGCCTGCCAGGCTCAGGGCTGTGCTCTAGAGAAGGTATCCCATCAGCGAATGCAGCCTAGACTGCAAGGGAAGAGGGGAGAGGGAGAAGGGCAGCGAGGGCAGTGGGGACCTGTTCTGGCAGTCCCGGGGACAAAACCATCCATCATTCATTCATTCACCAAATACTCATTCACCAAATGCTACACACAAGGCCCCGGTACAGGCACTGAGGATCCAGTGGTGAAAATCACACAGCTGCCTGGGAGGGAGACAAGCCATCGACAGACAAATATATAAGGTGTCAGGTGAAGCTAAGTGTGATGGAGAAAGACAAGACAGGGTGATGGGCATGGGGAGTGAGGGTAGAAATGCTTTCTCCAATATGGTTGGGGAGGAAGGCCTTTCTGATAAGGTGACATTTGAGAGAAGTGAGCAAGGTGGACATCTGGGGAAAAGCAATCCAGGGGAGGGAACAGCAACTGCAAATGCCCTGAGGTGGCCACGAGCATGACAGTGATGGGGGTCTCAGCGGGAATGGAGATGTGGGGGCAGAACTGAAAACATTCGTGGAGAATCAACAAGACACGGCTAATTGGTTTGCGGGTGGATGACGCAACTTGAGTTTGGTTTAAGTCAGGGATGCTTAACTGGCTACGCTTTAAAAGCACGAGGGGAGCGTTTCAAAATTCCAGTCTTCATGCTCTGTTATTCTATTTATGTGAAGTTCAAAAGTAGGCAGACATCCAGAATGCATAGGGAACTCAGTAAGAAGACAACACGATTTTTTAAATGGGCAAAATAATGTGAATGGACATGTCACAGAAGAAGATATGCAAATGGCCGGTAAGTACATGAAAAGATGCTCAATCATGAACATGCAAATTGAGACCACATTGAGATACCACTGTATACCCTCTAGAAAGACTAAAATTTAGACCGACCATACTAAGTGTTGGCAAGGATGTGGAGCAACTGGAACTCTCACGCACTGCTGGTGGGCATGTAAATGGTGCAGAGATTCTGGAAAACAATTTGGCAGTTTCTTATAAAGCTAACAAAAATTTACCATACAGCCCAGCATTTTTTTACTTCCAGGTATTTACCAAATAGAAGAAATAAACACATATGTCCCCATGAGGACTTTCTTGGATATAAATATTCATAATGGCTTTATTCATAATAGCCCATAATGGAAACAGCTTAGGTGTCCCATAACAGGTGAATGTATGAACAAATTATGATATATCTGTACAATGGAATACTACCCAGCAATAAAAAGGAATGAACTAATGATGGATGCAACAACATGGGTGACTCTCTAAAAGATAGTGTTAAGGAAAAACAAATCAAACACAAAGACTACCTACTGTATGATGCCAGTTATATGAAATTCTAGAAAAGGCAAAACTATAGTGACCAAAAGCAGATGAGAGTTTGCCTGGGATCGGGACTCCCTGGGGGATCGACTGCAGAGGGGTGTGTGTAAAGGAGCTTTTTGGTGTAATAGAAATGTTTGATCATGATGGTGGCGGTGGTTTACACAGGTGTATGTATTTGTCAAAACGCAGTTGCACACATAAAATCAGTGTATTGTATTCTGTGCAAATCATACTTCGGTGGAATTGATGTTAAAAAAAAAATAGACAAAACTCATCTTCGGTGGCAGAAGCCAGAACAGTGGTTACTTTGGGGGACTGCACTGACTGCAGAGGCACAAGATAATCCAAGCAGGGGCCAGAAGTACCCTGCACCTTGATCCGGGGTCACCACAGGGATGTATACTTATGTGAAGATTCGTTGAGCTGTTCACTCAGGATTTATGCAGTTTACTATATATCGATTATACCTCGATTAAAAAAATAATGACATCCAAGCCCATTCCTAGAAATTGGGATTTCCTTGGTTCAGGGATATATCTAAGCACTGTTATGTTTTAGGAGCTCCTACGAGATTCTAATGGTCAGCCAGAGTTGAGGGGAACTGTTTTAGAATAGGAAGGGGTGAAGTGTTGAATGTGAGTGATAGAGGAATATTCTGATGCCATTTGAAGTCTGGTGGCACAGTCAGGACCAGGGATGGATGCTCAGCTTTGGCTTTTGGGGGATTTGAGGTTAAGGTGGGTCTCTAAGCTTCCGCAAGGACACGTGTAAAGGTAAGCAGGAAACTCCAGGGTTTGGCGGCTACGGACAGGGCTGGCTGTGTGCTGAGCGTTCTTGGGAATTGTGCGCTTTGTGGAGGTTGCTTCGGCTTAGATTTCTTTTTCTATTTCTAGGGCAAGATGGCAGAAGACGAAGCCTCTGAGGACACCTTGCGGCTCCAGTTCAAGGCCATGCAGGAGATGCAGCACAAAAGGTTACAGAAGCAGATGCAGAAAAAGAAGGAAAAGGAACTGAGTCTCAACAGCAAAGTTGATGACCAAAAAGAACCCTTGGAGATCTCCGATGGCCTCAGTTTTCTCCAAGCTGGGGAGCAAAACTTGAAAAACAACTTTGAGCAGAGGTAAATGCAAATCTGAACTCTCTCAGGAGCACTGCAGGGAGGTAGGGCGGTGGGGGAGAAGTGATTACAGACTCATAACAAGGTCGATTAGATGCGTGTTTATAAACTGAGACGAAGAGGTTTTGACATGGAGGATGTTATTGAAGACTTGCATCCGATAGATCTGTGCTCCTGAGAAAATAATTCGATAAGAAATGTGCTTAAAAACCATTTAAAGTCAAGTTGAAATCTTGAAACTCAGAAGCGTACGGTATATTCACTTGAATTAGAAATTTTTTTTTTTTTTTTTTTTGCAAATACTGTTGACCTACAATATTATATTAGTTTCAAGGGTACAGCAATCACATGAATTTTCTTATGCCATCTCTCATGGCAAGTGTGTTTGGTTTTCTGAGGAGCTGGTTGGCTGACTCCGATGGTTCGTGGATCTCATCTGAGGTCATTGTCCCTGCCAATCTCACTTCCCTGACGCATAGCAACGCACAAGCCTGCCTGTCCTAAGGGAACACTCTGCGGGTTCCTCACTATTTTACAGGTGGTGAAAAAGTTGGAAAGAGTCCAGAATCTTCTCATTTTGCTCTAAATTCAACAACACAGGTGCATATTGATCTATACCGGTTATTAGAAGTGGGAGTCTGTATTGCTACAAAATTCTCTGCTAGTTAATTTATTACGAAAAAATCCCAACAGTTGGGAAACTCTCTCTTTGCTTCTGGTTTCACCTAGAATCTTTTTTTTCCATCTTTAAATTCCACTTCTTATGATTTCTCAGTTTTCAAAATGTTCTACTAAAAAATGCTAATTGGGGAAAAAATTGAAAAAAATAATATTGAAAACAAAGATTTCTCAATCATTGAAAAAATTCACATGGCTCTTAAACATTAGCTCAACATTAACCCCGGATCCATTTCCAAATGATCTTTCCCCAAATTAGAGAAACTAATTGGTGGAGACCTGAGCTATTGGTAGAAAAACGACAACAATAATAATAGCTGTTACCCCATACTTACCGTTACCTGTACCTTCTATGATTGACTTACTTCCCGAGCAACTGTTCTGGGGAACCTGTCGTGTGCGTAATAATAGAAGTGATCACAGATGCATCAGTCACATGCTTCTCATGTTCTGAAAAAAGCCTGCGGAACGACTGCTTAAGACTTACGGCTTAGACCATTCCTCTTTGCTCTTCCAATACGTGTATGCAATTAAGACTATAAATGTCCTTCTAAGTATCCCACGTTTGGCTATGTATTGATTCTGCAGTCGAGTCATTCTAAATGCTTCATAATACATATTTTGATTACTTCTTAACCCATAACTAATTTAGATGTGTGTTTTATTTTGTTTTCTTTTTAAGTTCTAACATATGATGGGTTTAGGGTTTTGTTTTTTATGGTATTTTTGCTATGTTTTTAGTATTGATTTCTAATTACAGTCAATTGCCATCATAGAAAATGGCCTGTATGAGGTCTATTATTTGTAGCTTATATTAATACACTTTTTATGCATGTTCTGTGGATGCTTAAAAGGAATATGAATTCTCTGAGCGGGGGTTTTATATCTCTCTGTTGAAAACATAGTAAACCATGTTATTGAAAACTTCTTTCTCCTTTCAAATGCGCGTGTGCGAGAGTGTGCATGTGTGTGCCGAATCACGCACTCAGTTTTGAGGACAGTAGATTAAAATCTGCTCATTGAGATGTTTCCAATTTTGCTTTCCTGTTTTGTACAGACCAGTTCTGATCACCACCCAGTGCCCAACGAGGTACCACAGCCCTGGGCAGCGAAGCCCCGATCCCTGCCCGTGGGTCGCCGGGAAGAAACAGTAACCCCGGGTGCCTTTGCCTTGCAGGGTGCTGGAAGATGAGATCGAACAGCTTCGCCATCAGCTCAGGGAAACAGCGGATGAGAACGGGCGACTGTACAAGCTGTTGAAGGAGAGGGACTTTGAGATCAAACACCTCAAGAAGAAAATAGACGAGGACAGATTCGCCTTCACAGGTAGCGCCGCCATTGTCAGAGCAGCACCCCCCCCCCCCCCGCCCCGAAGCCCCTGGGTGTGCTGAGGGCCAGGCCCTGCAGCCGCGGGGCCTTCCCGGCGCAGCAAGCAGCGGGTTCCAGAGGGCAGGTGCCCCAGAGAGAGTGCCAAGGGGTCGGGCGCGGTCAAGCTGTCCAGACAAGTCCTGGGAATGAGAGAGAGGATAGAGGGGAAGACCAGGCCAAGGACGCCCGCACTCCAGGAAGTGGAGGCCCAGAACGGCAGGCGGGCGTTCTGGGCAGTGTTGGCGACTCCGCTGGGACTCATCACTCCACGACGCTCGCTGCGTGTTCACTGGGCCAGCAGGATCCACTTAACCGTGGTGCTCTGGCTCACTGGTGTATTGCGGACGTGAAAAGTGCTGGTAGGAACAGGCGTTTACTCTCTAGCATTCGCTGTTGCTTCTCCAGAAAGGTGGCTGACACGGGACTTCCTAGAACTCACAGCTTTAGTGGACCTTGGCCCTTCAGGTCCGGGCCAGACCTTGGCTCTGTCAGTGGAGACACTGGCCCTGTGGGTCTGGTGGGGACCTTCGCTTTGTGCGATTAAGATGACCTTAGCCTTTTGGGTGTGGGCTGGACATTAGCTCTGCACTTATGAGCTAGACCTTGGCCCTGCAGAGCTGGTGAGATCTTTGGCCTCTGCTCCACGTATGCCCGGTGAGCAATTCCCAAGTGTCTGACTAATAAACCACAAAGTCAGTGTCACCAGAGAGCAACAGGCCTCACCAGACATCTGTCAGAGCATCCCTCCCTGCCTTTGATCTTAAAGGCCTTTGAGGGTGGGTCCACGCAGAGGACCAGCGCTGAATTAAAAAACAAGGGAATCTGGCGTCTCAAAGGCCCTCGACAGCTAAGTGTGCCTCCCTCCATCCTTTGGCTTTTTCTGTCTAGAACAAAAACACACCAAAGAGAAGACTTTGTGTTGTAAGGGAGAGAAACACTCTCAACCTGGCTCAGGGTTCCCAAGTGAGGGGGCCGCTTGCCCTTTTGCAAGGCTGCAGAGAAGATGATTGGGCTCCGGCAGGAGAGTAGACACCCTCCCCGCCCCAGGTGACCTGGGAGACCGGGCTACTCCCTCCTGCCCCAGGAGAGTTCTCTCTCTCTCTTATCCGTCTCTGCCAGTTTGCTCATGGCCTCTGATCGCCAGCCCCAAATCTCTCTTACATTCCCCTCCTCTTAAATCCAGTCCTCACTCTGAAGTCACCGTTTCTGATTTCTGGCTTCGGGCTTTAAAGAGAAAAGTCTGACTGGCCTGGTTCATGTTTTTAAACCAGGCCATGAGTGACAGGCTGCGGGGCAGGCAATAGTCTGGGTTTTTAATGGTTGCTATAGTTGAGCGGATTTTTTTTTTTTTTAACTCTATTTAGGATGGTACGGCCGTAGGCGTGGTACTAGTTTTTAGTGATCACTCTAGTGATTACAGTGTACAGACTTAACTTTTTACAGTCTACTTAGAATTGCTATTTTATCACTTCGAGTGGAATGAAGACACTTTGCCACCACGTAGTTAGTTTTGTCTGTATTATTTCTATATATATTGAGAGGTCCCATCAGACGGTATTACCGTGTTTGCTTTCAACCATTATATATATTTTAAAGAACTTAAGGAGACGAAAATGGTCTACTCTACTTACCCAGACGTTCAGCATCTCTGCGCTTGTTCATTCACTCCTGCCCGACCCCCCCCATCCCCGCCCCCTCCCTTAGGGGTTGGCAGCTCAAGGGTGGAGCTTGTCTGTAGACAGGTTTGGGAGACGAGAGGGAAAAACCCAGAGGGTTCTCCCCATTCTCTCTGAGCGCCCCTTCCTGCCCGTTGGACTAGAGGGGGCTTCTCTAGACCTCTTCCTGAGGTCTGGTTCCAGGATTTGTAATGCTCCCCGGTTCTGGGAGGAAGACATAACCCAGAGAATCCACCACTGGCCTGTTCGTCCCCCAGACCTGGTGCCCATCCCAGCATCCTAGGCCCTTGCTCCTGAGGTGTCCTCATCCTATTCAGCGGACAGGAGGTTGCCAAGGGCAACCTATTCACTGCCTGGCTCAGGCCAGCTCCGCAAGGCTGGGCGGAAGTGATTTGAAAACCACCGAGCACCTTCGTTCACCTGCCACCGGTTGTCACTCTCACTCTTGTTCTGAGGCACATCCCAGTCAGAAAAGTAGTTCCAAGAAGGTATCTCTGCCGCTTACCCTCCGCTTGGAGTGACAGCAGCGTTCGGGGGACTTGGTGACCCTCTGGCCAAAACCGCTGTTGCTCGCATGGGGAAACGGCCCTCCGGCGAGGGCGGGGATGGACGGATGGACGGATGGACGGACGGCAAGGCTACCCAGCCGGCCCCACACCGCGCGCCCGCCCCCTGTTTACATCCCTTCCGTGGCCCCTCGTCCAGCCTCCCGCCCTTGCCCGCTGCCTTGGCTGCTTCCTCGGACCCGCCAAGCCCCTTCCTGCCTCTGGGACCTCGCGCTTGCCACCGCCTGCGCTCAGAACGCCGTTCCGAGCTGGGAACACTCTGCTTCACGGCCGACCCCTCGCTCCATTCGTCCAAGTCTCTGTTCGCTCGGTCACCGCCCCAGAGAGGCCTCTCCTGACGGTCACCGCATGTAAAACAGCATCGCCCCCAACCCTCTCGGCTCCTAGCTCAGCCTCAGTTTATTTTGTGGCACTTATTACTCCCAGGCATCACAATACGTGTTTACGCGTCTGGCTTTTATTATATGTCTCTCCTGCTAGGATGTAAATTCAATCAGTCTTTTTTTTACTCGCCATTGAATCCCTAACACCCAGAGCATTCAACGCTTGGTAGAAACTCAATAGATATTTACTAAATGAACATACACATTTGTATTTTTAGGTGTGACCCCAAAATTCTGTGTAAGAAACAGCCACACACTTTCGGCAGCATTCGGCAATAAGCGTTGTTTTGGCTCAAACATCTGGGGCTTAGCTGGGGAGGAGCTGATCTAGGCCGGGGCCTGGCCCGGGTCGTTCGGCTTTGTCTCTCTCCCTTGTCCTGGGACCAGGCGGTTGGCCCGGCTGAGTTCCCGTGGGCAAGGCATAAGCGAAAAGAGAGCATCGAAGTACACAAGTGCCTTTCAGGCTTCCACCTGCACCTCAGCTGGCAGCATCCCATTGGCCGATCTCAAAGTCAGGCAGGCGAAGAGGGATGGAGGGGGTTCGCCCTTCTCACTGGAGGGCACAGCAGAGCTGCGGAGCCCAGGGTGTGGGTGTGTAACCCTGTCAGTGAGGAGGGCATGAAAACCTGGCACAATAAACTTATCTCCCGTGGAATTGAAACCCCACTTCCTGATTTTGTAATTTTCCTAGAATGTGCTGAACCTCCAAGTGGCTGTGTCTCCACTCACTGGAGCTGGGTTTCGGGGTGCCTGCGTGTGCGGTCACTGCCCCGAGCCTCTGCCCCTCCCCGGGCATTCACACCAAGCAGCTCGGGCTTGTGAAGGCTGTTAGTTTTGTGCAGTGAGTTTGAGGAGTGGGCCTGTGTTTTTAACTGATCTCACCATTTTCGTTTTTAGGGACGGCCGGGATGGCGGGGGATGCCATCGCCACCAAAATCGTCGAGCTGTCCAAGAAGAACCGGGTGCTGATGGCAGAGTCGGAGGGCGGAAAAACCAGAGTGAAGCAGCTGAGCCATCGCATCCAGGAGCTGGAGCGGGAAGTGAGGCCCTTGGTCATTCCTCCCTCCGGAGGGGACCCCAGCACCCCGGGCCCGTCCTCCCGAGAGGGAGCCACACTTAGATGCTTGGGGTCCTTCTGAAGGGCTCGTGGGTCAGTGTTTGCAGTGAGTTCCTCAGTCTTTGTCGCATCCTGAGAGGGGAAGGTGTGTCCGGAAGCCAGGGGGACACAGGTCACGGAGAGGAGGCCTGGTAGCGTGGTTAGGACACGGACCTGGAGCCTGGCTGCCCGGGTGCGAACCTCAACTCCATTCCCCACTCACTCTGTGACTTCGAGGGAGTCATCAGCTTTCCGCGCCTCAGTTTCCTCCATCCATCACGTGCAGGAATAAATACTAACCCTAGGTTTACTGAGCATTAAATGGCTTAATCTTGTAAAGTGCTTAGAACAGGGTTGAGCATGTAGTGAGCACTGGATAAACGTTGGTTAAATACATTAAAGGGGGCCCTTGCCGATTCGAAGCCGGAGCCAGGAGCGATCCACCGGCGGGTGTCCCGCTAGTCCATCTTCCTCTTGCTGCTGCTCCCTGCCCCCCGACTGCTAATCACAAACCCCTCAGCCGCCCCAGCGGTTCACGGTCCCTGAGGAGCCAGAACGGAATCCATGTGCCAGAACCTGCACTGCTTCCCCTTATATGGCTGAAGAAGCCGAGGCTGGAAGAGGTCAGTTACGAGGCTCCCTCAAGCCACGCAGCGTGTGGTGATGCCGGGTTTTCCAGTCCAATTCTCTTGCTCTCCAAAATCCTCTCCAGTCGCCGTACCTGGCATGGACTCAGAGCTGCTTTATTCTATAACAGAGATTTTGAGAATCATCGCAGGCTCTGTGCCAGGCCCTGGGGAGGCTGCAGGGAGCAAAGCGGACCCCGTCCTTGCCCTCCTGGGGGACCGACCAGCCCCCAGGGCTTCCTGTAGGAGGGAGCATGCCCACTGGGTCCCTAGAGGACGGGAAGGGGCCAGATTCGGAGGGGCTTCTATCCAGGGCCCAGTAGGGGCTAAAGCCCTGACTGGGGCAGAAGGCCTGAAAGGACAGCCATGTGGCCAGCATGGAACAGGATCAGGTCCGAGGGCTGGGGGGGGCGGGTCCTGCCCCGCCTTGTCAGGCAGGGCGGGGTCTTTGCGGGAAGAACAATGGGGAAACCAGTGAAGGGCGGGCTGGCTGGCTGGACACAGTGGCGGCCTTGGCTGCCGGGCGTGAGACCACACGGCAAGTTTCTCAGTGTCTCTGCCGCTGCCTCCTCGTCTGTAACGTGAAGAGCACGACCCCCGTGCCCTCCCCGCCGGGGCTGTCGTTAGAACGCAGACCCTGGTGCAGTGTTATTATTTATCAAGCCGTTAGGGAATCCTGGGGGGTGCCCTTCTGGGCAGCTGGGGTACTCGGCAGACAAGACGTTAAACCGTCCCCCACGTCAGGGCAGTTGGTAAAGGAGAGCTCTTCCCCCGATTATCCTAGCGTGAGATGAAAGGCCACCACCAAGATGGGCCAACGGAGGCACCAGAGCGTGTCCCTCGGGCACGGCAGTTGCTGAGCAGCTTCAGCATTAAGTGCGAGATTTGCTTTTTCAGCTGCAGACGGCCCTAGCCAGGCTGCCGGCCAAGGGGGCCGCCGACGCAGGAGCCAAGCCGCCCAGGACCCAGACGGGAGTCGGAGCCTTGGTATGCATTCTCTTCTGTGCTGGGGACTCCGCGAGGCAGCCACGGGCCGGGCCTCCCCTTCGCCGTGGGAGTGTAGGCGCCTCTGTCGGGGTCCGCCTGCACCCCACCGCTGAGCCAGTGCGACCACCGCAGCAGCTGCAGGGCAGGCACCAGGGAGCAGTCCCCAAGCCTGGAACGCCCCAGTGGAGGCCAGTGAGGCTCTAACTCTGATTCAGTCCCCCGGAGAGGGAGGTCAGGAGGGGCCTGAGGACCCTGGAGCCCTCGAATTTCAAGGCCCTGGAGGGGAGGCCTGGTCCACGTGGCTGCCTGCTCTCGGCCCGGCTGTGAAGCAGCTCCTTATAGCGTCTGCACTGGGAGACATCGGCCTCTACCTAACCCAGGGACAGGGAGCTCCCAATGGGACCCTTGCTTTTAGAGGGGGTTCAGTTCATATTGTGAGGAGTCTTCCCTTTGTGCAGCTGCAAGTCTGTAGAGTAAAAACGACTCTTGGGAATGGGGGCTCATCCCCAAGATTCCGTTTGACTAAGCCAATGAAATGCAGGAGGCAGGAATTGCAGCTGCCTGAAAGGAAGACCATCTGACTCAGTGGGCTACTGGGGGGGCGGGCACAGAGCCCACGCCAGACAATCAGTAGCATCAGAGTCTCAAGAACATCCCAGGAGGCCTCCCCGGGGGAAGCCAGACCAGTGGATGATCCCAGGGTTCAAGCCTCCAGGACTCCCAGCTCAGTGCTCCTTCTCCAGCCACACCTCCCCTGTTGCCTACAGCCCAGGGTCCGGCTGCCTCATGCCTGTCCTGAGGAGAATTCGGTCCTCAGCGCTAGGCGACAGGCCCCTCCAATCCCAGGGGTGGGTGTGTCTCCCAAAGGCCGGTCTCACTGCTGGGGAGACAGAGGAGGGGTCCCACCCTCAGCAGGGGCTGGACTGAGTGTTCCAGGCCTTTCCTGGCTCCGAGGGACACTGCTAAGCTGTCCCTGGTTTGTCCAGAGCATCGAGCAGCTGCACGCCCCTGGCTAGAGCCACCCTGGACGGGACACCGCTTATCGAGTCACTTGTTGAGCCCGATGGGTTTTTCTGAGCCCTGTGACACGAAGATTCAAAGACAGGGCCTCTGTCCACGGGGAAGTCCAAGAGGGAAGCTGAGTAGCCATACCGAAGGAAGGAGGGAGACGAGGCCCTCAGAGAGAGGCCGGGGCTCTCAGGTCACAGGGGGAGCACACCCTCCGCCCGAGGCGGCTAGGAGGCAGGGTGGGGAGCGGTTCCTGAGGTGCGCCTTGCCGGAGAAGGGCCGCGCGGGAGGGCCATCCGGCAGGAGTGGTGCCCGCCCAGGCTCGGGCGCCGGGGAGCAGCCCCCGCTATTCCTGTTCCGCTTGCTAGCCGGGCGTCATCTGGGTAACGTGTGTCTGCAGCTCAGGGCCCATGAGAGGAAAAGGGGGGACGTGAGGCAAGAGAAGCTGGGTGGGCTCCCCCATGGAGGGGGGCCTTGGATGGCAGCTGGAGGAGGAGTTTCAACTTTCTGCGGCGGGTGCAGGGAGCATGGCGGGTTTCTGACGGAGGGGCGGGGGGTGGGCGGCAAGTCCCGGTTCATCAGTACCACGTGCCCCTCCCCCAGAAGAGGGGCCTTCTGAGCAGAGAGAGAACCGGAGCGATGTTGCCTCTCATCGGGCTGCTCCGGCGGCCCACGCCGCAGCCCAGAGGCCGGCAGGCCACCCCACGCTCCAGCCGGCCGGAGCTGCAGGCTCATTTCGGCGCGGGGCGGGCCGCCCTCCGCGTGGGGCTGCGGGGGGCGGCGGCGTGAGGGGTGCTGGCGAGGTCTGCTCCCACGGATGAGGTTCAGTCATTCCCTCAGAGAAAACAGCCCGTGCCCGAGTCCCCCACAGAGCCTGTGGAATTTCACTCTGGGCAGAAACAGCTCTGAAATGGCGGGGAGGCAGGGTCGGCCCAGCTGCCCGGGAGGCGGGGAGCAGAGGGGTGATGGCGGCTCGTGTGCGTGGGCTCAGCCCTGACCAGAACACCCTCTGACCCTCAGCCCAGCCCAGCGCAGCCCGGCCAGGCCAGGCCCCCGACTTACGCCCTGCCGGAGGCTGCCCGGGCAGCTCCATTCACATCCGTTATGCAGTCAACACACACGGGCCCCCTGGAGGCTGGTCTTAAATACCCGCGTTTCACAGATGAGGAAATGAGGCTCGGAGGGGGTGTCACCGCCTGGGTTCTCGGGCCAGACCCCACCCGTGTGCTCTTCCCGCACTCCGACCGGGGTCACGGCAGACGTGCGTGCGGGAGGCTCAGGCACACTCACAGCTTCTGAGCCCGGCAGGGCCGGCGGGGCGCGTGACTCCTGGGATCCCCCAGGCGGGGGTGTAGCCGCCCACCCCCGTGCAGAGTCCAAGCAGCACAAGTAGCAGGGGGAAGACAGTGCCCAGCAGCAACGGGAAGGGATGGCAGGCAGCCAGGTGGGCGAAGGACAGGCAGAAAAAATGGGTAAAAAAAAAGATACATTTGCATCTCCTGTAAGTTCCCACTTTGCAAATTCTGATCACATTAGCTATTCTATTTAGCCTCCTGGTGGTGCGGGTCAGGGCGGTGTTTTAGGGACGAGGAAACCAGACGAGGCCATGCTCTCTGCACCTGTCGAGGTCTATTTGGCGGGGCTACCTAGAGCCTTTGGGGTCCATGGAACTCCCCAGACCCAGTCTACCTGGATCCGTCTTCCACACCGGTCTTCGCGGGGGACCTTGTCTGTGCTCAGGAAAGATCGGGAAGCCACCGCTGTCCCCACCCTGCTTCCCTGAAGTCCAGCCCGCCTGCCCCGCTGAGGCAGGAGCACACGGCCCCAGCATCGCTGCGCAGCGGGGCGCTCGGCCGGCCCCCCGACATTCCTGCTGCCACGATGCCTGGGCGTCAGCAACAGCTTTGATTGGGAGAATCAACCATTCATTGCAGGGGAACGAGCGGGGCTTCCGATCCCACTGCTGTCGCGGCCAACCGGCTGTGGACTTGAAGGCGGCTCACTTCCCTTCTCCGGACCTTGTTTCCATCACGTGTGGAAAGGTTTGAACGGGCTGAACTCTTGGGCTCCCTCTCATGCCAAACTGCCGCGAGTCTCAGGAACTTCTGTTGAAGACAGAGAAACAGGCAGCGCATTCAAGGAAATGTTACATCCAAATAGTTTAAAATAGAATTTAAAAAAATAATAATAATAAGACAGTTCCAGCAGGAAGTTTTCCTGGTCGCTGCAGTTCCTCGAGCCGCAAAAAATTGAGCATTTGGGAATTAAATGGGGTCCTTATTTCTGTTCAGTGATCTCATTGCCAGGAAAGGAAGCCCAAGGCCTGAGCCGACAGTTTCAGGAGAGGAAGGCCCCGGGTTAGGATGGCGCGGCCCTCCTGCCGAGCTGGGGTCACCTGTGAAGAACCTGGTTCTCTCTTTATTCTGAGTGAAGAGGGATCAGCTATGATGCCATTTGCTGAGCACAACAGAGAGAGTCCGTACCCAGAGAGTACTTGGGACGGATGGAGCCTGCAGGCCTCCTCCAAAGGCTCCCCCTCTGTGGGGACTTACTCTCCAGGGGCCTCTGCTTTGCATCTCTAAGGGGCTGAGGATTAAACGAGTTGCTCCACGTGGAGCACTTAGCACAGCACCTAGCACATGCTCGGACAAATGGGGGCTATGATTATGACTATCATTTAGGCGAAAAGCGACTGATCCTGCCATCTTTCCCAACTAGCCGGAGACCCCAGAGGTGAAGGCCTTGCAGGACAGGCTGGCAGCCATGAACCTGAAGATGACCGACCTTCGCAACCAGATGCAATCTGTGAAGCAGGAGCTCCGAATGGCCCAGAAGGTATTCCAGAGCCAGGCTCCGAGCCTGCTTGTAGGGCCGGGGCTGGGATCGGAACGGGGACTGGCAGGGACAAAGGGTTCCATTCAGGACCAGCGAGTGCTGAGCCCCGTGAGCATCATGCTGCTTCCTCTGGGTCAGGCTCCAGATCCAGAAACTTCCTTCCAGCAGCTCTTGAAGCAGACCCATGTGGTGAGCGGGGTCGCTGGCTGGCTGAGGGACCCTGCGTACATGCCCTGTGGTGCCCGGCCAACCATGGGCCGGCGGAGGACAGTGCTGTCCTCCCAGGGAGGGTCCTTGAGCTGTCCTCGTGCTGTGTAAACCACGGTAGATCCTGGGTCTTTCCTTCACAAGCCACCTTGGACTTGGGAGCCTGCCAAGACCCGCCTCCTGTCCTCTGCTGTCTGTAACATTAGAAAATGAATTGGTTGTTTGCGCATTAAAGGCCCCTTTCAAAGGAAAATACTCAGACTTGGGATGCAGGCCCAGCTAGTTCCTTATTTATTTTTATTTACATAGCGAATTCTCTGGCGTTTGTCCTCCCTGCTGGAACCCCTCGGACCAGCCAAGATTTCCAAAACAGTGTTCTATTGTGGAAACAAGCATCAGAGGCTTGTTCCCAGATCCAGTTTCCATGACAGGCTGCAGAGAGGCCCGGGGCGCACGCCCAGCCTGTCGTTTCCACCTCAGAGCCATGAGGAGGGACCCGCGCATCTTTCCTCACCAGCCGCGAAGCCGGGCCCTTCTGGAACCGGACATCCCCGAACGGCATTCAGAGGCCCGCCCCCGCGCCGCTGTCAGACATGGCCCCTCGTCGGTGGCTTTTCACAGAGGGCGAGGCCCTGTGGCCATGCCCTTCCTGTAGCCATCTAGAACGAGCTCAGTTTCTAGGGGGCCGTGAACGAATTAAGGAAGCAGGTTTTGGTCAACTCCGTGGTCCACTCATCCCAGAATGTCAAGAGCAAGGGGCCCCATCCGGGCGTGGCCGGCACTTCCTCGTCTACACTAAGCATTGCCAAGCGGTGCTGGGGACGAGGGCGTGACTGCTTTTGGAGCGGGGTCACCAGAGGCCAGGCCTTCTGAGAGCCCCATGCACCCAGCACGGCTTCTGACCACATGGCAGCACTGGGGCTCTGGGGTGGTAGGGGGAGAGGGCGCTCTGTCCTGGCCACACTGAAGGCCCCCCCGCCCCTCTGCAGGTGTTGGCCAGCGAGGTTGGAGAAGACGTGAGCGTTCAGCAGCTCCTGGCCTCACCAGGCACCTGGAGGGGTCGCGCGCAACACATTCTCGTTTTGCAGAGCAAGGTGAGTGAGTCGCCAGACTTCTCCTGGCCTCGAACGGAGGGCTCGAGGTGCCCCAGGGAAGACCCACACTGACCCGCATCGGACACACAGAACTTTTATTGTTCTGCGTTCTCCCCAGCCAGCCTGAATTTAATTTGTTATTTAACGAGCAAGCTCTTATGTAACACTTACCATGTGCCAGGCACTGGCACTTAACGAATGCCAACGCGCTCAGTTTATTTGACTCCAGGCATGTTTTTCCCCTAGTTTACGTAAATTCGCTCGACTATTGTGCTTGTAGGCTTTTTCCAGCTTCATCCAGATGCTTGTAGGCTTTTGACAGTTTTATTGACTCAGTAAAAACTTAGCCTTGTCTCCCGCTTTGTGTTCTAAATGTGTGGAGACTCCCCGGGGTGCTGTGGAGCCCAGCGGCTTGGACTCGAACCCCAGCTCTCCGCGAGCGCACGCCCCGTGGCCTCGGGCATGACGCTCCCTCTCTCTGTGCTTCATCTGTATACTGCGGATAATGATAGTCCCTACCTCACAGGGCCGTCGGGGGGCCTGAAGGACTCGATGTGTGTAAAACTCTCCACACAGTGCCTGGCATGGGGAAACACCACCCCAAGTCTCGCTGTGGTGGTTTTTCTCTTTTTTGTCTTCGAACCAAGAAACACAGGAGCAGGTGGTTCTTGCTAAGCACTTTGCCTTCACCTCATGGACTTCAGGGTCACGGCCCTAGGGTGGCTTTTATCCTCCGGGTCTCCTGTGACATCCTTGAAGCCCCCATGAAGGGGAAAGGTTTCAAAAAGACTGTATTCAGTGACCAGTGTGTGGCCCTGGAGTTCAAGAGACCTGGGTTTGAGCCTGGCCTGAGCCACACTAATCTACCAGTTCCGTGACCTGGGGCAAATCACCCCTCCGTGCCTCAGTCTCCTCACCTGTAAAACGGAGACGATAATACTTCCCCTGGGGGCTGCTGTATGTGAAATGGGGCGTTTGCACAGCGCCTAGCACAGCGCCTGGACGTAATAAACGCGCAGCACATTAGTTACTGCTGTTGTTAAGCTGGGAAAATAAATGATTGAAAGTAACCGTGTGTTCTTTACTTAGCGCTGGGTGGCATTACCACACGGCGCCACACGAGGGCGCTGCTGTGCGCTTTCACAGCCGCCCTGCGGCCGTTTACCAGAGATGGTAGTGAATTTTGCCGGGGCTCGGGTTTACCCACCTTCGTTCTATCATTTGTATTTTGTCGACCTAGAAACCAGGGTTAGAAGGACCCTAGAAGCTGCCCACTTGAACCCCAGTGTGGTAAAGCCATCGTTCTGTGTGGATGCCACCGACCTGCCACTTGTTTAAAATGCGGGTTCCCAGCCTCCCCGCCCCCCCACCCCCCTGCCGGAGCTCTGATTTGTTGGTCTGGAGTGGGCTCCACGATTTGTCCTTTCAGGAAGTGGCTTGGGAATTCCCTGGCCCAGGCAAGTTGGTGGTCCTGAATGCTGCTAACCACATTAATCAGGGCTTGCCCTTACGCCCACCTCACAGGCGGGGGACCCGAGACCCTGAGTAATCTGTGTGCAGTCACACAGCCAGTGAGGCCTGAGCTGGCCTCTCGGCCTGCAAACCCTGCTGTCTGTCTGCAGCATCTCCTGCCTCCCGAGCGGACTACCCCTCTCAGCGGCCCGTCCCTTAGACAGCTGTTCCTTATACTGAGACCCTCCACCTCCTTTCCCTCGCAGGTCCCCGGGGCCACACATGTGTTTCTTGGCCTCAAACAGCCCCTCAGGGACGGGCAGATTTGTCTCATTTACTCGGAAGTTTCTCTGCCCCTGTTTTGCTCAAGATGCCACATCCCTCGGCACGCCAGTCCCTCTGCTGTGGGGCTTCCGCATCCATCCGGAACTGTGGTGCCCTCTGCCCAGTGAGCTCTCCCACCGCACCTCAGGGCGGCCCCTCCAGGTGGTCGAGGCCGACTGCAGACGGGATGTGGAACAATCCATGAGGTTGTTTTACCGCCCTCAGGTCCGAGAGCTTGAGAAACAGTTGGGACAGACCCAGAGCCGGTCTGTGGGGACAGCCGGTGACGAGCTGTCTGTCTGTCCAGACCCAAGGAAGCTGTCGGTGCAGGAGAGAAACCTGCTGAGGATCCGCAACCTGGAGAGGGAGAAACAGGAAGGCTGGGAGGTAAGGCACGCCTGGGGGGACACACGGGCCCCGGGGGCCATGACCGCCCCTGCAAGGACTCGAGGGACGCCTTAGAAGCGGGGGACCCCCTGGGGCTGGGGGGCGGGGTCACCCCTGAGCATGTCCCTTATGGCCCATCGATCGAGCTTGAGCCGCCTGAGTGGGTCCTCGCCCAGAGCCCGTTGCGTGGACTTCGGGCGTCCTCGTCATGGCCGCTTTGGAGATGTTGGACCTGAAGCGCTCATTGTGAGCAGATAGGGAGAGTGCCACAGTCCCCGAGGTGTGCCAGGGTTAGACGGACCTTGAAGGAGGAGCACGCCCGGCTGATGAGAGAGGTGGGAGGCTGGTAGCCCTTCCAGGGCCTGCGTCTCGCTGGCTGAATTGGGAGTGTCGGGAGCCAAACTCTGCCAGGCTAAGACGAAAGGCCCGGGTAGGGAAACAGGCCAGAGGTGGCCTAGCTCCAGGGGGAAGCGGGGTTGTGGGGCCTGGGTCTCAGCACCACTTTCTCCTGGATTAGCTTCACTCTCTCCCACGGGGACTCCTGGGGGTCTCAGCTTCTATCCTTCAAGCCGACCCCCACAAAGATACCGACAAAGTCCCAGAATTGTCATTGGCTGGCGTAGGCCACATGCCCCTCCCTGAGCCAGGGTACAGGGACCTTTGATTGGTCAAGCTTTAGGTACTGGCCCCCGGGTCTGGGGAGTGGATCGGTCTCCCCAAACTTGGCCTGAGAGTAGGGAATGGGGGTTCCCTCAAAGAGAGAGCAGAGGAAGAAGCAGGAGGAGGTGCTGGCAGCCCACGAGGGCGCACTGCAGTAACCCTGGCCCTGGGCTTCCTGGCTGCGAGGCCTAGCGGGGAGGCTTCCAGGCGTGAGTGCCCCGTGCTAGACCCTATACTCAGAAGGCTGTGCCCAGCGCCACACGGGACTTCCCAGCATCCTAGACCATCAGGTGTAAGGAGGCAAACAGACCGGAGAGCTGGGCAGACCCTGCTGGACCTTGCGTGCTGGCCTGGGATCGGAGCTTTCATCTCGAAGGCAGTGGAGAACCAGCAAAGAGCTTAAGTAGTGGAGGGACATGGTCCGCGTGCATTTTGGAAAGGTCATGTAGGTAGTCAGGCATGGGATCTGGGTCAGAGGAGGCATGGGAGGCCGAAGCCATAATCCACGGGAGACGTGACCAAGGACCCACACCGCAACAGTAGGATCCTAGCAGAAGGGCCAGGCACCTAGGACGTTGAGGGTTGATTGTATAGGACTCAGTGACCAGACGTGGAAGGGAGGAGCAGGAAGCGTTTGGAGGACTTGCGGCGAGCGTAGCAGGTGGGTGGGGGAGAGAGGGACTGGGTTCCGGGGAGACGGGAGTGTGGGTTTGAGGCGCACCCGGCTCAGACTCGCACATTCACACACCACGGAATTTCAGGGACTCGTTGGGCCACCCGCCGGCCACGGCGTGAGTGGCAGGAAACGATTTCCTGTGTGTGCGTCTTCCAGCACCGGCGTGCGCAGGGGGCAGGCAGCCGGGGAACGATGGCGGCCTCCCCACAGGGAGCCGTGGCCTCGCGGGCGCGCCCCGTTTCACTGCCCTTCCTCTCTCTAATCCTCATCCAGGATCTGAAAACACTTTTCCGGTGATAATTAACCCTCAAGACCAAATCGGATTCTATCACTCGCTGCCCAAAAGCCACCTCGGTGTCGCTCAGCGCTGGCTCTGAGGTTTTACCCGATCTGGCCTCTGCCCGCTCCGACCTTGCCCCTGATGCCCTCTCGCTCACCGAACTCCAGCCACCCACATTCCACCCCAGGGCCTTTGCACTTACCCCGTTCTCCTTCGGTCTCTACTCAGATGCCACCTGTCCAGAGAAGCCTGTCCCCCCAGGCCCTTCCTCCACTTTTCAGTGAGCATCTGTCGCTAATTGGCATGATCTGTCTCCTCCACGGGGACGTCGGTTCCCTGAGGACAAGGGCTCTGTCCGTTTCGTTCTCAGCTGTATCCGCAGCACCTGTAACAAGGCCGGGCATATATTAGGCCCTCGGGAAATATTCGAGAAGGAATGAATGAATGAGAGATTCCAAAGGGGTGCGCAGCACATGAGTGGCCAGGTTGTGGCTGACCAAGGCGAGGTGCATTCTGGGGTGACGTGACAGGCGGAGTGGCAGGCGGGGCCTCCCTTCTCATCCGACCACTTGGCGGGGCGAGGCACTTCCATCTGAGCCCGAGACTCAGCACTGCTCGCTAAAGCGTGGCTTTTCTCTTTTCCTCCAGCTCCGGCGGGGGGTTCAGGGGGGGCGAGACAGCCCAGGGCTGGCCAGTGGGTTTCCTCCCATATCTGCCTCTGGCAGGGCAGGGGCAGCTGCCTGGACACCTGTGTTCTTAGGCCGAGGGGATTGCTGTCGTCCATTGGTGGCATCTGTCACGTGCTCCGGCAAGGGCTGGGAGTCACGGCCCTGGCTCTACTGACATGCTCTGTGGCCTTAGACAAGTCCCCTTCCTGTCGTGGGTCTCGCCAGTGAGGGGGAGAGAGGGGCCAGTTGTGGCCGAGGTCCCACACCGCCCTGCTACCCGGGACCTCACTTTCTGTTTCCAGAAACTTGCCGGCGAGCGCGATGCCCTCCAGAGAGAGCTGGAAGACCTAAAAAAGAAGTCCGAGGGCCTGCGGTCCCGAAACAAAGTGCTGTCGAGTGAAGTGAAGACCCTCAGGAGCCAAATGGGGACCCTCGTGGAGAAGGGCAGGCACGACGATGAGCTCATCGATGCCCTCATGGTACGGCCCAGCCGCCCGGGCAGGGCACTAGCCAGGGGCCCGGCTCCCAACTCGGAAGGGGCCCCCACCTGGCCCAGAAACCTGCGCCTCCGCCTCGGCTCAGCTGCAGTGAGCTCTCGCTCGTCCCCAGATGCCACCGTGGCCACCGTGGCCACCCGATGGGCCCCAGCCCCAAAGCCACACCCCAGGACCAGGAGCAGCTCAGAGGCTACCAGAGCACACGAGCCTCTGGGCCTGTGCGCTCGAAAGGAGAGAGACATGGGTGTGGGCGAAGGATCCGGGATCACATCCCGGGTTATTTTTCATCAAGGAATGGAAGGGACGACTGAGGGACCGGAACAAAGTCTTGTCTGTGTGATAACACCGGGCCCCTCCCCTTCTGGGCCCTTGGGGTCCGCTTTATAATAGCTCGTCACCAAGGTAACTCCTGGGGTCAAATATTATAATCCCATTTCGTAGATGAGGAAACTAAGACGCCAGTTAGTTAGATAAGTCATCCAAGACCACACGACTGAGTCCAAACCAGGTTCATCGGACTGTGAAACCTTTGATGAGCAACGTGACGAAACCATCTTCACTTTGGCCTGGTCTCTTCTCTCCGGGGCCTCCGGCACCTCGGAGTGTTGTCTCTGGACTCCAGGTGGTGCCCACAGGCTCCTGGGGCGGTCGTGCCTGGCTTGACACCTCCTTGTTCCATAATGATGTCACCAGGGGGGGGTGGCGGGCGGGGCACGGAAGACCTGAATCTGGGCCTCCCTCTGTTGATACCTCACTGTGTGACCCTAGGCCAGTTGCATCTCCTCTCTGAGCCTCAGCTCCCAGTTTTTAAATAAGGCGCGGGGCTGGATGTCCTCTGAGGTCCCATTCCTTGTCACTGAAGAGGACTCGAGAGCTGCGCACCAGCCCCAGCCCCGCCGTTCACCAGCGTCTCTCTCCCTGGGCTCTGGACCTCAGTTTCCTCCACTACGAAGTGAGACAATAGCCCACACCTGTTCCAAGTCACCATCATGGTCCTTCTGACCCCCGGGCAGGAAGTCTCCAGCCCAGGAGTGTCCTGGGGGGGGCATCTTCAGGGGACAGGGCCTCAGTCAGGTACTGCAGGATCCCTGACGAGGGGTCTCAGGACTGCCTCCAAGGGTGGTCTTCCAGCAGAGTGGGACAGAATTCCATTTTACCCAAATACCTCCCCCACTGGCTGAGGAGCCACCATCCGAGCTGCTTTCCATTGTCCTGAAAGCCCTTTGGATGTCCTCGGCCCCCATCTCAGGAAGAAAGAAATCGAGGGCAGGGAAAGGGCATGGCCCCCACCTGCCTGGTGAAACGCCCCGAGGGCAGGCAAGAGGCTTGTTCCTCCTGCGTCAGGAGCATTGGGTCCCACTGTTAGGTGACTGCAGGAGCAGGGAATGGGCCAGGTTGCTGGGGGTGGCAGGGAGGTGGGGTTCTCCCCTTGTCCTTCCTTACCCAGCGGCCGTGGCTGATCTACGTCTGCCCTCCTGCGTGGCCCCCCAGGACCAGCTGAAGCAGCTACAGGAGATTCTGGGCAGCCTGAGTCTGCAGGAAGAAAAGACAAGAGCATCCCATCACCGCCTGGACCAGCAGCTCAACAACGAGGCTCAGCAGAGCAGCAGCCTCATCGCCCAGCTGCGGGCCATGGTGGCCGAGCGGGAGGCCAAGGTGCGGCAGCTGGAGCTGGAGATCGGGCAGCTCAGTGTGCAGGTGGGTAGCGCACTGGCTCGGCCCAACATCCATTTCTAGGTCCTGACAAGTCCCTCCACCATCCAGAGAAATCTCGGCCGTGTCCACGTCTCTCTACCTGCCTTTATGCGGCCGCACTACGTCCTACCCGGTCCCACTTCGGCTCCTTGCTTCCTTCTGGCTCCCCAGCCCGTTCTGCCCACTCCTTTCCTCCCTACAGCACAAACCTGATTGTCTCCCTGCGCTGCATAAAACTCGTCTGTGGCTCCCCGTCCCCCTCAGCCTCGCCCGGTCCTCACGGGTCCAGGCTCCCTCCAGCTCCCCTTCTCTCTCCCCAGCTGTGGCCTTCGCCCTCATGACCCAAGATGGCAGCTACGATGCCAGCCTTCGCATGCACATTCCAGGCAGCGGGATGGCAGTAGCGAGGCCGCACTTGGTCATCCGGCTCGCAGGGCCCCCGCTGACTAGGCCTCGCTGCCACTCCGCCTGCATCTTCTCTTCGCCCCTCCCTTTTTCGCGCACACTCTGGCCGCACGGATGTCATTTTGCTCCTCACCTGGCCCTGCTTCCTCCCCACTCCCGGCCCGTGTACCTGCCTTCCCTCTCCTCCCCCACCGCCCCCGCCCCGCCAGGTGTTCCTCAGACTTTAGGTCTTACCTAGTGCGAGTGCCTCCAGAGAGCTCCGGGGCCCCGTTCTGCATCACGTGCCCCTCCTGGGCACCCCGAACTCCCTGTGCGTCCCCGAGCCAAGCTTCTGTCACATCGTGCGATCGTGTCCCATTTTCCCCCTTGAACTCCCCTCGAGGGGGCGCAAACCGTGGTGCCTCAGTGCCCGGCGCAGGACCGAGCACACGGCAGAGGCTCAGGAAAGGCTTGTCTACTGCGTGAGCTCCTGAAGCGGTCCAGCCTGGGCTGCCAGGAGTCAGGCGCCATGGGATCTGTGGCCCCTCCCCATGGGGGTGGTGGTGATGCTGGGGGGGGGGTGCCTCTGGGGAGGATTCCTTGCCATTCATACCAGTTTCCCAGTGATGGAGGAGCCTCACAGCCAGGTCGGCTGGTACAGCCAAAGGCGGGTCACAGAGCATCCCCGTCCTCTGTTCCCAGGGTTCCGTGGTCCAGCACAGGGCGTGGGAGCCCAGGCACCCCCAGCCCCAGCTCCCGCCTGGTGTCGGCTGGTGTTGGCAGTTGGTCCTGCAGCCCTCCACCTCCAGAGGCCGAGGGAGCACCAGCCGGGGGCATGGGGAAGGCCTGGGGACAGAGCGTGTGTAGCAGTGAGCAGGGGCATTGCCTTGCAGTTCTCACCCGCCTCCCGCCCCAGGGCGCGAAGTGTAAAGGGGCTCCCGGGGCCATTCCACCATCTTCACCCCACCGCTCCCCTGGCCCCAGGCACACGAAAGAGGACTGATCCTCACTTCAGAGGTCACCAGCCAGATGGGGGCCAAATGCCCACCAGACAAGTTTGTGTACGCCGCGAGTCTTCTCAGAATGATTGGGGCTAGGGGATGTACCAGGATGTTGAGGGCTCATATCAACTGCCAACCCCTTCATGGCAGCCTGAGCGCATGCCGGGATCCTCCAATGTCCCTTCTTCACCCAAGCCTGTCCAGAAGGGGGAAGGGTGGGGAAGGGAAGGGGTCCCGGGGAGCCCAGCCTCCCCCCAAGGCTGCTGGCCCTTGCTGAGGCCCTGCTGGCCTCTCCGGCGCCCCGGCGCCCCGTGTGTGGAAGATCCAAGTGTCTCCAGCTGACGAAGGCAGCTGGCCTCAGGTCACACCTGGCTTTCATCCACGTAGGGGCAGGCCTGCCCAGATGGGTGGGCCCGCTCAAGAGTCAGTCCCTGATCTGCTCTGCACTTCCCTTTGGGACCTGAATGTAGAACAGCTTCCTGGCCCAGTCACCATCCTCATGGCATGGAGCTCCCTCTCTGAAGAGAGGCATTATTGGATGCCATTATCATGCAAGGAGTGCCTTCCCCAAACAGGCCTCGCTTTTCGCTCCTGAAAAGAAGCCTCTTTCATATCCCCTGAAAGCCCCCAAATCAAGCCAGGGCCCCCCCCCCCCCCCGCCTCCTGCCTTGTCCAGGCCTCTGAGCCAAAGGCCCGAGAATCAAACCCACATCTGTTCCCTGCAGTATCATCGGAACAAAGGAGTGGGCGAGGGGTCCAGTGAGCCCGAGGTCAGCCCCGCCTACGCCAAGTTCCTGGAGGACCCTGGCCTGACCAAGCCCCCGGCCTCAGCAGGCGATCACAGTGGCAGGCTCGGCTCTTCTCGGTGAGAAGGAAATGGGCTGGGGGGGTTGGAGCACGAATGTTAACTATTCAGAAGACAGGATGTTTCCCGTCGCCTCTGGTGGGAAGCCAGAGCACAATTTTAAGATGATCGTGGCCTGTCCTTCTAATATGTGAGCCTGGACTATTCCATCAGCCCTGCAGCTCTGAGACGAAGCAGTTAGGCCCGGATATTACTTCAAGAGTGTCTGGTTGCAGCTTCCCATAAAATCCTCTCGGAACTCACCTGCTTCCAGGATCTACTAACAGTCCTGTGTTGGATTGTTTGAGGCCCCGATAGCTCCTGGTTCCGTCTCGTTTTGAGCAAGAGCTCTGGGGAGAAGGGCAGCACATCCATAGGGCTGCTGGCCCCCTCCTCGGCCTCCCCCCGATCCCTGCTGGCCCTGGCCTCCCTCCCAGCCGCCTCCCTATGGTGACATGCCTCTTCTGCCTTCACACAGCTCTGTGACCAGCCTGGGCCACACGCTCGTGGAGTCTGCTCTCACATGGCCTTCCCTGCCCAGCCCTCAAGGGGCCTCACCCAGGTAAGAACTCGGGTCAGCACGGGCCCCCCAGCCCGCCCATCCTCGAGCACTCAGCCCATGTTGCCATCCCATGGAAAGGAGGGAAAACCTAGGCCAGGCCAAGTCCACGGCTTCTTTTGAAGTTCCATCAGGACATGGAGGGTGAGGGAGACCCAATGCCTTGTCCAAGGCAACAGAGCAGGTGGCTTCAGAACTAGGGCCTCGGCCGCTGACTCACGGTCTGGTGTTCCGGCTACTGCAGAGGTCACGTGAGGAGCCTCCCAGGGCCCGGAGCCCAGCGCCTTCCCCCATCTCTCCTCGCCCCTCAGGAATCAGTCTCTAGGGGGAGAATTTCACGTCATATGCGTTCCCGTTTTAAGGCACTGATATCCCTCAGCTCTCTGGCCCCAGTGAAGCGTTCGGGCTCAAATGGGCCCTTTGTTCTTCCTGCCAGCTCACAGACAAAGGGCGGCTTTGTCCTGCCTCGGAGCCCTGCTCACTGTCCACCGGAGCCGTGCTCCCGCTGCCAGCCCCCCCACCCCTCCCCGCCGACCTCTCAGGCAGATCGGCTCAGGTTCCGGTCGGGGCCTCTGAGTGGGACCAGCCCCACCTTTGACTTGCTGTGCGGCTCCGGCAAATCGGTCCTCTCCGTGCCTGAGAAACTTCCGGCAGCACGGGGTCACGGGCCGACGCCAGCCCCGCAGTTGCCATCCCCATCAGCCCAGGGGCAAAAGGCACGGAGGTTGTGGGCCAACTCTGAGCCGGTGGCACACTTGTCCTCACAACGAAGGGAAGGTGGACCGGCTCTGTCTGTGCGAGGTTTTAGTCACGGTAGCAGGAGCAGGGAGGTGGACAAGGTGACCCCTCCAGGTCCCTCGCAGGCCTCTGTGTCTGTGACCTTCGCACTCCACAGGGTTGCGGGAACTGGTGTCCTCCTGGGCTGCGCAGACTACTAGTTCTCAAGCTTGTTTCTTGCACAACACACAGATATTTACTGAGCCCAACACCGTGCAGGCCCTGACCTCACGGAGCCCACAGCTCCATCTCATCGGTGACAGGACAGGCCCCGTAGGGTGGGAGTGACCCCGGAGAGCGGGTCTATCAGGGCTGGCATGGGGACTCTGATGGGGAGCGGGGAGAAGGGCGGAGTGAGGGGGTCGGCTTCCTCCTCCCGAGGCTCCTCCCCCACACACGAGAGCACAGGGCTAACTAGAGTGGGGTTTTTCCAACTGCAGTGCACACGCAGATCGCCTGGGATCTCCAGGTTAGATGCGGGTTCTGATTTGGCAGCTCTGGACCGAAGACTGGGGTCCCGCGTTTTCAACAAGCTTGAAGGCGATGCCCCAGCCGCCGACTCAGAGACCACACTCTGAGCAGCAAGGCCTTAGAGTAGTGCATCTCGGAGCCTGCAGTCCTGAGGGCCCATCTCAACCAGCCCCATCCCTGTGCAGAGGGGAGGAGACCCGCCCCGGACCACGGAGCCAGTCAGCCTCTGGGCTCGTGCGCCTGTGTCCTCCAGTGCTGGAAGAGCAAGGCCAGGGTCTCCGGGGTCTTGCAGGGAAAGGTGAAGGCAAAGCAGAGAGCAGCCTGGGACTCGCACGTGGGCTCCGGGTGTCTGGGGTCCTGCCCCCAGCCTGCGAGCGAGGGGCCGGTAGGCAGCCCAGTGGTCACGAGGGGAGCAGCAATGGGCCACATCAGGGCTGCAGAAAACAGACGAGTCCCAGAGCCAAGTGTCCAGGTTCCCCTGGCGTGGGCTGGGCTTGGGGCGGGAGGGCTGGGGTGGGCTGGCATTGGCAGGGCAGTGGGCCACATTGGTAGTCAGGGCACCCCAGGTCCCCAAAAGCCAACCGCTATGGCAGCCAGGCTAAGGCCAGGCCCCCACAGGGATTGGTTGGACAGAGGCGCTGATGTGGCTTTAGCCCTGCTTTGGAGGTCCGGCTTTGGAGCCACCGCATGAGGCCTAGAGACTCTGGCAGGAACAGGGATGGTGGGCGGAGGAGGAGCCGGAGGGGAGCCAGGAGGGACTAGATTGACTTCCTTCTCTCCGGCCACTTCTGAGGACCCCCGAATGTCCTTCCAGTGTCTCCCACCATCACAGGGATAAGAATGTCTTCAGGTAACCCCTCGAATGACCTCCGATCCCCCACTCTGGCCCCCAGGTTCGCGGACTCCCCAGAACAAAAAGGCTGGCAGGCGCAGGTAACAGAGTTCAAGGCTCTGTGGCAGGCCACCAAGGTGGAACGCGACCGGCTCACCGAGTTCGTCACCGTCCTGCAGAAACGGTAACACATGGCGTCCAGGGGAACCCTCCGTGGGCCCACGTAGGCTGCGGGCGGACACCTGGCACGGGGCACCCCCCGAGATGGGACCAGGCCTCATCCGTGCCCGGGCTCCCCTGACGGAGAGTTTGGCTCCCACAGCCCAGGTCCCCACTCACACGTCCCACGACGTTGGGGCTCTATTGTCACACTCGTGGTTTGCCCTGTCCTACGTGCCCCCAGTGGGACCGCTGCATGCATGTTGGCATGAGGTGGGCGTCCTGGAGGAGGGACTCTCTGGAGTAGTTAAATCAGGCAGATTAACCCACCAATACTGCACGTCTACGGCGAGCATGGCCCCGGCCCCGGCGCCACTGGAGGGTTTGGTGGGAGGAAGACTGGGCTAGAGGGTCGTCCGGAGTTACCAAGATGAAGAGGGCAGCTGACAGCTGGGAAGCTGAGACGTCTCTGGGGTGGAGGAGGGGAGCGTGAGGCCTGAGGCGGCAGACCGGGAGGGACAGTTTTCTCCGAGGGGTTGTTGACAGATTTCCAGTGGGATAAGTCAGCGCTCCTCACTCAAGTGACCCTTTTGGCAAGAAACGCAGGTGCCCAGGCCAACACGTGGCCTAACCACGTGACGTCCACAGTGAAGATACAAAGGCTGCCACTGAGTTTCTGCCCTGACAGGCCATGGCACAAGTCCGTCTGGGCTCTCTGGTGATAGACGATAGAAGCCGATTCTGGCTACGTGAAGGGAAGGGCGGATTTTTGGAAGGTTCTGGCAGGCCCTGAGGCACAGAGCAGGAGAGAAGCTCAAGCAGGTGCCTGAATCTTGGTAGCAGGAGCCCTTGGGGGGTCTCCCTTGGGTCGCCGGCATGGCGCAGGCCCAGCGGCTTTCAGTCCTGGTTTGTGGGAGAGAAGGTCTGGCCGGCCTGGGTTGCCCATATGGCCCTCCCTGGACACGGGCCAGGCACCTTGACTGGAAGGACCACCAGGCGCTCACAGAGGCAGGAGGGGCCGTTTGCCAAAGACGAGAAAGGAGCGCCGTGAGCACAGAAGGAGTTACGGCCACTGGGGAGTGGTCAACAGATGGCCGCTCCCCGGCCGCGAGAGCGGTCAGCTTTAATTCTTTCCTTTTCCCATAGAACGTAGAGGATCTGAATTTCAGACATACTCAGGTATATGAGAAAATTAACAGTAATTCTTTTCCTATTAACTGGAACACAATAGATAGTACCAGCCTCCAGTCTAGCAGCTGGAAGAAACATACTCTAGCCAGGCTTCCTCTCCCATGTCCTTTGAGTTGCCCCCTGAGTTTCGAGGGCCCTGTAAACCAAGGTGACTCAGTTCTCTATTGCTGCCAAAGAAACCACCCCAAACGTAGTGGTTCCAAACACGCCGGATTATTATTTCTCATGATTCTGTGGGTTCCCTGGGTGATGCTGCCTCACATAACGCCAGCTAGGAACACTCACATGGCCCTGTCCAGCTGGAAGCTCTGCGGGGTGCCTCGGTTCTCCTTCACATGGCCTCTCTCTCCACGTGGTATCTCGCCTTCCACGGCCTCTTCACGCAGACCTAGGCTTAGGGTGAGGCGAGCAAGCAAGGCATAGGGCTCGGAATTTGAGGAGGTGCTCACCCTCGTGTGCATGTGATTCTCAGCTGACACCCTTGACCTTTTGGGGTTCATCCTGCTGCTCCATCATTCTGGGGGTCGGGGGAGCTCTATGAGGCTTCCCCAAGACCACTGGCCTTTCCTCTTCTGGGGCGTTGCTCTCTCCCTGGACTTCAACAAGGAAAGGGGGTCCAGGCCCCCCGGCACTCAGATCCCTCCAAACCTACTTGGATTCCTCACCCCAAAGAACAGGACCTTTTTTCCTCAGGGATCCACACTCTCTGTTCCTTTCTTTCTCTGGAAGGTCTGTCCCAGCCCTGCCCAGGGAAAGATCTGTGTAGCTTCCCCCTCTCTCAGACTCTGCCTACAAACCCCGGCTGCCTCAGCACCCCTGCCCTGACTCCCCCATCCCAGGTCTGCATCCTAGGGAGACTCTTGTGCTCCGCTCGGGATCCCCTCTCGCTCCCCTTTATGCAAACGGGGGCCACAGGCTGAAAACAGCGGTAGAGTTCCTGTCATTTGTTTCTCTCCTCTCGAGTCCTGCACCCAATGTCCGGTGTCCGAGGACAACGTTGCTCTTCTACTGGCCATTTTTCTAGTTGTTTACAGTAGGAGGGACTAGTCTGGTTAGTCCGCCACGACGGAAGTCGCTAAGTTAGGTCTCTCCTGAAAAAGCATAGAGTTGGCTTTGTTTTCAGGTTCCATCTGGGAATTTGCATTTTAACGGTAAAGTTTAACCCATTTTCTTTCTTGTAATATTTGCAAAGGAATTGGTCATCTCAACTAATGTTTTCTATTCGCCTTGATTTTTCTGTTGCTCTTTTGTCCCTTAGTTCTTCTCCGTTACAGGATTGGATGGATCAAGTCTTACTTCCCACTCTTCTCTACAAGGCTAAAGGTTATCCATTCTATCCCTAGTCTTCCTCTCAGTGCTCGCCCTTAACTTTTAACATAAAACTCAGCCAGTCTGAAGCCGGCAGGTTTCTTTATTATCACCTCGAGCAACAGAATGAATTGACAATGCATTGACTCCGAAGTCCCTACTTGTGTCTTTTGTGTGACTGTTTTCTAATATTTCTCTTCTACATTTTTTTAAAACCCTCCAAAATGAACCCTACAAATTTGTCTTCTTAAAAAAAAAAATAGTCAATATTCATGTACCTCTGCCAACGTGCTTGGAAAACATGTTGCTTCTTGCCTCTCAATCTTCCTTCTGGGCTCGTTTTCTCTCTCAACGGAACCGCATCCTTTATTTCAGCGAGGCCAGACGAATGGCCCGCTCTGAGTCTTTGCTGATTTTTAAAGGTCTTTGTCGTGCCTTTCTCTCGAGTGAGAATTTAATCGAGCGCAGCGTTCCAGAGAGATGGGTCCTTTTTCTCAGCGCTCAGAGGAGCATCCACTGCTGCCAAAAGGAACGTGCTATCAGTTCGAGGTCGTCACTTTGTACCTGTGTCCTTTCTGGCTGCTTTTTCAGATATTCTCTCTGTCTTGATAGTTCCAAGTTTCACTGTGATGTGTCCAGGTCTTTTTATCTTATTTTTCCTCTTGAGGAATTGAGTGTGCTTTCCGATCTGAGGACGTCCATCCATATAGTGCCCCTCCCCATTGTCTCTGGCTTGTTCCCATCTAAAATTCCTAGTCAACATACGTTAGAACTGCTTATTCTTTCCCTACTCATAAACTCTCTTAATATTTTGGGTTGGTCACGGGATGGTTTCTTCAGATCTATTTTCCGCTCATTCCATCTCTTCAGTTGCCATGAAACTCATTGTAATAACTGTATCTTTTCATTGCTAGCCATTCCTTTTTTGTGTAAAACCACCTGTTCTCTTCCTGATGGCATTTGTTTTTTCACTAAGATTTCTTGCCTTTCTCTTTTTAATAATTTTAAACTTACTTAGTCCCTTAAAGTTGCTTTTATCTTCTTCACTTAGCATCCTAAGTGGCATCTGTTGACTGCTCCTCTGGGTGAATTATCTCCCCGGGTGGTTGGTAGTTTTGTGGTGTTTTCGTTTTTGGTGTATTTTTTTTACTTGTGGAAGTTCTTAGGTTATGATAATACTCTACAGAATGGGTCTGCTTTTGTTACTATGGACCTTTGGGGGTTTCAATGGTCTCTGGTTGGTGCTTTATGCTAATTTATTGGTTTAGAATTTACTTAACACATGAGCGCTTTGTTTGTGCTCGATTTTCTCATGATCTGTACTTTTTGTCCGCCACTGAGGCCCTGGTAGGCTGCAAGCTTCCTTCCCATTTCCCTGGCTCACAGATGGACACTGTCTCAGTCCTCTTATCAGAAGCAAGGCATGCTTTTGAGGCGTCCAGAGTTATACAGAGAACTCGCTTGCACCTTGCTGCCTTACATGAGCCCAAGTTCATGTCTTCTGCTCTCATACCCGCACTAAAACCCCCGCCTCATGCTATTGGAAGTTTTGTGAGTTTCACTACTACAGACGTATACTTACTTATTGCAAAAAAGCCTCTTTTTTCCACCCCCAATTGCTCTTTCCTCACAGGAAAGAACTGTTAGAACTTCCGAAACGTTTTCTTTGCACATCCAAAAGTATGCATGCATATAAGTGTATATGCATATACACAAATATGCACATATATGTAATTAAAATTAAAAATATGTGCACATGTTATAAAAATAACACACTTGTTCTTAAAAGATGGACCCGCACTAAATAGGTCTTTATATTTTTGTGGAGTGTATCAGTATCATGAATTTCTAACAGTAGAATTGCTGAATCAGAGAACATGCACATTTAAAATGTTTACAAATAACGAATGGGCAATTGCACTTTTAAAACGAATCAATTTACATTCCCACCAATAACGCGAAGGAAGTATTGACCATTTCCCCATACCCTCCCCATACTAAGTTTTATCAATCTTTAACATTTTTGCCAAACCAATGAGGAAACACTAATATCTCATTGTTGTTTTTATCTACCTTGCTATAACCAAAAGTGGGGATGAGCATATTTTTCACGTTTATGGCCTTTTACATGTTCGTTTCTGTTAACTACCTGTTTATACTATTGCACATTTTTAGTGAGTTCTTTCTAGTTTTTCTTTACATTTGTAAAGAGCTCCTTACAAATTATGTATATGGTCTTATGTACGTAATGTATAATACTGAGTACGTTTGTCTTCATAAAGATCTTGCCTCATTTGTATAAATTAATTCCTGGGTAGGGGGACCCCCCTTACCCGAGTATTCTTCATCAACATCCCAACAATGATAAGTCCCCATGAAAGCAAATTTTTAACATCAAAACATTTACCGATGACTTTACCTCTTAATATGCATCCCTTCACACCGCCATTGGATCTAACTCTTAAAATAGAACGGAAATCAGTTACAAAGTAAAAAAGGCAAATCTCTAAAAATATTTGGAATTTCATGAGGTTGATGCACACTGTGCCGGAGAGCTGTTAGAATCGCACCCAGAGCCATTGACAAACGAAGGTCTGGCTGTGTTGGTTAGCGCGGTTAATGATTGAAGAAGAAGAAAAAAAATCTGAGAGAACGAAGACTGGTCAAAAGAGACCAATTGGAACACCAGTGGGTCCGAGAGGTCTTGAGGAGGACCTGAGATCGAAGGGGCAGGCTGCGGCGGGGGAGGAGCCAGAAGCACCTGGCTCCGTGTGCGCTCGGAGGAAAAGCTGCAGGGCCCGCTGATGAATTAGAAGCAGGAAGCGGCCCGGAAGAAAGAAAAGGCAAGAGACAAGCAACTCCACGTTTTTTGGCCAAGGTACTGCACGAGTGACAGTGACAGTTACCAAGATGGGGAAGGCACGTTCTGGGGAGAAGGGGAGAAATTCAGAGTGTGGCTGTTCCTAAATTTTGCAAGAATTCATAAAGTGCCTTAGCGTATGATATGGTGTTTGCTGTTATTTTCTCTTATTATTTCCCCCATCACAAAGGGAGTACAAACTTAAACGAAATGCAAGCATTACCGAAATCTGTAATAGGAAAATCAAAGCCCCTCTCCCACAGATAACTAACTAGTCAATATCTGCTGCATAGTCCTCAACTTTAATTCATCAGCTAGATTATGTCAGCATGAATATTTGTTTTTAGTTTTTAACTTGTCATACATTTTAAAATCAGATCATATGTTTTGCCTAATCGGCTACATATTTCACTTAGTAATATATTGCAGACATTCTCTTCGCATCAGTACGTATTCTTTTCACGGTTACAGAGTATTTCATTGCGTCAATCCACTTTGTTTTATTTATCACTTATTTACAAAAAGGTATTAAATGTATCCTTGCGGCACTTGCTCCCTTTCTCCAGTCCCGTGACTCAGAGCTCTATCCATGTTCATGCGTATAGACAGCCTCTTCCTTTATCATCGCTAGACCAGTGCTGACCAGCAGAACTTTGTGATGATGAGATGTCCTCTCTCTGTGCTGGCCAATGCAGTAGCCGTTTAGCACTTGAAGTGTGGCTGGTGTGACTGAGGGGCGGCATTTTAAATTTTATTTAATTTTCATGCGTTTAAATTTAAATAGCTACTTGGTGGACACAAAGCCGGCGGCCCCTGTGTTGAATAGTGCGACTCTCTCATTTTCCATTGTATTCCATAGTAGGACTTTGGAATTTACTTTGTCTTCCCCCGTTGAAGGACCTGCGGATGGAGTTTTTTGGCTTTTGCAAAGAGTTTCAAGGAGCGTGCTCGAAGAAGTCCGTGGCGTGCACTGTGTGAGCATACAGTTCTGTGTCAGTAGTCATTAGTGCTCAAAATTGTCACTATTCAGTTTCTTCTTGACTCTCTACCGAGGCAGAAAGGTCACTTCCTCCAACACCGAATTTCCAGGCTGCTGCTCTGATCTGTGCGAGTACGTAAGCTTTGCCCGTGGTAAATCTCGGGGAGTCCTGGCCTTCTGGCTGAGCCGTAAGTGTCACAGAAGTCTCACATGCCACGCCTAGCCACAGGAAGGACGTCAGCCCCAGCCCCAGTGAGATTAAACAAATCCTTCACATAAAGTAATCAAAGAACAGGGCCTTCGAGGCCCGTAAATTCTTGACAGGCATATAGAAAGTAATAATAGTAATGCACAGAAAGCAATAACTACAAAAAAAAAAAAAGCAAACAATTAAAGAAATAAAATAGAACCGTTAGGTTTCTAATGTAACCTTCTGTGGTAAACAAGATTTTGTCTCCCTTAACTCTTGCTTTCTGCTGTTGTGACTGTGAATATTTTATTTTAAATGGCAAAAACAAATTTGCAGATGTAATTATCCTTATGGACTCTAAAATAGGAAGATTATCCTGGATTACCAGGTGGGCCCGATCTAATCACTTGAGCCCTTAAAAGCAGAGAAATTTCTCCAGCTGGGGTCAGTCAGGGAGATGCTGCCGAAGCCAGAGAGAGTCAAAGCATAAGGGTACCCGGCTGGCTTGGAAGATGGAGGAGGCCAAGTGGCCTCTAAAAGATGAGAATTGCTACCACCTAGGAAGACCAGGTGCTATAGGCGTAAACAATAAAAAAATAAAAAATAAAAATAAATAAGGGCTTGTAAGCTGACAAGGCCCTTGCAGTCTGTGAGGTCAACCAAGGGTTGCCTCAACTGAAAAATAAAAGATGAGAATGCCCCAGCCGACAAGAAGCAGGAAAAAGGGACCTCGGTCTTTCATGTGGAGCTGAATTCTTCCAACAACCTGAATGAGCCTGGAAGCGGATTCTCCCCCACCCAGAACCTGCAGGTAAGAGCCTAGGTCAGCGAGCACCTTGATTCTGGCTCACTGGAACTCGGAGCCGAGAAACCACCAGAACCTGCCGAACCTCCAACTCGCAGAACTGTGAGATAATAAGCTGGTGTCGTTTGAAGCTGTTACGTTTGGAGTGATTTGTTAACAGCAGCAATAGAAAACGACTACACCACCTAATATTAATTCAGCCAAAAAAATCGTAGCATAACCACATTGGAAAGCGGACGGGCAATTCTGTCTGGTAAGGGGAGAGAGTACAGAAATAAAACTAAATTCTCATGTTGCATGGCAGAAAGTCAAAAGATTATATTTAAACCTTAAAAAATAACAGCATGGGGAAAAAAAAAAAAAGCATCTGTGGAAATAAGGCAGTAAATAGGCACAGAAGCAGCTAAAAGTGTTAGAAGCGGTCGCTTCTGGCAAGCAGGAAAGGGGAGTGAGGAGGAGTGGGGAGGCCCAGATAGTTTTCATTTTAAGCCTTGGAGAGAACAACGTGATCTTTAAATGCATGTTCCTATGTTGCCGCAATAAAAATAAAGAACAAGTCCCACCACCACCAGCGCAAGGTGTGCCCACCTCTTTGAGAGCCGGAGCAGGTGGGCTGGGGGCCGCGCCTGCCTGCCGGGGAGTAGGGCAGCCCTTCTTCTCTGCCCGCCAGGGTGGAGGACGGCAACAGCAAGCTCCTGGAGTCAGAGAGGAAGCTGCAGGAGGAGCGGCAGCGCGCCGTGCTGCTGGAGCAGCACCTGGAGAAGATGCGCCTGGAGCCGGGGAGGACGTCGGCCGCTCAGAGGGCGGCTTCCAGGAGCAAAACAGGTAAAGGCTGGACCAGGGGCCCCGTGGCTGCGGGGGGCGAGGAGGAGGGACTTGGGCCTAATGGAGGCGCCGGTCAGCCGGTCAGCGGTCAGCAGCACCGTTCCGCCTTGAGAGAGAAGGGTGGGAAGCAGAGGCCTCCTTCCAGGTGGGGCTCTGCCGGCCCCTGCTGCTGCACGTCCTCTTCTGGCCTCCTCGTCAGACCCAGGAGTCCCAGAGCAGCATAGGCCCCGGTGGCCCAGGCCCTTAGTGAACGGTGGCAGCGCCCTCGCTGGATGCCTTCAGCCACCGCCGCCCCCCCCACCCTAACACTCGCCCCTCTGTGCTGGGCCGACTTTGTTCAGAGTTGGTGTTGGGGCAAAGCTGGCCTGCGGGGAGGCCAGAGGAGATGTGGCTGACCAAGAGGGGGCCCCTCTCTGGCCCCTGCAGCAGCCGTAAGCAAGGAGGAAGGGGCCCCTCCACAGGCTTGGGGACCCGGGCTGCCCTGTCTTGTGCTCCGCCATCCTCAACACTCGGCTTCCCTCTCGTGGTCTCAGGTGGCTGCTTCAGCTTAGACCGGCAGTAGGAAGGGCAGAGGGCAGGGGACAACCCGCTCCCTGCCTTTTGAGGAAACGACCCTGAAGTCGCTCATTCACTTCTGCTTCCCTCCCCTTGGCCCATCCCAGTCGTGTGGCCATGCCCAGTTCTAGGGGGAGGTCTACTCGTCCAAAACTAAAGGTCTGTTGCTCCGACCCCGTGGTGCTCGAGGTCTGGTCGCCAGACCAGCCGTGTTAGCATCTCGTGGGGCTCGGGCAAGCTAGGGGTGCAGACCACCAGAGCCAGAAGCCATTTCTGGGGTGGCCAACTCCCAGGGAGGAAGACTCTCCAGTGTCTGACATCCCCGACCCAACCCCCACGAGACCCTGGGGTGGAGGTGCTGCCCCCCCTGGCCTGCCTCTCAGCGCCCCAGTACTACCCCCATCTCTTCCCCAGCAAAGGACACTCAGACTTTTGTTCCCACCCAGAGGAGAGCAGAACGTTCCAGAAGAGAGACACAAAGGGGGGGGTTGTGCTCGTCTTCCTCACCAGCAGGGCCCAGGACTCGAGGGGCCTTCCAGGCACTGCTAAGGGGCCGAGTTAAGGAAGGTCCTGGGGCGCAGCCCTGCTGACCATCAGGAGCAGGTCCCCTAGGGATATGGTGTCTCCTGGCCCTGGGCTCACCTCCCGCCCAGCAGCCAGACTCCCCGCCAGGGAGGACTAAGCCATGGCGGGGAAAAATCACCTTGATCCTGCCTGAACAGTGAGGAGGAACTGTCCAAAAGTGCCCATGTGGCCTCTGCCACCTGCTGGCCTGTGACACAGGCAGAGCAACACTCCTCTGCGGAGCATAGCGCACCCCGGCCCCCAATCTATAAGATGCGGAGGACCCAATTCTGGAACGTGGTCCCTCGCGGCAGTTCCACTCCAGCGGGGAAGGGAGATGACAGACAAATAAGCCGGTAAGAGACGCGACAGGTCCGATGGAGGCAGGCGCCGTGGCTTGAAGTGGAGGAAGGGGACGCGCTGCCTGAGAGAGCAGCTGTTTTCTCCAGGGCGACCAGTGCAGGCCTCGCGGGCCGAGGAGTTGACGTCTGAGCAGGGATGGTGGCGGTGGGGGAAGAGGTACGGAGGCACGAGGGGAGAGCGTGGGCCAGGGCGTCGCTCCGGGGGCCTGGCCAGAGGCCGGAGGAATCGCAAGGAGGCCGCGGAGCTGGGGCGTAGCGAGGGGGGTCTGAGGAGTCAGGGGGTGCCGAGGGGGTGGTCCAAACACGCGGGGTCTCGGGGGCTGCGTGCGAATGCACTCAGGTCTCAGAACGTTCCAGAGGCGAGAACCTCTATCCTCAGAGCGCAGAGAGGTTGATGATTTACCTGAGGCCACACAGGAGGGGGTGAGAGCCAGGTCCGCTGATGCCAGGTGATTCCCCCTGGGCTACACCACCTCTGAGGGGGTCTTCAGTGGAGTTTCTCTGACGCCGTGATCGTGCCCAAGTTCTCCGCCAGCTGGCTTTGATCTTTTTTCCTGATCATTCTACGGTCCCTGGCCCCAGCCCCCCTGGACCCCCTGTATGTATATCTGAGGGACTGGAGGGAAGGACCCAGTGGTATGAGGGCATCAGATGAAGTGACAGCCTAGACTCAGGCCCAACCGAAGGCCAGACCTCAGGCCCGGCCCCCTTCTGGAAAGGCACGAGGTACAATGATGGAGAGAGTAACAAGAGGAACTACCCCGGTCCAAAGTCAGTGTGCTACAGCAGAGGCCAAAGCCGGGGTCCAGGGGAAAGCTGAGCAGACATCAGGGAGGGCTTCCGGAGGGCGGCAGCCCTCGTCCTGCACCTTGGAGGAGGTATAATGTTTCAACAAGTGGAAAAGCCGGAAGTGGGGAGCTGGGGGAGGGGAAGGAGAGTGATAACACCGGGCTATGGCTCCGTCACAGAACGCGGCCACTGCTGCCTGCCCCACAGGTCTGCCCGCCTCTAACGCCAGGCACAAACCGAATGGGAGCGAGAGGAAGGACCCGTCCGTCGCCCAGCTCTCCAACGTGCCCGCGGAGTCCCGGATGGAGGAGCTGACCACCAGGTGCTCCCCGCCCCGTCTTCCTGAGGGTGGCGTTGTCTGGGTAGAGGTGCTTTGATGGGCAAAAGGATGAAGTCCACCACCACCGCGCCCCTGGACTTCTGTTTGCCCAGAAGGCTGATCCTTCTCCGTCGCGGGTTGTAGGCCTGCAATTCAGCCTCTGGCCATCAGGGGGCAGAGAAACTTAGCCGTGACTGGTGACCCCTAAGTCCCAAGAGAAGTTTTATTAAGCATGGGTTGCTGAATCCACTTTTCTCAGTTAAATCTTTTAAGGTCAAATGCAGTGATGAGAAAGGAAGGAGGGGGAACCTCTCCTTGTGCCATCCTTGAGGCGGCCAACATTTGGGGAGCAAACAGGTGCCGGCCGCAGGGCCGCGGGCAGGCCTGGAGAGGAATCCCACAGGGTATTCCCCCAAAGGTCTGTGGGAGGAGGGGACAGGCCAGAGAGAACCCTGGGCCCGAGGAGCAGCCATGCCGTCAGCCCCACACACAGGGTCCTTGGCACACACGTACATCCATGTGCCAGCTCAGACCGCACTGAGCCCCCTCTCCATGTGGTCCAGGCTGGCCATCCAGGTGGAGGAGAATGAGATGCTGAAGGCTGCCCTGGGCAGCGCCCTGCGGGGAAAGGAGGAGGACTTCCGCATGTACCACGAGACCCTGGGCCAGGTGAAAGGGGTCTTCCTGCAGGCCCTGCGGCAGCAGAAGGCGGACAAGCACTAGGACGGTGGCCCAGTGTCATCCCGGCCACACTGGGCAGCCTCAGGCCCTGAAAGGACAGGCCTCTGTCGAAGGATGCCACCCGCTCCCGGAAGCCAACCTGGAGCGGCCCGCTCGCCCCTTCTCCTGGAAGAGGCCCCCCTGCAAGGGCGACAGAGCCAACATGTCAGGCCAAGAGGCCAAGGGAGGAGCCCCGGGCAGATGTGGCTGCGACAGGGAAGGGCCAGCAAGAGCTCTGGGACAACAAGCCAGCTGTGGACTGATGCCGTCCCCCGGGCAGGTGCTTATCGCCCTTGTCCTAGGGCCAGGGGGCCCCCGCCTGCCCACGTGGCTCCATGTGCACAGGAGAGCCCTTGTGCTCGGGGCTGGGAGCACCCCCCAGGCCACCCAGCCCCGCCCCGTCCCTATACCTCTCCCGGCCTCGTGGCTCCATCCGTGGCCATCCCCACGCTCTGCAGACCTGGGGCACCACACTCCAAGCCACCTGTCGGCCCACGCCTCAGGCCTCTTCCTTAGACGCAGACCCTCGGACTTGTAATAATAATGATTCTTTTCACGATCACTGCAGCTCCCAGTGAGTGAGCATCTACGGTAGAGACCTCACCCCATCTAGTCCTCTAGTAACCCAGGGGATTGTCACCCTATTTTACAGATGAGGAAACTGAGGCTCACAGAAAGAAGCTGAGCTAATATTTAACCCTGACCCCAGAAGCCGGGTCCTCCAGTTGAGCAGATGAGCCAGGGCAGCTCCACTCCCAGCCTGCTGCTCCAAGAGGCGCCGCCACGTGCTTCCAGAGGCCGCGGCCGGTGGCGGCTGGTGGCAGGGGGCAGAGGCGGGACTGGGCTGGAGCTGCGGGCAGGAGGATTTTTGAGCCAGTGCGTGCACCACCCTCGCTGCAGTGCAGGGGTGAGCCGGGAGAGCTGCAGCCGGAGAGCCCCCAGGCATGACCCAGACACCCTGACCACGCCTGTGCACATGCAGATACGGACGTACACAAACACCAGGCCCGGGAGCACCGACGGCACGTGCACACGCACACGCACGTGCACCCACAGACAGGGCCGACCCCACACTCAGGCCCCCCACGGAGGCCCACGCGCACGCAGCAGGTGCGTGGCTGTAGACGCGCATTCCCGCGCATGAATGACAGTCCCCATGTCACTGGTGCAGTGGCTCACAAACAGGGGTGCACATACCGGGACAACACCCCTCTCCGGGGGGAGCCCCCCGGGGCTCCTGGGACCCTGTCTGCTCAGGCCCTTCCTCGGGACAGGGCTGTGGAGGGACTCCGTGCCGAACCCCCAGTCAGGGAGCCCCTCACCCTGCATGGGTCGACACTGCCCGGCAGACCAGGGAAGGCCGTCAGGACAAAGACGTGATTCTGATGGATCCCAAGGCCCCTGAGAGGGATGAGCTTTTCTCTGATTCCCGCCAAGCAGAGAGAGAGAGGGCGAGGGCCGGTGCGGGGAGGAGACTGTGTGATTGTGAGGAGTGGGCCCAGCGCAGTCCCAACACCAGGACGATAGCTGGCACCCGCCTTCCCCGGCTGGCTCTGGGGACCCCCGGGATTGTGGGGGTGCAGGCTCTGGCCCTCCGTGGAGTCCCTGAAGGAGGGAAACAGGCATAGGACCAGCCGTCCTTCCTCAGGGTCACCTCAGATGCTGTTCTTCCTGTCTCGGGGCTGCATCTGAGAGAGCAAGGGGCACCCCGTCACAGGGTCCGAACAGGTGGGGGTGAGTGGGACAGAGTTCGTTCCCCATTCACCAACTGTGCGACCTTGGGCAAGTTCTCTGAGCCTCCACGTCCTCATCTGTAAAATGGGGACAATAATAGACCCCTTCCTCCAGGGCTGCCATTGGTGTCAAAGAATAACTCAAAGACATTTAACTGATTATTAGCTTGCTGTTTACTTCTGTACAAGGGACATGTATCGACAGATTGATTTCGGTCCACAGAGATAAAAACAGAATTTATGTCAAAGAAAGGGGGGCAAAGTTCAGTGAGGCATAGTAAATCTAGTTTGCACGTTTTTGGGTAAACCGATCAGCTGGCATCTTGCGGAGATCGGTCTGGGCATTCAGTCCTCGCTTGGGCCAGAGGTGGGTACAAAGACAGCTGTTAACAGTTTGCAGATCCTACGGGCAACCTTGGGAGCTTTGCTGTGGAGCTATGGGCCAGGGGTCCCTGTCGCGTCTGCTGGCACCTGCCATCAGCGCCCCAGCTTGCTTAAACCAGGTCTGCTCCATCCCCGATCAGACCACCTCTTCAGGAGTCACTGAATGAAAAAGTGCCAAGGGCTAGAGTAGCAGCTGGCACACAGAAAGCGCTCAATAAATGTTAGCCCTTAGTACTACCTCTATTAGTGCAACAAGTGCTTATCGAACAGCTCCTCTGCCCCAGGCACAGGGTGCCGGGTGAGTCCCAGGCCCCCGTCCACCCAGCGGCCCGCCATCGGGATCGGCGAGTGCCGACTGCGCGCCAGCCTCTCGGGACTTGTGAGGGACCCCGGGTGAACCTGACTTGCTGCAGCTCTCTCTCTCATGAGCTCCTGGTCCTGTCGGAGAGGCCTGGGAAACAGAGGGCTGTGTGGGGTGGGAGGGTACAGGGTGGGGGTGGGGTTAGGGGTTGCCGAGACAGAATGTGGCACCTCAGAGCCTCCCATCTCCCCTGCTTCAGCTCCCAGGCTCCTTGCCCAGATCTGGGTGGGGAGGGGGCTGTCCACATCTCCCTAAGGTGTGAGTGGGGGAGGGTGGAAGGGGAAGGCCCAGGTGAGCCTGGGAACAGGATTTTTAAAGGAAGGAGGGGTTATCGAAGGGCAGGGTGTCTGAAGGAGCTAGCCCGGGCGGGCCAAGTGGGGAGGGGGGCAGCCTGGTCTGTTCGAGGCAATGCCCGGGGACCCTCCAGAGCAGCACCATCTGTGCCTGGGGCCCTGAGATGACCTTCCCGGCCCCCAGGCAGCAAGAGGGCTGGACACGCCTTTCACAGACAGGGAAACACCCTGCCCAGAGCCACAGGCGGCAGGGGGAGGGGCAAGGGCGGTCAGAGGCCTCACGTGTGGACTCTCCCTAGCTGCACCCCGGGGCGGGCGGGGCCGCAGTCCTGGGTGCTCAGGTTCCCGCACTGACAGGTGAGATCCGGTTGAGCCATGGGTGTGGCTTGGCCACTGTCCCCGTGGGGCCCCTGGGGCACTACAGCTGAGCTGCACAAGGCTGCGGTCAGGCGCAGGCTGACCCAAGCCCCCTCCTCCGAGCCCCCACATCCAGTGTCTAGAACCAGCCCCTCCTCCCCACCTCCTCCCACAGGCGGCCCACCTCCACCACCCACAGGAAGTCCCTGCCTGCCCACCCGCTCTGCACACATCCTGTCTCCTCCGCAGTCCCTGAGCCTCACACACACGCGCAAACACCGTACACACATCACACGCAGCACATGCTGTAGACAACGACATACAACGCAAAACGTGAGCATAGGCCCCACACACGAGCAACACAAAACAATTACACACACACGCAGGATGGTTTCCCCGTGATTTTGCCTCGAACAACAACGACAAAACACCAAGAGATGAAAAGGAGCTCTGCCCCCCGTCTTTCCCGGTGGCTCTTGCAGCTTCTGCATAGTGCCCCCAGGGCCTTGTCCTGGTCTTAACCCAGTCGGCTTCCAGCCGCCGGTTCTGTGGACTGGCCACGCCACCTATCCTCCCAGCGCCCCTCACACAGGGTGGCGCTGACCTTGGCCATCCAGCTCCAAGTCCAAGGGGTCTCCCATGCCCTCCCCTCCTCCTGCCGTCCCCACGAGCCCAGCTCCCTACAGACCCCACTGCGAGGGGGCCACCCGGTGACCATCTCCTGCCGTGTGTGAGTCCTGCCTCTCTGGGTCTCGGGAGTGAGAGGGCTTCTGTCTCCAACGGCCTAGCCTTCCTTCATGACCGATTCAGTAAGCCAAGGCCTCGTCATGCATGGAGTTGTTGAACACCCTGAGAATCCAATATGGCCAGAGCCAGCAGCCTGCCCATTTATGCGTGAGGATCTGAAGCTCAGAGAAGTGGTCGCACCAGCAAGGTGCAGCTCAGGTTCAAGCGAACTGGTTTGATCTGTGTTCTTGACCACAGAGCCAAACCACCCTGTCTGCTTCCCCGAGACGCTCTCTTAGAGTGTGTGCCAGAGTCTCCTTGCTTCTTCCTCTGGGCCAGCATATCTTGGGGAAAAGCTCATGGCCTAAAGGCACTGTGGGACAGTGGGAGTCTCTCCCCCCGCCCCTTCCCAGGCCTTACTCAGGCCCTGGAAGTGCCCTTGTCGGGGGTGGAGAAGCAGCTGCCTCTTCCCATAGTCATACCTGAGCCCAGGGCTGTGGTTGCAATCAACAGGGCCTCCAAGACCTGTCCTGTGACTGATTACAGTCACAAACCTCCATCTGACCCCAGACTCCAGGCTCTGTCCCCCCCCCCAAACACATGTGTGACAAGTCCTCCACTGACTCTGAGGCCATCATCCCAAAGCGGGGCAGGCTATGAGAGGTTCCTGTCTTCTCAGGAGTAGCCTTCAGGATATCTGCCCCCATCGGGTACACTGGGTTGACGCCTTATGAAGGCCACGGTCCCCACCCCAAGCCCTCCCCCAGATTTGTCCCAGTTGGTTCAGGACACTGCTGTCTGCATCCTCCCTGCCATCGAGAGGCTGCCACTCCAAGCACCCACTCAAACCTGGCCAAGTAACCCTGCTCGCACCCCTCCACTTGGGCAGGTCCCCGTGGGGCTAGAGTACAGGGGCCCCCTCAGCCACATGTCTCATGCCAGTTCCGATCCTACTAGACAAGCCAGTCCTCCCCCAGACACTAGTGACTGGCCAGCCAGGACTCTCGGCATGACAAAATGGACCAGGCGAGGAGCTAGATGGTCTGTCCCGGGGTAGCCCTTGGGAGTTCACAGGTAAAGGTGCAGGATGGAGTTCATGGAGATGAGATGAAAACGTGTCCGTGTGTGTGTGTGTGTGTGTGCGCGCGAGTGTGTGTGTGCATGGGGTGGGGGCCACCCAGAAGGCTTCCTGGAGGAGGAAGGGAATCCTGACTAGCAGTGAGAGGGAAGCACAGCCTCTGTGGACCAGAGGAGGCCGGTTGAAGTGAGGCTCAGGTGTCCCAATCTCAGCCACGGGCCCCCTCCTCCCCCCTCCCCACCCCCCTCCAAGATCCTCCCTGCGGCTCCCCGTGGCCAGCAGCTCTGCAGCGCTCGGCTCCGCTCCACTCCGCTCAGCTTCGCTCCAGGAAGGCCACCTCCTCCCTGCCCTCCTCCTCCCCCTTCTCCTGCTGTCACCACTCACCACTCATAGCCTCGAGGGGGTGGGGACCCCAGGGCTGGACACACCCCACCGTGGCCCCAGAGCCCAGCCGGTCGGACAGACACGCAGTCGGACGCAGGACCCTGGAGCCCCGAGGTGGGCAGCGTGCCAGGGTCCCTCTCGGCCTCCTCAAGGTCAGTGCCAGCTGGGGATGCAGCTACTCTGGGTCCTTTAGAACTTCGGAGCCCACCCCAGGCCCCTCATCCCAGACCTCAGGCCCCAAAACAGGCTCTGACCCCAGGTGTCCCTGAGGTAGGCCAGACCAGGGAATGGGAGGACCCCTGTGTCCATGTCCGGGTCCAGGTCCGGGGTTCTGTTGAGAGAGGTCCCGGGCCAGGGACCAGCCCTGGCCCTGCTCACAAGAGGCCTCGCTGGGGACATCCCACACCGGCCATGGGGAGCTAAAATTGGAAAGTGGCGAGTGGGAGGCAGCTGACAAAGCTGTTTCGCGGGCTCTTCACCGTGCTCCGGTTTCAAGCTCCTGCTCCATTAACCTGATCCTTGGGGCCTCCCCACCCCCACCTGGCCCATGAGGAAGCGCCTCAGCCCTCAGGCCGGCGGTGCAGAAGTGAGGCCCAGCAGACCCCTGGTGTGGGCAGGGGCAGTGGACTGTCTTCTCTTATCTGCAGCTCTGGAGGAGAATGCTCAATCCTGTCCCAGTTCCTCCGTGTGACCTTGACCCTGCCCCTCTCTGGTCCCTGCCCCCTCCATTTGTGTAACGGGGAGAATGCTGACTGTGGGGGGCCCAGGAGAGCTGTTTTCATAGTTGGTGAGGGAGATCTGGGAGAGGGTTTGGGGAGGGAGGGAGAAACATGCCAGCTACCTCTTGGCTCAGCCCAGACTGAGAGGGTACTAGGACGTATTCCTTTAATTTGGGCCCTGAGTCCGTTACCCACAGGGTCCTTGGGAAGGTCCTGGGCTAGGCTGGAGCCACATAGGTAGGGAATAGGTGTTAATTGAGGCCCCCAGAATGGACCAGTAGAACTCCTGGGACAAACTAGGCCTGATAGGAGGGAGTGGCTAGGCTCACTTTGAGCAGGATACCGGTCAGCACCTTGGACAGCAGCCAGCACCAGCCTGGTGACCGCCTGACCCCACTCCAACTGCCCCAGGGCAGGTCTTCAAATAGCACAGCCTCCAGCCAGCACCCAGGGCCTGAATACACCGGGCTGGCGGTGTGGCCTCCGACACAGGCAGGGGGCCAGGGACGTGGCAGGCTGGGGCTCAGGGGCTGGTCGGGGCAATGGGGGTCAGTGAGAAGCTGGAGGCTGAATGAGAGAGGTGGAGGCTTGGTGTTGTGGGTCAGACCCGGAGAGGTCACAGAAAGGGAAGGTGTCCCAGGAGGGCGTGGGAATCCAAGAAGGGACAGGGGGGATGGTGGGCTTTTGTCAGGAGCCGAGGGAGGCTTACTGAGGGGGATGGAGACCCCGGGAGCCAGAAACATAATCGAGGTGACGCAGTTGGGGTTTGTCCACTTAAAAGGCACCCGAGGCCTTGGCAGGAGCAGTTTGAGCAGAGGGTGGGGACCTGTCCACCTGCAAGGTGGGAGGCATAAATGCCGGGAAAAGCTAGGATGGGGCGCCAGATGTCGGGGGGGGGGGGCCGGCGGCAGCGCCCTCACTGAGCCTGTCTCCCCCAGCCCCGTGCAGGCTATGGGCATCAAGACAGCGTTGCCTGCGGCAGAGCTGGGCCTGTACTCCCTGGTGCTGAGTGGGGCCCTGGCCTATGCCGGCCAGGGCCTCCTGGAGGCTTCGCAAGGTAACAGCTGGGCTCTGGGCAGGGGGCGGTGGGACCCTTCTCCTGGGGGCCTCGCAGTTCAAACCAGCAAGGCCAGACACTTAGAGGCTCCAGACCCAGGGTATTCCTTCAGCCCTGGGGGCTGGGCTGAGCCAGGTGCAGTCACAGGGAGACACAGACGCAGAGGCACTGACAGAGACTGGGACACAGAGCCAGAGAGAGACAGAGAGAGAGAGAGAGAGAGACAGAGAGAGAGAGAGAGAGAGAGAGAGAGAGAGAGAGAGACACTCAGGTGCTTGGGGAGAACTGGCCCCAGACACACAGTGAGACCCAGAGAGAAGCAGAGGCAGAGAGGAGCCCAGACCCAACCCTTTCCCCCAGGTGGCCTCCCCCTTCGGGGCAGGCATGGGGGAGTGTGTGAGGGGTCCCCCCTCCCTGAGGCCACACTCTGTTCTCAGATGGGGCTCACAGGAAGGCCTTCCGGGAGTCCGTGAGACCCGGCTGGGAATACATCGGTCGGAAGATGGTAGGTCCTCCCAGGGTCCCTGAGTGGCGGACCCCTGGCACATCTCTCTGATCCCGAGCCCTTCCTGACTCCCCCCATTCCAGATGTTCCCATGTAACAGAGGCCTCACGACGGGGAGGGCCTCTGGCTTGAGATTTAGCCCCTCCAGTTTCTCCGCCGGCCCCTCCTGTGTCCTCTTGGGGCCACATCAAGCCCTCCTCCGCCCCCGCCCCACCCAGACCCTGCTCATTTAGGAAATAAATTGAGCTGTGCCTTAGCGGGGGGCTCCAGCACCACCCCTCCCGGGAACAGTGCACTGATGGCGGGTGTCAGGCTGCAGAGGGGGAGCTCCGAGGGGCGGGGCACTTCTCCCGCTGCCCCTCCTCCACGCCTGGCGCTGGTACTTCCCTGGTCCTCCCCTCCAGCCATGGCTCTCCTCCAGTGCACAAGAAGGATGTGGGGGCTGGGATGGTGGGGGGACTCCGACCCCCGCCCCACCGTAACCTGCCCGGGCCTGCCCCAGGACGTGGCCGACTTCGAGTGGGTGATGTGGTTCACCTCCTTCCGCGACGTCATCCTCTTCGCCCTCTCTGGACACGTGCTGTTTGCTAAACTCTGCACGATGGTTGCCCCCCAGGTGAGCATGACCTGAGCCACCCTGGCAGCCCCCCCCACCAGCTCCGCCTAAGCGACAGGGGGCGTGGGGACTCCGTGCCGGGGTCCCACCTCCGTGTGCGTGGACAAGTAAACGAAGCCTTCTCGCTGTCCACAGCTCCGCGCCTGGATGTACGCCGCGTACGGGGCCTTGGCCGTGCTGGGCACGATGGGCCCTTGGTACCTGCTGCTGCTACTCAGCCACTGTGTCGGCCTCTACGTGGCTTCACTCTCGGGGCAGCCTTGGCTCTGTCTTGGCCTCGGCATGGCCAGCCTTGCCTCCTTCAAGCTGGACCCCCTAATCTCCTGGCAGGTGAGAACTGGGGAGGGGCAAGGGTGGAGAGTGCAGGGGTAGGACCCCAAACCTCTCACCCCCTCCAAAGCCCTGGCCTCCCAAGTCTCCCCAAGCATTTCCTTCCCTTTTCCCAGCTGTCTCCAGGCCTTTGACCACGGAGCATCCCTCACCTCCACGGTGGTCACCTCCAGCACACAGGGATGTGTGCAGCTTGGGGCAGAGCCAGGCTGGGCCCCTGTGGGAAGCTGGGTGGGCTTCCCAGAGACCGGGGGCGCCTGGTGAGCTGGCGGCCTGCTCTCTCCCATCCAGAACGGGTTTGTAACAGGCACTTTTGATCTTCAAGAGGTGCTGTTTCACGGGGGCAGCGGCTTCACGGTGCTGCGCTGCACCAGCTTCGCGCTGGAGAGCTGTGCCCGCCCCGATCGCCGCTACTCCCTAGCCGACCTGCTCAAGTACAACTTCTACCTGCCTTTCTTCTTCTTCGGGCCCATCATGACCTTTGATCGCTTCCACGCCCAGGTGAGGGGACTCCCTGTGGGCTCCCAGAGCAGGGCCGGCCCTTCGTCTTTGGACAGGGACGTCTCAGGGCGAGCTGTGTCCCCGCCCTCAGGCTCAACTCCAGGATGAAGCCACAACTCCCTTCCTCAGATCTCAGACTGGGCCACATTTCTCCGCTCAGACAGGGATCCCGGGCTGGAGATGTGTCTCCTCCCTCAGATAGGACTCTCCTCCTGCTTAAATGGGATTCCCAAGATAGGCCTGGGTCTCCCTGGCTGGCTGTGAACCCTCCGGGGTGGCCTGCGTTTCCAGCCTCAGGCAGGGCTGTCGGGATGAGGCCAAGATCTCCCCCACCCTCACACCCCCAGGCCATTGGTGACTCCCCATTGGGACAGAGCCCCTGTGGCAGGGCTTGCCTCCTCAGAGCTTGGCTTCCCCAGGTGAGCCAGGCGGAGCCGGTGAGGCGTGAGGGCGAGCTGTGGCACATCCGGGCCCAGGCGGGCCTCAGCGTGGTGGCCATCATGGCCGTGGACATCTTCTTCCATTACTTCTACATCCTCACCATCCCTAGTGACCTCAAGTTTGCGAGCCGCCTCCCGGACAGTGCCCTCGGTGGGTGTGCAGGCTCTAAAACAGAGATGGGGAGATGGGGGCTGGGCTGCCACCCCAGAAAGACAAACCCTCTGTATCTGGGTCAGCTGGGGGAGCTGACACCCCGAGAGGGTACAGCACCTATCCCAGGATGGAGGGGTTGGGGTGGGGGGGAGGGCTTAGTTTTTTAAATGGTGGGACTTGTTAGCTTTGGATCAGACAGAGTCCTCCTCACTTCACTGGGGCGATGGCTGATTTCCATGACCCCACGGGGTCTCCCTGGGGCGACCAGTGCCCAGGAAGTGGGCGGTGGGATCTCCATGGGGGAGGGGCGCTGCAAGGACCTCCTCCAGGACTTGGGGAGATCGTGTGGGAAGGGGAGGGCTGGGCTCAGTGTGCCTCGCCAGGATTTGCGTGCCCGGGGAGGGGAGGCCAGCGCAATTCCTCCCCCTCCCCCCGCCCCGGAGAAGTGACGCCGTGCTGTCCCCAGCGGGCCTAGCCTACTCAAACCTGGTGTACGACTGGGTGAAGGCGGCGGTCCTCTTCGGCGTCGTCAACACCGTGGCGCGCCTCGACCACTTGGACCCACCCCAGCCTCCCAAGTGCATCACAGCGCTCTACATGTTCGCAGACACGTGAGTGGGGGCGGGGCGAGTATCGGGGGGGACACGCCCCTGGGGTCCCCACCTCCCCTCGGCCTCTCCCCCCCGCATGGCCCAGGGAGCCCCGTTCCCGGCTGATTCGCACCTCTGCCCACCTCCCACAGGCACTTTGACCGTGGCATCAACGACTGGCTTTGCAAGTGAGTCGGGGTGCGGTGGGGAGATGCTCACAGCCATCTTGCCAGGTGTCCGAGCAGGGCAGTGCAGAGATCCGTCCACATTTTGAAAGATGGCCGCTGGGCCAGAGGAAGCAAGGAGGGCAGCGAGGAGGTCGTTGCCGAGGTCTAGGCGGAGTCTTAGAAGTGAGAGAAATGATTGGAGTAGAGACACACAGCAGGTGGCGGGACACGACTTGGCCATGAATTGGGGTATCAGGGAGGAGAGGGCGATGACTCCCAGATTGCTATCGACAGCCTGGGGAAGGGTGGCGGGGCAGTGTCCAGAAAGGAGTTTCATGTGAGAAATGTCTGCTTGGAATCTGGGAGACATCACTGTGGAGGTTCGGGGAGGTGGTCGGGTCAGGGGTCCAGAGAAGTCTGGAGGACTGGTGGAGCTCTGCGCATCGTGGGTGCGGGCGGCCTTTAAGCCTTAGGAAAGGAGAGAAAGTAGAGTAAGCAGGGAAGGGAGAGCTGAGATCCGGCCTGGAGGAACTCTGGCTCTGGGGAGAAGTAAGAGCCAGCAGAAAGGACTGAGGGGAGTGACCACGGGAGCAGGGGGCAAGTCAAGGCCCTACGACGCCCTGGAACTAAGAGGAGACCATCCGGGCGCGGTAGAGGCAGCTGGGTCAGATGCGGCTGGGGTCAAGGACGCTAGAGACGACGCTCGTGTTGGCGGCCTGGAGGTGTTCAGCCTTTCGCTGGAGGGGCAGAGGCAGGTGAGCAGCGAGAGGAAACTGAGGGATTGCAGGGGAATTCCTGTGGGGACAACTCCTGGTGCCGATGGGGAAGACAGAGGAGTGGCTCGAGGAAACAGTGGGGCGTTCTAAAGACAGGAAGTAGCGGAACACGCTTGGGCGCTGGCAGCAGTTATTCCACAGAGAGGAGAAGCTGGTGATGCAGGAGAGAGGGGTGATGGATGGAGCGAGGTCCCTGAAGAGGGAGGAGATGGCTTCAGGACGGTGAGGAGGAAGGGAAGCCAGAGTGACACAGAAGGATGGCAGGTTACGGTGGAACGGTGAGGGGTTCCACCTGAGGGCTTGGGTTTTCTCCAGGAAGTAGGAGGCAAGGTCGTCAGCTGAGAGATGCAGGGCTGGGCTCATGCAAGGAGGTAGCATCTGTGTGGCCTCCCCACTCCTGCCTCGGTCCCCCCATACGTGGCAAGGGGAGATCAGGTCGGAGTAGTCACTACACGCCCTGGGAGAGGAACCTTAGCATCGAGAGCCCAGGCGGGGTCGGAGATAGTGGATTTATTGACTCCGATACTTGAAAGTGTGAGATTTTCCCCAACAGCACTTAGCTTCTTAGGCGCAGAAAGTGGGAGACTGGGCTCTCCCAGATGCGTGAGAAGAAGTGAGGAAGAAGGGGTTGTAGGTTATTTATCATGATGACTCACTGTTAAGGATGGGAGGGGTCACAAGAGGAAGGGTGGGTGTTGATGAAACTGGAGAACTGGAGCTGGGGGACCAGGTCAGGAGGGGCTGGGCGGAGAATGGTAATTAGGAATGAGTGAAATTTCAAGTGTGACAAAGTTGGGGTGTAGCCACGGCAGTGGGTGGCTGAGGCGGAGTGGAGAAGAGACCACCGGAAATGAGGAGGTCAAGGGTCTTCTACTGAGTTTATTTAACAAATATTTATTAAGCACCTACTATGTGCCAGGCACTGTTCTAGGCACTGGGGATACAGCCGTGAACATGGCAAAGACCCTGAACTCATGGAGCTTACAGTCTAGTGGGGGAGAAACAGACCATAAATAGGTAAACAAACACATAAGTAATTTCAGAGAGTGGTCAGCATTAGGAAAAAAAAAATAAGAAAACAGTGTAATTGGATAGAAGCTGCCCACAGGATAGGAGGTTTTTCAGTAGAGATCTGCGCAAGCCTGTGAGATGACATTTGAGCTGAGACCTGATCCACGAGGGACTCTGGGGAAGAGAATTCGAGGCAGAGGGGACAAGTGCAAAGGCCTTGAGGTGGACGCCGGCTCTGTGTGCGCGACAGGCAGAGGCCAGTAAGGCCGGAACAGAACGTGGTGAATGCGAGCGAGAGTGGTGGGCTCCGAGGTCGGTCGGGGAGGCAGGCGGGCACCAGAACGTGGGGTCAGCCGTAGCAGGAAGTTGTGTTTATTCTCATAGTCATGCGGAGCGGCTGGGGGAGGGTTTGGTTGTGGAAGTTACACTCTTAAAGGGAGCCTCTCGCTGCTGTGTGGAGCACTGGAGGTAGGGGCCAGGGGCAGAAGCAGGGAGCCAATTTAAGAGACTTGCAATAATCCGTGTGAGAAGAGAAGGCTGGTCGCCTGCACTAGGATGGCGGCAGTGGCGGTGGAGAGCCGTGTGGCCGGGACCGAGTGGAGCCCATCGGATCTGCCGGCTCGGATGTGGGCGGAGAAGGGAAACGGGAATCCAGCTAAGGCTTCTGGCAGTGCCATTAACTGATGTGGGGATGAAGCGGGTTTGGGCAGAGCTGGGGGAATCAGTCGTGCAGGCGGGGTGTCTGGAGACAAGTGGCCATAGCCGTCGGGAGGAGACTGGGCGAAAGACACAGATGTGGGGCTCGCCGGCATAGAGACAGCTTTCAGCCTTGGGTCTGGATGAGATCATTTGGGGACAGACTGAACCTAGCTAGAGAAGGTACAGAGTTCCAGGCCGAGCCCTCCGCATTTTGAAGTTGGGAAGAAGAGCAGACCCCTGAGGTTGGGAATGTCGAATGTGCCAAGCGATGGCATTGAGGAAGGCTGTCCCTGTCACGTGTCCTTGGCCCACTCCCCTTTCTGCCACCGATTTCTTCTCCCACCTTTCCCACAGGTATGTCTATGACCATATTGGTGGGGAACACTCTGCGGTGATCCCAGAGCTGGTGGCCTCAGTGGCCACGTTTGCCATCACCACTCTGTGGCTTGGGCCTTGTGATATTGTCTACCTGTGGTCAATCCTTAACTGCTTTGGCCTCAACTTTGAGCTCTGGGTACAGAAGCTGGCAGAGCGGGGGCCCCTAGCACAAATTGAGGTGAGCACGCGAGGTCTGGGGCTGGAGGTGGCTGGGTCACTGGAGGGGGTGGCACTGCTGGTCTGTGGAGGCTTCCAGCCACACTCAGCCCCCAGTCCCGAACTCTGTCACCACTATCCTCCTGGGTGCCGGGACGATGGCTTACCCTGTGGGTACCTGGTCCCCTCTACCTCCTATGGGGTGCAGCATTCAGGCGTTCCTGTGTTGGTCGGGCCCTGCCCTCTCTCCAGACGTCAGTTTCCCATCTTTAGCAAGGAGGGAGCGCTGACCAGGGACCCTCAGAGATGGGCACACCCCCAGGACCTCTGAGCACCCATGTCCTCTTTCCCCTGGACCTCTGCCGCACTGCCCATGCTTTCCTGAACCGGGCAGGCCTCGCTGTCGGAGCAGATGTCTCGCAGGGTCCGGGCCATCTTTGGGGCCATGAACTTCTGGGCTCTCATCATGTACAACCTTGTAAGCCTGAACAGCCTCGAGTTCACAGAGCTGGTCGCCCGGCGCCTGCTACTCACAGGTGAGGGGCAGAAGGGCCGGGATACAGAATGCGTCAGGAGTTCACCTTGAGGACTGTGACCTTCTGAAATGCCCCCACCCCACCCCATTCCCCAGTGACTCAGCAGGAGGGGCCAGTCCGAGGGGGAGAGGCGTGGGGGCAAGAGAACAGTCACCAAGGCGGGTGCTGCTCCCAGACATCGACGACCTCCTCCCTCTAGGGTTCCCCCAGACCACACTGGCCGTCCTGTTTGTCACCTACTGTGGCGTCCAGCTGGTGAAGGAGCGAGAGCGAACCCTGGCGCTAGAGGAGGAACAGGAGCAGGACAAAGAGAAGCCGGAGTAGGTGGGAGGGGGAGCGGGGACGGGCTCCGCTCAGCTATTCCTGGGCCCCGGCCCGGGCCAGACCACATGGGGCCCGGCCGAGAGAATAAAAGACTTTTCTACCACAGTGTGGCTGCTCCCTGCCCTCTCCCCCAGCGGTCTCCTGGCTCCTTGTCTGTCCGTGCTGGATGAGGAGCTGGAGGTTCCGGGCCTCAGGGGGAGGGGTCGAGCTCGTGGTGCACAGAGTGTGGAGGAGACACCTAGGAGAGGGCAGAGACCACTAACCCCCCCCGGGTGACCCGACGGCTGGACACCGAAGCCCTGACTCTGCAAACTAGCTGGTCGCTGACTCTTGGGGCTCCTGATTCCAGACCCTGAGCTGCTTGCTCAGAAGGCACTTTATTCTTCTTACGGAAGGAGACTTTATCTATGCTGCAGGGAGCACTTGATGGGGACACTTTCCACCTGACAGGCAAGGAGTAAGTCCTGTGGGAAATTTACCAGCACACACAGCCAGGCGGGGGCTGGGCCCGGCCGCAGCCCGGGACATCTCCCTGTAGTTCCGGCTCATGGACCAAGAACAGGGGGATATGGAGACACTGGAGAGGCCTAAAGGTCCTCGTCCCTGGCCCGAGGCTAGGACGGGGCAGCTATTGCCTTCCCTGGCGGAAGCAGCCACGCGGTCACCACGACAGGTGGACTCAGGCCTCCCCCAGCCTCCTCCCTGGAGCCCCAGGAAGGCGCAGCCTGTGTGGGCCACAGGTCGGGAGGGGTGCTTAGTTCAGAGCCTCTGGGCTGGTCACACCTTGGTCAGGCGCAGCACGTTGAGGCGCACAGGCAGGAACGTGGCGCCCGTGGCGTAGGGGATCTCCCGCAGCACGCCCTCCCACTTCTTCTCGTCCTCATTGTATCTGGGGGCGGGAGCGACAGGGAGCTTGTGTGGGGCCCAGCAGGAAGGAGTACCTGGGCGCACTAGCCCCACCCCCGAGAAGTAGCCCCTCACCCCAGCCTCACCCCATCTGTAGGAAGGTCTGCCCCTGGAGAATTCCTATGCTCTGGGAAAGGGAGCCCCCACAAGGCCCGCCCCCAGAGAACCCCCACCCCACACTCCAGGAAGGGCCACCTTCCTCCAGGCAGTGGACATTTCCCCCACTCTCCTTCTCTGGAGAATTTCCCTACTCAGCACTCTAAGAAGTGCCCTCAATTCCCACTCTCCAACAGCATTGCTCCCTAGGGGCTGCCTGCAACAGTGGGACCTTTAGTTAAAGGTTCCAGAGAAGGTGCCCCAGGTGGCCAAAACTGCTTCCCGCCCTCCCCAGAAACGACCAGCCACGGAAACCAAGGGCTCTGCAAAGCGGGAGTCCAGCACCCTCTCAGTCCTGGCCCCAGCTCCCTGGCGCAGAGCAAGCACCCAGGAGGGAAGGGAGAGGAAAGGCGTGGCAGCCTCTTAGGGCCCCTCCGTTCCTGGGGCCTGTTTCCCTGGGTCTCCGTTGTGCCACGAGCTTGGGGTCAGTTCCTGACTGTGAAGCTGTTGAGGCCCCACAGTGGGGCATGGTGCCATGCATGCAAACCCAGACATTCCCAGCCAGACGGGAGAGAGCTGGGCTGGGCTGGGCTGGGCAGGGAGTGTTTGCTGTCCCTTCTCCACAAGACCCCCTGGAAGAGGGACCAGCTCCGCCCCCACACGGGCCTGCCAGGTGCTTCGGTGCCCCGCCATCAGCCTTTCTCATGATTCCCTCTCCCCTCCCTGGGGCCAGGCTCACCTCCAGATGTCGTTGAGCTCTGTGGGGACCAGCTCCCCAGACTCAGTCTCCAGTGTGGCGAAGCCGCCCAGGGCGTAGAGGGTGCCCGCCAGGCTGAGCAGGCTGAGCGAGCTGCGCTCCTGCGGGAAGGCCTCGAAGGGCGCCCACCTGGCGGGGAGGTGGCGAGGAATGCATCACCTTGGGCCTCAGCAAGCCCAGTGGCTGTCCTGCCCGCCCGGTGCCTGCAGCTTTAGCTGTACCCCTCTGAAATCCGAATCCCAGGCTCCCGGCACCACCTCCTGTTTCTTGACCCTCTCAGGAATGCCCGGTGCCCCTGCCCGGGCCTGGGTGTCCTAGCCCGGTGGCCCTCCCCCTTCCTTCTGGTCGCCACTTCCTTCCCCCTTCTTCTGTGCCTCCCACTTCCCTACACCATGTCTTTGTCATTCCATCCAACCTGCCCCCTAACCCACCCTGGATCGCCCTCATCTTAGTAAAGCTCAGATGTGAGCTTAAAACCCGTCAGAGACATTCCGCCGCCTCCAGGATACAGTCCTTCAGCCCTGCTTGCCGCCTCCCCAGCCCCAGGACGCCTCCCTGACCCCTCGCCCACGACACTCCATCCAGCTGGAGCCGTGGCCTTTCCACCAACGGCCCTGCCTTTTTCTCCTAACTGCCTGGGCACCAGCTTTCCTTGGCCAGGCCCATCTGTCCCCGACTCGTCTTTTGTTGGCTGTGAACCACTGGCCCACCAGCTGATTTCTTCTGGGCCTCCCAGAGCAAGGCAGCCTGGTCACTGCTGCATCCCTAGTCTCTGAATGAGGCACCTGGCATCTCCTGCCCCATTCCCCGGGGCTCTCTCCTGCACACCAGGCTGGCCACAACCCTTGCCCCACCCTGTGGGGGACGCTCACCTCACTACTGACCAGGGGAGAGGGGTTATTGGTTATTTCTGTGCGGCTGTCTGAGCTCAACCGCAAAAGACCCCAAGACAGGGGCTATGGTGCCCGCGGGCACAGACACAGAGAGGGCTGGCATAGACCCAAAGCAGTGAGGCCCTTGGTCCCTGGCTGTCCTGCCTGGGGGAGTCGGGGGAGAAGCAGGGCTGGCAGCCATACTTGTTGTCTGTGATGCTGTACACCTCCGCTGAAGTGGTCAGCCCTGTGTCTGTGACCCCGGCAGCCACAAAAATGCGGCCGTCGTGGATGGTGGCCCCGAAGAGTGATCGGGCCGTCTGCATGGGCGCCAGCTCCTTCCACTCGAACTTCTTAGGGTCATAGACACACATCTTCTTCAGGCACTTCCTGTGGGGCGGGGTGGGGGGCCGTGCGTGAGAGAGAAGCAGCAGAAACGGAGGCGCCCCTCCCTGGGCCCCGTTGCTCCCGGCCGCCTCCCAAGGCAGCCAGGACAAACGGCCTCGGGGAGATTCTGCTCCCTTCCCAGTGTGCGACCCTGCTGCCGCCTGCTGGAGCCTCACCTGTCGCTGCCTTTGCCGCCAATGACGTAAACAAGGTCCATATGCGAGAGCACCGCGTGGCCGTACACGGCATAAGGCAGCGGGTCCGATTCGCCCCATTTGAACGACCTGGAGGGGAGGGGAGGCGGGTAGCGCTCGCGCTAAGTCCCTGTCGGCCCCACCTCGCGCGTCTCCGTCGCATTACCGGAACGCCCCAGGGCTCTCCTTTGCTCGCTCCCGCCTCTCCTGCCAACCCTCCCGTCCCCACCCCGCTCCCCGGCCCCGCCTCCGCCCCAAGCCTGGGGCTCTAACTAGTCCCCTCGCCGCGCCCCGCAGGCAGTGCAGGGCCGTTCCCCGGCCTCCGGCGCCCGCCCGCATCCGCGCCCCCGCCCCCGGGCCGGCCCCGCCCCCCGCCGGCGCTCACAGCCGGTCGTAGCACATGACCGAGTCCAGGCTGCGCTCGCCGTCCTTGAGTTCCCGGCCGCCGACCACGTAGATGGAGTTGAGAGCCTCTCCCAGGCCGAAGAGGCAGCGCGGCGAGGGCAGCGGCGGCATCCCCAGCCACTCGGAGTCCAGATGGTCAAACTGCGGGCCGGGCGTCCAGTCAGTCAGCTACCGCCCCCCACGCCCCCAGCCCCTAGCCCCAGCCGCGGCTAGGCCTCCTCTGGCCACCCCTGGACACAGAGGAGTCCGGGCCTCCGGGTTGGGGCAGCGCAGCCTGGAGGAGGCTTCTGAAGACAAGTACCCCTCCTCCCACCAGGCTGACAACAGCCTAGTCCCCCACCCCGAACCCCCACACAGGTAGGTGCCCAGACGTCACCATTATTATAGCACCTTGGTGGGGCAGCTCCACACCGCGCCTCCGAGAGGGCGGCCGGTTGTGGCCCTGGCCCTTCCCCAGGACAACTCCTGAAGTGACTGAGACCCGCCTGCCCCTGTTCTCCACCCCACCCGACTGCACAGAAAACCCTGGTACAGCTCCGCCGCTCACCCCTTAAGATCTACAGCGTGTAAGTCTGTGGCCCCGCCCTCCTGGGCGGTCTTATGATAGCACCGCTAGCTGCGCACCTTTCGGGAAAGTTTTCTGAGGGCTGAGCACTTTATAACCACCATTTAACCTTCAATCAACCTTACAAGCAGGAAGAACACTGTCCCCATTAGCAATCAGAGGCCCAGAGAGAACAACGTGTCCACGACGTGCCTTGCCTGGTAACCGGCGGAGCTGCCCCTCCCCCCACCCACCAGGAACCTCCTCAGCTTAAACCTGGCGCCGAGCTGCCCTCACCCCTTGCCCACCTGCTCAGGCCTCACCGAGTGCACCACTCACTAGGCTCATTCCCGTCTCTGTCCTTTGCTCACCATTCCCCAGCCAGAAACAGCGCCACCTTCCCCCTCCATGTCCCCAAATTCCACCCGACTGCCAATGCTCAAACCCACAAGGCCCGTCTCCATTTCTGTCCTCTGAGAGCCCACTGTTGCACTGCAACGTGGACTGGGCATCCCGCTCTCCTGGTCCTTCCCGGGCCTCAGTTTCTTCATCTGTACAATGGGAGGACTAGGAAGGAGGGTTCCTATGTCTGGGACAATCGGTTCCACTCCAGTCCTGGCCTCATGCAAAGGCCCTGGCCAGGACCCCTACACTGACCTTGCTTCTCCTTCTCACTGTGCCTGACCCGAACCCTGTGCAGAGCTAGGGCCTCCAACACATCAGACCATCCCGGGGCCAACATCCCTCTGTAACTGAGACACCAAAGTCATACAGCTCATTGTAAACTGCTTGTGTCTTCAGCTTCCAGGCAGTGGCTGTCCGCGAACCTCCCTGGTCTACATCTCACCCTAAACCCACAACATTCCCCAGGAAGGAGACACAGGCCTCTCCTGAGCCCCAAAGGTGACCCCAGTGCCCAGGGCTCAACACTGTCCACCCCCTCCCAGGGCTGGCAAGGACCTGCAAGAAGTAAGCACTCATGGGGTCCTCTTTGTCGTCCTCGTTGTAGAAGAGGCCCCCAGCCACGAAGACCTGGTTCTCCTTGGTCACCAGGCTGACGTGGTTCTTGGGGATCTGGGTGGAGAGCGAGGCACAGTAGCACTCATTGGCCGCCGGGTCATAGGCCACGGCGCCCTCCTCGCTGATCATGAAGATGAGGTCTTGCAGGAACATGCCGAAGCGCAGGGTGTCATTGAGGATGCCGGGTAGGACCCGCTCGGCCTCCTCCTCAGCCTCCTCTGCCTTGGCTTCGCCTGTGCCCTTGTCAGCCGCCTTGGCCCCAGAGGCCTCCTTCCCCTTCTCCTTCTTCTTCTTGCGCAGCACGGTGAGGCGGCCCTCGTGTGCATCCTTCACCATCTGCACCTTGCGCAGCAGCTCGGGCTGGGCCCGCACGAGAGGGTGGCGCTCCACGCGGCTCTCCAGGAAGGAGCGCGGCAGCAGGCGGCAGCGCACACTCTCGAAGACCGTGGGCAGCGCGCGCTGGCGATCGGCCTGCGCCTGCTTGTCGCCGCTGCCTGCCCACCGCATCACCGCCTCGAACACGGCCTCCTCCTTCTCCACGTTGAGGCCGTCGCTGGAGATGATGGCGATGAGCTCGTCGGCCGAAAGCCCGAGGAAGTCGGCGTCGCGCGCCACGAGCGAGAAGCGCGCGCAGATGAAGTCGCGGGCGGCCACGGCCAGGCGAGCGCAGTCGAGCAGGAGTCCGAGGCGGAAGACCGCCAGGCAGTTGGAGAGACACAGGCGCTTCTGCAGAAAGGACACGCAGATGGTGAAGATGGACGGGATCTGGAAGCGGTGCGCCGCGGCAAACAGATCTTGCACGCTCGCCTCGTCCAGCGCTATCTCCGACGTGTACAGGTAGTGCAGCACCTGGGACACCACGTCCGGGGACACCTCCTCCAGGCGCAGCTCGCCCGCGCGCTCTGGCTCGGCCAGGAAGCGCGCCCGGAAGTAGGGACTACAGGCGGCCAGCACCAGGCGGTGGCACGGGAACTCGCGCTCGCCCACCCGCACTACACAATCCAGGAACTTGCCGTGGTCCAGCATATCCTTGAGCCCGTCCTGCAGGAGCGTCTGCTGGTACAACCGCTGCTCCTCTGCCTGCTCCAAGCTCAGCGCCATGGTGGGTGGCCAAGGGTGCAGCGACAGTCCAAGGGCCTCCTCTGTCCTCCCTGCTTTCCTGCCGGGTCGCGCTCTGTCCACGCAGCTGTCTTCGTGGGGCTATATATAGAGGTGGACCTGGCCCTGTAAGGCGAGCTGCCTGGCCTCCTGCATATGACGTGGAGGGGACAGCTGGGAAGAGGCCCCCTTCCAGGGCAGCCTTGACTCATGGGAGCAGAGTGGGGTGTCTGGGCCCTCCCGGGAAGATGAGGGCCTCATCGCCTCATTTCTAAATGGAGCGCAGCATGCCTTGGTTGGGCAATGCTCCTGCGGGAAGCGGATGCCCCAAGTTCTGCCCTTCAGTTCAGGGAGGGGCAGGCATTGGAGTCCCACTTCCCAGTCTCCCTTACTTCATCCCTTCTGAGACACTCTATCCAGGTGCCTCTATCTTTCTCCCTGGAGTACATCTCACTCCAGCCACCCCTGGATACGGTGTGCTTGGGGTTTGTGCTCAGTGAACTTGAGCATGACATTCACTCTTTGAGGACCTAATTGTCCCACCTTTAAAATGGGAACTTCTTTCCCATTTTGGACTGTGCTGGAAAGCGAGAGGGTGCCTTAGGTAAACAAGACCACCACTTTCTTGTGGAGCCTAGGGCAGATCAGATCTCTCTGTCGAGCCTCAGTTTCCCTTCCTACCCAATGAGGAGGTGGAGGAATTTGACTCTGAGAGCCTCAGGTCAGTACAGGAGGCTCGGAAGCACTGAGGTTCTGTATTCTTGCGAGTACGCAGTCATGAGGTTTTAACATTGCGTCTAGAAAATTAATTTCCGAGAATTCGACTATTCTAGGTGTTTAAACCCCCGGGGTTTTAACATTGTGAGGGACTGACATTCTTGATCTTAGTGTTCAAAAAGTGACACTTGAAGACCTTAATATTCTAAGGTTTTATCTGTCTATAATTATCGATCTTGGCCCATACTAGGCTTGGCTCTGTCAACCATCTAAGGGGTCAGGGTAGAGGCCCAGGACAGCCAGTCCCCACGCCCATACTGCTTTGGACTCCTGACCACCCCGACCCCCCTTCAGACACACGCAACAACCTCAGCCACTGAGATTAACTTGTTCCCAAAGTGCCAGAGGCTGCAGCTGTGGGTTAAATTTAGCCCCCGAGACGCTGGTGTGAACTCTTATGGGGCATTCTCCCATCATTCCTCTGAGTCACTTGTTTATAACCACGGCCTTGGGGGTGGGGGTATTGGAGTAGCAACCTCAGGCCGAGCCAGGACTGAGTCACCTCCGCTTTTGTGATCTCAGCAATGTCACTGCCTTTCCCTCCTGAGCAACGAACGCATCTGACCATCACTCGCCCATCCCGCCGCAGGCAGGTCCCAGAGGGCATGGCACTTGGGAAGGTCCTGGGGCGGTCCTGCCCATCTTTCGGAAAGGATGAGGAGGGCCAGTGGTGGGCTTCCAACCCAGCCTCGGACTGCAGGACACTTCCAAAAGTCACTGTCAGTCAGGAGACCAGGCTCTGAAAGGCTCAGACTTGGCCAAATCACACAGCTGGCAAGTGGCCGAGCCTGGATTCAGAGCCGATCTGCCCACCTCCAAAGACTGTAGGAATGAATGCCTTCCTACCTTGCTGCTTCCCACGAATTAACAAAAAAAGTCCGCTAATTGTAGTCTCTCTTTCCAAAGGCCAAGACGGGAGGTTCCAACTGAACAATTAACTTATATTTATCAAATGACTCCGTGATGTATTTTTAGATTGTGACAAATCTGATAGTGCTCACTCCCTACCAGGTATTCCACTAGAATATTTATATGTGGCTCGTTCATTCATCGAGAACCTACTGTGCACTGTTTTAACTCCCGAGGATTCAGCAGTGAACACATCAGTCAAGAATTCTGGTCGTAACGGAGCTTACATTCACCCAGGCAGGGGGGCGGGGCAGGGAAGAAAGCAACAAACAGTTATATGGGATGTCAGATGATGATAACTGTTATGGAAACAAATAGCAGAAAAGGAGGTATGGGGAATGGCAGGTGGGGGGCGGTGAAAATTTTAAATGGAGTAATCAGAATGGACTCACTGCAAGGACTACATTTGAGCGGGTTCGAGCTGTGGGAGAGGAGGATTTCAGGCACGGGAACAGCTCGAGCAAAGGCCCTGAGGCAGGAGAGCGCCTGACACACTCCAGGAATGGCATGGAGGCCAGTACGGCTGCAGCAGTGAACGAGGGCGTGCGTGCATAGGAGGAGATGAGGGCAGGGAGCTAAGGGCGGCGGGGACCAGGCAGGACCACGTCCAGAGGGGATGACGTTGGGTTTCCCCTCAGTGAAATGGGGAGCCGCTGTTTCTTTTTAAACTATAATTGTGGAAAATGCATATATCTATACAAAAGTAAAATAGTACATTGACGTCCCGTGTACTCACACCCCCATTTCAACAACCGTCGATTCATGGCCGGACCTACGTGATCTCTGCCACACCCACTCTGTCCCTTACCCAGGGAGATGCCCCAGGGTAGGATGTGGGTATAGGACAGAGAGGGAGAAAGCATCACTCCACTGCTTTTCATTGAATCGAAGAAAAACGTCACCTCACTTCATCCCTTTAACCTTCACTCGTTTCATCTTCACACCAAAATTATGAGGTAGGTATAATTTTCCCCATTTTACTGACACTGAAATTTACATGGCCGGCAAATAGGAATCAGTCGTAGGTTGCTTTTAAACAGCTTCCTCGAGGCATAAGTGACGTCCAATGAACTGCATGTGCGTAAAGCACACAATCCGATCCCTTTCGACGTGTGTCTATACACCTATGAAACCAACCCCACAATCAAGATGGAGGACAGACCCCTCAACACGAGTCTCCTCGTGCCCTTTTGTAATCCCTCCCTCATCTTCCCATAACACCCCCAGCCCAGACCATCACTAATCTGCTTTCTGTCACTGTAATTCGTTTGCATTTTCTAAAGTTTTATGTAAGTGGAACCGTATAGTGTGTTCTCTCTCTCTCTCTTTCTTTCTCTTGCTCGCTCGCTCCCTCTCATTCTCTGTCTTCGACTTCTTTCACTCAGATAATTATTTCGAGCTTTAACCAGGTTGTCTACTCATGTTCTGCCTTCATTAGGAATCGTAGCACATCGCAAGGCTTATTTAAGAGAAATGCCAAGCGAAATTTTTCAGAAAATTTACACTCATTGTGCCAAGGTCAAAGAACCCCTTGCAAATGTACCGAAAAACACAACACAGTCTGCAACCCTCCTTGGGTGAGCAGGTCTCACCCAGATATAGGGTCTGGACTGTGAATTAGCTGTTGAGGATTTGCTTGAGTAGCCACGCTCCATGTCCATATGTGGTAGACAAAGTCACATTGGGTGGTCTTCTCCCACCTCCCAAATAGCCTTCCTATGTTGTTTGGGACAGGTCCCACATCAGTGGTCCTTCCCCAAGGTAGAAACCAGAACTTATTTCCCAGCTTCCCTGGCATCTAACATCCCAAAATCAAAGAGAGAGAGAGAGAGAGAGAGAGAGAGAGAGACAGACAGACAGACAGAGAGACAGAGAGACAGACAGAGAGAAAGAGAGAGAGAGAGAGAGACAGACAGAGACAGAGAGACGGACAGAGAGAAAGAGAGAGAGAGAGAGAGAGAGAGAGAGAGAAAGGGGAGTTTCAAAGAAATAAATCAATAGCTAATGCCTTAAAACTGAAAAAAAAAATCAGGAAGCAGTGTTGGAGGCGTACTTTTTCTGATTCTCAAAGTAAAACTGAAAAATACCAGCTGATTTGGAACTGGTTGCCTGTTCAGAGTTGGAAAGGAGAAGGTGCAGGAATCCACGCACTTATTTTTTATTTTTTTTAAGAGTCTTCTATAAATATTTTGTTTTTAAACTACATCCAAGTAAAACTTTAATTAAAAAAAATAGGCATTTCCCCAAGAATTCTACAGAAAACAGCGCTGCATGATGCTGGGCTGGTGTGTTCACAGCATGCACTGGTCTTGCCCACAGCCCGGGAGCGGCGGACACTATGGAAGGGTGACCCGTCTAGGGAAGACTCAATTACGGCACCAGCCTCTGACAGGATGCAGCACACACTCTAAACCTGCGCCCAGGACACACGGACGCGGGATGCCTGGGTCCCAGAATCAGGATGTGGGGTAAGAGAGGAACCCTGCTCTCTCCTATAGCCCGCAGCTCAATCACAGGACTTAGTTCCTTGTTCTTGCGTCTTGGACTCTGCTGACTGAGAGGCCACGGTATCTCAGGGAGGATTGTTTTCATGGGGACTCGATTCTATTTCCGTTTGGTCGGAAGCCGAGACTGCCACTGGCCTGCGACATGGGGCTCTGCGCCCCTGGAAGAACAGGCGAAAGAAGGAGCCTTTGTGTGGACTAGGGTGACGGGTCCTGGCCTTCCAGGGGGAATCTGGTTGCTGCCTCCCAATGGGGGGAGGAAGCACATCTGGAACCCAGGGACCCCCTTGAGTGGTTCCTGCTGCCCCATACTGAGAGGTAGAAGACAATGGAATATACATTATGCAGCCATATAAAGGAATGAAATAATGAAACATGCGACAATATAGATGAACCTTGAAAACATATCAAGCGAGAGAAACCAGACACAGAAGGCCGCGTATTCCGTTTATGTAAGTATCCAGAATGAGGAACCCATAGGGATGGAACACAGATCGGTGATTTCCAGGGGCCGGGAAGAGGGAAGATGGGGAGCGACTGCTTAGTGCTTGTGGGGTTTCCTTTTGGGGCGATGAACATGTTTTGGAACTAGAGAGAGGTGGTAGTTACACAGCGTCGTGAACGCACCAAATGTCACTAAAGTTTATTTTTAATGTCATTATCATTCACTTTAAAATGGTTAATTTGATATAATGTGAATTTCATCTCAATAGAAAATTGGAAAAAAAATAAATAAGTGAGCCACTAGAGCAACCTCGTACAGGACCTCCGGGGGCTCCTCTTTTTCAAGACTGCAGACCTGAGGCACCCTCCGGGTGAGGCCCCGTGACCTTCCGGGGTGCTGCTTGAGGGCAGGGGAATGTCAAAGAGGAGAGCAGGGAGAAGTCGTCAGCGCCACCTTGGCCTTCCCGTCAGCGGCGGGCTGGGGGTGCGAGCCTCTGCCTGTGCTCTTCATTGCTGGGTAAGATATGTGCACACGTTCTCACTAGTCTAGTTTTCTTTCCCCTTCCCCTTCCCCTTTAATTTTTTTAAAGCGTGTAGTTGGGGATGGTCACGTTTACAATACAGTCTGTACATGTCAGAACACAAAAAGAGATCCCAGCTGAACCGGAAAGAGAGCAGCTATCGCTGCAGATCCTGGACTGGGGGCCATATGTGGTCGGTGATGAGAAACGATGCTGTCCCCTTTGGGAAGAGGATAAAGACATTTCTTCTTTGTATGAGGCTGGTTGTCAAGATGTTGCTATCGGGCAGTGAAGGGCTAGACTGTGGTGTGTATCAGTTAATACTTCATGGCCAGCAGCACATTTGGAAAGCCTTTTTCTGATCGTGAGTCCTACCTGCCCAAAGTAGAAAACATAACTCACTTTTCCAGCCTCCCTTGCAGCTAGGGTATACATATGTGACCTGGATCTGCCAATTAGACACACGCATCCGAGACCAATTCAGAGGAGAGGAAGCAAGGAAGCAGGCATCTTGCAGGCATTTTGTGAGGGTGGCCAAGGAGTGATTAGCTTTGGGGGGCAGTAGAGACCATTTCTAGTGCACAGCCCTCAGCATCCTTCGTTCCCAGATGGGGTGGCAGTCATGCCTCCCCTGGGGCAACTCCTGCAGAGTGGTTTGGGTTTGTTCTCTGATGAGTCATCCAAGAGCCTGAGTCTCTTGTTCTCCTGGAGATTTAATTAACACCTTTTCATTAATTTGTTTTCTGCTTAAATTAGCTAGCGGGGGCTCTGTTATTTGCAGCCAATAGCCATGGTTCACCATCCACAGCCACGCTCTCCTAAACGCCATTGAGTGCCCAGCTCTGCTGAGTGGAGGGGACCCAGAGGAGTCAAACGTGGGGACCTTCGTTGGCTTTGGAATCAGACCTGAGTTTGAATCCTAATTTCAACACTTTCTGCCCATGCACCAATTACATTATCTCTCTGAGCCTCCATTTCCTTAGGTCCTCAGCCACCTCAGAAGGTTGTGGGGTGAAGGGTGGCTACCAAGCCTTCCCAGCATGAGCTGTGGCCAATAAGGACCTTTGTCAATACGGAGATGCCCGAAGGTCAAAGCGGCCTGGCATTCTGAGCCGTCGCATGGAGAACGGCTGCCCTAGAGCTTCCCTCTGAGTCACTGGTGTTGAGCCACTGAGGCTTGGAGATGGTTTGTTACTGCAGCAGAACGTAACCTCTCCTGACTTACCTCATGGCTCTAGAAAGCCGCATAATCAGGGGGTAGGTCCGAGGGCACTGCTAAGCCAGGGGAGCATCATGTTCTCATCTCCCTGACTCCGACTGTGCCTGAGCAGGAAAGAAAGTCCATCTTCAGCAGGGCAGCCCCGCCCTGGCCTGCACTCCAGGTCATGAGCTGTTAGTGAGCTGTCGAGTCTCAAAGAGCAAAACTGGGGAGAGTGAGTGCTCCAGAGATGCCAGCCACGGTGCCCGCCCCCCATGGCCTGCAGCTGCCCAGCGGCCTCTGCCTCCCAGCCTCGTGTGATGCATGCCCAAGACTCTCTGGAGAGTGAACTTGTAAATACAGTTGCCCCTTGAAAAATGCAGGTGTGACCTGCATGGGTCCACTTGTACGCGGATTTATTTTCAATAAACATGTACTATGAATGTATTTTCTCTTCTTTATGATTTTTGTAACATTTTCCTTTTTCTTGCTTATTTTAATGTAAGAACACAGGATATAATACATATTTAAAAATATGCGTCCATCGACTATGTTAGTGGTAAGGCTTCTAATCGACAGCAGGCTATTAGTTAAGTTTTGGGGGATTCGAATTTACATACGGGTTTTCCACCACGTGGGGTTTGGCGCCCCCAATCCCCACGTTGTCCCAGGGTCAACTGTACTTTGAGAAAAAGCTGGAGGTGGAGTGTGGCTGCAGGAAAAGGGTGTGGAGTGAGGTACCACGTGAATGATGGGCAGCAGGAGGGAAGAGAGCAGGAACGGAGAAAAGCAGAGTCCCCACAAGAGACCGGGGAGCAGCCAGGCCCTTGCGTCTGTCAGCTGGCCTTTTACTCGGGGCGACCTGAGTGAGCCCGTTCCTTTCAGTCAAGGAAGTGGGGCTATGTGGGAAGGCAACGTCCACATCCAGGGAACCTGGGCGTCTTCTCTGGCTGGTTAATGAACCCGCCCACCAGCCTCCTGTCCCCCGCCCCACAGAAACCCCTTCCCCTGTAACCAGAACTAAATGCCACACACACAGGGGCCTCATTCATCGTGTGTCCCCAGGGCCTAGCATTCCACCCTGCACAGAGCCAGTGCCCCATGTGTGACCTGTGAGAGCCGCATGTTCCCTCCGCAGAGGCCACTACCTGTCTCCCGTCTGAGCTTGTGTCCTTCCGGGCACTACGTCAGCATCTTGATAGCTGGTTCCTTCAGACTGCCCCTGCCTGCCAAGGGCGGATGAGTTCTTACTGCTCACCACAGCACCCCAGAGTTGAGCGCGTGAACAGGAGGGAGGCTCCCTTGGCTACACCCCCAGGGCTCATGGAAAACCACACTGTGACACTGCCTTTGGGGCCTCGACTCAGTAACCCCAGGACCGCTCCTCTTTAAAGCCCCTCTACATTCCGCCCGAGACTCAGCACCAGTTTGAGGGTGTATCTCTGCTCTCGTCTCTGATCCTGACTCTGGGTGTCCCCCAAAGTCCAGCACACCCGTAAGGGAGGGTCCGCAGATGCTCCAGGGCTCAACGTCCATGTGGTCTGGGGCCGAGCTGTCGGATCCCTTGCTTTGGTCCACGTCTTACCAGCCAGGTCAGGGCAGGCAACATGTAAAGAAAAGGCTGGGCCAAGGAACAGTCGCACTAACTTTATTCCCCTCTTCTCACTCACGTGCCTGCTGTCCCCCACGAACTCTGTGGCCGTGGGGTGGCCACACATGACCAGACACCTGGGGCCTGGGCACAGCCATTCTGCCATCACGGTGAGGGTCACTGTGTCGCAGGCACTGAGCCCAGCCCCAGCTCCCAGAACTGTGGTTATGGGGCTTGAGGCCACCTGATCTCTCTGGGCACTCACCCCCAGCTGGCCCAAGACCAAGGAACCCAAGGGGAACTGGGGTGGGGACAGGCCCAGATTCTGGCCAAATGGGCTGAATCCAGCTGGACAGAGAGACCGCCCCCTGAGCTGAACTCCAGCAGGAGGTGGTGATCCTGAGCCTCCTCTCCACCACCACCACCACCAGCCCCGGGAAGTGGGTCTAATGCTCCAGTCCCCTCATTCTAATATCCAGGGGCTTGTCGTTTTAAAAACAAAAAGGAAATGGAAAAGCTGGTAAAACGAGAACCTCACCCATACTGGCCCTGCCGAGGTTGCATTATTGCTTCAGACACTCGTAATCTGGCTGGGAGGGAGCTCCCACCCACAGCGGCCCAAGGGGACGAGAGTACTTAGCACCAGGGACACAGGGGTCCTGTCCCACTGCGATGGGGCCTCCCAGGAGAGGGCTTGACTGTGCCTACTCACAGCCACAAGACCATTTTTTTGATCAGGGCCTGGCCTGCTGTCTGACATCCCCTGCCCTAGGAAGGAAGGTATATAAGGGCAGGAAGCCCGAGCACTGGGATGCGGGTTCGCCAGCACCCCACATCTATTTCCGGCTTCTACTTGGCAAAGTCTGGACTGATAGACCAGGGGCCCACCTGGCCAGCGCCCCCAGGCTTGCTAAGGCTGCAGTGGGGCTTGCGAGTGACAAGGCCACCAGTCCCTAGTGTCAGTGACAGGGATTATGTAACCCATGGAGGGCCTGGTCTACAGACCATTGGGGGAGATCAACTTTTTTGGGGAAACTGTGAGTCAGCTCTGAAGAGCTGCCAGGCACTGGGACCAGAGGTTAGAAATAGCAAGGCGGAGGGGAAACGGGGAGGGGAGGTACCCTGAGGACATCATGGAAGCCCAGAGATAAGGGGTGCGGGAGCGGGAAAGAGCTATAGTAAAGCAGAGGCCTGGGAGGCCCAGCCTTGGGATGGGGAGCCACAGAGCTGGGAGCCAGACAGGAAGCCTTCTCTCCCCAGAGGACAGCAAGGTGGCCTGAGGGGGTATCTGTAGGCTCTAGCTTGTACTGCTCCTGCTGCACCCCAGACTCAACCAGGCCAGGGCACTGCCCCCTCCACACCTAGAGAGCGATCAGGTTGTGTGGTTTGCATTATAGACCTTCAAATCACTCGGGCTCCTCGGGCCTGCCCACATCTGTACAGAATAAAGTGCTTCGTTTATTGATGATTAAAATGTGCCCAGCCCCCTGCCCCAGTGCCATGGGCCTCACAAGGAGGTCAGAGAGTTCCGACCCCCTCAGCCCTTGGGCTGATGGGGCCCAGTCCCCCCACTGACCCCTTGGGCTCAGGCCTCTTCCCGCTCCAGACATGCTGGGAAGGTGGTGGTGTGGGGGTCGTCATGGGGGTTTTAAGGTGCAAAGAGTATAACAAACAAAACCATATAAACACAATAGGAAAGAGCTTAACTAGGAAACATGTAGCTTATGGAACCTTCCTCCCCATTGTAAAGGCAGGAATAAAGATGTTAAATGACAACAAAGAAGGGTGTCCTAGCAGTGCCGGCCTCCTGGGGGCAAGCACTGGGCACAGGCTGGGGCTTCCCCAGGATCCCGCCCCGGCCCCTGGGGCCTGAACATGCAGGCTCCTCACTGACAGTGCCACAGGCACCCCGCTGCCAGTGCGGAGGCCCAGGAGGGACGAGGATGCTGGACACCAGCCGGCGGCAGGTGGTGGCGGGGTCTGGGGAGAGGATGAGGCCTGGCACTGCCTTCGGAGGGGCAGAGACAGACACAGACATACACGTCTCCGCTAGCGTGGGAGACATGGCCAGGGCCGGTGAAGGGCGGGGTGCTCTGCGGACAGCAGCCCTGGCCCTGCCCCACTGGTAGCACCTGGAACCCTTAAAACATCTGCCCAAGCCGCCTGCTTAGGGCCCTGCTCCTGCGGTCCACCCATTTGCAGGGGCTCTTTGACTGTAGCCCTTAGGAGCTGGTGTTTCGGGAGCCCGCCTGTCTGCCCACCCAGGGCCTGCCCACAGCACACCGAGGCCCAGGCTGGGGATCCCTGTGCCTGCTGGCAAGGTTATGGGTGGGAAGGCAAATGTCTGGGGTCCAGCCCCTGCCTGCCCGACTCCCCGCGGCGCGGAGCGGGGTCTGCAGTCTTCGCAGCTCGTCACTCCCCACCGAACACGTTCATGGGCGTTCAGTCTCGCGCCCCTGCCTTGGTGCCCACAGCTGTCGGACTGGATCCACGACTCCTCCAAGGGAGGCTGGCATCCCAGCTTCTCCCCAAACCCCCCCGGACAAGGGGGCAAGCTAGGGAACACAGGAGAGGCCGGACTGAGCTGCTAGGACCCGCCCAGGCTCGGCCTGGACAAGCCCTGGGGCTCAGGCCGCAGCAGTGACCAGTTGCCCCTGCTCTGCAGGCCCCCACCTTCCACTGCACCTGCTGCCTCCAGCAGCCCCCTCGCCTGGAGGGGGCTGCCGCAAATAGTTTCCTTTCTTTTTCCTTCACTTCCAAAAAAAAAAAAAAAAAGCAAAGGCTTCAAGGAGTCATTAAGAGGGGAGCACTTGGGAGTAAGATGTCCTCAACCAGCTCTGGGGGCCCCCAGACTGCACCCCCAGCAGGGGCCTCAGGCAAGGCATGTCCAGCCACCTCTGGGTGGGTGTGGCCACCCTCCCACCAGGAGGGGAGGGCAGCGGGGCCGCTCCCGCAGTGGGCCCCGGGCCTCAGGTCCTGCGTGTGCACGTGGGGGTTAGTTGTTGGCGGTCATCCTCCCGCTGCTGGCGGCAGTGGTGGGGAAGAGTGGAGGCGGGGGCGGCAGGTGCGGCGGGGGCGGCAGGGTCTGGGGCAGCCCCGGGAGCAGGGGCAGCACAGGAGCCTGAGGCTGGGCGGGGGGCAGGCCGGGGGCGGACGGGGGGCCGTCGCTGGCCAGGGGGTGGCTGACGCGGAAGCACTTCTCCTTGTGGGCCTTGAGCATGTTGGAGAAGCGGAAGCGCTGGCCGCAGACGTCGCAGGGGTACGGCTTCTCGCCCGTGTGGGTGCGCCGGTGCCGCTTCATGTTGGGCCGGCTGGTGAAGCTCTTCCCGCAGATCTCACAGATGTACGGCTTCTCGCCTGGGGTTGGAGGTGGGCGACAGGGTGTCACTGTGGGGCTGCCGCACCCCGGCCCCGGGGCCAGCCGCCCTGTGCCCGTGGAACCACCGCGGGGCTCGGCCCTGGCCCCCCCCACCCCGGCCCGCGCTGTACCAGCCGCACGGACACAGGGAGGTGGGGGCAGCCGTACCGGTGTGCGTCTTCATGTGCTCGTCGAAGTACTGCTTCATGTTGAAGTCCTTGCCACACCACTGGCACATGAACTGCTTGTGCCCGATGTGGATGCTCATGTGTGACCGCAGCTGGTACTTGTACTGGAAACGCTCGTTGCAGTTCTGAGGGTGGGGTGAGGGGTGAGGCCCTGGCCAGGGCAGAGGCCGCCTTTGGGGGGAGGGAAGCCTTTGCCCAAGACACACGTGGAGAGGGGCCGGGTGGGGTAAGGCAGAGGTGAGGAGGCCAGGGGCACACAGGGCCCAGATGGGAATGGGGCCAAAAGTGGAGACAGGCTGCAGAGTTGGGGGGGGACCTCATGCTTAAAGCCGAAGCCTTCCATCCCATTCTTGAGCAAAGCCCCTGTATCCCTACCTGCAGCTCCACCTCTCATCCCTGCCTGAGATGCTCCTTTCCCCATCTCCACAAAGCCTGCCCGGGGTTCCAGCCCAGGCAGAATGTGGGTGGCTTGGGTTAAGGGTGGGGTGGTGGGGAGCAGGCTGGTGGGCAACTGGGTAAGGATAAAGGGGAGGCAAGGGCCGCAGATGACAGAGGGTGGGCCCCTCTCTGAATACTATACTCCACTCCTCCATCCCCTGCCCCTAACCCCTGCTTGGGCAGCCCCCAGGGGCAGCGGGAGGAGGGAACTCACCTCGCATCGGAAGGGCTTCTCCCCGGAATGCTGCAGCGAGTGCACCTTGAGAGACATGCTGCGTTTGAAGGACTTCCCACAGGTCTCGCAGGTGAAGGGCATGTCCTTGGTGTGGGCTACGGGGCGGGCACCATGGCCGTCACAGCTCTGGGGGACCCCACCTGTCCTGGGGCCTGCCTCACAGCCTCTGTCTCAGGACCTGGGGCTGTCTTCCAGGCAGGACCCCTCCCTGGGCTAAGTCTCTGTCTGCTCTGAAGTCTGGTCAGAAGCACAGAAGCCCTTGTGGTTCTTTACCCTCTGGCCAAGGGCAACAGCCAAGGACACCTTATCCCCAAGCTTTGGGGAAAGATGAAAAGATCCCAATGGGACTGGCCTCAGCTCAAATCCTGGCCCAGCCCCAGGCTTCCTGCACAGCCTCTGTGGGCTTCAGCGTCCTCTTCTATAAAGACTAGGAGTTGCTGTGCCTCAGCAGTGGCTGGGCTGTACAGGGAACGACACAGATAGGGGAGGTGGACGATCTAGGAGGAAGCAGCTGGAGACGAGGTTCCCGCAGAGCTCAGGGCTGGGGAACCTGAGCCCACGAAGGACCATCGATCCTGGGTCACCCACTATCTCCTGGCCAAGACTCACACCCCAGGGTCCCAGCTCCCAGTCAGTTCATGCTGGAGGCCCCCAGAGCTGTCTCCTGGAGAAAGGGAGTCAGGCCCACCTTGCCTGCCTGTCTCTCGAGCCCCGGCCCCTGAACAGGCAAGGAAGGGAGGGCCGCAGACACCAGACTCTCAGCTAGGCCCACCTGGAGGGAAAGGACAACCGGACAGCCATGCCCAAGGCAGAGGTATGGCCCAGCACACACCTGGGCCTCTTTATTGTGTCCGGGTGTGACCCTGGGGGAAAGGGTTGTACTCAGAGAAGCCTGAGCCCTGCAAGAGCCCAAAGGTGAGAAAAAATCCGAGGCACAGCTGTCCTCAAACTGAGACAGGACTTGCGCCAGCTGGATTCTGGTCCCCACCTGCCACCTTGTCCAGGAGCCCTTGTGCAACGTGCAACCTGCCCAGCTGAACATGGCGGGCAGCCGTGGCCCCAGGGCCTATGCCCTCCACACCCACCACTGCGACCAGCCTCCCCAGGCTTCCCCACTGGGAGGGGCCCCCTCACGCCTTCACACTGCGCTTGAATGTGAAGTCCTTCCCGGCGCACCCCGGGGTGGCCCAGCTCTGTCCTCAGGCTCCATCGCTCACCGGCGCGGACTTACCGACCATGTGCTTGCGCACGTGGGCCATGGTGTAGAACTTCTTCTCGCAGATCTCACATGAGAACTTCTTCTCCGCGTAGCCGTGTACAATCTTATTGTGCTCGTGGAGGGACCAGAGCTTCTTAAAAGCTTTGCCACATGTCACACACTGTGGGGGGAGAGGACCTTAGGCCCTGGGTCCTGAGTCAGGACTACATGACCAAGTGCAAGTTGCTGCCTCTCTCTGGGCCTCAGTTTCCTCACCAGACTTGTGTTGGAGAGAGGGCCCTTGATGTCCAAGGCCCAGCCAGCTCTGACATTCTGGCAGATGGGGAGGGGGCCCCCCAAACATCTGCTTGCCTGCCACCCAGAGCTGCAGCCTAGGCCCTGCTTCATCCTTGAGCTAACGAGGGCCAGGCGTCACCTCTTCTAGGAAGCCCCTCCTCTGTGCTCACTCCGACAAGGCGTCTCTCTACAGAGAGGGGCCACATAACTGACAGAGGGCCACAGCGGGTGTGAAGAAGCCCCTCAGAAGACAAGTCCAGAGGGTCGGGGAATTACCTCTGCTGCCTCTCCCTGCTGGGACCCATGCCGACACCGGGGAGATCCCCGAGGAGATAGGTCCCAAAGGGCTGGCGTGGGGGGGAGGGAACTGCAGGCAGTACTAGATCCCACCGGGCAGTGGGACTCTTGGGGCCACGCTTTTCTTCTCCTCTTTCCTTGGACCCTTGTCCTGCCCATCCCTGCAGGACACCCCCAGAGGCCTGAAGGCGAGGCCAGGGTGCCGGCAGAGACTGGGTCAGGTTGCCCACGTCAGAAGGGGAACAAGTGTCTTTCCCCTTCAGGAGGGTGGCTCGGGTGTGTGGCAGGTGGAGGGCATGTCAAAGGGCAGCCCGGCAGGCAGGCATGTGAGAACAGTTACACAGGGTAGGGCAGGAGACCAGGTGACCCCTAGGTAACACTTTCTCCACAGGGCACTGCAATTAGCAATTAGTTCAGGCAATTAGCATCCACCTACCTGCTACCTCCACCTCCACACCTCCCAGCCAGAAAGTTGAAACCAGCCCGGCTGGCCCTGTGCTGCCTGCCCATACTGAGAGGCCGGGCTGGCAGAGAATCAGGCTGGCCCAGGGCCTGGCAGCCAGCCCGGCTTCTCCGCTTGGCCCCAGCAGCCCCTGCTCTTCCCAAATTTCTCATCCAGTCCCTCTTCCCCAGGCCTAGGCCAGGTGGTGCCTCCAAAGAACTGAATGCAAGGGCTTCCTTCTTCCTGCCCAGCTGTCAGATGCTCTACACAGATCTTTGTAGCAAGTGGGAAATGGCGCCCCCTTCTGGGCAAACCCGTCTTCCCTTCATCTGTGCTTTTGTGCCCTGTAGAAGCTGAAAACCGCGCCGTGGCCCTGATGGCCTTCTGGCAGCTGTAAGGATTTGCTAAAACACTGACTCATCCCTCCTCGGAGCTGGCTGTTCCCCAGCTTCATGTGCTCAGTCGACTGTCTCCTCTGAGCCTCCCAAGTCCATGATCCCTTGCCCCTCCGGCCAAGGGTACTGTTTGTCCCAACCCTATACGCATACAGGATCTTTCCACGTGTCAAAGGCTGTGCTACCCGCCTCCTCCAGGAAGCTCTCCTTGACACGCTTACCAACCTGGGCCCCACCCTCTTGGCCTACGCCGGGCCTGGGCTGGTCCCACCGTGTGTGTGTGTGTGTGTCGGAGGGGCTAAGTCTGGTCTCCCCAGATTGTTCCGGCAATGCAGGCTGCAGGACCCCAGGTGCCCAGGGCCCAGACTGGCCTCAGCTGGGCTCCTGGCCCGCCCACTCGCATCCACCCCCCATGAAGCCCACCTGGATGTTGCGCTCACAATCCGTCTGCCGGTGCAGAAGCAGCTCACTCTCCAGCAGGAAGCGCTTGCCACACTGGTCGCAGATCTGCATGCGGCTGTGGGTCACGTTCATGTGCTTCTCCAGGTACCAGCGGTTGTTGAAGACGCGCGGGCACTTCTGGCATGGGTGGTGCTGCTTCTCCTCCAGCTTCACCTTGGCCCCCAGCCCATCCGTGGTCTGGGCCCCCCGGGCCGCTGCCGGGGCCACTCCCGGCGGGGGCTTCGGCCGCTTCCCGCCACGCTGCCCGGGCTCCTCGGGCTCAGGGGCGGCCCGGCGGCGGGCGCTCTCGCGGGACCGAGTAGCCATGCGCCCGAGGGGCGGGGGATCCTCCCGGCTGCCCCTGCGCCCCGCCGGCCGCTCCTCCTCCTCGTCCTCCTCCGAGCTCTCCTGGTCCTGCTCGCTGTGTCCCTCCTCGTCGTCCTCCTCATCCTCCTCCTGCTCGCTGTGGCCGTCCTCCTCCTCGTCCTCCTCTTCCCCCTGACTGCCCCCTTCCTCCTCCTCCTCGTCCTCATCGCCCCCACTGCCCCCACCCTCCTCCTCCTCCTCTTCCTCCTCCTCCTCCTCCCCGTCCCCGTCCTCGTCCCCCGAGTGTCTCTGCAGCCCATCCTCCCGGGCCAGCACCATGGTGGCCGGGCCGGTGGCAGTGCCCGGCTTGCCCTCGGGCCCCGTGGACACGTGCAGCGTCTGGTTGTTGAGGTTCACCTCCACGATGATCTGCGACTGCTCCCGGCGGCTGTAGGTGCCAGAACCCCCGAGCTCTTCCTCCAGCTCCTCCCCGCCCTCCAGCTTGCACAGGCCGGCCGGGGGCCCGCCAGCCTCCTCCACACCGCCCTCCTTCTCCTCCTTGAAGAAGGGCTGAGCTGGCCCAAGGGCGGCAGGCACGGTGCCCCCTGCAGTCCCTGCCCCGTCCTCCACACGCACGGAGTAGGGGTCAGGGCCCTCACGAGCGTAGATCTTGGGCAGGCCCGGGGCGTCAGCCTCCTGCTTGATGTCACAGTAGTAGGGTGGCGCAGCTGGGGTGCAGCTGGCAGCTGGCTGGGCCAGGGCCACGGTGCTGGCGGGGCCCGGGGGCCCAAGGGAGCGGGCGTCCAGCAGCTCCTGGCAGGACGCGGCGATGTCGGCCATCTGCAGCAATGAGGCGGCGCTGAGCACCTCGTGGACGTTGGCCGCGTTGACCAGCAGCTTGGACGTGTAGATGAAGTTGAGTATCTGCTGCAGGCCGCCGGGAGCCAGCGCCTCCAGGGACAGCTCCACCCGCTGCAGCTGCTTGTTCTGGGTGAAGAGCGAGTGGAAGAACTGGCTGTAGGCGGCCAGCACGCCCTTGTGCGCTGGGAAGACGCTGCGCTGTGGCACCAGCACCAGGTCCACGTCGCACAGGTCAGGCTGGAAGAGACGCTGCTCGTTCAGACGGCCCATCAAGCAGGCGAAGTGCAGCGCCACGTCCTCCACCAGCGAGAACTCGGCCGCCGGTGAGTCGGTCGTCTTCTCGACCAGCAACTGCGGGGCAGAGGGCACGGGTCAGGTCAAGGCCGGCGGGGCCCGCCATCCCCGAGGCTGCCCACCCATCACTCCTGGCTCCATGTTACAGAAAAGGAGCCGAAGGTCAAGCAAGGACGAGGGGGAACGGGGATTCAAGACCAAGGCAGCTGCCCCTCAAACTCCAGTCATGACCTTCCAAGGCCAAAGAGCAGTTAACTTCTCTGGGCCTCCAGCCCTTCCACTGTGAAGCAGGAAATCATCCAGGGAAGGGAAAGGGAAGAGAGGAAAAGGGACTAGGGTGACCAGCTGTCCAGCTGGGCCATGGACCTAGGGGTTTCCGGGGATGTGGAACTCTCAGTGCTAAAACCAGGGCCATCGTGGGCAAACCATGACAAGGTGGTCACCCCAGCAGAAACACAGGCATTCCTTCAGCATTTCCTGAGCCCCTCAGATTCTCTCCCTGACCGTCACTCACACAAATAAAACCAAGCCTGCCCAACCCAACACCTGGAGAAGGAAAGTCAGGCTCACTCACTACCTGGCCTCTGGTTACCGTACTCCTGGGGGCAGCACGTGAGGGAACCCCTTACCTCAACAGCAGTGGGCCTCAAGGCCTGGGCCTGAGAGATGCAGAGGCAGAAACTTCTGTGATGCAATCCAGGGCCTGTGACTTCTCCCCACCAGGTCCTGCCACCCTGCTAGAGGAGGCTGGTGAGATCCAGCCACCACCTCATTACTCGGCCAGAGCTTGGACCAGGTCATGCATGGTGCATGGCCTAAAGCCTGGCCACCAGCATCTCCCCCTCTCTCAGGGGTTCTGTGGGAGTAGGACACAGAAGGCCTGCCCCAGACTCTTTCCCCAGACCCCAGGTCAGGTATGGTCCAAGCCCAGAGGCTCTGAGATGACCCCACCTTGGAGGCCACACCATCTGGGCCCTCTGCCACTTCAGGGGAGCCTTTGAAGTCTGATAGGTTGGATTATCAGGCCCGTGGGCCACATCCAGCTCTTGTGACTTGCCCACAATAGGGACCAGCTTAATCTGTCCTGGCTCCACCACAGAGGCTTCCCTAAAAGGTGGGCAGTACAGGCAGCAGACTGCCCAGTCCTTTGCATGGGTCCAGCACATAGCGCGTACATAGCACATGCTCAATTAATATCTGTCGACTCCCTGCCTGCCTAACAACCCCACAGATTCCAGGTTCTAGCCCTCCTCAGACCCTGTCCAGCTGGATCAAAGCATCCTACATTTGAGGACCTTGCCCCATTGCCACAAAGCCATCAGCTTCCCTCCCCCAAGCATCTCCATGGAGGCCCTGGGATGAAACCTCAGTCTCATCTATCCATGGCCCACCCCTAACCCCCATGCCAGTCCTTCCACTGGTGGGGCAGCACTGGGTGGGTCTGAACTGGGCAGGAGGATGTGGGGGCAGGGGTTTCTAGTCTCAAATTCTCAGTCACCTGAATGAGAATCTGCCCTGGGCCTCAGGATGGGCCCTGCTCCCAGACCTGCTCTTGGCCCCACCATATACACTGAGCACCCACCCCACACCCTCTCAGATCCCAGTGTGGCCAGGCTCTTGGCCATGGACACCATCTTCAAGTTCTCCCACCACACCTCCTGCCCCCCAACTGAGAAGCCACCCATCTGCCCTTGTCTCAAGGCTGCTGGCGGGTCCAGGACTGATCAATCTAACTGGGTTATGGTGCCAAGCTCCTCCCACCTCCCTCCCCTGACTCAGTCTGATTCATCTTCTGGGACCAACCCCTATGGCAAAGATGGGGAAACCGAGGCTCGGAATGGGAGGGTCCCACAGTGAGCACTGGTAGAGTCCCTGGCCTCCCAGCTCTGCTAAGGCTACCCTTCCCTGCTAGGCTGGACACGTAGATTTCTTGGTCTTTAATGACTTAAAAAGCAGAAAGAGGCCTCTGGGGACCCTCCCAGCCAGGGGACCAGCTGTGCTTTCTTAGATTCTCATCCCCAACCTCCCCCCACCCCCAGAACTGCTGCCACCTGCAGGCCAGGGAGGGGTCAGGGTGCAACTTGGGTGGTAACAGGGGTTCCTTAGGGCCTCCAGGGGCCAGACTGTGGCAGAGAATGTGGCGTGGACAAGGGCTTTTCAGAGCTAGGTCTGTTGGGGGCGGGGCACCAACCCCAGGCCACTGGGCCACAGTCCACCTTGCTCCACGTTCACAAAATGCCCTCCATGGGGAAAGGGCAGTGCCGAACCTTCCCGTGTGCAGGTCCAGGCCCTGGGCCCAGGTGAGGCCTGGCCAGGGCCCTCTGTCTTCAGCAGGGGAAATGGAGTTAGCCTGGAGGAGAGGGGTGCCCCCAAAGACTCCATTCACAAGGCGGTACCCCCCGCTAAGCCAGCACCCTCCTTGGCTCTTGAGGGGCCAAGAACTGTGACTGGGCTTCTTTGAGAAGGCGGACGGATGCTGCCTGAGTCTATAACTGGCAGCCCTGCAGCAGGGCACAGCTGCCCCTAGCCCAGCACCTTCCACGCAGGGCCCACCAGCTGTGCCCACCACCCCCCCCCCAGCCAGATGTGCCAGTTTCCTGAAGCTGCAGATGCCCCTCCCCATCTGGCTGTACCAGCTGCAACCACACACCCTACCCCCAAGTCCAGGGCAGGCCAGCCTGGCTAAGATGCAGGACGGAGGCAGTCGTCAAGCACTCCTGTTGCCAGGGGGTTTCATGTCCTCAAAGCCTCCCCACAAGCTAGGCTAGGGGAAGGCCAGGTGCCAGGGACACCTGCCCAGGCTGCTCAGCTGGTTCAGAACTTCTACACCTGAGGGATGGATACCTTGCCTCATGGCCAGGAAGCCACTGGCTCCCTACCCTGCCACAGGACCTCCCTGGAGGCCCCAGGATGAAACCTGGACATCCATCTGCAACCTCCACCCCCACACCAACCCTTCCACTGCCAGGCAGCAGTGGGTGGGCCCAGTTTGAGCAAGGGGCAGAGGCTCATGACTCCCAGGCTCCTCCTTTTAGGGAGGGGGTGTCTATGCCAGTCTCTTCTGCGCTGATGCCCCTCTTCTTCCCCGGAGAAACAGGACCAGAGAGGGCGGGGGACTGGCCCAAGGTCACACAGGAGTTCAGACCTAAGCTGTGGGTGTCTCCCTACACACACCCGGCTTGGCCCGGGAGCCCCGAATCCCCAGGCAGGGCGTCTCCAGCGCCCACGTGGCCCAAGGCCCAGGCGGGAATCCGACCTCCCCCTTCCCCCTCCCATCACCCAGTCCGAGGGCGGTGCCATACAGGCTCAGGGCAGCGCCCCCCTCTGCCGGTGCCCAGCAAGACCTCAGCCACTCGCGTCCAGGCCCCCACCCCAGGAATTTAACCCCCTCCCCGCCGCGAGGGCCCCAGCGGAGCGACGCATTCCAGGCGCGCGCGGAGACGAAGAGAAAAGGGTCAGGGGGACCCGGCGAAGGGAAAGATCCCTCCAGCCCCTCCACCCCGAGTCGGCGGGCCGTGCGCTCAGGAGGGCAGAGCGGGCAGGTGGGCGGATAAGCAGGGGGACAGGCAGGGCCTTGCGTACCATGGTGCCGAGGCGCTGGGGGCTCACAGGGCCCCGCGGGATCGCGCTGCCCCCGGCGGCCGGGCCGGGGCCGCTCCATGAAGCGCCGCGCTGGGGGCCGCCCCCGCGCAGGGCCCCGCGACCATGGCCCCCGGGGGCGCGGCCGGGCGGGCGGAGGCGCAGGGCCGCGGCGAGTCCAGCCGCCGAGCAGCTGCGGCCCCAGAGCCTCGGGCGCGGCGGGCGGGGGGCGCGGGGCGCCGATTGGAGCCCGCGCGTCAGCTGGGGCCGCCGTCTGGACGCTTAAAGGGCCAGGCCGCCCAATGTGCCGGCGCGGGGCGCGGACACGCGTGGTGCGCGCCGTCCCGGAGCAGCCCGCTCTGCCTCAGGCCGCCGGAGCCGGTAGCCAGGTCCTGCTGCTCCCATCCTAGCGGATGGTCCCCGGACTCACTCTCCCTCCCTGAGCCCCCTTTCCCCGCTGGGAAGTTGGTCCCAGAGTCTAACCTGGGTGCCCTCCAGCTGCGGCACAGAGGCGGGGTCAGATAGGAGGCGGCCCGAGATGGGGACGCGGGGCGCTCCCGTGCCCCAACCAGATGCTGGAAAGGCTTCCACCTGCTCCCCCGAGCGACCCCATGCTGAGGAACCAAACCGGCACCCTAGCTGCACTCACCAAGCCCACCTGGGCTGCTCTGACCCGCAGGTGAGTCTGGGCTCCCCAACCTGCAGGGCCCCTCACTTCCGCCCCAGGGCAGCCCAGCGCTCATCTTGCTCTGTGCTTCCAGGACTTGGTTCTGGTCAACCCACACCTACCTGGTGGCCGCCTCTGGCTGCACAGGTCCTTACGAGGCAGGAGATACAAGAACCCAGACCGCAGCTACAGTGAGCAAATCCTTTAAGGTGACTGGCCCAGGACCAAGAAAGGATTAAGAGAAGAGGAGGGGGGCCAGACGCAGGGGCTCCACTGTGCCCCCCGCCGAGTGACTGACCGCTGCTCAGTAGCCTCCCAGCTCAGTCTCTGTTGGGGAGATGCAGCCAGGCCTGCGGAATGCTGCTCTGGCATGGACGCCAGTGGGGGCAGGGGGCTGGCTGTGCTGGCAGGAGGCTACAAAGGAACGCTGCCAGGCTGGGCAGGCAGCAGGGTGAGGACCACAGGGTGCTGGGCCACCACTGTGGAGAGGGGGCCCCTGTGGGCCTCGCCTGTAGCCATGTCATCACCCCCACTTCACCCCGAGCTGACTGCTGCCCCCCTGACTCCATCCTGGCAGGATGGCACAGTACCCCATCCCTCCCCACACACAGGCACTAAAACGCTTCCACACAGCCCATGCCCAGCTGTAGCAGCATCCCTTGGCGATGCCACCTTACTCATGAGTGGACAGGGACTCCGAGGCCTGTTCAGAGTGGCTGGGTCTGGGTGCCAGGAGAGAATGGAGCAGAGGCTAAGATCTCAGGCCGGCACCATCCTGTAATCTGTCGGTCTGTCCTATGAGATTGCAAAGGCCTCCCCTGAGGTGAGGATGGGAGACCCTCATGACAAGACATGCTGGAGACAGCAAAAAAAACACCTCGGGGGTGAAGACAGCGGTGACCAAAGAGTGCCAGGAGGAAGGGGAAGAATGCACAAAGCCAGATGGAGGGAGAGGAGAGCCCCCGGTGGGAAAGGAGGTGGGAAGAGAGGAAGGGGCACAGAGAGGGACATGCCCCCAGAGGCAGCCACTGCAGACATCTGCACTTCTGTGGCCACGGTGGGTTCGTACACAGCTGGCTCAGCTCCCAGAGGTCTCGGGCTGAGGCCAGGCCAGAGCGGCCTACGCGCCTCACTCGCCAGTCAGCTCAGGGCTGCCTCTGTCTCTTCCTCCCAGCCCACTTCCTCATCCGACTCGGTGATCCCTGTACCAGCCTGGGAGGTGGCAAGGGGGGGGACTGTATACTCTCTGGTTGGATAAGGCCCGGAGCAGGACAGATCACACAGCCAGGCACTAGCGTCAGAAGCCAGGGAAAGGGGAGGCTGGAGGAGAGTTGTCTTCCCAACGTAGGACTGGCTGGCCCCTTTGGGATTGGCCTTGACTGTACCAGTCAAGCCAAAGGAAGGACTGGAGGTTGAGTGAAAAAGGAATGGGAATCTCAGTCTCCACGAAGACCCCAGCCATTTCCCTCTTGCTTGTCTGGCCTACCACCCATCTCTTGGGGGAGCCCCACGCAGAGCCTGAACTCTGTGAGAGGCCTTTGGCACTTGGATCACACTAGAACTGGCAGGAACGGGCTGTTTGAAGAGCCCGGTCTGGTGGGCTCTATTGGGGCTGCTCAGATCTGAAAGTGGAGTGAACATCAACTAGAGCAGAGGAGAGAGGAAGGGCGCTTCAGGCAAACAAAGAGCCTGCAGGAGGCAGATGAGCATCTGCAAAGATCTAGAGGGATTCAATGCAGCGAAGTCCAGATTCTTGCCCACTGGGAGTGCCCATTTGAATGGAGATAGGCAGAACTGCTCTCTCACGGAACCTTCACCTCATGCTTGGTCCAGGCAGGCTGTCCGGAGGGGGTAGGGTGGGGCTAGGTTACTGAGGAGGGTGAATCCTAGACCAGAGGCTCGGTTGAAAGCCAGGAGTTTGTGGACACCAGGGCGGAGCTCGAGGGATCCTTCAGACGCTTGGGGCTGGGTGCTGGCAGGGTCTGCAGCCATGCCCCTGCCTGAAGACTAGCTCACAGGTTTTCTCATAACTTCCCTAAGCATCTAGCCCCAGATTTCTCTTCCATGTCAGGGAGCAAGAACAGACAGACTCAACTTAGCTGACCCAGGCTTGGTTGGGGAATCCAGACTTGCCCCTGCTGAACTTGGAAAGACCAGCCCAGGCCAGGGGTGTTGGGGGTGGGGGGTGGCGCGAGGGGCTCAGCCTTCCCGAGGGGCGTGCTACTTTAGCTGAGATGGGAGAAGGATGGAGAGCAGAGTGGCCATTGCCAGGGTGACAACACAGCAGTGGGGCGGTGGAGTGGCAGGAAAATTCAAGCCCCCTACTAGGTGCTGACCCAGGGCCCTGCAGGGTGGAGGGGCATAGACCTCTGGGTGTGGACTTGGCGCGGGGAGGTTGTTCATGTCTGTTCTGCCTCCACTGAGCTCGGCACTAATTGGCTACAGCTGCTGGTGGGGTGGGGGCCTAATTCAAACCAGCAGGTTGCCCGGTTCCCTCCCAAAGCACAAACGTCATGGCCTTGGGATTTGAGGCCTCTCTAGCAGCATCCAGGATCCTCTCCCACCCTACTGGTTCAAGGGCCCCAGGCCTCTCATTTGTGATTGAGCCTGAGCCTCCACCGGAAACCCTTGGGACTCCTCCCCTCCTCCTGGAGGCAAACCCAGAGGCCAGCATCCCTTAACTGCTTTGATGTGTGCTGGCTTCTCAACTTTAATCCTTAACAGTTGTAGGAGGGAGGAGATCTTAGTATCCCAGTTCTTCAGATGAGCTGCATTATAAAGGCCAAGCAATTTCTCTAAAGTTAATTTTAGGAAGTGGAAGAGCAGAACTTGAACCCAGGTAGTCTGGCTGTGGCCCCAAACCCTTAAGGACTGTGCCACGGAACAGTTGCTCATAGAGGTCCTTTATTTCTTCCAAATAAAATCAAATCGGGCCAGAGGCATGAAAGCCAACGGGATCCTTTCTCAGCCTTTCTCTGGGAATCTGGCTTGGTGGTAGATTTTAGTTGCAGGAGGCCCTGGGTGACCTGAGGCTGAAGTGCCAGCCCAACCCCGTACCCCCATGGGCTGCCTGGGAAGCTGACTCATCCCCAGCCTGATGTGGGAAGGGGTGAGCACCCTTAGTTCTCATGTCTGGTTGTGCTGGTCATATGCAACCTCTTTCCGGACTTAGGAGCTGAGAGATGAACAATCTAAGGACCGTTAGCCTTGAATTACAGATAAGCAACCAGAGGCCCAGGGGCAGGCCTCCAGAAGCAGAATGCGGGTATCTGCCCCCCAGGCCTTGAGTCACTCCTTTTTTTACCCTGAAGAGACGCACCCCTCCTGGGTCCTGCTGGCTGTGAAACTGGCTCAGTCCGGGGAGCTGGATCTTGATGGGCTATAGTGGCAAATGGTGGGTGCGAGTTCTCCAAGAGGCAGAAGTGCTTGGCCCCGAGCTTGGCACAGCCCCCACCCAATCTTTCTGCAAGGGAGCACGGGCTCTACTTCTACTGAAACCTTTAAAGTAAACAGACCGTGAAGCCGCCTGCCCCTTCATGCCTCTCCCTCATCAGGCACGAACTGGAGCTGCTCATTCTGTTCTGAGGCAAGCAGGCAGTGCCTTTCAGGGCACCCAGCTCCTCTCCCCGACACCTGTGCATGCTTGAGAGGCTGCCGCCTTTCAGCATCTGAGACCTTCTCCCTGCCAAGCAGGAATCCTCCAGGCACGCTTCCCAGCTCCTTCCATCACGAGTTTCTAAGGGGACTAAGGCTCTCAGCTCTCACTAAGGGCAACAGCAGTTGATGCTCTTCTCAAAACCAGCCACTTGAGCCCAGGCTCTTCCAGGCTCACCTGGTCACCCAGACTAATGCGCAGGGCTTCTCACTCATCTCACTCTACACTGGGTGGGGTCTCCTTTCCCTTCCAGTGATTTCCGGCCAGCACTCATAGTCGCTTGTGAGGGGGCATCTTCCTTGAATTCTCTTCCCTCCCTATTCGATGCCCAGCTAATTCGGAACAGCAGTGAAGACCAAAGCCCTTGACACATTTCCCCCCAGTGCGGCACAGCTGATACTCACCAGGAGAGAAGACTCGAGCTCACTAAAACACAAGACCCCAAAGGAAGCTCACTTGGGGACTTCCCCGCAGCAAACCTGTGACTTTCCTTCACTTTTAAAGCAATGCATTGATTGGACTGCTTTCAAGGAATTGCCTGACTTGGGAGTCTACTGGTTACTAAACTTTGCAAATTGAACCTCTGTCTTACTGTGAGGGCATGTTGTATTCACTAGGCAAATACAAATTCCTCTGAATTTTCATGAGAAAACAGTTCATTGTATTTGCCTTGCAAATTCTCCTATGGATGCTAAAAACATTGCCATGAATGCTTCCTCCAGGAGTGAGTGCCACATGCCCATCTCGTGAACCAATGTTAGGAGGGACGTGTAGTGGCTGTAGGTGGGTTAGCAGGTAAATGTGTGGTCCCTAGGCAACTCGCAGATGGAACGGGACACACGCCTTCCTCCGTGAGGACGCCAGCCTGCAGGCCACAGCTGGATGACAACAGCAGAGCCTGGAAGAAATCTGGATCGTGCAGATTTCCATCAGCGCTTCTCTGGGTGGGTGAACGTCTGTCTGAAGCTCTCTAGCTCCTCCTCGGGCCACTAATACCAACTAGATGAGAGACTCAGTGTCTCCTTTTCCATTTCAGAAAGGCTGTTTGAATGATGGATGAGTAAAGAAAGATGAAACATGCACAGACTCAGACTTAGACTAAGTATATATTTTAATTTCTACGAGGTCCCCCTTTCAAGTGTTAGGGGAATTTGAATGAAGTGTATACAAATTAGACATTGCCGATATGTACAAAAGTATTTTCTAGTTTTTAAACAATACCAGCTATGTCATGTTTCATTTGCAGTAAACAGGATGTTACAAAACCAGTCCAATGATGCATTTTCTATTAAGAAGCACAATACACAGCATAATTCAGTTTTATTAAAAAATAATTTAAAATACAGAACAATCCCCTCAGGAAGAAAAGCTATCTCTGTAGTTCATTCAGTAAACACACAAGTTGAATGCTGCAGCCCAGGGCTGTTCTTTTCCATGGAGAAAATGAGGTTTTTCGGGCCCACACCTCTTCAGCATAAAATTCCACCCGCAGCTGCAATGGGCAAAGTTCGTGCCTGTGGCAGCAGAACTTTAAAACGCCCGCCCTCCACTGCCCTCATTCCATGCCTGGCTCGGGAACCTGGGAACATGGCAGCGCTCTGCGACGATGTTATGTTCTGTGACACAGCCGACCTTAAAACAGGGAGACTGTCTCAGTGGGCCTGACCTAATCAGAGGAGGCAGGCAGAGATCTGAATGAAGCATGGGAGGACTTGCTGGGTGACCGCTGGTTTGGAGATGGAGGGGAGTGCCCAAGAAGGCACGCTGCCGGCCACCCTAAGGAGCCGAAGGCCCCGGCGGGCACCGTGTGCTGCCGGCCACCTGCGTGGGCTCGGAGCAGGCTCTTCCCCAGAGCCTCCAGGAAGGAATGCTGCCCTGCTGACCCTCGATTTCAGCCTTGTGAGACCCTGAGCAGAGAACCCAGCCATCCGGTGCTGGACTCATGAGCTACAGAACCGTGAGCTAAGAAATGGGTGTTGTCTTAAGCTGCTAAATTTGGGGTAATTATTTACAAAGCAATAGAAAACTAATACACTGCCCAAGGGTAACTTTTCTTAACATCATTATATTTGGCAGTTTTGGTTTGGGTTCTGAATGCAGTTCTTCCACTGAGTGATAGAGAAGCAACAGTGTCCATTGCAGGTGACTTCTGAAAACCCTTCACATGAATCACTATCGTTTTGTATTCACTAGCAAGCACATGTTTGACTTAATTCGTTTTTAATGTACTCTCGGCTATCAAGTTGGCAAACTGACCACTTAAACCCTCTGAATGAACCTTTTGTGGGTAATGGTTTAAATACATCCAAGGTCATTCCTCCATCCACCAAGGGTTGTCAGATCCCTCCAAGAGGGCTCTTCCCCACTTCCAAGTACACCAGGCAAGGCCTGGGGAAGGATGGCACAGAGCTCGACGTCAAACAGCCAATATGAATTTCTTCTGTGTCACTGGATTAAACTGGCACTAAGGTGATTAAGTACACTTGGGGAAAAAACTCCAACTAGAGTAAAAAAAAAAAGATCACACCAGTTTTGACAGGTCATATCATTTTTGGAGGAACCACCCAGAACTGTGAAAGACGTGACATTTACGCAGTGCCACACCCCCCTCTCCCTGTCTGCTGTCTTGGGGGTACTCATGTCCTGCAGGGCTTCACGGAGCCCGTGTGGATCACAGCAGAAACAGGAGAGATGTACTGGCGCTTAGAACTGTTCGGCTACTGTGTGGTCTCTCTCTCACATGAAAGATTTAGAAGCCCTGACAAACGGCCAGGATGGTGGCAGTTAGGTTTTGGTGGTACTTTTGAAGTCCGTTCTTCAATCCACTCTCCCAGAGGCACACTTCAGTTACGTGTGGTAGATCCGAGTGGCCACCCAAGCCCCTATGCTGATCCTGCCTGGTCCTGGAGACCTCCCAGCCCACACCTGTGGCTCGAGAGAACCTCTCCGATATTCAAAGTGAATACAGCGCAGAAGGATCCATGTTTGGTGCCAGCGGATAATAAAAAAAAATGTTCATTTCTCTCTCTTACCAGATTATAATGTATAGTATAGAAAAACAATGCTTAAAGAGGCACCACAAGGTACCAAGCACCAAAGCATGAACTGGAACAGAATTGTTTTCTACAGTCTAAACTTAGAAAGCACATAAAATATTAGGCCCTTAGAGACAATGCAGGTGTTTATAGTTAAGGCTAATTCATATCTCACCTGCCAGCCATAAGTAATACAGTGGGGCTGTATGATGACCACTTTCCCAGTCTTCTGAGACAACAGAGGAGGAAGGAATTAAAAACCCCAGAGCCACTGCCTTACCCCCGGCCTACAGTCACTATCAATTCTGGGTGGTTTGTTTTTAAGAGCACATGTGTATAAGACTCTGTGTAATTGTATATAAATATTTGGCCACCTTTAACAGTTCTCCTTCACAGTTCTATGCTTGGCAGCATATATGCTAAAACCTGAAAACTGGGCAAAAAGAATCTGTATTCTAAAGAATACACGAGATGGAGAGAAATAGTCTATCTAAAATAATATTGCAAATTATATTAAATCTCATGGTTTCTTGATTTAAGAAAATGAAATTCGCTTCCATAGTTGGCTACTGTAAAACGTGGCATAAAAATATTTTTAGGAGACATATCTGTATTTTAAATCCTGCGTACACGTAAACAAGTAACAAGTATCTATTTTTGAAATTCATCTCTAATATTGAAATAGAACAACAGACTGCCATTAAGTTTCTTAAACTTTTAAGTTACCAGATATTTACAAATAAGATATAATTCATATCAAAAAAGGGGTACATTTTCAACTATATCTGCTGCTTTCACTGGGACTCCGGTGACGAGAGTGACTTCGGTCGCTTTCACTGTCAGAGCCATAGGATCTACAGCTCCTGTGTAACAGAATAAGACAATACACAGACACCTTTTAGCTGTCAACCCTTGAATTCCTCTAGTAGCTTCTTTTTTGATATGAGTGGCTTGAAAGTGATACTGAGGAAGCACAGCACAGTGGGCGGACCTGTGGGGTACTGACTGTGGCACCACTGTGGGCTTTTCGGAGATGTTTTAACGATAGTAATAATAGCAAGGTTAAGATAAAAATAACGCCACACCACATCTTGAGAAATTACTTGAAATCCACTCAAGCAAATGAGCAGAATAATTTTCCATGTTACCCAAAATGAACATCAATATTTAATTAAGACAGGAAGTAAGGGAAAAAGGCATCAGTGTTTCACTGAAAGATATGGACATCAATGGTATACGGCCATGCCACCCTGAACAAGCCCGATGTCTGATCTCGGAAGAGGGAGAGAGAGAGAGAGAGAGATGGACATCAAATGGCAGTCCAAGAGGGGTGAGGGTGGGGTGGGCTGTGGACAGGATATAGGGAGAGTGAGTCCAAGGACAGGGTTATGTCCACCATTCGGTTATTTTGAAAAATGTTCGCTGAGAGCCAGTCACTTTACTAGACACTAGAAACAAACACACACACACACGCACACACCCCTCAAGCAAGCACAATTCCCTGGGCTCAAGGATAGTACAGAATAGTGGGCAGGACAGATAAGGTGGGCAGGGGTGGAGGCAGCATCTCTCAGGGCTGGCAGTCAGGGAGGGCTTCCCAGCGGTAGTGGAGACCCGGAGGGTAGGTGGGAGGGAGGTGGCCATTTCAAGAGGCAGGAGGGGAGACAATGGTGTGGGTGTCCCTAGATAAAAGCCAAGGTTCCAGCACACTAAAGCAGTCCAGGAAGGAGCTGGGAAGCGGAGAGGCCTTGTGCACGAAGCTAAGGAGCTGGCCTGGCCCGAGGGCAGTGCGGAGCCCACGCAGAGTTTCAAACAAAGGAGGGCCCAGACCACACAGATACTCTACAAGGATCACTGGCTATAGCTGCAGAGGACGCAGAAGGAGGGGAAGACCAGGAGCCGCCAGAAAAGGGATATTACAAAAAGTCACCGTAAAATCTTTTGCAGTACTAGCCAAAATGTGTTACATAAAAACATAAATATATAATATATAAAAAACACATTTTTACTAAATAATTGACTAGATATAAATCTCAATCCTGCTGCTGAAGCAAATAATTATGACATTTTATTAATTTAAAAAATTGATAAAATGGCTTTGCTCTTTCTAGCAATGAGCCCTATCTAAAGAAGCGGACCGTGGCTTGGGTGGCCTTCTCTTTTTACTCCTTCCAAGAGAAATGTCTGTCCAAGGATATGTGAATACTTAAAAATCCATTTTAGATTCAAACATTAACAATCACCAATAAACACTGCCCGGCAACTCTTAATACAAAGGGCACATTTAGTGGCTGCCTGTGCATTGCTGAAATTCAAGAAGAGAAAGTTCCTGTCCTGAGCAGACTGCGCTTTCTCTTCTTGAAGTCTGTCCCCTCACAAACCAAGTGCCCAAAGGAGCCGGCAGTGCTCTGACGGTCAGAGACCCACCTGGACCGCCTGGTGTAACTTCTGCCTCGGTGGTAACTGTCACTCCTCTGGCTTCTGCTTCGACTCCGACTCCTGCTGTAGTAGCTATCGTAAGTGTAGGACCTGCTTTAACAGCAACAACAAACACTACATTTTCCCATTCAAACACTCACATTCCCATTTCTTTTTAGGTGCTTAAGAGTGTTCTCTTCGAACATGGGCACTGTGTGACAGTATGAGGACACATTTGCATAACAAGTATTGGAAACATTTAAAAATTGTCCCAAACAGGACTTACCGTATTAAACAGAAAAATGTTAATTCTTTTCTGCATTGAAAAATATCACAAAATTAACACTGAGTTAGTTTGATGGAATCTGGCGGATATCAGTCAATAAATACCTACCATTACAATTTGACATCAGTTATCACTTTTGACACAAGAATACAATGGGCCAACAGAAAAAAAACTGTCAAGAAGACCTCACTTAAAAAGAGTGTGATTTCATGAGACAAATAAGTGTTTAAGTTTCTCAATAAAACACACTTCCTTTTAAAGGGACTAGAGGGTTTCGTATAACAAGGCCTTTCAATCCTGCCCCGCAGGTGGTTACCCGCCCCTTGCTCATACCTGGACCGACTGTGGACATCATACGAGCTGCTCCGGGATCTGCTCCTGCTGGACGTCCTAGTATTAATCACATGAGGGATCATCATCTTGTGGATCAGGACAGGCTACATCAAAAATCTAGACATTTATTTGCCCATCAAGGAGAAAACACAATGAAATCCAGCAGCTATATTTATTTCGTTTTTGTATCAAAAGTATATTGGTTTTTTTAAAAGCATGTTGGATTTCATAAAAAAGATTACGTTTTATGCTACTCTTCTATAAAACGCACCTGAAGAAAGTCACTGGGAAGGCTCCACCTGAATGGGGGGGAAGAAAGGCCTGCCCAGGTAGGAAACTTATAAATAAAACGAAGCTGCAGCACTGGAAATACTTGAGAGGCAAACGAGGGTGCAAAGAAGTTGGGAGAACTAGAAACCCGGGGTCGCTCCCCGCCCACTTCTTCCTCTGGTCCCCTTTTAACCACTGTCCTACCCCAAACCCTAACCCGAGTTGAGAGGTGACTGCAGACGGGAACGTCGGCTAAGGAAGATGGGTCGGGGGTGGGGAGGAGGCGGAGGGCCCACTTTGCCCGTGCCGGCCCCGGAGAGCAGAGCACGCACAGGGCGGGGTCCGCGAGCTCACCTGGGACTCCTGTAGCTCCGGTCGGAGCTGCTCCGGCTTCTTGTGCGGCCTCTGCTGTACCATCCTCTGCTCCGACTCCTAGAGTAGCTTCTTGATCTACAATTAAGTGTGGAAAACTGTAGTTATTTTCACTCACCATGCTGTTAAAATTAATTACTTGTAGGGCAGGAAGGGGAAAACACAGCAAGAGGACAGGTCTTCGGAAAGGTCTCTCACGAACTCCTCAGAGTGGGTGTGACAGTGACAGCTAGTGAGGGTTTAAACTGAACAGAATGAAATGAAAGCCAGAAAAGGCTGCTACCGGGATGCTGACAGCAGCTCTATATGTAATGCCAAGAGGAAATAATCCATATCTCCATTAACAGCAGCATGGGTTAAAAAAAATTAATGCAAAGAAATATACTGAAATAGTCTAAAGTAGGAAGTGAATGAACTAGAGCTACGTATATTAACAGAGCTATCTCCTTGGAACATGATGTTGAGTGACAAAGGCAAATGTAGAACATCTATATAAATGAAAGGATTTTGTACAAAAACATGAAAAGCAACGCTGCATAGGGATAGGAACATCGTGGTAAAACTGTAAAGAAAAACAAAATTGTAACAAAAGTTCAGAATAAAGTTCAAGTCTAGAAGAGACGAGAGAAAGGGTGATCCTGGGTGGGGCTACATCAGGTGCGTCAAAGCTCTATTTTTGAAGCCAGATGACACTTTAAATTATTTTTATGCCTTAATCGTTTGTCTTATTTTTATATCTACTTAATATTTAATAAAAGAAACAAAAACTTAAGCAATGCAATTCTGCCCCTCTGCATTCACTCTGCCCCCTGCCCCCCTCCCTCTACGGTGTAGCTGTCATTCAGGAGCAGCACAATAACCCTACGTGTAGGCTATGTACGTGATAGCTTCACAGGTTTTATTCGGTTGTGAACACATAATGTCCTGGTAGGATGCTAGTCATCTATTCAACAAACGATTATAAGGCAGACCCTGTGAGGTGACTAAAAGATGAGTAGGAAAACAGTCTCCAGATCAGCAGTCTCTAGACTGGACAGGACAGACCAAGATATCCTGCGAGGTGCTCCCAGACGTCAATGAGTTCACAGCCTCGTCGGGAAGTAAAGCCCAGGCCAGGAACCAAAACCGGGAGGCAGAGTTCAGCTATCTTGGGCCTCACCCTTAGCTGCATAGCGTAAAGCAAATGCCGTAGCCCTTCTATGCCTCACTGTCCTCATTTATAAAATGAAGTACCACCCATTCCAAAACTAGTGGGGGAAGGTACTACTAAATGAGAGCGGCCAGCATCACCAACAGCTCAGAGCTCTGACAGCGTAACTGGTAAGGTACCTGCTGAGCAGACAGGTGGCTGGCGGAGCTCAACAGGTCACTGCACCTAGGGATATGACGCTGGGGAGAAATGGCCAGGACTCACCAGCTCTCTGGGCTGGGCCTATTGGGAGTCCGGGCGGGAGGAAGAGGAGCCCACAACACAAGCATGGAACGGTCCGGGAGGGATGAGGGGAGTTAGCAGAGGGCTTCCAGAGGTGAGGACTGAAAACATGCCCTGGGCACTGGCCACTCGGAAGTACCTGAGAACCTCGGTCAGTTCAGTGAGATGGGGGAGGGAAGGCACAGAAGACAGACTGCAAGCAACTGAGGAGTAAATAAACGGGAGACAGTTGTTACAGGTGGCACGTGTTGGTTCCTATTTTTACAGAAATGTCGGTAAGGGGAGAAAAAGACTGACAAATAACTAGAAAGGTAAAAACAGTCAAAGACTATTACTGTATTTTAAGTTCAAGTGATGAAAATCAAGCATGCTATAAGGGATTTGAGTAATTAAGAGACAATGAGGTAAAACAAGAAATATTTACAACATAAAGAACATAAGTCACTAACTTCCTGTCACCATTGCCAAATTTTTTAGTTTTTAAAAAATTTCATCCTGTCTTGCTGATGACATTAGATGGAACTTGAACCAAAAAAATAAATCTAAAGGTGACTGTTTTTACTATCCCCACCTCCTGAACAGAGATCAACTGGATACTTGTCTTGAGCAGGTAACTCTGCCCCTCCTACCCTCACCCCCCACTTGCATAAAATGGAGGGTTAGACTGATGATCTCGAAATCCTACACATTCCTTAAAGTCAAGACTCCTTCGCAAGGCATCACCGACAGGCCAAAGAGCAGCCTCACGCCTTTAAAGATGGAGAACCTGCCCCCTATCACGGCAACTCGTTTCTGTGGCCAGAGTTTTAATTGACAGCGACAGTTATTTACATTGAGCCTCAATTTCTTCCCTAAAATGGACTGCTCGTGTCCTCAATTTGCTCTCTGAGTCACACAGCACAAGACTTCTCCTTACTCCCTTCCAGATATTTGGAAATAGTAATCTTGTCCCTAATTCTGATGTTCTTCCAAGCTAAACAATAACAGACTCTCTTTGGGAGGAAGAAAGGAAAGAGACTACTGCTCACCGATACGATGATGTGGAACTTCGCGATCGACTTCTTGAGTGACTGTAGGAGACAGACCTTGTTCTATGTCTTGATTTGGTTTCAGATTTACTTCGAGATCTACTTGGACTCCTGGACTGGCTGTCACCATCCCGACTAGGTGTCTGCTCATCACTTGAACTCTCCCGATTTCTTGGCCTCCGGTTTAAGCGTGCCGTCTTCCTTACTTCATCAAAGAGAGACCCAGGCCGAACTTTATTTTTGCTTTTAATTTCTATCCTCAAGCCTTGCGGTTTCATTTCAGGCACAGCAGTCAATGCCTTAACCTCCGCAGCGCTGGACGCGGCGGCGGGCGGCGCCGCCAGGTTCCCCACGCCCTGCAGGGGCTTCCATTTATTGTCCAGGAGGCTCAGCTGGCTCTTCCCGGCCGCCTCCCTCTTCACGGCACTGTCCACAGCGCCGGCTGAGCTGGCAGAGCTGCTGTCCGCTTTCCCCACCTCGCCCACCACCGGGCTTTCGGACACGCTGCTTTCCTGTCTTACCACCTCTGCCTCAGGATGCTCTGCCTGCTTTACGACAAGGCCTATGTCCGAGGTGTCAAGCTTCGAGTTTCCCAGAGGGGACGCTCCCTCCACCTTTGCTGGGGAACTCCTGTCAGGAGTGCAGATCTCCATGTTGTCATCCGCTTGGAACACGTCCTCCATTCCACTTGGGACACATTCTTCAATATGCTGAATGTTTGGGGGAGAGCTGGCTACATTTTCCTCAGCATTTACAGCTGTGGGAGAAATGCTGCGTTTACTGTCGTCTTTAGCAGGCTGCTCCATGTCTGATGAAGTCATCGCCGTACTCTGTTTACCTGAAAGGCTGCCGTCTTCACAGGCCTTCCCAATTTGGGGGATATTTTCTTGTATGGTTTCACTGTTTTCAGAGACTCGTTTTTTCTCATGTGACTCCTGAGTCACTTGTTTTTCATTTATCTCCTCCTCCTCCTCGTCACCAAATTCTAGCGGCGGCTGCCAGTGGAAGGCTTGTTTTCGTTTCGGAGCCTTGTGCTTTTTGTCTTTTTTCCCTTTCAACTTCTCTTTCACTTTTTTGGCGTGTTCCCGTTTAAGATTTTCCTTTGACCCATGCTTGTGCTTCTGCGGCTTCCCTCTAGGGTTTTCCGAGTTGCAGCAGGACCCCTCAGAATCAGAGGTCGATGACCGCTGTTTGCTTGCCTTCCAAGTGCCATCCCCGTCAGGCGGTGAAGTATTTGCCAAGGACTTTGCTGTGGGTTTGCCTCTGATGTGCATTTCGCCAAACTCTGATTCTGAATCTGATGTGGCCTCACCTTCCTCCTTATCAGAAGACGGTCGGGAATTGTTTTTCCTGTTTTTAGTTATGTCTCGTTCAGAATTTGACTCAGAGTCCCATTTACTCCCAGCATAATTCTTCCTTTTGGGCTTACTGCTCTTTCTGAAATGATCAGAAGGATTCTCTTTCAAAGTTCTTTTTTTTGAACGCGGGCATTCCCGTTCAGGCTTGGATTTCTCCTCATCTCTGTTTTTCTCTTGTTTATTATTCGTTTCCACATGGACTTGCTTCTCTTTTTCCTGGGCGGACTGTGTAACCTGAACACTTGACTGTTCACTGTCTGAAGAATAATCTAAAGATGACCTGCTTTCGCTATACTTTCTCTGACATGAAGACTTGTCTCTGCCTTTGACGTACTTATTGCGAAGTGTCTTTTCAGAACTGCTGCTGTGCCTTTTACTTGAAGTGTTATTTTTTTTCCCATTGGATCTAAATTTTCTCTTGGCTCGTCTTCCATCATCACTGCTAACAGAAGAGTATGATGATGATCTACTACACTGTGAGTGATCACTATATTTATTTCGTGAACGAGATCTAGATGAGGGAGACCGAGACCTTGAACGTGAACTCGCTAGACTTCGTGATCGTGATCTTGTGTACGATCTGGAATAAGATCTACTCCTGGAAGATCTGCTCCTCGACCTCGGTGAACTTTCTGAACTTCTACCGCTGTATTTTGAATAAGCACTCCGATCACTTTCTGAATTTTTTTCTCTTTTATGATAGGATGATGAACTTCCAGTCTCTTTAGTATTTGCTAAACTATATGTACTTTGGATGGGGAGCAAGTGGGTTGTTTTCGCTTTCATTTCCTGAATTCGCTCATAAGAGGGCTTCCAGGGCTTCTGTCCAGGCTTCCACCTCGAAGGAGGGGGACTGTCACTCAGTGGTATCACAGGAATATTTTCTGCCACCACTGGCTGTTGTACCACGATGTTTTCATTTTGTGGCACTGTTGCTCTCAAAGGTTCTGTTTTAACTGGCTTATTTTCACTTATCTGAGAGGCTGTCCTTCTCGGTGATTTTGATGCTGGCCTTTGGTGCCCTGACTTAGAACTAGATCTGGACTTTGATCTGCTTCGAGAATGTGACGAGGATTTTGATGGAGTCCTTGATCTTGAGCTTCCTCTAGAATAAGACTGTGAGTGAGACTTTGATCTGTATGAGTCTCTGCTGGAATGGGTTGAAGAGCTCTGGTCATCCTTATCAGATTTAGACCAGTCCCTCTTTGATGAGGGATGAGATGATAACGAGGAAGAACGAGACCTCCTTTCTCTATCACAAGAGGACTTCACTCGTCGGGTGGAAGATTTTGAGGATTCTATGTCAGATGGTACGATGATCCTTCTCTTCTTAGTTTGTTTGTGTCTTCTGCAATGTTTTTGCTTTTTAGCTTTCTTTTTATGCTTAACCTTTTTCTCCTTCCTGCGTTTTTTATGGTGACCATCAGAGTGTCTTGCTGTACTAAGGTCTGAATAATAACCATTATAAGACCATGATCTGGATCTCTGGGACAAGCTTCTTTCATCCCATCGGCTTGAACAGGGGTCACTTAACCTATAGAAAAGGACACAATATGTATGATTATTTGCAAGCATGTTTTCTATGTTTTAAAATTAAAACACGTTTGTTGTCAATACAAATGCACTGACAAAAGCCTAGTAACAACAAAATTCTGACTCCGTCATCACTTTAAGCACATGTAGAAAAAGTAAATCAAAGACTGGCCCGGTCTTGACCTTGTAATTTCAGAGGCACAGAGAGAGCTGCTAACAGATTCGCTTACAAAAAGGTTTTCAAAGCTAAGCAAAGGATTTCAAACTTGATAGGAAAATGGTTTTGAAAACAAACCAACTAGTCACAAGAGCACTGCTGACATACCGGGTTGCTGGCTCATAACCCTCTGGCTCCGGGAACAATGTCAAACCAAGTTCCCAAACGACTCTGTTGATTCTCTGCAGACACAGGATAGCTGCCTGAACTATAAGAGAAATCTCTTTTGCTTAAGAAACTAGCAAGATTATTGTTTTATCTCAGTCTCACAGAGGTAATCGAGACTTTCCCCTAAGGTTTAAACTACTTACTATGGAAACTGAAGAAAAAGTACCTAAAAGTAGATGTAGGCTTCATGATCTGAGTGGTCCTGTCAGAACTCAAAATCGAGAGTTCTCAGTGGCACTACGTCCAAACCACCTCCGCACAGATGTGCACTTTTCCCTCTCTCTTCCAATCTCAAACATGCTACAGGACACCCACACATGGTAAGAGAGAATTTTACCATGAACGACTACAGAGGGTCCCAGTGGTACGTTTTCTCTAGCTGTTTTGAGACCAGCCCCATTTCTAAGACAGATGTTCTACTGTGGGGTGTCACTGCGGGTAAGAGATCAGTCCACTTCTGTAGAAGCCACAGTCCTTAAATTCAGACGTTAATGCACACACACAGGTACAAACTACCCTAGCTACCAATTCATTCGTCAGTGACTCCGAGACCTGACTATGAAAGTACCTGCTATATAATTTTTAGTCCTGATTATCAAATATATTGAACTAGCAATCTTTAAGACATAAGCAGGTTTATATTCTTGTGAGGGAAAACAGAACTTTGACTGAAAAGCACCCCAAGCCAATTGGCCCCCCTAGTTAATGGCACTACTTTTACCAAGGATTCCCAAGTATTCTTTGGTCACAGTCAAATTTTAAATTTCCATCTTTAATGAAAAGTCCAGAAGTCAGTCTCTGTTCCCTTAACACAGGAGTGTGCACAAAGCCCTTACTTGTCTCCTTTGCTCCATTTTTCTCCACTAGGTGGTCTGTATGCTCTTAATCTCTGCATCTCCTCCTTCCAGTGGGGAGGAGTTTCGCTGCTATCATCATCATCTGATTCAGAGCAGGATCTTGACCTTGGTGGTGTGTGATAGCGCTTTGAAAACAAAGACAGGAATAACTATTTTTAAAATACCTCTCAATTACAGTCTGCCATAGGACAGAATTAGGTATAAGACCCAATCTCAGACTCTATTCAAAGACAATAACAACTGAAGTACCAAAAGATGAGAAGAAGTATGTCAAATGTAGAATGACTAAAAGAAATGGGAAAGGCTGAAATTTACCTGTAATGACACATGAAAATTTCCTCTTCTAAGGACTAATGGTTACATTCATTAGCTTAGATTATTCAACAGACTAAGATTTCTCGGCATACACACTGATTGTTTCTTTCACGTGCTCACTTCATACTTAGAGTCATTCAAATACTTGGTCTAATGGCAGTACCTTCCCAAAACTACAGCGAATACAACTAGTTCCTTGAACAGATCTTGGATTGTACCTAAAATTAAAGCTATTATTTTGTCTATACGTAAAAACATTTTACTGTGTAGATAAGCAATTCAAAAAAGAAAAGTCTTAACAGACATACAATTGTGCCCCTTCCTTTAATCTTCCGTCCAGACTTCGATACAGATGGTTTTTGATCACTTACAATGGGGGCAACATCAGGAATCTTCCTGGAAAAGAAGATTGAAAATTAAAACTAAACAAATAGTTTTCTCAATGTTTAAATGCAGAATTTGTGTTCCTATAATACAAGAACACTTCATTTAGATAAAACACTTTGGGAAAATGAGGCACTCCACAAAACCTAATTTTGTAAGCAAACCCTTTAAATGTCCAAACTGTAATAAAAAAGTAACCCACTTAGGTAGAAATACACAATACCAGTAGCTATCTTTTTCAGCACGGTACTGTTTTTAAACAAAAAAAAATTGTTTTAGACGTCTTGTCCCAACAATGATGTTCTAAGGGGATCCTGAGTCATTCCTGACTCTGCGTTTTTAGTTTTTATTTTACTTCTAACATTTCTTTAATCCTTTGTCCCCGCCTCTCTGCAATAAACTGCCTCCCCTTCAATGCTCTGAGTCTGCTGTCTCCTCTTACGTAAGGCAATTCTAAGAGTGTGGGTTTTGTGGTGGCTACAGTTCTCCATGCCTGAGCTTTTTTATATCTTAGTTTGTTTTCTATCTGTTATTAGTACATAATGGCTAGCTTTTATTGAGCACTATGTGTCGGGAATTATGTTAATGAGCATTTCAAAAATACTTTTATTATTGGGTAAAATATACATAAAACTGGCCATTTTAACCATTTTCAATTCAGTGACATTCATTAAATTCACAATGTTGTATAACCATCACTACTACATTTCCGAAACTTTTTCATCGCCCCAAACCAAAACTCTACCCATCAAGCACTAACTCTTCAACATCCCCATTCCCTCGGCTTCTAATTTATGGCCAAGTAACAGCCCACTATGTGCATATACCGCATTTTGGTTATCCAGTCATCTATTGGTGGACACTTGGGTCATTTCTACCTTTTTCCTATTGTGAGTAATGCTGCAGTGAGCACCGGTGTTATGCCTTTTTGTCATTGTTGCTCATGCTTTTGATGCCAAATATGAATCTGTTGCCAAATCCAAGCTCATGAAGATTTACCCCTATGCTTTCCTCTAAGAGTTGTATGGCTTGCTCTTATATTTAGTCTGTTGACCCATGTGAGTTAATTTTTGTGTACGATGGGAGGTTGCGTCCAACCTCATTCTTTTGCATATGGAAATCCAGTAGTCCCAGTACATTTATTGAAGAGTCTATTTCTTCTCCACTGAATGGACTTGACGCCCTGTCTACTATCAGTTGGCCAGAGATGTGTTCCGTTGGTCTCTATATCTATCCTCATGCCAGTGTCGCACTATTTTGATGACTACAGCTTTGTAGTAAGTTTTGATATCAGAAGTACAAGTCCTCAAACTCTGTCGTCCTTTTTCAAGGCTGTGTTGGCTATTCAGGGCCGCTTGCGATTCCATATGAATCTGGGAGTTCTTTTCCATTTTTACAAGAAGGTTGCTGGAATTTGACAGGGACTGCATTAAATCCATAGCTCACTTTGAGTAGTACTAACATCTTAACAATACTAAGTCTTCCAATCCATGAATTCAGAATGTCTTTCCATTTTTTTTAGGGTCTTCTTTAATTTCTTTCAGCAATATTCTATAGTTTACATTGCATGTCTTTCGCTTCCTTGATTAAATTTATTTCTAAGTATTTTATTCTTTTAGGTATTATTTTAAATGAAATTGCTTTCTTAATTTCCTTTTCAGGTTGTTCATTGCTGGTCATTAATAAGCATTTTAAAGGCATTAGCTCATCTAATACTCATAACAACACTACAGGGTAGGTATTATTTTCATTACCATTTTGAAGAATTTTAAGATTAAGAGGTTAAAGATCTTGCCCAAGATCACAGAAAGAAATAAAACTGACTCTTATTATAACAATTACATGAGGTTTTCTAAGGTTCCAAGGATCTGGAGCCAGATAAATATACAGTGCACTAAAAAAAAAAAAAAATTAAGTACATTATAATGTTTTCAGTCATTTCATAGTCATGACATCACTTGATTCTCACAATGAGATAGCTAGGTAGTCTTGGCAGGAAATTGTTAGCTCCATTTTCCTCATGAAGAAAAAAAAGTATTGGACATCAAATGCCTTACCAACAGACGTTTAGCAAGAAATAAAGTTCACCTGGGAACCTTTAGCTACTGACCCAACACTGCCACCCTCTTCCTCCTCCCCGTAACATCCTGATTTTATTTGTTACATGGCCCAGAAATTTTTAAAAGCTTGCTAAATTATTTGAAAGTACAGCTGAGATTGAGAATAAATGAACTAGAGCAAGTATGGAGCCCAGCTTCTGCTAAGCAAACTGTAAGTGATAATGAGCTGGAATGCTGGTATATCAGTAAGGTAGCAAGCTCACTATGGCTGGTGGTCCATTTCTTATCGTTGAGTATGTTGAGTTCTTGACACATACTGAATTCTAGCTCCCAAACAACTGCTCAAAATCTCAAAGATCCTAATAAAATGGATTGGTCTGCTCTCTTTGTATGATACAACCACCAGTCAATTATGATTTAAAATACTTCTGCACAAAATAACCTCCAGAGATGTGACAAAAAAGTGATGACCAAATAAACTTATCAGTAATATTCAATCACAAATGCAAGACGGTAGTATAAACTACTTAGACTACACCAGATAACAGGGGTTGGCAATCTGTTTCTCTAAAGAGTACATGAGTACTTTAGGATTTGTAAGCCAAAAAGAAACTTAAGGGCATTGTTTAGGTACTTATATAACAAGAAAGAAAACAAATTTTCACAAATATTTTATTAACAAAATTCAAAATACAATAACTGAGTACCATTTTTTTGGAATACAGATCTACTAATGAGAGGAGTGGAATTCTTTTCTGGGAGGCTAACATTCCACTTAATTAGGGTTCATAATTAGTGTTTCCTATCAAAATACATGTTAATGCTGTTCATACGGTAATGCTAATCTGTAACAAGATTTTACGTATTTCACCTTTGAGGATTTCTTGCACATACATGGATTGTATGTGTGGCACTTGAAATACTTGAGAGTTGTAACTGCATCACCACGACATGTGTATAGTGCACCTGCTGTTGTACAAAAACAGCCCAAGACAATTGTGGACAAATGGATGTGGCTGTGTTCCAGTAAAACTTCATTTATGAGCACTGGAATTTGAATTTCACGCAATTTCTACCACAAAACATGATTCTTCTTTTGATTTTTTTCTGCAAACATTTAAAACCATAAAAACCATTTTCAGCTCATAGTCTATAAAAAAAAAAAAAAAAAACAGGCGAAAGGCCAAATTTGGTCCACAGACCACAGTTTGCTGACCTCTGCCATATGACACTGTAATTGACCTTTCAAGTTTCCTACCTTCTGAAAGCCAAATGGATTTGTCGATGAACTTGATTGTTTTGTATTTTAAGAAAGGGTTCTACTAAGATTTATTCACAAACCAAAATTAAAAAAAATGAAACCATCAACATGTTAAGCTATAAATTCAAAGATACATCCCATTTTGTACTAGCTTTTTTTTTGTACTCGCTTTTTAAAATGAGACAACACAAGGATTTAAAAATATTTAATGAACTGCATAGAGACCTGACTGTAAACAGGGACATTTGCATAACTTCTCAGTCTTTAATACAACTCTTCATAGGAAATATTAATTGTACCAGCAATATTTTATTTCTGTTCACTGTTCACACATTTCTTTTAATTATAAATGAGTCCAATATACAAAATACATCAAATACTATTTTTTGAAACCAAATTGAAAGCTATACATTAGCTTTTCCAACACAGAGAATTTATCACCAAGGAAGTTAACGACAGCAACATATTTATGGTACTAAATTATATCCCTGACTGCCATGCAACAGATTTACATTATTCAGATTAGAACACCTTTTTATCACTCGACTGGATCCAAAGAGTTCAACTAATTCTGACAAGCAAAATCTCACCTCTAGAAAAGCCAAGGAACTAAGATTAGTGATGAAATCCTTCCAGACCACGAGTAAGAACTTCTCCCCTGACTGACCTGCCTTTCCCACTAGTAGAATGTGAACTCTGAAAGGCAGGGGACATGTCATTCATTCATCTGGTATCTCTCACGGTAACTTCCAAAGTGCTTTCGCTGTGGGCGCTGCTCAGTAAATGAGTGTGGAACTGCAATGAGCTGATGGAATCATCGATCAGAAATGACAACACACAGGCTAACCATCCTACTTACGGTTCGGGTTCCGCCGCGACAAGGGGCATATCTCTTCTCAGTAGAAATCGGTTCTCGGGCACTGGAGGAATCTCTTCCGGCCGGACCACTGGCTTTTCCCTTTTAGCATTTGAATCGACTGACCTTTTTTCACTGGTATCACTTCTCTCAGAGTGACTTAGAGAGAACAAATCAAGTCACCAATTAAGATGTGTAATGTTTGCATTTCATAATAATAAAAGCGCACAGAATTCAGATACTAAAAAGCAAAACTACTGATGCCTTACAAGGATCACTCAAAAGGTTTATACAGTTTTCTCAAAGAGAAGATATAAAATATCAACCCAAATGAAAATCCACAGTACTAAAATTCTGATAAGAACATTGTTGAGTGAATCCTAACTTTTTAAAAAGAGTTTCAGGGATTATTTTCTTCTGCAAATACATAAATCCTTGATATGAAATGCCTTTGCTATCCCCTAGATTTGCCAGATTTCAATTTAATGCAAAAAAAATGCTATCCTTTTTCAACAAAAGGTAGGAAAGCTACGTTTACAGAATTACGCTTTCCCCCTTCCGGGGAGTTTCTCTGGTTCTTTTTGGTAAGACTCTCCTAGGGTTTCACACGTACCCTTTGGGGCTCGCTCTATGTTTACTCCTTGGCTCTTCTGAACTGCCTGCTTCCTTTCGTCTCTTTTTAGAATGTTTGACTTTCAGCCTCCTCTTATGTTTTCTTCTTCTGCTTCTCTCATGTTCAATTTCACTTTCTGAAGATGATTCTGAAGAGGAAGTGGAATTGGAAGAGGAATCCGAGTCTTCTGAATGAGTTGGTTTCTTCCTTTTTTTCTCAAAAACTTTTAAAGAAGTATTAACAAAAATATTAGTACTGGATTTCAATGCTTACCTTTCAGAGTAAAAAAAAAATGTGATTACTAAGTACCGTAAAACATGCTTTATGGATTGCAAACTAAAAACAAAATTTAAATAAACTTCTTTCCAAGTTGATAATATAATTTGCTGGTGAGATTGTGAAGTAACAAAGCCCTTGCCTTCATAAAGTCTACAGTCTAGTGGGACCAACTAAGAAAATAAGTAACGGCATAATATAACAAATGATAAGTGCTACAACGGGGGGGTGGGGGGTGGGGGGGTGGGAAATAGTGTTGAATAGTGTTGAAGGGAATAAGGTGAGTCAGGGGCAATTTAAGATAACACGTGATCAGAGCCCGAAGGGAGTGAGGGAGCGGCTAAGGCGCATATCTGAACGAAGAGTGCTCTGAACAGAAGGAACAGCCCTAGCCCACGCAAAATCCCTGAGTGCCTGGCATGTCTGGGTAAAGGTCGACGTGGCAAGAAGACAATGAATGAGGGGGAAGAGGTCAAAAACAGGAGAGAGCCAGAGCGCCTTACAGACCACTGTGAAGACTTCAGCTTTGGCTGATTGAGAGGGAGCCCTAGGAGATTATCACTCAGGATGCTGCTAAGACTGTTAGAAGGCCAAGGGTATAAGCAAGGAGACCAGATAGGAGGCTACTGCTGCTGAGAAAAGACTATAGAGGAACAAAGATAGACACAAATGAACAGGTAGGAGGCTATTGCAATAAGCCAGGTAAGAGATACTGGAGGCTTGGACCAACCTGGTAGCAGGGGAAATAAAAAGAGGAGGTAAGATTGATAAAATTCGCTGATGGACTGGATACAGGGCATGGTATGAGGTATCGGGGCTATTGCTACACCACTTGTGAGTTTTTTCCATTACCAACATCCAGAAGGTATCTGTAAGTTTTAGTCTTCCACACGCATTACCTGTACCCTAACTCCCTTTACCCCTAAAAAATCCTTACCATCTTTTGTTGATTTCGTGGCAAGCACCCCACAGTCAATAACTCGCACATCTGCATAAGGTCTGCTTGCAGCATCAGTTTTCAGATTTTCAATTTGTTCAATTACTTCAAAACCGGAAATAACAAGTCCAAAGACAACATGTACCCTGTCACAATACAGATTCAAGAAAAAATTGGTTTGCTGAAAATTAAGCCAAGACAAGTAATCAAGACAATTGTAATATGATGTGTCCACAGACCTAAAAATAAAAGCAGAGTGTTTGATGTATGAAGCCACTAGATGGGAATTAGAACTTGAAATCTTGCTTCATAAAAGGAAAAAAACAATCACTTAAACTGGGCCTTAGTTTTCTGCCTTTAAAACAATAGTTCTTAACTATTTTATAGTAAAGAGTCCTGTAATAGTCAGATCGTATGTGATATGCAGAAACTACCCTTACAGGGTCACTCAAAACTACACGGCTGAGAAACTGATCATGGGCCCCGGTAAAGACTCCTTCCATGGCATGAGAGCCATGGGGTCTCAAGGCTAATGTACCCTGTAATCCTTAAGGAATAATCTGGCTGTGAGACATTAACCCGGAGACAAGAGCGCCCCCTTGAGGGTTTACCCAGGGTCCAACCAGTTTTGGAATGGCCACCCAAATACCTCTCCAAGGTAATAACGTAACTCTTACCCATCCAGGTGCGGAGCAGGTTTTGTGGTGCTGTGTAATAAACATCAACGCAAAGAGGATGGCAAAGCCCAGGTGTTCGGGTGAACAGAGCAGAAGGGTTTAAAGCACAGCATGTGGAGAACAAAGAGGTGAAGATAAAAAAGATAGGGGAAAAAGTTAAACATGATATACATCTATATTTAAGAACCTTAAAAACAATACTAACCGATGTACTGATTAAAACTCTCAAGATTATAATTACAACATTTTGTCTATTTCTCCAATATATATATACGTATATATATGCAATAGGTTTGATACATATAGCACAGATATTAAAATTCAAGTTACTCTCAAATCCAAAACAATAACAAAAACAAACTTAAAATTTATCAAGATAATTAAATAAGGATAAAAATTAACTATCCTCTGTCCTATGCAAAGAAGAGTGTGTGGCCAACACTTGCTCCACACACTTAAATGAGTTCTCTTTGTATATTTGCTGCTGAAGCGAGCGTGAGTTCTTTTACGTGAGTTCTTTTACTGTTTCTCGTATTGAGTCAGTCTGTATCTTTTAGGCAGGGGGATTGGGAGGGATGCCTCAGGTATCCTATCTCCAGAACTTCCTGCTCTCTTCCTTCACCTAAGGTGAAACTCTGCCACTCACAGCAACTCTGAAAATGCAACAGGGAGCAACCCTTAATCTGCCAACACTTCCAATGGCCAAGTAAGTAATGATGCATAACATTATAGACATTTTAAATTTCCATGGCCCAGAAAACACCCAACCAGCTTCTTCCATGGTCACAAACGGGCAGATAGTCACTCTCGGGAAGCCTGTGGGGTACACCTAATTTAAGATATTTTGAACTCAAGCTAGTTTTCCCATAGAATTTTCAAAGATCTTCACACTTGTGAACTGCAGTTAAAAAAAATCAAAAGCAGGTATAACTAGACTCAGAAGCATATATCACAAGCATTTTAGTTTATAAGAATGAGAAATAGATATTTGAGAGAAAGGTCACTGGATACCAGGCCATGTTAAAGCAGTCAATTGTACTAGAAATTCCCATATCAATTTTTATATTCATTTTAAAGCAATTCTAAGAGATGTAAATCAATAAAATATAACTTAAATTTCACGATAATGCTAAAAATCATTATTCTACAAAGAATTGTAATGCTTATACTTATATTAATAAAATTCAGTCCTGGGAGACCACTACATAATTTAATTTAAAAATTAAAATGTCAACTTAAGAAGTTCTAGAATTTTAAAGGGAATCTTGAGTTTTAAAACCACTAGTCTCAAATTATCCTTAGAAAACTGCGAAGTGGTAATTCAAGCAACGTAAAAGTAAAAATAAATAAAAACAGACAGAAAAAAGAAAATCTAGCAAACTGGTGAAGCACTAAGGCTAAAATCATTAAACTAGCATCCAGATACTACCTTGGACAATAACTTTAAGACAGAACTGTGTTTCCCACAATTATAAAACTCAATCGAAGCGCACTAAAGATGGGAAGAAATTGGGCCATATGCTGGGCAGTGATTCCATTACAAGAAATATGCGAAGAGGTAAAAAACATAAAGGTGAAAATGTTCTACCATGTAAGACATCAGTCTCAAATATGCAGCAGCAAAAAAAGAGATAGTTTATTGGTTAGATTTATTCCTCCTCCTTCCTTGATCCTCTTGCTCACAACCCTCAACTTTCTGGTACTGGGGGAAGGCCTACAGATTTTTCTAAAACACACAGAGCCCAATTTGATTTGCCACTTTGGCTAATAGGAGTGCTGTAAAAACCACCTTATAGCAAACCTTGGAGCAAATGGTAAGATTAAAGCAGTCTAGCTAACTGCAGTGATGTAGCAATACACTACCTGAGACCTGAGACTCAATTTGAGGATAGAATAGCTAAATTTATGACAGATTTATGTTTTGTTTTTAATTCAAATGAAAACTGAAGACAAAGTCCTTTTCTGCAATAGTGAAGAAAACAAATGAAGGCAGCAATAAGTCTTTGAAGGACAAATTTCAGCTGGCCCACTGTACCTAGACTGGTATAAAGAATTAAATCCATTATTCACATCTGCAATTCAGGATGCAGAAGTACAAATTTTACCTTAACTGGGTTAGACAACATAATAGGAATACTAAAGGGACCTTATCTTAAGAAAAAGAAGCCCTGTGGGGTTCTCAGCCCACATTCCAGGAGCAGAAATCTCAACACATAAAGCAAGCTTACTGACTGACACTGGGCTAACCGTAGACATGGATAAACAGAGGGTATGTTCAATCCGAGCTGTTCAAGTTACTAAAATGAACAGAGACTTCATCCTAACACTCTTGACTATACTGGTCTTTCAAAACTATACAGTTGTACAGACCCATGCAGTGATGACAAATGCTCAGTAAGTTAAGACCTTAAGGCCAGAGACCATTGTAAATAAGTTCATGCTTATGAAAACACACCTAAAGGAGAAACAACCACAAAGAACATTTCAAATTATAAAAGCTTGCAAGATTTTCACATTTCCATCTTCTCCTGTCACTCAGGCAATGATTTTCCAGGTTCCCCTGACCTCCGAATCTACTTTAAAAATATATGTGCAAGGGTTCATTTAAACCTTGTGAATCCTAGAAATTAAAAAATGTCACTGTTACTCCAAGAAACAATGCACATTTTAAAACCATTATCAAAGAAGCTATTGGCCTTATACAGAATTAATGGCTCTGTACTAAAATGAGATCTAAAACCTTTATATACAACAACACTCCCACCCCAAAGATGTACGGAAACCTGTTAGAAACAAGCCACTGAAATTAAAATAGACTTCCCAGGATTAACTGTGTATAATAAAACACACTTGTTTTACACGTATTGCTGCCATACAGATCAAGCAGAGTTTTTTCTTAAAATTGTTCAATGAACATATAACAATAGGATTAAAGAGATAAAGGCAAAGAAAGAAAAAGAGCCTTAGAGTAATGAGACATTACCTTTGGATCGCACGGTGTAACACTCTTTCTGTAAATTTTACACAAAAATGGCAAGAAATAAATTGTAATACACTTTTAAGACAAGACTGAATCTATGTTTTAATATCAATATAACTTTGAAATTAAATATTTTCAAGTTTTATGCAAAGCAAGAAAGCTTTTTAAAATGGAGGGCTCTAAATTTTCTTTCACATAGCTATGTATGTAGAGATGAATTGTCCTTAAGAAACGCTTTGTGGTTAAAGTTGAAATCTGCTCACATTGTAACATCAGAGTGTGAGGAATAGCTATTAGCAAAGCATTACATTTCATTTCACAAATCCTATAAACTAGCTAAATCAACTAACATCTTTCTCAAAAAGAGAATAATGTATCCTGGGTAAACATATAAACATAAAATCTGAATGCCCAGGAGCAGTTATCAGCAGTGGAAAGCAAAGATTTCAATGGAAAGAACTGAGCTAAGAGAATTCAAAACAAACCAAATTTCAGGCAACTTTTTTTATTAATTCACTTCGAATAGTTAAAGAACCATTCATGCTTCTACATTTGAAACCTTTTCTTTCAGTCACACATCACAACAGACATCAGAAGTTAACAGGCAAATGTTTGGACTATAGTTACTGTTCATTGCCATTAAAGACACATTTATAAGTTAAGTCATTGAAAATAAGTCATTGCATAACTAGAATTTTAAGAAACTTCTCAAAAGAGAAAAAGGCAAGAGAAATGAAAAGTATAAGTATGCTATTAAATCTTGGCCACAGTACTTCCTTTTTCTGTCTTATCTCTGATTTTCCCCATTACATATTTTTTTCAAAGGATATATACTGTCTGACCAATTTTTACTCTATTAAACTTTAAACATAGACTACTCATGTCAAAACCTGATTATATACAGTGGTCAAAATTCTATATAGGGGTTTTGGACATATTAAATATTGAAATACTTAAAAACAAGCTTTTATTTGTCAAAAAGGCATTGATCCATGAATTACTGTCAAAAAAAGAATACGTTTCAAATAATATGGTGTTTTCGATGAATGTTGTAAAAAAAATGTGACTCTAGGTATAAAGTAGTATGGGAGAAATAAACAAAAATAACATATTTCTGATTAATGTAGTCTTTAACATGCAATTTCTTACCCCTTCAACTCCTGAAACTATCACACCATCATGGAGAGGCACCAAATTGTACAGAGTGACAATGCTTGTGTAAGGGCAATAGAAACTAAGCAAGCAAGCCACGTTACAGTGCCCTATCCATGTGTTCCAAAAGTCACCGAACTAGAAGAGCTGTGAAAAATTCAGTGCTAATGTTAACATAATACACATCAATACATGTCACCTAAATACTAAGTGATATTTAGACTGAGTGTTAGGAATGATATCTGATATTCAGAGAACTTGGCTTATCGTTACGTTTCATGAATGAACATCTCTGTTCACGAAAAATCTTGAAATTAATACACAAAGTTATTACCCCCAAAATGGAAGGAAAAAGCTAGAACTTCTCCGCTTATCAATCAACACTTACTAGCATTTCTTCTCACACAAATTCATGAATATGTGGAGGAAAAAAGCATTTCTATCCAATCGACGTTTGCTACCCAAAACGTCAACCCAGCTTTATAAACCCCTTAAAACCAAACCAACTTGCTTAGCTACACTATTCTGAAATGATCAGGACTTCCCTCTCATTCAGGTGAGCAGCCACTTGCAAGCCCGATTCTCAAATGATAGAACGCATCCTAGAACTTGTTCTGTTTTCTTCCTATAGTCCTATTTATGACTATTAAAATATAACAAATGCTTTCTGCTTAAAGGCAGGTTTGACTTTTCTGCATTATCTTGTTTTCTCATCTTTTTATAATTATCATGACCACCGACAGTGGCCAATGACAGAAACTGTTCTCCAAAGCGTTGCAGGTCTTTCCGCTCCATGATATAAGGCCTGCACAGACTAAGAGAAGGGGGACAATGGCAGCTGCCGAACACCCCCGTTCTAACAGCAGTGGATGAAGAGACTGCAGGTGCTGCTGACTTCGGCAAAGGAGCCCAAAGCTGCTTGCGGCACCTTAGGACTGATGAAAATCAGGCCATTACAACTGTTTCCTTCAGGTTGAGACAATGTTTGCATGTAAATCATTCCACCTATTTAGAAACTTAGCATCAACCTACAAAACTTTCTTCCTTTTATCTGCATTTTCACACCAAAATATTCACTTTATTTTAGAAAGTGGAGTGGATGTTTTATAAATGGAAAAGGAAAGATAAAACTCAAGATCCATAGTAAACAAAACTAAAACTAAAGCTTCCTGATATCTAGGTTAGTGCTCTAACACAGAAGTTATTTGATATAAAGCTATAAACTCCCTACCTCACCTTTTTCATGACTACTTTAGGCTATATCTTATTTATCTCTTTGATGTATACAAAGACAATGAAAATGAGGGCCAGAATTACTACACTCTTCTTACTAATTGTTAAAGTGTTTTTTTTTTTTTAACAAAATGTGTCAATTTATTTTCCAGTAATGCTCGATGCTTCTGACACCTAACAAATCAATTCAGAGCAGGGAGATCAATAAGATCACGTGGCTTACAGTGGGCAGCGTTCTCTTTCTAACTATATCAATTTCTCCTAGATTATGAATAAAATTTCTATAACCTGGACTTCGCATGGTTTTTCTTCCTTAGTTAGCATTATATATAAAATGAAAGTGTTGGACTAGATGATCTCTAAATCCTTTTCCACTCTAAGACTTTATATTTATATTCAAAGACTTTTATTGTGGCTTCTTCCTAGTCTTTGGCTTAAAACATAAGCCAAAGACTGAGCTAACTTAGTTACTGAATTCCTTCAAAAACACCTCGACAGGAACCATTTGTTCCTCAGTAATTCTTGGGGATGGCGCCATGTATCACTTCTTTCATGTTTCTTGAGCAGTTCTATTTCAAAAAGAATCAGTTTTCTTCTATGAGGGCCCCCAAAACAAACTTATAGTAATACAGTAGATATGAACAGTTATTGCAAAAATTACAAATAGCTTCATAGAAGAAAATCTGATTTTCATCATATACATAACTGCTCCACCCCAAAAAAGGAATATATGCAAAATTATGTGTAATAAAAATGGTGCATGCATAAGAAGGGGAAACTCTAAACGGGTAAGTACTGAAGGCAATAGTCAGTGCACGAAGCACAAGAATCCTTGAGGAACATTTTGAAAATACTCGCACTAATAGCACCAAATTTGCTCCTTAGGAATTGCAAAGTAACAGATTTAGAACATAAACTACAAATACGATTCTGCAAGGGTATAGTAAAAGTCCTTATTAAGCCCATATAAGAGGAACTATAAAGGCAATTCTTGGAATTTTACCATCCATTCTTACATTAGCTTTTCTTTTTTCAAATTGCAGAACTGCCGCCCAAGGTGCCAGTAAAAAGAGTGTGGTGAGAGGGTAAAAGGCAGGGAAGCCGTCAGGCAGCTCTGAGATCGCCAACTCGCGAAAACTCAAGTTTCAGAGATGTTGGCTATGATCACACATACTTTTTTACTACTTCTGACTCCAAAAGGATTTAGGGTTGTGAGATATGGATTTTCAAAGAGTTTTCTTTTATGGGAAAAACCATCTGCACTTTATCCATCCTTTCTATAAAAGCAAGGAAATGTTTTGTTTAGAGATATGAACGTTAGTTTGATTTTTACACTGCAATCTACTGGGAACTGGAACTTTCAAGTCAGCATTAAAAAAGCATATTCATAAACATTTCTTAAATAGATAAAATTTGTTTGCATGTGCAAAACACTATTACTTCCGAGACTGCTTTTAACTGGAAACATTTCCAGAAGTAAATTTCAAATTAAAACTAGAAAATTTTCTTTCAATCACAGGTTCACAGTGATTTTAATGCCATCTACAGTTAATTACGAAAATGAGTTTAAAATTTTTAATCTTAATTTACTGATGTTAAAATTTTCATTTGGTATTCTTTGTCAAAAACAGCAGTCTGCTCTAAAATTAAGAAATGGCCTTAATTTTGTTTTGATGCTAAACATTCTGAGGAAAGACTTAAGCAAGTACTACATAACATAGAAAAAAAGACACTAATTTTTTTTGAAGGGAGAATTTCATACACTAGATTTTAACTAATATATGTAACTGCACTGGTTTTAACTCTTAACATTTTAGAAACAATCTAATCAATAATGAGAAGATGCTGCTATCTGATAAATCAAATTTTACATGTACTGATATAAAAAAAGGAAATCTAAAAGAAACTTTAGAGCCCTCAGATGGTAGCTTCTTGACCAATGAATCATTAGTTTATCATGTTCAGTTCAGATAAGCTTAAAAATGGAAATGGGAAAACTCAATCAAAGATTAAACAGCTTCTATATTTAATTACCATTTAAGAAGTTTTTCAAGATATTTCCCACTGCTTTTTTTGGCCCTGAGGAAGGTTAAGAATAGAAAAATACTCTATAAAGAAATGTAACAAGTACTCTCTGGGATCAAAACAAGATATAGGAACAACTATTTAAGGTCTTCCTTTTTTTCCTGTACAACTCCAAGCATTATCATCTTCTATCAGCTTTCCATTTTTAGGACATTCTTAGGAACAGAATGCCCCTTATCTGAACTTTATCAGATCATGTTGGAAATCTATTTATCGGACGAATTTAAAATGTGAGATTTATTGCATATGAACTCCTTTAAAGACAGGGAAGCGCCATTCATACTAATCCATTTAGAAAGATGACCAAAAATCCACTTTTTCTGATAAACCATGAGTAAAATGTTTTTCCAATATACGCAGCACAAGTGTAGTGATTTACTTGCAACCTAAAGCATTAAACTTCATGCTAGACAATTACCTTTCATATTTTATACCATGGGATTATAATAAAAATAGGTTTTGGAGTAGCTGTAGATAAAGAATATGAAAGTATGCCAGAGGTCTTTCAGATGAGAAGGAAGGTTTTGGTTGTGCATGCATGTACATATAAAGGTGTTTCTTTTTTTAAAAGCAAATTTAGCACTCTGAAGTTTCCTGAGTGATACTCTCATAAACTGTGGTGGGAATGACAGCATCATTGAGTTATCTTAATTACGCATGGAGTTCTCATAAGGTTTGCCTTTTTAAAAATGCTGGCTCAACAGCGAATCACTTATTTCTACACAGTATTGGAAAATAATAGTATCTCTCTCAAACTGGCTCAAAGAGCAATAGTAAGAGAAAAAGCAACCATACAATGGTTTATTTAAACCAACTGCTTTCCACGCTACAGGCGCATCTAGTCCTAGTCTATGAACAATTTTTAAATGTTCATCCACAGCTTATTTTCCAATCTAGCTTTGGTAAACTAAGCACCCAAATTTGTTGAGTCAATGCCAATTTCTTTTCGTAAAATAACAACATATTTTGGAGATAATGTACATCTTCAAGTTACTTCTTTTAAGTACTATTCTTCAAAACCAGAATATATGCTGAATGCTGAGGTGGCTGCTAGAACTGATCAATTACTATATCAGAAATTAAAAATAAAACTCAAGCTGACAGCATGCTAGCATTAAACTTGGTTTAACTACACCACCTTTCCCATGAACAGCGCTTCTCTGTCTAAGAAAAGCTCATCTCCGGATCGCGCCCACTCACATGAAAAACTGGGACCCATTGGTGTGCTTCCCGCGGTTCGCCATCGACAAAAGGAACGCTCTGTCGTGTTTGAGAACAAAGTTTTCATCTGTTTGAAGAAAGCACAAATCTGTCAGTCTCCGACTATAAGCCACTTTTAAAGTGTCATGTTCACAGAAATAAATAGAAAGCAAAAGGTGAAATTCCTCTTCTGGTCAGTACAGATACTTGACTGAACATTTAGAAAAAATTTTTTTAACTAATTGAATAACGAAAGAATAAAAAGATCAAGAAACACTACTTAAAGCTTTGAGGAAAAGAACATATATTTAATACTTTATACAAACAGCCTTAGAACAGTCACTTTTAATAGTAACGTACTTTGGCTAAATAATATTTAAGCTGTAACTTTCAGGGAAAACTAGTAAAGAAATTTTAGAAAAACCTCTACTTAGTAAACCTCATTTCCTCCAAATATCCAATTATTCTGCCTAATGCATTATACATGGGAGAAGTTTAATAATCTTCTTATGTGCTTAATTTCTACATGGTAAATGTATCACTTAATTGAACTGAAGCTACAGACTATAAGAGCAAAAATCCAAAATAATATGAATTAAGTTGTAGGGACATGTTTAAATTAAGTATGTAGATTCCTTCTTAATCAACAGGATCACAAAATTATGCAAGGCAGAAAGTCTTGTAAAAACAACTAAATTGCCAAAATACAATTTTAAGATACACAGTATCTGCCACAGGGAACAACCACATTAAAGTGGCCAGCCTACCAGCATTAATTTCAAAGCCACATGCTAACAGAACCAGCCAAAGAGCTGTTTCTTACTAGTTCAAAGGGAAAACTGTCATAAAGATTACTTAAAGATTGCTTTAATTCCAGCAGAAGTATCTTAAGAATTTAAATTTCCTTTTAACATTCATACAAACAAATCTTTCTTTAGAACAAACAGAAACATAGAAAACTTTAAAAAATGATTACCTTGGGAACAGGCTTCTGAAAAAGAGTAGTAATCCATTTTTCCCCAAAAGAAATATAAAACACTATTATAACACTGAAGCTATCATGGCATTAAAACCTAGTAATATTGGATCCCATTATAAATCTCTGCAACTGACTTTTCTAAGGCTTTTTGGGGCAAGTGCAATAGTTAGATTTATGTAAATGCTACTACCATAGGAATAATACAATCATACAGTTCTAGTATACAAAAGAAAACATACAAACCTTGGAGAAAGGAAGAAATACCAACTTTTATTCAAAGAAATTGCTTGGTTTAAGGAAAAAAAAAATCACAACCAGATTCTTTGCCCTGATATGGAATTAATAACCCATCAGGAAAAGAAAAAAGATACAGATAGATGCATGTATGAAATAGTATACAAAATTTTCCAAGTCTTCAAGCAATACTGAAATCCAGCCACAACCTGACCCAGACTGTCCATAAATTTATTAGGAAGGGTGCAAGGGAACAGAATTGGAGTTTGTGTTACTGAGCTTCGTTCTCTTACCTTTTCATTTTGCAAAAGACCACATTCTCTATAAACAAAAGAATATGTTGACAGTTTTAGGCAGGAAGATAGGAGTTTTCATGTATATAGTTGCCTAACCTCCATGCTGAAAGTCATGTTTAACTGTAACGTTAGCCTTAATTAATCTTGTCAATTAAAAGTTACATATTACAGTATAATTTATCCCCAAGTTCATGCAAATAAAGTATTTTCATGCAGCATTAGTTTCATGCAAAAAGTGAACTATAAGTAAACCTCTTCTCATTAAAAGTACATGATCAAACTTGCTTTAATATCAGAACTGAAATAAGAGATCATAAAATATTAAGGCTTACCTTTAAAATATCCACCATAAATTGATTCTCCACCTTTTCCATTACCTGCAAATAAGGAACTACATTAAACTATAATGAAAAGTAAAAATATACTACTACATATAAATTACTTTTTATGGTTTCAATTTGCTGAAGGAGATAACGCCTTGTAATTGTTGCAGATAATCAACATTCTAACAATCCTCAATAAACCTCATCTTGAAAATACAAGTGCAATCCTATTATAATAAATACTATGGAAGTAATCATTTCCATAACCCATTTACTTCAAATAGTAATCACACCAATAAGATTCAAGAACAATAAAAACAATCAAATGGTATTTTGGCATTTGCTGTAAGGTAATTCACCAAGTAATTATATTATTATTAAAACTGCATAAAAAAAAAAGTCTTAGTATTTTGCTTTTTCATACATTCTAGGTCTATAACATTCATTCATCCAATAACTACTCACTGATTACCTAATACTTATATCATACTGTAAGTGATATATTATTTATAGTTAAAAATTATAATGTATACTTTAGAAACTGACAGATCAAGTTATTAGGAGCATAACTTTTAGCTCTACCTTCACTGAAGTCCCCACCCTGAATCATAAAGTTTTTAACCACACGATGGAATGTAGAACCTTTATAACATAACTTCTTCCCAGTTGTTTTCCCAAGGCCTTTCTCCCCTAGGGGGAAAAAAAAAAGAAGTTTAGCTACAAAAACATCCTTCCATGGAAAGTACCATTCAATTAATCCTTTGTCAAATCCCTCCTGTGTGTTGAGCGCTGTAAGAGACACAAGAGGTACAGTGTGACAATTTAATACACACACACCAAAATAAATAATATAAAGCAGCATGCAAATGTTAAAATTGTGTGGTACAGACTACATGCTATAAGAGAAAAGATCAAAACTGGTTATCACTCCAGTAAAAGAAGGTAGTGCAAAGATTGTGTATGCATGTGTGTGTGTCTAAGTGTGGGTTTAAAAATTTTTAATTTGCTATTTCTATTTTTAAAGTAACAATATAGATGTTTTTCCTCCCAATTTTTCTACTTTTTAAAACTATAAATCGCATTATCCATAATAAAATAACTTCACTGTTTTGTACCTCTATTTTATAATCCTAAATTTCTTGTGAAATATGGAGTGCTGTATTTGTTCAGAGCACCAAAATTTGTAAAATTCTACCCAAACAAATCAGTTTTGAAAGGCTATTAAACTACACTGTATAGAGAAGATTTCAGTACACACACTAGTACTTTATTATTCATTTTTGAAACCATATCTTCTCTCTTCCCTTTAAGAAATGCTTTCTTGATTTCATAATCAATGAAAATAATATTTTTTATTTGCCAAACTCATTTCATAGCCCATTACTTTTTAGGAAAATATCTACTCTGTTAAGCAAGGTCAAACTGCAAGCCATGACTTCTCACTGGAAATAATTTAATAATTCATTTACCTGAGCAGAGGCAAAGGAAGTTTTTGCATGTTTTTGGACATATGTCTGAGAAGAGCTGAAACATAATGCGACCAACTGAAATGAAACACATGAGAAAAAAAAGTAAGCAAGTTGATTAAATATACCACATATTACATGGGAGATATAAAATAGGTAAACAGAATTAACAAAACTGGAAAGTCCATTTTTATAATTCATTTAAATTTCTTAGGTTTCACAAGAAAGAATTTAACTGGGCAATACCAACTCTAAGAACGCCACTGTTTGCTAAAAAAAATGTCATTAGAATTCACATGTAGCCAAGGCCCTAAAAGCATAAGATTTTAAGTGTCTTTTAAGTGGCCCTATTAGATTCCTTTTAGTTGAGAACCCTACCCAAACTATTAATCTTCTTTAAAAATACCCTGGATAATAGTTGTCTAATCTCTGCTGGGACCTCTCCGGTAATGAGAGCACATCACATCCTAAGACAGTCATTCTGGCCAGTAAAGTTTGAGGAAAGGGCTTCTGTCCTTGACAGTCAGCTTTGCACCTCTGCACAAGAACTGTTTATAGACAACCTCCTGAATTGCCAACAGCAACTAAAAATGTTATTCTATTCCCTGAGACAGCAGGAAAGAGAATAGGTTATGGTTCCTTAAAAACAAAAACACACCTACAATAAACAGGAAATGGAAAGAAGCATGTTTGCAACTTCGATTTAACTATGTCTTAGAGAAGTATTTTGCAAACTTTTTGGTCTCAGGACTCCTTTAAACTCTTAAAAATTATTGCACTTTTAAAATGTAGGTTATATTGTTTTGTTATTTTCCATGTTATAAATGAAAACTCAGATATTTTTCAAACATAAAAATACACAAGTACATGTTCCATCAGCTGTCAGAACAGTTACATCATAATATATTGTCTTCTGAGTTACCAAACTCTGCTGATGCCTCTGGAAACTAATGCTGCTTCTGAAAGAATAAGATCTCAGGAATATTTGTTACTCGACTCCTCTTATATTTTAGTGGGATTTAATAATCTTTTAGAATCAGTCACTACTGTTAACATTGCCTTTTATATATACTAAGATTTCTCCCAAAGAATTGCCACTATGCCAATAAATACACTGCTCTATAAGGGCAAGATTAAAGTCTTAAACTAGTTAGTGTAAGCATTAGTTTGGCGTTTTTAAGGTAAAAAACACATGAATAAGGACAAAAATAACAAAGAGCAGAAATGGCTTCTGACCTTAATCACAACATACAAACATGCAGATCCTTAAAAAGAACTAAGAGAACAATACTGAGGTTAACTGGGTAATAAAAACACATTTTAAATGCCGGCTACAGACAGGAAAAGCCAATTCACACCTATGTCATGTAGTAATCCTGAGTTGGCAGGAATAAAATCAGCAAGTGCCCAGAATCTGAATAAAATCAAATATCAATATTATTGTTCCTTGTTCTCAGAAACAGCTGTGCTGGAATTGCAGGTGCAATGGTGAGGAAAGAGACACATATTATGGACATAAAAGATAACGGTAGCTGTAAAAATGAGCACTGGTGGGGAAAATATTGTAGATGATACACTATAAAAGGTAAAGAAATCACATATATAATTATGAATAAGGAATAAGGATAAGAGCAACGGTGGGAACAGTTCATACTGGGTAGGCAGAGAGCAAAATCTAAGAGGAAATTCAGGGATCAAGCATTTCAACAAAATCAAGCCATTTACTCCAACGTGATTTACTGACATCCTCTCTGTGAATCAGGTTTTCCAACAGTATTTAAGACACAGTGCCCTTCTGGGGAGCTCATATCTTCACTGGGAATGACAGACACAAACTGCTGTACAATGTGATAAGTGATCAGTGGTATGAACAAAGTATGCTTATCTCCAACCTGGGCCTGACTGATACGTGTGGGGGCGGGGCTGTTTTACTCATCGCCATTGATTTGTACGGTGCCTGGTACAGAATGAGTGCTCAGTACATATTTGAATAATAATAAAAGCACTTGAAAGAAAATTATTCAAAGATAAAGATTAATGAAATATAAATAAATGAATACCTAAATATACAGCTCAAAAGTATTCATTATATACCAGCAAAAGTTATTACAAGTAGAATCTTTCTAGCCAACCACTAGAATTATATCACTCACAAAGAAAAATAAATAAATAAATAAATAAAGAGGGTTGGTAAGAGAAGGTACATTTCCTCTATTTCTCTGGCAGGGTCAATAGCTAGACTTTGTCAAAGAAGATAGAAGAGGAAACACTTAAACACAATCACCCGTAAAACTAAAAATATATTAAACATCTTTCAAAAGACTGTGATGGAGCGACCCATGTCGAAAGATACAAAACAAAGGCAGTAGTCAGAAAACATGAATAAGATGTAAGATAAGGTAAAAGAAGACCATAACAGTTTTATAATTATTTAGGCACATACGACTTTTTTCAAAACTTGTCAATCAACAACCAGCTAGAGGTATCCTGCAGAGTACAAGTAAAAATTCTCAAAAGAGAACTTATTGGTTCATGTAGCTAGTTGACAAGGATATTGGCTCAGATTCAAAGAACTGTAAGAACCAGGATGTTGGGAAATGATAGCTCTCAGAGCTGCCAGGTCTCATAAGGCAAAAAGTGTTAAATACCACCATTTTGGGGGCCCAATCAATGCATACAGTCATAAACATTTTCATTAATCAATCAGACCAAAGATAAATTAATCACTCAACTCAGGAAGACAAAAAGAAACAAACCTAAGAAAAATATAACAGACTGAAAAACAGACCCAAGAAAGAAATTAAATAACTCTACAGACATGGGTAAATTACTTCTAATCTTCAAGAAACATTCAAGTTTGATGTCATCTCAACTGTTTCAGAGCACAGCAAGATGAAAAGTTTAACAAATTTTTTGAAGCAATTTAAATTGAAACCAAGCCCGAGAAAGATATAAAACAAATTTAAAACCCTGTATAGCAATCTCATTTTTAAATAGGCACTATTAAATATTAGGAAATCTATTAATATAATTTATTGAAATGAAGGAAGAACTCTACAAAAATCCTGTGATGGGAATCAAAAGAGCATTTGATGAAAGTCTACATTCACCCTTTACCATAAACACAAATATCCACAGACGCCCCTCAAACCAACAGCCAGCATTACGTTTAATGATGGAACACTAGTACAGCACCGATTCCATCAATGTAAGTAACAAGTCAAAAGTGCTTGTTAGTGTCACTATTGTTGAATGTTGTTCTAGAAATTCTAGCCAATGTAGTAGACAAGAGAATATGAGAAGTATATTTATCAATAAAAAGAGCAATTTATTATTTGGAAGACATGACTGCACACCTAAAAAAACCTAAAAGAACTAACTAAAATACTAATGGTCATTAAAATTGTTGATATTTGTCTTATGACCAATAAGAACTAGTAGAAAAATTAATAAAAATCACATTCTCAACAGCAACAAAAAATCATTAAGCTACTTAGCCGTAAGAGTGTGGGACCTATAAAAACAAAACTACAAAACTCTGAGAGGCATAAAGGTAACCAGAACAAAAGGAGAGACATATCTTTACTTAGAAAAGAAGACTCGAAATTGCAAATTTGTCAAATTTTACTCAAAGAACCCTATCTTTAATTGCAAGCCCCAAAAGTGCTAATGAGATTTCCGGAGGAACTTGACAAAATGATCTTGGTCATCTGAATGAACGTGCAACACAACTCCGCTCTCAATCCTGCAAACTTTATTTTGAAATTTTTAAATCTATAAAGGTATTTTGCCATATTAACTTCCTCCTTCCGTCTCTACACATTTTTTTTCTGGAACAAACTGAAAGTAAAAGACATTGTGATGCTTAATTACTTCAGTATGTACTCCTAAAGAACAAAGATATTCTCCCCCTTAATCCCATTATCATACTTAAGAAATGTAATAGTAATTTAACAATACGGTCTAACACTTAGTCCATGTTCAAATTTATCCAACTGTTTCCACAATGCCCTTTATATCTATTTCTTGAAAAACTAGTAACCTAACCAAGGATTATGAATTGTCAGTCACGCTTCGGTCTCTTTCAATTGAACACAATCCCCCATCTCTATGCCTTTTTTCACATCCTACCAGGAAGCCTATGTCAGTTTGACCCATTACTGGTGATATTAACATACGGTATTCGCCAGATCTCTCAGCTGTAAAGGCACTCCCTCTCCCACTTTAAAGGTACTTTCGACCAAAGGTTTGGCCCTTGATGATCTTTTCCTAAAACAATTATTATACAGAGGGTTGCAAAATTATTCTAATTCCATCATTTCTTAGATATTTATCCAGTTTTAACTCTTCTGTTAAGAGGTTCACCCACCCATGCCACATCAAGATTGGAGTAACAAGGCAAAGACTGTCAGCTCTGATCTGCACTCTACTGAAGCTGTGTCAGAGAAAAGTAAATAAAATTTGTCTTATTTAAATCACTGTCATTTAGTCTTTATGTTAACAATCAACACCATAATATATTCTAACTAATACAGATACTTTCATTCGATGGTAGACTATATAGCCACTAAAAGTGATTCTATAAAGCTTAATTCATTAAAGTAGAAAAAGAAGGTGCAGAATGTGCTGTTCAACAGAAAAAGTTGTCACAAAACAGCATGTAGCACATTATTTTTTAAAAATGTGTGTGTACATGTACACGGAATTCAGATAAGATATTCAGAAAACGTTATGATTATCCCTGCATGGCAGGACTTCAAGGCAAGTTTACTTTTTAAAAAATATGACTGGAATTTTTATAATGAGCAGGTACTATTTTTACTACCAGAAAAACAAAGAAGTCTTTTATGGCTTAAAGTGGGCAAACAGATGCAGCAAGAGTTCAGGTCACACAATTTAGAACTTGCAAAATTAACTTTCCTGACTATAATATTCCTTTCTTTCTCTAAAGTGTCATTCAGAAATAGTGGCAGTCTCCATCCTAAATCTTACATGTTCAAAAAATCAACTTTAAGCCAGTGATTTGGAATTCAGAAAGTATTTGCTAACAAAACAATGTTATAAATGGTGAGTAACTTCTGAGAACAGCCAAAAAAGCCCACCTGATTGCAAATACCGACGTAATTAAGCAAATAAAATGAACACTATTAGCCTAAATTCTAGGAAAGGTGGAAGAAGTAAAAAGAGAAGTTTCTCATTCCCTCCTGTATGCAATGACAGTGGAAGATAAACTTAGGAAATAAGTTTTTGGGTTTTTTTAAAGAATTCCCTACAGCCACATCTACCTTCTTTCCTATCTGAGGTGCTTCACTCTCTGGCCAACAAGCAACCCAGGGCTTCCCTTCCCTACTCGGCACTCCCCTTGAACCTGCAAGGAACTCTACAATATTAAACTATTAAACCCTCCGTTTGGCACAGCAGTCACAGTACAATGGATACAAGAGAAAACAAAGCCTAGGCTAGAGCTTTGGCTTTGGCAAGTACCAGCTATGTGAACTTGGATGAGTGAATTTCCCCCTCTGTTTAAATCTTATTACCATCAAGAACCTGTAAAACTCCACATGAGTTTGCCTTAGAAATCATCCAAACAGGCCTGGTGTTATTACTGGGATTCTCCAGGCCCAATTTCTAAAAGAATAAAGGAAACGGGGTGGGTGGGAAACCAAACTGAAACAAGCCTTTTTCCGAAAATGTGAACAAAAATCCTTAATCTTCAAAGGTCTGCATAATACCTTAATACGAAAGCCCCTTGCCTCAGTGCCGGTGCTTATGCTCATACAATTAAAGCAACTTTAAAAACGAAAGTGTGAGATGCTGCGCTCGGTTTTTTACAAATATAGTCTGCTCTTCAATAACATGATAGGATTTAAAGAAAGGCTGCATTTCAAAATCACATGTAAAAACAACTGTTTCCACGGCAAAATGGGAGTTGGGGGACAAGGTAATTTCAGGTAGAAGAATGATTTTTTTTCTTTAAGAGTATCAACAGTCATGTTTTCAGCTATAAGGGTATGTCATAAAACCTAAACACCACTGAGGAAATCCTACAACTGATCACAGTTCGCTTGGGCTTCCTTTCCCAGCACTGTCACTGGCATTAGGACGGACAGGAACAACTCAGAATAGCAGTGCCGCTTAACTGTCCTCTCCTCCCACGGCACCCGTTCCCTACCTTGTTATGATTCTTACACAAACAGTAGTCTGCCTAATTAAAATAGTGCTCCTTAATTAATCGATCTATTCCATTAGAATAAATTCAGATTACAAAAACGTAACCTGGAAGACAGGAAGTTGTATTACTTAATTATTCTTCCCAACGACATTACATAGGAACTATTATCCCCAAGTCCTATTTAATTTATGACTATATAAAAAGGGGAGAGATCATTTAAATGGTGCAAACCACTGCACAGTTACTCTATTCATGCGTAAGTTTATGTAAGACCCAGGGTGAGCTAGAGATGGGAGATGCATTTCTGCTATTTCCTCAATACAAATCGGTTTCCTCATCCTCTCTCAAAGTAGGAGCTATCTTGAGTCTAAAGTTTAAAGGTAATTTTGAATATAAGCAAACTCTGCCATACTGCTGTCTTTACAATCACATTTACAAAGAAGTGGTTTGCTCAAGGTCACAAGCAATACTCAAACTTCTGTCTGCCTCTTTACTTAAAACAAATTTCTCAGTATCACTTATTAAGGACACATTTTAAGTTCGTTTTTTTAGAATCCATGTGAACCTAAGCAGTAAAGTAAAACTACTCGTTTCAAAAATATCTCCATTTTATCTATACTGATAAATTGCCAGGGTTTTATGATATTGCTCTGAGGCCCACATAAAGAAAAATTCCCATGTCAAGTACTCCTTCAAAGAACACCGTGGTTATCACTTCCGAAAACCAACTTTAAGTCTCTCACAAATACAAAATGAGTAATGCTCTCACACTTTTTGGTCTCAGAACGAGTAAATACTCATCTCTTAAAGGAAAAGACAATCGAAGACATTAACTCCACAATGATACAAATGTTGGAATTATTCCAGACTTTAAAACAGCTATTATAATCATACTCCACTAAGGAAGAACACTCTTTAAAAGAATGGAACAATAGAAAGCTTTAAGCAAAACCAAAAGGAAATTCTAAACACAATAACCAAAATGAGAAATTCATTGGGTGGACTCGTCAACAGAATGGAAATGACACAGGCAAAAGTCAGTGAATGTGAAGACCAACTAACAGAAATTACCCAATCTGAAAAACAGAGAGAAAAGACTGGGGGGGGGCGTGGGGGGAAAAAAGATGAATAGAGCCTAAGAGACCTGTTGGGCAATATCAAAAGATCTGCTATGGCCATGCCACTCTGAACAAGCCTGATCTCGTCTGCTCTCAGAAGCTAAGCAGGGTCGGGTCTGGTTAGTACTTGGATGGTGGTTAGTACTTGGATGGGAGACCACCTAGGAAGACCGGGTGCTGTAGGCATAAAAAAGAAAAAAAAAAAAAAAGATCTGATATTCGTGTCATCATAGTCCCAGAAAGAGAGCAAAAAGAGTACTGGAAAGAAAACATATTTAAAGAAATAATAGCTGAAAACTTCCTAAAACTTGCCTTTAGTAAAGACAGATTCAAAGAATAAGTAAACCCCAAAGAGAATATATAAAAAGAAATTCAGACCCAGGCACAGCAAAATCAAACTGCTAAAAACTAAAGACAAAGTAAAACTCTTGAATACGGCCAGATAACAATTTGAATGACTATGGATGTCTTATAAGAAACCATACAGACCAGAAGGCAACAGAACATTTTTCAAGCGCTAAAAGAAAATAAGTATCAACCCAGAATTCTATGTCTAGCAAAAATATCTTTCAAGAATAAAGGTGAAATAAAATTTTCAGGTGAAGGAAAGCAAAGAATTTGCTGGCAGAAGATAAGCTCTAAAAATGCTAAACATTCCTCAGGTGGAAGGTAAATGATACCAGAGGAAAATCGGAACTTCAATAATGAACAAAGCAAAATAAATGGTAAAAATGTGGCTAAATGTGAGTATTTTTTTTCTTTTAAACAGTACAGAGATCTTTTTTTTCTTCACACCCGTCATGCCATGAATCCACAGGGAATGGGTTCCAGCAGCTCGGGCTCCTTTCCACTGGTTCTCACAAAATGAGCTGCTCTGGGTGGAGCAGGCTGGCTTCAGGTACCTTTCTCTTTGGCTTCCTTCTTTTCCTGATCACCGTCCTTCACACCTTTCAGGAAGCTACCTAGGCTCTTAGAATCCTTAATACGCACATTCATTCTCTTGGCGAGAATCTTGCCCGTTTACAACACGCATGCTGGGCAACACTGTAGACCCCTCCAGTTTTGCCAACGTAACATTTGAGGGCCATTCCTTTTTGAACAGTGCCCATTGCTTCGATGTCTACAACGTCACCTTTCTTGTAGACTCCCATGCATGTGGCCTAAGAAACAACTCCGTGTTTTCTAAAAGGCCTAGAGAACATACAGAGGGTGCTTCTCCTCTTTCCCTTTGTGTTGGTCATTTTGGTGGATAACTGAAAGATGGCGGTTCCTGCCTAAAGGAAATATTTTTTTCTCCTTTTAAGTTCTTGAAAGTATGTGTAACAATTGAAAGCAAAAGTTTTCAATGAAGCTGTAATACATATGACAAATATAATATAAGGTGAGATAAAGGAATGTTATACAGTAGGATGGTTTCAACAGTGCACTTGAAGTGGCAAATATTAATTCTGAGCGCTCTGTGAAAAGCCATGTATACATACTGTTATCTCTAGAGTTAACTACAAAAAAAACAGAGAAAACATCAAAAATTCAATATAAAAATGAAAAATACTAAAAAATGTTCAAATAATCTAAAAGGCAAGAAAATGGAATAAAAGCAGAGGAAGCAAAAACAAGTGTCAAATAGACAAATCCAAAGTTAACAATTACATTAAGTGTAAACAGTCTAAATATATCAATTAAAAGAGATTGAGAGAATGAATAAAAAAACAAGACCCATCTATTTGCTATGTACAAGTAACCCACTTTAAATATAATGATATAAGTAGGTTAAAAGAAAAAGGACAGAAAACAACAAACCATGTAAACACTAATATAAAGAAAGCTGGAGTACCTGTATTTGTATTAGACAAAGTAGACTTAAGAGCAAGGAAAATTACCAGAAATAAAAAGGGTCATTACATAATGATAAAAGGGTTAATTCAGTAAGAAGGCATAACAATCCTAAGACTCTTCTAACAGAAGAGTCTTAAAGAGTCTTAAAGTAAATGAAGCAAAAAGTAAAAGAACTGAAGGAAGTAAAATCATAAATAGACAACTGCAAAATATTCAAGTAGTTGGAAATCAAAACACTTCTAAATCATTCATAAGTCAAAGACTAAGTCTCAAGGAAAATTAGAAAATATTTTGAACTGAAACAAAGTAAGCAATCTATCAAAATTCATGGGGTACACAAAATGTGTGGGGTCCTTCATACAGAGGGAAACCTATAATATTAAATGCTGACATTAGAAAAGAAAGGTCTCAAGTCAACAATCCAAGTTTCCACTTTAAGAAACAAGAAAAAGAGCAAAATAAAGCTTAAGTGAGCATTAGACAGGAAATAAAGAGCAGAAATCGGTGAAATTAAAAACAAGAGGAAAAAATCAATGAAATCAAAATCTCATTGAAATAATAAAATTGATACACCTTTAGCCAAACTGACCAAGGAAAAAAGACAAAACGCACAAATTATCAATATTAGGAATGAAGGAGGCGATATCTCTACAGATCCCAGATATTAAGGGACTAGGTCAAACAACCCTATGTACATGAAGTTAGTAACATATAAAATGGACCAATTTCTTAAAAGCCACGAACTATCAAAAGTCATTCAAAGAGAAATAATACGAATAGTTCTTTAGCTATTAAAGAAGTGAAAATCTTAATATAAAACCTTTCTAAAAATTTTTCTATGGAACAGTCCTGGAATTATTTCAAATAGGAACCACCTTATTGGACTTAGGAAAAAAAAACTCATACGTAATTTAAAGACTTTCTCTCTTTCAACATATACTTGTATTCGTTGGTGGCTTTATAATTCAAAAGTCTAGTTAACTTGATTGTTATAAAACATACACATTTCCATTGATAATAATGAGACTCAATTTTTATCAATACTTCTTGACCTCATTAATGTGTCTAGTACAGTTACTCTGAAAGGATCTTTGCTCAAGTAATTTAACTAATTACTTATTCAAGTAATTAAATTACTCAAAGACAAACGTACTAATGGTTAAATTCCAGGAAGCAGGATCCTTCAAACAACTGAAGTGATACTTAAAAGTGTAAAAATCAAGTGTTACTTGAAAGTGCTAAAGAAGTATTACATGACAACGAACCATAAGAAATTGCCAATTATCAATGGATTCAACTTAAAACAATGTAAGCATTCTGTTTGTCTATGATTCAGTCTTCTCAAGAGTGCTAGTCACTTCCACCTGGATGGTATTATAATGAATTACCTTGGATGTTGGGCACTGAAGTTCACTCAACATTTACAAAACATAGTCTGGAGATTTTTCACATCAGTTATTTGCAAATCTAGGACATGAACACGTACTAGGAAAGGAGTACTTTGTATGTCTAAAGAACGTTTGTTTTACTTATACTTCTCTGGAGTCTGTTTTTAATTCTTAAAAAAAAAAAAAAAAAAAAGCCCTGTTGTCAAGTATAGATTCACTATGAACACTATGAATAAGGATTAAGATCAAGGCTCAAAACATCCTGAAGAACAACAAAAGTTCTAAGGCCACATCATCATTCCTTTGATCAAATCCCTTTGATAACCTATCTCCCTGAGTCAAAGTCCTTACTAAGGGCCTACAGCCATTTCTTGCTACTTTTCCCCCTCTATTCCAGCCACCCTAGCCTTCTTCATGTTCCTTGAACATGTAAGTACATAGATTCCCTCCTGGGGACCTTTGGATTAATTGTTCCCTCTACCAGAAATGCTATACCCAAAGATATCCATATGGCTCACCTCATCTCCTTCAGATGTCTGCTTAAATGTCATCGCCTCAAAATGGCCTTTTTTGACCAATCTATTAAAATAATACCCCTACTACAAGCAACTATATTTTTTCCCCTGGTTTATTGTCTGTATTCCCCCAACAGAATCTAAATTACAAGGAAGTGAGGTCTTTGTTTTATTCATTTCTGTATCCCTAGAGTCTAGAAGAGTAGAAGGCTCTCAATAAGAATCTGCTGAACAAAAAGTTGCACAAAGACTGAAAAGTTGTTTCAGATACTAAAAAAAGCTAAGAACACAGTTTGGAACCCTGCAGGCTCTGCTACTCAGAATGAAACAGCTACCCTTTTGGAGAAAATATTTTATTTCTAACAAAATATACAGACAACACATGAATGCTAAGTGCATGCATGCTGCAAGTCTATTAGTACAGAACGCTTTGATTTATCGCACAACTTTGACTAGATCATTTCCCCACGAACCAAGAAATTCTGGCTAAAGATTTAAGAAACAATAGAGGCAAAGTTAACCCTTTAATATTCAAGAATGAGGAAACACAGAATATACGAGTCCAAACCTCACAGCATAGAGTAAGATAACCGAAATTAGAATTGGGAGTGTTGCCCCCTAGAGACACGGGGGAGAAAAAGTCCTAAAAGGATTGCACCTCTTTTCTTGGCGCCAGGAATGGGATTAACACTTAGTAAGAGGGTGCAAGGGGGCATGGAGTTTGGGAGGGCGAGGCCTGGACTCCTAGGAAGGATGGGAGTGGTGTAACCGAGCCACCCTCTCTCCATAGATTTTAGCTCAGGAGAAAAGGGAGTGTAGACTACCCACTCTCAAAAAGGTTTGAGGGAGAGTTGATGAGGGTAGACCCCTCCCCTTCCCCAAGGCAAGCCCGGGCCCCAGGAGGGCTTCCCAGTCTCCGGCTCACCCGGCTCCCGGTTGATCTCGATGTCGAAGTGGCACTGCGGCCGGTCCTGCGCCCCCATCGCTACCGAGGCGACGGCAAGAGCTGCGAGACAGGGAGAGGAAACCGGTCAGGTTGGGAGCCAGGGCAGGGGCTGGGGCGGAGCCCGAGCCACGGTCGACTCGCGCCAGCCTGTCGCGACAGTGCAGAATGGTAAGACGGCGTCCCCTTCCCGCCCCGAGCCTCCCGACTTCCAGGTGGCGCGCACACACACACACAGCGGGTGAGCTCTTCACCTGGCTGGCCTCCAGCCTGAACAGCTCCCCGTGCGCAGAGGAGAAAGCGCGGCCGCGGTAGCTGGAACCCAACGCCGCTAACGGACCACCACCCCCGGGCCCAGCCTCCTAGCGCCACGCTAAACCCCGCGAGAGTCGGGGCAAATACCGCGAGAGCACAGTCTCGAAAGGAGGTTAACCGAAAGGAGGCGCACGTAGGCGTGTCTGGGAGCGCTCTCGAGAAGCCCAGCCGGGCGCTCCTATTCTTGAGCTGGTCCTTTTCTGCCCCGCCCCTTCGCTCTTTGTCATTGAAGCCAGTCGCCCAATCTGGGAGTCCTGGAAAAGCCTGCGCTTTCTACTTTCTTCGTCCCTCAAGGACCGTGAACTTCCGCGCATCTCCCGATATCGCGAGGCTTCGCTGTTGACAGCCGCGAGCCAGCTATGTGAATTAAGTCGTTGAGGTTTAGTAAATCCATTAGACCTTATATCCTGGCAAGAAGTAGTTTATGACGCCATCCTAATTTTAAACCATTCGTCTCACTTCAGAGGCCTTTTAGACTGAAGTGTGTGTGCGTTCCTGCCTTGGCGCCCGTGTCCCTGGGATAGTATCTGTTCATGGCAATTCTGCATCTTTTATGTGTCGGTTAAAGTCCTTTTGTCCATTTTTTAATCGCATTCTTCGTCTTACTGAATGCAATAATTCTGGATACAAATGTTTGCTACATAGATAATATATATTATGTTCTGAGTCAAAATCTTGATATATGATTGCGAATATTTTCTTCCAGTCTGGGTCTTGTTTATTAAATAAATAAATAAATTGCTTCGTAGGCATATTTTACTGGATCCTCAGGGACCGATAATCCCTTTCTTAATCAAAATACTTTAGAAAATAGTAAAGGAGAGAGAGCTACCCAATTTATTTTGTGATACCAAGACCAGTCAAAGATGGCAAGAAAGTCACAGACCAATCTCATTATAAACATGGATTTAAAAATCCAAATATTAAGAAATGTAGTTTAGCAGTATTTAAACCCCAAATATCATACCCTAATTGGCTTTAACTCAGGAATGCAAAGATGGTTCAACATCAGAAAATCTATTCCTATAATTCAACATATTAACATATCAAAGAAAGGACACAATTATCTCAGTGGCGTGTTGATTATCCATATATTGTCTCTCGGCTCCTTTAGTATATCTTCTGTAATAACACAATTCAGCCTTTAGCAGGGATCCCTACTCCAACCTCTCCCCAAAGTAACTTTTATGCTTTTATAACTTAAGAAAGGGGGACAAGAAGTGAGCGAAAGGAATTCAATGAGAAGATATAAACACAATTCTGCCTTATTTCCTTATACTATTTTTTAAATAAAAGGATATTCTAGATCTTAAATGGGGAATTAATGTAATAAGCAGAAAAGAATTAATGTAATAAGCCTGGGGCTGCTATCTTTAGAAAGGCCTACTTACCAGGTTGGTCTTTGGGTGATCTCAATGCAACCTTGAATGGTAGTGTTTCCCACATTTATAGAAATCTTTTCATTATAAGAGTGCCTCACTATGGCTAAACTATTTGCACAAACAATATTGTCTATGCATAACACCTGCTTTCCTGTTGGAAATCTGAAATTTTGGCACGTGCTAGGCAGAGGATACATACATGACCAGCCTCTAATAAAAATTTGGAGCATTGAGTCTGTAATGAACTTCTCTGGTAGACAACATTTCTCACATGTTGTCATAGTTCATCCCTGGAGGAATTAAGCTTGTCCCATGTGACGCCTCTGGGAGAGGGAAATTTGAATCTGGTTTTCTCCAGGCTTCGCCCCATGTGCCTTTTTCCTTTGCTGATTTTACTTTGAATTCTTTTGCTATAATAGATCATAGCTGTGGGTACGACTACATGCCAAGTCCTATGAGTCCTTCTAGCCAGTCATCCAACCTGGAGGTAATCTTGGGATCCATAAAGCAAAAACAGAAATATTACCAGAATTTAGTAATAAAAAAAACTATCAATATTGAAAATTTGAAAACATATATTTTGAAATCCTAGATTTCTTTTTTTGTGGAAAATCTAAGTCTTTAGTTGAGACCTGCTCCCCATGAGATAATCCCCAGGATCTACCAGCCTGTTATGCTTGGGAAAAGCATATCGGGTTCCTTGTCATTCATCTTAGCTGAAATATTACTTTCTCAGGTCATCCCTGACTCCATAAAGTAGCCATCCAGACACTCTTCAGAATATTCCCTGTTGTAATTCTCTGCAGAGCACTTATTACCATGTGAAGCTTTCCTTGATGACTTATACTTTATTGTTTGTCTCCCCTATAAGTAGATTTATACTGTATTGTCTTCTTTATACAAGAATAAAGCTTCCATGAGAGCAGGGATATTGTCTGGCTTCCTCACTGCAGTACCTTTAGCACATACCAGTTGATCAAAAAGTATTTTTTAAATGAATGAATGACAATAGAAATGAAAACAACCTCCCCTTGGATCCTATACTCTTGTTAAAGATTTAGGAAGGAGAGAGAATGCTCTTGTGACTAAAGAGAATATCTGGATTCTAGAGGAAACTGGAATTTTTATTGAGAACAGATTAACTTTAAATTGCTTTTATTAAAATGGAAACAAATCAATACATGTGTGAGGTACAGTAACAGCCAAATGAAGATGCTACGTACCCTGCTCAAGAAATATACTCACTAATGGAAGTTTACTGCAAAGGCTCAAGGGTACACGAGATAGCATTGAACATCATTTCTTTCCTAGTCACATCTTTACTTGGAGTCCACAAAGGTCAGACTGCGGTGTTAGGAAGCCTCATAAAGAAGTAGAAAAATAACATTTTGTGGAATAAACCCGACCTCAACTTAGCTGCTCTTATTTTAGCTACTGTATCCTCATCCCAGAAGAATGTGATGACAGAAGTCACCAGTTGCAAGTCCAGGCTTGGAAACCCAGGACACCAATCTCTGCTGTTGGGAGAGCAGCTTGACCCCGAGTTGGAAAATGACCGACAGGCTGAGTGGAAGCTGTACTCTTGAAGCAGGAGGTCCTCTGAGAATGTGGTTAATTTAGGCTGGTCAGGTTTGGTCTTTGCCTTTTTAAATCATCCTGCACAACTGTACCAAACTCTGGGGCCTTCAAAAGTCATGGCAGATGCTTGTACTTCAGGCTGTCTCTGAAGCAGATATGTAGGGATGGGCTGGGATGCTCACGATGACAGCTTGCTGGCCTGTGCCCGCTTCTCCTGTGTATCTCCCCAGAAAGGGGTTGTCTAGAGTGTAGGGTAAACTGTGTCTAAAGCAGCCTTGACTGCTCTCAGAGGCTCTGATTTGCCCTGATTCAGTTCTCTGCATGTGGACTGAAATGTCCAAGACAAAAGGAGGGGAACAAACCCCTTTACTGAAGAGGAGAGCTGGGCTTTGTCTTCAAAGCTGGATACCTCCTGCCATGCAGGAAGCTGCACTTGACTGCTGTAGGCCACACGGGCTTGCTCAGAACCCGTACTCTCTGGCATTGGAGCCTCTGTTGTTCTGTCACAGACCCTCACCCACCTTGCCAGTAGCAGACAATCCCTCAAGGTTAGACTCACCTTGCGCTGGCTGAAGCCCACTTCCGGGGCTGCCCTTGACTTTCTACTTTCTTCTGTTTCCTCTGGGACCCACTTGGCCACAAAGACTGATTATTAATGTAGGGGACACTAACTCCCCTGTAGGCAACCCCTAACCAGTGTCTCTTAGATGGACACTTCTGGGACATTCTATGTGCTTCTCCTACAATAATTGAGTCCCTATTGCCTATAGCAGTGACCTCCATAATAAAATCCTTTTATTGGCTCTCACTCTCCCCACTACCTTATTTGTGCTTCCTGAGATCATCTCCCAAATAAACAACCTGCATCAAAGCCTCCTTTCAGGCTGTGCTTCAGGGGAGGCCCTAATTGAAACACCAGCCTGTGTGCTCACATTCCAGCGAGAGCCAGGTCCTGTGCAAACAAGTCAAGCTGCCTAGTGAGGAGAGGCAGCTGCCTTCTCACTCCAGCTGCTGGTTGCTCTGTGGATCTCTAAGACCAGCTTTGCTAGAAATCCAGGCTTGAATGGGAAACCTTCTCATCTTTAAATGTTAGCAACTAATTCAAAATAAAAACACTCCACAGCACCCATCCTGTATGCTGACCAGATCAGGCCTGTGAGCAGCCCACTTGGCAGAGTTTGGGCACCAATCCCAAGACCAGTGGGGGAAGGAGACCATTAATGGGCTAGAACCCTAAAGAAAGCAGAATGGGCAAGGGAGCAAAGAACAGGCCCCCTCCCAGACTTGAGAAGGCCGAGAAAGGGCCAGAGCCCTCAGATGACACAGCGGAGCCAACACACATTCAGGGTTTACCATGTGCCCTGCTTTCAACGACGTTATCTTCATCTCACAACCTCAGGAGGCAGATGCTGCTTTGATTATTCCCGTTTTAGAAGTGAGGCAACAGCCTTCAGAGGTTGAGTAATAGATCTGGACTCAAAATTAGGTCTCTCTTCACTATTTACACCTTACAGCTTCTCTAGGTTGCAATCCTTGAGTCCAGCAAAAGGAGCAAGAACCTAATATTCTAAGTTTGAATTTACTTAAAATAATCTCCTTGCCTTGTTTTACAGATAAGTCTTAAAGGGGGAAAGTTATGTATAAAACAAAGCCAATAGTGCTCACTTAGGCAGCACATACCAGAACAAGGCCAATAAAGGCAAAGGGAATAATAAAATAGAAATGTTTTAAGCAGTTAATTGCACCATTATGTAATCCCTAATGAAATAATAGATCAAAGATGAGTTATAATTTAAGCGAAAGGCTTTGGGGAACTTAATAATAAATCAGGTCACTTCCTATTGTGATGCAAAAACATTTACTTATCACATCCTATGATGTATTCTTGCAAAAATATTAGAAATCTGAGTCTGAATGAGCCTCTAGATCTACCAGCTTACAGGAAAAGTAGGCAAAAGTGGAACATATTTAATGACATAACAGGGATACAACTAGGCAAATCCAGAATTTGACAAATTTTAGGGCAAACGACCTCATTTTTTCAACTAAGAGCAAAGAAAAAGAGACTTAAGGGACAGCAACAAAAAACAAGTCTGTGAATCTTATTTGGATCCTAATTCAGACCAAAAGACACTTTGTGATAACTGAAGAAAACTGATTAAAGGGGTTCAGGACATGCTACTCAAAAATATGGCATCCGGGCATATTGAATACTTTAAGCTGAAGGAATTTAAGAAATGGCGTATGCTGAAAAGACTCCTTGACCTTCCCTGATGCAGGTCATGAGACCTGCATGTGAGAGGAGCCCTCTCTATACCTGGAGGAAGAGCATCCTTATCTGAGAGACATGGAAACTGAACAAACAAGCCTTGCTGTTTCCTCCAGTTCGCTACACTTAGCTCATACCTTTTTGTCCTATCACATTTTCCCAAGACTTTCCACTCTTCATCAAACCCAGTATAAAAATGCTCACATTCAACTGCTTCTTTTATGAAGGCTCACGTCATGTAAAACTTCTATTAAATAAATCTGTATGGTCTTCTTTTGTTAATGTCTTTTGCTACAGTCCCAGTTGAGAACTTTAAAGAGAGGTATTTTTCTTCCTCTATAATAATATCTATTATTAGATATTAGTTAATAATTATGAATTACTATTAATTTTGTTAGCAATGATAATAGTGTCATACATATTGTCCTTAGAGTTTTTCTGAAAAACCAAATGGAACAATTATTACAAGAAAATTTCTATACCTCAATATTAGTCTTTTGTGGAAAGGCAAGCTTTATTTCAAAGCAACCCGAAAAGAGCAGTCAGGGGCTCCACAACTGAAAATTCCATAGAAGAGAGAATAGTTACATGTCCGTCTGACAGGGTCTCATTCTGGAGTCTCGCCAATTCCTGCTCATTACCAACACCTGCTAAGTTTCCTCTTCAGGTTGTAAAAAAGGAGCCTTGAAGAAGCCCATGTTTTTGTTGTTGCTGTTGTTGTTTTATCCAAATATACTTAAGAAAAAGGACACCTGGAGGCAACTTGAGGGAAACTGTTTAATTATTAAAATAAATATTTACAGTGAAATACAGTTAACTTGGTAACTTCTTCACATTTTCATACTTTTAAAAAAGCCACAGAGGTTTCATTCATATTTGAAGCAGCTGAGTTGGTAAAGCTCCACTCCATTTCCCAGGAAACGGATTACATTCAATTATTCCTCACAACAGCCAACTGAAGATTATTCCATTACTTTTGAAGGACTGGTTGGGTTGGCATCAGCAATGGTAGCCAAATAAATGAGATTTCTGTGCAACACATGCTGGTACCTATGGGTGAGAAACAAGCAAAAATTAGAGGCTTGTTTTTACTGAACATGAACTAGAAACTGGAAAATAATTTACCTTCTCTAGTGGAAAGGTTTATCCATTAATTGGATAAAGTGTTATCAACTTTCTTGTTTAACACATTTAAGGAAAAATATACAGAATCTTACCTGTTCTCACTTACCACTTCCATAGCTACCTCTTTAGGCCAAGCTATTATCACTTCTTGCTTAGACTGTGGTATTGGACCACTCTCCTAACTGGACTCCCTTGCTCTACCTTTGTACCCCTACTCTATTCTTCATATACCAGCCTGAGTGATCACTGTACAATTTAAGATCATGCCCTACCTCTGTTTAAAATCTTCCAAAAGCTCCCATCTCATTCTGAGTAAAGCTGAGTCCTTCTCGTGGCCTATAAGGTCCGATTTAACTGGGGCCTCTAGTTACCTCTCTGATCTCATCTCCCAGCACTTACCCTTAGTTCACTGAGTTCAGGCCACAGTAGTCTCCTTGCTGCTACCTGAAGCTAACTATCCAGCACACTACAGCCTGGGGGTATCTACTCAAATGTCACATCAGAGATACCCTGTATAAAACGATACCTCTCCCTGCACTTACCTGGTTTTATTCTTATTCAAAGAGCTCATTGGCAGGTGCCTAATTATATGATTTCCTCCCTCTAGATGCTAGAATCTAGATTATAAGCTCCAGGACAACAGAGCTAGTATCTGTTTTGGTGCTGATTCCCCAGTAGCTGAAACAGTGCCCGGTACTCAGTAGTACTTATAAAATATCTATTGAACAAACTTAAGAAAGGACGAGATACTTCCATGATCCATGTGAACTTTCTATAGTCGGGATTCTCAATCGAGGGAGACAGGAAGACAAATCAGACTAGGAAGTAGGAAGCGTGGCCTCTGCAATGTGACAAAGCCCACCAGGAGAATTTGATAACTTTCTAACCCATATGTTGAGAATCACTGCACCAAATGGAATGTTTTACAACTATTTTCCATACAGAAAAATGAGAAAATGTTTACTACAAACTGTTAAAAAAAAAAAAGAAAAGAAAAGAAAAGCGAATTATCAAATGCCAGAGTCAAATGTAGACTTATCCAAAGGTGGGTATCTCTATTATTCCATCGAGCTGTTCACTGAGGGGCTGTAGGTATTTAAGATGGTGGGGAAAGCATGGCTTTTTTAAACGTCTTCAGTAACAATGAAATATCTTTTAACAATAAATGAGGTGTAATTTCCTTTCGTTTTGGTATATGGTTAGAGAGCACATTAAATTACTGTGCAGAATTTGCCTTACCTTAACTTGTAAATCTTTTTTTGGTCTTTGCGTGTTACAAAGTTAGAAATGGGAGGGAACTTAGCAGTTAAATGGTCATGATTTCCTCACTTAACAGAAAAAGGATGAGCCAGGAATCCATGGGAAAGTGGCCACCACTCATCTCCTAATACTAGTTTTCAGTGAGCTCTCCTCCCCATCCCTGTTGTCATCAGCTGTCATGGCTTCATGTGATGGAGGCATTACAATGAGCATGATCCAAGTTTTGAAGAGGGTGCCACGTCTGATTCTGGGCTTCACAATGTACTGTCCTTTTGGTCTTTGGCAGGTAGGTAACCTGACTCTCATCTACAAGCAATCTCCCAAGACTCCTAGTTCAGGCCCGCTGCTGTATCACCAAGAAGGCTTCCCCTCCACTCAAAGGGGAGGGAGTTGGGGACTTACTGGACGCACTCATAGGCCCGGCCTTTGTTCTGATACTCCACGATGCAGCGGATCAGCTGGTCATTCTCCTCCAGAAGCTGAAAGATCATAAAAAGGGTCAGCGCAGCGCGACATCAAGACGTTAAGTAACCTGCCCAAAGGTCTCATACCCCAATGGCGGGCTGTCCCGCCCCAGCTCCCTTGCTGACTTTGTTCCCATCTCACTTGTACCACTGAAAGTCAATACCCTAGGTACCCCAAAAGTCTCAGATGGGCTGCTGCTCACTCCAGGAAGCTACCCGCAGCCCTTCCGGTTCTCGACTAAGAAACCCATTCTCTCCGCCCGCGTTTGCGCTCACCTGCTGGATTGTCTCCTGATTGACTTGCGCCTTGCCTCGCAGCCAGTCCGGGACGAAGGCCACCGACATCACGGGAAGCCAGACTGGAACCGGGTCTCAGAGTCCGCGGATCTCCGCGCAGCTAGATCCCGGGTCCTTCCTCCTAGAGGGCGGGGAACGGACAGAATGCCGCTTGTGATTGGGCGCGCCGCAGCGACGCTCAGCGTCCCTCTCAGACCCCGCCCCTGGGGCGCCGGAGCAATCGGCCTGTCCCTCGCGTTTGCGCAGTCTGGAGAGCTGATGTGGGGCGGGGTCTGTCATCCGCCCCTTCACTTGTAGGCGCAGTGCATACTGCATGCAGGAGCATCGTGCCGGGCTCACACGAGAATCGGGTTTGGAACCCAGATGTCTGGCCCCAAGTCCACTCCTTTCGACACCACTCTTATGCCCCCAGGTTTGCGTTAGGAGCGTGAACCCTGGGCATTGCCTCCTGCCACGCCAGACCCTGCAGGGCCCAAGAAAATACTGGTGTGCGCTTCACTCTTTACTGAGCGTAACTCACATAAATGCCTAGTTTTCCTTAGGTTTACAACCCTAAAAAGCGCTATTATTTTCTCCATTTTACAGATGAGAAAACAGAAGTTAAGTAACCTGCCCAAGTTCTCGTAGCTACTAAGGACACTGAGTATCCATGTAGTGGATAAGACTGCCCCAGGAGAGTGTGTTGGTTTCCTTCATGGCAGAGGAAAAGGAACTATGAAGGAGAATGAGAGGAGAAAGAAACTAGAGATATACGAGGAAATCCAGGGCAGTGCGAGATAAGACAAACAGCAATGACAAATGTTGTTGAAAGGTCAAGCAAGATAGAAAGTAGATCTTTGATGATTTTAATGAGGGAACTTTTAGAAATATGGTGAGGCAGAAGTCAGAGTTGCAGAGGACTGAGGAATTAAGGGAAAGGTGAAGCAATAGACTCTTCAAACATAGGCTACTTTTTCCAAGAAGTTTGTCTGTAAAAGGGAAAAAGAAGATGGTGTTTGGAGGGGCAGATGTAGGTGGCAACGGAGTGGCATTACTTTAATGGTTGCTCTTTCCTCAGTGAAGGAAGCACGTGGGAGAGCAAGGTGGGTAGAAAAGTGGGAGATCTGGGGACCCTGCAGGAGATTTTGAAGTTGCTACTGCGGAGAAATGGAGAGAGCCAACCTGGCAAACACAGGACTGCTGGGCAGTATTACTGACCCGGTCAAGACTAGCAATGTACAAACATAGTATTGATCTGTGTGGTTGTGAGATTGTGTTCAGCAGCACTTATAGCCCAGAAGGAGATTCGGAGAAGGCAGAGGTTGGATTTTTCCAGGGTTGGAGTGGTGCCAGGCAGGATAACTGTACAGAAAGATAACTGTACAATGGAGGTATGGGTATTGGTACGCGTTTTGGGAAGAATGTGATGGAAGTGGTGAACCCTGGACTTTCAGCTGATGGAGAAGGAAATGAAGCCTGGAGGGAGGTGATAAATAGAACAAAGTAGAAGGACAAGTGGACTTCAGGCTTCTTCAGGCTGGAGAACAGTGGGAGGAATTCAGAGAACATCTAAAGGGTGAGTCAGAGATCAGGTGTCTGCATTTTCAACTTCAGAGGTGGGGTTCTTCTGTGGTGATGCAGTGGGCTGCACTGAGACCCTGGAAGTGGAGGGACGGAGGCCCGGAAGAGAAGCCTCTGGAGCTTAGAGCCAAAATGCACAACACATTGTGGTGCCTGAGCCACACCAACTGCACCGTAAGGCCTATTCTAAATCACTCGCTCTAAAAGTTCTTAGACTTTGGTACCGCATCCAGGCTGGCAGGAGGCTGTGCTCTTTGGTTCGCCTATCTCGGGCTTCCCGCCCAGCCACGCGAACAGCAGAACCCACGCCTAGGGCGTGTCACGCCATTACACTGAATCTCCTTGCCTCCACATGTCAATCCTGTCCTCTACCCCGGCAGGAATCGAACTTACACCGCGAAGCCTCCTCGCACCTCCAGACGTGGGAATTACAGGCTTGGACCTCAAACCCAAGCGTGTGAGTATCGGGAGATGCATAGGCAAGTTGGGAGGCACGCTCCCCATCCACGCCCCCTCTGCATTTGGGTTGCAGCCCTTTAAGAACCAGTTCATTAACTGCTCCGTCGGGACGGGCGGCGGAGGCGTGCTGGGATTGGTCGGTTCGAGTGCGGGTATCGCTTAGCAGCAGCGAATGGGGGAGGAGGTTCAAGACTCGCGCATGCGCATCGGCGCCTACCTGCGCCCGGGCCGCCAGTGACCGGGCCGGGTTCGCCCGGTGGGCTAGGGTTGTGGAGGAGGCGGCGGGTGGCGCCGAGGCATCGAGGCAGGCCACTGACTCCTGGAGGCCGCCGTCCTGGCGAGGTGAGGGATGGCGGGCGGAGGCGGGTGTCGCGGCCGGTTACCGAGAGCAGGCGGGGTCGGGTGTGGCACAGGGCTGGCCTGGAGAGGCGACCCCAGGCCCACCCCGCCCTCTGGCCGAGCCTAGTCCCACCGGGTTTCGTGGGGTTTGCCGGCATCATCTGTCCCCCGTTTTTCTGCTGGTTGCTCTCCAGACTCCAGATCCACCCAAGGTGCGCGTCAGCAAGAACCCTCAGCTGACAGATGCGCGTAGAACGCTGCCCCCAGGGGGAGGAGACGGGGTGTGTCCAAAGGGGAGAGCGGGCGATTGTTTTTCCTTAATTATCCACGAAGCTCACGTTAGAGTATTGTTTAATTTTAATAGCAAACTTCCCTTAGCATGCCGATATTAGATGAATTGGTTTACCAAATACTGGATGCACTGGACTAGCTTTTCTTAACGTCAGGTGTAGGAGGTGGTGTACATTTGTGTCCATTGTAGGTTTACATCCAGACCTCCAGACCTCCAGACCTCCAGAACCAGAAGGATAAGGCACTCCGGGAAAAATTAGGAATGTAGGAATCAAAGCCACAAAAGAATATTACCAGCGGTAAAAACTAATTGGTGAAATTTGTGACATCGACAGAAAAAGAAAATAAAGCTCAGATCGATGGATAGGGATGGGGTACATCATCATTAAATTTGACAAAGGAATTAATCTCAATAAAGATAATTTTAGTAAATAAAAGTGTAAATAATTGAGAGTGATTTAGTATTGCTAACTAGAATTAAATTGACCTAATAGCGTTTTCTCTGGAAAATATATTTTAAACAATGTTGTTAGAGCTCTAAGTGTTAATGTTTATAACACAGAGGACATTTGGGGTCCTAAAGTTTTTGATTCTTAGAAAGAGCCTCAGAGATCAACTACATCCAAAAGGTGACTGATGGTCAAAGAGGAAAACTGACTTATTCAAAGTAATATAATGAGTAAAGAAAAGTTGTAACAAGTGAAACGTTAGGCCTGGTTCCTTCATCTATTGACAGGTCTGTGATTCGTTTCGAGTATCAGTGCCCCAGAAGAAATTGTTTTAGAGAAATAGAGTAGCTGTAATTCCAAAGAGTAGATTTAGAAAAGCAAGAGTGTAGTGAAAAAATCATAGGCTTTTGAACATTTCGAGTAATGAAGTTTGGGTTTGAATCCTGGCTCTACCACTGGAGCCTTGGAGCTCTAATTTTCCCACTTGCCTTGTGTAGATTAGGTCTACCTCACAGTTATGAGCATTAAATAACATTATCAGTGTAAAGTTCCTAGCCTGGTACCTGACATATAATAATACTTACTATTAAATTTAGTCCCCTACTCTTCCTAGTTGACCTCTACCCTCTTCCCAACCCCATTCCCAAGCAGTGTGGAACTAAGGAGCCTGCCTGATCTACAATTTAAGTAGCTAGTTCTCAAGTCTTGTGACTTAAGGTGAATTCAGTAAGAGTGATATAACTCAGTTTTGTCTTTGTCTTCTGTATTGTATATTTGAAGAGTGGGCAATAGGCCTTATTGTGAAACACAGGTGAAAACTTTTGTTCAAATATTTGTATGCCAAATGAAACTTGTTTTGCTTGTTTAAATTACTATTTTGCGGGGCCCGGTCATTTAATGCTATACTTTTTTCTGCTTTTCTTTCTTTCTGGAGGGAGGAGGAGGAATAAGTGCCATGGGGGTTTAGGAGAGGGTTAAGGGCAAAGAGCAGGGGAAAAAACCAATGGGAGCAAGGGTAGCCTCCAACTAGGCACAGAATCTTTGCTAATAGAATGGAGATAATCTGTGACATGAACAGTTTATAAATAGAGCTGAAAAGAGGATTTAGGAATTGTGGGAGGCAGATTAAAATATTTTTATTAAACCTGGTAGTACCTTGGGTGCTTTATGTTTGATTACTACTTCAGTTTCTACTTTTAAGAAATCTATCTATATAAAAATCTTTCTCTTTTTCTCTTCAAGTAGAGGTTTACTCTGGGAAATGTTAAAAAGATAGATCAGAATATGGCAAGATCTACAAGTCTACATTTCTTGTTTCAGGGAGCAATAATAAGGCAGCCCCCCTAGGTCATTCATGCATTTGCTTAGCAGTTTTTATTGAGGGCTTCCTAATATGTGGCAAGACCAGTGCCCGGTTACAAGGTCTACTGGCCTATAGAAGATGCTGATAAGACCTGGAAGATGGACTCGTGTCCCAGGGTGAGCACTCTGAGGCTGCTTTTGTCCTTGTATAATTGATAACATTTTTTTCTATAGTTATGGTATAATTGTCTAGATTAATTCCACTGCTTTTCTGTTTTAAACTAAATACTAGTTATCTGCAGGCGACTTTTATTTTAACGAATCCTGAGATGATAGTGCCTTCCCGTCTGGAAATGTCATGTAGTTGTGGAGCTGCTCAGTGTAAAATGTGCCCTTCAGTATTCATGCACAGATCATCAGAACTACAGTTAATTAACAGAAGAGATTATTCTACTAGTAGAGATGTTTCAAACATGACATTTGAAAATAAAACATAAAAAGTATAAGTGTGATTTAAGTAAGTGGTATAAAGACCCTAAGTTAATACTTTTCTTTCAACTTTTATTTTAAAATAATTAGAGTCACAGGAACTTGCAAAGATAGTACAGAAAGGTCCCATATACCCTTTACCTAGGTTCCGCCTTTGAGTACATCTTACGTAACTATAGTACAATATCAGAGTCAGGAAATTAACATTGATATAAAGCGTGTATAGTTCTGTGTCATTTTATCCTGTGCAGATTTCTGTCACCACCATCACAATCAAGATACAGAATCATTCTATCACCACAATGATTTTCCTCTTGCTGTCTCTTTATAGTCACACCCATTCCCCTCTTCCTCACTATCCGTAACCCTTGGCAACCATTAATCGGTTCTTCACTTCTATAATTTTGTTGTTTTCGGAATGTTACATAAAAGGATTCATATATATGTGACCTTTTGAGATTGGCTTTTTTTCACTCACCCAAGGCTCTTGCCATCCATCCAAGTTGTTCTGTTTCAATAGTTTATTCCTTTTACTGCTGAGTAGTACATGGTATGAATGTGCTGTGTTTTGTTTAACCATTCACTATTTGTAGGGCATTTTGTTTGTTTATAATGTGGGGCCGTTACAAATAAAGCTATTATGAACAATTGTACACAGGTTTTTGTGTGGATATAAATTTTCACTCCTCTGGGATAAATGCCCAGGAGCATGACTGATAGATAATTTGGTAATTGCATGTTTAGTTTTATGAGACACTGCCAAACTGTTTTCCAGAGTGACTGTACTATTTTATAGTCCTACTAGTAACGTATGAGAGAGATAGTTTCCACATGCTTGCCAGCATTGAATATTGTCACTTAAAATTTTTTTAGCTCTTCTCGTAGATATGTAGTATTATCTCATTGTGATCTTAAGTTGCATTTTCCCTAATAGGTGAAGTGAATAGGTGAAATGTTTCATGTGCTTTGTGCATTTTCTAACTGGATTTTTTTTTTTTTTACTGTTGAATTTTGAGAGATCTTTAAAAATTCTAGATATCTAGAGTCCCTTATCAGATATGTGGTTTACAGATATTTTCTCACAGTCTGTAGCTTGTCTTTTCATCCTTTTCACATGGGCTTTTGCGAAGCAAAAATTTTTAATTTTGATGAAATCCAATTTGCTGATTTTTCTTTTATGGCTTGTGCTTTCGGTGTCATATCTAAGAATTCTTCCCTGGGTCCTGAAGACGGTCTCCTATGTTTTCTTCCACATTGATAGTTTTACTTTTTATATTTTGAGTTAATTTTTACTAAGGGTGTGAGGTTAGGGTCAAGATTTTTTTTCCCCCTGTACTTATCTATTGCTCCATCATCATTTGTTGAAAAGACTATCCTTCCTCCAATAATTTTTTTCCCTTGGACCACTGTCAGAAATCATTTGGCTGTACTTGTTAGGTTCTCTGTTCTATTCCATTGATCTATATGTCTGTTTCTCTGCCAATACCACACATCTTATTACTGTAGCTATATAATAAATACTGAAATAAGATGGTATGGGTCTTTCCATATACATTTTAGAATTTTTTTCTATATCTACAAACTATCTTATTGATATTTTTACAGAAATTGCATTAAACCTGTATGTTAATTTGGGGGAGAATTAACATCTTTACTATGTTGAGTCTTCCAATCCATGAACATGGTATATCACTTCATTTATTTAGAGCTTTTTTGATTTCTTTCAGCAGTGTTTTGTAGTTTTCAACATACAAGTCCTATACATGTTTTATTATATCTACACCTAAGTATTTCATTTAAAAAGTTATAGGGATGGCTCCACAGTGTAGTGGTTAGCATGTCTGCTTTACACGCCTGGGTTCGCACCCCAGGTGGAGCCATGGGCCATACCCCGGGTGTGTCAGACCCCCCAAGTGCGCAGGGGGCACCAGACCCTGGATGCGTACCGCGAGCACGTGGGAGGAGACACCCCCTCCTTCAGAGATCCAGTTCTTAAGGGGAGATGGCAACATCCATAGGTCAGGAGTGGAAGTGGAGGGCGGGGGGAATTAAAGAGGGGAAAGAAAAAGTTATAGCTTTATTGAGATCATTTTTGGAGTGATTGTAAATAGTGTTTTATTTTTAATTTGGTTTCTACATGTTCATTACTAGTTTATAAAAATACAATTGATTTTTGTATGTTGGTCTTATATCCTGCAATCTCGAGCTATTTGTTCTAGGACGTTTTGTTTGTTGGCTCTTTGGGGTTTTCCATGTAGACAATTATGTCATCTGAAAATAGGAATAATTTTGTTTCCTTCTTTCCTGTCTATATGCCTTTTATTGCTGTTTCTTGCATTATTACACTGGGTAGAGAACTTTAAGTACTGTGTTTAATGGTGAGAGCAGACATCCTTCTTCCTGATTTTAGAGGGAAAGTGTTTACTATTAAGTGTGATGTTAGCTGTAGGCTTTCTGTGGATCCTCTTCATCAAGTTGAGGAAGTTCTTATTCCTGTTTTGCTGAGAATTTTGTCATGAATGGGTGTCAAATTTTGTTAAATACCCTTTCTGTATTAATTGATACCATTGTGTGACCTCTTATTAGCCTGTTTATCTGATGGATTATATTGTTTGATTTTAGACTATTAAGCCAGCCTTGAATCCTGGAATAAATCCCACTTGGTTTTGGTGTCTAATTCTTTTTATTATATTGCTGAATTCTAGTTGCTAACATTTTGTTAAGGATTTTTGCATATAAGGTCATCAGGAGTACTGGTCTATAGTTTTCTGTGCTTCTCATGTTTTTGGTTTTGATATCAGGGGAATATTAGCTTTATAAAGTGAATTTGAAATTGTTTCCTGCTCTTCTGTTTTTTTTTGGAAGAGATTGTGCAGAATGGGGTTAATTCTTTTTTAAATGTTGGGTGCGATTCTCCAGTGAAACCATATGGGCCTGGATTGTTTCTTTTCAGAAATTTTTAAGTTGCAAATGAAATTTTCTTAATAGGAAATTTAGCTAAGATTGTTTAGATTACCTAATTTCTATGGGGGAATTGTGGTCATCTGTATCTTTGAGGAATCAAAACATTTCATATATGTTGTCAGATTTATATGTGTAGATTTGTTTGTAGAATTCCCTTATCATTTTGATGTCTGTATTGTCTGTGGTGACACCCTGCTGTTTGATGCTTGATACTGGTAATTTGTCTCTTCTCTCATTTTTTCTTTGTTAAGTTTGGTAGAAACTTATCAATTTTATTGACCTTTTCAAAGGACCAACATCCTGTTTCTTTGATTTTCTCTATTGCTTGTCTGTTTTCAGTTACACTGATGTCTACTCTATTATTTTCTTCCTCCTGCCTGCTTTGGGTTTTTTATTTCCTCTTTTTTCCCGTTTATTTTTTAAATTAATTAATTAATTGATTAGTTAATTTTGACATGTGAGCTTAAATTATTGAGAGCTTTTTCTCTTTTATAATGTTAGCATTTAGTGCTATAAATTCCCCTCTCAGCACAGCTTTAGCTGTGTCTCACAAATTTTCATTTGTTTTTCTTTTCATTCAGTTTAGTGTATTTTTAAAATTTCTCTTGAAACATCCTTTTTGACCCATGGATTATTTAATTATGTGTTGCCTAGTTTTTAAGTGTTTGGAGGTTTTCATTATCTTTCTGTTATTAATTTCTAGTTTGATTACATTGTGGTCATAGAACACACCCTTTATGAATTCTTTTAAATTTGTTGCAGTTTGTTTTATGGCCCAAGATATGGTCCATCTTGCTATGTGTTCTGTGGGTGCTTGAAAAGAATTCTGTTGTTGACAGAGTGTTCTGTAAAATGCTTTTTGTTTTCGTTTGTTTCGTTTTGTTTTTTTACATATTAAGTTGATAGTACTGTTGAGATCTTTATCTTTGCTGATTTTTTCTCTAGTTGTTCAATCCATTGGATGTGGAAGTCATCAGCTATAACTGTGGATTTGTCTCTTTCTCCTTTCACTTCCTCAGTTTTGCTTCACATATTTTGCATCTGTGTTTAATGCATATACATGTAGTTTTATGTCTTCTAGGTAGATTTATTCTTTTATTATTGCATAGTGTTCTTTTCTATCCGTGGAAATTTTCTTTGTTCTAAAGTCTGCTTTGTCTAATATTCGTATAACTCTTTTTGATTAACGTTTGCATGGCATATTTTTTCCATTTATTTATTTTCAACCTACCTGTATTGTTATATTTGAAGTGAATTTATTGTAGAAAGTATATAATTGAGTCATGTCTTTTATTTGCTCTGTCAATTTCTGTTTTCAGTTGTGTATTTAGACCATTTACATTTAATGTACTCATTGATATATTAGGGTTTAAGCTGGCTCTTTTATGTTTTACTTTCTATTTACTTTTTAAAAATTGTTTTCTTTTTTATGCATTCCTTTGAGCAATTCAAATATTTTTTAAAGTTCCATTTTTATTTATGTATAGTTTTTAGTGTTTCCCTTTGTGTAGCTTTTTTAGTGATAGCTTCAGTATATAGATGTATGTGTATATATGTGTTTTTGTGTACCTATGACTTATAGTCTGCTGGTGTCAGCATTTTGCCATTTCCAGTGAAACACAGAAACTTCACATCCCTTTATATCTTTGTACCCTCTCCTGCTTATAATTGTCTCGAATATTTCCTTTACGTACATGGATCAGCAAACATAATTTAGAAAACTCATGAGAAGGATAGGCCATTGTATTTTCCCATGTTCGTACTCTCTCTGCTGTTTTTTCTTCCTTCTCGATGTTTCAGGATTCCTTCTTTTATTATTTTCTTTCTGTTTAGAGAACGTCCTTTAGCCATTATCTTAGCGCAGATGTGCTGACAGCAGATTCTCTTCGCGTTCCTTCATCCGACTGTGTTTTATTTCCCTTCATTCTCGAAAGATATTTTTTCCTGAAAATAGAGATCTAGATTGGCAGTTCATTTTTTTTTTTTTAAGCACCTGTAAAATGTGCTTTCTTTTGGTTTCCATAATTTCTATGCGCTTGCTGTCATTTGAATTGTTTTTCCCCCACAGGTAAGGTATTATTTCTTGCTTGTTTCAAGATTTTTATAGTCTTTAGTTTTCTTAAGTTTGACTCTTATGTGTTTGGCATGGATTTCTTTGGGTTTATCCTTTCTGGAATTTACCTGCTTTTTGAATCCGTTGGCTTATGTCTTTTACCAGATCTGGGAAGTTTCTAGACATTGTTTCTTTGAATCCCGAATGCAGTCCTGCCCTCTTTCTCCTCTCCTCCCAGACTCCAGTGATATGAAAGCACATTGTTTGTTATTCTCCCATAGTCCCTGAGGCTCTGTGCAATATTTTTCAATCTAGTTTCTCTCAGATTGTTCGAATTAGGAATTTTTATGTTCTGTCTTCCTGTTTACTGATTCATTCTTTTGTCCCCTCCATATTAATGTTGAGCTCATTCAATGATTTTTTTTTAACTTCCATTATTGTGTCGTTTTAATTCTAAAACTTTCATTTAGTTCTATATATCTTCTATTTTTTAATTTATTTGTTTGAAGTATGTTTGTAATTGCTCATTGAAGCCTTTTTATGATGGCTGCTTTAAAGTCTGTGTCATGTTGGAGTTGGTATCAGTTGATTGTGCCTTCTTATTCAAGTTGAGATTTTCTTGGTTCCTAGTATAACCAATGATTTTTTTTTTATTGAAATCTGGACAGTTTGGGTCTTATGTTATGAGGCTCTGGATCTCATTTAAATCTTCTGTTTTAGTTGGCTTTTGTTGACTCTGTGCTAGTGGGGGAAGTGGGAGCATTCTCTCATTACTGCCAGGTGGGAGTAAAAGTCCAGGTTCTCCACTCGGCCTCTGTGGCTCCCTGAAGGGAGGGGGCTCCTCAGTATTACTGAGGGGAATTCTGTCTCCTCAGTGACACAGTGAGCGAGTTTGGCTCATTGCTGCCTGTGGCTCCCTGCTTGGTCTTCTCTTAAACTGCCCTGGCAGGGCGGGGAGTTGAGAGGCTACCTCATTACCACCTCATGGGAGTAGAAGTCTAAGGTTCTTACTTGAGCTTTGTCGGTGGGTATGTGGTGGCTGCAGTTCTTTCTGTGGTGTTTGGCCAGAGTAGAATGTTTTTACCTAAAAGTTTTGTCCTTTGCTAGGCTGTACCTTTGGCTAGGGAGGGCAGGCTTTTGTTGTTGTTGGGCTTCTTTTTTTTTTTTTTTTTTTGTCTACACCCATTGGCATTTCTGGGTTGCCATCTTCTCCAGCACCTGGACTGGAATATATATATGAAGCAAAAAGAAAACTGAGCAGACTCGCAACTGCGTCATTCCTTGGGGACGTACCAAGGTCCCCAGCCAGTCTGCCTTCTCTCTACCCCTCAGAATCTTCTTATATTTATTTTATATATAAGGTCTGTGGATTTTAGTTGTATTTAGTGGGAGTAGGAAAAAGTACTTCAACTTCGCCTTTCAAGAAGCAGAAGTCCCCAGTTCATTCATTTTTGAGTAGTGGTCAGATCTCTCAAGTACAGACTGTCTGGTGATATAGCTCATAATAACCTGAATTCACAAACGTCAAAGCCCTTCCCAGGCGGTGTGGAGAATGCAAAGATGAGCCTCTTCCTGTTTGTATTAATTGTTTTTCATCCTACAGAATACAGAGTGCATTTGCACAAAGGAAGAGCGTCCAGGGTGTTGTCTCTGTCCTTAGACTCTTCCACAGCAGGGTGCAAAGTCGCTCCACCCCTCAGGCCTCTGCCTTTCTGTGCACTGACACACTCACACATACCCTCAAACACAAGCCGCAGTTAACATTGCAGCGTCACCTTCATTTAAGCATCGCAAATATTTAAAAATATTTAAAAAATAGATGTGGGCTTCACTAGTGTGCAATACTAGTAACTCGATAGAGCCGAAAAACAGTTTTTATTTCTCTTGAATGCTATCGTTTGAGGAAAAGCAAGTTCGATCACCAGGAAGATAACATGGATGAAGTAGAGCAAGGGTGGGACTCTTAGGTCATCTAGAATCTGGTTCTAAAACTGGTTCTTCAGATTACTGTCCCTTAGAAAGGGCGCTGTTTTCCTCGTTATTGGTTTAACATGATACCTGGCACATAGTAGTTGCTCCATAAAGACAGCACCACAGAGTAGATATGTTGGGGTCGGTAGTTGAAATAACTGCATACTGCTTTCCCTTAGAAAAACAAAAGAACATACAATTTGCTCAGCCTCCAAAGAAGTGTCTTTCTTATTTTGCCTTGAGGGTATTTCTGTCCTGTCTCTGACTTTCTTGGTATCTCATTGAGTCATTGTCTTGTGTGTTTTTTTTTGTTTTTTGCTTTTTTTTTTTTTTTGTGGCAAGTACTGTTCTTAGAAACATCTTTATAAACACTTCCCTACATCCATTGCAGAATGGCCTGACTGATACAACACTGTTCTCAAGGTAGCAAGACCCTAAGCCCTGGTCTCAAGTTGACCTTATAGTCTTTCCCTATCTCTCTCTGTCAGGGCTTTGTGTCCTATGACTCTTAAATTTTTTCCTGTTCTAAATTAAATATTTCAAACATTCACAGAAGTATAGAAGATAATGTTATTAACCGCCATCCATCCATCCCCTGATGCCCTTTCCGGTGCTAAAGGTCTCAGCACTGGCCAGGCGGCTGGGATACAACCCACAGGATCTTCTGGCAGTTGGCCTGGCCCTGTCGGTTGTGCTGGGAACAATGGTGTGGCTGTATCTTTCATGGGGCTTTTCACATTTTAACTCCTCGATGGAAAGTGTGGGGAGAGGGGACAAATGGACTCTGTAGGGTCTGTAGGCTGGTAGACTAATTTTTTTTTTTTTTTTACCTTCTCTGTGTTTTGATACCACTGCAGTTCCTACATGTGTAAAATGGGAGTAATCATTCATTCATGAATCCATTCCAGATATCTTTATTCTTAGAACTCACACTTAGGTAGCAGAAATGATAAATCAGTAAAATAGAGAACAAAAAGGTAGGTCCTCTGGGAATTTACAGGTGGGAGAAGTACTTCCTGCTGGGCAGGTTCGGGACGGTCTCATGGAATGCAGGGGCACAGAAATGACGAGAACCGCACACATCCTGGGGGCTCCCCTTTCTTACTGCTCACAGGAACTGAGATGCCAAATTAGGTTACACCCCTAGAGCTTTTTGGGAGAAAAGTCCATAGGTATACAAGCCTATTCACATCCTATCAAGTAGAGGATCTGTGAAACAGGATTCATGGGAGCCCAGAAAGACCCATTAGCATTGTAATGGCCCTCTCTCTAACCCCTAGCTGCAAGGCTGGTGTGCACATTATGCCCTGTACAAGCACCTGTAGAGTTAACAGGTAGGGGCAAAAACCCAGCCAGGCTCTGCCAGCAGAACTGGTCCAGGCTGTTTCTCCCCTGAGAAGTACCTTGTTCTCATCTGCCAAAGGCATCATAAGGGCTCAGAATCTGTTTCTTTTTGTTTCTTAATGGTGCTCACATATCAAGGCCAAATATTTAGTGTCTTAATGTAATATAATTTGCCAAATGCCTTCCTTTAGCCATCTGTAGGAGCTCAGTCATCATTTTGAAGACTGGCTCTGTATCAAATATTTGCACATTCAGGAGGACATACTATATTCTCTCAGTTCCATTTTTGCCTTCTGCTCTCCTTGCTACCTTCTTTAGGTTAGATGCTTAGAATCCCTCCACTGCAGGTGAGGCTATGGCAGCCAAACCGCTCAGCACCTCCACTCCCCTGGGTGACCTGAAATGCACAGGTCCCTGGAGCTCATCCCTGCCGCTGCAGTGGCAGGCTCCTCCATCCCTGTGGAGCCCTCTTGCCACCTGTGTCCTGCTGCCCCCTGTCATCGCGGTCGCTCCTTAGCCCTTCTGGTCCTGCTTCCTTGCATCTCTATTCCTTCCTCCCTCATCCTACTTGGTTTAATTCTGGAAAAGGAGAGATTCATTAGAGAAGGAAAAAGGAGGATCACAAGTAAAGGAGACACAGGGAGGATAATGAAGGGAGGAGAACTGGGAGTGTTGTAGCTATAGAGAGGGAAATAATCACAGCCACGTTCGCGGTCATAGTGGGGACGAGGATGCGTGGGCGGGCAGGGCATCTCCGGCACCGACATCCGGCTCTCAGTAACAAGGTGACCTTGCTTCCCTCAGGTGTCCTCATGACTTCTCTTGCGGACCATGTCCATGATCCTCTTTGCCTGTGTGGTAAGGGTGAGGGACGGACTGCCCTTCTCGGCCTCCACTGACTTTTACCACACCCAAGATTTTCTGGAATGCAGGAGACGGCTCAAGACTTTAGCCTCCCGACTGGCCCAGTATCCAGGTCGCGGTTCTGCACAAGGATGTGACCTCAGTATACAGTAAGCAAGCATGTTCACTTTTACAGAACATCAGTGAAATTTGGGTTACTTTGAACCGTACGTTGAGGTAACATGCTGATCACACTGTGTGTTAGAAGTGGATCAGCGGTCCCAGGTCGTGTGTATTTGCAGCAGAATCAGGGGGCCTCAGGCGTTGCTGCTGGAACTCCTGCCTTTGTAAGGGGTGGGCCAAGAGCATCGGGAGACCCGGGTCCAACCAGCTTTCATGCCTTTAGTTGGGTAGTTTTTTCCACATTAGATGCAGGGGTGGGGAAAAGATGAGGAGGGAAGAGATACCAGATTAAAATGGCAGGGAAGGTAATGGACAGGAGCGAGCAACCAAGAAAATAAAAATGACCTCCTGACTTATAGTTGTTGCCTTCAGGTTTTGCTTTTAAAATTTCTTTCACTTAAATTTTTTCTTTAATTAAAAACTTTATTAAGTGACAAGAGCAGGAGAGTGAAAAATGAGCACAAGTAGGTCCCTCTTCTCAAGGAACTTAAAGTCTAATGAGGGAATAAGAAATATATAATTATATATTACAATTATATAATACAATGGGAAAAATAATCCGAGGAAAATAAGAGTCAAGTGGTTATAATAATCACAGTAATAACAGCTAACACCGTCGAGTGTTTTCTTTGTGCCAGGCACTATTCTAAGTACTTTCTAAGGTTTACGAGGTCGTCAGTAGTATTATGCTTGTTGTATAGAGCGGGAAACGGAGGTTAAATGACTTAAAGTCTAAGTTTATGCTGTTAATAAGTCGTAGAGCCAGGATTCGAACGCAGGCAGTCAGGCACCAGGGTCTGTTTCTCATGTGTTTCATCATTTCTTATTCTAGGGCTCACAGCAAAAAGCCCTTGTATGGAGGGATCAGGGGCAAGGCAGGTTTTGAAATATCAAAATGGCTTGCTGTCGATGTTACGCCATTGTTCTCCAGCATGTAGGCCTGCATGTACCAAGTCCCTTTTGCTCCCTTCGAATAGACAGTTGACCGGATAAGATGAGGTTGTTTTAGGGGAAGTCTGTCTCAGAATGAGAAAAACAGATGGGAGAGTCCAGACCTGACTCCAGGCTCGGGGGTGGTACCAGGAGAGTAGGGAGGTGGCCTGGAGGGGGTGCCACAGGCAGGCATGCACCGCCGTCACCCTGTGATGCGGGCCGTGGGTGCTCGGGAGCAAAACCTGAGCTGCCGCTGCCCCTGCCTGCGGCTCCTCTCTCCGGCTGCCTCCTCACCGTGCTGTGATTGTCTAACGTTCCAGGGGGGCTCTGTGCTGGACCTCAAATTAGGAAACCTCTTCTCTGTGAAGAAAACAAACGCTGTGACTTTAAACGAACTTCTGGGTACTTCGGTTTTTTGAAAAGTGGAATATAAAATGTTCTATTTCTTTGTATTTTGAATAAAATAGCCATTGTTTTCACAGAAGAAAGCGAGGCCCTTTCTGCTTACAGATGAGCAGTGCCATAGCTTATTTTATAGTTAAAAAGTTGAGTTATTTTCCTAATGTTGCAACATCAGATTACCAAAAACTGCCTTCAAGCAGCTCTCCCAGTTCTTGAGGCCGCACGCCTGAGATCGGACGTCAGCAGGGCCTTGCTCGCCCGGCTCTCAGAGGACCCTTGCCACGCCTCTCTCCTGCCCCCTGGCGGTCTTAAAGTGGTGGTGCTCCACTCTCTGCCTCGCTGGTTATGTGGGCTTCTTCCTCTGGTCTCCGAGACCAGATTTCACAACCGTCGTTGGAGGAGGGCCCATCCTACCCCATGATGCCCTCATTTCATCATGATGACATCTGCACAGACTATTTCCAAATAAGGTCATATCCACTGGTACTGGCAGTTAGGACTTCAACATGTCATTTTGGGGACACACGTCAGCCCACAAATGGAAACCCCTCCATCCCAAAGAGACTTAGGTCCTTCTGTAAAATTCTTTGTATAAGGACGAGGTCATCCTTTTTAAAAAAAACATTTATATATAGAAAACATTTTTATAGAGAGACTTCCAATTACAAAAAGATGGTATATCAACAGAATCTAAAACCCTCTTGCCAGAAACACCCAGAAATGCCAGTAACTATATATATAAAATTCTTTTAAATGTGTCGCTGAGCTTGAAAGAAAGAAATCCCAAGGTGCCAGAAACGAAGGGGGAACAGAATATCAAGGCGGTAAGTGTGTGAGCTAACGCTGAGGCGCCTGGGTCACCAGCCATGGCAAACTCAGGGCTTGCGTTTCAGCACCCGCGAAGGGAGAGGCCTTTGGGCCAGGGTAGAGTGAGGTGTCGTGGTAAGACCCACGCAAAATGGAGGGGCTCTTCAGGCTCCAGCCCTAGTGACAGGACAGGTGAGGAAGAGTCTGCCCCCCACCCCCTCGTACGGGGCTAAGTCACCTCTGCTTGGCTTCGGATGGGAAGGAAAAGTCTCATCTAGGAGACGGAAAACCTGCCCCTGCGCCTCATGTAGGATTGGAGTTGGAGGTTTTACGTCATACTCCCCATGGCCTGGGAATTCCCGAGCCGAAGCCCACACATCAGTACTGGTTCCAGGCTGACGGCCCTCCCGGAGCAGCCGGCCAGACCCCTCTGGGAGAAGCGCGTCGCATGATGTAGGAGGCGTGCGTAGTGCTGGCCGGGTCCTGGGCCAATCGGGGGATCACTCTGTAAATTATATGAATGTCTCACCATTACGCTCTACGCCCGAAACTATTATAAAATAACACCGAATGTCAACTCTAATCGAAACATAAAAGTTAAAAACAAAAAGTGTCCCACAACTCAGCGCTTGAGAGATTTTTGGGAAGAAAACGGGCTCTACAGTGATGAGCTCTCAGCAAAAATGACAGGACACTAGAGGGGGGTATTCCTCGATGAGGGGGCCAGTGGGCACAGCAGACAGAACTAGAGCCTCCAGCACTTGAAATGACAGCGTGAGAGTCCAAAAAGGAGTAGACGAGGGAGAAACACCGTGCACTTATTTTATGAGATCAGAGTAATCTTAATGCCACAACCGAAAGAAGATGGTACAGGAAAGGGACGTTGTTAATGGGCCAGTCTTACTTTGTATAGACACAAAAGTCCAAAATAAAACGTTAGCAAACTCAGTCCAGCAGTTGTATGCATATGAATAGGCAGAAGCTCACAACCAGGGAGGTTCTGTTTCAGGACACCAGGACGATTTAACGTTGGAAAGTCTGTTGATGTCGATGAAGGAGGAAAAACATTTTCCTCAGTAGATGCAGAGAAGCCTGGGGCTGCTTCTCACTAATGGAACATGCCTCCTCGTGCATGAATCACTCAGAGTGGTCACGCACCGTCACTGGCAAATACTGCTCTACAGCGCAGAGGACGTGTGGTAAAGGCACAGTCCCAGGTAGGTCTGGCCGAGGAGACAATGTGAATGCAGCATACAGGTGCGAGGCTGTTGGGGGCCGAGCACGTCCAGAGCTGAGGCAAGGTCGCGTCCGGCCGCGGGATGGGAATACACGGGTCTGTTCCCGGGTAATGTAGATGTCGTCCTTCCGTTTCAGCGTTTCTTCTTCGGGGGATGTGGCCTGCATGGCTATCTGCTCCCGCCAGTGTCCAGCAGCCATGGCCTTCTGCTTCCTGGAGACCTTGTGGTGGGAATTCACAGCTTCCTATGACACCACCTGCATCGGCCTCGCCTCCAGGCCGTATGCCTTCCTCGAATTCGGTTCGTAAACTCTTTTGCATTTACTGTTCTCTCTTACGGCGTTGTACGTGTAGAATTATAGTTTCGATATGGCTTTGACCGTCGAGGAAAATCACTGGAGGTGCAATTACATGCCACTGGAGAACAACCTTGTGTCGTGAGATTTCATAGTGACGGAAGTGGCCTGGAAGGCTTCCACGGTTAGCACTCTGGCTTGTCACCTCTCCAGGGCCTGGGGCCAGGGTGGAGGAATGCGAAACCTGTGTAGGTTATTCACCACATCCCTCCAGGGCAGGGGTCAGCGAACCGTGGCCCACGTCCAGTGCTGGTTTTTGTAAATAAAGTAGAACACAGCCATGTTCGTTCTTTTATGTGTTGCCTGTGGCCTCTTCGGCCTGTCATCAGCGGAGCTGTGTAGTTGTGACAAAGACCATGTGGGACCCGCAAACCTAAACTGTTTACTACCTGGCTCTTGAGGGAGATTTTGCCGACCCCTGCTCTGGGGCTGGGCTGCTCCGAGGGGGGTGTGCGGACTTGTTCCTCCATCGTGGAGTAAGTGCAGAAAGTGAGAAAGGGTGTTCGACATCCCTGCGGCATTTTTCACTGCGTTTTATTAAAGTATCAGTCCACAAGAGTCTAGAAATAAGAAGCAAACTAGTCCTTCACCAGAAGTGTGAGAAGCGCTGCTCTGGAAGAGGATGCTGCTGTCCCAGGTGCCCCCAGAGAGGCCGGGTAGAGGCTCGGGCTGCGGGACACAGCCTGATCATTCGAGTGGACACACCTTTTCTCAGGTGTGGTCCAAGTCATTTCGAGCTCTTGGGAGAACGGGCGTACGGGTGGAGCTGGAGGACATTCCGTGGTCTCTGTGTAAACAGCTTTTGAATGGGGGGCTGGTGCAGGGCCAGCACCTGGAAGTGTGGCCTGCCCTTGTGCTTCCTGGCAACTACTGCCATAACCCTCACTTTCCCTCGTGTGGCCTGTTGGCCAGCGCATCGCGGATGGGCCAGCACCTGCTTCTGGTGTCGTCTGAAGGCGCTGGGAAGCTCCCTGGTCCACAGGCCCCCGCCTGGTAGACCTGAGACACAGACTGAGAGCTCTGACTCTGAGTCTCCCCGTGAGGCCCTGGTCAGACTGTGGCTCTCGGCCCCACATCTTCCTACGGAGAGGACCAGACAGGTCACGGCCGCGGTGTCCCTTCGCTGTCATTGATTCGTAGCCGGTGGGCCTGGGTTCTCTCCCCTCATCTCTGCATGGGCCTTCCTGTTGAAGTGGTGAGCTTGCTCTGACGGGAGGGCCTTCCCCAGCAACATGTTTGCTCGTTATTTATTAAGAATAGAATGTGAGTAAAACTATACTTATATTAGAATTAGGTGTCATATTGCTTTGCCAATATTTATAAAACTTCACTCCAAATACTTATTAAAACTTGGCAGTGGGTTAATACTAACATAAATAAAAGAAGTAGAACCAATACTTTTCAAATATGAAATCCCAATTTGCACAATGTTTTGTCTTCATTTCTAATTTTTTCACATGTCTTCTCTTGAGATAATGAGGTCAAGAATAACCATCCCCATTCTCAGGCTTAGATATATTCTGTGACCTGCCTAGAGTTATACTCTCACAAGTGGCTGAACTAAGAATCAAACCCCGCTCCCCTAACTCCCTCATCACCGAGGTTCTGGAAGCTGTTACTGCCTTCTCTATAGGTAGACTATCACATTTTAATTATTCTGCTCTGGAGCGAGCGATGAGACCAGTAATGATATGTAGTAATAATCATTTGACCTTTTCGTATACCTTGACATTCTTGAGAATCTGGCCGACGTTAGCTTGCTTTAAAATATAAACTTTATTTAGTACATATTTTCTTCTATCATCTATTGTGCTGAAAATGTTCAACTCGAGTTTCTCTCTTTTTGTAGACAGCATCATTCAGAAAGTGAAGTGGCATTTTAACTATGTAAGTTCCACTCAGATGAAGAGCAGCTTAGAGAAAATTCAGGAGGAACTCAAGTTCCAGCCCCCCACCGTTCTCACTCTGGAGGACACAGATGTGGCAAACGGGGTGATGAACGGCCACGCACAGATGCACCTGGAGCCTGGTAAGTGGCCTGCTGTGCTCTGATGTTGATGCAGATGAGGGGATATTCCATATTTCAAAGGGACCTTGATTTCTTTTCCTAGGAAGGTGTGTTTTGGGCGGGAGGTATAAAATATGTGGGGAAAAATGTTTCCAGGTGGCAGTTGTATAAAACTTGACTATTATGACAATGAGTCGATCTGAGATCAACGATGGGATTCAGAATAGTGACTTGGCAGATTGTTTCTTTAACTGGGTCGAAGTCTACAGGATTAAATACTGTAAAGATTCATTCTCTTTTGCCGGAAGTCACTTATACCCATTTGAACATTGTCTGTCTGTCTGTCTCTCTGTCTATCTGTCTACCTGTCTGTCAGTACATCCATCCATCCATCCATCTAATTTTTTCCTTTGACAGTGAATCTTCATCTCATCGCATCACTTAGTGAAACATCGCAGGTCTCCCCCGAGAGACCCCACCCTCCTTCATGGAGGAAAGGGAGGGCCACGGGGTGCATGCGGGCAGGGCCAGGTCCAGGGCCTCTGGTGCCCCTGCTGTCTGGTTCTCTCTGAGGCCTGGGGACAGCCCTCCATCCCTGCGGATTTCCGTGTCCTTGTCTGAAGAACGAGGTGTTAGCGAATGTGCCACAGTCCCCTGGCATTTCGTGACTTCGTCTGGCATTAGCCACTCGACGCCTAGCATATAGTAAAGCATGATTTTTGATATTCTTTGTTTATGAGTACACATAATTAAACCCATTTTTAATTAAAGTGGATATTTACATCGTAAGATTTTGTAATAATGCAGAGCTGAATTTTGCTCTAAAAGATAGAACTATCTATACTATAACAATCTAATTATTTTGTTTTATACTAAACTCATTGCTTGAATTTTAAAAGTGGTGTATTAAAAATGTTGATGTTTTTGGTTTAACTTTATGTTTCGTTTTAATCCGTTTCAACCAATAAATTCCTGGATTGGCTCTCATGCCCGTCAATAAATTACTATAATTTATGTCAGGAATGAACTTAACTTTTGTGGAAGACTGGGTAGTTGAACACCACGCTTCTCCTGTGCCATACCTGAAAATGGGGTAACTTTGTAATATATGTTTTGTTTCTTAACCACTTAGACGAGAGGAGCAAATCCAGGAAGTGTCAGCTTGCCCATCTTTCTAGGACATTGTCCTGTGGTTTGACTCACCCTGTTGTCCTGAGGCTAGAGTCTTTACAGGTAGCATGTCCTGTGCCAGCGGGGACTTTGAATTGCTCCATGGAAACCCTAATACACTAACAACGCCCCTCCCTCCGGTCGCAGCTAGATATCTGTGTGTGTGCGTGTACGTGTGCGTGTGTGGGAAATGTAAGGACAAGAAAGGGTGATGTAAAATGAGCCTCGCAAGGGAACGGGTGGGACACCATTTACTCGTGTGAACCAAAATCAGTCCCAGTGGTTCTCTGAAAAGAGGGGAATGGTCTTTCGTTCCAATTAGAGTTCCAGAAAGTTTGTAGCTTAAATACTCAGCGCTTCCCTCTTCTTCCCTGTTATTTTAGAATTAAAAAAAAAAAAAAAAAAAAATCACACTGGCTGTGACTTGCTCCAGAAGCACACATGACACTGAGTATTGTCCTCATCAGAAAAAGAATGGAGCATTTTCCAAGCCGAGGGTTGGGGTAACAGGAATGCTTTCGGTAATTGACAACTCATTTGCAAATACAGCCATAAATTGCTTTAAATCAGGATTTCTCAACCCTGTTGACTTTTTGTGCTGGATAATTCTTTGCTGTGGGGGCCGTCTGGTGCATTGTAGGATGTTTAGAAGCATTCGTGGCCTCTACCCAGTAGATGCTCGTAGCACCATGTCCCTAGTCATGATAACCCCAAATGTCTCTAGACATTGCCATGTGTACGTTGAGGGGCCGTGTTGCCCTAGCTGAGAACCACTACTTTAAACAGAAAGGCTAGGAAACACTTGAGAAACTTGTGCTCGCTCAGAGAAGGGCCAGTTTCTGGAAGGAACTCACCTCAGATTCCTGGGTTCATTCTGTCCTTCATTTCTTGCCTTGTCCCCCCTAACACCTGCTTTTTAAATTAATGTGTTTGTGTGTTTAGCATAGCCTATCATTAGTGGAGGTCTAGTTAATGTCTTTATGTCTTTGTTTATTTTTCTTTCATATAGAAATTCTTTTCATTAGACAGTTTATTTATTTATTTTTTTAATTGTGAAGCTCCTACCTTCCGAATGGAACCAGTGACAGCCCTGGGTGTCCTGTCCCTTATTCTCAACATCATGTGTGCTGCTCTGAATCTCATTCGTGGAATTCACCTTGCAGAACATTCTCTACAGGTAACTTTTTCCTCACAGTTTAAATAAACTGCCGGATACATGGAGGAAGGAACCAATGAGGACACGTTTTATTATAAGGTTATTATGCACTAAGGTTTGTAATTCAAATAAAATTTTTATTTCTAATTTTATTCTTTGTAGTAAGTTGAACGAGCATGAAACTTGCTCTTTTGTACCTGTTTTCCTAAGAAGCCAAAGGGGCCCGCTGGGATGGTGGTGAGACGCAGACGAGCCGTTGCAAGGACGTCCGGCCGTCCCATGGTCCTTGCGACCCCCGGAGTTGTATCAGGGGCAGGATTGCTCACTAAGGGCAGAAGTTTGAGTCTAGACTTCAAGGATCAGGCTCTTTTTTCGCCCCTGGGAAAAGCTGCCTCATAGTCTGAGTTATATCATGCGGGTACCACCTGCTCTGTGTCTTGGTCAAAAACCGTGTCACTTGGAAGTTGATTTTCCAGCCTGCTCCTCTCAAAGCATTTTTCTGTTTCAGTGCTTTTTAAATATTAGTTGGTAATTTGAAGTATTTCAGACGCTTCCAAGAAATACAGAACCATCATGCACATAAACATAGAGATGTTACTTGTAAAGGGAGCCGTGATGCTCACGCCGTGTGCGTGGAGGTGACAGTCTGAAGCGTAGCTGGGGCTGGGTCTCGGGAGACTAATGCCGACGGACCTGCATGGAGAACGGCAGCGGGCCTGGGGACTGGCTGCCCCTTACCACAGCCCGCCTTTGGCCAATGTTCGGTGTGGCTCCTACTCTTATCGTTTGTGATTACCGATAACCAGGTCCTCACCAAGTATCTTACACACCAGGACAGGTGCCTGTCCAGTAAGATGGTTAATACATAGTCCCTGCCCGGGGGTGCAAAGCAGAGAGTGGCGATGTCAAGATATCACTAAGGCGGCAGTACCTGGGGTCGGGAGGAATTAGGAAAAGCTTAGTTTTGACAGATGAGTAGGATTTCCAGAGGTGGTAGGGTTGCGGGGCGGTGGGGGGTGGGGGGTGGGGGGTGGGGGGGTGCATTCCAGGTCGAGGGCTTAGCATAGATGCTTGGGGACAGGAGGGCACAAGGTGTGTCCAGGCCATTGAAAAGGATTGCCCGTCGCTCAGCCCAGGGTTTCGCGTTATCAGCTGTGCCACACTGAATGAGGAGCCATCGTGGGTTCTTTCATCTAAATAGTCCTTTTCTTGTGTTCCTCATATTTGTTTTAGGTTGCCCATGAGGAAATTGGAAACATTCTGGCTTTTCTTATTCCTTTTGTAGCCTGCGTTTTCCAGGTAGGTGAAATGCTGATATGCCGTCGAGTGGGTTAAGCCCATGGCCTTATGTTGTTCTTTTATTGGAACTGTTGACAAGTTTCTGGATCCTATTTTTATTCTACCAAGGGCGTGGTTCAAATCATGGACAGTGTCACACCCTTAGGGGAGGGACCTTAGGCCCGTCCTGCCTAGGCCTCTCTTTTTACAGAGGAAGAGCTTTGGGCTCAGAAAGGAAAGCCACTCGCCTGAGGTTGCAGGGCTTTCGACCAGAGCAGAACAGAAACCAGGAATTGGGACTTGCCGCCCAGGAAGGGAGGGGTGCGTTCACAGTGGAGGAGGGTCGGGCCTGACGAGTGTGGGGCAGGGTCTTGCTTTGTGCTTATTATTGGGCGGCCCACGTATGGAAAAATCTTGCGGAAGTCACATCTATGTATATGTGTGTTTTGAACACAAGACTAGGTGAAAAAGAATTGTCCTTAGTAGTAATGCCATCTGACTCAAATCTATCTTTAGGAAATGAAACAGAAATGATAACATTGACTAGAGGGCTTTGATTATTATTTAGTTATTTTAAAATACGCTGCATATGGGGGGGTGAAGTGTAAAGGACCCTTCGAATCTCGTGTAGGCAGAGTTAATTCTGGTGAAAACCTGACTGTAATTCTCTTTCCTTGTCCTCCACGTAGGCTAGGATTTTAGTACTTTCTTTGCATGCTTAAGCCTTTTTTTATTTTTTTTGTTAATTAAAAGTTCTACTCTCAAGGCATTTCTTCTCCCTTTCACATACATTTTAGAATGGCCTATTTTAAAAAATTGCATGATGGTGCAGAAAGAAATTTTCAACCCAAGATTATTGAAAATGCACTCATGTTTTAGAAACGAGTTTCCGAAACCTTGAATGCTGCCTGTTGGCGTTTCCTAGAGCTGCGTTTCAGGGCTGCAGGGGATCTTAGAGTTCCCTTCATTCCCTCGGCTGCATTCTTAGTTGGATAGCTCTTTCCATGGGGAGCTCTCTCCCTCACACTGCAGCTCAGTCTTTGTTGGATTGCTCTGTGTTTTGAAAATGTGCTTTTTAAAAAAGACAAAACAAAACAAAATCCGTTGAATCCATTCTTGCAGAACAAGAATGGCCCCTTTTCTGTGTGATAGCTCTATGTAAAATATTACTCTCCCTCCCTTCTCTGAGACCTTTCCCTGTTTCACGGATGCTTTTGAAGGCACGCTGAGGGGATGTCTAGAGAACGGGGGTCTCCTATCTGGTTGTAGCTCTGAAAAACTAAGATAGTAAAAGCACAACTTCTCTCTCTGGCTTCCTCACCTGTCACGACCCCCTGAAGGGGAAGTTCGTTGGGAGGTTACGGGGTGCTGGCCTGGCATCTCTTTCTCCTCTGCAGCCCGCAGCCCGGGCACTTCTGTCCGTCTTTTCTACACTTCTTTCACGAGCACCATGTTCTAATTCCTCCTGTGCCATCGATTTCACCTTCTTCTCTTCCACATCTCTGTGATGAACAGCAACTTGCCCAGCGAATCCAAGCTTCGTTGTAATGACTTCAGTGTAATAAGCTGATGGGCGTGGAATGACACGGTGTGTGACAGGTGCGAGACGCGAACCTTGCACCTGACCTTGCGGCCGCTTTGTGACCTCTGACGGGACTTCCCCTCTGGTGTCATTTCAGTGTTATTTGTACCTGTTCTACAGTCCAGCCAGGACTACGAAGGTGGTGCTGCTGCTGCTCTTCATTTGCCTGGGCAACGTGTACCTGCACGGGCTGCGGAACCTCTGGCAGATCCTGTTCCACATCGGAGTGGCTTTCCTGTCCTCACATCAGATACTGACGAGGCAGCTTCAGGAGAAGCAGCCCGACTGTGGCGTGTGAGGGGGACAGGGTGCGAGGAACGGATCCTTTGATGTTCTTATGAGGGTCAGCCACGTGTCCCTGTTGGCTTCTCGACTTCACCTCAAGTTTCCATCCTTGAAGTTCATCTTGACCAAACCCGACTGATACCGAGACTTGGGGACTTTGAACAGGTGTAGTTGAGCGTACGAGGTCACTTGACACCTAGCCCTGGTTGTGTGCTGAGTATAAATTCCTGTGGGACCTCCAGTTCGGCACATTTACTTAGGACAGCAGGCGCTGGGGGCTCATTCAGAGAAAGCGTTATTTGAAGATCAGAATGGAATTATTTTGGTCTTTCAAACTGAATGATGTAATAAACCACTAGGCTCAGTAATACTAGTTTATGTTATTGGCAGTTGTCTCCAGGGAGCTACCGTAAAATCCATATCAGCTTCTCAGTATAAGTGTGACCTGGTTAGCTTTTATAGTGGGTCAGTACAGGTGCATTAAAAACTTAAAAACATGGTTCATAAGTGTAAGCAAGGTAAATTCTGTTTACATTTTTGATAACAGGTTCAATACAATACCTTTAGAATATTTAAATATATTTTGGATATAAATTGAACTTGATTTAGGGTAAGGACAGACAGAGAAAATGGTTTAAAAGCCGAGTTTAATTTGTACATTACCTTTTATGGTGGGACTGTGTGGGCACAGAAATATTTTGTATTTATTTGCAGGGTATATCTGAATATTTTAAAAAGTTGAATAACCAGTGCTACTGGATCATAAGCTTTTAAGCATGAACAGAAATGAGACTATCAGGATTCCTTGCGGTGGGCCACAGATGAGTAGGTGAGTCACACGGATTCACGCAGTGGCACTTTGAGACGTAGGTGGGAGGGGCTGTTGTCATCAGCCTTGTGCGAGGTAGCCGAGCGCCTGCCATTTTACCGATGGCGACTGCTTGACCCCGTGTACCTGTTCCCAGAAGACCTCCCAAATTAATTACTCCTCTGCACCTTTCTCAATCATCTTAATTAAATCAAGGGCTTCATTTTTTTATGAATAAGAGTTAAGTAGACATTAACTTTTTAAAAGCTTTATGAAGATGTAATTACCCCTGTGCTCTGAAAAGTTTCTTTTCTTTTTTCTCATTGTCAAAATATTGATTGATCATAGTTTTTCAAAATGTAGACCCGAATCAGGTCCCTTAGCTCTCTGGACATTGCAGCCTGGGCTGTCCGGCACCATTCAGGAGGCCTTTTCGGGAGCGTGCCCTTAGATTGTTCTTGGTGGAAGTCTGGAATGTGAATGGCTCACCAACAATTGCATGGAATACTTTGGGGCTGAATAATGTAGTCTTGAAAATTCAACAAATCCTATTTTGATAGTTTTTAAAAGTTGAAAACCATTGATTGCAAGAGTTACTGAGCATATGAAGGAAGCAAGAAGGTTTTTCAGGGAATTCAGTTATACATGGTCATTACCGGTGGTGTGTCGTTACTGAGCTACCTTGGTATCGTTTCAAGAAAAACAAGTTTATGTGACTGGAAACCGTTGGGGGAAATGTTGCCAAAGTCATTTTATTTTCTTATAATAGGATTTTCTATTTTTCATCAAATAAAATATCTGAGTATGAAAGTTCTGTTGGCAACACCGTCAACGGAAACCTCAGAGCTGTTTCTCTGTTGACTGCGTCTCCGTGATTTTCTGCGTACCCAGCAGGGGAGTGGTCAGGCTTTCCGGGAGATAATTTTGAGGAAACAGTAAAATAGAAAGGGAAGACAAGGAAGGGAAAAAATTCCTTTTTGTGGTAGAAGCACGAAAACAGCTTTAAAAGTTGGTAAGAACGGTTTAGCAATGAAGGGCTTTCTTTTTGAGCCCCTGTGCCATTCCTAGGTGTTGCCGTGCAGCCCTGGACCCCATGTGCTCTGGGGGGCTGAGCCTGTGCCCCACCTTCAGCAAGCAGTACAGAACCATCCTTGAGGAGGACTCCCTCCTGGCAAAGGCTTTCTCCCCTAGCAGAGGTGTTATCACTGGGTCGAGTGTGGTCTTAATCCATTAAATTCCGCTTGGAGGCTGAGATTAATTTTGCGGACAGAAAGGAAAAGATGCACTAGGTGAGCAGCGCCAAATCAATAACGGTCACGTAAACGTGGCGTAACTGAAACCCAGCTGAAAGAGGCCTCAGCTCACTGCGGGGAGAAACTAGTGATGGGAAAGAATGTCTGCAGATTTTGTCCAAAGGAAGGTCCCAGGCTCAGGGTTGGCTTGGTCCAGGCCTGGAGTTTCGTGGCCCCGTGTCATCCTCGGTGCCAGAAAGCGGGCTCCCCCTCGCCGTGGTTATCCTCACCCCACCACAACTCAGCCACTCCAGCACCTCTGTTTTCCCAGTGGTTGAATGCCGCCTGCCCGGCCCACCTCACGGCGCTAGGTCTGGAAATAGATGAAATCACTTTGAAAACACACCCTCAAAAGTGCCTTCTGGTACCGGACGCCTCACGGTCTGGAGCGTCAGCGTGCGCGACGTCCCGTCCTCCGTATTGGGGCGGGAGCGTGGCTCAGTCTGCAGGCGTCCCCCCCTCCTTGCCCAAGCGTACCGGTGAAGGACACAGACACCCGTGGACTTTGGTTTTCTCCTCCCCGGGCTAGCCACACTGTGACAGGGCCATTTCTGGGTTTCTGCTTTCTGCATGGGGACAGTCAGGGCGTATTTGGGGTGGTGTCCGCCTCGGTACTAGGAGCCCCCTCTGCCTGCCGCAGGAGGAGTGCGACCACAGCCTCCGTGTGCTTGCCAGGCTCGCACCCCTGTTACCTGTGAGCTCTGTTGACAGACAGGGTGAATCAAGGCCCAACATTTTAAAGTTCTTTAAGAGGCGGGAAAGGGGCGTCGGGACGGGCGCTGAAGTGAAAACGTGTAATCATCGTTTCTGCGCACCTCACTTTGAGCTCCCTGTTCTTTTCCTAGGTGCCCTGTTCTGCAGGTCCCCTGCCCCCACTGCTTCCCACCTCTGCCCCCCACACTCCGGCCCTGGGGACAGAGGCTGGAACCGGAGTCTCTGGAAGGGAGGGAAAGCCACCTTTAATTTTATCAGTAGGGTGGGTGCAGGAGCTCCCGAGGGGAGCAGAGGGTGCACTGTGCACCCCGGGGAGCTCAGCACATACTGGGAGCCGGGTCTCAGAGGGAAGTAGCACTGCTTAGAGTCAAAGACTATGAGAGCCAGCACGGTGGGCTGTTTGGGGTGCTGGAAGCAGGGGATAGGTGGGGAGCAGAGCCGGCAGACAGCAGCGGCCCCGTGGTGTGTGGGAGCTGCCGCTTGCTGTTCCTCGAAAGAGTCAGCCACTCATCGTAACAATCAGGACAGGTGGCCCTCAGAGAATCTGCTGCTTGCACTGTGTAGCACAGGTGAGGGCCAGTGGAGGGAGCGTTCACGGGGACCGGATGTGGGCCCCTGCCCTGATGGCGTGTGGGCCCCTGCTCTGACACTCCACGTCCAATAGTTCCTACGGGGAATCCTGCCTGAGGACAGGGAGGCGCCCCCTGAGTGCTGTGAGTGTGGAAGAAGAGAGAGCAGATGTGCCCTTGAGAGAGGAGGCTGGGGAAGGAGAGTCCTGGTCAGCTGGCTGGAAGCCTGGCTTGGCTCTGACACTTGGCCTTGCACCACAGTGGCCGAGTCACTGCCCATCGGCCCCAGTGTCCCCATCTGGGAAATGGCGATAACATCAGCCTATCCCCTGGGGTGCTGTCACGAGGATAAAAGCCTAGTGGAGGAGAATCCTGGGGGAACCCATCGTGCGTGTGCAGGAGGGAGGCTTTGAGTTCACCTGTCACACTTCTGGCCTTTACACACAAAAAAGAGCATCTTATCACACCGCAGTGTAAATGGCTGTATTCTTCCCTCCAGAAAGGAAGCGGACTCTCCCTCCTCCCCCTGACCCTGCCTCCTCCTTCCAGGTACACATCCCCTTGGTACCGCTGGCTGGGGTCCTGCAGGGTCCAAGGAGGCTGGTTCTGCTAGTTGTGTTTGAGGCTTGTCTTGGGGAACCAGGGGCCGAACCTCACTGTCTGTCCCTGACCCAGATGAGGAAAGCTCTGCTTCTTCCATCAGGGAGCAGTGATGTCAAGCATCTGTTGCTGCGGAAATGTCATTGGCAGGGAACCTGTGGAAAGGTAAAATCTGGGAATGGCCGGATACAGAAACATCTGGCTATGTGTACCAATGGCAGAGCCGTTGCCCACAAGCGCCTTTTATTTAGTTTGAAATTATCAAGTTCATGCTGTTCCTCTAATCTGTACTTGGTACATATGACCTTCTTGAACCCTTAACCGTGTGTGGTTCTGGGGTTGCTTCAGAAGTAGTATTTAATGACTTGTTTATATGACCCCAAGATTTTATTTTGTTTGACGAACTTTTCTACTAAGAGTGTAAAAGACTGAGTCTGATTTAGCCAGGGCAAAACCATTCATTTCATATATTCATTTTGAATGCTTGCTGTCCATGTTATACAAGCTTCTTAACTGTTTTCACGTAATAACAAAGATCTATTTTGAGTAAACGATGGGTACGTCTTGACAAACTTCCGCACAGTAGTAAAGCCTAAACTTGTGTTCATGTATGTGCAGAGTGTTGCATAGCCATTTATATACTGTGTATATGTAAATTAAATGAGGTGGCTTCAGAAGTGAGAGGAGAATAAATCTAAGGTGCTTATAAACGAGTGTTACTTGTATTTGTGTGAAAAAATTCTGAGTTATGGGGTCATTTTCCTGGGCCTGGAATAATGAAGGGAGGGAGGACTGTTGTGAGAAGTGAAATTTAGATCCTCTTGTCCAGTGAGGTCCAGACAGGTGGAAGTTTCAAATAGTCTTCAGCACTATTCAGCTCCCAGACTCTGGAATGCAGTCATGGGTCCAGGAAAGACCTTGGAAGAACTGAAACCACGGTCACAGGTCTGCCCTGGTGGCTGGGAGGCCTGCCTTCCGTCCAGGCTCCGACCCTGCCCGGCTGCGTGCCCCTGGGCCGACTCTTCCCTTGCTCTGGGATCCTGTCCATTCTCTTGACCACGGCGAAGTTCCCTCCCAGAACCAACTCCATCAGGAGACGGCCACCAGGAGGCACAACTGCCAGACGCATCCTCAGGACTGGGCCCTTTTGCAGAGGTTTTTCCTTTAGCCGCTGATAAACATCCCAGAAAGGAAACAAATGCACCAAGCTCTCCCGATCATGCTCTAAACACATCAGGGAATGCATGCTCCAAGCGATTCTCCACCGTCTGTCCTGCGTGAGATCTTTTGGAGGAGGGCAAAGACTTCCAAAATAAACATCTGAGTTATTGAGTTCTGGGATTTGGGAGTTGGCGGAACCTTGAGATACCATCTGGTTCAACCCTCCTGTTGCTCAAGTTGGGGAAGTTGAGGCCTGTCCCAGGGAGCCAGTGACTAGCCCAGAGCTCCTTCACCTGGGCTGGGAACAAGGTACTGTCAACCACTTGGCAGCACCCACAAAGAATAAAAGGAGATCTTGGCCCAGGAAGGGTGCCCTTTCTGGGCGATGAATTGTCTTCCTTTTTCTCGGGCTCTAACCCCTGATGGGGCCGGGTAGCAGAAGTGCTGCCTGACGGCTATCAAGCATCCTGGGCAGTGCCAGTGGAAGAGCGAGGCTCAGAGAGGAAGGGGCCCTCCTGAGCACACCTGGCAGGGCACGCGGCCAGGCTCTGCCGAGTCAGCCCTGAGATCTCCCTGGACATGTAAGGCAAAACCTATAAAGTTCATTAAAGAGTATGAAGGAGAGTGTCTTTGTGATCTGGGGATGAAAAGTTCTTAAACAGAAAATGTCACAGGCCCAACCCTCAAGGGAAAATGATTGATGAATTTGATTACATACAAATGAGGATTTCATGGGCAAAGTTAAATAATAGGAGAAGATAATCACAGCGACTTAAACCAATAAGGGATTATTATATAAGCAATTCCTATAAATCAGCAAGAAAGACAGCAACCCCGATAGGAAAACGAGCAGTTTGCGGAAGAGAAAACTCCAAAGGCTAATAAGCATATGAAGATGTTTAAAGTCCTTAGAAATACAGAGAAACGCATAACAGTAAGATATCACCTTACATCTCTTAGTCTGGCAAAACTTAGAAAGCGGGATGGCACCCAGCGTTGGAGGGAGTACGGGGATTTAGGACCTGGCGCACAGCCGATGCGGAGAGCAATGCTGTGGTTATGTGCTGGATCGTGCCGCCCTCGCCCCCAAATCCATATGTTGAAGTCCTAACCCCCAGTACCTCAGAGTGTGACTGTATTTGGAGACAGGGTCTTTAAAGAGGTCACATGGGTGGGCCCAAATCCAGTATGACTGGGTGTCCTCATTAGAAGGCTTTAGGACGTGGACCTATAACGAGAGGACCATGTGGAGAAGGCAGCCTTCCACAAGCCAAAAAGAGAGGCCTCCCTTGATCTCCGATTTCTAGCTGCCAGAAATGTGAGCAAATTAATTTCTGTTCTTTAATCCACCGAATCTGTGGTACCGTGTTATGGCGGCCCTAGCCAACTAATACCGCTACCTACCCCAATTTAGTGTGCATACCCCTCCCTCATGATGTGGAAACCTCACTCTTGAGGAACTCTCACCCAGATCCTTAAGGGGACACGTGTGAAGATAAATGTTTACTGAAGCATCATTGTGTTGGCGGAAAGCATGTGTTGTGGGCAGGTCGAGGGCACAGACCCGCCATGGGCACCATGCAGCGGGCAGAGGTACCAGGTTCACACGTAACACAGCAGCGCAATGGGTCTTCAAAACGTAGAACTGAGTGATTAGACGTGTGTGCACACAAAATTATAACATTTGTAAAGAATATATTTTAAAAGATACGTGTTAAATACATTTGAACAGTTGCAAAGGACCAGGAGCATGGGAGTTAGGTACAGAGATAATAAGGAGTTGGAAAGTATGAATAAAAGAGGGTCAGCAGCCAGGCCCAAGAGTCCTGGGGGACCCAGGGGGGCGGCATCGTCCCTGGAGGTCTTGCCTTAGGTGTGCCCAGCCCTGACGGGACCTGCCTCTGGGGGCCGTAAGCCCCACGCGCTCCTGGAGTGTTCGCGCCTTCGGGGCTCCCCCCGTGGGTGAGGAGATGGGAAGTGAAGCCAAGGCCAGGGGCTGTGATGGTCAGGGAGGGCTTCCGAAACCCACGGGGCGAGGACGGCAGAGAGGAGGGGACTCCAGAAGGAAAGGCGCGGGTGGGAGCTGCCTCTGGCCACCTGGGACTCTCTCTCTCCCAGATCCAGGCTGCGGGGCCAGCAGTTTCCTGGCGCAGACTCTTTCCCACGTGAGGCATTCAGCTGACGGGCTCTCACAGGACCAGGAGCACAGCTGCAGGGGGGACAGAGGTGCCCCTGAGGCAAGGCCCCCCTCCCGCCCCAGAAATAGCCTGTTCTGGGCCCCAGAGCCAGGAGCGTGAGCCCGGGGAAGTGAAGCCGGAGGGTGCCGCGGGCGGGAGGGGTGAAGGTGACCGAGCCCCCGTTGCCCTGAGGGGTTGTTCCAGCCGCATTTTCAGAGGCCCCAGGGATCCGAGCAAGAGCCAGGGGCTGGGGACACAGGGCCAGCTCGGGGCTGAACTTTCTCACAGAGCCGTCCAACGGGGCGTGGGAGGTAGCTCGCGCTCCTCTTCCGAAGGTGTTCGGGCGGAGGAGCGAAGACGTGTCAGATGGGACCTTGGAACATGCCGTCCCCCTCTCGAAGGCATTGTTCGGTGCTGGATGCTGGTGTCCGCGGGGACATCTGCCTGTCTCCCCGAGTGTCTCCTGCTGTGTCCATCCCACGGGGTGAGCCAGACGCCAGTTGCAGGAAACAGGCCGTGCCAGCTCCCATTCGAAGAGTAAATATTAGTCTTTTCAAGAGCTGCCTGTTCTCTGTCACTCGGCACCGAGGACACTGAGCCAGGGTGGGGGTGGGGGGACCTCTTGGTCCCCATACTCAGAGTCTGTGGGAGCAGGTCGCTGCCACAATGGAGGGCCCAAGAAACGGGGCCTCACTGTGTCCAGGCAGGCATCCCCTCCCAGTCACCGGAGCCCTGGGGTCCCTCCCCAGGGGACGGCCACGCACTGAGGCCCCGAACCCGAGAACGTGGCTCTCTGCACGCACTGTCGGGGCTGCCGTTGCGTGTTTGACGTGGCCCTCGAGGTCCCTGGGAAATGCTCTGACGTCTGTGGTTTAAAATCCTCTGATTATCAGGAAGGGGGCATGACCTGCTCCTGCCCCACTGTCGCGTCTTTGGGGAGGCCTCCCTGACCCCCAACTAACAGAGCACCCCCTTGGTCTAGCCCCTCACCCCGCCACTTGCTTCTACAGTCTCTCTCATTTATCCGACTCCTGCAGTAGAGGGTCAGGTTCAGGAGGGCAGGGCCCCTGCCTTGGTCACTGGTGTGTGCTCAGAGCCTGGAACTGTACACACTGTCAGTGCTTAGTGGCCATTTGCTGAATTAAAATAATAATGTTCGTACTTCAAAAATATTAAACCAATCTAATTCTCATCGTTTGGTCCCTGAGATTATATTCCTCTTATGACCCTGGTGACTGCCATCTCAGGCAGAAGAAGGGAGGATGGGGGTGGGGGGGGGGGGAGGAAAAGCCCACATCAGCTGGTGACTTATGGGAAAAAGAAGGGGCTGACTCTTTCAGACATGTGTCCTGGTCTCATCCTCTGGGATGAAATCTTGAGAGAAAAAAAAAAAATCGAAAGCTGAAAATAGAGGGGCATGTGCCCCACCCACGCTGCGTGTAGCAGACCGTCTCCCAGGCAGCCTGGGCCCCGTCGGTGGCCCCGATGGACGAAAATGGCGGAGCCACCGATTTGATGGCAAGAAGGTCTGAGCGAGACCCCCGGGCCTCCCTCAGCCCCCGGAGGCCCAGAAGGGGTCCAGGAGTTCTTGTCGGCGCCACGGGGCAGGAGGGAGGTGGCTGAGTTGGAACTGGTGGGCCTATCACGGCGCCACCCCCGGCCGGCGGTGAGGTGAGCCCGCCACAGAGGCCATGGCAAGGGCAGCTCACACCCCGGGCTGCGGGGTCTGGGGGCCAGAGCCAGCCGAAGTGGGGCTGGGTCAGCGCTGAGTGCCCCAGCCACGTATGTACCCGAGCCGCGGGGGCCAGCGAGTGTCCATGGAAACTGCACAAAGGCCAGCGCCGGGCCCGTCGTGTGAGGCTCCCTTTCTCTGCGCCCCCAGAGGCCACCTGTATTGGACCCTTTATCCTATCGATCAACCTTTGCCATTTCCTACAGGAATAACTGGAGTGCCTCGCCTCAGTGGTACCACACTGCTATCACTTTGTGCCCCGAGTTCCTCTGAAGCCACGGTGTGGGATGCCTGAGAGCACCGGCTTGTCACTCCTGCCGGAAGAACAAGGCACTGGCATGGGACGCCCTCAAGCTGTAGGTGGTGGGAGCCGCGTTAACACACTCTCCTGTCCCCGGGGAGGAGGCCTCGCGTACTGGACCCTCCTGTCGAGCTGCCTTTGCCGGTTCCTGAGCTGTGTCCTGCGTGCTCCTCAGGTGGTCCCTGTGCAAACGAGTTCCTGTTGCCACAGCAGTGGCCGGCTCCATAAACCACCTGTATTTTGACTTTCCCCACTTTCCTGGTTCATGCTTCTTTGTTCCCCAGTCTTGTTTCCTGGTCCCAGGCCTTTGTCTCGGGCTCTGCTTTCTGGGGACTCAGGTTACCAGGCCACCTGAGCCTCTGGGCCAGAAATGATTTGTGGCACTTGGCATCGCTCTCGGGCCCCTTCCACGGTCCCTTGTGTTGCGGGCGCTGGAAGGCTACAGCCTACCCTTCCCAGATGCCCTTGCTGCGAAGGGTGTCCGGGTACCACCGAGGCTCTGCCAGAGGAGAGTCCTGTGGGAGGGAGATGGAGGGCAGAGGGGAGGCGGGGGCCACTCTTCCTGCAGCGTGGTGGCTGATGGGTAGGATCTGGCAGACATGAGTTTTTGCAACAGCAGGACACTGTGTTCCCTCCACTTTATTGTCACCAGCTTAACGGGTGTGCAACTAGGATGTTTGACGACAGTTTCCTGCTAGGTAGTAGCTGGGGTGTTGTGACCATGAAGTGTAGAAGTGTGTCCTGACTTTCATCCCTCCGAATCTTTCTACATTTCTACAATCTTTCTACATTACATTTTTTTTTTTCCTGCACAAAGTACCGCAAGTGTTTTTTGTTTCCTGCACTGAACCGTGGCTGATTTGGCTTCCTCGCCTCCATCATCTATTGTACCACCAGGCTTAGGGAGATGGACTCTGAACGGCTACATATTCATTCACCCCAAGAAACATCCGAGAAGAGACTGGGAGTCAGACTCTGCCGGTTGCCTACTCCACAGCCACCCCGCTCCCCTTCCGGAACCCTGGTCTCTCTTGCAGCCAGGGCTTGGGTATGTGACCTAGTCCTGGCCACGGAGGTCAAGGAAAATGCGCAGAAGGTGGGTTCTGGGATGGCTTACCTTCCCTGATAAAAGGAGACACGCGGGGAAAAAACATTCTCCTCCCTGACGGTGGATGCGGTCTGTGAGAGCATGATGCTTGTGGCGGCGACAGCCATCTGGCAATCATGAGGGGTTAAGTCTGAGGACGAGATCCAGCATACGGAGGATGGCAGAGTGGACAGACAGAAAATGCCTAGGTCTAAGATGACACCCTCGAATGGCTGGATTAACTCTGGAAAAGCCCACTTCTAGTGGGTGTCATGTTGGAACGACTTTTCCCTTTGAGCCACACAGAGGCCAGTTCAGAGCTCGTCAGACTTCTTGCCATATGGACATGCTGGGCCCCCTGGGGACGGGGCTGGGACGAGGGTGAGGCAGGTGAGGCACTATTAGTGCCTTGGGTGCAAAATTTAAGGAGGTGGCGGAAAACTCAGTCATCAGGATAAATGATATTTCGAAAAATCAAAACGATTGCAAAAATACACAACCAACGAAACATCAAGATTTTTATATAAAGAGACTAAAGGATCAGGGTTGCCAACTAGGTCTGCTCTACTTGTGTTTCCTCGTAGGGTGACTGTCACCTAGGACAATCCAGGTGATAAAGAGGGGCTCTGGGATTTCGAGGACTGGGTTCAAGGCCAGGCACTCCCAACGACTTACTGGTGATCTCGAGCAAGTCCCTTCCCTTCTCTGGACTTTGGTTACCCCGTGTGTCCTGTGTGAGGGCTGGGGCATTACCGGGATGGCCTCCTGACCCGTCCTCCTCATCTCCATGGCCTGCAGAGGTTACTGATCCTATTTCTGGGAGGCCGTGTGTCCAAGGCCATTCACTCCTGGCTATTAATATCTCAGCCATCCCTGGCCTGCTCAGGGTGTTTAATGACCTCCAGCTGTGGCTCCAGCCCCCTCCCCGGGGAGAGATAAGAGCAGTTCCTGTTCCCACATGTGAGGGGGGAGGTCGGGGGAGGCAGGGTCACTGCTCATTAAAGCAGGCGCTGGGTGAGTGGTGGGAATGGTGGGGGTGACACTACATCCTCCTCACCCTCCGCCTCCGGGCCAGCCTGCCAGATGGAGGTCTTGGGGATACAGACTCCCTGTGCAGCCCCCACTCCAACAGGGGCTGCTCTGGTCTCCCCACTCCCTGCCTTTGCCACCCCCCCCCCCCGGGCTTTAGGTTCTGATTCCAACTGCTTGGGGCTTCTCCGCAGATGTCCCACAGATGTCGCATCCAGCACGTCCCAAACCAGATCATTGTTTCCCCAACTCCCCCCGCCCCCCTTCCCCACCTGGATGATGGACTGGCAGCTTTTCCTAGGCCTGACCCTGGGGCCCTTCTCAGCAGCCAGAGCAGCCTGCCCCAAACCCATCCTCATTCCCTTGGCCTTATTTAAGAAGCCTCCACTGGGTTCCTGCTGCAAAGGGTCCCTGGTGCCTGCTCACCTGAATTCAGGTATCTCCAGCACCCATCATGTTCCCTTGGGACCCGGAGACCCCTACCTAGTTCTCAGAGAGTACCCCCTTGTCACCTCAGCTGGGAAGCTAATCCCTATCCATTCTGTTGGCAGACTGGCCGCCCTTCTTGGGCAGCCTCTGTCATCAATGTGATGGATGGTGGCCTTCTGTACCAGGGCAAGGTGGTGGGGGGCTTTTCGCCCTTGTCTTCCCAGAGGTGAGCACTTGAATTAACTGGCCTTTGCCTTCAGGAACTGGAGTCAGACCTCAGTCAAGGGCTTAATCCGTGGCCAACTAGAGGCCCAGCTCTACCTGGAGGCACACCTGGGCCTGGAGCAGGGATCACTGTGTGCCACAGAGGTCAAGGGCCTGGGTCCGAGGGCCGGTCTCTGGGTCTCCTTAACCCCAGGCTATCCCTGGGGTGACTAACCCTGCGGCCTCACCACCTCCTCCCCCTTCTGTCTCACTCTGAAATGCAGCTGAGGAGAGGGGCCCGCTCTCTGTGTCACCTGGCCTCCCGGGGCGGGGATGGAGGGGCTGCACCCAGGTCTTTGGGGCCCTAAGGCCAACCTTGGTGAAGTCTTTGAGGTACCCACCAGGTGGCGATAGAGATGAGCTGGTCTGGTCTGACAGCTGCCCTGCAAGGCAGGAGGAGGGACCCAGAGCTGGAGGGAAGAGAGGGTACAGGAAACATCTTTTTTGCGGTCACCTCCACTCCACCTCTACTTCGTGTGAAGCCTGGGACGTCTGCCTATGGCTTCTGCCAGCCCGGGAGAGTGTTTCGGCTTCCGCCTATTCCTGAGTACCCCATTGGGCTTCTCACCTGCCACCTCTGCAGCCAGGGCCTCCCCTGTGACCCCCTTTTCTTGCCCCCACCTTGGGTTGCTCTGAGCTCCATTCCCTTTCCACTCACCTGGCTGATAGCTCTGCTCCTCTCCCCAGGGATCTCTCCTTACCCCCAAACCGTGACTCGCTAATGGTGAGATTTCAGGCCCTGTGGGATATGCCAGCTCCAGCTTAGTCTTGGGGTCCCCCCTGGCCTTCACACCCCCCAGGCAGCCTGTGGGGTTCCTGACCTGGAGGGCAGGGTGCTGCCCTTTCCTCTGCAGACGCTTTGCTTCTAGGACATGTTGGCTCCTCCCGGTCTGTTTCCCTTCCTGCTCTCCCCTCCTTCTGCAGGCTGGGGCTCACCCCTCAGTCATCTGCACATCTTCCCTCCTCTGTGTACCCCAGGCTGCTTGGTGCTCCCCCTCCAGCTGCTCTCTTCCCCCTGAGCCCAGAGGGCGGAGCAGGTGGCAGAGGCCTCTGTCAGCCTCCTCCTCATTAGCTACTCATGCCTTAGCCGGGAACTAAGCTAAACCAGCCAACCGGCACCTTCCTCTACTACCCCAGGTGGGGAAAACGAGGCCCAGAGAGGGGCGGGGACCTGCTCATATTCTCCTGAGAAAGTCTGAAGCAGAATTATGACTAAACGACTAAGCCTAGGCCTTCTGGACCTTACTGAGAAGTATGGGGGTGGACAAGGTCTCTTGGGCCGGGTCAGGGAAGCACTGAGTAGGGAGGGGGAGGAGGGAAACCAGAGAGAACAAGTGACATGTCCCAGGCGCCTGTGGCCTATCTCCCAACCCCATGCCTTGGAGTAGTAGGGATGTCAGACTGTCAGGGAAGAGTGGAACAAGTCCTGGGTGCCTCAAACGCCCAGCCCAGCTCTCCCTCACCAAGTACCTCACTGGTGGTCACCACCGTTGGCCTAGGCATGGGGGACGGGGGAGAGGGGGTGCTGAGAATCCTCTCCAGCAGGCCAAGGAGTCAAAGCTAGGGGCGCTGGCTTCTCCTTCTCTGTCCTACAGCTGACCATGCACAGGGCAGGGAAAGAGTGTGACTCTAGACAGCGAGTTTGCCACTCCTGGACCTGCTGGACCACTGATCAAAGGGCTTTTGCCTAGGGCTGCTCCTGCTCTAGGTTCACAGTCACTCTTATCCTGGCCTGGCCACCTCTGCAGGGAGCTGGGTTGGGGCTGTCATGGATGGGTCGTGGGAAGGTACTGAGCAGCACAAAGCTTTAAAGGAGCCTTGCGGGCAGATCTGAGCCTTCGCCAGCCCATTCTGGCCTCTTTTTTGCCAGCTTGGCATCCGTCTCCTGCTCCTGCAGCAAGATAATCTCCCTGCAAGTTCGCAGGAAGTGGAAGCCAAGATCAACTCAGGCAATGAATAGCTTTGGAGCTGTCTCTTGCTGACTGATGTCATCGACTTCACCGTACCGCACCTGTGTCTAAACCTTTCTATTAGTCGTCTTGTCTCTGTTTACTCCTTTGTTTTGGCAACATCTGTTCTGTCCTCGATCTCCCTCCTCTTGGCTGAACACTGGCAGTGGCAGCACGGTCACCTCACACCTGTGTTCTCCCTGTCCGCGAGTGACTGTGGCCTGTGAATTGCTCACATTGAACCATTTCTGGGACCGTCAGCGGCTCTGTTAGTTCTTTCGTATTGATCCAAGAATAGAACTGTCTCCTGTTGGCTGGATTTAGGGGGCGGAGGGATACGGCGAGGGTTTGGTATAACTTCTTCACTCTCTGAAGAGAGAGGGCACCCCTCAGTGAGATGCCAGATGAAGGCCCTTAGAACTGTGGGAAATGTAGGATTCCCACCCAAAGCCACAGGCGTGGCGGTGTCTGGCCTCCGTGATATTTTTGACCACCCTTCCTCTGAATGGAGGCGAATGGCCACCATTCAAAGCTAGTCCCCATGTGGGAACATCGACCACCAGGGAAACCAAGCAAAACCAACCCAACATTTATTGTTGCACAAGCATGGGTCTTCTGGCTGGAGCGTGGGCAGGGAGCCATGTGGCCACAGGGGTGCAGGACAGATACAGGATGCCGTGACCACTAAGCTTTTGTCCAGACGATACACAGGCCAGAGGGGACTCCTCAGTCCCACTCCAGGGAGGGGGGGGTGGGGATGGGGTTGCAAGGGTGGTGGTGATAAGGATATTAGTGGTGACACGAATAACCCAGAGGATCCAGTGTGTTACCGAGATATAAAAGGCAGCAGTTAAGAGTCTGTGCTTTCGCCGTCCCATCGGCCGGGTCTGAGTTCAAATCCTGCCGTGCGACAAGGCGAGGTACCGCCCTCTCTGTGAGACTGTTTGTTTCCTGATCTGTGAAAGTGACAGCAGTTCCCATCTTTCTGGGTCAATGTGAGGACTAAGGGGTCCATGAGTGCACGTCTCTGAGCCTGGTTCTAATGGCTGGCACATAGGCGGGCCACCAAGGGCAGCCCCCACAGCCCACAGGGACGGGTAGGGCTGGCGGCAGTCTCCTGAATTGTTCCAGCCGTCCTGGGAGCACTCCACTTCAGCGAGGACTATGAAGATAGCTGTGCTCCCCAGACTAGAAGGTCCTGTCACAATTGCATCTGCCAGAGGCAGAGGAACTCATTCATCTTGGGGAGCTGGCAGCTAGGAGGACCAGGGGGAGGGGACTGCACCTTAGGAGAGATGCTTGAATGGCAACGCTTAACCTAAAGGAACTTGACAGCAATGGTGGCACTTCAGGCACTGTCTAAGTGGTAGCGGCAGGTGACCTTTCAGGGAAGGACCTTTGTCTACTGTGTTCCCACACCTTTTGCTTGGGGGTGGGCGGTTTGCCTTCCTCACGAGAGGGGCGGAGTCACTAGAGATATGCAAATTTCTTGTCTTTGATTGGTGGAGGGAGTCTTTGGGGGCGGAGTCTGATGACTGAGCTCCACCCCACTCTTTCAGGAGCCCAGCTCCCAGGGCTCCTGCTTGCAGAGAAGCAGGTCCCTTATCTTTGCACCCTCCTTTCCCCAGGCTGGAGCAAGAACAGCGTTCTCCAAAGGCATCTGGACAGTGACCTGGGGGCTGGGGCAGCCTTTGAACCTGGACTAGGGCAGGCCTCTGCCCCCGGGCTGCCCGAGGTGGGTAGGTACGGCGGGGCCACCCTGGGCCTCTGGGCACCTGGCGGTCAGACCAGGGAGTCTTCGGCCTGGAAGCTGGAGGAGCGGCGCGTGCTGGGGCTGACGCGGGTCAGCAAGGAGACCTGTGTGCTGCACGTAGCTCCATTGCTGCCTCCTGCCGGGTGGTGGTATTTGGAACCGCGGCCCAAGAAGCTCTGCGGGTTCCAGCGCCACAACTTCCGCCGCAGCTCTGCCTGCACCTGAGAAGGGATGGTGGTCACACCTACGAAGCCCCCTCCACTGCCAGTTGGGTTGCTCGCGAGTTAGGATGCGGAGCCAGCCTGTTACATCCCCTTGGAGGGTCTAAGTTGAGAAACCCGGATGCTCCCTTGGGGAGTGCACAGTTGGGGGCATACGAGCCAGGGTCAAATCAAGGCCTTTGAGGGCAGGGCAGGTGGCAGGCAGAGAGGATCAGAGAATGCAGTCCAGGGATGGAGAGGGATGCTCCTGGGGGTGGGTGTGGCCCCACTATTCTGGTCCCTGCCCTCCAGCCCACTGGAGCTCATTCAAGTGTATTTCTGTGCCAGGGCTCTACCATAACCCAATCTTCACTCTCTGCCCCCACCTGTCCCCACTGGCTCTGCACACAGTCACTTAACATAGGCACCTCTCAAACTCTGATGTGCGCACGAATCCCCTGGGCGGGGTGGGGGGCGGTTCATAAAATGCAGATTCTAAGTCAACGGGTCTGGGATGGGCCCAGAAATCAACATTTTAATCAAGGTCCTAGGCGCCAAAAACCGATTTACTACTCTGAGGACCAAACTCGGAGGAGCAAGGTTTTTAACCCATCCTCAATCGACCCATCAGTGTTTCTGGACCCTGGGCCTACTGAGTTCTGTTCCCTGGGCCCCAAGGTCTGGAGGGACTTACCTCGCCATTGAGGAAGCAGTAGAGGATGGCCACCACAGAACCCTGGGGGGGAAGGGGGTAGGAGAGGTGAGGTAGACAGACCCCAAGAGCCCCTAGCCCTGGGCCCGGCCGGTGCGTTTCCCTGGTTAACTAAAGGGCTAAGCACACAGCAGGTGCTTAATCAATACTTATTACAGTAAGAAGACTGGAATCCAGTGGCAAGGGGCCAAGGCCCCACGTTGAGTCCCCTTTAATCTCAGAGAAGAATGTGTCATTAAAGCAACAAACAGTCCATACCTGGAAAGATCCCACGACGAGTTCGAAGATCATTTTCACTTCAGCGTTAAAGTTGTCGGGGAAGAAGGCAAACACGGCGTAGTGCACCCCAAACAGGGGGATCAGCAGAAGCGTGGACTTGGTCAGCCTCCTGGGGACAGGAAGACGCAGGAAGTGGGTGGGACACAACTGGGCCTGGCGCAGAGGCAGCCAGGGCAGAGGATGGGGACAATGATCAGGACGTGCGAGGATGGACTGTTGGCGCCCATGACTCTAATGCCCACATCTGGTCCTGGTCCACATCCACCGTGCTGAGGCCCTCGTCCCCCGCCCCCACCCCCATCCTGGCCCTCCCAGCCTGGAGGGAAGCGTGAGGAGGAAGAAACCCTCCCCGCCCTCACCCTTCTGGAGGGGAGAGTATAAAGAAGGGCCAGTGCTGAACCCTGAGGACGATGCATAATTACGGTATTTTGGGTTCTGTGGTAGCCAATGGGGAGATGTTCTCAGGCAACAGGAGGTCCTGGTCCCCCCCCTTGGTCTCAGTTTCCCCAAACTGTACAACGAGGTAAATGTATACTCTACACAGTCAAATTACAGAAATGGGGCCCGTTGTAAACTCAGAAAGTGCTTTCAGAGCTATAAAGTGCAATGCATCCATGAGAGACCAATTCTCTCCTGGGAATGAAGACATTTGGGAAGGAACTGTCTGTAATTGGGGTAGTGCTGACCACATATGCCCAAGGGCACTTGAGAGGATGGTGGGCACTCAACTTTGTGTCTGGTTACCAGGGATGACCCCGGGCCAGCTGGTACAGCCCTGTCTTTGGCTTCTCTGCTGTACCCACTTCTTCAGGAGTTGCCACCTTTTCTGGGACTTCGTTCCTCTCTCTGTCACCTCTCTATACCAACACATACTTCTGGTTTCCCCTAAAGGATCTGGCCCTCCTTCAGCAGCCTTGTGTGCTCAGCGGGGCCCACATTTGCTCTACATGACTGGCCCTTCTCCTACGGAGCAGGGCTCATCATGGTTCAGGCCTCCCAGCCACTTGACCTTATGGGTGGTCCAGGAAGCATGAGCCCACGGTTTCCTGGCTGCGAGAGGTGTGAGGGGCATGTGGTCTCTGCCTTTATCTCTCCCGGTCAGTCTAGGACAGCCTAGTCCTGGGCCTGAGGTCCCACAGCAAACCGGGGACAGGGAAACTGGCCTGGCCCCACCCATCCCTTCCTGAACCTGGTTCCCAGCCCCGCCAAGATCCTGGGCGCTGCCCACCCCTCCTTGGCCACGAACCTATCCCACACGCCCCAGGCTGACAGATGGAGGAAGCTTTCTTTAAATTGAAGGCTTATGGGGAGGTGGAGAGTGGGAGCTGACAGCTGACAGCCCCTCCTCGGGGAGCTCCGCCTCCTCCTTCCCTCCCCGCCCCGCCCCTCTGCCTGCCGACAGCTGTTCCTTTCCACCTCACCCACGTGAACCTGGCAATGATCAGCCCTCTTTGCCTCAGGTTCAAGCCCTTCTGAGCAGTCGCATGTTGGGAAAGGCAAGGCCCCGCAGGCAAAGCAGAGGATGAGGGTGCACAGGCCTGACATGCAGACCGAAGACTCCCCACGGGGCCTTCCCTCCTGAAACTGGAAGGGAAGCTCTGCCCACACACCAGCAGGAGAGAGTGCCGTCACACGGGAATGTGAGTCTTAAGTCTCATCGGAGAGATCATGAGATTCCAGAATAGAATCCTAAATCCAGCAGCTCGTGACATTCTAGCCAGGAACCTTAAAACCACAGCACAGACACCCCGAAGAAAAGCCAGGCCAGGAAGAATGTTCTAGAACCCCAGGACTAGAAGGCTCTTGTGGGACGCCCCAGGCTCATGTTGTCTGAGCAGCACGGATGACCTCCTGTTCCCACGTGTGGGCACACGGACCCCTACTCACCTTCTTCCCACAGCCACCTGCCTCTCGTTTCTTTTGTTCTGTCTTCGAGCCTGTTGTTCCCATGAGAACCTGCTTGTCCCTCTAGTCCTCCCAAGCACGGGGAACAGCCCTCACACCTTTCCAAGCCAGGAGCAGGACCACTGTCCCGTGGACACCGTGCCTGCCCCCTGCCAGGACAACACGCTCCCAAACCCTTGGTGGGAAGGAGCGCCTGTCTGTCTCCTCGCCTGTAAAGTGGGGACAACGTATACGGGACTCTGATGACGGAAGGGGACAGTGCGTGGCACACAAACGGCAGGTGTCATTGTCATCATTGAGAAGCACCGAGGCCAGAACGTGGCTGTCCTGTTCGCGGACTGGGGCCCCCCTCGGGCATTTATCTACTTGTATCTATTGTTCCCCTTTTCCGTGTCGGGCACATGCCAGGGACTGAGCCATGGTGTAAACAAGACTCAGGTTATCTACTGTCTCCTCAAGCTCCCTGGCTTGGCAGCAGATATGTACCTGGATCAGATCACCTGCTAGGTACGTGACTGCAGGAGAAGCAAACATGGGACTCGTGAGCCTGGGGAGGGGGGTGGCTGGGCAGGGGACTCTCGGGAGCCAGGCCATGGGGTGGAGGTGGGCAGGAGCGAGGTTGCTTTTTGGTGCCTCTGAGAGGATGGAAGATGATTTGAGGGCCGAGGGCAGGGATGCCATGAGGGCCAGGGCCCTGGGCCGACACTCACGAGTATGAGCTGCTGTCACTCTTTCTGACATCTGGCGGCCGCAGTTTCTGAACCAGGATTCTGATGATGCGAATAAACAGGATGAAGTTCACCTGGAGGGTGGCCCGAGGTTGGGTGGTCAGAGAGCCCAGTGAGACCAGGGTGTCCAGACCCCCGGGCTGATGGCCCGTCTTCTTCCCTGGGGCCCTGCTCCCCCTTTATCTTACCTCTCCCCCACTCTTCCTGCTTTGGGCAAGTTACCTGGGAATTCTACTTCACACCCCTGAGGACTAGGCCCTCCGATCCATTTTCTCTACTCTAGAGGGACAATTTTGCATTAGGCATGGGGAAACCTAGGTTTCTGTTCTGACCTAGACACAGATTTCCTGACTGACCCGAGGTAAGGTGACCTCCCAATCTGGGCCTCAGTTTCCCCATCTCTAGGTGGTGGGAGGAGGCCTTACCAAGATGGAGGTGAGGATGGGGACTTTTAGGATCCACCACAGTAATGAGTTGATGTTGTTCCAGCACCTGGGCAGGGCATGGCAGGGGAGGAAAGGGGCTGTCCTCAGAGGTCAGCAGGCCTCCCAGATGTCCCCCGCTCTGCCCCCACACCCTTTAGAGACCACAGGCCCAGGGCCCATTGCTCCCAGGTCCCTTTTATCCCACTCAGGGGATCTGCCTCAAGTGATGGCAGCCAGGAAGAGGGGGCAGGGTGACAGCTCACCCATAATCCTCAAAATGAATCCTGCTGATGGTCCAGATCACGGTGAAGGTGCTGGGCAGCCCTGTCCAGGGCCAGAGGGGAGAGAAGTGGGATTTCAGGAGGCAAGGACAGAGGACGCAGGGGGAGGGTAAAGAGAAAGAAGCAGGGAGAGGGAGGGAGAGAGAGAGGGCAGGTTACCAGCACTGCAGGGGTTGTTCCCTGCGCTCCACTGGGGGGTGAAACTTTGTGCCCCGGGGGGGGCTGTGTCCACCCAAAGGGACGGTGTTTTCCTGATTTTGGTGGAGGCACTTTATAGACCAGTGGTGGCCCGGTGTGTTTCGAGGGCTAAAGGGGAAGTAGAAGGATGTCCACTGCACCTGTCTGTCCCACAGCTCAGCCCTGACATGGCAGCAGCCTGACAGCGCCTGCCCTGGGTCATGCATCTGGGGGACTTTGGTGGACCCATAGCCAAGAACCTTGCAGGCAGCGCCCCCTGGTGAGCTCCCTGGGCCTTACCCCCTCTGTTCCCAGCCTGGCCGCCCTCCCTGGTACCATACCCCAGCCGATGAGTATGTACCCCCAGAAGTACTTCCGCTCGGAGAAGAAGGAGACGGCAAGCAGGGTGTGCAGGTAGAGGCCCTCCACCAGCAGCCAGAAGAAGTTGGCCATGACACAGTACTGGAATAAGACCATGGCTGCCTTACAGCCCACCTGCAGGGGAAGGAGCAGAGAAGGGGGCTCACCTGGGCTAGCACGGGTCCCTGTCTGCCCACATCTCTGTCTGGGGTGACAAACGCAGTTACTATAAAGCCAAGTTAATCTTGGTTATTTTTGCATTATTCCCTTAAAAATGTTCTCAGTGATTTTCCAATCATCCCTGGTTTTAAATGATCTGATGCATTGGAATAAGCTTGTGATTTTAATTATCTAGACATCGATGTATCATCTATTCATCTTCTTATCTACATATCTATCCACCCATGTACCTATCTAACTATCCACCTGCCTATTTATTTATCTACCCACCCGCCCATTAGATGTCCACTACTAACTCACCCATCTATCTATGCATCCAACATCATCTTCTTCATGTTCTCATCTTTCAATCCATCCACGCACTCAACTGTTTGTCTCTCTATTCATCTACCTATCCTCTTACTAGACATCCACTACCAACCCGCACACCTAGCCATTTATCTATCCATTTATTCATCTACCTGTCCATCAATTTGCTTATCCATCCATCCTTCCCCTTATCTACCCACCCACCATCTACCCATTATCTATCCAATTTTTCTTACTTTATCCATCTGTCTTTCCACTTACTCAGCCATCCATGCACCTGTTTTTTTTTTTCAGATAGCCATCTACCTACCCATCCACTTACCCTGCCCCCCACTCCCCACCCTCATTCATCTTATTGCCACTCGGATGGAAGGTGGCTGGAATAGGTACGAGGGACCAGTCTTGCTTGCACTTGCAAGAGTCCCTCGAATGTGTGGGCCAGGGACTGTGGAGTGGGGCCCAGATGGAAGTGTCGAGGAGAGACGGGGACTGAGAAGAGGAAGTGGACAAGGAAGGAGAAATGGAAAGAGGAGGAGAGGGGAGGATGGCCATTTCTCCTGGGGGCCGGAGGAGCTAGTGAAAAGATGTGTTCCACAGGCAGGTGAGGGCAAGGGAAGAGTCAGGACGACCCCTGAGTAGGGCAAGCAGGGGCTATGGGCAGCCCACCTGGCATGATTAGAAGGTCTTCTGGGCCCTCGGTCCTTTCCCAGAACCAGTGTCCAGTTTCAGATCAAGCCCAGATACCTGTGAGCCAGAGGGTAAAGCCACCTCTTCCAGGAAGCCCTCTCGCTTCCACACTGCCCAAGGCCCAGAACATGGGTTCCTAATACCCTTCCTTCCTGGACCCTTGGCTTTGAGACATCCTCGGAGGGTGGGAAGTCCTCCTTCAGGTCACTCTTCAGTCCCTCCCGCTGCAGGCATGCCTGTTTCCCTCACTCTCCCACATTTGTGTTACGAGGAGAATAACTCAGCTCTCTAACGGGACAGTCATCTGTGCTTCTCCCAGCCCTTGGAAGCTTTACGTGTCTGGATCCTCTGAGGAGCTCTGGGAATAGCCGGGGGCGGGGGGCTCCCCTGGGTCTTCCCTTCCCTTTCTTGAGATGCCTGGGATTCCATCATCACAGTTTCACTCTTTGAGGAGAAGGTACTGCTGACCCGTGAAATCATGCACGGCCTCTGCCATTATGAAGCAGTGAGTCATGCCCCTCGGGAATGGGTGGGAGCCAGGGCTGGTCTGGAGCTCTCTGTCCTAGCTCGGGGGACGGTCAGGGGAGGGGGCCCTGAGCTCTGAATCACCTGGAGATGGATCCCTCAGTGGCGGCGATGGATTCTTAGATGCTCTCTTAAATTCCCTTCCTGAGGAAGCCCCAGAACTTACTGACAGCAAGGGCAGGACAGAAGAGGGGGGCTGTGTGTTTGGACTGGCTCCAGATGGTGATGGGGGAGTAGGAAGCGTGGCCTGGGAGCGGAGCCCTGGGTTTGCAGATGGCAGAGGGCAGAGTTGGAGGGAAGCTCGGAAGTCCTTGCAAAGATGGGGAGACTGAAGCTGGGAGTTTCCTAAGGTCACATGGGGAGTTAGCAACAGGGGTGGATGAAGGCTGTGGGCTCTGGCCACGAAGTGTCTCATTTCCCACCAAAGAGAAGCGTTTCTCGTTGGCAGCAGCAGGTCTGTGAACCCTCAGATGGCTGAGCACCGTCTCCTGCCGGGGTGCGGGGTAGGAGTGGGATTCAAGGGTCTGCCAGGTGGGGTCAAGGTGGGGTCTGGCCGTCTTTGGAAAGAGGAGGGAAAAGGGTAGGGGAGAGACAGAAAGAAAGAGGGGGCAGGAAAGAGAAAGAGAGAGAGAGAGAGAGAGAGAGAGAGAGAGAGAGACAGAGAGACAGGAGGGAGGGGAAGGGCACATTCGGCGGGGAAGATGAAGGAGAGGCGGGGGGTGGGCCTAGGTGGGGTCCTCACGGAGGCCTCAGAGCAGTTGTCCAACTCCTTGCTGTCGAAGAGGACCAGGTCTTTGATGAAGACGGAGACGGCCCTCAGGATGAAGGACATGAAGAGGTGCATGTGGATGTAGTTCCGTGTGCAGTGGAGCTTCCTGTGTGAGGTGGGCAGAGCTGGGAGCCGAAGGGGCCTCGGACCCCTGCCCCAACCAACACTGTCCAGTGCCCTGAGCAAAGGTCGGGCAGAGGGAGCACGTGGCCTCCGAGTGAGGGCCCTGCCCCAAAGGGGGGACTGGTCCCCAGGTATCCCATCCCTGGATGTAACCTGGCTTCCAAGTGACTCGGCCTCCAGGTGCCTCAGTCCAGAGCCCAGGCCCCACCCTCTGGCACCCTATCCCCAGGTGCAAGGCCATCCTGTAGGGAACTAGGCTACGACAGGTGGAACGCTGAGTCGCCCGCTGTCTCTAAGAGAGGCTGGTCTGGCAGGGGGGCTGGGGCAGGGACTGTGTGCTCCCCGGAGGATGACAGAGGAGAGGGGCAGAGCATGCCTGGGCCAGGCTGGGCTCAGGCACAGGGAGACCTGGCTAGGTTTGCTCTGTGGCTTGTTACCGGGGCTGCGCCTTACCTGAACAGGCTCAAGATGGCCATGGCAACCAGAAGAGTGGCGAGGGACAGGCCGTAGCCGATGGTGTAGCCGGTCTTCACAGAGGTATAGAACATTACCTGCTGCAGCTAGAGGAAGGTGGGGGAAGATCGTGGGTGCTGGGGGCCGAGCTCACCTAGATGCCTTGGCAAGGGTGGGAGCCCTGCACGCCCTGCCCTGGCAGAGGAGGAGGCTGAAGCCCGGACCCCCTGACCCCCTCCCTCCTTTCCGTTTCCACGGACAGGACAGGACAGGACAGCCTCCCAGGATAGGGGCTGAACCCCACCCCTCCCTCTGCTCCTTCATGGGAAATGTCGGCGGGGGAGTGTGAAGACCTAACACGGCCCGCGGTTCCTGCACCCCTCAGTCACGTGGCCGGCACCCCCATGCCAAGCCCGGGTTTGGCAGCCTAGGTGATCCACTCTGCCGGCCCTTCAGGCCGCGTGGGGCCTTCTCGCTGGTGCGGGGAGGGATGTGCACAGGGGACTGAGGGGGTGAAGGCGACGCTGTGGGGGTAACCTCACATTCGGGGCTCTCAGGGGCTGGCTCAGCAGGATGGGGGCAGTCGGCCTTTCCGGGGAGGAGGATCGAGCTGGATCCCAGAGGCTTCTTGCCAGTGCCCTTCGGATGTCCTCCCAGAGCCACCGTCACAGAGCAGGCCCCCCTGCCCCTCTTCCCCCCGCCCCCAGGAGAGGCGAGTGCTTAAGAGGGATTTAGGGGATTTAGGTCCTGCCCGGTTTTGAAGGCCTGGGAGGAAATTGCTTCCCTCTTGGGGGGCGTGAAGGCCCTGTCTGAGCGGGGGTCTGGGGCTGGGACAGCTGCCATCACCGACAGACAGACAGACACGTGCACACACGTGTTCACACCCCGAAGCAGCCAGGGCTCCTGGCTGGGGACGCCCGTCACACCCCTGCCTCTGCGTCGGTGTCCCTGCTGGGCTCCTGGCCCCACAGCCTCGCGGTGGCCACCTGCGCTTCACCTGCTCCGGGGCAGGTCCCTGTCCTGGGACTGAGGACCACGGTCCTGTCCCTGTCCGTGCCCCTGACTGGGTGTTGGGTACCCGAGGCCAGTTCCCTCCAGGATCTACACCTTGGCTTCCCCTCTGCATGTGACAGGGAGGGTGTGTCTGTCTGTCTTGCCATCTCCAGGGCTGGTGCTAAGCTCCCCAGAGGCAGTGGGGTGGCCTAGCCTGGTGGGGCGGGGGGGGGGGTGCAGCTTCGGCTTTTGCTGCTGTGAGTCATCCTCGCAAAAGCCCTATCCTGTCAAGCCCTCGGGAATGCAGGCCTGGAGAGGGAGGAGGCTGGGAGGGCAGGCCCCAGGGGTCCCTCCCACACGGATGGCAACCTCACCCCCCAGTGGGAGAGAGTGTAAGGAGCATAGCCAGCCTGGGGGGCGGGGTGCACTGAGGCCCACCTCTTCCGAACCTGATCCCTTGTCATTTGAGCCACAGGCAATGGGGTAGGGGCCAGGCTCCAGGTGTGTCCAGCCCTCTTCCGTGCAGCTGCGGCTCACGTTGAGGCCTGGGAGGAGGGCAGCAGGGGTGAAAGAAGAGGAGGTGAGGTGAGGGGCAGGGAGCTCCACGGAGCAGCTCGGGCCTGGCTGGCTGCGCTCTGCCCTGCCCCCACCAACTCTGCTGCGTGAGGCCCCAGGGCCTCGCGGGGGAACCTGGGGCAGGGAGAAGCCCCTCTGGGACGGCCAGGGGACCCTCTGGCACAGATGGCAGCCAGAGCAGACATTCCTGGGCTCGGCCCTGCCCCTTGTCATGTCTGAACCTGACCTCAGGTGCCATATAAACTCGGATCCTTGAAACAGATAGACTGGAACCTTAGCTCAGATGATCCCTGACCCCTGCCATGAGCTAAATGTTGGCCCTTGTCACAGGGCCACAGGAGCTGGTGTGGCATGTGATTTCTCTGTCCTGCACCTGGGTATGGACAGCAGCCCTTTGGCCGGGGTGAAGGGCTCAGGCCTGCTCGGTCCTCCTGGACCAGCCTGCCTGGGCCTGTGGGCCTGGGGGTCCCCTCACACCCGGCGGGGCCCCGATGCGTTGCTGCAGGGGGACCAAAGGCGATTGGCGGACACCTGATGGGGCGCAGATCTGAAATCCTCATAGAGAAGCAGGGGGTTCCTGGCGGGGGAACGTGCCCGGGGCCTGGGCAGAGGCATGTATGGGGGGGACTCAAGTGGCACAGCATTGCAGGAACTTGGGGCTGAACCATGCTGAGGCTGGGGCTCCAGGATACAGGACCACCGAGGGGGGATGTGAGATCAGGGGTACCCCCGAGGCTCCCCACTCTCCAGCCCTGAGGAGGTGTCCTCTTCCCTGAGAGGGAGGGGAGGGGTTAAATAGGAAATGGGTGAGCAAGAGAGGACTGTCCCCCCCACCATCCCAGGACCTATTGAAGAGGCACTTATCCAGGAAAAGGCTGGCCTGCCAGGCTTGTTGGGGTGGGAGAGAGGGAGGAGGACAGAGGAGGGGAAGGAGAGGGAAGGGAGGAGAGGGAGAGAGAATAAATAGGAGGAGGAGATACGTGGATGGAGCAAAAAGGGGGAGGGAGAGAAAAGTAGGAAAAGAGATAAGGTGAGGAGATGAGGAAGAGCCGAGGAAGAAGACAGGCCCTAATATCGTCACCCTCTAGTTCCTTCTCACCACCCCCAGCACCACCAGCATCATCATCGTCACCACCATCAGCACCACCAGCACCATCACTGTCAACACCGTCACCGTCACCATCACCGCCAGCATCACCATCGTCCTCACCATCACCGTCACCATCACCGTCACCGTCACCATCACCGCCAGCAGCATCACTATCATCACCATCAGCATCAGCATCATCAGTATCAGCAGCAGCAACATCCGCACTATCGACCATCATCAGCTTCATCGCAACTTTGGAGGACTTGTCGCGTGTCAGTGCTGAACAGAGCACTGTAGGCACAGTATCTTATTCAATCCCCTCAACCATCCAATGGGGAAGAGTCATCTGCAGGGCTGGGTGGCCTCTCCCAAGAGCCATGGGACTGTGGCCCGGGCCTCAAAGGGGACTGCTGTTGAAGAGATCTCAGACGTGGTCACCATGGGCTCTTGAGAAGCAGCCAAGAGTCCCCCCGCCCCCCCCCCCCACCCCCGCAGCCTGGGCCTGGGAACCAGCAGACCCCATGTGTGCAGCGGGGCATATGGAGGGTGTGTGCCAGGGAGGGGCAGGGAACTTGAACCCCACCTTCTCCCAATGTCGCAAAAAGAAGTCACGGCATGCCCTCCCTCACTCCGTTCTCCACGTGAAAAGCACCACTCAGCCACCGGAGGTAGAAATTGGGGAGTCGGATTTTCCCTATTCTCCTCTCTCCTCTCCCCCGTCGGTCCCCAGTCCTGTCCCAGCCTCTCTGTCCTCACTGCCACCACCATCTCACTTCCCCTGATTAGGTAGGAGCCTTCTGATGGGTCTCCCTGCTCAACTGCATCTTCCAGCCCCAAGAGAGCTGGAGGGATTGTTCCAGAACCCAGTCCTGACCATGGCACTCCCCTGCTGAAATCCATCGGTGGGATTCCCCTCCCATCCCAGCTGGAGCAGCTGTCTCAGGCGGGCATCAAGGCGTGACTCGGGGGTGGAGCCCGGGGGGGGGGGGAGGAGGTGTCCCATAAACCTGGTCACCACAGACGGTGTGTCGAGTTTTCTCAACCAAAATAGCTTTGCTATTTTTTGTTCCAAAGCAAGTCTCTTTAAATATTTGAAAGTAAAAATGCCGCAGATGAAAGACACGCAGACAACGCATTAAAGGAAAAGGACGTCTTGGTGCCCTGATGAGCAATGCCTCGGCTGGCCAACCCCCACTCCTAGGTATTTTTACCCAGCCTGGGCAAAAGGCTCCTTTCTAACCCTCCACTGTCTTTATCTTTTACAAGGCTTCTTCAGCTCTCCCTGTAGAACCAGGTCCTTTCTAACCCTTCTGGCGGGGGGGGGGACACACCTTCCCCCATCCTGGTACCCGAGGAGCCGGAGTTAGTATCACTCTTCCCCTGGACTTACTTACTTTGGAATTTTAAGTCAGTTGCTCACACCTTTCATTTAGTTGTTCAGGAAAACACACCCTCTTTTTACATTTGCAGCCCCTAACCCTTTCTCCTATTCCTGTCCATCATTTTCAGAGACTAGGACCTCCGAGTGTAGTTGTGCAGGTTGTTCACTGCACAAGGGCATCTGGATGGATGATAGGGGCTAAATTTTACTTCCTATTCGGCTTGCCCATAGGTGGGTTCTGGTGAGAGGCTGACTGCACGAGGAAGGGCTGCATTTTTCTTATCTGCACAAAGGCACTGTGTGGGCCCCACTGAGGCTGCCAGCCTCAGGATTAGTCAGATGGTGGGCCGGAGTCCAGGTTCTCCGTGAAGGCGCTGCCTTGATAATTCCAGCAGGGCCAGAAGGAAGAGCCGTCAGGAGGAATGCAATTAGCAGCATGTCAGGGAGGAAACGCAATTAGCAGGCACTTCCAGGGATCCAAGAGAAGGCTGGTTGCCAGGCTCTGCTGATGGGACGCACTATGCAACCTGCTGGAGTAACTCCTCCTCTCCTACCTGCCCAGGTGCTGGGTTCCCCTGGATGAGTGCTGGGCTAGGTGAATGCCATCCTGGAAAATGACATGCCTGTGACTGCTCCCAGATTCTGCAGGGAGGTCATCAGGGTCTCTCCTTAGCTGTTGAGGTCACAACACTGAACACTGACTGGGGTGCGAAACCAGCCTGCCCCAAAGAAACTGTTCGGTCTACCTCCGGTGCCCTTTACAAACAGGGAAACTGAGGTCCAGGGAGGAAGAGGCCACCTGGAGTGAGAGATGCCCAAGGGTCTTCCTGCTCACCCTCTGAATCCTGACCTAGATCCTGCTCCTCCCTCATCCCTCCCCATCCCACGGGATGTCGATCCTCTCAGTGATCCCCACAACCAGGATCTTTGCACGGTGGCTCTTCCCCCCGACTCCAGGTCTTTAGCTGCCCGTCCCCGAACACTTGCCTTACGTGGCTTCCCACCTTCTCTCCCTCCCAGCACTGTCATAAACGCCATTTATGACACGCGTGTTTGTTGTCTTAATAAATATCTCTCCAACTAGAACAGGACCTCCTTGTGGGCAGGCGGCATGGCTGTTTTACCTGCTCCCCGCCACTGCCACCCCGCGTTTGTCTAGCCCAGTGCCTGTCACAGTAATTCGTGCTGAATCAATATTCACTGAATGAAATGGCTGACCACACGATGCTGTAGCTTCTTTAATTACTCGGTAGCAAGAAAGCCTACTTCCTCAAATGCCTTCCCTTTTTCTCGTTTGCTTTATATGTGAACACGCATTCAAGTAGAACATGACAAGGTGTGTAAGGCCATGTGGTGGCTTCACGGAGCCAGAGAGGTCCTCAGCTCCAGGTGGCGAAAGACTGAATCATGAGTAGGCCAAGGCAACGGGAACATGGGAGCCATAATTTCATCCAGGATCTGTCAGTCAATCAGTTATGAATTGCTGAGCAAATATTTGGTGAGCACTTCCCACATGCTTATCTTTATGTGAAGAGCTAATCAAGTCCCATGAGTCCTTTGCATCCTCTTCCAGGAAGCCCCCCTAGATTGCTCTAGTCCCTCTGATCGCTTTCCTTTGCTTTCTTACTTTCTTGAGAGGAGAGTCCTCACTCTGGCCAGAGCCCCTTATGTCACCCAGCTCCCTCACTTCAACCCAGGGCTCTTACCTTGAACGTGGGAGAAGACCTGATAGATGGTGGGGCAGGCCAAGATGACCACCTGGCCCCGAGGGGTCGCCGGCCAGCAGGTGATGTTGTCCCACATCTTGCTGCAGCCTGTGGGGTGAAGGCAGGGGACACCTGGGTCAGCATGGCCCCCAGGTACCTCCGGGCTCGGGGCCTGAGCCCATCGGCTCCCACTCTCTTCCGCCTTTGAGAGCGGGGCACAGCCCTGCTCAGGCTGCACAGGGCCTGGCCTCACAGGGAACGGGGAGCAGGCAGAGCTCCAGCTTCAGGGTCCTTGGTGAGGGCTGGAGCACCCCGGGGTTGGGGGTTTGAACAGTAGTAGGTGATTCGTTTGTTGCGGGTAGGGGGCCTCACCCTACGCTTGGCGGGCAGGCGCCAGGCCCTGCGTGGTCCTGTACCGTGATGCACTATGCAGCTGCCGCAAGACTTTTAAATGAGCCACTGGGCCTTTACGTAGGCAACAACCTTCTGAAATGACCAGAGAGCCTGGACTCTTCCTCCATTGAGAATATAAGCACCAGGCAACCACGGCAGGGTGGGGCAGAGGCTTTAACATACACGGAGTTTTCCCGGAGTGCAGCTATGGAGTCAAGGGAGAAAAGCCTGGGCTTTGTTCCCTTCTGAACTTTACTGAGAGTTGTTTCACGTCCTGGAAAATCATGTTACCCACAGCAATGGTGCCCATGGTCTCTGAGTCACTGACGCAACCACCGCATGGACCAACCTGCATTTATGGGTCTCTTATTGCCCGAATTATAAGTGTAACCTTCAGACCACGTCTTATCTTTCAGTGTGATTGGGCCTGCGTAAACGGAGAGAGTATTTTCTTACAGGTTACTTTTCTTCTTGTTTTTCTTTTACGTTACGATTAGAACATCGGTTTTAACAAAATGAATGCGTGTGTCCTGAATTCCATTTCATAATAGTACAGGTAGCTTTAGAAAATCTATTTTATAAAAAGGAAGTGTTGTTTACGATGGGGTAATGGATATAGTGGGGTTCAGCTAGTTCTTAAAGAGTCTTCGTAAAACTCGCAGAGCACCACGGATGCCCCCAATTCAGCTGAGTTGTGACTTGGGATGGGGATGGCGATCGCCGGGGGTGGGGTGAGGGGGGCTCAGAGAAAACCCTGCATTGCAGGCTGTGTCTCCACCACGCACCTGCTGGCCGGAGGGTCAGGCTGGTGAAGGGTGCACAGTGGGGTCTCTAGGGGTCTGCTTCAACAGGCAGATGCGAATGCCATGGTTTGGCCTGTTTGGAGTCTGGGTGCCCCTCAGGGACTGAGACTCCTCTGGATCCCCTCCCGTGAGGGAGGCTTAATTGTCTCTTTGCAACGCTGCCAGTCCCATAGATTGGCTCGGGAAACCCAACCCCTGAGCCAAAGTCAGTGCCAGCTGGGCCCAGCCCAGCCCAGCCCAGGTCCGAAGGTTCGCACGTTCCCAAGAAGGGGGCCTGGGAAGAGGAGGCGGATGGATGTCCGAGCTTGAGGAAGAGCCTCAGGACTCTCGGGTGCTGGCGGGGGCTGTCAGTGGGGTGGGGGCTCCCTGTTCAGGACTACGCACCTGCAGCCGGAGGCTGAGAACAACTGGATCCGCAGGGCCCGGCCAGAGAGCACAGCCTGCCTTCCTTGGGGATCCAGAAACTTCTGCCCCACCCTATCCTGAGGCTTCTGTGGCCTCCCTCTGGTTCCCAGTCCCTCCTCCATTCCTGTGGTGGGGCCCTGCAGGCCAGTGAAATCCTGCTAGTGGTTCAAGACTGTTAATAACATCCGCCAACACTTGTGCAGCCTTTGTATGTGGGAGCACCTGTTTGACCCTCTTTAAGTGAATAACTTATTTAACCCTCCCGCTTAACAGATGAGTTGCTGAGGCATAAAGCCGTCAGTCACTAGCGGTAGCCAGTTCCCATGCTCCCTTTCCAGCAGACCTGTTGCTCTCCTGCTCTGAAATGCTTGATGCTGCATCTCTGGGCATTTTGCTCTGCTGGGTTTTGTTTAGGCCTCTCCGACAGCTCTGGGCATACACTCCCTGCTTTGCAGGCTGGCTGTTGTGTCTGGGCATTTGCCAGACTTTGGGTCTCTGGGTCTCCAGCTGCGGCACATTTCAGGGAGCAGGTGTGGAGCTGGGTCTCTGGCCCTGAGCTCAGCTTCATCAGAGGCAGCACCAAGGAGAGGGAGACTGAGTCCTGACTTTGTAGGGGCCACCCTTGGCCACGAGGAGTCTCAGCACCACCAGGGCTGGATGTGAACCGTGCGGGGGTGCAGGCGGTGGGCAGGGGAGCCAGGGAAGAGAAGCCAGTAGGCGGATGTGGTCAGAGACGCTTCCTGCAGGAGGTGGCAGGGTCAGGAAGCCAAGAAGGAGGTGACGGCCAAAAAAATCCTGGGCACCTTGGAGGGCCTGTTGTCCTGGGCCGGGCCCTGGGAGTATTCTCTGTGTGCCCACCCCATGGAGACTCCACGGGTCCCACCATGTGTGTCACCAGACGCACAGAGATACAGGGCCCAGGCTGGCTGTGTACGCCCACTGGGGCTGCCACCTCAACAGGAACGAAAGCCCAACCTGGAGTGGGGGCTGGTGAGGCAGAACTGGGGCCTCTGCTCGGTCATTTTTGTAGATGTGTGTGTACAGAGAGAGAAACATGCTCACAAGTGCTCCCGGGCTCACAGAAGCCCAGACACGCGTGCAAACACACATACATTCTGCTTACTTGGGCATGAAAAGACCAGACATGAGTAAACACAGGCACAGAGTGACACCTACGACTCATGGACAGACGTGCATAGATGTGACCGGGTATATCGTAGACATTCACGCTGATACGCACACACGCGCACACTCACACGCCAAAACACAGACGCCCGGCAGACATATCCAGGCAAGTTCAGGCTCACGCAGACACGTGCCCTGACACACACGCTCAGAGTCAGACATGGAGCTACAGACCCCAGAAGCACCGACGCAGAACCGAGCAGACACGGGCCAGAAGCACACACCTGGATGTGCACAAACGTACACAGAACCCCACCCAAGGTCAAGAGCAGACTCCTACTGACCCATACCTGCCCGCCCCTGGATCCCAGGCTGGCTGCCTGGTGACGGGGTATTGGCACCCAACAGGCACCCTGTGCCAGCAATGACCTCATGGGGATCACGAGGGTAGCTCGCCTTCAGGGCCTGGGAGGGGTGCAGCGGGGCCTAGAGTCTGGGGTCTGGGCCTCTCTGAGCTGCCTCTGATCCTGGATCCCGCTGTTGGGGCTTACTGAGGCCTGCCTGTCTGCAGCCTGGCCCTGTCTCCCTGCCCTGGCGGGTGGGGTAAGGTGCACAGGCAGAGGGCAGGTCCAGCTGCTATACTTCGACCGAGGCTTCAGTCTTAAGATCCCGGGAGAGAGGAGGCTGCCCCTCCTGAGAGCTAGGGTAGGAGGAGGCCACCAGCAAGGCTAAACATACTCCTGTATGGTGCAGGAGGCAGAGAGCTTGGGCACCAGGGGCAAGAAGGAAGGGCCTGGCAGGGGTTACATAACTCTCAGACTCGGAGGTGGCAGGGGACTGGGGAGCCAGGAAGACCTTAAAGATGCCCCCTGCTCTTGAGCAAGGCTGTTATGTAACTTTAAGCTCAGCCTCAGGGAAGGCGACCTGGGAGGGAGGCCCAGAGCAGGCACAGACACTCCCTGCCTGCCCGCCGCCCGCCCCCTTCCTCTCGGCGAGCTGGGAACCCCACGTCCACACGCCACTCTCCAGCGCCCACTGTCTCTGCGCCTCCCACCTTTCCAGTCTTTGCTTTCCCACATCCTGCCCAACCTCCCGAGTCTGGCTCAAGCGGCTCCTTGTGAAGAAAGCACTTTGTATTTCCTCCATGCTCAGCCCAGGGCTGCCGAGCCGAGTGCGGGGGACTCGGGATGGCGGGATGAAGAGGAAAGGGTGCTGTCACTTGATCGATGGCCTTGCTGGGTCTGGGCAGCTGGACAGTGCTGGCCTGAGGGTGCCCCTGGCACCACCCTTCACACTGCCAGGCTGGAGCTCCCCGAGACCCTCTGAGAAGACTAGCTGGACCCCATGCGCTCAGCCTGAGTCTGATCTTGACTCGTCTGATCAGCAGGATAGCGAGCTGATGGTTCATCTGGCCTGCTGAGGGTGGGCTGGGATAGGGAGGTCAGTGTGTGTGTCCAGGGGCCTGTGTGCTGTCACCTCTGGGTGTCACGCTGGCTGGCAGAGCCTCGGGTTGGGAGGAAGGGGCTGGGTTTGTTCCTGCACCCCCCACACTCTCAACCGTGATGAGTGTTCCAGACCTGTGCGGACTAGCCTTGTACCCCTTCTTGCTCTAGACTGCCAAGATGGCTTTGAGCTTCCATGTGGTCTCCGTGGCAGTCACATACTGTCACCCGATGTCCTCCATTCTCCTGAGATGCTAACAATACAGTGGCCCCATCCCAGAGTGTGGTGTTCCGGGGCCAGCTCTCCCCATCTCAGCCCCGGCCTGCTCGGGAGATCCGTTAGGGCCTCCCTTCTTCCATCTGGCTCCCCAGTTTCTCCCAGTATCTTCTGCTCAACTATCCAACAGCTCCGGGGTGCTATCACTCTGCAGCAAATGTAGAATACATGCGACGTGGATCTGGGCTCATGGCTCGAGGAGTGGGGCTCCTTGGGGGCCTGCGGCACCTCTCTTTCCTCCAGGGGAGCCTCACCTGCTGTCTCATTCTCCAGCTGGGCCTCCTCCAGGCACTGCTTGTGCTCCTTCTCGATCATATGCATGTAGTCACACGCCTCCAACTGCAGCACACTTGCCCAGCCACTCTGAGGGACAGAGACAGGGAGGGGACCCGTCAGCCTCACCTGAACCTCGTCCACAAACCCCGGGGATGTGAGCCAAGCACAGCCCAGTCACTGGACTGATCCAAGTTCCCGACTGAGCCCCAATCCCAACCGCAGACTGAATCCTGATCCTTGCCCCGCAGACGGAAGCCCAGCTCTGACTGCAATATGACCCCAAACTTTGTCTCCAAACTTTGGTCTATCTCGATGACCCTGTGGTGGTTTCTTGGTGGCTCCCCCAGCAGTGCTGTGGCTATGACAACTTTATCTCTTTGTGGGTAACATGACCCGGACAGAGGTGACAGGGCCTCTCCTTGGAGCTCAGAGCTGGCCCACTGGACTCTGCCACTCTCCAGCTTGGTTGGAGGGCTGGAAGTCCTCTGCCCCTGCCTCAGTCTCCAGGGATGGGTGGGGCCCAGCTGCTGCTCCCTCTGTACAGGATTTGGACCCTGGCCTCCAGTCGCTGGGACCAGGCCTGGGAGGAATACAGAAGTCTGACTGCATCTTTCACCTCTGTCCCCATTCTAGGAACCTGTGCTCAGCCCCCCGGGTCACCAGCTGGGAAGTGAACACTGGCCCTCCTTGCCCAGACCTCACTTGCCTCCTTCTCAGCTTCTGAATAATTAAGCTAAATCAGCTCTAATGAAACTGAGAGGGGAGTTTTAAGGAAATAAGAGCAGCCCCTTGGGACAGCTCGCCATCCCACTGGGCCTCCTCTGCCTCTGGGGAAAGGACGGGGAAGCCCGGGCTTCTCCTCTCTCCTCCTCTGCACCCCGGCCAGAGATCAGGGGTGGGGGCCAGACCTGTGTGCCAGGGAGACATCGGCACTGGGGCCGACACATGAGTAGGGGTGATGGATGCCCAGGAGCAGCCAGAAGATTTAGGTCTTGGGAGTCGTTGGGTGGGGAAGGGCAGGTGAGGGGCTCCATGGAGGGACTGCTGGGCTAGTGGCAGCTTCGCCTGTCTCTTTGGCTTTAGGGAAGTGTCCGCTACCCCTGGCAGCCCCACATCAGGTTCCTCATCTCTGCTTGGGGAGGAGAATGTCACGGTCTCCAACGGTGCTGTCGGGGAGAGTTCGGCAAGACTGGTCCAGAATCAGAGACTCCCAGTGTCTCTTCCGACTTGTCCTTCCCACTCTGGGACAAGGTCCTCACCTCCCTGGGCCTCAGTGTCCCTGTAGACTAAATGGGCCTTAACTATTGCCCTGCTGACTCAAAGGGTTCCAGCAGTGGGATTGTGGGGAGACATGGGTGGGGGAGTTTCCTCTCCAGTCCTTCTTTGAGGGGCTTCCCTTTCTGGCCTGCAGGCGCCAAGGGTGTGGCTTTGATCGTTGTTCTAAGTGAGTTGACCCCATTGAGAGATAAGTGTTCCAGGTGCCAGCAAGCTCTCCGTTGTCGTGGAGGGAGAGGAGGTCCAAGCTGAAGCCACACGACTAGGTGCCCAAGAGGCCACACTGCTGAGTCCCCTGTTGAAGGCTTTGGTGGAGCCTCATTGTCACAGAGGTGTCCAACTTTCCCAGCTAAGCACCACAGCTGACCAAGCCCACGTCTGATATCTTTCGGACCCCCCAACACCCAGACCTTGCTCGCTCATGTGTGCCATGGGCCTGGAAGCCACACTGAACATGGCCTTGGACTGTTGACTTTACCAGCTAATTGAGGTAAAGACATTAGCTGGTAAGTCATTTAAAACTTGGCATATGGTAAGTAACACAGATCTATTATGGAGCAGGATGCAGTTATTTGCATAACTGTTTCAAAGAAAGGGTATGCTTCAAGGCGATGGTGCTGCGGTCCCTCTTCCGTCCATGTGCTTTTCCAACTGCCCCAGAATGAAATACTCGAGATGTTCTGTCTTACGAGATCCATGGCCAGCTAATCCTGCTCGGGCATGAGAAGAGGGGTGGCCAGATGGATCTTAGATGTGGAGGAGGAACATGGGGACTGGCCGCCCCGGCTTCTGGCCACCCATTTTGTTTGCTTGGAGCATGCTTCTCCCCGAGATACCTTCTCACCCCTGTTGTCCTCCGGTAACAGGGTTCAGTCTGCCTCTGGCCCCTTCCCAGCCTCACCTGCCTCTCCTGCTCATTCTAACCTCCTATCCTCCCACGCCATGAAAGCAGGATGGATGCTTGTGGACACCTGTGATTGCCCCCCCTACCATCTGTTACCTTTCTCTAGAGCCATGTTCTCCTCTCTACCTGGAAAACCACCTCCTTCCCCACTCCTTGTTCATGGGTCCTGACCAACTCTCTTCTAGGGGATCATGTGACCAGACGTAAACCAATCAGAGCAATCCTCGTCATAGCATCTGGCACATGACCCAAGTCAGGCTACTCAGAACCAGGAGGCTCATTCCCGGGACTCTGGATTAAGAGACTAGGCAAGTGGTTTTGTTCTTTCCCACTGGTCTTGAAATCTCAAGGGATGCAGGGGCTGGAGCTACCACGACCATCTTGTCGCCAAGTGGAATGCAATGATGAAGATCTCATAGCTAAAGGCAGAATAGAGAGATGGAGAAAAACTAGGTCCTCTTGACATTGTCTGAGCCCCTGAATGCAGCCATGCCCGAAACCAGCCTTGCTTCCAGAAATGTGAGTCAATACCTTTCTTTGTGGCTTAAGCTAGTTGAGTTTTCTGTGTCTGTAACTGAAAGAGTCCAGACTTATGCTTCGAGGACAGGGCAATGGATAACCTCACTTGCTGGGAAGTTTGCAAGGAGGGGCAGGAGCCCCCAGGGTAACCCAGGAGCCTGGGATGTCTCTGAATGAAGTAAGGGTGGTTTGGAAGATGAGTTCTGTCTTGAGTCCTATCTGGAGAAGGGTAGAGAGGAAATAGAGACCCAAAGAGGGACCTAAGGTCACTCAGCAAACACATGTTCCCAGAAGAGAGCGAAATCTCTGACCATTAGTCCAGGCTGCATCAATCCTTCTCCACTGCTTCGCCTAGGGCCATCTGGTCAACCATTGTGCTCGTGGGGAGGAGGCCAGGGCAGCTCCCTGTAGCCCTTATCACTGAGGAATTCAGGCAGACTTTGGACTTCCTCTTCCACTTATTTTCCTATTCTAAACATCCTCATTATCCCTCTGGACTCCAGACACACGAAGCTGGAAAATTCCCAGCTGGATACAAGCAAGCTTACTGATCCATGGATGGGTTACAGGGTAGGATACAGCTGGAGTGTGGGCTTCATAGAGAATGGGTAGTAGAGGTGGGTGGGCTTTTGAGGAAGCGTAAGAGTTGGACAATCAGAGGCAGAACAAGAGTATTGTAGAAAGTAGGAGCAGTGTTTCCAGAAGCACGGAGGCACGCACATGCCTAATAGACTTGAGGTCGCAAGAAGCCTGCTGTGGCTGCAGCAAGGGGCCCTGGAGGCATCAGGAGACTGGTTGGGAGATGTAGACGGGGGCCAGGCCTCATCGGTTCCTGCCTGGACTGGTGCAGTAGCTTTCAGCCCAGCACCTGCAACCTGAGTAACCTTTGTACAATGTGTATCCCCATCCTCGTTTTCCTGCTTCAAGTCTCTGATGGTCCCTGTGGCCTGGGAGGCAAAGCCCACACTTCGAAACTAGCATTCAAGAGCCTTCCTAATCTCACCACTGCCTGCATCTCTCAACTTGTCTCCTGACACCCTATGTGCACGGGGAAAAGCAGGGCTTTCTTCCAAGCCCTCGCCAATTCCTCTGCTTGGCTGAGTTCCAAGTGAGTTTAAAGTCAGCCCGGCCTTGCAGTTGGGTTGAGGCTAGAGAGCTTCGGGACATTTTGGGTCCCCGACACCTTCTCTGTGACAGGAGTTCCTGATCCCAGAAGAAGGGACTCTTCCTGCAAGAGCAAGGAACTCTTTAGTCCTGGTCCTCCGGGTCCCCTGCCATGGTATTGGCTGGATGTGGGAGGTGACTGACAAAATTGGCAGGAGAATCCTGAGTTTCTGGTTAGGGGCAGAGATTAACCCAAATTTGTTAATTCCACCTGCTCAGCTGAGTCCCCTCCTCTCTATTCCCAGTGTGAGGGGCTTGGGAGAAAGCCCTGTGTTCTCCTCCCCCCATGAGGCTCTCGATATTTGGGGCAAAGGCTGGTGTTGTTGGGGGAGGGTGAAGGCGCTGGGAGTTGAAGTTGTTAGATGTAGACACAGTGGGTCCAGCTCATGGGCTCTACCCAATCCCCTCAAGGGCAGCCTGGGACCATAGCTACTGGCCTTGACATAGAACCCCCAGCCTCATCCAGGGCCAGAAAACTCTGGCAGGTGGAGCTGAGGGAGACAGAAGCAGTGTTCCAGGGGAGCAGGAGCCCCTCTGAGGAGCTGCTGGCCTCAAACATGCATTAGACTCAGCCGGTTGGATTAGGTGAGATAGGAGAAAGAACTTTGTGCCTGCAAATCACCAAGCGCCGGGAGCCACTGTGGATGATTTGTGCTTCTGAGGTTTGTTATCACAGGCCTCTTTTTCCCTGCCAGGGATGATGGGAAGAGGCCAGGGGCTGGGGAGTAGAGGGCAGGGAGTTCATTCCCCCAGTACCATCTATTACGCCCTGATTGATTTAAGCCCTCTGTAACTGAAGTAACGAGGCAACGAGGAGTCCCAGGAAAGCCGAGGACCCGGAGAGAAAGCAGTGCCATCGCAGGCACACAGGACCACACCCCAGCTTCCCAGGCTCCCTCTGCATTTTGGCTTTTGCTCTGAATTCTTAAGGAGGTGGAGGAGACCTTGTGCGGGAGGAGGCAGCGCAGGGAGGAGGAGTAAGAGGAGCAAAGGGCAGGGGGCCCGGGAAGGTAAGGCAGATCGTGGAATCCAGAAGTCACAGCAAAGAGCAGAAGCGTGCTCCCGGCTTTGCGGAGGGCACGAAAAGGAGTTTAAATAAGACCGCATCTAACTGAGAAGGGGCGCGAGGGAGAGTTTGGCAGGGGTCACAGGAACGTGCAATCACTTGCTCTAAGTGGTAGCTACGCACGTGTGACAATTCCCTGAGCTGTCGCTTCATGTTTGTGCATTTTGCTAATTAAGAACTATCTCCAAAGTCTCAGGTCAGCATGTGGCATCCCACAGCCACTTTGAAAGACGCAGGTCCTTGGCGAAACGACAGAGCCCAGTTAAGTCCACAGGTTCTGGTATTAGACCGTCTGCTACTTCTCGGATGGGCGACCTCGGGCAAGTTTCCCCACCTCATCTGTAGAACGGGGACCACGACGGCACCGCCTACTTCCAGGGTTGCGTCGAGGGTCACATGTGAAGTACATACTAGGGGACCGCAAAGAAGGGTCGGCAGTAATTGCCAAAGCTGCAGCCCAGTCCCTTCTGCCAGGCTGGCCTTACTGCCATCGCCAGACCCCAGCCTAGCCACAGCCTTCGTGCCCGGCATGAGCCCAGGCCGTCGGAATGTCCCGCCCACTGCCTAGTGGCGCTGTGCCCACCGGAGGAGAGGTCTCTAGTCTAGCAGTTCCCGTCGCCTCCTACTGCAGCCATCCCTCTTCCCAGCCCCGTATTTTCACATCCTTTCACCAACGGGTCTCGATCTTCCCCTCTGCAAATCCACGTATCGCCAACCACACCTCCCCCTGGGGAAGGCTGAGCTCTGGGCAGTAGGAGGGTGGAATGGGAATTCGTGTGCGTGGCCAGGAGGGCAGTGAGGAAGACGGCCAGGGATGCAGGTGTGGGCTTGGGGCAAGAAAGAGCTTTTCCCACCGCTCACAGTGGCACCAGGACAAGGGCGCATGCTATCAGAGGACGTGAGCAAAGCCACTCAGCCTGGGGTTAAGCCTGGTCCCAGCTGAGGGCCCCTCTTAGGTTCACTCAGGGGCATGGAGTCTTTCAGAGTTTCTTTGCAGAGGATCACGGTAGGGATGGCCAGTGAGGCAGGGGCAGCAGGGACTCAGGTTTAAATCCTCTGCCCTTTGAAAGTCATCCCGGGCACCTCTGGGGAGAGGACTGTTTACAAACATGATGTCTGTGGGCGATGTTGGTGTTGGGGCCACCTGCAGAGGGCTGGACACCAGCGCAGGGAGCTATAAATAGGCCAGGAGTCCTCCAGACACGGGGGTTGGTTAGGGACCTCTTTCCCTCCTCTGATGACCCATCGTACAGGAAGAATTTGTTTTTAAGATAGCAAGAGGCACTTCCTGAGAGATATGGAACCTCACATCATGAGCCATAAGATGGGGCCCGATGCAGGAAAGCCCAGCTTGATGCTCATGCATCCTGTCAGCTCGCTCTGGGGCCCATCACAACACAGGCAGAAAAGCTCCTTGCAATGAGACTGAAACCCCTGATAATATCACCGCTCGTCTTGTGAGGCTTGGGCGGATCTGGATATTAGATGGGAAGGAACTGGAACACTGTTAGTTTTGTTGTGATGATGGTATCATCGTTATCTGTGAAAATGTCCTTTGGTTTTAGAGATGCATTTTTAAATGACTTGGGGTAAAAAGTTGCAAGGTCTATCATTTATCTTAAAATACTTTGGCCAAAAAAGCAAAGGATGCAAATATTGTTAAAGGCTAAAAACTGTCCAACTGAGGAATTGGGAGGGATGAGTGCTGGAAATTCCCATACTGCTATTTTGCTGACATCCCTCCAAGGAACGGGTAAAAGCAAAAAACAAAACAAAACAAAACTCCAAAAACCAACTCATAATGTGGTGGAGAGATTAAACTGTTTCTCTTTCTTTTTCTGAAAGATGTCCAAGGTATGTGAGCGTCTGTACACACTGCACGTTTTCCCGGTGCAGTGAGAACAGCCTTGTGCTGGGAGGTCACACAGGAGAGGGTGGAGTCTGGGAGGCCGAGCAGAAGGGACAGGGAGAGAGGATGGGGCTTTGTCTAGTCCCCTGGCCCCATTCCTGCATCCACAGCCAGAGGGGCCACAGTGAGGGGCCCAGGTGAGTGGCAGGCTCAGCCCAGGTTGGGATGCCACTGAGGCTGTCCACTGCGTGAAGAGGCCCATTGCCTATCACCTAGTTCTCCCTGAGAGGACTCATCACCTGCCTGGGCCTGGAGCTTCACCCTACAAGTTGTCTGGCCACCTCATGAAGACACCTCCTGGCCCCAGGACTCCTGCCTGCCCTGGGGATCAGGAGGAAGGAATGAACTGTCACACAGTTCACTCAGCACTTTCATCTCCTCAGGACTCACAGGAGTCCTGACAGAAGGCTAAGTCCGTCTCACAGCTGTGAGGTTTGCGGAAGACTGTGCCCCACTCGGGGTGGAGCTGGCCTCCAGCCCAGGCCTCTTCCCATTTCTCCGGCACGCTGGGCTAAGGGTTCTCACCCTCCCTTTTGCAATGAGGGAACTGAGGTCCTTCCACAGAGATTAAACATGTTCTCAAGGTCAGTTGGCCATTGCCATGGAGTGGGATGAGGACGAGGTCTCTTGGTCCCAGCCCGGGTTCCCCATGGAAACTCCAGAAATGTCAGGGAAGGCCGAGACGCGGGGCACTGGGATGGGAGGGTGGAAGTCTCGATGGGAGCTCGCTCTTCTAGAACAATCCCTTGGGAGCCCTGCGCAGGCCTAGCTGACGTTGTCACTTCACACGGGGTGGCCTGCTGCGGGCCAGGAGGGCCTGGGCAGCTGTGGACAGTTTCTGGAAGCAAATGGCTGGGGCAGGATGCTTATGGTAAGGTGAGGCCTTCAGGGGCAGCAACCTGCCTCTCAGAGGAGTTAGAGGAGCAAAGCTTCCCCCAAGCCCAGGGCCCCCCAGCCTCTGGTAGGAACTGGGGGCTTACTCCTCTTTCTGTGGTCAGGCCCACTGGTCCTGCCAAGAGAGGCTGTTTTCTGGTCTCAGATGGAAGGCTGCCCATTTGGCTGAACTTTTCAGGGCATTGTCTCACCTCTTCCAGGGAGCCTTCCCTGGCTGCTCCTCTCAGGCACTCAGTTCGGGGGGGGGGTTGCTGCACCCCACACCCATCTGGGCTCTTCTTCCTGCTTTTCCTCACAAGCCCTGAGAGCCTACCTAGGGCAGGGCCCAGGTCCATTCCTCCTCTGTGATGCCCCTCTCCTCCCCACTGGGCTGGCATTCCCCTGAACAGTTCTGCTGCCAGTGAGGAGCCTCTGCACCTGCCCTCCAGGGGGTAGGGGCACTGGAAAGCCTGACTGGTGACCTTGGGGTGGACTTCCTCTTCTGAGACGCTGGAGGTTTTCTTTCCCTTTTTTGCTTCCCTGTTCAGAGATTTCTCCTTTCCAGGCAGAGGTCAGGGCACCATAAACAGGAGTGATAAGGCTTTGGGCCTTCAAACTGAACTTTGCAGCTGCCATTTTATGGCCCTGATAAAGTCGACCCACCTCCCCTCCTTCCCCCTCCCTCCCCCCCACCCCACCGCGAGTCTGCCTGCAGCAGGATTGCCTGATGTCCATTTAGTGCAGGAGCAAGCGGCCGGTGGGGAGTAGAGAGGGAACTGAGGCCCCTCACTCCAGCCGGCCCTCAGCTGGTCTTGCCTGAGTCCCGGCCCTGGGCTGTGGGGCACATGGGAGAAGGAGAGACCTCAGCCTTTGATCTCATGGGATGATCAGAAGAGTCTGGGCTGGGAGGTGAGTAGGGCTGAAGGGTGGGGTCAGAGGTGGGAGGGTCGAATGAGTGGGAGCAATCAGGGAAGGCTGTCTGCAGGAGGTGGCGTTTGGTACAAAGTGAATAAGATGTGGAAAGACAGGGTAGGCATTGGAGGAGTCAGCCTTGGGCAGTCGCAGGAGTTGGGGGCAGATGTGACCTAGCATGAAAGAGGCTCTACACCTGCACTAAGAAGCCTCCAGGGGTAGGGTAACGGGGTGCCAGTGGCAGTCCCCTGGCCCACCCAAGGAGAATTTGAGCGGTTGGAGCCCAGGGTTGGGAGGGCCAGAGGACTGTTGTTAAGGCCTGGAGGCTCTGTGACACCGAGGGGCTGTAAGTGGTGCCAGAGCTGAGGCGTCAGGGCCTGAGTCTGGTGAGGCTTTGAGCACTCAGGAGGCGGGTCTCGTGGCTAGCAATAGCAGGTGCGGAGCTCTTGTCGATTGTCATAAGGTCAGGCAATGAGCTCCCCATCCCCAGAGCGTACAAGACACTAGTTAGGTGAAAACACAGATTTCTGCCCTGGTGGAGGTGACAGTAAGGGAGGTTAATGATGGGGTAGAAGAGACTGGATTGGTATATTCCACCCGCCCACCCGGAGGCGGTGCCAGACCTGAAATCCACTTGTTTTAGGCCTTGCCCAAGCAGCAATCCCAGATCCCTCAAGTCTGGGGGTAGGGGTGGAGAGAAAATAAACCTCAGCCCAGGTCTGATCCGGGGGACGGTTGTAACCCCAGTGTCCCTGGGCCTCACTTTGCCCAAAGTAAAATGGGCTTGGGCAGGTTCAGGGATCTTAGAGGGAGTGATCCACATGTCTCATGCCTAAAGCCGGATCTGCCCTGCAGCCCAGGTGAACCATCCACAGACACCCACATACCTACATGTGGGGCATGCTAGCACAGGCCAGGGACATACACATGCCCATGGGGGGACGACGCAGAAGTGGCAGGAAGAAGGAGGCCACCGCTTGTTGGTGCGCATGGCTGGCCCTACCAGCTGAACACCACCCCCCCACCCCTCACTGCCCAGCTCCTTCCACCTTGGGCCTACCTTTCACCTCTGCTCAGTGAGAGGGCACAGGAAGGGTCTGCTTGTCATCCACCTTGTCCCCAAAGCCCCTTCCCAGGTCCCGGGGTCCCCAGCGCTGGATCTGCTGCCGAGATGTCACTCCTCCACGTAACACACAAAGCCCCACAGACACTTCCAAACGGGCACAGCACACGATGACGACCCTCACAGCCTCCCTCCCACCCACCGTCTACGAGACCTCTCATTTCATTCAACCACGGTCCCGGACCCTGCACCCACGGACCTCCCCACCCCACGCAAACCCGCAGCCACAACCCGGCCGGCAAGCGCGGAGCCAGCTCGCATCTGCCCCTCCACCCGCGTCCCGACTTGCGGTGCAGAGCCGGCCGCCGGCTGTCGGCAGTGTTGGGAGGGAATAGTTGGGTTGCAGACCCCTCCTCTCGGGTCTAGATCCGGTCCGAGGCGGAGCCAGAAGGAGACACCCGGTGCTCCCTGCCCTTGCTCTCCTCACACAGACGTGCGCGCAGACGGCTGGGATCCCGCCGCCCCCACTCCACTCCCAGCTGCCGGGACTCTGGGTGGCGCGACGGACACTCACCGCGGGCCGGAGGGAGCAGGCGAGGGCGCCGGCCAACAGGCAGAGCAGGGGGGCCGGCGGCGGGCTCGGAGGGCGCATGGTCCGCCCTGAGCCCGCGCCGGGCGGCCCCACGCCGGGACTGGGCGGGCGGGCGGCGCAGCGCGCGGTCGACCGTGGGACGCCTGGCGGAGTGGCGCTGCCGCGGTGGCCCCAGCGCTAAGAGGCGCCGCTCCGGGCTGGGGGCGGGCCCCGGGGGCTCGTCTGACTGGCATCAGGTACAGCCAATGGATCGGCGGAGGCGGGGCCGCGGAGCAGGTGTGGGCGGGGCGGAGGGCACGCCGCGAGCGGGGAGTCCCTGGGTTCCCTCCGCTCTTTCCACATGTCAGTCCTCAATTTCCAGGCGTTGACAGACCTTCGCGTCCTGGGACTGCATCTCGGGAGTCTCCGGACCCTAACACGCCTTCTTCCTCCCAGCTTGGCTCACGACGCTTCCAAGCGCCTGGTTGCCATCTCCTACTCCCGCTCGCCCCTTCAGCCCCGCCCCAGGACGCTCCGCACGTCCGCCTTCCAAACCGCCTCCTCCAGGAGGGCTCCCAGCCAGCCTCTCCATTTGCCATTTGTGCCGCTCCGCGGGCTGGCGCGGGCGGGCGGGACCACGAGACAGGACGTGACAATTCTTATCCCCCACGCCGCGGGCGGCAGCTTGCGCGGCCTGCGTAGGGTCCTGGGCTGCAAGCGACCAGAGTAGGTGGGGCGCGTTGTTCGCTCCATTTTCAAATGTCCCAAGTCATCCCTCGCGTCGGATAGGCGGGGCGAGGGCCAGCAAGGGCGCAAGTGAGGCCCGACTCTGGGTTCCTCGGTTCCCGCCCTGAGCCCAGGCAACCTGGCAGGGCGCACTCGCACTGGCTGGGCACCCGGGTCCTTCACGACCTGGAGGGTCGAGCTCCAGGGGAGACTATGCGTCCGCGCCCTCGCGCGTCTCGGCCTGGGCACCTCCCCAGCGAGGCTGCAGCGGCCGAAGTTCCAGCGCCCTCACGCGGGGAGGGACAGTCGGTTCCCAGCGCGCGGGCCCCGACTCTGCGCATCCGACCTAAAACCACCTGCCCTTGTTTACAGCCGGGGAAACTGAGGTCCAGAGAAAGGTCCGGACCTGGGCCGCCTGCCTCCTCCGCGCGTCCTCAGGCCTCAGTTTATGCGTCCCTAGAGTGAGGCGCGAGTTCATCGGCGCTGCGCGGGAGGAGTGCGTCTTCTTGAGGATCAAGCGCAGGTGACTGACTACCTTGCCTTCGTTCCCAGGCTCCAGACCTTGCGATCCAGACTCGAGGTGGCGGCGGGGATAGGGTGGACGGCGAAAGTGACGGGGGTGGGGTGGGGAGGGCGGTGTTAGTGGAGAAGCGGAGAGGGCCGCGCGTCCCCTGGCGTCTAGGTCCAACTCCAGGTGCTGGCGACCAGCAGGTGCGTCAGAGTTCCCTGCGGACCCACTCTGGCTTCCGCCACAGCGCGGGAAACTCGGCCGCCGACCTTCCGGGGTGGGATGGAGTTATGGGGAGTCAGGGAAAAGCCGGGAAGGGATGAAGACCCAGCCCCTCCTTGAATTCAGCTTCTTTTGGGGTGCTAGCATTTGCTTGCCGCTTTCCCTCCCTCCTCCCCTTCCTTTGTCCCTTCCATCTTTCCCTCCTCCCTTCCTTCCCTTTCTCTTTCTCTTCTCATCTTCCAGCTTCCCTTCCTCCCTCACACATTGATTGATTACTTTCTGCGTGCCAGGCTCTGGGCTGTGCATGGAGGGACAGAATTAACTCCCACCGCGGCGCACCTGGGGAGCTATCTACTCACAATTTCCAGCTCCTTCTGGATATAATCATTAACCCCCAGCATAGCCCCTTCCCCAGATAAGGGAACTGTGAGATGCCTCTGCCAGGCCATTCTGAGGTTTGGACCCAACCCCTCAGAGAGGAAGTGTTTCAAGAATCACCAGCCACCTCCTCAGCCATCTCCACTTCTGAGGGTCAGGTTAGGCTAGGCTGGGGTGGGGGGGATCCTTACTACCCCCTGTGACAGTACCTCTTCTCAGGCCTCAGTTCTCCAGCAGGGCAGTGGAATTATTCTGGAGAGTCACCTTTGCTGGCCTAGTGTCCTGGGAGTCCTAGATGTAAATGGCAGGTCCGTGGGCTCTGGTTCTCCTAAACCCTAGCCCCTCTCTCCACACACACACACACACACACACACACACACACACACACTCACTGACTCACTCACACACTCACTCACACACACACACTCACACTCTACCTGGCCAGCTGCAAAGTGCTGAAATCCCACCGTTAAGCTTGTCCCTTGGTCTGTTGAAGTTCTGCTCTCTCTGAGGATGGAGACCTTGGGTACCTGAAAGTTGAGGGGGGTGAGGATTGGGGAATAGCGGGAATCCAGACCCTACTTTGCTATGTGACCTGGGTTGGGGGTATCTTAAGTCTCCTAGCTGGGGAACCACTGCCTCTGCCCTTTTTCTGTAGGGTGGTCCCCAAGAAACGCCCTCCTTAGCCCAGGGCTGCTGGGCAGGCTGGAGGCAGTGAGAGTGACCAGCTGGGCCTCTTGATACCTTTGCAGTCCCCAGGCTCCCAGGAAGGAAGTGGTGACCAAGGGAGAACAGCTCCCTGCAGATTCTTTGCAATGAAAATTACTTCTTTGTTCTGTCAGAATTGTTCCCCTGGGGGACCCACCCATCCTTACCTATCAAAAGGCACCAAACAAATTCAGAAGCAAGAGGAGAGAACAAAGAAAACAGCACAAACAAACAACCTCCCCCCCCCCCAATTCAACCAAGGCTAAATGGACCTTTTCAACAGGGGTTCCTGCATTTGCATGTCCAGTCCTGTGTTCTGAGGCTCTGGGAGGAGGGAGAGGGCAGGGCTGTCAAGCTGTGGCCCGCTCTTGGGGAGTCCTGTGTGATCTGATGGGGAGGCCATCCTTTCACCTGTCGGATGAGCTGGGGAGGCTTCTTAGTCAGGGGAGGAATATTACCAGCAGGACTCGGTGGGACAGGCTACCGAGGGGGCGGGAAGCGGTGACTGGGATTTCTGTCTCATCCCTCTACCCTGTCCAAAGCCCAAGTCACTCCAGCTTGGAGATGGATGTCACAATCACCCCCTGCTCCTGGGTCCCCCACGTCCACTTACATGGATTTCTCCCAGAGCTATTCTGTTTTTATGTCTCTCCTCCTGGATCCCTGCAACGTGTCTCCGGCCTGCGCCCAAGCCCCACCTCGCTTCCTTCCGGATGTAAGCATCGCGGGGTGCAGCAGGTGGGGGGAAAGAGAAAGCGGCAGAGTCACTTGCCGTTCCCCCCCCCCCCCCCCCCCGAGGACAGGCACGACAGGCACAGCGGGGTGAGGATCTGTAGTTACTCATCTGGAGCCTGCCCGGCTCCCTGGCTGCCTGCCTCGTCCCCGCGGCGGGTGCCACCCTTGCTTCCCACAGTCCTTCACGCACCCCCCCTGAGTCGTGCACTCACAGCGTCAAGGCTTCCAGCTCAGAGCCTCAATGCTGGTGGCCAGGCTCCTCGGTGCAGTGGGAAGAGCAGCTGGGCACCACGGTGTGGGCATGACCTGCATGGCTGGGGTCAGTCAAGGACCTGGCCTGGGGAGTCTCCAGGGTTCCCCTTCCAGACTCATCCACATTGCTGCGTGGATGCAGACAAGCTGGCCTCTCTGGGCCTATGCGTTAAAAGGACCTGCACCTTTAGGTGTTTATCCGTTGAGTGTGGATGGCAGTTTCAGGGATGTGAACTGCTTGCCACCTCCCCTGGCTGCCCCTTCTGGGGGGCCCATTCTTCCTGTGAGGAGACACTTCTTAATTCCAAGCTTAACTCCAAGGTCTGGCGGAGGGCAGGAGAGGCACAGCCAGGTATTTAAAGAACACATGCTCGCTTTATCCCTCTGCAACAGCATGCAGTGAATGACATTCCCGCATCCCTCTTGTATGACCACCTACACTGGCCTGGCCCTCAATGGGCACCGAGGATGTCACAGTGCCGTAGACGTGCGCTGCCTCTCTTCATGGGAACCTAGCACCGATTGAGTGGGGCCCCAGGCGAGGGGGTCTTCCGGCGGCGCAGCACCTGGGAAGAAAACGGAGTTCATGGCCGTGCAAGTGATGGAGAGAGAAGTGTCCTGACTTGAAAGATGGGGAAACGGAGTCGGGGGACCTGTTTCTGAAATGGCCTGCATCATCTCTTGATCCCAGAGGCTGAGGCTTTGAGCCGTCGAGAGAAGGGGGAGAGGGAGGGGACAGTGTCAGCTCTAAGTGTGTCAGGCTAGGTCTTCCAGCGAGCAGATGCTAGGATGGAGTTAGGGTTGTGGAAGTGAAAGGTGAAGGAGGAGAAGGCAGGGTTGCACAAGGAGAACTCAGACTCCATGTGGCCCTGACAGAGCCTCTGCCAAGCTGAGAGTGAGCTCCAGACCAGAGAAGGCACATAGCGGGCTCAGTCAGTGCCGGGGGGCTGTCTGGGGAGAGCAGGGCATCAGCTCAGATGCTGGGGTGGGTCCTGAAGGCGCTCCTCCCGCTAGAGGCTGTCAGATCACTGCATTCTTGAGAGCAGGCGGCAAGTTCTTTCTTGAGAGGAGATCCTCGTGGTGCATGTCTATGGCTACCACAGAGGGGGAAACTGAGGCATGAAAAGTAAAGGGAATGGGAGAACTCCTGCTCTAGGAGACAGAGGAAGTAAAGGCTTAGGTTCTACCCTTGGGCAGCGCCTGTTCTTGGCACAGAGAGGGGATGACTTGAGAAGGAATTTTCTTTCAGAATCCCAGGGCTCAGTTCAATCCTGGGGGTCAGAAGTCTGTTATCTTGCAGCTTGGCACAGGGATCATGGTGCAGCGAGTCCGGGAGACTCCAGAAGGGAGGATATTTATGCTCCAACAGCAGCCGCAGTCTCTTGGTCAATTACTTATGGCAGACCCTCCCCACCTTCTCTCTTTCTCTCTCCACACCCACCCTCCCGCCTCTGTACTTGTCCATTTATGAGGGCATGTGGGGATGTGTCCTTGTACGTGAGCATAAGTCAGTATGGACACATCTGCTTCCAGCTGGGGTCTGAGAGCAGGGTTGGCCAATGTGTATTGGGAGATGGAGTTAAGGGCCAGGTTCTGGAGACTAGGGGCAGAGAGAGGCCAAGTCTCAGAGAAGGTGTCAGGGATCACAGACCACACCAGGCCATCTCTCAGAGCTCATTCCTGTGGCAGTGGACTCCTGTGGGAGTCGTGGGGCACTTCCCATCCCAGGGAGAGCTCAGACTTACTCCTCAGAGGTCTAAGTTCAAAAGCTTTCTTGCCCTGCTCCCAGCCCCATGTTCCTATGAATCGGTGTTTACCTGACCCTGGGCAGAGATTCTGGAAGAGGACGATAATGGGGTGAGACAAAATAGACATGGAATTTAAGTAACATAACTGATGCCATTGGAAATTAGTGCGTATTAAAAATTTAAGGCTATTAACTGAAAAACAATGGAAGTCTCCACATAACTCCTAAACAATTTGAATAAGGAAAAATAAAACAAAAACTCTACCAATCCAAAAAAAGATTGTATATGTAGAGGGGGGTATTAGAGACAAGAATACTTAATAAATAGAAACATAAAATCAGATATAACGAATGATTGAAAACATTAATCATTATACTCAATGTAAATGAAGGAATATTTAAGATGGAATTTAAGAGGAATAGAACATTCACTTTATCAAGAAGATGTAATAATTCCAAATATCGATGCACCTAATGAGATAGCTTCAAGATATGTAAAAAAGATGTATAAAAAAAAGAAGGAATTGTCAAATCCATAGTCAGGGTGGAAGACTCAAAAAAAAATGTCCAGGAAGGATAAACACCCAAGTCATGATTTTCCTCTGCAGAGAGGAGGGGAATGAAATAAGGGAGCTAGCTGTATTAGCGTTCTATTGCTATGCAACAAATCACCACACACTTAGCAGCTTAAAACAACATCCATTTATCATCTCACATTTTCTGTAGGTCAGAAGTCCAGATACGGGTTAGCCGGGTCCTCTGCTAAAATCGAGGTATCGGCCAGAGATGTGGGCTCCTCCAAGTTCATGCAAATTATTGGCAGAATTCAGTTCTTTACAGCTATAGGACTGAGGTCCCCATTATTTTTATTCTTATTTATTAATTATTATTATTATTTTTTTTTTTTGCTAGCAGTTGGCTGAAGGGTCACTCTCAGCTCCTAGAGGCTGTTCTCAGGTTCTAGCCACATGAACCTCTCCACTGGCCGTTCACAGCATAGATTTTTGCTTTTTATGGTCAGGCCAGCAAGAGAGCATCTCTTGCAGCTTCGAACTTCTCAGACTTCTGTCTCTGAGCTACAAACCCTTTTCGAACAGGGCTCACCTAATGAGGTCAGGCCCGACCACGGTCAAAGGGAGGGGTTAATCAAGGAGGGTACATAGAAGCCAGGAAACTTGGGTGCCATTTTAGAATTCTGCCAACCGTAGGAGGGGTACACAGGGTCCTCAATTACACTGAATATTTTATTTCTGTAGAAAAGTCTACAGCAAATATGGCATTATGTTAAGGTCTAATAAAACTAGGCGGTGAATAGATTAGATATAGATTGGGTTTGATTTTATTTTTTTCTTCTGCACGTTTGGAAATATTTCACACACATATACGATTAATAACACAACAACAAAAAGCACCAAAATTGTCCTTGTAAGTAACTGTTGTATTAAAGACATCACAATTGAAATGATAAATTATTTAGAAGTCAATAACAGTGAATGCTAAAACCTGAGAGTTATAGACATTACACTAATTAGATGACACTTTGTAGCTTTAATTACATGTATTATAAACAGGAAAGACTGAAAATTAGTGAACTAAGTTTAAAACTAAATATACTGGAAAAGAAACAACAAAATAAATCTAAAGGAAGAGGAAAGAAGGAATTAGTAAAGATAAAAACAGAAAACAATGAAATAGAAATACAATATCGAATTAATATTTTATTGAATGAAATGAATAAATTTGCCCCTTGAGCAGTAAATAGACTAAGGTTTAATAAGTTTGATCAAGAATAAAAGTGGGTCTATGGCCATGCTACCCTGAACAAGCCCAATCCCGTCTGATCTCGGAAGCTAAGCAGGGTCGGGCCTGGTTAGTACTTGGATGGGAGACCACCTAGGAAGAACAGTTGCTGTAGGCATAAAAAAATAAAAAAAATTGAGGGATTGTAAGCTGACAAGTTCCTTGCAATCTGTGAGGTCAACCAAGGGTTGTCTTGCCTTAAAAAAGAAAAAGAAAAAGAAAAAGAAAGTGGAAACATATAAGAAAAGGGACATAGTCCCAGGAATAGAGAATACTAAAAACTAAGAGAATACTATCTTTATGCCAGAACGGTTGAGAATCTAGGTAAAATGGATGCTTTTCTAGAGAAATAGATGAATTATTATGTTTACCCCTAAAAAAAGAAGCTGGGCTCAGATAGTTTTACAAGACAATTCTATGAAATCAAATTTCTGTGAAATAAAACCGAGAACGGCAAAGATGGAATGTTTTCCAAGATATTCTATGAGGTATCATAATGCTGGTATTAAAACAAGGCAAGGATAGCGCGAGTAAAGGAAACTAATTCCATTTTATAATTCAATAGATATTAAGTAATTTTATGAATTGCATACATAATTTAATTTAATGTTTAATTTGTGTTCATACAGATACACAGAAGGAAAAATTGAGAGGCGGGAGACAAACCATGGCGGGGAAGGTCGGGGCAGGTCTGTCATCAGCTGACGTGCCTCAGACAGGATGCTGCCAGCCGTTGCCTGGTGAGGTGAGGGCGCTGGAGCCCAGGAAGTGTCTCTGCGGAGGCAGGTATCACCTGTCAGGTGGGAGCTGAGCCTGGAAGAGGAGACCCTGGCTGGTCACATGGAGGCTACTCTGGAAAGGGACAGGCTTAACGTCTGGGCTGCCGTGGGCAGAGAAGTTGGAGCCCAGCCCCACCCTGGGAGATGCCAAGCACAGCCATTATCCTGGTCCTCACAGAGCAAAGTCGAGAGCATCTGGAGGCCTTCGTTGTTTCTAGCAGCAGGACCTAAGATCTGATCCGGAGCCTTTGGCGCGGCCACTGTGTAACTTTCTATATTGAAGGGTGGGCTCCAGGTTGGGAAGAGAGAGCAAGTGACCTGGGCTAGGTTGTGACAGCTATCTTTGGTTCTTCTGTCCCCTACCCCAGCCAGAGGTGTCTAGCAAAGTGGCCTCGGGGGTCCTTCTGGCCTGACTGTGCCCACAGGCATAGGCCATACTCCTTAAGTTCTTCTTATCATCATCTTTATCACTATGAATACTATCAGAGCCCTAACCCCAGGCTTTGGTCTCTCTGGGAACTGTCCACTCTCCCTGTGGGGATAGGCCAGTTCAGGGTTCTGAGGCCTTCATAAGAGCGGCGCAGACGCCAATGGCAGCCTGCACGCTGCGAAGGGGACTGATGTATGGCCACTGGACATGGACTGTGGTCTGCAGTCTGAGGTCTGGGGTCTGGGGCAGCCAGCCTCTGCCTGCCTGGGCCAGAAGCCCTCGGGTCCCTTCCCAGCCGTCCCTTTCACTTAGGTGGGGATCTCAGTGCACAAACTCAGTGCAAGTTCAAGAAATACGGCTTGTCTGTATTTTCTAGAATTAAAATTAATATTGACTTTACACCTTCGTTACACCAGATGGGCAGAAAACACAACTCTGCCTTTCTTAGGATTCTGAGTGGTTCGAGCTGGGAAAGCATTGAGGACCCCTTTCGTTCTAGCCTCTTCTTGGTCATTGAGCCATACTAGTTGGTGCCAAGACTCCCATTAGCTCAGCCTGCACTGTGCTGAGGCTTTGGGGCCTGAGAATCTTGGTGGAGCCGGCGCCTCACGTCCAGGGTCCTCCTGGTGTGCACTTTGTGAGGCAGGGAGCAGGTGGGAGCAGGCAGGGAGGCCAGCGCTGCTCAAGGAAGTCAGTCTCAGAGTCCCAAGGAAGTCCTCCCCTTCTCTCCCCCTGCAGGGTCTGGTCCCAGGCTCGGTACTTGAAAACAAAGGCTTGGACAAGACATCGGGACCACTTCTGCTTCCTTCCTGGCTTCGACCTTCCTCTGCCGTGAGAGATCAGTGGCCCAAGAGAGAAACCATTTCCTGGGAGAAGAAGGGCAAAGCCTGTCTCACGCTCTCATTGCCAAGTTGGGCCCCCTACTAGCCACCTCACAGCCCGAGCCCCACCTCTCCAGAGCTGGGCCAGAACTGCCTTAGCGGGAGGTGGTGCCTGCTCTGAAGAGGAAAGGTAGCAGGTGCAACACCCCTTTTTCTCCTTTGGAGGAAACTTGGAGCGGGGTGGGGGTGGGCGCCCTCGGCAAGGAAAGAGCAGGCCCAGCAGGCTGGCGGTGGGAGTGGGGGGAGGCGAACTTAGGAATTAAATTGGAGCCGTCTGGCAACCTACTTGCAGAGAAAAACCAGCTGGGTGGGACCACCTGCAAGAGGCCGGGAATCAGGCCAGGACGTTGCCAGCTCATAAAGGAGAGAGGCAGGTGGGCGGGAGGAAGATTGATGAGGAAGGAGAGAGATGGAGGAGGAGGGACGAGGAAGGGAGGGTGGGCGGAAGAAGGAGAATTGGGGTGGAGGGAACAAGGCAGGAGAGGGAGGGGCGAGGGTGGGGGGGCGGGGCTGTCTTCTCTTGCAGGCCCACCCGTGTCCCCCCCCCCCCAACTTTTTTCCTCCTCTCAGGTCATCTTCGTCTCATCCCTACTGCTCACCTGCTCACCTGCTCACCTCCTCAAGGCTGTAGCTTCCTCATAATCTCTGGCTACTTCTTGGCCCCCCAGTCTCCAATCTCCGCATCCAGATTGTGTACCATTATTGTTTTTTAATTTATTAAGAAGAGCTTCGAAACATACGAAGTAGAAAAAAAAAATACAACAAACTCCCATGTACCCATTAGTTAGTTTCCTCTGTGCCCCCACCCAACCATGATCATTTTGAATCAAATCACAGATATATCTTTTTATCTGTACATGTATCAGTATATACCTCTAAAGGATCACGATTAAAAAAAAAAATGACCACAATACTGTTATCCTGTGATACCATTTCTATACCTAAAAATGCCCCCAAATTCCTTCAGAGCATTAAATATTCAGTCTTTCTTTAACTCTCATTCTTTGTTTTGTAAATGCTTTTATTTATTTCTCCCAGTTGTTTGTCCAGATAAGACATTGTGATTTAGGATGGGGGCCCACCCTACCTTCCCACCTTTCCCTCCTTCTTTTCTTGCAAGTTCTCTTTTGAAGAAACAGGTTGGTGCCGTCCGCTAGCTTCCCACAGTCAGAGTCTGCTGTGGCATTGCTTAACCTCGTTCTCTAAGACTGATGACTTTAAAACACATTGGGAACATGGGTGAGAGCCTGTGGCCCCGTAGCTGGAAGCGCCCGCAGACCCTGAGCGAGCCCCCGGCACCTCCCCTTCATCTCCCTCTAGCCTCCAGCCCAGGTGACCGCCATGGTATTCCAGGAACTAGAGTACCATGGAACTAGCCTTTCTTGCTCTCAGGTCTTTGCACTGGCTGCTCGCTCTGCTGGGAAGGCTCTTCCCCAGGCCTCCGCATGGCTCCTGACCTCTCCCTTCAGTGCCAACTCCCCTACTTAATACTGAAAACTGCTCCCTCCCCTCTGGCTCCTTGGCCCCCTCACCCTGTCCACCCCACGGCACTTGTCACCTTCTAAGGTACCATGTCCTTTTATTAGTTGTGAATTAATTTTACTACCTTCATTATTTATCTCCCCTTGCTGGAACGAAAGCCGCACAAGGACGGGGCTTTTCAGGTGTTTGGTTCCCAACTTATCTGAAATCCCTAGGGTGGTGCCTGGCACACAGTGAGTCCTCATTTATATGTATCGAATGAGCAAATGAATGCATGATTCTTCCTAAAACCCAGAGCTGATGTCGCCGTCCCTCTCTTCCCAGGTTCACAATGCTGCCTTCTCATCTGCTCTGAGGGAAAACCCTCCCTGCCCCGTGTGAGCCTGACCTGGGAGGCTTCTCCCACCCCCACCCGCCCCAACCGCCCTGGGCTCCACCTTGCAGGAAGGACACTGTGCTCTTTTTGCCTCTGTGCTTTTGCCTAGGCTGTTCCTTCTTCCTGGAATGCGTTCCCCACACATCTCTTAGGGGAGACTGTCATGTCAGCCTCCTCCTCTGCGGAGACTTTTAGGGGTCTGTCCTGGGGATGATAGGCCCAGGGTGGGTGTCAGTGAAGGGTAGATAAGCAAGGGGAATGGAGTTCCTGTGGGAGGGCCTCTCCTCCTCTGACCTATCTCTGACTCTATACCGAGTCTGACCCTGGACCACAGGCTGATCCCTAACCGTGATCCCTGGCCTCCCTGCAGAGTTACGCGTGACCGTACACTGATCCCTGACCCCAGTCTGACCTCTCACCCTCAGCCCAGAGTGACTCGTAATCCCAGCATGATACCTGCCTCTGAACAAAGGCTTCAGCTCGTCCTGACTTCTGACCTCTGGCGCTGATTCCAGCTTCAGTACAAACTGCCTGCCGTCGGGGGTGAGACAGTTGGCTCCTAGACGAGTCTCTAGAGAGGAGCCAGGGCCTCAAGGCTGGGAGTCTCTGGGGCACCTGCGGGCAGTTCTCACATCTGCCCTTCCTCGACCCACCCCTCCCCTCTGGCTCCCGACCCAGTGGGTGCTGCCAACCCGGTAAGAGACTTTGTGGCCAGGCACAGGGGAGGGGAAGAACTGGCCGGACCAGCTCACACCTCTGTTTGCACAGGTCTGGGTAAAAATAGCTTCAGCTGTGCAAGCTGCTCTTCCTTCCTTCCCATCCTGGATCCTGCCCAGCTTCGAGTCACTTGCCAGCTGCTCCTGCCCTGAGGCTTCTTCAGGCCCGGGATGGGACAAGGCCCAGAGAGATGTGGGGAGGGGCCTGGACAGCTTCGACAGCACTGCTGCAGCCCGAGTGAACCCCAACACCTGCTGCCGCCTCCGGGAAGCCGCCTTGGATCGGCGGTTCGCTCTCTTGCCTCCTGGTAGTTCCAGATATGAGATTATTTTTCCTTCTCGGAGAGTGTAGACATGTCTGTCCTCTGCCTTGAGGGGTAGCAGCAGGGTTACTTCCTTCTGAAGGCTGTGAGAAGGATTCTCTTCCATACCTCTCATCTAGCTTCTAATGTTTTGTTGGTCATCTTTGTCATTCCTTGGTTTGCAGAAACATCATCCCACTCTCTGCCTGCACCTTCACATGGTTTTCTCTCTGTGCACATGTCTGTCTCCAAATTGCCCCCTTTGATAAGCACTTTAATCATATTGTATTAGGGTCCACCCTGATTACCTCATTCTAACTTACTTACTTCTGTGAAGACCCTACCTCCAAATAACATTAGACTCTGAGATATTGGGAGTTAGGACTTAAACATATGAATTTGGGAGGACAAAATTCAACTCATAACAGTTATTTCGTGTTGTATAACAAATTGCTCTTAAACTCAATGCCTTACATTATTTATCTGTCATGGTTTCTGTGCTCAGAAATTTGGGAGCAACTTGGCTGGACAGTTTGGGCTTGACATTTCCCATGAGTTTGCAGTCAGACGTCAGCCGGGCCTGCAGTCCTCTGAAGGCTTGACTGGGGCTGGAGGATCCATTTTCAAGGTGACTCACTTGGAAACTATTGGCCAGAGCCCTCCATTGCTCACCACCCAGATCCTTGAGTGTCCTTATGGCATCCTGTCTGGCTTCCCCCAAAATATGGGATCCAAGAGACCAAGAAGGAAGTAAAACAAAATTCTACTGAGTAAATTTAGGGATCTAATTGGTTTTATTAAGAGATCTATGAATTGGGTAGCATCCTATCTAGCAACTAGAAGGGTGCTCCAAGGGGTTGTACAAAATGGAAGGTTTTATAGGGAAAAGGTTGGGACAAAGGAACTGTAACAGAAAATAAGAAAGCATTATTTTTAGACCAAGACAACTTTTTTTTGGAGGGTGGGAGGGATGGAAAAATTTTCATCCTGCAAATTGCCTTTTCTTTCTATGGGGGACGGAGAAGTCCACGTGACAGATTACTTTCCTGGTGGTGCTTGACCAGAAAATTCCAGACTGGTTGATTAAGATGATATTTCTAGGGAAGGCAGAAATAACAATTAGATTGGGTATTAAGTCTAGGGTTGGTATCATGGGCTTTAGCACAAGTGACACCATTTTGAGTCTGTGATTTTTTTTTTTTTTTTAACAGAAACTACAGTGCCTCTTGTGACTGGTCCTGGAAGTCACACACTGTCACTTTTGCCATATTCTATTAGACACACAGGCCACTCCTGATGGGATGTGGGAGGAGGCCACACAATGGCGTAAATACCGGGAGGTGAAGATCCTTGTCTACGTGGCCCGAGTTGGCTCACACTTCTGCTTCCTAGTCAGTGGGAACGGTGAAGGAGAAAGGGAGAAGGCGCACGCCTTCCTGGTACCTGGGCGACTTGGAAATTGCACAGTCGCCTCTTCTCATATCCATCTGGCCTAAACTTAGTCGGATGGCTACACGCAGCTGAAACCCGCAGCTGGAGACTGTAGCCTTTATCAGGGCGATCGTGTGCCCAGCTTAAAAATTCTACTACTCTATGTCTTAGTTTGGGTCCCCCTGAGCAGAACCTAGGACAGGAACTTGGGTGCAGAGAGTTCACTTGGGAGGTGGGCCTAAGCGGCTGGAGGAAGGGGGCAGAGTGTGGCGTTAAAGTCTCTGCTTTGGGGGAGGAGGTTCCACTCACTCAGCAAGGACCTCCCGGCGTGGCCCGTGCTGGGAGTGGGAAGCTGGGGCGTTTATGTACAGGTCCCACCCTGGGAAATGAACTCCCCTGCACTTTCCGGCTGCACCCCACACCCCGCCAGTCTCCTTAGGGCAGGCGTTATGGGCTCACCCTAGTGCCTGTCCTCTAGTTCCCTTCTTGGCCCTATCTCACCAGCCCTGAGTGACAGTCACCACGGCCACCTCTAGGAAGCCCCTGGAGCTGGGGCTGTACCACCCCCAGACTCCCAGCTGGAAGACCGAGGGCTGCCTTGCGGGCTGCTGGCCAACACCCAGAACCCCAGGCCGGGAGGCCACACAGACCGGCGTCCCTCAGGTCCTCGCTTGCCACGTCATCTTGCCGCTCTCTGCCATGCTCCATGCTGGGCACAATGGAAACGTTCAGAAGTTGGAGCCAAAAATACAAGTTTTTAAAAAAGGTAGAGAAAGAAGAGAAGGGATGGCTCCTGGTCCCTGCCCCGAGTCACTCATTTCTAGGACTTCTTGGTTCACCTCTGCAAGGGGTCGGATGACCGGAGGCCCCCCTTTCTTTTCCCTGGGAGTCTCTCCATGGCAGAGGTTCAGACCTTTTTACTTCCATGGGAGGCCTGTGGACTCTGGTTAGGACGGTGTTTTTAAATGCATAAAAAATAAAATAAAAATGTAAAGGATTACAAAGGAAACGATTTGAAATATAGTGATCGAAATATTCAAAACAAATTTGTGTCATAGTGATGCATATATTTCTTAATACATGTATCAAGCAACAAGATCTAGTGGTGGGTTGAATAACTACGGTGACGAGAGCAAATGACACTTTGGACATCACCACCAATGGGAACGCGAGATGAAAATAGCTAGGACTTCCTATTGGTGACAAAGTCACAGCTTCTGCCGACACCACTGTGTCTGGTTGCTTACTTTCACCGTGGAAAAAAAAATGCTAAACCTCAGTTAAAAGTCAATGGGAATAAAGTTGTCATTTTCTCCCGCCCAAATCCATGGACCTTCTGATGTCTATTCACATATTTCTTGGAAGTCAGTGGACCCAGGGCTAAGATGCCCTATCCTTTGGGGAGCCTTAAGTGAGATCTGTTGTCATCTCAGGCCACATGGCCTGAGATCTTGGAGATCTTCTCTCCGCCTGGGCTGGTTGCTCTTGAGCATCCAGACCCTGGAGACAGGAAGAAAACTCTAGTTTCAAGACATCATGACCTCCACGGCTTCTAGACAAGGGCAAAGCTTAAGCAGACTCAGCCCCAGCTTGGAAGCTTAGTCATGGGGGAAAGGGAACATAAAGATAGTACTAGTATAGGAGTCAAAATGTTGCCAGGACGACCAGCGGGCTGGGGAAGCTTGGGGAAGGAGGAAGCATCTCTGATGGGATTCATTCGGGAAGGTGTCATGCAGATGTTGGTCTGTGAGAGTCTAGTGGGATGTTCAGGGTGGCGGAGGCCAGTAGGGGCAGCCCGAGCAGGAGACACAGAGAGCGTAATGGGGCTGTGGCTGGAGGTCATGTTAAGACCAGACTGTGAGGGGGTAGGCATGGCCGGGCACAGGAGCAGAGATGGAGGCAGGCGGGCGGGCTGGGCCCCAGCCCCACAGTGCTGAGCCCTCGGGCTCTTCTTCCCCTGGAGGCCACTGGGAGTGCTGGTGCAGCTGCCATGGTAAATCTTGGCTTCGGGGCAACTCATCCCAGAAGTGCCAGCTGCCAGACACTCGAGTCAGAAGCCACTGCCCTCATTAGCTGGCGTGGGATTAGCTGATTTGAGGCTCAGAGGCCCGGATGTCAGAGGTTTGTAAATCGCCAGATTAGAAAACTAATTGCAGCGTGTGCACTAAGCCCGGCTCAGGCCGGTCAATGCCCAGTTTTGTTTCAATTCTGATGGGAGCTGTGGGAGCTGCTGGGATGGCTCAGTGGAACCCTCGGTAAGCCTGAGCCTCAAGGAATGGGGGGGTCTGTGACCTGCTTGGTGGCTTTAGCTTTGCCTGCCTGGCCCCTGTACATTGGGCAGTGACACTCACCTTGGAATGCACTTCCCCGGAGCCTTCGGGGCAGCAGGGAAGAGCATGCAGAGAGACTGGCTGGGGCTGTGGACTGGAGGCCCAGCCTCCCTCTGGGTCCCACCCTGGGAGGAGGCAGAGCAAATCGGCTGCAGGATCGCAGAGCAGAAGCAGGGGTCGTCAGCAAGGCCCAGGGGCTGGACTGCATCACTCCAACCAGCCCTGGCCCCAGAGAGGCTCACTAGCCTAGGCAGCTACTTCTCAGCGTCTCAGCTCTGCCCCTTGGTCCTCCCCGCCCCAGACCATCCCCAGGGGCCTGGCTCTGCGTCTCCCCTCTGATTCCTCCCTCCTCCCTCTTCAAGCTCCCCCAGCCTCTAAGTTTCCCCATAACTTGGCTCCCCACCCTCCTTACCGCCTTGTTGGAGATGGCTTTCCCAAACACACAATGGATTGGCCACTCCCCTGTCCCCCAGCTTCAAGGGCTCCCAATTGCCTGAAGAAGTTCCTCAGAGTGACATCACAGCTCCCCAGCTCTTGAAGGCTCAGCAAAGCACTTTACAACGGCAGCAATGCAGTTCAGCCTTTCGACTTGAGCTCCAGCTCTACCGCTGAGTAGCTGTGTGACTTTGGGAGAGGTGCTTAACTTCTCTGCACCTCGGTTTTCTCATCTGAAAAATGGGGACAGTAATAGTCCATGAATTCTGGCGTTGTGAGGGTTAAATGCATTAGCACATGGAAAGCACTTAGCATAGTGCTTGGCACGTAGTAAGTGCTCAGTAAACAGCGCCCCTTTACCTGGTTTATACCCGCACCCCACACCCACTGCTGCCCAGTATTTTGTCATCTGACAGCCACTCTCAACTATCTCAATGACTCAAAGTTCCATCAAGACTTCCCAGTACAGCCCTTTATTAGTTACCTATTATTGTATAACAAATGACCACAAATGTAGCAACTTATAACAAGGAACCTTTAATATTTCCGCGTGTCTGTGGGTCAGGAATCTGAGCATGGTTTCTCTGGGTCTCCTCCTCAGGGTCTCACGGAGCTGCCATCAAAGTGTCAGACAAGGCTGTGGTCTTTTCTGAGGCTCGACGAGGGAGGGGTCTGCTTCCAAGCTGACGTAATCCACGACCTGCCTGTTGACAGAATTAAGTTCCTCATTGCTGCAGGGCTGAGGGCTTCATTTTCTTGCTCACTGCTGGAGGCACCTCTCAGTTCCACGAGGTTGCTGGCTCCTTGCTTTGTGGGGTTCCCCAACATGGCTGCTTGTTCCCTCAAAACCGAGAAGGCAGAGGAACTGTAGCACGGTAGGCACTACTATCTTATGTAACATCGCCACGTAATCACACAGGCCCCAAGTCTTTATCTCTGCTCGTGCTGCTGCTTCTGCCTGGAAGGCCCTCTTTCTGTATTTCAAGGTCCCACGTGCTCCCTCCCTCCCGAGGTTTCCTGGGCACCTTCTCCATGCCAGCTCAGGGCTGGGTTCTTGGGCCACCAGAATGAAAAAGCTAGTCCAGCCCATCAAGTTTTCCCTCCCCCAAAGCTCCCCCTCATCATAATTCTCAGCTCACATGTTTGACAGCTGATCTGTCGTCATGCGTAATGTTGTAATTACACATTATTCATGTAAACTCTGTCTTGCTGGGTTCGGATTTCTTTTGGGGTCCTGGCCTCTACAAGGTCAGGGCTGAATCTGGGTAAGGGTCAGGGCTTGGCCTCAGGCCAGACATGAGAACAGATCTCTGAGGACACCTTAGAAAGGGGCTGGGACTTTGTTTTAGGCTGACCGATGAAAACTGATGAATTCATTTTCAGAAACGAGCACAGATCTTTTCAGAGGCAGCTGTGAGTCCAGAGCTGTTGAGACTCTGGGTTCCCTCCATGAAACGCGATGGTCACTGGCTACGCTGGGGGCTGGGGGGAGCAATCGACAGCAGAAGCCCACTTTTCATGCTCAGCAAAGCCTCTCGGCTTGCCTGGAGAATTGCTGGTTATATGGAGGCTGTGCAATCCCACTCCCCCTGGTGGCTCAGAAAAAGGAGTGCGTGATCCCGGCTGCACCGGGCCTTTACAGGTGAGGGCAGTGTCTGAGCTTGGCCATCTCAGGGATCCCCCTGAGAAGTGGGCCACTGGCCCGGTTCTCCCTGGTATGCGAATAAGTAGACTACAGCGTGGCGGTCACCTGCCGGAGCTCCAGGTGTGCGCGTGTGTGCCCATCCCATTGACGAGGAGGTTGAGCCCGGGAAAGGGGAAGGGATCCGAGGAAGGGACACAGCGAATCGGGGCGACTGCTCCCACAGCGCCTGCCCACACTGCTGCTCTGTGGTATCACTGTCCTTAGGCTTTACGTAGGCACGTTGCCTTTGGCATGGGCCTGGGGAAGCGAGGTGTGGCCGAAAGACCCAGGTGGCCCAGGACTGCGGAGCACGGTCACCTTCTGCCCACCTCCGAAGAAGCTGGAACCCAGAGAGGACACAGAAGATCCCATGCCTCACAGCGTATGGAGTGGGGGCGGGATGAAATCTGTACCCCCCCCCCACTTCTGGTGGTTGCTCTGGAGGCCCAGGGTCCCCGGGCATACCCACAAACCCCTGACTCCTGTAGGAAGGCTCTGCCTACTAGCTGCTGAAGTCCCGGGTAACCGAATGTTCCGGTTATTGGAGAGCTATTGCTTAAACTGTGGATGGATTGGAGCCCCAGTAATGTAGCTGCTCCGGAGGGAGGCTCCAAACCCTGTCTGGGGAGGTGGCCAGGCCCCTGAGCGCCTGGAACACCACCACCTCCTGCCCTGGTGGGGCGTGACAGGGTGGTGACATGTCCTGGAGAGTAACCAGCTCCTGCCCTCTCCTCACAGCTGCGGGCCGAGGCCTGGAGTACCCACACTGGACAAGGGGCCCACATGCCGCCTGGCGGGCAGGTGGCAGCCAGCACCACCCGCTGCACACCCACGCAGAGCCCGAAGGTGTATACGGCCTTGGAACGGCTGGCTGGAAGCAGCAGGGGTGATTTAGGGGTACCACAGGGTGATGTGTTATTTCTTGCTGCCAAGGAATCATCTGGAAGGAATAAGAGACAAACCTACCTCCCTCCTCGTTTCATGTTCCATGGCCTGGGTGCTCCCCACTGCCTGTGAGGAGTGGAGGAGTCGAGAGTCTCTGTTGCAGAGTGGGAGACCACCTGGGGGGGATGGGCCGCCTGGAGGGATGGGCCACTTGGGTGGGATGGGCCGTCCTCCAGGCACCTCTGCCCAGGCTCCTCAATGAAATTGGACTGTTCAGGAACAGGGAAGGTGGAGACTTTGCTTCGAGGGTCAGGAGAGGGTTGGTGACCAGATCCCAGGAAGTGAAGATGGGTTGGTCCCAGGGACACAAGGCCAGTGGGTGTGTATGAAGACCAGAAGCAAACATCTCAGATTTCTTTTCCCCAAAATATGGAACATGGGTGTCCAGGGACTTGGTAATTCGACGGGGGAGGCGACCCTGACAATCAACCGCCACTGATGACATGGTGCCCACCCAGATCCCCTTCGTCAGGTGGGCACCCATCTCGGTTACCGTCGATGTGGTTCTGCCAGCTCACAGCTTCCCTTTTCTCTAGAGAATTGCCTTCCACCATGGGAGCCACGTCACTCAAGGGGTTACAGCCCCTACCCCAGGGGCAGCACAGGGCCAAAGGCCAACAACACAGGGGTTCAAAAAAAAAGCCTGGCTCCTTGTCTCACAGCGGGACAGACTCTGGTGCAACTCCTGCCGCAGTGCCCCTGAGGGGTCAGGCTGACCTGGGTGCCCTGGGAAGAACCCACCCTTGCTTACTTCCTCCTCCCCCATCCCCCCTTCTCCTGAGTCCCCGCCACCTTCCCAACGAGCTCTTTCTCTGGTTCTGCCTCTGGGGAATCTGACCCAACACTGACCTATAAAACTTCTCAACCATCTTGGTGGGCGAGTTTGAGTTAGAAAACTAGTGAGTGTGAATTACAAAATAAAAATAAAGAGCTATGAAACTGTCAATTGTCAGCACCTTACGTTAAGGAGCGACTTATGGCTGTATCAGATCGTAGGGGGAGTGACAGAAGGAGCTTCCCATCTCCTTCCCAGCGGTCTGGAGATGGTGGATGTTTCTCGGGGGAGTTGAGATCAGTGAGAAGGAGGGTTTTCTGTGTTGGAGAGTGGTGCACTGCAGGTCCCAGGCTGCACAGAAGCACAGGCTACACCCCATAGCACTCCTTGGGGGCCCGGCCTGGTGCTGCGCGAACTGGGGTCCTAGGAGCCACATTGACTTCCCTCTAAGCTGGAGTGAGCCAGCAGCCTGTCATTTGCCTCCTGATGTGATATTCGGAGACATGTCATTTATATAGTATTCCTGCCAAAAGATGCATTCCCCAAATCCTGAGGAAATAATCAGACAAACCCAACTGAGTAGCATTCTACGAGATGGTGGGCCTGCACTCTTTGAAAATGCCAGTGTCACAGAAAACAAAAAGTGAGGACGGTTCCAAATGAAAGGAGATCGAACGGACATGGCAGCCAAGTAAAAGCAAAGTATAATCCTGAACTGGATCTTAGATTTGGGGAAGCAATTACTCTAAAGAACAGCAATAGAGTTTTTTTGTTTGTTTTTGTTTTTTTTTTTTGCTTTTAGAGAAAGATGAATATAAGGAACACTTGTGAAAAGAAGCAAATATCAGAACAAAAAAAGTTCAGTCTCAGTTCTACTGTAAAGTAACTTATTATTGCTTTTTTAGAATAGCTAGAGACGAATGTGAACAAAGACACTAAGGCAGTTTTTTCCCCCAACTCTAACTATGACAGAGTCAAAGCAAGATGAATCGAAACGCATCTGAGGAAATAAGCAGAGTAAATGGAAGCAGGCTCAGTCTCAGAAACTGTTCTCAAACGTAGCTACGTATTATTTGTTAGAATACAGATATGCATGTGAGCTTTACCTGGGCAAAAAGGCTGAGAAACGCACGTTGTTAACTGAACTCTTTTTTTTTTCTATTGTGGTTTAGAGCAAATTAAGGTGAAGCTATGTAGCATTTTTTTTTTTTTTTTTTTTTTGCTATTCGAAACATTTTTTAGTGGACTGTTTCGAGATAATTACAGATTCACATGCGGTTGTCAGAAGTAATACAGAGAGATCCAGTTTACCCAATTTCTCTTGCATCTTGCAATACTATAGTGCAACATCGTAGTCCAGATATTGATGTTGATACAATGAAGATACAGAAGAGTTCCATGCCCAGGAGAATATCTTCACTTGAGCTCATGTAGCTACACCCATCTTCCTCCCCCGCCCCATTCCGTGCCTGATCACCATCCATGGCAACCTCAAATCTGTTCTCTATTTCTATAATTTTGTCATTTCAAGAATGTTATATAAATGGTACGGTATGCAACCTTTTGAGATCTTTTTAACTCAGAATAATTCCTTGGAGATTCATCCAAATTGAGTGTGTCAAAGGTTCATTCTTTTTTTAAATTGCTGAGTAGTATTTGAAAATATGTACGTACCACTGTTTATTTATTCATTTGTTAGAGAACATTAGGGCTGTTTCCAGTCTGGGGCAATTATGAATAAAGCTGGCGGAAAATATGAATGTATGAACAAATTAAGATGAATCTATGCAGCATTTTTTTTTGATATTTGAAACATTTTTTAATTGAATGTTTAATTTTGAGATAATTATAGATTCACATGCTGTTGTCAGAAATAATACAGAGAGATCCAGTTTACCCAGAATTTATATTTTTCCGTGAACATAAAATTTCATTTCTCTGGGATAAATGCCCGATACTGCAATTACTGGGTCTTTTAGTAGTTGAAAGTTTAATATTATAAGACGCTGCCAAGCTGTTTTCCAGTGTGGCTGTACCATTTTGCACCCCAATCAACAATGTAGGGGTGATCCAGTTTCTCTGCATTTGGTGGTGTTACTGTTTTTCATTTTAGTCACTTTCTTGCCTGTTGGCTCCAGCATCGTTTGTTGAAATGACTTGTTTGTTCCCCTCTCCATTGAACTGCTTTTGTACCTTTGTCAAAAATCAGCTGGACATAAGTGTGTGGCTCTATTTCTGGATTCTCTATTCTCTTCCTTTGATCTATGTGTCCATCGGTCTCTAATACCACACGGTCTTGATTACCGTATGAAGCTTGTCTTTGGAAAGAGTGATTCTTCTTACTATACTAGTCTTTCTCAAGATCATTTTAGCTATTCTAGATCTCATGCCTTTCCATACACATTTTAGGTTAAATTTCTCTATGTCTATAAAATACTTTCTGGGAATTTTTATAGGAATTACATTAAACCTGTCTTTAATATGTTAAAATTTCCGCTTCTGAACAAAGTGTGGTTCTCTGTTTATTTAGGTCTTCAATTTCTTTCATCAGTGTTTAAAAAATTTCAGGGTACATTCTATATGTGTTTTGTTAGAGTTATGCCTAAGTATTTTGTTTTCTTTGGAATGATTGTAAATGGTATTGTACTTTTAATTTCAGTTCATTGTTAGGATATAGAAATGCATTGATTTTTGTTTATTTAGGTCACATCCTGTGAATCCTGCTTAACTCACTTATGAGTTCAAGGAGTTTTTTTTGATTGTGATTTTCTACATAGATAATCATGTCATTGCAAATGGGGACAGTTTTATTTCTTCCTTTCCAATCTGTATGTTTTTTACTTATTTTTCTTCCCTTACTGCGTTGGCTAGAAGTTCTAGTCCTATATTAAATAGCAGTGGTGAGAGCAGACATCCTTATCCTGTTCTTGATCTTAGAGGGAAAGCATTCAGTCTTTCACCATTACATGTGATGTCAGCTGAAGGCTTTTCTGGGGGTGTTCTTATCAAGCTGAGGAAGTTCTTCTTGATTCCTAGCTTTCTGAGAGTTGTATCATGATGGGCGTTTGGGATGTAAGTGCACTGCAGAGCTCATGTCCCTTGAGGCTGGCCTCTTATACCTCTGTGACAGCAGGTGATTTTCCAGAGAAAGGGTAGAACGTTAGACGCCGACGCAGTACTGGGGGGATGGGTGCCCCCACCCTGGTAAAGAGGAGGTGGCCAGGGCACCACAGCGTGAGTTTAAGGCTGCCGCCTCCTTTACTGACCTCCCGGCCAATCGGAGTTGCGAATCTTTTACATGGAGTTCATATTCTGAGAGTAGGAACTGTCTGAGTTGTGCCGTTTGATTTTGCAGCCCACGCCAGGCCAATCACCTATGGCCTGGAGGCCAGGCGGTGGTGGTGAAGATGACTGAGCCCGTTTCCCTTGCGCAGGTGGTGGTGGTAATGCCGGCATTCTGCAAGTCACTCAAGCCCCAGAGGCGCCTTTCGTGTTGTAATCATGGAGTCGTGCCCAGAGATGCCATTCACACGGAATACAACGTGTAAAGTGCTCGAGGAGTGTGTACCACAGGGGCTTGAGTGTGAGGGAGTCGAGGGGTTCCAGCACATGCCACCCCCAGATATGCCTCTCCAACACACAAATGATTTTGAGCTAAAGGCCACTGAGAACTAGCAGACTCAGGCAAAGCTCTAGAAACAGGGCGTGAGTTCTTCCTTCTGTAACAGAAAGTTACATTTACTATTAAGGAGATTTCCATTGGTAGAGATGTCTCTCTCTCCAGTACCAAAAAGAGGGCTCTTACCAACGCTCGTCAGTGGAGAAGGCACGACTTAAAAATCTCCATAACAACCCTCGTTACCACACTTTCCCTGATCCCCTTCCTGTAACTTGCCGCCCCCACCTAGAAGCCCCCGACCCCTTTCCCTTTAGCCTAAGATGGCACATAAACAAACGTGAGCTCTAAACACCCTTTTGAGTTCCTCATCTCTGGCCGCTCCCGTGTGTTGCATGTTCCACGTGCACGCTAATACACTTCTGTTTATTTTTTTCTCTTGTTATTCTGTCATGTGTCACAGAGCCCCAGTGGAGGACCTAGAAGGGAAGACAGAAAAAGGCTCCCCCCCCCCATGAGGAACAAGGGTATTGCCCAGAAAGTGAGTTTGCAGAGAACAGCAAACTTGTGGAGAACTGTCCACCACAAGTGTGGAACAGCCCGAGGGTGTGAAGTGGGGCAGGGGACGGAAGGCTGGACGGATGGCAGGCTCCAGAGCACAGAGGGCTTTGTGTTCCTCGTTATTCCTCATTTGCACCCGCCTCCTTCCTTCCAAGTGTGTGTGTGTGTGTGTGTGGGGGGGGGGTGACAGGGGAAACAGAATGGGGACATGATCATAAAGGGACCTCTCACTTCAGTGCCCCCACCCGAATCTGACCTCTTGGGGTGAGGGCTATGCTTCAAGTCCTTCTGAATTCCACCTTCTTCATCAAAGTGTACCTGTCCTGGGTCTCATGCCCTTGATCCCCTGTCTCCTGCACAGGAGCTGGCTAATCCCGTCAGCAACAAACACAGCGATGTGTTAATAACACACAGAAACTTGGGCAAGTATTTGTCTCAAAGTGCCTTTTCTAAAAAGAAAAATTCTAATTGTGAGTCCTGAGCCCTCTGGGGTCAAGATTTCCAGAGAGGCTTTGGGAACCTGCTGCGTTCCATTGGTCAGTCTGCTGAGATGGTCCCCTGTTCTGAGGACCGCTCTATGGCTGACTGTTGTCTTCAAGGGGAACCTCAGCCATGGGTCATGTGGCAGCCTCACCACCAGATGGCAGTAGCACCATGTTGCTAAGGCCTCAGGATGCACCAGCCCTTCAGCCCAGTCTGTTCAGAAGTAAATCAAAGGAGGAGTGTGTACAGAATAGAGGTTGGGCTTTGGCCAGACCCAGGTAAAATGGGAATTACTGCTCTGCCACTTAGCAGCTGCAGGCCTTGGGCAAAGACAGAAAAAGACTTGTGCTTCAGTTTCCTCCTTGGGGGTTAGAACTGACTGTGTCGTGGCAACCGCTTTTAAACAAAGCCCCAATTTTCCAGAATCATAATTTATTAAGGGTTTATTATGTTTTAGGCCTGCTCTAAGACCTTTATATAAATTAACACATTTACGCTTCGGGAAAAGCCTGTGAAGCACAAGCTATCATTGTCCTCACTTTCTGATGAGGAAACTGAGGCACAGAGAGGTTCAGTAACTTGTCTAATGTCACACAGCAGAGCCGGGATTCAAACTCAGGCAGGCAGGCTTCAGAGCCCCTCTTACCTAACTACTATGCTACATCACCTTTAATGCCAACATGGGTTATAATCTACTTCTATGTTACTGTCACTGGCCACAGCTTGTGGCAGAGACTAAGTGTTGGGAAGTCAGTAAAATTAGAAGAAATACTGAGATGCTTCTTGATCAGGTTGCCCAAAATCCTTGTCAATTTTTCAAGTTCGTGATCCGCGTGGACCTCACACCTGTTGGGAGAGTCTTCTACAGACATTAATGTCTTTTGCATCTTGGAGAAACAGCTCTCACCACCCCCTGCAAATTCCTTCTGCTCGGAGCAGAGGGGTTCCTGGGTCCTGGTCTCTTACGGTACGTGGGGGTGATGCGAGGGAGGCATTGCTGGTTCTCTTCTGGGTCCGTTACTCCCTTTGGTACCCATTCCAAGCGTCTAAAACTCATCTCCTAATCCCTCTTCAGACGCCCTGATGACCCCTGCGTTCCGGGTGGGCCGGTGCTGACGTGCGGGGCGGCAGGAGTCCCCTCAGCGTGTCTTCTGCGTGGGGCTCCCCGCCCGCGTGGCCCTGGGAGCTGCCTTGTTGGCGCTGCTCTCGCATCGCGGGGGAGTCTGCCGCGTGGCATCCGGCTCTGGAACGCCTCAGCCCCAGCCTCCCTGTGGGACCCCGCAGGACCCCCCGCCACAGCTTCCCAGGCTGCAGCGCCACCTGGTGACCTCGCCAGGCCCTCCCGGTCCAGGTGAGGACAACGTGCCAACCCTCTAGAGAACGGTGCCACGTGGAGTAACTGGAACCCCTCGCACATTGCCAGGGGTGGGGACGTCACATGCTGCGGCCACTTGGCACATTGCTTGACAGTTATGTAAAAAAGTTAAGCGTCTATCTGTCCTTTAACTCAGGTCTATCTGTCCTAGAGTTCTACACCTACGTGTTTCATTAAAAACAATGTCCACAAAAAGCCTAGGCTCGAATATCCTTAAGAGCGTTTGTCACAGTAGCTCAAAACCAGAGACAGACCAGATGTCCTTCGACAGGTGGATGGATGAGCAAATTGTGGTGTATTCTCGTCAGGGAGCACCGCACCACAGGAAGAAATGAACTACGGATACACACTACAGGGAGCCCACCCTTTCCCCCCTTTCCTCCTTCCTCCTGTTTGGAACATGGATGTGATGACCGCGGCTCCAGCAGCCCTTCTGGACCACAAATTTGAAAGCTGCCTAGTGAGGACAGAGGGAAGTCTGGGGGGTGGAGGGGGCTTTGTGGAACTATTTCACAAGTCCTGGGCTGCCCACTCTGGACTCTTTTATTTCTTAAAAAAAAAAAAAAAAGATAAAAATCTGTGTGTTTCAGCCACGGCTAATTGGGATTTTATGTAACTTGCAGTTACACCCAACCCCAGGTGACATGGGTCGTGGAACATGGGGGTGAAGAGTTCGCATTCTGGAACAAACAGCCGGCCCGGCACCTGGGTTCGGCCACCTGCCAGCTTAGCCGACTGCGACTCATCCAGCTCCTTCGTCTCTGCTCCCTCATCGGGAAAATGGGCATCGTGGGGCTGCTTGCAAGGATCAGAGGAGCTGACAAAGGCAAAAATAATGCGCTTCGGAAAGGATTAAGCAGGAAGTTCTGTGAACAGTTCCTGGCACATAGCAAGTGCTGGCTAAGGGCAGGCCGTGTGTGTGTGTGTGTGTGTGTGTGTGTGTGTGTGTGTGTGTTTGAGAGAGAGTGCGCGCGCGCGCTGGTCTGGGCGATACCGTCGGTCCACTCGTCTGAGGAGAGTGCTCCCTGCAGGTGGCGGCTGTGTCCTTCTCATCTAACTTCCGAAAGCTTAGCCAGAGTCCGGCTCTGTCTGGGGCTCCCTTGGCTGCTCGGCTGCTGCCGGCCAAAGGGTGGCGATGCTCCCCAAGCTGTCCCAGGCCCCTGGGCCCTGCAGCCTTCCTCGCCTCTGTATTCCTTGTCATGCTCATGGCCTTTGGGTCCCCACCCCCCTCCAGGAAGAGAGGTGCCAGTAGGGCTGTCAGATTTTGCAAACACATATACAGGGCACCTAGTTAAATTTGAATTTCAGGTAAACAATGAGTGGTCTTTTAGTATATATACATCCTAAGTATTGTATTTTATCTGGCCACCCTCTTCCCTGGGTCCCCCATGCCCGACTGAGGTCTCTGTCATATTCTTCATCCCTATGCAGGTTCCACTGGCACGTGGGTCGAGGCGAGGGTTGTTTCCAGGGAAACCCCCAGCGTCCACCTCCCTCGTGGCCTCCATGACCTCCAGAGGCTGCCCCTTCCTCTGTCCTAGGACCTTCCTTTCCTCTGTTGGTCTGACGTACCACAGGTCTTCCAAGTTTCCAGATTATCTGTAAATTTCATACTGTGCGGCCTTCAGTTTCTTACAACTCAAAGCTGCCTTTTTGACATTCAAAAGCTAAGCCGAAGTTTTGACTCTCTTGTTCTCTTACCCCGTCCCTGTGGGCGGTTGTAGCTGGCGGGGCTGGAAGGCAAGACACGTGAGGAAACACGGCTCACGTGTTCACCTGCTCCCCAGGTGGAGGTCTCATGGAAATCTCCCCGCAGCCTCGCCATTATTCCTAACGACACTAATGCCGTTCTTTGTCTCCACGGCCGCTGGGCGGGGGGTCATTGTTGTCAGGCTGCTAGAGAACAGGTGTACCTGATCCATTCACATCCTCCTCCCCATCACCTGTCGGAAAACACAGCGCTCGGCTCTGGGTGCTGCTTCCCAGAGGGGACCGTCCTTGCGTCTGTTCTGTCAGCCGATGTCGAGTTCGTCGCTTCAGAGAATCCCCCGCGCGTCTCTGCCATGTGCTCAGGACCGAAACGAGACGACAGGAGGCTGCAGAGACTTTTGAAAAAAGGAGAAGCGCTTCACTGCACCTTCTGGCAGACACAGCTGCAGTGTCACCGAGTCCTCCTCAGCGAGCAGCGCTGCCGAGTGGGCTCAGGACGCGCGTAGCCCGGCCTCTGCAGATGTGTTCGGGAGGCGGAGGGGGGCCTGATACAAGGTTAGGGGCACGGCTCAAAGAACCTGCCAGACGGGAGGGGGACGAGGACTTAATGCTGACATCCTCGGCCATCAGACTAAAAATGCACCTATTTGTGTAAGACGCAGGCCTTAGTCACGGAAGAAAATGTGACGAGGAGAAGAGTCCTATACTTGGCAAACTTGCTGAGAATTCACACTTCCTGAATCAAAGCCACTGACATTTTTGGAAGAGCCAGATTTAATCAAGGCGTTTTTCGAAGGCTGAATCAGAAAGACATGAGGCTCGGCCGGCAGCATGAATCTTGATGACTCGTTGGAATTGCCTTTGCTGCGCAGCGTAGCTTTCCCTGAAAATGATGGGAAATTCGATTTCGTAAGAATTGAAGAGGAGGGCCTATTTTAATTCGTGTCATCAGGATCAAATTTGGAAAGAACACGTACGCCTGAGATGCCATGTTTGCCCCAATATGGAGCTGGAAATGTTTGAGTAATAAAGTGAGTCATGGTTCTGCCCCCTTGAGGATTGTAGGGTTTTTGGCCCCGAGGACTGTGGTTCAAATAAAACCCCATTTACAGGCCTGAAAGTGAGCTGCTCTGAGGACAAGGCCTGGAGGCCCCCATCTGTCTCTGTCTGACACTTGTCATGTCCGTCCCACCTGCTCAGTATTATTTGTCTGTCCCCTCACTAGAATGTGAGTCCACAAGAACAGGAGGTTTTCTTTTTTTTTCTTTTTTCTTTTTGACTTGCTTACTGCTATATCTCCAGCGTCTGGAACATTGTCAGATACGGGGTAGCTCTTGGCAGGTATTTACTCGAATGAATGAATGAATGAGTGAAAAGGCCTCTGAGGCCCTGCAAGACGCATCCTTTAGGTTATTAACGTGACTATTAGTGTCCACTTATTGAATGTGCTCTATCCTGTGTTCTACTGGCATGTTAAGCAGTTCGCGCACATGATCTTACTCGATCCTCTCAGTAAAGCTGTGTAGTCACTGTTTATGCCCCTGTTTAATCGATAAGAAAACTGAAGTTTTGAGTGAGTCATGAGAATGCATCCAAAGGAGGATAGTAATCCCCACTCAGTCTCTAGGAGTTTCAAAATGTAGGTTCTATTATTATTTGGATATGGCGAGGCCAACAGATTGGGAGGCAACTGCTATTGAGAAGGTAGTTTGTTATACTCACAGATCCCAAGGAAGGATTTTTTCTCCCTGCCACAAGGGGCTACTACGTGTGGAAGCCCAGGGGCTAGGCAGAGGCAGTGAGGAAAAACGTGGCCAGGAGCCTTTATCGTCCAGTCTGGGTGCTGGGTTATTGGTCTAGAAATGGCTAGTCGGAGTAATTTTGCAGATTCTGGGGTACATGGACTGTCCCTGTTTATCTGGTCCCTGGCCCTGGGCTGATTAGGATGCTAGATAATGATCTAGAGTGGGAGGGCCTGATAAAGGAAGTGGGGGTGGGTGGGGGGGGGTCTCTGGATTGGTTGGTTTGCATTTGAAAGGTGGGCTTCATTCAAGTCTAAGAATTCACTAGCCCTGGGAGTGACAATCCCTCCAGGGTCTGCAAGGCGCCAAGGCATCAAAGCACCAAAAATACAGAATAAAAAAATAAGATGAATACACCACTCAAGGTAAGACTTCTCTCCTGTGAAGGCCTGTGGTTGGCAGAGGTCTGCCTCAGGGGAGGAGTGGTATCTGCTTTCCCCTTGCCCACCTCTCCACCCCTTTGCAGGCTGCTGTTTGAGAGGCCGCCAAGGTTAGGTGGATGGAGGTAGGCTAGTAGGCGTTGCCTTGAAATGCCCAGTTCCACAGCCATCACCCCGGGAGGCCCTTGCCCTCCTCCCAACTGTCCCCTTTTTGACGACTTAACATGGACCACATCTGGTCCACAGGAGGCACCTCCATACCCTTGCTTTCCTGGGCAGGAGTATGACTCTCAGTCCCAGTTTTCCAACTATAGAGAATCCAAAAGAAGCCCGTGGATGTTCCCCTTGAAGTCCGCCCTCTCTGGGCCAGACGTGGTGGAGGCTGCACTCCATCCAACCCCTTGAGGCCCCTGCACAGTTTTCCCCAGAGAATTCCTCCTCATATTTAACCTCTTTCCACACTCTGACCTTGCTTCACATCCTTGATCCAGCCGAGGGTTCCCACTTCCTTGCCAAGTGTGCGTGTGGGGAGGCCGTGTCCCTGGTTCACTTGGCTGTCTAATGGTCAGCCTGGCGAAGCATCTTCTGACACTGAGGCCAGGAGGTCTGCTTTCACATCCTGCTAAACAAGCGGTCAAGATCGTGCACCTGCTCACAGTTTCCCTTCTTCCCGCTGCCTGGGTATTGGGAGCTTCAGGAATCATAGGGCAGAGTTCCACTTTGGAGTAGAATAGAACCGCAAGGAGCAAGGTGCTGTTTTCCATGAATTTATGGAGAAATAAATTACATTCAGGGCCTGTTAACACTTTTGTCTGCCCAGAGCTACCTGGAGGGGGGCCAGAGCTGCTAAGATGATACACACCTCCACCTGTCTTCCTTCTTCCTCTTCCCTCAACTTATTTGCTAAAACAAACAAACAAACAAACTTCATACACTTAGGTAAAGCCCCAGAGGGCTGGATGCGGCAGCCAGGTGGGGGCAGATGGTTGGAGAGATCTCTGGGCGCAAGAATCTTGGATGGAACTGATGTTTTACCTGTTTATCCCCAAGAATAACTAATGCCCACTTTGTTTTTAGGTTGAAAGTCTGTATTTAAATTCACAAACACAGATCTTCCTGTGTCTTTCTACCCAAGAGTTGTTGGGAGGAAGGATGAGTGGGGATTTGGAATAGATGTTTCAAAGACTTGCTGTCCCCGATAAGATGTATTTCCAAATAGTTCTTTTCTTTCCCAAAGCTCGTATGACTTAGACACACACACATACACACACACACACACACAATCTGGCATTCGATGTTTCTGAAACGCAGTCCAAGGCGGAACCTTAAACACATCTCAAGTTGTGATCGCAGTAGCAATGGGCTCCCACTGGGGTTGAGGTTCTGTAGGGCATTTCATGATAAATTTATCAAAGCCACGGGAGCCAGATCTTTATAAATAATTCTGGCTCCTTCATTACTTGTTCTTTGCCATCAGCCCATCGGGAGCAATTAGTTTCCACACAAAGGAGAGGCTTCCCATTTAGACAGTTACATTCACGGCACTTTCATTTTTATGAAGCCTTTATCTCCTCAATCTCCAGATTAATTTTTGCAGTGTTGGAGATATTTTATTTATGAAAACCCTGTAAAACAGCTGCGCTGCCCCTGAACCTAAGGACAGATCCATCCATTTTGGGGTCATCTCCTAATGAATTGCACTCTCACTGCTGGGCACTGTGCCGGGAAGGGGATGTAAAAAATGCAGACATGCCCCTGGACATGAGCTGGAGAAATGAACAGAGATGAAAGCAAAGAGTTCAGTGGGAACAGTGCTGTCGCAGGGGCCATGAAAAGCAGACACAGGACCTGGGAAGGATACCGAGAAGGGCTTCCAGAAAGAGTGTTTCGAGAGACAAGAACCTGGGCCCTGGGCCACCATGTAACAAGCCCCTCTGAGTCCCCTAATAAAATGAAAAATAAATGAGATCAGCCTTGAAAATTCCCTGAACAGACAAAACCAGTTTAGTCATATAAACAAAGTTTAGCTTAGGCCTGGATCCAGCAATTGACAGAAAGTCACAATGTCACTTCTGCTCTGATATATTGTTGAGAATAGTCATAAGGCCTGTCCATATTCAAGAGGCAGGGACGTAAACCTTTTTTTTTAAGGGGAAGAATGCCAAAAAATTTGTAGCCCTCTTAATCTGCCACACAGGAGCTCTGTGCCTTGCTTGCTTCCTAGCCCCAGCTCCAGCCCCAGTGAGGAGAAAGAACATAAGATTCCTAAATAGATTTGTAGGATCTGAGAGCAGATTGGTACCACTTTTGAGGCTGAGCTTGTGGAAATAGCAGGACCCTGAAAAGTGATGGCTGAGTAGTGTCGTATGCACAAGGATGGAGCATTAGATAGAGTCCCCTGAGTCCCAGCATGGTGTGGTAGCAGAGGCTGGGTCCCCTACATCCAGGATCTTGGAAGACACATGTAAAAGAATGGGCCCCAAAAGGTTGGCAGAGACCATCAAGGGTCGACTCAGTGGTGACTAGTGTGAAAGGACCTCTGAGGACCAGATGGGATGTTGGGCATCTCGCTGATGCAGTGTGGATACATGATGAGGAAAAATTGTATCATCAATCTCCCTACCCTCACCTTGATGCCTTGGGTTCATGAAGACCCCTAGAAGTTAGTCATGGCCCAAAGATAGCAAAATATTTCACAGATTGGGTTCCCCAGGCAGACGATGCTGAGATGGAGACTAGCTTGCAGGAAGGATGTTTATTAGGGTGTGTTCTCCAGATCAGCTGGAGAGGAGGGTCCGGAAGCAGGCGTGGGCAAAGGGAGAAGCTGAGCTGCAACGCGGTCTCCCTGGAGACCTCAGCCTAAAATCCGGGCAGCTCAGGAGCTGGGATGGACCTTCAGAAGTATCCCGAATCGAGGCGAGAGGGCAGGACCTGCACACCCCTGCACTGGTCAGGCGTTGGATGCAATGACGGGGAAAGGGGGCATAACCTTGGAAGAGGTGGCTCCCTTTGGCTGAGCCAGTCCTCAAAGTAGGTGACAACGGAGGGCTGTCTGCCGGCAGCTGAAGAAATAATTTCTTTTCTTTCTTTCTTTCTTTCTTTCTTTCTTTCTTTCTTTCTTTCTTTCTTTCTTTCTTTCTTTCTTTCTTTCTTTCTTAAAAAAGACCTTTATTAAAATACAGCTAACATACAATATTGTATTAGTTTCACGTGTACACCATAGCTGTTCAATATTTATATGCCTAAAGAAGTGATTAGCATAAGTCCCCCAGCTAAGTGGCACCGTACAACGCTATCGCGATATTATCGACTGTATTCCCTATGCTGGACATTACATCTTCGTGACTTATTTGTTTTATATACCTGGGAATTTGCTTATTTCCCTGAAGGTTGATCTGGAAGGCACATCCCAGAGTCTACCACAGAACTTACCGTACAAATTATATTGAGTCATAAAAGGGTGAAGACATTTAGGCATCTTGCCAACTGAATTTGAGTGATTCATGCCCCCAACATGTGAATTCCATGATTTCAAGAAGAGGGACCATAGGAGGTGTTATTCTGGTGGGAGAAGACTTACGGGCTTCCATGCGTCTTTGAGAAAGGGGGAAGGCCTCTCATCTCCCATTACATAAAACCTAAGACCCACACAGTCATTTGCCTATCAACTGCCAAATGTCAGGCAAGCCAAGGTCGGTGGTTCTGATTTTATTTTCCCCATTGAAAGGCTAGAGAGGCCCTTAAGACAAAAATTCCTTATTTCCTGGTTTTCCCAGTGCCATGAATCACATAAGGTAGGGGTGGGGGCTTTGACAACTGCCTCAGGCAGGACATGAGCCCTTGGCCTCCTGACATGTGAGATGTTTATCTTATGCAAGTAGCTGTTTAGAATTACATAATATGCTGTGTCTTGAACTCTTCAGATCTTCAAAATGGGGGAGGCTGATTTAGAGCAGTCAAGAGCTGAGTGTGAAGGTTGGACCGGCTGAACCCAGCCAGCAACATATTGTGGAAATGAAAGCTCCTGGATGCACAGGCGGAAACTTCGGGAATCTCTGACCAGAAAGGAAGAGAAAGGATTTCTTCTTGAGGGGACTATAGGTCCACTATAGACTTTCTGTGATAATGAGAATGTTCTGTTCTGCTCTGTGCAAGGTGGTGGCTACTGGGCACTTGACATGTGGCTAGTGTGACCAAGAAAGTGAATTTTGAATTGTCTTGGCTTTGGCCAGTGGCTATGGTACTGGACAATTGAGTCCAGTCTTGTCCTTGGATGTGGTTTGGGGAACAAGCAGCGGGGACATCACCTAAGAGCTTGAGAAAAAATTGAGACTATCAGGTCCCACTCCAGACCTGCATTTTGGCAAGATATCCCTGGAGATTTCTGTGTCCACCAAAGATGACTTTTAAGTGACCGACCCCGAAGCCTCCCATTCATCATCCTGTGATTCAATATGGAGGAGAATAGACAGAGCTTTGGAAAAGAATGGCAAGAGTCTGGGCTTCGGAGTGAGAGAACTGGGTTAGACGCAGGCGAGGTTCCGACGGGGTGGTTGTGAGTGGAGGTGAAGCCTGTGAAGCTGCCAGGGTGAAAACAGCCAAGTCCCTGCAGGGATTTCGATGTCAGCATCCAGGAGGAAAGCTGAGAATCTATCACAGGACCTGTCTTGCTTGCTCTGATCAGGAGAGCGAGCTCTGATCAGAGTCCTCCTGGATGCATTTCAGTGGCTGGGGACAGCTGAAAAGACCCACCTTCCCTCTCTCGCCAAATTCGGAATCCTTCCAGCTGCTTGGAAAATAACTTTCGTGCTTCTCTTTTGGATCAAACACGTTTTATTTTATCCTTTGGGACTTAGATGGTTTCTTTTCCTTTTTTCCATCCCCCCTTTCTTATTTGTACTTTAGTTCTAGCTGTCAAGGCCGTTCTGTCAACCCATTTCTACTTGTTTTAATTGCCACATGCATTTTTTTTTTTTTGAGAAAACTGAACGTTACTGTGATTTCTGTCCTCTCGCTGCCGCCTCCCCACTCGATTTGATGTCTGCCTTTTTCAAAAAGCATTTCTCACTTTTGTTCTTTCCCTTGGGGCTTTGTGGTTGTTCTCTCATTTTTACTTTCCCTGTGTTCTTGTTATTTATCTCTAAGAGCTAGTGAATTTATGTTAATAATACTTGCCCACGATGGAAAAAAAAAACGCTCAGCATCATTGCCCTCTTGTGTTCTCCTTGAGGCTGCCCTTTATCTCTGAGGAGAATTTTATGAACATGTCTGTTTCTCTAGGATCTCTTCATTAGCAACACAGCAAGGATTTCATTGTCCAAGCTGGGAGACAGGAACAGGGGAATGGCTGATGGCATTCACTGAGCGCCTCGGAGGGTATAGTACAGAGGTTTGGATAAGACGTTAAATCCCATCCTCTCTGTTCAGTAAGTATCCATCCTTTATTCGACACTCAATCCTTGATCTCCCACTGGGGGCCCTGAAGAAGTCTGAACCACAGTCTGGATCCCAGAAGCTCGCAAACAATTACAGTATCTCCTGGGGGCTGGGGCACAGGACGGGTAGGGTGACAAATGGAGATGTCAACCAGTCTGTGGGAGCCCAGTGGAAAGAGGGTCAATTATTCCTGTTTTCACTGGAAGAGAAGAGCTAGAGGATGGAGTCATGAGAGCCAAATATTTCTGTGGGAAGGCCTGGTAGAAGGGAATGGGGAAGGGCAAAGTTTAGGGAAAGGGATAAAATCAGATGATGGGAATAGAATGGGAGAAATGGGCAAGTCACTCAACAGGGGAGGTAGGTCCGTGTAGGACCCCGAAGGCCTTGGGAAGATCTCTACGGGAGACCCGAGAAGGTTTAAACCCTTATGTGGTGTGAGATGCCAATGTCTGGGGACAAAGTGCCCTGTTGGCTATGGAATGAACACACACCCCCTTCAGTGGAAAACTTCTCAAACCTTCATTAAGGGGTGTTTATTTTAGGGAAAAATAGGAAAGGGGGATTGAAAGCAAAGTCCCTGGAAATTGATGCATGGAATGATCAGTTTCTGAAAGCTAATCGGTCAAAACAGTACGAATGATGATAACTCTTCCCCGAATGCTTCTCTGGTGCCAGGCGTTTTTCTAACTATCCTGTTAACTCATTTTTGTCCTCACAGCAATGCAAGTTACGAGGCACTCAATTACTCAGTAATTACTGAGTGTCTGCCATGGATCGGGCACCCTTCCAAGTGCTGGGGACATAACAGTGAGCCACAAGGAGAAAAATCATTGCCCTTCTGGAGATGACATTCGAGTGGAGACTTTGAGGGAGATCATAATCAAATGTAATAAAAATACATAACATATTAGTCAAAAGTGCTATGGAGAAAAGTAAAGGTGGAAATAAAGAGAGACGGAGGAAGAGGGGTGAGGGAGGTCTAAGAAATAGGTATTATCATTATCACTATTGTACAGAGGAGGAAAAAGCTAACCACCAACGAATTCTCTAAAACACTGTCTGTCACATGCTTTAAATTATGTAGAGGACAATTCTAGGGAGCTGTTTTATCACAGCCTGAAATATGGTCTACTCTTTATTCTAAATAGAGTAAAAATGTTGGGGGAAAAGACACATTTCCCATTGGTTATGCCGTCCTGGACATCTAAGACAATGCAACACGTGCAATGCCCTGCCCTCCTGCTGTCTGGAGCAGTGCATTTTGCCACTTCACCAAGTTCCGACAGCTGGAGCGGATGTGTGAGAAAGGGCGGGGGATGGACAGACAGAGGCAGAGGCAGAGGCAGAGGCAGCGTGGACAGCGGGATCTTTCTTTTTAAAAAGCTCCCAGATGGTTCTGCAGCTTCAGGACTAGACCTCAGGAAGAATAGGCACCATTCATTGACTGTCCGCTGTGCGGCACTTAGCTGCGATGGCTGGATGAATGAAGGCCCCTGAGGGGAGGCGGAAGAAACATTAAGGTGGTTGTTGCTAGGATGCATGGGAGGCTCTGGATTTGCTGAGAGGGACGGAGAAGCCGAGAGGAGGAGTGGAGTCCGCTAGGCCACAGGGAGAGGCTAAGGAGGTGAGTTTGGGGGGCGGGGTAGAGGAAGGACAGACGCGGCAAAAGGAATGAGGTAAAGAGTTGAGAGAGGCAGGGTTGTCTACCGAGAACAGTTAAATAAATGCTGTGATTGCAACCCAACTCTCCGCCCGGCTCCCAAATTATCGATAAAATCTATATTCATCACCAACGCTTGGGAGATTGCTCAACTTTAAATTATAGAATATTTCAAACCTATTCAAAGTCAGGGGGATAAGTATCATGAACCCCAAAGTACCACATAGCAACTATGTTCAACAATGGTCAATATCAATACCCTCTCCCTCCACTCTCAGATATTTTTTGGAGCAAATCCCTGTAATTAACATTTTTTACACATAAATATTTCAGTGTTTATCTAAAAAAGGTCAAGATTTCTCTTTAAAACCATAACCACAATTCCATTGTTGCATCTTAAAGTTAGTAATTGCTTATTATTCACAGTCAGCATTCAGATTTTTCTGATCGCTTCAAATTTATTTTAGAGTTGGTTCATTTCAGTCAAGATCCAAATAAGGTCCCTGCATTCCAATTGATTGACATATGTCTTTTGATCGGTAGGTTCCCTTCCTTTGCTCTCTTTGATTTCTTGCAACTTGTGCATTAAGGTTGTTCACCTGTAGAATTTCTCATGGTCTGGGTTGTGATGATTGCATTTCCATAGTGACACATAACAAGTTCCTCTGTTTCCTGTATTTCTTGAAAATTGGTGGTTTGATAGAAAGAAGCTTGACCAGATTCTAGTTCAATGTTTTTAGCCAGATTACTTTGCACGGTGCTGTTTTCTCTCCAAAGACACATACTGTCTGGTCTCTCTGATTTTGAACTGTGAGCAGCCATCGATGGTCACTACCCAACGCCATTAGTTCCTTAGTGGTTGCAAACTGGTAATGTTCTAATTCCATATGCCTTCTTCATCTATTAGCTAAAATTCTTCTATAATTCTTCCTCTCAGCTTTTTGGTTTCCTTGATTTAGAGCATGCACAGAAAAAGCATGATGCATGCTTCTTTCCTTTTATTAATTGTTCAAAACAATGCGTAGGTGCTCTAGTACTTTTGTGGACGACAAAGAGTTGAACTTGACCTCTGCAGAGGGGGAGGGTGGAACCCTCAAACTCTCTAGCTTTGCATGAGAGGTGTTAATACACCCATTTGTATAGATGAGGACCTGGAGACTCAGAGATGGCATGAGTTAGTCAATGGAGGAGCCAGGATTTTATCTCAGGTCTGTCTGGCTGCAGAGATCAAACTCTATTGCTCAGCAAACCCCTTTTCACAGGGCCCTGGAAATTCATCTAAACCTGGGATCGGGCTGGCAGAAGCCCCTTCCCACTCTGGCATGCTAGAAATCAACATTCTATAATCCAGAAAAATGACATATGTATCCTTGAGGCCTAAAATAATTCTACCTAAAGTTGTATCTAGTCACAATTATAATATGGAATCGGTTGATTTCAGAATACTTGTGTTGTTAAACCATTTCCCCAGATTTGGGCCTTGAGCTAGGCTGCTTTAATCGGATTAACATAATTCACTTATTGTAATATGACACGATATGGCATCACGATGTGTAAGTCTGTGGTACGTGATGAACATCACTGGTACATGTAAGTGAAGGAATCTTGTATCAGAAGGTGTTTCTTTATAAAGGAGCCTGGGAGAAGCTGAGGATTAACCGTAGGAACGAAGAGATTTACTGAAATGAAAAGGCCAACATTAGGTCATAAGGAACATTTGTATAGTGACATTGCTCATTTCATTGGTAGCTGCATGAGGAACCATTGAAATATCCAGTGAGTCAGTGAAGATCATGCACCAGAGCTCCTTCTGTTGTAGGTGACCCAAACTGGTTTAAGCATGGGCGTACAGGGTTTATTTGCTAACCTGTTCAGGTACAGATGTGATAAGACTTCAGGACTCAAATGCCGTGTTCAAGACCTGGCTTCTCTCTTCGTACGTGGGCCCTGCTGACTTCGCGTTGGGTCCATTCTCACAAAACTCTCCCCTATGGTCCCAAGATGGCAACCGCCAGCTTCTCGCTGATGCGGCTATAGCCTTTCTGTATCATATTGAGGGGAAAGAAACAGTGAAAGTCTCTCCTTTCATTTCCATTGTCTTATTGGTCCCGAATGGGTCTATGTGTCTTTCCTTGAACCAATCACTATAGCCAGGAATACAGGGTGCACTTCTTAGCTTGGCCCTAGGTCAATGCTCCAATCTTGAGCACAGGGGCTAAAAGTATGTGGATCCTGAAAGAAATGTGTGACATTATCAGGAGAAGTGTGATTGTATGTTAGGAAGCAAACCCAGCAGCATTTCATCTGAGTTTTATCCAGGACTCTCTGAGAAGTGGCTCAGGGGTCTATGGATTACCTGAAATTGTAGGTACAAATTCATGTTTATGTCCATTTATCAGGGAAAGGGGAGATGGCTTTGATTAGATTATCAAAGGCCACTTAAAGACTTGGCTCTTCTGAGATAATGGTAGATATTGAACCAGACCGAACTGTATTTTTTTTTTTTTAAACCAAGACTTCATATATTTGTACTGTCTTCTTGAATGCTTGAATAAGGTGTGGAATTTGCATTTCAGCTGACATTTCTCAAATGCTGGTGAATTCACTGTGATTACAAAAGATAGTAAAAACTGACTGTTATTTCATTTATATTGTTCTTTCAGGTTCTAGAAATTTTAGAACCCTTTTTTTCTCTCCCAAGAAAGCCTTACGTTCGAGGCCACAACGGAGGTTGCTACTCCGAGCTCTGTCGCAGGGGGCAAGCTCAGTCCCTTCTGGGGATTCGGCCACCGCCTGCACTCTGCAGAATCTGCCTCAGCAGCCCCCGTGTGCCAGGGATGGAGAGCTGTTCACTCTGGGTGAGGAAAGGCCCTTTGCGAGTTATTTCCCTATAATGAGCCTAAGTCCTCACACAGGCTTATATTTTTCTGCTAATCCCAGGCCTGGGCCCAGTGTGTGTGCTGTTGACCCAGATAATGTTAGCCCTCTGGCTGATATAGTGGCAGATGAGCAAACATTGGGCGGCTGGCAGAATCTCCGACTTCCTGAGCCGCCACGATCTCAGATTCATTGAAGTTTAAAGACACAGAGACCTACCACCCTTGCCCTTTGCGTGCGCCAGGAGATGGGGTTATTGGGTTAAGTAGCCACCCCTCATTTCCCCCTCCCACTTTCGCTTTGGATTTTCATCAGGTTCAGAGCCTGACTTGGATTTTGCTCTTTTTCCCATCTGGAGAATGCACAGGCCAGCCCAGGGGGTGCTTAGATACCAATGTCCACACAAATCACCTAGGGATCCTGTTCAAATAGAGCATTTCTAACTGGCTCCCAGTGGTACCGATGTCCGTCCTAGGTCCACCCATCTAAAAGAAAGGGGCTAATCCCCTCAAGACCCATCCATGAAGGTATTATGCTAAGTGAAATAAGTCAGACAGAAAAGGATGACTACTGTATGATTTCATTCCTATGTGGAATATAAACACCATCACCCAAAGGATGAATTAATAAAACAAAACTAAAACAAACTCAAGGATACAGACAACAGAATGGTGCTTACCAGAGGGGAAGGGGGTTGCGGGGAGGGTGACTTGGGTAAAAGGGGTGAAATATATGGTAATGGAAAAAAACCAGACTTTTGGGGGTGAACATGCAATAGTGGATACAGAGATTGAATTATACTGTCGTACTCCTGAAATTTATATAATGTTATTAACCAATGTTATCTCAATAAATTTAATTACAAATTATAAATAAATAAACAATAAATAAATAAATGCAAGAGTTAGGCCAATGGCTTTCGACCTTGGCTGTACATTCGAGTCACTGGGGAGCTGGAGAAATACCGAGGCCTGGGTTCCACTTGGCCAGGGTGTGACTCTGGGTGATTCTGATGTGCAGCCAGGGTTAGAACCTCTGGGCTTAACCCCAACCTTCAGCCTCTGCCTGCTGGCTCCTTCTCACTGCCCGTCTGGCCTGCTCACGCCACCTCTGCACTGCGCTCCTGGACAACCCCCTCCCTTTTCCTGGGCATTCATGGAGAGCTTCCCCTGGACTAGAACTTTCCCCACAAACAGGTGACAAGTCAGCACTGCTTCTCTGCCCCTGTTGCAGGCAGAGAAGCTGAGGTTTGCAGAGTGAAGGATCTTGTCCCCGGTCACGTGGCTGGTAAGGAGCAGCGTCGGGAACCACCCAGGCTCTCTGTCTCTGGAGCACAAAAGCATCAGACCATGGGCTTAGGAGGATGGCCTGTGGGGTCAGATAGATGTGGGACCCACCACTTACTGTCTGTGTGACCTCGGCAGGTCACCCGGACCCTGCAGGCGTTAGGTCCCCCCTTGGTAAGATGGGGTGAGAGGAGTACCCACTTCTCAGGGCTATCAAGAGCATAAAACGAGGTGACCTGGATAAGCCATGCCCCCAGAGCTCGGGACACAGGGAAGGTTATTGCCATCTCGATACCAGGCGGCATCTCTACAGCACTTCCCACGTCCTGGGCACAGGTTCTGGACCATAACTCACCCCTTCTGTGCTCACATCCGCTCTCCCCGTGGAAAGCAAGTTCCTCCAAGGAAAAAAGGTACAAGTGCGAAATGCTCGTGAGCGTGATTTTTTTTTTTTTTTTTTTTTTTTTTTTTTGATATCTGGCCTCAACCAGGTCTCCTTCGCGCCGAGGGTCCAGCAGCGGGAGGTTGTGGATTCACAGTGTCTGCCCACTGATGGACTTTATCGTATGTTAGTCAATGGAAAATAATCGCGTCGGAAACAGAACTGCCACATAAACATATGTAATTGCTCTGTCGGAGTCATTCGTTGACTTCCGTTCACGCAGAACCTGTGGCGTGAAGACCACTCAGCTGGAAACCTCCGGACCTCAGGTGGGGGTGGTCCTGCTGTTCGTTTCCCTTGGGGTGGGGGAGTGAGAGCTGAGGAGGCGTGGGCTCCATCTCACGTGTAATCTATGTATTCAAGTAGCTACTTTTAGAGGCTCCAGAACCAGAACTTGCCCAGTTTTAACACCTGAAGCCCTGCATCCCTTGGGTCCCCTTGGTCCCAGACAAATGGGGACAGTTGGTCACCCTGCCACAACTAGGCAGGCCTGGGGTGACGGCCTTCCCTTTCACAAACCTGCCGGCTGCGTGCCTTTGGGCCTCCCTTCCTTCTGGAGGGCCCTTTGGTTCCTGCTGGTTTTTCTCATCCCCTTTGTGACCTGGGCTCATAAGCCTCCTGGACCAGAACGGTGGTGTGCCTCCCGCCATGCCCGGTCCTGCGGGTCGTGATGAGTCCCCCGCCTGCTCCCTGCTCAGCGTTTCTCTCGGCACAGCCTGACGTCTTTCTCCTTCCATTCCGGGGCATTGTGGGTAGCTGAGGGAGGCTTTGTCCTGACACGGGGAACAAGAAGAGCGCTCACAAAAGGAAACTCTGCCGCTTCCCTCCCCGCTCCTCGAGGATGTGAGCAAAACCCGTACACAAAAGTGAGGCTGTTTTCTTTCTGATACCATGTCAGAGGAAGTGGAACGTTTTTAAATTAGAAAAGCAACACCACGGCTGAAAACGCTTGGATTTGAAAATAAACACGGGGCGGATTCACACAAATCCCTTGACTCAGTTAGAGGTACGCCCAGCGGCAAGCACAGTACGTGACTAAAGCCGGCCGTGCTCCCGAGCTTTGCGCTTCTTGCATAAGAAGTCTGGAGGTGGACAGCTGCCGATGCTGACTCAAGGACCACTGCTGTCAGGCTCTGAGGTGGCATCGATGCCATCCTCTAGGTCCCCTCATGTTAAAAAATGGCACCAGCAGCTCCAAACATTGCGTAGCTGAGTTCAAAGAGGAAGCTGGCGACCTAGAGCAGGGCATCTCTTCTTTTTCCTCTTGCCCAGGGGAAAATCATCCCCAAAGTCTCCTCTCCTCAGTACACTTCTCCTTATGCCCCACTGGCCAAAGCTGGGTCATACACCCACCCACAGGCTGGGGGCAGGTCCCACCTTCTTTGCAGTCCATGGGATTTTTTAGGGCGGGGTGGCTTTGGCTGGATGACCAAAAATGTATTTCCAGCCCTCTTTCTATGGGTCTCAGAAGCCCTGAGTTCTGGGCCTGGTCTTGTTTCCATCTTGCTCAGGTATGAATGATGTAATAAACTGGACGCATTATGCACGAGCCCCAATGTGGCCCCATTGGGCCACCTACAAAGGAAGCAAGGAAGGTGAGCTGGCAATGAGGGCTCTGCATGAGTTTGCTGTTTACTAGGGGTTCTACGGCAAAAAACAATTGTGAATGCAGGTAAAGTAGATCATTTCAAAGGGAACTTCTACCTCGGATGTTTCTGAGTGTCACAGGATTGGTTGGCCAACATCTTATCTTGTCTCCAGGCTGGTTTTTTTTTTTTTTTTTTTTTTTTTTTTTTTTTTTTTTGCAGACACAGATATAGATGCAGATATTGACACAGATACAAATGTAATTATAGATCGTGTTATCTGGTCATGCCTACAGAGCAGATGGAGATCCATCTGTTGGGGAAGGATCAGGAGAAGTCCAGCTAGAGCCAAGGGTTGGGGCAAACTGAGGGGCAAGTGAGGGTAAGTGAGGCTCAGGGGTTCAGGGCTGGCTCCCTAGTTTAGAGTCAGAATGGCTGGGCCAGGCCCCAGTTTGGGATTCCTGGCTCCTACGAGGGACTCAGGCTTCAAGCAGCCAAACCTTTCTCATGGTTGGATTATAGTTGACAAATGATTCTGTAGAAACCCAAAACTGTAATGGAATAGCTGGCAAGGTCCTCCTCATGCACACAGAGGCATTTTGGTGCCAACAGCATCAAATATATTTACGTGTCTTCCTCTTGTAGGAGGAGAGATACCAGCAGCTTTGCTGGAGGACTTGGGACCAAGGCGGTGAATGATTGACGTTTTCCCCTGGATATTTAGGCCCGGGGAATGGCAGATGAGCAGCCAGTGGTCCCGCCCTTTGGTATTTCCTGGGAAAACTTGGAGTTGGGAGGTCAGCATGGTGGTCATGAAACAGCATTCGTTTATGGCTTTGTTAAATGCTTTGCCTTTATAACTCAGGATATTAGTCTACTTACCCTGAGAGCTTTGAGGCAAAACCTTTCCTCAAATCTAGGTTGTCCTGTCTAGGAACACTTTGCTCTCCTCTCCTAGCAGCATCCTCCTCTCGTTTTGTTTTTTTTCCTGATCAAACTGTGTCATATGAATTGGTGTTCCAGAATGCCACGGGCCGGAGAAGGACAAGGTTAGCAGTTTTTCTCACCTTCTTTTCTCTCCTCCTTCCTTCCCTTCACTTCCTCCTCCTCCTCCTCCTCCTCCTCCTCCTCCTCCTCTTCCCCTTCCCACCCCTTCTTCTCCTCTTCCTTATACTAATGTTAAAAGCACTATTTATTGAGCAGCTACGATGTGGCAGACGCTACGCTAAGCATTTTACATATATTTATCTCAATCCTTCCAACAAACCTATGAGATAGATTTTGTTATTCTAATTTTACAGCTAAAGAACTGAAGCTAAAGAAAATAAATTTTGTTCTCAAGGTCACACAGCTAGCGAGTAGTAGAGCTAGGACTGTCTGACTTTAAAACCCCAGTTCTTTTTTACAGTCTTTAAAAAAAAAAATTAGCTTATTTTTCAAGTTAATGAACCCTTGTAGGCCCCTCGTCAGGTTTTCTGGCTAAAAGTATCCACCACTCCTGCTGCATGTCTTTCTCTCAATATGTACACGCTCTTCTTTTTTGCCAAACAATGTGGAAGTCGACTGCAAATGTCATGACATTTTATCCCCAAATATTTCAGTTTGATTCTCCCAACAACAAGGACAGTTACCTTCCTAACCTCAATATCATTAGCACCTCTAAGAAGATCAGATCTCGGTTACACCATCCAACACACAGTTCATGCTCAAATGACCTTCGAATGTCCTTCAGAGCGACATTTTCATCCAGTCAAGATTTATAAACTGCCTTTGGCTGTTTACAAACTTCAGTCTCTGGAAGTCAAGCACAGTCCCTGACTTCCCTCCATTCTCTGTGATCCTGAATCCTTTGGAGATGTCGGGACCATCAGTCTTCAGAACATCCATGTTCTTGAGTTTGTTTATCTGTCACTTTATCATTATTTAGTTTTAAAATTTCTGGTAAGAATGCTTAAGATGATGTTGTACAGTTTCTTTTGGCATCAGGTGCCAAAATGTCACATAATGTCAGACCACTAGCAGCTGCAGGATCAACCCTTGTGGTGACACAATGGTCTCAGAAGCTTCAGTATTTTCCTTGCGGCCTCAGAGACAGTGGGATTAGTCTCTTTTGCAGTAGTTTCTATTAAAATCCTAGGCTTCTCTCTGATTGGTCCAGCTTAGGTCACTTGATCATTCCTGAACCAGTCGCTGTGCCCAGAGGAATGTGGTGTGCTGATTGGTTTAGGCCTGGTCATGTGCTCCATCCTGGAGTTACCTGTAGACCACAAGAAAGTGAGAAATGGGCTAACCGGTTTGAAAATCTAGTGTGTTCTCACTGAGGAGGAGTATGAATCTCTACCTCACAGAGGTTGGGGCACTCTCTGTAATGACAGGGACAGACTTGTCCCCAGGAGATGCGGATTTAGCACAAAACAAGTGGCAGAATCTTATCTCTTAATACTACTGTTTGGACTTATGGCTTTGAGGCTGGTTCAGTCTGATTTCCGTGCACATTAAGCTTTTATTTTCTCTTCCCCTTGACTCATTTCATTTTATTTTTCATGTTTGTCTCTTCTCCACTAGCCAAGCAATTTCTTTAAGCTTTAAGGGCAGAGGCTGTGTCTGGTTCTTCCCTGGGGCCCACCCAGGACCTAGTGCACAGTCTGTATTTGGTAACTGCTCTTTTAATGGTTGAATGAATATGGAAAAATGAAGGCATAGGATGTCCTGATCTGATAGGACAGGGAGATCAGTGTCTGGCTAAAAATCATTATTTAACTTGACAGGTCAATCGTTGGTTATCTGTACAAATCTAAGAACTTTTTCCTAATTTTTAAAACAAATAGGTTCCAGAAAGTTCTAATAAGATTCATGCTGCCAAGTTGCACAAAACTGTTTAATGGGGGCATATTGTGTGATTGTGTGTGTATGTTTGTGTGTGTGTATGTAAAACTCCCAGCATGAGAGCAATTTTTCAAATACTACTTTCTGCTCTGCCATTAAATCCTTTAAAAATATTTTGTTTAATTTTTTGAAAAGGTAATTTATTTACTTATTTTGAAATCATTTTCAAGTACTGCTATAAACTTCTTAGGTATTTTTTTTTGTATACATAACAAGCAAACATGCATTACCATTTTGCAAAAATTATAGCATACCAAGATACTAATATGAGCCTCCTTTTTCTCATTTAACACTATTTCATAAATATCTTTCCATATTAGTATGTAAAAAATTTAGACGGTGCTCCAGTCAGCAACTCAAATCTACGAAAAGACCATCTCTAAAGATTGTTGAGGAAATGTGTGTTTCTGGGTTTACGTTTCAGTGTTCAGGCCTGGTGTTTTCTCCTCTACTTCATCACTTCCGATTGATCAACTAATCACCAGTCATAACCAAGTCGACCAGAAGGACTTCTGTGTTTTCAAAAGGACAACGTTATCTTCAGTCATTTCGACATCTCTTAACTTTTTTGAGTTAGGAAGGATCTTAAAGATCACCAGTTCTGACGCCCTCCTGTCACGAATGAGTTTGCCGAGGCTCCCAGAGAGATGTCTTTGACCATGGCCTCATTGTGAGTAAAGGAGCAAAACGAGGGCTTCTCCCGCTGCTCCGCACCAGGAGGCGGTTCTGCGGGGGCCAGAAGAATGCTGTGGTAGGCAGAAAAATGTTCCCCGAAGACGTCCATGACTTTACACTTGGAACCTCCGAATATATTATTGTCATGGCAAGAGGGACTTTGCAGATGTGGTTAAGGTTAAGGACCTCAAGACGTGGAGATTACCTCGGATAGTCTGGGTGAGCCAGTCTAATCACATGAGTCCTTAAAAGCGGGAGAGGAGGCAGAAGGCAGGTTGGAGAGGCACGACAATGCAAGAGGCAGAAGATAGTCAAAACATGAGAAGTTCCGATCTATCCTTCAAAGATGGAGGCGAGGAGTTAGAACCAAGAAATGCCGACGGCCCCTAGCAGTGGGAATGGCCCTCAGGGACAGTCAGCAGGGAAACAGGATCCTCCCGCTACTAAGAACTGGATTCTGCCAATAACCTGAATGGCCAAAGGAATGGATCCTCCTTGACGGCCCCCAGGAAGAAGTACGGCCCCGCTGGCACCTTGATTTTAGGCCGGCGAGACTCACGTCAGACTTCAGACCTATAGAACTTTAAAAATAAATTTGCGTTGTTTAAGCTGCTGAGTTTGAGGCAACTTGTTAGAGAAGCAATAGAAGCTCCCTGCTTCAGAATATTCTGGTGCATAGCAACTGATGTCATAGAAAAGGTTCTAGAAAAGCGGGCCGTGGAGAAGGACTTGTGGTTTGGAAGCGCTTGGGTGAAGGCAAATGGGTTGTCAAGGAGGTGGCATCTGAAAAATCCAGGGGACTGAGTGGAAGGAGAGCAACTTTCCTGTAAGGAACATGAAAACTGCCATGTGGCTGTTCCTCCCCTCCCCCGGGGGACTGATGGCAGGTATACGGTGGGGCAGGACCTGGGACATGTGTGATGACACCCAGCTGCAGGAGACACCCATCAGCGAGTTCCCTTATTGCTCATCCCATGACAGTTCTGTTGGGAAGCGTAGGTTTTTGTTCATTTATTCATTCGAGAGAGATTCATTGAGCACCTACTATGCACCAGGCTGTGTTCACAGTTCTGAGGATAAAGCAGAGAACAAAACCGATGGTGCTTACACCCTGGTAATGGGAGATAGACAAGTGAGCAGATAAATGAACGAGGTAATTTCTGAAACCGACTTATCTTGTGAACAAAACCCGCGATTTTCTGCGACGGGGCAGCGCTCAGGGGATCCTATTTGAGTGGCGTGCTCGTCTGAGCTGAGACTATGACCAGAAAGAGCAAGCCACGTGGTGGTGGCCGGGAATCACGTTTCTGGCAGAAAAAAAAAAAAACAGCGTGTGAGAAGGACCTGCGGTGGGAAAGAGATTGGTACTTCCAAAGAAAAATGAAGGTGAACGAGGGACTGAACTGGTGCTCAGACCAGGAAGGGTTTTGTTGGCCAGGTTGAGAATTTGCGATCTTTTTTGAAGTACGAGGGGGCTCTGTTGGAGACGTGTGATGGTACATGTTTTTAAGGCCTTTCCAGCCGCCGTGTGGGGTATAGGAGAACAGTTAGGAAACCTCTACAGGAGTCAGATATGGCGGATATCTGGGCTAGCATGGTGTGGAAATGGCGAGAGGGGAACAGGTTTTGGAAGAGCGGTGGACGGGGCTCCTGGCTGCTGGGGAAGAGAGAAGGAGAGAGCACTCAGTAGGCCTTTTATGAGTTGAGATGGGGCCCGCCCTCTCTGGGAGGCAGACACTGCCTGAAAATGTTGTTTGCTCTGTTGGGCAATGTAAACACGGACTTCTCTCACATACACTGAAATTCAGTTATTAAGCTTGGGCGTGGAGTGCATCGGAACTTGGAAAAATAAGTGTCTGCAAGAGATTTGCACGATTAACTCATTTGTTTTTTAAATCAATGAATTAGGCGAGTATTACTTTCACCTCTACTCTAGTTGAGGAAACTGAGGCACAGAGAGGCTGAGAAACTATCGTAGATCACTCCTGGGATCACTAAGATTCCAGCTACTGAGAGGATAAAACTGGGCTTTGGATCCAGGCAACCCAACTCCCAAGTCCGAGTGCTTAAATGCTGGGCCCTCCCTGACAATGTGTTTGGTGTGCTGGTCACCTCTGTAACTGATCATGTAGGCTGAGCATTTAAATTAATGTTCGAAAGTGCAAGTCACTTTCACGAATATACAAGTCACACATTTAGGTCATTTGTTCTCAACAGGGGGCAATTTTGTCCCCCCATGAGACATGTGGCAAAGTTTGGACACATTTTTGTCTGTCACAACTGAGGGGGCAAAGTTATTGGCACCTAGAGTCCAGGAGTGCTCCTAAACAATCAACCTCCAATGCACAGGGCAGCCCCCAGAACACAGAATTTTCCAGCCCAAGTGCCAAGTTTGAGAACCCCCAGCGTAGATGTGCATACACCTGTGAGTGATGACAAACAGGAAGGGGGAATTGATTGTCCAATTGATATATATTCATTTAGGGGTTACAGGGCATGCCAGGAAGAAGATGTATTATAATTTCCAATTGCACATTCTAGTCTGAGGGATGGGACATAGCACAAAACAGGACAATCACCGGCTAGGCATTCTGGAAGCGATTCAGAGAGGAGATGTTCTTGGAGGATTGCATCGGGCTTCAAGGAGGTGGCACTTGGGCTGGAGACCTGCAGACGGAGCAACATGTATGTGAGGAAAGGCGTGGTAGGGATCTGTGCATTGGTAATAACCGCGTGTGAAGACACCACGGTAAGAATTAACAGGAGCTTGGGCATTGGGGGTGTGGCGTGTGGAGGTGCAGGGAGAGGCACGGAGAGGAAGCGACATGGGAATTCGGAGTTGACTGATCTGACTCCTCCTGCTGGAGGGAGGCCAGGTGAGGCAAGATCATGGAGCTTAGAGAACAAAGTGTGGGTTTGCTGTGGTAAGGAATAGGAAAGCAGCAGCGTTCTCAAAGTGACACTTTCTAAGTGCTTTGGGGGCATTTCTCAGTCATGGCAGAAAACGCCACTTGAAGGAGTTGGCATGGAGGAGTGGGGACCAAGAGGCTGGGCTGTGACTTAGCTCGCGGGGATGACAAGGGCTGAAGTGGCGGTGATGAGTTTAGTTGGTGACAGCAGAAACGGAGAAGGTTAAACTCAGGAGTCAATTCTCTGAGCGCCCCACAAGTTATCCCCCTTACCTTTTACGGATGAGGAAACAGAGGCACCGCGAGGCTAAGCGACTTGTCTGCTGTTGCTGACGGTGACCCCGTGAACAGGCAGCAGGTCTGGGCTGGACCAGGGTTCGTCTTCTCGCATGGACGGTGAGCTTGGTTTGTCAGAGTCGGAGGACTAGGTTTTGTAAAGGATAAGACCACAGCCCAGTATATTCTGGGACAAAAGGCAACGGCGGAAATCATTCAGCATGACAGTGGTGGCCGTACTCGAGTGGTGGTGCCGTGAAGAATTTTTCCCTTGGCCTTTCTGTTTTCCAAAATGTGTTTAATGAGTAAGGTCTACTTCCACAATAAAGGCGAAGAAAGGATTTGAGCATCTGCATCTATTACAAAATAGAAACGAGTGAGAAGAAAACCAAGGAGAAGCCATTGAGTGTTACTGAAGGAAAAGTGTGTGCGTGCGTGTGTGCGTGTGTGTGTGTGTGTGTGTGTGTGTGTGTGTGTGTGTTAGGGGGGCGGGGAGACCTTCAAAAGAGTGATTTCCTTAGAAAACACGAGGTCGGGAAGAGGAGGAGAGACAGAGGGCCTCGGGTATCTTGGGTTTGTGTAACTAGACGTGGAGAATTAGGAGCGGGGAGAAGTATCGGGGATAAGCCAGGCAGGACTCCCACTTTTCTGCACACACTGAATTGCACCCCCCTTCCCCCCAGGGCACTTCTTTTCCTTCCGAGGAACCAGCGTCCCTACGACCTAGGTAGAAATTACCTGTGACTCCACCGGCTCACCTGGCCGCTATTGCCCAGAGCCGCCAGGGGAGAAGATGAAGGCGTCCGTGGTCCTCTCCCTCATTGGCTACCTGGTGGTTCCGAGCGGTGCTGTCATCCTGGGGCGCTGTGTGGTGGCAAGAAGGCTCCACAGAGGAGGCCTGAGTAATTTTGAGGGCTACAGCCTTGAAAACTGTGAGTAGGCCCCTCTCAGCCCTCTCTGTCCTCGCCTCCTTTCCCACGTCCTCCGCCCAGGCACCCCCTAACAACAGCCCTCCTCCGAGCCACGCGCCTCACTTCCTGTTCCATCTTAGGGGTGTGCCTGGCTTACTTTGAGAGCAAGTTCAACCCCGTGGCTGTCTACGAGAACCTGCGTGGTTCCTACACAGGCTTCGGCCTCTTTCAGATTCGCGACACTGACTGGTGTGACAAGGGCAAGAATCTCTGCCACACGGCCTGCTCCGGTATGTCCCCTCCCTGCGTTCCACACTGGGGCACTGGGGACCACGGCACTGAGCTCGGAGTTCTGCCTTCCCAAGGGCCAGAGTTTACAAGGTTGGGGCAGGGAGGAGGAGGGCGGGAAGAGGCTGGGCGGAGCCAAATCCAAGGTGGGACCCGAAGAGGCCGCATGCTGCCCTGCGGGGTACGCGGGGAGAAAGGGCGGCGGTGAGCCAGGCACAGAGGCTTGGGTTGGAGCTTTGGGGACCCACATCCAGATGGGCGGAGAAAGCGTCGGGACCTTGCAAGGGGGCGGGGACCAAGGGGGCGGGGACCAAGGGGCCGACCTCAGAGCCCATCCGCTCCCAAAGGGTAAGGTAGACAGCTCCCGTTGGGCCTGATTTTTCTCACCCTTGGCTACCACACTCTTCCTCCAAAGGGATCAGAAGCTGCCATGGTGACAGGCAGAAGTGGTCACTGGGAGGAGACGGGAGGGGCTGACCCAAGGGGAGCTTGGCTTGCTGCTTTTAAGAGGTTCCACATACTTGTGGTCAAGAGGAGGCGGAGCTCAAGACTCACCCCGTGAGCGTTTGCAGAGCACCTACTACGTGCCAGAGGACCGGCGTGTGATCCCCAGGTTGGGGGGGTCTCATGGGTGGAGCGCCGCCATCAGGGTGGGCGCCGTCTTCGTCTCCTGCCCCTTGACGGGTCTCCGGCAGTAGGGTTGTGGAGAAAAGCAGCAGAAGGGAAGGGGACGGAAGTGGAAAGGCGTGTTGGACAAAGCTGGACGCAGCCAAGGATTTGGGGTCCTGTTTGGGGAAAGTGAGAGGCTACAGCGCAGGCAAGGAGGAGGGTGTTCCTGTAGTCCCTGGGGGCAGGTGTCGGTTTCCACCTTCCAAGGAGGGAATGGAAGGACGAATCCAGAGACATGTTCGTTCCTCAGAGGCACCTCTGGGCCCTCTTATATTCTGTTTCTTCTGCCTGGAACAATTTTTTCCTCTGCGACTCCCTCAACCCCCTTCCCTTAGATGTCAGTCGGCCCAATGACCCTTTCCTGACCCTTTGCATCTGAATTAGGTGCCCCCGCTCAACACTCCCACATCAAGCTGCATCCCCAGCTTCCTGGGCATCCTTTGCTTTATAATCATCTGTAATCTTTACCCTCTTGCAGATGTCAGGCTCTGTGAGGCCCGGGGTTTATCATGTTTGTTGTTCTATCACCACTGCTTTTTTTTTTTTAAATATATATTGCTTAGCACAGAATATTCACTCTATTATGTATTTTTAATGAAAAGAGTATTATAAAAATCACAAGAAAAAAAATCAATAGAGTTAGTAAAAGATGGCCACATCCTGCTACCTCCCAGGGCTGTCTGAGAGAAATTTAAGGGCAGGTTCATTCTTGGGATCACATGGACGCCTCTCTAACGTGAGTACCTTCTCCCTTCCCCGACATGCTCTGACTTAGCTGCCGAGTGGTGATGTGGTAGCATTCCACTTTGTTTTCTCCACAGCTTTACTGAGACCAGATTTAAAGAAGACAATTGAATGTGCCAAGATAATTGTAAAAGGAAAACACGGGATGGGAGCATGGTAAGCGGTGTACCTTTAAACAGCCTGTGTTAACGGCTTTCGCTCGTTTAATCTTAATCTTAGCCGAATCTTGGTTGCTGCACATCCACAGTCCCAGACTAGTGGGATCCTACCTATCAAGTTAAACTGTGGAGCACTGTTGAGTTCTGCGATCCCAAGGCTATAGAAGGAAAGAAATGATGATCAAATTGCCTTAGGTGAAGCATTTTCTCACCTCAAATCTTGTTTAAGGTGATACAGGATGCTCAGATGAGCATCCCTTGAAATATCTGTATATATCTGATTGATTCTTTCTTATAAATTCCTACAAGCATTCTTGAATACTCTTAAGGTTCTCCATACATGTTGTGAAATGACTCTCCAGCAAGCTCGTACCAATTTATACTAATAGTAACAGTTTATTTAAATGGGTATTTACTGCACTCTTACCAATGATAAAATCTTTGCCCTTTGAAAGGTGAATAACCATTTTGTCTTGTCTTCTTTTGCATTTTGTGATATCCCATTAGTCTTTTCCCATTATGTTTGTTATATATTTATATTCTTTTTGTGATTTTTCCCCCTGTTCCTTTCCTTTGCCTATTTTTTTTTTATTCATGTCATCATATTGGTTTGAATGAACTCTTAATATATTAGATGTGTCATCTGGTCATTAGATAGTTGCTGCAAAAAATACCTGCAACTTTGATTTCTTCTTCAGCCAGGTGTTCACTTAGGAAAGCCTAAAGTTCGTAAGTGGTTGGGCCTGTGTTTGACTTATTTTACTCAACATTTTATTTGTTCATCTTGTTATGGATAGTTGTAATTTGTTCATTTTCATTACTGTGTAGTATTCCAGTGTATGAATATACACAATTTATTTATCCATTCTTCTGCTGGTGGGCATCTGGGTAGTTTTCCTTTTTAATGCTGCCATGAACATTCTATACTTATCTTTGGTAAATATATAAACAGACTTTTCCATCAATTATACAAGGAATAAAATTACTAGTCATAGGATATGCATATTTTCAGATCTGGCATACTCTGCTAAACAGAGATTTAAGAGATTTTATCAACCTCTACTCCCATCAACCATTAGGAGTTTCAGTTGCTCCAAATTCTTGCCAATGCTCGGAATTTTCCAGTTTATTTTCGTGACTGCGTGGTGGTATTGTATTGTTAGGATGTGGTGGAGAGAGCAAGAGAGACATACTCAAGATTCACGAGAACCTTTAGGGGGTGGCAAGCTCAAATGCCCAGGGGCCAGGCTGGGGGTGTAAGTGGGTCAGCAGGGGCTGTAGAGCCCTGGAGATCCCAGCTCTGATAGTGGGGAGGCCCCTCCCATTCACTCCTCTGGGTCTTCCCTTCTGCAGGCCCTCCTGGATCCTGAACTGCCAGAACTCGGACACCCTGGCACGCTGGCTGGATGGATGCAGGCTGTAGCTGTCACCGGGGCGGCCCGCGCAACACTCCCCAGTTGCATCTTTTGAATGAAGACGCTCTTCCGTTGGCTGCCTTCACTCAATCCTATTGATTATGCTACCGCTTGACAGCTCCGGATGGAAAGGGACAAAAGTTTGCTAAGGATGCAGGATGCAGAATAAACCAGCTAGTTACTCAACCTGGGCCAAAGGTCTCCACTTGTGTGATTATACTGTGGTCGTGACTATGATAACCATTATTTACCATTATCATAATTTATTATTACTTAATCTCAGATGGAGGCTTTGAAGGAAGAGAAGAGACAGTGGAAGAAAAGAGGAGTCACAGAGGACAGGAAGACAGGCAGGCGAGGCCTCCGGTCTCAGTGTGTGTCCGCATCGAGGTACACAGGCGGATGTGAGGAGACCACAGAGTCCTCTTTACGCTTCTATGGAGAGAATCCAGCGACAGCTCCTCTTTCGTATGAAATGTTAAGTTTCTAGAAAATTATCAATAACTCACACTCTCCTTAGAGAAATTGTGGAAAATCCAGAAACGTAGAAAAACAGAGTCCCGCCTTGGTCCTCATACCCAAGGACAACTGCTGCCATGCTTTGACTGTAGTCCCTTTTGGTCTTTCTTTCTGTAGAGTGGTTCTGACGATTTTTCAACAGTGCTGTCACAACACTATAGATAGAGTTTTGTACCTTACTTTTTAGGAAAAAAAAAAAACCCACATGGTAACAAATCGTTTCCCTACATGTATTTTGATCGTAAGGAGAAAGCGGTTTATTTCTGAAGTGCAGCGGCTGATAGCATGGAGCAGCAGGTGTCGGCCTGGGCTTCCGGGGCATTTCTGCCTGAGACATGGGAGTGGAAGTGACCGCAGAGGTATCTGTTCATCAGGAGCCAGGGCACCTGTGGAAACCGAGCTATTCTGGGGTTCAGAGAACATAGCCTTAGCCTCGCAGCATGTGCAGGAGAGAAAGGGCTGGGGTGGTACCGAGGGAGCTTGTCTGCAGCATCTGGTACACCAGCCTCTTCAAAACGAAATCTTAGTGCCAGTTACTATTCTATTGTGTGAATGCACCATGTGTCATTCACTTTTCCCCTACTCTCTGATTTTTTAGGTATTGCCACTTAAAACCCATTACGAAGAATGCCGCAGCTGCCCCTCTTTCCATTTTGGACACTTCAAAAATGACACAAACAACATACATTTGATGTAGAAAACGTGGAGAGTACAGATAGTCATAAAGAAGGAAATTCAAAGTCCCCATCATCCGCTTACTGGAAATAAAACTTCGTCATAGGTTTGTAGCCACAGTGGAGAGAACCTTGACGTAGGGACGGTGACTGCCAGCCTTCTCGCGTGTACCTTCCCCCACTTCGGTGTGAGTGCGCACAGGTTCTCTTCCTTACAAACAAGGTCTACTCCTGTGCACACAGTTTGATATTTTGCTTTTTTTCGGTTGACACTTTGTGGTCTTAATCCTTCTGGATCTGTGACAGGGATCCTAGAGCTATTTTTAATGACACACAGTATCCCTTTGTGTGGACAAATTATGATGTACATAACCCTCTATGGTTCCTGTCTTCAATCTAGACAAAAAGTCAAAGACATAAGGGAATCGTGGCCACTTAAAAGGCAGGCAGGACCTAAATAAAGCAGGCGAGCCCTTCTTTTTGTTTGCATTTTGAAGAAATGCAAAGAAAAAGATACAAAAAGAAAGATAAGTTAGAATTTCAGGGACAGAACTATTACTCAAGCTCAGTAATGACTGATCGCCTTAATCAGCTCGTTTTGTGAGGCTTTTCCCCGACTCTGGAGAAAAGGGTATTCGATATCCCAACCACACAGAATGAATTGGACCGGAAAATTCTGCTGGTGGTGGCACTTACTGTTAAGGTCAATGAGAAGCTTTTGAGACCTTGAGAGCAACTTCCTTATTGAGCTGGGAACCACAGGGTGGATCTGAGGGTGGGTTCGAATATGATAATGCACCTGACCCCAACCCGACCTTAACCCAGACATTAATGACAACCTGCAATTGGCCGAAGCACTATCTCCTCAAGTGCCAAATCCAGCGTGCTGCTGACTCCTTCCAGCCCATTACTTCTGCCGCGGCTCATCACCGTCCTCTAATGGCCACTTGTGTCAATATGGGCGTGAGGCTTAAGGGCAAAGCAAATGTTGGCGTATTGATTGGAAGGACCTCTCTAGGGTTTCCTAACACCACCTCCTGGCTCTGCGCTCTCAAACCCACTGATAACGGGCATTAATTACAACGAGTACTCATTCTGGGGCCGGATCTCCCTGTCTGTTTTACAGAACGATCAGAGCTAAATTAAGAAATCTTGATAATGACAACTCTTGTTACTATTACTTCTCTCACCAGCAGCTACCACAGTAACTCCAGTTTTACAAATAGTAACATTGAGGTCTTTACATACGATGTTTTCAAACCTTGAAAAATCTAACGAGGTATGTATGAATAATAACCACATGACAAGTGGAGAGACTGAGGCTTGGAGGGACTAAATAACTTGGCTTTATTCTAGGCTGGTAAGCGATGGAGGTGGAGTGTCTCCCTAAAACCTACAGCTCCTCCCAAACCCTGGTATTGTATTTGTGTTAATTTTCCATTCTGTCTATGAGCTGGAAAACTGGGTCTCTGGCTTTTTTAATTAAGATTTTTGCATTGAAGAGGTTTTAGGCAATTAGCACAGAACAATGGGTCATTGTCCTAGGGCTCAATTCAAAGGCTGGGAAATTGGGGTCTGAAAGATGGAGTAACTTTCCCAACTACACAAAAATAATCAATCGGAGACAGGGTGGTGAACTGCAGCATTTCCAAACCGTCATGATCAAAATCACTGGGATGGCTGTTAAAACGCTGGTTCCTGGGCCATGCCCCACATCTACTGAGTCCCTCTCTCCACGTATGGGGCCCAGGAATCTGTATTTTTAAAATGCGTCTCCAGATAAATCTGAGCTTTGGGAAACTTGGGAGAAACTGGTTAGTGGAAAAAGCATGGGCTGGGAAGAATCAGAAGATCTTCCAGAAGATGCCAGAGATCATTCTTGGCTCTGCCACGCCTGAGCTACCCAATTCTCTGAGCCTCCTGTTTCCTACTTATAGACTCAAGTGAGTGACCCTGGCTGGGCTGGCCACACGGAGGTGATGTTGAGGGGGTGGCCGTGAGGCAATGGGGTCTTCTGCTTCCTGGGTCCTTTGTCAGCGCCCCGGAACCATGTTGACTTATTGGTAAAGATGCTACCAAATATCTGCCATCAGGTGGGTCTGTGGTGGGGCGCGTGTGGCCCTCGCTGTCTGGTGCCATGCGGAGCCTGCATTGTAGCCTGGCCAAGTCAGTTACTAGAGTAAGAAGGTTGTATCTTACCCTCAGGACACCACTTTCTAGAATTCCCCGTAAGTCATGGCTGGTTTTTATTTTGGATCTCAAATCTTATGTACTTCTCTGGGTGAGAGGTGGGCCGGGCACCCCTGCTGCTCCTCTCTGCTTTCTCCTTCCTCCTGGACTTCTCTAGCTCTTTTGAAGAAAGACTGCTCCTTCGCTCTCCTGTCCCTGACCTTTATGCACAGGCGGTTTGGGCTCCCGACTCTGTTTTTCCAAGTCATCATTCTCAGCAGCCTTAGCGTTTATGTAGATGAGCCATCATCAGCACCTTGACATCTCAGCTCCTTGAGGTCATTGCAAAGAGCTTGTCCTCCACCTGGCTTGAGCCATATTTACCTTAATCTTGTCATTATTAACTCCACCACTTCCAAACACCTCAGTCTTTGGACATCGCCCCACAGCGTCCCACGGCTCTGTAGCTCGAACCGTTCTTCGACTCTACTGGATTGACCTATTGCCCTTGCTTCATCCTCGCCTTCCTCCGGCCCTGGCTCAGATTCCAGAGCTGCCATCGTGAAGTCATGCCTGCATTCTCATCTCCCTTGCCCGTCTTTCCTCTCTCTGACCTTTGCATCTGGCTACTCAGCCCCAGGTCAACCCACTCTGCATTTGTACCCATGTAGCTCCACATATTTAGAGAAGAGGAAAAAAAAACCCATCATTATGCCACGTTGACTGGTGTCACTTTAAATTCTTGACAACCATTATCAAGTGAGCCTTTACATTTCCAATCCATTTCACACCTTCTCCTCTCTCTTTAAATCTCCCAACACCTCCTCCCTAATCCACCCTCTTAACTGATGATATTGCTTCTTATTTTACTGAGGAAATAAAAAGCCATCAGATAAGACCATCTGCAGGCTCCTATCACCACATCTGCTCATCCACACACTCCTCTTCCTGTCTGTGGTTATGGGCCAACTGGTGATGCTCCCGGCTAAGGTCAGCCTCTCCATGTGTGTCCTGGATCCCATTCCCTTTGCTTACTCTCATACTTTACAAGAGACAAGTGACAATGTACTATCACTTTTTGTCTTCCTGACTTGATTCCTTACATCATCACAAAAACATATTGTAATTGTAATATCTCCTGGTTTAAAAATATCCCTCTCATGGACTCTCAAAACAATCTTAAAAAATGAAAAAAAAACTGCCCAAGTTCTCTCCCTTCTCTGGCTTGCCTTCCATTCTCTCTTCAATCCAACTCATTGGAAACACATCTCTCGTGGTTACCAGTGGTCACCATATTGCCGAACTCTACGATCAATTCTCAGAACACATCCTGTCAACGGCAGCCATGGACATGGTCGATCTCTCCTTCTTAAAGCACGTAATTCACTGCCTTTGGGGACCCCGTGCATTCTCCTCCTCTTCCGGGCCAGTGTTGGAGGGACCCAGGGCTCAGTCCTTAGGCCTCTTCTCTATTTTCATCTATTTCCAGGACTTTAAGCAACGTCAGTATGCCTATGACTTCCAAATATGTCTATTTCCTCCCCAACATTTTCCTCAAACTCCAAATTCACATATAAAAACACCTGTTCTACATGTCCTCTTGGCTATTTAAGAGGCATCTTTATGCAGCGCAGCAGCAGCAGCAGAGAATGGATATGAATTAAAACAGACCCAGAGATTGCAGGTGCAGAAATCTTTGCCCTCAAATTTTGAGTCACACAGGACAGACATTGTCTCCAGGGGTGTAAAGGCACCTCAGTACCAGGAAGCTGGTTCATGATGGGGGAATCTGGTGAGCTGGTCATGCAAGCACACTCTAGCTATGTGATCAGCCTAACCATTCAAATCCCCCCGTGCCATCAATACTAGCTGTAAACCATCAGTCCAATTATTTTTCTAAATAATGCTGACAAGTGGCTTTATCTTGTTCCAAAGCAAATCACTGACCCAAGCATATAGAACATGGCTTTTCTTTAGTTAGTACATTCCATACCGTTGGCCAAGGTCATTTGCTCTAGAGAGAGACACACAATCTGGAGCATTTTGGATTAACCCACTCTATGCAGATATCATGACAATGAAAAAGATGTTCTGCAAGCCTCTGGGTGACAGAGCTGACAGAAGCATTGCAGGCAAGGCAGGAGATTATTTCACAGCGTGATTATAGCGATCCAATGTGATCGCCTTCCACCAAGGGGCTATTTGATCCTCTTGGGAGTGGCGTTATATTGGGGACATCAACAGTGGTCTCTGCTATCAGTAAGTTGGGCAGGCCAGTCTTGGCGAAGTGAAATCCGTGTTGACGTATATGGACATGTGCGAACTCTATCCTTGCTACCATAGCCACTTTGTTTGCTCATCAGATGTGGCCAGGTAAGGAGGCTGCTGATACCTGCAACTCAGCTTATCTGCTGGATTATTGACAGCCTCCTCTGCTGTGGTGAGCACTCACATAACACACAGATATCCTCACACTCAATTCCCATTCCGAGAGCTTCGCGTGTGAACCTCTTCTCCAGACTTCTTTGTTACCAGTCTTCCAATCTCATTCCTTCTAAATCCCTCACCATCTAACCAGACAATTTTTCATAAAGAACTCCCCATGGAGCCAGATGGAGGTTTGAGGGAGCAGAGGGACTATAAAAATCTGAGTCATCTGCTTATGCAACTTACCGTGCCTTCTGGACCTGATTGAGCCCAATATTTTATTATCACTTTTACCGGGTGATATATATGCTGCTGCACACATAAGGCCACCTTTGTGGCTTGACGATTGGAAAATATCTAGCTCACAATGAGTAGTCAATTCCTGTCATTTGGTTTCCTAGTCGAGCCCTAGTAGCCAGGTGGAAATGACTTCTCAGAAGGGAAACACTTATTTCTGAAATAGGCTCAGCTTTGCTTCAAAACCCTGGGGCCCTATGCTGTGGCTCTACAGGGTTTCCCAGAGGCTCCATGGAATTAGCTGCTGACCAAACTGGTGGAAGAGCTGAAGGAGCAAAAACCAGCTACCTCTAGATTTACCGCTGTGGCCATGATGCAAGGAGTCTGAAATTGTTTCCACTAGGATGTGCGAAACTTCCAGGGAACGACAGCCAACTTCCCAGCAACTCTGCAGGCTTGAGCGAGGTGACTGGAAGGGAGAAGATATCATAACCTGCCGCAAGCATTCCGGCCTGCAGAGTCTTGATACACACTGGTTTCGGAAGAAGGAGACCATCTATTGCCTGCCTTCTGCCTTCTAAACCTCTGTGAACATACTCAGTGTGAAACCTACACAGTATGGAACCCTGTGGGCCCGGGTCCCTCCCGGGCCTCCAGCTTTCTACAACCTAGGAGAGAACATGAAGGCAGACATATTGCTCTTTACACTGTCTCTTCCTCTGCAGGAGATTCGTTTATTTGAAAAGAGACAAAAAAGGACTATACGAATCCTCAGAGAGGATTTAATTAGTTTAATTTGTTAAGTACTACTTGCAGTGAAAAACATTACAGTTAATGCCGATTCATTGTTTCTTTTAATTATTAATTTTTATATCAAGTTACATAAGCTCTTAATATCAAGATTAATATCAAGCGCAAAATAGGTTTTCCTATGAAAATCGGCACTCTCTTATTCTCCCTCACTTTTTTCTCCTAGAGAAAAACACATTCAACTCTTTCAGCTGATGCTCTTGGTACTAAGAGTATGCTCTTATTCTACTTTTTGGTTTGTATGAAACTGGGGGTTGCCTCACACTAGGATCATAGAAGTTCAGGGTTTTTTTTGCTTCTTTAGCTCCCTTATCCCCACCACAAACATGGAACCCTCATGGCCCCCATCCTACCAATGCGGTCCAGTTATAATATGAATTCTATCAATGTTTGGTCTTCATCACGGATATGAAAATGCTCTTCACAGCTGAGTTATGGAGGATATGCTATGGTTACTTCTCTTTCCTAAACAACGTGTTCTACTCTTTAGCAAATTATCGTCTGTCTTTGTTTCTTTCTTTGTTTTGTTTCCTACATCCTTTTCATTTATTCGGCCCCCAACTTTTCTCTAGTTGTCTGATTCTCCTCTCAGCATGTTCAATTCATTAAGTTTTCTTTTGATTTGTCTTCTTAAAAAGATCTCTCTCCTGTTATTTTCTGACTGTTTCAGTCTTCACTGGTCTTTTGCCTCATACATACCTGTTGTTCTGAAATCCTTCACCATCATCTCTTTGGACTCTCTTGTGGGTTAGATCCCTTGTTTATAAAGCTCATGTCTTTCTCTTTCTTGGTTGACTCCCTTATTTTATTGGAGCACATCCTCCATAAGCTTTCTTAGAAAGAGCGTATGTGACTTTTTGGAAAGTTCTTGAAACTTCACATGTCTGAAAATATCTTTATTCCACCCTGACACTTGTTTGATACTTTGGTTGGGTATAGAATTCTAGATAAAAAAAAATAATTTTCTTTTAGCATATTGATGACATCGCTCTTGATTAATCCGAAGCCATTCTGATTTTGGTTCTTTGTACATGACCTATCTTTTCTTTCTGTAAGTTTGTAAGATAGAGTCCAGTATTCTCAAATTTCAGGTTGACATGTCTTCACGTGTACGTTGTATGTAAAGTTCCAATATAATGGGATCTTTCCATCTGGAAACCTATATTCTTCAGTTCTGGGCAACTGCCTTGGGTTATTTTTATAAACAATTTTTTCTTTTCTGATTGCTCTGTTCCCTTTCTGGCATTTCTATTATTTGGGTGCTGTGCATCTTGTATTTGTCATTCATTCATTTAATGTTTTCTCTCTGTTTTCTTTCTCTGATTTTTTCCCCCTACTTTCTGGGAAATTCCTTCATCCTTTTCTTCTAGACCTTCCATTGATCTTTCATTTCTATTTTAATGCCTTTTAACTTCTAAGGGCTTTATTTGTCCTCTGAATGTTTCTTCTTTTTTCTTTTTCTTTTTTTTTAAAACATCCTGTTCTTGTTTTGACTATGTAATATGTCTTCTTTTCATGATAGGTTTCGGTTGTTAGTTTCTTCTTGCAGTAGAGTCTCTCCTCCTGTAAACTTTTCTCTTTCTTCTTAGTTATTTATTTTAACTTTTTTCCCCTCAGATATCTATTGATTCCTTCTTGCTGGTTTATATTTAAGCATGGGGCAGCAAGAAGCTGACTGAGCGCTCAGGGCTGTGGAAGACGGCGGGCTCCTCCATAGGATAGTCCAGGTGGCGTTGCTGGTGTCAGGTCTGTAAGTCTGCATCTTAGACTGTTCATAGTCCCCAGAGAAGGTTCCTGTAGCCTCCTACCTGGAGTGTCAAGGCCTGGCTCCCCCCTTCTTGGAGCTAGCTTGGGAAGAAGGTTGTGGAGTGGGCTCAGCTTTCAAGTATATAAGTTCTTATTGAAACCTCCTGTTTGCAGTATTTAGTCTTACTCTAAACTCTGCCTGATGTCCTCAGTCCAGAAACTCCCCAATTATAGAATGACAGTTTTTTGCTAGAGCGGCGAGGGATGGGCCCCTGGTTGTGTGGAGTAGGAAAGAAGAGTTGGGGTTTAACTAGTTCTTAAGCAGATTTTGTGCCATTTAGGTCCGCCTTTACCCATGATCCCAGATATAAATAGTGCCAGTTCAGTCCTGAGCCTTGAGGGCTCTAAGGGGCAACTCAGGCTGCGTTTTCCCTATGGCTGGGGGTCTCCCGAGTCACCACGCATCCATCTGCTTTCTTATTTCCAACATGCTACCAAGTTATCTCTTCTGCTTGTCCTTGAAAGTTCATGTATTAAAAAAATTTTTGTTTAAGCTAAAATGGAGGCAGTTTAGGTAGGTGGTTTAGAGTAGGGACCTGAGTTCTAGTTCTATTCCTATGACCAACTAGCCGTGGAAGCAGCTGGAGAGTTGGTCACTTTTCTGAGTCTCAGTTTCCTGATTTATAAAAACTAGGAAATTTGTGGGAAAATTGGAAAATTAATATAATAATTGGGGACAGATGAAGATTCAATGAGATGTACGCAGTACTAAACGGGCAATAAATTCTAGCTGGTATTATCTCAATGACAGCACTAATAATTTTCTAGGTGATTAAATATCAGTATGCCATATAATTTTGAGTAGAATGTAAGCTTGATAAATGACTACCTCTTCCCTACCAAGGTTGCACACACAAAGAGAGATGTACACATACACACAGACGTACGTACCCGCACACACAGTTTCTATATTGTCTGCGGGAGGCTAATTTAGTATATTCGGCAATGCAGAAATTCCTTTCTAAAACTTTGTTGAGCAAGGGAAGAGAGAAATGTATCAGCCACAAGCAGTCTATAAATATGAGGTACTACCATCAGTAAAAGACTATGTATGTCCAATGTGGAGCCCTGTTCCTGGCGCACGGTAGGTGGTCCCTCTGTGTTCTCTGAATTTGGATTTGTCTTTTTATTCCTTCTTCTCACTACAGTGTAATTGGCCAGCTGCATTTTGCTACAATTGACATTTTTTTTTTTTTTAAGTTTTAAAGTGCTCGTTAGGATACAGTGTGATCCCGAAGATGCTCCATATCCCTCCCAGGAAGCTGCAGTTTTTAGCTTTTTGTGCTTTAGAACAAGAAGCACAAGCCTGAGCGTAATCCGTTTGGATCCCAGTGAGAGCCACGAACCGGAACTCAGCCTTCGGGTTTCTCCCACTGGATGTTTTGAAAGGCAAATGCCACTAACAGTTCCTTTGACTATTTCTTTGTGCAAAGGCGGATTTATTTCCGTAGAATTTTTTATTCTGCAGTGATCTCCACCCAACGAAATGAGACTCAGCAAAGAAGTCGGTAATCGCTTAAGCTTTCCCATGAGCCTTGGCCTTTGAACTACTCGTGATTTGGGGTCACTTTTTGTCATTTCAATTAGATTTTTCCCTTCAGAAACTTCCAATTTATTATCCCAGCAATAAATTCTAGCTCCTTTCAGATGCGCTGTCATTTCAATGTTGGCTTTCTTTTTTACTCTGTGAGATCTAGCAGTATTGACACATTGAATACTGCTTTTGTTTAAACTAGCCAGAGTGGGCTTCTCTTGTTTGTCACCCTAAGAAACTTAATATAACAGAGATGAAAACAAACAAACAAACAAACAAACACCTCAGCAACTGATTTAACTTATGGCATATGGTGAGGGTTCAAAGAGATATTATGTAGACAAGGTTACCAGCCCTGTGCGTGCACAGAGTAGGTCATCAGTAAGCTCAATACATACCTTGTCTCCCTTCCCCCTTCTCCTTTTCTCGAACATGCGCTCAGAGACGCACTCACGACCACAAGAGGCCAGACTGCTGTGGAGCATCGTTCTATTTTTGCAGGAGCCTGCAGCCCTCTGCCTAGCACATCTACATATTAATGCAATTTCTGAGGATGATATATTGCAAGCATGGCTAAAAATCCTGGGAGATTTATTATGTTCCCTAGTTCTACAGATCAGAGACAATTTTTTAAATAAATTTTTGCTTTTGCTGAACAATTTAATATGCCATTGTCTAGGCAACAGAATTTTCCTCAATTAGATTTTAAGGCTAATATGGGGAGGAACTTTCTCCCTTCCTCTCCAACAATATTAGGAAAGGTCATAAGTCCTGATCAAGAACAAAATTTGCTGGTGCCTCATGGAGAACTTCAAACCTGATTCTCTTCTGCAGCGGGGATGTATCCTACCTTCTTCCCTAGGGCTGATGTCTTGTTGATGCTGCCAGTGGGAAGAACCCACAGTCACAGTGGGGTCTGGGTACTGATCATGTAGAGAGGCCCCCACCAGGGTACGTTGACCTTGGAGAATAAGTCACTCATCTGGGTCTGGCCTTCTGCCGTGGAAGCGCAGAAATGCAATCTTTTAAGTCCTAGAAGTTATTGGTTGCTTGAGTGAACAACCACTGAGGGACCTGAGAATAATCCTGAAGGAAAACTTACTAATTTCAAGCACCCTGGAGGTTCACATCAGTGAGGGGAGCACATTCTCCACCTGGAGACATTGCTCTTTGGGAAGCCAAGTGAACATGTGGCTCAGTGAACATGAACTTGGTATGCAGCACTGTCAGGGGGTAATGCAAGCTTTGAATGGCTCTAGCCCCTCCTGGGCAGAGGGTGGGCAGGCGCCGCCCATGTGCAACCTCTGACCTCATTCAGGCTTACCTGGTTCATCAACACTGATCCAGGGACCCACTCTCCTAGGGAAGGTTGTTTCCATTGCAGGCTGGGGGCTTGTCCTCTGGCCTCTGCTCTTCTGTCCCCTCCATCACGAGCTGATTTCCTGGTTTACCTCTCAGGACATCATTAATTCCTTCTTTTCCACACTCCCGTGGGTCTCTTTGAGTCACTTTCACGTGGGCAGAATCTGGGTGTTGACTGGACTTGAAGGCAGGGAAGAGGAAGGAGTTCAAGATGACTCGGGTTGCAGATTCAGGTGACAGTCTGGGGGCCAGTGTCATCCTGAGCAGCGAGTGTAACAATAGTTGCTGTTTCTGCAGTGCCAGGCTGGGGTCCTCAGCATCATTAGCTTGTTTTATCCCACAACATTTTATGAAGAAAGTGCTGGTATACGTCCCCACTGGCTGAATGGCAACTTGGATAAATTTACTTATTTTGTTTAATTATTCAGTTTCGGTTGATCAGTTTTCATTCTGTCCTTGTAACAGAATGTTCCGTGTGTCCTTGTCCTCGTCTCCTGCTACAGCCACTGGAGCCTAAGTGTGGAGAGAGGGAGATGAAGGGAAAGAAAGAAGTGTGATAGATTCTTTAATAAGGAGAATTCCCATGAACATATTCTGCATTCACGTTTTCTCATTCATAAGGATAACGAATTTTTTAAGAGTTTTCATAACCAAGAACGTGTTCTCGCGACTGCATCCTCCTTAAGCATCTTGCCTCCTGTCTCTCTCCAGACCCTCTCTGCAGCAGCAGGGAGCCGGCGAGGCGAGAGTCGATTATTTCCTGAAATCCCGTTATGGAGGCAAGATGAAAACGCCGACCGATGAAAACAGAATACTTCAAAGAATCAAATGATTTGGCGCAGTGCTCATTTGGCAGACGGGGCTCTCGGGGTTTGTGACGAACCCACCATTTGGCTTGGCTTTTGGCTACCCGTCTAGATGAAAGGACCTGGAGTCGTTTTCCAGGTGAGGAAAGAGGACATTGCTTGAGGTCACAACAGCAAGTGTTAGATCCACAGTTTTAAAAAGTTTCGTTTGAAAGCGAGCTGATTTTTTTTTTTTTTTCCCATTCAGCAGGGTAAGAGCATGGGAGAGAGGACAGGGTAAAACTCAGGGTGAGTTCCTGGTGTCTCAAAGAACTGAACTGGAATAAGCCGATTTCCAAGCGTCAGAAACTAAAATTAGCTTTCAGAGACCAGGAAGGTGGGAAAATGATTGAGGGGGGTAAAGGAATTGGGAAAATCTAATTCACTCTAAGGAAAAACAGTGTCCTGTCCCTCGCCACCAAGGACAGGGACACAGTAGGGACAGGTGAGGCCTGTGGCGAACTGAAGGAGGAACCCCCATCACTGGTGTAGACCCTTTGATTTTTCAAAAAGTGGTAGAAATCCTGATTCTGATCCCAAATCTCCCAAATTGTAACCGTAACGTCAAATTACTTCCAAACACATGTAGTCCAATCTAAGCAAATCTACATGCTGGATCTGGCCTCTAAATTTGCAACCTTCATCATTGGTTGGCACGGAGCTATCACCAAATCTGGACGTTGGTCAAAATTATAAATTCCCTGTGGTGCTGCGGGGATCTGCAAATTCTGATTGCGATGAAGACAAGAAATTACCTCAGTACTTACAAGAATGAAATTTTGCCATCAATAGGAAAGCAATCTTGAATACTACAGCCTCCTTACATGGGGTGAAGAATTTAACATACAGGCTTTGTTTTTGGAACCTAAAAGATCTGGTGTTGGGTCCCAGCCTTACCACTGACCCGCTGTGCAACCTTGAGCAAATCAATTGATCTCCGGGTGCCTTTATCTCTTCATATCCGAATTCTTGTGAGGTTTCGATGCAATAAGATGTGAAAAGTGAGATAACTAGCAGATGGGAGCCTCTCAAGAAATGGCGTTTGCTAAAATAGCAAAACTGATAATTATCAGTACATACATTTATAAACTCCAAGGAAAGTTATGATGGTGCTTGGCTTCTAAAAGTTCTTTTCCTGGGTGATTTTTCCATGAGGATGGTAAGGCACTTTGGCGTTACTATCTTATTTTATTATTCTTACATCTGGAAGTCACACACGCCAGCACTGTTTTGTAGTTCTAGCCATAGTGCATTCAGGGTGCATTCCAATCCAGATGCAGCGGAAACTTCTGACCCTCAACTTATACAGCATAAGGAACTCCAGATAGTCCTATCTGCTGGCCTTCAAGGGAAGAGTCACGCTGAACTCAGTCCCTTCTCGTGCACATGGCTCCTTAATTCTGTTCTCTCCCCTTTCCAGGCTGCCGGCTCTTATTATGCCATATAAACTAAAATCACAGCGTTGGATAGGAAAAGTGATTGTCCTCTAGGCTTTCCTTGCAGAAACTGTACACACGCACATACACACACGCACACTCTCCCCCACCCCAACCCCCACTATGAGGCTGAAGAGTCAGTACTGAGTGTTGGTAAGGGTATGTGTGGGAAACAGGGACCCTTGGGTTTTGAAGAGTGAGAAAGTCTCCCAACACAGTTCCAAGTTGCCCCATCATCCCGACAGAGGGCAAGCTGACCTGCCTCATCCTGTGGCTGGCACAAAAGACCACAGGCTTTGAGGCTTCCAGGACAGTTGATAGCAAATGTCCAGGACCCCTCAGCTCATTCCTCACTCACTCACTCTCTCCCAGGGCCGCCTGTACCAGCTCCTGCCTTTCATGTTTTGTACCCTAATTCTAGCCCACGCTCAGACCTGATATGACAGATCTGGCTTCTCCTGTTGCTCTTTGGGCCCTTGTAGCAGGTGCCCAAAGAGTACCCCTGCCCCTGGACCCCATGATTTCTAATTCTTAGCAGCTGCAAATTGCGTTTGCTGGCTATTCAAGCCCTCTGAGTTGGTGCAAGGAGCAAACTGTGCTAGAAAGGTAAGCCCTGCCCCTCAGCAGCCCTCAGCCAATGGTGGATGGGAGTTGGGGTGAATTAATATTCCAACATCCTCACTGATTACTGGGGAAAAACTTTGAGGTGTGTTCCACCCAGTCTCCCAGAGGTCCCCGATGGGGCTGAACCCCAATTGCTCGCAGAGGTGACCTACACAGGAAAGCACCCAGTGTTGCCTTCCCTTTCCTGACTCACTTCTTCACTGTCATACTGTGCTCCTCGGGATCATCTCCCAAATAAACTCCTTGACTTGGGGTCTGCTTCTGGGGGAGTCCAGCCTGAGATAGACCTCTTCCTTACCCTGAAGAGTAAGATACTGCTCACTAACCACCTTTATGTGTCAGACACAGTATTCACCTCACATCAACTGCCCAAGGTGGATGCTGTTATTCTCCCACTTTACAAGTGAGGAAACTGAGGCCATAGGGCTAGCAAGTGGCTGAGCCAGGATTTGAACTCAGATCTTTCTGGCTCCAAAAGTCCTGCCTGTCCCATCCCATGACACCTGGTTCCTTCCATTCTGGATCTCCCCCCTGTTTGATCAAGCCATGACTACCAGGACAGAAGTGGGCATGGTTGACCAGTTACTATGACACCAATTACCACCCCAAGTAAAGAGCAGGAAATTGTAATTCAGGAATCAAATGTACCAAGACAGCTGGCTTCAGCCCACAAAGGGAGGCAGCACTATTATTTTAAGAATCCTCCCGGGCACAGGGAAGCAGCCTTTGTGTCTGTGGAGGTTGGCACAGGGATGGTGATACCCTCCCCGTCAATGGACTGTGTAGGAAGATCCCATGGAAAAACCCATCTTCGACCCTCTCCAACAATCTGGAGATCTGGCTTCTAATTCCGCCCTTCCTCTTAATGTCTGCATGAATTTTGGCTTCTTGCTTCCCCACAGTGGACCCCGGTTTCATGGGTTTTAGGTACTGAATCTATGAGCGCAGGCTGACATGGTCCCCTCAAGTGCAGCAGGAAGGACCAAGTAAATTTTAAGTGTTGGGTGCTTCATTCGGATGTTTCCCCATGATGTTTGGCCTATGGCTGATACCAGGCCCAGCTTCATCCTGGACCAGGTAAATAAAATGATAGCCACTTCCCATCTCAGGATCAAAGGAAACACATCATTGGCCAGAATATATTTCTATTTTATGCTTGTTCTGGCCCAAGATGCAAGAAAATATGGATATTTATTTGCCTGCATTCAAATAACCAGCAACTATTTAGAGTCTACCTTTATTCTAGGCCCTGAGCTTGGTGCTATGGATATAAAAAAATAGATAATACAAGGCCCTTGACCTCCAGTGTCAGATAATGCTACTGGAAAGCGATGAACAGGATTGAGCATGATGGACTCTCTGTTTCCCCCAAATGATGGCCTCAGTGAGTTCGCCTCTACTAGGGAATAAGACATAGCAGCTTGTAGAGGAAGGTAAGCTCCATCTGCACTAGCAGCGACTGCTTCCAGTATTGCGGAGGAGAGAGGGGACTCCCGGTACAATCAGGGAAGGCTTCATAGAGGAGGTGACATTTGAGTGGAGACTTGTAGGGTGCACAAGACTCAGTAGTTGGAGATAGCAGAGGATGTTTTAGGCAAAGCAAATGTATGCACAGTCCCCAAGATCTTGGCCATGGAGCATATTGTTTCAGCTGGATGTAGCAGAGGCTATCTGAAAAAAAAAAAGGATCGGGGGGAAAGGCTGGAAACAACCATCCAGGACTTTTGGTCTGAATTCAGACCGAGTAGTACGCAATTCTCTCAAGGAGCCTTAGGTGATGAGCTCTCTCAGTGAGGGTTCTGGGTTATGAACTGCAGAAACTGATTCCAACTTCCTGCGGCAAAAAGAAGAATTTATTAGAAGGGCGTAATAAACCTTGCAGAACTGAAGGAGAAGCTGAGCAACCAGGCTTCAGAAAACACAGCGACTAGGGCAGCTAGAAGGACATAACGGTAGGGAGTAATGGGCAGTGCATTAGGCAGGTGTTGCTGCAATAAAGCTGCCTAACGAAGTGTCCTCGCGTCTCAGGGCCACAACAACAGACCTGCCCTCTTTCACGGGCCTGGGGTTTGGCTGGGGTGGCTTTATTTCGGATGCAGCTAAGTTTAAGTGTATAATACGTGTCTCCTCATTCTCCTTATACCGGTGGCTCCCTGGGGCTTGTCTTTCTCACAACAGAAGGCAGAAGAGCATTTAAGGCCTCTGCTCCTCTCATGTCCAGTAATAGTCTATTGGCCAGAGCAAGTCCGTGGAGAAAGAGAAGGAAAAATAAGAAAGTGGGAATCCATGAGCGGTGTACGTGCGTGTTGAGACCAGGATTGTTTCAGGAAAAGAGACTGTACCTATGACATAGGGACAGTTGGCCAGCAGGATTCCACCTCTGGGCGCCAGGCAGCCAGAGCGCCCTGCTCCCCTCGGAACTTCAGCCTCTCCAGCTTTATCCTGCTTGGGACCAGGCATCTGCTTCTGACGATGCACGCAGAACCCCCTGGAGGTGTTAATATCGTGCCCTAGCCTCACGGTGCGGGAGCACCTCAGATGGTTTCGCATGTTACTTCTCAGGCCCAAATGATCAGGCTGAACCTGAGCGCCCTGCAGGTCCAAATTCTTGAGTGAAGCCTTGAGCGCTGTGGCCCCCCAGTACTGACCACTGATTAACACCCAGGGGTTCCAAGAGATTAAGCTATCTAACTGTCTTAGATCACTCAGGCGTTGAGATGTAGGGAACCTAGGACTCCCTTTATGGGCTCGAGTTGAAAAGACTCAGGATGGGGTGCGAAACTTCCAAAGACGGTACCTGAAGCCATCCCCTACCCCAACTCTGCATCGGGGCTTCGGACACTGGGGTTCCTCTGGGAAGACGTCTTAGCTATCGCATCTCACTAGGTACTATGCCTCTGGCTGTTCTCTGGTTCAAAGCTAAGACTCGTCATTCCAACTGCTGATTTTCCTCTCTTGGTCAGGCCGGAGGCGCATGTTTCCATAAGCAGAACCAGCCCTGGTTGCTAGGTGACGGCCTCGCTCCCGGTTTTGGAGGCAGCCAGGGCAGAAATGAACCAAAAAGATCTGAAGCTTCCACTTTAAAGACAAAACATGAATCCTAAAAGAAGAAATCAGACCCTAAAGTAATTGGAGGGTTATATAACAACCAGCCGTGGGTCTCAAGTCCTCCCCGTCACCCTGCCAAGACCAATGGGATATATTTAAATGTATTTTTCGAAATCGGGACAAAAGTAGGAAGTTGGACTGATAAATATAGTTGGCTCTTTTGATTGGGAGAGGAAACTTCTAATTACGTCGCTTTTCTAAGCTCCATCAATCAGATCTACACCTTCATTAGCCTCTGAGTCATTAGTGGAACTTATTAAAGCAATTAGAGAGGCAGAGAACTGCAACCATCAGCATTTGTGACAGCTGCGTCGGAGATTTAAACTTTTCATTAAAATTGGACGGAGGCTCTTGCAAATCAATAAGGAAGAGAAGAACATTCCAGGTGAAAAATGAGCAAAGAACGGGACTAGGCAATTCACAAAAGAACCACAAATGGCCAATAAACAAATGAAAAACTTTCCGAACTCATTAGCAACCGAGGAAATACATTAAAACAATAATGAGAAAGCATTTTTAACCTATTAAAAGGAGAATATGTTAAAATGATATTATATTGGCAAATATAGAGTAAATCTGCTATTTTCATACACTGTTGGTTGAAATGAGGTTAGAGAAGACCTTTCTGGAAAACTATAGGAAAACAACATGGACACAGATTGAAAGTCTCTTGGCCAAAGCAATGTGGTGTCCTTACAAAGATGTTTACACAGCATTATTTATAAAAAAGGGGGAAAATTGAAAAAATATCTAAATATCTATCTAATAATGAGATATTAGTTAAGTAAAAAGAGCGTTTAATTACATGTAAGTATATTGTTAAGATTGTGAAAGGAAAAAAGCAGATTATAACATTGCATACACTTTATGAATCCATATTTGTAAAACAAAAAAGAAAATTGCTTATACAGTACTTTTGCAGACTATAGTAAGTTCTCAGTCGTCAGTAGATCGGTTCTGTGACTTGAAGTGAAACACTTTATAACGAAACCAATGTTACCATCGGATAACTAATGTAAACAAGGGTTGAGTTCCTGTGAGATCTCATCAATGTTATAACAAAACAGTGTTGAATGAACCAATATTATTTGAGGATCTGCTGTACTGTAAGCCAGAGTTCCCAAACTTTCTGGATTCACGGAACCTTAATGTCTCAGTAATTCTTGGATGGAGCCCCTAGACACTGCCTTCTCCCACCCCCCAGATAAAAATCTGACGGTTCGGTTTATTAAATAGTTGGGTCCAAACGACCTAATAGTAAGAATGTATCATGCAGATGTTACTACGTTTCTGTTGAATGTTTAACAGCCCCCCCATTGGTTAACCGGAGCACCCCAGGGTTCCTCAGCACATACTTTGAAACTGCAGCGGCTATAAAGCCACAGTTTACTTGTGGTTAAGCTCTGGAACCCAGGCTGCCTGGCTGGAACCGGGGCTCTCTCTTTTCTGCTGTCTGTCTTTGCTGTGCCCCCACGTCCTCACCTACCAAACGGAGATAACAGCAGCATCTACGTCTCCGGGTTTTTGTGAGGCTTGAGAAACGGTGTGTATCTGGCTCTTGGCAAGCACTTGGTAAATATTAGCCACCATTGCCCTCCCAGGGGACTGTATTTTTATTTTTTATACCTTTTCGCATTTTCCAAATTTTACAGAGTGTATATACATATTACCTCTGTAATGAATAAAGTGATTTTTTATGTTTGTTTTTTGTTGTTGTTGTTGTTGTTTTTGTTTTTAAATCAGGGAAAGTAGCGTCGTAAGCTCAACTGTCCTGAGTGCTGTGCATGGCCCGCGGGGCCGGGGACAGATAACTAGACGGCTTGGCCACCTCCTCAACCACAGGTGTCTCCGCCTTCGCCTCTGCTCACGCCGTGGATTGTGTCGGGAGCACCCTCGTCCCCTCCTTTGCCTGGCATGTCCTCCTGTCCTGTCCCAGACTCTGGTCCCTAGCTCAAGGAGTGTTTTGAGTGATACTGGTTGGTCGAAGTTGAATATTTGTTTGCCTAGAGCGCACATTGGACGATGCTGTGTGCTTCACAGTTCTCCCCTCTGGGCGACCGTAACGTCAGGATGACCCTTCTGTCAGGCCGTCACATACAAGGTAAGGCAAGGCCAAGGCTAAGATCTGACCGATTTGATCAGTAGAGGTACAAGCCACCCTAGGTTTAGACACTATCGCTTACGTAGACAGTGAAAGGAAGCGTGACGGAGGTTCCGGCTCCCTGCGACCCTTGTCTCACATACCAAAAAGGATGACATTGACACAAAGGCAGCCGGCTGGGTGTCTGCAAGGCATGCCGTGGGCTACGTGGTGGGTGAGAAGCCAAACGCAGACTGCAGCCAAGCAGTGTCATGCTCTGCAGCCATAGTCTGAGGCAGGGAGGCGCGGGGGTGGAGCAGAAGGCCCCAGGCCTCATCGGAAGCTGGAAGGCGATGAGAATCCTTCATGACTGCCTCCCGCGGGAGACAGGGAGGTGAGGGGCAGATGGCCTCATGGCAGCTCCTTACAACCCCCCTCCCCAGCCCCTCCCCGGCCCCCCATCCTGTGTTCTGACAAGATCACAAGGCGTTCTGGCAAGACCAGATCAGCCAGGGCTGGCCTGTGTGGACACGTTCAAGGTCACAGCTGAGCAGTTTCCCTACACCTACCTGAGTGAGCCTAGGTTTAACCATTGAGTGAGGGTGATAATGGTCCGAATCCCCGGCCCGAAATGATCTCTGGGGCGGCCGTACGGCTCTGCGTGAATGTTGAATTCCCCATCAACGGTTCATTTGATGACGGCGGCAGCAATGAATGATCCTTGCCTGTCAAGCTGTTTCACAGTTGGCGAATGGTGGGTTTCTGTCTCCCGTCCCCCCCACATCTGTTAGCTGGCATTCTTCTGTGCGGTGAGCTTTCCCTCGGCGGCCGCATCTCTCTGGTTCCTCCGATTAAATTCCTATGAAAACGGAGATTGATGCTTGATGGTTACAACTGTTACAGCTGCATTTTCCAACTTTTTATTATTAAGAAATTGAAATACACAGGAAAAATTAAAAGAATAGTACCACGAACACTCCTATAACTCACCAGTTAGATTACAGCCTGTCAACATTCACCATATTTACTTGACCTCTGTGTGCATCTCCTACTTTTGCTGAGACAAATTGCAGACGTCGTGATATTTCCTAATTATTTCAGCATGCACCTCCTACGAATAAGGCTATTTTGCTACGTAAATACATGCCTTTATAACTCTTAAGATATGACCCTAATACCATCCAACATCAGGCTCCAATTTAAATATTCCCAATTGTTCCCCACATGCCTTTTATAGCTGATTTTTTAAAATAAACAACACAAAAACCAAAATCCAGTCAAATGTCATGCATTACGATAGCTATGTCTACTTAGTCTATCTTATTCTAGAATAGTTCCCTACCTTGTCTTTCGTGCCACTGATTTTTCTAAGAAGCCAGGCCAGTTTTGTAGAACGTCTCAAATTCTGGATTAAGCCGACCGTTTCTTTATGGTGCACTTGCCTTGCTCTTCTTTCTCCCTAGATATCTCTTCAGATTCGAATTACGACTAATTCTTGATTGGATCCAAGTCAAACTTTTTTGGCATCCACATGTAATGCCGCATCCTTCGTATTGCATCTTTTTAGGGGACACACAATGTTTCACTGTAAAGAACGCGTCGTTTAGTCACTTAGTTAAGTTAGTGGGTATCATATTGCTCCAACATAAAAGCACTTTTTCCTTTTGGGATCGGTAAGTAATCTGTGGGGCGACACTTTGACACAGTGTGAATATGTTTTCTCCAACAGCCTTTCCCCAAATGATTTCAGTATCCAAGACTAATTGTTGCCTTGAATTGGTTATTACACTGGGGATTTAAAAATGATGCTTTTCTAAGTCTGTACTTCCTTATCTGTTTATTAGCTGACATTTTTCTGTAAAGAAGAGCTTTTCCTCATTAGCTGGGGATAAACTAAAGTACCTATACACAAAAAAAAAAACATGGTAAATGTTTTGGGTTTTTTTTGTCTTTTAATTATCAACTTTCAGAACAAGGACTTGACATATTAATTATCTCCAATGATGAGAAGAGATTATTTCTCCTCCCCCCTTCTAAAAATTATTACTAAAAACTCATATGTCTTTCTTTATTCAATGTTTTATAATAAATTGCAGTCCTTATTTTTTTGGGAGTGCTCAAATCATTTCAAATTTGGCCCATAGGAGGTCCTTCGAACTATCTCGTGTGACCTGTCTCAGTGTATACCCTACCATGACCTCCATCGCTTACAATTCTTTTAAGTAAAAAAGAAATATACCAAGAGTGGACTCAAATGTAAACTATGGGCTTTCGGTGATAACGACATGACAATACAGGTTCACAGATTTTAACTCTGCTGCCAGGATGTTGACAGTAGGGGAAGCTATGCATGTTTTGCGGGGCAGGGAGTACATGGAAAATCTCTGTGCCTTCCCCTCAATTTTGCGGTGAGTCTAAAACTGCTCTAAAAATAAAGTATTTTTAAAAAATCAATTCATTAACTTTTATTGCAAAACATTAAGCAATTAATAATTATAGAGAATAAAGAATAAAATATAGGAGTCTTTTACCCTTTCTTTTGTCCTTCTGTCTTTCCTTCCTTCTTTCTCTCTTTCCCTCTCTTCCCCTCTCTTTTTCAACCCCTTCCTTCAGGGGACCGTCGAGGATGCTACCAACCACACCTGACCCGTGGTGTGCTATGTGGGTGTTACGTGCTAATATGAAGTAACTGAAGGACATGCTATTATAAATCAAGGTGCAGAATAGTGTATATGAAATGTTATCTTTGGTAAAAGAAAAGTATAAATTTACTATATACCTATATACATTTGCTTATTTTTATCAAAAAAAAAAAAAAACCCTGGGAAAATAATCTGGAAACTAATAAAAATGGTTTTATTGGGTGGGATGGGCAAAATGATGGAGGGGATAGGAATGGTAACGGGGTTTCTCTGAAAATAGTTGGCATAATTTTGACGTTGATGACATAGAAATTTTGCGTATTCATAAAATAAAATTAAATAAAAAAAGAAAAGCTGCAAACCTTAGCGTGGAAAACAAATCTGGCCAAGGCACCTAACTGCATACCTAAGGTTTTTTGCAGACATCTCTGACGTGGTTCTCTGGCTGTGTGTCCTTCGTGAGATAAGTTCCAAGAGCAGAAAGAACTGCAAGAGGATATTCAACTTCACTTAGAAGTTTTATTAGTGCTGGTAATAGCGGTGTTTGAATTTTGGAACACTTTTTTTTAGGAATGCTGTAAGATAAAGCAGAGACGTGAATACTTGAAACTAATGTATATCATAGACTAAAGCAAATAATTAAATATATTCTGATGTCATCAGGAACCGAACATTTTCAGGTAAGGGAAAAGAGATTTAAATACAAAATAAAATAGATTTAATAAAAAAAACTACATCGTGAAATTTAAATTGGAGTAAATATGAGCCCATTACATATATGTATAGATGTGTATGTGTATAAATGATATATATACCTATTCTATATATGTGTGTGTGTATATATCTATATCTATCTATTTATCTATCTATCATCTATCTATCTATCATCTATCTATTAAATATATCAAGTCCACAGAAGACTTCTTAGAGTGACTTGTCCCAGTTTTAAAACTGAAAAACCCACATCTTGGGAACTTGCTCAGTTACAATTATAAAATATATCTATTTATATATTATGATTGTATCTACTGAAAGGGCCTGGCAGCAATCACCACCCAGTCAGCAATGAGCACACCCCACACTTCTGAACACCACTCCCTACTCAAAGCAACCAGGGCTCCTTAGGAAAACATTTGATTGCAGGGCCGGGGCGGGGAACGAGGGGATCTGAAGCATCTTGTTGGTCCAGGAAATAAGGAAATGCTTAGACTGATGGGGGACGATGCTTGCCTGGGACTGGAAGTTCCATCAGGTCCTCTAGAGGTATTGCTACTATAAACAATGTCACAGTAACAAACCTCCTGCGTATGTTGTTCGGCATCTGTGGATGTGTGTCTTGAAGGTAGATCCCTGGCAGTGGGATTGCTGAGCTAAAGAGTAAATGCATCTGAGGTTGTGTTAGGGGTTGATAGGTTCTCTCCACAGAGGTAGAAGTTGTGCTGTGTGTGTATCATTATTTGCCCCCATACTTGGACATGACCCATCAGAGAAGAACATCTCATGCCAGAGCTAGGAAGAAGGATGCAAACACCTCTGAGAAAGGTAACAAGTAACTGAGATTTATTTCCAAGGTATGTAAATGACTAATATCAGCCTCTTTCCTAAATAATGGTCTTGACAGTAGGAGAAGGGGCATGGAGGAGAAAACGCATTGACATCTTCGCAGGAGGCCCTAAGTCCAGACTTCTCCTGCAACCCAGTTCTGCCTGGGCTTTCCGTCTGGGTTTCTCACACTCCAATACCCTCCTCAGGTGAGACAGCAGAGTCCAACCCTCCAACTCCAAAACTTCTTCTCTTCCACCATCCAGACCTCCTTCACTAATTAACGCGGGGCATTCTCACTCACCCACGTTTTCCCTTTGGGGCCCTTGGCTCCTTTAGGCTGTCGAGTCCGTACCTGCACAACACAAGGGGGCCTCCCTCCTTCGTCCCAGACCTTTCGCCTTTAATCTGGGCACCAGGCTTCTCTCCTTAGGACTCTCAATACCTAGGGAAGAACCCCTTTTTCCACGGAGCAATTATAACATTTACTTTCTCATAGGGATCCCCAGATTTTATGAAACCCCGAACAAATCTGCAAGGAAATACAGCAATTGTCAGTACAGCTATTTTGTCCCCAACATCTCATTCAACTATGCGATGTTCCAGGCTCGGCTGTGGCCCTGAGAGGACAGGCCGTGTTTGTCTGACCATCAGGCTCTGGAGATAACCCTGTCTCCTCCTCCCGCTCGAGAAAGCACAGTATCAGCATGAATGACTAGACCGATGAGGACGTAAAAGAATCCATCTCAAAGGATACAGAGGTGAGAGTATCTATTGAAGACCCGCGAGATGATACATAGTTCGTAAAAAGGCTTGTGCAGGCCGAGCGCGCATCAGGCAGTCCCGGGAGAGCCGAATGGTTGACGGCCGGCGGCCACTCTGGTTGGTGCCACGCGCCACGCAGATATCTTGATACTGTGTCCCTTCCGCCAGCGGCAAAGTGTGAAACCGATTATGGGAAAAATACGCAGCAGCGTCAGAGTGGTGGGTGCTTACAAATGGCCGGCAGGGAGGAAAATGGGACGTGGGAGCCGATCGGGCTTTATCTGCAAGTTACTCCACCCCCCCACCCCCCTCCCCCGTCTTTTCTGTTTTGAAGGATATGGAAACAATATGTCCAGATATTAGCGTTTGTCAAGTAGGTATATACGGATGCTTGTTATATTGTTCTCTGTCTTTGTTTTCACACAGTTTAAATATCTCAGAATCGAAATATTTGTATGCACATGTATTTTAGAGGGTGAGAAGAAAGTCAGAATGAAAAGAGAGAGGATGACATAGGGAAGTAGGCTGACAACGTCTCTGATTTGTATAAAAATGGAAAGGGGAGGGGGCGGAGGGAAGCAAGGAGGAAGTTTGTTCACAAACACCTGCATTTTAACTCCATTGGTTCCGAAGTCCCTGTAACCCCATGACTGTCCGTAGGCGGCTGGTAACACGTCAGCTGTTCACCAGCCACCGAAAAGAGTGAAGTTGACCTATAAGCCCCGACGGGGACATCTCCCGGATGAAAGCGGGGAGCACCGAAGGACATTGAGAACGCTGTCAGCTCTTCCCGTGATTACCCCCGAGAAGGGGATGGGAGGGAGAGAGGGAGCGGTCGAGGGCTTTTGTATTATATTCTATATAATGGTGCATTGTTTAACATTTTGTATTAAGAACAAATTAATGCATTGCTTCTTAAATTAAAATAATTTTAAGCAGTGAGGAGCATGGAAGTGCAGGCAAAGGGCTTTAAAGGAAACAAGAAAGTCCCCGTGGAGGAGATGCAGGGCCCCTGAGGAGGAGGTAGGATCTGGAAGGCAGACGTGGAGGGGAGAAGGGACGGCAGGGCAGAGGTGACGGAGTAGGACGGTGGTAGTGGCTTCAGGAGGGATGTATAAAGGCCCCCCCACCCCAGAAGGACCTGGCACACAGACCGGGACCAGATTAGGCCGGACTTTGATTTCCCAGACTTGGGAGTTTGGCTTCTACCTGTCTCCCCTCCCCCCCTTTCCCAAACATCGAGCCAACCGCGTTGGGAAGCTGTGGTTGCTGGAGCAGACCCTGGCCCCACAGACCTGAGATGATCTCGGCCCAGATGCTGCTGGGAGATGGGCGAAGGCAGGGGCTTGTCTGTCATCTTCCGTCTGCGGTGACCAGCCCCGAGCACCGCGTTCCTGGAGAAGGAGGTGGGTGTGAGGAGCAGGGCGGGCTGGACGAGTGCGTCCTCACTGAGCCGTGATCCACCACTGGGCGCATGTCTCGGAGCCTGGAACTAAACTAGAAAACCATTAAATCACATAATCTGCTAATTAAGGTAATTGTCTGAGCAACATTTTTCTTGTGTGGTCATCAAAAAGAGGCATAATGAGCATGAAAACAAAAGGGTCTTTTATTTTTGCATTCACGTCTTAATCATCACTTTAAGTACCCTCGCCTGGCTGCTGTAATTACAGGCTGTTGGTATAGAAGCGAAGTTGGTTTCCCGGGGGACATGGAGTTCACATCTCTGTCCTGCCAGAAAGCTGGTCCGGTCCTGTTAGAAGCTTCTGGAATTAGGAACGCGTCTTTCTGTGCACAGATTTACTTGGATGCTTTTTGAGCACGCGAGATGGATGTTTCAGAACGCCAAGGGACGGGGGCAGGGGAGAGGGCTTTCCCTCCTGTCACGGTGGGGGGATGGGCGGTAGGCAGCCCAAGGTGACAACTGCCCTCTGCAGACAGGGTTCATCTGAGCGCTGCAGAGTGCAATGCTGGGGGCTGCCACGGTAAACCTGGAGTGCTCTGGGGCCCTCGGTAAGTGACCCGCTGGCGGCTGGCAATGGAGAAACAGGCATAGATAGGAATACGGCAACTGTCCTCACACCCATCCACAAGACCGGGTCTAGGCAGTGCTGTCGGGCTTCACCCACATCCCCGTGGAGACCCTGGCCATTTCTGGGCACGCAACGGGCACCCTTACCGTGTTGGCCTGACTTGCACCCGTTGAAGGCTAGCCTCTCAGAGCCCGCTCGGTCCTCATTCGGGAGGTGATGGGAAGAACTGGGAATTAACTCCTCCTGGGGCCAGCCCTTGAGCAATGGCTGACAGGTGTGGATAGCTCAGCGCCATCGCCCCTTCCTTGGCCACACCCTAGAGTTCCTCTCAGGACTAAGCTCCAGCTGCCTCCCTAAACAACCGGTTTCAGTGCGCACCCCCACCGGCTGGCTTCACTTGCCCAAATTCCTTTCTGCTCCACCTTCTCATGTTCGTTCCGCCTCCCATACAAACCTCTTGCACTCACATCCTCGTCTCAAGGTCTGCTTCTGGGGGAGCTCAACCAAGACCCATGTGGGAATCCTGCTGCGAGCAGCTCCATCCCTAAACCATCACACACCAGGACCGTTCGATTCATTCCAGGCCCTCTGAACTTGGCTGCAGGCTTTCCACTGTGTTCTACATCCTTCAGAGTGTCTCAGGGGCTTCTACAGGCAACGGGATAGGTAGTTCTGAGGACCCCTCACCCTGCACTAACCTGAACAGCTCTGCTCTAAGCTGTTTTACATGCGGACTTAATCCAAAGAAAAAAAAAGGTGACCATCACTGACCCTGCCCACCACTCTCCCCAACGTGAGGATCTGGTCTCAATAAGCCGAGGGTCTCCAGATTCCAAGTTTACAAGCCGGCACCTTGGCCGGCCCCCAGGGCGTGGGGTGCCACCATGGAGGGCTTAGTGGGAGGTGTCCCATGGCTGCCACCCCAGCATCACATAGTTGCCTTCACTTCTTGCTACCTGAGCACAGAGTATGGTCCACTGTCACTTACCTCTTCCTGAGAGAATCCAGAAAACGCTTCTCTCCCTTCCTGTAGCTCCGGTCGACACCTCCGCAACTTCCCTCTACGTTTCTTCCAAACCGCCGAAACGGACCGTTCACACTTCCTAATTTTCAGGGACACTTTTCTTACTACTTGGTGCCTGTGTTAGGCCTAATAATGGTTCCCCGTGACCCTCTATATGGCCACAGAGACTTGGCGGATGTGATTAAAATAAGGGTCTTCGATGGAGAGATTTTCTTGTATTATCCACGTGAGTATAAGAAGGAGGCAAGAGAGTCACAGAACATGCCATAAAGGAAGCAGCGAGCATAATGACGCCATTGCTGGCTTTGAGGATAATAGAGGGTCACGAGCCAAGAAATTCACACGGTCTCGAGAAGATAGAAAGGGCAAGAAAATGGTTCTAGAGCTTCCGCAAAGGAATGCAACGCTTCGGACACCTCGACTTTTAGCCCAGTGAGACCCACTTCCGACTTCTGACCTCCAGAACTGTATGATAGTAAGTTTGTGTTGTTTTACCATCTGAATTTGTGGTGATTTGTTACAGTGGCAATAAGAAACGAATACGGTATCTTTGCTTTGTGCTGTTCCCTCCGTCTGGGACACCCTCCCTTCCCCCACCGCCGAGGCCGCAAAGCCTCCTGTTTTTTCCAAGTCTGGCCCAAATTCCGCCTGGTGCCATGGGACTTACCGCTGCCTCTGCCCTCACTAGTCATCCATCCCTTGGGAGATCATCAACACCAGCCCCAGGTCCCCCAGCCCCAGGCTCAGCGTTTGGCCTTTAAACATCGCAATCAATAGAAACAGGGTTTCCCTTTAGCACATCTGGGGCCAACTGACGTTTTGAAACATTTTACTAAAAACAGAGGGAAAAGAGGAATGAACTCTCAAAGCGCCAGCATGAAAAAAATTAGCGATATATTCAAATATAGTTTTTAATCTTAAAAATCCAGTTGAAGCAGCAAAAATCTCATTATGGTCCTGGAATGTTCTGCTTGGAAAAACCCTGAGGTATTCTCTGGCTTCCTGCCCTGCTCCCTGCACTGGTCCCTTGTGGAGTTCCCTCAGGCCCTCTGAAGCCTCGTCCTCTGTCTCCTGGCTCATACCTCTGAGATCCCATTAGCTTACTCAGTCCCAGTCTGAGGGTTTCAGGGAGGTGGCAGCCCTGGGAAGTGCTCTCCTGATGCTTACAATGGCAGAGGTGCTATGCAACTTATTGTCTAAACTGGGACACTTTTGAGAGCGAAAGGGGCTATTAATAATTGTGCTAGGAAAATAGGCGTAAACCTAATTGTCATGGGCAAACCAGACCATTTGGTCACCCTAGCAGTGAGTGGTCTGGCTTTTCCTGGGTCATCCGAGGACCCATCTGAGAGTGGTCTGGGCTCTGAGCCTATATACTAGAGCTGACGGAAAACAACCCCAGCCTCACAGTAACCACACAGACATAGAAGACGGACTGATAGTCAGGCACTAAGACCAGAAAAATCTGTGCTTAGGCAAGTCTGGCAAAGCCGGCTTACTAAAAGTGAGCAAGTTTTGGTCTTTAAGTGCAGGACTTCTCACAACGTTTAATCTCCTAATGTGGGTTATGAAGCTCCATGTCTCCCAAATTTATTTTCCTGTGGCACACGTCCCCCTGAGCATACATACACATGGCTCCCTTCCAGAAATCCTGTATGGCCCCTTGAGGGATAGTCTAAGGCAGATCCGAAGCGTCAGAGTAGCTGGTATTCTCTGATTCAGAAATTCCCACTTTCCCTTCTCTTGGGAAGGCTCCAGAGATGGGTGGCCCATCTGGGAAGGGTCCTTAGGATCCTGTCAGTCATCCTCCTCCGGATGCGGTAGGAAAGTGTGCGGGGGATGGAGGGGCACTGCTCAGGCGAGAGCTGAGTGCACGCTGGTGCCAGGTAAACTCCAGGCAGAGCCGAGCAAGGCTCTCTGCCTCCTGGGTGATGGCTGCTTTAACAGTTGCTTTTATCTTTTGCTAAGAAACCCAGGGGAAAGCGATAACTCAGGGTGAGGTTTCTGCCTCCAGCCTCGCTCTTGGACCTGAGGCCTTGAAGATAAGACTGCCTCTTATCACGGATTTATTTTTACTGTCTACCAAGCCCTACACAACAGCTGTCTGTAGTGGTGGCTGAGTTGAACATTGATTTTACTTTGGGGGAGCCAAAGTCCCCGCAGTCTGCATGTGACGGTCTTCATCCATAATGCATGAGGCTGGAGACCCAGACAAAGGGCACATTCATGCAATGGCTTGTGGGAGTTGATGGCCCATACAGGAAAAACGAGGAGCATTTTCTCTGGTAAGAGTGAGCATTTATCATCACTCCATTACTGTCATCATCCTAGGCTTTTGTTCCTGCGCAATTTTGTACCTTTCAGAGCTTCATGATTAGAAATGAATGAGATTCAGCTAGGAACGGCACATCCCCGAGGAACCTGAGGATGGGCGTGAGGTGTGGCGGGGAGAGCACCAGGCAGGAAATGGAAAGGTGTAGGCCTCCCTCCAGTTTTCTTTTCCTTAACAGCTCTGGGGCTCAGCTAGTTTTTGTTTGACCCTATAAAATAAGATGTTTGAATAAGATTACAATAATCGGATGTCTGGTACACCAAAATTTACCCACTAAAACTCAGATAGGCATAAAATGTTATTTTCTTTAAGTGTGTGTCTGCGTATATGTGTGCATGTGTGTGAAAGCCACATATATTTCTATTTATTTATGTATTCATTCATTCATTCATTCACTTGTATTTGGATAATATGTAACCACATCTCCACATCTTGCTTTAGCCATTTCCCTCTAAGGGCAGGAAACATTTATCAGTTAAGGCTGATTCTATATCTTCTAATTTGAAAGTCTCTTTTGTGGAAATATTTGTTTAATTCTGAGTTCTAACTTCCTGTCCGGAATGATGATGCTCACCTCTCGAGAGGTGTCCTCGCCCCTTTTCCTTCCCAGGGGAAATGCAAATGAAAACCACGGAGAGATACCACTTAACACCCACTGGCGTTGTGATCGAAATGACAGATAATGACAGGCGCTGGTGAGGATGCGGAGAAACGGAAACCCTCGCACAGCCTCGATGGGAGTGGAAGATGCCGCAGCCGCTTTGGAAAACATTCTGACAGTTCCTCGGAAGGTTAAACACACAATCACATGTGACCCGGCAATTTCGCTCCTAGGTCTCTATGCAAGAGAAATAAAAACACACGTCCAGGTGAAAACTTGTACACAAATGTTTAGAACGCTGCTATTCATAAAAGCCAAAAAGTAGAAACGACTCGAATGTTCATCGACTAATGGATGGATGAAGAAAATGTGTACCCATACAATGAAATATTAGTCAACGGAGACGAATAAAATGCCGATTCATGCTGCATGCTAAGTGAAAGAAGACAGTCGACAAGGACCATAGATTTATATGACATGTCCATGATAGTCAAAGCAGTAGAAACAGAAAGTAGATTGGTGATTGTCTGGCACTGGGGGGTAGGAGTTGTGGGAAAATGGGGAATGACTTCTAAAGGACATAGGATTTTGTTTGGAGGTGATGAAAATGTTCCAAACTGTTTGGGATGATGGTTGAATCACTCTTTGAATATACCCAAAAACTATGGGCTTATACAAGTGGGTGAACTTTAAGTGGGTGAACTTTAAGTGGGTGAACCATTTAATATATCTCAAGGAAGCTCTTCCAAAAAAAAAAAAAAAAGTCTGATGTAAATCTAGTAGAATAAAAACTTGAAACTGCTTGTGGCCATATTTGCCTATTTCTGAATAAAACCAACCCAAAAGAAAGCAAAGGCAAAGCAGGTGGAGAAAGTGTCCTGTAGATATTATTTGAGCCCCTGATTCAGCCATGAGTGAAGTCATGTAACCCCCGAACTTTTTCATTACGTGAATCAATTAATTCCTTCATTTCGTTTAATACATTTTATTTGAATTTCTCTCACAACTGAAAGAAAATATCCTGACTTGTGTCAAAAGATGGGCAACTTGTCTTTATAGGGTTTATTTGGTTTTGAATCCAACTCTGTTTTGAAACTTGACTTTCAGAATCTTCTCAGTTACATAAACCCCGGTGCGGGTAAGAAGTGTCCAACTCGGCGCACAGGTATTCTAGGACCTGAAAAAAATCTCTAGGTCCAGAGCCCATTCCCCACCTAGGTCTGAGCAGGGCTGGGTGCCCCATGTCCCAGGGACCCATAGTCACACGTCACCTTATAATATGAGGTTGATTTGGGATTGATTAGCTAAATTTGACTATTCCAATTTCCACCACTTCTTTTTTGAAAATGTATCAAATACTCAGACACAAAGTATAGACTAACTGAACTCATTAAAGTCACAAAATGTTTGGTCTGGGGACAAAAAGTTACACAAAAGGCAGTTAGTTTCTGAAAAAACGATGTAGAATTTATTCAAGTTATTCAATTTAGTGAAAGCAAGACCATGAATATAAATGTTTAAGCTGGAAGAAATTTAAGACATTACTTGGCTCAGGGGCTTCTATTTTATAAACTGAGTTAATAAAAAAAAAAATAACCCAAGAAACAAACAAACAAAAAACCCATTTTCCTTCCTGTTTATTTGATTTAATAGCATTATGTTCTTATTTCACTCCAAATGAGCCTAAAGTGGCACGAAAAACCAGATGAATGTGATTGGCCGTGAAAGTTGCCATGGGTTGGCCATGCAATGATTATTCAACAATCCCACTTTCTTATTCAAGCCAAACATCATCATCTTATTACAATTCACTTCAGAGCAGATTTGAAATCATATTTTAAAATTTAATTATGCAGTTTGGGTTTCTCAGGAAGTGAGGATCCGAGGTCGATGTGAGGCCGCTGACAGACGGGCAGTGGTCATCTCAGGGAGTGGGGCGAAAACAGAGAAAAAGAAAGGTGTCTGGAGTTCAGGAGGCAAGAAGAGGCCAAGGTCAGTCAAGGGTGGGAGAAGTGGGAGGCACCAAATCCATCAGGTCTTGCATCCGGGGCTTCAGCAGAGGCAGGAACAAGGGAGGTTGGGAAAGAGACTAGAGAACGAAAAAACTGGACTACGGTCTGGGTCAGCAGACATCAGGAAGGGGGCAGGGAGCTTGGAATCAGGTGGAGCTCAAGGACTGGAGGAAGGAATCGCAAAGCTCTGCCCTTGTGCTGAGAGCTGCCCGTCACAGGCAGGAGTTCCTGGCTGGGTGCGGAGTAAGAGGCCAGTTCTTCCCGCACCCCAACCTGGCTCTCCTGGCTCTTCCCACCTTGACTTGGCCCCACAGCCTCAAAGACTGGGGTCTGGGTGCCTTGGCTTTGGACCTGGCACCTGTATTCGGAAGTCAGCATCCGCCCTCCAGGACAGCTGCCCTGCCCGGCAGAGCTCTGCCCTCCGCTATAATACCCCACAGCGTGGAGCCGGAAACCTGCCTCTTGTCCTTCTGTCAGGGCTGGTCCCAGCCTTCCAGGTACAACTGCCACTACCTCACCGTGTCCAGGAGCTTGAGGGAACAAGCTCAGGCCATGATCAGAGCTGTTCCTTTAGCCCCTAGATTGCTGGCGAGTGTTAGTCACCTGATTTTTGCAAATGCCTTGCCTCTCAACTCTTGCCTCTAGAGCAAAACGACCTTAAAGACACTTTGCCCACAGCTCTTACACGATGCCAGGTATCCGTGTCCTTGATGCCCAATAAATGTTTCCACTGAGTGAACGAGGCCACTGGTAGAGTTTTCTTTTTAACTGGCTTCCCAGCCAGATTGAAGGAGGTTTTTGCTAACAAGCTGTTTTAAATGATTTGTATTTCAGTATTTGGACCTACTTACTGGGTTGTTGGTAAAAATAAAACCCAATGGTGCCTTTTAAGTAAAGGACCCAATGTTTAGAGTCCACGGTGAAAATAAAATAATGAGTACCCTGGAGAGATCTTGAAGTCAGGCCTGGAATTTCAAATTCGTTTAAATTATTTTCTATCCAGTTGGGAGCTATGAAAAGCAACTTCGAATTTCCCTTAAATGTAATAGGCATCCTCAAGTAAAGGGATAAAGGACTTCCCTGGACTAGAGCCACATGGGGAAGGATGTAAATTTGCTTAAAAGTGAAGGATGGATGCAGGTAATGAGCAAACGAGGATTTTTTGGTATGTGTTTGAGATTTTACTTTTGTGTGTGTTCAAAATTTTTCATAATAAAAAGTGAAATAAAATAATCAAAAATGATCCCAACTTGTTAACCATTATATGCTGTTCACTGCTGTGGCTTTAGAATTTCTCCAAGAGCTGACGTGGTGGAGAGGGGAGTAGGGGAGGCTTTGGATTGGAGAGGAGGGGGCAGCAATTTGGTTGGCATGGTGACAGGTAGGTTAAGGAACTTGTGTGAAAATGTGTTTGCATAGCAAGGGCACTCTTTTTACTTAGATGGTTTGTTTGGAGTGGCCTGGAAAAATCGGTGCTCCAGACAAAAGCAGCACAGTAATGTGACAACCGCTCATACTCTTGGGACACAGTAGAGTTCCACCAGAGGTGGCTCCACTAGCAAGAGAAACTTAGAATGAAGCCAACATGACAGGGGTTTAAGACATGCAGGTCCCTGGGGCTCACCAGCAGCACAAGCGAATGAAGCCGAGCATACCTTAGTGCTGAGCTTTCCACTCTTGCCTTCTATAATCAGGCAAGAACCAGGTAGGAGGAGCCCACAGGTGGTGGGAGATGCTGTTCATTGCTCCTTCCCACAGGAGCTAGGGAAGGCAGAATGTCATGAGTACTCGTTATCTCTACTACTTTTCATGGGCCATTTCTCCGGTATCACATAGCTCCTTATCAGTGTGCAAACAAATTCTCCCTCTTTCTGTAATGATGACTACTTCCCATTTGTAATTCTCAAGCTCTTACCTGCAAAACATTAAACGGTCTTATTAAAGCTCGTTTAAAGATGTCTTCCTTTGATAAAGTGGCAATTATCGGGTCTATGGGTTGTGTGGCAGGATCATTTACCATCTTACAATCAATGAGATTGATTCGGCTTCTGAGGACTATGGATCTGAACATTTTCCAGCCAATGGTAGCATCACCAAGTGGTGACCAATCATTGTTATTGCGACGGTTAATAGATGAACCTTCGGCAGCAATGAGATTCGAGAACACAACAGTTCCCTAGAGTCCTTCCTTTCAGCCTAAGGATCGATAATTGAAAATAGCCCATACCTCTGCTCTGGGAACCTAAGGGTACCCTTGTCGATGCTACCTAATCGTCTGTTTATATTTTTTTACAGGTACATCTCTTGGATCAAAAGAACCATATACATCCACTGCAGTACCCCCATACAGATCTCTAGAACCTGATGAAAAGTTATCTTTTAAGAATTCGTAACTGTTTTCGGAAAGCAAGAGAGGATGCCATCAGTGGGAAATCGTGAGGTTTGCCTGAAAGTCAGAAGACAATGTGACCATAGTGAAGGAGGAAACCAAATCCCAAAACAGGCAAGGGAGAGAACTCTCACAAAGGAGGAAGGTACTCTCAGGGGAACTCCAGTGCGAGAGGCAGGTACAGAGAGATCTGAAGGGTTCCAGTGGGCGCATGGCAGGAGAAGCAGCCAGGCGATTCAGGCTCTCTTCCGCATTCCACTGCTTATGCCAGCAACGGGCAACGGTGGTGTCATTGTTCAGGTGGGAGCGGTGAGTGTCGATGCTTAGGTCGAGAGCCGAGCAGTGCTCTTCACAGCCGAGGACTCAAGGAAAGCCAGTGGTCCCCACATCCAGAAGTCCGGACCCTCCCCAGGCAGCTGCGTGTGGCCCCTGGCCTGTGTCCTTGACAACGGGCTGGGTAAATAATACCACACACATCTTTCAGGAAAATTCAAATGCAAAAATGAACACGCAGCCAAAACTCACAATGATCAGAACCTGACCTAACCTGTGAAGGAGTCTTTTAGCCAGCTGCAGAATTAGGGGAGAATTGTGTTTTAGGATTGTGGAAAAGAAAAGCACATTCAGAGAATAGTAAGTAATTGCGAAGAATTGTGTTAATGGGGGTAGGTTGCCTGTTATGGGACAGGCAGAAAATGTGGATGTAGATCATTCGAGGGCAGTGGGGGTTGGGGGGCAGACTTCGCAGGCTGTGCCAGGGAGCTACGCCTTTCTTCCGCAGGTTTAGGAAATCACGGAAAGCTTTTGAGAAGGGGGATGGCGCGATTAGACATGTATTTTAAGAAGATTCTTCCAGGGGCAATGGCGGATTAATCCTATTGACAAAGCATTTCAAACCAGACACCATCCAACTAAATAAGCAAGCCAGGAGGAAGAACAAATTAGGTCCAGAAAAAATATTGCAGCCATGTCAGTTTAAAATATATATGGACTTAAGAATTATGGAGTAAGCAGATCTACTAAAGAGTAAACAGGAAGGACTTTTTCTACTCTTCTCTACTTCCAAAACCCGAGAGCCCTGCTAGGGAAGTTCAGCTCTGGGAGACAGTGCTGAGACTTCCTCCGACCTCAGCATTGAGCTACGGGTGACCGACCTGGCCAGGAAGAGTTCTGCCTTAAAGAGGCCCCCAGCATGTTGCTGGGAGCCTGGGAGAGAGACCCTCACGACAGGCCCTGGAATCGCCTGCTTTCACTGGGGACATGGCTTGCTTCTCCTCTTTTCTGTTTTCCTGAGCCGTGTGCTGGAACTAGTCAAGCACAAAGCACAGCACAGCGGACAAAGGATATGATGTCTGTGTTCACGAAAAATTCAACCCTAATTATACCTCTGGGAGCCAATGGGAGTCATGAAATAGCGTGCCCAGGGTGTTCATCTTGTTACTAGATGCCGGCCACAGGGGACTTATTTTCTGTGCCATTTGTAAAGCCTTTGCTGGACAGAAAGAGGCTGCTTGCGTCAGTCCATGGCATTATAAGATATAAAGAACATTATGGTAATTCCTCGGGATGGTTTTCATTTAGCATCTTCTCTGTGAGAATGCCTTTCTTCCTGTTAGTGCAATATTCCGGCCAATGCAGTAGCTAGTTTAGCGGGACGTTTCAATAGTGTGCGCACTAACTTTGGCTCAGACACCACAGCTACGTTTGCTGCTATTTAAAGGTTCGTTAAGGAAATCGTGTTTAAATCTTATTTCTAGCTCTCAGTTTAGGAGCGATAGCTCCACATCACAAGGCCTGAACCAAAATGCAGAAAGTCACGGTTTGTGGCCTGGCTGAGATGGGCAAAGCCCAAAGAAAGTTTTTCGATGACTCGGTCAGACCAGATCCCCTTGTTTCCAATATGACGACCAGCTTTCTGAAAGCAAACGGCAATCAGGTGAGGTAAATACAAAAACGAGAAGAAAAAACTAGCCAGTTTTTGTTCTTAGACAGAGAGTATGTTTTAGGCCAAGATCCTTTGGCTTAAAACCGAGTTCACAAACTTAGCTTCAGCACCTTTCGCCAGCGTCTACGTAGGATGCACCACACGAAACTCTTGATATTCTGTTTTTGACCTGCAGGCTCAGCTATTTCTTTCACATGGTTCATCTTAATACTTTAGGAGCAACATCAGGTCTACACCCCGGAACTTGGCATAGCCTGCAATTGCCTTAACTCTAAAGCCGTGAACTCCCTGACCGAAGCCTCCCATCTTTCTGAGCCTCTCGCATCCTCACCAAATCAATGTCTGCCCAAATCAATGTCTGCAGCCCAGACCCGTCTGCAGATCTTCAGGCCCCTAGACCAAAAGTCCCCTGGGCATCTCCACAAGAAAGTTCCAGTCACCTCAGTGAGATCGTTTTAAGAACATGTCCACGAATTCTTCGAAGCCCTTTCCTTTCAGAGGCAGAGTCTATCCTCTCCATCCTGCATGTGGATGGAACTCAGCGACTCGCTCATGAATAAAATGGGGGAGCAGTGCGCGACTTCTGAGCTCGGGTCTTAAAAAGCATCGTGGCTTCTGTCTTGGTCCCTCTCTTGCTCACTCGCTCTCATTCTTTCTCTCTCTCTCATCACTCTGGGGGAATCCAGAGTGCTGTGAGAGGCTCTGTGGAGAGGCCGACGCGGTAAGGAACTGAGTCCCTCAGCCAACAGCCACTTGAGTGAACCATCTTGAAAGCGGAAAGTGGGTCCTCCGCCTCCAGTTAAGCCCTCAAAACACGACATGTTTGGCCAACATCGTCACTGAGCTCTCATGAGAGACACTAGACAGAATCACCCAGAGAAGAATTCTACAAATTCCCGACCCACGGAAAATGGGAGATAATAGATAGTAGTTGCCGTAAGCCAGCGAGTTTGGGGGTACTTCGTTATCCAGCAATAAATAACTAATACATCCAGAAACAAGAAGCCCTGATTTCATTTCTCCATTATATTAGTTTCCCAGGGGTTATTGGAACAAATTACCACAAGTTACATTTCCACCCAGTCGATCACTCCAGGAATCCAGAAAGTTTTTAGATCGTCTCATCTTACTCACTCTAGATGTTAACTGGTAACTGAGGTTTGTCGACTTTACCGCTGGACGCGTCTGATCGGTCCCATCCTGTCCGTCCCCATCGTCACCGCCTCGGGTCAGGTCCTCACGTCCTTGTAGCTGGGTGGCTGAAACTGCCAAGTGATCTCCTCCACTTCCGTCTCGCTCCCCATCTCTCTGCATCCAGGATGATTTTTCTAAAGCTCATCATGTCGCTCTCCTGTCTACAACATGCTCATGGCTTTCTCCTGTCCTACCTTTATTTAGATATACCCAAATGTGTTTAAACGTCAGCTTAAAAGCCATCTCCTCCTAGAAGCCTTCTTTGAGTCCCCAGGGAGATTCCGATGCTTCCTCTACAGCCTCCCCATGCAGTGGTATAAGTCTGAACCCTTCTTTCCCTATAAAAGCTTCCATGAAATTCCAGAACCACGTCCACATCCAGCCACCTTTTTATCCCTAGGATTCTATAGTTTGTACCAGGCACCAAGCGGTCTCTGAGGGGCGAGTAGGTGGAAACCCCACTCGGCTTCCAAGTCTGTCTCCTGAGGGCCTCTTTTTTGTAATTCAATTGCCCAAAGGGGGAGCTTTCAGCAATATCTATGTCTGCCCAAAATAGCTGTTTTTAAAATTTTTCCTTGTGTGCTTACTAGGGCCCTGCTCACACTTCTGGCCAGATAGGAAAAAGACGAGGTGACAAGTGCCGAGATCAGTCATCATTATCTCCTTGCCCCTTGTCTGGGTAGGTCGGGATTAAGTTCCCTCATCAGGAAAACAGCCAAGGGCAAACAGTCTGTACCATCTGATGTGCATCAGTTGAATAAAGTCTTTAATCTCTGTTTGAGTCACTTAAAAAACTTTCTTTTGACACCTGATACTCAGAAAAAAAAAATGATCCTAGAATGTTATTTGGGTGGTCCATCCCCAAAGCCATCTTTCAGCAAATGTCCCACGGTGTTGAGGGAGGGCAGGATTGGCATCTCTCTACCACGGCATTGGGCTTTACCTGACCTTTCTTTACTGAGCACCTAGCTGTATAAGATGGGGAGAAGTTGAGGTTTGCACGTAAGAGTCAGTGCAACCGGATGGATCTCCTCGGTGATGCCTGTTCACTCCGTCTCAGACCCCATCTGCAAGGAAAGGAGGTGGGCGGAGAAGGGATGTGGGACGAGAAGTTCAATATCCTTGGTTGTGTGATGCGTATACATTTTATCTCATGAACTAAGGAATTCAAGAACTAGAACCTTCTTTATATTCTGTGACTTACCTAATTTCTCACTCAATCCTCTTTCTGTCGGGCTCCAGGAAAAACAGTCTCAGCCCTTCCTGGAAATCTCCACCCTCTAGGTGGTCCCCAGTCCCAGGATCTTGCTGAGTCATTGGGGGCAGGGGAAACCTATTTGGTCCTTAGTCATCGCTGCCCACAGAGAGTCACGATGGCATTTGTCATTCTGTCTTTCTGATCCCTTCAGGCCAGGCTGCTCTTGGCTACACCTGTGCTGGGAGCCTTTCTTGAATGTGTTTCTCTCTGGGGTCTCGCAACCTCCTAGCAGGGCCCCCTCCATTTCCGGGACCATGGCCTCACTCTTCCTCCTTTTCTTCCTGGCCTGGACCAATCTATTTTCAGTGTGGGGAGAATCCTCTCTTTTCATGTCTCTTTGCCCATGATTATTTTCAGGGATTCGCTCTGAAAGCAGGACTTTCAGAGTAAGTCTATTTTCTGACTTACCACATGCCTCCCCTGAAGCGATGAGCACCAAGCTGACTTAAATGAGAAAGGAGGAGGTGGGGGGGGGGGGCGGGGAACAGATGGAAAAAGCGTACATATACTTTTATGTATCAGTTAGAAAGTTTGCTTTCTCCCTGCCTTCCAAGTCGTCTGCCCATGCTGAGGCTGGCAGCCTGAGGTTTTGAATTGGTGCTTGGGTAATGCTGCCTGGAGCTGAGGGTGGGTCAAACCCAGCTCTTGGCTCGGATAGCAATAAGGGAAGGAGGTTCTCCAAAGTGAGTGTTACCATAAAGGAGGGGTTCGGGGGAGCGGCAAACACTTGGCAGTCTTCTGTGACCTTTCCCTACCCCACGACGACTAGATGCTTCTCCTCTGTGCCCCCAGAACACTTTGCTTTATTGCCGCAGACCAGGGTCTACCGCAATGGCAGCTTCGTTTGTGCCTCCCTCTCCACACAGAGCTCCCGAGCTGAGCACCTGTGTTCGTTCATCTGTGCACTTTAAGCCCTTGGAAGGTAAAGGCTGAGTGAGGACATCTTTGGAACATCATGGAGCACCTGTGCCTGCTGCAGGTGACCGGCTTGCTGTGGGAGACTGAAGCCTGGGTGTGAAAATTGTGGGTGACGCCGAACTGAGCTTCTTGACAAAATAAAAATCGGTAGATTGGAAGCATAGGCCAAGGCGAGCCAAATAAAGTTCAATGCTTAAAAGTATAAAACCATGGACATGAATTGCAAAATTCAACTTGAATAGAGGTAATCTAATAAAACAATAGAACATATAAGCAGGACTTTGGGGTTTTAGTTTTCTCCAAACTCAGTAAGAGTCAATAGTGTGATAACGGTTGATAAAATCACGACGAAAACAGATAGTCTCATGCAAGGCAGCATTAGGAGAAGTATGCCATCTAAAACAAAGGAGGTGACAGCTCTCTTCTATACCCTCACCGAATCTGGGTGCAATCTTTCCCGGAATGTAATGTCCAGCCCATGCACTGTGTCTCCTGAGAAATAATGACTGAACAGAATTAACCAGGAAGCTGGCTACATCTCAAAACCTTATCTTTACTTTAAATAGTTCTGGATCTACTGGATAGCCATGTGGAAAAAGACAAACATAATGTAAAACTAACTCACACAATACACAAAGTTTAACACAAAATGGATCAAGACCTGAACCTAAAACTGAAAACTATAAACTTCTAGAAGAAAACATTAAGAGAAAAATCTTTGCAACCTTGGGGTGGTAAAGTTTTCTTAGAACATAAAAAATCATAAACTATAAAAGAAAAATAATTAATTGGACTTCATCGAAATAAAAAACTTCCTTTTTTTTTTGAAATTTACCACTAAAACAAAAATGCACGTCACAGAGCAGGAGAAAATATTTGCAGCACATAAATAAAACAAAGAACTTGCATCCAAAACACATAAAGAACTCAAACTGAGTAATAAGATGATAATACAATAGGAAAATGCGCAAAAGATACTTCACAAGAAAACGACACATGAATGGCCCACAAGCATGGAAAGATTTTCAAATTATCACCCATTAGGGAAATAAAAAAAAATACTATACACTTCCCAGAATGGCTAAAATTAAAGAGACTGACCATATCGAGTGTTGGCAAGGATGTGGAGTGACTGGCACTCTTGTGCATGGCTGAACGGGAAATGCTACGACCACTTTGGAAAGCGGTACGACAGTTTCTTAAAACATTAAACACAAACCTCCCATACGAACTAGCCATTCTACAGCTAAATATTTGCCCAAGAAACAAAAATACCCACGCAAAGATTTATATACTTCATAGCGAGTCTTTATTTGTAATATTAAAAACAAAACAAAACAAAACAAAACATGGAAACAACCCATCATTAAGGAGCGCAGAGATAATTTGTGGTGTCTCTATACTGTGGAATATGTCTCAGTAATGAAAAGGAGCAACCTGCTGACACCCGCAACATGGATAAATCTCAACATCATTATGCTGGATAAAGGGAAGCAAGACAAAAACAGCATATACTGTAGGATCCCATTTATACACAATTTATAGTTTATATACAATTATGTGTGTATATACATCCTCGAAAATGCAAACTCGTCTAAAGTGTCCGTATAGTTGGTAGTCATGGAAATGTTTGTCATCTCGATTGTGGTGATGTATTCAGATGTCAAACTGACCAAATCGTACACTTTTTAAATATGTGATTTTTTTTTTTTTTTTGCATTTCGATTATATCTCAGCAAATTGGGGGAAATAAATCTTCTCTTGGAGGAACACAAAACAATATCAGATGTTACCAGAACTTGTATGGAAAATCGTGGGACTGTTAAGCCAGGGGAATGGAAGACTGAAGGCAAACAGATTAAAGCTGAAGCAAAACAGTGGCCAGACGTTCCGGCGGCTGTCCTCTATTGAAGGACCCCGGGGAGAAGGGGTGAGGGTTGGAAGACCCCTGTCCTTCTGGAGAAGGGGTCACAAGATCCTGCGGTGCAGCACGCGACCTGCCGTGCTGTCACCCAAGGGGACAGAGAAACTTTGCAGCCACCAGCCCAGAGTTTTCTCTGCCAATTTCGTGATTGGAGTGGGCTGCAAGTGGAGGCGACTTTGCCAAGCCAAATGTTAGCGTTCGACGCACACCGAGGCTGGACCGCTTGACCTTTCCCACGTGACGCGGCCCTGGCATGGTTCCCCATCGCTCTTCAGCTGAGCATCTGCACGGTCAGCCCCCTCTTTTCTGAGCATCGTCCACCACCGCCCACTCTAATACACCTGAGGAACAGATTCAAGAGCTAGAATCCTAACGTGAGCAGGGTCACCAGTGCTAATTAATAACAGGAGCTAGCATTTATTTGATACCTTACCATGGATATGACCTTGCAAGTTAGGCACAAAATTATTTAATGTTCAGTAGGCGTTAAACTCACCATTTTCGGGGTGACCCTTTCTGCTAGACAGAAATCACGTGCAACTGACTGATCTTTTACTAGGTAACAACTAATTTAAAAAGTATTCTTAGTTGAGTGAACTAGTTGCATTACTGATTATGCATTTTACACATATTGGTTCATTCTATCTTCAAAACAACCCATGAGATAGGAAAGAGTACTATTATTCTCATTTTAAATGGGAGAAAATTGAGACACAGAGAGATATAACGAAAATTATCCAAACTCTGAGGCTAAGGAAACAAAGAACCATGACATGCAGCACTAATTACATGTAATGCCAATTAGTATTTTTTGAAAGATGCATCCAGAAGACAGGTGCTGGCTAATCTAAGAGGGTAATTAACCCATCTGCTGAATTAATTGCCATTTTTCTTGTCATTTGGGCTAGCAGATTGTTAGACAAATGGGAGAAACATTGCTGGTCAAAGGAAAAATACTAGAACCAATCTAAAAGTGTAGGTGAACAGTTAAATCAATTTTTTATGAAACACTCTGAGCCATTTTTTTCAAAACGAGGAGTTCCTTGCTGCGGCTCGGGGAGGTGTCCTTGGTTCTGAATGCTGGCACAGAGGCAGCACTAATAATTATTAAATCACTAAGTGAACAAAAGTAAACAATACACAGGACACAATTCCATTTACTGTTTAAAAAAAGGATCTAATAGGTGTTCAAAGATGTTGATTTTCATATCTGTATAAACCCGGAACATACCTGGAAGAATATGCACCAACCTGCTCCAGTAATTGCTGCCGAAAAAGGGGTTGGAAAGACCGAGAGAGGAGTTTTTATTTTTGAGAAAAATAAATCAGGTTCTAGAAGGATAAGAGCTCAAGGAATGTGAAATGACAAAAGCAAGAGATGAGATTCTACATCAATACGGTCACCCAGTCCTCGGCCATCCAGCGTATACATTCATTTTTAAAGGTAGAAGAATATACAACGTTTTCAGAGCGGTCGTCTTTACATGGTGGATTATGACCGACTATTGTTTTCTTTGATGCTTTTTTGTATTTTCCAAAACGTGTACAGTAAAGATTTTTTACCTTCATCATACAGATCCATGCTTTTTAAAAGAATATAAAGAAGTGTTACCCAAACTGAGTTTCGTTAGCATGAAAGCATGTAACTCATGGTAAATTCGCCTGGGTCCCCTGCCCTGGAAGCGAGAAGCATTTCCCCAGAGGCAGGTGATGGAGATCTTAGTGAATGACTTACAGCCCTTTGTAGCCGATGTTCACAGATACCCAGATTTAAATGGACAGATCTTTGTAATTGAGCATCCCCAGACTTGCTCCCTCCGTATGGACTTAATTCATCCAAGAGTGCACGTGTTGAGGGTCCTAGTGCACTTACTGTGAATGTCAAGTCCTCTCTTGAGCCCAAGTGACTTCGGGCTCATTACACTTCTCCCAACTGTTACGGACAAATTGGCTTCAAAACAAACCGGCAAAGTTTCATATAAATAGGCAAATGTCACAAAAATTGAGTTCTGTGTGTACGTGTTTATGAAGGGGTGGTCCATATCTCAGAAAACAGTGTGCAGGATAGGAAGCAAATATCGCTAACAATGGGCCTGCCAGCCGGCGGGCCTCTCCAGGCAGCTGTGCGGGCAGAGCTGCTGCAGGTCTCTGGGTTAGTTGGGCCAGAGGGGTAGGGGTATGAGGTGGTTGCTGAGTCGATTCTGCCCCTCACTCTAAGTCTGTGGTTAGCTGGAAGAACGCTGCTGCACAGACCAACAGCGAAGGGCACTGTGTTTGCTAAGCGCCCGCTTGTCCAAGAATCATGCGAACACCAATCCATCCATGTCAAGAATTCTGCCTCGTTCAGTTTTCTATTCCTTAATCCTGGTCTAACACTCTCTGGACCCACGTAGTGGGTCGCATGTGGTCCCCAAAAGAGATATCGGGTCCCGATCCTTAGTTTCCGTGACTGTGACTTGATTCGGAATCCAGGCCTTGCAGATATAATTCGGTTAAGGATCTTGAAATGAGATCATCCTGGATTTAGGGATGAGCCATAAATGCAATGGCTGAGCATCCTGATGAGACTGGCAACGGGGAAGACACAGAGACACACAGAGGAGAAGGTGCTGCGGAGACGGAGGCAGAGACTGGAGTGACGCGACTGTAAGACCAGGGACGCCCGGAACTGCCAGCAGCCACTGGAAGCGGAGGGTCGTGCTGCGCACTGTCCCTCAGCATCTCCAGAAGGGACCGGCCCTGCACCGTCACCTTTATTTTGGACTCCTGATCCCCAGAACTGCGAAAGAATAAATGTCTGATGTTTTAAGCTCCTCGGTTTGTGCTAATTTGTTCCAGTAGACACACCATGCACACATTGCACGCGTGAATACAATTTGCTCCCACTCATGTCCCCTACGTAGGTCTTGCTGACACGTGGTAATAAGTCCCAGCAACTCCCTTGAGATATAAGTTCTACTGCCCACCCAGGCTGTGCTGGGGTCTGATTCTAGTTATTGGCTTGGAGGAAATGGGGAGCGGCAGGAGCAAGTCTGGAGGAGAATTAGAGTCTCTCTGGGAAGGACCAATTGAAGCTAGGTCGACGTGGTTTCCAGGTGAGGGGAGACTGTTGGCCTCCGGCAGAGGGACGAGGTTGCTTTTGCTAATCGGGAAAGTTCAAGGGATTTGGGGGACTTGAGATTATTGGGTTCAGATACCAAAATGTTTCCAACCCAGGTATCAAGATCTCGTTTTTTCACTATTATGCTACCTCATATAGACTTTTCTGCAGCTCCACTATTAGAATCGGATTCCGGTTCTGATCGTCAGCACAATCTGACCTATGACTGCAGTAGATAAGAGGCTCATTAAAATCTACCAAGGAAGTAGTAGAAGTCAGGATGATAGTTACCTCTGGGAAGAAGGAGGCAGTGATTGAAACAGGGTGTAAGGAGAGCTTCTGGGGTGTTTTATATTTGTTAATCTGGGGGCTGGTTAGATGAATGTGTTCACATTTGAAGTTCATCAAGGTCTGTACTTACAATAGGTAACCTACAGAAGTTACACTTCAACGCACATTTATTTATAAAAACGTTTAAAAAAATAATAAAAGTAAAAGCTGCTGTAGAGGTTCTCTGGCTTTAAATAGATGTTGGAAGCTGCAAGTTGACGGCCCCGAGCCAGTCTTCTCCCTTCGTAAGTCTCTAGTGCCGCCATAAGTTGCCAGACTATTTCACATTTATTTTAATTAATATAATTTCCACAGCAATTAAGTGAAGTTACTATCTGTTCTCCTACGACACTGGCTTATCACGAGTTCTTTGGAAATCAGAGTCTGCAGCAAGAATTAAAGTGCTAACACTTTCCTGGGAAGTGCAAGCCCAGAAGAGGAAGTGAAACCAGAGAAAATGTGGGGGGACGGCACGGGGCAGGGCGGTGCCTCACTGCACTGACCACTGCCTCACGATGAGCCCCAAAGGGACACGGCAGGTCTGCAGCGGCCGTGTTTATGCAGCACTTCCAATCCTTCTCCAGCCGCTTCGTCAGCAACAGTCCGACGCGGGTGCACCCTGCCTGTCGTTCCTTGGGCTTCTCGTCCTGTGCAGGGGCTACTCTGACGCCACGGCTGGGGATGCTGCAGGGAACCCATTCAGTGCCCCATCATGTACACTGCCCGGAAGCACCCAGGAGTTAACATCCATGAGGCAGTGGGAACTGATGGATAGATGCTTCTCCTTTATGGCCCCGAAGGGAGGTTCTGAGATGCATTTCACGAGGCTGCTTAGACCGTCTCACACCCTGGAGCACCGGTCACTGGCCATAGTGGCGCCGACTTATGCATCTTTGTCTTGCTTTTCCCTCCGCTGTTTCCCACCCCCTGTCACTTGCTCCTGCTTTTTGTCACTTCCCAAGGAAATTATCTGCACGTTTGCCTTGCCCCTGGCTCTGGGGGAACTAACAAGGCAAAATCACCAACAGGATGTTTGCCCAGCATGCACGCTGGGTCGCAAGCAGGAAGCACGCCTTGATGGAAGCCACAGGTGAGAAAGGAGAATCCCATTTTTCACTGCTCAAACTTTACCCCACAAGAAGATACCTCCCGGTCCCTCTGCAGTGCGTCGTCTGGCCCTCGTTCACCGTTCAGGAAGTCTGGTCGCGTGTTCTATGGTGTGGGGTGGAAGGGTGACCTCTCGGGTGGGTGCTGATTGATAGAGAGGAGGAAAAGGATCAAGGCAATGAAGTAAGGTGCACAAGTTTAGTGTCCCATACAAGGCAGGAAACCATTTCAAAGAAGGAAGAGACTTGAAAGTTGGCAGAGTCTGAAAGTCTAAGGAACATTCCTATAAAGCTACGGAAGCCGGGGCACTCAGGAGAGAGGCCTGAGCCTGAGGTGTGGGTTTGGAAATGGCCAGGATGCAGGTGGGGCTGGCGTCTGTGTGCGGTCAGAAAAGGAGCCGGAGGAGGGGGAGGCTGGCAGACGCCAGAGAGAAAACTGGTGGAGGGGCTCCCGAAGGCAGTGGGGATGCTCCCAGAGGGAGTGGGGTGCTCCCGGAGGGAGGGGGTGCTCCCGGAGGGAGCGCAGGTGGCGGGAGAACCCCACGAGTAAGTAATCCAGCACAAAATTCAATAAACGATCAACCTGTAGACATGGTTTTTTTTTGTTTTTTTTTTTTTTTTTTAATTTCTGTCTCGGGCTTCTCTTTATTTTTGAATCTCTATAGTAACAGATAGTCCTCGACTCCCTTGCCCAGGAATTAGGTCGAGTTGCTCATTAAAATAGCCTGGGGGCTGGAGAAGTGCCACAGGGGGTGCGGGAAGCCTGTTAGTCACAGGCCCCCAGCCTAAGACGCGTCTCTCTAGGGAATGAAAACAACGTTATGTAACGAACAAGAAACACCCGCGTGCTGTGGGCGCGCCGAGGAACGTAAAAGAAAAAAATTTTTTCGTATATGACTTTTAACTTTTTATTTTTAGATAATTATAGATTTGTAGGAATTAAAATTAGTAGACCCTTTTAAATAAGTTGATATTTTTTCCAGTCGATTAGCAAAAAAATTGAATATTAATGCTATCTAATGTTGACAAGGGTGTGGGGGATGGGCTTTTTGGAGCGCATTTGAATTGCGCCTTTATAATCGATTTCCCACATACACTTTGACCTGACCGCGCCACCTGCACAAAGAAGCTAAATGCCCATCGGTGGGGACATAGTGCATCGATAATGTGAAATTACAATGGGCCATTAAATAAGGGGGAGAGAAACGTAAGTTTATCAGGATAGAAAGTTCTCCGAAAACACTGTTATCTGAAAAAGAGCAAGTTGAAAACGGTACCGTAGTATGGTGTGACTTCGTTTGAATATCGAAACAAACGCAAAACCACATGATTTGTATCTACACACCCGCAGCAATACCGAAGGAGAGAGATGAGATTGGAGGAGCAGAGCATCGGTGAGGAGTTTCATTTTATTAGTTCTGCTGTTTTGTAATGAGCAATATTCATGTATCATTTGTGCATTTAAATTTTTTTTCGGAATGAGAACTTCTAGAATGATAATGGCTGAATGAGGTGGCATCTCTACCCTAATTTCCCTGGCTATCGTGTTAAAGCAAAACTAGATTCCTTCTGTTCTTACTCAAAGTTCAGCAATTTTTAATTAAAAAAGTGCTCTTCGGTTTGTGGTTTGCCTTTGGTCTATTTCAAAGCCCTGAAATGATTGTTATTTTGCCGTAAGTTCCTTCTTCAGTTTTGTCGTTGCTTCAGGGAGAGAATTTGCTAACATTTTCACCCACCATCGTTGGAACGCAATCACTTACTTTTTACCTGAATCAATGATTTTTTTTTTTTTTTCTGAGCTAATGTTTTCATTTCTACAGATCCCGTATTTGTTGCCTGGGTTCACCAGGTACCACAAGCTGGGAGACCTAAAACAACCGAGATGTATTCGTTCTGTCACAGTTACGGAAGCTGAAAGTCTGAAATCAAGGTGCCGAAGCCTTTAGTGAAGCATCTGTTCCATGCCCCTCCCTTAGCTTCTGGCGCTGTGGACAATCACCGGCGTTCCTTGGCTCGTCGTTCCAGCCTCTGCCTCTGTGGTCACACGGGGTTCTCCCTGTGTGTCTTCACACTGTCTTCCCTCCGTGTGTGTCTGGCTCTGTGTCCCTTCCCTTCTTCTTATAAGAACGCCAGTCATTTGGGTTAAGGGACCACCTTTACGACCTCATCTGAACTTGATTATATCTGCAAAGACCCCATTTCCAGGTAAGGTCACCTTCATAGGTACCTGGAATTAGGACTTCACTGTATCTTTTTGAGGGATATAAGCCAATCTATAACAGAGTTCAATGTGTCAATCTTTTCTGTTAGAGTGTCTGTGTTTTGGCTTCTGCCTGAGAAAGATCTTCCTCACTCTGCTTATGATTTAATTTTTTTTTACATTTAAATTTGAGTCATCGGTGTAAGGAATGAGGTAATGATTCAACTTTACATTTCCTGTGCTCTTAGAGAATTGTTCTAAGACCATTCATTAAATGACCCATTTTCTCTCGTTGCTTTGAAATGCCACACATCTGACCCAGAAGTCAGACGAACTGAAAAACCAGATCCAGCAGGAGCTGGAGATGCTGTGGGCCCAGCTGCTGCCCTGTGCCAGCCTGGTCGCTCAAATTCGTGACAGTACGTGAGAGCTGCCACAGCGTCTCCTGCACCAGCCAACCCAGCGGAAAGGAACATGGTTGTTCCTTCTGTCAGCCTTCCGAATCCTGTGCAAAATGTCCCGTGCTGGCTTGCAACTATGCAGAGAAGGGAATTCTTTATGAGGCGGATACAGCAGGGTTTGAACAGAGCAGTGATATATAGTCTGACTTAAGTGTCTGAAGGATCGCCCTGGCTGCTGTTGCATAATTCAGGTGAGGCATACCTGTGTCTTGGACCAGGGACATAATCATGTATCTAAAGGACAAGGAAAAGGACTTGCCGATGGATTGGATGTCATGAGGAAAAAAGATCGGTCAAGGATGACTCCACGGTGTTTGGCACGAGCATCCTAAGGAATGAGGTTGTCGTTTACCTGAGATGGAGAGACTTGGGGATGATGGGACTTTGGGATGCTGGAGTTAAGAATGAGGCTTTGATTTGTTAGATTTGAGATGCTTACTCGACTTCCCGGTGGAGATGTTGCAATCCTAGGCTTGGAGATGGATGAAGTCACCAGAGAGCTGTTACACTTGGGGATGCGGTGAGTGTGTTCAGGTGTGAGGAGAAGGGTATATATATGGATATTTGGATGACCGAAGAGGTAGACTGTAACAGAGAATGCTATGACTACCAGGACTCAGCCTCCTTTTCTTCCTTTAATAAGAGTATACTGAGCTTTAGTTGGACATAGAGCTTCTCAACTGGAGCTGGCGATATCCAGCCTTTCTTCCAGTTTTCTGAATTACGTGACTGAGTTTTTGCTAACATGATGATAGTAGAAGTAATGTAATGTCGTCGCCTTAAAAGGAATAGGTGGCTGACCCTTTGCACCTTTGAACTCTCTGGAATGCAGATGTGATGGCAAGTGCTAACGCAGCCATTTTAGATCATGAGATGGAAGCTGCATGTTGAAGACAAATGAAAAATTTTAAACTTACCAAAAAAGAGAGAGAAAGAGAGAGATTGCTATAGTAAACCATATAAACCCATCACTTACATTTAGCATTTGGCAACATGTCATATTTCTCTCATTTTTTGATAAAGTATTTTAAGGAAAATTGTAAAACATGCCATTTTATCCCTAAATTCTTCAGTATGCATCTCTAAAAACACATTTCGCTACATAACCAAAGTATTATGATCACAACTAACAAAATTAGCAACGATTCCTTAATGTTACCTCATAATCATTCCATATTTATATTTCTCTGATTGTCCTCTAAATGACTTGAGCAAATTCGCTTGAACATGAATACACTCAAGGTTCATTGCCTTCATTGCTATGGCTTTTAACTCTCTTTAATCTAGAATAACCTCTTTCTTCCCCTTTTTATTCTTTCATGACACTGACCAATTGAAGAGATTCAACCGGATGTCCTACATAGAATAATTCATCTTCTAGAACTGAGAGTTAGTTCTAAATTGAGGTTAAAATATGGGGCAATCGCAAGTCATAGATAACACGGTGGGCTTCATATTGTACCACCTCAGGAGGCACGTATACTCTGGTGGTCCCCTTATTAGGGATGTTAAAATTGCAAATTGATTTAATAATCTCTTTTGAAAACAATATAAAATATATAATAAAGATATAGACATTCTTCAATCCAATAATCAAATTCGTGGAATTATGATCTCATGGAATAGTGAATCCCCTTCTCCCCCTCCAAAAGAACTACTCCTAAAAAATTTAGACCCTTAACTCTTTTAAGAAAAAAACTGGAAATGATATGGATGGTCAACGGTAGTAACTCTGGTTCATTCATCCTTTTATTCAATAAACCTTTATTTAGGTCTTACTGTGTGCTCGATGGGCACTGGGCTAGGGACTGGGAACATAAAAACAAAGACAGGATTTACCTGGAGAGTTGCTGGGGGGAACATGGAAGCACGTAGATTTTTACTTTGAATGTGAGAAAACCCACAATGGGGATGATTTCCCACCTTTACTGATTTCGATGTACTTCCCCTACGTGCTCTGCCTCCTCCCCATACAATTTCCAATTCATTGGACATTATTACCAATGTAACTGCAATGTGGTTTTATAAAATAAATAAAATGATTTTTTAAATAGTGCATATTGATCACTGGTATCCCTGAAACACCGAAGGGTCCTAAGATACGGGAGATGATGTTTGTTCAACGATAGAAGTGTCCCCACCAAGTTTTAATGGCCCAAGAGAGGATGTGTGGAGGGGAAACGAGCATGATTTGTTTGAGATGTAACTCATATCATTTTTAAATTACGCCCTTTTACTGTCTCCAAGCCTAAAATTAGGTCGCCGTGGTGGCTCACCTCATGGCAGTGGTGGGTCATACTTCCTCAGTTGCCTGTCCCAGGTTAGCAGGGAGCACATGGGAACAGGTACGAACAGACCCACGTCCTGCATCAGAGGATTTGCTCACTGCTGATCCTTCTCGAGGCAAAGGCTTACTTACTGCCCACGGTCTCAAAGCAGAGCTTGCCAAGTTAGGCTCAGACACTTGTAAATGTTCACTTGATAAGTTACTCTTCAAAGTATGGTTACATAAAAACACTTTAAAACTTTCTATGATGTGATTGAATCAGACCTGCATGAGAATTTAGGATGTCTTTGGTGTATTCTTTTGCCTTTAGACTGGACCATGGCTACTTCAGCTCATAAAGCTAAGAATGTATCTTCTTAAAAAAAATCTGTGATAATCATGATTGCTCCAAGGAGCTATTTCACCATTTCTGCTTCTAATTTGCTCTGTTGTTAGGCATCTTCCTGCATTTCTTGTGCTTCGGTTTAAACTTGTTGCCTTTGATTCTAATCTTGGCAAAGATGAAATGCCGTTGGCCACTAGGATTGGTCCCTTGGCCATATCGCCACCCTCAACTTCTACCCCGTCCGCCCAATACCCTTGGCTCCACTTGACTAACTCTCACTGCAAAGTTTCCAAATCACATACCACCACCTGAGCTAGCCACTGTTTTCAACTCACCTTAAAATTCTTATTAGCAATCTTAGAAAATGGAAACAAATCTATGGTGACCAAATCAGGTTAGTCGTTGCTTGGAGATGGGGAAGGAAGGTAAGAAAGGACATGGGGAAAGTTGAGGGGAAGATGGAATGTTTGTTGTCTTGACTGTGGTGTGTACATAGGTCAAAGTGATCAAACCAGACACTCTAAATATGTGCTGTTTATTGTACTCTAATATACCTCAATCGAGTTAGTGAATTCTTATTGGCTGTTAGTTCACCTTCTTTCAGACCCAGCTTAATCTCAGAAGTCTTGGTTTATTAATTTGTAAAGCCAGGTCCCTTGCCTCTCCAGTCCCCAGAGCTGGAAACCACCGCCGTGATGTCCTGCTTTGTAAGTCAGCCTTAGTTCCCTGTGATCATGTGACCACTTCACTGGCAGCGAGGCTCAGAGAAATTAAGCAGATTGCAACTCGTTCCTGCCGGAGAGCACCACGCTTGGCGTTCAGCCAGGCAGGGGCCATTTCGTGACCCTGGAGAGGCAGGCCTTGCTTAGCACAAATGGCCATTCATGGACGAATATTTTGAAGAGGACATTTAACTTCATGTACATGGCCCACCACCCCCACTGAGACCTCCTCAAGGCCATGACTAAGCCTTTGCCATTCTGAATGTGTTCGTTGAGGTACATCGGGGTTCACCCAGCATCTCCTTCTCAGCAGCCTCCCAGCTCTGTTTTAAAGGGAAGGCAATCTAAGACTCTATTCCAAATCAGTCTCAATGAGCCCTTTTCCTCCATCGCCTTCACGGAGGAGCATGGTGAGAACACAGAGCAACCCCAGAGCCTCCCAGAGCAAAGGCTCCCATTGCATTTAGCTCCAAGGCAAGGAAGGAGAAAGGAGAAGATGATGGTGAGCACACACATCCACATCTGAGCTGCTTTTCAAGGACGGGTGTGGGTCTTAGATTCTAATCGCAAATATCCTTCTTACCCCGAAAACCAATATTTCTTCCTGGAAACATTTTGTCATGTATCTTCCTACCGAAATGGCCAGATTATTTCCACCTGCTCTTGAGGGAAGAGTCTTGGAAAGCTTAAAATACTTGCCCAAGGTCAAGCAGCCAATGCATGGCAGGGCAGGGAGGAGGGAAGTAAGATGCTTAATGGTTAAAGCAGAAGCTTTCGCGCGAGCTGGATTCTCTTTTGAATCACAGGAATATCAGCTAAATTTTCCTTTCCTTTAGATGGAAGAGCATTGAATAGGGAGAGGAAGAAAGAATCAAATGGTAGACTTTCTGAGAACATAAACCCTTGGGCACATAATAGGAGACGATTACAGGTGCTCCTTTCTTCTATGAGTGTCCATCACTATATGACTAAGACTTACAGGTCAAGGCCAAGAATGATGACATTTTATTCATCAATACTTTTCCCCCTCAGAGCTATTTTCTTTTCTGTGAAGGTCGGGTTTCTCTCTGCTCTGAATAAATTACAAGCTGGCATCATTATTTTCCTGTGAATGGGAAGGGCAGTCCGCTGGCCCTTCCTCCTGCTGCAGAAGCAAGATAGCCCCGGCAGAGGCTGGGAAGTCACCCCTCCGCCACAGATAACCAGTCTTCTTCCCTCCTAGATGAGTGAGGCCCACGGAGGTTCGCAAGAAAGAAGGAAAGTTCTGTGACCCTCCAGATGGCAGCAAGCAGGAAAGGGTTTTGTTTTATTTTATTTTTTTTCTTCAGACGACAGCCTTTCTGGTTGAGGTGCCAGCCAAAGGGACCCAGTTTTTTAAATGCTCTACTCGTGTGCCCATCCGTGTCCCTGTGTCTCCTGCCAGGCGGCGGAAATGGTTCTAGACTGAGATGTGCGAAGTGGAAGCAGAGACGGACAAAGGCCACGGAGCATTCAAGCTCCTGGTTCCGGTTGTCCCTACGGGAACAGACCCACTTTTTCCTTGGCTTTGGGGCAAGATCTGCCACGTTTTGGCAGGAAATAGATCATAGTCTCAAAGTGTTTGAGAAAATTAGTTATCCTCTGATCCTACTAGTATTCATACACGTCAGCAATAATAGGGGCCCAAATTTGAAGAAAATTTACATGAGAAAACCTTAAAGAAAGTGCCGGAAAGGTTGCCATGATTTGATTTTACTGGTGGATCACGAGCTTTGGTCTTTGAGTGTGGCGGGACAAGCCCTGGATCTGAGACACCCTCTCCTTGCCGTTTAGTGTGGTAGGTCTCTGCACCATAATAATTTTTTTCTGTCTTGGTTCCAGAGAAGGTAGGGGAGATGGCTCCACCACCTGGGGTCAGGCCGAAGTAGACGTGCTCGTCCTTTTCTTAGTTTTGGATCTTGGGTTCCCAGACCACCAGCTGAATCTGTGGCCCGTTAGCTTGGTGTGGACCGGGGAGTGGGTGGGTGGCTTAATACCTCCCTGGGGAGCTTCCGTTAGGATCAGGGGCTCAGCTAATTTATCCTCAGCACCTTGATCATATTAACCTATTGTTTCCTGGAATTCATTCGTATTTTTACAATGGGGAAATTGTCAAACTAATTAGTTACTTTGTGAGAGATTTAAATTTTTCTTCTCTGGTAACTTTTAAGATTCCCTCCTTATCGTTAGGGTTCTGCAGTGTTCCTCGAATGTGTCTATATGTGGATTTATTTTTATTTTATTTTATTTTGTTTTATTTTATTTTATTATTTTATTTTATTATTTTATTTTATTTTATTTTATTTTATTATTTTATTTTATTTTTCTGCATGGTTGTTAGTGCATACCGTGAATCCAAGAACTGCTTCTCTTTAATTCTAGAAAATCCTCCGCGTTTTCTTAGAATATTCCTTTTCTTTCCCTTTCTCATTTACTTTTTCCGGACTCCTTTCAGATGTTTGTCAGACTCTCAACCTAACCTCTCGCGTTTTCTTCGCCTCTCTCTCTGTGCATCCTTTATAACTCACTCTCGATTGATTAATAGTAGAGTTTGTCTGGTCTATTGGGCTTTTATGTCAATGACCATTTTTACTATTTTTAAGATTTCTGATTGGTTCCTTAGCCTATTTACCTGGTCTTGGTTCATTTCTGTTCATTTTTGTTCAGAAATTTCTCATTCGTACGGCTATTTCTTCGTCTCCTGAGAATTCTTAGCATAAGGTAAGTAATTTTCAGATTTCTCTATTATTTTTATTTTGTCTAGAATGAATTCATATCCTGATTATTGATTTTATTGGCTGCCTTTCTTAGAATCAGTTTTTTTCTCGTGTGCTTTCAATTTTCTTTCAGTTGACCTTGAATTGGTCTGCCTCTCCCCTCTCTCTGCCTCTCAAGTGCATGACTTCCTATTAACTGGTTTTGCTGTAGCCTTCACTCAGCCTCCCAGGACACCAGGCTCTGTGTCGGTATTAGAGATTTCACACATTCATTTACATAAGCGTGAGCCAAGTCCTGGCTATGAAGCTCTGTCTTCTTGTTCCCCTTGCCCTGGGCAGGTAGATTAAATAAGCCATAGCTCCAGGAAGCGGTAGTATGTGATTTTCTTTCTTCACCTCTTTTTCTGGGGCAAGGGAACCCCAGCCCAGCCTGTGGCTTCCACTGGTGAGCCTGGATCTGGATCCTGGACTTGCATGGCGTGCTTCGAGACTGCATTCCCTTGAGTGATGCAAACACCCGCTGTTGCTTGCCTCCGCTCCTGGAGGCAATGGGCCTGTACCTTTAGCCCCACTTTACTATTATTGTATGTTTCTGATCCACAGATACGTGTTTTTGTTTTTAACTGAAGTGGTATCTTTTTAATTTGCACTGTTTACATTTTATCTATCACACTTTGAAGAGGAAAGAAACCCTTAAAGCGAAAACTTACGAAAGAGAAAACAAACTCCTCCAAGCTCACAGAACTAAAAATCGGAGCCAAATATTGACCTTCCATCTGTATGACTGCAAAGCTGCTGCTGGAAACGCAGCATCACAATTACTTCATTTCTTTCTTAGAAAAATATGCTTGTTCTTCTATAGCCTCCTAAAGAAAGATGATATCAACTTCTTAATGAGTCATGAAATTACTCATTTAGATAGCTTTACAAATTTTAAATGAATTTGTCAGCATATTGGTCAACTGGTTATGGAAATCTAAAATGCCATAATAAATATTTTTTGCAGGTGATCTATCACTTATAACCTGAATATATGATACTAATTACAATGAATAATTATAATATTAATAAAGAGGCTTTTCAACGCATCGGTAGTGCTAATATTTGTATGCCAGGCACTTAGACACTGGAGTAGAAAAGGACACAAAACATGGGCTAGACAGATAGTACCTGGATTCAAAAATGCTTACTATGCACGAAAAGATAACTAAAAGGAAGACCAGGATAAATGCATGATGGTCTAGGGTGATTAAGAAAGTCGCACTGGACCGATAGAAGTTAAAAAATGGCACCTCCATGCCTACCTGCGTGATTGATTTCATTATTCCCCTTAGAAAGTCCTTCAATTGAAAAATACAGCAGCACATCTGTTTCTCCAGTAAACTAATATTTTTGCCTGGCTCAACAGTCAGTGATTTTATTAAGGTGTGATAAGGTAGTCTAATATTATTCTATTAACCCCTAAAGCCAGAACACCGTCTCAGATAACATCTTCAGATTATGAACAGCATAAACAATGCGACCGACTTCAATTTCAGGGAACTTCCCTTTCGGCCAAGGTCACGGAATAAGGAAGTCAGTGAAATTGAAACATTTACTTGGAGAAAATAATAATCCACTGCTTTGACGACTGAGGAGAAAAGAGAAGCCTTTAGATCTACGCTTTAAATAAAAAGTCCCCCTGAAATTGAAGTTGATTTTAAATGTTTTTAATCTAAAACCAGCTGGAGGGTAGCATCAGACTTTGTTTGTAGGTTTTCCCTTCTTTTCTCTGTCTCCTACCCATTCCCCTCTCCACTGCCACTTCCCACTCACCTAATCCCAACTCCCATTTCCCCCTATGAAGGAAAATCAGAAGTCGAACAAATTTAAAAACTCTGGACGAATTTTCCATGGTTTGTTCATTGCTTTTACTTTTCCCAATTTAATCCGCACAACGACAAGGTACCTAAGTCAACTATTTGTCAACTATTTGGTCTATGCCCATGAGTGAGACGTGACGGTCCACAAACTGACCTCAAATTCTAATGTCAGTTTTTCTTTTCTCAAGAATAAAAGTCTTGCACTGCCTGCTGTCTTGTGTGAAAACCAGTTACCTCAATATTTTGTCTAGTTTTGGAATTGTTTACAGGAGGGTCCAAACAAAGAAGGTGTGCTTTTTGGGGGACGGGGGTGGGGGCTGTTATTTGCTAAGCATTATAATATGCTGAACATATTTTTCAGGTAATAACAGCATTTGCTGTGAATGAACTAGCTATCTGTTATTTTCAATATACCATATCTCGTGGACTCTAAGACTCTATTGATTGTAAGATGCACCATTATTTTTAAAACACTGAAGCAAAAACATGCTGTTGATTAAACATAATTTCTTGATAATCATCCTGCATGATGAATGTATGAGTCACATCGACCTCTTGCTGATTTGAATTTCTTTCAACTATTCTAAAAAATTTGGCAATCTCTCCTGCCTTGGGATTCATGGCCTGGAGGGTATTGGGCAATCTTTTTGCAAGTTTCTCAATGCAAAATGCAGCTCAGCTATATATGCTCGTATCTTCCTATATAAAGTTCTTGACTATTGTTTGCTGAGAAAATATGGAATTGCAATTACTTCCCCAACAATGAACATTCGTTTCACTGACAACATCTCTAAGCTTTACTGCTGTTTCTGTGTCCTACGCATACAACGAGCTTTCGTTTCCATGCCAAATTGTGCTGTAACCTTTCCCAAAACATTTTAAGTAGCACTTAAAGTCAACATGCAACAATACACATTACTTAGTGCAAGTCATATCAGTATGCATAACCAAGGCCAAGTTCACGCGTCTGTGTGCAGTGACAACCACAGACCCACTAGTCTCCAGTGATTGTAAGATGCCGTGAATTGTGATAAATGCCCTGATTTCGAATGTAAAATGTGAAAAAAAATTACATCTTAGCACTGATTGAATGTGGTAAGCATAAAGTATACACACACACACACACCCCTATATTACATAAAACCATATCCAAAAGGAAATCATTTCCTTGCAAAAGGTCTTCTAATTGCTGTTCCCATTTTGACAACTTCAAGAGCACTTTAAAGTTGCCTCGCCATTGATCTGTTTGTTGGCCTAGTTTTGCAAGCTGGGCTACAATTTAAGCACATGGCTCATAAATGAAAGTAATTATAGTGTGGGCACTGTGAAGGACATCCCTGGCTCCCACCACACATGCACCCAGCCAGAAGAGCGTAAACCATCCTAACCACAGCGCTTTCCTGAGGGGACTGACCTTCTCGGGCTGAATGATTACTGTGAATGTCTGTCCCAAGGATAAGGGAAAAAGACCCTGCTCTCGAACTTGTAACCTTAATGATCATGATACCACCCAGGGCCATTGGGGCTGAACTCTTCTGGCAAGCTACGGAAGCCTGTGTAGAACACAACTCACAGTGGGGAAGCTGGGTACGCGTTCCCATAAGTCATTGGTAGAGAGCGGCTCCTGCGGTCAGCGTGCGGTCAGCGTTCGCTCTCCAGAACTTGAGCAGGCTCCCCTTCCAGAGAGAACACTCTGGCCAAGAGTCGCAGAGGCTGGAAGCTGGGACCAGACTGTCTCACACAGGAAAGTAAGGGCCGAAGAGACACAGGCAGGGTACCCACGTCTGGTAAAGCATCTGCTTAATATGTGAGGGCCCGCTCTGGGAAGGTAAGTTTTTTCCCAATCATAGGCCTAGTGCCTGGTCCTTTTTAAAGCAAGCAAGAGAATTGTTATGGGTGGAAGGAAAAAAAAAAAAAAAAACTACAAGCATAGCCATGAAAGCAACAGCATTTCTCCAGTATTTCTCCAGACGCGTCCTTTAGACCCATCTGTATCTTCCAAGGAGAGCAGATTGCCTTGCGCGTTCCAGGGCTTTGGCTGGTGACAAAGCCAGCTCCTCACTTCTGATTTCCCCAGCTGTGTGTACAGCACAGGCGACCGACCGCCTTTAGCAGCCTGGCAAACTCCCGCGGCGATTAGGGCTGCCAAGAAGTAACTGCACGTTCACTCCGGCTGAATGCATCCATGATTCCCCTTTAAAATTAGCATCTTGTTAGACAAGGGGTCGTCCATGCGGAGCCCGGGATCAACCTCCTAAAACGCCACAGCTTTAGTAGATTTGAGCTTTCAATGTTGCTCTTCCCTGCTCGGACTTCAGCGGAGCCACTGCCCTCCGAGGAGAGGGAGGGTGACCGTCGGGGGAGCCCTGGCCCATCTGTGTAACTGAGATCTTCTCTACTCTCTCCTCCAGGGGTGATCTCCTCCTCGGTATCTCATTCTATCAGTCTTTTTGTCCTAAGAGGACTGACAATGCAAGTTTTCTCTGTCCCCAAGGCCTCGCCTCACACGCTAAGGTTCATGCCATTGCGAGTTCACTGCGTTCCACGAAGCGAACGCCGTGGTCCCACCCGCCTCGTTCAACAGTTGCTCAAACACAGGGCCAGGAAACCAACGTGGCTGGCCTACGACGTAAATCTAACATTGTTTTCACTACGAAGTCCCCAGGGTCTGAGAAGAAAGACACGCGCCCGGCTTGAGAAAGAGGACGCGTGTCTCGAACATTTCTCCAGGTCAAAATGTTCATACGCGCTGGTGCGCCGGTTCCCCCAAGAACGAAATAAGGGGGATGCGAGTTTTTACAGTTCGTGAATGTAGCGGGGTCTTTCCTGAGGTTGGTGCTCAGGGGCTGCAGGAGACACAGTTGACACGTCCCCGTATAGCCCCTCAGCCCACCTGAACTCACCTGCAGCTGCTGGGGATGTTTTCTATACAGGCCGAGGACTCCCCACATCAAGTGCCTGCATCTCTCTTCTCTGCCTGTGTTAGGTCCCCACCTGCCACAGTGACAGGTCCCCACCTGCCACAGTGACCTTCAAACAGGAGGACGTGGGAGTCATGGATAAATGCTGCCGTGGGACAATTCTGAGGTGTTTTCTATACAGCTTCTCAGAGGGGCCCCAGCAACACTGGGTCCCAGCTGTCCCCAGCAGCGACCTGTTCATTGACCCCTACTTTGTGACTTTTCTCCCCTCCCTCAGGTCGGCTCTCTGCGGTGCACTCCCAAACATATCACCTGCACCCAGGTCTTTGTTTCAGGGTCGTTTTTTTTTCTTTTTTTTTTTTTTCGAGACGACCCAAACTGAGACACAGACCCAAATATAAACTAACAAGGTTGTTTCAAAACCGAGTCTCTTTTCCCTCTCCACTCCGCACTCCAGAAACTTACGTAAGAAACACAATCTGGCAGAGATGATCAAATGCTCACTCCTCTGCAAGTCCAAGTCCTCGGCAGCCCCTGAGCCCAGCCCCGCGCAGCTCCCCGCTCAACTGGGGGCCTGTCTGCTGCCAGCCATCTCTGGGGAAGTCTCTCCCGGGAGCTGGTAAACAAACTCCTTCCTTCACTCATCATCCTGGGTGCTAGGAAAATATATGCCCAGATCCTTCATTTCCAGGCTGCTAATTTTTAGCCTTTCAGCATGCATGCTGCTAGTTTCTGCTATTCCTTGAGGAATGGACATGGTGAAAATCCAAATGGAACTTTCCCTTTCCCGGTAAAATTCCCACTGTCCAAATGCTACTCACTGCCTTCAGCATGAAATGATTTTCTTTTTTTTTTTTTTTCTTTTGCCTTTTGCACATTATCCCTATGCAAAGGAGCCCCAAACTTGCTTTTCCTAAAAACCTGAACCTCCAGAGAACCTTAGCTGTCTCTGCGCACCTCTGGAACCTCCCTCTCCACCCTCTTCACCCTCTCGGGTCTCGGGCTTGTCCAGGAGAAGCTAGTGCAGAGCGGATGCTGTGGTCAGGCCCAGCGGTCAGCAGCATCATGAGGAGAGAGAAGATGCTTCTCTGTACCTCTTCTCTCTTTGGCCAGCGCTCCCTCACGCTCTGCCCTCCACAGGCTCGCACCGCCTACCACGTCTTTCTGAGGTCCCTGCCTTCATTCCCCGCTTCCGATGTTTGCCCTCCCATTTTCCCAGATTGAGCCAGGAGAGTAAGAATCCGGTAGAGCGAGATTAGGCCTTAAATGTCCAGGCTTCCACGGCCCGGATCCCCAACACCACCTGACTCAGCACCTGCTTTTCACATCTTCCTTTACTGGCCTGGAGTACCATTGACGATACACCTGCACACATAACACTTTTTTTTTTTTTACAATGTGCATATACTTTATTTCTTTGATCGAAAGTCTTCTTCTGGTATCTACAACATTTTACATCTCAAATGACTTCAGTTACTTCGGTGCGTTGTATTTGGGTTTTCTATACTCAGGACTCTGTTACGTTGCTGCTATTAATTGGAGTTGGTTTGTTTTCTTTCGAGATCAAGGTAGATGCTTTCATATAAAATCTTATTTTTAATTTTTTCGCTGGCAATTCTCCCCTGTATTCTTAGCTTTGTGCAATTATACCTTCAAAGAAACCAACACCCTAAAGTCACCAAGATGAGTCTGCCTACTCCAATGTCACATAATCTGCTAATTTTACCTCCTTCTTCCTGGGCTCTGCTATGGCAGCCACAGGGACAAGTCAATGCCACCAGCCCCGCCTTGCATGTAATATTTGTAAAAATCAATATTATGCCCCAAATATGACAATATAAATATCACCTATATTCTCTACTACGAAAAAGAGCAATTTAAAACACAATGTGTATTTGCAATACTCCATATGGAATATTGAATATGATATGAATATGAATGCTCCTTATGCAGTAGTGGGGCCCAGCTAACTAGAAGACACAGGAAATGGTCAGATGTCTGCGGCCTTTCGCCCGCCTGTATGACCAGTGGGTCATTTGGCGTCACGTGCTTGTCCAGACACCCAGCATCCTGGCTCCCTCTCGCCAAATGCCAGTTGGCACCCCCAATATTGTGCTCACCCTGAAAAGTCCCCATCAATTTCCAAAAATGTCACTTAGAGGGCAGTGCCAGCCACACTGAGAAGCAGAGCCCACCCTTTGCCCCTTACACAGGCCACAGGAATTCGAACGGAGCTGTGGCTCATGCAGGAGCGTCCCGTGGTACAGCGGGGTCAGTCCTCCACCACCAGGGCTAACGCTGTTGCTGTCAGGCGGCGGGGCAGGCCGAGGAGCTGGCGGAGCGGGGAGCCGAAGGGTTACTGAGCAACACGAGAGATGAGTGTGCTGTCCTTGGCAGTCGGAAGCGACTGTCGTGGAGGGTATCATGGTAACCTCTATCAAAATTTTAAATGTTCCTACCTGCCAATTCAGCAATTGAACTACTGGGAATTGTCCCCGTAAGAATTGTGTATATTCAAAGACCCTCAGTTATTATTGGAAAATATTGAAAACTGTTTAGATTTTTATCAGTAAGGCATTGTCTAGATGAATGAAGGCATAGCTACATACAACAGAGTATCCTATAGCTACTGAGGGTTAAAATTATGCCAACATTACAGAGTGACCTCAAATATATATTTTAAGGGAAAAAATACAGAGGACATTATGTATTATGGGCTTCTGCGTGGAGAGTTTGTATGTGGTATGTGTGTGTGACACTTATTGATTTGCTTGTATATGCGGGGACTCTCTTTGGAAAATTTACTAGAATCTAAAGCTCTCCTTGCCTCGAGGGAGAAGAAACTGGACTGCGGATAGACGGGGGTAAAGGGTATTAGTTTTCACTATATTCCCTTTTCTACCTTTTAAATTTTGAATTATATGCATTTACTACCTATTCAAGTCATTTTAATTTAATTTTTAAAACTCATAGCCTCCCCATTAAGGTCATCTGGGAACAGCTGTGTCCCCAAGCCTTAACTCGAAGGAGGGGGACTGGCCGCCATCGAGCGCTGGGTGGGCTGAGAGGTGGGACATGTCTCTGCTGGAGACTGGCATAGTATGGGAACACACACTTGTCCTCTGCTGTGAGAGGCCCCAGCTTCAGAGGGAAGCTGGATCCGCGGGACCACAAAAACTCTTTGAGCCTGCTCCTCAAAGAGCCTGACCCTCTCTGTTCATTTACGGCCATAGAGGCTTCTCATAAAACTTCCTCAAAGGAAAGTGAGCCAAAGGACAGGCCCGAGGACACTGGCGGCCGGTTTCCCCGGCAACTGCTGCTTGTCCAATTTTCCATGTTAGTTTGAAAAGCAAAGGCTCTCTCTGTGTGGAGATCAATCAGCTGCCATCTATTTGTGAGGCACCTCTCCTTTCTGATGGCAGTTACATCTCCGGCTGAAAGAATTGTGCTAAAAACAATTCCTGTGGCTATTTGGGAGTTGGTGACCCAGCCGAGAGCCAGGACATGGCTTTTTGTTCACCACTATATACCTTGTCAATCCAGTCAACCAATCTGGCTAAGACTTGCTCACTACTATGATAGTTGCTTATATTATTATTATTATTATTATTATTATTATTATCATTATTATTATTATAATTTATCAATCACTTAACATTGCCCAGCATAATCCTTGCTTTGGATGAACAAGTCGTGGTGTCTCTCCTCTGCCATATTGACAGATGGGATGTTTATATATATATAAAGAGTTCAGGCAACGAATGTTTATTGAGCAATTTCTGTATACCAAGCACTGTTGGAGAAAATTTAAGGTAAAATATAGTAGCTCCAATGCTGAGCATCTGCACAGTACTAGCAGCAGGCCAGAAATGCTAGGGAATTAATGAGCCCCTCCCGGGGACTGTCTCCAACTGTTGACTAACTAGAGTTGATATGTAAATACTCCAGCTCCCTCAGCCCCTCAGGTGAGATAACTCTGAAGAATGTGTTTTATGCTGGCCCCGAGTGTCCCCCAGTGGGACTGGCCACCACCCACATGAGTCACTCGACATTTGTCATCGTGATCTTGCTGTCGCTCTTCTTAGCACAGCCTGCCTCACTCCACCTGCTGGTGGCTGGATTCGTGATCCTGGAATGAGAGTGTTTTCAAGGTCCTCCCCAGATGTCAGACTCCTTGGTTCCACTGACCTTACAGAAATGCCAGTGAAAGAATATGATGTATGTTGCAGTCTATTGTGGAGTAAATGTTTGTGTCCTCCCCAAATTCATACATCGAAGCCCTCATCCACAGAGGAGATGGGACTTTTGGAAGGTAATTAAGTCTAGATAAGATCAGGAGAGCGGGATCCTCAGGATGGAATTTGTGCCCTTATAAGAAAACCCCGGAGCTTGTTCTCTCTCTCTCTCTCTCTCTCTCTCTCTCTCTCTCTCTCTCTCTCTCTCTCTCTCTCTCTCTCTCTCAATCTCTCTCTCTCATTGGTAAGCAGGGAAGAGACCTCTCACCAGGACCTGATCGTGCTGGCCTCCTGAGCTCAGGTCAACTCAGCCTCCAGGCTGTGAGAAATAAACGTCTGCTGTTGAAGCCACCCAGCATTTGGGACTTTGTTACAGCAGCCCGGGCAAATTCTCTTGGCTCCTCTGTAGCCTGTTTCCACTTCAGGCGTCTGCTTCTGTCTTCTGACCGAGGACTTTCTCTGCGGTTGTGGGAACAGGGGGGCTTCACTGGAGGTGAAGGGGGAGTCGACACCCCTGCAGCAGGCCTCAGCCGACAGGCACGGGAGTTGGTGGGTGGATGCCCTGGCTCTCCTCTGCGCCTTCGGTGGGCTGGTTATGAGGCCCGTCACACGCAGAACCTCATAGAGACCCCAGTGGGACCGAGTCCACAGCAGTAACCCACTCACCCACTCACCTCTTTTCTCTCTTCCCCTCTCCCTCGCTCCTGCTTCCTTGAGCTCACCCCCACATGAGCTCCCTGCACCCTCCTCTCGGCCCTGCTTGTGCGAGCACCCAAACTAAGACAAGAGATGCAGAAGGAATTTATCGTTAAGAAAAGGGAACACTGGTCACAACGACCACATGGCTCCCTGCGTCTCGGTCAGATCATTCCTTACGAGGGCAGATGACACTGGCTATGTGGGCCTTTGAAAGGCTCCAGGACAAATAGTGGCATTTCTGATACATGTTTGAGAGAAAAACTCGAGACCCAAAATAGAAGCCTTCAAAGCAAGACATATCTAATCACAGCAAGCAGTCTCCTGACCTCCTTAAAATGGGGATCACTTGAAACACATTTAAATTCTATGAATAATAAATTCGAAGGCTCTAACATGTCCCCTGAAATTTCTACTTTACCTTTTCAACGAATGTGAAATGGACATAAGTCTTTGAGATTCTTCCATGGCTAAAAAATAAAAATAAAAAAAAATCCTACATCAAAACTATCGCATCTGTTTCAGAGACTGCTCTTTGGGGGAACAGCCTCCCCAGCTCTAACGGGACCTTGCTTCAATTCTATCCACCACAACCAGATGGAAATTTCTAGATCCCAAGGCCAGTAAACAGTCACAAGCTTCCTCTCACCTCTGTTCCACCTCAAGTGCCACATCTGGACATGGTTCCCGAGCTTTCAGTGCCCGGCGAGGGAGCGGGCACCTCCCACATCGTGGGCCCCAGTGGGCAAGACTCGCTCAGTGACAAAGGAGTGGAGGAGGGGGAGACAGAGGGGTCACACTCACTGTTCTTTTCTATTCCTTTCCTGAGGCAAGTGGATGGGCTTAAGGTAAAATTAGATACCATCTCACACTTAGTGAAATACAAAAACAACCCCCAAACAAGAGAAAAGCCCCGTTACAACTTCCCTTGTCTTTATTTGCACTGAGAAGCAACTTTATTTGCACTGAGAAGCAAATCCGTTTCTCCTTAATATACATAGTGAGTTCTACATTACCTACCCCACCCCATGTCCCAAACCTGCTTTTCCTCCTGAATTCTGCCTTGGGCGATAACTCCACCAACTTGGTCTTCCAGCCTGACCTTCCAGCCTGGTACCTCAAGGTCAGCCTCAGTCACCTAGCCTTGTCCGGATCTGTTTCTTGAACACCAGGAGTTTAACAGCGGCTGTTCTTGGGTGATGGAATTTTTCTTCTTTTCTCTACTTTTATGTATTTCCTGAATTATCTCTAATGAACACATTATTTTCATACTGTTTAGTATGCTCCATAATAATTAACAGGTTTTATAATGGTTTATTATCCTCCTGTTCCTCTCCAACCCCTGGACCCTCCTCACCAGTTCCTGACTTAGAGTCTCTCGCCCCTCGGAACTCTTTTCAATCAGGCTAGTCTTTCTAAAACCCAAACCTCATTTCTCTGCCCCCTCCCCCCATCAAAGCGTTTCTCTGGAATCATCTCCCATCGCCTCCCACCCCGGAGTTCTCAATTACATCAGAATCACCTGAGGGCTGTTTGTTTCCTATTTTTCTGCTCTCCCGTTATGGTATCTATCGGCCCTGTCCATGATGCATCCCCCAGTGTCTAGCACAAAGCAAGTGTTCAATAAACGTTCATTAAGCAGTTGGAGGGAAGGGAGTTAAGTAACAGGCTTGGGGTAGGGGAGGTCTGTAGCAGTGGTTCTCAAAGTGTGGTCAGGGAAACCCCTGCCAAGGCATCTGAGAGCTTCTTTAAACCGCAAATTCTTGGGTTCCCACTTCAGATCTATTGAATCAGAAGCTCTGGGTGTCTTGGAACAAGCCCTTTGGGCTCTTCTGCTCTATAACAAGTTCATGTTTGCAGACATGTCTTGGCCAAGGTCACAAATAAAACTTCTTTCTTCAGCTGACCACACAGACCTTAGCAGCCCTGTGGGAAAATCGCTGGAAAAAAAAAAAAAAAATCAGCTGCTCTGGGGCAAAAAGGTTGTAGAAACACAGCAGCCTTTAGGGTTTAGAAAAGGGACCTGAACGATAAGCGACTCCCCGCCGAGCTTCCCTACCCACCCCACCCCACCGAGACATCCCTCGTACACACACACACACACACACACACACACACACACACACACACACACTCACAGACACGCACACACGCGCGCACACACACACGCATGCACCCACGCAAGAGTCTCCATAGTCCCTCCATCCCGGGACCCTACAGCTGAGTACAGATCCCGATTTTGAAAGAAGCACTTCAAATCTTCCTCTATGAGGAAAAGAAAGGGGAAGAGGAGTTGAGGGTCCCCAGGTGGGACGGGGAATGGGCGCGACCCCCAGATCCCAGGGTGGGAGCGGCCTGAGGTGGTGCACTGCTCTCCTTGGTGCCTCTGTTTACCGTTGGTGCAATGGGTTTGGCAGAGGCTTTGCGGTGACGCTCATCTCAAGCACGAGCTGGCGGACTCAAACCGCAGCGGCTTAAGATGCGTAGTCATCGCCGCAGCGCACTCGCTCGGGGTCGCTCGGCTCCGGGGCCGGGGCCGCGACCCGGCAGGGAAGGGCGCTCGCGGTCTCGGCGTCACCCCTGCGTCCCCGGGCGGGTGGGCGACGAGGGGCGAGGTCCTGTCTCAAAGCAGAGCAGCCCAAGTGCTGGTGCACTGGGCCGGGTGCGGATGCACGGGACTCGAGAAGGGTGGGAAGGACGGATGCAGATGCCGGCGGGGAACGGGGACAGGGGTCTCTTTGGGACACTCGCTGGCGCCACTTGGCGACGAGGAGCGGCGCGCGCCGGGCGCCGCGAGCAGGAGGTAACTCGGCCCGGAAGAAAACACAGCCCCTTCCCAAACTTTAATCCCAATGATGTCGCCCTCATTTTACGACTGCGTGAACGGAGCCCCAGGTGTGGCCGCAGCCCTCTGACGCGGGGACACTTGCCCTCGGAATCCCGGAGACCTTCGAGGGCTTTTCAAGGGGCAGAGAAGAAAACGAAACCCCCTCCTCCCTTCCCGGACGAGCCCACGCGCTGGTCCAAAGCCCGGCAGCTGCCTGGGATGCCCAGAGAGGGGTCGCCACCCCTCCACTCTCAGAATTGCACTTTGCTGACACCCAGCCCTGTCCAGTGTCCCCCACCAGTTTTCTTTCCGGCCCCTCAGGTCCCCTAAGCGGGCTAAACGCGGGAGCAGCTTCCCCCTTCCAGGGGCGATTCCTAGGGCTCCCGCCCTGCGGAGCTCGGCTCTGGAATGCGCGAGGCAGAGCGAGCAGGACAGTTGCCGGAGGGCGCCTCGGGGGGCCGGACGCCGGACATCCGCCTGGGAGGGGCTAACGTGACTCCCCGGGGCCACGGCCCCCTATCTCCCAGGAGCCACCTCAATCGGGTGTCGCCCCAGCTGCCGCCCCCCAAGCACGTGCTGCTGCTGGCGTGCGTCAGCGCTGGGCAAACAGATGACTGGCGGGCAGCGCCGGGCGGGGCTATTTAAGAGGCGGCCTCCGGCTCGCCCACCTGAACTGGGCTCGGCTCGCCGGCTGCACTACTAGAACCGCGAAGCCAGCAGCGTCCTACTCCGCAGGTAGGTCCCCCTGGCTCTCCGACGCGAATCCAAGCGCCAAGTGGCCTTGAAGAAGAACTCTGTCCACGGTTTTGTGCCCCTTCCATTTTATTTTTCTGTTTTCCGTGTCTTCTTTCCGACAACTCGAAAGACATCTCTTAGAGGTCAGAAATTTCCGCGAGGGGATGGATGGGTGGTTTGAGCAGCTTTGTTCTTATGCGCGCTGCGCCGGGACGTCAATCCGCTGAGATCAGAGCGCGCACTGGGTTTTGCTAGATGCTGCACAGAGGTTCGGTGTACTCCGCAGTCTGTTCAAATAAACTGCCGAGAGGTTTTAGGATTTAAGTCCATTTTCTAAATACTGCGGAACAATTCTTTGGAGACAGGTGTTTTAACTGCTCGCAGGTGTAAAATACAGCGGAGCTTTGCCAGCCACCGAGAACAGAGCCGTATTTCTGATTTTTTAAAACCCGACTCGTGCTTTGGTGTATTACCAATTCCCATGTGCATCTTGAAGAAACTTTATAGATATGATTTTTATTTATTGCTCCCGTGCTTCTCTCCTCTTCCTTTCCCCCAATTTTCTTCCCTATTGAAAGCTTCTTAGCTCTGTGGGGAGATGCTCCTTTTTTTCAAGAGTCTCATTTCTCCCTCGGAGTCTTTTCTCTAGATTTTCACATTATCTTTAATCTCCTGCTTTGCCAGTTAGCAGAAAAGAGATGCTCTACCAACCCTTCCTCAAACTAAAGAAAAACAGAAGAAATTCTTTCTGCCAATCAGGGCAGAAGACGGGGTCTCCGTGCGCCCCGCAGGCGCCGGGTGTGGTTCACCCAAAAAGACAGGCGATGTGCGCCCGGACGCGCGCCCCGTGCCCACCCGGCTCCGGTCTGCGCTCGGCGAGCCCGGGTGCTTGCACCCGCCTGGCGGGTCTAGGGCTCCGCGGGTTTGGACTGAGCCCCCCTTTTCTGTAACCCATGTGCCCCGACGCTCCCCGAGAGCGTGCGGCCGCCCCACCTTTGCGTTCACATCCGCTCCTCTTTGCTCTCCGCAGCCATGAATAGCGGCGTGTGCTTGTGCGTGCTGATGGCCGTGCTGGCTGCCGGCGCCCTGGCGCAGCCCGTGTCTCCCGCGGACCTCGAGGGCCCTGGGGCGCAGCGGGAGAAGGAGGCGCCCCGGAGGCAGCTGAGAGCAGTGCACAGGATGGACGGCGAGCCCCGAGCGCACCTGGGCGCGCTGCTGGCCAGATACATCCAGCAGGCCCGGAAAGGTACCGATGCCGCCTCCCCGTCCCTCCCCTCTGCCCCTGCGCGGCTCTCCCAGTCTTGACCCTGCTCTCCAGCGTCTGGCTGAGGGAGGTGGGTAAACTCTGGAGAGGAAACACAGGCGACACTTTAAGCTGAAAGGTTTTTTTTCACTTTCTTTTCTCGAGTTAAACTGCCCCTGACAGTGCCAATTCTTGGACATCCTTTGTAGCAAACTGAGAGCGAGTGTGGAGGACTTAATTTATTATTAGTAAGGGAAACCTTCTGAAAAAGCTTTCTTTAAACTCATTTTGGGCACAAGGTCGCTGTTAAAGTTCAACACCATATTATGAAGACATTAAAAGATAACCCCCGATCAAATTACGGATTCAAAGGGCTTTCACAGATCCACTAAATACCCTCTCCTATGATGCAAAGGAACCAGGAGCCACCCACATATTGACGCCTGTAACCCCCGTAGCAGGAAGTGATCAATGCTGAGGATGCTTGAGATCTGACTACAGCAGTTGAGAAAGAGGTGACGACGTGTTGGTTTTCGCCAAAGTACCTAACAGGAGGAAAGAATCAGTAGCAGTTTTGAGTTCTGGGCGGTGTCTTAACACAATTAGCCAACGGTGGATGTGTTTGTGATTTGGCTGTTGGTGAGATGTTCCCAATTGCAGCAGGAACTAAACAAGCCAATTTCCTCAGCATCAAAGTCTTCCTCGGAGAGTTAGGTGATCCAGCAGCGTACTAGGTGGCCTACAGACGGCCCTTTCCCCCTTTCCCGGGCTTGTCTCACCTGTAAAGTGGGGAGCAGGCTCCAGTCTGGCTCCGCCCCTCCCAGCTCTTCAGAGGGAGGCTCATGTATCTCTAGGGCCTTCAGGAATCAATGGGACTGGGGCGGTCTTTTTTTCTATCAACTTTATCCACAGTGATACTGATTAGGAACACACTGTTTTGTAGGGGAGTGTGGTAAACTTCATCAACACTGCCGGACAGTAAAGCCACAGCAAACACTGCTGGGAGGGGTAGGGGAAGGACCCCTTTCCCCTGAGGCTCACTTACCTCCTAGTGTCTCCCCACCCCCACCCCCCCTTGTTGGTGCCTGGGGCTTCAAACCTTAACTCCTGGCTTGACTAGATAGGGAGAAAATGGAGCACTTGTCTCTTCAGAGTGTTCTATGGTGTCATGCGAAGGTGAGACAGGGACCTCTGTGAGCAAGGGGTTCCACGAACAAGGAACCGAAGATGATTTGCCCTATGTCATCCTCTTTTGGAAATTATCCCAATTACCATCTTCTGTTTTACTTTCCTGCTCCTTAAATTGAAAGAAGTGGAAATAACAATATCAGTTGATAGGGAAGTTCTGGAAACTTTCGAGGTTTCTACTGATTGTCTGTCTGAAAGTAATTTAAATATTTGTCCTTGGGTGGGGGGTGAATTTCAGCCAGACCAGTCTGAAAATGTAGGAATATTTTTTATTGAGCCGTAATCTGGAACCCCCTCCCAGGCTTCAGAACACATCCACAAGAAACAGTTCTGGGAGGCAAGTCAGTCACCAGTCTATTTCCCCAGAACCGACACTTGACGTTGTCTTTATTCCACAAACCTTTGCTAGAAAGTTTTTCCTAGTCCTTCTCAGCCCCGTCTCCCTTTGTCTCAGCCTGTAGTGCCCAACGAGCGCAGGCGGAAGTGGCGGTCATTTGGGGTTTAGGTTGCCAATGGCCAAGATCAGTGCTAGCTAGAAAATGATTATACTATTCTATTGGACAAATATGAACCAGGAGTAAATATTTACACACGTAAATACTAAATAGTTTCTTCGAATAGCTGACATATTTTGAGATCATATCAACTATATAATATTTAGTTGATCAAAACTCTATAGTATATATTATGCTTAAAGATTCTAAATGAGATCACGTGCTCTGTGGGCAGCGCTCAAGAGTTTGTCATTAGGAATTGTCTGCAGAGCTTTCAGTGATCCGAGGAGGAGCAATTCCACTGGGGGTGGAGGCTTCTAGCATACACCTGTCTCCCCCAGCCACCCCTCTTCCCCAGCAAAGCCCCAAGGCTACATCTGCATTGTCTCTTTGTTCTGACAACAGCCTTGCACAACAAGCCTTATTATTCTCTTTTTGTCGGTGTGGAAGCTGGGCTTCTAGAAGTGTGGCTAACCTACACCAGGTTGCACATCTAGCCAGCAGCAGGGCTGAGTCTAAGTCTTGCCCTCCCCACAGGGTCCGGACGATAGTTCAGCTTCCCAGCTGTGCTGCCCATCCTGGTGTTAAAGCTTAAAGGGGCCAGGCCCTTCAATTCAATTTTGTAAATTGGTTGTAAGTCCCTACTCGTTGCGGGGAAGTGAGTGAGCAAAGACTCTGTGTGGCGTGGGGGAACCGTGTAACAAACACAGCTTGAGTGGCTGGACACAGTGTCCCCAACGACAGCCCAGGCTGCTCGCCTGCATCAAAGCTGCCACTGTCCTTCCATTGGCTGGAACTTTGGGTCACACCTCATCCTTAGAGTGGGAATTCACCATCTGCAGCAGGAGGATGGATCCCCTTTCCATGTGACTCTGTAGAGACAGTGGGGTCTGCAAGTTTTGCTGGATGCGGAGACTAATATTTCCCCTGAAATGGGCCGAACAGTTAAATAGCAGGTGCTGTTTTTCTTCTGCACAGGCTGGAGGTGTCTGCAAAAGGGCTGGAATGTGCTGGGTTGACTCTCAGTTGCAGGGCCGGGAAAGGATCTGCGGGTAGGGGAGAGGAGGAGAGGGTAGGGACGTGGTTCTGCACAGTTGTTTCTGGGTTTTGATCTAGCCAGCTTTCTTTGACTATCTGAGACAGAGTAACTGCTTCTGCAGCCTCGTCATCAGCAAACAAGTCATAGTCTGACTGTGAAGCCTGTGGGCAGGAGCTGGCAAAGGGAGCCTCATGACGGCGTCAGGAACAGTGAGGACGCAGTGGCCCGTACTACAATGGGAACCACTGAAGCCACCGAGGCTTTGCCCATCAAGGTCCCTGAGGGACATTTCTTGCCCCTTAGTTTGCACAAGAGATGACATTATACTGATTTCCTACTGGGGAGGTCACTGTGATCTATGGGTGAAGATTGTGTCACGTGCCTCTAAAAAAACCTCACCTCTTCATGCCCCTGCTCAATCAATGTGAAGTACACACGAGAATCATCTTGCTCCCAAGGACTTAACTCCACCCTGAAGGCCCATTTCAGCCTCAGGGATTGCACTTTGGTGAAACCAGCTGAATCAAATGACCTCTTTAGCACCTCCCTGGCCCGCCTTTCTTCAAGTGTTAAGTGAAGTGCTATGATTTTAATCTGACACTTTCCATTTTCTCAACATTTTTTTAAAAAGAAAGTAGCTTTCAAATTAATAATTCTAGCAATAGGACTTAATTCCATTTTTAAAACCATTCCAACATCAAAATATCGTCATCACATTACCTTAACGAGAGGCAGCTATGCTCAGAGGTAGTAAGGGGTAAATTTTATAAGTGGTTAAATGCTAGAGAGAAGTCCTTGGTGGGCTTCTGTGGAGGGCCAGCTACAGAAGGGGACACACTCCTGGGAGTAGGAAAACCTAGGCAGGTTCCAGCCATGAAAGGCTGGAGTCGACGAATCCACCTAAATCCTTACTGACCGCAAACCACACCCACGACTGGTAAACATCGCCCTCTCTCTGTCCAGTTACACAGACGTGGGTCCTTCTCCTCTTGTAGATTTTAGTGCAGCAATCTCACTCCTGTTCCCTCTTTGGTGCTTTTAAGAAGGTGCACCTTACACGTCTGTTTTTTTTTTCCCATAATGTTCCCCTTTACAAAAGGAACTCGTGATGCTCTAGCTATAACGGCTTTGTTTCCTTCCTCTTTGCCCCTTGTAGCTCCTTCCAGCCGAATGTCTGCGATGAAGAACCTGCAGGGCCTGGACCCCAGCCACAGGATAAGCGACCGGGACTACATGGGCTGGATGGACTTCGGGAGGCGCAGCGCGGAGGAGTACGAGTACCCCTCGTAGGGCCGCCGCCCAGCTCCGCGCGGCAGGACCACCCTCCCGACTCAGAGAAGGCGGATTAACAAAATAATCACACTCATAACTCATTGTCTCTGAAGTTTGGCATTTTAAGCGTCTATTTATTAAGTTCTCCATGTGAAAAATCTGTCAGATTTTTCTGGTGCAGCTACGCACCTCAGCAGAATTGTACAAGTGGAAGACAAAACGTGTCCTTTGTCTGTGACTCCTGGTCCTAATGTGTTGCTATGCTATTAAAGTGATTTCATTCTGCCCATTGTCCTCTGTGTCACCGGAGGGCAAGGGGCCCCAGTCAGTCCTCAGAAGGTTCGAGGAGGGAATCCCTGCTGTAGATGGTCCCAGGGTGGGGCGTAGAGCTGACTTCTCTGCTGCAGGTGAGGTGGCCTGTGGCAGGGCCTTCTGTGTGAGCTCCGTGGTCCAGCCCTGGCCACCCTGGGCCCTGGGCCTCAGCTGGGAGTTGTTGGAGAAAGAGAACTCTCATTTCTTGGAGTGAGTGCCCATTTGTCGGGGTGAGGCCCAGAGTTGGCAGCTTAGAGCGGAGCCACAGTAGTGTGTGTGGCAATTTGTGGTGGCTTTGAGTGGACCAGATGGAGCTTACTGGGCAGAGGTGGGAGGGAGCCTAACGGCCTGTTCCCCTAACCCTTTCAATGCTACCACTGAATCCAGGCGGGTCCCCTTCTAACTGATGTGTCCCGTTCTTATCTCTGGGCCCCCTGCTGACACAGGGGTCCAGGAACCAGGAGATATAACTGCGCTCTTTCTCAGCCCTTCCTGAAGAAGCAGGACAGGCTTCTGCAGCCAAGCTGAGCACGCCTCCCAGAAGAGCCAGCAGCTCCCCAAGCTCTGCTGGAACGAGGCCTGGGGAACTCACGCACAGTCCGAAGGCCACGTTCCCCCTTCTCCTTCCACTCCTCTCCCCCTCACTCCTTCCAGGGCAGGTACTCCTCTCCACCTCGCTCCTTTGCATCCAGCTGGCAGGACCTCCACCGTAGGCCACGCCCTCCTGCGGCAGTTCGGGCTGTTTGCACCCTCAGCTCTGCTAATTAAGACTGTTCTATAGGCTCTTTGTTGTTCATGCAAAGGAATTTACAAATTGAAAGGGGCAACAGCTGTCTTTCTAGCCCAACACACACACCCTTCCCAAACCCCCACTCCCATTTTATAGCTAATAAACTTGCCCCAGACCACACAGTCAATGAGTGATGGAACCTGCAGCCCTCTCCGGAATTCACTCCTTGCCAGGCTGAGACATAATGAACTTGCCCGGTGGTCTGGCTTAAGAGGCCCGGCCTGTCCTGACTTATGACTACTCAAGTCTCAACATGGGCAGTAGCCGGAGGGCAGACAGAATGCACTTTCTCCATATTTGCTTTACCAAAACCTGACCATCATACATCTCTCCTTTAGAATGAGGAAATCTTTGCGCAATGCACCCCAACCTTATTTCTCAGGCTCGACCAATCACAGGTAAAAAGAAAGGGAGGGTGGAAACAAGGTATTCCATGTTCATTCTTTTAACAAATAACACAAAACACCATCCTTTTTTCTTAGCTCAAGTTTGAAGAGCCGAAGCAAAGGATCTTGACCGCTTCGCTAGATCTTTAGGTACCTTGAGTATTTGTTTCTTGCCATCTTCAAATTATCGCTATTCCTGAAGATGAGTAAATCAGAAGTCAAGCCAATTCCTCACTGATTTCCCCTGGGCTCTGGGTTCTGAAAGGATTTATGAAACCGATCTGCTGGCGTCTGCCTCCTCCTGCTCTGAGTTGTGTCCTCCTGGAGAACCAGGATCAGGGGGTCCCGGACGACTGAGTCCCTGCCCAGATTCCCCACCATACTCGAGGCTCTCATGGACCGACCTCCCCCCAGGCAGCCTGGTCATCACTCCCACCTCTCTGACCGCCTCCCTTATAGCCATCACCTCATTTGCTCATTACCTCCCAGTCTCATTGCCTCCCTTGCTATTCCCTGAAAACACTAAACTCAGTGCTACCTCAGGGCCTTTGCACCTGCCGCTCCCGCTGCCTGCCTCACTCTTCCTCCAAAAAGCATGACCGGAGCTCTCAGCTCATTCCGTGCCGACATCACCTGCTCAGAAACCGTCCTGACTGTCTTCTCCAAAAAAGCTCCACTATGTTCTTTATCCTTTTCTTTGATTTACCTTTCTTCTCAGGCTTATCGTCACTTGGAATCACATTATTTATCTATCGATTTATTGGTTCTGTCTCACCCACGAGGATGAGATTTTTGTCTGTTTTGTTCATTGCTGTATTTCTAACACCTACCTCAGTACCCGGCACGTAGTAGATACTCAGAAAATACTTGTTAATTAATTAATCAATTAGTAAGGGGGAAATATCGCTAGATCCCTGCTATTCAGGTTACAGATTGGTTTTAGAAGCAGTTTGGTCAGACCATTTCTTTTAAAAATTAAAGAGGTAAAGCAGACCACACACACACACACACACACACACACACACACACAATCGCTGACAGCATGTATGACATCCGTGGAGAATGACAGTATACTTTAAAATACATCTCACTCCCCAAACACACACACACACGCACGCACACGCACACGCATGTGTGCGTCCCGCCATATTTCTTTCGCTGCAGTTAAAATCCAGGAAGAATAGGCCAATAGCAAAGGAGAAAGGAGAGTTGTCGGATTTTATTGCATTTATTCAGAATATCAGAGAAAACGGTTCACAGGGAGGAGTTGTTAAAGAAACGAACGAACATCCAGTTGGTGGACTAGTTAGCAGTTATTTAACGGGTATGAGGACGATGGAAGAACGTGGAAAATGACCATGATCCATGTAAAGCGAAATTGTCCTCTGATTACATTAAGCTTATTTACTTTTAATGAGATTATGTGAACACGAAGATAGTCACGTTAGGGTCATAAGATCACAGATATTTTTCTTCCTCTTCTCTAAACTTCCTGTACTATTTGTAGATCATCCTTTTTTTTTTTTTTTTTAGATCATCCTTATAACAACTATAGCTTACGTCCTCCAGAGTCTGCCAGTCTACAGAGAGATGCAGAATCATAAGAAAAGCCATAAAACTAGTTATTCTACTTTCTTTACCAAAGAAACACTCCCAAGTATCCCCAGATGATTTTGACAATCACTAAGGCTTGTCACCTATGTGGCCAACCACAGTGTCCATTATTTTGCCCTCCTTGGCTCCTTCTTGCTAAGGCCATGAAACTCCCTGGAGATGCCACCTCTAGCTGCTGTGCCTACCCCCAGGTTCAGGCCTGGTGTCTTCTGGTAGCTTCTGTCCCCAGTGTGGGAGTCTGAGCCACACTACTGCCATTTTGTTCTCGCTGGCTCTCAATAGCTCTCCATATGGCCTGGATGCCATGGGAATCTCTCCAATAAGCAGTTATCATCAAAGATGCCAAGTTGCCCCAAACAGGTGGCTGTACTGCCTTCCTTGGTTATGGAAGTCCTTTATTCTGCTCACAAGTTTCCAGAAACATCACTGGCCTCTGAAAGGCAGCTTTGTATATCTGAAGTCTCTGCATTTACTTTGTAAATTGAAAATGGTAGCTTGAGTCACGTGGGTGGTCCATTCTTTACACCTGGTGGTTATGTTGCATTCAGCAGGGTAGGGATGATGCACAGGGGCCACTAGTTCAGCATCACCTTTCTGTCTGAAGAATTTAATTGGTTTTTTAAAAATTTTTTATTTATTTTTATTTTATTTTTCCAGCAAGTCTGCTCCTATGAATTCTCTTCGTGTTTCTTCATTTGAGAAAGCCTTTACTCCCCCTTCATTCTCAAAGGATATTTTCACTAATTTTAGAAGTCTAGGTAGAGTTTTTTTTTTCTTTTGTACTTCAAAAATACTGTACCACTTCCCATGGCCCCCATGGTTTCTGAGGAGAAATCCGCAGTCATCTAAATCATCGTTCCCCTTTAGAGAAGGAGTCGTTTTTCTCTGACTGCTTTCAAGATGTTTTCTTTGTCTTTAGCTTTCAGTAGTTTGATTATCACGTGTTTGGCTGTGGGATTTCTTTGAATGTATCCTGCTTGGGGGTCTGTTCAGCATCTTGAATGTGTAAGCTTATATCTTTCACCAAACTTAGGACATTTTTAGTTATGATTTCTTCAAAATGTTTGTCAGGATCACCCTCGTTCTTCTGTCCATCTGGGATTGCGATGACACCAATGTTAGACCTTTCGCTGCTGTCCGCTGTGTCCCAGAGGCTTTGTGTGTGTTTTTCTCTGTGTGCTTTACAATGGATACTTTCTATTTCTCTACCTTCTAGTTCACTGACTCTTTCTCTGCCATTTCCACTCTGCTAATGAGTCCATATAGTGAGTTTCTTAGCGTGGTCTTTGAATTCTTCAGTTCTGAAGTTACCTTTTGTATCTTCTATTTCTTTGCTGAGATTTTCTATTTTAACATTTCTTTCAAGGATGTGTGCAATTGCTTATTTTTGAGCACTTGTATTGTAGCTGCTGTAAAGTCTTTGATCATTCCCAAATCTGTGAAATCTCATCATTGGTAACTGTTGATTGTCTTTCCAAGGAAAATTTAAAATTTCATGGCTCTTTGTGTGCTCAGTAATTTTGGATAGTATCCCGGACAATTTGAATATTACATTATGAGACTCTGGGTCTTGTTTAAATCTTATGAAAAAAATGTTGATTTTTTTGTTTGTTTATTTTAGTGATCAATCTGGTTAGGTTCAGTCTGCAAGTTCCAACCCACCTTCCGTGGGCTGTGGTTCCAATGACAGTTCAGTTTTCAAAGTTATACTGCTCTTTAATTCCATTTCAGGTGTGTGCCACCCAGTGATGTGTCTGGGTGGTGATCTGTGCATTACTTCAGCTCTCAGAGTCCTTGGTCTGCTAATTAGGACCCGATCCAGACATGGCACACAACAGGATGAGCTCCGAAGTCACTTTCCGGAGCTCCTCCCTCTCTGCAATCGCCCTAGTACTTTCCAGGTCCCTGGGGCTCCTCTTTTTGGTCCTTCACCCATGCACTTGGGAGTCTGGTTACCTTGATCTGCCACCCATGTCCCTGTTTGAGCCCATGTTCAGGTCCGAGTGGAAGCTGGGTGCTCTCTTGGGGTCCCAGCTCCTTTGCCCAGAGATGAAGACTCCTTCCTCGGAGTCTGGCTCGCGCCAGTCTCATTGCTGGCTGCCCTCCCTGCAGCTGCGGGCTTGCTTACCATGAGAGAGCAAAGAAAGAGAAGAAAGAAAAAACTGGGGGAGGTTCACTCTCTCCAGCCTTTAGGAGTTTCCTTTCTCACTTCTCAAGCCAGAACTGAAGGGCTCCTGATGCAGCAGCCCGTGCCCCAGATCCCATTTCTCCCCGTTTCCGGCTAGGGTCAGTCTACCAGGGGAACCGCCCACAGCCTTCAGGGCCTGCTCTGCCGTCTCCCTGCCTGCCAGGCCTGGTAGTGTCTGCTGGAACTCTAGGATCTTGATGAAATAGTGTCTCGAGATGTGCTGAAAATTTTAAACCCAGTCGTTCATGGCACCAAGCTATTCTATGAGAATGGATGGCTTGTTTCATTATCTTAATTTCGTATCCTTTAATATGACTCCCCAGAGGCTTCTGGTTTGGAAAAAACCTCAAGAGAGAGCCAGAGGTACTGACAAGCAGAATGTTACAGCTAATCGAACTCCAGGACGAGCACCTTCTCGATCATGGCCCACATGCTGGTGTGGGCAAACAGACGCAGGGACAAACAGTGAGGGTTCAGGCCTTACCTGCCCAAACACCTCTGGCCCACAGCCGGAATGACCTCAGCGTTTGATCTTTCTGTAAGTTCCATCCTGGAAAGGATCCAACGGCTTCTCGCATCAGCCTGTGTGGATGGGCCCTTCTCTGGCCCAACAACGAACACGTTCAGTCTGCATGCCAGGCGCTAAGTTGACGTGGCAGGTACAGAGACCCAGACAAGTGAGAGGTTCAGAAAATCAAAGCACAGCAGGTCCTCAGATACCGTCTTTTCATTCAACATTGTTCGTTATGACATCGATGAGAGGGTACAAAACATCGCTTCCCAGCGGGGCCACTGTCCATGTGGAGTGTGTACCTTCTCTTCACGTCTGCGTGGCTTTCCCCTGGGGACTCCATTTCTTCCCACATCCCAGAGATGTGCACATGAGGTGAACTGGCATGTCCGCATTGTCCCAGTCGGAGTGAGCCTGTGGGGGGGTCCTGCGACAGTCGGGTGTCCTTCGGGGGCAGGTTCCTGCCTTGTGCCCTGAGCTACTGGAGGGGCTCTGGTCATTTGCAACCCAGAACTGAAAGAAACGAGTGGGGAAAAAAATGATCTTACTTGTTTTTATTCATCTTTCCTGAATGTATGTGTAGCTCACATTTATTTCAATGTTTAATATTAGAAGTGTTTCGGGTCTTTATTTAGAAGTTAGGTGATGTTTCTGTGACCAGAAATATGCCGTAGGAACTTGTCTCTTGTTTCTATCAATTGGCCAGTGGCAACACTGGTTTCATTATGGATCATTTCTCTTAGAGTTGTTGTTTCCAAGAACCTATGGTGGATGTTAAGAGCGGGCTTACTGTACAGGGCACTCAGAACGGGGACAGGTAAGATGCAGAGTCTGGGAGAGGGCAGAGCAGCAGACCCGGCTGATTGCAGGGGCAGGCCAGCCAGGCAGCCGCCCGGGGTGCCAGTCTCTAAGTGACATCTAATCGTCACGGCAGCAAATGAGAACCTGGGTGTCAGTGACGTTCGTCCTACTTAGTAACTTACCTAACTGGGGAAATAGAAGTCCATTCCATCCCTGCAGAAGACAACGATGCCCTCAGATGGAGAACTAAAAAAAAAAAAAAAAGAAAGAAAGAAATCGCTCCTCTGGGTACCAGCTGCTCTCTGTAGAGAAATAGTTGTGCTCACAGTGAAATCTGCAGGGCTCAGGCTCGCTTCTCCTCTCCTCCAGCCTGGTTATCCCACCGGGGCAGCTGGAACTTCAAAACCAGATAATTCAGGGCATGGGGCTGTTTTCTAAGAATGGGTGGTGTCTGTTATTATTTTAATTTTGAACCTTTAATATGGCTGCGAAAATGACCAGTAAAACTGAAGAACGAACGAGACGCCTGACAAGTGAAATGCTTTCTGCAGAATTATAACTGAGAAAAAAAGAACTTTAAGGAGATATTTGAAGACAACTTGGTAGCTATGGTTACTTCTAATTAGTAAGCACCGCATGCTCTCCAGATTTGAGTGGACGAAAATTGAAAAGAAAAACAATTCCAAATAAGTAAAAACGCGATGTTCCACCGAGTGCACGTAATCCTGTATTTGGAATCTGAAGGATGAGATGTAAGAGCAAATCGGCTTCTCCTCACCTTCGCCTTCCCCTCCTGCATCTCTCCCTGCATGACGAGGACTCATAAGCCAAAACCGGACATGCAGGAGGTGACACCGGAGACCAGGGAGCAGGGGACAGGAGGCTCGCCGCAGAGTGAGACTGATGCCCGATCCCTGACTGCGGCTGAATTAGGGTGAACTGTAGTGTCGATGTGCAGTGGTCATTCGAAGTGCGTGTGTACGTGTTTAATACGGAGAACTTCCCGTTCGGTTGCGCCTGCAGAATGGCAGAGATGCGTGTGATCGTGAGTCTCTATGATTATTAAATATTCTGCGCACACTCTCAATGAATGACACCCACTGTTTTCATCATCCTTTCCTTTATCCCTGTGCTGTGTTTATTCTTTTATTTTCATGGTACAACTTAATGTCTGTTGAATCTAGTAATTTAAAAATTGATCTCGGATTTTGTATTTATTTTATTTCCCCCATAATTCCTTGCCATTGTATTTTACAAAAAAAGATTGGCCCATGATGGATCGATCGAAAACAAAGCGATCCTTCCCCACTGAAAGTGGAGAAGTGCCCACTCTGCACCTCCGTGAAGTCCCAGGGGCTCGGCTGGCAGTTGACAGCTGGCCAAGCTGCCCCTCTTTGACCCTGTGTGGTCGGCCTTGACAGGGCAGCCTCAGAGGGGGACCAGAGCCTGCATATCAGCTCATGGGGGTGAGGGTACCAACCTACCCGGTTCCCGAGCCAGGCAATTCATTTCTTTGCTGAGTCAGCTCCATAGTCTCTGCAGAACTCAAGTCTGTCACTCAGAACAGATGAGCACGAAATCCAATGGCTTCTCCAATCACGAGCAAGTGGTCCGAGGGTGACGGAGGCCTCTGCGACCTGAAGTCAAGCAACCAGAGAGAGATGAGGGCTGCATACTGCCACTGCTGCCCTGGGCCTTGGTGTCACAGGTGACTAACAGAGGCCCCAGGCAGGACTAAGGGTTTATCTACTGGGGGGCTTGAGAGAACAACAAATCCCTGGTTTTTCTCTTCTGAAAATATTTCCCTAAACTTTGGCCTGCCACTCGTGCCCCTCCTCTATCCATGCACAGCCCACCTCCCACCCCCAAGTGCTGCAGCTGCCTGGCCCTAGAAGTCCCCGCTGGGGGCCAGCACCGGGTCCCTGTCCTTCCTTGCCCTGAGTCTCTCGCGTCTCAGGGGAAGGCATTGCTGGAGCCTCCCTATTACTGCTCTAAGCTAAAAGCCCTGCTTTCCCTTTCTGGTTTTAAGTTCTTGGGGACTTCAGAGCAGGGTCATCCTGAACCTAGGGCATTCGGCGTGGCAGATGCCCGAGCACCGCGGAGCAGACCTCTCCTCCGACCTCAGAACCCATCGTCGTGCTGTGGCTGTGTACAGCTTGGGAGAGACTGGCTAAAGTATTAAAGACTAAGCTGCATGATTCCTGCAGCTCATTTCAATCCTTTCCGGAGAAAGCGAAGATCGAAAATCGTTTTTAAAGGAAAGATGCATTAAAAGGGGCTGGATTGACATTCAAAGGTCGAAACACCCCGGTATAGAATGTCTTTTGTAAACTCTGTGGTGCTTTCCTCTGTCCCCTGGGTGCAGCGGGAGAAATGGTTTCCTCTCCATTTTACGCTCAGTTTCCTCACTTATATCCCAAGCCCGTGCATTTCTGGCCCCCTTGGCCAGAAATGCCTTTGTCAAGTCCATCCCGCGAACTCAGACCCTGCATCATGCCCTCCCTCAGTGTCTCCTTAGGCACAGCTGCCTGCCTGACTTGCTTTCCAGGGAAAAAGCAAACCCACCTGATTGTAGGATTGGATCACAGGGCAGGTTCCTTCAGGTTTTCCGCTGCCTCCAAGTGCCCTCTGCTGGCTGCAGAAAATACATCCTCCCAGGATATAATGTTTTCAGTCCCGAGCCCCAATGCGCAACAAATATATATTTTTTAAATCTCTACTTAATCTCTATTACGAGCTTCTGGTCAATTCAGATAATTCAGCACGGCTTTCTACCTCCATCGACTCCTCCCCGCCCCCCGCAAGGTGGCATCTAAGTTCTGGGGGCCGCATTAGGTGGAGCTGTGAGGAAGGCATGTGTCTGTCCACTTTCTTTGTCCTGCCGGGACGGTCCCCGGGGCATGCCTGCCTCTCTGCTCCCAGACGATGTTTGGGAGTGAGTCCCACCTCTGACTGGCGCCGGATACCTGCTACCATTTCTACTCTCCCCGCCCGCTGTGGTCACTGCCCTGGGTTGGAGGCGAGGAGCTGGCGTGGGCTTCTGGAACATTCTCTATTTCCTCTGGTCCCCCTGAGAAACTAAGTCATCTGTCTTTGGGTCCTCAGATTCATCTGGGGCTTCTCCCAAGACCCTGCCCTTGGCCCGGGACGGTGAGTGTGAAGGGTCCCACACCGCTCGTGGTTCAGGAATCTCTTTCTTCACCTTCCGCCTCATGCGCCACGCTGGAGAGCCTGCTGGGAACGTGGGAAAAGCAGAGGGGAGCAAGCGGTAAGAAGAAACACTGGCTTGGCAGGTGTCACTCCGAATCTTTTTTTTTTTTTTTTAGGGTAAATTGATTATTTTTTAAATTATCTTTATTGAAGTAACTCCGGTTAATAATATTCTATTTCGGGAGGGCATTATAATTTGATATCTGAGTACTCTATGGTGCGCTTACCACCCAAAGTCTAGTTTTTGGTCTTACACCAAAACACATACTCAGCTTTTTCTTTCCTTGTAATTAAACCCCAGGAACTTGACGTCTTTGTTTCCTGGTGCCATCCGCTGCTTCTTTGACAACTTCCCTTTGGGACATGGTGCCCTCTGGTCCTGAGCCGCGTGGGCTGGGGGCAGGGCTTGAATAGATGAGCAAAATTTTAGTAAAGAACAGGGAGGAGAAACCAAACCGCCTGGAACACCCCCCGCCACAGCTGCGGGATGGAAGAATGCATTTATTTTTATAGTTGACAAAACATATAGTATTAGGGTGCTTCTCACCCTTCAAGGGTTCTTCTTCTTACATCTTACTTTTTAAAAAAATTCTTTCTTTTCCAGAAATATGTAAAGATTACTTGCATGCAGATACTAAGGCCCTTTATCTTAAGCTTTTAGCTACTACTTCCTAGGAAATAGGACATGCTTTTACAGAGTCACAGTCCAATGACTGAAATCAAGAAATTTAACATTGATACACTATTTTTAAACATATGCTCCATATTCAAATTTCTCCGATTGCCCTAAGATTGTCTTTTATATTATCTTTTCCAATTCAGGATCACGAATGGCGTTAGGCGTCTGTCTCTTTATCTTCCTCTCTTCCGGAATAATTCCTTGGTCTCTCCCGATGCTGACGTTTTCAAAGGAAAAGGATACATCGTTTTGTAAAATGTCCCTCAATTTGGGTTTGTCAATTGTCGGCCTCCTGATCCGGATTTCTTGTTTTTGGCAGAATAGCCCAGAAGTGTCGGGAGGCACCTGTCATCAGTTTGTCCCATTGGGGTAATGTTAAATTTGATGTCTTGTTGAAAGTGGTAGGTGACAGGTTCCCCCCTCTTTAAAAATTAATACACATTCCGTGGGAAGATACGATGTGTGCAAATATCTTGCTACTTGTCAAATTGTTACCCAATGGTTTCAGCATCCATGGTTGTCTAAATGAGTTAGTTTTAGCGTTGCAAAATGGTGGGGTTTTTAACTTTATTGTCCCTTCTATATTTATTAATTGCCATTGTACTATAAGAGCTTAGAATAAAGCATCCTAGGATCCCTTCCCATGCCCGCCACACCTTTCCCTCTGCTTGGAATGCCTTTCCACATGTCATATCCTCCCCATCCTTGAAGCCCAGACCTAGGGTCACCTCGTCTCTTAGCCTTCCCCACCCCAGCCAGGCAGACAAACCCACCCAGCCTCTTTTCCTTGAAAGTAAGGTGGGCTGCGGCTGTCTGGCCTCCGAGCCCCTGAGACAGGGAGAGGCTGGGAAGGGGTGCTCATCCCTCCCAAGGCAGGACCCTCACTCCAACTCTGACTGGTCTCGCACAGTGGTTCTCAAACTTTAGTGAGCCCCAGAATCACGTGGAGGGCTTGGTAAAACACAGATACCTGGGCTCCGCCCTGGGGGTTTGCTACCCAAGACCCTCACTGGTTTGACAAGTTTGTTTTTTCTTCAGATCACAAGTCAAATGCAGGTCCACATGGTTCCCTGGAGACTTAGAATGATGGAGGCTCCACCAACTCTCGACACCACCATCTCAACATATGGCTCAGGGGCAGAGAGGAGTGAGGAGAAGTGTGTGTGGATTCTTCTCTGCTCGCAGCCCGCTGGCCAGACCGAATCACGTGTCCCACCCACTGCCAAGTGGCTGGGGAACACGGAGGGCAGACGAACCATCGGGTGAGCACCCCGGTTTCTCTGCCACGACCACACCCCGCTTCTTCGCCGGACACAGCCACACGGGGCTGCTCTCTGCTCCTCAGACACACCAAACGCTTTCTTCCCTTCGGGCCGTGGCACCAGCTGCTCTGGCTGCCCAGACGCTGTTGTGCCAGACCTCACGTGGTCGACTCAAATGCCATCTCCCTGGAGGGGCCTTCCCTGACTGCCCGAAGCAGCCGCCCACTCCTTGACACCAGCCTATCTGAGTTCTCTGCGTAGCCCTGATGATGCTGTGTGTGGCGTAATTTTTCTCCTACAGACAGATTGTATGCACACCCCGTGGGAGCAGAAGGTGCTCACGTGCTCATCAACCCCGACCACCTAGAACAAGCCCTAGCTCACGGTGGATGTTCAAAACAGATTTACGCGACTAATTAACCCTGAGGAGTCTTACTCTTCCCATTTCATAGGTTAAAAAAAATGGACGACTCAAAGAAGTGGCTTTCCCAAGGTCACACACCGTTACCAAATGGCAGCACCTGATAAAAGGTCCTTGTCGCCACCACCCGCTCCTGGCTGCTTGCGTAATTTTGCTGCTTCCGGTATATTGCAGTAGCAGAAAGGTTTTTAAGTTCCTTTCTTTTTTAAGAATATGTTTTATTTATCCCCTTCTCACAATTCTCTATGTAGTGACTCTCCACCGTCCTTCGTTTTTAAAAGTCTTTTAACACAACTCTACGGAGGGCGGTTTGGTGACATCTGTCTAGGAATTTATCTCACGGATGTCCTCACATCTGTGGGAAACTACATACATGAGAGGTTTTTTTCATCGCAGTGCTGTGATAGCAAATGATTAGAATTAACTCAATGCCAGGCTGTAAGGCACTGGTCCATACTGGCCCACAGAAATATGTATGTATTCACAGTGGGCACGTGTGCATGGTAGAATAGTATGCAGCCCTGAAAAGTAGCAGAGCTTCAAGTTCTAACTGGGAAGTTGTCTAAGGTGTAATATGTTAAAAGAAAGGGCAGCTGTAACAGTATGTAAAGTACTATATGGCTTTCATTTAATTTCCCCAAAGAGCAGAATACTTCGAGTCTTACATAAAGAGATCATCTCCTCGATGAAAAAGAACAAAATACAAATCAGAATACCCATATGGTTTCCATCATTCGAACTTATTTTATTGATATTCGTTAGCAAATAAAATTTTATTGTTGATTTTTGATGCATTGTAACACACTTTTTGATAGTGGTTGCCCAATGTTGATCATTAATTTACTATACTAAATACTGCAACCTCCGAACTGCTGATTTTTACACCGGTATCCCTTTGCGGTGATGGGTGGCTCCCCTCTCTGAATATATAAAGTGGTCCATTCGGTCCAGGGTTTTCACATTCCTTTGTTATTCGACCTACTGCTTTAAAATACATTCAAATAAAAAGAGAGAAGTTCCTCAGAGTGAGTGCACACACACAACCACAAGGTGCATTGAAAACATAATTAACCGACATCCTCGTGTTCAGAGAATAAATAGTCTGAAATTGTGGGACCGAAGCTTGCTCCTGGGGACTTTCTTCAGTGGACATAAGGTTACAGTCATTCAAGTGAAGGACACATCTTTTGCCATGAGGGACAGGGAAGGGCAAGGGGACCAGAGGGTGAAAAATGGCAATTTCATTTGCATATGATGTTATCCTTCCATAAATGTCTGGAACACATGGCCACGGAACCCCGTGATGCACACTGCAGTCTTCGGGTTAGAATGGATCGAGGACCTGCTTAGACTGGAGAGGGGGTGTTTGTTTAAAATACGGCACACATAAATAATAAATAAAAGCTCAAAACTTAGCGGCAGCAATAGGACCAGGCTCCCTTGCTCATCCGTGGTTCCTCTTGCGAGCACCTCTATCTTTCCCCCAGGGACACAAAGCGGCACAAGGAAACACAGGGCTTTGGAGGGAAAGAAATATCTTCTTGTGACCGCTCTGCTCTACAACAAGACGGAAAAACGCGTGGACACCGAAGGGCCGTCACGGAAGACCGCACGAGCGAAAGCACGTGGACCAGACTTGGGTTTCCGGAACGGGCCGGGCCTGGCAGAAGTTCAAGGCCTCGCTTCTCCCGCGAACTAGTTTGGTATCAGGTTTGGCTGTGGTTCGTTTTAGTGTTGATATGTGTCACTCACAACCTTCGTTCCCTGTCCCCTTTCCTTTTAACCCTTCTATGAGTGTCGTCCTCGCTCTGGTCTGATTCGATTTGGTCGTGACATTGGGTCCCAGAACCAAACTGCTATCTCCTTAGCAGCTTGGTGTGTTTGTCGCTTGAATTTTGGTATCACAGAACCACAGAGAGAAACATCCACTATGACTTCCCATCTGGTACCATTACGTCCTTGCCTATAAAAAAAAAAAAAAATGGAAAAATAAAACGAATCGCACAGAACCCACAGGGACTGCTGACCGGTGCGGCGGGAGTGTACATACATTCTCTTTTGGGTTAGATGTCTGACAGCTGATTACGAAACACTGAAGGACGACATTAGCTTGAAGGCGTGGGAAGAAAAAGTCATCCCTCGCAAAGGGAGCGGCCGTCCACTGAGGCAGAGGAGTGAAGGTCTCGAAGAAGCGTGGACCGCCCAGAAAAGAAAGGACAGTCCTGAAAGCTATGTCGGCTGCATGCGGCCCTGGATGGAGGCTCCTCACGCTCTCGCAGGGTGGGCGAGGTGCCCGGCGACACCGAGGGGCATGGCATTGTGCCCTGTGCCACGTGACACCGAGGGGCATGGCATTGTGCCCTGTGCCACCGTGTGCAGCACTCACAGCCGGCCGTGGATTCACTGGTTTCCTATCCATGGGATAAGAATGTCATTGGGAGTTTCAGTGCTTCTCGAAGGATAGAAGGGGGGCGGGGGGAAGACACCTGCCGGCCCTGCCCCCAGCTAGCACAGGTGAAGTCCTCGGGAGAGCGACGTCGGTGCTAGGGCACCTCCCGTGGGCTCCGGGTCCTATGTACACGTTTCACAGTCTCCACTCTTCCCCTATTAGGCACGAGGTTGATTTGTCTAGCTCAGGAGGGGACGGACGGGGAGGGGAGCGCACAGTGGAGAGGGGGGTAGAGAGGAGGGGCAGGACCAGACCTGTCTCCTCGGAAGGGCGCCCCTCCCACCCTCACCGCAAGCTGGTTTGTTTGGGGAGCTTAGCACCCATCAAGATGCCTGAGGTGAGAGTCACGGGGGCCTTCATCTGCATGCTGGACCCCACCATGGTGGGGAAGCTGCGGTTCCGTCGGATGCCACTGTTGAGCTGCAGCCCGCCGATGGCACTGGTGACGGTGGGGCATCCGAGAGGCAGGCCCTCGGGTACCAGGCCTGCAGGGACCAGGCCCTGTGCTGGGCCCGGGGGCCCGCAGAGCAGAGGTCCCTGATCCTCAGTCAAGCTGGGCACGTGGGCTCGCCCTGAGTTCACCACTCTGGCCACGCCGAACCTCCTGACTTTGTCCACGAGGTTGAGGTTGGAGACAGACACATCTGTCTGACTCTCGCTGCTCCGGACATTCTTCTTCTCCCTCACCTCCCTCAGGATGGAGCTGGCCGGCTTGGAAGCCAGGAAGTTGTCGTAGGGTGGGCTCGTGCACTTGAACTCGAAGGAGGGCGGGGAAGACGTGGGCGTCTGCATGGGCGAGTTGGGCGGGGTGGAGGGGATCACAGCCATCCTGGGGGTGTAGGAGTGCAGCAGGGGGCCCCCGCCGGCCCTGTTCCAGCTCTGGGGGTCGTACACCGCCGCCGAGATGCCTCGCTCCTTCAGCAGCCACACCAGCCCCAGGGACGTGCTCATGGTGGTCGTGGACTCGCGGGCGTTCGTGAAGGACTCGGCCAGGCTCAGCCTCCGGGGAGTGCACGGCGTGGCCGCCGGCGTGGACTTTAAGTGGCTGGAGCTGCCACAAGCTGGAGTCGGGGCCGAGTTAAGGCTGATAGGAAAAGACAAGAGGTCGTTCATCAGAAAACGCCTGTGAGCACCGTGAAAAGGGCAGGCCTGGGGCACGAGGGGACGACTGGCCCGGCCCAGGCTCCCCCGATGCCGCCTGCCACGTCTGCTCCCCCCTCGCCCACGGCGGCCTTGGGTTCCCGGAGCCGGGGCACAGTTCAAGTTAACAGGAAGCTGCACACGATCCCTTCTCTCGGCCCCCAGGGTGTGTATAACTGTCCCCTCTGCACGCGAGGGAACAGGCTCAGAGGTCATGTGTCACACTCAGCTGTTACGTAGAAGACTCTGGATTAGAACCCAAGTCTGAGTGACCCCGCCCCCACCCTCCCACCCACAGGGAAGAAAGTGCTTCGGCAGAGAAGTCTTTTTTCTTCTACCAAATTGACTCAATTTCCAGCATTCCTACCGCCTACTTTTCTGATACAAGGAGTTACCCAGCACTGTGGGACATGAGAGTTTATCTAGGGATGGCCAAAGCAGGTGGGTCATCCAGATGGAGGGCATTCGGGTGATGGAGAAACTGAGGCCAGAAGTGCACGTCAAGTCAGGGCAGGTTGCAGCCTTCTGACTCCCAGTATAGTGCTCTGCACGGAGCTGCCCTTGGTCCCTGCCGCGGCTGCCCAAAGCCATCCTGATAAGTGGAGTTATGACTGTGCTATCGGATCCATATCTACGGAGCTACCTAGGAAAAGGCCCCGTGGGTGTGTGAAACCTGTTTCTATAGGAAAGCACAGATTCTTTCGTCCACTCGGGTCCTGCTGACCGAGGACTCACTATGTCGCGGCAGCCGGGGCCCAGCCATGAAGGGAATTTGGATGGGACAGTCTAAGGCCAGCGGGGGGCAAGGCACTGCTGTGTGCCTGAAGAACAGGAAGGGCCTTCCCCTCACAGCTGCTACGGGGGAGGCCACGTGGGCACGGGAGCCCTGCGCTGTTGCTGCGTGAGCCACCAAGGGAGACGCCAGCACATCCGTCCTAACTGTCTTACGAGACCTGCCCGGTGCCCTCCCAAGCATGTGGCTGCGGCTGCAGGTGCCCCTGGGAGTAGGCCAGCTGGGTGGACCCAGCAGCTGGGGACAGAGTCCTCTCTGCCTAGCCTGACGGGGGAGGGCTAGATACCTTGGGCAAAGCACCAACACAGGCAAGGGAAGGGAGAGGACACACACACTCTGGAGTGGGTCCCTGGCACGACCAGAGCAGGGGGCCCCTCCTGCAGGAGGGATCGTTCACGAGCAAGTACCAGCCGAGGCGTCACCTGGCCCCACCCTCGGGTGGCCTCGCGCTGGCCGGTCAGCACAGGGCGAGGCACGCAGGGCAGGCCCACGCCCCACAGACAGATGCTCGGGAGCGGGATGCGGGAGCACTCGGAGAAAGGCGAGGTTAGAAACCACAGCAGATTCCCAAGGTTAAAAGGCAGACTCTCCCAACGGTGCAGGTGGCACCCTGCAAAATGCCCACCGCCGGGCGGTGGAGGTCAGAAAAGTTCTGGGCTTCGCATCTCGTTTACGGGGCCGTCCCTAGGGGGCGTTTCGGGTTTGTTTCCAGCTGCCGTTCTTTCAGACTTAGGTAAAAACATTCCAAAAACCCTCTTCTCTTGCTACTGACTTTTCCGGTCCCTGGCAAGGCCCGATAGGTGCAGATGGGCGTGCAGTTTTGATTTCTACGGCTGCAGTCAGAGGAGCACCAGGGTGCCAGCCCTTCCCAGGGGAAGCCCTGCCCCACCCCCGGCTTTAAACACCATCTCTTCCTAACACAGAGCCACGGGACGGGGACTCTGGGTCCTCCAGAGGCAGGAAGGGAGGTGGAGACTGACAAGCTAACCTTTGCAGATCCCCCTCCGGTGAGAACGGCAGTTAGGCCTGAATTAGTGCGGGCGCTCGGCTCGACTCGGGCGTTTAGATGGGTTAAGGGGTATCCACGGTCAAGGCCGAGTTAGCCAGGCACAACCACAGAGACACGCCCGCGCCCGAGTCCCGGGTTAGTGGCGGCCACGCGTGCACACACAGCTCCCTCCGCGTGGCCTGGCCCGTCGCAGGGCAGGCGCTGCTGCTGGTGTGCTCACCCCCTGCCTCGCCCGTGGGCGCACTCTCTGCCCTACATCTCCTCTCAGCTCAACGGGGCATGGGGCTGCTTCGCCGTCCTCCTCACATGACCTGCGGAGAGTTATTCAGAGTGTAAGGGGCTCCTTGGGGCGGTGGCTCGCTCCACGCTGGCCCCGCCTGCCGCTCTCCCCACCCCCGTTTCTGCTTCTCCTTCATTCCCCTGGCGTCTTGCACCTCGGAGTGGCTGAGCGGAGGCTGCGGAAGGCCTGAAATCAAGCCACGCAGACCACCCACGCCACGCGAATCCCCGCGCTGGACGGTGCGAACCGCTGCCGGTTCTCGGAGGCCCCGGAGGGAAATGGCCCACGCGGGACACACGGGTCGGTCTTCCAAGGTTATCATTTAAGTCATTACAGTGTGGCTGTGGTGCACGGTTCTGCGGTGTGCTCCAGGGGCCCAAGCGGTCCCACAGGGCTCAATAACCATTCTGTGAAAAAACTCCATGTTCCGCTGGCAAAGTTTGGGGCAAAAAGCCAACAGACTTGGCCATAGGGCCTGCCGGAGTGTCAGCTTCAGCTGGTTAAGGAGGGGCCTGAGACTCTCCCATGGCCCACTAAATGGGGAAACTGAAGGGGGTTCAGATCTCTCTCTCTCTCTCCGTGCTGGATCGGATCAAGAGGGGCCTTGATCCCAAAGGAAAGACGGGAAGCGGACCAGGAGCCCACAAGGGCTTGCGAGACGCTTCGCTGGCCAGAGCCGGTGTTGCATGAGCCTGTCTACTTGAGCCTCCTTCGACATCCAGTCTCATGGAGGAACACCCCCACCTCACCCCACCTATGCTCACCCCGGGGGCTGGGGTCCCTTACCTTGGCGTGACTCGCGTGAGCTCGTCTGAAGGATGCAGGATGCGGCAGGTGGTGAAGGTGAAGGTGGAGTTGGTCTGTGACATGCACTTCCCCGGGTGGTGTGCTAAATTGGGGGGAAGGAGAGGGAACAAAACATGTTTCTTGCATCCAAGCGTACCCACGAGGAGACAGAGGCGCAGGATGGCCCTCCATAGATGCAAGAAGCGATGAGCTACCTTGTTAACTGGACCTGGGCGAGGAAGGTGAAACACACGTGTTCTGGATCGAAGGTGGTTCGTCAAAAAAAACACAACCACACTTTTGAGCACCGGCGTGCAGAGCACCGAATTCCAGCTTCCGGCCCAGTCCAGACAGGGCTCCCCATCGGCGTTCTTTGGCCAGTAGTGGATCCAGCTCGAGGGGCTAATGGGCCCATGGGGGTAAATTTGGGTCCCCTCTTCAGAGGTCAGAATCGGCTTCTTTCTCTGTTGCTTTACGTTTCTTTTCATTGGCAAACAGGTGCCCAACCCTGCCAAAGGGAGGGGACAGGTGCGGGATGGGGAGAGGCACTTGTCACCTGCAAACAGGGCAAGGCTCGTGCATCTGGCTCGCTTTTCTGCTTACGCAAAAAAGGGGCTTGGGGAGGCTGGCTCCACTACTGTCTGTCTGCGGTCCGCAGGGTGGCGGGTGGGGCCTCGGCTGCCTCAGCAACAACTCGGCAAGAGACCCGGCGCCGTCTGACACGGGAGCGGGCCGAGTGGCACCATTCCCACTTCTTGCCGTCTCCAGGATGCCTGATTTCAGGTGGCGACACGTCGTTCTCGATTAACCTCCCGCTAAAGCTCTACGGAGTTCTTGCTGAGGCAGCCGAGGACGGATGGCGTGGAGCAAAGGAAATCACAGAAGCGCGAGGGTCGTGCATCAGAAGGCTGGCGAGGAGGAAGCAGGAAGAGTCTCCAGGAGACGTCATGATTGTAGAGGTCATTCTCATTCACAACTCGAACAGTAAAAAAAAAAAAAAAGAAAAAAAAAAAAAAGAAAAAACGAAAAAGAGAGACGCTGCTCCATATAGCATGCATAATGAAGTACGGGGACCCCCACACCCTGACTCCACCCGGCCAACCCCCCCCCCGCCCCTGCAGCAGCTCAGCCCCCAGAGACCTCCTGGGAGAAAACCGATTAAGGTGTCAGAGGCCATGTGCGCTCTGAAGATTCAAAAGGCCGTGAATGAGAATCGTCTAGCTCTTTATGGCAAGTTTTCTCTTGAATTTGCCAAAAAAAAAAAAAAAAAAAAAAAAGGAAAAGGCAGACAAAACAGAAGAGATTGGTGCTCCAAACCTACAAATCCACACATGGGTGACTGTGTCTGTAAAAAAAAAAGGAAAAAGAAAAAACAAAACCAGAAACCAGATGAAATAGATGAACAAAAAAAAAAATGCTGGAGACACGTGAATCGAAGGCGGGCGGGACAAAGCCAGCGCACGGGAATGGTGGCGGTGACCAGGCGGGCAACGCGAGACTGGCTCGTCCCCACGAGCAAGGGCTGACCCGGCTCTCTGTGGCCAGGGAGGTTCCTGTGGCCCCCTGGTGTGGCAGCCACGCCACGGTCACCACGGTCGCCGTGGCCACAAAAGCAAACTCTCAGCCACAGGGAGCTCCAGGCCAAGCAAGGGCGGGTCGCAGGAAAAATAGCCTTTATGAATCTTTGTTTCTCAATCAGCCAATGGCGCGGCTTGGGAAGTGGGTTAACTGAGGAACGGCTGCTCCAAGCAAAGTGAAAACGGGGGGAGCCGTGAAGAAACGGCGACCAAACAATCACGACTCTCCGGGGGTCGGAAGGTGCAGAAACAAAAGCCACAAAACGCCTGAGGAAAGAGCGTCCCACACAGCGCGAGGCGTTAGTTATTTAGGCGGGAGGAAAGAAAAAGGCGGGAAATAGACGTGGTTAAGACAAAATCGTTGACAGAGAGATCACACTCAAAACGATCGACTGGAAGCAAGGCTGGATTTGAAATGAGACGTGTCCCTCATTTAAAAATGCATGGCCAGAATATCAAATCAAAAGGTCATGATGTTGACTCCCCGCCCCCCCCCCCCCCGCCCCCCGTCACATATCGGATCTTTGATTGCAACAGGGAGTGTAAGATGGATATTTTAGAGACACAGTTGCATCAGAAGAAGCAAAACCCATCTTATGCAGATGGGTTTTGGGGACAGGAAAAGGCTGCTAAAATCCAAAGTCATCATTCCCCAGAAGCAAGGGATAGCTTGAGAGGACCAGAGAAGATCAACCGGGATCCAAAATGCCAAAGCCAGAGGTTCGGCCCCTCCGAAATACCACTGGGACGCCGGGACCCGCCAGCTCTCCTCACGTCACCGCCTGCCCGGCTGCTGCAGCCCGGCTCTTCCTTGGGACACAACACAGAGACAGTGAGTCGCTGAGGCTCCCCGTGCTGCCACAGAGAAGCCCCGGGCCGATCCCCACCGCCCTGCGTCCAGGAGAGAGCGGTGGCTCAAAAGAGGCACGCTCCTCTCAGCAGGGAGTGGGGTCAGGGGGAGGCTCACGACCGAAGTCCCCGGGCCCTGCCACACACTCCGCACACCGAGCCCTGCCTCGGCGGCCGTGCGTTCACCTTGCACTGCTTGCTCGGGCCTCCACGGCCAGGGTTTCTTGGATGCTAAGCTCTGACCTTCTGCTCTAATCCTTCCTCTGTTTCTCAGTCTGACTGGGGAGGGCGGGCCTCGTTGTGTTGGGAGCAGAGGGCAAATGGATTCGAGTATAAAGATGCACGAGCGTTTGCATCAAGTATTTTATTTAGGGAGGAACTTGCATTTCCCAGCAAAACCCCTAACCCCTTACCACTTTTATTTGGTCCTCTTCCCCCAGGCTCTGGCACTGGTACAAAATCCCAATCTAACAAAGATAACCTTTGAACTTGGTCAATCCTTTATTAGTTGAGATCTCCTACCTACGCCAGTAAACTACACACAGGTGGTTAGTGTGCAGATGTTTTGTTCCGAAAACATGGCACGTGCAAGCACACACCCTTCAGGTTGTGACAGGAGGGGCAGGAGGCCTTTATGAGGGTGACGGTCCCCCCGTCGTGCTTGCCGCCTGGAGCAGGTGCACTTGGTAAAGGGTTCTGACTGCTGTGCTCCTCTGTGGGCCCGTGGCACCCGGTACTGACTGGAAACCTGGGTGCTTGGGATCTTGCAGCACCGGTCATGGGGTGCCCGCTCTCCCCATGGTCTACTGCTCTAATGGTGAGAAGAAGGAAGGAACAAGGCCGGGACACTCTGGTGGAGACCTGAAGGACCCTTGGGACTCTGCCAGCCTGGCCACCCACCCACACATCAGATCCACACGCCAGCTCATGCATTTCAGTTATCTGAATGGCGCTTTTGCCTGGGAAGGGCAGGCCGGTGGCTCCCTCAAGGCCATCGTAGCACCCGGTCCTTAAACAGTCCCTTATGTGAGCCCACACAGTCATCAGGGAGCAACTAACTGCGCTCGGTGATTCCTGTGGGGAGCTGTAACGTACACATAAAGGCTGCTTCGAGGGGGTCTCTGAGGACGGAGCAATGCTGGCCATGCTGCATGGTCCAGCTATTATTTTGGTCACATAAATAAATTCTTGAAACATAAAAAAAAAAAAAGTACAAATGCATCCCAAAATCTTAAAAAAAAAAGAAAAAGAAAGGACTCCATCGTTGCGACACACAGAGACCCACCACATGCTCTTCCCCCGTCTTCATGGGGAGTGGCCAGCTTGTATAAAGTAAACAAAGCGCCCCTGGCCTTTTTCCCTTTTCCTGACCTGGACGTGGCACGTGACGCTGCTGCCACACGGTGTGGATCTGCTTTGCAGTTCCTACGAACCCGCTAAGCCACAGACACACACACGCGCGTGCACACACACGCACGCGCACACACGCACACGCACGCACACACACGCACGCGCGCGCACACACACACGCACACACACGCACGCACACACACACACACGCGCGCGCACACACACACACACGCACACACACACACACACGCACACGCACACGCACACACACGCACGCACGCACACACACGCGCACACGTTCAGATTCTCGCTCCCTCCCCAGGCCACGCAGCCCCTTCACCTCCAGAAGCTGCCACCTTATCAACAGTGGCACACGGGACAGCCTTTTCCATCTGGGCAAAAACCATCCTACTGAAAATAAGAGCCACTGTCCATCCGGCTTAATGGTGTGGCCTGAACTAAACCCTGAAAACATTAGTTCCTTTTTTTTTTTTTTTTTTTTTTTTTTTTACCTTTTTACCAGCTGTTAAGAGCTTTGTTGCCTTTTGCGATGGGGTGGGGGGGCTGAGGGAAGTGGGTGTCTCTTTGCCTTTCAGCTACGTGCCCATTTTTTTTTAAAAGGTACAAAAACAATGCTTTGGAATTCTTCCTAAAAGACTAAAATATCAGGGCACAGAAAAATACATTAAAGACCTTTTCTGTCACTTCTTTATATATAACTCTGGCCTTGAATTTCTTCTGAATTAAAAAAAAAGAAACGTTCTATGAGGAGTTGATGTGAGGAAATTTCCACAAAATCTGTCTGCTCTGTGCTTTGTCTTTATCATAAATACTCTTTGGGGTTCATGCGGCTTTAACAGGTGTTCGTCTGGGTCCGGGGAGGCTACAAGCAGTTTCTGATGGAGTAGTACGGCTTCCTTCTTCTTCTTCTTCTTTTTTTTTTTTTTTTAATAAAAGTGATTTTAAACTACGCTCTGTTAGACGATGACATTTTTTAGTTCCTTAGTTCCAGGCTTCACATGAGCCTGGCTTTTTCTCTGCTTCTCGAGCATTTCTTCGACACAGCGCTCCTCCAGTCCTGGAGCTCTGTAGGGACCCCTGGGTCCCCTGTGCAGATGTCGGCCTGTGCCACTGGCGAGCTTTCTAGCACATCGCAAAGGTCTTTTTCTGGTTTCATATGGCATATGTGGGGTCCCTGAAAATTTTTTTAAAATTAAAAGTCTATCCTTTCCCACTATACCAATATGTCCGCTCTCTGTTTCACTTAAAAAGTATAGGATGTAGCAGATGTTCAATCTCACAGCATCATGCAGAGAGGACTAGAAACTCCTTCAAAGAGGCGTATCTTCCGGAGCAAAGGGAATTTTTTAGAATGTGCTTACAATGTCACAAGGGCAAATGCAACAGTCTCTTTGGATCCTCCGGATGCCAACAAAGCTGGAGCCCATGGCCTCTGTCCTCTTGTCCTTCCTTGGGCGGCAGACACTGGCAGGCGCAGGAGCTGCCTGGCTAAGCTGCCTGGCCAAGTGACCTCTGCTCATCAGTGCTTTCGAAGCCAGTTCCACAGCGCACTTCTCCCCGGCGTCGCCAGGCGGCGCAACTGGGCAGCTCAGCGAACCTCAACGCCCACCCGCCCACCTGTTCCCTCAAGCGCCCCTCCAGGTTGGAGAAGCAAAGCGTGGGCGCAGACGCACACTCCGCAACAGGTCCCGCGGTGCCCCTAGGAGCGCGGGACGGCCTTCCTAAGGCTTTCGGGGTTGAGGATGCGGAAGAGCATGCGCTTCCGACAAGCAGATTTCGTTCTGGAAATTTTAAGCAGGGCTCACGCTCCACTGATTGCTTGGGAGGAGTCAGAGCTCTCATCCCTCATTCAGGGCTTCCTCGGCATCTCCAAATACAGGAGGGTGTGAGCAGACCATCTGCTCTGTCTGTAAGGACCAAACTCCTGAAACTGCTACAGAATTTGGGCTGGACTGAAAAGCCTCCCACTCTCTCCGTGGAGACAAGAAGGAACTTTTCTGAATCTGAGGTCTGTGACTCGGATGTACCAGACTTTTCCTTCCAGATCCATCAGGCCCCGTGGCCACCTTTCCGGCACAAGCCCACCAGGATCCTGCTTCTGCAGTAGGATAAAGTGCGACCGAATGTGGGTTGGTGGGGCTTTGCTCAAATCACAAGAAGCTGGAGTAATGCCCGGCTCCTTTCTACCCCAACGGTTCCCTTCCCTTCCCTAGTAACCGGCCCCCCAGACAGAACCTGGACCTGTGACCTATGTGCCAAATAAGGAAGCTACAAAAACAGCTGATTCTTCGCTTTTTGCCCTGGGGCCGAGGTGATGCAGCCTCAGGGGATTTTATTCAAGGGGCTGCTTTGACCAAATGTGATCTTTGCCTTCAGTGCTGACTTTAGGTTCTTAGCTCCAAGGATGACACAGCTCTGCTGGAAGGCCCGCTGGCCAGACAGGCCGCTACGATATGTATGAGCCTGTTTCATATTTCCCCCACTTGAAGTGGCCTCCACCTGTCTGAGTGTTAAAATAAACTGACCTTCACTTCCTTCTGACTCTGTTGCTTGAATCCCACCTCTTTCTCCCCTTCGGGATCAAAGTATCAGAGATAATTCAACTGAACTGTCTGTCCAACCAACCATCTGTGGACAGACAGTGACTAAAGCCCTTATTTTCATCCTCTGCCACAAGCAGGCTCATCCCTACGCATAAACACCTAAAACCCAGAACACGGACAGTACAAGATAAGGACTCCTTCTGATAAAGTGTACTTTCTAGATGAATGAAAACATAAAATATGTCACTGAAATAAAATAAAAGTATAACCTAAAAATTGTTTTTAAACAATCCATTTTAATCATCTAAATGATTTACAAATATGAAAACAAGGATTCATCCTTTTTAAGACATGGGATTATAAAAAACCAGCAAATGATGATACAATAATACATTAAAATATATTAATAATTTTTTTTTCAGTACATACTCAAAACTTTTCCTCCATGAGACAGCAGGCTCTAGACGAAAGTACCTAATACACAAACCCTCCCAACTTCCTCCCATCATCCCAGTTGCAAGGAAAAAGTTAATCACCTTCTGTCTTCTAAGTTTCTCCCTACTCAACCTTCCCAGGCAGATGGCAGCTCCTGGGACTGTGTTATTCCAAGACTCAAAATGGTCCTGTCCTTCTCCAACAGAGAAAAAAGAGCCAAATCATTGTTCACACCTCTCCCCTCTGCACTGAGCTTTACACGGGTCTTACCCCGAAAACGAGCCCCAAAGAACTCTCACCTACACGACCGGACCTTCCCTAAATTACCTTCAGCAGCCTACATGATTCTTTTCGATTGCACACTTCCAAGCAGACCCCTCTGTGGCTGCAGTGGCAGATCTGTGTGCCTCTCCTCAAAGCCGCCGGGGTGAGTGTGCTGCAGGTGTGAGTAACGAGGGAAGAAGCGGGCACCATGTCTTTGTTCACGTAAGAAAAGGAGTCAGCCCTTCGGCCCCCAGAATTGGTCCCTTCTATCACTTCGCCCTCCGAGAGACGTTCTTAGCGGACTTGATAAGCTGTATTCCGTCTGCACAACGCCTCAAAGATACACCTAATGGTGCTTCTTGAAACCCCAGATTCATCGGCTAGTCCACACGCAGGGCTGCAGGAAGGGCTCGTCACAGCCGACAGGATTCCAAGCCTCAGCCCCCAAAGCGAGCACACACTGTGTCTCCTGCTCCACTATCTGCCTCGTACACGGGCACTGGTGGCTATAACAAAGGGAAGTCACAATGTCGCGGCCACCGTGGCCCGTTTCCCCTTCTCAAATGTGAAGATACTAAATAACAAGCATTCTCACTCCCGAGTGAGCTTAATCTGGTAACTTAATTGCTAAATAACATAAACCATAAATAAACCTATATGCTAAAAATAAAAAAAAATCCTTTTTATCTGATATCTCTGAAGTTGATGTTAAAAAAAAGAAAAAAGAAAAGTTGGTCACAAATAAAGTCCCTCGGCCACAGAAGTCTGAACGTAGCCAGGGAATGGGAGATGCCACCAAGAACCTCAAGCTTTGTCCTACCATGTACTGTATAAAGCATGCTGCGGCCTTCACGAATGACATTACGAATCACAGAGATGAATGAGTACCTTCGAACTTGGTGATTCAGGAACCTCTCGAGGATGAAGACACGGGGCCAAGCCATCTTTTTCGGGGTCTCTCCCCTTATCCCATAAGAACTTCCTCATCTTCTTGGCATAAGCAGCCAAGAGATCCAGGAAGTCTGGCAGACAGTAACTACGTGACCACTGGGATTCCAGACCCTGAGTGCAAAGCTTTTCAACCCAGTGGCGCCTAGGACGTGGGTGGTTCTGGAAATGCATGGTTACACCTTTAAGCTCATTAGGACGGGTAGGGGGCGGGGTGCCGGGGAGACAGGGCAGAGCTTTCAACTAGATTCATCTAGAATCTCCTTTCTGGGAGAGCTTCGTGACACTCTCTTAGGGTTGGTTTGGTGACGGAGTATGGCTAAAACACTTTTTAAAAATCCACTTAGAACAAACAGTCCGAGCTGGAAAGGAAACATACAAACCTCCATTCAAGTCAGACGAGTAAAAGGCTGACCTGGTGCTGCCTAAAACCCCGAACGCGGCCCGGGTTCCTGCTACTTGAATGCAGTGTGGGGAACTGATTCTCTCATTCACCTTCTGAACGGACTCAAAATTTCCCCCCAAACTGCCTGACTCCGCTCAGTTTGGAAATGACCGGGGGACTGGAGAATCTGCCCCTTAGACACAGAAAGGGACTCGCTACAGGACAAGAGGAGCGTGTGTGTGTGTGCGTGTGTGTGTGTGTGTGTGTGTGTGTGTCGGTGGGGGGGGGTGGCGTGGAGTTAATCCTTCTTTTTAGCAGCCTTTCCTGCTCCCGCTTCGAGATCCCTGATGGGCCATGTACCTCCGAGATGGGCAGGGAGCTGCACCCATCTGTTACAAACGGAGGCATCCGCCCCTGTGTCGGAAAACCAGAACTGCACAATGGGAATGCTTTCGTCATCACCCACACAGACGAGCGGAAGCTACAGACAGAGAGCCGCTACAGATGGTGCTCGGGACAGAGGTGAGGATGGCCCAGGACTCGGCCTCCGGTAAAGGGGCCAGGTTTACAGGACTTATCTCGGAGCCCTCACCAGACCCCTCCTCCTCCTCCTCCTCCTCCTCCTCCGTGGCCGCTGGCGGCTCCTGCATCTCTTCTGGGAAAGCCTGAGGCCGGCTCTGGTAACTTCTGCTGCCTGAGACAGTCACGCGTGCTCGGGACCTCTCACCTGAGGTCTCTGGGTGCTGCACTGGCGTGGAGGTAGCTAGGCTCGGGAGGGAAATGTGGTCACCTGTGTCATCTTCTTCAAAGTCGTTAAGGCAGTACACTTCGTCCACGTCAACGTCCAGCGTCCGGAAGCCCTTGGTGACCACACCGGGCCGGGGGTCCAGGATGCCCCCGAGGTGAGGCTGGGCCAACTGCTGCCAGTGGTGTAGGGTGGCAGAACCTTGCAGGAAAAGGGGCAGAGAAGGGGAGACGGAGAGAAGAGAGCGTTAGGATGGACGTCCTAGCGGACGGTTGCTCGTCACCCTCACGGTGTGCAGCGGGAGCCCTGCTGGGCCCGGAGAGCCACAGCCGGACTCTGGTAGGGACACCCCACCCTTCCCACTGTGCGACGGCAGCTCATACCCCACCACAGCTGTTAGTGGCACCCACTTGAGGGATCAGAATGATTTTTCTAAAGGAAAATTCATGCCATACTGTGTGCGCCAAGGATATTTGGCGACACAGTCTTTATTGTGATCAACCGATGTCAACCCCCAACTCCAACACACATGAAAAAAGGAACAATAAGCACGGCTGGCACACAGGGGGCACTGGGGGAGGGGACAACGCGGGCCGAGTCCGCGCCGCTTGAGTACGCACCGCTGGGAACAGCGGGACCGAGCAGGGGCAGAGCGAGGCGATGTCAAGCCCAGCCCGGGAGCCGCAGCAGAGAGAGAGGCACCAGGACATCGCGGCCGCGCACAGAGATAAACGGTACGCACGGCCGTCGCCTCCTTAGGTGTTCCGCACCTGCCGGCGACCTCAGGGTGCTCCAGGTTGAGAGGGGGGGCACCTGGCCTAAGGAGGTGCGACTCAAGGACACGGCAAGTCCACACAGAGGTCTGAGGCAGAGGGGCCCATCGCCTCGCGGACACCGGACCCCGGGACTCGGAGGACATCGCGCGAGGTCTGTAATAACACCGGAGGAGGTCCCCGAGGACCTCGAGGGTGTCACCGGCACCCGCGGAGAGAAGCGTTCCAAGGCCGAGTCTGCTCGGGAAAAAAAGTGTCTTCTGAGAGCGCCTCAGAGCCCCGAGCGCCCTGCTGTGTGCGGGGGGTCCCGCCCAGCCCGCTTTCCGCTTGGAACACTTCCTGCACCTCGCCTGGCCCTGGGATTGTGGGTGCATGGCCCGTGAGGCTGGACATCCTAGTCTCATCCTCCAGGTGAAATTAACCACACAAACAAATACTCCACACTCGAGAGAGACTGCGAGGTTCTCAGGCAAGGGAAAGCAAGAGCCTCCCAGACCATAACCCTTGCTTACCAATGGTGTCCTCTGTGGGGCGGGCCAGAGCCCCTCTAGATCAGTCGGCCGCCCTGTCAGAAATGGGAGCCACAGATGCCAGGAGCCTGCAGCTCAGGAAGTCAAGATGGAAGGGAAAGGAAGGCAGGGAGCCAACCGGAAACGTGACCGGGGCATACAGAACCCACTGTCATCAGCAGCTCTCGACCCTTCCCAAACACTGCGGGAATGTCGCTGCCCACACGACAGTCTCTGCCAAGGAGCCGTGAAAGGATTCTCTAAGTGGGCAATTTTAAGTCCCCTTAAGAGAGAAAAAATGTCCAGATGGCCAGTAAATGTTTAGAAGGGTTCCCGGACGCCCACTTTGAATTCTGGTTTAAGTGCACACAAGTACCACAGCAACCGCCTTCACTGGAATCTATTGATTCCAAAAAAGAAAAGGAATAAGATAATGAAGAGATGCATATAATGAAAGGGCACCATGTAGCTGACCTCTTACTAGGTGGTGAGACACATGCAGAATAGCGATTCTCAACGGGGGAGGGGGGACGGTGTAGACCCCGAATGGACAAGCAGTGCCGAGATGGAGAAGCCGTGCCCCGGGCGAGGACCTCAGCGTTCCAGCCAGGTACCTGGGCTTCGTGAGAAGCCGCCGTCAAACTTCCAGGTGGATGCGTGCAGGGCCGGCCAGGAGACACACGCGCTCCTGCTGATGGCAGGTCTCATGCCCTGCCCCCCACTGCTAACCCAGGATGGGTCTCCCCGTTTGTGTGTTCACTGGAGGCACAAGCATGTCCCTGGCAACGAAACCACACTGGGGAGAAGTCATCCACAAGACGCAGGACATCCAGCGTGGGACTGCACATACAGGCCTTGGAAGGATGGAGAGAAATCTCTGGGGAACAATGTGGCCACGTCACCTCTGCTTTTGGAGGCCAAGAAAGGGGAAGTGGACGGACAGCAGAAAGTGAAGAACCACGTCTGGGAACAGCCAGTGCTTCTGAAGGGGACTCCAGACGTTTACAATGCGTGGGGACGAACTCGGTGAGGCTGGCGGATGGGTCAGACCAGAGTCTCAAGCGCCTGGATCCTCCTCCGCCTGTTCGGCAGACTGACCCCATCTCTCCCCACCCCACGCCCGGGCTCCAGAGGGAAACGAGTCTGTGGTGTGGCGTTGAAGAGGTGACAGAAGCACACGGGGCTACATGCGTCCCCTGAAAACACAGAGCCGAGGAAATTCGGTGATGGTGCAACTGAAAGGTGATGCTCAAAGATGCGCCGTCGTCGGGTTTTCCCGCCCCGCGCCTCGGGCATCCCTGACTCGCTGGAGAGCAGCCAACCTGTACGTATACTCTGCCACGTCACAGTAGAATTGCTTGTAAGTTACGGCTCAATTGCCTTCCAGAGAGCAAATGGGATATTTAGTTAATGGATGTTGAAATTCTCAGTGAGGCGCTTCCTTCTGCTTCCACGGGTGTGGACACAACTGGTAAGAGTGCTTAATAGATTTCTAACCTACGTCCATGTCTCTGACCACCGCCTGAACTTCTCCTATCCTGACTTAACAAATATCTCATACACAAAGTGAAAAAAAAAGTAAATTCATTGAAATAAATCACTTACGAAAAAGAACAGCCAGCCTGTGTTGAATTCCTACTAAGTGCCAGGCACTCCAAGAGGTCTACGTTTATTAACTCACTTAATTGTCATGAGAATTGCCCCCATGTCACAAATGAGAAAGCTGAGCACAGGGAGGTCAAGTAACTTGCCAGAGGCTGCACAGCCAGCAAGCAACTAACCTGGGATTCAGACCCAGGCTGGCCCCAGTGGCCATGATCCTAACCACAAAGACTGCCTCTTGGCCAGCGGTGAGAAGGCCTCGCATGTGGGAGTCTCAGAAGTCAGGTCACACACCCATGTGGCTTCTCCAACCCTCATTCAGGTGTTTTTCTGTTCTGCAATAGTGAATATTGGTGAAAGCTCCCGCACACCTGTTAGGAGTTTTGTCTCCACTCCTGACTGGTTTGAGGCCCCCCAGGAGGGTTTGCTGAGCCCGGCACCTGGGCAGAACACGTCCCACCCCACTCCCTTCCATTGCCACTGCCTGGACCACCACGTAGGAATTCTGGTCCCCTGGCTGTCCGAGGCCCTTCCTTTGACACAAGAGGGCACACGAATGAAAGAGTACATAGGAACAGCATCCTATTCGGAGCCTTTGCTGCCTCTTTCCCCGGCTCCTTCCTTAGCCTGGCACCCTGTATTTTTGTCAATCACGAAGCAGGAGAATCACAGTGCTGTTAGATACTTCCTTTATCACCGCCTCCTCCCACCCCCACGAGAATGAGGCTGGGGTCAGGCAACTGGGCAGGGGACAGGAGGACCTCCGCGCTCCCACTTGGCACCAAGATGAAGTTCTATGGAAAACGGTGTGAAAGTGCAGAAAACATAATTACAGTCCCTGACCCTTTCCTTCTGCTTCCCTCCCCCACCCTACTGTTCTAGCCAAAAGGTATTCACGTCGTCAGAGGAGAAGGAAAACAAATCCATGCGTGTCAGAGGAGCACCCTGGGTCTAAAAGTGAGAACGAAACCTGCCGGATAATGCACAGGTTAGAAGCGTATGCTTCCCCCTAATTACATATTCACTTGTTTATTTGGAAATGCTCTCTTAGTTATAATGAATCAGAAGGGAAGGACAAAATACAGCGGGAGAAGATACTGCCCGACTCATCTTTTTCACGCAGATAGCTCTCTTCCAGGGTGAATGTCGTTTATTCTTCATCTGCTTAAGGCACGTAACCGGAGAGCTGGCTTTCTTAGACACTCTGCCCAGCTATTACTGGCTGACTCCAGTGAGCAGATGGCAAGATGGATTAACGAGGTAAGGAAGACACCGATGGAGGACACAGATTGGCTATCTGCTTGATCCCAGCCGCCATTCTCCAGGGGCCTCACCCCGGGTACATTTACTGGGGCCACTGGAGATCGCGAGAATCCTATCAGCTTCAGAGTGGGCCAGCGGAAAATGATGACGTAGGGACGTGGCCCCAGCACAAGGCTGGTCCAGGTCCCAACACTGGCAAGGCCGCCATTCAGACCTAAGGTGTCAGAACAGGGCACGTTTGGGGAGCCTACGTTTTAAATAGCACCCGTTAGGGGTCGGGCATGAGACAAAAGCCATTGCATTTACTCTTCACCCCCTCCCTGCGGGGCAGCTATGAGCCCTAGCTCACGAATAAGGGAAAGAGAGCTCAAGAAGGTGTGATAACGTATCCAACGCCAAGGTTAGAGCGGAACTGAACCCTGTGTCCGGCTGACTTTCATGTCGGCACTCCGCCTTACCAAATTAAACACAGTAACACGAAAAATAACCGTGGAAGGGAGGAAGAAATAAAATACTGGATATATTTTAAACAACTAAAATGTCTGAGTACTACAAAAGGGACCGCCATCATGAGAATCCGTTACAGGCCATCGTGACAAGAGATGTCTTCTTAACGGTAGCAATTTAGCTTCCTGGTGAGCGGGGTGCTATAAATGAAATTTACCTTGCAAATCTTGCCTCATAGTTCGTTAACTTATCGCAAAAATACTGCTATCTAAGTCAAACTATTAAAAGAAAAAAAAATCCATTGGTCGAAATAAAATTTTTTTTAAAAAAATCTCTCCCTGTAATATGCTTGGAAAATGAATCCGAAAAACATATTCTTAGATGATTTAATGAAACACAAAGCCAAATACAGAAAGCAGACAAGACAGAGATGATAAACTCCAATGATCTTTGAGAAACAAAGGAGAAAAAAGAAAAAGAAGGCAGAAAGTAAAATTGTGGAAATGGAAGATTTTATTGAAAGAAAAACAGACAAAATTGTGGATCAGAAAACAATCACCAAGCTTACAACTGAATAAACAATTAGAAAAATGAACCATCCCTTTTCTGAACTCTACGAAGAACCTACATTACACAACTAAAAAATAATCACGAGAAAAAGAACGTAAAACCACCCTCTTCCTTTCTTTGGAGAATGTGGAACGCGGCCTGTCTTGGGGTCTTTAACAAGCATAACCTCATCTTACAGCAAGAATTCTCCACTGCCCCCAAGGGGTTGAAACCAGGTACTTGTGAGGTAAAAAGAATCTACTCTCTTTAGGCACAAAGCACAGATACTCGTATTGTACATAAACAGTATACCTGTGGTGTTACATTTTCAGGGGGAATAAATGTCTAAAACAGCTCCTTAAAGGGGTGTGGGGGGGGGGAATCATTTTTGAAAAGCTGAGAAATACTGCCTTGCAGAAATTCTGGTTTGGCTTTGCAGTAGAAATGTAATATGGAATTCTAAAACACCTTCTCAAACTCACGTAAGTTTCCAAACTAAAGGAGTAAAAAATGAAAACCACAAACGCTTGGCTGGTGGCTCTTGGCCGGGCAGCGGTCAAGGGAAGACATTTAATAATGCCTGAAGGAAAAAGAAAGGAAAAGAGGTGAGTTTTCCCGTGAGTTTAATCATCTGGGGTGTTCCCAGGAGTAAGAAGGGAACTGCCCCCAGAAAGGCAGGCTTAAGGAGGTACCGAACTCACTCGCCGGCACAGCCACCCCTTCCTGGCCCCAAACTGCGGCCGTCTGGGAGCCTTGCTCATCAGAACACTACACAGGAAGAAAGCCACACTATTTGAAGATCCGAGTGAAACACGTAAGCCGACAAATGGCAAAGACAAACTGCAAATGGCTTTCGGGTGGTTACTGAAAAAGCTTAGAAGGTTTGCTTTGCACCCCTCCTTCCCTGACACCCACATTTCTGAGAAATCAAAGCATCAATTCTCTACACTGCTCAGACCCCTGGGGAGGACCTGATGAACTTCTGCATACGTGAGCAGTGCCTCTGCCTGTCAAAAAGACTGTCATTTCTAAGGCCCTAAATGCAAAAGAGAGAACTAGGAAGCACGTTCTTTGGCTCCCTGGCCGAGGTTGGTCTTGGGTGCCTGCGTGGGTACGTCTAAACCTGCACCGGGGAGCTGGGGGCCGAGGCCTCAGCCCCTCAGAGGAACTCAAACCAGCAGCGTGGGTGGCTATCCCTGAAGAAAAAGGAGTAGGCGTGACAAAGGCTCCCCGCTTGCCGTTGGTGGATCAGGGACCACAGGGAGTCGCTGAGGAGGGCAGAGAGGGGCCGAGGGCCCTGGGGATCACCTTCCAGCGGCTTCACGATCTGGAGTTTCTCCGGCAGGTAGGAGCGGCTGCTGAAGGACATGCCCGAGAAGCCGGTGAACTCCGAGAGGCGGGAGTGCGTGCCCAGGGACGGGATGCTCTCGGTGGGCGTGAGCGAGCCGCTGAGCAGCTCGCCCTTCTCCGCCAGCTCCCGGAGCTTCCTCTCCTGCTCCTCCTCGAAGAACCGTCGCTCCGAGAGGTAATTCTCCCGGCGGAGGGACAGCCGCCTCAGCGCCGTCTCCAGGTCGTGGGAGCCCGGGGTGCCCGGCGTCCCCGGCTTCTTACTCTGCTCCTTGTTTCTGGAAGGAGGGGTAGACGGGGGTGAGCGTGGAGCGCCCAGCAGGGGGCGCCGCACAACCTACGACGAGGCCTGACGGCTGAAAGGGCGAGGGTGGCCGCGGGATTTTCTAAGGAAACCGGGGCAAGCCGTTGAAATTTAGGCAAAAAAAAAAAAAAAAAAAAAAAAAAAAAGGGACCTAAGTGCCTGTCCCCAAGAACTAATTCTCTCTATCTTTTTTTTCCCCTTCGCGGGGGACGGGGAGTGAAGAGAGCACTCAGATAGAATGAAAATTTACACCCACAAGGTAAAATCCAGTCCCTGGAAACACCTGTCTCAGAGCTCTTGAGAAGAAGCAGCCTTCTCTGCCCAGCCCCCAGTTTCCAGAGGGGCCGCGGGCTCCAGGATGCTTCTCTTTTCTCTCGAAGGTAAGGAGCTGACAGCTTAAAAACAGTTCTGATCAAGCAGTTTCCCCACTGAACCCAACTGGTCATGGAAAGACACGATTTTATTAAGTCACAGGAAAAAGGGTGCACAAAGTGGACAATGTCGGGGTGGGGGGTGTTTTGCGGGGCTTCAGGACAAACAGGGACTGGCCACTGCAGAGGAAGGCCCAAACCAGGGGCACTCGGTGTGACGGGCACTTGCTGGGCACCGTGGACCCCGGCGTCTGAGACAAACCAGATTCTGGTCACGGGACACAGCCTGAGTTCCCCTGAGCCTTTCAAACATCCCAGCTACAAAGGGATTCATGAAACAAATGTCTGTTCTGTAGCCTTAACGATGAAGATTAAAAGAAACAAAATATTCACTGCCCGCCCCCGCCCCCCCTTCAGCATCTCACAGGGAAGCAGACTCCGTGTTACACCTCTTCCAACTAGTTCACGTATCAGCATCGAGGATGAGCGAAGGCTCGACAGGTGGGTGAAACGCATTTGAGAACTGAGAGGTGTGTATGTGTCAGACGAGTCTTAACGGCCTCCCTCGTCTCATTACTGGACCTGTGTTTGATCCACATCACTTCCCTCCGAAACGGAAAGGTAAAATAGACTCCTGCTGGCTCACCCCAGGTCGGTCGACTCCGCTTCCAGGATGATGCTGTTGGTCTTGTTGTCCAGGACGACGTTGCCGACGTCGCTGCCGTAGAAGCTGGACCGGGGCGTGCTGACGCAGCTGGACAGGAGGGAGTTCATGGCCGAGGACTGGTTGGAACCAGGGATGTTCATGGGGGAGGGTGTCAGAGACCTCTGCCTGACGACCTGGTTGATGTTTCTCACGGTCTCAAAGACTCGCTTCTGGTGCCTGGGGAGAATGCACAACAGCACCTGCGAATGAATGACTGCAGGAACGACCTTGGTGGGCCTTAAACCCTCCAAAGAGCATCTGACCGAAGAGCCAAAAAAAGGCAGCTGACCCACGTGCGCCCCCAAGCGACCTGTCATCCTGCACCTGCCACGTGTTTCCTGGGGGGTCGGTTGGAATGCAAGAGACTCGATGCCCAGAGAATTAAAAGCTCTAATGTGTGGTTGTGTCGTTTAACGTTAGCAAGAGTGATACTGCTTTTCGCTTCCCTTGAGCTCGACCTACAAAAAGAAATCAGCAGTACTTTGTCTCCCGGCTGGTTTTCTTTTCTGTGAGAGTCACTGGACTACACATTTCTCTTCTCCCAACTTCCTGGAAGTGCATAATACGTATCTCTAAGACCCAGCAAATCTCTACGACCCAGCAAGAGACGCTGGGGGGTGCTGTCAGCTGTTATTTCCCTTAACCTGGATTCGACCTGGGGAAGGACCACAGGGATCACGGTGGGTCTCGAGAGGCTCAGGAGAGGGGACGTACGCGATGTCGGGCGAGTCTGGCTCTTCCAGCTGCAGCTCCTTGCGCATCGTCCCCTCAATCTCGGCGGCCAAGGAGTCCTGGGGAAAGCCAGAAGACACGGGCGTGAGCGGCAGCTCGAATGCTCTGGCTCTCAAAGAGGCCTGTGGCCGGGGGAACCAAAGAAGGGTAAACTGAGGCCTCAGGAGCCCGGAGACTTCCCACGACAGCCTCTGCCATTGTTAAAGCCCCTGGCTGAGCAACCCCCAAGGCGGGCGCTGAATGAAGCAGGCACCAATGGGCACTGAGCATAAAGCCTCTTTGCTTCCATGCAGCTAAGGGTCTGAAAACAGACCCTATATGCCCTTGGCCAAACCACGCAGCTGCAACTGTGGCCTCAGGAGAGGCAGAGAGCTTACGGGGAGAGAGGATTGTGTTCAGAATGAGAGAGATGGGTGGATTTCCATAGACTGGAAAGCTGAGGAGCAGTCAGAGATGCTGTCACAGCCCGCACGGGTCCACACTAAGCGACTGCCCTCCCAGTCCTCGGCTCACGCAGGGTTCTGAACCGCCTGGCACTCGTCGCCATGTGAGGTAAAGCCTGACAGACGATCCCGCCCACGAATGCCAGCAGAAGCAGGCGTGTGCAGGAAAGCACCTGCCGAGGCCTCAGAGGTCACCCGTGTAGGACAACGGAAGAGAAGGGCTAAATCCACGCGAAGCGAGAGAACTTCCTGCGGTGATAGGGACGTCCTCTGTGCTGTCCAGTGTGGGGACCACCAGTTACCAGGCGCCATCGAGCCCTTGAAATGTGGCCAGTGTGACGGAGGAACTGGATTCTTCAACTGCATTTCATTTTAATTGATTTAAATTAAATCGATTGAAAGACCTTTAATGCATAATGCACTCTAAAAACAGACATTTTCAAAAACAAAATTGTGCCAACAGCTACAGAAAAAGGAAAACCGAAGCTTTACCTCGGCAAATATGAAAGCTGAAAAATCTCTCCAGAAGAAACACAAATGCAGATTTTCGATTAGACTTTTCTCATATGATGGTTTAAATTTTTAAAATATAGGTCTGTCCTTAAGAGTGGGGAGTGTAGTGGAATGAACCCCAATTGCCCGGGAAACAAGATGGTCCTGGGAGACTGCCACTTCTGGGTGAGAAGCCAGGAAGGAGGGAAACTGAGGCAAGGGGCGTGCAAAGCCGCACAGGCCAGTCTGTGAGCTGAGTGTAGTCAGCTCCAGACCAAGGAATCTGGGGTGGGAGGCGGGGGGGAGGGGGTAGAGTGCTTTTTGCTGCCTTTGCTAGGGGTTTTTGGAATCACAGGATCACCAATCTCGTCCTTGGAAAGCTGACGACTGACGTGTGTCCTTTCTGGTTTCGTGAGATGTCAGTCAAGTTGAGAGAAAGTGAGCCCTGGCCAGACATGGATGTATGAAAGTAATGAAGAAAAAGATACCATGACTCAGGAAAAATGGATCAGACAACAGGGGTCATGGGAGGGAGCCCCAAGGAAAACCCGAATTCAGAAGGGACCGAGTTTCACAAACGTTATGCAGCCATCCACGCCTCCCCCATTCAGGGGGCTCTGCTCAGAAGTTCTTCTCTCCCCCAAGAGAATCGGATATTTCATGAAAGCATGAAAACAGAGCCTCAACATGAAAGTTCTTGGTAGTTTCTTTTTCAGTCTGTCCACTCACCTGTTGAAATCTAATCCCTACTAAGCGTCTACGGTTCTGCAGGTTCTGCAGTCGACCAAGCGCTGCGTTAGGTGCAGGGCAGCGAGGAGGGGAAGGAGGAAAACGGGGAGTAAGACATGGTTCCCCCTCCCCCACACACTCCAAGGGGCTTTGGGCTGACGGCGGCGGATAAAATAAGTAAGCTCATTAAGTGTTACAGAGAGATGACCAGCAGAGGGGAACTGCCTGACAGCTATGGGGAGAGGTTCAGCTGCTAGAAAACCCCCTTCTCAACCATGTTCCCTAAAGCCCGATCAGGAAACAGCTCGGGCCAGAGCGAAACAAGTGAGGTTGTGGGGAAATAACATGAGAAATACAAGAATGCCACAGCCAGCACAGAGGGAAGCATTCTTTTCAGATCGCAGATACTGAAAGCTTTCAGGGGAATATGGCTAATAAGCATACAACAAGCCGGCAGAACCAGATGGGCAATTTAAGAATTCTGGAACGCACCTGTCAGGCCAAAACGGCATGCATTCCCATAAGGTCAGAACAATGTATAGATAACATCTCCCAAATCTCCGAGGTGCCTACTAAATCTAGTTCCTACTGAGTTTCTCTCCAACGAGCAGGAGAAGAAACGATGACAGATTCAGAGAGATAGAAAATGAAGAACTGTTTCGTCTCACGTAGTTTAAGAGGCCACCAGTGGGGCTCAGGAGCCCTCGGCCGGAATCTAGATCCACGCACGATGCGAGGCCACCTTCGAAAGCTCAGCTCCGCCCTGTCTTCTCCCCGCCGCACCCCACTGCCCCGTGTGAGGGAGGAAGCAAGCAGCTCGCACCATGGGGAACAGGCCCAGCGAGTGGTAGCGCCTGGACGTGGTGTTGGGCACGGTCTTGTTCCGCAGGTTCTTGAGCTCCTCCTGGGCCTCGTGAAGCATCTCCATGCACTCCGCGTACTTGTCCTCCAGCTCACGCAGCTGCAGGGGACCAGGGAAGTGCGGGGGTGGGGGTGGGGGTCAGAATCTCGTGAGCACTGGTGCAAACCTACCCACCCACACGGCCAGAAGGACACGGGCACACTCCCAGGGGCCCCGGCACCCCGTGGTCTGAGGCCAGATGCCCGAAAGCCCTCAAGGCTCAGTTTTTCTTTCATGTGGAACATGTTTACGGACTCAGACATCGCTTGAAACCCTAAGCCAGGGCAACTGAGATTCAACACATCTTTAAACAAAGGGGAGAGCAAATCGTGACACCCTCATTTTGAAGGTGTCTTTGAATGAGCTCCCTTAACATGGTATATGCTCTGTGTCACTGTCATCTCTTATTGCAGCGGTCCCCAACCTTTTCTGGCACCAGAGACTGGTGCTCTTATGAGAATCTGATGCCCGATGATCTAAGGTGGAGCTGAGGTGGCGATGCTGGCGCTGGGGAGCGGCTGCACATACAGATGAAGCTTCACTTGCTCACCTGCTGCTCACCTCCTGCTGTGCGGCCCAGTTCCTAACATGCCACAGACTGCTACCCATCTGCAGCCCAGGGCTGGGGACCCCTGCCTTACTGGAATGTGTCTCAGGAGCCCGTGCACACCAGTCTCCGGGCTGGTGTACAGCCCGGCCCCCTAGGCGCTCACAACCGGTAACAGCGTCGGCAGGAATTAGTTTAGGAGTAAAAATGACATTCGATTCAACATAAAAACGGTTATTAAGGTGGACACGACCCGTAGCCGATCAGAGGGAGGCTGATGACCCCCTAACTGGAATTGGGGGCCCTGAGGAAATGGGGGGGGGCCACTCACCTCGGCCGTGAGCTGTCGCTGGGCGTCCTTCGCGGCCCCCAGGTGCTGCACGAGTTCCTCATTTTCCACCGCGCACTGAAACGGGAACAAAGGGACATCGGCTTCTCTTACGATGCTGAGAAAAGTCTAACTTTTTCCTTCTTCTTCTCTGATCCGCGATGATCCTCTCGCACTTCTACTCTGGGGCTTTTCTACTGGAGTGACATTTCACCTTTTACACAGATTTGAAGGCAGTCCTTCCCACGTTCACATTCGTTCTCTCTCGCCCACCCGCACCCCGCCTCCCCGCCCCCCCAGTCTCGGCTGCTGCTGTCCAGAGCATTTCACCTCCTGTGTCTAGCAAAGGCCCAGCATGGGAAGCTGAATTGCTCTGAAAGATGCTAGCCCATTGCGGGGCATACCAGGGGTACGCCGTAAAAACACCAGACGGCGGTTCATTACGTTAAATGCCCAAACTCCGTATCTACAGCACCTTTTTAAACGAATTCTACTAATCTGCAGACTATTCTTAGGAGAAAAGCGGCGATAAAGACTATACTATTGAAACCACTAAGCTCCTTCTCCAAAGGGGCAGCGCAAACTCCCGCGACATGAAGCCAAATGGCACGGTCTCCGGGGGGCAGATGCCCCTGCGTGAGCTCAGAACGGCCCTCTCTGTGACAGCCGGAGGAATGGGGCCTTACAGCTTTTGCCTTCTTCTGCAGGTCGACGATCTGCGACAGCAGGTGTGTGATCTCCTCCTGCTGGCGGGCGGCATCTTCGGTCTTCTTGGCCAGTTCCTCGGAGATGCTGGCAATCTGCACGTTGGCGTCCCCTTTGACCGAGAGAAACCATCACAAGAGTAAGTCAGGAAGCCTGATGTGCCGACCGAGAGAGAACGGTTTCTGCGTGGTTTGTGCAAGAAACATCTATATCGTTAAGACGTGAAGTAGAGAGTGGGTGGTGGGGGTAGGGGTGAAGAGGGCTCACAGGAGGAAGGAACCTGGGGTCCCCACTTTGTTCTGTGGTGAAGCAAAGCAAAGCGGCTTCCCTGGGCTCAGTCGGTCATGACAAGGAAGCCGGCCCCCCAGTTATGGCTCCAGGGCTCAGTGTAGGGGCCTGACCCCAGTGACCAAGGCCGCCCCCCCCCCACCCCTGAGGAAAGCAGGTAGGCTTCAGGTGTCAGCCGGGAGGCACCACACCAACACCAAGGTGCGTCTGGCTGAGTCCCCACAGTCCACGCATGAACGGATTCACGTCACTTACAGGAAGCTCTGCTGCACTCTGTTCTAGAAGGAAACTCCTGCCATACACAGCACAATTTCCTTGGGTGTTTTCAACCTATATTCAGAGCCCAAACTCATTTTACCGGAGTTAACATATGGTGTGTTTCACTGACTTCGTTTTTTTTATTATTTTGCTGAAACTCAAAATATTCTGTTCACCTCTTTGTCTGATCTTAACTTGTAAACTTACAATAGAGACAGTAGAAAGAAGCATGTACTTGCAAAGCTGAGAACTCTCGCCTTGACTTTTGCAGACCCAATTACTAGAAAGCGGGTTCCCCACATTTTCAACATAGAACTCAGAAGCTCGGCCTAACTTAGCGGGAATTACCTAATTCCCACAGTCCAGTAGAAAGCCAAAATTTAAATTAAATATCGGTATCAGAGAGAATTTGAGACCATGTGCGACTGACAGCCTGGCATCCAATTTCTCGTAAATCAGGGTGAGCGGTGCCACGCAAGACCAGGGGAGGCCTCTAGTTTTTTTTTTTTAAAAAAAAATGCGACTGAGCCCAGGCTGGCAGGCAGACTGTACTTTGTCAGGAGGATGCAAATCTGTCTGGTCGTAATGATGGCAGATGCAGGAAGTAAGAGGAGGGAACAGGGGTGCGGTGGGAGGACCGGGGACATACTCAGCTCCTTCACACAGTCGTTGACCAGTTGCTGCTCCTTCTCTTCGTAGGTGATGGTCTCCGTCTTCAGCTGGCAGGCCTGTGGACAAGGCCCAGGTCAGAGGCCCCGCATCTTCACCCGGACCGGTGGGGCAGGCAAGGCTGGGGCAAGGAGCGAGGGCTGACCTGGTTCTGCAACACCGCCCTTCAGCATCTCCGCACCTGTCACCCTTTGCTCCCTCAAAGACGGAAAGTCCATCGGAACCCCCCGCTCAATGAATCTCAGACTTCCAACGCTGAAAATGTGTGTACCACGAGAGGGCGCCACACGAACAATCCACACTAACGCTATGAACCCCGCTTTACTAAAACTCTGTAAGACCACCCTTGGGTCCAGTCTGTCTGTCTGATTCATCTGTGTCTGTCCCGGCTCATAGCCATGAACCCCTCTGGGACCCAAACAGTGCCCAGGACACAGCTGCCCACCACAGGCATCCTGAGGATAACCACAACGTGAGTGGCTAACGCTTACATTCACCTACTATGTACTGGGCACTGTCCTAAGAGGTTGAGTCGGACTTAAACCTGGTGTATTCCGTTGAGCAAAACAAGGTGCAATGTGAAAGCATTCGAATCCAGAGACCCGAGAGCTATTCCAGGACTCTGTATGGCTTGCTCCTGCTACAAAGGTGGGACAACAGAGACGTGGAGGCCCCAGTGAGAGAAGGTGTCTCTGAGCCCTCAGGTCCCAGCCCCAGCCAGACACTCTTCCTGAAGGCCAAGATGGAGTAGCGGACTCTCCGGCTGGATCAGATTCCCTCAGCCGGCTTTAGGTGAAGACTCTGATGGAGGGCCCTCCACTCGCTGTGTGCCCAGGACTACAGCGTTTACTTGGGGCAGGTGCTGGAAGAGGCAGCGCTAGACTCAGAATGGGGAGCACTGGGCTGTCGTCTGGGCTCGGACACTGGCTGACAGAGAGGCTGGGCAACCCGTCCGTAAACGAGGAGCTGTAGGAGGTGAGCGCTAAGAGAAAATGACCCTTCTCTTTGGCCTAAGAGCGTCCTCGTGAGCCCAAGGCATGAGGCTCTTTCCAATGTGTGGACAAGTTCACGGGGACAGGTGGTCTATGGGAGGGGCTTTGGGAGCCCTGGGTCAGCTCAGGTGGACATGCAGCCCCCACCAACTAGGGCCTGATAAAGAAGGCTGCACTGTAGTCTGGCTAAAGGGCATAAACACACCGATAATTAAGACCGGAAGTACGAAATGTGCACGCATCAGCGTTTCCAGATGAGGACAGTGGAGGGAAATGTGAGGTTTGGAGTCACGGTGACTTGCAAGTCCTGGCTTTGTCCTTCCCTAGCTTGCACGGCCTTCCTTAGGAAATCAAAACACCCAGCAGCCTGCGACCCGGTTTTCTCACTTGTGAGAATCAAAGTCACCAGCTTCCCGTTTCTTCGTGAAGATTTTTAAAACTAAGGCCGGCAGAGCGCCTAGCGCAAGGACTAGCCAACCAGGGAGAGCAGAAAGCGTGAGTTCCGCAGGCGCCTCATCGCAGCCTGCGGGAGGGAACCGTCTGGGAGGTCTGTCCCCACGTTCTCGGGCACTGCTACCTCCAGGTGTGTCTGACCTGCCGCTGGTGACATGCAAACGGGGCCTCCAAGACACGTCAGAGCCGCGGAAGGCGATGGAAAGACCCCGCCGTGGGAGCTTCTGCCACCCTTGTCCACCCACGTGCGGCACAACCCGCCCCTCGGGGTGCTGCCTTGCTGCCCCGGGAGGCAGAGCCCGCACGTAAAGGAGGCCCCCGGCCGAGCGCGCGGTGAGCGCTGAGCTTCAGCTCCGGGCGTCTCCCACAGGCTGTGTCACCGCTGAGAACAGCGCGGTCACCATGGCTGCTCTCGCCGGATACGGCAGCTGGGGGACAAGAGCGGGCTGGACACTCGCCTCGGATCGGAGCACGACGTTCTCCTCCTCGAGGTCCTTCAGCTTCTTCTGAAGAGAGTCCAGATGAAAGTAGTTCTGGACCGAGGGTGATGACTCGTTTCTCTTCAACCTGGGGGAGAAAGTACGGGCCCTTTCGAGGGAGACACACATTCCTCCCCACCGCTCGCGCACCCAGGGGTGTCAGGGGACACGCGGGGGTGACAAGGACCCATTGGGCCGCTCCCTCGCCCCCAAGAAGACAGGGTCAGCTGACACACAGGCTGGCTGCCACTTCAGACTCACATCCCAACCCTTTGTCCACAACTGGCCGTTGCCACGTGGTCTCGGCTTGCGGGGGAATCAGCTCTACCCGAAGCCCACGCCATCCCAGGATGCCTGGAGGTTTATTTAATACTTAAAATGCATTTTTATGTGCCTGGGACTGCTTTAAATACTTGACATGTATGACTGCTTGTAACCCTATGAATTAAGTACTCTTACTCCGATTTTACAAACGAGGAAACAGGCACAGAGAGGTCAAATAACTTGGCCAAGAGCACACAGCTAGTGAGCCACAGGGCGGGGAAATGCATCGGGCTGCTGGGACTCTCAGAAGCCCCCACGCCTTCCGTTGAGGCCCCAACACAGCACCCCTGGCTCCAGAACCCTGTGTTTTCCCCAGCGGCTGAGGCCACCCCATTACTCGTCAACACGCCAGGCCAAAGCAACCCAACCTGACAAACGAGTGAGAGAACTCAGTAAGAGGAAAACTGAGAACCGGTCCTTCCATGTCCCACTAAAATAGTAAAATCGACCTCTGTGCGAGGTGCTCGGACATGCCCGGGCTGCAGGAGGCGACCTGGCCTAGGCCAAGTCCAGGGACACGGCCAGCGGCCGGCCTGCGCTGCGGCCCCCGACCCGCGGCCTGGAGACTTACGGGGTGGAGCACGCGGACTCGGGCTCGCTCTCCTCCGCGGCGCTGGTGTAGAACTGCAGCAGCTCATCCTTCATGGACAGCTCGTGCCGGAGCTGAGACACCTGTACACATACACACACAGACACAAGGCCGGGGTGACTGTCCACTCCCCCACCGTGACCGCGTCCCCGCTGAGGCTCCCGCACTGCTCAGGGACAACGCTTACACGTTCTCATTAAAAGGGAAGCTGGCCACTGATTTTGTGTTAGTCACAGAGGAGAGGTGAGAGGGGACTAGAGGGTTCTCGGATGATGTCTTGGGGGGACAGGAAAGCATATGGGCTTTGCAAGCAGCCAGATGACCAGCTGGGCAAATGGCTCGAGAAACGGATCACGTTACCAAATGAAAGACAAGGCCACCTGCGTCTGCCGAAACCAAAGCTTACCTGGGACCAGGGCCCTGGGGATGCTGGCTGCCGGGGTGGGCAGCTCCGGGCAGCTGGTCAGCCCTCGTGCGCACACTTGGAAAACCTCATGGCTCCGCCCTGTGACCACTGCACCCTCAATGATCACAGGTAGGAATTCAGACCCAGGAAGAGGCAAGTATCAGGAACTGGCCATACTGACTACCATAGCGCCAGGACAGTTTTGCAAATCACACTGATTTATATACCGTAGGTGTCAAATAAATAAACCTGGGCCATTAAATTTTTCACTCGCCCTTCCACCGTTTAGTACTGACGAACAGGGAGTTCTGCTGTCAATGAGAGCTGTGCTTCTGTTTAAATTCTTTCTTGTGTCTCATTTCATTTAGGGTCTGTGGTTTGTTCCAATTTTCCTACACAACACAGTGACTATGTTATGACATCCATGGAGAAGCCAACTTTATGTCCGCACAGGCGTTAGCTTCAACGCCTGGACTGATCATTTAACGGGGCGCCGAAGGGGAACATGTCACAGTTTTGAAGTTCAAAGCCTTTTCTCATTTCCACTCCCACAGAGCAGGATGGTCTTCGTGCGAGGCGAGGAAGCCCCAAGGAAGGGCCGTAACACGGGGACGCGGCATGTGAGGGACGACAGGTGACCATTTACCGGTTCCTGGGTGGCACGTCCCTCGGTTCAGAAGGGACTGGGAGGGGAGCCAGGCTGACCTGGCACGCTTTACTACCTGAGAGAAGGGGGATCCAGGTCAGAATGTCGGGCGCAGAGAAAGCAGGAGCTAACTTCTCCGAGAACAGAAGCATATAGTAACGTATCATCTTTTAAAGAAAGCCCATGATTAAAGCTCATCTTATATAGTGACGACTCTGTTTCATCATGTGACAAGTCATATTAAACCCAGATAATGATAGCTTGGAATAGCTTTAACGAGGAGAACCTCTGAATACATCTTAGAAATACAAAGAAGGCCATCCTGTCCCATTAAGACAGTTTCTGGTAAAAAATAAGGGAGAAGAAAGGAGAAAGAATGCAATCAAAGTTATCGCAGTTCAAGTTCATCGCTGAAAGAACAGGAAGATGGAAGGGAGTTACACAGCGGGGCTCGGCTTCAGCCTCTCGTCCTTGTTCTAATGACCCTGTCTGACTCCACGGAGCCTTCCCCCTTCCCGCCCACGCCCCGGCCCATCCAGAAGACCAGTGCTGCTCCTTCCAAACCTCGGCCCCTTCAGATCAGCCCTCGACTTTCATGCCCCTGCCACTGCCGAGATCCCACGGCCAAGATTTGTATCATGAAAATAATGGGGTGTCTAGCATGAAAACAACAGGCCGTGTTTTGTTTTACAGGCACAAACTTGTCCCGCAGTGACGACTGTGTGGCCTCTGCCCTTGCCTGCAGCATGGCCAGCCCCCCAACTCGGGAACCCTGCTCGTTGCTGTGTCAGCCTACAGCTGAGTGTCTACGAGTCAGCCTATGTGATGATCTGCCCTCTTGCAGGACGGGGACTGTGGCTGGTCCCAGGCCTGCCGTGGGACAGGACACTGTGGGTCTCCTGAAAGGACAGGCTCCTGGGTGACCCGGTCCACACTCTCCGAAGGAGGCACAGTGCACAGAAGGAGCTGCCGAAAGGTGGGATTCTGTGTCGGGGCGGCCACTTCGGAACAGGACTTGAGCATGCCCTCAGGGCGGGGAGGGGGGCCTTGGCGAGGGGGCCCCCCGTGACGTCACCGCCTCCGACCACGCCTGGGGCACCGCCGCCTCCGCGCCGGCCCTCACCTCTTCCCGGATGTGCTCGACCTGCTCCTCCAGTAGCTCGTTCCGCTCCGTGAGGGTCTTGTTCTTCTTCAGCAATGACTGGCCAATCCGAGCAGCCAACTCTAAATCCCGCTCTTTCTGTGAAAAACAGAAGTGGAAGCAGAGAGTCAAAAAAAACAAAAACAAAAACCCCATGCTTCCTGCAGGAGCCAACAGCGCTCGGCGTCGCCGGAGGAAAACGAAGGCGTTAGAAACGACAAAGGGGCTAAGGATTCACCATCCGGTCACCGGCGTAACAGCATTTGATCCTCGTTTAAAGAGGAGGATGGTCTGGCCACGTGACGTGCAGAAAGGAGCTACACGGACCTCAAGCAACGAGAGGGAGTCTTCACACCTAACACGAGTAAGTCTCTGTTCCAGCGGGGAAAAAACCTGCTCCCAAAAACATTTCTCCACAACTGCGTTCGATATCTGCGTAGGCATTTGATACCCCGTCTCCCTGAGGGCTGGGTATTGTCGCCAGGGCCCAGCACGTGGAAACTCTCAGTGCCTAGGAGCTGGATGAGTGGATGAATCCAGACAGTTCAAGTGCTCTTACGATAGAGCCAGGAGCTGATACGAGGAGGCGGCCTCTTCGGTGCTTATGAAGCTGGAATGTATCGCATTCCTTATATTTGCCTCCTCTGACACGAAGAAAATATTTCGAGTTACCCTGAAACAGTAACATGCTTCTTCCACTCACTGGGAGGGTACTTAGGGTTTACTTAAATCAAACACAGGCAGAACGGAGAGAGGCGATGCATAAAATTGCCCTACTTCAGAGACAAAGATGTGTTAGGGACACAGGATTTTCTGCTCGGCTGATGACACCACTCAGAACAGAGCAGGAGGGAGAAAAAATGTTTAGCGGCATATACAGGTACAGCTGCCTCGAGAGGAAAAATGTCTGGTGACAGTGGAGATGCGGGGCGGCCACCGGCACCGGATGCGGACGTACTGATCCCCGATCAACGCGGTTAGATTCGACTTGCTCGCTTGGGTGGCGCAGAGGAGAACTCCGGAAATCTAAATTATTTTAGAAGCTTATGCCAATTATGCCGTTCCCCCGGTGTAAGAAGCAGGTGAACGGAACGTGTAATTGTTCGGAAAAATAAATGTAAACGAACCCACTTTAAAATGGAGCTGGAGCTGCCATGGCAGAGGACCTGCCTTGCACGTTTTATGCCTCAGACCTGTGGAAGGTTAAAAAACGGGGCAGCATAACCTTGGGACTGGGCCGAACGCAACGGTGTGTCCCGGAGAACTGTTTGCAAGCATGACAAAAGAAGCAGATATCGTGACTAGCTGGCTGATGGCTCCTGGACTGAAAATTAAAAACACTCTTCAGAATAAACATCACGATGTTGGCTCCTCTGCATCAACGGAAATGCCTTCCGTCTACTGCGATTGCTCCCCTTCCCGCTCTCGTAGATGCCCTTCGCCTTTGTCTCCTAACTAACTGGCACATTATTTGGGCTTTTGCCTGAATCGATGCTTCCTGAAAAACTATTCTTTTTTTTAACCCAAATAAATGCCTGTTGCCTCTCATTTTGAAAGGCCCTTTTATGTTTAGCTTAACATAGTTAAGAGCGGGGGAAAAAAAGAAAAAAGAAAAGCTGGGGAGGAGTCCTCGCTTCTGAAGGGCTAGTAACTAACTACGTGGCGCTGGGGTCGGTGGCATCCGCTTAACAAGGATCAGGTACACTCGCGATCCGTCTCTTCCAAAGACAGGTTGTAACCTGTGAGCAGGCTGAGAGTCACTTTAGTGACGGCAATCGACATTTTGGTTTAAACGGGACTCCGCAGCACAGAACCGCAACGCCAAAGTGCGTCCCCCATAACCAGGACGCTACTTCCCACTTAAACTTGGTTTGTCACCGATTTACTTTTGTGAGTACTGAGTCACGACCTACGACGTGTTTCCTGCAGCAGGTGCTGGTCCAGAGTTTAACTGCTCCAGGTGAACCGTCCCGCTGTGAAACTATGAGCGTTGGGGTTCGGACTGAACATTCCGGGGCCTGGTTCCCTCGTCTGTTAGACGGGGTAGGGTGAGATACCCTCGGAAAAGAAAATCTTCCATTTGTATGATTCACTGACTCGTACAACTAAGAAGCAAAACAAAGTGAAAAAATACGAACAAGGAACAGCTATTCCGTGCAACGGCAGCAACCCTTCCCCTTGCTTATCGGGGAGTTACACTGACCCCCGGAGGTCTAAGCGTAGTTTGGGAAGACTCCGGATTTGACAGGTCTTTGTCCCTCCCTCTTGCGCAGATGATGGTCTCTCTCCCCTAGGTCTTCAACAGTCCTAAAACCTGTAACCGCTATCGCCACTGTCCCAGAGAGCCAGCCGGGTATCACGTCGAGGAAGCCACGTAATACGTCCAGCCCATCCCCACGGTGTGTGTCTCTCCCCGGCATCCCTCCCCGTGGGACGAAGGGGGCCAGCGAGTCTGCCCGACACCTGAGATGCTACTCCCTGTCGTCACCCAGTCGGCTACTGTTGGCTACCAAGGAGGGTCCTTCTCTCAGGGGCCCTTCATCACACTGCAGACTCAACAGTCAAGCTTATTTGGTCCCTGGAGGAAAGGACCCCAAGGAATCGCGTGAAGGAACTTGCACACCCGCCTCTTCGGGGCCGACTCCCAATCAGCACCTAGTGCGTGTGGTCTCGGCCGGCCAACACTCAGTTAAAACCGCAACACCAACGTCCGTCTTCCTGCAGAAGCGCAGTCAAGTCGACAAAAGTTCTCTGCTGGAACAAGTTCTCGGACCGAGGACCCAGCAGGTGCTCCCTGCCCTCTCTGTCTGCGTCACCCTTGTGCCGCTCTGGGGGTTCCGAACGCGTCACCCTGAGACGTGCCTCTGTGGTGTGCACGCTGTTCTGAGCTAAAGGCAACCTTAGAGGAAGGATCAAGAGAAACCTCTGCCCCTCCCTGAACTACCTACGAGAACCTGAATTAGGGGCCTTGCCCACAATACGAGACTATGGGAGATAATCTCTTTCGACCTCTCGAAAGGGCAGGACAAACTTTTATTCACTTAGCATCTGCTCTCCTTGGAAGTCTCCAAGGCACCTTACCTCATCCCTAGCTTAGGTCACCTTCTATCTCGGAACCTCTCCCGCACGTGGGGTCTCTGCCTCGCTCCTGTATGTGGGGTTCCGATACACACGTGTGAATTAAGCGTGGTTATTTTCTCTTGCTAATCAGAAGAAACCTTACGGGTGGAGGAGTGTTCGCTCCCTACACATCCAAGCCGCTGAGTTCCAAGCGCGGTCATCTGCTACGCTTGAGCCACGTTTTTATGCAGATTCCACTGTAAGCAAATCAAGCAAAAATTGTAACAATGAGGACCAGCTGGGAAGGGCACCGCTCAGGCACGTGGAGGCGGCTGAGGGTGGCCCGCACGCACAGAGGGCAGAGCCCAAGAGGAGCGGGAAATGGGAAGGGGAGAAAAAAAACAGGCGGAGGGGGTGCACTCGACAATGAAGCCCCTCGCCTCTCCCCAGGACACCCCAAAGCTCACCTCTCCCTGCCCAGCTGAGCGGCAGCTCTCACCTTGTCTACACCGAAAATCTAATCTTTCTAGTAAAACTCTGCTGGGGAAAAAAAATTTTTTTAAAGCAAGACGTTACAGTAAAAATAAAGATGAAATGAAAAAAAAATGAAACAAAAAGTTATCCTAGTGTTTCTGTCGTTTCTTTACTAAAGTGATGGGCAGGCCGGTTGGGTTTCTCTTGGAGAATTACTAGAATAAAAACAAAACAAAACAAAACAAAAAAAAACCTTCCGTTTCTTACAGCCTGCCAACAGCTAATAAGTGTTTACTTCTAAAAATAGGAGAACGGCTAGGAAACGACCATTGGATTAAACTACAATGAGAATAAAAGACTAGAAATAAATAACTTAGGGCCTTGGAAATAACCTATTAAAAGAACTGGTTCTTTTAGTCCGCAGGAAACTCGGCCAGGTAGGGCTGCTTCTTACCCTGCCTGCTCCCTCTCCACAGACACGCCTTCTTTGAGAAGACTGACTTGTGTCTCGGCCTGTCTTACCAAGGAACACATGGGCTGCTGACAGAATCCCCTGGAGCTGGCGAGCAGCCTGCCTCCAGCACTTCGTGGCTGACTCATCCCATTCACCGATTTCAAGAGAAAGTGTGACTCAGGGGCCTTCGGAATAACCCTCTCTGTAACTAGGGAGGAGGCAAGCCTTGCCCAGAGATAAATTCCACACAGCAGTGAGCCCGGGGAAGCTGCTGGGTCCTCTTCCCCTTAAACACAGAAATGAACTCCACGCTGGCCATGGGCTGTGCTTTGGCACCCTGTGCAAATCCTGCCAGCAAACCCCGCCTGCATGTGGCAGGCATGCAAACCGGAGCAAACGCTCACGATCGGAGCAAATGGAACCCCGGCCAAGAAAAGCACAGCACGGTACAGCCGTCACATGACGGGGGCAGTTAGATGTTAACCAGGAAACCCGCCTTGTTCCAAAGAAAGGCAGCGACTCAGATGCAATGCTTGTCGGGAGATGGGGAGGAAGGGCATGTCTAGAACACAGAAACACACCGACCACTGCTGTGACGAGCTACTAAAAAGAAAACGAGGCACAACAGAGCCGCGTGATAAACCGCCCCACGAGTATTCTTTTCGGTAACTCGATTTTTTAAAAAAGACAATAGCATACTCTTCCTACAGTGGCATTCATTTAGAAAATTAGCTGGGGGGAAGTGAACTGTTTTTAACCAAATCTGCACAAAGGGTTGGAGTCCCGGGCAACTCTGGAAGCCATCCTCCCATGGCCGAGCAGAGCCGGCCCGCCCAGCTCAAACTCAGTGTGAGCCAAGAACGCGGGCAGCGGACACTCCCAGAAGCAGCGTCCCCTAAAAAAACAGGACCCGGTTCACATTTTTAAAGTCAAAATGTCCCGCTGCCAAGCAACGAACCGTATTCCCCCAAACTAAGTCCACAGGGCAGTAAACACATAACCAAAAGTAAGAGTCACACGCACTGCAGTCAAGGGCCTGGGCTGGAAAGCACCCACGCCACCCTGGGCGTCCTCCGTCCTCTGAGATGCAGGTCCCTTCCCTGTAGGATGGGGAAACAGTGGTGCCTACTTCTGAGAGCTACCCCACAATTACTGAGACGACACGTGAACAACACACAGCTCTCAGTAAAATTTCAGCCTTAATGATACGGCTGACCATAGAGGCCGGCAATTACCAAAGGGATGTTGTTGCCAAGGTTACAAGGGAAGCAGAAATCGTCGACCTGGGCCCCCCCCCGTCCCCCCCCCGCCCCCCCCCCCCCCCCGTCTTGGGAAAGTTTCTAATGAATCCGGTTGGATGAACCAAACAAACAGAACTGCAAGGTGACTCCTGCGCTCAGGGCTCTGTGGGGGCAGAGACAACAACCCAGGGCCGCGGGATGGTGACGGCTTCAGAGGTCCCCGGGTAGCCCTGCAGGGCAACACTCAACGCCAGGAAAAGACAAGAGGCGACCGAACGGTGCACCAGGTCAAGGGCGGGAGAGCGGGAGGCAGGTCCCCGGCGACGCGGAGCGGGACGTTTTCAGAACGTGATCAAGTGTGTGGCTGCGAATGCCACTCTGAGGAGTTCTAAGTGTCAGGGAAGGGCCAGGTGATTATAGAGGGCTTGGGACAGTGGCAACGGCAGGAAGATTAGAGGAGAAAGAAACTAACCGCTCACTGCTGAGGCTCCAGGAGCTGCAGTGGTAACCGTGGAGTAAAAATACAGGCACAGACATGGGACCCCTCAGAAGACCTGACGACTCACTGGGAACGGGGTGAGTGGCAGGTGCTGGAAACACCGCAGGATGAGGAGGGCAGCGGCGTTCCTGGGGGTAATGGACACAGCAGGAAGGGGACCGTAATAAACCACCCGCTAACGCCGGCCACCAAGATGGCTGCAACCGGAGTGCCACGGGAAGAAAGCCTTTTCCCCCAAGATGCTTCCCCATTGGCCCTGCCACAGCCCCAAAACCTAACATCACTCATTTGGGGCTGAGGAGTTTGTAACGTCTGTGACATGCAGGTGGTCAGGTGGGGCTCGGCGCCTGCTGCCACTCAGCCCTACTGGGTCTGGTTGTCAGTGGCCCTCGGGAGAATGGGAGGGGAGCGGGCTGCAGGGCGGGTGAGCCCTCCGGAACTCAGAGGGAGCTGGAAGGCTCCAGCCCGCAGAGCGGGTCTGAGAATGCTTGATGTGCAGAAGGGGAAAACACAGGGGAACAGAGAGATATCAAAAATGGGGTAAAAAGATGCCCCTCAAAACACTCTGGGTCCCATCACTCCTGCTCGGTCTCATGTTTCAACCCTGTCCTACCCCTGGCTAAAAAATGACAACAATGATTCAATGACAACAATGATGTCTCCCACATCCGTCTATTCTTTTCCTGGAGTAGGGCTAATGAATGGTCCCATGACCCAAAGTCACTCTCGATTCTAGAGCAGAAACAAGGGTCTAAAAATTAGCATCTGTGCATTTAAGGCCTGATGCGGGGGTGAATGGGGGGGCGGACTACTCTTTAAAGACGGGCGCTTAATAAATATTTACTAAGAACCTCCCATGCTGCGGCCTGTTCTAGGCATGGGGAATGCACACATTACACTCAACTGTTTTTAAAGGCCTTCATCGCTCTGTAATTCTCAGCTGCCAACACAGCGCTGGGAAGAAACAGACAAAACCATGGTCTCTAAAATACCAGCAGCTCATCTAATCCTCAGCAAGTTTCCTAAATTTTTCTTGCCATGATTGTTTTGGTTATTTCCAGGCTGACACTGAGTCAATATCTCCTTAATCGTATGTAAACTAAAACAAAACAAAGATATGAGTAATGATGTATTTTTCTGATATTTTTTGGACACACTTAAACTATATCCTAACCAGGTTTTTGAGATTTTTTTTTTCTAATATTAAACTGGGTATTCTAGCAGGTATTTCAACGCTACCTGATTTTGTCGTTAATTCCTTGTACAAAGTTACAGCTACAAAGACTAACATAGCTGCCAGTTCAGAAAGCAAAGCCACTACATCATACCCTGAGAGGGCCCGATTTCAGAGCCTCTGACAGAGATGGGCCATAATGTACGCTTTAATCAACATAAGTGATATTCGATCACTTATTAGGGACTCTTCGCCTCCCCCCAAAAACACTTACCTCCTCAAGCAGCCGGGTGACAGCATCGATGTCATTATATGTCTTAGTCATCTGGCCAACTCTTTCGGCACATAAAACTGCAAGAAAAGAAACTAACAATGAAACTACTGATGACACAATCTGCCAAACAAATGACCCATCTACAACAGCGCCCCCCCTCCCAAGCTGTGCCTGTACGTTAGGGGGCACAGAGTCTGTTGGTTTTGCAGAGTTCAGCCCACACTGTACTCCGCAGGTTTCGCTTCCCAGTTCCAGGAAGAGCCCTGAGCTTTGAGGGAGTGAGGGGGGTCGGAACGACCTCTCATCCCCCCGCGAAGCCTTGACATTGTGTGTGACATACTTAGACGTGGTGCTGGGGGCGAGGCACTGGAGTGGAAAGGGGCCTGGCCTCATGTAAATTCAGTCAACTGAAATGGGTCAGCAGCAGAGACACAAAAGTTATCGGAAAGACGTACAGGATGTAGACCTCGCTAACCCCCGAGACCCAGCCACGCGGACAGAGCGGGATCCTTCTGAAAGCAGCTCTCGGGATAATTATTAAGCAACAGTCTTAGCTGCTAATTTCAAATGGCACAGCACCCCACCCCCCTCCCCAAATGGCCTAAATGCTAAGGCTGTGTAACCAGTTCCCATACCATGAAAACTTGGGTGATAGATTTTTTTTTGCGAATCCACACCAAAAAGACTATTATTGCTACACCACACACACACACACACACACACACACACACACACACACACACACAGAGTACCCAGAACAATCGATCTTTCACTATGCATATAACTTCCTGTGCTCATAAGGGGCTGCATCAGGCTACGTTAGGACTGTGTGGGTTTGTCTTCCCTTCCATTGAGGAAAAAGCTTGTGCGGAGAAGGAAGACTTTAGTCTGCTGAAAAATCCGAGGGTTCTTTTATTTTAAACCAGTGGCAAGGAAACTGATTTGCAGTTCAACGAACACCAAGAAGTAGCATGGTTTTTTTGTTTTTGTTTTTTCCTTCTGTGGAGGAAGGAGTTAATGCAAATGGATTTAAAGTCAAAGTGTAAAAGTTTTTGAAACCTGCCACTTTGGGGCTAAATAATAACTTCTTAGTAACTCTTCTCAACTAAGGCTTCAGAGAGTAATTCTTTAACAATCGAAGACCAAGTTCAGCTTTGGCAAGGACCCACATTCAGTATCGACCCATGCAAGGCATTTGGGAACTGAAGTATATTACTGAGCCAAACTCAGCAGCAAGCCACAAGGGGAATGCAATAGGTCTCTCAATATTTTATGAAATGCAAATAGAGATCATCGTAGTAAAGGAGCTCAGAGAAATCTGATCTGTTGGAATGATTTTCTTAAGAAGGTGACCTGAAATCTGGTTCCAAATCTGAAACCCAACCAACACAGAGCCCTAAAGCCAGGTAAGGGGACTCCTCTCCAAGCCTCCCCAACCCGCCCAGCACTTGAGGACAGAAACTCTCTAGCCAGCTGGAGAGAAGCAGGCCCACTGCCTCAGGCGCCTTCCTCCCTGCCCCTCAGAGCTGCCAGGTGTGGGAAGGCAAGGGGGATTTTATAAGGGTTGGTTTAAACGAGGGTTCAATTTAATGGAGATGGGAGTCCAGCTCGAATTGCTCTAAATAGTTCATCAGCTCGAGGTCACAAGAAATCCTTAAGCGAAGACTCCTAGGCTGTGGACAGGAGTTAGTTTTCACACCGTACAGCTGCTACATTCTGCGAGAAGGCAGATGACAACGCCGGAGGCCTCCAGCCAGCTCGCCCACAGGGAAGCGTCGCCCCCCACCCCCTTTGTCGACCGGAAACGGCCACGGCAGCTACAAAACGCCGTGGTGCTGAAACTTGTGTTGTGACCGAGGACCCGCTATTGCCACCACGCTCTGGAAGGACTAAGTCCTCGGCCGTCCTGGAAAGACAGAAAACCGGGCCACGTATTACCTCGCCTGGCGCTCTGTCACCCTCCTGGAAGGGAACAAGATTCGGAGCTGCTCTCTTCTCTGGAATTGTGTTAATCTGAAATCACACTTACATTTTTTAAGCTCTTTTTTTTTTTTTTTTTTGATGTAAGAAATGATACAGAGATCCCGTGTACTCTTTCCTCAGTTCTCCCCAGTGGTGACATTTTGTAAAATTACGTACATCACAACCGGAATGCTGCCATTGGTGCGGTCCATCAATCTGACTCAGATTTCCTGAGTTTTACTCGTACTCATTCGTGTGTGTGTGTGTGTGTGTGTGAGCGTGTGTGCGTGTGTGAATGCTAAGCCCTACCCGATTTTGTCACCCATGTAAGTTCATGATGTATCCACCACCACAGGGATCCCATGTGGTGCCCTTTTATAAAGCTCATTATAAAAAGCCTGACCATATTGTCACAATTGAACTCTCCCCTATCCCCCACCCCCAAAAAACGTATACTCGAGCCAGTGGTATTCTCCAGTGTCAACCAGTTAGGCACACACTATCACCAGGCACACAGTGACAGGAGGTTTGATGGGCCTTTTCAGAGGTAATTAGGGGCCCAGAATGACGGAGGGGCCTCCAGGAAGTCCCGAGGCCTTAGACGGAGTAGACAGGAGGTTTGATGGGCCTTTTCAGAGGTAATTAGGGGCCCAGAATGACGGAGGGGCCTCCAGGAAGTCCCGAGGCCTTAGACGGAGTAGACGGAGCCTAGCCACGGAGACCAGAGGCATAAATGAAAAGTTACTGTTGATTCTGAGCTATGAAAGTTATGTGCATTATTATTCCAGGGATGTTTTTTAAAATATATATAATTCCCCAAATTAGGATAACCATAAAAATACTGACATTTGGATGGAATGACACATTTTAATTCTTTTTTGTTGCTGTTAAAAAAAATATTTTTTTTTTGTAGTGATCGTGGACTAATTAGGGGGAAAAAAATTACTTAAAATATTTTTTCTAGAAAATATAATTGACTATAATATATAAGGTCCTGGAATCCTCCCTGAGGCTATTTTTAAGAGAAATTAATAAGAGCCGCCTAAATGGATTATCTCATTTAACCCTCAAAGCGATACTATGGGTTGGTGCTGACATTAACCCCACTTTACAAATGGGAAAGTGAGGCCCAGAGAGGTTAAATAACTCATCCAATGTCACAAAGCGAGTGAGTGACGAATTTCAAAATAAGAAGAGACTCCCAGTAGGAACAGCGGCTAATATTTACGGAGTCCAAGCTATGTCTGTGGATTTAAGGTGCTTTCTCAGTTAATCCTCATAGCACCCTGCAGGGTCCGTGCTGTTATGAGGCTCTGAGAAGTTAAGGACCTGGAGTTAAGGACCTGACTGAGGTCACAGGGGATGAGGCTGCTGGCAGGGACCGAACCTAGGCCAGTCTGGCTCCTGTACTCATCTAGGGACAAGGGCAAGGCTGGGGCCGGCACGAACCAACAACGTTCGGGAATGTAAACAGAGCAAGAGGCGCCCGTGGCGGACGGCACCAGGGACTGGTGCTCCTATGAGAATTTAATGCCTGATGGTCTGAGGCAGGGATGCTAGAGCCGAGGAGCGGCTGCAAACACAGGTGACGCTTCGGGCTCACTCGCCTCCTGCTGTGTGGCCTGGTTCCTAGCAGGCCGTGGACCCTTGGCCCAGAGGGTTGGGGACCCCTGGAAGGGAAAGAAAGACCCCTGACCTTGGGACTCAGAGGCTTAGGTTTTTAAAGGAGACTCTACGGAGGCCTCCATAGGAGGTGAGCCCCGTGCTGGTGCCTTGAGTTTTCTGGTCCAAGAACGGAGGGGACGCGAAGTGATACCAGTGAGGGCAGGAAGATAACAAATGACGCCTTCACACAGTAAGACAAGTGCCGGCTGCATTTCCTATCGACGTTCCAGCTACGCGATCCATAATAAACCACGGTCACGTTTCTCCGTGGGAACAGTATTCCGCGTGGAGGTTCCATTTTCGACCAAGAGAGCTCTACCAAGTCAATCCACTTCCGCCCAAAAAGAGAGCCAAAAAAAGAAGTAGAAGAACAGATATGAACCTCTCTAATAACGTAATATGAGAAAACTGGAACTAGGGTCCGAGTCCTGGAAAAAGTAGTGAAACGTGCCTGCAGCAGCAAAGCTGAGCACACGTCTAGCAGTATCAAGCCAACATGACGGAATGTGTGTCATCGTGCACCAAGCTCTGTGCTGAACAAGGCAGGAGACCCGCCCTCCTGGGTGCACAGAAAACAGGTAACCCACGCGCCTGTCCGGGCAACCCAGGCCCAGGGGTCTGGACTTGTATCATGGGGCAGTAGGAAGCCACTGGAGGGGTTTTTCGAAGGGAAGGGTCCCCATGAGAGTCGTATTTCAGGAGACATCCTGGCTTCAGGACGGATGGAGTGTGTGTGTGGCGCGGGTGTGTGATCAGCACTGGGGCTGTTGATTACTCCACGGCTCTCCTGGGTGGCGGTGGGGATGGAGGGAAGCGGTCTCTTTTTCTCGAGAGAGTGGAGAGATAAGACTGGGTGGGAGGGAGATCAAAAAGTATAGTATCTGGGCTTCTCGCTGGGACACACGGGACCAGAACATGCCATTTCCTGGGTCTAGTGTCCCTCTGTGAGACAGGCACGTGAGACCGAAGGTCAGAAACCAGATGGGCCACCCCAGTTCAATCACTGGCATGGGGACAGCTGCTGAGGTCACTGTGGAATAACGTGTCATGCCACTGTAGCAAGAGGCCCACCTGGCAGGAAGGCCCTTGCTGGAGCTGGAGGTGTTAAATCTTGGTTTGGAAGACTCCACGTTGAGAAGAGAATCAAGTGCTTATCCTTATTCAAGGACGGCAGGTGGAGTCATGAGGGGCCCTGGACTGTCTGACTGGGGAAGGGAGACCTGTGATTGGCCACCACAGTTCACTGGGGAGTGAGGGAGGGCCCAGCTCCCTGGGGGCTTTCATCTAAAAATCAGCAATGCAACTTTTATGCAAATTAAACTGTGCCCCGAACAATTTTGAGAATAAATGCTGGCATCCATTTTCCAGCTCCTGCCCATAGACATGAGATGCCAGCCAAGAAATCGGAAATACCTGTGGTGTGCAGGCCCTGAACAGAAATGGCCAGTGGGAAATTCAGGAGTGACAGGAATTGAGACCCGAGAGAAACCCCCACGGGAGGAAACAATGGGGGGTGGGAGGGGATGCACGTGGGCATGTGACTGCGCCCTCGGGCAGGGGCTGCTGCAGAGTTCAGGTGGCAGCCAGACCAGGAAGTCCGAGGATGACCCCCTGAGGCCTGACTGGATGTGAGGACACCAGGAGGTCCCAGCTCAGCGACCTGCTCTCCCCGGGAACCTGTGTCTTCCTCTCACATCCACAGGCTTGATAAGACCTCTTGCCATATTGGCCAGAGGAACAGAGCGATTGAAATATGATCTCTATAATCAAGGTGCTAAATCACTAAAATCAACTCCGTGGAGGCCTGAGGACACGATTCTCTTCTTGTCTGAACTGGCCTGGGAGCTTAAACTCTTCAACATTCCAGTGCTGTGCCAACGCCCGGACACACATCAAACCTCCGGATAACCCCTTGAAGGATACGCAAGTCTCCCCTATCCAGATCAAAGGATGACCATCTCAGACCAATCCAGAGGCTAAGCATGCAGCCCTGATTCTCAGGAACGTACTTTTCATTTCAACGACTCTTACCTTCTCTTTCTTCTTTGCAGCACTCTGCTGTTGCCTAGTTGTGTTCCTGGTGTGCAAACCCGAAGGCCCCCGAATAAATCTTTATCATTTATTTCTAGCCAGAGCCTCCTGATTCTTTTTGAGTTTGTTTGACGGGCCTTGGGCAGACCCCATTTCTCACTCGTGCACTGTATTCTGGCAAAAGCTGTCGTTAGAACGATTAGCCCGATTAGCCCTCATCACTTCTTAACCTAATTTTGATAACGGTTCTCCCATTTCAGTTTTACATGTCTTTGGAGAAAATAAACGAATGAATGGATGGATAATTTTACACACATGTGTGTACACACATATATACATATGTGTATATATATAAATGTGTATATATATGTAATTATACATATGTATGTATATTTACATTTATAAGTATCCCAAACTCCCAGGGAGACATTGTTTCCTTATAACTCAAAGAGCTTTGCAGCTGTGGCTCTCACGCTCGCTCGGAACCTTCCCCTGCCCACTTATATTTGCATTTTGGGTGGTTTGGGGTATACATTCTTTATAGGTAATTTAATTAATTAGAACATTGTTTTTCAGCCCTTTTTTAGAACCTGACCTCAGTCTCCCCTCCCCAATAATTTCTCCTGTCTTCAATAGCTTAGTATCAATTTTTTTAAAGTAAATTTTATTTTCTATAATTTTTATTATAAAAGCTAGAGGGATATTGAATAAACTTTCAAAATAAACTTGAACCCCTGGAAATTCTGATGTTCCCGGTTGAGACAGGAGCTGGTACTCAGGTGTCAGAGAAAAGAATGGTCCACGAACCAGTGGATCATCCCTCTCACACCTTGACCAGTAGCAGCAGTTGTCACTTGCAAAAGCATCCCTACCTTTGGCCCCCGATCCTCGAGGAGGTAGAGCTAATACATACTCACCGTGTGCCCTGTTCATAGGGGCAGGGGAAGGTTCCGAGCGTGAGAGCCACAGCTGCAAAGCTTCCCATATAATTCCAAATGAGTCACCACTGATGCCAAGTTTCCGGGCATTACAGAATAGATGTCCTCCAAAGCTTTGTCTCCACGTTTCTGAATGTAATGTGCCAGTGCTCTGCTTACAAACCCTTACCCTTTCAGCAGCTCTGCCGCCACCTGCAAGCGGCGGCCTCTACACACAAGACCAAGAGCCATCCTTACCTGGCCCCTGCCCACCTTTCCTGCCTCCTCACCTGTCACCGGCGCCCATTTTCCACCACAGTTTGTCCACACCCGATGATGCCGCTCTCAGATGCCTGGCCTGGCACTGCGTGTACATTTCCTGCTGTGGGGTCTTTCTCCCACTTCTCTGGGGGAGCTCCTGCCTCTCCCGCAGCCCAGAAGGAAGACATGTAGCTGATGCCCTCTCCAAGTGTCAGCTCTTCTGTCCCCGGTTGTAAAACCTGTGCCTTTGACAGTCTGCCTTCCCTCGAAGGCATCTCGCAGACACCTAGACTGGGCCAGTTTGGAAAAGCCTTTTCGAGGGGGCCATCCTCAAATGGGTGTGTGAATTTGCACAACTGGATCCAGCTGCTGAGCAGCATCTCCCACTTATCTCGCCAGACACAGTGCTGGTGGGTTAGACACGAGATGGCAGGGGAACTCAGGCTCTGAGAGGTCGGATGGCTCATCCAAGGTCATAAAGATTTTAAAGGTCTCCCAGGTGTCTACCCAAGAGCAATAAAAACACATATCCACACAAAAACATGTACACAAATGTCTATAGCAGAGCCACTCATTTTAGTCAGGAAGTAGAAATGACTCAAATGACTCTCAACTGGTGAGTGAATGACAAAATGTGATAAGGCCGTCCAAGAGACTATGACTCAGCCATAAAAAGCACTGAAGTATTGCTATGTGCTACAGCATGGCTGAGCCTCAATCCTGTGCTCAGAAGCCAAACACAAAAGACCATATATCCTATGATGCCATTCATATGAAGTACCCAGTACTGGCAAATTAGGGGGACAGAAAGCAGATCAGTAGTTGCCTGGGGGTGGGGGTGGGCATGAGGGATCTCAGGGTACAGGGTGGGGTGGACAAGTGTTCTAAAACTAAATTTTGGGGATTGTTGCACAACTCAGTGAATTGACTAGAAATCATTAAATTGTCCGCTTAAAGTGGGTACATTTAATGGTATATAAATCACACCTCAATATTTTAAGTTACCAAATAACGGGCAAACGAGCATCCCTGAACTACATACTCGTATTTCAACCACTTCCCCATCGCATGACAACACAAAATCATTCCTTTTTTATCTCATTCCCTGACCGAGACTTCCCCAGGCCCCAATGGTGTTCTCAGACAGCAAAATTGTTTAGGAAAAGCAAATCACCCATTTGTGGACCAGCACTGATAAAGAGCACGTAAATGTACTAGTCTGTCCCACATACAACAGATTATTTTTTGTAAATAAATTTATTTATTGAAATTAGTTTCGAGTATACATTACACTGGTTAGGCATCTACACTGTTCATAAAATGGTCCTCCCAATGGCTCCCTCCCTCCCCTGGCCCTCCACTTAGCCATCATGTTAATGCAAACTACATTCCTCCTGCCATGACAATGGATTATTTTTAATTAGACAACTGTCATTAAAATTTGCTCTGACGGCAGAACAATTTCGTGATACATCCAGAAAACCAGGGGCCAACTCTCTCCAGTTTGTGAGAAGAGTGTGACTTTGAACTTCCCTACCCCTTCTCCCAAGTAGGACCTTTTCTTGGAGGTTTGGCCAAGTCCCTCGCTTCGCTGTTGTTCGTCAATATCTATTTAGACTTGACCCAAAATCCCAAGTGTATTCACTACTGAGACCTACAAGGCACACATTATTTGGTTTAAAAAACAAACAAAGTGTAACTATTTTGATGCGCCCCTTGCAGTGGGTACAGGAATAGGGTGCGTGCCCACCAAGAATGGCTGTGGCCACAAGGAACCTAATTCTCACAAAGGTTCTGTGTCCCTTCTTACCTGGGAAGTGTAAGTCACAAGAAGGCAACTGAGTCTTATTTGGGGCCCAGCACATAGCTGCTCCTCAGAAAAATGGGAGGCTTTGTTGTACTCTCGGAACATTCTCTATGAGAAAAAGCTCATTTCTAACCAACACTCCGGAGCGGGGCGAACACATAAAAGCCCTGGTGTATGTCTTATCGCCCCAAGATAAGTGAGTGTCCTGGAGAGTCCCGAGGAAAAAGGAAGCCACATGGAACCTCAAGTCGGAGATGACACGAAGAGATGGTGACGTCGCTAGGAAAGAAGGTGCATGGACAAGACAGACGTCCCCCGACATGTGTCTTACGCCAGGGGCCGAAGGGTAGACCACAGGCAGCGCTCCTCGTGAGCGAAAGGTGCCGGTTTATCACGGCTGCCTCCGGGTGGCCTCGGGGACAGCATGGTGGCAGAGCAGTCTGTTCCGCCAGCCTCCGCGTCTGCACGGTGCCAGGTCTGGGCACTGGGAGCTGGCAGGGAAGCATCACACGCCAAGGGCAGGGACCTGCAGGACAGCTCCGGCTATGTTTCACCGTTCATCGACATCATTAACTTAAATTTCAGAGTGGCTGTTTCCCCGGCTCACTTTTGTTTGCCAACGTTGGCTGAGAGCAGGGCCCTGAAGCAAGTTATTGAAGAGGCAGTCAAGCACGACTACTGAGTCTCTGCAATGTCCAACTGCTGCTACCCTGGGCATTTTACAAATACTATTTCAACAAAACCCAAAACGACCCTGCAACACAAATACAATCCCCATTTCACAGGTCAGGTGAGAGGTCACGTGGCTTGCCCAAGGTCAGGTGGGACATAACCAAGGACTTGACCCTGGTCTGCTGATGCCATAATCATCTACCCTGCCCTAGACTGGAACATTCAGTGTTGATCTGTGGTAGCCATTTATCACCAGGGTATTTAACGAGGGCCAGTGGGTGATAACCGAAAGGCTCATTTATGACCGTTCGCTGTGTGCCTGGCCCTGTGTGGATGTGGGTCGTCTCCTTTCGTTTACATGTATCCTAAGAGGAAAGAATTGCTATTGTTCAAGTTGTAGACGTGAAGAAAGTGACCAAGCTCACAGAACTATTACGCAAGGGCCTGATCTGTTTGACCCTCAAGTAGATGCTCTTAATTGCTGAGTAAATAAACGAAGCCTACCCTCAAGGAATTCTGGGTCTAGTGAGAAGGTAAGACACATGCATAAAGTAGCATAATTCAGAGGAGCAGGCAGGGAGTGCCAGTTGAGAGGTGCTGCTGGGGAATTCAGAGACAAGTAGGCTGGGAATGGCAGGGGTTTAGGGGACAGGTGCCAGGAGTGGGCAGAGCAGCAGGAGACCCAAAATACACAGACCATGGGTGAACTTTGCCCATGGCCAGTTCTGGGGTGATGCTGGTATCAGCACCCCAATAAGAGAACCACCCCGAGCAACTGACATCACTGGAGGCTTGTGTTGTGTAGCCATGGATACCAATAACAAAACCCCAGCTGGACCCAGATAATAAACAGCATTACCAAAGAGACCTTTGGAACAGTGCTCAGAGCAGGACTGATAAGCCAGATCGGCTCCTTCCTCACCCATGACTCTACAGCAGTCCCGCAATGCACCCACATGCTCTGCGGGCCACACTGTCCGCACGGATACCTGGGCCCGGCCCGACGGCTCCTTCTCTGGGGTGGAAGTTCCCACTCCGCAGTGGCCAGAAGAAGCATCATAACTGCTCTAGGACACAGCACATTTGGGTCCGGCCATGCTGCACGAGGCCAGGCCTCCCCTGCAGCCCAGGACTTCCCTTAAAGGGGAGGAATGTGCTTTATTTGTGCTGCTTCTCATGCTTGGCCTTGAAACCCACTGGGGACCACGGAGGGCCCAGGAGGATGGATGCTGTGGACAGAAACGCATGGGACTGGCTGAGGCACGCCAGCAGGCTCTGGGTTCCCACTGCCCACTGGCTTTTCCTTCATCTCTGCTTCTGGCTAGTGCTCAACACCTGGAAACTTCTCTTTGTGCAAGAGGCTGCGCTGCCACTCCCCATGCCTGTCAGCGGCCACCTCTAAGGACCAGATCACTCTCTCCTGCAGCCTGTGCACTCACTTGAAAAACCTAAACCTGCAGATCAGAGAGCTCAGGAAACCCCGGACTATGCCACGTGCTCTTTTTTGAATCCTGCCAGGAGCCCAGTGACTGATCTTGCCGTTAGCGGATGGCCTCAGACGTGTCCAGGTGAGAAAAAAATTACAGAGTCAGGCTTCTGTAGGTACTTCCTTAAGAAAGCCATGGGACGCTGCCAGGTACATACCACCAGGACCTGATGACAAAAAGTCACTGTTCACCAGTGTTTTCCTGAAGCCAGTGGTGCTGCTCAGACGCAGAGGGGCGTGACCTGCACCTTCCCCAAGCCCGAGCTGGCCCTGAGCTGGCCCCGAGCTTGGGGGAAAACCAGCGAAGATCCCTCACTAATGCCACTCAACACAGAGTCGCTTGGGGTCAATTCCATTTCTGTATCTGCAAATCTTCAGTGACCAGAAGAAAGATATGGAGCCAGTATTTTCTCTCCCTGAAGATTAAATGAGATAAGGCGAGGAAAGAGACTCTATTCCCTTAGCACCTGGGTGTGGGGGAAGGGAGGCCCCAGGCAGGGGGAGGGCTCTGCTCTGTGCCCAGGCTGGGGAACTTTGGACAGGGACAAGCTATTGAGCCACGGCCGCTTGGACTCCAAACAGAAATACGCTGACCTCAAAGGCTGTTCTGAAGATTAAATGAGTGACATTCAAAAGTCTGTATCACCCACACAAGGCCACCAGGAGAGAACAAGTGTCCTGTATCTGTAGCTATCAGAACAACCCAAATACTAACTTTGTCCTTCAGTTTTCAATCAAAAGCACCTCTTTTAACCAGTTAGTACGGACACTGCCTGCAAATCCAGGGAACCCGGGTTCCTGCACACATTGTCACTCACTGTTCACAGAGTGCCTCCCTCTCACGCGTGGGACTTGCTTCCCATGAACTTAAGACAAGGACTGTGTGACAACACTGGAGAAAAACGGGTTGCTCTGGATACAGGGCAGGTTTCCAGCCGAACTGGCCACGGACACCGAACCTTCTAAACCAAACCTCTGTCCCTCCGACCCATGCTGGAGATTTCCTTCGGGCTGGGAGCAAGGCATGTGCATTCCATTTCACAAAGAAAACTGAGCACTCTGGCCATTAAGTGTCTTACTCTGGAGGTGACTGTCCTGAAAATATGGTTAACACTTTATGTACAGGACAGCCAAAAATATTTTATTGGACTCATAAATCTAAAATAAATGAATAAATCAATATTCTATTGGAGAAAGGAGGGGAATGGGACGGAACAAACGAGAGAAAGGAGAATGTCAAGTCTGTCATTGGCAAAGGCTTCGCTAGCCCATTCTCGGGCGGTGCTGCCGGCTGGAACCCCACTTTGGCAACTGCTAGCCAAGCGTCTTAAGAGCAGAGAGGCCCATTCCGTACAGGGTGAAACCACTTCTAGCCGTGTGACTTCAGATGGCTTGTTTAACTCAACTTTCCTCCTATAAACCTACGCCATGGAACTGATCACAGCCCTTAACCTCGTGTGTGGTGCTTTGAAGGAGGAAATGCACAAATCCACACAGGGTATTTACAATGGTGCCTGGCACGTAGTAAGTGCACAATAAACTGAACGATCATATCATCTGGCTCTCGGGCTTTAAAAAAAGTTAAACATATCTAGAGATACAAAACATATATACGGAATATGTGCAATGCGAAATTTTCCTCTTCTCTTGGCTGGAAAACATGCCACAGCTCCAGAATCTCACAGAGCCTTGAATTCAGAATCACAGGGTTCTGTGATTGGTTGTCAAAACCATCTTTTAAGGCAGCAGCTCATCTCATACCTTCAATGTGCACAGGACTGTCCTGTGCAGAGTCTGACTCGGTGGGTCCGGGGTGGGGCCCGGGAGTCTGCATTTCTAACGAGCTCTCGGGGGATGTGGCCACACTGGCCTGCCCGATGATGGGACACACAGCTTTAAGGGACATAAGCTGATCCTGTGAAATCTGGGCTGGCCCCAGCTCTACGAGAGCAGATGGATGCCTTTCCCCTGAGCACTTCCAGGAACCGGCAAATGCACAGTCCCCGTCAGTCTGTCACTCGTTTCTCCTTGCCGTCCACCGCCTCTTTCATGAGAAGGCCGGGCCTGGTGCCAGACCTCAGCATCGGGTCCCCCTGGCCCTCTTCCTTCTGGCTGTTCCCCCTGTTTCCCTCCCCCAACCCACCCCGCCTTTCTCCAATCAAACACATGAGACCGTCCTGTAAGTGAAGCGATGATATTTTCAGGACATACACGTTTTGTGTACGGCCGATTACAAACGATGTTAAGAATAAAAGTTATGCTGAGATACGAAAACAGGCCGTCGTGGAGCGGAATTTTGAAAAGGCATTCTGATTGTTTTCACGCAAGACCTAAAGAAAATCCACGCGGTCACTGTTGAAACATGCTGTTTCACCCCCAGAAAAACCCTTTCTCTGGGCTGTGGGTGAAAGCCCCAGAAGCCCAAGTCGGAATCATACCCAGCATTCGGTCACATCCTTATTTAACACCCCCCTCCTTCTCCAAAAGCAGCACCCCCAACAGAGCCTTGTAGTGACTTCAACGTCAGCCCTCGAACTTTTTTATTTGAACTATTTCTAAATCAATAACAACAACAACAAAATCTCTATCTCAAATCAGTGGTTAATAATGTTTTAAACGATGCCAGCACAGAAACATGCTTTATTCATAACGACCCGGTCTCTTGTCCATTCACTGGGTGCCAAGAATACGATTAAAAAAATTTAAAACGGGGCGCTGGAATGCCACAAAGGGGGGAGAAGAGACAACCACTGAGATTTGCAACAACAGGTATGAATTTCAAAAGCCTTAGTTAAGCAACAGAAGCCAGGCGAAATGATACACCTGGTTTGATTCCATTTACATAGATAAAGAATGTTATAGAAGAAGTCAAAACAAATCACAGGTGATACAAGTCAGAACGGTGGTCTCCCAGGAGACAGGTGCAAAGGAGACAGGTGAGAGGGGACCTCCCAGGGTGCTAGACACAGGCCTTTCTCTCCGTGGCTTCACATGAGTGTCATTAGGCCACTTACGATGTAAGATCTGGGTGCCTGACAGAACACCTCAACAGGACCAAAAAAAAGGTGCTGTGCGTTCAGGACAACAGCCAGGCCTATCCAGACGTTAGCAGGGAAAGGATCAGATTTGAGCAAAGCACAGAATTTACCCTCTTCCACGAGGTCCAGCGTTTCATGCTGCTCACGGGCAGGCTTCCTCTCTTCATGTTGGCAGTCGTACTCAAAACATTCTTCTTCCCCTCCCTCGTCTCTCAGGGACATTGCTGAAGTCACCCCAAAGCCAGAACATCTCCCTAAGGGGCTGTCCTTGGGGGAGCTCCTGGCTGCCTGCCCGGAGGCGCCATTGGGGCCTCAGCCCCAGGGGCACACGCTGAGCCCTGGCTGGGGCGAGGATGGGCCCTGTCTCAGCGGGAGTGGAGGGTATACTCAGGGCCATTAGCCCAGGACAACCCGGAAGGGGGTGGCTCCCGTGAGCTGGGAGGAGGGGTAGAGTGAAGCAAGCACCTGTCTGAATGGATATGCCCCGCCCAGACATGAGGTGACCCTGCCAGGTGCTGCAGATTCAGAGGGGAGGAGGGCGGGCAGGGGCAGGACCTCAAGCAAGCTCTGTGCTTCCAGATTCTTCTCCCTACTCTCATCCTCCCCCAGAAGCAAGGACAAATGGTAGCTTCCTGGAAGTTTCATAGCAACTGCACGGTGCAATACCAACCAAGCCTTAAACAGGTACACTTGTCTAAAGGTGGGGCTTTAGAGGAGGAGGTGCCTGGCGCATGACTGCTCTATGCCCTCAGACGAGGGATTTCCTGAGGGCTGCTTCAGAAGCTGAGACAAATCCGACTGTGACAATAGCCTGAGTGACTCAGTGCTGAACGGGGAAGGAAGTCATCACTCTGATTTCTAGCAAAAGGGGGAAAAAAAATTGTAGTAACCATTACCTGTGTTCAGCTTAATTCATCCTCCTCTTTCTTTGGTAACAGTACATTACATTTGCTCTTTTCCAAACTGCATTTTATAAATCCCACCCTCACCCTGTCTGTGTATTCACAGCCAAATGTGTAACGATCTCTTCATTTGCTAGGATAAGGGGGGCAGTGGGGGGTGGGGTGGGGGGGGGAGACGAGAGGGGGGGAGATCTGTCACCTACTAGCTTGCATTGCATGCCTGGAAAACAAATCTGCAGTTTAACTGCAACCCTCGATGCCAGTTCCCCTGCACCGTTTGATTTTGCCTGTTACAGTGAAAATGGCAGGTTCCTCCATCAAACGTGCGGAAGGGTGGCCCGGAGCGCTGGCGTCTCAGAGAATCGCAGCGTGCTCTGCAATTCCAGGGTGGCGGACACCTGCCCTCGACACATAGCAGGGCTCCCTGCTCCACACCAGGAGACCTATTCTGCCTCTCGGCTGATTCACCTCCCTGCATTACAAAGAGTCCTCTGCACAAGTTCAGCCAGCGACCAAGTCTCATTCACCTTCGAATCCTTACGGCCGAGATGCCTGCCTGCTGAGGCAGATAAAAAAAAAAAATGTCTGCTGAATTGAATTGCTACCTCCATAAAAACAAATCGAAGACCAGAGACAAATGCTTCTACACGGGAAGCCAGAATATAATAAAAATTTAAACCTAGAGGCATAGGCACGTCTGCTTAATTTTTTGGAACCTGAAAAACGAGCGCTTCATCTTATATATAATGTTAAATCTGTGTTCTTTGTAAAAAGGAGACTAAGGAGAAATTCAGGGGCGGGGAGTTCAAAATTACATTTTGAAAACCTTCATAAGTTTTTAAATATAATGGTGACATAAAGATATGCACTCAGGAAAAGATCTTTAATCTGAATAAATGTTGTCGAATTGGGCTTGTTAATTCAATTCAGATGACGGTGAGTGGGAGGAGGGAGACGTTCTACCTTTCGCATTATTTGTTCGGCAAGGAGCAGATTGACTATAAGATGTGTAGGATGCTGGGCTGTAAATAAATGAAAACAAAAGCTGATTTCATATACTTGAAAATACTCGTTTGATTTCACTCACAACCGAGTTGGTTGTACTCATCTTTTAACTCAGATCCAGGCTACCCTTAACAAATGGTGCCCAGCATGTATATATTATATAATAAAAATAAAAAGATGTATAAAATTTTAAAAAAGCATTTAGGATGTGACATTTTGAACATAAGACCACCTGGCCTCTTCAGATCATCTCACCTCTCTGGGTTTCATCATTCTTTAGGCTACTACCCCTGCCGCCTACCCAAACCTCCCCTCGCTCTCCCCCGCCCCTCCCTCTGTGGGGATGTGAAGGAATTCAAACCTCATTCACATCTGCATTCGCTTCAAGGTTAAAGGCAGAGCTGGACCAAACAACATGGTGTCTGATAGAGTGATTTAACCAAAAGGCAAAGCAAAACATGACCCCTAAAGCCCACTGAAAAGGCCCAGGAGTCAGTCCCTGTGAAAAGAGAGGCAGGGACGTTGACACGGAGCACGTTGCTGAGGATGGCCAGGTCCAGCCCTGGAGAAGCTGCTGGCACCTGAGAGTCTAGACAGTTGCACATGTTGTCCCATGGTCAGGACCAGCCCCTGGGGCCAGAGCTGAGAGGCAGGGGGTGAGTACATGACCTGCCTCTGGGAACAAGAGATGGGAAGGACCGTAGGAAAAAGGTGTCACTTGCCTCCTGCAGGACACAGGGATATCTTTCTGTGAGGGTCCCTCTCCAGATCTATTTGACATACCATCACAAAACCATCTTTCCCCAGGCTCCACCCTGCCCTGTCCGGAGAGTGGCCGCAAGCCACTGTGGCCATTTATGTTCACACTGAAATAAAATCCAAAATTCAACCACAACTAGCCACATTTCAAGCACTCCTGAGCCACGTGTGGCTAGTGGCTGCCGTACTGGACCGTATCCTGGACAGGAGTGCTCTAAAGGATGCCCTTCTCTTCAAGACGTGAGCTCTGCACTCCTCGGCTTTCCCAGCCTGCATCTCCCCTGCAGCCTCTGTTCCCACCTGACCCCGCCTCGCCCTCCTGCCCCTAGGGTCCTCCTCTCCCTCTGCCCTGTGCCATCTGTGGATCCCCTCCCTCAGCTGTGCCCTCCTCCAGAGGGTGTTTCACGTCTCTGCTCACACGGATCAGAGCGGCCCGTTATTGAGGGTCCTTTTCCCCAAGAACCTCGCCGATGCTATTTTTTAAAATGCATCAATAAGGGAAACACAACGCGCTACACACTTGGCCTTCGTCCTTTCCTGTCTGTGTTCTCGACCTCCGCTTTCACACCTGAGGGAAAACATCCTCTCGACTTTACCAAAGCTACTGACAGAAACTCAGTTACAGTATATATTTACATCGAATCCTTCTCCCCTCCCCGCCCTGTTTGTTTTAAATCACCTAAAAAGCCATCAGAAGAGTGCCGTCTGGAAAAAGAAAAGCCAACCCCCTACCTCCAAAAAGGTCCATCCCCACAAAAAAACAAAGGACGGAAAAATGGGGGCCGATTTACAATATTGACGCAAAGTGCAGGAAAATTAGAAAATCATCTCAGAAACCTAGTAACAGTTTTTCCATTAATGTTTAAAACACTTCTAGTAAAGCGTCGCTCACACATCAGCCACCTCCACATTTTAGAGGTCACTGCAAACTCTTTCGGACGGCCCTCGCGCTTTGCCATGGATTTTCGGTACAGAGTAAGAAGTCACAAGAACAACTTTGACAATCTACCTGAGGCTCCTCATCGATAAAATCCCTGCGAACTAGACCCCCTCCTGCCCTGACGTTCGAATCTGTAATATCGTAAAAGGCAGAAACAAAGGTGGAAGATTACAAAAGAAACTGCGTCGAGAAACAGGTGGTCAAAATACTACACCTCGTTCGATATACCAAGCACCTTTTCAAAGGGATTTTTTTTTTTTTTTTTTAAAGCACTGGATCACTAGTACTATTTCTGAGAAAATAAAATGAACCACTGGCCCAGGGCTTCCCTGTTTACAAAGAGCTCTTACTTCATTGATGCTCTCTTCACAATGGCTCTGATCGGTGCAGTTATCTATCCCCATTTTCCAGATGGAGGATCTAGGTTGACGGAGGCTCGCGGAGGTCCTAGGAGGTCCCCAAACCACATGGCCACAGAGAGCGCCAAACAGGCCTCAAACACAAACTGAGGGCCAGCGCTCTGCTCTTCCTCCTCTTCCTGAAATAACTACAAAAGTGTGCGGGTCCTTTCGCTGAAGGGCAAACACTTACACCCAAGCCTTCTTGAAAATTAAAAAAGCCTCGTGGTCTTAATAAGCATATTTTTCAAGTGACCAGTGTAGCTGGGAAACAATATAAGATTCTGCAACAGAACTACAGAAATGATTTTCCGGACCGTTGTGTCTGGGGCTGGTCTCCAATGATATTGGACCAGAGTTCCCCAACATACCTGATGTAAAGCATCACCCAAAGCTAAAATGTGCTAAAAATTCCAATTTCTCAGACCCTCTGGTCTGGAGAGGGTCTGAGAATCTGCTTTGTTACTAAGCAGGTGATTCTCATAGCTTTAGAGCTTCTGCAGTTAGAGATGGGAGACATCCAAGGTGACCATGACCTTGTTTGACACCAGAATTTAAACTGTAAACTGTGCAAATTCTGTGCCGGCCACTATCACGCCGTGTTGATTGCTGGCTACTTCATCTCTCTAAAAATTCCTTTAAGGTACAACCCCTCCAATTCCTTACTAATCGAAGCCCCTGTCCCTCGTGCCCCTTGTTACAGCCTCTGGGGTCTTACTGTGTATTTGGCAGGTGTGGCGGGGCACGGAGTGACTCCACAACTAAAACTGGTAAGGAGGAAGGCTACGGTCATCCAACACCGAAACTCCCCTAGACCTCCCCCTAAACCTCCATGATAAAAGAGAACAGCAGCCATAATAAAATGTAAATTCCAACCTTAAAAGACGGGTCCTAATTGTCCCACAATCTATATTCCCACCCATAGAGATGACTTTTTTCAGGGCTAACCCCGCAATTTAAGTGTGAGTCAGTAACTGATAAACATGATGATTTTGCATCTTTTTCAAAACCTTTGACTCATCTTTTGTTATGAGTATGGAAAGGTCCCTGTAAGTTTCTCTCATTAAAGACTCAAATGCCAGATGATAAGAAAGACAAAGCAATGCTGTGTGTGTCTACTCCTACCTGGCCCTCTCACTGAGAAGATCAGGACTGGGAGATGAAGGCTGATTTGCAATTTTAAAGATGCCTGTAAACAGAGGCAAGCTGCATTACCAGACTAACCTGCCAGGAAAGAATCCAACTAGTTAAAACCATAAACACAAGTAACTACAAAATTAGCATGTACTTGAAACCTCCCCCTTTTGTGGCTTTTCTAAACTCGATTATTTCTGGGCTTCGGTTCTCTTTTCACCCCTGTTTTGCTAACTAGCTTTAAAACAGGACTGTGCAAAGGCCACTTGTCCCAGCACATTCTGACCCAGTGCCCTTCTCCCCTTCGTCCAAATCGGGATGGAGGAGACGGGCTGAGCATTTTGCTCAGCACATCTTCAGACGTAACTACCATCGCCACATATTTACCCGCGAGCAGAAGGGCCGGCTCTTCGTCCATTCTCCTTTTCTGTTGGAAGCAGAGAGATCTGGCTGCCTTGGGGCCAAAAGACTCGACTGAGAAACTGCCGGGTAAGAAAATCCCTCGGACAGATGTGCAGATAAGAGCAGGCCTCCTCTCACCCTTCGGAGTGACCCCCACGAGGACTGGCTTTATTTCCACAGACAGGGGTGTAAAGATAGTTGGACCGTGTAGCAATGGGGTCAAGACAGCGAGAAACCTCCCTTGATCTGTGGGAGTCACGGCCACACCCGACTGATCCACCAGCCAAGGGACAGGTGCTCTGCTGTAACCAATGCTCCCTAACCCAGAGGTCCTCTGAGGCCTATACATTTGAAAAGTACAGAGGGTTCAGTTGAATCACAAATCACCAAGGAAACCCACAAGAGATCAAGGACGGTTTCTGGAAAGAAGCACCCCTATTATTGCTTCTTGGAGTTGGGTAACAGGTTGGAACTGGCTTCGAGAATAATATATCCAAAAGAAGAGAAGAATGTAGTCATCTTTTCCCCTCAAGACCCCAGGGGGGAGCTGTCTGTCTACTGCCATCATTACTCAGATATTTAAAGACACACACAGACTCAACACGACACTCTTCATCTCATGTGGGGGACAGTATTCAAACACCCCCTTCCCCCCCTCCAAGAGAATGCCTCTTGGTCCCTTCTGTAGCCCCCAGGCGAGGCAGACATCGGCAGATAAGAGATAATTATGTAGCTCTTCTGCTTACTAATGAGGCCAGCTCCCAGCCTGCCACATCATTCAGGTTAATCAAAGGTAGTCATGGTTCAAGCCATCTGAAACTCCCCATTCAATTAAAAAGCATTTCTCTTTCATATTAATGGCCTGTGGGGCTGGGAACATAGCACCCCCGAGGAGCAGACCCCTCAAAGTGTATGTATCAATTGTGCCCTGTTTGTGTTATGTGTGCAAAGGCATGTAATTTGAGGGTCATTTTAAAGAAGAAATTAAAGAAGAAAGATTAAGTGTGACATGCAATTTCGATGCCCAACAACCACAGGCATCTGGGTCCCGTCCCCTGTGGCCTGAGAATGTACCTCAGTGCCATTCTCCCTGTGCCTGAAACCTCCCCAGGCCTGTCCAGGTGCACAAACTCCTCCCAGTCTCCTCTGGAATGTGCCCCACCCTCCCTGCACAAACTGAGACTGTGGCAGAGGGATCTGGTCCCTCCTTGTCCCTCCCGACACCTCCCCGCCCCCATCCCTGTGGGATCCCACCGGCACAATTGGTCTGAATGGCCTGCTAGGTGGGAAGCTCCTTCTGCATTTTCTCCAGTTTCTCTGGGCCTCAGATCTGGGCTCAGGAAAGGGCGGATTCTCCCAGGCCTGGGGCTGACAGTCCAGAGAGCCACCTCCCGAATACACTATCCCCGAGCACCCCTGACGGCACAGAGGACAGCGAACACGTCTCCACTTACACACACGCATGCCTCAATGCCACGCTCACACCTCACCCCGGAGAGAATTCAGTCCGACAGAAGTACAACGCTTGCAAGCCCCACACACCATCTCCCTTTCCGCGCGAATACCGGACAACCGCAAAGGAGTCTCGCGTGGGGACGCGCCCTGCCCACCTGCCATCCTCCGTGATGACTTGGGAACCGTCAGAGCCAGGCACGTCCGCTGGCGGTGCCGGTTTCCAGCGCCCCCTCCTTCTGCCCGTGTCCCCCCCCCCCCCGACTAGGTTTCGGGACACCCTCCCCTGCCTCCCAGGAGGCCGTGCCCCTTCACAGCCCTGCTCTGTTTTCGCAGGGGCCATAATTACCGTCTGAGCATTCTTCATAATACCAGTCTAGTTCATAATAATCCGCTTCGATAAATTTCTGCATAGTCAGTATTCTTGCAGAGGAAGGAACAGACTTCACAGTGCCATCCGCGTCAAGTGTAATGCTGCCATGCCTCCCTGCCCTTCCAGAACGCTGGGTAGGAGAGCATCCCGAAACACACCAGAATTAATCTGAGCATTCTTAATGACAGTCGGGAACCAAAACGGAAAAGGGGCAGTGAGGAGGAAAACTGGGGGGAGGGGGCGGGAGAGACAGAAAGGGACGGGATTTGCAGAGCTATCGGAGACCCTGGCAGCTTTGCAAATAAAGCGGCAGGGCCAGCAGCCCTGAATGGGAGCAGCCAGAATCGTCCTATCCAGGCGTGGGGAAGGGTGACGTCAGGGACACACACCACCACCCGGAGATCTCACTTCAAGCCTCGCCGCCTCCCCGCTCCCACTCTGAAGCTCATCTTTCAATCTATCTGTTGCCATAGAAACTGGCCGGCTGTGAAAAAAATGATGCAGAGACGGAGGCAACTGTCTTCCAAGGATGCTGAGAGCAGGAGCTGACAGGGGCCACTCAGGGAGAAAGGACGGCGCAGGCAGGTGGGGGGCCGGAGCCTGAACACCGTCGTCACCTCCAAAAAGATGCTGGCACAAGTTCTTTGCTCCATTCGGAGCCACTACAGAGTCCGCTTTTGAAAAACGCCACCTTGTAAAACCTGCAATCATTACTCCTGGGTTTGTGTTGTTTTTTTTTTTTTTTTTCCGCCTGATTTAAAATATTAAACATCTTTTCTTAAAATCGTTTAATCAAAAGCATGTTTGAGCCACACCCGAAGGAACTGTAAATTACTTAGAAAATGGAAATGTTTCCATTTAGACACAGTACTGTTGTTCTCTGCCTTTGCCCAAACTTCTGGAAAAACAGCCTGCAACAGAGAAGTTGAGATGAACACCATCACGAAGGGCCCATGCAATGCGACATGCTATTTTGCAGACACTCACATATGTAATCAAAGTACAAAAAAAAAATATGCACCAGGAGGAGACGGGCCACCTTCAGGAAGGAGTAAGAGAATGGGACTTTGAAACTGTCCTTATACATGCATATCTACTGTTTGACTTCCTTAAAAAAAAAAAGTGAAGTTAACATGTATTAGTTCTAAGTGTCTGGCATGTTTGAAATACTTCATAAAAATGAGCTACCGGATAAGGAGACAGATTTTAGACATGCCGTGGGTTAAACTCCATCCCCTGCGGCAGGACTTCTGAAGCTGTGCTGAGCACCTCAGGGTCACTTAGGGTCAGACCATGGTGTGCTGTAGAAAGGGGGCTGTCCTGGGCACTATAGGATGTTTAGCAGCATCCCAGGCTTCTACTCACTTAGATGCCGGAAGTACCACGCTCTCTCCCCAAAGATGTGACAATCAAAAATGTCTAGAGACGCTTCCAAGTGTCTCCTGGGGACAAAATTCTTTACGTTGAAAATTACTGCCTAAAACAAAACTACTACAGAACTCCACTTGCCCACCGGCCCCGTACTGTAACTGTGTGTTGGTGACAAGGACAGCAGTGTGGCCTTCATTCAGTTTTCCTCTTAATTTTCCATAATTTGCAACTGAGTAACAGTGAAAGGTCCCCTTACCGCGACTGGGAGGGCATGCTTCTTTCTTTCCATGGTGACCAGACGGGGATGGTGTCCCTCTATTATTCCAATGACATAGAATGCCTTAATTAAGAAACTTCTAGGAAAAGGTGTCCCTCGAGGGCAGGGCTTTCCTGGCTGGCTTGTGCGTCACCTGCAGCTCTTGTGGAAATGCGGACTCTGATGGAGCAGGTCTGTGCTGGGCCCCAGATTCCGCATTCCTAGCAAGCTCCCACATAATGCCAACGCTGCTGGTCCCCAGACCCCACTCTGAACGGCAAAGTTCTTCAATAGGATGGATGAATGGATGGAAGGATGGAAAGAGACTGTGTGCGCGGCTGTGTGTTAGTAGAAAATTAAAGCGAAAAAAAAAAAAAAACCATACACATCCACATACATGCATATATCCCACATATATATATATATATAATCTTAGGTAGAATCTATGCTATATCAACTTTCCTAAATCACCGGAAGCCAAGCAGCTTTTAATGCTGTGCTGTGAAGTCCTCAAAGCCGGCTTCCTTTCCCCAGCCTGTACTCTAGAAAGAAGCCTCTCCCAGCTCCGGGGCACCCGCTTCTCACGTTAGGACCCTGTGTCTGTTGCCCAGGCCATGCCTGCACACCAGGACAGGGTGCCACAAGCAGACCTTTCCCACTGGCCATATGGCCAACTACACCCATGGGCCCAGGCTTCCACTCCGAGGGCAGGTCCTGTCCCCCGTGGGATGCAGGGTTCCTGCCCCTTCAGCACCGTCAAGCAGCGTCAGCCTCCTCAAGTCTCAGAGGGGGAAGCAAAGTTAAAGGAATCTTTGCTCAAGTTGTAAGCAGGCTTTCCGAAAAGTTCAGAGAATGTAGGAGGCAAGGGACTGGTACTATCTCCAGTCACACTGTCCGCAGTTGTCACCCTAGAGGACCTGTGCCCCTCTGGCCTCTCTTCTTCCTCCAAGGCACCCCAAACCCAGCTCCAAGTTCTTTCTGGTCAAAGTAGAGATCAGACCCCACTGCCTCCCTCCCTGACCTTCCCCAACTGGGACATATGTTTTAAATTTTCTAGGACATCTGCCTATTTAAAGTTGGCACATGACGATTTTATTTCCTGCTATAACTGCCCCCATTATCTGAACACATCTCTCCCTTTGGTCCTTGATCATGTCGCTCTCTGGCAAGGATGGCACTTCTCAACAGCCCCACAGCAGACCACTAAGAGGCCCTCTCAGATGTCACTCCTCATGACGAGAGGCTGGCGTCCCAGGGTTTTCCGAGGTTTTGTCTGGTTAAAGTCCCTTCAGGTATTTCTAAAAAGAGGACTATAAACCCCATAAATAAACCAATCAACACTTAACAGACTTCTCAAAATCCAGCTTGTTCAACAAGTTCGATCCAGTATGTCCGGTAACGGTGGGGAGGGGATCCAATATGAATTTGCAAAATGAAGATGCGATAAAGGAACAGGAAATGCACATTCCACAAAGCATCACAGAAAGTTGGGTGAGGCCAGAAACACCACAGAAAAAAGGTGTGGAACATTCACTTCACAGTGTTATGGATTTATTTAAATATTCTATTCACACTACGTCACGACAAAAACAAAATATAACAGATATTGGACAGATGGAAGGACGGACGGACAGACTAATGGCAAGCAATTTAATTTCATAGTTAAGAGCATGGGCTTTGGGAGTCAGATGGCCTGAGGTTTGGTCCAGGCTCCTCATTTGCCATCTCTGTGAACTTCTTAGACATCTCAGTCTGATCTATAGCTAAATGGGGTAATTACACAACCCACCGAATAGACTGGGCTTAATTAATTAAGGATGGCAGAGCGCTCGGCACAGTGCTTGGGACAAAGCGAGTTTGCAATAAATGTTAGTTGGAATTATCTTCATCGCTCTAATTCTTTAAAACAGAAAATAAGCCAGTCTGAGCTGTTAAAAAGAGAGTACGATTTTCTAAGCTGTAATTAGGGAAATGAGGTAGAAACGTCATTTATTAGCTTTTCCCAGCATAACTGATTCAAAGGCACTGACTTCACAGGGATGAGCGGGATTGGCAGCGGGGGTTGGGGAGAGAGGTAACCTTTCTCGGCAATAACGCATTACGGAACACAGCTCACATCACATCCAAAGACTGCACAGATCCAATTTACTTTTTAAGAAAACGGGAAAGAACGAAAACGGAAAAGAATGAAAACGGAGTGCAAAAATAAGCATCCTTCATGGGTGAATTTCATGGCCAGTTTCAGAGTGAACATCTATACCAAAATACCATAGGCTCAGAAGGATGGTCATTCATCAGCCCGGCAGAGATGGTTCTAAGATTAAAATTCCGGTCATTCTGCCTTCGAATCCACACTTTCTTCAAACAGCCCCACGATTCCTGAGGGTTAGAGGCCCCTCTCTCAGCTCTGGCTTATTGCAGCTGACGGCAGCTCCTCCCTCCCAGGGTCTGGGGCTCCCCCATCACTGCCCCACCCTAAGAGAGTCAGAAACAGGGACGAGTCCCAGGTGTAGCCTCGGAGAAGCCTCACTGCCACTATCAGCCACCTCTCAGCATCATCTGCACTCGGCACCATTTATGACAGACCGGCTATATACCAGGCATTGAGCACTTTGCATCTCACTTATTCCTCAGACCCCTGCTACCTAATTACTCTCCCACCGCCATTGTGCAGAAGCTGTAAGTTGCTTGGCCAGGATCGCTCAGCAAATACCAAGAGCATCTGGATATGGAGCAGGCACAGTCCCCTCCAAATCCCTTTCTACTCCATCAATACTTGAGAAAACATCCAAGGATTATTTGCAGATAAATTGGAAAGAAAAACAATGAAAGGATACCATTAAAAGAGATTGAAGCTCAAGCTGGCATCAAACAGACAAAACAAAAAGGTTTTAAGAAAAAAATAAAAAACGATCAAGAAAGGAAGAGTTAAATTGCACATATCAATGTGATTTTGTGACATCAAAAAGAAACGTCACTTCCAGCTCTGTCGAGAAGGTGGCCCACTAAGGAACACCACTGGACCCATCACCGATCAGCACATCGACATTCTGGCACCCAGGTTTGAAATAAACCTTAACAGGGCTCCTTGGAGAGCTGCTGATTCTTAGGGCAGAAAAGATCAAGATGGGCCTGCAATGCCAGCTTGTAAGAAAACAAAGCCGCTCAAAATGGTCTGGGGTGGCAGTGATAAGACGTAGGAACCAGCGTGAAGGGACCATCGTGGGCCAGGTTGTGACAATCGGAACATCAAAAATGAACCCAACAGATAAAGAGAACAAGCTGAGTCTGGAAAGGCCACGAGCACCAGTGGATTTCAAAACTAAAAGGGCAGCCACGCGGACGAGGCGAATTGATATGCTGTGGAAAAGAGCGTACTGTGGGAAGATACTTTGAATCCATTTTAAGAAGTAGGGGAGGGTGGGTATGACAGTTCTGACTCTGCCATTACACCGCTCACACGGCGTTGCATGAGCATTTTTCTAACCAGGGGTGGACGTAATAAGCCAACTGGATACAGATTGAGGAGGCAGGTAAGAGAGCGGAAGGCCTGACGCTGTGATCGCAAACTATGCCCGGGTACGAGGCGGATCCGCCCCTGTGCCGAAGGTGAGCTGAGTGTTCCCTGCTGCGAGCATTTATGATAATCTGACAGATTTGGGCTGCAGTGTTAAGGGGAATCTAATTCGATGCACGTGGAAACAAATTTAAATCCGATTTAAAAGAATTTAGTAAACTTTCTAATTATTAATTGTGTGAGCATATGAATTAGACATACATATATACAATTTTATGCATCTGCTTTTATGTATATATAACAATTTTCAATAGGCTGTTGTTCCGTGCAGTTGGAAGGTGAGTAGACACTACCACGTAAGGATTAAAGTACAAACGATGCAGTTACGAGGTCGCCCCAAAGCATCTTGCCGCACGCCACCTTCCTCTGTGCCCCGCGGTGATCGCACAAGCCTTGCCGAGGCTGTGGTGATACCCACTGAACAAGCAGGTTGGCATAAGGATGGCTCCATGTGCTTCTCCCTCCTGCTTAAAGCGGAACCACTTAGCTGCCCCAACCCCCTCTGGACTAGGCTCCCCATCTCCAGAGCTTTCCTCCCTTCAGGAAATAGTGCTGCAGGTCTACACGCACCAGGGGAAGATACCCAGGAGCTCAAGACAGAGGGGGAAGCCCCAAAGGGCCCTCCCTAACCTTCTGTTCCAGAGGAGTCAGTGGGGCTCATGAAACGCAGCCTTATAAGTAGGCCTCCACTTGCTACCGAAAATTAACCAAGAGGATGCTTCTGCAGAATTCTCTTCCTGATTTTTATTTTTTAAAACATTGCCACTGCCAGTTACTGAGCTCCGGTGGCAGAAGGCGGGCTGCTAAGGAACAGCTTGCTGTCAACTACTCTCTCCCAAACCATCTCCACCTCATTTCAGGCACAGGAAAAACAGGCACCCGTCCCACCTCCGTGGGGAACGGGGATGGGGGTGCGGAACAAAGCCTGGCTGCACGGGACATCTCACTTCCGAAACTGGTGGGTCACGTAGCGGACATCACAGGCTTCAAAACACAGACCAGAAGCTCAAACGGTCCTCGGTTCTGCACCGGCCGTGACCCTGAAGCACTGCGGCCTGAGTCCATCGCCCAGGAGGAGTGGATGGGGTGCACACTGAGCCGTCGTGTCGAGTTCCCACCTGAGTCCGTTCCAGCTTTGTCTTCGGCATGCTGGGTTACCAGGAAAAGGAGAACGGTCGATCTGTACAGAACTGCTTGCCAAGCATTTTTGTTTTTGAAAGAAAAGATACTCAATGTTGGAATCTGGTTTGATGAGAAAGAGTGAAAGCTGCCAGGTGGCCAGTGACAATGCAAGCTTCGGGGCCATGTGCGACAATCTGCTCACCAGGAGGAGCACCTGGCTGCCCTGCTCGCTGGACACAGTGCCCGGGGCTCCTGGCACTGCCCGGCACCCTGGCATGCGGCTGCCTTTTTGGCCATCTGCCGCAGACGGGAAGCTTCGCTACCTCCAGCACCTGGCACCCTGACCCGCACCTGGGTGGAGGCGCCATGACCAGGTGTGGCTAACATGTGGGGAGTGACCGTGCAGCCAAGGCTTCTCTGCTCCCACCTTTGACCCTGCAGACACCTGTGTAACTAAAAGCAGTGACGATGGGCCCAGGGAAGAGTCCCGCGGTGTGAGGAGCGAGCGAGAGAGGGAAGAAGACACGATGCTAGGGCTCACTCAGGTCCTCGCCTGTAAACGAAGGGGCCCCAGGTCTTGGGAACGGCAGAAAGGACATGGCCGACACATGGGCATTTATGAGCGAGAAATTTATGGCAGCTATTTATGAATATAGTACAAATATGCATTTTAGTATTATTTTTGTTAGCAAATGATAATGACAAGTTTTCCCTGGTCATTAGACCCCTTTACTGTCTAAGTATGATGACCTCCATCCTATTCTCATAATTTATCTTTTCTTCTCACTCAACCCTGTCAACCACACACAATGCCTGGGTGGAAACAGATTCCTCGATGCTCCACATGGCACCCCTCCTGCAAACACAAACATGCACACACATGCACATGCATGCACACGCATGCACACACGCACACATGCACACACAAGCGCTGTTTTCTCCTAGGTCACCACCTCACAAAACTATTGTCCCACCCTCTTCAGGCGCTCAGTACTGTGTGTGATGTATCCATTTAATCTGTAAAGCTTAGTGTCTGCTGCGGAGCCTCTAAATTTTGTTTCACTTGGAATTTTAATTAGATAAAGGCAATCTTTGGAAGGTGGTGATGGACAAAATGATCTTTGTAGTCTATATGTGAGTTTTTAATTTTGTTTCATTTTTACAACAAAGGAGAAAAACTTTTTTTTTTTTAAATTTAAAAACATATGTCTTTGCATTTTAGCGTATTTAAGAGGCATTTATTAAGCACCCATTTAATGCAAGGCACTGGACTGAGGACTTTGGACCATCTGAACACGATGCAGACCGTACCGCCCTCATGGGATTTACGCAATGAATATGAAAATTACTTTCAACAACTTGTAATCTTTTAGAATGTAAGCCTTGTACATATCTAAATCTTAATGAGAAAGGTTCTAGGTGATTTAAATCATGCTTAAAGAATTAGGCAACTATTTCTATAGCCAGGCTTGATTCTGGTCAATTCATCAGGCCTGGGTATTTTATTTTCCTTAATAACTGAATTTAAACAATTAAATAATAATTGGATTGAATAATAAAATAATGTTAATAAAAAAATTCTCTGAGAATTCTTTCAAATTTTTCCTAGAATTATCTTCTAAAGATAATATAATGATATTTTCACTTAAAAAACCAAACACTACAATTTTATTTTTTTAGTTTACAAAGCTAGTTTTATTTTTTAACAATGTTTTAAAACTGAAAATTAAAGTTCCAAGTCTCTTAATTTCTATTATATAATACAGAAAAACACACAAAAAAGGAACTGCCATAAAACAAACAAACAAAATAATAAAAGTATTCCATCGTAGGACACTTTTGATCAGGGAGTGAAAAGCTCTCAAAGACATATTTCAGAGGCTCGCAGAGTGCTTAATGCTAATGGTCCAGATCATAAATCTGAGTCCCAAAGCAGTTATGTGACCTGCCCGAGGCCACACGTGTAGTTGGTGGGTGATGGAGGCGTGGCTCCCCGACTCGCGATTGGGTCTCCAACTACCTTTCCTCCCTAAGAACCACTCAGACGAGGACACCTTCACTGCATGCACGCGTCCGTGACGATGGGGACACCTTCTGAGAAACGCATTGTTAGGCGGCTTCATCGTCGCGTGAACATCACACAGTGCACTCACACACGCCTGGACGGTCTCGCGTGCAACACACCCAGGATACGTGGTGTGGCCGCTACAAACTCGTACAGCATGCCGCTGCACCGAACGCTGCAGGCAACCGTAACACAATGGTATTTGTGTATCTAAACATATCTAAACACAGAGGAGGTACAGATTAAAAAAGCTATTTTACCTCTTTTTGTTGAAAACTAAGACACAAACACGCCATTAGCCTAGGACTGCGTGGGGTCAGCATCGTCAGCTTCACTGTCCCCCACCTGCACATCCTATCCCACTGGAAGGCCTTGCGGGGCAGTAACACCCATGGAGCTGTCATCGCAGAGGACAACAATGTCTTCTTCTGCAACACCTCCTGAAGGACCCGCCTGGGCCTCTTCTTAAGGAGCTGTCACTCTTTTCAGAAAAATGTCCTTGTAGATTTGCTTGGTTTGGTTTCTTATTCTCATCCTAGATTTGCTTGTAAGCAGATAATGCACCATGAACATTCCTCTCTATTCATGAAAACCGTATGGTTTTCAAACTTTTGAAGGAGACTCTTGGTCTGCAAAAGCTTCTGCTAAACCCTCCGCTGTGAATTTTCTAGGGGGTTCTTCTTCTTCTTCTGCAGATGCCCTCTTCTTCAGCTATGCATTCCTCTCTCAGCTCCAACAACTCCCCACTAGTCAGTTCCTCAGGAACCACCTCCAGGAGCTCCTCAGTGTCACCCCCACAGGCTCCTCGGTGTCACCCTCCGCCCACATCCAGGTTAGAGTCAGCTGCCATCTCAACCACAGCCTCGCTGGTTCTTGCAACCTCCGTATCCTTGGCCAATCCTTTGAAGCTATGGATGAACCTCCTCAGTGTGTTCTTCCAGATGCCGTTCATGCTTGCCTTGGTGACATCACCCCAAGCCCAAGCAAGGCTCTTGATGCAATCACGGATGTTGTAATCTTTACAGAATTGCATCAATGTCTTCTCAGAGTCTCCCCAGGTTGTGGCAATAGCCTGGTCCTCCTCAGGCAGGAAGATCGCAAAAGCTGCCATAATTCCTTGGTCCATTGGGTGAATCAAAGAGATGGTGTTTGGAGGAAGAAACACCACTTTGATATTGGGATGAAGATCACCAGTAAAAGGAGACTATCTGGGAACATTAACAGAAATAAGCGAAATCTCGAAAACTGTATTATTTTCCAAAAAGAACTTCTTCATGTACTTCAAATCTAGTGTACACACCCTAGTGTACTCATGAAGGTGAAGCATTTAGCACACGCCTGCTAAATAGGTGAATCATTGTCATTATTGGTTACCACTATGTTAGCGAACAGTGATGACAGATAAGAAGGTAGGAAAAAGGAAAGGCAGAGGAGTTGGGGTGGGCGGGACACTACGGATGGGGTGGTTTGGAAGGTTTCTCTAAGGATGGGACACTTGTGTTGAGAACCAAAAAATAGCAAGGAAAGGAGCAGGGGTCAGAAGGACCCTCCACTGGGCAAGTTTGGTGTGATCAAGGTTCTTGCAGCGGGGAGGTGGCAGGGAACAAGGCTGGGTACAGAGAGAACCAAGCGCCGGGTCGCAGGTCCTGGAAGACCCTGCGTTTTATCTAAAGAGCAAAGGGAAGAAGCACAAGAGCAGCGACACCCACCCGGGTCACGAGAAAAGACTGGCCGGGCGACTGAGCGTGCAAAGAGAGTGGAAGGGAAGTGGGGCGAACCGTGTCACACTTATCAAGACGAATGTGTACCAAAGGGAAAAAAAAAATCCACTTTTGGCAGTGGACGTGACTGGGATGTGAGCCTAGAATGGGGAGGGGAGGGCAGGGGTGGACGTGCACTTGGGAGTCGCCAGCGTGCGGCTGGTACCTAAGCTCTGGGAAGAGAGTGTGCGGAGAAACAGGCTGGGTGCCACCAGGGCAGCGTGTCACAGATACTGCAGACAGGAATTACAGGCTTAAAATGACGACTTCGCAGGGTGGGGCCTGGGGACGGTGTATTTTTAAAAAGCTCTCTGGGTGCATCAGGGTTGATTTAGAAACTCAGAAGAAGAGGAAAAACTGGTGACAGAGGCTGGAAGGACTGGCCAGAGAGACAGGAGGGAAGTCCTGGAGCGAGTGAGGTGAGCTTCCAGAAGGGAGTGGTCACGGTGTCCACCCTGCTCCAGGGACAGGTAGGACGAGGAGAGAGAGGGACGTCAGGTTATGACCACGTGGAGAGGGTGGGGTTCAGCCCGTGCTTTCACGCATTAGACCCCCGTGCCCGATGCTCTGTGTCCTCGTGCCTTGTCCTGGCAGAGTCCCCTCTCCTCTGACAAGTTCTGTGTGAGTAAACTGTAACACTCAGGCTCACTGACGCCTCGTGACACCTGAGACTGCAGACACGCGTGAATGACCATGGCGGAAGTGGGGTATGATATCTACCGCAGCCTCCACTCCACAGGCACAACTGTAGAGTACTGGGGGCAGGAGCGCGGAGCCCTACACCCGCTCCCTGGCCTCGTGCGAGTCACCTGTGCGAGCCAGGTGGGCTGCTTCACCCCAGGCCTCTTACGCCCCATTCGCACAATTATGGTTGGACCAGATTCATGGGCTTTAAATTTTTTGGTTTAAATTTAAAAAAATGAACATGGTAGAAGGAGCTGGTAAATATGCAAATTCCCAGACGAAGGTCTTGAGAGCTTGTTGCATTGACCAAACCCAGTGCAAAGTCCCTAGTTAGGTCACGGAAGAAAATCAGTCAGCCAGATGATTTCACTGCCTCGGCCAGAGAATCTCAGCTGGAATTCAAACAAACCAAGTTCACGAAAGATAACAGGTCCACACCAGGCACCCTATAAATACCTGGCTGATTTATTATCGTCAAAGCAAACAAGGCAATGATGTCTCAAAACTCTTATCTGCTTCGTAATCTCTTCTTAGGAAAAAGATCATTCCAAGTAGCCTCAGAGGTGAAGTGTGCGGCAGGTCCCATGAGCTTGAGACATGGAGAGGTTTCTTTTCTGACCAGTACTGCTTAACTGAAAAGTTACACAGGCTGGCGTCCAGAAAGGAAGGACCAGAAGGAGCCAGAGCTACCCACGCACCAGCACAACAACCTCCATGTCTGGTGTCTGCTGAATGTTACGTGACTAGAGAGGTCTGTAGTCATCCTCACCTGAGACCTACAGACCACGGGCTGGAGGAAAAAATCACAGAAAAGAAATTAAGCTACACCAGGCTGAGTTTTCCTCGATACAGTGGCCTTGAGGAAAAAAAAAAAAAAAAAAAGGATTTTGAACATGTTGGGCTTGTGTTATATAAAAAAATAAGTTATTGACATATTCTGAACCCAAGGGGGTTTTTTTCCTCCCGTTTTTACCAAATTAGCTTTATTCTTAAACTAAATTTTTTTTTCACCCCCTCATTTGGCTACTTTGAGAGAGTGGTTAAGATATGGAGTCAAACCAGACAACCTAGGTTTGAAACTCAGCATCCCACCTTGCTAGCTATGTGACTTTGGGCGAGCGTAACTTCCTGAGTCTCAGTGTCATCTGTAGAATGAGGATAACAAGACTATTTAAATCAGAGGTCACTGTCAAAATTAAACCGGAGATGCATGAAGCATTAAAAACAGCACCCAGCACAGAGTAGGCAGTAGCCGCTGCTTATTTCTCCTTCCCGTTGGACCGTTTAATCCGGAATGGCCCATCTGTATGGGTACATTTGCTTTGCGGGGTCATTTTCATTTTCTGTGTGTCTCAGACTTATCCACCTGTCGATGAAAGTGTTGACATTTTTCTGAAATGCTCATTCTACCATTTGGTAAAGGTGGACATCCAGATCTGTCTTGCCACTTGTCAGCAAAGCCAGGTGAGGGGCAAAGCATCGTTTCTCCATTCTGGGGGGATGACATGTAGGAATGGGAGTTGCGTACTATCCCAACTCTGATCTGTGTATAAACAGTATGGATGACCCGCTCCTCCAGTGGTCCTCCTTTGGGGGCATATCAGAACACCCTGGAACACCGCTAATCCCCCCTCCCACTCACATTAGGGATCCACTGCCCTAGTCGATGCAGAAAATAAATCTAAAATGAAAGAGGGGTTATACTCTCTTCTCAAACACCTCACAACTGATTTCACACACCAGTGAGGCACAGCATGGCGTCACAGCAGCTCTAGGGTTACGCACATGTACGCAAACAAATGAAACCCCAAAAGGACACCACGTACAGAGCAGGGCTCCTAACCCGTGCCTCTACTGACCCCTCGGCCAGTTTGGCAAGGTTCAAAGTCCTTTATGAAGACATAAAAGAAAGTACAGAGAACTATAAAAGAAACCAACTGTATTATAATGCAGTTGCTACAACTTAGACGTTTGTGATATATATGTGCTTCTTGATCAATGCTTTAAGTAACGAAATCTATCTGCACATTTAATAATGAATGTGATTTCAAAGCAATGCCGACTGAAGGCGATCTTTCAAAGTCTCTGCTTCTTCTGTGGCATGATATGAAAATATCTATGATTTCTACTGGTGACGAAGTCACAGGTCCTGCTAATACCACCGTGATTTGTTTTCTAGGTTCACAATAAAAAGAAATGATGCATTTCAGTTAGACGTTAATGAAAACAAAGATGCACTTTTTTTTTTTTTCTTTTGCAAGTACATAGAATCCTCCATTTCTCTCTCCAAACCCTTAGCGGGTCCCAGAACCTCAGTTTGAAAGTCCTGCTCTAGAAGGTGCTGCATTTAAGAGTTAACACCTGATCATTCATTTAACCGCGATTTAGCAAATACCTACTCTGCTCTAAGCACAGGCACCACAGAGGAAAACGTGGAATTACGGTAAGACTTGGGTGCAATGATGCTCTAAGAGCTTCGAGAATCTCTGCTCAATGTTTATTTTGGTTCTTCCGGTTTTATTATAAATTGTGTTATCCACTGCCAAAGCCATGAGAATTTTTCTTTTCTCTCAAATATATATAAGTGAAAGCAAAACAAACAAGCAAGACAATAATGTCTGTTCATGTCTACTGCTCAAGGATTTTAGAAGCTGTAGATTGGTGCCCTGGGATAAATACCGTGCGACCCAAACATTTCCGTTTCCTTAATAAAACCAGCTCTGCCCAAACTGTAGACATTTTACAGGGGATAAAAATGAAGCAATTCATATAAAAGTTCTCTGAAAAGAGTGAATTACAGCCCCTGAACAGTGTTCCAATCACACTGTGAACGTAAGTGATTAATCGGTGTGTATATGAGAAGGGCCCCAGGAGCCTCTTGTAGCGGAAGTGGCCATGAGGGGCCCTGCAGAATCGAAAGGAAGAGTAAGGAACACATAGACATTTCCAGAAAAATAGTTCTGTTGTGAATTCTACCGTGAAGTAGTCTGAAAGAACCAGATATGGACCCTACCAAGGTGGTTTACTCTGGACATAGTCTTCCACACAGTTCACCGGTCCTTGGCAATTCAGATATGGAGAATAAACAAAAGTCACTTGCAGAGAGCTTCCTGTATGCTACGAGACACACCAGAAGTTCCAAAGCTTCAACTTGAACCTTAGTACAAATCTAACATGCTTCATATTTGCCTTGGTGTGGATTATTCTATTTTTATTCCTATTTCAAACTGATTATCTCTAGTGTTCACAACAGACTACATGGTTTGTGTTAGGTATAAAAACACAGGTCAATTTAAACAAAATTCCTTTCTAATTAATACCTACTAGGGAAAATGTGAAAACAGCCTCAGATACGCTCTAAAGAAGAAACTTGCACTTCTGACTTATTGATTATAAATGATTTCGCAAATTCAAGAAAATGGGAAACCTGTAGGGAAAATAATTACAGAAAACTTTACAGATGCATTATAAACTGGTTTCAAACCGAGTCATCTCCAAGTAAAAGCAGGATTGCTGTACTTTGTTAAGGTGACACAATGATCCACAGATATGTAAATGACATCACTTTGAAAGTGACATCACTAATTTAGACCGGCCCCAAGTTAACTTGACTTTTAAAGCCAGAGGTGTCAAAACGAAAAGGAAGTGGTCTGTCCTACGCACCTCACAGGGCTGCCAAGAACTTGTAAACAGTAAAATTTGTCTTCAAAGGCACCTCTTGATGAACATCAGAAATACTATTAATATGAATTTTTTAAAATATCACATTTTTTCCAAGTCTACAAAATCAGGTTTCACGCCCTTATCATCACAAACACACTGTAAAAGCAAAAACCACCCAGTGTCCCGCTCACCCTGCCACGTCTCAGCTCTGCAGCCCTCGGACATGTCTGGTTTGCCACCGTGGGGGCATTCGGAGTCTCCTGAGCCCTGGCTTAGTGGGCTTTCACACAGAAATCATCAGCCTTAGCACACACGTCTGGCTACGCCATAGAAATACCGAGCGGCCACCTCGTTGCCAATACCTTTGGTTTAAATGCAGACAAACTCTTTCCCAACACGAGTTTCTGAGGACCTCAAATGGGAGCATTTTCAAATTCTTCTGTACAAGGAAGACAAAGTTGGTTCGAATGGAAATGTGAACCTGTTCCCCACTGCTCTCAGATTTCTAATCAGAACACTTAAAATGCAGGCCTCTTATGTGGCTAAGCCTCACAGCCATGTTCCTTTGAGCATCTTCCACAGACGGGAGGCCACAAGCCTTGGTGACCAGTACACGATCTCATTTGAGGTCATGACTAAGGACTAGTCATCTTACTGCCATCGCCACACACTGTCATCGGTACACACTGCCATCGTCACACACTGCCACCATCGGAGACGACTTACGGAAGTACTTCAGGGTCTCTTCAATTTGCTCGGTTGTGAGGTCAATGTTGGCATCTGGAGAAATGAGGGGTGTGTGGAGCCAGTCGTCGTGGTCATAACCGTAGATGGTGTCGGCTCTTAACTTATAATGGGGCAGCTGCTCTTCCAGCAGGCTAATGATCTCGACTTCCGGAAGATCAGTGCTGTTGCACACGTCTAGAGGGAAGAAGACGGAGAAATCAGAGCCCAGATCTGCTTACGCCCTTGCTGCTGCTGGTGAGTAACCCTGTGCCCACAGCAGGCATCTTCATCTACTCACCCCCAGCGTGGAGAGACCAGATGAGACCACATCAAGGTTCTTTTTCCCATCTAAACCCTGTTCTCTTCTATTGTGCACGCTGACTGCCAAGACCTACCTGACACCATTCCTGCTGTTTTAGCCATCCACTTCCGGTGAAGTGACCCCAAAGTTCCCGTGCTTTCACCATCGGGGCTAAGTCCTCCTCTCCAAACCTTTCTCTGGCCATTCTCTCTCAATCACCGTCCACTGAAGCCGAACCAATTACAATTTCACCAACATGCCCAATTTCTTTTTGCCGCCCTTTTACCACTCAAGCCGTCCCTTCCATGTAGGATTTTGCTTTAATTTAGTCATTCGTCTGTTCATCCACCTATAATTCCTCCCATCCATCCATCCATCCATCCATCCAAATCCATCCTGAGTGCCAGAGGCACAGGTGACACAATGGTAAACACAACAGCCCTGGTCCTGCCTTTGCAAAGCTGGTGTCTCATGGGGCTTCCCCCCCATTACGCCAGCAGATGCCATGCCAGGCACAGCTTAATACCATGTCTCCCCGACATACTGGTGTTTAATTCTGCTCCGAGCAGAATTAATATGTCTTTCTGCCTCTATACAGTCTGCCCTCCGTATCCACAGGTTCTGCATCCACGAATTCAACCAACCACGGATCAAAAATATTAGGAAAAAAAAGTCCCACTGCTGCTGGCATGCATTCCGCAGTTCAGCCTACGCCGGCTGCATCTGTACAGAACGAGGGCAGACGGTTTTTTCTTCGTCATTATTTCCTAAACAATACAGGATAACAACAACGTCCATAGGACTGATGCGGTGTTGGGTATCCTAAGTGGTCTAGAGATGACTTGAAGCATACAGGAGGATGTGTGCAGGTTATATACGATTTACTGCGCTATCTGATACAAGGGACTTGAGCATCTGCAAATGGTATCTGAGGTGGCCCTAGGACCAAAAGCCCCCGGATACCAAAGGGTGAGCGCGTGCACGTAGCATTCGGTCAGGACTTCCGTCGCGGCCGTTCCTCGGTTCTGTCTTCTAGGCATTTCAGTATCTGACTCATCCCCCTGTGAGATGGCGAACCTCTCACATTCGTCACTTCGTCACAGCCGACCTCTCGCATCGTCACATTCCGTACACGGGCATCCTCAAATCCACCACCGAACCCTGCGCATTCCTGGCCCGGAGTGTGCTTAGGGGCCCCGTGACGGTGCCGTGACAGCGATCCGACCCGCACGAAGCACACGAGGGCCGGCAGGCCTTTTCGTTAAATCGTGAACAGAGCAGCAGGGCAAACGCACCCAGGACAAGAACCGGTCGGTCTCACGCAATTTCTCCACCCCTACGAGGACTGAAAGAACACCAGAGGGTAGTGCGGAGGGCAGAGGGGGCAGGGGGAAGGTACAAGGGGCAACGGGGGTCGGATAAGTGGTGACAGAAAGAAACCTAACTATGGCAGGTGAACGCGCAGTGTAAACATATACACGCCTTACTGTTAAAGGGTACGGCTGACACTTACTGGATTTCGTTAACCAATGTCATCATAAAAAAATCAATTAATTAAAAAAATGAATAACATAAATGCTAATGAGTGAGCGTTAATTAGCTGTCAACAGTTCTGACATGAGTCCCTGCACCGGCCCATGTCACTGAAAGTGCTCAGGACCCGTGAGTAGCGGTAGGTTTGTCAACACAGAAAAACCCAGGCGCCAAGGGGCACAGAGCTGGACAAGAGAGACGAGTTAACGGGGTGTTTTGGTCCAGCAATGAGTCTTGGAGGAGAAAAACCACTCAAAAGATAAGGGTACAAGCGCGGGGCGGGGGTGGGTGTCGGTTCTTAAGAAGGCTGTTGCACCGCATTCCTGCCTGGAAGCAGGGAACGCGGGTGGAGGATCGAGGAGGAGGACAGAGCTTGGGATTCAGTCCCGGGTCCGTCTCCGAAGGCATGAGAAAGGGCGGAGGGAAAATCAAACACTCTCAGGGTAAATAAAACCCAACAGCAAGGGGAAATACAGAGGAGCTGCTGGCAAGAGATCAAAACTATGGGTGTTTCTAAAAGCTCGTATCGAATTGAAGGAGAGAGGCCCGGCCCTAAGCACACACCGAGGAGATGAGGGGTGCAAAGGCCGAGTGAGTCTCAGGGTGCTCCAGGCTAGGGGGCCGCTGGCGGAGAGCCGTGAGGGCCTACGGTGGGGACCGGTGCAGGACGAAAGCGGGCACAGCAGGGGGGATCGGTCCCTTTGCGTCCCTCTCCCGTGGAACCCGGGCAAAGAAGGCAGCAGGGCCCCTGCAGGGAGGCCGAACGTGGAGACACCTGTGCCCAGAAAACAGCTGTCCAGACTGACGGAAATCCCCCAGTGCAATGAGAAGACCACACAGCAGGCGAAAAATAGACGCCATCGCAGGTAAAGAGGACATTCAGTGACCCTCCGGGCAGGACCCCGGCGGAGCCACCCGTGGCTGCCCCTCCCGCCTCCGACACCCCACCCCCTACCACCCCTCCTCGCTCAATCCAACACGCAAAGCCTCCTTGTAGACAGTTAGGATTCTGGGAGTCAGCTCGTTGTTTCGGGTGCTAAGGAAAGAGTCTGAGCAGCAAGTGAAGACCTTGGGACTTTAACTCAGAGCATTAGGGAAGCTCTTTAACCCTGGAAGCGGGGCCAGGAGCAGAAGCATCGGGTTTAAGCCTAACGTGGGGAATGTCACGGCAAGCGCACTTGGCATCTCGGCCGACTGAAAACCACACCAGTGCCACTCTGCCGCTCTGCAAAGGTCTGTCGGGGACAGAAGTCATGTCCTCCCCCGGGCCAGAGCCAACGGCCCAGCTCAAGACAGAAGACAAGAAGACACCTCCTCTTTCTTCTGCTCTCCCCATAACAACAAAACACCACTCGAAAGGCTCAGGACGGGCCCACAACTAAGCAAACACTTCTCCCCCTCACAATCAAGTGAAAGTAAGTTCCCACGAAGCTCCTCGCGGGAGGAGGCCTCACGGCTAGAAAAGGGCTGGCACCTGACGGAGGGGACACGGGGTCAAAGAGGGCTGACGCCAGCGGGCAGCACCGCTCGGCTAAACACAGGTGTGCCCCCCAGAGGGCAGAGCCAGCTGTCCCAGGGGCACAGACAGGGACCAACACGCTCCTACATGACACACCCGCACGGCAGGCTGAAATCTGGTGTCACTGCTGTTTGGTGGTGGGGAAGGCTACAGTGCACCGCCCCCCCTCCAAAAAATAAAAAAATCCCTTCTAAGAATAACATGTCACTAGCGAGCGCACTGGCAGCTGCTCAAACGCCGAGGCTTGGCCTGTCCTTCCACGTTACCAGGGCTGAAGGTCAACCTATTTACAGTGTGGCTCCTTGTGCCCGAGAGATACCATTTTCCTTAAAACAGATGATGACCAGCGGAGATAAAGTATCAAAAGGTGAAGCTGTGCCAAAACGCCTTTTTAAAAACTGTATATTTGATTTTTCTGTACTGTGACCAGCTACATAAACACCAGCAAGTTTTCGGCTGCCTAGAAGGCCCAAAGTAATAAGGACACTGGAAAGGATTATAGAGACCACCCAGGGAGGTCTCCTTGACCCTGGCTGCAGGGCCAGAGGCCTCAGGGACCTCTTGTGAGGGGGACGCTACAACTGGCTCTTGGAGAAGACACATCCAAGGCCTGAGGTTGGGTTAAGCATAACAGGAGAGCCTTCGAGAATGCCCCAGGAATGCTTTCTCCACTCCGGGCACCAAGCCACACACCGACAGAGCGTCTCCTGGCCCTCCCAGCAGCCGGAGATGTAGATAATAATTGCTGCTTTAGAGACAAGGAAGCTGAGGTTCCCGGGGCCTGCGGAATAGCTCGCTGATCAAGGTCACGCGGTGGCTGATCCTGTAGGAGGAACCTCAGCTGTCTGACTGGAGGCTGTGTTCCCGGCTCTGCCCTCTGCTGTCCATCTCCAGGGCGGGCACACCAGATAGGCTGGGGGATTCCCAGGATATTCTGGGCAGGAGGTTTCTCTTCTAAACAGGTAGAAGACTTCGTCAAGTGCGTTAGGGATGTTCCATCTCACACTGACAAAGGAAGCGGGTGTCGAAACGATGGTCCCTTCTAGAGCACAGGAAGCAGAGCCAAGCACAGAAGAAACTTTTCTGCAGAACCACGGGGACAGCCCTGTCCCCTCCCCTGGAGCTTCATGGTTTAAAAAGACACCGCTGGCCCAACCCGGAGGAAAGGAGCCCTTCACGCGGCCGATTGTCATTCTCTGAGCTGCAACTCTCATCACTAACAATCTGTAAAAATTTGTTTCTGGGTTAGTCTCGAATGAAGGGCATCGGCCTCCTGACAGAACCCGGACCCCAACAGGTCCACGGCTTTGGGGAGATCTGCAGAAATGACAGCCCAGGATGCAGTGACCCGCGGCCCGTCCAGCCATCAAAAGGCCAGGCCCGCCCAGGCGGTCAGGGGGGACCCACCCTCAGCATCTCCCTGTTCCGCCACCACTACCACGGTTGCTGGCCAGGGTACTGCCGGCCCCACCTGTGGAAAGGTGCTTTTTAAATCACCATATTGCCCTGCTTTAAACAACTTCCCGTTCTCCATAAAGCGTTTCATGATTCAGCCCACACCTTCCTAGGATACAGGCCCCTGGACAGAGATTTCCCGACATCTGATTTCCGCTTCCTCCTTTTGGTGATGTAACCCCCAAGGTGTGGCCAGGCACACGGTCACCCAGCTCAAAATGACCGTTCCCGGCTTTCCTTGTAATCAGGTGTGTCCACAGGCCTGGTTAACGGGATGTGAACAAAACTCCCCAGTCACGCCCTTTCCATCTGGGGGACCGCGGAGATGGGGCTGCCGTCCAAGGAAAGGCAACGACCGGGGGCTGACCGGAGCACCCTTGGGTGCCTGGAACACGCGGGCGGGGCGCAGCGCTCCTAGGCCACCTTCCACTTGGCCTATTAAGAAAGAAAGAAACATCTGCCTTCTTGAAGCCACTATTATCTTGGTCTCTGTTAACGCAAGCGAGACCCAAACAGCCTTTCTCATCAAGCTCGGCCTCTGCCATTTTCTCCAACACCTCTTCTGTTGGATATGCCGACTTCTTCCTGGAGGCCAAACACACTTTTGCAGAAATCTTGGGGTTTTTGGACACCAGTCGTTCTAGCTGCCTAGAATGCCCTTCGCCGCCCAGCAAACTCCCATTTCGAAATATCGCTCAAATGTCCCCCTGTATGTCAAGCGACCCTTGCCCTCTGTCCTGTGGCTCTGTCTTTAGAACATAGCTTATTTCATGACGATGTCATAAATGTTTTCTGTGGCCTTGTCTCCACCAAACGTGAGCCCCAGAGAAGGCGCTCTGAATCACCCACCTGGGTGACAGGAAGTGCGAGCGTTGCATGAATCATGGAATGAAGGGAGGGAAGAATCGGCGATGGGTGCGGGTCTGGTCTGCCGACCCCCTGCCCGCCCAGGACGGGCGAACACCAGCCTTCCGCTGCGGGGGAGGTGGTGCGATCTGGCCCCTCTCACCATCGCCCTAGGTCTTCGTCCAGCATGGAGGAAAGTTCCAGAGGAAGGTGCAAGTCCCCTTAACCACTTGGCAAACGCTGATCCAATCCACTGCCCAGCATTCTTATGGCACTAATCTAGAAGCAAAACACAATGAGTCTCTCCACCTCTTCAGGGCCGTGCCATTTCTTGGGTTTCCTCCAAGGCAAAGGTTTGGAGCAGGTCCCTCTATGGAGGATGAGAGCTTCACTTTGGGCTGCGTAGGAGGTGGGAGAGGGTGCTGGAGGCTGCTCAGCGTCTGGAGTATCTGGAGCTATAGATTCAGCTGTGTCCACGCTGTGCCTGACTGGGGCTAGAAACACCCCCCGACAGGGGCCAGAAGGAGGCCCTTCCGAGAATTTGCACTGACACACAGGTTGTGACGTGTCAACTTCATGAAACCTGCCAGCGCCCAAGACGATGCTTACCGTTTACAGCAGAAACGGTAGCTCTAACTTAGTGTTCGGCATTTAAAAATCAGAGAATCTCATGTAAAACTACAGATTTCTGGCCTCCAGGCAGAAGCCAGCACGTCTAGGACCATGCAGTTCCAAGCTCTGAGGGGCGACTGATCCCGGATGGGGTGGATTTTCTGGACCCCGTAGAGCAGAGAGAGCCTCAGGGCTGCAAAGGGGCACAGTGTGCAGAAGAGCCATCCTGGATGCTCTTAAACAGTCACCGGGGCCCCCAGAGATCCTGGGGAGAACAGCAGGGAAGAGGGAAGTCTGAAAAAGGGAAAAGGCAGTGCTGGACAGAGAGGGAAACTTAGTGAGAGAAAACTCTGGCAAAAAGCAGCGGGAGAGGGGAAGAGAAGAGCAGGGAGGAAAGAGGAAAATCAGGGCAGACGGACCGCAAGGCACCACGGCACCACGGCTGCCACCTGCTGGCGGGTGCGAGGCCCTGCGTGCAGCGAGAACACGGGGCTGCTGACAGAGGGGATGCGACTTCACCCTCTCACTCCAGGAAGTCACATCGTGGTCTGTCCGGGACTCAGTCTCTTCACCTGCAGAACAAAAGGAGAAGGCTGCAGAAAAGCTCTCTTCTTACCCTAAATGTCTCTTAGTGGCCAGAACAGGGGCCGAGTCTGGGGACAGCCTCGCCACTCACAGCACATCCTGCTCCACCGAGAAGGCCCCGGGGGGCCCTGGATGTGCCAACTTCTTCCGAGGCCAGGGATCCGTATTTTTACATGAGAGTCTCTGATTTTTAAATGTTGAACGTTCGTTTAGAATTTTTTTTTTTTTTAAACATCCGAGGGCCAAATTAAACACATGTGCCTCCAGTTTGCACGCCGAGATTTCCCATCCTGGTTTCTCACTCTGTGTCTCGGGAGAATGTTCCAGATTATGCTAAAGCTGACAATCAAAGAACAAAAGGAACCTGAATTCATCAAAACCAGACGTCGTCCAAAACCCCATCTTTCTCCTATTTCTTCCTCCCCGTCTCAACATGACCCCATTTCTTCACCCAGCAAGTTTCTACTTGGCCACCAGGGCAGTGGATCAGAAGCAAGACCCCAGGTCTGTGCTTGAGGAAGTTCTGGCCGGAGGTGGTGAGCGCCTCTCGTCACCCACCGCACCTGGCAGTGACTGCAAACCCATGGCCAAGGTGCGAAGACACCGCAAGACGACCCCTCTCCACTCTGCAAACCATTCTGTACAGGCTCGGAGACAATTCCTTTTTTTCAAAATTATTAGGCTTAAAGGGCACAGACTCAAAGACTCACCCATAGACCATGCTGGTGCTGGTGACACACATGGTACTTTGCAACTGGTGCCTGAAAGACATCCTTCTAGAAAATTCCCCTAACCACGGGGTCACAGAATTTAGAGCCTTACCTAAGCATCCCCAGGGAGCTCAGTGTTAGCAATTACTCTCTATGCCACAGAAGTTGTGACTTTACATGCCATGAAGGGACCATTAGAACTAAAAGTTACTGGCTCGACCACCTCATTTAATGGAAGAAGACGCCGTACTCAGAGAAGCTGAGGAGGTGGCCACAGGTCACAGAGCAGCCAGCAACAGACCCAGGACTGGGCCATGGCCTGCTGCTCCACCCATCACAGGAGAGGTCTCAAGAAGTGGCAGTGCCAACCTGGGCGCCGAGTGCTTCTCCACTGTTTACCCAGAACCCTGCCCGGCGCCCAGCAAGTGCTCAATAAACATCTCCTGAATGCTGCAAAGTGCATGAATCTCCTGCATTTCATGGCTCTCACTCACCAGCAGGGGGTGGAGGTCGAGCTATCCAGAAACACGGTTTACAGTCCAGGACCCAAGGTCCCGAAGGTTAGTGAGGCGCCCAAGTCACCGCCAGTGAGTGGCTGGGCGGGAGTCCACACCTGCCGGCTTCCTCCCAACCCTGACCCACACATGACTGGCTCCTTCCGAGGATGCCCCAGAGAAGAAACCTGCAAGAAAACATTTTTCCTCCTTTCGCTAATTTTAGGCATTTTAGCAGAACTATGGACCCTCTCCGAGGCTGTGCGTGGGGGTGACAATGCCAGCGCACTGCAAACCCCCGCTTCTCTCAGAGGTGTGTCTGGGTGGCCCCGAAGCCCCGCCCTCAGACTGCTGGCCCCGGATCTGTGGGTCTCGCTTTTATACCCAGTCCCCTGAGAGGTACTTGCACACTGACCTTTCAGAGCTGCCCATCAGCCCCCTGGGGTTTTACTTAACTAAATGTGCTTTCTTAATAATAATAATAAAAAAAAATCAGTAAGTGAGGCTTGTGGCTTAACACTCGAACAGTATGTCCATCCCTCGGCTCAATTCCTCATGTGCCACCTCCCAGCTCATATCCCAGCCCCAAAGAGACAGGCACAGCCTCTGTTCTCTTCCTTTTCTGCTTCGCACACCCCCACGGCCTCCCCACGACCAGGGACCCCTTCACTTGCTTGTAAGCCATAAACGGAGGGGGTCTCCAGGCAAGGGACGGCGAAGCAGAGAAACAGAAGCAAAGGCCATCGAAACCACGCTGCAGAGACAGAAACGAAAGCCGACACTGGGGAGTCCTCCGGAACGGCGGTGGCCTTAACTGCCACCAGAAGTAACTCTTTCTAAGAAAAAGGATAAACAGCTACACCAGTTCAATGCCCCAGAGACTAGGTGTCAGGTTCCGAGCTATCACTTTATCACCCACGAACACCAGCTCCGACGATACATACCGGGCAGGAAACGGCCACCCGCTCAGCAGCCCCGTACACAAGCAGGGTCTCTGACACGAGGCTAAAGTGCAAGCTTGTGCAAGCGAGTGTGGCAGAGTCCACTTGGACGCGCAGGGGTATTGTGCAACAAGAAACGGCAAGGAGAGGCAGGACAAAGCGAGGGCCCCAGAATGTCAAAACCGAACTCAGTGTGTTTCAGAAACAGCGACTCCCACGGGCTTTGTACCGGATCTACCAAGGCAGCTGATACTAGGTTACAGGTTAGAGGGATTCAGATCCTAAGACATGCAGCTAGGACTGTACAGGCATTTATTCCATTTTAAAATGGAAAATGAATGGGTGTAAGTCCAGCTCAGAGTTAAACCTCCAAAAAACACCCCCAAACTGGGACGTGTTACTGTTGATTTGCATTTGTTTTATTAAGAGATAAACATTGCCTACCTCTCTGCGATCATCAGCTGACTTCCTCCTTTTCTTTAAACCTCCTTGTGTGCGTGCACACGTACACACACACACACACACGCAGACACACACGCATGTGCTCACCACCTCTTCCCGCCTGGGGCTCTGTGCCCCCCACCCACGCGGCTCCTTCCTGTTCCCAAGCCTTTGCTCATGCCGGGCTTCCTGCCACAAACACTTCTCCTTTCCTTCACCCGTCAACCACCCCTCTGCCCTCAGATCCCAGACAGCGGAACTTCCTCAGGGCCACCTTTCTGGAACACCTGGGCCAAGGCAAAGCCTCAAAGGTATCCTCTCTCTTGGCCCCCCAGCATTTTCTACCAACCACAGTTTGTAGTCCCGGATTCGGTGAGCACCAGCTGCCTCTTCCGCTGGACTAGGGCTCCAGGAGGAGAAGACGGGGTCTGCTCAGGGTACAGAGCAGATAATAAATGCTGCAGAATCAAGGGGGGCATGAATCTGGTTCTTAACAGGCACCTCTTGCGCTGGGGAGACCAACCCCCCCCCCCACAAACACCACACAGAGAGGCGAAGGCTTCTGCGGGAGGCCTGGGGCTTTCACCGAAATGACACCTCTCATCACACATTGCACGAGGTGAGGCCTGCTGTTCTCTCTTCTGCTCTAAAATAACCTCCCTGGGCCTCAAAGGCCTGCCTGTCAAACGGCAGGGCTTACACCCCACCTGTAAGAGGCAAGGGCTGAGCCAGACAAATTGTAACATGGGATCCTGGACTGGATCTTGAACCAGGAAAATAGTTTAGGTTTGTTTCTCTTTTGCTATTTGTTTCTCTTTTGCTACAATGCCGTGATTCTCACTGGTTTTGCCCTGTAAGGGGCATCTGACAATATCTGAAGACATTTTTAGTCCCCACGACGAGGAGGGGGTGCTACTGGCACCCAGCGGGTAGAAGCCAGGGATGCTGCTAAACATCCTACGGTATACAGAACAATCCCTGTGACAAAGAATGATCAGATTTACAATGTCACCAGGGCTAGAGCTGAGAAACTCTGCTTCCGAGGACATCGGTGGGACAACCGACAAAATCTGAATAAGGACTGTGCTTTAGATAATAGACCTGTGTCCATGTCAGTTTCCTGATTTTGAAAATTACACTATGGTTATACAAGGGCAAGTTCTTGTTTTTAAGAACTATCCCCTGATCAAGATGTCTGCAATTTACTCACAAAAGATGACGGTAAGGAGAGAGAAATGATCAAACAAATGTGGTAAAATGTTATTAAACATTTGGGAAATTTGAGTTGTACGAGATTTGCGACATATCTCTAAGTTTAAAATTTATTCGAAGTTTAAACATTAACAATATTTTGCAACAAAACAAGTCAAGAGGTTGGTGCCAATCAACCTGCTGGTTCGTACTTCCATTACTTCACAGACATGGGATCGGAATCCGCAGAGCACTTCACGGGTAAGCTTGCCATGGATAGAGGAGGAAGAGGAAGAAAAAAGTCTGAAAGTCATTAATTCCAAAACCACTTTAAAAATCTCATTTGCTTCCTTCACTTTTATTTCTCTCTCCTCCATATGCACCTTGGAATAACCACTGATTATATTATCAATACGTCACAGACATATTGGCAATAAATTCTGATCCGCCTCCTTTTTGAAGGCTGCATAGTATTCCATTTTTGGTATTTATTACAATTCGGTGGCCCAATCACTTATCTACAAACATTTCACACTTTTGTGATTAAAGAAGACTGAGATAAATATCCTTCTTTACTGAATCTCTTCAAACGTGTCCAATTGTTCTCTTACAATTCATAAAACTGAAATTAGAGTGAAAGATTTATATTACTATCACCAAACTGACTTCGAGATCGGCATACCAATTCATACCCCACAGATCATACAAGAATTTCTCACTATATCGTTTTATTAAACTTTTTCAGTTTTGCCAATCGGACAGACAACCATTGGTATCTTGCTTGATATTATTTGAATAATTTTATTTTTATGAATGATAAAATTGTATCTTACTATTTGCACTTATTTCTTAATTTAATACTGAACATCTTCATCGACATATTGGCCATTTCTTTTACAGATTGATTATACGCGTCCTTTTTCTTGTTTATCTCTGGAGCTACTCGACTCATTATTGATCCATAACGAAGCTTTATATTAACCCTTTATCTACCAAATCTATTGCCATTATCTTCCCCAGCTTATCACTTGACATGCAGCCCTACTCATGGGTCATATTTTCCCCACAGAGTAGAAAGTAAGACTTCCTACTACAAGCTCATATGCCATTGGTAAGGAGGGGAGGGATGTCATTGTGACATGGACATCGTTTTGACTCACGTACAATTACTCCCAGGCAAGGGGAGTCAAATAGGGGAATAACTTTAAACTTCATCAGAAAGGAAAAGCCCTTTGGCTTTTGTACTGTGCAGGACGGAGCCCTTTCAGCCTTAAAGAATTTTAAAATAAACTCAGCAGGTGGGGCCATCCCTGGGAGGTGCGCCCCAGCCTTGCATGGCTCCTGGTTTGCTAAGGCGACACTTTCTCCTGTACCCACCTTAACTGGAATCCCCCGAGGCTTAAAGCCCCCTCCCCCTGCATGCCTCACAGCCTTTCCCCTGCAACATTTGTGTGGCCACAGGGAACAGAGCCTGGAGTTAAAGTCACATCATCTCCCAATGTACGGTTTTCGTTAGTGTCCTGGCTACAAAGTGGTATAACTCCTGTTATTTCGATTTTTCAGAACACGAGTTTTTCAGGACCAAATACACTGTGTTATAGCAAGAATGCCCATATAAAGTTCAACTGCTGTATAGTCAAACTGATTCATCTTCATATTCCAGCCTTTATGTCATGCTCAGGATGGCCTCTGCCATCTCAAGGTTATTAAAATATCCAGCAACATTTACCTCTGGCATTTTTATGTCTGCAATCCTGACATTATATCTCTGAATCATCTGGATGTTACTGGGTGTGAAGGAGTTTTGTAAGAATCCAGTCGTACTTTTTATAATAACAACCAACAGCGATAACAACGCAAACATTTATGCCCTGCTTCCAACTCCGCCAAGCATTTATGCCCACTAACTCGTTTAATTCTAAGAGTGGAGCTCTCAGAGCGGAGAATATTACCATCCCTGTTTCACTTAAGGAGAAACTAAGGCACAGAGAGGCTGAATAACTGGACCATACCGCACATAGCTAGTAAGCACTGGACCTGGCTTCCTAACTCAGTCTGGACCCAGTGGCCACAGCTGTACCCACCACCCATGCTGCCTCTGGCCCACAATACCCTGGTCTCATGGATGACATAATTCCTCCTCAGAACTCTCCTTTCTCTAAATTTTCCTCCTATTCCCAACTTCTACTCTCTTGAGTGCTTTGAGTCCTTTCCTGAGACACAGCACACAGCTAGAGCTTCACTGTTTGACCCATTCTGAGACTCTCTCTTCACACAGGAGCCTCTGGTCATATCAGACGTGACTGATCTTGTTTCCGTGGCGCCTCCTGGCTGTTCCATTTTCTCGAGGTGTCACTGCTTGGCAGCCGTTTGTTTTGCAGAACATTCCAGATTTCTTTTTCTTCTAGTGATTTCGGACAGAGCTTCCTCAAGCAGTGCTGAACATGGAAGGTTCCAGGCAGTGTCCAGAATGGCCTCTAGCTATGTGCTATCATCACTACTTAGCCCTCGTGCTATGCAAATAACATCGTTTTCTTGTGTGGCTCATAATGTGCAAGATGAGGGAACACTGATTTCAAAGGTCCGTGTCAGAGCTTTGATTCTGGTCACAGAGGCACGGTAGGCACTGCTAGTGACTCCCTACTTTTCCATACTCTTCCACTTTCCTTCGTATCAAAGTTCTAAGCCTCCTGGGATGATCACATTTCTGCAGCAATGTGTGCAGAAATGTCATCATCCCAGAATGGGGCTGCGTTCTGGCCAGTGAGATACCAGCAGTAGACTGTGAGGCTTTTCCAAAGGCTGCCTTTCAACAGCTTGGAACTTGAACACGATGGCTGGAGCTTCAGCAGCCTTTTTAGACCATGAGGCGACCTTAAGGATGAAAACCACAGCTAGTGGAACTGAAGGACAGAGGAGCCCGGGCCCCCGAGGGCAGCAGGGCTGCACCCACACTGCAGAGCCTCCCTCTGAACCTCTTTTCTGTGAGAGAAAAATCAGTTCTGTGACGTGAAGAAACTGTTCTATGCAGCCAAACCTAATCCTTACTGATACAGGTAGCGATCTTTAAATTATTAGGAAGTTAATCTACAGTTCTCTCATTATCCATAGCAAAAACGGGATAACTTACTTATACTTCATCTCACAATCTCTCTTGGCTTTTCTTGCTCCACTAAGGAGGGAGTTTAGATCCAGTTTCCTGTTTTCAAATTATTAATTTTTTACACCTACACTTGCTTTCTATTGTCCAGAAACACTTATACCTAATATTTGTAGTTAGACTCGCTAAGGCTTCGAGGCAGCCTGAGTTCAGGGCCCATCTGTCCACTTCCCCCCAAAGTCAGGGGACAGTGGAAGGCAGTTAGCATCAAGGGGTAAACTTGGAGCTAAAGCGTTAAATGCTAAATCAGGGAAACTTTATTTTATTAATAATAATAAAAAAATTTCGAGAGACAATACCTACTGTGCCTCCAACATTCACAGCAGTCCACTGCCTTATTGTTAATTGAAATTATTTCCCGAACAGGAAATTCTGTTTATAAATGAACAATGGTTACTTTTTCAAAACATCAAATGAGATCACCTAAATATTAAAAGACTTCCAACTCATCAAAAAAAAACAAAACAAAAAAAATTGTTATCTACAGCCAGATAATAAACAGTTAAACAAAACTGATAAAAGAAAGAAAACCTGACATGATTCCATGTTACACAGCCAGGCTTCAAACCAACACAGACATAAATTCGAAAATGCAGACAATTACAAAGGACAACCTCCTACAAAGAAGGATACTAATGAAGAAATATAAAGCTATAATAAAGGAAGAATGTTAAAACTATGTTGAGAGGTGACGTAAGACAATATGCGAGTGTCAGTAGCAATGACAGTCTCTATTATAAGTACATGTGACTAGCACGATGGCCACTTACGAAGGTCCCTCGCTCTGTCCTCATGGGCAACGTCGAGACTTTCAGAGCCAAGGAAAACAAGGGTAGCAGGAACCGAGAGGTGACTTTTTCAAAGCTTATTAAAAATGCAGCCACACTGGAGGAGACGGGAGAAGAATAGGGGGTGACCACTAAAGGGTCTTTTGGGGGTGATAAAAATGTTCCCCAAAATTGACTGAACATTGCACAACCCGGTGAAGATACGAAAAACCATCAAATTATGCACTTTATATGAGGGAATTACATGGTATGTGAATTATATCTCAATGAAGCGGTCATACTCATACACACACACACACACACGCACGCACGCACGCAACCACAAGGAATGTGAAAACGGGGTTGTTGAACACACCTACTTTCTTTAGTAACTTGGCTAAATCTCTGGAAAACAGAAACACCATTCATGAGAGAAAAATCAGAATCCACCAGAAAGGTGACTTGCCTTCCACGTCATCTACTTGGAAAGCCCAAGGAGCTTCTAATACCTTTTCAGACACTGCTCCTGACTACGGGTTAAGCGAAATGAGATTTCATGCTCAGAAACAGTCAGTGTTGGCTGCCGAGGGAACTCAGCAATATGGGGCATCTGTTTACAGCTTAACCGTGCTAAGTGGGTTGGGGTAGTACCGGACTCACCAAGAGCCCTTTGAATGTTTTTGAATTTATCCCAACTGAAAAGGGATATTTCTCTCTTACTGCTAAATTAATATCCTAATCCAGATCAATCCTTGAAGGTCTAGGCCAGGAGTTCACAAACCACGGTCCACAGTGAAATCCAGCCCCTGCCTATTATTATAAATAAAACAGCGGGACCCATACCTAAGGGACTAACGATGGCTGCTTCTGGTTACAACAGTAGAGGTGAAGAGTTGTGACAGAGACCATGTGACCTGCAAATCTAATATATTTACTCTCTGGCCCTTTATGGAAAAATCTGCCAACCCTTGCTCTGGGCCATAAAAGCCTGCATCCTTCCTCTCCCACCCACGCCCGCCCCGATGCTCTAGTCCGGCAGGGCTTAGAGCATAGGCAGAGGGCCTGGAGGTCACTGACGCCATGGACTTTCCTGAAAGCCACCTGTGTGTACCAGCCATTCGAGGTCGCTCCTGTCACCTGAAGATCTTCTAAAATCCAGGCTGTCCACTTGGTGCGCCATTCTCCCTTCACTCTCCACCCTTGCTAAGGGTCACCTGAACGAAATATCATCTCATAACTCTGTGACTTTGAGCCAGGCCATGGACCTTGCTTTGGCAAGTGGAATGCGACTGGACCTAATGTACTGCATGTCCAACCGGAGACTCTGAATGTCCCTGTGTGGCTGAGTTTGTCCTCTTGAGCTCTTGTCCTCTGCCAGCAGAAGTATATGGCCCAGAAACAGCCACTGTCCCTTTAGCCCAAATCCTCCAACAAGAGACAAGTGGCCAGATGATCCTCAGGTGACCCACAACCACGAGCAGGTAATAAACATTGCGGCAGCCACTATGGATTTGGGAGCTGTTTGTTACCCAGCATTTCTCCTTCAAAACCTGACTGATACACACCTAATTTAAATCATGTAAAGTACCACCGCTGATAGCTAGAAGAATAAAGTTCACCACGTGGGACTGAAATCACACTGTCATCAGGATCCCCTATGAAATAGTCTAGGCAAGAAAGACATGACCACATTTGGCTCTCATAACGTGCTAACTTCTAGAATTAGTTCCAGCAAACAGCAGATGAGGTAGAATGAAATAAAAGTAAATGGATCAAGACTGGAGAGAGGATTGAGTTGGGGGCGGGGATTTCTTTTGTTCTGCACAGCTAAAGTTATCTACCTCATCTGTCAGAATCTCCAACCCTTCAATCACTTTCAAAACTAGCAAACCGTAGGCGCCCAGGTATCTGGTCTTAAGAATAAGGCTGCTGCTCCTGTTGCTAGCGCCTCCCTCGCCCACTAGGTGGAGCCGCACGCGCACCTGGACAGGCCCATTCCCTCCCACCTGGTCCTGGGAAGGGAAGCAGAGGGGGCACCAGAAGACTGGCAGGCTCTGCCCCAAACTCAGATTTGCTCCTTCCCATTTCTACTCACCATGAACCCCGCACACAAAAAGAGAGAAACAGCGGTGAAATAACACCGAGCAATGGGATTCGAACCTGCAGTTACAACAACCTGAATTGTCTGTTATAAGCTTTGTTCTATACCAAAATATATATATATATACACACACACACACATACATATACATATATACATATACATATATATGTATGTATGTATATATATCTCATCATCATCATCATCATCTTTTCAACCATTAAGGAGCAAGACCTTTCTTCTCTCCCTCTAAAGAGATTCAGTTTAGCCCCCACACACGTTCTAACAGAGATCAAAAACCAGCCAGGGTTGAAAACCTTCAAGAAAACGAAGATTCGCGTCCTGCCCTGAGCTAGCTCACACGGGGGCTTGAGTTGGCGTGGGTATTCTCTGGCTCCTCCAGCCAGGTCCGTTTTGTTTTCATCCATCTTTTAAAATCCTGGCTCACTTGAGGCTCATGCTGCCCCTTGCTTATGCTCATCTGTCCACTCCTCTGTCCCTCCAGACCTGTGACATCAGGCTCGTGGTCAGCCAGGCTGTTGTCACCACCCCCAAGTTAGACACCACCCAATTCCTCGCCCTCCCAATTCCTGGACCTCCCGCTGCACCTCTGCCAGGCATACCTGGGCTGCCTCTGAAACCTGAGGTTCGGATGCCCTCACCCTGACCATGACCCCAACACTTTGACCCCTCCATTTTGACTCTATCACCCCCTTTCCATCCAGCTGGAATCCCACAGACCTTTGCTTCAACTATCCTCCCCAGACCCTCCACGGACGAAATGCAATTCTGGATGAAACCAACCCTCCCCCTTATTCTTCCCTGAAGCCGGGTTCCCAGAGTTATAGGGGAACTCACAGAGCACACTGAGACTGAGGGAGAGCCCTGGAATGCCGCAGACGCCCATCCTCAGAGGACCTGCCACGCTAGGCACTTAGTGTCCTGCTCAGGCACGTGAGGCGGGCTGGATCAGGTCTGAGACGGCCTCTCAGCGGGGCGGTCAAATAGGATGCAACGGCCTTGCGTGCAGCTCGCAGTGGCCCAGAGGGTGAGCTGCTGGTTCTCTGTGTGGTCTCGCTCCCTCCTTCTCCCCCTCTCCCCCAGGGGTCGGTTCCCTCCCCTCCAGACGCACAGACCCCAGGCCTCCCACTTGTCTTCAGTTCCTCTCCCTTCCCACTCAGAATGCAGAAAGAATGAGGTGGGGGAAGGAAGGGAAGAAGTGGGGAGAGGAATAAGGGGGAAAGAGAGTTGGAAAGGAAAGCAAAGTTCTCAGAGATATTCCTCTGGAAACCGAATGCTCACAGGCCCCCGGTGTTGGGGCAGCGGCCAGCATCACTGCCATTAATTAATTAATTAATTAATTATTATTATTTTTATTTTTATTTTAGTATTTTTTATTTTTTTAATTTTAATTTTTTTTTTTTTTAGGCAAGGCAACCTTTGGTTGACCTCACAGATTGCAAGGACCTTGTCAGCTTACGATCCCTTATTTTTTATTTTTTACACCTACAGTGCCTGGTCTTCCTAGCGGGTCTCCCATCCAAGTACTAACCAGGCCTGACCCTGCTTAGCTTCCGAGATCAGATGGGATCGGGCTTGTTCAGGGTGGCATGGCTGCAGACTTAAATTTTATTTTATTTCTATGGTTACATTGGTTAAGAAAATCCAATAAGTTTCAGCTGTACACTTTAACAGTAAAGCGTATATATATTTACATGTCCCATAGTTAAATTTCTTTCTGTCACCACACCTTTGACCCCCTTTACCCCATCTACCTCCCCCTCCTCCCCTCTCTGGTAACCACTAGTCTATAGTTCATGTCCATGAGTCTCTGCTTGTTTGTCCTGTTCATTTGTTGCTTTTAGGTTTATATCCCACATATAAGTGATATCATGTGATTTTCAACTTTTTCTGTCTGGCTTATTTCTCTTAGCATGATTATCTCAAGGCAACTGCAGTTTAAAGTCGGACCCCTGCGGGTCCTCGCAGAGCACAGCACCTCTCAGTGCGGGTCCAGTCTGCTTTCCAGGAGAGAAGTCTGGGAAACTTAGAGACTCCGGTCACTAAAACGCAGCAATCCTCATTTACATGAGGCAGGAGGTATGCCCAGGGGGTGATCCAAAGCGAAGCTCCTCGCTTCCGCTTTCGGAATTCAGAAGCCAAGGTGACAGACAGAGACATGCCAGAAGAGAATGATGGGCAAGTTCTGTATTAGAAGATACCGCTGTAAACTGGGCTGGCTGGGGCAGCTCAACAGAAACTGGGAATTGCGCTGAGTCATAAATAAAAATGAGTTATAAATAGTTACTGAATTCCCTCCATGCACCACTGCACTAGGCACCAAAAAGGAATGACCACCCTGAGCACAACCACCACCCCGAGGCTCTCACTGTTGTGCCCATTTCACAGATGTAGAAACAGGTTCAGAGGCCAGATGACTAGCCCAAGGTCACACCATATGTGCTAATGCCATGAGGCGCAGCTGGACCTCTCTAACCCAAAACAAGCATGCTTTAGGCCCCAAACCCTAAGAAAACACGCTGTCGTCCCTTGGGAACAGTGACAGTCTGTTCAGGCTGAAGTATGGGGGTAGGGTAGATTTCCTGCAAGGGCAAGGTCACAGCACCGTGAGAAAGTGCAGTGGACCAACGTTCATTTATTTCCTCTCTAACCCGATGTATGTCCAATAAGATTTCAACAGAATCAGCAGAGGAGAAGAGCAATATATATGCTTTATTAAAGGGAAGGAGGCAGGAGTTGGCAAAGAACAGAGTTTTACCAGAATAGTTACCTCATGAAAACCTAAGGCGACTGAGATTCCCAGAAGCCAAAGTGTAAAGACACACACACGCCCCTCACACACACACCAGAAAACCTTGTTCTCCAATAAAAAGAAAAAGTATACATAAACAGGAAAACAAACAGTTCTAGCATGAACCTCAAGAGTTTGAGAAATTTTCAAAACAAATAACATAATGAGAAATATCCTTAAAACTATTTTTACAAATGATGAAGCGATGCCAGTCACTTCTATAATCAACGGCCAGTCGTTCGTAAAGCGGAAGCCCTGTTTCAGGTCTCCGAAGATGTTTGAATGGAAAGCACTTCCACTGGACTTCCCACAGAGCTTCAGAGTTTTCTAAGTATTTTCACGAAAACATGTCTCTTGCTCCCCCACCAACAAATCCGTCTTTCCCATCGGGCAAACAAAGAAACAAACTCTGCCTCCCCAACAACTTCAGAAACCCTCGGGGCCGGGCCTGTCGCTCCCTGAGGCCGCACCCCGGGGCCTGCCAGCCGATCCTCCTGCCACTCCCAGCAGAGCAAACTGTACAACCTCTGACAAAGGTGAGCAAAAGAACAAAAAGGAAGAACAACCCCAAAAGGGCCAGGGAGGGGGAAAATGAGAGAAGAGTCATCGGCGAGTAAAAGGTGAGCACCTTTCTGAAACACAGGTGGGAGGGTGTTGATGGGAGAAAGAACAGGATCAGCCTGCGCCCAAAATGTGGAGGGAGGGGGGCCACGGGGTCCAGGATGAGACGGCAAGAGACACAGACGATGCGGAAGGGACGAACAGAAGGGAAACATTAAAACAAGAATGCCCGCTGCTCCTCCAGCACCCTCCGCCTCCTAACCCGGCCACAGGAATCCCAGGGTTTACCTCCAGGCCAAATACAGATAGATGGATGGAGAGAGAGAGAGAGAGAGACAAAAAGGCAGGAAGACAGACGCTAGATGGACAGACAATAGTTAACAACAAAGAAAACTGATTAAGTGAGCACTTACTATGTGCCGAAGGCAACTGAAGTGCTCTGCATGCATTCACTAATAATCCTCACAGCGATTGGGAGAGGCGGGCACGACAATGAGGCCCTCCTTCTCTACAGTTGGTCAAGCATAAATAATAATGATCTGATTTAGAAGTATGGAGGTCAACATAGAAACTTAAGAATTGTCTATCCCAAGTCACCAGAAAAAAAAAAAATCCTCTAGGAAACACCAAAGGATGCTCGACATCCACATGCTGAGAAAAGTAAAAACCGAGACCACCTGCGCTCCTGGTTTCTACACGTCAGTGGGCAAAGAGCAAGATGTTTTCTAATGCCCAGGGCGCACAGGCTGTGGGCCCAGGTGCTTTTCCACACGTTCTGCACAATACAAAAAGCACAACTTCTCTGGCAACACCCAGCCCAACGCCATGTCTCACAAGTGCATTCCTCACATTATTTTTTTGGCTCAAATATGTGGGAACACAGATATCCCCCACAGTCATGTTTGTGTTTGCAAACTACTGGAAACCTACATGGCTATCAACAGGAGATTAAGTCAATCAATTTGGGGTCTTGCATGCAATAAAATACAGCCTGCGAGTCCCGAAGACTAGAAAGGAAGTGACTACGTGACTTCTGAGGCTAAGTCATAAAAGACTCCGGAGTTCCCACTTCGGTCTTACTCTTGCATTACTCACCCTGTGAGAAGCCAGCTGCCACGGCCAAGCCCCAGCCCCAGGCAAGTTTTCATCTTTTTCCAAATAAAAGCTTTATTGAGGTATAATTTACAATCCATAAAATCCATCTTTTAAAGTATACAAGTAGGTTTCAGTATATTCACAGAGTTATACAATCATCGACATTATCCAATTTTAGAGTATCACCCCGAAAAGAAACTGTGCACCCACGAGCAGTCACTCCCCATCCTCCCTGCTCCCAGTCCTCAGCAACTACCAATCGACTTTCCAACTCGATGGATTTGCCTGCTCTGGACATTTCCTATGTGATCTTTTGTGTCCGGCTTCTTTTACTTGGCATGCTGTTTCCAAGGCACATCTATGTTGTGGCATGATTCGGTATGTCATTCCTTTTTACTGCTGGTCAACATCCCATGGTATGGACATACCACATTTTGCTGATCCATTCATCAAGGGATGAATGGGTTGCTGCTACTTTTGGGGAATTATGAATTGTGCTGCTTGGAACACTTACACAAAAGGTTTTGTGTGAACTTATGTTTTCATTACTCTTGGATATTTAACTAGGAGTAGAACTAGTAAGTCACATGGTAACTGCGTGTAAACTTTGGAGGAACTGACAGACAGCTTTCCACAGTGGCAAGCTTTCATCCTACACGCGACATCATGAGACACCCTGAGCCAGAGCCACCCAGCTAAGCTACTCCTAAACTCCTGACCCTCAGAAATATGTGAGACTATAGATGTCTGTTGTTGTAAGCTGCCAAGATTTGGGGAAGTTGGTTACGCACCCAGAGATAACTAAGACATGAGAATTAAATGCAGTTAGATATCGAAGGTACTTAGGACAATGTCAATACACAGTTAAGTGCTCTATCAATGTTAGCCATTATCATCATTTTCAATACCCTCCCACCACAGGGCCTTTGCTCATACTGTTTTCACTGCTTGGAGTGCTCCTTCCCTCCTGTCTCCAACTCTGTCCACTCCTACGTATCCTTCAGGTTTCTGTTACATACTGCTTTCCTATAGGAGCCTTCTTGAAAATGCCACTTCAGAAATCCTCCTTACACAATCTCTTAACATCCTGTGCTTCTATGAATATCAAACAGTTATAGTTAAATAGAAATTTGTGTAACTATTTTTAAGACATTTTGCCTCTTCCGGAATATAAAAGAATCTCAAGCTGGCACACCGCCTTATCCTCTGTATGCACAATGGAAACTGAACAATACCCCTTAAAGGCCAACAACCCACTAGAAAAACATGCAAAGACAAAAACAGGCTGTTTGCAGAAATGAGACCCAGCAGAAAGGAAACACAGATGCATTTATAACTTAAAAGATACAAAATAAACTGAAATATCATTTTTTGTGACTATCTGATTAACCAAGATGAAAAGGATTGATAATGCCCAGAGTTGGCAAGAAACTTAATGGGTAATAGGCACTCAAAGGGCACAGGCATTCTGTAGGGCAGTCTTGCGTGAAGTACATACACCAAATCCTAAATGAACTTTCCCTGTCAGCTGGTACACATGAAGGACACAGACGTGCAAGAATGTTGCTTAGAGGGCTGTTAAAAAGCAAAAACTGGAAACAACTTAAAGCATCCTTCAAGAGAAGACCGCCGAAAACAGTGGTACTTTCTTGGACCCTGAGTGGCTAGTGCGGTTAGCTGTCTTTGTAGCTGCCACCTGACTGCAGGGGCAGAGCCCGACAGCTCATCATTCACCCCAGCGAGGCCACGGCCACACAGCTACAACCGAAACCCAGGTTCTACCATTTTACCTTCTCCTTTACGTTAAGGTAAGGCATAACATTGGTTCTTTTACAATTATGTGTTTAAAGAAACTAGTTATCTATTATTTTTAGAATAACAAAGGAGGAATTACAAAATATGTGTTATACAAAAAGAACATCACGGCTTCTAGGATTGAGAACTGCTGGGTTAAATAAATGAATGACGGCGGGAGACTATGCGGCTATTTTAAAGAATAAGGTAGTATCACAGTCACCGTAATGAAACAACCCACATAATATTGTTAAATTTTTTTAATGCAGGTTCAGGGTATATGATATGGTCCCACTTGTGTGTTGTTTTTTTTTTTAGAAAACAAATTACGTGCATAAATTTTAGTAAAAGAATTTTGTGCGAAAGTTTTCCGAAATGATTTTAAAGTCTGTTAAACCGTATAGATGGCAGAGCAAGAATCACTCTGCATCGACTCTGCTTTGATACAACTTCAAGCTTTCCTGCTTGCACGTGTTACCTTTATCATTTTAAACCCTAGTTAAATGACATTATTAATAAAGAAAAATCCAGAAGGAAGGAGGTTAACTTAAATAGGGCCAGAAAACAACACTGCTGGGTCCGAACCCCAAGGGCCCGTTTGACACGAGATGACAAGCCACTTCTCTCTGTGCCTCCTTACAAGTGTGGGTGACAACGGTACCCACCTGGCAGGGCTGTGCTGGGGCCAGAAGGTGTCCCTGGCACAGTGCTTCACAGCCAGGCACAGAGCAACTGCTCAGTAAGTGTTGGTCGCTGTCAGAATGTGCAATGGCTAATTTTATGTGGCAACTTGACTGGGCTGCAAAGGGCCCAGGCATTTGTCAAACGTGATTCCGGGTGTTTCTGTGAGAAGGTTTTTGAATGATTAACATTTAAATCCATAGACTGAGTAACACAGGTTGCTCTAATGTGGGTGGGCCTCGTCCAATCAGTTGCAGGTCTGAAGAGCATAGTGAGGCCGACCGGCCCACACGCAGAACAGAATGCCTCCTGCCTGACGGCCCCTGTGCTGACATCGGCATTTCCCTGCCTTTGGACTCGAACTGAAACACTGGCTCTTTCTAGGTCACAAGCCTGCTGGCCTTTGGACCTACACCATCTGTTCCCCCAGGGTCTCCAGCTTCTGACTACAGGTCGTGGGACCTGTCAGCCTCCGTAACCATGAGAGCCCATTGCTTCATATAAATCACTTTACATACACTTGTCGGTTGTTTCTCTGGAGAGCCCTGACGAACACAGGATTTATGAAATCTGATTCATTCCAGCTCTAATTACAGTTATAAAATTTCAGTTCGTTATAGTTTCAGTTTGATTTGCTCACCTGTCAATGTTCACACAAGAGCAAGGGTCAGAGATCACAGACCAAGCTCTTCATGGGGCCACGAGTCGCAGCGCCACCAGCGAACCAAGTGGCCAGGGTACATCCGAACCCACCTTCGAGGCCTGATTCTGGCGGCGGCGTACCCCGCACCCTCTCTCAGCAAATCCCTGGAAAGCCCCTACGACAGGATTTGGCTGCTAAGAGCAGAGGCCAACGTCTGGCCCCTTAGCCAGCAACTGCCTCTGAACCCTGGTCTGGTCACAGGGTTCACAGGGTTGGAAACAGCATCCCTGGACAAAGCGCGTGTGCTTCGGAAGTGACGCTCACTCTCATTCTTGCAAATCGAATTAATGTAAAATTCATTACGAAAACTCAGCATCGAAAGGAACACCATTAGGAATGTTATTTGTGCTCTAATGTCCTGCAAAGCACCCCTGATTAATTCTCTAATAAGATTACCCTTTAATTTTATTATAATTTATTATTTGCCAGCTTCCTAAAATGGTTTCAAGTGGGCAAAGATGATCACAAATACATTAAAGACTTGTTTCAAATTCAGAAAGAAACCCAATTAGGAGGAGGATAAAAATGTATCAAGCACCTGAAACTGTAGCCCCCCCAACTGCATGTCAAGAATCTCACTAATATTATAATTTATGTCAAAAACCCTGTGTGATAAATATTCTACTCACTCACCTAATGAAGAACGGAGGGGAAGTGAGATCAGCTGGTAACTTCAAATCATTTGGAGCACGTTTAGTTTAAAGGGAGTGAATGCTTTTGTGGTTTTGCTAAAGATTAAATGTTAGCTCTAGAAATCAGCATAATAGAGCCCCCTCCCACATTAAAATTACAAAAACAAATCAGCTGTTAAATAGGAGATTCCAGTGAGAGAAGGAGCAAAAAACACTTTTAAGTTACAACTTTAGAAAAAAATGATCATGTCCTAGATTCTAATTCACATCTTACACTCTGCGAAAGAAAGGATGTTTCTTTCACTGTTCATTCTTTTCTGTTCCATTTAGCCAAGTAAGTACCATTTAGGTGATAAAGTTTTGATGGAAAACACATTAAAAATTTTATACTGAACAGGAAACTGATAAGCAAGACCTTAAATTTAACTCGTAAAAGAAGTCCATAATATTTTATTTGAGAATATTTTCAGACAATGAATCCTTGAATTTAATGGCTTAAATTAGTGAGAGAAAAGGAACAAATCCTGAATGATGGCCCGGTGAAGACCAGGACAGCTCAGGCAGGACTGCTCCTCGAAGCATCTTTGGAGCCATTGTCACTGGGGTCACTGCTAGTCATTCACGCCTCTGCCCACCTTCAAGGCTCTGGGAGTGAGGCCAGTTGTCCTTGATGCACCCCAGCAAAAAAAGCTGGCCATGAAGAGTTGCTGGCTGAACAGAACTATTGAACAAGCCCACAGGCAATACACACAAACACACATTCATCACGTCTCCATAATCATCTCTCATCCAAAATTCCAGATCTCCTGACCCCTAAAAGTGACCAGACTGGGACGAGAGGAAACTCACACCTCCCAGGAATCCACTGGTGTGTGGCCCAGACAGCAACAGAAAGGACAGACACCAGATGGGTCATCAACAGTCAGACCCTGATCAGCTCAGAGGAAGTGACGAGAAACGCCAGCCCCAGCCCCTCGGAGGGCGAGACAAGCCAGAGCAGAACCAATGAGCGAACTCTCCATCTCTGGATCTCTGGAGTGTGGGGTGGGGGTTGGGGGGAGGGAGGTACAGGGCCAGGCACATTTAGTAAAGAAAGAAAAAAAAGGAACTGAGTACAGAAAAGAGGGAAGGAGACATTGTCTAACCCTGTTCTTTACCTTTTGACAACATCCTTGTCGAGGGAGGCACCAGGCGAGGGTCTAAGAAACCAGGATGAAGACACAGGAGTTGGAGAGGCCAGAGGGGGTCTTAGAGACCCTGTCAGCCCTTGCGAAAAATTTCGAAGGGAAAGGTAGTGAGAATCCAGCAGGCCTGGTGCCGACGCAGACCTGCTGCTCACGGCCCCATGTCACTTGCCTCCTCTGAGCCTGGATGACAGGTGAGGGATGAGCAACCTCCAAGGTCCCTGCGCTCTGCCTATCACGGTTCAATACTGCAGTTTCCCTACCACATGTCCACAGACGACCCGGCAAGCGGAACAGAGCCAGAGAGAAGCGACACCCCGCCCCCCCGCCCCCCCTCCCCACGGTGCTATCTTCTCCTTTCTGGCCACACCACAAAGAACACAAACAGCAGCCACGCAGCAAACACACTTACCACACGAGTTTGTCCGACTAGGCTTGCCTTGGCAGAGTCTTGGCCGCGGCTGGGCCCCCACGGGCTGCCTGACCTGAAACGCCAATGCCATGTGCAGAACTAAGCTCCGAAGGCAATTCAGAGAGAGAAGAGAGTCTTCTCCGTGAGAGCCCAGCCAGGCAGTCGCTGCGCACGGTCACCCGCCCACGCCTTCCTCAGCACTTTTTCTGAGTTTGCTTGTTGGGGCAAATCCTACGATCGTGAGCGGCCCTGGCCGGACAGATGCGTTATGTAACTCCAGGCGACCCGGCAACCTGGGCGCCCTATCGGCTCATCTTGTAAAACCACCCCAAACAGAAAATGACGCACCCGAAAATGTGATATCCCCAGGTTCGGGGGTAAGGGGGACAGGGCTTTGTGATGGGCATTTTGGCTTTGCCTTAAAAATGAAAGAGAACAAAAAGCCTGCTGTTCCCTTCAGCGCCGGGAGCTGGGAGTGCAGCGTCTTTATCGGAGGCTGGATGCCAAGAGGTCTCCCAGGACTGCCCTCGGCAAAGCCCTCGGCAAAGCCCTCGGAGTCCGCCTGCGCCTCCTCGGGGACACCAAGGTACTTTTTCATTTTGTCTCTTCCTTTCAGTGACCGCCGCGCGAGACTTTCCCTGGAGCGTGACTGGCACCGCCTGGCTGCCCGGCACCTTACGTGCAGGGTCCTGCCTGTGTTCCCCTTCCCGTGGACCACGCCGCGGCCAAACGTGACAGTAGCCGCCCCACGGTGCCTCCCAGTAAAGAGCCCCCAGCAGCGACCATGCCCTGCAGGGCCCGAGGCTTCGGCAGTGCACTCTGCCATTCCCGTGCCCTCGGCTGTCACGTTCAGAGAAAGTAAACCTGCTTCGACAGGCTGGGTGTTTCCTGGATTGTGCTGGCACAGACGCCATGAGAATCCCAGGGATTAGTTCACATGTCAGGACCAATGCAGATGCAGTTGGGGCGCTGCCACCTCCAGGAGGCCCTTCTGATCTTCCCTCACCCTCTCAGTTGGGGCGCTGCCACCTCCAGGAGGCCCTTCTGATCTTCCCTCACCCTCTCCCCTCCGAGGCTCAGCCAGGCACCTCCTTGGCGCTCCCCTGTGTGCCCACGCTCGTCACTCATCTGTCTCCCCAGCCCCACTATACTCCTAAGTGGCAAAGAAAACGTGTCCCGGGGTTGTGACCTGGATGCAAGCCCCACCCCTCAGAGCTCAGGGATCTTAGGCAGGATGCTGAACCATCTGTGATTTTGTCTCTTTACCTGTAAAAAAGGGGATGACAGTCCCCGCTTCATGGGGATGCAGTAATTACTAGATATGACAATTTATGCAACAATTTATTCATCCAGCAAATGCTTACCAAGCACCAGTCACAAGCAGGTGCTATTTCCATCACTGGGATTCAGGGGCGCACAAAGTCCTTGCCCTGGGAAGGAGGCGGTTATGTTCAAAGCAAGTGTGGCCGACAAAATACAGACACACAGTAGGTCGCTCGTGGATAAGTCTGGGGAGAAAGATAAAGTGGAACAGGAAGATGGGGGAAGGTAAGGCTTTTTACGTAGGGTGGCCACGTTCCTAACAAAACGCCATTTGGAGAAAGTGAAGAGGGATCATGAGGACATCGGGGGTTAAGGGGATCCAGGTGTCGGGCAACCGCAAGGACAGGGGCCCCGAGGAGGGATGTTCCTGTGTGCCGAAGGATGAGCAAGAAGGCCAGCATGCCTGGAGTGGAGACAGGTCAGACAGGACATGGCGAGCCCCATCACCTAGACCCTCCGTCCTTCCGACGGGAGCCACTGGAGGTCTGGAGCGGAAGAGTCAAACCATCTGACTTTGCATGCAGAAAGCCTCTCTCATGGCTGGGTGGAGAACGAGTTACACGCAGGCAGATGGGGAGGCAGGAGGCCCAAGCAACAACCTGAGTGTGCGATGTAGGTGACCTGGACCAGGGAAGATGCTGCAGAGCTGGTGAGAAACAGTCCAGTCTGGACACACTGTAAATAGGGAACCAACGAGCATCCCAGCAAACTGGGGTATGAAAAAGATACAGAGGTCCTGGATGCCTCCTGGGTTTTTGGCCTGGAAGGATGAAGGTGCCTTCCTTTGTACAGACAGGAAAGACCACAAGGAGCAGGTGGAGGTGGAAACCGGGAGTTCATTTTTTGGCCACGTGAGTCTGAGATGCCTGTCAGGTACCCAAGTGAGAAGGGTGTATGTGGAGTTAGACCGACCCATCTGGCCTTCGGGGTAAGAGTCCGGTCTGAGGACAGGAACAAGAGAGTGGTCAGTGCAGAGGCAGATTTTAACTCCTGGTGACTGGATGAGGTCACCTGGGGGCCGGCAGGGCTGTGCCCCAGGCCCTCTGGCGTCCCTGGGCCTCGGAGGAGAGAAGGGGCAGCCGGTGAATGGGAGAACCAGGAGAGTGGGGACTCGAAGCCCAGGGAGGGCTGAGTTTCCCGGAGAAGGCTGAGGACGGACCCCCTGGACTGAACGAGGCCATCAGTGCTGGGTGAACGGTGGGGTCACAAGCCTGCTTGCACCAAGTGCGGCAGAAAAAAGGGAGAAAAGAAAACAAGAGTCAGCCAGCTGGGGAGCAGAGACGCAGGCACTCCCTGCGGGGAAAGGGGGGCCAGGGAGGGTTCTTTTTAAGAAGGGAGAGATCACAGCACGCTTCCGTGCTAACGGGAAAAATCCATGAGCAAAGGGAAACAGAGGACTCCGCAGAGAGAGGGGAGACGTTGGGACTGTGTCCATCAGGGAGCAGGGGTGGGATTCAGTGTGCACGTTCAGGAAGGGTCACTTGGGGGACCAGGAGCTCAGCACAGGGGTCGAGCACCCAGGCTGGGATCCGGGCCATCGCTAGGACCCTCTGTACCCAGGAGACTCCTGACACACAGGAGGCCCTCAACGCTTAACTGGCGAGATCGAGCGACGCCCAGCTACTGGAAGCCAATACGTGTCATTTAAACTGTCATTAAGCGTTATTTCAAATAGGAGGGTGAAAGCAAACGCTGCAGACAGAAATGAGAACTAGGGCAAACTCCGACAGGAATGCAAGTGGATTCAATTATAATTACGTCCCTGCTGCCGCCCTGCACACCATCCTACGCCAACCCCACTCAGAGCCCTCTCTTGCACTGGCTCCAAGCACCTGTCTCCATGACCTCTCGGGAAAAGGAAACAAGCAAGGGCTGGAGCATGATGACCTTGAGCAGGAGATGTTGCCAGCACACCGGGAGGTGATTCACCCTGATCCCGGGACACGGGAAGGTGTGACTGACACTGGCACCTGCAGGAATTGATGTCCGTGCAAATCTTGACAGTGTACAAAGGGCGCGGCACGTAGCTCTCATTTCTGCACCCCCAACGCCACTGACTGCCATGATACGTTCTTGCGTCTGAAGAGACTGAGCCTCAGAGCATCGCTAGGGCCACGCATGCCGCTCAGGGTTCGATGTTCCCATCTTTAACCATCACAACAACGTTATGAGGCGCTGTCTTCATCTCAGACAGGTTCGGTTCTAGGTGGCCAGTCTCACGATCCGATCCCAAATCTCAGACTCTTCGGTGGTCCCTCCCCACCCCCCATATCCCTCCCCTGGTCCTTGCTCCCTCCCGCCCTCCCTCCCCGGCACCGAAAGGCCCCCGTACCGGTGATGGTGCAGGCATCCCGGTACCCTCTGCAGCTGGGAGCATCTTCCACAGCCTCGCTTACATAGTGCTCCTCAGGGATGCCCGGGCTGCAGGCTAGGACTGCATGGCTGCACACCTCCGAAGGGGGCACAGAGTTGGCCAAAGTGTCGTCGTGCAGAGCTGTGGCGTCCAGCTTGGCAAGTTTCACAGGGAGGTGCCCACTGCCATTGGGGGCCCCACTGCTGGAGTCTGGCACAGTCGGGCAGACGGCCCCCAGGAGGTCTGGCGCGCCAGCAGGGTCTTCTTAACAGGGAATCTACGAGACAATCCAGAGAGAGGAGCATGGTTACTTAGCGTCTGGAAAAGACGGACGAAATATTTAAAAGGGCCCCGAGATGATGTGAGTACAAGCTGCAAATTCTGAAAATTGCTTCCTTTGCGCCAAGGTATTACCAATCGGATTCCTCAGTTTCCATAAAAGGACTGCAGTGAAGCTCCATTCAAATCATCAGGTTTCGATACTGACCAATATATGGAGCACATGGCTTCATTTACTGTCTTGAAACCTGCCTTGGAGCAGCACTAAGTGAATACCCTGGACCACGGCTACAATGATGACCCTGTGCATTTTGTGGAAGACACACGTGGATCTATTTTTATGGGATTCATATGTTTTTATTTGCACATTGAATTAACGTAAGATGCAACGTTTCTCTTAAACCCTTTCAACCACAATACATTCCCAGCTCTCCAGGAACTTTAAGGCATGCCCCTACCTTAAGCTACGGCAAGAAATTAGGGGACCCCCTTTAGGAAAATGATGACAACTACAGACCTTATTCTAAAAAAAAAAAAAAATCTCAGGAAAGCTATTGTTATGTGCAAAGACAACAGAAAGACACTGTCAGATATGCAAAAATCTTAAAGACCTCACACTGGGAAAACGTCCAGGTATTGCGACTGACCAGGCCGACTGACCAGGCCTTGGGGCTCTCACTAAGGTACAGAACTCAGGTGAGGAAGACATTTGCTAAAGTAAGAATGGCAGGGACCAAGCAGGAACACTTAGAATTAACGTCCAGAAAATGTGCATGACTCACGAACCTGGAGCAAATAGCCCAAAAGGAAAAAAAAAAAAAAATGGGCAAAGGATACAAAGATTTTCTCTCATCAAGATCATTTTACCATTCTCCTCACCCCCCCCCCCCGACCAAAATACATGAACGCCAAACAGTTTAAGGAAACTTAATAGTAATCAAAAAATTATCTGTATCAGATTGACAAAGATATAAAAATTATAACAATTTGGCAAGAGTTTTAAGGAACTCATAGTTTTATCCATTACTCGGGGGCGAGGGGCTGGTAATAAATTCAGGGCAGCCTGGCTAAATGAATGTGGCTCTTTGGCCTGAGTAAGCGTGGGCCAAGGTCCCTTATCACAGTGAAATGCTAAGAGCAGCCACAGGCAGATTGAGTCAGTTAAGGTGCAGCCACGGACATGTCAACTATGCAGCTGTGAAAAGGAAGTTTCCGAGCAGGTGTTATTGACACAGAGAGACGTTAGATCAGGGGACTTCGAAGGGTTTTAAAAGCCATTAACACGGAACCCTCACCTAGGCTGTACTTCTGTGCACGCTCCAAGATCCTCATGCAGAAGTTTGAAATACTTCCTCCCCTTGCAAAATGCCATCGATCTACCGAAAACTAGAAAATTGCCATTCAAATAGATGTGGTTCTTTTTTTTTTTTTTTTAAACAAAGGATCTAAAACTGAAGCATTTCTTAAAGAGGACGTCAGGCATGGATTAGACTTTCTTTGTTATCGACTATAAGGTGAGGGCATCGGCCTGAACCCTGGTCACTAACCTTACATCACTACTGCCCTTCCTCCTTTGCTTCAGTTTACAGTTGTTATATAAACTTAGCTCAGAAACATATTGTTTTAAAATAAATAGTTCAAGTAAGTGTAAACACGTCCTAAAAAAAGCCATTGGGGAGACGTCAACAAATGCTCATTCGAGCTTCAAGAGAGAACCGCAAGCAACCGTCTTGAAGTCCAAAGCATACTTTTTATGCGCAACTTGGCAAAGCCTCGAAACCTTGAAAGGGCCCTCCATTAAAACGTAGAAGTACTCCAATTTATTTTCTCATCCCAAACCCATTAAAATAATTACGTACAAAGGTGTGTGCATCCATATGTGTACCACACTTGAGGTACATCATATCCCATGACTGGTGAATTTTAATTCTCACATGACTTATTTTTTTTTTATTGTTATTTTTGGCAAAGCAATAGTTTTGTTTTATTGTGGTAAACACACACACACACACACACATGTACCATTTTTAAGTGTATAGCTCAGTAGTGTTAAGTATATTCATATCATTGAGTGCACAGTTCTTTTCCTCTTGCAAAACTGAAACTCTGTACTCATGAAACAACTCCCCACGTCCCCTCCGGCCGGCTTCGGGCGCCCCCCATTCTCCTTTCTATCTCTGGGACATCACTGCTCTAAGTACCTCATATGAATGGACTCGTACTGCTTTTGTCTTTCTGCGTCTGGCTTATTTTACATAGTAGACCATCCTCGAGGTTCGTCCATATTATAGCATAAATCAGAATTTCGTTCCTTTTTAACGCTTGAATGATACTCCATTGCACTGAGAAGCCCCTCTTGAAGAGAGAAGACCAACCTTTAGCCCATTAAAATCAAGTGAGAAACAACTTAAATTTCTATCAAAAAAAAAAAAAAAAGGCATATCCCAACCACTAAATTCTATCAAACGAGATAATCCACATAGGCAGATACCTCTGTGCCAGGTACATAGCATATCTCAAAATAATCATTGTTGCTGACATTATAATTTCCAGGTCCTTAAACCAGATCCCTTTCTTGGTTCTACCCTAATATGCACGTGCCAGCATTTCTGAACCGATTGGACCGTGAAACCTTTCTCCCCTGGGAGACCTAGTCACGTGGCGTTTATCACGTGGAGGACACTTCGAGAAGAGCTCTCTGTATCTGGCACGACCTGCCTGCCTTCATGGTGTGTGTCCAGGACTCATCCCTCCCGCAAGCTGTGAGCTCCTTGAAGGCGTGGGCTGGTCCCGGCGCCTGTTGGGGCTAAGTAAATACTGCAGAATAAACAACAAGGAACGAAAGGAGGGGTTTCGGGGTTTCGTGACTGAGGATCGCCTGAAGCTACAAGGCTGTGTCGCGGCTTCGGAAACTCAAATGAATACCACCGGCCGCCACCGCCTCTTTCTCGGCTGGGTTCTGTCTCAGTTGGGTACTGTTACCAGACCCACTTTACAGTTGAAGAGAGAAATGCTCAGAGAGCTTCTGTCAGCCTCCAAAGGTCACAGAGCCAGCAAAAGGGGGAATCCTGCTCTGAACTGAGACAGGCGATGGGACCCCAATGCGCGAACGGTTCTTGGCTTATTCTTGGTCGCCTGCCAAGTGTCTCTGGCTGCCCCTCACTTTAATATGTGCGGGCATTTCTGAGGCTCCACACAAGGCTCAAGAACAAAGCAGCAGCAGCCCTGGACGCTCTGTGGCTCCAGCAAACCCTGGCGGACCAAGCAAAAGGCTCCTTTCAGGCAGAGGGAACAAACGAGGCTGAGGCTGAGTGAGGGTGGACGGCCCTGAGCAATGAAAGCGCCTCTGTTCCACTTTCCGAGTTCTGCTGGGAAGCCTGCGGGAAGGAGGGATTCTTCTTAGCAGAGGAGTGAGAAATTCTGCAACCTGGTCCTTTTTTTTTTTTTTTTTTTTCAGCAAAAGAGGTGCCAGGAAAAGAAGTAGGAGAAAAGTACACACAGAGGCTACTTTGCATTCAAGTGAAAGAATCCTCCTGCCTGGAGCCCTGGGCCCTGGGCCCTGAGCCCAGGTCGCCTGCCTCACTCTCCTCAGCCCGTGGTCAATGGTTCCAGGGCCCCAGCTGTCAGAGAGTGCTGGACAGGCTGCTCAAGCTTCTTCCAGTCTGCTGCTGAATTCAACTTTCCTGACAAACTACTTTGTGCAAGTAAGTTCTTACGACCTCCCCCTCCAGCATGGGATTTTTGTGGCTCGGAACTTGAACTAAAACCCAAAGAACTATGTGACACTGAGGAGTTGGTGTCGCACCTCTGGGCCTGAGACGCCTCATCTGGACAAGGAAGGGACAGCTGGCATCAGCAAGCCAGCTGCCTTGCAGCTAAGACACACCAGGAACCCCAAAAGCAGGGGCAGGGGAGTGGAGGAAGGGCTTCTGCGTCCTTGTCAGCCCTTCCCCAGGTCCCCAACGCTATTAGCATAAACCCTCTCCCATCCACATCCGGTGAGGTCTGGCAGGAAGGCCGAGTGATACAGCACAGACAAAGCTGCCCTTTGTGGACACAAGTCACCTATTTCCTAATGGCTAACAGAGGAGCTTCCTCCACAACAAACTCAGGGGCCGTCAGGAGAAACCCAGAGCCAGGCTCCAGGTTGGAAGCCCAACAGGTAACAAATCGAAGCTGGTGCTGGGTGACCCCTCCGGTGGCCAGCCGGGGACCTGAGCTTTCAAAGGCTTCTTTTTCTGGGCAGAGGCATCCAATAAATTTGTGGACTGTGACTTACTGTCACAGTTCAGCAAACCTGAACAAACAGGTCCAAGTACAGTAAAAGTTTTCAAAAAGGGACAAACTGTTCACCGTGATTTTATCAGTCCTCTATTGCTGCTGTGACAAATTGCCACCAATTTAGCGCCTTGAAATAACATCCATTTGTCAACTCGCAGTTCTATAGGTCGGCAATCTGGCAGGGCCGTGCTCCTCCCTGGAGCTCTGGGGAAGAATCCGTATTCGAGCTTACATAAGTCGTTGGCCAAAGTCGGTTTCCTGTGGCTGCAGGACTGAGATCCCCGTTTCCCTGCGGGGGCCGGTCTTTGTTCCTGGAGGTGGCCCATGTTCCTTCTCACGCTTCCTGTGAGCTGTTCGAGGCCTCTCTCCATTCCCCGCCTGTGACCCCACATCCCAGAGCCTCGCCGTGTGCAAATCCTCCTCACACTTGGAACCTATCTTCTCCTCCTGCTCCAGCTTCCCAGCCTCCTCTTCTGTCTTTTCTGTTTTGAAGGGCTCCTGTGATCACCCTCATCATCCAGGAGAATCCCCCTATCTTCCAGTCACATAATCAGTAACCTTAATTCTATCTACAAAGTCCCTTGTGGCAGTCCCTAGAGTAGTGTTTGACTGATTAACCAGTGGACAGGCGTCTTGAGGAAATGACTTCAGAATTCTGCCTCCCACAATGGCCTTAGGTTCTGAAGACATGGTACACCTCAGGAGCCCCTCACGGTGCCCCAAGCCAGAGCGGCCCACAGCCGCAGAGGAAGATGATTACGATCCAACATAGGACCAGAGAGGCCCGAGTTTAAGCCCAGCTCAGCCTCCGCTCACTGACTACAGCCCTTGGTCAGGTTCTAATATGTCTCTCATCCGTAAATCGTGAGTACCACCAACTGGTTGTCAAATTTCTGGCAAAAGCGGATACAGGGAAGCAGATGGCCTGCCGGGCCCAGGTCATACACAGTCCGTGAATCAAGTCTCGAGACCTGCCTTTGGGATCACGTGCATTTAGCACCTGAACACACACCGGAGGCGCGTTTTCAACACGTTACTTCCTGCAGACGGTGGGTGGGTCCTAAGGGAAATGAGCCGCTCGGAACCAGGGCGAGTACTCCAGGACCCCGACACCTGCTGGAGGCTGACTCATTCACGAAGCGCCTTGGCTAAGGTGTAGACAGTACGGCGTCTGTCTCCCTGCTGTCTAGCTGAGGCAGTTCGTTTTCTTGCCATCTTATAGCTGCTTCCCTGAGCAAACCGCTGCCTGCTTCGAAGGTGATGAAACCATATTCATGGCTGTATGAAAGCATGGACAGCCCTGGCACTCCTGTCGTCGTAAGAGGAGCTAGCTACAGGTCCGGCGCGAGGCTTAGTAATTTACATGTGTGACCTCGTTTAAGGTTCGCCAGCTATAAAGTAATACCAGGACCTGCTGTTTACAGGAGAGGAACAGGCTGAGAGAGATTAAATAACTTGCCCAGGATTAGAACCTAGATTTGAATGGCTCCAAAGATAGTTGTGAATAACACTGTACTTCAAGATGCTCTCGGTCCAGTGGGGAATCATATTCCACGGGATCCTGGACCATGGACTATTCTCCTACATCTGTCCACTGTCTCTCAAAATAACCCTCCTGCCATAACAGGGGCAAATGAATTCGATAGCAAGATCCTACTAAGACCACTCAAGCCCACAGAACAGATATGCATACCCCAGCCAGCCCAGAGGGGATCCCACCGCAGGGGCCGTGCTGGCCTGGCGGATGGCTGACAGGCCACCCCGCAGGTCTGCTCCTCCCCTTCTCCACCAGCTCACTCTCCTCCCTCATCTGACCTTTCTGGCGGTCCCATCGGTCCAGGCCAGTTCCTTAAATAACTGGACAAGCTGGGGAATGCGAAGATGAGTTGCGGTTTTGCAGCGATGGCATCGGGTGGGAGAGAGAGCAAGGCCGCCAAGGAGCAGCCACCAGCCCTGCAGGACGCTGCAGCCCCCAACGGGCATTCACATGCCTGGTGCCAACCGTCCCGGAAAACAACTCTATGCCGCAGCTTGGTGAAACCATTCTCATTTTGTGAGGCAGGGGCGAGGGAAGGTTTAGAGATGGGCTCCAGGTTTCATGGGCGAGGGAAGGTTTAGAGATGGGCTCCAGGTTTCATCGCAGATAATAACAGAAGCAGGGAGGGGCAGTATTTGTTTCCTCGCAGAACTTTAACTATTGCAGAACCACACCGGGGTAACAACGGCACAGGAAACGAGACGCCGTGTAATCTAAAGGACGACCGTCGGGGCATCGTGTGAACTCCTCTGAGGTCCCCATGACCCCGCCGTGCAAAGGAGGCCGGCATGGCTGGCGCCAGCAGGCAGACGCCGTCGCTAGAACGACGTAAGGCGCAGAACGGGGACCGCGCTTGTGCACCTGTCGTGTGCATCTTTCCTCCCTTGCTCTCGCTTTCTCACACCCTCATGCCCACGTTCACGCAGACGCACGCACGGGCGCACACGCACACACACACACACATGCGCAGGCTATACTGTTCTCTGGCTCTGAGGAAAGTGAATCCACGAAAACAGTTTTATTTCTTTTTTCTTTTTTTTTTTTAAATCAAGAATCATTCAAAGAAAATTCCATAATGCAGGGCAACTGGAGAAAAATGACCCCAACCCAGTGGAGTCCCCAAACTCAGCCTTTTCTTTCCTGAACCTTGCACACACCAAACACACACACACACACACACACACACACACACACACACACACACACACACTGCTCCCGGCAAACGCCTATGAAGTGAGGACAAACCTGTTTCATCAGGCAAGTCTCATAAATGAAAACTACTGTCATGTGACCGAATTCCCCAGGGCCCCAAAAGAATTCTGCTGCAACAGGCACACTACCTTCTCCAAGCTCGTCCCTATCTCCAAGAATAAGGGAAAAAAAAAAAAAAGGCAGCGTGCTCTGACAGCCTTACGTAACAGTCCCCATCTCTCTAGCTGGTGGCGGCTGATTTACAACACGCCTAAAATAGCTCCTGTCCCTCCGAGAGAGCCCAGGCAGGGAGGCTGGGCCGTGGGCCTCCTTTACGGCCTGCCTCTCCTCCTTCTCCCACCACGGAACCTGTCCCAGCCTTCCAGCACAAAGCGAGCTCAGTGAGACCAGCTGGCCCATGCCTAGCGCAGACATGTGTCACCCGAGAGACCGCAAAAGCTGGACAAGACATTCAAAGCCAGGTGGTCAGTCCCTGAGAGACAGCACTCTCAGGCCAGCCTAGACGGTGGTTAGAGGACGTTACCCCACCTGGGGTCACTAGCACACAAGGCCGACAGGCTTGCTCTGTGCTCCCAGACCAAGGCAGGACGAAGAGTGGCTTCTGGACACGTCAGCCTGCCAGTGCAGGGGTGGCAGGCAGGACGGAGGTGGTCCCCGGCACGGCATCCCGGCTGCGTGCTCCCTGCCCCACTTCCGACCCCGATCGGAATCTCTGACACAGCAGCAGGGGTCCTCCCTTCACGTTCCCAGGAGTTCTGGAGGGTGGCCGAAGCCGGGGAGGGTGGCACGAGTGGTAACGGCGCCCCAAGTCCCTGTGGGGGGGGGCTTGTTAGAAACCTCTGAGATGCCAGGCTGGGAAGCCACTGTTCTGAAGAGGAAAGCGCTCCCTGGGAAGAGCCAGATGTCCTGAATGAGGGGTCCCTGCAGCCCCCCCACCGCATGTGTCATCACTTTGAAGGGCCACGGGGTCTCTGGGGAGCAAAGATGGGGAGAAAGGCAGCTGAGGTCCATCGGAAGGCAAGCACATGAGGCCTCTCCTGCCCTCCAACGTGCAGGCCTGAATCAGCAATAAACCTCGGCCAGCCGAGAACAGCGGCTGCCAGCTGTCACACTCTGGGAACAAGGTCACATAATGGCCGGAGTGAGAAAGAGGCACAGGAACGCGGGACAGGGGCGGGCGAGGAAGGGAGGGGAAGAAAACAGTCCTCTGTCCGTGACCCCTCGGCGGGGCCTGGCGTTTACTGCACCACTCGCTGGGAGGAGTTCGGGTTTTAAAAATCACGGTGACTCCTCCAACAAGGCACTAATGGCTCCCAGGGTCTGCACAGTGACCCCGTGCCTGGCCAGACCTGGGTGCATTACCCCGGAAGTACTAACCCCAAGCTCAGAGCAGCCTGCCAGATGCATCGTAACCCTCCTGGAGTTGCTGATGGGAAGACGTGCTTGAAGTGAGTGTCCCATCCACACTGTCCAAGAACCCAGAGATGAGGCTGGTGTGGAACCCGAGCCTGTAATACCACAGCACATGGCAAACACACCAATGAGCGCGGCAGGTAAACACCGACTGAGTTCATTGCATTCCTCTCTTAGCACTTACGTAGATCTGAAGTCTTTCAGAAGAAGTCGGGCATAAAAAGAACAATACTACGTGAAAAAAAAATAAGTTTTTAAGATCATAAGATAATGTTGATCTCACGACAACTGCATTCCGAGAAATCATGAAAACTGTTTCTCATTGAAAAATGTTAAAATCCACAGCAAACATGCTCATGTGTGAATCTTCATTAGAGAAAACGCAGCAATAAACGTTTTCAGAAAAAAACCCATTGAAATCAAAGAAATGAAAATTTAAAAAAGCATGGGAGGCTGTCTTGTTATCAAATCGGCAGTTTTTTCTACTTATAACCTTTGCTGCCAACAAGGGTTCCGGTAATGAGCTCACTGGTGGCCAGAGGCATGCAACAAAAGCAACTCCACTTGTACAGTTATTTCCTAAAAAAAAAAAATTCCTAACTGTGTACACACATCACCTCTTCTCAGCATCACATAACAGAGAAAAACTGCAAAAACGAAAATGTCTAATAATGTGGATTTCAATTCCATAAAGCATAATTCATCCACATAACAGATCTGTATACTTCTCGCCAAAGCACCATCCTAATAACACTGCAGAGAAACACACGGTGGGCAAGAGGAGATGCTTGGAACAGACAGAGAGGGAAAAGGGCAGACCATAAAACGGTATGGAATATGGTGTCTCCGTTTCGATAAAAAACGAGACACATACAAATAGAAGCATATTTCCAGCAGACTCTCCTCTTCACAGGCACCCCATCCCCACACTCTATCCCCACGCACAGAGCTACACCCGACAGTCCTGTTACTGGTCCTTATCAGGTCCCTGGCTGTCCCCCAACACAGCGATCCAGCCCTCGCCCCCTGGTGGTGGGTGAGCTGCAGTACCACTGCACCGTCCTACCCGCCCACACTCTTACTCAGCCCGGATATGAGCGCACTTCCTCACCAGGCACAAATGCATTTCCGGAAGCACTTCCCCTACAGGCTCATGTCCCCTCCGGGGGCAGAAAGACACAGTCAGCATCAGCCACTGTGTGATGTTAGGCAAGTTGGTTAACCTCTATGAGCCTCAGTTTTTCTTCATTTATAAAATGGGAAGTAATAACAGTACCTAACAGTGTGGGACTGTTGTAAGGATGAAATTAGTTAATACACTGAAGTGAGGTAGGGTGTACTCTAGAGGTCAATAAATGACAGCTCTGCTCAGACCTCTGAGAAAACACCCAAGGGAGTTAATCCATTGAGGAAATGGGGACCCTTTTTTAACAGCTATTTTCCTGCAATCAGGCTATACGAAAAGTTCAAGCACACATGGTTTATATTACATGTCTCATATTGTATGGGCAGAACATTGAAGTACTCATTTCTGCATGTTGTGTTCACTGTTGGGTCCTCAGAGCCCGGAACACAATAAAATCTCGAGTACAGAAAGAATGAAATGACCCTCCTTTTATGCCCAATCCTATCTAACACAACCAACCCAACTCTTAAATACATCTACACGATAGGCTAATCGGAATTGTGGTGACCATAAGTACAATGAATTTCCAATGAGTCATCAGTCATTTAAGGAAATGAGAAGGAAATGTTCTAGGGGCTTCCTGAGTGACAGAATCATGGTCGGCTTTGGAAATTAACCTGCAAAACTTGCAAGCCTGAAAGAGAAAAAGAAATCTCATCTAAGCATCAAAGGAGGACAAGACATTTTTGTTTTCAATTTTTTTTTTTAATAAAGATTCATTTCTATTTCCATATCAGCTTCTCGACGTGCAGTAAACTACCATGACATCATGGCCTTTGTTTTTCAAAACAGATTCCGCAGCTATGGTAACAGAAGTTGTCACTGTATTCTGACTTAACTGTGGGATCAAGTGAGAAGAAATGTCTCTCAGTTCAGGCACAGCTATTTAGCTATGTTCTTTTCAATAAAACGTGTTAATAAATTAAACCCTTAAATTCCTGATTCTCTCGACAAATTGCACCACATGAAAGTTCCTTCGGCTAACGATTCATACTTCCGACACAAGGATAAAAAGTATCCTATTTCTAACTGTATTAATTCTAAAGAATCTCCCAAGTGGTAAGCTGGTTTCACTAGGTCCATTAAAGCTGGACTTAAACCAGCTTGATGGCAACAAACAAACGAAAACCTCTACAAAGCACTAACGCAGGCATCGAGTTAAAAAAGAAAGGAATGAGAAACCATAGCTCAATTGTTATCATCCACTTTAAGTAAATAATCCAAAGCAGACCTCGGGATTACTCAAGAAGTAGCACAAGTAATTAGGAATGTATGGTATTGAGGGGAGAAGCCAAACGTCTCTGAATATCTTAAGAGGCAGTAGGGTCAGAGACCAGAGCCACTGAGAGGCTGAAGGGAGCACATTATTTTTTTTTTCCTTTAAAAAGGCACTCAATTAGTCTTTCTCCCTGAAATGAACAGGGCCGTTACTAGGGAACTGGTCAAAACAGCTATGTATACACTGAATAAATACTGATAGCTGGGCCTTTAGTCACACGGTTTCACGAACGGCAAAACCTACTTGGGGTGAGTGGGCAATGAACAGTACAGTGGAGAGGAAGATAACTCACCTACTAGGAACCGGATGGCTAAGGGACAGGGAGAGCGTCACCCCCAAGGGGGCCGACAGCAAGAGTCCCACAGAGGAAGCGCTTCTGCACTGTCCGTGGCCTTGCTAAGGGGAACCAACGCCCACATGCAGCTTTCCCAAGCTAGGCTCTCTCTTTCTCCCCATTAATTACTCTTCTAGTACAGAGCAAGCAGCGCCTCTCAGCTTCTGTGGGTCCAACACATCTCAAAGCTTCTTTTTCACAACAGAAAGTTTAACAGCAGGCCCAACGAAGACAGCGTGCTCACGGCTTCCAAACTTCGCCACCTGCGTGGCCTCGGGGGCGCTGACGGGTCACATTTTAACAAACTGTTATGCTTGGCTTACGCTGTGTTTTTTAAAAGTTTTGAATTAACTGCCAAGTCTTAAAAATTAGAAGTTTTCACATTAAAAAAAAAAAAAAAAACATCTGAAGCTCTTCGCCTCCCTGGACAAATCTGGAGATCTGGCAATATCCGGCTCACACTCCTGAGATGTTGCTGAGAAGGAACACTTGGTCAGGAGCTAGAAGGCGGTGGCACTCCAATTTGCCACAGTCCCCACCACTCCCTAGTACCTGACACCCAGCGGGTCTCATCCCTTTGCATTACCTGCCTGGCCTCTCTATTAACATGTTCTATAGAAACAAAGCAAAGCTCTGAAACAGCTTGGCTTCCACTAATACAGAATGCTTCCGATCCTTCGCATGCGCGTGCGCGCACACACACACACTCTCACACACACATACACACATCACGGGACCTATTCCAGGAATGTAAAGACGGTTCAACATTTAAAGATTAATATAATCCAACATTGTACTAACTATAAGGAGAAAATCATGATTATCTCAAAAAATACTAAAAAGTTTCAATGAAATCCAAAGGCTTATTCCTAGTAAAAACAAACACTCCATAAAATAGGAATCGATGGATACTGCTTTAACCTAAACACACACACCACACAGTCATCAAGCCGACGCCTTATGCCATGGAGAAACACCAGCAGCATTCTCAGTAAAGTTCGGAAGAGGTGAGATACCCACTCTCTCCACTCCTGCGTAACAATGTGTTGGCGGTATCGGCCGACAGAACTAGACAAAAGAAAACAATCTGTGGCATAAGAATGGGAAAAGAAGTACAATTACCTTTGCTGATGATATGATCATATATCTGGAAAAACTAATTCAAATGATAAAGGAACTCAATAAAGTAGCAGAATGTATCAGCCCAACCATCAACAGTCTTCACATCCGTGAATAATAACCAGTTAGAAGATATGATGGAAGATAAAATTCCCTATGTAAAAAGCAAAAAGGAAAAAAAAGCTAAATAAACAAGAAAAAAGGAATAAAAAATAGAAAAAAAAATCCACATATGACAGCAAAATAAAATACTCAGAAATAAACATAACAAGAAATACGAGAAACAGGGAAAACATTTGGAAGATCATGCAGTTATTCAATATGACATGATTTGTAAGAGTTAAATATTAGAAGCAACCTAAAAGTTAATGAGTCTGTTCCACTGAACAATTGGAAGACTATATAGCAATTATGTATATGTATGCATGTATATAGATCTCCATAAACTTGACTATGAAACAGTCTCTGTAATATTCTGCTAAGGGAAAAAAGAAAGGTATAAAAAACCTACCACTTTTTATATGGGAAGTAAGGGGAAATAAAATATTCACAAGGAAGTAGCTGCTTACATGGGATGAACTGACATGGGATGAGCTAACAAATGGAAATCGATTACCTTTGGGGGTGGGTAGAAAAAGGATGAAAGAATTTAAGAAGGTAATAGCCGTCTCTGGGTACACCTTTTCCCACCCTTTGGACTTTGGATCACGTTAATGTTTTACATAATCTAAAAATTAAATTACATCAATGAAGATGGGGACTCTACATGTAAACAGAAAGGAACGCACACAATCAGTCTGTAACACTGCACTGGGAAGAAAAGCATTAGCGTCACTCTTGCCCACAGTGCTTTATTCAGTCAACGAGATACAATCTAAGGGCAGAAGGAACTGCAAGAGTAAATCGTGAATTTTATTTAGTAGGCTTGCCGACGGTAGTGGTATGCGTACAGCCAGTTTTTAACATTTTGGGGGTGTGATGTGTAAATATGTTGATATTGTTTATGACACTATTTGGGGATTGTTCGTGTGTTTCGTTGGAAGGGTGGGGAAGGTATTTTTGGCAGAAGGAACAAGAAAATCCTAAAAAGCTTCAATATGGGTGAAACTTAAGATTCAAGGGATACAGCTGGAGGGGCAAGGCAGATGGAGGCTTCTTCACCACACAGCTCCAGGGGTACCACTCGCCCTGTGACCTGTGACACTGCACAGTGAGATAGCCCTGGCTCTGTATCCCACGCTAAAGAGAGCTCGGCCTTTATCCAGGACGCAAGTAACCCCCCACGGCAGGCATTCCCTGGGCCGCAACGTTTATCTCAAGATAATCCAATGAGTTAAACGAAACCATGGGCTTGGCCATGAGAGAGATTCATGGCCGGGTGGTCAGCAATGCTCAGTCCAAACGAGTACCACAGATTCAGATCTGCGGAAAGGCACGTTTCAGAACCTTACTCCAGTACTTCCAACAGTTCCGTGACCTGACCCCTGGTATCCAAAGAGAAAATCGGTTCACAAATCATTTACAGAAAAGCTTTTCACTTCCAGGAAGAAGTGAGCCCAAATATTTTACCTTCAATATGTTAGGAAACCTTCTGTGAGCTGCTTAAAACTTACTTCTCTATTATAATAAGTTCATCATAAAGTGATCACTTTATTCTTTTTAGTCTAGAATCACATGGCAGCTTCCCATATTCCAGCTGATAACATTTTAGAGTTCTCGGGAATCACGTCCGGGTAACTCAGCAAGTTCAAACATTTGTTTCATACCTTCCCGCCCTGACGCGGAATTCGCATTTTTGTGATGTGTCCCTACCACACAACTCAGAAGGCATTCGTGGAATCTCCTCCAGGTCCTATCTCACCTCGGTCTTGGAGCGTACCTGTTGTTGTATATAACAAACCACCTGGACCACAGTTGCTAAAACCGATTTACGATCTGTCACGATTCTGTGGAGGTGGCAGAGGCCGAGCTGGGTGGTCCTTCTGCTGTTCTTACTTGGGGTCTTTCATGAAGTTCTGTCAGAGGGTCACGGGGGCCAGGGCATCTCAAATGGGCTCACACGTCTAGCTCCTCGGCAGCGGGGGCTAGAAGGCTGGACCCTCCCTCTCAAGTGAAAACATGTTGTTTCCATGGGGCTGCTCGGGCTCCTCACATGACCGCGGAACCCCAAGAAGCCGTGTTTAAAGCACGAGGAAGAAATGGCAAAATTCTTTAAACTCGGTCTTGAAAGTTACACAGTGGCACCTCCGCCACAATCTACTGGTAAAAATAAGTCACGAGGCCAGTCGAGGTTCAAGGGGAACAGAGACGCCACCTCCCCACAGGAGTGTGGCACGCAGATGTGGCCCAAGGAGTGGCTGGACAGCACCAGGCCCCTTGGACAATAAAGAACAGCTGTGTCATGTCCACCTCTATGTGGTTCACACCTTTTCTAAACAGCAAGAACGGGGGTCACAAATGCTGTCCTGCAAGAAGGATCTGATAAGAACCTGAATGCTCCTTCGGCTAAGCTCTAGGACAGGGGCTGGCAAACTTTCCGTAAAGGGCAAGACAGTCAACATTTCAGGTTTTGAGGGCAATATGGTCTCTGTCGAAACTATTCAACCCTGCCCCTGCAGCAGGAAAGAGGCAAGGACAATATGTAAACGGGCAAGGACAATATGTAAACGAATGGGTATGGCTGTGACCCAATAAAACTTTATTTACAACAACAGGTAGTGGGACAGAGCATCTTGCTAACCCCTAGTCGAGGACAAGGAGCACTGGATTTGGGAATGGAAAACCAGGCCTAAAATTCTGAGTTCACTCTACTCAGTACCCGTGTGACTTTGGTTGAGTGTCCTAAACTCTCTGATGTTTATCTTCCACATCTATAACACAGGGATAATGTCATTCAGGTCCCAAGGTGGTTGTAGGCTGCGATACACGTAAAAGGGCACTGCACACCCCCCCCTAGCGAAACGAACGTGGCTTAGCTCTCGCCCGAGGGGCCTGGAGAACAGCTTCTCAGGTCACCGAGAAAGGAAGCTGGGGTGGAGAGAAGGGGCTGGCCTGCTCTGCTCTCCAATGAAACGGAACCTTCGCTGATGAAAATTATGTTGCGCAGCAGACCGGACGGTCTCTGTTAAAGACCTGGCACCGCTTCGCTCTTTCTCGATGACGAAATATCTTCTTTTAAGGCAAACGGGCAGCATTGACACGACTGGCATTCCGTAAACGAGTCAGGTACATGGTCAGGGAAAAGAAAAAGGATTCCGAAATAAACGAGCCTCAGAAACGCTATTACTCAAATGTGAAGTCTGTTCAGAGGGACAGCATACTGTATTTAGGCTGGTTTTTGGTAGCCTCCAAAAGGTTAAAAACAGAAGTCTCTGAGAAAAGTTGTTTTTGTTTGTTTGTTTTTGTTTTTGTTTTTAAAGCTGAAAGCATAATCAGGATTTTTTAACACAGAAGTGCATGCATTATTTTTCTAAAATAGTCTTTTATAAAAAAAAAAAGTTCAAAAAAAGTTTTTTTAAGTCTATACTTAGCCAAAAGGAATTAAAAGCATTAAAGTATTTTGTTTGCATCTCTGCTAACGGGGCAGCCCTTTATAATACAATACCGAGAGTCCACTAAGGGTACTCCACATAAATAACAGGCAGCATTTACAACAGGAAAGTGGATATATTAGAAGCTGAGTGACTTACTTGCCCACTGTCTAAATCTTGTCCACGCTAGGATTTTCCTGCCGCACACAGCTGAGCAGGGTCTTGGACATGACATCTACTTGTGATTTCAGCGTCCCCTTCTCCCACAGCTGGGCTGCCCTGGCCAGAAACAGCTGTCTCTCAGTCTCCACGGGACAACTGCGTTCTGGAGCAATGGCGTCAGCAACATCCTAGAAGGGTGTGGGTTCCCTCCTAAGCCCCAGAGTGAGTGCCAAAGACTGTCATCATTTGGATTGAATGTCCCCTTCCAAAGCAACCTGGACTACTTCCAGAAAGTACTATTGAATAATGTTAAAATGCAGGCAAATGTCTGGGTGGACGGACTTGTTGCTCCTGATTCATAAATTTAATAAATTGGTATATATTGTTGGTCTCCTAATTCAGAAATCAGATGGGAAAGAAGTGAGATGACTAAGCAGTAGGAGAAGCAAAAGCGAACATTCCCAAATACACTTGTATTTGTACTTGAGCAGAATGGAATTCTCACATGATAGCCGGGAGGTCTATATTAAGTATCTCAGGCCAATCTTCTACTAAATAAAGTTCAAGTGGCATTGAGTTCACATGATACTCAGAGTTCTCCAGACAGCTGATTGTTCTCCCCGTATCTCTAGCTTTGGAACTTGAGCTTCAAAGTAGCTCCTTGCCTGCTTTCGCCATGGCCAGAGTCCATTCTGTACCTGGGAGGTGTGAGCATGATGAGCTACCAACAGATAACAGGGCTGCCTCTCCCACGCTGTGTGTGTGTGCGCGCGCACGCGCATGCATGGGTAAGTACACACAAACCCACACTTACGGTTGATGGTCATGGGATAGTAACATGAGGGGAAGCTGGGTCAAGGGTGTATGGGAACTCTCTGTGTTCTCGTCGCAACTTTTCTGCAGATCTAAAATTATACCCGAATGAAGAGTTTTTTAAAAACAACTTTCGGTTAACTTCAAGTCCTGAAGCACATGATTCTAGTTTTCACAGGGCCCTTTTCTATAGCTCAGGAAATCCCTCAGAAGATCACTTTGTTTAGCCCTGAAGCGAAGATGATAAGATCTTCGACGGTCAGCAAAACACACCTGACCAACACTGTATGATGCGCAATGTTAAGATTAAGGCTGTTTCCCCCATGACAGTCTGCAACTATAAACCAGGGAGATTGCCACGTGAAGCCATGCCTGGGGACCGGGCAGTTGGCCACTCATCATGCTACTCTGTCATCTGAATTTTCAATGCCACCCTATCCCCACACTCCCAAATCAAAAGGACAACAAACACTGAAGTATGGTCCTCTGGTTACCCTTTGTCATTTTAAGTGCACCTAAAATAGTATTCATTTAGTTTTCACAGAGTAGCCTATTCAATATTTGAACAAATATTTCAAAAGAAGTAATTAAACACAGGCCTCCTCTGTCCCTCAAAACTGTGGGTCTCTCCATCTGTTCCCTCTACCTACTATCTCCTCCCCAGGTATCCATCCTCATGACCTTTTCTCTCATTTTTTCCCAGGTGTTATTGCCACATCAACCCCTCAGTGAGCCCTTTTCTGACCACGCTGTTTAAAACCACACCTTTCCCAACACTCAGTATCTCCTTCCTTTCTTTACTTTCTTCCTTAAAAGTCATTCCTCCTAATATAGTATAATTTTCTCATTTGTTTAGTGTCCGTTTCCCCCAAGTAGACATTAAGCTCCATGTGGGTGTTTGTTTTGTTCACCGCTAATGGGAATTTCTTTAAAACCTTCTACAGAGAGACAGTCCATGTTCATTAATAGGAAGACTCAATATTGTCAAGATGTCAGTTCCTCCCGATTTGACCTATAGATTCAATGCAACCTCAATCAAAATCCCAGCAAGTTATTTTGCGGAAATCGACGAACGAATTCTAAGAGTTATACGAAGAGATGAAAGACCCAGAAGAGCTAACACAATACTGAGGGAGAACAACGGAGTTGGAGGAAAGATGCTACCTGACTTCAAGACTTATTATAATAAAGCTACAGTTATCCAGACAATGTTGTACTGGCAAAAGAATAGACAAAGAGATCAATGGGACAGAATAAAGAGCCTAGAAGTAGACCCCCATAAATACAGTCAACTCATGTTTGAAAAAAGAGCAAAGGCAATACAACAAAGCTAAGAGAGTCTCTCCAAAAAATGGTGCAGGAACTGGACATCCACACACAAAATGAATCTGGATGCAGACCTCGCACCCTTCACAAAAATTACCTCAAAATGGATCATAACTGCAAAATGCAAAACTGTAAAACTCTTAAAGGATAACATAGGAGAAAAGCTAGAGGACTTTGGCCGTAGCCATGAGTTTTTACATACAAGACCAAAGGCATGCTCCATCACCAAAAAAAAAAAAAAAAAAATGATAAGCTGGAACGTCATTAAAATTAAAAACTTCTCCTCCGCAAAAGATAATGTCAAGAGAATGAGAAGACAAGGCACAGACTCGAAATATTTGCAAAAGGCACACTTGATAAAGGACGGTCATTCAACATATACGCAAAACTCAACAAGAAAACCACCTAATTAAAAAACGGGCCAACGGCCTGAACAGACATCTTCCCAAAGAAGGTATACAGATGGCAATTAAGCACATGAAAAGGTGCTCGAAATCATATATTATCAAGGAAAGGCAAATTAAAACGACTATGAGATACTACTGCACCTATCGGAATGGCCAAATCCAGAACACTGACACCACCAAACGCTGGTGAAGATCTGGAGCAACAGGAACGCTCGTCCATCACCAGCGGGAAGGGAATCCAGCACAGCCGCCTTGGAAGACAGTTTGGCAGTTTCTTGCCAAGCTAGATATACTCTTACCGTATAATCCAGCAATCACACTCCTTGGTATTTACCCAAAGGAGTTCAGAACTTACATCCATACAAAAACCTACACGCACATGTTTATAGCAGCTTTATTCATAATTGTCAGCTTGGAAGTAACCAAGATGCTCTTCTGAAGATGAATGGATAAACTGTAGTACATCCAGACAATGGAATATTATTAACCCTAAAAGAAACAAGCTATCAAGCATGAAACACACACACACACACAGAGAAACCTTAAATGCCTATTTAAGATTGAACACGAAGGTAAACAAACTATGCACTTTGGGTAATAATGATGTGTCAATATAGGTTCCTCAATGGTAACAAATGTACCGCTCTGGTGGGGGGTGCTGATCATAGGGGAGGCTATAAGCTTGTGTGGGCACCAAGAGTCTATGGGAAATGTACGCACTTTCAATTCGATTTTGCTGTAAACCTAAAACTGCTCTAAAAATGGTCTTTTAAAAAATATCTTAAAACATTAAAAAAATTTAAGCACATAAAAAATAAAAATCCCCTATAGGCTTGACCCTATCAGTCTCAATGACATACTGGAAATTGACGGGGGGGAAAAAACAAAGAATATTTTAAATAAAGACGTTTATTATGCAGAAAAAAAAGTGATTAAGGCCAAGTGAGCACTTTCTGAATCACTGCCGTGTGCACGCAGCACTGTCCCTCATGCTTTTAGATGGATATTCTATTTCTACATTATCCGCACTAGGCGCATGTCACATTTGCATAAATTGCTTCACTCATTCTTCACAAGACTGTGAAGTGGCAGGAGCAGATATGATCATTCCCATTTCACAGCGGAGGAAACTGAGGCACCATAACAAACTGGTGAAACCAGGAAAGACTCGAAGGCACCCAACGCTTTGCCGTGAACGCTCTCCACCACGGGAACTTTCTCTCTGTGGAGGCTGGGGAGATGGGACCCCATGAAATCAGTCACTTCAAACCGTTTCCTAGAAAATAATGTCCGAGTTGAGTAATTTTTTAAAATAAAATTACGTGTAACTTAGCATATCTATTCTTGTGGGACAATGCCCGCAGAGGGAAGGATGAAAAACCCGTGGTCCCCTTACCAGGAGCCAGCCCTGCTGAGAGGCACTGGGAGAAACGGACTGTGGCTGCCACCAAGCCACCATGCCCAAAATTTTGCTAGAATTTATCGAGATCACCAGAAAGCCTACTGGACAAGACAAGCAAATATCTTTCCAAGATATGGTTAACTCAGTTCCCATTCTGTGGTGGGGAATGACAGTAGGAATCTCAAAATCTGTTTGCAAACACAAGTCCACGCATTAGTCCCCTGAAGCCCAAGACCTACTTACGTTCCATATGTATTATGTGTATGTATATGTACATATACACCTAGACATCTCTCAAATTAGGTGAACATGCACTTGTTTAAAAAAAAAAATCACAACATCAAGGGCCGATGTAAAAGATGCACAGTTTTCACATGTTCATCTCTCTGACATCCAGGGTTGCCTTTTCGCCAGTGGTACCTTACAACTCCTTTGCAGCATTTGTTTCTTTCTTAGAGGTATACGTGTGTCTTACGATCTCAAATTTGGTGACGTACGGTAGATCCATGCTTCCTTAATATTGCTGGTAGCGTACTATACACACAGTTCTACGTTTTGCTTTTCTTGCTTAGCAGTGTATCTTAAATTATTCCTCATCAATGCCTGTACAGATGTTTCTTTGACTTTTACAGACGCGCAGTCATCCACTGACTGCACAGACCAAAATTTAACCAGTTGCCTAGCAGCGGTAATTAGACTTTTAAATCTTTTGCATATACTGCAATGAATACCCCTGGACAAACAGGTGTGTGCATTTTTGAAAGCAGAGGATAGGTTCCTAGGTATGAAATGGCTGAGTCAAATGGCATCATTGAAATAACGTGTCAGTCACTTTGCCAGAAGCGCAGGGTGAGAGGTGAGGGGCAGGTTGGCTCAACAGCTCAAGTGGCCAAAAAAACCGTGGGCGAGGACACAATGGATGTTACGGGAGATCCTTGCATCAGGCAGGGCAGAGGACAGGGTCACTTTAAGGGCTCCCGCAGTCCTCGGTTACAGTAAAGATGAACTCGATCAAACAGAGTTTAGGGGGAAAGGAAACTTGCACATGAACCTTATGTCATATCATCTCCATAACTGCTGGGCAATGTAAGTTATGACCTGCATTTTAAAGATAAGGAGCAAGGCTCAGAGGGGCAACGTGCCCAAAAGCTGGACACAGGTCTGACCTCCCACCAAAATGCTCCCTGTAGCAGAGCAGTAAGAAAAACGTAAGCCAAACCAGAAGAGCTCAAAGGTGCCACGGTAATTCCGTTCTGGACGAAGGGCAGGTGTGAGGAGGAGTGAAGGCGGAAGTGGAGTCTGAGCTCAGCCTTAAATGACAGGAGTGAGTTTATTGGCGTTAAAAAAAAATCTTTCAGTTTAATACTTCAGATCAACACCGGGCGGGCTAAGCGGCAGGTTAAACAAGGTCAGTTCTCAAGGTCGAAGGATACTTTACGGTGGAGGGACATTTGGCCTTCTGAGGCACAGATGAATGACAGTCAGAGCCAACCCCATGACCCAGCCCATATTCCTATTCCAAGGGGCCACAGGCTTAGTGTCGCCTGCAGGCTGGTTCTCCTCACATCACAAGGTGAGGGCAGCAGAAACAGTGTCACCTGCACACGTGACAATGTCCAGGGGAAGAAAAAGCGGCGTCTCTTTACATGGCTCCTTCTTACCCACCTTCCTTAGGAGACTGAAGCAGACCTGTCCTAATGGCAACAGCCCTGTCAAGGCCCTGGCAGGGGGAACAAGACCACGGCGGGCCTGAACCGATCGACGCCCTGCCTCCTGCCTCCCACGCCCTCCCCATGCCCCCACACCGCAAAGCAGGCTGAAGAGGAGACAAAATCTGGATTCTGTCAGGAAAGAGGACAGTGTGGCAGAAGACAGATACGTAGCTTGGCAAGCAGTTTCTGCTCCCATCATCCATTCATCCATCCATCCATCCATTCATTCATTTAAGAAGCAACACTGTGAATCTCCTGTCAATCTCTGTGAAGAAAAACACTTGCCGGAAATGGGATTCTAGCCCACCAGGAGGCCGCTGCCACGTCTGGATACGAATATTCCATCTCCTTCCTAATCAAAGGAGCACGGATAGTCCCGGTGGTCTAAATACCAAGGAGTAATTTACCAGTTTTAGGGTGATTTTAATTACTGTACTAAAAATGCACAGGTGCCCTATTTCCCACTGTCATGATCATCGCTGGCTAGGAAGTTGCTAGACCCGAATCGACTGAGGGAGCAGAAGGGGCCCCTTCACCAGACCCCTGTTCTATTAATAGCAGCTGTGAGTGACTCAAGTTACAGGTTGGTTCAAATCCATATAATACTGGCTCCTCTGACTGAGGCAATTTGGGTGCTTTGTCTCTCACACAAGATTTTTATTTTTAAAATCCTATTATTAGAAATAAAATGTGAACGTTGAAGGTATCGGGAAGGTTGCGGAACAGTCTATTATTACAACCAGGGCCAGAAAAAAGGACTTGTGAATTAAAAAAAAAACAAAAAACAATCCTGAGTACTCAATATCGTATCCTCATGTGGCGCACATTTAAAGGTTAAGATACCAAAAAAATGCAAACTTTTATGTTGCATTTGAGACATCAAAAAGTAGACATTCGTATTACCTTGTTTCTATAACATTTTTTGAGTGAACAGAACAAAAAAGAACTCTTTTAATTTTTCTAGTGTCTAATATTCACCTGGGTGAAATACCCTATTTAATGTCAGTTACAATGTATACTAAATCAATGCAGGAACGCCCTTCTCATTGCTAGATAGGATGCTGCCCAATTCACGAATTACTTAATAAAGCCAATTAGATCTTCGGAAATGCATCACTGATGTAGGAGAAAAGTGCAGTTCTGCTTATGTTGAAATATTTTAAGCGTTTATCGAAGGATACTCATCCAAGATATATTTCAATTAAACAAAACAATTTCAAAAGTTTGTAGGACAAATGGCCTATAAGCACATGAAAAGATGTTCAACATCAGCGGTCGGCAGGGAGATGCAAATCGAAACCACAATGAAATACCACGTCACACCCAAGAGAATGGCAAAAATAAAAAAGACAGAGATTGACAAGTGTTGGTAAGGACATGGACAAATTGGAACCGTCATACACTGCTCGTAGGAAAATGCGAAATGGTACAGTCACTTTGAAAAGCAGTCTGGAAATTCCTCAAAACGTTACCATATGACCTAGCAATTCCAAACTCATAGGAATCTACCCATGAGAAATGAAAATATATGTCTACATAAAAACTTGTCTGTGAATGTTCACAGCAGTGTTATTCATAATAGCCGAGACGTAGAAACAATCCGAAACTTCATCAACTAATGAACTTTGGTATATCCATATGGTGGAATATTACTCAGCAATAAAAAGGAACAAAGTACTGATACCTGCTATAACACGGACGAACCTCGAAAATATCATGCTAAGTGAAAGAAGCCAGACACAAAGGCCACATATTATCTGATCCCATTAACGTGAGATGTCCAGAATAGGCAAATCCAAAGAAGAATAAAGTAGATTAGCGGTTGCCGGGGGCCGGAGGTCTGAAGGACATGTAGAGTAAGTGCTGACGGGGATGAGGCTTCTTTCCAGGGTGATGAAAGTGTTTAAAATTGACTGTGGCGATGGTTGCACAACTCTGTGAATACATTAAAAACCAGTGAAATCTATACTTTAAAGGGGAATTGTATGGTGTGTGTGTTATACCTGAACGAAGCCATTATTTTTATAAAAGCTTCTTGAAAAGTCTATGGGAGGGGAAGGAGGGACCCTACAGAGACAGGCACGAGGGAGTATCTTTGGGATAAAGGAAGTATTCTGTGTCTAGTGGTGGTTACACACCTCTATACGTGTGTTAAAATTATCAAATTAAAAGAATTCTTTTTTGTTCTGTTCACTCAGAAATGTAGAAACGAGGACGTCAAAAGTAAAAAGTTTATTTCGCTGTATGACAAAAATAAAAATTTTTTCTCAAGACTGTGGCTTTGGGCATCCGCAGCTAAAATATGATGAATGAATGTTTGGAGATAATCATGTCAATGATTAGTCTAGAAAATGGAGACTGAGTCACCTCTTCTTGCTGACTTGGCTGTATCTGTGTCGGTGAATAAAATTACCAAGTCATCTCCACTACCCACCATGCATAAATTGTACTACACCTTCAAAACATTTCAATCATGCTGGGAACAAGTATAACGGTGGAGAAACAGCAGAAGGGCGTTTTAGAGGAAAAAAATGGGATCTCCTGATATAATACTGCTTCGCCCAGGCACCAGGCCAGGAGCGGGAAGTCCCTGATGCTTGGTCTGGCTATAACTGGTTAGCTGGTGAGCAGGTGTCCTGGGGTGAGTTATTTCTGAGACTCCTGCTTAAACTCACTCATTGCTAAAAACAAACGAACAAACAGACAGACACCAAGCTCCTGATTCTGGCCTGAGGGGGTCTCACTGTATAGCATGTATCTGTCTCTCCATACTGGGCTGGGGGCCAGGACAAGGCAGGACAGCAGGGTGGGCCCTGACACCAGCCAGGCCTGACTTCCAAGCCCAAAGGAGAACTAGAGGGAGGTCATCGCTCCACAAGTATTTTTGGATCATGTTGATTAAGCGCTTAGCACAGTACTTCAAACACAGGAGCCCTCAATAAATATGAGCTATTGTTACTGTTACAGACATACACAGTTCTACACAATACACACACACACACAGACGAATGTTAGCTGCATAAGGACAGGTCTATGCTGTATCCTCAACACCCGAACGGCACAGGATAGCAGGTGCTCAATAAACATGCTACCTCCATGAAATTGGTCCTAGAGAACAGAGAGAAGTTTCTTCAGGAAGAGCTGGGGCATTTAAAAACATTGCACCTAAAACTGAAAGCAGACCTTCGTGCATCCCTTTTGCACAGCTTACGCAAGCATCAGGGTAGCGTGGGCTGTCTGTGGGGATAGAGTCTTTGGTTCCCACCTGTGTGGGATGAGCAGTAAATCAATCGTGGGTCACAGAAAAAGCAGACGAGGATCTGGGGTCTCATTTCACGCAAGACTTTCACTCAGGAATTTCAAATCGGGGAAGGAGGAAAGGCGGTGTTCTGGGTTCGGAACACCTCTTTGCTCAGGCCAGTTCAGGCCTGTACCACCTGACCAGCGGGTCAAGCAGGGTCAGTGTGCACTTGGCTCAGAACAGGCCCTGGCACGGGCATCAATCCAACCCTTCCTGGCTCCTCTGGCCCTGATCTCAGGGGCAAGGGCGGGGAAGCAGAGGCTCCTCTGACAAAGATTTCTCTAGTCTTCACTTGGGTCCAGGAAGAAAGGAGACCATATCACAGAAAGTGGGCCCCAGCAGAGCATATACCCAGCTCTGCTCCGCCCCCCCCCCAAGGGAAGAGACTCCCCCGCCCCAAAGCAGCCACTTGCTCCAAGGTCCTCTTTCATCCTCTTCCTTTGCTACTAATTTGATCCTTAATTCTGAATGAGGCTGTGGTGTTTTCTCTCTCAATACGTCATTCCCCCGCCCCCAGAATTGGGGGTGGGGTGTCATGATCTACCTTTTCTTTTTCTTCATGCAACGAATGAGCTTAGCTATCACACTACATGAACTGTAAACATTAGATAAAAGTCAACCAGACAGAGTCCATAAGGTGCCCCCGGCTTAAACAAATGGAAAAGATTTCATTGTGTGGGCCACTGCCTGGGAGAAGCAAGAACTCATCAAAACAGCCATTGTTCAGGAGGAAAGAATCAGACGGCTCTATTCCAGGCGGCGCATGAAAAAGCAACATTCAGCGGCCTGCAGCGTCAGGAAATCTAAATGGCAAAGCAGGGGCCCCGTCGGTCGGCTCCCCCCGCCCCTTCCCCTCTTCACAGAGGCTCGAGAGGAGCCAGGAGCGCCAACAACCCCAAATGCCACGGGAAAGGACCTCTGACGACTGGAACTGAAGTCCCGGGGCCCTTGCCCCGCTCAGTCCTTAGCACAGTACTATCAAGGACTCTTGCATGAGGGGTGGGAGGGTAGGGACAGAACGAACAATGCACACGGTGCGATCTCGACCAGGGTAAACACACATCCCACACGCACGTGCACACAGAAGCAAGCCTGGAAGGAACCCCCAGAATGCCAACTGCTCTTATCACTCGGGTCCACACACGCGGCCCTTGTTGGTTCTTCACATGATGCAGAGTAAGACAAGTTATTTTTTCCTCCGAGATCTAATCGCACTTTGGGTCCAGTTGGCTGCTGTCCCGAATCAGAGGCTGAAACTCTCAACAACGGCATCAGGGGCCTCAGGCGGAGATGCTGGAGGGGCCATCTCCCTTTAGTAAGCCTCAGGTCAGGTGACCACTCCCTCGGGAGACAGCTTTCCAGGCTGTGTGGGACTAACCCTCAAGCCCACAGCTGACTTCTGTGTGAGTCTAGAAGATCATCTAGACCAGTTAGCATGCATCGGAACCTCCGGAGTGCTTGTTAAAACATAGATTGCTAGACCCCAGGCCTGAGTTTCTATGGTCTGGAGTAAGGCCCAAGAATTTGCATTTCAGGCAAGCCCTCAGGTGAGGCTGCTGCTGCTGCAGCCTGGGGACCATAATGAGGGCCTGAGCTCTAAACCAACAAGGAATCCCAAGCCAAACACTGTGTTCCTAAGACACAACACACTGAACTGGTTAGCGCAAAGGGGATGGCATGTGCCTTGGAGGCCTGGCCAGGAGGGGGTACTTTGATATTTAATCATCTATAAATTCTTTGTGAGTTTGGACTTCGCTGATTACTCCTTGCTTCTACTGGAGCCTGCAGTTAATAATCAAGAGCTGGGCACATGCTAAGCGATCATATCACCAGGCCACAGGGCAGCTTCGAATTACGAAAGGATTCCAAATGAGTCACCGGGGTGTCACTGGGCAGTAGAGTGAATGGGATTAGAAGGGGGAGAAGTTTAATAAGAAAGAAACAAATCTCAGCCCCATTTGGATAGCCACCAGGACAGTGTCCTGGAAGTCGGGGATGAAGCAGCCAGAACCCCACTGTCTTTCATGATTTAAAAGATGCAGGTCTTTCAATCTCTGAGGCCACATACAGTTCACCCAACTGCAGTGGCAAAGGGCTAGCCATTCTCCACGAGACCAGTTCAGTCAGGCCTTGAACCATTGCACAGCTACTCAGCTGCTCGGGTTGGTCCACGAGTACCGACCAGAGCCAAAGCAAGAAAATGTGCAGGAGATATTGGCCCAGGCTACAAAGTAAGCTGCAGATAAAGAGGCAGTCCCCACTCTGAGAGCACCTGACCTCTGAACAGTGTTAATACTGTCCCTAACCTGGAGGAAAATGAGAAGGCGGAAACCGCAGTGAGCTGCCTAGCTTGTGGCAGGGAACGGAGTCCCCTACTGCATTATTGAAAGAAAGGCCACAGAAAGATCTGCACCACCGTCACAGACTGAAGACGGAGTGCTGGCTAGGCTGGTAAAAGCCATCAGGACCTACGACAAGGACAGACAGGCGAGCTCCACCACCACTGACAGGCTATGGCTAAGGATGTGACAGCCTGGGTTATTCAGGAGACAAACTGTGAGAACCCCTACATATTAACGAAGACTTAAAACACATATCAAGTTTTTAAAAAAACAGACACAAATAAATTATGGTGCCTAGTGATTAGAGTAAAAGTCAGAACAGCAGTTACTTTCGGAGGGAGGGTAAGGGGGGTGTCTTCAAAATTGCATTTCTTGACCTAGGTGGTCGCTGTATAAGGTTTTTATCTAACAGTAATTCATTATGCTATTCACTGTTTTGTGTGGTTTTCTGCATCTGTGTTTAATTTTATAATAAAAAAAAAATTTTTAAAGTGATGTGCGTGTTATTGTCTTGATAAAAATGATTTATTTAAAAATAAAGTCAAACAGACATCACACACAGAGAAGATTTTCTGGCAAGATGTTCTCTATTAATCAAAACACCGGGTAATTCTTAGTGGCATGATTTGTGATGGTTTCTTGCTTTCATTTCTTTTTCTTTCCTAAATCACAGAACTTCAAAAATGCTATTTCACACACACATACAAAAAAGACAGTCGATATTTTAAATTTAAAATCAACTGTGGGTATTTATGGGCTAATCTTTCAAATTTGTGGGTGCCGGAGCTTTCTTCTCTTTTCTTTCCTATTTTACATGATTCATGTCAAACCCCAGATCTGAAGGATAAAAATGGAGAAAAGTAAATCTTAAATGAGCCCATCTTTCTACCTTCCAGACCTGCCAAAAGAGCGGCTTGCATGGAACTATTTATACTCCCTCTCTTCTACATTAAATATATGAAGATAATTGAGGGATATAATTATGCATTTTTAAAACTCCTTTACTTTTTTTTTTAAAGCAATCTAATACCTTGACCATGTTTAACGTACAGAATGAATCTAATTATTATGCACTAAAATGTAATTCTGAATTAGATAAGATGTATGTACAGGTAGCTTCGATTTGGGCCAAACCTTCTATCGCCCCTTTAAAACTAAATGAAATGAAGGCGATCTTAAAAAACAAGAAGTAAAGTTATTTCAGGGCCCTCAGGAAATGGCAAAACACATGCTATTCAGAATTGATAAGCAAAAACCATACGCTTAGCGAAAAAGAGGAGAAAACTACTCAACGCCAGAAATATGACCATTAGTGCCTATGGGCTCATGATCGGGAGGTAGTCCCAGGGGAGATCATTTACATTTCTTCCTCCCAAGTTCTGTAAATTCTAGCGGACACCGTGCCTTCCCACCCAAATCCAGTGGTGACAACTGTAAACACGTGGATTCACCTTCCCTCTCTTAGGAGGGCTCCCTTGGTGTTCAGCCTCTGAGTTCCATGTCCCCAGGAATGGGACTCTAGAGCCAGAGGGACTGCAAGCACCAGCTGGCGTATCCTCCAGGCTGGTCCATGCGCCAACGAACGCCTCCAGAGAGGGAAAGCCTTGGATAGACAGCCAAGGGGTGCAGCAGAGGGGCCGCCAACCAGAGCCCACATCTGGGCCCCTCCCCCTGCCCCGACCCAGCTAACTTCACCCTATCTTCCCAAGCTGTCAGAGGGTCTCTTAGGAGTTCCGGAATCGTGCAAAAATAATGCATGGGTTTTTGTTGTTGTTGTTGTTGTTTTGCTTTGTTTTGTTTTGTTTTTTTTTAATGCGCTCTCTGGCAGGTGTGAATCAATGATAATTTTTAAAAATCGTAGAAGTTGCTTGGTCAAAACACAAAGTTTCCAGTTCCAAATTTGGGATCTGCCACCCAAGCAAGTCTCCAGTTTTTGTTTGTTTGCCATTCGGTTAGGGGACCACTGCCCCAAAACACGAATTATACTGGCTTAGATACTGGTCAGGCACAGGAGGGAAGGCGGTAGGAAAAAAGAGCCATTCTCTGAAAACTGAGACACACGCAGGCACAAGGACTCCACTTATATGATATATTAAATCGCTCAGTTACCTAAGGTTCTGGAAACCAAAAAGCTCACAGAGGCAGATTTTTAAAAATTACCTTCATAAGTCACGGACGATTATACCAATGGCTCTGGAGTATGAGCCTAGTTAAGCACTACCAGTGAATAAAGAATAGAGAGCTCACTATGTGTTATCTCCATTTACTAACAATGGCCTGATTTCTAACCATCCCAGGTGAAGGAGTCTTGGCTAAGAGCAGAAGCCAGACGAAGCCTCAAGTTCACGGGACAACTGCAGGCTGGGAGAGGGCTGGATAACGGGGCCTCGGCAGCCCGCCCTTCACTTTAAGTTTTAGCACGAGGCTGAGACTGTTGACCCCACCTCAGATTAGATGCGAGGTTACCCCCAAACTCACAGAGAACATTCAGCTTTTGCTTAAATGAATTAAATAACACCGTAATTCCATCTTTACAACTTCTACTCTGGAACGGTTTCCACAGTAAGTTTCCTTCAAATGAAGGTATAAGTCTAGCTTCCAAACAAGGTGATAAAATGCATTTACAGAGATGTCATGCACTGTAAAGTGTGTCCTCGTGAGAAGCTTAAGGCAGCATTAGGTTTCTGCTTTGAGAAATTTTAATCGTCGCATTTCAAAATTGCTGTATCTTTTAAAAAAAAATTCAGAAACACACAGGCATTAGCTGGTAAAGATTTCATTTTCTTCAAGTAAATCGGTTTTACAGCTCTAATTTCTTACACTGGGCTCACTTAAAAATCCAGGGAAATTATGTAATCCAAGTGAAAAAACAGAGCACGGGAAAGAAAATAAAGAAAATTGGCAGCAGGCTCGTGGCTGCCTCAAAGGCTGACCTTCGCTATTAACTATGCTTAATGACTTATCGGTAGCATTTATTAATAAGCATTTAACCTATCGCGCCTCCCCTGACCCTCACCGCCTGATGAAGATGGCACCCGACAAGGACCTAACTGAGGAGATCACAACTTGAGAAGACTAAGAAACGGTCCACACAGCTGGGAAGTGGCACAGATGGGGTTTGAACCCCGGGCGGTCTGGCCCCACAGCCCAACCCCTTGGCACAGCAAGATGAAACTTGTACTGGCAAATCCAATTTATTGACTCTACTTTCTAGGAAAGTTGCCCTTTTATACAGAGAAAACTCCTTCCACATAACACAGTATTCAAACAGCCTTAAAAAAAAAAAAAAGAAAAAAAAAAAAGCCTGCAAAGTAGATGGGGGTGGGTTGGGGCAGACACTAATGTAGAAAGGAAAAAAAATTTTTTTTAAATTCCAACAGCAGTTTTAAAGTCCAAAATCTAAGACAACCTAGCATCTTGTGCCACCTGAGAAGTGGGTTTCTACCCAAACTAGGCGCCCCCAGGGCATTTGGGCTCCAGCAAGTCAAGAGAACTGGCTGATCAGTGGGCCCCCCTTTTCATCCCAAATGAACCCACTTCTGGAGATCAGGACAAAGAATCACAACCAGATAAAGACCATTCAAGTTTCTATTTTCAAACTATTAAACTATGACCACAACAATGATTTTGTTTTATTAAAATATACTGCTTCCTGCCCACCAAAGTCATTTTAAAGGACCTCGTAGGTGGCTGTCTATTGAGCTACCAGGAGCTCTTAGAGACTTAGGCATTGTCCTCTTCTAAATCAGAGTGCCCTGGGGGAAGAGGGAGGAGGAGGTCCCCTCACCCTCACAGGCCACTGTGAGAATCTGGACAAAGAGGAGCAAAGCCAGGGACTGGCCAGACCCTGCAGACTGAGCCTGTCTGAAGCCATAAAAACTGGGATCCCCTTTACTCCCCACCTCCATGGAGAAAACAGGACATGGGGTCTTGAGTTGGAGAAATCTACAGGCGAAAAGCCAAAGACAATATCCATCAGAAGCTGGAAAGATTTGTTCACGGGCCAGGGGGCTGGGGGTGGGGTAGCTGGAGTCAGGGCAAGGACAAAGGATTCCCGAGACAAAGGGGAAAGGAGGAGGGGGCTAGGAAAAGAAAAAAACGGGGGACCTGGAGAGAAGGAGGAGAAGGGTTAGGGGGAGGACAGGGAGAGGGAGAAGAGGGAAGGGGAGGCGGAGAACAAAAAGCAGAGACAAAATGAGACAGCTGAGTGCCATGAACCCGTTGCTAAGCTGCTGCCCATAAACCCACAATGATGGCTGCAGACGCACTAATCCTTACCCCAGAAGGGGGAGGAAAGATCAGCTAGGACTGTAAAGCAGAGTTCCCGGGATCAAATTTCACATCGGCATCCTTCTTAATGTGCTCTTTACAAAGGAGGCCAATACCCTCCAGTGTAATAAAAACCCGGGATCATCATTCTTTTTTAAAAGATTGAGACAAGAAGATCAGTACAATTAGCAACACTTCCAGCTTCTGACAGGTCAGGATCTACCTAAATACTAGAAACAGTAATCATAGAAGTGGTAACAGCAGATGACCAGCCCTAGACAGTGAACAAAACATTCGCCATCAAAATTAAGAATCGTATTCCTTCTCCAAGACATATGCTGTGAAGCGGTCCCTTTCGTCAGTGCATTTTTCAAGAGAAAGAACAAATAACTTTAGTTGAATGAAAAATAATCTGCAAGCAGAAGCTATTTGTACTCGGAAGTATGTGCTTCATTGAAAAGATAAGTATTTTCACTTAATGGAAGGCCTGAAAGATAGTATAGAAAAAGTAATAAAGTAATGATCTGAAAATCATTTATTGTAATATACCCTACTAATAAAATAAAGGACAAAAACCACATGACCATCTCAATAGATGTAGAAAAAGCACTTGACAAAGTTCAATAAAAACATCCAACAAAGTAGGAATAAAGGGAACTTCCTGAACTTGATAAAGTGCATCTATGAAAAACCCACAGTCAGAATCAAACTTAAAAGTGAAAAACTGAATGTTTTCCCTTATGATCAGGAGCAAGACAAGGATATCCTCGCTTGCTACATCTAATCAACATTGCACGGGAGGTTCCAGCCACAGCAAGTAGGCAAGAAAAAGAAATAAACAGCACTCAGATTGATTGGGTACATCGAAAATCCTAAGGGACCCAGTAAAAAACTATTAGAATAAACAAGTTCGGCAAGGTCGCAGGATACATGATCAACATACAAAAATCAGTTGTTTATTTCTATACACTAGCAATGAACATCCCAAAATGAAATTAAGAAAACGATCTCATTTACAATAGCATCAAAAAGAATAAAATATTCCTGGGAATCAAGACAGCATGGAACTGGCATAAAAACAGATACATTGATCAATGGAACAGAATAGAGAGCCCAGAAATAAACCCACACCTATAAGCTCACTTAATATATGACAAAGGAGGTAAGAATATACAATAGGGTGAATGGAGACAGTCTCTTCAATAAATGGTGTTGGGAAAATTGGACAGATACCTGTGAAAAGAAAGAAAGAGAGAGAGAGAGAGAAAGAGAGAAAGAAAGAGAGAGAGAGAGAGAGAAGGAAGGAAGGAAGGAAGGAAGGAAGGAAGGAAGGAAGGAAGGAAGGAAGGAAGAAACGAAACTAGACCAGCTTCTTACACCGTATACAAGAATAGACTCAAAATGGATTAAAGACTTAAACGTAAGACCCAAAACCATAAAACTTCTAGAAGAAAATACAGGCAGTAAACTCTCTGATATTACTAACAGGAATTTCTTTTCAGCTATATCTCTCTGGGCAATGGAAACAAAAGAAAAAATAAACAAATGGGACTACATCAAACTAAATAGTTTTCATACAGCAAAGGAAGTCATCGACAAAACAGAAAGACAACCTACTGATTGGGAGAAAATATTTGCTAATGATACATCCGAAAAGAGGCTAATCATCGGAGAAATGCAAATAAAAACCACAATGAGGTATCACCTCATACCTGTCAGAATGACTATCATCAAGAAATCAAAGAACAACAAGCATTGATGAGAATGCGGAGAAAAGGGAACCCTCATGCATTGTTGGTGCGATTGCAAATTGGTACAGCCACTATGGAAAAAAGTCTGGAGGGTTCTCAAAAAGTTAAATATGGATATACCTTTCGACTCAGCAATTGCACCTCTGAGTATTTATCCAAAGACAACCAAAACAGTAATTTATAAAGATCCACGTACCCCCAATATTTACGGCAGCACAATTTACAATAGCCAAGGTATGGAAGCAACCTAAATGTCCATCAACAGATGGTTGGATAAAGAAGTTACGGCTCATGTATACAATTAACTATGACTTAGCCATTAAAAAAAAAAAAAATGAAATCCTACCATTTGCAATGACATGGATGGACCTAGAGGTTATTATGCTGAGTCAAGTAAGTCAGACAGAGAAAGATAAATACCATATAATTTCACTTATATACGGAACCTAAGGAAAAGGACAAACTAATCAAAGACAGACTCACAAATATAGTGGTCAATTTGGTGACAGTCAGAGGGGAGGGGGTTTGAGGGGCTGGCAGAATGGGTAAAGTGTTAAAGACGTACGAATTAGTGGTTGATAGAAGGTCAGGGGATGGCGAGCGCGGAATAGGGAATGCAGTCAGCATTAATATATTGGTTAGGTGGAAATCCAGGGGAGAAAAAGAGCAATTAGGAGAATCGTTGTATAAACTATATAAGTGTCTAACCAATGTACTATACACTTGAAACTAATTGAAATAAAATTTCTTTAAAAAGAATAAAATATTCAGGTATAAATTTAACAAAAGAAGTGCGAGATTGGTACACTGAAAACTACAAACACTGCAGAAAGATGTGAAAAAAATCTAAATAAATGAGCAGGTTCATGAATTGGAGGACTTAACACTATTATCCCCAAACTGATCTACAGATTACATGCAACTCCTATCAAAATCCCGGCTGTCTTTTTTGCTGAAATTAACAAGCTAATCTTAAAATTCAAATGGAAATGTAAGGGATCCAGAATAACCCAGATAATCTTGGGGTAGAAAAAAGTTGGAGGACTCACACTGCTTGATTTCAAAACTTAGGACAAAGCTCCAGTAATCAAAAGGTGTGTTACCGGTATAAAGTCACACAGATCAATGAAATAGAAATAAGAACTCAGAAATAAACCCTTATATTTATGGTCAATTGATTTTTGATGAGACAATTCAATGTGGAAAGAAAAGTCTTTTCACCTGGATATCCACATGCGAAACAACAAAGTTGGACAATGAGCTCACACACAAAAATGAACTTGAAATGGATCACAGGCCCGAATGCAAGAGCTAAAACTATATAAAACTCAGAAGAAAACACAGGCAGAGATCTTTATGACCTTAAGTGGCTTCTTACACTGGTGCAAATGACCAAAAAAAGAAGAATCACAACTATCTGATATACTAAAATCACGAAATTGGATGATTTGTAAGGTATGTGAATTACATCTCAAGACTATTAAAAAAAAAAAAAATGTACTCTTGGTATTTTGGGCCAGAGAAATCCATCCTGTTTAGCGTTCTTGATCCCATCCCAACACCCTGCACCCCTAGGAGACTATTTGAAGATTTTAACTCTCATGTTACCCAGCAAACTGTAAACCTCTGGGAAGCTCTGACCTGCTGCCTCCCTTCTATCTGAGGTCCCTATTAGATGACGCAACTGACCTCTCTGATCCACGCCCTTCTTTCTCTTAGACACAGTCCAGGGGCATTCCCTGCAAGCATCCCTTTGAATCACTTCTCAGGAAATCCAGGGCTGAATACATCACAGCACAACAAAGAACTCACCTTGGGAAGAAGCCTGGACTCTACAGTGCGACCCCGGGACTCGAACCCCTCACCCAGCCAGCTCAGCAACCTGGATCTATTACCCAAAATCTAACTGGCTTCCCAGGACCCACCTCGGGGGCATCGCAGAGAGGATAAAAATGCTATAATCCACGTAAACATTAACTGTTATCTGTCTTAAGACAGAATAGGCAGGTATTAGAGCCTAATTTTAGAGACCAGAAGATTATACAGACCTTACTCTAGCTTGTTCCTCTAACAGCTCTCCCAGCATCAACCATGCTGGTCCCCCATCTGAATGGCCTTGCCCCCCCCCCCATTTGGCTGGGTACATTTCCTATAGGGAAGCCACTCCAAACTCCCAGAGTCAAAAGCTCCTATGACAGTCCTCCAAGCACAGTGGTCCCTGGGTCACAGCCACAACTTTACATTTGGTTATGAAACTACACTGATGTCCATCCATGTGACCAGTCTGTAAACTAACTCCAGGGGATGGGAGCTGATGTCTGCTCACCATCCGCAGCACCCTGCCTGCCATTTATTCAATAACCGGGCGCTGTGCGAGATCCCGAGCATCCCCAGTGGATATCAGAGATGAGGCCCCGTGACCTCCAGCAGCTTCTGTTCAACTTTGGAGAAAAGCTGAAAACGAAACCCGTGAACCAGTGAACGAGACCGTTAAAGAAAACGGGCATGAAGTATGCACGCCATAAATACGTGTTCAATAAATGAGTGATGGAGAACCTTATTTCATTAGTGACCGGAACCCGAAACCTGTAAAAGCGGCTTCCATTTGTATCACACAATAGCACGTCTGGCTCCAGGGTACCACAGCGCTGCCTCCTGCGCTCGGCCAGGTTCGTCTGGAAGGAGCATCAACTCCCTAGACGGTTAGAAGGCGCTCTGATGCACGCACAGTCAGGCCCGGCTGGAAAGTTAGGAGACTCTGCCTTTCATTCTTCGGACCAGAAACATGTCACTTCTCCCCAGCTGCGACGTGAGTCAGAGCAGCCACGGCGATCTCATGACCCAGGAATTCTGTTACACAGCTCTGCTGATTACAACTTGTGATTTTAAAAAAGGTTCACAGATGTGGGCTGAAGTCGCAGGGAGAGGCTGCAGAGGACGTCGGCCCCAGTGGGCTGGCTTCCACCTCTAAACCTACGTCCTTGTCTCCCCCTGGCAGAGGGGAAGAGCAACGTAAATCACCATTGTGAAAACAGATTGAGCTAAGATCACAGAAGTTCACTTTTGCTCTTCAGTCATTCGACCAATATCTACGGAGCACCCACTACGTGCCAGGCACTACTGTCTGCCTCTACGAATACTGGGAAAAGACCAAAAAAATAAATCTGACAAAGATCCCTACCCTCTGTTAGGAGTAATTTATCTCCACGAGCTGTAACGCACAGACAAGAACGGCCTCTTGGGTCAAGTGCGAATGTCGGGTCGGACGTCTGCCTGCACTCTACTGTCCAACTGAAGCCCATCACGGACGGGCGCTCTCTGCCTTCCAGACAAAAATATCGGCAGTGATAGGCCACTGGGAAAACGCTGATAGAGATGAGTAACCTTAGGTCAACAACGGCTCCGCAGGCCAGTTTCAGGTAAGGCTGAAAAGGTGAGCAGCAATTAGCCAGGCTGCCAGAACACACTGGGCAGACAAAGGCTGGGGTGGGGGCAGCAGGCTCTCCAGGTAGTGGTAACGTCACAGAGGAGGGAGAAGAAGCTGGCCCAGCTAGGGACCTGAAAGGCTCTGAAAGGCTTTAGTAAGCAAAGGGCAGCGGCCTCTTTGGCCCCATGGGGAGCTCCTGAACAGGTTTTAAGCAGGGAAGTGGTGGGATTCGATTTGCACTTTAAAAAGTGACCTCAGGTGACCTCAGCAGCAGAGTAAATATCAGAGCAGCCCAGCCCAGCCCAGTAGGGCATTCTGGGAGATCTGGGAGGCAACTGCTGGGAAGCATTAGGAGAGAATGAGATGGAGAGTCAGGAAAAGGTCCAGGTTCCTGCCTCGGCAGCTGAGAACAGTGGCGTCCTCCATGCGACCTTGCGTGCTCACAGACAGACCCTCTCTTGGTAGGAAAGAGGGAGGGAGAGTAGGAGCAAGTAGTCGAGGTGGAGGTCATGAGCTGGGCAGTGTTTTTGCATGGAAAATGGAGGTGTGCTGTGGGCAGGCAGCAGGTACAAAAGTCCAGAGTGCAGCACACGAGAATTTGGGTAGCCATGGCGACAGAGGCCACACGCACAGTGGCCTCCAGGGCAGAGTGCAAGGCAAGGTGCTCATCTGAGCTGACCTGTCCCGAGGACACCACCATGCAAAGGCTACGTGGGGCCAGGGCAGCCTGCAGCCTGCCAAGGCCGGGGAGCGGGGGAAGCGGTAGGGAGGCCAGGAGGGCGTAGCTTCCCAGAAGCCAAGGGAAAGAGCATCTTAGGACGGAAAGGTCGCAGGTGATGCAGACTGTGCTGTCGAAGGTTGGGATGCCCAGACCAGAAGGTGTGCCCTGGACTTAGCACCAAGTTCACTGTGCTACTAGCAATGGAGTAATGGGCTCAGGTGCCTGATGGCAAATAGGCCAGGGAGAGAGAGGAGGCAGAGGACATTTCGGTGACACTGGCACTGGAGGGGGCAAAAGGGCTACGGCTCAGGGGAGGTGTCTAGACAGACAGGAGAGAACAGAGTATGTGACCGAGTGGTGGCCTGGAGTCCACAGACAGGACACGGCTGAAGAGACAGAAGGAAAGGCTGAATGGCCAAGCACCACTCCGGGGTAGTGGGGCGCAGCTGGGATCCAACAGGATGAAGCGAATCAGCCTCAGGCAGGAAGAGGGTCCCTCCTTCACCTCACAGGAGGCGGGAGAAAAGAAAGGCACTTAACATCTGGACCTGAAGGCTGGGAGGCAGCACTTCCTCCGGCTCCAGTTCCTTCTGTTAGGAGTATCTACTAGGGGCAAGGGGAAAGGAGTCTGGGAAAGAAAAGGAAAGTTCAGAACAGTCACTCTGCAAAAGGCAGAGAGAGAAAGTAGCCTAAGGAGACATAAAAGAACCAGTGGGCAGAGCGTACGGCCCGGCGGAAGTTGCTTTACGGGGTCATCGTCATGCTGGGTGACAGGTGATCATTTCTCCAGCAGCTCCCAGAAGGCAGAGTTCTGCCAGGCGGTGCGAAGGAAGGACCGCAGGTGCTCACTGGTGACAAGATGGAGTGGAGAGGGAGAAGCCAGGAACCCGGACGGGGCAGGGAATGTGTGAGAAGGGCTGGAGGGGCTGGATTTCAGAGAGCGGGGTGGTTGTTCTCCAGATGTCAGAGGTGGAACAGAAAAACTCCATGAAATGAGACAGTCCGGGCTGTGACCGGGGAGGTGGGGGACGCAGGACAGAGAAGCCATCACTGAAAAGGAGATGATCAAAGTACTAGGTGAGTCATCAGAATCCAAAATGATGCAGAAATAGGTCAGGGGAAGGAGACCTGGAGGGAAATGCTTCAGTCTTCCACGATGGAGGCAGAGAGCCTAGAAGGAGGAGGAGGAATGAGATGATGATTTATACCTAAATGTCCCCGGCCCCAAAGGAATGATGCTCAGAGTCCCCCTTCGCTCACTCTGCTACATGCTGCCAACAAACAAGAATGAGAGAAACCTTTCTATACGTCACCGTATTGAACCCCCACAATCGCACTACATACACAGTTTTACCCTATAGTTGGGAAAACTGAGGTTCACTGGCTAAGAACTTTTCCAAGATCACAGAGCCTAACCATGCTGGATCCAGAATTTGCGGTTTAGGCTTGCAAACACCCAATGGCTCAGTGACGCCCCATGCACAGACAGGCAGGGTAGATTGCATTATTCGTGCCTCAGCAATCGCTTGTCCCCATACAAGGACTCTCTAATTGCCCCTCACTCCATCTCCAAGGAGGAGGGGTCAGGGGCCGCCTGCTGCTGGCTAATAAGCTGTGCTGTCCTCCTGAATGGCTTACTGGGCTGGCTAAGATGAAGGCCATAGTAATTACCCAGAGCCCATTAAAAAGAGCCTGGAATGCGATGTGCTAATCATTCCAGAACTAACGCATCACACCCGAAAACATCAGTTTTTAAGGAAACCAGAGCCCAGAATTTACATTTCTAAAAAAGCTGACTTGATCATTCTGTAACAGGAAAAATCCCTTCCTTCCCACATTTCCAAACAAAGCAGCCAGTGTTTTAATTCCAAGGACAATCAAGTTTCATTTTAAAAATGACAAGGACCTACCACACTTGCTTAAGGGAGTTAAAAAAAAATATTGGTGCTGCACTCCTAGGGGGACCAAAAAAAAAACAAAAAACAAAAACGAACAAACAAACAAACAAACAAAATATGAGGAAATAAAACAGGATAATAGTCTTGTAGCCAACATGAATATATGAGGTGGCCATCATCATTAATTTAGTTTAATAATTTGGTATTTCTTTTTTTTTCAGATGCCAAAAAGTCAGAGTGGAAAGGCCTAGAAGAGTTTCAGAGGTTGGAAGAAGTCGCCTCAGGTTGACACACTGTCGGTGAATTTGAGCCACATCCTGGAGCTTCACACCATACTTGGCAAGACACGCCTGGCCATCGACAGCACCAGGCAACGGGAAGCCCCTCTGCACTGCACACGCAAGCCCTGGGGCCCCTGCCTGGAAGCATCTACCGCTATCTACCGCACAGTCTGAAATAACCCGACATGCCCACTCATGGTCACTTACTGCAATCCCAGAATAAGCCCAGCTCTCACGCTGATTATTCCTACCCATACTCTACCAGAAACAGCATGACTCTCTGTCCTCAAATACTTTGGATTCCAAGAGAAGGCACCCTCCGGATTCTCTGCCAACAACTTCGGTCTCCCACCCACCTGAACATCAGCATACGCCGTTCCAGGACACCTGCTCTATTGGTCCCTCCAAGTCTGTGGGTGGAGGCACTGAGCCCCATGCACCTGCATCTCCCCCGAACCCCCGGTGGCCCCAGCCCTCCCCCACACACCTCCCAGCTCAGATTTCCTCCCCCAGGCCATGCCTCAAGGCCAGTAGTTTTGCGGGGGGAGGGAAATCACCTCAGATTGTTGAGATGAGCAGCAGTGGGAACGATAAGCCTTGGATAAACCTTTTGTATCCTCTCCCTGGCCCCTGAGATTCTGATCCTCCCTGGGGGAAAACGCCATCATCCCCAACGCGAGGAAACGGGGAAACGCACCTCCGACAGCCCCACTACTGATTTCTAAGAAAAGCCTTTTTAAAATAGTACATTTCAGACAGGGCACTACTGTATGTGGACGCGGACTGAGCGAATGTGCCACACGCACTGGGAACATGTCATCGAATTGCGTTAAGGATCTTCGGAAATTTTTCAGTTTTCAAAATTCAAATCACTGAGAGGTTAACCATAATCAATCATCATTGATACTGTGCTCTGCGGCACACCGTCCCTTTTTCTATTTTCAGTCTGTTCAGTGGTTACCTCATGCCCATAGATTTGAGATGAAGTTTGAGATTGACCTTCTTCTGCGGAGAAGTCATTTCTCAACCGTAAAAGCGAATGGCATTCTGGTCTGTCTCGCCTTTCAGCTCTCCAGTTATTTCTTTAGTATTGGGAAAACTTTAACCTCGGCAGTCCCCTACTAACTACTTGACCAACGAATTACACGTAATGATTTGTAACGCCAAGACTTTCAAAATCTGTAAATGCTTGCTGATGTTCAACGTTCCATGTAGAATGTACGTGAGATCTAAGCACAGCCCGAGACTCTTCTTTGCCAGGCTCCTCACGTCCACGGCCAGGTGTTCGGAGCCAGTACCCAGCGCACATCACACCTTCCAACTGGCCCTGAGTTGTCACCACTCTCCCTGCCCCTGCCCCTGCCCCTGCCACTGCCCCTGCTCTTGCTCCCATACCCAGGGGCTGTTGGCACAGCAGCTGGGGGAACCCCAAAACAAAGTAAATCAATGCCTGTCACGCCCCTGCTCAGCATCCTTCAGTACCTTCCTTCCGTCACACTCAGATTAAAATCCCAACCCCTGACCACTGTCCGGCAGGGCAGTGGGATGCAGGCGTGCCCTGACCGTCCCCCTTATCCACGTCCACTTCCCCAGGGGCTCCCTGGGCTTCAGCCACACTGGCCGCCTGGCAGAGGTCTGGGACGCTTGCTGTGCACTTTGCCTGGGATGTTCTGCCTCCATATTTCCCAAGGCTCATTGCCACCACCACCCTCATCTCCATTATTAGGTGTTGGCTCACCCACGGCCTCCCTAAACACGCCTTGGCAGCCACTCCCTATCTATCACCCCAAGTCACTACCAGGCATTACGTCCTACACCTGTTCCTCATTTGTGTCTCTCTCACCTGCCCCCAGACCTGGACCGTTTATACCTCAATGACTGGCCCAGGGTAGCTGCTCAACACACACTTAGCAATCACTCTTCTGAATAGACCTCCAGCTCCCCGTTCTGCTAAGAATGCCCCAACTCCCACCACAGGTCACTCTTACCTGCTGAACACCTATGAAATCAAGACCAACCATGTTTCTGGAAGAAGCGTAAGCCACTCTGCAAACACATCGGCATGCGGTATGTGCACACGTACTACACACACTGCCCCATAGCCTGGAGCTCCCGTGCCCACTCCCGCCCGTCTGTCAGAGCTGGGGCTGCTGCCGTGAGAAAAGGCTGCCTGCTGAATCATCCCTCTTCTTCAGAAGAAGTTAGGGAAGTGAAAAAGGCTGCCCCGTTTTCCGTTCCCAATCTCTGAAGTAGCAGAGAAATCAACGCGATGAGTTGTCCGGTTCAGTATCTCTCCTCTCATGATTTCACTCTAGAGTTTGCGTTTCGGACTTCCCAAAAAAATCTTTTTTTTACAACTAAATCATTTTTAAAATCCAAAAAAAAAAATTTTTTTTCTAAAATAGTTACATTTACTTTCTTTGGAAGAAAAATGCCCATGTTATAGAAGCTTTTCTAAAACTACTTTTGGCAGTTATTGTCATCATTAGAGTAAGAAATGACACTAATGTATCCACGGACAATTGCATTGTTTTTGAAATAAAAATATGATTTTGTGTCACAGTTACAAAATTAAGGTAAAGGTATCAAAATTAACAGCAGGAAACTTCTACAATGAAGCTTGTGTTACTCTGGGCTTTAAAGACTATCACTGAGGTCGTATCACGTAACAGCACGTAGCCTACAGAAATTCAGTCCCCTGGAACAATAATTTAAATCGATCTGATCTTGATGGTGCCTTGTGATCACAAGCAGAGATGTGGGTGACTATACAAATGAGGAGAGAGGGAAGGGCCACGTGGAAGCCTATTGATAAAAGTTGATCAATGAGATCCAGGATAACAGTGGCAAGAGAGGTCATCACTCCAACCAGCTACGAACAACGCACAAACGATGTGTAAAAATAAACAGAAAGAACCCTGTCCCTGGCCGGCCCATCAGACTATTAGGGTTACAATGGCCTCCGACAGCCCCCACCACGCCAAGGAGCGAAAGGGGCACGAGCTAACGACGTCATTTAACACAGGCGGCCTGTCCAAACTGTCTCCGGAGTCTGGTCACCCTCAGACTTACCTGCCCTCCTTATATTTCCAATGAAACGCCGAGGTTCATTGTTAACCTAAAATGGGCAAACTTCCTTCATGTCCCACTATATTCTTTCCTAGTTCCACTGGGGTTTAAATAAAAAAAGGCCTCAAAGGAGAAAAAAAAAAAAAAAGGAAGTATGGGTGGGAGGGAGGGAGGGAAAAAGTGGGGGAGAGAAATAACTGAAGGGGGGGTGGGGAGAGAAAAACAGAGAAAGATGGAGAGACTAGGGGAAAAGACGCAGAGGAAAACCGAGAGGGAGCGGGGGAAGAGAACGAACGGCAGAGAGAGAGAAAAGGGAAAAGTTCGTGGGAAGAAAGCAGTGATGTGCCTCGTGGAAGAGCTGTTTGTTAGCGGTGGCTCTTTTTCCATGTACCGTATTATGCCATATGTGGGAAGTGGACAAGCCTGGAACTCCGCCTAAGAACATCTGCCAGAGGACTTTAACAGCCCTAAGAATAGCACAGCTGGTGTCCCCAGCCTAATGAGCTCACCACCCATGTGACCACTCCTTCTCCAGCAGCTCCCCCAGAGAAAGGAGGCCCCGTCCACTGGGTCGGGGCCCCGCCCCTCTGCCCTCCCCCACATTCAGGCTTTATTTCCTCAGGGCCTTCATTCTCCCTTGCCTGAAACCACCCCCCACCCATTTTCCTGAATTAAATTACTCCGATCCAGCAGTTCCTTTGAACAGACACGTTCTTCACGTGAAAAGCAACTATCAAAAATAACAGATGGGGCCATCACTACAGATCTTCTGGACACCGAAAGCATCAGAGTTATGCCAATGAATTCGACAGCTTTGATGAAACGGACAAACTCCTTGAAATATACAACTCACCAACACTAACACCAACACGTGATCTGAACGGCCCCACATCTATCAAAGAAACGGAACTCTGAACGAAAACCTTTCCACATGGGACGAAAGGCCAGTATGCCAGCAAGCGTGTCCTGCTGCCAAGGTGCAGGGCACAGGCCTCTCCAGGAGCCCTGGCGACTCAGGGTCTGGGGAGGACAGTCTCTGACAGGGAGGCTGTCAGCCAGGTTTGACTTCCCCACTGCCCACGGCCTGTTGCCAGGCAGAAACCATGCACCGCAGAATCGGAAAGGGGCGGGGGATGTGGACAAAGAAGTGGGCTTTCACGAAGTTGGGAAGTTTTAACCCTTTCTGGTATCATTTTTTTGAAACGAATTCCCATTGCATCACCCTTTTAAAAGAAACTGCACTTCAAAGAGCAAGCCTGGGGAAGGGGGAGGACTTCGGCGTCTGTGGGGGAGGCCAAACGGAAAGTGACTGAGAGGGGACTCCAGTTTGGCGCTGATCCTGCATCCACAGCCATGGGTAGAGGAGCTGAAGAATCTGGGATCTCTCTCTTCGTCCGGGCAACACATCCTGACCACGAGGATGAGCCAAATGGACATGACACATGGGGCTTATTCACCAGGAAAAGACAAAGAAGGCCACATTTCAGAAATCGCACTTGGTAACATACAACAGCAAGGACGTGTCTGAAGCACACAGCAACAAGGCTAGGAAATCGCTCGATTCTACCCCTGCCTACCAGGTAATTAGATCAGCAGCAATCGCATGATTGCTAAAAGGTGGGCAATCATTAACTTTTTTTACTGCTAAACAATGTTACACACTAAAGACAGTGTTTTTATACCTTGTTAATGCCATGAATAAGTTATCTGAGCCTTGACAATTTCCTGTTGTGAGTTATAACACCAAGTGCCACTCTCGCCATAAGTTAAAACGCCACTGCAAACTTCACAAAAACGTAAGGAGCAAATTACAGTATTTCAAGGACTACGAGTACTCTTACACGATGTTCCGTTTTGTTGGAATGTTTACTATACTGAGAAGAACCTTTTCCAAGACACAGCAATTGTTTCCATTCACAAAATGCTGAAAGCAGTAACGTGATCAATTTCTATTTCAGTCTTTATCTATCAACCTTGTTCTTTCGCTTTCACTCTTTTTAGGTTACACATCCAGGTCGAGTCTACAGGTCTATCTTCGAGAATCCTCCTGGCTCCATCTTCGGGCCTGTAACAGTGTCTTGCCAAGACATACTGAGGGTGGATGGAAAAGGAAAATTCAGTAATGCCAATTCTGTCTTCATTAAGGAATTGGCTATTTGTTCATCATAGATATTTTTGCATTAAACTTTTTAAATATTTCACTAAAATATTATGTATTTTGATTACTTCAACTTTTTGGCAACGGTTTCTCCCGCCCCCTTAAATTTTGTAGCTTACACAAGTGCCTCAGTCACTTTGTCCTAGTCCTGACAGTAAAGATACACCCTAGTTGACTGAGGAAAAAAGGATAAATACCCAGGCTTCATTAACTATCTCAAAGACTGGGATATAGTAGACAGCAGCTGCCTGAAGGATTATCTACTAGGGGCTGTGGGTGTGTGTTCTAAATCAGTGGTCCCCAACCTTTTTGGCACCAGGGACCAGTGCTCCTATGAGACTCTAATGCCTGATGATCTGAGGTAGAGCTGAGGTGGTGATGCTAGCCCTGGGGAGCGGCTGCAGATACAGATGAAGCTTTGCTCGCATACCCGCCGCTAACCTCCTTCTGCATGGCCCGGTTCCTACCAGGTCGTGGTCAGGTATTGGTGGCCTGGGGGTCATCTTCTGTGGCTTCTTCTGCACAGGATGTCACTGCTATCTACATGGGAATGTGCCCCAAACCTATACCCCACCCTTGGATCTCTCTTCTAAGCGTCAGGTGCAGATGGCCCACTGCCCTAAACCTCTCCACTTGGAAATTTCACAAGCACATCAAACAGCACATTCAAAACTGGATCCTCCAAGTCCTCACCCCTGCAAAACTGAGATATGCAAATTCAATCTGGAAGTCTCAGCCTCCTCCTTGACTTGGCCCCGTCCTTGTCTTACCATCGCCTCTTCGAAGAGCATGCCTTATCTCCTCCACATCATCCAAAGGAACTCACTTCTTTCCATCCACAGGATCACTTCCTACCCCAGCTGAAGTCCCAGCCCTCTCTCACCCTGAATAAAGCCGGAGTTTCCACCGCAGCTCTCAGTCACCCTGGAGGTGGATGAGACTGGAACCACACGCTGATGTGGGCACAAGGTGAACACAGCGCCTCTCCTAATGACACCCCCACCCCCCTGCCATGGGCCTTCTCTTTGAAAAGTCTACAAAGTGCATCCCTTTTCCATCCTAGTGACCAAATGTAGAGTAACTTCAGGAAATTCTCAGACTTGATTAGGCCGATCATTCTCTGGCAGGCTGCCACTTGCCAGACAGAGAATGCAGTATGCCATACAGGATAAAGGTCTGATTATAAGATAACCAGACTCCCAGGAATATTTATTTTCTTTATCCCCTTACATATGAGTATCACTTCCCTTCTAGTATCAAGAGACTTATCTCAGCTACAAGTTTTTCAGGGAACATTCAATAATTACTAAGACATTGCTCTTGTAATTCCTCTTTTAATATTACAAACTATTTTCCTATCTTCCAAGTACAGTATAAACACATCTACTGCATCAGTCAACATTTTAGTCTATTTTCCCAATGATTTGCTTATCATACCTTTTATCTGCTATTGTAACAGTAAGAATATCGTTTGTTTTCTCAAACGGAAAGACATCTTCTCAAATATTTAACACCAAAACACACTTAAACCACAAGAGACCTTGGAAATGCCTTGATATTTGTGTCCAAATATCAAGTCCAAAGGGATTTCTAATGCCTCGGAATCCTTGCAAAGTTAACCCTTTCTCTGCAAAGGAGGAGAGTTAGCTGTCATGTGAGCAAAAATCATAGGCCGCATCACTACCTTAGGTCACGGGGGCTACTACTCCTTTTAGCACCGCAAATATGAAGGCCAGCACACGCCACTAGGTGCTCCAAAATTATTTGCAGATGAATAGATCACAAGGAGTTGGATAGCAAAAATGACAGCTGACACAAAATGCTTACTCTGAGCAAGGCAACCATATCAATTCATGCAATCCTCTTAATAACCATATGAAGTTATCGTATAAGGTGATGATTCAGGAACTGGCTGTCACAAACAAGAGTTCCTTACTGGGTCCAACACTGACAAAGTATCAATCTTAAAAAGGAAAAAAAAAAAAAGGAACATGGTTTCAAACATGTCAACAGTGTGCTACAGCTTACCCAGACAGCTTGTTAAATCTAGAAGGTTTCTTTTTTTAACAAATGGATGGGGAAAAGGCTGCCCCCTGGCTCAGGTACATAAAACAGAACTGTGCAATTCCCATGGTATTCAGCGTTTTATTTAAAACATATTCTCGATGCCAAGGCTGAAAGGAAATACCCACTGTCTGGATGATGCTCCTTTCTTTACTGCGAAAGCCAGTAAAACAATTGTCTGAGAAATTCCGCACCTAAATGAAACACTCACAGACAGAGCCCCGGTGAGTCATGCATGTCACAAATTGCTCACTTTCCTCCTGTCTCACCTTTCCTCTAAATCATTACACTGCCATTCCTAAATCATCGGTTTGGGTTTTTTGTTTGTTTGGCGTTCGTAATCCCTCGGTAAAAAAAAAAAAAAAAAAAAAAAAAAACAGACCAATTCCAAGTTTGTAACATGACAAGAATCTGCCTGTCCCTTCGGTTTAAGGCAACCTCCTATTTTCTTCCCAGGTTTGAAATTCTGCACTGCAGGCAAGGCCCATATCTTTGGACTCCTCTTTTAATAATAATAATAATAATAATTAAAAAATAGCCCTTGACATTGTAACTGTCCTGCCAAATCTCTGCAGATGCCAGACCACCAAACACTCCCAAAGTCCAACAGGCAAATCCAATTTATTCTTAGAACCCTGCATTCAGAATCACAAAATGTAATGTATTGTCTTACCGAGTTGCCTTTTTACTGTTATCCTCTTGAGTCCCCCAACGTGTGGGTATAGACCCGAAAGAAGTGAAAGCAAGGACTCAAACGGATATTTGTACCCCCATGTTCACAGCAGCATTATTCACAATAGCCAAAAGGCTGAAGTAACCCAAGTGTCCACTAAAGGGTGAATAAATAAACTGGTGTTACACACAGCGCAATATTATTCAGCCCTAAAAAGGAATGTAATTCTGATACATGCTACAGCATAAGTGAAACTTGGAGATATTATACTAAGTGAAATAAGCCAGATAGAAAAAGACAAATATCGTATGATTCCTCTTATACGAAGCTCGTAGAGTAATCAAATTCAGAGACAGAAAGCAGGATGGTGGTTGCTAGCCGCTGAGGGGAGGGGGATGGGGAGTGAGTTCGATCAACACAGAGCATCAGCTGGGGAAGATGAAAAAGTTCTGGAGAAGGATGGTGGTGATATTTGCACAACGACGTGGATGTACTGAAAGCCACAAAACTGTACACTTTGAAATGGGAAGTTCTATGTTATATATATTTTACTATTTTTCTTAAAGAAATAAAAAATGGTAACTGTATTAGAGATTTCCTTTCATCTCTCAAACTAAGTGACTTGGCCAACTCTGCATCCCCTCCCGCCACCCCCCCCCAAAAAAAAAAGAATCTGGCAAAGACAGGTTACCTGCTCCCACCCCCACATGAGGTGATAGACAGAGCAAGGCAGGCTGACGGCTCTGCACCCAGCTAGGGAAGCAGGCGGGAGGACGGGAGGCTGAGGGAGAGGTTACACACGCCAGAGTCGGATCCACTTCCCTGCTATCCAGCTGCCATTCCGTCACTCCGTCCACCCTGTGATCTCTCATAGTCACAGTGCACATGACCTGGCACTTCAGATGTGTTCAACAGAGAGTAGGTGAGTGGATAGGTGGGTAGATGCTTCAACTACTCAAGCTAGAATTTGGGGAGAACTGCCTAATCACCACTCTGGCATATTTGTAAGAACTCAAAACGTCACCCAATGTTTTGGGTGTCTGATGGGGCACGGCTGGCCGGATTCCGGACTGCTTTTCCTCACTACTGATTTAGAATGACAGGTGTCCCTCCCTGCCACCCCCCTCACCCCAGGCCCTCACACTTTACAGTTCACTGAGCACAATTTAAGGAGAGGAAGAGGTAGGTGCTGGGGAGGGAATGTGTTCAGCAATCTTAGAGAGATGCCCTAGCCGCCTTCCTTTCAGTGGAGGGCAAAAGAGTGACTCCAACTTGAACACCAATTCTCCCAAGGAGGGCAGGAGCAAGGGTATGGGAGCCTGAGATGCTGCAGGTGTAACAAGCTCGCTCGCAGGTGTGCAGATGCTGCAGGCCCACCCACACTTGGAGCAGCAAGGCCTCTTCCTCCTGCAATCAGCTGGAGCCATGACGGCAGGGACCAAAAGTCAGGCAGACAGAGCAACAGTCAGGATGTCCCTCTCACGAGCATCGCCCTCTTCCCACGGCCATCCTCCCACCCAGGCTATGGTCACTTGGTTCCACCAGGAATCTGGATCCTGAAGTCACTTTGGCACAAACAGCCCAGCCATCTGCAGTCACTCACTCCCTGACCTTCTCACCACCCTGAGGACAACATGTGCGTTTCTTCCCCCACTCTCCAGGAAAAGTTTCCCAGCTAGTGGCCCTCAGACAAACAGAAATTCAAGGATGGCTTCTGTACTCTGCTCACTAGCTCCTTCTGGTTCAAATTCATAAGTCAATGATACAAGTGAAGCCAAACCATTTCCAACATTCTAGGGAGACATTTTGTGTTTCTGACCACATCTCAAGCTGGAAAGTATTTGATAAGGCCCATACTAAAAGGAGGCAAGCATGCACTAGATGATGCTTCCTCTACTCTGCAAAACTTAAAAACTGAGAGCTCTCAGAACGGGATCATCAAAAAAAAAACTCAGTCCTACAGCATTTGCTATTGATGTTTTTGTTTGTTTGTTTGTTTTTTGTTTTTGTTTTGTTTTGTTTTTTTAAAAAACCTACCTGGAAGGACTTGTTGATACCAGCAAAACCACTGGAGAAACTGATGGAAAACTTCTAAAATCCTATGGTTTTCCATACGCCTGGATGTTTTTCTCTCTTCAAACGTGGAGAAAGAAAAATAAAATCCCATATGCCTATTTTAATGAATATCCATTTTAAGTGATATAAATCAATTTGCATCTGTGTAATCAAACGTAGGATTTGCTAATAGCTAATCTGTGTGAATACAAGTCAGGAGACGGCAGCATTTTTTAAATCAACATAATCACGCTATCTAGTAACTAAGTCTAGTCATTAAGCAGTGTATACTAAAGGGATGCTTTTCAGAAAAAGTCAGACCACTTAATCCACATGTTCCTGGTTATTTTCAATTAATTCTTAAAAATAAAAAGTCAAAGTCCCCTGAATACCCTTAACATTCGAATCCAGATAATTTATATTCTGGTAGTCCTTTAATTTATTAATATACCTATTTCCTTTGGTACTAGAGCATCCTTTTCTGACATTAGTATAAAATCTATTTCCTCCAGGAAGGAGAATATTTTCTGCTTTTAAATGTCCTGGCATTTCATAAAGTCTGGAACTAGAAGCGACACTAGAAATAATCCAACTCTAAGGTTCTCAAACTGGAGTACATGTACTTATGCTGCGGGGAGCTCCCAGGGCCCCAGGGAAAATAAGGTGCATCTTTCTTGAGTGCTTTTGAACTCAAAACAGCAATTTAATTATTTTTATATTAAAACGAGATGGATCCTGTGATCTATTCTTCATCAAAGGCATCATTGACCTAACTCTGAAAAGTGCTAGAAACCTCAGGCTGAACTCCCCAAGCCCCCTCTCCAGGGTTCCGATTGGACAAGTTTAAGAAGCATCAATATAATCCATTTCCCAGCTTGAGACATAGAAACCAAAAGATGGCCAAGAGCTGTCACCACTTGCTAGTCTTCCTGAAAAGTCACCGTTTGCTAGACTTCGCCAAAGAGATTTACAGTGCTTCCAGGAAAAGCTCTCACCTCTAACCAGGTGAGGCCCGGAGCAGCCCTTCCTGGAAAGCAGGAGAAGAAGCCCAAAGAAGGATTTTAAGAACTCACCTTCCACCCCTTCCCACCCCTTTCCACCTCATGTGCACTATTAGCACACACATAATTGAACTTCTCAGTGAATAATGCCACGTGGCTCTTGAGACATATGTCAAAGCCTTTCTTTAAACAGCTGCACATCATTTACGATTATATGTAGCTCAGAGGCATCCAGATCTACACGTTAGTATTATTTACTCTTCCTCTGCTAAAACTTTGAACTTTTCAACACTGCAGGTGGCCTCCATTTGGATATACCAAATACGAAGGAAAGTCAGAATAGGGAACATTTGTTCAAAAGAGAAAAAAGAGAGGGGAACCAGAAGACCCATTCAACAGATGCTCAAGACTATAAAATAAAAAAAAAAGCTAAGGACAGTTCTCGCCCTAACTTTCATCTTCTACAAGGAGCATCCCTTTGTCCTCCCCCACAAAAGTCATGAGGCATACCAAGTACAAGTGAGCCAAGTATATCAGGTCCATCTTCAAAACCAAGGGCCATGTAATCCTTATCTGTTTGAAGAGGCTGGTCATTATTAGACTGTTAAACTGCAGCCCAGAGGAAAGGCTTGATTCACAACCCCGGGTCAGCTTCAATTCCTTTCTCAATTAAGTCCGAAGAGGCAAAAAAAGAACTTCCCCTTGTAGGAAAAGTGGCCACCTGCATGCCTGCCCTCCTTGGCTGTCTTTCAAGATGCTAGGAGCAACAGAACAATCGTGTTTATGAAAACATCGACAGCTGATGCAGCAGAGGAAGCCCAAGGTCTGTTCTCCCACACTGGGAGCACGTGGTTGAGATGGGGAGCCCAGACTCACCTAACAATTACAGAGACCTACTATGTGCAGGGTCAGAGGCAGGGACTCAGAATGCAATGATGGGAAGAAAGTCCACACCCGATGGCAAACATTAAGATGCTGCTAACTTTGAAGTGAAAAAAAAAAAAAGAGTAAGTTTAGGAATCTGTTTCCATTCAAGTGATGGTCTTTTATTTTCAAAGCCTTTTTACATGGCCTGATTTGACCCTCACAATAAACCTATAATTACTACTTTATATCTGCTTTATTATTTCTGTTGGTTCTCAAAAAGGTCACCAAGTCACAAACCTAGTTACGGTGGAAGGAGACCTGAAAACCCTCTCAGGTCATTTAGTCAAACTTTTACTGACACTTTCATTTAAAAAACTCTCTCATCCTTACAACAGTCCAATGAGGTTTGTTTTTGTTCTTAGGTGGGGGACAGTCCAGGAGAGGGGAAAGCCAGGTCAGAGAGGTTAAATAAGGTCATAAAGCCTTAAAGAGGAAGGAGCTGGAATTTGAATCCACGTTTCCCACTCCAAGGCCAGTGTCCTTTTAGAAGGAGCATAAGCAACACAGCCAGGATGGAAATACTCTCCGGGGAGAGCTGGGGGTGGGAAACCAAATCTCACAGGTCCCTGGGGCATCCAACAGGAAATAGCTAGTGCTCGGGCCAAGCTGAAACCCAACGCTCACCAAACCTGCTGCCCCTGGACATGGCTTTCTAACCTAGCTCAGCATCCTGAGGCCGGCTCAGCTCTCCAGGTGGCTCAGTCTACACTTGTCTGGGCATCTCCGTGGTAAGGTGGTGTCGAATAGCAAAGGGCACTCGAGAGTGACCCTTCCAAACCAAAAGAGAATGGCGCCATCTGTCACTTCGGGTCCAATTCCGAACCTGTCAGCCAAGCTCCCTACCTGCCACCCTCCGCTGGAACTGGGAAGACCCTCCCCAACGCAGACTGCTCAGAGCTGGGCATTGCTCAGTCTGGCCCCCTCCCTCCCCCCTCTGCAGCTCTTGTAGTTGGAAACCATCAAGGACTCTGTTCCTAGCTTGTTTCCCTGTGGTGTCTGTCAACCCCTGCCACAGATAACCAAAAGAAGTCCAGGAAAAAAGTACCCATCCTGTCTACAAACTTGCAGACAACCGTTACAACGTTTACACATTTGTTTAAACCAATTAAGTTAAGCATATGAGGGCGGGGGTGTGGGCTGGGGGTGGGGGAGGACTAACTTAAAAAAAAAGTCAGAAGCCTAAATACTCAGACTGAGGGGGCGCTGAGAGTGGACGTGGATTTCAGTTTCTGGACAAGTGCAGCGAAAAGTTCTAAAACACGGAAGCTTAAGCCAAACCCTCGGCTTTTGATGCGCTTCCCTAAACACAACCTTACAAAAAAAAAAAAAACCGAAACAATACATTTTATTACATTTGTTTTCACCTGCAAGAGGCTGACCTTGGAGATTCGAAACGAACCCTAAAACTCATGTCAAAAAAGTGACAACGTGAACGTGTTCACTCTCAGAATAGAAAGTGCGGGAGGGGGATCCTAAAAGCCAACTGTCCGGCCCCAGACACAGTCAGATGTCATTTACATTAGTTGTGCGGGCGAGTGGGAATCGGGGTGCTGCTCGCGCTCTCGCGTGGTGCAGCTCGGGGCTCTCTGAAGGTCGCCACACTGTCACCTCGGACTGCAGGAGCCCGGAATCCAGGCCACACGGCGTGACCGACGCGATGCCCTCTGGGCATCTTTCCGGGGCCCCGAGGGCCTTCCGCAGGTGCGGCCGGTGCAGGAGAGGGACTGCCGGCGCCACCACACCACGCGCCCACACTCCCAAGTCACCCGCGTCCTTCCCCAAGCAGCCCCTGGGCCCGATGTGCCTGAGGCAAGGGTAAGCGGACCCGGGCTTACCGGCGAGAGGCGCGCGGAGCGCGGCCGCGGGGCGGGCGCGGTGCCGGGGGCCTGAGGCGCGGAGCTGCCCCGGCGCTCGGCTCTCCTGGCCGCCGCCTCCTCGTTGTCCGCGGCCCGGCCCCGGCCGCCCGGCGGCTCCGGTTCCCTCCGCGGAAGCAGCCGGCCGGGCGGCACCCGGGCGCGCGCGGCGAGGTTCGGCTTCGGCTCCTCCTCCTCCCGCCGACCGGGCGCTCCCGGGCTCGGGGTCCGCGGCTCCCGGGCGCGGAGGTCGTCGGGGTGCTCGAGCTCCGCCGCGATCCCTCCCGTGCGCAGCCCCTCTCTAGGGGGCGCCCGGCTGGCGACGCGCGGGAGTCACTGGCGCGGGGGCGGCGGCCGGGGGGTCGCCAGGGTGGCGCGCGCGGACGTCTCTGCGGACTTGGGCACTGATGCGGGCGCCGCGGCGCGGCCTCTCGCCATGGCTCCCGGCGGGGCGGGCGGCTCGCACCTCCCCTCCGCGCTGCCGTCACCGCCCGACGCGCGCCGAGCCCTCCCCTTCCCCCGCCCCGCCCGCCGCCCCGCGCCGCCACCTGCGGGCCGCCCTCCAGGATGCCCGCCGCGCGCAGCGCGACCCAGCCGCCGGGGCCCGTTATCGCGCCCTTGGCCCGCCCGTGCGCTTTGACCCGCATCGCCGGGCGCGGGAAGAATGGGGCGAAATACCAGGGTTGGGAAGAACTACCACCCCGAGCCATTATTTACTCCTAGCACTACTCCGTGCCTGTCCAGACTCAAGTCTAAAAGACGATGGGACTCGCGCAGGAACTGTTTGCCGGGAACTCAGCGCAAGTCCAGGAGTTCGGTTCCTGCAGGCCCGGCTGGCCCCTAGGAAAGCGCCCCTGAGGCTTAACCGGGGGAAGGACAGAGCGTGGAGGTGTTGCGGGGTCTGGGGGAGGTGGACCGGCAGTCTGAACAAAATACCACCAAAGGGTGAGGGATGGTGCGGGGAATCAGGAAACGATCCAGGAAGTTGTCACGGGACACTATATTATGCAAATCACTGGTGGACGGTTTAAGGGGGAACAACCCACATTAGCTCATTTCCAGTTGAGGTTGCTTAGATTACTGCTTCATCTTAGGCTCTGCCCAAAGGTCATAGGGGGACATTGGAAGGACATGGAGAAGACTCAGACCAGAACCAAAGACGCAAGGAAACCAAACCGTAGAAAACCTGATTTCCAGTACTGGGAAAGGACTTGAAGAGACCAAGCGTATAGTCAAGATGGATTCGGGCAAGAATCCCCATTGGATGTTAACACTACGGGTGGAGTTTATTGGGGAGTTAACGTGTCTCCCCATAGATGTTTTAGGGTTGTTAGTAGCAAAAGGGAGACATTTAGCGTACCAAGGGGCAGGTGGAGAGCACCTTGACTAGGTAATCAAAATCGACATCACCAATGAGAGCAGATGGATCTCACGTCCTCAGAACACATCACCTCCGCAGCATTCCCGGGGATAACCCATAACCTGGATCTAAGGATGAAACCTCAGGCAAACCCCAAATGAGGAACATGTATTAAAAAGGGGCAGGGGCTATAGTCTTCATACGTATCAGTGTCATAAAACACAAAAGAAGGTTTGGGAAATGTTCCAGATTAAAAGATACTGAAAAGTCATGACGACTAAAGATGATACCTGGTCCTAGACTGGATTCTGTGCTGGAGGAGTGGAAATGCTATAAAGGACATTCGGATGGACACATTGGAGTCCTGATACATTAAAGTATTGGATCAAATGTTAAATGTTAAATTTGTGATTGATGTCGATAATTCGTACTATGGTCACGTAGAAGAATATCCCTATTTTTTGAAATATTCACCGAAGTATCATGAAGGGGTAAGGGGGTATGATGTATGCAACTTAAATTCAAGTGATTCAGGGGGGAAAAAAATTTAATAGGAAAAAATGATAAATGGGGAAAATATTAATTAACAGTCAGTGACTCTTGGTACAGGGTGTACTGGAACATTTCTGTAAGTTTGAAATTACTTCCAAATAAGATCTTTGAAAAATGCATGAAGTGGAGGATGAGGAGGGATGAGACATAGGGACACTGTGGTTATAAAAGGGCACTACAAGATATTCTTGCGGTTTTAGGTCTTGTGGTTTTAGAGTAGGTAATAAAATTTATAAAAAAAAAAACTTAGACACACACAAATAAGAACAGGTAAATGGGAAATCTGAATAAGATAGACAGACTGTATCAATGTCAATATCCAAATTGTGATAGCATACTAAAGTTTTGCAAAATGTTTATTATTGGGGAAAACCGGGCAAATTGTGTTATTTCTTACGACCGAATATGAATTATTCTACAATTATCTCGATAAAAATTTCATTTGCAAAAAAAAAGAAAAATGATCAAGTAGATGCCAGGCTTTTATGTAATTGAGCATGGCTGCCTGGGAGGATGCAAGAACAAATGCACTAGAGCTGTATCCTGGTGGGTTGAGTGTAGTGAGGGTTTTTTAAGCGGGGGTAAAAAAAAAAAAGACTGAAGTATAACCAACAGATCCGCTTCCTTCCAGCTCTGTAATTTAAGAACCCTAGAGCTGGGGAATCTTTGAGATCAGCTAGTCTGACCTTCTCATTTTCAGGAAACTGTGGGCAGAAAAGTGGTACATGACCAGAGAAGCATCAAATTAGTGGTGGATCCCTGACTACAACTCCTACCTGCGGAAGACTTCCAAATCTCTTTGCACCTTTACCAGGGGCCTGGCACTCTGTTTCCAGAGATTCGGCCAGGGTTGGTACTGAATTTTGAAGTCATTCACTCACTCATTTTGAGTCCCAGACTGTGGCCTTATGGGAGCAGGTCCTAACACCTGATTTCCCTGGTGCCTGATGACAGACATGTGGATCCTGCCATTGAGAAGGAGGAGCTAGCTGGTCTCGCTCTCCCACTCCCAGCTAAGAAGGAGCAGGTGGCAGGCAGAGGTCCTTGAGTGACCCTCCAGCTAAGCTACTTCAGTGACTGGTGACCTGCTGCTGCTGAAAGTCAAGGGTGCAGAGACCTGAAAAGGAAGCAGGATGAATACGAGAAAGAGAAAACAATAATAGGCCTGGCAGGTCCCAGCCTTATCCAACATCGGGCAAAGCTCTCTGTAACAGACGTGACCCTGGCCTCCCTTGGGCCACAGATAGCTACTGTATCCTTTCCTTTTGTCAAATCAAATCAAAATCAACATGCGTTTATTGATATTTGCCAGACCCCAAATTAGTAACTGTAGGAAAACACAAAAAAAGAGGACCTGATCCCTGCCCTTTAGAAACCCAAAATACAGCCAGGGGCCCAAGATGAAAATGTAGAAAATAACCCGACAAAAGAATTAAAATGCTAGCTGTGTTGGCTTGGGTTCTCCTCAAAAGCAGTGTTAGAGAAGGACCTGAGAGCAGATAGTTTTTTATAAGAAGTCATCCCATGGAAAGGGGGTGGAAAAGGAATCAGGAGCAGAAAGAAGGAAACAGGGAGGAGGAGAAAGCCCAAGGGTGTGTAATTTAGGCAGTCACCTCTGTTAGCAATTGGGTCAGTCCCGTTGGGGCCCCCCTGAGGAACTGAGTAGAATGCTAGACAGAAGGAGGGGGCATGTGTGTTCCTAGCTCCCACTGGCCAGGCGGATACTGAGCAAATAAGTGAACTGAGAGTCTGCGACACAGAACATGCATGCATAAAACCATGCCTGACTCACCGTCAAAAAGACAGCCTGTGGGCAGGGACTTTTGTCTGCTTTATTCATTGTTGCGTTCCAAGTACCAGGAACAGTACCTGACTCATAGTAGCTGCCTAGTCAATAGATACTGAATGAATGAAATACTAGTTGAGGTCAACGATAGAAGGAATTATTAAAAAGTAGATGCATAAGTCATTTTTTAATAATCTGTATGTGTGTGCCTGTTTGTGGCAGGTATTGGATGGACTAAGTGATAGCATAGCAAACAAAACAGGTACAGTCCTGGCTCTAATGGACCTTTTTCAGTCCAGGAGAGGAATCAGATAATATGGCACGTGCACACACACACACACACACACACACACACACACACTCAGTTAGCGTTGTGACAAGTACTATGAAGAGAAGGATGCAGGTGCTGAAAGCAGAATACTAGGTGGATTATTGAAAGATTGTTTGGTCGGGGCAGACCTGTCTAAGAAGGTGACACTTTAAGTAGAGACCCTGAGGAGGAGCGGGAGCCAACCATGCAAAGGGCAGGGGATAGCATCAGATAAAGACCCAGAGGCAGCAAAGAACCTCAGTGGCTAGAGCCCTGGAGAAGAGCCAGACGACTGGCCTGTGACTGTTTTGCTAAAGAATGTTAGGTAAAGGAGTGATGCGGTCAAATGCATATTTTTAAAAGCTGCCTCCAGCTGATGTGTGGAAGATGAACTCAAGTGGATCATCAAGAACAGCAAGCAGCTCTGGATGGTGTGAGAAAGACCAGACGACTTCAGGGCCAGCCTGGGAGGCTGAGTTCCCATGGCTTCCACCTCCACCGGCACTACTGCCACCAGTAATAGCTCAGTAATATGCTAAAACCCCACTGTAGCATAAACAGACCCCCAAAAATCAACAGGGAGAATGTAGGGTTGCATAACTAAAAGGTTAACTAAAACCATTATTTCTCAGACAATCTTATAGTTACTATGTGGGAGAAAAAAAGAAAAAGTGTTTTTCATTTATTTAATAAATGTATAGGAAATAGACCAATTGTTACAAACAAAGCATCAGCTTAAATTGAACTGAGAACACCCCGAATAATTGTGGAGCCCTCACCTACGACCACCTCCCACACCTACGTCCTCGAAGGAAAGAACATGAACTGGCCACCATTTCAAAATGAGAGCAAAGGTACAATCACATTATATCCACCTTCACACTATCATTCAATGTCTTATCTCAGCATTTTAATCTAACATTTATCGAGCAAATATATGCACTATGCACTATACGAAGGGCTTTAATAACATCAGCTCATTGAATCCTAAGAGCAATAGCTATTATTATCTGCAACTTATAAATGAGGAAATGAGCCTCAGAGAAACTAATTAATTTATCCAGAGCCACACACTACTGACAAGGTCTGAATTCAATCCTGCTTTCGTCCCCCGGCAAAGTAAAGGACAATCAACCTTGGTGTTGGAAGACTGGAATATTGGAGACGTGAGAATTGGGGTGGGAAAGGAATCCTAAGATTAGGTATGTAGACTTATGTTTGTAATGGGGAGCCACTGCTCATGGATTCCTTAGAAGAAAAGAAATGGATTAATACTAATAACTTCTTTATTGCATCTGATGTGAATCTTGAGGCTTTAAACACCGCCCATGCATGGATAACTTCCAAATTTATATTGCCAGCCTTGACTTTCCTTCCTGAACTCCGGACTCCTGTAAACAAACTTCCTACTTGGCACTGCCACTTGGATGTCTAATAGGCATCTCAGCCTTATTATGCCCCAAACTGAACCGCGGAGCTTCCCCCAAGTTCTACTCTTCCGGTCTCCTAGATTTCAATTGCTCAGGTTAGAAACCTCGTGATCATTTTTGACTTCTTTCTTTTTTTCCACTCCTCATCGACTCTACCAGGAAATCATGTTGGTTCTACCTTCAAAATATAATCCAGAGTCTACTTCTCACCACGTTCACTACCTCCATCCTACTCCATACCACAATCATCTCTCTTGAGCTCCTGCGAGAGTCTGTTGAAGCCTTGCTTGCCCCTGTTCCCCAATCTCTCCCGCATCAACACGAGAGCCAATGTTTCTGTAAAGCATGAGTCATATCCTGGCCCTCCTCTCTTAGAACCCTCAAATGGCTCCACATGTCCCCCAGAATACAGGCAACAGTCTATCCAATGGCCCAGAGGACCGATGTGGTTGCCTGCTGGCCTCGTTTTCCTCTTTTCCCCTACTTGACGCCACAGACACAATGGTCTCTCTGCTGTTCCTTGAACGTGCCAGGCACAGTTGCCTCAGCGCTTTCGCACTCTTCCCTTTGCCTGGAATGCTCTTCCCCTCACCTTGTCAATGACGCCTCCTCCTTGGACCATCTCATTTGACACTGCCGCTCCTTCCCCTTAGCATCCCAATTCCCCTTGCCCTGCTCTACATTTTTCTTATTTAGCCCATTTTAATATAAAATTCACTTATCATTGTTCGTTTTCTGTCTCCCCAGTTCACAAGGTAGTCATGGTCGCAGCAGTGTCTAGGGCACAGTAGTAGCTCAATAAATATGTGTTGACTGAGCAATCGTTCAGCATCTAACCAAAGATCCTTCTGACCCAGAGCTCTCACACTGGCTTACCTTTTTTGTTTTGTTGGGGGTGGAGAATGCAGTAATTTGGGGTTTTTTTTTTTTTGCATCAAAGTTAAAAGACTTTGAGAATATGTCTTGAACATCCTTAACTTCCCTTCCACAACCCACTGTGAAGCGAGTAGCTAGGAAAACCCTGCTAGATCTTATTTGTTTTCAAGATATACAATATTATTCTTGAGATAATGAGGGTCCTTTATTACTTCCTGATTATGGCATGTTTGTTCACATTGGCTCATTTTGTCATAAAACTACTTATCTCCCAAGTTCTAGGATTCTAGGTTAGATTGGATGGCTGTTGATATGGGCTAAACCTCAGGCTCTCATGGACTTTGAGCTCATCTAATCCTCTTTCCTAGCTAAAGAGTCTTATTCTCAGTTTATCTTGACAGAAAAATACCTCTGCCATTTTAGTTCTTTAGTTGCTCCTATCTAAATCTTTTTAAATTCCTATGCCTTTTTGAGTTCCTGGTACATGAAATTTAAGTGTGGCCAATATGATCCTAGCTGCCTGTTTCCTAGCGTTGTGTGTATGTATGTTTTGTTTTAATTTTTCCTGAGCAAAGATTCTTTATCTAGGGCCCATAGAAGTCCAAGGGTGGGTATCAGGTTGGTCTGTTAGAGTACACTAAAGTGATGTAATAAGTAAACCTAAAATGTAATGACCCAAAACAATGGTTTATTTTTTGTTCAAGTAACAACCTAGAGTGATTCCAGATAGGTAGAGAAGCTCTGTTCCATAGATTCATTAAAGGATTTGAGCTAACTGTGGCTCTGCCATCTTAGGTCACCCTGGGCATGATCATCTCAGTTGGGACTGGGGGAAACAGCATGGAGGAGCATGTATGGGAGGTTTTATGAGCCAGGCCTGGAAGGAGTGCAAACATCACTCCACTCAAATTTCATTGGCTAGAGGTCTCAGTTACATGGCTACACTTAATTGCAAGGGAGGCTGGGAAATGTAGTCTACTTAAGCAACCAGGAAGGAGGGGAGACTATATTTTGGTGCTCAGCTAGCATTTTCTGCCTCAGGGGCAGTTGAGAAATGAGTACACACAAAACATATATATCTTTTTGTTTAATTTTGAAGATTATAAGAAAAATTGCTTTCTTGGTTTACATTATTAGCTTATGCCTTTGTTCGACTTTCTACTTTGCTGAGAAGTGTGACCTTATATGACTGGCCTCACTGGGTCATATGACTGGAAGGAGTAGGGGTTAGGGTATGTTACGAAGGAAAGATGTCAGGACACATGGTCAGGCAAGGCACACGCATCATCGCAGCATTACACTATGCTATGACATCTGAAATAATTTCTTAGAGAGAATTGAGAAAAACCTATTGTAAGGGGCACCGTTGGGGCTCCACCCATATCCCTGGTGGCCTTACGATTTAGTGCAGCCAGTCCCGGCTGCCAGCACCTGCATCTCTTTCACCGACTGCCTCCTCTGGTCACTGAAGGCTGCTCTGCTCAGTACAGAGGCCTGGAAGTTCCAGGGAATTGAAGCCCTTGTCCCAGATGTCCCTGTTCTCTTGTCCCTTAGGGCCATGTATGTTTTATGCTGGCTCCCAAACTTCTTCCATGTGATTAAGTCACAGTTATTTTTGCTTGATAAAACATCTTTCACCGTTTATTTTCCTTTCCCTGTCTCACTTCTCTATTATCCTGCCTGTGTCTCTTGGGGTCACTGAATAAATTGCTTGCATATGTCTCTGGGGATTCTTTTGGGGAACCCCAAACTGAGGCACCTATCCTGCCATGACTGTTACGCATATTGGTCAGTGTTTGTGCTTGGTGCAGATTGTGTTGGAAACTGTCAAAGCAAAGCGCAGAACCTCTCAAAAAACTTCTTTAGATGGTCTGTGATTATGTCACACCGGGAGATGAGGCAAGGAGAGGAGGGTCAGCCATTCCTAAGCTTCAAGGACTATGAGAAGAAAACAAAAGTAACAATCTTGCCTTGCTCAGCGCCAGCAAGTAGAACATTTTCCTCCTGGTGTTACTAAATTTATCACATTTTGCAATATGAAGCGGTTGACCCAACAGGAATAGATTCCTGTTTCTATGATTGGGCCCTAGGAATAAATAAGCTAACAAGAAACAACCTCCATGTAGGGTTGAGAACTTGGCAAAGCCAAGGCTGAGTTAGCTAAGGGAATACGGTGCTGGGAAACTGGATACTCTTTTCCTTCCAAGCCCACCCCACCTGGACCACATAAATGGAGGAGGCAGCAGCAGCACACTCTTAGAAAATACCAAGTCAATAGAGGGGAGCAATGATAAAGTATAATAAAATCAAAATGTAAAATATGACACGAATAAGGCCAATGGATAGTCCAGGGTCTTAGGAAACAGTAAGAGGTTAAATCCTACTTTAGAAAGAGAAGCTCTCAGATTGGGTGAAAAAAGAAAGTCCAGCTTTCTGGTATTTACACAGATACACCTGAAAGAGCATGATTTCTTAAAAGCCAAAAATAACAGGAAGGGTAGATATATAACAGAAGAATGCACAATAAATACGAAAATAAAATATTATGATAGGAGCAGCGTCAACTTCTCTAGACTTGCCTTTCTCAGTTCACATACAACCTGAGTCCATATCAGGCCTGATGCAGGAAGTTCTGCTCTTTTCCCCAGTAAATCTGAGGACCCTGAAAAATGTGTACATTTTCCAAAAATCCTTCTCATTGTTTCTGGTCATTTCTTGTGCTGGACCTCTGCATGACTCATGGCAGGCCTCTCGTCTCTTCGGCTCTTGGCAATGCCACTATGAAGCCCCCCAATTGACTACTCAAGCACAGCTAATATCAGGCTGTCACGTTTAATTTGAGTTGACTAAGACCTGAGGGTAGTGATTACATGTTGGCCAAGCTAACCAGAGAGAAAGACTTGATGTCGTGATACATCATTTATCTGCAAATTGATGAATTTTATGTTATTCCAATAAAATGTCAAAGTAATTTTATTTTAAGGAAAGGACAGTGTATCCTGAAGTTCATATAGAAGAATAAATACATGGCTATTCAAGACCATAAAACAAACAAACAAACAAACAAACAAACAAGCAGAAACAACCAAGGGGTATTAATCCCGACCAGAAAGCAAAATATAAAGTGACCATAATTCAGGGGTTATTTCTGGCATAGGAATGGATAAATATACCAATTGTACAGAACTGAGAGTTGAAAAAACCAGAACAATGATCTGTGAGAATTTAGTTTTGTGGTTAGCAGGACACTATCTTCACTTTGTTTAGTAGTCTAGATTCTTTGGAGTCCTGGATAATCAATCAGGAACAGTTTCACTATAAGAAAACTGTAAAAAGTGTTATTAATCATATGGTGCCAACTGTGACATGGGTTTTAGGCAAAATCGTGTGACAATCCAAAGAAAACACTCTTCAAAAGGCTTCTCTAAGTGTTCTGTTCTTTTCTAATTTCTTCTCAGTTCTTCTTTCTCTTTTCAAAGAGATGGTCCTGATAATATGTCTCTGGGGCTTTATCTCTGATATCCCAAGATTAATAGCCATCGCCAATACATTCGGCAGTTTTGTAAAAAGTTTTATAGTGAAAAATTTCAAACATAAAAATAGAATCATAAAATGAGCTCCATGTATAAATCACTAGCTTCAACAATTATAAATGCAGAGCAAATCTATTTCTAGCTTTACCCAATTCCCTCATCCCTGAATTACTTTGAAGCAAATCCTGATCCCAGACATATAATTTCACTCATAAATATTTCAGTGTATATCTCTAAAAGATAAGTCCTTTCATGACAAGTTACTTAAAACATACATATCATTTTTGAAGTTGGGTTGACAAAACTTGCCTTGACTTGGCTTTTTGGGGGACTGGAGATCCTTTACAGATTTTTCAATTTCTTCTTGGGTTATTGTTTTATTATAATTTCCTATGTTTGAAGCCATATTGTTTGCTTCAGTTTTGCCAAAAACATATGTATTTCATAAAAGTTTCTCATTTATTTTCATGCAATTGCATCTAATGAGAAAAAAATTGGACTAAAGCAGGTTAATACTAGAGAGACAAATTGATAATGCAGGAGATAAAGAAGAGACTCGGAAGAGCAGGTGAGGGGGGATGGACCAGGGAAGAAGTAGGGAGGCCAACTTTAAAAAACAGCAGCTCATCCACTGCAGAGGGAAGATAGAGTTCCTGATTCAGATTGATGTTAATGCACTGATTTAGTGGTTCTGTTGAAAGTGATGAGACTATCAGAGGCTGGAGGAGAGAGAGGCTGTGAAGTAGTCAGCTCAATGGGAAAAATAATTGTCTAAGGAAATATAGGGTTTCCTGCAGGCCTGAGAGGCCATTAGAGATTTGTGGGTTATAAATTTAAAATAGGACGAGATCAGCATGTCTATGGTTTTTCTCCAGCCATAATCTTCTGCTCCCAATGTTGACCTAAAAGAGAGAAAGAAAATTGTTTTTAACCAAGGTTGTTTTTTTCCAGATGAATTTAATAGAGAAAGAGAGGGGCAGGGAAGTTTAGAGTATACATGGGAGAGTGATTTTAGTGATTGGGAAAGTAAAAATGAGAAGGGAGTGGCAGACAATGAAGAAATCATTTGAAGTGAGAAAAAACAGCCATGCCCGTGAGAGGGTTGTAGGGGGAGCAATGTCTTCAGGGAGTAGCCAGGGGATTTGGCTGGCAATAGGATATGAACCCAGGGGGCATGGTGGGGGGTTGGGAAGGGGTACATGGAAGAGTGTGTGGGAGACTACTGCACTCAGAGTACCAGGATAAGAACACAAGAGGAGAATGATGACCTAGGAGACTTTCGCTTCTCGTGGTCATTAGTCACTGCCTATGAATCTTGTTGCTCTTTGCTTCAGGCCTTCTCTCCATCCAGAAAAGCAGATTTGCTATTCAAAAGTTCTCTCATTGGGAGGACTTTATTTCTTTTCTCTACAATGGACATTTCTCTTTACCTTTCACATCTATAATGCCAAAGCAGTCCATAAGCTTCATCAGTTAGTTCCAAGAAATCTTGCAGAGCAAACTGTGTGCCAGGTTTGAATTTTCCTTCCTTAGTCAACTGGTCAAAGGGAACTCCTCAAGAGGAAAAAGCTGAAAGGGTTTACATGCATCAAGAGTAGGCATTCTGGGAGTATAACCAACCTTCTCAGGCAACTTAGTACTAACTTTAGGACCTGTAGTTAATGATGTAGTAATATTAGGCACACTCATCTTTATGGCTTGGTGGATAATATAACTTGGTGCATGATAAGCTCACATCCCTAGGGTACCTAATGTCCAGTGATATCTACCAGGGCCCTCTAACAAAGCAAGAGTTGCTTCTCAAAGAGGGTCACTTAATGAAGAGAGGATGCCCTATTTCAAATTCATAGGCACCACTCCTGTGATAGTGCTGTCAGGGCTGATCACAGGATCAAGCAGATCTAATATGGACACTTAAAGTACTATTGCATCCACTGAAGTTTGTGGACCAGATTACAGAGCTATTAGCTCATGAACCTGGACAGGCTGGAGAACTTCTCTTGTTAGAGACCCACTCAAATTTGGCATCCTTTTCAAATTATTTAGTAAATTCAGAGCTGCATATCTGAATACAGTATATTTTTACCTCAGAATTCCAGAGGTCCATCACACATTATGTACTTTAGTGGTAGAGATACGAGGTGTGTCAATTTCTTTTTTGCTTTGAAGTATAGATACTGCGCTGTTAGAAAATTCAGGTAAGAGGCCTCTGAATTTTCTTAGGTTTTATCTCCTACCTTCATAGGATAAATATATGTACTACCGGGAAACTGAGAGAACCCGCTACTTCCGTCTTTGCTGATTCTATCAGAATGGTGGCCTCAATATAGTGAACCTGTGTGACGTCCTGTAGGATAATGAGCTGGTCAGTGTTACTATGGGCTAAACTGTGGCACAGAGCCAGAGAGTGGACATAATCATGAGGCAAAGTTAAAATTCTCATCCTATCAGGTGAAATAAAACTTCCTTTTGTGTTCTCTACATACTAGGATAAAGAAAAATCCATTTGCCAAATAACAAGTTACATATCAGATGCTAGGAAGGTTGACTTACTCCAGTAAGGAGACCATGTCTCAAAGAACAATCGCAATTTAAGTTACCAACTGATGGTAATCCATCATCATTTTTCAATAACTTGTGTCCTAGTCAATCTTGCTAATTCAGTAGGGATTAGTACTCATGCTTCTTTCAATCTTTGATGGCAGATCCCATGTAGGGACACTCTTTGCTACTTCAGTGGGTAGGAGGAGCTGGAGGAGTGTTTACTTGGTCCCTTTAACCAAAATATCCCTCATTCTGCAAGTAGTTATTGAATATGTACATTTTTTAACTTCACATTCAGGAGCTAGGATATATCTGGTGTCCTGCTGGGACTACTGTGAGATGAACGCTGAGGAAACCTAATTTACCACCTGACGTCCAGAAGTCTCACTCAGATTTATGAACCTCAGTGGATTCTGGGACTCCTGGTATTGTTACCTCAAAGCTAGTGTCCAATATTCTCCTAACGGTCTGGGCCTGTCCCCTTCCATTGATCACGGTGTTACTATGATCATTGGCTTTAAGTTCTTGCTCAGAAGACAGGGAGGGAGATACATAGGCCATTGGTACCTGTAAACATGGACTCTCTAGACAGCAAAATGCACACACACCAAATTTTAACAGTCTTACCTGGTTCAGGTGTTACCTGGAGGCATTCAAGGAACCTAGGCTAAGAAGTTCTGGGATGTGATATTGTTTCTGACATTAATGTTTAGGCTATTTATCAAAACACGAAATAAAATGGTTGATATTTCATTTCACGTCTTCATTAATTAGGGAGAGAGCTATGAGGAAACTTTTCCATATCGAAGCTGTTAAATACAGGCATACCTTGGAGATATTGTAGGTTCAGTTCTAGATCATGGCAATAAAGCACAAAAAAGCAAGTCCTAATCTTTTTGCTGGTGGATGGTTTTGCCTTCAATTTGCAAAACAAAAACAAAAACAAAAACAAACAAAAATGCAACACCGATGAAACTCTATAAAGCAAAGTGCAATCAAATGAAGTACGCATGTACACAAACTGACAATAATAGGTAATGTAAAATTCCTGAGAAGGCAGTAGGGTTAGATGTCAAAGAATAGGACATGTGATTCATCTGAGATCAGAGTGAGACAGCTCTGCATACAGGTTTGTAAAGTGTGGTGCTGATCATCAACATTCACATCACTTGGTAACTAGATAGATATGCAAATATTTGGGCCTCATCCAGATCTACAGAAACAGAGGTTCTGTGGGTAAGGCCTAGAAATGTTTTAACAGCGCTCTAGGTGATTCCGATGCTAAAGTTTGAGAAGCACTGCTCTCTAACTTGAATGGAAGGGAGAGGGGAGCTGGTGCTAACGTGCCTGAGGGCGTTGAGATTTGAAAGTCATAAGCAATCAACTCAAGGTCAGAGAATCTTGTTGGTTTTTTCAGGTAGAAGGAAGGTAATCTGGCCTCTTTTCTCAGGAGCAGGCTTGAGGCCGCAGTTACCCAGACTATGTTGCCATGTCCACCTCAGCTCCGGAGTGTATCAGAAAGAAAAAGCATGGAGGAAAGAAAACGCAGTGAGGTGGGAGGAAATGACAAGGGCCCAGGACTCCAGAGCCCCAACTATGCAACTACTGCCCACGTAGGTGCCCTCTTTTCTCCCGGGAACCCAGTTCCCTTATCCTGTTAGGGTGGACTAACGGTCCATCACGGCCTCCCATTTCCGGGCCCCAGCCTATAGGAACCCAAACTGCTCAGCCAGTCAGCGCCCTGCGCTTTTTCCGGCGTTCGGCGTGCTGCCCTGGAGACGGGGTGGGCGAATCCAAACGTGGAGGGGTGCCAAACTCACAAGGCCAGTCGCTGACGCTGCGAATCTCGCCTCCCCAGCACTTTCTCCCCCCGTCTAGTGTCGGTGGACTCGTCTTAAGGCTGGGCGCGAGGCCTTTTAGATTGAGGGAGGCGCCCTAGTGGCGTCACTTTCAGGCCCCAGCCAATAGGAACCGAAACTGCTCAGCCAATCAGCACCCTGAACTTTTTCCGGCGTTCTGCGTGCTGCCCTGGAGACGGGATGGGCGAATCCAAACACGGAGGGGAGCTGGACCCCCTCACGGCTTTACGCTTCTTCTGCGAGTCCTGCCTTGCTCCATTTCTTTGCCCCGGCCCTTGGCCAGTGGACCAGTCCTGGGGTACCCAGACGCGCGCGCGCTTGAGGGAGCGCTTCTGTGGACCTGCCGCTTTTCCCCACTCAGCGACCAGGTCAGTGGCTGTTTTAGGGACACGAATACAGGTTCGTGTTACGCGATTGAGACTGCGAGTTTGGAGGGGCCCTGCCCACTCACTCTTTCTCTCTCTTCCGCCCTTCTTGCGTCCGTGGACCCTGTGCCCCCCGCGCCCCCTCCGCCTCTGTCTGAGGGCTCTGCTTTGCGCTCTTGTTAAAATAAAAAACATACACAACTTTCTCGGGGCTTCGATTCAGGGCACAAGGGCCACCCACCTCTTCTAGGACCTAGGTGCAGGGGGATTCGGGGCACTCGGACTCCGGGGTCCAGGAGATGGGCTTATATGGACGCCCCTAATTCTGAGTTTTACTTTTTAAAACCCCGGCGTCGCCTCCCAGGTTATAAGCCGGTCTCAATGACTGATGTCAGTGGACGTAGGGAGGCGATGAAAACTAGTTCGCTGGCACGAGCCGCTTGAGTGGGGGGTGTTTACGTAGCGACTTAGGTCTTGCACTTTAGAGGTCAGACCAAACTCAAAGCCTGCAATTAATTCGGTCTGTAAAGTGCTGCGAGGACTTTACACTTGTTGAGGATGAGAGGTTACAAATTTTTAAAAATTTATAATGGGAAATCTAAGGTGAGGAATGTCCTTGGATTGGATCAAAAAGTATCTTAAACTCATGAAATTTAAAACGCGAAAGATAAACTTAGAAGATCACTTGCTTTCAAGGAATCAATTATTAATTTCACATAAAAACTTATTTCAGCATCTTATCCCGCTGTATCCCAATGTAGCCAATTTGTGAACATTTCCCCCTCTGGTTTAATAGCTTTTCTATTTTAACATTGTCGATTAAATTTTGTTTTAGTCATATTAAATATTGTGTATTGTTGACCTCTTGCTACATAATTACTCCTGTTTAGGCTGTTTCAGTGGGTCAGGAAGATGGATTGGTTCTTTTTAACGAATGGGTTTTAGGGAGGAGAGGAACATAAAAGGAACTTAATAAAACGTTGTTAAAAGAAATAGATACTCTCTGTGCTCTTTTTGATTGGCATCAGTTTAAATTCAGCATTCTCCTGCATCTTTTTTACTTAGAATTTAAAAAATTTACTATCGATAGTCTGGTTTCTTCTGATTTGATCTAGATATCAGGTTTATAATCCAAATACCTAAATGTAATTACTAGCCTGTACATCTTTATGGTAGTGTTCGCCACCCCCTCCCCGATTTTACAGTAAGTTTTAACTTCATTGAAGGATGGAATCATAGAATTCATTATCCTAGATTCTTAGGTTCCTGGGATAGAGGTCAGCACACTACTGCCTACTGGCCTGGTCCTGCTCTCTGTTTAATAGCCTACAACCGAAGATAAATAATATCTAAAGTACATCATAATGATTATAGTCAATAATATATTATACATTCCGAAGTCCCTAAGAGACTAGATCTTAAATGTTCTCTCCACAAAAGAAGAATTAATTATGTGATGTGATGGATGGAGGTGTTAACAAAGCTATGGTGATGATCATTTTACAATATGTAAATGTATCCAATCATGTTGTGTAGAATGTTACAAGTCAATTATATCAAAAAATATTGAGATATAGTTCACATACTGTAAAATTCACCCCTTTAAAATGTATAATTTAGTGATTTTTAGTTTATTCACAAAGTTGTATAACCATTAGCATTGTCTACTTCCAGAACATTTTCAGGTGCCCCCAAAGAAACCCCATACCCATTAACTTACTCTTCTTTTGCTTTCTCTGTTTTTAAGGGATTTTGCTATAGATTCTGACTTAAACACAACCTGTTTTTAAAGAGGATCTATTACTGCTTGGATAATTTCTGGGAAATTTTCTGTAGTCTAGAATGTATAATCCTTCCCAAAAGATGCCAATTTAAAAGATATTTTTAATTGAATAAATACTTTGATGATATTGTCATTAATATGTTAAGCTACAGAATTCACTATTTTACTTCAACTTAAAGAAAATTTAGTCTAATAAAAGACTATATCACATCCTTATTCACTAATGAAAATTAGGAGATTTCGTTGGCCAAGAAAATGAACTCTTTTAACTGCTTATACTGTAGATGATGAAGGGGTTGGTTAAAAAAAAAATCGATTTGAAACAGTTAGCAAGCTTTTTCTGTAAAGGGCTATTTTAGAGTTTGTGAGTAGGTCATAGGGCCTCTGGTCACAATTACTCAACATTGCCAGGGTAGCCTGAGAACAGCCTTACACAATTTTTAAATGAATTGGGCATGGCTATGTTCCATTTAAACTTTATTTACAAGAACAGGCAACAGGCCAAATTTGGCTGAGGAACCAGTAGGTTGCTGATCTCTGACTTCGAATAATAGTGACTCCTACAATCTTTGTGGATTAGATGGAAATACCGTCATTTTATATTTGTATGTAAAGTATTTTCACATACATCGTCTCATTTGCTTCTCTGAATTTTTTGATTTAGTTGCAGCATATATCACCCCATTCATTGAAATAATGTGCTCTCCATTTTACCAGAGAAAGGTATCAAGACATTTTGGCTAAAATTGCACTCATTTCCTAATTTGGTTAACATGTGTTGGAAACAGCTTTCATTTTCATTATTTTTGTCACGATCTTCTTGACAGGAAGTTGACGTTTATGAATTGTTTATATATTTTTTCCTTTCGTCTTTTCATCCTACAAAAAGGCACTGCTATCCAACACATTCCTGTAGGTGAATCTTCTGAATTCCTAGAATTATTTAATATCTTTACATAGTAAATATCCTAGGCTAATGAATCATGCAACTAGCTTGCATTTATGTGTGTCATTTTTGTTTACATTTTAGGGGCTGGAGATGCTATTAGGCTGTCATTTTTTCGAGTGTGAGAAGTTGGCTCAGAGATGGAGAACTTCATTCTGTATGAGGAGATTGGCAGAGGAAGCAAGACCGTTGTCTATAAAGGGCGCCGGAAAGGAACAATCAATTTCGTAGCTATTCTTTGCACAGATAAGTGCAAAAGGCCTGAAATAACCAATTGGGTAAGTCTAATATGTTTCTGTCCCCCTAGCAGAAGATGGATGTGATCAGGTAGAATAAGTAGCATGTTAACAGAAGCCACTCAACTCAGGACAGCAAGTGCCACTTTTTCAGTCTGGAATGGGCAGCCTTCTGTTTAGTGCCACCAGTTCTGAATAATGACTAATAAACATACCCAAGTCGTTAACAACTTACAGTTTTGTTTGTTTCTTTGGTAAGAGTCAGGGAAATGTGTATAGTCTATATTAGATCATTTACTTTTAAGTTTAGTATATGATTCACGGGGCTCTCCAAAGTAAGGACTTTGGGCGACGGTGATTTGGATTTGAAATAGCCATGCCGCTTAACAGCCCACGCTCCTGGGATTGAACTTTTTTATGGAAAAAGCACATAACACAAAATTCACCATCTTAACCATTTTTTAAGTGTATAGTTTGGTGATATTAAGTGCATACATATTGATATGCAACCGTTGTCATCTCCAGAACTTTTTTTTTAAGAGTTAATTTTTCTAGAGAAGTTTTAGATTCACAGCAAAATTAAGAGGAAGGTGTAGAGATTTCCTGTATATCCTTTGCCCCTACATTTTCACAGGCTCCCCTGTTATCAAAATCCCCACAATAGTGGTACTTATGTTGTAATTGAACCTGCATTGACATATCATACTCACCCAAAGTCCATAGCTTACCTTAGGGTTCACTCTTGGTGCTATATATTCCGTGGGTTTGGACAAATGTGTGATGACACATATCTGTCATTATAGTATCGTACAGAAGTGTTTCACTGCTCTGTAAGCCCTGTGCTCCACCTATTCATCCCTCTTCCCCCAGACATCTGGCACCCACTGGTCTTTTTATTGTCTGCATAGTTTTGCCATTTCTGGAATGCTATATAGTTAGAATCATACACTATGTTGCCTTTTCAGATTGTCTTTCACTAGCGATATGCATTTACGTTTCCTCTGTGTCTGTCTCTTGTTTATAGCTCATTTTTTAAAAATTACTGAACCGTATTTCCTTTGCATGTATGTACTGCTTTGTTTCTTTGTTCACCTATTGAAGGGCATCTTTCAGTTTTGAATAAGGCTGCTATAGATATCTATGCAGGTTTTGTGTGGATATGTTTTCAGCCCCATTGGATAAATCCCAAAGGTGATTGCTGAATCGGCCAGAAGTCTTTTTATCTTGCAGAACTGAAACACTATACACATTAAATAATTCCCCATTTCCTTTTCCCCCAGCTCAGTGCCCAAGAGTAGGTACCTCGCATGTTTGAGTGTTGTGGCCTGAATTCTGTTGGCATTTCCATGCCTTCTTTATTTTCACACCCTTTCCCCTGACTGGATCAGTGGGTATCTGTTTAGACATGCCCACCAAATATCCTCCCCATTCTCCAACAGCGTTATTATTGGGGATTTATTACAAGGTACTCCTCAAATTCTCTCTTGGTCCCTCTGATTTTTGGTTTTCTCATCTGTCTTCTAAGTTATGTGGATTCATTTTATTTGTGTTACAGATATGAGTGCACCTAGTTGTTCTCTGAGTGTACCATCTTCCATTTTAAAAATAGCTCTGCATTTCTGCAAATTGAGGGTCCATTAGTCTGTGTTGAGTGACAGAATTTGTACGTGATTTTTTTAAAGAGAATCAGAAAGCGAGGATCCAAAGCACTTCAGTCATTTTCAGCGATTCTGAGTTTTGATGGTTTGCCAAGTAATGCACACATTTTATGGTTTTAATTCCCATACTTAATGGGATGTTGAAGGGAGGAAGAAAAGATCCCTGAAGCAACTTAGTGTTTTTTAATGGACAGGCTTTTTCATCTTTATTGTTGAGTTTTGAATTCACTTTTGCTTTCGGTGCACAAGTATTTTATGATCTAATGGAAGTGTACATTTCAAGATCAGTGTGTTTATTGTAATGCGTCTTGTTTTAATAATATGGGTGAATCGATATTAGGATTCACTAAGAATATTCTTAAAAAGAAAATTGCAGAACCGTTTAAGAGCTCTTTTAAGTGTTTTTGTAAAAGTTTTACATCATCATTATAGAAAATTTGGATAATATAGAAAAATGGATAGAAGAAAAAACAGCATTCTTTAACCTGAAGATAATCATTATTCTATTTAGGTTTCCTTCTTGTATTTTTTTTTTTCTGTGAATTAAATTTTTTCTAATCATGACATATAATTTTGTTTCTTGCCTTTTTCACTTAACATTATAACATTCATTTTTCCATATTGTTGTAAAATTAAACATTTTAATGTTGGCCTGATATTTTGTAAGTTAATATACAACTTATTTAACTATTATTGTATTAATGAGCATTTAAGTTGTTTTTATTTACTAAAGATTTTCTTTACTTTGAATAATTTTTCCTGATTATAAAAGTAGTGTGAACTTAGTTTAGAAAATAGAAGTAGAAAGAATTGAAAAATACCAGTAATGATGCTCATAACAACAGCTGTTTTGATGTAAACCTTCTGGCCATTTTCCTATGAATATTTCTTTTGCAGTGTTATGGTTACACAAATACACAAAGCTGTATTGCACAATTTTTTTAAAAAATCATTTTTAAGATAGTACACTAAATTAGAATTTTACCATATGACAAAGCCTTCATAACCATCATTTTGATGTCCATGTAGAATTCCACCAAATGAATTTCACTGTTTTGTTATCCATTCCCTAATTGTATATTTAGGTGTTTCTTTTTTCTTTTTTCTTTTTTTTTAAAATAGATATAAGGTTTTTAAGAACCAATTTTTTCAGTGTGAAAGCTGTGTGTTTTTATAGGTCCGTCTCACCCATGAGATTACACACAAGAACATTGTGACTTTTCATGAATGGTATGAGACCAGCAATCATCTCTGGCTGGTAGTGGAGCTCTGCACAGGTAAGCTAACTTACTTGGTTTTGAAAAAACGTAGGGTGTAGGTTTTGTTACTTTCCTTTTTCTTCTTTTGTAAGTATAAGTAGTGTCGATATTGTTGACTGTGTTAACTTAAAAATCTAGCATTTGAAGGGGACTAGGGAAGGGTGAAGAGCAAAGCTGCTTGGTAGGTGGAAGACTTATATAAAATTCAATTTGGAGTTAACTTTGGTATAAAATATTACTAAACCACCCACATCAAAATTTAGAAATATTTTTTATTTGGTAGTTTATCAAATATTTTTTAGTGGTAGTTTATCAAACAAGTTTTTTTAGTACTGTAGGTCAACAAAATATTTTAGGTCACCCACCTGTGTTAATTAGCTTATTAGTTTATAAAATGATCATCTATTTTTTTATGAACAGGACACATGCTCTTTATAAAAATATATGAACAGTATCTCTCAGCATGGAACCTCCTAGAGGCACTGTGTAATGTTGGTGGGTTGAAATGGGTGATTTTAATCCACTTGTAGGTGGTTCTTTAGAGACAGTTATTGCTCAAGATGAAAACCTCCCAGAAGATGTCGTGCGAGAATTTGGCATCGACCTGATTACTGGATTGCATCATCTTCATCAACTTGGCATTCTCTTTTGTGACATTTCTCCTGGGAAGGTAAATCATGAAAGTTTCTATTTTCTAACTACTTGTGATTTATAGTGCTTTCTCAAAAGTCTTTTTATTTTTAGATATAATTTTAGATCTAGAACATCTTGAAATTTAAAGTTAACATTTTAAATAAAAGAAACATAGTACTATATTTTAGGTACCTGCTAAGCTACCTACCTATTGAAGTAATTTTAGAATGCAGAGCCTCCCCTCTTTTCAGAGCTCTCTGAGTGATATTGCTGCTAGGGTGTATTGCGAATGAGGATGTCAACAGATCTATAAAATAAGACGTTCACTCTTAGAGTACACAGTTATGAGTCATTATTTTAGTTTGGTAATGCCATTCTTGGCTATATATGTTTGATTCCTGACATTTTGGATCAAATGTTTCTTTTTTGGTTAAACTAATTATCCATAACAAAATGTGCTTCAGTGTAGTAGAGTCATGAAGCTTGCTTAGTCTGAGTCACAGTTGACACCGACATTTCGAAGCTGTGTGCCTTGGGCAAGTTACCCTTTCTCGCTCTCTCTGCGCCTTAGTTTTCTTGTCTCTGATACGGAGACAGTATTTCAGGGTGATTGTAATGATTACGTATATTTAGGTGCAGCCTCTGGAGCACTTTCTGGCAGATAGTGTGGGCTCCATCAGTGGCATCTATTATTATCTTTCCAAGTACATACTCTTGGTTGTATTTATTACTGGTCTGAGTTGCTACTTTTCCTTCATAAATGTGTACTCAGTGAAACGGATAGTCGAATATTAGCTTGTGAAACACTATTATAAGCCATCCGTATAAGAAGACAAACCTAAAAAAAAAGTATAAGTTCTTGTTTGAAATAGTCATATCTTGCCTCAAGTCCAGAGCCACTTAACTAACCATGGTTATAGACCTGAAAGCAGCTATAGGCAACATATAAATGTATAGATGTGACTTCGTTTTAATAAGACTTTATTTATGAATATTGAGATTTGAATTTCATATAATTTTCACATGTCAAGAAATATTAATCTTAGTTTGATTTTTTCCCTCTAACTATTTAGAAATGTAAAAATCACTCGTAGCTTGTACAGAAACAGGTATTGGCTGGGATTTGGCCCAGAGGTAGTGTGCTCACCTCTGTGTAGTAGCTGTTTAACGAGGTCCAATATCAGCTGTTATATAATCTTGGAAACTCAGGCTGATTCGTAATGTAACGTTTACGCTAGAACTGGGGTCAGCAAAGTGGGGCAGGATGCCCGTTTCTATAAATGGAATTTTATTGGAACACAGGCACACCCTTTTGTTTATATATTGGTGGCTACAGAGTTGAGTAGTTGGGACAAAGACCTTACGGCTTGCAAAGTCTAAAAGATTTACTAACGCCCCCCCAAAGAAATTGCTGGCCCCTCCCACTGGTTTTCAAAGTGTGTTCCCCAGCCCAGCAACCATAGCGTTACCTGGGATTCTTTGGGAATGCAGGTTCTTGGACCCACCCTGGCCCTTACTCTGGGGTAAGGACTAGTAGTTGTTATTAACAAGCCTTCCAGGAGATCCCGGTACTCAAAAACATTTAAAAGGCGCTATAGACTTTTAACAGACATCCTTAGTGTTTGTACCTAGAAGTTAAGGGCAAGCTTTAACTTGCTTTGAAAAACAAAAAGCCACGTGAGAAGCCATCACAACTTCCCAGCAATATTTTTAATGACTCTGGAGGAAAAAATAAAACAGAACCCTGATTTCTGGCATGGTTTCAACAATCAACAGATGACTTCTAATTATAAATTATGTTAGCGAACTTGAGTATTGAGCACATGCCCATCACTGTTAAAAGCCTTTTGCATGTCTAACCTCAGTTAATCCTTATAACAGCCTGAAGGGTTAAGTAATTTTTCCTGTTTAGAAAGATCAGGTATATTCTCCAGGTCAGACTGACTGTAAGTGATGGGCCGAGGCTCACATTCAGATCTCTAGCTTCAAAATCCCAGTTTTAACCCTGCATTATATTGACACCTCTGGCAGGTGGATTTTCAAATCCTTCATCTGTCACCGAGGATTGGAGAGTATAGATTGTTATATATGCGTTGTTCTTCAAAGCCCGAGGTTTCCCTCTGTGGTTGGTTATATGTGTTCGATATATACATCTGAGACTGGACAATTTAATATTAGATTTTATTATTAAAAGGTTGGATTTTTCTTTAGCTTTAAAAAAAAAATTGCAAGCATTTAATTTTCTGAGTGGCGATGAAGCAAGAAAGCCAGTGGTCACTTTTCTTCAATGAATTTGTAAGAGGTACTGGTGGGAGTGCAGGCCGAATTGGTTTCTGAGCACGTTTATGTTTAATCTTTACAGATACTCTTGGAAGGGCCTGGCACACTGAAGTTCAGTAATTTCTGCCTGGCAAAAGCAGAAGGCGAAAATCTGGAAGAGTTCTTTGCTTTGGTGGCGGCAGAAGAAGGAGGAGGTGATAATGGGGAAAACGTATCAAAGAAAAACACAAAGAGTAGAGTCAAAGGTATGTGAAGAGCTTAAAGATCATCACTGCAGCTGTGGGCCACCGAGTCACTTTTAGGGGATAATGACCTTTTATTTTGCCAGTCAGTTAATGCACCAACAATAAGAATGAGCAGGAAGAGTCTGGATGCAGGAGTGGCTCGTCCATGGCCTAAAGTTTTCTGTGTGGATCTGATACCGTGTGAGGCAAGGGGAGCCTCTAACGAAGCCTGTGTCCTGAGCTTAGCTTTACTTGTCATTGACCACTCGTTAGAACATAGGGGTTTCGTCTCGTGTCCTGCCGCATTATCTACACTTAGAACAATCCCTGGCACAAACTAGTGCCTCAATACGTACTCATTGCTGTTAATAGCTGATACTCGTTGCTGTCGAATAGCTGATATTCTGCAATTAAGGAAGAATTTTCGGGGTGCATTCTTGGGAGATGGTTTCGCCAGGGAGATGGAACCTCGGGTGTTCAAATTGCCGTACTTGAGGGGAAAGCGTGAAGCGGTATTTCTTATACCAGAACTTTTGAGAGAAGTGGTAAAGATCTTATATCCTCAAGTTCGCTGTGCAGGTACTTGAGACTTTGGGCCACTGAAGTTCTAGTATTCTCACCATGCGGAAGGGGCACTATGAGAGAGGGTGACATCCTTAGGCTTGGTGGCCGTGTGGCCGAGAATGGAGGTGTGAGGGAAGGGGATGGGGAGCGACAGTTAACCACAGGCCCCATAAATATGACCAAAGGAAATTTAATTTTCCAGGCCAGTCTTGTGTGTGATAAAATTCCACGTCCAAGAGGAAGGCTTTTAAGGTCCCCAATATCATTTCATAGGATGACTGGCATTCTATAAGAATGAATATTGTGGCCTATGTTAGCAGAACATTAAGTTCTGAATTATTTTATTATAGAAAACAAGGAAGGCGGTATATTTCAGGAATGCACATTTGCAGTATTCCTCTTTAGTAAGGGGATGAGGGCTGCGTTGTGGAGAAATAGGTGAGAGTTTCGAGCAGTGACGCTCAGTAACTTTTGAGCTCAATCTACGAATAGTCCCCATGACAGGACAGGTTAGCCTCTTCGACCAAGGATGGAGGGCCTCATGACCATCAGTCCTGACCACCAGGAATCACCAATGTCATAGGCCACTCACCTCCACATCCCTGTGGTATAAAGAGAAAAGTGAAAATAAGACCACTCCTGTTTCTCTGTCTGGGGCCCTTGAGAATCTACGGTCTAAGCATGGTGATGAACAAGGCACGTGAAGTAAACACCTTGACTTTTGACTTGTGTGGGTGGCCGGGTGTTGGGGATGGGGGATGGTTGATGACTGGTCTCTAGGAGTGGGATATAGCCACAAAGAATCTTAACATCGGTGCCAGCCGGAGATACTGGTGAACGAAAAGAAAATGAAGGGAAGACTGCAAAGAGTTTCTCGTAAGGACACCTGAATTCTGTCCTTTCTTTGGTTATGTACAACCTTGACGGTAATGTCACATAGCTTCTGGGCATCTTAATTTCCTTTTGGGTAAAGTTAGGAAGTTGGACTGGATGAGTCCCATACTTTAGGGACAGGAAAGTTATGTAAATAAGTGAGTCCCTGATTTAACAGGGGAGATGGGGTCCTGTCAAACTGGGCTCAGTTCTGGCCCAGTGTTGTTCGTGGATTGAGAGAAGCTGGGAATCTGGGCTGATTTATTAAATGAGTTTCAAGTTTAGAATCCCCTGGCTGCAGGTTAGAGTTCAGGTTTCCGGATCTGGTCCCTGATGGCCTCTCTGTTCTCGTGGTGGCTGTGAGAAGGAACTTCGCTGTTCAGCTGCACGGAATATAGTTAAGTAGGGCCCCCAGCAGCCACCCGAAGAGGAGACCCATGGCTGCTTTTGCTCTGAGGACACAGTTCCCGCAGGCTGCACCCGGCTAGCAGCGGACATGGCAGGATCACTCAGGCAGGCCTGGTCCTGGGGGACACTGATGGCCGATGTTGGTGTTGGCGTTCCCGAGGACCTGCTGGCCCTTTCGTGTACTTCACGGCAGTCCAGGGTATTCCCGCTCCGCCTGCCCTCCCTCTCCCTTCCCCGCAGTCCAGCGTGCGTTGCGGCCTGACCAGCTACCCGCCTTTTCCTCACGATGTTTCCCGTGATGAAACCCTCGCATGGTTAGCGCCGTCTTGGAGTCTGCTCTTCTGAGGACCTGGTCTAACGCGGTTCTCCTCTCCGCTACCCCTGCCTCTTGCGTGACGCTCCAGCCTCCCGTGTTTGCAGTTTCCCGAGCTCGTGCAGCTCTGTGCCCTCGTTCCTTCTCCCTCCCGGCGGGGCAGCTGTCTGGAGGGAACCTTCCTTGTCCCTCTGGTTGCTGGGCTTTTACTGGACACAGTACTTAAATGCTGGTTTTCTCTTCTATTACCATTAGACTATTCTGTGCATAAATCTTATCATCGAATTTGCCATGTATGTTTCCTTTTCTCTGATCGCCTTTCCCCATTTGATTGTGAAGGTAGGATTTGTTCATTACTGAATATATTTACTAATTCAACATTTATTCAACAGAAATTTTGGCACATTCTAGGTACTGTGAACAAAGAGGCCAAAGTCCCTGACTTCACTAAACTTACATTTCTAGTTGGGAAAAACAGGCAGACGTGAGTTCACATTCAGCACACGGTACAGAAGCACCTGCTAAGTGCTGGGCAGGGCGCCTGGGCATCCTGGGGGGTCTTGTCTTTGTTTCCTCAGCATCTAGCAAAATGCAGACGAACAGGCCCTTCCTAAGTGTTGAATGAGTGAGTGTGGCTATGAAATGTGATGGCTCAGCGAGAATGACACATAGTAGAAATTTAAAACCATGCTCTGGGACACAGGGGGCTGCCGATTTGGCTGTAATGGGCCCTGGAGATACGATTTGCTGGAAGGTTTACCTCAGAGGAATTTTATTTTCCAACTGATTGGTGATTACTCACTCCATGGAAAGAACATTCTCATTGGAAGATGGGAGGCTCGTAGGCAGAATGGAAAGAATATGCCCAGTGAGCGACGAGGACCCTGGGTTTGGTGGGTGCTCTGTACCTGCCCAGCTGTGTGACTTCACTTCCTCTGATCGTAAATAAGGGAACTTTCTAGCTTGGTATGTCTATGTAATACTAGGCTTTGTACAGAGAACATCTGGTACCGCAGTAGTGCTGTTCACGAAATACTTCCCGTTCTCCTGGATCCATGGTGGGATCGTGTCTTCGCCCTGGCCGAAGCCCACCAAGTCTGAGCAGAGGGGATGTGAGGCACTTTGAGGTGGGAGTCTTGAGCCAGTGTGCAGTTTTAAGAGCTGCACGCTTTCCTTCTGCTTCGGTGACTGAGGAAGTGCGTGTTGAGATGGAGCCTGTTTTCAGCCTGGGTCTTGCAGTGGCTGAGGCTCTGAGCCCCCTACCTGTGGTGGATGTGTAGCCTGAGTAATAAACTAGCCTTCGTTGTTAAGCCAGTGGCAATATAGGGCTGTGACTGCTACCTAACTTAACACATCCTAGGCAAGCTGCCAGAAGCAAAAGTTCTTTTCTTTCAACTATTTAAATGGTTAATTTGAAAAAGAATGTACCTAAGTGAGCCATACTTTTAACTCAGGTGGATTTTCAACATCTGTGTTCTTACATATCCTTATAAAATGGAACCTTAAGATTAGACAACATTAAAAACTGCAATACTTACGAAGTTATATTCTTGTGCCTTTTTTTTCTCCCATATTTTTTGCCTCATTAGATCTTTCCTAGGCAGGTTTGTGTTGAGAACAACACAAATTCCTAACAAAATTGTTCTTTATACTTCATTTTTAGGTTCGCTTACGTATACAGCGCCAGAAATTGTGAGGGGTACTGACTTCTCCGTCGCCAGTGACCTCTGGTCTTTGGGCTGTCTGCTTTATGAAATGTTTTCAGGTGATTTCTTTCTGGTTCGGTTTAAAATCAGAGCTGGACACACGCACACAGAGGTTAAATCTGTAATTTGCAAACATTTTACCTATTAGGTGTGAAAAAGCTGGTTTTTCTAAATTTTTATACTAATTTTGGCTAGGTCGCTCAGTGTTAGATGCAGGTCCTAGAACTTTTTGCCGTGTAGCTATTTTCGTGATAATAATCTGGAATGTTGAAATGTACCTAACTATTAAAAACATTATTGGTAGAAACTCTTATAAAGGTACCTGTCACTTAATTATTCAGATGTGTCCAGTGGCCCTGCAACGCTTTGATCATGGTAGTAGTCCATACATGAATCAGTATATTTGTGAGGATGACAAATTTTAAATTATAGAAATATAAAGATGTATAGACAGTATGCCTGGTATATACTAGGCATTCAGTAATTATTTACTGATATGTGTGTGTGTGCACGCGTATGTTTGTATATATATATTTATATATATATATATATGTAGGGTTAATCGTGTAATCCTGAACTATCTGCATTTGAGATTTATATAGAATTATTGGTAGCGAACTCTTGTTTAATGGATAAGTCATCATGTAATTTCAGGAAAACCTCCATTCTTCTCAGAGAGTGCATCGGAATTAATTGAAAAGATTTTTTATGAAGATCCTTTGCCACCTGTTCCAAAAGGTAGGATTTTTTAATTAAAAAGGCAGTTATTATACAGTTTACACCAACTAATGGTGTATTTTTATCCAGTCTATTTTTATTGATTTATACCCCTCCAATTTATGTTTTATAGTCCCAAATTGATAGTTTTAGAAATAGCAGCATCCCCTTTGGTGTTTTTTAAAAAGATATTAAAATGGAAAACAAAGTACTAAGTTTCCCTCATTTAAAAATACAAGTTATTTTGTGCCCCTATACCAAAAGAAATATGATTTAAAGATTTAAAAAACCTCAAACTTTTATTTATTTTTTGTGTAGGCGCCATTTACTTGATTTAGAGTCATGTTCTTTGTAGTTATTTCTAGTTGGTGTTTGAATAGGAACGTATCAGGCAATCCTCAGTCCTTATCTTGATGAAGCAGAATGCTACCGTGAGTTTTTGGTTTTTTGAACAAGATGTAGTTGTAGTATTTAAAAGTGTTAGAACCTTAGTCATACGAATTGTGATGAATAGTCTACTGTTAACAATTTTAAGGAAAGTAAAGACAGAAGAAGGCGCAGGCATAATAAAACAGTCTGTAGTACACCACACAAAAAAAGTGAATCTTAAGACACAAATGAAAACAGGCCTTTACAAAAAAAATGTGATTTTTAGAAGAATAAAATTTTCAGAGGTAATTAATGGAAGAAATAAGAATACAGAATATTTTCAATATTTCAAGAATCATCCTAGCCTAAAAAAACTCTTGATATTTTGAGAAAAATCTGTAGTTCTTGAAATGAAAAGCTGCATTCTTTTTTCTTTCATTAACTTAGTTTTGGTAGAAACCAGTCATTTCTGTTTCTTATAATGATTTACAGGATTAAAAAACCTCATAATATCAATTGTTGTTTTCTGTAAGTTAAAGATTTTTATGCAGGAAAGAGAAATCTGAAAACGAAGGTGTCAGAGGTCTGGTCAGGATACCTTCGGTGCTGGCGTTCTTGGCTGGAAACTCGCCCCTCCCTTTGGGGCATACTATCTTACCTCTGCCTCCTAAATTCCACAGGGCTGCAGCCTTCCTTAGTGCAGCTCATCTCTTTCCAAAATGCACTTTCAATAAATCTTACTTTTTCTTAAAAAAAAAAAAAAAAAAAGGTGCTGTTGGTGGCCCAGGCTTAGTTGTTTCACAGTGATCTTCATCAGCCTGGGCGGGATCAGAGCTTCCCGTGGCGTCTTCCGTTTGCTCGTCTCTGGGGTGCTTGGCAGCGTCTTTGGCCATTGTCTGTCTTCATGGCCACTTCTCTCAACCGTTGCTGATTATTTGACCGTAGTATATATCTGTCTGATTTAAAAAGACAAAACTTGGAGATGAATGAAGTTGGACAGTGTCATAATATTGCGATGTTTATTATCTTTCTGTTAAAAATATTAAAAACAGAGGGATTGCTAGTATTCTAGTCATAGTATACTACGAAGTGAAGTTGGTTAAGAATGATCAGAAAATGAGGCACAATTAACAGCTGAGGAGAAGGGTACGAGTTTGTTAGGCTGGTAATCCTACTGGGGTTATTTAGTAAAGTCATTTTAGAGGTTAGTGGGGACTTAGTTTCTGAGGTTCGTGTTTTTCGTGTCTAGGAACAAAATGTTTTTTATTTTTGTGTCCCTCTTCCCTCTGAAATGAAGGCCCTAATTGTTATTAAAAGGTTCAGTTCTATTAAAAATAATTTATGGGCTTAAAATACTATGACTTTAAATGTTGAGATAGAGTATGTATCCTGTAATTATCACTTTGTTTTTAGAATTAATTTGGAATTAATTTTTTTTTTTTTTTTTTTTGGAATTAATAGATTCTTCTGTTCCTAAAGCTTCTTCAGATTTTATTAATTTGCTTAATGGTTTACTTCAAAAAGATCCTCAGAAAAGGTACGTGTGGATGGTATTTTAATATGAATATTGCAATCTTGTTTTCCTTTCATGTGCTTGTAAAATATTACACTTCTTAATACATAAAGAGTTGTTCAAATTACTTTATAGAAAAAACAATCTGAGTCCTCTCTGCAGGTGTTTTTTTAATCATGAGGAATTTTTAAAGTCATTTTCTCTTTTAACATATTAAATAGTTGCCTAGTAGGTTGACAGGTTTTTTTGTAACTCTCAAACTCAAGCAGTGTATTTCTTTCCATTGTTGACTTCAGGCTCAAACTGTTTTAGACTATTGAACTAGGGATGATACTGTCTCAAGATAGATAATGTAATAACTACTGAGGGAAATTTTAATATAATATATTTTTTATGATAGTTCTGTCATAATTGGGGATATCAAATAACAGGATAACAGGCACAGTGTGAATTTTTTGTAGCGATGGCAGTAAGTTAGAAGATGTGGCGTGGGGTGGTGGCAGGCAGGTGTCTCCTCGGCTTGGGGGACGAGCAGTGGTTTTTAGCTCTAGTTCTGCCATGAGGAAATGGAATAGGGGGTATTTATGCAAGTATTTGGGGGTCTCTGTTTCAGGGTGTAAAATGATTAATAAATTTAGTGTAGTATATAAAAGAATCCATTCTCTGTCTTCATTAAATAGAGAAAAACTGAAGGAAATGCTGTTTCTTGCTTAAGTTATAGGACATGGAATATGAACCTTGAAACTTGTGTCACTTAGTTGTCAGACCCTTTCATTCTATACCATTCCAGGCTTCTGAATGACTTCTGAATTCTTTGTTGCTAAGAGAGGTTATTTGCATACTAAAATGAAAGAGTAAAGTAGGAAACAATCTCAGAAGTACATTTATACGGAGATATTTGTAAATTGTAAGATCTGATATATGTAATTGGGACATATCTGTAATTCTGTATAGTAAATCATGCTGAAATAAAATTTTAACGTTTGTTTCATAAAGATTAACTTGGGCAGGCCTACTGCGGCATCCATTTTGGAAGGATGCTCTCACTAGAAAAGATCCAGACTCGAGCACCGAGGACTCCAGCGTCAGGTAAGATAAGCTTATCTTTGTGCGTAAGACATGGTTATTAAACACTCATACCTGTTACTATTCTAGTAATGCAGCATCAGTGACATGTTTTGTGTTTTTGCTTTTGTTCATTTTCTGATTAGCTGCCTATTCTCCAGTCAGTGATTTAGTATGGTAGTCAGTAGTTCTGTTCACCAAATATAAGCGGTTTTCTACCTTGCAACATATGGTAGGGTCTCATTTTTCTTTTTAAGTTAGGTGTGATCACGTGACTTGCTTTGGCTAAATGAAGTTTGAATAAAAGTGATATATGTTATTGCTGGATAGAAACTTTAAGAGCCGGTGTGTGATTTGTCACACTTCTCCAGATGAGGTCAATGGTAAGGTACTGAGTCAGCAGTAATAAAAATGAACATCCTTGCCTGGTTTCTTATTGTGGGATGAAAGTGTTCTGTCTTTCCCCACTAAGAAGAATGAGCTGGAGGTTTTTGTAGCTTTCGGTTTGAATCAATGTTGACTTTTATCAAATGCTTTTATATATCAGATGATATGATCATGCGTTTTTTCTTCTTTAGATTCTCATTGTGGACTCTTAGATAAATTGGTTTTCGAATTGAACCAGCCTTGCGTTCCCACAATAAACCCTACTTTAAGTCATGGCGTATTAAAATTTTCATGTTGGGCTGGATGTATTTGGGGCCAGGTGTCAGGAAGAGAGTGAGAGGAAGAAAAAAGAGCAGAGCAACAGGCATTTCCCTCATGTTCTTGGGATCCTAGCTCTCTGGTTGGGGAGGACGCCCCTTCCTCAGAGTTTTAGGCCCTGACCAGAAGCTGCCGCTGCTCCCAGCCAGTGTTGCAGAGTTACCTGGAGGTTGGGGCAGGACAGAATGGAAAAAGAAAAAGATAAAATCTAGGAGATTTCCCCTGCACTGACCATCAAAAAAAGCCTCCTTTCTTATTCCATGGCACAGAAATACAGGGATTATTGGGGCTGCTTCTGTCTGTACTTGCTTGCTGCCTTTGAACCCAGGCCAGGTAGTCCTGGGGAAAAATTAAAGGGAAACTTGCTGCAGGGCTGCTGGTGCATCGAGCTCGGTTTACTCCGCAATCTGCTTGCTGCTATTTGTTCTTCAGGTTCAATGCCTTGCACATATAGTCAGTGCTCATTTTAGCCACTCAGTGAGAAATATTACTTTTCTAACTCCACAGCTTTGCCAATGTATAATTTAATTATCTTTTCCAACATCTTGTTCTACACAGAAAACCATAGAAAGCTAAAAAGTAAGTTTGTGTTGACTTTCTCCTGTTGAACAACAGAAACTCGATGGAGTGTCCCGGGTCACAAGATTCCAAGGAGCTCCTGGCGAGCCCCCAGAGTGGACAAACAAAAGGGGAGAGGAGTGCCCAGCGGCTCAGCCGCTCTCTGAGGCTAGGTGAGCATCCACTTGAGCGTGGAACGCCGTAGCGGAGTTCCACGTTTGTGGTACCTTTCTCTTTAAACCTCTGTGTGCATCGTGACCTGCTCATGATATTTTGTTCCTTTATGGATAATGTTCTACTTTCCTGCCACAGAAAATCCAGCCGAGTTGCGGCCTAAGAACACTCTTGGGGGTCAACAGAATGAGTCCATGTTTCTTCTCAGGTATGTAAATAGCGGCAGAACAGCGAGGAGTCCATGTGACATGAAAGTTAAATACTCTTACAGCACCTGTCGTCCTGCTGGCAGACCATGCTACTCAGAGATAAAGGACAGGAATAGGAATGCCAAACGCCAGTTTTAGTTTCTTTTCTTCAAAGTTACTCTTAAGTGCTGGCTGCATGTAGATTTTACTATGCATTTAAAAATTTTTTTAACCAAACCAACTTTTCTGTCCTAGGTAAAAAAGGGTTAAAACGACTTAATTTTGTACTTCCATTTTAAATAGAATTGAACATAAAATTTCAGAAGGTCCACTTCTTTATTTGGATAAAGATTTATAGAAAAGAACAGGTTGTACATTTCATGTTGTTTTATATGGGAATGTTAAATAATGTTTGTAATCATGAAAATATTAAAAAAATTAGAATGGTATTTTAAGGCGATTAAGGCCAATGTATTTAAAATTTTAATAATGTATAAATACTAAGTTATTTATAGTTTTAGTCTCATAGAGAAATAGTTTTGTTTAATGGTATCAGGGTTTTTTCCCCATTTGTTTTACCCAAATTTAAATATAGCATATGTTAATTTTTTTTGTATATATATTTTAGGAGTTTTAAATTCCCATTTTTTAAAAAAAATTTGCATAATCTCTGGCAAGTTTGCAAGCCAAGTAAGTACTTATTTAAATAATGAATAAACAGATAAGCAAGTGAAAGCGAGATGATACTTGCGAATTTGAAGGAATTCATTAAAAAAGATGCTGGTTATCTGAGTGGAAGGATTTCTTAAAATGTGAAAAACTCAGAATTAGACCTGTGGGAAATGGCGTAGCCCACTGAGAGTATGGCAGTTGTTGATAGGTGTCGAAGGCTCATTAAAAATAGATGCAGATTATAGGTACCAAGGTAATTTTCCATTTCAAACATTTTCTGAAATAAAATTGTAAATATTATTCATCCTTTGTAGAATAACCAATCTACTATATTATGTTAATCCTGCTTATACCAGGAGGCATTTAAAAAATAATAAAATCAATGTTTTAAGGTTTCTAGTTAAAACAAAATACTGAATATAGCATAGGAACTGTAAATAAAAGAAACAAAGTAGCCAGGAAATTAACTTTAAAAACAGTTATAAAAGTAAGAGTGTCATGTAAACACAAAGTTTAAATTATTTTTTATATAATGAGATCACATAGAATCATAGTATTCTACCATTTTTATGAGACGTATTTTTTCCCCAGAGCATAGTCAACAGAGGATAGAGTTTCTGAAACCTGAATGACGTTCACTGGCCTGTGTTTTTCAGTTCTCGTCCTACTCCGAGAACTAGCACTGCAGTGGAATTAAGTCCTGCTGAAGACGGGGCTCAGAATTCGCCGCAGAAGACTTCTCCTTTGATCAAGGTGAACAGAGATGGATTTTTTTTTGTTTTATCTGAGATAGAATTGTTTTCAGATGTTACTGTAATGTTTATGTAATGTGAAATGCATTTGGACCATGCGAATGCATTTGGCATTGAAATGAAATGTACGTGGGTTACAATAAAATCTCACTCTGCTAATAACGTTTTGATTCTATGTGAGATAGAACATCAGTGTAAATATAAAAAATGCATTCTGAAATGTGAAAGATCTTGAATCTCTTCTGGCAAATAGTTGTCATAGAGGAGTGTATGTAATTTTATTGAAAATATTTTACAGTATTTACGTAAGTGCTAGAAGGACGTTTATTTTATAATTTTTAATGATACTTTTGATTTAATTATAAAAATTACATAATGTAGAAAACATAAAATTTAGAAGGCAAAGAATATAAACTACTTATAGTTTAATTACTCAGAGTATCACTGATTATATTTTGATATCCTTTCTTTTGGTTCTGTACATGTTAATTTTCAAACAAGGGAACATAATTTTATAACAATATTTTTCATTTAGTAAATGAGAATTCATTGCAATTTTTGATCACTTAACGTATTCCTGAGCATTTTATTTTTTTATATTTTACTATTGTGAATGGGATATCATATTTTTATAACCTATTTGTATATGCATTCTGTTGATAGGAAATTAATTTTTACATGCAAATTTTCTAATTGGTCTACCTTACTAATTCTTATTTTAGTGATTATTTAGTTGATTCATTTTGGCTTTTCTTTCAACTCTTTCTGTTTTGAAAATTCATGATCATAAATGTGTTTTTAACATCAGTTATTCAATTTCATCATGTTAACTCTACTTTAGCTAGGTTTTATAAAGATATAAATGTTTAACACTTAGGTAACAGGTCAGTACTTTAGCCTGACATTTTTTTATGTTATAATTTTAACTTTATATTGAACATTCTGTAAAGCAGAATTGAATCGTTTAGTGTTCGGGGGATGGAGAATTAAAAATCATGTCAGTAATTGCAAAACTACTTTGCCTTATTGTAGTTTAAAACACTAAACTACAGAAGATCTGTTTTCTAGTCCTAACCAGCCTTTGTGGTAATTGTGAGCAAGTTACTTACCTTCTTGGAGCCTTTTATTTTTCATAAGTAAAAAGAAGAGAATGATGATACTTACACTTCAGGAATTGTGTGAAGATCAAGTGAGACTATCTGTGAAAGTGTTTTGAATAGCAACCCCGGAATATTGATGCAGGTGACCTTTTTCAGTGGTGTCTTACTCAGCGTCTTATTAGCCCAAGTCTTCAAAGCTCTTCGTTAGCCACAGAAACAAAGTCTAATTTTTGTTCTTGTTTCAGAGTACAAGTGGGCACATGAGTCAGCAGGACCTGGAATCCCGGATGAGAGAGCTTATCTACACAGACTCGGATCTTGTTGTCACCCCAATTATTGACAATCCGAAGGTGCGGAAAGCTACGCTAGCTACTGAGGGCTGTTTTAGACTTCAGTGAGGACTGAAGTTTGGGCGACACTTTCATTTCTGTCCTCTCATCGTCTGCTTTTGTTTCGTTCGTGCCACGTGTCTACATTTCTAGCCCCTGCCCTTGTCCGTCACCCTCCGCTCTGGCCTCCCACTTCCCTGAGTGGTGAGCTCTCTTCCTCCTCTGCAGCGGCTCTGCCGCCCGTCAGTGCAGCGGGCCGAGGAGTGGCCCGACCTCTAGACCTCAGACCGCAGTCCTCACCTCCTTCATTTCTCCATACATCCTTGACCTGGATGACTGTAGCTCTTCCAGTTGCTGATGTGTTCACAGAGGCAGATGTCAGTGAGCGTCACTCACCGGGCGCAGCTGGACGGGCAGATTCCCCAGAGACCATGCCCTCTTATAGGTTATTAGGACTGCAGGGTGGGCGGTGGGAGACACTGGGAGGTTGAGGGGTCGTGGCTCACAACGCACTTCTACCCCAGTGTGATTTGTGTTGCTTCGTGTCTTTTGGAATGTAATACTACATTACTAGGGGATGAGTCCCCTCCTTAAAACTCATTCATTCCTCAGTCCCTCTGTTTTCTATTGATTTCCAGTCTCCAACACACATTCCACCACCATGTATTCCGTATTTTAATTTTTTTGCTTCTTTTTTTTAAATGTCTTTTTTTTTTTTTTTTTTTTGAGGTCTCATTTTTAATGACAAAAATTTTAAGTGCTCGTGAGAGAATGTAGAGACAGACAATGACATACAGCTGGGGGGAATGTCAACTGGTAAACATTTCTGGAGTGCCCTTTGCCGGTATGTGTCGAAATTCAAATGCTGGATACTTACGAGCTGGCAGTTCCTCTACCACCCACCTCATCTCCAGGACGATGCTGCTAGGGAGAGAGGGTCTGGCGTGTTTCGGCGGCAGCCTCCGGTCACTGTGGCTGGGGCAGTGACTAAACTATAACGGTTTCCTCTCATCTCTGGGGAATATTAATGTAGTTTAGAATAAATGGGTTCTTGGATGCATGTTTACTTACTGGAAAGATAACAATATAGATTACCCAGCTATTTTTCGTAATGGAGCTATTTCGATTTATGAGTTCAGATATCTGGCAGAGTAACTGTGTATTACACCAAATTTAATGTGTAATGGGGCATTTTCCCAGTGGACCTTCCAGAACCATTTGTGCTATCTTCGACCACGTTCTCTATTTTTTTGTTTTATCTTATAACCGCATGTAGTTATTTCTCAGAAACCTTAAAAATCAGTAGCAGTTTCTTTTAAAGTTTTTATATTGAACTGATTTTAGACGTATAAAAATGGGTTGAGAATGTTAGAGCTCCTATGTACCTTCTACGGAGTGACTTCTGATGTTAACGTCTCACAGGATCATGAGACGGTTAGCAAAGCCAGGGATTAACGTCAGTGGAGCGCTGCGAACCAAACTTTCAGACTCGTTCTCACTTTACCGCTTGTGCCGCTGATGCCCCTTTTCTGCTCCAGGATCCCACGTTTCAGTTTGTTGTTATGTGTCCTTACTCTCCTTCTGTCTGTCCTTGTCTTTCAGGGCCTCGTGGTAATTTCTCAGTCTTTCCTTGTCTTGCATGACTTTGACACTTTGAAGTGGTCGGGTATTTTATACACTGGTTAGGTATTTACAGAATGGCCCTTAATTTGGGTTTGTCTAAAGGTGTCTCATGATGAGAGTAAGATTATGCATTTCTGGCAAGAATGCCACCAGCAGAAGTTTTGCAAATGCTCTATAGATTTTGGAGAAGTTAGACACAGAAACGATGGTCAAATTTTTTATTAAAAGCTTCACAATGACGTATACCAGCTGTTCAAAATTCATAGATCCAATTACATGTTTTCTTCACTTTCCTTAAAAAAAGAAAAATCACGCATTTTCCTGTTCAAGCTGTCACAGCTTCCTGGGGTGGTGTCGTCTTTAATTCAGCCATCAAGTCTTAACTGTCCCGTGAGGCCTCAGTCCACCTTCTGCCTCATCAACAGACCCTGCCCTGACTATATCAGCCTAGAGCGCTTGCTTTGCATTTTCTAGTATTTAAAACAATTTCTCTTGTGAAACGTAATGTTTTTTGTCTGTCATTATGTCCCACCTGTTTTGCATTGTTACTTAAATGTTGTTGTTGTTGTTGTTTGACAAATGTTTATCTTGTTACCCAGAGTATCCGCACTCTGGTTATATCTTTCTGTCCCCCTTAATGCTTAGTATATGGTACCTCACTCTGGCAGGGGCCCAATACATATTTTGCGGAAGGACTAAATTTCTGACCTAGAGGTAAATTAGCTTATGAGTTAGTCGAGTCTGGGTAACTCACTTCCATGAAGCTTTATTTATTGCAACTATCAATTGAAATAATTTAACATTTATAAGTTATTCATATTCATTTTAATCTGAAAGGGCACTGTTGAATTCTTGTTCTTTTTGGTGAGAAATTTTACAGCATTCTTTTCTGTCCTCATTGATTTATAATCTGATAACAGGAGATCAATCAGGAGACCGATTTCTGTCTCAAAATGTTTTGTTTTGTTTTTTAACCACAGATAATGAAACAACCACCAATTAAATTTGATTCAAAAATACTGCATCTACCCGCACATTCAGGTAAGATCATAATGGGCTGTTGAACACACAGACACTTTGCAGATAGACACGAATATGAAATTTAATAGCAAATGGAATATTTTATTCATGAATAGCTAAATTTCTCTTTTCTTGCCAACTGGCTATTTTCTTGGGGCAGTGTTATGGAAATTATAAACAATCTGTAATTCACTTGCGCCAGCCCCTGACCTTACTCAGCTGAGTCTGGGCTGCCGTGTATTCTGTATTCTGCGGATGGGAGAGTTTTCCTGGGAAGCGGGTGGGCCCTTCTGCCCTTGCCCTTGTAGAGCCAGTTGAATGTCCAACACTCCTGTGGGTGCAGAGGGTTGGAGATGCCAATGAAGAATCGAGATTCTGCTCAATGGAGCCAGGGCAGTGGAGACTGGGGCCAGATGGTTCACCTACGCGGGGATGTGTGGGGCGCAGGTACTTACAGGAAGATTGTTACCTTTTCTTTTACTTAATGGAAAGTCTCATTTAGGGTGAACATCAGAAATTTTTTTATACCTTAAATTTGATGTATTTTGTTTGATAAAGCTTTTAAGCTAGTAAACGTCATCATAGTTAGAACAGAAATCTATGATTCTAAAATAAATAAAATATTCCAATTTAAATAAACCACGCCAAGTAGAACCACTATTTATAAAAACCTAGAGGATTATTATCTTGAAGTAATTTTTTTCCCTTTTTCCCTTTGAGTTATTTTAGGAAATTATTATTACAGTTGAGTTTAAGGATGGAGATCAGCTGAAACCATGTTGACTTTGGATGATGTCTCTTTTCTTAGTTTTTGCCTTTTGTTTATATGGGAGTTTGCAGATAGGGCCCCCAGATGATTTTAGCTATCATGTTAACCTGGTTATGTTTATAGTAATTTCATTGGAACCTTTTAACTATAAAATTTTTGGCTTTTCTGATATTTTAAGGCTAGATTGTTTTATTTACACAGAGACACTCTTGTTTTTATGTAGTATAGTTTTATTTAACTTTGCATTTTGTTATATTCTCAGTTGCAGGATTATTCTTCAGGCATCTGCTTTCTTTTTTTTTTTTTATAAGCAGTTTTCCATTGACATAGTTAAAAAGTCTCCATTGCTAGAAGACATGAGTATAGAAGAGTAAATACAAATAATGTCAACCTTGGAGTATTTTTGCTTTTGGCATTGTGAAGCGACAGTTTTTTTTTGGCCTCATCTTAGCTATTGAAATTCTATGTTCCATTTTATTTCTCGTGATATTTTTAACAGTTCTTTTTCACACGATATGCACTTTTAATATTTTCTTTCCTCTTCAGTGGATAAGTTAGCATCACTAAAAGACCAGGATTGGAATGACTTTTTACAACAAGTGTGCTCACAGATTGACTCCACCGAGAAGACCACGGGGGCCTCCCGAGCCAAGCTGAACCTCCTTTGCTATCTGTGCGTGGTGGCTGGTCACAGGGAGGTGGCCACCAGGCTCCTGCATTCCCCCCTGGTAGGTGGTTGTGACATACAGACCCCTTCCACTGCCCTCGCAGCACGTGCCTTCTGCACGTAACTTCTGTACGTCTACAGAGATGAAAACAAACGCTAAACTATTAATTTGATTTAATTACAATGAAAAAAGGGTGATTTCTCAAGATTATAGAGTTGTCAGAATTATTCTCTATTTAATTCTCAGGTCTAAAAGCATTCGAGTGGACAGTGATTTTGAACTTTTTCCATTGTAACACCCAGGTTGCATTTTATATTAACTTGTTGTAATTGGGAGGTATTTTTTGTATCTGAAATCATGACAGATCTTTTCATTGACTAGTGGAATGGGCTGCCCATGTGGAGTAGGGGCTCTTTTATTGGGTCCCCTGGTAAACACCCAGATTTTTGATATGACACTTAAGGGAGACAGCAAGTCTCTAAGACTTTTTTTTTCATTTTTCCCTGTTGAAGTTTCTTGGACTGTCTTGGTTCATCAATGAAACCATGGGAGTTTGGCAGAGCTTTTGAAGTCGTCCCCAGAATGGAGTTACAGTGATCTGGGGTGTTTTCCATAGCAGGTCCTGATTTTGGAACTGGCTTAAAAATTTAACTCATTTGATTTTAGGATAGTTTTAAGGTTACTTTTTTTTGATACTCGGTCTCTGTTTGTGGGGTGAGGGGTAGGACTCATTTAGGAATATAACTGGGTATGAAAAACAAAGTGCATTTCTTAGTTTTTATTTCGATCTTATGTACTCAGTGCTTTTGCATTTTTGTAAATTATTATCTCAGCGCAGGATTCATATTTCATTTGTATGTGGTCTGATTTGTTAACTTAGCAGTCACTTTCATTGTTGTTTCATGAATGAAATGTACATCTTAATTTTTTATTCTAGTTTCAATTGCTAATCCAGCATTTACGAATAGCTCCAAACTGGGATGTGTAAGTAACATTTATATTTTAATAATTTATTCTTTAGTAAGTAGTTATAGCATACATATTTTATCAAAAGCACATAGTCCTAAACACTTAGTCATAAAATATTCTGAAGTGATGATGACTCTGAATCATAGGTAGTTTCTATAGACATCCAGTTGTAAACTTAAAAAGACTTCAAAATAGACCTTATTCTAATATGATATAATTTTAGAATTACTTAAAGTATGTTTGGAAACATTATTAACTGTTGTTCTTTTGAATGTTCTTTATCAAATACTTTATCCTCCATCCCTGTGTTTTAATTTCATTATGTTTCCTAAGGAGTTCTCCCTTGCTGTGATACCTTTACCTTATACAATACATAGCTAGCTTCCTTATGACGTTGTTTAAAATCTAATGGGATTGTGATCTGTAAGCCTTTGATAAGAGGATATGTATTTGTTCATGGAGGCAGCATGCCATGGCGAAAAGCACATTAGATAAGTGTTAGAGGGTTCTGGGCTCTGGTCACCTTGAGGCTTGACCAAATGATGACCTCCGCTCCCTGGGGAGTCTGTGTGGGATGATGAAATTGCAGTGGCTTTGGATCCAGACAGATCTGGCTGTGGATTACAGATCTACCCCCTCAGCAAACTGCTTTAACTGCTTAGCCTCAGTTTCTTCATCTGGAAAATGGGGAGAGTGTATCTACTTCATAGATTTTTGGTAATAATTAAACTTGGAATGAGGTAAGTATGTGAAGTACCTTGAACAGTGCTTGATTCTTCTTAGTGCGTGCTTAGTATATGTTGTGGATGTGGAAGATGAAGTTATTATCAGGTCTGCTTATCTCATTATTAGGAGAAGCCTGTGAAAAGATGAAGATGAGGGGGGTTTTATGAAATGTGATAGTAAGAGGATATTAATTTATTCTTCCAGGCTGGCAAAATATGGGGAAACAATAGGTATTTTCAGAAGGTGCTTTTTAGGATAATCCTTATGCATTTTTTTAATGTTACTTTCCCAAGATAAAATCTGACCTTACAAAATAGTATTTTTAGGTAATTTTTAAGCATGTAAAACTTAGAGGAAATCTTTGGTATGCTCATTAAAAAGAAACCATGGAAATAACCCTTCAGCGAAAGCTTAAATTATATCCTTGAATGGGGTGCCCCCTGCTGACTTTTAAAAATAGACGTTCTTGAATCTTTCCAAGTAGTGTTTTAAAACCGTTTTTTCCCTATTTTTTTAAACTCGAAGTTTAAATGTAAAGCAGTTTTGAGGAAAATGAGTAAGGCAGACAAGTGCTCTGCTTGAATCCTTCTTTTACTCTCTCTTCCTCCTGTCAAACACCACTTCTCCCAGTGAGGCCTTCTCCGAGCCAGGCCGTATCTCCCTGGTAGTGGATAAGGGTCCTTCACTTAGCTGGGCTTAGTCACTGTTGGAGTAGATGTGTTTATTCCTTGGCTGTGTTCAGCATATAGAAAAACAAGATAGGATGTAATATGTAATTTTATAAGTTTCTCTTCCCCTTATACCATATTTATGTATTTTTAATGTCATTAATTGCCTATGATACTTTTTTAAGGTATGCCTTTTTTATATGCTGAATGTCTGATCATTTTATTTACACGGTTTCCTATTTTGGAATAGTAAATGTTGTAGATAATATAACGTTGAACTTTTTTGTGCTTCACCTTTTTTTTTTTAATTAAAAAAGATTCATATCATAACTAATTTTCTACATGAAATAAACAGTTTCAAATCACCCGAAGTGATATTTCATTTCCTGCTGGATAATGAAATAGAAACACCTCACTAAAACTAGTATTTATGAGAATAGAAAAATACTTGTAAAACTTAACGATTGTAAAACTTTCTATTAAAGTAAATATACATACATATATGTTTAACTGTTCCGATATTATTTTGTACTTAAATATAAAATCACTGGTCTACCAAGAAGTGGAAGAGAGACCTTTGGCCAAATACCACTCTTCTCTTGAGTTAAAGCTTTTGGAAAATGTTGTTTTCCATTTTACTATTCAAGTACAAGTTTTTCAATTTTTGTCAGTATTGCAAATGGGACTGCAGAGAGCTTTGCTGTTCACGTCTCCCCATGTACACGAGGGAGCGTTTCTCTGGGCCCATCCGTGGGGCGCATATGCTCACTCTGTCGCATTCTGTTTTTATCTCCTGTTAGTGCTTCCAATTGCTTAATGTAAGTAACCTCCGTCCCCGACTCTCCTCTATAAGGACTGTTTTCTCTGCATTTACAGACGGGCCAAGGTCGCTCGCGTGATTGGTTTACTGGCCTCGCACACGGCTGAGCTCCAAGAAAATACACCTGTTATCGAGGTAATTTATTACTGAAATGTTATGAATGACAAAAAAGATTGTTCTTCATTTCGTAATTTAGAATACACAGCTTCTTTTGACCTTGTTATAAAATGGTAACCTAAATAGACATTTAAGCTTAAATACAGCAGATCGCATACAATATATTCTGTTACTAAAGGTTAGGTATGGCAGAGTTACAGGGTTTGTGGGCTCTACTCATTATTTCAGTTATTTTTGGATAAGGCTTATTTCATTACTAGTTTCTTATAGTCTACCCAACATTTTATTAAAACTAATGTATTTTCTAGGTAGAAACATAGCTCATAATTCAAATGAACATTCTTTTAGCTTTTCACCTTGAATTTAGTGTGTTCATCCTCACCATTTATCAGTTATTTCTGACAGTGATTCTACTGTTGAATGGCCATGCATGCACTAAAGATATTTTCTAATAACAGTAATTTCTTTCAAATACTGATACCAGGAAGCCTTTCGTAGTTAACCGGTAATTCCAGGCCCCATAATGTGACTGCCATTGTACTAGCCTTCGTGAGTGTCCTTGAACACTGAAAACTACTGTGTATTTATCTTGTTCATGTATATTACACTTAACTGGTAATAGATTTTCCTGCCTTGGACTAGGAGAGTCTCAGTTGTCAAAATAGTTGAGAAGAACCAGGGCTTTTATGGAGAAGGGCAAAAACTCCTGAAGGAAGTTGTAGTAAGAAGTGGGGGTTTAGTAGAGGCAGAACCTGGGGGTGGTGGTGTTTGGAGCTGTAAATGGAATTGTTTGGCCAGGTGCTATCCAGCAGAACTTTCTGCAGTGATGGAAAATGTTGTGTGTGTGTGCTGTCCAGTACGTAGCCTGCTGCTGGGGTGGTATGGGTGCACGTGAACAGGAGGCAAATTGAGGCTCGCTGCATTTCCTCTCTTTATTTTATCCCCATTCCCTACGAACTGTTAGATCTCTGAGCTACTGAAGGAAATGTCATTAAGTCTAATCTTCCTTTCTTCTTTCCGGGGCCAAGAACAATGAATTGTGACCCATATGATCCCGTCGGTAGCCAGATGTATAATTAGATTTTTATCTAAAAGACTGAGCAGAAAGGGCAGTGTCGTTAGGCAGATGAGAAGACTTAGGAGCTCAAAAGTGGAGGTTCCTTCTGATGACTCCAAGCAAAGGGCCCTTGATGAAATAGAGAGGCTATAGATGAGAGAAAACTTAAATTGTAAGACACAGTCCTGAGATTCTCGAGGACGTTCTGGGGTAATCAGAACAGGTAGCTGTTTCTCAGGAGCGGTGTGCCACGAGGTAAGAGCCTCTGAAGATGACGGTTCATTAAAATGGCCAACGGATGCAGTAACAAGGAGGATGAGTACCTCAGGAAGCCGACTTAGTGAAATTGAAGATCAGTTGGATGAATTCTCTTAAGATTCGGAAGAGAATGAGAAAGGATAAAAATTTTGAACCAAAAGGCATAGAAGATGGTTCCAGACGCTCGATTAAGCTGTCTGGTACGGCAGGCACCAGACGCCAGTAGCTGCGGAGTCCTGGCGAAGCGGCTAGTCTCAGTCGAGATCTGAATTGGGATGAGCTGCAAGTGCAGAGCATGTGCTAGATTTTGAAGACTCCATGTAAAAAAACGTGTAAAGTATCTCACCTATGATTTTTTTTATAGATTGCATTTTCAAATGATAACATTTTGGGTCTATTTGGATAAATAAAAATATTAAAATTAATTTTACCTCTTTTTATTTTTTAATGTGTTACTAGAAAACTGTAAATTACCTATGTGCCTCGAATCATATTTCTGGTGGACAGCACTCATCTAAGATAAACAGTGGGATTTCCAGAAGGAGAGATCAAAGCAAACGGAAGTGAAACAATCATGAAAGAAATAATATAGGAAAATTTCACCCTGAGCCGAAGAAAAACTCAAATCTTTAGATGAAAGGTCTCACCAAATGTCAGGCGAAACATTGAAAAAAGATGCACATTTAGACCTACCCTGCTGAAATTTGTAATTTCAAAGGGAAAAAGGAAACCAAAAACCAGGTTATACGCAAATACAGTGAATTCGATTTGCATTTCATTTATTTGTACCACTGAAAGCTAGGAGATGCAGAAAACAGTGGGAATGGAACAGCACTTAAGGAATCATGTGATCTTAAATCTCTCCATAGAGCCATCAGGTCGCTTACTTGCAAGGACAGAAGAAAAGACATTTTCAGAAATTCAGAAACTCAATCTGAATTTCGCTAATATTTCTAAAACTATTTACTTTGAGGAAGCTACTTGAGTAGCCTAAAAAAAAAAAATAGAGTTTAAGGCACTGTAAAAAATATAAACAATGAGTCCATTAAAATCCAAGCCTAGATAATAGCTGTTAATGTTGTAAAGTATAATCTGTAAAGAATGGATTTTTCAGAAAAAGTATACATACTTTTAAAAAATAGATAATGGCATGGAAGCGAAGTCTACATTATTTTACAAGATCTAAAAAGGGTAGCGGAGAAGGGTGTGGGAAAGGAAGGGTGTTATGGGGTAGCACTGTCACGTGCAGGAAGACCATTCCAGGCAAGTTTTTTTTTTGTTCTAGAAGAAGTTCACAGATATTGTTTTATTTCTGACATTGATTATCTCTTCTTGGTGTCGATACTGTTTTTTTACTTAAGAAATATTTGTCAGTACCTGTGTAGACAAGGCACTGTCTAGATCCTGGGGCTTAGTGCTAAACAAGATAAACATCCATCTCTGGTGGAGCTTGTGTCCCAGTGTGAGGAAGAGGTAATAAACATCAGATGTTAGGTGGTGATAAATGCAATGAAAAAGATAAAAAGTTAAAACAGTGGGGCTGGAGAATGATGAGGTGGCGGTGCTGGCGTAGAGAGGTTGGTCGAGGAGAACCATGGATGGGAGCGTCTGAGCAGAGACCCAGGGGAATTGAGGGCGCAAGCTGTGTCTTCCCGACAGGGCGAAGAACAGTTGCAGAGGACGAGATAGGAAAGCGGTCGGCGTGTTGTCAGGAGCACAAGGTGATGAGCAGCTGGAGCTGAGTGACAGGGAGAGTGGTCGGAGATGAGGTCCGTGAGGGAGCCAGGGGCCAGCTCGTCCAGAGCCGTGTCGTCATAAACAGTCAGGATTTGGGATTTTTTTTCTGAAGGAGATGAGAAGCCATCAGAAGACTTTGAGCAGGAGTGCCTTGATGTGGCTTATGTTTGAAAAGGATCACTCTGTCTATTACAGGGTTGGGGCAAGGTAGAGTCATTGAGACCAGGCCATGGTAATTCAGGTGAAGGATGATGTATGTATGTGTGTGTATATATATGTAAGTTATATATTTAGCACATAAAACAAAATATAAATATAAATATATACTAATATATATGCTTTTTTCCTGGATCGGGATTTTGAAGACTAATGACAGATTTGCTGCCTGCTATGATCATAGAAGGCAGACTTTAATAACCAGGTCTGGCCATTATAAATTGTAATGTTCAGTATGAAAAGTGCTGCGGCATCAGAGAAATGCAAATCAAAATGAAATGTCTAGGCAGCCACCAGAGTGGGAAAAATTAAAAAGCTTCCCAATCCTAAGTGTTGGCGACAGGCCTGAGCTGAAGGAACACAGCTGTGTGGCCGCGGGGAACGTAACCCTGCTTGGCGACGTCTCCCAAAGCTGCGCTCATCTGTCCTGTGACCTCGCGCCCATTACCCTGCAACCCAGTGTACCAGATGACGTGTGCAAGTTACTTGCTGCAGCTCTAAATTTGAATTAACAAAAATATGCCCACCAATAGTAGAGCAGACAAAGTGTGGCACATTCTCACGTTGCTAGCAATGAACTATGGCGTCAGGCAGCAAGCATGAATGAATCTCGAGGTCGTAGACAGTTGTCCCAGGCACCAGTAGGACACTTCCTGGGAAAGACTGATCCAGATGTTCAGAAATATCCTGGGGCCGTGATGGTCCTCGTTCAGGGTCAGCTCCCCCTTGGTGCTGAAAAATTATGAGGGGGAAGTGTGTGTAGGTAGAAGTCATGGCAGGTGTGGAGGGGCGCCTTGTGGCGTGGAGTCCGGGGAAGACAGGCCAGAGGCCAGGGCTGGAGCCATGAGGCTGCCTGCACCCCCTACGGGGTCCTTGTGCTTGCGACTTAGCTGTGACTAGAGACCATGTGTTCTGCTGCTGTAGGAACTCCTGCAGAAGATCGCTGCAGTAACCGGGACCTGTCAGTCACCCTCGGTGGTGTGCCCAGCTCATCCCGGCCTCAGCTCCATGCCAGTGGCCTGGTACCCCCGGCAATTGCTGTTGCTACTACTATAGAGAGGATTCGGCCTGGCAGTTCCTGAACTGCACTTGACCTTGTGCTCAGTCAAGTTGAGGGACAGTTCTTGGACCAGTACATCCCTCTCCTCAGAGACTGGGGTACCTCTAAGTATTTCCCCAACTCCTGTTGCCGGCCCTGAGCGACCATTGCATTCTTATGCTGCCGCATGGAGGGGAAGGGGTGGGCATTAATTCCTGAGGTCCTCGTAGCCTTCCTTCGCACACTGCCCTTCCTGGATGTTTGCCGATGCTTTATTCTGAAATGAAACTTGGGACAAATCATACTTATTTCATTAAAAAAAACAATAGTGTATATTTAGCTATCTGGGAAACTATTGTGAAACAAAGCACACTGCATTGTAAACTGAGTTCTGTTGGTTAACGAATTTCCAGAATAATTTGAGACTGTGCCAGCTTGTTCCTTTGTGATGCCGTCTTTTAAATCAGTTGGTCGTGACAGTTGCAGCAACCGCTAGAGGTCACTCAAACACTGGAAACAAAGTTTTTCACGGTTAAGAATTTATTTTTCAACTTTAGGAAGAAGCAGGCTTAGCAGATATGTGGTACTGTGTTTCATCTTTTCCCTGTTTTCTTTCTTTATTTTTTTTTGTGGAGATTCTGCTGCATGAAATGCAGTTGCATTCTATTGGTGATCAATATCCTTTGAGATTAATGAAAGCGAAGGCAGCCTCTCCGGAAAAATGCAGAGTCAACACCTTGCCCATGACTTCAGGGAACTTGGGAACCCAGTGGAGTCTGTTGGTGAACCTTCGGGTGTAGAAGCCTTGAATCCAGTTTCTGTAAAACTCTCAGTAAAACTCTCAGTTGGATGTTTGTAGGTAATTTTTCAGTAAATCATGAATAAAATTTCAAGTGCAAGACATGTCCTTATTTCTTCAGTAAGTTTCCTATCAGTGGGCAATAAAAATTGTGATTGAAGATCCAGTAGGCATTGTAAAGGCAGAGGACCTCACTTTATTATTCATCTTGTTTCCTCCAGTGCCTAGCAGCCAAGTAACGTGTATGTCAAGCACTCAGTCAATGTCGAAAGATTTAATAAATGATTAAAAGAACAGTAGGAAAGTACATTGGTATAATTGATTACACATAGAGATGGAGGAAAAAAAATCTTTTATTATTCTTACGATGTAATTTGTCTTTCATCTTTTTTTGCTATTATCTTAATTTAATTTTTTTTAAATTAAATTTTATTATGGTGACATTGGTTAACAAAATTCAGTAAGTTTCAGGTGTACAATTTAACAGTAAGGGGTGTATATATATGTGTACATATATGTGCATATATATGTGTATATATATATATTGCATTGTATAAGTCTCTTTTATATTATTGTGTGATCAGTGGCTACAGAAAAGAGCTGATCATGACCTCTTACATATATTTAGAAGCATTTTTTAAATTCTTCTTTACCTTTTCCACAGAAAATATAGCCAGTTTCTTGAGCTTTTCCTCCATGATAACACATTTACCACCGAGTAATCACTGTGGTTCTTATGTGTAATAATTTTTAAGAAATATTCTTGATACTTTGCTACATACATGTAGCCTCAAGCACGCAGTTGATATATTTTAGGAAATATAATGTAGAACCCTAAAAGTTAGAACTAGAAGGATCATTAATAGACATTCTAGTTTGACCCCTCCCTTAAACATTTTTATTGTGGAAAATTTCAACATACATACAATTGGATTAGAATAATGAGATATCCACTTACTTCCAACAGCTTTTTTTTTTTTTGGCCAATCTCGTTTATCATGTCTTTCCTCCTCTTCCCCACTGTCTCACGTCCCCTCTCTCCTCCCTCCTCTCTCCCTTCTCTCCTCATTCCTCCTTCCCTCTTTTCTTCCTTTTCTTTCCCTCTCCCTCTCTCTTGCTATAGTATTTTAAAAAAAATCCCAGACATCATACTTCACTCATAAATACTTCAGTATACATATCTAACAGAAAAAGATTTTGAAAAATATAACCGCAATACCATTATCACACCCAACAGAATCAGCAGTGGTTCCTGGATATCCTCTAATGTCCAGTCAGTGTTCGTTTTTTTTAATCGTCTCATACGTGTTATTTTATGCTTTCTCATTGAGCCAGGATTGAGTTCAGGTCCTGTATTGCATTTAGATAGTGCGACTCAAGTCTCTTAATTTCAAACTTCTTAAGACTCTTAATTTCAAACATTTCTCTATTATTTTTCACTGTAATTTATTTATTAAAGACAAATCACTTATTTTAGCCAAAGCTGGAATGTTGGAAATTTTATTCTGCTGGTTTGGTGTCATTTAACATGGTCCTCTGTCACCTGTGTTTTCTGTTAACTGCTGATTAGATGTGTGGCCTTGCTCAGGTTCAAGTTGAGTTTTATGGACAGAGGGTAGGAATTCTTCCTAGTTGGTGCTATGTATTTCCTCTTGCTTCATCGGAAGCGGCGTGGGATGTCTTGTTGCCTCGTTAGTGATGTTGTGATTGCTGTCTGGCTTCAGGTGTTGTCAGCCTTATCATTATGAACTTTCCCATCACTCCTGTAAGGTTGCAAAAATGATAATTTTCTCATTCTATAATTCCTTTCTGATTTATAGCTGTGAGTTTTTCTTATACGAGAACTCTTCCATATCGACTATTTGGTTATCCCAAAATACAGTTGATTTAACAAAGGCAGGATAAGAGATTGTTTTCTTTTATAGATCAATTTTCAGAATAATGAGTTGGTGCCTTGGTAATCTTGATAAGTGCCCACTGAGATTTTTTTTTGTGTTGTTAAGAACTTACGGATTTACGTGTTTCAGTCTTTTACAGACATTAGTTTTTTCGATACTTAAATCGTTGCATCTCAGTGCAATGGGACCCCTTTTAAATTTGTACCTCTCCTTTCAATGTGAGCCTACCTACTGCTGTTTCTGATAACTTGCTTGCATTCTGTCAAGATTTCACAGGCTCAGTTTTGGCAGTAGTCAGCCTTAGTTCTGAAATCAGTTCTGTAAGTAACTTTGTTTAATTTTTTTGGAAATGGTACTTAGAGAACAGAGGCTGTGTAGGGGTGTCTGGGATTGTCATTTCTTTTAGAATCTTTCAAGGGTCACAGTTAAGAAATACTGTCTCTTAAAAAGGAAAAAAATCACAAGTTCATTCATACTGATCCTTCCGATTCAAATTTAAGATTAGAGTTTTTACTGGTTGGATTTAAAATTATTATTTTTCTTTTCATAAGCTGAACATCTTGGCTGCTAATGACATTAGCATAATTATTTTTTCACCCATACTTTAAAAGCGATACCAATATTATAACAAGAAAACTACTAAGTACAGTTTCAGATATTTTTGTGCTTTTTAAATTTTTCACTTTTTGATCCTTAGAGTGTAATCCACTGGGTGATACGTATAGTCAAAATACGGAGTTTTCAGTTGTGTTCCAATAATTCATAGATTCAGACTGAACTCTTTTTCCTGGTAGGAGCGCATCACAGGTGGTGCGAGGTGCTTCATGTTTCATCATTCGGGGCGCACGTAGTGTCAGGTGTCTCTCGTTCAGCCACATTGCTTTGATCACTTGATTAAAGAGGCGACGTCAACTGTCTCCATCATACAGGCGCGTTTTTTTCTTCACAGTGTCACTGTAACTGCCATGTCACACGTACAGTGAGAAAATGATTTTTAAAAATTATCTGGATTGTAACTTTCTCGTTCTAACATTTTTCTAGATTGAAACACAAATGTTCATCAGTGCACTGTCACTAATTGCCAGTGCATTTTTCTCTCTTCATTTTCAACAGATTGATCACTGCGTTCATTATGCTGCGCAGCATTATTGCCATTATTGTCTTGAAATTCATCTAATTTTCAGAATTTATTTTGTCTTTTTGTCCTCTTTGGTTTTCCGTTGGATAATCACATTTGTGATTTAGTCGCTCACAAGAGTGAAATCTCCTAAGAATTCTTGACTTACGGATATTGACACTGTGTTATTCAGCCATGTACTGAATTGGTTTTAGGAGTGAATTTTACGTGTAGCAGTGGACAGAGGGCGATTTGAAGTGTTATCTGACTTCCCTGGTCCTTCCGGGACACGGCGTGCTTTGGGAACGTGGGACGTGAAGAAACTGCATCGAGAGTGAACTGGCTGTCCCGGCGTCTGTTTTAGGGGGTGCAGTGCAGTGTGCTCCACTTTGGGCTCGAGGTCAGTGTTAAGCTGCACAATTGTGCCACTTCTCTGCTGTCCCCGGTGGCTTGAGTACCCTGCGAGGACAGCCGCATATAGTAAGTCATGGTCCTTACTTCCCACAGCCCTAATTTTCAATCTGTAACTTTTCTGAAGAACAAATGATGCCTATTTGTACTTTTTGAGATATATGTGTTTTATGTACATACATGAGATTGTTTTTATCTAGATTTTTTTTCATGTAGCACTTATGATTTTTTTTCTAGTCATAAAAATATGTGGTCTTCTAATTATGGCAACTTAGCTACTTAGAGAACCTGAAAATCCTCCCTGTCAGTATTAAATTTGCTTAGCTCTGTGAGAGAGAACAAGACAGGGAACGTAGCATGAGCAGTGACAGCAGAGTCTCACGGTCCAGGTGTAACTAGTGGAAATTGGAGTCACTTTCTAGTTGGGAAGCTTGTGGTCAAAAGAGACGAGACTGGATGGGTATAGAGCAACTCATTTTGGGGAAATCATCATCTCAAAGGTTTCTTTAAGTTTTTTTTTTTTTTCTTAATTACTGAGCTTTGAGTGTTATCTACCTTCCTCTCATCCCAACATCTCTCCACCTACCACTCTTAGCTAGCTGTCTATCTGACAGTTCTTTATATATTCTGGATATAAGTCCTGTATAAGTAAGTCCTTTGCAATATTTTCTCTCAGTCTGTCGCTTGTTGTTTTATTCTCTTTGTAGTGTCATTCAAAAGCAGGAATTCTTAATTTTGATGAAGTCCAATTTATCATTTTTTCCCTTTATGGATTATGCTTTTGATGTCGTGTCTAAATACAATCTATAACTAACCCAAGGTCACAAAAAGTTTCTCCTGTGTTTCTTTCTAAATTTTTGTAGTTTCAGCTTTTATATTTAAACCTATGATTCATTTTGAGTTAATTCTCTATGGGGTGTTAGGTATGGAGCGAGGTCAGCAAACAGTGAATGAGCACTGTCTTTGAGTTGAGTAATGGAACAGGCACCAGAGGCACAATAATGAGCAAAACAGGTGTCCTTGTCCTCATGGGACTTTATAATGGACAAAGGATGTTAAACAGAGAAAGAGAAAGTAGTAGAGGAGACTGAGGAGGAACCCTGGTGAAGTAGAAAGAAACTCAGAAGAGTCGCTTTAGTGGGAGGGGAGGGAGGATCATGTGCTGTGAGGGAGGAAATGGTCATCTTTTTGATCGTTTCTGCGGGTTAGGTTAAGACATTAACCTAAATTGGATTTGGCAAAAGGAGGGTTAGTGACTCCCATGCAGTAAAAGGCAGAGTGAGTGGTTGTATAGAAAACCAGAAGGATGAGCAAGCGGGGAATGTCTGGATAAGAAAGTTTGGCTGAGTGCGCGGCACATTTAAATTCTCCTGGGAAAGGTTCAGTCCAGAGGGAGGCATTGAAGATAGAGGCTAGAGAGGGGCCAGCTGAGGGTATGCAATCCTTAAGATGGGAAGAGGGGGGCACTCAGGGTGACTGGCCTTAGATCGGAAGGGATACTTCATCCGCTATAACAGGAAGAAGGGATGAATAAAGGTAGATGGAGTGGAGGGTAAGACTTGGTGGTGGTAGGGTGAGGGATCTTGTATCTGATGGCTTCTGACAGTGGAGCCCATCAAGGTCACTATCAGAAAGGGGGGATTGAGTGTTCAGGGGTTGTGAGGTAGAGGGGAAGGTATAAAACTGTCATCTCTGAGAATGGGCAAGCTGACTCACTAGGGAAAGAGAATAGGGTTCTATAGAAACCCAGTTTGTGATCAAGAATTTAAGGTGAAAGAAACTTTCCCGTTTGCCTAGTTGTGTGATGTTCTCCAGAAGATGGTTGGGTTTCAGTCAAGGGGAGGGCTGTGTCTTCTGGAGAGAGAGAGTGGCCACTTGGAAACTGTCTCGCATAAGGCCACATGGTTTGAGTCTTACCCCAGAACCCAGTCTGTGTAGGAAAGGAAGTAAAGAAAGGCTCTGAGAAAGTGGAGGAGGCCATTTGGCTTGGATGGTTTTGTTGAATTTAAAAAATTATTGCCGAGGGGCTTTAAATAAGGATTATGAAAAGATAGTGGTGATTAGAGAGCGTTTGAGTTTGAAAAGTGCCAGAGATACTGTCAGAGTCTGAGATGTGTGTGCGTGAGGGGCTGAGTCGGGGTGGAGAAACTGGTCAAGTAGCTGAGTGACGAGATCAAGGAACTGCAGGGCCAGGTGTGTCTTCCTCGCAGATGCCCACTTTGTTGAAGGTGAGGACAGCAGTAGATGTTGGAAGGAAGGTGGTGAGCAAGGAGCCGGTATCCTTAGTGGACGAGAAGAGTGAGCAGGGAGTCAGGAACCAAGGGGACTGAGGAAAAAGTAGTGTAATATGACGTGTGAGACCCACGGTCATAGGTCCTTTGGCAAGATGGAGTTTGGGGGTGTTAGCAGGAGCGAGACCACCATCCTCATCTCGTTTCAAAGCGTTCTTGGAGTTAGGGTCAAGATTGCATTCGCTTCTTGGCAGGGCAATAGGAAGCGTAGAGAGACATAGATTTTCTACTGGAAACTCAGGGAAAATAACCTCCCTCTTCTTTGAGTGAAGCGCTGTTTAACTTTGGCCCATCGTAAGGACACGCTCGGCAGTGGGGTCATGTGTTTGCCAGCGTACGTGTTACAGCGCACGGCAAAGCTCTCACTGAAACGGCGTCGTAGAAGGAACGTGACACGTTGGTTAACCATGTGTCATTACTTTTTTTTCTAAAACCTGCATCTGAGCAGGAACTTCTTACTGATGGCAATTTGTAAAAATGGTGCTAGATGTTTTCCTGACAAAAACGACCTCTATCTTGTTTATATTTTCTCCCTTTTCATGGTTATTACGTAGCCCCACAGAGTTCTTGGTACCCCACCGCTACATTGGTGTGATCTCCTGGGTAAGATGCCGTCTTTCGCGTCAGCCACCAAGTGACCGTTTCTGGCTTGTTGGTCGTCCCGAGCTGAGACCGATGTCATTTCTAACCCTCCACATCATTAGTTTCAGTGAATTTGCCCCCACACCTCCCTGTTAAATGAACTCTTTTGGTTACTTTCCGGACAGCATGAGAGACACATTTATTGAAAATGATGAAGCAGGAGTTGAATGCTATTTACGTCTTTGAAGGAAGTGAAACAGGCTGGATTTGCTATATTAAGCCGTGTTGCTGAAGTGGATACCATTTGGGGAATTGCCGTATTTGAATCACTTTTGCATATAAATTAAACATCTCACATCAAGGAATTCTTAAAAGGCATGCTTCCTAATTTCTTATAATGATAGAATTCATTTAATTTCTTACCTGACATCTTGTAGAACAGTTTTTAGCTCCTGTGTTTCCTGCTTCGACTAATTTTTATGCTCATTTTACCTGAGCTATGAACATACCTTTGTTATAATATTTTTAGGGCAGCAGTTTTGAGGCTTATATATTTGAATACGATGTGATTTAGTAATCCTTGGGAACCTAGCAAAGCAGCACATTTAATTTTCAATTCGATGAAAGAAACATGGAAAGAGAATTGGTGATGGAGAGAATTGCACAAAACACAAGTAATTAGAGCTGATCCTTGAAGCAGAAAAATGCAATTTAAAATAAGCTTTCTATTTCTACTATTTGAAGAGTGTCAAAGAGATGGCTATTAAGAATATGGTAACAGGTAAATAATAGTAGTTAGGTTTACCAAGCTCAAAAACACTGTATCGGAGTTCCTTTTTTTGTGCCATGACTTTTATATGTTCCAGCATTGAAAACACTCAGTTTTAATGAAGGACAACTTGATTGGTAACTTGATTTCTTAAGCGTTTATGTAGCAAGTGTAATTGTGTTCTGTTCTCAAATAAAAATGTCATTTAACCTTCATCTACACCCCAGTTGATGCTTACATTAGATACAGGAGTGAGGACCTGCCAGAGGAGTGTAGAAGCATCTAGAATACATGTGTGGCTTGGTTTCCTCTGCGTGAAACCGCCTCTCCCCGCATCTCTGTCTGGTTTAGTTCGTGGCTGCCAGAGGGAGGTGGAGAAGGGGAGACACGGGGTGCGCATCTCTCTCCAGCATGGCCACGCGCCCCGGCTGTAGGACCCGACACCCGTCCCAAGACACTTGTTAGCACAGCGTCGTTGTACTGTTCTCGCCACCGTAGGCGGAGTGTGGATCGGCGCCTCCGCGGACTGCCAGGCTCTGTCTTTGCACTGCCCTCCCTCAGCCACTGCCACACAGTTGCCGCTGGTGACCATCACTGCCCGATGAGTGGTCAAGAAGTGGAATTCAGAGAGGCTCATGCTCTCATACCAAGATGACGTGGGAATCCATTGTCCCTGGCAATTTCAGCAGTTTTCCTTTATGAAATTTGAGCACAACGAACACAAAACTATGAAACTAATAGTTTGTGAAGGCTTAAAAGGCTGTTACTCAAAACGAAACCTTACGGCTTACTCATTGGTCAGTCTAAGTGTCAGATGTTGGTGTTCCAGTAGCCTTTTCCAAGAAGGAAAGGATGGGTTGGAAGCTGTCATTTCCAGTATTTGTTAGTTTCACAAGATGATGAGGGAAAAACTGGAAAGTGAATCTTTTCAAAGGGGATTACATAAGTTACAGTCTCTAACACATGGTACACTTGAACTGAGATAATTTAATGATGGCTCATTTATGAAGGGGTGATTAACTGTAAGGGACAGCTCAGTTCTCCATGCTTTGTAATGAGTCGTTCTTACCTCTTAGCCCAAAGAGGAGAAGGGAGGTGGGGTGGGTATGGTTCCCGGAAGCCAGAAGGAGCCGCATTTGGGAGGTCAATGGAAAGGTGCCGCACCGTGGACGGTGGAGTTGGCACAGGTGCAGGGGGACAGGGATGGCTAATTCGGACCTGGAATAGGCATCTGTTCCTGTGGAGACAAAATGTTGTTCATGATCATAAGGTTCCAGTGTGATCACCTTGCCACTGGGCGGCCAGCTGGGCCCTCCAGGAAACGGAGCTACATGAGGGCTCTGTGTTGGCCTTTGTTCATGGCGGGTTGGGCACTCAACAGTGGCAGTAGCCAAGCGAGTGGAGGTCTGTTCATGGAGCCCACGCGTAGCCTCCATCCTTGCCTCCGGGCTGCTTTGTTCGTACGCGGGCTCGCGGAGCAGGCCCCAGGGTACCTGGTGAAGGTTGGCCGGCACCCACGGATGCTTCTGCTTTTCCAGCTGACTGTCGCTGCCCTCTGCTGGGCATTTATTTAGGAATGTCTACATTCCATTCTCATTCCAATCTCCATCTATGCCTCTTTTCCCCACACTTAAATTTTTTTTTTTAATACAATTTTGTTCTTTTCTAGTTTTTGAGCCCCTGGCTGGCCTTTTAGCTACTACTTTTAAGTTGGTATAGATTCTTCCCTTAGTCCATCTCTCTGTTTGTAGACGTACCACCCACAGTTCTGCGCACTCGGAGGATTCCCTTTCACCTTTGTCTTTGTATGCCACCTTCGAGTGGCCCACCCCCGTCTGCGGTGCTGACGTAACATGCAGATCCACACGTGAACCAGGTCTGTGCTTCCTGAACTCCCTAGGAAGTCACGGGTGTGGGCTGAGGAGGGCGAGGCAGCTCAGCAGTGGGAGCAGATACCATGGGGGCCTCGGCCATCAACATATGGAGTGAGTCAATCTGCTGGGCTCGGGCTCATAGATATGGTTCAATTTAAAAAAAAAATGCTACCGTCCGTAACTAGTTTTATGTTTACGTCAGTTCTCGATGAGCAGGTCAGGTCCTGTTATATCCCATGGTCAGACATTCAGCGCACTCTGGGCCTGGCAGCAAGCCAGGAGCTGCTCTTCAAATGGCAAGTGGCCGCTGGCAGAGGGCAGGACACGGCCTCCTTCCCACGTCCTGGGGTTCCGTGCTGGTTCTGCTGCTAGAGCTTGCCACGGGCTTTCCTGTTTGCCACAGCCGGTTCCAACAGCATCAGGTCTGCTGGGTCTTTAGACTTACTTGGCAGAGCAGCTCGTCCTTCAGCTTGGACTTGCTGCAGAACCTCTTTTTGAACTGGCAGCCTTATCGATGAGCAGTGATGGGCTGGAGCCTTTAAAATCCAAACAGGCTCACCAAGCATTGGACCTTCTTGTCTTGGTGGGTAATGCAAGGCGCAGCAACTTCTCTCTCGCCTTGAAGGGATCTCGTTACATGCCTCAAGACCACTGGACACCTAGGAACTTCACCAGTGTAATGGACCATGAACTTTTGCGGGGTTAATCGCCTGACCTCTGGCATGCAAATTAGTGTGCTGCTCACTAGTCCAGTTATAATATCACCAGTGTAATAAAACAGTATGATGTCCTGCAGATTATCAAGATGATCACGGTCCCTCTACCCTGTATTATGACAGAGCGGGAGACTTGATTTAGGGGCAGTTCAGCAGGTAGAAACTGCTTCTGATTTTATTTACTGATTGCAATGGTAATGAAAGCATACCAGGTGCCAGGGCCTGTATTGATTTGCCACGTCTGAAGCTGTAGCTATAACAGGCATCATCGCCTGATTAAATTTGCAGTAATCAGTGGTAATTCTCCATGACCCAGGCGGCTTCTGCACTGACCTAACAGGCAAGTCGAAGGAGGATGTGGTAGAAATCACAGTCCCTGCACCTCTTGCCTTTGGTGGCACTGATCCCTAGTTGCTGATCGCCGTGGATGTGGTTTGGTTTTGGTTTTGGTTTACTGTCATTGGCCGGGCAGGCGGGGGCTTCCACTTTGGCCCATCCGAATCCAGATAGTCCTCAATCCACTGGTCAGGAATCCACTGTGGGAATCATGCCAGTTTCTAGGTGTATCTTTTCTCACTGTATGTTCTAGATCGAGGAAAATAACGAAGGATGGGGCCATGGACCCAACTGACAGATGTGAGATGTATTTGGCAAAGACTCTGTGGCACCTGACCTTGATAAGCAACTACTCTGACTGTTGGAGTATAAGGGCATCTTAGGTCTCCAGAGATCAGTCTAAGTTCAGAGCCAGTGTCCGCCGTTAGCGGGTCTGGGTAGTTCCCTTTCTCCAGTGCTCAGTCACATGGTAAGGGGCCGAGGACCTTCTGGGGATGGGAAGTGTTGGGGAAGATGCGCGGCATTTGCCTGTGGCTACTTCGGAGGAATCTCTTTCAAAGGAACCTCCAGTGTAGTCACGGAGCTCTGGGTCTTTGAGCCACCAGCCTGGCTATGGGATTGGGATTAAAAGCTGTGCGTCCTTGATATGTGGACTTCTGTTAGGTCTGCCCGATAATTTTCTTACTATATGTCAAGCATCAGTTTAATAGGCCGATCTGATGGTTAATTTATCATTCAGGATTCTGGTGGGTCCCAATGCTCTGATCGCCAGGTTGCCCTGTGACTCACGGTGTCCACCTTGTGCCTGCAGTTAAGTGCTGCCATTGGCCCGTAAAGGACAGCCACCTCCGAGTGTCTCAGAGGTGCTGGTGCCCCGCTCCCAGGCATGCTTTTCAGGCCCACTTGGGGAGGGGTGGTTGGACAGGTCACACTTTGTGGAACCATCGCAACTTTTTAAATTTCCTGCGCATTCAGACTCTGTTCTCTGTAGCAGTGGTTCCTAATCTTGGCGGCACATTAGAATTCCCTGGGGGCTTGAAAATTCTGATGTCCAGGCTATACCCCAGACCAGTTAAACCAGAATCTCTGGGGGCGAGTGCAGGTTTCTGTAGTTTTTAAAGCTAAGCAAGTCATTCCAGTGTGCAGACAACTTCGAGTTCCATAGTAGTGATCTCAGAGAGCTGTTCTAGACCTTCAGCATCACTGGACAACAGATTCCAAGGCCCCACCCCAGATCTCCTGAATGAGAAACTCTGAGGGTGGAGACCAGCAATCTGTGTTTTTACAAATTCTTCAGGGATTAGAAAGCACATGAAAATTTGAGTACCACTGCATGATGGGGAAATCCTCGCATTCGACCTCATTAATTGCAGACTCATTAAGTCATGTTTCCATTGGTCAGCCTAGGAGACTCCCAGGTGCTTGAATGTCTGGTCGTCCACGTGAGAGTAAACGAGAATGTGAGCCGCAGGTCTGCTTCTGGGACTTGGTTCGAATATGAGGGAGAGAATCTCTTTTGCAGGCTGGTTACTCCTGTGTCCTTGGAGTCCCGACTGAATGTGAGTGGTCTCCAGCGTGAAACCGCTCCTTGGGCAGCCTCCGTGATTTTTCTCTTCTTTCATTCCAAAGGGTTATTTCAAGGTCACCAAGATTCAGCACAAGCCCCTAGGGTAAAAGTATCTCAGTTATGTTTACCTGTTTCTTTGTTTTCCTCTTTTCTTTCTATTTTCGGTCTTTGAGGTCACCTTAATTTTTTGACAGTTCGGCTGTGCATTTTACAAATATACTTAAAAATATTCAATGTTTTCGTTATTTTCAATAAGTGAGATATTTAGGATACCTTGTCTCCCATCCATCAGAAATGGACAAAATAATTTTAATGATTAATCTGGTTTTGAACTACAGAGGTATTGCAATTTGACATCCAATTTCTTAATCCGCATGGTGAGATTTATCGGTGTACTTTACATTCACTGCTTTCTGCTGGTTAGTGTCAGATCTGTGACATAAACGTTAATGGCAGATCTGAGCTGCCACACGAATGATCTTCCTAAGATATGGATGCAGTAGTTTCCTGACTGTTTTCTTAGTGATTATTTTTAAGTATGAAAACTCCTTCATTACTGTGTATAAATAGAGTGATCTCCTTGAATCAAAAGCTTAGGGTTCCATCTCAGGGTAGGCTAGCTTATGTTGTGGTATCGAAGCCCGTCAGAATCGCAGAGGCCGCAGGCCTGGGTGACGCTGTGGGCAGGAGACTTCAGGCTATTTCCATCTTATGTGGCTCTCCAGCCAGCGTGATACTTTTAAGTATCCTGGCGCAGGGGAAGAGAGTACGGAAAATGGCACACAGGTATGCATACATCATTTCTACGTTTAGCCAGTTGCCCGGAACTAGTCACACCGCCCCATCTGACTCCGGGAGCTGGGAAATAGTTTTGTGTCCCAAGGAAGGGAGGAGAAATGGGCAGCACAGGCACTGTCTACTACCTTTGTGGTCTCACTCTGCCTTACTTTAGCATAAAGGATATTTGTGAGGAGGAAACAGCCAAGGTCAAAGGCTCCGTGGGAAGGTTTGGAATAGTGAGGAACCAGCAGCTGCACCCGGCCCCTGGAGCAGGACGCTTCTGGAGTCTTGCTTGGGGCCACTGCGGAATGAATGTGGGAACAATGCCTTTTTTTGTTTGTTTGTTTTTTTTTGCGTCATCTCACAGGCCAAACACAGTACTAGGAAGGCATTTTCCCAGAAGGAAGTGGAGCTGTGTTAGAAAGAAGGACTGGATGACTAGTGATCAAAGAAATGACAAATTTCTTTTGCTGTTAAATTTATTGACCTCTTGATTTAAAAAACAACCTAGAAAGTTGATAAAGTTTTTGTACTTAGTGCTTTCAAACTTTTTATGTGACTGTAAAAGACTTGATAAGAAATCTACGTGTGCATTTTATTTGCTTTTCCTCGCAGTTTCTCATCTTCAAGGGCAGGAGATCACCAGTTATATGCAGGTTGTCCATACTGAGGCCTCAACAGAGAAGCGACAAGACAGCAGTCCTTGCTGCTGCTTCCTGATCGGCAGATGCCAATTTGAGTGTCGTTACCCAATAGACATGCAAAGTTTGATGTCAGGATGTCACCAAGAAAGCTGCTTACAGACAGCGATGCAACATTGCCATACCATTTTCAGTTAGTAAATACAGAACAGAGTTTTATTATCTTCATCAGGTTTACTGTCTTTCTCCTCTTGCCTCATGAGTCTTCCCTCACCTGTCTGGAATTTGTTCTCTCTCTCTCTCTGTCTCACTTTCTTTAATCAACATTTGTGAAAATGAGTGTTTGAAGTTTCAAGTCTGCAGATGTAATTTTACTTGCCAAGGCTTAATCAAGGGTACAAGATCCCCAGGAATCTAAGATATGCTGATGCAGGACAGAACGAATGCCCCCCACCCCCACCCCCATCCACTTCCCTGTGGGGACTCAAGTCCTGCACCCAGGGAGGGAGGGTCCTTGACTACGCAGGAAAGGATTCAAGTGCACGCCAGAGTTAGAGACTAAGGAAAGTTTATTAAGGAAGGGGTAACACTCCACAGACAGAAACACAGTCTCTTCTTAAAAACAGAGAATGAGAGAGACCCTAAGTGTTCGGGGAATTCACTTTAAATCTATTTTCCTTTCTGGGGATGGGTTTGCAGCATTAAAGTCATGGGGAAGTGGTGTCAGTCACCTCAGCAGGAATCTTCTTGGGTTCCCTTGTTGCTGATCAGCTGGTTCCGTGTCTAGCAGCACTTAGCAGGCTCCGAATACAACTTGTTTTTTTCTGTGTCATTCTCATGTCTCTTCCCTATATTGATATTAAAGATAAAATTTAAGAAAGAATTATTGAACCTTACAATGCTCTTATTTTAGGTGCCCCAGCTATGTTTGGGACGACGAAAGTGGAGTTCTAAGACAGAAAAAGCCGGGGCAAAATGATATTAATTGGAATCCTGTGTTTATTTGAGATCGTGGAATGCCTCTTACTGCAGGAGTTAGGGAAGAATACAGAATATAATCTAATTTAAAGATTATTTTGTTGTGATGACTACTGCAGTCTCTCGCATGGGGAGGAGTTAAGTGGCGCTTGAAAAATGTCCCTTTGGTCCAGTAAAACACTGGATAGGAAATGACAGGTACTTTCTAGATCTGAAGTTTTATTCAGTTTTTATTTGTAACCATTAATTATATACCCATCACCATGGACATTTAAAGACTACATTTTGAGAGTCAAGAGCAAGCAAATTTTATTTGTGCAAGTGTCAGAATATTAGTCATATAACTGCAGAACTTCTAAGCCTTGCTAGTCTCCTTAATTTATCATTGTTCTGTCTTTTTGCTTTTGCCTTAAGAGACTCAGTCCAGGATATGTGACCTTGAAGCACGTTTGACCTTTTAATGTCCATCTCATAACTTCCGGTGAAGCCAAGAGGCCTGGCTCTCTCGTGTCAAAGATGTTATAAAGTGGGTTTTGATTTCAAAGTAGTGTAGGAAATAGCAGTACAATCTTAAATTATCATTTATAGTGATTAATTTGCCAATCATGCCTGTGGTTGCAGAAGAATAGTTCTCATTAGGGTAATAGAACCAGAGATGGTGTAGATGTACCTCAAAGCACAATGCTATCAGAAATTAAGATTCCCTAAAACCCCTCATTTTTCTTAGGTTTTGCATAAAATGCAAACAATAGTAGCATAATACTTGACTATCCTGCTTTTATATCTCTTAGTTTGAATGTTAGAAGGCCAGGTGAATTTTTACAGACCACAGGAAAACAAGCTTAAGGATGATATCCACGCATTACTTGAATTTCTGAGTTTGAAGAACTAAACACATCTATTTTGCCTTTTTTATTCTGTTTAGTATTCAAATGTTGTTGCACCTAGGTCAACAAAAACTTATTTTTCTCCTTAGTATTTGTCATTTATGAGGTATGTTTATTATTCTTATAGTTTTCCTTTTTAATATTTCTTTAAATTTAAAAAATAACAAGTGGAAAATATATAGATGACGTTGCAGAAAAACATTCTGTTGTGTACTGTTAGTGTTACCCAAACTTAACTTTTGCAAGGCGTCAGGTTGCTGTGGCATTACTAGCATAGATTATATGATGCGTGTCTATTTACAAGACACCGAGCTCCAAAGCAATTTCTATTATGCTGGAGGCAGTTCAGACAGCTTTATTTCTTTAAGGCTCTGCAGCATTAAAATGTTTTTAATTTCCAGTGATGCTTTCTGATATAAAATGCCAGCGGATTATAAAACGGAGAAATGCTATAAATCCCTGTCACTAACTTTGTGAAGCAGAAAGCTAGATCTGAGTTATGAATTAAGTATGAGGTTGACTTAAAAAAAAAAAAATTGAACCTTTTATTTTAAGATAATTGTAGATTCACATAAGGTTAATGTTTATACTTTTCCACTTTTTTCCCAAGGGTAGCATCTCAGAGAACTATACCGATATATTGCAGCCAGGATGTTGACGTGGAAACAGATAAGGAACAGAACAGCATCACCGCCAGGCTCCCTCATATGAGCACACCCACTTCCTTCTGTCACATGGCCTCCCTTGCCCCTCCACCCCTGGCAACCGCTAATCTCCATTTTTATACTTTTGTCATTTTGAGAATGTTGTGTAAATGGGCTCGTGATACGTAACCCTTTGGGACTGGCTTTTTCGTTTAGCACAATTCTCTGGAGTTTCATCTAGGTTGTGGCATGTGTCAGTAGTTTGTTCCTTTTTAACTGCACTGTAGTAGTCTGCAGTACGGTTGTGCAAGTTTATTTGACCATTTACCTGTGAAAGACATCCTAGTTTTAGCCAGTTTTGACAGTTATGAATAAAACTGCTATAAACCTTGATGTACAGGACTTTTTTTTTTTTTGGTGAGTGAAAGTCTTCATTTTTCCTGGATCAATGCTCAAGAGTGCATTTGTTGGGTCCTATTGTAATTGCATGTTTAGTGGGTTATTTATTTATCTTTGAGAAACTGCCAAATTTTTCTGGAATGGTTGTATCATTTTATATCCCCACCAGCGATATATGAGTGATTGCTTCTTTCTGTCCTCAACAGCAGTTGGCGTTGTTTTTATTTTTGCCATTCTGATGTGTGTGTAGTGATACCTCATTGTGGTTTTAATGTTCACATCCCTAGTTGCTAATGATATTGAACATCTTTTCATGTGCTTATTTGCCAGCCATTTGTTTTCTTTGGTACAATGTCTGCTTTTGGTGTCGAATCTATTCTTTACCTAGCCTGAGATTCAGAAGGTGTTATCCTGTTTTCCCTCTGGTTTTATAGGTTTTTGTTTTATGTTCAAGTTCGTGATCCATTTTCAATTAATATTTTATGTAAAGTGTCAGACTTAGGTTGAGCCTTCCTTTTTGTGTTTTTCATTTGGATAGCTGGTTGCCCCAGAACCATTTGTTGAAAAGACTGACTTTGCTCCATTGGATTGCCTTTGTGCCCTTGTCTAAAACCAGTGGGCCATACCTGACTGGAGCTATCTCTTGCTTCTCTGTCTGTCCCATTGACTGACATCTCTTTCCTCTGGCAATGCCACAACAATCTTGATTACTGTCAGTATATACTAAGTCTTGTAACCAGGGAGAATAATTTCAACCACTTTATAATTTTTCAAAATTATTTAGGCTATTTTAATCCTTTTGCCTTTCCACATAAATTTTAGAATAGTCTTATCAATACAAAAAAATCTCCCTGAGATGTTGATAGGAATTGTATTAAACTGGACTTATCAAATTGACATTTTCACTATATCTTCCTATCTATAAAGATTGCATATTTCTCATTTCATATTCTTTTGTGAAATGGTCAGTAAGGAGTGGCTACAAGAGGACACAGAGGAGAGGTTCAGGAGAACAAAGTTTATTATGCTCATGGGTCCTAGAGACAGGCATGGCATGCCACATTGGGCCACATGGAAAAACACCCAGGTGGTCCGGAGGCAGAAGATGGGAGTGGCATGTTTAGACTATGACCTTTATTGGAGTTCCCACAGGAGAGGTAAAGCAGGGCAAAGTGAACTATATAGGACTGGCCAGTTCGAATAATTACAGCAGGTGTTGGGCTATAAGGAGAGTCTCTAGTTGCATGGTAGCTGGCCCTTGGATGATAAAGGCAGAAGAATATTGCTTCCTAGGGTGTATGGACCAGGTAGAGGAGGTTTGCCCTGCATATCAAAGACATTCTCTCTCTAAGAATTGGCTAGCCCAGTCTTGGAGACTGCCCCCAAAGAAAGGCAGTCCCTCCCAGCCAGAATAGTTTTATAAGATGTCAAAACATAATATATAGAAAATGAAATACACCAAACTCATCTTTTCATTTATGTAGATCCTTGATTTCTTTACACAACATTGTATGGTTCAGCAAACATCCTATACATATATATATATTTTTAGATTTGCTCCTAAGTATTATTTTCAGTGATTGTAAATGGTATTTTAAAAATCAGTTTCCATGTGTTCATTGCTAATATGCAGAACTACAATTGATTTTCGAATGTTGTTATTGTATCCTGTGATCTTGCCAAACTCATTTATTAGGTTTAGGAGTTTTTCTGTAGATTCCTTGCTATTTCCTATGAAGACAACCATGTCATCTGCCAATAATTATTTCAGATTGGGTGAGATGTGGTAGTTTGTGTTTTTCGAGGAGTTGGCCCATTTCATGTAAGTTGCCGAATATATATATATGTAGAGTTATATCCTTTTATGTCTGTTTTTATCAGTTGTGGAGAGAGGGGTGTCGAAGTTCACAACTATAATTGTAGCTTTGTTTCTTCTTACAGTAATAGCAGATTTTGCTTTACATATCTTACAGCTTTGTTTGACGTATATATATTTAGGATTGGTATGTTTTCTTGGTGGATTGACCTTTTATCATATGATGTTTCTCTTGGTCTCTGGTAATTTTCTTTGCTCTCAAGTCTACTTTATCTGATATTAACACACCTATTTCTGCTTTCCTTTGATTACTACTTCCCTGCTATGTTTTTTTCTATCTCTTTACTTTCAGTCTGCCTATATCACTGTATTTGATAATGAGTTTCTTGTAGATAGCATATAGTTGGGTCACATTTTTATTTTCATTCATTTTTAATTTTTTTGGTATTTGAATTTATCACTTTTTATTTTGATTTTTTAAAACAATTTAAGTGTAGTCGATATACAATATTATGTTAAATATAGCGATTCAATCTTTATATACCTTACAATGTGATCGCCACATTAAATCTAGTGATCATCTGTCACCATGCAAACTTATCACAATATCGTTGACCGTATTTCCCTTCACCTTCTTCACCTGTCCGCCTCTGGCAACCATCAGGGTGATATGTTTAAATCAGCTCTGTCTTTTAATTGTTGCAGTTAGACCATTTACATTTACTGTAATTATTGATGTTTGATCTTAAGTCTGCCTTTTTTTCAAAAAATTATTTTTTTCAAAAGATTTTTATTAAAATAGCTAACCTGCAACATTGTATTAGTTTTAGGTGCACCTCAGAGTTATTTAACATTTATATACCTAAAGAAGCGATCACCACGAAGTACAACAACGGTCTGACGCCATACAATGCTGTCGCAACATTGTTGTCTGTGTCCCCTATGCTGAACACCATATTCCCATGACTTATTTATTTTACACATGAAGTTTGAACCTCTTATTCCCCTTTACTCCCCTCCCCTTTTTTTGATTTTTCAATTACATTTGACATTCAGTATTATTTCATATTATTCTCAGGTGTATAGCATAGTGGTTAGACATTTCATACAGTTTACAGAGTGATCCCTGACTAGTCTGGCACCCTGGTACTATACATAGTTATTAACCATAGTACTGACTATATCCCCCATGCTTTACTTTACATCCCCATGACTGTTTCATAACTACAATTTGTACTTCTTAATCTCTTCCCCTTTTTCACCCTGCCCCCGACTCCTCTCCCATCTGGCGACCATCAGCTTGTTCCCTGCATCTGTGAGTCTGTTTCTGTTTTGTTTGTTTATTTTGTTCTTTAGATTCCACATACAAGTGGGATCACATGGCATTTTTCTTTCCCTGTCTGACTCATTTCACTTGGCATAACGTCTTCCAGGTCCATGCTTGTTGTCGCAGTCTGCTATTCTGTTTTTTGTTCTTGCTGTATTTCGTTTGTACTTTAGCCATCAACCATAACTTAGAAGACTTAATAGAAGTAAAGCCTTTTGACTTGCCTCTATTTTTGCCCGCCATGGTCTTGCTTCCTTCTTGATATTTTGAGGTTCTTTCTTTGATCAATTGTTTCCTCTTTCAAACACTTTCGATAGCCATTTTTTAAAATGGTAGTTGTGCTCGTGACAAATAACAGTTTTCATAAAAAAAAAAAAAATGGCCAAACACCATTGATTTCTGATGGTTCAGTAATGCTAGAGGGTGATCAGTAAAGGTCGAAAGAAAAGGAAGACTGTGGTAGAAGTGACCTGCCGTAAGGGCTCATGTGATGTGCGTGGTTGCTTTTCCTCCTCAGCGACTTTATGTAGAGGATTCGCTGTGCGTAAGGCAGTGGGTGGTGGTAGTTACACGTTGTGGTATATCTATAGGGGAATACTACTCAGCAATAATAAAGAACAAACTATTGATACATGCTACAACAGAGATGAATCTCAGATTCATCATGCTAAGTGAAATGAGCCAGTCAAAAGAATACACGGTGTCTAATGCCATGCACATCAATTCTAGAAAACGCAAATTAATGACAGAAGGCAGATCATTGCCCGCCTGGGGAGGAGAGAAGGGCAGTGGGTGCAGGGGTCCCCAGGAGAATCTGAGGAAGCACTTGGGGTGTTGCTGTCTTGATCGTGGTGATGATTTCACAGATGCACATGTGTCACATGTATCTAATTGTACATGCAGCTTATGGTATATCAGTTATAACTTTAGAAAGCCACTTAATAAAAATCCCACATCAACAGGTGTTCCTCTAGTGCATGACTTGTGTGCAGCTACCCCGCATGCAACCCCAGCTCCTCCATACTCTTGTTTGCAAGATGAGACCAGTGGTCATATGCTCGGATGTTGTCGCATTGTGACATTGGTCTGGAATTTTTTAAGTGCTCGCTTTCAGTTTTTATAACTTACATCTTTGTCGATGGTAAGAAATGGCCTTTGGTCTGTGCATCACACTTTGAGACTCACTGTTTTAGAGCAGTGCTTCCACGCTATCTTATAGACTGTTGTTTTCAATCTTAGAATAGGGCCCTTTTTTTGTGTACCATTCTGTAACCGTCCTACTCTACTTCAAGGTTACACTAGTGATTTGATTAACCTGTGTTCCTGTATGTGAATTCTGGCAGTGAGTGTATGTGATTCTCTTAGCATGACTCCTAGGACGTTAACCAGATCTGATAAAATACACGGCTGCATCTCAAAGTGGATTATGTTGAAACTTTGGTATGATATTCCTACTCTCAGAGTTTCGAAGGAATCATTTTAAAAGTTTAATGCAGTCTAAGAAATTTTCAAACTAGGATGTGTGGGAATGTCCTAGGGACCTGGCAGTCCTGGCCGTTTGAGCTGGGTGGAGAGTGGCTGGACGTCTCTCAGCCTCACATCCTGTCTTTTCAGACAGAGCAACAGCTGTGTCTGGACCAGCGAAACGGGAAAAGAGCCTGGTAACTGACAGGTGCTGTGTGGACATAAGTTTATTTCACTGGATATGTTTTTACCTTCATCTGGGAGAGTTAGTATTTTTTTCGAGAATAAGACCCATATTTTGAAAATAATTTGGAAACTAGTTCTTAAAAATGGAAGGTGAGTTTTGTAGTGTCTTGCCTTTCACATGTAGGTTAAAGAACTGAGAGTTACATATTAAATAATATACTTTTTTTTCCCCCTCTCTTTTCAGGCAATTACTCTCTTAACTGAATTAATTAGGGAAAACTTCAGGAACAGCAAATTAAAACAGTGCCTTTTACCAACCCTCGGGGAGCTGATCTACCTTGTAGCTACTCAGGTGAGACTGTCTGGTTAACTCTTGACATGTTCTGACGTACCCTGGGTGACAGGTGTTAATATCCTATAAAAGTGTTTTGACTTTGCCCCTTAGAGCATACCTTAAGAACTCGGGAGAAGTTTTATTTCTGGAGGAGAGAGGCTGTCAGTGTTTTTTTCTGTTTTTCCCTGTCTATATCTTCCTTCTCTCCCAGTGCCTTTTGACTTTGAAGGGCAAGAGATGCTCAGGTCATATTTTAAAACCAGTGGACCGAAAGTCCAGAAGTACTCCCTGGGATGCTGCCATCTTTGACTCCTTCGGGCAAGGAGGTCGGCCCTCGTTTCTCCCAGTGCAAAAGCTCCATATCAGTGTAAAACACTGCTTTGTGCAAGTATAGCTCTTAATGTGGCCATGAAAATTTGTGACTACAGAATATGGCTCATTATTATTTTTTTAAGGATTATTTTAATTAAAATATTTCTAACAATATTATATTAATTTCAGGTGTACACCGTAGTTATTCAACATTTATATACCTAGAGAAGTGAGAGCCACGATAAGTCCAGCAATTGACTTCTTATTTCTTAAGTTAAAATATGGAAGTGCTATTGAATTCAACATAGGAAAACTTTATATTTCATTAATGTGGTTTTTAAGGATGGTATTGAATAGATATTGATAAGTTATTTCATTTGGTCTTCTTGAGCATTTTAAATAAGTACCAGTAAGTCATATGTGAATCAAGATGTTCTCTCATTGTACTTCTGATGTTTTGGTTCTAGAACTTGCTTAAATGTTATATAACCTCAATATTCTTGGTCTGTGAATTAAACTTTCTGAACGATGATCATTTTAAGGCAACTACCATAATTGTTACAAAGCACAAGTATTTAAAACCATTTAGTTCTATAATTATTATTGAGTAGCTGGTACAGCAGATCTCTCCTTATTGCTCCTTTTCATAAACATCTCGGCTATTCCTGGCCCTTCGCCTGTCAGAATAAATTTTAGAATCAGCTTGTCCAATTCTGTAAATCATTTAAAAAGAAAACTGCATTGACTGTGCACATCAACTTGGAAAGTACTGATCTCTTTATAATTTTGAGTCTTTCGATGCATATTTGGAATCGTACTGAATCTGTGTATCAGTCAAGTAGGAATGTATTGATATATTTATAGTATATTGTCCTCCAGTGAACAGTGGCATTTCCATATATTTATATTTTTCAGACTATTTTCATTAAAGTTGTTTCTTTCTATTCATAAATCTTTTGGACTTCTGTCTTTGGTTGAATTTATTCTTGGATAATTTTATATTTTGAAGAGACAACACATTTGTGAAGCCAGAAAACTAAGTAAAGGAAGATATACAGGGAAAAGTTTCCTGTTTTTGTCACCCATCCACCTGTTCCCTAATAAATAACTGTTATAACTACTTCCTTGATTATATTTACAGAGTTACTTTTTACATATGATCAAATAGAAATGTAGATTCTTATTTTGTTTCATTTTCTATAACAGATAGAACAGCTGGCTTTTTTAACTTAATAGTTACACACTATCAAGAATAGTGTATGAAGGTATATACACGAAGCTGTTCTTAATATATTATAGATATATTTCTTAATCAGTACTTCTTTCATCCATCTCTCCTTCTTCTTGTACTGGAACATTTTCACATGTGCCAAGTTTGGTGAATGGCTGTTTTCCTTGCAGTTCTCTGGGGGTGATTTGATCTCTGATGCATTTTAAGCATGTTAGAATAAAACTAGTTGCTTTCATTGGAAGAGTGGTCAGGTACCTAGTCTGCTATCTTATCAGGGATATGAATCTGGTTTATTAATTTAATAATAATAATATTATTTTACCCTACTCCCAGCTTAATTGAGGTATAACTGACGTACGATAAACTGCACATTTAAAGATTACAGTTTCATCAATTTTGATATATGTGTATAGCTGCAAAACCATCATCACAATCAAGATAATGAACATATCTGTCACCTCCAAAAGTTTCCCCAGCATCCTTTGTAATTCCTCCTCCATGACCCTGGGCAACCACTGATTTGCTGACAAGTTTGTATTTTCTAGAATCTTACATAAATGGGACCACATAGAATGATATTCCTATTTGTTCCTAACAGTAGATCTAGAGAATCATTTTCCTTGGTACTTACTCTAATTGGATATAAGTTTGGCTGTTTTACTCAAGCCTACGTCTGTGGCCTTGACATTGCAGCACATCTTATAGCAAACCTGAAAAGGAAGCTCTGTCCCTGGGTCTGCAAAAATCAGTGACTTCATGAGATGAGGGCTTTTGTGGAATTGTCACTTTGAATGAAGGTAAACCTTAAAATCTCAAGTCAATGCCGACCTAGTGAGGCTGACCCGAAGTGATAACATGACTGTGTGTAATATTGAGAGCTAAGCCCTGTCCTATTGATGCTCTGGCAAGACCCCAAGGTTACAAGCTGGAGGACAGACGAGCAGAGTGTGCTTCTGCGGAGGATGTTACGAGGCGACACAGTTAGAGTTTATGTATTTTTTTTTCTTTCTTTTGTCAAGGATGCTTCCCACCGTGAGTTCCCGTATAACCATCTCTCATCTGATGTGTTGTGAAAACTCCCAGATGATCTCCTTGCTTCACTCTTGTGTCTGTAAAAGTCTTTTCCAGACGCCAGGCAGAGCGAGCCTGTTAAAAACGCAGGAGAGACTGCAGCGTTGCCCCTCTGAGCTCTCCAGTGTTCCTGGTCTTGCTCACTGTCGTAAATCCCTCCGGTGGCCTTCTTGGTGTGCTGCCTCCTCAGAGCCTGGATGGCCTCAGCCCTCCCTGCCTCCCGCCTCACTTGCCGCTTCCAGCCACACTGACCTCCGCACAGCTCCTCGAACCCCCATGCCATGCTCCTGCCTCCACACCTCTGCACCGCTGTTCCTCCTGCTTGCAGGGCACCCCCAAAATGTTCTCTCTGTTCAGATGGATCCCTTCAGAGCGTCTTTCTCTGCCCACAGTCTCCCTCTAAGCCCTTACCCCCACTGGTTTTCTTTGTACTACTCATCACTGTCTTGACTTATTCGTTTTGTTTACTTTTTAAATCTCTGTCCCTCCTAAGCACTATTAAAGCAGAAAATTAATCTGTCTTGTTCATGGCTGTGTGACCATTGTGCAGAAGAGTTCCTGGCACATTATAGGTGCTTTTTTTTTCATGCATGAACTGCACCAAGGTCAGTAGGACAAGAGGGAAGTGAGTGAGGAGGCAGGACAGGAGAGACTGGCAGGGACCTGGTCATGAAGGGCTCTTGGCCAAGTCGCTTGTCTTCCTCTTGATCCTAAGAGCCAGGGGAAGTCACGAAGGCTTTAAAGAAGGGTGATGATGTCATCTAATTTAAATGCCAAAGTGATTGGTTTAAATATGAAGAATAGATTGGAGAAGGGTAAGAGAGGAGCCTGAGAACCTAAGTGGGAGTAAGGGAAATAGGAACAAAATTAGGAGAGAAGAGCGTGTTTCAGGGACGAGAAAGTCATTGGACCTGAATATAGCTCATGGTTTAAGGAAAAGCCCTGGAGAGAGTCCATGGGGTTCAATGACGTGAAGGTCACTGCTCAGCAAGAGCTTTTCTTCATGTTTATGCATTTTACCTGGAGTGAGGCAGACAGAGGAGGACAAAGTGGAGCCCGTCGAGGATTTCGTGAGAGGCGGGGTAACTGACAAGGTCAGGGTGAAGTGAGATGGGTGTGAACAGGGGTGAGGGGCGGAGGGCCGAAGAGTGGGAGACAGTGAGCCCGTTCCAGGGGAAATGGGCCAGCGGAGACGGGACACTGAAAATTTAGGAGCAATGAGGGATAGTTCGTAACCTAATGACCCTGAAGAAGGTGGGATGGGAGTGGGATTCTGGCCCCACGGGGAGGGGCTGGAGGGGCCCGTCCTGGTACAGCCACTGGGACCAGGAAGCAGACGGCTTCGGTTCCTCTCTCATGACTTCCACGATCTCCGTGAAGGAGGAAAGTAGGTGAAGTGGCGTGAGCGTCACAGGTTTGAAATCGTCCTTCTGAAGAGGGATTGGTTGGAGAGAGAAGTAGTAGGTCTGGAGAGCAGCGCTGAAGGCCCCTGGGCTTCCTGCGTCTGAGTCCGAGTCCGTGGACTCTGTGTGCTTGGCGGCATCTCTCCAGGAGCCCGGCTGCCTGGGCGCAGGCCTTGGAGGCTCCTTCGAAGGTTGGAGTTAGGGGACGGGAACGCCCGGGGGTGAGATCGTTCAGGCTTTTGGCGGGAACCTCAGTGGCTGAGAGGGGGACACTGAAAATTTAGGAGCAATGAGGGATAGTATCCGTTGATTTTAATATTAAGTAGTATTTAGTATGTGATGCGATTTTTCAATTTAGTCACAGCTGGCTTAACACCAGCCAGCTGGCCAACTGACTGGCTTGTATATGTAGCTCCTATGTGAAACTACAGAAGGAGACAGACTGGGGTGGGGGAAGAGAAGGGGTGTGGTTGTGGGAGAAGGAGGATCCGGAGGCCCGTGATGCTAAAGAAAGGTCATGGTGGACCATCCCAATGAATGAGCTGGAGAGGGGTAGAAAGTTGTGTTTGGAGGTTAAATTGGGTGCCGAATTAGTAATTTTCAAGCTGTAGCAGCTTGGGATGATAACATCTAGATTATGATCATATGGGGAATCCTGTGACTAAGGGTACAGTTTTAATGGGTCACAGTTCTCACCATTGGTATAAAATACATTTGGATCTGTAAGGTACTAGTTTTAACATTTGGACACTCAAAGAATTTTTTTTCTCTAAACAGGACCTACTTCTGCTTTTAAAGAATTTTTTTTTTTTTTTTTTGCCTTTCTCTGTGGTACCTGATCATTTTGTGATTTGCTGTGTTGCAGGAGGGTTCTTGTGATTATTATCCTAATATGGTTTTTCTGTGGGAGAATTATTGCTAATATTATTAAATCAGCGTACCCCCTAATTGCTCATTTTTATTTAGCACGTTGTCTTACTAGGTAACGAACGTACTTACTGCTTTTTACTTGTGCTTATGGATTATCCTGAGATAGTACTCAAACTGTGTGTTCTGTGCTTTCAAATCATTCCAGATAATGTGATATCCTTTAGATAGGAGTATCTGTATTATCATCTACATTTATCAGTAGAGTGGTTTCTCTATCAGCCAGATCATATTGTCATTTCTCACTTCTCTCGATCTAGCTTCTGATGAAGGGGATCTTATCAACATCACATAAAACATAACAAAAAATAGATATACGTGTACATACAAGACCCCTAATCAGACTGTAACAGTCAGGGGGGAAACAGTGCTGTACGTAGAATGTTAGGAAGTTTTAGCTAGTTTGTGCATGTGAAACTGCGCCTTTTTCGTGAACGGGTTAATATCTTTTGTGCTGTTAGCTTCACTGTCTTTCCTTCCACTTCATTTTAGGAAGAAAGAAAAAAGACCCCTGGAGAATGCTGGGCCGTTCCATTGGCCGCGTACACAGTGCTAATGAGGTGCCTTCGGGAAGGGGTAAGGCTTCTCTGTTGTGCTCTGCAGGCTCCCGCAACTGTAATAACCTTCAGGCGCTGAGCGAGGATTGTCGCCTGCAGCAGTGCAGGAGCCCGTCAGCCAGGCATTGCTCCTGAATTTAAATAATCCCGACAAGCCACCCTCGGCAAGTGACCCGTGGTGGAGCACGTGTCAAAATGCACCGGTGTGCTCATTCACTTTTAAAAAGACGGCAGTAAATATAAACCACATCAATAGCTTGTAATAACGTGTTCTTAGTTCTCCTCTGCCTTTGAAAGATATCGATGTGCAGGTTTGGTAAGCAAGGTTAATGCAGAGAATTTTCTGTGAGCCTCAAACGCCCCCCTGGTTATCTTGTCAGGTTGCTGTTCTGTGGTTCAGAAACAGGGAGGCTCCCACTAGTATCCATTGATTTTAATATTAAGTAGTATTTAGTATGTGATGCGATTTTTCAATTTAGTCACAGCTGGCTTAACACCAGCCAGCTGGCCAACTGACTGGCTTGTATATGTAGCTCCTATGTGAAACTACAGAAAGGATTAAGCTACTGAAAACTTGGCTTTTTCTGTTTGCTTTAAACCATTTGACATTGTTTCACCCAAGGCAAAGCCATAGGCTAAAAACATTCTTTAAGGAATGAAAAAAATATGTCACAATAAACATCTTCCTTTTGAATTCATTACTACCTGGTAATGGAATAATGTTCCAAGGGTAAAATACCCTGCCAGGTTTTCCCCCAGTGATCCTGAAATGAAGTTTGAACACTTTCTAGCCTGTAGGGTTTATACATAGTCACTTGTCATTATGGGATATAAACGAAGCTAGTAAATTGTACTTTATCAGTAATATGAGAAGCGAGTCATGTTTATCTACAGTCTAAAGACACTCGTGGGTTTATCATTCAAGGACTCAAGCGAGGCACTCTTGAGGGCTCACAGATGAAGAAGGTGACATTTCCCTCCATACTCAGATCCTATCTATTGTCGGAGATAAGATCAAAATATAAAGTGGAATGTGTCAAGTAAATAAATGCAAAAGAACAAAATGCAGGAACTCAAAGGAGAAAGAAATCTTCTAGGGATTTTTTTTTAACAGAGTAAAAGACATTTTTAAAACTTTGTACCTTTAATTTTTAAAACTTAGATTAATGCCTAGTAAAAGCTTAATTTTAGTCCATGAAGGTTTTTCCTTTATTAGATATCTTCTCTCTACCCCTCCCATATTTTTCATTGCATATATAATATAATGTTTGATATACATGTGTATTACTAAATTATTGTAAATAATTGTAAAATAATGATATTTTATATTTTAGTAACATATTTGCCTTTTTTACCTGGGGATATATGGCAAGTCTTGTGTATTTTCATAAAGAAGGATTAGGGTCCAGACCTCTCTGGTTTATGAAAATTTAATGTTTTATAATTGAAATGCAGTTACGTATGTGCTTAGGCAGCATGTACACTAACGGTGTACCTGTAATACAGATAAATTAGAGGGTGATTAGTCTCTCTAAAAAAGATTCCTGTTTTTACAAAAATAATTGTAGCAGTTCTTTAGTGTGTAAGTCTAATGTATTCAGGACAGTCGAAGGTAAGTAATTTTTAAGTCTTTTATCTTCAACAATTAAAAAGTTTTTTCCATGTAGAAAACTTTTTCCCAGCATCGACTGGTATTTCTGAGTATAGGTTTTTCCCTTGTGAAATATATCGTGTATGGAAGACTATATGAAATATGTATGTGGGTAAAAGCTCACATCCTCACAGTTTGTATTCTTACCTGCAGGTTGTAACAGTACCGTTAAACCATATCTTCTTGAACATTTGTCTATCAAAAGTTTGGTCAATCTCATGTTATTAAATGTTTCTCATAATAGTTTTAATATGCATTTTTCTGACGATTAAAAAGGATGACCATCCTTTTCTGTTTATTATGGTTTTTGAGGTTTCCTTTAGAAAATCAGTTTTTTCCATTGCTGTGTAGGATTTCTGTACACCACCCCCAGCTATAAACAGTTATAAAATGTTTCCGATATTAGAAAAAAATGAAAACTGTAATGATCACCTTTATTTTTATTATCTAGATTCAACAGTGGTTAGCATATCTCCTATTTTGCTTTGTTGTAATATCCATGTGCATGTGTATTTATTATTTATTCATTTGTTTATTTTCTGAACTGTTTGAAAAAAAAAATTACAGATGTCATGAAATTCTATCCATAGGAATTTGTATGTGTTCTGGATATCAATCTTTTATTGTTTCTATGTGTCATAGATACTTTCTAATTTGTGAATGGGCTTTTTATTCTCTTTATAGTGTCTGTTGATGAGCAGAAGTTTTAATTTTATTATAGCTATATTTATCAGTCTCTTCCTCGATGATTTGTGTTTTCTTTATCTTAAGGTTATCTACTTCAACATCAAGATGGTCTATTACATTTTATTCTAAAAGTTTTCTCTTTCCTTTTTCTATTTAGAACTTTACTAATTGTTTCGTGTGTGTGCGTGTGGTGCTATGTATGGGCACAGCTTTATTTTTAAAAATAAATAAAAGTAATTAGTTATCCCAGCATCATTTAATAAAAAGTTCATCTTCTCCCTGCTTCTCTGCATTGTCACCTGTCATATCAGTCTATGTGTTTTTTTCCTGGGCCCTATTTGGTTCTGTTGGCCTGTTATTTATCTCTGTGCCATAGGATCTAAATTAATCATCTTTATTTTTAAATATGTATTTTTTACTATATGGGAAGTTTTCCCCTACTAAGGTAATTTTTTTCAAGAAGTTCTTAATCATTTTTGTTCCTTTTTACTTGTATTTAATTTTTAGAGCCAACTTTTCAAGTTCACCTGTTTGGATGTTGATGAAGAAGACATCTATAAATAAATTTTAGGAGAATTTGTTAATATTAGTAGGCAGTGGAAGGCATACTCAATGAAGAGACTAACAATAGGAGAATGATACACTGGTTTCTTTAAAAAAATACTAGAATAAGACAACAACTGATTGAAGTACCTTTGAATTCTTGGTGACAGCTAAATGCATTTAATTTATCACTTACGTTAACTCTCAGATGCAGGCCCCATTCTTCCCAGCGAGCACTTATGAAACATGTCTTGTGTACTGGCTGGGCATGGGAAAGGTAAAAGTGATTAAGACACTACCCTGTCTCCATTTATTGGGAAAAGGGAATTTTCGTTATCCCTTGTTTTGTATACCAGCCTTTTATTGTTGTTTTGTAACTTCATTTGTTTTGTTTTCTTTCTCGCATAGACACTATGGCATTTAAGACGATTAATTTTCCTCTCGATCTAGCATTAGCTATATCCCATTAATTTTGACATGTAGTGTTTCCATTATTGTTATTGTATAATAGTCCGCAGTTCTAGTTGAAAATTTTTCCTTGATCCAAGATTGTTTATGAGGTTGTTTAAACTTTTGCAGGTGGGTGGAGTTTAATTGCCTCTTTTTTATCTTGTTAAAATAACAAGGTTGCATTACCTTATAATCAAGAATGTTTTCTGTCCTATTTTTCTTGGTGTTTTTAAAAAAATTGTGGTAAAATATATATAACATAAAACTTGCCATTTTAACCATTAATTATACAGTTCTGTGGCATTCAGTACATTCACACTGATGTGTTACTTCTGTTGTTTTTAAATATATCGACATGTTATTTTGCCTAACTTATTGAAATTTTTTTCCCCCGGCATCATAACTTAATAATGTGCCTCGTCAACATCAGCCCTTCGTGGGCTGTTAACTCTGATGTACATTGCTCATTTTCTCCCTCTAATCTCTGCCTTGGGAAGAAAGCAGTATAGAAATTTTACTTCATTTTAATTTTACTTCTTAGAAGACGATTTTAGCTTTAAATTATGTATATTTTTTGTTCCTTGTGCATAGAAAACTAGCTTTGTCATGGGATAGTTATAAGTGTTATAAGAATAAAGGATTTTCTAGTCAAATATATTGGGGCATACTGGGTCGAACAAGATTGAAGAGTTTAGTTTGTTTTTAATGCTTTTCTGAACTTTTAGTTATGACTGCTCGGGGAGATACTGCATGCAGCATTTTCGAAGTTCTTTGGCCACAGACTTGCCTTATCCTGCGGCGTGCTGTGGAATGCACTTTGGGAGAGGAAGCTATAGTCTTAAATACTGAGTTCGTGATCACTTCGTTAATATAGTTTTCAGAAGATTTTCTTTTTTTAAGGTTACCTAAGAAATTGTGACACTGTCAACTTGCTTTATGAACATGATTTCTGTTACTTTAACAATGGTGATAGAGATGTTTTTGTCCTCGTCATAGGCTTAATCCTCAGGTGGAAAGAGAAGTCTTCAGAGTGAGAGACTTATGGTGGAATGCACACACACACAAATAGGAAGATTTGGTATAATTCTTTGAAGAACAGTGTGGTAGCGTAGAAGAACAGGTAGGGTATCTATGATGATATCGAATCATAGTTTCCGAGCTGGGGCCGACGTCTCAGAGTCCTTGAGCTGGGAGTTGGGATGTGGCTTTCAGTCCCAGATGTGCAGCTCATTAATGGTTTGTCACTGCCTGAGTCCTGGTCCCCCCTTGCCGCCCCCCACCCCGGTGGTGGGTTTTTCCTCCCCATTAGGTCAAGCTCCTTAGTCTGATAGACATACAGTTACAGATACAAATCTATCTATGCTGATTGTTTCTGTCTCTTTTATCAGCTACCGATATGTTTAAATTGCCTTCTTTGTTAGGATTGCATTTGTCAAATTTTGCTTTTATATATTTTTGAGTGTTAGTTATTGGCTATATAGAAAATTTAGATTTTTTTTCTCCCTGTTCTATTGAAATTTTTATCATTATATTGTGATCTTTAAAAATCACCATTAATGCTTTTTGCCCAAAGTCTGTTCTGTCTGATATTAACGTAGTTATACCATTCTTCTTGGGGTTTGGGCTGACTAGTATATCTTTGTCCATTCTCTTATTTTCAGCCTTTCTAACTGAATAATTATATTTTTGATGTACCTCTTCATATTGCCGTATTTTTAAAAAATTTCTGTTTTAAAATCATTTTCTCCTAACTAGTATTTAGTTTATTTAAATATAATTGTCGATTTCGTTGGATTTATAGCTGCCATCTTATTTTGTTCTGTTCGATCTGTTTTGTGTTTTTTTTTTCTTCGTCTTATTTTTTTTTTAAATAATACCTCTTATTCTTTTAGTAACTTATTCTACAAACATTGTTTTCAGAATATACTTTTTTTCCATGGATACAACTGTAGGCTGATAGTACTTTTAGCAGTTGAAGATACTGTTTCACTGTCTTCTGCCTGCAGCTGTTGCTTTTAAGAAGTCAGCCATCAGAGCAATGGTAGCTTCTCCTGCGCTTCTCCTGCAGTCAGCTCTCCTCAACGTACACCTTCAGCCCCCACCTCTGATCACAGGGAGTCAGAGAAATGGAACAGTATGTCTTGCTCCCATCTATTATACTAGGTTAAGCTGCTGGGAGCTTTAGCTTTAATTGGGCCTGGGGCAGGGAGCTTCATTTGACTTCCTATTTGTATGGGCCCTCACCCTGGCCCTCATTCCCCTTGTTCACCTTGTTGGACAAATGCTGCTGGGACAAGCATCAGCTTAAGTGGTCTGGGTACCTCTCAGGGTTCTTGCCTACACAGTCACTGGCCTAACAACTGGGCACTAGTTCATTGATGCTTTAAGAAAAGGTTTATTTTTTTTCTTCTTACATACTTAGCATTTTTAGTTGCTTTTTGAGGGATAGAGTTGTCCAGATAATCTAGCCCACAATATTGGAAGAAACAGATGCAAAATAAACTTTAGGAACCTCGAAGCCTTTAGAAGAAAGATCATGGTTTTACTAAATGTACAAATGTGAAAATAGTTAACGTCAGTATTTTAGATGTTAATTTTGGTATTCCATTTTAGGAAAGTAGGCATGTAGATTATAATTATATTGGCAGCAAACTTTCTTTTTTGTAAGACTGCCTGTAATGCATTTGATCTACTTAACACCATTAAAACAAAGAACAACTCTTCATTAAAAGTCTGATTACCATAGGCTTATTTTCTCATCATCATAGCCTTTATCCTCATGATATGATGAAATAGGTCTTTGATTCAAATTAGTCTTTGGCAGATATTAGTTCAGTCCAGTTATCCCTTCCAAAGAGTTAAGCAGAAAATAACACTGATCTTAGTGCTCGTGTAGTGTCGTAGAGGGGATCCCAGAGGGACCAGGGTAGCTCCTTTCAGGTAGCAGCAGGTCCAGTTGGCCTGACAGCCTCCCTGAGTTTATAGAACACTAGGATGACACGTGGCCTCTTTTTCAACTAGGCTCTAACATAGTTGTCATTTTCTACTACCAAGAATGAGTCCTCTAGGAATGGACGGACAGTTGTGATGTAAAGCACATGTAAGGTATTTGAGAGCCGCCCCCCCCCCCCCCCCCGCCAAGACGGCATCTTCCCCCACTCCACCTAGGTTTCAGCACCTAGTGAGACATGAGACAAAGAGCAAGGCACGTGGGACAAAAAACATCCAGTGCGTGTGTAACGAGAGCTAGAGTCGAGGACATAGCTTCTGTCAGTGAGCACGTAGGCTTCCTTGTCCCCCGCATTAGGGAATCTCAGGACCCTGGACGTAGCAGCACTGTCCAGGTGGAGTCCTCACCCAGGTAAGACAGGGTGGGCGATAAGAGAAGATCGCTCTCTGTGGGCGGGCTTGTGCCCAGTTTATCCTTTTCAAATTTGCCAACTAAACGGGAGCATTTTAGTTCCCCCTGGGTCGCATCGAGTAAAGGAACAGAGAGAGGTTAAAAATGTGACGTTAATGGATTCTAGCTGCAAGGAAGGAAGCAGCAGGAATGGAATGGGGAGGAAACATTCCCTCCAGCGCTCATTCTAGAAATGAAATGTGTCAAAGTTCGAGGGAGTTCAAGTATCTTTAAAATTTCTTTTCCAGCAGCCTTCCAGTCTATACTGTATGACAATAACAATAGGAAGAAAAGCCAACACATTGAGAATTTACTCCTTTTTTCTCACCTAGATGAAGTATTCGTGTGTGTTGTCTCGTTTAATCTTCAAACCGCCTTGTGTTTTATTCTCTGTTTTATAGATGATGAAGCTGGAAATGCCCAAGGATGTAGAGCTAGTAGACTACAGAACCGTGATGTGAACCTAGCTATAACTCAGCATCTTCTCATTGTTTCTTTAAAAATATTTTTTAATGAAAAACACATAAATTTGGGTTGAAAAGTAATGCACACATACTGTAACGATACAAAGGATGTGCAGAGATCTAAAGTAGAGTTAATGGTCATCCCTTCCCCGCAAGCCACATCTGTTGTAATTACTAGCAGTGGAGTATTGTATATCTTTCTATGCCTTTCCTTTAGTTATATATCTATATGTTTATTTTTGTTAAACAAACATGGGATTATATCATACATATAATTCTTCAACGTATTTAAAAATAATTTTGATCTATATATAACATATAAAATGCTGAGGTAATTAGTGAGTATGTTTGGAAATATTTTGTCTCAGTGTGAGGCACTGTGAGGCTTAATGGTGTCATCATGAGCAGAAATTTTGATGAAGTTTAATTTAGCAATTATTTTTCTTTTATGCCTAGTATGTTTTTTTTGCTCTCCTGCCTAAGAAAGCTTTGTCTGCTTCAAGATAGCTAAGTTATTCTTTATGTGATCTTGTCTAGAAGATTTTTGGTTCTAGCTTTTACATTTAAGTCTGTGATTCATCTCAAATTAATTTGTGAATGTAGAGTTTACTCATATTTGTTTCATGGTCCAGAATATAGTCCAACATAGTAATATTTTACGTGATCTTTGAAATAACGTACTTTCTACTTTTGTCGAGTAGAGTTAGATATCACAGTGGGTTGATAGTGTTATCTTGACTTTCTGGCTATTTGTTCTGTCAGTTCTTGAGAAAGTATCTCAAATTCCCCAACTAAAATTGTGAATTTATCTATTCTCTTGATTTTATCAGTTTTTGCTCCAGGTATTTTGAAGTTTTGTTACTAGGAGCATAAATATTTAGGATTGTTATATCCTTTTGTTGAATGACTCTTACCATTGTGAAATGACCATTATCTTGGAGATATTCTTTGCTTTGAAATTTTGGTTTCTGAAGTAACATACCCACTCTAGCTTTCTTTTGACATGTTAGCATGATCTGTCTTTTTTCATTCTTGTACTTTTTACCTATCTGTGAATTTATGTATAAGGGAGTTTCTTGCAAAAAGTGTACTATTTGATTTTGCTTTAAAAAAATCTAGTTTGATGTTGTGAAGATGGTTTAGAAGAAGAGTCTAAGTCTGGAAATGTGTAACTTACATGGATAAAGGAGAGGAGGATTGGCAATACTAGCACCCTGACTCCTTATCTCTCTGGCCTTTTATTAAGTCTCACAACAATGCTGGCTTTGTAATTAAATGATAGTTACTCTAAGGTCAGCGGATCCAAGCTGGATCCAAGCTACAGCCAACTCCCAGATTCAGCCTCAGAGCCACCTCCGTGTTCTCAGCTGTCTCCTCTTAAGTATCTTTGTCTAGTCCCTAGAGCAAGAAGTCTCGGAATCGGTCAGGCGCGTGCGCCTCCCCTGCGCGGTGTCCTCGTGTGCAAGTCCACACCTACTTGCGATGTTCTTGCTGCTCCAAGCACCAGACATTCTGCTAGGAACATTCTGTACCACAGGCGTCTCTTACAACATATCCCCCTTTTCTTTTTGCTGAATTTTATTCAGTATTACTTAGAACACAGCGGCCTGAGTCCTAATCCTTGGCTTCTTGAGAATCTCTTCCAGACTAGACAAAGAAAAACAAGAAACAAACAAATTACTATCCGAGAAGCAATAGATGAACCCATTAACCTATGAATTTGTGGAATAGGAGATAAGCCTTTAATACTATCAACCATGCTTTGTAGCACTGTGATCCCCTGTAATTCAGGAAGCTGTTCTTGAAAAGTATCAGCAATATGTGTTTATAAGTCTGTAATTAAACTTGAAGCCTTACCATACCCTAAAATATGCTGTCTTACTTTATCCTATTCAAACATACTTTCATTATACGGTACAGGAGTTATACAAAAGGAAGTTGTATTCCAATCACATTTAAGTTGCACCCATTTTTGTAAACTAACAATTTGATCTCCTAACAATATTAACTACTTGCCATAAATCTGCTACTTGACTCTGCAATATGGAGTTAATTTGTCTTTAAGAAGTCCATAACTGTTCAGCATCCCGATGCCAGGTTCTAACATGATCAGCAGTCTGTACAGATTGATGCAGAGCCACTATAGCCGTGGTAGCAGCAGCAGTAACAGCGATGATACCCACAACAGCAGCGATCAGCATGCCAAGGAATCTTTTAGCTCTTCTTTTAACATGGTCCATCAGTTGCTGCAATATCATAGTGGCAGGGGAGTCCTGCCAGGGTCGAGACAATTTAACCGGCATCCATACTTCAGTTCTAACTCTAAGAATGTATAAGCTTTCGTGTGATTTATTAAAAAGAATAGAAGAGTTAATACAGGTATAAAAGGAACAGTTTTTACACGAAATATAACCTAAAGTTTCATTCCAACCCACTGTACCCTTCATAATGATATAGGGGAGTCGAACACAGGCTCGGGCAAAGCGAGTAACATTCTGATGAAAGGTGATGATATGAGAAGAATTCCCAGATTGATTTACGGAACCCTTCCAGGCGTGCATGGGAACTAAAGCAGCCCCTAACTTCCATATATGATTCTGTAGCCCTTGATGGGGTAGTTGAGGAGATGGGGGGGGGACCCTCCATCATGCCAGACGACTGTGCTCTTGTTAGCTTGGTCTGATGAAATGCTCACTGGACCGTTCTCTATCTCTCGGTGCCACCACAAATTTACTTTTCCTCCCTTCGCTCGGGCGGAGCCAGAAGGACTCCAATCAATGACTCTCCCTGAGGAAGTATTCACTAAAACTCGAGCCTGTTCAGCCGGACACCGAGTCCACCGAACCCAACGTTCAAGCGTCTGAACTTTCGGAGTGGCACACCACGGCAAATCCGGTGGAGAGGTGTCATCCACAGGTTCCGTAACATTTTTAAATCCCTCCATACTTAACAAAAACAAGTGACCCACCCCAGCATTCTGTTCGGAAGTCTGCAATATTGTCAGCCACGCTTGAGCACCCAGCCGTAGACAGTGCTCTCCAGCTGTCTCTACAAATCCTTCTTTGAAATGTCACAGGAGACACCCCAAGGGTGTCTTCTGTGAACTCTGGTTTCCTCTAACGCTTGTGCAGAGAACACAAAACAGACACTCAGACAAGAACAATTACTGGGGTGTAGGTGGACCCAGAGAAGTTCGTCACCTACAACCTAGACGAGACCAAAGACAATAAACAGAATCTGACAACAGGGCACAGGAGGTGGCGTCCCGTGGCCTGGCCACAGTCTGGGAGATGTGACTGCGTCGTCTCTCCACGGACCCCCTGGTGACCAGTCAACAGAAACAGGAATAGAAAGGTACCTTTTATCCAGACATCGAGGCCTCAGAGATTCCAGTCGGGACCAGGAACAAAGAGATCTGTAACTGGCTGTGATCGATTAATTGTAGACACCACTGGCCTTGGACCAGCCAATTAATATCACCCAATAAGTTTTGAAAATCATTAAGAGTATTGGCAGCATCTTGTCTAATTTCTATCTTTTGAGGAATAATTTTCTGTTGCAAAATTTTATATCCTAAATATTGATAAGGAATCTTGTATTTTCTCAGGGGCTATCTCGAGCCCATACTTTTCCAGAGCAATCTTTCCAAATAAAAACATTTCTTCTAATATTTCTTTCTTTTCATGCCCAAAAAAGAATATCATCCATATAGTGATACACAAATCCCTGAGGAAACTTTTCCCTTACTTTTTGCAAAGGCATAATTATAAATATTTGGCACATGGTAGGACTAGTAAGCATGTCTTGAGGTAATACCTTCCATTGATATTGCTGAGTAGGCTGAGCATTGTTTAGAGTAGGAATTGTGAATGTAAACTTTTCTCAATCCTGAGGCTGTTGGCCATTCCTCCTTGGCGTATTGCAAAGTTAGTTGCAGCGCCCTCAGAGTCAGATTGCAGAGGCTATAAATCCTGCAAAATTAAAGTGTATAAGGACCAAACAGAAACAGGGATGGGATCCCCTTACTGATGAGCTCTCTGCAAAGCTCTTATAACTTGTTTCCACACTTTAGCATTTAATTGGGATTTTCCCTCTGGCTTGAACCAGTAGCAATGTCTGCCTACATACAAAAACAATTCACGAAATTGACTTTTCTTCACTTTTACTCCTGAAGATGACAATAAGTGTCACAATAACTTAATATACTGGGCCTCCACATTTGACGGAGAATTCCCCATGATAAAATTATGCCGAAGGTATCGTGAGCAGATTTACCCCTTCGGTTTCCAGCGTAGTTCCGCACCCTCTTCTTCGTGCCCCACGTTGGGCGCCATTTGTTGCGGAGATGGTTAGGAAGAAGAGTCGGAGTCTGGAAATGTGTAACTTACATGGATAAAGGAGAGGAGGATTGGCAATACTAGCACCCTGACTCCTTATCTCTCTGGCCTTTTATTAAGTCTCACAACAATGCTGGCTTTGTAATTAAATGATAGTTACTCTAAGGTCAGCGGATCCAAGCTGGATCCAAGCTACAGCCAACTCCCAGATTCAGCCTCAGAGCCACCTCCGTGTTCTCAGCTGTCTCCTCTTAAGTATCTTTGTCTAGTCCCTAGAGCAAGAAGTCTCGGAATCGGTCAGGCGCGTGCGCCTCCCCTGCGCGGTGTCCTCGTGTGCAAGTCCACACCTACTTGCGATGTTCTTGCTGCTCCAAGCACCAGACATTCTGCTAGGAACATTCTGTACCGCAGGTGTCTCTCACAACAATTTGAGAATCTCTGCTTTTCACATAGTGTATATAGACCTTTATATTTAGTGTGATGGTTGAAATGATGGGTTTAAATCTGCAGTCTTGCAATTTGTGTTCTGTTTGTTCGTTCGTTTGCTTTTTATTTCTTCCTGCCTTTTCAATGACTCTATTTAATCTACTTTATCGGATGGTACTTTTTTTACAATATATTTCTCTACTTTATCACAGTTGACCTTCAAGTAATGATATACAGGTTCATATATAACATATAAGAACCTTTATAACAACCTCACACCAGAATTTACTGGATATAATGACGTGCTAATTCATATATGCTATTTAAGAATTATATGTAAGGAACCTTACACCACAGTACATCCGGTACTCCCCTTCTAGCCTTTCTATTCTTGTACATTTCAATTGTAACATGTTTTTTGTTTTGTTTTGTTTTGTTTTCGGTGTTATCATGGTATAATTAATATATAAAATAGGAAGATATTTAAAGGGTACAAAGTGATGATTTGAGATTTGATATACATTTTGGAAGGAATTCCCCCATTGAGTGAATTAACACATCAATCACCCCACGTTCACCTTTTTTTTTTTTTTCGGTGAGAACATTTATTAACTATAGTCACCATGTTTTACAATAGATCCTCAGACCGTTTCCATCTTGTAGCTGAAAGTTTGTACTTTTCACCAACCTCTCCCTCTTTTCCTCAATTCTACTTTTGTTTTTGAAAGGTGTAAGTTTTGGGCATGGATTTGTATGTTGACAGTTACCTTTTTTTTTCCTTTTGCTACTTTCAAGAGATTGCTCTACTGTCTTTTGGTGTGCACTGGCTTCTGATGAGAAGTCCCCTGTCATTCTTACCTTTGTTCCCCTCCACATAATGGGTCTTTTTACGCTACCTGCTCTAAAGATTTCTCTTTATTACTGGTTTTTAGCAGTTTGATTATGATATGCCCTGGTATGATTTTTCTTTGTTTCTTCTGTGCAGGTTCATTGAGTTTCTTAGATCTAGAGTTTTCATAAATTTGAAAACTTTTCTGCCAATATTTTCTTCAAACAAGTATTTTTTCTGCCCCTGTCCCCACACTGCACATACTCTTTTGGGGTCCTCACTACATGTACATTAGGTCGTTTGAAGTTGTCCCCTAGTTCACTGATGCTCTGTTCTATTTTTTAAAAATTTTACTTCTTTTCTTTTGTTTTTTTTGGATAGTTTTTATTGATTATCAGTATGCCTTCAAGTTTACATATCGTTTAGTCTACAGAGTCTAATCTGTTAATCCAGTTTAGTGTATTTTGCATATAGGAAGCTGTATTGTTTATCCCCAGCCTTTTGTATGTTTTTTAAAAAATATTTTATATCTTTTTATATCTTTGTATTTTTCTTATTGTGCTTACGCTTTCCTCTTCCTTCTTGAGTATTTGGACTATATTTATAATAACCATTTTGACATATTTTACATCTTAGTCTTTTATCTATTATTATTATTGATTGAATATTCTTTTTCTTATAAGTCGTATTTTCCTGTTTTGCATGTGTGGTAAAATTTAATTGGATTTCAGACATTGTGATTTTCATATTGTTGGGTGCTGGAGTATTTTTATATTCTTTTAAGTACTTTTTAAGTTACTTGTAAACAGTTTGATCCTTTTTGAGGCTAGATTTTAAGCATCGTTAGAACAATCCAGAACAGCCTTTGGGGTTAATTTGATCACACCCTGAGGCAATACCTTTCATAGGATTTTCCTTGATGCCCCATATTTAGATGGTCTTTGGCCAATTGGTACCCTCTTATTCTCAGCCCTGAGTGATTTTTTAGGATTGTTTTGCCTGCTCCTTATGACTTTAAAATTATCTTCCAATTTTTATGTTATGCTTTTATTGTGTATTTTTCAGATTATTTAAGCCTTTTTATTAAATGTATATTAAAATTATGCTAGCTTTAGCAATTAAGTAATTATTGGGAATGATCACACCTCCTAAAATACCGAACACATCCAGAAGCAGATAGTATCCTCTTGGAATCAGGCCTTTGTTTGCAGTAGTTATGAAAAAATAACATGTATATGTTTCTCATACTAAATAATACCCTTTTAACATTCTCTTTGTTCTCTCATTCTCTAGGAAGAGCGTGTTGTGAATCATATGGCAGCAAAGATTATTGAAAATGTCTGTACTACCTTTTCTGCTCAGGCCCAAGGCTTTATTACAGGAGAAATTGGACCTGTTTTATGGTACCTGTTCAAACATTCCACTGTTGATTCTCTTAGGATAACAGCAATATCGGTAAGATGGAGTATATTTGGGGGATATATTTGCGTATACTTAAACATCAACTTTGTAAAAACTGCCAGAAATAGAGTAAATTTAATTAGATAGGTAGGAAATAGAAATCTCAGAGTAATAGTGAGAACGATAACTTGATTTTTTCCTAAAGCAGACTTTTCAATACTGGGGCTGGAAAACGTTGGGACTTCCAGGAAATTCTAATAGGATCTTGCCAGACCATGATATTATGTTTTCCAAAACTAATGGATAGTGGAAAACTGTGCCAGTAGTTAGGGTACATTTTTCGTGTTCCCTGGCTGTTCCTGTTCTGTTAGTGCTATGTTTCAGGTTTTATAATAGATGGGTTATCATGTGTTTCAGATGAGTTCATTTTAATGTTCAGGCCTTAGTGGTTCTGTAGGTTTTGTATTTTGATTGGTCATTTACTTTACTCGTATGGCTATAATGACTTGGTGTAAAGGATGATCATGTATGAAGATGTGTTCACATGGCTGTATCAGTTTCATAGTCTATTGAACAGATACAACCCTATCATATGATTTGTTTAAATACTCTTTGATCACCAATCTCATCCGGACTCTCAGCATTGTATGGGAACCTCATTGTATTTCTCTCGTCTGCCCATTCTTGCAGTTCTCACTGTGGCAGTCTCATAACTTACCTCTTTCCTTAGATCTCCAAACCCACATTTTTCTCTTACATCCTTAATAAATGACTTCCCCTGATACTTCCCAGAGAAAAATGAAGACGTCCATTGGGAATTATTCTAACTTCTGTCTGCCATATCTGTAGACATATTTATATCCACACCTGTCCTCTCTCAGTTCTTTCCCTCTTGTTACATTTGATGAATTTTCCCTTCTGCTGTCACAAATGTCTCATATTTCTCCAGATCTTCTTCCTGTTTCCTTCTTGAGAACTTCACTCGAGGTTATTTTTGCTCTTTCCTAAATCTTTAACCTGTCCTTGTCTACTACAGCCTTCTAATCAGCATTCAGACATTTCCTGCCCCATTGAAAAAATAAAGCACATATACAAACATCCAAAGGTTTCTCGTCTGCATATTTCCCTTCACAGCCATACTTCTTTACAAAGAGTCATTGGCACAAACTATTGCTTTCTTTCTGGCCCATTTCCTCTTTAGCTCAATTTGATATCTGTCCTTAAAGTGTCACTCAAACTGATCCTGTTAAGATCTCTGATGACTTTCATGTTGCTAAATCCTATGGATATTTATGGATATTTTATGCTCTTAAATTTATCTATGTAATTTTGAAGATAAAGGGCTAACAGTCTTGCTCACTGAATATCATTAAGTAAAGGCTATATAGCATCTCTCTCTCTCTGTCTCTGTCTGTCTGTCTGTTTCTCTCTCACACACACCTCTCTGCTTCAGGAGCCACATGCTTTCAAAATTACAAAAAATCCAAATTTTGATTTGAGTAATTACAGAGAAACCATCAGGGGGTATTAGAAAGTATACCAGTGAACTTTCTTGAGGCATCTTGGAATTACATCATGAGGCATCCATTTTAATCGTGGGCTTTGACAAAAATCTGTCTTACTTTAATTGGGTTAATGTTATCATTTTCATCTTTGTATCAGCATAGTTTGTTTTCTTGGCAAAGTTTTTTCCAGTTGTTTCCACCAGAGTTTTGTACTTTCTAGCCCTTTCTTCATCTGACACATTAAGCTTTATTCTTCATCTTGGGCTTCTTATATTTTGTTCTTAGCATTCAGCTAAATAATTAATTTTACACTAAAATTTTGCCAATTGTCCCCAATATGTCTGTTTTTTCTTTACTGCTCCAGGATCCTGTTCAGTATCATGTGTTACCTTTGGTTCTTATGTCTCTTTAGTCTCCTCCGAAATGAAACAGTTCCTTAGCCTTTCTGTGTACTTCATGTCATTTACAATTGTAACGAATATAGGGCTTTTATTTTGTAGGGTGAGGCTCAACCTGGGTCTGTCTTGTGATTCCTCATGAAATTTTAGCCCCATCGAGGATTCCTACCTGAACCAGACACCTTTGTGATGGTTGCCATATGATCATCTGTTTGTATCATTTATGTGAGAGGTTGGCAAATATTTTCTCTAAAGGGCCAGATAATAAATATCTTTGGCTTCGTAGGCCACATATCGTCTCTGTGGCATATTCTTGTTTGTTTTGTTTTAGTCTGTTAGTCTATTTCTTAGAAAGCTTTTTTTTTTTTTTTTAATCGTTCAAAATTCTGGAGGTAGCATAATAATCTTTTTGAAGCAAATTTCGAAGTGAATTTTGAACTGGAACTGTTGATTTCAGTTTTAGAATATAGTCTGAAACTTAAAAAGATTTACTTTTAAAAAGTAAATACTTCAGAACCAAATCACTGAAGATCAGATTTGAGATTTAATTTTTTTCGATTCAGAAAATACAAGCACTAATGTGCTCTTAAGCCTCCATGAAGCTATCAGCTGTTGTGTGATGTCCAGAAGCCACCAGTTAAATGGAAGATCTCGTAGGCTTTTGAGCAGCATTCTGAGGAGAAGCTCTCTGGTTGCCCTTGTAGTGCTCCAAATACACTAAGATAGAGTCTGGACCAATTTCTTACCAAGGAATGTTCCATCATGACTAGGTACAGATTTCATATTGATAGAAAGTTAGTTTTACTGATAAGACTTACCGTTTCTTTGTGTCGAAGTCACTGTTGGGAAGAATCCTTAATTTGCTTGAAAAATTCTGATTGTAGCATGATCTTGAGGGACTCCATTTAAAATGTTCTTATTTTTTAATCCTTGGATTACAAAAATAATGAAACTTCTGTTTTGGTTTTAGAAACAAACAACAATTTTCTTAGGTTTATTATAATAAATATTTAAAACTTTCAGAGCAAGCTTTGTTTTTAGTTAATTTATTTTCCATATTCGTTTTCAGATATTAGCTGCTACTATTCTACTGAAGCTTACACAGTAGGGATTTTAGACCTGAAGAACCCTACTTTCATAGTTTTCAGACTGTGACTTCTGACCTCTGCGTCTGTAACTCCCTTGGCAAAGAGAGGAGAGAGACTGAAATGTTATTTGAAAGATGTTCACAGTAGAGTTTAATTATGTCATGGAATTTCATTTGGATATGGGTATCTGTCAATGAATACCATGGTATAAGTTTGAAATGAAGTCAATGAGATATAATTGACATATAACATTGTGTAAATTCAAGGTGTACAACATGTTGCTTTGGTGTTTATATAGTGTTAATTAACACCTCCATTGTGTTATATAACCACTGTGGGGTTTTTTTTTTTTTTTTTTGTGATGAAACATTTAAGATCTATTCTTTTAGCAACTTTCAAGTATATATTACAAAGTTATTAACTATATTAGATTCCGAGAACATACTTATCTTGAAACTGGAATTTGTACCGTTTGACCAACATCTCCCCATTTCCCCCACTTTCTTGCCCCGGATAACCACCATTCTAGTCTGTTTCTATGAGTCCAGTTTTTCAAGATTCTACATATAAGTGATAGCTTACAGCATTTGTCTTCGACTTATCTTGCTTAACATAATCATGCTCTCAAGGATATTGTTGCAAATGGCAGGATTTCCTCTTTTCTCATGGAATAATATTCCATTGTATGTATATGCCACATCTTTGTCTTTTCATCTGTTGCTGGTGCTTAGGTTGTTTCCATACCTTGGCTATAGTGAATAATGTGGCAATGAACTTGAGGGTGCAGATATCAGTTTGAGATCCCGTTTTCATTCGTCAGTGATTATTAAGACAAGACTTTTATAAGTATATCAAGACTTTTATGTGATAATCAGTTCTATGAGGAAAGGGCTATATATATTTTTTCTTTTAGGGAACAAAATTATATTTAGTGCTTTGCAAATGTTCATTTTTCAGTATATTTGTTTACTCAGTAACTTCAGAAATGGTGGTAAATACATACATTATGAATAAAGTAAACTTCCCTGTAAATGTTTATTTCCATATAGGAATTGACACAATATCTAATGTAGTCATAGCATTGGAATGTCATTAAAATTCATATAAAATAATATCCATTTATTTGAAAAATTTGAACAGCACAGACATAACCAGTTGAAGTCTCTTCCCTGCCCTTTCTCTACTGTCACCTTTCGGTCTCACTCCCATGAGGCGTTTGCAGAGGGTCCGTCGAAATTGACATTGTTACTGTGTGCATTTACCTCTTTCTGGTTATAATAAGGTCCTATTAGCATTTTCATGAAGACTGGAAGTAAGGTTTAACAGAAATACATTTACTTTAAACATTTCATTTTGGAGGAAGACTAAGTTTTATACCAGTTAACACTTGTTTTCTTTATTTTATCAATAAGTTTTTAAAAGCATTTTATATTATTATTAGTTTCAAGTATATAGTACATTGGTTAGACATTTATATAGTTTTTGAAATGCTCCCCCTCATTGCTTTTTCTCTCCACCTAGCCACTATATTCCTGCTGACTGCATTCCCTGTACTGTGCTCCCACCCCTGGACCATCTATCCACTACTGATTTGTACTTCTTTAACCCTTCACCCCATTCTCCCAGCCCCCCAACCTGCCTCCCCTCTGACTGTCACCAGACTGCCCTCTATATTTATGAGTCTGTTTTCGATTAGTTTGTTATTTTTGTTACTTAGATTCTGCATATAAGTAAAATCACATAGTATTTATCTTTGTCTGTTTTCCTTGCCCAAGGAGGTATATCCAAAAAGAAATTACTGGTAGTGATATCAGAGAATTTATCACCTATGTTTTCTTCTGGAAGTTTTATGGCTTCAGGTCTTACATTTAAGTCTTTAATCTATTTTGAGTCTATTCTTGAATAACTTTTAAAGGAAGTTCATTCTTGGGAATAAAAAAGTTTCAATTTTTTTTCCTGAGATGTTCAAGAAAATGAGACTATTTTTCAAAGTCTTTATCTTTTTCCTCCTTCCCTCTCGCCTTTCTTTCTTTTGACATTGTAATATTTCTAACAGTTCATCTTATAATTGATCTTTTCATTATTAATCAATGTTATAAATCTGTTTCAAATATAAATCAGGGAGGAGATTATATGACATTAATTATAATACGTGTTTTTATAAAGCTATTTCTAGCTTAAATTTATTTCTCTCTTAGGAGTCTCCTATGGAATATGACCATCCATCTCTTTTGCTCAAAACTTTTGATGTCTTCCCACTGCTTATTGCATGAAATTTGAAGGTCTCAGCTTCATAGACCATCACTGGCCCCGCCTACTTTTCTAAATGGATTGTGTGTTCATTCCTCTTTCTTACACGCTGCCTCTCTTCCTTCCCCTGAAATATGCTCCAGTTGTATCCGACAACTTGTCTTTCCTAGAACATGCTCTGCAACTTCACGTCTCCATGTGAATACTTGTTCTCTTCTCTCTGGCTAGAATTTTCATTACTTTTCCTGTCCATTTCCCGCTTACCCTTCAGCAACTCATTCAGTATCATTTTATGTAGCTGTTGTTGGCTTGCTTTTCCTGTGTTTCCAAGCATAATTACTGAGTCCACTTCTATTAACAATACGTATTAGATTCTATTAGTTTATTAATTACAAGTTTTATCTCTAATAGTCTATGAACAATTTAGGAAAAGCTCAAGGGTCTGATTACCTCATTTGAATGTCTGCTTTGCCACTTACAGCTGTATGTCTTTGGGAAAATTACTTAAATATTTTAAGCCTTAGTTTTACTATCTGTAAAATGGTTTATAATAAAACCTTTCTTATATGTTGTTGGGAGAATTAAATTAGATAGTCTTTAGACATTCTCAGATAGTGTTCTTTGTATACTAAACAATATATATATTTACTTTTATGACTGTCTTTTCAGCCTTTAGCTTAATGTCTGCATAAAGAGGGCACTTAATTATGTTTAGTACTTAAAGGGGAATTTTTCTATGTAGACATATGAATTGCTTTATCATTTTAGTTAGCCCCTCATAATTTTTTTTAATCGAAGGAATGATTTAATTTTTCCCTCCATCTACCTCCCCCCAGCTCTTCATAATTTATGTGATTATTATGAGTCTCTAATGTTCTAAAACAACTTTAGTTTTCATCGGCAGCTGGATTATTGTTTTATTTTTAAATATGTTGGACTTTTCCAACTTTCTTATGCCAAAATAAGTAACGAGGGAGCCAGGTAAGTGCTTTCTTTCACACAGAAGCGTGCGCTATCTTTCCGCGGCCTGGTTGGTTGCCTGACAGGTCTGTCCTTCTGTCCCCACAGGCCTTGTGCAGAATCACTCGCCATTCTCCTACTGCCTTCCAGAACGTCATTGAGAAGGTGGGCCTGAACTCGGTCATCAATTCCCTGGCCTCTGCCATCTGCAAGGTTCAGCAGTACATGTTGACCTTATTTACTGCTATGTTGTCCCGTGGCATTCATCTCCAGAGACTAATCCAAGAAAAGGTTTGACATAGATTTCATCTATTACTCTACTTTAAAAATTGTTTTTTTTTTCCCCACGATTTTAGTGGTTCAACAAGTACTATCAGATCTGTAGAATTTACTTTTCATCTCAAGGGGCCCTTTTTGAACTTTGCCAAACCCATGTACCACACAGGCCATTCATCTGAAGCTGTTAGGAGATTCTTTTAGTGAGTAAAATTGAAATCTAGTAAATGGCTCTGCCTGTTTGTTCCACTTTCATAATGAAAAGTTAGAAAGTGAGGCCTGCCTACTTGCTGGTATTTCTTATACCTCCTCCTCTGCCCCCATCCTTTCCCCCCATGTCCTTCGCCGGCTTTAGGGAGGGGTCCCTTTATATTCTGACTCATTTTTATTCCTTTTCTTGTCTAACGCTCTGCCAATGGAGATCACCTTTAGAGCTCTCTTCCTCCTGTCTTTACCTGAGTCCCCTTCTAATCTTTTGCTATCCCTTTATTTTATGCAGCATTTATAAGTATGAAATCACATCATAAAGCAATATAGCTATAAAGAAGGCTCATAGAGTAGCTTCCTCAAAGTGTCTTCTCCAGTCCTTGCTAAAGAATGTGCCCTGGACCAGAGCGTTGGTGTCACCTGGGAGTATGCTGGAAATGCAGATCCTCAGGCCCCACTCCAGGCCCGCTGAGTCAGCATCGATGTTTCAATGCGATCTCTAGGTGATCCGTTTGAACGTTAGGGTTTGAGAAGCTCTGCCCTAGAGTGTTAATGTTCAGCGAGGTGTTAACAGGTAAAAAACTGGACCATGGTTATATATATGTTTGAAAAGCAGTGAGTTAAAGTGGTATTTTCAATTGTACAAACTTTCCCATTTTTTCATATGCTTATGTATGTATATTATGAATCTTCATAATGGGGAATGTAGTATGCAGTGTTTTTTAAACTTATTGGACCAATTATCCTTTTTTTGGAGGGGTGATATCTGTCACATTGGAGTTTTGTAGAACGTGGCGAAGGTAACGCTAAGTGTAGAAAATGAGTGTTTGCAGTGGTTCTGCATTAAATATAATATTTTAAATTTTGAGTTTTATACTAAAAGTTAGCATTTCAATAATTTTTAATGGTTTGCGGAGGAAACTTGTTCTGCGAAAGTCAGAATAGAGAGCAAGCCACTTCTGGTCTTTAATCAGTCCAATTTATATTCTGCTAAGAAATTCGAGCCTCAGAATATATTTTTTCCAACCGCCTGTATATCTAATTTTTGCTGCTGAATTTTCCAAGTCACTAGTGTGTTATTGTCGTATTAGAAGAAGTACCACTTGAGTAGTTTTACTGTGTAAATTGTGATAATTGTGTCAAGAGTTTTAGCAGTTTTTTTCCCCACCTTAACACATGCATGGATTGATTTAGTTTCAAATATGATATTTCACAAAGCTAGTAAAATGAAAACTTTGTTGTTCAGCTTTTCTGAGGTGCGAGAGATTTGGGGAGACCTGGGAAGAGAAGGGGGGGGCAGAGAGAAGGGGACCTGGGAAGAGGCCGGGGAGGAGGGAGAAGACCCGGGTCATGCAGGGTCGTGATACCCGGCCTGCCTTCGGGGTTTTGACCCAGTGGTCACTGTTTTATTTTCACTCCAAGAGAAGTGCGTGAGTTTCCATATACGTGTGTTTCCACCTTACCGTTGCTAAGCTGAGGTGGTCTCAGGTGTCTGGTCACTGGCAGGTGGTGTGAGCGGAAGAGGAAGGGACGCAGGAAGGAACAGCAGGCGTACTGCTCACAGAGGAGCTGTCCGTGTTCTTGTGGAGGAAACTGGTGCCTGTATGTCATGATACTTTTCGATTGAAGTGCAGTCCCTGCAAGAGGTCCATGCCATTTCTTTTAAAGGAAAGAAATTACCATTTACTGCAGAACATTTAGAGAACCTAAAGAAGAAAACGAAATCATCTGTAATCTCGCTACCCAAGGATGATTACCCGTTAACACATGGGTTTATCTTTTTTTAGTCTTTTGTCTGTGTGTCTGCACACATTTATAAAATTAAGATCAGAATGTGTTATATGTCAGTCAGTGTTCTCCAAGAACATTCAAAATCATTATATAATTTTTAATTTTGTGACACTACAAGAATTTAACTTTTCTCCCATTCTTGAACTGGCTGCCTCTCAGTTTTTGGTTTGTACTCACCCTCATGCAGCGACTGTCCTGTTACACATACCTTTGTGTTCACCGCTAATAGAGTAGCACAGGCGTGATGCACGTTTAGGATGCTCTGCGTAGGTTGCTAGGATGCTAGAGTGTTCTCTACAAAGGTGGATGATGAGGGTGTCATTCACTTGTAATTTAACCAGCAGTCATTAAGACACATGCTATATTTCTCTTATAATAAAACCTATAGTTTAGGTTCTTAAATTAGCAGCATACTTCCTGTTTTCATAGTTATTTGCAGTTAATAAATCTGATTTTCCATTCGAAGTATATAACTGTAGCCATCTTCTATGTAACTATATAACATCTGTATAACTATGTAACTGGATTAACTAGATGGTATTCTTTCCTTCTGAACCATGCTCATGTTCTTGAGTGGACATCGATGTAGTGAAGGAAATTGGTTTAGTTCACACTGCCTCCTTCGTTAGCTATGTGGGTATCAGTGTCCTCAGATGACCATTGTCCAGCAGCTCTTTTGGTTATTGGTGCTTGATTTATGCTGTGTCATCATCTTTAAAAGGCTCCGCTTGCCCATAGATGTGCTAAATGGCAGAAGATCCCTTTACCCCAAACAAGTGTTAGTTCCATACACCATGATGTGGAAAGTGAGTGTTCACAGCATGGTGACAAGGGACTCAGGATAAAAGCGTGTGTTCTGAATGTTCTGGTCATTGGAGAAATTGGGCAAAACAAAAAATGAGAAACCGTTGCCCTCCCCTCACCGCCTGACAGGATACTTTTTGAACCATTGCTAGATGGTACTTTATATGTACTTCTTGTATCAGTGCTAGATGTAGAGAATTGATAACCTTTTCACAATTCAGGTGCTCGAATGACTGTGAACAAGAGGCTTCCCGAAGGCCTGACCAGGTATAAGAAAGAACCTTATAAGTTGTGAGTCTATTTACTAATCTTGTCCTATAATCTGTTTTTTATTTTTTTCTTTAAATTTCTGGTTACTTTGGTAGTTTTATTTTTCTGATTCTTCCAAGCTATTCATGTGCCCTACAAATGTTTAGTCTTCGAGACTGGGGCTGGAGGAGTTTTTGAATTTATAAATGTGTTTCCTCCTGTTTCATTGGGAAGAAAGAAATTGGATGAGGTCATTGCAATTTTCCTACTTAAAATATATAGAAACTTAAAGTAGCTAATGCAAATTTATTTTTATCAGATTATGTTGATAACTTTTATAAATTCTGGGATTTACATTTTTAGTATAGACAATCCAGAAAAATGGAATACAGAATACAAAAGACCAAAATAAAGTGCTTACGTCCCTAAGATAATCTCTTTAAAATTTTTGATCTATTCCTTCAAATTCATATTTTTTGTGCATGTGTGCACATACACATGCATTCACATAGTCCATCCTCCCTGCTGCCACACACACATGCTGTTAGAATCTTTTTATGGAAATTGGATCAGTTGTCTATCATTTGGTAATCCGTATATTTCCCATTCAGTGATGTGTTTATAACTTTTATGAGTTTTATGTTTCAATAAGCTAAGGCCAAGTAATGAGAATAAGGGTGGCAGAATAGCATGTCATTCTAAACCTGCAGTGACATACACACACATGTATATGTATCTATAAACACAGGGAGAAGGGGAAAAGTATGTGAGTACTACACTAGACAACTGCTTTGTAAATGAATCAGCAGTGTGGCTTAGAAAAAAAAACTTACGTTATAAACTCAGTGCCAGGTTCTTGATATTAGCGAATCGAAAGCATATAAAACTCCTGGAACCCCGGTCTGATGCATTTCAATTAGTGGATCTTAAAAATCTCGCATCAACTTGCTTAAGCTACGTAGATTCGAACTTCTCCTGCCTCAGTCTTTATCTTCCCCTGAGGTCTGCAGCCTTGAATGCACTTCGTTGCTGGGGAATCGGTAACGCGTACTTGGCACTTCATGTGCTTCGGGGGTCACTTAATGACTTAAACATTAATTTTTAAAGCCTTGCCGTGTTTCACAGGCGAGTTTGCTCGTGCTAACTGGTGAGACGACTTCCTTCTGAATAATTGACTAGAGATACCGCCTTTAAAAGTTTTTGCTTGTTAATTTTTACAGTAGCCACTGTCCATTTATTTCCCTCTGTCCCTAGAGAATTTCTTAAGATTAATTTCAAGTAGACAGTACATGGGATAGACATTTATATAGTTTGTAAAACGATCCCCCTAATTGCTCCTTTTCTCCTCTGGTTTTCCACCTACTAATATATTGATGCTGACTGCATTCCCCGCCCTGCTCCCGTCTCCCTCTTTATCTCCGCATGCTGGTTTCACTGAAGCTGGTGCTTTGGGCTTAGCATTTTGACCCAGTAGCACGACGGTGATGAACACTAAACCGGAAGCTGTGGCCCTGTCTGTAAATACAATGGACGATCATTGTGAAATTCATCCCTGCTAAGTCTACTGAAGTTTTTTTTTCTGACAAATCACTAGATACACTGACTCAGTGCTTGCTAACCCAGCATTGAAAATACAGTGATTAACTTATGCATGTTATCAGATTACAGGGTCCTATTGTGATATTTTTGGTGTGTCTATATTAATAAATATATTCTAGTAGAGACATTTTACTTAGATAACTTGGTTAACCTTCTTTAAGGAAAGTGTAACCCAAAGACAATTTTAGATTTAATCGGTACATTTTTCATTTCTATCAATATTAAGTAGGAAAATTGTCAGTGTAGTTATCCACATGATTTCTCACTGTTTTTCCTTGAGGCTAAGCTATTATCAGTTGACGGCCAGGCTGGACTCATTGATTTTCACCTGTGACAGGTGATTGAAGCAGATCAATTTTACTGCTTGAGATTGACAAGAGATAATTTTGAAATTCTCTATCTCATTGCTAGTTTTAATTCATTTAATAATTTTGTCTTTATGATCTCTGCTGGAGGGATGTCTCATCCTTTTGCTTAATTTCAATAACGACATCATTTTGTTTGTGATGGGTCCTTCAAATATTTGAGCCTATTCCTAACATTTGAATATTTCATCATACCATCTTTATGTTATATAGCTATGTCCATTCTGAAATCACTGCCAAGTACCATTCGAATGTTGGACATAAACTCGTCATGCTGTGATTTGGCTTATAGACCTAAACAGCTTCTGTTTTTTTTCTGTACTTATACATTTAGGTATATTGAGCCCAATAACGAGATGAATTTAAATCAAAGCAGAATGCCTAATGGGTTGCACACGGAAGTGACTGGGGTCATTTTTGGTTCTTTAAAGGTCGCTGTGATTATTCATTGTTGGCGCTCAGTCTTTGCCTGCAGTCTGTAATCGCCCCTCCTCCATAATGTGAGATTAACATTGTTCTAGAGGCGAGGTGCAAATTGCTTAAGATTAAACACGGAGCCCTGGGTGACTGGTTGTAGGGAGCCAGTCAGTACTGTTCATTCAGTTTTTCCGAAGTGACTAAATGAGAAGTTATTTAGGGTACCAGATCCTTTTAGACTTAGAGCCAAAATTTTCTGTAATATACTGCATCTTCTTAAGGAACTTGAAACTATTGTATTACAAACAAATCTTGTACTTAATCTTTTATTTTTGGTATGTGTTATTGTTTAGTTCGTTTCCCTCAGAATCATAAACATATTTTAATTTTGCAAGGTTCTTAACAATGGTTTCATCTCAAGGGTTGTAGCAACTATTGAGAATATTTCATAGGCAAATAACAATCATATTTGCTGTTGTAGAAGCTCACTGTACCTGCATCTTGTAGAATAGATGGAAGAAAGCAAAATTAGATAAATCCTGCTATAGTCATTCAAGAAATGTAGAATGGTGTATTGAAATAAAGCAACGATGGTGAGGGTGGTGTTCTCACAGAAATTGGAGATATATCGGATGTGGGAGGGAGGCGGAAGAGTGAGTCAAAGAGGGTGCTCAGATTTTTAACTTTAGCTATTGGATTGATCCTCACAGATCACCTTTTGGGTGGGTGCTGAGTGGGTGCTGGATGTGCAATACAAAGAATTGCAATATACCCTGCACCCACATTCACCAAAGGTGAACATTTACCATATTTGCTTTATAGTTTCTCTGTCTGTTACTGTGTGTGTGTGCGAGCACGTGCACGCATTTATGCCCACCCATTCAAGAAGAGGTTGTAGACCTAATGCTCCTTTACTTCCAATCACTTCACTGAATATTTCCTAAAAACCCATGGATTTAAATATCAAGAACTTAACATTTATTTAGTATTATTACTAGCTAACCTACAGACCTCATTTAGATTTTGTAGTTGTTTCAGTAGTTGTTTTATGTCAGACAAAACTTCCAGATCTTGAATTGCTGTCCATTATCATGTTTCTTTAGATTCTTATAATCTAGAAGAGTTTTTCAGTGGTTGGCTGGTGGCTGTTTGAATGGTTTTGGAATTGTGTGTGTGTGTGTGTGTGTGTGTGTGTGTGTGTGTGTGTGCATGTGGGGTTGTGTCGATATGGGAAATAGATTTGTGATCATGGTCCTTGGACCACTGAGCATAAAGTAGAATCGGGAGTTGACTGTAGGGAAGTGGGTTTTCTTCTGTCTATATGCCAGAAGGGCGGAGACAGATCTATTACTCCAGCACACCTTGGTGTTGATTCTTTTTTGAATCAGAATAGTGATTAACTAGCTTGAGTAGATTTAGTTCAGGAACTAGGTGAGACTGATGTATGGATAGAGGCATATAGGTATATCACCATCCTTAAATTGAAGCATATATCTGACTGTACATTTTTCCTGCCTGGCAATATAGCACCCAATGTAAAAGGACTATGGCATAGCAAAAAAATTGAGCTGCCTTGGACACAAAATGTCACTGCTAAGTCTTTGCCTCTGTTAAACACTCATGGGAAATTATATTTCTGCTCTCTGTAGCTGTCTTGCTAACAGTACAATTCCATATTCTTGCCTACTTGTATGTGTGTCTCTGTATCTCCTTTTTGTATATCAATAGGCACCTGAAATGATGTATAATCTCTCTGTTAAAAGGGAAAATGACAGTAATACTTGTCAGTACTTCTCTGTTATATTATACCTTTAATTAAAGAACGGTATAGGAATATAGGGTTTTCTTTTGTGTCACATATTGGATATGATTTTTATTTATATCTTTAGGATCTCAGATATGTAGATTAGAGATATGATCTCTCTATATACAGTTTTGCTCAGAGGTTCATCTCTTCATGGAGTCGTGACTGCCAGTTTTTCTAGTTATTTATTGCCACGTTCCAGTCACATGGTTGAGTGGTGAAGAGGCAGGCTTTGTTGTCCGACTTGCCTGGGTTTGAATTTAACTTTATGTATTTGGGAAAATTACTTAACCTTTCAAGATTCATTTTCCTTTTTAAAATAGGGATAATATTGTCAACTTTTCATGGCTCATTTTCAGGTTTAAGTGAGGTAAAACATATTAAAAAGTTAATATAGAGTCTGGCACAAAATAAGAGTGCGGAAATGGTAGCTGATATTATTTTATTTCTTTGCTCTCTGTTTGCTTATTATAATGTATTCACCCTGAGAGTTGACTGCCCTATTTCATATTTTCTCAAAAAATTTTTAATGTCTTCCACAGGATTTTGTCTCTACAATTATCCGTTTACTTGACAGCCCATCAACTTCCATAAGAGCAAAAGCCTTTCTGGTTCTTTTATATATTTTGATTCATAACCACGAGATGCTACTGCTCAGCTGCCAAGCCAGGTATGATTTTCTCTGATTTCATCAATAACTTCAATTTGGTGCCTGTTTTATTAGTTTTCACCCGTAGTGTTTCTTGGCTTCTGTGTACCTGGTACTGACATTTTTTTCCCCTAGATTTTCCCAAAGGTTTAGTATTTCACAGCCTCAGCTTGAAAGCTGTGAAGACTCAGCAAGCGCCTCTGGAACCGAAGCAAGGTGGTGGGAAACACTTGGAGTTTCCTGGGTCTGAGGACCATCCGTGGAGGGGCGTTAGTGTTGCTTCTGGTTTGCGTCTTTGTGGCGTATTCTTGGACCAGTGGTTTGGTCGTATTTTTCATGATTGTAGGGTCCTGGGATGAGTAGCTGAAGCCCAGAGGGGCAGCCTCGTGAAGTGCAGGAGGGATCAGGAGTTTGCGGGCTGGTCTAGGTTTTCCCCTCTCAGATGCCGTGCTGTCCTGGATGCGCTTCAGCCTCCTGTCATGCTCTGGTGCCTCCTGAGTTACATCCTTTGAACTGTCTGGTCCACACGGTCTATGGAAAACTCAGAGGAACCACGAAAACATGGTTTATGTCTATTTCTCCATCTAATGTTTTATTTATTGTACAATACTGGGGAGAGCCTGGAATTGCTGAGATTGATCTAGATTAGGGATTGGCAGACTTTTATAAACAGCTAAAGAGTAGATATTTTAGGATTTGTGGATCAAGAGGCAATATGTGCATATTATTTAGGTACCTGTATAACAAGAGAGAAAACAAATTTTCATTTATTTTTTTATTTTATTTATTTTTTAATATTTATTTTTTAAGCGAGGCAACTCTCGGCCTCACAGATTGCAAGGACCTTGTCAGCTTACAATCCTTTATTATTATTATTTTTATTTTTCATGCCTACAGCCCCTGGTCTTCCTAGGTGGTCTTCCATCCAAGTGCTAACCAGGCCCGACCCTGCTTAGCTTCCGAGATCAGACGCGATTGAATTTTTATACATTTTTTTTGACAAAAATATACTGCTAATAATTGAGGTTTTTTTTTTTTTTTTTTTGGTAATACAGGTTTAGTAAGCACAGAATTCTGTTTTAGGGGAGGGAGAAATAATATTTAGCTTAATAAGTGGCCAAAGTTAGTGTCCCCATCAACGAAGCAAGTACAAATGTTTGTGATGTTTGTGTCAGGGCTGATCTCTAATGCGATTTTATGTATCGTGTCCTTGAAAATGCCTTTCACAGAGGTACATGCTGCTGTACACCAGTGTCAGAGAAACACACATTATTGTTCCTTATTATGAGAGAACCTGCACTGAGATACTGTTCCTCACTCCCTGCATTGGCAGCGTCTGAAAACAGTCTCTCGGTGATGCTGTGGAGAAACTGGCACTCTCGTACATTGCTGCTGGGAATGCAAAATATTGGAGCCACTATGAGGAGATTTGGCAATAACTAGGAAAATTACATATTTTTTGTCCTTTGGCCCAGCCATCTCACTTCTAGAATACAGTGTCCAAAGATCTGTTTGTTAGTAGAGAAGTAAAATGACACACACCAGGTGTTATTTGTCATGGCAAAAGACTACAAACAACTCAGATGTCCCTCAGCAGGAGGCTGGCCGGAGAACCGTGGTCGTCCTTGTGTTTTCTCTTCCTGCCATGACAAATTGCTGCAAAAAAGTGGTGTAAGACAAGGCATGTGTATTAGCTGACAGTTCCTGTGGGCCAGGAGTCAGGGCTCCTTGTAGCTGGACCCTCTGCTCACGCCCCACAGACTTGAAGTGAGGGTGTTGGGCTGGTGCTACTGTCCTCATCCAAGCTCTCCAACTGGTGGCAGAATTCACTTCCTTGCCGATGTTTGGCTGGGGCTTGCTCTCAGCTTCTGGAAGCTGTCCTGCCTCTCCATTGCTAAGTTCCAAGAGGCCGGTAGGAATACTTCTTAGACCTTGAAACCCCTCCTGCCCCCCACACCTCAGACGTCTTCGACTTCCCTCTTCTGCCACCAGCCACAGAAAACTCTTTTAAAGGTTCCACCTGTTTGAGTTAGACTCATGCGGCTAATCTGCATATGGTAAGGTTAATCGAATTGGGACTTTAATTACATTTTCAAACTCCCTTCACCTGAGTATCTAGATTAGTGCTTGAATAACTAGGGGGGTGAGAATCTGGGAGGAGAGACAGTTTTAGAAACCTGCCGACCGCAGTCTTCGTAATGGAGGACTTTGCAGCTGGGAAAGAGCGCAGGCGGGATCTCTGCACACAGCCACACGCCGTCGCCAGCGCGCATCATTATTGTGAAAGAAGCGAGGCGCACGGCAGCACTTAAAGTACAAGGCCCGTGTGGAAGAAAGGGGTGGGAGCAGGAAAGGTATGCACATTCGCGAATACTTCCAAGGAGAAAGAATTGAGGTATAAATAAATGAAGAAAAATGGCAATTTTTAAGGGTAGGAAGAGAATAGGGAGCAGAGGCAGGAAGGAAGGCCGTACTTCTCTGACTGTACCTGTTTTGATTTTGAGTTAAGAACCGTGCAAATGTTTTATATCATTAAAAATAAATAAAAATAAAGCTGGCTCTAAAAATTGGAAACAACCTATGTATCAAGTTTGTGACGTAACTCCTCAGATAAGAGATATTAAAGTGTTAAAATCACAGTATTTGTTGTATATTCCTATTGGGATATATATGAAGGGGAAAAAAAACCCACGAAGAAACTTTAAACTACCTTGTGTCCTTGTCATTAGTGTTAATAACTATATTGCCATTTTGGAACTGTTACATATAATTATATTAAGAGAAAGTTAATAATTATGCAGGTTGCAAGAGGAACCAAGATTTTCTCCATGAAAATGCCTAGTTATAAAAATTAAGTAAAATCATATCATCCTTAACTTATGATTTATCTTTTCTCTTTTTAAAGAAACTATTTTATAGTTTCGTCTACTGAAAACCCACCACTCAGATTTTAATCCCTAAATGCCATTTTCCACTAAGAGGAACCATGGCTTCTTGTATAAATGGCCTCCAAGTCTCTGGCACAGAGATGCGTTCAGGCAGGCGGTGGACAAATTGAGCCTGGGACATGTCATCAGTGCTGAAAGCAAGGAAGTCATCAGAAACTGCTAAGGTCCTGTCAGAAGAATACAAGAGCCAACTTGAAGGAGCTTCCACTGGCCCTAGATGGAATTTTGAGCTTTAGAAGGAATGACTGCAATATATTAAAATATCAGTGTCATAAGTGCTCACGTTCATAATTACATTTAAAACAAACAACCCTTATTAGTCAGTCACCTTTAGGAAATTGCAAGAGCGTACAGTCATCCTAGAAATTATTCAATAAAGGGACAAAATTAGTATTTATCCAGTGTTTAATATATAGACTTTAATACAGAGTAATCAAATAGTTGATTAGGCCAAGTTTTTCTTTATAGAAGTTTCATAGCTAATAAATACAAGAGAAATGATGGAATTAGGGATTTTTATTTTGCAACCCTAAACTAATGAATGGAATTGATTTAAAAAATAGCAATGAACCTTTTTGATAATTCCTTGGCTATATGCTTTAACATCTCTACATTAACTTCCTAGTAGTGGGATTATTGGGTCTTTTTGAAGGTGTATGTTTAACTTCTTAAGAAACAAAGTACTTTCCTAAAAAGTGGTACCATTTTATATTCCCACCACAGTGTATAAGAATTCCAACTTTTCCACATCCTCGTCAACTTGGTATGGTCAGTCTTTTTACTTTTAGTCATTCTAATAGGTGCGCATAGTTCTCTTGTGGTTTTAATTTGCATTTCCCTGGCAACTTCATTTAGAGCATCTTTTTATGTGCTTGCCATCTTTATATCTTCCTTGTTGAAGTATCTGTCGAAATCTTCTGACCTTTCATAAAAATTGATTGTCTTTCTTACCAAGTTTTGAGAGTTTTTTTTTTTTAAATATATATATATATATATTCAGGATACATGTTCTGTTTTTCTTTTAAAAAACTTTTCAATTATGGTTGACATTCAGTATTACTTTATATTAGCTTCAGGTGTACAGCATAGTGTTTACATGTTTATATAGTGTACAGTGATCCCCCCAATAAGACTAGTACCTACCTGGCACCATACATAGTTATTACAATATTACCTACTGCTTTCCCTATGCCATACTTTACATCTCTGTGACTATTTTGTAGCTACCAATTTGTATTTATTAATTCCTTTACCTTTTTTTCCCCAGTCCTCCAACCCCCCTCCCATCTGGTAACCATTAATTTGTTTTCTGAGGCTACAAGTTCTTTATCAGATAAGCAACGTGCGAAATGTTTTCTCTCTGTGGCTTGTTTGTTCTCTAATGGTGTCTTCCAAATAACAGAAAAGGTCCAAATGTAAATGAATAAACAAATTGTGGTATATTTATACAAGGGAATATTTAACTTAGCAATAACTACATAGCAATAAATATTTTTTAGGAACTGAAAGGTTTCATCCCACTTGTAAGCTAACAAGTGAATCCGTCAGTTTCATAGACGCAGGCAGAAGACATGAGACTCCTGGGTCACACACAAAGGTCTTTATCACTTACAGCACAGCAGACAGCCTGAGGGTTATGTTCCAGTTGGTTCCTCTCGACTCCCAAGTCCCGTGGTTGGGGGAGCGAGGTGGAGGCAGCTCAGGTGGGCACTGTGCTCAGACAGAAGCAGTTTGTGTCACTAAGGAGCCCCATGGTTAGGAAGCTGCCGATTTTTTAAGGGGTGCTGGCAAACCTGCCCAACTTTTACCCTCAGAAGGAGACATTATCTTTTTCATCCTGGTCAGGAAGTAAATCTACCCTCTTCCTGGAGGGAGATATCATATTTTCCAAAGTTGTTAGCTATACAAACATCAACAAAGATAGTCGGGAACAGAAGCTGTATCTTTTCACAGGACACGCAGAAATGCAGGAGATTCACGGAGAATTTTCCTCAACACTGTTGATACAGTAACTCCTTGTTTAATGTGTTTCCAGAGTGCTGCTCCATTTCATCTCCATCAACAATGTATGAGTGATCCAGTGTCTCTATATCCTTGGCGGCATTGGTGTTGTCCTTTTATATTTTAGTCATTCTAATTGGTATGTAGTGATGTCTCATTCTGGTTTTAATTTGCATTTCCCTAATTGCTAATGATGCACATCTTTTTTATGTGCTTATTTTCCTTCTCTGTGTCCTCTTCAGAGGAATGTCTGTTCATGTCTTTTGTTTAATTTCAAATCGTTATGCTCTTGAGTTTTGAGTGTTCTTTATATATGTTTAGACATGAGTCCACTGTTGGATATACAGTTTGCAAATATTTTCTCTCAATATATACCTTGTCTTTTTCTCCTCTCATCAGAGTCTTCCACAGAACAAAAGTTTTTAATTTTGATGGTCTTCTTTATCGATTTTTTTTTTTGTTTCATGCTTTCAACTCTAGGAATTCTGTGTAGATAGATCTCGAAGATTCCTCCATTGTTTTTTTCTAAAATTTTTATGTTTGTGTGCCTTACATTTAATTTTGTTATCCATCTTGAGTTAATTTATATATCAAGTGTGAGGTTTACGTAGAGGGTATTTTTGTTTGTTTGTTTTTAATTTTTTTTTTTTTTTTTGCCAGTGACTATCTAATTGCTCGGGCAGTATTTGCTGAAAAGGCTCTCTTTCTTTCATTGAATTGCTTTTACTCCTTGTCAAGAATCAGGAGGGCATGGTGGTGTGGGCCTGCTTCTTGGTTCTCTGTTCTGGTCCATCGATCTCTGTGTCTGCCCCCCCACCAGTACTGCGCCGTCTGGACTACTGTAGCTGTGTATTGGGTGGAGTGACTGCCCATTTTATTCGTCTTCGTCAGGATTATTTCAGCTATTCCAGGGCCTATATGCCTTTGTATATTCGTTTTAGAATAAGCTTTTTTATGTCTGCCTAAATCTCGATGAGATTTTAATAGGAAATACATTAAACCAATGTGTCGATCTACCATGTTGTCATCAGTCTGTGAACATAGTATGTCTCTCTATTTATTTAGGGTTTTTTTTTTTTTTTGTTGTTGTTGTTGCTTTTATTAGCATTTTGTAATTTTCAGCATACAAGCCCTGTATGTATTTTGTTAATTGTATCCCTAAGTATTTCATTTTGGGGGAACAATTGTAAATGGTATTGTTTTTTTTTTTTTTGGTTTCATGTCTTTATTTTGAGATAGAATTGACATATAACATTGTATTAGTATACAACATAATGATATGTGTACTTTCTGTGAAATGATCACAGTAGGTTTGGTGAATACCCATCACCATACAAGAGTTAAAAGCATTTTTTTTTTCTTTTCATGAGAACTTTTAAGATTTACTGTCTTAACATTCAAGTACACAATACGACGTTGTTAACTTACAGTCACCATGCTGCACTTTATATCCCCGAGACTTAGTTATTTTATATCTGGAGGTTTTTCCCCTTTGACCCCCTTCACCCGTTTCGCCACGTCCCGCCTCTGGCAACCACCAGTCTGTTCTCCGAGTTCAGTTTCTTTTTGGTATTGTGTTTTTAATTTTAGTTTTCACGTGTTAATTCTTAGGACGTAGAAATGTGATTTTTTGTGTGCATGTGTAGGTTTTGTATCTTACAACCTTGCTGAACTCATTTATTGGTTCTAGGTAGTTTTCATTTTTTGTTTTTGTAGATTCGGGGAGATTATTTCTATAGTAGTAATCGTGTAAATATGGACAGTTTTATTTTTCCCTTCCCAATCTGTATCCCCCCCCCACCTCCTTTTTCTTGCCTTATTGAAGTGGCTAGAGCTTCCAGTATGACGTCGAATAAGAGTGGTGAGAGCAGATGTCCTCTGTTTCTGACTTTAGGGGGAAAGTGTTTAGTTTTCTGCTAAGTACCATTTTAGCTCTAGATTTTTTGTAGATGCTTTTTATCAATTGTAGATGCTCTTTATTCACATCTATTCACAGGTTTTTTTTTTTTATTTTAATCATGAACAGGTATTGGATTTTGTCAATGCTTTTTCTGCACTAATTAATATGACAATACGATTTTTTTTTAACCTGTTGATATGGTATTACATTAAGTATAGTGTATGTTAGGTGTGGATTTCTTTTTTTTTTTCCTACTTTGAGTTTGTTCAGATCCTTGAATCTGGATATTTTGCCTGCTAGGAGACTCCGTGTCCTTACTTTACTCTGTGCCATTAAGTCATGTTGTTGCTCGGTAGGGATGGAGGTCTAGCTTGTCCCTGTACCTCATTGACACTAACGTGATGGGGATCAGATTGCTGCCTGCTTCTGCTGGTCGGGGAATGACAGATCAGATGTCTTCCCGCTCAGACATGCTGACACTGGCCCCTCACGGGGACTGGAGAGCAGTTGGCCTTGACTGGACGGGAAACGGAGGACCAGCTGCCTGCTCAGTGTCAAGGGCACAACCCCTGCCGGGGATTCGGGTCACTGCCACCTGCCTCTGTGGGACAGAGGAAGGCCCATCAGCTCTGTGTTTGCCCTTGCTCCCACCTCGCAGTAGGGTACCTGGAGGGGGTCACCCGCTTCCCTGGCATTGAGGTGGAAGTTGAGGTGGAAGATCAACTCCCTGACTGGCCACACTGAAACTGGGGAGAAGGGAGAGGTAGAGGGTTGTAAGCAGTTTTCCATTGGTGTTTCGGCAGAACAGGGCGGCTCTTACCAAAGAAGTTTTCTGTTAGGCCGTCTTTTTCACTGGTTCAGTGACTAGGGGAAACAGAGCTTTTCTCTTTGGGTCGGTGGCTTCTGTAGCACCCTTTCCCGAATACCCGAGAGGTAATAAGGAGACTGAGGAGAGTTCCTGCCCAGTCCTTCATGGCCTCTATCCTCGAAGCAGTCCACCTTCTCCTTCCCACCTGTCAGAGTCTTCCTATGCTTAGTTTTATATTATGTCCAGGGATTTTTAGTTGTAAGAGGGAGGAACTGGGAGGATTGGGGCTACTGTGTCTTGCCAGAACTGGAAATCCAAAGTCACTCCTCAACACTGCCCGCAGAAATGGGAATTGCTCCAGTGTTTTGGAAAATAACTTAGAAACATCTATGACTGTTAACAATGGCCATCACTTTGGCAGCGCTGCGGGTTCTAACAGGCCTGCATTTGGTGTTTGGCTGCTATAAATAGAGGAGATATTCGTGAGGGTGTCCCGCGTAGCATTGTTTCCAGTGGTCAATAGCTGGAAATGTCACTAATGTCCATCGATATTGAAATACTTTAATTAATGATGGCATAGCTGTAAGTAGGAGATTCATTTTATTAACTTGGAGGGGTGCTGATTATATACAGATAAGTGAAAAAATGAAAGAACAGTTATGAAGTTATTTTTATAAAACAAAATGGCAAAACACTTCTATTTGTATGTATTTGTATAAAATTTTATTTTAAAAATGCTCGAAAGGATAATACCAAATAGGATTGGCTAAGGAGGGTGGGATAGGGATATTATTTGTTATCTTTATTCATTTTTATTTGTAACCTTATTATAATCATGTTTCACTCCTGCAATTAAGGAAAATAACAAAGCAAAAGAACAAAAACTAAAAGAAACAAGAGCAATAGGTACCAGTCGATTTTGAAGATTAAGGCAGTCAAAGGTCAAATTTTTTAAGCTTTTTAGATTAAATTTAGCAATATAAATTGTACCCAGAAACGCACAGGCGGCTAGTACAGACCATGGCAAGATGGTTGCCAGTCGTTGCTTTGTGCTTTTCAGCCCACATATTACACTAATACACATATAAAATGCAAGGTAGAATATAATGGTATGAAAAAGAGAGGCAGACTTGAGGCCAGAGAGGTGTTAAAATTGTCTGCGATGAGTTTATGTGGAAAAATGTTCTTTCCTTACCTGTCCCTTGAAACTCCACGAGCAGCTGGATTTGTGAGCTCATCACTGATACCGCCTGTCTGCCTGAGGTCCGGAACCTCATATCGAGAGCCCACGATAACCTTTGCTGCGATATGTAGATATTTTTTCCTGCTTACCATCATCACCATCGGCTTTTTATGGATTAAATTTCAGCACATTTTTATGATGTCAGCTCTCAAATCTTTCTGGCAGTGAAGTCGAGCTGTCAGAATCAGATAAATATGGTACGATAGCCCTCAAATATCCACCTCGTTTTTCAAATGGCTTCATGCTCATATTGAATATGACAGGTGATGAAATAGGGTCTTATGTGTCTCTAGAAATGATAACCCTGTTAGAGGATGAATAGTCTTGTAAGTTCATTGTATATGTTTGCTGTGAGCCTGAAATGTCAGTGCCTCCTGATGGATCAGGTTTTCCTAGAGGTCCACCCCCTTCTTCCCATAGCATTGCTATTAATCTGATAATCAGTGAAATAAAGAAGTCTGCTTTGATCTTGAACAATTTTTTTTTAAAAAAATTTACTCTGTGTAATTGGTTAACTGTGTGGGAAGAAATGATCTTCTCAGCTTACACTATCGAAAAGTCAATTCCAGATGGATTAAAGAATTACATTCCAAAAAAAAAAAAAACTATAAACAGCTGGAAGAAAATATGTTTAAATATGGATAAAGAAAGCTTTTCTGAGTAGAAGAGCAATGAAGGAAACCATAAAAGGAAATACTGATTGTTTGGCTATGTATGGAATAGAAACTTATATCCCCCCAAAATCATGAATAAAATCTCATGCTAACAAAAATCTATAAATTTTTGCATCATATATGACAGTTAATCCATGTACTGTAAAGAGATTCATAAAGATGTAGAAGGTATTCAGTCTCATCAATAATCAAAGAAATATAAGTTAAAATAACCAAATACTATTTCTACCCATCATACTGTCAAATTATGACAGAAAACTATCACTATCTAATATCCAAAGTACAGATGGAGGGACAGCTTTTGACCAGTTGATGAGACTACTTTTTTGAAGGCATTTAATATGAAGACTGTAAATCAGTAGTCCGACTTTTTAAAATAAACTGGATTTGCAGGTTTGCACTTCCCTGGGGATGTTAAGTGCCCGAAAGGTCTGAACCTGCCTTCCTTTGGTTGCTGAGGTTTTCGCCAACTTTTGCTGTTCCGTAGGGAAACGTCCAGAGGCTCTGCAGAAGCCCCCCCTGGCTACTAGTCGCCGCTGTCCACCTGGTGGGGCCCCAGCCCAGTTTTCTCTTGGAAAGTCACCACGATCTCTCACTCTTAACCGGTAGAGGAACCCTCCTCGTTTTCCAAAGCGGAGTCGTGTCCTCTGATGGAAACTTTCCTTCCTCGGAACTTGTGGAGCTCAGGGTCGCAGGGACCGGAAGAACCTCTGTGAGCGGGGTAGCAGGTGTGATAGTGAGAGGCGGGCGCTCCCTCTCCTGCCCCTGGACTACCAGACCTGTGTGTTTTGACTATGGGAGAGGCAGAAGCATAGATTTTGTTTGCTGGTTCGAATATATGCTTCATTGCTGTCAGATGGAACCCTATTTTTCATTCTGTTGTTTCCCGGCTGAGTTTTCAGTAGGCCGTTTCTTCTTTCTATCAAGCCAGTCATTTCCGGGTGATGGGGTACTTGCTGAGACGAGTGAATTCCACGAGCCTAAGCACTTTACCACACTTGCCATTAACAAGTTCCTTGGTCAGGTACAGGGTATATTGATTACCATGATGATATGGCATTTCTTATGTCTATACTTGTGACACTGGCAGAAGCTGGGCGGGCAGAGCACACCCACATCAGGATATGTAACTATTGCAGTGAGGAGAGTTGAGTGCCCCTCCCACAAACCAGCTTGTTGCTGGACGACTGACTGGTCTCCCTGGGAAATGGGGCCAAACTGGGGCTCAGCATTGGTTTCTCCCGTTGGCTGGAGCGGCAGCATCTAGATGAGCATTTCTTTTGCTGAGCCCATGCATAGCCTCTATTGTTGCCACTTTGACCACTTTATACTTGGGCCCATTGAGCAAGCCCTGTGGTAGCTGGAAAAAGTCTTGGCTGACATTGCAGAAGATGTCATCTTGTCTACCCCATTATTGAGCGCCTCTTCTGAAGCAGATGCTCGTTACTGGGCAGCCACATGGTACAGAAATGTATTCATGCTCTGTGCCCATTCTGAGAGGTTCATCCCTGTACCCCTTCCCAGAACTTCTTGTCACCAGTCTTCAGATCTTGTTTTTTTCTAATTCTCTGACCATCCTATCAAGCTGTTAGCTAGTGCCCATGAATCAGCTTGCGTTTGTACTTTTAGACGTAGCTCAGTTTAAACACGGTGTACAATAAAATGTGGTGTTTGAACTTCTGCTAACTGGGAGGAATTCCTTTCTCAGGGGCTCTTCTGATGTGGTTTGTAACGCTGCTGCAGTCTGCTTCGATTGGGTGCCAGCATACCGTACTGCACCAGGTTCGGTGTTTTCCTCTTCAGCCAGCTGATCATAAATAATTCCTAATCAGGATCAAGAGCAGGGAGGCAGTGCAGAAGAGTATGTGTTGAAGGGATCTGAGCCACCTACTCATGCAACTGACTAGTACATTCTGGACCTGTTCACGCTTCGTCTCTTACACTGATCAGTGCATTTGATGATGGGTTACTGCTGTGCACGCCCGACCTGCTGGCTCGGTGTGTCAGGTTAATGTTAGGTGACAGACCGTGTGGTCATTGGATGTCAACAGTCATGTGTTCATTCCCTGTCAGGAGCCGTTTCTCAGAAGAATAGCAATCTGCAGATGAGAATGTGGCTTTGCTCTAAAGCTCCCATCTTATCCATTTGGATGCTGGAACTAAGTACCAAAAACTGTGTAGCTTGTAAACAACAGACTTTTTTTCTCACATTTCTAGAGGCTGGAAGTCTGACATTGTGGTGCCAGCATGGTTGGGTGAAGGCCGCCTTCTGGGTCGCAGACTTTTCCTTGTATCTTCACATGGAGGGAGGGACCAGGGAGCTCTGTGGGATCTCCTTCATGGGGACACTGATTTCATTCAAGAGGACTCTGCCCTCATGACCTAATCACCTCCTAGCCCTGGGTTCTAGGATTCCAACATGCCAATTTTTGGGTAGGCACAAGCCTTCAGACTGTAGCAACCCCAAAAATCTGTGTTGTAATTCACTTATTGGTGCTCCCATGGGGCTCCACGTGTCACCCCTATTTTCCATGGACACTCCAAGTGTCACTATATCTCCTATCTCAGAAGGCCTAAGGGGCAGAGCAGCCTCCACTGCAGATCAGAATTGTAGCAGAGCCTTCATTCACTCCAGCTGCATTCAAAATGGGGAGGTTTATGTCAGAGGGACACATTCAGAGGTGGTATTTTCTCCTGAGTTCACAAAGGCACACTTTTATGGTCATAGGAGAAGATGCAGTTGCTTGTCTTCAACATGGAGGGATGTCCTAACAAGCTCTAGAAACTTCTAGGCCCGCGGATTTTTATGCAGCTTTTCTGACTCTCACATGTCTTACTAAGCCAGCTAACGTGCTTGCTGCTAACTGTCCCTCAGGTCCAATCAGCTTAATTTCATCAAAGTAGTGTACAGGTGTGATGCTTGCTGGGACATCAAGATGATCTAGATCTTTGCACACCGTTTTACAGTCAAGAGCAGGATCATTGCCATAGCTCGAAGGCAAGACAGTGAATGTTTACTGTTCACCCTGATGAGTAAAAGCAAACACACGCTGGAGGGGTTTTTTCAAACTAATACGGAGAAGCCTTTGCAGGTCAGAAGCAACTAAGATGCCGGGGCACTGCCGATTTGCTCCAGTGGAGATACTAAATCTTAAATTGTACCGGCAATTGGAGTCACAACCTGTATATATTTTAGATAATCCGCAGTCACTCAAGATCCATCGCAGTCATTTTCTAAGATTCTGCACAGGCCAAATAGACAGTTTAAATGGGGATATCATAGATTTTATCACCCCCTCACCTTTCAGTTTTTGCTGTCGGTGTTAATTTCTTTGATTTAGTTTTCTATCGATATGGGTTCCTATCTTGTTGGAGAGGGGACATGCCAGGGACTTCTGTTTCTCCCTTCTTATCATCATAGTCCTCACTGTACTGATCAGATAGCCAGCGTATGGACTCTGCTACTTGCTAAGGATGTCTACTGCATTCGTACATTTAGGGACCGAAGAAATAATCACAGAACAACAGGTAGGTAGCTATGCTGGGTCACTGTAATTTGAGTTGGGGCCGAAACTCCATTTATCACCTGACTGCCATAAACTGAGAGAATAGCTTTAATTACAAGCAGAGATATTGAATTAGATAAGTTTGCTGAGGATTCTGACAGGGAGATGGAAGAGAGGAAAAATGCATCCCGTATTTAAAATACAAGTTTTCCCACGTGAGGAAAACAATAGGTCTAAGTTAGAGAATGTGCAGTAAATAGATTCAAATGGACTTAAAGTGAATCAAGGAAAAGTGTGCTGTTTCGATTCTTGGAAATGGCGCATGGCTCCAGCAAGAGCCCAGTTGTGAAGTGGTTCAGGACGAATGGGAATGGGATGGATATCGAGTTGACATCTTATTCTGCTAGCGTACCGCGCACGGGAAGGTCCGCAGTAGAAACAGACAGCAGAGTAGCTCGCTGATGGGGCACAGTGAGCTCAGCAGAGCGTGCAGGGCGGAAGGCTGTCCCCGGGGGTAGGAGTGGTGGTGGGGTGTGAGCGGGATGGCATTCTCCAAGGAGGAGCTGGATTCAGTTACAGCAAGGAGTGAGGCTTCTCCATCTCAAGCACCCACATGACCGACTTGCCACGACGGGAGTGCGCCGTTTCTCTCAGCAGTTACTCTGTGGGCGTCTTGTCTCCTAGTCACACTATTTCCAGGCAGTGTGTTCTTTTTTCTTGAGTTTCTTTCTTTTTCTCCTCTTTACTTATATACTTGTAACTCCTAATTGCCTTTCCCATCCTTTATCTAGGTCACTATTTGACTAATATTTCTCAAATGCCACTTTCATCAGATTTGTTCCTTTGCTTTAAAAAATGTAGTCAGCAGTAACGTGATGGCTGTATGTAGAGCCACAGGGGTGATGGAGTAATCACGGGATCATTTCATAAACCATGTAAATGTCTAACCAATGTACTGTATATTTGAAACAAAATGAAATACTAAAAAAAAAAAAAAATTTCCCTTCCTGCAACTTCCCTGTGATCCTTCTCTTTTTAGTTAGCGTGGCTTTTGTGCCAGGTTTTCTGGTGTGCAGTTCGTTTAGAAATGCGTTTGTAGGATGAGAAACTCACTTCTTCATATCAGCTCCTAAGTCCAAACTTGTCTCGGTCCCCTGCCATTTGGAGGTCAGGTAGCTGTTGGGCTTCTGCCTACTTCCCAGGCAGGCATTTCCTTCAGGTGTATCTGGGCCTCCCTCAATCCGTGTATACCTGCACCGTCACGGTGAGGAAATTCTTGGAAGGTTCTGGCTGTGAATGGTACAATTTCCTGTTTTTGTTTTTAGGGCTAATGGTACAATTTCCTGTTTTTGTTTTTAGGGCCAATGAGGATTTTCTATGGGAATAAGCAGAAAAGGGAAGTACAATGTTTGGATTCATCTTGCCAACGTGAACCAGAATTTACCTTGCTAGTTACAGGGCTCATAGCGGGAAGTTAACATACATTTCTGTTTTTCTTCCTACGTCAGTCTCTTGCATCATCCTGGGCCCTCTTCTTTTTCACTGTCATTACTGTCCTAAGGTGATTTTTTTTTTTTCTAATCTAATGGCTTTGAATACCACTTGTGTGCTAATATGCAGGTATATGACTTTTCCCCCAACCTAGGCTTATATATCTTGATATATTCGATGGCATGCCCAAGAAGAATCTTAAACAAAACAAATCTGCTTCCTAACTCCATCTCCACTCCCCAACTCTCCATCTCAATAACACACAAAAATGCTGGGTTGTGTTCTTTATCCAGTTCTTCAAGCCCAAACCTTGGAGTAACCCATATTATTTTTGTTCTCATCACTCATTTCAACTCATGAGAAAATCATATTGACTCTTCCTCCAAAAGATGTCTCCTCACCCCCATTTATCCAGTTCTTCCCATAAACACCGCCCCTACCCTCGTCCAAACCAGCAGCATCTCTTCTCCGTGACACTAGCTCCTTAACTGGTCCTCCTGCTTCTAGGCTTGCATCCCCCTTCCCCCCCCCCCAACCCTCTCATAATCCATTTTCCATACGAAAGCTGGAATAATCTGATGAGAACAGATTGGATTTAGGTGAATTCAAGGCAATTCTGATGATGATACTGAAGCTTAGTTCAGTGGAAATTCCAAAAAGACAATTTTGGGAGGATCATGGCGAATATATAAATTCTTTTAGGAATTTACTGAAATATACAAATATCCACTTGTAACTATAAATATTTACGTTATTGCTGTGGTTACACATGTACTTACAATGACATATATAAAATGTGCTGATTCAGAATTTTTTATTGTATTTCATAAATTTATTTCAACACTGCACGTATCTTTTTAGACTGCTTTATTTAAGCATCATCACGGCATGTCTGACATAAGTTCCTCTTGTTTCTTCTGCGTCGTCTGACACTATTTCAGAGTATGTCATCTTCCATTTAAATTGTTTCAGAGCTAGCATGTTTTACACCCAGTGATGTTTTCCCTGAAAATTTTATATGAACCACAAATTCTTATATAACAGTAGATAGTTATCTCAGGTATTTTTTCCTATGTTTATTTGTAATTACATAATTCGATGTGAGTGTATGTTAAGTGGATATATTTCATTCAGCACTTTTCATTGTTTTGTTTCTGGTGGGAAAGTTTGTTCGCATAACCTAACTCACTTTTACCAGAAACTAGACGTCTGCTGTCATCTTTCTTGAAGTACTCTCTGATTGGCAGCCAGGTTGCTTTTTTTCTTGGTTTTCTTCATTCTTTATCAGTCACTCTTTCCCAATTTTCCTTTTTTATATTCCAGCCTCTGTAGTAGTGGGTCCATGGCTCAGTCCCGAGACTTGCATTCCTCGGGTGATCTCATTTAGTTTAATGACATTAAATACCATCGATCACTTTCAGATTAACGCCCCCAGTCCAGACCTTTCCCTGAACTCAGCTGCCAGCGTGATATGCCCTCCCACGTCTGCTAATGATTTTTCTACCCCGTACTACTATTCTACGCTTCTTCACCCATCTCCATCAGTGACAGCTCTGTTCTTCCAGTCGGTCAGTTGCATGGAGTTATTCTTGCTTTCTCTCTTCCTTTCGTGTCCAAGTGTCCAATCAATGGCAAGTCTTAATTGTTTATACCTTAAAAAGAGACCCAGAATCTCATCAATTCACACCTCTTCCATACTGCCACCATGATTTCTCACTTGAATCATTACCGTTCCCTCTTAACTGATCTTCTGTTTCTATAGTTTGTCCTCTTCACAGTCTCCAGAGTGCCAAGTTTATTCACAAATTAGATCTGCCACTCCTCAGTGAGAGTAAAATAAGGTTCTTCCTGTGGCCTGTAAGGTCTTACAAGGTATGGAGCCCGGTTTGCTCTTTGATCTCTTCTTTCACTGTGCTCCGGCCACATGGAAGCCCCCCTGTGCATGGATTTTGGGATGTTGCATGTACCCTCCTGGCTGCCTGGAATGTTTGGCCCTCACTCGCCATTGCTCACTCCTTTATTCCTGATCTCTGCTTACGTGAGACCTTGTTAGAGAGCCTTCCCTGACAAGTGACTAATTATCTTTTTAATTTTCACTGTAGGACTTATCACCACCTTAACGATTTTCTAGTCATTTATTTGTTAATTGTCTATTTCTTCCCCCTGGAATTTGTACTCCATGAACTGTATCCATCAACTAGAAAAATGCTTAGCACATAGTAGATGCTGTAGATATTTGTTGCATGAATAAATGGATGTCATCATCCTCATTTTACCATCGGTGCTGCACTAATGTAGGTACTGGGGATATAGCGGACAGAGCAGTTTGGCCACAGAAGTGTGGAGGTGCTTCAGGAGGTGCTGCTGGAAGGCAGAGGAGGGAAGCTCAAGGGGGAGGTGTGTAGAATGAGCATGAGGATTCCTATGGAGACGGGAGTAAGAAAATCGTGGTCAGATGAATGGTTATGAATCGTAGAGATAAATGAAGGCAAATGTGGGTGGGGCCTTAGATTGCAAAACAGACATGTTCTGGAGAGAAATAATTCTATTAAAAGTACTAGGGGAAAAAAGGACTAGATCTTATTTATGGTTTACTTGATTTACTCTTGGTCTTTTTAACTCGATACCCTTGTAGAACACTAAGAAATATGTGCCGTTTTTTTGTAAAGCAATTGTAAAGTGTTTATGGACACTATGCTCAAATGTTTTCACATTTTATTTTCTCCTTACAATGTGAATTCTTTTAGTAACTAATGTTCCCTTGTCAGTAAAGTGAATTTATTCTATAGGTTGTGTAAACACATCCTGTAATGGGAAGGCATCGGGAGAGCATCCCAGGAGGGAGAGATGGAGTATTATTCTAGAGTTAGTTTTATATTGTTATGGTCCCACCAGTCTTTTACTTCTCCCAGCAGAGGTAATAGATATTTTCATATGTGTTAACAGCATGTACTAGTGTTTGAACTATTTGAGTAGTTTTTACCTTAAAGATACTTTAAACTATAGTAATTAAGCAGCATATTATTAAATTTTGTCACGAATAATTTAAATTTTGGAGAAAAGTTGACTCCTTATAGAGAAGTGTGAATTTGGTTTTTTTACTCTGTAAATTTTGTCAGGATTTCTTTTGGATACCCTGATTTCTGAAAGGTAAACATTTCCATTTTCACTGTCTTCTGCTTTTAGGATAGCTGTTATTTAAATTGAAGATTTCCCAGAACAGGAAAAAAGGCCCACTTTTGAATCATCATTTTTTTTCATTTATTATTATTAATTATTATTATTATTTATGCCTACAGCACCTGGTCTTCCTAGGTGATCTACCATCCAAGTACTAATCAGGCCCGACCCTGCTTAGCTTTCAAGATCAGACATTGACCTTGTTCAGGGTGACATGCCCATAGACCATGGGCCATGGCTTCGCTGGAGTGTGAACCCAGGACCTTCTGTATGTAAAGCAGACGTGTTAACCGCTACACTGTGGGACCATGTCCAACACACCCACTCGTTTTAATCAGCTGAGGCAGTGTTACAACATGCAGGGGAAGCTGGAGGCAGGACTTTTGACCATGGTGATTTATTCGTGAGCCAGAGTCTCAGATGGGAAGTGGAGGTTGCCTTCTCTGGGAATTTTCTTTTTAAGATCCATGCAATCAAGAAAGCAGTATTTTGAGTTTGGTGGTGGTAATAATTAATTAATTTTAATAATTCATGATAACTGTTATTAATAATAGCAACTACCAGTTCTCGAGTGTTTACCTTGTGCCATGCCCCAGGCTGTTATTTCATTTAATCCTTATCGGTCCTACAAGATAGGCATTATCATCTCATTTTGTCCAAAAACCTGAAACTTTTAAGAATTTAAGACATTTGTTCAGTATCACACTATTAGAAAGTGCTAGAGCGGAGACTTATATACAGATTTGGCTGATAGCTCTGTCTTAATATTGTCAAGTTAAAAGATTGACCCTGCTGAGGGAAAGGAGAAAAAAAATATAGCAATTGTAATGGGCCACAGACCTTAATGAAGTTTCGGCGTGCTGCTGTGGCGCTCTCTCATTGGTTTACTTCTTTCTTAGAGTCAGCCTGACGCTAGGCACTGAGAGAAGGCTTAGCTCTACAGATCTTACAGAGGGGGGTAGTCTTTTTGCCTGACTCAGCATTTATCATTTTTGTAATTGAGCATTACATCACCTAATTATTTTTTTTTAAATCGGCTCTGTAGGACAATGATATTACTTCATGTTTTAAAAACATTTATATTTAAATTTGAAGAAATAACTCATACTCATGGTTCAAAAACCAAAAAATTCAAAATGCGAAAGATACCCCACCTTGTGCTTCATGGCCCCAGATCACCATCATGCAAAATTAAGCATCATTATTTGTTGCTTATATATCCTTTCAGGATTCTTTTTTCTTTTTTTTTTTTTTTTTTTAATCTGAGCAAATGCAATGTGGATTATATTCTTCTCGTTACACGAAAAGCCTACTCTTGAACTTTGTTTTACTTAACAACGTATCTTATAGTTCTTTCCATGTGATATGCAGAGAGCGTCCTCATTTTTTTTGATGGCCGTATTGTATGATGAGCCACATTTTATTTAACCCGTACTCCTTTGCTGGAACCTTTCCTCCTCAAATTTTTACTTTTATAAGCAGAAAAATATGAATACGTGTAATCCCATGTATACAAGGATATCTACAGAATACTTTCTTCCCAGAGGAGGACTTCCTAGATTTTTAATTTTGAAGATACTGCCGACTGACTCTCCATGAAATTTTGCATGAAGTTACATTCCCACAAGCAATGTACTTGAGAGTCAGTATCCTCAAGATCTTGATGACAGTGTTTGCTGTCAAAATTTTTGAATTTTGGCTATCTGAGGGGCAAAAAAAAAAAAAAATTAATATATACTTTTCTCATGGGCAAAGTGGAGCATCTTTTTGCTTGGGCCATTTATATATTGTTCTCTATATACCACCTTTTCCTACCCTTTGCTCATTTTTTCTCTTGGTTTCTTAGTCATTTTCTAATTGATATCTTAGAGGCATGTATGTGTGTGTGTATATATACATATGTAATATTAGCCTTTCGTGATAGGAGTTGGAAATATTTTCCCCAATTTATTTCTCTCTCAAGAAATTTAATTTTATTGAAGTATAATTGACATATAAAATTGCAAGATATTTGAAGTGCACATTGTGGTGTTTTGATATACATATACATGTGAAAGGATTCTGCCCATCTGTTTACCATTTCTATCACCTCACATACTTATCCTTTTTTGTGTGTTTGAGAACATTTAAGTTCTTAACAAATTTCAGTCAGATAATACAATGTTATCAACTGTAGTCACCATGTTGGACATTAGCCCCCCAGACCTTATTCAATTACAGCTAAAGCTCTGTCCCTTTTAGCACCCTCTCCCACTTGCCGCTCCCCCTGGCACCTGGCAACCACTTTTCTACTCTCAGTTTCGATGAGTTTGACCTTTTTTTTTTTTTTTTTTACCTTTTTCAAAGATTCCACATACAAGTGATACCATGCAATTTTTACTTTTTTTCTGCTTATTTCACTTTGGATGAGATCCTTAAGTCCTATCTTCATTGTCACAAATAGCAGAATTTCTTGCCTTTTTAATGGCTAAATAATATTCCATTGTATGTTTATACCATATCTTCATTACCCATTCATCTGTCGATGTACCGAATACATTTCCCCCATCCCAATTTGTTTGTCTTTTGATTTCGTTCATGGCATATCTTTCTAAGCAGAAGATTTTTTTATTAATAAGAACTTATTTCATGTCAGGAACTGGGCCCAGAAGTGGAAAGATGTGGTGAGCAAAATCAGATATGTATTTTTAAATCTACTGGGATGACAAACATCAGATAATCAAAAATATATTATAAAATCGCAGTCGGATGAGGGCCTTAATGTATTCTATGCTGTGAGATAGTATCTTGGAGAGATTTCATCTAAAAGTCAGTGAATTATGACATATGGATAGGAGTTCACCAGCGAGGAGGGGAGAGAAGAGCCATCTATGTTGGCAGAGAGGCAATACCTTGTTGCCAGCGGTGGTATTGATTTTGAGGGACCAGAAGAAGACCGTGTGATTGATTGGAGAGGAGAGAAAACAAGCCAAAGCTGGATAGGTGGGGAGATGGTGGGATATGAATGAATCAGGGAGTAAGCGAAAGAAACGATAAGAAAGATGGATTGGAAGAAACTTGTAGATTTAGTGGAGATTCCTAGGAAGTTGAAGTGTCACACACAGTAGAATACAGGAGTAGAAACAAGAGCAGGTGTGGTTAAGGGGAGTTTGAAAGACTTGTCTGAGAGGAGATGCGGTTAAATGCCACAATCTCTTAACTTTGGAAAAGCTGTTCTGCAGGCGGCGAGAGGAGGCAGGGCAATGTCGGGTAACCCATCTTCAGAAGCAGACAAGGAAGATGGGTTTCCATGTCCCTGGTGTTTCCTGGTCCTGCTCCTTAGATGGGGCTGGCGGAACAGGTGCCGGCTAATCGAGAGGTTCTCGGAGTCCCTGCTGTCCTCCGGGAAGCTGCGGGCCACAGCCGTGGTGTGCTGTGCTGCGGATTCCCGGGGGCTCCAGGGTGGCATGTCAGGCTGGGCCCAGCCATTTGATCACATCTCATCTGGCCGAAGTTTTGGGATTTCACTTACCATGAAATGGTGGTGTCCCGTTTCTTTGGTTTACTCACTAGCAAGAAGTTTTGTGCTCTGAATTCTTTGAACAGTGTTGATATATTTCTGCTGATTCATCTTTATTTTCTCTACATTTTGACCAATGTCACATTTGTTAGAGTGTGGCTAGGGCTGTAATCAGAAACTAGAACAGAGAATGCTAACTGGCTTATGTTGAACTTAAACTTTTTATTTAGTTTTATCCCTATGTGTTCACAGGTAGGGCTCTAAATAATAGTAAGCAGAAAAGCAGAAACATGAATAAATCTAAGAGAGCCACGTAAATCTAAGTGTTAAGATTTCAGTATATTTTACGTGTATGTATTATGTACAAAAACACTTTTTTGCAGTTTACGGTGGGAGTTGCTTGGAATTTCTTTCTGAGACTAGAAGTTGACTGGGATGGGTGATTACAGCAGAGCTGGAGGGATGGATGATGGCCAGGGAGTCCAGCAAGGGAGGATGCTGTAAAGGGGCCTTTGCCTGATGAAATCAGTGGACTCATTGCCCTTTAGAGAGTTAAGGGGTATGGGAACTTAGAGAGATGACTGGTGGGTCCAGCACAGGGGTTGAAAGATTGGTTTAGAACTTATGAACAACACCCTAAGTATCTAGAGTGATGGTCCAGTATGATCTCTATTTCTGAGTCAGAGATAGTTGGTTCGGAGATTGATGCTAAATTTTGGATGCCAGTGGTTTGAAGAATAAATAATTTTAAAAGGCAGATATTATGAAACTACTGGACAAAAGGACGTGTGAACTCTGGATGTTCAGATAGTGTCTGCTCTATCACGAAGCATTAGAATGAAACTTTTTCTTTGCATTTATGTGTACTATTTACTGAAAGAACTGGAATTCATGTGACTTGCCTGTGTTTCAAAGCAAGTTGAATACTAATGACAACAGAAGTACAGACAACTTGTGGTTCCACTTTGAATCTTGGAAACACCAAGAACCGTCTTGTGTCCAGAGGCCTTTGTTTGCCTGTCACGCATCATGTGGAGAATGTGGTTTATTTTCATGGGCCAATCAGGGCACTGCAGAGGTATCAGTTGTCTTATATTCTTTCTACGTAAATGTTTAGATTTTTCTAAGGCAGAAATGGACTGTGCCTGACAAGTTGCTACAAATCTAAATGTCAACGTAATTGGGACTGTGCCCCCTGGAAACGCTTGCCTTGGTTGCGTTTTTGGACAGATGCTATCAGCTCTTTTATCCCGAGAGGTAATCTGTTGCACTTCCCCGTGTGTAGACTGGTGATGTACATCGAGAGAGACAGCAGAAAGACCACTCCAGGCAAGGAGCAGCAGAGTGGCAATGAGTACCTGTCCAAATGCCTGGACCTCCTCATCCGTCACATCGTGCAGGAGCTGCCGCGAATCCTGGGTAAATTGGAGTCTTGTCCTCAAGCCCTTTGCCGCTTGCCTTTCTGTGACTTGGCTTTTAGGCGTCACCTTTTATTCGTGCTGGTCTGTTATTGCAGGCGAGCGCAGTGACACTTTTTCTCGAATGTGTCATTTCAGGATTTAAATGTGCCCTATCTTTTTTCCCTAATTATTTTGCATCACTGACATGATTGAGGCAGTGAACGGGCTAAAGGTCACGTGGCGTTGTCATCTGCAGTAACCTGGTGATTTTGGAAAATAAATAAAAGCATTTTAATTGTTTAAAATTGGACTTATGCCATTATTTTGGGTAACTTGTCTTCAGATTTCTCTCTGCCTAATTCTGAAGAAAAAATTTTTTCCTTCAGATTAGAGCCACACCTTTATTTGTTATTAAAATAATTTAAAATGCATAGGCATTAACATTTAATATTAAAGATTTGATATTAAAATTCAAAGTTTGAAAATTTCTTTGGTTTGAAAAAGTTTAAATGAAACTAATAATGATTTGCAAAAGATATTTATTGCATGCAACTAATCCCCCATTTCATTGTTATTTGCAAAAATTAATATAATCTAAGGAAAGTGTATATTTAGTTTAAATCCCATTCCATGCTTTTCCAGCAGATGTAGCTATAAACCAGAAATGTTTAAAATGTTAAATGTGCTCCGAAATTCAGAATATTAAATCAGAGCAATGAAAATACCTTCATGGCCGATGGACAGTACCATTTTGCTCCTTACCGATACTTCGGGAGATTATTTTGCCTGCCTTTGAAAATAGAGCATTTCAAAATTTATTTTGGATTGCAACCTTTCTTTAATCTTCCACCTTAAGGCCTCATTCTGGTCAGTTGGTAGTTGAGTTTCATATTACTGGAGTCATCCTAGATATGATGATAATAGTCAAATGTCCACAGCACTAGTTTTATTTATTGTTGGACTTACCATCCAATGAGAAGTTTTATGAATTGATCTATTTTTATTCCCATTTATTCTGTTATTTAAATATTGTGATCTATAATCTATTCACTTATCACTTCTAATACTTTTTTTCCTGTTTACAAAAGTAATAGGTGCTTATGCTTGAAATTTGGAAAATACAAAAAAAAAAAAGGAAGAAAAATCATTTTTAAAACCACCACCTCACCATATTATTTATAAATTCTGTTTTAAATTTCTAGATGAGAGATCAAGTTTCTATGCATTCTGCCCCCAGAGGACATACATTTTGTGATAATCTCAGTATTGTGAGTAGAATAGCAGCATGGCTTCTACCTACTTCTTTTACTTGGCCATCCAGTATGTTAGCAGTCTTGTCAGCCCATCAGTCTTCCCACAGTGACCAGTGGTCCCGAAGTCCCCGTGGTTTTTAACCTCTGTGCTGCTCCGCGATGTGCTTTGCAGGTGACGTTCTCAACGCCTTGGCTAACGTGTCTGGTCGTAAACACCCCTCTACGGTTCAAGCAAAGCAGCTGAAGATGTGTCTCCCCCTGATGCCCATAGTGCTTCACCTTGTAACTTCTCAGGTACGTTCTTGTAAGAGAAAAATAATCGTGACTCCCTGTTTTGTAAACTAGAGCTGAGCAACGCCAACCTAGACCAAACATTTTCATTTTTTTTTTTTCTTGCATATGGCTTTCAAGATCTAATCTGTAGAAACTCTCATCACGCAGGTGTTTCGACCTCAAGTTGTAACAGAAGAGTTTCTTTTCAGTTATGGAAGTATTCTTGTGAGTAATACCGAATTTTTCATGTTTCTAATAAAAATGTGACTGTACTGTTTGTGGGATTTGGTGTCAGAATGAGGTAATTTTTAAATCCTTGTGGTATTTATTTGTCTCTAGGGAAGTGACCTTTTTATATTTTTATCTGTTGATTGTAATAAAATTTGACATTTTGAGAAAAATGCATTCTCTCCCGATAATGTATTTTGTTCAGAGACAGCCCCAAGTAGGGTAAATAAGTCCATAGAAAACACTTTCATAGATTTCGGTATTAAATGTTATAAAAAAAAAAAAATCAAAAATAACAAAACTGGTGAAAACAAAATGCTAGGAGTATCTTATCATTTTTCACTTTGGCTTACATTGTCCAATTATGTGCAGTTTCTCTACGTTAAGCTCAATTTAACTTTTTCTTTATGAAATGGGTGGCCATGAAAAATAAACCGTTGTAGTATATTTCACTTCAGTTTTTGCTTGCAGAAAATAGTCTTTTTGTTCAGCTTGTGGTTCTGAATTATGTTATCTTTTCCCCTTGCCTGGCCTACGTATAGTATACATCATCGCTGAAATGGGGAGCTATTCAAAAACAAAGCTAAGACATTTGTCACACAGCATCTCCAGTCTTGTTTAGATATTAATAATAAACACCGAACTGAGATTTTCGAAATGCCATGGTGGTATGTAGTTAAAATGAAGTAAACATCTCAACTTTATTGTTAGCTTGGATTAAAAAAAAGTGATTGTCATCCACAAACGTGAATATACTTTTCTAGAAGGTTCATCATAGGGGTGAAGCATGAAGTTTTTAAGTACAAATGTTGAGTGAAAGTCAGTGACTTTTAGCTTTAAATCTTTATCATCCTAGTGCCTTGAATCCCAGATTCTACAAAGTGCATCATTTTGGTTGTATACTCATGAGTTTGCAAGTTATTAGAATTCTGTTTACTACCTTCTTTAATTTGCTTTTAAATCTGATTTTAAGTACAACATGGGTATCATTTTAGCATGGCTGTAATTCTTTATTTATAATTCTACTGTACTACATATCGATAGCAGAAAATAGTAATTTCGCCCTTGTAGCTCACCGATATTTTGCGGTGGTTTGGTACAATGTTTGTTCGGGATGGGTATGATTGTGCTGTGTTTGTTCTTTCATTGTTCCGCAGGTGTAGTACCTTTCTGTGCCTACATTAACCGAGTTCGCCTTAGGTTTTCAAGCAGCCACCAAGTGTTTTCAACGCAGAAGTCTTCATGGGCTTTTAGGAGTTACACATACACGTTTCAGGGAAAACACTTCTGCCCCACGTGATGCTATGCTGCGAAGCGAGAGGAGGACCTTGAAGAGGGGCCTTGTCACCTCCCCCCGGGAGCGAGAGTGCTCTGTGGGGGCCGGGGACACTCTGTTCACCCTTCTCAGTATAGGTCCTTTTATGGAGTGGACAGTGACTTGCCCGGTTCAAAGGTCATTCTGATATCGGAAAATCTTTATCAGTTTTTTCCCTTATAATGTCACTTAAGTAGATGGAATGTAGGCAGGTAAAATGGAAAGGGTCTTTTAGCTCTCTTCAGGCCTTTTTCCTAGTTTGAATTATGGCCAGTCCCAGAATTCTTTTGTCATTTTTCTCGTCACATCTGGTAGTTGGCCATGGCAGTGTGCTCGTCTTTCTTATACTCAGTGTTGACGGCATTGATAAAACGCCAATAAAGCATTGACTAAATGAAGGACCTGGATTTAGTTATCCACACAGTTCTCGTGCACATTATGACAAACTGTCGAGTGTTGGCTGTTGCTTCTGTGAGTTGGTTCATAATCTCTCCAGAAGATGCCAAAAAATTATTGAAGTCACAGTGCCCTACTGATGCCATGAGGTTCAATCAACTAACTCTTCCAATATCCTGCAGCCCCTTAAAAACTCACAGTATGAGTGAGCTTTATTATAGCCTCTTGAGTTTTCTGCTTTAAAATAATTCCTTTTAATTTTGTTTAAACTGAGGCTTCTTAAACTGGTTGGAATTTTTTTTTTTTTTTTTTTTTGGCTGCACAGCTATAGACGTTCTGTAGATCAGTGAGTCTACAGAACAGCTTTGTGAAGCTGCCCAGAGTGCAGTGCGTCTCCGTCCGGGTGGCGTGAGGGAGCAGCTCGTTCACATGTGTCTACACCTGGCACTGTGTTTTGAAGGCTTTATGCTCAGTCTGGAGACAAATACCATCGTCAGTGTTTGTCAAGATGTATCTGGTAGAGTAGCCACTGTACTATGGTAGGTCTGTTGTCCTTTTATATTTTAAAAACATGGTTTGACTTGATGTATTCAAGGCTCGGTCCATTCTTAGTAGCCGTATCCAGTAGCGGCCAGCTGCTGCCAAGAACTGCTTGGCCTTCAGCTGAAGCCGCTCCCCGGGAGCTGCTGGCTGCCTCGGCTGGGCGTGGAGGCCGCAGCCATGGATGGGGTGCTCTCCACTCATCAGAAGGGGCCTCAAAGAGCTGGCTGGAGACGGCGCTAGAATCATGCTTCCCTTTGCCTTCAGTCTTCATCCCGGCACTGTTGCATGGTTTGCCTGTTTGACCTATAGAAATCTGTTATTTTGGGGATGGAAAAGTTCAGGATATTTTTTATAAATGGAGGTGCGAATATAGGAATTAACTTTTTGTAAACTTTTTTTTTTTTTTTTCTCGCGTAAAGTGAAGTTTTGATCTTTTTATATTTTAAAGAGGCTAGTGTTTGGAAGCGACTTAGCAGGGTACACGTAAACCATCATTAAGCTTTTAAAGTCTTCAAGCAGGAGAGAGACGACACAGCTGATAATTGCTGTTTTCACTTCTTATTGGCAGAAGCAGTGTATCATCAAACCTGTCTCCCTCGCCAGTAAAAAAAAAAATAAATCTAGGGATACTTTTAGCAGGAAAGCATCTAGGCAAGTGTGATGGGGAAATTCTGTGGTGAATACCATAGTTCTTTTGGGCCCCCATTAAATTGGACTGGGAAACAGACAGTAATGACATTGGGGAAATATGTTCGGGAACTCATGATGTGCATTAACCTAATGTTCACTGCGCTTCTTATGTCTTTTTGTAAAACGTTCTTGATTAATGAGCTGAGGAAGAGAACTTGGTTGTGTTGGTTCTTAAGTTCTGGCCACATTAGCTTATAAAGCTGCGATGGTTGTGTGGTGGTGGTTATAGTTTTCTGCAAAAAAGTGTTACAATTCAAATTTTCAAATAAAAGAGAAAAGAAATGATGAAATTGTTCCAATAGCTTTTCATACAAGAATATAATTATATTGCCATCATTCATGAATCTTTACTTATCCTGGGCCTTGAGATAGTTATTAAAAGACATACTTCCTGCCCTCTGCAGATTTTTGTTTTAAGTGAGTTTTGCTTTGTTGATAGATTTTTGACTTCAATTGTAGTAAATAAGAGTGAATTTTTGTATATTTCAAAATATTATCATTGTTATATAAATGTTCTTGTTTTTTTTTTTTCTTTCCTTTTTTTCAACCATGAATTCATATACCCAACATGTTATATAGTAACTTATTTTCAGCTTCTTCGAAGTAGTGCTGGATAATATTCAGTAGTATCGTCTGGCCTCAAGGCACGGCTGTCTGTTTTTCCCTCTAGATGGAGACGTTTTCTAACCCCACACGCCTCCACCCAGTGAGCCTAGCTGTGAGGCAGCCGGCCGTCCTTTTTACTCCTCTGCTAAGTCTCCCAGCTTTGAAGCTCGCACCGTCCCGTCGTAAGACAGCCTGTTCCCCGCGGTCTGTGGTCATCTACAGATCCCCAGATCTTTGCCCCTCATTCCTGGGTCTCAGCACTGGGCTCACTGTCAGTCTCCCGGTGCTGTTCTCATTCCTGTTCTTGGAGAATTGGGCATCCCCGTGGAGGGCGCTCCCAACACAGCCTCTCAGCTCTTCACACACCTCTCTGCCCACGAGCTTGTCTTTCTCTCCCACAGCTGCCCACACCTTGAACGTATTTCCAGCATCACACTGCCTGGCCCCCACCCCTAATTTCTACTCACTCCCTCTGCTCCCTGTCTCTAGCAGCCCTTTGATCCTGCTGTTCTGAGCACTTGCCACTCATGGCCCCACAACTTCTCTTTTTTCTTTACTCAGCTTGGAGTTCTCGGTCCAGCCCCCATCACTACCTTGTATACACCTGTAACCCCCTTTTTCATCTCTTCCCCCATTGTCCACCTCTGGCAAACCCTAATCCTGGTTCAGTTTAATTCTCCACCCACACCACCCCTGCACTGAGTGACTAAATATGGCTAGAGAAAAACACAATGAAAATAACTGGTCTCACATTAAATTCATGGCTGTTCATCTCAAGTGAGCCTTTTCTGCACACTGGTACATCTAGTTCATTTTCCTAATTTACGTACCTTCACACTTACCTACATGACCGTTCATACATTCCCTTCTCTCCTGGAATCTCCAGTGCCTCTTACTCTGTCCTCACTCTCACCTGATCGACCTTCTCTTGAGACGACTGTTTTACCTGGGTAGCTGCCATTCTCAGGAACTTCCAAGGGAGTGAGAATGTGGCATATCACTGGAAATGGTTGGTATCCATTGAATTATCCTCATTTTTGTAGGTTGACTTTTCTATGCTTATAACGCTATTGAATTTATTTCAACATTAAATCTCGTCGATAAGGATTTGTATGTTTAAAATGATTATAGTTTATAATGTATATGTCCTATTTCATATGATCATATTTTAAATCTCTTTTTATATTGTTCATGATATGTATATAGTACTTTATGTCTCATGAGTTACCTCATTAAGAACAGTATGTGGTTTGAGGTAAAACATTATCTATATTTTCGTTTCAAAGTTATTTTGAAATCTCCATTTATTAAAATTTTTATTTTTTACAGAGTCATATTAAATCGGTAGATGCAGGAGAAACTAACATAGATGGAGCCGTAGGTGAGCAGACCATGGGACATTTTGTGTCCTTGATTTAAGTACTTTGATATTGTGATTTTGACCATGTAATAAGTACACTCCTATAATAATTAACTGTATTCCTAGGACTGATGGCATCGGAAGAATTTATCAAGATTACACTGTCGACTTTTGAAGCAATAATACAGTACCCTGTTTTACTGAAAGACTGCTGCTCTACGGTCAGTTCCGGTAGCTTTTGAAAAAGACACTTTTTGTTTACTTGGGAATTCTGCATATTGTAGAAATCTGAATATATGCATATATCATAGTTTACTTATTTATTTTTGATAGGCATTAGATTGTATCTAGTTTTTGGCATTTATAAATATATTGCTATGGATATTCTTGTTTATGTGTTTTGCTTTACATAAGCATGCATTATTTTTAGGGTATGTACTTAGGAATGAATTAATGGTTATAGGAAATATGCAAACTCAGCCTGTGTACAAAATACCACAGTGTTTTGCAAAGAGGTGGTACAAGTTTACGTTCATACGAGAAGTACAGTACCCGATCTCATCCTTTCCAACTCTTGTTATTTCAGAATTTTTAATGGATAGATATAAAGCAATATTTCATCATTGTTTTAAATTTTTGTGCGATCAAGACTATTAATGAGGCCACATAGTTTTTGAAATGTTTGTTGGCCATTCGAGAACACTCTTTCATGAAGTGCTTGTTCAAGTCATTTTTTGATTTTTAGTTTTTAAAATTTATTGGCATAAATAAGTTTATAATATTTTGTTGCCATCTTTTTAAAGTGTCTTTATAATTAAATAATATCTTCTTTTAAAATTTTTCTATTGTTCTTTCCTTTTCTGTTCTTAAACAATTAGTTTTATTAACTTTAAAAGAGCCAGTGTTCAGTTTTGCTACTCTCTCTATCGTATGTTTTTTGTTTTATTAATTTTTGCTCTAATCTTTGATGTCTTTCTCCTTTCTTTGATTTATCATGCATTCTTTTTCTAACTTTTTGAGATAAATATTTAATTTGTGAATTTTTTATATTTCATTTTTTCTAATATATGCATTTAAGAGTATGTCTCCTAAATACAGTTTAAGTTGCATTCCACAAGTTTTAGTATGTAGCATTTAGTATCTAGAGAGATGTGTATAAATCTCCTTTAAGACTATTATGAATTTATTTCTTGCGTAGTGCTGTCAGTTTTTGTTTTATATATTTTGAGGCCATACTATTTAAATTTAAATTTTTATGTCATTTTATGAAATTGACCTTTTTTTCATTGTGAAGTGACCTTTATTTCTACTAATGCATTTTGCTTTAAGGTCTATTTTGCCCCATCTTAATATAATCACATATGCTTTTCTGTGCTAAATATTTGCCTGATATATATTCTTTCATTTTTTTGCCTTCTAACATCTCTCTAGCCTTATATTTTAGATCTGTGTTGAATAAATATCATATAATTTTTTAAAAATCTATTTTGACCAATATTTAACTTTTCACTGGAGCATGTACTCAATTTATATTTACTGTAATTGTTAATATATTTGGATTCATCCTTTCAGACTTTGTCACACGTATTTTTTCTTTTCCTACTTTTTTTCTATTGACTAACTTTTTGAATTGTTTTCTCTAGGTAAGCTTGGCATTTAGATCTATGCTCTGTTTTTTTTTTTTTTTTTTTTTTACTGCTTACCCTAAAATTTACATCATGCATATTAACTTACTAAAAGCTGAATTTACAAAGAGGCTATCTTCTTTTTTAGTTTTACTGAGAAATAATGACATACATCACTTACAAGTTTAAGGCACACGACATGATGGTTTGACTTATATATATTGTGAAATGATTATTGCGGTGGGTTTGTCCATTATCTCACGTGGAGACAATACAAAAGAAAAAAGAGTAAAGAACAATTTTTTTTCTTCGCGAGGAGAACTCTTAGGATTTACTCTTTTCATAACTTTTCTGTATATCATGCGGTGTTAGCTATAGTCATGTTCTGCATTCCATCCCTAGTATTTATTTATCTTACGATTGCAAAATGTACCTTTCGACCACCTTCCTCCTGTTCCCTCTCCCACCACCCTCTGCCTCTGGATCTCTTTTTCTGTGAGGTTTCTTTTTTCTTTTTTAAAGATTCTACATATAAATGACATCATATGGTATTTGTCTTTCTCTGTCTGACATTTCATTTGACATAACGTCTTGGTGGTCCATCTAAGCTGTCACAAATGGTAGGATTTCCTCATCTTTTATGTCTGAATAATATTCCACTGTGTGTATATTTGTGAGTGTGTATGTGTGTGTACACATACCACAGTTTCTTTATCCATTCACCTGTTGATGGACACTTAGGTTTTTTTCACGTCTTGGTTATTGTATATAATGCTGCTGTGCGTAAGGGGGTGCAGATATCTCTTTGAATTAGAATATTTGTTTCCTTTGGAAATATTGCCAGAAGTGGAATTGCTGGGTCATATGGTAGTTCTAATTTTAATTTTTTGAGGATCCTCCATATTGTTTTTCATAGTGGTCATGACAATTTACAGTCCCACCAGCAGTGCACAGGGATTGCCTTTTCTCAACATCCACGCCAGCATTTATGTCTTTTCTTTTTGATGATGGCCATTCTAACATGTATGAGGTGTTATCTTGTGTTTTTAACTTGCATTTCCCTAATGACTAGTGACATTGAGCATCTTTTCATGCACCTAGTGGCTTTTTGCATATTTTTGGAAAAATGTCTATTCAGATTCTTTGCCCATTTTTGCATTATTGTTTTTTTTTGCTATTGAGTTATGTGAATTCTTTATATATTTTGGATATTAACCCCTTATCAGATATATGATTTGAAAATATGTTTTTGGATTCCACAGATTTTCTTTTTTACTTTGTCATTGGTTTCTTTTGCTGTATAGAAGCTTTTTGGTTTAATGTAGTCTCACATGTTTATTCTTGATTTTGCCCCTTGTGCTTTAGGTGTAGTATCTAAAAATGATTACCAAGGCCCATGTCAGGGAGCTTTATTCCTATGTTTTCTTTCAGGGGTCTCATGTTTTTCTTTTATGTTTTATCTGGCATTTTTTATTGTTTTCAGTGAGAGTTAATTCAAATAACTACTATACCCACTATTAACAGAAACCCTGTTTGTTGTAGTCACTTTCTGAGCAATGATTTCTTAGTCTTCCTTTGAGCTAGTATTTGCTTAAATGTTGCTTATTGATTTTTACTTTAATGAGTAATAACCCGTGAATAATTTGTAGTGATCCAGAAGTTACAAATATCTGTACTTACATTTAAATAGATATTTAATTAGTTTATTTTCTAATCATGAAATGCTATTATAATAATCTCTGAAACTACAGAACGTGCTATGATAAGAAAGGTATTGCAGCTCATGGGCTTTATAAAAATATTTTTTAATGCTATAACTCATGGGAAATCCTCTAATTACCACTTCTTGAGCATGACTAGAATACATGAAATGGAAGATTTAGCACCCCAAGGAGCATAACATTGCTCGAAATGCTATACAAAGTATGTTCAAGGCTGCAGATCAATACTTTATTATATGGAAGTGGTTGCATGCATTTAATTCTTGCTGAGCACAAGTGCTTAACTCAGATTTTTTCCCAGAGTTTAGGCCATTTAGTACCTCAGCATTGGAAGTCATCAGTGTGGCCTACAGAGCAGTCAAATACCACAATGATTCGATTTGTACAGAGAATTCGTTCCATTCATGGTGGTTTCAAAAAATGTTATAATAGCAAAGAAAAAAATAAAGGCGATCCTTTATTAGAAAATTCTGGTAATAATGATAAAAGTTGCCTCAAATATATTTCCTTTTCTTTAACTTAAAAAAATATGCTAAGCTGTAATATTTTTTATTTTTATTGTTTTTATTTAATTTTTATTTTTTTGGCGAGGCCACCTTTGGTTGGCCTCACAGATTGCAAGGACCTTGACAGCTTACAATCCCTTATTTATTTTTATTTTTATTTTTTACGCCTACAGCACCTGGTCTTCCTAGGTGGTCTCCCACCCAAGTACTAACCAGGCCTGACCCTGCTTAGCTTCTGAGATCAGACAGGATCAGGCATGTTCGGAATGGCATGGCCATAGACTAGTAATATTTTTTAAATGAAGAAAAAACCTGTCCTTTTGTACATTTTTAAACCAAAGGCTAGAGGCTAATAAATATTGAGTAATTTAACTTAAATCGAATTTTTGAATTAATGCTAAGAGTTGATGAGGATATAGAGCAAATGGAACTCCCAGAAGCTTCTAGTGGGAGTGAAGTTGGACAGCTACTTCAGAAAACTGGTAGTGACTGCTGAAGTTGAATGCGCATTCCGTGGCTCAGCGGTTTCGCCTCTGGATGTACGTTCAATAGAAACAGGAAAATGTGTTCACCTAAATACACACATAAGGATGTTCAGAGCCCCCAGTGGGAAACTGTACAAGTGCCCATCAGCAACCTAATGGATAAGTAGATAAATTTAGTCACATGATGGGGTAATATGCAGCAAAGAAAATGAATGATTTGCATACAGTTCCACTTAAGAACATGGCTAGATTTCACAAACTTAATACCGGGACAAAGATAACAGAGATAAAATATCATGATCCATTTTGCATTAAGTTTAAAAACAGACAGAGCTTATCTATTGTAAGTAAGGATAATGATGACCCTTGAGGACTGCGGTGACTGGAAGGGGCCACAGGGGGCGCTTTCTAACGTCCTGGTGATAGCCTGTTTCAGTCTAGGGGAGCTAGTTAGTTACATGAGTGTGTTTATATTTTGTAAGTTAACTGAGATATATACTTAGGATTAGTAAGTACACTTTTGTGTGTGTATGTTAAATTAAAAAGCTTACAGAAATATGAAGATATTTTTAACAAATAAAAAAGTGTTTAGAACTTGGTAAGTGTAAGTCTACTTTTTTGCAAAGTTGACCGATATGAATGAGCATTCCTATCAGTCAATTAATCATTGATATGGACTCGTATTAGTTTCCCTTAGGTATGGTAACAAATTCCCAGAATTTAGTGGCTTAAAACAACACAAATTTATTATCCCAGAGTTCTGGAGATGAGAAGGACAAGATGGGTCTTTGGGGCTAAAATCAAGATGTCAGTATACCTGCGTTCCTTTTGGAGGCTCTAGGGAAAATCTGTTTCCTTGCCTTTTCTAGCTTCCAGGGGCTGCCCGCGTTCCTTGGCTCACGGCCTCTTCTTCCATTTTCACAGCTGTGTGATGCATCTTAATATCTCCTTCTCTGAGTCTGACCTTATCTCCCTCGTAGAAGAACCCTTTTTATTATATTGGGCCCACCTGTATAATTCAGGATAAACACCTCACTCAAGATCCGTAATCACATCTGAAAAATCCCTTTTGCTGTGTCAGCTAACAAATCAACAGGTTTTAGGATTAGGATGTCACATCTTTCTGTCTACCGCAGATTCTTGTTTTTATCAATAGCTTCATTACTGTAATTTTTTTGGTACTCAAATTATCCAGATTTGGCCGGTGTAAACCCTTTCACCTTGTCTCCTGTGTCCTGGAGACATACCGCAGCATTTCTTGTGCGATTCTTTACTTTCTGTTGCAACAAGACAGTCTTGCCTCAGGTTGTGAGTACCCCGCCCTGGCATCCGTCATTTCTCTGAGGAGCCCTGGTTCCCTTTTGGTGTTAAAGACCACAGTCAGGGAACTAAGTGTCTCCAGGGATGTTTTAGCTTCTAGGACATTTGAAGAAACAGAGCTGGGAAATATATACATGTATATGCCCATTATGAACACACACATTACCCACTCATGTGCACACTTACATATACATGCATGCACACTCACACAGACGTATTTTGACATTATGAGTTCCCACCGATATCTTCAAATTTAATCCATCCCTACATCGTTTTCTCTTGCCTTCCTCATTTCCACGTTTGTGAGTTCCTTCCTCCTCTGTAAAAATTCTGGCTTTCAACATCAGCACATGTTCTCATTTGCTTAATCCTGTAATACCTCTGAAATTGCTTCGCCCAAACCAGTACAGAAGCAAACACAACGAAATCAGGATTTGTTTGCAGAATTCCCCCCTCCCTTCCGCCTCCCACGTGTCACTCAAGCAAGACAATAGGGGTATAGTCAATGCCGTGTTCATAGGGCACTCGGATCAGTTCCCCTCTTCCCCTCTGATAATATTCATTTGAAATAGTTGATTTTTTTTTAGTCTGTTTTCAATTTTAGGTTTTCTTTCCCCCCCCTTCTTATCCTTTTAGATTTTATCGTTTTGCATATGTAGAAGATTTACGCGATTCCAAAAGTTAGAACTACAAAGATGTGTTCAGAGTGGTGTCTCTCCCTTCCCCTGGGTATATATCTCTTCTCTTTCTTCACTGCTCCATCTGACCTCCCCAGTCTTACAGGTAGCCAGCTTCGTTGCTTTCTGGTGTATCCCTTTCATGTTTACTTTTGTGAACAAAATGTATGTTTTCTTATTTCCCCTTCCTTCTTCTACAGAAGATAACATATTGTATTTGTTCTTTTGCACTTTGCTTTTTTCAGTTAATAATAGATGTTGGAAATTACCTCATATCGGTTCATGGAGATCTTCGTCATTCTTCATGAGCACAGTATAGAACTCCATTGTGTGCGTGTGTATGCTGTAGGTTGTTCAGCCCGTCTCCTGTGTTTGAGGTAGTCTCTCATATTTTTCAGTTATAAACAAATAACGTCGTGCATATGCATTTTCCTGTTGTTGGAGGTGGATCTTCAGGGCAAGTTCCAAAAGGATGACTGAGGAATCAAAGGGCAAATGCAGACGTGGTTTTGCTAGACGCTGCCGGAAGCCCTCACGTGCGGGCTCACGGACTGTTTTGCTTCCCCCCCGGCCACGCACGAGGGTGCTGGTTTGCCCGCAGTCTTTCCAATAGTGTATTGTAAGGTTTTGAATTTTTGCCAGCCTGATGTGACCTTGGGAATACCTTGATCTCTTCTTTAGATGTTTAATGTTATAAAGAAGACTTAAACAATGTCATGTCTAGTTTTCCTAGTTCTCCTCAAAAGGGGCACCCTGAATGACCCGCTCTGCCGTTGGCAGGGATAGAAGTCATGTCCTTGGCACATTTTTCTTGTTTGTTTGATATTACAGGAAAGGACAGAGGACCAGCGGTTGGTGAGAACATGTTAATTATTGTGCTGTCAGCTGCACCAGATTTTTAAGGTGTATTGAAATGAAAGAAGCGATGATTAATTTTCAAATACAGGATAAGAATTTTAAGTGAGTGCTTAGATTGGTGAACTTCAGTTTTCAAATGATCTACTTTCATCAGTAAAATTTTAAAAAACCTATCTACACCTATCTACAAAAACCTATCTACACCTATCTACAAAAATAACAGACAATGAACCCTGCTTTCATCATAAATGATTAAATTTTGCAAATATACTTTTCATAGTTATAAGATTGTTGCTTTTTTCTTTGTGAAAAGAAGAAAATTTGAATATGGTTACACGGTGGGTTACTTACAGGTTAAAGCTGCTGAATTTCAGTATCACATGTACAGCGTTTCTTAAAATGGAAAATAAGTCTGTTAAATTATAAACAAAGCATCATCTTGGGCATCAATGACTTTGTTTAAGAGCAAACAAAATAAGGTTTCATGATGTGTTATTTAGATATTTTAGTGCATTCGTGATTGTTTAGCTTAAATGTGCCAGAACTGTCTTTGACATCCCAAGTCACAGACATTCATTTCTTTTGGGACATGCCTTTGGGGATCATTAGTAGTAGGTACTGTGCGCGCGTGCGCGCGCACACACACACACACACACACTTTTCGAATGAGTAGTCACCCAGTTGTTGAGCAAAGAAATAAAAATCCCCTAGACTTGGGAATCTGCATTTTCAAAGAGTCCTTATGTCTCTGTTGTTAGGACAGGTCCTAAATGCACAGATATATGTCTTTATTTAAGAAAGCAATGCCAGTAGCATTAAATATTAAAATTCCTCTGTTGTCTTAGTTGATTCAGCCTCTTCTTTTTAACAAGGAGACGTGGTATGCATGAGCCAAGCCGCGCCAAAGCGAAGGCTTAGAACATTTTCTTTGTCAGACTCTGTCAGGTGTTGCCATCATGGTTTCCTCACTGTGACCTGGAAATGATTTGGTAAAGGGGGTTTTTAGGTTTTTGTCCCCTTTTCCTTCCTTATCGTATTTTTGCTATTTGGCATTGGGTTATCATTAAAGGCTGTCATTTTAATGTGATTTCTCAAAACGGAGATTGAGCTTCATCATGACTCAGGCTGAGCTCCCCAAATATTATTTTTAAGTCAAGGGAGTTTCTGCCGCATGATTAATTAATAATCATTCTCTGTGTGTATGTATGATACAGGATTTGAAACTTCTCAGGTCCTAAGGAAATTTATCCACAATTTTAGATAAAAACCAATGGGTGTTAAAGAAGAAAATATAAAATAATGTTTAAACCTGTATTCGGAAGAGAGAATCCTTCCTCTCCGGGAGGAAGTATGGGTCTCGGATTATGTGGAGGGGACCCTCCTCTTTGCGTGTAGGTGCCCCTTCCCTGGGAATGTGGTCTGATGGAAGACAGAACAAGCTGTCGCCTTCAGTGTCTTCCTGACCTTCTCATAATCATCAGGGTCTGTATTGGACTTCTGTTTCTTGTGTAAGTAGGAGTGACCTAGCAGCCAGGATGGACAAAGGGGACGGGGGTGCCAGTGTAACTAAAATTTGTCTGCCTAGTGAGCAGGCATTGGGTGGCGGGGGAGATTAGAAAAGAGGGAGTGGACAGGAGCCACGAGGGGGGCCCAGAAGAGTCAGGCTCCAGTGCTGGAGAAAAAAGAGCTCGTGAAGGGAGAAGGACAGAGTTGCAGGTGATTAAAAGGAGACTAAACGCAGGGTGTTTAATACTCAGTTTTAAATCGTTGGTGTTGCTGTTATAAAATCTTCATCACCCCAAACTCTCGGCCAAGTCTGGTTTACACACTGGGGACTCGGAAGGCCTTTCAGTTCAGCCCGTAAAGGGGGACCGTGTGCTGTGCCCGTGTCGGGATGGAACAGGGATGGTTCAGCGAGAGAGGAAGGTGTTTCCGAGGACCACTCGAATAAGAAAAAGCAGAGGCTGGCTGTTCAGCTGCGACTGTTTTATATCTATATTTTTTTTTCTGTAGAAGTCATGATATCATAGAGACCTTAGAATTTTATTGCTGTTGCAAATGGTATCTTTTTCTAGTTATATGAATTAATTGGTGGTTGTAGACGTGTTAGAATATTTTTGCTTTAACTTTTATTTTGGGTGCTTAATTATTGTTTTGCAGACTTCCTGAGTTGGACACGTAGATCAGTGTTTCCATCCTACTTTTTTCTTAGCATACTTTCCTAAACTTTTAAGATAGGTGTCGATCATGTCGAGAGGTATTAACAGTGGGAGATATTTCTTTCCTTTGCATCATTTTTGCTTTCGATGTAACCGGAATTTCGGGTTCTCAGAATTCCTTAGTGGAACGTGACATTTTTGTTTTAAGTGATAAGACATCACTTAATGGAAGATAATAAACAAAAAATCCCTGGTTTTTAGGGTTCTTGTACAAATATCTGAGATATATTATTAAGTGTAAATTTACTATGCGAAGTGGAGTTAGAACAGGTTACCACCGATGAGGTACCCCCCATGAGTGGAGAGCTGCACCCGTACAGGGCATCGTCTCATTGGTGTAGACGGCAAGATGGTGTGGCTGGTCTGGGAACAGCTTCTCCTGCCTTTTTATCAGTGTAGAGAGAACAAATACATTCAGAGGAGCAGGAAAAAATTTAGTTGTAAACAACAGGAATTTTGTTTATTGTCACCAAAATAGTTCATTAAATGAGATAGTAGGTTTCAAAATTAGACTGGAAGAGCTTTGTCGTTTCTTCATTGCCCATTTTCATTTGGAAGAGAAAACTTATTATTTTGGAGGTTTAAAGTCATATTCGATTGTGCTCCTCTGTTAAAACTAGGAAATCATAGAGGTGGTTTGTATAGTGGATTTACAACTTTTGAATCTATTTCTAAAAATAAACAAGATTAACTTGTCATAGCGCTTTGATGTATTTGACAAAACATGAGGATTATGTGTCTCTTTACCCCCAACATTTTGATCGTTGTTTATCTAACACTTGAGTAACGATCACCAGTTCATATATATTAATTTGATGGTTTAATGTCAACCCGTGCCAGTCAGAGTTTGCATTATGTACTAAAGTTCCTTTCATAAACCCTGAAGGTTTTGATAAATTACTGTTTGATTGATCATAATGTCATTTTGACCGGAGCACTCTTTCAGAGTTAAATGAGCTTGGTAGTTTATTAAATGTCATGCAGACTTTAAATCCAGGATAAATTTAGCTGTTGATTCTTTTTACTCCAGTAATTAGTGATTCTGTCAATGGAAAAAAGCGTAGATAGTGGCTGATAACAGTTTCGTGTTTACAGAGATTTGAACCGAGTCTTTAACATATTTCTTCTAGGTTGTTGATTATATCCTGCCGCCCTTGGTCTCCCTAGTTCGAAGCCAAAATGGTAAGTGACCATATCGATGAGAATTCCATCAGTCACATGTCCTGTGTTCATTCTGCCTCCGTGTAGTCACATTCTTGGTGGTGTTTTCCTTTCCAGTGGAGTGGAGACTCTTCAGCTTGCGGCTGCTCTCAGAAACCACGTCTCTGCTTGTGCACCAGGAGGCCAGTGTCGATTCTGACAGCGACCTTCTGGCTCTCATTAGAGATGTCTTACTTCCCCAGTAAGTACCGTGCACTGCACTCACACACACAACTGTGGGATGTCCAGGAAGCCGCTGTCAGACTCGGTCCATCGATGGCGCTGGGCGTCTCGAGGTCCTTGTATTCATCATGTCCATGTGCTTACGTACTTGCTGTAAAAGAGGTCAAGAAACAGAGGCAGTGACCACTACACTGCGTGTGACTCAGGAGAATCGCAGTCCATCTTCAAAAATATCCATGTAGAGCTTTTTTTTTGTTTTCCGCAAGACACATGAATCTGAGATTATGCCAAGTTAAAGGTGTTCATGGCTCGAGGGGTGAGAATCATTATTCAAGGTCAACATTACAAGACTATTGGTAGATAAAATTGTATCTTTTCCTGGTCCTACTCAGAAATGATAGAAATGGAAAGAAATCTTCCTTCTCCCCAAACTATTGGAGTGGAAATTAAGTTTAGTTGAAAACAAGATTTTGTCTGCCTGCTTGCCTGCCTTCCTTCCTTCCTTCCTTCCTTCCTTCCTTCCTTCCTTCCTTCCTTCCTTCCTTCCTTCCTTCCTTCCTTCCTTCCTTCCTTCCTTCCTTCCTTCCTTCCTTCCTTTCTTTCTTTCTTTCTTTCTTTCTTTCTTTCTTTCTTTCGGTGAGGTGATGGTGGAACAAGTAACTAATGAACAGAAAGAGGTTATCTTTTCCTTCTTATTCCATTGCTCACATAGCACACACGCAATGGGGCGACCGTGGAGAGCTAACCTCATGTTTTTTTGGACAGTTACATGCTGTACAGGCTTGTGGCCAGGAGAGTAGGCCATCCCATATAGCCCAAGTGTGTAGTAGGCTAGACCACCCAGGTTCGTGGACGTGCACTCTGTGATGTTCGCACAATGACGAAATCGCCTAGCGACGCATTTCTTAGAACGCATCCCCGTCGTTATGTGGCGCCTGAGTGTGTATAAGTGTGAGTGTGTGGTTTGCACTTATGTGGGTACATATAAGAATCTTGTGTCATGGGATTAATTAATGCTTTCAAGGCCATCTTATACTTGTGTTTATATACAATTATATGTATCATTCTGACAAGGAGATGCCTAAAAGTGTAGTTTTCGTACAAATATGATTTTTAAAAGATGTGCTTTGTATATCCGCCACCTAACAACTTGTGGAGAAGCATTCTCAGGACCTGAGATGTCCTCCCCCAAAAGAGACAGGATTTCCTCCAATAGGACTTCACAGTTTAGTAAGAGCTTGTTAACATGGAATTTGAAATAAAATTTCTTCATATCTGAAGTTTGCCCACATTTGGAACTGTTCGTAGAATAAAAAGCATTAAATCTATATAATTTAGTGCTTCTGTTTTATTCATTTGAGCTGGAATAAATAAAATGTATTTCCCTTAATGTACATCTTTACATTTTCTAGACATGAGGAATTAAAGAGGAAAATACAAAGGCAAACCGCATGGCAAGTTGAGAACAAAAGTAATGTGGATGAGTTTAGGTTTTGGTTAAGCAACCTGAAGTGCACTTTGGATCATGGGATGTGGTGTGAGATGCTTTCAAAGCTCCTGCACCGATTTTGATGTGAAGTACAGGTCTGGACTCCGCGTTTCATTTCCCAAGCCTCAGTTTCCTCGTCTGTAGAATGGGGATAATATTACCTAACTCAGAAGATGCTTGTGAGGATTAAATGGGATACGTCTTGCAAAACATTTAGTACAGCGTGCGGGACATAGTACACTCTCGACAATGTTTAGTACTACTGCTATTATTATTAGGTCTCTCATTATAATCTCTTTTATTATCCTTTAAAGCGAAGAGTGTAATGGTGTGATAATAGTAATCGTACATACGTCATGGGAGCGAAGTGGCCGTCAAATACATAATGCTGGGTGTGCATACCCGGCATGCGCAGTGAGGGCTCAATAAGTGTGATGTGAAATTTTTTAAAAATGAAAAAAATAAGTAAAGCCTTCCTTTAACTTTAACTCTGGAAAACTAGAGACCCTGGCCAGGAGTTTACTCTTTGAAGATAATTCTTGATAATTATAAGTTTTAGAATCACTAATAATGGAAAACTCATGTTCTCCATTGAGTATGTAAATATAATGGCTGAAAATCATGAAGTTTCTGGAGTTTCTAGGAACTACGTGGCATCTGCCTCAGTCTGGCAGATGCACAGTTCCCCCTGATCCACAGGGGCTGAGTTCCATGACCCCCAGTGGGGGCCTGACACTGAGGGGAGCCCCGAACCCTAACCCGCTTCTTCAGCTCTGCCAGAAATGTGGCGGCAGCTTCTTCATTGGCAGATGCAGCCTCTTCAGTGATTTCTCTCTTTTTCAGGCCAAACATGCTCCTGTATCTGTATAACCATCCATACGCGCAGTAAATGACTTGGTGCCACTCGTCCCAGGGGACCCCTTGCTGAAGTCTTTGTATAAAATCAGTGCTTTCCGGTGTAGCACGTTGCCGTCAATCGGAACACGATTTCTGTTCGTGTCTTCCGCCCACAAAGTTACGCCTTTTCCATCTTAACCAAGCACTTACCGTTCACTGTGGCTGTGACTTCTGCAGTTTGAGGTGTGGGAGCAAAAACTAGCACACATTTCTTTTTTTTTCCTTCTTCACAATTTCACAGAAGATGTGTCCTCACCATAGATCTTAGTGGCCTCAGCATGTAATTTTTTTCTTTCCTTATTAAGTTGAGAACTTCCACCTTTTTTTTTTTTTTCTTTTCACTTGAAGGAAGCACTTCGTGGCTTCTCTTTTGCATGTCTGAATTGCTAGCATCACTACTCTTGTGCTTTGGGGCCATTATTAAGTCAAATAAGGGTGACTCGAGCAGAGGCACTGCAATGCTGTGACAGGTGATCTAATAACCGAGATGGCTACTCAGCGACTAATAGATGAGTAGCTTGTACTGTATGGAGATGCTGGACTAAGGGATGATTCACGTCCCAAGTGGAATGGAGCAGGACCAAGTGAGATTTCGTTATGCTGCTCCAGAACGGTGCGCTACTTAAAACTCATGAATCATTTCTGGAATTTTTCACTTAGTATTTTCAGGCTGCTGTCGGCCGCTGTAACAGAAACCTTGGAAAGCAAATCTGTGTGTGTGTGTGGGGGGGGGGGACTTCTGTAGACATATTAATGTCAGTACTTTTAAATTTGTTAAATTTCAATCCTTTTTTGATCTTAATACCTTGGGATAAAGACAAAGTGACCGTCTTTTCGTGGCTCCCCAGTTTTCACACAAAAGTGTTGTATATCAAGTGTATTTTGTTTGTAAACAGTAACCACAACTCTAACTTGGAAAATAATTATTTGCTCACGTAAATGAGAAGTCCGAGACTTGTGCTGGCATCAAATGTAGCTGGATTCTGGGGTTTGAGTTTCTTTCTGCAGAACTAAGTGTATGTGTCTTTCTCTCCATCTCTCTACTCTGCCTGCATCTGTGTGGCTTTGTTCTCAGGTTCTTCCTTGTTGGTAGTTCAATTGCTCTTGAGTGATGATCCTAGAGAAACAGTGGATGTCTTTTCTAATAGCTCTGGAAAATTTTTCAGGAAGGATAATAATTTAATCTTCTTAAAGACCATTTAATACCTGTGTTCCAGGTGCTTATCAGAACCGTTGTGTGATATGAATGAAAACTCTAAGAATAAATGTCTTACAGTTGTATGAATAAATATCTTATAAATATTAGTTATGGTTCTCAGAGAAACACAACCAGTAGGGTGCATATATTTATTATTAGGAATTGACTGTCTTGATTATGGCGGCTGAGAATTCCTAACATCTGCAGTCCACAAGCCGGAGACTCAGGAGAGCCGATGGTATGGTTCTAGTTTGAGTTCTAAAGCCTGAGACCCAGGAGAGCTGATGTTGTAAGTACTGGAAAGATGACAGGCTAGAGACCCAAGAAGAGAGGATGTTTCAGTTCAAGTCCAAAGGCAGCAAAAGATCAGTGTCCCTCAGCTCAAAGCGTTCTGGGAAGGGGAAGTTCCCTCTTACTCAGTCTTTTTGTTTTATTTAGATCTCCAATTTACTTGGTAAAGGCCACCCACAGTAGGGAGAGCAGTCTCCGTTACTCAGTCTGCTGAGTCATTAATCTCATTCATCCAGAAACAGCCTTAAAGAAACACCCAGAATAATGAATGACCAAATGTCTGGGTATTCTGTGGCCCAGTCAAGTCCACACATAAAATTAACTGTTACCACACCTACCATAGAAATCATGAATGACTTGCTCACTCTATAAATTATGAATAATTATCAAAGACCCATTACTTCTAATGTACATGCCTTGCATTCTAAAGAAATGAACTTTAGTCACAAGTACTTGTTTAGTGCCTTTTGTATGTGGAGGGTTATAATACCATTTGGAGAGAGGTGGTTTTCAAGTTAGACTTCGAAACCTGGATATGATTGGGGAGAAGAGGAATGGACCTTCCGGGGTCGGCAGAGGTGTGGGAGAGGCAGGGTGGTGGGCGGTCAGCAGACCAGCTCCTCCCCAGCAGGTATCTGCACGGGAGAGTTAAGTGCAATGAACTTGGGAGAGAATGTTTTCTAGCTTCATCCCGTTTATCCCGCCGATACTGATTGAATACATCGTATTTCACTGGCGTATTTCTAGTTGCTTAGAGTGTAATAATGACCGAGATAGGCACAGCCTCTGCTTTTATGGGATGTACTTGTCTGGGTGGAGCCAAATATTGTAGAAATTAATAATTTTTCTTTCACCGAAGAAGCTTATAAGTTATGAAACCAGCCTCCTTAAACTGTAGGCCCACTCGACGTTCATAAACCACCAAGGAACACATCGTCTTTCTGAAGCATTCTGTGTGCTCACTATTTCTTTGCTTTCGGGTTTCACAATGTACTCATTCATTTAACATTCTAAAGCCCAGGGTTTCTCAACATTATATGACCTTAGGACACTAGTTCCCGTGGAGCCCTAACGCTCCTTTGATCGCAGTTTTGAAATACTCAAGGGCGTTTATTCCCAGTAATGTCAGGAGTGAGGAAAGGATGCTCCCCATCGAATCTTTAACATTGGATTATAAGTATTAAGTAATGTAATTCAAGAAAATTAAACCCTAAATATTCTATTCGTTTTCTATTGACACATAACAAATTAATGTGAAGTGAGTCGCTTAAATCATCTGCTTATTAGGTCACGCTCTGTAGCTTGGAAACCTGACACGGTGTGACGTGGTTCTTTGCTCAGGATCTTACGCTGCTGAAATCAGGTGTCCGTCTGCTGGGATGGTCTGGGCAGAATCTGCGTCTGAGCTCATTCAGGTTGCTGGCAGAACGGTTTCTCGCAATTTGTGTTTCTTAGGGCCGCTGTAACAAATGACCACACACTGACCGGCTTAAAACAGCAGATTTGTTCTTTCACGGTTCAGGAGGCCAGGAGAACGACATCGAGGCTCAGCGGGGCCGGTCCTCATGGAGACTGAGGTGGAACCCACGCCTTTCTCCGAGCCCCTGACGGCGGCCCGCGGTCCTTGCTTCACGGCACTGTCGCCCCCTTCTGCGCCTCTGTCTTCAGATGGCCTTCTCTCCTGCGTGTCTGTCTCAACTCTGCCTCTGTCATTCCCTGAAATCAGGACGATCTTACCTCAAGATCCTGAACTATATTCTCAAAGACCGTTTTTTCAAGTAAGGTCACATTCACAGGTCCTGGGGTTTAGGGCTTAGATGTGTCGCTGCGGGGACCATCATTCCCCCCAGGTACACAGTTGTAGCACCACAGTCCTTGTTTCTGGGCTGCCTTACGTTCCTTAAGGAGCCCGCATTTCCTTTCACGTAGCCCCTCTGTCTTCAAATGAGCAGCAGGTGGTCAAACGATCCTCGTATTCACAATGTCTCTGACTTCCTCTTCCGCTACGGCCTTGAGAAAAGTCTCTGCTCATTAAGCTGGTGTTACCGGCCATTGGTAATCTGGGTTTCGTGATTAGAATATGTTTGCGTTCAAATCTTGGCCTTGCTATTGACTTAACGTGTGGGTCCTCACTTTCTTCTTCTCCCCTTCCTTCTTTCAGTTCTTCCTCCTTTCCTCAAGACAGTTGGATGCCAGTAACATAACCAAGTTATCTGTATGACGAATGAGAAAAGGTTTATTTTTTTTCTTGGAAGAAAAATAACCACACATCCTCAGAAAATTAGCAGATCTTTTTTTTTTTTTTCCCAGCAGAGAGACAGGATTTAATTTTAAAAGTTCATGCAGAAGAGAAGAGGAAATATTTAATGGAACTTAAGCCCAGAATGACCTTATTAATTAAAATTGGCACCTTTCAGAAGTTTAATATCAAAGTAATTATCAATGAAATCTTAGTACTGAAAGTAGTCTTTTGCTGACTGTTTGAACATATTTTTTTTTCCTGAGACTTGTTACATAAGGTGAGGGCATTTTTCTTTCAATCTTTAGCTGTAAATGGGACTAGATCCTTTGCTCAGGAAAATACACCATTGCAATTCTTGGGGAAGAGGAAATATTAGAATTCGTACTAATGTAAATAACGTAATTTGTGCTACATGGTGGGATTTGTGTAAATGAGGTTTAAGCCCTTCCTTTTTTTCTTTCTCTCTTCTTTTTTTATCTCTTAGTTAATTCGTTTGATAAGTATAAGTCGAGTGCCTGCCACGTGCCTGGCACTGGGTCACTGTGCTGAGGAAGATTGAATCCCTGCCCCTCAGCGCACTTACATTCCGACGGGGAGACTGAGAGCAAACACATAGACATATAGGGTGATTTCAACTAATCGTGGCTGCTGTGAAGAAAAATAAAACATAAAACAGTGTGAAGGGGCGGAGGATGGGAGTGGGAGCGAGGGAGGGGCTGTGGTGGGCGGGACAGTCAGGAAGGCTTTCCACGATGCAGCACGCCATGGGAATAATTCGCTGAAAGCTTTGCATTGTAAAGAGATCATCCTGATAGAAATGTGCTAATGATTTTTTTCCTGACAATATGGCATTCAGCATTTCTCTCTGGGGAAAATGGACGCCGCCTTTCTTTTCTTTCTTTCTTTTTTCTAATTTTTATTTTTAATTCTTTTGTGACCTGCCTAATTATCAGGGCCACAGTGACTTCATAAATTGCTAAGGCTTCATTCTTCAGAACCTGAGAAAGGTTCTTACAAATTCCTTACAAATTAAAATTGTTTTACCCTTCAGATGACAATACACCATAGAGTTATCTGTCTGTCTTTGGATTAATGGCCAGCAAAAGTTAACGTTTTCTATGCCGGTGGTTCCAGGGACAGTCAGATGGTTCTGTGTGGCATCTTTGTCTCCCTTAATTGCAGGTGTTCTATATAAAAATAGGCGTGAACTTGGTCGTCTTTGATGAGAATCAGAATAGAAAGGAATATTTCATTTTTCGTCTTTCCTTAGATGATTCTTTTGCAGATAAAATTTAATTCACAAATATTTTTGCGTCAGAAAGCATCATGTGTTTTGCTTTTTCCTGCTACGTCATCCTGTTGTGTTTAAGTGTGTACCTGAATTGGTGCCTTTAGGTAAAGTGCTTTTTCCCCTCTTTGAGGGTACAACCTATGGGAATCGAAATTGGAATAACTTGGGAGTTTTATAAGGGTAAATATTCTTTCATCCCTCTGAATCAGGATAACTCTAGCACTCTGGTTCTTTGGATATTTTACAGACTTCGAGTGTTGAATTTTTGAAGTCATTTCTTTTAGCTTTTCAGGCCTCTATAATGAAAATTTGCTATTAATTTTACTGAAGAGTCCAGAAGACATGATGACTTAAGTCTGAGATGAAATTTAACACTTACTTTGAAGTCATACCTATCTTTCTGTTACTTAAAGTGTCTGTCTGTCTGTCTTCCCACCCATCTTTCTATTTCTCTGTTTACCTTTGTATCCATTTAACTACTGATGTACTTAGATCTATGCACTCAGGCAAGACAACAGTGTCATATAGAATTCAGGTCACATAAAATCACAAGTCAGCAAAGTTCTCAAGATATCAACTATTTATTTGATTGGTTACCAACTCTCTTTTTATAAAATTTTGGAGTCAACTAAAGATATTACCTAGTTAAAAATTTGGGGAAGACTCTACAGAAAATGCCCCAAAGAGTCAATTATCTATTTGCCCCTTTGGTATAGAGCTGTCCAGGGGAAGGTCCTCAGCCTTCCCCAAAGGTAGCTTTCACGTCCACGCTTTCGCTCTCTGGTAGCCCTCTCTTTAACCCCACACATCTCCATCCTCTAAGCTCTTTAAGCCTCGGCTCCGTCTTGCACTCTGTTAAGTGTGCATTTGATCACACTGCCCTTCTCACACCGTTCCCTTGCTCAGAAACCTTTACGTGTGTAGGTTGTAGAAAATCACATTAACAGTACTCAACCATTCATGCAAGACTCTCGTGTTTTGTCTCTCGCCTACCATTTCATGTTAGCATCGGCCTTACGCTTTCTTCATTCCTGCTGGTGAGGTTTACTTAGAAAGATTCTGAAATTTCCCCCTTGGAACCTGCCTATTCCTGGACAGCATGCTGTGGACATCTACATCTGTATTTAGCGCCATTTTATTGACTGTATTGTTATCTACGTATCTACCTCACATTTACAAATGCGCTAAAAATCATGTAAATGATTCCCAGTTTTTGATCACCTAGGATTTTTGTCTGTGTGTTTTACCCTTATATGTACTGCTACAGAGACCATTTTTGGGGCTGCAATTTTGGGTGCATACTTATTCCTTTTGTTGAATGTCTAGGGGTAGAATCATTATGTTAAAAATCGTACATTTTAAGGGCTTTTGATATGTTTTGGCAATTTTTTTTTCAAAGATAGCAAACAGTTTATACTACCAGCTTCCATTTATGAAACCGCCTGTTTAAATAAACTTGTCGACTCTAACTCGCGTTTCTTCAGATATTAATTCAGTTGATCATTTCTATTTCCCATGCTTTTTGGCTGTCGATATTCTTCTTTAGGTGGGTATTGTCCTTTTTTTAGTGGAATGTTTATCGGTTTGCAATAGTTCTTTATGTATTAAGAATATTAGTTCTTTGTTTTACCAACAGTCTGCAAACAATTTTTCTCTCATTTGATTTGTTAATGGTAGTTTTACCATTGAGAAATATTTAAGACTTAAAAACTTAAAGCCGCAAATATTTTTTTGATTACTTTCTCATTTGTTGTCATGCTATAGAGGCCTTCTCACCCAAGATTTTGTGAATATTTACTCATTTTATTTAAATATCCTAATGTGAAAATATTTTGCTTAAATTTTTAAGCTATTGGTGTTACGTTCTCATAAGATGTGGCCCGAGCATTACTGTTTCTTGTCCAGTGATGTGTTGCCTTTCTTTCTTTTTTATTTATGTGTATGTTCTTGACAGCCCCCTTCCCCATACTTAATAATTCTTCTGGTTTTATAAAGTACTTCAGTTTTTCATTTAGCGTCTTCCTCATCGTATTTCCCCCTAAAGTTTCTCGGATATTCTGGAATCACACTTTTCCTTCCAAATTCTCAGAGCATACTCCATTGGGATGTGAAATGCATCTGTGGCTTAATCCTAGCTGAGGGGACTTTTTAATGATACTCTACTTCCCCCTTTCCCCAGCAAAATAGGCACTTGGGTCTACGTGGCCAATTCCATGGTGACATCCCCAGAATAGCTTCTCACAGTAATCCACAGTTATTTAATTAGCCTATTCCAGTTTTCTGCCAGCCTACCCAACTGGCCACTGGTTACTCAAGACACTGGACAAGATGGGGAAGACTCCACCTCCTGGGTCCCTGAATATGTGATATTTAGACATGTTTCTTCCTTTGGGATAGATGTGAATTCGGGACTGGCCTTTCCTGCCTGGGGTCCAGCTGTTTGGGACCTGGCAGAGGCTCTGTATGTGGGGAGGATCCCAGAGGTAGAAGAGTAGGGTCTCGGGGCGTTACCTGGACACTCCTGTATTGATCACAATCTTGATGTGTGGCCAGCCTCAGGGCTCAGAAAGCTGCCGTGCAGCCCATGTCTGTCAAAATGGGCTGACTCCTTGCTGGTCACACGCCTCGAAGGGGTCTGAGCTTTTTCTGCCGAGTGGCATTCAGAAGAGCACAAGATCCAATTACTATTAATTTAGTTGCTTTATCTCTCTTTAGAAGAGAAACTCAATAAATCTCAGCATTCTTTCGGCTACTTCTGGCTGACTATTGTAAACCTATCTTTGGTCAAACTAACATACATTTAAATATATTCAATATTTGTATTCTAAAGTTATCCACTATGAATTTTATCTTCCTTTTCCGTAAGGAGAAACATATTCTTGTTAAGTCTGTTTTAAAAGATATTTTTTCAGTTCTGTTGAGATTGTTTTCTCTAGCATATTTCTCACTCATTGGCCATATTTTCTTTTGTACTTTCCATACAAGCATGCGAGTATGGAGATCACGTGGGAAGCTTTTTAAAATTCCTGGGCTCGTGGTTCTTTCTTCATGATTCAGCTAAGTCTGGGAGTAGGGGCAGAGGGAGCTGGTTATCTGGGGTATGTGAGTGACTCATCAGAAGTTTCTCATCCTCACTTCAATTGAAATTCTCTGGCTGACAATTTCTAAATAAGTGGTGAGCAGTAGAAGAGCACATCCTTCTTGTATCTCTTATAAATGCCTCACTTTAAAGTCAACAGAGCCTCAGTTTCCCTATTAAGGATGTGTATCCTGAAAGATTAACTCAACAAGTGTGGGGTGTTCTCACTCTGAACTTTACAAAGAAACTGGCCCCTGATCACCTGCTGGGAGATAACTTCAGTCTTTGGAATGTCCTGCCCAATAAGAGAGTCACTACATGCCTGGGGCCTTACGTCATGCCAGATAATTCACACTAACAATGTAAATTATGGTCAGGACCTGGGACCACACCATATCCACTTGACCTCTAGAGAGGCTGGAGACTGAGGAAGTCATGTTACCCACACGGGCACTGCATGCCTATGTATGTGACTGACCCCCGCAAGACCCTGGAGACCAGTGCTCCAGTGAGTTGAGTCTCCCTGGCTGGCGGGAATCCACATTTGTTGTCACACACCGTTGCTGGGAGGATTAAGCCCTGTGCACACCGCTCCACTGGGGGAGGACAACTGGAAGCTTGCGCCGGGTCCTGCTGGACTCTGCCCTCTTCCTTTCGCTTTTGCTGATTCTAATCAGTATCCTTGCACTGTAATTGATGATAATTGGGAATGAAATGGCTTTTCTGAGTTAAAGCAAATTCTTGAACCAGAGGGTCGTCTTGGGTCCCCTCACCTTAGGATGGTAAGAGCTTTTTATAAGATGATAAAACTCTCTAGTATGCCAAGAGTTTTTCCTTTTTTTTTTTTTTTTTAAATATTTGAATTGGATGTTAAATTTTACAAATACGTTTTACTCATTCTAAAGATGTCTCCTTGATTTTTGTTTTGTTCATATGATAAAACATTGTTTTCCTAAATGTGATTTTTTTCTTTCTTAAAATTAATTACTCTTGATTGTGTTATATATTTAAACATATCATTCTCTTTATCAATATTTAATGATTTTGTTATGAATGATTTGGCGTTTTATCTTTTGCCTTGTCATACACGGGCAAATCTTTTAATCGCTATAATTTAAAAATATTTTCTAAGAAGATGTCCTAAAATATGGAGCTTCCCACCTCCTTAAACAGAGCGCTCTACCCAGTTTAACATTTATTGACTCGCTACCCCCAGTTTGAACATTACGGTGTGTAATGGGCCCTCTGGTCCCATTGAGGTATGAACAGCCTCTTTATGCTACATGCTCCCCCGACTGCTCTCTGTTTGGAGTTCCTGGCTGTGCTTTCCTTTGTTTTTCCTATGCTTTCAGGTCCCACTTCTTGTAACTCTCAGGTTGCCTTTCAGTAATCGTCCCTCTCCTGCCAGTTACTTGGCTTGTCTATAATGGCTGTGGGCTTAGAGACTGCATAATTAAGCTTGTTATATAATGATTTCCAAAACGAGAGTAAATAAGCTCGGAATAAGAGCCTGGGGCCCTATTCTCTAGATGAAAAGCATCTGCTTCGTGTCATGGATTTTTAAATAAACATTTTGGATTTGCTGGAGATATTTTTCTCCCTCCTTAGTGGTTGGTTGTTCCAGATAGTTAAGTCATAAAGTTGATTGGTTAGTTTGTTCATCTGTCCATCTGACCTTCCTTCCTTCCTTCCTTCCTTCCTTCCTTCCTTCCTTCCTTCCTTCCACCCACCCACCCACCTGACACTTGAGCATCTGCATGGTGCTCTATACTGGGTAGCTGAACCCAAACAGGCAAGACACCATACATAAAGCAGCCTCTGCATAGCACGTAACATGGGAGCGTCGTCTGAACACGCTGTGGAAACTCGATAAAGACCTTTTGAGTTTTCTTTTCTCTGGTAATTCCGTTTCAGATCGTAAAGTTTTAATAAGAAGAGAGCTGTTCAGACAAGAGTTAACATAGCAGGCCTGAGGCTGCTACCCCGAGAAAGATCTGCTTGAAAGGATGGCCCCTGGCCGGCATCTTCGGACTTGGCCCTGGGAGAGTTCTGAGCGTTGAACTGCTGAGGGTAGTTGATGGTGCCTGGACTGTTCGTGCAAACAGCATGGTCTATGCTGAACCCCCGCCTTCCTTCTGGGAGTCTGGGATTCTGATGCTTGTTAGACAGAGGTGGCCTACGTGCCAGCCGCAAATAACCTTGGTCGCTTGAGACTCCCATGGGCTTCGTTGGGCAGAAACCACACGCACATGCTGCATGTTTGTGGCTGGGGGAGACAGTGTGCTCTGTGTCACCCCTCACGGGAGGGAGAGGGCCTGGAGAGGCCTGCACACAGGGTCCCCCGGACCCCGCCTGGGTCCTCCTCCCGTGTGATTCGGTTGTGGGTTGCCGCCACGCAGTAGTCTCCCATTATTTGCGGTTTCACCTCCCAGAGTTTCAGTAACCCACGGTCAACCGCAGTCTGAAAACATCAAATGGAAGATTCCAGAAATAAACAATTCGTATGTTTTAAATTGCATGCCATTCTGACTAGCCTGGTGAAATCTTGCACTGTCTCCCCGGGATGTGACTCACCCTTTGTCCAGAGTGTCCAGAGTGTCCACTCTGTATATGCTAATGGCCTGTTAATCACTTAGTAGCTGTCTGGGTCATCAGGTTGACTGTCGCTGTGTCGCAGTGCTCATGTTCAAGGGACCCTGATTTTACTTAACAGTGGCCCCAGAGCGTGAGGGGAGTGGCCCTGGCAATTCCGACACGCTAGGGAGAAGCCGTAAACTGTACACCAGCGAAGGAGAATCATCGTGTCCATGGACTAGCCGTGGTTTCAGGCATCCCCAGGGGGTTTTGGAACCTGCCCCCTTGGATAAGGGAGAGGGCTCTTGTACTAAATCTGCATGGCGAGTGTGACCATATGCGAGTCTTGTGATTCCTCTAGCAAAGCTCTGAATGTGAGGGTCGCATTGGGGACCCCTGGCACAAATTCCTGATGTTTACTGGTTTCCTACTACGTATGCAGCTCAGTCCTAATCACGTAACGTGGGTGGTCTCATTACCTCTGCCCAACAGTGATATTCTCTGTGGTAGGTCATCGCCGTTGGCAAGTGCAGATCAGATCCTAGAGCTCATACATTTATTTCAGGATCTTTTTTTTTTTTCTTCAAGTTGTTTGCACCTTAAGGTATATTGTTTCTGTCATTCAGAGGAGAGTTTAAGTGCAGAAAAACCTCTGAGTATTTTTCTTTAATCACTTCATCGTTTCAGGTACGAGCACATCCTCACGGAGCCTGACCCGGTACCAGCGTATGCTCTGAAACTGTTGGTTGCGATGACTGAGCACAACCCAACTTTTACCAGGTACTGTAACTTTTCAAATTTCTTTTTCTTGTTTCTCATCTGAAGTGGATTTTATGTGTTATGAAAATGTTAAAGGTGATGAAATTCTAAAATGTTTACATTTGAGTTACCAGAGGTAAACTTTCCATGGTCTATGGTTTGTAAGATCTGTCATTTGTGTTGTATTTTTTCCCCCTTATTGGAATTTCCATCCTCTGTTATCCTTGATGCTTTAAAATTATAAATTCTTTAAAGAGAAGAAAACTAACACTTAAAAAATGCCAATCGTCGCCTCATGTTTTACCGAACAGTTTATTACATCTCTGTTTATTACTTTCTACCGTTGTATTTAGTGGACACACTTTTATTAAGTAGTGGAGAGCTTTTGCCTTTATTGAAGATACTACGTGGACAGTGCCAACATTTTTAGAACTAGTTGCTAGGATAGTGGCAACTGCTTTCAGTCTTGCAAAGAAGGGGTTTGTGAGGAGGGCACCCAGGTCTGTAGAGGGGAAGAGATGAGAAACCCCCCCTTACTTTCAAACAGGAAAACTGGTTTGAGTTTTGTAGGTAACATCAGAGGACCTTTGGGTTCGGATCCACCCATAGGCACTGCGCACCTCTAGAGTCACCAGTTGGCCTTTAGTGGGGAACGAAATCACACAGTTCCAGTCACCCGATTTCATCTGGTCTGCTGACCTACCACAAAAGTACTGCAGAGTGACGAGCCATCATCACTAGTGAACAAGAAAGGCTCTTCGTAGGGAGAATCCATATTGGGCGAAAGCCTGACCCAAACAGCGTTCCCAGTGGGTGTGCCAGGGCGCAGGGCTGCCGCGGTGCCCTCGGCCTTTGGGTCGCCTGCGGTGCTGGGTGGTGGCAGCTCTCAGGCCCGTCTCCTTCCGCGGCGAGCAGCGTGCATCCCGGGGGGCAGCACGTGCTCTCGGCGCCATGTTGCATGAAGATTTCCACCTGGGCAATGAATTTTTTGTTTTTTATTTCTATGTTTTTAAATTTATTTTTTGTGGTGACATTGGTTAACGAAATCCGATAAGTTTCAGCTGTACATTTTAACAGTAAGGCATATGTATATTTACAGTGCGTGTTCGCCTCCCATAGTTAGATTTCTTTCCGTCATCACATATGTGACCTCCTTTACCCCATCTGCCTCCCACCACCCGCTGCCCTCTGGTAACCACTAGTCTATAGTCCATGTCCGTGAGTCTCTGTTTGTTTGTTGCTTTTAGGTTTATATCCCACATGTAAGTGATATCATGTGGTTTTCAACTTTGTCTGGCTTGTTTCACTTAGCATGGTTATCTTGAGGTCCATCCATGTTGTTGCAAATGGCAGTATTTCATCTCTTCTTATGGCTGAGTAATATTCCATTATATGTATGTACCACAGCTTCTTTAGCCGATCATCTATCGTAGGACATTTCAGTTGCTTCCATGTCCTGGCCACCATGAATAAATGCTACTCTGAACATTGGTTATGTTTTTGCGTATGTTTTCAAGTCTTTGGGATAAATACCCAGCAGAGGGATTGCTGGATAGTATGGTAAATCTATTCTAAGTTTTTTGAGGACCCTCTGTACTCTTTTCCATAGTGGCTGTACCAACTCGCAGTCCCACCAGCAGTGTATGAGGGTTCCTTTTTCTCCACATCCTCTCCAACATTTGTTGTTACTTGTCTTGTGGATTACAACCATTCTAACAGGTGTGACAATTAATTTTTTAAATGAGAAAAATCCCTCCAGAACTAAATTATGATCTAGCTGTAATATACAATACTGTGCAACAGTTCGAAAGGACAAGATAAGTTTTGAGCACAGAGATATCCAAAGAATTTTGTTAAATGAAATGAATTATTCCACAACCCCCCATTTACCACCTTCTTTGCCATAGTAGGGTCTCTTTCTGAATTCACTGTTTTGTTCTTTGTGCCCTTTTTCATGAAACTGCATATTAAAACAGGAGTCGTCCATGTCAGTTTTGACCGAGGCTCCAGAGGTCAAGAACAAAGCATTAAAGGCCTATTACCTCGCTCCCTGCACTTTAAGAGGACATCCTAGACCCAACAAACCTTAGCAACCTGTGTGCAACTTGCAAAGTCCACTCACATATGTTGAAAAGGAGGAGTAGGGGAAGGAAAAGTAAGAAGTAATTCGCCTTTGGAGTTCGTTTTTATTTCCCTAACTAGATTTTTAAAAATGCATTTTGAGTGCAGACTTTTGGAATGGGTGACAAATTTCAACTTGGAAAAAATTATGTACAAAGATAAATACTGAAAGGTCTTGTTCCTTACTCTTCTCACTCTGTCCTTTCCTCATCTTTCCGTCATCCCATTGGGTAATTACTTTTACTCATTTTGTGTCCAAATGCAAGCAAATACGAATGTGTATTTTCTCATTTCTCCCTTTCACTCATCATAGCACATTGTGAATGTTTTTCTGCCCCTTAATTTTTTTTTTCACTTACTAATACCTCCCCTTTGTTTCTATATCAATATAGAGAACACCTGAATTGTATTTTATAGTTACAAAATCTTCCTTTATATGGATATATCGTAATTTATCTCATGAGTGTCAAATGGATAGACTTGAGTTGTTTCTAATCTTGCGATGTCGCAATTAATAGTCTTATACATACGTGTCATTTTGTATGTATCTATCTACATCTTATAGGATAAATCTCTAAAAATGGTATTTATGTATTAAAGGATAAATGCATTTGAAAACTTTTTCAGATATGGCCAAGTTGCCTTACTTGGGAGTTTACATTTTGCGTCTCCAAGGGACATGTTTGAGGTTGCCTGGTTTGCCGTGGCCCTGCCATCAGAATTTCTTGTTAAACTTTGGAATTGTGTCATTGTGATGAGATAGGTGATTTAAATTTGCATTTCTCTTATCATAAACGAGGTTGAAAACTCTTTATATGGTTAAAGGCCATTGCATTTCTTTTTTTTTTAGGTCATTCTTTTTGCCATCAGTTCCTCGGACTCAGCAAGGCCAACCTTCAAACAGAATCACCTCCTGTCTAGCTTTCCATCCCATAAATGCCCCACAATCTGCTAATCCATTTTACTTTTAATAATGTCTGTGTTCTTCCTGTTTTTTCTGCCGTCACGAATAGTGTGGCCACGAATATTTTTTTGCGTGCCCCTGGGTGAGCCCACGTGCGTGTCTCCATTGGGTGCCCGCGCCTGAGCGGAAACGCCGCGTCCCTGGGCTTGTGCTCGCCCGGATCGGACAGATGCCGGCAGGCGGTTTTCCAGATCAGTTGTAATTCACAGTCCTACCAGCAGCACTGTCCAGTTGTCATCTAAGCTTTTCCATAAAAAATGTTTTAAACGCAGGTTTGTTGAGGCATAAATTATACAGAGTAAAGTTCACTCATGTTAGGGATATGGTTCCGAGTTTTCACAGACGTATGCAGTTGTGCAGCCACCACCACTATCAGGATAGCGAGTATTCACTCCAGAATGTTCCATCACGCCCCTTCGAATGCTAGCTTATAAAAATTCTCTTTGCCTGGAGGATAACTTGACCAGACCGATTTTATATTTTATTCTGATTTTTAGCGTGTATTTTTCAGGAGTTGATACATAACACATTACGAATTTCACTATTTGGAAGGGTATCCAGAGAGAAGCAAATTTCCGCTTAAAGAGAAGCCACTCTGACCGCTTGGTGTGCGTATTATTTTTTACGTAGATGTTAGTATGCCGTCTACATCATTCTACACTTCTTTAGAAGTATATATAACAGCTTTAGTGAGAAACAATTCACATACCTTCTGAACCTTTTTTTAAAAGATACATGGTATTGCATTTTATGAATGTCCATTATTTATTTAACATGGATGTTTTTCTGGTCTTTTGGTATCATAAAACAAAGCTGCAATTAGTAACTTAGGTCATTTACCACAAGTATATGTCGGATAAATAGTGAGAAGTGGAATTGCATCATCAAGGGCACAGAAGCCCGCAGTTCCCAGACTTTTGTGTACATTAGTTATCTTCCTGGGATCTTTAAAAAAGTCTGAAGCCCAGTCCACGACCCAGGCCAAATAATTAATTCACAGTCTATGGAGCTGGACTTGAGCATCAGTTATCATTGAAGTTCCTTGGGTGACACAAAGTACAGGCCAGTTTGGGAAGCACTAGTCTAAGAATTTGTAATTTTGAAAGGTGTTGCTGAATCGCCCCAAATGTAGGCTGTGCCAGTTCCCCTCTCCAACGGCAGTGCGTGGGAGTGCCAGCTGGTGCCAAACCTTTCTCAAATTATTGTGTGCGTTAGATCTTTGCCATTCTGATAGGTGGAAATTGTCTCTTGGTTTTTAATTTCGAATTGTATTGCATTGTGATCATATATGTTTATCTTATTTCAATTTTTATTATTTGCTTTTATTTGTGGCGAATTTTTGTGAATGTTATGTGTTTAATTGCTTATCGTAACCAAATCAAAGTTAGGCCTAACCCCAAAAGCAGTTTTTGGAAAGTGCCTAATTTTGTTAAGTGCCTAAAATGATAGCTCGTTAACCTATGACATTTTCTCCAGTGACTTGGTAGTAGCAGTGGTTTTTAGGCAAAATGCTTGACCGTAAGTGTATAACAAGAGTAGAATTACTTTATTGTGTGCAAATCGATTTCTAGTAATATTAAAATAACCATGAACCATTTGTTATAAATTTAACTTATTTATTGGATTCTTTAGCATCATGTTCTTTGAAGGCTATTCATCTTAATTTAACTTGTATACAGAAAGAGTTTAGATTGCTAAGTAATATCTATTGGACTAATGAACTATTCTGTGTCAGATGAAGCAGTTATTATTTTGTTATGCCTATTCTTATTTTATAGGGTCCTGAGTAGATAAAGAAGTCTTAATGAATAAAGAATACATTTGTCATTCCCCTTAAATAAGGAGCAAGAGTATGATCAGATTTGCATTGTGCCTGACCGAGATTTTCTTTAAAAACACCGCAGCTCTGGAGAATTTAGTTTGTTATTGGGTTCATAGGAGAAAGGTAAATTGTTTGCCGCATTGGTCCAGTTTTACCGTTAGAGGAATGTGTTAACTCCCCTGAGCTCTGCTCTTTTATCACTCCCTAATTTTCCAGTAGCTTGCACCGAACCATTGCTCGCAGAGAGAGCAGGGCCCTGGTAGCTCGTTTCCATTAAGAGGTAATTAGTTTCAGCTGATCTTCCTTAGCCAACAAATTAAATTTTTAACTTCTTGAGTTCTTTTGGAGCAAAATTTTCTAATAGTGCAAAAAAAAAAAAAATTCTATGCTCCGATCTACAAAATACCATTTTCATTTGCTCAGAAAATGTTCGAGCTGTTTCACAAATATGCCTTTTAGAGGAATGAAATTTTAGTGATCTCATAAACAGAGTTTATGGTGAATCTAAGGTGTAGCTGTCAGTGAAAAATACGTCTGCCCTTACAGTCACTCGTCTTCAACTGACTTCTCTCATTGGTTTTTGGTTCATTTGTTCCTTCCTTCCTTTCTTCATTCATTCATCAAACCTCTAATTAGCAACTACTGAATGAATGAATGAATGAATGAATGAATAAAACAGAAAGAAACTGCATGGGGCAGTCGTATTTGACTTTGCATAACACTTGAGGAAGTTGTAGAGAACACATGAGGCAGAAGATGGCTTCCGTTTGAGTTCGCCTTTCAATTTATATCTCTTAATAAAATTAGGTTTTGCTATATTCTGATATATTTTAGTTTAAATTTTGTAGTCTGGTAAAAGTAAAAGCCCAAACCGTCAAAAATGTCAGAGATGTTTAAAATTATTTTCCTGTTAAAATAAGCCAGTTAGGTGCTTCCCCTAACCACCATTAGCTGAATTTACATAGGTAAATATTTCCTTTGATGGAATCTCAATGAGTGAAATAACTATGTCATAAACTAAAACTTTACTGTTAAAATTAGAATGAATTGATTTCTCCAGAAATAATTAGCTACTTCCCAAGGTACCTGTGGATATCAAAAAGCCTCATAATGAGAAGCAAGTCAGTCTCTGTGTCTCTGAGTCTCCCTTTTTTATTTTAGGGTCACTCTTAAATGACTTTCCCATTTGTTCTTGACTAGTACTCGCAGAATAAGATACAAGATTTCTCCAGTAGGCATCGAGCCATTGAGCATCCATTTTTACCTTATCTTTCCTCTTTTATGAACATCGCCTATGTTTCAGTGGCGATGTTCATAAAAGAACTTGTGCAAATTGGGTCTATATCTACACTTTTTACTGAAGTACAGTAATTTCAGGGGGTAAAGCAAATATAAAAGATTTAAAATACCGAGCATGTCTTGAGTTTTCTCCTTTCATCATCCCTTGAATCAAAAATGTTTGTGTTTTATTTATTTATTTATTTATTTTCCTCCTTTCTGTCTTGGTTTAGGATTATAGTGCTGCATACTTGTTCAGCACTTAAATATGACTTAAGAAAAATCTGGAAATTAAAGTTGTCCTAGTTATAAACTTTGCTGAGGTCTTTTGTGTACTTCCACTGACACTGAGCATAAGATTTTGTTTTACTCTTGGAAAATTTAGCATTTTCTTTTTTCTGGGATGGTTCTTCTTCTTGGTTCAACTATCAGTGGCTGTTAACTGTCTTCATAAACTGTTAGTAAAACAGCACCTTCCATTCTAAAGGAAGAGTATATACTTGGCTGTGTTTATTTTATGTTGTCTGGTTCTAGACAGATCCAGAATTTATAACTATATTAGAATAGCTGTATTCTTTCCTTGTAAAGGATTTTTGGTTGGCGACCCCATTGAACTTATGTCCGCTGGACACTGGGCAGGATGGTTATTTCAAGAAAGTGATATTTTCTCATTGCTTTCCTTCAACATAAATCTGAGTTCACGGTCACATGAATACTTAGCAGCTATTTCTGGATCAGAAGTGGATGGTTTCAGACCACTTTTTTGCTATGACATTTACAAGGCAACCACGTAGTTTATTGTACCCCATTACAAATAGTGGTTTCCCGGTCGTGTATTGTAGAGTGGTGTTAAGTCTGAGTAGAGATTTAATAAGGCTCTTTGTGTTTCTCACGGCATCATTAGGTCTGTAGACTTTCGCTTGTCATCTAATGCAGAGATCAGAGAACTGTGGCCCACAGGGCCGTCTGGCTTGCTGCCTGCTTTTGTGTGTGTGGCCTGCAAAGAGTGGTGTTTATGTGTTTAAACACTTGTAAATTACAAACAAACAGGGGACTGTGAGAGGGAGACCTGGTGTCTGGCAAAGCCTAAAGTAGTTAATTTCTAGCCCTTTTCAGAAAATGTTTCCTGACCGCCTGGTCTAAAGGAATAGAACTTTTTTTGTCTTTGTTCATGTAAATACAGAAATATTAGAATTTTAGAGCTGTACAGGACTTTGGAGATCATCCAGGCATCTTAAAATGTAGGTTTTTTAATTATTCAGGTCTAGCAAGGTCAAAGATGAGGAGGCAACTGCCCTTGAAAAGGTACTTTGCTATACTTATAGATCTCAAGAGGAGGGGCCATACCTCCCGCACCACAGCGAGCCACGTGAGGCAGCACTGGGGCTTCAGGTGGCAGAGGAAGTGAGAGGAAAAGTGGGCGAGAGCCTTTGTTGTAATTTACAAGTGAAGGAGCGGGCGGATGGGGTAAGCAGGCTTAGGATCTGCTGGTTTGCATGAGTTCACTGTGCTTTGGGGCGCAGGGCTGGCCCTTGATTAGGGCAGGGCAGTAGTTACCCAGAGTGCAAGCCCTCCATTAAGGAGGGGGCTGGAGGGCAGGGGGATTCCTTTTAGAGTTAGTAGGGCTCCCAAGATGTCAAAGCATAAAAAAAAATACAGAATAAAAGGACACAATTAGTACACTGGGCCAATGTCTATACTTTCCATATAAGGAAATTGAGGCCCTAGAGGGAATTCGTGTGCCGCAACCCCTGTAGTCAGTTCAAAGCAATCAGATTTTGCATCCGGACCTCCTGGTACATTGTTTTTCGCACTACCCCGTGGAAAGAACCACTTTTGAATAGAATCTAAGTGGCTGTCACAGTGGACTTTGAAGTCAAACTGGTTTAAGTTTCATGGTGTCACATTTACTTCTAAGAGTGGTCCAGTTCCTCCTCATAGTCATCTTCAGCATCACGCGGATCTTACTATAGCCAATGTACAATTCTGCTTTGCTCCCTTCTACTGTTACCATTAGGTTCTGGCACACATCCCTCTCATTCTTATCACCATGGCAGCTCCTAGCACAATTCTGGTTCCTCGTTCAGTGCAACTTCTTCCTTCCCTCATCCTCCTAGGTTTTGAACCCTCCTCTGCTCATGTCTTAAACCGCACTAACAAGGTTAAATTAGGCAGATTCCAGTTCTAAAGCCAGATGCATTGCTGGCTTTGTGAGTGACTGAGCATTTGCCTCACCAGCTGAAGCTTCAGCATCTTTCTCTGTAAAATGGGCTTCACCTCCTAGTGTCGTTAGACGTTAAATGGGGAGTGGCTGTCCAAGTGACACAGAGCACATGACAGGAAACGGTTGCTATTATTTTAAAGATGAGGTCGATCCCATGTGCTATCTGAATAGAATAAAGATAAATAACACATCAAAACTTATTAATGATTATCTTACGGTGCTGGGATTATAATATTTTCTTTGTAATCTTTTTATATTTTTCCCATATGTAACATTCAATAAAATGTTATATTTTATGCTTCATTTCTATGTTTTATACAAATAGCTATATAAAATTATGATTTTTAATAATTATTTTTTATAAACTGGAAAAAAATATCAAGTTGTTAAGCACACACATACTCACACACAGAGGCTGGTGGCTCTTATCCGACATTAGCATTAGTGACAGTCCATAACCCATCTGTGATTTTCACGGTCAACAAGGTGGCCTTTGGGTCAGTGGTTCCAAGCGGATCATCACTCTGTATTTTTGTGCATTGGTACCATAGTATTATGGATTGATTTCGGAAACAGCTCCCGAAATGAGCTGGGGGATACTAACGTTACCCGGTATAAGGAAAGTAGAATTTACAGGGACTAGGACTGAGCCTAGGGTCTGAACATCAGGGAGGCTGAGCAGGATGTCGAGATGTTCTTTTTGACCCCCTTTCGTGTACCCCCATTGATGTTCCTGCTTCCTGTGTCGTGTGAGCATTGAGACAACCAGGCTTCCTTTTTCCTGACAGCTCTTTAAATGTTGGTGTGCCCCGGGCTTCTGCCCTCGGTCCACTTGTCACTCTTCTTTCTAAACTGTACATTACCCTCTAATGCATTAGAACAGTTAAGATCATGAACTGTGAAACCAGCCGTGTTCCCATGGATAAGGTTCAGTGTTAGTTTTCGTTGGAGAATAAGATTACTCATTCCCACCTCAGGCTAAGGGTCAAGTGAGAGGGAAAGCTCTAATTAAGCCTAGCTTTATTAGTGCACAGGAGCCTTCTGTAAGTGACATCGCTCACGGTGCTGTTTGTCGTTCTGGTGGTGGTCACAGTGGTGGCCTCCACGTGAGACAGATCAAGTACCTGAAGTCATTCTTTATTCCTTGCTACTCTCTCTCCTACATCCAAGAGACTCTGGGTTTTTTTTTTTTTTTTTTTTTCCTAGTAGACTTTCAAATCCCTTGACAGAAACTCATTAATTTTCTCATCTTTGTCTTTTCTTCTTTACTCCTGCTTTGGGTCAGTTTGCATCTTACCTTGAGAGTGGTCGTTGTCAGCTAACTCATCTTGTCCCCAGTCCTTTTTGTTGTCATTCTGTCCTCCTCACTGCAGCCTGAGCAGTCACTGTAAGACTGTAACCTTGGTAATGGCATGATTTTGCCCAGTCCGCCCATCACCTAGAGACAGGCTCAACAGCTTTGCAGTGAAAGGCCAGATAGTAAGTATTTTAGGCCCTGCGGCCGACTGGCTCTGCCAAGGCGCCTCACCTCTGCCCTCCGAGTGTAAAAGCAGCCACAGACCACATGCAAATGAACAAGCATGACTGCGCCTCAATAAAAGCTTACTTATGGGAACTGAAATTTGAATTTCATGCAATTTTCATATGTCACGAAATAGTCTTCTTTTGATCTCCCCTACCCCCAACCCTTTAGAAACCTAACAACCATTCTCAGCTTGTGGGCCATACAAATACTGGTGGCTGGTGGGGTTTGGCCCGTGGGCCAGTTACCAGCCCAGATCTGGAGGATAAAGTTCAAACTCCTGAGCATGGCTAACAAGATCTTTTGTGATCGGCCCTGGCTGACTCCTCCAGCCTAATCTTTTGTTCCCTTCTCTTTACCTCTCCTAATGCAGTGAACTTGCCTTTTTGCTTACTCCTCATTGCCTGTAATGAGCCATTCTGTTTTTGGTTTCCCTTTGCGCAGGACACAGTTCATCCCTACCCACCTTCCTTTCTATCCTACCCCTTCGCCCGTCCACTGCCCGTCAGTCACCTACTTCTCTTTCAAGGTTCAGCTCAAGCAGTCTCTCTACTGTGGAAGGTGATCTAAGCTGCCTGGGTTTATATCTGAGCCTCTGTCCTTGTCACCTGATAGATTTACTTCTTTGTACCTCAATTTCTCATCTGAAAAGAAAGTTCATCATCATTGTAATACTTAACTCATAAGGCGTTTCTTTTTCTTTGTTGGGACCCAATGAGTTAGCTCATGTGCAGCACCGGGCACTGTCTCCTCCACGGAGTAACTGCGATCTGTGTTTATTGCTGTTGTCATTATCAGTGACACTTTGGAGCCTCCGTTATGCCCCTCAGATGGAAATGACTGTTTGTGTTTTCCCTTCTGTACCCTTTGTAGACATCCATCCTAGCACTTAATAATACTCGATGCAGCTCCAGCTTAGCCCAGTGCACGGCGCATAGTAATAGGCACTCAGTTCATTGAGTGGAGAGCAACCTTAGTCTGACTTCAAGTAGATTCCAAAGCAGATTGCATCTCATTAAGTAACAGGACAAAAGGGGACCATAGAGAGTATGCAGGTTCATTAAATTCAAAAGAATTTAAAGAATATTTCTTACGTGATTGCTGTTTTTTAGTGTTGGCTCATGTCTATAGAGGAAGAGAAATTCTGGCCCCATGTATAATCTAGTGGTCCTCTTAGGGACTTGCCTCTGGGTTGTACCCCTGCCAATCCTGTAACTTACCAATAGTGTTTCTTTCAGTTTAGTCCCCTCTCCACTCTGGTGCGAGGATCAACATGCTTCTTGCCTCCAGTTTCAATGTGAGTTGTGTGACCATACAGAATCGTGTATCGGGGAGTATACCAGGATTCAAAGAACACTGAAAGAAGGGAGGTTAGCTACAGAGCCACAGGGTGCAGAAAGACAGAAGGCGAGGGCTCAGGACCCAGACAGAACAGAAAGCACTGGGCAGATGTGGGAACAAGCGGCCAAAACCCTCGGCTGGTTAACAAGTATTAGAACCCTGTGCAGTGACAATTTGCATAAAGTCCTGGATAAAATGGGACTTTCAGGCCCCTCGTAGCGTCTGGACGTAGGAGTCAGAGACGTCTTATAAATGGGTTCCATACACTGTGGGGAGACCCTCTTGAGTACGGCTCTTCCACCCACCTTCTGTGCTTCCTGTGATAGAAACACTTGGTACTTTTGTTTCACTCAACACGTGGATTCTCTCTCAGGGCTGTATTGGGCATCTATTGAGGTAATAGGTAGAGAAGCATTTTGAAAAGTTGCTAATGTGACATACAATTCCTTTACTTCCATCTAAAATCTCCTTTCTATTGGAAAACACTTACTTTTTACTTAACCATAGTTTCTCTTAATGAAATTCATATCTTTTTCACGCTATTTTAGGCAATGGAAAATTTCAGAGGTACGTTCTGGTATAGCTTCATTTTCTAACTTAATTCTAAGACTTTCTCAGCAAATGAAAGCAGTCATCTTTATAACTTAGATTAAGTTATTTTTATATTTTTATATTGTATATCTTTTTTACCCACTGGAGTGTAAAATCCCTCAGGGAAGAAGTATAATGCCTGCCCATAAGGAAGACTCTATAGATCTTTGTAAAATGACGAGTCTAAAAATTCTCTGTGCTAAAGCTGCTGAAATCTCAACCCTTCCCCCCTGTTTTTGTGAAAAAATAATTCCTTATATGTGTACCTGTATTGGTACGACTTCTGCAATTCTCTGCAAGGGGATTAGCAAGCATTGTAGGCAAGGGCAAACATTTCAAAGAAAAGCATTACAAATATTATTGCTTTCAGGGTAGATATAATATGCTATAGCTAAACATTATGGAACCATTTCTTTTTGAAGCTGATTCACCGAACCAATAATTTGAAATTCTGCTTGATGTTAGAGATTTTTTAATTTAAAATGACTGCTGTTGGTCCACTAGACTGGCAAATTATGTAAATCATAAGAAATGAAAAGCTTTGTTTGTAGTCTAGTGCTCAATTATGAACAAATATGTACTCTGAAACTCCTCTCCAGTATTGTTGGAAAAATCTTTGAAAGTCCAGCATCTGTATGGGGTTTCTACACAAGTTAGCCAGAAGTAGCTTATTCAAAGACTCAAATGTGAATCATAGGTGGGCTCAAGTAATCATATGAGCCATTTAAATCTGGTCTAGAGGTCAGGGGCAGAGAAGTCAGAGAGATTTGAAGCTTGAGAAGGATTCTTCTTGGCAGAGAGCCTTTATTTCTGGTTTTGGAGATGGAGGAGGCCATGTGGCAAGGGACGTAAGTGGCCTCCAGGATCTGAGAGGGATCCTTAGCCAACAGCCATCAAGGAAATGGGGACATCAGTCCTATGTCCGCAAGGAACCAAATTAGCTCAATAATAAGAATATGGTTGAAAACAGGTTTCCTCTACCCGCAGCCTCCAAATGAGAACTTAGGCCAGCTCATACCTTGATTCCAGGCTTACGGTACTCTGAGCAGATAGCCACACCATGCTGAGCTAGACCTCCTGTAGGACATTGACTTGATAAATGAGTGTTGCTTTAAGCCACTAAGTTTATGGTAATTTGTTATTCAGCAATAGAAAATGAATACGAGACCCCAGTCATGACTCCTTTGGTGCCGCAGGAGCCTGTTAACGGATCTCTCGTTCTAGACCAATGTTCAAACTGTGACGAAGAAACTGTTGTTAAAATCGCAGTGTGTTGCAGACCAGTACTGTGGCAGATTGACCTGTACAAAGATGGCTGCAAAATAATCTCCCAGCCAGCATGCTTTTCTTCCACTCCTCCATTAGGAGGTGACTCTGGCCTTCATGACTGGCTCGTAACCATTTAGAATGTGGCAGAAGCGATAGTCTGTATTCCAAGGATCAGTTTCAAGAAGGCCATGCAGCTTCCACCTCCTTCTCTTGGCATCCATTTGCCATGCTGTGAGAGGCCATACCACGAGGAGAGGGCAGCAGTCAGTGACCCAGTCAGCAGGATGAACCGGGTCCTCCTTGAGCCCTCCCAGTCCAGGCGCCGGACGTGTGAGTGAAGAAGCCTTCAGATGATTACAGCTCCCCACTGTTCCAGTCAACTCCAGCCTTCACACCTTCCCAGCAGAGGCCTCAGACATCAGGGAACAAGAACAAGGCATCCCCATTGGGCCCTGGCCGAATTCATGACTCATCGAGTCCACGAGCATCACAAAGTAGTTATTACTTTATCACACTAAGTTTAGGGTCATTTGTTAGACAGCAACAGACAACCAGAGTAAATATTTTTTGTGAAATACTATAAAGTGAAATTAAAAAAAAAAAAAAAGAAAAGACATACAGAACATACACAGAAATCACAGTGTCATTTCCATGTCACTCTGTTAGTCAAAGCAGCTACAAACCTGCCCGGACTCAAGGGGAGAGGACACAGACCCACCTCTCAATGCAAGGAGACTCAAAGAATTTGGGAGCTGGTTTTTAAAACCTTGATTTTGAAATAATTTTAGCCTTGCATGAAAGTTGCAGAAATAGTACAAAGAATTTGCGTATGCCCTTCGCCCAGCTCCCACGGACCCTGCCGTCTCCCAGGGCCAGTTCTGCCAGTGTGCCCACTTGCTTCTGTTTTCCGGATCCAGGTCTAATCCAGGACCCCACGTTGCATTTAGTGCTCATGGAGGTGGTGTCTCCGCCAGTCTGGGATAGTCCCTGTCCCTTGCCTTCTCTTTCATGACTGTAACACTTTTTAAGTATACTGGGTCGTTATTTTGTAGGCTGCTCCTTCATTTGGGTTTGTCCGATATTTTTTCATGGTTAGATGGAGGGTATGTAGCTCTGGTGAGAGGTGGTGAAGTGCCCTCCTGTGGGCATCCATGATGCTGACGGCTTTTACTCCTGGTGATGCGAAGCGTGCTCTCTTGGTCAAGGTGGTGACTGCCAGCTTTCTCCTCTGTAAATGTCTCTTGGGGAGGTACGTTGAGACAATGCCGGTGTCCTGTTTTTCATCATATTTTGGTGAGGTCTTGTTTTTAAACTGTCACAAAGTTCAAATTTTTCATCATTAGATCCAACAGAAAGAAACCCATGGCAAGGGCACAGGAGTGTTAATCATAAGTTTAGTTCTGAGATAGTTTCCAGGAAAAAAATGTTCCGGTACTAAGTAAGGTCCATATGACAAGATGGATTCCCAAAGTGCAGAGATGGTGAATGGAGAAGCTCTTTGGAGAGGACAGTGTCCCTGTGGATAGGGTCACCTGCGGAGATGGTAGGTCTGGACTTTCGACCCCTCATATGTATTGTCTCTGCCCATATGGGTGGATAAAAACTTCAGGCTAGCAACTCCAGACAGTGCAGCTCCGTGGACTAACCCTGATGTACCCTGAGGCCTTTATCACTGTTGGGGACTGCTTTCTTTGTCCCGCAAAACCGAGCTGAGAGTAGGCAGAGATCCTTTGCCTTCCTCTCCCTGGACGTCCCTCTCCCATACCTCCTCTTGGCTCTTTTCCCTGAATAAATAGAAGTCCGATGGGGTAGGGCGGGGAGGAGGGGCTTTGCTCATTTTCTTGATTCATCCTTATTCTTAGGCTTTAAAGGAAAATTTAAAATCTGTTAATAATGGTTTGAAATTCAGCCCAACTCACTTCCGTAGCTCTCTGAACAGAGACGGAGTGATCTCCCTATTCCCACTTTTCTGATCTAAGTTGCAATTCATCATTTATATCTAAATATTGCTAGATTTACTTCACAGTCGTAATTGTCAAGCATCAAATAAATTTTTTAAAATTCCCAACATCAGGGCAATTTTTACTTTAGGTACAGGAAGGAATTATAATGCCAGGTGATACATCCTAAAGATTTCCATAGGTTTATTCAAACTTTTCTGATTCAGACACCACCTCCTTTGTTAATAATAGAAACCACAGATGTACAAAATCCCAGTGTATCTTGTGAAACAAAACCTAAAAGGAAAACCCTTTAACCACACACGATTTGTCATTGTTTTGCTCTTAAGGGAAGACCCCCTCCAATCCCAACAACAAAAACCCCACAGCAAAGTAGTCCCAGGAAATACATTTGGAATGGGAGGTATATTTCAATTTACTCATCTGGAATCAGTTTTAAACACAGTGTGCTTAGATGGCTAAATAAAGGAAGAAAATTATACTGTAATGTAGTTAATATCGTCACAATCCTTTGAAGGTTAGGGATAATTTCAAAAAGATCTCTATTTTGTTTGGTTTTGGTTTAAAACAATTCAGATAAATCTCTTTACTTCCTGTCCTCTAGGCTGTCCATAAACCATAGAAATTTCATTCTTTTAGAACATAGGATATAGCAAGCTCATGTAGTAAAATGATACTGACAATTTAAATAATGGTGGCCAACCAAAACAGAGCCCCAAACAAGATAGCCTTTCGCATCATGATTTTCCAAAGTCTACTGTGATGATTTAAGATTCACTGCCTGAAATGTTCCTTGAGAATCAGCACCTCAGCTTTCTTTAGAGGTGAGCCAGGTTTCTCCCTAGTCTACAGAGACCCAAGCACTGGAGCTTCTAGTTAAAAAAAAAAAAAAAATTTACGAGAAGTAATTTTATTTACCTTGAGTTCCCTTTTTATTTACCATGTGGGGCTCTAAATGATGTTAGTCAGAGAACAAAATTGTTACGGTTGATTGTATTCAGAAGAACAAACTTAATTAAGGGTTAGAGGTGAAGGAGCCTCTGGAGGTGGTCATGTCAGCCTGCTCCATCATGTGAAGACTCAAAGAAGAACTAGTTGTAATTTTCAAGAATGATCGAAGGCCATTTATGTAGTCATGCTAAGAACAGAATATATTTTGAAGGACCGTCATGAAGTATGTTGTGAGTAGGTGTTTCTGGATCCAGTGTCAGGGGAGACAGTGGTAGAGGGATGTGTAACTTCTGGGTACCACTGGAGAGGTGGTGGTGTCTGTGTTCCTGTGACTTTCTTGGCTTTGGTTGCTAGGGCAACTCTGAGATGCCTTGGCCTTTTTTGTCTGAGCCTAATAAGAGTATATGTTATAAAAATTTTAAAAGACCTCTTTAGGAAAAGACATGGCTTACGTCTAGGAAGCTGAGGAAGGAGATTGGGAATGTGCTGACCTGTAGTTGCACTTGGTCTTGAGTTTGTGCTTTTCCTGTCCTGCCCAGCCATGGTCTTAGAAGCTTCATTCTCAGATCCGCGTCTTCCATTGCCCAGGAAATGAGAGAATGTGAACGAATTTTATATTTGTAGTCAAAACTTTTCCCTCTGCTATATCGAAAGTACAGAAACAGTCACATTTGTTTTTGCTGGATACCTATGGCTTCTAGGTGCTTCGGTTTTCGGGAAGTCTCTCTCTACATCGTCACTTTCCCTGAGCTCCTATTTGCAAACACTGTGACCTTTTTTTTTGACTAGTCTCAGAGGCCTTTTTTTTTTTTTTTTTTTTTTTTTAAAATCTGTGTATTGGCCAGACAAACTCTGTGGAGGCCAGGTAACAAATCCCTTTTCTGCTCACTCGGCATGCTCCGTGAGGTGACAAACTGCCCAAACCCGCAGTGAGGGCAGTGTGCCGAAGAGCTATGGTTTCTCCTGCAAAGTAAGTTCCAATAAAATTAAGGAATCCGATTTTTTTAAACCAAAGCAGGATCAGCAAATTATAGCTTGTGGGCACGCTGACTGTTTTCGTAAATAAAATTTTTTTTGGAACACAGCCATGCCTATTCATTTATGTGTTATTTATGCCTACTTTTACAGTACAGTGAGAGAGTTAAGTAGTTGCTATAGAGACTGTCGCCCACAGAGCTTAAAATATTTACTCCCTGACCCTTTACAGAAAAAAAGTTTACTGACCGTTGGACTAAAGGAATATTTAGTGATGAGGCATTGTTTCCAAAAAAAAAAGAAAAAAAATATCCTCACTTTTTAATCAAAGCTATTCTCTTTAAATTGCATGAAAAAAATTCTTCTCTTATAATAGATGACAATTTTTTACGAGGTTTAATGAAGAAAGTGCCTAGAGTCTGTTGGGTGATTGGTTTCTACTTTTTTTGAAGTTAATGATTATTAAAAATCACTGTACATTAAATCATTAATGCTAAGTAGATATATGAGGCACATATGAAAGATTACAGTGGGACATGCTTATAATTTAACTGCAGCGCTGATTAGTTACATGATTTTAGCTGGCATTGGCTATTCCAATAGTCTTTATAATTGAATTTTAATAAAATTTTACATTTATAAATATCAATCTCTTTGAGATTTACTAGCTACACATCAGTAAAGCTAGGCTAATATTCATTTGCAAAGAGTCTTTGGATTTCTCGCGTTTAATAAATGCAGTTCAGAGTATTAAAAATGAGTACATATTTAATCATATGATTTCTTGGTCACAGCGAGTTAAGTATGAGCTGTCTAATGTGTGGTTATCTTTTTATTTTTTTAACAGACTTGTAGAAGAAAGCAAACTGATCTCACTCATTTTTGAAGTAATTCTGGTAAGAAAGAAAATGTGCATCTGAAATTTAAGTGGCGTTTAAACAATTTTAAAGTTTTGATCACATTGTGTGCTTGGATTCTAATCCTAACTTGGCCCAGAAGGCTTTTGTGTGTCTTCTGTCATCGTACTTAGCCTTATCGGGCCTCAGTTTCCTTGTCTGAGCTGTGTCCAGCTCTGAAGCTGCATAGGAACAACCGTTTAATGACCTGCCCTCTTTTCACAGAGCCTTTGCATTTTATTTCCATTGACTTAAACCAGAGGTTATCTACTATAGAAAGAATACTTTATCCTAGGTTAGTTTGTGGAGGGAGGGCAGAGTGATGGTCACTGTGGCTCAGTATGAACTTTCTGATGTTCGATGCGAAGTCCACCCACATGTAGTCACGGGTCAGGTCAGCCGTTTTATGCCTATGGACAGAAAGTTGTCTTCTTCGGAATGTGGAATAGCTTAGCTTCTACACACCGTTTATCTGCAGAATGCAACTTAATTAGAAACCATCCATTAAAGAAAACCTTTCATCTGTGGTTCCTATGCGTAGGGAATAAAATGGGATGCAGAATAGACCTTTCTTACTTCTGATAAATCCCATTTATACTAAATACAGATTGGAAAATTAGGCCGAAAATCAAGTTGGTGCTTGTAGCAGTAAATGTCCTTAACTAAAGAAATGTTCTTTTGTACCTGGGTTGGGTTATCCCCCTTTGCCAAAAACTTTCCTCCATAGCTAATTGAGAGCACAAGGGACAAAGGAGGGAACAGATCAGCCAATCCCACTTTGGTCATTCATGGAGCAGTAATGTGATGGTCCGATAACTCCACACATGGAAAATTAGCATTCTTTAATCATCCCAAAATATTACTCTACGAGTTGTTTGTATGTCAGTGTGGCTTTCTGGTGAAATGTTCTTTTTCTTAGCTCCAGATCACCCCTTCCCTTTCAGGGGAGCCAGTTGGATTTGCTGAGCTGTTTGAGTTGGGCAGGGAGAAGGAGTGGGGGGGGGGGGGTGAGAGCCTGGGCTGAATTGCTTCAGATGGAAAAAGGGGACTTTAGAGCCAGTATTAGGAGAATAAGTAGAGAAAAAGGAGGTGAAGGAAACGTGGAGATGAAGGAACATGGAGATGAAAGGCTCGTGGGGATTTTGAAGCTTTGCCGAGTGGTCCGTGTGTCTCCCCACCTTCAGCGGGATATACATTTCTTGCCGATTTGTTGTGGAATTGGATTGGTTTTGGAGAGCAGTGGGTGCAGTAAACTGCTGGGTTTTGGACACGTGGTTGGGCGTGGGGCAAGAGTCAGTACTGTTCAAAGTCAGTTGCACCTGGCTTGTGTTTGAAAACTGACTGGCGTTGTACAAAGGGAGAATACTCTAGAGTTAGAATGGGCCTCAGTGGCTGGATGGGACTCATCCCTTGCTGTGGCCGAAGGGCCTCTAACCTGTTAAGGTCAATACAGCTCCTTCAGTGACTGATAAAAGTTCTCATTCTGTCCTTTGGCAATCATCTCGAGGTCTACACTCCACGCATAGAAAATTCCTTCATATAAGTTACCCAAACTCCTCCATACTTGATTAATCTTTGTGTATTGAGCACCTAGCAATGCGTCAGATTTTACAAACCGCAGTAAATGTTTAATTGGTTAAGGTCATAATTTAAACCATGGTCATTGTGTCGTAGCTGTCATAGGGAGTGGGTGTAAGGTGACATCTCTCCAGGTTAGGATTTCAGCTGCTCCTGAGCCAGTGGCCTGTCAGGCACATGTGGGATGTTCCTCCAACCAGAACAGCTCCATACTCAGGTATTTTGTAGGATAGTATTTTAAAAAGAGGTCCTGCTGCTAAAATAAGTAAAGAAAAGACAGTTGGAAATCACTGCTTTTCAGGACAGGATGTTGATGTCCTTGCAGAATATTGTGAAATTCCTATTCTGCTTTTGTCTTTCCTGAGTTGAATTATCGCAACTTTTTTTTTTCTCTGTATAAATAACTTTTTAACCAATGAAATATTTTTGTGTCATTTATCCTGTGAACTGTTACCTTCTCCTTTCTAAATTTTTGTCACCGAGCTAGGCATGATAGTATTTTGATTCTGCAATGTACACTTCCCCCCCCCCCCAGATTTTAATATTTCTGAAACTGGGATGTACTTTCCAAATCAATGGCATTTTATAATTGCTTTCAGCCAGGCGACCTAGTTATCATTGCCTTCACCAATTTATTTTACTTTTCTTTTTCTTTTTGAAAGTACCCCAAAGTGACATAAGGATATATGTCTAAGTATGTCTAAAAGAACTCTTCCAGTAAAAACAAAATGAAAATTCTGTGTAATAAGAAACCACGTCATAGTTTAACTGGCAGCATTTTTCTTAGTGCTTGATAAAATAGTCATGCATCTTAGAACGGTTGGATTCCTGGTTTCAGGACACATAGTATATTCTTACATTGTTTGGTTTCTAAGTTCAAGGGCCTATCTGGGGTCTAGCGTGTGAGCGGCAGTTTCAAGCAATGATTTGATCAGAAGGAGAATAACGAGAAGATTGTGTAGGCCCCGCCTGCTTGGCTGTCGCTTGCGTACTAAAAAAAGCAGAAGAACATTTGACTCATTTATCTGGTCGTCCACTGTGACCTCTTAATTACTTTTTCCTTTACTCTTAGCCCATGACTGTTTTCCAGCTTCTGTATGATGCACTTAAAGCCTGATTACAGGTTTTATAACTTCCTCCTTTTTTTAAAAAAATAGAGTTTCTCATAAGATACGCTGTTATCAGCAGCACATCTCGTAGATGTTTTTCATTAAGAAAGCAAACCTTTCTCTTCTCATGGGCAGGCATTGCAGGTAGCTTCTGTGTCTTTACCTCTAGCCCGGAGGAAAGTGAAGATAGAACAGAATTTTGAATTTGATGTCATTTTTGTGCTAAATAGCCATGTGCAGATCTTTAAAAACGATTTCTGGGGTTGTGCGCTAGAACAGGCACTCAAGTGTGGATCCCACTGGTTAGATACATAACCAATCAAAAGTAGTTTTCATTATTTATATAAAAAAGATGAAAGCCATCTCCAGTTGTGACTGCTGACTCAGGAGGCACAGTGCTCCTTCTTGTCTGGGTGCCTCATATCTGGGCCCCCTGGATTCACGGTGCAGGGGGCGGGCCACGTATAGGCCCATAGCTGGTCGGGAGTAGTGTGGAAACTTAATGAGGGGGGGTGGAGAATGCTGTGGATCCCAAGGAAGGGAGCAACTGACAGCTCAGTGTGGGGAGAAGAGTCTCACAGAAGAAGTAACCTTTGAACATGGCCTTGAGGGAGCTGTCATGATGAACGGGGGAGTCCAGCTTGGTGGGTGGTGAGTTCTTAGCTGTGCCTGGACCAGAGATCATGAAGTGTAGGGAGTGAGGCTGAAAGGCAGTTTGGGATCCTGCAGAGTTTTATGCTTTTCTATATTTGTTCGGCTTTGCAAATAATTTATGCTTTCTAAAATCTGATGGCCTCCTCTACTGAAAAAATAAACAAACTCTTAGAACCCCTGTGCTGCAGGGGCTACGTGCAGTGAGGAGGTAGGCCGCTCACCACAGTATCGGGACTGGGGGAGAATCAGGCCTGGGGTGAATGGGATTATACTGGAACCTTGAAGCAAGTTGAAAGCTGGATTCTGGGAGTTCTCTGCAGGTCTCCATCAGCAAGGTTTTTGAGAGCAGCCGAAATGACTGCAGGGAAGGAGCGTAAAAGACAGAGAAAGTCTCAGAGGTCTACACCGTGAACCCAGGAGTGCTCACCCCACGTCCAGGGCAGAGAGGAGGCAGGGTATTTTTAATCCAGAGCTCCAGCCACAGGGTCCCTGCTCTAGGCGGGCCACATGGTGGGAAAGCCAGGCAGCTAGCTGATTGCCTTCTAAAAAGAGCCGTCACAGCATCTGGGTGCTGCTTTGCTGGCCAGGCCCCCTGGGGAGAGTACCGCATTTTTGTTCCCAGTGCGAGCAGCTGTTTTGGGTGGGGATGGAGGCTGAGGCAGCACGCGCTGGATTGAGCTGCATGGATTCCTCCGTCGTCTTCATGGTCCCCACTGGAAGAGGCTGGTGGCTTGGTTTTGATGTGCAGAGGTGCTGCATGAACAAGAGAGAAGGAATTCTATTTCCCCCTTTTGCCACTTTTCTGAGGAGTAAAAGTTACATCTAAACAATGTCAAATACGAGTTTGGATGGATCGATCGCCCTTTGCATTTTGCTATAACTCTAATCTCTTTTCATTTTATTTCAGTGGTTTATGTTTGGCCTACTTCAGTAAATCATTTTAATGCCAAGTAATAGAGGCACACTGTTCTTCATTGGAAAAAAAAAAGATCTTTATTCATGGCAGATTTTCCAATATGTGCCAAAATACTGCCGTCATGATATTTTATGTGTCTGTTCCAAAACAAACAATTAAAGAGCAATTTCAGTGGCAAATGTTAACAATAAAAATGAATGAGATTAGCAGTTCACCAGTTTGACAATTATATTGTTTTAACAATTCTTGAGGATAGCAGTTGAAGCGAGCTTCAGCCAACCTTTTGAGTCAACTATATCTTTAGAAGGGATTCCCTTTACGACAGGCCCGTGGAGCCTAAACGGTTCAATTGCTGAGACACCAGCACGGTGTAGACGGCGGCCACGTTCCACGGAAGGAGTGTTTTCGATCCCGTGTGCACGCATCAGGCTCCATTCTCATCGCAGCCCACGTAATGCGAATTGGTTCTTAGGGTATGTTAAAATGACAAGTTCCTGATACGCTTACAGATCTGCACACTGGTGTCCAACATGCCATTGATAAGATTCTGCTGTGCACATGGCCAAGATTTGATTAAAATTTCAAAATGCTTGACTTAGGAAGGTACTTTGAAAGCTATACTAAGAGTCCTTATTAAATGCAGGAGATAAACCCGATTCTTTAACCTACATGTATACGTATTCAGGACTTCTGTAGGTTGCAGAATCACCAATTATAACCTGTATAAGCTATATAACCAATAAGCTGTATAACCTATAAGCTGTATAACTAATTCTTGTGTATGCAAAGATGACTTTACACACATCTAACATACTGTCCTTAAAATATGTATTTTGAGGTGCTTTCATGCAAGGGCGGGGGGGGGGGGGCGGGAATGGATTTACATGGATCTGTTCTTTGTCACTTAAGTCCTAAATTTGAATTTGCAAAATAACTCTCTAGGGCTAAAATGCAATCTGTTGATGAAGCATCGAATGAAGTGAAGTTGCCCGCATAACAACTGAACAAATGACTTTAATCTGGTTAATGCCACTTTTCTCGCTTAGCTGAGTACATGGGCCGAAGCTAAGTAAAATAAATGTATGTCCTTAAATTTTGGCTAACGCTGAACTAGTTTCTACAAATCAGCCCAATTAGTTTGGAGGGAGAGGGCCTTTGTTAAGATAAAAACTACATATTGTACCCGCTGAAAAAAATGCGAAGCCAGACCTTAGGCTATCTTTGGCCAAGCAGAGGGCACTTGTCGGGCGTGTTCCACACATGGCTCCTCCCGAGTCCCTCTGAGTTTTATGATCGTTATATGTCTCGTTCTGCTTGGGCATGGGCTTTGCTTTAAGGAAACAGTATTCTTTCTTCCTTCTCTCTAAGGACACAGTCTAGTTAAAACGCATGGAGGTAGATAAATAACAGGACAGTAAATGCACTTCTTAAGAGTGAGCTTTTGTATTTTTTTGTTTTTATTCTCGATTGTGGAATTAGACTTGTGGAGAAGCGAGGGTAAAATTAGGGCGCATCAAGTGAGTGAGGCCTCAACGAGGGTGGACTACAGATGAGGGAAGGGAGAGACATAGTCCATTAAGGTGGCATGAGGGAGGCTCGAGAGGAAGCAAACCACTGAGTGAACTTTCGAAGAAGCACGCAGTCAGTATGACACTGAAAGAAGAGGCGACGTTTCTGTTCAAAGGTCTGTGACTCTTAGGTGCTCGCGTGAGCCTTTCCTCCTGCACCCACCTCACGCCTGCGCTGTTGACTGGATTCCCCCACTGACCTGCACTTTTCAGTCGCATAGCCCCAGAAAAAGCACACTGAGCACCTGGAACATGGCTGGTCCAGACTGAGATGCACTCTGTGTCAAATACACACCAGAGTTCCAAGAGAAAAAAAAGTATGAAGTAGCTGGTTAATCTCCTTATATTGATCGCATATGAAAATGATAATATTTTGGATCTGTGGGGCTAAATGCAATATTATTAAAAATCAATTTCATTTCTTTTTACTTTTTCACTGACACTTTCAGAACATTTACAACACGTGGTTTGTGTTCTCTGTCGCATGGTGTTGCAGTAGGTGCCTTCCTAGGTTTCGTATCCTCAGTGATGCTGTGAGTGTCACTTAGGGAAGAAACCACACCATGTGCAGCCCCATTTGCCCCCAAGCCCTTTGCCCTCCCTGCTCTTCGCCTTTCTGTGTGTCCTCATTTACCAGTGACCAAGCGCGGGAGGCGAGGCACGGCTGTCACATTTCGATCCTTCCTTCCTAGATAGCGGTCTCGGCCGACCTTTCTCCCCTGGATCGGAAGAAGAACTAGTAGGAAGGGCCCGTGTTCTTTCGTGTGACGTACTCACGGAAGGCGGTTCGTTGTAGCTTCCTTGAATTTTGACCATGGATGGTGACACCGTTCGATTTTACTCCTTTCCTCACTCTGGACTGTCTGGGGATGCCCGGCCATTGGCCATCTTTGGGTTCGGGCTTGCATTAAAAATAAAATGCCTTCTGCGAATATTAGGCATTACCCAGTCTCACTACTCCAAAACCCTTTTATAAGATGGAACAAAGTGAAATGACTTTTGGTAGCTACGGAGAATGCCTGGAAGGGCCTAGGGTGAAATGGATGGTCACTCATTCTCAATGTGTAAACACTGAATGTTACTTTTTCTCAGACTTCTTTGGGAACACGGGACCCCATAAAGATTATGCAGGAACAAAACAATTGAGAAGACCCACTTTTGAAGAAAGTGGAAGTGTCAGCAAAAAGTTCCTAGTTTTGATTACATAAAGCAGCAAGCATCTATAGCATTTGCCTTGGATGCTCTTTTGCATTTGTTTTCTTGGATGAGCAAGAAAAAGCAGAATTTATGTGCTTACCCAGAGCTGCAAAGGATTTTCCGATTGAGCCAGGAAATCTGATGCACTAAAGTAGTTTACAGATTTATGGGAAAAAGAGAGCTTTTTAAACAGCTCTAGCAAGTGAAATTGGATTTTGGATTTATTAGAGGTACCAAATTGGAGAAACACTGTGATGAGAAGCCAGTAAAGGCAAGTTATTACCTAGGATTTTTAGGTTTATTTTTTCTGCTAAGAAACAATACATACTTGTAAAGAGTTCAAACAGGACAGGATTATCTAACATAGGATGGGAAGCCCTTCCATAACATCACAGCTTACAGCTCAATGCATATTCTCTTCATTGTTTTCCACGCATGTATTATATCTTTTTTTCCCAAAAATCGAACATACTAAATATTCTGCTTTGTATCTTACTTCATAATATCCATCGCAACAATGTGTGTGTATATGTATATGTATTACATGTTCTACTTGATGCTCATGTAATATTTTATTGTGTTAGCATAATGAGCCAATCCTCATTGATAGACATTTCAAGTACCCACCCCCCAACTTTGTGCTTATATGAGCAACTCTGAACAGAATATCTTTGTCCTATCTTTACACATCTGTGTGAGTTTCTGTAGGGTGTTTTGAAGTTGAATTATTATACCAAAGTATATGCATCTTTTGTACTTTAGTATTACTCTCCAAAATGGTAATTTTAAATTGCCCACACAGCTGTACAAAGCAACAGCTCTTTCGCCACACTCACAACTGAGTATTATTGATCTTTTAAATTGTCAGTTGTTCATATTTTCAGCTGTTTGCTTTTCAACATCAGAGTCACATTTATCAATTTTTTTTTTTTTGCTTATAGCGTCTCTGTTTTCCAGCATGCTTAGGAAAGGACTTCTAAACAAGGTTATAAAATATTAACCCATCTTTTATTCTATACATTTATGATTTCATGATTAAATTTTAAATCTTTGCTCCAAAATAACTTTGTCATGAAGAATGACACAAATCCAGTGTTGTTTCTCTTCTCCACGCTCCCTCTCACGGTCACTGACTTGTTCCAACATATTCGTTGATGCAGACCATCTTATGGTGACCTGGATACCACGTTTATCCTTCATTCTCCCCACATATCGTTTATCTCTGTTGACATGCAATAAAATGCATCTATTTATTACGTAGAATGTGATGAACTCTTACATAAGTATACTCAGTCAAGATAATGAACATAGTCATCATCTCCCTTCGCCCCCAATTTCCTTGTGCCTATCTATAATCCTGCTCCATTCCAGTCTCAGGCGACTATTAATTTGCCTTCAGTCACTGTAGATTAGGTTGTATTTTCTAGTATTTTACGTAAATATGTAATAAGGCATGAATTTTCTTCTTTTTTTAATGGACCGCTGGCTGCTTGGAGCATACTTCATTTCTTCTAGGGAGAAAGCATTGTGTCTGATGTTAACATCATCACTGCGACTTCCTTTGATTAGTGTTAGGAAGGCATATATATTTTTTCCCATTCCTTAACTTTTAACCTATCTATGCCTTTATATTTAAAATGATTTTTAAAAATTAATTTTCAAATTTAAGTATAGGTGTATAGTGTTATATTGGTTATATTAGTTTCAGGTGCACAATATAGTGATTCAGCATTTTCATACTTTACAATGTGATCACCCCACTAATTCGAGGAATCTGTCACTGTGTAAACTTATCACAATATTATTGACTGTATTCTCCTTCCCTTCCCCCCTTCCCCCCAACTCCTCCCTTCTGGCAAGTATCCCTTTGGTCTCTGTTTCTATGAGTCTGTTTCTATTTTGTTTGTTTTGATTTTTTTTAGATTTCACATATAAGTGGAACCATACGGTATTTGTCTTTCTTAAGCAAAGAGCACATGGGACCTGAATAGATGTCACCAGTGTGTGGCTTAATTAAATCTTTATGTATACTGATTATTTGGTGCTTCCCGTTTTAGTATTTAGTTTAGGATTTAGGGTGTCATGAGTGTTTAGGGTCCGGATGTCTCGTGTGTGTTTAACGACTCATGAATAGTAGGTATCTTTTGCGCTTTTCACCCACTTTTATTCATGTTTAGCACACATATGCTCCATCTATATTTGTAGACTTCATACATCTCATTTATCTTCTTCTATATCAGAATTAAATACTCTCGAGTAGTCAGGCCACTCCATGTGTTACATGTGAGAACCTGACAGCAGTGTACTTTTATTTTTAGTAACTCCTCACTACATACATCATAAAATCGAAGTCCCGCGAAATCCTAGGTGATGTGACTGTGGCTACCTCTCCCGCCCTGTGTCATACCTCTCTTTCCCTTCCTGGCGATGCTCCCATCCCTACTGGCTTCTCAGCTTCCTGACTGAGCTGTGCATAGCCCTACTTGTCTCCTACCTCAGGACCTTTGCTATCATTACTCCCTCTCCCCAGAATGTTCTTCCATCTCCGAATGGTTCAGTGCACGCCATCCTTCAGATTTCAGAGAGGCCTTCTCTACCTCATCTTAAAATAGTGCTGTGAGAACAAAGGGGCCACGCCTCTCTCCAGCCTCACCTGTCATCCAGCACAAAGTAGCCGTAGATATTAAGTAGCCGCTCATTACGGGTCTATCGAATAGTTAAGTATAACGCATTATTATTTTTAATGTAGTGCTGAATTCAATATGCAAACATTTTTAAAGGTTTTTACAGAAATATTTGTAAATGAAATTGTCTGTTCTTTATATTTTGAAATGTTTATGGTTTTACAAGAAATTGCAAAGGTGGTGCAGAGGGGTCCTGTGGATTCCACTCCGTTTCTCCCAGTGGTTATATTTTATATAACTGTACTGCGGTATCAAAACCAGGAAGTCAACATTGGTACACTATCGGTGTAGTTCAATATATGTACATTTTTTATGTGTGTGTGTGTTTTTTTTTTATGACCAAGGATATGGTTTGTCTTGGTTTATGTTCTATGGATGCTTGAAAGGAATGTGTATGCTGCTCTTAATCATTGCAATGTTGTGTAAATGTCGATTAGATCCTGTTGGTTGATTGTGGTGTTGAGTTCTGTGTTCCTGCTGATTTTCTTTCTAGTTATTCTGTCAGTTGAGAGAAGCATGTTGAAGTCTCAGTTAACTGTGGGTTTGGCTGCTTCTCCTTTTTGTCCCCACTTTGTGCTTCAGTGTCTGGTGCTGGTTCATGCGTCTTCAGGACTGAGACGTCTTCTCGGTTATTTGAATCATTATGTCATTTTACTGTTACCGTTGTATCATATGTAACATTTCTCTATGTTCCTTTTAATTTTCCTTCCTCTGAAGTCTATTTTTTCTGGTATCAATATAGCTATACCTGCTTTATTTTGATTAATGTTTTCATGGTATATCTTTTTCCATCCTTTTAATGTTTGACCCCCCTTTATCATTATATTTTTAATGGGTTTCTTATAGACAGCATGTAGTTGGGTCATTTTTTATATTGATTCATTCCTCAAATCTCTCTTCTTTGGTATATTAGACCTTTTATATTTCATATAATTATTGAAGTGAAGTATTAAATTTGTCATTTTATTTTTTCTATTGTTTCTCTGTTATCTTTTTTCTGCCTTTCTGTAGATTACCTGAACATTTTTTTTAGAATTCCACTTTGATTTGTGTGTAGTGTTTTTGAGTGTATCTCTTCGTGTAGGTTTGTTGGTGGTTACTCTTGATATTATACGTAATTTATGTACATATATACATATGTAAAGTTGTAACAACCTATTAGGTCCATCAGGCAGTAATCTAGTGGTAGACTTTTGCTGGGTCTGATGCTGCAGTTAGAGAGACAAATGAAACACAGGTCTTAATCCCTCCCCAGTGAACTCACCGTTTACTGGGGAGGCAGATATAACCCAATATTTACTATACGGAATAGTGTAAGTTATAACCGAGATACACAGGGGGCAAACTGTGTGATGTGGGATGACTAGAGCCCCGTAGGGAAAGGGGACACTTAGGTTGAGCAGCAAGGGCCGAAGTTTGCACGATGGACAGTGTTGTTCACTAGCAGAAGTGTGAGTGTGCTCTGTTCCCTTCCCCAAAGGGGGTGTGTGCCTGTCCTTCCTCTGCTTGGGCAACTCTTTCTGCTCTTCTGTCAAGGTTAACTACCAAAGATGCCCCTTCTCTCTTCTCAGCTGTCTCTTCCTGAGAATCTTTTGCTTCCCTTGACCAGGTGAGAAGCCTTTGTCACAGGTGCTTCCTTGTTACAGTTTGCAGTTTTACACTTGTTTTGTGTCATTAGTGGATTAAAAGGTCTACCACTAGATTATTGACTTCATACAGCAGGGACTGTCATATTTGGTCACCCGTGTATCCCTGCACTTAGCTCGTTGGTTGGCACATAGTAGGCGCTCAGTAAATGCCCGCGTGAGTGAGTAGTGCATGAGGGGGCGTGGTGGGAGGTGTAAGGTGCACTGTGAAGGGCTTTATGTCCATGTCAAGGACTCTACCTCATGTTCTCTGATGACCTTTGGAAGAATACTAAGCCAGGATTTGACATAATTAGATTTCATTTAGAAAGATTTACCTGGAAACCATCTGTGTGGGAAACACATTCAGAACACATGAGTAAAGCAGTATTAAGTAGAAAATTCTTAAGTTTTTCACTAACCTTTCCATTTTGAAAATGCCTTTTCTGACCGGCCTTTTTATACATTCACATAGATTCTCCCCTATGGTATGGTTAAGAATGGCTTTTAGAGTTTGTATCTATGGTAGGCAGAATATTGCCTCCACCTACCAAGATGTCCATGTAATTCCCGAAACCTGTGAATATATTAGGTTGCTCGGCGAGCAGAATTTAAGGTTGGAGAAGGAATTAGGGTTTTTAATCAGCTGACTTTAAGATGAGAGTATCCTGGATTGTCCAGATGGACCCAGTGAAATCACAGGGGCCTTTAAAGGAAGCCGAAGGAGTCCTCAGAGAGAGACGGCGGATGAGATGTGAGCGAGACTCACCTGGCCATTGCTAGCTTTGAACCTGGAAGGGGGTCACAGGCCAAGGAATGCCTGCAGCCTCAAGAATCAGGAAAAGGAAAGAAAACAGCCTCCGGAAAGGAAATGCAGCCCTGCTAACATCTTGATTTTTAGTTCAGTGAGACCCATCCTGGACTTCTGACCTCTGGAACTAGAAGATAATAGCTTTGTGTTAATCGACTAACTTTGTAGTATTTTGTTGCAGCAGTAATGGACTCCTAACAGAATACCGCTTACTATATTGTGTAGTAAGTCTACTATGTAAGCAATGATGAGGAATAATACAAAGCAGCAACTGAGATTAAGTATGAAATTTCCTTGGGTCTTTCTGTGTTTGTGAATTCGGTGGTTGATAAAAATATCCACGTATATTTGAAGTTTTCTTAGATTAATGTTGACATGATGATTCTTGATCTAAATTGGTCAAAGCAGAAATGATAGTCTTTTTTTATTCTGATGCTGCCCTAGCATGATTCACATGTGAATAATTTCTACTGCGCCATACAACTGTGCCAATTTCTAGGTTTCATTGCAAAAATGATTCATTTTGCTCTCCACGACAGGTTTTCCTTTGAAATCCATAACTCGTGTGCTCTGGGAGATTGCTCACATATGTCTCTCCGTCTGGTTTCCTGAGATGCTCTGTATCTGTTGAAGAACTGGATTTTTATTTTATTTCACTATAAAATGTTTTATAGTTTGCCATAGCTCCAGTCTGGCTACTTTTTAACAATTAGTATTTTAGAAGGTTTAGTTTCGACAGCGCGCAGTGCTACGAAGCTGTTAAGGTCGGTGGTGGAGGTAGCAGGCGGGACGAGGCCAGGTGTCTGTCCTCCTCCCCGCAGCGGAGCCTGCTCAGGGAGGGAGTGAGGGACCGGTCAGCTGGGACCACAACTTCTCCGCTTTGATGACTTTTGCGTAGTGGGGGTTCTTGTGATGTTTAGTGGGTCCACTTGGCTCTGAGGGGCCTGGGAACTCTTAAAAGTTTATTGGCATGAGTCCTTTGGAAGTCAGGGGCTGCTGGTAATGAAGGGTATGCTTAGAAATGAGTTTTTTTTTTTTTAAAAAAAAGAAAGTTATTCACTTTTTTAGTTTGGAAAATGTCAAAAGGATTCAGCACACCTGCTGTGCTTGGGGCTTTCGCTTTCCTCCTCTTCTTCGTATGCATTGTGAATTGTAGACTTGACTTTGGAGTTCCTCTGCTTCGCAGAGCTGCCCCCTACCCCCAAAATCGCTGAGTTTCAAGGAGCATACCTTTTATTTGGCCCCGTTTTAAGTTGTCAGTGGTAAACAAGTTGTGTTGCGGGATGGTAGTCAGGAATGATGGAATGTGGGTGGTGCTGTCTCCTTAGGGTGCACCCAGACACCTGCCCCTCCCTCCTGGGTTTTCACATGTGGCCCAGCCTCACCCTCCATGGCCCAGAGGACCACACAGGCTGATCCTATGCGCTGAATTCATTGTTTGGGTCACCAGGGGTGTTACTGTGTGGGAGACGAGACTGTTTGCCTGAAAAACTCAACGTGGGATATGCTGGCGGTGGGAGGGGCATGGAAAGGGGAATTAAGTTCATAAAGCCAAATTTTGCTTAAGATATAAAAGACAGATTAAGTTTGCCAAGACCTGGCCAGAGCAAGGCCCTTCAGGTTTTGAGCCTAAAGAAGAAAAGGCGCTCGTGTCGCTCCCTTCGTCCACACAGAGAAAAGATGTTCCTCGAACCCCGTTTAGTTTCCCCAAGAGTCCCTTCCAGAGGCCCAGCTGCAGGAAGACAAGTAAGAGTTAGCTTCTGGGTTGCCTGTGGATGGCACATGGGGACCTACTCTAAGACTTTCCCATTATGACCCACCGCAGAGTCGTAGGACAGCAGAGTGTCTGCATATCCACTCTGGGCGGGACTTTCCTTCTTGGTCACCTCCGTGCCGTATGAGAACAGGGGCCCTCAGTGGACTTGACCCTTGACTCTGGAGTGAGGAGTCTGTAGGGTTGGTCTCTTCTCAAGCCCGGCCACCAACCCAGGGGAACTGCGACTGACTCGGGTGGCACGCTGCCTCTGTTGAGAGGGTGGAGTTTAGGGGTGCTACTAAATAGCACACCATGTACGGGACAGCCGTCACAAAGAATCGCCTGGCCCAGAATTTCAGAAGATGCCCATGTCGGGAAAGCTTGCGCTGAGACCTGTCTCATTTTTGTCCTTTCTGTGACTACTGCGATCATCATTCTCGGTGACTTCAGTTTTCATGCGGATGTCTGTTTAGTACCTCACCTGTTTTAATGTTCTGTTCCGTCCCTTTTACACACCCATGGGCCCAGTCTGTGGACACGGTTCTGACCTTATCGCCCCTCGTGAGTGAACGGCTTTCGTAGCGGTCTGGACCACTGACCCGGCCATGCCCCTTTGTCTGCACTTCCCTTGTTCAGCTCCTCGATGGATCCCTCTCGTGCCGCTGAAAACACCAAATTCCTTTCTTCCCTTCCCTGCCTTATCATCCGGGCCACAACTTTAATTAAGCCCTGCCGTCCTCCTGTTCTTCATTCACCAGCACTTGATAAATTAAAATCTGGAGGAGAACAACTATACTGAGCGGTTTCTCTTTGAATTAATTGATCCATTTTACCTGGGAATCCGTGCCTCCTCGTGCGTTCCCGCAGAGCCCAGCTGGCTGAGCCACCCCGCACCACGTCTGCCAGCCCGCGGGCAGGTGTACCCGGACTCCTTGTCCTCCTCCCTTTTTCTTGTCTCCTTCCCTTTCCCTTCCCCCCTAATGGAACGACTTAGGATACCCCTGCCTTCAAAATGCAAACCAGTCATCTGCCTGTGTCCTGGGCCCATCCGCTCTTGCCTGGGCGAGGATTTCTACCAGCCGTTATTGTCTCTGGCTCTCCCGTTAGACCTTGTTAGGAAATGCTAGGCTGGCTCTGAACCCCACATTCCTCTTCCAGCTATTATTTAAATTCTCTATTGCCCACATAGCCAAATTTCTCGAAGGAGTTGTCTTTGATGCCATCTCCTCTTTTTGCCGAGTGGGGTTTCCTCAACTCCACAAGTTTTGGCTTCCCTCTTTTACTGAGATGGTGCTCATGAACGTCACTGGTGACTTTCACATTGGCAAGTCCCATAGTCACTTCCGTTACTTCCTTAACCCGTAGAGTTGCCCGCCGCACTCCTTGGGCCAGCCTTCTGCCTTGGCTTCTGCTGCACACTCAGCAGGTTTCCCGCCTCCTCCCTAGCGACTGCTTCTCGACCTCCTCTGAGGGCTTCTCAGCTGTACTTGACCTCTAAGGGTCCCTCAGGGGGCCCCAGGGCTGTGTCTTGGGACCCCTTGACTTTCTTACCTACATGCTTTCCTTTGAGTATATCTATGCTCATTGCTTCAAATGTTATGATATTAGCGATTCTCCATTAATCCTAGAAAGGGAGGTTAATACGCTGTCTTTTTACTCTGCTCAGTGGCCCACGAGGCCACCTAGTCCCTTAGTCTCTGGCTTCTAGTTGGGTTCTACCAGCAGCAGGCGCAGACAGGAGGAGTAAGAGGTCAGTATTCTCATTCCCACCCTGCCTGATGACAGTTCTGCTATGACTGAACTCCCTTACCACTACAGTTCCCGTTGACGGTCCTCTCTTCCCTGGTCCACAGCCACTGGGTGTCAGGTCCTTTTAGACACTATTAGGTCACCAAATTTATTTCTTAATGTGGCCCTTAACGCTTTTTGATGTTTTTCTTGCTTATTTGTGAACTTCATATTGATGCTAAGATTTAAACAAGCTCCATGAGAGCATCTGGCCCTGCGGTGTTGGGCGAATACTTACCGGACAAACAAATATCTGCTGTGGTGGCATTTGCGTTTCAAATACACATATATGTGTGTGTGTATTTCTCTGGTTATAAAATATTATAGAAAATATATGTGCATATGTATTTCTCCGGTTATAAAATAGTATAGAAAATTTTAAATGTTAAAATATAAAACAAATGAAAAGCACCATTTTCTAGCTACTTAGGCATCATAGTGTGATCATTTGGGTATATTGCCTTCCACCCATGTATATGCTTGTACGTGTAAGAAAGTATTGATATTTTCTAACTTGCATTTATCACAAATATCTTTCCCCTTTTTACAAATATAATTCTATTTCATTGTTTCTAAGCAGTCTTTAGACACTTAGTTCACACCCTCTCAGAGTTTACTAATACCTGTTCCGTTAACTACTGGAATGCTTATCTCAATATAGCATTTAATAAATGCTCATAAACATTTTTTGTTGAATGAATTAATTTTTTCGTAGATAATAGCAAAAGTACCACACTTTAAATTTTTGGTTTTTTTTATTTTATCTTCATTATTTTCCATCAAATGTTTTAATGCTTTTATACATTTTTAATAAAACCCTACTTACAGAAAAGTGAAGAGCAGGGCCTTCTCCCTTCCATTCCATCAACACTGGCTTTATTATAAGGAATCTTGTAGACTCCTAGTGGGTTATGAGGAGTGACTTTTTCACGCTGCAGTGACACAAATCCACAGCCACTGTGTCAAGCCTGCATCGGATACATGAGATTGTAGTGTGGCCACGACCAGCACAATGCTGGCGACCGAGAAGATGCTCAACCATTGTCATAAACATAGAAACGAGGATAACATGTCACATCTATGTTCTTTTTCTAATTTTCACTTTTGGATATCTCACAAGTAGTAATGATTTTCCTCAAATCGATGAGGCTTCGAAGTCCCTCCCAGTCTCTGTGCTGATTTCTGTTGGGGGGAGGAAGATGCTGAGCTCCTAGCATTACCCTGTCCTCCTCCAGAGCTGCTACCTCCACCGCTGGGGTCAAGAGAGGCACCGACGTCCCTGGCCTCTCCACTGGGACAAAGGCTTTAGTTCTGCACAGCTTTTCTCTGTAGAGCCTGGGTGATTTGGGACCACTAGGAAAAAGTTCAACCATACACACCTGTCGTTTCTTTTAAGAGTTCTTACTGGTTATTGACCATGCTCCCTCGCTCGGATGACCCTTTGACTGTAATGAACTCACTTCTGATAAGGACGGCAACATCCATTGTATCACGCTGGTCATTGAAAATTAAGGATGAACACGAGGATAGAAAGAATATCATTGGTTAACTTTTTGTCCTTATAACTTGATATTATGTATTGTGTCTTCCAAAACAGATTTGTAAATAAAATTCTGTACCTTATTGTTAACAGAATGCTTTTCTTTAGGCAGCCTAGCCACAAAGTGGTTTATGGACTAGATATGAATGGTGTCTTTCCAGGAAGTATTTTTTTTTCCATTGAATATTTTCATAGAAAGTTCCATATATCAATATTTGTAACAGATATTCTTATGATGAGGCTTTGGAATTTATGTATTTTGAGGACCATATTGTTTTCTAATAGATAAGATGTTAACACCCCAGTAATTGTCAGTGGGTAAAGGCTGATCCTTAAAAAATAAACAAAAAAACCCCCCAAAACAAAAAAGTCACTGAGTCCTGTAATTAGGCATGTATTATGGCACATATTTATGGCATGAATTCAGCTGGAAAGTGAAGATAAATTCAGACTTTAGTGTCTTGTAGCAACATACACATTTTACAGTGCAGATTTACGGTGCACTATTAGTAAATGTCACTGAACGTATTTTACTGTTTTGTGCAGTTTTTTATTAATGAAGTTAGTGAAACTAGTTGCTAAACAAAAATGCACTCCCCCAAAAATAGCATGGGAATATTTTGTGATTATCAGAAAGCAACTGAGTAAGTAATCAATGTAATGGTAATATTATTTGATGTATTATTTTTTCTAAATTCCAAGTTAAGGAATCATTCAAAGACAAACATTTCCTGTGATACTTGGATAGAGTTGATAAATTCGTAGTTCAAGCTAAGGGTGGCGGAAGTATTTTATTTCATTGATTGTGTTGTTTTGCACTTTGGTCCTGTGCAAACTCCATACACAGCTGCACAGTAATTATCAGGTACGTGTCCACATTCTTCCTCTGATATTTCTCAGACAACCTCACTGCAAATATATTATTGAGAAGTAATTTATGCTAGGTAATTCTCATAATGTAGAATTTTCAGAGAAATGAGCAATGACTTTTTTCATTAAATGTTAAAATATATTTATAGAACCCATGACTACTTTAGGAGTTAAAGAATTTGGGAAAAGGCAGAAATTGATAGTTTATTCATGGCGGCGGGGGGTGGGGGGGTGACCTAGAAAATATCTGCTGGCACTTATATGGAATAGTCACTATGACAATTGATCAGTATTTACCTAAGGAAAATCAGGAAGGAGACTCTGTTTCCGATTTCCTGGTGGTTCGTATGAGTGTTAAATTACATATACTAGGAAATGGTATCACCCTAAATCATCACTGGGCAAAAACTTCTTGTCTTTTAAATATAACGGTTGCTGTTTTTCTTTTTATACAAGTGTTGCATTTAGATCCTCCCCGTATAAAAACTAAAATATACAGAAAAACCGAAAGAAACTAGAAATTAGCTATAACTCATGCCTAGAGATAATCATAGTTAATATTGAGTGTATTTATGTCTGGGTTTGTTTCTATGTGCCTCTATATAGTTTCTGTTGATATAGATTTGAACTATAAACAGTCATTTCTTTGCATGGTTCTGATACGCATGCATTTCAGTTACCAGGGTTTTAGTTAAGTAACTCCAATTCCTTAGTAATATGGTTCAGATTTCACTTACCATGGTATATTAACTGAGTAATTGCATGGAGTACAAACTTTACTGCTCACTCTTCAGTCATAAAATCACTGAGTAAATAACAGATGGATATCCCTTCTTTCAAAGGGGTGATTTGCCTCATTTGGGGCTCTGGCAGCAAACTATGTAGCTGTATTTCCTCCTCATCTTCTAGTCAGACACCCACATGGCATTTTACAAAAATGATAATTGAAAAAGCGATTGACCAAGGAAAAGTCCAGCAAAGAAATAAAATGTGATAACTCTGGAAATGAAATTCGGTTCCATCGTAAGTAGAGTTAGAGAATGAATAGCCAGCCGATGTAGGAACTGACGCCGCTGCTATTCTAGAAACTCTAGATATGCGGCCAGAGAGACTTAGGTGGGTGGACTCACTGACGCTGATTAGGAAAGTGGTCGTGACGGAAAGAATGGAGATGTCCATAGTGGCCGCACCGATTTACGTTCCCGCCAGCAGTGGATGAGAGTTTTTCTTCCCGCAGCCTCGCCAACACTTTATTACTTGTCTTGTTGATAGTAGCCATTCTAACAGATGTGAGGTGGTATCTCATTGTGGTTGTGATTTGCATTTCCCTAAAAGCTACTGAAGTTAAGCATCTTTTCGTATATTATGGCCATTTGTGTGTCTTCTTGGGAGTAGTGTCTGTTCAGTTCCTCTGCCCATTTTTTAATTGGAAGGCTTGCTTTTTGTTACTGTGTTGTGTTAAGTTCTTTATGTATTTTGGATATTAACCCCTTATCAGAGGTGTTGTTTGCAAATATCTTCTCTATTCAATTAGTTAGTTGCCTATTTGTTCTGTTGATTTCTTTTGCTGTGCAGAAGCTTTTTCGTTTGATATAGTCCTATTTATTTATTTTTGCTTTTACTTCCCTTACCTTTGAAGTCAAATTCATAAAATCCTCTAAGACCAATTTTATTGTTTCAGGTCTTATATTAGTCTTTGATCCATTCTGAGTTCATTTTTGTATATGGTGACAAATAAGTCTAGTTTCATTCTTTTGCATGTGGTTTTCCAATTTTCCCAGCATCGTAAAATCAAGAACTTGTAAGCGATATGTGAAACCGAAAGCAACAAAGGAACAAACAGGACAGTCAAACCAAAACTCATAGGCACAGGCAATAGTATGGTGGCTTTCAGAGAGAAAAGGGGGTCTGAGGAGGTAGAAGGTAAAGGGGGTCAAGTACATAGTGCCGGAAGGAGATTAGACTTTGGGTGTCAGGCACACGATGCAATATACAAATGAAGTATTATAGAATTGTACACTTAAAACCTATATAATCTAATTAACCAATGTCATCCCAATAAGTAAAATTAAAAAAAAAAAATTAAAAAGAATGAAGATATCCAGAACTGACATCAGTGAAAAATCACATTAAAGGAACACAGATATTTCACAACATCGAAAGCACAAAGGATAAAGTATTAGGAGTATGGCAATTGCCCAAGGCATAAAAAGATGCTCATTTTGTATAGTAGGGTAAGTGATGAGAAAAAGGCAAGTACTGTTCAATCTGCTCTCTGTTAGTGTCTTACAACTAATGAAAGAAAATACTTTAATTCTCAATGTTTCTAATATTTCAAATGACAGTGTACTAAATCTTGGGGTTTTTAAAAATTCTCTTATACATTTATAACTGATAAGAGTTTTTAATGTTTTGACAATCAATTTTAAAGGTCATGGAAAAATTGCAGTTTTCCCATTAAGATCATTTGGCGTGGTTTCAGCTTCCGAGGCCATTTTGACAGTTCCGCATCACTGTGCAAAGTGAGGGCTTCCTGTTTAGAACTATTGTCTTCATTTTGTGGCCAAATATTTGCACATATACATTTTCTGTATGTTATGAATTCATTAATACAGTATTATTTTTACTTTATCTCATACTTTTAAAGAAAATTATATTTGAGAAAAATAAGTTTTAAAAACTATTTACATATTAACTATCTCAGATCTTTGTTTCTTTGTATAAAGTCCTTCCTCCCTCCTGAAAAACTTCTGGTAATACTTCCATTAGTGCAAGTATACTAGTGAAGAATTCTTTCAGCTTTTTCTTTTTTCTTTTTCTTTTTTTGCTAAAAAGTTATTTCACCTTCATCTTTGAAGGATCTTTTCACTGAGTATAATTTTTAGTTTGCTACTTTTTCTTTTACTACTTCAAAGATACTGTCTTTGTCCTTCGATTTGCACAGTTACTGACGAAAAGTCTGTCCTCATTTTTATGTTCCTTTCTGTGCAATGTCTTTCCTGTCTCTCTCCCCCACCCCGACTGCTTTTAAAATTTTCTCTTCCTCTTTGGTTGCCAGTAGTCTGATTATGAGTGTTCTTGGTGTGTTGTTTGTGTTTATCTATAGTTTATTGAGCTTTTTAGATCTGTGGGTTTATAATTTTTCTCAAATTAGTAATTTTCTGAACTGTTCAGAAAGTGTTTTGTCTCCTCTTATCCTGGTTTAGCCTCCAATTACATGTATGTTAGACCACTTGGTATTATCCCATGGGACAATGAGGCTCTGTTCATTTCGTTTTTCAGTTTTTCCCCCCTTTCTGTATTTAGTTTTGAGTAAGTGCTATTGCTAGATCTTGAGGGTCCCTGCTCTTCTTGTCTGTTATGTCTAATGTGCTGGTAATCTCATCTAGTGGAATTTTTATTTCGAATACATTTTTTCATTTCTAAAAGTTGCAATCACTTGTTTTTACAACATTTCTCTCAATATATCCATTTTTCTTTACCTGCTTGAGCATATTTATCATAGCATTTTTAACACTTTTGTCTGTTCCAGTATTTTTTGGCATTTTTAACTGATTTTCTTTTTTTTATGAGTCACATTTATATTTTTCTGTCCAGCTGTATTTGATTTGACTACCAAAATTGTAAAATTTGCATTGAGTTTTACATTTGTTGATCTTTCTTAAGACTTTGGATTTCTTTTTCTGGTAGGCAATAACGTCATTTATAGATTTTGCCTTTATCGAGGTTTATTTTCAAGTTCTTTTAAGACATTTAGAATTGCCTTTATCCTAAGAATAATATCCCATTTCGAGGGCATTGCCCTCTTGAATTATTTTTTACCAAAGACTCACTGTGCATTCAATTGGCCTCTAGTTTGGTTAGAAAGAATATGAATAAATCTATTTTTTAAAAATCGAATGGACATTTTTACATTGTATAAAAATATATACAATAGCAATTATTACATATCTTATAGAGTTTAAACTATATGTGGAAATAAAGTGCAAAAGTACAATAAAACAGATGATGGAGTATCGAGGTTCTAAACTTGCAGCACATCAATAAATGGTAAATGTAATTTTGCATTTGATAGGGATAAGAAATAAAACAATGAATTAATAGTTCAGTGTTCAATGTGGTCCTATGATCTCAGTTATTACCTGAAAGCCAGATCTTAACAGACTGAGATAAGCCTTTTTTCCCCCTTATTCTGAGTTTTTATTTTCTGTTAACCCACCTTCTAGAAGAGAAACCAAATGTATAGTTATAAATTACTTTTCAAGCCCATCCATGGTATTGTTAATATATTATCTTTTCAGTTCTAGAATGTCCATTTGATTTTTTCAAAAAAGGGATTCCTATTTTCTGCATTAGCTCATCCGTTTTCCCATATTTTCTTTATTCTGTTATTTATAGTTATTTAAAAATTCTTCTTTGGTAGCTCCAGTAGCTCTTTCTCCTTCTTAATATTGGTCAAATTTTCTTGCCTCTGTGCACGTCTAGCCATTGTTTAATTGAATACTAGATGTTTTATGTAAAAAGTTTAGAGAGTACAGGTGATATACGGTACCTTCTGTTAGAGAGAGACCTCCCCACCTGCCCTTTCTTCTTAAGCATTTATGATGAAGGGTTGATCGACTTAATCCAATTAGAAAGTAAGCTGGATCAGGGCTGTGTTATTAAGGTTTGAGTCTAATTCTGGTATGATCCTGTTCTTTTGGCATGGCTTTTCTGGATTTAGGATTAAGACCTCACCTTGTAGGTCCCTGTTCCCAGCCCTTGTAGAATCTAATGCTATCTATTTCTCTCTCATAATTGCAAGACTGGGGGATTCAGTTCTACTCTCCAGAATGTCTCAGCCTAGTTCTCAGATCTCATGCCTTATGTACTTTAAAAATCCGGTAAACGTCTTAAGGGAGGAATGGTCAGAATGCTGGAAATGGATTCCTTTTCCTGACTGGTCATTCTTTCTTAAGTACCACTGCCTGGGAAATTTAACTCAGTCTTTTATAGACTCTGTTCAGTCATCAGCCTTGTGTAATGATAGAACCTAGCAATTTTTATTATTTTTTAAAAGATACTGCTTTTGTATTGAGGCCACTCAAATTTTCTGTTTGTCATTCCAGTGCCATGCAACCTTTAAAACCATTGCTGGTCTCTCATGCCCTCGGTGGAGGCCCTCTTTAAGTACCAAGCCTCATTTTCAGCCATCATCCTCAGGGGGAGATAATGGCAGGCATCAGTTTACCTTGGAAAAGTTCTCCGCTTTCTTGAATTTTAGCTCGCCTACTTCTTGGTGCTTCTGTAGCTCTCTGATATATCTACACATATGATTTTGTAATTTGGAGTTTTCTAGTTCTCATGATGTAGTTTTGGCCTCTGACCTGTTCTACCCTACTAGAGGCAGAAGTCTCCTAATGCATTAAATTTTGCTTTCATCTGTTTGAATTTCATCCTTTTGCTTTCTTTTGGTAACTTCATTTTTTTTCTAGCCTTTAAAAATTGGGTATTTCACATTTTTCTTGTAGGTATCTAATGCTATGTATTTCCCTCTCACACCTACTTTAACAGTATCTCATAGATTCTAATGCGTTATGTTTTCATTGTCCTTATTTTCATAAAATTTTGCATTTTTGGTCTTTTTCCCCCCTCAAAAATTTTAAAATAGTATTTAATAAAAGTTTGTTTGGTTTTGAATTTCTAGTGTTAGCGCACAAAATAAACTTGTTTTGGGGGAAATTTATTGGTTTCCGTTGCATATACTGTGGCAATGAATTCTCTGTACACTTGAAAATTGTTTTGTCTTATTCTCTGTAGAGTTCAGAGTTTGACATGTATTTATAAGATATATCTTATTGAGCATGTTGTCATGTACATCCTTGATAATTTTTTTCTTATTTATCTTAGATTGAGGGAGGTGAATACAGTACGCTATTAGTGTGTTTACGTATATTTTTCCTCACTTCTGGTTTATGATAGTTTTTTCTGTGTTACTGGCTGCATACATACTAATTATTACAAAATAAACTTTATTTCTAGTTAAAAATTTTATGAGTATCCTTTATAATATTTTTTTTGTTCTTTCTCTTTGGACCTTAATACAAAGTTATAATGGAAAATAGCTATGGATTTCTGTCTGGCCTTTGTATCATGTTCTTCCAACCTCTTCTCTCATAGATGTTGTTTTTTCTGATTTGATTTTTTTCCTCATAAGTCCTTCAATTCTTGTCAGCCTTGATCAGGATTCGGCCCAGAGACCTGTTTAATTAGTGAAATGTGATTCCAGTTAAGCTTCATAGCTTTTTCATCGTGACACTTTTTGAAATGAATATACTTTGGAAAGAATATTTAAAACCCCACCTGCATATTCCAATAGGTGCTTCCCTTCTCTGCGGAGACGGAACGAGCAGCCTCTCCTGTCTTCTGCTGCGTCCCGCGTTCGCGTGCCCCTCGCCAGGTTGCGTGATTGTTTACAGTCCCCCACGCCGTGCTCCAGGCTCCATATCTAGATGGCTCTGCAGGAGTGTCCTGCTGGAAGCAAACAGTCCTGGCAGTTCTGGCCAGTAATAACAGCGGTCCATCAGAGAATGGGAGGAGGAGGAGGAGGAGCATCAGGGCTGGGGCCTGAAGAGGTGAGGGGACCAGTAGTGCAGGTCCCACTAGCCCATGAAGTAGTGACGATTGCGACTCCCTTTCAGCAGCCTTCTTATGCTCCCTAGTGAAAGTGGTTTCATGAATTTATGAACTTGTTGTGGCTGGTCGGAGGTGAGTTGAGTTGTTGAGAGAAGTTGGCGGGGAGTGAGGCCGGTATAGAAGGAGCTATCTGGTTGAAGACTGTCTTTCCGGCTGGTGATATGTTAATGTTGGATGAGACTCTAATTATAGTTTGATGCTCTCCTCACAAACATAAATATAAAACAAAGTATTCATCTCTCTGAATGGTTACTTCCCGATTGCAGAATGGGTAAAATTTTAGATGATCCATCTCTTCTTATTGATCTCATAGGGTTTCACAGTGGAAAATAAATGAGACTTATTTATGCTTGCAAATCAAATTGCCATAAAAGGTTATTTCAATAGACAGAGGCAAAATCATAATAAAATAATTTAGTAAAAATGGGAGCTAAGAGTATTCTTAATGGAACATGATGAGACTTAATTTTCTTACTATTTCCATCATTAAAGCTCCATTATCTTTTCTGAGACCTCATTTAGGCTTCCTGTCACACTGCAACTCTGAGGCATTTGTGGGGAGCACAGAGAAGCCTGCGAGTTCCATTAAAAAACAAAAATAGCTAATAATATGCTGTTCTTTCATTTTTTTCTATTTGATATCCGTGTCTCACATTCAGAGTCTCATACATTCTCTTTCTAACCCCATCTCTTGAAAGCCATGAATATCATTATCGAAGAGCTTTCATACGGAAGAAATTTGATTCTAGAGTTGAAAACAAAACTAAGGCTTACTGATGAATGTCCCCTGAAGTCAGAGGCCCTGGGGATTTTAAAGAATTCCTCTAGTTATTTCTTTGCCTTTGAGCATATCCACAGCTAACTCATGTTTGTACACAGGAACACAATCAGTAATAGTATTAGCCTTTTATACTTCATAGAGCTTTATAGGTGGGATAATTAAAAATCCATATACCAGAACCCCCACCTCCATAGAGTATTGCCTGCTCTATTGGATGTAGCTAGGGAGAGAGTGCTGGCCTTTCCAGCCAGAGAAGTTGAGTCCAGCTAATTTAGGTTCAGTCTGAAGTCCAAGCCCAGATGCCCATGGGACCAAGTGAATGCACAAGCGAGAGGCTGAGGCCCGGTGATGAAGGCTGGTTAGAGGTAAGCGGAGGGGGAGACCATGAGGATGACCTGTCCGCTCTATGCAGAAAGGATACAACCGATATTTGTGATTTATGACGACGGCGTATTTCTAGTTTAACTCCAATGAATCCAAAAGAAATAATTATCTGAGGCACTTCTTAACCGTGATTTAGTGTGAATTCCAAAAGTCTTAGCCAAGTGTTCCGAGTAATCAGAACCGATTACCGAGAGCGCTGCTTGCCTCTCTCGGCACCCTGCACACGCCCTCCCCCCAGCCTCTTCTGAGGGTCTGCCTTGCCTTCCCTCTGGACAGGAAGCCCCCCAAGGGCAGGTATCCTGGTGCAGGTGTGGGGTACTTCATTGGCTCTGCGGTGGGCCAGCACAGCTGGTATTCAGTGCGGATTGTTGAAGAATGAGATTCAGCTATGTGTAGAAAGTATTCTTCAAAATAGTGAACTCTTTCTCTAATACAAAAGGATACCAGCTGGGCAGACTACTCAAAATGATGAATAATCAACAGATTGTTCACATAGTACTTTGTAAAGATTTTCATTATGTTCGTGTATGTTTAAAATTATACAATTTCACATTAAAACCTCGTTGGTTTATTTTTTATTTTTTTAAATGTGAGAGCTTAGCTACAATCTATTCATTCTGCCCAAGTTCTGTTTTTCATACTGTAAAATCCTGTGACTAACTGCGAGGACAGTTGTTCATAAACTTTTTCTCCCTTTCTGCCAGTGTTTATGTGATGAAGTTGGACTTCATGGTAGCTCAGTTTGAGTCTGGTATATAGGGTTCTTTTAGAAGGCTGAAGAAAGGCAGGATTCTGAGGATTTTTTTTTTTCTCATAATGTATTACAATCTTATAGTGTTCTTAGGCTGATCAGTGAGCATTCTGGCAAGGGGTGGATGAGGGCGTGGTGCCAATCCGGTGCCAAAACTTATATCTGAGTGATCTTTGCCACGATCCACAAATATCCGAGACTGTGTGGAGTCTTTTTGTTTGTATGTAGTCACAAGGCCTGGATTCCAAGATTTGTTTGGAAAAACAGCATTGGATTTAGCATCAAAGAATGTCAGAGCAGAGAAAAGCCTTAGCTTGGGTCTCCAGGCAGATCACATCTCCCAGGCTTCCATTTCTGGCTCTGTAAACGGAAAATGCTTCTCCTCCTGCTGCTTGCTTCCAGCGGCTCTCCCGTGGGGCATCCAGCACCCGGGTGCGGCAGCTGACACACAGCGATGCAGCTGGGTGCTCGGCCCCCTCGCTACTATTTATTCCAAAACAGGTTTTGTCGTGCGCGCGCGCGCGCGTGTGTGTGTGTGTGTGTGTGTGTGTGTGTTGGTTTGGTTGTTAAAATTGTTACTTGCACCCTGAGAGATGAGATTCTAAGACTGGCAAATAGTAAAACCCCAGTCCTCTGCAAATGGCATACGTGTGTCCTCGAAGCTCGGGCATTTCCTGAAGATCAGCCCCCTTCTCTCACCCCTCCCCCCACAAGCTCGTGACAGCCACCACCCCCTCATCGTCAGGCGCACTGACTCAGGCACACGCACGCACTGAGGAAGGAAGGGTTCCAAGTCAGCCAGTCAGCCTGAGGGAACCACACCTCCAGGCATCTGCAGCTCTCATCAGAAGTCACGTGCATGGAAGCAATCAAAGTGTCCTTCGACAGATGATTGGATAAAGACGTGGCGCATATGTACGATGCAGTACTCCTCAGCCACGAAAAGAATGGAATACTGCCATTCGTAATGTCATGGATGGGTCTTGAGAATATCATGCTGAGTGAGAGAAGTCAGATGGAAAACGTCAAGAACCGTATGATTTCACTCATGCAGGATATAAAACTGAAAGCAACAAAGACAAACACTCACAGACGCAAACAACAGAATGGTGCTTATCAGGGGCATAAGGGGGTCAGATATACGTGGTAACGGAGGGAGATTTGGCCTTAGGTGGTGAGCACAATGCGATGTACAGACCATGGTTTACAGAATTGTACGTTTGAACCCGTTTTATTAACCAGCGCCACCCAATTTTAATGAAGTTTTTAAAAACTTACATGCAGAAAGGGGTGTGTCGCCCCTGCTCTGCAGGCCCGCAGAGGCGAGGCCAGGCGACGGCTCGGCAGCAAGAGAGCAGTTCCAGCTCGCACGCTGCTGAAATCCAGACCGGGCTCGAAGTGCTTGGAGCTGAAGGGAATCGCTTGGTTTTCTGCTCCCTGTTGAAAATGGCACGGGTCAGTTGGGGGCAGACGTTCGGCAGCGCTGATGTGTGAGGACAAGATCTGCTGTCGCTACGCACCTCCCTGTGAGACGCGGTCAGCGTTTGGAGGCACTGGCAGTGGCTGCACCAACGCAAGGTCTGTGAACTGATTTTTAGTTCAGATGGAGGTGAACAGCTGCCTAGTGACGCAGAGACCCCTCGATCTAGCTCCTGAGGGCTACGGGTTGTACCCTGAGCTCAGCCCTCCTGAGCTCACTTTTCCTTTGGGGGAAATCCATCCATCCCCGCTCCCTCCCTTCCCATCCACCCTCCCTCCCCAGGCTTTCTTCCTTTCATTCTACTTCCTTCCCTCCCTGGTTAGCACTCATTCTGGTTTCTGGTTTTCTCTTTAATTTGCACGAGGAAAATCTAACGGGGCCGTCTTGACATTTACGATCTTAAAGCCGAAGCGCGTTTATCAGAACACAGTAGTTGAAAATATGAAAACAGCTTAGCCTTCCCTTCCCCCTCTTCTCCGTTTCCTCATTGCTGAGCTCAGGGGACTTCTCATGGGTTGGTGGGGCTGTTGCTTTGATGCGGAAACAGTGGATGTGAACAGTGGTCAGATGGGGCAAGATCCCCAGGGTACATATTGAAGAGAAGGGTTAAGTTTAAGCTGATGTTTAAAAGCCTTTAGGAGATGCCCAACCTGGCTTGGCCTAAGAATTTATCAGTAGTTCCCTTCTAGACTTCAAAAGTGGGGACCAGCCAAAATATGGTCACGTTCTCCTTTGGTCAAGTTGGTTGGTCTCCTGACTCTTCTGAAGCCTCCTTATTCTTGTTTGCCCAGGATGTGCCCTGCTCACACCCGGGGTCTGTGGGCTCACTGATGCCTTCTCACAAACCTTTTCCAACACAAGACCCCTCGACCCTCCCTGATGACTCTTGTCGACTCTGCCCAGGTTTCACTTATGTCTGGGGTATCTTCTAGCTCCAGCTGATTTAAAAAAATGCCAGTAAGGACACAAAATATTTTCTAGGAGATGAAAAATTCCTCAGGTTATTTTATCCCATCACAACCAGTTTATTCTCCAAGATGTGATAGTTTCTAACACTGTATGGCCTAAAAGGAGCATATTAAATGTTAAAAGTGATCATATAAATATAACTTGTTATAGAAGGAAACTGATCGCCTTCAGTCATAGGGACTGAGACCGGAAGTGCGATTGTGTGTAAAATACCAAGAGTAGCAAATCCCAGGGCGACTGACAAAGATCGGAGCCGCCTCAAGCTGCCGACTTTTAAAATATCCCACATATGTGTTTGCGGGTCCCCGATGTCTGATTTGTAATCTCCTCGGAATAATTTATTGGAAAAAGATGCTCCCTGTTTAAAATTTCAACTCTGAGATGGCCAGACTCTCTTATCACCTCTTTAGAGCAGCCCTCTGCCACAAAAACTGGCTGAAAAATCTCGTCAGATCCAGAAAGTATTTGCTTTGGGGGCCTGGGGAGCAGGAGGCGTAATGTCGAGGGATTCCCACTTCCTCAGGACTAGCCCAGTTGCCACTCGCTGTTCAGAGATAAGAGCTGACCTCAGAGAAGGTGCTGGGTCAGCAGCGCTACTAAGTTCCAAGGAGCAGGATTTACATATAGCATCACTCCCATGTGCAAAAAATTACCAATTTCAAAGTTGCCTACTTGACTCTACATACCTCGATGTGAGTTTTAGAATCGCAAGGGTGAAAGGAGCTAGTGGGAAAGGAAGATGCATTTCTGCGTTGAAGTCAGGCTCTACTCTTTATATTCCTGTCTTGGGGCTTCTGTTCCTTGAAGGATGGAACTAGACGGGTCTCTAAGGTTCTTCCAAAGTCCAGTAGCGGATGATTCTCGCTTTGCTCCAGCTTTGCCAGCTGGCTTAGGGCAGGACAAGAAGGTTTTTTTTAATCTTTTCTCAGCCTAGTTTCTTTCTGTTCACTATGCTAATTCCTTTATGTGCTTCAAAACCCTAGGTTAAAATAAATTCCTAGCCAATTCCCACTAAAATCTCTTTCATACAAAGTTTACTAGTACCTCTGAGGCAGGAACCATGACTGCCAATACCTGGTAAACTCCCATTGCAAAAACTTTGCAGACGCTCATAGTCTTTGCAAACTCTCATAGTAAAAGATAGCTGTAAAACAAACAAACAAACAAAAACAACAAACTAATTGAAAGTCTTGTGATAATCATATATATTGATCTCTGCATTCATTTTCACCATATGTAATATTTTCTTGCTTTTTTAGAATGAGATATTTATAAGCAATTATCTTTGATAGAGTCCCATTAAAACTGTGTCATCTTTCAGAATTTTTGGAGTATATATTTTCCATGCTGATTCAAGCACTTCGTGAGTCCTTGACAATTATTTAGCTTGTGAGAGATTTTATGTATTTTTAAAGTAAAAGAGTCTGAACTTATTTATAGCAAACAGCATTCAAGAGCAAATATGTATCCACGGGATACTTTTTGAGGAATATCGTTTTCTTCCTTTGTGGTTCTGTTGCATGCCATTCGGTAGCAAAGTTTAGATGCTAATAAATATCAATTGCTTAATCGAAGGCAGTTTCTAGTCATTGACAAGCTAACTTCTTGAAGGAGAAGTTAATATCCCTTTCCCAGCTGTACTCACCCAAGCAACTTTGAGGAAGATTTTTTGTTGTTGTTGTGAATTTACCAGGGGCCACTGCACTTCGGCACCGGGTACAGGGCTAAAATCCCAGTTCTGCCCTCAAAGGGCCCGGCGTCAGGTGAAGCAAGATCAGACCGACAGTTACAGTGCCCGTGGTGGGTGTGCCGTGGTGGAGGCAGGCACGGGGCCGCGATGAAGACGCCGTGTCACATGAAAGGCAGCCTTCCCCACGGCCCCCGCTTCGGGAAAACGACGTCTGGCCTGAATTTGTAAGAGTGAATATTAGTGTGCCTTCATTTTTGTGATTTGATGGTGGAGGTTCTACTTTTGGACAGTAGCAGAGATTCAAGGAGGAGGCAGAAGGGATTGTGTGTCCAGATGCACACTTAGATTTTCTCATTCGTCCCCCGTACTTCAGGCCTGTGTATGTGCAGGGCAGCTTGGCCTGTCTTTCAACACTGCAGGCAGACACGTCAAAGGGGCCCAGTGTATCCCCAGGGACACTGGTTCTGGCAGCTTGCTTTCGGCTCTGTCGTCAGGGTCTCCTAGGTGAGGAGCAGGGCTGGCTCTGGCCCACTGTGCTTCCTTTAGGTGTAGGGCCCTTATGGGAGCCAAGGAGATGGAAGCTTCCTGCTGGAAGCCAAGATAACGTGAAAGAGCAGGACTGGAAATGTCACGTGACGCAAGCCACCGGCCAGAAGGGCACCCACAGCACACTGCCACTGCTGTTGCACGAGGACCGAATTCCAGAGCGGGGCTCAGCTCGCTGATGGGCATGTGGTACCAGCTGACTTAGATCCGCCCTCTGTGCCAGCTGCCGGAATGTGTCACTAACGGTGACTCGCATTTGCTGCTGCCAGAGGGACTCTGCTGTATCTGCCTGTCAAATTTAAAAATAATCAAAGTGTTTTCCTCTCAGAAAGATGGAGGGAGGCTGGCAAATGATGACGACTCAAGGAAAAGCAGGGACCCAGCTCTGCCCCTCCAGGCTCGTAGGGCGAGGGCGCCATGCGTTTCTGGCTGTGGGTCAGAGAGGAGCATGCTTCTTCACTGTCCCCGCCTGCTAGCCCCCAGCGGCCTGACCGCAGGGCAGAGGAGCTGTTTCACTGCTTCACGGCGGACAGGACAAACGCCCGGATGCAGTTACCCAGCCCCAACTTCACACCCCAAACATCCCCGCTTTGGACCCCCACATTTTGGCCTTCCTAGGAAGTCCCATGTGTATATTTATGAGGCAAACGAGTGAATTAATGTTAACTTAATCTGCGCCCTTTCAGTTCAGTCCGGCTTGTTTCCTTCTCTGTTCCTCACCCTCGGGGGTCAGGATGTAGCTCAGTAAGTCACGAGACTATTTCTGAAATCATGAGGCAGCATTCCTCTGGGGCCGAAGGCATCAGAGCAGCAAACAGTGCCCTTGCTTTCGCCGCCTCCTGGCTCTTCTAACCTGCCCTCCCTGCAGGCCTTTGAATCCCACGGGGGCCCTGGACAGCGCACTGGGCTGTGGGAAGCAGCGGTCCTCTGCCCTAAGCCTGCTGTAGACCCTGATGCACTTCTCAGGCCCGCAGCCGCCGCATTTGAGCCCCAGGAATGGAGAGGAGTTGCCACTGCAGAATGAGGAGCGTGGTTAGCAGTAGAGCAGGTGAGGCTGGAAGTAGAGGCCCTGCTGGAAGGTAGCGGCAGCCCCAGCGAAAGATGACAAGTGCCGGATCTTAGGCAGAGGACAGATTCAAGAGGGACTGGGGGAGAACAAAGGGAACTTTGTGGCCGATGGGCTGTGAAGATAAGAGGCAGTGGCCCAGGTAACTCCAGGATTTATGGCTGGGTAGCTGGGTGGATCGTAGGGCCGTTGATTGAAACAGGGAACAGAAAAGGAAGTGGGAGGGGAAGGGGATGTCGAGTTCGGTTTAGATTCCATTGCGTTCGAGCTGCCCGTGGCACAGCCCTGCGAAAAGTCAGTAATATGAACAGGTATCCTCGTACCCGCAAATACGTTTATTTCATTCGGATGCTCCAAAGACCCATCTCTGCGGGCTCCAGATCCCTAGGCATCTAGCTCTGTGGGAGGATGTATGCAAAGGGGAGTGGTCGGACACCCCAGGATATCCCGGAGCAGCACCTGCCCGCTGTGTGCGAACACGCGCCCGGTGGATGGGCCCCTGAGAGCAGCACCGGTTTCTCTAGCGCGGGTTCCAAACGTGTGAACTGGGACGGGCCCTGTGTCTGTGTCTAAACTGTAGCGTTCGCGCGCGCTCCTGCCTTTCCTTCTCTCCGTGGTTTCTAACCTGCCTGCGATCGGGTCCTCGACGTTGTCGTCTCTCGAATTCTGACTCAACACCAGAGGCCGAAGAGCAGAGCGTGGCCATGGTTCCCTGTCGCTTCTGATCGTTAAAGCTACTCCCCGCCGCGGCCGTTCGGACCCCCGCTGAACGCGGTCTCCGGACATCTGCAGTCTCCTAGCGCCATTTCCATCTTCCCACATCAGAATAAAGGATTACGCGGTGTTTACGGTGAGACCCCTCTGGGAAAGCTGATCGGTTTTCGGGCGCGTTTCCTTGCTGTGCCCTTGGTATTTCGGGGCTGACCTCTTTAAGCACCGAAGCAATTAGTTTTGAGAAGGCTGATTCTTCAGGGTCCAGTGCTCGCCTGCCTTTCATTTGCTGAAGCTGTATTTTAATGAAGTTGTTTCATCTGTGTTGCCAAACACTAGAATTTTGCTGCTTCAATTCTAATTATCTCTACTGGCAAATGCAATGTTTTATTAGAACTCCCAAGGGCTCTGTTTATTAAATGCTCATGCACTCTGGTGTTAGGCACACAAATTAGGTCAGCAGTGCTTCTCAGTGGGTTACGGACGGAGGAGTTAAATATTTTCACCATGATCTTAGGGTGCGGGGAGGTGGCCTTCGGTGGCTCCGTGGCACATCCGTGGTGCCTTCTCTTCGTCCTCGCCCCTCAGCCAGTGCTAACTCCACGTGTCTGGATAATGCGGCTGTTAACAGCGGCTCTAGCATGTAGTTTCGTTCTTTAGGATGAAAAGCTCATTTTATTTTTCTTTCCTGTAGTTGTCTAATTCCTACATCTTGCGTCCTGGGTTGCATGTCTTACAGCACAGCCATGTATACAGTAAGGGCCCCTGTGAAGCCGGGAGATCCCAGCGGTGGAGGCACAGGGCAGGGCACGTGGCGTCATGAAAGGGGGGAGGGCGCCATCATGACGGCGGCCCCCGAACAGAACTTCTCTGCTTCTTTCCACCTTGCACCCTCCCAAAATTGGCCTCCCGCATAACCCCGCGAGTCCTCAGGAGGTGGTGTCTAACCAGGGCGTGTGGACTGGCCTGGTGACCCCGACACCCCGCCCTCCTCTTTCCTGCTCGGAGCTTGGCCACCAGGCAGTGCTGTGCGGCCATTAGGGGCATGGCTCCCGCCATGCCACAGACCGAATCCCAGCTGCGCCGTCGAGGAGCCGGGAGATCCCTGGCAAGTTACACTTCACCTCGCTAACCTGTGTCCTTATCTGTAAAAAGGAGAGATCTGCGGCCATGTCAGTGTTTTTGTGAGGATTAAATGAGACGATACAGGGAAAGTGCTTGGGGTACACGCCATGGCCCATAACAGCACCACATCAGTAAATTGTCGCTCGTGCCCTGCCCCATCTCAGCCCGCATGGCTGCGCCGGCCCTGCCTGCCGAGGTCAGCACAGACGCCGCTGCCGGTGCCTGGGCCCCGACCTGTGCCACAGGCCCCGATGCAGGTCATTGTCACTTGTTTCCGTCTCTGCTCACAGTGCTTTCCTTGCACGTTTGAGGCGCCCGTGGTGTGGACTCCTTGCTTTATTTATGAGCCATGGGGAGTAAAGTAAAAAACGTATCAGGATTTTACCTAGCTTTCTGTTACACCCGAGTCCCAGGGTGAAAGAAGTGTGCCCTGGGGGAGGGACTGTCCTAGAGGCACATCTCATGAGGACACAGCTTTCCATCGGAGTCACACCCCTGCCCCTAGCCCCTGACTCTGGCCCCTGGTCTTTGAACCAAACCTGCCGTTTCCTTTGCTCTTCGCACCGGTTCCGCGTGTGCCCGAGAGGCACTCTGGCCCCACGTATTCATCTTCATTTTTTCTTCCTTCCTATAATTATCTACTCCGACTTTAAGGAGTAAACCTGGTGTTTTCCGATGCATGGTTTGTCCCCTGGAGGCTAGTGTGGTCGTGAGCAGCAAGAACGAACTGATTAAAATTGCTAAGGCAAAGGGAATAACTCAGTTTGATGGAAGTTAATAGAAGTGTACTAAATTCGTATTTACACCTTCTCAACTGCTCTTCGCATGCATTTAGCAGTCTTCCTGGGGGAAATTACGATCCAGGCCACCACAGGAGCGGCCCCGGTTCCCCTGGTGAACCGCGTCGTCCTCCGGGGCAGGAGCAAGGACTGTTCTGTGCCCCACACACACACCACAGAAGAAGTGTATGCACCTGCAAGGGGAAGAGTTCATAAACGACATTCAGTAATACAATTCTTATAAGCACTGCTTTATCTTGAACAAAGTTCACAGTCTGTGAATGGTTTGAAAACCAATGACAAAGAAGCTAAACAAATGTTTTAAAAAACTTTTTAAGTTTTTCAGTTATAGGCGACAGCATAGTGTTAGACATTTATGTAACTTACGAAGTGATCCCTCCGGTAAGTCTGGTACCCCCGACACCATGCGGTTATTAGAATATTATCGACTGTATTCCCTGTGCTGCTCTTTACAGCCCCATGACTGTTTTTATCACGGGCGATTTGTACTTTTTAATCCTTTCTCTTTTTTCACCCCCTTTTCCATCTCACCCCCAATCTGGTGACCATCTAAGGCTATTGAAACGGAACCGTTTCTCTCAGTCTGGTTACAAGGTTGTTGGCCTCCTTTTTATTCCTGTATGAAATATTTTGTACTGAGTCCTCCGGGAATAACAGTAGTGGGGGCTTCTGACAGCCGGGGGTACCTTAGCTGTATGGCCCTCTGCAGAACGAGCAGTGGGGCTGGCGAGGCCCTCATTCTGCCGCGCTCTGGGACCCGCAGGTCAGGAGTCTCAGAACCTGGTTGGCCGGACTGTGATGCTGGCTTAGTGTTCAAGGGTGATGCAGTTGACTTTTATATTAAAATAAATGCTTCCGTCAATTAAGTAGCACTCACACTGTGAGCACAAGGAAAAACTGAAGTTTTGCCAAGAGCATCGAGATGTATTTAATCATTAAAATTATGGGTTTCAAAGGAACCGTGGATATGTCTCCAGCAAGACTGGGCCTATATTTGCTTACAGACTGGTCTTTGAACAAAGAGTGGTGGTATGTGTTATTTTACTGAATGAGACCAAAAAAAAAAAAAAAAGATTTCTTAGCCTCTCTTTTCTTCCCAAGAACAGGTTTCCTATGTATCGTTAGTGACTTTATCATGAGTAACATGTCATGTCGTGCCGGTGCTTATTAATCACCCTTTCCTTCCAACCCACGGTAAGAATAATGAGATGAAACTGGTGGCAGACCATCGCTTCCCCATTAATCTTGAGCCGATGTCGGCGAAACAGCCGAGCATTAATCTCCACTCTCAAGTGTGTGTTTCTAAAGAAAGTTAGAAATTTTTAGGCCTCTGTGTTTGGAATGCAAAGCCCCCATCTTGCATCGAGCAAAGCCGGAGGGTAAGACTCACAGAAGTGAGTGGCTCCGCGAGTGGGAGGCACACGTCTGTGGGCAGCAGCCTCAGAGGTGGAGGCAGTGCCGTCTCTGTGAGCTCTGGGAACCGTGTGTCCCCGGCCGCTCTGCTGCTTGTCCTCACTCTGAGACTTGAGTTAGCGGAGCCTCCGCCATCTGGCCATTACTGGTCATCGGGGCAGAGGGAAAAACAGGACGCCGAAGCCCTCAATGGCCCTTAAAGCTTCTGGCCAAAGGAGTTTAATTGGCCAAAGCAGGTGTCATGGTCAGCTCTACTTACAGACGGGCATTAGCATTCTCGTATGTCTTCACAAATCATCTTCGAACCTATTTACACCACCTTCTTCACTGTCTCCTGCTTTCTCGATCAGACTCACCAAAGCTTCGTCTACTTTGTTGATCTTTCCAAGGAACCAGCTTTCCATTTTGATGATCAATGTACATTTTTGGCTCTGCGTTAGTCATTACAAATGGATATAAAGTTCCCACTTTTTTTTTTTTTTGTCGTAGCACTTGTTGCCTTCTAACGCATTATACAGTATACTTACTTATGCCTGTTTGTTACCTATTTCTGTGAAGACAGGGATCCTAATTTTGTTCCAAAATCTACCTCAAGTGCCTAGAACAGTGCCTGGTACATAATAGCTATGATTTGTTGTGTAAGCTAATAAGTATGATATAATTTGTTTTAAAAAACAGAGCAAACCATGTACTTTTCTGTGTGTGTGAGAGAGAGAGAAAGAGGGAGGGAAGGAGAGAATGAGCAAGAAAAGTCCTGGGTGGAGGCTTCTAAATTGTTCCTTTTTAGGATGGGACTGGTTATTAACAGTGGTCGAGGGCCGGGGCCAGGATTAGAGTGAGGCGAGCTAGACGCCTTGAAGCGCTCACTTCTCGTCAGCGCTGGTGTTTCGCTGACCGTTCTTCTTGTCCCCTACGTGTGTGGCTTGCCTCACTCTGGTCTCAGAGCTTAGACGTCCTCTTTATTTTTATGTTATTTGAAATTTTATAGTTTCAGTCATAATCTGCGTTAGTTGTTGATTTAAAAATGCAGGGGAATGAAAAAGGAAACTAAAGCAAGTTATTTTTGAGATCTCTTAAAAATTACAAAGACTTTTTTTTTTTTTTTTTTTGTCTTCAGAATGAGAAATTAAGACTGGAGGATTATTTTCCTCATTTATTTTAGGACCAGAGTTAATCCCTGCTCTATAATGTTGTGTTGGGGGAAGGCAGAATTCACTCATTTAGGTCCCAAGTGTCATTTATTACACCAAAGCAGTGATGCAATAGGTCATATCTGACATCACCATCAATATAAGAGACTTATGTAGGACAATATCAGTACCACTTTACTCCTGAAATTGCAAGACTACTTTAAGTAGTGTTCTTGTGTGATCTCAAAATGACTTTCAGGTGTGTGGCCTCCTACGTTTCATGTACTTGATTTCGGGTCACTCTCTTTGGCCATCCAGTTACAGCACAGAGGCCTGTGTGGTTGTCTTTCAGTCCATGGTCAGGGGACTGCGTACGGCAGCACCGTTGCTCTGAATGGTTCAGGCTGCCACCCAAGTCACTTAACTCACTGATGGGGTGTGCCTTAACGCAGGAGCGTGTGCTTCCTTAAAATGTGAAGAGATGATCACAGACTTTTATGCAGAGAATGAAGGGATGTAGGTTATTGGATTATTTGTCTTTAGTACGTAATCATTTTTCTGTAAAGTGATGGAAATTGCAATCTGTTGCAGGAGCATCAGGAGAACATTCTGGGTAACACCATGCAGAGTGTGATTGCTCTGCTCAACAATCTGGTCGCCTGCAAAGATTCGAACATGAAGCTACTTTACGAACAGGGTAAGTGCTTCTTAGAATTCGTCTTCGATTCTGTTGAGTTTTGCCTTTTTGTAAGTTTTCGCATCTTACATAGTGGGAAATCAAGAAGTACTATTTAAAGTTGATCTGTTAACATAGATGTTTAAGGATCTATAAATAATAGTGTTACTAGCGAAAAGGGGAAATGTGGTTAGATTGTGATAGTTTCCCTACATTAATTCATTCTCTTTCATGGCACAAAGTCAGTAGGCACTGCTCAAAGGTGATAGACCGATAAATAGAAGTATAAGGTAGTATTTTGATTTATTGCTGCCGATCGAAATAAAAACATATGTGGTCAAAAGCATCTTGTAAAATGAGATTAATTGGGTCGAGGGTGGCTTTACCTTACATCTTATGTGTGTCTGCAATATTACAATTTAAAACAGCCTCCCCCATTATGAGCGTCCCCCACCAGCATGGTACATTTGTTACCAATGATGACCCTACGTTGACACATCGTAATCACCCAAAGATCATAGTTTACCTTAGGGTTCACTCTCGGTGTTTTATATTCTGTGGGTTTGGAAAATGTATAATGACATATATTCATCATTATAATATTATACAGAGTATTTTCACTGCCCTAAAAATCCTCCGTGCTCTGCCCGTTAGCCTCCAACCCGCCCCCCCCACTGATCTTTTAACTGTCTCCATAGTTTTGCCTTCTTCAGAATGTCATACGGTCAGAATCATACAGCATGCAGCCTTCTCAGGTTGGCGTCTTTCACTTAGTAATATGCATTTAAGGTTCTTGCATGTCTTTTTATGGCATTTCTTTTTAGCACTGAATAATATTCCATTATCTGGATGTACCACAGTTTATCCATTCTCTGGCTAAAGGATAGTTTGGTTGCTTCTAAGCTTTGGCAGTTATGAATAAAGCTGCTATAAACATCTGTGTGTAAGTTTTTGTATGGACATAAGTTTTGAATGCCCGTTTGTAAATACCAAGTAGCATGATTGCTAATTTTATGCTAACCATTCAGTTTTATAAGAAATAACCAAACCGTCTTCTTCCAGAGTGGCTGTATCACTTTGCAGTCCCACCAGCAAAGAATGAGCGTTCCTGTCGCTCCACATCCTCACCAGCGTTTGGTGATGTCAGTGTTCTGGATTTTGGCTGTTCTGATAAGTGTGTAGTGGCATCTCACTGTTTTCATCGATGTTTCCCTGGTGACATGTGATGTGGAACATTTTTTCATATACATTTTTTGCCATCTGTATATTTTCTCTGGTGATGTCTATTAAAGACTTTGGCTCATTTTTTAATTATATTGTTTGCTTTCTTATAGTTGAGCTCAGGTTTTTGAATATTTTGGATAATAGTCTTTTATTAGATGTGTATTTGCAAATATTTTCTCCTGGTCTGTGGTTGTCTTCTAATTCTCTTGGTACTGCCTTTTGTAGAGCAGAGTTTGAATTTTAACGAAATCCAGCTTACCAATTATTTCTTTCACGAACTCTGTTGTATCTAAAAGAGGTTACCATATCCAAGGTCATTTAGGTTTTCTGATATATTCTAGGGGTTTTATAGTTTTTCATTTTACAGTTAGGTCCATGATCCATTCAAGCTAAATTTTGTGAGGTTTATAAGGTCTGTGACTAGATTATTATTATTGTTATTATTTTGCATACCGATGTCCAATTCCTGCACCATGTGTTCGAGAGACCACCTTTGTTCCAGTGCATGGCCCCTGCTCCTTTGTCAGAGATCATTTGACTATATTTACGTGAGCCTATTTCTGGGCTCTCTATTTTGTTCTATTGATCTATCTGCCTCCTCTTTCACCAACACCACACTGTCTTGATTCCTGTAAGTCTTGAAGTCAGGCATCATCAGCCCTCTAACTTTGGTCTCCTTCAGTGTTGTTATCTATTCTGGACCTTTTACTTTTTTATATCAACTTTGGAATCATTTTGTCAATATCCATAAAATAACTTCTAGGATTTTGGTTGGGACTATATTGAATCCCAAGTTGAAGCCAAACCGAGAACATTGTTTAAGACTTTATCGGAGCCTTAAACAATATATGCCTTATGCCTTTCTTACTAAGTTTAGCTCTTCCCAGGTGTTTTCTTTTTTCTTGTTATTAGAAATAGGAATTTTCTGCCAATATATCTTCTCATTATTTTTTAGTATGTGTTTGAAAGTTTTTGGTTTCTGTTTAACTTGTACATAAGTTAATTCTCTAATTATTTTTAATAGTAGTGGTATTTCAAATCATTCTCCTTAGTTTTCCAGTTATATAATCATAGCTATTATAAATAGCGATAGTCTTTCTTCCCAATTTTTATAATTCCACTTTTTCCTTTTTGTTGAATTGCAAGATTCAAAGAGGATGAGATAGAAGATCTTGATAGTACCTCAGAATCTTTTTTTGGTTTAGAAAGTACTCATGTATTTTTAATTTTATCTTTTGAAATCAAGAGTAAATAATGACTTGTCAAATGCTTTTTTAGCATCTATGGAAATAATCAAATGATTTCTCTTTGATCCATGTAATAGATTATATTTAATAGATTATGTAATGTCAAACTATCCTAGTGATAGAGGTAGCAACCACACTTAATCATGATATATTATTCCTTAATTGTGTTACTTAGTGTGTTACTTAGTTCTTGCTAACATTTTTTTTCAGGCTTTTTCATTGCCATTCACAGTGATTAATCTGTAGTTTTGTTTCCTGTTGTTTTTGGTAGAATACCTTCTTTGCTAGATTTTGGTGTTAACACTAAATTGCTTCTTTAAAATAAAAAGGAAGTTTTTTCTTTTTCTGTGTTTCTGAAACAGTTCTAGACTCACTAAAATTACCTACCCCTTAAAAGTTTGATAGAATTTCCTCTGGCTGGTACCGTTTCTAGGAGGTGTAGCGGTGGTGGTCATTGCGTGACACCTTTCTCTAATTCTACAATGATAACCTTTTTACATTTTGTCATCTCTTATAGAATCAGTTTTAATGAATCATATTTTCCTAGAAAGTTTTCATTTCATACACACTTTCAAATCTTGCTGTAGAGTTGGACAAAGGTTTTCATTATTGTTTTATTTCCCTAGGTTTCAGCAATTATCTTCCTATTGCTATTTCTTATATATTTGCATTTTTGTGTTTTTAGTGGGTAGTTAAGATAATAGTTTTACTGGTTTTGTGTGTGTGCGTGTGTGTGTAATTATTTTAGACCAGTTTGGGATTTACTTATTAGTCCTACTTTTAAAGAATCAATTTCTGCTTTTATCTCTTAATTTATTACTTGTGCATTTGTTTTGTTTTATCATTCATTTTCTAAGTTTCTGAGTAAAGGTTCTTATTTTATTTATCTCTCTTTTAAATTATTAAAAATATTTAAAGCTCTGAGTTTTTAAGTATTGCCTTACCTATGTCTTACTCAGGATTCTGATCTGTCTCGCTTCTATCATTTTTGTTTTTTACATATATATTTCAGTTTTGGTTTATGTTCCTTCATTGAGTCAAGAATGTTTAGGAGTGAGGATATATTTTGCTTTATTAATTTTGTTATTTCTAGTTCTATTGCACTTTGATCAAATGTTGGCAGTACTATTTCTACTTTTTAGGATTTATCGAGGTTCCCTTGCACCTAACATATGGTCAGTTTTCATGATTTATTATGTGCACTTGAAAAGGTGCCTATTAGCTTTCTTCCATGACAGTGACTGATATGAACATGCCCTTCCACCATAAATAACAGTAAAACTCCACAAAATCGTGAAGCAGTTGTTTTCAGTCATTGGTCAACAGGCAGGATAGGGCTATGATCTTGTGAAAAGGGAAACACATGAGTTGACCCTCATGTCACGCTGGGATTTTTTCTTCCCTTAGGGAGGGAAGCAGCGTCCAACCTGAATTCAGAGGTGTCGCTGGGCTGAGGATTGAGTTCAGTATCCAGGGGTGTAAACTGGTGAGCACTCATGGGATAGAGTGTGAGAGAAGAGTTGCAAAGAGGGTTAGGCTCCAGAAGTCTACATGCAGGTTTCCCACGGGTCCTTGGTGAGGTCTGGGCTGAGGAAGATTCTGTTAGGCCTAGCAGAGGGTAGAGCATATGCCATAGGGCTGAGAACTGAACCGAAATAGAGGAAGTCATGCAGTGATAGGAGATGTAGGAATTCCAGCCTAGCTAGTGGAGTATTAAACCTTAGGGTTTAAACCATGTCCCAGGACTAAGGATTAAGCCACTATAGACCTGTCCTAACAAGGAATAAAACTTATGTTCTTCAGGGTCAAAAGATTTGCAAAGAATTTAAGTGCCCACCAGAACAAAAGTCAATGCCATTTATAACAGTACAATCCTGACTCTTTACAACATGTTATCCACGATGACCAGTATACAACCAAAACTGAATAGACATGAAAAAGAAAGTGGAAAACGTGACCCATAATGTCAATTTAAACAACGCTCAAGATTACCCCAATGTTGGAATTAGCAGACTGGACTTTCTAAACAACTATTATTATAAATCTATCCAATGCCAGAAAGAAAAGATGGACATAATATGTGAAGGGGGGAGGGAATTTCATCAGAAAAGTGGACTCCGTAGAAAAAAGAACCAAGTAGAAGTCTAGAACTGAAAAGTACAATTATGTATAGCTCAGTTGGTTTCTCAGTCTCAGAAATTTGGGGCTCTAACTTCTTTTCATTATGAGAAAGAGTTGTCTCTGTTATTTTTAATCCAAGCTAATGGTACTGCTGACATAAAATTTGAGCAAAAACTTTGGTAGTTTTCTGTAACTCTTATTGACGATTATTCTGTTTAAACAAAAAACGCACCCATGAACGTTCTTCTCTCTAACGTGGGCCGAGAATCAGGATATTGTGAAATAATGCCTGTAAGATTCTTAGTAGCTCTATTTGCCAATTGAGAGAGTAGATGAGGAGTCTTGATGCCTGAAATTGACATTATAGAGGTTGCACCTGTGGCCTGTAACGCATTGGATTACATGGCTCAGGCCAAATGGAGGACAAAATCCTAGAAGACAGGAGTTTAGGGAATTGAGACGTCAGGCATGGAAGGATTGTCTATGAGGTGATGGAGCTGGCTACTGAAGTTTTGTGTTCAGTGGACTGTTTGAGCTGGAGATTCAGAAGATGCATAGATGGTTCACCATGAAGCTCTTGAAGCTCAAGTTCAAGGGTCTCATTTACACAGGGGAAATTTTACATTCATAATTTTTTTTCTTATAGTCCACCTCCCCAGCCCCCAAGTGTATAAGCTTCAGTTCTCATAATACCTACTTCCACTCTAGGTTTTATGAAGTGGCGATCACAGAAATAATTATGGCAAGAGTAGTGTTAGGGTAACATCAAGCTCAGGGAATAAGGGGGAGTGATTTAGTGGTCTGAGGGTGATGGCATTTGGGAGGGAGGAAGCAGGTGGCATAGACTGTTGATCTGAGATTTACTAAACTAAAGCCTGTCACCTGGCTGCTTGCTTTTACAATGAGTTTTTATTGAAACATGGGCTTGTCCATTTATTTGGATGTTGTCAGTGGCTGTTTTCTTGTACAATAGCAGTTTTGAGTAGTTGAGACAAAGACTGGTTGGTCCACAAAGCCTAAAATATTTACTGCATGGCCTTTTAAGAAACTTTGCAAACCCTTGGTCTAGAAGCACCGCGTGACAAAAGCAGAGTGCTCGAAGAGGTATCCGTCCCTTGAAGGGTCTGCTGTGAAGACAGGGCTCTAGAAGAGGCAGTTCCAGGTAGAGCAGGAAGGTGAAAGCTATGTAGATGAGAGGTTGGCATTGAGGGGTTCTGTTGGTGACTGGCATTGAGCTCCAGATGTCACAGTGGAAGGGGTTCAGAGGTTGGGAATGGCTGGGCCATGGCCTCTGAAAGATGTGTCAATCAATCCTTTTGCTGTAGAGACTATAGGACACTGTCAGTGACCTGGGAGTCCTGAGCTGCTCGTGAGTAGTGTGAGTTAGAGACAAAGGGTACGATGCGTCCAGATGGCCGCAAGGCTGAGGACAGTGGTCAGGCTGCAAGTGTGGGGTGTGGAAGGGTAGTGGGCTTCTAGGAGTACACAGAGGTTGGGAACTCCTTCTGGCCCCCTGCTAGTGGAGGTTAGAGAAGAGGGGAGGGACGGGGTGGTCCACGTGGCCCGCAGAGCAGTCTGATTCCAGTGTCCAGAGATGAACACCAGGTCTTACTCGCCATCATACTCTGCTTCTCTCCAAACTTCTTGGCTATTAATTATGTGGGCTGATTTTTTCCAAAGTTGGGTAAAGATCTGATGGGTGTTTGCAAACCCAGAGCATGTTAAGATTCGGTGAAGCCTGGCCGCATGTGGAGTCACTGACAACCTGCCACTGTAGGAGCTTGAATGTATGCGATTGGTTTGAATGAAGTCTTCTTGTTAATCATTATTTTGGATCAATTCTGGTTCGATCAGTGGTTTATGTATTCATTAGATTTAATACAGAATTAAATTTTCTATTTGAAACATACAGAGTTAGTCCTAACATTGCTACTTTGAAAATCACCCCAGTGTGAGTGAGCTGTAACGTAGATGGACTAGTGACAACGATGGTTCCTGCCTTTCAGTGCCTCGTGACGGCACCGGCACCGTGTCAGGCCGGCGGCAAACTGCGTTTCATCCTCAGGTGATGCACTCACAGCAGACGGGTGAATTCCCAGGCACGCATTCCCCCCACCCCTCACATTTGATTAAAATCAGTCCATCGACCACTGCCACCCACGTGGCGGGCCTGGTGTAGTGCTTGCTGCTGGCATGTGCGCATCGAACCTGGCAGAACGGGCGGGAGCTGGCGGGCAACCCAGAGAGAAGCCGGGAGCAGGTGCTTGAGCGGTGCCCGCCTCCCCAGGGCTCCAGAGCGGCAGAGCGTGGAGCAGCGGGGCACTGAGGACCGAGTTGGAAAATGAGAAGAGTCAGCCTTCAGAGGAAGGAACCTTTTAGAAAACGTAAACCAATTCATTTTACTTATATTTTCTTTCTTTCCTTTCCTTTCCTTTCCTTTCCTTTCCTTTCCTTTCCTTTCCTTTCCTTTCCTTTCCTTTCCTTTCCTTTCCTTTTCCTTTCCTTTTCCTTTTCCTTTTCCTTTCTACAAAAGCAACCTATGAGAAACATTGTGTCAAAGGAAGTCTCAGAGTCCTTGCATCGAGTGTAAGATGAAGTTCTGAGTGATAAAGCATGTGACAAAGTGTAATTGGCAGCATTTTTTTCTTATTGGTGCAGAAAATAATGATGTTTAGACTCAAGTGTGGTAGGTAATGTCCGTAAGGACGTCTGCCACCTGGTAGTAATGCCACAAAGTGCGCAAACCGATAAGTAGTCATTGACATATCATCAGCATGCAACTGCACTATATAATTCAGGTTTTTTTGCTCAAATATTTTCATTTTTAAATGAGCCATTTAGGGAAGGAATTATAAAACAAAGAAAGACCTTTTGTTTATATTTGAAAAACATCAGCGTTATTAACATTTTAAAACTGGCTGCCGGCTTGTCCCTGCGCAATGACCTTTCGATAATGGATATTAATTCCAGCTTCAGTGTTACCAGCAGAGCTGTCAGAATAATGGATTTACATGACACACTGCAGCAGCCAAAAAACTGTAGCCCCATCCAAAGAAGCATTTAAAAAAATTATTTGTCTCCATCGGTTTATGGTGTGTCAGAAATCAAAATACTTGTTTCTTACTAGGTTTATTTAAAACTGCCCAAAGTGGTGTTTACTCGAGAGACTAGAAAATCACTGTGAGATTGTTTGAGCTTTGAAAGTGTACTTGATAGCTATCTTAGACTTTTTGTTTTACATTTTTGTGAATAACTTTCAAAATAATGTTGTACAGGAGGAGTCGACAAACTTCTCCTGTAAAGGACCAGATAAGAAATACTTTAGGTTTGTAGACCACGCGGTCATGATCACTATTACTTTATACTGCCAGTATTGCAGGAAAGCAGCCATAGAGAACCCATAAATGAAGGGGCATGACCTCATTCTAATAAAATTTTATTGACAAAATTAGGTGCCAACCCAATGGCCACGGTTCGCCAGCCCCTATTGTACAGTAACTCAGACTCTCAAAAGCTACTCTCGATTTTCCATAAGTCAACATATTTGTATAATTTAGTTATTAAACTATAATTTGGTTCAAACAGAAAATTACATATAAATAAATACCTTAAGAAAGAGGCCGTTGTCTTCACAGTAGTATGAAGATGCACAAAGAAGAAATGGGAAATTTATCCCAAGAGTTGAATCTAAAAATTAAGTCTTTCTATGCCGATTAGCCTTGGCCAGATACTAAATCATCCCAAAGCTAAGTGACTTAAAATAAGTCACTTATTTGCTCACTCTTTTGTGGGTCGGCATCGTAGACTGGGTCCTGGTGGTGTCTGAGCTCGCTGGTGTGCCCGGAGCCTCCGTGGGGCCGGGGGGGCCTCCCATGGAAGCGGTTCGCTCAGGCTTCTTCACGGGCTGGCAGCATTCAGGAGGAGCCTGAGAGGAAGCTAGCTGGAAGGCCCCTTGCCACCCAGGTTTGGAAATATGACATCACTTCCATCACAGTCTGCTGGCTGAAGGAAATCACTAATCTGGCCTAGTTCAAGGGGCCACCTCTTGATGACAGAAGCTGCAGTGAATGCGTGGCCATTTTCAATCTTCTACAGTTACCTAGAAATTTCGAATTAGAACTTAACCCGACGCTACGGCTGGTGCGCTAGGGGTCGGCAAGCTGTTCTGTAAGGAGCCAGACCTGGCATGTTTTAGGCTTCAAGGGGCCATCGTCTCCATTACATCCACTCAGCTCGGCTTTTGTGGCACAAAAGGAGTGGATGAGCATGACTGTATTTCAATAAACATTTATTTATAAAAACAGATAACTTCCCACCCCCGATATAGTTCACTCGGTCTCGCAACAAATACTTGTCAGGCATTCCTCCAGGTGCAAGGAACATAGCAATGAACAAAACTGATAAAAACCTCTGCCTCGTGGAGCCTCCATTTGGGTGGAAAAAATAAACAACAAAATAAACGAATAAGAAGGTTATGTTAGATACCGTTAGATGTTACGTGATAGTAAGTGCCGAGGAAAAACGTCACAGGGAGAGCGAGGCTGAAATACTACCTTGGCAGCCAAGGAAGGCCTCACCGTGAAGATAAGGTTAAGTAAAGGCTTGCCGAGGGTGAAGAAGCATGCCAGGCAGATGCCTGTGGGGAAGCGGGCCGAGAGCAGCAAGTGCAAAGCCAAGGTGGGAGCATGCCTGGCAGGTCGAGGGGGCGGCGGGGAGGCCGCTGTGGCCGCAGTGGGGGGAGCACTGGGAGGAGCAGTGGGGGGAGTCAGAACTGCTTGGCGCCTTCAAGGTCATTTTCGTCAAAGCTGTAGAGAGCATTAAAATCATTTGGAAACTTGGGGCTAGACTGAAGTTCAGTTTTAACTGAGGGTTAGGTAACAGGTGGGTAATTACGGGACTTATCTACTGCCTGCCTGTCTCTTTTGGTTGACTTGTGAAGATTAGACGCATGGTTTGGGAATCAGACGCAGAGTGGGGCCGCGAGCTTCCCGGGTAATGCTCATGGTAACCCAGGTTGGAAAGGCATGTGGCAGTCTCAGCCCCCACCCGGGGCTCGCATCTCTCGTATGCCCTCACCATGTGAATGGGTCTGGAGTTCGAAGACCCTTTTTGGCACAAGGTAGAACAATGTTCCACCTTTTGAAAATTCTGATTGTGAGAAGGTGTTTTATATCGAATTGAATCTGGCTTCTCTACAGTTTCTACCCTCGTCGATTCCAGCTTTCCTCTTCGGAACTTCTCAGACATTCGTCATTTCAGTTACCTGTCAGAGAAATAAGAGACTGCACAGGGTTAAGCGTCCAAGTGAAGTTTAGGTTATACTAATAACACAATTGTTGTTTTACAGTATCGTGCATTTAAGATGCCAGGAATATTTTATGATTTTTTTTTCCAGCTAACTATTGATGAGAAATTTATTTACTACCTGTGTAACTGTGTATGGTATCCCTCATTAACATCTCTGCCAAAACCTTCGGTGTTTCTTGATTTCAACATTCGTTTGCTTCATCTGTTATTGAGAATTTATTCAGTTATACTTACTCAGTTTAGGTGGTGTTTATTTTCAAGTACTATCAACTGTTGTTGGATTACAAACCACTCCATAACTCAATGAATTAAAACAGAAATCTCTTATTTTGACGCTCACATCTATAGGTTGATTGGGGCTCAGCTCTAAGCTGGGGTGTGCAGGCTTTATATTAACAAGTCAAGGCAACCCCAATCAACCCCAATGAAGTTGGGATCTTCTACAGTTCTGTTTACTTCCGGGGATAAGTTCTGCTGATCTTTAAATGCATTCAGTGACCATGGGCAATGTCACCAAAATGAGCATGTTAGAATAATGGGGATTATAGTAACTTTTATGCCCACATCCCCAAGTCCACATAAAACAGAAGTACAACTCCATTCAAGGAAAATACACACACACACACACACACACACACACACACACACCAAAAAACTGCAAAGCTTTATGCCAAAACCTTTGAAGTATACCTGCCAAATATTATGACTTCTATACAAAGACGAGCAGCACGTGCCTCAGTAGACTTTGAGCAAGGTATATATTTTTCTCAAGTAAGTGCCACAGTCCTAGAAGGCATCTAATAGGTCTTTGATTAGAATGACAAGGTGCAGGCCAGCCAGACAGTGATGTCCCTCTAGAGATGACTCTTCAGAATTGCAGGGGTGATAGGCAGAGCGTGCGGAGTGGAGGGCTGCAGAGTGGACCAGGCTGATGTACCGTCTCTGTCATCTCTGATCTTGCCTACAAGCTAAAGACAGTGGCCTCGTGGAAGGACTACAGCAGAGCTCTGGCTGAGTTGGCTTAGCTATGGCCACACTGGTCTCATAAACATTGAAGAGATGTGCATGGAGGCTGCAGGCTGCTCTCAGGCACTCTTGTCTCAGCTTTGGCCCTGCCCCTCTCAACACTTCTTGAGCAAGTACCTGCTCTTGTTCAAAGATGGGTAGCAGTCAGGAAGGAACCTTACATGAAAGACAGAGAAAGGACAAGCATTACAAAAGAAACAGAAGAATCCACTGTTATTAGTATAACTTTCTGAGAGAGTCAGACAAACTTATTCTAGAAAAGCGAGTGATGCAGGAGCTCAAAGGAGACATGAGACAGAAGGAAATGAGGGGACCAGGAGGGCTTAAGAAGAAATGGAAGAATGGGACTTTCCTGTCGTGACGCCGGATGGGATGGATCCCCGACATGGAAGCCACACTGGACACTGCAAAAGGCCAAGTAAGCATAGCTGAAAACATCACCGGGCATGTGGCGGACAGGCTTCAGGAAGTCGCACTAAACAAGGACAAAGACCTTGATTTAAAAATACGAGTGGAGGCGGTGATGGATATATCGCTGGCAAAGGAGGTCGAACAAAAGGTGCTCTGAAAGAAGAGGCCTGAGAAAACGGACCAGGTTAAAGATTTAAAAATAGGATAGGAGAAAACGCTTGATAAATAAATACGCAGATTGAAAAGGTGTGTTGTAGCCTAGAAAAAAAAAATGATACAAAACGGCATACTGTGGTGACATTATCAACCATCAGGAACAGAGAGTTATTTGTGTCTTTTTCATTATGACCATTCTAATGGTGTGAAGTGATACCTCATGTGGCTTTGATTTTTCATTTTCCTGATGGCTAATAATGTTGAGCATCTTTTCATGGGTTTATTGGCTATTTGTATATCTTTGATGAAATATCTATTCATATTGGGCTGTCTTTTTATTATAGGAATTCTTTTGCTCTAATATTTAAAAATTCAAATATTTTAATAGCATTGCTGTCTATTAGGCATTTCAGAGATGATTTGTGGGGGGACCGGCCTTGGGAACAGGAGAATATTGGAGTAGGAGATAAGAGAATTCTCTGGTCTATTTTTTATAGAGCAGCAGCCCGAATGACCATTTTAGGGGGCCAGCGTGACCACGTCACTCTCTGAACTAGCTTTACTCTGCTTTTAGGAGCAAGGCGAGTCACTGGCATAGCACAGAATCCCTATTTCCCCAGCTTCGTGCCAAGCTGCTTTTCCCTCTGCCGTCTGTGCAGTAGCGATATCCACCTCATGTCTGTTTCTGTCACGCGCCATGTTCCTTTCCAACCCACGCCTTCCCACGCACCACCCCCCACCTTCTCAGCTTGGCACTCCCTCCAGAGCGCAGCTCAAACGCCTTTCTCAAGGAAGCCTTTCTTGGTATCCCGTATTCTCTTCTGTTGTGCTCATCACAGTTTTAATTAAAACATGAATTAGGTCGTTAATCGGTTAATGTCCATGTCATCTGCTGGAATGAGAGCCCCGTGAAGGCCCCTTTCACAGTTGATTCCCCTGCACACGTCTCGGCTCTTGGTAGGTGCTCAGTGAATGCGCACCGGCCGGATGAATGATATCGGCTCCTCCGTGTATCACTCGTGTTTCATTTCCATTTGCTTCGCATCTCACCACCTTGTTCACAGCCTCAGCCACCAAATGCCCTGTACCGCAGGTGCTGTCCGACTTCTGAGCTCGTCTGTAGCGATGGGCTTCATGTCTTTCTTCCGTCCACGTGTATTTCCCGAGAACCTGATATACACATAAGACATTATCTGCTGAGTTCTTTTAAGGCCATCCAGATGAATAAAATACCATCTGCTGGCTGACTCTTCATCAGTTCTTGCCCAGCCCCTCACTTTCGGAGCCCTGCCGGCTCACCTCCGAGGGGCACAGCCTGTCACTTGGGAGCATGGGAGCACAGTGAAAATCCGGGGCAGAGACTGAGAGCATAGCACAGCAAGTTTCTGAGGCTACAAACTGATAAGCAGCAATCTTCTCCTTGCTTCTTTCATTTTGTCTGACCTTAATCTTGAAACACAGAGAACGACACGTTACGCAGGTAGTAACGTCCACTTTCCTCCAGTGATTCATGGAGCCTCGGTGAGGCTGCCTACCGTCTGAGATACTCTGGGATACCAGAGGCACTGGATCACTTATCAGAAAGGGTTTTTCAGTATACGAAAAGAGGAAGACATTTAACAAGCTTTTTGACGGCATCAGATTAAAAACATGTTAAAAATACGAAGGAGGGACATATAACAGGAGACGCGAATCTATCACAGTGTCAGGAAAGGGCACACAATGAGCTGTGCCTCCCAAAAATATCTCCAAGAGCAACTGAGAGACCTTCGAAGCTGTCTTCCAGAAAAGCAGATGGAAGTTCATTATTTGGGGAAGGATTTGAGAAGTTAGCATGTGAGCCAAAAGGGGTAACGCAGTACGGTGATTCAAATAGCGAGGTTTGAATGCTGAGTCTATGACTTATTTGATGAGGTACTTTTGGGTCTTAATCTGTTTAGGATAACGATACCCATTTCTTGTTTGTGTTGAGGATTGAATAATAATATATGTAAATCTGTCCTGTGTAATTAATAAAATTAGCATGCGTATTTGAAAATAAGTACTAAAAATAGTCAAGTGGTCCTCACATGTGACCCAGTAAGAAGATCATTAGAGCAAGAAAAATGAAGCCCCAAATAAGTCATTAAGATAGTATCAGTCATTTTAAATGAGTCAACCTTTATCACCCCAAAGAGATTCCAGTGCAGAATACTGAAAAATCCGTAATGATCTCAGAGTCATTCAAAAAATAGTTAGATATTCATTTGTGGGGTTCTTTCTTTCCACGTGTGTGTGTGTGTGTGCGTGCGCACGCCAATAGAACTTTGTGTTTTTTGGACATTAAAATTTGAACCTCATAATTTTCACAAAATATTTTCACAAAATGTTCTTTTGATTTTTTTTTTCAACCATTTAAAAATGTAAAGGCCATTTATTGAGATATAACTGATGTAGCATCATGTAACTTTGTGGTATATGTGTTGATTCAACGTATTTATATGTTACAAAAATTATCACGTCACATAATTACTATTTCTTTTTTGTGGTAAGAACCTTTAAGAACTACTCGCTTAGCAACTTTCAAGTGTATAATACAGTGTTATTAGCTATAGTCACCATGCTGTGCATTAGATCCTCAGAACCGATTCATCTTATAACTGGCAGTTTACACGCAGAGCCATTGTTCTTAAGAAGAAATGAGGGTGCCTTAGATCTTAGGTTGGAAAATATCTCAGTTACAAAAAGAGGAATGGAGGGATTTTAGCTCTATGGATGTATAAGTCTGTCTTAACAAAGGGATGATGCTGTTAGTTTGTGATAGTTGAAAACAGGGTCTAATCAGGGAAGACTTGAGACCGTGATTAAGTGGCAGTATCGGAGATGAGATGTGGGGGATGCCAATCATGGACTCCTGGATCATATAATCAGGACGACTGAGCGTTTGGATGGAGGACAGTGCCGGGTTGTGTGATGCTTGCTTGTGGGGGTAAAAAAAAAAAAAAAAAAAAAAAAAGAAAATTCAGTGCATTAACACAAAAGAAATTTATCAGTTGAATAATAGGAGCGTATGTGGCACTCTGGGTCCTGGGGCAGCTTTGCTCCATGTGGTGCCCACCTCCCTGCGTTTCATGGCTCCGTCATTCCCCTGGGTGTGGGAACCCTCTGCACCCAGCAGGCAGAAGTGTAAAGTAGTGGGGAAGGCACACCTGCTCCTTGAAAACCCCAGCTAGAGGTGAAAATATGTGCAAATCACCTATCTGGTAATGAATTGATTTTCAGAATATATAAAGAGCTGCTACAACTCAACAACAACAACAGAAAAAACAACTTCTTAAACAAATGGGTAAAGGTCTTGAACAGAAATTTCTTTAAAATATATATATATAAATTCCAATAAACCCATGAAAAGATGCACAAAGTTATTAATCATTGGGAAATGCACATCGAAACCATAATGAGATACCACTCACATCTATTAGGATGATTGCTGTTTTTTAAAAAAGGAAAATAACCGGCGTTGGTGAGGATATGGAGAAGTTTGAATCTTTGCGCATTGCTAGTCAGAATGTAAAATGGTGCAGCAGGTGAGGAAGACAGTTTGGGGATTCCTCAGAAAGTTAAACGTGGGATTATTGTATGATCCAGCCATCCCCTTCTTAGGTATATGCTCCAAAGAACCGAAAACAGACTCAGAACAGATACTTACATACAAATGTTCATTGTAGCATTAGTGCTACAACATTAGTCACAGTAGCCAAGAGGTAGAAACAGCCTATGTGTCCATCAAAGGATGAATGGATAACAAAATGTGGTATATCCACACTGTAGACTATTCATCAGCCATAAAAAGAAATACGCTTCTTATACATGCTGCAACATGGATGAACTCTGAAAACCTTATGCTAAATGAAGGAAGCCAGACACAAAACGACAAATATTGTACAATTTCACTTACATGAGGTGCCCAGAATAGACAAACTCATAGACACAGAAAATAGAATAATGATTACCAGGGGGGTGGGGGGTGAAGGGAGGGGTAATGGGGAGTTATTATTTAGTGGATACAGAGATTCTGTTTGGCATGATGAAATTGGTCTGGAAATAGTGGTAATGGTCACACATTATGAAGGTATTTAATGCCACTGAATTGTCTACTTAAAAATGGTTAAAAAGGTATATTTTATGGCATGCATAATTTACTGCAATTAGAAAGAATCCAGCTGGAAATGACGCAAGTCCTGTTGCTCACATCCCCTGGGTGGGAACTGGTCTCATGGCCATGTTAGGATGTGGAGTTTGGGTAGTGGAGTGTCTGGCTGAGCAGTCATTTCCCAGCAGTGATTCCTCAGTTTGGAAAAAACAACATGAATATTTTGTAGACAGCCAGCTTTATAAGCCATTAAGATCAAATTTTTAAATTTTTTTTTTTTTTTTTTTTTAGTATATATGTATTTCGCAAGGTAGCAAATCAAATTTAGAAGCAACTCCTTGAAACTGTAGGGTCAGAAGATCATGAGAAGTTCCTATCAAACATGAGCTAGGTAACAGAAATATTAAAATTTCCATTTTACTAATTTAAAATGTATGAAATGTTTGTCAGTGTTTCTTTTATTAGTGTGCGCATCCCATGCCTTGTCAAGGCTGCTGTTCATTTACTTTGATTCTCCCGTGCCTCTTTCCCCCACATGTTCATGTGCGCCTCAAATTCAGCTTCTCTACTACACCGCGCTCCAGGAGGGGACATCGCGCGATCTCAGCTGTGGGTACCAGATGTCTCCTCTGTGAGGAAGAATGCTGAGTTTATTTCTGGGTGGAACATTAAAGAAACATTGCAGATAAACCAGGAGCCTGCTTAGCGCTCAGCACCCATGATGGTGAGGCAAATGGAAACTGTTCCTTCTGAGGAGAGGCGGAAGATGCCGGGGTGTTTGGCACGTTGGCCAGATGACGAAGCAGAGCTCCCGGCGCTGCCTTCAGACGTGTGTCCTTCCGTCCTGTGAAATGGGAGGAGGTTCATGCTGCGAGTCGCATCAAAAGGCAGGACATTTGAGTCTTAGCGCAAGTTCCAGAGCATCTACCTCCTGTTCACAATAAGAAAAGTCTTTCCAACAGTTTGAACGCTCAAGTATGGAGAGTTCAACTTCTGGACAGAGAGAGTGCTCTGCACTGTGAGCGACACAAGTCTGGAAGGGAGACTGAACAGAGAAGCAATTCCAGTGCTGGTGGGAGGTTGGCTCCCGGCCCCCAGAGGCCCTTAACAGCTCTAGAGAGTCTGTGATTCTTTCTTATCTTGCCAATGTTTGCAAACATTCCCGCAGACTCCCAGATGAAAAGCAGAGGAGGAGTTAATGAAATGAAAGAAAGCTATTAAGATGTAAATTGTTTTCTCTGTAAGTGCTTTCACAATGGGCTGAAACATACATTTACTTTTATTCCCTTATGTCTAGGCTGCTGACATTCAGGAACTAAAGATGGAAATGTGGAATCAAGCAGGTTATACCTATACAAAGAGAGACTGGCTAACATCTGGCTCTTCCTTTTTTCCTTTAAATAGTATAATCAGTGCTGCATAGTGTCTCTAACGCCTTCTCTTTTATATCCTTAGTTTTAGAGAAAAAAAAAATCTTATGTTGGGAAGCAATTACTGTAGCGCACTGTTGCCATATTCAGCAAATAGTATGACATTTAAAGTGAGGACAGTTATTAATGGGATTAGAAGAGTAATAGAACTTTATAGAGGAGTTTAATAACTCATCTACAGACCATGAAGCAAAGCTAATAGTCACCCTTCATGGGCGAAGTGTTCTATTTGTCCTGTGGTCCACCGCTCTGACTTTTAGTCAAATGTCAAGAGATCATTTAGATTTCCACTGTCTTTAATGTGCATCTTATTTTAAAAGCTTATAGAATTTTGCACACTTAAAGAATGAGTCCCCAAACTAGCATTAATGTTTTTAATAAAATGTAGGGTATCAGCTCTTTCCATTTACAGATATATGAATGAGTGACTGGCAAACAAAATGATCTACCTATATAAGCACCAAGCTTTGGACTTAATCCAGTCTTTCTCTAGGTATCTCTTGGATGTTATAAATTGCTGAATGAATCATAGGCTGTCCCGCCCGCGGGACCGGTTATTTGGTGGGAGAACCGAGGAGAACCCAACCTAAAGAAAAGAGGGGTAACACGGACGAGAGAAAAGAGTGGAGGCAAGACAGTATTCTGATCAAGCCTCAAATTTTATTTTACAAAGCAGCTATATTTATACAGCAAAAACAAAGGAGGGCAGGCAAAAGGGACTTGTCACAATATAATTGGTCTTCAGCTGGTGCTATGGGGACAAGGGGCAGTGGAAGGAAAGAAGAGGAAAGGGGGTACTGGTCATGTACTGATCGGTCAAGCACAGGTGGTGTAAAACAAAGGAAGTTCTCAGAGTTCTCTGTACAAACATGTTGGTGTCACGGGCTGCTGAGCTGCTATTTGTCTTCTGTTCTTGTGAAGCCCAAGCCCAGCATGTTTTATCCTTAACCCTTAAGGGCCCGTTTAGGTTGTGGCGCCCCTAACATCTCCTCCCTTTCTGTTTTTAGAAAGGCGGGCCTTAACCGAGTGGGGGAACATTGACCTGGTTCCTCCCGTGGGCTATATACGCCCATCTATTGTTGGCTCTTGGTATCTTTTGGGGAGGAGAGGCAGAGCCGGTTTTAAATTGTGATTTGGATACCAACCTCTATGCAAACCAGGTATGTTCTCAGGGAAGGACAGAGGGGACCCTCTAGTGGGTCTTCCCTTGCAGTAGCTTTGCATCTGCACCCATCTCGATGCCCATACCTTCCCTTGGTCTATCAAAGGTGAAGGTAGACATTTCTCTGTCCCTTATGTCGTCCCCGTAGGGAGAGGGGGAGGTAAGTGTCTGGCAGTCCCCAACCTGGGACGCCCCTGCAGCTAGGCGACAAAGGTCTGGGGTGAGTGAATTCCAAGGTGTGGTGGCCGCCAGTGAGGACGTAGAAAGGGCAACATCGCCCGCCTCGTTAATGATTTGCCATGTGTAATTAAATATTTGATGAGTATGGACGGAGGCAAAAAGTCCGCAAAGCAGGAGTAGGTACATTATTATATGCAGGTGCAAAGAGTACACGCTCCTAAGAAGAAAAGTGTAAAGAACAGCAATCCTAATCTGTGGGTAAGGGGAATATTAGAGTCAGTGCAGAGGAGGACGAGAAACAGGAGGAAGAGCAAAATTCCCGTGAGGAGGAGAGGGGCTGGAGACTATCCTCTGCAATGCATCTCCGGAGGACGAGGCGGTTATCTGTAAGAGAACAGAGGGGAAGCGAGGTCTCAGGGCTGTGGATCCCTGGACGGATTATAGAGTTTTAGTAGCCGGTCAGGTAACCACCGGGCGTTTTGAGCCTGATTATCATAGATGCAAGCGTGTCCCTTTCCCCAGATAAGGACAGGGTCAGGGCCCTGCCATTTATTGGTGAGGGGATCTTTCCAAAGTGCTTGTGTATAATCAGAAGCGGTGGCCGGGTGCCAGAGACGATCACCAGCTGTTTTGCCGCAGGCGTCCAAGGTTAGGAAGTTGAGGACAAATAGGGCATGATTTATTAGGGTTTTAGGGCTGGCTCTTGTGTTATAAAGGGCAGTATTTCCGGACTGTATTTTAAAGAGCATATTTTTTAGCGTTTGATGAGCTCTCTCAACAATGCCCTGTCCTTGGGGGTTATAGGGAATACCCGTGATGTGTTTTATTCCGAGCTGCGCGCAGAATTGTCGGAAGGAGGCGCTAGTGTAGCCTGGCCCATTATCAGTTTTAAAAACTTTTGGCTGGGGGATGACGGCCAAAAGAGCTATGACATGTTGAATAACATGTTTGGTGGCCTCCCCGGTTTGGGGGGTGGCATAAATGAATCCACTATAGGTGTCTATAGAGACATGGATATATTTAAGTTTTCCAAAGGGAGGGTGATGAGTAACATCCATTTGCCAGAGTTCTCCAGGAACTATCCCCGGGGGTTTACTCCCAGGTGAGGTTCAGGTAAAAGTGTCAGACAACCCTTGCATTGACGGACAATCTGGCGGGCCTGTTCTCTGGTTATGGAAAATTTTAGGCGAAGGGTATGTGCGTTGAGGTGATGTAGAGCGTGAGCTCGTTGTGCGGCAACAAAGGGGGTGTCTTCCTGGGCGGCAGCAATCAATTGGGTGGCCTGGTCTACTATATTATTTCCCTCTGTGAGAGGCCCAGGTAAGCCTGAATGAGTGCAAATGTGTCCAATAAAAAACGGAGCATTGCGATTAATGATTAGTTTTTGTAATTTGGAAAACAAAGGGGAAGCATTTGTGGAGGGACGTATGTAGGGGACCGTTTCAAGTAGGGGTACAGAGATAGCTACATAGGCGCTGTCAGTATAAAGATTGAAAGGAACCTCGCTTAGGAGTTCAAAGACTGTAATTATAGCTGTTAGTTCAACAAGCTGTGCAGATTGGAAGGCTGTCTGTATACGGGTAACCTGTCCATTAATACTAAAGGCTGCTATGCCTGAAGAGGAGCCGTCAGAAAACACTAGCGTGGCTCCCGCAATGGGAGTGGCTTTGGTTCTCCGGGGAAAAACAATGGGGGTTTTCTGTAAGAACTGAATTAATCTGTCAGCAGGATAATGATTATCAATTGTTCCTTGGAAGGAAGTGCAACTAATCGCCCAGTCATCATCGTTTTGAATTAGCCATTGTACCTGAGCTGTATTATACGGGAGGGTTATAGTGTCAGGGTCCTTTCCAAAGAGTTTTAAGGCTGACTCCCGCCGCGAGATTAACAGCCTGAGATACCTTGGAGGCAAGGGGGTCTATGGCCAGATGCATGGCTTGGGACATTTTAGAGGTGAAGGGATCAACGTCACGGCACATGCGCAACATTTCATCAAGGGTTTTATCTCGCGTCTTTCCGCGCAGCACCGCGCGGCAAGAGGCATTGGCATTTTCGTAGGCCAATTGTTTAACGAGCCTGTCATTAGAGGCTTCGCCCCCGAGGGTTCTTTCCGCCGCCTCTAGGAGTCTACTGACAAATTCGCTATAATCTTCTTGTGGTCCCTGAGTGATTTTTGTAAGAGGAGTAGTCGCAGCCCCTGAGATAGGGAGTGCCCTCCAGGCCCCAAGCGCAGCGCTAGTGGTCTGGGCGAGGAGTGCAGAAGGGAACCTTCTCTGTTTAGCCTCCGCGGAGGTGGCAGGGACCGCATCGGGCCCCTCCCTGTGGAGCTTATCGTTTAAGTCACGACCTACTTTCTGCCATTTTTTAGGGTGAATTTCAGGTCCATTAACTATGAACCAGGACAGACTTCATCAATGAAGAGAAAAAATTTGACTAAATCCTTCTTTTTTACTCGGATTCCTCGTTCTTTGAATGAGCGTTTTAAGTCTTTTATGAATAGTGCTTCTCTGGACAAGGTTTGTCCCATCTTTTCGTTTTATTTATCTAAAAAGAAAGAGGGATAGGAACTGAGGAAGTGAACATAGGTATCAAGGCAAAAAGGAGGAGAAGGGAACTTAACTTCTCTCCCGCGTGGGCAGCCGGTTAGTACAATCCGCTAACACGGATCCCCCGGGGGTGCGATGCCTACGGACGTCCCGCCGGCTGTGCCTTTGGGCATAGACAAGGCTCTTTTACAGAGGCGGCAGAGGAGGGATTATATCAGAGGTCTCGACGTGGGCAGTCGGTTGGTATAATCCGCCAACACGGCTCTCAAGAGGCGAATCGCAGACCTACCGCTCTCTCCAGGGCGGAGGGAGAGGTCTACGACCGGGATGCCCTCTGAGTGGACGACTTCTGCCTTAAAGTCGACTGACACACTGTATTTTCCCAACTCAGAAAAAGCAGCCTCTAACCTCAGGGGTGGACGGCTTGTGCCAAGAAGCGGGCTAGAGAGAAAAGTCCCAAATCCTTTGAAAAAAAAGGAAAAGACAAGAGGACCAAGAGAAGACAGAGGGAGTTTATGCTCAACTCTTTTCTCCGTTTAAAATTTGTTACTTATGATCCTAGCAGTCCGTGCTGAAACTAAACTAAGGCGGATGAACACTCACCGAAGACGGCGATCTCCGGTGAGCCGAAGACGAGGACCTTCCATGAGCGGTGAAAGGCAGTCTTCCCTGAAAAACTTCTTCTCTGAAAAACTTCTCCTTAACGAGCTGCAGCCTCTGTTATTTCGTAGTCCGCCTGGGTAAGGGTTCTGCACTCGGGCCCCACGTTGGGCGCCACCTGTCCCGCCCGCGGGACCGGTTATTTGGTGGGAGAACCGAGGAGAACCCAACCTAAAGAAAAGAGGGGTAACACGGACGAGAGAAAAGAGTGGAGGCAAGACAGTATTCTGATCAAGCCTCAAATTTTATTTTACAAAGCAGCTATATTTATACAGCAAAAACAAAGGAGGGCAGGCAAAAGGGACTTGTCACAATATAATTGGTCTTCAGCTGGTGCTATGGGGACAAGGGGCAGTGGAAGGAAAGAAGAGGAAAGGGGGTACTGGTCATGTACTGATCGGTCAAGCACAGGTGGTGTAAAACAAAGGAAGTTCTCAGAGTTCTCTGTACAAACATGTTGGTGTCACGGGCTGCTGAGCTGCTATTTGTCTTCTGTTCTTGTGAAGCCCAAGCCCAGCATGTTTTATCCTTAACCCTTAAGGGCCCGTTTAGGTTGTGGCGCCCCTAACAATAGGCCACTTACCTCCCATTCTGCTAACAATTCGCATCATAATTGAGTCGTTCTGCACTTGATAGTTTGTCCTCCCCTTTCTCTCTGACTATGCCCAGAAGATTTCCTTTCCTGTTGGAGACTGTTCTGATTTGGGTTTAGTTTCCTTCCGTTTCATTCAGTGGTCCTTTTTTGAATCACAGAATGTTTAGAATTGGAGTATTCCTAAAAATCATCCGAACCCCTCATTGTACAGATCAGCAGTCCCTAACCTATTTCGCACCAGGGACTCGTGCTCCTGTGAGAATCCTACGCCTGAGGATCTGAGGCGGTGCTGAGACGGTGATGCTCGCTCTGGGGAGCGGCTGCAGATACAGATGAGGCTTCTCTGGCTCACCTGCCACTCACCTCCTGCTGTGAGGCCTGGTTCCTAACAGGCCGCGGACCCATACTGGTCTGCACCCCTGGGGTTGGGGACCCCTGGTACAGATGATGAAAGTGAACCCAGTTAGGTGAAGAAACTGGCCCTAGCTCCCCCGACTGGAAAGCAGCTGGGGTGACCACGAGGTGCAGAGGTTCCAGCACGAGCCGGCCTCCTTCCTGATGCCGTCACCAAAGGCTGGCCCACCTCTCAGGACAGCAAGTACTAGCCAAGGCACCATTAAGTATTCTTTTCTGTCTCTCATTTGGAACCAAGCTTTTGCTTTAGTTTTGTTTGAAATGATAGCTCATTTCTTTTTTTATCACTAATATTCCATCGTATTTACCATATACGATGCAGTTCGTTTATTCATCTATTCACTTATTGAAAAACATCTCGGTTGCTTCCAAGTTTTTGGCATTATGAATAAAGCTGCTATAAACATTCGTGTACAGGTTTTTGTGTGGACTTAAGTTTTCAATTCATTTGAGTAAATACCGAGGAGAGTTCAACTGCTGGATTATCTAGTAAACTTATGTTTAGTTTTGTAAGAAAGCGCCAGACTCTTTCTTCCAGCAATGAATGAGAGTTCCCGTTGCTCCACTTCCTTGCCAGCGTGGGATTGTCAGTGTTCTGGATTTTCCCTATTCCGTTACATTTCTGGTGGCATCTTATTGTTTTAATTTGCAGTTCCCTAATGACACAGTGTGGAGCATCTTACCGTATGGTTATTTGCCATCTGCGTACCTTCTTTGATGAAATACTCGCTCACATCTTCTGCCCGTTTTTTAATTAGGTTGTTTTCTTATTGTCGAGCTTAAGGATATTTTGTATATTTTGGATACAAGTTCCTTCTCAGATGTGTTTTGCAAATATTTGCTCCCAGTGTGGTGCCTGCCTTTTTATTTTCTGCTGGTTTAGTTTTGGTACTTGGTTTTAATAGCTCTGATAGCTGAAAAGTAAACCTCGCATCAGTGCGTAAATTTGCATGGAGAAAATGCACCATTGACTCTGCTTCATAAATCATATTTTTCAAAACCTACACTGGGTATGCGAGGATTTTTAAATAATTTGTCTACTAAAATTTTATTTTTCCAGAATATTGCCCATTCTTTCTAATTGGAACGCATTGCATTCTTATATAGATTCAAGACCTACTGAGATTTACTTGAAAAACATTTACATAGGTGTGAAAATAGTTTCCTGTTTCTGACATGTTTTATTGGCTTTTTACGGAGCTTTAGCATTTAGTAATAAAATACACTAATTTTAAGCATTCAACTGAATGCATTTTTACATACCTATAAACATATAAAACCAACACATAGCTCTGCAAACATTTTACCACACCAGAAAGTTCCTTCAAAACCCTTCCCAGTCCACGCTCGTATCCAGTATTCTGATTTCTATCACCATTGATCAGTTTTGTCTGTTCTTACACTAACTACAAAAGAAATATAAACTATATCCACTTTTGTTTCTGGCTGTTTTTAATGGAAGAGAGTCATACCTATTGTTCCTTACATAACTGGTTTTTTAAATTTAAAATATTGCTATGCAGTGTTCCATATTATAGTTTCTCTTTTTCCTGTGTTGATGGACTTGGACTAGTTTTCAGTATGGCTGTTATGAATAAACCTGCTATTAACATTCTTGTACTTGTCTTTTGATGGATGTATCCCCTCATTTGTATCGGATACCTGTAGAAACACACACACACACACACACACACACACACGCGCACACACGCACACAAGCACACATGCATACACCTCCAAGTGGAATTGCTGAATCATAGGGGAGATGTGCATTAGTCTTTAGTAGATTTTACAAAACAGTTTTCTGAATGCTAATTTGCATGCCAACTGGCAACCTAAGAGAGTTCCAGTTGCTCTACATAAATTGGTGTTTGTCTTTTTAAGTTTAGCCTTTCTGTTAGTGTGTAGGACTATCTTGCATTTTTAATGTGTAGCATTTGCGTACATGCATTGGCCATTTGGATATCCTCTCTTGTGCCTGTGCACGTCTAGTACTCATTTCTAAAATCGGCTTGTTTGTGTTTTTCTTACTGATTTATAGGTTTCTTTTTATATTGTAGGTAAAATTCTTTTGCTGGCTATGTGTATTCAAATATTTTCTTCAATTCGAAATTCAAGTAATATCTTGAATCCAGAAGCATGCCTTCATACTCCTCAGTGGTAAACTTAATTAGCAAATGTTCGTAATTTAATGAAATCTAATTCATATTTTTTATAGTTAATGCTTTTGGTGCCTTAAGTTAATTTTGCCTGTGTTAACGTCATGAAGGTATTCTAATGCTTTCTTCTAGAAGATTTATTAATTTTTCATATGCATATCTGTGAAACATCTCAAATTTTTGTGTATGATGAGATATGGTCATGACTCATTTTCATCTTCTTCCTTATTTATTTAAAGGCTTTTTCGTGTCCAATTTTTCTTAGGATATAAACTTGAAATTTTTAGGGAATAATCTTACTTTCAGTTATCCTGTCACATCATACTAAGAATTTTTTCAAACATCCTTTTTCAAAATTCTCTTTTTCTAGTAGTTAACTTTTTCACTGACTGTTAAAACTTCTTCACCTCGAAAGTACAGGCTAAGTGTGTATGTTGAGGGAGTGTGTGCGTGCATGTGTATCAGCTTGACAGCATACTCTCAACTTGTTGCTCATCACACAAAATCTTAGCAACTATCTTTTTATAAAGAAAATGCTGCATAAGACATCCTCAAGTTAGTGGTTTTAAGATATTAGCCATTAGATAAGCAGTGAGTCATGATTTTTTTCTGATCACTCTACATCTCATTACAAATATTATAAAGATTTGCCTATTTTCAAGATCTCATTTTTATAAAAATAACCACATCACTAGCTTAGTGTTGAGAATGGACACTCTTAACCCTGGTTGCCTGGGTTAAGTCCAGGTTCTGAAACTTACATTCACTATGACCGTGGGCTGTTCTTTACTTTTCTGTACCTCAGTGGCCTCACCTGTAATGACACATTTAATTATAATATCCAGCAGAGAGAGTTGCTGTAAATAATACATGGGAATGAATATAAATGAGGTTAGAATGTTGTCTTGGACAAAGTTTATGTTCCATAAATATTATATATGCATATAGTCGCGTGTTTATTTAATTTTGTTATTTTTCCTCTAGTACAATATATATTTCTGCCATTCAGTGACCCTATTGCAATAGTTTGTCAGTGAATGATGCTGGGAACAAATTTTATTTGTGGGGTTATATTTGTAACCTTACCCCGAGAATAATTTTTTAAAAATTCAGATCAAAGCAGGCATTCTGTCAATGGTTTCACTTACACAGGTTCTAATAAAAACATTTCTAGTAAAGAAATTATTTACTGTCAAGGATATATCTCTTCTACCACGTCTTTTCTGTAGTGATTCATTGAAAAAGTAATTACTTGAATATTTCTTGATAGGAACGAATCTGGATATTCTGTGAATAGAGTCAATTTCGAAATAGCTGTATTGTGAGCCAGGCTCCCACAGTATAATATATAATTTGTTCTCATACTCCCTGCATGAAATTTCCAGCAGTATAAATTTTTTAAATTGCCAACAGTATTTATTGATAAAGATTAACTTTCAGGGGATTTTTTTTTTTTTTGAGGTTGCATTTTTACCATAAGAAAGAAAAGTATTTCCCTGAAGGTTCGTGGTTTTTAGATTTTTACTATAAAGTATGAAACTCAAAGGGGCTTCTGTATATTTGTCATTAAGTTTCATAAATCGTTGAGAAGTACTAGATGAGAATCACATGAAATAGAGTTCTATTTTTCTATTGTGGGTGCTTAGTTTTAAATTTTCCTTCTAATTGATGGATTCACATTATTTCTAGCTAAAATATGAAGACAAAATACATAGCAAGAGTCATTGTAATAGTAGCAGTTTTCATAATCTAATTTTTAGTTGATTTCTCCAGATCTGATTAGGTCGTCATTGCTTTTAACATAACCTACTATGGCTGAGGAGAGCTGTAGGGAGTAGAACTGCTGTGTGTTGTTTTATTGTTGTTATTCGGTTGCATTTTGTGTTATTACTGTTACCTTCATGTCTAGATTTATTTTTAGGAATCATAAGGTACTTGTGTACTTTTTGATCGTCATTTAGTTATAACTAGATAATGTAATAGGTGCATTCATCCAACCAGACGCGCTGCCGTTAGCTCCCAGCGTGCTGAGGTTTTACAGAACTCACGGAACCGCCCGCTCTGCCTCCCCGAGTCATGAGCGTTCCTCTGGGTGCCCAAGCGACACTCGCTGTGTACAGCAGAGTGATCCATGGATCTCGTGAGAAGGCCAGGTGCTGGCATTAGTTAGTTATTTTGTAACAATAATTATAGGGCAAGTTCGAATTATATATATATATTATATTATATATAATATATATAAAATATTATATATTTTATATATATATATATATTTTATCACACTCTAATTGATCACCTGGGGTTGAAAATAGCAAAAACACTAGCTTAAGTAATAAAGAACAAAGAAATGATTTCTTGATGAAGGACTCGGCATTGGAAGGCAAGCAAATTGATCTAAGAGAAAAAATAAAAACAGACGATGAAAGATTCGTGGAAATATAAAGAAAAATTTTAAAACAGAAGGACTTCCGAGAATAAGCAAGGAAGAAGAAAAAGCAACAGGAAAAACAATGGTCATAACCCAGCATTTCTGCAGAGCCTCTGCTGCGTGTCTCAGAATTCGGAAAAGGATGTTAGGTGAATCATTGTCAGCTTTCACTTCTCCCCCAGAATATTACTGTTTCACACTGGGGAAACCCGTCTATCCTCTCAGCTGGGTTGGATCACTGCAGTAACAGTCTCCAGGGCCCAGGGATGGGTGGGAAGATGCGTACAGCCGCCTGGAGCACCTTCTCTTCAGCTTCCGTTTCTCTAAACCGGAGGCCTGGCATGCTCTCATCCGGCTTTCTCTGTCCACACTAATTAATGTCAGTGCCAGCAGGAGAGGATGAAGGAGCTCTATGTAAACCGATAAAAAATGTACTCTGTGATTTCGGGCGATTGCATTAATGTATGTACTATTTTCTGTTGATGTGAAGTGATTTCTAGTTTTTCTTGCTATAGGGACAGTGAAAAGAATAGCACTATAGAAATGTGAAACCTATTTGTAATTTTAAAACTGTTGACTTACTAATATTAGAAGGGAATTACCTTAATTTGATAAAGAATAGCTCCAAAAATAAACTAAAGCAAGTGTCACATGAATATTGGAATACTGAGAATTTCTCCCTGAGATAAGAAACAAAGCCGTCCACTGTCACTGCTTCTGTTAAGCATCGAAGTGGGTGGTCCTAGCCAGTGCAATAAGGTAAGAAAACAAATAGATTCATAAGAACTGCTAAGAAAGAAAGAAAACTACCATTATTTCCAGATGCCATGAATGTGAACCTAGACAATTCAAAAGAATGTATGAAGTACTGTTATTAATAAGCAAATTTATCAAGGTCACCAGTTACAAAGGTCAGTATAAAAATCAATATAAGATCAATATGAAAATAATGTTTCTACCAACTATACACATAAAAATGGAAGGATGACCGATTACATTTATAGTAGCACCCCAAAATTCAAATAACTAATGGATAAAATGTGTGTACTGAAAACTGTAGAACATCCATGAGAGACATGTACAAGAACGTTCCTAGCACAATATGTATAATGACAAAAAATGGGAACTACTCAAATGCTCATCAACTTTAGAATGTTTAAATATACTGTGCGATGCTACGCAGCCATGAAACTAATGAACCACAACTAGTGTTCATACAGTAGGGGGGCCTCATGAACATAACTCTTGATTTCAGTTGCACAATCTACAAAACCAGGCAGCTAATCCTTGATGTTAGAAGTCAGAGTAGCAGTGACTTCTGGGGAGAAGATAATGTCTGGAGGGAGTACAGGAGGATTCTGGGGTAGCGGGGGTGGCGATTTTCTTTTTCTCAAGCTGTAGGCTGTTTACGTGAGTGTGTACAGTTTGGAAAAACTCATCTATCTGTGCACTTGTAGTATTTACAGTTTTCATATGTCTACTACACATCAATAAATTTTTTTCTAAAATGTCTAATACCAATCAAATGTGGTAGGTAAACATTTGGTCTATGCGTACCTTAGATTCAGTGAGTCAGATTTGTTGTCATTTGACACTGCCACAGAGTAGCATTGTGACCTTGTGCCCCCAGCTAGGGCATATGTGTGAACTGCTTCCTTATCTGCAAAATGAGAATAATGTCATCATTGTTTAGATATGTTGAGAATTAATGTGGCACAAAACATCATTGAGAACATGCTCATTTTCTTCTCTTCACGGGACAATGTGTATGTTCATGTATGTGTAAAAATTATATACATGTAAATATATGTACACATATCTATGATAGAAAGCAACAACTCAGTGAATTTTATATCACAGCTGATGGTTAGATTCAAAATGAACTTTCTATAAATGAAACATTAAATATACGTTTACAGTTTACATTTAGAGTCCTACGTATATATTTATGTAGTATGTTCAGATATAGAGCAGAGTTCATTGAAATTTGTTTTACAGTGAGATTGTGGACATATATTTTTTCCCCCCTAAAAGCTATTATGTATAATAAAACATATCATTAGTTACATTTAGGTTGTTATAGATAATAGGTTGGGATCTAATAATGATCTTTCTCCCTTTGCAGCTTGTCAGATTTAATCAGTAGGCAATCAGACATTGATGGAAAATGGAATTCAAAGTTATGCGCTACACTTCCATATTTGCATACATCAATTTGAAGACCCGAGCCATTTCGCCGTCCAAAATAACTGAAGTGGCTTTTATTTCCGTTCACTTAGTCACATGTTCATTTATTTCAATATTTGTCAAGAACTAATTTCGGTCACTCTAAATGAGACAGTAAATCTGTGTCAAATATATGTCAGAAAATATATATGACATGAACAATAGGGGGTGGGACGTGCGAGATGGGGCCATCATCCACAGGATGAATGGGGAAGGCTTGTCTTTTGAGATGACATTTGAGCAGAGATGGGAAGGAGAGGATGAAGAGTCATACTAGTGTGAAGAGGGCAGGCATTCTCTGCGTGACCAACGGAACATTCCAGTCTTAATTCAAAATTAAATGATAGAAAATAAAATTTTTTAAAAATATATCTTTATTTCAATGGAGGGATTTTTTCGTCATGTTTTGTTTGCTTTATTTTTGGATATTCGGAGTCAACCAAAATGGCCTTTCTTGTTGTTGAAATCAAAGCACTGATTCGGATGACTAGTTCTGACTGTCGAGGTCCTGGAATTCAGTATTTCTAGTTCTGGCTCCTCTTTTCAGAGTCCTTGCTTGCTTTTAAAGTGTATTTATGTCGTGAGTAAGACTTGGATTATTTTTCAGAAGAGTGTCGTTTTAAGTCATTGTAGAACATTCAGATGTCAGCTATTAATAATCATCAGGTTTCTTCTTTTTTTGAGAAGGCCAAAAAAATAATACTGAGTGATTAATAAATTATGTGTACTAATTACATATATTTTTAAGTTATAGTGTGAAAAAGAGACATCATTATTTAGGTTAATTTTCAGCCAGTTCAGAAGTCAGTGTTTTTAAATATTTTTCAACCTTCTAACCTTAAATAAATGATTTAAGCAACAAATTAAGTACCCTGCAACATTAGAGGGAATTTTCCTCATAATTTTGGCGTGGACAGGAACTTTAGAGTCTTCTAATCCAATTCCTTCACATCAATGGGGAAGTCCGAGGGAAGAGCGGGGAAGCTCTGCCAAATCAGGGCAGACAGCTGTGATCTGCAGACCGCAAAACCAATCCCCTTTTCCCCGTGCCCTGGTCAGCTTTAGATCACGGTGTGCCCGTGGTGGAAAGAAGAGCAGATGTCATGATTATTTTATAAATAATTTCTGAAATGCTTTATACGTATTTAGCTTAACAGCTAAGTTTTGGTCTCTCGTTGGCTTTATTTGCCTTTGTGCGCCCCATAGCAGAGCCACGACGCATCATCCACGGATGGACATCCCTGTTGTTCGTGGGTTAGAAGACCTGATAGAGCAAAGATCCCAGTAGTCTCCCAAACTGGTGTATGAACTCAGTGCAATGAAAGTAAGTGTGTGTGCATTTCGTGCTGTTGAGTAGGTTCCACTCCTGGCGACTCTGTGAATGTGTGTTGTCCACAACGTCCAGCTCAGCTCCTGTAAACTCATGCCTATGGCTTCCTGTATAAAGTCAGTCCATCTCATACCTGGTCTTCCTCTTTTCCTGCTGCCTCCTTTTTCCCCCCTAGCATTAGTATGTCTTCCAAAGAACCCTGCCTTCTCTCGATGTGCCTGAAGTAGGACAGCTTCGGTTTTGTCGTTTCCGCCTCCAGTGATGTTTCAGGCTTAATTTGCTCTAGGACCCGCTCGTTTGCTTTCCTGGTGGCCCAGAGTGTCCGTAGAGCTCTCCTCCAACACCATGTTTCAGATGAACCCAGAAGAAAACTGTCCAGCTTACCTCACTATCCAACATTCGCATCTGTGAGCAGTAGCTGGGAAAATGACAGTGTGGATGACCTTAGCCTTGGTCTCTAATGACTCATCTTTGCTCTTGATGATCTTTCCTGATTCTTCCACTGCTGCGCTTTGAGTCCCAGCCTTCTCTTGATTTCTTAGCTGCAGATGACTGAATTGAATTGATCAGTGAACCTAGGTAAGCAAGATCTTTAACAGTTGCATTGTCTTCACTGTCTTTTCTAACACCACGATTTTTGATATTTAAGTTCAGTCTTGCTTTGGCACTTCTTTCACTCAGAAGTCATTTCAAATCATTTCTACTTTCTCTCAGTAAGATGATGTCATATAAATATCTTAAGTTATTACTCTTCTACCAATTTTTACTCCTTCCTGAGTCTAGCCCAGCTTTTCATGTGATAGGTTCTGCGTACAGATAAAATGTACCCTTGTCTGACAGAAAGATTGCTCAGAAATAGAGCCCTATTTGTCCTGTGACAGAATCAGCATTCCAGATCTCTGGAGAAATGATGGCGTATTCCATAAGCGGTCCTGGAATAATTATCGCTCAGTATGGGAGAAAAAAGAAATTCAACCTCTACTTCATACTCTTCACAAGAACCAAGTCCAGGTGTTTTATATATTTAAATATAAAAAACTAAACTTCAAAACTTTTAAAAGAAATGTAGGATAATGTCATTATGACCTCCAGATAGGTAAAGATTTCTTAAATACTAATCACAAAAGAAAAGAGTGATTAGTTTGAGTACCTTAAAAAAAAAAAAAATCTGTTCATCACAAGACACCAATTGGGACAGGAAAAGACAAGGCTTTTGAGGAATTAATACATTACTTAAAATAGCAATACATTCATTATTTTTGGCCAGATATGGAAAGCCCAAAGTGCGTTGGACAACTGAAAAGTTCCTTTTTAACTACTTTATGTAGAAGTGAAAACTTAAACTCCCACCAGTGAATTGTACGTACCCAGGCTACAAGCCCATCACATATTTTATGTCGGTCAATAAAAACTTGCCCCAGGTGTCCTATCCTCAGCACCTTAGAAAAAAGCTGCCACTTTGCCAGGGAATATTAGGATTCCATTGTGGTGCCTCAGAGGTTTTGCAAATATTTGCTTCAGACTTTTCTGTTCGGTGTAGTCAACTCTTGACTGCCCAGGACATGGTAAGTGGAAGGCGGAGGGCTGGGAGGAGGCATCTAAGGGGAGATCGATCACAAGCAAGCCACCATCCTCTGCGTTCTAACCGAGCACGTGTTGGGGTTCTTCATGATATTTCCTAGCAGAAGTTCTCAATAAAAATAACCTTGAAGCCAATGTTCTGTCGTCCTTTACCCGTAAGAATGGAGTTCCTAGCTCAGTAAAAGTATTGGCAAGAGAGTGACGGAATGAACAAGCGAAGCGGGCCAGGAAGCTGATATTTAAATTGTCACCAAACGTGGTAAGACAGAAAGTAATACAGATGCATGAGATTCAGGCCGACTTTTGCTGTCCCAGACTTCCCATTTCGGCTTTTGGTCTCTATAGATTTGTCTTTTCTGGACGTTTCATATAAATGAGAATCCTAAAAATAGTCTGCATCTGGTGAAAGTCTTTACAAGTATAGTATGTGGTATTGTCTCTCAAAGAAGAAACTCATGTCCGTCTGTTTTCTGTTTCATTGATATTTGCTTTTCTCTATTTCTATTTGCTTTGAGCTTAATTGGTGGGTCCCCCACCCCCTAGATTCTTAAGGTGGGAATTTATAGAATTGATTTTAAAGCTTTATTCTTCTCCAGCATTTACAGCTACAGATCTCTCTCTAAACACTGTCATATTTTCATTATCATTCATTTTGACATATTTTCTAATTTCCCCTGTGATTTCTTCTTTAACCCATGGGTGATTTTAGAAGTATAATATTTAATTTTCATACATTTAAGGATTTTCTAGATACTTTATTGTTATTGCTTTCTAACCTATTTCCGATCATGTTGGAAAAAATATCTTCTGTAAGATTTCAGGTTTTTTTTTTTTTTTGAAATTTATCAAAGTTTATTTATTGTTTTGGCCTGGCACGTACTCTTCCTTGAAGGTTTCATGGGTACTGGTAAAGAGTGTATATTCTGCAGTTGTTGGATATAGTAGTCTGGAAAACTCGTTAACCTCAAGGTGATTTGGAGTGCTGTTCAGATTTTCTTTAGCCGATTTCCTATATATTGATTTTTTTCAGTGTTTGTATCACTGAGAGAGGTGTTTAGAATCTCTAGTTATGACTGGATTTGCCTCTTTTTCTTTACCTGTATCAGTGTTTGCTTTACGTATTTCAAAACTCTTATTAAATGCTCTCACATTTATGATTATTCCTTCCTGACAAATTGACCCTTATATCAATATGGAATGTTCCTTTTTATCTCTGGTATAATATATTTGCTTTTCAGAAGTTTGTCTGTTCATGTGCCTAGATATGGTCTTATTTATCGTTTCTCTGCTCGGAGTTAGCCGAGCTCCTTGAATTTGTAAGTATGTGTTTTGCTTTGTTTTATCAAATTTGGCAAACTATGAGCTGTTTTTTCCCCCCAATATTTTATCCCTATTCTCTTTTCTTGGAACCACAATCATATATAATATGTATAATATATAACCTATAATATAAATAAATGTATACATGTATATATTTATCACACTCGTATGTGTATTTTATGTATTAATCTATTTGGTATGGTATCTACTTTTTAAAAATTTCGTTTTTTCTTCCCTTCATATTAGATCATATCTCATAGTTTTCTTACCTTCTTTCTTTCTTTCTTTCTTTCTTTTTTTTTCTTTTTTTTCTTTCTTTTTTTTTTTGGTTACCATCTTTAGTCTGCTGTTGATCCCAGCCAGTGAATGTTTTATTTCAGGGAATGTTCTTTTTAGTTTTAGAATTTCCATTTGGTTTATAGTTTTTATTTTTTAAAGAGTTCTGATCTGTTAATTCATTATGACCATATTTTTAAATGTCTTTCAACATATTTTTATGAGCTGCTTTAAAAACCTGGGTCATTTTGGTATCGCTATTAAATGTATTTTTTTCTTGGTTATGGGTTACATTTCCTGATTCTTTGCATATGTAATGCTTTTTTTTATGGCATGATGGCAGTTCTGGGGGCTATATTGTGAATCTTAATTTTGTTGTCTTCCTTTAGGGAATGTTGAGTTCTTTTCTGGCTGCTGTTTAATTTACTGGTGGTTCAGCTTGATTCTTATTAAGTCCTGTTTCTATTTTTTGTTACCATGAGTCTGTTAATGAGGTGTGGCTTTTCTGATGTCTCAGTTGAATATTCAGAGTATTTAGCAAGATTTCTTCTCTCTGGATTATCAGAGCTGCTTGTCTCCTAGCTCTGTGCAGTTTTCAGACTCTCCATTCAACTGATAGCTTTTGGGGGGTGCTGCCGTCTTTCACACCTCCTGGACTCTCACCCAGTGAACATCATAGTACTAAACCAAAGACTTTGGGGTACCGCCATGCAGCTTTCGGAAGCTCCTTTTCTGAGCAGCTCTACTCCAGTAATCTACCTGGTAGACTCCAGCTGCCTCAGCAAACTGTGTCTCCAGTGTGCTGGTCCTCGGCAGCAATGTTTGCTTGGGCCCGACCACCCTGTACCTTAGTCTGGAAAGTTCCTCCAGGCAGAACACCGGGCTGATTAGAGGGCCCTTTCTTGCATCTTCCCTCCCTCAGGAATCAGAGTCCTGTACTGTTTGTCGTCTAACATTTGAAAGGCATTTGTGTCATGTATTTTGTCTGGGTTTACTATACATGGTCGAAGGACTAGGTTGGTGCCCGTTATAGCATTGTGACTGGATGTCTGTCAGGGTCCTCTCTCTGTTTTTATTCTGAAGTTTACCTATTATGAGCATCTCTTCATTTATTCAGTAGCCATTCGTATTTCCTTCTCTTTGACGTATATATCTGTTCATTTCCTTTGACTACTTTTGAGCATTTTCTTATTGCTTTGTCAGTTTTCTTTACTAGTATGTGGAAATTGATCCCAGTAATATATTATGTGACTATTTCCCACTTGGTCGTTTGACTTCTAATTTTAATAATGTTCTCTTTGACTACAGAAATTACAAGCTTTTAATTAAGTATTATTTATAAATCTTTTATGGCTTCTGAGTTTTGTGTTGTATTAGGAATGCTTTCTTAACTCTGAATTTCAAAATTCATAAAATATATTGTATTTTATGAAATCACTTAAGTCATTACTCCCCCTGGAATTCATTTGGTTTTAACGCGGGAGAGTAAGGTTTATTATTTTATGACTATGCAGTAGTACCAATACTGTCAAGTGAATATTCCATCTTTTCTGCATTGCTCTGAAGTGCCATAGTATTAAATTTCTTTATATTTTTCTATAGATTTCAGGCTTCATTTTTTTCCCTTTGATTTTATTTACTTAATGCCAGCGCCAAACTTTTAATTTTTGTGGTACTGTTATATACTTAAACATTTGATTGGAATAGTTCCCATTCTTAGTTATTTTAACTTTTTAAGGAATTTTCTTGTTATTTTACTTTTTGATCTTTTCCACAGTAACTTTGAAATTAGCTTGTCTAATTTAAAAAAAAAACCACATTGACTACTTGTTTTTATTATGATTACTTTGAATTTATAGGTTAATTTAGGAAGTGTAAACATTTGTGATTTTGAGCTTTTTCTATCAAAAAAATAGTAATTTTTTGTGTGATTTTCTGTTTGATTCTGTGTCTCTTGATAATGTTTCAAGTGTTTGTTCACGTAGACTTTGCAGAGTTCTTATTGTATTTATTCTTAGATATCACATCTTTTATGGCACTGAATGTTTTTCTTTTTGTAACAAATTTTAATCTGTAATATTTATAACCTTCACCTAAATAGTTTCCTCTCTCTACTTTTCTCACTATCATTCACACCAACATTTATCGAGCATGGTGAGTGTCAGCCACTGAGATGAGCTGTGGGCGGAATGATGCACAAGATGTAGCGTGTACCAGTAGTCTTATAGTCGCTTATCTAAATCAATTTACTTATTTATTCATTCAGAAGTATTTACTGAATGCCTTCTATATTTCGAACACCTTCTATATTCCAAACACCATAATAGACATTGTAGAGCTCACTCAAAGCACCCCATTCGATTTAAATTTATGTATTCAACATTTTTAAAATGTGTTTTTCATTCCCTTATAGTTCCTTTCTTTGACGAGCCTGCAGTCAGTTGGGGAGAAACATTTTCTGTGAAAGGATAAGTAGCAATACAAGCTGATATTGCAGAATCGGACGGCATAAACAGAAGCTGTTAGAGGAGAAGTGAAGTGGAGGCTGCAGGAAGATGAGGAAGAGAGGCCACCATGGCTGGAAAGAGCAGTGGGGACGGAACACAGAGTCAGGTGTGAGGGACGAGGGTGCAGGGGCCCGAGCGTGCGCCTCCGTGCTGGAGGCATGGTCTCTCGGCAAGCTCGGCTGGGGCCAGAGTGTGGAGGGCCTCGAATGCCTGGCTGGACTCCGGCTCAGTCAGGCAAGTGACGGCATGGTGCCCAGGTTCTCTTAGCAGTGGAGGGACATTGTGTCAGTGATGCCGAGCCAGATGAGGCCGCCTTACTTCTGGGCTAGAGATTGGAGGCAGAGACCTGACAGGAGGCTGAAACAGTAATTTTAGCTACGTGGTGATGCAAGTCAAAACTGGAACAGGAAAGGAACTGGTGTAGCATAGAGACACGGCACAGCCGGGACTGGGTGACAGGCAGAGAACCTAGTGGGGCCGTGGGGAAGAAGCCAGTGTTGAAAAGAGATGAAGCGCTTGTAGTAAAGTACCTTCAGAAAATTCTCCTGCTGAGTTTAATAGCAGAAAAAATAGAAAGGAAACAGTTGTTTACATTGTCAAAGAAAGAGAGAGAGGATGGTACTTTTCAGAGGGCAGCAAAGCCAATCGAAGGTTTCCTTTGAGAAACTGGTTTAGTTGAAAAATACAGGTGAAAAGGAGGGATGAAGGAAAATTGCATGAAAATGAGTAACTCAGATGAGGCAGGAGGTTTGGAGAAGGCAGAAGGAACTGGGATGGAACTTAAGTCTGAGCGGCGGGTCCTGGAAAGGAGTACGACTGCTCTTGCCGAGACCTCCAGGAAGGAAGACTAGAGTGTGGCATTTTCTCAGCTCCATTATCCGTGTCCTTGATTGTCACGTTATGCCCCTGTGCCAAGTAGACAGGCAAAGCCAGCACTCACAAGCTGCCAAGTAGTATTTCTTTTCTCGGTATCAAGCTTTCTCATCGCTGAGACACTCGAAACTTTCTTCAAGGTGGAAAGAACCTCACAGAAGTGTCAGAATAGAGTAAGAGTTTCACTTGGTGTTACAGAGACTCAAACCGGACCCTGAGCGGAGGTCTTTTCTGCACTTCTAGCAAATTTATAAGTTTCAGACTAAAATAAAAAAGAATACTTAGAGCACTGTCAATCATTTTTCTTTTTAATGTTTTTACAAGATGTAAAATATGCTTTTCTGATTATAAAAGCAAGATATATTCACTTTTAAAAATGAATTCATTCGCGTATGAAGTTAAAAGCGAACTCAACCCCCAAGGATGACCTGGGGTGTCTGCGTGTGCAGAGCTCACCAAACAGAAGTAGGAGGCAAGGAAGGGTCTGGGTCTGGGTCTGGAGTGGGCTCGCCCGGGTTCACACCTTGTTCCAGCTCTCTGCATGGCCCCCACTTTCTCATCTGCATGGTAATGGAACTCATAACCAGGTGGCCGTGGAGGATTAGATGAGATAATATGTACAGAGATAATGTATGTAAAACAGCTTGAAAACTAGGAAGCGTTCAATTAAAAAAATTACTCCTAAATGCCTATAACATATATGCTATTATTCCCTATGTATTGTTTTTTTAACTTGGTTTTCCAAATTATATGCCATGGACATATTTCTACGTCAGTACCTGTAGTTCTGAATCCTTTTCAAGGTTTTTAAATATTTGTTTTCTCTCTCAAGTAGGTTTTTAAAGAAGCCTATTAACTCTCAAAGTAGTTTATTGTTATAATTGCCTTGGTTAGAATATCCAACAGAATTTTTCATGAAAATTATGAGTGTGGGCATCCTTTTCTTGTTCCTGACTTTCATGGATAAGCCTCTCCTGTCGAGAGGCTGCAGATATGAATGGACAATGGCCAGATCATATGTGAAACAGAACTTGGACTCACAAGCAGTCCAGGTTGCTAACCCACCACCTCCATAGCAATCAGTGCAAATTGATCAGGACTTGGTCAGTAACTGCCAGCTTCCCTAATTTTTGCCCCTGCTTCCAACTCAGGACTAAACAACTCAGAAAAACGAATACACACCCCTAACCAGTAACACGAGATGCCCTGCTTCCAGTTAACCCGCCTCCAGCTCCCCTGTGTTACCAACTCCAGTGAGTGCACACCCAAAGCCTTCCTGTCTTTACTACAAAGCTTTCCCATTCCCCTGCCTGCCTCGGAGTCTGCCAAAGGCAGATGATGCTGGCTGCCTCCCTTGCTATATAGCAAGCTTTGCATAGCCTCTGCTTGTTCTCATTTGGGTGAGTTTTGTTTATTTCCACATAGTTTGGTATAATTTGCATTAATGGGCTTTCTAATGATTAATAAGCATTGAATTTCTCGAATGGATCCTCCTTTGGTCTTGTTGTAATGTCAGTTACTAAACATATGCATCTTGAGCACCTGCTGCGGACTATGGCTCAGGTGAGAGAATAACCCAAATTGATGCGTTTCTGCTCTCATGGAATTTATGGTCTAGTAGGGAAGCCAGACATTCATTAGCGGAGCACGTACTCTTGATGGTGGGTGAAGGAGAGCTCCAGGAACCTGAGGAGGAGTGGGCAGGGAGGAAACCAGGAGGAGTGGGGCATCCTGTGAGCCAGGGGAAGCAATGTCGCCGCAAGGGCAAATGTGTGAGGAACCCTGAGGAAGTCAAGTGCAAGGAGGTGAGGAATGAGTATTCCGCTGTTCTGTTTTAACCGTGTTTCCTCATTTATTTTCCTCTCTGGTTACTTCTGCCAGCTTCATCTTTTATGTCCATATTTAAGTGAGCATTTACCAGTCCCTTTACACTCGATTTCCAATGTGACTTAAGTTTTTTTTTTCCCAGAAATTGATATTTAAAAGCTGCAAATCGAACTCTTCCTAATATTTATTTTATCCACCAGAAAACTGAAAATGAAATGTATTCCCTGCTGATTGTTGTCATTTGCTTGACAGCATTGGTGTTGAATAGCTAATATTGCTCTCCATCTCCTGCAATGTCAGCTAGAATGGGCTCGCTCTGTGACTGGCACCTGTTAATTAACTAATGCGGAGAGATGTCACTGAAGTAGAAGATTGTCAAGGGATAATAGACCTGCTGTGTGCAAGTGCTAAAATAACTTTTGCAAAATAAGATCTTAATGAAGCAGATTTATTTTCGAGGCAGACTGCCTCGGTGCCGTAGCAATTTTCTATCCTTTCTTTTTATTTCCTTATTTTTTATCCCTTTATTAGTGGGAGAGATTCAACTTGGTATGTGAAGCCCTGTCCCTTACCTTTCTTATCCTTATCTGTTCCTTATTACATCTTTATAAACAAACATTTTTTTTTTTTTTTGCATTTTCATGTTGCAATCAATAGTCTTATTTTCCTTTTTCCCTCCATCCATTTTCAGTCACTTCAATTCAAAAAAGCAATCTTGCATAGTGGGTAATATCATAGACCATGGAGCCGGATGACCTTGGCAAAGTGACCTAACGTTTCTGAGCCTCAGTTTTAGCATCTATGAAATAGAGTTGTATATGGGATTTTGTTTAGATAGCTGTTAAAGCATTTAGAATAATCACATGGTAAGAGCCATATTGTTTTTTTTTTCTTTTCTTGCTATCATTATTGTTTCTCTGCACTGGCTTATTTTAATATCTAATTTTTAACTTTAGAGTCACAGTTACTACCATGCATCTTTATTAAAAGTATATGGAGATAATTTTCCGAGCAGAGTTTTAATAGATTTAGAGGAAATTACCATTCATTTGCCACATTCTGACGTATGCCAGAGCTAAAAGAACCTCAAGTATCATCACACGTGCTCCTTCTTCATTTTCTAAGGAGGAAGTCAAGGCCCCATAAAATGGGGTGAGTTGGCCACAGCCACTCCGTTAGGTTCCGGTGGCGTGGAGACCGGGATGCGCATCCTCAGGCTCCCAGTCTGTTGAGTTTTCTCTGCGATAATTTGAATGATAGAGTTTCCCTCTGTATTTTATGCCAAACAGAAATGAGCCAATTCGTAAACATTTCCCACAAAACAATGTAGGGAATATAGTGTCTTCAATATTATCAGACTGGGTTCTCCGAGTTCTTGGTCCATCAGTTGATAAACTCAGAAGTACGTCTCATCAGTAGGAAGGGCTGAGGACTTCTTGGTAAAGATGGCAGACTAAGCCAAGAGAGTTGCTTTTGCTTTCTCCTTGTATTAGTTTCTTGTTGTCACAAAGCCACAAGTTTAGGGGCTCAAAACAACACAAAACTGTACCCTCTTACAGTTCTGGAGGTCGAAGCCTACAGTTAAGATGCTGGCGGGGCTTCATTCTTTCTGGAGGCTTCCATGTCCTTGCCTTGAAAACCCAAGCTGAAAAGCTTCTGGAGACGACCTGCACTCTTTGACTTGTGGCCCCTTCCTTTTGTCACTTCAAGCTCTCACTTTTGTCATCTCCCCCTTTGATCTCCTCCTGACATATGCCAGAGCTAAAAGAACCTCAGGTATCGTCACACATGCTTCTCCTTCATTTTCTAAGGAGGAAGTTAAGGCTCCATAAAATGGGGTGAGTTGGCCACGGCCGCTCTGTTAGGTTCTTACAAGAACCCTCGTGATTACATTTGGTCCACTTAGATAACCAAGTATAATCTCCCATCTCAAGAACCTTCTTCACACTTGCAAAGTCCCTCTTTCCTTGTGAGGCAATATTCACAGTTTCCAGGGATTGGGTTGCGGACATCTTTGGGAGCCGGGCATTATTTAGCCTATGACACTCCCCAGATGCCATTAAAACAAGAGTCAAGTCTTCTAAATTTTTAACACTATGGAAGATGAAAAGTTGCCAAGGAAAGGATAAATGATCATGGTTTTCTACATGATTTAGTTGGAAATAGTGTTTATACGGTCAGCAGTGTAATCACTGAATATATCGGTCTGATCAAGACATAACCGCAGTGGGGGGACGAGGGGTGGGAATTGTGTGTGTCTGAGGCGGAGGGTGGGGCAAGGGCCGCGTCGTCCTTGTTGCACGGTAGGAAGGTGACGGATAATGCCTGAACTCGAATACAAGGGTGTCGTTTAGAGAAATGGAGTAAATAGTAAAATAATCAAGTAAAAGAAGTGAAACTAGTTGTCTCTGGGGAGAGGTAGGTGACTTGAGTGGGACTGTGGTAAGACTTCTGACTCTGATATAAAAAAATAAATACAGCTCAGAAGAAAGGGAGCAAGGTAGGGTGCAGGGAATGGATAATTCATGGAGTCAAGGAAAGACGTTTTTGAAGATCACTACATAACTCGCAATTTAATAACTGGGCAACTGCTGCTTTATCCCATTGAAAAGGGACTTAAGGGCAAGAACTCCCAGTCCATTGCGTTGGTTTACACTGTTACCTGCATGTATCAGAAACCTAACTCGAACCAGCCACTCGAAAAGGAGAAAGTCTACAGGTGAGAAGATGTCTGATGGAAGGAATTCAAAGCAGGAATCATTCACAAGCCCCAGAAACAGCTGAAACCAGGAGCCCAATGACCCCCGCAGGCCCCCTCCCCCATGCTTCTCTTCTCCTCCCATGTTCCCCTTTTCATTCCTGCTGTAGCCCAGCATCCTTGCTCCTTGAGATGCTGCATTACCACAGCCACTCCCTGGGTTCAAAGGTTAAAGCATGGTCCTCAGAGATGCCACTCTTTCTTTCCCAGCCTTGTTTCTGGAACTCCAAGAGAAAGAAACAGTTGACTGTGGCTGGGGACACAGTCACTTCTTTGTGCAGAGTGGCCGATGCACCGGAACCAGGAGGCACCTGAGCTTCGGCTTCTTGAGAACGCCTTGTGATTGTTGACTGTATCATGGAATTTTCTTTTAAAAACAGGCCATTGTGCAGTTACTTAAAAGGACAAGTTAGCACGCTACAATGTGGTAAGATGTCTCTAACATACTCTCCAGTGAAAAACGCAAGCTGTAGGATATAATCCATGAAAATACGTACCCGTGTCTTCACATGTATTTCATAGGCCTGGGAAGACTCTACAGCGCCCTGATGTATGATGAGTTTTGAGGAAATGGACTGTCAGTGAACTTTTTATTGTCTGTGGCATACATTTGACATACAAATACATTTATTTGTATTTGAATTTTAAAAGTATAAGGAAACAAATGTGAGCTCATCTATAATGAGGACACATTGCATTTATAATAAGAAAACAATGGCCCGTAGGATGAAACCTGTTACGCCAGCACCTCCGCCTCCATTCCCTCGGTAAATCCCTGCCGCTGTCTGGGGTTTCCCCAGCCCTCAGTTTTTGGCTCCGTGCCTGAGTCTTGCCTGTCCTTTGGGAACTTCTCCACTCTCTCTGATCATCTCCCACCTCTCACTTTCCAGTCTCAAGCGCTACCCAGTTTGTAGGCCTTAATCTCCAACCGCCCTTGGGCGTTGGCTTTGGAAGTTATCTCAGTCTTGAAAGCTAACGTACAGTTCCTAAAATAGCCCCTCATTTCTGCCAGCAGTGGCACAGTTCTCCTATTCCCTAGTGATGCGTTTCGGCCCCACCCCACCGTTGCCATAGCGTAACAAATCACACTTACTAGGGCTGTGTCTGCCCTCTCTTGGTCAGGACACCAGCACAGTGGCCTCCTCATTAGCCTTCTGTCCTCGGTTCTCCACCGGTTGCTCCAAGGGGCTCCATGATAAACAGTGCTCACAGGTAGATGCCGTTTGATGGGAACTTGATAACGGGTGAATTAGGCTAATGATCCCTGAACCCAGGTATCAATTTTGACATCATTAAGTGTGGAACAGCTAGATGATATGTCCTCCCGGATATAGGGCAGCAGGAAACAAATTCCCAGCCCCAAGTATCGTTGCCAAAACAAGTGAACCCAGGAGTTAAGTTGATTCTCTAGGTCTGATTACCAGTTTACAGGAAATACAGGGATAGAGGACTACAACACCTCAGGAAAATATTCTGGTTTCTTCAACAAATAAATGACGTGAAGGATCGCGGGTGGAGAAGGGCCTGTTAGAGGATGAGGAGATGTAAGGTCTGCAACCAAATGGAATGTGTTGATCTGGTTTGTGTCCCAATTTAAATAAACTAAGTATAATGAAAGGCAGTGTTGAGTTTTGAGTTTAGGCTGTGTATTGAGTATATTTGTTTATTTATTTTATTAAGTGGCAATGGCATAGTGCTTATATTAAAAAAGTCTATGCGTTCGACTGTACAGTAGGATTTGCAGGAGAAATAAGATGACGTCTGGTATTTAATAAAAATGTAGATGGGGATAGATTAAATAGGATTAGCAAAATGTTGATAATTATTGAAGAGGATAATAGGGATTCATATTATAGAACTGTCTCATGACTTTGTTTTCATAATAAAGAGTTTGACCCTGAAGTGAAAGTTACGGCTGCGAAGATAGGCTACTCGAAATCGTATTAACAGGCTTCGCTGGCGTCATCACTGTTGTGAGGAAGTATTTTACGTCATACTTCATTTCTAATCTTGTACGCGCACCTCCCCTGGCGGCTGGTGAAGTCCGTGTGCCACGTCAGAGTGCGGCCTTGCCTGCCTGTCTTTTCACCGAGCGGGCTGGGCGGAGTGCCCTCCCAACCTGATTGTGCTCCTTGTTCGCGCTCCTTCCCTGAAGACCGGACACAGACCGGGAACAATACCGCAGCTCACCGGCTGTTCAGTTAGACTCAAGCAGCATGTAGGAGGGCACCCACGGGCTCCCCTGTATCTCCTGCAGAGCCACTTGTCATGCGGCTGGACTTCACCAGTACTCACCCTCCTGCATCTTCGACCATCTGCGTGCTGTGTCACAAAGTAACCGTGAAACCCCACAGGAGAACATCTTCTCTCCCTGATACGATGTTTTAAAGCCCCCCTGCCCCGTCTGCAGCTCATGAAAGCCAAGTGCTGCTTCACAGCACGCACGTGAGCGACGCATTCTGACTCAGGAGCGTGCCTGCTGGTGTAACGCACGTGTCCTAGTTGATGTGTCATTGAGGAGATGCGCTGTCAAACCTCGTTGTTTGATAAAGAAACGTGGCCTGTAATTCATTCTACTTTCCCTTCCAGTGTATTTATCTTCAGCTTTGTGACTTGCACCAGTTTTTGCCACAAGGAGTACAATTTTGAATGATGCCTCTGTAATTTTGGTTTCTTTCTGTTTTTACTGACAAAATTAAATACTTTTGTAGTCTAAGAATTACTTGGTACTTGTCTAGGAAAACTAGGTTTACTGGAAATGACAATGTGCATTGTTTGGTAGAAGTACCAGAGCTTGGACGGCTGTGGCTGGTAGAATTTCCATCCCCTTGATCATCTGAGAAAGAGGAACAAATTTATTGCACATTCAGTAAAATCCAGCTTACGCTACATTTTAGACTTCCTTACCATACTGTTGTTTTTTTTTTTTTGACCTATCTGCTTGCATAAAATATTTTTATTTGAAAATTCACTTTTTTTGAACATTCAGGCAATCTAACATTAAAAGTTCAATGTACCATTTAACTTTTTATATTTCATGTTGTATTTTCACCACACTTACATCTGAATCAAGTTTCCTGATACAAAGTTTAATGCTATAAAATAGTAACAATAAAAGTACCAACTTAAAAATAATAATGCCTCCCCAATGCGAAGATGTATTAGTTGTGACGGATTACGTCAAACTAAAAATTGATGCAGAACAGCCACACTGTTCATGACAGTTTTCAGAGACAAAAATGATAGAATTGAGCTATATCTAAATTTCAAATTTCTTAAAATTATAATTAATCTTACATTTCACATGTTTTGGATTGATAAGAAGAAACACTTCATTGCTTTAACCTCTTGAGGAGACCCAGTTACCTGTAGGCCCCGTGAGAGGTCCCTGGGTTCGCCCGTGGTCCGTACCACAAAGAACCGGGCCTGCAAATGGAGAACTTGGTGATGGTCCGTCCACGTACAACATGTTTTCTTTCAGCCTCAGGGAGTCCTCTGTCCCAGCGAAGCCTGTCCATGTAGCATCGTGTTCCTCAACGTGTAGTTTGGGGAACCCTTGCATCAAAGTCACCCGGGGAGCTTGTTTACCTCGTGTACTCCGAGGCCCCATCCCAAGCTCCTGAGCAAACTCTGGGAGCGAGGCCTGGAAACCCGCGTTAGAAAAAAACTTGCCCACGTGTGTGGGACGCAGGACGGCTGGAGGACTGCTCAGAGGTCATGCATCGTACAGTGCAAACGCCTGTACGTGTGAGTTTGACCATTTATGATAAACACTGTGCCCTTGTCCTCTTACCCTCAGGACTGGTCCGTCACGTCTGTAACCTGTTCACCGAGACTGTCACGCTGTGCTTGGACGCGGACAATAGAAACAGCAATGAGACGGCGGCCGCGCTGCTGTGTTCCCTGCTGGACATTTTGCACGGCATGCTGACCTACACGTCCAGCGTCGTCCGGCTGGCGCTGCAGGTAGACGGCCTCTTCTCCCACACCTTCCGCAGCCCCGTGCCACGTCGCACTCCCCTTCCGTGCTCTCCTTTCTAATCGACTTCTAATGTGTGTTCATTTTTGAAAAAGAGCTTGTGATTCTGTAGGGAGAGCCTACCAAAGAAGCCATCTTTGGGTGACCTGTGCGCAGAGCAGATATTTGATCGCCGGGTTTGAAAGGGAAGCAGGGGAGGCCTCCGCAAAGACTTAGCGAGCGCTAAGCGGGGTACGGCGCCTGGCCGAAGGATCGTCTTGCCTGCCTGACGAGCACCCTCGGGTTGGCCAGGCAGGGCGGTCTCTCCTGTGAGACGCGGGGCTGCAGCCCACCCCGACAGGATGCGTTAGCTGGCCAGGAGCAGTGGGCTGAGGTCTTAGGTGCACACACGCACACACACATTCATATACGTTTGTATCCACACACACACACACACATGCACACATGTACATACGCGACACGTGAACTCTTGCACGTGCTTCCCTTATGACCAATACTGTGGATCATAAGATGATGTTGAGCACTAGATGTGTATTCAGTGGCTGTGGGAAAGTCAATTTGCCCCAGACCAGACCTGGATTCACTAAGCATCATGTTCTAAGGAGGGGAGGGGATGTGGGTTTATTAAGTACTTTCTGTGTCGGGCGCCTCCATGTGCCAATTTCATTTAATGTTTTCTCCAACCACCTGAGTCAGTCGATTAACTAGAGCATGGGAAGCACACAGCCGATGTGAGCGCACTGTTGTATTTTGAATTCTGGTAAAACCGTAAGAGGTGTATGTCAAAGGGTAGCCTCCTGGCTTGAATAGATGCAGAAGCTAAAGTGGAAACCAAATTGTCTTGATTCCTTGCCCGGAGTCACAGTAGCAGAGCCAAGAATGAATCCCTGGATCCTGCGTTAGTCTCTGTTATTCATCATTGTGATAAATGGTAACCTTTACCCACAGTAGAGCAGCTCAAGTATTTTGCTTGTCTAGTGTGGTTTAATAAATAATTCCAAGATCCCCTCAACAAATGTAATAGTAAGTATTTAACCCAAGCTTGTAAAGCCAGAAGATGAAACTGGCCTTTGAACGACCTCGTTGGTGGTTTTCCTCATCTGTAATAATTCTAAATTAACAGTAGAACATTGTTAAGTACTTGTGGAATTCTGAGTTATGGATTTCTCGTAGCTTTTTCTCTCTTTTCTAGTGTCTCTTCAGAGAACATCGTTTGTTTCCATAACGGTAGTTTTATGTAATTCTTCTGGATGAAGTCTATAGTTTCTCTCACAAGATGCTCTAATAGATCAGTCTGTAAAAGATTGTTTTGGAGATTGCAGATAAAAAGGATCAGAAGTTTAAAAATTTCAGAACAATAGAAATCCCACTTTGATTATAAGTGATTATTAGGTAGATATTCAAGGGTATTTAAAAGGAAACTCTTCAATACAAAGTACTTTCTAACTCTTTTACCATTTGCTAGTGTACTAATAGATTACTGTTTTTTCTTTTTTCATTTTCTTCAACTCCACAGTACACTTTACTGCAATCATCTTTCTAAATCCTCCCCTCTAATATTCTGCCAGGTACCGCTTTTGGCCTTCACTACTGATCTCCATGACAACTGGTGTCACTTTGAAAGAGGTGGAGTCCTTGAGACTGAATTAGGGGAAAGGGCTGGGCAAAGAAATGCAGTGTGCATCGAAGACACGTTCTCCTATAAGTATTTTCCAAACCATAAGTCACTTCTTCCATTTACAAACATGCTCCACACTGGGGATTCTTCTGCATTCAAAAACTTCTAATAGGAACTTCTCTAGAGGAATCAAGGGACTGGGGGTTGCCAGTGTTTAAAACGATAGTGGTGATTAGATTTATGAAGCACTTTTTTTCCCCCCGCGGAGGAGAATGATATGATGCAGGAATGTGTGTCGGGGAGGAAGTGAGTGGAGAGAAGCAGGTGTCGGCGTCTCCTTTAGGAGTTCAGTTTCTAACCCCAGCCTGCCTTGTGAAGCAGAATTGGTCCTGGCATGGTGGGGGCGCGTGGGCCTTGAAGGCTGGAATGCCTCGATTTCAAACCCAGCCCCACCACTTGCCACCTGTAAAACCCTGGGCAGGTTATCCACCTGAGTATCGGTTTCCTCCTATGTAAAATAGATATGCTAATGACTACTCTGCGGGGTTGCCCTGGGACTTCAGGGAGAGAATAAGAGAGATACCTGGCCCAGGGAAGGTGAGCAGTAAATGGTTGCCGTATCATTAACAGCAAGGGAAGAAAGGTGCTCACTCACGTCAACTTCCTGTTTCCAGAGGGCTTCCTGTGGGCCATGACTTCCTCATTTCTGAGTGCTTGTGCATGGGAGGGCACTCGGTTCATATTTACCGAGTAAACTAAGTCCTAGCAGGCTTATGGTATGTTAATTTGTAGAGACAAGAGAAAGTCAAGTCCTCAAGCAGCTGAAGTCTGAGGCCCTCGCAGGTTTGAACACGATGAAGCACAACCGGCAACAGTGTGGCCCAGACCAAGTTCACGCTCACCGTGCTCCCCCCACACCGTCACGCGCACGCGCGAGGCACAGGCGACGCGACTCACGCCCCACGCTGCGGGATCTCAGGGTTTAATTAAAAGGACGACGCGCTTCCGAAAGCCTGCTGGAGGTGGAGGGTGCAAACTGCGGCGGAGGTAGACGCGGAGGTGAAGTGGCGGGGGGCGGAGAAGGGGGCCATGGACTCGACCACCAGGACGGTGGGGATGAGATCCCGCAGCGTGGGGCGTGAGTCGCGTCACCTGTGCCTCGCGTGCGCGCGTGACGGTGTGGGGGGAGCACGGTGAGCGTGACCTTGGTCTGGGCCACACCGTTGCCGGTTGTGCTTCATCGTGTTCAAACCTGCGAGGGCCTCAGACTGCAGCTGCTTGAGGACTTGACTTTCTCTTGTCTGTACGGACGCCTTTCCTCTGCTTGTTTAACAAGCCCCCGTTGAGTGCCTCCCCCATGGACCAGACTCAAGTAGCAATGCTAAACGTGATAGAATTGTGTTATCCTTGAGCTTTTTTATGCTGCAGAATTAGCTGTATTCCTGTGATCTCATTTGGGGTAATGCTGTATTGCCATTGAATGTTCCATATGGCTCATAAGTTGATGTTCTCAGGTTTTATATGTTTAAAACTATTAAATTTATATTTCCACATAGAGTTTTCTCCTGAGACCCATACTCAGTACACCTAGCAGCTTCCTCAACACAACAACTAGAATGTCCCATAACCGGCAGGAATTCAGTATGTCCACAGCAGAGCTCAGAATGCACCTCCCTGCACCATTCTCCTGCGAGCAAGCCGCACCACCCTCATGTTGCTGTGCAAACTGCAAACCCGGGTGTCATTCTTAGCATTTCTCTCTCTTCCATATTCCACATCTAACCTGACATCGCAAAAATAATGTCGATTCTTACCTTCGCTATCTAACAAAGCCAGCCGCTTCTCTGAAGCCCGGCTGGTCCCCCAGCGTGGCCTACCGTCTGTCTTCTCTCGCCTGGACTGTGACAACTGGGCGGGCCACGAACACTGGGTGCCTAGGACAGGGGGCGGCGAGTTACAGAAAGGGGTCAGTGGGATCAGGGCGAAGGCAGAGGACCTGGGCGGAGAGGACAGTTGCAGTTTCATGGCAGAGATGGGGTTTTTATGCCGAGGAAAGTGCCCTTGGCAAAAGGCACAGAGGGCCACGGATCCAAGAATCAAGAGGCTGGCCTGAGGAAGTGTGATGTCGGGGACCTGGAGGACCCTGAGCAGAGGCGGGCCCCGGCTCCTCGTTCGTTACTTAGAGTCCGTGCAGGGATCCCCTTGGTGCAGAGGGGATCCCCTTGATGCGAGTTGAATGCGTTCTTGGCGCGCTCCTTCCTGTCGTGCGAAGCCGCAGCATTCCGTTTCTGGAACCCTTGGCAACGTTGCAAGGAGGGGCAGCGTGAATACCGGTGGCGGGGTCTGGATGTTTCTTGGTGACAATGACAAATGACTGTGTAGATCTTAGAAGACCTGGACGTCCTGTAGGTAAGGTGCCACCCTGTGTGCTCGTTCTCGTGGCCCCATCCGTGTTTGGACAGGAAGCAGCGACACCATGCCCTGACTGCCTCGGCGCCGGTTTGCAAATCTGCCTTCCCTTTCCCGAGGGAGAATCGGTCTGCTCTGAGGGATCATGTGTTCACGTAAAAAGCCCAATATTCTGTCTCGAATTGTGCTTCAGAAAGCGGGACTTAGCAGCCAAGATTCAGAAAGGTTCAGACCTCTGGGATAGTGCTACCTGTTTGTTTTCTAGAAGGAAATTCTGCCATCATTTCCCTTGGCTACAGAGAGGTGCCGGTTGTCAAAGGCAGGCATCTGATCTGCGGCGAAGTTCTGAACCAAAGAAAGCAGGCAACTCGAATTCTGCCCATGGGCCTGAGAGCAGACGAAGCCTGGCATTTATGGGAAGTGCCCTGGAGTCCAGCTTAATGATGTGGGGTGGGACAGCCTGCGGCCTGCTCTCAAGGTTCTGGCGAAGGTCATTACCTAAAAGCGGTTTCGTTTCTTCCGAGTGAAAGTAAAAACGGAGGAAGTATGTGAAAGAAATGCATCTGTGCCATAATAAACACGATCAATAATCAGTGCCTTTTTAAAATATGAAATTATTGATCTCTACGATAGAAATCTCTGGAATTAGTTCTATAAAACCCCTGGAAGAAGACAACACTTAAAGGCACTCACTTCTCATTTCTTATATCCCTTGCTGTTCAAGCCCATGCTAACTAAGCAATGTAGACATATCTGAAGCATATTCATGCAGGAGCACACTGGGCAAACGTTCTAGGTGTTATTTGAGCACGCGTGTGCATGCAGAGGAGGAATGGTGTGCATTAATCTCATGTGCGCGATAATGCCCAGGAGAGATGAGCATGTGTGATTTGGAGTCACACAGCCTAGGTTTATCCTCCAGCGTCGTCACCTATTATTCTGTGAGACTTGGCACAAGCGACTTTTCTGAGCTTCAGTTCTCTCTCCTGGAAAATGGGGCTAAGAGCGCCTCGTGTTAGGGTGGTCGGAAAGGAAGCGCTCGCCCGCCGCAGTGTGTGACTGGCAACATCGTTCCTCCAGCGGCAGCCCTCGGGGTTGCTTTATCCGTGGACTACCTAGGCCTGCCTCTGTAGCCGGAGCTGGTGGCAGTGGCAGCACGTGCACTCTGGGCCATGTGACAGCAGAGCATAACTTCTCTTTGGGGCCCGAGGGGGAATACGTCCTCAGCCCCCTTCACCTGCTAGGCTGAGGGGCGCTGTCTCCCAGGACGGAGCTGACTCATCTCCAAGATGCCCTCTCTTTTCTCTTGCCCCTGTTCAAGGCGCAGAAGTCCGGCTCAGGAGGCGACACGCAGGCCGCAGAAGACCTGCTGCTGCTCAGCAAGCCTCTGACAGACCTCATCAGCCTGCTCATTCCGCTGGTAAGGGCTCACCTGTGCGTGCGTCGTTCAGAGCATTGCTGAGGTGGAAGCAATTTTATTTGAATTTCATGATGTCTCAGGTCTCTATGCTATTTTAATTCCTTTCAAAACTAGAACTAGAAGAATTTTCAGACGATTATTTGGCCCGGGATTACTAAATTTCGACTTTATTTTAAAACCAGGTGGCCTAGCTTTTGTTTAAATGGATATTTAAGCAAAGCAGACTCTCAAATCCTTATTAATGAATGTGAGGTAAAAAAAAAAAAAAAAAAATTCGAGAAATGAGTTCCAGGAAGGAGGAAAAAATCCATTATATGGGGATCAGTTCTCTTTCAAAAAGACATTTTAGGGTTGTGTTTGACATGTAGGGGTCCCCAGAAATGAAGTACAGACAGACCCGGAGCATATCCCCTTGATTTTCACAGAAATAGAGTGAAATTAGTGAAATTAGGTGAAAACAGGTAAGACTATACAAGATCACTGACTATGTGAAAAGAACCCAACAGAAACTTGGAGTTTGGACCAACTGAATCATTTTAGCTGAACTTAAAGGGGACCCAATGTGTAGACACATGACTCCCACCCGTGGATAAAGCCGTCTGTCAGAGTGTCGGCTGATGGCATCCCATAAGTCCCTTGAAAACCTCTCCAGATACGGGGACCCGAGAATGAGGGGTGGCGGGAAGCCAAGGGAGCACACGCTGGGCCTCCGCCCTTCGCGGGGTGACCGCGCCTCGGTGCTCAGGGCGCTCGGGTTTGCCTTTTTCTGCCCTCCGGCTCAAAGGCGGGCAAGTGCAGTTTGGATGAAGAATTCTATAGATGTAACTGTATTCACCAAATAAAGATTTGGTTCAACGGAGGAAGAAAAGTGGGGGAAAGTGGTAAATTGGTCAGTACTGGGTTGCATTCAATAATAGCATATATGGGATAGAGCAGTCACCAAAAAAAAGTGGCAGTGGGCTCATAGCAAAGGGAGGGAGCAACCCAAACCCCAGGGGACTGGGTGCGCCCCCCTCAGAGGGGCGGGATCTCTGGGGCAAACTGCGCAGGGATCATGTGTTCACGTGAAAAGCCCAATATTCTGTCTCGAATTGTTACCAGGAAAATGGCCACACTCGCCAGCGGCTCCAGCTTGGAGTTGGGGGGCTGAACCCTGACAGTCAGGAAACGGACGAGGTTCCAGGGGACAGAGAAGGACCAACACAAACCACACACTCTTATATGAAAGACTCAAAACTGCCCCATTCAGTTAAAATGCATATGTACATTACATGTATACTGATATAATACATTATGTATTGGATAATTATATTTATAGCAAATAAGATTTAAAAATTGTTTAAGACAGATATTTATAGCAAATAAGATTTAAAAATCATTTAAGTCAGATGAAGAATCCATTAGAGGTAAACTTCTAAGACACACTATTTCACATATATATTTTTTAGACTAGGTTTTGGCGTTTCCCGCATTCTGTGGTTTGTTTTCTCTTAATAGATGAATTCATTCCAACTGGATTTATTGTTAAACTTATCGTTGGTCTTAATTTTATTATTTTGTATTTCCATTCTAAATGTCTTCCTATATTAAGCGTAGGGTTTAATGCATGTGTGTGTGCGTGCACATACACACACACACAATCTTTAATAGAACAAAAGAGAAAGATTCTACAATGATAAGGACTAAAATCCACAGGAACCTTTTTGTGCCAAATATCAGAGCATAGAACAATATAAAGAGAAGGACAAAAAACAAACAGGGAGAAATCAACAACAACAACACAGTGGTATTGAAAGATTTGACACATCTTTCTCATTGCTTGACAGACCCAAGTGCATAAATAATGATGTAGAGCAGGAGCTGAGAAACCAGGGCCTGTGGACTGACTCCGGCTCACTGCCTATTTTTGTAAATAAAGTTTTATCGAATGCAGCCCCACAGACAATTTATTTACACATTGTCTATAGCCGCTTTTGCACCTCAGTGGTAGTTGAGTTACAACAGAGACCTTAAGTGCAGAAGCCTAATTATTTACTGTCTGGCTCTTTATAGAAGAAGTTTGCTGACTCTTATATAGCGGATATGAAAACTTTAATAAGATTGATCCGATAGAAGTATATCCATCTTTGTACCCTGAAAACAGAGACTGCACCTTCTTTTCGGTTTTTCAGAAACATTTTTAGAAGCTTAAATATGTATTAGGTTAAAAGAATATCAATAAATTCTAATGAGTGGAAATCATATATAGATCACATTCTTTGACCATAATACAAACTAGAAGGAAAAATAAAAACACTTGAAGATGGTCTGTTAATGAATACTATCCATGAGTATAATCAAAGAATAAGACATTGTGATTGTGTAAGTGTGGGTCCAGTCAGAGCACAGAAACCGCACAGTGATATAAACAAATTTAATATAAAGAATCATTAAGCTATGACAGAAGAGTACGTGTAAGATTTAGAAAGAACTCTGTAAGGTACCCTAAAGCAGAGGAAGAGTACCTAACGAAAAACAAACTTGACAGGAAACCCTGTCCCCAAGGCTGTATGTCAGACCTCATTGGAGAAGCCATGGCTCAGCCCACAAAAGTGGGCGTGTCTGCCAGGCTGCCCAGGCCAGCGCTGGGCCACTGTCCCTGGGAAGGCACGAGGCCACCTTCCAGGGTGCAGGCATATCCCAGCCATTGGGCGGGTACGAAAGGGAAGCAGGGTCCCGCTGTTGGTGGGAGGTCCAGAGTGCCCCATGTTTGTGTAGAGAAGATTATGGGAGACAAATCTGTGAGGCAGGCAAGCAGGGAAGTTGGGGTGCCCCTGCACATGGGGAGCCTGGAGAGCACCGTCTCCACTGGGGAGGGCAATGGGGCTGTGATCACAGGCCAGCTGGGGTGAGAGTCGAGTGGCCACACGTTCTAGGCCCATGGTTAGGTCAGGTCTCCACTCGATGCCATCACACCCACACTTACGACCCACAGCGCAGCTGCCAGAAATAGCAGGAGAGCCCCTTCTACCAGCAGTGTATCCTCTGAGCAATTTTTACCAGCTATTTGGGGCTCTGAACTCCTGTTTTTAGTAACTCGATCACACTTAGGTTCTAATATGTTGGCCAGACACCTGCCTAATGTGTGTGAGCTGTGTCGTGTGCCTACACATTTATCACTAGAGTCATTAAGTTTAAAGATGGCCTGCAATAAGAACATTGCAGTACATCTTCTCAGGAAAAGATTTTAACACGTTTATAGCTGTGTATAAAGTGAAGAGAAATAGTAATATGGCTATCGAGGAACCACTCTGGAACAAATACAGACCAAGGATAAATTTTATAGTGGTTGTTAAAAAATGTAATAGGTACAGAACAAGGTCCTAGAATTGCTTTTCCATGGGGAAAAAGAAACAGACTTTCAGTTTGTATCTGACTTGGATAATTTTGGAAGTATTTTGCCTGAAGGCAGGTAAATGAACTTGTTAACTTTTGAGTTTTTTTCCAGATATAAAAGTAAACATACTTATCCTTTAGAGAATATGAAACCTGTCAAACCATAATATATGACCTACATTTATACCATACACTGTAGAAGCATCCTAGTGAAATGCAGGTATAAGATAGTGATTCTTAGTCTGTTCTGAGTGAACCACTTTGAGATTGATGATCCTGGACCTTCTTCCCAGAAAAATGCCTGGACTTACTCATGTGCAAAGTTCTGCACACAATTCACAGTTTCAGGGGGATCTTGGAATCCTCAGTTGAGAAACTGAGGATATGGACATGGTTAATGAAATATACGCCAAGTTGACCATGAAAGATAAAGTAAGGTAATTGTTTGACTGAAATATTTTATTTCTTAAAAGTAAGAAAATGGGAACCCAGGTTGGTTGTTTTTTGTTGTTGAGTTTTGAGAACTCTACATATTCTGGATATTAATCCATTATTAAATACTTGATTTGAAAATGTTTTCTCCCATTCTGTGGGTTGCTGTTTCAGAACTGTGTAAATATTGCCATTTGAGGCACAATATTTTTTTTTAATTTTCATGAAGTCCGGTTTGGCTGTGCAAATTTTCCATTTGTTGCCTATGCCCTAGTGTCATAGTCAATAAATTATTGCCAAATCCAATGTCATAAAAGTTTTCCCTATGTTTCTTCTAAGAATTTTATAGTTTCAGGTCTTACATTTAGGTCTTTGATCTTTTTTGAGTTAATTTTGGCATATAGTGTTAGGTAAAGATCTAATTTCAGTTATTTGCATGTGGACATCCAGGTTTCCCACCACCATTGGTTGAAAAGACTGTCCTTTCTCCATCAAATGGCCTTGGCACCCTTGTCAAAAATCATTTGACTATATATATGTGACTAGTGATTTCTGGGTTCTCTATATCATTGGTCAGTATATCAGTCTTTATGCAAGTACCACACTGATTTAATTACTGTAGTTTTATAGTAAGTTTTTAAATCAAGAAGTCTGAGTCCTCCATTTTTTTAAATAAGATTGTTCTGTCAATTTTGGGTCATGTGAATTTTTGGATAGGTTTTTTATTTCTGCAAAATCACCATTGAGATGTTGATAGGGATTACATTGCATCTGTAGATTGCTTTGGGTAGTATTGTTTTGGGTATTAATTTATATATTGTATTGATTGACTTTCATATGTCAAACCGTCCTTGCCTTCCAAGAATAGATCTCATTTTCATGGATTACACCAGGAATAAATCATGGTGTATTATACTTTTAATATAGTGGTTAATTTGGTTTAATAATATTTTATAGAGGATTTTTACATCATTATTCATCGGCAATATTGGTCTATACTTGTGTCTTTGTCTGGCTTTGTTATGAGGATAATGCTGGCTTCATAGACCAAGTTAAGAAGTATTCTCTTCAATTTTGGGGAAAAGTTTAAGAAGAATTGGTTTTAGTTCTTCTTTAAATGTTTGATGGAATTCACCAGTGAAGCCATCACATCACGTTCAGGGCTTTTCTTTGTCAGGAGATTTTTAATTACTGATTCAGTATCCTTCTTAGTTACAGTTTATTCACATTTTCTTTTTCTTTATGATTGAGTAATGGTAGGGTTTGTGTTTTTAGGAATTTTTCCATTTCATCTAGATTATTCAGTTTGTTGGTGTACAATTTTTCATAGTACTCTCTTATAACACTTTTTTAATTCTGTAGGATTGGTATAATGTCCCCACTTTCATTTTTGATTTTAGTAGTTTGAGTTTCTGTGTGTGTTTGTGCGCGCGCGCGTGTGTGTGCGTGTATGTGCGCGCGTGCGCACATCTCTCTGTCTCACTTATCCATCTAGCTAAAGGTTTGTCCATTTTGTTGATCTCGTCACAGAACCAAATTCTGGTTTCATGGATTTTTTTTTAATCATTTTTCTATTCTCTATTTCATTTATCTCTGCTGTACTGTTCCCCCCCCCCCCACCACCACCTTCCGTTAGCTTTGGTTTTAATTTTTTTTCTTCTTGTATTTCCTTGAGTTGTAAAGCTGGGTTGTCAATTTGAGATCGTTCTTGTCTTTTCATGTAAATATTCACAGCTATAAATTTCCCCCTCTATGTCTTTCATCAAATTTGTGAAATTTTCAGCCAATATTTCTTTCAGTCATTTCTCTGCCCTTTTTCTTCTCCTGGAACTTTCACAGTGTATATGTTGGTCCACTTGACAGGATCCCATAGGTCTCTTAGACTGTGTTTACTTTTATTTATTTGTTTCTCAGGCTTCATAATTTTCATGTTCCTATCTTCATGTTCACTAATTCATTCTTTGTGCTCAAATCTGCCTTTGAATATCTCTAGTGAAATTTTCAGTGCATTTATTGTACTTTTCATTTCCATAATTTGGTTTTGGTTTCTTTTCAGGTTTTTATATCTGATGTTTCCATTTTGTTCATATACTGTTTTCTTGACTTTCTCCACAACTTCCTATAGGTTTTTGAGAGCATCTTTAGGTAGTTGTTTTAAAGTCTTTGTCTAGTAGGTTTGTCATCAGATTTTTTCAGGAACAGTTTCTGTTGATTTACTTTTTTCCCTTTGAATAGGCCGTGCTTACCTGTTTCTTTGTATGCCTTGATATGATCCTAAATTGAAATGATCAGTTAATCAAGTAGACATAATTGTCCTAAACAAACTACATGAAACCAAAAGTGTTAGAAGTGCAATTATAAAAGATAAATCTAGTTTTAGTCAGAGATTTCAATACCCTTATTTTAATAACTCATAGAACAAGTTGAAAGAGAATCAACAACGAAATAGTAGACTTGAGCAACACTGCCATCCAGCTGGACCTGAACGATATCGTAGGACACTCAGCTAGAGAAGAGAACAGTCTTCCAGGTGTACACTGAGCATTTTGCCAAGATAGACTATATTCTGAGCCATAAAATAAGTCTCAACAAATTTAAAAATTATTCATGTCATGTATATTCTACCATAATGGAATTAAATTTGAATTCAATAAAAGATATTTGGGAAATTCCAAAATATTTAGAACGAAATAACACATCCCTAAATAATCATGGATCAGATTAAAAATCAGAAAGTATTCTGAACTAAATATGAATGAAAATACTGCATGTCAGAATTTGTCCTATGCTGGTAAAACAGTAATTAGGAGGAGGAAAATTTATAGCTATACTCCTATGTTAGGAAAGGAGAAAGATCTCAAATCAATGACCTTAACTTCTACCTTAAGAGTCTAGAAATAGAAGAGCAAATTACTGTGAAACTACTATAATCAAAATAATGATGGTCATGAATATGCTCCTTATCTTAATTGCTGTATACTGTAAGCTCTCAATAAATAGTTGTGAGATGCATGAATAAGCAATACTAAGTGCCAACATCTAGTTACAAAACAAAATTATAATGTGAGCTAATTCATGTTGTGCTTTATATACATTTATATAAAGTGCACAAAAAGAAGTGAGGGTGGAGCGATTTATACCAAGGGCTTAACAGGGTATTTCTCAACATTTTTTTATTTAAAAAAAGGTACCTTTCTGTGCCGTCTCCCTCTTTTTGTTGTTGTTGTTGTTGTTACAATAAACAATTTCAAAATATACACTAGAGTTATTTCATCTTGAAAAAAAATAAATGAACAAAGATCCTGACTCTTAATTCCCTCCAAGTTGAGAACCTTCTCCACTGGTCAGAAGCTGGCCTCAGAGTCATCTCTCACCCTGCATCAGTGGGGACCAAAGGGTCTCCACTTGCTCTGCCCAGAGTACATTGTGTAAGATACAGAAGCAAAGCAAGACTGAGCAGCTGACTGCCAGTTCTTTTCCTCTAAAAGTACCTAAGTTTTTCACCATCAGATGGAGAGAAGTATCTGGGGTATAATTTTGGCTTCAGAATCTTGAGCATTTTTCTTAATATACCTTATCATTTTTGATGAACAGTGAATTTTTTTCTAAATTTAGGATTTGAAATCTCAGAGTCAAATCAGATAGGTAGCTCCAAGATTTTGGGGTAATTCAGAAGCACATCTGTCTCTCTCTGCCAGTGGCCAGCGCAGTAGGAAAACTTCATAAATATTCACCAGCCCTGCAACTCTTAAGTTCTCAAGGAAGATGCTATAAATAGAATTCACTCTTTAATTCTGCTGGTAAAGGTCAACATACTGTTCTGTTGAATGGAAACAAAGAACAATTTGGCTGGATTTCCTGTGGCAATAAATTGACTCCATAATACCGTCATAAATTTTTTCTTTTTGGTTCTCCAAAATAAACAGGTAGTTATGACTAAAACAGAACATAAAACTTTATGTCGAACTTAAAATTGTTGTTCTTGTACTTTCAGACTCAATAAGTTCCATGTCTTGGCACCTGTGCTGCATCCTTGCAATGATAAGAATACTAATTTCTTTTATAGAAAAGCAGATTTTTTTTTTTATTTTTTGTTTTTTCGAATCTATATTACTTGTGACGATTGCCATTTGTAATTAATTCTTGGTGCCTTTCCTGAGGGAGCTGAATTGTGTCCCTCTGCTGCAGAGGACATGTCACCAGCAGCAGCCCCTGAATCTGATCTCTACTGTCCAAGAGCATGGCTGCCTCTTCCCTTCCCAAGTAGGGCGTTTGGGGCGGATGGCCCCTAACATGTCCTTATCCAATGACACAATGCATAAGGGCACCTTTTCATCCAGATCATTTCAGAGATTCACTGGGAGTTAGAATGACCGTTTTCTTCCCACAAGCCAGTGTTTGGACTAGAAAATCCATCCTGGCCCTTCAAGCTGTGTCATTTGAAAATTCACTCGAGATAATGACATGATGTGGTGTTTTTAAAACGTATCAACAAAAGCATTCTGAGGGAATATCTGTTACATACAGTTCCATTTTCCTACCTTTAAGGTATCATTTTGGCCAGAAAATAATTGTGTTCATGTTGAGTGAAGTTACAATTTATTCTCACATAGAGTTTTAGCATTTTTGACTTATTTTGGGTCCTGCCTACATGATCTGATGAAACTAACTGAGAAATATCAACCTTGATTGACTTGACCTTATTAGCATATTTCTTGGAAACCTGTGCGTCATTATTTTGGGTCGGAAGCATGTGTGCATATCTTCTCACAGGTATTTTTATTTTCACTGAATTCCCTAGGGTCATTAGTAGTTAGGTTTGCATAGTTTCTGTCTGTCTTGGAGATTAAGTTGTCTTCAGGAACAGTAGCCTGACATCACTAAAGTCTTGGCATGTGGACTTCATTTCCTGTGATCACCCTACCAGCGGGGGCATGCCTGTTGGGCAGCATGCTTTCAAATGCAGCAGAGGCCATTCACTTTACGGAGAAGGAAATTTAAGTATAAATAGTTTGGTTAAGCTATTCCTATCTTTCTTTTTGTCAGTGTGTACTGAGGGGTAAAATTTTCAATCCATAACATTTTTATAATTAGGGTTTAGCTCGTAATTAAAGATACACTTGAGGCAAAATAGGAAACTCACATCTCATGTAAATGACACCTCAAAGCTGTTTTGGAATGAGAAGACCAAGATAATGACAAAATCCATCATGCAGAAACACTCCAAATACAGAAAATTCAGTGTTTAACCCAGTGATCAGTTTCTCGTAATTTATCACCAAGAGAAAAAATAAATCGAATGTTTAAGAACTAAAATCCATTTTCCCATAGATGATTATTTAAAAAGCAATTCAAACTAATACACTTCGGTAGTTAACTCTGGCAAAATCTAAAACACTGAAATTTAAAACAATAATAAAGTAATATATTTTCATGCTTAGACTTCACATATATAATATCAAAAAGAAAAATGAAAAATTAGTTGACTATCCTGATATATAGGCAAAATAGCTCTCTTCTGAGTTTACTGTTTCTGCATGATTTATAGTACTTCACATTTTTTCTTCAAATATTTTGGATGTTTGGCAAAGAGATTCTATGTGCTAATGTGTTTTTTAATCATAAAAATTATATGCGCTCATTAAGAGTAATTTAAACTCTTCAAAAGGGTTAAAAATTAAAAAGTAAACATCTTTTTCTCTATCTAGACCCACAGGAAAAAAAATGTAGGCTTTTATAATTATATGTATATTTGTGTGCATATATACATATATACATATAAATGAATGTATATATGCTCCTTTTTATATAACGTGATCATAATATACATACATATCTATAACATGGTTTTCCCCACTTTCTCAATGTATTTGAGAAAAATTTTCATGTCAGTACATAGAAAAGAACACTGTACAAATATACCATAATCAAGTTAGTTAGCGCTCCTATTAATAGTCTTTTAATATGTGTCGGGGTAGTTTTTTTGACACATAGTGCTGTACTGAAAACCCTTGTTAGATATGTGTTTATTTACACTTACATAATCATATAATAAATTCCTAGAAATTGTTAGATGTGATGCTAAGAGATGCTCAGATAGCTGGTAAAACATTATTTCTGGATGTGTCTGTGAGGGACTTTCTGGAAGAGATTAGCATTTGGATCAGACTGAGCCAAGAAGATCCACTTTCACCAGTGTGGGTGGGCATCCTGCAATCCGTTGAGGGCCTGAATAGAACAGAAAGGTTGAGGAAGGGTGAATGTGCTCCGTGCTTGAGCTGGGCCATCATCTCTCTCCTCCTGCCCTCTGGAGCTCCTGGTTCTTGGTCTTCAGTCTCCAACTAGGACTTACGCCATTGGCTCCTCTGGTCAGGATCTGGGTTTGGATTGCAACAATCCCACCAGCTTTCCTGGCCCTCCAGCTTGCAGATGACAGATTGTAGAACTTCTCAACCTCCATAATTACGTGAGCCAGTCCTTCCTAATAAATCTCTTTCTGTATATCTCCTGTTAGCTCTGTTTCTCTGGAGAACCCTGTCTAATATATGAGGTGAAAGGGTTGTAAATTTTTATGTTCATTTATATTGCAAATCGCCATCCCCAAAGGTAGAGAACCAGTTGTCATTCTCTTTGAAAGAGAACCCTGTTTCTAGAGCCTTGCTGATAGTTTTATGAAACTGTAACATTTTTGCCATTCTGATACATGAAATCTTGTATATCTTTGATGTTTTTATTTTATTGTGAATGCAGTTTAATATCTTCTGTGGCTTAATTAGCCGTGTGTGTGTGTGTTTGTGTGTGTCTATAATTGCTTTAGCATAATTTGCCCATTTTTTCTACTCAGTTTACCTTTTCTATTGATTTTAAGAGCTCTTTGTATATTAAGGGGCTTATTCTTTTGTCATAACAAATATACTTTTTCATTTTCTTTTTGCATTTTTAACTTTTATTGGTGCTTTAGCTATAAGGGTAGTTTTTCATTTATTAGTCAGATTAGCAGTGTTTTCCTTCATGAGGTTTGAGCTTTATGTCATATTTTAGAAGGTCTTTTCATTTCACAGTTATAAATATATTCTCCCATATTTTCTTCTGGTACTTTCATGGTATGTTAACATTTAGATTATTTGACTTATTCTGGATTATTTTGTTGTAAGGAGTAAGGTGGACATTTGTGTGGTGGTATATTTATAAAAAGTTTCAAACACCAAGTACTGTTAAGATTTTGTTTCATTAGTTCTATTCATTGTCATGTAATTATTAGATAAGTGGGACTAGCACTTACATATCTTATAAAACTAACCACTTCTTTGAATACAATTGGTTATATTTTTTGCACCATAATCTTTAAATAACTGGGTATAGTTTATGTCCTAGGAAATAATAGCGAAGCATACCCTATGACAATGTCTCTTTGACTTAATTTCCCTGTGGAAATACATCTTTTCTCAATGCATTCATCAGAGAGAAATAGTCAGACTCAAGACATATTTCTTTTGGGATGATGAAGGAAACTCCATTTAAAGTTGAGGTGTCCATAGGTAACAGATAACTTGCTGTGCATATATCTCAGTCTTGCAAAATGTATGCCAGATTTTTAAACTGTGGAAAAGCTTTCAAAGGCAGCCTGAGCCCTTCATGTCTTCTCCAGCCGTTATCACGGTTAGAGTGAGTCTTGCATTTGACTCATATCGGGAGGGAGAGTAGTAGCCTAATAGCATGGAGATGTGCATTTCCATGTAACAGCAACAAAAATAGAAATGGTTACATCTTTAAAAAGTGTTATCTCATCGACTTGACATTCCATGTGAGGCTGTTTGGCCAGACACAGTGGTGTTTCTGTGATTCAGTGGGATCATCTCCGAACACCCATCCATTTAATGGTGGTCGAGTTGGCTTCATTGGTTATCAGGTGAATGATCATGGGCAAGTTAGTCAGTCTTCATTTCTATGTCCAAAAAAAGGTAAATGTTACACCTCACAGGGATTTTGGGAGAACTAAGGGAGCAATGCATGAAGAAGTCTTCGTATAGCACTTGGCACATTATAAATCCCTCCACCCAAGTGTCTGTGTTTATCTCCTTCTTGCATCATGACTGGTGGTGGCATTATCTATGTTACTCAGTAGTACAGTGACAGGTGGCAAAAAACCCATTATGGCTACAGTCCAGAGATACAGTTCCCAGGTGTCTTTAGAAATGGGCTGACCTTAAGATGAGCAGAGAACTCCCTGAGTTTGTTTTGTTTTATTTTTGCATAGTATTTCATAATATCAACCTACGGCTATTCAATTTAAACATTTCCTGGTGGATGGCCATTCAGGCTATTTCCACTTAATGCTATTATAAGCATGATACAGTAACCGTTTTTGTATGGTTTTAGATACTTCTGCATTGCCTTTGATTAGGTAAATACCCAGAAGTGAGGTGGGTAGATTAAATGGTGCTTTTAAATAATAAGTATTAATTATCACATGTAACTTCCCAGAAGATTTTAGCAGTTTACATTCTAATTAAAGGTATATATGTTTGCTTTTCTGCATCTCCACCAGAACTGTATCTTCTGAGTTTAAAATATTTTTGTTCATTTGACAGGTAAAGATGATATCATACTGTTTTAATTTTCATTCTGTGGCTATAGCATTAGGAAGAGAAAAAGAAATATAGCCACCTAAATGTGAAATATGTATAACATTAAGACATTGACTTTGGAAATATAGAGAAGTAGATGATTTTATAGAAAATTATAAACTACCAATACTGGTATCAGAATAGATAGAAAAATCAAACTTCAAAAGTTAAAATTTGGTCATCTAAGACGCTCGTCTTCTTTGTTTAAATAAGAATTTAAAAGGCCTAATTTGTTTTTACCACAAGCAGGCGGGAAAGGGGATATGCCAATCCAACAAATCTTATAAGAATACCATGTAGAAATTCAAAGGTGTCAGTATAAGGATCATCACCAAAGCAAACATTGTTAAAATAGCTAATCAGAACTATTTACGTTTCAAAAGCTAAACATTGATGGCCCAAGACACGATCACCCTCTCTGCCTTGTATATGTCTACTGCTTTATTAGAAGTGACATTCTCAAGGACAATTTTGTGATACAAAATGGAATCTGCTTTTCCGCAGCTGCAGGGAAAGAAGTAATGTTCTCCTCTGTTTTATCCTGCTAAGATATCTTTCGCAAGCAGTTAGAAGGGCTGCCAGGTTGAAGGGGAAACACTAGAATTCCATTAGTTACTATCGAGAAAAAAAGCTTGTAATGTGAAAAAGATACCAGACAACTGAATTGTCATAATGCGATATGTCGCACCTGCAAAATCTATCATTAAAATATTGCAGGCCTAAGTGGCTTTACATGTGAGTTCTAAATTTTCAAAGAGTAGAAACTGCTATGCTATTTAAATAATTCTGAGTATAGAAAAAGTTAGAAAGCTTGGTGATTCATTTTCGTAAAACGATAGTAAATCTAATGCCATAACCCACTTTAAAATAATACAGAACAACCAAAGATCACTTTTACTTATGAATATAGGTAAGAAAATTGCAAAAAAAAAAAAAAAAAAAAAGTCAAATCTAGCAGTATATTAAAGAACCAATATAACCAAATAGGATTTGATCCAGGAACTCAAGAGTAGTTCAGGCACTACAAAAGTATAATTTCATATTTTAAGAAATTGAGGTAGAATAAAAACATCGTAATAATCAATGCTAAAAATTCAACTGGTCATTCTTCATTTTTTGAAACTCCATGTAAGATAGAGTGAATCTTCTTAACATAGGAAGTTAATTCCTAGAAATTAATAGTAAACATTTAAAATAAACACTGAAAACATTTTTGTTAAAATAATAATAGCCAACAGTGATGGAAGGGGTATTATAGATAACGCTATAAGGTAGGATAAATATTAAGTATAAACATGATTATTTCAGTTGATAAGATTTTTGTACCTAGGGAAAAAAAATTGAAATAAAAATGTATAGGAATTCAAAACAAATTTCAGTAAGTGGGTGGCATATGATACATATAAACCAATAGCTTTTGTTTGTACTGGCATTAATCTGATAGAAATAGAAGTAGGGGGAAATATCTTTACAGAAATAACTAAAACCATCCGCCTAAAAAGGCCAAAAATAAATGTAACAAAATGCAAATCATGATGATAAGTATAGAATATTTTGAAAGACATGAAATATGACCTAAATGAATTGGGGAGAGATGCCAGGGGCTTACAGGTGGTAAGACAAAAATATAAATTCTCAGATTAATATAAGATTTAAAGTAATTTTTATCATTATTCTAGCCACACTTTTTTTAGTTTATTAAAATGATCCTGTGGACTAAGTGTGAGATTTGCCAAGAGGATCTTGAGCAGGAAGGCCTCTGGTCACTATTTTTCACATGCTTGTCTCCTGTCTCTCACAAAACACCTTTAAAGGAAAAGTGCGGGAAGTCAAAAAGGAATAACCCTCCAGTAATGAAGAGAAAGGGGGAATGGCCGTCAGGAGCAGATTAAGAGTCCAACATATTTCTGGAGGACAGAAGGAAGCCCGTGGAAGGGTTTAACAGGGCAGAGGAAGCCTGGCCCCAAACACCCTGGGGGGTGCTTGCGAGTCAGTGGAGTTGGCCTTGCTGCTGTGAAACCCCACAGCACCTCTGGCCTTGGCAGAGGAGATGTAAACAGGGTCTTCTCAGAAGTCTGGATAAAGAACGGCTCCTCCACTTGATCCCTCTTCTGCTCTTCTGTTTTCACATGCAGAAGACCAAGTAGCCTAGTACGTGCCCCCAAAATGATGTCAGGACTTTTCTCTAAAGAAGCTGTGGCTGAGAGGAAATCAGTAGCCCAGAGCAGAGCCTCACTGAATTTTCCTAGAAGGGCAGAGGTAGAACTGGTGGCGAGGCTTCCCCAGCGGAAACGGTTTCCAAACTCCACGCCCACGGCGTCACGCTGGGCGACCACCCTCCCACAGGTGGGCTCCCCCAGCTTCTCGCTTCCAGCGACGTCTGTACTTAGGGCATCCAGGTGTGTCTCTGTAGCCACGATCTGTCCTCTGAACTCCATGCTCTTATATCCATTAGCTGTAATATTGCCATAAGAATATCTAAGCCATTGGTAATTCAATCAGCGAATGATGCTCTTACATTTTTGAAGACTCTGCCATCTTGCTCTCCTCACCGATCTCATTGCCCGGCCTCTTCTTGCCCTTTCGCTCCAGTCACACTTCCTCACTGCCAAGATGAGGTCTTGGGCCACATAATACGGCACTTGGACTGTCTTCTGAATGCAATGAGAAGTCATTGGAATTTTTAGGCAGGAAAGTAACATGACCCGATTAAGGATTTTTTAGATAATCACTGTGGCTCCTATATGGAAAATAGGTTGTAATGGGTACAACTGAAGGATAGTGGAACATTTGATTATCTCTTGGGTCGCTGTCTTAAACATCCATCTCTCATCCAGTGGCAACAGATTCCACCTGAATGTCTAAGGGAGAGAGACAGAAGAGCTGAAACATGATCAGGTCAAAGTTTTTACACAAAACCCAGCATCTTGGCAGTCAGTGTTGACAAATATTTACTCTCTGTGGTTCCGGACACTTTGTTGCTTCAATAGAATCACTTAAGTCTCTCTGTATTAACTGGTTATGATTTTTTAAATGAGCTATGTTTTCTCATTCTTTAGTTATTGACCAGGAAAATGTGAAGTTCATTATGGAAGTTAGGGCAGTACAGGAAGTCCAGAAGTCAAGGCCTGTTTGACCCACCAGTGACTTTTAACTTTTCATTTAAAAAACAAAAACAAAACAAAAAAAAAAACCCCTAGTACTCAGGTCTGTGATCTATAAACTTACAACTAAATCAATAATGGGAGTGGCAGGTTTTCTTACCTCTAAATTTCCACATTTTGGACTATAATGTGCCTGAAGGCGGGGGGCAGTGGTCAGTGAAACTACAGAGGATCTTTACTTCTCAAGGAAAAGGGAGCACGGTGTCAAGGCTGTGGGCAACAGCATTTCCTTGGGCGATGTCATCTGGAATTGCTGCCATTCATCAGCTTAATGGTAGTTTCTGCTGCTTCTTCAGCTGATTTGGGCAGGAGTGATATATTAAAATGAAGAGGAACAAGGATTGATGGCCTAATGCGAATTCTTGCTAAAGATGTCCTAACAACACAGAGAGTCTCTTCGTAAGGTGCTTTTAGAGTGCATACATAAAAAGGGTAGAGAACATTGTATTATGACGTTAGCATTTTTTTTTCCCTTTCTTGGTTAATATAGTCTCTTCTCTGACAATAAATATCCCCATATAATTTTTAACAAAACACTGTGCCAGGCATTATTTTTAAAATAGAATATAAAATGAGACAGATTTCGAAATGCATTGCATTGTGTAGATTGTGTAAAAGGAAGTAAACAGTATAAATGTGATTTCAAATTGTTTTAAGACAGTTTTTTAAATTCAAATGTAAGTTTACTTTGAGATTTTTCCAAGTCGTGTGTGTGTATATATTTGTGTATGTTTATTATCTCATCTCTCCCACAAAGCGTTGGAGTTGGCTAATAAGAATGTTTGCAATAAAGTTAGGGTTGACAGATAAAATACAAGATGCCAAATGGACACATTTAGACTAAAAAAGATTTCTTGTTTATCTGAAATTCCAACTAAATTGAGTGTTTCTTTTTTTTAAGTCTGGCAATCCTAAATAAAGTAGAAAACGTGAATAAAACAATGAAGATAAGTTTCTATACACATACGAAGTCTAATGTAATTGCGAAAGTTGGGCCATGGTTTTGGCCTTGAGTCCTGGTTATTGGACAAAAGTGGAAATAGAATCATTTAGAAGGTGCGCATCGCCCAGAAAGTGGGGCATGGGGTGGGGAGATGTTTCTTGGGAGAAAGAAACATTTTCTAGTTTTGGGGTCCGAAAGAATACTTTTTCCTGGGTCTCTAGTAAAGGGACACTTTGTGGTAGGGATGGTGGTGGTAATAGCTACTGTTTAGCGAATGTTTTATGAACTAGACAGTGTCTTTCAAAGAACAGATCTTTAATTTAGATGAAGTCCATTTTACCTTTTTTTTTTCTTTCGTAAATTATACTTTTTTGATTATGTTTAAGAAATCTATCTCTTGCCCAGGGTCAAAAGATTTTTTCCTATATTTTCTCTTAGAAATGTTATAGTTACAGGTTTTATATTTACATCTATTGACTTAAAAAAAAAAAAAAGAACCAAATGAGTTCCAGAGATTCCTAAAGAATTTTTTTTTTTTTTATTACGTGCGAATGTTCTGTGGTAATTCTGAGACACTTTTGAGGTGATCTGCATTATCCACCATTTTGAATTCATTTTGGTACATGGTGAAAGGTATGGACTGAAAATGATGTTTTTGCATATTGTTTGAGCACCGCTTGTTGAAAATGTTTTCTCAGCTGCATTGCCATTGCGCCTGTGTCCACAATGAGTTGACTGTATTTCTGCGCGTTTATTTATGGACTCTCTGTTCTGTTTCAGTAACTCACGCATCTAACTTTATGCTAATACCATACTGTTTTGGTTACTTTAGCTTCATATTAAGTCTTGAAATCAGGTCATGTTAGTCTTTCAACTTATTTACTTTTCCAAATTTGTTTTGGCTAGCCTGTGTCCTTTTCATTTCCATATGAAGCTTAGAATCAGTTTGTCAGTTTCTACCAAAAGAACAAAAACTAAAACATGAACCTACTGAGATTTTGATTGCCACTGCGTTCAGTTTATAGATTAATTTTGGGAGAATTGGCATTTTCACGAAATTGAGTCTTCCGACTCATTAAAAAGGTATATCCTGTCATTGATTTGTATCCCCTTTAAATTCTCTCAGCAATATTTTGTATCTTTAGTGTACAGGTCTTTCATTTATCAGATTAATCTCTAAGTGCTTCAGTTTTTTAGATGTTATTGTACATGGTATTTATTTCAATTCCAATTTCTGAATTACTTATAAAACTCAGTTGGTTTTGTATATTGCTCTTGAATCCTGTAAGTTCGTGAGACTCATTTTTGGGCCCCGGTAGTTTGAATTCTCTCCCTAGAGGATCGTGTAAATAAGCACTTACATCTGTCTTCCCTTCAAATCTGGACTCTCCACTTTTTTTGGACCGATCTGAACCAGTGAGACCTACCCCGCATTCGGTGTTGAAAGAAGTGGTGAGGGCAGACATCCCTGTCTGTCTGTCTGTCTGATCTCAGGGTGAGGCATTCAGTCTCTGACATGATTTTTATCAGGAAGTTTCTTTCTACTCCTAGTACACTGAGTTTTTGTTAGAAATAGGTGTTGAATATTGTTCAATATTTTTTTTCTATTGAGACGATCGTATTTTTTTTTAGTTATTAATATGGCCCTGTGGGTTGACTGCATTTCTCAAAAAAAGAGGTGTTGCAGTTCTAACTCCTCCCCCACCTCCGTAGATGGCCTGATTTGGAAATTGGTTCATTACAGACATAATTTTTTAGGAAGGGGTGGCACTGGAGCAGCACGGGCTCCCTAACCCAGAGCGACTGGTGTCCTTCTAAGGGGACCGCGTGAAGACACACACGCAGGAGAGCACAGTGTGAAGACAGGGCCAGAGATCGGCGTTCTGCCGCCACATGCTAAGGAACAGCGGGGTGCCCAGACCCCGGGAGAGACAGGGCAGGCTCCACCGAGGCGGGCTTTGGAAGGCGCAGGATTCCGCCACCACTTTGACCTCTGACGTCCAGCCTCCGGCACCGTTAGGGAATAAATGGCTGCCGTTTGTGCCACCCAGTTTGTGGTGACTTATTACGGTGACCCAAGGAAATTCATTCTGGGAGTAAAAGAGAACTTTGCTCACTGTTATTGGAAATATAAAACAAATGTTCAAGTAACCCAAAGGAAAGTTTAAAAAAAGAAAAAGCATAACAAGAAACAGAAGATAAATAGTAAAATGGCACATTAGACTTAAACCTTGGCATCTTAACATTTACCTTAACTGTAAATGATTTAAATGCACCGATTTTAAAAAAAAGAAAAGATGGCTAGAGTAGATAACAAAACATTAGGAAGAGCGTTGGCTTTTGCTATAAAAGGCATCTTTAGGATGGAACTGTTCTGTATCTTGAGGTGATGGGTGTCACCAAATCTACTCATGTTGAAATTGGACAGAACTAAATGCACATGGATGTGCACACGCGGGCGCTTGCACACACACACGCACACAAATACATGTAAAAGCAGTAAAATCTGAATAAGGTCAGCGGGTTATTCAATGTGAGTTTTCTGGTTGTGATATACTACAGTTTGCAGGTTTCCATGGGGGAAGCTGAGCGAAGTATGTCTGGGATCTCTCTGCATTGTTTTGTATGACTGCATATGAACCTACACGTATCTCAAAAGATTAATTCACACGCAAAAAAAAAAAAAAAAGAAGTTCGACCCCTCCTCTAACCATATATAAAACTTAATTCAAAATGAATCAAATATCTAAACATAAAAGCGAAAACTATAAAATTGTTAGAAGGAAAAATAAATGGAAGAGCTAAAACTATAGAAATTCCTAGGACCTTGGAATCGGCAGTGGTTTCCTGGGTATGACACCAAAATCACAAACAATTTTTAAAAAGATGAATCTTTATCAAAATAAAAAATACCTCATGCTTCAAAGGACACAATTAAGAAAGTGAGAAGACAACCCGCAGAATGGGAAATCATTTTCGAAAAGCATATATGCTAAGGGGCTTGTATTTAAAATATATAAAGAATATTTAGACTTAATTATAAAAAGACCCATTTAAAAAAAAAATGGGCAAAGGATCTGAACAGACATTTCTCCAGAAAAGACATACAAATGGACGATAAGCACATGAAAAGATACTCAGCATCATTAGCCGCCAGAGGATTGCAGATCAGAACCACAGTGGGTTACCACTGTGTACCCACAGGGCTGGCTGCAGTTAAAAAGACGGATAATAACAAGCGTTGGTGAGCATATCGGGAAACTGGATCCCTCATGCCCTGCTGGTGCTAATGGCAGCTTTGAAAACAGTGTGGCAGTTCCTCAAAAGGTTAAGCATAGACTTATATGACCCAACATTTCCACTCCTAAGTACATACTCAAGAGAGACAAAAACACGTGTGCACAGAAACTTATATACGGATGTTCATAGCAGTACCGCCCCAAAGTGGAAACCACCAACGAATAAACAACCTGTGATCTATCCATACAATGGGCTGTTACTAGGCAATAAGAAGAAATGAAATACTGATGTCTGCCACGGCACGGATGAACCGGAGAGCACTGTACTAAGCATGAGAAGCCAGTCACGGAGGATCGTATTTTGAATGATTTCATGTATCTGAAATGTCCAGAATAGGCAGATACAGAGAGACCGAAAGCTGATTAGCTCTGGGCAGGGGCTGGGAGTGAGGAGGAGGAGGAGGTGATGGCAAGGTGACTGCTAAAGGGTACGGGTTTCTTTCTTGAGTGATGAAAAAAATCGAGAATTGATTGTGGTGATGGTTGTGCAACTCTCAATATACTAAAAACCTTTGAATTGTATGTGTCAAAGGGTGACTTTTATGGCATAGGAATTACCTCTCAATAAAGCTGTTACAAACATAATAAAGCTTTAAAAACTAAAAAGGTTGAAATGCTCGTGGCATTATACCTTTGAATACGTACAGAAACCACGCGTTCTCACCTGTTTAGTCAGTAATGATTTGGACACAGACAAGTTGAAAGTGTTTCTTAGTATCTTCTAGGAAATGGATTTTTCCTAAAACAAGTTAATAGTAAGCAAGAATATAAGGGACATGCCTATGAAAAATCAGATTGTTTTCACACCCTAGACACGCGCGCGCGCACACACACGTATAAATATATGCATATATGACATGTGCTTTCCTCTGCTTGTTACTAGCCGTTCTTGACTATGGATTAATGCAGGGGTCCTCAGCCCCCAGGCTGTGGACTGGTACCAGTCTGTGACCTGTTAGGAACCGGGCTGTACAGCAGGAGGAGGTGAGGGGCTGGTGAGCGAGCAAAGCTTCATCTGTATCTGCAGCCGCTCCCCAGCCGCTCCCCAGCGCTAGCATCACCGCCTCAGCTTCACCTCAGACCATCAGGCATTAGATGCTCACAGGAGCACTGGCACCTGGTTGGGGACCACTGGATTAATAGGCTGCAGGACTTTCTTCCGGTTTTGTGCTAGTAGCTTTCTTTGAGTCACTATGCATTTTGGAAAAGATCCATTCAGAAAACGATTTAATTAGTCAGACTTGGTACGCAGATGGACATTTTCCCTAGTAAGCCAAATTTTACCATAGTTCTTGAGGAATACCAGTGCCATCTTTGATGGAGTTTACGTAACCCTATTTGTTAATTTTCAGCTCCCTAACGAGGATCCCGAAGTTTTTGAAGTTTCATCCAAGTGTCTGTCTATACTGGTTCAGCTCTATGGAGGAGAAAACCCAGAGAGCCTGTCTCCCGAAAATGCGGAGAACTTTGCTGATTTACTGACAGTCAAGGAGGACCCGAAGGAGCAGAAGCTTCTGTTGAGGATTCTCAGAAGAATGGTGAGTCCACACGGGAACCTGGGCTGGGGAGGGCCGCGTGAGTGGCAGCCAGTGGACGGGGAGCAGTCGTTCACTTCAGCCTCATTTCAGTAAAATAACTCATTACCTCCCCCGTCGTCACCCATTATGAATGCATAACAGAGTCTGTCCATGATGCCTTTTCTCAACTATCGGGGTGCTAGAGGACATTGTGCCCCTCACCCCTTAGTACGCAAGTGTGTATTTCTAAACAAAATCGATGTTCTCTTAACTACTCCAATCAAAATCAGGAAATTGAACCTTGATGCAGTTCTTTTACTGACCTGCCATCCATATTCCAATTCTGTCAACTGTCCCAATAATGTTCTTTGTAGCTTTTTTTTCCTCTGGTATTGGATCTAGTCCAGGATCATGGATTTTAGCAGACCGATGTCTTTAATCTGGAATAGTCCCGTAACCTTTCTTTGTTTTCCATCACAATTTTGAAGAATGTAGCTGGGTGTTTTGTGGAATCACCCTCAATTTGCATCTAGCTGATGTCGTCTGACAGTTAGATTCAGGAAAAATCCAGGACAGATATTGTGTCTTTTTCAGTTCATCCCATCTAGAGACTCGTGACTTTTTGCCCCTTGCTGGTGATATTAATTTTGATCATTTCATTAAATCAGTGTGAAATTATTACTTTTAGATTTGTGATAGTTGCAGATGGAGATTTTCTAATCTCAGCATTTCTAACTCCCAGTATTCTGCCATAAGGGAAAACTTTCCCCTTTTGTCCCATTTATTTGTATAAAATATGCATAGTTGATGTTGATTTAAAGGTACTTTTGAAGACAGACTTGTTTTCTTTTTATAGTAAATCTTATTCTGCTGGTTTTGAAGGCTGTTGTTTGCAGTAGCTGTTGTTGAAGTTAATAAAAGAGTGGAGGTCTCCTTAATCTGGGCCGTGTTCTGGCTTGTCGGTCTCTTTGCTTCTACATACCGTTATCTTGAGGAGTCCTTTGGCACGAGGAGGCTGTGGATGCGCCAGACGGTTATACTCAGGTTAACTTTATGCCATTTGACAAATAGACAGCAGTGCATGACCCAGCTAAATTTACGTGGCAGGTTATGGAACTAGAAGCAAGATACAGAGATTGATCCTCTTCTTTTCTATATTAAGCTTTTGTTCAGCCAGGTCTCCCTCACCCCCAAGAAGACTTACTGCCTCAGCAGGGTCGTTACTTGCCTGACAGGATGATGACGTGGCCCAGGCAAGTCTCTCAAAATGCAGGATAAATAGCTCTGGGGAGAGTAGGTCTTGGCGATGGTGTACCAGCCCAGCAGTAGATCACAGCGAATCACATTGTAAGGCAGGTATTTCCTTTTCAATTCTGTCTTTCTGATGATTGAAGATGAAAGTCTCAATTTGGTATCACTGTATCTTTCACATCTCTGGAATGCTTCAGAATGTCCCTTTTTAATAGAGGGTAGACCTTCCAGAAGCTTGACTTTTATAGTAGAGATGAGATATTCCTTTAAAAATATAATTTTATTCAAATAAAAATGGCGAAGGCAAGTACTGGAGAACTGAATAATATGAGCAATGTGTAGCTATCACACAGTTGTAAATTCGGTGGAGAATGACAAAAGCTTGGGAAATACAGATCGAGTATCTGATGTGATTAATTTTGCAGAGATCTACCAGCTCTTCCTTCAAGCTCTTAGGACCAGATTTATTTTGGAATTCATAACCTTCAGATCTGTTTGGCCTGGTGCTTATGCCAGACACAGCATGACTCCCATGGAGAGAGACTCTGGGGCGCTGCCGTTGCCAAGCGTGGTCGTATTTCTGCAGCGAAGTTTAGGACTGTTCACACCAAGTGGGGAAATGCATGGCCCCGTGTGAGTTCAGGTCACATTCCGCCACCAAATATATCTTTGAATCAAACTTCAGGAAGAAAAGTTTTGATTTTCAGAGCTTTTCAGAATTGCACATAAGAGATTATGGACTCGTCTTTGGAAATAAATTGCATCATTTTCTAAAACACCGATCAAATTAATCATGCAGAAAACAGATGAGACCTCAACTTGGGCAAAGTGATCAGACTACTCCATCACATAGTTTATTTCACTGCCTGAGCTGATTTTCTTATACTTTTTGTCCTGCCACATACAGAGTCAGCTAGATTTTGTTTGTGGAAGGAAAGTTGAATTTAAGTGATTTTTGCCTATTTATGTAAGACTAGTCATTTCTGGTGCTACTCATCCTTTTTTTTAATTATAAAATACATGTAAAATTTACTATTTTAACCATTTTCAATTGTATAGTTCAATAGCATTAGGTATATTCCCATGGTTATACAACCGTCACCACCGTCTAGCACAGAATGTTTTCATCATCCCATTAAACAGTAATTGCCCATTTCCCCCTCTCCCCAGCCCCTGGTAACCACCATTTTAATTTCTGTCTCTAAATGTGACTACTCTAGGTACTTAATGCAAGTGGACTCATACAATATGTGCTCTTTTGTGTCTGGCTTATTTCACTTAACACAATGTGTTCAAGGTTCATTCATGTTGTAGCATATGTCAGAATTCATTCTTTTTTAAGGCTAAATAATATTCCATTGTGTAAGTATAGAACATTTTGTTCATTATTCGTTTGTTATAGGCATTGGGTCGTTTCCACCTTTCTGCCCCATTTATCTCTTCATTATTATCAGGATTGACTTGGGTTTTTCTTTTATTCAGCGGGTTGTAATCTCTCTCATACTTGGCCCGTGGAAACCCCTTCTGGATGTCTGTTGTGCCTTTTGATATGCCCATCATTTTAGTTTTGAGCATTTCCCATCCTCATATAATATGCGAGGCTCATCTTGTACCTTTTCTCTGTACTACCCCTGAAATCAGCCATTCCTCCAAGAAACCATGGAACATTTTTTTGCAGCGTTTAGAAAGCAAGATATAAAAATGTTCTGGGTTGAAATTCCAATGACTTGTTTTCTTAACAAGAGAAACAGTCTGGACAGACCCAAGAGTCAAATGTACTGTTTCCTACCGTTTCATGGAGGAGACCTCTGCAAGCCACTCTAATCCCTTGATATCTCTCCTTCAGCTGTTCAGGCATGCTCGCAATGTTTGCGGGCCAGCCATCTATGATAAGTCCTTTAAAATCTTCTGAAAGTTTTCTAAATCATCCCAGGCCAGTCACTGTTGGGTCGAAGTTGCGCAAAACACACAGGGATTTCGGGACTCGGTCAGCTCGGCTTGAGCCTTGAACTTGCCTGTCCTGAATCTCCCTTCTGCTTAAACGCAGTGCTGAGTTTAGTGCATTTGGAGAGAAATCACAGCAGATTACCCAGAGTTCTCTGATGCCGGTGCCCACTCCAGGGAGATAGTCCTTCCTTCTCTGTTCCAACCTGTGTGGCAGCCGTTATTCTGCAGCTGCTGGTTTACCTTCTTTTCTCTCGTCACAATACACTTGTTCAGGACAGTGATGTGGTCTTGTTTATCATTCTTTCTTCAGCATGTCACAGTATCTGACCTACAAAAGGTGATCAGAGGATGTCCTTAGAAGTGTCATCCAGTTCCTGTGTTAAGACTTGGTACATTATCTCATTTAATCTTCACAGCAACCTTAGAGAGTCAGCTCCAGTGATCTTTCTCACTTTATAGATTAAAGACTGAGTCCCAGAGAGCTTAAGTAATGTTCCCAAGGCCACCAATCAGGAAGTGGCAGAGCTGGAACCAGCCCGAGTCGAGTTGCCCCAGCTCGTGCCCTTCCCAGGGAGCCGGCTGCCTTGCTGTGGCTCCGCCCAGGCCTGCCGTGGGCTCTGCCGGCACTCATGCAGCTGAATTCGACCAAATTTTGTTCTAGAAAGTACCTGAGAGGTTCATTCTTTCATTCACGGAAAAGTAAGTAGTAGGGTTGTTAGTGTGCGGGAGCTCTGTATTGGGGATACTAAGATCTGATCATCCTGGTCCCCACGCTCAGGACCTCTAACTGCGGAGATAGAGAAACACCCAGGTTCATTATAAAGCAGAACACAGTCAGTGCTAACTGCGGGAGCCAACGAGGTTTCTGACAGGAATGGCCCTTTGGAGAGGAGGTTGGCAAGGAGGTTGCCGTTTGAGCTGAGTGTGGAAGGGCGTGGTGGTCGTCCATGCGTGGAACCATTTTAACCATTTTTAATTGTACAGTTCAGGGGCGCTAAGTATATCCCCACTGTGGTACAGCCATCACCACCCTCCATCCACAGAACTGCAGACGGAACCAGGAGGAAGCTCACCCTGAGCAAAGGCCTCAGATCCGTGGGGTAGGTCGGGAGACGTAAGAAGTGGGCCGGGAGAGGCCAGGAGGTTCCAAACGTGGGTTTTAATCACATTTGGAGTTTGGACACGGTAGTTGGAATTAGGAAATTCTGGTTTCTGAAAGAAAAGGACAGTGGCAGCAACTCAGTTGAATTCCAGTTATCTTTACTGTGAAATAAAGCTTTGTCGTGGGAACTGGCATGTAATAGGTATTTAATGAGTGTCCACTGAGCTAACATGAAATGTTTGTAAAATCTCTGCTGTTGTTATTGGCAGTTGTTCATTTTTGCTCTTTGCTGTACATTGTGAGGTCATTTCAGTTCTTTGCGTTTGCATAGGTCAGGCTGAGAGGGACCTTCAAAGGGGCTCAGTGTCCATGCCGCAGTCTCTGCCACAGTGTCCCCGCCGAGTTCCTGAGAAGCGAATGAGATTGGACAGGCAGATGTGCAGAGGACGGGAACTTGAGAGATGTGAGGGGTGGAAGCCAAGGTCTGCTGCGGCTTCAAGGGGGCTGGCCTCTTACGCCTGCCTCGCTGGACTGGAGGAACCAGATTCGAGAGAGAAGCAGAGACCTTTCGAGATGTATCACCCGATGTCAGTAATTGGATTAGGGAGGACTGCGAAGTGCGTCCTCCTGATTGTAAGAAGTTACGGAGGGGCAGACAACCTCCCTGTGGACCTACCTTAAAGGACGTTCACCTCTCCAGAAGCACTTCTAACAACAGGATGCTGCTACTCTGTGAGACACTTCCCCACCCCCCGCGAAGGCCCGATAGATGAGTGCCCTCTTTGCCCTAAAGCTGAGCGAGCCTGGGTGGTTTCAGACAGGGCGGCCTGACATAGACTTGGCCCCATAGTTCACAAGGCCAGGTAATGAGCATGTCAGTACTTGTAAACTGTGGTTGTTAGCAAGCCGTCTTGGGGAATAACATGGCAGATCTCTCCCCTCGGAGTCACACAGAAGGTCCTGGATTCTTGAAATACCTGTTTAAAGTCCCAGTCTTGTGACAGTTTCTTTCTAAAATGACAGTTTTCACTAACGAATGAAAGAAATAGGGTGTTTAATTTGCGCTAATGGAGCTGGGATCTGTTTTGCCCCTTGGGGCTTTTCCGTCCTTTGTCTGCATTCAGAACATCCAGAGAATGTTGAGAATTCCTAAGAATTTCATTATCTGTTGTAATTTACTAGGGAGTTGGGAGGTTTTGTAATTATACTCTGCGCTCCAGCTTTAAAAATGTGATGGAAATCCTTCAGGGTGCTCTCAGGTTTACCTATATCCAGCAAACTTGCTCTCCGTGGGAGCTTCCCCAGAGTGATGATTGTAGATTACCTGCTTGTCTTTTAATTATAGCTAGCTTACTCTGACACTCAAAATATTGACTACACATAAACCACCACGGACTTGTTCTGTAAAACTGGTGTAAGCGTACGTATACAATTAACTACTTACTCTGTGAAAGCAGAGACGCTGTTCGTGGGAGGGTGATTGTAACATGCCGAGGTTACCGACTCCTGCCGCCCGCCCGCCCGTCCGGTGCAGCAGAGGTGGCGGGGGAGCAATTTGGGGGAGCTCTCTGCAGACGATTAGTGTTAAAGATGATTACTAATACCCAGCCCTTCCTTGGAGACCCTTTACCCTCTGGCTTTCGGAGAGTCTTGCCGAGCTCACCGCCATGTTCCCTTTAAATTCCTATGCAGGGCTTCTGGTTTTTTTTCATTTGGCCATGAGAACAGAGATGTTTTCATGCTGAAAATCAGTGTAACAGCATTTCTTCATGTGCAGAGTCTTTAAAGCGTAAAAGAAACCAAATGCGATACCTGGGAATTGAATAGCCATTCTTTTTGTTTTTTTAGAACCAGGATGAGTTGAAATTTAGAATCAGAAGAGACTGTTTCTATTAGAAAAGTAAAGAATGCTTCTCAAGGCCTCGCGCGCCTCTCTCCCTCTTAGGTTACTTTTCCTGTGGTAACACCTTCTGTTTGATTCATTTCCTCAAAGGGAAAAAGGGGAGTGAGAACGGAGGAGATTGGTGCGAAACCAGTAACATTGAGAAAAGAAACACTGTGTACCCAAATGAGTAAAAGTAAATGCAATTAGTTTTCGTGAAATATGGTGCCTTAGAAGGTGTTCTGAAACTCTGCGAGGATGTTCTCATGAGTTTCCAAGAGGGCGTCTCTCCTTGAATCCAGGCTCGCCCATTGGTTGTCACACTGGATTTCATTCTGTCAATGGTTGCTGTGTCAAGTTCATTGGGAGCTCTTTGAATGATTTAATTGTATCTTTCCAACAAAGAAAAGAAATATCTTGCCTAGAATTTTTACTTAACCTCCAGTGGAAATGTTCCTGAGATTTTGAGCAAGACAGAATCAGGACGCATATGGCCAGTGGAATCGAGTCATGTACAGCCAGAACTAGACTCCTGTGTGGCCATGAGTCAAATAGCAGTCAAACAGCAGAGGGCCTGGGGAAGCACGTGGAGCTTTGCCGTAGGTTCGGGGGCCTGAAGATGTGCGAGTGACAGAGAACATTTTCTTAAATTCCGCCTTGAACATGTCCCCTCTCCTCACATTTCCTACGTTCCTCAGCTCCCTCCTCCGCTGCCCACGTGGAAGCTCCTCACCAGTGGCCTGGCCATCTTCCCGTCCTCCCTTCCAGTCTGATGTCTTTGGCCCCTGGGCAGCATAATTTTCCTTCTGTTTCGACTTCTTTTCTCAAGAGATTCAGCTCCCCTGCCCCCTTCTGGAAATCTTCCTGTCAAATAAAATTCACCCTCTGCCTTCTGTAAGGAGCCTTCTCTTCTTTAGCTCCTGTTGCCATTTATGACACTTTGCCTACCTTTATATCATGAAAAATTTTAAAAACCACAAAAAAAGTTGAGAGAATAGTACAGCGAACATCTGAGTAATCAAGAATTTTCAGAAATATCATTTTACCATTTTTATCATATTTTTTTTCAGGCATCCATATATACTTTATTCACACAGTGTTGTTACCACGATGTTTTTCATTCCTGTGTGTGTGTGTGTGTGTGTGTGTGTGTGTGTGTGTGTTTTAAGTCACGTTCCAGTAAAGGTATCATGACATCTGGCCCCTCGCTACATTGTCATACCCAAGAAAATCGGTTTCGTACTGTCATTAATATCCAGTTCATATTTAATTGTCCTAGTTATTAAAAGTGTCTTTTATAGTGTTTTTAAAAGCCGTATTCCAATCAAGACCCACATACTAAATTTGTTGTTTTCTTAGTCTCTCTTAATCCAGAAGAGTCTTCCTGCCTTTTTTTCCCCTATGAAACTGATTTTTCGAAGCGCCTGAGGCAGTTGCCTGGCAGTCTGTCTAACATTCTGGAATAGTATGAAGGTTTCCTTGCTACACTTTTGGTCACAATATCTCATCGAAATGGCCCTTCACACTGTGTGCCATTAGGAGGCACATGATGCCAGGCTGCCCAGTTTCAGTGACGTTGAGTTTAATTGCTTTGTTTAAGGGATGTCTGTCGCATCTCTCTATCATGCAGATATGTGTTTCCCTTTGCAATTACTAAGTAATCCTTGCAGAGATACATTGGCACTGTGCGAATGTCTATATTCCCCACGACTTTTTAAAGCGAAGGGTAAAAACCTCTAACTATGGGATAATGTTCATGAAGCAAAAGAAAGAGTTCTTAACTGTGGAAAGGGCCAATCTGCTAACCTTGGTAACAGATATAATATCCCTCAAAAAGAGAGAAGTCCTGCCAGGAATACTGTTTTCTTGCATAATATTAATTTTTTGAGAATCTACCCAATGTCAATTGTGAGTAGAAAGCTAAGACTCCCCGGAATTTGTTTTAAGTTCTACAGCCTCCTCATAACCAAGGAGGAGTGGGGGAGAAGCTGTTGTGAGGGATCATTTATTTCTTCAAACCTTGAATATTCCCATTTATAGGCACTTATTATCTGGAGTTTTTAGAGTTTTCCTAGTACCTCGTGAGTCTTCTGACCATCATCAACCTCACTATGCAGCTGTTTCTGAGCAGAATGCTCTAGACTCTCTTGTGATATGGGATGTTTTAAATGACATGCTTTTAACAAAACCATTCTCAAAATAATGAGCGTTCAAAGCATGTTAAGAATCAGGCCGCACATGTGTGAAAGCCGTTTCCTCGTGAATGTGGACGGCAAGGAGAATCGTCCTGGTGACCCTTTTCTTGTCAACACCTGCATTGTTTCTAAATCTCGTTTTTAAAATATTTTAACATAATGCCCCCTTATATAATCTGTATTAATCTGAATAAATGAATTCTATCCACCGAAAGAATTAATAGCTATTATTGACATTAATTATATTAGTAGGAATAGCCTCTGAAGGATTGTTTTCAAGCAGGTACGCTGATATAACAAAAAACTAGAATTGGGTTCCAAGTTTTTTGTTTTAAAATAATCATAGAAAAAGCTAAAGATAAAAATTTTAACATTTGAATTTTAGAATATTTTAAATATCTGTATTTTAAATTTAAAGTGTTAGATAAGTTGAACTTAATGGTATATTATGCCCTCTTGTTTTTTGTAAGTTAGTGTTTTGAAATTGATCAAAAGAAATACTCGACCATGTTTAGGGGTGTGCGTGCGTGTGTGTGTGTGTGTGTGTGTGTGTGTGTGTATGTACATACCTGTATGTGATTTTGTAACACAGCAGTTTCTTTTTGTTCCGGAATAAGTGTTACTGAATATCTAACTGCTTAATGTAAATTCACTTAGACTGGCCACCTGGCAATTGTGGTAAATAATGACGAAATGTTTGATTGGGACTTAATGTCAAAAAACCCCCTAAAATGTATTACAATGAACCGATTTTGCCTTCTAAGAACATTGTGAAGACAGTCTTCTGACGCATGGCTGAGCATGGCACAGTGGTATTCAGGAACAGTCTTCAGTACGACGGAGCGACTCGTCGCTCAGCAAGCAGTTCCTCAGTGCCTGCCCTGTGGCAGTGAACAAGACAGACACAACCCTCTGCTCTGCAGGAGCCTCCTGGGGAGAGCGAGACAATAACCACATTTATTAAATAAACCACGTTATATTTTAAGTATTAAAAACCCGATAAGAAGAAAAACAGAACGATAGGAAGTATTGTGGGACATTTGCAACTTTAGATGCTGTGGCTAAGGAAGGTCTCACCGAGATGATATCCAAGTAAAGACTGGAAGGACGTGGAGGAAGTGGGCGGGGAGGGGGCGGATATTTGGGCCCACGAGGCAGGGACAGCACTTGCTGCGTCCGCAAGGCAGGTACGTATCCGGCGTGTGCTGGGAACTGCGAAGAAGCCAGTGTGTCCAGAGCAAAAGATGCGAGGGTGATGACCGGAAGGGGTGCGGAGGAGGGAGGCAGCCATCGAGGCTGGAAGCCCTCGGAAAGGCTGGCCCTTATCCTGAGTGGGCGAGGAGCTTTTGTAGGGTTCGGCAGAGCGGGGAGAGGATCTTGCTGCTGCACTGAGAGCAGTCATGGAAGAGGCTGAGGGGTAAGAGACGTCAGGTCTCTGCAGGCCAGGAAAGTCCCGATCGTGGCTTGGAGAGGCCCGTTTTGGATAAATCTTGAAAGTGGAGCCAATGTAATTGGCCAGCAGATTGGATATGGGCTGTGAGACAAAGAGAATAGTCAAAGATGATTCCAGTTACGGCCCAAGCCGAACCTCGGATGGCCGGCACCCAGGAGGAGCTCGCGTGGGGGAGGAGGAGTCAGGAGCTCTGTCCGGACGTGCTACTTTTGAGTAGCGGGCATGTCACACATCCTCGTTGGCTTGTTGGGTCTGCAGGTCTGGAATTCCAAGTGCAAGAGAGAGCTGAGAGAGCAGTGGTGGGGGCGGCGACCGGAGTGCGGGGGCCGAATCAGATGCTGGAGGGCGGCCCGCTAATGGCCATGACCAGGCATAACGTGAAACCCCGGAGTGAGTGTCATCGGAGGGAAGAATCGAAGGTGCCGAAAGGTCCCTCTCTGTGGACGTGGCTGTTACCAGGCGCTGTGACGGAAGTGGTGTCGAAGACGAGGACCGTGCGCTGCAGCAGGGAAGAGTAGCAGGTGGTATTCACTGGTGACGTTAGGTTCACAGCTGGCGTGGGGGGCGTGGAGGAGGGGTGGCGGACAGTTAGGAAGCAGCAGTGAGAACCAGGGAGCCACCTTCAGGCCCAGTGACTCAAGGGGTTTGAGAGATGCCTACAGGGAAAGACATATCATGAGGGAAAAGTCCCGTTTCGTTAGAGCAAGAAAATGAAGGAACGTTGCGGGAAGAAACCAAGGACATAGAATGTTTTGGCTTTGACCATCCAAAGGACACAGTGACCAAAGTTCCAGAGGAGGGCGAACAAGTAGCTCAGGGACGTGCTTGCAGAGTCTCATGGAGCTGAGCGTCCAGGGAGAGAGGGTGACCCGGGGAACCTGGGCTTTGCGTAGTGACCAGCACACCCTTGGATGAAGCACGCACTGAGACCGGTCCCAACGGTTCCAGGCCGATGGGGCGGGCGAGGCTGTGCGCGAGGCGCAGGGGCTGTGCCGGAGTCTTCGGAGTTCTGGGATCCTGACTCCGGCCCGGGCAGTGGTGCCCCCGCCCCTGGTCTTACTCGGCCACGGGGCTCCGCCAGCGATCACAGACTTCTTCATGTGTCGTCGTTCACACTACCAAAGTCGCGTGACAGCACATTGTGACAGCCTCCTGCTGAACCTTCCCAGCACCATTTTTTAGCAAAACCGTTTAAGGCCTTCATTCATTTTCCATTGCTATTCGAATTCGTATTCCCTTCTGAAGCCCTGTCCTGTCCTCACACTTGAAGAGATTTTTCTCTTCTTCAGCTGATGATCGTCCGGTCTTGTCTGTCTGTCCCTCACTCATCAAAGGCTTTGGGTGTGATCCTTCCACCATCACTGGCCGTGATTTAATGAAATCCCGTATCTTCTGCAAGAATTGCATTTTCGCTCTGCAGCTTATTTGTATATCATGAATATGCCGATTACTAAAAAAGCACGTTGCCTGGGCCTGGACAGGCACTTTCGTGTGTGAGCGCCCGAGAGCGAACCACCCATCAATTGATTAGTGAACTTATTCATGCCCCAAGAACATGTGCTCCCCAAGTCAGAGTTCCTGGGGGCTTGGGTGTTGAAAATAAATATTTGGTAACAAGAACCCTCTGCCATTCTGTAACTACCATTTTGGCTGAGCAAATCTGATGATCCCACATCAGGTATAGTTTCTGTTTAAGAATTTGCCTTTAAAATCAGCTGTCATCAACCATCACAGTCAGCAACCCTTCTGATCTATGTTATTCAGTAGACATTCACTCTGATTTTTTTTTTTTTAACGTTTTGATTTGTAGGGTTGGTGAGTAAGGCTGAGCTAACGACACAGTCTCCACCCAGTATTTCTCTTTAGAACGTTAGGCGATGGAGGAGGCGGCTAGGTGGCCTGCAGGTTCAGTGTGGAGAGACCAGGTCTCATTAGCATCTTGGGGAGTTGAGCCAAACATCCTAGACCAGCATCCCGGTGATGCACACGGGGTCGTTTTTGAGAGCTGCCGTAACCTTTTCTGTTTCAGGGATCTGCTTTCTCCAACACCATTGCTAAAGGGAATATTTTGAAAGTGTCCCTCAGAATTTTCTGTGGCCTCTTGCTTTCCCGTTTCATTTGAAAGCATACTACTAGCATGGCTCTCCTAGAAGTAAATAATGATTAGGAGTCTTATTTCTAATCACCCCAGTTTATACACAAAACATGTTCATCCTTTCTTCAAAGTTCTGCACAATATCATTTTTTAAGATATTAAGTTCTTTTGTTTATTATAAACTGATAGCACTTTCATTCTATGAAACACCTCAAAACGTCATAGATTTTGCTAATGGAGTCTCCAAAATATTTGGTTTTAAGAACTACAAAAGTTTTGATGTCACTTGCTTTTTTCACTCCATTATGTCAAGAAACGAAGCCTGTTTATAAACTCCGCATGGAGCTTTTGTGTAATGGTTATGAACAGGTTTTAATGAAATTTGAGAGTGTCTCTGGAGATCACAGATACTGGGCCCTTTAACGCCAAGTGTTGCTTAGCAACCTGTAAGTCATTACATTTCCAGGCTCGGTAATAACATGATATACTTTTCTTTGCCAGTCCCTGATGAAAATGTAATGGAAATAATCCCTTCTAAAGGTTGCACTCTATAAGGGGGCGGCAAAATAGATTTTTCTTCCCCTCATTTCACAGCCTGGGCAGGTTTTAATTCAGTGCACAAGTATTGTTTTCTGAATGTTGCATGCAACAGAATGGAATACGTTCTAAGATAATTTTCTTAGAAGGTAGGCCTGCTATTCCGAAGTAATGTTTGTAAGTAGCACAGAAATTGTTAATGTACCTCAGTGTACCTTTACTATGTTGTAAAGATTAGATTTATTAGTTGACTACCAGTTAATGCAAAAATGTCTGCTTATGGCTAATTTATTTTATCAAGCTATTTGCAAGTATTAGTTTTAAGAGTATAGTAAAGTCATATGCTTTAGAGTAATAGGAGCAAAGCTATTCTACATTAGTGAGAAGTTTGATTTATTGACTGTTTCAAAAGATATTTGTAATCTTTCTAAAGCAGTATTTTTTAATAAAGTAATACACAATTTGTACATGAAGTTCATAGCAACATTGTTCATAATTACCAAAAAAGCGAAAACAACCCAAACGTCCATCACCTAATAAATGGATAAATAAAATGTGGTATATCCATGCAATGGAATATTATTCAGCCATAAAAAGGAATGAAAAAATGACACATGCTACAATATGGATGAATCTTGAAAACATTATGCTCAGCAAAAGAAGTTAGACACAAAAAGGCCACATGCTATATGATCCCATTTATACGAAATACTAAAATATATAAATCTGTAGAGACAGAAATATTAGTGGTTGCTGGGAGATAAGACAGGAATGGAGAGTGACCGCTAATGGACGCAGGTGTGTTTTAGGGGATGAAGATGTTCTGAAACCAGTTGTGGCGTTGGCTGCACACCTTTGTGAATGTGCTAAGAACCACTGAATTGTACCCTTTATGTGGACTTGTTACTAAAAAAAATTATAGCAACAAAAATAAAACAAATATACAGTCACGGTGGAAAACTCGGGGAATGTGTAAGGGTAAAAGGTAGAAAATGCCACCCTTAAACTTTTAACCCGTATGTTCCCATAGTGAACATTTTGTTTTATATCTTTCTAGATACACATGGCATATGTGTATGTGTTTATGTGTATGTGTGTATTATGTGTATACACACATACACATAAACACATACACATATATCGACATATATACACATATATGTGTATACACATAAATACACACATACACATAAACACATACACATATATTGACATTTATTTCTAAATGAATTGAGATTTTAATCATGATGGTGAAAAATTCATGTGTTTCCCTTGATCGCCTCCCCGAACTTCGTTGAAATGATCAACATAAGTATAAAAATTGTGAAAAAGCCCAATCTCACTGAAAATAGGAAAAGGTATCAATAATAGATGTCTAATTTGGGAAATCTCCAGAAAACACAAATAGTTTAACAGAAATAGTATTTGGAATTCAGGAGACCACAGACCCCACCCTAGGCGGAGAAGCAAGTATACCGAGACGCTCTGCAAGAATCCAGGCTCAGAGGAAGAGCTGAGGCCCCAACCCCGTCCTTGGAGGTGTTCACCCCAGGACCCTTCCCCAAGGCGCCCTAAGGCAGATACAGAGTAACTGAATTCCGGGTTGGGCTGCCCTGACCCCCAGAGCCACTGCCCTCCACCAAAGTGAACATTCAACCTTTTGTCCCTGTTCCTCCCCTGAATTTGAGTCTTTATTTTTCCTTCATTTCTTACCAACTAACCTTAGGGCAAGACTGCCCACAGCTCTCAGCAGCATCCACTTAGCAGAAGATCCTCCAAGGAAATCAAAGCGAGATCTTAGACATTCCTGAGGTAGCTCATCAGGGTACCAGTGCTCGCTTATATAGAGCTTCACATGTGAATACGAACAAAGAGGATCTCCGGACATTTAAGCAAAGTCCTAGCCTAAGAGTGACCACAGTGAACCGGAAAAGCCACAGGGAAACAAATATGGCACAAGACTTGAGGAAAAAAAAACTCTAATTAGTCTCCTCACAAAGACTCAAAAGATTATTACATCCATAAAATAAAGCATGACATTCAAATTTAAAAGCCATTTGAGGGATTCAATAGCAGAATAAACTCTGACAAAAGCCAAGTGAATTATTTATAAAACCAATTTGAAAAAGTCTTCCTGAACACAGTGAGAAGAAACATTTAAGAATCGTGGCAGATGGAGCCAGCAAACCCCACAGCCCTTCATGGGCACAGCGTATTAGCACCGTAGGTGTGGTGTTCCACCCAAATTAAATACCCTCTTGGCACAGAGAAAAGCGACAGAACACTCAGCTGTGGTGTGTGGACATTTCCCCCTACGTCTCCTGCAGGAGAGCTATTTGTTTATAGGTATGTGCGTAAGTGTGTGTGTATACATTATTACTCATCTATATGTAAATTCCTCTCCTTTGGCAGTATATATACATACAGTTTGTGTATACACACAATAAAAGAAAGTGAATACACACACACACAGTAAAAGAGAGTATGAATATATATATTTTCAGCCATATTTTCCAAAGATAAGTGTTAGGGGCATTTTATTTGTCCAATCTATTAAACTGGATGCTTTCATAGACGTTAGACTAAATCCAATAGTTTTCTACTGTATAAAACAAAATGTATTACTCACAGAAGTACATATTTTCTGGGGAGTTATATATTTCCAACACTATAATACACAAGTAAAAGACCATCCCATCCTCTCCCCCTCTCATTTAACCTAAATGGTTGCTGCGCTAACCATTTGTTTGCTGCGCGAACAAGAACCATCAGCAAGTTCATTAGCCCAAGGTTCCTTGGGTTTCTGCTGAAGTAAGCCTTAAGAGGACTTCAAGAACAGAATTGTACGCGTCGTGAAGGCGTGAAGTCGCTTGCCTGGGATTCCTTCTCTGGCCCCGAGGGCTGTCTGCCGCAGGGGGGGGGGTGGGGGGGTGGGTGGTGCCCGAACACCCGAAGGCTGCTTGTTCTTTGTCTTGAGAGCATCTCTGCCCTACTGCACTCGTGCCCTTGTTAGCCTAATACAGGAGACGGTTTGTCTTTTGTAGTTGAGAAGAGTTAACGTGTGTAGCTGTTCAGATGTGTAACTAACACATCACCCTTCGTTGAGATAAACAGCGACTATCCAAATGATTGAGTGAGTCCCTTTTTCATATAGAGGATTTGATTTAAAACAACTCAGCATGTATCTTTAATGAAGAAAATCGGTTGCCCTAATTTTATTTTTTAAAAGTCTTTAGTTTATTTGATATAGCCTGACGATGTAGTCCTCTTTACACTGAAATAGGTAAAGATTGAACTGTTACTAGACGCTAGTTCTCATTCCTGAAGAAAAAGCTCGTATAGCGTAAAGGTGAGGAGGCTAGGGCGTTTTGGTGGTCTTGGATTCGAGTCTTATTTTTTTCGTTGTTTTTTTTTGGTGAACAATTGGACAGGTAATCTATCTTGAGTTTCAGTTTCCGAATAGAAATAAGAGAAATAATATTTCTACTATAAGATCGTTGCGAGAATTAAATGAGATAGTGTAAGCAGAATGTTTAGCACGTGTCTTCATCAACATCCTCCTCATTTTTTTTCCTATGTTATATTAACTTCCTGACTTTACCAAAAATTTATCTAATTTCCAAAATACAAATCCCTTTCTGCCTGCGTAATTGTAAAAACATTGGGGCATGAAAAATACCTGCTGGTTGGTTACCTGAAGGTGTTTTCCATGTGCCCCATTCAGCTTTCGTCGAAGTTCGAGATCATCAGAGCTGTCACAGATTGTCGTTTTGTTTATTCCCATCTTTCTCTTGTATGAGGCAAGTGTTTACTGTTTACCGTAACATGAAGAAGCGCGTACTCATGGTACGTCCCAGGCCAGATACTGAGATTATCCAGCAAAAAGCATTTCTGGATTCAGAATCCAGAGTGTAGTGAAAATGCTGAAATAGGGATCGCTGGATGGTGTGGCTGAGTTAGCAAGGAGCTCTAGCCCCTTGCTCCTCAAACTGAGGTCCCAGACCTGCAGCAGCTTCACCACTGGATAGCTTATTTGAAATGCAGGCTCTCAGGCCCCGCCCTGTGCCTGCTGAGTTGGAATCTACGTTTTAGCAGGGTCCCCCAGGTAGTTCATACGCACATCTTTTGAGAAGCTCTAGTGGCTGCTCCTGAATATCCAGAATGGGTAGTTATCATCGCAGCAAGTGGTGAAAAAGATTTGGGTGTGAGAGAGCCCCGCCCCCTCCTGCTCAGAACCTGCCTGTTGTTAGCTCCTTCCAGGCACTTATAGTTCTGTTTGCTGGAAAGAGGACAGACTCTAATCTGTGTTTGCCCATTTATTTCTCAAAGTCCTGCTGACATCTACTTTCAAAATCTTTATTTCTTAATTTTTCTTATATTTAAAAATGATAATGGCATTCACAATTGACATAAGTGTTTATGGTTTCTGTCTCTAGAGGCTAGTTTATCTAGCAAAGAATTCACAGAGGGAGGGACTTTGAGCAGCCCTAGAAGAGAGATCAGGAAGGGAATATTGATTAGATAAACCTGTTAAGCAGCCTAGCAGAAAGTCTTCTTATCTGTTACAATAATAATATCCACCTGCTCGTGCATTAATAATGCAGTGACTTGGACAGAGGGCCCAGCTCTGGGTCTGGCGGAGGGCAAGTGGGCCAGCATTGTTGCTGACAGATCATTTTAGGGGCAGAGGCCAGGAAATGGGGATGGGGGAGTATTGAGTGAGCCTTTTAGACAGTAAGTACCAGTGACTGGATTAAGTGAAGACACTTGGACATAGCCGGGTTCAAACCTTTACCTTGTCCCTTACCTGCTGTGTGTCCTTGGACAAGCCATTTAACGTCCCAAAGCTAAGTGCTAATTTACCTGGTGAGGCTCCTTATACAAAGATTACAGGAGATAGTTATGCAGACCGTTGGTCATAGCACAGAGAAGCATCAGTGAAAGACACACACACTTAGACACACACACACACATTCGCACAGTTACATACTTTGGGAGTGGCAAATGTCTTCATGAATATCCAGGACCCGGGCACATGTCACTCCCAGATTCTACGCTTTCTTCCTACTTGTTTCCTCAAACCGAGGAACAGGCCATTTCTGTCTGAGAATGCACATCCTTCCTGCTGTCAGAAACACACACCTTCAGCCGCGGCGTCCGGTCACGGCTGAGCTAGAGCACATCCTGCACAGTGCGCACATCTTTATTGCTGGCCTCTGCAAGAATCCAGAGCTCCAAAGTCAGCATTATTGGCACCACAGTCAGATGCGGGGGAGCAACCCTGGACCGGCAGCCATCGCCCAGCACAGAAGAGGCCCGTGTGGTCCGCGTCCCCAGACCAGGGATGGGCCCTGCCGTGTCTTGGTCTGGAGAGCTCGGAGCAGTCAGCAGAGCTGTTCATGACTTATGCATGAAGCTGGGTGATCCCATCTGGCCTCCCTCAAGGTCTTGACCCTTCCTTGGCCCTTCCCTGCTGCCAGCATATAATCCTTTGCCCCTGGGGAACCAGAGGCCTGCTGCCAATTACTGCGGGCATCTCTGCGTGCCCCCCAAGGAGCTCCTTGTGCCTTGTTAGGCTTAATTGCATGGCCACTGAGAGCTGGAGCCTCCGGAATCGGTGTCATCGGTGGCCCCAGGGCATTCTGAGGATGGGCAGTGAGGCTCAGAGGGTCCCCTGCGAGGCCGTGCACAGGCTTGCTGCTGCATTACCACTCCAAAGGCTGGAGGATGGCCAGGCTGCCTGACAGCCCCGCAGCTGCAGTGAGTGATTCTGGAAACAGTGTCACCGCACAGAAACTGTCCGGGCACAGCGGTCCAGCCAGGGCAGAGCTCATTCTCTCGGTGCCTGGCTGGTCTCCTGAGCTTCTGTGCTGTCGTGAAGCGAGAATGTTCTCTGCGCCGAGTGCTTCTCCCAGGGATGCTGTGATTATTGCCGCCAACTGTTAATCAGATGACTTTAAAGACTGGGAAACAGTTGTCTCCAAAGTTAATCTTTTAACCACTTACTTAATAAAAGCCACATGTGTCTAATGCTTTCCCTGGGCTCGTCACGGAGGTGAGGCACTGACCTGGGTAACAGCAGAGCGGGAGGTCTTGGTACCCCGCTCCCCGTCGAGGCCCAGGAAGCCAGGTGAGTAAGTGACGCAGCCAGTATCAGAACTCAGCTGTCTTAATGTTTTGACCGTCGCGAGGAGTGTATACCGTATCCCATTGACCCCAAATACGGAAGAAATTGTAAACGTAACATGGTTAAAATGTTAAATTTTGTGCCATATCTATTTTATCACAATTGAAAAATTGGGGGGGAAAAAGTAAGGAAAAATTGGCAGATTCTTATAAATGTTTTGTTGATTCAAATGTTTCTAACTGCTCTCTGCTTTATCAATAGCCTGGATATAGCCATCTCTAATTTAATCATAGATTCTAATTCTTTCCTCTTAAAATTGTCTTTCCTCCAAAAAAAAAAAAAAATCCCCAAACAATTCAGTTTTGTCATACCTAGAACTTTCTGTATATCCCAGTCAGCAATTCTCTGAGGGGCTGCGTTTTTCATGCACTTTATAATCCACAGGCCTGTGCCTGTAGGAGTTCACACCTGAAATAAATTTGCTAGTCTCAATCATCTTATTGTATAGTTAACCCTCTGTGGTCTGATATGGCTGAGAAGTGAGCTATTCCGGTCAGTCTGGACATCTGACTAATGGTGTCTCAGGAAACTAGAATACAGTGGGACATGCTTATCGGCAAAACTCTTCTAAACACAAATGAATCTTTGCTGGACTGTTTAGGATTCCTTTCTAAATATACAGTGACCTGTGTGATGTTATGAACAGCAAAACACCAAATATGGGCTTATTCGATTATTTTGTTTTACAAGCATGCTGCAGCTCTTAGTTCACAATGATATAAATCCCCAAAATAGCCACCCTCCCTAGAAACAACACTGAGGCATTAGAATCTCTTTAAAGATTTCATGGTAGAAACTTGGATGTGATGCAAATCTGCCATGTGAGCGTATTTCACTCTCACACAGAAGTGCACAGAGAACAAAATAATAAACACTCGTTCACCAACCAGTAAGATGCTACTCTGGAAAATGTTTTTGTCAGTCACAGTAGGATATGAAAACTTACAGTGATGTTGCAGTATGAAAGAGCCCCCCCCCCCCCCCCGCCAAAAAAAGTGGTGTATTGGCAGCACTATAGATTTGAGCTTCTAAACCATCTTATGGAGTATATCCGGTAGGTTCTGATGGGTTCAGTTGCCTGCCTCTTCCGGGAACAGCCCGTGTCAGCCCTGATTCTAGGGGACGTGTTTGTGTCCAGGAGCACTTCAGACAACAGGATAAGGCGTTAGTACTTTTGATAATTTTGTGTACTTTCTCCTGAGTTTTAACTCATCAGAGTTTTTTTTTTTTTTTTACTCTCAATGAACTCTAAGTGGACCGTTTTCTATTTTAAAAATTATGAAAGATGTTTAAATCCATCATTTTCTCCCCGTCTTCTCTCTCCGCTAATGACTTTTCTTCATATTTCACTGAGAAGCACGAAGGCTCCCACCCCGACATTGGCCACCGACCTGCACCTGTGCCTCTCACCCTCCTGCCCCCCTCTTCCCCGGGGAGGCCAGGCCCCCCACTTCCGCTCCAGGCCCGTCCCCTCCCTCGTGCTCGGGGACATCGCTCTAGCGTTTCTCCCCTTCCTCTTGGCTGGGTCATCGCCATCAGAGTACAATATGCCGTTGCATCACCCATCTATAAAAAAGAGGGGAAACCCTCTCTTGACCCACATCCCTGTCTGGCTCTGCCCCGTCCCTCTGCTCCCCACCTCCGCAGAACTCCTCGGGGGCCAGCTATCGGGCTTCCGCACCTGCCCCTCCATCGAAACGGCCCTTCTCGTGGCAGCTGGTGAGTGAGCAGTGCTCAGCCTCCTTCCACGTGGCCTGTGGCATAGCTGGCAGCGCCGTCCTTCGGGAGACACCCCTCCCTTGGCCTCCGGGACCCCTCGCTCTCTTCTCCTCCTGGCAGCTAGCCACTCCTCTCCGTTCCTTGCTGGCATCGCTGAGCATTCCAGTGCCGAAACTCGGGCCCAAGCCCACTTCTCCCTCCGTCGACATTTGGTTCCTGTCACCTCTGTGTCTGCATCTTCAGCTCCCCCATGCCTCTGAACTTGAATCTGATAGCACTGGCGGCCCGCTCCACGTCCTCACCGGGCCAGCCATCAGCGTCTCAGACTGCCCGTGGCCTTCCCTCAGCCTGCCGCTCTGCCGCCCCTCCCCACTCAGCCACGGCAGCCTCAGTGTCTCAAGTCGGACCTCACACGGGCAAGGAATGCTTCTCCGGGAGGGCGACCTTCCAGCCGAGCCCCAGAGGCAGTAAGAGAACAAGTCATGTGACACTTCTGCCTCCCTCGTCCCACTCCCATTCGTCCACAGACTCTGTCGACTCTGCTTTCCACATATATCAAGAACCTGATCTTTTTTTTTTTTTTTTTTTTTACCACCTCCACCACCGGCATCTTGAACAAGCACCTCTTGGGTGACTTACTGCAGCTGCCTCGACTAGTCTTCCTGCTTCCGCCGTCGCCCCCTGCCCTTGCCCCTCAGCCTGTCCTCAGCCACGCAGCCGGGGCGGTTCTTTTAACACCTCAGGAAGGTCACGGCTGCCCAGCTCGGTCCTTCCCTGACCTGCGAGGCTCTCGCAGCTTGCCCTCCCCTCCCGACACGTCTCCCCGTCGCTGTTCTTCGTGCTCACTCCATCCCAGATGCACCTGCCGCTGCTCGACTCACCGAGCGTGCTTGTGCCTCCAGGCCTTCGCGTGTGCTGTGCTCTCGTTCTGGAAGGTTCTTCCTCATACCCACCTGGCTTACTCCCCTCCCTCTTCTTTCTGGTCTCGACTCCAGCGTCACCTGGCAGAGAGGCCCTTCCCGGCCAGCCTTCGCTTCCTCTGCCTCTTGGGCCGCTTTCCTCTCTCTCCATGACACTCCTTGTCTCACGGGATTTTTCCTATTTGCTCATTTCCTATTGTTTCCTTCCTTGCCCTGCTCCACCTCACTTGGACGTAAGCACTACGAGGACAAGGACTTTGTCAGTTTGGGGCATCATTACTATCTCCCTGGCACCGAGACTCGTGCTGGACATATGGTTTATTTAAATAAACTATGCGCCCGCCTGTCCCTGGACAGACTCGAGCCCCGAGCTGCCCTGCAGAGCCCCCCAGTCCTCCATGGTGTGTTTGCCCCCGGATGGCTCGGGCTTGTACCAGAGGCTGTGTGGCACGATGGCAAACAGCGTGACTCTGGAACCGAAACAGCCAGGTTTGACACCTGGCTCCACCTACTAGCACCGTGACAGGCGGGTAGCTTCACCTGCCTGTGCCCCGGGGTCCTCATCTGCACAGTGGCGTTCGAATAACGTTCTCCTTGCGTGCGGTCGATGCGAAGATCAGATGAGTTCACTTCTGCAAAAGCAGAACAGTGCCCGGCACGTGGCGGGTACTCTGGCGTTAGCCCTGCTGTTTTCATTCATCTGTGGACCCGCACGACACCTGCCACAGGAGCCTGGATTAAGCGGGTGTTTATCACGGGTGTCCCATTGTGGGGACAACGTAAGGGGGAGCGGGCAGCGTGTTAGGTCAGCGGGCAGCAGACCTGTACCCGAACCACTACCGTTCCGTGAATGCATTTGACAGACGTGCCGAGCCCTGCTCTGTGCCACGCTCCGTGCTGGCCTTTGAACAAATGAGGATGAGCAAACACTGGCCGCAGTCCCCGGTCACAGGGAGCTCTTGGCCCTGCCCTATGTGGTTGTCCCATCTGAGAAGCCAACAACGAGGGAAGTACACCAGATGCGATCTGCCATTCCATCTCGCTGGCTGCCACCCAGCCCGAGGCTGCCGTGCGCTCCCTGCCCGCCCCGAGTCCAGCACTCAGCAGCGCTGTGCCCCGCACGCCACCCACACATTTTCGGAGTCGGCTCCAAGCTGCCGATCGGGGCTAACCGCTTATTCCCTCCAAAATATCGCTCAGGAGGAGGCAAGGTTTTAATTTCAGGTCTAGGTGTCGATCTCAGCTTTATACTGGGAAACCTTGGACTGGTTAACTTCCTTAAACATTCTTTTCTTCACAGTAATCTAGGTTAGAGCATCCGCGTCACGGGCTACTAAGGATCAGATGTTTACGCAAATGCGCTCGCGTGTTCCAGGCCGAACCGGCTCCTGTGCTGTGGGTCCCAGCTCCCTCCCACGGTTGTAAAACATGCCTGAGAAGCGGAAGGGACCCCACATTTCCACCTGCTTCTCTCCGTCAGTCCTTTTACTGCTGTCTTTTCTCTTCCTGCCCTGCCCAGAGCCTGGACCTGAGCCTCTGTTTCATCCCGCAAAACCCCCCTCCCCGAGAGCAGGGGGCGGGTGTTTTCATGCTGCGGTCTCGAATGTTAGGCCTCATTCTACCGTGTACCCCACTTCCCTTTAGCTTTTACTCCCTCGGCCTCGTCTCCTCCCCGGGGCTTCTCCCTGCCCCCCGAAGAGGCTTCTGGCTCCCACAGGCTTCGCGTTTCTCTTTGCCTTCCACCCTCACCCCCTCTTCCTCACAGACCATGTAGGCCGAGGGACATTTTTTTTTCCTTAGGCAGCAAAATTAAATCTTTATTTTTTATGTCCTGATTGTGTAGGTAATACATGACCTTTAGTGAAAATAATTCAAGTATTATAAAAATAACTGAGAAAGTTAAAAGTCCCAGGAAAAGGGGTCCTAGCAATCCTCCTGCCCCACGGCTGCCTTTTTGCACTGGCTCGCGTGACATGGGGTCTTAGATCTGATTCGTCTGCGCTTAACAAGCAGTAAGGGTATCGTTTCTGGTGCTGGGATTTCGAATCCCACCACACCCTCAGACCTCCGCGAGTGATCGTTATCGATAAAGAGCGGTCAGAATCACTGTGAACTCAGAGAAAAGAGGGACCATCAGGAGGAAGCCCACCGGACGACACACACGTGACGATAACAAATCCAGTGCATCCCGCCTGGCGGCGTCAGGTCTGGTCTGTGTGTCTGACACCGCCCAATGGCTGTCACGTCTCAAGCTCACGTTAATAGGACCTGATGTTTTTTTGAGTGGGTCTCCTTCCTCTCTAGGAAAACATGCAAAGTCCCAGGAGAGCCGATGCGCGGTTTTGGCACAGAGAACACAAGGGGGCAGGGCCCGTCCCTGGTGGCCCACCAGCGTGGAAGCAGATTTAATACTGAGAGGCGCGGCCCAGTTTTCATCTCACCAAGGTGAAAATGATAAACAATTTACATTGCCTATAAGGCAAAAGTACTTGATAACTAAACGAAATATCCAGATGTTTATCTAATAGAGGCTATGGGCTATCCTTGGGGCTAGAAACTTGGTTTGCATAGAATATGTGTTTCTAAGTTTTCTGTTTTGAATTCGGTGACATTTTAAGCTCCCGTTTCATTTTAGAACACTCAGTAATGAAATAAACAAAGTGTGAAATATGAGACAGTGCTAGTTAAACATTTATACCAGCCCTACCCTGTCATTTCTTGAAACTATCATAATGTAATGTTTTTATATGAAATCATTATAAATTTATAACAAGTCTAATCTGTACTGATGCACTGTTCCATGGACTGTGAATTATTGTTCTGAATTTCGGGTGGCAGATGCTTTCTCTGAGCGATGGTGCTGGGATGATTAGTTCTTATGATGAAGTGTAAGAAAATATCTTCTAATTTGCATAAAACATGAGTGCTGATTATACAGTTTGATTTGAGACCTTCTAAAATATTTTTTCCCAAACAACAATCTTGACAATCAGCTCTCTTACAATAAGGAAGTGCTGATTGATTATGAATGCCACCCTGAAGACTTTCTATCCCCAAATCTCTATTAAGAATGTATCCACAGAGAGAATGACACTAAAAAAAAAAAAAAAAAAAAAATCACTGAGTTTTCAAGATGGGTGCCGTAATTGGGCTGTACGCAGAAGTTAGGTTCTGCAGAATGATTGCTAAGCCCAAGGGCATTCTCGGGTTTGGCGCCTGGGACTCAACCCAGGATTGGATCTCTCTACCCAGGGCAAGTCTTAGATAAGGCTGGACCAAAAGCTGCCGTTCTGGGGTGATTGAAGGTACTGGGAATGCCTTCCCACCTCAAAGAATCTCTGTCTTTCAGGTCTTCCCCGAGAGTCATCCACAGTTCCTCAAATTCTACTAGCGAGAGAGCTTCCTCTGGGGGAACAAACCCTCATTAATAGGCAGACGCTCTTGGGAAGGTGATGTCTTTATCCTTAGCACAGTTAGTTCTTTGGCAAATATATTTTCTAGCTGCTTTTCGGTGTGGCGGAGAGAGCCGAGAGCAACCCCTTCAAGAACGACGACCATGATGGGAACGCAGCAGGGCTCTGATGCACGTGTCAGGGAGGAGCAAGACGACGACCTGGGTCACTGAGAGGACGGGGACCCACAACGTCAGCAAGGCGTTCTGGAGTTTCACACCATAACAGAGGGCAAGTGCTTACCCGGAGGGGTGGCACAGTAGTGTTCGTCTACAGTTACATGGGCGTGTGATGAATACAGATTTGGAAAACACGTTATAATCCGCTGATACAGCTTCTTTGGTGGGCTGGCCTGAGCCTAGCAGCATTTGGTTGCTCTGTCTCAGAGGGGGCCATTTCCCGAGCTTCCAGAACCCTTTCATAAGCCAGCGTCTGTCAAGCTTCTGCCTGGCCCCTAACTTGCCATAAGGAGTACTCTACTAGCGCTCGACCTCAGAGAGCTTCCAGTCCAATGGGCAAGAGACATGTTACCACACAATATCTGTAATCAGAAGATAAAATCAAGAAAAACGACAGAAATGAGAATTGCCCGCAAACATGATTTATAAATGAGATAGCTGGTTGAAAACCATCCTCCCCTGAAATCTCTGATAGGGAGTCTTGTTTTGTAATAGAAGTAATCTATTACAAGAAGATGGCAGCCAGTAAAGCTTGGGGGAGGAGAAGCTCCTGCCACAGGACTCAGGCCTTCGACTTCAAGTCAGTGGTGCCTCGAGGGATAAAGGAAGGGGGAGCAGTGTGCACCTGGCAGGGGCAGTGAGGGGTGTGACCCTCGCCATCCTCTGCGGCCACACTGATGGGGGGAACATTTTTGCAGGGTCGGGAGGCAGGGTCCCGAGTCGGGATGGTAACAGGAGCCAAGTCAGAGAATGCCTACAGCTGAGTAATGAGCGTAAAGCCGTAGCCAGATATCGGGGGAACAGTCCAGGGACACCCCGGCCCCCTTCCTCTAACACACTGGGGCGGTGCTTGTCAGTCTTTTTTTTTTTTCCCCATTATGCAGCCAAAGGAACCTTTTTAGACATTGTTTTCTAGTCGCCTCTCCCTATAACATTTTAATACCAGAGATACACGATGTCCGTCGATGAACGTGGCCCTTTGGGGCCACCACTCACTGTGATATTGAAGACTTACTCCTGCCGCCTCCCCCAGAGCCCATTTTCGCCCCTTTGGGAGCATTTGCACCCTGTTGGGATCAATGTCCTGGAACGTGATCTAGAAGGGAAGCGAAGGTCAGATCCTCCCTCCACCCCATGGGCAGTGGTCACTTGGGTGACTGACGTTGGACACAGTGAACTGGGCAGGACACCTGTGCTTGTGGCTGGAGACTCGCCAGGCAGTAGGGATCTTTTCTGTGAGAAGATGGCTCCACTTGAAAAGGCAAAAACTTGGGTTCGTCCCCAGGGAAAAGCCTTATCTTTAAGCGACTGGTGTGGCCCTTGGCGCGGTCCCAGGCGGGGGTGCGTTTACAGCTCGCAGCCTGAGTGAGACGAAGGCACGAAGCCCTGTCAGCGCCACCCGCGCTGGGCGGCTGCTTCAGAATCGGCAATTCTTCAGCTGCAGCCGGATGAGATGTCTGATTTATTTCTGGGGAACCAGACCGTAGCTTCCATCCATCGGATACGTGTTCTTGTGATCAGGACGCTCCTGGTTTGACTCCGGTTGTGAAGAAGGAGGGGCCGTCAGCCTCCTCCACGTGCTCCCGCACCAGGCCCCCAGCAACCCCGCAGAAATAGTCTCCCCCCACCCCCATGGTAAGTTGTCTTCTAGGAGAGCCAAGACCTCGACTCCCCGGTTTCTAAAGGGGTGTGTCAGGTGGTGACACGGGCTGTAAAGCTCCCCTCGGCTACCCGGGAGTTCGCTGGCTTTCCGGAGAACCACACCTACATGGCGTGACCCCTCTTCAGTCCGGGCCCCCCTGTTTGGCGTGAAAAGGAAGGCCGCTGTGAGAGCCATCGCGAGGGAGACGTTTTCATGCGACACGCGTAGAAGTTTCGTTTTGCTTTATGAATGAAGGAAAGTTTTCACGACGAGGTCCTACGGTTCCCACTACTGATGCTCCCAAGAAATCCTGAGCTCTGTTGAGTGACCTTTCGTTCTGGAGGAGGCTGGTGGAGGCGGGCAGCGGGCGGGACCCCCTGAGCCCGAGGAGGAAGCCTGCAGCCGGGTCTCCAGGAGGACAAAGCCTTGTTAGTCCCCCCTGCTACAGGAAACCCACACGCCTCTGCCAACAGCACCCGGGTCTCCTGAGGGTGATTCCTGCTCAGAGACTTCAAAAATGGAAATGTGAATTTCTGCATCTTTCCTGTGATGACAGAGGCAGCCGCAGTGAGGCAGACATTGCCAAAGACAAAGACACTTCTGGAAAGACATAGTAAAGAGTGAACCGTGAATTCATCTTGGAGACCACTAGAGTTGCCCAATGCAAGTCTAGCTTTGGTTACTGTTCACCACCCCCTGCAACCTGTGTGCGCACGCGCGCACACACACACACACACACACACCTGGCTGTCAAACACCGCGCCATGATTTCAGTTTGCCTTTAAATTCAAGTTTATTCTAACGCAGGATTACTTTTTGATTTCTATGCATAAGCACATTAAAAAGATAGTGAATGATACACAATTCTTTTTAAAGATGGTTACTACATCGTATTTCTATTAAGGAAATAAACTTCCTATGAAATACAATTTGCGATGTGAAGAGTTCGCATTGCCGTTCATGCACATCGTTCTAGAGAAGGGAGCCGTGACTTTTATTTTTATGAAAGCCCAGGACTCAGAATCCAACACAAAAGATCAAAACCATGCTGCCCTTTCTTAGGGGAGACAGAGTGAGAATTTTATCAGACAGTTCCTTCAGTGCGCACTTCTCATGTCGTCTTAGGTTAAATATGAGGACATTAAATATGATGAGTAATAGCTTTGCATAAAACATTGAAAAGATCCGTGTTTGCGAAGGAATGACTTTCACAAGTCGCATTTATCATGATGTAGTATTAAATTATAAAATATATGCCTCGTGCCCGGAAACACCCGAGAAATAGCGTAGAGAATTTATGTCCATATTAATAATGGCACCATGGGCAAAATAAGCTGCATCTTGGTTCTCAGAAAGATATGCATGGCCTTGACGGTGGTGCCATGGCGACTTTTCATTCACTTTACAGAAGGGAAAAAAATTACACAAATAAAAATTGTGCTATTTCATTAAAACTAGTAATAAAGTGCCTTGGGCCTTACCTTCCACAGTGAGACTCCTCCAAGGAGAAACTCGTGTGCCCTACACGTGTTCCCAGAGCTCTAGGGGGATCGGTTTTAGGTTTCTATTTGATAAGTGGGCTGAGGGTAGAAAGGACCTTTGTCCCTTCAAAGCCTGACTTCACCTTCCCTGGAGTTCAGCCGTATGTGACAGGCAGGACTTTAGAAGCTGCTGCTGCTTAACTACTACTAGCAGTAATAGTACCACTGCGACTGCGCCACCAGGGGGCCCCCTCGCCTGTCTGCCCAGGAAACGCTGGGCATCGGTGAGGGGGCAGTTCCAGGCCAGCCCCTGAGGAAGCCCCAAGCACAGGGTGGGGGTGGAGAAGCCTGGCTTGAATCATCCAAGCTGAGTGGACTTAGAGTCCAGCTCTCCGGCGCCAACCTAGGCGAGGCCTCCCCACGGACAGCCCGAGAGGGCTGCCGCTTCTGAGCATGCGTTATTCCTCAGGTGCTCATTTTGCCCCTGGTCAAGTCACAGGTCTGTTGGCTGCTTTCGAGGAGGAGGCGTATCGATGTGGTTGGAGAGCGGAGTGTTCTGTTGTGTATAAAGTAAGCCCTATACGTGGTACACATTGAGAGCAGAGGTAGGCGGTGAATTCAGTAGGAGTCCGGCCTTCTGTCTACTGTGACCTTTAGCCTGGCCTGAGTGCTGGCTGCTGGGGACCCTCCGGTCTTCCAGACGTGCTCAGACTACAGCACTAGAGACTAGGGACCCGCCACCCCGTCTCTGTTCACACCTGTGCCTTAGAGACAGACTTAGGGAAGAGTGAACTAAGTCACTGCTTTACGAGAGTGCTGTGGTCCCCTGGGTCTCTCGGTGACCTTACAGAAGATGTTCACTTCTTGGAGTCGCTGAGCTTTCTCGAGTCTCGCGAATGCTGAGAACTGAGGATCTGACTCTCTCCGGCAAGGCACAGCCCGGCCCTGTTTGTTTACACCTTAGCGATTCGGCTCACGCGGCCCCTGATCGGTGAGTGCGTGCGTGGCTGTGGAAGCCCTGCAGGAAGTGTGATTCGTTGTGCAGACGTGAGGGCTTCTGCGGACCTCTTTTGATTTTTCCTGCTGTAAAACGAGCAGTGCTCACGAGTGTCACACATACGTTTGCTCTCGTTTCCCTGGGCCTTCGTGCGTACGTTCAGTTGTATTTATCTCTCTTAGAATATAATGTTCTTGAGGCAGCATAAGGAGTGGGACGTAGACTTTGGAGACAGAAGGAGTTTTAGCTGTTTGGGCCTCTCTGAGCTCACTTAGCTTCTCCGATGCCCATTCTCTGTAAAGCAGGGGTACTAATACATACATTCTGGAATCGTTTTTGAAAAATGAACAATATTAGTAAAGCACTTGCACAAACCCTGGCATTTCACAGACATGCTAAATGGTAGCTTTTACCCTGTTCTCTAGGACAGCGGTCCCCAGCCTTTTTGACACCAGGGACCGGTGATCCTGTGAGAATCTAATGCCTGAGGATCTGAGGCGGAGCTGAGGCGGTGATGCTAGTGCTGGGGAGCGGCTGCAGATACAGATGAAGCTTGGCTGGCTCACCCACCACTCACCTCCCGCTGTGTGCCCATTTTCTAAAAAGCCACAGACTGGTTCCTGCCGGTCTGCGGCCTGGGGGTTGGGGACCCCTGCTCTTGGAGACTTCGCGTAGGGACCCAGAAATGCCGAATTGTGTTTGCTGGCAGTGAATGCCACACCTGTGTTGAAACTTCATCCTTCCACATTAGAGACCTCATGCTTCTTTTTGCCTCCTCTCTATTCATTTATGTTTTTAACTTATTAAATCAGCAAATCTGCCTATTTGTATCTTCCCAATACTTTGCTGCTCACGTCGGGAACAGGTACCGATGTAGACAAGCAACACGTCAGGGGTTTCCTAGGGCTTACATTGCCCTCAGCCAGCCTAGCGTGGATGCTGTGAGCGAGGCACACGTGGTCCACGCACCGGAATGAGCCTCCTGGGAGGAGAGGCCCCCCTTTTTCTGGGGGCACTAGAGCAGGTTTCCTAGAGAAGGTGTTATCTGAGATGAATTAAAACACGTGTGTGGCTTAGATGTGAAGATACGGAGGGAAAGGCATGCCGGACACAGGGAACAGCATGAGCCGAGAGTATGGAGGCAGGAAAGGAGAGCCATAAATGAGGAAGGAAAGGACGTTTTCGACCGAGTGTTAAACGCACGAAAGGGGAGAAACGAACTCAGCAAGACGGGTCAGAGCCCGATCCGGGACGGGCGAGGCTATCGCTCTCGATTTCTGAGACCTGAGAGGAGATATTCGTCCTGTTTGCCGCAAATGTTGTAGGCTGTCAGGTCTCAAGTTTTTAGACTATTAGCTCTATGTCGGAAATATTCCACATAAGAGTTCTTTATGATTTCACCCAAAATAAAGAGACATTTGCATGCTAAGGACTTGAAAGCAACATGCCCATGGCCAGGCCAGTTAGCACACATGTCACTGGGCCGAGTCTCCTCCTGGAATGAACTTTAAAGCTGACGCAACGCGCCTTTGAACTCAGCCGCCGCGATGGCGCTTTTATTTGGTGCCTGTTCTGTTTGGGGAAAAAAAAGTATAAATCTTTACTTGAATCCTATGATTTTTTTTTTCCTAAATACTTGTTCCTATGTCTAAAAAGGGGGATTCCAGAAACTAAATTCTGTAATTGGAGTTCTTTGAAGATAAATCCTGAGTAACGTCTCACGCATTATAGGTTATTTTTAAGCGTTAGAAAAGTTGGAAGCTCATCAGAAAAAGCAGCGAGTCTGAGACGTGACTGAGCCCTGAAATCCAAATGACTGACTCAGACTCCACTATCACGTTCAATGCCGTATCCTTAAAAATACTTGGAGATAGTTTTTAAATGAATTATTTCAGAAAAAAAAAAAAAAAGAAGCCAAAGGGTATATAGTGTCTCTGCTTTGCCGTCATCTTTTCCAACCATTTTATTTTATTTCGGTTTCCCACAGCACACAGAAAGTGTGCTATTTCCTTATCCATTTTGTAGTAATTATGAAAAGTCATTCACAATGAAAATTACTGTAATCCAAAAGCTCGAAAATACTGCGCTAAGCCTAGAAATATTAAGTGGCCGGATTCTTCTCCTTGCCCGTCAGCCTCCCTCGCTCCGCGCGTCCCCCGTGGAGGTGCCTGTCCCCTTCCTGGCACCAGCTGGAGCGCTGAGCTGGCGTTCGCTGGGCTCACCTTCCGCCGAGGAGGACCAAGGCCCTCGGCATGCCCACGGGGTTAGAACCGAAGCTGCCGAAGACGAAATCTAGTGTTACTTGCGGGGCGTGTGCAAGAAGGAGGTGACGGGCACGTCCAAGAGACGGGCAAAATTAAGTCCTAAATGTCACGATGTGTCCAGACGTGAGCGGTGGCTTACGTAGAAGGTGACAAAGACCATCCCAGTGTTGGGTCCTCGCGGCCTCAGACAGTCCACTCAGGAGACATGTACCCAGGGCCTCGTGCCCCCAGGATAAAGCCTGGAGTCCTAAACACGGTGTTCGAAGTCCCCCCTGACGTCTCCTCACTCCGGGCTTGTCTCTCACTCCTCCCTCCTCGTGCTCCCCCTGCAGCGACTCGCCTAATGGTCCCCCCACCCCCGGTTGGCCGGACTGTTGTCCGGTGTGGAGCTGTTCACCTGGAGCAGTGGCCCCCGCCCCCCCACCTCCTGTCCTCAGCCCTTCCCTGGCAAATCCCTGTCCCCACCCTCCCGAAGGTCTCAGTTCGCAGCCTTTTCCGACCAGAGGCAGATAACACCTTGTGCTTCCTCCCCTCCCAACCGCCCCCGCCCCGTGGCAATAAAACAGGAGTTAAAAATCCCACGAGGAGCTCGGAGCCTACTGGGAAGAGAGGCGCGTGCTAGATTATTAAAAATACAGCGTAAGAAAGCATGTGACAGTGGTGCAAACCAAGTGTCCTGCACCGCTTCAGGCCAGCTCCTGAGCACGCGAGGCCTGTGGCAGGTCTCAGGGGCAGGCCGGGAGCAGGCGGTCGGAGAGCGGGGCTGTCCTGGCCGGAATGCCGGCTCACCGGGTGGTCTTCTGCCACAGTGTCCACAGGCCCCACCTCGCTTCCTGCCACGATGGCTGCTGGATCAAGCCTGTGCTCTGTGTAGTGGCGCCGAGGCTCCCTGGGCTTTACCCGCCCCAGATCCCAGAAAGGCACCGAGGGCCTCCCTCTGATTCCTGCAGTCGTTCATTTCTCTCTCACGTGCACAGGGAGCGGGGACTTCCACCACTAGCATCATTCAGCTGCACCACCGAAGCGTAGAGAAGATTTGCCTCCACACCAGAGCTCGCCCAAGCTCAGGGGGCGCCGTGATGCTGCTGTAATAAGGAATATGGGTGGCCAAGTATGTGCACGGTGATCAAACGGGGGCAGCAACAGATACGATCGTGTTTAAAGCGTTTAAAAACATAAAGCTAACACAAAGATGCCCAAAGTGCTAAGTGAGGAGCTGTCATTTTTATTAATTTTTTTTTTAATTTTCCCGCATAACTTGTATAAAATTCAAGAGAAGAGCACATCAGCCCTTCTGCGGGAACTGGCTGGTCAGTTTCCTGTTTCTGTCTCGTCAGTAACCTCCTCAGGAGGCTGGGGTGGAAAAGAAAGAGACAATCAGCATTAGGCTTGAGGAGAAGCTTCCACGGTGGCAGAGGCTTATTCATCGTTCCGTACGATGACAACGCGATGGGGGCTCAAGAGGATCAAATTAACACACGACCACGGCTTGTCGGTGGTTCACTTTTAGCTTCATTCGACTCTCTATTAGGCAGTAGCTGCTTGCGTATTTCTTACATGACTTGAGCTCTGCTAACAGTAGCCACATCCTAATTATTAGGGGCCTCTACCTCAGCTTTGATTGCAACATAGACAAGGAAAATCTATGAAAAACCTCGGGCTCAATAGAAACGCGAGACGGAAGCGTGAGATCGCAGTGTAAATACGTCATTAGCCTTGCAGGCTCCCCTTCCCCTCTGCGCTCTGATCTCTTTCCCATGGATGTCGAGTGGCCCATGGCTGTGCATTTCTGATATGGCCGGGTGCATTAGCCTGTTTCCATGCATGAAAACGCAAATAGAGAAGCTTAAATCTGAACCCTCAACTCGTTAATACACTCTCCCCACGCATTTCTATTCTCAGTCTTGACCAGGACCTTACCGGGGGAGAGAAACTTCTTCCTAAACCATCATGAAGTTCCCCTTCTCCACAAACCGTGTTTAAAATTTTCTTCTCCAAAAATTACTTAACACATCTGCTAAAAATTCGCCCTTTCTTGGCTTTGGCTATAGCAGAATTTGTTTACAAATAGTTCAGGAGATGCCCTTGTGACGTTCGAGACTATTTTACAGATGCTTCGGATTCCATTTCGTTTCTAAAACAACATGAGAAGCACTCTAACGCACGTGACTGCCATCCGTGTAGTTATTTGTGTGCCCCCCCCCCCCAGAGATGGACGTCCTCCTCCGATGGAGTAAAATGTGGGGACGCTTAGCCAGCGCCCCGTCACGGAGCCGCAGGACCGCCATGGAGCCGGCCGTCCGGGTTTCTCGGCCGCAGCCCCAGCCCTTCCTTCCTCTGGTTCCGCTTCCCTCTGGCCTCTGCCAGAAGATGCAGCCGGCCTCCTCCCCCCGGTTCCCGGGAGCTCAGAGGGGCGGTGGCGCCCGCCCCCCTCGAACTGGCCGCGGAGCGTGAGGTGAGTTGAGACTCGTCCGCACCTGCCGCTCACCTGTGTCTTTGTTCATTTGCCCTCCTCTGCCAGGCGCTGCCACGGGCTGGTGACTTTATTCCTGGGGGTCCCTGCTGATAAAGCCAGTAGGAAAGGAGAGAGGAGATGGACATTTTGAGGGATGAGATTATTTTCGTTCTTCTTTTTTTTTTTAATCCAAAAATAATCTTTATCGTCACTAGTATAAAACAGAGCCAATTGACCGGCCTCAGTTGGTGCAAAGTGTGGGGCCTAAGCCCACCTGGGCTCCCCACTTCTCCCGTGATGTCCCCCCAGGGCAGTGCCCAGAGGCTCCACGAGGGGGGACGGGGCCACCCCAAGTGCCTTCCCTTGGAGGAGGAGTCGAGGCTGGACTGGGTGGGGGGAGATGAGGTTGTTTTCACAGTTGCTCGATGACGGCGGCTTTGCGCTTTAGGTCTTTTGTGAAATCAAAGTTATGACGTGGTCGTGACGGTTCCAACGTTGGTGTTTCTCTTGACGCTGCGGTTGTGGTTTGAACTGGATTCCGTGGTACAGGGAAACGTTCACAGGTGGGCTTTGGGGTTGTCAGAGCTCGCCTGGTGTGCCTTCGCCGTGCTCACGGGGTGCCGTCGCGCCAGCTGCTCCAGAGAGCTCAGTTACCAAACACACCCACAGTCGCAAACCACGCTCTCTTTCTGAGCCGCGGCTGGCCCTGCCTGTGGTCGCCGTTGTAACGGTCAGCTCTTGCCACAGCGGTGCACGGCACAGTAGTACAGCCAACCACCCCAGGACTCCGCAGCATTGCGTTCGTCCGCATTTATTTCTCGATCCCTTACCTGCAGGCCATCCGAGTTCCCCTGACCTAGGCTAGGCCCCGCCAGGCTCTGCCAGCCCACAGCTCTGCTCCGATCAGCTCGGCTCCGTTCCCCAGGGTCAGAGGACTAGTGAGCGCAGGGCCTTCTCGTGGTGGTGGCAGAAGGAGAGAAGACCAAACCCAATCATTCGAGTACATTCCAGGCCTCTGCTTGGGTCATGTTCACTCACATCCCATTGGCCAAATCAAGTCACGTGGCCAAACCCACATGAATGTTTGTTGACGATAACAAACCGTCACCCGGTCACAGAGCCTGGCCACGTAGGGTAAATCCCATATCAGACTGCTTGTTCTTCTCTTGCTGCTTATACTGAAACGTCCCCCTGTCCATGTTGAAGAGCGTAGCACCTCGGCGGTACCCGCGGTGCCTGGGGAGGGGAGGGTGGGGATTAAGAACTTACATGTTAGAGAACATTATCGGCTCTTAATCCAGAAGGAACACCAGTTAGAAGTTCCCCAGGGACGTTCCCCGCAGTAGAATGGCACAAGAGTCAGACGTGCGTTTAGAAATTCGGGGGGCTGGTCCTGTACTGAGCTCAGGAACCACTTTCTTACCTCCACCCCCTGTGCAGTGTTCGCACATAAATCTGTCGCCTCCACGGGGCTCTAATTCCCTTCAAGAGGAGAAACTTGCCCCTTTGCCGCCTGCGACTCCCAGTGAGGGCCTGTGAAACGGCAGCGACTTCGGCTCTGCACCGCTCGGTGGCTACCAGGGTGAGCCTGGACTCACGCCATTTTAATCATCTCACGCTGCAGAAGAAAAGACTTCGAGAGCTCATCCGGTTCAGCACGGTGCAGGAGAACCTTCTGCAGTGAGAAATCTTCTGTGTCCGTACCGTCCAGTACAGTGGCCACTAGTCGTCGGGGGCTATTGAGTACTTCAACTGTGTCTAGTGGATCTAAGGGACTTAATTTTAATTTTATTTAATTTTAATTAATTTAGAATTATATTTAAATAGTCACATGTGGCTAGTCACTACTATGTAAGTGTAGATCTAGACATCAGTTGAATGGAAGGGAGGGAGGGAGGGAGGGAGGGAAGGAAGGAAGGAAGGAAGGAAGGAAGGAAGGAAGGAAGGAAGGAAGGAAGGAGAGGGAGGGAGGGAGGGAGGGAGGAAGGAAGGAAGGAAGGAAGGAAGGAAGGAAGGAAGGATAGATGGAAGGATGGATGAGAGAAATGACCCCCACCCAAGGTCGCACGGCAAACTCAGGGCAAAGCCAAAATAAGACCCTGGGACATAGACAGGCTGACCCGGGTCCCTCCCCGACCCCACCCCCCACACACCATACCCTACCCTACCCCACCTTCTCCAGGCCTGTGTCTGTTCGCATTAGTTTGGCCTTACTTCTGTTCTCGTAACCTTCTAATAATATCTGAACCTCCTCATGGTCAAATAGGTTGGAAGAAAAAAAACCAGAAAAACAAAACTATTTTTCTGTCTTTAGTAATTTGAAGAGTGAACATTAAAAACTCAATCAAACATCAAATAATTTTTACACAGTAGAAATAATATATACTTTCCATCCAAATTAAAACACATGCTCCCAGCAATTTAATTATGCAAATGTAATATAAGCAGCAGTGAAACAGGTTTAAAGGGGGAAAGAATGAAGATTGATAAGCTAACATTTCTGGTGACATTTTCCTTTTTAATTTCCTCTTTTGGTTAATATTATGCTGATTTTCATGCACTGCTTAGGTGGCTACTTTATTTCTTTGTGATAAGTGTCCCTACAGATTTATGCAAATAATATTAATCGCTGCCGAGGAAACCAGCAGCCATTACCACCAGCCCTGCTGCCCACAAGTGTTAGGCGGCAGTACGAGATGGTCTTTCACTATGAATGTGATTAAATACGCTGTTGAGCAAAGCTGCTCGTTCAGACCGAGCTGTTTTCCCCTAGGTGCGTGGAGAATTCCAATTCTAGAGTATAATTCCCACCTTGGCTCTAAGGGTGGCCCACGGCGAACCTAGAAGAGTGGGCATAGATCGTCTTGTCTTGTCTCCGCCTCACTGGACGAGCCTTGTTCCACTGGGCCCTCCCAGCCAGGAGCTCTGTAATTGGGAGTGGTGTGGAGCGGGGTGGGGAGTTCCACAGCAGACCCTGAGATAGATCGGGATCCAGGTGCAAGTAGTTTATTGAGGGGTGTGCTCCCGGAGAAATGTGTAAGGGGGTGGGACACACAGAACGCGGAAGGGGAGGAAGCCACACGGGAGGAGGACCTCGGGCAGAGCCCCCTGGAGGGGCCCTGGCTTCGTCCTGATTCCACAGGGGACACTGGGTGTAAGTTACACCTCAGAATGTGTCTCCACTCAAGACCAGGGGACTGGACTCTCACACATGGCGGTCACCGGGAAGAATCATCTCGTGGCACTTGCAGCCCTTGAGAGTGCAGGCAGAGCGGCTGGTAGGCCCAGAGCCGTCCTCTGCCAAGGATGCTGGTGCAGCCTGTGCCGGTGGCCAGCACCCCGCCTTGCTGCTCCTCCCCCAGCACACACTGCCTCTCCTCCCCGAGCCCCGCCGGGGCACGCGAGAGCTTCCTGGTGCCTCCTGTCCAGGCAACTGGGATGCTTTTCCCTAATGGTTTTTAACTCCGCAAGTTCACGTTGGTATCTTAACAGCGGGCTTCAGAGTTTTAAAACGAAATGGTGAGCAGCGGAGGGACTTTGCAGTAAGACCACATCAAGAGAGCGACCCACCCCTGGGCAAGGCCAGCTAGTGAGGAACCACATCATCCAGACATTAAGGTTTGGTGTTTTTTCTCAGCATCTGAAGCCAGGGAGTGCTGCAGTAATTCCTGTCTTGTCACAGTAGCCCGTCCAGGGCTGCATCTCGGGGCAGCAGAGAAAGTCTTGAGCAGGCCACATACCAGCAGCCTCCCCATGCGCCTTGTCGCAGTCGGGGCAGGAAATGGATTTCCAGGTGCCGGGTGCCCTGATGTCGAGGCACTCAGATCCTGCTGGAGAGAAATTGGAGCCCCAGACCTTTTCTCCCTCCTTATTTACTTCTTCCCTTTCAAGGAAGACGTCCCTGTGAAAGCTCTCTCTCTCTGCAGAGCAGAAATGCTGTTTTGAAGGTGAACATAAAAGCTCTCATGGCAAAGAAATTGCTTTGTTCCATTTGAGAAACCGCTCTGCCTTTGAGAGAAAATAGGGTGTGGGGCTCTGAGAACTTGATTAGCTCTCATCATCCTGGTTTTCCGAGACGAGGCTAGACAGAGAGGCTTCCAGTTCTTCCCGTGGCTCTCCAGGTCCCCTAATTGCAGGGCTTCCCAGGCTGCCAGATCCAAGCTGCCTGAGAGTCTGGGGTTTCTGTTCGGATGGCAAAGCCCAAGGGCTGAGCCTGGAGCCCACACAGTGGGAGAGGAGCCAAACTTAGATTGCATGTCTGTGGCCGAAGCCAGTTGTGCCGTGAAATGGCTTTAAAAATTCTCATGAAATGAGGCTGGCAACACCTTCGCACGATGTGCATTGCAAACTGTGAAGCTGGAGGATTTAGTTGTTGGTGTGAGATTCTGGACCTCAGGATCTCAGTGTGTGTGTGTGTGTGTGTGTGTGTGTGTGTGTGTGTGTGTATGTGTGTGCGCTCGCGTGTGTTTTTTCTATCCCAGCAAGAGCTACTGGTGTCACTGTGGCCCTCGGGTCCCAGCCCTAGTTCCACGCCCCTCCCCCCCCCGCGCCCCCCAGAAGCACAAGGCAAGTAAGGAGCCCCCTCCTTCGCCCAGGTTCTTCCGGACAGCAGCAATGATGGGGGGGGGTGACAGCAACGCTTATTCTCGAACCCCAACCCCCAAAGACACACACACAAGGAGTATGTCAAACGATGTCACTGTTTTTCACCGAAACTACTTATTTTTAAGTAAATATGATAAATTTATACTTTAGAAACCCAGTAATGTAAAACTCAACAAAATTGAATTATCAGGATTTTGAACAATAAGACATGGATTTGAGACCAGAATTTGCTGTCGGCTCATTATGTGGCGCTCATTCTCTCTGAGCCTTAGTTTCCCCATTTAGAAAATGGGACTAAGGCCCAAGCAGGAGGATAGTGTGACAGTTCAATGAGACGACATTTGAAGAAAACGTCGTGACCTGTAGAGCACTCCTCGCGCAGAGTGATATCACCGGCGTCCTTCGTAGAGCGGCTTGGAGGTGCAGGTACCCTGCCCCTTGTTTCATGGATGAGGAAGCAGCGCTTCAGCTTGGCTCAGACCCCTCTGCGGTTCTCCATCAAAGTTAGGACAACAGGGCGGCCCCCGCATGGCTTCCTGCACCTGCCAGGGACACACGGCCAGGTTGGCACAGCCTCTCGGGCTGCCCGAGGCCCAGTCCTGTCTGGCAGAGGCCGACCCGAGGGAGTGGGTGGCATGGCCAAAGAAGGGACAGACCACAGGCACTTGTAAAGGGGAGCGGGAGCGGACTTTGGGGTGAAATAACAGTTTTTCCTCCTGTACCTCTTGAGTCAGTCCTACACCTGTCTGTACCAGCAAGTTCTCTGCTTAAACCTTCAGTGCGTTGACTTCTCCTTGAGCACTGGTGAGGAAAATTGGACTTCTGTGCTTGTGCAGCAGCGACACGGGACAGACGTCCCTAGGGGACTCTTCTGTCTGCTTGTTCTTTCCTAAGCTGGACCCCAGTAACATTGGAGAATTTTCAAAAGGGGCTGTAAGATTGACCAACTTCATTTTTTTTTTTTTTTACAAGATTTTGGTACAGAGGACCTCTTCCTGCGTGTTATTTTCCCAGAGCTCTTGAAGATTTTCTTTTGTATAGACCTTGTTTTCCTCATATTATTGCGGTGATCTTCCTCGTAACAGGACTGGGGCCCTGCTGGGAGCGCCTCAGGCCGGGACCCGGGTGCTCCTGCGCCCCGGTCCTCCACTGGCCCCCCAGGCCTGGTCTCCAGGAGGAGCGAAGGGACTCTGCTTGGAGGACACTCAGCTGGCATGGCTGGTTCCTTCTTCCCTCCGTCTGTCCCTCCGCGTCTCGCTCCCTAGAGGAAAGCCTTGTTCTAGAGCAGGTTAACCTTGTTCTTGTTTCCAGGTTAAGTATTTCTTTACGAGAATATAGAACACTTTTTATCTGGGTTGCCTCATATTGAGGTGGTTCTTTTCATTATATATATATATATATAACCTTAGAGCCTTGGGATGCACAGTTCTTAAATATCTAAAATAAATCATTGGAGGTGAGAATTCAGCGATATTCAAAGACCAAATACATCCTTTCTTTCTGTCCTCATGCATCTGACATCTAATTCTCTTATTTTCCAAGACACATCTGTTTTGTAATTACCGATTTCCTCGGTGTAGGTTAGCATCATGCATAGTATTTCTTTAACAAAATAGTTCTTTGCTTACACGCACATTACAGGCCATAATTTTCTTACATCTTGTGTCATTAGTGGTTGTGACTTTTTTGCAAGGGGGAAAAGTCTTTCATTTTATCTCAGTATTTCTTGTATTTTTGGTCTGTTCCCAAGAAATATCAGCTAGCTACCACCAAGATATATTTTAATAATTTCCAATCCCATTAAACTTGATGATGATATGAAGATGAAGATATTCTTATCTAACTAGTTAGGAATTTATTAAACAAATGAACATAGAGACTGATAAATACTCAAAGTCACTGATGAGTTCTGTCATAAGTCCCAGGTCAACGAAGTGTGGTTCTTTGTACTCAGATCATCTAATAATAAGTTAATAAGCATTAAACAACCTGTGCTTTGTTTCTAACTCAAATTAAGCTAATTTAAAACTTCGTTCTCAATGAGTATGCGTAGTACTATGGTTTCGTGACCAAATTATCCATTCTACTCATCCGCAAAGAATTCTGTTATAAAGAAGGAACTGTGTGTCGTTGTTAAAAACACCTTTCAAAGTCAATTTAAAATTGTTGAAGGTGTGTTTATCTCATTTGTATAACCTTCAGTTTTCTATAAATAGCAATTTACCTTCATCGACCTTCCTTTTTCACCCTCACGTCTATAAATGCTCATCCCGCCTTAATTCTGTCTCTAGGAAATGGCCATCATTTTGACTGTCCTTTTTCCTTCAGCCATGATATTCCAGCCCCCCCCCCTCCCCGTTCAGATTTTCATTCCCCCTTTTCTGAGTCTTCCTTACTCTGCTCCTTCAAGAGATGAATGAAAACATAGGTCCGTTAAACACAAAACTTTATTTTTATTTTTATTTCTTTTTACTATTTGTAGTTAATTCTTTGCCATGAGCATTTAAATCCATTCTTATATATTAATATACAAATCTCAGGTATCTTTCTTTAGGCAGCAAACTCCAAAGACTTAAAAGTCCTTCTCTGTTTAAATGGTCCGTAGGCATACAAGGGGACTTCCTGCTGCCCCGTTTGGAGAGAGCGCGGAGGCGGGGAGGGAGGCGGGGCAGAGAGAGAGAGCACCTGCAGAGCCTGCATCGGTGCCTGTCTGTCCTCTTGACTCGCTGTTATATGCATCTATGGACAAGCATGAAACCTCCAAAGATGCTTGAAGCATCTTTGTACTGATTCATAAAAAAAAAAAAAAATCTATCGCTATATATTTATTTATATCGATATGTTTTCATGACCTAACCAGAAAAACAGTTCATAAAAAAAATCCTCCAAAGTCATCACACAGGTCCAGAAATTAAGAGCTGGGAGGAACCTGGGATATCCAGCGGAACACCCTCTCTCTGTCACCAAGGGTCGGGGTTCCCCCAGCATGATGGGGGGAACAAAGAACCGAGTGGCCAGTGGAACCTAAGGGCGCTTGACAGGCCTCCAGCTGAGAGCGGATGAGGCAGCGTCTCAACCCAATTCACAGAAATAATTTTAACAAAGATTTCTATAGGGTAAGCCCTTTCCAGTTTGGAGCCCCTTTCACAAACCTCCATGTTCAGCCCTCCTCCCATCACCATGGCAACATACTTCTAATAAACGACTAGAGGGGAAGAAGCAATTCTGCAAATGTGACCTTCTCCTACTCTCAGTTTGGCCAGCGTGTGCGGGTGTTTTTCTTAGCCGTACTATCCTGTGAACTTTTATTCTCCTCTCAAGATCTGAACATATTATAATAAATAGCACCTGGCCATTGAACTAGGAAAGCCAGCCCTGGAAGCTTTAATCACTTGGCACTGAGCATTTCACTTAGATCAGTGGTTCCCAAGTGCTAGTCCGTGGCCCACCTGCTTTGGAGTCAATTAGGCCCCAGTCCAGACCAGCAGAATCACAGTCTCTAATCCTGGTGCCCGAGACCCTGAATCCTCACGCTCCCCCTGATCCCGAGATGCCGCCAGGTCCGTCAGTCATGGTCGATTTCGTAGTGTCCCCGTCCTGAAAAGCCAGCATCCTGACCCTGTCCGTATGTCCTGTATATAGTAAGCAGATGAAAAGGAAAACAGCTCAGTTCGAACCCTGCCTGGACCACAAAAGGAAACTGCAGGAAGCGTTTCAGACAAAGAAGAATGAGGATTATCACAAAATGGCAGCGCGCTCCGTTACCCTAAGGTAGGGTGTGGAAGACTGGAGAACTTCAACAATGCCGGACACCAAGGCAGAGGGGGAGCAGCGCAGGCCGAGCGGGGCATGACACGTCTGCTGGGCTCAGCCCTTTCCCCACACGGGGGCCCCTGCAGGCCTCCGGTTCTTGCTGCGTGCCCGGCTTCTCAGCACTGATTGTCGTGATTCATGCTGCATCTCCATGGAAAGGGACGGGAAAGGTGTCACAGCACAAACAGAAGGGTGTGGGGGCTGCGGGGCGCCGGCCTCCGTCTGTGAGCGCAGGCCGGGCGGGGCCCTACGTGCCGTCCAATGTCGCTGTGATGAACCGCAGAGATCCCACAGGCAGCCAGTCTGCAGTTTGAAATTCTCCATGTCACACTTGTCTCCGTGACTCAAGTCAGTGACGTGAGCCGAAACGTCTTTGGGTGACGTCCTCAAGGTGTATCCTGACTCCGATACAGTCCGAAGTGGAATCTTCAGGAAAGATTCTTTCTCACGTGGTCCAGATTTCTCTCGGCCACGCGTAAGTAAGTTCTCCAGGAGGGTGTTAGGATCCCAGAGCACGACGCTTTGCTTGGTGGGGGGAGTGGGGGCAGGAGACTTCAGAAATTCCAGCTGGGATAACTAGAAAATATTTTTAAAGATAGATTAAAGTTGGTTTAAGGCCCGGTACCAATCTTCTTAAAGAAAGAACCTTCAGCCTCTCTTCTCTTGCCCAGTACAGCATCTGGCCATCCAAGCAGCGTGGCGGAGGTTGGTCCAGGTTGATCTGTCGAGCAGCTGAGCTTTCTGGCTTCTGATCAAGACTGTCATCGGGAAGATGAGGGCCTCTAAACACTGTCATATCGTAGCACTAAGTGTCATCAATCATGATACAGTCGAGTTTAATCTTGCCTGGACGGGACTATTTTCCAGAATTTTCTTAAAATTATTTGAATGTTTGATTGGAATTTGTGAGTGTCGATGTGGCCCCTGGATTTCCTTGGTAATTGATGCTTTTGGAGTAGATCAGCTTTGAAATGGAAATGTAGGCTCATTGGTTTGCGTGGTACTTTTTTCCTCTTGGCTGGAGAACTTCTGCTTCCTGAAGGAGTCAGCCCTTTCCTGCACACTGCGTAGCAGTCATGGTCAGATTTCCTGTAGGCACTGAGGAAAGACATGAGCTTTTAAGATCGGACATCCCAAATTCTGACTTTACTTAATTACGATCTTGTACTGCTACAGCAGAGACATTTACACACACTATGTTTTAAAGCTATTTATTTTAGCTTATAGAAATCTTAGACATTTAAGAGGAAAGAAAAAGTATTCCATGGTCCCAGATAAGTTGTTGGTTATGATTTTGGTGTATTTCCTACTAATCATGTATCTACTCACCGCACATTAACAAACATTCATTGATCAGGTGCTCTTTAATGGCTCTAAGGAAGGATCTGAAGCTATTGACCAAGTCAGAGACTCATTATTATTATTAGGGAAATCTCATCACATCCAAGTGGATCAAACAAAGCGCTAAGAAATTCATCTCAAACGACGTTAAGAGACTCTGCAAGTTTGGCAAAGCTGTCGGGAGTGACGAGGGAAGTAGATTGCAGAGAAAAAGTTCATTTTTACCTCAAATCTAGAATACGTAAGAAAATCTGTACATAAATATAGAAAAAGGAAGAAACCGAGGGATCCTACATGACATTTTCGGCACCTCGGGGTTGCAGAAGTAGACAGAAAACAAAGAATAAACCTAGATAGACCCTTTTCTTTATGTTTTTACTTTTTTTTTCTGGAGGATCTAAAGGCAAGGAACCCATACGAAACAGTCAGGCTCTATTCTATAATTGCACGTGTTATCATCCCAAGAACGCTCCGTTTTCTTGGGGTAATCGGAGCAGATGAGCCGGCAAGAGCCTTGGAGTACGTGCCCCGTGCGCGTTGACTCGCCCCAGCCTTTCCTCTGTCTTGATGAGTCCCTCACCTGCGTCACCGCTGTGCCGTTTCCTCAGTCCTCACCCCCGGGTAGGCGGTCTCGACGGGCACAGTCCAGGCGGGTTAGGTCTCTTACCCTGGTGGGTGGCCGAGGCCACACCTGCAGAGCCAGTGGACACCTGGCCCAGTCTGGGGGCATCTCCTTTCTTTACCCAAAGGGCTGCTGTGCCCAGAAGGGTGCATTCGGGAGTTTACTAGTTATCCAGGCGCGGGGATCTGAGACCGTTTTGGGGTTTCAGTGAGGCAGAGGCGTGTGCGTGCACACATGTGTGGGTATGTGTGTGTGTGTGATGAGCAAACCGTTTAGTCTTCGGGACACTGCAGTGCCAAGTGCTACACTGCCCATCTCACACAACCACCTGCAGAGACCGGCAGAGAGGGCTGCTCCTCCTGGCCTCCTCTTGGCCTCCTTGCCTTGTTTCTGTCTAACCTGTGCAGCCACTGTGAGCATCACAGCCTGGCTGAGCGAAGGCCCAGAACCCCCGACTGCTCGCATGGCTGCGGCTGGCCTGTTTCCGTGTGCTCGGCTCTGCTGCCTGCCCAAGCGAAACTATGGGCGTAAACGGCCTTTTAAGCCACAGAGTTCTGGGCAGAGGGTTCTTTGGGGTTTTTGGATGAAGGCGGGGTGAACAGGCCTCTCAATCTGTGACTTGGCTCTGAGCCTCTGACTCCCCAGTCACCCGTCACCTCAGCGGTGCACACACTTCTCACAGCATCAGCGCTTGTCCATGCTCGGGGGTGTCCCTGAACCCTTATTCCTGGATGGGTTGGTGAAACAGTGGGAGACTAGTCGAACCTAGCTTTGGTTTTGCCTGTAAGGGCTGCCTCGCTGAGCACTGCCTGAGGAAGAGGAGTAGTGTGTGAGACGTGGCCGGCCTCGGAACGTGTCCCAAAGCACTCAGATTGTCAGATAATTTGTAAAACTCATATAAAGAAGTCAGGATAGGCTCAGTTTCCTTGGGAGAGCAAAATCAGACCCGCAACGCTCGGGGGAGGAGATGGGCTGGCAGAGCTCGAGTGAATGGAGCAAGGAGGAGGCGGGCACCGTGGGCAGCAGGCAGGCAGAGCGTCCTCCTGCTGGCTCGTCCTGACCTCTCCGCCATCGGCCCCAGCGCACCGCGTCCAGAAGGCCCAGTGACAGCAGGACTGTAAAATCCACGACAGGAAATAGCTCTTAGCTTCAGGAAGAAACCATCTAACTGTCTAGAGAGGAACCGCGGGGCCTGTGAAGGCGAGGCCAGGTCATGTGATATTAATCTGAAGCATCTTCGTGCTCATACGAGTTAGGAAACTTTAATTCTGGGGCTCGTGTTTTAGTGATCCTCTATGTTTCTGTATTTTTATTCCCTCCCGCAGTGCCATTTGTCAAATCTGATGCTCTTCCAATAAACACTTTCTTCCGAAGAGCTTTATTTTTTCATTCAAATGGTTTAAAACTCTAAGATATATAAACAAAGGTGTTTATTGCTACATTGTGTTAATAAAAACTTAAAAACAATCTCAATGTTCGTCAGTAGGGGACCTATTATGTAAATGTCGGTCCATCTGTATAACAGAATACAGCACAGTTTTTTAAAAATAATGAGGTGAAACTCAGTGTACTGATAGGAAACGGTGTTCTGGTATCAGGTGTCCAACAGTAAAGATCCCATTTTTATAAATATTAAATATATATGACTCATAAGTTTAGGAAAGCATGTAGAAGAAAGTCATCAAACCATTAATAATGTATCCTCTTAATGATGACAGTTATGGAAGTGAAATTTTATTTTCTTCTCTATGTATACATGTACTGATGTGTATCATTTGGGATTTTTCCAGTGAGTGTGTATTTTTATTTTTTTTTTAGAATTCAGATTTCTTTAAAGTTGAACACCCATAAAAAAAAAAAAAAACTCACCAAAGGCGCCAAATATTATCATTTCTTTAAACGGAATTCATTGCTCCCCAGATTGAGCCGAGATGTTTGGAAACCCTGAAAAAGCAGAGATTTCAGAGAAGCCAGAGCAGCTAAGTGATGATGCTCCTTGTCATCCTCTGCTTAAAAATTTGAATTCTCGATACACACCGCAACTCAGAAGGATCTCAGAGGCATTGTGCTGAATGGAAGCAGCCGGTCTCGAAAGGTTACATACAGCATGATTCCATTTATATGATATTCTCAATGACAGAGCTATAGTGATGAAGAGGAGATCAGTGCTTTTACCAGGGTTTAGGAAAAAAGGCATCAGAAGGGCATTTTTTGGGGGTGATGAAACCATCCTATATCTTATCCTGATTGTGGTGGCGGTGAACATGCTATTAACATGCTAATAAAATGTATAGAACTCTGCACAGAAAAGTCCATTTCAGCGTATGTTAATTTTTAAAAAATAAAAAAGAGTTTTAAAGCAAAAGCGTGAGCAGAGATCCAGGGCGGATTGTGCGTCTGGCACGTGTAAGGACGTGGCTGTGGTCTAGTGCTCGGCACCACAGTCCCACCCGCTCTGCGGGGCTTGCTGTCCTTGGCCGCGTCCCAGGTCCCAGACGCAGCCGCGCCCTCACCTCTGCCCGGGGCATCAGTGCCTCCACCCAGGAACGATCCGGGACGGTCCGGTTTCTGTATCAGGAAGCTCGGGGCTTCGTAGTGGATTTCCATGTGTGCCTTCCCTGTGACCTCCTCCCTGTAAACTTTCGCTAATGGAATCCAATTCTGCTCACTGGCATCACGCTCATCGGTCCAACCTCTTCTGTAATACAGCTCCAGAAACACCTGCGTCCTGCGGTCTTTGCTCTCTCAGCATCCGTCCTTCTTGAAAGTTTCTGCGCCGACCCTGCTACATCCTGGTTCCCGGCCCCTCCCTGCCCCTGGTCTCTCGTCTGCTGTCCTGCTCGCCCACGTGCCTCTGTAAGGGCGTTGGCCGGAAGTGAACACGCATCTCCGGCTGTGGTCTGACAGTTGAGAATGGAGCTGATTCTAGCAGTTTTCTGGTTAATGCCACTGATGGTCACATCTCCATCTCTAGAAGCCATAGTGCTCCGTGAACTCGAAGCGAGCCATCGCCGTTTTTGCCACACGCCGCTGCGGAGCCTCACGGCCCCATCACGTGCGGTGGCAGTAAGTTCTTTGTCTTTCACAGCAGACTCCCCCACTTACCCCGTTCAGTTACATCTTTCTAGGGTGACCCTCCCAAACTCTCCAGGTCGCTTTGCATCCTGTGGGCTTCTGACATCTGGTCCATCCACCGTTCTTCCCAGCCTCAGGCTCAGACATGCCACGTCTTCTGCTCCGTCGGTAGTATCGCCCTCCTTTCTGAAAGGCTCGAAGAGGGAGACGGCTGAACCTCATTTCCGCCCATCACGTCTGACTCACTGGGCTGGCCCGTTCCACAGGAAAAGACGTGCCAGTATGCCTCGGGCTTCCCTCTGCCTGTGTTCCTTTCCGAAAAGGTTCCTCTTGTGTTCTAGACATTATCACTCTTTATGCGTGACTGTTAATTGTACACCTTGATGCCGGGTTAGGTGGCTGGGGCAGGACGGCGCCACTTAAATACAAGTTATCAACCTAATTAGCATCGCTGAATACTGAAGCGGGTTTGAAACCCGAAGGCCTCCTCTGGCACTACATAGGTGTGTAGTTATTATGAAATTACGACACATCCATATGTCTTATTTCCATAATTGCTGCACTTGAAAGGTGACTACTGGCCTGTTCTAGAAGGAAAAGGTGTTAATTATGCTAATCATCAGGAATTCTGAAGCAGCTTCTCTTCGTGGGTCCTGGAGGGTGTGGGTTCTGGGGCCTACAGAGAAGACGGGTGGCCGGTGGCCTGGTGTCACCTTAAGAACAAACGGACATCAAAGGAAGTAGAGACTCTATAGAGAAAAGGAGGGAAAATATCTAGAGGAAAAACAAAATAGTCCTAAACTGGTTGGTTAACAGACCGCATTCGGTTTGGGGCCCGTACGTAAGACGTTTGCCGCGTCGTTATAAAGGCCCCGTTCTTGACGGACGAGGGGGATGTGGCTTCTAGGTCAGTGGTCCCCGATTACTGGTCTGGCTAATGGTGCTTCTGTCCTCTGCCTCCTTTACTGTGTCCCTCCCAAAGCATCGGACGCTGTCAAAGAGGACCATTTCTAAATGACCTCGAAATAGCAGAACTGCCCATCCGCACCAATCAGGGCGAAGAGACTTAGGGAGACGGGAGTGAAGAAACATCATTAAAAACAGCTTAAAACTTTTGTAAAATAGACTTTATATACCTGACTACCAAAATACACATTTCATGTGAGCTTTTTCTTTTATTCTGAAATCCCCAAACTTGTGCCCTATTGACTGGAGGCTTTTTTTTTTTTTTTTGCCTTAAGTCTGCCATTGACCTAATACATATATATATATATATTTTACTCTGTTGACAGAGAAGGTAGCATATACTATTATTTACTATATGTGTATTCTTGGGTATATACAAGCATCTAAATGTACCTTGCTCTAACTTAAGGTTGATACATTTCCAACAAACGTAGGATAATTTAGTTGAAGAGGAGAATTGGGAATTGTAGCAGGCAGGCGTTTCAATCACAGATTCTAAATTGCACCTCAGTTAATGATGAAATTCTTGCAGGAATTAGCGGCAACCTTGTATTCAAGAATCGAATTTGAAGAGTTGTCCGTATCGATTTGTGAGGTGTGATGGTGCTTCTCGTGATCGGAATGCTGTGAATTTGCTGTCTGCAGAGAGGATGAGAGAGTAGATCAGAGTAGCCCATTTTGGGGGAGACCTAGGTGTGCTGAAGCAAATAGTCCCACCTCGTGAGGGGTCCAGAAACCCAGACATTGCACGTGCAGTGATTTTCAGTGATTTTTACTGGGGTATCGTTAAGACCTGGTTTTACTTTATTACATGCATAACTGTACTGTCTTCTATATCTATGTAGTTATATACATACACACATGTGCATGTATACACATACAATTGCATATATGTATACAGAGTATATGTGCATATGTTATATGTAAAATAAAATCCATTCTTTCATTAAAAACACCTTCAGTCCCAGGAATTTCTGCACATGTAATTTCAATATCTCTGAAAGCCATTTTTCACTAAGACAGTAACAGAAATTCTAGAACTTGCTGAATGGGTAAGTATTTGCATTGAAAGTAATCTGCTTTACATAATAACAAAATCTCATTTCTTTTTTATATTTAATTGGGTTTAACTCTTCTAAGAGACCAGTGAATGATTTATATTTAAATACACACAGACATATATATGTCAAGTTTGCTTCTGTCTCTAGTCCACCCTGCAGCCCATCTTAACTCCTCCGGCTCCCTGGGACGCCCCCTCCCACCCCCCGCCAGGCTCCTTTCAGACATTCTCATTTTTCTGTGTGCCCAAACTGATATTGTCACTTTTTGAAAAGAGGGCTTTGCCTTACCTTGGGGACTCTTGGGAGAATATTGCCATTATTTTCATCTTATAGTCACTAGGGGCCAAGTGTATAGTTTCAAGCTGTATTTTTATGAAAAGCATAACATTTAAACCATCGGAAAATCGTAGGTTACGCCGTGGAAAAGTGAGAGACATTTTCACCCCCTTAGCAAGCTCTACCGGCCCTTCCCTTTCTCCCTGCTGGTCCAGGCGATCTCTTTTGGCTGGTAATCACGTCCTCGGCAAGGGCAAGCGTGTGTTTCACCTCTCCTGGGTGCTCATGTTTTTCCAACCTGATGTTTCACTCCATTTCCTCCACTCAGGAGTGACACGTGCATAGTTTGTCACGAGATCTGGTTGGAAAACAAGAAAACCAAAGGAAACTCTCCTGCGATCACAGCATCAAGAGGGAGAGAGGACCTGCCTTTAGATTGCCTTCGATGAGATGGAGAGGAAAATGCTGGCACGCAGAGGCCCAGAGAAGGGGGGTGCCCTCGACCTCCAACCTTCGCTTTTCGCTTTTGCTTACACCGTCCCCGCCTTGTTCTTTTCTCTTGTCCATCCTTCGAGACCCACTGCCATTTCTGCCTTCCCAATAGCTGTCATCCCCTCCTGTGCCCTCGGCGCACTGAGTGGTCGCTCCCCTGACTGGTACTTAATCCTCTAGACTTCCAGGTAGTTCTCTGCGCCTTGTTTTTTTCTCTGACTCTTGAGTTCGTATTGAGCTTTTCATATCTTTCCATATACCTCTGTGCACAGAGTAGACGATAAGTGAGTTACATTTGTTAATGGATCTCGTAAATGAAGCCGATATTCACCAGCCCGCCCCCCCTCTCAGTTTGGCTTTCTTATTGCAGAGAGTTGATTAAAGACTGTTGAATAGTAGGTGGTAAGGTGATGCTAACTAGGTGTTGCCTTCCCAGGGGCCGGGCCTACATCTTCTTTGTGTCCCCTTGTGTCCCTAGAACAGGCCGGGCCCACCAGAGAGTGTCAGAATCTGCTGGCTGAATTGGAAAGAAGAGAAAGGGCTGCCTTCTCTATGTGAAGGCCCCAGTCTGCGTAGCTGAGACCTCAGAACCCTGAGTGTGGGCTGGCCGGCCTCCTGCTGGGCTCGTCCTGCGGCGACGGCCAGTCGTAATTCCTCAAAGCAAAATAAAAATAACCTAAATGCTGCTGGATCATGAAACAGCTCAAGATAACCAGGTGCAGGCTTCGTTGCTCCGCCATTTATGAAGCCAGGGAAATAACTAACCTACATCACCCACAAGAAAGGGGAAACATTTCAAATCATTTAGTTTTTTTTTTTTTTTTGGTCCTAAAGTCTCTTCGTTCCCTGGTACTCTTGAATTGCAGTTTACTTAGCTCATTACTTTTTGTCGACTCAGTAAAAATGCCGCTCTTGCAACCTCCCTGCACTGTATCTGCCTTTTACTCCATCTGCCCGCGCTCCTAGGAGTGAGATTAGGGGCGGGGGGTGCGCTCTCAGCAAATCTGCAGGTGTCTTTGCAACCTGCCCTGCCCAATAGGCAGTAGGCAAGGCCGGGCGCATGGCTACAGGATTCCTGGATTTCAGCTGCTGCACAGCTTGCGAAGAATTAACTTTCTATATAGTACAGGAGTGCTGGGAGCACTGGAGGTATTTAGTCAATATTGCAAATCCTACTTAGCAAAAATCTTCCTTTCCTTGTCTTAGAGCTGAATTTAAAGTTTCTCTCTTTAGATAGATATATACCACGCCCTCTGTTTTCTTGGTTGTTATTATCCACCTAGGGGTCAGGATTTAATCATTTCTTCTCTCTCTCCAGAATCCACATAGGCATAGATTGCTCGTGTGTGTGTGTGTGTGTGTGTGTGTGTGTGTGTGTGTGTGTGTTTAATTTACACAGATCTGTTTATATCCTCGCTGATGGGTGGAAAGTAACATCTCATGCAAATAAGTGCTCTTTGCACATTCTTCTATCGGCGACCCTGGCTTTTCTGGTTGTTTTGCAGGTATAGCTTAGAGATTCTAGATATTTATATCTAGATCTAAAGATGGCAAATATCACCTCCATGCCTGTCATGTTTGCTAACTTTACCTGTGATATCCTTCCATGACCAGAAAGATACCAACTGTTTGCCTTTGGTTTGTATTTTTAGAGCCTTGCTTAAGAAGAAGCCTTTCCCTAATTCCCAGTCATAAAGGTAACTCGCTACAATGTGTCCTTTTCACCTTAATTTTTGAAATGTCATCCTGTAAATCTGTGGCAGCCACTTATTTCTCTTACTTTTTGCGTGAAGCACAAATCTTGAAGATAGTTTTAATGTGTCTGTGATGTAGTCTAGCGTTGGATAATTTGACTGGAAGTAAGCGTCCACCTTTTTAAAAATTATTTATTTGCCACTGGTTTGCAAACATTCACATTCATGGGAATCACCTGGGAGCTCCGGGGAAATGCAGATTCTTGGTCCCTGCCTAGGTCTGGGGTGGGGCCCTGGAATCTGCGTTTTATCCAGGTCTAGGTGATTCTGGTGCAGGTGGTCTGTAGCTGGTACCTTGAGAGACACTATCTTACCGTGGATCTAGTTGTAGCAGGTTCATCACTTTAAGAAACACCATTTACAACAGTCCAAATAAGGGACCTTTAGGAAAGTGAATGCAATGGAAAATTTACCTGCAGCGCCAATCTGGCCTTTGGGTGCTGTAGCCATCGGAGCAGGGGCGTCACTGGGTGTGGGGGAGCCAGGCTGCTCTCTGCAAGCATTGCTGATATTTTATACTTCTAGCTCTTTTCACACTAATGCTGAGTTCCTAAAGGCAGTGGATAAAGAGGCCATCACCAGGATGATTAACACTGCTCCTCTTCCTTTAGAAGTAGTCATGGAAACATGACATCGTGGGAAGAAGCACCTTCCCAGGATCCAAGTTTGCTGCATTATAAAGGGCGACAGTTAAAACCAGAAAGACCTGGCAATTAAGATCCATGGACAGTTTCCAGGCTTTAAAAAATGACACCAAGGTATATAATTGCATTAAATTATGCAATCTGGAAACCTGTTCCACAGCGGCCTAGATGGCTTATTTAAAGGTTAGGCCTCTCTGGGTGAGTTCAGGAGCATATTTAAAAGTGAGAAGGATTCTTGTCCAGGACACCTGAGGGCTTGAGTCCCAGCCCGGGTTGTGGGACTGAGCAAGGCTCTTGGGTGGTTCCCTCAATCTCACAGAAACTGGAGGAATTTATGCTAGGTTTGTGAGGCTCCTGGGGACCACATCATGCTCCTCGTTATCAGAATATGTGCTGTGACTCCGACAGTTGACTTGCATTATCACATTCATCGTCATTATTAGGGCATCATTATTCTTAGTGTAATAATAGCGATACCCTCTGGGTTCCTCTAGCAAAGCTTACACAGGACTTTCCCCTAGATTATATCTCTTAATAATAATAATGTCTGCCCTTCGTCGAGTGCCCACAATGAAATGGATGCTTTACATACATTACCCTTGACCCCCCCCCCCCCAAGAAATCAGTGCTTTTGTAGTTGGGGAAATAGAGGTTTAAAACCATGAGGAGAAATTCCTTTACATCATATAACCAGTAAGCAGCAGAGCTGGAATCAGAGATCACGTTGCACATTCTCCAGTCACATGCAGACTGTTTAGTAATTTATGGAAACTAGAAGTTCATTTTTGTTTAGATCCTGAAATACGTAAAATACAGCATTTTTATATTACTACTAAGTTTGATTAATTTATGAGAAAGTTTTCGTATCTATGTACATGGAGAAACCACCATGCAATGAATAGATAAAAGTTTGGGCTCTCCATATATTAATTTAAAAACTCCGATTCTACCACTTATTAATTCATTGATTTGGGGAGAGTTATTTAACCTGTTTGACCTCAGTTTCCAGATGTATTATCTTGGACACAGAGCGATGCCTATTTCTTACAGTTCTTAAGAGGATTAAATGACATAATACGCATAAAGTGTTTAGAAAAGTAATATAGGGAGGAGGCAAGAGAACTAAAATCTCAAATCAAGCTGTACTCAGAGACCGCACTGTGCTGACCAGCCCTGCAGCCTGCGGGACCAAGGGAGATTTCTGCTGAGATTGCTAATGACCCATTCCCCACTACCCAGAAGGGAGACAGGAAAACAGAGTCTTTAAGTAGCACCCTGCACAAAATAAAATCCTTCATTCCCTATGGCCAAAACCATGGAGAACCTGTGGGGTAAAGGCCGGGAGCTGCCAGCAGGCCTTTCACGGGACATACTCTTATCCTTCCTCCCTGTATATCCATATGAAAGGAAATGAGTAAACAAAGCCTCTAAACTGTAGCCACAGGAACTGAAGAATGGTATCTAAGCTGGATTCTCCACTGGCGGTGCCTCTCGGTGCCTTTGCTCTGTTTCCCTCGCTGTCCTCATTCTCTCTCTATCGTCTCTGTCCCTCCGCGTCTCTCTCAGGCTCGCTCACTCTCTGCCTCTGAGAGGAGACCACGCTCCGTCTAGGGAGTGTGACCCCTTCTCTAATAAACTTCCCTTTGACTCTAACTTTGGTGCGTGTGTCTTACACTCTGCCAAGAACCCTCTTCTCTCTCAGTGCAGGGCTGAGTCTCCGCCACCTCAGGGAAATTTGCCCTGTCCTGCATCAGAAGCATCAGGCAAGTGTAAAACACCCAGCAAATATTAGGCATTTTACTAATGAACTTGGCGATATGATGGCATTCGCCTGGGCAGGTCGGTTATGTACTTGGTTTGACCCTGTACCAGGGTATGTTTAAGTCCAGTGAAAAATACGTGCAAAAATTTCTTATTTAATAGAACCTAGATTTTGAGAGAGCCACAGACCTGCAGGGTCTCCCTTTTGATCTGGGCTCTCTTAAAACTGACAACCTTTAAACACCTACCTCTTCCTTGATAACCACGCACCGCGATAACCCAACCACGTGCTGTGATAACTGTGGGCTATGATAACCGTGGGCTGTGATAACCATGAACTGTGATAACTGTGAGCTGTGATAACCATGCACTATGACATGAAAAGTGCTTTTACATCTTTCGTGACATTGAGACCTCAGTGGAAATGAGATGTCCTAATAGCTGTTATGGGAACTATCTAGTTTGCAGCATAAATTGTGATCATGAGCCTTCCCTTGTACGAGTCCACAGTGTCCCCAACCCAGGGGGGTTGCGGGGGCGGGGGGGGGGCATGGACACCTGAGAGAGAAACAATGTCTGCAGGTCAGTTCCTAAGGTTTCCTCAGTCTCCACACGGCTGCTTAAATGTCTCCTGGGTCACCCTGACTAGCTGTAATATTCCTTTTAAGTAAAATAAGGATCCTATTTCTAGAAATCATGTAAGAAATATCTGAAATTATTTTCATAGACCTGTTACAGCTAATTATACCTATTGAGACTCAATTCTTTATTCCTCAAAATCTACTATAATATAATCAGTGGTAGCAACTCTTCCATTGTTCTTTTAAAGCAAAATTAGCATGCACTGGAAGTAAATTTTCTACGTGAATCTTCTACCAGTTATGGGGCATCACTGATAAAGACCTCTGTTCCAAATGCTATCTATTTTCTTCGTAAGTCACAATTGGATATGATGCAGAATGGGGCAAATTCCCCCCAGGTAGGGACTCAAGTGAGAGAGAGAGAGGGGGAGAGAGGGAGAGAGGGAGAGAGTTAGTTTATCAGAGAAGGGATAATTCTCCACAGAAGGTGGAGTGGTCTCCTCTCAAAGACAGAATGAGAGAGATACTAAGTGTTCAAGGTGAGTCTTAGTTTCTCTGAACTACTGCTGAAAGTTTCTGTGTTCCTTGGGGTTTGCAGCCTTAAAGACATGTTAGTAATCTCAGGCTTTGTTCTGTAGACCTCCCATGGTCTGGCCGTAGGGAATGCGTGGTTGGGTTTATCTTGTGTAGTCTACGATTTAGATTTAAAGACTTCATTTTCCTGTTTTCCTTTCATGGTATGGGTACACGGCGTTACAGGTATGGGTAAACGGTCGTTATTCATCTCTGCGGGAATCTTCCTTTGTCCTTGTAGGTTCCCCATGGACCGGCAGCATGTTGCAGCCTCCGAATACAACTTGCTTTACTACTTAGTCCATTTCTGTAATTCTAATGCGTCTTCCCGATGTCAGAAACACAGTGTCAATCAACAGCGTCCAAGTCGTTTTCCTAGATTCGCTCCGACCTCGCAGGCCGCACTGCCGGTCGCCTGGTGCCCTCGCTCTGAGATGCCTCAGGTGGCTGGCTGGACGCGTTCATCAGGATTTCCCTCTGGGCTCGCCGCCAGCCCTGGACCTCGTGGCCAAGCAGCACTCTGCATTCTGCCCTAACCATATGGAAGACTCTCGTTAGAGTATTTTAGCGTAGTGATAGCCGTAATCCAAAGCACACACGAATCGTTGTTTGTGGCATTGCGTCCAGATCTCTAGTTCGCCTCTCAGTGCTATTATGTTTAGACTTAAAGTTTTTAATACCGGGTAATATATCTGCCTCCTTACTGAATTCAAAACCAAACTCAAGTGTACCCATTTTTATTAAGATATATACAAACAACCATTTTTTAGTAACTAACAACACAATTCAAACCAGTGTGGGCTTCATAAAGTAGAATTATCAAACCTGTTCTACAAACTGAAATTTTGTTTTCAGACCCAAATTTTAAAAATTATCTCTCAACTCTATGTCAGAGATTATCCCGCCTTTTACCATTTATCATAATACTCATGGAATGGAAGAACTAAAGCAAGCGTAGTTTGTTTTTTCCCCATCTTTACTTTTTCACCTGTATTTTCCCCCATTAGGATTTGCTCAAGAGGTAACATAAAGAGTTGAGAGCGATTTTTGCCTTTAAACTCATTAATACTTTACCTTAGCCCCTTGGGACAACAGATATGCCCATTAGTTGAAGAGTCAATAAAGCTCCATCAACAGGAGGAAGGAGTCAAGCGAGGACTTCCAGCAGCCAGGAGCTCGCAGGAACCAGAGATCACAGGATCAGAAGGTCCGCCTTTCTTGTCTGCTGTAACTGGAGGTCATTCCACTGGGCGGCAGAGCCCCATTCTGTGGTGTGGAGAGCCTCGTGCTATGAGAACACCTTCTGTAAGGTTTGGGTCAATTACAGTTCCATTCAGCATCCCTCACTTATCCGGAGACTCCCACTGTAATAAAATCAGTAATCTGTTGTTCAAGGATGTATATTTAACCAAGAAAAAAGTGGTGGTTGTGTTTTGTTAAAAATGTGTGTTGTGCGTGGGACCAGGACATCAGGCTGGAGTTGGAGAGTGTCGTCTCCTCCTCCGTCACAGACGTTTAACAAATCTGTGTGTTGGATCCTTGACCTTTATAAGTGATCAGCTGTGTGGAGACTAAAACTTTATAAATAAAATGACAGAATTGTTGAGACAAGAGATGTAATTGCCTATCTTACATTAAAATAATGCAATCATTCAAACATTAAAATGGGTAAGGAGAGTTTTAATGTCCTTAGAAAATGTCTGATGTAATATTAAGTATTAAAAATTGCATAGAAAAATATATGGGCAGAGAGCCAAAAAACTAGAGGAAAATGTTCCAAGACGGTAACTCCTTCACTTAACAAATATTTGAGTGACCGTTATGCATGAGATGCTGTCGCAGATGCTGACCTACGGTGGTGAGCCAGATAAGGAAGGTCCCCGCCTCAGGGAGCGTACACGCCACTGGAGGGGAGGGATAGAATGAACACACCCGTTTTATTTCAATAGCACCTCTGTTGAGGTATAATTCACATACCGTATGAGTCACCCATTTAATGGAGTTGTGCAACGATCACCACAGTCAGTTTTACAACATTTTCGTCACCTTCAAAGCAAGCCTCACGTCCATCATCAGTCACTTCCTACTCCCTCTTCTCTCTCTAGCCTTTAGCAATCACAGATTTTTCTGTCTCTACAGTTTGTCTATTCCAGATATTTCATATAAATGGAGTCACACAATTCGTAGCCTTATGTCCGACTTCGTTTATTTAGTAAAGCCCTTTCAGAATCCAGCCGTATTGTAGCGTGTGGTGTCAGTACTCCATTTCTTTTCTTATTTTTCTGAATAATTTTCCACTGTATACATATACCATATCATATATATCCACCAGTTGATCATTCGGGTTTTCGCTACCTTTTACTATTATGAATGAATGCCAATGTGAGCATCGATGTACAAGTTTTCGCGAAGACACATATTTTCATTTCTCGTGTGCATTCGATGGGAGTGAAATTGTTGGGTCCTGTGGTAACTATGTTTAATCATTTGCGGAACTGCCAGACTCCTTTCCAAAGCGATTGCACCGTTTTGTCGTCTCGCCAGCAACGTTCGAGCGTTCTGATTTCTCCACACCATTATCATTGTCGACTCGCGTTACCCTTTGTCTTTCAGAGCCATTTGAGTGGGTGTGAAGAGGCAACAGGGAAGGCCACTAGATGCTGCCTGTGTAGTTGGCCAGATGCCCACCAGCTGAGAAGAGTTTTAGCATCAGTTTCAGAAAAGAATTCCACCGTCAGTGCCAAGATGGAGAGTTTCTTGGACGTAGTAATTGTTTCTCATCAAGTATGGGAAGTTTTCAGCCGTTCTTTCTTTTGACTGTTTTTTTTCCACTCCTGTCTCTCCTCTGTGGCACCCCCATTACACGTATGCCGGGTCACTTACCGGTGGCTCACATTTCTCTAAGGTTCCGTTCCGTTTTCTTCACTCTTGCTTGCTCTCTGTTCTTCGGTTGATGCATGATGATGATCTCTGTTGATGCATCTTTGAGTTTGCTGATTCTTTTCCTGCCCATTCATATCTACTGTTGAGGGTCTCTAGTGAACTTTCTGCTTTATTTCTTGTGCTTTTCAAGACCAGAATTTCATTTTTAAAAAACATTTCTCGATATCGATGTTCCCTATTTGATGAGATATTGTCACCGTGCTTTACTTCTTTGAACATCACCTCCATAAGGTCATGGCCAGTCCTTGGAAACCCTGTGCCCCCCCTCCCCCATTACATCCTGCGCTCCTCCCAAACGTCCCACTCTCCTTGCTTCAGGATGCTCCTTCTCTTGCTTTCCTTTATAATTTTACCGTCTCTGCACATTAATTTTAAATTTTATTTTATACGTTCATAAAAGCCCATAAGACTTTAAATTATCTTTCAGTAGACCTTTAGTTAAAAACTCTACATTTCAATATGTACCCCTTTTATTCTCTCTTTAGTTCTAAATATACGTTGTGTTTTATTTATTCACTCGTGTCATTTACCTTAAATATTCAAAATTTATGAAGTTGTTTTGAAAAAAATTGGGTTTTTTTCTTTTTTAATTGTATCATAGGTCAAAATACTACCATCTCTATGATATCAGTTATTAGATTTTCTCTGAGGCTATTTGTAGCATAACAATATGGTCAGTTTTTATAATTTTCCACATATTTGAAAAAAAAAATCTGTGCTTTAGTTATAGGGTACAGGATCCTATATGTGTCCATTATATAAACCTATTACTAATTGTGTTCCATTCTGATCTTTATAATCTTTCCAGTGTTTTGGACTGCCTGATAGACCAATCAATGAGAGTTGTGTTAACATCTCTCTCTATGATTTCGAATTTCAGTATCTCCTTATACTTTGTTCATTTCCACTTTGTATGTTTTTGGGTTGTGGTATTTACATGTATATAAGATCAGAATTGTTAGTTTCCTGCAAACTTCCTACAGAACTGATCTTTTATCAATATGTATGGACCTTCTTTATCTTTATTCCTAATAATGCTTTCTACCTTAAGGTCGGTGGTACTTTTCTTTAGCTTGTTGTATTAGAGTTCTCCAGAGAAAGAACTAGCAGGAGATAGTGATTTATATGGAGAAGGGTGGGAGAGGAAGAGATTTTAAGGAATTGACTCATGCTATTGTGGAGGCTCGATGAGTCCAAAGTCTGCTGAGTAGGCTGGAGAACCAGGAAGGGTTGCAGTTCATGTCCAAAGGCAGTATGCTAGCAAAATTACCTCTTCTGGGATGTCAGCCTTTTTTCTGTTCAGGCCTTCAACTGATTGGACGAGGCCCACCCACATTATGGAGTGTAGTCTGCTTTACTCAACGCGTACTGACTTAACTGTTAATCTCATGTTTTAAAAAAAAAAAAGCATCCAGAATAGTGTTTGGCAAAATGTCGGGGTACTGTGGCCTAGCCATGTTGAAAAAAAATTAACTATCACGCTTGTTATTTCATTTTCCATCTTTTTATGTTTAGCCTTTCTCTTTTATGCTTAAGTAAGTTTCAATTAATTAGAATAAACTTAGAGTTTGTTGTTGTTTTTTAGCTGATCTTACAATCTCTGTTTTTTAACTGGTCTGTTGATTCCATTTTCCTTAATCGTGATCATATGTGGAATTTGTTTTTTCTACGATTTTATTTTTTATTTTTTTATTTTTTCTGATTCTGTCTTTCTTTTTTCCCGGCTCCTAATAAATTGATTCTAAGGTAAATAAATACATATCTGATTTCTTCTTCTTCTGGTTTGAAAGGTATACGTTCTCTTTCTTTTACTTACTAATCATCTTTGAAATGTTAACAGGTATACTTGATTTAACAAAGTCTGAAACAGCGCCGCTCAAGCCGGGACCACAGATTGGTGCCTGTCCAAGAACTTTTCTGTACCAGTTCACAGTGAGATTAGTACAGAGATTGAGTTTCCACAGCACGTAAGGACAGAAAGCGAGACCTCGGATACATATGAGAAGGGAAGTGGGAACTCAAGCTTTTAGGTACCAAAATGAGCACGTTCCGAGGCAGCCACGCCAGCAACCGCAGCTCCGGGTTTTAATTTCTTCCTTGTGTTTTCCCACTGGAGATTCCCCTTCTTTCTTCGCCAGTTCAGCTGTATATTTGAGGGAATGTGGATTGTATTATATCAGCACATCTAGGCTTCTATAGTGTGAGAAGCTTTAGTCTATCCAGGCCTCGATGTTATATTATTGGAAATGGAAGTCTCTCACATTGCCTCTTTATCATCAGGGAAAAATTTAATATATTTAATTTGAAAGAAACAAAAGCGCTCACCTTTATTGAAGGCCGGGGTTTCCTCCCCAGGGTATAAACCTGCCCCCTCCAGGCCTGGCCTTGTCATTTTGGTGGCCCAGCAGATGCACCCCTTTCCATATCAGAGGAAAGTTCCCGCCTTATAACTCTTGGCAGGAAACAAAGACTATCTCTTATGATAATATTATGAACTCCTGTTCCTGCCTTCCTTACAGCTGAGCCACAGGCAGGAGATTTCAGCTCTGTCAGACTTCCGCGTTGTACACGTTGACACAGGAGCTAGTGACATAGGCAAGGGATGGCAAGTTTGCTTTCTGGAGAAGTGACAGGATCCCAGTTTGCCAGATTGACTTCCTGGTACAACTGAGCAGAAGCAGGGCTGTTGCCAGTCACGGCATCCCAGAATACCTCGCAGCGGTGGCAGTATTAGGTGTTGGTGTTGTTCTAGGAAGCTCAAGGTCAAAGCTTCCAACTTCCCCACCCCCAAATTGTGAGCCTGCAAAAGCTTTCTCTACTTAAATCAGCTGATCTCTGCAGCTTGCTCCTGAGAGCCAAGAACCCAAGTGTTACATTTATCCACGTTAAACTTTCCATTTCTACTGAACCAGTAAGTCCATGTGTTACCGCAGAAGGAGGTCCCAGGCAGGTTGCTCACAATTTTACACGCAATACTGAGTGAGTGCCCTTGACCCCACTTTTCCAAGCCTTCAAATGTGTCTTTTCTTAGTATCCAGATAAAAGCCATATCACCCATTTGTCATGACTACAGAATATCCAGCCCCCTCCTAGGTTTTTCTGAGAATTCTTGGGGACCTTTGAACACCTCTTGCTTGTCACCTCTTACCTCATGCTCTGCTGTGTGCCTCCCAGATACAATCCGAGGGACTTCCATGGCTGCCGTCAGCCCAGCACAGCTCAGCCACAGGGCTTGCTCCCCAACGTGACCTTGAGTTAGACTTGAGCTTGTATGAAGGAGACCACAGTGCAGAAAAGACAAATTTCAGCTGTGGTCTTAAAGGTCATCGGTACTGCCTGGCCCCGGAGAACCCATCACCTCAGAGGGCACTGCTGGGCGTGAATGTGGAAACTCACTTCCGTTCATGAGTAACCTGAGGTCTGTACGTTACTGTGTGAAGAAATGAGTCGGGGGGAAGTCAGGCTGAGACCGCACTAGCCTCCCTGGCTCCACAGAGCCACTCAGATGGTACTGCGGATGTGCTGTGATAGGAAGGAACCTGGCGGCACATCGCTGCGGGCCCGAGATCTCCATTTTAATGAATCCCACCTCACTCGTTTTCCTTAGGAAGTGGAATTAGCATTCCAACTAGAAATGCTACATTGTTAATAGCCTCCCTAGAGCTTCAGTTCTTGCTATGGCACCTTCAAAGATTAATCTTGATTTAGGCGGAATAAAATATCACAGTGGGCTCCCGAGCTCTTTAAATGTTCTTCAAAATTAGGAACATCTTTTCCCTCAAACTCTGAGACGAGTTCACAGACAAAGGCAATTAAGAGCCAATTAATTATTATCAGAGGCAATGCTATAATTTTTAAAAATCATAATGATGTAATAATTTATAACATTTGCTTACTTGTATTTAGATGTTTGATGTTTTATGAATTTTGAAAATGATACTGATTTTACTTTTCTTGACATAAATGCACAATTCTGTCTCCCAATCTTTTAGTACAGGCTGCTTTAGTATATTTCATTTTAAGAAAAATTTTACTTATCTTTTAGTATTACAAAATCCTCAAAATTATCTATATTAAATAAATTAATCAGGGATAAATTATTTAAATTTTTGAATGTTTAAAAATTGATATATATATATATATATATATATATATATATATATGGCTGAGGACAGTGGATTTGCTAGTAACATAGATCACGGAAATGTTTAAAATCATCCATACCCCCCACACACACATTTATCATGAATTTTTTATTTATAATCAGAGATTTTTATTATTTCCCTTCATTTTAAAATTATCTCTTCACTGTAAAGACTGTTTTACAACTTGGAACCTGAGCTTTTGGGAGACCGTTTGGGAAGTAAATAAACCTGTGCTGCAACTGGGCAATATTCTAAATATTACAACTATTTTGAAAATAGTTAAAATAAATTGGCTCAAAGCAACATGCCGAATTTTCATTAAACTACCTCTTTAGATCACAGATTCAATTATTCAGGGAATAATCCTTCATCGCTTTGTTCCCATCAGCCATTCATTCTTTTGTGTTCTTTCTTAAAAAGGCCACCAGGCATTTGAAAGCCAGGATGGCGATGCAGCCCCCACTGGCACCCCGCTCGGCTCAAGTTCCCGGGTCCTGGAGATATGTGAGAAGCCCTGTTCACGAAATTGCTTAAACAATCTCATTAAGTCTCGACTCAGATATTATTTTGTTTCCAATCAATATTGAGTTGAAGCAAGCTTCACTTATCTCTGAGAGACAAGTTACATGTTTTAAGCCGATAGTCAAACCTTTAAATATGCCCGTTTGATTCTCCACTGGCCAGATGTTCCTTGTAGCAGTGGTACAGGTAAACGTGGTTTCCCGTGAGAACACATGACTATCCGCTGTCTTCATCCAAGTGTTTCAATCATTATAATGTCCCAGGTTCTGCCTCTGGCATCCTCAGCATGGCCATTCCTTCCCTGGGCTTCAGTGTCGAACTTAACTAGAAACATTTTAATTTATTAATGTTATAAAAATATCAAGAGGCCACGATTGTTTTCAAACCTAAATTGAGTTTTACTGTAGATAATCAGCATCAAATAACTCTTGGAGATAGAGACCCCCTTCCCCAGGGGTATTTTGTGCGTTGTGGATTCACACTGACTTATTTTTCAGATGTGATTTGTCCTTATAAGTATTTTGATTTGGAAATCTTGTGAGTGATGACATATCTGACAGCGTCTCTTAAATAGCAAGTAACTTCTTGATTTTGTTCGTTTTTCACATTTCTTCATTTGTATTAATAGGTGCTTAAAGACACATTTACTCAGATGCGTTCCTTTGCAATGCCATAAACATAGTACACCAGAAAACCTGTTTCTGTGGCAAATAGTGATCAGCCATCCCGCCTAGTGCTTACGTTGTCGTCTGGCTGAGAGTTTTATAAATTAGAAGTGGCGTGAAATTTTCTTTGGGTGGCTACATACCATCAAAGAAGTTGGTGCTCGCGTGTATTAACAGTTCCTGGTGTATAACTTAGAGCTAATTAGAAGGTATTTTGGGTCTTGGGAACATTCAGTCCATTGTATTTTGTCATGATGTTGAGAGGCACGTTTCTGGTCATCTTAAAAGATTGAATAGCATTTCATTTAAAAATGATTAAAAGAGAAAAAATAAAACCCAGTCAGATAACGCCGCGGGCATCAGTGCGCCAACCTGCAGGTACCGATACCTGCCCTTTCGCTCAGCTCCCCGTCTTGACCGATGAGGGCAACAGGCAGTGTGGATGATCCCTGAGCCAGAAATGATTCAGAAATCACACCTTCCGTTTTGGAGTGAACTATGAGAGCGTCCTCTGGCCTTCCCTGGGTCCTCTTCCGTCCACATGGCTGCACGGTCTTGGGCAAGTCCCTGAACCTGACAAATTGCATCATGCCAAACTCCCTGTTGTGACTTCAGGCCCTGGCTCTTCTAGATCAGAAAGGATTCTGATCTGTATCGTGAGATCTGAGCTCATGAACCTTCCTTGGGACCGATGTCCATTTAAAGTGTCTTGATGCTTCTACCTTAGCTACTGCTGACTGAGGGCAAGAACTCAGCTCTGTGCAAAGCACTGGGTTGTGGCAATATTAATAATATTTTCTTTTATTGTTTTATGGGCCAATATTAACATGGAGTTAGGGGTTTCACAGTTTTCTTCTTTCTTATCCCTGATATCATGTACCAGGCTCACATACCAGGCATGTGTCAGCAAGGCAAAACAGATATAAATCCCAGCTCTTGTGGACTTTGCATTCTCTTGGGGATAGAGGGGAGGAGTAGCCCGTAAACAACAAGCGCCCTAAATAAGTGAATTACACAGTATATGAGGAAGTAATAAGTGCTAGGGAGAAAATTAACAGTGGGAGCACAATGTAGGAAGGGGTTTGGCCGCAACTGAAAAGGTGACGTTTGTGTAAAGAGGTGAGGAGGGGGGAGGGAGTAAGCCACGTACGTGTCTGTGAGAAGACCATTCCAGGCGGAAGAAACACTAGATGCCGGGTATGAGATGGAAGTGTGCTTGACTTATTCGAGAAGCAGCGAGGCCTGGCAGCTTCAAGGAACAGCAGGGAGGCCAGGGTGGATGGAGCGGGGAGAGGCAGGAAGAGAAGAGCAGAAGGTAAGGCCAGGTCCCTACTGCAGTGTCAAGGGGAAGGCTAACTGTGGCTTGGCAGAGGGGCTGGTGACGGGGTCGGACTTTAGATGTGTTTTGGAGACAGAGCCAGCTTAGTGACAGATTAGATATGGGGCATGAGAAAGAGAAAGGAGTCAAGAATGACCACAGGAAGAGTAGATTTTGAGGGCAAGATCGGGTGTTCAGCTAGTCTACCAAATTTAGAATGTGTTAAATTTGAGATCCCTCTTAGATATATAAGTAGATGTCCCACTGGCATAATTTAACTTCTCCTTCCAGTCTTGGGGTTGGCTTGGTCTGGGCTAGACATGCACAAGGGCTCAGAACCTTCCGGAATTTCCTTGCTATCGCACACACATGATAAGCCGAAAGTTAGGCCCAGTTCCTAGAGCATTAGCTATCACCCCAACCCTTAATTTTCAATACAAACACCTACCAGAATGCTAGATAGTGAGTGTAACATTTCTAGAACCTTGAATCTCTGATTCGTTTTTTTAAGAAGTGAAAATTAACTCTTCAAAATGTCAGCGCTTCACCTGCCGTTAACTACGGACCCCCTGTATCGGCGCTGGGAGAGCGCCACCAGAGCGTCCTCCTCGCTGGGGTCCAGGCGGCACCTTCTCAGCACCGTCTGGGTGCGCTGTGCAGGTGGCTGGGAGCCTCGGCGGACCGGCTCGCGGCTCTGTGCGTGCGTCGCTAGGCCCTGGTTAAGATAAAGCTGCTTCTCCCAGGCGCATTCGGGTTATTTGGCAAGTGTTCTTCAACCTCAGAATAATTTTAATGTGGAAATCAGTGAAAACTTACTGCAAATCCTGCCTGGTTTATTTGTTGTTGAGTTATTGATATCCCCTCCATATGATTATGTTAAATAATGCCCGTTATAAACATACATTTAGAGGAAACTTACACATCATCAAGGAGTAAAAGGTTTCGCATCTGCATCTAAAAACTTGTGTTAGGAAAGCAAATACCCCTTAGTGTTCACAAATTAGAGGTGCTGTGAATGTTCTAGAAATAAATATCTGCGTAATATTTACCTCTTTCTCAGTTCTCTGCATTTTCAAAGTTTTATGCCAACCCTCTTTGTCCGGTGGTATGTGAATCAGATAGCTCTGTGGCTGCTCCAGGCTTTCATCCAGTCAAAGAAATGTAACCAAAGCTCTTATTTTTCATCTCCTAAATTTGTACCTCCTAGAAATAAATCTTGTGCTGGCAAGTGTGTAATGAAGCTGGTGCTCATACCCTGCTTGTGAAAACTAGTGGGCCCCTTTGGAGAGTATCTGACAGCATGTTACAAGAGCCATATTCTGGTTAATGACCCTGACTCGGGCAGTCTATTCCTAAGAATCCATCCTAAAGAAATCCTCCGAAACATGATAAATGTTGTATATATAAAATTATTTGTAACTCTTAGAAATGACAAGCAATCTAAAAGTGTATCAACATGGGCATTATTAGGTAAATTATATTATACTCCTTCAGTGGAATATTTTATGGTCACTCGAAATTATAATAAATACAGATTAGCAATGTGGGAGAAGATGTGGGCTATCGTGGTTGGAAGTCAAGCAGCACAAAGACAGTAAGCTCGCTGGGGCTACAAAGTCATCCTTCTGAGCAAAAGATCGCAGAATGCGAGAATCGTCCCTTCCAGATTTCTCGGAGACCTCCAGCTGTCTCAATTAAATATTCCCGTATTAACCGATCACCCTGAAACTTACTGATTTAAAAATGAGAACCACTTTCATGGCTCATGGTTTTGCACGTCAGCCACCGAGGCCGGGGGCCACTGGCAATCCCTCTGCAGGTCTTAACTGGGCTCTCTCAGCATCCCTGGTCAGCTGCAGGTCAGGGAGGCAGCTTTGCAGGTCCCCGGGGCTATCTCCCATTTCAGACCTTGGCTGGGATAATTGGACCAGTTCTGCGCCTCACGACCTCCTCTTCCTTAGCAGGCCAGCCCGGGCCGGTTTTCGTAGATGGAGATCCAAGCGGGAGGATGGAAGTGTGCAAAGCCGATTGAATCCTTGGCCCGGCACGGGTCCAGCATCACTCCCATCACATCCTGTTGGCCAGAGCCATTCACAAGGCAGCCCAGATTCAAGGGTGGGAAATAGACGTGACCTCTCGTTGGGAGAAGCTGTGAGGCCACATTGTCAGAGATGAGGCTGCGGAGAGGAAAATAACTGCAGCCATTTTTGCAAACAGTCTGTGCCACCGGCTCACGGAATTGTTGAGGTTCCTTCTCGAGAGAGCTCACATATTTCAAGCCTAGTGCTTTACCCCAGGCTGAGATCCAGCCCCAACACTCCAGGGTATACCACTTAGGGTCGGCCAGGGTGCCCGTTCTCACTGCTTGGTCTCATGCCAGCCCGGCACGTGAGAGTTTTGAATTAACCCCTGACTTATCCTTCTCTGAGTGGGGGACCCCCAAAATACACGGACATGTACAACCTCCCTGGAGTTATCACTGTCCTAATACGCAGTTTAGAGAAGGAGAACTAAGTTGTACCTTCAGGGCTTAATTATAGTATCTGGGACCCTTATTTCTAGATCAAAATTTTATTTTCTCTTTAATATAAAGGCAAGGAAGTTGGGTGGATGAGAATAGAAAGATCTAAATATTTCCAAACAGCACTAATTCTGGTTAATGTATTATTTCATGTCGAAGACAGGAAAATGAGCGGACCGGCACAATAATGGCATTATTGGTATTATCTCTCTCTTTTGGAGAGTGACCGATATGGGATTGAATAGAGAGCCTTAAGCTCCTATTTTGTGGTTACAAAAAGCACATACTTTTTCCCTTTGAATCTCAATGTTGTCTCTCCTTACTGAAGAAAACCTGAAATAGTTTATCAGGAAACCCAAAAGCCAATTTTTAAGAGTATTTCAGTTGCTTTCAGGTTTGAATTTATGTATTCGCCTGTAAACCCAATGTTATTTTGTATCTGCAGCATTTTAAGCTGAATGTCACTTGCTGCGGATGGCGTACGATGCTTTCTGGGTGTCCGAGTCGTCCATTCATTAGTAGAATCGAGTGATAGATGCAGTATCCTGAGTAGAGCGGGGCAATTTTTTACCTGCTTTAAACCCATAAGGCAAAGTGCTACTTAGTCAGTTGGTGACGGAAGACGTATCAATTTGCATCAAGCCTTTGACCTGTAGGCGCTGAAAGTGTGGGCGCAACATTGCCAGGAAAGCATCGTTCGCTTCCTTTGTCCCCTGGAACGCTGAGCTCGTGTCTCTGCTCTCCTGCAGTGTGATAATGCATCAGCCCAGCCAAGGTCTTCCGACAGCCGCGCACGCCGTCCTCACCTCTCGGGGTGAGAGAGGCCGCGTTTGGCAGGCGGTTCGCCTTCGAAAGCAGCAGCATGGTCCATCAGAAAGTACGTCAGGTGTTGGAGAAAACACATTGCTTCATAGTAGGACTCTTTCTTTGGTTTTAATTGATTTCACTGGCTTCTAATCAAAGGAACTTTAAAAAGCACTGGCCCCTAGTTCCCGAAGATTCTGGCTTGCCGGGTCCTGGGGGGCCTGGAAATCTGTATTTTCAGGCTGTAGTGGCGATTCTGACATGTGGCAAGGGTCAAGATCTGTTGTAACGTTCCCAGGAAGAAAGGCCTGCCAGTTCCTTTAAGAGGATTCCGCCTTTTCTCTCCTCCGCCAATGTAAAATGCTGGAAAACTTCCTGGGGCCCTCAGTACCTGAAATAATAAACTCAGTAAGCAATAGCCGTGGTTGTCAATTGGTGGGTGGGTGCACCCAGGTGATGATGCTGTCTTGCTCCGAAACTAGGGACGTTTTAAGTTTGTGCTTCACGATTACCGTTAACAACAGCAATAACAAAACAAAATGAGTAGGTTAACTAAAAGTTTTTAACTGTATAGGAGATGCAGCTTTAATTAAAAAAAGGTAGAAAGCCCCAGGAGTTGCCTGGCTGCTGCAGGTGCCCCCGCCTCTCCCCACATACACCCCCACACCCCCAGGCCCCGCCACATACACCCACAGGGTGCTCGGGGCCAGATCCCTGACGGTCAGACGAGAGCACCTGCTCTGTTGTGAGCCCGAGCAGAGCGGACCCGAAGGTTCGCCATCCCTGACCATCCCCGCATTTCGAGACTAGTTTGGGAGCTGTTGTCATTCAAGGGATTACTTCGAGGAGGATCTCTTTTCCAAGTAAACACAGCCACTGGGCTGGTCCATGAATGGGTTTGGCAGGTCTTTGGCCGAGGATACGCCGGGGTACAATAATTTAAGGACCCTCAAAGCATTTTTAGGGTCTTGAGTTATTAGCTATGCTCTCAGCAAATGACGAAAACCCTGAAGCAGTCGAGTGTGTTACCCGCACAGAGGGGAGACCCGAGGCCGCTCGTTCCTCCTCGCTCGTCCTCCTTACCTGAGCTTCTTGTGCTGTAGCAAGATGTGGGCGGCAGTTCTGGACATCCTACCAAGGCAGACCCTACAGAGGCCTCTCCACGCCCTGCCTCGGCCTTAGAGAAGGGGGCCTTTCCCAGGAGCCCCCAGCAGGCTTCCCCTGTAGTCTCCTTGTCCAGACTCAGGTCAGTGCCTCGGCTGGACCCCTGGTGCTCTAGTGGGCTCGGCCCCCCGCCCCAGGCCAGCCCTGTGGGGGAGGGACTCATACCTAAACAGAACTGGGCTCTGTTAGGGAGGGGAAGATGAGAGATGGGTTTTTTATGGTCACAGAGTTGTCCGCTACGTGCTGGATTTCATATTTTTTGTGTGTGAAAAATTGCTCGAAGTTGAGTTTTCCCACAGAACTGTGTATGCAGAGTAACTAGACTTAAACTGGATTTCATGATAATTCTTGCTCCATCAAAGGATTCACGGGTTTTGTTCCTTTTAAGTCTTGTCACGCCCACCTCACACAGCCGAAAAGCAACTCTAAAGACATTTAGCCCAGTCGCATTGTATTTACACCAGCTCCCGGGATCAATCCCCAAAATAAGTTTCGGCCCGCTCCGAGAAAGTAAGCCGTGCTGGCCCCGTCCTCAAGTGTCCCCACGTGTAGCCTCGGTAAGTATTAAGATTCGCTGGACTGAACTTGATGAACCAGTGTGGCTTGAGCCCCAGTGAGCATTTTCCAGGAGACTCGTGTTTGTCTGTTTGGACCCTGGGAAACGCTGCTGTCTTCCGAGGAGCGCGCGAGGCTCCGACTGTGAGGATTCGGTTGAGAGAAAAACTCCACTTCCACAAGACCGAAATGTCTAGCGGGAAAATCAGCTCTCTGTTTGAAGAGTTTGCAAACCCCCAGAGAGCTTTCGCATCTCAGGGGTGAAAGGAGACTCTGCGGGGTGCCCCACCCCATCAGTCACAGCCCTGTGTCCTGTTTCGTTTTTTTATTTTGCAGAGCAAAATTACCCAACCAAATTTCACCCCATGGGGGACCCATCTGATATTTTTCTGAATTTTGGACCAAGAAAAATCAGTATAAAGATAAGCATCATACTCGATTCACAGCCAAAATCCGTATCCCAGAGGCAGAAAGCGGAGGGAGCCGGTGTTTTCTCTCCTCACGTCCCCTCAGGCCAGGAGCCAGCAGGACATCGCGTCCCCCCGCCCCTGCCCTGTTTCCTGCCTGCCACCGAGCTGAGCAGGAATGGTTTCTCCCCTGCTCGTCAGAAGAAACAGGACCCCAAGCCCTTTACGTACTGAGCCTTTCCCAACGCCTGGCCTTGCCGGCCGGGTGACCGTCCACACCTCCGCTCTGCTGCTGCCCTTTGCACCCCTCCCAGATTCCGCCCCCAACCTGACCGCGCCATTGACCTTTGAGATTTTGACCCCAGGTTCTGCCACGAGCTCCTAGAGTCACCGCCAGGCCCTTTGACAGGCAGGGAATTTTCACGGGCTCCCGTGTCAGCCTCTCTGCCGTGTTTGATGAGCAGTTAGCATGACCAATGCACCACGAGACAGATGCAGCATGAGAAAGACATGGTCCCAGCCTTGCGGTCCTGGGGCCCTGGAGCGGCACCGTTGGGTGAAGGTGGTAGATGTCCCTGGAGGGCAGTTCGACCTCAGCCTCCCGGGTAGCTGTCGCTGCCAGGGTGAAGGCCTTGCGGAGGGACTGAAGGCAGAAGGCAGGAAGGGTGGTATGGAGAGAGAGGCAGGCCCCGGGGGCGAGAAGGCCCAAGCACGGAACAGAAGGACGGTGTGCCTGGTTTCCACAGGAAGCCGTGCCCCAGAATCTGGGCTCCTGGGCCACGCCCGGGCGTGCGCTTGGGGCCACCTCTCTTGCCAGGCTCCAGCCTTCCTCCCTCCTTAGCCGTGGCCGTGAGGTGTTGCCTGGGCTCTAAAGAAGTTTTCTTCCTCCCTTTACCATATGCACTGCCTCCTCCTCCTCCTGAGGTCCGGAAAGGGTTCGGGGCAGCACCTCGGCGGACTCTGCTGATTGTCACAGCCTCAGCTTTCCAGCCTCCTTCCCTCCCTCCGTCCCTCTTCTGCTTTCCCGCATGGCTTGTGGGGTGGCCTCTGAGTCCTGGGTTGGGCAGATCTAAAAATGCAACCTCGTGCGCCACATCCAGGCTGCGGAACTTCACTCTCTGGCCCAAGAAGGCTATTTAGGCGCCTCACTCCCCACTGCCGCTGAAAGACGTAAAAATAAGGCCTGCCTCAGAGGTTTATTACACAAATTCAAGGGGATAATATAGGAGAGAACTTCACAAACCATAATGGACTGATCCGTTATCTTCCTAAAGGAAATCGTTATATAGCTATCGCTGACGATCCAGAGCCTCTCATTCAGCTTGGCGCATCAGCATGTCCGTCAACACAAGGTCCCAGGAATGATCTCCTTCCGCTCGATGCTGACAAAGTGAGTTCGGCTTTAAGGCGAGCTCATGCTCGAATTTCAGTCGGTAAAAAGAACGTCGCGTTCTCCTGTCCAGTCCCGTGCTCCGGCCGCCAGAGTCTCCCTGGAGGCGGCCGCGTTGTCATCGTTCCGGACGTCACCCCAGCGACGCCTCGTGCGTGTACGAGAAAGCGCCGGCCATCCCTCCTCCCGCCCTTTACGCGGACGGCTGCTCACTGTACACACTGCGCCTCGAAGGATCCCACTTCTTCCCAAGTCGTTTTATCTTCGCCCATCCGGCGAAATGGGATTTTGTTGTAGTTTAAATTTGTGTTTTACTGTGAGTGAGGTTAAGCACAAGTTCCTGTGTAAAAGCCGTGCGAATTTCCTTTCTTGTGAAATGTGTTTTCGTGTCGTGCCCAGTTTTTTTGTTTTTGTTTTTGTTTTTTGTTTTGACTCGACCTTATACTTATTGATTTGTAGGAGCTCTTTACCAGGGAGGCAAGCCCTCTGTGATATCCGTTGCCACTGTTTTTGTAGTTGATTGTTTACCTTTTGGTTCTCTTCCTGTCGGTAGTGTCCGTAAAGATTGATTTGAGGTAACTTTCTGTCATATACATTGGTAAGAAAGAATGAACACAAAGACCTCTTCAGCCCTGAGGTGCGCCTTTCAGGGGCTCTGTCGCGAGCCTTTATTCTCTCTCTATTGCCTGTCATTATCCTCGGACCACCCCCTCAACCAAAAACATAAAACATAAAGGGGTCGTAGGGACTGGAGGCTTTGAAGAGGGTGGTCCATAGAAGCCGGGGACATTCCACACTTTGACTCTGGGGGCAGATCGAGAATGCAGATGAGATCTGACCGGGAGGGTCTGCCCAGGAGCACAGGCTCAAAGGTCCGGGCAGTCAGACATAGGGGTTCCTCCGAGCTCTGGGAGAAGGGTCCTCTGTTAGGTTGGGGTCGCCCTGCGGCTGCCAAGCCTGTCCTACACTTGCCGTCATCAGACAACCACAGGAGAATGAAAGAATGGGCCTACTCAGTGACTCGACACCCACACAGGTGGAGGTCAGCCCCTGGGACAGGTGTCTGCCGTTCATAGACACACCTTCTCTAGCTCATTTTCTCCCCCGAGATGGTAAGCCAGGCCCTTGTGGGTCAACAGTAGTCTTATCTGTTACATATTCTGTAGAATCCTAAAAATCCGCCGTGGAACCTTGAACTTGGGCTGGGAAACAGGCTGATTCTAGATTCTTTCTGCATCAACGACCTTTCCTTAATGCGGCGATGGCACAGCCCGTGTCCAGAGAGGACAGCTCACTGCCGGTGGCAGCAGCCGCTGGGCCAGCCTCAGTCGGAAGGCGCGGCGTAGCCACGCAGGACCTGGGCGGGTGGCGTCACCTAGCACCTGGCCCCTGCAGACGTTAGGAAAGGTTCCGAGTGAATTCGCCAGCAGCTGGGGGGTTCTCTCTCGAGTGTGCAAACATCCGACAGAGGCACCGCCGTGTCTGGACGAGTAGCCGAAAGCTTTGCTCCGGCTGCCGTTATTGACTCTTCCCCACCCTTTATCTCCCGCCCTTCGGCCATTCTCTTAAAGCCAGATTCTCATCTTCCTTTGAAAAGAGTATTTCTCAAAAGAAATATTTTCTCCCTCTGCTAGACACTCCTGCAGCAAAAGAAAAAAAAAAAAAAGATGAACAAGAAGCTTTGATCTTTAGGCATCTTTTTAAGTTTGATCTTTTGATCTAATGTTTTGTTTCTGTGTACTTAAGGGTTTGCTTCAAAAATCGCCTAACTATTGGGTCATATAAGTCAAATACTTTCGAAAGCAAAACCCATACCAATGCTTTGTTGTAACCCCGACAAAGTGCTGTCACATGGTTCTTTGCAACTGGCAAACGGTTCCAACGTGGCAGCAGGCGGAGCGGACGCCCCGGGTCCCTTCCGTGGCCACGGACCGCCGACCTAACGGTCCCCAAAGCTCGGCAGCTCCGCCTCGTTCTGTCACTGTCCCGGCCTTCCTTACGGACAGTAACGGGTAAGTCGCTTCTCCCAAGGTGCTCGCCGAGCACCACAGGCTGTCCTGCATTGCTGGTCTTTCTTGCAAGGGTCGTGGGACGACCTGGGTCACTCCGTCAGCCCCTTTGGAACGCGGGCCTGTGAGCCGAGGCGGGGGGGGGGGGACGCGGGGCACACACGTCTCGGGCGCCCCACACGGCAGGCAGTGCAGACGGGCCGAGCGCTGCGCCTAGGTGCCAGAATCGCGTCCCCTCACCCATCCCCCTCTCTGCCACCACATCGATAGCAGTCCTGGGCACCTGCAGCCATGAGCGACAAAGCACAGAGAAATCTCAGCAAATCGGAGCGACATCGAATTAGAACCCGGCCCTGTGGGGCGTAATTTCCTGCGCTGCTTGTCGAGGCTTCAGGAATCTGAGTGAGCGGCCGTGAATCGAGCCCACCAAGAGCCTTATTCTGGTTCACATATTCTAGGCCAGGACCTAGCACTAATTTGGCTGGATCTGTGCCAAAATAGTCTATGGTTGTCACCCACCTGTAAATCCATGAGTCAGTCCCCAGGTCTTTTTGTTTGTTTGTTTTAAGACAATCTATGCTATTTGAAGAAAACGATGCTTACCACCGTGACTGAACATCAGTGTAGTATTGGCTTCGGTGCCGTGCGCCCTTGAAATGTACCACTAACACACTTTTTGTGCAGTGCACACAAAAAAGGAAAAGCTAGAAACATTCCAGGTATCCAACAATAGAGAAATTTTGGACGTACAAGCACTGTAAATGAATAATACATGCGGATGTCCACGGCAGGGCAAGACGGAGCAAGAGGGCACAGGTTGGCCCCATCTACCGAAACAACAAACACACAAAAACAGGAGAAAAAAAATACTGCGTGACCATGGTTCTCATGACACTGGACTTCAGGCGGTTAACGAGAGTGACCCCCCGAGAGGCAGCACAGAAAGAGGGGGACGCTGCGATCGCCCCGCTTCCTGCCTTCAGAGTCTGCAAGCCATGGCACACATGGAGGAGGAGGCAGGTGGAGCCCAGAAGATGCCCTGAGCGCGGGGACGGAGCTGAGAGTTGGAGGCAGCGAGCGCTCGCGGGACGGAGCACTGGTGAGGGCGGCCGCAGGGTGGGGTGCACGTGGGGCGGAGGCGACGGGGAGGGTGACCAGCGGGCATGAGGAAGCTGGGCGAGGGAGGGAGGGATTCTCCGCCTCGACTGTGGTGTTGGGTTCACGTGTGCGTGTGCGGTGCAGCCAGGTGCACAGCCTCGGTTTCAGTATCTGACCGAGTCTCCGAACAGAGAATAGCACAGCACCAGGGGCATGTTCGGCTGTCCAGCGGTCTCCGACTGACCTATATTTTCACTGATTGGTGTCTGATGGCTTTAACCATGTAAACCAAATGCGCTTTAATTTTCCTTTCCGTTTCATTTTTCCTCCCAATTTTACCAATGCGGTGATCCTTCCGGGGCCTCTCACGTTTCACTGGAGAGCCCCAGACGGGTAGGGTGAAGTTTGGAGGACAGCGAGGCAGAAGGGGCAGTGACGGACAGACTCCTAGCTCAGGGGTCCCCGCGGGCTGCGGGCTGCGGCTCTGCCCGTGTCCGGCCCCGCCGACAGGCGGCGAGGGGGCCGCCGCGATTAAGCCCCGGGCGGCGTGTGTGTCTCACGGTGGGAGCTGTGACCGGACACCCTCTTCGCAGCACAGCGCCCACACCGGAGCAGGTGCTCGGGGTGCCCTGTCTGCTCGGCCGCAGAACCGTGCCAGCTAGCGCTCGTCAAACCCTTCACGGTTGCGGGGAGAGTGTCCCGCGCGCTCGCCCCGTGCGTGGCTGCGATTCCGGTTCTGCCCGCCTCTCGCTGGACCGCGTGGGCCCAGCAGTGACGCCTGGCCGGCTGCATGATTTGCTTCTCAGACTGGAGGCCTCACACTTAGGGTGCCCCTGGGCTCACCGTACAATTGCGGTCACGTTCCACGTGCTTTCAGATTGTGTGTGTGTGTGTGTGCATGTGTGTGTGTGTTTACGTAATATTACATTGCGAGCATGTCCCTGCCGTCCTTATTCATAATGGCTGCGTCACAGAGTCGGTGAGTGGCCGACAGCGTCCTCACTTGGTAGAGTGGGGACTTGAGGAAGGACGAAGTCATAGGGCTTGCGTAGCTTTGTCGACCTGCTTTGTCAACCTGCTTTGCCTACCCAACCCCCGGGCAACAAGAGTTCAGAGAAAGGGCTGGAAACGGGCACTGTTAAGCCTCTTCTGCTACTTCTGTCCTGCCCCAGAGCCCCGCTGTCACGTACACCCCCCCCCCACGCATTCAGTGATTCCATTGTCAAACACACGTCCGTGTGAACCCGGGTGGCACCCCAAGGACGGGCCGAGACTCGTGCAGTCCGCACACACCTCACACAGCTCCTCGCCGCCTGTCACCCCGTCCTCACACGTCTCGTCACACGGCGGCCAGCTGCCACTCGAGCATGCTCCCTCGTGAGGAGCTGGTCCCAGCGCGCCCCGGGGCTGAGGCCCAGTGGCCCTGCCTTGGGACTCTCTCCGCTCCCGTGGGCCGTTCCGAGCGCTCGGGTCGGGTCCTCCCGGGGAAGGGTACGGCCTGATCCTGTGTCTCCCCAGCACTCGCTTCGGGCCAGCCTCCGGTTTATTCTTATATCCACCAGAGATCCAGAATTATAATTCTTTGCCAATTAAAACTGTTTTTTTTCCTCACTTATTTTGGCCCCGACTGTTGTAGTTAGTTAGTTGGATCAGGCCTAAAAGATTTCCCCAGCCGGCTATATTATAGTCAACTTTCGAAACACTGGACTTAATGGCCAGAAACTGATGTAATTACAAGCAGTTTCTTAGCAATAAGGGGATTTTTACTGCCCCGCGGAGAGCTGAGAAAATTGGCCGGCCTAAAATGAAGACCATAGATATGGATAATTTCCTTCTAGAAAATAATCGTGTCATATGGGGTGAGATACTCATTCGAATCCTCAGCAGGTCATGTCCGTGGCCTCCAGGTTTGTAGGTGCCCACAGGCACTGGCGGGAGACGGGGCTGGGGGTGTCGAGCCAGGCGGAGGAGCACACGGACCCCAGGAGGGGGGAGAAGGGGCAGGTGGGAGGAGGGAGTCCTGCCACTCTGGGCCGTCCCCACCCACGTCAGCTCGCCTGCGCCCTCTGATGTCCCGAGCGCTCGCCCACCATTCAGCCTCCCGTGCTCGCTGCTTTCCCAAACCGGGAAGTGTCGGCTGAGAGGAGAGGGCTCCCCGCTCCAACCTGAGGCTCCTGGAAGCTGGGGCTGCTCCCGCCTCCCATGGCGGAATGCCAGCCTTCTCCTTCTCCACAGGAGGCGTCGGCGCCTGCCTTCCCCAGTCAGGCACCGCTCCTGTTTGCGTCGGATGCTCCCGCAGCCAGACCCTTACTGAGGAAGGCAAAGGGCTGCATGGGGACCAGCATGGCGGGGAACAGTGGGCAGAGTCAGCCAGACCTGGGTCTCCATCCCAGCTCCACTACCGACCAGCACCCTCACCCCATCTTAACATGCACCCATCGAAGACCTTCTTCATAGGGTCATCGTGAAGAGAACAGGAGATAGTGGCCCGCAGCCACCCAACAAACTGGTGACTCACTTGCCACCACCAGCCGGGACGGTCGTCCACCTACGGGTGCAAAGAGAGACACGCAAAAGCCTGCAGGTGTCCAGGTGCTGAGAGAAATGGCCAGACGAGCGGTGGTGGCCACATCAGAAACTGTGCATGAGTCAGTACACACGGCCCGCACGCTTCTCCGGCCAAGGGCTGGATCTCCCGGTCGTGTCTAAGGCCCTTGCCTGGACGTGATGAGGAACTATTGGGGAGCAAAGGGCGTCCCTCAGTTTACAAGGGGAATCCACACAGCAGCACGGAGGTGTAAGCCTTTACCCAAGCTCACCAGCATGGAGGCATTGGAGCTGGAAGTGAAAAGAAACTCTGTCTCATCAGTCAGTCAATTCTTAGTAATTAGCCAGTCAGCCAACAGCTGTGCAGGGTTCTGAGCGGTTATGTGAGGATGGAGTGATCTCCTGGGAAGAGTACGGGTCTTAAAGTCGGCGAGCATTCTGCTGCTCGCCGGCCGGGTGACCTTGTGCAAGTCACGTGGGCCCTACTAACTTCTGTTTCCTCGTCCATAAAATGAGCATAGTAATGCTTAATTTTCAAGGTTCTCAAAAAGAAGATAATATATTCGAAAGCGCTTTAATACTTTTCCTGAACGGCGTAGACGCTCAGAGATGTTAGTTTCCTTTAATGACTCGGATCCTAGGCTCTTCTTACTCCACGGCCTCTTGGCCCTGTTAGTCCTCTGGACGAATGAGAAAACCAACAGTTTCCCCCTGAAACCTGGGTTTCGCTGGCGTTGCCCACACACGCTTGCTTGTGCCCTGCGCACGCTCTCTCCCTCCGCCACCAGTCCTTCTTGAGCATATAACATGGAAGCTCACGGGTGCTCCTGACCGAGAGGCGGTCAGCCATTGTCCTCCTCTCCCGCCCCAGCCTTCCTCAACTTCTCTTCCAGATGCCACCACTCTCCCCGGGCCAAAGTGCTGCCGGGGTCTCCCGGGGAGTGAAAGCTGAGCTGGGCCTCACGCAGAGCGTGGCAGAATGCTCCGTGGTGGTCCATGGGGACCCAGGGATGGTGCTCCTTATCCCCCAGTACTGCTCAGGGCCTTTACCCTAATACCTGTCCCGTCCAGACAACCTTTGTCCGCGGGAACCTTGGCCAGATCCGGGCAGCAAGGCTTTGTGACTGGGCCCTCCTCATCTGCAAGACCCCGCCTCTTCCCTTGACACACCTCAGTACAGGTTCCAACTGGACACCCTCGCACCTTGGCGGCCAGCAGGTTGTCTGACGGGAGTCCTGCTTGGCACCTCAAGATTTCATTTAGATCAGCCCCCGCTTACTGGCCGGGTCAGAGGGGCCTTCCTTGCTTTTGTTGAGGAACATAAAGTCATTAAATGAACTCCAGGGAGGGCGCAGATGGCACAAGACAGCTGAGGGCCGTGTGTGAGAATTACTCCAGGCCACCACAGATGCACTCTGTCCCATGGAGGACGCGGCGAGCATATGGGCCCGGGCGCAGAGCGGCCTGTGTTATAGTCTTGCTTTAGTCTGAATGTGAAAGGCAAGACGACCCGGGCAGCAGCTCGAGAACTTTCTGGAGAGGCCCAGAGCGAGCGCTGTAGCGCCAGACAGGCAGTGGGCGGCGGGCAGGGGAGCAGGTAGAGCCTGCCAGATTCCATCACACCAGCTGGAGGTTCTTCCCCAGATTCCAGCCCGGCGTCTGATTGCAAGGAGATAGCGTGTCTTGATACGCAACAGGTAGAAACGTCTTTGAAGTCACATAAAAACCTCAGCCGAAGAGAAGACAAAGTATATGTTAAGAGAACAAAATAAAGGGACTAGATGGATAGGTTTATTTTTGAAATTTAAACTCTCTGAAGTGGAGTCGTCATAGTTACCTGCTTGTTTTTACTTGTGTTTGTGAGATCTGAAGGCCACGGCATTAAAATAATCCTCCCCTGCGTGAAGTGTGTGTCTGTAATAACACGCGCCAAGGGGCACCTGGGCCGTGCTCGCCGCCGTCGGCGTCATGCCCTGGTTTTTTTCCGAGTCTCTCCGTTGCCTGGGCCTGTCCAGAGAGACTCGCGATGGGGCCCTGTTCCGCCACACACGTTCAGGATCACTGAGACAGAGACACATGTTACTCTACACCTCGTAAACAAAGCCCCGCGACCTGCCCATGCCTGACTCAGCGACAGCCCCATGGCCTCGCATACCCCAGACCGTTTCGAAGTGGAGAAGCCTGCACCGGAGCACTTTATAAGCTTCTTGAGGATGATGCCATGAGTCATATTTATGAGCCTGAATTCGTGACGTACCACAGTGATAGAAAAAAAAAAAAAAGTACATTCTGATGTACACATTTTTTTTTTCCAGGCCTTAGATAAGGAGTGTAGACACAGGCCTGGCTTTGTCTCTCGGTGGCCACTTTGTCCCAGACAAGCCACTGCCCTCTCTGTTCCCCCAGCCCCACCTGCAAACTGAGGAGGCCGGCTGATGTCAGGCTCCTGCAGTGACCGGGACCTGAGGTGTCTCCTGTGGTTAGTTTGCATTTGAGGAGCTGAAGGGAAGAAGCCGCTGCGGGGGGCTGTGTGCAAAGCCAGCACCTTATAATTCGTGAGCCCAGTGGGGAAGCTGAGGGACGATTCTACAGGACATTTCAAGTGTTTCAGTTATACCAAGCGACGCGCGAGGGCCGACCGACAGGCAGCCGTGTGAAACCGACCAAGCCGAAAGCTGAATAAAGCAGTGTGTTTACCCAAAGTACATTTTCATATATGTCCTCAGTTAAACGGAAGTAGGGGAGTCATCTTTCCAAGCCGGTCTCAGTTCTAAGCTCAGACTTCCACCTTTAAAGTAATTTTTTCCTTAAAGATTCTGCATTTTGAACGAATCCTCTCTCCCCGGTGACCTGCACGCACTTTGTCTAATTCATGCGTCCATGCTGATGGATTTTAACCACACGGCCACCAGTCAGATGTCTTAGCGCATGGGATAACGACTAGCACTCCACGTTCGGTCGATGTGTTTTCAGCATAAGGCAGAGCATCGTGAGGCAGACGTGGCTGTTTGTAGGGAGCGGACACCTGCCATTTGATGTTTTGGGATAATGAAATCCACTCATGGGCTCTTAGAGTTAGCACCTTGTTGCAAAATAAGGTTGAGCTTGCTTGTCTTGGCTCGTGGGGATTAACCGAGTGCTAATAATGAAAATAGTAACCACAGGAAGAGGTGTTGTATTTACACCTTTCGCCAGTCTCCCCTTGCATGATCTATTTTCTTGAAGAGTCGCTGTGGTGCTCTTTGGTGGCTACTCTAATCACAGCCACGAGAAGTTCTCCAAGGGTCTCTCGGCCATGAAATCAGGATCACAGCGAGCGGGTGTCACTTTTAGCCCTACCTCGTTCAGACGGGAAGGAGATTTCTCTACGGTCTCAGTGTGCACGGAGCATTCTCTGCCTGAGTAGCTTGAAAGTGAAGTAGGTGCGATGACTTTTGAGCAGACACACAATTTGGTTTCTAAGAATGTTTAAGTACCGAGAAAATAGAAGATGAAAGAAAGGCCATGTTGTCTGGTAGATACAGTGGAACACTTCTGAAAGAAAGCTGGCTTCCATCTGCATGTATAACCATCGGTGGCCTCAAGAAGAGACCAAACGCTGGGAGAAAGGAGTGATTCACGTCTAAGGATATTTCATTTCAAAGCCACTTGAAATGCTAATATTGCAAACTTGACTAATTATAGAAAACCGATGCCATAAGACAAAATAATTTAGCAGGGCAAATTAGGACTCTTATCCTTTCAAAATTACCCAGATTTATCTGTACTCACATCTCATACTAGAAATCAAATCAGACGTACATACCAAGTAATACATGAGAGAGGATATTCTGTTATGTTTACAGAGATACTTACCGTTTCTACTGCTTTTTCTTTATTTCTGACGTTCTAAGTTTCCTTCTGGTGTTATTCCTTTCTCTCGGAAAGACCTTTCTTCAGCAGTTTTTCTGGAGGCATCATGCCTCTATCGGTTTTCCTTCATATGGAAATCTTTACTTCACCTTCATTCCTGAAGATTTTGCTAGGTATAGAATTCTGATTTGGTAGTTCTTTTCTTTTATCACTTTAAAAATATTTCGTCCCTCTCTACCGACCTCAGTGTCATGAGAAATCCACAGTAATTCACATCATTGTTCTCCTATCAGTAATACATCACTATTTTTCTGGCCGCTTTCAAGATTTTTTGTCTTTAACTAATTTGATTATGATGTGTTCGAGTGTGGTTTCTTTGGCTTTATCTTGTTTGCAATTTTCTCCGTTTCTTAAATCGTAGGTTTATGTCTTTCATCATACGTGGAATAGTTTTAGCTGTGATTTCTTCAAATACTTTTTCATCCATTCATGTTGTCCTGTCATTTTGGAACTCCAGTGACAAACCTTTTGATACTGTCCCACAGGTCCCCGAGGCTCAGTCCATTTGTATTTTCAACCTTTTTTTCTCTGTTACTCAGATTGGATCATTTCTATTAATCTATCTTCAAGTCTATTACCTCTTTCTATCCTGCTAATGAGTTCATTCAGTGTGGTTTTTAAAGCATTTTAGTCATTATATTTTTAGTTCTAAAATTTCCATTTGGTTCTCCTTTATATCTTCTATTTTTTTTGCATTCTATTTTATTTTAATATTTGTTTCAAGAGTGTTAGTGATTGTGCATTTTAGCATTTCTATAACACTTTAAATTCTTTGTCAGATAATTCATTTTCTTATTCATTGTCTTGTTGATTGTCTTTCCTCACGTGAATTGAGATTTTTGTAGTTGTTTGTATGCCCAGTATTTTGGATTTTATCCTGGCCATTTTAAATATTATGAGACACTGTGTCTTGTTGAAACCCTACAGAGAATGTTGATAGTTGTGTTTTAGCAAGCAATTATGCTAAATTCAGGCTACAGGTTGGGATTGTAATTTCAACATCAGGTCAGTTTCAAAGAGTTTGCAAATGCTGTTTAGATCTACCTTGTGTGCCCATCCTCCGGGGATCAGTCTGGCGTCTGGGCGGAGGTTTATGAACTCAGTTCTCCAACTTTTTGGTATGCTCCTTAGGTCAGTTCTATGCAGGCACTGGCTGACGGCGAGCCGAGGAGTCCCTAAACAATTTTATGGGGTTGCTTTCTCAAGCTCTCCCCAGTTCATTGCTTTTATCCAATACGCTTCTGGTTCCCAGGGCTCCCATTTCCTGTCTGGCCCTAAGCTTCTTACTTCCAGAGTCACCATGTCTGGGCCAAACACTAAGAGATCTGGGAGGGCAGAGGGAGAAGCGCGTTCGGGGCGGACTCCGTCCTCCTCACCGCCACCCCCGCCAGCACGGAACCCCCTGGGGGAGAGGAGCCCGAGGAAGAGGAGAGTCGAGGGGCGTCGTCTGTCCTCTTGGAGCTTCTCTGAGTTTCCGTAGCCATTCCCGAAGCCTGGCTCCTCCTGGAGCGCTCTCTTTTGCCCCGTGATGCTCACTTCTGGGATTTGGATTTGTTGAGGTCAAGCTGAGGGAAAGAAGTGGTAAACTCGCCACCACATCGGTGGGGCTTTGAAGTCGGTAGGTAGTCGCCGTTTGCCCCTCATCGTCCTCAAATAGCTGCCGTGCATTCTTCAGGGTTTGCAGCTGCACTCAGGGGCCGAGAAAGGCTGCCGTGTGTTTTTTTTTCTTTTACCCAGAACTAGAACCTCTGATTGATATTACTTAAATTCTTTGTTTTCTAATTAACTTGTCTTCGTATACAGGACGACAGAGCGTGTCGTTAATAAGACTTAAGTGGAGGAGCCAAATCACATAGTTTACGTCTACATCTGTGTCAGCTGCACACAATGCTGTTTCGGCCCTTCCCTTTGATCGCGTTCTCACTGTATTTCCTGTTTGCACCTTCTAACGAGCCTACGAGTGAATGTAGGCTTGTCATGTCTTAGCCACTTGTGGCGTCATGATTTGCAGCACAGCCTCTACACACAGTCCACGGTGGGGCGGCCGGGGAAGTGAGCCTGGATGTAACTCAGCTGAGCCGTGTGAGGCACAGTTTTGAGAAGAACCAGGTGGGAATTCTCACTGATGAACCGTTCGGGATAAGTCTGTGCTTACTTCAGACATGATTCAGCTACAGCCGAGATTTTCAAACAGCAGCCCGCTTGAACTCATCAAGTTGGGTGTGATTTCAGAAGTTTACATCAGCTCTTTTAAGATGCACATCTTTGCAGAAATCGCACCTGATGCAGCTGCTCTCTGGCACCCTCAGGAAGTGGGGCGGGATCTCAGTGAAGGCACAAAGTCATTCACATGTAATTCAGAGTCTGTGTTAACGTTTAATTACCCCTGTGACCTTCCTGTCACCGTGATTGATTGATGAAGAAATGTTCAGTCTTTTTGAGAACTAGAGAGACGGTCATCAGCCTTGTTGCTATGACCAAGTGGGAAAGACACAGAACGTCTGAGCAGCATGATCAGCTGAGGCCAGGCTGGTTCGTGCTTCCCGGGTAGGTAGGCTCAGGCCCCACATGCGCCCTTCCGTCTTACTGAGCCGCCACTACCTCATCCATAAAACACGTGCCACGCTTGCCTTAGCAGATGAGGCTGTGGAAAAGATAAATGAGGAAACTGCAAAGGCTTCTGAAACGTAGAGTGCCATGCAAGTTTATTGCAAAATAGTTTAACATAACATTCAGGGTAAAAATTGGAGTGACTGGTGAGTGAAGAGGGGCAAGTCCAACGCTAGACTCAAGTTCATTTATCTGCCTTGCGGGACGTGGGCGCATTCTATGGGGCAGCCGAATTAGGCCTCCGGAAGCCACGGCTTGGTCAACACCCACTGCGTCCCTTCCAGGGCTGAGTTCGCGATTCCGCGGATGGGTGCTGCAGAGTCAGGGATGTCCACGTGTTTCCTGTTTCGCCTGGGACCGTAGCAGCGAGCGGGAGGGCACTTCTCAGGATCCTGGGGAGAGGGGTTTGCCCTGGTTCGGTTATTAGCGCTGCTTCTCTCAGGCTCCTCAGATTGTCAGGCACCTAGAATGATCCTTCTGTCCATACGAAAGAGGCCGTGTTGGGCTCAGGGCACAAGGACACAGGGACCTTCTGTATCCTAGCATTGACTGACACCTGGAAAGTTCACTCGTAGTTTGCTTTGACTGGAAAGTTCCGGCTTCTCGACACAAAGCCTCCAGAGGGACCTCGGGAGGCACCCCACCCTGACCCGGCACATCCCCAGCCGACTCCCTCGTGCTCATCCCCAGAGGTCACCCCTGCCTGCCTGTGTCCCTGCGGTCAGCAGCATCCTGTGGGGTGGGACTGAGGACATCCTCCCCGAAGCCACAGGTAGCCTGAGACCCAGGGTGCCCATCCAGTGGGCCCTGAGTCAGGATGGGCCACCTGACCACATTCTTCTCGCTGCCTTGCAGATCACCTCCAACGAGAAGCACCTGGAGAGCCTCAAGAATGCGGGCGGCCTCCTGCAGGCCCTGGGGCGGCTGGCGCCCGCGGGCGGGTAAGCAGTATTCCCGGGGGGCTCAGAGGAGCCCTGCAGGCTCAGGCTCCCCTCCTGGGCTGTCCCCCCACCCTGCCTGCACACCAGCGACCACCACCTTCTAGATTTCCTTGCCCAGTGTGGGAAGGGCGGCTCTGCACTCCCCGGAACCCCTGCCATGCGGGAGGCGGATCGGCAGGAGGGAGAAAAGCAGAAAGTCTTAGCCCCGCCGGGGGGAGGCAGTATTCACTTCCTTAGGGAGCAGAGGCGAGGGCTGTGGATGATGACCGGGTGGGAGGGGACACCAGGCGAGAGGTGTAATGCACCGCGTAAGGAAGGCAGTCCCCCGCTGGTGTGCACCTGGCCCCCCGTCAGCGGCCGGGCCAGAGCTGTCATAATGCCCACCTTGCAGAGGGTCTGGAGGCCCGGGCAGGGCCAGGGTCAGAACCGGCCGCTCGGCCAGCCCTGCCGCACCAGGCTGCCTTGCTTCAGCGGGAGAACCTGCAACCTGCAGAACGGACTCTGACGCCCAGAGTCAGACGTCGCGAGGCAAGGTCGGCCTCCCAGCCCTCAGCTCCAGAAGCGAGGGGCACGGCCGCGTGTCACACGCTGTGAAGGTGGACCCTGGCGCCTCGCCAGCCCCGCAGCGAGGCTGGTGCGCATGCTCCGTGGGACGCACGCCACAGGGAGGGCTCGCCCCGCGACGACACGCATCCCCTGCACCCCTGAACTTGCGAGGTGGCGGCAGGTGGTGGGGGTAGGGCTTACAAGTCTTAGTTTATTTACAGTGTTAGTGCCAAGTGACCAAAGAACATCTGCACGGGATAAAGAGAAAGTTGTCCCCGGGTACCCGTGCTGTGGTCGGCCGGCCCCGTGTCACGGCTCACCACGCGAGACAGAGCCTGGCGCGTGGTGGGGGCTGGGGAGGTTTGACGAGCGACTCAGTGAATGCAGTCACCCCTCCTCCCTCAGACCACTGCTCCCCGAGCTGAGGGAGGTGGCCAGAGGTCCCCTGAGCCCCAGCCGCTGTCCCCACCCTGGGGAGAAGGCCCGCCTCTTGGGGAGCACCTGGCCTTCACTGGGCATGGCGCCTGGCATTCTCTGGTAGCATGTTTTCAGAACCACTGGGCTGTAGGAAGTCTCCCAGGTGTTTGAGGATGGGTATTCATGTGAGGAAAAAAGCATGACTGAGGTGAGGCATGGCTGCGGTGAGTCTGTGGAGAAGGCTGAGCTCCAGCCAACCTGTTGGCACTTAATCCTGGACTGGGCGGGCTCTACCCCACCCCTTTCTTCCTTAGGTTAAATCAGAAAAGTAGGTTTTTATCTGTGCTTCCCGGGAGGTGAGAGGGGGCAGCTGACTGATGGGAGGAGCCTCCTGCGCCCCACTCGGCCCCCGTGGTGTTAAGGTGTGGACTCCATGGCTGGCCCACGGGCCTTCTGCTAGACCGGTTTGCGAAAAGCGTGTGACGTCCAACCCCGGGGGTCCCGGCCTCGTGCAGAGAGCTGTGGAGAAGCCGCTCTGAGCAGATCTGTGCTGAGGCCACCGTGGGAGCGTTGGGAGGAGCGAGGCTCTGTGGACGGCCCCCCGGAGCCCTTCCCCTCCGGCCTGCTGTGTGGCGGGGCGTCCGTCTGCCTGCAGGCTGAAGCCAGCACACCCTCTTGCTGCGCCAGTTTGGGAGAGCTGGACCGAAATTCGGACCAGATGTGACAAAACAAAGCTCAGTGCTCCACGAAGCTGGCAGCCTCTCCTGCACCCACGGCAGGCACCCCAGTAACTGAAATGACCGCACCGGGCAGGTCCTGTGCTGGGCGGGACGTTGCCGCTATGAAGTAGTCTCGTTGGAGCGCCGTTTGGATGGCCGAATGCGAAAAGGTTTTCTTGTGTCGACCCGGAGCGAGTGGGTGGCAGCGTCCCCCATTCGACGTGGCCCTGGCACAGGTTGCTGCGCCCTCTTCGCCAGCCGGTGGGGCCTTCCGAGGCTGCCGTGGTGGGCAGCCTGGGCTCAGCGGGGGGCAGCTGGCTTCAGCCACGTTCCCGTCCCTCGGGAGCCTTGACGCCGACCAGGGATGCCTGGCACGGCCTCCCGCCCGCGGCCCCTCCCACCTCGACCCACCTCCTTTATGCAGCCCCCCCCTCCCACCCCGGTTATGTGGCTCCCACTCTGGCTCTGTTTCCGTGGACTCGAGAGCGTGCCACGAGCTAATTTTATACTTCACGGCACACCGCCGTGTCGTTCATTTCTTTGCTAACAGTGGTTAAGGCACAGGTTTAATGTGTCTCAATTTGCTCCAATGACAGAGTTTCCATTTTAAGCTCTTAATTGTACATCCACACCTGTGAGAATAAGAACCGCAGAGCTGCGGCCTGATTGGCCCGGAGACGGGGAGACGGAGCCAGGCAGGCGGCGCTCGCAGTGGGTCTGGGATCTGGGGCTTTCCGCACGGGCAGCTGCCGGTGGGTGCTGCGCAGGACCCGCACGGGGGGCCCCTGGCTGCTGCGACCTGCCTCACAGTTCAGCATCCGTGCACCTGGTGCGTAGTTCAGATGCTGAGTGGTGGCAGGGCCAGTCCCGGGCCCCAGTCAGGCTGTGGGCTGGGGGTTCTCACCGCACCACCCGGGAACCCTGTGTCTGCCTCTCGGGACGTGCTGCAGGGCGGCAGCTCTGGGGAGCGGCTGGCCTGTCACACAGCAGCCCCTCTGGAGGAGGAGGAGGCGCTCAGCCTGCAGATGACGAGGGTCTCTACCTTGGTTTTTTCTCCCAGTTCATCTGCCGACAGCACGGTGGCTTCCTTGGCCCAGGAAATCCTCCAGGCTGCTGGACGCTAGGCCAGGACGCACCGAATGCAAGCCCGCCCTGCCGCACCACCCCTGGCCACTCGGGCAAGGTCAGCGCCCCAGCGTGCCCGCCACATCGACACCTGCAGCTGTACGTGGACCTAATAAAGTCAGCTGAACCCAGAACCTTCCGGCTGAGGCGCGCTCACTCTGGGCCCCAGAAAACCGACTCAGAATAGAGCTCCTCGGTTCCTGGGGGACACATCTGGGAACCCCAGGCTTGCTAGCTGTTCTCAGGATGTCCTTGCTTCTCCGTGTGGGCCGGGCGGCCTCCCCTAAAGCCTGAGCTGCCTGTGCTAGACCCGTGGAGAAGCCACGTCCCCGGCCCGCCTCCATCTGAGAGGTGGAAGGCAGGACCAGGCCTGAGCGCTCTCCAGCGCGGCCCAGGCAGGCCTTTGGGAGCTAGTTTCTTGTCTTCCCCACTTTTGACAGGCTGCCTGGCTTCTGCATTTGGGGGACAAACTGATTCCAACAGTCCTGGCACAGGCAGTTAAGTTTGCTCGAGGAACGCTGGCTTCCTTGAGCGTCTGCCCATCTAGATGGGTCGATGACATCTAGAGTTGTACCCCACCCCGCCCCCCGCCCCCAAGCTGCCGCTGTGTATCCCTGTCCCCTTGAAACCTCCCAGCTTCTTCCTGTTCCCTCACACACGCCCTCAGAACCTCCTAGGTCGGAGTTGAGCCCGTGAAAGTACCTCGTGGAGTCTGCAAAGGTGCCGGGCTGCCGCACTGAGGCAGGCATACTCTGGATCTGGACTGGGAGGGAGAGTGGGCCCTGGACAGCTCAAAGCAGGTGAGCAAGTTGAGGCCGTTCCTTGGTCTCTGGGGCCTCAGTTTCCTGATCTGCCAAATGAAAGGACTAGTAGACTAGACCAAAAGCCGCAACCCTTTCTCCCAGCTGGGGTGCCCCGTGCGTAAGAGGTTGTGTTTGCCGCGATAAACACTGCCCCGGTTCTGCCCCAGGCGGCAGCCGCCACGCACAGGGGATGGGTGGGACCGGCAGAAATGGTAGGAGCCACGTGGCCACATGGGTGGCCACATCGACTGCACACCCCGGGAAGCCGTCTTGCCGCCGCCAACAGCCTCCCTTCGCCAGAGATCCGGGTAGTCCGCCAGCTTCCACTTGGCTTTCTCCTGTGCGCGGCAGCCCTGCACCCAGCTCTGGCAAAGGCACGCATGGGAGTGACCGCATTTCATGCCCACCGCGGCCCGCAGAGCAGGCCTTCTCAGGAAACAAGTCCCAGAGAAGCCAGTCCACTCGCCCGGGTGGGCTCAGGACTCAACTCCGCAGCCCTTGTGTGTCCCCAAGCGGCATGCCCAGAGCTTGAGCTGTAAGTAGCTGGGGTACGAGAGGGTGTCCCACCCAGGAGCAGGCGGTTCCGTCTGATCGCGCACCGCCTCCTCACTGCCTGTGTAAGTCCTGCTGGGCCCCGTGCCCGTCACCGGGCTGTGCACCCACGTGGCCCTGGCCCGGCTGGCTCTGCCTGTATTCCCGGGGTGACGGTGGGGAGCTAGCTGATGGGGCAGCCAGGGGCGGGGCCTTTAGCTCCAGTCGCTTTAACTGCTGGGTCCAGACACAGGCACAGGCCTCCATTTTCACGTGAAACCTGTTCTCCCTTCATTTGGTTCTCAGCGAACCAGCTGAGCCCTGGCCCGGCGCCCCCCAGCGCCCCCCAGCGCCGCCCCCCCGACATAGTCAGAGCGATGGAAGCACCACTTCCCTTTCTGCTGAGCAGGGAAGGCTCCATTTAAGGCAACACAAGGTGTTAACATTCCAGAACCTTGGAGTTGACTGTTACTGGCCGAGGAAGGGCCTGAGGCGGCCAGGGGCGAGGAGGGTCCCAAGCAGTGCCGCTGCCCTCTGAGGGGCCAGGGTACCAACGCTGGCCCATGCTAAGCCTGGTACCCAGGTGTGACGCTAGGTCCACCTGCATTGGGGGTCCTTTTTGTCATTCTCACAAAGGCATCCAGTGGAAGGCAGCACCCCCAGTTCCGGCGCTCAGAAGGGGGGGCTGTGAGGCTGGCCGGGCAGGCAGCAGGAGGCTGAGGGCAGACACCCTTCCGTGCCCTCCCCGTGTGAGGCCCATCCCCTCATCGGGCTCCCCAGGCTGGCTCCAGGTGTGAGGCAAGCGCTGGCCCCCTCAGAGCCCTCGGGGTCCTGGCAGTGGCAAGGGGCCCAGACCTTTCTCCTCCAAGCTTCAGGTGTTCACGCTTAACTAACTGGCTACAACCCACAGGCTGGGCCTCCCAGGGAGGAATGGCGTCCCGGAAACCACTGAAGTCAGAGGTAGGAGGCACAGGAGGCAGCAAGAGCGCCGGCGGCACGGCTGCCTCCCTCCCCCCACCGGCAGCGGGCCCCAGGCTTCAAGACCGGGCCCGAACTTCCAGCCTGAGTCAGGGCCCGGGGAACTGTCCCTGGGAAGAACCATTTGGGGTGACCGGCCACAGGTGTCCTGAGGAGCAGCTGAGTTACCTGGGGCGGCTCAGGACATAGGTCTGCTGGATGCAGCAATAGAATTTACTGCCTTGCGTTCTTTGTAGGTGTCCAGCCCCTTGGTTACCCCTGTTCCTATTCCCCTGAGGTGCTCTGTATCATCTGAGGGTCTCGGGTCAGTTCTGTGAATGCTGTGAATGCAGGTATCACCCCCGTAGTGTAGCTCAGAATGGGGCTCTGGTGGCCCAGACTCTTGTCCAAAGCAAGTGACAGGAGGAACTGAGCTCTCCTGCCTCCACGTTAAGCCAGATGCCCTTCTTCTCCTTCTCCTAGCAACAGAAGACATAGAACTAAATCTCTGATGTACGGACATATGCGGGGGCTGAGGTGGGAGAAAGGGGCTTCGCCCCCTCGAGGGTTGTCTGCAGTGCGATGGGAACAAGACTGGCCAAAATTCAGGACCTAACAACCTCAAGCTCCGGTGAGGCCGAGGGAGATGTGGGAAAAAGCAGCGTGGCCTAGAACAAGGACCAAGGACCAGGGAGGCGTGGAGCCCCAACGGGACCGGCAAGAGTGGCCTTACAAGCGCCACTCCTGGCCTTTGACTGGACACCTGATCTAGACGTGGATGTGTGACAGCCCACACTGGACATGGGCCGGGAGGTGGCGTGGACGGCGCCCAGGATGCGGACAGGTGAGAAAAAGCAGCTCCTTTTCTGCCCCATCCTTGTCCCCCTCCGTCATTTTCTAATTGCTCTGGGTGGGCGACTCAAGGCAGGTAGAGTCTCACTGACTAAACAACCGGCTGCAATTGGTCACCTGGGCTCTTTGCTTATTAAACCAAACACCCCAATTCAGATCTTCTGTATTTTAAGTAATCAAAATAAGAAGAGCTTATTTATCTGAAAGATTCCAATAATTAGATCAAAGCCTCACGTCTAGAGTATCTACTGCAACATGAAAAAACTGCATTCTTCAGCTCAGTGGTGGTCACTGCAGTGAAATCAAATGTCCTAGGCACCTCTGTCCCCAGGTAACCACTGTTCTGATTTTTGCAATCTCATCACTTTGCTTTTGACTTTGGCCATCCATGGATGGCCATGGATGACTGATTTCAAGACAATGTGCCGTTCTTTTGTGGATCAGTGAAGCCCTCCGACATGTCTTTATGTCCTGCTTTTGTTTAACATCGAGTCTGAGGTATACTCATACTGTTGTGTATGGATCAGTTTTTTACAGCAGCGTGGCCACTCGTATAAATGTAGTGATTATTGGACAGACATGTAAGCGCCCAGTGTGGACTGTCACACACTAAGCCATACTGGACCTTGAAGCAAAAGAAAAATCAATCTCTGTTTAAAATTTTGATATTTTGTTGGTCATGGATTTTCTGCATTAATTTGTTTTATGCAAATGGGCTACTCAGCTGTTCCACAGCTCTACCCTCCGGCTGCATCTCACTGCCAGCAACGGTACTGGCCGTCCCGGCCTTGCGTTCAGGCCGACAGTGAGCAGAGCGCCTTCCTCATTCTCCTGAGAGGTTGGCCCTCCGGACTTCCAAGCACCGTGCAGAACCACCCCGCTCAGATTAACTTCCATACTAAGTTCTTAAATAGAACTTCAAAAATATGATTTTAGGGAATGTTCTGAAAATGTTTTCTGGCTTTAAAAAGTTATTTAAACGAAGCACCCTGCTTTGCCGCTCTGGTACGCGTTTGCGGTACCGGCTCGGTTCTGTCACACTGAACGAAACCTGAGACCTGTCGCCTCACTGGGTTACAGATGTTTCCTTTCCAACACCAATTCCATTTCAGACCACAATGAGGAATGTGAGGCTTCACAAAAGGTCCTCCCCAGATGAAGCCGATCTTCAACAAAAAGGAACTGAGTATGTATTATCTAATAGTCACGATCTTAATAAAAATACAGTGGATCAGTAACAGCCTGCCCGAGCACAGAACACTGACTCTTTAAAGAGCAGAACACAAGTCTTACACAAGTCTTAACAGGTCCACTGACTCTGCCCTAAGGGATGAGCTAACGTGTCAGACCCACCACCAGGATGACAGGACCAGCTGGCGGATAGGTGGAAATAGGCCCATTCTGCTTGACTATGTTCAGATAAACATCAGCACTTAAGCCATCTTAATGATCAGTTCAAAGTGGAGCTGAAGGAATTCCCCTCTCTATATGAGTCACGCTTATGTGAAGGTGCCTGAAATCCAACCAGATAGTTAATTCTTCATTATTACCTTAATAGACTGAAACCATCTGATGAATTTAGGGTGGGGATGCCTTTGTGACCTTCAGTTTTGCTCTATGTAGCCTAAAGACTACATGTCTTTGAATTAAAGAGACCACCGGTCACTTGGGGAAGATTATACATATGACCACAGCGAGAGACCAGGTTGAAGGAGTCTTGACCAGAGTCCAAACCCAGAGTCTTTCAGTTGGAGATGGCAGAATCTCTCCTCTTACACAAGCAAAGGCTCGCTCGATCACAGTGTTCAAAGCTGAAACAGTTTTTGGTGCCATTTTACCCAGGGCTAAATGCTAAAAGTGGCTAACAAGCCCATCTAGAGGTGAAGCTCTACGATTTATAACTTAAATTAGTTCACAGTGTATGTTTTCCTAATGCTGACCTCGATCAACTCATTATCCTCACAAACCATTTAATAAGGAAAAAAAAAAAGGACACAATCGAATGAATTAAAAGTTTAATTCTGAACCATTTTTATAACCGCATTTTCTCTTGAAGCATCGTATCACAGCAGGTTACAACAACTTTGGGATAAAAGGCAACTGGTAAACTGTCCAAAACAAGGTTCCGAATAACACCTCTTACTGATTTACCCTACCCATACGTATCCCAAATAAAGTTTTTGATCAAAAACATGAAATAGATCCACCTGCTTATTTTAAGCATATTAAAAAGGAAACTAATTGGACCATTTCTATTTGTCTATTTTATACAAAAAGGCTACACAATGTTACACTTTATTCAGATTACAATTAGAGTGATTATGAATTAGTGTTCTACACCATTACTCAATTCTTAAAAATTAGAAATTGCTGTAGCAGTATTCACTATAACTTAACACTACAAGACTTAAAAAACTAACAGTTACTGCAAAAAAAAATTAAAGAGCTACTTCAAAGCAAGCAAAGTCAGTACCATTACAGATATTAAAAAAAAATTTAACAAGCAAGGCTAGAGTTTGATAAATTCCATCTTGTGATCCATTCTTGTGCATTCTTCACTTCTTGAGTCACTCCCAAAATCCATTTGTATTGTTACTCCTCGACCAAAAAGGACCAGAACAAAAAGTTTACTTCAATTGTTCCCATAGGAAACTCAGCTTGGTTAGTGTGTCAGGCACTTTCTGAGATACCAGCCCACCCCTCGAGCCCTCTCAGCAACTCTACAGGCCAATCACAATGCAAGTTCAGACAAAACAGCTGTATAAAGAGAGAAAGGCTGCTATTAATGTTTAAAACCGCAAATGTTACTCATTTGAGTATTAAGTTGCAAAAGCTGTGGCAAAAAAAAACATCAAAGTTAATAACTTCCACACATGACCACGTAACAACCGGAAATCTGAGAACATTCAAATGTTCTAAGACATCTCCTTTCAAAGTATGTATCTGTTTTTGTGGCAGATTTACAAGGAGGCCTAAACCACTCCCACCCTACCAACCGAGTCTTTCTGAAGTTCTGTAGGCAGAGTAAAAGTATTTTACCCAAACTGGCTTTTCTAACTTCTTACCTAAAGGATGATTTACAGGTCAGTATCAAACCAGGCCAGCTGATTGCTGTCACCTGGAGGCAGCCCGTCCATGAGGTCCTGGGCATGCCCCAGATCTGGCAGCCCGTCCACTGGATAGTCAGCACCAGGGTGGTGGCCACCCATCTCATGCTCCATCATGGGGTCCATACCCAAGGCATCCTGGCCATATCCACCAGAGTGAAAAGAACGATAGCTGGGATCTAGAAGAGCCAGGGCGGTGACAAAATGGGCCAGAGAGGGAGAAGAAAGACATAGCAGGTTACATGGAGGCTACGGGGCCCGTGGCAGCAACTAGTCAGAAAGCACTGCTTTCTAGCCTCTGCAACTTCTGGCTCTCTTCAGCCAAGTCCCCAATGCCAGGCCACCCATGGGCCTACATGAAGTCTGTTTCCAGAAAAGGCAGACTGGCAGATTCTAGTCCTCCCATCAGTTTGCCCCTGAACATTTTGCATTTGCCCAGGCAGAGACATAAAGGTCCTCAGGGGAGCAGCAGCAACCTACTGTATATGACCCCCCATCCTGACCCTAGGCATCAAAAGGCTCAGGCAGGAGACTAAGGCAATAACAAGGAAGTCTGGCAGATATAATCTACCTGTTGGAAAGTCTAGGCAGTACCCACAAAAGTACTGAGAAAAGTCAAGACACTATTTCCAATTAAACCTTTGCATGTTTTATCTTAAAGGGTTGACATTTATATGTCTGTCAAGGTAAGAAGCTTATGGGCTTTAGTGAGTGGTCTAGTAATTAGGAATAACCAGTTAAGATGAATAGTTATAGCTGTTAGTGGTCTACCCCATGGCTCCATCTCCATTACTGAAAACTGAATTAGCTTTTCAGAAAACCTGAACAAAACAACTATAAATATCTACCCCAGATCTTAGCTTGGGGACAGAAGCTTCCCATATGCCCACTTCCTGGCTAAGTTGTAGACACAGGTATTATGGCTTCTCTGACCAAAAAAAGCAAGTGAAAAGCCAGGTGACAATAACATCCTACAGGGCAGAGGCCTGACACCAGTGACTGTTGGTGTGACCCTGCTGCTTGCTCAGTGTGTGGCTCAGAATTCCCTAGCTCCATTCAAGATAACTGTTGCTAACTCTGGAACTTAAGAACTGCCTTTAATTGCTGACACTACTTTCCTGCTAACACTGGTTTTCTAGATAAGCAAACCAGCTCTTTTGATAAAGCTCTAGAACTGTAGCTTGATGTGGAGGTAACTAAGAAGTATGAAACACATACCATCCTGGCGATATCCAAGGGGTTCTCCCTGGGCACCGATATCAAGTCCAAGATCAGCAGTCTACATAAAAAGGTATAAGACAAGGAAGCAAAATGAAAATTCTCAACACATACTTTTGAAAACATCCTATTTGCAGATTACAAAAAAAACGAACTCAAATGTTACAGAAATACTTAGAAAATACTGAATTACTTCAAAATACAGAAGTATACAATATACACTTCAAACTCCACCCCTCAAAGATTAACCCTTGATACCTAAAGAAACATGTTTTCCCACTGCATAGTGTTAAAAATATTCACTACTTTATTCTTTCAATAAGTATATATTAGGTACTTACTATATGCCAGGTACTGTTTTAAGTGCTAGAGATACAAACGGGCGAAGGGTCTCCCCACAACAGGACATGTTATATGAAATAATTTTGAGCCCAAGTAGCTAGAAGGACGAAGTTGCCGTTAACTAAGATGGAGACTATGACGACAGGAACAAACAGGTTCGGGGAAAGAGGTGGGGGGCAGGAGGTGCTGAGAGCTCCAGCTGGGACACGTTAAGGTTGCCTACAGAAACCCAACTAACACATCTCTCACTGTTGGACAGTATTTTTTTTTTGTGCCTTTTTTTTTTTTCACCTAACAATATATAGGTGAAATATATATATATATTGGTCATCCAACCAATATAATACACTGTATTACACTATACCATAACTGAATAAACTTTCTGGGCAGTTCTAAAGTTTCAACGAATAACTCTGAACTGATGACAAATACTAAAGACAAATAAAAAGCAACTCAAGTGGAAAAGTAGATGAAAATAGCATTAAAAATAGCTGATAAACTGACCTCCAACTAACAGTATTTAAGAGATTGCCTCTTTCCTTACATCTTTTTGAAAAATGTTTTTTAATCTGATAGAACTTTTTCTAGGTTAAGCAGTTTAACTTGTTCATTCTGAACAGGCTTTTTAAAGCTGTCGTTTCCTTCCTCACAGTAGTTGCTAACAGAGCATGAGAATGACTGTTCAAGCCAAGGACACAGCTGGCACGACTGAGTGCGCACTGAATGTGCTGAGGGAACCACAACGGCCTTACCTGCCCTAGCGGACAACCAAATAAACGCGTGCACACCGCCTACCTCGTTCCAAGCCATGGGCTCCGTTCTGAACAGAGAACTGGTCAGCTCGACTGAAAGCCGTTTCTTATAATCCTGTGGCTTGTCCTCAGACATTCGGAACAGAACAGCAGCTGCATATGTTGCTAAGAGAGGACAGAGAAAAAGGCCCTTAAGGAAAAACGGAGGCTTCCCTGTGTGCACCGGCTGAAGGCGTGGTTCCCCCTCCCTTCCTGCTCACCCACGCCCTCGTTCCTGGAGTGAAGCAACTCTGTCAGAGGGGCTGTGGCTCCCTCAGCTTCGATAGCTTCCGCAGCCTCCTTGTCCTGAGCAAGCTCACAGAGGACCCCCGCAGCTACTCTTTGGATATTTTCAATGGGAGAATAAAGCAGCTAAGGAGAAAACACACAAACACCTAATTAAATTAAAACACGGCAAGCACCCCAATGTGATGCAAACATTCCCAATGCAGAGTGTAGGTGGCATTCGTACTACCTGTATTATTAAATCGTAATGGTCACACCCAGCTTCCCAATGGGGATACAGGCTGGGAACATCACCGAGCACTTACACTAACCCACATGGTCTCGCCGGCTACACACCTGGGCTGTACAGTAGAGGCTGTTGCTCTGAGCTTCAAACCTGTAGAGCATGTTACTGCGCTCAATACTGTGGGCAATCCTAACACAATGGTCAATAGAGATTTACACTAGCATCACCACAAACGCAAGGCAAGGTGTTGTGTTACAATATCGCAAGGTGCTTTGAATTTTCCACCTCCGCTATACTCCTATGGGACCACCACGGCACATGCAGTCCTTCCTTAACCAAAGTGTCATCATGCAGCCCAAGACGGCGTTCTCTAAATTTATTTTCCAAAGAGTTTAATGCTCTGGATGGAGCACTGGTTTTCTAGAATATTTTTTAGCTACAAATCCTTTCTTCAGAGACAGTTTTCGTGGAGCTAAGACTTGGAAAACCCAGGGTTTGTTGGAGGCCGGTGCTCTGGCAGCCCAGGCCAGCTCTCATCCTCCAAAACTGAGCGCCCCGAAAAGTGGAGCACAAAGTCTCCTCCCTATTCTTAAGGCCTTTCGTCCCAGTGTTTCTCCTGCTGCCTCCTACCATGGATATTCATAAAATTAAATGTATTCAACATAAAGAATATTGTACATTGAGATTCTAGTTTCCATACCTTGGCAAGGGTACGGACAGAGCGCTGTCACCATTTTGTAAATGAAAGTGAAATGTTGATCCCCCTTGGTCCCCAATTTCCTGAAAGTGTGCTTATTAAAATCTTGAACTATCATAAATATAAAACCTAGAACACCACTTAAAACCAACATACCTGCACGAACAATGGAATGGTGTTCAGTCCTCTGATGACGATTCGGTTGTGAACGTCACGAGCTAGGATGTGAAGGGCTCCGGTACAACCTTCAACTATTTCTTCCATGCGGACCCCCTCCTACCAAGAGAAACACAGCTCACCAACGGGGCATTCGCCTTCCTAAAGTTTTAAAACTGAAGGACCTTCTGAGTAGTAATTACTAGTTATTCACATTAAACACCCTGTTCCCCAGAATTTGCAATTAGTTTAGAAGTGAAGGAGAATTCCATTAATTGAATGTCACTGAAAGGGGACCTTGGGGCAGCCCACAGTGCTCTGCACCGTGAGGCACAACTTCCGTGCACCCGAATCCCAGGGAGGACTTCCCACGGTGAGGGCACCAACCACTCTAGATAAGCGGGAACCAGAAAGAAGACACACAACGATGGAAAAGCAATGCCCTGCCCATGCCGATGTGCTCCTTTCACACACTCCACTGCTGCGCACCTATGTGTATTTGGTGAAAACTAAGCCAAGTTTTATTACTAACTACTAAACTTCTACTGAGCTGCCAGCAGAAAATCCACTCCTCACCCCCTCCAGACTACTCAGCTGACAGCCTGGATGAGAGAAGGTAGTTAGCTTTTTGCAAAATTTTAAGTACTATTTGCTTTCCCTATCTAAGCTTTTTAAACGGCTAGATTCTGCTACTTTTATAAACAACTTGATTTTTGTTAAGGACACAAAAACTCTTTTCTAACAAAGAGATTTAAAATAGAAGATAGTACTCTGCATTTCATTAAGCCACCTCGCAGACCCAGGCTGATACTGCAAGTAATGAATGTGGAAGGCAAAGCCCCTACTGAGTGCATATATTTAACAGCTAGCAATAACGTAGTCCCAAATCCGTCTGGTAAGGTCCGTCGTCTTTGTTACTGAAGTCAACAAGTGACTCTTCGAAGGTCTTGACTTTCTGAGGACTCAGCAATGTCTTTACTTGTAACAAAGCTAATTTTAAGACTGTAAACTAGACGTCAAAACTTTAGGGTGAAATTATGGGTAAAGATTCCAGAAATGCTACTACTTATTCTTGAAATGTTGGTAATCGCAGATATATGTAAACATTTTAAACCACTCCTTGGAAGAGATAATAAAAAGTATGTTAAATATTTACAGGTAAAACTCATGTTGTAGTAGAGAAAAAGGGGCTTTGAAATCAAGACATCCGTGAATTCAAATTATGGCCCTGCTACTTCCTAAGAAGTGAACCTGTGTACGGATTAAATGACAACACTGTATGAAGTACCTACCCCCACAGCAGTAAATCATGCCCCACACTTCCTTCGTGAGACTGATGATGCAAAGATGTAAAGGAGATGTCTAACGGAAGACCATAGGGGCCACGCTACTAATCTTATCTGTAGCCACACAAACAGCAAGCAGCCCTTCCCACAGGAAAGAGGATGGAGGGAGCCAATGACCAGAGAAATTCAGGATCCCATGGATTTATGCATTCCCGTAAATATCCAGGTGTCACTAATAAGGTTAACCTACCACAAACTGCTGCTGTGTTCCGCCCATAGACGTACGGCGCTGGGTGTCCTGATGTGCACGAACCAGTAACTGAACTAGGCGTGGAATGGCACCCTGCTCACGCAAAGGTGCATGATTTGCCGGACAAAGGGCAAGATTTCGAATCAATCCAACAGTAGCCTATAGATAAGAAAGAAGAATAAAGAACTGGCATATAACTCAACAAAATCACTTTCTTAGCTTAAAATTCCTGCATCAAAGTTACTAATATCAGGTTGACACTTCAAAACCCCACCTCATCCGAGCTGTATTACCATCTACAAAGGAATCCAATTCCTACTTATCAACCCCTTATGCCCAGAGAGCCTACTAGATGGACGTGGTTCATTTTCAGTTCTGCCATCTTCTATTCTGGCAACTTACCTTTATCAGAGGCCAATGGGATGGTGGGTGCAGGAGCTTCACCACAACTGGCAGTCCATAGTGAAGGCGAACAGCATTCTGGGCCATCTCTGCTTCCTGGTGTCGGCTGGTCAGATGACGAAGAGCACAGATGGCAGGCTCAGTGATGTCCTCTCTATCACCCGCACGAAGAACAGTACGCACGAGGGCCTCTATGCCACCCACTTGGCACACCATCATCTTGTTCTTGTAATTATTGCAAGTGAGATTAGAGAGAATTCCAGCGGCACAAGTGACCACATTGATATCATCGGAGCCCAGCAGCTGAACAAGGGTTCCAAGAAGACCTTCCATCCCTTCCTATGGAATAAAACCAGATGCTCAGTAGTATATAGTCATCTTGACTCTTATCGCCAAGGCACCAGTTTACTCAGAATTTACCTGCTTAGTTGCAGCATCTGAAAGATTCCTAAGAGTCCAAAGACAGTTCTGAACAAGGCGCTGACTTGGATCTGTCAGGTGAAGTCCTAAAGCCTGCATTCCACCTAGAATATCAAAAAAGATCTAAGGCAATGGCCATTAGCTAGTAATTCCCATCAGCCCTAAGTGTCTTCTCTGGACACCTAAAGAGGGGTCCCTCTTTATTGCCAAAGCTTATGCCGTCCAAGTCCTTTATTTCCTTTTATTTTCTAGAAAGCGCCTCAGTTTCCCTTTCCTTTCCAATTCATCTCAACTTGCAATAACTTCTGTTAAATATCTACTGTTCCTTCCTTATACGGAAAAAGCTTTCGTTATTTCCACTGTTCCACTGTAGGTAATATTCCTAGTACTTATTTTCCTTCACCTAGTCAATCACTTCAAAAAAATATAATCAATACTAGGCCCTATTTCGAGTTGGAGCTGTATCAGTCAGCAAAATATACTAAAATCCCTACCCTCACATGGTTTCGTTGGAGGCAGACAATACACAAATATACAATTAATAAATAAACTATATAGTATGTCAGATGGTGTTAAGTGCTACAGGAAAAAAATACAAGACAAAGGAAGGGGCTACAGCTTTAAGCAAGGTAATCAGGGCACCTCAGTGTGAAGTGTTTTCTGAGCAAAGACCTGAAGGAGCCATGTGAACTCCTGAGGCAAGAACAAGCCAAAAAGAATGCAGTGGGGCCCTTACTGCCAGGGACTATATAAAAGACATCCAAAATACATGCCCCAGAGGCTCACAACCTTCCATGTTTAGGAGCCTAATAATGCAGGACATTTACACTGGCAGGAGTCCAAAGAAAAACTCGATTCCCCACACAATAAGCTTAACTTCATCCATCTCTCTCCCGCTGAAATCACTTCTGAATGCAGAAAGAGAGAGACTTTCCCTTGTCTCCTTGTTCATTTTTACAGTTTTGTTCAACTTACGCAAATTAGTTTAAATCGACTTGCTATCATTCTCATAGCACTCTGTACTTTTCCTTCATAGTATTTATCAGAATTATAATTAAGTCTACCTTCCCTACAAGACAAAGATCATCCCTATCTGGTTCCTTTCTCACAGTAGCTCCAGCTACTAATTAGTGACCTGCACAAGGCTGATACTCAATACCTGTAAATAACTAGATTCCTCTCTACCTTCTCTCTTCAAAGATTTTCTTCCTCTACTGTAAAACTATCTTAGAGAGTGGATCTTAACTCCAGATGCCCATCGGAACAGCCTGCACAGACTTTAAAAACACATTCTGATTCAGCAGGTCTAGGGTAAAAGTCCCATGCAAATGACTTTGAAGCACCTTCCACCTCACTGAGACCTTGACCCCATAGATTAAAAAACAACTCCCAAATCCCGAGCCCACACTCTTACATTCCAGCACCATACATTTCCAGCTACCCACTGACCTTGTAGTCACTATGAATATGTGAGCTTCTTCAGTTATTCTATCCAAATTAAACAACCCGCTCTGGTAGTTCCATGGTACTAATGTTCTCCCCACCACGAACCACTTTTGGTTGCATCTTTAGTCCCTGGTCCCTGCATTATCACAATCTATGGAGTCTTCCAAAGTCTCAAACATTCGTCCTTTGCGTCTGTTTTTAATAATAACAACTTCATTCCTAGAAGTTTCTAACACATCTCAGTGGCCAGGCTTGCTTGCCTATGGTCTATTCAAACTGTCATACAATACCGTATTCATATTCCAAATACTCCATTGTGATGCTATGCCAATGCTTAATAACCATCAACAACAGCTTCTCATTAACTATAAGATAAAGACTAAATTCTTTAGCATAACCTTGAGGAACCTTTTAGAATCTGGATCCCACTTACTATTCCGAACTGATCTAAACATTCTACATTTATGGTTCCAAAGCTGGAATAAAGCTTGAATAAAATCTTACAAAGACTGAGAAGTCCTGCATGATATAACCCTGCCTAGCTCATCAACTTCGTCTTAGCTACTTATCCCATTACCAAGTTCTAGTTACACAGACTCTCTCACCTGGAATTGAACAATCTCTTCCCTATCTTCAGGATATAACACGTGATGGTTTTCTCTCACTCTCCAGCTCTCATATAAATAATAAGTGCCTTCGCACCCTGTAATTCCATTTAACATCTTCTCAGAGAAGCCTCTTCTCCCCACCCTTCATTAATTCTTTAATCACTACTTGCTATTTGTTTTCTCATATTAACTTATTCATTTTGTAACCACCCCATCATTTTGCGTATTTCTATCACTCTCACCAGACAGTAAGAATAAAACTACTCGTAAGCATCCACTACCAATTAAGGAAATCACTTTGCTACATGTAACTATACTTTAATAGAATATATTATAACATAATTTCTCCTATATATTCACAGGTCTAATGGCAAAGCAAATCTTGGGTTTGCCCAAAACCAAAATTAAAAAATTGTATCAAACCAAGTATTAACTGTCGTTTTTTATGGTTAATAACTCTGGCTAAACCAGGTTTATATAGCCTCAATGTTGGTGTCATACGGAACACATAACTTTGTCTGAATGTCATCTTGGCTACAAAGTTGAATCCTACTTTCAGTCCATTAAGGTCAAGTTCCTAAGAATGGTAATCTAATCAGAAACGCAGATGCTGTGCACAAAGATCCAGAATAGACGTGTATACTTACCAGCTTCTACGATAGCCGGCTTATTACTAGAGCAGACAGACAGCACCTTCAGTACTCTGCTTGTGGTCCACAGTAGCTTCTCATAAGTGTAGGTCCTCATTATATTTACTAAAGCTTGAGGTCCACCGCTAGCCAGAATGATCAGCTAGAAAGACGTATATATTTTTGTTAGTTGTGAAATCTGGATCAAATGCCTGATAAAAGCCATAGTATAATACCAGCCTATTTCATTATACAAAAGTTTCAGCTAGCTTGCCACTGACTTAAATCCTAGACCCCATTATTCAGATCCTCATACTGGGGCCCTATTTAACCCTTCCTTCTACAGCATTCTACTCAAAGTCAGGCATCCCAATCCTCCTAAGAATGTATCATCACTGGCCCAATTTTCTTCTTCCCACAGTGATCACAGCAAAAGAAAAAGAAAACCACGTTGCTATGCAACAGTAACGCCCAAATATAAAGTTGTATTAGAGCTGATTTGTTGAAAATTTAAACCAAAATGGGCACTTTAAAAAATCCTAATGATTTGGTTCTTTGCTTTTCCTAACCATATCTACCTTACAAAGAGATAACACACAATAAAATAATCCTTCATTCCTGCCCTTTACTTCCCTGCATGCCCCCACCTCCCAACTACCCAGGTTTTCTAAAAACAAATCTTATCGCTTCATTCATGGCTCTACCGAAAATTATATGACTGCTTCACACTGTTCTTCTAGCACAGTCTGCAAAGCCCCGTAGGATATGCCCTATCTCAAAAGTCTCATCTCAGATCTCTCCTTTTCCTTTCTGTGTATGTCTTGAATTCCCAAAACTCGTCATATTTCCCTCCCACAAGACGTCATTCCCCTCCATGACTTTCACCTAGTCAATCTCTTCTCATGCTAGAGAGCTGAACTTAACTAGCGCTTCCTCCAAGAGATCTCCTTGAACCCTCCAAACAGGGTCGGGTTCACTTATGTGCTCTCATAGTTGCTTTACTTCCTTCCAGCATACGAATTAAATAGTAATTTGGTTATTATTTCAGTATATTCCACTCAAGAATGAAAGCTCTGAGAGAAGCTTGTCCGCATATCCCTAGCACAGTAACTAGCACAGTGCTTTACATACAGATAGTTGAATATTTAAAGGAATGTCTAACTTTTCTAGGATACATACAAAAAGGGTAAGGCAGACAATTTGCAAAAGTCCACAGAAGGACCCGGCATTGGAGGTCTCCAAAACTCCATGACAACCACATTCAGACAATTCTTTACCTTGCTCTCTTGATTGCCGTAAGCTAAAATCTGAAGGCAGTCTGTCGTAATAGCCAAGAATTTAACGTTTGTTTTATTGAGCAAGGCGACCATTTTCTGCAGTCCGCCAGCTAAACGCACTGCCATTTTAGCTCCCTCCTGATGCAATAAAAGGTTGTGAAGAGTTGTAATGGCGTAAAACAATACAGAATCCACTGGTGAACTGCGAAAAAGAAAAAAGCCTCATCAGAAATGTTGTGATCACACTCTTCTCCTTGTTAGCTTCAAGCATCCTGACCATGTTTTCTTACCCAAGCATCTTCACCAGGGCAGGAATGCCTCCAGACTTAAAGATGGCCAGCAAGCCCTCACGATGATGGGAAAGATTGTGCAAGGTCCCAGCAGTACAGCGAGCTGTTTCCACATCATTTGTATTCTGCATGGTACGTACAATAGCAGACACCATCTGAGGGGAACGCATGATGGCGTGTCTAGAAGCTTCCTTTTTAGAAAGCTGATGAACCATAACTGCTGCTTTATTCACCACCACCTGTAATGTACAGGAATTAGGAGACATCATTAGTTTTCAAATACGGATATTAGGTAAACATTTTGAGACTCCTTCCTCGAAAGTTTCCTTCAAAGCAGATTAAAAGTCTAGCAATGTCACTACTGACCTGGTCCTCATCATTTAGCAGTTTTGTCAACTCAGGGATTGCACGTGTGGCCAGTTCGGCATCATCTTGATAGTTAATCAAATTTACAACAGCATGTTTCAGCATCTGTGATGGTTCAGCCAAACGCTGAACGTTAGTGGGATGCGCAGCATCAAACTGTGTAGATGGGATCTGCATACCCTCATCTAATGTCTCAGGGAACATGGCAGCTCGTACCCTCTGAGCTCGAGTCATCGCATACTGTCCATCAATATCTGGAAAAGGTAAATTCAACACTCACGACCCACAATTCAGCATTCACCCTGAATACTTGCTACCCTCAATGGTGACGATGACTTTGCAATCATCCCCTTTTCTTTACCACACCATTTTATTTAAGCTATTACACACTAACTTTTATAAGAATAACTAATTCTCAAAGCTGCATTTGACTCTTAGTAAGGCAATAATACTCGTACCAGCTACTTGTTCTTGGGTGAAGGACTGAGAAAATCCCTGTTCCCACTCGTACAGGACTTGCTGGGTAGTATCCACATCTTCCTCCTCAGGATTGCCTTTTCCACTCAGGGAAGGAGCTGTGGTAGTGGCACCAGAATGGATTCCAGAGTCCAGGTAAGACTGTTGCTGCCAGTGACTAACAGCTGCTTTTCTATCTGGCTCCATGGCCATGTCCAGCTCCATCAAATCAGCTATAAAAATCAAACAGCATTAGCATTACTACCATAGAAATGTTATCTTAGTTAAAAAATATGTATATCTATCTGTGGTATGACCCACTGAAATATCTTTAGAAATAAAATTAAATCTGGAAACAGCCAAGAATAACAGAATGATAGCCAGCATAAGCTCAGTGATGAACACCTACACTCTTAGGGGGCTACCTAAGTTACTCACTGAATCAGTGGAAGAATGGTACTGCATCCAGGCTCCAGAAGCAGTCATCCAGACTAGATTCCTGCTGGTGGCTGGTTATTTCACCAAGCCATTAGGAGGAGTGAGCAGAAAATGGAGCAAAAGGTAGCCTGATAAGTAAGCAGGGAGAGAGGAAAGCAAGGGGGATCTCAGCCAGACTGGGTTATTGGCAACGAAGCAGAGCCCCAATTCAGTAACTAAAGACTTAAGATACAAACCTTGGGTAGCCATTGTCTACGCAGAATTTTCAAAACTGTTGTATGGTGTACTTCAGATACCCTAAAAGAATTAATCAAGTCATTAGGATTTAAAATTAGTCTGATTTTAATACTCGTATGTCACTAAGATGACCTGCTAGAAGTAATGAACTGTATTCACAAAAAGCCCCAAAGCCTCTTATTCCACGTGATATAGTGAAAAAAGATCTCATGGTCTCCTCCGGAAATCTCAACCACACTTCATCACTGTTCAACTTCTAAACGAAAACTCCTCTTTAACAAGCACCTCTTTTTAGTAGCAATATAAATTACAGGTATTTAGGATGTCAAAAAATATAATTACTGAAGATGACAAAGAGAGCATAAAAGCTCTAATAATGAAGGCCAGGGAGGGGGGAAAAGCTATCCAAATTCAACTTCTCACACTGAAAAATTCATAGAACCTCTTTGGACAGAAGTGGTCCAATGGGATTTTAAAAACACTAAATTTTCATTAAACCGATCAATTGTTTTCTGATATAACACAATGCTTTCAATAAAGTAGATTTTAGTAACTGGGTCAGAATAGATTTTAGATTTTTTTTTTTAAGAAGCAAAATTACTTTTCAAATGAAAAGTGCAACAAAAATTAAAAGCATCTTTTTTAGTAAAGTTTTTCTGAGTTCAAATTTATAGCAATGATTATAAGAATTACTGCATATATAAAAATCTTAGTAATTAACTTATGTCTGTATTTTTGTTTTATTGTTTAATATTCAGGAAAACACTGAATCACACACAGGGAACTATTTGCAAATTAGAACAATTTAAGGGTTTATAGCCTCTAGATAGTCCTATGAACAAAATTTCCTTTATAACAAAGTCTGCCTCCAAATGAGTTCATCTTAAGACTACAAATCAACATATTGGGTTGATTTACCAATGTGTAAAGATATGGGCTAAGATATTTAACTGTTTTCTATCAATGTACAAAGAAGGTGAAATACATTTAATGAAATTGGAAACTGCACTCTAAAGTCCTAGTTTTTTCTACGTGAAGGAAGCATGCAGTTTCCTAAAACTGCCCTTTCAACACTAGATTTCTGTAACCACAAAGATCACTTGACTCTTAAAGCTGACAAGAGTTGTGGATACAATTGTCTCACTGTCCACAATAAAACATTTGACGACTTACGTACAAGGCAAAATGGACAGAAAATAGTAAAGGTTATTCCTGTCAATAAGAATCTTGTATTTTAAAATACAGATGACCCCTGAAAGGCACACAGACGGGTGGTAGTTTTAAGGGGCACTGCTCCACGCCGTGGGAAATCTGCATATAATTTAAGTCCATCCTCCGCGTGTGCCAATTCCCATCTGCCATCTGACCCTTGGACAACCCGAGTTTGAATTGTGCAGGTCAACTGAGAAGTCCGAGTACCCATCAAGGTCAAACTCACGCTGTTCAAGGGTCAACTGTAATTTACTCAGCAGGATTATGCATTTAATATTTTGATTCAAAAGTACTAGAAACTGAATATACTGTCCAGAGAAACCTAGGGCAGAATCTTGCCGCAAGGCCTCCCTCGTTCTTCCCCAGCGCGGAGCTTTCAGTCCAAAGGCCGGCTCCCCTCCACTACACCTTGCCAATGAGCTCCCATGGACCAAGGCTTACCAAACACTTCAGAAAAACCTTCATTAAAAGGAAAAAGGTCAACAAAAACTGACTCTTTTTAAAGACGGACCTTAAAAATAGAAGCAGGATAGAGAAAGAACAGCATGTTTCTATTTATTATTACCCTCACAAAGATTGGGAAGAATAAATAAAAATTTCAAAGTTCAATAATAACTGAAGTTGGGGAAAAAAAATCAAACCTCCCAGAGAATAAAGGAGAAAGACACAAAATTCCAAAGAGAACAAACAAGAGGATCAATCCCGGGAATCAAGGTTTCAACTACGAGGCATTTCAGAAAGAATTACTTGAAACAAAAATGAGAAAAGCATACTAAGTGCCAATCAAGACAGTGGGGGAGAGGAGCTTAAAGATTATGAAATACTAAATGTCCCCAGATACAAGTGATTACTTATTACAGACTACTTTGGGTTCTGCCAGCTTTACCACTACCAAGTGGTGCTTTGACAAAGAGGATGCTGGGGACAACCAACTTATCCAGTCTAAACAGGTAGTAGGCACGGGCATCTTTCCCTTTTTCTTTTTGCTATTTAAATGCATTTTCTTTCCAATTATGTATTTTATAAAGAATACCTCAAAATTCATCTTGCAATTTCTTATTTAAGCTCTACAAAGGTTTAGAAAAATATATATCCTTTATACATTACTTCTAACTAAGCAGTAAGTTCATCCTGAAACATACCTTATTCAAAGTATTACTCTAAGTAATTTTACCTTCAGCTTTTATAAGATTACTTAGGCAAACTAGGGTTTTCTTTTTTATTATGAAAAATTCCAAATGTGCAGGAAAGTAGACACGACTGTATAATGAACATCCTTATCCCCTATACTTAATAACTGTTAATATGCCATACTTATGCCTCCCTACAGAATGATTTTTAAGTAAATTATGCACATTAACATCTTACGTGGCTCTAAAAAGCAAGGATATTTTCTTATATACCACAGCATTATAAAAGATTAGCATTACTAGCTGCTACTCAATTTCACAATGACTGCTGGAGCATCTACTTCGCCTTCTGCACTGTAAGTGGCCTTCTGTCAAAGTCTACATGATACTTCTTGACAGGATATAGATTTCATACTTAAATTACTTCTCCAGTTCCAATCAAGACAAAATTATCTTAATTACCTTAGATTTCAAAACGTTTAAGTATTACTAACTGGGAGTAACTTGGCTATATAAAAATAAAGTAGATCTATTATAAAACCACAGTTTTTATACTGACAGTTCACGGTAACAATTCACTTATGCAATAATCTGCACTGAAAGAACTGAAGCCAACCATTTAGTCTGTCTTCAAGTAAGAATATGCAACTCTATTTCAGGACCAAAATAAATTTTTGATATATCCTCAGGGATTAAAAAGAGTTCTTAGTAAAATTTATTTTGTAAATCTAAAAACACATACATATGCATTTTTATTAACTGTCACTATAATACCTTGCCATTTAAAAAATTTATAGTCTCCTCAGATCTTGTTTTAGCATTTTTCATTAAACACTAAAACTTTTGTTACAACTCATTCCGGTCTCCCTTCTGCTCTTACTCCTCAGCTGCGTGTGTGTGTTCTGAAAGTTTTCCTTGACTGGCCAATAAAAAATACACAGTGAAACACACTTGTTCCCCCAAAACACCTAACATTAATCCCTTGGCATTCTCTTTAAACATGCAAGTGCAAAAATGGCTATTAGAAATATGAACTGCCTGTGGCTAGAAAAAATTAAGATGTTCCCCGTATCACTTTTCTCCTTCATTCGCTCTTCTCTAGCCTATCCGTAAAGTAAAATATATGCTTCATATGAAATGTTTCTCTGTTGTTCCCATGATATGCAGTTAATGACATTTTGATATTTTTGGTATCAACTTAAACTTGCTGTTAGGTAGTCTTTTAATATAATAATCAATTCCTTGTCTTGTGGACCCTTATAAAATATTATCATCTGTATGCTATAATTTAACTGTATGCCCTTGGATATTCATGAATGTTTGTCCTTCCTAGTATGCTATTCAAACAATGCTGAACAAATATCCCTGCAAATAAACAATTCTCTTTAATTTCTCCCATCTGATGATTGCTTCAATTACTGGGTTAAACAGTAAAAAGTTTTAAGGTCTTTGATACATAGCTCCAGACGGAGCATAAGTTGATACAGTTTTCACAGAAGGAACTGTACTAGTGGCCAGCTTAAGAAGGGCTTATCAGCATCAGCTGTTACCACTGACAACTTTTAATAGCTATGTGCACACATTTAATTTTTACACCGCCACCCGACCTGCAAATCCTTAAGAAACTGTTTTGGCTTTCTAGATTTTTGATATAGTCCTCATTTATGTTTTTATTGAGTATGTGTATATATTATGCATAAGAACCCCCTTGAATAATCACAAATATAGCACATTTAGGCCAACTGTGTATATATGACAATATGATTTTACTCTTCATAAAAGATTATGGTAATACCATTTACATTTATGATATATCGTCAGTCTCACCAATGAGTAATTTCACACAATCTGTGATCAGTAACACAATCCTAATAGTCTTGATCTTTCAGGAAAAAAAAAAAACTTTCACTTTAAGAACAAATTACTACACTGAGAACAAATTATTATACACTAAGCAAATTACTACAAAAACCAGACACTATTTTTTCTCCAGTTTATATTAACATAAGTAACCAAGATATTAATATTTTAAAACACAGCTACTCCAAAGTACATACTGAATGGCCTTTATCCACATAAGCGCATTTTTGTAATATCCTAATATAATTTTATGCCACTTAAAAAAAACAAAACAACGCTTCATATTGTTTATGTAGTAAAAGTACAAATACTACATACCAGCTTCCTAACACTTGGGGGCAAAGAGAATAGGGCTGGAAAGGGTATTGAAGATGGCTTAAACTCTAGCAGTTTTTTTTTTTTTAATCAAACAAATACAGCAAAATTACATCTGTTAAATCTAAGTGGTGAGTACATGGGTGCAACATTATTTTCTATACTTTGCATATCAAAAATAACTGAATGAAAACAGCTGTATATCATTCCAATAAACTCCAAATGGGATTTCTAAAATATACCTTTGTACTTTAAATCTTTTAGAACACTTAAAATGGAGTTACCCCTCCCCAAGTAATTTTATGTACACTGTACACTTCTGTTAAATCAGCTAAACTTTACAAATTCGAGTCTCAAATACGAGGCTAAAATACATCCATCTCCTCGAAAAGGAATAGTGGTAAAAGCTAAATAGGCTATGAGTATATTTTATAAGGCTAAAGACTGCAGCTACATTGGAGGATCTATTTCCATCACATGTTGAAACTAAAAATCCTGTTTCTCAAAATGAGTACACAAGATTAAATGGAGAGATGCCTTGTTGCTGACTAGGAAATTTTTGTACTATATAAAGATTTCAGTTTTCTCTAACTTAAAACACCTGGATATAATGTGGCAATTGAATAATGAAAAAAGTGATATTTCAATTAGTGGAAGAAAGATTATTTGATTAGTAGTATTAGGAGAAAGGGGCTTGTCCTAAAAAATATTTTATCCTTACTTTATTAAAATTAAACCTACATTCATCAAATACTTACATGTAAAAAAATAAAACTGAGACAAAATATAGTATATACAAGCATGAGTGGTATAACGTGTGGAAATAAAACCATGGTAAGAAATTCCAGAAAAACAAAATCACACATGAAGTTAATTCAAAAAATGATATACTAGACACATGTGAAATATGATCAAAGGCTAATATTCATATGTTCACAAAGATCAGAGGACAATCAATAAGAAAAAATTGCAAGACAAGGGCAGGACTCATCATTTCGAAGAAAAAATAGGAAGTAAGCAATAGGCAGACACGAGTTCAAACTCATTTTTTGCACATTAGATTGGTAAAGTCGAAAAAGATTAATAATACCCACTGCTGATAAGGATATAGTTAAACTGGCAGAAACTTTCTGGAAGGTAAGTTGGCTTTATCTATTAAATATAAGTGTAAATGCCCGTTTGCTTAAAAAATCTATTTTAAAAGTAGAAATGTGAATATTCACAGAATCATGCCAAAAGGTCTGAACAGGGAAGCATTCACAGAGAGAAAGCAAGAAATAACTCAAATGCTTATCAACAGAGGGGTGAATAATACTTTATCCATTAAATGGAATATCTAGTCATACACTGAAAAATATTTAAGCATCTTTTATATTTACTAGCATTGCAATAACAGTGAATAAGAGAGTCAGAGAATCAAGACCTATTTAAAAAGCCTGCATTCTACTGTTATAATAACAAACAATGAAAACAAGACAATTTAAAAAGAACTGCTATGAAAATAAGGTGAGCACAGAGTGACTGGTGGGGAGAACTACTCTAGGTAAAAGTGGGTGACAAAGAAGTGACTTTTGAGTAGAGGAGTAGGAACTAGCCAGGTAAAGGTGGGGCACAACATTCTGTGCAGAGACAAGTCCAAAGGAAGGAATGCACTATTTGGTAAAGGTACGAAAAGGCTACCAGTGTTAGCCGGAAGGGAACACGAAGAGAGGTGGGGACCAGACCAGTCAGGATGTAGAATAAAATTCAAAGTGTGCTGGAAAGCCACTGGAGTAACATGACCTGTGGCATAGGCTTTATAAAGTTCACTCTGATATCTGTATGGAAAAAATACCATGAGGGGCAAAAGCAAAAGAGACCTGTTTTGAAGCTACTGTAAATAATCCAGGTGAGAGAGTGTAGTGGATTACTATGCAGTCATTATAAAGAATGAAAAAAAGTGAAATGAAAAATTATTCAACATGTATTTAACATGCAAAGCATCTGTATACTTTTAAAGACACTGCATACATTTGCATAACTGTATAGAATATATTAGATATCAGGAATTCTTGTTCAAGAAAATATCTTACATCATTTAGCCCCACTACATGTTAGCCAGACACTGATATACAGCATTAAGGAAATGTATCTAAGCATAAAAGCTAAGTGGCCTAGAAAATGAACTCTGTCAAAGAAATGTAAAAACCACTCAGCCAGCGATTAGTACCTCAAGGCAAAAACAAATTGCTAAAAAAATAAATAAAAGAAAAAAGGCATATTCTTTGGAAAAATAACCAATATTTTTTAAAAGTGGAATAAAACTCATTGCATTTCTTTTGATATTTAGACAAAGGTCATTGTATTTAATTATAGCAATAAATTTCCTTTTTAGTAATTTGATGGATTTTCACTGTTCTTATGCTAAGAATCAACTGCATCACAAAGTAATGCCAGGCTTCTGATTAAATAGTATAATCTTTTACAGCATAATTTTAGGGTGTTGCCTTGTAGTATCGGGTAAACGTCTAATTTTGCCCTTGACATACTTAATAAGGTAGCATAATTAAATGCCTAGCAACTTCAGTTCTAATGTTTTCACTGAATCTTTCCAGCAACCTCACAAATATTTCCCAAATTATCAAATGAAAAAAACACTGACTAGCAGCAGTTAATACTGAGTATATAACATACATGAGTACAGCGAATAAACTGCTCAGTTAAAATTCAAATCCGGGTCTATTTAGTTCAGTTATGTGCCCTTTTAATCAAATACCTACTACCACCTCAAATTTATGGAAAATCAGTGTTTAAGTCAATGTTGCAGATAAATCCAAGAGAAGGGTCAGCAATTTTTAGATAAAAGTTTCCATATGTAATACTAAACAACTACATTCTCTGAACTGTGACCACAGCAAAAAACAAAAAAACAAAAAAAAAAAAAAACCAACTATCTATATCTATTTATTACTTACATTTGAATCACTACATACTCCACACTTGGACTTTATGCCTAGCTACATACAGCACTACTGCTGACAAAAAATGCAGAATTTTCAAACAGGAGTATATTATGCCAAGGCAATGGAAGATTTTATTTCAAGAATGTTTCTAGATGTTAATCTCTAGGTTCAGGCTATAGGCAGAATTAATGGCAAAAACTCAATCACTTCTGGACGTAATATATTGCTTTACATTCCATAATACCCTTCTTCTTCACTTGTTACAAAAGTCTCCCATCCCCATCATACCGAACACACTGACCTTAAGAAAAGAAAAAGAAAAAAGGCAATTTTAAAAACTCAGTGAGTGAACTCTGTGATGGCTGGGACTATACTTTTACTTCCGCATCGTTTTCAAACCTAGCACATATCGAACACTTAAATATTTGATGAATTGAATGTACCAATAGGAAAAATGTTTAAAAAGTAGACAAGTAGAATAAAAAAAAATGGAACATGGGGGCTTAGAAAGCCACCAACAATTACACAGAACCTAAGAGTCTTTTTTAAGTGCCTTTAGGACATGAAGGATTCATTTAGGAATATGTATCTCATCTAACAGAGGTCGGAAAACTTTATCTGTAAAGATAGAGATGATAAATATTTTAGGCTTTGTAGACCATAAGCTCTGCTACTGTAGTACAAAAGCAGCCAGACAACATGCACACTAACGACTGTGACTGTGTTTCAATAAAACTTTATTCATGGAAATGGCAAATTTGAATTTCATATAGTTTCACATGTCATGAGATGTTATCCTTCAATATTTTATCAGCTATTAAAAAATGTCAAAGCCATTCTTAGTTCTCAGGCCATACAAAAACTGGTGTCCAGCAATAGCTGGTCAACACTTCAATTTATTCATTACATACTTTCACTGATAACAAAGCAAAGGCCAGTGACTTTACATTTTAATTAAGCACATTAAACCTAAATGTAAAGAAAGCCCAGTAACAGAAAGGGTTTTTAAGTAGGTTTACAGGTTACTAAAAGAGGTGACATTTTTTTTTCCCCCTACAGTATTTTCAAAAACAGGTTCTGTGCAAAACAAACCTAGACCACATGGCATATGAAAGCTCTAAGACCATCTATTTGGGAAAAATATTTCAGGCCATTAAGACCAGGTATGTGCTAAACGAGAATCTGCCCCCACCCTCACCCCCACCCCCCGTTATCCACAGATAAGTTCCAAGATCCCCAGTGGATGTCTGAAACCAGACAGTTACCAAATCCTAATCCACTCCCTCAACTCTGCCGGAAATGTGGCAGCAGCTTCTTCATCAGCAGACGCAGCCTCTCCAGTTATTTTTATAGTTTCGTTCCAAACCTATTCATGGCGTGGGGTCACTGGGTTCAGGGGACCCCCTGCTGAAGTCTTCGTACAGACTCGACGCTTTCGGGAGCAGCACGATGCCATCTATCAGAACAGGCTTTCTGTTCATGTATTCCAAAAGCAAAGCCACGCCTTTTCCATCTTAACTAACTAAGCACTTACCACACACTGCGCCGTAACTTTTGGAGTTTGAGGTGTGACAGCAAACCAGCACATATTTCTTTTTCCTTCTTTACAATTTCACGGGCATAAGATTCGTCCTCACCGCGGATCCTAGCAACATCAGCATATGATTTTTTTTCTTTATTAAGTCAAGAACTTTCACCTTTTTTCACTGAAAGGAGACACTTTACAGCTTCTCTTTGGCACGTCTGAAGTGCCAGCATCACTACTCTTGTGCTTTAGGGCATTAAATAAGGGTACTTTAGCACAAGCGCTGCGATACTGTGCGTCCATCAGATAACTGAAATGGCTACTAACAGGCGGGCAGCATATACAGAGTGAAGATTCTGGACAAAGAGATGATTCACGTCTTGGGCAGGATGGAGCAGAGAGGGACAGGATTTCATCGCGCTACTCCGGAAGGGTGTGCAATTTAAAACTTACAAATTCTTCATTTCTTGAATTTTCCATTTAATATTTTTGGATGGTGATGACTGCAGGTAACTGAAACTGAAGACAGCAAAACCACAGATAAGGGAGACTACTCTGTATAAGTGCCTTTAAAAAATCTTTCTTTACTATAAAGATTTCCAAACTTGCTCGAAGAACCCTTTAAACTGGCAACCAGATTCTTCCAACAGTTCTAATCTTGAACTTTAAAAAATACAGATATCTAGGTTCCATCCCCATGGTTTCTATCAGTATGCCTAGGGTAGGACTCTGGCATTGTATTTTTTTATTCGAAGTGCAATATAGGTTGCTGACACGGCCCCAGCAAAGGTCTACAGCTGTAGATAAACTGTATGATCCAAATCTACGTCTAACATTAGTCAGTAACGTAAGAACAAACAAAACAAACCTGGCTCCACAAAGCAACCAGCTCCTTGAGAAGAATCTATTCATTAAGACAACATAGTTTTTCTTTCTTTAGCAGACTTCTGCCCCCACCATGCATATCGAGTTTATGTTTCTCTCCCAAACAGAACATTTTACAGCCTTTACAGCCTCACCATAGTAATGTCTCATAACTATGAGGCTCTTTTAAATTTAGAAAGAGTAAAGGAATACTACAGAAAGTAGAGTGACCTACGAAGCATTTATTTTCAAAACGTGAATGCTTCGTTATCTCAATACGAAGAACTTCAAGAAACAGCTCTAAATCTGCTCTATTTTGAGTCCAACAACACACAGATAAATGAGTCATAACCTGAAGCTGTATATGAATGCCCCACTGGTGATATTATGTTGCTTTCTCAATTCACAAAATTGTGATGTTAAGAGATTTTCTGTTCCATGAGAAAGCTTTCTCACAATTCTTTCGTTTACTCAATAGTTTCATGACACAGCAATTCCAATAGCGTAAATGCAATGTATGTATAGATTTCATTCATTTCTTCGACAAGTTTTTATGCAACTGCTATATGCCAGAAGGTGTAATGGATTCTGGGTATACAGTGGTGATGAAAACAGAAATGGTTCTCGTATTCCTGATAAGGAGACACACAACAACTGAACAGATACAAAGAATGGTAAGTGTGTAACTAAATAAGCAGAAGAGTGGAATGACACAAGAACAAGAAGCTGCTACTTAGAGTGGCCACAGGCTTCTTAAGGGTAACCTTCAAGCTGAGACATGAAGGACATAAAAGAGCCAGCATGCCACGAGCAGAGCAGGTACATTCCAGAAACAAGAAACAACATGTGCAAAAGTCTAGAATCATAAAAGGCCTAAGCATCTTTTAACACTAAACTCTGAGAGGGTGATTCGATTACAATGGGAAAGGACGAGTGTAACGAGACGGGGCTGCAAGCACACGGCTGGACCTGCAGGGCTCTCTCCCCGGCCGTTGGTGAAGAATGCGTTTTCATCCTCGGTGCCACTGGAAGTCCATGAAAGGGTCCAAGCAGGTGAGCAACGAAATCCTATTTGAGTTTTTAAAAGCTGTTTTTGGCTACAACGGAAAAAACTGAAAGGAGGCAAGAAAGAAAGCAAGACCATGTCCACAGGATATCTTTGTCAGGCTGTGAAAGGGAACAGAGAACTAAATGGAGCATTAGCTTGAGGGAAACAAAAGCTGTCCAAGTCTAGAATAGTCACTGATTCAACAAAATTTATTGAGCACCTATAACTTCCAGACACTGTTCTGAGTACCAGGGATATAAAATCAGGAGAAGACCCTGAGAGGAGGAAAGAACAAGCAAGTAAACAAACGTTATTTCAAAGAATGATTAAGTGCCACAAACCAAATAAAAAAGAATAATATGATAAAGTAAAACTGAGTGAACATGAAGACCTCAGTGTAGAAGCGATGTGTGACATGAGCCATAAATGACAAGAAAACCACCTCTGCAAAGGGCTAGAACATATTGGTATGCTACTGGGAATGATCCAAAATGAGGGGATAAGAGTGAACAGTCATTTACTCAACACGTATTTACGTCATCAACTACTATGTACCATGATTCCGGAGACTGGGACGAAAGCAGTGAAGTAAACAGAAATTCCTGTCTTCCTGGAGCTTACATTCTAGGAGGCTAAGAGGGGAAAAAAAGTAAAATATCTATTGTGTTAGACAGTGATGACAACTAAGGAGAAACATACAGCAAGAAAGCCAAAAACGAAATAGGAAGTTAGGGAAGGACTATGATTTTAGTAGATAGGATGGCAAGGAAAAGCCTGAAAGAGGTGAAGAAACAAGCCACAATATGTACAGAGAGTGTGCTTGATCAACTGGAGGAAAAACAAAAAGGCCAGCATGGGTGGAGAAAAGAGTAGTAGTCAGTGAAGACGATGGTCTGAACACATAGGAGCCTGTGCTTCTACTGAATATGATGGTAAGCCCTGGAGGTTTCTGAACAGTACGTTACATGACCTAATGCTTTGAAAGGATTGCCCTGGTACTATATTGATAAATACATTTAAAGGGAACAAAGGTGAAAGCACGCAGACCAGTTAGAAAGCCTTTGCAGTAATCCTGGCAAAAGATTCAGATGGCATGGCTATGAGGAGAAATCGTTAAGACTGCAGGTACATTTTAAAGGGAGAGCAGACACGATTTGCAGACAGGGTTTAAATAGGGGGTGTGAAAGAAAAGTGAGTCAAGAACAGCACGGTTTTAAGTTTAAGTGGGAAAAGGGGTGCACTAGGTGCATAGGAAAGACTAAGAAGGAGCTGGAGAGGAAATTGGGAATTCAGTTTTAGACATATTAAGTTTGAGGTACTTAAGACATCCAAAATGTTGAAAAAAATAATTCGTAATTAGGATATAGAGTTCAGGGGAGAAATTCAGGCTAGAGATATAAATTTAGAAATAGCAAGTAGATTAAATACTATTTGTTTAAAGCTAGGATACTAAGTGTATTTAGAAAATAAAAGAGAGGTCCAAGGACTAAGCTTTCAGCCACCCCAACAAAGGTCAGAGAGGTGACAGAAAAAACAAAGGAGACTAAGAAGGAACCACTAGAGAGGTAGGAAGAAAACATGCTAGCAGGCTTGGTGGCATAGAAACCAAGTGAAAAAGCATTTGAAGAAACTGTGCCAGATGCTACTAACAGGCTAAGTGAGATGAGGACTGGCAATTTATAATGTAGTCACTGAGACGGGCTCAACAGGAAAGGGGAGAGAGTGCATATAAGCAATCGTTTTAAGGTGTTTTGTTGTAAAGAGAAGCAGACTGGGGTGGTGGTTGCAAGGGAGGACATAAAGAAGAGATATTCATGTTCACATGCTCGGAGAGCCAGTAGAGAAGGAAAAATCACTGATGTGAGAGAAGGGAAAATGACAGGATAATATTCTTGACAGCAAGAAAGGACGGGATCTAGTGCACAAATGAATTGACTGTCCTTATCTTGGAATACTACGTTTCATTGGTAGTGACAGAGAAGGTAAAGGGCACAGTCACAAACAGATACAGGAATGTGCAGGAATTCTTCCAATTATTTGATATGCTTAGTGAAACAGAAAGCAGTGGCATTACATGGGAGAACGGGGGAGGAGATGTTGGAAGGTTTGAGAAGAAAAAGTATATATAGTCATAAAGGAGGGTGAATTAACAGCCCAGGACCAGTGGGCATGAAGCAAGGGAGGAACGAGGCTGTTGAGAGTATATATGAGAAAATGATTATGATTCAACATGAAATTTCAGCTGTGCAGAAGGCCGAGGGTACTGAAAAGTTTAGATGGACCGATAAGACTTCAGGTCCCAGTGGGACTGAAGGGCTGTTGGAACTGAAGTATTTACTAGAGGAATGAGAGTGAGACACTTGAAATGAGACTGGGGAGGGAAGTAGTCATTAGCTAAAGAAAAAGTATTCCAGGATATGACAATGGGAGTGTGTGGCTGAATCAGAGAGAAAAGTACGATCACTGGAGAAGAAATCAAGAAATTAAGAGGCCAGAATATTGGAAGCATCCTCTACATGTTACTTAGTATGCCAGACCACAACAATCTAATGAGTTTGTGCCATATTATAAATCAACATACTAACTGCTTCTTTCATAAAAAAAAAGTCTTGCTACAAAAAAAGTCAGCTGAACTAAATAGTGAACTTAGTTATTTAAATGCTGGCAAACTCCTTATAGCAATTTATCCTGGTAACAAACAGTACAAAGGCCAGATGACATTCTGTAACGCTGCTCTACAGGGACACTGATATCACCAAAAATCATTAATTATAATAGAAATAAAGAAGACAGTGAGCCAGGAGCTAGTATGTGTTCAAGAAAGGAGAGGATGGACCCAGGATAGTTAGTGGATGGCTGAAACGCAGGGGGAGTGGGTGCTATACATGAGAGTCAAGCTTGAAATTCTGGAAAGGAATGGTCAAGCAGCAGCAATAAGGAAGGAAAAAGACACTTTACTTCTTGGTTCAGCAGTAAAAGGTGTGCAGGAAGAGAACACATGTGCCACTTGAGAGAGCAAAAAAGGAAGTAGCATTATTAGGGGAGAAGCTAGGTTACAGGTGGAGCGAGAAAAGGAACAGAACATTCCCAGAACAGACTGAGAATAAAAGGGATTTGCTGATTACTGAGTTCTAGAAAGCACAATGAGAATGATTTCGGGAATGATAAAAGGTGGGAGATGGAGACCCAAAAAGCGATGGAATTAGAATCTGGAAAGGATAAGGAGAATACAGAAGAGGAAGGTACAACTAAAGGAACAAAATCCTTGAAAACATACACTGTCAGGACTGACCTCTTACCAGAATCTAATTCTTCCTTCATTATAAAGATGGACCCTCGATGCATACTGCGTATAAGGTGAAGGAGTTACTGCTTAGCTTCCAATGGGGGGGGGGGGGACTACTTTCAGGAGCAAAAAGTCTTCCTGACTTAGAGCTTTCTAGAGGAATGTAATATGACCACAGGCATAATGGCAAAAGGAGAAATCTTTGGCCCTTTAGCATACAGTCAGGGGATTCTTTAAGCGTGATTACTAAGTATTCTTACAAAAAAGATCCAACTTTATTATTTCCCAGCTTCCACTAACTAGCAATACCATTTTCACTATCATTACTGCCTAAGAAGTGACTCTCAATCTTCTGGTATTCTAGGCATCTAATCTCTTAAAACTATTCTAGCCTTTAAGTTCTTCCGTTATGAGGAACAGAATGGCTAGCACTCTGATTCAGGACCCAGGAGAAATGACAGTGGAATTAAGGGAGGAAACAGTGACCTGCTGACGACAACTATCAGATACAAAATAACAGTTTTACTACATGAATGGATCACAGAGAATATTTGTAACTAGAAGTTAGAATATAAACCTTATTCCACAGCCTGTGTTTTCCAACATAAATATAATTTTAAAAATTAATAAAATTTTGGGCTTGAAAACTAAGCAAACTTTAAAATTAAACAAAATGCCAGAAAACAGGCATTATAAATCTATTTCAATAGTGCTATGTCAGCATACTATGTTTCCTACACAACACTGTCTACTTTTGCATCTAAACAAACTATTAAAAAAATAATGTTTGATACTGCTGCAGTCTTTCAGTAACTCAGAAAAGAATTCAAGAGAGCACGTCAGCACTTTCTACACTGGGAATGGAATTCCACTTGGAAACCTCCATAGTCAGTTGGATTGAAAACTATTTCCAAGAAACCCTTGTTCCTCCCTTATACATGTGGCATTCATCTAGTGTATGGAAAACTTCAAAGACAGACTCACTCTCTATATCCTTACCCCCAAACCACTTAATTATACTTAAAAGTGGGGGGAACAGTTTGCAACCACCACTCCTCAGTGCAGTAAATTACTACAATCATTTATCTTTAAATTGCACTCCCAAGAAATTTTGCAGTAAATCTAACTTTTCATATTTTATATGGATAATGTACAAAAAAATGTGTATGTATGTACAGATATCAAAATTAATTCAACTATCATAAACCCTGTTAATAAAACTTTATTAAAAGGACCCTTCAGCTTTTGCACATCTTTTACTTCCCAGTCAGGCCAAATACCAGCATTTAAGATTAACCACAGATAAGGTTTGTCTGCCATGAGGACTGATGAACTTGAAAGAACTTAAAAAACATCATCTCCCCCCGCCCCGCCCGCCCCGTTACAAATCAGTTAAAAGGAAAATATCAGTCCAGCAACATGTGAATTATGAAATCACAAATAAAACCATAGAAGTATTAGTAAAGACATTAAGAGACAGAAATAAATACTATAAAGAGACAAAACAAATACTATAAAGCTGTTTTACCCCAGCATCACCCAGTTGTTCACGTTTCAAACTGTTACCCTCCCCCCAAAAAAAAACCTTTTCAAGAAGTTCAAAAAAAATCAGGAAATTTCTAGGATATTTCAAGTGCAGTCCACTGATCAGTTCTGCTTGCATTCTACACCATAAAAATAACTGCTGCCCGAAGCACTAGCTTCAGACGACGCTTCTTAAAACTAACGTTGGCCTATGGTTTGCATTTTCAGCTCAGTTTGCCATTTAAAAATGTAGTCTGAGCACTAAACACCCAACTTTGCAAACTCTGGAAATGAAAAACTTTGCCCTAGCAGCAAAACAGATTTAACCAAATCTATTTATTTTGGTTAAATAGATTCAACCAAAATCTATTTAATTGCCTTCATAAATTTATTCTGACCAAACAGCAGTATGCCGTTAAGTAAAACTATATTCAATTAATTTTTCATTTCTAAACTTTGTTTTTAAATTTTGGATCTAGTCTGATAATAGTTGGTCTTAGAAATGCAGACTTCGGCTGAAAACCAGTACATGATTTAAGACAGCAATTAAAGTTCAGGCAGACATGATTGTGTATACAGAGCCAGAATTCGTCCAGCATTTAAAGTTTGAGACTGCTTTAAAAAAAAAATACTTTAAATAAGACTATACTTAAAAATATCAAGTAATGAGCAAGTTATTTCTCCTTCTTTTCCCTGACTCAAACCAACTTAACTCCTAACCCTGAAAATGTGGTTTTCCCATATTTCACAAAGAAGTTAGTATGAACCTGCTTTTAAGTTTCTAATCTATAATCAACTGATACAAGGCACTTTCCAAATGCCTAAACATGAACCTAATAGTCTTAACGATCTTATTTCCTAAGTTATATAAATCCACAGACTATATTATCCTCAGTCATTTAGCAGAATCATCATTATTTTAAAACTGTACTCCAAATGGAATTATTGCAAGATGTTACAAACTGGCAGTATTCTGCCAATAGGTGTATTTAATTTGTGCTGAACGGTGTCTTAAAATGTGAATTTCATTCACCAACATGTGCAAATCAAGGGATAAGGGATGCACATTAATTTGGATTTCCTGCTTCTCTTAGGGAAAATAAAATCAGATGATGTGGCAACATAAACTGTATCTCCACATAATGGTAGAGCTGCCAAAGACTGGCTGCTTCAATGGGGCATGTGCTTCGTGTGCTTCCAATTTGTAGTAGTTCACAGAGCCCTGGTAACCGCATACCTGCCTGCCCCTGGAGACACTGAGTAGCCATTCTCACTGTAATGTAAGACCAACCCCTATACGATTTGTGAAAGCAGTCTTACTCTAGTCAGTTATCTTGAATGTCAAACTGTTGTATGCTATGTTAATGAAGTAGCTAATTTCAACAAATAAATCAAGTCCCTAATGACTATAATTTTTTCAATAAGTTACATGTACAAAATTTTAAAAAGAAATTTCAAATCTATTCTCATATCTCATAAAAATCTTGGAAAAATAGAAGAGAAGCTATTTGACTTAGACACAGTAAATGCTGCATCAACTTAGACTCTACTAATTCCAAATATGATCCTTTATGAAGAAAGGCAATCCATTCTGAAATAACCATTTATATAAAACAATTGAGGTATTCTTGCCTTCCTGTTTAAAAAAACAAAACAAAACAAAACAAAACTTTCAATAAAATGACCATTTGGCTTCCAAAAACTAATTTATTAGAATAGGCTCATTCCTGTTACTAATCAGAATTTAATTGGAAACTAGTATTTTCAAAAAAAAAAAAAAAAAGTTGCTTAATAGAAATAGCAACAACTTTAGCATAAGAGCATGGTTAAAGGTTTTTATTTAAAAATTTAAAGGGCAAAATATTGCTGTAATGCACAATAGTCCACAACTCTATACAAATGAGACCCTATGGTAACTAGAGCAATACATTCTAGAATTCAAAACACTGACAACTACTAGCTTTGTTTCTATCTAGAGTCTAACGCAGACATAATATACTTTAATGATACAACTGAACTGAGCACGTACTCATGTTTTACTGTAACTGATTTTAAATGAATTGACAATTCATTTCTTCAGTAATTTTTTCTGAGAATTTTAGCTTCTATAATTCATTAATATGGCTAAACATTATAATCTTTTACCCCCCAATTAGTTTGATTTTTTGGTTTGTCATTATAATATATCTAAGCAGATATGAAGTAGCTAATTTGCCTATTCAAAGTAACAAATAAAAATTTAATCCCTAATTTTACTTTGACCTTTCTCCTGCAAATATTGGTTGAAATGACATTTTCTCAAGCCGACCTTTTAATCAGCAGTATTGATATGAATCAATTATTCTAGAATTCAAAAGATTTCTAATAGATACTTTTTCATCAGGACTATTTATAAATGTATTCCACGCAAACTTGCTAGGGGGAAAAAAATCACAAGCATTACATTATATCCACTGGAGGGCACTCAACATGACCAAAGCAGGCAATAAAAACATGCCCTAACACTATTCTCTGCTGCATCAGGTTTGAGAGAGACTTTGGGAGTGGGAACGTCTCTTAAAAGATGCCCACAATTACAAAATTGAAAAAAAGTAGTTAAACTCTAAAAAGTGGGTCCTAATGTAATCGACTTTCTTTTTAAGAGCTTTTTTCCTTCAGGAGAAAGCAGATTATAAACATACTTCAAGGATAGGAGGATTCAGGCCTCAACAGAAGGATCTAGGTTTCAAACCCAAGTCAAGCTCGGTCTTGCATGAAACACAAAAGAAGCATTCTTAAGTAAATAGAGGAAATAAAGGACTTTCTCCTGGGTTTAAGTGATGAATGAAAAACGATATGAGTTAACTCCTACTCATTTTCAAGTAACACAAATCACATATTTTCCTTTCATAGAAGCTAAGAAGCAAATATTTATTTTAGCCTATTAGCCCAGTTATTTATCACATTCATAATTAGAATAATATTGCATTAACGATAGTCTGTTAAAGAATGGGAACTGATTGTGCAAAGCAGGATCCTCTTAATGAGGGTAACAAGAGGCAACAGCCTACATCCTCAGGACTAAGAAGCAGTTCCTAGTCTATGTTTACTATTTATTTTTATGATATAAAAATGTTTTAGTTAAGCTGTTTCAACAAGATGTTGTATTTCCAACAACAAAAAAAAAGGGGGTTACAAGAAAACAGCCAAGTCAATACAACTGTTTTTAAAAAACAAAGTCACAAGTCAATATGTAGCACTACAAAAAGTTGCCAATACTTATCAGACCTTTGTCCTGCTCTAAAAGCATTCATCCTTTCTGATCCCGCTTAGCAATAATGCACGCTTCCAACCAAGCTCAAAATACAAACTTTAAAACTTAACCACCTACTTATTTAATTATTGATGATCAGCAATTAGTAAACCACAAGAGAGACAAAACTGTGGACAGATGTATTGTTTCATTTCAATAACAGCAAAATTTCAACTGGCTTAATAAACTTATACAGTCCATTTCTGGGGTTTTGATTTCACTGCTACTGATAACTTACAAAAGAACTATATTCAAACTTTTGAATTCTTCACGTCTCTAGTTTCAATAATGCTTACGCTCCTCTTCTCACCCCTCCCAACAAAAAAAAGGATAAATGAAGATAATTTTCCTACGCACATGTCAAAATATCTTTAGAGAAATCTGCTGACCAGAGAAGGGAACAGTTTATGAAAACAAAAATTCACAGACAATTTTTATTTCAGTCATCACTAGTTAACAGAAGGAAGCTCGACTCACAGTAAAGTTTTAATACTGGAGTACATTTTCCTATATAATAATCTTGGTAAAGAAGTAGTCAATTAGTTCAAAAGAAAGCGAACTCTGGAAAGCTTCTTGACACTTGAACACTGTTAAACGCTTCAAAATTTTTATTAGCCACCTCATTTTTAAAAACTTGGTTTTTCCTGAAAGCTCTTTAAAATGACTTTTCTGGCCTCTGGGAGATTCTCAGGCCTGGGACTCTACAAGGACTCTAAATTACATGCTACACTAAACTTTCTCGTGCAGTTTTTTATTTCCCCCTCAAGGACCTCAGACTTAAATAGTCTCAGCATTCCTTTAATCCTTTAGAAAAGCCTTCTGCAAGATTTTCAAGTTACTTTTGCAATCACTTTAGGGCCTTGTCCTTGTACGTGGCCTTCAGAACAAAGACTAGGTCAAAGTGATGAATACTGGATGCAAATTAATAAAATTTTGTGAAAGGATGTTCTCGAACAAATCTTAATGCTAACTTTTTCTAATCCAGAGATTTTACAGGTTTAAATGTAAAAGTGAAATAAATGTAGCTGCAGCCTTAGCTCAGACCAAAAGAAAAAAAAAGCCTCCGAAGTATACTGAAGTCACTAACTTAAGCAGATACTAAACAGTAGCATTACGCAAATAACAGTTCAAGCTGTGTCTAATTTTTCCTAGAAAGATGACTAGCTAGGTAAAATGAAGATATGAGGATACTGAATATTCACCAAGTCACAATAATGAAACAGCTTCCTAAATTCCAGACAAAATACTTAATAACTTAGCGATCCGAAAAAACATTAGCCTAGACTTTATCAAAGGACAGCCGTCTCTTCAAGTTGATGTCTAGTCTAAGCCACCACTATTCATGACACAAAGCTCTCATTTCACTAAAACCACTCCTCGATTTCCTTTAGCCGACCTCTGCATACCAGCAGGCCGGTCTCTCTCCATTCACCACTTACGAACTCGGGCGGGGGGGGCGGGGGTGAGGGGGAGACCACAGATGTCTGGAAGATAGAGTATGAGACAATGCTCCCTCCAAAAGGGAACAGAAAACGAAGGAAACAACTACACCCAACTGCCAACGCTTTCAAGTTTAGCGGATTGAGAGGCGGGCTGTGAGAACTTCACTTCCAAAGTCTCTGCTCAAAGTCCTCTCCCGAGGCAAAACAATGAAAAGTTGCAATGCTTGAATTTCACTTGGGTCAATTTCGAAGCGAGGGAATTCACGCCAATGAAAACCGAACGTGCTTGAAAAATCAAGTTTCGCTACCATAAAATTAAATGAATACATTTCTACGAACGGAATTCTCGAAGCAGTCAGAGGCCGAGCCCCGCGGCTCACTTGCTAAGAAACAGTAAGTAAGGCAGTCGCCTCCGCCCTTCTCTTCTCTAGGGTCTCACACCTACGGCCACCGATCCCTCGGCAGACCCCCAGCACGCCGCACGCCGCTCTCACTCACCTACCTGCACGGCACAAAAAATACAGAAGACACGGATTGTATATGTGCAAACCCTACTGACGCACCGCACAGTTCCTCCAAGGTGGAAAGTTGCTTGGATTGAAACGAGCGCCAGTGCCAAACTCACATGGGCAGGGCATTTAAAAAAAAAAAAAAACAACTAACAATTCTCCGAAGAATTTTAACAATCCCTCCTTAAGAAAGAAGAAGAGAATCTGGAGAAAAAGTCCACCGGCCCTATGCCCACGGCAGATGGAAGCTAGGGTGGCGTCCCAGGCCCAGCGCCCGTACCCCAACTCCCCGCTGGGAAGGCGGAGCCCTCCGTCCCCAGCCCGCCCCCGGCCCCGGCGCATCCCGAGGCGCAGGGTCCCTCCCCCAAAGTCGGCCGCGGCCGGAGCCCAGACCAAAACCACGGTCCCCCCGCCCCCCGCGCCGGCCACCGAGCTCCTGGACGCGCCCTCGCGGCGCCCCCTCTCCGCGAGCGGCGCCCCCAGGTCCCCCGTGGGTCAGCGCGACCGGAACCCGGGCCCGCCCGCCGCCCTCCGCTCCCGGGCTCGGCCCGCCCCCGCCGTCTGCCCGGCGCCCCGAGCCTGCACCCCTGCTCCCTCCTCCGGGCCTCCGGGCAGCGCCGGGCCCGGCTCTCAGCCGCCGGCGGGACCGCGCGCCCGCGACGAAGTTTGGCTCCGGAGAGGGAGCGGGCGCAGCCCCGGAAGGGTAAGGAAAGGAGCGCCCAGCACCTCAGGGGAACAGGCTCCTCCCGCCGCGGGAGTCCAGAGGTCCTCGGCCTGCGGTGGCGGCTCGGCGCGGGCTGCGGCTGCCTCTCGGACCCTCCTCCGTCTCCGCCTCCTCTCGCTTTCTGCTCCCGGAGCCGGGATAACGCGGCTGCCACAGACCGAGAGGCTTAAAATGGCGCCGCACAAGGACCTCTTATAAGTCGCGCAGAGTCGTGGTATCCTGCCGCCACCGGCGCAGCGCGGAGCGTTCCGCCGCGCGAGGACAAGGGGCGGGGCGCGGGCGGACGCCGAAAGTAGTCCCCGCGCCGCGCGCCGCCGTCCCCACGCCCCGGGGCCGGGCGGGGCGCCGCGCCGCGCGCTCCGGGGACGCTCGCTCGGGCGCAGCCCCGCCGCCCCGCCGACCCGCCGTGCGGGAGCTGGGGCGGCCCGAGGGGGGTTCTGCGGAGGGAGGCACCGGGATGCTCTGCTGTCCCGACCCTGACGCCCCCGCCCCGCGCGCGCCCGAACCGGGAGAGCCGACGCGGGGGTCGCTGCGCGGCATCTCGGCCCCCTCCTTCGGGGGCCCGCACGCGGCGGCCGGCGCGAGTCCTGGGCGGGCGGAAGTTCGAGGCCTGAGCGGCGGAGGCGGAGGCGGCGGCGCTTCTGGCTGCCGTCGCCGCCACCGCACCGCTGTCGGTCTCGGGGACTCCGGCGGGTTGGAGCGTCCGCCGTCGTGGCGGTCTGGGCCGCACACCGCATGCACGACGTGGCTCCCAGCCGAGCCCACACCACCCCAAAGTCCTCCACTGTCCGAGTCTCGGGCCCCGCATTCCAACCGGCTGGCTGCTCAGCCTGAATCTAGAAATGAACCGCCGGGCGGTGCCGCCCGCGGTCCCCACTCTCGAGGGCTGTGAACTCTCGTTAGGATGGGCGCCTAGCCCGTAATTCAACAAGTCGTTATGAGTGCCCTACCGTGAACAAGCGACTGATGGAAATGGATTAGCTGCAGAGCCCTCTCAGGTTACTTCCCATAGAGTCCGTTCTTACCTGGTTCCACCGTGCTACTAAGTATCAACAGATTTTGGGGAGGTTCTTTGGAGAACGTGCAGTTCTGCGGTATTACTTATTTGAGAAACTGGACTATGTTGTTTGTGAAAGGAGCTACCGATTAGGCAGCTTTTAATTTTTTAAAACTAATTTTCTACAAAAACATTTTCTAATTCGTTTGAATAGGCTGAAGTTGGGTCTTCATTTCCCTTGGAAATGTCTCCATTGCAATCCAGCAAGATTGGCATTTGTCAAAGCCGAAACAATTATAATCGATTCGCTTTCTTCAGTCTGTTATTTTATGCTTATTTTTTCTCCTAAACAATGGAGAGGGTACAAAAAGCAACGGTGAAAGTTGATCTCGAGGCTTTTATCCCCGTAATTAATGCATGCAAACAATTGGTCTTTATACATAGGTACAGGCAGGAAACCTACTTCCTCATTCACTTAGGAAGTGGGATATGTAGTTTCAGGCATAGCTAATGCTGCAGGGCCAACATGTTCTTTAAATAATTCTGTGTGTGTGTGTGTGTGTGTGTGTGTGTGTGTGTCTTAAAGGTATTTTGTCATATACAGTGGTAATGTTAAATGCTGTCACCATACCACTATGGGTCCCCTGCAGTGGAAAAAGTCCCCACACTCAGATGATTTTTGCTGAGATCCCATTGTCTAGCATGACTTTCGCATATTTATCTTTACTAGTAATTCCGTGGAAGTGTGGTGGGTGGTTGTGGTTCACTGGGCTGCTCATAATTCAAAGAGATTGGTCAGAAAAAGGAATTTCATCAAAGCAGTGTTTCTAATATAAACGTTTTCAAAAGCGTAAATAGCGTCTCTGGGTACTGGTCCTCAATTTCAAGTCTCAAACACAGAAATAAAGAATACACAGTTGTCTTCCTTAAAATACAAAAATCATATGTTTGAAATCAGATGACTAATTAATCAATATTACAGGATTTTTTTGTACGACTTTCCTTTTTTAACGTTCAGTATTTTGTAGTTCAGGTTTTTGGGGGGATTTTTTGTTTGTTTTTTGCTAAATAAGGCACACTATTAAAACTGGTTAAGAAATATTTGCACTGTTAGAACATCTACAGAATAAAAACTATATTCATATTCTATTTAGGTATCAAAATAATTGAATCGTTTTTCTATAATGCAAATATCTTAATCTAAATTTAGAATTAAGATTTTTAAATCCCTAGTAATACTTCAAGCAAACACGTTATTAAAGGAAATATTTACAACAATGCAGCAAGCTGTTTTTCCCATCAAATTTAAGTATACTGTAGAAATACTGGGTGACTAGCATTAAAACAAATTATTTGAATTTAACATTGTTCAGAATTTTTATTTGCTTCTTGCAAAAACCAAATCGTTCTGATTGTCTCACAAAAAAATATGAGATGAATATCTTCTGTGAAATGAAGAGAAATATTAGCATTAAACCAGTGAGAAATTCAAACATCAAAATACCTGATGAGTTGGTGAAATAAGTGATTTTGTAAAAACGATTCTTAAAAGTTGACTTTAGGGAATACATACATCCCCTAAAAAATACTCGGTTATCCTTTTACACCTTTTCCTTCTAGAGCCAACCAGTTGTGTTTGACATAAGTTAATCTATTTTGTGAAACTGCAAAAGACAAATAGTTGTACATTTCAGACTGTATTCCTAGAAACCAACAGTATCCCCAGCTGTTGTAACAGAGGAAGCATTACTTGTCATGATATCAGACCATTGGTATATCAAGTAGTGGCTGCATGGAACCTGAACGTAAAGCGTCCCTTCACTAAAATGCATGCTTTCGAATCACCTTTAGGCAAAGAAATAAATGCCCAGATTGTTTTTGCACTTCCAACAGAAACATTAATCCAGCCTACACTTTAAAGAAGGCCTGTTCACTTTTTGCATAGTTAACTCTATGAAATCTATTAAACATTTATTGAGCACTAAGACGACGACGAGCTTCCTTTAGATTAGGTACCTTAAATTAATATACAATTTAATTGTTAATCAGCCCTGCTTGAAAGTAAACAAAAACAGTAGCAAACAGTGAAAGGAGGGTGTGGTCTCCTCTAGTCTCTATATCTCAGTCTCCTTGGGAAGAATCCTCTCCCAGCAATAAACAATAAATCCTGACTCTCTAAGAATGCCTGTTAAAAAATATTTCTTTTGACGATCTGAAAACACTGGACAATAATCAGGATCAGCTTTCCACTTAGCAGTTCACCTAGTGGGCTATTTATGGATTGGAACTTTTGATTTACAATACATCATCTCAGAGTTCAGTGTTATCTCTTGATTTCTTTCCAGCTGAACAGGCTAAGTAGTTGTAAATACCTCTTGTCAGACTACATGGTTGGCTATTCTTGCACACAGAAGTAATCTAGGAACCCACTGGGCAAATTCGGCAGAGAGCCCCTGTGGAAAGCTCGCATCTGGTGTGCGCTGCAGAGCAAGGGAGGGGCGGTGAAGGTGGTGGGAGGCGATGGCCATGGCGGTGGCGGTGGCAGCAGCACTGGTGGTGACATTCATGGCCGCTTCAGCTATGCCAGGAACACTCTTCATGCCTGGAGTTATGTGTTCTCCAGGCCTTCATTGGTTTGACACAACAGTCCTTGCCATACGAAAGGAGTGCATTTTAATGACTGCCATGAAAAGTGTGAAGGAGAAGCAATGGAGACATCATCCATGATAATCAAAGAGCACAAAGGTATATGTATTGTCAATGTTTCTAAGAACTAAGACAAATACTGCCGTATTGCTAAGAAATTATGCTTTGGAGATATACCCCCGAACATACCACACACACACACCCACACACTCACACACACACACACACACACACACACACACACACCCCTCTGTATTAAAAATTTCAAAATGGTTGCAAATATTTCATTCACAAGAAGGTTAAAGGCGTTCCCCATCGAAAGAAGGATTAACTTACCCGAGGATTCTGGGACTGCAGATGTATACTGCGGCAAAATCCTAAATTCATCGAAAAAATCATTTCTGGACTCCAGCTGCTAAAAATAATAGAATTATAGTAATTCACGAATAAGATTAAAACAAGCCATTTTCACATTCCAGAGTGTTCAGAAAAAAAAAAAATGATTCTTTTCTTTTAACTCATTTCTTAAACAATGCAAATTTTAAAGTAGCCTTTCTTTCCAGAGCACGAAGCGCCATGAAATCGATAATTTTTGATCTTTCGGTTAGTAGGCAACATGGTGAGCTAGTGCAGGGACTGCAGGCAGCAGACATGTTCTTGTCAGCTCAAAATTTTCATATTGTTTTTGAATCCATTGAGATTCGTAGAAGTGATATCACCGTTTGTTGTTTTTGTTTTGTTTTGTTTTCTCTTAGCTGGCACCAGGCAATAGGGATGCAAACCCTCAGTTTATCGACATAGGCATGTCTATTGCTTTATATATATTAAAAACAGGGAGTCTTACTGGATCTTAAACAAAAAATTATGTAAAAGGAGTGGCTGGTGTGATTATAATCCCATCATGCAGGGTCCACGGTTCCCATTTAGTGAAATTTCGCAGAGGGCAACTTCTTAAGAACATCCCTGCTGTGCAGAGTGAAAAGCATGAACAAACCAAAGACAGAATTCATCTGTGTTTATATTTTACAAACAATGAAAAACCTACTCTTTGTACGCCTTTTTTCCCCCACCTTATTATTTCATGGAAACTGCAGTACTCTCCCTGCCCCCATCCGAACACTCACCACCCCAGCACTGCCTCTTACGCGTCTCCTTCGTCTCCTTTTTCGCTTTCACAAATTCTGCACGCGCCATCTTTGTGTGGGGTGATTCTTTGCTAATTTCAGGCACCCATTCTCTTACAAATCGGTTCAGAAATAGAAAATTATAGTGCGCTTTGGGGCTTCATTTGCCTAAATTTCTTTCAGTCTTCCCTTCGGACATAGAAAAATGAAAACGACAGGGGGTGGGGGGAGCCAAAAAAGGAGATATTTCTATTATTGCCATAACCTGTTGTATACAGTGGTGATAAAAAAATATTAACATAATAGCAACAGCTGCAGCCTAAACAGAAGCTATGAGATAATTAATGTGCTACAACAAATTAATTTGCTGCAGGTGTCTCTGCTGTGAACTGAGTAACCCATGCCATATAGTCTAAATACAATTGATTTCCCCCCACATGCTAAAACAAAATACAGAACAAAATGTCTTGTAGGTAAATATTATATATGCCTATCATTAAAAAAAAAAAAATCCTCCTCAGCCCCTGTTCCGCTGTTCCCCACCAACATATCTGAAATGGTTTAGTCATCAGTGGATAAGTGTGGGGTTGGAGCAGGTGTGTATATGCGTGAGTGTGTACATACAGAGGTGGTGGATATGGCATTTTTAAACATATGGAGTTTTTATGCTATGTCTCAGTTGGAAAACATATGGACCAGCTATAGATTTCTTTTAGAAAATATAGAGACAGTTAATATTAATGAGCTCTATTGGTTTTAAAACAAAAATCAGATGTGTTTATGTGTATAGCTAAAAGAAAAATAACAATGTTGAGCAGTTGCCCATCTGAATTAACCTTTTTTTTTTTTTTAAATCATCTATCTTACAGGAGAGGGAAATGTGTTTGTAGTGTGGCACTCTTCATCGATGTGAATGAGAGATATTTTACTCTTTACACACTGTCGAGTTGAGTGTGCATGGAGGACGGTTGCTGCTTATATCACAAGGGTGAATATCAGGGCGGGGCAGACAGGGGCCTGGAGAAGGTCACAGTGCCAGGGCAAGTGTCCACTTTTTGTTTTGCACCACTCAGCAAAAAATAACTTTGGGCACAGAAAAGTGAAGGGACATACAGATTGAATTGTTTTAACTGCTTGACTAAAAAATTCTCTTAGAATGAGGATATATAGTCATTTCTGATTTTTCTCCCAGAAATGCCTCAGAAGGACGTGACCGCTTTGTTTTCATTGCATCCTTGGTTGGTTGGTTGGTTGGTTGTTAAAAAGCCATAAAATGAGAATTGTATCAATGGTCTAAATTTTTTGAGGCTATTACTTATTGAAATTTATTTTACTTCATGATCTTAAATTTTAATTTTAAATCTTACAAAAGATTGGATTAGTTTCTTATACAATGCCTAAATTTTAATAGCCTTTTGATTTAACTTTGCAGAAATTTTAGTTCTAGGAGAAGATATAAAATTATTCAAATAGAACATTGTTCTAGCTGTACCCAGAAGGAACACTGCATTTGCATGGGTTTTCTTTTAAATATATTTTATTTCACATATCCCTTTCAGGTGGACAGCGATGCTCTGAGCCACCACCATTCTCTAAGCAGAATTACTGTACATCTGTCACGCCATTTCTCATGCAGTGACGGACCTGCATTTTATTCCATCTTTCTTTTGTTTATTCTAGAGCTTTTTCTTCATAATCCATTTTCAGATATGCTCATATTTTTAATATATAATTACAGAATTTGAGTTAAAGGGAAAAGAAAACGGAACAGAGACCATATTGTTTTTCTTTTATAAGGGGAGAAAGAAATAGCCAATTCTTTGAAAAAAATAAGAAAAGTTGACAAGTATGGAATACATACATCTCTGGAATTTGCCAGTAATTTTTATGTCGTGCCACACAAATGGAATTCTCTGAAATCATAGAATTCTATAATTACAAAATCAATTAGGGAAAAGAAAAAAATGCTTTATTTTCTGTTGCTTCAAGGTCTCGTCCATTCAAAATAGTTTTTCTTCCACCATAATTTGTATTAGAATCTAAATTGTAAGAAATCAAGATAGTAAATGTCTAATGCGCACATTCCTTTTTTCTATTAATGTTCTCATATCGTAGCATAAGGATCCCAGTTCTTTGAAGCCTTCCTCTGACGAGTTCGTTTTCAGAACCCGTATTCTTAGATCGTCAGTAAAATGATATGTTTGCAGGTTCTAAACAGTAAAAAATTGTTGTTGTTATAAGTCAACTCATTTTGGGGTGGTTTGTTACATAGGAAAAGCTAAATAATATAACTAAGATAATTCTAGGGGGTTTGTTTTTAAAAATCACATTATACTGCAGTTTTATCCTGAGCTTACCCTTGAAAACAAAAATTTCTGAAGATTTTTGATTATGCAGTCTTCTTAGTAAAATATTTTTATGTATGCACCCACTACATATATATTAATGCATATATGTAATGTAATCTAATATGTAATATAATATAATGCATATATTAAATATCCGTGAAGCTTGGCTTCTTCTTTTTTTTTTTTTTTAAGGTCAAAAGTAAATACAGAAGTTGTATTTTTTTTTTCCTTATCCCAGTAGATCCTGATGGGCACCTTTTGGGTTATAGTCATTCCACTCAGGACCACTCTTCTAAAATTCTTCAATCTTTCGCAAAATCTGCTCCAAAGCACATTTCACCCTTTCCGAATGTGTAAGATTCCTGACTTAAAACTAAACTCAGCTTTATTTACGATAGCTACTGACTGTGGCAGAATCTTTTAGCAAATTACACATTCATCTTTTCTATTAACTGATGTTAAGTAAACCCCCTTTGGTGAAAGCATCATTTGTCCTTCCAGCAAATGTACCTAGAATATTTACTGGTTTATGGAGCCCCTTGCATCGCCATTTCGTCTTGATACTTAACTCTTTCGTGTACATGTGCATGCATCCTATGTCTTTCCTTTCTTTACTTATGTTTTAACAAGGAAGTGTTAACGTTTTAACCAAAGAGGACAAGGATGCCTTTTTAACGTCAGAAGATTTTGAGATACCTCGCATAATAATAGCTGTACTTTTAGTATCTGTCGATTCAGTATCTATGTAATGACAAAAAGCTACCATAGAGTCAGTAATGCTTTTAAACAAATTGATGTTTTATTAATCCCAGAGGAAACTACATGAATTTGAATACTAATCACAAAGAAGATCTGGAAGACTCATTTTTCAGTGCACAGACGCTTCTTCGTGCCCGTAGGGGGTATTTAAAGCCCTTGTTTCACTTGGTAGTGAGAAAGTCACTGCAGGAGAGAAAACGGGAGAAACAAATCCCACTCGGCGGTGCACTAGCTGTGTGACCTGGGCAGGCTCTTCACCCTCTCAGCCTCAGCATCCTGACTCCGTGGTGGCAGTTAACAGAAGCGGTAGTGGGAGTCGCAGTCATCCAAACGGTGGCTTGCATTTGTCGAACTTCTGCCGCGCATGAAGCTTTGCCTGTCACAACCCCATGAACTTCACCTTTCACACATGAGATCTCTTTTAAACGTCGCAACCGGTAAAGTAGAACATTATTTTTCACATTTCACATTTGGGGGAAATGAGACTTAGGAAAATTAAGGGATTTGCTCAGCTAGATAACAGAGCTGGCATTTGAACTCTGGACCTGTGCTGTCCAGTACCGTAGCCATTAGCAGCACGTGGCTACTTAAATTTAAATGCATTAAAATTAAAGAAAATCAAAATTCAATTCCTCAGTCTCATTAGCATGTTTCAAGCATCAATAGCCTTGTGGGGCTACCACATAGCACAGCGCAGATAAAAAGCTATCATTGCAGTAAGTTCTGGGAGCAATGCCGAACTAGACTGACCAACTGCAAAGCTTGTACTTTCAGAACTGGATTTAATTCTTCCTTACCCATTCATTCCTTTACTTCTTCATCCATTTAACAAACATTTACCAAATAGCTACCATACACCAGGCACCACGTTGGATACTGGAGAGTTAGCTCATTGTGTTGTTAAGAGCTAATGAAATAGATATGAAGGAGCTTTTTAAGCTATAAAGTTCTAGATAACAATAAGATATGTTAATGTCGTAGTCGCTATAATGGTGGGACTATATTCCTTTTTTTGGTATCCTCTCCTCCTTCTCCCCCAGCCCCTGCATTTAACAGGGCGAAATACCCATCAGAAGTGAATGCAGAGCCTCCCGTTATATATGGCACACATGTCAGTTTTTGTACCTCCATGTTCTGAAGGTACTTTTTCTGATTGAGGTGCATTCATCAGGTAGAGCATTGTGGGCAACATGGGCCGTGGCGGCTGCGGCATGGACATAAAGTCTCAGCTCAGCCAATCAGATGCTTCTGCTTGGGACTCCGAAATTGGAGCAGGTGACCCAAGAAAGCCGAAACAGATTTAATTATGTCAGTGACTGTGGCTGTAATGTCCACTTTCTCTGCAAACGTCACTTTACTGGACTTGCAATGAGTGATGATACAGGAAACTTTGTTTTTGTCCACCCCATCCTGCCGTCCCCTTAAGCCTTCTCCATGGGGATGGTCCTGCCATTACCACTGGATGCCACATGAAGTAAATGCTCATGACCTTCCTGATTTTAGCCAGGTAACAAAGTACTATGACCATTAAGTTGCAAAACATGGTATTCGTTTATTAATCCATCTTCAGCTGAAGGTAAAAATTCTCCCATGCCAGGTAGGGCTGTGAAGAGTGGATCGACTCCTTCCTCTCCCTGTCACATCCTCCCCACTGCCTGGCTGCTTTATTTGACCCTCCTGGGGTTAGGGCCATGAGGAAAGGTGATAGGAATGCAGCATTTTGTGAATAGTTTGGTTACTGTCGCAAACTGGCTTTTGCCGTCTGGGTCCAGCCAGTGTTTAAAGTTGGCCCTGCCATGTACATTTTTGTGGGTTTATTGGTTGCTCCCCTGTTGGATCGCTCTGACTGCTTTTCCCTTGGTGGGAGCATGATGGGACTTCACAGCCCAAGGTCCTCAAGGCTCTGCCTCCAAGCTCAGTCTCTCACCCCTTTGATGCCCTCACTTACCCAGTTCTGGGTCCTCTCCTTTTGACATTGCTGCCTGGTGACCTGCCTCACACCTTACTCTGACATCTAAAAACTGTCACATCTTGGTGCCTAAGCTGGAACGTCTGGTCTGACTTTCTGTTCCCCTAGAGCCAGCGGAGACAGCCAGGTCTGGAGAGGGTGATGGCAAGGGTCCTCATCAGGTGGCTCTGTGGGTATTGCCACCTTGCCTCCTTGGTCTTCTGTTTCTATTTTGAGCCTGTTGCTCCTACCTTCCTGGTGACTCTGTGAACTCCCCAATATCTTTCCACTGAATTCTTTTTCTTCTTTAGCCAGCCAGTTGTTTTCCATTCCCTACACTCAACACCTGGTCCGATAAACCTTGACTGTTGCCTGTCTCCCTAGTTTGTATTTAGTCATTATATCTCTACTATTTTTTTTTTACATATTCTAAAGTAATAACGCACCACATAAAACGTTCGAACAAATCAGAAATATGTAACAGAATGAAAAAGTACCCCAATTCCAAATGCCCCAGATATCCATCAGCATTTCTAAATTTAATTTTTGAATTAAGCAATGTGTTCAAGTAATATATTAAATTAAGTGATATAGTTTACATATGGATATATATATCCTTAATTTATTTAACTAGCCCTTTATCATTGATAATCTTAGATGGCTTCCAGATGTTTGTCATTACAAATAGAACTGCATGAATTATCTTAGGCATGTGTCATTGACTACATGTGCAAATGTAACTGTAGGGTAAATGCCTGGAAGCGGGTTTGCTGAGTCAAAGGATATAGGTATGCACCAGCAGAGAAGAATCAGTATTAGATATTGTGAGATTGCCAATAACTAATTGGTACTCCCAATTACCATGGGTGTTGTAACGATTTCCATTCTCACCAAAAATGTACAAGAGTGCCAGTTGTCAATGAAAGATGTGGCGTGCCCATCCCGTAACCTCCAGACAGTCATCTCTTTACTACAGCTGCAACTCTCTGCCCCAGGGCTTTTTTTTCCTGGCTTCGGGAAGCAGGTTTTGGGCTGTGTTCACGTGAGGGATGGATATGGCTGAAATGCCTGACGGTCAATGGCCCGTAAGCCGCCATCAAACAATGATGATCAGGGAGTTGGTAGATAAACACCCCAGCCTTCTCACTCTTCGAGAGAGAACTCTGAAGTGTGTTCTACACCGTCTCCCCGAGTTCCCTGACGGAGGTACCTATAATGGTGATTGGCTTGATAACATACCCTGTCATAACACCGTTCCCCTTCCTCCTCCCTTCCCTACTGCTGCTCCCTATGATCACCGCCCAGATAAACTACTTACATGCTGGTCTCAATGTCGCTTCTGGGAGAACCTAATCTAATGGTCTGTCATCAAACGATTGGAATTTTATAAATTGTGTCTCAGCGCAATTAGAATTTGCATTCTTCTTATGAATGAAGCTGAGCATATTTTTGTACATCCGAACTGTTTTTATTTCTATTTCTGTGAACTGATGGTCATGTCTTTTACCTCTTGGTCTCTTCAAGTCCTATAAAATCTCTATAATAGGAAGATTGTCTCTTCGTAATATGAATATTTTTCCCAGTTTTTTGTTTGTCTTCAGTTTTTTTTAATGTTTTTTTTCTGCTTTTTCCCTCTCCCCTTCTCATCTTTCTTTCTTTTCTTTTCTTTTCTTTTCTTTTCTATTTATTTTTATTTTTTGCCATGAACAATTCGTTATTTTTATGTAGACGAATTCATCAGTTTTTTTTTTTCTCGTTTCTTCTGCATATGAGCTATGGTAAGAAATGCTTTCCTCAATATTAAATTATAGAAGAATTCCATGTTTTCTAATGGCACTTTAAAAAAATGTAGATTTATATTTTTAATCCATTTGGAATTGGGTGTTCATCAACTTATACCTTCCTCCTGCTCTTTCTGCACTGTGATCTCGCCTACAGTCACTCACCTCTCTAAAACTGCCCTTGGATAACTTTGAGCAAGGTGTCATATTTCACTGCCTCAACCTATTTCCTCTTGCAAATGATTATGGGTCTCTTGGCTTTCCTCTTAACTTGGCCTTTACTACCCTTATTAGCAGGAGAGTTTCCTGCTGCAGCATTTCTCTATCTGGAATAGCCTCCCTGTATCTTTTTTACTTTACTGAGCTCATATTTTATCACAACTGAAAGTGTGTGTTTTGTTCCTTTCCCATAACTCTTCATTTGTTTCTTTTTTGCTCCAATGGTAGAGCAACTTGTGTGCCATTTTCATATGGCACCGAACCCAACCTCTCCTGAAGCTTTGCAGTGTGTTTTTAATTACAGGCTCAAAAAGTAAAGAAAAAGATTGAGAGGGTCATGAACAATTTTATAAATCTGTGGGGTTTTTCTGCAATTCAGCACATTGCTGTATATATTTTAAACTTATTTTTGTCTTGATAGTTGTTCACTCTTAAGTAGAAAAATGCCAAAAGTAAATAGATAGATGAAAGACAGACAGATAAATACATTTGATAGGTATACCTAATCTATATTTATCTATAAACTGCTAACTAAGTAAGTCATACAAATCACATCTGCTCCTGAACTTGATTAAATTCTGTTGTTCTGGCCACAGCGGACAAATTGAAAGAGTTAACCTTTTCTGATTTATTGCTGCAAATCTGTTTGGTCATCCTAGGTGTGCTTCTAAAAATATTGCTCTTGTACTTCTGGTGCCTTTTATAATATCCTAGGCCAATTCTACCTCCTAATGTGGGTAACACTTGCTCACTGATCTTTGGTCTTTTCGTGACAAACACCCATGGAGGCCTAGTCCCTTCTTAGAATGAAAGAAGCCCATCGTGTTCTGTTGGCCTGGTTCACTGCCTTACCACTGAGTCAGAGGCCTTATTGAATGTGAGAAAAGGAAACCAGCAATCTCATGGGTGTTTTAAGCATCCTTTGCCTGCATACGATGCAAAGAAAATGCATCACCTCCACCTGTTTATCCGACTGCCCCTGTGGGTGCCAGATTCTGCTTGCTTTCCCTGGGAAGAGAATCTTCCTGCCCATTGCCAATGGGAATAATGCAGGATCCACGTTCATGGAATCTCTCCTCGGCCTTTCCGGCTTTTTCTTGCACAAGACCAGAGGAATGAAATCGGGTGGTAAAGTGCCCATCTTTCTACCAGTCCTCCATTCTCTCCTCAAGTTTTCAGTGTCGCCTCTGAGGAAACTTCCATCACAGACGTCTCCCCTGGGCACCCCCACCCTCCTCATCAGAATACTCCTCCCCTGAGTGTCACCAGCTGTGGGATTGTAAGACTCCATTATAATAAAGGTGACAAAGACAGATCTTAAGGAAGTAGAGCTCCAAAGTGAGGGAGGGAGACACATCAGAGAGAACGGGCTCCAGGAGCCTGATAATGAGCATGGAGAGGACTTTTTCTGCTTATGGGTGAAAAAGACCGGGAAGTCTCTGTTTGAAGACAAAGCACATAATAATGTGATCACAGAGCCCTCCTAATGGGGCCAATGTGATGCTCAGATGTTCTTTTCACAGCCTTATTCTTATGTTCCAATGGAAAAGGTCTTTGAATGAATGTTTATTTATCGTAGCCAAGACTTTTATACAGCAAAAGTCACATGCAGGTGTATGTTTAATTGATTTAATAACCTTGGATCTCGTAGGTGACTTTTTCTTGACTCTTTGTCTCAGTTGGAAGAATTAAAATATAATCAGACATAAATCCCTTAGTAATGTTATCAATTTATTTCTAACGGATTTTCTAACATGCTTAGATGGGCACTCCCTTGCCGCCTCCTTCTTCTCCTGAAAGGTAAGGTGGCTTTTTTTACAAAAAGTACATAAATTGGTTGAACCGGCATTGCCAGCTTCCTGTGTAAAGAATGCCCTGTTTTCTCCAAGCTTGAATTTGGAGATACAGGACATCTGTAAGGCATGATCTGACTGACATCCCCTTGGTGTTCTGGAAGGAAACAGGCCGCACCTCTGCCTCGTGTGCCAGAGGTGACCGTCGGGCTCAGGATAGCCCTAGATGCAAACGCTCCCATTTCTCCTGGGTTGCGTCACTGACACCAGGCCAGAGTCATGTGCATGGCCCGATTCATTGTCAATTTGCCAGTCGCTGAGTCTGGTCATCCAAAAGGCTCTCCAAAGTCACGACTGTCCCAAGTCATGTAGATAATGGGGGACTTTCCAGAGCTATCCTTTTCCATAGTGCTTTCTGGATGGTTCTTAAAATTAAGAACTAGAGGGATGGCCCATCAGCTTGATCTACTTCTTGCTTACATGTAAGGTTATTGGGAAGGGAAGAGGACTGGCTGCTAATGGATATGGGGCTTCCTTCTGGAGTGATGAAAATCTTCTCGAATTGATTGTGGTGATGGTTGCACAACTTTGTGAACATACTAAAAACGACCGAATTGTACACTTTCAATGGGACAATTGTACGGCGAGTGAATTATATGTCAACAAAGCTGTAATAAAAATGTATTCATATACCTTATTGTTAATAATTAATCCTACTCTTCCAGGAGCCCATCCTTAATGAAGCGAATGACGTGTCTCTCAAGAACAATAGTCACCTGTGACTAAGTGCAGGTATCAAAAGATATGAGCAGAGTTTGTGCAAAGTTCGTTCCTAGGACAGACTCAGAAGCTCATACAGCTCTTATGTCATTATGCAATTCATTCACTTCAAAATAGAAAATCTGAGTTTTGCGTTATATATTTAAATAGCCTAAGATTAGTTTTTAAGACATTAGGTGAATAAAAGTTCAGAAATAGATAGAATCTTAAAGTTACTACCTGCCTGTCACCTGGTACTTCCTGATTCACTGGCTGGAGGGACCATGCAGGAACATCCCCAGTGGAGCTTGAGGGTCACATGCTTCAGCCTTTTATGAGGACTGCTATAAGTTAGGTCAGTGTGCTGGGTTGTCACTGAATCCAGGGTGTGTCCTCTGCCCACATCTTAGAATACCTGCACCATTCTGAGACCCCCTCCTCCCCGTCAGTGTTCACTCCGAGACCTAGCACCTGCCTTTCTTTTTTAGAAGATTGTCTTCAGTTTATTGGGGCCCTTGTTGTCCGTATGCACATGGAGCCAACCATGCCTGGGAATTTAAATGCCCACCCATGTGGGGCATGGCCCTGAAGCAATGACTGAGGGGTGCAGAGGGGAGAGTTGAAATGCCGGCTTCCTTGTCTCAGGTCCAGGCAACTCTGAGGCTTAACTCACACCCTAGAGCTTCTCGTGAGATCAGGGGAGGCCGCTGTGGGGTTCACACATTTGCTTAGCTCCCTTGCCTTCCCTGTTTCCTTACAGATCTCCCCTGGCAGCACTTCTGTTAGAAATCGCCTGCCTACCAATTGTCATCTTGGAGGCTGCTTTTGGGGCTGGACCTAAGACCACAGTCAACGTACCAGGCTAATTGGTGTGCTTGTGGCTAGCATAACTTGAGCCCTGCCTCGCGCTGTAGGTACAGCTGGTCTGTGACTATCAACTGGCTATCTGTGTGAATCCAGACAGGCCTCTCCCTCTGGAATGCTGGAATGTATGGGCAGGTACGAAATTAGGTGGGACTTGGCAGAACTAAGAATTAGGGAGAGAAAAACACTGGGATCCTGTTGACATTGTTTGAAACCCTGGCAGGGCCAGCTTTACGGGCATGCAATTTGTCACATAGGGCTCTGTGTTTATAGAGCACTTGGTTTAATGCTCTTACATTGCCATCTTGAAATTCTTAATAATTTTGAAAAAGGGCCCTGCACTTTTATTTTGTGTCGGGTCCTGCACATTATGTAGTTGGTCCTGGTCCCAGGATCTAACCATACCTGAAGCTACATACTTCTGGATGTTTTTGGTTTCATAATCCAATAAATTTCCTTTGGGGCTCTGTTACTTGCAGCTTATGGATCTATGATCATACTCTGGGTTCCAAGTTGCTAACATCAGAAACTCATTCTAGCCAATTTAAGCAGAAAAGGAATTTGTTCGAGAACACTAGATAACTCACAGAATCTGAAAGGCCCAGAGGAACAAAACTGAGGGAAGGTAGCAAAGAAGAGTGGCCAGATTCTATCACAAATAGAATATACCTCCCGGGCACAGAGCTCCTGTTCACACCACTGAGACTGGGCCTTGAATGCTACTTGGAACCTCTGTCACTGGGAGCTGGATATTCTGGCAGCTATGCGTGGCAGATGGATTCCATGGACCACCAACTTTGCAGCACTAGCTCCCCAGAGTTTCATGTGGCTGTGTCAGATTGGTAAAGCCCGTCTCCTGCCTGCACCTCAGTAGCGAGAGAGGCTGGTCGAGAGAGATTCCAGCTTCTGCCTTGAGGAAGTATGGGCTCATTAACCAGGGGACTTTCCCAAGGACCGGAAGTACCCAATACCCACTACTGACCTGCATTTGAATTCTGCTGAGGCCCGTGCACATAGATAGTCCCTCACAATGCAGGATGAGCCTGTTGACGCACACACTCCCTGCTGCTCTCAGTGATTCTGGGGTCTCCCAGGCCATGTGCTCCCCCAACCAATCCTTAGGAAATCTTACCCCTTGTTGCCTTTTTGGGGCTACCCCGACCCCACTTTTCAACCCCACCTTCCTGGAAATCTACTATATTCCACTTACTTGGAATCGCAACCAAGAGAAGATCGGTGCATTTCTGCAAAGCAAAATATAACCCAGCCCTTAGGTTATAAGGTGTTTGTTCACCTGGAGGCAGGTGCTTGTTAGATGTCCTCACTACCACAAAGCAGGTCCCACACACTTACTGCTGCTGGCAGGTCATAAACCTTTTTCTATGCAAAACGATCTCTTTTATTGCTAATAAGTTTTATGCCAGTTTCCAGCCCACTCAGAAGGCACATTTTTCAGAATCAGGTGTTAACAAAATAATGAACAAAATAAAATATACAGAGTTAGTAATTATCAGTTTCCTTTGATGAATCCGCCCTAGAGTTTGTTATCACCAATCTGATGTAAAAATTAAACAGAACAAAAGAGCGCCTTTGGGAGGGGCATGAAATCAGCATTTAAAAACAACTGTTTCACTCATTTTGTACCTTCGTATTGAATATATTTATTTCAAAGGAGAGCCTGGAATTTAGAAAGTGGAAATAGGAGAAAGGCCTGCTGTTGACACCAGCTTCCTCAAGGCGGGGGGCCTCTCAGCTGTTTTGCAAGAGGCTGTAGGTGGCCTGTGGGGACAGTGTCTGGGTCTCAGAGATGAGGTTGGGGAGACATCAGCAGGGCCAGATTTCTGTCTAACCGGTATGTGATTGTGGCAGCGGCTTGGGGATGTGCAGGGTCCAGCACCAGGGAAAAGCAAAGAGCTGTCCCTTGTCGCTGTATCTCTCGCGGGCCCAGCGTTTCTGAAGCTTTACTGCTGGTGGGGAAAGGGTATGCACAAACTGGGTCTAACTGGGTTTCTGTTTTGTTTTGTTTTGTTTTTTAGGATGTCACTCCTTGCCCCTGGTTGGAAGAATTGACAATTGACAATAGGCCTTCATTCTCCCAGAGAGGCCAGGCATTGCAGGAGCCTTCTGAGCGTCCTTACGGAGTGATGTGGCCCTGAACTCTGTTTACCTGAGTCTCAGCCAGAGGGGCGGGGTCGGTGCTCAGTAAACATTGCCTACACAAGCGCTCTGTTCACTTGAAACCTTCATCTGTGCTGTTTCCACTACCCCGAGTGCTCTTCCTCTTGCCTTGCTTCTCATCAGTCATTACGGCCTCTGGGAATTTTGACAGAAAGCATTAAAACATAAAACGAAGTCATAAATCTTGAGGGAGCGACGTTCTCCTCAATCCACCCGGAGCGGACCGGCCCGCGGTCAGGTTCACCGCCTGCCTGTGCCTCGCGGGTGGCCGAGCGTGCCGCTCTGCGCACCGCGCCTGCGCAGGGAGACGAGGCGGACACGCGTGGATGTGGTACCGCTGTCACCCAAGCAGCCGCATCCTCGGAGGTGGTTGGAGGTGGTTGGTGAATAACCTGAGCTGTGCGCTTTCACCGACCTTAAAACCAAAACAAAATAGGTAGAGAAGAGCCGCAAAGATGAGAAAGGTAGAGGATTCTCTTTTTAAGGATTCAGTCGCGTCTGAGAAATCTCATCTCTGCTCCCAAGTGCAGGTCCTCACGACTAACACAACTTTTCTTCCACAACTCCTCCTGAGACCCTCCTGTGCAGCCTCCTTTGGGCTAGGTTCTCACCTCCTGTCGTCGACAAGAGGTGACGGGGCTTTCTCGATACTGGAGGAAAGACAGAGAACCCACACAACCAGAGAACTCACCACCGAGATGAATCTTTTTTTTTGTTAAACTGGATGCATATACATCCTCCCAAAGGGGCAAAAACATCTTTTCGGAAGAGATGCCAATTCAGCAGCGCGCTGGAAGTCTGCACTAAAGAACCAACCCGCGCTGGAGACCGCCCGCCGGGTTCCGAGCTCTGAGGCTCCTAGGCGGGCAGGTGCCGGGCACGCCTGCGATTATCAGCCCCAGCTCGGCCTCTTTCTGTGTGTGTGATTGTGAGCAAGCTCCTGACCTCTAGGTCTCAAGCTGGTCATCGGTAAACTGGGGATAATCATTGTCCCTCCTCATAGGGGTGCTGCGAAGGTTAAATGAGGCAGGGCAGGCGAAGGGCCCAGAAGCGGGAGCTCAGCGGCCAGCGCTGTGTCCCGTTAGCATTGGAGCGAGGAGCCTTCATCTCTGACCAGTCTCCCGGGCACGGAAGGCTGCCTCTGCCTGGATGACCTTGAAAAGGGGCAAAACCAAGGGGTCAGAGGCTTAGCAATCTGTGTGACTGGCTCGTCTAGCTATCACTCTCCCTGAGGGTTGACTGGCTAGAGGTGAGCTCAAGAGAAAAGGAGGGGCCGGATTCCTACAGGACCTTCCGCCCAGTGCGAAGAAATTGGGAGTTTCCTGGAAGCTAGAGAGAGCCTCCCAAGGATTTCAAGCAGCAGGGTGGTTGGATCAGAATTACAGTCCTGAAAAATCACAAAGGAAGATGTCATAGACCCAGAGGTGTCCATAGACGGTCATATAGTCAATCAGGAGGCAGGAGGTGAGAGAGACCAGGATGAGACTCCCCCGTCATTCAGGCGAGAGAAGACCCACGTAGACCAAGAGAGGGCAGTGGGAATGGAGAGGGGCCAGTGAGGGAAAACCGGATGTAAGCTAGCTCAAAGGGTAAAATCAGCTGTGCTTGGTGAATGGCTGGGTGTAGGAACCGGGCAGGGTAGAAATCAGCTCTCAGGTTTTTGGCTTGAAATAGCATTGCTTGAGGCAGGGCGAAAAGCAGGTTTGGGGCGAGATGAGCTCTTGGCCATGCTGAGTTTAGGGTGCTTGCGGAGGCCCCAGTGGGGGTTCTTCCCTGTAGATGCCGGCCTGCAGTTTGGCGACATCTGCACGAGGGTTGGTCCCAGCCTTGGAGGAGCTGCCCAGGGAGAGAAAACGTACCACAAACGTAGAAAAAGCTTTGACATCAACCTAGCCAAGGGTGGCCTTAGCACGGCCATGCACTGCCCACCCAGAGGACTATCAGGGGGTCCAAGCTGCGCCTCCTGAGGCTGATGCTTCTGGAGGACTTGGAGGAGAAGCAATATGGAGATTCCGTGCAGGCTGGAGGCTGGGGAGATTAGCATTCTCGAAGGGGTGTTGGTCCTCTGATTCCCTGGGCTTTGCACATGGCTACTCCCTCCTTCCCCATGCCACCATCAAGTGGGAGGGAAGCTGGGCCCTGTGAGAATTCTCTCCTTGCCTTGAATCCCCAGGGATGCCTGCCAGGGAGCATTGGGCCTCTAGGGAGCTTTGCTTTCTTGCCTCTGAGGCTCTGCAGAGCCTGGCTGTCAGCAGGAGACAGGAGGGCAGCGTTCCCTGGGGCTTGTCACTGCCGTGGAGGAAGCACATTAGCTCCAGGAGCCTCTGCTCTGCAAAGGAGGAGGTGAGAATGGCAGCTGTGCCTGGTGGCAAATCACAGGTGAGCGTTGGGAGGTGCCACCCACAGCAGCCAGGGAGAGAGGGAAGCGTACCAGGCTGTGCCCGCACAGACAAGTGAAGCGAAGATGGGCAAAGCGACTCAGTCTCCCTGAGAACCTGCTTGAGGCACAAGGTTGACCCCGGGGTCCTCTCTAGTGAGGGATGCCATTTATTTACTCATTGTAGGTCCTGTGGCTGTGCCATGTTAAAACAGCATCTCACAACTATATTCTTCTATTTCTATGATGCCTCCTCTCTGGGATTTGATGTTAGAAAAGATCTGTACGTCTTTCCAGGATTTTGTCTTTGCGAAACTAGAGGCTTTTCTGTGTTCTAGAACCAGCCACTAAACTCTCTAAGGGCCTCAGCGTTAACGAAGCATCTGACTCTAGTCCGGGCCAGTGGGGTTGACGAGGTTTCTTGCAGGTCAGAACTCAGGACAGGTGCGTCCATGTCGCCAACTCCCTTCCTCTTGGCTTCCACTGGAGCCTCTGGTTGGTGTTGTGATTAATTGTGCCCTAGAGCAGTTTCTCAGCCTTGGTGTCAGACATTTCGGCCTGATAATTCTTCATTGTTCGGAGCTGTCCTGTGCATTGTAGGGTATTTAGCAACATCCCTGGCATCTAGATGCCTGTAGCAGTCCTCCTTGCCCAAGCCGTGACAACCAATAACGTCTCCAGACATTGCCAAACACCCTTTTGGGTGTTACCGTTTAGTAGGAAATCCTCTGGTTACAAGTGGTGTCTGGCTCTTCAATACATAGTATGGAGAGCCCAATTCCGCTCTGCCATTTTTCCCATGAGGGAAATGAGGAGGGCACGGACCCATGACTCCAAGCATCATCTCTAATAATGGGATAGCCTCCTTGTCATATCCACTGGGTGGACCAGATTTTAAAGCCTGGTACTCTTTTTGCTGGGATCAAGGGAAGGGATTTCAGGTGGGTCATGGGTACAGCTTTAGAAAACGTCAAATCAAAAGCCCAAACCTTATGTGCGTTCCCTAGTTCTTTCAGACCTACTGACGTCTCATATTGGTGCGGGCTTCTTTTCCGGTGTTACCTCGGCAACACGCCTTTGCCAATTTCCTTTTTTTCCTCCCATTTTACCTCCTGTATTAGCTTTTCTGTTATGCTTCCTGGCATCATTCTTTTAGTGATACCCTGGAAATTACAAAACGCATCCTTACCTTATTGCAGTCTTTCTTAAATTAGTACTTTTATCACATCTTGAACAAAGCAAGACCCTTCTAACAATTTAGATCCATTTATCCCTCTCCTGCTTTTTTTGCACTTATTATATATTTTGCCTCTATGTATGTTGTATGGTGGTATTATTCTTGCTTTAAGTAGTCAATGGTTTTTTATATTTACCCTGTTAAGTGCATCGCATTTCTTCCCGCACTTTCTTCCTCCCATCTGGGCTCATTTTTCACAAAGAAGTTCCTTTAGTATTTCTTCTGTTTTGACACAGAAAAGGCAGGCCTCGGCCTAAGAGCGTTTCTCAGACATTAATATCTGAATTTAGTCAACGTATTTTTGTTCTCATTGTGTTTATTGCAGTTATTGCTTTTTTTTTTTTTTAAGAGATATTGTTCTTTCCATTTGCCTTATCAAAGTTGGGTAGATTTTAAGAAAAATATGAAGCAAATAATCAGGTGATACAGAGCAAAAGATACATGAAGATTTTTTTTAAAGTTTGGTAGTTAGAGCTCATGATAGATGAGATGTTATGTGGAGAATGAGTAGAAGAAAGCAAGTCATTTCTTACTGTACTGCCTTCTATCAAGAGCTAGCTGGGTCATTGGGACTGAGCATCAGGCTCTGTGACTTCAGGCTCTGGGACTAGGCAAGTTGCTTCACTTCTGTCACTCCCAAAAGGGGACAGTCTTCACAGTGTTAGAAGGAAATCTTCAGGTATTTATATAGCTTTAGGTTATTTATAGTTCTCTTAAACAATAACAGTCAGAACATAAACACTGTGTCAGACAAAGTGCTGAAGACCTTTTACTAACCAGATAGATGTCAGTTTCTCTTGTTGTCATTAGATCTATGTCCCTATTTTCCTTTAATTACAAATTTTCCCATACTTGCCAGTTCTGTTTATTTACTCACTCAATGAATGGTTCCTGGGTACCTTCCCTTATTACTTTCTCACTAGGTTCATCTTGCTGAACCTTGAGTTAGTCATTTATTAAGTGGAAACATTTATAGTATTATTGCATGGGATCACTGACCCAGCAACTGAGCCTCCTCCTGCCAATCATATGTTCGGAGTAGTAAAAACCCAGGTCCCCAAAGAAGGGACTGAGAGTGCTGGACAGGCAAAACACTAGTGTCCTTATAATCTCAAATGTATTTATCAGTGCGAAGGCTCATGAAATGTTTTTTGGAACATGCTATCATCTCAGGCCCATCTCTTGGTTCACGCCTGGGCTGTGTTGCCTCTGCTCGAGGATGAGACTTAGAACACTGGCAATTTCTAGAGGGCTGAAGGCTGTGTTCATCTGCGAAGGATGCAAAGCATCATTGTTTTTAAGCATTCACTCTGGTCAGCCTGTAAAATGTCACTCTCTCCCTGCAAAGTCGAAAATTTGTGTATAACTTCCAACTCTCCCAAAACGTAACTACTAATAGCCCGTTGTTGACCAGAAGCCTTACTGATAATGTTCATGGTCAATTAACACATATTGCTAGGTCTTATGTATCAAACGCAGTATTCTTACAATAAAATAAACTAGAGAAAAGAAAACATCATTGAAAAGATGATAAGGAAGAGAAAATACATGGACAGTGCTGTACGTATTTTTTGAAAAAAATCCACATGTGAGTTGGACTCACGCAGTTCAAACCCATGTTGTTCAAGTGCCACTTGTGTAAGTAAATCAGAACATCATGCTGTGACCCTTAAACTTATATGGTGATGCGTATCCATTATCTCTCATTAACACTGGAAAAAAAGAAACCATCAGGCTAAGGAAATGCTGCTAATTAGCCCAATCAGGGCAATCATTGCATCAATGTTAAAGAAATGAGAAATAAAAAAATGTCAAAAAAAATAATTCTGAAGCTATGCCCCAATATCCACATTCACTGTAATTTGCCATCAGAGGTGCACTGAGTCCAGTGGCCCTCTGAACCCTTTCTGTGATTTGATCTCGATTTCCCCAAGTTTTCAAGAGAAAACAATGAAGAACTTCAGTTTAAGGCATATACTGAGCACTCACAACAGAACAGGTACTGAATTTGGCACCAGGGACCAAGAAAAGAAGAAGAAAAAAAAAAAAAACAATAAAGAGATATGGTCCCTACCCGAACAAATACAAAAACTAGGTTCCTGCTCTCTCTTCTTTAAGGGGTGTGTGTGTGTGTGTGTGTGTGTGTGTGTGTGTGTGTGTGTGTGTTTACCTCTCTACACCTAGTACCTGGAAGAATGTTTGCCACAGAGTTGATGCTCAGTAAGTACAAATTATGAATGGGTGAACGTGCTAAGATGCTTACCTGGATGCCTCGGACTTGATCTCTACAACTAAAATTATGCTGTTTGTTTGAGAAGAAAAATCAAAAGAGATAGGACAAAATGCGAGTGCTGGTTTAATGGAAGTGTGTGCAAAGTGCTGATAGAGCTGAGAGGAGGAAGCTACTCATTATTTCCTTCTGGGGAGGCAGTGAGGAAGGGGGTGACATCTCAGAGGAGGTCTCATTTCACCTGGATCTTGACAGGTAAATAAGAGTTTGCAGGCATAAGGGGGATAAAGAGTTGTAGCAGTTTCTGTGAGCACACTGGACCAGATGCCTACAGCATGTACATACGACTCTTGGCCTGAGTCTTTCACTACAATGTGTGCTGAGCGGGCCGGAAGTACTGGAGAGCTCGCACCCCAGGAGCACCCCTCAGCCAATGGTGGATGGGAGCTGAAGGATAAAGACTCCAATTTCCTTGCCCCTCAAGAGGAGCAACTCAGAGGTGGGCTCTGTGCCGTTTGCCTTAAGTCTTCAAGGAGACTGAGCCTCCCTTGTCCACAGCAGTAACCTGCTTGATAACACATTTTTTTATTGACTTCCTTTCCTCCCCATCTGGCTTCCCCACTTTTCTAACAGGGCTTCCTGAGATCACTTCCTAAGCAAATGATTTCCTCTTGAATCCTTGACTCAGATCTACTCCTGGGCGAACCACCTAAGACAGTCATGTTCCTAGAAGTAGGAACACGGAGAGAGAGGGCTGGACCGTGCCAGGCAAGCTTGGGGTGATAGAAAGATTGGAACGAGAATTTAGAATGATAGCCAGCCTACAGCTTAGTCGTGAGATGTGTCTAAACACGGGCTCTAATAATAGCGAGATTATGCGACAAACACACAGAACATCAGCTCGGAGCCAGCATATCCTCCTTTACAGCCACAGCTCTTAGATGCTGAATTAGACGTTTAGTTTTTCAGCATTCTGTTTGCTGCCCTTTCATTCCAGATTTTTTCTTCTCTCTCAGGCATTGGAAGAGAAATGATACCCCTGCTGAGAGAGCCAAAGCTCTCTTATGTAGAGGGGGCCTTGGGAAATGCCACTGTGGCCACCCTCTGGGTAAAGAGTGCCCAACACAGAAATGCCACCTAGTAGCACATAATGGCCCCAGAGCAGATAAAAATTCAATGATGGATTCATGTGACGGTGGGTGGTCAAGGCAAAGGGAAGGGAGACAGGCTTAGGAAATGGGAAAATGGTGTGGGACTATTTGTTCCTTTAGAATTGCACATTCAAGTCAAATATCATTGTCATTTCAGTGAAGTCTTCTTGGCCGAGTGGCCAGTTGCTCTAAAGATAATGAAATAGTACCTGAAGCAGGACAATCAAGACAACGGGTGCTTCTGAATGGGGATGACAAGAGAAGCAAGTGTTTTGAGATATAAATCCATTCCCATGGGGGCTGTCAATCTTGCAAAGAGAGGGATGCATGGCTCCTCCCCATGTGCTTTCCCTATCTAAGTGACCAATGGACCTTTGTCTCATCCAGTAGACAGAGAAGAAATTGGGCTGCCAAGCCACATGAAGCTCCCACTAGAGATTTGGAGGAAGATGAATGGTACTTAAGGAACAAGAAGACCGTGAAATCAAACCATTAAAAAACAATTTCAAGACCAGTCAACTTTTCTCACCTTCTTTCCACTGTGATAAAGGCCCCAACTTCATTGGATGGCTCCTTTGATCTTGCTCAAGTTGGTGCGTTGACTTCGTCACCATAAAAGTGCCCCACGCATTGGGGGAAAATGCCGCCTCTCAGGGAGGATGGGGAAAGGAGAGGCTCCGCCCATTCCCCATTTTCTCCAGTTATTTTTCAGCCCTGGGAGCAAAGCTGGGATTCTTGGAACTGATGTCAGGAGAGAAAGTCTCACGAGGCTTACTTTTCACTGATTTGTAAACAGTACTCTCATTCAACCTGAGCTCTCCGTCACTTTCTATCCTAGAAACTGAGTTCAGGATTGACATCCAGAATGGACTTGTGTGGGTTTTTGGCCCACGGAATAGGGTGCCTTTAAGTCTAATGGTGGTGGATGTCACCCAGGATGACATGAATTTCTCCTTCTGCCCCAAAAGCTCACTTTTCCATTTTTTAGTTTTTAATTTAAGCATTCATATTAATTATACATGATAGAGAAATGCATTCTCCTTGTGAAAAACTAAGTCAAAACACTTCGGTTAAGATCAAAGGCCACTGTGACCGACAGTGCGCCCCCACGCCCGAAGAGGTAACAACTAGCGTAGGAAGATGTGGACCACTCATTAGCATGCGTGTTATGATGTGTTTATGTCTCTACAGAAAACGTAAACGATGTGTGTGTAAATGTATTAAAGCCCTCCTGTTTTATATACTATTCTGCAACTTGTTTTTCTATTCAACAAGGTCCTCTGAGTTGGGAGGACTGGACTTAGAGTCTCTGCTCAGCTTGCACAGCTTGGGAGAGAGGCTGAAACTCAGCCCATCTTTGCCGGCTTAGCCCAAGGAAACGCCGCCTTTCTCTAACTGGCTTACTCAGAAGGGACCATCTTTTTCTAATCCGTTCAACAATATGGTTGGCATGTGCTTTGGTGGCCTTCGATAGAGCTGCTTTGTTCTGTTCGATTGCTTCGTAGTATTCCCTAGGGCGGATACACTGCATTTTATGTAACCATTCCCATGGTTGGACCTTTGAATTGTTTCTAGTTTCTCATGATCACAGGCAATGCTGCCATGAACAGCCTTGTACACGTCTCTGCGTGTACATGTGCATGCATTTCTCTAGAGAAGTACTGAGATTGCTGAGTCATAGAGATGCACATTTTAAATTCTAGTAGACAGCGCTAAATTCCCCCCCGGAGGGGGCCCTACGGATATGCAATACCCTCAGCAGTTTTCATTGGCTTCGATTTTTCCTAGTTGCCAACCCCGCTGTTCTGGGGTTGTTACTAACTGACGGTTTTATTTTATTCCTGGTTTCTTCATGAACTTTATCTCAACCTTGACTCTCTGGCCATCTGAGGTTCATTCAAGAAGTGTCTGCTTGCATTCTGGCCTGAATTCCAAGTGGCAGGAATAATCTCTGCCTCAACCTTGCTGTGTGACCATGGGCCGGTTGCTTATCTGGGCCTCAGTTTCCCCATATACACCATCAATGAACTGGGATACAGGAACTCCAGGATCCTAGCTCTCAAGTGCTGGCCTACATAGGACTAAGAAAAAAAAAAATTACTTTAGAGAGAATCACTGTTTGGGCTGGTTGAAATGCTTTACTGCGAGTGCACACCGTCAGCCATGAGTCATTTGAACAGGTAATGGGTATGTATGAATTTTACTCCTCCAATAAATTATATCATCATTCATTTCTGTGCCTTCCCGGGTGGAGATGGGTGACGAAGGACAGGTCCTTTGGTCTGCTCAAGCTCGCAACCAGGTAGTGAACACTTCTTGAGTAAACGAAGCCCCCTTCCACCTCTGCAGCCATGTCCTCGTGTTCTGCAGGCCACACCTTCCCCAGTCATTCAGCAAATATTTATCGAGCGCCTACAATGTCCCTTGCTCCACAGTCACCTTTGGAAGAGGCGAGAGTGGAAGGTGGAGGGCGGTGGGAACGTGCTTCTATGAGCTGCCAACTCTCGCGGCTAGTTCAGTGCTATTTAATAGAACTTCGCGAGGGTAGACGTGTCCTGCGAAGTCTGTGCTGTCCGATAGGGACGCACTCCAAGCGCCTTGGACCACCTGTCGTTGAAGGTGTGGCGATGATTCCTGCGCTAATGTATAACGAAGATAAGGAAGCAATACGGTGCTGGGGGCTTTGCAGCGACACTCTAGAATTCGGTCTTCTCAGTCCTCTCTTTGGAGCCTCAACCTCTTAATCTGAAGGGAATTGTTTTGAGGAGCAAAGGACAGAGAGCGCGTGGGCCCCGGCACAGGGCCCAGGGTAGGTGCTCGGTTGGAGTATTCCCTGCCCCCATGTTTGCTTGGCTCTCAAGGCTCCTGTATACTTGTGACAAGAGCAACTTTCCCCCTTGGGGAGCTGGGACTCAGGGGGCAGAGGCCGAACTCCCGGGAGGCGCAGGCCGAAGACCCTCTTTAGAGGCTCCCAGAGCCTCAGACTCTGACTCACCCAGGTAAGTTGCACAAGTTTATAGGTGCCACAAAACACGTCACTCTCATTGTGGGGATTTTCAAGGGTGGGAATTTGCCTCCTCCACGACTGCCTCCCTAGACAGGTGCTGGAACATGGTAGGTACTCAGTAAACAACTGTGGGTGGGTTCATCACCCCAAGGCATCACCGTTGAGTGGAAGCCAGGGGCCAAGAGCTTGACAGTCACCTTCCCACCCCCATCTCTGCCTCTCCAGGAAGATGCGAGGACTTCAGGGTGGCAAGCCAGGGGCTGACGCCCAGCTTTGCCGTTGCTTAGATCTGTGACCTCGGCAAGTGCTGACTCCATTTGGTGTCTTAGTTTCCCCACCTGGTGCCCTCAAATTCTGTGACCTGAATACATGTGGGCTGCTTTTGCTGGGCAGGCCTCGAGGCTAGCGTGGGCGTTAAATACACTTCTCTTCAGGTTCGGATTTGTCCTGCCTGGTCGCTCAGTCTCCCACTCCTCTCCACCCGCTTGCCCTTCTCCACACAGCAGGAGCTTGCAGTTGGCTTCCTGTGAGCCCGAGGGGGCGGGTTCTCCTTCCCTTCCCTGACCTCACCCGGCAAGCACTCCAGAGGCCGTCAAAGCAAACAGGACTTGCATGACCTGGCCAGGAAATGCAGAACAAAGGATGACTTCTTTTATCAGCTGTTTCCTTCTGTCAGAAGATAAATTGTGAGAGTAATAACCTTAAAAAAAAAATGTGGAACAGAAGAGAAATAAAATAAGTTACATACCACTTTAATGGAAGCGAGGCCTTCACTTACTTTGCTTTCAATGCACAGTGATCATTGTGTGGAGCCGTGGCTCTTTAATGGTGTAAAGACGTGGAGTTTGACCTCGAAGAGTTCACAGTTCAGTGCAGGAGAGGAGGAATGAGAACCTGGACAGGTTATAATCTAGAATGACCAGGGGTCACTGACTGTCTTTTTCATTACTGTGTCTCTACTGCCTAGATTTAGGCCGGCAATTCAGCTGGGGCTTAGAGATTGTTTGTGGAGTGAAAGAATGAGTGAATGAAGATCAAATAAATGTTTGGGAAGCCTGTGGGGAGGGGTCCCTAAGCCAGTATCCAAAGCCGCTTGTAAGAAAGGACAGGAAGACTGGAAGACTTGCAGGAGTAGCAGGTGGCATGGGAGAAGAGGGAGGGAGAGTTCGGGGTGCACTGCAGATGGAGAGGGGCTGAGTTTTACAGGCCAAGGGAACAGAGTTGAGCATGAGGGCCTCGGGCAGCAGGTTCAATCATGTAAAGTTGCCAATGACTGACCATTTTTGCCTAAGAACAACAACGATTTCTTACAGTTCAACCAAATATTTCAAGTGTCACTGAGCAGTCAGGGACAAGATTATGTGAGGCCTTGTGAGGTGTATGAAGGGACTGAATTTTTTTCTGAAGTCATGGAGAGACAACAACGTTTTACTTTCCTTTACCTGCTGCCTCCCTCCCTCCCCCAAATAGAACTAATTTTCGAATGGCTATATAATTAATATGTGTAATTAGTTTAAAAATTCATATCGTAACAAGAGTATAAAACTCTTTCCAGACTTTTCTCTCACATCGTAGGTGTGAAGAACAGAGGGTCACGGAGCTGCTATTTAAATTTCCAGAGGCCTCTGTGTCTGACGGAAGAGGCTTTAGGTTACCATGGAAAACCTCGTTTCTGTTTTGTGAGCAATCAGAGAGGGAGAAAGGTGTAGCAGGACGTTTGTGAGCTTAGCTACTGCATCTTCTCACACTTGCCTCGTGCGAGGCTGCTCGGGACGAGGTGGGCACATTTCTACAAGGGTCGAGGAGCCTCCCTGGGAGGCAAGGCCTTGAGACCTGACACCTGCTCTGAAAAACTACACAAAATCCAAACCGAACACGTTGGAAATTTGAAAGACAGAGAAAAGTTCAAAAAATAAAACAGTTCCCTATAGTCACAGCATGGAGAATTTCACTGTTGACATATTTGGTCTAGCCTACTCCACATCTGGGCTGCGTGGGCCAGCTGACTGCCCGTATAGCACGTGACCGTACAAAACATGAGATTAGATCAAGCATGAGAAAAAAAATTATGCAATCGAGAGATAAACGCGAGATGTATAAGGCTGCTGCCAGGGTGACAGGCCATGCTGTTTCACAGCAAACTGGAATATTTTGCGTTTAGAAATACCTGCACATTCCTTCGGCCCGTTTCCTTAAGCCTGCTTAAACGGTTGTTGGCATCGAGACTGTTACCACAACAGTGCGTGTCCTGAGGACGCGGATTATCTCTTACGTCCTCTCAAAGGCTGTGTCTCAAGACGCTTTTTTGGTTGTTTCTGTCTCTATCAGCTGCGGCTACTCGTACGGTCTCAGGGATGTGCTTTATCGGGATCCAGATGTCCCTTCCTCAGGCTGAGCCGCTTGCACTCTGAAATGCATCCCTAATTTAGCCCCGCCCCTCCGGTCGCATTGCCGAGGAAGCTTGGCCCAGCCTGCGGGGGGGAGGGGGGGTGGTGATTCCAGGATGTGCTCAGGGCCCTCCGTGGAAGAGGGAATCTGCATGTTCGAGCCAGGGTCTGGCCCTCCGCTTCAAAAGCACGTCTTCGAGGCAGGCATAGCCATCGGCCTCTAGTTACTTCGGGCAGCTGTGATGGTCCCTGATGCTGGACATCAGTGTCCTGTTCTTGCTGGCACACCTTGCCCCCTGTCACCCACTTCAGGTGCTTCCTCGTGTCAGCTTGCCTGGGTTTCCTACAGCCTTCTGGACGCCAGTGACACTAGGTGCTATGTCGGGACAGGATGGCTGGAATCGGTCTCCTTGAACAGCTCAATCTATCATTTTGTGGTTATTTTGACTGGTGTAAATGACAATGGCTGAACACATAACCCTATGTGCAGAATGGCTCTTGGGTTATGGTTGGTGTGAGTCTTCATTAGAATCTACGTCGACCCAGCACCCCCTTTCAGAGTCCTAGTCCTAGTCCTCCCGGAAACGAGAGCACTTCCTGAAGTAGCAGTGTCACCAGGGGTCCCTCTCTGCTGTGGGACCACACTCCTCTTTCTTTTCATCCAATAACTAGGCGACTTCGGAGAGGATAATGTCCTACCTGCTGGCAGCAAGAACTACAGAGATCAGGAAGCAGAGGCTGAGGAACTCCCACTCGCAGCAGAAACAACAACAAAAAAAGGTGACTCGGGAGCTTGGGCCAGTGGTCCCTGGACGGTTGTGGGGAGATTGATCAGCAGCAGTGCAGAGGTGGCGGAGGCTCAGAGGCCCCAGGCCTCACCCAGGGGAGCTGGGGCCGAGGGAGGCACTTAGAGCTAGAACAGATGACAGGCTGGGCAAGGCGTCATCAGATGGCCAAATAACTCAGGAAAAGTGCCCCACCTCACTTCTGACTTTTAAAAATCAGATGGGTGAAGATGAAAACAACCTACACGTGAGGAAAATGTCACTTGCCCATGCTGCTGGGGACAGCATGAAAGAACCCCGGCCCACAGTCCTTTGCCTGAAACCCTTGCGGCCAGAGATAGGTCCGAATTCAGAATTTTTCATATTTTTGAAAAGCAATATGATGTATAAATTGCACGTTATGTAACACTTCCTGTAGGAACTAGGGCAATACACACATTTATGTGTCTACATGAAATGTACAATATACTAAATGGGATAAATAAAGACTATAGATGGCCTGTTCGGGCCGGGGTCTGCCACCGGATGGGTTTAGATACTAAATTTACAAAAGCACTGTTAGTTGTCAGCTTTCTGGATGAGGTGGTGTAGACCTTGCAATCTTTCCAGAGGGAAATTTGACAATGTGTATTAAGAATCTTTAAAACTGCATACCCTTTCACTGGACAAGTTTACTTCTTGGAATTAGTTCTAAGGAAATAAATGTGCAACAATTTAGCAACAAGGATGTTCATTACCTCTTTATTTTTGTTTGAAGAAGAAAGAAAATTAGAAACAATGTAAATGTCTACCAATAGGCTCTTTAAAAATAAATATAGTACATCCATGCAATGGAATATGAGCTGGTCCTTAAAATTAGGTTTGCTTATTGACTTGGAAAGATGTGCGTAATATATTACTTAGAGACAAATTTAAGCTATGAATACAATCTTATACATTTAATGAAACCTGGAGGCGTACATACACACCAGCCAGGATTTTTTTTTTTTGGCATGGTTTTTATCATCCATGGTCTTTATTATGCATAGTTTCTATTTGTTTATTGCTAATGTGAATTTTCTCCTTTTTAAATCCCAAATTAGAAAAGTAATATTTTCAAACTTTCAAAGAATTCAGATATATATAAGCTAAAATAAAGGCTTCTTTTCCTCTCATCCCTCCGTATCTCCTCCTCGGAGCCAAAAAAATATCCATAGGCTATATTAACCCTTTTCACATCATTAGACATTTAAGTAGTTTCTATTTTTTGACTATCTCAAACAATATTGCAAAGAACATCCTTCGACACGCACCTTTGTGGACGTGTATGTGCATTTATGTAAAACAGTTCTAAGGTTTGATTTTCTACAGTGAACCTGTTATTTGATTATTTACAAATATTATTAAACACCTTAAAAGATTCCACTAGACTCTTTCCAATACCCCAAAGCCGCTCTGCTGACCCATTTTTTTTCTAAGGATAAATGAACTATTCACCAGCACCACCATGTAAATAAATCCCACATATTTTGGGGCCACACATGATTTTTTGTGCAGGATTATCTGGTCCAAGGCAGCAGACAGGATCAGGGGAGGTGGCTGCAGTTGCCAAAATCTCGAGGAAGGTTAGAGAGGTGGGCAGTCTTCGCATGGCTCCGGGTGTCCACTTTTCATAGACTGTCTGGTGGCCTGAGGATCTTTCCTTGGCAGTTTCTGGTGGCTGCTCACTCTTGGGAAGGCGTCAGCTGCTGCTCTTGGGGGCGGCAGGCTTCCCAGGGGACAGGGGGTGGCTGGCTTCTCTGAAGCTGGGGCCCGATGGGTTTCTGGAGATGCAAGGGGCTGCTGGCTCCAGAGAAGAGCTCGCAGGGTAGGCAGGGCAGGCAGAATGGGTCCTTGTCTGGGCCCAGGCTCTGAGCTCCCAAACCCTCTCTAGCCTTTCTCTTCCTCTTGTGCTTGCAAAATCGATACCATATTGCTTCAATTTTCGGATACCCACTTTTATTTTACCTAGTAATGCTCCTGCAATGGGAAGCGGACACTGAGTGTGGGAGTGTCTCCCTCCCTGGCTTTTCCCGAAGTCTGTTATTAAATAAGGGGGTGCGTCATACAGTTGGTGGGGTCCTAGAGAGTCAGGACCCTTCGCCTCCAGCCCCATCACACGTGCAGCTCAGCTGACCCGCCAGACCAGGAGCTGGACAATGTCACCCTTTGTGTGTAGAGAGGGAAAGAGAGAGTCATCAAACTCTTCTCTGAAGTTCAGACTGGGCTCAAGTGTGAAGCAAAAGCCGAGATCGTCATTCCTTTGCCTGGCTGCTCGGTGCCCATCCCTTCCCATAATGCTGCTGCAACCCTTCTGTGTAATTAGCGGGGCATAATTAATACATAAGAGGAGTCTTCCTAACAGATCTGAGCCCGTGTGTTCTCTTAAAGTGGGATGGGAGGTACAACCTTACAGGCTTCTACATGCCGACCTGAAACGTCCAGGCAGACAATCACATAGTCATCTCCAGCCTCGCACATTTATATGCTTTCTGGATGGGGGAAAGCAGAGGGATGGGGGGGAGTTCTGAGGGCCTGAGAGGGCGGGCTTAAGCAAAGAGCCAGGAAGCCATGGATGGAGTTGAAGTGTCAGTCAAGGCTCCCCGGAAAGCAGAGGTTAATCGGAGAGGGAAACCCACTGGGGAAGACACAAAGAAATGGCAGTGTATGAAGCACCTACTGTGTGCCAGGCATGGAGACGTGGATTCCTTTAACTCTTGAGTTAACGTCAAGAGCTGCTCATTTATAGGTGGCCACCTAGTGCCGCAGCAGCGATGTGACCAGCTACACACAGGCCAGAGTGAGGGATTCGGGTTCCTCTAGCTCCCAAGCCTTAAAATCATTGTTATTATGACCTCGAATTCCCTTGCTCTCTCTCTGTCTCTCTCTTTAGTCCTTTCCCACCAGCCTCTTCAGCACACCATCACTAGGATCTTGGTCCAGACCATTTCCTCCACCCACTGGCTCCCCTTGCTTCTGCAGCCTCCTTGCCTGTGGATGGCAGGTGCTCCGCCCTCGCTCAGGCGACAGACAGCGTGATGCGGGCTTGGAGGCTCCCTGAGGTCTCTCCCAGGTCTGCTCGTCACGGCTTTGTGGTGGGAAGGGCCAACTCCTCCGTACATGCTTCGCTTATTAATTTTATAAGCTTCCGACTGCCGGTCAGAAGCATCGCCCTTGCCCGCAACCACACTTGAGTTTCCCCTCCTTTTCTGCTCATCCCGGTCACCGTCTTCTACGCAGTCGACCAAGCAGGGCCTGGGTGTCAATTCGGAGGCTTCCTTCCCCCTCATCCCGCTTTACCCAGCCAGTCGCTCGTCATTAACGCTGCCGAAAATATCCTCCGACCCACCCGTGTCTTTCCATCTCCGTTGTCATAATCCTAATAATTCACTCGCTTGGAATTGTTTCCTGTTCATTTTTCCTACCCCTGTTTTCACCCTCTACCCCTCCCAACAACCCATTCTTCCCACTGCAGCCAAATGACCTACATCTGACGTGACTCTGCTATTTTAAGCTCCTCTGCCCCTCAAACTCCTTAACATAACTTCCAAGGACTTGGTCATCTGGCCGCTGATCTCTCTCCAGCTTTATATATCCCACATGCTTTGCCCCAGTTGTGTGAACCACCAGTTTCACAGAAATATGCACGTGGCGGGGTGGGGGGTGGGGGGAGGGAACGTGATCATTTACACAGTCACCGAACTCAGCTGGGAAAAGACGAAACTTTATTTTTTTTATAACTGAACTCAAATGATTACACGTCCCCGTTTCTGCTCAGTAGTGGAAAAAACATTATCCTGCCAATGCAAAGTAACTTGACTAACGCTGTTTTCCTAAAATAAATAAATAAAAAACTTTTTTTTGTTGCGGTGAAATATGTAGAACATGAATTTTACCGTTTTAACCATTTTAAGCGGCCGGTGCAGCGGCATTGCGTGGCTCGCATCACTGCACAGTCATCACACACTGTCCATTTCCGGAACCGGTTGATCACCCCCAGCTGAACCTCCGTACCCATAGGCGATAACTCCTCCCAGCCCCCGGCCCCCAGCAGCCACCGTGTTAGTCGCTGTCACTATGAATTTGACTGTTCAATACTCAGCCTTTCGGTGACTACCTGGCAACTCCGAGTTCCCTCCAGTGCTCCTTCTCCCTTCTCTCCGGGGTGGTATACGTCTTCAGGCGTTGAGGGAGGTTTGCATCCTTGCTGCCTCCGTTGGCATGAGCTTGGTCTGTGGTTCATGCCCTTGGTCCAGCCATGGCTTCTGGTTGACGGGTCCATATATCATTCATGTGACCACAGCCCTCTAGCGCTTCTGTACACCCTGTGCATCTCCCTAGGGAGTTCCAAATGCACACCCATTCCTCACCTCACGCCACACTTCAAGGGCTAGACACCAGGCGCCTGAGTCACCATCGTCCCTCTCGGGCGCTTGGGTCTTCTCCAGCACTCTTCCAGCCACCCTGGATTACATCTAAGAGGCGAAGTGTCAGTCTAGTCTGCCCTATGAGTATTCTCTTCCTGTCTGAGGAGTCTCTCACCTACCCCCTGTTCTCAGAGTTTTTGTAGGGGTCAGCTGAACCTCTAGAGAATTGGAGTTGCATTTACTGGAGTTGGAAAAGATTGTGGGAGGGGCCTGGCTTTAACCTTGTTGAGTTTGCCATGCCTCGTGGACATCCACGTGGAGGCAGAGAAGGCAGCGAGATGTGTGCCACATAGGAGTCGTTGGCCTCCAGGTGATCTCTTCAGCCAAATGTAGGAGAGTGAAGGAAGAGAGATGTCACAGGACTGAGCGCTGGATCCAGTCTCCCAGGACGGAGAGAAGACGAGGAACCACAAAGGAGGCTGAGAAGGAGCAGCGGTGAGACAGGAGAAAACCCAGGAGAGCATGGGGTCTCACGTCCACGGGAAGGAAGAAGTGTTTCAAGGAGGAATCGGTTATCCACTATGGGAAATTAAAAAAACAATAAAAGTCTCTGTAGCATTGTGGTTGACTTCTCTCTTCTCGTCTGCAGCTACACAGCAGCCGAGGGCAGAGCGGGGGTCGGTGGTGGGGAAAGCCTGAGATGGGAGCATCATGCCCCACGCACACCCACGCATCCGCCTCTTACCTCCGGACCTTCGCACACGCTCTTCTCTAGGCCCGAACCCCTTTCTTCCCCTTCAGGTCGGTGGATTCCAACTCATCGTTCAGGTGGGTCTCACTTCGGAGGCAACTCTTTCAAGATGCCTTGGAGCCATTTTACCCCAAGTTAGAGCTGGGAGGGCCTTGTGTGCCTTCTCGGGGCAGAATGATTCAGCCCACAGGGTTGTTCTGCGGTGTTCACGAGCTACCGTATGTGACGGTGATTTTAGACTATCGAGTGCCATTCAAGCAGTTCCCTTCCTTTCCCTTCTTCGATGTCTTCTTGCTGCTCTTTCCTATTTTCACCCTTCTTCCTCCCTTCTAAATTAGCAGAGATCCTTAACCCGAGGGCCAGTGGATGGGCAGGAAGCATTTCCTGTGTTCGGGTATATGTGTATGTTTCCAGGAACACAGTGTAGAACTTTCATCAGCGTCTCAGGCGTGCTTGACCGTAAAAAGGTTAAGAATTACTATAAATTTTCTAGACACAAAAGGAGAGTAAGATGGAGTAGGCTTTATTCGTTAGCCTTTGTCATTCTTTCTGCCTCTCTTTGTCTTCCTAGAACATGGACCCAGACTTAAAAAGTTAAACCAAACTTTCGAATCTAGATTGAGGCAATATGGGAAGCACTAACGTTCAACCTTAAATCAACTTCTTGCCTCGAAGGTGTTTGTCCCCAGGAAGACAGCTCCAATAAACAGTGCTTCTTTCAAATGCTGGGGAGAGTGATAAGTCGAAGGTCAGGTTCTCCACGTGACTTGTCTTTCCTGGTGAGCAGCTGGGACGAGCAGGTGCCGAGTAGGATTGGCACCAAGACCCAGAAGCGCTTGCCCCCAGGGGCCCCGGAGAGCTGCCTCCCCATCTTGTGTGCTGCTTTGCCTTGCATGGCCAAGGGCTTTCGCCCAACAAGGTCTGACCCCTCGTGAGAAGTGATTACTGTCACTCAGTTTAATTTTCATTTAATACAGTGTCAAGATAAAGACGAAGGATTCATGGGTTTGGCCCGCGTAGGTGCAGTGCAAATGCGGGGAAATAAAACATCTCTCGACCTCGCCATCAGAGACGCAGGTTTTTATTTATTTCTTAGGAGTGGAGTATCTGGTGGGGTTTCTTTCTTTCTTGCCCTCCTCGTCCCCCATTTTTTTGGTGGCGGTTGTTGTTGTACCTCAGTGGGGCATTAAACTGAGGGAGCAGTCTGATCTGTCACAGCCGGTAGACATGGAGATATGACATGGAGATCCAGGCCTACAGCTTTGTAATAAATCCCTCAGCCTGTGGCGGGGGCCCTGAGGACAGGCTCCAGCCTTAGGCTGCCTTGAGGTGTGGAGTCATAGGAACAGCATTGTCATAAAATCACAGGAGCACTTTGAGGTCTTGTCTTAGTTGGGGTGACCCCAGAGCAGATCCCAGGAAGGGCTATCAGGGGCTTGCGGAAGTGAGACAGGGAAGGAAAGGAAGCTGGTCCAGGGTGAGTTAAGGAGCAAGTCATCTCTGTGGGCAAGCGGGGCTCCATCCACTGGGGATCCTTGAGAGACTGTCCCTATATGGGGGAAGAAACTGGGGGTATTTATTATGAACTTCTATTCCTCATCGGCGGAGAGTTGCTCCCCAGGGCTTGTGTTTTGGCTTCCGTGACACGACGCTCTGCTACATTTTCAGTCTAGTTTTTGAGCTCTTCCTACTCCACCCGTCATTAAATGTAAGCGTGCTTTAAGGCTTGGACTCGTCCCTGTTTTCTTAGTATCTACACTATCATCTTACACTATTTTATCTGCTCCCTTGGCTTAATTTCACCTACATATTCATGACTGTAATTGCCAGCTTACTCAGACTACTCGTGGTCTCCTCAAATTTGTTCTTCTTTCTTCCATTTTAATACAGTTGCAGCCAGACCCTGGATTTCTCAGCTCAATGCAATATCTTCAACCTTTCTCGTGGCTAGGCATGGCCAGCTAGGAGGGCTGGCTAAGTTCAAGCCAACTGGACGTGAGCAGAAGTGGTGTGGGCAACTCCTAGTTCCTTCCATCGTAAAGACAAGCCACTTGTCCTGGACTTCCTCTTTGCCACGGGCTGGGATACAGACAGTGTGGTCACCTAGCTTTGCCAATCCCGATGAGGACATGCTCTGGGGATGGTGGAGGAAAAAGATGGAATGAGCCTGGGCCCCTGAGTTACCTCATGGAGCAGTCATTCTATTTTATTAAGCACCTGTATTTGAAGCTTTGTTACATTATAGCAGTTTAGTAGTAAACCAGAACAGACGTCTCTTCTGAAAACCTGGCTCCTTTATTCGAATCCATCTCCACATTTCTATTCGGATGACCCTCAGTTCTTCAACTAAAACTGAGCTCTTCATTTTCACTCTCTTCCTCCCCTAATATAGCACTTCTTCAATATCCTCCTTTTCTATAAATGTCATCACTGGGATTTATTTTTTAACTCCTTCCACTATCTCACCTCCATATGCAATCTATCACTGAATCCTGCTGATTGTATTTGCATCCAATTTAGTTTATGTCCATCCAATTTAGTTTTCTTGCTTGGACATCCCAAGAGAATGAAGTTCATCACACATATCTGTTACTACAACTCCGGTCAGGGGGACTTTTTTTTTTATTTTGTTTCATTTTATTTTTATTTTTGACTTTTTCCAGTCTTCAGTTTTTAATGCCCACTCCAATTTCCCTTCTCCCTATAGGAATCCATTGCGATGCATTCAGTATGTGTCTTGGCACAGGGATCTATCTTCGGAAAATGCATGATATTTATGCCTGCAACTATGTTGGTTTATAACATAGTAGCATATTAGAGATATAATCCCACCTTTTGTAATCAATGCTGTGCTTTTTAAGATTTGTCTATTTTGCTACGTGAACCTCTAGTTCATTACTTCTATTTGCTTCTCTTGTGCCACAATGGGCTGCCACAAAATCGTGCTGGCCCGTTCACCTGATGATGAATGCTTCAGTCACCGCAAAATCCTTGCTACAAAAATATGTGTTGCAAAGAAAGTATCCTCGCACATGTTCCTTCGTGGACCTGCGTGTGAGCTCTTCTTGGGTGAGTATTCAAGGGTAGTATTTCCGGTTCGCAGGGCACAGGCATGCTTGATATCACTAAGCAATACTAGGTTGCTTCCCAGGATGGCTGTATCCCGTGTTCTCTCCCACCATCAGTGCATGAAGCTTTCTTTCCTCCAAAATGCTCACCTATTGTACTCAAGATATTGGTACGATCTGACTTTTAAATTTTTTGCTAATTTCGTGGATATAAAATGGCATCTTGTAAGTACATTAATGGGTGATTTAATTAATCGTGTCCGTGTGAGCATCAGTTCTCATGCTTGCTAGCCATTCAACCTCTGCTTCGAATTGCCTGTTCTTACCCTTTGCACAATTTTTTTTCTATTGGGTTTTCTGTCTTGTTCTTGCCGATGTGTAGGATGGTGTTCCTTTTGTCATAGGAACTGTCCTAACATGTACTGTCCCTGTTTACATTGATGTTTATGAACTTGACACCAACTGAAGCTCAAGCAAACCCGTAGGAAGCAAGCATTCATAGTCGTCCACATCGAGAAGGGAGGTAGGAAGAGCGAGTCATCTCCACGGCGGTCTGAGCGCGCAGGACTCCAAAGAGCCTGCTTCGTGGCCGCTGGAACCACACTCACAGCACCACCTCTTTGTACAAACCAACTTTCAACAGTTCATTAAGTGTACGAGTATTAGTAATTACGCACTGAAGAAGATTCTGTTAAATGGCGCTTTAAGATTTTCAGAACTCTACTTGGAAATGCACCATTAAATTGATAGGCCCATTAAAAACCCCGGGTTAAAAATAAGTTCGTTGTTAAGAAGGAAAAATAATGATAATGATACCGACAGTGACTAAGACAATGGCCCGTCATGCTCAAAATCAAAAGAAACAGGCAGGCCATTAATGTGAAATATAAAACGTGCAAATGAACTTTCCTACTATTAGGTTCGACACTGGTAATTTACTTTGCACAAAACAACATCATTAATCATGCTAAAGAAATGTGGTTAGTTGAATTTTATTTGTTTTAGAGTTTTGCTCATATTTAATTCGAAGATTAAATTTTACAGTTATGTTTTAGATTTTGTAACCACGAGAATTTTATAGCTATCTTTATGCTTCTGCATTTTAAATAACATTTTAATAAAAACAATTTTGACAAATGCTTAGGATCTGTAATAATTTTCTATGGAGGTTTGAGAAATATCGCCTCAGTGTACTGATATGTTCGTTTGCAGATTACAGCCTCTTAACTGTTTCACAGAGTTGGAGTGAACTGTAGTCGCCACGATGAATTCTAAAATATCAGGCACCACAGATAGTTAAAATATGTGTGAGTCTGGGGTGCAGACCAGAGGCAAGGTTTACGTATCTATAGATTCATGGTAGATGTGATGGACTGACTCTCAACAGCCATTCCTCCTTTTTTTCTAGTGTTTTCCTTTTTTTTTGCAGAGGCTGGACAGCCAAGGACTACATTTCCCAGTTTCCCTTGCAGGTCGAGTTTCTGATGGATGTGATTTAGATCCAGCCTATCAGGTATACTCACATGAATAGAGAAGCTGAAGCGAGCAGGTGCCTAATGTTCTCTCTGTTGCCAGGCACTGCTGTGGAGCCATTTGCGTTGGCTTACGCGGTGCGGGGAACAGTAGTAACAGCATGCAGAGGTGAAAGAACAAGTTTTGGCTGCACTCTGGAAAACCCTGAATGCTAGGAGAAGGACTAATAACACTTTTCTCTAAGCATTGGAGAGCATTTCAGGTTTTGAGTAGGAGAAATAAGGGAATTAAAGCCATGCTCTCCCCCCGCCCCATTCCCGCCTTGGGGATACAGAAAGTGTTTACGTGATACGCTTTCGGAGTGAGTGGGGTTGTTTCGTGATGTGAGATTGGGACTGAGGTATTTTTATGTGGCCCATTCATTCGGAACTCAGAAAGAAGAACCCATGGGAACTATGGGAGATTTACCTTTTGGATAAATCTTACCTGGAAGACAGTGAAGAGCCACAAGAAGCCAGTCCACGCTGTAGGTAATAAAGAAGAAACTAACATTCCTCCAGGTTTCCGAGAGCCAAGTTTAGGGCCGTCCACGTGGGATGAAAAAATCTGGAGGATAGTTTGCAACATTGATTTCTGTAGATTTCATTTTAGGACTTTACTTTTTCCAAGATAACGATGGAGGGCTGATTGCATTGTTGGAACTTTGCTGTTCTCTAAGAACTCTAATTTCTGTGGAAACTTTATAATAAGAGGAGAGTCATTTTCATTTTCTATTTCGCTGGTTTTGAGTTGAGGTCCTCGCATAGCCTTCTCCGATGAGCTAGGATGGATGGTGTGGCTGGGATACAGAATGTGGCTAATCGTTAGGTAGTGGGCCTTGGAGTTAAATGAGTAGTCTTGTTTGACCCATTTCAGAGATTTTTGGGGACTACTATACAAATGAGACATTAGTTATGGGGTGAAAGTATCAGAAGAGGGACCACAGCGTGGAGGAAGAGGTGTCTCTGACACTCTGTGGATTTTCCCCTCTGAGGCAGATAGTCTAGGTTTGACTGACAACAGACCTGACTACTGAGCTCGATGGTTAACAAAAGCAAAAAGCCTGGGGATGTAGGTTTCTAAAGAGGGAAATGTGCTGGTGGTCTCGTCTCTCCCCTATTTCCATGCCTTTCCAGAGGAGGAAACACCAATCCGATGGGTTCGTTGAGGGCAAAGCAATGTGGATTAGCGGACGCCGACGCCTTGCACCCTCTCTTTACTCCACCGAGCATCGTATCCGAGGCCACCTGTGCTACCCTGGACAGTCCCACTTCCAGGTTCAAATGAGATCAATGCATTCCCCTCCTGGCATTCTCGTGTCGTGACGGTATGGGGAGGAGTCGACTTCTGGGTATCGTTTCGTGTCTGTACAGTCCTCTCTTGGTGACAGCATGATAACCGTTGATTTTCTTTCGAGGTGGGTACCAACGGCATTAAACTTCTGTCACCAAAACCGCATGGACTGAACTTAGACCTTTCGTATTTCCTTATAGAGGCCATTGATGTTAAACTCTACTACCTGTTTTTTCACTGTTCTCGCAATTTTGGTTCTGTATTTTTCGTGACAGTCTATTTGGCCTCAGATCACTGTCTGCATGTTTCACAAATACCTTTGTAACCTCAGTGTCCCGATGCCTTTCATGGTCGTTTTCCTCCTCCTGATTGCCCAACGCCCTGTTGAGACGGAGGCCCGCCTGCTTCCTCCTTCTCCGTGTTCCCAGGCGGCTGGAAGGGTGGCCACGCACGTCCTTTGTTCTTCAGTCGCGTGACCGTGAGTGCTCTCCTGCCCTCAGTCCTGGGTGCCAGGCTGTGGAGAGTTTTGTTTTGAGGTGAGGGAGAGAAAGACATGTTCTTGGCACTCAGCCGTGCTCGCCAATCTTTTTTTTTTTTTCCTAGAAAGTCTTCTATTGGGCTTTTAAGTCTGCAAATTCATCTCGGCAAACTCATTAGGATTTGGCATTTCTGGATTCTCAAATCTCATTGTGCATCTGGCAGAAGATGCTCCTGGAACTAAGCCGGGGGGCAAGAAGCAGGAGACGGTTGGCAATCTTGGGGGCCTGCGGTGAGGAGGTCTCCGCTGAGGAGATGGCGGTGGAGGAGGAAGAGAGGGTGTGGATGTGAGAGACGGTGGGGGAGGAGGATTGCCAAGGCTTCAGGTTGGTGGTAAAAACTGGTCCTAGGAAGGATGAGCAAGCAAAAATGTCAGAAGCGGGGCAAAGGAATAACCAAAAAGATGAGCAATGAGGATGACAAAAAATGATAAAATAAGAAAATGTGGTTATAGGATAATAAGAATTTAAGGAAGTATAAAAATATGTCAAAAACAGTTATACGCTTAAGATTTTAGAACTCCATTTGCTCACCTAATTTTTCTCCCTTTCTACCCACATCTACCTGGAGGCCGACATACATTTAAACAAAGTCAACACTAAGTGGTCCAAATGGGGGAGGCCTTTGAAAGGAGCTGGGCCTTGGGTTCCCAAAGCCTTCATCACAGACCAGATCACTTGTGCCAAGATTACTATGGCTTCTGAGATCTCTGTGCCCTGATCTATTCCGAAGCAAGGTGCAGCTCGAGCCTTGTCTTCCCCGTGTCTTTCACGGATTCCTCCTGTCTTGATTTTTATTCCTCTGAAAGCAGAGCCTGAGATAAGGGCTCAGGAAGCGACCCCTGAAAGCAGGAGTGAGGGACCGGGTGAGTGGGACAGGGAAGAGGAAAAGCCGGTGTACAGGTCCTTTACGGAGCTCTAGCTCCTAGGACTGCGAAGAGGGCCAGATGGCCTCCCGGGACTGTCGCTTGAAAGAAATGAGACAGGATGTCTTACCAGCATGTCTCCCCCCTCCCCCACACTGGTTTGGGGGGTTGACTCAGGGCCTGTTAGTGCCCCTCGTTTCTGGGCTGGGCTGGAGTGTATCGACAGCTCTGAGGCAGCAAATGGAAAGACAGTAGTGCTTGAGGCAGGGCACCGTCGGCTTGTGGAACTGTTCATTGCAGTCATGGCCGAAATCACAGGTGGAATGAAGGTTCATGGCAGAGCACCCAAGTGTCTGCTCAGCTAATAACCTTCTCCTCTGAGCCAGTTCCTGGGAGGACTTCCCACTCGGCACTGGACCATTGCTGCTGTTCAGCGGATGGCACTGGGTGATCCAACACAGAACTAAGACCCTCATTACCTCAGCCACCCCCTGCCCCCTCAATCCCATGCCAGCCCTCAGCCTCTCTCTAAGACCTCTGAATGGTCCCATAAGCCAGCAACTAAAAGGTTAATTCCCGGCCGGGCATGTTCCTGCTTTAGTTCTAAGTCCGTTCTAATTGGTCAGGGCGCTGTGTTTCATTGCCTGTAAAATACTTTGACTATCTCCCTTGATTGTAATCATCTGCCCACAGGTCTGTCTCTTTCCCGAGGTCAGGGTTGCTTTATTTATTTTCATGTTCCCATCACCCAATTCAGGGATATGCCCCATTTAGCAACCCAATACTGGAAACGGAAGTGGCACCAAAATGAAAATATCCATTTAATACCAAGGTTAAGCCAAGCTTGACTAAAGTCAGATACTGACTGCTGGGCACGTGACTGAAGACGGAATTGAACGGTGAGTATTCCAAGTCCTACTTTAACCTTGGGCATCATCCTATTCTAAACTATAACATGAATCCATTACCAGGCGGGGTTCTAAAGATAATATCTTGGAAAGTTTGGTTCTTTGAGAGTAGATGAGATGTTTGGAAATGACCCAGATTTGTTCAGAGATAAGTCTGGCAAATTCTAGTAGTTTTTCAAAGTGAGAAAGACTGTTTTGGATTCTCAATAAGGTATAGGATTCTGAAGTAATAAGTTTTTTATTGTTTTGTTGTTCCAAGCTTCACTGGAATGCATTTCTAAAGAATGAAGTCTGAAAGATTGTGAGAATTGGAATATTTGTTAAAAACGAGTTAATAGCCACAACAAAAATACTACCTTCAACCCATTAGGACTGCTACAAACAAACAAACAACAACAAAAAAGAAAATAACAACTCTTGGTGAAAATATGGAGAAATCGATATCCTTGTGCACTGTTGGTGGGAATATAAAATGGTGTGGCCGCTATAGAAAATAATATGATGGTTCCTCAAACAACTTGAAAATGGAATTAACATACAATCTAGCAATTTTACTTCTGGGTATAGAGTCAAAAGAATCAAAAGCAGGGTGACATTTGTTCACCCGCATTCATAGCGGCATTATTCACAATTACCAAAAGGCGGAAATAACCCAGGTGCCCATCATCCAATGAATGGATAAACAAAATGTTGTGTATACATGCAATGGACTATTATTCGCCTTACAAGGAAGGGAAATGCTAACACATACTACACATAGACGAACAAGCCAGCGATGAAGGGACAAATCCTGGATGATTCCTCTCACATAAGGTGCTTAAAGCGGTCAGATTCCAAGAGACAGAAAATGGAATGGTGATTACCAGGGGCTAGAGGGAGGGAGAGCGAGGAATCGCCGATTTTGGGGAGGGTTTTAGTTTTGCAGGATGGAATGGGTTCTGTGGACGGACGGTGACGATGGGGGCCCAATGACGTGAAGGACTCAAGGCCACCGAATGCACTTAAAGATGGCTAAGGAGAGAAATTTCATAGTATGCGTGTGTTACCAAAATCTAAAGAAAAGATGTATTTAAACAAATAATAGTAAATGTACAGCTCTCCGAGGTGACTGCGTGGAAAGGAAACACTTGTTTCGATGTCGAAGTATGTTTAATATCATCGGTCATAAGCAATTACGGCCCTAAGTCATCAATCAGGGAACATACACAGCGTTCAGAATGCTGAGACACACATCGTTATCCACGCCCTCTCTCTCTCTCTCTCTCTCTCTCTCTCTCTCTCTCTCTCTCTCTCTCTCTCTCTCTCTCTCTCTCTCATTAAACGTATTCTCTGTTGAAGAAACCACAGACTAGCATGTGAAGAAAGCGGGGCGTTGATGGAACATATCTGTTATTTTCTCACGTTTACAATCGCGAAATGTCACTCACTACAGTTCTCTCCCCTTGAGAGCGTGGTTAGGTGTATTTTCTTGCCACAAGAATGTCTTAAGGCAGTGAGTTGTTATCACTCCAGATTGTAGGATGACTCCAACCAGTACGCGCTGCTAAAATAGAAAGACAGGAACCAGTCGTACTTCGGGGGGACAACAACCGACCATCTAAAATTCAGTTTTCACTGTCAATTTGACTTGGGGTGACATGCATGCAGGCAGAGCTCCTGCTCCTCCCTCCTCTCCTCTCTTGGGCGTTCAGCTTGGTGGGAAATACTTCGTCTTCAAATCGAGATTTCTCACACTCAGTGCTATTGACGTTTTGGGCTGTAAGGGACTGTCCTGCGCATTTTAGAGTGTTTGGCAGCATCCCTGGCCTCTCTCTACCTGCTCGATGCAGTAGCAACACCTGCCCCGGACCCCCAGCTCCCACTCCGAGACAACCAAAAATGTCTCTAGACATTGCTAAATGTGCCCTGAGGGGCGACCCCACCCCCACTCACAGGGAGAACGACTGCTTTAAAGGGAGGACAGACGACTCGACTCGGTGCATCTCTGAGGATGACCGGACCTGCCCGGCAGGGAAGCTGGCCACGTCTTCCGCAGCAGTGCAGAGCGCTCTTTAAATGGTGTGCTTCTGTAAGATGCTGACGGGAGCTCCAGGCCTTTTCCCCGAAGGCCATCCCAGCATGATTTTGTGGTGAGAGGCGGCAGTCGGCTGGAGTTTCCTGCTCTTCTGTGACTTTAGTGTGGTTTAAGGAACGAGCACGGACTGCAGGGCCGTGCGGTTCTGGGCTCAGATCCTGCTCTGTGGGCGCGTTACCTAATCGTTCCAAGCTTAGGTTTTCTCTGTATCAGTGGGGATCCTGGGATCCATCTCAGGAAGGTAAGATGAGATCATGCAAGAGGAGATGCTCATGACAAATCCCCCATTCTCCGTCTTGTCCCAAATCGCCTAAGCCAGTTGTAGCAGACGGAGCTGGGCCTCCGCTCAGATGCCTTTGAGTCCCTTTCACGTTTCCATGCACGCCCTTCCCCAACATCTGTGTGCTTGCACTTTTCCACGGCAGCTCCAGCGGCTCGGCAGAGGCCTGCCCTTGGGCGACCGGAACCACTTCGCCCACGCGTAGGGAGAGGGAAGTGTCTGGGTGTCCACACTCCAGTGTCCTCTCGTGGCCGCTGGCCAGTTGCTGATGGGTCGGAAGCTCAGTTTCTTTCCTAAGTCGGATCGAACTCTCAGGCGTAGTTTCCACTGCAGAACTCATCTCCGGGTTCAGGTCAAGGCTGGAACGTGGCCTGAAATCACCCTGCTTGGCTTCTTCCTGCTTCCCCGGTTCTCTCACCCAGTTTCCGGGAGAACTTCTCTCCGTCGATCACAGGGAACTGCGTCGTCTCCGCAGATGGCCCCATCGGCTCTTTCCTTCCGCATCCATGCGCGTCCTTCCTCACACTAAGGGGTGGATCTTAACTTCCCTCCCTGGAAATCGAGCTGGACTTAGCGACCTGCTTACCTACTGGAGTGCGGCAGAATGGTGTTCCGAGATCACTGACTGAGGCAAGGTCGTAAGAAGCCCTGCAGCTTGCACCTGGGTGTCTTGCTCCCTCTTGGAACCCAGACTCCACGCTCTGGAAACCCAAGTTATGTGGAGAGGACCCTTGCAGGTGCCCCAGTCAGTGCCCCATTGAGCTCCCAGCCTACAGTCACCATTCACTGCCAGCCATATGAGGGAGACACCTTGAAGGTCCAGTCCAGTTGAGCCTCCAGACAACTCCAGCTGCCATCTGACTGTAACCATTTGATAGATGCCAAGTGAGAGCTGTCCAGCTGAGCCCAGCTAACCCACAGACTTGTAAGAGATTATGATAAATTGTAAGCGATTATAATAAATTGTTTAAGGTCATTCTGTTTGGGGATATTTGCTTCATAGTTATAGATACCTAGAACGGGAACTGGACTGAAGAGTCCAGTTATTAAGAGATTCTCCCAGAAGGCGTAAGATTGAACAGAGATGTGCACACTTGCCCAGTGGCACTAAGAATGTTCTCGGGGCAGCTCTGTGTAGGTGAAAGGTGGTGGACGAGTTGCCAGCTACCTTAGGGATATGGTGGCATGTGGGACTATGGGCCCTGGCCTGCTTGTGTTCCCCTGAGGAAGGACCAGGAGTGAGCTGCTGTGCTCCTTGCGCAATTTCTCTCTGCTGAATGTCGCAGCGAGATGTTTGTATGTGGTCCCTTTCACAGCTCAGCCAATTAGCTCGTGTGTCTGATTAGCTGCTTGCCTTCTAAAAATGGGCTTGTGAAGGTGGCACTTCGCTGCTCAAGAGCTTTAGTCGCCTTCTGTGAGATGCCAGCACTTCAGGGCAGCCTCAGCCCCAAACCCCAGTGATGTGAAGACAGACATCTCCAGAAAAAAAAACAGGTCCCACTTGCTCAAGCTGCTGCTTCTTTGCCCATGTCCTGGGTCGAAGCAAAGGCAGCTACATTTTGAGTTGCTGTTTGAAATGTGGTTCAAGATGTAATTAGAGTCTGTTTTTGGTTTCTGTTTGTTTTCTTTTGTCTTTAGGTTCTACACATAAGTGAAACCATACACTATTTGTCTTTCTCTGCATGACTTCTTTCACTTAGCATAATACTCTCTAGGTCCCTCCGTGTTGTCATTCCTTTTCATAGCTGTGTAATATTTCATCGTGTATGCATACCACATCTCCTTTACCCATTCATCTATTGATGGACACACAGCAACAGAGACCACGGAAATAGCCGCCAGAGGGAAGGGAGTGGGAGACAGGCGAGAGAGGCAAAGGGGTAGACAGTCAACGATATGGTGATAAGTTTGTGCAGTGATGGCGGAAATGCTAGGTGATTACTAGATGAGTACTAGATTCTAGATGATTCCTTGAATTAGTAGGGCAATCACATCGTAAGGTATAAAAATGTTGAATCACTAATTTGTACACCTGAAACTAACATAATATCATATACCAACTATACTTAAATAAACTTTGAAAAGATCTCAGGTAGAGGGAGGGCATATGAGATGGGTCCAAGGTGAAGTTTTAGAGACCAGGAAAGAAGAATGTAATCCTGAGCTGATGTGTGTCTTACTTGCCCCTGATTATCTCGTGTGTGTGTGTGTGTGTGTGTGTGTGTGTGTGTGTAACCAAAACAGTCACAGGTAATGGAAGGAAATTGTGACATCAAGAATCTCTCTTGACTCTTTCACACCTGTAACTGGCAAGATGTATGCCAGAGGGTGAGCATGAGGGGAGGGGGAATGAGGGCTCATCGCTTCTCTGCCAAGTCCAAAGTCATAGCCAAGCATGTCTGATTTGTCATTGGTAGAGGTAGTGCTAGCTCATGCCCTCCTCCTCTGGCTTCTGAAATCCCAGGTCTTGAGAAGGAGATGACAGGTGAGGAGATTTGTAGATCAGAATGAGCTTCTTCTCTGCATCAAGCTCTCCATCAAAGTGCAGCTCAACCCCTGAACCAAAGTGGTCACTAACCTGGTGAGGGATGCGAGGCCACACTCTACAGAGAACTGGAATCCGAAGTCTTAGTTTCATTCGTACGTACCAGAATGAGATTAGGCCCCAATGAGCCTCCAGGGGTAGGAGATAATGTAGCCACCACGCTTAACAACTTGAGGATGCACTAGTCCAGTCTGCGTGAACTAGAGTTGGGCAGTGCACAATCTATGCAACTGTGCTCATGGCCCTAGTGGGAAAGGAGTCGGTATGGACTTCTGTAAGTAGCACTGAGCAGGGGCCTAGAAGACGGCATCTCTTTTGTCTCAACACCCTGATCACACGACTCTCCTGCTCAGCATTGTCTTAGTGGAAGTGCTTAATGTTGCCCAATGATCCAGCTTACATAGTCTGATTCCTTACTTCTTCTCTGCCTTCATCTCCAAAGTCGTCTTTCCTTATGTACTCTGCTCCAGCCACATTGGCCTTCTTACTGCTTTCAAAGACACCAGCGTCTTCCTTCCTCGGGGCTTTTTTCCTTCTACCTGGAATGTTCTTCCTCTGGATATCTCGCACGCTTCACCTCTATACCTGCCTGGTTTTATATCATAGCACTTATCGCTACCAGACAGTATCTTGAATTCTCTTTTCTTTATGGAGGGCAAGGTCTTTGCTTTGCTTTTCACTGCTTTATCTCTAATTCCTAGAACAATGCCTAGAATATAATAGAGACTCTTCATACATATTGGATGAATAAATGAGTGAATGCACCTCAGGCCTGCTGATTGTGTACTACACCAAATTTGGATAAGTCATTTGGTGCCTCTGAGTAGCTCATTTGTTCCATGAGGAAGTGACAATAACCCCCGAGCTCTGTATTCACACCTAGGAATTTTGTTTCTCTCCTTTTTTTGTGTAAAGAGTCACAGGAAGATACTGAACCCTGCATGGGATGTTGGATGGGTCCAGAAATGGAGGAAGAAAGCAGAAAAAGTAAAGAGTTGGAGAGTAAGAGATAAGGTAGGAAATGTTGGCTCATGGTGACTTCCAGGCCAGATGACATAAAAACATCCACCCAAGGTGGCTGAGTCAGAGGCAGGCAGAGAAATCTGAACAGCGAGGGAGGGATCCAGCTTGGGTGTGAGAGGAACTTCGAAGACTCCAGAGTGGCCAAGGTGGTGGACTGTTGCACATGGGGTCCATAGATCCAGTATTGAATCACACCGAATCACATCATAATAAAGGTATGCCCTTGTCATACCTTGACTGATTGCACGAAGGAGAAAGTCTCAATCTGACACTAGTATGCTTTACTCGCTCTTGCGGATCTCTCTTTGAAACAGGTCTTATGCTCAGAGCCTGAAGCAGGCAAAATTTCCAGATGGAAATTAGTAATTTCCTTTTACTTGTAATTATTTTTTTTGTGATTACTTTCCATTTGTGGCAAATGATACTGAATTCTGGCTTCTCCTGAAATGCTGGAAGATCTGGCAAGCCCAGACCTTCTTTCTCTCACGGTCACAATTGCCTGGGATGAGGGGCGGCTCCTCGCTTTAGCCAGGCAGCTCTCCAGAGTCATTGCCCCTCATTTTTGCCTCACAGCTGCCACCTCACTCACCTTATGATGAAACCAATGCTAAGGGGTTACGGTTGGCCCCAATCAGACAGAGTACGTACAGGATTAGAGATTGGGTTTGTTTGTCTCATCTGTTGGAGGAGGAATTTTTGATCATGCCTGGACATCAGTGCTATCAGGGCAGCTTTAAAAAAAAAAGACATAAATGAATAGTTTAGAAGTCCTTCAGTTTTCTCCTGAGAAGTGCTGCCTAGTTTGTTTATATTGCTTTGGGCTGTAGTAAGATATATTAGGAATGGTTTGCCTACTCACTTCTTTCTACCTTTTCTCTATATATCTGTTAGGTTTCTTTGATGGTAAGCAACAGAAACTGATATTTGTTAATTTAATTAAAAATCACTTATTGGAAGGAGGTTGGGTAGTTGATAGAATTAGAGAAAAAGCTGAGCAAACATGCTCAGGGAACCAAGGGAGCCATGAAAATCTCAGTCAAAAGCTGGTGAGCCGATTCGTTTGAGGTCTTTCCATTGGATGTTTCAGCTCTGTGTTTCTCCACTGGACATTCTAATTTCCAGAAGAATCCCCATGGTCTCAGTAGAGACTTGTTCCTATCACTCTGTCAAATGGGGTGGTGGGCCCTCTTGACCCATTAGGAGACAAAAGGAAAAAAACTGAGTTCCGTTAGTGAGGAAAGAGAAAAGGATGCTGGGAAGGTGTAAACAGAAGATGCCTATTGCATTCTGTGAGGATCTTCTCAGATAGAGCTAAAACTCTACAACCGTTGCCTTTTTGGCTTTTTTTTTTTTATAGGAGCTCTGGATGGGGGAAAGATTTTCAACCAGTTCTTTGAGATGCTAATGAGACACCATCATTTTCAGGGGGGAATTCTTGATGGAATTTCATGAAATGGAACCTGCCTTTCCTGACTCCTCTCTGTGGCTTTGGAACTGATTGTCTAGCAGGTTGAAGAAAAAAAGCACCAGTCACTCTATTGGAGACTCAGGGAGATTTAGATACTGAGCCTTACCATGGGTCTTAGGATCTGTGCTAAGCCAGTGATAGGATTGTGTATTTCAAGGGGGCAAGACCTTAGCTGGTGAATGGAGGTGATTCCTGAGAGGGACAGATTTGAATAAGATGCTTCTTGAGATGAGAAAATGAATCCAAATCTTTTCAAGGGAAGTTCTATTTATGATGCTGGAGTTTGGCTTTGGCTTACCATTTATAACCAGAACTATGTGACTAATCTTGTGTTCTTTTTTGCTTGGACTGCCAGGATATCTTGAATTTTAGCAACTGTGTGGGATGTTGTTGAGATCTTTTTCTTCCCATCTCATTTGTCCTATTCTAATTCCCCTGTTTTCCTGTTTCTGTTGCTGATTGCCCTAATTTATTGTATGCATTTACTCTTATCAGCTTTATTCCCTTTGTGGAGAAAAGGTGGGTAGAAATAACATGGCCTCTCCTCTAATACTTATTACCTGGGTGTTCTCAGGAAAGATATTGAAATTCTTTGCACCTAATTTTTCTATAAAATTCCCTGTCAACTTCACTGGGTGGTTTTAAGGGGTCAAGTGAATTAATGTGCATGAGGGGGATTTGCATGGTAATATAATTCTACAAAGTATTATTGTACCTCGTAGCAGCAGCACGATTAAGAATAATATTTGGATGAGACACATGCAGATTTTCCTTTAGCTCTGAAATTCGGCCAGGCAAAAGGAGAGGGAAAACCAGGAGGCAGAGGTGATAACTTCCGCAACTGGGAGAGAGGGGCCTTCGGCGTCGGGTCTTTCTGAATTCACATCACTCCCCGTTGCCTCCGGCTGCTGCAAAACTGCTGTGGATCAGCTTTTTGTCACGGCAAGTGCTGGCCCCGTGGTAGAATTTGGGCTCTTGAGCTGAGGAATTCCATTTTTCATAGCAACACATACACTCTCACCCTTACGCTGAGAACCAGGGAGACCTGCAGGATGGACCCCAGAGCTTCTCTACACACCCATTCATAGCTGGGGGAGGCTTAGAGATGGATCTGAGGGTTGCCTGACCCAACACTCCTTTGTTGCCCTGTTGGAAACGTGAAGACCTGGAAAAGAAAGAAGCAATTTTAAGAGTCTCCTGGCTTACATGAAATCTATCCCATTTTATCTAAGAAAGCCTCCCAATCTTATCATGCAATAAATTTTGGAAAGGGACATCTCTCTACCTGTAAAAATTATTTATATTTTCCCAGGGATAAGAATATCATGTTTGTCTTTTAAATAGCTTTGGGGAAGATTTACTCCTTTAATTGGGTCTGATGCAAGTGTGAGCACCTCTCTGATACAATCTCCTCCTGGCGGGGGCCGATTCTGGGGAAGTGCTCCCACCAACGTGGACACACCCCAAGATCACTCGGGTTTTTGTTGGCCATGGCATCATCTAAGGAGATGAAGACAGTCCAGGAAGTGCTTTTCCTGGTGAGCTGGTCAGGTGAGGCAGTTCAGGGACAGAGGGAAATTCAGTCTGCCCCAATCATAAGCCACAATTCTTCATAAGTGTTAGTCTAAATCCCACCGACTTTTTTCATGCTTTGTTGACCAAACCGGAACATGCCTGCGGGTGCCCCGGCCTGACTGTCCACTTAGCAGCCCTCTAACAAGGAATTCTTAACCATCTCTTTAATGTTTACAGAGCAGGGGTGGGGAGAGATTAACTTTCTAACAATAAAAGTTTTACATAAAGAAAGATGCATATATTCATTCTTGCTGGGCCCAGAATTTGAAGAAATTCAGCAAAAATATTTCCCACATTTTATGGCTCTTTTTAAAAAGAAGTTCATTGAGATTTCTCACAAGTAAATCCTGCACACTGAAAAAATCAATAGGTTGAAAAAACTCCTATAGGAGTATAAGACTTGCCAAACAGAAAATAAGAATTCCCTTCCTGGCCTCCCTGCCCTGCCCCTCAATACCCAGCACTTCACCCCTTACCTGTTTTCCCCCTAAATAATATGCATATTATAGTTATATTATTATAGTTTCGTCTTTAAAGATTTTTGGTTTTTCCTCCTTTTAATTGAGACACAATAGACATATAACACTATTAGTTTTAGGTCTGCAGCATATTGATCTGATGCATGGCTATGTTGTGGAAATGATTACCACAATAAGTTTAGCTAGCATTTACAGTTTTTTCCTTGTCATGAGAACTTTTTAAGATTTACTATCTTAGCAACTTTCGAATATACAGTACAGTATTATTAACTATAGTCACCACACTGTACATTAGATCTCCATGACTTATTTATTTTGTAACTCGAAGTTTGTACCTTTTGACCACCTTTTGTAGTTTTGGCCAAATAGTATACTATTTCCTGATGTGTCAGTTTATATGCTATTTATTAACTTCTTTTGTAATATTTGAGAATCGAACATCTTCCTGCCACTTACCCAGTCCCCCTCCATCCACCTCAATATATTGCCCCTTCTGGTTAATCAACTTTTGTTTACATTGTTAAGACAATGAGAATATTGCTCACTGATGAATCAAAAAATGTAGTATCATTATTTTTCTATATTTGAAAAACTGCTCCAATTTTTCCTTTGCTTAATTTTCTGCAGATCCATGTCAATTCATCCACTCCAACCCCTGCCCGGTACTTCTACGGAGCTGTTGATCTCATCAATATTTCTCTCAAATACATTAAATAATTCATCATTCTCTTCCCAACCCCTATTGTTCTTCTCCTTGTCCCCTTCTGTCCCGGCTGCTTTCTACGTGGAGATCTGTCATCCTGGCATGCCCTGTCACTACTCTCTTTAATTTATCCTTATGGGTTTATTTTTTTTATTTTGCCAAGACATGTCTTCCAAGAGCTTTCTAAGAAAGGGTAACTGGGAGATAAATTGTATGTGAACATGTCTTTATTTTATCTTCATACTTGATTGACAGTCTAAATATAGAATTCCAGTTGGCTTTTCTCACCATTTCGACCTTTGTAACCCCCAGTACCTAGTATGGTGTCTGGCATATGGCTGCCCTTCAAAATCCCGCTGGAATGACTGGATGGAGAACTCAGCATTCAAACCCAGGGCTATAGACCCCAAAGCTAGATCTGCCTACGTGGTTTGCTGCCTCTGCTGATAGTTAGATGGTTGAGGAATTCCCGGTTGCTTCCTCGCCTGGTCATGGCCTCTCTGCTGATATATATATAAAAAAAAATCCTAGGAATTGTGTTTAGCTGAGAAGAGTTCAGTAGCCTTCAAGCAGACACAGCTACGAGCAAGCTTTTTAGGAATATGGAGAGACAGGGTAGGGTGGCCTTACACACGTGGACGCTGGAGCCGGGGTGCCTGGTTTGGCGCCCCAGGTGTATCCCTCCCTCGCTGCACGGCCTCGGGCACGTGTCTTAGCCTTTCTGTGCCTCAATTTCTTCATCTATAAGGTGGGAAAATCATCTCAACCTCGTGGGGTTGTCGTGAAGATTAAATGAGAAAATTCGTGGCAAGCACTTAGAACAAGGCCGAGCAGACAACTTCTCAGTAAATGGTAGGTGATATATGTCCTTGAGGGTTTCCTCTGCTCGTCCCATCCCGTCCTTTTGTCCCCAGTTTTCTCGTTCTTGGTCAAGTGGTCAAATGTCAAACATTTAAAATTTGGAATGAAAGCATTCGAGCAGCTCACCAACGGTGTGACTGTGGATAAATGTGGGCTCCTCCCCTACCTTCCCTTGCAAGTTCAGAGTCTTGCAGGGGTGCCCGTGTGATTTCCAGCCGGCCCTGCTCGCACGGAGATGCCTGTGCAGATGCCGGGAGACTCCGCTTGTGCTCCTGGCCCACGCGACTCCGGTGCACGCTGGCCTCAGTTCCCAACGACCAGCGCCTGTCTTGCTTTTCCTGAAGGTTCTCTCTGGCCACTGAAGCCCCTCTGACCCATCCATGTGAAAGGACTGGACATGCAGAGGATGAACAATCTCCTTTCTCCCTCTACCCACCCTCCCACTTCAGCTGGAGACTGCGGGAGTTGGTGTAAAAACGCCCCAGCTATTCTGAGAATAATCTGAGGCCTGTGTTCCACACTGGCTCTCGGGCTTCCCCGGGGGTTAAACTCCAGTGACCCATAGTCAACTGGTCAACACTGCACCATTTATTGGCTGTTCTCCCTTTCCTGTCTAGCTTTCTCACTCTCTTTTATGCCAAAATAAACTATTTGCACTGGAATCCTTGTCTCGGGGTCTGCTTCTTGGGGATCCCATGTCCGACAGAATTACTAGGTAATGCTTCTCAGTTTCTCGGGGGTGGAGAGAGTGGGGAGGGGAAATCACATTGTAAGTGGTGTCTTGGGGGAAGCTCTGTCTCCCTGGGAAAATTCTGCTCCATCCCTGGAGGATGGAGCAAGTTTCAGGTTTGAACCTACTGCTTGGATATTTCTGATCAAATATAGGATACAGGCATGATGTGAGGGAGGTGCAGGGGACGGCATCTCCCATGGACACGTGAGGCCTGGACCATGTGAGGAATGGCCTTATTCCAAGTGATGGTGAAGCTTGGCACAAATTTGAGTGATCCCAGGTGTCTTTGCCTTCTGTCAGGGACCATCCTTGGCACCCTCACACCTACCTGTCCACAGGCGAACTCCCAAAGGCAGATGGGCCTCCCAGAGACTGTGACCCTCAACACTCCAGCTCACGTTGGACCCTTCACCGTGGCCTTGATGAGCTGGACAGCTCAGACTCAGGAGCGGGAGATCCACATTAATCAATTGATCACAGGGTTATTCTTGATTAGCTCCTTCACAGTTAATCACGGGAGTTAACAAGGGTGTGTGTGGCCAAGAGCCCTGCTGTTTATTTTAATAGCTGTTCTTCCATGTTGAGGGAGAAAACAGAGAAAGAGCTGAGCTGGGCTGGAATAAACCCAAGCTTAGCTTTCAGCCAAGTGTAGCATGTGGTGTGCTGGGGAGCTTGGCTGGACACACGGTGAAGGCCTGGGGTGGCACCGGAAGGAGTCGCAGGTCAGGGGTGTAAGCAGGTGATTCCTGCCCGCTGGGATGACCTGCGTCAAGGAACGCTGGCCCCGAGGTGGTCTATCGCCTGCCTAACAAGAGTTCTTGACCATCATATATCTTTCGACCATTTTCTTCCTCCTCTCTCTTCTCTATTTCTTCTTCTTTCTCCCAGCAGAACACACCGCAAGCCATTCTTCAATTCAAATATTGGGCCAGTCCGACATTTGATGAGTGTTTTTTTCTTGTGATCTGTGCAAGCTGGGTTGTGTGGTCCTCGGCTCCGACAGCCCGTTCTTGGAAAGAGCAGGACCCTCATGCTGTGAGAGAGCAGAGACGGCGAGGGGACTCTGGGGACTCCTTTGTGCCCAGGGCGAGAAGGCACTTCCTAAGAGCAAAGATGAGCTGTCACTTTGGGAAGTGTACCTGCGTCCCCAGCAGGTAAAGACAGATTGTTCCAGTTAGTGACAAGTGCCGAATCCTGACCAAGGACACAGAACCAAAGTAACTACCCCGCTTTTCTCCCGCAGTGTCTGGGATAGGGGGCACTTTGAAGTGTTCAAAAATGATTAAAGGGGACAACCCAGGTGATACAAACTTTGTCACTTTATAAAGTGGACCGTCTCCTTTCAGAGAAGGGCAAAATAGGGTAGAAGGCAGGAAGCTTTTATAAGATAAAGAATAAGGAATGAGGAAGAAAAAAAAACCCAGAAAACACCTGGCTGTCTGGGGCCACTTGGTCGAACTCATTGGGATGAGAAGGCCCAGAGTTGGCTTAGCGTCTGGGCACTGGCTGACCGGACTTGCTGCATTTCCGGTCGGGCGGAGAACTTACAGAGACATGAAAGCTATTGAGGTCTTGGTTTGATGACGTGGCATCGGGCAGGAGAGGCTCCATCTTAGACCTAGAAAGTTATTTAAAAAAAATAATAATAACTTGCTGCAGAGGACGGCCGCGGCCTGCAGTGGTCACCGTTTCTATGGAGATATGCACCCTCAGCACCTGGAGGCTCAGACCTGCCTTGCGCTGGGCCCACCTAGTCCCTTCAGTGTTGTTCTTGTGCTCTGCTGTGGAGGGGACAAGCACACGAGACGAGCTGTGGGGGGCTCAACCAGAGCAACGCCTGCTGGGGTTAACCCGGGATTGTAGCCAGTGGTCCCGCCTCCTGGGAGTCACTTCCGGCCCCAGAGACTCCGTGGCTGGTGCCGTCCCCGCATGCCAGGGTGACCCCCCAGCAGCCCTGATGCATCCCCTCGCCTCGTCCTCGCCAGCCCTTCGGCTGTGCGCACATCCCCTTCCTGCCCTCTGAGTTCACTTTGGGGTACATTTCTCCACTGTGCTAGTCTCAGCCCAGCCTGTCTGGCTCCTCCGGGCTTCATGGAGCCTGGGAGGCTTCCACCCTGCAACCTGAGCCTCCAGATTGTGTTGGCCATCCCTCGGGGAGAGGCGTGCACAAGACCTGTGCAGGGAGACTACTCAGCCCCCTCCCTCCACATCCCCTCTGTCCTGTTTCTGTGGCCCAACTCCCCTGGTGCACCAAGGATCCCTTCCTGGGAGATCCTTGCCACCTGGCCTTGCCTGCATTTGCATCCTCATCCGGCAAGACTGCTTTGTAAGGACTCCTTTTCTTTTGGCAGGGGGGGCTGAGGGGGCTCCATGTTCTCTCTCTTAGGAGAGGAGACCTCTCTGGCATTATTTTGGTTGGGGCTAGCCTTTGTTTAAAACAAGGATCCATGTCTTTGCATTCGTCTATCTGAGAAAAAGAGAAGATAATCAGTATCAGTCCCTGAGCCTGGAGCTATAAGCTACAGAGATATAGGTGTCCGCTACCTATATTGGTTATCCACTGTTGTGTAATAAACAATGCCGAGACTCGATGGTTTAAAACAACCACCATTTATTTGGCTCATGGTGCTGTGAGTCAGCAGTTAGGGCTGAGCTCAGTTGGGTGGTTCTTTGGTTCTTGGCTGGGCTCAGTCTTGAGTCTGTCGTTGACAAGTCCCTGATCAAATGTTGTTTCATTCATGTATCTGCCGGTTGGCTGGTTGTTGGCTTGTCTGCGTCACGGACCCTCTCGCCCTCTCTAGCTAGCTCAGGTCTCTTCGCCCCTGGGTGAACAGGGTTCCAAGAGGATGAGCATAACCACACAAAGCCTCTTTTGCCGAGGCTCCACCCTGGCTCAGTGTCATTTCTGCCTCCTGTTGGCCAGAGCAAGTACAAGACCAACACTGATTCAAGGGGAGGAGAGAGATGATCTGAAAAGTCATAGAGCAAAGGGACAGGGAGGAGATACGGGGTGGAGAACTGTGGACATTTCTGCAAACAACGTGCCCACCACACTACCTCTGCGTTGTCTTTTCTCTTAGTAAAAGGCACGGTGATTCTTACGCAGCAAGGAGTGGGTGCTGGAGAGGGGGTGCTGTGAAACGGCGTGCCAGCACCACGGAGACCCCAGAGGGAATTAGGCGGTCCCTGGGGAGGCTCGCAGGCTGGTGGGGATGGAAATAAGTAAAACAAATGTTCCAAAACGATCCCCTAGGGGCCGTGATCATGCGAGGTGAGGAAGCAGAACAGACTTCCTTCCCTCTCCAACCGTATATTTTTGACGTATTGTTTTGAAATAATTTCAGATTTAGAAAAAACGTTGCCAAAATAGTACACGGAGATCCTGCGCATCACTCAGCCTCCCTTAATGGCAGCATTTTACGTAACCTACTACAACGACCAAAACCCAGCAGCCGGTCTACAGACTGGACTCATCTTTTGCCCACTGTCCCTCTAATACCCTTGTTTTTCCATCCAGGAGCCCACGCTGCATTTAGCTGACCTGCCTCCTGTAATCTGGAACATTTCCTTAGTCTTTCTTTGCCTGTTATGGCAATGGCACTTTTGAAGAATGCTAGCCAGTCCTTCTGGAGGATGTCTCTTAATATGGGTTTGTATGTTATCGTCTCGTGATTAGACTGAAGTTATGCTTTTTTTTTTTTTGGCAGCAACACCACAAAAGTGATATTGTGCCCTTCCTAGAGCATCCTGTTAGGAGAAGAATGATGTCAGCTTGTCTCATCATTGGTGATGTTAGCTTTCATCGCTCAGTTAAGGGAGCATCTGCAAATACCCTGTTTCTCAGTGTATTCTAGCATAGCATTTTATTATTGCCTACAACCGTTATGAATGTGGTGATTGACAAATGATGATTCTATTTTTCCATCATTCCTTGCGCACTTAATAATTAGAATTCTACTGTAAGGAAAAACTGTCTTTTCCCTGCTATTTATTTATTCCGAAATTTACTTATATTTGGTGGGGACTCTTGGTTGTTTACTTTGTTATGGGTTATAATCTATAACTGTCATTATTTATTTTTCTAGAGCAGGTGTTTTCAGCTGGTCAGGAGCCTCACAGTACCTTAACGATCTGTAATATGCCGGTCACCTCCTCCAGAGTACGTGGCCTGGAGGGTGAGGCCTGGGTCACATGAATATCTGCATCTCCCAGGTCACAGGCCTTGCACAATGCCTTCAAAGTGTGCTGAATGAGTGAATGAATGAATGGACGAATGAGTGATTTCAATGCCTGGAGGCAGAGCAATAATAATGTCTCTAGAGGTCCCAAGCTCCAAAAGATTTATGGTGCTTTTTTTCTCCAAACTTGATTAGTTAAAACAAAACAAAACACAAAAATTAAATGTATAGGGAAAGCCAAGTCAGTTCAGAGTATTTTCCATATTGGCTACTTAACAGTCTTTCTTTTTCGTAAAAGTCAAAAAAAGTGTTTGAAAAGAGCTACTGGCTGTCCCTGCTGGTACCCCAAACACACACTGAGTCTGCCTACTGGATTATCTTTCATTGCTTAGAGGAGTTTTGGATGACCTTAGCGGAGGGGACATTTGAAGTGGGTCCTAATGGGTTACGAGTAGCCCTTTAACAGGCAGAGAAAGGGAAGAGCATTTCAGGTAGAGAACATGCAAAGCCTAAAGGAGTGAAAATGGCGGCATTTTGGCCAAATGGTCACTAGCCCCACATAGAGGAATGGCAGGCATAAACTTGGGTGGGAAATTAGGGCAGGAAACTGGAAAAGGCCTTGAATAATCATATTAGGGGGTTCGGACTTGATCCTGTAGGTAATGAGGTACTAAAAGAATTTCTAAATTAGGCGTCAATGGCATTCATTCATATAAGGAAAGCTTACTGAAAACCTGCCAATGTTCAGGGCCCAGCACTACAGGATGAGCTCCACTCAGTGCTCCTCCTCATGGAGCCAGGTGGGAGAGAGCCTGTCAGCAGACGCACCAAATAATGATACTGTTTCTCCAAAAGCCGCATGTTTGGGGAAGAGACTCCAGTGAGAGAGGTGAGCTGGCAGGGAGGGAGGGAGGGGGTGAGTCATCTCCTTCCTTTCTAATGCTCTGCTTTGCTTGGATATAGTTCTAGGTCCACAGGTGTTGCAGGAAGGGATAAAGGATTCCTCAGATTCAGGAACTCCTGCAGGCGATCTGGGATGAGGATAGGGTTTTATAACCAGGCAGCTCTTATAAAAACCTTTATGACTATGGTGTCGGGGCAAAGACTTCGGGACCCCGTGTGGCTTGATGCCTGGAAACCCAGGAGAACCCCGACAGGAAGAGCTGTGGTGTAGTAAGGGCAGTGTGTATCTGCTAAATTTAGATTCCCACTCTTTATTTTGAAGCTATAACCGCAAACCCAAGTGCTATGGGTCACCGATGTTTGCTGTGGGTACCATGCCCATGTCCCCTCGAGCTGACCTTTGTAGTGGACTCCCAAGAGTCAGCCCCTGCGACTCCTTGCGGGAAGTGTCCTCTGGAGCTGGTGCGTACAAATTCAAAGTGCCGGAGAATTAACGCCCTCCTTCCAGGAGCCCTCAAACGAGGACTGGCAGGCATTGGTAGCCAAACACCCAAGATCCCCTCATTTTTCGGCGTGTGTCCTACACATACACCATCTCCTGGAGTTGCCCAGGGGGTATTAAACCCCCGGCGCCCACAGTGGTGACCTGCTTGACGACACGCTTCACTGGCTGCCTGCTCTCCCAACTCACCTCTCACTTCCTTACAGGTGTGTCCTCCCAGGTAAACCGCCCTCACTGGAATCCTCTGGACAAGTCCGCGGGAAGACAACGTGCCACACATGTAGGGTAGAGGAAGCATCTCGTCATATACCCTGGCTGCTCTCACCTAAGGCGGGATGAACTGCTGTCACTAGGGGCGCATCAGTCGGGGTGGCCAGCACCCAGCCTCTCTCCACTTCACTCTCTTTTTTAAAAGAATTAAATATATTGGGGTGACATCGGTTAATAGAAGTATGTGTATCTGATGCCACCTGCATCCCTTGATATTCATCAAACACTGCGGCTCTGGAACCCGAGGAAGGAACAGATCACATCAGAGGATGAGCTGGGGCAGGGTCGGCGGAAAACAGGCAAGACCGACAGCAAAGGAATCTGTGGCTCATCTTCTTCAGTCTTTCCCTTATAAATAGCAATGAGCACCTTTGCTTTTTCTTCAGTCTAATCACTCAGATCCCTCCTCAGGTGGGGGGGGGGTGCTTTTTTTTTAAGAGCATAATAGGAAGTGTGATAACTTGTGAGAGGCTCCAGCATCACTTGGAGAGTGGCAGCTCTGGGACTGAAGGAGGAGGTGACAAGTTCCCGGGAATATTAAAGATTCACACCAAATACTTTGTTGCTATTTAACTCTCTGACGATTCATGTTGCTGGAGCAGAAACAGAACATTTCTTTCCTCCCTCCTGTTTGTTCCTTTCCCTTCTCTGTTCCGAGGATTCAGAAGCTGTTGCATGTCAGATGCCAACTCCTTAAGGGCTGAAATGGTTTTATATAATAACAGCGAAGGGGAGCCTACGAAATGAAGAAAGAATCTAATTCAGTGCTTGGGCTGAAATGGGAACTGGAAACGAGGGGAGGGGGAACATTCTTAAAAATAGCTCACTCAGAGAGAAGAATGCGGCTTGTCTCCAGCGGCAGGCACAACTCTTGGCGAATTATAGGAACCTACTGTAGGCCTTGCGCGTTAGCTTTTGAAATGTTGATCGTGGCTAAAAGGAGGCGGGTGAATGGAAGGCGGCTGATGACTGACAGGAGGAGGAGCCGTCCTTGGCAATGGATGAGCTGTCAGGCCTCCGTCTGCCGCCTACGCAGGCGACATGCCGCCAGAATATGTGCCCCCTGTGCTCTGCTACCGGTGATTGATGTGGCTCCCATTGCCGAAACTCCAAGCCTTCCCAGGGGTGTGTACAAGTCTCTCATGGAGCCCAGGGAAAGGGGGGCAGGTAGAGAAAGGATGAAGAGAGAAGACTGAGACAGGAGATAGTGATGGGCACCTCGCACATCCAGTGGCCCAGAGAGATAAAGATAGAGTTGGGGAGGGGAGGCGAGGGAGGGAGAGAAACCAAACGGGGTGGAAGCCCACAGGGAGAAGCCGAGAGAAGCTGGACAGTCAGCGGGAACAGGAGGAAAAGGAGGCAGTGGGTTTGTGGCTAGTGGGTTTATCGAGAAGGCATGGGCACAGCACGCTCCCCCAGGCTGCAAGATCCATTCTTCTTATGCCCCAGCCCTCCCTGTGTGCACAAGAGGAGCCATGATTGATTTTGCTCTGTGGTCATCTTTGCTTTTAATGAACAACGCCCAGAAAGAGTGTGCAAACCCTGTGATGATTGCAGGCTATCCCTGCAGCTCTCCTGGCTTGTCCAGTGGTCGCTGATGCCTTAGCATTCTCTGCCCAGTGCATCGAGGGGTCTCTGGGTCAGCCCTCTTTTCTCTCTGAAAGCTTAGCCTTTGATTGATTACAAGCCCCGACTGCATCCCCTTTGAATTCCCCAAACCGCACGGCGACCCCCGATTCCTTTCCCCTCGGCGTGAGATGCCTGAGAAGGCCTGCGTGCAGGTGGTCAAAGGGACCCTTGCTGTACCATCTTCTACATCTAAACCCACAGGAGGAGGAGTGGAAAGGGGGGAGAGCTCCGCCCTGCATTGCTGGGCTCTGGCACAGCAGGGCCATGCAGGGAGCCCTGCCCATATCTCCTTGGCCCTCTCCACCCCGGTACCTGCTGCCAGGTTCTGATCTCAGGTCTGCGTGTCTCTGCCTGGGGGCTTGTACCACAAGACTGGCGTGTGGGGGAGGAGTTCTAATCATTCAATGACTGGTGGATAAGGCTCCCAGCTTCCTTTTCCCTGGATGGCACAACTCCGAGGAGTGTCTTACATGGCTTCCCAGAGAACCCAGGTGCCCACAGCGGTGACCTGCTGCGTTGTCTTCCTTTCCTGTCCTGCCCCACTTCCCCTGCGACGCTACCCGAGCTTTCCGAGATGTCTCCCCAGGTAACCCGAGTGCTGTCCGGTTCTCATCTTCCGGGAGCACGTGGCCCAGGACGGGGGCAGAGCGTTAGGAGCGATGTCCTCCCAGCTCGCGTGAACTGCGAGCCTGCGAAGGGCGGCGGCGTCGCAGTATAGAGCGCCGCATGCTTTTCCGCGTTTCCTGGAGACCACACAGGGACTTCGCTGCAGCCAAGTGTGTCTCTACAGGGTGTGTGTGTGTGTCAGGCCGGCGCTGCCGCGATTCTTAAACAACAGAAAAATGAACAAACAAACAAACAAACAAAATAATGGAAACGAATGAGCGCAGTGGCTTCTGTACTTTGGGAATCAACGACCCAGATCAAGTCAGATGCCGTCGAAACGAACCGTGAGCCTGACGGGAACTGACCTGGCCTGCCTTGGTTCCTCTCAAGCTCTGGCTGCCAGTGGTCATCTGGGAGGCCGGTGTAAGCCGTGGGAACGAGCAGGGTGGCTGGAGCCACCTCCATGCTTAAGAAGTAGGATCCTGGGGAGAACGATTCTCCCAAGAGAGGGGCCGGGGTGTCTGGGCAGAGCCTGATCGCTGCGGAACAGGCACTGGAGTTGAGTGTCTGCTCCTGCATGTTACCCTGAGCCCAAACCTTAACTTCTCTGAGCTTTAGTCTCCCCACCTGCAAAAACAGGCCCCAGAACACCCCGTGGAACTGTTATGAGGACTGATAAAGCACATGTAACAGCTCCCTTTGCCTTCTCTGCCCTCCTCCAAGGGCAGCTGCACCCGGGCCTGACGGAGGGCGGAGGGTGGGTTGAGGGTTAGAGGAAGCGTGGCCGGAGGGAGACCCAGCCGCACAGCCAGGCACTGGGCCGGCTGGACCCCGCGGCTCCCCACACGCAGCCAGTCTGCATCCGCGGGCGTGGGAAAGAGACGTAAACGCTGACGGGCATTAAACACGAGTTAGGCAGGCCATTCTGCGCCACCAACAAATTTCAAACGTGCACATCACAAGGCTCTTGTTGAAGCCCTTGGCAGCCAGCCAGGGTTAGACCACAAAAGGAAGTTGTTTCCCCAAGGGAGCTGCCGGGCGGCTGGGCGTGGCCAGGGTACCACGTCATTGCAGAGCGTGGGGCTCTGCTGGGATTTCCTGCGCTGGCATCCGTTCTTTCTCCTGGGGGCCCAGCTGTGACCATCCCAGTGGCCCGGGCGGCAAGGAAAGTCAGCTTTCACTTGACCCTTTCCCATGTCAGTAGAAAGGCCAAGTCGGTGGCATACACTCACAGGATGGCTGCAGCCTTCTGGAGACTCGCCTTGGCCTTTTCTCCCCTCGAAGTACCAAGGAAACGTTTCTTTTACCCACAGGTGGTAGGAGACACATTCCATCTGTGGCTTTAGGGACTTAAAGGTGACCACAAGCCGAAGGGCAGCAGGAGGTCCATGATGCAGCTGGCCTAAGTCGAGCCTCATTCCCGCAGACAATCTGCAAATATTTGTTGAGGGTCTGTCTGCTCTGTACCAGCTCTATGCCCAGGGCTGTGGACACACAGAGACGCCCGATGTGAGACAAGGAGCTTATGTTCTGACTGGGAAGTCCAGACTGACAGACGGGAGCCCGGGGGTCCTGATGACCCCTGAGCAGTGCTTTTAACGCTGGGATGTGTGGGACCGAGCATCAAGATGCTGGCCTTACCCTCAGAATCCAGAGGAGGCTGGAGAACTATTCCTGTTTTGCCCGCGGACTGTCCTCTACGCAGCGCTAAATGCACTACGTTTTCAGATGGGGCCCCTCATGGTCTCCGCCTCCCTCTTTACTCTCATCAGTCTTTTTGCACCCTATTTTTAGCCCCCATTAGCGTTATCCCTTCAAATTAAGCACAGAAACATCAACACGATGCTTGCGTTTATCAATCATCCCTCACAAATACCGTGTGCAAGAGGTCCTGCTATTTCTGTTTTGCAGAGGTGAAAACTAATGAGGTGATTGACATGCCCAGAGTCGTGCAGAGAGTCGAGCTTCTGTCCTATGTGGTCCCCATAGCAGGGGTAGGACTGGTTTAGTGTGTCAAAGATGCCGGTAGACCCAGCTCTATTCTTGGGTTTGCAGAAATGTCAGACCATGGAAGCGGGTTCCTATAAATGTTACACAAATAGATTCTAAATCCCAAGCAATGAAAGTTTTCTTCTCCTACTTAATTCCTGTATACCTACCCACCTGTCATATGTGCCTATATGAATAAACATTTATACTCACTGCCTATGGATAAAAACATAATGCCTCAAAATGTGGGTCAATACGACGTGTTTTTTCATTTTCCCTTGAGCCACTGAACTGAATGCTCATTGGCCAGATGGTATGATTGACCTTTGCTGAGCGCCTGTGACTGGTCTGACTCTTAAAGGCCCGCCCTAAGCTCGACTCAGCCCATTGGCCACTCCTGCTCTGCATGAAACAGCTGCTCTTATTGAGATTTGCGGGGGCCCAACGAAGAGCCCGTCACTTCCCACCAGAAATCGGGGCGATTGGGACAGATCGAGAAGCCTCTGGATTGGCAGTGAAACAGCAGTCTCTTCACTAGCCAAGCCGATGGTGGAGAGCATGGCTCAGGTGTGCAGCTACTGTGGGTCTCAAAACAAGGAACTCCCAACAGGACAGGCTGACCTCCCAACACAGGCTTTGCTGGACCACTGCAGTTGTCCCATGGTAGGGCCTGACCTGGCACTGGGGAGCGGGGAAGAATGCAGGTTTCCGGCAGGCAGCCAGAGCCCCCAAGAGGAAAGGACTTCTCAGTAGCTCTCTTCAGCCTCGCCAGCCAGATCCAAGGAGAGGTCAAGGTTATAAAATGGGTAAACCTCCTCCTGTATAAAAGGCGGGTCCCTCTCTATATGAGCATACTTTCTAGCTCCATGTAACTCGACTCTGGCTGTCTCGGAGACATATCTTGAGTTCAAGGGTTGAAGGTTAGTTAATTTACCAGTAGTTGCCTGCAATTGTCCTTTGGACAGAGATTAGAGGGTCGAGAGAGGGAGGGACTTTGAGAGTCACAACATTTTCCTGCACCGAGAGGCTTAGTAATATGTTGGCTAAAAGCATGGCATCTTGGGATTCAGTCCTGGCTCTCTCCCCAGTTTCCATCTCTATAAAACCTAGATAATACCTATATTTATTGGGTTTTTGTATAGATTAAGTGAAATAATTTACAACAAAGGGCTTAGCACTGTCTCCGGCACCTAAGAACTGCTTAATGAATATTTACCCTTATTATGTCGAACGGGATACCTTGTGATGATATCATATGTGTTTATAGAACATCTGTTCTCTTATTTGTTCAGGGGTGACTTGGCTCACATCCAGCCTTCCCTCGTCTGAGGTTCCTGAGCATGGCGCTGGGCACCCAGTAACTGTTAGCGAGAATTAGCTCCTCTTCACTCAAAGCTGAGCTCCCAGCACTAGGGGGAAGAGTATTGAATTAGGGGCAAAGGAAGAAGGGTACTCGTGGAGTCGAGGCTCAGTCACGGGGGTGAAGACAACCTGGGGCCTTGGAGGAAGGGAGAGGTGGTCCTAGCTGGTCAGAAACAAAGTTGGAAAGGGAGACGGAGGTGGCCAAAGATAAACTTCTCCTGCACTTCAAATTTTTTCATTGAAGAGGAATTCCTGGGATCCAGGGCTCAAGGACAGCCCTGAAACTCTGGCTCCCTCTCCCCCTCTCCCCCCTCCATCTCTCCCTCCCTCACACTCACTCTCTTCCTCCTTCTCTCTCTGCCTCCCGAACTCCCCGCCTTCCCGCCCTCTCTAATCACATTAAGCTTCAGCCTTGGATCTGGCACCTGTATTTTTTCAGGCAATGAGAGTAAGCCCTGACCACGTCGTGATGTTCTTTTCGACAAAACTGCCTTTTAGGTAAATACTTTTTGGGCCAATCTCACTGAATTAACTATCTGGGTCATTTGAATTTCTTCTCCAGGAAATAATTATGGCCTTTGGGAAATGTAAAGTGTACTGCACTCCTGTGAGCAGAGAGGAAAAAAAAGGCCAGCCTCTCTCTCCCTCCGCCACCTCCTTCTACTTCTATGTGACTCGGGGAACTAAACAAGCTGTGACTCCCATCTCTGGGGTCCCGTGTTGCTTTGGATCCCTCTGGGGGACGTCCCTTAGGCATTCGAGACAGCTCTACATGTGAGAGAGAAAATATTCACGTTCCCTTTTCTGCGTGTGAGAGCAGGAACTTCCTTCCAGGCAGCTCAAATATTTTTGAAAAATAACATTCGGTAGATTCCCTCTCCAACTCTGGGAGGTGAAGGGTCGAAGCCAGTGGTGTGGGCACCACTCCCATCGTTGGGAGGACCAATGCTGGCCTCACAGCCAAGGCAAGGACAAAAGCTCTTACACCTCGGGGTGGGGGGGGGGGGAGTGGCTGCTGCTGGGGGTATCCAGTAGCTTTGATGATGGTAACGAAACGCCGTCGTGGAAGAAGCTGCCAGTCCTCCTCTGGCTGGGGGATGCAGGAAGCCACCTCGAACAGGAGAATGGCTCCTCTTCGCCATGAAAAATGTAAGGCGAAGAGACACCGCTGTCCTTGGGGAGGACAGACACCCTTTGTGTCTGAACAAGGCTGGCTCTTCCCTCTACGCCCTCGGGAGGCAGAGCTGGCGGGAGGGAACGTGGTGGGAAAGTGTGCAGAGAGCTTCCTGCCCCTTCACGAGCGCTGCCGCAGCAAAGGGCCACACGCCGGGAGGCTTCGAAGACAGAAACTATGTCCTAACAATTCCGGAGGCCAAAGGTGCGAGGTCCGGGTGTCCGCGGGTTCGCTTTCTTCCGGGACCTCAGTCCTCCTGGGTGGCCGCCTCCTCCCGTGTCCCCACGCGGTCTTCCCTCTGCACGTCTGTGTTCTAACCTCCTCTTCCGTCGGACCCCGTTTTCCCTTAGTTACCTCTTTACAGGCCCTATCCCGCCAAAAGTCACATTGTGAGGTCCTGGGGGTTAGGATTCCACATATGAATTTGGAGGACCACACGATCCAGTCCCTAATGGGCTTCCGGGGGGCGGCAGAGAGGTGAGGCTGGCACGAATGAGTGACTGGACAATAGTGGGGATGTTACAGATCGTGCCCCAAGCTGCTGATGGCCAGAGGTGTTAGGACCTGCACGATGCCCTAGGTCAGCCTGACTGAGGCCGCTCTGCCAGAGGACGCCAAGACGCCCAACGGTGGGCTCGCCAAGGGGGAAGGGAGGTCTGGGCTGTTGACCCAGGATCACCGGCAGGGGCTACAGGCTGCTGCGTGTGGGTCTGAGCAGGCAGGGGAGGGTGAGGATGGGGAAGAGAGCCGGGGCTGGTTGTCCCTCTAACGACACTCACGGAGCTGCCTGAGCCAAAGCACTGCAACCTGGAGCCCAAGTCGGGGCAGCACAGGCCGCGTGGAGCCCTGCGAAGGGAGGTCGCCGCGTCTGGTCGTACCGGTTGCACCCTGCATGCTTGCATCCCGCAGTCACACGGCTGTGTGTGCGAACAGCAGCCCTGGCGTCGGGCTGCAGCCTGTGCGACCAGACACCGCGACCCCCGTGAAGGGTCATCCATCCATCTCTGCAGGGCCGGTTTTCAGTGGGGGCACCACGCGGCAGACACAGAAGCACTAGGAAGAGCAGGCTGAGCAGACTCCGGTCTTTCTCCCCCGGACTCAGAGAAGCGGGACTGACCTCTTCGGTTCGATGCAGGCCCCGGGGTCCTGGGAGATGCAGATGGAGAAAGTCCACAGGAGGAATATTTTTCCAGATAAGGTGGGAAGGTGGGAACTGTGTGATCAAAGAGTGGAAGAGGTATGACCACCTTGTACCCTGAGCTGTTTGCATGGGACATGCCAGTGATACTAGGATCTCTTTGGGGAGAGCAAACCCCTATTTAGGTGAGGTTTTAAAAATCTGCACTTCTGGATTTTGGTTCCAGTGCGACTCATTGTACATTCAAATGTACAGGTTTTATTAGTTCGTACTCATCGATGGGGCAAAGATCCATATGCCAAGCACTCTGCTGGACTCTGAAAGAAGTTTTGGCCTTGAGTAATTATTAATGAAGAAGAAGCCTGAATCATTCAGTCAACTCTGTCTCGGACACGAGTTGGCTGCCTTTGGTGAGGACACGCTCTGTCTTAGGGTGGACTTCTCAGAAGCGGACCTTGCGACAGAGATGCGTGGGAAACAGGTTTACTAGGGAGATGCTTGCAGAGGAGAGGGGCGAGGGGAAGCCAGGCCAGGCAGTGGGCTCAGGCAGTCTCAGCCTCCAAGGGATCCCATGGGGGGCTCTGGAGGGTCACACCTGAGTCTGTCCTGCCTCCGGGCAGTGGAGCTGGACCTGCCTAGTCCTCAGTCTTTAGTTGAGGGCCCCCCGGGAGGTCAGAAATGTCCAGCTTTTTGCTCTGGTGAGCAGAATGCTGCTGAAGCCTTAGACTCTGGGCGAGGTGGACGTGGCTGTTAGAGGCAAAGGAACACGGAGGTGGGGGTAAGGTGCAGAGAGGGGTGACAGGATGCCCCGGGGGCTGGGCCGGGCTCCATCCAGGATCCCAGGGTGCCACTGAATGGCCCGCAGGGCTCCTGCTGACTCCATTACTGGAATCGTTTTGAGGCCTGAGTCAGTGAAGTATAAAACGGGAGGCCAGAGCCCTTGACGCTGAGGGTGACTCCTTAACTCACCGGCTCTGTGACCTTGAGCAGATTCCTGGGACCTTCACTTTCCCCACTGGCAGGATGGCCTGGCAGTTCCTCCCTCCCAGGGCGGCTGTAAAGATGAAAGAGGGCAGTGCCTGCCACATGCCTGGTCCCTGCTTGGCCTCGGGGAGCCTGCGGAATGCCAACCCCCTTTCCTACTCCCCTCCTTCCCTCTTCTTGGGGAGGGACCAGTTAGTTACCTGTGAGCACCAGGGCTGCTGAAAAGGCCCCACGACCTTCTCATTTTGTTTACGAACCCTTCTGCGAAGGTGACAATTCAGACGGCAAATCGCGCGGCCGGCGTCGGGGAGTCGGTGTGTTAATTCCTGACTATTTGCTGTGACAGCTTTAGGGCCCCATGTCTCAGGCAGCGCTGGGCCTCCGACTCCATGGCATACGAGATGGCGAGGACACACCTCGCTGCTTCCTGGCTGCATAGAGCATGTCACGGGGCTGCGGGTGTCCATCATGTGCTCTGCTCAGGGGTCTGGGAGCAAGATCCTGGGGGGCCCCCGAAGGGCCGACTTCATTCCGTCTCCTTTCCCAGCAGTCCTGGGTGAGCCGCCAGCCCCAGGCCCATCGGTGTTGTGGGGGAGACACCCTTGGAGCGGCTTCTCGGAGGAGCACGGACAGGCACCCGCCGTCCCCAACACACGCACAGTGCTGTGTAGTCCGTACCAGCTGGCGGTGGAGCATAAGGGCCGCCCCGTTGGCTCTGTCGGCGCCCATCTGAGTCAGGTCACGGGGGCATTCGACACAGGGTGACCTGGGAGGTGGCGCTGACGAAGCTCCCCTGTCGCTCCTTGGCTGTAGGCCTCAAGCGGATCAATGTCCATGTTCAGCTGTATTGTCCCCACGACGCGGGTCAGAATACTGAGGTCCGAGCAAGCTCCTACAGCCCGCGAGAGGGAGCATCCAGCGCTGAGCTGACGTCTCCCGGCTTCCTTTCTGAGAGACGCCAATCTGCACTGGCTCTCCTTTCTCCTGGCGCGGCCTGTATGTGTGTGTGTGTGTGTGGGGGGGGTCCTTCCTACATCACAGGAGGCTTTTGAAAGGGATCGAGGGGCTCCACGTGTGCCTCACGCTCACGCCCTCCTGGGGCTGCCTTTTTCTGCCCTCTCACTGCTCCCCCGCAGAAAAACAAATTATACCTTGATGCGTGCCTTTTCTTCCTTGGGCATAATCTTGGAATCTCACTCTCTACCCTGAGCAGCACATTAAAAGCGTTTCTTCCCAATAAATTACTTAAAATGAATAGGAGAAAATTTTCTCCACTGGAATTTCTCAGTATGGTTTAAATAGTACCCACAGCTCAAGGGGTGTGGGGAAGTGGCTGTGTTTAGCGGAGTGCCTGGCACCTGCCTGTCCTCAGTTGCTATTAGTGGTTATTGTGACCATTGGCCTCTTTAGGTGGGATGCTCCTTCAGGTCTTCCATGGGTCGGAGGATGGACTGCATTCTAAATCTGAATCGATTTGTGGAAAGCTGACATGAAACAAAGGTTCTCTGCGACAAGCTGAGTTCAAAGAGGAATAGTTTAGCCAGCACGATCCAATAGGACTGTCCACGTTAATGGGAAATTTCTGTAATCCACACTGTCCACCACAATAGCTACTAGCCGCGTGGGGATCGTGAGCACCTGAGGTGTGGTGAGTGCAAATGAGAACCTGAATTCTTCATTTCAGTTGGTTTAAATTTAGATAGCCGCAGGGGGCAAGTGGCTACTGATCTGAATGGCGTGAGATTAGCCCTCATTTTGCAGGGACTTACGGAGGTTATAAAAACTTTAAACATAGCACACACGAATGCTCTAAAGAGATTTATTGCTAGAATACACATCCTAATAAAGCTAAAAACTATGGTATGGGGGTAATAAAAGATTTGATGATTATTCTTTGGAGGTGACATGCCTAAGACACAAACTCTCGTAATTCCTGACCTGAGGGTTGATGGGGACTCGTGCAAGGATAAACATGAGGGTCACATCTGTCTCAGTTAAGCCAGTGATCTTCTCAGACTCAAAATGAAATGGGACTGAAGGTGTTGGGCTTCCTTGGAATACAAAACCTACAAGCAAGTAAGTTTGTATTGACGTTTCTTATAAACACATTCCAGACTGCGCTTTAATAAATGTACAACGTGTAATAGTCGCTCCTTTTTAACTCAGTAACCCATTTCTAGAAAGTTATCCTGAAAACAAAAAAGACCCTCCCAAATAAAGAAATAATATCTTATACACAGAGATGTTCATTACAGTGGTACTTACATCAGCAGGCTTTTGGAAATATGTCACATGTTCATTAAGAGAAGAGCTGTAAGAACCTCACGATAAAACACTGGGGACAACTCAGATGGTTTGGGAGAAAATAGCTAAGAAATTACATGATATCAATATAATATTCCGCAACCATTTAAATCTTATTTATATCATATCATTAAATTTAAAAAAACAGAATTGTATTATGGAAAATTCTCAAGTTTTTTAAAATGCCAAAAAATAAAAAATAAAAAGACAGGAAATGCAGGAAAGGTGTTTCATTGGACTTCTGCTTCTGGGAAGATGACGCAGACACGTTTTTACGTAATCTCCTTCTAAGTACAACTAAAGACTCCGAGCATTCTATGTGAAACAAATATAAGGAGACCGAAAGGTGGAGAGGAGCAGCTAGGGGACTTGGGACGGGGGAGTGACATGTTAATGAGTTTTCTGTTGTTCCCCACCCCCCTTCTATATACCAAACTTGGAGCTGAGGAAGCCAACAGCCCAGAAACACCGATGTTTACAGATTTTTAAAAGCCCCAATAAAAGCCTGATCTCTCCAGCCATTAAAAAAAGGGAAAACAAACAAACCAAACCAAACAAACAAAACAGGAAAGGAGGCAGACCAGAAAAACAGAAACTACGTAGGCAAGAACTGCTCTACTCAAGCCAACACCCCAAGCCATGCCAGTAAATGCCAAGTAGGAGCCTAGACTTGCACCCTCTCAAGACCGAAACAAGGTGTCCCAACACCCACACAGGGGTGGAGTCAGAGAAGACCAAGCAGAGAGCCAGGACTTTTACCCCCACTGGCCAGTAATGAGGTCCCTTCTCCCCTAAGCCAGCTAAAACAGAAAGTTTTAAATAAGAACCAGAGACTTACAACATAATATGAAAATTTCCGGGTTTCAATAGAAAATTTCTTGTAATACCAAAAACCAGGAAACTCTCAACTGAGGTGAACAAGAAATCAATAAATTAACCAATTAACCTGACACAATTAACCAATAGGAACTAATAGAAATTTATGAAACACTTTACCCAAACAACAGAATATACATTCTTTTCAATTTCTCGTGGAAACAAGATAGATCATATCTTGGGCCATTTAAGCAAACTTCGATAATTTAACAATAACTGAAATCATACAGAGTGAGTTCTCCAACCTCAATGAAATCAAACTAGAAATCCGTAACAGAAAGATAACTGAAAAATCTTCAACTATGTGGAAACTAAAAACACACTTTTAAATAATCTATGGGTTACAGAGGAAGTATCAGGAGAAATAAAGTAATACATTGAACTGAATGAAAATGAAAATACAATATATCAAAATTGTGAGACACAACTATGGCAGTGCTGAAAAAAATTTTATAGTACCGATAGATACATTAGAAAAGAGGAACACCCTTAAATTAATAATATAGGCCCCACTATAAGAATCTGGAAGAAGAAGAGCAAAATAAACCCAAAACATGCAGCAGGAAGGACATAATAAAGATAAGAGCAGGAATCAATGAAATTGAAAACAGAAACAACAGAGAAAATCAATGAAACAAAGTGATAGTCCTCTGGAAAAAAATCAATAAAATTGATAAACTTCTAGCAAGACTGACCAAAGGAAAAAGAGGAAAGATACTAATGACCAATATCGGCAACGAAATTGGAGCTCTAAGTGTTTGTACAGTGGCCAACTCTTCGCCGTTTGGGTCCTGGGGGACATAGTAACAAAAGTTGCTCTTTATTCTTTTTCTAAATAAAACACCTAAGATGCCGCCTCTAAGGCTCATAGACCATCACAGAAGAGGGGGGCTCATCAGATCAGAGGGATGCGAAGGGCAGACAAATCAGACTCCATCTTAAAGCTAATTCTCCCTCTTAATCGAACCCGGACCCAACTGCCCTATTTCTCTGAATATTGAGGAAGGAAGAAGGAAGAAAGAAGGGAGAAATTGTATCATAGTGAAATGCTCAGCCTCTCTGACTCCAAGTCTGTTTCATTCAACAGCTCTTGCTTAGCCTTGCATATAGTCACGCGAACCACTGGAGAAATTCTGCCTGTGGCTTGACTTTTACAAAAACAACCCCTTACCAGAAAGTGTCTCTCCTGAGAAAATAAGGGAAGCGTGTATTGTTTATCAAATATTTTCAGGAACCTCGTGACTGGACTCGCATCAACTAGGGTCAACTAAGCACAATCTTCCTTGGATCCCTGCTGGCACCTAGATGCTTGCAGTTGTCAGTCACCTCTTGCCCCCCCCCAACCCCATTTCCCCTTCCATCGACATAAAAGAAGCCAACTCTGACTGCCCAAGATGGGTTTAAGGTACCACTATGTTTTTTATCTTCTTGGTTGCTGACTTCTCAATCAATAAACCTTTTCTTATTCCTCACTCCTCCCCACCCTCGCCCCCCAGAAAAGAAAAAAGAAGAAATTAAAAAAAAAAAAAAAACGTCAGAGCTATCAACAGACCCTGGAGACATCAAAAGACAATAACAGACCACTGTAAGCTAGCGGTCCCCAACCTTTTTGGCACCAGGGACCGGTGCTCCTATGAGCATCTAATGCCTAATGATCTGAGGTGGAGCTGAGGCGGTGATGCTAGCGCTGGGGAGCGGCTGCAGATACAGATGAAGCTTCATTCCCTCATCTGCTGCTCACCTCCTACTGTACATCCTGGTTTCTAACAGGCCATGGACCAGTAGTGACCTGCAGCCTGCGGAATGGGGATCCCTGCTATAAGCCAGTCTACACACATAAATTTGACAACTTGGAGGAGGAAATGGATCGCCTTGTTGACAAACACAAACTATTACACATTGCTCAACGTAAAATAGATCATTTGAATAGCCTTTTAACTATTAAGGAAATGGAATTTATAATTTTAAAACTCCCCCAAAAGAAATCTCCAGGTCTAGATGGTTTGGCTGGAGAATTCTACCGAACATACAAACCAATTCTACATAGTATTCTTACATCTCTCTATTGCCTTACCCAGTGGCTTTTCATTGCTTCTGGCTGACACCTACCACCAGACACCCCACTTTCCTAACTTTGTTAGTCAGTGCACCCAGGAAAAGTTCAGTTTCATGCCTGGCTGGGTCCTGGGTTGCAAGAGAGAGCAAGCTCCCCTCCCACACCAAAATACTAGGTTGTAGCCTGGGTTTATTCCAGAGGAATTTCAAGGTGGAGCAAGTGACCCCCGAGACATTAGAACAGAGCCAGGCACAGAACTGGACTCTGCCATGCGAAGTGGAAGGGAGGTCTCCCTTGGCTCTGTGTTTTGCACCAGGGACCAGATCAGATCTTGAAGGGCTTCTCACATCCTAGGTGTTCACAGGGAGCCCAGCTGACTACAGGAACCCTGGGAAAATATTACAGTTCTAGGACAAGTATCAGTGGCTCTGAGGACCATGATCAATGGCCCACAGCCGAGAGAGTACTCAAAGGCCTCAGGCCAAGCCCACCTGCGGACTGACATGCAATGCAACTGGTTCTCTAGATAAGTAGTGTCTTGCATCCAGACCAGGTAAGGGCGAAAGCCCATGCCTGCCCCAACATTGTCCCTCTCCCAAATGGAACTTGTGCCGGGAAGCAAGGCACAACTTGTTGAGTGTGACGGAGTCTGAGTTGCATAGTGCTGGAGGGTTCCTGGTGCTCAAAAGGCCAGACCCGGGCTCAGAGTCCCCACAGGAGGAATTCCAGCCCTGGGACTCCAGGTTCTCCTTATCAAGCCAACCTCCTACATTCTTTAGGAGCCAAGGAGGCAGGCCTTCTGAGGAATGTTGGCCTGGGGCTTCTTGGCCGGTTTCCAGGAATGGATTAATTTCAGAGTGGCAAATATTCTGGGGTAGACTCAGAAAGCCAATTCTTATCTCTTCTTTCGAAGCTTCTGTATCAAACGCATCAAACCTCGCAAACATATGGAGGGGACTCTTGAGCCAAAAGGGTAGGTAATTCTGTGTCTACATTAAAATAAATCCATAAGAGGAACCTTTTAGAAATCCGAACAGCCAGCAACACTTTGGGAAGCAAGTGCTTCTCAGAATGTGGTGTGTTTGATGCCGTAGTAACAGGTGGCTCAGTAAAGTGACCTGCACCAGAGAAACCACTGGTGCTGTGAACAATGTCCTTTATCATGTGGCCGGGGAGGCTGAACCAACAACCGGCCTAGTGAACGATTCTGGCAGAAGAGAATGAGAAGAAGCAGGGGAGCAGGGAAGGGGAGGGAGGGGTGCTCTGGGAAGGTGGCAGAGACCTGGGCAAAGATGGGGGGACACGGTGAAGGGAGACAACTCGGCCCGTTCATATTTCCCAATTCTCCCAGTTTCTCGAATGAAAAACTAGTGTTTGTGCTTACAAGGAGTTTTCCTGTGAGTGCTGTAGGGAAATTCTGACAGTTATGGCGTCACCGGGGGCAAGGGGATTGCAAGGGCAAACACAGCTTCGGCTGCTGGGATGCAAGAAGCCAGGGCCGGCGGGAAGCCTGGCTCCAACTGGCTTTCATGGGGTGCCCACTGCACTCCAGCCAACATCACACAGGCTGATTACATTTCCTTGGTCACCTGTCCCTGAGTCACTTAACACACAACATTCCAGGCCTTGCCTTCCGAAAAGTGTCTATTGCTATCTAGAATCTAGAATCCTAAAAGACTCCTTGTGTTATTTAGACACAGGATTACCTACCCTACCGATTTAGGAATCCTCACTGTATGTTAGTAGGGTTTGACTCAAGAGTCTTAAGAGAAGCAGATAGGAAGGGGCGCAAGAGGTAAGGACGAGAGGGGCGTGGCTGTCTCCTGGTTGCTCCAGGTAGAGTGCGGGAGATAGGTATGGCAGCCAACAATTACATAACGCCACGCGAGGAGTGTTTAAATGAAGTCGAACTCTGTGTGTTGGACTCCAAAGGGAAGGATGACTAAGTAAGAGCAGGGACCAAAAGGTGAGCTAAGGAGAAGGGAGCTGGGGAGTCGCAGCGGCTCAGCTGCAACTCGTCGTAGAGGCCAGGAAAGGAAAGGCGGGCTTTTTAGAGAGGGCGCAGGAGGGCAGAGGTGCAGGGATCGCAGAAGCAGGGTGTGTCTGGGGAAGGATGAGGCCCTGGGCGTGTGCAATCTGAGGAGATGAAGTTGGGGGGGGGGGCGGGTCAGCAGCTGTATCACAAAGGGCCCTGTGTCCCAACTAAAGGAGTCAGAGCTGATCTTGTAGGTAAGTGGGGAATAGCAGAAGTCTTCGAACAGGGACTTTTCGGATCAGCTTTGTTTTTGAGGACCTCAGTGGGTAGCCTTCCTTCTCTGCAATCCTGAGAGTATACATGAAGTTACGTCGATAGTGAGATCTGTGTGCCACTTCACAACAGGGAAACGTCTTGAGAAATGTGTCGTTAGGTGATTTTGTCCCTGTGCGAACATCGCAGAGTGCACTCACACGGAGGCCCCGTGGTAGAGCCTGCTGCTCCCGGGCTACAAGGCTGTACAGCACGTTACTGTACAAAACACGAGATCACGTCAAGCAGGAGAGAGAATGATGCAGTCGAGACAGTAAACACGGGATGCATGAGGCAGCTGCTGGTGAGCAGGGCACATTGTTTCGCAGCAAACTTTATTTTTTTTTTTTAAGTAGAAAGAGTACACTCTGAAATAACGATGAAAAGTATAGTGCGGTAAATACATAAACCGATAGCATAATTGTTTATCATCATTATCAAGTATTATGCACTGTACATCATTGCATGTGCTGTATTTTTATGTGACTGTTTGTTTACATCTGTGTCACCGCACATCCGTAAGGAATGCGTTGAGCTACGACAGCTCTGACATCACTCGGCGAGAGGAATTTTTCAGCTCCGTTAAGATCTTAGGGGATCGCCGTTGCATGTGCAATTTGTCATGGAGCAAAAGCTTGCAAGGCAGGGCCTGACTGTACTCTCCCATCACCTGGTGAACGGAAGGACCCCACCCCAACCTCAATATCTCAGGGACACCCTGAGCAGATGGCTCTTGCTGGTAATTCTAACATCTCTCGCTGCTCGGCCACCGCACAGCCCTCCAGTTTTGTGCTGCTGATGTCATAGCTGTCATGGCTGTCCCATTCATCGTAGCTCAATGCATTCCTTACGTGTGTGTGTGTGATGATGCGGATGTAAACAAACCTGCCTCTGACAGCTGCTCCTGCCTCCGGGCAGACCGCGTGTGCTCACCTTTCCCAACAGGTAGGGATGCTACCTCTCTCTTCTGTTACTTCTCTTCTTAGAGGCCCCACGTCAGGGTTACATAGGCCCAGAAGGATCACAGGGTTTGTCCAAAAATTTTTTTTCTAATTAAAACTTTTTATTTAGAAAAGTTTAAGGTTCATGATCAAACGTATTTCTTAGTCTGAGACCCACCGCTGTCTTCCCAGAGCATGGAGCTGGATTCGAGGTTCACTTAGAAAGAAACCTTTGCCGATTCGGGCTGGTGCGGGAAGCTCTTCGGGCTTCCCTGAGGCAGATCCTCCGTGAGAGTTTATGGTTGCGATTAAGTAAATTGCCGGCAACTCAGAAATATTTTAGAAGGCGGATTGAATTTGGGCTGCTCTTTCGTTGCGAAGGCTGTACTTCTCCTCTCCTCCGGTGCCCCTAATTTTGTAGAGGAAGGTAGGGGACACAGGGGATCTGAGCAGGTCCTGAAGTCAAACTAAACTTGTTCAAACCCCGGTGATTCCACTGACCATGTGGCCTCGGACAAGTTACTTAGCTATGCTCTGTCTCAGTTTTCTCATCCATAAAATGGGAGTAATAAACAGTATCTACTACGTAGAAACTGTTGAGAGGATTAAGCGGGTGAATAAGTTTAGTGCAGTGCCTTGCCCGACGTAAGGCTGCAGTAAATGCAATGGCGATGATGGTGATAACAATTCCGTTGTGCAACTGTTTTCTGTTTTAGTTGACAGGAAGCAAGGGAATGTGGGTGGTAAAACTGCAGTGGCGTAGAAAGGAATTAAATTAGTGGGACTTGCTGATCAGTGAGCTGCGGGACATTCATTGCCTTTCAAACGAGTATAGGTGCAGGACGTTGGAGAGTATTTTTCTGTGGATAAGATTCAGGCTAAGGCTGACAACTCTTTTGATGGGGGATTTTAAATGTAGCTTTGCCTAGAGTCAGAGGAATGGACGATCTGACCTGGACGAGGACCGTCGCTGTGAGGTTGATGATATGGCTCTTGTCGCAGGGTGTGGAGGAGTTTGGAGACGTGAGCTATGAAAAAAGACAAGTTGCAACAGGAAGAAATTATGCCCCTTTGACTCTTGCACTCTGGTGGTTCTGAGAGCAAGGTGCCCGTGGGCTCAGAAACTAATTGAATAAGTGCTAAAAGCCCCCAGCTCTCCTCGGGCACAGAGGCTCCAGGGGCAGAAGGTTCTTCAGCTGCTAACTAAGGAGGGCTGGGTCCTCTCAGCTTTGGCCTTGGAGCCTGGGGCTGCTGCTCAGTGTTTCGCCTGGAAGGCAGGAAGCATCCTCATAAAGTTCAAGGTCTTAGCTGTTGTCCCTGTTTATAGGCAGGAAATGCCATAGGACTGCCAAAACCCCAAGAGGCCACTCACGCCCAATGTCCCACTGATTTTTTTTTCTGCCCCACATGGGGTAAGTACTCACTGTGACCAGGCTGGACAGTGCTCTGTGCAGAAGGCCCGCATCCCCGCATTCTTCAGTGATTCGTGGTGCTGGTGGGTTTCATGGGGTCAGTAGTGGCTGACCAGCCACCGAAGGAAGGGCTCTCTTCTCCTCACACCTCAACCCTCCATTTTTATGTAAAAGTAATTTTTTTTTTTTACCATTGCAAGCTTATTAACATTAATACTTCAGTAATTAAAGTCAATTCCAGGAAAAGAAAAAAAATCCCCTTCCCACCGACACAATTATTTTTGTACATTCTCCTCTGTCCTAGAGATGTTTTTTTGTACATTCTCCTCCGTCTTAGCGATGTCGTGAATACAGTTTTAAAGATTCGAAACCGGCGGTCTACAACTTGTCGTCCGGTGTTTATGCAACACCATGTCTGTCACAAGCATCGTTAGTGTCACTATGTGATTCCATAATGACTTTTTAGAGCTTTATGACAAATAGTCCATCGAGTTACTAGACTATCATGTATTTCTTCAGTCACTCCCTGTTAATAAACATCTGGATAATTTTTGACTTTCGTCTGTGACTTTTGTCCGTGTGAACATCTTTGTAACCATTGCCGGTTTCTTCTATTAAATTCTTCCTTCGGATAAAATACAGGGAACAGGCTTACTGGGTTGAAAGGTATGAGTATTTTTTTTTTTTCTTCTTGCTATGTATTATCTTCCAAAAGGATAGAACCAGGTTACGATGTGACCAGCTATGTATGACAGCGCCATTTTCTTTCCGACTTCTCCCGTGTTAGCCGTTGCCACTAAAATTTGTATTATTCATTTTTATGGCTAAAACATAGCATCCCACATTTGCTTCAATGGCATTCCTTGGATTATTACCGTCTTCCCTCTATCTGGCCCTTTTGTTGAGGAAGATCTACTAATCCACCGTTCCCTACTGGCCTTCGCTTTCTGAAACATCCCTACAGCCCTCAACTTAATCCTGAATCTGTCGTTGTGGATTCTTAAACCCAGGTGGCATCTCCCTGTCTGCCCCTGGTTCATGCCAGGTTTTAGTATCGTCCACGTTCTTCTAGTGTGGGACGTGTTCTGTCTAGTCAACTCTAGTTTTTTTTTTTTTAAATTAAGGAATTACTCATCCACCCTCTCTGGACACCTTTTTTCCCTCTCTTGATGACAAGCACTGACTTAGACAATTAATGCAAGTGGTGAAGCGTATTTTTCCAGAGATTTGATTATAATGTGTTTTCCCTTATGGGAGTCGTCTATGTCCTTTGCCATTTTATTCATCCATCCATCATTCATTCATTCATTTATTCACTCCAACAAATATTACTGAATGCCTAAGATATTCTGAATGACAGAGATATGACAGTGATGTCACATCTGCCCTCATCCGGCTCACATTTTACTGGGAGGCACACACTATATTAGCAAGTAAGTAAGTGAATGAATAGCATTTATCAGGCAATGATAAGTGCTATGGAGACAGCAACTATAGTAGGGTAAAGGAATAGAGATTGCGGGGGAAATACGGGCAGTGGTGTCCTGGAACCGGCTTGTACCAGCTCTCGAAAACTGTGTATATTTCTTCCCAACCCCCGTTCAATGACTCCACGTTGGCAACTTGAAATTGGCCGTGGTGGAAGTATTTACATCACACACACGAAATGCTACGATTCGGAGACAGCTGATTGTTAACCTTCCCAGCACAGGACTAGATGTGGGATTGCTATTTTGTGTGGATTAGTCAGGGAGAATCTCACTGACATGGTGACATTCGACCTGGAGGTGGTGAGGGAGGAAGCCAGGTGGGAGAAGCGCATTCCGGGCAGAGGGAGCAGCCGGTGCAGAATCCTGAGGTAAGGTGTAGTTCCGCGTGGTTTAGAAACGGCGAGGAGGCCGGAGTGGAGGCCGGAGTGGCTGCAGCAGGTGTGGCGCGGGCAGGGAGCAAGAGAAACGTGGCGAGTGAGGAGATGTGGGCAAGGGGTAAAGTGGAAGGAGAGAAGATACGATGTAAGCCTTGCAGGTCACTGTAAATACTCTGGCTTTTACTTTTTTTTTTTAATAGTAATTTTTTAAAATTTCAATTATAGTTGGCATATGTATTATTAGTTTTAGGTGTGCAACATAGTGATTAGACATTTATATAACTTATGAAGTGATCACTCCAATAAATCTAGTACCTATCTGATACCATACATAGTAATTACAATATTATTGACTATATTCCTTATGCTATACTTGACATCCCCATAACTATTTTGTAACTACCAATTTGTACTTCTTAGGTTCTGAACACACAGTCAGGTAGGAACTCACGGTATCAGATATGCTGCGTATGAGAAAGAAGCCTAGGATCATCTCTTTCTATCGAAGCCTTTTCTTATATTAACTTTAAAGAAAATATTTTAGTTGAGGGAGATTTGAGACCTGGCGATGGAGTCTATCAACCCTAGCTCTTGGGTTTATACTTCATTCTTCTACAGAAATCTGATTCCGAGGAAAGATTCCTTTTTGATGATGTTGGATCCTGAGCAGTTCAGTCCTGAGTAAGCCGAGCAAACACAGCTGTGGGAAAGAGTCTCAAGCCTCAAAAAAAAAAAATCCATTCTCCCTCTCTTCCCACCTATGGGCTCAAATCCTGATGTCAGACGAGCTGAGGACGTGGCTTTGACCATGAGCCAAGAGCTACGGAGCAATACGATGGAGGAAGCCAACGTACTGAGTTAAACCACGTGGAGCAGAGGTGCCTCCCACTAGTTTTCTCAGAGCTGTTATGTGAGAGAGACAATATAATCTTTTTTTAGATCATTATGTCTTCGGGATCTTGTTTGGTATAGCAGCTTCACCTTTACCCTAACTAATATAAGAGCCAATTCCAAAACTAACAAACCCACACAAAATCAGAAAGTAGAGAGTAGGAACGTATTCCAACTGAAGAAGGAAGGCTGAAGGATCAGAACCTTTAGATGAGTTCACGTGGAGGAAGACCAGGCAGGACAAGAGGCCAACTGATAGCTGATAGCACCTACAGAAACCTGGCCAGGATTTTCGATGGAAATGGCGGGAACAGATTTACAGTGGTAACAGCGAGTAAAAAGACTGTTGGGTAAAGAAGAGAAAGGAATGCTGGGGTTTTAAGGCAGGAAGAATTTCCAAGCATGAGACCAATGTGCACTGGGAAATGGGGGGCTGGAGTAGAAAGCCTGGACGGGAAGACATTCCACTGTGGAGAAGGCAAAGCATGAGAAGGCATCCTGGGAGAAGACATGCTTGCAGCCTCTGAGGAGGCAGACAGGAATAACCCAGTAGATCTTTTGAAAATATGTCATGTACTGGCCAAGCACTAACCTTGATCTATGCTCAGGGAGGGGGAAAAAGACACCTAACAACCTTCCTCATTAAAGTTAATGGGGAATTTCCTATAAAGTCTAAGGACAGAATACGGCATGACGAATCTGTATGATTATTTCATGACGCTTCCCGAAGATAAATAAGTCTCTTAAGAGACGTGTTTATTGGTGAACAATTTATATTGGTGTACATACCATCAGCTGGAATGTAATACACAATTGCTGAGGATAAAACAGGAAACGATTACGAAGTCTGGCTCCAGCAGGCCCTGCACCCGTGGGAATGCAGTGAGTAATGGCCGAATCGCAATGAAGATAAATCGGTGCGCTGGGTGAACACTTCCAGGCAGCCAACGTATACCTTCTTAGTCCCTTGAAGGAGCCAGTATTGCCCAGCTCTTGGGGGAAGCAGCAAGTTTTCTCTTGAAGACTACTCTGAGGCCAGGTCAATGTCTTTGGCTAAAGGAGAAGGAGCCTTGCCCCAATACTCCAGGGCCCTGTCCAGGCACCTGTGTGAGCCTATGTTTCAGCGGAAGGATTGGATTTACATCTTCTCTATACCCCCTAGGTGTTTGCAGCTGGAAGAGCTATGCTCGCTTCCCTTCTCTCGGAATCTCTGCTTAGTCACTCTGAGGGGACATTCCTATAGTTCGGTTCCTTACCTCCCAATATGTCTAAGGCTTCCTTTTGTTTGTCCCTTACTCCCTCACTTGTCAGAGGCTGCTCTTGCCTCTGTTGTACTGTGTGGCAGTTAATACGCACATGGGTTGTGAGGTGGGCCTGCTTAGGTTCGGATCCTGGCCATGACATGTATTAGCTCTGTAATGTCTGGCCCAGTGTTCCCATTTGTAAAATGAAGATAACATTTACAAGGAGAGGTAGCATATCACCATGGTTCAGAGCCTGGGCTCTCTAACTGGACTGCCTGAGTTTGAATTGCAGCCTCACCGTTTACCAATTTTGTGACCTTGGGCAAGCTACTGAATCCTACTTGAAAACGGGGATCATAATAGAACTCGCCTCCTGTGATAGTTGTAAAGATCAAATTAGCTGCTCCATGGCACATGGTAATCACTCAGTCAATGCTAGCTGTTATTAATTGAAGAGTTGTTGTAAGAATTACTCGAAAAATAACAGCTACGAAGTTTAGTTTGATGTCTAGAACGTGGAATCTTTGGATAACTGTTTGCTATTATTAAAGTCATTGATTACCTTCCGAAATGCCAAATCGATTGGGCATTTTTCTCCTAATCTTCATCTGACTGGAAAGCATCAGAAACTATTAGTCACTCCCGTAATCTTGAGTTTTCCATTCTCTGGGTGTTCATTGACACCGACATCCCCTGGTTCTCCTATACCCCTCCAGCTATTTCTTCGTTTTCTTCCATAAGTTGTTTTGTTCTCCCTCTCTCCCTCTTTCCTCCTCCTCCTCCTCCTCCTCCTCCTCCTCCTCCTCCTCCTCCTCCTCCTCCTCCTCCTTCTTCTTCTTCTTCTTCCTCTTCTTCTTCTATGAGCTCCCTCTTTGCTAAGAACCTTATCTTATAGATATTCCCTAAGGTTCATCCCAAATACTCTTGTCTCCATTCGTCAACCTCTCACCGATTTAATCTGCTTTCTCGGTTTCATGCTCTCTGCACGTTAGTGACTCTAGTCCTCTCTCTTGAACTTGCTTCTTGTACGTCCAGTTGTTTCCTCGCACCTCCACTTAGAAGTTCCAAACACAACTCAAAACTCACCATGGGTCACACGGAGCATCCTTTCCTGCTACCTGCTCTTTTATGTGCTATGCTTCTGTTGGCGATTGTGCCCAGTCAACTAACCTGGAAATGTTGCCTGCCTGATCTAGAAATGTTGACCTCCCCCTCCTTCAGCCATTTTTGCCAGTTAATCTACAAGCTCCGCCAACTGTTATCTCTTATGTATTTATCAGAAAGATCACTTCATTCTCATCACCACCCCCTGAGTCTGAGACACTTCATCTCTCAATGGAATTACTACCATCTCTTCCTAAGTGACCTCCTCCCTCCTGGCTGTCAATCTTTTCTTATACAGCAGCAAGGGTGCTCTAAAATAAAGATTATTTCCACCTCATGCTTAATCCCTCCAGCCTTATTGTCCTCAGCAGAAAATCCAAAATCGTTAACGCAGCCTTTAAGGCCCATGGCTCCAACGTCGTTTGTACCTCTTCTCTGCTCTGGGGAGAGGAAGAGCTCACTTTCCATCCCTCATCATGCCAGTTTCCACTTTCACCCACCGCTCATGATAGAATTCCCTCCACCCAGCGCCTTCCCATAGTTCATCACCTTCAGGATTCTCCTACCTCTCTTCCCTCCAGGTCTTGTTGGCCCCTCTAGGCTACGGTCTGGTACCTATTTCTATCACTGTGCTTAAAACACCAAGCACTATACTGTGAATTCCACGAGGGCAGAAACTGGGTCTAGTTTTTTTTTTTTTCTTCTTAAGTTCCAGATGCTGGAACACTGATAGGCATATCGCAGGTGCCTAATAAGTGCTTTTTATTTTTTATTTTTATTAAATTTATCGGGGTGACATAGGTTAACAAAATCATATGGGTTTCAAGTGTACAATTCAATAGTACATCATACGTATATTGCATTGTTTGTCTTGTTCGTTTGTTGCTTTCAGTTTTATATCCCACATATAAGTGAAATCATATGATTCTCAACTTTTTCAGACTGACTTATTTTTATGAAGAATGAGCGCATGGAAGAATGGATTGGGATCCAGCCGAGGTCAGGTTCTCCAAAGTAGAAGCAATGGGCTGTCTTACTCTAATTAGTTAGGTATGAGCATAGGAAAGCTCTCTCCTTAAGCCGAAGTTTCTAGAAGAACTGAGGGACTCTATTTCATACACGGTTCAAGAAATGGAGTGGAGATTGGGTGCCAGTATCTACATGGTCAGGATTCTTCTGGGTAACTCAGACTGAAGAAGTAGGGGCAGTAGTAAGGGTCATCTTGGGAAGCAGGACGTGGTTACTAAGAGGACTTATGTCAAGCTGGCTGTTATATTATTTGCAAAAATAGTCATGAGTGTTCCCCTCTCTATAGCCAATATAGCGTCGCAGCTCTTTCCATCAAGAGGCGAGAGTCTATTTTCTTACCTCTTGAGTGTTGGTTGGCTGTAAGGCCCACAGTAGCCAATAAAAAGTGGGAGAAGTGACATTGTGTCTGTCGGTTCTGAGTCTAGGCTTCAAGAGGCTTTGTGGACTTCTCTTGAAAACCTGTCCAGTCACGTGAACAAGCCCAGGCCAGATCGCTCGGTGATGAGAGACACTGACTTGGAGTCGAGTCAGTCTTGTTGTCCAGGGCAGGCCTCAGAAATGTGAGGGCACAGGGAACACCAGCAAAACCAAGCAACAGCCGACCTGCACTGGACTGCAGATGGATGAAGGAGACTAGCCAAGAACGGGACTGCCCCAGCTGAGCCCAACCCCTATGACCAATATAGCAGGTCCTTGAATAATGTCATTTTGTTCAACATCATTTCGTTACAACGTTGATAAGAGGCCTTAAGAGCTTCACTTTTGTTTATATCAATCCATCTACGGTGAAATTGGTTTTTTATATGTTGTTTCCCTTCAAGTCACAGAACCTATCCATGACATTAAGTGAGGACTTAGTATATGCAGTATTATATGAGCCAAATAAGTAGTATGGTTTTAGGCCACTTAGTTTTTTTTTTTTTTTTTTTTTTTTTTTTTTTGTAGCAATAGATAACTGATACATCATTTAACAAAGCTGGATGGGATCTGAGTCAGAGATGGTGATGTGTGCAAAGAAGTCCATTGTCCTTTAAACTTAATTTGATTAAAGCACTATAGGGGAATATTTCTGGCAAATGTCAAGGTGAGTGTCACAAATGATAAATTAGATGGTCAGTCTATATCCTGTTCCCAAAGGCCCTGTTCCAGAGCTCCTCACATCTTTGGATGTTATCCCCTAGGAGAACCAGCAACAGTGGCTATACTGACCACAAAGGACCTATCTTAGCTCCTTCTGCCACTCTTCGGAGATATGCAATGATGGGTATGCATGGGAAGGTAAAAAATGGGGTGCTAACACGTCTAGACTTGAAACCTGACACCAACTAACCTCTTCGAGCCTCAATTTTTTTCCATCAATAAAATGGGGACAACGATGCTTGTCTCATAGGGTCATTGTTTAGATTAAATGAGATAGTATATGTCAAGGATTCAGTTCACTGTAGTATCGTTGTGACAAGTGAGGGAAGTCATGGAGGTGTGAGGCCTAGCCTGACTGAGAAGCTTAGGAAAAAACGTGCCCTCCCACACAGATGAGGAGTCAGTCCCAATTCTCCCTTGCCAGCTACAGGCTTAAGTTAAGACGATCTCAGAGCCATCTGAGAAAGTTCTTGGACAGGTCGGCTGTCCCCTTTGTTTCAGAAATTATGCCCCTGGCAGTGGGTCCTGCCTGTAAGGACTCAGCTGACGTCCTGGTCAGGACGGGGCTGTGCTTTGGCCAAGTGTCTCTGCTCTTCGTGCCAGCAATACAGTGTTTAGTGAATTTCTTCCTGTTTTGAGCCCAGAAATGATTGTCCTGGTGGCCAGGGCACGTGTTTTCCTCACAGAAGAACATGCGAGCGAAGACCGAATTACTCGTTTGCAGCTAGTTCCTTCCTGCTCCCTGCCCTCTCCCCGGCCCCGACCCCCTGTCTGCGCCCCCAGCCCTCCACGCTGCCCGATTCCTGCAGGTCAGCAGGCTGCGCCCGGGCTGTGGGTTCACGCCCATCAGAAGTCTGATTGAGGGTTAGGAAAGACCATCCGGGCTGTGATGACAATCACAGGCACGGCCCCTGCGGTTGTGGCTGCCGTTTCTTTTCATAGACTGTTCCCAGGGGGCCTCGGTCCTGAGCAGTTGCCAATGTCTGCTAAAAGCACCGTATTTCCCTATAACTCCGGAAAACTTTAAAGGGGAAAATGCTTAAGCTCTGTGTCCTCGGCTCTTTTTGTCACCCCCTATCTCATTCCATATTCTTCCAGAATTTTTGTGTACACATGCATATACACACACTATTATACACACATACATACAAATGTATGTATCTCTCTCCATGTACGTGTATGTGTACATATGAAGAGATAATGCATGCATGCGTGTGCTTACATATATACATGTACATATGTATGTAAAATGAGATCGTATGGACTAGGAGCCTTTTGTTTTCACATAATATATTATAAACGTCTTTTCTGATTGGTAAACCTTATTAAAAGACCACAATCTGGAGACCAAAAAGCCCAATTCAATGCATGGGAGATCTTGTTTGATCGTGTCTTTTAAAGACTTGAATTTGAAGGTCTTAGGAAGGGGCGCATATCACTTAATCACTGACTAGACCCGGAGGCGTTTGAGATTGTCATCCTAAATTTTATATCATTATTTACAACTAATTACATATTAATTAATATTTCTCTGTAGTAAATGGCATTTTGGGCCACAAATTCCTTATTTTGGGGGCTCTTTTGTACATGGGAGGACACTTAGCATCCCTGGTCCCCACTAACTCAATGTCAGGAGTACCCCCAGATCAATGTGACAAACAGAACTGACTTCACGCATAGCCAAACTGGGCCATCTGCCATTTTCTGGGCTAATGATGAGATCATCATAGAGTCTCCTCCATAGATATGTTTAGGTATGATGACCATATGTCCTAGTTTACCTGGGCAGTCCCAGGGACTCCTGTGGTCCAGATGTATGTATTCATAGCATCCCGTTTCACTCTCAGAGTGTCCTTGTTTGGATAATGAACCATTTAGTTACCCTAAGTGTGAGGCCCCACAGAAGTGGCTGGACTTGTCAGAGTTCTGAGCCTAGGAGGGACTAAACGTGCCAATGGTGCTTAGTTTGCCTTCCCAGAGTTAACCCGTGTTTCCTACGGTCAGTAGCTCCTGCTGGGGGCTGCCATAACGGAGCCTACCCCCAGCTCGGTGCTGAACATCAGGGCATTCAGCGACACAGGCACAGTTTTTTAAAAAGTGAGTAGAGGACTGGCTTAAGACCAGAGCTTGGCTGCAGAAACAGGATGTCTAGTGACCCCTTGGAATTAAGAAAACCCAGAGCTTTAGGAAGAAAGAGAACCTCCTTTATTCACCCTCTATGGAATGCCAAACAATGGGAGAGGCTGTGTGTGGTTTTAACATTTGTTATGCATTGCGTATCTATACTGCTTTTCTGTTTGTGTATTCTATGCATATTTGTGCTTTATACATAAAAAAAGTCAGAATTTTTCACACATGGATCCCTCCCCTAAGAGCCAATTTTTGCCCGGTCAAGCAGTAACCACTTCCATTTGAGAAGGCCTGGTCTGGAAGGGCCTGCTAGGCTCCCGTTTTGTAGATTAGGCCAGAGAAAGGAAGGGAAGCAAGACCTCAGAGTACGAAGGGCTCTTCAGGGTCATCTCCCCTCCCTGCCTTGGAAGCTGGCACTGCCGCTGAGCATATCCACAGGTGGAGGGTCAGCCTTGCTTGGAACCCTGAGCCATGGGTCACAGAGATCACAACCAGAGGCAGCGCCAGAACCGAGGGTTCCCAGTCTTGGGTCAGAGTTCTTCACATGGGTCCAGTCTGTCTCTCCTTGGAGTTCCTCCTGAGATACTTAAACCTCCACTCCCTTATTTACATGTAAAAGATGAAATTGTTTCGGAAGACCCAGATGTCTCTGGACAAGGCTCACTGAGGCTACAGGAGATGCACGTTGAATGGTCATTTAACAAGCAAACACAGTGGAGGGAGACCATTCTGTGGGCTGTTGGAGAAGTAGGTTCCGTTGTAGTTGACCCTGAGAACCTTCTGGTTGACCCCCACGTGAGGGGAAAAATGCTTTATTTACTCTGGGTTTGGGAGAGGTTTTCCCCAGGAACAGTGGCCAGGCAGCCGCTACTTATCTGGGACATGTAGGAAGACAAACCTTCCAGATGCAGAGGAGCTGGGCATGGAGGGTAGCTTGGCTTGATCCAGCTGCAGACCCACTTCTGCCTGATGCTGTTTCCAGCTGGATCCTTAAGTGCTTAGAGCAGGCCCCATGCCGGAAATTAGTTTTATGTTGAAAGCCAAAGTTCTTGCTATTGTTCATTCTTATTTATGGCCTTTTATGGGATTGGTGCTCCTTTAAAGAGACCTGTGAGCCATTCCTTGTGGGTAGCTCTGTTTATCAACCCATGATTCGCTCTATGTTAGTTATGCATGAATCACAGGCATTACTGCAATCTAGAAGACCGCAGAATTTTACAAGAGGTGGTGCCTTTTCTTCCATCAGCATTCTTAAATGTCCTTCCTGAACTTGCTCATCCAATCTCCCCTCAGATTCACGCTTGTCACTCGGAAGGGTGTATTGCTACTGGATTTTAAAAATTAAAGCCATTCTAAACATATGTAGCAAGAAACACTTTGGGGATCAGTGCATGTTAATATCGAGATGAATCTAAATAATAATATTTCTTATTTGGACTCTATGTGCCAGATCTATGCTAAGCACTTTCATGGACCCATTTAACCCTCGTAACTACATTGGAGTATGTATATTATTAATTCCTTCATGTAACAGAGGATAAAATTGAGGCCCAGAGAAGTTAAGTAACTTGCTCAAAAGTTCACAGATGCCGAATGGCAGCAAATAAGATTCAAACTTAGAGCAGTCTGATGAACAGCCTACGCTTTTAACTGCAGTGTTACACCGGCTCAGAGAACTCAGGGAAGAAAGTACCCCGTTTACTCATTCTCTCTGAGGCACATACACCCCCCAGTGCCTCTGCTTACCAGGAACGCAGTGCGGGGTCTCAAAGACAGCACTGCCCCAGTGGCAGAAGATCTGGGTGTGAGTGGGTGTGACCGGCCCTTCCTATATTAAGTTTACTGTAAAGATCGAATGCTACAATGTGCATGACTAAGATCTTTATAATTGTAGGTCGTGATGGCTTTTATAAAAGATGGTTGTCGTGTGCATATACATACCTGTCACATGTTTATACACAACACACACACACACACACACATACACACACACACACACAGATGCTTGTATATGCACTGCTGACAGGCTGCTCACAGCTGGAGTTTCTGAACTGGAGGGGGCTGACAAGATCCTCTGCACTTTATGAATGAGGACAATGGGGTTTGTGAGCGATTTCTTTGTGCTTCCCCTCGAGCTAGCAGAATGACATTGAGGCTTAGAGACTAATGACTCAAGGGTAGGCATGGAGCAAGAGAGTTGTAACATTTCAATATAATATTGGAGAGCTTGGTCGCCTGGAAGGAGGAATCCGGTCCAGACTAGAGAAGGAGCAGACTGGAACCAGAGACACAATCAAGATGGCTGAGGAGAGCGAAAAGCGGGAGTTCGGGTCACCGGACCGTGTCGTCTCGGAGGGAGGGTGTTCGGAAAGCTCTATGTCTGAGCTGATCCCACATCGACACTCTTCTTCCTGTATCCTCACTTTTCTTTCTGTGTGCAGCGTACGGTGTCCCGCGGCTGCCTGCTTATGGGTGGTTGGGTTTTTCTGTGTTTGAGGAGGCTGGCCTGAGAGGGCATATTTGACACCTCGCCTGAAGGCTGGACTTTGGGGTGTACTGGTGCGTAGACACAGGACAAGTCGGCACCCAAGACAAGGAAGTGGTTGGACAGGGAGCATGCTTGGAATCTACCAGCCTCAGGTGAAAAAGCCAACGTGAAGAATTTGATTTCCAAAGGGGTCAGGGGCCGCTCGGTCTTTACAGAAGTGACTCCTCGAGTCAAATTCCGTATTGATTTCACCCATGATGCCGCAGATTCTACTTTTACTCATCCTTTCCTCAGAGGTCTGGTTGACCCACGCTCATCTTTCCCCGTTTTCCTGCAAATGCCTGGCCCCAGTCCAAACTAGATGAGAGGGTACCAGCAAATAATCTAGGTCCACAGCTGACAAAACAACCCACAGCACAGGTCCTATGCCCAGATGGGGGCTGGGGGTCAGCCATGTCATCTGTACGGAAAAAAAAAAAAAAGCATGTTATTAAACTAATTACAGTGTACTGGGCCTTACAGGGAATCAAAAATAGATATGTGTGGCTTCTAGGGACAGGCACCAACATTCCTTTGGCTTCCTTTGCTATGTGATTTTTTTTTTTTTTTGAGAAAATGTTTGCCTCGATTAGAAAAAAAAGGGAGGCTGCCCAAAACTGCGCTGCCCGAAGCGTTTCCGGAAGGGCAGTTGCATTTGACCTGTTTGCGGTGCCCTTTCCTGTGGTCATGCGTGATTGCAGAGGAAACGGACTAGGCAGCCCCGCTCCGTGTCCTCGGCTACTGCATTTCGATCTCCGGGCTCTTCACATCTCTTAATGAGTTGTTGCACACCACGATCCAGCCGGCGGTGGGCCCAAGAGACCCTTTCCCTGGAGGAGAAACCGGAGAGGGGTTTAGGCAGACTCTGCAGCAGGATGAGAGAAGGAATGAGCATTGATCGAGCTCCCCCTGTGCGCTCCCGTGTGCCAGATGCTTTCGCTGATCACCGCAAAATCTTGACAGTAAGTGAAGAATCGGAGGCTCTGGATAAAGAAGCCAAGGATGGAGCTGGCGTCTGGGCCCAGCCCTATTCATCCCAAGCCCAGGTCTTCTTGTGTTATATCAGGATACCATTAATCCATGGTAGGAAGAGCAAGCTTCTTAGTGCCCTCGCTGCTCGAGTAATAGCTCTTGGGAGATACGGTGGAGGTGACATAGGACAGGATAGGAAACCCTCTTATTATTACTGTTCTCGGGAAGGCATAATACATTGATGCCGACAAACTCAAATGCCTTTGGTGGCCTGGCGGGATATATAAATGTGAGTGAAGCATTGGGGGGTAGGAGCTGGGGGTTGGGGCAAGTTCTCTATAACGGAACCAGGGAACAAATGTCCAATCGAAAGGCATCAGCATTCACGTTTTCAATAATGTCATTGGCCAAGCCAAGCATATCTGTGAACCAATCAAGATCAAGGATCGACGTTTTAGGATTGCCGAGTCAGATGTTCCTCTAGGTGTAAATAGCATTGTGTGTTTGATTTAATTACCTGCACAAACTTAAAAACTGATCATACATACACACACGTATGTAGATAATAGATACAGATACAGACCCAGGTATAGCTATATACTGAGTAGAAAGAATATGACTGTTATGTTATTATTTGTACTTTCCTTTTACATTTCTTTTATACAGTAAAAGAAAATATAGCATATAAGAATGAAAGCAACCTTAGCATCTTAGGCTAACTCACCCATTTAACAGATGGAGAAACTGAGGTCCGGAGATAAAAGGAGCTTTCCCACATTGCCTGTTTTGGGGGAGCTGCCCTGGGGACACCTGACTCCTGTCTTGCACTCCTACCAGTATGTACTCATCCGAGTGTACTCACGAGTGCATGTGCCAGACGGGAGTCAAAGCACCATGTGTGGAAGAGCTTCCAGCACCCGTTACACTGCTTTAAGGTCACATTTAGGCAATGTGACCATGTCCAGCCAGCAGAGAAGGACCAGACAGAATTTGCTTTCAAGGCTTCCTGGCTGAGTGTTGCTCTGTGAGGAAGTAAAGACGTGAGTTTGGTGCTCTAACCCAACTCCCACTTGGCCTAAGCTATTTATCTCCTGTGAAGGTCCAGGTGAGTGATGTCCTTGGCGAGGAGGGTGCCCTTGGTCTGAGAATGGAACTATAAAGTCTTCTCTCCGAATAGAGCAAGAGGCTCTGAATGGACCAGCGCAGGGAACATTTCCTTTCAACCGAATTTAAAACACCACGTCCCCTGGGCTGAAATTTGTTCTAACTCTAGATGAAAGGTACCTTGAATTCCTTGGGAAAAGAATCAGAATATTAGACCTGGAAGGAACTCTGAAGAAAAATCAGTCAAAAGCTTCATTACCATTGGGAAGCATGTGCAAGAGGAGAAGGCATGCTCGCCTTTAGTGTGTCCGAGCCCTGGGAAACCCTGTTTGGCATGGTTCCTGTCTATATAAATAATTGAATTCATAAATCTATTAGAAAATGTATGGTCCCATCTAAGACCTAGTGATTTATCTCTGAATATGTAGACTAATGACTAGAGAAGAGATACTTATGTGTTTGTTTACTCTCCTATCGGAGCATGTAAAGATCCTTCGTGGAATCTAGGTGTTGTCTCTCCCTTTTTGGGTCCAAGAACCATCTCTTCATGTTCTTTATTGTGAAATGCACCATTCCTGAGCAAATCGCATCTCCCACTCTGAGGAAAAGGTATCAACACTCACAGTACCATAATCTCCCGGAACTTCTTCGTATTGAAATGGAATAGGTCTCACCTCTGCAGGTTCCCACAGGCCATCTGTCTAATGCTACTAGTTTTATCACTGCTCATGATGCCGCATCATGTTCTGTGCCACCTGTGAGTAATGGCTTCCGGTGACTCTCTCAAAGATTGTTACTGTCCTTCTTTGAGCTGACCACTGGATCACTCAGGGTCAACCAGAGAAACAGAATCGGTAGGATATGTACATATTAAAAGATTTATTGCAAGGGATTGGCTTATGCAATTGTGGAAGCTGGCTAAGCAAGTTCAAAATTCGTAGGTGCAGTCTGGGACTCTCAGGCATGAGCTAATGCGGCTGTTCAGAGGTGGAACTCCTTTTCCTCAGAAAAGCCTCCATTCTTGTCGTAAGGCCTTTCAAATGGGATGAGGCGCATCCAGATTATCAAGGATAATCTCCTTTACATAAAATCAACTGATTATAGATGTTAATCACATCTACTCAGATTAGTATTCGATTTAATAACGGGGTGGGGGGGGGGACTATAGCCTAGTCAACATAAAACTCTCCATCGTGACTACAAATGCAAGACTTATTCAGAATATGCTGGGAAAGATGAACAGTACTTCATTTTCTGGTCACGTTAAATTTACTGTTTAGAATTTTGTAGCGTCAACATAGAACAGCGCATTCTCCAACCATATCCTCTCTTAAACTCTTTAGATTGTAATCACTGCATTTCTAAACTGCGATTGCTTTTGGTGTTATTGCACGCCTGCCTTCCACACCAGCAGATAGGCTAAGCCCCATTCACGGAGCCATTAGCTCAAGGAATCACCATCCCTTGATCAGCATGGCTTACCACTGACCTGAGAGAACACAATGTCACTACGTTGATTGTTGGGAAGAAAGGACATTGATCCAACAGGTCCATTGGCTTTGTGGAGGAACAGTCTTGAAAATCCTCAGAGGAGATCAGTACCATCGTCCACTCTAGAGGACCGCCTGACAGGGAGCAGAGCCAACAGAGGGGACACTGGCTTAGGTGCCCACAACAGGAGGAACACAGAGTAAAATATCCCTCTGTCCTCTGGAGCTGCAGACTGGAGGTGACACTGTGGTTACAACACGGTTTGGTGAGAGCTAACCCAAGACCCATGTCCAGGGCCAAAGCCAAGGGTTGATAGTGAACTGTTGGAAGTATAGGGCTCTGACCTCATCCTACATCTGATGTGGGTGAGAGTCACTTCAAGTCAGCATATCAGCACCATTCCGGCGGCACAATCTTGGGTGATCTCTTAAAAGCAATATCACGCTGGCCAGTGGGAGCTGCCTGCCCATCTGCCCAGGACAACCCTGTAAGCATGAGTCCTGGAGCTCCTCAGGGTATCAGGTCAACCTTACCCATAGGATAGAAGGTCAAAGAGCATTTCAAAAGGGAGAAGTGGGGATGGGGATCTTCACGAATCCCAGTCTGTGCTCAGGATGCCCCACTCAAATAGGAGTGCTGGCCCAGGCTTGCTCCAAGCACCGAAGCGTTCTTACAGATGCCTTGGGAAGGCCTTCCAAGACAAAGTGGTGGAGTGAGGGTAGAGTGCTGGGGCAGGGAGGGTTGGGGTTCGGAGCAGGGCCTCCACTTACCTGCCCAGATCTGAAAGTGGTGCTATGGGAAAGAAATTGCTTGGGATCACCCAGTCGGTTGTCGGCAAACCTGTGCAGTCAGTGAGGTGTGACCAAGAAGTTTGCTACTGGTAATTATTAAAAATGACTGAAGCTTGTAAATGTTTTATTTAAAAAAGCAGGAGAGATGTAAGGCGATTCCTATGATAACCCACTCTTATTTGCACTGGCGAGCTCTCCAGAGAGGCAGAGAAAAGGAGGGATTTAGAGCCAGTCGAACGTCACCTGGCTACATCTCTGAGTTTGCTTTCGAGAGCTAGGTAAGGAAGGAGTGGCCCATTGGACCAGAATGCTGGTCTACAAAGAGCACTAAGATACTAACCTATCAATAAAATGGAACAAAATGGAAATAATTGTAGTTCCCAGAATTCCTGCAAAGCAAACAGTACATGAGTGGGTAAGGGATGGAGTAGAAAGGATGAGACTTCTAGGGGCATGCAAAACAAAACAAAACAAAACAAAACCCAACCAAACAAAAGACCCCAGGAAATACCGAGTGTTAGTGAGGATATAGAGCAATTGGTACCCTCAAACACCACTTCTCAAGAAAGTGCTCAAGCTCCCATCTGAGAGAATAAGGATTGAGGGAATATGAGTTGCCTGGATATTTATCTTCACAGTGTAACTTCTAGAGAAACTTGCTTAAGCCTCTTTTTTTTTTTTTTCTTTTGTGCTGAGCAATCTTCAGTTAAACTCTGGAGCAGCTGTTATTCTGGCCACTGGGCTTCTAGAAAGCTTGGAACTTTGGCCTTTCTTGGTTATACCGAAAGCTCCATTTTTAGTCCCTATGTCCTAGTAAATGTCCTCAATCCTAACCTAACCTCAGCAGCAGTCCTTTAACGGGTGGGGTAAGTGGCAGAAAGAGACCTAGAATTTGCCCTAGATACTAATACTGGATACGAATTTCCCAAGGAGACGAGAGTGGAGGCCACCGCAGCCGGAGACAATAGCACGGGCAAAGTGTGGTATCTGGAATTAGCATGACCTTTTCAAGAATTATTGCTTGAAATGACTGGAGCTTTAAACAGGAAGCAGGGTACATAAGGCTGGGAGGATGGGGAAGTGATCATTCATGGCTGCTCATGAATTCCAGGTTAGAGAATGCTGGACCTAACCCCCTCCCCCTTTAAGCTCCCCTACAATAATATAATTTTCTCAGCAAAAACTCGTGTTTAAAGTGTTGTGGGAGACTCCTTCCTACCATCTTCCACAGAGACCCATACAGATTCTGTTACGCAAATCTGATTATGCTACAGCCCTGCCTAAGGCTTTCTAGGACGCTCCAGTCTATAGGATTAAATATAATTTCCTTTCCCTGGCATTCGAGGCCATGCATGGCCTGTTCTTGGTCACTTTCCAGGGGCATCTACCATTGCTTCAATCAAGAGAGTTCATTTGGGAAGCAGGATTATACTAGACACCGGTGCTATACAGACGAGCAAGATAAGATGTCAGTCTAGGTGGTGGGATTGATAAGCAAATGGGCTAAATGCTGATAACTCTACGTGCAGGATTTCAGAGAAGCAGGAGTATTTAAGGGCTGGGGGGAGGGAAGACCTATTAGTGGAAATTTCAAACATTGACCACGAGCAGAGAGAATGGAGAGACCTGGTCCTGAAGTCTTGACTGAGATTAGGGTTGGAGTCCCAGCCCTGAGAGTAACTAGCTGGATGCCTTTCACTCTTTTTGCATCTCATATGCTATGTTTTCAAATGAGGAAAAGCACGGAGTGATTTTGTAGGATTTATATGAGATAGGGAGTACCAAAACCTTCACACGCTATAAACATGCCAGAAATAAAATTATTGAGGGTATGGGCATATCCAGGGAGCTGGTAGGCTCTGAATCTAGGCAATCTGACTGAAGAAGGTGGAATTCAAGTTCTGCTTGTACATTCTATTTCTAAAGAAATGGAGATGTCACTAATGGGAAAGTAGTTTTGGCCCTTGATAACCAGAATGCAACTGGACTCCAGCGAGGCCCATCTGCAGGAGTTGGCTGGCAACCTGTTTGGTTTGTGGTCCCCGCAGGAGCCTCTGGATGAATTGCTGCTGCAACATTCAGAGCCCAGTATTGATTGTGTTCATGATTTAAACACTCGGAGAAGACTAAGGCATTGCCTTCTTTGATGTGGATAGATGTCTTCCGATGCTTTATGACGGGCGTGGCTTAGGGACCACTCCAGGGAGCATCATCCTCAGCTGTAAAACAGCTCAATCATTTCTCATGCCTGGCATTCTCTCCAGCCCACTGACTCCCCTCCCCTTCTTCTCTTACCAACCAGTGCTGACCCCTTCTGGGATGTTGCCAGACATGGACCTCAATACTGTGAGCCTTAGGCTGCTGGGCTTCTAGGCCCAGAGTCAAGAAGAAGACCAACATTTATGGAGTATCTTTTAGAATACAACCATGCTTATCCAAATCCCAACTTTGCAGCATAGGTATTATGGGTCCCATTTAACAGATGAATAAGCTGAGACTGAGGGTGGCCATGTAGACGATCTGAGTCTGCCTCATCTCACTGCCTACAGAAGAAACGAGAAGAGGGAAGGAGAGGGGTATGGGAAGTAGAACTGCCCCTGGGGTGGAATCAATTGGTGTTCCAGGCACAGTGCTTCAGGCTTCCACCAGGCTGCACTGCAGGTGACTCAAGATGCAATGATTAGGGAGGAGAGGTAAAGAGAGGAGGAGATTGTTTAGTCCTAGGTTGCTTTAAAACAAAAGCCCTGGAGGGCAGACATAAGAGTCTACACCCCTCTACTCCTCTTCTGTACACTTATGTGTGGTTGCTATGTGGAGTTTTTTGGTGCCTTCTTTTCCTGATTTCCTTGGTGACGGCAAAGCTGGAAAGGTCATCTGCAGGAAACTTCAGAAAAAGAGCTGGGCAGCCCTGATCGCCCAAGCCGAGAAGAGGGTCCAGAGCTCTGGGCTCCTAGTCTCTGGCCATCCATCCCTGCCTCTTCCAGCTCTGTGAGACACTTGGCCTCTCTGGGGCATCCAGCAGAGTCTGACACCACTCTGTCTCACTCTGAAGCCCAAGCTCATGATCTAAGGAGGCTTTGTGGGCAGGGGCCAATGGGACTCACTCACTCTAGGGGAGTGAAGGAATAGGAAAGTCCCAGAAGGGGTTCAGACAGGCTTTTGACAATTATGCAGTGTAGTAAGCACAAGCAACACAGGATTCTGACTCACTTTGTTAATTCAGGTTAAACCAAGATCACAGACACCAGATACCTGACCCTGGGCTGTAATGCTCACAATTGACAAGACCTGCTCACTAGTGACCACCGGGAACTGCAGGACAGTGTCGAGACTCAGGCCTAAACTAAAGGCTAAAGGGACCCAAGGAGGAAGAGAATCTGGCCATAATAATTACTCGTTCAGTAATTCTGCAGACATTGACCAAACTCTTACCTCTCTCTAGGTGCTGGGGAAATAGGTGAGAAGGACACATCGTGTCATCAGGATAGACTTACAAAGACACAGGCAATTACCAGGGCTGTCAAAAAACATGACAATAAATGTATGCCCAGGGGACTCTAATACGTAATTCCTGTGGGGATAGGAAGGTTTCCTGGAGGGAGGCACCTCTGAACTAAGTCCTAATGGACAAAGGATGAGTAGACCTTAGTGCATGGTGTGTCTTGCAAGCTACAAGCTTTGGGACATGGTGTGTCTAAGTGGGTGGGTGTCTGTGTGTTGAGGGTACAAGCTGGGTTGGGGGAGGAGATGCAACTGAGCAGTGGTCAACAGGGTACGCTTAGTGCTTTGAAACCTCTGAGGAGCCAATGAAGGAAGGGTGGGTGCTGGGTCCAGATCCGTGTTCTATAAGGGTTGCTCTCACTGCAGCATGGAAGCTGGGCTGAGGGGAGACTTGTCTCAGTAACTCAGGCAAGAAGATACGAGAGCCTCATGAGTCATGGCTTGTATTGGCTCCATATTTAGAAATATAGGATGGCCGGTGACTCCAGGAGGCACTCAGAGGGAGGGGCGTCGTGAGCTGCAGGCTGCGGCTTGGTTACATTGCAGTGTAGCCATAGCACTCACGGTTCTTAGTTATAGGTCTCGGAAAACAACCTCTGCTGATTAAAGCAGAAGAGAGTTTGATGGAAAGAAAGGACGCCAGGTGAAAAGAGAATCAGCAGGAAGGAGGATGACCGAGCTGGAAAAGAAGCAGTCTGGAGTGACACCCACAATCACACGAAAGAAGGGTTCTGGAGACACTTCCGCTCCTGTGGCTATTGAACCCCGGGTGTCAGGACTACCACCTCTGTGCCACAAAGTCGAACCCGCAGCGGAGAGGGAGAAAAAGAACTCCACCATTCCTGCTTCTAGCTCCTGAGTCAACAAAGCCCAGTGTGGGCACAGGGTTGTGGGGATCTGGGCTCTGGAGATGCCCTGTGCCCTGGCTGCAAAGGCTGCTGGGAACTCTCATTTCTGTCATTGCCAATGTCTACCCTGGGAGGTGGGCACCAAAGACCGTGAAGACTCATAAAGTGGGGGAACTGCAAATTAAAAAGGGGGTGTCAGATATTGCAAGGCCAAATAAAATGGTTGATGTTACAATCGTAGCTTTAGTTGAGAACTGAGGCCGGGGCAGGGGCTGATGATTAGCGGTATTCTCTAACAGGTGTTGAACGATTACGTGCTAAGCGATTTGAACACAGTATCTCAAGTATTCCTTCTGACAAATCCCCTGGCACTTGACTAATGTTATTCCCATTTTACAAAAGAGGCAAGTATATTACAGACGTGTTCCCGGCACACACCTAGCAGGTGGCCAAGTTGAGATTTTTAGCATAGGCAGCCTCTCTTCAGATACTGTGGTCACATGTCCATGAATGAGGGCTCTGTGAGAAACTCTGGGTTTATTTAAATTAGACTGTTGCGACCAGCTGTCCTAAGCCTCGCCATTCACAGACTCAAATTATGTCGCATTAATTGTTAACAAGAACTCCAGTGTTTTGTAAGCCCCTTAATAAGGTATTTCCAGGAGCCTCCAAGAATGGCTAACATGGGCTTATGAGTCAGACCAGGTTTTGGGGGGCAACTCTGTTGTCACCACCCTGCTGAGCCCTGGCCTGATATGGGGGCTGATGGCTCTGCTGAGGAACTCTGGGCTCCTGGTGAGCTGACTCTCTCCCGCAGCCCCTCTTGGTAACCCTGGAGACCTCCCCCAACCCTGCTCCTCTCCCAGACTGAGCCACCTGCTGGGACACGTCTCCACTGTCAGCCACAACTGCCCAGCCAGGCCAGGATCGCTAGGACCACACCTGGGAGAGGCTTTCAGGAGTGGATCTGAGCAGTTTACTCCAGCCACTGATGCCCTTAGCAATGCTTTGTGAGGACCAGCTGCACTGGGCTTCACTCTGTGACAGAGGACATGAAGCAAGGCTACTTCGGTCCCCAAAGCCTCAGATTTCAGTGAGAGGCAAACTTAGTTGCTCCTACGAGCCACACCCATTTCTGCCTGGGGCCCATACAGGTAGCCTGTGTGGCCATGTCAGGACATCCTTCAGGCCGAGGGTGAGGTGGAGGGGTTGTGTGTGGGGTAAATTAGGGGAGGGGGGAGCAAGAAACAGCTGGTACAACTCCTCCCGCACCTACTCCGCTTTAAGGACCCTGCCTTCCTTTCTTGATACCCGACTCAGGTCATTCTCCTCCCGCCCACAACCTCACATTCATTAATTCATTCAGTCAACAACAAATAGTCATCGTGGACGGATTATCTATATAATAATAATCTATATGTAATGGCAATATCTATCTTTCTTGGTTTGTGTCTCCCTGCAAGCGGAGTTGAGACAAGGACTTGGATGCAGGTTGTTAATTCCGAAAGTGACCCCAGGAAGCAAGAGTAAGGGGGCAGGAAGATGAGCAGGGAAGGAGGGAAGCATCGACATATGGGTGCACGATTGAGGTCACTGCTGAGATGGTGGGAGCCCAGTTGTGCTGGGACCGCTGAGAAGTGTGCAGAGCTCTCTAGGATTGTCCTTCTGAAGGATCGGGGCATGAGCATTTATCCACGGCAACCAGGGCCCCTTGGTGGACCATTGCCTGGACTAGGGGCTGGGCATGGGGTATTGCCTGCTCTGCCCGTGAGAGGCCTGAGCTGGCTTCTGCAGCTTCAGTTGGTCCCTGAAGGGAGTAAGGTATGTGCCCCGTCCAAGCAGGGAGCTCCTCATCACAGCTGGGCTGACATCAGGGCCAAGACGTGGGGCCATCATGAAAATGTATGCTGCACTTCTTCCTGAGGTCATTCTAGTTAGGTGAGTTAATTTATGTAAAATGCCTAGAACAGTACCTGACCCCAGTCGGGCTATGCGTGTATTTGCTCTTATTATTTGTATAATAATTGCAATGTGCCCAGCACTTTTTTAAGCTCTGTGGATACACCCTCATGGGACTTCTGTCGGTTCACACACACACAAAAACACCTTGTTTACGTGTCAGAACTCTGATCGCTGATATTGTTCAAGTCCTTTTTCCAGGAGGTTCTTGGCTTTTGTGTAAATGGCTCGTTTGGGATAGACAGGTGCTATGGCTCCGACTGCCTGCTAGCCTTGTCTGGGTCTCTGTTTCATCTCTGTTCTATTGTGAAGGCCAGTCTTGTGTGCCCTGCTGTTCAGGATCTGAACAAGGATTTGAGAGCTAAGGTCTGAATCCTGGATGTGAAACAGTCAAACCCAAATTGTCCGCCTCCTGAATTACATACCCTGCCTGGGAGAGAAAACAGCTGGAGACCAAAGTCACTCAGCTTTTTAATAATTGATGGGTAAGAATTTGCAGTATGTGCAAAAACACACCTTCTAGATACGCTGCGAAGAGTGTTTCAAGCAGAAGAAATCACTCTCCCATCCCTTGAGGCCCCGCCTGCCCTCACTAATCTGATGACCTCATCCTTTCACGTGGGGCAGGACTGGATCATGTGTGACCAGGCAGTGAATGCAGCTTTTCACTGGAGCCTTCTCAAGGCAAGTTCAGCCTAGCCAGTTCTTATCCATCCAAGATAGCTGACCTGCCACCAGTGCCTAGTCCAGTCCCAAATAGGAATGTCCAGTCCTTCTACCCCTTCCTTGTTTCTAGCTTAAGCCTTGACCACGCTGTCCCCATACTTATCCCTAAGATGTGACATTTGACTGCCTTGGCCACCTTTGCTGGCCAACTCCTTGGGTTCCAGCAGTCTCTGGTGGCACAGGAGACCCACTTCCCCTCATCACTATGGTAACATGTTTATAGGACTACAGCCCAGCCCAGGCACTGAGGGACTGGGGCCTTCTCTAGCCTCATCTGGGCTCTCAGAAATGGCAGCTGGTGCAGTCTCGCCCAGGGTGGGAGCCAGAATTCACTTACTTTTTGAAATGTTAATATATTCAGGTGAAAACCTATCTCTATTGGTCCATAACCCTTCACCTGGAATCTCAAGATCCAAAAGGCTCTGAAAACCAAAAGTTAGTTATAATCTAAATGGCAGCGAAATCAGACCTGGTTTATCTCGTTTGCCAGAAATCGCTTACCCGCACTAAGGGAAGCCTATTTATAGCATTTATTGATCTCACTTGGTGTGAATATGCAGCCATGAGGCTGCAAAAATATTAATGCCATTGATTATATAAGATATCCTCGAGCCCACTGGAGGTGTTACGTAAAATATGGTATGTGCACCAAATTACCTTTCTAAAGTACATTCTAAACTCTGAGACACACCTGGCCCTAACAGTTTGGGAGGAGGGATGCAGGCTTAGTATTAGGACTGTCCCAGGGAGGCTTATGATCTGGGAGAAGTGACCATGAATGGCCTTTATGCTCCAAAGCGTAGGACAAAGGGAACCAAGGGTAGCTGCAGGCTGAGTTAAATGTCACCAGACTATCATCTCGGTGTTAGGCTTTCTTAAGGACAGTCATACTGACACCCCCTCCATTAAAAAGAAAAGAATAAAAACGTGCTTCTTGTAGTTCACACCCATTAATGCAGCATCCCGTGCCATAGCTAAAACCCCCTCAGAAAGACCAGGAGTTATGTAGATAATATTTCATGGTTTTTGTTTGAACTTGTCCCCTTTTTCCCTTCTCTTCTTTGTCTCAGCCCTGAACTTTTCCACCTCCATCTGTTTTTGTCTGTAAGAGAGCAGCTCCCCTAAAGTATGTGACAATAGGGCTCCTTAGGTAATTAAAGGGAAGTCTGCAGCCTGAACTACAAATGAGAGGTCAGCTTGTTTTGCTACTAGTTCTGCCCCTACTGGGAGTGTGATTCTGAGGAAAAGAAGAAAAAGGAGCCATCGCGTGTGGAGGGTCTTCTAGGTGCTGGGCATTTAAATGTGGTGTTAGGCTTTAATCTGGGGCACAGAGGATGTCTGGGACACACACTCAGTGTGTCCTCCCAGATTTTTCTAGGTGACCCATGCCTGGGCTACAAGGGGAAACAGGGTAATAGGTTTAACCTGAAGTCTTAGCTTGTGTTCTTCTAGAAGCAGACCCTGAGATGAAGATTCTGAGAGGTGAGGGGAACAATAGTTGAAAGAGAAAGTGAGCCAGGACCTTAATCCTGTGGGGAAACAGAGAACACACACCTCAGAGCTATCCCCCGCCCCCTCCAGGTGAGAGGGAGCTGGGTATGTATACGCCATCTCCTGAGACTATGGGTTGAGGGCTGCTGAGGGCTGGGATGATAATGCCCTGACATTTCTGACCTGCTTCCGGGAGGCAGAGTGGTCTTCCCAGATTCCAGATCAAGGACGTAGACACAGAGATACAGACACGGGGTTTAAAGTCGGTTGCCGCACACCGTCATAATAAGGCCCCAGAAATACTGGCAGGGCACTGTCAGCACCTGCTACGATCCTTTTCACTAAAAATTCAAAGGAATTTTTGCACTACTTTATCAGGTTTACAGAAGAAGGACAGGAAAGTTATTTCCTTCTTTTTGGTTGGTTGTGCCCCCATTTCAGTGAGAGAGCCAGCAGAGCTTGAGGAGCCGTAATGAGCTTGGTGATGGAGTCATTTGTGCCTAGTGATTGGTTTAGTAAGTGTATGTGGTCCACTCTTGACCAATGAGACATAATGAAAAGCCTGTGTGTGTGTATGTGGGTAGGGTTGAAGAGAGGAATGTGGGGGCAAGGTTTATGCCCTCCTAAGAAGGAGATTCAGAGAGAGAGAGAGAGAGAGAGAGAGAGAGAGAGAACCTCTTCTTCCTGTGGACTCTACCATGAGCACCTGATACTGATGTGTCATCCTGCTATCTTCCCTAGGATGGGCCATCAAGGATGGCTGAGTGGTAAGATAGAAGGTTCCTGAGTCTCTAAGGAGAGTATCACCTAGAAGCTGATCTGTATTCACCTTGAGATTATAGGCTTTAGGCTTGCTTATTGTTGAAGCCAAGTGTGAGTTGGAGTCCTCTGTTTTCTGTACTCAAAACATGCTAACTGATACAGTTGGGGGCCATGTCCTTGACAAAAGAGCACTCGTTAAGGTGAGAAGTAAGAGAAGGGCATGCAATGGACAAAGGGGGGCTTAGTACTTTTGATGAGTTTGTGTGATACACACCTGTACTCCACCTGGAACACCCCCAAGTATTTGTATTAATTAACTGTCAATGAGTTGATATCAGGCCCCTGCCACATGGACAGATAGAGACGGATCTTTCTGGGAGTAAAAGATTCATATAAAGCATCATCCTTGTCTTCAAGCTTCATAAAATTTAGTTGGTGGAGACAAGTCTAGAAATTAAACAAAATAAATGGTTTAGGGAGGGGAGCATTCAGTGTGTGCCAGAGTAGGTAAAAGCTTCACGGAGATAGGAGCTAAGATGGGGTTCGATCGGGGGAAGGATGAAGGCGAAGGCATTGAGAGAAACGTGTTCATATTACACCACCAGAAAGTAGCAGAGCTGAGGTTCAAACCCAGGAGATCTGATTTCTTCTAATACCTGAGCATGTAACTGCTACACTGGGAAGCATTCAGGCTTCCAAGATGGATACATAAGCCTGGGATGTTTACTGATTAATTAGAAATGAGAAATAGAGTTAGCCAGCATTATAATCCAAAGTTTGAGAAGCCAAGTTCCACTCTGAAGGTCCCTGAGAAAGCCTAGAGCAGATCAATAGATAGTATACCCCTGACACCTGGATAGGGGCACATACCTGGCTAGCTACTGATAAGAGAATGGCCAAGTCTTGGGGCTTCTGTTTCAATGCCAAGCACGTAGTCTTCCAAGGTGGTCTCTCATCCAAGTACTAACCAGGCCCGATCCTGCTTTGCTTCTGAGATCAGCCGAGATCGGGCGCGTTCAGGGTGGCATAAACGTAGACTGAGCCAGTTTTGTATTATCCTTCAAACATGGTCAAACTCAACTGGCCAGGATTCTAGGTCTTAATTATATTTCTATTCAATGGTGAACTAGTAAGCGTTTAACAAATGGTTGTCTGAGGGAGAAAATAAAGCCCAACTTGAAGGACTTACCAAGTTCCATGTTGTAAATAATCCCACCAAGACCGATTTCAGGTGACCAGGTAAGAGCCGTGCATGGCAGCCCCCCCCCCCCCCCCCCCCCGAGACAGGTGTGAGCCGGCTTCAGCATGCCTGTCATCACATTGCATCCTGCCTCTCAGAGACGGTGTCTAGAAGCCCCGATGGAAATATGGGCGATTCCCAGACTTCTCAATAGCGCGTTTATCAAATTAGTCACGGCCATTGTATATAACCATGTTTGTTTAATTCTTGGGAAATGCCTCATTTCCAAGTTCTTGGATAACACTTTATTTTACCCCCACGTATCATCAACTACAGAGTCGTAAGGTGGCCATTAGCGTGACTGAAAACCCGATATGGGCTCAAGAAACCCAAGATGGATTTTCTGTTCATATTGCCTACAGTCCGGAGTTCTGTGGAACAAAAAAAAAAAAAAAAAAAAAAACTGTGAAGAGTTGGGTATGGGGTCTGCAGTGGACTGAGTAACATCATAGAAAGCAATAGATACGTTAGCACAGAAGAATCTTCTTGAACACCCCCTCGCCATGCCTCACTTTGTTGTATTGCCCAATGTAAAAAGACAGGGGGAAAAAGAATCACTGTTGCCTAGAAACAGCCCAGGATGCAGGGGGAGACCAGTCAATACAATTCTGAACCAGGGCAACAATAACCCACAAAAAAATCCATCATGAGGATTTATAGGGAAACCGAAGTATAGTTATAGTCTCACTAGCTGGCGGGGAAGTTCCATTAGCTCTAGATATTGGGTTATTTATGAGGAAATATCTGGGATATAGATGTTTTTTTTTTTTTTTTCTGGGAAGAATAATCTACTCCGAGGCTATCAAAATCAATAGGCCACTTTGAAGGCTGACTTGAGCCATTATTGGTAATGTTTTAGTTGTGTTTGAGAATCAACAATTCAGCAGAAATAGAACCATTTAGTACTTCCCGTGGAGAGCCCTATCTGTCAGTCTCTCAATGAAGCCTCTCCATCCACCGAAAGCACCAGCGTCCCCCAAGGGCTGTGGGGAGCCCAGAAGCCGAAATGAGCACACAAGATTGAGGCTGGACCTTACAAGGTGGCCATCTGTCCCAGTCCACCCAGGACTGAGGGAATTCCTGAGATGCTGGACTTTCAGTGCTAAAACCAGAACAGTCCTGGGCAAACCGGGATGGTTGGTTGCCCACCATCGCTGGTTCTCGGCTGGAGGCAATTTTTCACTCCTCTTCAAGTAGCATTTCCAGGTAAAATACACACTGTAACAGGATGCCCTCTTACATTCGAAAGTTCAGATAAACGATGAATGACTTTTTGTTATAAGTATGTCCCAACTACTGTAACAAAACAACTCTTTGCTTATCTGAAATTCAGATTTACTTAGGCACTTTTTTACTTTTTTGTTTTCTAAATCTGGTCACCCCCCTCCCAGAGGACATTATGGCAGCGATTGAAGGAAATTTTGGTGGTCACAACCACAATGTTTGCGTGTCTGTGTGGTGGGAGGCAGCACTATCACCATCTAGTGAGTAGAACCCAAGGATGCTGCTAAATGTCTTACGAAGCAGACATCAGCCAACCACAATAAAGAATTACCTGTCCTCACTTGTGAGTAGTGCAGAGGTAGAGACAACTTGCCCTAGAGCTCACTTAGGGACTGGATATCCATGCAGCTCCATCTTCTTTAGAAGAACACTAAAGGATTGACACGGGCTTCTCTGCTTCATGCACACAGATGGAAACGTAATATGTGTTCCTGATAGTTAATGCTCTCAGTCAGATTGAATCAAACAGCCATTGGGAGTTTAAGAAGCGTCCAGCAAAAGACAAGGTTCTCCCTATCGAGCTTCCACAGGAGGGGAGAGCAAGGCAGGGTGCGGCCTAACACAACCGCGAGGATAAAAGCTGAGCCAGCGTGGTCTCCAGGATGCCTCCCTGTCCCCAGACTTTTACGGTGACATTTCCTTACACTCCTGAAGCTTGTTCTTGGCTGCGAAAAGAGAGGTTCAGAATGTCCTCATTGTTTTTCATACACCGGTACTGGCTGAGCCTGGAGTTTTCCTGAAGGAAACTGTAGCAGCAGGAATTTTGTGTAACACTATAATAAGGGGGCTTTATCCTTTCAAAAATACATCCTTTCTCCTTGTTGCCAGCTCTCCCACAGCCTTGTGAAAAATGTAGCTCAGAAGTTACTGAGGCATTTTTATGTTTTTCCTGTCTCACTGTAGTTCACGTCAAGCGACAGAAGGCAATTATTCTGTAGCACACTTAGGCGCGCTCGCTTGAACGAGTGAGTGAGCGAATCGATGAATCAATGTGTCCGTTCTGTGCCCATTGCTCTGTTGTGTAAAATGTGGCGTCTGCTTGAAAAAAAGGAATCGGCGAATTGGACCGCTCCCGGCAGCTCATGCAGGTGAAACTCATGTTTAATGGGTACAGAGCTCAGTTGGGGAAGATAAAAAAGTTTCTGAAGATGGATGGTGGTGAAGGCCACACGACAAGGTGATTGTACCTAATACAATGGAACCGTACCCTTAAAATGTACAGTTGGTTAAAATGGTAAATTTTGTGTTATGCATATTTAATTACAATTTTTTCTTAAAAGGAATTAGTGGTATGGTATTCGCCTAGGCACATAGTAAGTGTTCAATAAATGTCGGCTGATTATTTACCTAAGGTCGATCTCGGTTTAACTGTTTACATATTTTCTTCCCAATACGCTTGCCAATCGTGTCATCATCCTGTATCCTTATTTTTAAAGTACAGTGGACATTGTTTGCGTCATCTGCTCTCTATTCTTAACTCCAGCGATCGCTTTGAAGATAAGAATGTATTTTTTTTTTTTTTGAAAGTTTCTCATACCCTTCCAAAGCCAGATCCTGTTAAGTGTTGATTTTCTCCAAATACAGACCTGGTACCTGGGGACTCCTCTTCTCTTTTTCCAGAGTATGGGGAAGGTAATACGCCATTCCAGTTTGAATTTTGTGTGGAGAACCAGTCGTTAGACAAAGAATCGATTATCAGCTGACAGTCCAGAGTGGAAACGCGGACAGGGCACCCCCCGGAGCCACACGGCACTGGGGTTGAATCTTAGTTCCTCCGCTAACTAGCTGTGACCTTGATGACATTACTTAACCCCTCTGGGTCATCCCTTCTTTGTCTGTCATGTGAGAATTAAAAGGGGAAATGAGGTTGCCTGGCTCAAAGAAAGCATCCAATAAACGTTAGCTGTTAATAACATTGTCACAGCATTTAACTCTGACTTTCCAACAATTCTTTCTCTCCATTTCATTTTAGCCTCCCAGGAAGCAGGCAGAACTGGCGAGTCTCTCTCCCATTTAACGCAGGGGGAAATGGAGGTTTGGGAACATAGCATATGTGTCCCAAGTCCCTACGGTGACACAGTACAGAGCTAGTGCTCTTTCTGTCCAGGACGTACCCCCTTTCCATTTCGGGGTTTTCAACGGACAGAGGAGGTTTCTTGGGGACAGTGAGCTCAGTTTTCTCTTTCAAAATGACTCTAGGTCTCTTTGCAAAGTGTTTAACATCGAATAGTAAGGCAGAAAAGATGTTTGCTGAAGCCCTCATCCCCAACATACACACACACATGTAGCAGTGAGATGACTGATAATGACCCAAAACTGGGAGAGAAGATGTTTTTGGAGATCTGCAAGATTCTCTCAGGAGTTGGTGGTGGAATCTGTGTGTGTGTGTGTGTGTGTGTGTGTGTGTGTGTGTGTGTGTGTATTGGGGGCAGCGTCTGTTTTAGAGAGAATACCACGACAGCCTACTACACAGAATCTGAGATAATTTCTGCCCAACTCCTACCTGGCACCCCTTGTGTCACGGCCCGATAGCTATCTTCAAAAGTAGGCTTTTCTAAGCCTGAGCTTTACCATGTCATTCTCTCTCCAACAGCAACCTTCACTGGCCACTTGTCACCTTCAGAGTGCAGCTCAGGCCGAAAGCCAGCACCGAGGCCCATGGCTGTGCCCACTGCCTTCCAGCAGGCCAGAGGCAGCCCCATCCCCGCCCCCCACGGGAGCGCCAGCCCCTCCCCATTCTCAGAGCAGCTTCTCCTTGCCCGAGGCCTTCACATCCTTGGATGTCCTCGTCCTCACCTTCTCGCTCTCTGGTCCCCTTGAAGAGGATTCAGCAGTCTTGCCCTCCAGCATCCTTCCTTTGTCCTCCTTTGTTTTTAAGGCTCATCTTCTCATTCTCCATTTCAGTGGTTTGCTTACTTCCACAGCCCAGGCGCTGGAGGGCGAGTCTTATGCATCCAGTCAGAGGGCTTACGATCAGACCAATGGGAGATGTTTAGCTTGGGAAAATTTGGAAGAGGTGGGCAAAGTGTCTTCAAATGCCTGGAAAGAGCCTCATAAAAGGAAGACGTGTTCTCTCTACTCCAGAATGTGGCTCTGATGAGAACCCTGTGCAGGAATGACGAGTGATTCCACCAACCTATTAGCTTCTTGAGGCTGGGATTGGATTTTATTCAACTTGCCATCCTCAGTAACCCGCATGGTGGCTGTCACAAAGCAGAGCCTTGTGGAAGGCATTTGTGGCTTCCTCCCCAGCATCCATTCTCCTAATCTCCTGCCAAAGGTGTCTTCATTTTTCTTTAGAAAATTTACCCTTCTATTATTTCAATTTTTTTGGTTGCAAAGGGATAAACAATACCCACTCCCACCCCATCTCCATATCCCATCCTGTTGGCTGCATATATTTATATGCATTGCTGAATGATCACCACAGTAAGCCTAGTTAACATCGAGCACATGACTCATTTTCAGCCAATGAGAGTGGGTCTTAAGACTTTGAGGAAGCTCACAAATAGTTGCCTCCAGGTTCTCCTGGAAGATGTGATAAAAGGACTGGAGCTGTGGCAGCCATTTTGCTAACACGAAGGCTGACCCACGAGCTGCCTCGAATGCTTAAGGATGAGTAAGGCAATAACGAGGCGGGCAAATTAGAATGGGAGCAGCACCTACCTGGTCCTTTGGGGCATATGCCTTTCCTTAGGTCAATTTGATTGGCCTAATTTGATTGTCACTTGCAGTATTATGTCATAACTGAATCCAAGCTCAACACAGGTTCGTTGATGGGTGAATGGTACAAAAAGGAAGTAGATTTCAGGAACGTTTTAAAAGGGCTTATTAAAACCGAGAGCTCTGAAATATAGAAGAGAAGACCCCCCCTGAGGTAATATGTTTCATATTTTCTAGAGTATAAGCACCCGCTGTATCACCGTTCTGTCGGGGTTGCTGAAGGAGTAGTTCCTGTGGGAGGAGATGGATTCACAGGAATGTGGAAATAGAACCTTTTAACATTCTATCCATGTGGAAGTTCAATAAGATCCCGCAGCAGACAGAGAACTGAGAAGAGGTTATTTAAAGAGGATCTGTGGTATAACATACAGTTATGACTGGAGAACTGATTTGGGGACTAATTGTTCCCTGTTAAGCTACACTCTTAGGGTGTTCCAGGCTTCGGGGGGTAAGAGAAAGAGAGGAGTTCTCAGTGTGACTCAAGAGAATGACAAGAAGGCACCAGAATTGAGTAATAAGAATCCGTGGTCAAACAGGACTATGTGAAGAGCAGCCGGTCACCAGGGACATGACCCACGTTGCGGTTTGACTGACTCTTTGCTTCCTGACTCGGTGTGCAGTAGGCCATAGGAGACCCATGTTCTCACACTGTCACATTCGTCAAAAGGAGGGCTTGCCCAAGAGGATTTGATTCCAAATGAAAGTGCCTGTGAACGAGTAGCCATCTGACAATATTCGTTACTGATTGATTTTTTTCTTTCCTTTCAACTGGTGTCAGAGTTTATAAATAACTAGGGTGGAAACAGTTGGTTCTTTAAAAATTTTTTTTTTTTTGCATTTTGCAACCTTCTATGTACACATGCATGAAGCTAAGCCTATAGCCAAGGCCTCGGACTCCTGCATTCCTCCAGGTCCACATTCAGTCCTAGCTCTGTGTAGTTGTAGACAACATATGTATCTCTTTTAGCCTCATTTCTCTCATCCATAAAATGGGACTTATGATGCCCACCTTACAGAACCACCGGAAAGATAAAACATGAAAATTATGCAAAACTCTTGGCATACCCTAAGAGCTCAAATAGTGAGAGACATAAAATGTATCTTGGGGGGGGGTGGGCTCCCTCACCCTTAAGAGGATGAAATATTCATTCAGAGCCTCGTTCTGTGGATAATAGAAGGTCAAAGTCTTTCTCAAGTTCCCCGAGGTCTTCTATTTTTCCCGGTCAAGGAGAGGCCAGCAAGATAGGTAGTTGAGGCCAAACAGGGAATGGATATGGGTAAGTGTGACAAGGGGGACTGGTGTGGACTGTGACAGAGTGGAGAGGGTAGGTCCGGCCAAAGAGAGCAGCTGCGCTGGGTTCCAGTCAGTGATTGCCGGGCAGCAGGGGTTGAAGGATGCCAGTGTTGTTAAGAAAAGACAGGAAGTCAGATTTTTTTTTCTAAATTCTCTAGATTTTTCAAAATCTTCAAGGAACTTAAAAAATTAAAACTTGATAGGCCTAATAAAAGAGAAAGAAGTCAGGGCTGACTTTGGCACACACCGGCGGTTTGCTGCATTTGCTTTGAAGTCTGGAGGTCGGTCTGTGAGCTCAAAATGCCAGGGCCGCATGGCCCCTGGCCCTGCTCTGCGCCCGGAGTCTCCATCCATCTTCTTGAATGCTGCAAGGCAGTCAGGGAGAGCAACGGTTTTGAAACTCCCTCCCCGTCTGTGCAGATACTCTGTCTGGAAAGTCAACCTGCTTCAACTCAATCACATTTCCTAAATATCACCACAGTTCGAGCCCGAAGCTAGGCCTTGGGACCACCTTTTTTCCCATGCCTACTGTGCGCTTGGCAGAGTTAGATGTTTTAAATACTTTATCTTGCAGCAACGTTTTAGGGGAGAGATGATCCTCTTCATCCGAGCTGTGCAGAAATAAAGGCTCAAGAACAGCAACTCGCCCAAGGCCCCTCGCTAGTCAGTGCCACAAACGCGTGAGGTGTGAACTTGTAGCGAACCTGAGAGCATCGCAGTGGAGGTGAGCGATGGGGCTGTGGGAGAAGAGGGAAGGGAAGGGCCCTCCCAGGGATTCTCAGGAGTAGATCACTGCAGGGGCTTGCTGGACGGTGAGTCCTGAGTCAGCCACTCCGGGGAAGGGCCCAGACTCTGTATCCCTAAGAAGTGCCCAGGCGGGGCCCAGGCTGCTCCTCTGTCTGCTGCGCTTTGAGAAGCAAGGCTCTGTCCCAGGATTGCAGACCAGGTCTTCCTCTCGGCTCTTTGAGAAGAGCCTCTTTCTTGATCGGAATCCTGACGAGGCAAGGGTGCGGCCGGGCAGTGTGAATTCATCACTGTTCCCGGCAAAGCGACCCTCCCCCTGCCTTCCCGTGAGGTCAGGAGAGCAGGGCCCGGGCACACGTAGCACTGTTATGAGCATGCGGGTGTGGGGTACCCATTAGAGTCTTGCCGTGACACAGGATGAGGAAGGCGTGCCTCTGGGCCAACTACAGAAGGTGGTTTATTGTTGGAAGTACTAAAAAGAAGTAAAGAAGCTGTGGGGAACGCTAGTGGTGCCCTACCTTGATCTCCTTCACCAAGGCGGTGCCCAACCTTGGCTTCTCTGAACACCAGCTCCAAGGTGCCCACAACTACTTCATTCCTCAGAGAACTGCCCTTAGCCGAGTGTGAGTGGCCTCTCCCAGAAGGCTCACTGTTCCCCCTCCCTTCCCTTCTACTTAGAGAGGGCCCGTAGATGATGATTGATGGACACAGGTACAAAAGCCCATTGCCCTTGGCCTCTAGGAGGGGACAAGACTGGGGTGCCATTCATGCTTTAGAGCTCCCCATGGCATAAAGCGGAAGCTGAGACCACTTCTTTGGTCAGTAGGATCCCCTACCCCAACCCGTTTTTCTCATTCCCTTTCTCCTGAGGGCATTCCTATCAATAAACCACGTGTGTCTGAATCCCTGCCTCAGGCTCTGCTTATAGGGAACCTCACCTAAGGCAGAAGCTCACACAGGTACATCCTACTGGGCACCAGGTGCTCTCTGAGTCCTCCCAAAGGCAGCGTGAGATGGGAGGTGTTATCCCAGTCTCACACACGAGCAGACCGAGGCTCGGAGAGGAGAATTCACTGGCTCGGCCCCTGCAGCTGATGAGCAGTGGGACCAGGACAGGTGAGTGGCCATGTGCTTTTCATCTGGCCCCGCTGCCCAGGCTTCTGTATGCTTGCTTTCACCTCTCACACGGTGCCAAGGCAAATACACTAGCGTTTGCCTTACAGTGAGGCCTGGGTTTGAGTAAGAGACGGTGGGAGCCTTGGGAGCTGGGCTTCTCTGCAGCCCAGCCCTTGGGCAATCCATACAGGTAACGCTGTGTGGGCTCCAAGAAGGCCTAAGGGAGTTGGGAGAGGGGGTGGCGAGGAACTATGACCGTCTCCAAACCGTTCCTGCGCTCAGAGCTGATTCCCTTTAAAAATGTATTCCTTTAACTTCTATCCACGTTCTTTTATCCGCATTACATTTTCTTCCCTCCGGTTCTTCTCTAGGCACATCCTTGCCAGGGGGAACCATACCTAGGTTTTGGTTCACACTGTAAAGGGAGCCAGAATACTTGGGTGGAACGAGACAAAGAGAGACAGTGCGCAGACACCATCTGCTGATGTGCAGCTGCTCGCGGTTGCCCAAAACTTTGAGGCTACCGTCCAATTCGATCCTCAGTTATCATTACACACTTTGTAGCTGGTCTCTTTATGGGTCTGCCAAGTTCAGGATTCCTAATTTCAGGCAGGGATAAGGGGGCTTAAGCGGTAGCAGGAGGGAGTCAGTGCAGTCAACTCTGGCAGAAACACAGCCCTCTGCTGCCCCATGTGAAAAGAGATGAAGACATTAGCCCAGAGAGAATGGCGGAGGGGAGAGACGAGTGATCAGGGGAGCCTGGGTCCCAGGGCCAGGCTTCCAAAAGCAGGACGTTGGCAGGGCTGATGCAAGTTTCCCAGCTGAGAGTTCACCTGTAAAGGTCCATGCCAGGAGCCCCGCTCTTTATTTAGAGGAGCTGTCTAATCAGGGGTTTCTCCGGTGGAACCCACCAAACTCGGAGCTCCGGCCTTGGGACCACCTTACTTACAGTCCAGTCGTTCACTCTCACTTGCCCTGTGACATCCTGCCCTGGGAGATGGCCTTTCCCAGATGCCAAACAATGATGCCAGTTGTTACCTCAGGACTCACCTGGTAATCTTTCATTTTTATACCTTAGCGGTGAGGAAATGTTGGGAGATTTCCGGGGCAAGACATGTAAGCATTGGGGAAGAGAGAGAGAGAAATGGGAACTTTTGGGAAGTAGGTTCTTGGACCCATTGTCATGGGTGGTACGTGTGTGCTGTTACCTTGGGACCCTAGCAGAGGGTCTTTAAGGACCACCAGATTCCCATATCTTCCTGGGCCACCTTATAAACTTGATCTTCAGCAATCCTTGCACTACCGTCTGTGGAAATTGGAGCAAGGAATTTACTGCTTTCTAGTCAGGGCCTGTGTAGGGGAAAAGAGCTGGTCAGCTCTGAAGTTCCAGATTTGAAAGGACATGTCAGTCACAGTGGAAACCCTGGTGAGCATGGTTCTGTTGGAGCAACGAGTATGTGCTACTTCTTCCAAACCCCCCTTAGTCACCAGAAATGTGCTCTCACACCCTAATGAGAACCCCGAGGGTTTATAAATTTTCCCTGGCCTAGTTGGAACTGACTCTCTCAAGGCAGAAGAGGTTAAGAATGTTTTAAGCTTCGAGCAATTAGAGCAACCTCGCAGAACTCCCGACACCAAGAGGATTTTCATTGGATTTTGTCTGATACTCACATGATCAAATGCATTTGAGCACCTCAGCTCTAAGGGGCGCCCGGTTCTCCGGGAGAACATCTCCTGGGTTGGGATTCAGAGAAGACAGTGTGATGCTCGGGACCCAGACCTTGCCAGAAAAATATAATCAGGACATGAAAGAGTCTAAGACTTCGACCCTTACGCTCCTATTTTAAGAACACGCCCTGAAGGCAGGCTTTCGATGGAGAGAGGTCACACACAGAACTTCAGTCACAAGAGGCCCTGAAGGAGAGGGCAGGCCCCTTCCACTCTAGGCAGCAGTACATTACAGGGGCAGGAAGAAAGGCTGGAGACCCAGGTGGTCGCCAACAGCGGAGGATCTCAGAGTGTGGTCGTGGGACCAGCTGCATCAGCATCTTCTGGGAACTTGTTAGACATGCAATTTTCCGGCCTCCACCCAGAACTGCTGACTCAGAGACTCCGGGGGCGGGGCCCGGCAATCTGCTTTCCTATTTCTGTGGGAGACTGCCATGTGCCTTCTTGTGTTTGAGAACCACTATTCTACAGCAGACAGGAGAGCTGGATCCGGCCTACAGATGCATGTTTATTGACTAGTAGTGATTGAAATTTTCTGAACTGGTTTCCAATGTTTAAAAATGGACCTTTAAAAAAAAAAAAATCCACATTTCTGACTTTTCTTGGAGGAAAAAAAAAAATAGGAAGATCTAGCCACAGGGGAGTCGCATACCTGCTTGGCAATAATTGTCTGGAGCTGAGGAGAGGCTGCTGCTCTTAGAAAGGGCACGAGCCCTCCTGGGAAATACGGCTCCTTCATTACCTATTTCACTGGCCCATTCACTCTTTTCCATCCAGAAGTATTTGAGCCATTGACCCATGACCTATATAATGTCTAGTGTCACCTGGAGCTGAATTTCAGTCATCATGTATTTGCTGCCCACTCACCTGGTAGGATGGAATTTCTGCCATCCTCACAACCTTTTCTCCCTGACTCTCATCATTCTCCCCCACCCATCCTCAACTTTTTGCTTTTTGCTAAGATGGATTAAAAAAAAAAAAAAAAAAGACTTGGTTAGTGCAATACCCAGAGTACAGCCATGGGAGTCAGTTAATACCAGGAAGAAAGAGGTTTATTTGTTTAGTCTACACTGTCCTCTGATCTCGCTCCTGTGAAAGCGAACTCACTGTCATGTTCAGAAAAGAGGGGGCGCTGTCCTTCTGTTATGCTTGGGCAGGCTTTTATCTAAGGCGCGGGGGTCATCAGAGGTGGGCAAGCTCATTCAGCAGCTGGGGTGACCTGGGACAGCTGACCGTCATTGCCTATCTTCTCTCTGACCGACACTGGACTGGGCTCTAAGGACATGTAAGGTGATGGGGATCCCCTCTTGTACTTTTGGCGAGGACTTGCAGGGTCAGCAGATAAAGGTCAGTTGTCAACGTCAATCCCAAACACATAGTTCTAACCACCCCCTTGCTGGTGGCAGATACTCTAACCTTTACATCATTCCTATGTCCCCTATTATAAAAGTAAATATCCCTACATGGGACATGACCCCATGTGGCTCTTAACTTTAGAATGGAAGGGTCCACCACTGTGCCTTCTTCCATTAGGTCAATTGGTTATCAAGCAAGGGGGCAGGTTCTGAGGAAGAAACAAAAATAAATATTTGGGAGCAAACGGGGGGAGGGTGTCAGAACAGATGTGAGTGGGAAGGGAGGGGCTGCTGGCAAAATTCACTTGGCTGTTCTAGACCAGCTTTGACTTGAGAGGCCAAGGCATTCTCAGCATACATCTCTGATGGCAACCGATGAACCCACTGGGGCCTCAGTCTCCAGGGAGACACAACGGGGCTGGGTGCGAATCAACAGAGTGCTAGTAACAACGCAGGATTTATCTGATGGGCGCACGTCGCTGCTGACTCCTTCCTGGAGCCTTCTCATTCGAAGACACAGGGACAAATGCAGGGAGTTCCTGCAGGGCCCAGCAGAGCCGTAGGAGATGGGGAGTGTCACCAGGAGGCTGCATGAGGGTTCTTGGGTGGGAGGCTGAAGCAAGGGCTGAGGTCAGGGAGGGGAAACAGGAGCAAGGAGTGAGGAAGAAGACAGAACAGCTGAGGGCTCACGCCACGGACGTGGCCAGACGCTGTGGGATTTCTTTAAGCCTGACTCGCCTCTCTTGCTTTTAGCAGCTCTTGAATGATGCTTGCCTTCGTTCTTCTAAAAGCACAGGAGGTGGGAGGGCAGGGAGGGGAGTCGGAATCAGGAAATTTAGTCATTAAGTGTGAGCCTCTCCTTAACCTTGCAAAGTCTGTGATTCCACGTCCATGTGACCCAGATATCTGCCGACTTCAGTTTATGCTCTGACATCTAAACAGAGATGGCTCTGCCTCTGTCCCCAGCCTACTCCCCTCGCCTAGACGTCTGTGATGTCCTGGGGCCAGGGTGCTTATGGTCACTTCTGAACTCCTATTTCCACCCCCACTTGCCTTCCGGAGCCACTTCCTCCCTCTGCTCCGTGCTGACCTCACTCCTTGTCCCTGAGCTTGGCCTCCTTCCTGTTCCACCCTGAACTACTTTTTGTGTGAACGACAGACTTTATTCAAACTTTTGGGAGCACCAGGTGGTTTTTCCTCACAAACAGTATAAAATGACTTTAGCTATTCCTGGTTCTAAAAAAACCCTTTCCTCACCTGACCAGCCCCGCACCTCTCCCCCGCACCTGCCCATTTCTCACCTCTCTCTGCTCACCTGACTCTCTCACATCTCCATACATTTCTGATGCCTTTTCAGTGCAGAGCACATTAGCTACCAATGTGTTTCACTGCTTGCAGACCATTTTCTGGGGGCCTCCCCTTTTCGACCCAAAGTGGCCCATCACAGTAGTTTCCTGAACAAATATGTAGAAGGGATGCTGGTGTCAGCTGAAGGAACTTGTTTCACCCCGCTACAAACATTTTACAGCTGAAGACTCTGAGGCTCCAAGGAGTTAAGCAACCCGGTCAGGACACACAGCTTCTGGGCCACCTGGATGACCTCTGACGGGGGTCGCTGCTCCCCAAGAAGCTGGACACTTGGGGCGGGGGGCTGGCCTCAGCTGGAGAGGGCTCTTGTCCTGTTATTTACTCCCTCATCAGGACCCGAGACTCCTCTCTTCCCAGGGATCTCTCTTTTAAAGCAAGGTCATGGAAGAAAGGCTCTGATGCAGCCAGCATTCTCCTCATTTGCTCTTTGGGGGCATGGCCATGGGTGTTGGGTACAGCTGAAGCCCTGTGCTGTCAGTAAGCTCAGCGGCAGCCAGCCCAGCACACTTTCCTGTTTAACACACCGCTGGGTACATTGTACCTCATAGCTCAGAATCAATAAAGTCAAGGCAATTTCCTTAACATGCCATCAATAAGAGATTATGGAAGGGGGAGGGTTTTCCTTAGGAGCTAATGCCTTACTAAAGTTCAAATGAGGCAATATATAGTAAAATAAATTCAATCTCTATTTTCACTCTTGGCAATTTTGGTGGAGACTAAATGAAATGGAACTGTGTTGATCCTAACCCGTTCAATATATCTTAACTTCCTATGAACCAAGGTCATTTTTACCTTCATGGGAAGAGAGGCAAAATATAAAATACTTACCCATACTGAACAGAAATGCATTTGCAGGTTTTTGAAAGCCAGGTAGATGACTGATATATTATGTAATTCATTTCATAGCATCGCTGACTGCGTTTTGTAGATAGTGTTTAACCTTGCCAATTCTGCTCTGAGATAATCCTCCTTCTGAGGATAAAAATCATATATTTAACATAAAAGGAAAGGTTGAGAGAGAAAAAGCTGCATAATGTGCTCCGTACAACAGATAACCAGAAGTTGCTTACACAGAAAGATGATCAGAGCAAATTTATGTGTTTTGCCTTATTAGCCAATCATCACGTTAATATTAATCGGAAATGAGGTGATAACCACTTAAGTGGCAGTATGCTACTGAATGGCAAAGGGCATCCAGCGTTGTGTGGCAGAGTGTCATGTGGGCAATGGCGTCGACCCTGGCCTGATCCTGTGCTCTATTGCATACACGTTCTGTGACCTTGGGTGATTGACTTAAGTTCTTTAAGCCTGAGTTCCCTCGTTTGTGAAATGAGCATAACAATAATCACTGTAGCAGATCCTACCGGTTATCTATTCATCACCTAGTTCCCTCTTCCTCCTTTTCAACAGAACCATGATTTTGTTCAGGTTTTCTCAACTTCTAATTCCATTGAGGAATCTTGGGGGATCTTAAGCAGTAGTCCCCGCCATCTGTTATTGGTCCAGGGAAGGGCATGTGATGCCAATGGCTCCAATCACGTTGCAGGGAAGATACTTTGATTTCCTTCTGGTGGATATGAACAAGGAAACACATCATCCCGAGGCCACCAGTTACTATCTTTCAGCCCCAGGGCATTCTAGAATTGATGGGAAGCTTCGGCGAGGATGACCCTGGGTCTTTGATCATTTCATTGGTTGGGCTGCTCCTGAAACCACCCCTCTTCTGGTATCCAGGTATAAATAAATATTATTTATTTTAAACTAGTTTTACTTTTCTTATCAAAATTAAAAATTATTGTTAAAAATAAATTTATTTTTAGTGACATTTTGACCTGACGTGTTCTGTCATAGGAAGTCCAACGTATTCTAACTGGTCAACTACCTTAGAGGAGTGTTGCAAGGATTAAGGTGGAAAAGGTCTGTATACAGGGCTGTCCAACGGAAATTTCTGTGATATTGGAAATGTTCTATATTCTTCATTGTCCAATACAGTAGCCACTAGCCACATGGCTGGTGAGCATTCTAAATATGGCTAGAGCAATTGAAGAACTGAATTTTTTATTTTGTTTAATTTTAATTCATTAAAATCAGAAATTTAAATAGCTGCACGTGGCAACTATGTCATAAAGCACAGACCTATAAAATCATCTAGCATGGCATCTCTAGGGTCAATGAATGTTGACTTCTCTTTCTGCGCCCCCCCCACACCCCCTCCATGCCTCTGAAAACTCATTTGGTCACCAAGTTCTAAACGGGTAGCAACAAGAGCAGCAGCCATTCATTTTAAAAGCAAAGAGACCAAAGGTGGAATGAGAGCTGGATTTGAAGGTCAGACCTAAATAGATGTGTTGCAAAAACAGTGTGTGAACTTTGTTCCCAGCCTAGTTACCCAGTGAACCAGGCCTCTGTGTTGTTAGATGCCCCCCAAAGCTGGTTCTTGCCAGTGTGTGCCTGTGGACAGGATTAGATGTTGGCATCCAGATTAGTGCTAACCTAAGACTGCACCAGAACACCTCCAGACAACTTAACAGCCCAGTGAGGTTTCCTGATGTCCTCGGTATTCTGAAGGCTGATGTCTATGAAGCGACCAATCTTTAGTCGGTGTATTCCATGCTGTGACTGCCTTCTGGAAGATAATGTCGCCTTATGGAATGGCTTTCAGAGGGAACCTTGGGCTGCAGGAACTGGACTCCTTCACGGGGTGCCTGGAGTGAGCCTTTTTCCCTGAGAATCTTATTCATTATCTTTGCTGTTACTGAACCCCACTCCCCTTCATCTCTATTCCTAGATCAACCCCCTTCTCCCCTCTACCTCCAAACTGCCCACTACCTAGAACCTATTTCATTGACAGAAAAGAAATATTTGGGTTCTTATAATCCAGGCCAGTAAAATATTAATGTTCAGCATAGTGGGGGTGAAAAAAAAAACGTACTGAATCTCCCATCCCTACCAAGGCTGGAAGCGTAGTATGCCCAAAGACTAGCTCAACCCTTCAGGCTTATTAGGGAAAGGATGCTATTGTTGGTTCTCCAGCAGACAGGCAGGAATTATCTGTGTGTGTGTGTGTGTGTGTGTGTGTGTGTGTGTTGGTGTTTACTTTTTAAAACTTTTTTTAAATTGAGATGCAACATAAAATAAAGCACACAAATCTTAAGTACACACAACTTGATGAACATTCTCATAGATATGTCATGCAACCCCATCTAGAACCAAGAATCTCAGGCCACATTGTCCCACAGAAGCAACAGCTTTTCTGATTTGTTCCCCATAGATTGGTTTTGCCTGTTTGATAGCTTTGCCTTAATGAAATCCTACAGTTTCTCTCGCTCAACATTATGTTTGTGAGATGCATCTAGATTGTTGCTTGTAGAAATGTGTATTCTTTTCCATTCCTATAGTATTCCATTGTATTACCAGAGTTTATTTATCCATTCTACTATTGCTAGATATTTGAGTGGTTTCCAGTTTTGGGCTATTATGAATAAAGCTCCTATAAACATCCTTGTTTTGGTGGATACATGTGTTCACTTTAGTTTGGTTTCTATCTAAGAGTAGAATTCCTGGGTTGAAGACTATGTATGTTCAGCTTTAGTAGATCTGTCAAAGTTTTCCAAAGTGATGATACAAATTTATACCCTCATTGGCAGTGTTGGAAAATTTCAGTTTCTCCACACACTTATCAAAACTCAGTAAGGTCAGTCCTTTTAATTTTAGTCATTCTTGTGTGTCTGATAATTCTGGTGGAAATGTATTACCAGATTGTAAAGCTCAAAGTCAGAGATCAGCAAATATGGCTTATGGGACAAATCTAGCCCACTGTCTGTTTTTGTAAATAAAGCTCTGTTGAAACACAACCCTGCTCATTCATTCATTTATGTATCGCCTATGGCTACTTTTGTACTTACACGGCCAAGTTGAATATTGCAACAGAAACTGCATGGCCCATAAAACCCAAATAAAATAAAATAGCTAGCCATTTATAAAAGAAATTTGCTGACCCTTGCTTAAAATAAGAGGGTCCTGGAAACATGGTTTCAGTAATCATTATAAAATTCTTGTTGCCTTCTTCTTGGCTGTATCTGCCGATGGGGCAATGACAAAGCACAGCTGCTCGCCTGGTGTCCTGTGGTGCCCTGGTGCTGGGTGGTTCTGGAATGCCGGCATATTGGTTCCATCAGCCCTCGGGGCACTTGGACGGGGAATGTGGCAGTTGGAGTTCCTGGTCTGGTGTTCTCTAGTTTTGAGCAGCCTCAATGGTTTGTCTTAGTGTGTTGTATAAATATCACGACTTTCTGTGTGTGCTATGCCTTGTAATAGGTTGACACTGCCTAAGACAGGAGTCCATACCAGCTGTCTTTATTTTCTCAAGCCTGTTCCCTAGCACCCTGCCAACTGGCTTCTAGCTGTCTCTGCGCATGAAAGTCACGAATCCAGAGTTTCTTTTCTCTTTCGGTCTTCATTCTTCTCAGTCTCTCTGTGGCATTGTAGGCTCTTTGCTGCCCTTTCTTTAAAACACTTGCTGGCCTTGGCTGTGCAGCAATTATAATACTGATAAACATTCAAGGGTATAAGATTTACATACAGCATCTTCACCATTCATCACAACAGCTAAACAGAGTGGGTATTGTCGTCCCAGATTTATATTTGAAGAAAGTTTCAGCAGGTCTCAGCTCCCGGCCAGTCAGAGGAAGAGCAGGGATTCGAACCTTGGCATGTGGGACTTGGTGGTCAGTGCTCTCCAGAAGGTCAAGGCGACTTTCGACTGCTCAATGCTATTGCTTTTTCTCTGACCTTAGGATCTCTCCTTTGTTTTTAGTTTTCGCTTCTTTCACTATCCTCTGACTGTTACTTCTCCTAAGGCTTAGGCCTTAATCTCATTTCGACCACATATTCTTTCCCTCAAGGTTTGGCTCATGGTTTCAATTTTAATTTTGATCCTCAATGTGAATCGGTATTGATTTTTTTTTTGCCGAAGGTGCTTTGGTATCTCATTGAGTCCTCAACATAACCCCGAAGGTCAGTGCTGCACTTCATTGCATTGAAGCTGAGAGGAGTTCGCTGACCTGGCTGAAGGTCACTCAGTAGCTCAAACTCAGTCCTGTTATGATCCCAAAGCCTGTGAGTGTCCAGGGTACTCTCTCCCAGTTGAATTTCAGGTCAGGACCCCTAAATATCTACAGGATATGTCTGCTTATAAATTTCAAGACCTTGAACACACCATGTCTAAAACCGAACTCATCTTTACCTCTTCCTGGTCTAGGGTGGTTCCATCTTATAAATTTCCTATTTTGAGGAAGAAAATTGTTCTCTTGAGTACCTACATTGAAGTCTGTAAGTCACCTTGGATTCCTAATTCTCTATTCTGTACTTACAAGCTACCCAACCCCACCGGGCTCTGACTTCTCCTATATACCCATGCTTCAGGTAATACTTTTTCTCTTTCCTGACACCATACACAGCTAGCTAGATCACGGCCCCTTCTCTGAGTCCCCAGCTCTCTTTGTCCGACCCTTCCTTGTGGAACTCATCGATGCCACTGTGGAATGTCACTATCCTGCCTTTATCTGCCTGCCTTCGTATCCATCTGGGCTTGCACACATGAGGACAGGTACACTATTCAGTATCAACTTTCATGGTGGCCCTCAAACTTGCCATCGCTTCAGAATCAACTGCAACCTTTTTTTTTTTTTAAGTGAATTCCTGACCATCTGAGTCAATGAATCTGAAGTAGGGTCAAAATTTGCATTTTTCACAAGCACCTTTGGAATGGTAATGCAGGAGGCCTTCTACCTTGCTCTGATAAATGCTGGTCTGGAGAAAACTTTCTTTCTCAGATGAGAGTTGCATCTCAGAGGCAGGAAGTTGGAAGGACCACTGACTGGAGATGCACATGCACCTTCTGGCGCTCAACCCTCATTTCCTGCTTCTCTTGCACCCACCTCTGCTTCCTCCAAAGCTTTCCTGTGTATACGGAGGGCTCAGTAATTGTAGGATGAATGAATGAATTGCAAAGGCCCTTGTCCTAATATCTCAAAGTTATTTTCCGGTCGTGAAGTTAGGAGATGCCTGGAAGCTGCATGAATTCTGCCTTCCTGTAGGATTTCCTGGGTACAAAGTGGGGAGGCCGCGGGGCATTCTACAAAATGCCTGACCAGCGGTTCTCAAATTGTCAAAGTCACCAAGAAGACAGAGAAAGTTTGAGAAACAGCAACAACTAGGAAGAAACTAAAGAGACATTACAACTAAATGTAATGTGGGATCCTGGGACAGAAAAATGCCCTTAGGTAAAAACTAAGGAAATATGGACATTAGTTAATTTTTTTAAAAAGTGGTAGGACAGGGATTTAAAGTTCCAGTGCTGTCTTCCCTGTAGCCCTTTGGCCATACCTCAGTGCCACCATCTCGGCCTAGTACAAAGTTCATGCTGGATAGGTTTACAAAGACACCAGCCCAATGAGTTCTCTGTTCCCTTCCCTCGTTCGCTTTCCAAAATGGGCGGCCATGAACATCTAGCTGTTCTGAAGGCTTTGGGTGACACAGGTGGGTCACTGAGAGCAAGAACTTCAGCCCTGAGGATGAGTGGAAGGATAGCACAGTAGCTTCCATAGAACCTAGCGCCAAACCCAGCACGCACGCCCGTCGGCCGTGTGACCTTGTGTGGGTGTTACTTTTCCATCTCGTAAGTTAAATGGGGTGGGGGTGGGGGGGTGACAGCACCCTCCGTGCAAAACTACTGTGGCGTTCTGTGACTGTAGAACCAGGGACACAATAGACACTCGACACCTGGAAGATGGTACTTAAGACGTTCTGGTCAGGCGTGGGAATTTCAGGTTTGCTAAAGATGATGATTCTGGGACCTCTCAGAACTTCTGCCTCAACTCATTTCCCAATTTGAGCTCTGTGACATCCAAGCAGCGCTGGTGGGGGGCAGGGAGGCGGGGAGAGGGGACACACCCTCCCAGGAGCTAGTCCTCCCTCTCCCCCTACGACACCTGGCTGGGTAACTGTAGCCATAACTCAGACTTCTGGTTCTTTATAAATAAATAGAACATTCATCTGCCCTGGTCCCAGATGTCATTTTTATTGGCATCTAAAAATAAAAATAATAGTGATTTCCTAAACGGGAGCAGCCTCAACCCAGGCAGCTTACGTTCTTCCTCTGGGCATGCTGTGCAAAGCTACGTCCAGATTGCAAACCTCTGACCCATCACCAGCCTGTCAATGTCAACATGATGAGGCTGGGGAGCGAACACAAGCCAGTAGGCCGAGGAGGAAGCTTCTGGACTGTGCTAAGCGGGCAGTCTCTGTGCCTGGGACCTTCCCCTCCCCAGCATCCCATTATTTATGGGCCCTGGGGGAAGGAGGAGAAGGGGTGGGAAGGGTCGGAAAAGGGAGAGAGAAAGAGAAAGAAGATCCTGACAGAGGTAATTCTGGTAGATAAGTGACAAATTCTTTCTACATGAACGGTCTATGCAGCTGATTAGATTTAGCATCACCCAGAATCATTCTCTGATACACTCTGTGGCACATGGGGGAAGATTTACAGGTGCGGCTCTCAGAGAAGCTGCCCTGGGGAGTTACAGCATCTCTGCACGGTGTAGCTGGGGAGGCCAGGAGTCTCATGCAATTTAAAACACTCCCTACATCTTTCTGGACACCTTCTCCATGTGTCATTGTACCCATTAGCTATTCCAACAGAGTCGAGGAATGGGAGGAGGCTACAGGTTGGCACATTCCTGCAGGATAGAACATTACTGGGTAGTCTTGTTCCCCATTCTAAAGGCCTTGAACTCTAGCCGAGATGCTGGGGATCCTGCCTGAGTAAAGTCAGTCTTAGCCCTAGGTACGAGGATTCCTAATGGCTGGTATGTGTCTTAACATTTTTTAATTACATGACTAGTACTTAACTGTATTATTCTCGTAAAAAGAAAATTAAAGCAATTCACATAACCAAAATCCTATTCATGCATTATTTCTAAACTTCTCCTCATCCAAAGAAATAACTGTAGTTACCATTTGAGTAAGATTTGCCAGAACCGTTTAATGCATATCTATCTTATCCACATATATGAATGCATAAAAATATAGGTTTTTGTGTGTATGTGCGTGAGCTTCCTTCCTTCTTTCTTTGACTTTTTTCTTCACTTAAAAAAATATATTTATTCATGTAGGTAGGTATGTACTTGTTTATTTACATAAATGTTATCTTGGCGTAGGCATGGCCCTGCAACTCGCCGGTGAGTGTGTCAGCTCGGGGTCCCCTGGGAAGCAGACACTGAGAGCGGTCAGGAGTGTAAGAGGATAACTGGGAAGGGGTGGTGATGTCTATGAAAGATAAAAGGGGGAGGGAACAGGCTTGGGCAGGGAGAGCACAGAGCAATGTGAATCTGACGGAGACCGGGCCAGTGCGCTGGGGAGCTCAGAACTGAGGCTGGTGCTTAGAGGAGCCCCTCACTGGGCAGAGGTGTCTAGGCCTTCAAACTCACTGTGCTTGGTCATTGGCTGGGGGATGTCCAGAAAAAAAGCATGGCCTTACCTCAAATGCTGCAGCGAGTCCCCTGAGCTCTGCAGCTGGAGGCTGTCAGCTCATAGTCCTCGTAGGCAGATGGCACGTCGCCTCTTGAAGGGAGATCCCAGTGACGCAGCTTCGAGGCTGCCCCTTGACCTCGGAATCTCTTCGTATGGTGTACGTACGATTTTTGTTGGAGAGTGTTCCCCAGTACGTGTCAATTACAACTGACTTAGCCATTCCCCTCCTGATGGACACTTAGGTTGGTCCCCTCTTTGCTATAATGAACAATATGGCAATCATCATCCTTGAACAGGACTCCGCCCACAGCAAAAACCGATGAGGGCTTCTCTGGGGGAAAATATGGAGAAGAGCAATTTCAGGCTCTAAGGATGCCCATAATTAATTCTCAGATTCAGGCAAGTTGCCTGCTCAAGGGGTCCTAGACAGTGATCCTTCCCCCCGCAGGATGAGTAAGCCTGTATGTCCCACACCACTGCAAGATCTGGGTTCGATGCTGAAGTTTCACCTTTGAGGTCAGCCTCACTGTTTTGGGCCTCTGATTCTGCTTGTCCAGGCTTTGGCTCCTGACAAATGCTGCATCCTCGGGAGATCTCTTCACCTAAACCTTTGTCCTGTGTTTGCCTGGCTGGCTGATCCTTGGCCATCTGAAGTGACAAATATAGGAGTTATGATTACGGACTCGGGAAACAACTGATGAGCTTCAAACTTGTCTGCCAGTCACGAACGATGATGCCGGACAGGTTACACAACCTCTCTTTGCAACTTAGTTTCCCCATCTGCATAACGAGGATCATAATGGTTGGGACCTACCTCCCAGAGCTGTTGAGATGAAGTGAGTTAACACATGGGGAGTGCTCAGTACGCCTGGCGCATAGTAAAGCCAACTCAATAAACATTATCTGACCACTGGGCTTGGCTCTTGGCCCCCTGACAATCATAACGCCAGTTTTCCAGTGCCGATTCTTATTTCCCAAGTGTTCTACTCTTACACGTAGACTCCCCAAGAAGCAGACTCACTTCAGTTTTGGTTGGGGAAGCATGGTCACACCACTGAACCCCGTGGCTGGGCTCCCCCCAGCATGGTGTCTCTTTCTTTTGACACCAGCTCTCCTGCTCAGCCCCTGTTCCTGTTCCAACCCCCTAGATGTTGTCCCTGTCCTGTCCTGGAGTGCGACATAGTGGGATGAATGCAGGATTCTCAGCCCTTTTTTCGTCTGATCTTAGTTTGTGTGGAGTATTTTGATTCCAAAATCCAGCAAAGTCTCAATAATTCAAACCCTGATGCTATATACAACCTGTGAACCTTAGTTTCTTCATCCATAACATGCCGTTGGTGATGTGACCTACCTCACTGGGCCATTGTGGAGATTAAAGGCGATAACGTGAGCGAAGAACTTAGAGTCGTGCTCAGCAAATGGGACGAACACTAGCATTGCCCCAGAAACGAACATTCCTCAAGCCCAGTCACTCGCCCCTCTGGGCTGATGGAGGATCTGGCACGTCCACGCTTACTATAATTAGATTGGGCTTGCGTTTGGTTGAATTAGGTGTACGATAATGGGGCCTGGTATAAAAAGATGGTATTTTAGTTATTTTGAAGAATCTTTTTATTTTAGGAAGACAAATCAAAATGATTACAGGGGTGGTCAAGCAAAGAAGCAGGACCATCGCCAGCTGCAATACCGTTCCTTTTAACCAATGGTCCATCATTGTGATGTCTACACAGGTAAGAGCATCCTGTTCTTCACGCTGCAAGGATACCTCACACAGAGAAACATGAGTGTTTTCATCTAACGGGCACGACACAGCTACCGTCCACCATCACCTTTCAGGATCTTGGGCCCAGTGTCGTCAAATTCAATTTTCGAAAAACAACATAGAAATTGGAGTTTTTATGTGAAACCTCTGCATTTTATAACTTAAGCCACTAATCCAAGTGAACCTAGCCAGCCAATTTATACTTCTGCTTTAGAGTATCATCTCTGCACAGCTCGTCCATAACTGGCTGAGTCACCTGAAAGCCGATGGAGTCTTTCCCTCTAAGGCATGTGGTCGCTTGATTGGTTGGTAGCATTTCAGTGGTGGTTACAGACCCTTTGGAGTTTTGGTGGCCTGCATGAAACAGTTTCTTCTTTTGGTTCCCCAGTTTTATTTCTCCTGGGGTCCCATATGGCTTCTGTTAATTATAGCCTTCCTTACCCCCACCTTCTCCCACAAGGGCAGGTGATCAGGTGGGCTGCCTGGCACAGTATTTGTTGAATGATTGCAAAGTTAGGAACCCAGAGACTTCTCTTCTCCAGAAACTCTTTCGGTTTGTGTGTCTCTCCCCTGGAACGAAATTAAGGAGATTTTTCAGCAACCTGTTGAACCAGATGGAGAGCAAGTCTTCTCTGAGATCACAAATCTCCGTTAGATCCTTTTCTATGTATTCGGGGGTTGTATTTTTTTATTTCCAAGGGTTTTATTTACCAGCTGCCAAAGCTTTCTTCTTTCTGGTTCTGTCCCTTCTTAATGGCTGAGCACATCTCATTGTTACACACTGACACGTGCAGTGTGTTTCACGCATACGTATTCTTAAGACCTTCCACAGAATTCCGTGAGCATAGCCAGAGCTGTCGAGGGCCCAGCATCTCCAGCTTGGTGGGGTTGCACAGGGGGCTGGAGAGGGGAAGTGCATCAAGGGGCTGCTTGGTAAGACGGTTGCTATCCTCGTGTAGAGTGTAAGACTTCTCCCAAGGGTACCACACTTAGTTATCATCTGGATTCACTCTGCCCTCGCTACACATGCAGGAGACAAAGAGCTATCGTGGAATGGTTTTCGAACTTCTATTAAGCAGAGGAAGACCCTCCTTAAATGACCTTGTAGATGGCAGGTCAGTGTGCAAAAGGAAGGAGGAGGAGTGACTTTATTCTTAGAGATCCTGGTATGCTTGACCCTCCTCCCAATTGAGGTAGCCCCTTAGAAGTCTGCAGACTCTGAGATTCCAAAGGAAATCGACCTCTAAGTCCAGAGTGTTTCTGTTGATCATTCCTTCGTCTTCACAGATGTTAGTAACCAGAGTGAACACTGTCCTCGGCCCAGATACACACAGGTCCCTTCTACCTCGTCTGTGTGTCTTTCCCTGGCTTCAGTGAATTTTTGCTTCCCTTAGCTACTAACTTCTGCTCTTCACCAAAAGAATGCCCTCCAGCTCCTGGGGCTCATTTGCTTCTGAAAGGTTGGTACTGCCAGGAAGTTTGCATCCCCAAGGACGACTAATGACCAGTGACTGTCAAAGAATAAGAGAAGTTTCCCCCCTCCCCCGTGCCCGAGGGTCATGTGACAGACACTGCAGAACTTCCCTGAAGGACCCAGCTGAAGCTGTCCTTGGAGGGGCTTCTCCTGAAATCACAGTCTTGCTTGATTTTCTCCCTTGTCTCTGTTTCCCTCCCTCCCACACCAGCCTCACCTGTGACCACGTCCTTAATAAGTTACCTATATCTGAATCCTCATCTCAGGTTCTCCATCCTGAACATCTCTCCCGTAGGCCTCTGCGCTCTCTCAGGGGAATCAGCTCCTTTCTCTGGCTAGTCTTCAGTCAGCATCTTTACAGGTACAATGGGGCTCATCCATCAATGGCCGTTGGGGATCCAGGCAACTGTCTGCTTGGGCCTGCAGCCATTTTTCTCTTCTGCGTGTCGGTTTATTTCAGGAAAGTACAACTCGCCAGCCAGTGTTTGACTTATCGGGGACTTTGTTGCCTTGGAAACGTGGAGCCAGGAGACAGAGGAGCCCAAGTTGAAGCGAGGTGCTGTCTGGGGATCCATTTTTGAGGTAGAAGGAGAGGCTTCTGCCAGAACAGGGCTCTCGCAGCCCCTTCCCCTTTCCCGTGGCCACTGCCCGCCTCCCAATGTGACGCTGAGCGGAAGCTTGGGGATGTGATTTTCAAGCCTTTGATGAATACTTTCCTAGACAAATGCAGATTAAGGCCCATACACTTTCCCATCTCCACTGCTCCAAGGAGCACAAATGAAAAATGGCGTCTCCACCAAGCTCTGCTTCTCTTGCCTTTTACGGGGTGAATGTCTCATGTGCACATGTCACATGTCTGGTCCCGGCGATGAGGCAGATGAGGTGAGGGACGTGAAGGAGACATTACCTTTAGGTACCAAAGGCCTTTCTTGATATCCCGCCCCCAAGACCAGTTTAGGGCCTCTCCAGCGTTCTCCCACAGCCTTCGTCTGCTTCCTTTCACTCACCATTTTGTAATTGTCTTTTGCTTGTCTAGTTAATGAGATTGAATGAAAAGCTCTAGGTCTAAAGGGTTTGAAGCCAACGAATAATAATATTTAAAAGCAAATCATGGTGCCTTAATCAAGTGGTGAATTTGTACTTGCTGGCTTTGCCCACTTGGCAACAAAAGAACAGCCCCAGGGTGAACATCAGAATGTAATTTGCAGATGGGAGAAAATAGGTCACTTTTCATATGCAGAGACTGTATTTTTTTAAATAAAAAAAAAGCCAGGGCATAAGGTCTCATAAGTAATTACTGGAGCTTTGGGAGAGAATGGTTGTAAATTTGGAATGGGTAGCCCTGTCCCTGAGCAAATCATGCCTAAGCCAATAGCCCGCTAGCTCTCCTGCCCCAGCCTGGTCCCACCTCCACACTCCACAGGGCAGTGGAGACAGGCTCACTTCCTCTTCCTGCCATCACCCTAGGCCTTCCCGGCGAATGTTCTGACACCGCACAGCTCTTTGACTTGTTTGGTTCTCATGACCATTCCCTCTACTCTTCCATGCAGGCGGATTTGGTCATCTTGGACTTGCTGGACCCTCCCTATCTCCCTTTCTGAGCTCGGCCCCTCATCCATCCAGGGTTCCTGACCCCTGACTTCGACCACGGTCGCTCTCTGCCTGCACCCGCTCTCCTTTTCACGAGTGCTCTCTTGTCTCCCTTTGTCTCGGAGGGTGTCACGTCATCCTTTCTTTAGCCAGCCTCCTCGCGACCCTGCCCCAGGCCGCCTCACCACTCTCCAAACCTCGTCTAACCTCTTTGGGCCTGTCTAAGTCTGTCGAAGAGAAACAGAGCCAGACTGTGGTTAAAGTGGTAAAAACAGATTTCATTCAGGAACTATTGCAACAGGAGAAAGTGGCCTCGGTGTAGAACTGGGCTCAATTCTGAATAGAGTAAGTCCAAGTAGGGATTTACAGCTGAGGAGCAGATTGGGAGGGTCAGTGGATGGAAAATTACTCTGGGAGAGATCAAGGGCAGGGAGCTTTCTTGCCAAACTGACCTAGCAGGATTCTTGCTGAAGGTAGGCTGGGGTGATCAGGTATCACCAGGGGGGAATGGTGTGGGATGAGGCCCTCAATCAGATATTGATGATGATCAGATATCAAGAGCATGGAAATTCTTTCTAGCGGGCTTGGCTTCTTAGCAGGTTTCTTGCTAAAACCGGCCTATGCAGACTCAGAGAGGGTGGAGGCCAAGGGTCAAGGCCTAGCTGAGATGAGGGCTTAGAGGAGCCTGGCTAGAGTTTGGTCAAGCCCGTGAGTGCTACCAGGGGCAATCGCACACCTCTCCCACCTGTGCCGCCAATACCAGTCAGCATCTCTGTTACACCCCAGGCCCATCTGCCTTTCCGTTACAGCTGTTCCAAACCTACTCTCAAGGCTTGGATAAACTTAACACAGAAGCAAAGAGCTCCCCGGCACGAATTCCTCCACTCCCTGCCCCATTTGCTGCAAACCCCTCTGTACCTTGTCTCCCTCTTCCCCCTCATTTATGGCCTTTCTTCTGTTTCCTGTCTAGGGAAATCAGGTCTAAGAGTCGACACCGCTTCTTCCAGGAAGTCTTCCTTGGATCCTCCTGTCCCCACTGACAAAGACTAGGTCGGGGCTCCCCCTGTGGGTTTTCACCCAGCCCTGATTTTCACTCCATCGTTCCACACTGCGGTGGTCGAGTAACTCGCTGTCGGTCTCCTCTTCGAGGCTGTGAGCTCCCCGAGGGCCGAAGCAGTGTTTTTCTTGTTCTCTTCTGCATTCCCAAGGTTTGGTGGCGCGCCTGACACACAGTAAGTGCTCGATGCATGTGGTCGGGTGAACGAATCCCTTTTTCTACGCGAATCAGCACACTCGCCTACACTCTGGATTTCTGTTCTTCCTGCCTCCTTATGCCATGAGTTCATCAATCGTTCCACCTCTGCGTTGTGTCCTCGACCTGCCTTCTCGTGTCCTCAACTTTGCATTCAAGTCTTATTATCGTCATTATTAATAATATCATTATAGTGACTATTTATTGGATGCTCACTATGTTCCAGGTACTTCGCCAAACACCTAAATACATGCTCCAGTTTAATCCTTATAATAGCCCTAGGAGGGTGGTATTGCTATCCTCCACGTTTCTTATATTTAAATGTAAATGCAGTCTCCTTTATTTAAAGCGAAGTCCTTCCTAGGTGCCAGCGTCCCCCGCTCCCTAATGCCATGAGGTTCCTTCATTCCGTTCACACCGCATCTCTAAAGCGCCATCTCTACCTCCTGACCTCTCTCTCACACCCATGTTGCTGGAATCGAGCCCTACCTGACTGGAAAAGCTCCCGCTGACATCACAGGGCGACCTCGTGGGGCTAACAACAGTGACTGCTTTCAGGCCTTATCTTCCCAGTTTTTCAGAGGCAGATGACACCGATGGCCACTCCCTCCCTGTGACTCTCCAGCTCGCATTTCCTCTGGCTGCGAATGCGTGTTTTGCAGTTCACAACTCTCTTCTTTCTTGTTTTGCGTCTTCTCGCCAACATTCTCTGCTCCGGCTCAACTGAAAACCCCTCTTGGCGGCCCGGGGGTCTTTCTCCTGCCCCAGAACCACATGGCCAAGGCCTCCGCTTCCCCTTGATAGTTCTTCCGCAGGGGCCGAGCTCTGTGTGCCGATGGGACTTACCACGTCCTGGCTCCGTCCACACTCGTCCCCCTAGCACCCGCTGCCCATCTGGTGTCCCTCCTCCCGTGACACTCGTATCTGCCCTCCCGCCCAAGTGAAAACGTCATCGAAAATTTCGACTCTTTCCTTTCTCTTTTCTTTACATCTAATCCAGCCACCAAGTCGCCTTTATCGTTTATGCCAGGCTTCTCTCATGTCTGCTTTTCTTCCCTCTGATCTCCACGGAGATTGGCCTAGAAATGCTGAGCCGGGTGCCCCTGAGACTGCCAAGCTCTCCCTCACCTCCGAATCTTTCTTTAAACTTTTTTTTTTAACTATATATATATATATATTCAGAGTGTATAGCTTGATGATGTGATGTATACATTGTGACATAACCATCACGGTCAAGGTAATGAACACATTCATTACCTCACAGTTACTATTTGTGCATGTGTGTGTGTGTGTGTGTGTGTGACGAGAGCACTTGGAATCTATTCTCTTAGCAAATTGCAAGTATTACAGACAGCACTGTTACCTCCGGTCACCATGGTTTACGTTAGATCTCCAGACTTACTCATCTTGCACAACTGGAACTTTGTACCTCTCCACTCGAACATGTCGCAACCTCCACGCCCCGCCCCGTTCACAGGCCCTAGTAATCACGGTTCTACTCTCCGGGTCTATGAGTTTGACTGTTTTATATTCCATGTATGATCGAGATGATACAGTATTTCATTTTCTGTGTCTGGCTTATTTCACTTAGCACAATGTCCCCCAGGCCATCTATGTCGTTACAAGTGGCAGGATTTCCTTATTTTTTAAGGCCGACTAATATTCCATTACGTGTATACGCCACAATTTCTTTATCCATTCATTCATCAGTGGATATTTTGGTTGTTTCCATGTCTTGGCTATTGTAAGTCATGCCACAATGAACATCTGAGATCCCGATTTCAGTTCCTTTGGATGTACACTCAGCAGTGTAACTGCTGGATTACGTGGCAGTTCTGTTACGGATTTTTTGAGGAACCTCCATCCTGCCCTCCATAACGATCGGAACAGTTCACGTTCTCACTGACAGCGTACAGGGTTCTCCTTTCTCCACATCTTCACCGACTCTTCTCTTGTCTTTTAACGTACTCGTTAGCCATCCTAACGGGGTGTGGTTTGGATTTGCGTTTCTGTGATGGTTAGTGATGTTGAGCACCTTTTCGTATATCCGTTCACCTTTCATCTTTGAAAAAAAAAATGTCTGTTCAAGTTCTTTACCCATTTTTTAATCAGGTTATTTGCAGGGGTTTTTTTGTTTGTTTGTTTTTGTTTTTGTTTTTGCTATTGAGCGGTATGAGTTCCTTACCAGATGTACTGTTTACAAATACGTTTTCCCATTCCATAGGTTGCCTTTTCGCCCCTCAATCTTTAGCCCTGTTCCCTCTCTCCTGCTTAGTGACTGGCCCCACTCCTCTTTGGCTCCCATTTTGGGCATTCTTCATTATCATTACAGAAGTTCCTTCGGCGTATCACAGATTCTAGACATGAGCATCCAGAGGATGTGGATTTTTCCTTTTTTATTTTTGTAACACCACTGCCAGTATAGGGATTCTCATGGATAGAATGTAATTTTTAAAAAATGTTTGTTTTTTTTTCGCTCCGTGCCCATCATTGAATGATGATCAGCTCTTAGAATCAGAAGCAAATTATATAATTCCAAAACCCAATTATAAGTAACACCTTGGGCTTTGTACCAGCAAAGGGCCTTCTTGGTGCCCCTTTTCTGCTGCCTCCTTTCTGAGGAGGGGCTCAGGCATGATGGGAAGTCAGGTGGATGGCATCGGGGGAGAAGAAAGGGCTGAGGTGATACGCCTGACGAGCATATTGGTATTTTGCCCCACCGGGTATCTTAAAACCTGAAGGTCTTTGAATTTAGCTGAGAAGTTGAGGCCACCAGCTATGTAGGTAGGCCTGAATGTTAATATCTAGTATTTACAGGCAGCCTTTTTTCTTGAAAGCTCGGGGTTTTGGCTTCCCCGCCCCCACCATTTCCTTCAAAGAATCCCTGATGCTATAAGTTCCCTAGGAAGGAGAATCCTGATCACAGCGCATGCGAATAACCGAATGCAACTCCCACACCAGCCAGGCATGCTGCGATGCCGGCACCCGGGCTGGAACGCAAGCCGTTTTCCGATTCATCCATGCCTTCCTGGTTTCCCAAAGGGACGGAATTCCAGAGGGTCGTTGGGGTCTAGGTGTAGAGATTCGCACACAAATCCAGTCTGTGCTGTAGGGAATCTACCTAAGGAATGTCTTCAGGGACACTCAGGAAGCCTGTGTCGCTCTGGACAAGAGTCTTCCCCTTTCGGGGGTGTTCACTTCATTGGTGGAAAAGGCAAAAAAAGGGAGTTGGACTGGATGACTCTGAGGAACTAAGATGCTGGGATCCACGGTACGTGGGACCACCTCTGAGAACCTCAAGCTTATCTCGGGACAATTAGCAGAAAGGTAACTTTGCAGGGGGAAGTTCCTCCTTTCTTTTCACTTGAGAATTTCATGCCCAAGATCCCCCTGGTAACCATCTTGTGCAAGAACAACCACCGTATGAACGTGCCCAGAATGAAAGGCAGGTATGTCCCAGTCGCCCCTATTACCTAGTTGACAGTGTGCCCCTCCTGCAAAGTAGGACCACCTGAATGATTTGAACTGTCTGCAGGATCATGAAAGAGTCCAGCCGAGACCAGAATAACCACGCAGTCAGTCCAGCATAGCCTAAATGAATGACCCTCACAATCATGAGCTGAATAAATGGCTGTTGTTTTAAACCGCTAGGTGTGGGGATAGCTTGCTTGCTTTGTAGCAAAAGTGGGCCGGTAGTATATCTGCCCCTGATCTTCATGTCACAGCTCGGCAGACAAGGAGGTCGCAGTGGTAGATAAAAGCACAAAACAACAGGAATGGAGCCAGGTCTCCGGCTCAGAGGTCACCCAGCTCAGGGACTGAAGAAGGAACAGAGGAGAGGACAGGTGTGACTGCTGAATTCAGAGTTGAGTCGAGCCAACAGGTGTTGATGTGCCTGCAAAGCCCCAGACCCAACCCTGTTCCTTTTGGGGGCTGATAAGGCAGCTTCTTTAGTCCGATTCTAGTCAAGACGACAAATTGGGTTTTGTTTTTCAGTCAGAAAAGAACTTAACATTTTATAAGACAGCTGCTGAGTCTTACCACAGGAGGGCTTAACTTGTGGAGTTTAGAGGCCACGTGGAGACAATGACAGAGAGAAGAAAAGTGTCTCTGAAGAGGACCTACTCGGAGTTGCCAATGCCTTCTAGCTTTGAAGGGCACCACATGAAACGTCATTTGCTCTGGCCCAGCCAGGGGACAGAAGGCTAAACGTAAACAGCTGTTTGCTTTGTAACCATCTGGTCTGGAAGGTTCCATGACAAGGGTGAGTTATGGGCTTTTAGAGGTGGAAAGGGTCTTAAAGGTTGTCTTGTGAGAAATTCGTCCTCCACTTGAATGCTTCATTTCATTTTTATGGTTATTGTTTTTATGATACAAATAATACCTGAATATATATATGCTCCTTTTAAAATAGTCATGAGACAGCAACTTTCCCTCTTCAGGCCATGACGCCTTCTCCCACCCTTGCGAAGGCTGTCAGCAGCCTCCCACCCCCACTCTGCCTACTGACATTCTTAACAAAAATGAACGCACATTCACAGACCTACTTTTCCACTGCTACATTATGGGATCATACTAAACACAATGTTTTTCAATTTGATTTTCTCATGGGCGAGTCTGTTCTGGAGGTCTTTTGATGTTAGTCGATAGAGGTCAAATTCATTTTTTGAAAGGCTGCACAGTATTTTGTTATATGGATATCCATGCTCTATTAACTGCTGCATTATTGATGGGAAATGTAGATTGCCTCCACTTCTTGGGCTGCTATAAAACTCCAAGCAAGAAACACTGTTGTGCACAACTGTTTGAGCACATCCGAGTGCTTCTTTAGGGAAGATTCCTAGAAGTGGAATTGCTAGAGCAGTGGGCATATGTATTTGAAGGTTGAGCATAACTTGCTTAAAAACCGTCTCGGCTAGTTACCTCTTTTTATTTTTTCCTTGAACAAATAGGACACATCGATATTGTTCTATGCAGGTTTTACCTCTTCTTTAATCAATTTTTTAAAATTATTTTCTTCCCCAGGAAATCATCCGCTGTATTCAAATTTGTACATTTGCTGGTAATTATGTTTTATATAATGATCTGTTTTAATTTATAAAATCTCTTTATTGGATTCATGTTCCTTTTTTGTCATTAATATTGTTTTTTCTTCTATATCTTTTCTTGATCAGATTTGCCAGATGTCTATCTGTTGGTCTTTTCAAAAAGCGAGTTTGAGATTTATTATTATTTATTTTGTTATCTAGCCTTTAAATTTCTGCTTTCATCATTATTAAATTTCCCTACTTCTTCAGAACTATTCTGTAGAGCTTTTATATAATTTTCTGAGCAATGTGTTAGTTCATTTATTTTCAAGAGTTTTAGTTTTCTAATATATGCATTTAGAGTTAAAACTTTTCCATTGAGAATGGCTTTTGATGTATGGCATTCTCATTTTTATTCACTTTTAAATAGTCATAATGTCCACTTTAATCTTTTCTTTTATCCAAATATTATATTTAAACCTATTTTAATATTCCTAAGCAAGTACATTCTTCTTGACTATCCTTCTGATGCTGATTTCTGATTTTATGGCATTATGATCAGAGACGCAGTCTGTATGATACCTGCTTCAGGGAAACTTCTGTTTTTTGAGATTTTATTTGTGTGTACATGGTGTGTGTGTGTGTGTGTGTGTGTGTGTGTGTGTGGCCTAATTTATGGTACACTGTTCGGAAATTTCCTGAGAGTTTGGAAAGAATACTCTCTCTCTCTCTCTCTCTCTCTCTCTCTCTCTCTCTCTCTCTCTCATTGGATTTATTATTACAACATTGAAATTCTCCATGTCTTTCAAGTTTTGCTCATTTAATTTAGAAAAAAGAAAGACTTGTCTTTCATCAGTAAGTGTGGTATTAGCTGTAGGTTTTTCATAGATGCTCTTCATCAAGTTGAAGAATTTCCCCCTCTATCTCCAGTTTACTGAGAGTTTTGTCATTCATGGGTGCTGGATTTTGTCAAACGTATTTCTGCATTGATCTTTCTAGGAACTTTTCCGCAGAGTCTACGCTGTCTAATTTGCTGGCAGAAAAATGTTCGTAGCATTCCCTTATATTTCCTGTTATGGTTTAACAGCATCCTGGGCATGGAATTTTTTGTCCTCTGCTCCAAATAATGCAAACCTCTTTCAGCAGGAGGAGGGCTGCCAGTCTGCTGGCCTGCCCCATGGGGATAGACCCTCTGTGTAGCAGAGCAGGGGCTGGGGGTAATGATAACTGCACCAAACTAAAATGCCACGGACTCCCATTGTTTTTATAAGCACTTCCAATTTGTTGGATGCTTTGATCAGTCTCCAGAATCTTTAAATGGTTGTTTATTACAGTTTTGTCCAGTTCGATGGTTTCTTTTTGGTAAAGAACTTTCTAAGCTCGTCCCTCAGCTATTTCAGGAGTCGTATCTTCTCATCTTCACCGTTTTCATTTATTACAATTACTTATGTGAATACAAACTTATTCCTGCCATCTTATTTTAGTTTTTTTTTTCTCAAAAAAATTTTTAAATATAGTTGGCCTACACTATTACGTTAGTTTCAGGCATACAACATAGTCAGTCATTCAGCATCGGTATACCTTCTGATGTGATCATCATGGTAAGTCTAGTAGCCAATAGTCGCCACACAAAATTTTTACAATATGATCGACTATCTTCTCCATTCTATACACTGCACCGCATGGTTTATTTATTTTATAACTGGAATTTGAAGTTCTTATTCCCTTTAGCCATTTTCATGTTCCTAAACCCCTTCCCCTTTGGCAACCAGCAGTTTGATCTCTGCATCTTTTAATTGTTGAATTAATATAGACAATATACGGCAAAAAATTCTTTGAAAATAAATGGAATTTTCTCGTTTATTAAATTTATTGGGATGATATTAGTTACTAAAATTATATGTTTCAAGTGTACTATTCAGTAAGACGTCATATATATTGCACTGCGTTATATTTATCATATTTGTGTTCCCTTTCTCCCCATTCTACTTTTTTAATTGATTACATGTTCTTTGAACCTTTGAACCTTTTCCTTCTTAATGATTTGAGAATTTGTATACTATTTCTCTTCTTCTAGTAGTTACCTTTAATTTTTAAGTAAGTACATTTCAACATATTTTTCTATTCATATTTAAAATCCAAAGAGTTTCTGTCCTCTCTTCAGATAAGGACATCTCCCTCCCACCCCACCGCAATAACCTCGCATGTCAAAATCGTTTGGCGTTTTATCTTTAATTTTAATTCTTATGCTTTTAATAAGTAATTAATGCCCCTTTAGAGAGCAGTGCGTTTGCTGATTTCTTTGTCATCATTCTCTTTCCAGCCACCCACTCACATTTTAGTCTTGACTTTATCATCCAAAATAAATTCATTGTGATCTAATTTCGCCTCTGTTTTAAATGTCCAACCGCCTGACTGTCACTGCCTTCCTGTCATGCCCCTGGTTCTCTCACGGCAGGACAGATAGGCTTTACCGAAACTCCCAGCCTTTCGATTTTATCTTTTATCATCCTCCTCCGCTGCCTGTTTCCCTCTCTATCCGCTTTACGCAGACAGCGCAGTATAACCATTTCCTTATAAACACCCTACGCTCCGCTCTCCCTCCGTAATTACTCCTGCAAAAACAACCTGATGAGATCCAGTTTTCTGGTTACCCTGAGTTTGTACCCGAGAAGCTGAGTATTACTGGAGAAAATTATATTAAATCACTTCAGATTGATGACCTTAGATCGGATAGGGTCCCTTGATCTTCCGGATACTCCTGCTACTCTTCCCCCAAACATGGACTTTTCTCCCCTTACAAACAGCTGTTTTACTTCTTCCTTTCTTTCTTCTTCAAGCCTCCAATAGCCCCTCACTTTTTAATTTCAGCTCGGGCCTCAATTCTCACTTCACAGAGAAAAATAATTTAATTAAATGAGAATAACCTTCTAGCCTGCCATTTTGCCTGCATGGGCACCCCACTGTTATAATGGAAGACTTGTGTCCCGTCTAAACTCTACATTTTACCCCATACGCAGTCCCTTCTCAATTCAAGGATTTCCCTACCGCAATCACCCCCTTTCTCTCCTACATTGACACGTTCTCCCTTTCAACTAGATCATCTCATACCTCTGTAGATACCTCGACATCTCCCACCTTAAATAAAACCCTCTTGACCTAGCTGCCATCCCCTTCCAGCTTTCCCGTTTCTTTGTTCCCAGTCATAGTAAAAGTCACTGAAATTCTGTGATAGAAACAAATCTTTTAGAACATCTCACCTCCCATTTCACCTCAGTCTCTCCAGCCACACTTCTCATCAGTCCACAGACAGGGCAGGGCTTTGACGAAGGTTGCCTTTGACCTACATCTTGCCAAAGCCGAAGGTCAATTTTCTGTCTTTATCTGACCTTTCAGTGGAATTCGATCCACTCCACCACTCCCTTCTTCTTTGAAGTGCTACTTCATCGGATCCTGAGATAACATGCCCTCCTTGTTTTCCTCCGGTCCCACAGCCCACACTTTCTCAGTCTCCTGAGTCGGTGGTTACTTCTGTTGCAGATCTCTAACTGCTGGAATGCCAAGGCTCTTTCTTTGGCCCTCTTCTCTATCCAGACTCTATTGATGGTCTCCTCCAGTCTCACGTATGTAAATAAAATATATGTGTTGATGACTCTCAAATTTTAATTAATCCACAGACCAGATCTTCCTCTGAGTTTTAGACTTATACATTCAACCATCTGCTCAACATCTCCACTTGCTTGTCTATCTATCAGGCATCTCAAACTTCACATGTCCGAAAAGAACTATTAGTTACCTCCCCATCTTTCATCCTAACCCCAACTGTCCCCTCTCAGTCATTCCCACACGCTACATGTCACCACCCTCCATGTAGTTTATCGTGCCAAAAACTTGGTTACTTTTAATTCTTCTCGTTCTCTCACACTTCACATGCAAGTCCTGTCAGGTCCTTAACCTCAAACCCATATCTCAACTCTGTCCACTTTTTAACTACGCTATCCTCATTTCAGTCCAATTTACCTTCATTTCTCCCCTAACATCTTTTATAACCTCCTTAGTTATCTTACTATCTGCGTTCTTGCCTCCATAATAGTCATAATAAAGCACGCACTGTGAAACATTTCAGACTCACAGAAAAGTACAAAAATAGCATAACAAGCTTTCATATATCCATGATCCAACATAAGAAATAAAATATTATTGGCATAGTTGAAGTCTTTATGAGAACATCTCGATTGCCTCTCTCTGTGCTCTAGAGGTTAATACCTTCTTTACTTCAGTAATTATTGTTTCCACACATGTCTTTCTGTCTTTACACACACACACACACACACACACACAAACACATCCCTAAGCAATATGTAGTTTTTCTTTTTCATCCGTTGGCTCTTCCCCATTCTTTGGCTTGATTTTTCCCCCCCCCCCCCTTAGGAATGCCTGTGACATTCCTGAGTGGTTGTGATTCCTTTTCCTCTGACCTCAAGATGTCTAGATCCAAATTTGGGCAATTTGCATAAAGGCCGTCAATTGCATAAGGCCTGCCGCCTCTCACTGTGTGCACTGACCCACTCTCTGGCTACTTCTGATTTTTTCTTTTATCCCCACTTATCACTGACATTATTTGAAGTTATGCACATTTTTATGTAAGTTACTGCAACATTTTTCTTATGATAGGGCAAGGCTGAGGTCAATAAATAAGAAAATATATTTGACATCTCCCAGAAGAAAGAGAAGAGTTTGATACAGACCCCTTGCATGGTTGTGGCAACTAGCCTTCTTCTTTTCTTTTTTCCTTTTTTTTCTTTTTTCTTTTACTTTTTGCATTCAGGATTCTGTGCTGCAACAACTGTCCAGGTCACCATGTACTGTCACAGAAGCTAATCTGATGCTTTCATAATATTTCAGGAATAACTTACATTATTCAAAATTATACTGTGAAGGACCATGAACCATAAACCAGCTGCTCAAACACCTCATCATACAAAGTCATCATAATGCTATCCCAAGTCTCCATTTGCTTTGAAATAGAGGTAGAATAAGGATGTAGAAAGTTCTTCTCAGAATTCATATTTATGATATAATATAATATATCATATATTATGATATAATATATGATATAATATATTCTTGCAGTCCTATCTGGAAAGCAATGTTTCATAACATGCATGAATACTTGTGAATATATTATAGCATAAATATAATATATTCATGATATCATATAATATATATGATACAATATATTTATGATATAATATATTTATGATATATGTATTATATGATAACAGATTTAAGATCACCTCCATTAACCCTTCTGTTTCTTTGGAATAATCCTAGCATTGGTTTTCAAGGAGAGATGGGTACCATGGTAGGTTGTGCCAGAAGGTGAGTCTGACTGGAAATATGGAATTGTCTTCAGACATGAAAGCGGCCAAATGGAGGAGGACTGGATTTTTCCTGTGTGGGCCAAAGAGGGGTCAGAGGGTTTCTTCTGCGTGAACCAGTTCAAAGGGTTTGGTTCAGTAACAGAAAAAAACTTTTTAATGGTCAAATCTGGCCAAATTTAGTCCAGTGGAATGGCTTGAGTCACTCGTTGTTATTTTAAGTCTTGAAATGAAAGAAAATGAGAATGGTGAATGAGGTCAGCTGTGTCCTCTGGATGGTAAAAAATGAAGTTTCCATCAGCTGTAAATAAAAAGACTAGCCTTTACTAAAAAGTTTGGATATTCCTATTATACATCCCTTCATTGAAGGTGACAAATTCCGAAAGTGCTTAAGAACTTCACGAAGACATTGTAATAATGTGGCCATTTGGGGAAGGGCATGCGGCTTCTCAGAAAGTCTTATCATCATCATTTATTCTGTTTGGATTTTTCTGAGGTAACAGTTGAGAGGGACTCCTTTATGCTAATGAAGGGGGCTGTGAGCTGAGAACGTTTGAGGACCCCCGTTGGACCCTGCCATAGCTCTCTTGGGCTGCCAGTCCCCTACTCTGAGTGAATCAGTAAAAGGAATGAGCAAGGATTGCTGTGTCCTGGTGTCTGAAGTGTTAACCAGGGGTGGCGTGCCCAAACAGGGAATGCAAGTGAGTAGGCCCACGCATTTGCGATACTGGGTGAGTCACTGCTGATACGACCCATTCTGATTTTCATATTTATTGTTAAATGTGTGCCTTATCTTTCAAGAGTCTGGAATTCTCGCAGTCCTATTTGAAAGGCAATGTTTCATAACATGCATGAACACTCGTGCGTTTGAATTTCATATTCTAACTTGCCTTTCTCCCTTTGCACATGTCCAGTGGCCATGGCTTCCCATGGGTCAGTGATAGTCAAGGGTAGTGGGAAAATCCTGGAGGACCTCACCTCAGTATCACTGTGCATCTCTTGCCCTCCCCTGTGTCAGCCTGGGACACCTGTTCAGCTATCCTGGCGCCCACAACCAGGAGTATGATGGAGTTCGCACCTCACAGGGAACCTCTTGACTCTTATGGACGGAACCTGGCTTTCTCTCTCCTCCTCTAGTTTGCTTTTCCCAGCATTTGACTCCTATTTCTTAGAATCATTTTCCAAAATGCGCAGCTGGTCAAGCCCTGGTGCCAGGCTCTGCTTTGGAGAGTAAACTAGGCTAAGATAGGCACCTGACTAGTTTCACGTGGGGCAATTTGTTTGTTTGTTTGTTTGTTTACTGGGCTTCTGTTTCCTTTTTATTTGAAATGAGAGAATTTGGCTTGTTCATTCCTTCCAGTTTTAACTGTCTGTGAAAGAGAGGGAAATTGTCAAGAATTCAAGAAATCCCATCTTCCTCAATAATTCCTCAAATGATTTAACTACAATTCAGATAAGACTTCTAGTTTTAAATGTTTCCATTCCCCCTTGCGTGGATGTGACAATTCTGTTTTATGGCTTTTGTTATCTCCCTAGCCCTTCAAACCTTAAACTGAAGTAGAAAGAAAAAAGGCTTTTAGGGAGCTTAGCAAGGCCGATGGTCATGGGTCCACTCCCTTACTACTGGCCCACCTTCCACCATTACTGCTCCACCAGTGAAACTCAGAATGGGGTTTGGGCTCTATAAATGAGAGTGGCATTGCTGAGTTTAGTGGTCATGAGGGCAGGGACAGACATGATGTGCCATCAGCAAACACTGGTTTCGATCACATGGAACGATGAAGGAATGAAGACAGTCTAGCAGCTCTCCACTCAGAAATTTCCCCCTGAGGGGCCAGATCTAGGAGTATTGGACTGAACACATTTTAGGAGAGAGCAAGTTCTCATTCGGTTACAAACTTTATGGGAGTTTAAGGTTGAAACAAACTATTTAGTACTATTAAAGCATTTTTTATGATGCTTATCTGTTGGTAGTTCTTGGTTTGGGTAGCAGAAGTAGAGAAAAATGTGGATTGTGGCCAGATGATGGATTTTTTTTTGCGCTCAGGTGGTGGGGGACAGGCTCACGGTGCCAGGATGCTGGGAAGAACTTCTAGCTTCTGGGGAGTGTGGGTCTTGGGGTGATGACTTTCTGTACTAAGGCGTTTTTGAAGGCATTAGTAGGTAGAGATGCCACACACTAGAGGTTCCTGGGAGGTTCTTCGTCCGGATTTCCAAAGCCAGCCACTTCCCTCAGCCTAAGCCACCAATACCTCTCTGGCGAATGAGCTTCTGCTTGGTCTTCGTGTTCCCACTTCGTCTTTGTGCACCCTGCCATCCTTTCTGTGGTCAGCAACCAATGTGTTCTCTAAAATGTAAGTCATGTCATGTCTGCCACCACCGAGAATCCCCCTATGGGTTCCCGCTGCTTTGGAATGAACCACGAGGTCCTTCGTGACCAGCCCCTTGCTCTTCAGCTCTCCCATGCTCCAAACACGCCGCCCTTCACTTTCTTCCTGGAGCATTCGAAACACTTTTCCCCCGCCCGGGAGACTTCGCGTCTGTGATATGCTCTGTTTTGCACCCCGGTTTCCATGCCGCTGGTCCCTTCTTACTATTCAGGTGCCAAGTCAAATGTCACGTCTTCCTAAAGGTATTTCCTGAACCCCCAAAGTTCGTGCATCAAATCACCTCACTTAACTGTTTTCACAACCTCATCACTATCTGGGGGGGAAAAAATCTTAATTATTTATTGATTTGATCATTTTCTCTCCTCACCCAGTAGGATATGTACTGCAGGAGAGCAGGGGCCTCTGAGCTATGTTGACCACTGTGTCTTCTGTGATATGGATGGTCCTTGGGGCTTATTAGGTGCTCTACAAATATGGGTTGAATATGCTGACTTCCAAATGTCCTCAAGGGTCATCTGTTTTGTTCCAAGGGAACCAAAGTCCTACGAGAGAGAGAGAGAGAGAGAGAGAGAGAGAGAGAGAGAGAGAGAGAAAGAAAGAGAGAGAGAAAGAAATAAAAAGAGAGAAAGAGAGAGGATACCCCCACACCAGAAGGATGCATAGAAGGAACTCGAAGGATGAAAATCTGGCTGATGTTGGAGAGGAGGTGTTCTGAGCCTCAGTAGTTCATCCTGGTGAAGGCTCTTGAGCAGTGAGAAGCCATGAAAACAGGAGGCCAAGCTCTTAGATCATGTCTGACATGACTCAACACGTTGCGCATCCTGTCACTAGGGACTGGGGACAGAACGCATGCCAGCAGGCTGCTCTGCGGCCGACCACCTGGCAGGCTGTGTGCTGCTGGGCACACCCTGATGTTGCACGGTGTCCACCGTCTCCCATCCTCGAACACTTCCAACACAGGCCCTGGGGTGTTAGGAAGAGAATGACAGTTGGCTGGACATTGAGTTGTTTCCCTGGGTGACCACTGGCTGGCCCCACTGTCTCTTCTTGGGGCTGGGTGGAGCTGGCCTTGGGGTCAGCTATGAGCCAGAATTTGTTACAGCAAGAGCTGGGTAGCCCAGCTTTTAATTTGGATCAATGATTGGGCTGAAGTGATTGATGTAGAGGAAGTAGAGCTTGAAGAGAGGGGCAGATGCCCAGGTGCGCTGGTCTTTTCATCTTCACATCAAATGCTACCTGGTGAGTTACAGGGCGCAGACTGGGGTAGGGGGAGCGAGGGGTAGGCAGCTGCTTCTCGAAAGAAGAGATGGGGCCATGTGGCTGAAGACAGAGCTGGGCTTCCTGTCAGACGGCTGGCTGTAAATAACAGGCTGCGACTTCTGGGGAGGAGCAGACAGGTAAGAGTCTCTTAGCAGATGAAAGAGCCAGGGGCTGATGGTGTACATAACGGAAATTTAATAAATTATTATTTGTTCATTTATTCATGTGATGAGGATCTATGGCCTTGTTCCTCAAAGTGTGGGCCATGGCCCAGCAGCATCGGCAGCATCTGGGGAACTTGTCAGAAATGTCAGATCTCAGACTGCACCCTAACCCTATAGAACCAGAATCTGCATTTTGATAAAACCGCCAGGGAATTCTTGGCCACAGACAAGTCAGAAGGCCTTATCTACAAGCTAACTTTAATGGCCAACTTTTAAGTAGGGCCCGGTGGGGATGCTGAGAGGGTGCATCTGGCAAACATCACCCCCAGACTGTGAGGTGCTTGGAGGAGGGGCCCAGGTGCTCCTTCTGCAGGCGTTACTTCTGAGAAGACACTTTCCACCTGGTTCATTCCTTTCTAAAGTTCATGTAACACCTGCCACTTTGACAAGAAGGGAACACGAATGGCTCACAGCAGTGACAATACAGCAAAGGAGGTGTAAGTGCCTTTTCCTGAGGGAGTTTGAAATAAAGGCACTATAGGCTCCAGGTTCCTTCTCTTATGTCCATTTGCCACCCCACTGAAATCCCTAGTGTCCTCCCACCAAGGAAAACCTGCTCTTTCTGGATGAATGGACCTGTCGTGGATCACTTGCACCTCTGTGTGAATTTAAATCACTGACCATTCGCATTTTTATACTCTCGATGACTATTAAAGCTATGCCAGAACCAACAAACAGATGGGAAGGGCATTTACACCATTTAGGTTAAGTTATGTCATCTTAGAATGCAGGTCCTGGAAACGACCTCACCACCACAGAAATCTGAAAAGCACTTTGCAGTTTTAAAAAAGTACTTCTTTCCTCATGCACCTGTTTTGTAGGTAGACAAACGGAAGTTCAGAGAGTTTGCAAGTTGCTTGAAGTTGCACAACTAATAAGTGGTAAAACTGAAATCTAAACCTAGCCCTTCAACTAGAAAATTTGTGTTCTTTATATACTGTTAGGCTGCTTCTACAGTAGGAAAGTTCTTGGTTATCCAAGAAGCCCCACGTTCCTCATCTCTTTCCATTTCCCATTAATTAAAGCAAAAAAAAAAAAAATTATGAAGCACCTTCTTTATGTTTGGAGCTGAGGAAAAAAGTAGCTGCTAGGATAGCATCATCTGTCTGTTAATCTATCATCTACCTATCATCTATCTACCTACCTACCTACCTATTTATCAGTCCATCCATCCATCCATCCATCCATCCATCCATCCATCCATCCATCCATCCATCCATCCACTCACTTATCCATTTATCTATACACTCAATTGCTGCCTTCAACCTCAAGAAACTTACAGATCATTAAAAGAGAAATGACATGCTGAGAAAATTATTTCAATTTCCTTGACATTCAATTTCTTTGCCCCATAAAGTCCGATATCCTCCGAGTGATGAATGCTGATTCTGGAGATGACCCTCTCTCGGAGCTCTTTAGTACCAGCTCTGGAATGAGGTGTGCAACAACATTTTATTCTATGTCAGCCCACATGTGGAACGAAGCCACCTTAGCACTGTCCAGGAAAAAAAAAAAAAATCCACCATGCAATTCGTGAGCTTAGATAATGCACTGAAAGTTGAGGGTCACAAAGTAACGGTGGCATTGTGGAAGAATGGCTGATCCCCTAATCCCCGTCTCCTCCTCACCACCCCTGCTCCACTCAAGAAAGGTCCAGCGCATCCTCTTTTAGGATGAGTCATTCACCATCTCCTAACCCCAAAGTTGTACAACCAGATGTAGCACAGTACTCAGGAGGAAAAAGGACTTTCTCTTTACATGAGGACTTTAGGCTGCAGTTGATACTTTATCGTTAAATAAACTCTTTTACTTTGACATATGACATACATGCAGAGAGTGTATACATTAGAAGCATACTGTTTGGTTACTTTTCACAAAGTGAACACGCTTGTGTAACCAGTATCCAAACCAAGCGACGAAACCACAGCAACATCCCAAAGGCCACTATGGCCCTGAACCTAAGGCAGTTGGCAGTTTAAAGAGCACATTTTTCTTCCTATTACAAACACGAGAGGACCGTGGAAAGTGACATGAACGAGGAACGACATCCTGTTAGAAAATGCAGGAAAATTTTATCTGGCAGAAGAGCAAAGGAGGCTTCGGCACTAGACCCTACGAGATGGGTGCCGTTTGGTTCGGACAGAGAAGGGGTGGTTGGGAGCTTGAGCCAACCGAAGGGCAGGGAGGGTTTTGGCGACCAGCAAGGAGCCCGGCCTCGTCTGTGTGTCTGGAGACGAGGGTGGGTAGGGAGGGAAGGCTGAGGAACCTAAGGCTGGGACCACATCGCGAAAAATACGTGGACTGTCAGTGCAGGTGACGTTCGGTGGCTGTTGCAGGGTTTCAGATATATCTATGAAGATTCAGCGTTGCAACTGACAACAAAAATCAGATTTGTTTAAGTGAAAAAATAAAAAGCAACATATTGCCTCAGGCATCGCTTGATCCAGGGTTCAGATGATGACTGAAAATAGGCTTTTACCCCCTTCTGTTCCTTTCTTCTCTGTCCTTGGAGTCGTCACCTTTTAATTCGGGTTCCCCCAGAGCAGGCCCCGAGGCGAGGATCTGAATATAATTTGGGAAATGGAGAAAGTACCAATGGTGATGTGGGGAAGCTGAGACCAGGGAGGGAAGACAGCCAGAAAATGGGGCCGTATCAAGCCGGCCTCGCTGGGGGTGCGGGGGGCCGGATCCCACTGAGAGCTCTGGGTGGGCACGCAGAGCTTGGGCTTCAACGTGCCGTACTAGTGGCTAGGGGCGGGGGCGGGGGTCTCACCAGGCGTTGCTGGAAATGATGCTAATACTTGCTCTGAAGAAACAGTAAGTCCATGTCACTCCCGGCTGCCATGAGCTCAGGGCACACAGACTTCTGAGATTTCTGAGGCAGCCCAAAGACAGAGATGCAGCTGGGAGTGGCCGGTATCTCTGAATGGGTGAGAACCCTGGATAATGTTGGGGGCCCAGCAGCATTAACCTCATCTCCATGCTTAGGGGGGCTCTGCCTTCATTCGCACAGCTGGTAACCGGGCATTCCCTAGGGCTGGAAAAGAGAGACTCCCTCCCCGCTCCCCCACCCCGCTGCCCCGATACTGGAGTAAAAGGCCTGATCCTAGCTTTCATTTCATCCAAATTGGGTCACTTGAATTAGTTCCTGAAGTCAGGGGGGAAGTGATGTCCTAGAAAAGAGTCCCCATGCCATGAGGTGACTCAGCAGAGGAGGGAGGAGAGGCGCGTTCACACCGCCAATGCGGAGCCCTGTGGGGGTGTGACGGAGGTGGCCCGTGGGCGCCTAGTGTGTGGTATGGAAGCAGGGGAAAGGGCTTGGCCTGAAAGTGTTTCCGTGGGTGTCTGTCGTCTGAGCGTCCCCAAAGCAGACCCTGAGACAAGGACCAGTGGTATAGGTGATTTACTTGTGAGGTGGCTCAGAAAGCAGGAATGGGGGTGGGGGTGGGGAGGAAGTAAGACAGAAAAGGAAAAGGAGACAGTTCAGGGGGTGTTAGCAGGCAGGTCATCTCTGCGGGCATCCATTGAGACCTCTGGAGTCCGGAGGAGAATGTACCTCAGGGTCTCTCACCAAGGCCTGAGGAAACCGAAGTTTCTGTTCACCAGTTCCCATCTCACACTGGCTGGGGGACCTTCTGACGCATTTTACTCCCCAGTCCTTCCAGCCTGACCCGTGCGTGGGCTCATGTGCCTGTGACCGTGTGTGGACTCATGTGCCTGTGGCCGAGGAAGCCACCAGCAGTGTGGGCATCGCCTGGCCGCAGGAATCCCGCAGGGTGGATGGAGGGGATGAGGCCAGGATACCTTCGTCCTCTGCAGCTGGGTCCTCCTGTCCTCCCATCAGCCCCTGCTCCAGCTCCTGGTACCCACCCCCTTTCCAGTCTTCACATTCTCCACTCTCTGCTCCTGGGCAGCCCCAGGAACCCTTCCCCTGACCCGTCTCCCCTAATCTGACTACCCATACCTCCGCATTGCCTCTGGATGTGAATGTTCTAGGTGGAAAAGGTAGTCCCTTTGATAAACTCTCACATTAACAAAAAGCAAAGAATAAAGTCTTGTGGGGAAGGGTAGGAGTGGAGTGTCACATGTTAAATTAATCCAAAATTGTCCCTGGGAATGGAAATGGCAGTTCCGTGAGCTGGAATAAAATTATGTGACCTAGCCTGTATCTGTTGGTTCAAATGATTCAGGGTTTCTCACATTTTAGAAGTTCTGGAGAGCTTCCTTTAAACCAGGCACACTCCCTTCTCTGAATCTGATGGGTCCCCCTGTAGCAGGTTGGGGCTGAGGACCTGGCCACCCTGGTGAAAAATCCCTGTGTGATATCTGGGAAGTTTCTGATGGGTAAGCTTTGGAAAGCAGACGATGTGGAGGCAGAGGGAAGGCTGAGAGCCTCTAGTTTGAAATGTAGCTCTCTATCCCTAAGGGCAGTCAAGTGGAGAGAAAACGAGAAAACGGTGGGTTTGAATTCCGAAATGACTAGCCACAGCGCTTCTCCACACCTCAGTTTCACCATCTGTAAAAGGGGAATGAAGGGTAATGCAAACCACACGTGACCACAGTGAGAATAAATGGAGCCTCAGACGTATAATTTAGATTGCTCACATTATTATTATTATTATTATTATTATTATTATTATTATTATTTTGCAATCAACCGGCTCCTGATCAGTCTCTGCCTCACAGCTCCAGCCCCCTCCACTGCCACCAAAGGGGTCTCTGGAGTAGGGGTTCAGGGATGGCCCCCTGCACCTCAGGATCACAGCTCTTGCAGAGATTCCCCGACTCTCTTGTCTTGCAGACTGAAAGAACAGGGGCACCCTGGAGGCCGGTTCGGATGTCCCAGAGGGTCACAGACAAAGTCTGCTTGTGAGTCTCGTGATAAAAGGTGGTATTTAACAGGCAGGGGTTTGCTAAGGCAGGAATTGGAGGGTGACCGGGGAAGTGAGAGTCATGACCAGATCACCTCCTCAGAGACACCTTCCTGACCCCCTACCTTCCTCCTCTAGGTGAGCTAAAGACAGCGCCTCATCCTTTTGAGCCCTACAGAACACACTCTCACCAAAGAACTGCCAATCTCATCCATTACATGCTGTCGTCTGCCTCTGTCTCCCATCCTTATATGCTCTTAAATAGTACTGAAATCATCGCCCTCAAATTCGACATGAAGATTTAAAAAATAAATAAATAAACAAAGAAAATAGCACATGCACAAAATCGCACATTAAGAAAATTTCATTTGCATTCCTAAACAGAGGCTGATTGTTGTGGATTCTCCAAGAAGCCTGGGTAAAGTAACAATTTATCCTAAACCCAAATGCAGGCACAAATGCCTCCAGAGTGAAAAGCCACTCACTATCATTTGGAGTAGTGGAAGTGAGTGGAGATTCCCAGGAGTTCCCTCGGGGGAATCCTGCAGAGGCTTTGCCTGGAGGAGACTGACCCCAAATATAGCAGGTGCAGCTGGCCCCAGGCTGGAAGACATTTCTGGCTGTACTTTACCCTCAGCCAGCCAGGGCTCTGCCTGATGCTCTGCTCTCTTTTCTGCCTCTTGGATCAACGTGATGTGCTCTGAGTCTCCACCCCCCCCCCCACACCCCACCCCTTAAAGCTCCATGTGGCAAAGTGAAAAGGACATTGCTGACCTCTCCACTTTCCCCTACTTGCTTCACCCAGTGACAGCCAAGGACATATTTTGGGGGCTCTTTTTTCCAAATGAGAACACACTCACTAGCAACCCAAACAGAAAGCTTCTGCAATGAGAGCCTGCCCAATTAAAGTCCTACCAGAGCCTCCGAGAAAGCCTGATGCATGAGAGCTCTGTGGAGGAGATGAAGATGATGAAAACTAACCCATCCGGTATATTCCGCTGGTCACTTGTAATGCTACAAGAATGGCATAACCCTGTGTGCAATCCTTTCTGGAATAAGATGGGAAATGAATAGAGAAATAATTACACAGTATTCACTGCATATTACTATATCTTGCATTTATATAGATACCGTGTTTTCAGGGTAGTTCGCAAGTATTCTGCATTTAGGGACTCAGTGCAAGTGGTGTACGCTCACATTTAAATCCTTCTGTAATAGAATTTGCTGAATAATGGAGAAAAGATTGAACCACTTAATAGAAGGTATTAGAAAATTTTTTTTATACTCCTACACAACACTATTCGCAGAAATGTACTCGAAGAGAATTAAGCAGTTAAACTTAACAACAAAAGTATAAAGGTATTAGGAAAAAAATACAGGATAGTTTTTTTTTTTTTAAAGTGATGTTTGGATGAGGGTCCTCCTAAGGAAGAAATAAACTCCAAAAATCCAAACGAGTGGAAAATTAAGAAATTTCACCTTATAAAAATGAAGAACGTCTTAACAACAATAAAAATACCATAAACAAAGTTAGAAGGTACAAAAACAGTTATAGCAGAAGAAATATTTGCAATATATTTAATACAGAAGGGATTATTAGCCAGAATATGTGTGTGTGTGCTCAAGTGCGTGTGCACGTGTGTGTGTCTTACAGTATGATAGAAAAATGGACACGAGATATGAATGGCCAAATATATGTCAACACACTTTGGAATCAGTGATAATCAAATAAAGAAGATGCGTCATTTGACACATGGAACTGTAAAAAAAAAAAAATGTTTTTTTTTTTAAATGAATAAATCAGTAGAGCTTCTTCGTTGCCAAGAAAATGCAATCCAGAGAGTTTAAGCAGAAGAGGAGTTCACAGGATCTCCGGGAGGGCTAGAGAGATAAAACTGCAGAATACAGGGCTGGAATAACACCAAATCACACTACAGGGGCTGTTCTGGCGAAGAGACCCCGCCACCCATTCTTGATCCAGACCCTGCAACTTGCACCAGCGATGCCAGGCCCTGGACTCCAGCAGCTCCGCCCCTGAAACTCCCATAGAGCTAAGCATCGCCATGATCAACCTTGTCCAAGGAAGGATTTCATGCTTCTTTGCATTTCCCACTTCTAAACAGAAGAATGGAGTGGTAAAGCCATTGTCATGTCCCAGCAGCCTGGACGCAAGGAGACTGAGAGAGCAACTTTGGACTTCTACTATGGGACCAAATGAAGACTCGTTATGTCCTCAAATGCAGGAAGGGTAAGCCAAAGGTGATGAGAATCTAACCGCCCACTTTAAGAAACTAGAAAAAGTAGAGCAAACCAAACCCAAAGCAAACAGAATGAAAGAAATAATAAAAATAACAGACATCAATGAAATTGAGAATAGAATAAACAAAAGAGAAAATTGATGAAGCTAAAATCTGTTGTTCTGAAAAGTTTATAAAACTGATAACCAGACTGCTCAAGAAAAAATCCAGAAGATATAAATTATAAATATCAGTATTAAAAGCAGTAATATCACTATAGACTCTGCAAACATTCAAAAGATACTAAGGGAATACTACGAATAACTCTATGCCCATAAATTTGACAACTTAGATGAAATAGATGAAATTTTTGAAAGACACAAACTGCTAATGCTCACTCAAGAGAGTTAGATAATCTAAATAGTATTATATCTTATAAAGAAATTTAATTAGTAGTTAAAGGCCTTCCAAAAAAGAAAATTCCCAGCCTGTATGTCTTCACTGGTGAAGTCTACCAAACATTTGAGGAAAAAAAAAAATATTAACTATATACAAAAGCTTAGAGAATGTAAAAGAAAGACTACTTCCCAAGTTATTTTATGAGGCTAGTATTTTCCTGCTTATCAAACCAGACGAAGCTTTTACAAGAAAAGAACAGCAGTATATAAAAAGGATGATACATTATGACTGAGTGAGATTCATCTCAAGAATGCAAGTTTGGTTCAACATTTAAAAATCGATGGCCGTGATTTGCCATGTCAACAGCCTAAAGAAGAATAACCATATGATAATCTCCACAGATGCAAGAAAAGCATTTAACAAAATTCAATATCGATTCACAGACAAAAGCTCTTAGCAAACTAGGAATTAACCTCAACCCGTTCAAAGACATTTGCAAAAAAACCTTCAGCTAATTTATACTTACTAATAAAGATTGAAAATTTTCTAGGTTTGGAACAAGGTAAGCATATCTGCTCCCAATGATCCTATTCACCACTGCATTAAAGATCCTTGCTAGTGCAAATAGGCATCTATATTAGAAAGGAGAAGTAAACTGTCTACTGGCACATGGTGTGATTGTCTACATTGAATATCCAAAATAATCTACAAAAACCTACTAGAACTAGTAAGTGAGCTTAGCACTGTCATAGGATACAAAGACAATATCAAAAAAAATCAATCATATGTCTATATGCTAGCAATAAATAACTGAAAATTGACATTGAAAAAGTACCATTTTTATAACACCAAATTTATGAAATACTTAGATACGAATTTCACAAAATGTGCTCAGAATAGGTATGCTGAAAACTTCAAAACGCTGATGAAAGAAATAAAAGATGACCTAAATATATGAGCTGTATCATGTTCATGAATTGGAAAACTCATTATAGTTTAGATACCAATGATCTCCAAGTTGATCAATAGACTCAATGCAATTCCAATCAAAATTCTAACAGGTTTTTAAAAAAGATATTGACAAACTGGATCTAAAATGGGTATAGAAAGGCAAAGAAAGTGGAAAAGCCAGAACAGTTTTGCAAAGAACAAGCCTGGAAGACTCACATTACTGTATTTCAAGACTTATTATAAAGCTTTGGTGATAGAGTGTGAAAGGATAGATACCAAGGTCAATGTAAAGAATACAAAGTCCAAAAATAGATCCACACATATACGCTTGATTAATCTCCAACAAAATTACGAAGGCAGTTGACTAGAATAAGGATAGTCTTTTCAACGATTCATATGCACGCATACAACAAACAAATAATGTTTGTTCTGTTAAAAATAGACAAAAGCATTCAAAAGATGCCTTACCAAAGAAGATCTATAGATAGCAAAAGGATACTCAATATCATTAGTCCTTAGGGGAATGCAGATTAAAATCATGAGATACCCTTTACATATCAATCAGAAGAAAAAGATAAAAAAGAAAAAAACACCATTAATACCAAGTGATGATGAAGATGATGTGGAGTAACCGAAATTACATTGCTTGTGGAAATGAAAACCGATACATCCACTTTTGAAAATAGTTTGACGATTTATTTTTATTTTTTAATTAATTTTTATTTTTCAATTGCAGTTGACATTCGACATTATTTTAGTTTAGCTTCAGGTGTACAGCACAGTGATTGGATATTTATATAATCCACAAAGTGATCCTCTCGATAAGTCTAGAACACACCTAGCGCCATACCTAGCTTTTATCAAACCACCAACTGCGTTTCCTATGCTGTACTCTACAACCCTGTGTCCATTTTGTAACTACCAATTTGTATTCCCCAATCTCATCACCCCCCTTACCCAACCCCCCAATCCCCTCCCAACAAACTGGAAACCATCAGTTTGTTCTCTTTATCGAAGAGCCTATTTCTGTTTTGTTAATTTGTTTGTTTTATTCTATATATTTCACATATAAGTGAAATCATATGGTATTTGTCTTTCTTTCTCTGACTTATTTCACTTAGCATAATACCTTCTAGGACCATTCATGTTGTCACAAATGGGAAGATTTCATTCTTTTTCATGGCTGGGTAATATTTCATTCATCTACTTATCTGTTCATCTATCAATGGACAATTAGGTTGCTTCCATATCTTGGCTATTGTAAATAATGCTACAATGTACATGGGAGTGCATATATCTTTTTGAATTAGTGTTTTGGATTTCTTCAGATAAATACCCAGAGGTGGAATTGCTGGGTCATAAGACAGTTTTGTTTTGAATGTTTTGAGGACCCTCTATATTGTTTTCCATAGTGACTACACCAATCTGCAGTTTCTTATAAAGTTTAATGCACTTACCATATGATACAGGCAATGTCCCTCAGAGGCGTTTACCCAAGTAAAATGAAAGCTATGTTGACACAAAAACTTGTACATGGATATTTACTTATAATCATCAAAAAATAGAAAGAACATGCACGTTCTTCAATGGGTGAATAGATCAACTATAGTACTTCCACCAGCAGCCCTTGAATAATGACTGCTGGGAGTTGACATATAAATACCCTCTTCCCCAGAGGGCTAACCCCGAGGCATTCTTTCTACATTGAATCCCAGAATTCCTCATCGAGATTAGCTTTCAGTTGCCAAATATGGCGCCTGGCTTGATAACGCATCCGTTATTTGCTTCCTTCTCTTCCCTGCTTGACTTTCCACTTTTGGGATTATATCTCAAATAAGCCAATTTTGCTTGAATCCTTGTCTTGGGCTGTGATTAGGGGGAAACCAACCTAAGACAATTGGGTCCTCCTGGAAGAAAGGCAGCGGTGGCCTCACTCTCATGTGGCTTCCTGACTGGTGAGCTTCAATGAAGGGACCACGGAGGAGGAGAGGACACTGTTTGCGAGCACACGTGGTACCCTTGAAGTTTGGGTGAGCAGGAGGTAGGCAGGTTTTGCTTGCCGTGTGGGCTCACGCCACTGACATGGAAATTATTGCTGCTGCCAGAACCTCCACTTTGCATTCACTTCCAGTCGGAGGGACAGAAACACACGCCGTGTTAGAGTTTCTCATAGTTCCTGCTTCAAAGAAGACGAAGACAGCTGAACCTGTGAGATCACTAGGTGCCCTTTCCCCAAGCACCATCAGTCACCGCGCAGAGATTTAAATTTCACAAATGGAATCTGTAGCCTGTGAACTACTGCTGTTTAAGTTGGATATTAATAATTTGTGTCCCTTCTCCTACCAAAAAAGAGTTTTGAGAAATTACTGCTTATGTTGCGAATTTGAGAACGCCCTGGGTCAATTCATCTTCTAAAGTTAACTGGTCCAAGCAGCTGCTGTTCGCAACACCAAAGAGTAAGATTTCATAATCTATGGCGGGCTGGCTCCAAAGAGAGGGTATGCATTTTTAAGCCTATCCAAGGATGCTTGATTCAGATTTTTTTTTTCTTCCAGCGGCAGCACTGCTGAATCAGTTCCAGTCAACTGGACTCACTATGAAGACCATCCTGTCTGGAAGGTGATACAGGATCAAGAAAGTCCTCGAAGACCTTTCTGAGTCTCTGTAAGTGCATTGTGTTCTTACTATTGGCAACATCAGAGCGTAAGTCATGGTGGAGGTCAACTAGTTCCTGCTGGGTCGAACGTCGCTGAGCCACCTGCCGTGCTGGCCCTGCATTACACTGGGCTAGCTTTTCTGAGACACAGCCTACAGGATGGTCAATTAATGTCATTGACTGTGTGGCTTGACAGTGTAGACTGTTGATTGACAAGTGCCTTTACAGGTGTGGGTGGGTGGTAAGTTATGAAATCTGTCTCAGCAATTCAATTTATTCATGAGCTGTAGAAGTTACTTGTTTTCTCTTGAACAATGACTTTTAAGAGAGAACTTTGTATCATTATAGAAGACAATTTTTGCGATGTGTTGACCCTGTAACTCATTCAGGTATTGCTGCTCTGATAATGTGCCAGGTGGTTTGGAAGAGATTCTGACATTTAGCACAACCGGTCAAAAGATTCTGATGAGAAATCCATATAGATTTCTGCCAAGCAAATGCAAGGGAAGGATTTCTTGATATAAATCTATCTTGATATAAATCAATACGTATTTATCCATCTATTTAGTTTAAGAAAGGATGTAAGTTCTTGTTAACAGTTGTCTCAAGCAAGTATTAGAGTGTGTATGTGTGTGTGACTAACTTTAAAGTGTAGCCTTAGACCTTAAAGGTGTGTGTGACCTTTGTATTGCATAAATCATAACTTTGGGAAAGACTCAGACCTTTAAGAAAGGTCACTCAGCTTCTGGGTCTGCTGGGACAGAGGGACGCAGATGGTTGCTCAATCCTAGCAATGCCCCTTTTAAAAATAACTTTTTGTTTCCCCTTAATTACAAGTTCCTTTGCTTGTAAAACTCTGGGCATGATTTCATCCTTTCACATTGCCCAGAGCAGGGTGAGGGTGCTAGGTGCCCAGGTGTAAAAATTCAGATAGGTGTTACGTGAGACACACGGAGATCTTAGAAACCCAGGCCTGTAGGAAAAAGAGGGCACTAGTAAAGGGTGGGAAGAATGAGGGCTGAGGTGAAAGACAGTACCCTAAGGCAGGGACCTGCCGGGGCGACCAGACTTTGGGAGACATTAGGAGGCAGTAGGTGGGACTCGAAGCAGGAGAGTGCTGAGCCCACTTGGAAATGAGTCCACTAACCACTGCTGAGGCCACAGTGGACAGACCATCTGGTCCTTCTCCAGAACGAGGGGATGGCGGGCCCTCACCGTTATCAGGGCTCGGGCCAAGAAGGCTGAAGTTCAGCACCAGTCTTATGGACAAACAGAAGGTAAGAGGTTGACCCAACACAATGGATATGAGTGACAGGCTGAGGCGGGGAGCCTTTTGGTGGCCAGAGGACTCATCACAGCAGATATCAGGCTTGCGGCTCAGCAAGAGTCCTTCTAATCCCCTGTGCTGGGGCTGGGCTGCTGAGGTGCTGTTTGCTGTAAGGGATGCCCCCGCTAGGCCAAGGGATACACCTTGCATCTTGAACGATGCAGCCTTCTCATCTGAAGCCCAAGTAAGGCGCAGATGCACGAGGCGCTGTCTAATAAACAAACATGACACAGCGCGCTGCCCCTCGGAACTTGGCCCGCTCTGCTCCATGCAACGTCAACCACACTGGTTGCTTTGTCTTTCCTTTGGGCGTCCAACACTTTCCTGTTCCGGGGTCTTCCCCCGCGGCTGTCTCCTCTGCCTGCATTGTTTGTCCTCCACACATCCTCTCGGCTCCTGCCCCCCTCATTTTATTCCAGTTCCTGCTCACCTAAATGTTACAAAGGTCTTTCCAGCCCATTCTTACTGGAATAGCACCTGTTTTCTCTCTAGACTCTTACCTTGGATTTCTTTATTTTTTTCTTTGTAACACTTATAATTCCTTGATATTCTGTCATCTATTTACTGTACACTGTCAGTCTCCCAAACTATAATAAAAGCACTGTGGAGGTAGAACTAACTTTGCCATCGTATCTTCAAAGTGTAGAACCAGACTTGGTACAAAGGGGGGCTCAAGAAATATTTGTTGAATGAATGAATGGACGAATGGACTGTACTAGTTCCCATTATATGCAGTAAGTGGTTATGGTGTTCACCACCAACCTTCACGTGGCAAGATCAGCTCAGTTAATTAAGTGCGGTTGCCTAAAGTTGCCCGTGGTCTCAAGGGAGAACCGCAGGACTCCAGAACATTTAAGGTTGCTGAGTGCTGCGACTCTTCCCACTGCGGGGTTCTCTCCCCAGCTGGTTCTCCGCAGCTCCTGTGGATAATGGCAGACTTGATTGACACAAGCACCCTCAGACTTCCCACAGGGGCTGGAGACTGGCAGGCTCCTGGCAAGTTGCAACCTTGGGAACGACTTGGACATGGCAACCACAGGGAGACAAAACCCTCTAATTTGTATTCTCAATAAGGTACAAGAGGACGCTGCACTGATGAACAGGGAGAAATCTGAAATCAGGGTAGATTGCTTTCTGCTGAAAAACATGAATCCCTTAATTTAGAAAACCATTCCAGATAGCATAAATAGCATAGTGGGTAAGGCAGAGAAGAGACTCATTGATTTTGAAGGGTGGTTTGATAAATTATCTGATTATTCAGAAATGTAAAAAGATTTCCTAGAAGTGTAAAAAGATTGAGATCATGAGCAAAAAGATAAGAGTCGTGAAAAATTGATTCGGGTGGTGTAATAAAAGCCATTTCCCTGAGCTGAAAAGACTTGAGTCTCTAGATTGAAAGAGCTTACTAAGTATTAGAGAGATCAATACAAAGAATACACATTTAGAAACACCCAGGAAATTTTTATAAAAAGTTAAGACTAAGGAAAATAATCTTACAAGTAACCATGTAGATAAACAACAACAACAACAACAAAAACAGTCAAGTTGACAAGTCACTTCTTTTCTGCAGCTCCAAAGATCAGAAGAAAATAACATTGTTCAATTGTCTGGGGCAAGGCAGATGGAGAGGACAGCCCATATAGGTGAGGTCTCAGAAAGGATGCAACTTACCCGTCTCTCTTAATTTTGTTTTCTCAAAAAGCAATTGAGAGATCTTAGACACAAATCCCCATGCAGAACTCAAGTATAAGGAAAATGCAACAGGAAAGAAATGTGGTGAGCGATGATAGAATTTAAAATTAAATTATTGCCTAAATAATTGATTAAATATTTAAATATGACATTAAATTTAAATAAGTAAATATTTAATATGGTAAGAAAACAACGCAAATGGGAAAATGTTTTTGAAAAGAAAACAAATGATAATTAAACTATTTTATTAACTTGGATTTGAAAGCCAAGATTATATCAGCAAAACTTGGAAAGATGGAAGAGGACAAAGGTGAGAAAGAAATGAAAGGGTGTTAGATCTCCCATTTTCCATGGAGAGGGCTAAGAGGCCCTGTATCATTCTTGACACTGAAAAAAGAATATAGGGCTAACTATGTTTTGCGATACAGGGCAACCATTAACCCAGCAAAAATAAAATTCACAACTTCCAAATCGCTTGGCTAACAAGAGCAAATAAACAAAACATTTGGCAAAGGATAGGCAGAAAAGAATTAAAGAGTCATAAAAAAAACTCGGATTACATAAACTAAGATGAAAGAAATAAGACCAGCTATGTCAATTTTCACAGCAGATGTGATAATGAATAAAAACAAAGATTCCCAGGCTGAATCCAAACATAGGTTATTTATAAAAGACGTGTCTAAAACAACAGAGAAATTAAAATAATTTAGTAAGTAAGTAAGTAAATAAATAAATATAAATGATCGACCCCCAGACCCTAGGCGTCTCAAGCACCAGAAGCTGTAAGATGTTAGGAAATGTCATTCGTCATCTTTTCTACCCTGGTTAGAAGTATTCTGTAATGAAAGAGAGAAGGAAGAGAATGGGGAAGACAGAGAGGAGAGAGAGAGAGAGAGAGAGAGAGAGAGAGAGAGAGAGAGAGAGAGAGAGAGAGAGAGAGAGAATTCTGTGATGTCTGTGCCCCCGAAGTCTGCCCTTCCCTGCTTTGGAAGTCCTAGTGTCTTTCCAAAGAATCCCTCTTTTTATCTAAGTTGGTTCAAATTTGGTTTTGGTAACTTGCAGCTCAAAGAATCCTAAGCATAAAAAGATCTTCATTCTAAAGGGTCATATTTCCTGTCTCTGTCACAATGAACATTGACCCTCTATGCGGAGGCATCAGAGAACTCAGAATGGGGGAGATGGAGACAGTGGTGGCAGAAAGGTGTGGCCAGAACCAAGAGGGGACAAGGAGTTACATTTCCACGGCTCAGGTGGCACCACACCTGCTGCTCCAAGGGCCCAGCACAGGAGCAAGGCCATTCAGTATCAAAGGCAGGTGGCTCCTCTCATGCTGAAGACAAGCTGGTGCAGCAGAAGGAGCAGTGATTTGGGACCAGTACTAAGGCAGACTTCAGATGCCAGCTCTGCTACTTGTTATTGGTGTCACCTGGGGCTGACCTCAGATGACCTCTACGAAATGGGACTGATCAGTTTCCCAATCAAAACCTTAAGGCCACTCCTCCACCATACGTGCCCTCGAGCTTTGTTTATGAAAATGCGTCAGGTCTTTCTATAATTTGTCACAGCCCTTCCTCTCTTTTCTCTGCAGTATTTTTGAGTTATTAGACTTGGGCCTTGGTGTTCCCTGAGGAATTTGTCTTGTGTACACCCTTCGGCTCTTTCCAATTCCAGAGGCCTAAATTCAGAGTCCAAGACCCCCAACCTCAACCCCTCAACCCAGCCAGCCAGAGTTTCATCCACATCCAGCCTGTGAGGGGGTTTCAGACAGGAACCGGATCAACTAAATTTGTGAACGTGGAGCTTTGATAAATAATACACATAAAAACACCCACCACGTGGTAGGCACTCAAGGAACATCACTTTCCTTTTTCTTTTCTTCAGGGGAAGGATCTGGATACAATCTGAGTGAACTAAGTTACCTATTACGTTAAGTCTCCAGCTCTGCCTTGCAAATTCAGATGTGTTCTGCTCATTACTCCTCTTGAATACCACACTTGATGGGTGAGGTTGCAAGGTGCCGTTTGGACTCTGTTGGAAGGATGGCTATTTTCAGTGGAGAGGAATTTAATCTCATTATCACCAGTGGTCGGGTTAAGGCTGGTGGCCCTGCCATAGATTGCAGACCCCATCAACAAGATAACGTGCTTCATTTTAGGAAGATGTAGGATTGCCACTGCAAAATTATTTTTAGGAAGCTACTTCTTTTTCTGTCCAGAACATCCACCTGAAAATAGCTCTGAGCATTGTGGAGGTAGCACCTCGCAGAGCGCTGAACTGAAAATTCGAGCCTACAGATTTATAGAATAGATTTTCCTTCTAACTCCAGATATCATAATGACATAAAACATGTTGATAATAAATAGCGGCTATAAGAAGCTTGAGAATATGACCCAAATTCAATTCATTTTCTGCCTTTTATTAGGAAGAATCTCAGTATTATGTTCCTAGACACAGGGTGGGGGCAGGAAATTACTGTTTCTTTCGCCACTCAGATACTGGTGGATCGTTGGATTGCATTCCTACTCATAAGTCATTTCCTTTCTCTTCTTTGCTAACGGCATCCTAATTTCGTTCAAGCGGCAAGTCGTATAAGCCAGTCTTGGCAATTCTGTTCCCCTTTGTTGGTGATTTGGTCTAGGGGTGGGCATGGGAGCCAGGGCTGGCAAAGGATTTGGAAGGGGACGCTTCTAGGGGCTTTTGGGCAAATACAAAAAGACAGTGGCAGCACAGGAAGGAAACCCTCTTCACTCCCACCTTTGGAGCAAAGGAGGAAGATCTGATGCCTAAAGTTGCAGAGTCTAACTTGCCACCAGAGCACCAAACCTAGGCAATGGAGCCGGCACACTGAAAAGGCGGAGTAAAAGCATGGGCACTTCACGACACAGGGCACCGCCGAGGCAAGCCTTCAACGACCTACCTCTGGATTTCTCAATAATGAAAGAATAAAAGTCCTTGTGGCTCCACCCACTGAAGGCTGAGCTTTTGCTCTTTGTAGCTGAAACAGCCCTAAGGGGTGCATACCCACTGGTTTCCCTCCCAGGGTCTGTTCCTTCACTTTCCTTAGTAAATAGAACCGCCCCCGCCTCCCCCCGCCCCATTTTCATCTGGGCATTTAGCCACTTAGATTGATGCTCTGTTTCCCAGCGTCCCTTACGATTATACAATTAAGCGTACGCATATGACCTATGAGATAGTAGCGGATGTGCCAGGTGGTAGTCGCCGGGAACCACCCTTGAGAAGAATTGTCACATACGCTTTACCCCTTTTTCTTCGCCCTTTTCTTGATCCAGCTCCGTGGAGTGAGAAGGTGACGGCTGGAACTTTAACCACAGTCTTGGACTGTGAACATGAAGGTCTCATCCTAGGGAAAATGGCAAGCCGAGAGAGCCAAGATCCTTGAGTTATTTGCGGGGAAGAACAGCCCTGGATCGCCCACCTCCGGACTTTTACATGAGAGGCAGATCAGCTTTCATCACTATTCTGGCTCTGTTCTTGCAGTTGAATTTAATCCCAATTTGTGCACTAAATGAGCAGTGGCTGGGAGGACCCCATAACCACTGTAGTTACTACACCCTGGGGGCTACGGCAGCCCTCTAGCTTCCAGACGAAAAGAAAGGAATTGACAGTAAATTGTAGCTACTCAACTCCACTTGCACTGTAAAATCAGCCACAGATAGTACATAAACAAATGGGCGTGGCTATGGCTCAATAAAACTTTATTTATAAAAACAGCTAGTGGGCTAGATTGGGCCCATGAGCCAGGTGTTTTCAGCACCAACCGCTGTATCAGATGCTCATTTATCAAGCTTCTTCGATGTGCTCAGTATTGTCCAGGTGTTTCCAAACACTCGATTACTCTAATGAGAGTTCCGAAAGCCTCACGAAGGCGGATCCTGACACTTGGAGAGAGTGTGCAGCATGGGTACAGTTCACAGTCAATAACGTGCCAGGATGTGGACGCAAACCTGCGTCTCCGAAACCCATGCCCACGTGAATGCATCACACGGGTGTTTTTCTCCGTGAATGAAATTTTTCTTCCGACAGCTGTGTCTCGTCGTGCCCGCGAGACTGTCGGCAGGTGCACCTGACCACACTTCACACTCCCCGAGGGCCAGAAGAGAGAAACGTGCCAGCAGAGCTGTGGAACAAGGCAAAAACACAAACGCGGTCTCATTGAACACGTTTCCTGCAGACAGAACGGTCAGCTTGAAATTGTGGGTGGGAAAGGAAGGGAGAGACAATAGAAGGAAAAAAAAAAAGAGAGAGGCACAAGACTCTGAAGAATTCCACAGCAGAATGGCCTAATTATAGTGCCTCTGCTCCCGGGCCTGAGAACCCAGTGGGCAGGAAGTTAGAAAATACCGAACCCACCCGCAGGGACCTACCATGTGCTGACGTATGTGTTAAGGGCTTTCTTTCTGCGATCTTATTAATCCCCATGAAAACCCCCTTTCTGAGTGCCACCAGAAGCTCAGAGAGTTGAGGAGGTCGCACAAGGCCACCCTGCTAGCGAGGGGCAAAGCTGGGAATGAACTGGACATCTGTCTCATCCCAAAGCCCAAGGCCTCTCGTCTATTTCACGGCTTTTCAGTCACTGGAGGTGCGAGGGCAGCAGCGGCTTCTCTGGGAGCAGTTGAAACCACCGGCTACGCCCCACCGATGAGGGCGTGTGCCTGTCCAAGTCCTGACCCTCCTGCTCCTTTCTCTTTGGGCAGAGGAGCAAAATACTCAGGAAGGGGAACAGCACTGGCCTCGGAGGGAGGGAGCTGCCCGGAACCCCAGCTCTTCCACAAAGAACCAGTTGAAGGTGCTTCAACTCAGGGTCTCAGCCCTTCTGCAAAAAAAACACAAGAATAAGGAAGACCTGCTTCACCAGGTTGTTGGGGGAATGCAATAGGAAAATAAACACAAATGCTCTCAAAGTGCCTGGTTTCTGAGTGGGAGCCTTAGAGCTATTGATTGCATTTTAAAACATTGAATACCAGTGAACATTTGGGAGGCAATTTGGCCAGTTGGTTGTAGTATCGAACAGATGTCTGGCCTCTGCCAGTTACTAACATCTGACCTAAGAAAAGCCACTTAACTCACCACGCTTTGATTTTCTTCTTCAGAAAATGGAGCAAATATTAGTAACTGCATCAGAGAGTTCTACCGAGACCAAATGAGGAAACAGCTCAAGGACCATACCCAGCACATTGTCAAAGCTCTATAAATGTCATTATTATTATGTTATGATTATGGTTATTGTATATGGGCTTATCTATTGACTTAATCAAGGAAGAAAGGAGGGAAGGGGGAAGGAAAAGATGAAGGAAAGGGGTATGGCTCATGTCCCAGGGGAGGGACTTCTCTTTGAGTGCCCCGACAGCATACCTATCCTGACATAGCACTAAATTGTGTGGGGTGTTCAGAGCCAATGGTGGATCAGGAAGAATCAGAGATTGGAGAAAAATGGGAGGCCAGATGCTTTCTTAAGAACACAAATAGCAAATGCTTGCTCTGGGCCCTCACCCCCCAGACTCGCCTGATCCCTCCCCTTGCCTCTCCAGTCCCTACGGAGAATGCTCGGTGCTGTGGAGAACGGTGTCACAGCCCAGAGCTCTGGTGCCAGCTCTGTTGGACTGTCCCATCTTCTGAGAGACTACTGTAGAGAAGAGGAGGTTGAATGTGCTTCAAGGCCCACCCCACAAGGGTAGGCTCCTGCCGAGGCAGCATGAGGCATGATGGAGTCATGATGGAGATAAAGTTATTTATTCACTCAATTGGCAGCTATGTATGATCACTTTATTATACACCAGGCACTGAGCTAGGCTCTCAGTATATGGGGTAAATAGAACAGACATGATCTCTGCCCTCACGAAGCTTACAGTCTGGCAGGAGGGCCAAGCCCCAGAGAAGTAAACCACGTGAGTGCATGATAAAAGATCATGGTGTTTGCTAGCAAAGAAAACAATGGCACTTTGGGAGAGAGTAACAGGATAGTCTGAGAAAGTCTCAGGTGACATTTACCCCGACACTGAATGGATAAAAAGGAAGTAGCCATTGCGAAGGCAGGGGGTGCCAGGCAGAGGGAATAACATGGGGCAAAGACCCTAAAAGGACAGAGAATTGGTCCTTCAGAGGTACCGAAGGAACTGCAGTGGGAAAAGGGGAGAATGAAGGGTTTGAGGTGAAGCTGGTAATGTCGCTGGTACCATTAGACGTTAGATCCTGTTCTGAAGCCATTGGGAGGTCTCAAGTCAAAGACGATGATCTGGTTCATATTTTGGCAAAGCCATTCTAGTTGCTTTGTGATGGCAGAGTATGCATAAGTGGGGAAGCCATGAGGGATGGGATTTTAATGCACTGGGTAGGAGGTGGGAGGGCCGGGACTAAGGAGATGGCCTTGGAAATGAAAAGAAGTGGGCGGGACGAGAGGACATGATGATGGACTGAACACGGGAGTGAGGAGGAAGGAGAAACTCAGAGACGATGACCAGAGTCTGGCGTGAGCAACTGGTTTGAGAGAGATGGGATCCAAGTCCCGGTCTTAAAAACGCAGTTTGAGATTTCTATGATATATCCGAGAGTGTGATATCAACTAATCGTTACCAGATCTAGGAAGTGTGGTCTGGGCTGCAAATACACATTCGAGAGTTGTTGGCATTTGTGTAATGTTTAAAACCATGGGCTGGCTTGGTGTCCCGGCCTCCAACTGGCACTCTGTCCTTATGCGCTCTTTCTTGTGCTGACTGGCCCCAAATCTTGGTAGAACCCCAGCTCATCTGACTCCGCCTGACTCCATCGTGCCTCATGCTGCCTCGGAGAGGCCTACCCTTGCGGGGTGGGCCTTGAAGCACATTCAACCTCCTCTTCTCTCCAGTAGTCTCTCAGAAGATGGGACAGTCCAACAGAGCTGGCACCAGAGCCCTGGGCTGTGACACCATTCTCCACAGCACCGAGGATTCTCTGTGAGGACTGGAGAGGCAAGGGGAGGGATCAGGCGAGTCTGGGGGCTGAGGGCCCAGAGCAGCACGTGAATGGTGCATGGTGATTCTCTTAACTCTAGATGCCTATCCTGGTCCTAGACTCTCCCCAGCTCTGGAAGAGCCCTCATGCTGCAAGTGAGGTATAAACGTTTCTGCTCAGGAGACAGAGGTGTGGTAAGGGAGGCTATAGGTGATAGCTGGTGGGAATTTACAGCGGAGTCCTGGAAACAGGCCTTGGCTTGGGCCCGGACAGCCCAAGTTCATGGCCAGGATCCACCTGGTAATAACTATCTGAATTAGGGTGTGTCATTTAACCTCTCTGTGCCTCAGTTTCTGCATCTGTAAATAGTGATAATGGATTGTTATAAGATTATAGGGGCTATGGGGAAAGTGCTTACTACACTGCAAACAGAATTATAAATGTAATATGTTATTTCCTGCGCATAATACTCAGCAATTTGTATAATTAGAGCCTCTTACATTTTCGCTTCGCCCTGTGTCATTACACAGTAAACACCCCGAGGCCTGGATCAGATCAGCCCAGGCGGCTGCTGGGGGCTGTGAGTGGGCACGGGGCTGTGGCAGCTTCCTCTGTGTGAAGACGTCTCACACCTTCACGCCGCGTTGCCTTTGTGCTTTTGTGTTTTCAAGGAGAAGCGGGCAGCTTTTCTTTTTCTTTCTCTGAATTTGAATAGTTATGTCAGTTGGTGCCTATTCTGCGTAATGGGCAAATATTAGGATTGTCGTGATGTCCGAGTAGGGAGAGAGAATACAGCGAACAGAGAAGGAAGGGAAAACGTCCAGTCTATGAGAGTACAAGTGCTCGTATCTTCTTATTTTTTCCTTCACCCAAACGAATAAATGAGAAAAACAGCCCCCTTGAAGCGGCCATAACCCCAGGACCTTTGCAATCTATTCTCATCGACCGCTACCTGAGAGTTTTCAAGCCAAAGCAGTATCAGCTGCGTCCACTTGTGTGTGAGTGTCTGGAGTTCGTGGGTTTGTGTGCCCTTTGGCCTGAGAGAGCTGCCGGAAGCCTCCTCTATGTCTGTGTTGACTCTCTGTTTTCTCTGGCTTTTCTCGGCCGTTTCCTGTTCACCTCTGTCCTGCACTGTCTGGTCGGCCTGACTCATAGGAAACCAAGCCAAGTCACCTGGTGATCTGAGTCACTGGCTCCTGGAGTATTGCCTTCTTAAAAATAATAAAGGCAAAAGTAAGTGGCTAACTAAGTAGTGCATTTTGCAAGAGTCTAGTGAAGTATTGTTTTGAATGGTTAGTTCTGGTAATTTCCCACGTGCGTCAAATGACTTATCTTGGGCAACTGCATTATAAGCAGATCATTTTATCTCCTAGCAACGGACTTCCTTCCTCGCTCTCTTTTTCCCTCCTTTGCCTCTCCAAGTATTTGCAGAGAACCCATGTGTCCTAGGTCTTGAGTGTAGAAACGAAGACACAGTGTGATGCTCAATAAGCTCCTGATGCACATGGGCGAGGCACCAGTAAACGCAGAGAAACAAACGTGACAAGTTCCCTGGTACAGGGTAGCACAGGGGCACTGAACGCAGCCTGGAGATTGTCCCAGACACAGGGTTGGGTCTGAGCAAGCCAGGTGAGGTGGGCAGCGGAGACATCCTAGGCAGGACTGGATGATTCTCCGCCAGCTTTTGTGTGGGCAACTAAAATGATCTCTTCAACAGCAGTTTCCACCCACCTTGGGGCCCACCGAGGTTGTACGGCTCCTCTCAGGCACCTCGGCCTGCTCTGCAGAAGCAGCTGTGGACGTGGCCAGGTCAGAAGGAAGATGGAGGAGGCCGCTCCTTTTCTTAGGGTTTCCACACCAGTCGGGGAGGATAATAGCAGCGACCTTCCACGCCAATGTGCTTTGGACTAGACGGTACTAATAAGTCTTCTTCTGCATGATGCTTTGTTGGGGGTGGGGGGGGGGGTGCCCCGAGGGGCACAATGGGGAACAGCGGACGCGAGAGGGACAATATATTTGGAGCCAATGCTTCCAGAACCCTGTGACACATTCCCTCAGCCCACCTATGATTTTTGCTGCAGCTCTAGTGCCAAGTTCAGTGTGGGCTCCCATGACGATGTCTACCTCAAACATGAGAGGAGTCTTCTTGTTTTTCAGAAGCTAGGCGCCCTGTCTGCCCTCACACTAGCACACCCTCGAAGTATGGGGCAGTAACACCCCAAGAGCCACTGTCAACCATTAGAGAGTGAGAGCCAGTAGACAAATGCCCATCCTTTGGAAGGGATATTCTGGAAGGCATTCTGCACACTTGGTAGAGGTCTCAGCAGAACGGAGCCCCTTTTGCCCACAGTGGCAGTCTTGATGACTCGTGCTGAGAACAGCTTTTCTTCCTTGCCTGTTTTCTTCACTCACTTTCCCCTCACCCCTGTTCGTGGGATCTCCTCCTGGACAAACCAAGTCTTTGTCTCAGGCTCTGATTCTGGAGGTGGGTTTGGGGTGAGGGAAAGGGCAGACTAAGACAGGAATAGTGTTAACATTTGAGGATTTGGAATGCAAGGCATTTGAAGACCTGTACCAGCCTCCCTGGAAAGCTATCTCTTACCTTTTGGAATTGGCATTTATACCTAAACCCGAGTGTTCCAAAACTTTTGACCCACAGGAAATGGCTGTCATCAAGGCAAGCTGTGTGAAAGGCTTAGTAACACAGAAAGCCCAGACGACCTGGTGGGAGCATTAGTGAGGTGGCTCAATATAGCATGTGAGAAGAAATTCTACTTCGACTCAGAGAAAGCTTCAGCATATTATTCTTTTCCTAGTCATAATGGTTACAATTTTCTAAAAAAATAAAATCACAGTTCTAGATGGATTTATGGCTGAGAAAAGATCGGGAGAATGAAGTTGCATGTGAACCTAAAAATGCTTACAAAAATTTTATATTTATAAAATCACTTTAAGAAAGTAGCGGTGGAATTTTAGACCTCAAAAGTTGAAAATACAAGTTGATAGACAATTTTTCATGTTTTTTCAAGACATTCTCTTCAAGATAATGTGCTAAGGTAATGATGGGGTGATGTAGGACAGAGATTCTTTTGCGAAGAGGCATTCTTAAGATCTCTTTATCCTCCGAGTAACTTTTGACCTTCATATACCCCACTGAAATTCTTTCAGTGGTAGAAAGTAAATACATCACAGATGTAGAGACTCGTGTGTTTGGTAAGGAGTGGTAACTCCCACCCAAATATTTTAGAACACTCCTAATATCTTTTGATTTTACTCTGCTCGTTAAAGGGCCAGCTAACAGGTTAAGCATGCCGTATGTGCTGGAAACTGGGTTAGATTTCTACAGTGGCCAAATATTTTGAGATTCACTTATAGCATAATGGCTCTATAAGGTATGTCATATTGTGCACTTTTACGGACGAGAGAACCAAGGCTCCATTCAGCATGCACTATGATTTGATTTAATTTTAAAACTTTAAAAGGCTTCATATGTATATTTTCATACACTGGGGGGGAACTTATCAGACCACATGAACTATCTTTTGGTTAAAAAATTATTATTTAAAAGTATGGGATAAATGCTCTTTAAAAAACAACTTTAACCAATTTATGTTTGGGAAGGTGGAATTTATTCTCAGGAGAAAATAATTTTTTTTTCTTTAAGAAAATGCTTTAGTGGCCCTTTTGGTTATAAATAAGCTCCCTAGCTGCGTCAAGACAAAAAAAGAAAAATTACTCTGTTTAGATCACTTACTATTAAGAGATTTTTTCATTTTTTCCTAGTGAGCTCGAGTCAGGAGTTGGAATGCCATCTGGTAAGATTTGCCCAAGACAGGAAGGGTCAGTTTTAAGTTGCTTTTTGTCTGGTATAATAACTCTCCTTTGTTATTTTCAAACCTCCAGCGAATCCTGTTACCCACACAGCACTGTATTAGTGGTATCTTGGGAAATGGGGGAAAAAAAATGCAGCTATGTCAGAGTCTGGGCAAAGCAATGCCAAGAGAACACAATTAGCCAGCAGAAGCTGAGATCAGGCAGTGAGAAGTCACTAAGGAAAAACCGAAAGCAGCTTAGAGTTAGAGGAGATGACTATAATGCTCTACCTGTAGAAACATTCAGGAAGGAGCTTAATTTCGTGCAGAATGAATGTGGACGAGATATGACCTACTCGGTTTGTTTCTTGTTTCCTGGATATTGTAAGAAACGGAGACTTAGTAAAGTCACGAGAGTTACAAAGGGCACGTGAAGCAGTTGACGCAAATAACTTTAAAAAGGAAAATAAAATGAGTCTCGTGGGAACTTCCCGAGCTCACTGTGCTTTCGCGTCACCTGAGAGCCGGCTAATTTGGGGAGGTTTTTATATTCGAGTTTATTAGATCCGTGGGATCGAAATTCCATTGAACTCCTCTTATTCATCGCCTTTATTCGTTAACCGTAAAAATGTGATGACTTGCAATAAGTGATCCAGCCTAATTTTTTAGTGAATGTGTTCTAGGTTTTTCGGAAACCCCTCGGACAATTTATTAAAATTACATGTACGTGTGTGATGAGATGTAAGTGAAATTCCTGGATCTGCTTTTTCACAGCGTTCCATTATAACCTCGACCCTTGGCATCCCCACTTCAAGACACTGAGTCTCCTATGAGTGCGCCAGTACCGTAAAGCATGGGGGTTTCAGGAGGAGCAGCAACACCAGCTTTTAAAATCCAAGGGGGAAGATTTCCACTCTGGAAAGATGGAGCATATATACTCTTCGTTATTTCTCCTGCCACGTACAGCTAAAAGCCTTCAATATTACATGTACAAGAAATGTAAGAAGACTCCGAAAGCTGCAGGAGGGAAGGCACTGGCCAGGGACCACAGGACCCCAGCCACGACAAGGTGATGAGGTCTCTGGGGTTGTTGCCTCATAAATTCCAGAGCAGATACAAAGGAAAAAAAAAAAACCCAGAAATGCCAGTGGTTACAGACAAAAAGGAGCCTCAAGGAGCCCACTCTCTTTAGCCAAAGGACTGGGCAATGGGCAGTCTTGTAAGACAGAAAACTTAGACGACGGCTCTACTCCAGCCACACTTCACAGACAGCGCTGTGGCCCCGCCTCACTGCTTCCAGCAAAGGCCAACTAGGGAGTCTAGATTTCTAGCCTCACCACACTGTGACAGACACTTCGGTCCCCTGATGCAGTGGCATCACAGAAGGTAGAGAGCGGGGGATTTTGCCTCTGAGACGAAGATACCCCTCTCGACACACCCCCCTCTGTCAATGGAGACCATGTGGGAAGTCTCGACTTCCACCTCCACATGATGATAATGAGGTTCCCCTACCCTACCTCACTGGGTTGGTGTCAGAGGAAGCCTCGTGGGAACTAGGACTTCTTCCCCTGCTCAGGAGTAATGAGTTCACCTCTCTAGAGTGGGAGACAGTGGGGAACGGTCATAAAGTGCCATTCCCCCTCTCAGCCAGGATAACAGCAGAGACTTTGCAAAGACTAAACTCCTACTCCTGCTCAGAAAGGAAAATTAGCTTCCTCCCTCCTCCTGGCTTTCACCTTCACTCCCACTGGCAAAAAGGATGTGCTCCCTCTGCTCCCCGACGAGGGCAGTGTGAGAAGAGGCCTTCAGAAATACAAGGTTTAAATAATATCCAGAATCTTCTAATATCCCAAATGTCCAGGTTTCAACTGAAAATCATACCAAGAACAGGTTCTCAACTTGAATGACGAAAGAAAATCAATAGGTAAATGTGATACCCAATACCGAATATGAATGCCAATATAAATACCAACATCGGAATGACACAGATGTTAGAATTATCTGACAAAGACTTAAAAACAATCAACATAAACATGCTTAAATGAAAATTGTGAGAATACGTGAACCAATAAGAAATAGAAAGTCTCGGCTAAGAAACAGGAGATAGAAAAAAGAACCAAATAAAAGTTTTAGAACTCAAATATGCAATAACTAAAATTAAAACCCAGTGGATGAGTTCAACAGAAGAACGGAGAGAACAGAGAAAAAAAAAATCAGTGAACTTGAAACAAAACAATATAAATTAGCCAATCAGAACAACAGAGAGAAAATAGACTGATAAAATAAAGGACAAAAACCACACGATCATCTCAATAGATGCAGAAAAAGCAGTTAACAAAATTCAAAGCCTCTTTATGATTTAAAACAACAACAACAAAAATGCCAAACAAAGAAGAGAAGGAAACTTTTTCAACCTGATAAAGAACATATCCAAAACCCCACAAACAACGTATTTAATGATGAAAGACTGAATCCTTTCCTTCTAAAATCTGAAACAAGACAAGAATGTCTATATTTTTGCTATAGCCAATAAATGAAGAGACATATAGTATTTATTAGGTGGAAAGTCCAACTTAACAAAGGTGCAAATCCCCCAGGTGCAATACAGGTTTAACTACCAAGGTACCAACGAGACTTTTTTTTTTCTGGATATAGACAAAATTATTTTAAACTTTCTATAGAAAAGCAAAGGAACTAGAATAGCTAAAACAATTTTGAAAAAAAAGAAGAAGAAAGAAGAATGAATCACTCTATCCAATTTCAAGACATTGTATAGGTATAGTAAGACTGTATGGTTTTGGTAAAAGGCCAGACACAAAAATCAATGGAACAAAATAGAGAACCGGAAATAGCCCCACGCAAGTATAACAACTGATTTTGGACAAAGGGACAAAAGCAATTGAATGGAGGAAAGAGTCTTTCCAACAAAAGGGCTGTAACAATTCGGTGCCTGTAGACTAGAAAAAAAGAAAAGAACTTTGACTTAAATCCTGCACTTCATGGAAAAATTAACTCGAAATTGATTATAGATTTAAATGTAAATAAAACTGAAAACTATAAACTTTTAGATGATATAAAAAAAATTCTTTAGGACCCGGGTCATGGTAGAGAGCTCTTAGACACGATACCAGCAGCATGATCCATTAAAAAAAAAAATCAATAAATTAGGCTTTGTCAAAACTAAAAAGCTTTACTCTATGAAACATTCCACTATGCAGATGAAAAGGCAATCTGCAGACCAGAAGAGAGTATTTATAACCACATACTTGACAAAGGACTCATATCTAGAATATATGAAAAATTCTCACATATCAACAGTAAAAAAAAAATCCTATTAGAAAATGGACAGAGGCACAAAGAGGTTGTTTCATCAGAAAGGAAATATGGTGGCAAATAATCACGTGAAAAGATGTTTGGAGTCACTGATCTCGGGGAAATGCATATTCAGAACATGATGAGTTATCACCACACAGATATTTAAAACAGCTAAAATTTAAAATGTGGCAATACCGAATGCCAGCAAAAATGTGCAGAAATTAGTACTCATACACTGCGCATGAGAATGTAAAATGGTACTATCGCTGGAAAGTAATTTGGCCGTGTCTTAAAAAACTAACCATATACTTACCAGAAATTGTACTCCCAGAGAAATGAAAATTGAATTCTACACAAAAACCTCTACATGATGGCCCATAGCATTGCTATTTTTTTATAATAGCCCCAAATCGAAAACAACCAAAACGCCCCTCAACAGGTGAATAGATAACTGTGGTTATCCGTTAACCCACTATGATAAACCCATCATCAATAAAAAGGGATAAAACGCTGACCCATGTAACAACTGGGATGAGTCTCGAGAACATTATGCTGAATGAAAAAAAGCCAATCTCAAAACATTTTATACTATGCGAGTCCATTTATATGTTATTCTCTAAATGACGAAACTATAGAGATGGAAGACGGAGGTTAGAGATAGGGAAAAGGGGGGGAGGGGTAGCTGTGACTACACAGGGGCGGCAGGAGGAAGATCACTGTGGTGACGGAATAGTTCCGTATCTTGATGGTGGCGATGGTCACAGGCACCTACATGTGCGAGAAAATGACGCAGGACTGTACATACACCGTACCAACGTCCGTTTCCCGGCTTTGCTGTCGTACTATAAATATGTAAGATGCAGCCTTTGGGGAAAATAGTACCTCTGTGTTCTATCTTGAAAAACTATCCAAAAATAGGACATCAAGATTGAGAAAGAATGAAAGAAAGAGAGAGAGAGAGAAAGAGAGAAAGAGAGAAAAGAAAGAAAGAAAGAAAGAAAGAGAGAGAGAGAGAGAGAGAGAAGAAAGAAAGAAAGAAAGAAAGAAAGAAAGAAAGAAAGAAAGAAAGAAAGAAAGAAAGAAAGAAAGAAAGAAAGAAAGAAAGAAAGAAAGAAAGAAAGAAAGAGAAATGCAAAGAGGCTGGTATTTAGAGGCTGAGGGCTGTGTTTACGACATCTTTTCTCCGTTGAGGATTGGACTGTGGTGCCTTGAGAAAGTGTCAGGGACTCAGGATTAAACGCTTTGTTTGTGTCCCTAAGTCTCCAAACCACTTTGAAGTGTCCGGTCTCCAGCGGCGTCCGAAGGTCAGCAGCGAGGATTGCCACGCCTGCCGGCACACACAGGCCCCGCTGATGGGCCTCTGGGGAGCCTCCCCTGGTTAGGAGAAGAACAATAATTTCCAGCTGAACAGGAAGCAAAAGGAGCAAAGGTGTGACTACAGCTCCACTGAACAATTTCTCCAGGTAGAAATAGGTACCAATTTCCCACTTCTGACCACATTCTACCTCCTCTTCTTGGTAATTCTCTCGTAGGTACACCTTGTTCAGACAAGAACTGCACAGTGTTTCTCTTTAGGGCCCTGAAATCCATACTCTGAGGTGTCACACCCTCTAAACCTGGAGTACTGTGGCCTTTGATGAATAGTCGGTTGGCTGAGCCATTTTGATTAAAGGGCACACTGAACTTATTGGACTGGAAGGGAGAATAGTTGAGATTTGTTTTACTTGCTTCTCTTGACAGAATTTTAGTTATTCGGCTCAACTCAGCACCTGTGTTGGCAGGCCTTGTGCTAGGCATTGGGGACACAGAGGTGAATGGGGTCCTTGTGGTCCCTGCCTTCCTGGAGTTTGCGGAGGGGGGAGGGGACCCAGACATTAAACAAATAAACACAGAGAAATATGTAGTAGCCCGTACCTTCCAGAACTCACTGCCGAGAGACCAGTAGCAGAAAAATAAACCAGAGAAGTTCCAAGGAGGGCGGGAAGAGCCCCTCTGAGGTGTCCCTTTAGCTGAGGGAAGTGGGGTAGAAGGCAGAGGATGGACGTGCACTGCCGGAGAAGAACCTGTAGGCCCATATGTGCAAAGCGAGAGCCAAGGAGCAGCTCCAAGCTTTTCGAAATTGGAAGTGAGCTGGTTGGGCCGCAGAAGAGGGATCCTGTGGGCTAGGGTGAGATTTGCAAACAGCGAATGATGAGGGCATTGCCTGGTGCTTCCAATGGGCAGTCTGGTCGGTGAACAAGCATTGGCTGAGACCCCATGGGCTAAGCTACACACCTGTGGGGAGCTGAATAATGTTTGGACCTTACCCTTAAGGAATTTCCAAGCCACGAATGAAAAAGAAAAGTGAACTTCAGGGAGATGTGTTGTTTTCAGTCTGCGAACGGGTGAGCTGGCGTTGGCAGACTCTAAATACCACCGAAAGGTCTGACCAGCATCTGCAGCTGTTACACATTACTGGGGTCCAAAGGTCTGGCCTTGAATGTCTTATTTTTTTTTCTTTCCCAATATCCTCGCTTTAAAATAGAAAAACAACCAACTTAAAAACAGTCTTGTTTACTTTATCCAAGATTAAAGAGCTTGAACCGACTTGGATGGTCTAAATGGATTTTTAAGTGCTTTATGGACAAGTACCCCTAATTGCTAAATGCCAGACTGGGCTTCTGTGACTCTGTGCGATGCTAGTTTCGTCTGGGTTCGCTTATTTACTCTCCTTGTTAGAGGTCAGAAGCTAAGTCTGAGATTAGACGATTTTAATTTCTGAAGCCGAGGATGGAAACAAGTTCTCTAGAGCCATGTCACACGATGGGCCGGAGCCTTGAATTTTCTCCCTTGAGTAGACTGGTCCGAGGTCTGACAATGTCTCTAACTCAGCGTGCTGCACCCGAGAGCCTGGTGCAGCGGCAAAGGGCCTGAGTGGCACCGATCATGGTCCCTCAGCTTTGGAAATGTGGCACCATCACAGTGGGCAAACTAGTCTTGAGTTTCTCCTTCCTCTTCTTTTCACTGGTCTCGGAAGAAAGAGCCCCAGAGACGGAGACCCGGGTGCTGAGTGCCAGTCCTCGTGCCGTCACCGAGGGACAGTGTGACTCTGGCTGGGACGCTTCACCTCTTTGAGTCTCAGGTTTCTCATTTGTAAAGTGGGGACAGTAATACCTGTCTCGGTGGTTGGTTACCACATATAAATAATTAAGCCGAGTGCTCAGGTGATCCCAAAGCCATCATCAGACTCAACAGAGCTCATGTGACAGTCCCTCTCCAAGAGAAACAGAGTCCAGAAGCCTGGCTCCGTTGGAGGCTGGAGTCACTCCCCCACCCCGTCAGATGGAGCGCCCTTGGCTCGGGCTGCCCAGACAGTGGTCCCTGAACTGCTTTCACTGATATATCACGGAATGTCCAGGGCCTATTCTACAAACTCACAGGGAAAACAAAGGCAGTAAGAGCCTAATGGAAAAGCAAGCATTGCTTTGTCAGGAGCTGGGGCGGGGTGCGTATTGGGCAGGGAGTGCTTCCCAGCCTTGGGAGAGACTCAGTCTAGCAAAAAGGCAGACGGCAACTCTAACCGTAAAGTGGGGTGCAAGGCCAGCAAGAGACTCGTTCCAATAAAGGAAACAGGAAGAAGGCAGGCTGAGGATACAGTCTGAGCCAGGCCTGGATGGATGAGTGGACCTAAGAGGAGACGATCAGAAGAGGGGCAGAGGAGGAGGCCTTAAGCTAAGTCAGCTAAATTTCCAGACACACAGAGGTACGAAAGCAGATGCTGTGTCTGAGGCGGCGAGTTTAGTGTAAATGAGCTGTTGAGTATCACAGGTGAGACCTGAAACAAAGTGAGTATTGAGTGGCCTATATTTTGAGTGGAAGCGCTTGTTATGTGTTTTTTCATCATCAGTGTAAAAGAAGTCGAAAGGATGCATATCAGTACAGATCTCTTTTCATTTACTTTTCATTTATTTGCCACGTGGCGTGGGGAGCTCTTTCAGCCTCCATACTCAGATCACGAGAATTAGGGATGCCATCTTCAAGTATGAGGTCAATTTTTGCCTCTGTTTTCTGCTCCCGGAAAAGCGATAATTTTTATTGGATTTCAGTTCTTTATCTTGTATAGCTATCACCTCTCTTATCGTTTTCATCTCTTTCCCGAACTCTATGTTTTGAAAGCACTTTACAACCTTGTCTTCCACATCACGGATATAATTTTCAGTGGCGTGGGCTCCTAGAAGCAGGTTGGGGATGGGGAAAGGGGCTTGTGAGAGGAGCAGGCTATGAGGGGAGAGTACAGCAGAAATTCCTGGTAACGTTTTTTTAAATCAGAACACTCGGATTTATCCCAACCCTAAACCCAACACCAAAGGGCATTTTTGAACCTCACACCTTATTTCTCAAGTTTGCCCTCCACGTTGTTGATCTCATATTCCATCGTATTTGACTTTGTTTTAATATCTCATTCTTCTATACCCTTAGAGATGTCCTGAACCCTCTTCTTAAAACCACAAGCTGGCAGTCAGATAATAATGACAACTCATAAATGAGTGGTTCTCAATCTGACTGCACATTGTATTTGCCTGCATTTACCTAGGGACATTGGAATATAGCGATGCTCAGTCCCCAGCCCAGACCTTCTGAGGATAGGGCCTAGGCACTGCTATCTTCTCAGAGGTGATTCGAAGGTGTGGCCAGGACTGAGAAGGGATAGTGAACATGAAACATGACCACTCCATTCAGTCCCAGCCGCCATTCTCATCCACAGCATTTCATGTGGGGACCACGCCTCTCACATTGCACTGATGTAACTTGTTTCCACTTTTCTGTCTGCTCTTGAGAAGTCTTCATCTCTCCAAGCAGAATATAAAGAAGTGGGGACAACAGTCTAGTTTTAGCAGCTGTATTGTCGTCCTTTCTTGCTGATTTATTTGGCCACATTTGAACAACTCTGTGTGAGTCGGAGATTTCAAATCCAAGCCAATGTCTGGGAACAGCCTGGAGAAGGTCAGCATGTGTATGTTCAGCGCCAACCGTCACCCCATGCAGAGCCCTGCAGCCAAAGATTTGGGTTAGAAAGTTGATTTTACCGGTAACAATTGTGTCTAGTTTCCAAAAATCATTAGGCATATAACATTTGGCTTTTGTCAACCTTACTTTTCATCTTTTCTATCTTTTTTTTCTATCGTCTTTTATTCATTCATTTCAGAAAAGACTAAATCATTCAAAGCACCAGGGAGGGTACCTCGTGGTATTAGCACTGCATCTGTTTAGATACACACAGACACAGAGAACAAGTGAAATACACACACGCATAGACATTCACACACACACACACACACACACACACACACGCACACGCCACTCACTCCCACAAACAGCAGTGTGTGGTCAGGGGAAGGTGAAAGTACAATGACCTCCTGACTTCATGACGATAGCTCAAGATCACTCCAATGTCATTTTACATATATGTAAGAACGGTGTGACCTAGAGAATTAGCTATGAGAATTAGCTATGAGAACGCCGCTCTTTGTGTTTTAAAGCCCGCGACATAAATGTCTTCATTTAGTTGAACCGATATGCGAACATCTCCGATATCATAAAAGTGCCAGTTCATATGGTTCGACCTACTATAGAGGGGCTCAATGTGACTGCACAGGTGGAGGGAAGGATTGTCTGGGCTCCTGCAGCCCCAAGTGTCATGTCCTGGCAATAACCTTGGTTACCTGGGGCAGAATTTGACTTCGTTAGTGGGCAGGCATCTTTAAACCACGGTAAGATTTAGAATCAAGGATAGAAGGGCTTAAGAGAGTAAAAATTATAGTATTGATTTTTTTTTTTGTATGAGGGAACCATTTTATATTTGGTATTTTAGGTATTTGTAATGTTAGAATTTAGCTAATTATAAATGAAAATCTTGAACTTGAATTTAAAATGTGTATTAAATATCTGTTTTAAATTTGTGATTTGGGGTTGAAGCAGAACATTTAAGATAATGTCAGAGTCAACATAATTATAAATTTAATATTTTAAACATAAAAATTATCTGTATGCTCAGAAAAGTTTGGTTTGTTCATTTTTTAAAAAAAAAATTAAGGATTTAAAAAGAAAACTAAATGTATTAATTTTGTATCAACATTTAAAAATATTTGAAGGTGTCCTAATACATTTTGTTTGAAAATGGGACCACACGTCATTTAAAGATTCCTTAGACATGATTTCTAAGATCTACAAGACATAGAAATAGAATTATAACATTTGTAGTAAATCCAAAAAAAAAAAAGAATGCGATTTTAAAAACCATATCTTTAACAAATTAAATATTAATCGTTAAACAAAAAAAAAAAAACACAGATCTCTAAATAATATTTTTCTGTGAACAAAAGCCACTCTTGAGGGCACCAGAAAGCTGAAAGCAACCTGCTGACATGTCGCAGGCTTTGTCAGAACTGTCAGGTCTCCAAATGATCATCAGACAGGAAACCCTCCAGCTGACGATGCCATCCCTGAACAATCAGACTTTTAGTGTCTCACTTCTAAATATAAACAGACAGTGAACGATCATTAGACCCTGATGGTTGCTAACGTCCATTCACCCTCCTTTTAGACATAGGGCCCGGGTCCTGCGTGGGCTGCAATGCACCCACACACCCTCTCGCAACCTGTTGGTCATGAGGCAGGCTCTGAGCAGATGAGATATAAAAGCACATTTCCCTGCATGAGACTTTTAGGGAAGCTCTTTTAAAAGTACAAACTAACCTGCACCTACATTTTGCCTTTTAATCATTCTTTTTTTCCTACTCCTGTCTATTTGGAATGCGGAGCAGGCAATTAGGAGACAGGGTGCTTGACAACTTCATTGAGAAGATGCAAGGCCTTAGACTGCCTTACTGTTTGAGAGAAACAAACCCTGTTTAATTAATCACTATAGGTGGCTTTCTGTTGTTTTCAGCCAAACCCAGTTCTAACCGACTCAACTTTATACATGAAGAAAGATACTAAACAAAATCAACAAGCAAATAAGAAGAAATCTGGAGGTCAAAGATAGTATGAAGAACAGAATAAAACTCCAAAATAATTAAAATAATTATATTATCCCCAGAGAGTTTTATTCATTTAACCAATATTTATAGAGTGACTTTTAAGGGAAGTGCCTGATATGAAAACTGGATAAGAGATAAAAATACTATGTCGTATCTATGAAACAGAAATGGAATATTATGAAAAGAGATGATAAAAATAGGAAAAAAAGATAAGAGAACTAAAGGATAAATTTAAGATATTCAGCATAAAAAAAACAAATGCCAGAAATAGAGAAAATTATTGAGAGTGAAATGTCAAGAGACTATCTCAGTGAGATTTCCCAGACACAAAAGACATGAGTTTCCTTATTAAAAGGGTCCAGCGAGGGGTCAATACAGTGAGTGAGAAAGTATCCTTGCCAGTGCAAAACCATGAAATTTCAGGATATCGTAGGTAAATCAGAGGTTCTGAACTCGTCCAGAAGGAAATGAAATCAGGGAGATGAAAAGTCAGAGTGGCATGGGTCTTCCTAGGAGGAACAATGAATGCTGGGCAAAGGAGAATCGCCTTCGAAATTCTGAGAGAAAATAATATGAAACCTAGAATTCTATTACTAGCTGAAGTGTGATTCGAGTGTGAAGGAGAAATAGACATGAGTTGAAAAAGGGAGCCCACGAGACTCACTTCCACAGAAAACCACTGATAGATGTGCTCCAGCAAATTAAGTGAGTAAACCAAGAAAGAAGACATGGGGTCTAAGAAACGGTCTCCAACAGAGTGGGGCACCAAGGGAAGTCTGGCTGAGGATGTTATGGAAGGTCCAGGGAGCCAGCCTACCCAGAACAGAGAATAGAGCCTCCAAAACAGAGATCCAAAGGGAAAAAAAGGCAACTGTTGACACAAAGTTTATCCGATGTAAAGAAGAATTAATTCCAAAAGGAAATGCTGGTAGGCATATGGTAGATTGGATGTTGCATGTGGGCTAAAAATACAGGTGCATGAAAACCGGGCGAATGAATAAAATCAGGAGACTATTAATTTCAGGAAAATGAAAAAATTGTTCAGGAAAAAAAGATAAACTTCTATTTGCCACTGCAATGGCATTATTTACATAGCCATAATAATGTAAACATTGATTGTTATTATATAAAAATTATTTTGTATAAGTTTTGGAAGGATGAGAGTAGGGAAGTGAGTTTTGGTGCTATTGTAACAAAAATTGACCAGTTTAGCAGGATATCAATAGATAAGTTCTAAAAATCGTGAATAAAAAGCTAGCAATATAAAACTCCTTAGAAATCTACAAGTTAATAACAGGAGAAAACAGTTAAAGAGGCAAAAATAAATTGCTTCTAGGATGCAGACCTGAGGACTAGGAAGGATTGGCGTGGGGAGAACTAATTTTTTATTCTAAATCTTTTGGTATTCTATAATTGCGTGACGATTTGTTGGTACTAGGCTCACACACTGAAACTCACTATGCACTGCTTCCGACCTCCCAGCCTCACCTGTCTGTTATTCGACCTTGGCTGTTGACAGTTCAATACAGGATTTGGCCAGCTTCCTGCAGGTGCAACCTAGCCTTAGGCCCACACCCTAGGTTTCTTACTTCATGCCCTTGGGCTTGTCTGAGAAAGCCCAAGCAAGAGCCACCGTGGGAACCTGCTCACTACTCACGTATGTGTAAGGGAGTCAATACCCTGTGAGTCACACCTTGACCAAATAAGGGCGGAGGGGAAATCCTGAGGTGGCGGATGCATCCTTCTGTCTTCCCCTGGATTGACAGTGCTGAGATGTTCATGCAGCTTTCTAGGCAGTCCCCCAGGGTAGAGCAACCAGTCACCTATAGGCATGACCAAGTGATAAAGGATCTTGGAACTGCCTCTCCCTCTTTCCTTCCTCTCTCTTTGTCACTTATTCCCTCCCTGGATCAAATCCCCAATTTGTATTGGTCTCAGGCTCTGCTTTCTGGTAGACCTAGTTTAAGACGAAACTGATTAAAAACTTTTAAATAAAGGCAAAATAAATAAAATAATTTAAATAATCTATTTTTTAAAAAATCTAAATGGAGGATGATAATATAACAAAGGAAATGCAAAGTGTAATTGCAGGATTTTTTGAAACCAAAGATAAATACTCGAAGGGGAAAGCTGGTGGGTTAGAATTTATAATTATGGATGGTCTCGGCAAAATTAGAAGTTGAAGGAACAAGGAAATACCCTGTAAAAAAAAAATCTCTAAAGTTTTCTTTCACCATGAGAGGTGAAGGGGACAGAGCTGGTAAAATGTCTTGTGGGGGACAGATAGCCATTATCTAATTTCATATGTCAATGGAAAATACAGGCTTAAGTATGATAATAAAAATAGGCAAGTACCCACTAGCAGAATGGTGAAACTCAATAACAGTTGTAAATTAATGGTGGCAAGGTGAATTAGTATACAGAGAAACAAAATAGTAGGGGGGGAAAGATAAATCAGGACCAACAATTAAAATGAATAAAAACCATTTTTTAAAAAAAGGAACTAAAAATAAATATATTACTTAAACCAATAATCATAAATGGACTAAATTCTCCCTTTAAAGAACGAACTCTCAGGCTAAAAGTAAAACTAAATTTTCGCACATTTGCAATTCATAAAAGACATTTCTAAAAGTAAATAATGAAGAAATGTTGGTTTTAATACTCAAAGATATGCTAGGAAAATGTACACCTTTAAGAAACAAGAAAGGTGACATTTCAATATAAAGCTGAATTCAAGGCCTGAACTATTAAATGAAGAAAAGAATTAGATATTATACCATAAAAGATACAATCCTCGAAGAAGATAAAACAGCCATGGAACTTTGGGTAATAAAAAATGTAACAGCAAAATACGTAGAACAGTCTACGGCCATGCCACCCTGGACGAGCCTGATCCTGTCTGATCTCGGAAGCTAAACAGGGTCGGGCCTGGTTAGTACTTGGCTGGGAGACCACCTAGGAAGACCAGGTGCTATAGGCGTAATAATATTAAAAAATAAGGGATCGTAAGTTGACAATGTCCTTGCAATCTGTGAGGCCAACCAAGGGTTGCCTTGCCTAAAAAGAAAAAGAAAAAGAACAAAAATGCCTATAAATTTAAGGGAAAAGTTGATAAAATCACAATGATAGTAGAAGATTCTATTACATCTTTTTCATTATTTTGGTGTATCAAGGAGTTAAAAATTAGCAATGTAAAAAAGTAGTTAAATATCGCAACCAACAAGTTAACGTAATAGATCTACATGATTTTTTTTTTTTTAAGTCCTGGAAAACATGTTTAAAAATCAAGATTTACTTAACCATGAAGAAAACAAATAAGTTCTCTTCAATATGGGATTTCACAGGTCTCATTTTTGGATCACACTCCTCACGGACTATAGCTATTTTTGTCTTTCCCGCTCCCTCATTCCAATGGAAAATAAATCAGCATGCGGGATAGGGCGAGTCACACCTAATGCAGTGATGAGGAGAAGGCCGATGGAGGGATGGAGCCAAGGGAGCCGAGGGAGCCGGTGTCGCTGAGGGCCTGCCACGTGCTGGTAGGTCTGTGTGCCCCCTTTTCCTACATTTCCTCGTCCAGTTCTCAGCACAGCCCCGTGTAGAGGAATCGCCACCCATTTTGCAGGCGATGAACAGTTAGTTATTCTCACGCTTCACTATTTCGACGATCAGATCCCTATCGACACCAGCAAACAAAATCCCTGCCTTTCATTGGAGACATACCCTCTGCCCTCACATTCAAGCCTCTTTCCCATCTCTGGGCGGCTCTCTTCCACTTCCGTAGTAAAATGGGGATTGTCACACTGACCCACTTCCCAGCAGGGCTGTGAGATGTAGCGACTAATTACTAAGGCTAATAAAATATTTACAGAGCCTATAGCACACTCTGGAAGTGCAAGGGCCTATTTAATAAAAACAATGACAGTGCTAGATAAACACCGCACAGAGCCTAGTGCCACTCTTGAGAAGAGTAAACAACTTGGCAGGGTAATTTCAAGCTCTATTAGACTCTTGCAGCAAATATCACTGTTACCCAAGAAGAGAGAAAATCTGCCACACAGGAAATCTTGACTGAAGCCCACGGCCCAGCCATGCAGAGCAGTGTAGTTTGATTAAAATGAGCAGTGACCTTTCATGCAAGCGCTGGTATCTCTGGGCTTTTCAGAATTCAGGAAGGCGGAAGTGAATCTGCTCCGTGCAACCTTGGGCTCAAGCTCCAGGGCCTTGCTTGCATTGTAAAGAAACGCCTCTCCAGGAATCCAAACCGGAGGGCGATCTGGGCTCCAGCCAGAGGAAGAGAGGGATGTCTTGGTGAACCGTGTAGGAGCATTTGGAATCCTTGCAAGGGACAATAGAAAGAGCAAACAGTGCGGCCCATTTAAATAACAAAAAGGCCATTGTATCAGAAGGGTCCAGACAGGAAAACAGCACCCACGCCAGGAATTTGGTGCAGGGGACTAGAGGTGGTAGAAAAGCCGAAAGGGCACCAGGGGGACAGCGAGGCCAGCCAGAGATCGGCAGCAGTGGGAAGCCGCTACCAGCCCTGGGTCTGGAGACACAAAGGCAGAGGGAGCGTTACGAAGCCCAGATGTGAGCTGGCACCAAAGAAGATGCAGCCACCGCCAGAGAGAGACACACCTGGAACCAGAGAGAGGAGGGGAGACGTCCTGCCTCCTCCTTCTTCCTGCTGTCCAGTGTCCCGCTGACCAAGTCCAAGCAGAAGCCAGTAGGCAAGGACGCGTAGTGTGCATGGGCAGCACGGAACAGAGCGGGGAGGGCTCAGAGGGCCAGTGGCCAGACGCCCAGGGGAGGGCAGGGCAGTGGGAGGAGGGGTGAGCGAGGCTGGCTAAGGCAGATAGGATGCTAGACGCTCATGGAAGAAAAATGGGAAACGTAGGTTTTGAAGCCAGGCGTGACTTGCCCCATCCCACGTGCTGATCCGGGACCGAGTTCTGGCTGGTGAGTCGTCCCCTGGTAAGCCTGGTGCCTGCCGCATCCACTCCCCGTGAACACAACAAGCCTTTGGGTCAAGAGACATGGGTCTAGTCACTTAACGCAAGTTGTGGAATTGCCAGCACTGGCAGGCTCTGGGAGCGTGTTGGCTTTCTTGCTCCGAATCTGATTTCCAGTCTTTTACTGCTTCGGAGACACAGTGCCAGGGCCGACCTAATTCTGACTGGTCAACCAAATTCTCACCTCATGTAGGCATGGAATTCTAGCCACCTTTGCTTTCCGCACAAATTACTAAGCCTGACAATAGTATCAGTGAACAGGGCAATGTGTTAAAAAGACCAGAATCTGTGAATCAGTGGGGCGACTTTAGGAAGCAATCTAGAAAGTTCCAGGCAAGCCTTCCTTCAGTGTTCTTCCCCGAGAATGTCTTATGAATCAAGGAAAAAGGATGAAATTCATGGGGTGTTTGTTCATTTAATGGTTCACTTGGGCTTTGACTAATTTTGTTCTTGCGACAGTGTGATAATTTTAGAAACTCCAAATTGGGAAGTGAAAGGTAATTCATTTCCATTCATTCTGTGTCAACAGGAATGAATTGCTGGGAACAGAGTGTTCCTTTAGGTGGACAGGTATTTGGGGTTTCACAAACTGTGTAGAAAGTCAGGGAGACACCGTATTTAAAGACGTATAATTTGTCGGTGGCAGAACAGGAGACCAGCATCCAGGGCTCCGGGCCAGGGGTTGTGCCAGTGACATGAGGCGAGCAATTTGGTTAATGCTGGTGCCCCGGCCCCATCTCTGTTCAGAGGCACCTTTTGATTTCAAATAGCTCGACGAGAATATTTATTCTTGCTTCCTATGGACATGACACTGTTCGGTTCCCCCTGCCCCGCCTTCTGGAGGCCCACGAGTTTTAAGATCTGACCCTCATCCAGGGGAAGCTCATACGACTGGACTATGTTATCTGACGGAGTGCATTTCCTGGTGCCTAGCACGGTGCCTGGCACACAGCAAGAGCTCAAGCGGCGGAACTTCTTTCCCAGGGGCGTTGTTGTTCATCAGCGATGGTGCCGGGCTGTCTCCGTTTGCCCCTCGCAGCAGGCTGACCCTCATGGACTGTAGCAAGGATCTTGTTTGCCCCTGTTTCCTTTTTGGTGTGGCTACGGGAGGTGCTGGTGGGGATTGGAGCACGAGAGGGGCGTGTGAGGGAGAGCTACACGCCTCTTCTCAAAGCCGCCACTCCTGTGCACGTCATCGCACGCTCCCTCTGCAGCCTCAGGACTAGGGGAGATGCCACGTTCCACAGTTTCCAGCCCCAGGTCCTTCACTGGACCCCGCTGGCTTCCTACACCTGTCCACCCTTCATCCTCATCCTTTCTTACACTCTCCTCAATTACTCCACTTGAGGATGCCTTCCTTTTCTTTTCTGGACTCTGTCTAATCTAGTCATTGAGTAATCTATGTTTCATGGTAAAACAACAACAACAACAACAACAACAACAATAACGACAACAGTTCGAACACTCTCAGGGCCTGTCGTGGGCTCTTTGCCCAGTTGTGGTCTGCGCACACCAGTGTCTTTGCTATTTCGTCCTTTCAAAGTCCTCATCAGGCAGTCTATGGGAGAGGAAGTTGGAGGAATTTGAACCGAGGAGAGTAATCACACATTAGACTCATAGCCTATGCATACAGATTTGCGGGCGCATGGCCAATCAAGAGTATTCTGTCGCACTGTAACCACAAGAATGCTCCCGTACCGGTGCTGAGCTCATGAGTTCCATACACCTCTCTTCTGTGGCCAGAGATTCTTAAGAGAGATACTGTACCCAGAACATTTGCTATGATTTCTGGGAAACTAAGCATTACAGTCCAGCACCTAGAAAGGGTTGGGCACACCATGGTCACTCACTATCTATCCATGGTCTAATGAATGAATTCTGGGATATCTCCGCATCCCACTATGGCTGGCGTATGGGGTAGAGTCACAGAAAGCATGATCTCCTTGAGCGCAAATGTGTCGCCATGTGCCTCCATACCTAGGTGTCCAGGCATCATCTGTAGAATGTAATGAGCTCATCTTTAGCAGACACCGGCAGAAGACTGGGTCTCTGATTTTAAGTTGCCTCTTCTAAGGGAATATACCAAGCTCTCTTGAAGTTGGCAATTCACGTTAAGCTCTCAATTCTATCTTCTTAAATGGCTAGAAGAAAAAAGGATGAGGGGACTTAAAATCTCTGCAGCAAACTCCACTCCATCACTGCCGAAAGTCCCTGACCAGAAGCTGCTCACAGGCCGACCCATACCGACGTATGAGCCCTTCCCCTGAAGCAGGTTTGCACTGCTAATCGAAAATGAGGGAACTGCACAGGGAACAAGATTTGCCGTCGGTGAAAGATTATGGTTAAACTGACCTGGTAATGTTGAACTAGTGGTTTTGGGGAGCCAGCCATCTATGCAGGAGACTGCTTTGTCTGTGTAGCTTTGCGCCCCAAATTAATGGACTTGGTGGTAGAGAAAGAAGCAAGTCCTGAATCCGTTAGTGAAACATAGATGTAGTCTAACCTTTGGTTGCAGATAAACACTCACAGGTATTACAAATTACTGTCATGATCCCAAATCCTGCAGGATAAATGGGACGTTACTATGGGGTATCTGAAACTCTCTCCCTGACTCCCTTCCCCCAGCCGACTGAAGCGGTTATTTTTATGGGTGCTTAGGAACAGAGTGACCGGAATACAGCAAAAGAAACTGGTAAACCAGGAGCCTTGGAAAAGCTGAATTCCACACTTGGCTGTTTTCCTGTTTGCTAAAATCAGCAATAATGTTAACAAAAGCAGATACTAGATACTTATACATTAACTCTAATTTGAATAGGTTATTGGAATTTTGTTTTGTAAATAATATTGTAACATAACATTAAATTTTAAAGTATTCAATTATATTATTACCAAATGACAAGCTTCCCTTTATTTTCTTACATCGTATAATTATTTGTAAACAGATAACCTGAGTTCAAATTAAAAATTTAAACTCTGCAGATCACTAACCTACGAAGTCATGACAGTTATTTATGAAACAGTAATATCCACCTTCTAAAACCAGAAATTTTGTTGTTTTTAAATAAAATTTTTATTAAAATCTAGCATAAGTACAGAAAAATGCACAAATCCTATGTTTAATTCAAAGAAAGTAAGTTTATATTTTAATATTTAATTTTATATGATTTCTGGGTTGCAATTTATTCTAGCATATCTTTCTAAAGCACCAGTAGAATTAATCTACGTTTTGCTCGTTCAAAAATATAAGCTGATGTTTCACATAAATTACTTTATTATTCGTTACCCGTGTGTCTTGAACTTAAGTATCTGGGAGTTAGAAAATGCTAGCCACACAAGTATGAGCACATGCCTTTCAGGGTGGTCAGCGGGGACAACGGTTACTAGCTTGTCATGGTTTGCCCAGGATTTTGATCATTTTAGCCCTAAAATCAGTCCTGAACAATCCAAGACAATTGGTCATCCTAGCAGGGCTGGGGTGTAGCCTGGTCTGCCCATTGCATTTCCATGTTGGACCCTCTTTCCCTTCTCCACTCACCCTACCCCTTCTCTTTGAGCCCCTAGATGACTTCTGTAAGCAGACACAGAAGTGTGGATGCTGGTGGCAAGGAGGAGCAAGGAGGAGACTGGGAGGGCACCTGACGGAGACTCCCAAAGTGGGTTCTCAGCGCCAACGTAGATTCTCTTTCCTTGCTGCCATTTAAACTGCTTTTATGCTGCAGGTTCTTCTTTTTGGGGGTTGGTAATATTTTTCTGCCGCTCAGCCAGCGCCTCTTTTGTGTGCTGGCCTGGGGGAAATCCTTATGGAGAGCTGTATATGCTTGCCTTGCGGCCTCAGGCCACAGTGGCTAAGCCTGTTCTTGATTATCTCTTGTTCTCCCAAATGGACCCTCTTCATATGAAAGATCCTACCAGGATTTGTATTTTCTGGAACATGAAAGATAGGGATGGGAGAATTTTTGTGGGTGAAGTGGGTGGGAATATAGAAATATTTAAATCTTACCAAAACATATTTATATAAAGAGAAGAAAAAAGAGAAAACTTACCCCACAGTACCTGCCTACACAGAAAGAAAGAAAATATCGATGTGTGTGTCTGGGGGCCGGGTAGGGGGAGAGCAGACTGAGAAAAATGGTTGGTCTACGGCCACGCCACCCTGAACAAGCCTGATCCTGTCTGATCTCGGAAGCTAAGCAGGGTCAGGCCTGGTTAGTACTTGGATGGGAGACTACCTCGGGGGACCAGTTGCTATAGGCATAAAAAATAAAAAATAAAAAAATAAAGGATTGTAAGCTGACAAGGTCATTGCAATCTGTGAGGTCAACCAAGGGCTGCCTCACCTAAAAAAAAGACATTAAAAAAAAAAAAAGAAAGAAAAACTGGTCGAATGTGGAGATTAAGGAGAGGCTACAATGGAGGGGCCAAGTGACGCCTCTTCACCTGGACAGGTACTCAGGGCTGCCTGGCCATGACACTGGGTGAGGCCACAACGCCACCGCCACCGGGTGAGGTCCCAGTGGCTGGAACCGGTTTGGCCAGGTTCCTAGTATGGAGCCAGAGGGGGACTGCAGGCTGTGTCCTGTGGAGCCTGAGGGCCAAATTTTGTCTCCCAGTCAGGGTGGAGGGTGTTAGGACAAGGGGGACGCATAACAGACGGGTGATGTGTGGGAGACGCGACCCAGGTCACAGACCTCAGGGTTTGAGTGGATGTATTACTGGGGGGCCAGTTTAGATCCAGTCAGAAACAGCATCGTTTCTTCAGAGCCAGGATGGCTTAGATAACCCTGGAGTGCGTGTGCGCATATGTGCGTGTACATGGGCACATCCTGCAGGCCCATGAACACATGTGCGTGCTCATGTACATACACACATATATGCTCAGGGTGTGCTCCATGCTGGGGTGGGGTCCAGGATGAGTAGAATGGGGGCAGGGGACTCCTGGGAACAGAAAGCACACTCACTCGAAAGACGAAAGCGCTAGGCTGGGAAAGCACGTGCTTCTGCCCATGCTGGCTCTCTGCACATCTCTAAGTCTTTTGCTTTTGTTCCCAAGATTCACCACACCCAGTTTTTTCTCACACTCATCTTACCTGTAACTAAGGAGGTATGCTGAAGGCTTGGGGATGCTTTCAGTTCTCCCCAAGATAGAAAGTGCCCCTTAAGCCTTTGCTTGAAGGAATCAGTGGCAAAACACAGACCCTGCGCTCATATCAAAGACTTGGATTCTCTCTGCAAAAGGCGATCTGCTAAATGCAAACACGCTTTGACTTCTCATGAATATATATGCTGATAAATCAGAAAGCTGTGCTTATATGTTCAATGCCTCGATGTTCAGTGGTCTCTGTCTCAGTCCATAATAAAATGGATTCCCTGAAGATTATATTCAACTTAACGACAAAGTGCCTAGGATGTGCCAAGCACTTAAAAAATACTACTTTACTCCTCTCATGACCCCAAGAGGTAGGTCCTATTACCATCCTCATTTTGTAGATGAGTCCACCAACCTTCAGTGAGCTCAGATAACTTGTCCTAGGCCACATAACTAGGCAGTGAGCTTGGCAGGATTTGAATCTAGGCCGATGGGCTCCAGAGGCCCTGCTCTTAACCTGTAACCCCACTTCTGCGGGCGGGAGAGGCCTCTGCTCTGCCTTGCTGCAGTCAATGGTTACCAGGCTGTCTCCTGCACTCAATGGGACCTCGAAGGCCAGAGCTGTTTCTTGTTTCCCCTCAGTCCTCCATCTGGGGGCACGAGGGCTGGTACATGAGAGGAGCCCACTAAAACATGTTGCGTGTTTGCTACTGGAACCGGGGGGGCGGCTTGCCAAAGTGATTTGGTCCGTTCTCCTGTCCCCGCTGTCACCATCTGGGATTCTGCACACAGCAACCTCACCCGCTCCTCCTCGCCCTGTGATGACTTTCCCTCCAGAGTCCAATCCCTTCTAAACAAGCTCCCCTGGCAGACCAAGGCCTCTGTACAGTCATGGGTATCTGTCACTTCTGTGCAGGGCCAACAGGAAATGTGGCCCAGTGCTGAACAGTAAACGGCTCCGACTCTCAGCCACACTTTGTCTGGGCTGGGCACCAGAGCGGGCCGCGGTCGCTTGTTACCTGCACAACAAAACTCCCTCCAGCTTCAATCGTGATTTATCAAGTGAGCCGCTGCCAGTTTCGCTGTGTTCCTTTCATTTCGGGGGCACAATGGGTAAAATCCATTCCTGAGGCAGAACAATGGATTAAATTTACAGTTTCGAAGGTGGACGCTTTCCTGAACAGGGAAGAAACATTCCATGCTGTTCTCGTGTCTTCCGTAACAGCCTAATCAGAATGAGAAAAATAGATGAGGAATAGAGTTAGAAGAGAAGGACATTTAATCGTAAAATCCTGATGGCAGCTGTCAAAATGACAACTCTAGACCCAACAGAATAACTGACTCAAATATGGAAGGGGACGAGTGACATTTATTGAGCTTCTCCTATGTGCCAGGTTACACATGTTCCTTTAAAAGTCACAATAATTGTACAAAGCAACTATGTTAAGGCACACACAGGGAGGAGAATGAGAATCAGAAGTTATGGGACTTGCCCAAGGTAACATGGCTAATGGGTCACAGAACTAAAATTTGAACCGAGGTCTGTGTGAACCCAAAGTTGACAGAGTTTTCACCACACAGTGCTGCCTTAGACATTTACTTTACGGAGCTACCTATGAAGAATGATTTTCTACGTTGCTGCAACAGATGTCTCTAATCTTTAAAAAAAAAAAAAAAAACCCACAAGCATATAAAGACAATTCTTCTATTTTCAACACCTAACATCTGTTCTGAGATTTATATGGTAAAAAAGCATAGTGGTATACTGTATTTTTGAAATGTCATATTTTTGAAAAGCTATTCTGACTTAACAGAAATAAAAAAAAAAAAAAACGTACCAAGTAAAGGTGAACAATGGCAAATGTTAAAACCGTTCCATTCTGTGTTTCAGAATTTATCTTTTTGACCAAAGCTAACAAGCAACATAGTCAAACAAGGAGACGAAGTTAATTATTAACTTTGGGGTGAAAAGTCAATGGTAAGCACATTCTTTGTATTACCCTGCCCACACTCCAGCAAATATTAACAAATATTAATAGAGGTGAGGACACTTTCCTGTAACTATACGAGTATGTTGTACACACTTGAAAAACCCTGGGAATAAAGGCATTTTCCAATGCTAGCCTCTTCTGTCACAGAGGCCCAGAAAAGTGGCCCGCCCCTTCAACGTCACCCGGCCGGAGGAGAGCAGTCCCTGCCATTCCCACCCTTGCGTGACGGTCGGATAGCTGCGTCCTGGGTGGACAGATCTGCAATCGGTGGCATGACTGCTTCCATTTACAAAACACTGATGAGTTCATTATCCTTAGATCCAACATTATATCTGAAACAAAAATCAAACTCTCACTACTTTCATTCTGACCTTTTGCCTCCAGTATTATGGTCTGAGGGCCAATGGGTGGCCGATGGTTGATGCCTCTACTTTCTAGGCTTGAGTTTGCAGATCGCTTTTCTAGAAGCAGCATGGCCTCGTAGAAAAAGCATGGAATCGGCATCGGACTTAGCTGAGTCCACAAGCTGGCTCTGCCAGTGGGCAAGTGAGTGACAGTTCAAGTTGCCTCCCCTTCTAGACCTCAGCTTTCCCACTGATGAAATAGAAATAATGGTATATAAGAATCCCTACGCATAGAGAGTTGAATACTATCTCCACCCCCAACCCCTTCCCAAATTCACGTCCACCTGAAATCTCAGAATGTGACCTTATTGAGAGTTAAGGTCTCAGAAGATGTAATTAGTTAACAATTAAGATGAGATCATACTGGATAAAGGAGAATTCCAAATCCAATGACTAATATTCTTATCAGAAGAGGAGAGGACAGAGAGAGAGAGAGAGAGAGAGAGAGAGAGAGAGAGAGAAGGCCATGTGAAGACAGAGGCAGAGATTGGAGTTCTGTTGCCTCAAGTGAAGGGACATGGGGAGCCACCAGAAGCTGGAAGAGTCAAGGAAGGATCTTCTCCTAGAGTCTTCAGGAGGAGCATGGCCCTGCCAACACTTTGATTTTGGACTTTGGGTCTCCAGAACCGTAAGAGAATAAAATTCTGTTGTTTTAAACCACCAAGTTGCTGGTAATTTGTATGGCAGCCCACGGGAACTAGTACACTCTGCAAAAGGCTCAACAGGGTGTCTCTCACATAGAAAATAATTGATAAATGCCACCAATAAGTATGATTCACACATCATAATGTTCAACCATAAAGTCGGGTATTCTACAGTAGATGGCAGAAGTGTCACGATCCCCAAGTCTAAATGACTAAGAATAGAACTGCTGATTTAATTACTTGAGAATCTTCATTTTTTTTCCTATTCTTTTTTTACTCAATCCTCTACCCCTATGCTAAAAACAAAAATATATTTTTTATTTAAACAATTGAAAGCAACCATATACTCTGAGTCTACAGAGTCCACAGCTTATACTCTGTTTAAAAATCCATACAATCAATATCAAGTAGGCTTAAGGGTCTGGGTTCCTCAAGATGAAGCTATTAGAGCTAAGCACCCCCCCCCCCATATGAGTGTGGCTATTGATGAATGGCTTCAGCAGCCTTCTCAGGGGCACTTCCTGGTTCAATAACCCCGCCCAATTCCCTGGCCACCTCCCCTGTGGAAACAGGCCATGTCTCTACCACTTTCCTCTTTCCTCTGCTCTCAACTGTCATTCAAAGGTCAGCTTACCTTTCTCAAGCTGAACCAATCAATCTCTGTCCTGGGAATTTGAACCATGGGACACATACGATATGGACTGAGCAGAGTCATATTAATGATAGACATTTAAAGAAATAGTTCTGAAACTCTGGACTTATACTGCCCTGGTCTCCACACAGCTCTGCTCTCAGGCCTCCTGGGGCTAGGAGTTTCCCTCTTCCTAGCATCCCATGAGCTACTTTAGCATTCTTCCAGTAAATTCTCACAATTAATTAATTAATAGTTTCCATTACTTGTGTGTGTGCCATGGCCATGTCCTCTGGGTCACACCCAAGGTGTGAGTTGTGTGGATGGCCTCCCATGGCCAGGCAAAGGGTGTGTTTGGAGGGACCGCTGGTGAATAAACCAGTAATGAAGTGAAGAGGGTTGTGTTGTCTTAGTAGCTGGCTCAGAATTTCAGATAACACATTGACTGAACATTGATAAACAGATAGGGTGAGAATGTCTTAGTAGATAGCACCAAACTTAAGTAGAGAATGGTCTTTGTCTCAAAACAAAAATACAGATAAGTAAAAAAATTTCATAAAGACAAAGGGTAGAATTTTAAAAGCTCCTTGGAGTTTTGAGTGTTTGGAGGACAAGTTTTCTGAGAGGAGAGTTCCATAACAGAAGGAGAAGTTGTTTGGTCCTTCCAGGGCATTCTTAAAGTTACTAATGATGAGAAAATGTGGGAGGAGGAGAAAGAAGGAAGCAGGGTGTGTGTGTGTGTGTTTGATTTCCATGTAAAGCGAGATAAAAATGACCCCCTGTTTGGGATCTGCCCTCCTCCAACTTTTAGTGCAATTCTCCAAATTCACACATGCTGGACGTGAATAATCGTTTCATGTTGGAACAAAACACCAGCTTTGGATTTGATGTGCTATAAAATATTCAGGGTAGCTGGAACCTCTGAGGCAGTGCATCCAGAACGGAGTTGGCAGACATTCGGGAGAGGGTTTTAGACTTGCTCTGGCCTTGGACTTGACCAGAAGGCGATAGAAAGGCAGTCCCAAAGCCATTTCCTCTGTACCTCAAGGAGTAAAGAGCGTCCCAGATGCCAGCCGGGATACCCCTGAGAAACAAATTTGAATCTCATTCCCTGGAGGATGTTGGAATTTTCCTTAGCTTCTTTGTTCACTGCGTACCCTTTCTGAGAACGTCATGCAGAAATAAAAACCTTTCTGAATCAATGAACGGACCTCGATGTAAATAAAAGGTAACGCGCTACGCACTTCTTTCTCTTAGCAGGCAAAGCCAGTGTGAGCGAGAGGGATCAGGATGGGAATCACCCAGCTCTTTCACTGGCATTAGCAACGAGCTGGCTGAATGGCCTCATGTAGGCTACAAGAATAAGAACTGAGGTGAAAACCTCTGCCTCTGGAAGGAAAAGAAGTGGTTGACGGAAACTGTGTCAGATGCCTTTAGCAGCCCATGTCACATCTGGAGCTGGGCAAGCTCGGACTCACTTGAGCTGATAGTATCTTGCCACAGTGTAAGCCCTTCAGCTTTCTGCCCCGACGCCAGGCTCTTTTTCTTGGTCTGAGCTCGAAAGCGTGGTTAAGCCCTCAGGGACAACCCTCAACTGGCGGGAAGCTGATGGATAAATGCCTGACTCTCATCCTTGGGATAGATAGTTCTAGAAGATACTTTTTGACTCTTAGAAGGTCCCAGTGGTGCTGAGCCCCAGTTGCACACAGTGGCACCTCACTTCTTAATGCTCCTTTAATGGCTTTTTCTCCTCCTCTGTCTCACTCTCCCTACTCTTGCATTTCTGCCGCCCGGGGACACCTCCCAAATAAACTACATACTCCCAAGTCCTTATCTCGGGCTCTGCTTTTGAGAAAACTCCAGCTAAGACAGAAATAGCATATCATTTTCGGTAAGATGGGAGGCAAGTGGATTTCTTCTTATATCAGATGAAGAAGTCAGGCATCAAATGTTCTGATGTCATGTGGGAATGCCAGGTGAACTCTGTCTCAGAAATTCTGACAATGGGACACCCCAACTTTGGAACTCCACATTCATTAGGCAAAGAAGAAGCAATCAATTCTGAGATTACTCCAGCTCTCTCAGGCCCCTTAGTAGTTTACCTTTTAGTTCTTGTTTAATTGTTCCTCCGTTTTAGATATAAATGCAACCCTTTTACTCCACTCATGGCCAATGTCTTGCCATGTGATAAATACAGTAAAGAAGTAATGGCGTAAGAAATTTGAAGTTTTTAAGAGTAACATGTAGCTCTCGTAGTGCACACTCTAGGAGAAGCCAGCTACCGTGTAAGACCTCCAAGTACTCGACTGCTATGCTGTGAAGAAGCCTAAGTTGGACATATGGAGGAATGCTCAGCAGACCCTGCTCTCCCGGTTATCCTAGCTGAGTCTGAACATGTGAGTGAATGGGCCATATGGCCCATTCGAATCTTCAGATGACTTCGGCTCCGGCCACCATCTGATTGCAACTACTTGAGAAAGCCCAAGGGAGAATTGTCCAGCTGATTCCAGCCAATCTACACTGCTATGAGAAGTAATGATAAATTGTTGCTATGAGCCACTTAAGAAGTAATTTAAAGATTTTGGTTTTTTTGGTTTTTTGTTTTGTTTCGTTTTTTGTTTTTTTGTTTTGTTTTGCTTTTCTTTTTTCTTTTGGTCTCAAATTGTGATAAGAACATGCCTTGTCTAGCCTGTTGGAGAATGAAAGATACTCGGTACAGAAACAAGTAGTCCCAGTCAAGATCATCCTGGATCAGCTGATGACCTATTGCCTGTATTAACTTTGAAGATAGAAAATATATCAAATGAAGTATAGGGCATGTCCAAAAGAATATGCAGGCAGAATGTTGAAAGTATCAGCTGACTCTTACCACAGTACCACAAGAAAGAAACAAACTCAAAAGAGAACTGACCAGTTTGCAAGCCAACTTTAGAGGGAATTATAGGGAGACTTGATTTGGAAAATAAAAGCTTTCTGATCTGTAGCCTCTTGAGTGAGAAAAAGATGATCAAACTAAGACATGACCTCAAGGTAAGAGCAAATAAAAGATGTGGTTATGAGATGCCTGAAGGATGAATGAAAGTAATTCCTGGGAGGTCCGCTCAGCTAGACAGAAGGGCTTCCAGGAATTTTAAGGGTGACATGGCACAGGAGATCACATACCCAAAATAGCAGTGATTAAGTCTACAGAGAGAGGCGCATCTTGAAAAAGGTTAAGGGTGTGATCATGTCTATCCTAATTAAGCGAAACAGGGCCTGGAGCACAATATATATTTATTTGTTCAGTGAATGAATGAATTAACGAATAAGCGAGAAGGAAAACAAGTCTAGTTAGTATAAGATGATATACCTGTTAGGATTCATTCATTCATTCATTTATTCACTCATTCCACAAGGATATATTGTCTAATATGACTGACACTTCGACTGCAACTTCTCAAGCCCCCAGCTCAGAACCACTCAGCTAACCTGCTCCTGAATCCCCGGTCCACAGAAACTGTGAGAGATAATAATGATTGTTCTTATTTTAGGCTCCTATGTTTTGAAGTGGTTTGTTATTCAGCATTTGATAACCGACACATTCCACAAAATTTAATTGAACATGTTCTTGTCCAGTAGGGCTACTATATAGTACAATATCATGGACTGAGTGGCTTCCAAGCACAGAAATTTACTTTCTCACGGTTCTGGAGGCCTAAGATCAAAGCGTCAGCAGATTCTGCGTCTGGTGAGATCCCACTTCTTGGGTCGTCGATGGCTGTCTTTCCACGGTGTCTTCCCACCGCAGACGGGGCAGGAGGGCTCTCTGGGATCTCCTTTAGGAGGGCTCTAATCTCATTCATGAGGGTCCCACCCTCATGATCTCATCGCCTCCCAGAAGGCCCCACCTCCTAAGATCATCACACTGAGGATTAGGGATCAACATAGGAATTTCGGAGGGACACCGGCATTCGGTAGCAGAGCCCGTCCTCAGCGTGGGTAACTGTGTCCACAAAGATGACTAAGGGAGAGTTTCTGGCCTTGAGCTGCCCAGAGTCAGGTGGGGAGGATCACGTGGACAGGATTTGTTTACACTATAACGTGATAAAGGCACAACGGCCTTCCACAGAAAGCTATGACTCATTTCGTCTGAGTTATCAGGGAGTTTTCCAAAAGAGGTGAGTTTTGAGGTAAATCTTCCAGGAAATCCTAATTCAGGAAGGGTAGGGGGCCGAGATGAGTAGGTATTCTAGGTAGAGAAAAAAGGAGGCTACGAGGTGTGTAGTTTCACTGAAACACTGCGTACATGAATGCAGGCCCCGGATGTGAGAGGCCACGAGCTCGGGCAGGAGGCTGTTGTCATGGGCTCATAGAGATGGTGATGTTCTAGGCTTAGGCAATAGCTGTGGGATGGAGAGGAGACCGGGCAGAATCGACAGGGCTCCTTTGCCTGGTGCTTGTCAATAGCAGCTGCTCCACCGAGTGTTTGCTGAGTGACTGATGGATGGATGAGTGTGAGCCAAGTCAAGCAGGGCTATCTACGTGTTGATTTGAGTGACTGTGGCTGGTTATTCCTGAAACAGGAAATAGAGGTGGATTTTTTTTTTTTTTTTTTTTTTTGCCTCGTGCTCGTGAACTATAAGCCAAGAAGTTCACGTAATGGAAATCCCTGGACTTTGAGACACATCTTCCTCCCAGAAGGCATGACCCGCAAACCCAGCAGTAGCCCCTCGACGTTTTCCACGGGGACCGGGCTGGGACAGCACACGGGGGATCTGCAGAGCAGCAGCCTCCCAGGGAGGGACTCATGCTTCTGCAGGCCAAGAGCTGTGCAGAAAGCCTCTGGATGCAATCAGAGATCTTGGGGACTAGGCGGGAGGAAGGGACAAGAGGTGGTGACGGAGGACACCGGGGTCGAGTTCAAAGTTCTCATCACGGTCACTGAAACTTCCGTTCCTGCTGGAGTGGGTTTGGAGATGAGAAGTAAAAATTTTTTTAAAAGGTGTGTGTGTGTGTGTGTGTGTGTGTGTGTGTGTGTGTGTGTGTGTGTGTGTGGTGAGGGTGATTTGGGGCAGAGCGAGTCTCAACACAGAGGTTAACGGGATCTTTGCTTTATAAGCCTGGTATTTGATTCTATACGGGGATAAAATCTAATACGATTGATAAAAGGCAAGGCAGAGACAGAGACAGATTTCACGGAGCTATCCTTCGAATGAAGAACACCAACGTTTCTTAAACGTTTCTCAGGAGCTATGTGTATATAATCTCATTTAACCCTCCAGAGTTAGGTGCGATCATCTTTAGTTCTCAGGGTCACACGAGGTAGACACGGTAGAGCTGAAGTTCAAGGCCAGGCCTCTAGATGTTGTCGCAGTTACCTGCTTCCCCAAGGATGGGCCCTTGAAGGATTTAGAATCCCCTTCCTTCCTCTTCTGCAGTCTGAGACCCACCACCCTCGATCCGGGAGGGCCATCACGTTGAGCCAATGCAATTGGACACAGTAGAGGCCAGATGGCTGCAGGAGGCAGAGCTGGGCCATTTTCATGCTTGAGCCCCTTTCCTTTCCTCTGCCAAAGGCTGCTGGGCACAAGCTTCCCTGGGGAGCATTGTTGCCCTTCTTCCCTCTCCCCCGCCCCCCAAGAGGTACCCTGGATTCTCTTATGGAGCCTTTTCCAAGTGCTGGACACCATTCCTTCAGATCGCCATAATTACAACAACCAACATTTATTGAGCAGTTACTGTTTGCTGGACTGTGATGCACAGGATGTCTGCATCATTGCACTTAACCCTCTGAGTTTACCTTTGATGTCCCTGTTATATAAACCAGGCGACAAGGCTCAAAGAGGTGGAATAAACCCGAACTTGAACCCACTCCAGCTTGACCCCAGCGCCCAAGCCGTTGGACACAGAGCTTGGCTGCCCCCAGAGGGAAAGAGAAATGGGCCATTCTTTCCTGGGCGAGATGTTCCCTCCTCTGATTCCCTTCTTGCCACTTCCAGAAGGGAGCAGACCCAGCACCCATGAGCACCAGTGGCAAGTGTTTGCTGGGAGAGGGAGGGGACACAGTCCCCTTATCAGTGCTTGGCTGGGCAGGCTCCCCGTGACCCTGTCCCACCTCCTCAGGCTCTCCCCTCTCTGAGTTGTGTGGTCAGATCTCTGACGGCTGGGGAGCTTCTGCAGGGCGGAAGCGTGTGTGTGTGTCGGGAGTCACCACGCCTCCCTGCCGCCTGCCCTTCGTGCCAGCTGCCCCGCCTCTCTCGAGTACCAGCAGGGTCCCTGAGCCTTTGCACACTGGCAGTTGTGTGGCCCACTGCCACTCTCTTTTCTTCAGGAACATTCACTGAGCTATACCAAGAGGTGAAATGTTGAATCGTGACTAGCTTTCCCAAGGTCACAGAGCTTGACCAATGGTAGCCACCTGGGATTTTGCCACTTCCCTTTCCTGCTTCCAGGAAACCAAGGGAACTGCGTCTCTTCCTTCCATAGGAGAGCACCCACCCCAGGCACTTGTTCCCAGAACCGGGCCCACCCCTCTACCTGCCTCCTTGTGACCTTGAGCTGCCTTAAAGCTACTCCAAGTCAAGGAGGCACACCAAGTTTGTCTGTTACAAGCAAGTGGGGCTCTCCAGCCCTTAGGCCTGCCACCCCTTGATCTTGCCCTGGCTCCTCGGCTTGGGGTATGTTACCATCTCAGCCAGGTAAATGGCGGCGACTCAGGAGGCTGGGCGTCACTTGGAGTACCCGTCATGGGACACCTGCCTGGTTCCAGAGCAGATGGGAACAAAGGCCAGGGCCGCCTCTCATTCCACACGAGCCTGAGCCGTGGTGCGAGGCATTAAAAACCTGGGTCTTTGACATAGTGAAACAATTCGTCCATAATCACTGCAGCAAACAGCGTCTTGGCTCTATTTTTACAATCCTGGCTTCTCTTGGAGGCAAGGCTCTCCCGGGAGCTTCTGAGTCAGCAGTCCCCAAGGGAATCCAGAGGGATGCTCGCCAGGCGGAGCCACCAGTGGGGGCTCTTCCTCGCGGGCCATGGAGGAGCAGCTCTGGGGCCTGCCAGGGCCTCGGTGAAAGAGACTTGCCCCTTCAGCAACGTCGAATTCCACTAAACCCACAAGTCGGAGGCTGGAGGGTCTCCTGTGGGCCAGGCCCGTTATGTGAGCCGGGACCTCCATGGTGCAAACCCCTGTTGGGACAGGTGAAGACACTGAGGCCTCGACAGAGTCCGGGTCTCCAGTGGCCAGAGCTTTTCTTCCGGCCTCCCAGTGCCCCCTGCAGGGGAGGGGCCTGCAGTTCTTCCTGCACCATTTCCTCCTTCCTCTTTCCTTCAACTCCAATTTCCCTTCTTTCATTTCTTTTGTAAAGAGACCGGTACGGAGCCAAGCTTCTCGGGCTACTTTTCACCTGTGTTCTATTCATGTGGGAAGTTGCCCCGGCCATGTGTCCTGGAGAAGAACCCCGGGTTCGGGCCTGCTCAGGACCCGCTCTTGCTGGAAGCCACTTCCTGTGCTTCTGCAAAATGGGAACAGATCAGGACCTTTGCCCTTTCTCGAAGCACGAGACGTCCTCGATGATTAGGCCTCGGGTGTCGATCGAATTTTCTGGAGCTCCAGGGACCGTTTGGCTAAACCAAGGAGGAGGGACTTGGAATGATCTCTGAGCAAGGAGACATGGCTCCCAAGCCGCCAGGCACCCACCCCTTCCCAGGGACCGTAACTGCTTCTGCCTGGTGTGCAGAGAAGCTTTAACCGAAGCGAGCCATCAGCTCACAAATCACCACAGGAGGGACAGTACACTGCTGGGAACAAATGTTGTGGAAATTTTCTTCACAGAAAAGGGAGGGAGAATGTGACCTCCTGCCAGACATCTGTACCAAATAGATGTGGAAATAATTAGCTAATTTATTTTCTTTCGAGTTTCAAGTTTTGTGTGTGTTTATTTTCCATCCATTCTAATGTGATTCTCTTTAGTACAATGGCATGCTACGGGTATAAAAATGCGTCTGTAAACCCCGTGGTTTAAAAGGAGATCCTCCCCTCGGCAGATTTTATTTCATTCTGCACCCAGCAGGCAGCGCCGCAGCCGACTGTCCCCGTCCCGAGATCGCGTGGCCTCATTCCAGAACCTCGCCACACCTCTCACGGCTGGGGGAATATGACCCCTGTGGTTGGCACGGGGACCTTCCTAGACCCTCTCACTGCCATTTTCACAGCCAAACACAGTGAATCCACATTATTTATTTATTTATTTTTTGCCCGGTCCTGTTTCATTTAGCATATTCTAAAACGGGATGAGAAAAACAAACCGTTATTAATTTTTATTGATGTATGATTGATTGATTGATTAATTAATAACTATATTTATTTCTCTCTCTGAGTTTGTGTTCTCCCCAAAACAGAGCCTGAAACAAGGATTTAGGTGCTAGCCATTTTATTTTTTTTTTTAAAGATAATGCCAGGAAGTAGAAGCGAGGAAGTGGGGAGATGAAGATGAGAGAAAGGAGAAAAGGCAATAAACACAGAGCGAGGTACGGAAGCCGATAGGAGCTGGTGGCTGCCCTCTCTCTGGGAGCCCTCAAACTCGCCCACTGGATCGACAGGAGGCTGGGACATGTTTAGACCAATTTCCATCCTCCTTCGATTCAGGGAAGTCAACCTCCCCTCCTCCCCCGCCCTCAACACCACCTCCCGCCCGGCCACAGATCCTCCGGGCTGTGCCCGTGTGGACTGAGTCCTGATGTCTTTCGAGAAAGCCCCGAAGCAGAAAAACTGAGAAAAGCATGTCGTCGCAATGCCTTTTTGGAAGGATCGCTCCATCCCAGGCACCAGCTGAGGCTGGAGGGTGCAAACAGCTCTGCTGCGATTCTCCTCATTCCGAGGGACAAAAACCCGATCGGCGGTGGTTTACGCAAACAGCGACAGTAGGACACGTAAAAGACGTGAAGACGCGGCGTAATGACAGGAGAAAGGAGCAGCACGCAGACCCCCTCAGGTCCTCCTGGTGGCCAGCGCAAGGAGGGACACTGGCCAGGTACGCGATTCGGTGTCCACAAGACAAAAACAAATGTCAGGCACGGTTACCCTTCCCCCACGGTCCTCGCTGCAAGGGCAGTGTGCACCCCAGTGACGCCGGCGTCCCAACAGTAAATGCGGTGGCCGCGCTTCTCCCCGTATAGTCTGATCCAGGAAGAGTCAGCCCCCTAATCTGCAAAGAGCGTAATATTTTCGAAGCCAATATGAGGGCTCTTTCAATTAAGTGACAGGAGCCCAGCTCAGATGAACTTTAGCAGGTAAACGCATTTGTTGGCTGAATGTTTTGAAAGCCGGGAGTGGGCCGACTTCAGGCAACGCTGGATCCAGGGGTTCGCGTGTTTTCGCCAGGACTCGGTTTCTGTCTACCCATTCCTTGGTCCTGCTTTCTTCAGTGTGGCTCTATGTTCCAGAGGCTTTCTTTCCGTGAATGGAAAGGCGGCCCTTGGCAATTCTAGGCTCATATGGTTCTAGGGAACCCTCACCCCCGCCACCTTCTGGCAGCCATGACAGGATCCGATTGGCCCTGCTTGAGGCACATGGCCCCTTGAACATTTAGTCACTGTGTGAGGGCTGCAACAGGCCTGGCCTGGACCGCGTGTCCACTTCTGCAGCCAGAAGACAGGCAAGTTCCTGTGACCCACAGACCCTTCCATCAGAGCAATGCAGGATGGCAAAAAGGAGGCGAGGAGGCCAACGTAACAAGTGTCCACGGTACCCTTCAGGATCCAGGTTGACTTCGATACTGTAGCAGATGCAGTGACGTAATAGGGTTCTCACCAAGCATCATGATCGGGGATGATTTTTTTTTTTTTACTGATATAAAAACGAATCTCCCGCTTGCTTAAGGAAATGGATGCAATTCCAATCTGGTAGAAAGAAGGGTGCAGCGGGACCGTTGGCGACCCCATCCACAGCCCCTCGGTGTCACCATTCCCACACACGTTGACGGCACTTGTAACTCTCCTGAGGACGTCCGTCCTCCTCTTGGCATAGGGTTTGTGCTTGGTTTGTTCCCGGGAGAGGTAGGTAGTCACTGTCCTCAGTGGAACCCATCGGCAAATGACAGTCGGGAGCTGGAGGATCAACACCCTTCCTGGGATCAGCTCCCACACAGCCTACTTGCGTTAACACCCATCTCAGGGTCCACTTCCGGAGCAGCCCAGCACAAGTGCCGGCCCTTTAATTTACTCCCTCGTCTGCAGGAACATTCATTTTCTCCCCTTTTGCCAAGATTAGCAAACCTACTGTCCGAATCAGTAGATTTGTGGGGGGTTTTTTTGTTTTTTTTTTTTTTTTGCTTAGAGATGAACTAGGTCTCCCAAAGGAAGGCAGAGGTCAAGATGATCCTTCTCAGATTTAGAAACCCCTGGCAACAGCAGGTTCCTGAAATTCAGAAAGGTGGCCTGACTTTAGCAGACATACTTTCCGTAACAGCTCAAGGTCTGAGTTCTCTGCCCAATGTCCAATTATCGCAGCAAGAAGGGCTGCTCAGTTTTAAGCTGCAACTGGTTATTTTAGATACAGCACAGACAAAGAAAGAATGGAAGCCAGCTCTCAGCAAGGGTTTGCAACCTGGATTCCTAACTGAGCGCAAATGGCCGCGCCGTTCCTGAAGGCACGGAGAACAGCGGCTTCCTAATACTTTCCAGTGGAATCCAGACAGGTTATATCACCGAAAATGAAGATAACTCCCCGGCCTGAAATACAGGGGTTTATTTTCAGGCACACTTCTGTCTGGTTGAAGTAGGACCTTCATTTAAATGTAAATGTAGGTTTTCAATGTGATCCAAAAGAATGAAAAATACCAAAGTCCGCAGGATCTGTGGCCTTGGGGGAGGGAGCTCCGGGCAGCTTGTGTGAGCTGAAAGGGAGAAGGTGCACGGAGGGGCGAGCAGTGGAAAAGATAAATAAAGTGAAAAGGGGCAGATAGGAGATTAACGGAGCATTGGAAAGCAAGACGATTTAACTAGAATAGGGAGGTTTCTGGGAAACTCAGAGGAGTTCATGGGCTGATGAGAATAGCATTTGTCCAACAGCACTTCCTGTAATGAAAATGTCCTCTGTGCTGTTCACAAGTAGCTATCGAGCACTTAAAATGTGTTACTGAAAAAGTGAATTTTTAATGCTGTTTAATTTAAATTAATTAAAATGTAAATAGCCATAGGCGCCTAGAGGCTATTTTCTACAGCAGGACTAGAATCTCATGGATTCAGGAGGGCTTGGAAACAGATTCTGAGCCTGGGATATCAGCCTGGTGAGTCTCCATGTAGGTGGAGGGGGGTGCATCACAGTCACTTGAAAGGGGTGCTTTTCCAAGCAAGCAGAGCGCGCGCGCGCACACACACACACATTTATGTTGATAAGCTCCTGCTCCCACTATGGAAGGAAGAGCCCGTGTCCCTCTGTGTTGGAGCTGTAAAAAGGGATTGAGAACTTCTGGTTTAGTGAGCCAGGAAAACTTTAGTGTCCCTACCCTTACCTGTTTCACAGCACCTGGGAAGGAGTAACCTTGTTTAGAGTTGATCTTGGTTGGGAGGATCCTTAACAATTAATTTCCGTTTTCTGTAAGAGAGATGGAAAGCCGTATGTATTCATCCTGTCTGTGTCGAAGGCCTACTGTGTGCTCAACGCTGTGCTAGGCACAGGGCCTTCCATGGAAAAGATGCGGAGGCATCTGGCCCTGGCCACGTATTTGCAAAGGTCGTCAGGTTAATCATTATGATTTAATCTTATTTATAAACCAAGAAGTTCTCTTGAGAACCGTACAGTTCTGTTTCATTTTATTTATGTGAGCATAATTTAGTAAACAGAAATACTGAAATTATATCAAAACATTTGTGAACCTCAACTGGGCATTTCTTATACAATAAATTACCTATTAATATAATTTAATATATGAATTTAATATAAATTTAGATGTTTGCCTTCTTGGCCAGGTTCAGCTGGTCTTGCCTGGACTCACTCACGTGCCTGGTCGGCTGGCAGGTCAGCTGGAGCCAACTGTGCTCTTTTATGCCTGGGACCTCAGCTGGGAGGGCTGGGCTAGCCCCACCCTGGGTGGTCTCTCAGCCTCCGCTGGGCTGGCCTGGGCTTGTTCACGTGGCAGAAGCCAGGGGCTCCATGTAGCAAGAGGAAGCACGCAAGGCCTCTTCAGGCCTAGGTTTGACACTTCCGCGCATTACTTTTGCTGCATTCCATGTTAGGCAGTGAAAGTCATGAGGCCAGTTCAGATCAGAAGAGTGAGGGAATAATTCTACCTCTTAACTGGAGAGGCAGCCAAGTCATATTGCAGCTCAGTGTGTATATGAAGAAAGGAATAATCGTGGACACGGTTTGGCAAATAATCTATACGTGGGGCTCGGTGTAGAGCATTCTGATCGGAGCGTAAGGTGATCTAGAAGAAATTTTAATAAGAAATTTGTGTTTAAAAGGGGGAGAGATACCCTTGTAATGTAGGGATGAGGCAAGAAAATTAAAAATGTTAATCAAGCTATATTCAGAGACTGCAGTATGCTGATCAGCCCTGCAGCCAGGCCAGGAGGACGCCTGCAGGACAAAAGGTTTCTCCTGGGCTTGCTGACCCATTCCCTACACCCATGAAGGGAAACAGGAACCCGGGGGAGTCATTCTCTATGGCTAAAACCACGGGGAACCTATGGATTACAGGCCAGCAGGCCTGTCACTCTACATATTCTGGCCTTTTAGCACTACATACTCTTCCTTTTCCCCTTCCTCGCTGTATGTCCATATCAAAAGAAATGGGAACCAAAGAATGACATATAAACTGAATTCCCTGAACACTCAGGGTCTCTCTCTCGGTGCCTTTACTCTGTGTCTCTTACCGTCCTTGTCTCTCTCCATTGCCACTCTATCACCGTCCCTCTCTCTGCCTGTGTGAGGAGACAGCACTCTGCGGAGTGTTACCCCTTTTCTAGCAAACTTTCCTTTTGACTTTTGACTCTAGCTGTGGCGTGGGTTGAATTCTTTCTGTCCTCTCCGCCAAAGGTGCCTCTTCTCCCGGTCCAGGGCTTGGTCTCCCCACCACTTGGGGAAATTTGCCCTGTCCTGCATCGCTTGTACAGAAACGTACGAGTTCGCTGGGAAGGAGAACAAGTGCACGTGGCAAATAAACACATTGACCTTGGCCACACCCTCGTCAGGACAGCATGCATGGAAGGCTTTCTCGGTGGAGGAGATGGTTTAAGTTAAATCTCACCTCGTATTTCTTCCTGTCTCCCTTTGAGCATTAATATCAATGTAGATTTTTGCTAGATAGCTAGCTGGCTATGGTTGAGATTATTCTAGACAACTTTGGAATAGAAAGAAATGGATATATTTAGGAATTAAAGGTCCTACAGCTTAGCTTTTGTTGCTTTTTTTCCCCCTCTTGTTTTAATGACTGGTTGCTCTTGCTGCATCTTTATATCTATATGTTTTTGGTTTTCTTTTATTTTTCAGCTCGTTGATGCTCCTTTATGCACATTGATAGGATATAGATAAATAAATTAGAGCAATATTAAGAACGTTGCGTAGGGATGGTAGAGTGGCTGCGAAGTCGAAAGGGGGGCGTATGCTGTGCATGCTCAGTATCAGACATGATCAACCATTGGTGTCTTCAACACTCGGTCCATTGCAGCCCTTCGTAACCTGGTTTCCTTGCCCGTGGAAAGGTGGCCCCTTGCTCGGTTAGCTCACAGACACTGTCTCTTTAATTTATTACAGAGAAAACATCTCCAAAGTGTGGAGTTCTCCTTCAAGTGAAGCACCCAAAAGAAAAAGAAGGAATCGGCCTGCCTGATTTCTGAGTTTTGAATGACATCAATTCTACCCAGATTACTGGAGAAACAGCAAAATCATTTCTTCGGCGGATTTTAAGGGAATCTGTTAAGACAGATCCAGGAAACACAGTTTGATAATTAAGAGTTTATCTCACCCTCCACTGTCAAATTAGAATTTCTCCTAGGGTGAGAAATGCGTCAAGAACTGTGGTGTGAGTTAACATGTGTAACCGCGGAGGAAAGACCCATTGGCTTCATTTCTCATTGGCTGTTGAGGAGCAGGTGCTCTGAGGCTGGAGGAAGAAGCAGGCAGAGGACAGAGGAACCCCTTCTCAGTCCTTCCCACATTCAGGTTAAATCTCACCTTGCTATTCTTCCTGTCTCCCTTTGAGCATTAATATAAATTTAGATTTTTGCAAGACAGCGGGCTATGGTTTAGATTTTCCTAGACAACTTTGGAATAGAACTTGAGATCTGAGCTTATCCATGGACCAGCCACAGCAGTGTCTCCTGGGAGCTTGTTAGACATGCAGACTTTGGCCCCCACTCCATCCGCTGAATCAAAACTCACCTTTTAACAAGATACTCTGGCGATGAGCATGCACATTAAAGTTTGAGAAGCCACGGTCTAGAGAAATCTTTTTGTTTGATAATTAGGGACAAAGCCTGTTTTAGATAAGGAGTGTGGAGGAGGGGAGAGGGGCCAAGCAAGAAGTGGTATACATTCAGCAAAGTGATTGGAACAGAAGCCACATTGATCAAAGTGTGTGCTTCATAAATATTCGTTGACATAAAACAGAAATGCCCCATCCCCAACTGCTGGCCAGAGAGTACAGTTGTCAGATTGCCTTCTGGTAACACAACAGATCTCTACCCTCCACCTTGTGTCTCTCCTCTATTTAATACCTTCTTTCTCAGGTCTTGAGGAGATAGTAGCACCCACGGTTTATTTTCTCTGAAACATGAAGGTACTTTGTGGTTATGAGGTGATAACTTGACCATCGTTTTTATTGGAAACGGTGACAAGAAGGCAATGAGTAGCTCTCGTAGCTGCCCTGGGATTTCCTTCATGATTGATGGTGCGGCCACTCTTCCTGTTACTCTCAAATGTTGGTTGGCCTTTTGCTGTGGGATTTATTGGGGTAGGAGAGGTGACGCGGTGCATGTCCGAGGTTACGTGGATTTATCATCCTGATTTCCCAGCAGAAAATGGGTCAGGTTTCATGATCAATGAGAGATTACTTCTCCCCATGGCCCCTGCTGTGTTCAGGTGGCCCCTAAATGTTGATGTGGATCCAAGCTGGCACACGGAGCCACAAGGGCATGCCATAATGGAACGATGGCTCGTTGGCGACATTGATCCTCCACTTTGGAAAAAGATCGACTACAGAAAATGTAATTACCTTCGAACCCCCTGTTCTGAAAATTTGTGTACAATCACCCAGGACTGGACTAGTTTGTCTTCATGATAGCTACGAAGGAAAGGCTGGTTAACGAAATAGAGTAAACAGAAATGCAGGCGGCATGTTCTGACAACGCAGGGAATAGTTTTCCAATTCCTTTAGCAAAGGCCAAGTGTAAATCAAGACGTTAGAATATTTATTTATTAAAGCAGTTGGCGTTTAACTTTGTTTTTTTTAGACAGAGAAGCTTTTTTGTTTCATTTCACTTTGTTTTGTGCCTTAGATGTAGCAGAAGGAAGGGGAGCCCTTTCAGGCGACAGGGTGCTGTGGGACCCAGCGAGCTCAGACGTCCTCTTAGCATCTTATTCCTCTTTTACTGCCAGTGTTGACCCCTTAAGCATGTCTGCAGAGACCTGGGATGCCAGAGAGGCCAGTTTAAAAGCCACCAATTTGACAGGTAAGACCTGTATTTGGAGCCGTTTGATAAGCAGTTAGAGGTACTGTGCATGCTTTAGAGAAACGAGATTGTTTCGGAAGAAGGCATTCTCTAACCATGGCTTTTCTTTCACCAGAGACTGTTCTTATTCAAACGTCCTTCTCAATTAGCCCAAACAATCATTTGGAGCTCTTCAAAGAGAACTCTGTCGTGTGGGGTAAGAGAGACAACAATTAGCTCGGCTGCAAGTGATCACAAGTTCTTGGACGAGCAGCAAAGTGAAGGACGGAGGGTCTGTGTCCATGTCACAAAAGGAGGCAGGAGGGGAACAGGAGACATGGAGTTAAGAGGTTTGAATTGCTTAGTCTCAGGAGCCAACGTGAATACATTTTCAAATGCCATCAGCCAACCAGGAGTATGGAGCAATGTCACCAGGAGCAGCAGCTGCCAGCACGCCTGTGCCATATGCCTCCTGGAGGTCGTTCCATATCACATGGTCCCAAGGCCAGAGACCGAAGTCCAGCAAAGAAGTGCCTCCATTCAAGGAGCTGCAGCGCGCGCGCACACACACACACACACACACACTCACACACACACACGTGGGTCAGCCACCAAGGCCGGAATACCTGGCGCAATAGACCAGAGCCGCTGGTCTAGTTGCTCTGATCCTGGCTTAAGGATCAGAAAGGCTGCTGTAGGAGATAGCATGACCAGAATTCCCAAGCATCTGTCTGTGGTCAAAGTCCGCAGACCTGCCAAAGAATGTTGACCCTTCCATCCTCATACCTCCATGCTGCTGCCATGATTTACCATTGATAGACCCTGGAAGGTCAGTGGACCCAGTGGTCAAAGATGCTTCGGGGTTCGTATTGCTTAACTAACTGTCCCATTCTCCATGGATCGGTGCGTCCACTTCTCAAGAGCAGGGCACATGCCTTATTCCTTCCGTTTTCCCAGGAAACATTGTGTTAGATGTTCAATAAATGCTTGAAGAGGAGCAGAAAGGAGGCTGAGAAGTGAGACAGGCATGTGGGTGGGTACAACAGTCTTTAATAATGATCAGCCTTGTGGGCCACCTTCAGTACCAGCTGGCCCAGCTGTCACACGAGCCAGCAGCCCCCATCTGCCTCGATGCTTATGCTCACTCTGCTGCTCCGAACACCTCCCACCCCTATCACAAAGAAAGGCAGCGGCACGCTTTCGAGATTCCTTGCTGGAAGGCCTCCCCTCTCAGCATTTTCTTTCTGTTTATTTGGAACCGTATTCTGGACATTTTCAAAGTATACGAAGGTAGAGAGGATAGTATACTGAAACGTCATACACACACTACCCAAGTATCACCATTAATTAATATTTTGCTAATCTCCTTTTATCCATATCTACGTTTTTTGCTGAGGTCTTCGAAAAATGAATCTCAGCTATTTTACATATATATGAATATATATTACATATAACACATATATGAATATGTATTACATACAGATAATGACTTTTGTTTTTAATATAGCCACAATATATGAATTATCACCAAGATTATCTAATAAATTTTTGTTCAAATTTCTCAGATTATCCAAAAGGAAATTTTAAAATTTGTTGATAAAATTAGGATCCAAACTAAGTCCATATATGATGCTTGTAAAATAGGTGTCTTAAAAGTATTTTTTAACCTATAATAGTTTCCTCTCTGCTATATTTTCAATGTCGTTTCTGTATCAAAGGAATCAAATCCTTTGTCCCGTAGATTTTCCTATTTTCTGGATTTGGCTTTTTTCTTCCTCATAAAGTTTCACGTGTTCTTCTACCTCCTGACTTTTCTGTACACTGGTAGTTATATTCAGACACCTGATTTAATCCAGATTTAGCTCTTTCCAATAAAAGTGCTTCTAGAGAGTATTGCTGTGCACTTGTGATTGCAGACTACGAGGAGACGCATGGTGACTTCTTAGCACGGAACTTTACGAAACGCATGCCCTTGTTTTTCTTGAACTTAATATACTTGTTTCGAATCACAGTTTGGCCCCATTTACGGGTTCTTACCACTGACTTTCGGTTTTCGCTCAGAACCATCACGAACCACAGCGTATTCCCAGCAGCTTAACCCTCTCGAGATATGACGCGGGAGACTTAGCCCTGAAATTTCACTGACCGTTCGCATCGCTCATCATTCCCTGCTGTTGATCTTTAACCCCTGAAACAAAGACGACGCTCTGCCTGGAAGGAAATAGTCCGTGGCATTGAATCAGGTGCTCATGTTACACACTCGTCCTCGGAGCTCCAGGAAGTCAGGTGCATTCTTGAAAACAAATTAACCACGTTTATAGATGTAAGTTATTGATACCAATAAGCCGTTTGTAAGTTTGCACGTATTTATTAATAAAAATTCCCAGTTATATCTAAACAAGTTTGCATAAATTGATTAACAACAATTCCCAGCTTCAGTAATACCTGATTATTATCCTGGAACTCACAGCTATAGTTTCAGAAACTAGATCCAAAACAACAACAACACCAACAACTTTCCTTTATCCTGTCAAGACTTTTGTTGGGTCTCCAGAAATTCAGGCAGATACTTGAGGGTTATGGTATCTCAAAGCATAACGCTTCTGCAACTACAAAGAACGGGGTAATTGCAAGACTAGCCCAGGTTCTGCTTGCCTTCCTACCCAGGAACCAGAGAGGTCATTTTCATTTGTTAGGTAAAGTTAACTCAACCTCTCAGGTTACATGGATGTAATTCTCACAATCGGGGGCTGAAAATCAGGGAGACTCAAAGTCTATTGTGCAGACCTGTCTTGTGGATACATGATCCATTCACAGAGGAGATGGCATTTCTATTCTGGGGGAATTTTGAGTTTTATGAAGATTTTCTTGAGAATCTGGAGCCACCACGGAATGGGGCTCTCAGGCACCCGAAGGGAGTATTTGCCAAATCGCATCCAAGTTAGAGATTCATCTTTGCAGAAGAAATTGGTGCTGTTTCTCATGCTCCTGGAGTCCTACCTGGTTCAGACCTTGACGTTTGCTTTGGTCGGTCATGCTTTGTGGCTGCGTTGGGAGGTTGAATCCAGAGTAAGCGTCTGGAAGAGAGCCACGTGATCACAATCAGCTGATTAATCCCTAAGCGGGTTTTCGGGGCTCTTCTCCAGGTCCTGGGGCCAGCTATCTTTGGTCCTCAGTTTTTCCACTATCACAGGAATAACAGCAAACTACTTTGGAGGGGGAGAAAACAAAAAGATTGGAAAAGCAAAGTGAGCGTGTTTACCAACACATTACTCACAGTTCCCTGAACCTCAGGGCTCCGGTCCACCACAGGGAAAAGTTCTATTTACTTTTCCATGATTGGAAAACGCTCACCCCCGACGGCTTCTCCAGCTCCCCCACCTTCCAGACTGAGTCAAACGGCACTGGGAGGAAATTGCTAGGGAAGCCGGTTGTGAACGAACGTCTTTGTGAGAGAGGAAGGCTGTTCAGTGCAGTGGCTAACGGGCCTGCTCAGTGGAATTTTTCTCCCTTTCAACCAGACTGAGCCTCGCTCCTTTGTGGCAGGCAGGCAGGCCTTCTCTTCCAAGTACGCAGCAAAGTTATGTTTTGACAAGCACACACATTCTTTTTCAGAAAGCCACAGAGGCAAACGCCTTTGTTGCAGACAGACAAGCTCCCTTCCAGACCAGGAGGTGAAAACCCTTTCATGAGCCACATAATGGGGGCAGCAGTCGCTCCGGCCGATGCAGTCCCTGAAAAGTACATAACTTCCATTATGTGGCTTTCACATACGGAATGTACTTCCCCTCGCAAATCCAAACGCTGGCGCGGCTGTTTGTCCAGCACTGGGGCTGGCAGGGAGCAGGGGGTTGGCAGGAGTCATGAGGCATTTTTCTGTGGGCTTTGGTTTCCTGGCCAATTGAACCCAGTCCAGTTATTGTCCCGAGGTTCTGCCAGATACAACAAGGAGAGAGCTTTTCTAGATGCCTGGTGACTCACGGATGGGGGAGGGAAGGCACAAGCTGAACGGGGGGTGGGGCGCCCAAGTCACATCCGAGGCCATGGCTCAGGAGACCCCTTCCCAAGAAAGGGCTCTGACACGGCCCCATGGAATGTGCAGTGGCCTCCAGAGACTCTGCCCTTCAGGCGAATGCCTGGCCCTCAGGCCATTCTCCCCCTGTCCCAGGGCCCTGATCTTAGCACCCTTTGTGACCAAAAGTCAGATTCCCTGAAACGTGGTGGGGGGCTTTGTTTTAGGGAGGGGTGTAGCACTTCCAGTGATCTAATCCCATTGGCAGTATTCAGTGTTCTGAGCAGAGTCGGCCCTGCCCAGAAGCAGTCTTGAAGGCTGCTTCCTTGAGATGGTGTCAAGAATGGTATACGACACCATCCACGGCCAAGGTGCCTCCTTGAACTGCCCGTTTAGTGCACTTGAACTTCCTACGCTTGGAACCATTAACTGGGAGTCACTAACACATTGTCTCTAGAAAGTTATATTTAAAATGCACATGTTAAACTCACAAGTAAGGCATAAAAACATATAGGGAAATGATAACTATATGTAGGCTGAACTCCCCTGGGAGTCTAGTGGCTTCTCCCATCCCTCCTTCCTAAGCAATGGCTGCCTCTCCTTGAGAGAGGACGCCAAGTGTCCTCTGGGAACTCCTCACATCGTCCTGCTTCCCCGTCCCTCTGTCTTCCTTCAACCACCCACGCAGGGCCTCCTTCCACATCGATCTAAGCAAACGCACGTTTGATTGACCATTTTCCAGGGTCTGAGCTGAGGTGGGCTAAATTTAGAAGGCTGTTCGGTATCCAGTATGTAAAGTAGGAAGACATTCTGTCTTGGTTACAGCTCAGCAATTCTGTTTCCGCTGCTCTGTGGTTTCGGCCGCTAAGTGAGATGGCATCAATCTGGGGAATGTCGAAAATTCAGGAGGAGCGCCCTTCTCCTGCAAGATCAGTCCTCCGTGGGATTGCTTCTCGCGTGTGTTCGAAGGCCTCCCGCAAAGTGCTTGTGCTCAGCCCTGCAGCGGGGAGCACGGCGAGAGGGCAAGATCTTGCCTGCGACGGCAGGACGAGGGACATTGCACTCGCTGCTGGTTGCCAAAAGGGTTCCGCTTACTTCGGCTGCTTTCCTCTGGGGTCACTCTAGGTGTCCCGCCATCAGACGCTCCTCCGGCTCTAACCATTTTTCCCTGACCACCAAACGTGACTTCGCCAATGCTCGATGCTTAATTATTCCCAGTTCATTACGTCTAGGTCACGGCCACTGTCTTATTGTCTCTCTCAATTCTGGAAAGCGCCACCTGAAGAGTATTTGAGACCCGGGGTTTAAGATCCATGCAGTGGCTTCTAAGCCACTCCTCCCTCTAGATAAATGTGTAAAACAAAACAAAAAAGAGAATTAAAGGAAGATAAAACTGTATACGAGGAAGCTTAAGGTGTCTCGTCGATTTTCACTTTTTCTTTTTACATGAAGGAAGGATGGGGATGGGAGAACTCTGAGGTGCATGCGAGGAAAGGGGCAAAGGAGAAAGTGATGGTGTGTTAGACGAGAGCCGAGAACATCGACAGCCCGGCAGGACCGGAACTGAAAGCCAGAGCGCGCACAAGCCTCGGGAGCCCTGTTCTGCCATGTCGACAGCTCAGCCAGTTTCACGTCTGAGACCAGGCCAGAGATGACCTGAGAGTGACCAAGTTCAGGGTGAAGCTTCTCAGTGTGGGCACACAAGTCCTAGGGGCAGGAACCGAGGCCAAAATGGCAGCTAGAGACAAGGACTAGGGGCCTGGAAGCTGCAGAGGAAATAAGACGAGAAGGATCTTGACAAGGAATTATCTAGGCAGTTGCTGGGGGCTTTCTTACATCAGTCGTCGGGCGCCCGAAGTGTGCGTGGAAAGAGGTTGGGAAGAAGAGTTGGGTTAGAAGAGGACAGAAAACAACAATATTCCCTTAGGTAGAGCCATGCACAGAAGAGGGTTTCGGGTAATGCTTAGTGAATGAATTAACACTCAAAGACTAACATTTTTAGCCCTTGTGGCTTTTTTAGAAGTTTGTTCCCCTGTCTTCTGCAGCCTTACCATGGCTGCTTGGCCCAGACTCATCCTTGAGCCAGAATAAAACAGTGGCTGTCAATGTGACAAGCATTCACCCACTGGCACACATCCTGCATCCGGGATGCCCACGGTGGGCCAGTGGGCTACTCCCCTAACCAGGGTCTGTCTTGCTCTTCTTCTGCCTTGTTTCCAAACCTCGTTCATTGATTCAATAAACTGATTAAACAATTACTCTATGCCTGTGCCATGCTGGGCACGGGGTATACAGAAGTAAACAAGATAGAATCAGTCTCTGTCCTCACAGACCTTATACTTAGGGAGGATCGAACAGTAAAGAGACAAACAAAAATAATTATAAATTATTACTAATATGATCATGGTTCTGAAGACAAAAAAATAGGATGCTGTGAGAAAGAAAAATTAGGGATACCTCCTTCAAATCAGGTAATCCAGGGAGGCCTCCCTGGAGAAGTGGCATTTAAACTAAGCCCTGAATAAAGAGCAAGGCCAGTGTCGGGATGGGGGAAGAGGGCATGCAGGCAGAGAGGAGAGCTTATGTGGAGCTGCTGAGTCAGGAAAGAGCTGGGGGGTGTCACAGAATCAAAGCAAGGTCACCACGGTTGGAGCAGTGAGAGGGGAGAGAATGGCGCAGAGTAGTAGGTCATGACAGCTTGAAACCGTTGGTGAAGAATCCAGAAGGACTTCGAAGGTTTTAAAGAGGGAGAATGACGCCATCTAAGCTACGCCTTAAAACACTCACTCTGGTAGCGGCACAGGAAGGCAAGTCAGGACCACCGCTTATCTCAAGAGGAGAGATGATGGTGGGAAGGATGCTGAGAGGCCCAGATCTCGGAGATGTTTTCAAAGTTAAATCGAGGGGATTTGGCTCTATATGACTCCAGGGCCTTTGTCTAAACTTTCACCACCTTTATAGGCTTCTCCAAGAGCCTGGAAAGCTGACTCAGGCATTGGTGCCCAGTTGCTAATTTAATCCAGACCACCTTCCACCTGTGCACACCTGCTGTTCCTAATTTTCATCTTTACTGAGGCCTCAAAGCCTCTCCTTTTCGCTTGAATCCCCAATGTGTTTCTGCATCTTCCAGATGTCAGGTTTACCCTGACACCTGGTCCAGGTGATCCTGAATGAGGCTCTTGTATTCACCCTTATGGCCTTACGCTGTGAGCAAGATGTGTCCCTCATCCCGCCCCAACACCTGTAGGCCTACCTAGCTGCATCTGCCCCCCCCCATTAACCCCTACCTCCCCATCCTGGGTAGCCCTTTATGATAGATAGAATGCCCTTTTAGTTGGGGCACTGTATTCCTGGCCATTGACAGGGTCTGCTCTGATCCGAATGCATCCCTTGGGTACAAGTGCTGCTGGCCTTCTGTTTTTAAGCCCCTTCCCACCCTGAGAACTCTTGCTCTGTGTTGTGGCCTAGATTAGGGCCTCCCATCCTGTTCTCCTTCTAAGGCAGCACTAATCCAAACCAAACCAGGCTCCCAAGTCCCATTGGCTTACTGACTTCTTCTGTCCTAAGTTAGTGGCAGGGAGGTCACCACCTGAATTTTTATCTGGTGTAGTCCTGGCCAGAACAAAGTTCTTCCCATCTGGTGAGATCCTGGCCTACCACCTTACCACACCCACCCCAGTTAGAATGATGAGTGTGTTATACAATGACTATGCCGAGGTCCATACGCCTATCTACATTGACTCATGTGCGTGTGTGTGTATGTGTACACAGATATTTAATCACATGTATTCATAGAAGACTGCAATGACACCTCTGCTTTAATTGCAATTATTTTATTATACTAATCTGAAGCCGTATATGTTTGACCTCGTGGATTCAAATTCAAAGACGTGGAGAGACTCTCATTATTGGGGACAGTCATAAACTGATCGCAATGTGACATATCCCTGGATTGGCTCCACTCCAATCTCAATATCACTTTCATCTTCCTGCAGAGCATTATGTAGGCAGCCTTTTAAAAATAAATGACTAGATAGATGATAGATAGATAACGATAGATAGACTGACAGACAGATGATAGATAGATGATGATGATGATAGATAGACAGATAGAATGATGATGATGATAAACAGACAGATAGATGATAGATAGATAGATAGATAGATAATAGATAGATAGATAGATAGATAGATAGATAGATAGATAGATGATAGATAGGTAGACAGACATATAGATGATAAATAGATGATAGATAGGGACAGAGAAAGGTCACTGCAAAAAAATGTGCTCAGCTCCCTTAGTTAACCACCTCCCAAAGTCAGCTTTTTCCCCGGTTTGCCTACCTTTTTCTTATGGTTTATAATTTCTTACTTATACAACTGGCACTTCAGGCCGAATCGGCTAAGAAGCTCTGGTCTCAGAACTCACTCACGTATCTAGTAATGGTCTGACTATCGGCTCATTGGGAATGGAATGACCCTGATGACTCAATTCCGTTCCCATGTTGGTATCCCACCCACCAGCAGGCTAGACTGAGCGTGTCATTGTGGTGGCGACAGAAGGCAAGAGTGGAAATGCAAATGGAACCATGAAAGTACTCTTTCAAGTCTCTGCCTGTGTCCCATCTACTGACACCCAATTGGATAAAGCAAGTCACGTGGCTGGATGCAGAGAGAATGAGGTCATGGCAAAGTTCATGACCCCATGAAGGGGTAAGGAGCTGGAGACATTGATGTGATCGCTCTACCAAACCTACGGTCTTCTTTCTTTTCTTTTCTCTCTCTCTCTCTCTTTTTTTTTTTTTTTTTTGGTAGGGCGACAGGGAGGGTGAAGGAAGAGAGCTCATTTGATCAGGAATTTGGCTTGATTTCATTTTGGAGGATCACTGACAATGTTTTCCTTCATATTTTTAAAATTCGCATACAGTAAAATAAACTTTTTTTTCTCGGTGTATAGTTCTATGCTTTTTAACATTTGCAGAGACTTCCATAATCACTATCACAAATAGAGATATGGAACAGTTCCCCCCACCCCGCCCACCCCCAATTTCCTTAGGTGACTAATATTTGAAAAGTCAATGTCTGAATACTACATCCCAAACAAAACTCGTGGTTTTGAATTAAAAAATAGAGTTTCAGCAGCGCTTCTGTGATAGTCTGTAGACTGAATTTGAGAGTTAGCTCAGTAAAATGACCTGGTCAAAAAAAGGAAGCCGTCACATGGAATACTTTATGAAGACTATGGTAATAGGAAATTTAAAAATCTTTAAGGCAGAGCGATCTCAGCTTGGAGACACCTCACCATAAAACAAAAAAACAAAACAAAACAAAACAAAACAAACAAAAAAACAAACCAAAAAAACCCTAAATCCCCGACGGGTTTAATCACATTTTCAAAGGGAGAAAGATAGAGAGCTAGAATGAGAATGTAAGTTTCTTGCCAGGCCAGGGTTCTTCCAGCTCCTAATTCTGAAGTCACTGTTTTTCTCCAGAGACCCCTATTTGCTGCTGACCGACGTGAGGTGCCTCCCCTACGTTTGCAGAGGGAACGAGGTCTTCACTCCTGGAAAATTTAATACACAATTTGATCTTTGCTACTTCACTGAACGTCTGTGTTTGCCTTTCCTTATCTCCTTGCTCTCCCAGCTGCCAGGTAATTCGATCTGGATTTGTCTTATCAGTCCTAGGCCAGCAAGCAGGTGATGACTGAGGGGCTAGGGAGGCAGCTGTCTCTTCTTTGAGGCCACTGGCATTTTTTGGAAGGGACTGTGCATTTAGCAGTTGCTGGAGTTGGAGGTAAAACTCACTCCCATGCTTCTAAGTCCAAGGCCTCTAGTGTTCTTTTGGCTCTGCTCCCTCCAACGCGGAGGTGACTTTCTTCTTAAGGGTTCTTGGCATGAAGAGGCTTGGCAGTGGCTTGGTCATTGTGGATTTCTTCCCAGAAGACAGAATTTCCTCGGCATGACCTTGATTGCCCTCAAAACAATAGCTCGCACCCATAAATCTCAGTCAGAGACCTGCACTGAGTGTGCGTGAAATGGTGCAGCCGGTGGATTAGTCAGCCTCCCCAAAGAGGCCTTGCTGGTTCCATGGGGGTGCTGCCCCGGGTAACCTGGCGAGGCCTTGAGCTTCAGATATGAGATTAAAGGATCAAGGAGGAGCTGTCGAGTCATGGCATCTGACCCACTTAAACCTGTTATACTCTTTTTAAGAATCTGATATGCCCCTTTGACAGGAATTGCTCGCGTGTTGAGTCTCTTCTGCATGGCTATGGGGGAAAAGCCCTCCATTTCCACTGGAATAAAAAAGTCCGCAGGGAAAATGGAATCTAGACTAATGGATATCCAGGCCCTGTAATGATGAAGCCACCAGGCTGACTCTGTAGGACACTGTTGCCACCATGGTCTAAATAAAAACGTACCCGGCCTGCCTGCTTGACACCTCAGCATCCTGTGCCTTGGGGGGATGATGTCACAAAACCAGTCAGCCACCATTTAGACGAGTCCTTTCGAGATGTCTCATTTCTGCTCCCCAGCTCACTCTCCCCTCCGCTGCTGTCACCAGGATGTCAGCACCCAAATTAGTGCGAGGCCCCAACCCAAGCAAGTGTCAGCTGGATTGTCAGCCCCGTGAATGACCCGCCCTGGAGACCTGCTGTTTTCGCCCTGCCCCAGCTGTCACCTCCCTGTGGCCTTCCACTTTCCCCAGGCATGCGGAGTTCCTGAAAACAGCGACCGGCTTCTCCCTGCAGAAGAAAGGGCTATGCCCAAGGTCAGGTAAACGCAGAGCCAGAGAAGGCTCTCCACTCCCCCATCCCACATGCACTGTGCCCTCACTCCAAACTGAAGGACCTTTCAATCCAGTCACAACGGTAATTCTGGAACGGCAGGAAAATGTTCAGCCCAGAAACCACGTCCTCTGCACGGCCACAGCCGGCATCAGTGAAGGACACGGAGCTGAATCGAAAAGGAATTTGAATGACAAAGTGACATGATGTCCATCTCCCTAATGATGGGACAAGTTGGTCTTCCGTCATGGGCAAGGCAAAACTGCCAGGCCAAGATCTGTGTTTAAAAGCTATTTCTCATGGTTTTAAGTCACCAGCTCAGTTCAATATCTAAAACAAAGAGAATGAATTATGGAACAGGACGAAGGGAGCTTATTAATTTCCCCACCGATGCACTGTGAAATGAAAGCTTTTTCTAAGAATGGTATATCCTCGGGGCTTTCTCTGAAGAGACGCTGACAAATCCAAATGTCCTCTGTTCCCTTTACCCCCTACTTTATTGCTTTTTCGATACACATTTACGAAATATGTATATTTCATGGTATATCTGTATCTATAGGACTGAGGGAGTTTGAGTCTGTGATTCTCTTTAGAGCTTCCTTGACAAGAAAGAGTGCCTGGTGATGTCACCGATGAACACACACAGACACACAGACGCATGAACACATCCGCATACACGTATTAGACCGTGTTTGGGCTGTCTGTGTGCATTATAAAGACATCCATGTGGGCTGTTAGCTATTGTCCATGCTGGTGAGCATAACCCATCTCCAATTGGAACCCAATGAAATAATCATGGTAATTTTGCCTTCATGTATCACCTTTCATCAGGGAGGATGAAAGGACTTCACAAACTCTGGGTTCCTCTTTGATCGGGGCTCCTATCTGGTCCACTGATCTCCATTGTGTATTTTGCCCTCACCCTACAGATGGGCCTCTCATTGCCGGTAATTGAACTTCCATATGCAGAGCACCGAGAGGCCAGCCTGGTCAGAGAACCTCCTGTCAGCTGCGGGGAGGGAGGGGGCTGCTTCCAGAAGGACTGTGGTTATGACTCCACATTTGCAACAGGGCAGAGACTAGAAACTTGGGGAAAGAGGGGAGGAATTCTCAAGCTGTAATTTTAGTTGCGAGAGAGGGGTGCTTGACGTAGGTTGGGGAACAGTCTTGGCAGTGATAAAACACATCTCCAAAATGCCGATGTTGCCTAAGGCTCTGCTATTAGCTGTCGTCTCATCCACACCCAGGATTCTAGCTATTAGCTTTATGGGAAGGACTTCGAAATATACATCTCAGGCTCAAACTCTCCCTTGGGTCCAGCCAGGCATCTGCAGCTTTCTCCCAGGCACTTGCATCCATATATTTCACTGGAACATCAAACTCAGCTCCTACCAAATATAATGTATGATTCTTCCTCTTCCTTCACTCTCAGATAACTCCTTTCCCTGCCTTTCCTGCATGTGGCTGCCCGAGTTACAGCCATGGCGAAAGTTCGTCGAGATCTGTGCTCTCATGGAGCTTGTATTTTAGGGAGGCAGTGGTTGGGGTTGGGGGAGATGCACTAAACAGGTAATAAATGAAAGAAAGAAATATCAGGGAGTGATGGCTAGGTGGCGATGGGTTAGGGGTGTCGACCTCTTTGGACAGAGAAGTTAACACTGGCTCCTCTGGGAAGGCCATAAGGAAGAAAAACATTCGAGGAGGGAAGAGCCGGCACAGAGAACCTGAGGCAGCTCCGAGTATCACCTGTTTGCGGAAAGGAAGTGAGGCTAGGCTGCTGGAGATAAGAGGGCGCGCGGGAGGGGATGAGGCGGGAGAGGTGGGCAGGGACCAGATGAGGTGAGGTTTGCACGGGGCCGGCGGGGTGGGGCGGTACAGAGTTTAGATTTTAATCCAAGTGCCATTCAAAGCCAGTGCAGGGCGTGTGGGAAGGCCGACGTCCACTGCTGGCGTCTCTCAGCCGGAAGCTTTAAGTCGCTCTGCCTCCTCTCTACCACATACCTCCCCCTTTCCCATAGGCAGCGTCTAACAGGGAGTAAGGGCAAGGTTTCGGGGATCCTCCAGCTCCCTGCATCTCTCCTCCAGGGTCCCAGACAGAGTCTTCTGTGTTCAAAAGGATCAGTGGCCAAAAGGAAAAGAAAAGCATCCCTTTTGTAATCGCTGGGAAAGCACCCGATACCCTGAAGGCCGTGAATGTGGCTTAGACTAGGGGACCAACGTGTAGCTTTCTCGTGCTCTGAAACTTTAAATCTCGGGACTCGCCTGCGCAGGCGTGCCCATTGGCGGAGGGCATGAGAGTGAGGTGGTCAAACGGAGGCCGGTTGGTGTGCGCATTCTGCAGCTGCTGTGAGTGGTGGCGGCTAAGGGGTCACAGCGGCCGCCTTCTCCAGAGAAGGAGGTCGCATCTCCCCACCAGGGGCAGGGCGCAGCCCGTAACTGACTGGCAATGGGGTACAAAAGGCCAGCTCCTTTACCCCTGGGTGGGACAATTCTCTGGGACAATTCCTGCTCCAGAAGTCTCAGTGGGTCAGGCCAAAGCGGCCTCCAACTGAAACCCTGTCCAGTTCTGTCCTCCACTCTGTCCAGCCTCCCTCCTTCCCCTTCCCCCGAGATCATTCTCTCAACAAGCCGCGTGCACTGGCTCACTTTCTCCAGACTCTGCTTCTGGGGAAGGTAGACCAAGACCAATGGATATATAGCCAGACCTTTTAAGGAGCCTGGACTCAAGCTTTCTGTGAGATGTTTCATTCACATTTCTCTTTTAAATCCAATTATTTACTTAACAAATACACTGAAGGATGTGCCATACACTCTGGCACGTGAAAAACCAGACGGTCACAGCCCATGCCCTCATAGAGCTTTCTAACCAGGGGAGAAGGCAGACATTAGCCAGGTAAATGCACCCATTTGGGTACACTGTGGCCAGGAGGGTCTTCCTCATTGTAATAAGATCGTTTGTCTCCAAGGCCATTATTTCCAATACGCTGGAGGAGCAGGGGGTGGACCCAGGCAGAAGCTTAGCCACCAGAGCCTTCCCACTCTGGGAGTCACTGGGCAGTAGTTGACATTAAGGGGCCAAAACAGCATTATTAGTGACCTCGAACTGACTCTTGTCAGTGAACCCATATAGGGGGATGTAATCAAAGGGATGAGGACAGTGCAGGGAACCCCTTGAGGGGCTCACTCCCCCCTTTTCTAATTATTTTATGTTTTTAAAAAACTTTCCCTTTTCGGCTTCTCAAAAGGGCCTCCAGACCATAAGGGATACGGCCGCTTCCAAGGAGAATCTGGCCAGGATTTTGACCACCAGCCCAGAGAATCCCGAATGCTTAGGACCAGCTCAAGGTGAGAGTCGTCTACAGTTCTCATGATGAAAAGTGAAGGTTCCTGCCATCCCTGGGCTCTTACGTGGAGCCTGTCACCTGCTGAAGAATCCTTTCTGCCCTGGAACCCACGGCCACATAGCTAGGTTGAGACTTTTCTGTGTCCGTGGGCTCTCCTGTCCCAGCGGGCACTAGTCATCTGCTGTGCCTCAGTTTCCTGCCTGGAGGAGGTCAAGGAGGACTGTGGGATGATGCTTGTTTGCGTCGCTCTGAGGGGTGCAGCCTCAGGAAGCCAACCCCACGAAAGCCAACCAGATTCCAGAACCTTCTATTACTGCTTGCTAATTTGGGGTCCAGGCCGGCTTCATGTACGTGCACCCTGTGCAGTTACACAGGACTCCCCACTTCCAAGGGCCTCATGCGTGGTGCAGTGCTCCGCTATTCCTATCTTAAAATTCTTAAAACATTTTTGAACAAGGGTCCCTGTCTTTTCATCTTGCCCTAAGCCCACAGATTATGTAGCTAGTCTGTTTGGGATCACGCATCAAGATTTGCTCACAGTTACCTGCCAAGAGGCAGAGGAAAAGGTGAAATTTGCTGGGGAGACCTATCACTCCAGGTTACTGGTGAATCCTGTAGGATCTAGGGCAAATACCAGCAATTCGACAGTGTCTCTGAGGAGGGTTAATTTGCATACAGGGCCATGAGACTGTACAGTGGCCAAAGTATTGGACAGTTCCTAACTCCCAGGGTGGTCAGCAGTGGGAGAACAGAGAAGCAGGGTCAGGAAAGATGCTGTCTGGTTGTGGACAGAACCAGATCTGTCCTCCCTTGCTCTGGCAGATGTTTGGAGCTGACCATTTTTCTCAGGGAGTGTTTGTGGGCTCCGCGGAGGCTCCCTGCCAGCCTTTCACTGGGAGTTCCCTTCCTTGCAGACAGATGTCTCTTTGTTCTGGGAGTCAGTCAAGGCTCTCTCCACAGCCCCTAGAGAGCCAGCATTTCCCCTCCGCTGCTGGGGCCTCTGTCGGGATGAACCTAAGCAAATCCCACTCTGTTCCTCTTTTGCATGGCATAAACCTCCACCCAGCTCCATCCCCTCAACCTCGGGGCCACGGACCACTTGGTCTCTATCAGCTGTGCGATAGGCACCCATCTTTGCTTCCATTCTCCCAAACCAGCGTATGTCACGGCTTTCTGAGTCGTCCCAGGGAAACTCCCTCGCTAAACATGAGGCAAAAGTAGCATGCCCCGCCATTTCCCCTAGACAGAGTGTGAAGTGTCATATCATGGCTACGGCTTCCTCCACACACACACATACACACACACACACACACACACACACACACCACACACATACGCACGCGCACACACCTACCTTTAAAATGTCTTCTGTCTCTCTCCCTCTCTCATCACTCTACAATTTTTGTATATTTTATGTACAAAACATGGTAGAATGGTAGGTGAGAGAGGACTCAGGAGTTATGAAAGTTCATGATAATTTTCATTGTAATTTTCACATGAGGGATCTGGCTTTGGAATTTCATACTAGTATGTCTCGTTGTCTCTGTGGAAACGTCAATATTAACACCTTGTTACATGTGCAAGGCCCAGGCTACGCACCATAAGTTGAATAACATATTATTTACACAGCCCTGTAAAGTTTATGAAGCATCTCATTAACCTGTCTCCTTTGGTTCTCCCAATAGCTCTGCTGTTGACTTTATTTTGCCTTTGCTTTGTGGGTGAATCTATTGAGATTCATTGGCTTTGTGGCTTTCCCTTGTCGCTCAGCTCATAAAAGGGACAGTCAGGGTACAGACCCCTCGTCCCAGGTGTTCTCACTCCTGACTGCCTGCTCTGCCCTGATGCCTCTGCCCAGGACGCAGAATGATGGCGACTATGGCAGAGCAGCCCCAGCCAGTGCTACACAGGTATGGAGGTAATGGGTATCAAAATACTTTGCAAACTGTAAAACAAAGGACCAACGAAACATATTCTTGTGGTCATTACTTTTAGCTCCTGGGTCATCGAGGCTGACTGTTTGAATGCTGAAGTTCACGGTCACCTGTAATGGTCATCTCACAGCTGGGCTTTGGACAACCCTGAACACGATCCACGTTTGTCTTCACCTATTTGCCCTGATTGCTTTGGATATCTTGGGGGTCAGCTAGACACTCCCTGCCCCCAACTGAAGCTGACTTTTCCTGTCTCCCATTACTGCCCTGCTCGCTCCTTCACCTAATTACCTGCCTTCACAAAGGTGAGAAGTTTGAAGGAACTCCTCATATTCCCATGTAAGTGACCAGTTATCATCCTTTCAATGGCCTTTGCTCACCTAGCCAAGTCCCATCCTAGTCATGCAGTCCCAAAGACTGTCCAACACGGGCACGCCAACAGGATGGGCAAGGAGACAGAAGCGTGGGAGCAGGTGTCTGGGAGAAAGTCGTGTGTGGGCAAGCTCTTGCATCTTCAGGTCTTATGTCAGATGATGATCTACACAAAGGACCATCTCAGCCTTGAGCGGGAGCAGTTTTGTACTTGCTGAGGACATTGTGAATGGCCTAGGAAACTTGTCAAGAGGGCAGAGGAACTCAAGAAGACATTGGCTATGAACAAGAAACAAAGGATAAAAATATTTAGTACATAGTGCATTTAGTACATGCTAAACACTTCTGTGCATTATCTTTTATCCGAACAATAAGCTCATAGGTCTACGGGGTGGGTATAATTATTCCCATTCTACAAATCAGGAAATTGGGATACAGAAAGGTAAAATAACTAGCTAAAGATCATCATAAGTAGTAGAGCTAGGATTCGAACTCAGCTCTTTCTGAATTTGAAGTTCCTGCTGTTAATCATTATGCTGTGTGTGATCTGACCCCTTGGAAACACTGGAGAGGAAAACTGCAGATGTATCAATGTGAGCAAAACCATTTTAAAGAAAAAACAAAGCACATTTGTTCCAAAGCTCCGCAGTGAATACGCCATAAAAACATGTGTGATTCCTCTAACTCTTCTCCTCCAGAATGTCCCAAGCACTCTGCCTTGGATCGCAGTGTAAATAATGACCCTTCACTTGAAGTTTTGCAAGCTACAGCATCTTTTAAAGAACTCTGGGTGTGTTACAGGAAAGTAATTTTCCAAAAATACATATTCTTTTAAAATTTTATTCTGAGGAACAGTCATGAGACCTACTGCCCCCTGGCCAAACCCATCACATTAAAGCACACGGAAACATAACTCAGATGATTAATATGAATTAGTCTTTCCATAGCCCTTTATATTGTCAGAGTGCTTTGCCCTGCTGCTGTTGGTTTGTATAAACGAAGTGACTCACCCAGCCAAAACACCAGGAAGAAAGATCTTACCAGGCTTTGATTGAATTAAATAGTCCATTATTCCTTGGCCAAAGCTAAAGTTTTCATGAGAAATTGAAACAGGAGACAAGGCTCAGGTTAAGAAAGTCTGAAAATGTACCAGGAAAACCTCTGGAATAATATTTGCACTACAGTCAACCAAGAAAATATTCAAGGCCAGACCGCCCCTCCCAACTGGCTAATATCTTTGTAAAAAAAAAAAAAAAAAAAAAAAAAGGCCGGTGAGCCTTCTGTTCTTCCCCTATCTACGGAGTGAAAGCACCATCCCTTTACACTTGGTCGCAAGGTTGGCATGTCAGAGAACTTTGTCCCCCACAACAAGAAAAAACTGAAGAGCAGCGGGTTCTCCCAGCAGCAGACCCTGAGACAAGGATTTGAGTGTGAATGGTTCATTGTGGACGGGGTCCCAGGAAACACTGGTAGGGGAGTGGAAAATCGAAACAAGGGAGGGAAGACAACCAACAAAAGGTCCCTTACCAGACAAGTTACCACTTTGAGACGCAGGAGGTTAATGCCGCTCGGGTCCTCTGGGAGTCCATGAAGATCACGTGTCTCTGAGTTCCCAGCCCGAAGGCTGAGGAACTGGGGTCCTTACGCACTATCTCTCATTACTTATTGGTTAAAAGTTTCTGGATAAGGATGCCAAAATCCTCAGCAATTCCAACTTCCCTTGTGTAGGCGGAGCCAGGTCCGGCAGCCAGAGAGAGAGCCCTGAGGCAAAGTGCAGCAGGTGCGAGCAGCGGGAGGATGGGCCGCCATGCACAGAAATGGTCAGTAATGATGCAGACCCCCATCCTGGGGAAGAGCAGCGAGGAAGAAGAGGAGAAAGGGGCAGAGGGGGGGGGGCTGACTCGCCCGTCGGGCACGGCATCTGGGGCCCACAGCACGTTCAAGGTTCCACGAAAACGCGTTAATGTAAATGTCTTTTAAAATCAGAAGACAGAACGAACCTACTCATAGTGAGTATATAATAATCAATACGGCCTGGATTATTTTGTCCTTATACCAGCACAGTCATAAAATATAATTTTTAACATTTTTTAATGGAGGAAGGGGCCCATGAAGACCCACAGAAGTTACACTGTTTCCCTGGGCAGAAGAGGAGCTTCGGTTATTTTTCTTGACTGTTGGCATGGTCTCTCGTTTCAGATGACTCACGTTGGTCCAAACCACCCCGCCCCTCCTGTTTCATTTCTTCTTCTTTTTATTTCTCTTCTGTTTCTATGCTCCTGTGTTTCTCCTGCTGGATTTCTCTTTCTGTATCTGTAGCAGACAGTTGTTATTCTTGTCTGCCCAGCATCCATTCCCAAATCGTCTGAATTTGCTTATGAGAAGCCAGTCTGCCCTACCTGTCCCTGGCCAAGAGGTAGGCACTTGACACAAATCAGGTGCTCGCTCCTTGTTAACTACTTACCTCCTGCCCCTCAAGTCCCTGGAGTGCCCTAACTCTTGGCCTCTTTGAAACTCGGTCATTCAGCCTCTGTAATGTATAGGGTACTTGTATAATGTATACGAGAGGTCTATATACACATGTATATAGGAGATGCATACTCTGTTCATCGATTAGAAGACTCAATACCATAAAAGCTGTCAATTCTTGTTGAATCGATATGCCAAACAAAAGGTGAATAGGTTTTTCTTTTTGTGAAAAATTAGTACGTTCTTTCTAGAATTTCTATGGAAGTACAAAGAGCAGAGATTAACCAAGAAGAAGTCCAGATGGCCAAAAATACACGGCAAACTGATGAATTCCACTGTGGCGAGGGCAGTGTAAGTTGCAACCACAATGAGATACCAATGGCTGTCTCTGGCGAGAGAGGCCAAGGGTCTGTAACGTTAAGAGGGAATTTTCTTTTTACCGTATACCTTTTTCCGTTGAGTTTATTTTGCAGTATTCTTTTCTGTAAATTAAAAGGAGGAAATACAATTAGATTGGAGAAGGAAAACAATAAGGCAAAGAACAATAAGACAAGACACACCCCATCCCCTTGCTGTGGAACAGCGATGGGCATTAGCTCTTGATGTTCTTGAGGGCTGACAACCACCCAGCATAAATTAATGGCTGGGAAATTGGTGGAACAGGTAATTCAGGCTCCCAGGCCGCTCTCTTTTCTAGTAGAAGACTGGTTTAGTTGGCAAATCTGGTTTTCTTTAGCTCATGAAAAGTCCTATTGGGCTGGATGATACTTCACTGGCTTGAAATAAAACCTCTTTGAAATATATCTGTGTTTTAACTGAATTATTTACGGAGAGGCTAATTTTTTCTTTCTTTTTGTTCAGTCATTCGCTTACTATTGACTGTACCAGGCATTGTTCTGGATAACGAGGATAGAGCAGTGAACAAAATAGACAAAGTCTCTGCCTTCTTGAAGCTAATATTGTAGGAGAAACAGAAAGTAAACAAATACACAGGATGATGCCAGAAATGATATATGCTATGACAAAAACTCAAGGAGAGTCAGAGAGAGTTGAGGGTCATGCTATTTTCAGATAGGGTGGCCCTGTAAGGCCTCTCTAAAGAGGTGATATTGCAGCTGACAGTGAGAGAGGAAGCCACATGTCTGTTCTACACAGAAAGATCAGCAAGTACAAAAAAAGAGCCAAGGTGGTTTGTATATTGATGGGCTCTGCTTGGGTTATTATTGTTTGATGGGGTTAGATGTTATTTCGCTGTGCCATCTCTTTCAAAGAGGTAAAATCACCTGTGGGGTTAATGTCTGTCGTTTGTCTGGATGCACTCCTCCAGACAAGCCAAGGTTGGAAGCTGACATTGTCAGCGACCTGCTATGAAAGAACAGATCGTCTCCCATCCTGTCATGGCCTTGCCATTCATCTCCTGGGATGACTAAAGAGATGCCTTCTTCTGGTATAAAACTGATGTCTGGGGCTTTTGGGGCTAATTCTGTAATGTCCCTAAAATAAAGAGACCATTACTAACCGCTATCACAAACTAGGGGTCTTGAATTCCTTCCCATCTTCTTTCTAGATGTTCAGAGGGCTTTTCCCCTAGCTTCCAGGCCCCACCCAAGAACCTTTGCTCGCTCCTGTCCCCCTAGTCTTCCTTTGGGTCCTGATATACTGGTATACTCTTGTTCCCTCCATAGAAAAGCCCTATTTTTTTTTTCTCACAATTACCTTTGGCTCATTAAAACCCAGAGCTCAAACATTTAGCCACCAAAAAACTGGTTCTCCTTTCCTTGAGGGCAGGGAAGGCTTGCTCTTCAAACCCTGCCAGCAAGTGATGAAACATTTACATTCCTCACTGGTAGATGAGAAGTTCTCTCCACTGCCAGAGTGGATTGCGTCCCATTAATGACAAAGAGAAACAGTTGTCAACATGTAAAACCAGGTCGAATGATCAGTCCCCGCTATATTTTCTTCTGCCAGCAATTTGTTTGTATGTCTCAGTGTCTCTAGGACAAACTCCCTTTCATTTGGTAAACACACCACCACCACCCCCCCACTGTGGGAGGGGCTCTCTGGCTTCTTTGGGAGTGTGCATGGGCCTGGCCTCCAAGTGAATTGCTCACCTCCTTTGTGCTTTGTCTCCCAAGGCTGATTTCCTCATTATATTGTCTTTTGTTCACCTCTGGGCCATCCCTGTGTGTGTGTTGTTAGGCTCAAACATCATCACACCGTTGTTCATGGAAGCCGTGGGAAAGTCTTTGCCTGCCTGGCTGCCTAACCCATCCCTCTCCTGTGGCTGTCTCCATCTTCCCCGACTCACGCTTGACTTTTTCGCGTTAATCCCTTGGGAGTTCATCATCTCAGACTCACATTCTAAGAAGATGCTCCCTATCCTCTCCCCCATAAAACAAGCCCACATACACTTGAAATTTGTACATAGGGGGACAGTTTTCCCATCATCTTCCTTAAGAGAAATGTCGGGTTATTTCTAATCTGAATCGCCCTGATGTGCCATCCTCCACTCCTTCTTCGCATTTTGTTGCAGGGTCAGGTCTCACATGAAAGGCTCTCAGCATTGACCATTTTGTTCCCACCATGCTGTCCTCAGTTTTATACTCAACTGGTCCCCTTCTTGCAGCTCCTGACACCTTACGATGGCAACATAATTTCGCCAGGTTCCTGCTGTGCTGAGCAATAGTGGTTGCTGCTAATTGGTACTCTTCCTGTAAGGTGGCTCTAAGGCCACCTGTGTCCTTGATGCAGTGGATCTCCTTCCTGTGTTTATCCTCATGCAGATATGGTTGATAGCTAAGGTTCTCAATCAGATCTAATGGCAGCTTTCCTGGTGGCATTAGAAGCATAGTGAAAGCACCACACAGAGTCTCTGCTGCTGCTTCTGCTCAGGAAAAGTGTTCCTACTGGTCTGCAGGGCGAAAGGGGGGTGGGGCAGGCAATGGAAAGGATGGGCCTCCCTCCAGAAGGCAGGAGAGTATCTGAAGTTCTATGATGCTCCTGATCCAGTAAGCCCAGAGCAGTGGATCTCAAGATAGAGTATTCATCAGAACCGTTAGGGATCTGGTAAAAATCCATTGATAGATTAAAAATAAAAGTATCTGAGACATAGATTAAGTAGCATGCCTAGAATTTTACAGTGAGTTAACCTCTATGTTATACTGTCCCTATTTAATTCTTTTAAAAATATTTGTTTTATATTCTGAATTTGATACTTTTGTGATCTGAAGTTCATAAATATCTAAATCTTCTGTTGGTTGATTCTCTGGACTCTGGCGTATGGAGTTTCATTTCAATATGTGTTTTATAATTTGAAGTTGTGAGCTTATGTTAGGTGGACTCTATCTGCAGGTGTCCTGTGTGGAAAAGTGGGAGTGGGTGGAATGTCTCCCAAAGGTTTTAGTTTTGCTTCTGTTCAGATGCCCCCAGAGATGTTGCCTACCAAGGATCACTTTATTAATTTCTACATTTCAAGTCTCATGGGAAAAATTTGAACCTGGAACCCATATGAAGCAACCCAGGATGCAAATTCCCCAAAGAGAATCTTCTTTGTTCAGAGGAGAGCTGAGAGAGATTCAAGCTTGTTGGTCACATTCCTTCGATGGTGAGTAGACTTTTTCCTAGTTTACCATTTATATTAGGATTCTCCAGAGAAATGGAATCAACAAGATGTGTCTACATCTCTATCTCTGTCTCTGTCTCTATCTCTGTCTCTGTCTCTTGCTCTAGCTCTAGCTCTGCTTATATTTTTATCTATCTCCATCAATCTATTTCATATCTATACTTGTAGAAAGAAGGAGATTGATTAACTTTAAGGAGGCTTGGCAACCCAGAGAAGAGTTGCAGTTCAAGTCCAAAGGTAGTCTGCTGGCAGATTTCCATTTTGCTTGGGGAGGTCAAGAGTTGTTCTTAAATTAAGGCTTTCAACTGATTGGCTGGGGCCCACCCACATTATGGAGGATAACCCGCTTTACTAAACACCTACTGTTTAAATGTTAATCTCACCCAAGAAACACCTTTACAGAAACAGGCCAAATACCTTGACACTCTGGCCCAGCCCAGTTGACACATAAAATTACCCATTAAATCTTTTCAGTGAATGTGGGACATTTGAAGATCCTGGCTTTATGTAAGGGTCTTGATTCTAACTTGCTGCCTCGCACAGGCCCAAACATTTCATTTGTAACCCCACGTGGAATTAATCTATTTTAGGCCCAGGTTTCTGAGTCCCATTTAGCATGACCTAATTCTCAAAACTTGAATTTTCATTTGGAAGCCTATTATTGCTCTCATTAAATTATTCTTCTCACCTGATGTTCTTGAGAAAATCATCTCTTTCGTGATGTGTAGGGATTGTGGTAGTGTACTCAGGTCTCAGACCGATTGATTTGGTAATAGATTTTAGCACCTGCGATTCACACAGTCTTCACCTGATATATTAAAGGAAATTCAAGTTAAAATGTTGTCAGCTCAGAGAGCAATTTTGATCTGAGCCCAGTTGTTTCAGGTGTCATGTGAGCTCTGGCTTTATAAAACCATGGCCATAGAGGAATCTAGAACCCACTGCAGCTTATATATACCAAAGTCATTGAAAAGGACCCAAAGGATGCATCTTGTAGTTTTATTAATGCTAATGATGATACTAAACCCGCCATTCATGAAGCTCTCTCTCTATATTCCAGGTAGTGCGCTTACTATTTTATGTATGTTATTTCCTTTGAAACCCATGGAGCCACGTGTTCCAAGAAACCAAGACTCGCAAGAAGTAGGTACTGTCGTTCCCATTTTACAGATGGAAAATATCCGGTTTGGAGAGGTTGCCTTGATAGCTAGGTTTGTATTGCAATAGTGACTGTAGAATTGTCTGAAGTTACTATATCAACAATCAGGCTACAGGAAGGAACCAGTCCAGAATCCACCAGCATAGGCTACCAGAAAATGATCCAAAATCCAAAACGGATACGTGTATAAGAAGGGAGAAGAGAAGAAATGTCTCAGAGATGTTTTCCAGTCTCTCACTGCCAATGGCTTTCATAAGGACTTATAAAGGAGGAAATGAAAAGTTGACATGTGACTCACCTTAATTGATTACGTATGTTATTTGCAGTTTTTCCCTCGTGCTGTGCTGGTCATCTGCCCGTTTGGACTTAGATCTATTTCCTGCCCTTCTCTTGTTCTGCTCTGCGTGGCATCAGCCCCTAAAAATGACATTTCTCAGGCTCCCCTGTCCACTGGCTTCCTGTTAGGCTCCGCCAATGGGAAGACCCGATGGGAAACTGAGAGCAGGTGTGACTCCCTCTCGTGCTGGGCCCCGCTTCCACTGGGCAGCTTCCCCCATGTCTCCAACTCCAAGGCTCAGCTCCACTGGGCAGCCCTCGTTCCTAGGTGGAGCCATCTCTGCTCTTTAATCCCCCATCTCTAAAGGTGGTTCCATTTTTCTAATCTTTAATTTGCATCTCTATTCAATTTTCAGCTCTTCCAAAACCTCTATAACTAGGTCCCCTTTTAAAATTCCTTTGATTGACCTACTTAGCATGGATGCTGTTTTCTGGACTTTTATAGTTACGCTTACATTTTCTGTTTAGCAAACTGTACATACTTCAGCCTATAATGCGGATTCAGTTCTTATAAATTAACCCTTTTCGAATCCCAAGCATTTGACTTTGAGTTCCCAGAAGCAGAGCCTGAGAGGAAGGGACTTACAGGGGAAAGTTCTCAGGGAGGATGAAGGGAGCAGGATGGGGCGGGTGGCAGAACTAATTGGACTGTGGTCTTAGCTGGAGTCCACTTTGGCCTGATCACACTGATTCTAGATCTGGAGCATGAGTTGAATCACAGAACTGGTCACTCACCTAATGGGTTCAAGCTACCCAAGGGTGGTGCTGGTGGAGATCCATAACCTCCACAGGCCTGAAGAACCCACCCTATCTAGGTGATGTGCAATGCTTGTGAATCAGCGTTATAGCCACGAGGAAGTTAAAATTCTTCCGTTTAGGGCGAACATCAGAACATCTTCCGTCAGTGGCGGTGTGACATTGACTCTCTCTCCAGAGAGCTGAGAGGACATTCAGAATAAAAAGTTCTGTCTGGGAAGACTTGCCTGAAGGTAGCGGTGGCTTTATATTATGTGGTCCCTCTTTGAAGCCTTGGTATGTTTTAATAAGATGTATTACTATGAGAAACCACTTTTCCTTATTACACAGTCAGAAGCCAAGTGTTATGGGTTATTCCTGAGATTTTCGCTTACATCTATCTCTCCCCCATTCCTTTTAGAAAAACCTTAGTTTTGTTCTATATGGTCTCATCTTCGGATTGCTATGTCGGTTCTCATACCTCCAACCTCTCTCCCTACCATCCATTTATCCTCAGGGTAGCTTCCAGCCTGATCATGAGACAGTGATACCATCACATATTTGCTAAAATTCTCCAGCTGAATATCTAAATCCCCCATCTGGCCCAATCCGATTCCCACATCACTCTGTTACCCACCACTTTCCAACCCCATCCTCTCCTCCTGTGGTTCCTAATCATGCTCAGTGGTATCTTTTTACCATGAGCCCAGCTTGTATTCAGCAGCAAGCCAGGGTGCCCCATGAGCAGGAGCCAGGCTATTAAGGCCTGGCATAGATTGCTGCCCACAGGTGAGAGGGTCCATTTGCTGAGAGAGGGATGGAGTGCTTGCATTGAAGTGAAAGACACTACAGAAAGAGGCAAATATCCTAGGCTATTCTTGACATCATGGAAAGGTGTGGGCCTTAGGAAGTGAGCACAGATCCTGCCAGGCTGGAGGCAGAGCGGAGCTGAATCCCAGTGTTTGACCTTGGCAGAGCCAAGCCTGCCATGGAGACAGCTGCAGCAAGGCAAGTTCACCTCCAGAGCCTAGAGGCAGGCATCTCTCAGTCTAGTCCAGCCGGGCCAGTTATGCCAGCTGTTCCCACAGGGTACGGTGCTTGATGCTGACAAGAAGCTGCTCATCCCTTGTCCAAGTTAAAGCAGCACTCTTCATCTGGGCAGATAAGCCTGGCAGGTGTGTGTGCTGTTCCCAGGAGCAAGGCATGGTCCTGTAGACACTTCCAATGGGCAACTCCAGCTCAGAGCTTCAGGCCTTCCAGGTGTGTGTGGGGGGGGGGGGGGTACGCACAGCTCTAACAGGTCTTTTAACTCTCTAAGCTACTAGTTTCCATTCCTGTAAATGAGGGAATGACATTCCTTCGTTCATGGCTGAAATGTATACGTGGGCTTAGCTGGGATAGGACGCAGTGGGCGCTCAATTAGTCTTTCGTCTTCTCACATCTCTGTCACATTTTCTCCCAGAGGAAGCTCTGCTTCTTCTCCCCTGGGAGTGAACTTCAGGAGTCTGTACTAGTTATGTCTCCCCAGGGCCTCCTGAGCTGCTCCATCACCAACTGTATTTTCTTAGCACTCACCCAACATACGGGTCTTACAGCAAACTAACAACCAGCACCAATTCAATTCATTTCTGAACCATGCCTTACGTGTGCACCTTCTCCCTACCTGTGGCATTATGCCATTCATCAGTGATGCACATGAGCCCACAGTCTGATTCCTTCAAATGCAAGAACCTATTCTGTGGATCCAACTTGATATCTTGGGCTAGAATTATGGTTAATAACACCCCCCTCCCCAATAATTTCCACAATGAAAGAAAGGAATTTACACTCTCCTCTGAATCTGTGCAAGTTCGTAATTACAGACTATGCTGCGTGAACACAAATTTTAAAATCTTTTCTCTTTTATCTTAAGGCCAACCCTCAGAGTCCAGTTGGGAAGTTCAGCTGAGGTGGTATGTTTTTCATGACGAAAGGGTGTCTTGGGTGATGTTCACCTATTGGAAAGAAAAGCTATGAAAGCCCAAGAGTTAAACCTCAACAATGTAGCCTCAACTTCTCCACTCTTATATTGCATTAATTTCCTCTGCCCTTGAATGGTTGATAATATAGGGGTGGCAGGTGAAGGGAGAAAGAAAAATAATCATCACCTTTTTTTAAAATCTGCCTTGCTTTGGCTGTGAGAACTGACGGCTGTGAAGATCAGAGCAAGTCCATATTCCAGGTCTTCAATGCACCACGTTCTTTGAACATGAAAGCCCCATCTTGGGCTCCCCAAGGCATGGAACCACTTAAGTGATGGTCATCCTAAGCCCAAGCCCAGCTGTGAATAAAATCAAAGATTTCAAGGCTCAAATATTTATGAGAATGAGACTTTTAACTGCACCATATATTGCCAAAAATATGCTGAAGACCGAAAGTGGGAGGAGATCTTTGGTTTTCCTCCAAATGCCATCCAGGGCTGTGGCTAGAGAGCGCTGCCTTTTTTCCCTTGTTGTCCACTGTAGGGTAAACTGAACAATGTCAATCCACTTTTAGCCACTTCTTTTTCAATATTAAAAAGAGTATGTTTTGGAAACAAATGTTTTAGAAACTTTTATGCATCATCTCGTCTCCTTTCCTTAAACTTTACGTGAAAGAAGAACAGGACCCATATGACTTCTCATGTCAGGCAGTCTTCTAGTCTCTGTGGTTTGAGCTACATACTATGGCCTCCAGACTCTGAGTCCAATGCCTTATGGATCCTAAGATAATTAATGAGGTTCTGGGCCAGGCGTTCTGTTCTCCCCACACAGGACTTGTGCAGGTCTTTCACTCCAGTCCTTGTATGGCGGCGTCCCTTTGTTTTGAGGGGTTTTTTTAAGGATGAGAGTGGAGCCAGACTGGTGTTTTGCACTCCACTTCCAGAAGTTTGGCTGTGACTTTCTTTCTCCCACCTGCCTTATTTCCTACAGGAACTTTCTTGTTCTCGCCCATTCTGCCTCACCGTTCTGATATCTCCGTCTTCCCATATGTCTCCCATTCGGCCTCCTGCCAAGACAGCTTGCTATTCATTTACTCTCTAGCTGGATACTCTGTCCTTCTACCTCCTGTCTTGGCTAGATCTTGTCTCTTTTGGTGCCTTTCTGGATCACTACTCAGATCTATTTCCAGTGCCTAAGATGTCTCAATAGTCTTCTCTTCCAGTCGTTGGGATCTGCTTGGATAAGATGCTATGACTGAGCCTCAGCAAATCAGCCATAGCTTGGTGTTCTGGATCAAGAACTGATAATACAAAACTGGAACTTTTGCTATATTTTGATGAAGTTACAGTCCTGGGTTTAGTGGAAATATAATTGTTATGGAGGACCTGGATTTGAGTCTTAGCTCTGCCTTTCATCTTCTGGGTTATTCTGGCCAAATCCCTTTCTTTTATTTATTTTTTATCCGTGAAATGAGAATTGAAGAAAGAGAATCCCTAAAGACATTTCCAAATCTGAAGTGCCGTGAGTCCCGTACAATTTTGTGTTAGGCAGTTCTGCTTTCAAGAATGCAGCTATTCAATGGACCTTATGAAACTCATCAGTTTGAGTGGACAGAGCTGACATCCGGAACTTGGTCTTTGTCTAAACTTGGTCACCTAGATATCTTCTATTCCCAATGGCATTCATTTTGTGTTGCCTTGTTTAGAGTCTCATCAAATCAATTCAACAGATACCTATTATATATTGGCATAAAAGGAGGATGACTTTGAGAATGAGAGAAGAAATGTACACGAGTGTCTTCTTTCTTAATGAAGATGAAACCACCTTCACGGGACCACCCCAAAGCAACCAGATGTCCCTGCCCCTGCCTCTCTCACAGACCGAGGGCTGGTGATTTTATGAGCCTATCTAGTGGTAAATTTCCTCTCCTTACAGATAAAGAAAATACAATCAACCTACACCTGGAGAAAGATCATAAAGACAGGTGTCCTTAAAAGAGTAACTGTCAGCTGACCCAATCAGGGCAGGCTCTTCTTCATGTTTATCTTGAGAATTCCCCTTGTAGAATGATGAAGCCAAATAACAGCATTTCACATCTCTATAGTGATTCTAAATCCACATGTTGTTTTAGCCTACCTCATTTGAGCCCTACAATAACTCTGTGGGATAGGCAAGGAAAACATATGTATTCCTATTGTCATTTTCCAGATGAGAAAAAGGCTCAGGGAGATCACATGACTTGACCAAGTCACCTCCCCAGTCCCTAGTCTTGTGTCCTCTTCCATACATTATCTTGTTTATCCGAGAATGTGCGCCTGCCAAGCCACAGGCTGAGCCTTGCTTTGCAGTGATGAGCAAAGAACCTCTCCAGACAGTTTCATAGATCATTTTCAGGCAGCTGTGGAGAGGAATAGAAGCACGATCTCACAGCTCAGTGTGCAGAGGAGGCACGAGCTACGGTGTTACATATGGTCATGGAGCCAGGAGCCCTAGATCCAATCTTCCTGGTGGTGCGACAGATGACTTCAGAGCTCCAAAAATATTTTCAGTCAGTTTCTCGTAAGCCCCAGTTGTCCGAAGCTTCCAGAAGCATTTATGACGTGGCAAGAGGGGTAGCAACGGTAGTGCTTACCGCTGCTTCGCTTTAAACAAAATTACAAAATAAGACTGCTTAATTCCTCCTGTAGCAGCTCTACGAGCACTGGGTGAGTAAATAAGGTTTTCCTTTCCTCCTTTACTTTTTAGTAAGAAAATCGTTCTGGGGGTGAACCAGATGCTGCGATTACTTTGCAAAAAAAAAAAGAGGGGACCAGCCAGGAATCTAATTACTGGCCAGCCCCCATGTACATATCTGCTAACCTCCTAATGTGTAGATAGCAAGAGAGCCCTGCGTATGGGGAGCAAAGTCTGCATAAGCTCATAAACACATCATGCATCGCTTCCCCCAGGAAGACCGTAAGGAAAGATCTCAACATGGGCATGGTAGGGCTTAGGGTTTAAGAGCCAGAAGGAAAAAATGGTCCTCCCCAACATGGCGGCCTGCAGGCAGGAAATAACTCTGGCCTTAGCATGACAGTGGAAGGAGGGCCCTTTATGAGCCCTGCTGCAGCCTCCTGGTTGAAGCGGGAAGGAAACCAGAGACCAGAAGGGGGCACAGACACAGCCCGTGGGTGGCTGGTCATGCTTCCCCTCCCAAGGCAAGCTCACTGACGCAGCACAGAGCCTTCGCACCTGCTGTGGGTCTGAGTCCGGGGAAGCATTCCAGAGATGCCTGTGTCCCTTGTGTGCTGGGGACACAGGCAGGAAGAAATGGAATGCAGGAACAGACAGGGCACGGAACACAGACAACACTCAGCTGGTCCCCACGGCCTCTATTCTGAGAAGGAGAGAGAGAGAGAGTGCAAGCACTATCCAGACTGACTCCTCAGTGACTAGGAAACCAACCCAAAGGAAACTAGGCCAGCGTGTGGCTTGCTGAGAGAGGCAGCAGGCTCTGAGGCCTTTCGGCGGTGTGTGTGTATGTCCATGTGTGTGCGTGCACGTGCACATTGTGTACATGCATGCACGTGCACGTGGACATGTGTATGCGTGTACACCTTTACGAAGTCAAACAGACTAAGTCCCAGGAGGCATGGCCAAACTTCTTCTAAGTGGACAGAAACTGCAGGCCACTCCGCAGCCGTGGGTGCTCTGGGGACTCTGCAATCTTGGCTGCTGTACCTTGGAGAGGTCTTAGTGTGTGCAGGGCAACTTTCAAAGGTTGTTTTGACTTCTTGAAACATTTGAAGTTTCTTAGAAATCCACTATAGCAGCTAACAGTCCCTGCTGAATGTGTCTCATAGAGAGAAATGGGCCATGTGTGAGGAGGAGGCCTCGGACCTGAAGCCTGGATCAGTCCTACCGTCCAATGTCAGATCCTTCCAACACCTGATGATTGCAGGAGGCTGCACCAAGAGTTTTTTTCTGGTTGTTTTGCTTCACTGAAGAGATTTATATTTCAATTTGTTTTCATTCGTCTTTCTTTGAAACATGTTGCTGCTTTTTCTGTTTTTACCCCCAGGTTGGCTTTTGGCTTTGGCAAAACTAGGACATTGAAAAATAAACTGTAAAATCTGGACACCCTCTTACCTCCCACTTTTAAAATCTCAGTGTGGTCCACATGACAGAAGCCTGGGTCTTCAGTTTTAATTAGATTAGAAAGACTGAAGACTTAGGAGCTGTACCAACTTGCAGCCAGATCCTGCCTTTGATATTTACTTCCAGGTTACTTTGGGCAAGTTTCTTACCCTCCTGCCTCTCAGCTTTCTCATCTGTAAATTATGCCAGCCTTACTAGGATGCCTGTGGATTAGATCAGTCGGTCTTGTACAGCAAGAAGCGCATGATATTTATTCAACAAATGCTACTTCCTTCCCCAGCTGTCCTCTTGTCCTCTCTGTCCCTGTCAGCAGCTGTCATTCCCAGACATGGTTCACATGGCTACTATCCATCTCCATAAAAAGCCTGACGTGGGGGGTTCTTTTGAGAAACATGAAGGGAAGGGAGAGTCGGGAGCTATGAGCATCTGTTAATCCAAGCATTTTAACAGATTTCCTTTGAACAGGGGACAGCCCTATCATATACCATGGACATGGGAGTTCCCATTCTCTGCGGAGAAACATGAGCGTCTTCAGGCGAAGTGATGAGACTTTGTAATCATGCAGGCCTGGGATCATGTGTCAGCTCAGCCACTTACTAGCTATGTGACATTGGGCAGAGCATGTAACTCTCAAAATCTCGATTTCCTCTTTTGTGGAATGGGGATGAGGGGCAGAGTGTACCTCGCAGGGTTGGTTGTCATATGTGTCAAATGAAATAATACTTAGTAAGCACTGTGTTAGTTATCTGCTGCTACACAAGTCACCCTCCCAAAACTTTGTGACTTAAAATAACTCTTCATGATTTCATAGTTCTGCTACGTAGGCTGGGCTCAGCTGGTGGTTCTTCTGCTCCATGTGGCATCTGTTGGGCTGAAGCATGCAAGATGGCTTCTTTGCTCACATGTGTCTCACACCTCACTTGGGATGGCTGGAATGGCAGGGGTTTATCCAAGCAGCGTTCTCTCTCTCTCTCTCTCTCTCTCTCTCTCTCTCTCTCTCTCTCTCTCACACACAGACACACACACACACACACACACACACACACACCTACCTCCATTTAGTAATTTGGGCTTTCTTACAGGATGGTAGCCTCAGAGTAGTTAGACTTCTTGTTTGGTAGCTGCCTCTCAAGAGAGAGAAGAAGCAGAAAGTTCCAGACCTCCTACAGGTTCAGCCTAGAACTGGCACAGTGTCATTTCCATCACATTGTTTTGGTCAAAGCAACCCAAAGGGCCTGCTAGATTCAAAGAAAGAAAGGGGAAGCAAGCTCCATCTCCTCAAGTGAGGAACACGTGCCTGCAGGTTGGGCATGGACTTGATGGCGGCCATGTCTGGAGACCAGCTACCTTAAGCCCTTACCTAGTTTGGTGCCTGAAACAGTTGGAGACATTTTCCAAAAAGCTTGGCTGAGCTCCGATTGAGATCTCTGCACATATCAGAAAATGAAACACAGACTCAACCCCTGAAGTTTCAGGAGATCTCGGGCGCTCTAAATGGATGAATAAGTAATTCCAAGCAGGTGTCCGCAGCCGAAGCCCCAAGAATGCCATCCACGTCCCTCCTCATTCGTTACAGCGATACCTTGGGCCTCTCTCTGTGAGTGGCCTTCTCAGAGGTTCGCGAGCAGTGCACAAGTCCTGTTTGCCTTGGGGATTTCCCCAAATCGATGCAAAGGAGCGCAGGCGTAGGTGGTTCTTGCAATGTGGAGCAGAAGGTGGAGCCCATTTTAAAAGAGTCTGATGTCTGGAGATGTGTCAGGGCAACTACAAAAAAAAAAAAAAAAAAACCAAACAAAAAAAAAAAACCATTCGGGTGAGGGATTTCTTCCACAATCAGGAATGATTTTTTGAGTCTATCACTCTGTCAGCCATTAGGCAGTGATGGATACGGAAGAGGAGGCTGCTGCAGCGAGCCGTAGCTGAAGAGAACACGGATGTTTTCATTAAGCGGACTTCAGAGCAAGCGGTGCAGGCAGAGGCTTCACAAACGCCAGGCCAGGTCTGCTCTAGTGAGAGGATCAGTTTTCTTCCCCTCCCCTTCCCCCAGGGTTGGCAAAACTGTGTAATATTCTCCTTAAATAAGAATGGAATAAAGGATAAGGCAAGGAAAAGAGTGGTTGGTGTGCATGCATAAAGTCCAAAGATGACGACTAAGAAAGATGCCATTAATTTGGAGAAATTGAGAAAACAGACATATCTGCATTACCAGGTTTCGTTCCCACACCTTATACCAGTATATTTAATTGCAGGAGAAAAAAAAGCAGCAAGATGATGTAAAATGCTGTCTTCTGAGGTTAGGCAACTAACATTTAAAGTTTGTAGAACAGGGAAGATTGTGTCTGCGATACATGTTCTGTATTTGGGCCCTGAACAGATTTAAACGTAGTTGGTGACACAGCCTGTCATCAGGGTGAAATTGTGAAGTAGGCAACCGTTTTCTAGACCCGAGGTCCTCTACCCGTGGGCCACAGATGGGTGCTGGTCAGTGGCCTGTTAGGAACCAGGCCACACAGCAGGAGGTGAGCAGCAGGCGAGTGAGCGAAGCTTCATCTGCATTTGCAGCCGCTCCCCAGCACGAGCATCACCGCCTCAGCTCCACCGCGGATCATCAGGCATTAGATTCTCACAGGAGCACCGGTCCCTGGTGCCAGAGAGGTTGAGGACTGCTGTTCTAGACCCCTTCTTTTCTTTGACTCGACCATCTTGCTTCTGAGTTGGCCTTTCTGCCCCACTATTCCTCAGTGCCTGGTGCTCTCGCGATACAAGGCCTCTTCTCCCATCTCGCGATTTATACTAGAAGAGTAAAAAAAAAAAAAAAAAAAACCAAATTTTTTTAATCTGCTTAATTTATCTTATGGAAGAAATTGTCTTTGTGTAGGAAACACCTGGATAAGGGTGGAAGGGGTGGGGGACCTTATGATCTGCAGGAAGCAAGGAAACCCAGAGGGGGCCTGGGAGTTATGCGTGGGAAGCTATCAGAAGCAGAGAGATCGGGCATAATGTATGAGAGAGAATAAAATGCTAAGCCCCTCCCTCCGCTGGGAGCCGGGGCCTAAGATGGCAGCAGAAATGGCCTAGCCACTTCTTTTCAGCGGTGTTCACTATTACAACAGCGGTCCCCAAACTTTCTTGGTTCATAGCGCCCTTAGCGTCTCTGTAATTGCTGTCATAGCACCCCCTAGGCCAAAGAAATACAGAACTGTTATTAAGTGGTAAGCCCAAACAGCTCAACATGTCCTAACGGCTTAGTAGCAATTCAAAATAATATTACGAATTTAAATTTAAAACTATTTTATGTCATTGTTAAATAATCAATCAAGTAAGCGCACCTTGGGTGTGTGTATCCCTCAAACCTTGGGATCCTTAGGCACTGCCGCCCTCATTTCCTGCTCCATGTTGATTTCCGCTGGGTACTTGCTTTTTTATCTCAGCAACCATGAACACCCAAGGGTCACGAAGACATCATTGAAAGGAATATAGCGCAATCTACTGTTGAAACAGTGAATTACTTTGAGCTAGTAACTTGTGCAGTGCCCGACAGACATCGAATGTCGCTTTTGTTTCCTTAAAACACCATACGGCACCGCGGTGATTCACTGCGGCACCCCAGGGTGTCTCGGTGCACAGTTTGGGAACCACGATACCATAGTCTTCGCTTTTAAGTTGCTGGTATTGATACCTTGTCACATCCTGTCTCTCCCGACTTTTCAGCAAGTTCGCATACACTCGAAAAGGCCTGCGCGAGCGTCTAAAACCGGACGAATGTCAAAGAGGATTGGATGAGGCAGGCTGGGGTGGCACACGTGGGCGGGAAGAGGGGCTGGGCTGAGCAGAGGCAGAGGTTTGGTGTGAGAGGTGTCGCCGCAGATGTGACCCCTGGGGTCTTCACAGAAATCTCAGGGTGACATTTCACTTCCTGCGGGATTTGGAATGGATTTTGGACAGAATGACTCCAGTTGACATTTTTTAAGAATCGAACATGCATTATCTCAGTCGTCGACAAGGTTTATAGAGTCTTAAATATAAATTACCGTAGTTGCTTAGCCTAAAATTGGAAATGTGTGTCACGGAGACCAAAAAAAAAAAAAAAAAAAAATCCTCTTTAGAACTTATTTTGATGACAAAGAGATTAAGCTGGAGACCAGCCTTGAAGATCGTTATTTTATATTAATTTCTTTTGCTAAGTCCATTACTGCACCTCACTTTCCTTGTTGTGTTTAACCCATCTTGCTCATCTGTTGTCCTGCGAAAGACGATAAGAATCAGCCCGTACTTAGCGACCCTTTGGGTCTGTACTCCCAATTGGCAGGTCAGACCCAAGGGGAGTACAGAAAGAGATCAACAAACTCTTTCTATAAAGAGCCCCATAGTAAATACTTCAGCTTTCTAGGCCATACTGTGTTGCAACTACTCAACTCTGCTGTTAGAGCAGGAAAAGAGCCACAGACAACATGTAAAGGAATGAACGTGGATGCGTTTCAATATAACTTTATTTGAAAAATAGGCAGGGGGGCAGGCTTGGCCATGGACTACAGATGGCAAACCTCTGGTCCGGAGCTGACAATCTGTAAAAGAATTTGTGTGATATCTTTCAGTAGAGATTATTATTAAAAACATAACTGCAATGAGTTGGCCGCACTTGAAGCAAAGGGCATTATAAGACTGCCCAAGATTCTGGCACCAGCTGCACGTTCAGGGTCCTCAGGATCACCCTTACTTCTGACCAGGTGGCTACAAATTCAGGGGTTTCCACAGACTCCCTCAGGTCCGATAATTTGCTAGAATGGCTCATAGAATTCAGGAAGTGCTCTGTTCATGATTGCAGGGGGTTTTTTTTGTAGCAAAGGGGTACAGATCAGGACCAGCCGAAGGAAGAGACGCCTAGGGCGAGGTCTGGGAGGCGCCCGGACACACAGCTTCAGTCATCTTCTCTAACCCCTATTCTAACAACATAGTTAAAATTGACACCTCCCTAACTCCCTGCCCTTAGCAGTCCCGATCCACTTTACCCTCCTCTATTTTTTTAAGTTATTTTTTATTGTAGCAAAAAATGCTTAGCACAAAATTTGCCATTGTAACCATTTCTAAGTGCACAGTTCAGTAGTGTTGAGTATATTCATGGTGTTGTGTGCAGCCTGTCTTGAAAAACTGACACTCTGAACCCACTGAACAATAGATTCCCATTCCCTCCTTCCCGCCAGCCTTGGTAGTTACCATTCTATTTCTGTCTACAAAATTGACGACTCTAGGTACCTCATACAAGTGGAATCATACAGTATTTGTCTTTTTGGGACCGCTTTATTTCACTTAACGTAATATCTTCAAAGTACATCCATGTTACCTCAGGTGTCAGAATTTCCTCTTGAGCCTGAAGAATATTCCATCGTATGTATATACCACATTTTGTTTATTCGTTCATCCATCCACGGACACTCGATTTGCTTCCACTTCTTGGTTTTTGTGAATATGCTGCTGTGAACATGGGTGTGTAACTTCCTCTATTTTCCTCATTGCAATTATCACGTATATCATATTATATAATTTACGTATTTAATATTTTCACTATTTCTGTTTCCCTTCACTAAAATGGAAACTCCATGAGAGTAAGGATTCTTGTCTTGTTTGTTCCCAAGCAGAGCAAGGCCTGGCACATAATAAACAGTCCTATTAAGAAAATTAGTAACAAGCACCTACTACATACCAGGCCCTGTGCTACACCTTGAGGAAATGCTGGGAAGTAAGACATGGAATGTACAGTTTAGAGGGAAGTTACATAAAACTTATAGTAGGTTCAAATTTGCTAAAACAAGCTTACGTACAAGAATGATATTAGTTCTTCGGCTTACCTTTTTCTTCATGGGGTTTCTCTTGCTTGAGCATCACTACCTCTGTTATACATATCTTAATGACTAGAATATTTCTATCTTCTCATTTAAATTCTACTTGATGTGAAGATATTTGAATAATTTAAATTGTGATAGAATAATGATTCTATTTTTATGTTATCTCTGCTGGAACATTTCCACCCACCAATCTGGTTTAATTGAAGGCTGTATTGCAGGATTCTCCTAAACACTCTGTAAGATTAACATCCACACGGAAGAAAGCTTTAAATGTTTTTCTCATCACATCTCTGCAGAATTACTTAGAATATCTGTAAAAGGGAAGTATCTGATTTTCAAAGCTCAGATGATGGCTATTTTTTTTTTTAATCAATATCTTTACTTGAAAAAAAAAAAATTCCTTTAAATAACTAAGCTTCTTCGTGGGCTGGTGTCCAGGGAGTTTACCTCTGGGGAGCTCAGAAATTCTGTTTTGTTCTCCAGGTATCTGTGGTCACTGTGGTTGATTCTCCCTTCTGCTTCTGCCGGATCTGATATTAAAATTATTCTTTGTATTCCCGCCTCTCAGTAAATAGAAAAATTTCTTTGGTTATTTTTTTTTCTATGAAAAAAGTAATACATGTTTATTCCAGGAAACATAATAACAGAAAGATCCTACGGGATGCTGATTGTTCCAACTGCTCTCAGAACCTTGGAGAGAATGTTGCTAGGTCTGCACTGTCCGAAGAGGTAGTCACTATTCCCACGTGGCTTTCGAGCATATGAAATGTGGCTCGCCCAAATTGATATGTGTCCTAAAGGGAAAATTTACATCAGATTTTAGATTTAACATACACATTAAAATATGTAAAATAGCTCAATAATTTTTACATTGATTACACGGTAAAATTATAATATTATGACTATCTTGGGTTGAATAAAATATAATATTAGTTATGTTAGTTTCTTTTTACCTTTCTTAATGTGGCTACTAGAAAATGTGAAATTACATGAGGCTTGCATTATATTTCTTTTGGACAGTGCTGCTCAAATGATCATTTTCTGCACATTTTTGTACATAAATACATATTATAAGAGCAAGACTATGTTACTTTCTATTTCATAACCCACATTCTTTAATAATATATTGTTGGCATGTTTCCATGTCTATAGATATATTTCTTCAATATTATTTGTAATAGCCACAGAGTTCTATTATAAAAATAGGCCATAATTTCTTCAACCAATGTCCTATTATTAAACAGTGAAATGTTTCTATTTTCACTATTACAAGGAGCATTGTAATAAATATCTCACATCTTTGCCAATGTAACCCTAACCCTAACCCTAAATTTTCAAAAATGGAATTGCTAAATTGAAAAGCACACATAGTTTTAGAACTATGGTTGCAAACTAAAAACCATTAAACCATTCTCTAAATATATGGTACCAATTTAAACTCCATCATCAGGTATACCTGGGTTCATTTCCTTATAGCTTTATTGATTTATAATTTTAAGAAAGATTTCATTGCCTCCATTTTACTACATCTATGTGAAATGGATGTGTTTTTTCACATTTTTATTAGCACTTTGTAATTCATCTTTTATAAACTAACTGTTCATGTGTGTAGCCCATTTGTCTTTTGGGGAATTTATCCTTTGTTACTGATTTACAAGGATTTTTTATAGATTAATTATATTAATCTTTGGTCACTCGTGTTTCATGTTTTTTCTTAGTTTAGTTGCCTTAAAATTTTTTATGTTACCATTTGATGTTCAGAGGTTTTAAGCCTTAACCAATTTTCTTTTAAGATAACTGCCCTTGAGCTTGTGTTAAGAAATTGCTTTCATACCTTAAAATTATTTTGTTATTCAGATATAACATCTTCTCACTTATTCTTGGTGAAAAGTTTTACATTTTTTCCTTTACACTATACAAAATCTATTCTTGTGTAGAAATTGCGAGGCTTATCATTTCAAAATGTTTAGCTAGGTATCCCAACTTCATTTATTGACAAGCTGTTCTTTCCTTGTTGGTTTAAAAGAGAGCTAAAAATGGGAAGGGTCAGGTGTATACTAAGTCAAGGCCATGGAAATTCGTAGCACTGGGAAGAAAGAGGCATGTACTTGGGTCTGGGATACAGGTGTGCTAATTGTTCCGGCCGCTCCCAGAACCTTGGGATAAATCAGATGGGAAGATCAGCAAGCACGGCATAGGCTGCCAGCCTTCCACACTATTCCCAGACGTGGGTGACCTTAGTGGGGTCCATGGTTTTAACTTGTTCAGAGGTCATGTGCCAGTTTGAAAATCTGATTAAAGTGTAGGGGTCTTGCCCCAGAAAAGTGTGCAAATACATCTGGCTTTGTATGTTATTGCGTGAGGTTTACATATCCCCTAAAGTCTGTGCTGCAGACTTATTGGGATACACAGATCTCAATATGAAGAGCCCTTTTCCCGTGGGAAAAGAAATCAAAAACTTAGAGGTAAGTCACACTCCAGGTAAAGGCAGTAAGAGGTGCCACTCCCCTCTTTTTGCAGTCACATCGGGACACTCACTAGTCCCCAAACTCAGACTGCCTTTCTCAGTCTCAGGCCTCTGCTTCTACTGACTGAACTTTTATCACCTATGTTCAGTGAATGTCTATCTATACCTATATCCATCTTGGAGGAAGCAGTCACCTTTGCTGATGTGAAACTAAGGGTTGGGCAAGTTTATTTCTGGACAAGCCCATCTGTTAATAGGACCATTGACGGAGCAATGAAACTTTTCACGCTTGGTGATAAACACAGGCTCTATATGACCAGTGAACCCTCTTCACAGCTCATGAAAAAATAAAAGCCATGATTAAAATGTCCTGATATCTGGCTCCCAGACTTATGCAGAGACCTCTGGCCTGGCTCTGGCTACTCTCTCCCTGGTGCTTTGACTCAGACTCATGAGAGTTTCTGCTCAGATCCAGACACCACCCAAGGCACGAGTCTGGTGAGCAGCACTGAACCTGAAGGAGGTCTAAGCTTTGGAGTCACCCAAACTGAGTTTCAACCCTGGCTCCTCCTCTTCCTAGCTAGGTGGAATTAGGCAAATTACCCTGAGACTCCATTTTCTCATTCATTCAAGATTAAGAATCCCAGTCTATCGAGATTATTAAGATTATGTATAAGGAAGATGATGGAATGTGAAGGATGCTCTGTAAGTGTATTCTACATAAATGAGGCTAGGGTTTGAAACCTATGAAGTTATTGAAAAGGGCGATTTTGAAAAAGATACAAATAAAACCGCCAGTTCCACCCTCACCCCCACCCCGCAACCACCGCCCACCCTCCTAGAGCACCACACCAGACTTCTAAATGGCTGGACACGCCAACCACAGTCTGGCTCTGTTTATCTGCTGCCTGCTTAGCAGCAATTCCATTCACAGCCACTGGAAAGAGCGTGGCCAGGGTGATCAGCATTCATCTAGGGGTCACCAGGTCAAGTGGGTACTAATCAGGAAAAATGTTTGGCTATTAAATGCTCCATTGAATCCTTGAAATATCACCTGATGTGTCATAAATTTAGATTAGCCGTAGAAAATCAATCTTCCCCATATGCAAATCAAAGATGAAATGAGATGGTCCTTGCGAGCCACGGCTGTCCCTCAGCACACCAGGCACTTCAACTTTCTTTAACTGGCTTGAATTTTACTTCCAATTTGCTTCGTTTGTGACTTGAAGCCCATTATTTCTTAGATAGTTTATGATCGAAGAGCTCTGATCCCAAAGACAGCCTTCAGAGGGATCCTGCCGGAGGCTGTTGGCTGTGTTTCTTCACCTCCCCTGTAGACTCGGCTGCCACTGAGAGTGAACCTGGCTATGCTGACCTTGGCCCTGAGACCATCTCCTGAAAATTGAATGTCGATCTTGGTAATGATGCATATGGAGCATGAATGTATGTGCCCGTGCACATAAACATGTATTCTAGGACCATATTCAGGACGTTAAATTTTCCATTAAAAAAATAAAACGCAACCTTTATTCATCACTCTTCCTGATTCCATGGAGCAGTGAAGACTTAGGATCAGACTTCTCAGAGCTGGATTGAATCTCTGGGTTTGGGATGGCAGGAAACAGGCATGTTTTGTTTTGTTTTGTTTTGTTTTGTTTTGTTTTGTTTTGTTTTGTTTTTTTACCATTCCCAAACTGCTCTATTCCTGCTCACACAAATCACTGTAGCATATGACTACAGGTAGGGAAGTGAAGCATAAGCACAGACAACTTCTCAAGGGAATAAAATGCTAGCTTTAAGTCCTAGCAACCACTGGCTGCTTGGGAACTCGTGAATGTTTTGCCTTTGTGTTTGGCTAGCTTGCGATGGGATGCAGCTAATTAACCTGCCTGGGAACCAACTGGCATGGATTGGATTGGGATGGAATAAGCTCTGTACACTATGGTTTGCTAAAAACTTGCAATACATTATCTCACTTGATCCTCTCAACGGTCATGTGAGGTTGGTATTATTACTTTCCCGTTTTACAATGTGGAAACTGACATGTAGAGAGATTAAATTAACATAAGAAGAACCTTAAAAATATTCACGCCTTCGGAGCAGTAATTCCAGTTCTAGGAATTTACTTTGAAAAAAAATATTAATAAATCCAAGAATAAAGAGATTGATTGATAGAGATATAAGGAAGTTATTTGTAATAGTGAACAATTGAAAACAACCGACATATCCAAAGAAAACCCTAAAGACTCCATGAAAAAAAATTAGAAACAAACAAATACAGTAAAGTTGCAGCACACAAAACCAACATACAAAAATTCGTTGTGCTCCTAAATACTAATAATAAAATTTTAAAGAAGAAATTTTTTTAGAAAATTCTTTTGCAATTACAACAAAAAGAATAAAATACCTAGGAATAAACTTAGTAAAGGATGTAAAGGGCTTACACACTGAAAACTATAAAACATTATTAAAAGATATTGAAGAAGACACAAAGAAATGGAAAGACATTCCGTGCTCATATACTGGAAAAATCAACATAGATAAAAAGGTCTTATTATCCAAAGCAATCCCTATCAAAATCCTAATGGCATTTTTTAAAGAAATAGAACAGAAAAAAATCATCATATTTGTATGGAAACACAAAAGACCCCAAATAGCCAAAGCTATTTGAGAAAAAAGAACAAGGTCAGAAGTATCGTTTTGCTTAACTTCAAATTATCCTACAAAGTGACAATAATCAAAACAGCATGGTGGGGGCAGAAAAACAGACACACAGACCAATGGAATAGAACTGAGAACCCAGAAATAAACCCACGTATATATATCAGCAAATAATTTTTGACCAAGAAGTCAAAACCCACAATGGAGAAAAGAAAACCCTTCAATAAATGGTGCTGAGAAAATTGAAAAGCTACATGTAAAAGAATGAAACTAGACTGCTCTCTGTCACTAGTCACCAAAATTAAGTCAGAATGGATCAAAGATCTGAATATAGACCTGAAACAAATTGCATAAAAGAAAGCATAGGTACTAAACTCATGGACCTTGGTTTTAGAGAGAATTTTATGAATTCGAGCTGAAAGGCAAGTGAAGTAGAAGCAAAATTAATGAATGGGGCTATATCAAACAAAAAAGCTTCTGCACAGCAAAAAGACGACCAATGAAACAAAGAGGTGACAGATCGAATGGGAGAAGATATTTGCAAACAACACCTCTGATAAGGGACTAATATCCAAAATATATAAGAAACTCCTACAACTCAACAACAACAACAACAACAACAAAAACAATCCAATTAAAAAAATGGGCAGAGGACCAGAAGAGACACTTCTCCCAAGAAGACATACAATCAGCCAACAGACACATGAGAAGATGCTCAACTTCACCAGCTGCTAGGGAAATGCAAATCGAAACCACAATGAGATACCACCTCACACCTGTTAGAATGGCTATTATCAACAAGACAAGTAATAACCGGTGTTGGAGAGGTTGTGGGTAAAAAGGAACCCTCATACGCTGCAGGTGGGAATGTAAATAGGTACAGCCACTACGGAAAACAGAATGATGTTTCCTCAAAAAATTAAGAATAGAATTACCATATGACCCAGCAATCTCTCTTTTGTATATCCACCCCCAAAAAATCTGAAAACATTTATCCGTAAAGATATATGCACCCCGATATTCACGGCAGTATCATTCATGGTGGCCAAGTCCTTCGATAGACGATTGGGTAAAAAAAATGTGGTACATATTCACACTGGAATATTACTCAGCCATAAGAAAAGATGAAACACTGCCACTGCCATCTGCAACAACATGGATGGATCTTGAGATTATCATGCAAAGCGAAACGAGTCAGACAGAAAAAGTTGAGAACCATACGATTTTACTCATATGTAAGAGACAAAACCGAAAGCAACAAACAAACAAAAACTCATAGACACAGACAACTCCTTAGTGGTTACCAGAGGGAAAAGAGGGAGGTAGATAAGGGTAAAGTGGGTCAAATATATGGTGACGGAAAGAAATGTAACTGAATGTCATATTATTGAATTGTACATTTGAAACCTACATAATTTTATAAATCAATGTCACCCCAATAAATTTAATTTTTAAAAGAGGAATCACTCGGGCAATAATTCAGTATAAGGGTATACTTAATCATCTCTAAACATCAGGTTCTTGGATATAACTTAAGGAAACAAGTTTACTATAAAGCCTTACATGTTAGAAAGAAGGCTGCCTCCTCTTTGTGTGGTATTATCCCAGCTCTGCTCTTTCTCTGGGTATTTGCATGGAAAACAAGATGAAAGAAATATCCTAAAATATTAGTAATAGTTATGTGTGTTCCGTGAGATTACTATCGACCTTCCCCCTTCTTTTTGCTCTTCTCTACTTTCATAATTCTCCGTAATGTACAAGTATCATAACTGAAAAGTGATGAATAATAAATTAATAAAACAAGAGCAACATACAAAATTATGTTTAATGTTGGCTTTCTCACGAAGAGCCAGCGAAAACCAGAAAACTAAGGCATGTGAGACACTTGGAGTGCTTTTGAAGGTAAACACATGCCAAATACAGTTATTTTATCAAAACCGTTTTGCCCATTTCTAACTAATTTATCTTTAACAAGATAAACAAGATTTCACGAGAGTCTGGCCATGATCCGTCAGTGAAGTCGCTGGAGTTTGCTTCATTCTCGCTATTTTCTATACTTATCTTACTTATCCTGCACAAAGCACTGTCAGTGTTTGGGAAAATGGTTTCGCAAAACTTGGTAAATTGCTAGGTAAAATATTTCCTTGGATAATGGTGTGTCTGGCACTTCAAACACCTGAAAATTCTCCAAGTTATTAGATTTCAGGTGGAAGAGGTCAGATAATGTCCCTGGAGATGGCTCCTATTAGGGAAGCTTTTGGGTGATGGAGGCAGGGGCGGAGGGAGAATGGCAGGCTGCCACTGCGGAATGCTAAACAGATATTTAGAAGGAATTTCCAAACAAGAGGCATAGTCCCTGCTTCTATCAGAGGGAGGGAAGCAAATTGATTCTGCAAGGGAAAAGTCTGGCCTCCGTGAGGAGACTTCTAATGACGCCCAAATTCCGTTTCTTAACTTTTTGTTGTGGTTGTTGTTAAATTGCATTTCAAGCTGTACTTTTATAGCATTTTTGTGTGGAGGACATTTAAATATCAACATATGGGTTTTGCAAAATTATCAGACTCATTTAACATGTAATGATACTTTTTCACATATAATTTTTAAAATCCATCTAGAATGTATTTTCTCTTTTTAACATAAAATCTTTAATCCGCCGAGAGTGAATATTGGTGATTTTGTTAGTAACCATCCCTAGCACCAATTATCAGTACTAGTAATCTGCTGTAAATAGTGTAAGTCCTTTTACACACATTAGCATAAATCTCTTGCTTTAAATCTCACCCCACTATGTAGATCCGGGAACTGAACCTCAGAGAGGTTGAGTAGGGACACACCCAGCAACCTTGACTGTCTGACTCTCACGTAATTTATTCTTTCAGACAACCTGCTGGGATGCCGCCTGCATCACAGACCAAATTGTTTCACTGGGCATGGCCCCTTCCCGCAAGTTTTGTTTGCCTCTGTTGCTCTGCCTGTCCAGTCTCTCATCTTATCATTTAAGCGGCTGATGAAACAAGTCCCCCTGATGATTCCACATAACCAAATTTAATCTGGACTATTCTCACCTATACATTCTTCCAGAAGAATTTAAAAATAATTTTTGTGTTTTAGTTATCCAAGTAATACATACCCGTTACTGAATGCTTAGCAAGTACACACAAGCAAGAATAAGAAAAATTGAAATCACTTACGCACTTACCCACCCAGAGATGATGACTGATAGCATTTTCACGTTCGTCCTGTTTATTTATGATCCGTCTCCCTTCATTAGCTATAAGGGCCATGGCATGGGGGGGGGGGGGTTGACTTTTTTCATCACTGTTGTGTCTCTGGGATCTACATAATGATGGATTGCACGGTCTGCTGCCCAGACCACAAGTTCAGGACAGAGGTACTCATTTCCCAATCTGCTCAGAGTACAGGCTCACAGATTAGGCTTTCTCTAGGAATGGCCTTCAACCAAGGGAAGTGCCTCTTCCAAGGTCACACCTCTTTCACATCGACGACTTGTAGGTTTGGGGATACACAGGCCCAGCCCACTTGCACCAACCTGGAACAACTCCAAAGGGCCGTTCCAATTCTAGAGCTCCCTGTGGAACTGGTCGAGAGCTATAACGTGACTGCCTCGTGGTTCACCACCCTCTGCCCAGTTCTGGGTCCTGAACTCCCCTGCTGATACAGTTTCTGAGAATACTCTGAGGTCAACTTCCTGCGGGCTAACTGCTGCCACACAGCCTGTTTCCAGGGAACATGGCCTGGTGCCTCTCACGCCTCTGCAATGAAGAAGAAACTCCATCGGGCCCCCGTGAAGTCAGAAGGAGCCAGCCATCCACGTGCGGCCATCCACACTGTCGCAGCTTCTTCCCATTGTTGCCGCCTCCCTCTTGGTGATGCTAAGGGCCCCAGCCACTGTTTGTAAACAGCCCAGCGGTGCTTAGAGACAAGATTCCAACTTGGCTGCCAGTTCTGGGTGTGTCCGGACCCAGCCGCCACTAGTCTCCACAAATCCTGAGGCTCATTACCACTGCTCACCGAAGCCAGGGAATGGATACAGAGATCTCAGTTCTGCTGCGCCTGCATTCCCAGTTTTTCTGCCCAGGCTCCAGGGGTCATGGGAGGGTGGGGGTGGGAAGGATGCTCTCACCTCAGTGTTTTGTTCAGAGAAGAGTATCCCGTGATGGAGGTGGCCTGGTCTTTCAACTTTCATTCACATGGCTACTTCCTGAGAGCATGATCCAACCAGGATGACTGTGCTGGGACGAGGGCCACCGACCCGGAAGCCAACACATGCCCCAACTCTTGATTAAGCCATCCCTTACTCTCCTGATGAAATTTCTCTCTGGTTCTCTCTGGGGTCAGGCTACCTAGAAACAGAGCCTCCTGAGATTGGGGGTTCTTGACCAATGAATTTATTGGCGAGCACTCTCGGGAGAGGGGAGGGACGCAGCACGGGGCAGGGAACGGAGCTAAATAAGGATGTGGTCTCTGCTGAGTCAGCTGCAGGTATATTCTCACGGGGAGCTCTGGATCGAGGATTAGACCACAGAGTTGTCCCACCTTGGGGAGAAGTGGTCCAGACTTTTATACCTCCTGCTAGATGGTTATTAGCTATGGGCTGTCCCCAGGGTAGGAATGGGGAGCATGACCTTCTATGCAAGGCGGCTTCCGGTCTGCGAGGGCGATTCTCCGTGAGCCATAGCAGCCCACATTCTCAGCAGCTGGGAATGGGGTGTTAACCGTGTCTGCTACAGGGGTGATGCTCCCTTTCCTGGCAGGTGGCCTCCATCAGAGTGATCCCTGTCCCCAAGTATAGCTTAATACTTCTGCCTGACAAGAAAAAATGTTAGACTTCGTCATGCTACATTTCCCCAGACAGCTTCTCTACTCCTGTATACATGCGTGGGTACAAATAGATAAGCAGATAGAGGTGCTCCGCCCACCTTCCTTCTCATCCCCTCCCCCCGGCAGAACCCAAGCTCCCAATACTCCTGCCCCATCCTCTAAGAAAAAGCCTGGGCTTCTAACAGGGGATGAGCTGGTAAAGTTATAACAACTGGCTCTCCAAGACAAAAGCCCAGATTTGTAGCATTTGCTGATTTCCTGGGTGTAAGGGTTCCCACCATACCTGTGATGTCATCAAACATGGGGTTGGAAAGAGATATGCAATAGCAGTCACTTCTATAGCATTTGCACCATGAGATACAATGCATATAAGTAACCTTAAGGGCACCAAAGCAATAAAAAAAAAGTGATTAATAGTGAGTATATATTCCCCTTTTTTTCCTGCTTTCTTTTTTAAATCGATATACCATGAACTTGACCGTTTTATGAATTTTAACACATATATAGATAGGTGTAACCATCACCACGATCGAGATTGAGAATAACTGGTAAGAGCCAGCTCTAGGACCTCACTGCCTACGCCATAACTCACTGAAAATTGTCCTGTAATTTGTGCTCGTCAGTGTATGTTTTCTCAAAACATTTCTGTCCGTTCATTCAAGAACATGCTAGATGTTAGGGTATAATACTAAGTACAAATAGACTAATCTCTGCCCTTATAGACATAGGCATCCTGTAACCATGCAAATAAATACATAATTAAAAACTAATTTAAAAAAAAAAACCTGAGGGAAGCCCTAGGAAGAAAAGGCACAAGGACAAATTCCTAGAAGTGGAATTACTGAGTCAAAGAGTATGCATACTTGTAAGGCATTTGGCAGTATGTTGCTAAATTGCCCTCCAGGAAAAATCGTTCCAATTTACATTTCTACAAACATTGCATAAGCAATGCACATTTCCCCCCATCCTTGCCAAGTCTAGGTAGGATCCTTTTTCTTTATAAAAGGTTAACTATATCTTTTTGTTTTTATTTTGCTTTTTAAATTAGATCTGTGTCATCTTTTTTGACTCGCCTTTTTGTTTTTGTTGGTTCGTTCGTTTGCTTAGAAACTTTCTATTAGGTGATCCACCTTTATTTTATAAAATTGGGAAAGCTTTGTGTATTTGAGACAGAGATCGGTTTTTTTTTTTTTTTGAATTATTTGCATAGCATGCTTTTGCAAAAGTTAGATGTACTTCTCTCAAAGAGAGGGGTCAGAAAGTGTGCATGCATGCCTAAGCGGGCTGCAGGACCTGGCTTGCACTGGCCAACATCGTCCCTCCGGTCCAGCCTCACGCCCTCCTGCTTGGCATTCCTTGCTCTCTCTGCACTGTCCCTGTGCTGGCTGCCTTCTAATTAAAAAAAAACAAACAAACAAACAAACAAAAAAAAAACGTCATTGAACTTTTTAGCTTTAAAATTTGTGTACATCAATTATTTAGCTTTATCTCCATTTAAACTGGTTTCATACTTGAGCGCTCGCTTTTTTTTTGTCTTCTCTCGTTTGGTTGAACGAATAATTTCTACAGGCAAAAGACATGGATTTGGATCTACTTTGCAGGTTTTGTTTATCTGGTAAATAACTCTGTACGTGAAAGACACTTTATGGAGTATAAAATCCTTGGGTCAGTGTTTTTCAAAGCCTCTAGACATGATGCTCCAGAATTTAACGCTTAGCATTGAAAAGATGAGCCCTTCTGGGGTTTTATCATTCTGCGGGATCCTTTATAGGATTTTTTTTTTAAACTCTGGTAATTTGAAAGTGTTGTCTGTATCTAGTTGTTACAGTTCTATCTTTATTGGTTTTGCCTGACAAAAAAAAATGGGCATTTTTAAGTCCATAGTGAGGTCTCTCTAACTCACTGAAGTTTTCTTTTGTTATATTATTAATTATTGTTTTTGCTTTGTTCTATAATACTTAACTGCAATCTGAACATATATATTTATTTGTGTTTTTGCTTCTATAGTACCTGAGCAGACTGAAACACAGGTGATGGAAGCAATCACGTTTATTTTATCCATCACAGTTTATGCAGCACCTAGCACAGCGCATAGCACATAATAGATTGCTTAGTAATACACGTTGAATAAATGAGTGAATTAATATAGGTTTGTTCCATTAGTTCTTGTAACTTCTTAAAGAAAATAAAATTATCTTCATATTCATTATTCTATATTTATCATCCTTTCTTTCCTTTGATGTCACATTTTTTTTTCTCCATTTCTGTTCATTCTCGAGTAGTATCTGTTACTTAGAATTTGGTTCCCATGCCAACTTTCCTTCTTGTTCATTTCTCTTTTATTTTTTTTCCTTTTTTTCCTTCACTTATCGCCTTAGTCTGCTCTCTATACTTAGCGCTCCATTGAGTATGCTAAGTAATTTCTCTCTCTTTTTTTTTTCCTGGGTCCTATGATAGATCATTATTAGAGGGTGCTCTTTCTCTGAAACGTCTAGATACAATTCGCATTTCCCTCATTCTTCTTCAGTATGTTTTTTTCCAAAAGCCCACATATTGGTATTTTTCCCTCTTATCTGCAAACAGGGGAGATCCATCAAGATGGGGGTGACCGGATGCCATGTTTTCTCGCACAGTTTTTATCAAATCTTCTTCTGAAGGGGGCCAGTTAATGTCAAAACCAGCCAGTCCATTTTCCAGCTTTCAATAGCCTTTCATGCTTTGCTCTACCTGGCCGGTTATTTGTGTTCTAAATAATATACCACATAAAAAAAAAAACCATACTTCTCTGCGTGGAATTCTATTAGGTTGTTTGTTTCTGTTCCCCACGCAGTCAGTGGGGTTTCTCTGGTGGGTGTTACACCTCTCGGAATTGATTCCATCGTTTTCATCTTGAACTTCATCACCAGTGGCATCGCTTCAAACATCGCCACTCCGTGTGCCGTCGGAGCATGGGATTTGCAGTCTCTGCCTCGGCGTGAAAAGATGGGGCTGCAGAAGCAAGTTGGGGACAGAAGAGAGGGATTGGAAGACAAAGATACGAAAAAAGAGAGAACTCTTTTGCTTCCTGAAGAAATATGCATGCACAAGCAAACCAATGGACAATGGCCCTCGGACCCTGCCAGAAGGAGATGGTGCATTCATATTGTTTATTTCAATGTTTATTTACCCTTTCTCAGCTTGCCTTCATTTCATGGGAAAAGTAGGGAAATAGATTTATCGCACTGAAGTCAAGAAGGATTTCTTCAACAAGATCCGACCCCCAAAAGACCACATACACAGAAACCAGAAAGGGAAAATTAGAAAAAAATAGCAATGAATTTCATGACCACATAAAAGGTTAAACTTTTGTATAATTATAACCGCTATAATTAAACTAAAAGGATAAGCCACAGACTAGGAAAATATATTTGTCATATATACATCTTTCATGTATAAAGAAATTCTGCATGTCATTTTGAAAGAGATTGTCAACTCAAAAAAAACGAGCAGACAATATAAGCAGGCAATTCCACAAGCATGCGTGCACGCCCACACACACACACACACACACACACACACACACACACACTAAAAAAACGGTCCAAAAGCCTAGTATAAAGTGCTTTACTTTACTAGTTAGAGAAATGCAAGCGAAAACAATGAAAATGCTATTTCACACCTATGGGTTTGACATTTTAAAAGTCTTATAATACCAAGTGTTTGTAAGACTTTAGAGGACCAAAAATTCTTTTACATTGCTAATGACAGCATAAATTCGCACAGCCCTTGGGAGAGTTTATGGGCAATATCCTATAAAAACAAAGCTGTGCTTACCCTACAATCCAACAATTCCGCTTCTAAGTACAATATACACCCTAGAGCAGAGCTTTCCTAACTAGAGTATCATCAGACTCACCCAGAAGGCTTGTGAAAGCACGGATTGCTGGGACCCACCCTTAGAGTTTCTGATTCAGGAGGTCCGGAGTGGGGCCCGAGAACCTGCATTGCTAACTCATTCCCAAATGGTGCTGATGCTACTGGTCCGAAGAGCACGCTTTGAGAATTACTACCCTAGCAGAACTCTTATATGTATACACAAGTTATATGTACAACAGTGTTCATTGTAATGTTCTTTGTTGCAGCAAAAAAAAATAGGAAACAATGTAAATATCCACCAGAAGGAGAACAGATTAACATACTCTAGTATACTTACATGCTGGAAAAAAAATAATTCTGCAATTTAAATGAATGAACTAGATCTCCACGTAGATTTAGAGCCACAAGCCTGCCTTTCTAACCAGTTTTAGAATCACTTTGTCAAATGTTGCTTTGTCGCATCCTTTAGTCATTCGTAGTTTCATGAATTTGTGCTTTCTCTCTTTTGTCTTTGTGGTCGGAATAGTTTCTATTTTATTGTTCTTTTCTCAGAGAAGCAGCTCTTAGAGGTATTTATCGACTCTACTGCTTTTCTGCTTGCTAATTAATTAATTTCTGCACTTTATCATCGTGAATGTATTTTCTCCATTTGATGTGCTTTGTACAACTCATTGAATGGAATCGGAAGCTCATTTATTTTCATTCTGTCTGTTTATTAATGAGAGAATTTAAGGCTATCGATTTCCCATTTGGTAAAGCTTTGGGACCCAGTCCACAAATGTTGCTACGTTATTTAATTATAATTTTGATTTTCTTTTTAACTCGAGTTATTTAGAATAGCATTTTTAAAATTCCCAGGTGTTCAAAAGTTTTTGTTATTACTTTCAACTCCTATGCTATTGTGAGCAAAGAGTATGGAATATTGTATGTATGTGTGTGTGCATTTTCTATAGACAATAAAAAAGAATATATATTCTCTTAGAGGGCACACTGTTCTTTGGATACCTATTAAATAAACTTTTTAATTTTATTATTCAAATCTTCTCAATCATAATTAATGGTTTGCCTAATTGTTTAAAGACTGGGAAAAACTTATTAAAGTTTCTCACTATGGAGCAAAGAGATAGATATTCTTTATTTTGACTGTACCTTGCATGATTACATTTATTACATGATCCCATTGGTCCTTTTCAGTGTTTTCTTCATCTACAATTATATTTTTTTCTGAGGTCAGTATTTAGAACCCTGATATCTTTTTATATGCACTTGGGTAAGATGCGTACCCATTCCTTTAATTTTTAAAAGCTTTTCTTTGCACATATTTTTTACACACATATAGGTGGCATATAGCTGGGTTCCATCTGAGAAGTTTGTATAATTAAATGAGCATTACTAGTAACACTTATTGAAGTGGTCTCATTTCTTGTTTGAACTCATTTCTGTTTTCTGGTCTGTGGGATCTGCTAGCCTATGGGTGCTTACGAAGGTTCTTGTCATGGATTCAATTGTGTCCCCCTAAAATTCATATGTTGAAGCTTTAACCCCTAATATAACTGTATCTGGAGATAGAATCTTTAAGGAGGAAATTAAGGTTATAAGGGTGTGGCTTTAATCCCATAGGACCAGTGCCCATACAAGAAGAGAAAGAGACACTAGAACTTTCTCTCTCCCTGTGCACTCAAAGAGGGAAGGTCACATGGGCACACAGGGAGAAGGTGACCATTCGAAAGCCAAGGAAAGAAGCCTCGGGAGAAATCAATCCTAGCACCTTGATCTTGAACTTTCAGGCTCCAGAGCTGAGAGAAATTAATTTCTGTTGTTTAAGCTCCCCAGTCTGTGGTATTGTTAGGTCAACGCAAGCAGGCTAATACAGTCACATTAAATTGATAATCCCAGTTCACTAGGGCTTGACCATACACGTTTATGAAAGACCATAAATTCTCCTCTAAAGGCCTCCTATCCACTCAATATTTCTGAAAGTCACCAGGAAGCAGCACATGGGCTCATTTCCTGTAGGTACTGGGCTTTTGTGTGGTTTGTATATATTCGCCATTTTGTAGTGAACCAATTCAGGACACAGACCTATGAAATTAAATGTAATAAGAACATAGTACATAATAAATAATAATGCATGTTTTCTACTTTCCTATGAAAAATAAATGTTTATTCAAAATTATATATTATCCTGTATTATTTACTTTCCTGTTACACATTATTAAACAAAAGATCATTTGGACTAGCTAACAGGGCAATTAGTAGCAATTAATAGAAGTGATAAAATAAATGTGTGGGAGAATAATATAACAATATTTTTATAATGTTTCTTTCTGTTCTCTGATAGATCAATTCACTCAATGTGTTTTTTTTTTTTTTTTGTCCCAGGATACAGTAAGATATTTTTATTCTTTGTGTTTTCTTTTCCAATAATATTTTTCTGAACTGCCTGCAACATTTAGGACATCTTTCTTTTCTTCATGTAGTGATAAAACTGATACAGTTATATGTAAAATTTACTTTGACTTGCAACTCTGCTCTTATCAAATGCACATTACATTGATTCCTGGTATCCGTCCAATGGGATGACATCAAGCTAAATATACTCTCAAGCCTTAACATAAGTGTTCATGTTAGCATGGAGTAGGTAACAATTTTACTTACCAGAAATAGCAGGGCTTTCGACCTAGAAGAACTAACTTCTAGCTCTCCCAAACAAGTCTGTGTTACAAAATAGATGAACATTTTTGAAGAGCTGGAAACTAATTCCTGCATGTTACTGTCATTGTTGTATTTTCCTGATAAGATACATGGCTTGATTCACTGTGGAAATCATGATTGTTGATAAGATCTGACAGAATCCACACTACACTAAGGGGCCAATACATTTGTTATAAAAATATCCTCTTTAGTTCACCCACAGGACACATTCGTTGCATCCTCTGCACCAAGAAATGAAACTTCACTCCATTTCGTATAGCAATCGGAGAACTACGATGTAATGATACACGTTTTTTTGTGTGTGGTATGCCCAAGTTTACTCAGCAGGTGTTATTTTCAAGTAAGCTGTTATATTGTTTGGAGGTAAAACAAAACAAAACAAAACAAAAACACCAGACCAATTTATTTAGAACTATTTGTTTGTCTCATCCAGACTCAGGAAATTCAGTCACTCTGTGTGTTTTCACATCTCTTTCTTCACCAGGCCCAATCCTAAATTCTCTCTACGTATTGTGTGATATGTTATGCTTTGATTTTTTTTTTACCTCCCTGATCTAGTTGTATGTGTCTTTACATCTGTCCTTAAAAGTACACAATCAATTAGCCTTCTTTTCAGATGATATATGAGTTATACTGAAATTCATATCATAATTGTTCTCATTTTATTACCTGAACTCTTAGAAAACATGGCCACACTATTCACAGTGTTTACAATCGAACTAGGTGGGACTTCTAGACTGCCAGAGTAAGGGCCTTCATAAATCTTCTCCTCGTAAAACAAAACAGTGGCAAAATAATGTTAAAATCAAAATTTTCAGAACTTTGTAGATTAATCAAAGCCTCAAAATGATGGAAAAATTCCTAGATAGACACAAACTACCAAAACAGGCTCATGAAGAAATAAAAAAATCTGAATATAGCTATTATAGAGATTGCATTACTAATTTAAAAATTTAAGTATAGAGATTGCATCATTAATTTAAAAATTTGCCACAAAGAAAGTCGAGATCCAAATAGCTCTATTGATAAATTTTACCAAATATTTGATGAAGAATTAATACCAATATTTTATTCTTCCAAAAAGTATAGAAGAGGAGGGAACACTTCCCAAGTCATTCTATGGGACAGTATTACACCAATATCAAAACTAGGCAAAGACATCATAAGAAAATAAAACTATAGACCGATAGCTTCATAAATATAGAAGCAAAATTTCTCAAAACAAAACAAAACAATCCATACAAACATGATGAAGTGGAATTTATCTCAAGAATGCAAAATTAATCTAACATTCAAAAATTAAATGATGTAATCAATTTATATATACATTAATAAAATGTAGGACAAAAAGCACATGATCATTTCAGTAAATATAGAAAAACCATTTGACAAAATCCAACATCTCTTCATGAAAAAATGATAACATTCAAAAACCCCCTAATATAAAGGAATTTCTATCAACATGATAAAAGGCATCTTTGAAAAACCACAGTTAACATTATATTTTATGATAAAAGACTGAACTATCCCCAACTAAGATCAGGAGCAAGACAAGGATGTCCACTCTCACCACTTCTGTTCAACATTGCACTCAAAGTTCCAGCCAGGGCAATTAGGCAAGAAAAAGGAAACAAAAGATATCCAGATTGGAAAGAAATAAACTAAATCATTTTATTTGCAAGTGATATTATGTTGTATGTAGAAGATCCCAAGGAACTCATTAAGAAGACATTCCTAGAACCAATAAATAAGTTCAGCAAGATTGCAGGATATGAGATCAATATAAAAAATCAACTGTATTTTTATACAAAATCAATATACTTGCAATAAGTTATCTGAAAATGAAATTAAAAACACAATTTTATTTCTAAAAATACTTTGTAATAAATTTAATAAAAGTCTAAGACTTATCATATGAAATCTGTGAAATATTGTTTAAGAAATTAAAGATCTAAATAAAGGGAAATTCATGTTCGTGCATCAGAAGACTTAATGTTGTTCACATGGCAATACTTCCCAAGTTCATCTACAGATTTAGTATAATCCTTACCAAAATTCCAAGTGATTTTTTGGAAGAAATTGATAAGCTCATCCTAAAATTTGTATGAAAATGCAAAGGATTCATAATAGCTAAAACTATCTCAACTAGGAAGAACAAATTTGAGGGAACTCACACATTCTGATTTCAAAATATTATGAAACTACAGCAATTAAGATAAATTAAGATAAAATTGGTACTGGTATAAAAATACAATATATATGAACCAATGGACTACAATTGAGCATCTATAAATACACCTTACTCATACAGTCAATTAATTTTAAACAAGAGTGCCAAGACAATTTGATTGGGGGAAACATAGTCTTTTCAACAAATGGTGCTGGGTCAACAGGAACCCACCTGCAAAAAATGAAATTGGACTTCTACTTCACACCATTCTCAAAATTAACTCAAAATATACCATAGACCTCAATGGAAGAGTTAAAGCTATAAAACTCTTACAAGAAAAATGGGAATAAATCTTTATGACCTGAATTAGACAATGGTTTCTTAGATATGACACCAAAAGCAGAAAGCAATGGAAGAAAATTTAAATTGGACTTTATCGAAATTAAAAACTAATTTTTAAAAAATATTGTCAAGAAGTAAAAAAAGACAACCCACTGAATAAGAAAAAATGTTTGCAAATCATATATCTGGTAAGGCACTTGTATCCAAAATATATAAAGAGTTTTTACAATGCTCCATGTGAGGACATCATACTGGACTATTTGAACCCCAAGTCTTTTTTATTAAATTTATAGGTGTGGTAAAATTACATAGGTTAATAAACTTGTATAGGTTTCAAGTGTATAATTCAATAATCCATCACCAGTATATTGCACTGTGTGTTCACCACTCAGTTACATTTCTTTCCTTCACCATATATTTAACCCCCTTACCTTTATTTACCTCCCTCTCTCCCTTTTCCCTCTGGTAAGTACTAAATTGTTGTCTGTGTCTATGAGTTTTTGTTTTTTTTGTCTTGTTTATTTGTTGCTATCGGGTTTGTATCCCACATATAAATAAAATCATATGGTTCTCAACTTTTTCTGTCTGATTTATTTCACTTAGCATGATAATCTCAAGATCCATCCATGTTGTTACAAATGGCAATATTTCATCTTTTCTTATGGCTGAGTAATATTCCATTGTATATGTAGCGCAGCTTCTTTATCCAATCATCTATCAGTAGACACTTCAGTTATTTCCACGTCTTGGCCACCATGAATAATGCTGCAATGAACATTGGGGCACATAGATCTTTATGGATAAATGCTTTCAAATTTGGGGGGAGGGGTAGATGCCCAGAAGAGGAATTGCTGGGTTACATGGTAATTCTATTCTTAATTTTTTGAGGAATTCCACACTGTTTTCCATAGTAGCTGTACCAATTTGACGTCCCATCAGCAGTGTATGAGAGTTTCTTTTTCCCCACAACCTCTCCAACATGTGTTATTACTTATCTTTAAACTTCAAGTCTTGCAGAATTTTTATTTCTAAGGTATCTCATCTTCTTTGTTGCTCTAATAAAATTAGTCGTTTTCTTTTATATCATCTGTTTATCTGGCTATTGACATTATATACTAATTTTCTAAGTGACTTACTGAATTTTCTTATTGTCTCTAAAAGTTTTTCAGTTGATTTTTCCCAGGTTGTTCAAGGTTTACAATCATGTAATCAGGAAATAATTATATGCTGCTTCCCTCCACCCATCCATTATTGAAATTCCTCACTTTTATTTATTTATTTAAGGCAACTCTTGGTTGACCTCACAGGTTGCAAAGACCTTCTCAGCTTAAAATCCTTATTTTTTATTTTTTACACCTACGGCACCTGGTCTTCCTAGGTGGTCTCCTATCCAAGTACTAACCATGTCTGACCCTGCTTAGCTTCCAAGATCAGACGGGATCAGGCTTACTCAGGGTGGCATGGCTATAGACTGAAATTCCTTATTTTTGAACAACTTTATTCATAAAGGATAAAAATTCCAGAAAGCCACAACAGTCAATTCAGAAGGCACATCATGTCACTTCAAAGATTATATTAAGTGAAATATTAAGTATTTCACTATTAACCTGACTTTTGAGTGGAGAAAATCTCCCGTCAAAGAGTATCTGTATATTTCTATTTTATCGAGAATGGCTATCGAACTTTCTTCAAATGACTTTTCTGAGTCTTTGAGATAAACATTCAGTTTTTTTCCTTGGATCTACTATTAGGGTGAATTATACTGATGATTTCACAATATTGAACCACCCCTAGTTTTACTGAAAATGCACCTCACTGAGCCGTGGTTCATCATTTTGCTAATATACTGCTCAGCTCTAGTTGCTCACTTTTTTACATTTTTTACATCAATATTCATAAATGAGCTTGGAGGTCTTCCTTGCACTGTGTCAGCTCTGAGTGCCGGTGTTATTTTTGGCTTCCTGTGGAAGCACATCTTAATTTGCTGTGCTCACAGACACTGTAAATGTTGGCTTTCTCTGTTACTTGAACATTTAAAATTATTTACTTGAGAAACCATCTGGGCCTGGTGATGAGGGGATGTTGCAGTCTCAATTTCTTCTGTAATTATTGGTCTGTTTAGGCTTCTTATCTCTTCTAAAGTAAATTTCAGTAAGTTCTATATTTTCTAAACGGTTCGTCATTTTATCCATGTTTCAATCTAATGTGTACCTACATTTGCCAATCATTTTCTGAACCTTCTTTTAATGTCCTCTGTGTCTCTTGTTAATTCTCTTTTCTAATTTTTAACTTTATTCAATTCTAATGAAAGTGGTTTTGTCAAAGAACAGCAATCGGATTTTTAATTTATCCTTTCCTCTTTTTCTGCTTTGCAATTTATTAATTTTTGCTTTCTATTTCTTACTCTTTTTGTTTCCTAGCTCCCTGGATGCTTTGTGGTTTTCTTTGGTAATTTTCATTTGCAGTTTCTAATATATACATTTATAGCTTTATTTCTCTGTGAAACCCTCTTTGGCCAGTTTCCTTTAATTTTTAAATGCTACATTTTATTGTTGCTAATTGTAGAGTGTGCAATTTCAACTTCAATTTTCTCATTGACCCAAAATTTGTTTAAGAGTAACATTAAGGAGATTTTTTTTCCCATGTTAATACATTAGTAAATAACTTAATTACACTAGCAAATATGTCGCCTATTGGTTTATAATAAGTATTAGTCATTCTGCTAAATGTATTAGTCAAGACCCTGGCAGAAAGCAGATGGCACATGGAAAAGAATTTAACTAAACAGAATTGAAAAAGGAAACTAAGTATAGAGGTGTGGGCTGGAATGAGGGAGCTGACAGAAGATGGTGAGGCGCCCAGGAGCTAGAAACAGTGTGGAAATCTATTACTTCTGCGTCTGGGCCTGAAGAGGCGAGGGCAGAGAGAGTCTCACCGGAGCCATGGAGGAACACAGCTACTGTCAAGACTACAGGAGTGGAGAAATGCAGGAAATAATTGCACCAACCCTGATGATTCCTTCTTCCAGGACTCTATCCACACTCAGTGGCTGAACAGAGTCTGAAGGCAGAAAACCAGGTGGGGTGGGGCGACGGTCTGTAGCGGTCAGCCAGAAAGGATGCAGAACGCCATAGAAAAGGGAAGAGAAAAATGTCTGGGTATAAAAACTGGGAATAGCCATCACCTCCAGTAAATATCATCCTGCTCTTCTTTAAACATCAGGGACAGGTGTTTAAATGTCCTGCGGACTACTGACGTGATGTTTTATTTATCCTTTTATCTTATTTCAAAGCGTCCTTGCATTCCTAGAACCCTTGAAGCATATTCTTTTCACTATACTTTTGAGTTGTTGTAACCTATTTATTTAGAACTTTTGCATCTATACTTATAAATGAGATCAGTCCATGATTTTCTTTTTGGAATGACAATTGTCAAAGTTTAGCATCAGGGTTTGCTTGCCTTGTGAAATCACTCAGGAGGTTTTTTCCACATTTTTAAGTTCTAGGGTAATTCATATAGCAAAATGTGTGTGTGGGTGTGTGTGTGTGTGTGTGTGTGTGTGTGTGTGTGTGTGTGCGCTCTTTAAAAGTTAAAAACGTTATTTAATGATGTTCCTACCAGGAACTGGTAGTTTTTCTTTCAGGTAATTCCTGGATAACTTTTTAGAGTTTTTCATGATTATTGGTTTTCTGCTTCTGAATCAATTTTGCTCGTTTATAATTTCCTAAGAAATGGCTGCTTTTCTGGAGTTTCACTGTCTCCTCGGAGGCCCCTTCCCCCTAAACTCAAGGGTTAAATGGTCTTGGTAAAAGACTTTAGCATCTCCCATGGCAGCCCCACAGGGTTGGTTAAAACAGTTCAAACTCTTCAGAGAGGCTTATCTGGCAGACGGGATTGTTCAAGCGTCTCTGTAAATCCCACACCGCATGGAGCTGACCACGGGAGGATGTGCTGGAGGTGACCTTCCAGCGCGATGCGCCATGTGGCTGTGTCACCTCGGTGTCTGCCTGCCCTGGAAACTGACCTCTGAGGACTGTGGCTGTGATTGAGCCCTCCTTAGCAAAAGCAACCAGCAAGCGTATGCTAGGAAGACAAAGAGAGGGAGGGAGGGGGCGCGGGCACAGGTGGCCCTGCTCTGATAATGATGTGACTTCCTTCCCTTGCTTTCTTTCCGGCTTTGGCTCTGCCACTCTGGATGTGTCGTTGTGACTAACCTCCCCGGGGCTTCAGCTACCTGACCAATAAAACGAGAGGCCATGAGGCCTTTGCAGATGGTGATTCTATTAGGAGATCCCCTCCAGGAGTCGGCTTATCACAAACGGGTTCTCCTTCAGCTCTCTCTCTCTAAGAAGAAGTGATGCTTCTGCTTCAGTAACAGTGTCTAAGATCTGCTAAAGGAGGGACCCAGCCTCCCCTCCCCTCCAGCCTTCCTTAGACTCAGAGGTGTCACATGTTGGCATCAATACCCCGGGCGAGAACCTTGTCCTGGAGAAACAGCCTTTGGAGTATCTAACACCCTCGGCTGCGCTCATGCATCCACGCAGGACAGCGGGTGGTGCTGAGGGCAAGGGAGAGGTCTGGTGCACGCAGTGCCGCAGGGGAAGGAGAGAGAGCCATGGTTTCAGGCGGATGGGGGAAGGGCACACTTGGCAGGCAGGGAACAACATGGTGGCTTCAGGGTCCCTGGAAGTAGAGGTGGAATGCAACACAGATGAGTCTGCGGGAGTCTGAGGAACACCAAGCACTGGAAGATTCTGGCAACGCAGCGTGAACAGCATGGTCTTTGGAAGCCGCCCAAGCCGGGTTCCGTCCCGGTCCTGTCACTCGCTACTGAGTTTTACTAAACATCTGTGAGCCTCTTTCCTCATCTGCAAGATGGGAGTAATAATGCCCATCTTTGGGGCTGCTGATGGGAGAGTTAGGTGAGAAACGTTTAAAAGCGCCGAAGCACTGTGCCTGGTGTGAGCGAGGAGTTGATCGATGCACCTGTTATTATAATAATCTCCAGTTTTTCCACCGCCCTTCTCTGGAAGCCATTTTTAATTAATTAAGTACAAATATTTTTGCACTCCTGCCAAGCCCTGTGCTGGTCACTCTCAGGTTATGAGGGAGAATGCAGCATATTTCCTGCCCTTCGACAGCTTCCCATCCAGCCGAGTAGACGGATTGGTACACAGCCAAGTGTACCACGGCAGGCCCCTGGTCGATTATGCTCCCTGAAATTAGAGATCCATGAGGCTGGACCCACAGCCACCCTCGTGTGAGTCCAGATGCATGGCTCCTGGCCAACTCCACCGTCCCCGGCCCTGGTCAGCCCCTTCCATTCTCCGGGGAATTCTGTGGACCTCCCATGGGTCTCCCTGCTGCTAATTTTTATCTCTCCAAGCTTTTTTCCACACCACACTCAGAAAGACCTTTCTAAAACACGAATCTAACGTGTCGATCATCCGCTTAGAGCTTTCAATGATGATTTTACCAATTCCTTTGAAATGGAGTTCTTGCTTTGAATAAGAGATTGAACATTTCATCAAACAAGATGTCCTCAGACCTCTGGGTGAGGTAAGACTCCACACAGACTAAAAATACAATTTAACTGAGACACTGAAGCATTAACTTTACTGAAAGCCAGTGAGTCTCTCGTTGGGGAATTTAGATCTTTGTAAAATGTGATTTTGCTAAGCTTATCGGCAGCTGATTATCAACGATATTACAGCAAAAACACAATCAAAGTCAAGAAACTACATTGGAAGTTTTTCTTTTAGAATTCTGCTGACCTTGGGATTTTCCAAAATTTTATGGATGCCCTGCCATCTAGGATTCAGGGATGATACCATCTTTTGGAAATGTTATTAACTATTCTCACTTAATCATGAGGTAACTCAATAATTCTGCATGGAAAGATTGGAGGGAATTCTTTCCACAAAATGTGAGAATGACGTAGAGCCTATTACTTATTTCTCAGAAACATGGTGAGAATCTTTGCTCCCATCTCAGCTTTAACAATGTCTGTAACTGCTGAGACAACTGGACTATTGCAGGGGGCACTGACCACAAGCTTTTATCCGAAGCTGGGACCATAATTCTTGTCTCCACTCCCACCTTTACAATGCTGAAATCTTAGGACAGAGCAAGATAACCTAGAGGACAAACACCTAATGTGAAAATCAGAATGCCACAGCAGGTCCCAAATTTGGACAGTCTCAGGCTGATCATTTTGCACAGTTAATTCTGTGAAATCTGAAATCGGTTCGTAACGTAAACTGAATATTGTTCCTAATGCAAAGGAATCGGAATCACCCTTGAATAACAAGACCAGTTCATATCTGCCTGAGAAACAGCACCGTTTCTCCAGAAAAAACCCTCTCGTCTTATTAGTTGAGACATCATACAAGTGGCCCCTCTAACTCTCCACAAGAAAGCTTGAAAAAATCCTAGGTGTGATGGATTTTTAATCCCAATACCGCAAATACTTACAAGGAAGCTATCATATACCGGCACACCGTGGCATTGGCGGCCAATATTTTCCATGATCAAGAACTCATAACAATCATTTCAAGTAAATGACTTCTTGATGGTAGTAGAATTTCCAAAATACCTTCAAAGGGGTTTAAGAATGAGGATCAGAGGACCGAGATTCTAAATCCCACACCTTGGACACCTGCCTGCACCTTTTGGCAGGCTCCTAGAGGAGAAATAAGGAAAAGGCCTGGGTGAGAAAAACAAGTTTTCTCTTGTTTTGGCCTCAGAACTGCATTGGAAGAGCCCAGCCTTGGTAGCTGAGCTGTACACGAGAGGGTGACCACCTCTGTGTCTCTGGACAAAGACTACACTAAAAGTAGTCTGTGACAGTTTTATGTGTCTATCTGGCTGGGCCATGGTGCCTAGATATTTGGTCCAACATTATTCTGAATGTTTCTGTGACGGTGTTTTTAGACGAGATGAACATCTTAATTGGTAGACACAGTAAAACATTACTCCTCCATTATGTAGGTGGAGTTCATCCAATCAGCTGAAGTCTTAAATAGAACAAAAGACTGAGCAAGAAGTCTGCTGATAGACTGCTTCGGGCCTGAACTGAAAGATTAGCTGCTCCCCAGTCTCTGGGCCGATGACCTTTCGACGTGAATTAGAGCATAAGCTTGTCTCTGGATCTCCAGCCTGCCAGTCCATCCTGCAGATTTAAGATTTGTCAGACTCTATAACTCTTGTGTAAGATAATTCCTTAAAATCAATCTCTTTCTAGATAAATAGGTGATAGATGATTGATAGATAGATAGATAGATAGATCATAATGATGATGATGATGATGATGATGATGATGATGATGATGATGTTAGATAGATAGATGATAGGTGGGTAGGTAGATAGATAGACACACACACACACACACACGCACGCACGCACACACACACACACACATCCCATTGGTTCTATTTCTTTAAAGAACCCTGAGGATTCCTTGAACGTTCTCTCAGGCCCACCACAGCAGCTGAGAAGAAAGGAAAGGTAAACCCAGGAAAAACAGACCCACAACAGGGAGTGTGCCTCTGTGGGCCCATAGCTGATCTGCTGAGCTCACCCAGGGAGGCTGTCCCGGGACAGAGGGAGCCTTCCCAAGCAGGCACTTGACGGTGAAATGTTTCCACCCCGCAGTGCTGTGGCCTATTTAATCTAGAGCCACATCACCTGGATGCCCAGAGTCACCAAGATGTCCTGTGCTGGACATTTTCCATTTGCCCCTTTAGATCCACTCTTCTCCTGTCTACACCAGCCCCAAATCCCCAAGAAGCACATCATTTTATGAGCCGCCTCGACAGGTATTCTCACCTCCAGCCTGCCAGGTGGGCTCAGCCTCCCAGGCAAGGCCATTGCTCTGGTCAGGCAGCCCTCTCCATGGACCTCTTTGTCTCTGGGTTCTGAAGCCTCTTCCTCTCCTAGTTCTTTTAGGGGTGGTATGTGTACCCTACTAACTTCAAAGGACCCCCCCCCACAAAAATATCATCATTTGTGGTCTCCTGGAACTGACTGTCCATGCCTTTGTAAATTATCTCTTTTTGAAATTCTTCTCAAATTGCACAACTTAGGTGTGTCATCTCTTTTCTAACAAAACACTGACCAGGACACCACTTCTATTACAGGTGCCAGACTTAACAAAACAAAAATACAGACGCCCAGATGAAACTGAATTGTCAGACAAATAACAACAACAAAAAAAATTTGGTATAATCAGGTGCCAAGATTCATCGCTTATCTAAAATTCAAATCTAACTGAGCAAAGTCGACATGTTAACTGACAACTCTAGCCTTCACCATCAACTATAAAAATATTTTGGGCATCTTGGTGAATGGTAGCCGATCCCTAAAATAAACAAGATAAGTGACAGGCTCAGAATATTAATACTCATGATGCAGATATCGTCCTAATTTGTGGGACTGTTCTCTGAATTGCATACGTGTGTGTGTGTGTGTGAGAGAGAGAGAGAGAGGGAGAGAGAGAGACAGAGAGACAGAGAGAGACAGAGAAAGACAGAGAGATGTATGGAGAGAGAGAGAAAAAGGAAGGATGTGAGGAAAAGTAAGAGCAGGAGAAAATAATGGGAAATAAGCCTGGAAAGGAAGAATGGGGCTGGTTGATCAAGAATGTAAGTTTAATGAGGAAACCTGAGGCCCCTTTGCTCTCTATGACTTTCTCAAACTCTTACAGACACAACAAGAGTGCCCACCCTCCTCTGCATTATCCAGATTTCCTTATGTATCTTTTATGGTTGATTCTGATGAATTTGTCTCTCTGAATTTGCTTTGTCTTTATTTAAAAAAAAATCTCTTAAGATTTATATTAAAAGATAAAATTGGACTCTGGGAATCCTACTAGTCTGACTAATTTTAAGCCACATTCGGACATTATTTCGTGGTCAATTGGTAGAACAGATTCTTCATAATAAGATGAAATAAGAAAACAGTTTAATTCCCCTTTTCTTATATTTTGCTGGCAAAGACAAAGAGAAAGAAAGAGTAAGGAGGCGAGTTAAAGAGTTTTGAGAGCTCAGATCGAGTGTGCTAGTAAAAATGGAAAAACTGTGGCTCTAGTCATTATAATGAAAAAAAGGAAACATTACACAATCACGAAATAAGTTATTATTTTTCACAGCCTCCAGCTATTATAAGCTCACCGGATACCTTATAAATAATGATTGTTCTGGGAAATACTCCAAGGCTTGCTCCAGGATTTCATAAAGAAAAATTTGCCACAAGTCTAAAAACTTTTTGATGAAGTACTATTATTTTAACTGCCTCCTTTCCAGTCTTTGACCAGGGGGGGTGCAGCTACTTGGGTGTGCAAAAAACGGGGACGTGGCTATTACGTGGCAATGAGCGTGAACAGCTCTGGTGCCTTTTGACCTGGGTTTGAGAAATGTGATCATTTTTTTTTTATTTCGTGACTCTCAAACAGAGACTTCAGCATAGCGTTTAGACAGTGACTTCCGGTTTCAGTGTGGCTGGCCACAGACACCACGATCGGCCCCTCTTAAGCCAAATCCTAGAAATGATAGTAAATGTGAAAACAATATGTTGTATATCTACGTAAACACACTCAAAAATAAGAGGAGGGCCTCTCGGTGGACGAAATAATTAAAAAAAAAAAAAAAACATGAGAAACCCATGCATGGCGGAAAGCAGAGAGGATCGTGTCGAACAGGAAGACAGGCCACGAGGACTGTGCAAGGTGGCGTGGCCATGGAAACGGAACACAGCAATGAGAACCGGCATGGTGGCATCTAAGCTAGAGGGGGCCCAGAGCAACCAATAGTATGATTTGTTGGGGGACTGCAATGGAGCAACCGTGTGGTGAACCCCGGGCATTCTTTACCACCAACCAGGCCGATGTAACCAGAGATGCGAGCTCATCAGACCACCAGGCCTTCACCAGATGTGGCCACGCCACTTGCCAGCTCAAGTGAAGTTTGTGATTATCTGGCCTCCATCACAGAGCACCCCAGAAATTTCCCCAGAGGGCCTTTCAACCTGTACGTGGACACTGGTTTGTCTAAGTCCAACTCCTCGTGATGATTACGGATCTTAATCGAAATTCCTTCCATGCGCCTCCTGGCTTTATGCAATCTCCACCAGAGACATTCATAAAAATGTTAAGCAAATCGTGCTAAAGGCAGAGACTGTTGGTAATCCACTGGTAACCTTTCTCCAGGCATGAGCCTGTGCTTTTGAGCAGTGCTTGAACTAGCTGCAAGGCCACCTCACTTGTAAACATTTTTGCTGAACCCACTGACTAGCGGTATAAACTTGAACAAGTCACTTAGTCACTCTGAGCCTCAGTTTCCTCTTCTTACCCCATAAGACTGATATGAGGATCAAATAGGATAATATGCTTTGCAGTGATTGGAATAAAGAAGGCATTTAATAAATGCTCAGTTTTGTTTCATTTTCAGCAGTAGAGATAGTAAAGGGTTTTCCTGGGATTTAGTCTTCCTGAAATCCTCTTGGCCCTTATCTTACTTTTATCATAGTCCTTGGCTGTGCCCCCTCTTTATCTTTTCCTTATATCCTCTAGAGGAAGGATTTATCCCAGAGCCTCATTATAGGCATATTTCCGAAGGAAGCAGAGATGCCTTCTTCTCAGATTGTGATCATTTCACTGTTAAAGTCTCCATTTTATCTTATGTCATATCACCATTTGGATCCCGTAGTCACAGGATTGTACCACTTTTGTGAGCATTTTAGAATGCCTTCTGAGGTTTCGAATCTGTTTTCTTACCATCTCCAATATTTCACTGATGCCTCCCAGAATTAAATGGTTACTTTATACGAAGCTTTTCTAACAAGGTTTTTGTTGTTGGTCAGAGTTATTCCTGTATCGTTGTTCTTCATTCATGGCTTTCCCTGCCTCGTTGGGAGCTGGAGTTGTCAGCAGGGCACGTTAGGAATATGCTGTTTGCAGCAGAAGATTATAGTTCCCACCTTCTGCCCTCACTGGAATATTCTCTGCCTTGTTTTTCCACTCGGCTCCATGAGTTTCTGGGTCACCTTATTCTAGAATGTGATTCTGTTTGCTGTTCTTTTGAACATGGCATCCTCTGACTCATTTTTCAGATGAATTAGCTACCAGACCTGAGTGTACTTTATGAGACTATTGCTCCCTTTTCACGTTGAAACTTTGGTCACTTTGATTTTGTTCCTCCCTCCCTCCCTCTGTCAAGACTCATCCCTCTTTATTAAGCAAACAAGTCCTCAGGAAACACCTTTCTCCTTTTCTTCATGAAATGTCTTCCATCCCTAGCCAGGAACCCTCTACCTCGCCATCCAAGGCCACATTCCAGGAAAAATTACCTTCTCCTTGATAGTTTGCACACTTCCCTTACTCTTTAGGCCCAACAAGTAAAAGAAGAAATGAAAGTGCTGAGTCTCCAAACATTTCAGTTCTTTTCCCCTGGAGTTTCAGATTCCAAGGCCCAGCCCAGGTCAACTCTGAGAGGATCCACGTAAACCTGCAGGATGGAGAGCAGCCTCCCTCCCGCGTGAAACCAGCCCTAGCACCCACCCTGTGGGGCCCGATACATTGCCCCAGCACTCACCACCCCCTCACATGCCAATGGCTGCTGACTGGCAGGAGCACCTGCAACTCTTTCCCTGAGGACTTTGATCGGTCCATATGGCCACAGACTAGAAGTGCTGGAGCCCCCAAGAGCAGCCATCGACCAATAACAGAGCTCAGCCTCTCTGCTCCTCAGCGGGAACATTCCACAGTGTCCCAAAGATCCCAAGATAGACTCATCACCAATTGCCCCTAGCAGTAACTTATTCAGAAAGAAGAACTTCCTTTGCCTCCCTGTCTTACTTCACCACTTCTCTACATTCCCAAATAAATGCGCGGCATTCACATCAGCTTCAGGGGCTGCTTCTGGGAAATGCAGCCAAAGGCACAAGCCCACATGTGACACCTGCTCACATCTGCCTCGGTGCACGCCAAGTGAGTCTGGACCACGGTTGTATACTGTTTTAGTTTCCTGTTGCTGCAGTAACAAATTATCATAGTTACTGGCTTAAAACAACACAGATTTACTATTTTAAAGTTTTGTAGGTCCGCAGTCTCACCGGGCTACACTCAAGGTGTTGGCAGGGCTGTGTTCCTTCTGGAGGCTCTGGGAAAGAATCCATTTCCTTGCCTTTTCCAGCTTCTAGAGGCCACCTGCATACTTGGGCTCATGGCCCCTTCCTCTATAGCAAAGCCAGTAACATAGGACATTCAAGTCTCTCAATCTCTCTCTCTCCCTTTCCTTCTCTCTCTCTCTCATTCTCTCCTCCTTTTTATATGGACCCTTGTGATTGTAGTGGGTCCATCCAAATAAGGCAGGATAATTTTCCATCTCAAGATCCTTAATTTAATCATATCTGTAAAGTCCCTTTGCCATATAAGGTAATATATTCATGGAATTAAGGGATTAGAAAATGGATATCTTTGGGAGTCATTGCTTTGCCTATCACAGATATTCAAAGGCCCAAATGACAACTGTGAATCAGGAATATTGCCATCATTTACCCTGCATGGTCTATGTAGAATGTTGGATAGATGAATGATTTGAAACAAAAAGAATTTCAATTAGACCTTCCTGGATAGACAAGCTTCCTTCTACTTGGAAAGATTTAATAAACGAACCCAAAATATTGTCTGTATAAATTTTCAGAGATGAAAGCTTACTTGAAGATGGTGAGATCCAAGCCCTTGGTTTTAATAGTGAGTTCTCAAGGTGCTAGTGAGTTATGTACAAACTCAGGGTGATAACCCATGCCTCCTGGCACTGGAGCATGAGACTTTAAAAGCCTGTGGACACAGCCACTCGTGAATGTATGAGTTCCTGGGGGAGGCTCCAGCATCTGATCCTGGGCACCTTCACAATTCTTCTTGAACCATCCTAGGTGGAGACTCATCCAGAGCTAGGTCAGGACCCTCCACCCCTTCTCACGATACCTTCTCAGGGACCACAGGTGAGCACAGGGGAAGCCTGTATCCATGCATTAGGCCTCTGGGGATTGGGAACGAGGGCCTTCTCCACGCCTTTCAGAGAGAGAGAGAGAGAGAGAGAGAGAGAGAGAGTTGGGGAGTGGGTGTTAGGCAGGAGGGATTGTTTCTTCCCAACTCTGAGCCAGGCAGTGGTGTGAACAATCCCCTATTTACAGCTTGAAAAGAGAGGAAGCGCTGACAGTCTGGGGGAGCAAGGCGGGCAGTCTCGCTGACAGTCTGGGGGAGCAAGGCGGGCAGTCTCGTAGGGGAGGGAGTGGTGCTGACAACCTGCTTGGTCTCTGATAGTTGAGACTCTCCTGCCTTCTCTCCTCGCAGGAGCTAGCAGTGTTTAATCCTGTGCTGCTGTTTCAGGAGCGACCTTTCACTCCAGGCCTCTTTGTCCCCCTCCCAGTTCAGTTCTGCAATGGTTTCTGCCTTTATCTCCAGCTGTGGTCCCTGGCAATGAAGGTAGAGGCCAAGTGTTCTGCTGCCTCTCCTGCAACACCTGGTCATAAAGAACCCCACCGCCTGCCTCTGAGGCTCTGCTCTTGCCCAGTTCACGCCAACCGGAAACATACATGTCCATGTGCATTAGTGCCTGGATCCAGTTTCTCCGCCTAAATCTTCCTCCACCAGTGGCAGGTGGTACTGTGTTCCAACTGGCCCGGAACAAAGCTGGCCTGGCTTTGGGAAAAGCAAAGCTGACCACCTAAGCTTTCTGAGGCTCAATTTTCTCACCTAGAAAATGTAAATCATCCAATCTATCTTGCAGGGTTGTTAGGTTTAAACAAAATAATGTAGTCAAAATCCCTTAGTAAATTATTTTCATCTCTTGAGACTATGTTTATTTTGACGAAGTCTGTTCTTATAGAGTAATGCGGGAACAAAAAATAACATTAAGTGTATAATTTAAGCTCGGAAAGTCAACCTTTGTCACAGTTAGCTGTTAAAGGCTTTGGGGAAGCTGGGATAACCTAATTACTACTTCCTCTGCCTTTTGCAGCTGCCCCTCCCTCCCTCCCCCCTCAGAGGATTCAAAAATAATTCTCTCTTCCTGGATGATGACTCCCTGTATCCTCCCAGGGGAGAATTAACTTAATTATCTGAGTCAGGAACTTAGAGCGCTGGGACTTGGGCACAGCTGGTCATGTGGCAAGGCAGTGGAGGATTCAATCAGAATCTTCAAGAACATAAAGAGATGTCACCCAGAACATGAAAAAGATGGCTCCACGTTAGCTAGAACTCCTCACTCAACAGTAGCTTGAACATTAAAGTCTTTTGTGCTCCCCACGACCTGATGCTATTCTACCCAGCTCCACTGTATTTTGATTGTCATTTTAAGCCACTAAATTTTGAGGTCATTTGCTACACAGTAGCAAAGCTAGCCAATAGGGTCTCCAAACCATAATTCCAGCAACCTTTACCCAAATCCAGGTTAGCAACATAATCCCTGTCCACATTCAGGACTTGAGAAATTTTAAACTTGATTATACCCATCTCTGAGTTCAACACCTCTAAGCTTTTGAATTCACCTGGAATTACACCTGTTCTTTTTTGGCCTTGACACTTCACCTCTTCCTATCCTTTCTTTCTCTCCCCAGGCATGACCTGGCTTCCTTCCCTCCACCGATCTGAGGCTCATTCATTGCTCATCGCACTTTCTCGACAGCATCCTCAGCATGCTTCCAATCTCCCTGATCTACCAACCCCTGTCTTGGATTAACCCATCATGCATGCTCTCTGCACCCACAGGGCACATGACCACGCTGATTGGAGTCATGGAAGAATAACACAGAGTCCACCGTCAATGCCATTTAGCAGTTTTATGCTCCTTTTTGAATTTCTGGCAGTGGTGGTGTTCTCTCAGCAGAAAAGAACATTTTTTAATAATAATCTTGAAGCTATCTGACTTTAACTTCCTCATCTTCCTTCACTCATTACTGACCTTATCTGTGACAACCTGAAGACCATGAGGAAGAGATTTCCCGTCCCCTCTGCTGCCCAAGGATAATCCCTACACTTGGGCTCTCGTAAAATATAACGTTTTTTGTTCTTTGTACTAATTACAAAAGGAATGCACATTCTCGTAGTTATAACTCTGCTGCTCCTCAAAAAAAGCATATCAGAACACATGGTAAGGAGCCTTGATCTTTTAGGAATAGCGTGAATCCATTCTAATTTGGACCAAAAAGTAAATTACTTACAAATTGAAATTTTTAATTATCCATAATAATTACTTGTGACATTAGATCTGGAGGATTAATTGTTTATGTGTATTCGGAACGGCCCCCCTGTGACTGCCAGTTGGGGCGGGGTGGTGACTGCAACCCCACATTCCCCTGGTGCTCGCTGCTGAGAAGGTGCATGAACACACACTTCTGACAGGGCATCTGGCAGCATAGGTACACAAAACCTTTTTCAACCTGGGTTCTATTTTTGGCAATTTATTCCAAGGAAATCATCAGATATGCACAAGATTTATGTACAAGAACATTCAACACTGGCTTATGCATAATGGTGAAATACTGAAAACAATATTAATGCCCATCAATTGGGATTTGAATAACAATAACAATTATAGTAATAGATAACTTTTGAGCCCTTACCATGTGCCAAACACTGTGCTCTAACTCCTTTCCAAACTCACGAAGTCCCTATCTCTATCTATCTATTTATCTATCTATCTATCTATCTATCTAATCATCTATCCATTGGTATATAGAGAGAAAACATTCATAATTCCAAAGGTGAATTTATATATACACATGCATCATCTCATGTCATGTCAAATGGCTGAATAATATATATATAGTATTTACCCAAGAACGTATATTACTTTCCTGATTAGAAATTAAAATTTAAGTAAGGCTCATTTTTTTTCTTGGTGGTGTAGCCTTGTCAGAGCTCATAGGTTGACAGACTTGGGTCTCAGCAAGTCTGAGACAAGCCAGGTGGACTCCCTGGCTGAGCTTCTCACCATATTCCTGTGTTGAGCACATGTGTGGAGGTCAGGGTACATTCCCAACAGCCTGACACCCAGGAACTCCATATCTCACCACAGGGTCAGAAAAGGTGGTTGTAGCCAACACCTACCAAGGTAGAAGCCAGGCGCTGCAGACCAAAGGTAAGATGAGAAACAAACGATGGTAAGCGGAATTCTAAGATGTCCCCCAAACTTCCACCCCGCGGCGTACATTCTCTGTGTTAATGAGATTGGATGTCATTCTTATGATTAGGTGATATGAATTGGCAGAGCTGACTTTAAGAAAGGGAGATTATCCAAGTAGGCCTGGCCTAATTGCATGAACCCTTTGAATCTGGGTCTACAGAGATCAGGGACAGAGAAAGTAGGGGAGCTGAAGTAGAAAAGGCCATCAACTCGAGGGAGAGTATTGCGAATTTGAAGACGGAGAGGGCCACATGGCAGGTGGGGGCAACTGGCTTCTAGTTAACTGAGGACAAATCCCAGTCAAGAGCCAGCAAGAAGACCAAGATCTCAGTCCTACAGTTGCAAAGAACAACTTAGATTTTCCTCCATGAAAAATCCCCCAAATAAGCACAACTTGAACGTGAGACTCTGAGCAGAGAATCCAGTCCCGATGCATCATGACTTCTGACCTACAGAACTGTGAGCCAACAAACAGATATTGTTTCCAGCCACTCGGTTTGTGGTAATTTGTCAGATGGCCAGGGGAAACGAATACACCATCCCGCAAAGCAGTTCTAGACCCATTTGTTCCTGCTCTTGCCAATCGCCTTCGGTAACGATCAAGAGGCACTGCCGCTGTGGAGAGAGCAAGGTGAGAGAGAAAGCCTCGCGTGGGAGGCAGGACCGGGGAACGAAAGAGAGGGGGCAGGGAGGAGAGCAAGGCTGCGTGGCCAACTGGATGGACTCCCAGATAAGCGGGGGGACAGCCCAGAACACAAAGAGCTCGCGGAAGCTCCTGGCGACAGCATGGCCACTGAGGCAAGGAGCAGGGGCTTCTTTCTTAAGGGCGGTGCTTGAGGTCATCGTTTGAAGGATGAGAAACGAATACTAGGTTCTTTTGAGAGGATACTGGCCTGACTCAAGGAGCTGAAATTTGTGAGATGAGTATCTCATCGAGAAGGCGATAGTGGACGTGAAGGAGAGGAAGAGAAGAAGAGAAAGAGAAGAGAAGAAATGCTAAAAGAAAAACAATAAAGGAAAAGTCAACATAGAAATGGCTGTACCATAGCCTTTAAGCAATTTCTATTAATTTGTGTGTTTGGGAAGCAATTCAAAATAACACAAATAGGTTCTTTTTTTTTCTAACTCAGTTGTTAAAGTACATATTTTTATCAGTACATAATTAATTAAAACCTCTCTTGATACTAAAAAAATTATCTTTCTGCTCTAAGTGAATTAACCTTGTAGAGCAGCAGTTATGTTATTTCTTTATATTTTTTACATTTATTTTATATTTTATTTTATTTATTTTAAATTAATTTATTTTTTATGGTGACACAGGTTAACGAAATCCAATAAGTTTCAGCTGTACATTTTAACAGTAAGGCATATATGTATTTACATTGTGTGTTTACCTCCCACAGTTAAATTTCTTCCTGTCACCACATATTTGACCCCTTTGACCCCATCTACCTCCTCCTACTGTTATTTCTTAAGAGTCTGAATAAATCCACCATGCTGAATCCCCCTAGTTGGAATGAAAGATCCCAAAGCCATATCTCCACAGAATCTCTAAGGCCCATCCCAAGTGTTAATCAACAAAATCTTACTAAAGAGGTTATCCCTAGAAGCAGAGCCTGAGCAGGAATTCAAAAAGCACATGATGTCTTAAAGGACAGTCTCAGGAGAAGGAGCAGAGAGGGAGAAATTTGGGGGGAGGGAGGAGCTAAGCACGGCTGCGGTCCCCACTGGGGGCAAGCCTCAGCCTGATCCCACAAGTGTTCTGGAGGGTTAATAGCAACATACAGTTGGTCCCACTTTCAAGCCAGGAGCTGGCCCTTTGTAACCCTGTACGAGTTAACCATGGGCTGCCTCGGGAGGGAGAGATGTGTAACTTCAGGTTTCACTAAGGGCAATCCTCTGGAGGATGGGAAAGCTAGGAGCTGTAAGCAACCAACACTCACAGCAGCTGGGGGCTGGAGGTACCAATAGGTGAAAGGAATCTGGGAAGCTTAACTCCACCTGTGCACAGGACTTGAACTTCCCTAGAAGTATATCAAAGAATAGAGATAGGGCACACCAACTCCATTTGCCATATCCAGCCCCACCTGGACACCCTGAGATGCCTATTTGAGCCCTGGTCTTTGAAAGGCAGCTGTGCTCAGTGCTATTCTACCAACGCACACGTGCCCTGGTCTTTGACTGGCCCCTCTTTCAGGGATCACAGTCAACAAAGTCCCGGCCCCTGATTTTTCTGCATTCCTGTTGACTCCCAGCCCTCTCTACCTCCTTGTCCTGGTGCAGGGTCTCCGGACTACCAGCCCGCCCAGAGGCAGACACTTCATCTTGGTGAGCCTTCACCTCTGCTGGGATCTCCTCTAAGAAACTGTAGGAATCTTTAGGCTTAGGAAAAACATAGAACATCAGAGCCTGAAGGGCCTTCAGAGACTCATGCAATCCATACACAGACCACAGGATCCGTGGTGGGGAAGCATCTTGCCATGTGACTGGTCAGTCCAGTCTCTCATCATGGCGCCCAAGAGTTTTTTTTACAAGTACTGACCAGCTCAGATGTTACTTCTAGTCCAAGTACCTATGGTCAGAATTTTAAGGTACATGGGCCAACCTCTTCTAGGCAGAGACTGTGGGTAAAGCAGGCGATGAACATGTTCTCTCCTGACCCCAAATCGGCCTATCTATAGCCCGGCCAAGAGCCAGTATTTTCTTCCTCAAAAATTGGAACTGAGATAGATGGTTAGGAAGGATGGATAACCCTGCCTCCTAAAAAAAAAAAAAAAAAAAAAAAAAAAAAAAAAAAAAAAAAAAAAAAAAAATCATGGTGAAGAAAGAGACCAGGGAAGATCATGTGGGATTTCAGCAATATTTACAAGTCAGGTACATTCATGGGTTAAGAGGTAGTCGTACAAGGACATGTATAATTACGAAGGCAAACATGAAAAATTTATGCAAGTTCTGTTTGCTCTTACTTGTCTAGACAGCAGAGAACACATCCTTGGGCCCCTAGACTAGCAGTTTGGTAAGGGGTTTTAAATTCTACTACTTCCAAATGACAATTAACCAGTTTCTCAATTTCAAAAAAATCTAGCCTGCCTGTGAATTGAGTGAGGAATAGTGAAATTTGTCTAAGGAGCTCGACAGTTTAATGCATTTTGCCATGGAGATTACGGCTATTGCAGCCAAGGGACAGGGGCTGGCTTGGAAAAGGACACGTGCTCATTGAGCATTCTGTTCAGGCAACTGTCCATTATCCAGGGGGTGGATGATCCAGTTTGGGGATTTTTCATGCCTCTGGCTTCTCCTCCCTTCTACTGTCTGCCCTTTGGCCACATTACAGATCAAATTAGCATGTCTTTGAGAGGATAGGAGGGGAAGGGACAGGTAGAATTCAAATTGGTCAATTTTGCAGCTTCTCCGCTGTTCCCATACAGGAGATCAAAACCGAAAGCTAACGCGGGGTTTTGGATTATCAGTGGATTATATTGAATCTATACCAGACCTCCCCTCCATTACTAGAGAAATTGGAGTCTGATGAGGACTCACTGTATTTCACATGGACGCCAGGGCTCAGCACACGGAGGCTTGTCCAGAATCCCAAACACATTCATGTTAGAAGTTTAGAGCTGGAAGGGGCCTTTGAGATGATCCAGCCTTGGAAAATTGAGGCTCAGAGATCTGAAGCGAACCGAAGCCCAAGGTCACACGATGAGATGATTGCCGGTCGCTAGTGGACAACTTGACAGGGGAACTGAACCCAGTAAAAGTTACGTAACTGTGGCTGGCTATGTATGTAAAACATTGATTAACTGTGCCCTCTTTTGATTCCCCCATGGGTTCTTGTTGGGACTCCCCCAAAACCGCAAACTAAAATCAAGACCATCCATTGTGGTAGAGATGTCCCGAGCACTGGGGGTGAAAACTCTGCCCCTAACGCTGCTAACGAACACAGCTCTGAGTTTGAGACTGCACAGACCGAGGCAAAGAGGCACCAGGCGACAAAATCGGGTTCTCTTTCTGCCTGACAGAAGGAGAGCAGAATTTAAAGGTCACAAATGAGAAGCCATGTGTTTCATTCTGCACACACCATCATCATCATCGGAGGAGGAGGAGAAGGAGCAAGAAACATAAGAAGATTCTTCATGAGGTTTGGGGAGAGCCCCGATAGAAGAGAAAGGCCTTCCGCTTCTCTTCTGGAAGTTTCCAAAGGTGGCAGTCTTACCCAGGTCCCGAGCAGGAGCCAGCAGGGTGTAGGAGAGCTGGTGCAGGGGTGAGGAGGGAGGTAGGCAGCTCAGTGGTGTGGAGGAGACTCCGATGGTCCCATATCCTCCGGTGGAAAGAGAGAGCATGCTCCGTGGAAGCTGCCAGGTGAGCAAGGTAACTCGAGGAGACACTCTCCCAAAGGGGCGCAGTTTACATAGTGAGAGCCAAAGAGAGGCATAGCTGATTTAGTTCCAAGAGAGCTTTTTGGAGACCAAACCATCCGCTGGCTGCAGCCAGAGTATAAACCCCACGAGAAACGAGCCTCGGCAGGGCTGCCCAGATCCCGTCCATCTGCATGGAGAAGCCAGCCCCCCCACCTTCCGCACGGGCCCCCGAATCAGAAGAACAAGATGGCTGCTCCTTCCCAGCCCCCGGCCAGTCACCGCAGACCCCCGTTCGTGGCCCACTTTCAATTTCTTATGAGTTTATTAAGAACCAGGAGGAGAGGCAAGAAATCCCATAGTGTCCTTTGGGGCTGTGCTATGGCCACGTTGCACATCACAGGTCCTCAGTTGACCCTGGCAATGACTGGAACCATTCCAGTGATCTGCATGACGTTTCTTGCTGCCCACCGGAACTAGGGCTTATCCCATGGAGAGAAAGAAAAGGAATTCCTCGGCCGCACTTGGTGTCTGGAGGACTGGTTGGACGGCATAATTCCATATCCAAAACATTCTCAATTGAGGGGACAGCTGTCCTCTGTCTTCCGAAAGCCAAGTCAGAGGATTCGGCCTCAAAACAGAAGCCGAAGACCCAGGACCACCCACGAGGCCTTCAAGGACAGAGCGGTGAGAGGGAACTGGCATACGGTGAGCACCCTGTGCTGCCCCCACCCTGCGGCCAGCACCTCCAGCATCCTCTGCCGGAAGGGAACTCTCATCCTCGGTTCAGAGAAACACAGCTGGTACCCAGCGACAAGGGGATTTACATTGTCGGGTATCCAAGACGCCAAAGCCCTTTTTCCTTCGGCCAAGCTGCCTCTCTGCAGAGTTTATTAGAGAAGTCGAGAACCACCTGGGCCCCTCCCTCCATCCGACACCCACGCCCACCGGGTACTTTAAGAGAAGGACAGTCGGCAGCTGAGCACACAAATGCGGGCCTGTCTGGGAACCCAAGGGAATGCAGCCGTGGCCTTTGGAGGGGTCAGTAACAAGTGTGTAATCGGGGAAGCGCCTTGTCCAATTGGAAACCCACCCTCCCTTTGAACTCTGCACGATCCCCCCCGAGGGTCCGGGCTGTGTTTTTCTCTTGGCAAATCACACCATCCCGTTGGGAGGGCGGCTCGCTGAGTGTGGCAGTGTTGACCCAGCAGTCGCTGGACACGTTCCGGGAAAGCAGGCCCCAGCATGTGAGATGAATTTTCTCTGAACCGTGTGGTTTCCAATGTGTCAGAAAAACAAACTTAGAGAAGACTGTTTGGCTTGTGTGCCTGTGTAGACCTCCCCACCCCCTCACCCCGCTCCAGGACTGAAAACTGCCGTTGGCCTTAGCCAGCCCCTGTTGCTTTAAAACAAAATAAAACAAAACAAAACAAAACAAAAAAGAGGTCAGTCCTCCCGGCATCTGGTTTCCTGAAACCTGAGGCCTGGACAATGGCAGCTCTTTCAAGTGGCAGCCCCAGAGGCCACGTGACCACGTCTGGGGCCATCACAGCGTCGCCGAGCTGCGAGCTCTCTCCTCTGGCCCACCTGCCTCTAAGCCCTTGGCTACCCCTCTTCCACCCAAACATCCAAGTTCCTGTTCCCAAAATAGCTGTGTAGAGGAAACGGCCAAGATCGGGGCCTCTGCAGAGGGGAATTCTCAGTCCCAGTGAAGACGCGAAGAGCAGGCAGGGCTGGAGTGGAGGGAGCGAAGGGAGTGACAGCCATCGTCGCTACTGCAATTCACAGGCGCGCCTCTCAGGGCTGCAGCTCACCGGCTCCGGGATGCCAGGGGGCCATCCACACGCTCCTCCCACCGTAACGTCTGTTTTTCCCATAAGAGCAAGGCAGGCAGCAGCCGGAGTCTAAGTCCTGTCATTGCTTTTCCATCCTTCTGGAAAGGCACTTAGAAGGGCCTTCGACCTTCAGATGAACTGGCCAGTTAACTCCTCCTTTCTCGCCAGAGACTGTGGCTACTAGGCCACAGGACCATGAAAGTGCCCCAGCTGGAAATTCCTGCTCCCTGCTTCCCACCCTCCCATGAAATGATGCCGAAGAAGCCCCCTTTGTGGTAAAGAGAGTGGTCTCTGCTCCTTCTTGCCAGGGAGCAAGATGGAGAGGCCAACCTTGAGTTAGAGTCCAAGGGGAAGGGGAGAGCCATCCTCAGAGCCCCTGGTGACAGCGAGTGGGTCCCTCCTCTCAGTTTCATTCATGTTAATGTAAAGCGGGTATCATCCAATTCTCTCAGCCAGTGGCTCTCAGCCCCAGCTGCACACTGGGGATACCTAGGGACCTTTTAATAATCCCTCACCCAAGCCACCCCTAGACCAAGCAAATCAGAATCTCGGGGAGGTGGGATCAGGCAGACATTACCACTTTTAAAGACTCCCTAGGGGGTTCCAGGGTGCAGCCCAATTTGAGAAGCACCAGGTTAGCAGCCTTCCTCAAGCTCTGATGTATGTACGAGCCACCTGGAATCTTATTAAAAAGAAAGTCTGGTTTGGCAGATCTGATCAGGGCCTGAGGATCTCACAAAGGATGCTGACACCACTGGCCCATAGACCACGGTTCGAGTGGTCATGCTTTAAGGGACCTCAGGAGTCTCTAGTGACACCCTGTACTCTTCCCCACGTGAACTGACAGAAGCGACTAGATGAGATGGGTGGTGGGGGTGGGGGGGGGTGAGGGGTGGTCAGCAGAGGACTTTCAGAGTTCTAGATCTCAAAGGGATCGTGGGCTGGAAGCCACATCCACGCCTCTGGAGAACCTCTTCAACGGAGGAGAGATTTGACTGTCAGTGGGACTGTGACCGAATTCGGAATGGAGAGAAATATAAAGGTCAATCTCAAGCTTCAGAACTGGGATGAGAGAAATGGCAGGCCACGGGGTCATCTCCTACCTGGACCTGGCATTCACAGTGGTGACATTCTTCTTAATGTTGACGCAGCCAAGTGACATAGAGCTCTGTTTGGAGCTGTCAAAAGCCATCTGGCTGAACAGGGTGTTGGGATCCCAGCTTGCTTAAACAATAATGGGGATGAGGCAGAGGTGTTGACTCAGGGGTTTCAGTGTCTCGGATAAGCCCGATATGCTCTGCCTGCAGCAGAGAAAGCCTTTCTCATTCTGAGTCAGTCGCTGCCTTAGGGAGTAAAAGCATCGGAACCTCACACAGGTTCCCAGAGCTCCACAGCCACAGTGTCCAGAGCCTTTGAGTCACGATGACCAAGCAGTCCTCGGCTTGGCTCTGAGGCAGGAGGGCTGGAGCAACAAGGCAGGGGCACAGGTGGGATCTGGGGCTCACCGCTCTCCCCAAACCTCGTTTTCCTCGTTGGTAAAGTGGAAGTAACCGAAAGTACCTACCTCCTGGGATTGTTGTGCAAATTAAATGAGGTAGTATGTGTAAAGCACATAGCAGAACTCCTGGTGCACAGTAAATGCGCAATGAATGCTAGCTGCTATTTAAATTACAATTACAGTTGACCCTTCAATAATGCGGAGGTCAAGGTGCTGATCCCCTGTGCAGTCAAAAATCCATATATAACTTTGACTCTCCGAAAACTTAACTACTCGCCTGCTGTTATCGGAAGACTTATAGATAACATAAACAGTCGATTAACACGTATTTTGTATGTTATATGTACTATATACTATATGTTTACAATAAGTAAACTAGAGAAAATGTTATTAAGAAAATCATAAGGAAAATAGATTTAAAGTACTATTGTATTTATCGAAAAAAAAATCTCCATATAGGTGGACCTGTATAGTTCAAACTCATATAGTTCAAAGATCTATAGTATACTAATTATCATTATTAAAATAATATTCACCTAGCATAATGCTTAACATATAGTAGATGTGCAATAAACACCTGCTAGATCGAAGCAAAAGTTGCTTACATTTTTCTTCTCTGCTCCTCTTTTTCTTTTTTAGGGTAATCCACCAGCTTTTAGTTGGTTTCCAACTACTCTTCAGTCAGGCTTCTTGGCCTCAGCCCTAAACCACTGTCGAATTCCATCAAAATGCACAGAGAAGGTACAGAATTCCCCGGGAGAACTGTGGTCAGCAGATCTGGCTGCTTTACTGAGATCTTCCTGGGAAGAGTCGGGGGAAGGCATGGACTTGGGAAGGGAGCAGCTCTTTACAGAGACCCCGGGAGTGAAGGGCTCAGTACTGGGCACTACCCAGGTGCCACCTCCATCATAAACAGCATCCTCCCTCCACAGAAATATCTGAAGATGTCTCTAAATGGTCAGGATCCTGTAAAAACCGTAACCACAATCCCATTAACACCCTCAAAAGAGCTAGCGATAATTCCTTAATATTATCCAATATCAAGTCAATGTTCAAATGTTCCCAATTATCTCATTAATTTAATTTAGTGTATTCATTCAAATCAGCAGCTAAACTATGATCCATACAAGTGTTCGGTTAATAAATGTCTTAACTCTCCCAAGTCTCTTTTAAACTATAGTCGACAAGTATTTGGGGGTTGACCGCCTCTAGCTTCCTGTCCAGGCAACTCCCCCCTCTCCCCATAGAGTTGGGGGAGCCCTGCACACACCCTTGACTGAAGGTGTGTGAAGTCGGGTCTGAAGGAGGAAGCAGCCCCGTGGCTGGAGTGCTGGCACAGCTTTGCCGAAGTGCTCCTGCTTTTTCCTGCCGCGCCCGTTCTGCGGGCGTTGCTGAGCCCCTCTGGCTGCCGAGGCCCCCCTCATAGTCTGCACGCGCAGGGCAGCGAGGACCAGAACCCGTCAACGAACGTGAAGGCGGAGAAGCGCGGCACAGAGGTCCGCGGCATTTGCTACTTTATCTGTTGTTCCAAAGGAAATGTCTGAAGGCTCCCCACCCACCGGTGAATTTCTAAACCGGTTCTGTAAAGAGAGCCTTAGAACGCTCGCAGACCAAATGCTACTTTGCCTCAACCACAGGCATGACGCTCAGTTTCGAAAGAACTGTTTTATGGAGTTTCAAATTGTTTATTAGAACTGGACTGGAGGCAACAACCCCGGTGTTTTTTGTTTTGTTTTGGTTTGGTTTGGTTTGGTTTTTCCCATTCTTTTTAGCAGCGGAATTCTCTTTTGAATAAAATTTTACAGAAAACCCAAATATATAAAGTGAATGAAAACAGAATTTGATACGTTTGTGTGGGGGGTAGAGAGAGAATGCTACAGAAAATAACTTAAAAAAAAAAAAAAAAAGACTCGTTAGTGAGATTGCAAAGCGGTGCAGCCGCTGTGGAAAATGGTCTGGAGGTTTCTCGAAAAATTAAAAACGGATCTTCTTTTTGACCCAGCAATTGCACTTCTGGGTATTCATCCAAAGAAAACCAAAACAATAACTCATAAAGATCTATGCACCCCAGTGTTCATGCAGCACAATTTACAACAGCCAAAATGTGGAGGCCACCTAAATGCCCATCAACAGACGATTGGATAAAGAAGTTATGGTTCAAATATACAAAGGAATATTACTCAGCCATTAAAAAAAAAATGAAATCCTGCCATTTGCAATGACATGGATGGACCTAGAGGTTATTATACTGAGTGAAATAAGACAGAGAAAGATAAGTATATAATTTCACTTATATGTGGAATTTAAGGAACAAAAAAACAAACTAATAGAAAACAGACTCACAAATATAGTGGTGCTGGACAGAGGGGTGGGGGAGGTGGAGGCTGAGAGAATGGGGTGAAGGGTTAAAACAGTACAAACTAGTGGTTGACAGATGGTCATGGGGATGGGGAGCACGGCACAGGGAATGCAGTCGGCATTAATATGCCGGCTAGGTGGAGAATCGGGGGCGAGAAGGAACAATGAGGGGGATCGTTTTATGAACTATATAAGCGTCTAACCAATGTACTGTATACTTACTTTTATTAAGATAGAGATTGAAATTAAAAAAAAAAAAAAAAAAAAAAAAAAGAAGAGCTGACCTGACCAAACTTATTTTCAAAGGAGTAAACTTTCGTCCCAGCGGTGGAAAGTGACCACATAAGGCCTTAGTTGTAGAACCAACAGCGACTGCAGCTCGCCAATAAGGACTCACACCTTACACCTCAAAGGCAAGTTCAGAATTGCAGGGAGGCCCCGGATCTGGGGCTTTTCATTTTCCTCAGGTGATCATTTAGGCAAATGTCCCGAGCTGAGTCATAAATTTGGAGGTTTCCATCCCAGACGTCACTTGAGCCGTAGCTCCTTTGTTTCCTGGAACAGAACCTGCTGGTTGACTCTTTGGCAGATGACCAAGGGCAGAATGACTTTAGAGTCGGATTACCAAGGTCAGAACTGCAGCAAGCGAGCCTGTCTCCTGGGGGTGGGGCCCTGTGCTTGCGGGAAGGCGAGTCCTGAGTGTGTGGCTAACAGAGGCGGAGGGTGGAAGATGGGCACAGTGACCCTTCTCAGTTAAGGACAGTTTCTGTGAACCAGTTTGAAACGGAAGTGCTGAGTGACAGGAAAGAGCATGTCGGATGAGAGGTGCCTTAGATCCTCGGGCTATAGCTACAGACCTGGGAACTCAGAGAAGCCACAGACAGCATAGCTCTGAATCTAGAAGAGTCTCAAAGTCCTTGCCAGCTATGGGTGAAAGTTACCAAGGTGGCTCTTGGTTCAAATGAAGGTTCATTATCGAATTATCTTATTCTATGCAGCCCGGAGACTTGGAAGAGTACCTCGGCGCAATAGTGGACTCATTTCTGGGGAACAGTGGGGCATTCTAGAAAACACCCAACCTTCAGGACCAGAAAGACTGTGTAAATTCCTGTTCCATCACTTTCCAGCCGAGCGACACTGGGGACGTTATCTTACCTGCTAAGCGTCAGGTTCCTCATCTATGAATCTTTGGGTTCTACTTACGGTGTGTTTTCACGCCAGTTCCCTTTTGGCAACCATGCAAAATCGATATCGCGATGCTCACTTTATCGATGAAGACGCTGAGCCCCGGGAGGGGTCACCTGCCCAGTCCCACGCACCTGCCGAGTGTCCCAGTTGAGCAGTTCTTTACTGGGCTCCTGACACTTGCTTTTCCTCTTACTTCATCTCCGACTGGGCAAATGAGAACACAGAGGCAGAGAAATATTGCATCCTAGAACAGCCAACATCCAAATTTACAGAGACAGCAAGTAGGCTAGTAGTTGCCTGGGGCCGAGGCGGGAATGGAGATTAACTGTAAATTGGCACGAGAAGGATGGAAATGTTGTAAAACTGATTCATGGTGATGGCCGCACAGCTCTGTACATTTGCCGTAAAGCATTGAATTGTATACTTGAAGAAGGCGAATTTTATGGTAACGTATAAAATATACCTTAGCAAAACTGTTAAGGAAAAAACCAAGATTATAAAGTACTCATTATCTTAGAAAGCATCGTCTGTTTCGCCAATCGTATTCGGAAACAATAAGTATTAGCTTATTTTCTTTAAAATGTGTTCCTTGTGATTATTGACTTGGAAGAAATGGTTACTACTGTCCTCCGTAGTAACCATTAGCAACATGGTTACTCTCTGCTTCATGTTGTTCTCACTGTGAGACCACAGGTTGGCGACGGTGAGATTGGTCCACGTTAGAAGTCACACATGTGAACAGCTGGCACGGGGGTGACACATTGTGAGCTCACAAGTGGCAGCGTCAGAGACCTGGAACGTCCTGCATACCCTGCCATTAGAGGACGAGGAATTAGCAGTGGGCACGGCTGTTGTGAAATTAGCGGTACCGTACAAAAGCACCTCTACTCCTCCTGGCGCTCGATAAATCAAAGGCCATTACCGGTTTTACTCCCACCGGGTCCGCTGAGTCTGCTGGCTCGCAGTCGTGCAGCAGAAACTCTCCTCCTCAGGCGACCCCGCCACACCCCCAGGTCCCCAGTCTGGCCGGACAGATCCTGTCCACTGTGCCGTCAGTGGCATGTGGCAGTGTCCCATCTCTGATCACTTGCATATGAAGGACGAGGAGGGGAAAGTTCCAACAAGGCTGTATTTTAAGACAGGGCAGTGCCTACGGGGCTGCCAGTGTGGAGTTCATATAGTTGCTATTTTGTGGCTGATTCTACTGCTCCATCCAATTAGAGCTGGAAAGTTGAAAGAGCAGCTCCTCATCGCTGTTGTTCAAAGGAGTGACACCGATGCTTTTTCGAGAGTGGAGTGGCCGCACATTGGCTCCAGTTGGTGCCTCGGTGGGAACGGTCAGTTTGCATGTTGGAATGTGAGGTGGGGCTTCCAAGGGTTCGCATCACCCCCGCGTTGTCTCCAGAACCAACTGTGGTTATAAGAAAGAGAAACGACACCTCAGAGGTGTTTGGGGCCTTCGTACCACTTGTCTTTAACTGAGTTTTTGCAGAAGCCGGGGGACGAGCGTTCGAATGCAGGTAGCTCGTTTGCGAGGTGACCTCCGAAAGCATCAGCAGAGGAGCGGGCAGTAAGACAGAGAAGTGTGGCAAATACCAGCAAGGCACCTTAATAAGCTGCTTACGTCTGGAGCCACGGGGGCCGTGAGGAAGGAAGCTCTAGGAGACTCTCAACGCTGAGGGAGCATGCATCAGAATCACCCAGTGGGTGCGTGAACACAGTTTCTGATTCAGTAGCTCTGAAGTGGCTGGGGCCTGAGAATATGCATTTCTATCAAGTTCGCAGGTGAGGCTGCCGCCGCTGGCCCTGGGAACCACACTTTGAGAATAACAGCAAACAGCATGCTTCATGCTTCGGAGGGTGAGACCCAGCGGTGAGGAGTTGGGGTATTTATCTACCAGTTGCCTCCTCTCATTGGCCGAAGGCTGCTCCTGGGGTGGTTAACTCCTTGGTGCCCTGTGCACCAGTTGTGCAAGGCCCTGCAGCCAGAGAAAGCCCTCAGGCTGAGAGTAACAGGGCTCGCCGTAATGAGCCACAGGGCCGCATGGAAACACAGTGCTGGGGCCCCCAGGAGCTTGCCACACCACCTCTAGGAACAGTATCTCTAGGGAAAAATCACATACCCTTCAGTTCAAAGAAAGAGCATTACAATACAGTAGCATAAAAAAAAGGGGGGGTCATTGCCCCAGCAGCTCTTAGACTCACAGCTGTGTGACTTTGAACAAATTTTTCACCCTCTCTGGGCCCCAAGCTGGGAAATTTCCAAGGCCCGATCTGTCTCGAAAACTCCACAGTTCTGTGACAATTAGATCCAAGTCCCCATCCTCAGCCACAGCCCGTGAAACGTTCAGCATGCAGCGAGCAAAGCTCCAAGTAAGAACCTGCGTGTACGTCCGTTGCTTCTGTCCAGTTCTTCCCCCAGGATGCGATCATTGCCCACGCAAGTCCTGCCCCCAAAGTGCCAGGCAGTGCACCCCAAAGCCCTCTGACGCCCCGGGGTGGGTGTCCTGGCTGGGCCCCTCAGGCCCTTGTCACAGGCGCCAGGCTCGCCGCCTTCCCTTCGTGTCCTTGGCAGACGTATCAAGCATTAATGGGGCACTTAGTCTCAATCAAGGACTGTGAGACTCCGCGTTTTCTTTTAATGGGCTATGCAGTTAAGATGATAAGCTGCTTAACCTTTCATTTAGGGTAGAATGATGTGTTACGGCAGTCTCGATGGTTCCCCTACCTCCTGCCCTTTCCCTGGGCAGCCTGGCGATGATCACTGCCTGGTGACGGAACTTCCTGGCACCTGGGTGTAAAGGCCAGCCTGGGATTCCTCAGGGTATGAGAAAGGGCGGTCCGGGCTTTCCGGTGTCCAGGGGGCTCAAGGCTCCTGCAGCCAATGTAGAGGAAACGTACGGGACTCAGGCTCAGACAGGCTGACAGAATGGGCAGCCATGGCTTTTGTCTTCCAAGGAGCCAGACCCCCTTTTGGTCAGAAAATCTCTCCAGTTTTCTATAGAAATCCCACACCTCCCTATCCTTTATCTCAATGGTTTGGGATGATAAGATCCACCTGTGCCCAGGCAAGCCTAATCAGTGTACTTCATGACTCTGGCCCAGTGGTAACCCGTGAGGATGTCAGTCCTCTAAGGGATTCCACGTGGCGGAAAATCCCAGGACCAAGATCCTGGGTCCAGTCCCAATCCCCTGAGTTAGATGAAAAGGGCACTAAAACATAGAGACACAAAACACTGTGAGTGCCCAGCTGCGCTTGCACGCACAGCTGTGTGACCTCAGACAAATCTCTCACCCTCTCTGGGTCCCCAGCTGGAATATTCACTGCTTCTCTGTGCAGAAGAGTCCTTCAACTTGACCACTCAAGCCAAGCTGCCAGAGCATATGAAACATTCACTTGGTCCAGCCCCTGACTCTGGGAGAGCCACGCCATCACCATGCCAACTCCCGAAAACTCAGAGGTGCTTTGGAAAATCTCATGGCAACCTTTTCCATCATCGAGATTCCCTTGCTCCCCTGGTAGGGAACCTTCTGCTGTCATAAATAACCGTTACTTGTTTGACTTGGTTTTAAATCCTGGGGTAGAGAGCCAGGGCAGTAGCAAAACCTGAGAAAATATTTCAGTGAATCACTAGGAGGCTCTGACCGTCACTGGGAGAGAAGAGCAGGAGGAGACTGGAGGCCTTTGCCGTGCCCACTCTCCCACTCGCCCAAGCAGTGATACCTTCCCCTCCTTCAAGGCTCACTCCCAGGTAGCCCCCTTTCTGAAGCCCCTGCAGGTGTCCCCAGGCACAGCCAGCTGCCTTCTGTATTGGAACTCCTCTTCCACCTGCTCAGAAATTCAGAAAGTGAGTGGAAGGTAAATGCCCAAGCCTTCCATCTTTGTGTTTGCTTGGTCCGGAGGAAGACCTGCTGGCTTACTCCAGAGGAGGCCCAACGCATGTGCCCAGGCAAACACATATCTGGGTGTAATTTCTGTTGCTAGGAGACTTGAGCATACTGTCCCAGAGTTAGGGAAGAGGAATAAGTTGGGACCATGCTTCTAATAAAAGTACCCACTGCTTATAGGGTCACTGCTGTTTGCCTCTGTGATGGGAAGTTCCTTTGCTCCTCCTGCCCCATAGGGGTGGCAGGAAGCTTCTTGCCTGATACCAGACTTTCTGCCAAAGCTCTCTTGGGCCTCTAAGTTGTTTGATGACTGATCTCAGAGCCAGATCACCCTGCCATTTCCTGTCTTTTCAAAGAAGTGTGGGAGATGCACCGTAGGCCACACTTCCTTTTTTCGAAATATACAATAACCTAATCATATGAAACACTCATGGGTACCAGAGCCAATCCCATTTTCTACATTCAAGTTATAATTGATTTCAAATCTTAAATAAGGAATAATGTATGGACACTTGAGGATCCTCAAAATCACTTTTTTCCTTTTTGGTAATTCCTTCAGTCTCTTTTCTCTAAACCTTGAGATCTGATAAGTTCATGTTAAGTTAATTTAGCCTATTTAGTAACAATGTGCCCCCCATTTTTTTGTTTGGTTGCCCACTAACCCAACCTCATCTTCCTATGTTTAGAGTCTTCTCCATAGATCTCGTCTCCTATCATAGAAGCCGAATAAACGATCCAGGTAGAGTATAGCCAGGTGAATAAACTATGCGGGTAGGGCATAGCCAGGTGATCTAGGCTTGGTCTTACGCTCTCCCACCCCAGACTTTTGATTGGAAGTCAGTGACCCACAGAAGCAGAGACAGTGGAGAATGCCTCCTGGCGACGATGGGGCCACGTAGCCACGGCATGCAGGGTCCAGTGGTCCGCTAACGGCAGCAGAGACATCCCACCGATTTCTTTCTACAGCACAGCGTTGGCCGTGGTTCTGCAAGTGCAGCCTCCCTCTGTCCACGTTCAACCTCCAGGCCTCACTGCTCTGTCACCCCGGGCCTTCTTTGAGCTGCCCGATAGACTTTCGATGATTTTTTTTTTTCTGATTGCATCACCCAGTGTCAATTTCATAAGCAATAAATAAAGAACCCCGGGAGCCAGTCTGCTTGCTACCTGCTCTCTCTTCCTGTCTCCCTAAGCCGAAGACCCCGTCCATCTGTTGCTGGCATAGCCCTCGATGACCTGGCCCGTCCCTCCTAAGGCAGAGCATGTGTTCCGAGCATCTTCTCCAGGGTCCTACCACATCCGGATAGATCTCGCATCACACTGAATTAGGAGCACTTAGCGGCCTGGGTTAATTTTTTTGTTTTTGCCACAAGTATCACCCAAGGAGGTCACAGATAGAGAGAAGAAATGATGCTTCTTACTTCAATTCATGCTGACGCACAGACTCAACATGCCCTTCAAGACTTTCCCTGTGGGACTGGCCCACGGGTAGCTGGGCATTTGTCTCAAGGTCCATGGAATCACCTGCTCTTTATAGCAACCCGAGGAAAAGCAGCGGTGGCTTGGCATACAGACCTGGAAACTTTGCCTGGAGGCCTTGCATCCTGAGATGGGTCCAACTTACAACTCAGCAATCTCAGAGCCTAAAGGATCCCAGGAGACCCTATCATTATATTTTGGGCAAAGTGAGGCCTACAAAGAAAGCGATTTATGCTGAGTCACATGTCAAATTAGCAACTGTTAATACTTAGATCCTTAGTAACCTTCAGCCCAGTCAGTTAAGATTTGGAACAGCCTATTGGCCTTTCTTCCATTTTGAGCCTTTCTTTTCCTCCATTTAAGCAGTGCTGTCAATTAGGTTTCCTTCTTCAGGGGCCAAACGTAAAAATATTGTTTAATTTAAAAACTGTATATCGGGGGCAATTACACATGATTTTCTTTCTTTTCAGCCTTTGCTTATTTTTTCAGGATCTGATTATAAGTTTCAAATTTTCAATGGAAGGAGTAAAGATAGGTTTGTGTATTAGTCAAGATCTTCAGAGAAGCAGAGCCAATTGGGATAGATGGATAAACTAAACAGGTGATAGATGATGATGATAGAGATAGATACATAGATAGATAGATAGATAGATAGATAGATAGATAGATAGATATTATAGAAATTGGCTCACACAGTTATGGAGACCGAAAGTTCCCATAACCTGCTGCCCGCAAGCTGCACAACCAGGAAAGCCAGTGTTGTCATTCAGTTTGAGTCTAAAGGACTAGGAACCAGGGGGAAACGATGCTGTAACAGTCCAAGGTCAAAGTCCTGAGAACCAACAGGCCACTGGTGTAAGTCCTGAAGTCCTGGAGCTTTGAGGTGTGAGGGCAGGAGAATACGGATGTCCCAGCTCAAGAAGAAAGAGAGAATTCTCTCTTTCTTAGCCTTTTTGTTCCGTTTAGGCCCCAATGAACTGGATGATGCCTACCCATGATAGTGAGAATGGATCTCTTCACTCAGTCTACTGAATCAAATGCTAATCTCTTCCGGAAATACCCTCACAGATACACCTCAAAATAAAATCGTTTTACTAGCTATCTGGGCATTGCTTAAACTGGTCACGTGGACATACGAAATTAACCATCGAAAGTTCCCCTTATCAATTTAATTCCTATACACATCTTAAATCATACTCACTATCCAAATAAAGACAATAACAAGGTTCTGATTCCACCTAACATGATACAACTACACTGCATGCACTGAAAATGTACTAACTCCTTCCTCAGAAGAGGAGGTCAAGTCACTGAATGATATTTACTCTCCTCCTTGACATCCTGTACTTTCGATACGGTAATATAAAGTCAACACATCTTATGTTACATGATTAGGGAATAACAGAGGGAAGAAAACAAAGATCTTGTATCAGTATATGTCTCTATGCTCACAAACATAACAAAATAGCAAAATAAGGAGGAAATACTCATCACAATTACAGCCTCTGTTTCTGTAACTGGTCCCATGGTCGTGGCTGGAATTTATTACAACCTTCCATTTCCCACTTTGTATTCCCTTTGCTTTCAGCAAGCTTCTCAGCTGGTTATGCTTTTTTACCTGGTAAGTGACACAAACCTTCATTACTGAAGAATATGGGCCATCGCTAATTCTGCCTGGATTGGGCTGTTGTAGTTTTCCATTGACCTTAATCACAGGGAACAGCAATACTGAGACACCCTATGGGACCTCCCTGTATCCAAGACATGCTCTTCCTTAGCTCCATTGTGGAATAGCTCTCCAATCTCCCCTTGGTGGTCAGAATCAATTACCCGGCCAGCATAGTAACTCCCTTCTTTCCCTGTTGATTCAGAGCCATGAGAAGCCCAGAGTGACTGGTGGCAGTCTTAACTTCTAGTTCAATGGAATCATTGTGTCTCTTGGTAGAAGCATTCCTCCCCTTAGAACCAAGACCTCTTGGCCAGTAAAGCATAAAGTCACAGGGATGAGAAGCAAAAAAAGTGCTGGTGAGTCATTGGGGGTAACAGTGAGTAGTGCCTCTCCCACTTTTTCCCCTGGACTGGTGAATTCTGGCTATGGAAGAAATAACACCATGTACTGAACACTAATTCAGAGCATATATGGCCTTCTGAAGAACCTTGTCTCAGCCCTGCAAGGTATGATCACCAAGCTGGCACAGTAACTGAGTCTTCAAAAGGTCATCCCATCCTTCTGTCAAGCCGGCTCCTTCATGATAGTAGGAAACATGACAAGACCTGTGAATTCCTTGAGCGAGGGCTCATTGCCACACTGCTTTTGTTGTGATGCGAGTTCCTTGGTCTGAAGCAATGCTGTGTGGAACACCATGATGGTGGATAAGGCACGCTGTAGGTCCATGGCTGGCAGTTTAGGCAGAAGCACTGAAGGCAAAGCAGGCAAATCTGAATCCAGAGTAAGTGTCTATCTAGAAAGGCCAAAATGCTACCGCTTCCATGATGGAAGCCATCCAATGGAATCGAACCACCTTTTATGCGGTCTTGCAGCTCAGCTGCCTTGGGGCTGGGAATGGCGTTCACCAGCCAGGGTCAGCAATCTTCAGGTCATTTCCAGTTTTGTTTTTATTTCCTTTTGGACCACTATGCGCAATACTTCAATATCCACAATACATTTTCATGTGAGAAGAGCTAAAAGCAGAGACATTTATTGACTCTATTTTTAAACACACACACACACACACACACACACACACATACACGAATCACATATTTTTACATGTTTGTATGGCCTGGAAAAATATGAGGAAGGAAACACTAAGTTTGCCAACATTTGTTATTAAGTAGAATTAGACTTCGTTGCAAGTAACAGAGATGGGGGGAAGGGTGTCTTAAACAAGACAGAAGCTCATTTCTTCTATATCTATCATCTATCCATCCATATCTATATCTATATCTATACCTATATCTATCTATATCTATATCTATCTATCTATATATAAAAGCCTAGAGCTAAGCAGTCCAGCACAACAGCTCTACAGAGTCACCAGAGACAGAGATTTCTTCCGGGTTATCCCTCTACTGTCCCATAATAAGGCCCTTGTCCTCACAGTTCAAAACGATTGCTGGAACTCCAGCCATCGTATCGACATTCGAGACAGAAAGAAAGAGAAAGGAAAGAGGAAAAGAAAGGCTTGCTTTTAAAGGAGGCTTCTGAGAAGTCTCTCGTGACAATTCCGCTTACACCTCATTGGCTAGAATTTAGAAACATGACCACACATAGTTGCAAAGGAAGCTAGGAAGTGTAGTCCTTTGTCTCGGAAGAAATTTAACATCTAAAAACTGCCATTAGTTAAACTCAGATGAAGAGGTGGAATGTTACAGAGAAGCCTTCAGCCGTCTCTGAAACAGCTAACTTGAAGATGAAGGAGTCAGGTTGTCAAGGAAGGAAGGAACGGAGGGAAAAGCAAGTAGAAATGGTTAAACTTTATATATATGTTACTTTGTGTTATTTCATTAGTTGCAGTAAATTCTTTAGAGTAAACTTTGGAAACGTTTAAAAACATTTTTAATAAGTATGACAAAGGAAATTCCCCCATAGGTCTTAATGTAACAGCCTAATAAACGAGCGAGTTCCTCAGGTTAAAAAAGGCAGGGGCAGAATGAGGGGCTGCGGTGGGGCCGGCCCCCCGAGGGAACCTTCCGTTGAGGCGCCAGCGCAGACTGGCTGGAGAGGCCGGTCTGCAGGGAGCGGGAGGCCGGAGCAGAAGCGGAGGAGGGAGGGGAAGACGGCTGCTCAGAGTCCAGCTCACGACTTTTCGGGCCGCTTCTGACCCTGCCCGCATGGCGTCGCGTCGGGCTGGACCGGGGCAGGAGCAGTCCCGTAAGAACCTGACTCGAGAACGCGAGGTGGTCCGTCTCAGGCTTGGAAAGGATGGGACCAGGTGCAGAGTCCGTGGCCCAACTCAGCGGTGTCCCAGAGAAACCAAGTTAGACTGGCATATTGCAGCCAATCCTTCATTTTTGCAAATGAGAAGAGCAGTCCCAAGGGTGAAGCGGTTCATCCAAGTGCCCGGGCTGTTATGGGTAGAATCCAGGTTCGAAATGGGACCTGTAGTCTACGGCCATACCACCCTGAACGCGCCGGATCTCGTCTGATCTCGGAAGCTAAGCAGGGTCGGGCCTGGTTAGCACGTGGATGGGAGACCTGGACCCGCCCGAATCCTGGACAGAGCCCTCCTCCCTCCCAGCACACAGCTTTCCCGTGAGGTGAAAGAAGAACTTCATTCTCTCCTGGGTTCTCATTCGTGAATTGGGATTCCCGTCTGCGAGCTGGGGATCCAAAGTAGGGCCAACAGGACCAGGAAGGGGAGGGGCCAAATTTATCCGGTTCCAAGTAAGTTTAGCCTTGGTCTGAGCCCTGTGAGGCCTCTGGGGCAGAAATCCCACTACAAAGTTGCCCGTCAGTTATCAGTAAGTCAATCTCTGTGGGCTGCCTGGGGAAGGCGTGTTCATACTTCCTGAGTGAGGTGGGCTCCAAGAACAAGTCTCCAGAGAAGGGGAGCCCCTCATGGCAGCCGGGGGACAGATGAACCACAGCCACCACTGCCCAGGAAATGCAAACATGAATTCTCAGAGGTCTCTACGCAGAAGAGACATGCCGAGAACAGAAGAGACTTCTTGGCTTTCCGTGAAGCACTCCTTGTTCATTCGGCTGATATCACCGAGTACCTGCTGTCCGCCTGGCACTGTTATGGGTTTTGGAATACGAGGTTCAGTTTTCCCCCAAATCACCACCCACAATCTGGTTATCATCCTCCTCTCAGGAAGGGCGGGATCCCTGCTCCAGCGAGACCCCGCCGAGCCAGAGCCAACCACCAGCCGCTGGCCGCGTCTTCTGGGCTGGGAGGACGCGAGGAGGGGCACGGGCTGGCACGCTCCGGGTCTGGAACCGCCTGCGGCGCATCCAGGCAGAGAGGCAGTAGCCACAGTGGTACAATTTGGAGGCGAGTCTGGCCCCGCTCTCCAGGAGCTTCTGGCTGGGAAGCCCGCTGTGCATCCAACTGTAGCCTCCATATGTTTGAGCAAATTCCAGTTGGCAGGTGGAGAGACAACGTTTGCTGGGCAGGCAGGCCTGTGCCTTCTAAGCCTCATGCACCTTCCGGGTCGCTTTTTAACTTGTATCTGTGCTCATGTGTGTAGCCTGCCTCTTTAGGATCCTCTCCCAAGGGCCTGGGCGCTCAGGTTGGCCAGCCCAGCATCACTCTCATACCCTCAGAGATCCATGAAGGGGTGATGTGCAGCAGGGGTGCGAGCCTGAGAGGTAGGGCCAGATCTGGGCGCCCGTTGGGAGGCCCATGTCAGGCGGCCCATGTCAGGCAACGAGGGAAGGGCCGCACTGAGGGGGCCGCAGCCCCGCGAAGCCAGGAGGAAATCCAAACAGGTTGTTGAATGTTCTTTCTCCAAGCTCAAAGTCCTTCCTGTTCGTGAAATAACAAAGGGAGTGTTTTGAGAAGTGGGAGGAAGGGACCAACGCCTAAAGCCAGAGGGGCCTAAAGTCAGCACCGTGCTAGTGAGAGAGGGCAGACTTGAGGCTGCTGGAAAGGCTGTTTCTCACAGGGCACCCGCAAACGTGCCAAGCATCCATGCAGCATCGGGGGGGGGGGGGCGGGGGGCGGGGGGCGGGGTGCATATGTGACAGCTGAATCTGTCAATGGCTCCAAGCCAGAGTAGCAGCCACAGCCACCTGCCATGGAGCTCACAGCTCTGTCTCTCTCTCTCCCTCTGTCTATCATCCGTCTATCTATCTATCTAACTATCCATCTATCTATCTATCTATCTATCTATCATCTATCTGTCTATCTATCATCCATCTATCTTTCTATCTATCTATCATCTATCTATCTATCTATCATCCATCTATCTTTCTATCTATCTATCATCTATCATCATCATCTATCTATATCATCTATTTATCTGTGTACCCGTCTATTTATGTAATATATATATATATATTTGTTTTTATGCGTATGTATGTATATATACACACACACGCATACACACATATTCTTCTAAAATATGGATGAGACCACTTTCTACCTTGCAGAGAAAGGTCCAAGAGCAAGTCGTTTATGCGGTCACTGCTCTGTAACACATGGTCATAATTTGAGGATTGTTGCGTCATTCCAGGGAAAAACAAAAAGACGTGATAGGAAAAGGATGTAGTATTGACCATAATACTATGTCGCTGGTCACTTAATACGCTCCAGGCGCTGTGCTGACCCCTTTGCTTGGGTGATCCCGGTTCCCCAACAACCACCGGATAGTAGGGTCATTAGCGCTCCTCCTTTCACGGGTGAAGAACCGGGAGCACAGAGACGAGAACTCGCTCATCCAACCTCCTCGCCCCATCTGGCGGCTTCCTCCTAGAGGCAACTTCTCATGTCTCCTCAGAACAAGACTTTACACCGTCTGCGCCTGAGACTGCGTGCCTCCGAGAATGTCTTTTTTCCCACTTATATTGAATGGCGATTTAGGCATACACAAAATTCGAGGTGTGACGCTGTCGGCCTTCCCCGCTCCGCGCGCATCACTGTTGTCTTCCTGACACCCAGGTGGCGGCTGAGAAGTCACGCGTATGTTTGAGATGGATTCTCTGATGGGGATTGGCTTTCTGTCTCTGGAAACGTTTCTCTGCCTTGGATGTATTTAAATTTCATGATCGTCTATGGCCATGCCACCCTGAACAAGCCCGATCCTGTCTGAGCTCAGAAGCTAAGCAGGGTTGGGCCTGGTTAGTACTTGGATGGGAGACCACCCAGGAAGACCTGGTGCCGTAGGTATAAAAATAAATAAATAAATGGTAAATTTTATGATGTGTCTAGATATGTGTGCGTGTGTGCGCGTGTGTATGTGAGTCTCTCCTATCTGGGGTTCTGCACGCCCGTCTAATCAGAGGGATCAATTATTTCATTAAAGCTGAAAAATCCTCACTGATTAGTTCTTCAAATATTTATTTTCTCCCCTCCACTCGCTCATTTTCTTCTTCGTGGGAGTCTTAGGGAAAAAATGTCAACACTTCTAATTCTACCCTCCACATTGTTTTCTCATTCTTTTCATCCGTTTAATCCCTTTCCATTAACTTCTGCAAGATAAATGACCCAAATGTCCCTCTCAATGATCCATTCTGCAGTTGAATTCGTAGTGTTCTTCCACCCACCCACCGAGAGTTCTGTTTTAAAAGTTGTATTTTTCATGCCTATTATCTCTAATTAGTTGTCTTCGTAAATGTTTATTCCTCCTTCCTGCTCTCCCTGAGGATATTTGTTATGCCTCTTCTGGATTCTTGCTCTGTTTGTTCCCCTCGTTCTGCTCCTCCTGTACAAGTTGCTCACTTTGCTGGGCTTTTTAATAGCACGCGCACGCCTTAAACGTCTTCTGAGGTGTCCCTAAGAGTGCTCATTCCGCACCGCCCCCCCCCCCCCCGGGATTATCAGCTGACATTGTGGCGCTGTCCACTTGGTTGGGGATGGAGAGTCCTGCTGTACTCGCCCAGGGGCACCGGTCCGGGCACAGCCCCTAGGCAGCTCTCTGGGTTGGTTCGGGGGAGGGAGACTGCCAAACCACTGGCACGTCGTGCCATTTGTGGCTCTAATGGCACTCGAGGGCTTCCCAGCATGCTTCGTGCCATGTGAAAGACTGACCTAGTGGGCAACCATCAGCCCAAGGCAATGAGAGAGAGAAAGGCGGAGCTTTTAGAAGGCCACTTGAGGCCCCAGCCTTGCCCACACTGGGACACTACTTCTCCCCACGTCATTGTCCCAGGGTTTTCTCCAAGTTTCTACAGCAACCTCTCTTTTGCACTTGTAGCATCTCTAGGTTTGGAAACAAAGACACAACAGCCCATACCAGTTGCAACCCTATTCAGATACCTCCTCCCATTTCTGAGTCTCCACTTCCTCCCACCAGACCCTTCTCGGGGAACATGGCCCCCAACTGTCAGCCGCTGCCTAACCCAGCGACCCTTCAGAACAAGAGACATTTATGGAGGCGAGCCAGAATTTCTTCAGGGCTTCTGACATCTTTGAATGAAGCCAGGCCACCAGAAGGTTGGTCTTGCCCCCACCACCCACTGGCCTCCAGAGAATGCTCTGGGGAACAACCATCCGCCTAAGCCGGACGCGACACCTCTGGAATCTGGTACCTGAGAGATTTCTTAGAGTCAAGGACTAAAACCTCTACTTCCCCTGAGAAAGAGATACATCGTGTCCTCTTTGGTGATAAGAAATATATAACAGTCTCCTTCCCCCTTTCTACCTTGGCTGTTATGAAGTTCAGAGCCAAGATTAAGGTGGGGTCCCAGCACCTACCTGGAGAGACCCGTGGCCTACATATCCTTTCCCTCCCGCTCCTGACTCACTGGCAGGTCTTGTTAACCTTTTTGTTGGTCTATTTAGACCCTGAATAAAAATAGAAGAAAAGAAGAAGTGAAGGAGGTGATCGTTTATACTTCCCTGGACCTGAATTTTTATTATAAGCTATATTTTACCATTTCATTGTATGTCTTCCCGTTGTATGTCAACTCAACCCTAGAGTGGAATGAAGTTGAGTATATAGAAACACACACAACATAAGAATACATAAAGCCTATGGACCAAGATTTTTGCGAGCCATCCTATAAAACATGAGACATTCTACATGTGGCCATTTACTACATTCATCCTTAGTGAAAGTTGAGATATATCAATCGGTGTGAGCTCCTGATCTGCAGCTGACCACAAAGCTCATGTAAGAATAACAATGATGCTCTCGCAGCCTTGTCTAGTGCTTAGGTAGATTCATTCACAGGAGAGAAGATGCCCCTGCCCACACATCCGCCCCTACTGTAATCTTTCTTATTCAATGCAGATGCCACCAAGCCTTCGTGAGCAAGGTGAATGCTTGTTAGGGGACGGGTTTGCAGTATATCTCACACTCTTTTAGACTTCCACATAACAGTAGGGACTACCGAGGGTGCAGGGTGCCAGCGAGGATATGGCCCATGGAGGGGTCCTTGGCCACACCAGCATCCATGGGGAGTAGCTCTCAAAGCCTCGTGAGAATTCTGGCCAACAGCTGATTTTCCAGGCATGGCCAGCTGTGTTCCTGGCTGGCCCACAACTGGCCTGGAAAGGCCCCATGGAAGGTACCAACGGCATGCCTGGGAGCAGCTTACCAAGGCTCTGTGGAAAGGCAAGTAGGTGAAAGGCTGTGTGAAAATGAGTAAGGCACAAACACCCTTTGGCCACTGGAAAAATCACTCTTCAGAGAGCTTAAGAGGACCAGGCAGCTGCTTCACACTGGCTGTGTGGACTCTCCAGAAACTTCTTCTAATAAAGCGTCTCCCTCCTGAAGGCTCAGGTTAGTGAAGACATCACGAAGAGGCCACGGATGCTCAGGCAGGAGTCTGTGTGCCCACATCCAATGCCCATGGTCTGACCCTTCCATCTCTCGGTGACTTTATTCTCCCATCTGTGAAATAAAGATTGTAACCCCTGAATGCAAGGTCAGAGGATTTGGGGAGAGATGGTGAAGGATCTATGCTTCTTAGTGGAGATCCAAAAATATAAATCACCCTCATCGCTTTAAATGAGTAATAGGGGAGTATGAATAAAATCCCAAAGGGGCTCCCTGCTGTGGGAATTATGTCATAACCTGGAGCATCCTTTGGAAATATAACCGCTCACTCTTTATGCTCTGTTAGGTTAGTTCACAATTTGGCACTCCTCTTCTCCTTGAAGACGGGTTGTACATCGTGTGAAGACTTGAATCTACAGTTACCATGGAAACACAACATGCAGTGGGTCTGTGCACTTTGACGGTTGTGCTCAGAATCTGACATCAGATGAGCTCAGCTCAAAGCCCAGTTCTATCTCCTTCTAGCTGAGCCTCAGTCTTCCTATCTGTAAAATGGGAATGCTAGCCAGCACATAGGGTTGTTGCAAGGATTAAGAAAATTATGCAAGAAAAGCACTTCATGTCAGGCCTATGGTAGTTGCTCTGCAAATGATAGCGGCAACACACACACACACACACACACACACACACACACACACACACACCAGGATGGGACCAAGGAGAGGCAAGCTGAGAGTCTAGGGTGCAAAATTTAAGGAGGCACTCACTCACAGCTCTGCGCAAATGTGAGAGGGAGTGCCTTATTCTGCAACCGAGTCACCTCTCTGGCCTTACTCTAGTCTTGACTCACACACACACGCACACACACACACGTATACACACACTGATTCACACCCACCGATTTACACACCTACACATCAAATGAGAAAACCGAGGAGGCCTAAGGAAATTTAAGGAACCTGGGCCTCACAGCTCGTGCACGACAGCACCGGGGAAGACAGCTCTCTCCTCCTCCTCCCTCCGTGCTCTGCTCTCCCGGAGAATTCCAGAAAGAAGGCAACGACTTCAGATCATTTTGCCACATTTAAGCAATCGGGCCTTTAACTTGCAGAGGGGACAGGTAGCAACTTCCTGGGCGCCTAGAAGGCTTTATTCCACCTAAATTTTTCTCCCACTGCCCATGAACAGTGCTGATCTTACTGTGGAGACTGACCTCATTTTACCATGAGAAGGACGGGTACCCAAGGAGGACACACTAGGAAAGCCTCTGGCCACTTACACAAGGGCCACTTGGATAGTTCAGTATTTGTGTCTCACTGGTAGTTAAGTATTTTAATATTAACCTGTGTAAAAAGAGGTTTCCAGAGCCCACAGAAGAATGACTTGCCCTCGGTAAGGTCACGGAGTCAAATTCAGCTGGTGAAGGCATCTCAGCATCTATACGACTTTTTAGATCTTCTGTTCTTGGCTTTCCAAACTCACAACCCTAGCTCCACTGCTCACCCCACATCTCTTCCTGGAGAATCCAGCTATCCAGCTGACAGAGCTTTTGAAAAGATAACATCTGGGGGTGCCTGGGGGCCACCCGTTTCCAGCTCTGCTCAGCACAAGGCCGGGAGGTTGCATCATCAACTCCAAAGTGAGCCCCGATCAAGGCGAGGACATGGCAGAAATGCCAGACCGCCGGCTCATGGCATCAAGAATTAGTCTTGCTGCTCAGAGATCTACAAACGGCTACCTTCCCCTAACCAAAACCTTGACTGGCCCCCTCCCTGCCAGGTTTCCGACTTTGACATGCCCACGACCAAGCTAAGATTGGGTTGGGTTTTGAGCACCCTGTATCCCTAGCTCCTTCCTCCCCACCAGGCACACGCACAGCCCTGACAGCTTTTTTCCCTCCAGACTGGACCTCGAGTTCAGACTCCGGCCGGATCTACTCCGAACCAGATGTCTTGCTTTGGCTTCTGCCAAAAGCTGACTCTGAGACGAAGCCCTGGGTGAAGGTAGCTTGCTTGGGAGATCATCTGAGGCAACAGAGAAAGGGAGTAGGGAAGGGAGGCAAAAGGGGGAGAAAAGTCTAGAAAGGTTGGGCTAATGAGCAGGGTACAACTATGGGTACCTGGAACTCGGTCCAGCCAGGAACCCTCCGGGAAACAGTGTGGCACACAAACCTCAAAGCGGACCTGCAAAGGGGTAGAAAGAGTTAACTTTCCAGCACCTGCACCCTTTCTGTGTGCCAGCTGAGAAGGTCCTGGAGCTGAGAGGCGCAGGCGTGTGAGGGGGCAGGCCCCAGGGTGCTCAGACCTGGCGGGAGGGAAAGCTAAGGAAAGGCGTAATCTGAGGGGTGCTCGCGGCCTGATCCCACAGCGGTGGGGGGTGCTTCTCAGAGTTCTTCCAGGCTCTCATCTTCCTGTACTGATGAATTACTGGTAAGGGTCACTCCAGAAAGTTATAGATTTCCAGAACCTTCCTTCTGGCTCTCCACCGGTGTGGGCAAAGCAGGCTTCACTAGCCAGCTTCAGGGGCCGCCTTCGGAATTGAAAGCACAGCTCGGCCATGGGCAGGGGATCTTAGGGGCTCTGCTCAGGGCACCCATATTATGTGCTATAGCGTCCAGATAAACCTGCACTTAAACAAGCTCTGCTGCTGGATCCCTGGAGAGGTTTTTGTTTGGTTTTTGTTTACCTCTCAGCTTGAAAAAAAGGTCCATAATTCTTCAACACAGAGCGGCAGGCAGCAGCGTGGTTTTAGGAGCCGGGTGCAAATTTGCCCATTAGGGTTGGAAATAGTTCTTCAATCACCCCCCAAGAGTGCCCGAAGCAAAGGCTCAAACATAGCTGGTGGCGGCAGTTTTCAGGTCAAAAAAAATCTAGTCACAGAAATATAAAAATCTTACCCATCTGTATATACAATAAAGAAGGCCTTGCAGCTGCCTCCCACCCCCTCTTCGTTCCCCTTATCTAGAGGTTTTGACTAATAATAGAAACTGAGTAGGTGTTGGTTCCCATGTTGCAAATTTTTCTTCATTGATGGTATGTAGTTGCATTTCATTTTGACTCAATAATTCTTCCGCATAAACATTAAGATGTGCAAAATGGGAAATGAAAATGAAATGGTGAGATATATATAAAAAATGTCTTGGAAAAGATACGTCTAATCCTCTCTCCCTCTGCGTCCCACTTTGAAGTCGGGTAAACTTTCTTGATTTTTAAAAAGATAATTTAGAAAAAGAATATGTGAGAGAATCCTCTAAACCTTCAAAATATTTAGCTTAAAATTTAAAATATTTTGTGAGTTCACTATCCCATACATATTTATTCCTAAGGTACTATCATAACGCATGGTCATATTTCCTTAAAAAGAGAGAGAGAGAGAGAGAGAGAGAGAGAGAGAGAGAGAGAGAGAGAGGGAGACTTTGGAGCCTACATTAGAAATATCCATTTTTCACTCTTGGGGAATATTTCATCATGGCCAAACAGAATATTAGAGGAGTTTGTTCATTTTGACTATACATATAAAGGTAAACCTGTTCTTTTTTAATTGCCAACAGGAGAAAGTATATAAAATATATACTAGAATGTCAAAACCAATTAAATTCTTGCCTCTGCTCATAAGTACTTCATGTAAGCAACAGCTAAAACTTGTGAAGAGTGGCATCTTAGTGATACTAATTCCACTCCTTCGTTCAACAAGTAATTACCGAGTGTTTTCTATGCTTCAGCATTGTCCCTGGTTCTGGAGTCACCACAGTGAATGAATCTGCAAGACGCCTTCAAACACTGAAATATTAGGCCCATCGTTTTCTGAGTTGGGTGTATGTATTGGAGAAATGTTTCCGTTTTAAAATCTCTGTCTGCTGCTCTGATAAATAATGTTCTCCCAGGTTCCCAAAAGGAGAATTAATTTGGCGAAACAAATCAGTTGCTGGTTCATTCATTGTAATGGTAATAGAGAAATTAGGTTTTTAATTAAGGCTGAGGAAGGATGGAAGAGCAGTAGGCAAATAAACACCCACGCGGTTTGGCGCAGAAGGGACATGCCAAGTCTTTTTGCTGCAATGTCTAGAATTCTCTCCATGACTGTAACTCCCATAGGTTAAGGCAGAGGTCCCTGACCCCTGGGCTGCGGACCGGTATCAGCCTGTGGCCCGTTAGGAACCGGGCCGCACAGCAGGAGGTGAGCAGCCAGCAGGGAAGATTCATCTGCATTTGCAGCCGCTCCCCAGCGCTAGCATCACTGCCTCAGCTCCACCTCAGATTACGGAGCATTAGATTCTCACAGGAGCACCTGTCCCTGGTGCCAAAAAGGTTGGGGACCGCTGTGTAAAGGCGGTTTATCCAGAAGGCACGGCTACATGCATTTCCTGCCTTGGAAATATGTTAGCATCCGCCAATGTGGCATGAATGGAGTTTAACGCCAGCCACCTTTAGAAAGGGACGCTGCGGATACCCCTGTTCTGAAAACGAGTTCGCCGAAGCTTCGAGAAGGGAAGCCACATACTCCACGTCACGCCCGTGTGAGATGGTGTCAGGGCTCAAATTCAGGCAGCTTGATTCTGGATGCTCTGACCTTTTAACGTATATCAACTTTTAATACATAAAGAAGGGATCTGGACCTGTCCGGTATATTTACTGCCCACCTTTATTTTTCAAAATCACTATTATGTCTTAAATCATGCAAAGAATGCATGTTTATTGGAAGAAGAAAAGGAAGAATGCGGAAAGGAAAAAGAGACAAAAAAAATAAGGGGGAAAAGTAAAGAACAGTAAAGGAAAATAAAAACCAAGCACAAAGAAAAATCTGCTATATTTCCACTATCCACAGGCCATGCATTCTCACGTGAACAAGGCTATGCAAAAAACTTGACAAGCTCAGGGGGCCGCAAGCAGGCCTTCCAAACCCAGGGGCCAACTGTAACCACGCGGGATAGGCTGATCGTAAATTCCTAACCGGGCAGGTCATGGCTGGTAGCTTCCTTAGCAAAGGTCAGTCTTCTTTACCTTAAGTGAGCTCTGCCCGTTGTTCTGATGCAAGTAGGGTAACATACCTGTGAAATGGCAGAGTAATGTTCTTATCCAGACCCCTCAAAGGTACAACCACTGGCACCAGGACACAAGACCACCAGAGCCCATTGTTACCCTGTTATCCTGTTCCCCGTAGACCATCTCTGTGTTTTATAAATGTTAAATGTTAACTATCCTGTACTCACCAATGCAAAGAAACCATATCGCTCTCCATTTTGCTTTTTAGCCAATCCTAGATATTTCCCACCTCCTTACTCACGTAACCTTCCTTACATTTTCTCCTTTGGTTCTAAATGTACAAAATAAGCTGCAAAACTGTCATTTTCTGGAGCAATTGCTCAGCCCTTTTGGGATCTTGCTTCTGAGGATGTCCTCAAATCTTGTCTCGAATAAATTCTTATAAAACTTTCTACAGGTTTGAATGTTCTTTTATCGACACTCAACAGAGGCATGTAGCCCTTATGGGGGCAAAAATTGGTCCTCATAATGAGAGAAACATACTATTTACACATATAAAGCACAAATATTTATACAATACATGAACAGATAGATATACAATATATCTGTGGTATTAAAATTTCACTGGGTAACAATATTATTTTTAAAAAACAGTTTTAAAAGATTCTGGAGGTAGACGGGTGATAGTTTTTTAAAAACTGAGAAATACTATCATAGATATCAATTTTAATGTATTGATAGCTATCTGCACAAATTTTCTATGTGTGCTATGTTTTCTTTCACAAAAATGGGATTATATGTACTGCTATACGTTTCGATAGCAATAACATTCTTTATAATAACATTTTATACAACTAACAAAGCATTTCACAACAGTATCTCATTTGATCTTTAGAATAACTGTGAAACAATGGATATTATTATGATAACATTCATTTTACAGTTGAAGACACTGAGGTTTAGAGAGTCGAATAAATTTGCCTCAAAGTCTCTCAGCCAATACAAATAGCACAGCCAAGATCAGAACCCACTGCTTAAAATCTCTGGCTTTATCTTGCTATTTTTTTCTACCCTCTTGAGTGGAAAGATTAGTTCATTTATTTTAAGTCGTTTTCTAATAAAAGCTATAAATTTCCCTCAGCTATCACTTAAGTTTCACCCCACGATTTGTATGTTTCTCTGTCAGAAAGACACAAGCTCTTCCCTGCATCTGCAAACTTGTTACCAGTTTCCATGAGATACTGTTGAGGGAAAGGAACTCGCAAAGCCTGAAGAGCTCTCCTGATCACGTGACCTCGCAGCTTCTTACCTGTCCCTGAAAAGGCCTTCAGTAGATTTCTGGCCCTTGGTCTGGCAGCAGGAGGCCGTGGAAGGCACAACCTCCCAAGAGAACTCCTTTTCATTTACCTTCTCCTAGACCCCATGCCCAGTCCCCACCCTCAGGGTCCTATTCCCGAAACGAGTATGGTGGAAACTGAGAAGCTGACTTGTTGGTTTAAATTAACAACAGGCAATCAGCAGCAAATAGGCCATGAGAAAAACTGACAATAAGAAACATCAGTCTAATTTTTGTCATGAATTTTATTAGATTTTTTTGCCTTTTTTTTTTTTAAGGGGAAAGGAACAATTTCTGCCCAGCTCAAGTCCTGCCGGCCTTAAGGTAGAAAGGGAGAACATGTTTGTAGGCAGACAACTGGGTACCAGCCGCTGAGGCTCTGCACAGAGCCATCCTCGCCTCCCAGGACGCCGAGTCTTGCAGAGTGTCCAGAGGGAGGTTCCACGTGTAATCCGACCCTTCCCTGACAAGTCACTCTAAATATGTGGGCGATCTTCCTGTGCCATAGCTACACCCGGAGTTGGTCTGCTGTCTTCTCGCTGTGCTCACTGCAGGCCACTCTTAGCCCAATGCAGGCTCTGCTCTTCCCAGGAGAGCACTTCAGGAAATTGTTCTGGTGTCTTGCAAAACTTGTTCAGCTGGGAGCTTGGCTACAAGGGTTGCTATGGCAACACGAACAGCCGATTAGGGGGAAAGCGGTGTTTTCTGTGGGAGTGTGGGGCGTGTGTTTGTGTGTGCACATGGGTGTGTGTAGCACAGAAGAAAGGAATGATATTACTACTAAGGGAGGCCTAGTTACTCCACATAAGACCCCGAGGTGGCCCCAGAAGCCACGTCCTTCATTCCCAGTTGAGTGGACCCCAGACACAATTGCAATTGCAATTTCAAGACGGCACGAAGTCGATTGTCTTCAAATTATCTAGATTAGTTCTGTGCTTGTGGAAATCTCCTCAATGTGTGTTTCCACCAATTTTTATGAGAGTAGAGTTTCTTCTTTATCTCTCAATCCAGTGGTCCTGGAGGTATCCATAGAGGGATTGACGTCATGCCTGTTAACTTAGAAACGTTGTTAATGGCAGGAGACTGCTTATGAGAATCAGATGCATCTTCAAATGTTAATTTGCTTAATCTTTTTGAAATTGAGTGTAGAATTTCTACAAGGTGTATCATCAAACATGACTTACAGATTTTGAATCACACACAGTCCTCTCAGTGTGAGAATTTCTGTATCCTCGGTACTTATTTGCATAACTCAAGAGCTTTACACACTTTGAGTAGTATTTACTTAATAAAATATTTTAAAACTCTCAAATGTAAAACAACTGAATCGAATGTAACAAAAAATGTGAAAGTGCTATCATTCGATTTTTTAAATTCGAGACAAAATGCAACTCTACGCAGATCCTCCTCCTTTTATATATTAATAACAGATTTATTGGGTGGTTATTGGGTACCTAGCTCTGTTCTAAGTATTTTATATGTTCTTATTCATTGAATCCTAACGATAACACAAAGTACATATTATTATTACCTCTACCTTACAGAAAGCGAAATGCAGACACAGAGAGAAGATGCTCAAGCCACAAGGCGGTCACAGTGAGATCGGGTTGCACACTGGGAGGTCTGACTCCACCAAGCAGTCTAATAACCCTCTCCAGGGCCTTCCCCAAACCAGGCATCTGCCCCGGCGTGGGGCAAGAAATGAAGATCCCGGCTCAGGGTCCACGCCAGCACTTTCCTCTATTACCTTCTACCCCAGCTCTCTGACTCTCCCCTCCTCATCCCTCCTACAGACCTTATTTCCTATTGGGCAGGACAACAGATTTTTTTTTTTCATCATCACATACTCTCCTTCAGAAACTATTGTTTAGGGTATAAACTTTGGGCTTCTAGCCTTCGAGCAACCTAGAGTTTTGCAAGTCTTATCTCTCAAAGTTACTGCCTCTGCCATGAGCTTCAAAAGTCAGTTTCAAAACCCCAAGCCAAGCACAGGCTCCTTTCTATCTCCAAGTTTCAGTCCGCTCCTGGAGAGATAAGCCTCAGCCTCACAGGCTAATTTTAGCGGAGCAAGGACTGTAGATGAAAATGAATTAGCAAGAATGAAGATGCTTCAATTAAAATTTCAAAATATGATTCCTCTACGTGTTGTATCGGGGAATAAAAAAAAATTATTAATTGCATTCGTCGGAAAAATATGAATAAGTAAATAGGACGTGTTAATATTTTAGCTATTCAGATCTGCTACAATGGCTTATGTTATGCAAAATATAGCTGGTAGCTCTCTAAGCCCCCTGGGTCGGAGTGCTGTCTATCAACATCCATTCTTCTTTTTAGAATAAAATCATCCCTAATTTTAGCCGCACAATACGAAGCTATACTTCCCAGCCTCCCTTGAGCTAGGTGTGGCCATTTGTACAAATTCGAGTTCAGGGCACTTCTGCTTCCTGGCCTTGTGGGCTTAAACGGGCCATGGAGTCTCAGTCACAGAAGATGAACACCAGAAAGAACCTTGGAGATACGCCACATAAAGGCAGGAGAGGGACAAAAGACCAGCCTCTCCATGAGCCATCGGAAGATCTGCATCTCGAAGCCAGTCATCTGCTGGCTATAGGGGGTCTTAACAGTGCCCCTCAGCCCCCTCTCCTTCTCTTCCCTAAGTTTCGGCTTTTTCTTCTTCAATGGGAGCAAAATAAGGGCACAGATGTAATGAAGAGGATGAATGACACCCCGATTCCACTCCACTCCTTCCCCATTGAGTAGTGGCAATGCGGTTTGAAAAACTGACCCTTACTCCAGAGGTACACCCTGATTGGTCTCTGCCAACCATAAGTAACTCTGTTCTCCCTGATAGTGATTGATTCGGCAGCCCAGGCCTCAGCTAATCAGCACTTGGCATTCTTTTGGTACACAGTTATTGGGTGAGGCATGGGTACGTAACCTAGGTTGGACCAATCAGAATTAAGGAAAGATTTTTCTTTGCTGGAAAGAAAGAAGTGCCCTGTCTACTCCTTCCCTCTCCCTCTCTCCCCGCTCATTCCTCTCTCCAAAGAGGAAGGAGAAAGCCCAGCGCGATGACTGAGATCATTAGCCATACTGCAACCTAAATTACTCTTGTCCTGCCTGAGCAGTGGGCTTAAACGAGGCACCATAAATAAAGCACTTAGCACAATGCCAAGCCTATAATAAGTGTTCAGGTAACAACAGCCAGTCACACAATGACAGTCTGTTCACAAGCTAACCTGGTTCATAAGGAAATTACCACAGGGTTCCATTCTGTTCTGTCTCCGTCAAGGTACAGGGTTTCAAGTCTATGGCTCATTCTGTGCAAACAGTTCAAATTCTCCACCCTCTGTTCAGGGGGGCTTCAGAGTGTCCAGGTGGATTATCTTCCAACTACAGACGCTTAGGGGTCCATGCTTAAGGAGAAGGGGGTACAGCTCCCTTCCAGCCCCATTCCTCATCCTGAAGACAGGAGGGCTTTCTTCTCCCCATCACTCCGAGCCCAGGGGACCATAAATGAACAAGTGAACCTAGCTAATATCAACAAAGCATGGGCAAGATTAGCAGACCTTCCCATGGCCAATCCATAGATTCATGACCTAGGATAAGCACTTATTATTGAGGTTTTTCTGGTTGTTCTTCCATGCGATATAATCGCGGCGATAGCTAACTGATATGTTTTGTTTTTTTATTTATTATTATTCTTGTCGACGGTCAGTTGGCTGAAGAGGAAAGTGCAATTCTGTGGGCAGCCTGGCTGAAGGCTGCTCGGGCAGACGGAACCAAGTTGGTCATGGACTGGGGAGGGAGGAACCAGGAAGGAGAAGACAGCAGCTCCTGTCAAATTTTTGCTTACATGCACATCTCAAAAAATTTTTGAAGAATAATGCACCCCAACACGTAGTTTTAAGTTCACATGTAAAAGCTTCCATCCTAAGATTAGTGATTGTGAGGGATATAATTTTCTTGTTTCTGCAAATGTTGACATTTAAACATAAAACTATTAGTCTTTTAAAATATTAAGGGAATCCGGAGCTCATAATCATTTAATGCTCACCACCCAATTTCAAATATATGAATAAGCTCTTTTGCACTATGAGAAATTTCACTTCTTTCATTTTTCTCCTTGAATTCATATTTCTTTTCTACTTCTTTCACAAACCTTTAATATAATTTAATCTGCTTTTAAAATTTGAAAACCTTTTATTGATTACCTTGTTATATATTTAAAATACATTAAATATTTTTGAGTACATTAAAAATGTATTTTATTCTTGTGACCGTAAGGCAATCCACGGCTTTAAAAAAATTGCTTCTGGATTAAATTATCACACAACTGATAAAAACGGTAAAAAATTGCTAATTTTGATAATTCTTAAACAAAAGTTAAATGTAATTGGAAATGCATTTCTTAATGAGATGAAGTATGATCTAATTTTTTATATGTATTTAATGAAAGAGAAAGGTATAGTCTGCTGAAAATTAATCAATCCAGAAGCTAGAATAATATTATTCTTGTTAATAGGAGGTAGAAAAGATTAAATATTTTATACGGCAAAGTAAAATGAGCATTAACTATCATTGGGTTATCTCATGACATGATTTCACAAAGAGGATTTTAAATTATCTTACTGAACAGCATACGCTGTATCCAAAACAAGCCATCTAAAATGTTTTTATCTGTGGGTTTTCTTCGGTGTATCTTGAGAATTACGAAGATCTTGGCGGGCCTTGCGGCTCTATGTAAATGAATCAGTGTCACTAAGCTACATTCCTGGGCTGTGCTATGTGCTTCTTCTTTTCAGCTGAAGACCTGACCCGGGAGTAGCACTGTGTGGAGCTGGAAAGGATTGCTTACATTTAAATACATTGTTAAAAGCTGAGTTCTTCTTCCTTTAGCGTTCCATGCTTCTGACCCATGCTCTCGTCGCTTTGCTGTCATTGGACTCTCCTTCAAGAAGGAAAATTGTTTGGGCTCCCGCCACTCCAACTACCGTGTTTCTGTATTCAGAACATCCTAACGTGTCAGCACAGTTTCTTAGACCATCTTTCCCTTTAACATAAAATGTATAAGATGCAGAAATATGAGAGTCCAAAGGGTAATGGAATTTTGATTAAACAATAAAGGATTCTTCTACTTATTTTTCTCTGTTCTCTGAGATTTTCACCTCTCGTGGCAATGCACCATAGGCAGATTAGGGGTGAGTGAGAGGTATGCCTTTTTGCTTTTTGTTTGTTTGTTTAATAATAAAGTAGGAGAACAAATTTTGTAAGTTCAGAGGTACTCCCATGCAAATCAAACCAGAAAGAAAAGTGCGTATGGAAAGTAAGAATCTAGAAAATGATTCCCTTAAAACAACCCAGGCTCAGCGGCCATTTGGACTTATGCACAGGCCCCTAGAGGCTACTGCCTTCCTTCACTAGGCGCTTTCCTGTCTATACAAAGGTTCTCGCATCCATTATCTCATTCGATCCTGCCGCGCGGGGTTGAGGGGAAAGGCAAGGATTCCCATATCTATTTTACGAATGTGCAGACAGGAGCTCAGAAACATTAGGTGACCGTCTCAGAGTCATGCAGACGGTCAGGGGTAGTATCAGAATCCCAAATCCAGTGCTCAGACATCTCAACTCTTAGATTAGGGTCTGTCCTGGATGCTTTAATGTGTCGGCTGAGTGTCGAGGGTTGCCAGCCGCTGGGCCAGGCTCGGGATGTAACACCCAGAATGTCTGACCCGTGGGGCTCCAGCCAAGGCTGAAGTAATATCGATAAGCTATTCCTAAAGAAATGTATCTATATTGATTGACTGATCAATGAATGGGTGGATGGATAGATGATAGATAGATAGATAGATAGATAGATAGATAGATAGACTGACAGACAGATAGAGGATAGATAATACGGACAAAGAGAGGATAAGTAATTATGTAATTCTTGCTAGGACTAAAGATTTTCAGCATAAGAAAAAAAAAGACAAAAATAAAAATGTTTAATTTAATAGAAAATCATATAATCCTAAATTTAAAAGGGAAAGAATTTCTTTCTTATAAAAAAATTTTCTTTCTTATAAAATGTCTGCCCATTGAGAGGACTTAGAAGCAACAACGAGTCAGCAGCAGGAAAGACTCCTAGTGCCCCGCTGTCTGTATCCCCCCCCCCCCCCCCGTTTACAGAAAACACAGAGGATAGAACATGCTAAACATTGCAGTGAGGGTAACCAGCTGAGACCAGAATATGGAAATGCCCTGATTTCTTCAACACATAAATGGCCAAAGTGGAAGAAAGGATGTTAGAGATGAACAGTCAACCAAATACCACATGCAGACCTTGTTTGAATCTTGCTTTAACCACAATAATTCCAAAAAGACATCTGAGACAATCTGAGAAATCTCAATGCAGACCGGACATAGGAGATATTAAAGAAATATAATTTTATTAGGTGTTATAGTGTTATGAAAAATATCCTCAACTAACCAGGACGTAAATGTAGGTATTTACAGACAAATGATGTGACAGTTGGAATCTGCTTTGTAATACTACAGCCGTGTGGGCAGGAAGTAGGTAAGGGGAGGATAGGAGAAATAGCAATTAAGTAAACGTCATCTTAAAGTGCTCAGAAGGGCGTGCTTTCCAAAGACACCTAACCAAACCAGTACTGGACAGTGTGGGTGACGTGCCCAGACCCCCTGCGAGGCAGGCACACTCAGCCCCCAGCTGCTGTGAGTGTTGTCTGCTGACCCTTCTTTGGAAAACCGCCCTAGGCCAACAGAAAAGCAACCATCTTGCCAGAAGCTTCATGCCCCGCCCCCCGCAAGCCATCAGCCAGCAATTAAGTTACTCAGGATTACAAAAGACAGGTGTCCTTGCCTCAAAAGGAATGAACTCTGGTGCCCTTTGCACTCCCCATAGAGTTAGGCTGAAGCGGACTCCAGCCCTGACTGGTTCTTTTGAGCTCTGCCCCTAGCTCTGTCCTTCCTTCTGTCTCTTCTTCCAGAGAGTTCCTCCCCCTCCTCCACACACACACACGAATCACATGCAGAAATCCCTTCATCTTCCATTCTCCTTGTGACAGACTTGGTCTGGAGAGGAGGGCAAGGTTGTCCTCCATGGGAAAATAGAGGATAAAGCCAAGGTCCAGCCAAGTTGGCTGGGAGGGTTACAGAAAAATTGCTGGGTGTCTGTGATTGACATGTAGTAGAGATTAGTCTATAAAGTAGAAGGTCTTGGGAATAAGTATGTCAGCAGCAGCAGGAGACTCCCTGAGCCTTCAAATATGCCTTCAAATTTGCCTTTAGAGCACCCCATCCAAGCAGAAAGGGAATCACTACCAGGGAGCTTTTCGTTCCAGGAAACTGGACAGGTGTGGGCAGCAGAGTCTAGCAGGTTACCTGAGCAGCAGCAGGGCAGAACCTCACTTGGGACTCCCCAGACCTGTCTCTTCAGTTCCCAGGAAGTCCCTGGAAGCAACATTAGCCCTGGCCTCTGGGCTCCATCTGTCCCAGCTCCCTGGCAAGCATGGACAGGTGCTCAAAACAGCAGCCTTCTCCTGGGCAGTGTTCTTCCAACCCCTTTCTGGTGAAGGCTGCTAAAAACAGTGCCTCACCCTAGACACAGTGATTCAGACACTCGGGGCTAGAATTTCAACTTAAAAAAGAAAAAAATCAAAGTATTTGCTGTCTTAACTAGATAACACATTTATGTAGTTCTAAAATTTTTAAGTCCAAAAAGATATAATAGGCCTAGAGTAAAAAAAAAAAAAAAAAAAAAAGTCTTGTTTTCCCTTTTCTCTAGTTCTCCCATAACCAGGCTCTTCTTTGGGTATCTTTCCCTAGTTTCTTTGTGCACATATCGATGGATACAGATTAATTGTCTCACTCTCTTTTTGTTACACAGATGGTGGCATAAAGTACACATTTTCTCTTCTTGGGTTCTTTCTCTAACTTTATATCTTGGTGAAGATCTTTCCATACCAGCATATAAAGTACTTCCTCACCTATATTTTTTAATGGTTACAGAGTATTCTGTTGAATATATGTACCATACTTTATCAGTGCCCTTTCAATGGACAGTTAGGTTAATTCCTATCTTAGCTATTTCAAATGACACCACAGTGACTACCAACCTCATATATATATGTGGTCTTATATGTCTGAGAATAAAGGTATGACAAATTCCTTGAAATGGGATTGTTTGTGTGGGGGCTAAAAAAAATAATAATACTTTTCCTTCTGCTGTCTAAGTTCTAGCTGGGCTAATAATCAAATTCCCAAAGACGCATTAACAGGAGAAAATCAGATTTTAATACACGCGTCCAGGGAATTTGCGTAAGTGAGGTAAAATTGGGGGAAAGGAGAGAAGGGAGGAATGGGATCTTAGATTTCAAAAGTGAGAATGGGTGATTTATAGCTAATTGAGGAAGAGCTGAACATACATGACAGGTAAATTCTTGCTTCAATGGGACACAGGGGGTCATCTAACTACCAGGTCCCTGTCTGGCCACTTCCATTCTTAATTCAAATTAGGCTAAGGTAAATGTATTAGATTTTTTTTTTCCTGGAGCAGTTTTTTCTATTTGAATCTCTTGGGCTGGAAAGGGAGTAGGGTCAAACATTCTCCCTGAATCTTTTGTATCTTAATAACCAGCTTAAAATCAACATCCCAAAAGGCAGCTTTTGGCCCCCTTCACTTGTCTTGCTGTATATGGGCTAATGTCTCTCTAGAAGGGTTTGTGCCAACTTTTCACTCATGCTCGCAATGTAGGAAACTGCCCATTTCCCCAAAGCCATGTCAACAGAGAGTGCTATCAAATTTATATATTATTGCCAATATGGAAAGGTAGGAATGGCATCTTGGAGTAGTTTTAATTTTTAGCCTTTTCTTCTTTGGATTGATAGATACCAAATGCTTACAGAGCCAAAGGAGGGGACCAGGGCTGTCAGCCATACCTCAGCCATGCAGACAAAGCCAGTATGGGAAGACGACCAACCACAGGCAGAGAAAAGCAGAACTGAGAGACAGAAAAGGGATGGAAGGTCCGAGGCTCCAGACACCTGCTCCTCCACACTGGACTCCATTAGCAGGTGACTCCCCTCTTTGAATTGAAGCAGTCCAAGCTGGGGTTCTGTTGACCCACCTTCACACTGAGGGTGCTCAAACAGCCCCCTCCAGGTTACTACGATCTGGTTGCCAGGTGCACCTGCCAGCTGCCTGGCCAGGAACCAGAACACTTGTAAGAAGCTGCCGCAGGTACAGCACAGCCACTGTGGAAACCCTTTTGATGGTCGGTTTCCACTGAAGTAAACATACACCTGCCGTATGGACCAGCCATTCCGCTCCTAGGTGTGTACCCTGGGAAAACGACTGCATATGTCCCCAAAAAGACATAGCTTCTTTGATCATAATAAACAAACTCTGGAAATTATCCAAACGCCCAGTAACAGGAGAATGAAAAAAACAAAAACAAAAACAAAAACGAGGTGTTTCTTCTGATGAAATACCACTCAGCAATAATAAACATGAATAGACTACTGATCCAAGAGACAGCATGGAAGAATCTCACAGACATAATGTTGAGCAGGAGCCATACATAGAAGAATGTATTTCATATGTTTCTACTTTTATGAAGTTCAAAAACAGGCAACACTGTCTCCAGTGGTGAAGTTAGAATGCCTGTCACCCCTGCATGGGGTATTTTCTGGAAGGAGGCATGAGGACACTTTCTGGCTTAATGAAATGTTCCATATCTTGATTGGTGTGGTGGTTACATTGGATGTTGGCAACTGTCCAAAAAGATTCATCATGGCATAGATATTTTTTATTATGTCTCAAAAAAAAAATGCTAAAGAACGTTATCAACAACAAAACAAACCACTGTAGGAGACAGAAACAGAAAGTTTGGGGGATTGTTTCCCCAGCTGCATGTAACCCCAAATCTGTCCTGGATGGGGTGACAGCCCCTTTGGGTGGGAGGAGACATCTTCGTCCTTAGCAGTTTGCGCTTTGCTGTGGATCCAGGCTCTCCGTGGGCCTCTCCCAGCAGCAGCCTCTCTCACACGGCTTTGCTGCAGGTATATTTTCCCTCACCTTCTGGACAGCTGGGGGCCTGCAGGTGGAGCTGGGGTCCAGGCAACCTGTGGCTCTGCCTCAGAAACCAACGTGTCCATCCTGGCTGACCCTCTGAGCCCATGTGACAGGGATGACAACGGCTCCCTCGCAGGGTCATTTGGGCGAGTTCAGATACCAGGATACAGGGTCTGCCATCATCCGTCTGTACACGTGATGGCTATTTTATTGGTTAACAGGAGCTGCACTGACTGAGTTGAGTGTGAGGCCTGGGCTTGCAGGGGTGAGGGTAGGGCTGCGGAGAGGGCAGGGGGGCTTTGTGCCTCAGCAAGCTGAGTCCTGAATATTATACCCCAGGATTAAGTACAAACTCTGCAGTTTACGATTGGCTCCCACCCACTTCCAGCAACTAGAGGACAATTTGGATTTGTGTCTGAATGTCTGAAGCCTCATTCACACCTCCCCGCAAATGCCTTTAATCCATTTCCTTACCTTCTAAGGGAGCTATGCGAGGACATCAAGGAGAGCTTGGGGAAGGGAAGGCTGGTTGAGTGGAGACTTTGACCAGGATGACAGTAGCGAGGTGCTGGAAGGGTCAAAGAGAGAAGGAAGGAGGTGTAGACAGGTCCCTAAGGGGGATGAGAAAGCAGCAGAACCTAGGGTGGCTTCGGATCGTGGTTTCGCAGCTCAGCCCTAAGGCTGAAGGACCCAGAATCGCAGCTGCGAGCCCCCGTGGCTAGTCAGCGCTTGAAATGTGGCTATTGCAACAGAATAACTTCTTTTAATATTATTTAAATTTTCATTAAAGCGAAAGGTGAAAACCTGAAGATAAAAATGTTTTCCACTGAATATAACTTTATTTAATATTATTACATATTTTGTAGTATTAAAATTGCTTTAAAAAATTTCTTCATCTCTTTTTTTTTTTTAATGTGGCTACTAGAAACTTTTAAATTACACAACAGGCTGGTAACATGGTCCCATTGAACGGCACCATCCTAAGAGGTCGATACACCTGCTGGATTCAGTTCTGGCCCTTGCGGTAGGCAAGGCTGGGCTGTGCAACCTGGCGGTCGTTCTATTACGTGCATCACGCTGACCACGTTCACCTAAGCTGTGTTGTTAGACTTCGCTCGTCTAGCAGAGTCATCCGGTCTGAAATTCAAGAAAATGATAAACAGGAACCCTGGCACCCAGCTCCTCTTTGGGATGCTCTGTCCCAGGCACAGGCCCCAGTTGGGAGGGACGTGTGTGAATCACTTCTGTCATGAATTCCTGCAACTCCATCAGCCTGGGCTTATCAAAGTCCCAGCCTCCTCCTGGCCCAGCCTCTGGTTTCCAGGCGGGGCCTGCTCACCTAAGGAGCTCCACTTCAGGATTGTTGTCTGGCTGGATATCTACACAGCCATCAGTGAACAGCAACGTGCATGGCTCTGTCCCCTCACTGGACGGCAAGAGGACAGTCTATCATATCGTGCATATAATCATTCCTGCCGTGGTGTAAAACGCTGGTGGGAATTCCTTTCGGCCACCTCAGCCTGCCTCCATGATTCTCAAATATAATGTGAGTTAAAACTCCTAGGATGTTTCATAAAATGCATTTCTCATTCCTAGGAAAGAGATGGCGAAGTCAAATGGAACCATTAAGGCATGTTTCATAAAGGAACGATTTGCCAAGTGTGGGAAAGATGAAGGGACGCAGATGAAGGATGGTCCAAGAGTGGGACCTGTTGCCATCCCTAGATCTCCAGGGCCCGGCGGAGGGAACCAGGAGAGAGGAGCTGCTGCAGAGACGGGCCTGAAAGCAGCCGTGGCCTTGAGGGGAGAGCAGAGCAACAGGACACCGGGCTAGCAGACACCTGGCTCTCACTCTCCGCCTCCGGGACCCGCCTCCCAGAGCTCTCGCTGGTGCCCTCCCCTGGGCAGAGAGCAAGGAGCCCATGGACGCCGCCCATGCCGGCCATGCGGCCACGTTCCAGGCTCAGACCAGGGTGGAGAACTTTGGAAAGTGGACAGACGGAAAATATCCAATCTACGCTGTGTTCAGAACGAGAGCGATTACCAACCTGGTAACTCAATCGGATCCCCTGGTAAATTCTAGATGCCACAGCTTAATAACAGGATTGGCAAACCAGAGACGAACAAGATGAGAGTGATGAGGGCGCTGGGGAGTTCAGTCATTTTAAGGATGTTTTAATAAAAAGTGGAAATATTTAGCCTGAAGACAATAAGATTTGGGAGGAATGGCCAGTAGCAATCTAGTTTCACTGGTTGGATCCAATTTGACCTGTTTTGACAGTATTACCTGCTTTGAACTGCTCCACAAACGTAGGTCACCTCTCTTCACTTTTTCTAATTAACCAAGTATATGTAAACCTCATTAACAGTTGATTCGGTATCTCTCTCCTGAGGCTTCCCACCCACCTAGACTGGATTCTCCAAGGATCCCGGCGGGGGGGGGGGGTACCTTGACCACAAACAGAACTGGAATCTGGGTGTCCTGTGACACCACTATTTCTCACCGCCACAGACCGTGACTGCTAGAACTTAGACCCACACCATTTTGCGGATGTTCAGGCACAAAGAGAATCCCTGTGGTGGTTTACAAGCTCAGGCTCCAAGGGGATAGCCCTTTAACCCACATTCCCACCGTTAGGATGGAAATGGTCAAGCTGGCCTCAAGAGTGCTCAGGGCAGGTCTCAATCTAGCCCCGGCCACAATACAGACTAGCATTGGGTTCGGGACTTAAGGACCTGCAAATTAAATTGACAGAGGGCAGATTAGCAAGAGAAAAGACAGATTTTTTGTTCACTTATATATTGGGAGTTCACAGAAAAATGTGACTCACGGTCAGAATCTGGGGCTTATGTACCATCTTAATAGAAGATGAGAAGGGGTACTTCTGGGAGAACAAATGGCTTCTGAGAGGGGGAACATAAGGGCACTTATGGAAAAGCAAACAACTTTTAGGAAAGATGAGTAGATACTTAGAAGAATAGATAGGAATATGATAATATCCGATCATATTCTGCCTCAGTGACAACATCTGTCTGGGTGTGGTGCCAACATTTTTGTCTCTGGGAAAAGAAGATTAGAGTTGCTCCTGGGAAAAAGATTTATGGCAATCGAGTTTTGGGGGAAGGTTTTGCTTTCAGGCAGATAAGGGATTTCTGAAAATCAAAGACCTTGAGCTCAAAATACTTTGTATACTACAGTGGCATATTTTGGGAAGATACACCCTGATCCCCTTGAAGAATCGCCATCTCTGTTTCTTCTTTCCCACCCACCCAATTCCCTATGCGTGAGGTTGATTCATAGTCAAACCTTAAAAAGCAACAAATTTTGAAAAAATGCTTCTCGCCTGACAATTGAGCCTACTGTCCCTAGACCTAGCCTTTCGAGAAAGCTGCTCTCAGAGGTACCAAGGTAGCTTTCTAAGCTGCCCTAGCCATAGAATATAACTTCCAGTCCCTAAGAAGGCAGCAAGAGCAAAGGACAATCCCCAGCAAGGTGCTCCAACGGTGAGCCATCTCTCCATGGAGCTACTCAACACATCTTGACAGAACGACATGATGGGGGTCCTTATATTAGGGGGCTACAGGGACAAAAGACTTAAGAAGTAAAAGTTACAAAATGACAGATTTTCAGTTCCATACCAGGAAGAAATTTATAATGATGAAAGCTATTCCAAGAAAACTGGACCTAGTATGCTTGGGAACTGTGCATATTATAAAGGTTAAGCTAAGAAGGAGAGGTAGATTATTGAACAAATGGTGTTGAGGAAAATGGCCATTTTTGAGAGGGGAGAAAATATGATCTAACCCACAATAAACACAAATTCAGGTGTATTAAATATCTACTAAATATTTTTAAAGAATATAAAAATATTGATTAAAATATGTGATATTTAAATTTTGTTCAGAATGGAGGAGTTTCTATGGTTAAATACAATAAAAGATTTCAGAGAGAAAGCTAAAACTACATAAAATTAAAAATAGCTATCCATCATGGGTACTAGACTTATTGGCTGATCACTTCATAACTCATATAAATGTCTAATCACCATATTATACACCTGAAACTAATGTAATATTGTATATTAACTGTAACTGGAAAAAAAATTTGAAACCTATCCATCAAACCTAACAATAAAAAAAGGCAAATTATAAATTAGGAAAGAAAAACAAAAAGATGATCTGTTTAAGTCCTAAAAAGTTCTTTTAAGTTAATTTTTAAAATGTTATCACACCAATAAAAAAGAATGAGCAAAGGAAACCTAGAATCAAATCATAAAAGAACAAATATCAATGATTGCTGTAAGCACACAAAAACAGACATTTAAGGCCTCTATATCAAAAGAAACAGAACAACAGCATCTGTGATATTTTAATTACAAAGTCGACAGGTTTTTCTTTTTAATGATAAAGTAAACAAAGTGTCATTGAGAGAGGCTCTCTTAGTTAAAAAAAAAAAAAAAAAAAGGCGATGGGGAGGAGTTGGTTTTACAAGGGTGAGCTCCCGGCTCTAGAAGAAATTAGGGAGAAGCTGGCCACCAAGCCTCAGGCAGGGGGCTGTGAGAATTCCAGGCGGCCCAGGTGACCAGGTGAGATTAAGGCTGATACCTGCCAAGCTCCCTGCTGCTTCCCGAGCTTTCAGTGTTGTCACAGGGCTGACGGTCCACACAGCTGACGCAACAGCAGAGAATTTCCAGAAGAACAGGCTCTCAGGACCTTCCTTTCTACAGTTCTATGCTAATGCACTGAGTGTTGATGGGTAGAAACTAGAGCAAAGAGACTGTCCTCTAAGTCCTAGCAGAGGGGCAGGTGCGCTGACATCGTAGTAAGGACAAGCCCAGTCGTCCAAGGTAATATGATATATTACAAACCAAAAATAATATTTTAAGTGTGTCTGTGTTCTGTCTGACTAGCCCCTTCGCGAGTGATGAGTCAGCGGGAGGCAGCCCCGTGCGAGGGCGTTTGGAGGGCCCCGTCCAGCTGGAGCGGAGTGAGGCAGCTTCCTGCAGCCCTCCAGGGAAGTGGCAGCTGTTACTGCAAACCAGAAACCGGTGACCCACAGGTTCATTGTAGAAAGTATTGATCCTTAATTATTGATCTTTTCTTAAAAATAAAAGTCTCCCTCCCTTTCCCTTTCCCTCCCTCTCTCCCTCTCCCTCTCCCTCTTTGTGTCTCTGTTTCTCTGTTAGTATACACTGATCTATCACATAAACAAGTCGGTCTGTCAGGGTGAAAATCATTCAAAACGGGTCAACCCGCTCGCTCATTCCCCTCTAGGCCATCACGGAGCCATGGTGACTGCCGTAATTCATTATTATGCTCATCTCTAGTAATACTAACCTTCTCTCCTCCATCTCAAGGTCAACTTGACTCCCTGACTGCATCTAAAAATATTACCGATTTAAACGTCCTAGAAATCGGCTGCCACCTTTGCTACTGCCCCTGCAGGATCCCTTCAAGAGGAAGGGCATGCTTTTCTTTGAGCTTCATGACAATCAAAACCCTTAAGACCACTGCAGACCTCGCCCTGGTAAGTGAAGGCTCTGATTATCCCCTGTTTCTCTCTCTCACATACTCAGCCCCCAGACTCACTTGTGCTATAAAACATGTCAACCAACAGACCCCCAAGAGCCCCGTACAACAGAGCCAGTCTGCAATGCCATCTGACTTCTTGCTGCAGTCAAGACCTGGCTGAGTGAGACCTTTAAGAAGCCCTAAATACTAAAACTATTATAATGTCTCATATCTCAATCAAAAATATTAAGCAATAGAATACACTTTAAAAGATTTAAGAAAGTTTTTTTCACGTAATGTCTCTGATTTTTCTAGGTATAATTCACATATAATATATGTTAGTTTCAGGTGTACGACATGATATTCAATGTTTGTATGTGCTATGAAATGTTCACCACAATAAGTCTTGTTAATATTCATCCCCGTAAATAGTTACAATTTTTTTTTCTTGTGATTAGGACTTAAGATCTACTCTCTTTGCAATTTTCAAATATGCAATTCAGTATTCTTAACTATAGCCACCATGCTGTATATTACATTCCCAGTACTTATTTTATAATATTCATATTTTGACTCCTTTCGCCAATTTTACCTACCCTACACACTTGCCTCTGGCAACCAACAATCTGTTCTCTATCTATGAGTTTGGGTTTTGTTTTGTTTTCTTTTCTTTTGATCTATAAGTGACATCATACATTATTTGTCTTTCTCTGACTTATTTCACTTAGCATAAATGTCCCCATGCATTCCATACATGTAATTGCAAATGGCAAAATTTTCATTCTTTTTTATGGCTGAATAGTATTCCATTGTGTGTGTGTGTATGTGTGTGTGTGTGTGTGTGCGTGCACGAGCATGTGTGTATATGTGTCCATTCATCCCCTGACAGACACTTAGGTTTTGATTTTTTAAAAAAAGAACTTTAAACCATCCCATAAGCCAGTCCTATTATTAAATCTTCTGTATGTTTTTGGACTAGACTCCATTGGTTACAGTATATTTTTTTAACAAGTGCTCTTAGATTTATGCAGGTTTTTTTGCATCAATGTGAGACGATGATTTTTTTCATGCATCTTATATGGTGATTGCTATCAATATTTTGCTTGCTTTATAAAAAAAATTAAAAGCTATTCTCCTTTTCCTATTCCTTGAAAATAGTTTGGACATTGCAATGATCGATTCTTGAAAGATTTGGGAGAATTCCTCCTGAAACCACCTGGATCTGGTGCTTTTCGGAAGGGCAGCTCTCATACCATGTTTTCCACTTCCTTTATAGGATTTGGTTTATTAAGATTTTCTATCTTTTCCCTAGTCAGTTTTGGTAAGGTATGTTTTCCTAGGGCATTATCCATTTCGTCTAAGTGTTCAGATATATTTACAGAGTTGAGCTAAGCAATCTCTTGTGATTTATTAATTTTTTAATCTCTATTTGTTTTATTTTCTCTTTTATGTTTTGTGTGCGTGTGTGTGTGTGTGTGTGTGTATTTTCACATTATCTCATTAATTTTTTTCTGGATTAAGATAGCTAATAATGCATTATCTCTCTCCTTGGTTTTCTCAAAGAACCAGAACTTAGATATATTTAATTCATTTTACTGTTTGCTGATTTGTCATTCACAATTTCTCCACTGTATTATATATTTCTCCTGGGCCCACTTAATCCCTCCTGGCCTCAGTTTCCCCCATATAAAATGTGAGGACGAGACTAGCCCTCAATTTGGTCTGGGCTCCAACCTGTCTCTGCGCTTCCAGCTGTGGTCCTCTGGCCAGCCCCTGCCTGGCTCTGAGCCTCACGCCCCCTCGCTGGGTTCTGAGCATCGAGTGGGAAGATGTTAGTGGTTCAGGAGTGTGGCTCTGGAGCCAGACACTGTGCCGAAGCCCAGCTCCGCTCATCACCAGCAGCGAGATCTCGACAAGTAGCTCGCCCTATGTGTTCTCCAGGGTCCTCACTTGTAAAATGGGTCAGTAGCAGAACCATCTCAGGGGGCATGGTGAGGATTCCAGGAGATAATGCACATGAAGGCTGCAAACTATTCCTGGTAATAATCCTTGCCCTCAGAGGATGCCACGGCGCGCCCCTCGGGGTGGTGGGAATAGTGAGTGACCAGGGAGGCGTTCAAGGTGCTTCCTGCTCCGGGTGCTGGTTTCACAGGTGTGCCCAGTGTCTGGGAACACTCTAGAACACAGCACATATCTCAGTGCCCCGCTGTCTGAGGCAGCAGCGAGCTTCAGGTCTCAGATGATGGACACCCATGTCCTTGCTGAGGAGACTGAGTGAGCCATAGGACATCAATATCTGTGTGCAGTTGGGTCCCTCCCTCTGTCATCCTTCTCCTACGTGGAAGCCAATTGCTTCCAGTCTTCAAAAGAAAGGAGACATCAACCAGGTAATGGAAGGCAAGGCCTAGCACCCAGCTGAGGTGGATTCTCGTTCCTCTTGCTCCTCTTCCCACTTTTCTAAATCAATTATGTTGGTTCAGAGGGACACACCTGAGACACAAAACATCCCAAGCACAGGCATTCAGTGGTCACAGACCGGATTAGTATTGGGGTTCAGGATACCTGCAGAAGAACATTTGTGTGTCAGTTCATTCCATCTCAGGCGTCTCAAGATGAGCCTCTCCTCAGGGTGAGGACCCACCTCACAGCCTCTGAGGGGTCGACAAAGCCCCCAGCCTGTCCTCAGGGAGCAGAATATGGTCTGACGGAGCCTCCAGTACATGCAGGTGGGAGACTCGGTGCTGCCTCCGGCTGAGGGCTGCCATCTGAAAAACCACTTGAGGATATGGTACAAAGAACCCTAAGTTTTTCAGTGATGGGAAAATAGAATATATTTTTATCCACTCTAAAAGTGAATAACATAGAAAGAACATAGCTCTCTGTTCAATGTAGAACCTCATATTATCCATGCACTGTTTACAACTTGCCTAGAAAAGGGTGAGACTTGAGTCTCAGCCCCTCAAGTTTGCATCAGCTCAGAGCAGCAAAGGGGAAGATTACATGGCCATTTGAAAAATCTGACCAAGAGGACCTGAGGGTGGCACAGGAACTGATTTCTCATCAGAATAAAAGGTCAATTTTTCTCTTTTGCTTCTTTCCTGTTATCTTCTCCAACTCAGATTAGGGCCTGTGGCATATCTTTCCTGGACCCAGAATGAGATATAGTCCTTCACCCAGACAAATTCAATCCCTGAAATGACCTTGGTTGCAGAAGCAGCTGGGAAGTTTGTGGGCTCACCCTCTATTGTCTAAAGATCTCAGGGAGCCTTAGGCCCGCTGGTCCATGAACATTATCCATTGAGCTTGGGCCCCAAAAACTCATGTGTCTGGTCTCAGCAATGAAATACAAAAGCGAATAAAGCACCCCAATTCAGAGGAGGTTCGTCCAACCCTGGTGGGTCTTGGCTTGCAGAATATAAGAGTATCTGGCATGGATGCAGCATCCAAGAAAATAATCAGGGTTTTCCAGCCGAATAGCAAACACAGATTCTCACCAGCCTCAGAGTTAAAGGCCAAAGCACCAAGGCCCTGGGGAGGAATGGACGGAGCTCCCAGGAGGCTTCTGCGTAAAGGACTCTACACGTCCAGCTAGGAAAGGACCTGGACCCGGGGAAAGACCTACATGAGGACCTCTCAAGAACCTCAGAAGCTAACCAGTAAGGGGTCCGGGAGCTGACTGAGGAAGAGGCTGAAAGTAACTTGGAATGAATCAGGATATGGCTCATTTAAAGTTCCAAGGGTACCAGACGACTGGGAAATGCCCAAAAGGTGCAACTGGACAAGAAGTTGGTGAGGACCAATCAGGATCTTTCTGAATCAGTTGTGAGCTGTTCGTGGCTGGCTGCCTGCCCTACAGAGTCCCCTCCTGAGAGGTCCCATATGGCTCAGAAACCAGAAACTGGGTACCCTTCGTGGGTTGAGAACATCATCTAAGTACCTCTCAGGAGGTTTTCTTCCTTGTTTGGCAGGTCAAAAGGTCCTAGAAGGTCATTGTTTATGGCTCTGTCATGGGAAACTCGGAGTCACCTGCCAAGCCAGAAAGAGGTCTTCACGCACAACAATTGTGTGCAAATCTCAGCCGTGGTCCAGTATTTACAAGTCAGACTTTCCAAAATATTGTGAGGCCCAACCTCTCCCAATAAGCGTGTCTTCCCTGGAAGACAAGGCTGGAGCTGACATTAATAACTGCTTTTGAAGCTGAGGAATTAAAATGAGAAAAGAAGCAAAAGCAATAAGAAGTTACCGCCCGGTTTACAAAACTGTGTGAGAATTTCTCGGAATAAAGCTAGTCAGGGAAACTGGAAACAGATCCTAGGACGCGATAACTAGCAGGAGGGTCCTCGGCCACTGAGCAGGGCTCGGGACAGCCATGTGCAAACCACCCGGATGCTAGAAGCCTAGGTGAACCTGGATAGGAATGTTCTAGATTCCCTCCATTAAAATGTATTTTTCGCCAGGCCCTTGTGGAAAATCGTATTTCAGAGCTCTGGAATATTTTGTTTATACGATTGGAGACAAAGGGGAGGAAGAAATTCCCTGCAGTTTGCCAAGAATCCTTTCACTCCCTCCAAGGACTGTATCTGGATCTTCCTCAAGAGAGAAACAGGGAAAGAACGGCACCAAATATGCAGCTCCTCCTGCTCGGGTCAGAAGAGCCAGACTCTGTCCACAAAACAACCAGGGACTCCAAAAAGTTCACCTCAGAGGGCAGAGGTAGCAAAATAGCTGAACGACGTAAAAATAAAGGTGTCAGGAGTGAGGACGGACGCTTAGAAAAACGGAAGGAGAAATGGACCACCACCCAGAACCCAGCCAGGATGAAGCCGCTAAGAAGACACAGAACCCTGAAATCTCCAATAAATAACATGTAATCTACACATAGATGGGGAGGAAGTTCTAGCTCTGAAAATAGTGATGTTGGAGAAAAATCACAACATCGAAAATCCTGGAAATATAAGCACAAGTTTCTCGTGCTGTCGTTCATTATGATATTCCAAAATATTTGGGGGAATTTGAATAAAGGGGGAGATTACTGTAGAATTCACCCGCAAAGAACAAAATTAGGTCTAATTCTAAAGTGAAGACTCTTTGTGACTTCTGTTGGAAACATTTTGATTTTGTTTGTTTGTTTGTTCTGGACGACGATGTATTTAATATTTAATAAAAGTCCTAAAATGAGCTTATTATAAAATGCTCTAAAAAAAATCGAGGATCTCTAGGATGAGGTGCAAAAATCAGAAGGGAAAAGGCCCAGATTAGACACTACCCACTCTCTGAAAGTCGAAGGCTAAAACTTGTGCCTGAGCTCAGGGAAAGGTTGGGACCACAGTGGCAGTGTTCCGAGCCTGGTCCTCCAAGCAGGGCGTGCGCAGGTGGTCCACGTGGTGCAGGAAGAGACTGTTAGATCTTCCATTTCCGCTTGTCTTCCCCCTCCCAAAAGACGGATTAAGATTTTTAAAGTATTTAATATATAGATGGACACTGGGGCCCTCCCTCAGTCGCTATGTCATGCGGGCTCTATGACTAGAATCCCCTCGATCATTTGCACTGCCCGGCACTGTGGTCTGTTAAGTGGATAGACAGCGAATTGTCTAGTTTTAAATGTAAAATTGGCAAGTGACTTAAAAACATTTCTACGAAGAGAATTATTGAAGATAATTCTGACTATGAAAATCCACGTGAACAAAAAAAAAATAGCCTAACAAACACTCCTCGTCCTGTACTGTTTTTTATTTTTAAAGCAAGGCAACCCTTAATTGACCTCACAGATTGCAAGGACCTTGTCAACTTACAATCCCATGTTTATTTATTCATTTATTCATTCATTCATTCATTTTATGCCTACAGCGCCTGGTCTTCCTAGGTGGTCTCCCATCTAAGTACTAACCAGGCCCTACCCTGCTTAGCTTCCAAGATCAGACAGGATTGGGCTTGTTCAGGGTGGCATGGCTGTGGACTGTTCTGTTCTATTTCACAGACACAAACTCTGGGTGGCTACTGAGCACTGGAAATGTTTCTTAGTGTGTGACTCAGGAACTGAAGTTTACATTTTATTTAATTTTAATTCATTTAACTTTGCATTTAAAACTGATACTCTATTCCATTCCTGGAAAACGCCTAAGTATATTTAGCATGACTGGAGAATGTGGATCTATTCTGGCAACTATAAAATTTCTGAAATTTAAATACTGATCAAGAATTTCCGATAATTTTTAGCAATGGGATCGAGCACCTATAAATGGAAAACAGAGGACTTCAAAGACTGGGTACGAAAAAGAAGAATATAAAACATCACATTAGTCATTTTTAAGTTATATGTCGAAATGTCAATATTTTTAATGCGTGTGGGTTAAAATATATATTACTAACATTAATTTCACCTTTTAAAAACTTTTCCAATGTGGCTACAAGAAAAGTTAAAATTCCGTGAGTGACTCATATGAAATTTCTCCTGACAGCACTGATAGAAATGATTTGCTTTCCTAAACCAGATCGCCCACCTTCGACGGCCCTCGAAGGTCTTAGAAAATGTTAGTATTGTCCGTCTACCTCCCTCCAGGTTCTTTGTTTCATAGCCAAGTTCACCGGATAAAGAAAAGACATGCCCAACACGGGCGCAGACACCGCTGGGGTCATTTTCTCTGTGCCAGACGTGGGGCTGCCAATACCATCATTTCCATTGGCAAAGCTCTTGCAACTTTAAAAGAAAAAATGTAATTACTCTCGCACCACCCTGCGCCCCTTCCTGCCTCACGGAGCTATTAGGAAGCTAAAGCGAGAAACTCTATGCGAAAAGGCTGTGACTTCTCTGCACAAGGGCTGCTTGAAATAACAGCCGAGTCAGCACCTCTCCACATTTCTCTCCTCTAATCTTCACAACACTCATTGGATCGACGATATCTCATCTCAGAGAAGAGGAGACTGGCACAAAGAGGCTAAGTCACTTGCATAAAGTCATGTCGCTGGTATATAGTAGAGCTGGTGTCTAGGTGTCTTCTCTAAACTACCAGGGAGAGATGGACAAGGGACCTCGCCATCAAATGAGAAACTGAAGCTGCAGGTCTCTCTGCTCCTCTGATCCGCAGGCTGCCCTTTCGGCCCTTGGAGAGAGAAAAACTTCCTGAAGGTACTCATTTTCTTTCCAGAGTTTTCTGGTAGGAGGGCTGGTTCTTGAGAAATGGAACCTCATCCTTGAGCTGGCTCTGTGCATTCAGGGATACATCCAGGTGGCGTCAGTGTGGCCAATACTCACTACCGCTTTGTCCAAAGCAACAGTTGATGCTCCGAGGCTGCTTGCACATCTGGCCGTGAGGCTACCCTCCTTCCCGCTGCCCACGGTCCTCCAGCTTTGTCCTACCACCTCCGGCCTCGAATGCCCGTTTCCTCCCTCCCCAGCCATTACCAGTGGCAGGCCTGGCGTGCGTGGTGGAGAAGGACGCTTCCAGCCCTCCGTGGCTGCACACAGGGCCCGCCCCAAGCTGTGGATTCCAGGCCCAGCCTTCTCTTCTGAAAGGTGGTAGTTTGACTTGGAATGAGATGCTCCTGCACCTGCCAAGTTCAACACACAGTGGAGACAAACACGGCTCTGTCCCCGAGAGGCCCTGCCTAAGGCAAGGCACAGACAGGGCAGCTCATCGGAGAACAAGGCGAGGCAGGGACCAGGCCGGGGCAGCCGGGTGGAGGGCCTGCGGGCCTGCAAACCCAGGCTCTGTGGGAGGAGGCGCGGGTCAAGTTTCCACTGCTGCCTGCCTCTTTTTTCCAGCTAGATGCTTTCCCTTTTGCCTTAAAATCACCCCATAAGGTTTGATTGATGTCTCTTCTTGTTGTTGTAACTGGCGCTCCTCAGGGAGTGTGTTCGGCATTTCCAAAAGCTGGCACAGCCTCAGAGAGAAGCAAACTCCCCCAGCGCGGCTCCCCTAACCAAGCTCCCGGCCAGCCCCTGGGCCTCCCCACGACCTGGCCTTCTACCTTTTCTCTGCCACCATTTCACTCAGGTGTGGAAATCACCACCTTCAAGAGATTCACTCCAAACCGGTGACGTCCCTGGAATATAGAAGAAGCCTCACTAGGATGCCCAGCAACTTAGAATGTGTGACCTGGGGAGGAGGAGGTGAGAACAGACAAAACGCTTCCTGCCCAGCCCCAACCCTGCCCCCCAGTATAATCAAGGCTTCGGCCTCCTTGACGTCCTGTTTAAAATTAGTCTCCAAACTAGCTGATTTGAGTTTTAGGTGCTGCCTTCCAACAGAAATGAATAAAAGACCCCACCCCAGGTAATTGCCCACCTGGATAGCAGACGCCTTCCTAACAGAAAGGGTCCGTAAGGCCCATTTCTAGATTGGGCTAAAGCTGATCTGAGGCACTGCATTACTTTATAGCAACGGTTGAATTTCACCAATTATTACAAAGTTACTAGCCATATCAGTTCTGACACTTCTAATAGCAATGTAATGGTTGTTTATTAGACTTTCCACAATTATGACTGTTTAGCATATCAAAAGGCTGGGAAAATACCTCCCAGATAACCTTGGGAAGAGAAGACAGGTGACTTTGCTGGGCTTAACGCAGATCTCAGGATGGCAGCAAATTCAAAGGAAGGTGAAAGTCGACCTTCAAATAAACAAAGCAAGGATTGGAAAAAGTGCTGGGGTACTAGAAGTAGGGATGAGCCCATTGTACAATTTTCAACAACTTCCTCTTCTAAGTAATTGAAAATACTCTATCATATGTTTTGCACTTTAACTCAGCATTATATCATTCCCATTGTGGTGACAAATGAACTCTCATGTGCACATATTACTTACAAGATTATGAATGCAAAACCTTGTGTCCCATGCTCTCTGGACAAGTTAGGTGATTTTAATCCCTAATATTCACCAGCCTTGATTTTCACCTGTGCTGTCTTTAGAATATAACAGAGGTGAATAAAAATGGGATCTCAATGTGCTACTGGTAATATCTGCATTGAGGTTTTACTGTGTGTCAGGCATTTTATATACATATTCATTCAATCCTTAGAACAGCTCTTGGATTTTGCCGAAAGTGGCAAAAGCCAAGAATTAACCAATGGATTGCAAATTTCAGATCCCACGACTTACTTGCTATGCCACACTTTCCTATTTTGATAGTCAACTAATCTATTGACTGTTGATTTAAAGTGATAGCGCTCTGATTTAGTTTTCTGATTTGGTGGGATCAGATATTGTTGGGGCTCCCTCAGGTCCCCCTCAGATCCTGTGTTCCCCTCCCCCGGCTTCTATTGCTTCTGTAACAAATTGCCACAAACTTTGTGGTTTAAAACAACATACATTTATTATCTTATAGTTCCGGAAGTCAGAAGTACAAAAGAGGTCTCATGCGGCTAAAATCAAGGTGTCACAGAGCTATCATCCTTATGGAGACTCTAGGGAAGAACCCATTCCTGGTTTTCTAGTTTCTAGAGGCCGCCTGCATTCCCTGGTTTGCGGCTCCCTCCATCTGCAAAGCCAGCAATCACCTCATTCCGAGCGCCGCCTCTGTCATCCTATCTCCTCCGACTCTCCTGGCTCCCTCTTTTACTTATAAAAATCCTTGCGAGTACATTGAGTCTAATATCTGAATACTAGGAGTTATAGAAAGAACACACACACACAAAAAAGGAAGAAATTTTCAAAGAAACAAAGAAATTATCAAAAATTGTTAAATGAGCCAACAACGTGAAAGGGCTATGTACAGCCATTTAAAATGAGTGAAAAAAGAGCCGCTTGCAAAGTGTATCATTGTAAAATTTCAGAATCTCAAGAATAAAGAGTCCAAAGCTTCTAGAGAGAATACAAACTGGTACATACAAAGATCACATTGAAATTTAGTAGACATGGATGGTCCACGCCTTCAAACTCGAGAGGAGTAATTATTCTAAACCTGGAATTCTATGCCACGCAAACTATCTATTGATCATATGTGAGAATAAGATATATTTTCATGCATGCAGGGAACCTAAAAACTTATCTCCTCTGCCTTTTCTTAGACAGCTACTGCAGATGTGTTCCAGAAAAATGAAGGAGAAAATGAAGAGAAAAGAAAATATGGAACCCAAGGAAGGGAAAACCCAAAAGCTATGCCGTAGATTCAAAGAGTGACCATCTTAGAATTTGTTATATACTTTCAACTCTCTAAAGAATCACGTGAATAAATTGATAGATCTCATGAACCATTCGAGGAAAAATTTAAAGATAGGTACGCAGTTTATCAAATTAAAAGGGGGACAATTATCAACTCCAGGTAAAAACATAAAAAAGAAAATATAATTGTCGTCCCCTCCTGTCCTCTGCAATAAATAGCATTTGTACAAAACTTACAGTGTAAACTTTGACTATCAGATAAACAAAATTTTTATAAACATATATACTGAGTAGGGAAAGAGATGGTGTCATAGACTGAAATGTGTCCGTAATTCACGTGTTGAAATCTTAATCTTCAGTACCTCAGAACGGAACTGTACTTGGTGATAGAAATTTTAAGGAGGCAATTTAGGTGAAGTGCAAGTGTTAGGATAGGCCCCAATCCAATATGATTGGTGTCTTTACAAGAAGATATTAAGAGACAGACATGCGCTGGGACAACGCCATGTAGACCAGAAGGAGGCTGCCATCCACAGGCCAAGGAGAGGAGCCTCAGAAGAAGCCACACTTACCATCCCTCTCGTCTCCAGCTGCTAGCCTCTAGAGCTGTGAGGAAATACTTTCCTGATATTTAAGCCACCCGGTCTGCGGCAGCCTAATGGAAGCCTAATCAGACACATACAGTCAGGAAAGACGGAAGATGCATAAACCGTCATGAATTATCAGAGGAAGTCACCATGCGAAATGTTCAAAATTGGCAAATCGAAAAATATAAAAAAATTAAGCATGCTGTTTAGAGAATATGAATATACCTTTAATTTTTAAAAGCTAAGGGAATTTAAAGCATCCTCTCTGGAGAGTGGCATGGGGGCCCACAATCTACAACTTTGAATCCTTGAAGCCAGTCATAGTCCAGAATTCAGATATTTCCTGATTTTTCTAAAGGTAATATCACGCACACGCTGCATCATACTTACTGCCATCAGGTTTTGGGGCAGCAATCAGTAATTAACACCGTGTTTTTGCAGTGAGACTTTAAGCTAAGGTTAGGTTGTGCCACCAGAATGAGCTTTGGGGCCAACAGTGCCCCCCCAGAAATCAGTTTTCAAAGCTTTTTTTGGTTTCAAAAAAATGCAGACCAGTAATTGTAGACTCGCACTTGATTTTTTTTTTTTAACCATATATAGTACTTACTTGGATAAAAATCAATATCTTTTTTTAAAAGACCACTCTGGTAGAAGGGTACGGGTGGGGTGGGGGTGGGGGTGGGGGGAGAAGGGCACCCGGGGTGGGGGGGAGACTGGAGTTAGAGATGACGAAAGGCTAACGCAATAACGAAGTGACCAGATTTAAGGGTCTGAAGTACCACAGCAATGATGGGTAGAGAGAGAAAGAGATAGATTTGAAAGATACTGTCCAAAAAAGAAATCAAATGGGAGAGGTAAGGGGGAAGGCACAATCGAGGACAAAGCTCAGGTTCTTGTTTTGGGAAACTGAGTGGGTTGGAGGCACCATTAATTGAAGGCAGAAGGTGGAAGGAAAGGATGCTTGGAGGACAAAGGGACAGGCGAGGCTCAGGCCCCTGCGATGTTCCTTAGGAGATGTTTAGAAGGCATTTGAAAACATTTGAGTGAATATCAATTTGACATACCCGATGGCAGGGTTCTTAGGGGGGAGGGCAGGGAGGACAAAGCAGGGACCCTATTTAAGCACCCAGCTCTCCTCTCTGCTTCGCTTTGCAAAAAAAAAAAAAAAAAAAAAAAAAAAAAACCAAGGGAAGAAAATGGCCAAGCCCTGAAGCCAGCTCACTAAGTTCTCATCCCCCAAACCCCGGAGGCAGCTAAGGTGACTGTAGATGCCCCTGGACGTCCTCTGTGAGGAAAGGAAATCGCTTCCCAGAAAAGCCAATTCTAGATTGAGTTAACAGCTAATGTGATCATTGGCAACTCCCTTTGATAAGAGAAGTTGAAAATAATTCACTTTCTACTATCTCCACATATCAAAACTGGAGAAATTGTCAGAAAGAAACTACTCCTCAAAAAAGTGTCCGTTTTAAATTGTTTTGGGGTTGAATTATTTCAAAATCAAACTTCATATGCTGATTAGGACATCCTAGAGAATAAGAAAGAAAATATCTTCATTCTTTTAAAGACACTGACAGTGCTGGTACTGGAACTTGTCCATAGTATTCAAAAAAAAAAAAAATTCAATATTTATAAATATACACGAAATGTCTAAAAACAATAGCAATAGAATCTAAGGGTGCTTTAAAAGTTAATTCAAGTGGGATTTATTCCAGGAAGGTAAGCACAGTTAAAAATTAGGAACCCTCTATGGGCATGCCACCCTGAACAAGCCCAATCCGATCTGATCTGGGAAGCTAAGCAGGGTCGGGCCTGGTTAGTACTTGGATGGGAGACCACCTAGGAAGACCAGGTGCTGTAGGCGTAAAAAAAATAAAAATAAAAAATAAAAGATTGTAAGTTGACAAGGTCCTTGCAATGCGTGAGGTTGACCAAGGGTTGCCAGGCTTAAAAAAAAAACAAATTAGGAACCCTAATACTTTAATTCCTCATATTAACATATCAATGGGGATGATGATCATGAGGGATTTCCAAAAAGCATAACATCCTAATTTTTCAGAAATTCAATAAAATCAACAACATACACACACAACCAATACCTTTGTTCCTGCTTAATGGTGAAATGTAAGCATTCTGATTAAAATCCCCAATAGTATTAACATGCTAAACAATAAAATAAAAAGTAAAATAAATTGTATCAATAATCTAAATGAGAAGGCAAGTTTCCCATTGCTGGCATATATTATCATTGCATCCTGTGTAAAAATAGCCAGAATATTCAAAAAGAAGAGTAATTGGGAGGTTCATTCTATCTTATTAAATGTGCTATAAATCTAGTTACTAAAACAATGGTGAATGAATAGACTCATCAATGGAACAAAACAGACTATTCTGTATTTAAAGGGTGAAATTTCAAACCAGTGAGGCACTGAGGAAAATAAACGTACATAACTGCCATTCTTCTTATATAAAAAACAACCTTTTTCCTAAGTCTGCTTTCTAATAAGTCTCTTTTGACTTGAATCCTCAACTCAGGTTCTGCCACCGGAGAACTCAATCTAACCTGCATTACCTCATCTAGTTCTCAAATGTGAACCTAGAAGGTAGATTTTATTCTATCTTACAAATAAAGAAAACGGAAGTTTAGAAAGTTTAAAAAAAAAAATGTGCCTAAGTGGCAGATCTGGGAGTAAAAGCCAGGTCGAGGAGGTTCCCAAGTTCATGTCCTCAGCCACTTGAGACTCCTATTACCATCTTAGCTTCTTATTGTCATCCAAACATAGAGACCAGGTACAGCCCTTCTGAAGGATAGCCCATGGGTCACATTTGTAGTGCTGGCATGTCCTGGGCAAAGGCAGGTCTTTGCTTAACTAATGCCTCAAGAGTCCCAAGATAAGTTCACATAAAAATACCCAAAACACACACAAGTTCTGCCACCATATAACATGCTACCACCATATCAGATTGTTAAAAAACAAAACAAAACAAAACAAAAAAAAACCCACCAGTTTTAAAATTCTATCTCTGGCCACACATTCTGCACTAGAGAATGTTAGATATGTTATGCAACAGAAAATAATTCTAATTGCCCTCTCTGCCTACCCAGTCATCCCATGAGTTGCCATTAAGCAAATGAGACAAGCCCAGAGTTCTCAGCTCCACCCAACAAACTTAATAGATTAATCACCTTCCATGAAGTCTTTAAAGATTACACCCCCAAGCTCTCTCGTCTGTACACACCCCTAACAATGTACATGTCACAGTGGTTTCTAAGGGTCTTTTGCTTCATGTACTATGGATTCTCTGAAAAAAAGAGGAACTCATATTTATATTCCTAAAACCTGTGAAGGCTCCTGGCCCTTGATGGGTATTTCATGTTTGTTGAATGAATGAATGAATGAATGAATGAGTGAGTGATGAATGAATGACAAATGGATAAAAGCATTACTCTTCAGACCACAACAGAACTGAAGCTAAATGCCAGAGAGGACACTCATGGGTTGACTGTGGCTATGGTTACTTGCTGAAGGTACCTTTTCATTCATAGTGAAGGCTGGACTCCTTCATGTTACATATCTCTAGTATCACAATACACTGTTACACAGATATATTTTTACGTGTCTGTTTTTCACACATTAACCTTTGTATCCTTCTCAGAAGAAACTAAATCTTTGTGTACATTTGTATCTCTAGCAGCTGGAGCAAAACTAGAGCAAAGCAGGAACTCAATTCTTGCTACTTTAGTGCATGAATTAATGAGCGATTGAGTTTTTTTCCCTAATCTATCAAAAGTCCAAATGCGAGACCCAGGATGACAGTCTTCTGATATAGAAACAATCATTTTGTGCGGTGGACTTGGTCTGAAGTCCCCTCTCATCTCCCCTCTGGAGAGGATCATGGTTAGACTGAGACGTGAGACAGCCATAGGGGATCTGGCCCAGGTACTATATTCTAAACATACCTCATGTCCCATGGGTCACTAAGGGCTGTGACCAACAAAGGAAATATTGTTGTGCTGAGAGGAAAAACAAATTTAAAAAAAAACAAAGCTTATGATGCCGCTTAGTTGCAAAACAAGAATACTTCTTTCTTAAACAGGAAGGCAGAGTACTGGGCATGACCCAGGCTGCAGACACTATATCAGAGTGACCATCTGGAGAAAGAGATTTCCATTCCAAGTTCTGCTGTCAAAGGAGACCAGAATTTCAACCAGAAACTGCAATAGAATTATTATTGAGCTTTTTGGAGAAAGTTCACATTATAATTATACTAAGTATTACTGTTACTTAATCTTCAGGGGTCTAAAATTATCCTAGGCCATTATTAGTCCTTTGAGAAACATAGGTCTTCCTTTGCTAGTAATAACCTAAGACATTTGTGGAATTAAGCTGTAGTTGTATTCGATTCATATTTTATCTGCATAAAATTCCCTAAGAAATTCATTAACCAGAATTTTTCATTATAGCAAAAGAACTTTTATGTTTAAAAATATAAATTCAGATAAAGCCTACCCTTAGACCTTTCTCTATAACCTAGGAAGCAAGTGGCAGCTTAAGATAGTCTCTAAATATTTTTGTCTAGAACAAATTTAAAGCCTTTCTATCAATTCCCTTAGAGCAGATCTAAAACCCCAAACTACCTAAGTCCTCTCACTTTGTGGTGGGGATTGAAATGTGTCTATGCCCAAATCAATGTAAGCATGACCTGAGACATAAAATTATTCTTCGTGTGTATAAACACACACACACACACACACACACACACACACACACACACACACTTTTTCTAGCATTTTAGCAATATTATCACTTTGATCTAAATTTGTTTCTTCTCACATCAGCTAGTACTAGATTCTTTAACCTTCTTTTATAGATAGTTTGCAATTCACTAATCAACTTAAGTCTCCTAAAACCTGTAACTATAAAACCCAGCACTGAAGAATATGTCAAACCATTCACTGTAGACACAGATGTAAAGAGAGAGTCAAGATCACTGGACATTTACTTAATCTGGACTTTTAATCAATGTTTTGGACATGTGCAAAATATTTACTCAGACCATTCATAGACACCAAGCATCTTCTTCTACCTCTATGCCCCAGTACGAAAGTGTCATCATAAATGAAATCCTTGCCTTAATTTCTTGTCTAATATAAGCACTGTTTTTTTCTTTTTTATTAGTACTTTCATTGAATACAAACTCTGGATCTATCCTTGCATCTCAAAATATAAAAATGAGCAAGACACAGTCCTTGCTCTCCAAAAAAAAAAAAAAAAAAAAAAAAAAAAATGTCAAAAAGGGGACACAGACATGCAAAATAAAAAGCTGCACTATGAACGAGACAATAAATACCATTATTATTTGCCACACACTGGTCATGGAGCTAAAAATGCCTCCTGCAGCTTTTTGCTAAAATCCCATGATGTAGACCTTCTGATTTTCATTCCCATTTTGCAGATGAGGGACTGAGGCTTGGAGAGACCAGTCCACATACTCAGAGTCCTAAAACTAGGTAATGGGAAGAGTGTATTAAACAAGGAAGAAAGAGGCAGCTTGGCCTAGATGAGGCAGGAAAGATTTCAAGGAGCAGGAAATCTCCAGGTCGAGCCTTGAAGAATGAGTTAAGGGGCCCCTGAGTCAATAAAATAGACCATATTGTAGGAGGTCAAATGTCTAAAAAGGCTTTAAGAGCTAATAACTTGAACTTCTTTTTGGTGTTTGTTTCCCTGTTTAGCCAAAATGAAATCAAACAGTATATACCTGGAAAACCTTTTATCATTCATCCCTCCTCCCAGCTTGATCTTTCTCTCTTCCTAAAATGTTACAATTATCCATTTGTTCTTGTGGGTGAAGGTATTTTGTCTGCTCTGGCAGTTCCTTTTTAAATATACAGATGAGACACTTGTTAGTTATTATCCACTAACATTCTAGCATGAATCAACGTCTCAGCTCAATGCTAGCCCTGGAGTTGATTGTTAGTTACTGCTTAGGTGACCTTGGGCAATTTTCTGAACTGTATGTAAAATGGAGATGATAATAGTATCTACCTCATAAGATTGTTGCAAGGATAAAAGATAATATGAGCAAAGCACTTAGTACAGCAGGCACTCAAAAAATGTTAGCTAATTTTATCATTAACAAGACCTTGAGGAAAGGATTAGAAGGGAAGTGTCTGGATGAGAGGAAGGCTAGGGAGGATAGATTTGGGGGAGACCATCACTGTCAATCTGGAGCTGAGACTAGACACAAAGATGTAGGGGACAAGAAGGTAGCGATTGTTCGAGGGGAGACAGGAGGGTCCCATCTATGCTCTAGTACTGGTTAGGTCTCACATGGTTACATATTGATTTCCCCACAAACCTTATCAGTCTAGTTCATCACTGTATCCCCAGCACCCAGTACCTCCTACATGCTTAGTGTTTGTTGAATGAATGAGGGATTAACTTTTGTGTTAATACACATAATATGCATAGAACAAAGGCAGAAGGAACACACTCTAAAATGTTCATTGTAGTTACATAGGGTTCACAAGATTACAGATGACTGTTTTGTCCTACTTGTCTCCGTTTTTCAGATTTTCTGCACCAGTCTTTAGTCTTATAATTTGGAGGTGAATGGGGTGCAGGGTGCAAGGGGCAGGGGTGGGGGGTTCAGGCCATTCTTGATTTTCCAGACTATCCATAGTTAGATTTTCTCATTTCTCCCTCATAAAAGAGGGAATTTTATGAAACAGAGCTCCTCAAATTCTAATGTGCTTATGAATCATCTAGAAATCTGGCTGAAATGCAGGTTCACATTCAGCAGGTCCGGAGCAGGGCCTGAGAGCCTGCATTTTAACAAGCTCTCAGCTGATGCTTGTGGACCACACTGTGAAAAGCCAGGTGTAATGTAAAATAAACCCAGCCCAAATATACAAAGAAAACAAAGGCAGGAAGAAATATGCCAATGGGCAGATAGCATGCCATCCAACGTGACTTCAGGACATCTCTCTCTTAGATGGCGCATTCTTTGGGAGTCTATTTTTGCTCACTTGGTCTGTTTGGAGTCTGTATTGCTCAAAAGAAGGGATTAGAGTCTATTGAAGCCCTGGGGATACTCGTATTTTCTCAACAAAAGGAAGGGCTGTGGTGGGCCTGGCTCATTTTTTTTTTTTTTTTTTTTTTGCTGTCTTCCATTAAACACCAACCACCACTGTTGCTGTCAGTCGAGTTCTCTTCAGATTAATGCCTCCTAAATTAATTTTGTGTTCAATAAACCTCCTTAAATATGTTTGTTCCGCAGACCAAATTGGACCCTTCGATTTAACTAACGGTGGAAACGCAGCCACGCGACGCTCGTCCCCATTCGCACACTGTTGTCCCTGCTCTTTCATTAGTCACTGTCACCGGCGGTGCTCACTGGTCCCTGCTAAGCTCCTCCAGATAATCAAGTGTTGCTCCTATTGAAATATAATCCTCCCGGAGCACAGAGGGGCACTTTCTAAATTGGCTGGAGCGGATTACAATGCACTGGAGAAGAAAATAAGGAAAAGTGGAAACAATCCTTAATGTAAGATTTTCTGACAACAGCGAACCTCCACCTTTTGTTTAATCCTCAGTTTCTCACAGACATTTTAACACGCTCCACCCGCCTCGTTCCACTCCATTCCCATGTCTTTTCCAATCCTGTTACTCCTAATATTACAGATGTTTGAGTCCGTCCCCCAACTCCTTGTCTGTAAGATGAGGAATCCGGAGCTCTGGGAGGCTGGACAAAGCCCCCCCGGGACACCAGAGCTTCCTCCCTTTGCGACCTCCAGCTGTCTTGCTTTGTTTAATTGCTCGAGATCATGGACTTGGGAGCGAACCAATCAGGTTCACTGTTGTTCTAACATCTGGATATTCCTGGTCAACAGCTTTAAAAGTCAAATGGTGCTTTAATAATAATAACGATAAAAATAGCAGCCATTGATTTTACAATATAGAAATTTTTGAACATACCCCCAAGTAGAAAGAACTACGGTATGATGAGTCTCCCTGCACCTGTCATCTAGTTTTGATAATTACCAACATTCGGCCATTCTTGTTTATTCCCTCATTTCACCATTTACTTATTTTTATTTAAGAAATCATTTTGTATACTTTGGGTTATTTTTTTCCCAGGCTTTCCCTCTATGCATCTGCCGTCCTCTCCAGATTTATTAATTTTAGATATCACCTGTTGACTTCATATTAAGGCAAATCAAGACATAGCTCTCTCTCCCAGCCCAGCATCTTATCCTATCTGTTTCAGTTTCTCCAAGGAATAAATTCTAGGTCTCCTGCAGAAATGGAATGAGAATCTAATCTCTAACTGCTGCTTACATATACTTCCAAATAACTACCCTCTCCAGTGCCCAATGTCACCAGCATGTTCAGGCTCCTTTCCTGTATTCCGAATGACAAAAACAAACACACAAAGAATGTGTGTGTGTCCACACCCCTACACACACACACACACCATCCCAGGATTGATGGAGCAGAAAAAAGGCTCACTTCCCAAATCTCCACAGTGACCATCACTGTAATGGAGCACTCCACTACCCTGAGGAAGAACCAAGGGGTCAAAAGTCCTGGTCGTCCTCCTAGAATTCAGAGTTTTCATTCCACGTTAGAATTTTATTGTGTTTTATTAACAAACCAAAAACTATCTGCATATCTATAAAAATTATTGTTTGGTCCAGCAATCTCACTTCTAGGAATCTATCCCAAAGATATATTGGCAAAAATAAGAAAAGTTATATGACTATTGCTGCAGTATTATATATATAATAGCAGAAAACTGGAAAACAATTAAATGCCCATCAATAGAAAAACAATTGAAATATGGTGTATCCACAGCGTGAAGTGTTACACACCTCTCAAAAGAGGTACAGTATAAGGAAGTAGTTGCCACGATAAATAGTTAAGTAAAAATTTCAATGTGGTAAAGTTTGTATAGTTCCTAAAAAGTGGTGGATATAAAGATATGCATATATATGCAAATGTATATTTTAAAATGAAAGGATGAACCACGCAATTTTTTAAATGGTTACTTACTTACAGAGGCAAATAGAAGGGATAAAATCCAGCCTTCTCTGAATATACCTCATTTTCAGGTTTTGACTCAAAACAAATAATTTACATAAATAATTTACATAATTACAAAGTGAAATTAAATTTGAAAAAACACAATCCCTAAAATCAAAAGCAAAATTAAACAAATGAATATAGATGTATACCCTTTGGCAGAATCCTAAGAGCAAATAGTCTAGGTGATTCTAAAGTAATTACTTCCCTAGTAGGATATACCTTAAAGACAGAAAGAGCTTGCAAACTCATACATTTTTTTTTCAGTAATAATTTTTGATGGGAGTATTGGTATTATTATCCAACAGACTCTGAGTGTGTGTATTGTAAAAAAAAAGTGGGGAGGGGGTTACTTGTGATGGTGCCATTGAGAACCAGGTTGTTCAGTGCAGGGGAAAGCTGACGCACACGTCAGGTAGTGAGGTTTGCCCTGTTATCCTAAATTTGAATTGATGGTATCGATATAAACTAATAAGATACTTTTCTTTTTTATTTTTCCTTAACTTTTTTATTTTTGAAATAATTATAGAGTCACGGGAAGTTGCAAAGATAGAGATGTCCTATGACCCCTTCACCCAGTTTCCACTAATGGCTACTTGCTACATAACTACAGTGCAGTATCCAAACCAGGGAACTGAGGTTGGTACAATGTGTATATATAGTTCTGTGTTGTTTTGTCACATGTATGAAATTTTGTAGCCACCACTACAATCAAGGAACAGAATTATTCTATCCCACAAAGACCTCCCTTCCCTCCTGCTCGCCCTTCATAATCATACTCACCTCCTCCCACTCATCATCTCTAACCTCTGACAACGACTAATCTGTTTTCCACATCTATAATTTTGTCATTTCAAGAATGTTTTATAAATGGAATCGTACAGTGTATAGTTGGCTTTTTTCATTCAGCATAATGCCCTTCAGATCCATCCAAGTTGTGTGTGTCAATCAATATAGTCTGTTCCTTTTTATGGATGGGTAGTATTGCATGGAATGGATGTACCCTAGTTTGTTTAGCCATTTACCCACTGAAAGATATTTTGGTTGTTTTCTGTTCAGGGCTATTACAGATAAAACTGCTACAAACATTTATGTTCTGGTTTTTCTACAGACATAAGTTTCATTTCTCTGGGGTAAATGCCTAGCCGTATGATTGCTTTAAGTGTATGTTTCATTTTTAAGGAACAGCCAAACCATTTTACATTCCCACCAGCAATTTGCGAGGATCAGTTTCTCTGCATCCTTGCCAGTATTTGGTGTAGTGACTTTTTAAAACATTTTTAGCTGCTCAAATAGCTCTATACTCATTTCTTATCATTGTCTTAATTTGTGTTTCCCTAATGGCTAGTGATATTGAACATCTTTTCATGTGCTTATTTGCCATCTGGACGTACTTTTCAGTGAACTATCACAAGAAAACCATGCCTTTTGCCCATTTTCTAATTGGACTGTTTGAGATTTATTAAGTCTTGAGAGTTTTTTATACATCCTAGATATGTGTTCTTTGTCATATATGTTGTTTGCAAGTATTTTCTCCAAGTATGTAGCTTGTCTTTTCATCCTCTTAACAGGCTCTCTCGCTGAGTAAAAGTTTAAATTTTGGTGAAGTCCAATTTTTTTTTATTTTTTTCCTTTATAGATCATACTTTAGAGCTCTTGACAACGCTATAGGTCCATAGTACTTTTTCCCATGTTTCCCCCTACAATTTTTATAGTTTTATGTTTTACATTTAAAACTATGACTCATTGTAGGTTAATTTTTGTATAAGGTATAAAGTTTAGGCTAAAATTTGTTCTGCCTGTGGACACCGAATTGCTCTGGTGCCATTTGTTAAAAAGATGATCCTTTCTCCACTGAATTACCTTTGCAACTTTGTCAAAAATCAGTGTGGTTTATTTCTGGATTTTCTATTCTGTTCTATTGATCTGTGTGCCTATAAACCTCTGCCAATGACACTTGCCTTAATTATTTTAGCCATGTAGCAAGTTTTAAAATCAGATGGACTGATCCCTCTCACTTTAGAAAAAAAAATGTTTTAGCTACTGTTGTTCCTTTGACTTTTCATATAAATTTGAGAATAAGCTTGCCTATTTCTACCAAAAAAACAAACAAACAGATATTGCTGGGATGATATTGACCTATAGATTAATTGGAGAGAAATGACATCTTTCCTGTGTTCAGTTTTTCAATCCATGAACATGATATGTCTTTTCACTTATTTAGATCTTCCATTTCTTTCATTAGCACTTTGCAGTTTTCGACACACAAGTCTTGGATGAGTTTTGTTAAGATTTATACCTAAATATTTTCCTTTTCAAACTAATCGTAAACAGTATGTTGACTGTCTCAGCTTCCACGCTTTCAATGCTTGTACATAGAAACACGATTCACTATTAAATTATACAATTCACCTCATCTGGAGCTAGAAACACAAGACGTTCACTTTTAAAGTAGATGCAAGTATTTTCTATTTTTTCTTGGAACACTCGAAGAAGGGTTTCCGAGCATAATCCTCAACCGCTATTTCAGTTGGTAATCCACAAAGACTCCGACTCACCGCTGCTGGCATCTCTTCAGAGGCTTTCGGAAGTTCAGCGTTGCTCTCAGATTGTCCTTGACGCAAAGGGAACGCTCATGCCAGAGGCACCTGAGAGAGGGAGGCACCTGGTGAACAAGCGTTGGGGCGCGCTGTTCTTCAGGTGTCCTGAACTCCCTTCATCCAAGCCATGGCCACCGAACTACTGCATTTGGAATTTTACCCTGGATCCTAGAAAGATGGTCTGTGAGCTTCTAATGCAAACCCTGGTCCCCCCATTCTAAACTCTTCCGATGAGTTAGTTTTACTCTCTTAATTGCTCCCATCTCACATGTCTGTTGGTGCCCAGAGAACTGATTTACAAAGGGTGGAAAGAGGACCAGGAAAATCAAAGTCCATTTCATTGGGTCTGGGCCTTGACTGCCTTACCTGGTTGATGTCACCTTTATTCTGATGACTGGCAGGGACTGGCTCCCCCATAGGAAGAAGAAAAGTACACTGGTGCCTCGGGCAATGGGCACTGGTCTAGTGTGTTCCACGCCTGCATCACAGAATGATGAAAAAGTCACAAAGAATTCCTGAGGGTGAAGGAGGGGACCCCACTCATACCACTCAGACTGAGAGGCCCTGCCACCCTCTTGGGCCTCTAGATCCCTGGAACTCCTCCTTTGGGTCTTTTTATTTGCCAGCCCTGTCCTCGGACGCCTCCCTGGTCACTGTTCCCACCACCCTGAGGGTCGTACTGTGACATCCGCTGAGAGCAGGGATTATTACCAGGAATAGTTTGCAGCCCTTATGTGCATTAACTCATAGAATCCTCATCGTGCTCCCTGAGATGTTTCTATTACTGACCCATTTTACAGATGAGGACACTGGGGGACATACAGGATGATGTTACTTGTCGAGCTCCCACTGCTGGTGATGAGCGGAAGCTGGGCTTCAACACGGCGTCTGGCTCACACTCCTGGACCACTGACATCTTCCCACCTGATGCTCAGAACCCAGTGAGGGGTGTGAGGCTCAGAGCCAGGCAGGGGCTGGCCAGAGGACCTCAGCTGGAAGGGCAGATTCAGGCTGAAGCCTAGACTAAATCAAGGACCATTCTTGCCCTCTTTTTTTCACATGGGGAAACTGAGACTGGAGGAGCTAAATGGATTTCATTTCCCTACCTTCCAGTGAGTTTTGCTCATGGCTGGGGCTAATTTGTCCTCAGTCAGAGCTCATGTCTGGACTGAATGATCAGAGGCCTCCTGACCCTTCAAACTTCTTGGTGGAGCCTGGGACTTCATCTGCACTTATGCTGGGTCACGAGGACCCAGGAACCTAGGAAGGGACCATAGGAGGAAGAAAGGACAATAGGAAGATGTGTGCAGCAGAGGGTGAGCAGGGCAGAGGCCTCTGTGCACTTTGTGCCCAATAGGAGATGACCTCTGGGCCTCTGATCTTCAGAGACAGCCCACATCAGCCTTGATAAATGGCACAACACCATCCAGGCGTTAGTTGAACTGTATTCCATTCTGGTACTCAGGCCTTCTTCCAAGCTCCTATGGTAGCTGGTGGCAGAATTTAGCTCCTTGTGGGTAGAGATTTGAGGGCCCTATTTTCTTGCCGGCTGTTAGCCAGGGAATAGAGGTCACCTTTGGGTCCTTGCCATGTAGCCTCTCCATAGGTTCTCTCACGATATGGCCGTTTTCTTTATCCGAGACCAGCAGCAGGTCTTTTTTCATGCTTCGAATTTGTTCTTTCAGTCTCGGCCCCTTTTCAGGATTTAATTGGTTATGTCAGGCTCACTTAAATATCTCCCTTTTCATCAATACAAAGTCGACTGATGAGGGACCTTAACTACACCTGGAAAATCACGGGGGTGATATCCCGTCAGATGCACAAGTCCCACTCGTACTCAAAGAGAGGGAATCACACAGAGCATGTACAGCAGGGAGGAGTCAGGAACAGGGGGGCCGTCTTCGATCTCGCTTTACCGTGCCAGGTGATGCTGACGATTCTGCTCCAGGGGCCACATTTGAGAACCACTCCTTTAATGGAGCTACTAAATAAATATGAACATCTACGCGATGGTGGAAACAGTGAGTACAGGAAAGCGATGATTACATATTTCTGGATGAAGATTTCTGTACCAAATGGCAGGGAGAGTTCAAGTGGAAATCCACTCCCTAAACCGAACACCTATTGACCCTGGATATGATTCCTTTCATTATGAAGATATATTTAAACTCAAAAAAAAAAAAAAGCTAAGGAGGACCAGTAATTGGATGTTAATATGCAGTGGTGAGTGGAGGCTCACACCTTTGGCTACTAAACTCTCACATAATAGGCATAAGTGATTGAGTGTAGCTTCATCCTCTTGGAGCCCTTAGCAACATTGGAAACTATTGACTGTGCCCACTCGGTTCTATTGCACATTCCCCTAAACGTAGGCGGCACCAGTGCTTCCCGGTCCCTGGTGCCCCTGTGCACACTCCTTCTCAATCTCCCTGGCATGCCCTTTTCCTTCTCCCCTCAGGTTGTTGCTTATGGCCTTAACTTGCATTTTCTTCTCTTTTCAAATGACACGTTCTCCAGGAATGCTCCAACAAAAGCCATGGCTTCGAAGACCATCTCTGAGTTGAGACGACTCAGTTTTTACTCCCCACCCACCTCTTTTTCCTGAAGAGCAGACCCATATATCCAAGCATGTCCCAGACGGTATCATCTATGTGTCTCCCAGCCGTTCAAACTCAGCATGTTCAAAGTTGAACTCGTGACCTTTCTCCACTCAAAAAAAAAAAAAAAAATCCTCTCCTCCCATGTTTCTCATTTTAGTAAATGGTATCATCATCCACTAAGATGCTTCAAGCAAAACTAGAATTCTCATTTGAGCCAACATTCCTCCTTACCCACCACGTCTAATCAATCATCACCAACGATCAATTCCATCTCCCAAATAATCTCTCTTCCATCCACCTCTCTCCATTTCCACAGCCACTTCCATAGTCCAGGTCCTCATTTCTCTTGTCTCCATCACGAAAATGATTTCCCAACTTATGTCTCTGCTTGTAATTTCCTCCTAACCCATCCTCCTCCCCTTAGCCAAAGGGATTCTGCTAAAATGCAAATCTTATCATGCCTCTACTAGAAGCCCCATTGGATTCCCATTGATTGTTCTTTATGGTAAATTCCATACCTGGTTTCAAAATTCTTCATTACCTGACCCCGCCTTGCCTCTCCAGGTCTGGTCTTGCCAATCCTCATCCCACCTTCTAAAATGTAGACATACTAAACTTTATTTCATTCTTCCCATAACCTACCACCCCTTTCCTTGTTTAACTACTACTCAGTTGTCAAGTCTTGGATTACCTATCCTATCCTCCAGGGGACCTTTCCTGACCTGCCCTCCCGCCCCAGATAAGGGACATTCTGGGGACCCCACCAAAGATAACATAGCATCCCACCCTGCCCCATCACAATATTTATCATACATTATTGTGGGTGCTGAAAGCTTCTTGAAGAGAGACACAATGATGGCCAGCATCTGGTCCAGCTGTTGGTAAACTATGTCCTTCCAGAAGCAGTAAATGGCTGAGGGGCCCAGAGACAGTTTCTTGATAGATCTACCATGAAACGTGCCACAGGTACTGAACTCCTTGACGAGCAAAGACACAGTCACTAGGACTCAAGCAGAGAGGTTTTTCTCCTGAATGAAATACGATTTTAATTTGCACAATATCCGCATTTATAATAATAATAGCCGCATGAGACCTGCAATAATAAGTCCCTAATGTTAACCTGGGGCAAAATATCTAATACAAATTAAATTGGCTCTGTTCCTAGGAATTTTAGTATATTGCATTGTGGGGTTTTAGCCAAAACAGCGAATAGCTGATTAATATTCTAATTAAAATCAGAATGGAACAATAGGAAATTGTAGGCTTTCCCAGTAATGAATAAACAAATGCCTTCCCAATAAAAATAGGCTTCCAACAGATGTGTGGATGGACTAGGTTCTGTCTTCTGTGGGAACCATATGACAGGCCTACCCAGAAGGTTGTGAGGCCTTGAAATCCTGATGTCCCCCATGAATGCCCTCTTAACTACAGAGGCATTTTTGGCCTTTGGACAAATGTTGAATACACATAATCATTTTCTTTCCTGTTATATCCCCAATGTGGAGAAACTACCCCACCCACAATCTTGAAGGGTCAGCTCCTCTATACAATATGATTTTGTCTTTGGCCACAGATGTGTGTACTTGTACCAAGCTGGGTCTATCCAAAGGGCACATGAGTATAGGGAGCTGAGCTGGAAGGCCGAGTGGTCTTGCAGACTGAAAGAACTCCTTGAGGACGGCCATGATGGTTCACTGTGGGCCCAGTGAATGAGCAAAACTCCAAGTGTGCAAATGCAGCAATCGCCAAAGCAGGAAGGGAAAATGATGAGGGCAGAGCGAAATCAGAGTTCATGGCATTTCCCAAAGTGCTGATGATAAATCCTCCTCTTCTGAAGCTAGTTTGAGCAGCTTTCTGCTCCTTGCTATCCAAGAACTACTGAGATAAAGGAAGTAGAGGCACAGACAGGTCCCATGGTTTCCTGCCCGGGCTCTTCACGTCGCTCCTGGTTAAGACCTGTACCAGCGCCTTGGCCGAGAACAGAGACGACGTCACAAAGAAAACTGTGGAGAATGTAAAGCTGTTGAGCAGAGGAGCAAGAATGAGGTAAAAGAATCAGTACCCAAAAGACTTGTATAGAGGAGCTGCCCCTTCGAGTAGCATTTAAATGGAAAGCATGATACCTATGACTTTGAAGGCAGTGGTCTCACTTCAGGCCACAGATGCACAAGGTCACACACAAAACACGTGTGTTCAGACCCAGTTTCCAAGTCCTGCTGGGGGGCCAAGGGCGGAAGTCAGTCAGCAGTTGAGAACGCACTCATGACTTCTCTCAAAATGTGAGCGGGTCACTGCTTTCAAAAGCACTGAGCTGGGTCGCGTTTAACTGTTGACAATATAATAGCAGGAAGTGGGGGCTGGGGCAGAGGGTCAGGGCAGAGGCCACTGGCAGCGAGGATGTCTGCGGAGCACCAGGCTTGTTCACAGACTCCCTCCTTGACCCCCTCCTCACCAGTGATGTGAGACGTCTGACAGCAGAGGGATGTTTGAGCTCAGACTCTCGCCTGGGTTACCGGTCGGACTTCCTGGGCTTCATTCTCATTCCTATTTGGTGATGATTTTCATACCTGAATCATAACAGGCATAGAATATTTGAAGTTGCATCTTCTAAAATCCGTACGGATTCTGGAGCAAAGTCATGACAGCATCAGACACCTTGGGACATTTCAATCTCTGCTAGGTGAAAACATTCTCTAATTGAAAAATAAACAAACAACATAGAGAATTGGTGATCCCTGCATACCCGCCAGCGCCTAGCACCAGGCTTTCACACAGGCCTTAAGCACTCAATACCTACCGGTTGTTAAATAAAACCAACTCTTGGCCAGAGGAAAGAAGGACCCATTGAAGTAAAGCCAACAGTAGAGTGAAAACTGCTGCTCTCCAAAAGCCTGCATTTACTCCTGTATTCCGTTTCACTCACTAACAGTCCTTCCCCACTGGCTCATTCATTTATTCATGCAATAAATGTTTATTGAGTACCTACTACGCTTTGAGCACCCTGTTAGATTCTGAGGCGAAAAGGATGATCTGTGATTAGGTCCTAAGGTTATATGTCCCGTGAAAAGACATGGCCCGCAGAACTGTAACAGCAGCAAAGTTGTCCATTGCGGATGCCGGTCTGTAAGGTCCATCTGTTGAAATCAGCAGATGTGCCAGAAACTGTCTCGCACTCAGTTTTCCTCTGTGCTGCACTGACACAGTGTGAGTGTTGCTTAGTTTGGTCGAATTGAAAAACAGCTTAAAAGAGGGAGGGAGCTTTTGTTTATGAATTTATCATTCTTTTGGGTTATGCGTTTATTTCATGTTTGAGCTGATGACGCTCAAACCAAACACCTTCACTTGAAATATACCAATACTGTCCTAGATCAAGAAGAATTGATCAAAGGAGTGAATGTGACAAAAACTAGGAACTCTCCGGTGGCCTATAAATATCATTGAACTGCAATTTGCATGAAGAGAGTTATTAGGCCAGGTATAATGCAGATTAGAACAATAAATCATGCTCGCTGACTCATCTAGATCATTTAACGTTATATTTGAGTACTTCGTGGCATTGGCTGTGCTAAACGTTTTATCTATGTTATCTTCTATAACCCTCACAACAACTGTTATTATCTTTCCCATTCTATAACTGACATCTTCTCAAGGGGTTGAACACCTGCCCAAAAGCACAAAGTTAAGAAAAGATGGAGCCAGGAATTAAATCCAAATGGTTTGAGACCAGATCCCTGGCTCTGAACCACACGGTTCCTGTGGCTGTCAAACGTATCCCCTCATTTGGGTGCCGCCGCCAACCCGTGGCAGCCAGAGAGCCCCTACGCCCCATTAGAGAGGTGGGGAACTACAGCTCAGATCGCGCTGATCTAATGGGCACCATGTGCCAGAGAACAGAGCGCAGATGTAGCACCTCTGGATGGCAGGACCAGAATCGGGAAGGCCCGAAGCTCCTACCTCGGGGTGTTCTAAGCTCCAGCACCAAGACTGAGCTCTGGTTATGTCCTCATCTCAACTGAATCCTGCACCTGGTGGCAGGAGACTCTAGAGAAATAAAATCTCAAGCACCAGCCTGAATGTGCCCTGGTCCCTCCCAGAAACCAGATTCAAAAGGGAGGAACAGATATCCATGAATGTAGTAAATTCATTTACCTGTTGACCCAACAACAACACCTAGAAATGTGTCCTACGGATATTTCTGCGCTCAGGCAAAGATTACTCTTTGCTGCACTCTCTGTAACAACAAGAGAGTAGAAACAAACAACTCAAGCATCCAACAAGAGGGAACTGGTTCAATTAATTATGGTAAAGCCATTTAATAGAACACTACCTAGCTGTGAAAAAGAATGAGGAAGCTCTCTGTGTACTGCTATGGAGACGTGCCTAAGATTTCGTGTTAAAAAAAGAATATAAAATGCAAAAGCTTAGCTACAGAGAGTTATTAGGCCAGGTATAATGCAGATTAGAAGATTTATACTACTTCTTTGTGTAAGAAAGGGATATACATATATATTGCTATGTATATGCATATACGTGCTTACATTTATATATTAAATACATTTATATTTTATGTAAATGTATAAAATGCATATTTATATAAATATAAGCACATATAAGATTATATATAAATATACAATATAATACACATATATAAATATAGTGTTACATTTACATAAACACTAGAAGGATACACAAGAAGCTAATAAAAATTGTGACCCCTTTTGTGCATTAGGAGAGGCAGAGTAAATAGGATAGATGGGGTAGGGATGAGAGTGAGCACTGTATATCTTTTCACGACGTTTTGCTGTTTAAACCACATGAATGAATTACCTATCCAAAAGGATAATCATCTTGAGCTCAACTGAAGATTATTTGAACCTTCCTGGAGAGTCAGCTGCCAAATCTAGTCATGAACAAGTGTGTGACAGAATGTAGGTGCACGGGTTTGGGTGACATCTTCTCTGCTCTGCCAGTCTGCCAACCCATGGGCTCTCCCTTGGAGGCTTCTATCATTATTCAGTGTAGACCAAGCTGCTGTGATAAATAGACCTAAATATGTCATGGGGTGACATACTAAAAGTTTATGTCTTGCCGGAAGGGTATTCAGGTCTGCAGGCGACTCCCCTCCACATGGTCATTCAGACACCAGGATCTTTCCATCAGCGTCCAACGCCCTCTTTCTCTAAGGCCTCGATATCATATATATCCAACTGGCAGGAGGGGAACAAGTGTGGAGAGGTCCTACATGCTAACATACTTCTTTTATTGAAAGCCTTGGTCCACAAGCAATACATATCACTTCCTCTCATGTTCTATTAGTGAGAACAAGCCATTTGGCCACAACGAGCACAAGGCAGGCTGGGAAATGTAGTCTGTAGCTAAGCAACCTTTTCCCCTCTCAACATTTACTATGGAAGGGAGAGTGGACAGTTACCCATATCTGACACCATCTCTTTCCCCATTATTGAAGGATTCTGGAAGGGTTACAAGGTATTATTTATCCAGCGAACCTCTAAGGAATCCTTATGTGAGTCCCCGCTGACATAAAGGAGACTTTAATTTCAGTTTGCGGCCTGTGGAGATGAAGAACCTAATCTCCCCTTGGAATGATGAGGAGAGGAAAACAGGAGCTAATTGGAGAACTGGCTTGCCCTGCGCCTCCATATTGCCCAGCATAGAAACCAGAATCTCTATCCTTTCCCACCAGCCATCTCTTAATTCTCTCACCAGTGTTTCCTCGCTCCCCTCAGACATCCTCTTAGTTTATCATTTAATGGCAAGAAGGCCCTTCAATGACCAATTGTGTGGTCTCATCTTGACCCCACTGACTCAAATTCCAGCCTTCGTTTCCACAGGAGCACCTGATTTATTCCCCAAGAGGTCACCCTGCTAACCCTATCTGCCCGGTGCCCTTACGTGCGCTTGCACTCATGTACATACATGTGCACGTGCATGATGCCTGTGTGTGCACACATGCGCATGCATTGGGGCTGTGGCGTAAGTATTACTGCGCCCAGCTCCAAGGAAGTACAGACAGGATGGTTCAAGGGACAAAGCTGCACACAGCTCTGTCAGAAGGAGGAGAGAAACACATGGGCAGGTTTCTGAAGGGCAACAATTAGGGATAGATTCTGAGCTGAAATGCCTCTGCCAAGAACCTAAAGCAACACAGCTGTGGTCTAGCCCATGGAATTCGGCAGGTGGAGGCAACAGATGCAGATTTTGAAGGCTGTTGCATTAAACTGGAGCAAAGAGAGCAAAATTCAACCAGACCATGTAACTCTGAAAATTATTCACTTTCTCGCCACCGAGAAGCCATTTAATTATTTATATACAGCACATGGGTTCATGCTTGCAAAGATGTTTTTCCTTCCAGAGAAATTACATTTATTAGACAGTGATTTCTTCATTTCCCTTGTGTCTTATTAAGCAAAGACATATGCAACTACCAAGCGGGGTTTCTGATCGCTCATTTGTTCAACAAACATCTATGGAGACCTTACAGTGTGCAGCCTCTGGGGATACCATGGGGAACATAACAGACAAGGTCTCTGCCCTCCCATGCTGCACCCAGGTGACGCAGATGTTCATCAAACGATCATAAACACATAAGTATAAATGAGAAAGGACAATAAAGGAAGCCATGGGAGATTGTGAAGTGAGATTTCTATGTGATGGGGCTTCAGGAAAGGCACCTCTGCCTTTAGGGATGGACACCTGAGCTGGGGCTAGACTCTCAAGAGGTGGGACCATCCCAAATTCACAGAACTTGAAAAGGAAGCTGATAATGTCTACATGTCTGGTCTGTGTCTCATACAGGGCTGAGCCATCTCTCTGAACTATTTCATCTCTTCCTCTGCCCAGCACTTCCAGGTGGGTGACATGGTCCCCAATTTTTATAAATTAAGACCAAGGCTCCCAAAGTTTCAATAGCATGATGCATCTCCTGGTTAGTAAGATGCAGATCAGAGACTCAAATCTGGACCCAAAGCCCTAAAGAGCCAGTGACAGAAGACAAGAATGCTTGAGGGGACCCCTCTTGAGCACTGGAAAGAGAGCCATAAAGAGGCACCCATACCTGCTCTAAAGGAAGAATGTAAGCACCCAGGTGACGCTCAGATGCTTAAACCACCAAGGAACTATAACTACCAAGGAACTATAACTGCATAGGTGTCCCCATCCCTTGGACCATCACGTCTGCTTCTCGGGCTGTGCAAACAGGTCACCCATGAGTATAGCCCAGCTGATGAAAGAGCATGGTCCTTTCGTACAGATTTATATAAATAAAATCTATGATTTGACCGAATTTGACCTCTCATGCTGAGTCCTTTGCAGGTTCCATCATCGTTCCTGGCAGACTCCCAGCCTTCCATATAAAGGAATGTGTGACCTATTTTAAAATTCCTCCAGGGAAAGAGTCAGCATGTTGCCTTGGCAACCAGTGTGGGGCCCTGTTAGGAGTCCTGCTTGGTTCTTCCTTGGGTCTAACCTGCCTCCGCCCTGATGTTACTCAAAGCCCACTCATCCTGTGCTGGACTCCCAGGGCTGGTGGAGGGGACAGAAATGACTCTCCATAACCATGTCCTCCTGCCTGTCCCTTGCTCCACGAGAGTTTTGGGAGATAGAGAAAGGGAAGGAGAAGAAAAAAGAGTGGGGAAAGGAGGGTATAAGAAGATAACAGGAAGACCCTCGCACCCAGAAATGGAGGCATGGCTTTAAAGGCCATGCGAGTTAAATTCTGGTTCCAACTATGATAGTTTTGTGGACACTCTCCACTGACCACTCTAGCCCCTGATCCCACAACTTTAGGAAGTCTGCCTCTGCACACTCCTTGAACTCCCACCTGATCAACCATGTAGCCCACCTCAGGGCTTACGCTGTCTTTAGCTTTACCTACGCATGCATCCTCTCAATACCTTTCTCAATACCAAAGCTCCTGGAATTAAGAACCCATGTGAGATGTTTCTCTCCAAGCACATCTGTGCACTGCAATGTACATCTCTCCTGCCTTCAAAGAGAGTTTCAGGACTTCTTCCCCTGCTCCCAGTTGCTGTGCCCATACCCACTTCCCTTTACCCATGTTCCCTATGGAGGAGAAATACTTGGCACTAATAGATGTCAAGACCTTAAGGGTCCACCATGAAACAAAGCCATCCTACCCTATCCTTATCTAGAAGGTGGGAAGCAGATTTTTGGTGGAAGGAGTGAGGGGTTGGCACAATCGCTTTCCAAAACTATTTTGACGGCAAAGGACAACAGCCCAAGTCAAAGTGGCTTATACAAAAACAAAGGAGAGAAGAAATGTATGGATTCGTTGAACTGAAAAGGGTGGGTCCAATGGCTCTAACAATGTTCTCTCTCTCTCAACTTTATTCTTTCTATTTTGACTTCATTCTCGGAAGTTCTTCCCCATATGGTGAACGGGGAAAGATGACCACCCACAGAACCAGGCGTCTACCCCACCAGGGTTCTAACTCCAGCAGAAAGAAAAATGCCACCTTTTCCAGAGTCCCAACCAAGTCCCAGGGCTGACTTTCCTTGGTCGTGTGTCCAGCCCTGAACCACTCTCCCTGGCCAGGCCTGAGTCATGAACCTGCCCTCTGGAGTTCAGCAGAGTCTCCCCCACAAACCTCATAGCCTTGACTAGGGGTGAGGTAAGTATCCCAATGCGAAATCAAAGTTCTGTTAGCAGAAGTAGGGGACATGGAGGCTGGGCTGACAAGCACGACAGATGTCTATTGCCATCTGCATCCTGTCTTTTCTCTTCCTTTTTCTTGTTCAGAATAGTTAGACATGGCGTTGGAAGAGTCTCCCCCTTAAAAAACATCTTCAGTGCTGAAGGATTGGGCAGGGCCAGAGAGGAACTCAGTTGAGGGGAAAAAAAAAAAAAAGTAAGTCATCTAAAATTGGCACTGACCCTAAATTTATAGAGAGAGAAGTGAATGGGGGTCTTATTTATTCGTTTTCTCATTGAAATCCTCAGCTCTGTTCCACCTGGAGGCCTTTCTCACAGGCTGCTCGTTGCCAGCTGGACTTTGCAGACATCAGAACGTTTTTCTTAATTATATGTCTGCATTTAAAAAAATAAATAGTGGTGCTTATCACTCTGCCTGCACATGGGGACCTGGATGAGCCCGCTGACGCAGAGCAGTTTCTAAGCAACTTGTGGAGCTAGTGCCTAATGCAACGGCCACAAGATTTGGAGGAAAAATAAAATAAAGCCCATGGAAACTCCATGTGGAACCAATTGTGACTGGTTCATAAAGGCTGCACAGGGTCCCCTGGGAGGTTAATGCCATCTCAGGCTGATGGGAAGGGCCTTGTTTCTGGAGAGCTGGGGTCTCTCTGGTATGGGACGCTTGATAAGTCGGCTTCTGGAGGATTCTAGTAAGCACTCTGTCCCAGGGAGACCCAGTGCTGATAACGTGTGATAACAGAAATGCTGACATTCGGAACTCAGAGAGGCTCCGAGCACCGCCAGCAACCCAGGGAAGAAAGCCACGCGAGGAGAGGCGGGCGAGGTTTCCTGGGGCCCCCACTGCCCTCGGCCCAGGGTGGCGTCCCTGCCTGAGGGAGATGGGGCAGGCACTGTGACCGAGAGTAGGCGCATCTATCGGCTTGGCCTTACATTTTACAGAGAGTGGGTAACCACAAGCAAGCTGACATCATAAAATAAGCGCTTGGGCTTTCTCATCCACGATGCTGACATTTGCAGTTGGCTGCGGCGCTCCCCATCTGTGTGACTCTGGGAGAGTCACTTAACCGCTCTTTGCCTAGGCCTTTTTGTTTTGTTTTGTTTTGTCTTAATGGGAATATTAAGATTGCCATGAGGATGACATGAGGTAATGACAATAAAGCTCCTTGTTCCTAGTAGGTATTTTGCAAATGCCAATTTATTGTATTAATTTATTGTATTTCTCTCAAAATCTTCTCTTACCTGCTCCTGATGCCTTTCACTGAACCATTTAAACTCATGCGTCCATTTTATAGGTAGCACTTGAGGGCCTGCAGCGCACCAGGTACCTGGGGCTGCGGGTACAGAAGCCACGTGGGCCTTCCTGGCCCTGGAGGTGCTCACAGCAGCCGGAGCATCCAGGGACCAGACAGGGTGGACGGAAAATGGAATAGACAAGGCCACTGCCATACAGAGCGCTATGGCCTGGGCACTGGGTGAATGGGAGTCACGGACGTCTCAGGCTTGAAACCTGCGGGGCCAAGGAGCAGTTGTGAGCCATAAGGCTGGAGAGCTGGCTGGCCTAGGTCCTTGTGAGCCTTACTAAAGATATCGTGCTTTATTTAAGTGCAGGAAAGTGAATGGATAAGATTTTCATTTCAGAAAGATCACTCCGACCTCTGGGAGGACGTGGGTGGGAAGTGGGTCGGACTGGAGACAAGGCTCCAGTAGAAATGGCTGGAGCAGAAGATGTCAGTGCCCTGCCCACATCCCCTCACCCAGAACACTTGGAGCGCCCACTGGCCCGTCTCCTGGCTGCCAGTGCTGGCGTCTCTCTGCCTGAGGGCCTCCTCTTATCCCTGCTTTGCTATGACCCTGCAACCCACACAACAGGCCAGAAGTGATGATGGACTGGAGTTAGTGTACAAGCACCTGGCTTTCTCCCTCCTCGGGTGGGCTACCTCTGAGACATGTGTCTGTCTACACTGGCTTCCACAGACTCGCCAGTAGGATGAAGAGCCAGTTTCCTACAGCAATAGCCGGAGTGTCAGTGTACTCTATTCTGGCTTCTTTTACTCACTTTCCCTCTTGTCCACTAGAATTCCTTTCACTTCCCAAGTTAACAGCTTGTATATGAATCTGTGTCTCAGAGTTGGCTGCTGCATGAACCCAAACCAAGTCTATTAACAGCAGAACCTTTCTTAGACATAATTTTAGTGTTGAGGAGGAAGAAGAAAGGCACCGTTTATAAGAAAACAGGCTAGAGGGACAAAGTTTTGCCTGTACCGACCATATCACTTCATTCTGCTTAGAGTAACATGGAGGACCAAGTGGGACTTGAAAGAGTCCGTCTCAGACACCATGCATGTCATCATTCAGCTCTGTGCAGAATCCCCACAAGCCCTGCGATTGTGGGGAGGACCTATGAGGCACAATGCCCCACCTTAAACATGCTCTGGCACTCTCTTCCAGCTAATGTAGCAGAAAAGCGCTTAGTGCCTACAGTACCCACACCTGGGACCCTGCCAAGGAGCCATTTGCAAGGGCACGAACCAAGTTGTGGAATGGACTCAGTGTTGGGAAAAGAGAATTCAGTCTCCAGCGTTTGTCATTCATTCATTTGCTAACTGGAAATTCAGTAAATATTTACTAAGTGCTGCTTGTGTGCCGCCAGGTCGCCAGGTCGGCCTGATGACCCAGAGCAAAGCTAATTTCCTCTGTTCTCCACATGTTCAAATGAACTGGCAGAGGTTACTCTCCTGTCTGAGCTCCGAGCTATGCACCCAGTTGAGAGTAGGAGGGGCAGACTTTCTTGACCTCTCAACATGAACTTCCTCTCTTCCTATGACTCAAAGTAATGAAAGAAGACCAACAATCCAATAGCATAGAAAAATGGCCGAATGACAAAGACAGTTCACCAAAAGGAAACCGGCAATTCTTAAACATATGAAAAGATTTATAATGCCCTTATGATAAAGAAGTTATCGGATCATTAAAGATCGAAATACTGAATATCATACCATGTTGGGGAGGGTGTAGAAAAAACGAGCACTTTCATACGTTGCTAATAGAAACGTAAATTGTAAAATCTTTATGAAGGAAATTTGGAAACCTTCGACAATACAAATGCATATTGCTATTCGATTGCAATTCTAGTCATTTTTCTTGAAGGTAAACTTGCACTTTTGTGAGCAATGACATGTATAAGGATGGGGTCATTGTAACATTGCTTGTGTTAGCAAAAGATTAGAAACAAGCTAAATGACTATCACTTTGGAGGTGGTCAAGTTCATTATAATACGTCCACCATCATCAGTGTAATAATAGAAAGCTGAAGAAAAGGAAAATATTTATTACGCAGAGTAAAGAAAGTTCTCAAAAATTGAGTGTTGAATTTTTTTTAAATTAAGATATACAACAATACATAGAACATTTTACCATTTACAGAATATATATATGTATGTATTATCCACTTGGAATATATACATATATTTACTTACTTGATTATGAACAAAATACTTCTGAAGGATACGCAGGAAATATCTAACATTACCTTGAAAAAAAAATCCAGGTAATAGTAAAATAGAAGAAGGAGATTCTTTTGTTCTAAATCTTTCTATATCTTCTTAATTTTGCAGCATATGAATGTATTATCTAATTTTTAAATGGATTTAAATAATAAATAAATAGATAGATAGATAGATAGATAGATAGATAGATAGATAGATAAATTGGATTTCTTAAAGAAAAAACTCTCTCCAAGCCCTAGGTCCTTAATTGTATTTTATCTCTAACTAGATATTAGTCAGGGTAGTCAATGCTAGCTGATATAACAAATAATTGCAAATCTCGGTAGCATAAAATAACGTAAAGAGCTCACAGCAAATATGGATACAGGGGAGGCACTTGCTTCCGAGCCGTCCAAGCCCATCTGGTGACTTCGCTCACAGTCTTTGGTGTCACTCTGGTTTCACCCAGCTGGCAGATACAGTGAAGAGAGAGTTTAAGGAAAGCCTATTGAATACCTAATCCTCCTGCTCAGAAACGACACTCATCTCTTCCGCTCACATTGCATTTGGCCAGAACTAGTGCTATGGCTTTATCTAGATGCAAGGAGGCGGGGAAGTTCAGTATCCCTATATGGCCGAGAAGAGAATGGAATGGTTTGTGTCGTGCATAGCGTTCCCTCTGCCATAAAGGGTCATACTGGGTCTCCACGGCAACCTCGGTAAGTTTCTGAAGATTCTGTTGGTCATTTCCTTAACCGACTCTTTATATTTGTTAACTTAAAATAAAAAAAAAAAAAGACTTTAATTTTTTTAGAGCAGTGTTAGGTTCACGGCAAAACTGAGAGGACGGTACAGAGATTTCCCACATGCCCCCTGCCCCCACACACTCGTTGACTGCCCCATTGTCAACATCCCCCACCAGAATGGCACGTTTGTTACAACTGATGAACCTACACTGATACGTCATACTCACCCAAAGTATTTATTTTACATCCAGGGTTTGCTCTTGGTATTATACATTTTAATGGGTTTTGTCTGTTAACTTCTGTTGTGTAATCGATCACCCAAAATTTAGTGACTTAAAACAACAATTTGTTGAGCTCGTGATTGACAGTTTGAGCTGGGCTCAGATGTATGGTTCTTCTGGCCTCAATTCACTCATGTCTGTCAGCCAGCTGCCGGGTTAGCTGGGAACTGACTGATGTAGGGCGGCCTCAGGCAAGATGGCTTGTCTCTACTCAGTAGGATCTCCATCCTCTAGCTTGGGGTTGTCACAAGTGCTGTACAAATGTAAGGCATTATCACTTTATCATGGTACTCAATCTCATTTTCCTACTTTAGGATACAAGATTATCCTCTAATTAAGTATAAATTAGAAGCAGCAGCTACATTTTACATCAGACCCACCACTAGTCCTCTGTGCCAAAGACCACACAGGGCAACAGCACAAATAAGCCCAAGCAGGCAAGACTCATTAACCACAGACAGACAGGAGTTGATGATGCAAAATTGAGAAGACACTGTCTGGTGTGGAGCCTTCTCCAGCTTGTATGTGCTATCCAAAGGCAGAGCCGTGCCCTCCAGCCAGAAAACGGAAGGAAGATGCTTTTCACACCTTGGACAGAGACGTTTCAAAGTCCTGGGAAGTCAGAGATGGGAGCATAAAAATAAAAATAAAAATAAACAATTTATTTCTAGAAGTTAGGACTGTGCCCATTGTATAGTATTCACCTAGATACATAGAAAATATTGGCTGGCTGGATGGGTAGATGGAAAAAAGGGAGGAAGAATGAATGAATGAGCATAACAAGGCTCCCAAGTTGGACTTTTATCTTTAAAAAGAAATGTTTCCCCACCAGCATGATCAGAAACCAGTACCAAGACAGGCTTTGCTCATGAACAGCTTTTCATGGCCCAGTGTTGGCCACAATGCAAACTGTTCGCTTAAAGGATGACTTTCAACAAACTCATAAAACATATATCCTCTTGGAGGATGTTTAGGAAAAGGCACCTGCTCCGGGCTGGCAGAGCCAAGGCCCACAGCGTAAGCTCCAGGGCCTACCCACTCCTCCTGCCAAGTACCTCTATGCAATGCACAGAATGACCAACTGCGCTAAATGGGTTTGACTGGTCGTATGATGCAGCAAAAGCGTTTAACTTGGGAGGAGACGGGACGTGGCTCAGTGGTTTGCCAGCCTCCCCTCTCCAGCCCCGTTTTGGGCTGGTGAGTCAGAGTACGATAGCCAGTGGTGAGCACGCACAGAGGTGCTCAGGCGAAGGGCCAGGCTGAGCTCATAGAGCCAGGGGAAAGAAATCGTGTGACATCTTTACCCAGATCAGGATAAACGACACTTTCATTACCCACAGAGACTGCTCTCCTGCCCTGTTCCAGTCAACTCTCCCATTCGGCTTCCGTGGCAACCACCGTTACAACCTCTGTCACTATATGTCAGTTTTTGTCTGTTCTTTCATAAAAATTGAATCAGACAGTATGGTCTCTTTTGTGCCTGACTCCTTTAGCTCAACGTAATGAAATTAACTCAACGTGTTTGAAATTGATCTGTTATTGTGAGGAGCAGGAGTTCCTTCCTTTTGGCTTGAGGAAGGTATTCAAATGGCCAAATCACACAGGGAAAGGTGTTCAAAGTCATCAGTCATCAAGGAAATGCAAATTAAAACCACAACGAGATATCCCTACAGATTCCCAGAAATAGCTAAAAACAAAGACTGACAATACTAAGGTTGATGAGGATATGTAAAAACTGGAATTCTCAGACACTGTTTGTGGGAGTGTAAACTGTAAATCACTACGGAAAACTGTTTGGCTTTCGAATAAACTTAAACATTCACCTCTTCTATGACCCAGCTACTCTCCCTCTACGTATTTACTCGAGAGAAATGAAAACATAAGTCCACAATAAGACCTGTACGAGAATGTTCATAGTAGCTTCATTTATACAAATTCCAAGTAGAAACAGCTGCGATGTTCATCAATAAAAGAATAGTTAAATAAATTGTGGTATGCCCTTACGATGGCCATGTCACTCTCTGGAGCTTCCGTGTATGGGAATAATAATATTTATTCTGCACACAGACCTGTTAGAGGAATAACGTGGAAAGTGGCTTACAAGTATAGGATGTATTTTTGTTTCTGTTGCAGCATAAATAAGAGAAAAAGGAGGCAAAAAGAGGTGAAAAGAAAAAGACACAAACCAATGTGCTTTTGGCTACTTAAATTTCTCATCTCCCTGGATCCAGTGGCCATTTCTCTGACCTACTGCAAGCAACCAATAGCCCAGAAATAAAACCATTTTTTGCCAAAACAAAAACAAGGTAACCAGAAGGCTTTGTTTTAGAGCCTTAACTTTCAAAAAAACAGCCGAATTTCCTGCACATGTTTAATTCGTTCAATTCAAAAATCTGAAAGCTTCTCCTTCTGTATCCTTCCCATGATCTTTATTCTGTTTTATTATTAGATGACTCATCTTATATTGTGTTTTAATCAGCAAACCACTTCAAAACTCTTTGGAAACAAGTAGGAAAATAACCATATGCACTCATACACACACACACACACACACACACACACACACACTGACATGCACATACATTGCCTTCTCTCGTTATGTGTATGTGGAGGTCTTCATGTTTTCTACATCTGTGTATGGTAAATACACTATAAAGCAATGAGTCACTTGAGAGCAAACATCTTGGAACGTATACATCTGAGGAAGTTTCCCAAAGTGGGGAGCTTCTATCCTTATTCCGATAGTGCTGTTCTCGCTCAAAACATTATTGGATCTTTGGAAGTTATGTTTAATGGAGGGTTGTGAAAAATAACACAGCCCATTGAGCCTGGGAGAAGAAAAGCCTGTCCTTCGATATTGAAGAAAAAGGGACTACGTTTATTATCTGCATTTTACACATGAAGAAACTGAAGTTAAGTCTCTTGTCCAAGGTCACTGAGAGGTGATGGCCGGATTTGAGCTCAGGCGGTCTGCCCACGATCTTCTTTACCATTGGCCCTCTTGATAGGCTTGGACAGACTAATGAAACAATGATAAGGTGCTAGTGGAAGAGTCCTGGGGTACAGTGGGTGCTTCAAGGGGAAGGTGACCAATCAGTTTCTGGAGTAGAAGGGGTGGTGGTGGTAGGCGCCAGGAAGGACTTCACAAAAGAGCTGCCACTCACAAGGAAGGGACTTTAAAAAGTGGACTCAGTTCTTTACAGATAGATAGGTTTTTCTTTTCTCACCTTTTTCCAAAGTCGGTTCAGAAAAAGCCAGGTGGGACTAGTAAGGTCTCACTCCTCTATAACCATCCATAATCGTGTCTGCTCCTCAAAGGCCATTTTACCTCTGTCCTGCATATGAGGATTTTGAGAAAGTTTTGGAAAATGGGCCACTGCAGGGCTGGACGTGGCCTGCCAATATTTTCTCCTCCCTGCCTCCCAGACTCCAGAAACCCAGCATCGGATCTTTCTTCAGCACTCAGGTGGTGGTCCAAAGAGCATGCGCGTGTGTGCGCGTGTGCTCCTGCGTGCATTCGCGTGTATGTGTGTTTGAAGGCAGGTGGGGTGTGGGGCGGAGGCCCGGGGCTGTCTCTGTTCTAGCCGCCAGAGCATCCAGCGCCTGCACAGAGAGATGGAGCTGCCTGGCCCTTTGATCCGGACCCCATGCTGTGCCGCGTTCGGGGAATTTTTAAATTCTCTTTCATTTTATTGAGCAGTATCCCTTCCCACCTCCCATCCTGGAGTCGGGGCTCAGGATTATTGGGTCCTTCTCATTGATTTGTTTTTCTGACCTTTGTAGTAGATATAAAAATATAGAGATGGAACAAGAAAGGAAGGAAAAAAGGGAAGGGGAGGGAGGACTCTGGTAAGGAGGGCGCATAGTGAGGGTCTTGAGTCTCGCCACATTTTATTGAAAAGAGACAAGTGGGGCAGTAGCCGCCTTGTGCCCAAGGAGCGGAAGGCCCTAGCTTGTGGGGGCTGGCCATCGAAGACCAGGCTAAGGCCACCACCCCGTAGTTCCCCACAAGGTCCAGAGGCTGACGCTGGACCTCAGCGTCTCTATGCATTTGCTTCCTATTGAAAAGGCTCCTGTATCCGCTCATTCTTTCAGTGAATAGAGGCTCAGCACTGGGAGCCAGGAAGGCACGTGCCCTTTCCTTCTCCTCCCTCCGCGAGCCCCATTGGTGTATTGAACCCGGTGTCCTCAGGCCAGCCACCACGGTGCCTGTTCCATCATCGATACTGAGGAGGAGAGATCGAACGTGTATAGAGTAACCGCTGGTTTGTCCTCAGAGCCAGGGAAGGAAAAGCCCAAGCAGGGCAAAGCCAGAGTCTTTTCGTGACCTCATCTCAGAAGCGACTTCCATTGTTGCCGTCATGCTCCATCGCTTAGAACGGAATCACTTGTTATCGGTTATAAGTGATCCCCACTCTAAGGCAGGAGATTACACCAGGGCATGAATACCAAGGGGTGGGACAATGGGGGCCACCTCAGGGGCTGCCTCCCGTGGATGGCATCGCTTCTGCCATGTTCTATTGGATGCACAAGGCCACACATAGTTCACAGCAGGAGGGAGTTATACCAGGACGTGAATTTCAAGAGGCAATGATCACTGGCCGGGGCAGGGGTGGGGGATGGGCGGCGGGAAGTGGTGAGGCAATTTGAAGGCTGGCTCCCACGAAAACCTTTTCCAGCGTTCCCCAGGGAGATGTGCACCCGTTGATAACACACTCTCTGATGTCTTCCTTCCTCTCCCTGGCTCACTTCCCAACACCCCTAGTGGTCATTCCTGGCATAGTCACCCAAATAAACCCCTTACCCGTGAATCCTAACCCCAGGGTCGACTTCTGGGAGAACCCAGATGAAGACAAGGAGTGAATGTTTAAACTAGACTCATACGTGTGTTTGTGTGTGTGTGTGTGTGTGTGTGTGTACGCGCACGTGTGCATGCACGTGCACACGCACAAAATTCATTTCTTACCGTGGGACACAGCGAAAAATTTGAAAGCCATTGTCGTAAGTACTACGGGATTTCAGAACACGAGTCGTTTTACTGAACCCTGATGAAATCTGGAAAGACCAGGCTGTCGAGGGGAGTCCACGGGGATAGAGAGAAAGCAGAGAAATGTGAAAAGCTGGAGAGCACGTGGTGCGACCAGAAACAACGATGTGCAAAACTACTACTTCCTTCGTTAATTCCTCTCTTGTCTTGAGAAGGTACACTGCTATTTCTCGCTGTTCATCGCCGTCCTCCAATGGGGGGCCTTGCGTCATGGCGGTTTTTCTGCCTGAGCTCCAACCAAACCTCACGCCTAGCAAACATTTCATACGTCCACGAGGGAGAATTGCTCTGTAATGAAACTGTAGAGATGAAATGCAAAAAACTTCACAGCCTTAGGGGGCGGGGAGAGGTTCCCAGGAGTGAGCTAAGTCACTTGAAACAACTGTACGTTTTCATACATTTTTCAAAACTCGCTTTGAGACTGACTTTAAATAGACAGGTACCAAATGACTCTTGACCTCCATGTACCCAAAAAATGCCCAGGAGAAATCAAGGCCTTCCAATGCACTCAGTGTGAGTCTATCAAGGGCTGGCTAGAGGAGCTTAAATCCAAATTAATTACCCAGACATCTCTAGTTCAGAAGTTGGGCCACAGACTAACTCATCAGCATGCAACGGCAGCACCATTCCCACGGTGAGAAGAAAAGGAAGCAGGATAATGAGGACAGTAGATAAAAGGGAGACCAAGGAGGAGGGTCTTAATTGTGTCTTAATTGAGTCACGCACTTTCCTCCTTCATGCACATCCCAGCCCTCAAGTCAAAAAGAGAGTGGCTTCTCTGCCGGGGCGCTTCCCGTGTTTCTGCCATGTCTGGTGTCCGAGGTCAAGACACCGTGCGATTCTATTAGAAAACGGGTGTATCGGTTAACTGTTGCCGCCATAATGCTATTAATGACCATCGCCAAATCCGAGCCGTCATCGTGCATTTTCTCTCTTGTACCTGTGGGCCTGCAGGTCCACGGTTCAGTGGGAGGTAGGCTGGACCAGGCTGGGCTCTGGTAGGCGGCTCTGCCCCCAGCTTTGGGTGCAGATCGTCTTGGCTCTTGCTGAGGTTCGGTCATTTCTACTCCACATGTATTCATCCCGGGGCCCTACATACCTAAGAGGGATGTAGGACTTCCGTTCAGCGAGACTTCAGGTGAATCCAAGTGACGGCTACTCTGTAGTTTAATTGTAATTTTGATGTGGTCGTGAGAGGAGACAAGCATAGCTTTTACCCACTCTGCCATCTTGATCAGAAGCTCCAAAACTCTCCCTTTTTTTTTTTTTTTAAGCCTTGATTACAGCTCTTTCCAGCTGCAGTCGGTTTGGCTTTTGCAAAGTCAGCTGCATTTCCCACCTCTGGTACCAATGAACCTAAGAGCATTCAGGTTTTATTGCCTTATGGGTAGAGAGGTTGGAAGGGGAAAGGAAGAGAATTCCTCTACTATATGGCTTCCAACCCAGAAATAAGTACCAAAATCATATATACAACAGTGTACAACAGTCTTTGCTAAGAACTTTTTGAAAAACAAAAAAGATTCTGTTAAGGGTAAGTGGACAAATACCACGTAAAGAAAAACCTAAGGTTTAGTAAAATGATGCATATTGAAAACCCATCAATAGGGCTTTCACGGGAATCAACGTAAATCCCTCAATGACTCTTGAAGGTCAGTGTCATCACAGCTGGTTTGACACATGCAGGAATGAAGGTCAGAGAAGTGACTAAGTAAGTAATGGGAACTGAATTCAAATCCAATGCTGGTTTGACTCCAAAATTTATATTCTTTTCATTATACCACACTGACATTAGTTAACCTTAATATCTTATATAAAGCAGATATAAAATCTCAGTCTACAAGCACAGGTGTCTAACACATGTGACTTTCTTTAGTTTTCTATTACTCAGTTTCTCTTTCAAGCTCACTCTACCAAGGCGATGGTAACTTAACTCAGGCATTGCTTGCCCCCGCCCTCCCTAGGGTTGCATGTCAGGTCTCTGGGATGCTCCACACCACGTCCCCTAGGGAACCTGGTTTCTGTACAGGTCTAACTAGGTCCATGTACCCTGCCATCACCCAAATCAAACACATGCTACCTCTGCTCTGTTGCCTCAGTGGGGAGGTATCCCAGACCTGTTGTCCTCTGGAAAGATAATTTTGAGACCTGTTCTTCAGAACGTCTCCCAGGAAACAGAGCTCCAGGTTCTTGCTACAGTGGCTTGCTTGTTAATGCCCCTTTTCTGACTCTTCCCACTTCCTCACTCCTGCCGCCCGGGATCTCCTCCGAAATAAACTACTTGCACATGAATCCTTGTCTCAGGCTCTGCTTTCAGGAAAACTCAAATCAACACAGTTTGAGTTCCTGGGAACTGCTGGGCCGAGGCGTAGCAGGACAGAGTGGTATGGAACAACTGATCGGCGAGTCACCTGCCCCCTACGTGTCAGCTAAGACATCCCCGTCCCATCATCCCCAGGCACCAGGCTGCCCCGAGTTGCTGCAAAGCTGCCCCTTGTTCCCGTCCTCTGGTTCCCTGAGGCCCAACAGCTCTTTCCTTTCTCTATGTCATGCCATGTAGGGGTGACAGAACCCCTCTCTCAAGCTACCAAAACTTGTCACATCGCCTTTCTCACCACCCCTGGGTTCCACCCAGGAAACAAAACATAGAACCCCAGTCGTGGGCCTCATCTGCCTGTGTTGGCTTTGGCTGCTTCCTTGATGCTCTACTGAGAAACCAGACTAGGGGCCCTGTCTCCCGAACCCTCAGAGCTATGCTTTCATCATTTTCCTCCTGGCTTTCTTCCTCCCCAGTGCTGGGAGATGCCCTCTCTCTTCAAACGCTCCGTTATGCCCCCTGAGCACTTGGCCTAGACCCGGAGCCCCCTTCATCCCCTTCGTGCCGTGAAGGCTCCTGTGTTTAGAGGCCGAAGTCAGGGAGAAACTTGCAGGCTACATTCTGCTTTCTGTTTGTCACTTTTGTCTCCTGAAACAATGATCTCAGGAGAGTCTCCAAGTTCCCTGAAAGGCTAGGGGTGGAGGGGACCACGATGATAAAAATGAGGAAGCCAAAAATATAAATGCCAGTTTATACTTTAAAAAATATCATTCTTCCACATTTATGAGACACATTACAAATAATCCATAGTCCAATGTGGTCCCAGTATAGAATTCCAGTATTTCTTTACCAGGTAATTGAAAGAAATCCCTTCATTTTCTCCTGATCTTTTTTTATGTGCGCCCCCCCACCCCCACCCCCCACCCCCCACCCCCATTATTCTGGTCTGGTTTCACCATCTTCTGATGTCAGGGCTTCTCAGTGATAAGAAGAGCTCTGCTCACACTCTGCGTCAGGCCTAACCAACTCCAGTCCTAAAGGAGCTGGCTTTCTTTCTAGTCGGCCTTTCTGTAGAATGGTGGTGATAACTGCCAGTTCCCCCAGAACCATCTCCTCTCCTTTTGCTCCTGCCTTGTTTTCTCCGCAGATGGCATTGTGGTGGGGAGGGCACTTTCAGCTCCCGCCGCACCTCTCTCCAGGTAGGGCAGGATGCCCTGGAGAAGCAGGTATATCCTGCACTCCATGCCATGTTCCCTATGGGGTTGATGTCCAGCCTTACAGAAATGACACCTCCATGGCCATTAAAAGGCACGATAATAAAGGAATCCCTTGTTTCTTAAGCCTTTCCTGTTTCCGAAGCTCTTTTATACATGTCATTCTATGTACTTTTCGCAGCACTCCAACCAGGAAGGTATCACAATCCCAATTTTACAGATGGAATACCTGAGAATCAGGGGGTCTTGCCTGCCAGGAAGTGGCACGGTCATGATAGAAATATCAGAGTTGCTCTTGCCAACCCATGTGACAACACCCAATCCCATTTTCATTTATTCCTTGCCTGGCGGGGGGCGGGGGGAGCGGAGTAGATGTGCCCATTAATAGCCCAGAACCTGACCTTCCAAGTGGCTATTTGGCTGATGACCGGAGTGGTGACAGGGCCTCCTAGAGGAGGTAATTTGGATAAGAGGAAAGGCAAAATGGACGCCTGAAAACAGCTGACTAACAACTTTTGGAATCACACGTGGTCAAATTACTCTGCACCGGGGCCTTGCACACACTGTGCCACACTAGGCAAGTCGCCTGGTCTTTCTGTGCATCCTATTTCCCTCCCTTTCACCGGAAGGCTTATTGGGAGAAAGGAGGGCCCAGCGGGACAATCCCTTGGGGCCGGTGAAAAACAGGAATCTTAGTGGGTTTATGTGCCTGAGAACAAAGGGTGATGGAGGAAGGTGTGTGCTGAGTTTGACAGCAAATGAGTTGACAATGCCCCTGGAACCAGGTAGGTAGCTTAGAGGTGGGGCCAAAGGGGGCTGGAGGAAAAGAGATTCGAGAACTCATCCTTAAAGCACAGCCTCAGAGCAAGGGGATGGAGCTCTCCACCAGTTTCATCTTCTCCAAGACTGGGGTCTTACAGCCCTCTTTTTTTTTTTACCCTCCCAGGCTGCCTTGGCAGTGTTTCCCATTTAAAGATGCCCCAGCATGGCATCACAATGCCCCCATCTCTTCCTTTGTTCATCGAAAAGGGGTAGAGCAGGCCTTTTGCTTACAGGCCACACCTGCAGAGCCTGGGGGAGCTTGAGACCGACTGGGGGTGAGAAAAACAGGAGGTGGGTGTGACCCAGGACCCCAACCAGCTTCCAGCTGAGCTAAGCTTTCCAGCATCCCCCTCTCTTTAAAGAAAGAAAGGATTCTGAGAAGAACAATGCTTGAAGCCAATGAACTAAACAAACTTTAAGAATCTTTCTGACTCTAAAACCGAGGCTCTTTTGGGGCAGCATGCGAGGTGGTCCTGCTACTGCGCCATTCAAGGGTTTGCTGCTCTCCTGATGGAGAAGATTCCCCGGGAATCATTTTGTCCCTCTTCTTGTTGGCATCTCGGTGCCATTTGGATTGGTCTGCATTTGACTTTTGGCATTTTTGGAGGAGACGTTGTGTGGCGTTGTAGCAGGGAATGGCAGCTCTGATTTTACCAAGAGCGGTGCTCTCGGGCAGGATCTGAAGGATGAGAATTCTTCCCTCCTGGAGGGTGGGCCGCTACACAGTGTCAGCAATGACCCACATGCAGAAGGCTGAAGGCCCTTCTCCAAAACTAGAAATTTCATTTAACCCTCAAAGCTATCCTGAGAGGTAGGTGCTATTAACCCATTTTCCAGAGGAGGAAAATAAAGTTCCAATGGGTGGAATGACTCCACTCCCCCAAAGTCGCCAACCGGTGGGAGCAGAACTAGAAATAAAATCTGTTTTTCTGGCACCCATCCATGTCAATTGCTCTTTTTGAGTACAGAGCAATTGCATCTGGAAGCTTTGGCTTCCAACTGCGTGGCAGCGACCCTTGGTGCCCCAGTCAGACCCCGATGCCCTTCCCGCATCTCTGCACAACCGCCCAGCTTCTGGCTGCTGGCACCTGCATCTCTTTGCCTGAGATCTGCTTTCTCTGGCCACCGGAACCCACCTGCCCAGTGAGCCCAGGGCTTCACCACCTCCACCTCCCATGAACAGCCAGTCAATCACTAGTGGCTGACAGGAGTTAGTGTATAAATACCCCAGCTTTCCCCCCATCTCCTACAGGTGTTCCCTGAGATCCCCTCCCAGATAAACTATCCTCACCGGAGTCCTGGTCTCAGGGTCTGCCTCTGGGGAACCTAAACCAAGACAGGCTACCTCCCAGTCAACGGTAGGGCTTTACAAAAATTGACTGCCTCCCTTTGCCCAGGTGTTGTTGCAGACTTATGAGACCAGATTCTTACAGCCAGAGGAGAGAAAGGTGCCTGATTAGGAGCAGACGCCAGCTTTCTTCAAAATCCATGAAACAGGCTACATCTCATACAAACTATTCTGTGCGACCATTTTTAAAGTGAGGAAGATCTCAGTATGTTGACATGAAACTACAGCCAAGGCACATTGCATAGCGAGGAAAGCCGGTGACAGAACTGTGCATCCTGGACGCTGCCATTTGTGGATTTGAAGGAGATTGATATACATGCGATGCAAAGGATATCTCAGGAAAGATACTTAAGGAACAAAACTGTAGATGTTTCTGAGGAGCGAGCCTGAGAACTAGGGACTATTTGTCTTTTTCATTGTTTGAACCAGCTTCACCGTTTCCCTCAGTTGCTTTTGAAAGGGGGAAAATAAAAAGGAAATGCACTATTAAATAAACGAAGAGGCTCACCAAAAAAACCTAAGCGCATCATATTTACCTGAGGAACTGTTGGAAATGGCAGCTCCATCCAATTAGGGGACTCTAGAATTTGCATTTCTAATCAGTCCCCAGGTGTTTCTCCTATCCATGGGCTGCATGAGCTCTGAGAAAACCTACCACAAATCGCTAGTCCCTCGCTGGGCTGCAGCCCAGGCTGCGGAAGGCTCTGGAGGAACCGGCGGCTCGGAGATGGGCAGTGCTCGGAGATGTGCATCATGCGGGCTCTCCCTGGGAGGGCGGGATCTCTGCTGGCCATGACACGATGCTTCGTAATAAAGTAAGGCACAAGCCATCTCCTTGACCCGACCACCTCTCAGGTCTACAGCCACCATCTCACTAGATGGCACACTCAAGCAGCAGGTTGCCTTGTTTGCTTCCTCCTTTCTCTTTGCAGAGGATGCTCCCCTGACCCGAATGGTAAGCGAAATTAGAAGCAGCTTAATTTCAATAGAAAGGGGAGGATGAAAATAACCAGCTGCATGAGATCTAAATGTGAGCCCCAGAGTTCTCTGTAGCAATCTATAAAAAATAACCCAAGGAGAGACAGGCAACAAAAGGAATGGCAAACAATCACCAAATCGATCTGGAATTAACTGGACGTCTCGTGATAAAGGGAGTCTCCAGGCACCTAAACCTAAGGTGACGGTGAACTCTCGGTGAATCTCGGGGACTCACAGAATTGCAATGACCCCTAGGAAATAAAGAAGTCCCACTAAATGAGGGTCGTGATGCAAAGCTACTCTTTGGTCCTTTGGGTTGGTTTCCTGGGACTGACTGGGCAAGAGAAACAGGTGCAGAGGGGAAGTAGAGGAGCTGATTATTTGCAGGCCAATCTGGAATTTTAATCGCACAGGCCCCATTGCCTGGGCCAGCATAGTCCTCAGGTGCTAGGAAGTGTTTCACAAACTCCAGCAGACACCCACTATGGAACACGTAGTAGGTAAAGGCACCAAGACCTTATCAAGCCCCATCCTCCTGCATCTGGTCGCCCTAGAAGAGCAAGGAAGGAAGATGGGGTAACCAAATAAAAGATGTATGCTGGAAGTCAATAATCCTGCTTAAAGCTGGGGACCCCACTGGACCCCAGGCCCACAGCAAAAAGGAGAGCAAACGCTAACTTTGTTTCAACCTGATAATGAGCCAGGCTCATTATGAGATTAGCTACCGGGATGAACAACACTCTCTTAATAATGCACATATCGCTATGACAACCACCCACTTTGGTACCTAAAGATAATGTCATTGCGTGGCCATGTTTCCTGGTTTGAAAAGAAATGTCGTTTACCGTGAGTTCCACCATTCTGCTTCTCTCCAGCACTTATGGCTTCGTGTAGAGTGTGTGCCTGTGTATGTGTGCAAGCAGGCCTGTGTGTACGGATGTGCGTGCGTGTGGGCGAGTGTGTGGCAGGGGCAGCCCCAGGAGCCCAGGCCCCTGGGCAGTCCTGGGTACAGAGATGCTAAAGGTTGCTAAAATTTCTGTTGGGCCCAGGCAGCCAAGTGTGTTGACATAATTATGCAGGCAGACAGGCTTGGCCAGGATTAATACTGTACCATGATTAATTATGGTAGGAGCTTGAACACGCAAGTGCATGCTGGGGAGGGCCAGGCAGGGACGTGATAGCCCCGGCTCACCAGCTTGCCGGCAGGACATTTGGGGAGGGTGTTGAGTGAGGAGCTGCTCGGGCCTGACTGTAATGAGAAACGAGAAAAGTGCTGAAAAATTGATGGCGCCTGCAGATTGCGCAGGCTGGCGCACGGCAGGGGGCCCCTGCAGCCGGCGCGCCTGGCGCCGTATGCTAATGCGGACGCCGGGCGCGCTATGCTAATGCGGGCGCCTGGGCCAGAGGAAAGGGAGGAAGAAAAAGCCTGCACAAAGGAGAGAAATGCAAATGACAGGCACTGAGATCAGTGCTGAGAATCCCGGATTAACTGCGCTGGAGCTGGTGCTCTCTCCTGAGCTTAACCCTTTCTGGACTGTGGCCGGGTTGCAGTAGTGGGGGGCTCTGGTCTGGATCTGGGTCCAGGCGGAAGTGGAGATGGAGGATATTGGAGTTGGGTAGAACCAAGAAGCTGAAGGGAAGAGGCTGTTTCATCCAGAGTGGTGACTTCTTTGGAAAAGGGCCTGGGGAGGGGCGGGGAGTGTTGAGGCGGTGGCCCAGCCGTGTGCTTCCTGGTACTGGTCCCCCAACGGGCAGCCAGCCAGGAGAGCTTCTGCAAAGGAGGCCAGGAAGAGAGAGCAGTGGGGCACTGGGCGGTCCAGCGCCTTGACCTTGGCGGTGGATATACAGATGGTTACAGTCTCCTTTACCTGACACTGTAAATTTCAGATGTGTGCACTTTCCTGGATCAGTTTCACTCCAGTCAAAAGTGAAATGAGGAAGAAAAAAAGAGGCCAGAGCAGAGGGAAGGGGTCAAAGCTTCAGAGTTACTTTCTCTGGGCAAGAACAACAGAAGAAGTATTTCGTGAATCGTGGGGATCCCAAAACACACATCAGGGGCTTGGTGATGTGGGGCCCTCCTGCTTTGGGGCGCGCTGTCTCTCTCTCTCTCTCTCTCTCGCTCTCGCTCTCGCTCTCGCTCTCTCTCGCTCTCTCGCTCTTTCTGGCTCTCTCTCTCTCTCCGAATGTCACCATGGTGTGTACTCAGGAGAAGAAACGGTTTCTAAAACACTGAGACCCCTGCCCCCACCCCTCCTTCCAAGGGGGAAGCCTCCTGGCGTGAGCGAAAAGACCGTCAGGACTCCACAGAGAGGCCCACTGCCTCATGTGTGAGGTCGCGTGTGAGGTCGGGTCCTGAAACCAGCAGGGAGAAAGGAGAGGGATCCAGAATTCCAGACGGTGCAGAGAAGTCCGTGCAGAGATGGGCAGACCTGGGAAGATGCTGGTGATACAGGGTCACACGGACACGGGAGGGGGGGCATAAACGTGTGTGTTACGAGAGAGAACAGAATCAAAGTGATTCCATGTATAATAAAGTTTGAGTCATTCACGTGTCTATATATTCACTTTTTAGGTCTGAACAACTATATATCCAGCTACGGGCAGTGGCTGCCTCTGAAATGGGAGGGTTTGAGCTTTCTCTGTAGTGTTTGAATTTTTTTTTTACAGTATTCAAGGATTAGGGGGAAAAATGCATAAATATTTGAAAGGAAAACATGGCCAAGTAAACGGGAGTCACGGGAGTCATGAGCTCTACCTTTCTGGGGACTTCATCCCCAAGACAGGATTCTGGGGAAGCATCTTCTCCAAAGTTCTTCCCAGGTGTGAAGGGCCCCGAGCACCCCGTGAGCACTGGGCTTTCCCATTCACCTCCACATGGAGCTTCCCACGGAGGCACAGGACTGCAGTCCTAGCAGAGATTTCAGACAGTGCCTTGTGGGGTGGGGTCGGCATGCAGGTGGCACTTTTTGGCAGCCTAGTCCACGCCCACACCGTAGAGGTCACTTTGCGAACAGGACTTCTGCCCAGTTCCCCTCTTGTCATTTTCCTGATAAGAAAACCCTTTGTGAGCAGTTGTATCTTGCCTGCAGAAGTTCTCTTGGGGGAGTGTGTAGCAATGGCTCTCCACCCCATGAGGTGGCCACACCATCTGTGTCCCTGCTCCACAGGTATGCGACCCAGCACAGGGTCCAGAAGAGCAGCAGATCCCAGACCCGGACTGTAGACGAGGACAAGCACAGAGAGGGGAAGGGATCTGCCCAAGGTCCCCCAGAAGGTAGCGGCAGTCAGACTAGAAGTGATTGCCCTCGCTCCTCACTTCTGTTCCATTATTCAGTGGGTGGGGCTGAATCCTGAAGGCCACTGCGAATGTTGATAATGGAGGGTGATGTGGTAGCACCGGAGGGGAAGGGAAGGGTAAAAGTCAGCAGAGAGCCCTGGAGGAGCAGGTGAATGCGTAGATACATGCGCAGACACCAGGAAAAGGGGTTACTTCGGGGCGCTGGTTGTCGTTTTTTCCTTGGGACAAACAAAACAAGGCGGATTGTCTACACTAGTTTTCCCTTGAACTAGAAATTGCAATCTTTGCTCCAAGAGACGGGAGGATTACAAAACATTTTAAATGTCCTCTTTTTCTCCTTTGCCTGCAAAGCTCCAATGATCTCCGAACCCGGGGGTATTCACTGTAACACAACGGATTAACCAAATAGGACCGGAGAGTCATTTGAGATCTCTTTCCTTTACACAAGTCCCCCCACCCCCATGGAACAACAGGGCTTGGGGGGGAGCGTGGGGAGGTCCCCTGTGCCAAGGCAGACACAGCTTCGCTGGGCACAGCAATTATTCTAAAAACATCTGGAGCGTAACATTTTAAAAACGTCAGAACTACCGTCAAGTTGGTGCCTGGGATATTCTCTGTGCAATGGCACAGGAGAGGCTGGGAGGCTCTCCCGGGATGTAGGCTGTGCCCTTTCTCTACCTGTCCTGGAGGCTTGGGATTTAAATCCATTCGGTGCAGGAATCTCCCTGTCCTTCTGGTTCTCAAACAGGAAAAAAGAAAATCCAGAAAGCAGAGTAGATCGTATATCCATCAACCCCATAGGAGAGCAGACCGACTTTTCTGGCTTTCTGTTTCATAAATATGTTCAACTGACCATTAAAAAATAAATATATGAATAAAACCTGACCTGTGACACTTTCATTAACTCCTGACCCTGAAAATGAATAAAAGAGAAGAATTAAGCAACCCTCTGCTTTTTAAAGAGTAATAATCTACAGCTAGTTGATGAGAAAAAAAAAATCTTTTTACAGAAGAATTCCAGTTCATAGAACGAATGAAGAAATAAGGAAATCTACCGGTTTGCAGCCCCGAATGAAGTAAATGATTCAGACAAGGATGATCAATGAGAGTTAAAGCCATTAGAGCAGAATATAGTCACTTTTAGTTATGTGGAAGTGAGAAAAATTACCTCCCATCTGTCCTTTCGTAGGAATCACTAGGATGTGAGCCCCGCCCCGAACCCCCAAAGTAAGCTGACCCGGCTCCAGGAGACAAGACAGTCAGCAGAGGGGGTGAGGGGAAGTCTGGCAATCAGCCCAAACGGAGGACGGAAGGCTGGGGGATTGCGGCCTGGATTTGAGAGATCTTATACCCTCCATGAGAATTTGGACTGAAGGAGACAATGAAGGCAAACAATGAAAAAAAACAAAAGATTGTTTTAGCTCCAGGAAAAATAAAAACAGACCTCCGCAAGGAGGGCGCCATCTTCACACGCACTAGCTGGCCCTGCGGTGAGCAGTGTTTCTGTCGCCACGACAATGCAATCGCTGTTCAATGATGTCCCACTTTCAAAGTTTGGTTGGAGTCAGAGAGGACGTAAGGATGAAAGAACACGATATAAAATCCTTCACCTTGACAATGTAGGCATGTAAGATAACAGAGTGGAAAGGGGTAAGAGGTCTTAGGATGTTCACACCTTTATCTTACCAAATGAGAGGTAGAAGATGCTATTATTGACCTAACGAGAAATAAAGAATAAGCAAATCTTCGACAGTAATGTAGCCCATAAAGAAAAATAAAGGGTGATATTATTATAGCAGGTCATTGGGGCGAGCTCGAGAGGTGGCACAAAAGACCTAACAATTCATCCAGCATAGCAGGTCAATAATTAATGTCCAGAATTGATCAGTCTATAAAGTGCAGCAAAACAGACTGAAAAATACAGAGGTAGGAAACATTCAGAAGAAATAGCTGAATTTTGTGTTAATAAGGGCTGTCTCTTAAGAGTGGGGTTCAGGGTGGGAAGGATGAAGCAAGAAACAGTTGTTTCTCTTCATAAACCTTTCTACATGTTGATTTTCTAACCAAGAACTTGTATTACCTTAATTAAAAGACCTATATTAAAAATATAGCTAAAAGAAATGAGCAAAAACAGTAATTTGGGGATTATTGTCATCCCATGAAGATGAATTATCTCGATTTAAAAAAATGACACAGAATTAACAGAATTGCAACTCAACAGTTAATGTGGGAATTATTGACATTATGAGTCTTTCCACATTTCGTAGGTATATTTCTTAAATTATTTGTTTTATATCTCTCAATAAAATTTTTGTTGTCTGTTTATATATTATTCCTCTATATTTCTGTTGCGTTTATCCCTAAGACCTTTATATTTGTATTTCTATTCTGAACGGGATTTTTAACGTGAGATTTATAAGTAATTATTGACGGCACGGAAAAATCGATGATTCTGCTATTTTTAAATACGACCCTCATACCGTAACCTTCTATTATTGTAAATAGTTTTTCGGCGGAATCCCTTGGGTGTTTGTGTTGGTGTTTTTTGAGTTGATAATAGCATCATCTGTGAGTAACGATTAGCCTAGACTTAATTCTGCTAATCCCTTCGCTCTATTTAATCTATTTGTTAAGTTATTAAAAAAGCAGCGGCAATGGTGAGCATCCTTATTTCCTCCCTGATGTTCGCGCATCTAACATTCCACAGAAGCAGGCTGGGACCCCGCTGCTCTCAGAAAGTAACAATGCGTAGTGGTCAAGAAGACGGGCTTGGGATTAGACTGCCTAGTCCAAGGTCAGATCTGGATCCATCATTTACTCAGCAGCTTGACCTTGACCACTTGCTTAACTTCTCTATGCCTCAGTTGCCTCGTCTATAAAATGGGATAACAGTGCCTACTTCATTGGGTAGCCGTGCGCATTAGATGAGATCGTATGTGCAGAACACCTAGACAATGCATGGGCAGGTCTAATTCATGGTATTTTTAAGAATCTGATTCCTCTGTAACACGGTTCCATATCATCTTGTTAGACTTGGCCTTTTATTACCCCCTTGAGGCCCTTTGGACTTGACTCCGTCATTAGTTTTCATAGCTTCCATTAGTTCAGCAGAGCCTTGCCGATTTCCTGGGGATTATTAGATGGAACCTTGAGGTGCTGTATCCATTCTACACAAGGAATCATAAGTGTCACCCTAGTTCCCTGTGGATCTTCTCTCTTCTTTGTATTTTGTTGAGAAAAGAGCGTGGGTTTTAAAGTCAGACAGTCCCAGGGTGGGACCGTAGCTCCAGGACTCACCGTGTGGCCTTGGGCAAGGTCGTAGCATCCTTGGCTTTCAGGTCCTGGTCTCTAAGTGGAAGGAGAATGTCTCCCTCATGGAGCTGTTTTGGAGCTGGGTAAGCAAAAGCCCACACCTAGCCTAGCACCTTCATTTCTTCCCACTTCTCCACCCAGAGCCCCTTTGTTCAAAACCAGAAGTAGTGAGTGGCCTAGAAGGTGAGAGAAAAACATGCCCTCTGCATTAAGCTCAGCTCCACTTCAGGTGAATATAATTTGGTCTTTCCAGATGGGAATCGGTGGTGCTGGCTTCCAGTCCTGGTACAGCTGCTGAGCCGCCTGGGGAGATGCCATCACCTCTGAAAATGCAGTGTGAGTTTCCTCCCTTGACCGTCAACAGCTTGGAAATCCTTAGCGAAGGGAATTGGTGTGTGACACGGAGATACAGCGTCTTCCCCTGCAGAGGTCAGTTCCTCCTAAGCCAGAGCTTGTTCGAAGCCCTTAGACTTTCCAGAAAAAGTGCCTTGCAGCTCCATAAAAAAATATTTGTGTTAATATTTGGACGAGACAAAAGAATGCATTGCCATGCAGTCATGTCTACAAGCAGCAAAGCGACATTAAAATCACTGAGTCACCCCAAGTAAATGCCACAGAAACATAGACAGAAGCTCTCTTGCAGCCCATCTTGGTGGGTGGAATGCCAATCACCAGCATCTGCGGACTTATCCACTCGGCCCACATAGGAGCCTCTGCTTTGTCTTGCTCGCCAAGCCATCTTCACCAAGGACACAGAGAGAGGAGCACAGAGATTCAGACTAATGGTGATGCTTCAGCCTCGAATCTGTAGTTTCATGAAAACCATCCTTGGGAGTTTTTTCCGAGTGGCTTCTGGAGCTATTAGACCCCCATTAAGTGTAGAGCATCCTTTAGCTGGTCCTTCCTCCCCCCTTTCCCATGTCTCTGAATGGCCCCAACCATTCACTCTAGCTAGAGACCTCGTAAGATCCTCAGATCCCTCTCTGTCGGCTCTCTATTCAATCGATCACCAAGTCCTGTTGATTCGATTTTTAAATCGCACCCAAATATTTTCATTCCTTTTCCCCTCCCTCTTCAGCGCTTCCCAAATTACTACAGACAACAGCCTCCTGCTGAGTCTCAGTGCCTCAGTATCTCCCTCTCCAAACCATTTTCCACAAAGCAACTAAAGCGTTTGTGGGTTTCTATGCCACCACTAAAGGTTTGCCCTCTAAATAAATTCCAAATCGTTCACCTGGCATACAAGGCCCTCTGTGATCTGTCCCCACCTTCCTCCCCCTGCCTTCCCGCTGTCCCCAATGCCATGCTCCAGTTCTCTGCGACTCATCACCTTTTCCCTCACTGTTCCTGCTGCTTCTACCCGACTCCTCTTGGTTAACTCCCACTCGCCCTCAGACTCAGCTCACGCGTCATGTCCTAGGGGTACCTTTCTTGGCCCCACCCTAGCTGAATGCCAGAACCACAGTGATCATCCCCATCTCCCTCTCTGGTGCCCACCTTTTTCTGGACCATTGTCTAGGAGTGTCCGGTGATGTATTTCCTGATAGTTTAAGCCAGATAGAGACATGTATTCAGGTATTTCCTGCACAGAACATTCCAACAGATATAATCCCTTTACCAAGTAAAAGGAATACTTTTTTAGTTACCCTAATGGGAACAGTGTGGGATTCCAAAGGTAAAAGAAGCAAAATGAAACCTGGGTATCTTGGGGGGCAGTGGATAAGGACATGGACTCAAATGATATTCAAATCCCAGCTTTGACCTTCACTAGCTCTGCTACTGGGCACATTGCCTAACCTTTCAAAATGTCAACTGTTTCATCAGTGAAATAGGGATGATAAGTCTTATTTCATAGGATAGTTGTGAAAATTAAATGAGATGATGCATAAAAAAGGATTTTATATAGTGCCTGGTGCATAGTAACAACAGTTGCTATCGTTTAGTAACAGCAGTAGAATGGTAGTTAGTGGTGGTGGTTGGTAGTAGTAATTATTCCACGTACATAGAGCATTCCATAAGACCTCCAAAGTCATCCTATGCATTGTGCTCCGCTAGAGATGCTGATGGAATTTAGAGTGTCTGTGGCTCAGAGTTTGAGCCTATCGCACCTAGATATTTGCAAATAGATATTAATCTCCGCTGAAAGAGTGGGGGGCTTTAATTAAGGCAATCAGGCTGATTAATGATTCCCTCTGGGCAAGTGCTGAGGCATCCAGAAGAGGAGTAAGAGCTTTCTGAAACACACTGAGCAATCCATCCACCAATTTACAAATGACAACAGCTCTTCCCAGGCTGTTGGCTCTCAAGGCTGTACCCCCATCCAGGGTGTCCGTGGTTACTTTTATAACCATAAACACTGTTGACCTTAAACAGAGAGCCAAATATTTCTCCAGCAAAATGAGTTCATTCAGGAACAACGAAGAACTACAATTTGAGACATATGGTCTAATGACGCACCATGCACAAGTCCAGAGGAACAAGTTGGGGACCACTGTTCGTGGACTGGGGAGGGGCTGTTGTAAATGAAGAGTGCATTGGAGGAAACTAAAAAGTTTAAAGTGCAGTGACTTTTCATTGGCTGAGTTATAGTAGTCTCTCATTGGCTGAGCTGTTACTGGGCCAGGAAGAATCATTTTCTCCTCCTGCTGAGGCAGGAAATGTGAGGTCAGGCTCTTCCTGTTGGGTCAGTAGTGTGCGATGAGTGCCCATGCATGAAAATTCTCTCTTCTAGCCTCCCAACTCCATTTTAAATGAGGTTTCTGTTTATTAATTTTCACAAAACACTCCCTTATTAAAAGGAAAAACTGAGTGACCAGGCCATGCTGATTTCTTTATTCTAACTCTGAATTCTTCCTCTGAAAGAATTGAGTAAGTAGACTGGGTCTAGAAGTGGCTTCAAGGGCTTTAGGGTAAAGAACTCCAAATTTTCACTGCAAAGGTGAATTACATAAAGCCTCAGGACACAGGGGTTCAATTCCCCCTAAACCCTGTGGATTGTAGACCCGCCTCAGATCTTATTTTGCTCTCAGCAGCTCTTTCCCCACTTTCCAGATAGGAAAAGGAACAGAATGTATGTTTATTCAGGACCAACACCTCAGGCCAGGCTTTGTGCTGGGTGTGGAACTCCAAGGCTTGGTAAGGGCCTGGAGTCAGGATTTGAGTCAAACAGTTGTTTTAAGGATGAAATGAATTAATTCATCTACTTAGATCAGTGTTTCTCACATTGCAATGTGCACACAGATTATCTGGGGATCTTGTTAAAATGCAGATTCTGATTCAGCAGATCTGGGGTGGGACCTGAGAAACTGTCTTTCTTACAAACACCTGAATTATGCCAGTGGTACTGGTCCAAGGCCCACACTTTGAGTACTTGACAGCTTACAAAGCCCCTTCCCTCAGCGAGTCTTATATGTGGTAGATATAATTATATGTGTTCAATAATTTCTGGTGAACAGAATTGAGCTGAAATTTTTATAGTCTGATGATAGTGTATTAAGTATTTTTATATCTCTTATTTTATTTAATCCCCATAATTCAGCAAGGTAGACATGCACGTCCCCATTCACAGGTAAAGAATCAGAGGGAATTCCTGAATCAGATCTTTGTCTTTCATCTCTTCTGGAAAGTTTTCGGAAATTATTTTTTTGACCGTTGTCTCTTCTCATTCTCCCAATCAAATGAGAACTCAGACTGGGGTATGGATAACTACGCTCTCCACTTACACATCTTCTGTTTATACCACATTCTTCATGATTCGTTTTTCTAGTTTATTAATTCTTGCCTCAAGTGTCCTGAATCTGCTATTGAATACATCCATTGAGTTTTAAACTTCCATTATTAATTTCCATTGGTTTTTAATTTCCATTGTTATGCTGTTCATCTCCAGGAGTACTGAGTTTGTTGGTTCGTTTTCAGTTCTTTCGGCCAGTTTTACTCTCTTACTCCTTGTTCATATTTTCAATTTCTTCTTTTATTTCTTCATAAACAGTAAAAATGTTTATCTTATATTCTATATCTGGTCATTCTGATCTCTGAAATTTTCTTGAGTCTTTTTCTAATGTATGTTGCTGTGATATTGTGATTGATTGGTAAGAAATGTATTTGGTCTTCATTCCTTCCTGGCACAGAGTTCCTAAAACCTTTAAAATTTCCTCAGTGGTAAAAATGTCTTGGTTATTCATGAGAAGTCCCTTGCAAGCACACCTGAATTTATGCTATGCATGACTTTTTAGAAAGCCCCTAAGGATGGGGGCTGGTTGCCGGAGGAACCAACCATGTGACTAGAGGGTTAGAACTTTCAGACCTGTGCCTCCTCCCTATCTGACCTCCGACCTCCAGGAAAGGGAGAAGGGCTAGAGGTTGAATTAATCACCAGTGGTTGGTGATTTAATCAATCTTGCCTATATAATGAAGCCTCCATGAAAGTGAGTCACTCTAATAACTTTTGAACCCAAGGAGGGGGTCGTGGGAACATCTATTTTGTAGTTGGTTGGTCAGTAGCATGGGCGACAACCTGGACTCGTGAGATCGGAAGTGAGGGCAGTTTCATTGGTCTGAGCCCTTAACAGGTGGGATCTGAAGCTACGTCCAGGTAGATGCTGTCAGAGTGAAGTTATATTGTAGGACACCCAGCTAGTGCTGGAGACTTGCTTGGTATAAGGGATAAAAATCCAGACACATTTTGTGACCGGAAATTCAGTATTAAGAGCAGTTGGTATAAGGGATAAAAAACCAGACACATTTTGTGACCAGAAATTCAGTATTAAGAGCAGTTAAGAGTACAGAGCTGTGTCTGTACAACTGTTTCTATTGACTTTTCCAAGGTCCCTTGTTTCCTTATAAGTTTCTTTCTTTTCTTTCTTTTCTTTTTTTTTTTTTTTTTTTTTGTAGACTGAGGCCATAATCATTGGAACTCCCTCAGGGGAATTCTTTGAGGCTAGAGAGGTTCTCCATTTGCTTCTTCCAGGTATTGGGGGCTTGACCAACCTGGGCACATGTTAAATTAAAATTCTCAGATTATTTACGTTAAACCTAGCAAATAATGGGATTCAGGCACCAACCTCACCCAAGGGCCAGCCCATGTCCACAAATTCACAGAGGATACTTTGTCCCCTTTAACTCAGAATTGGGCTAGGCTGGGACACACGTTCCCCTGTATTATTCCTTTATAAGGAGAATTTCTCCTGGTTTACATTTTCATTAAAAACGTAGCCCTTTGTGGATCATAGCTTCATGTGGAATGGCTAGAAGACCCCACTCCAGCTCTCTGCAGGCCCTGTGTCTTGTCTCCCTTCACGTCCATGGCTGCAGATGCTCTCAGAGGACCAGCCTGGGCTCTGAAGATTTCCTTCATTTTCTTGCAAGATCATCCACGCATTTAAAATTATGTTTCTTAAGTTTTTATCTAGCATGTTTCCTTGTTTGTAATAGAAGGATTTAAGACTTCTAATCTTCCATTTTGCCAGGAACAGAAATTTTTTTTTTTTCTAAACTCACAGTGCTTAATAAGGCTGATAAAGTGTCGCATCTATCATGCAGCAAGCCAACTACCAAGAATGTTTGCCTTGTTAAAGGGAATAAGAGGTTGAATGCTATCCACATTAAGGAGCCTTGGGGATAATATTACTCCCAGGGCTTCACTAGTAAACAGAGAAAAATGGCGTTACCAGGAAAAGATTCCTGGGAGAATTTTCTTCTTGGAACAGTGACAAGAACTTGCATCTAACTGTCAGGGGGAGGTTTCTCTACACTCCATTCGAGATGAATAAAAACACTCCATTGAAGATCAGTGTCATGATAATAATCATTACAACAGCTTAAAGTTGCATAAAAGGCATTGTTTACAAAGTACTTCTATTACACTTATTTTGCTCCCCTTTTGACAGATGATCCAAAAAGACCCCTGGGGTAAGGAGCTATAGATGGGAGTACTGGGGGCACCTCCTCTGGGGTCAGGAGCCCCCACACCAACAACAATACAATGGAGCCTTTTTGAAGAAGGCTTGTGACAAGCCACCTGGTGGTAGCCAAGACTCTCCTCTTTCTCCCTTCCTTGGGCGTAGCTTCATCACACATGCCGAGATGATGGGGAGAATGGACCCTCTGAGGGTCACTGGTGTGTTTGCTAAATTCAGAGTTTCCATGGTCCCAGCTCTTCATGCATTTTACCAGAGATTCAAGCGAGTCCATCAGAGTTCATGTCCGGCCCCTTCCATTCCCACTAGCATCCCTTCCCCTGGGCTCTTAAAGCAGGAGCAGACTGTGAAGAGGCATGGCCAAGGGGGGACACTGGAACTCTCCCAGTCCCTCGTTGTCCCCTCTGCAGTGGAGGGATTCTCCACAACCTCAGGACACCTCCGGTTCAGGGACGATGGCTTTATAGAACAGAACTCTAGTTCCATGCAGACTGGGGTCCCAGGCCATCGGTGACCCCAAAAGTGACCATTGCTCTTTTGAGCAGGGCAAACGTAGAAGAGCAAGGTTGGGATTGGATCAGTACTTCCAGAATCGTCAAGAGTGACCCAACACCATGCTCCACACCCCACATAGCGTGTGATATTTATTCTTTTAATGCTCTTATTCTTGACGTTCAAAAAGGACAGTCATTTGCCTTTCCATATTCAAAAACCTTCAGTTCCTCCCAGTCTCGCCCGACGTAAAACCCTGGGAAATTTTTGGCCTTTTCCCTGACACGCCGACATGACCCAGAACATTCCATGGCATGGTTACAAATAATCACTTAACATTTCAGTAATGATGTTCAATTCTTATTCACCTTCGAAACATATCACAGTTCCCCCTTTCAGCCAGAACACAAACACTGCAGAAAAGCGAGGCCCACACAAAAAGTGAGCAAAGCAAGGTCATTGACACATATGAGGCAACTAAGACTCAAAGCAGGTAATTTACTCCAGGGCCGGGACACAAACTCAGGCCAACTGGAGCCAAATCCGTCGATTTCGCCGGTACTCCGTGCTGCTCCCTATCAAAACAACCCCATTTCATGAGGGAACATGGCCTAGATATAACCCTCATGGATAGTATAGAAAAGCCAAGATTCTATCATGATGCCACAGCTGGGGTAGCCTGAAGCTAATCAAAACAATAGAGTTTCTGGAGGAGACGGGAGATGGAGATGGAAGAGGAAGAGAAAGGGAGAGAGGGAGGGAGGGAGAGAAGGAGGGAGGGAGGGAAAGAGAGAGAGAGAGGGAGAGAGAGAGAGAGACAGACAGAGAGAGACAGATAGAGACAGAGAGAGAGAGAGATCTTTGTGAAGTTATTATTGTCTTTGATTCATTTTCCTTTTTGAGTTTTTTACCTTTCAGATCTCCTACTAATCTGAATGAGGTCCAACACACCACACACACACACACACACACACACACACACACACACACACACAATCTACGATAAACATGTCCTAAGAAGGCCAGGGAAATCTCTCTAAACAGAGAAGCAGCCTCCCCAGGAATGCAATGTTCTCTCCTGAAGGAGTGTCCTGTGAGAGAGACACCGAGGATTCTGTCCAGCTAAACTCCGGTGAGGATGAGCAGAGGTCAGATATCCAGCTTGCCCTGTGCTCAGCTTCCTCCCCTGGGCAAGGTGGCCGAAGGTCAGAGAAGAAAACACACACCTGTCCCCAGGGCTGGTCGGGTTTCTCCAATCATGCAGGCGACGGCTTACCAAGAATCTGGCCCTTTAATTGGACTGAGCCTGGGACCCGGAGCCAAGATGTCAGCCCTCAGCCCCACCCCGCCCCGCCCCACCACTGACTCACCAGCCCCTTGCCCTTCCCCGCCCCCCTCACAGATGACAGAAACGGCCTTCCACAGGCCTTCCTCACAAGGCTTAAATCGGATGTATGAGAAAAAATAAAAACGATGACTAGCATTTATGAAGACCTACTATGTGCCACAGTCTTCACATACATGGTCTTAACCTACCAACAACTAACTCCTTGGGATAGTTATTATTCTCATTGTACACGTAAGGAAGCTAAGGCTCAGGGCATTAGAGAACTTACCTTGGGTCGCACGGCTAGTAAGCAGCAGGACTTGGATTTGAACCCAGGCTCCAGAACCTCTGTTGCTGTCAAGTCTCACGGTCACTCTCACTTTCTTTACATCAGTCTTTTTTTTTCTCTCTCTCTCTTTTTCTCCAGGGAAGAAGAGCGGCTGCACTGGGAGACTGGCATTACTTCTGCTTTCTTCCTTTTCTCTCCTTCCTCCATTCACCACACCTCCTCCTCGAGCGGGCTTTTCGTGTTGAAATCGGGGATTGAGACCCAAGTCTGGGGAGTCAAGCCCATTAGTGCCTTGTTTATCCATTGTAGGTTCTGGAGACCATGTGCTTATTTGTCAGAGGACACCCCCGTTCTCTGCAGAAGCACAGATTGAAAAAGACTCATAATGGGATTTTCAGGGTTCGTTCCGTGATGTGTTTTGTTGTTTCTGCAGCATGCAGAATTAATGAGCATTTAAGAACTCAACCCCCACCGCAGAGTACCTTCGGTTCTTCTCCCAGCTGCCAGTTCCCCACGATACAAAGGTGTCCCTGCCAAACCGAAGGACATTTAGAGGAAACTCGCCACGGAATATTTGTGAAACAATGTGATAAGGAAAAGAGCATCCCAACCTCAGCTGCTGTGGAAACGCCAGTCTACAGTGCCTGACACACGGACAGCTGGTCCGTCCTCTCGCGGCCTCTCCTTCTCCAAGTCTGTCTTTTGAGATCTTTCTCATATGCCCTCGGGGAGCCTGAAGGATGAGCCAAGATCCATTAATGCCATTCATATAAAACTCAGCATTACCTGGACACACAGAACCTCCCACATCTGAGTCCCACAGACTCCAGTGTAAATTCTCGTAGGTTAAATAGGACAAAACAGAACAAAATAGCCCCAAAATATCTCATGTCCGCACCATCCCCCTTACTGGATTCGACCTCCACCAAACCTGGCCCAGAGCTCAGGATAGTTTCTAAAAACAAACAGTGCTTAGGGAAAGTCTGAATCTTCTGAAGCCATAAACCCAAGAATCCTCTAAAAGTTTGTGGCAGAGCGAGACTTCATTTCACCCCAGTCCTTCTACTGCCTGACCACCCCATGGACCCACCATTGCAGGAGAAAAACCTAGGGTTACAGAACACTTATTCGGAGCTGAGACTTTTCATTGTCAATACCGGAAATCTCTGCAATGCAACTTGAAACAAGAAGGGACTAAATTTTAAGAGTGGAGTAAAAATTTACAAGAAATAAAGTCAGCATTTTGTTTATGTAGGGACTAGTCATCTTTTCATAGAAAACTGAAGGAAATGGATTTTCACAGTGGCGAGGGGTATTTACAGTTACTTTAGAAAAAGATAAGCAACAACTCAGAGAAAAAGAACCAACAGGGTGTGTGTGTGTGTGTGTGTGTGTGTGTGTGTGTGTGTGAGAGAGAGATAGAGAGAGAGAGAGAGAGAGAGAGAGAGAGAGAGAGAGAGAGAGAGAGAGAGAGAGAGAGAAAGATTTTAAGGAATCTGCTCACGTGAGTGTGGAGGCTTGGCAAGCCCAATTTCAGAATCAGTGGTCTGTGGTCTGGAGATCCAGGGAAGAGTTTCATCTTCTACTATAGAGTAATTGCCAAGATACATTGTTAAAATGATAAATAATAATAATAATGTGTCAAAAAAACGAGTGTCATGGTCTACTATTTCTGTAAGAAAGGAGGAGATACATAGGTATAAACACATACAGATTTAATTCTATTTTTCAATGAAAGAATAAACCACAAAAATTTTAAAAGATTTTCTATAGGAGAAAGGAAAGTATACAGTGAGTGAGAAGGGATAGAAGCTAGACTTATTTGAATATATTTTGGTTTTCAGATATATCATTTTTATATAATTGTAAGACAAAATTAAATTTTAAAATATAAAAACAAATTGAAACAAATGAAACCAATGCATTCATTTTGGTGGCAAAACAACACGGAAGGATGCTGTATGACTTGACCGCGCTCTCCTAGCGAAATATACGCAAAGAACAGAAAGAACCGAAAAACAATAACGACAAAATAAAAGTTTTCAGGAATAATATCGCTGGTGGTAGTGTGTGGTTTCACTATTCTCACACTGCTAAATGGGAAATGTGGAATAGAACTATTGAATAATTACAAGATATTTTAGCATTCGTGCTGTTTTTAAGAACAAAGAGTCTAGGAGTGGGAAGAAAGAAATGTAGATATTAGAAGAATTAAGCAAAAAAACATGTAATTTGAAACTGAAAAGGAAGCATTGGTTCAAGTTCGTAATGTATTTTATGATGGATGGATAGATAGGTGATAGATTGAAAGAAGATAGAGATGGAGATAGATTAGATAGTTGATAGATGATAGACAGATATAGATAGAAAGTAAATAGATAATAGATTAGATAAATATTAGATACATACATACATGCATACATGCATGCATACATTCATTCATACATATAGACATTCATACATACATGCATTCATATATGCATACACACATGCATGCATGCATACACACACACACATAGATATACGGGTAGATACTCCTTACCATTCCTACTTCTGTCCGCCCATTAGGACTAGAAATAATGCCAGTGCCTGCAGTAGTGCACATGTTCGGTGCTCATACAGAGATCTCTAGATGCCGTTTCTCAGTAAAAGGAACCAAAGCTACTTGGAGAAATAGCCAATTCCGGGTCTACAACAAGAAATGAAGAAGAGGAACCTGAAACGTCCACTTGTATCAGAAAACAAGGAAATTATCAAAGACTGCTGGGGTCATGGCAACTTGAAAAAGCTCCCACTCGCTAAAGATGGAACAATATGAGCATTGTAATAATAATTTTAAAAACAAATAATAAAATTAATAATAACCATTGCAAATGAATTAAAACATGTCGAATATACTTAAATCCATGAATTCATAATGATTTTTATAAGAATTTAGAAAATGTGAATTTTGACTGGATATTCAATAATACCATGAAATCTAGGAGTAATAACAGTGATTGAGGTTATGTTTTTAAGAGTCCTTATATTTTAAAGATAGATACAGTCAATCCTTATTATTCACAGATTCTATACTTGTGAATTTCCATACTCTCTAAAATTTATTTGTAACCCCTAAATCAATACTCTCCACATTTTTGTGGTCATCCACGGACATGTGTTCAGCTCTCATACTACAAACAAGCATTCTTTCTGTAGTCTATTTAATGCCACATTTTTCACATTGTCGTGCTTTTTGTTGGTAATTTTACTGTTTAAAATGGCCCCTAAGTTAAGTGTTGACATGCAATCTAGTGTGTTTCAGTGCAGAAGGCTCTGATGTGCCTTACGGAGAAAATACATCTGTTAGATAAGCTTCATTCAGGCATGAGTTAGAGAGCTATTGGCCATGAGTTCAACGTTAGCGAATCAATAACGCATATTAGATAAGGCATTTTTAAACAAAAACACACATAAAACAAGGTTATGTATTTATTGGTTGATGAAAATGTGGCCAGAGGCTTGCAGGAACCTAGCCGTGTACTTCCCCTACAAGTAATGGTTCAGTATTTGCTAATTCAGTGTTTGCAGTGACTTTATAGAACTTGACTATCACACATAACAAGGCTCAACTACACTAAAATACTTGTGGTTTATATGGGGCAAAAAATACTGGGCAATGTAAATAAAATATATCTACTGGGCCGGATTTGACACACAGGACCCAATTTTTAGTCTCTGGTCTAATTCATTCAGTACAGAATTTTCGTCAGTGTTTCGATCATTCCCCTGTTGACAGACATTTGAGTTGTTTCCACTGTCACTGTTATGATCAGGGCTGCAACGAACATCTGCACACGTGCAAACACTTCTCCTGAGAAGACATGGACGTGTACTTGCTGAATCGCAGGGTGTGCACGGTCCACACTTCAACAGAGGCTGCCAGACTGCCCTCCCCAGTGGCTGCGCCAGTTAATACTCCCACCCGCAGCGTGCGCGAGTATGGGTTTCTCGCCCTCTTGCCAACGCTGAATTCCGCAAGTATTTTTTTGAATCTGGATCCTGTGTGAGGCGCTAAACGAGGTCATGGGGGTGGAGAGGAAGCAGAACGGAACACCAGCTGCGGGAGACGTGGTGTCCTTGGCCCGAAGACGTGATGCTCAAACTCACCGGAGGGTCGCAGGGCAGGATGGCGGAGCGAACAAGCAGGCAAAGGGTTTTCGAATCTTATCCACTGGCCCACCTGCCTGGAACAGTAAGCCGCAAAAATTAATTAATTGGCTTTGGAGTGCTAATACGTGCTAAGATGTCTGGTAAGTCTGGCCCAAGATTGTGTCAAGGACGAATACTATTTAATTGTAAAAATATATTACATTTTTCCTTATCATTTATGGATAGCTATTTGGCCACGTGTATCCAATAAATAGATAGATAGATAGATAGATAGATAGATAGATAAGTAAGTAAGTAAGTAAGTAAATAAATAAATAAATAAATAAATAAATGAAATAAGAAAGAAAAAGCCTTAAAATGCACATGCTATTTAACCAAGCAATTATTTTCTGCATATATCTTAGGGAAGTAACTTGAAAATTTTACAAAAATTTAAATGCAAAGATGTGCGTTCATAACATTGTTTAATATCCCCCTAAAATGGAAACTGCTCGACTGTTCAAAATAAGGAATTAAATAATTAAATATATCAAACACGTTTGAACTGTTAATTCAATAAATTGTTAAGTAAATTGAACTACGAGAAAGTATTATGCGACTATCAGAAATGATCTATTTGTTGTCATGGAAAGACATTGGGAAAATAATGTCATTAAAAAAAAATAAAAGCTACCAGTATGCGTCTATTTGTTCATTCACTCACCAAATACATGCTGAGCACTACTGTGTGTCAGGCACTGAACTGGGTGCTGGGGACAAAGTCACAGCAATGCAGGCATAGCTTTCGGGAGCCAAACTGTCCTTTGAGCCTCTTGCGTGCACATAAGCAGGTTTCTCCAGTCTGGGGCTGAGCAAACTGCTTACTCTTTGCTATTAAGCAATCTGTGGTTTCACAGGCACTGATGGATTGCTTCTAATAAGACCACGTAGGACTGTGTCTCACTTGCTTAAAGTTTCTCCTTTCCAATGTCCTAGTACTTAGACTCACGGGAAGAAGAGTTCATCGTATTCACAGAACCGGCGGAACAGACTTCCCTCTCCCAGCCCTGTTCCCGAGGGAAGGCAACAGGAGTCGCGGAAACACCGTGGCTGAGAGGTCGAATGGTCCAGGCTCTGAGTCCCTGCTTTGCTTTTTTCAGCACCTGACTTAACCTCTCATAGCTTAAGAGGAGCGCTGTAGGGATGCTGTTAAGTAAATCACAACCTAAGCGCTAAGATGATGCCTGGCACAGAGCAGTTGCTCTCCAGATGTTAATTCCCTTCCCAACGTCTATTTTCTTGTCAAAGGTTGGCTTCTTCTACAGAAATCACTAGCATGAAAAGCAGAGGGATGCAGTACCTCAGCTGGGATGTTCATTTTCTTTGTATCTCATAACTCTGAGGAAAAGAGTGGTCTGGCTTTCCCAGTGATTCGCCGAAAATGTTCACCCGTGTTGTCTGATGGTGAGCGAGGGACCAGATTCTGCAGGTACAGGTGAACTCAGGGCTCCTCCCTTCTGCAGGCATCAGCATGTGCGCACAGGCAAGAGTCCGCCCTCATCCGCTTCTAAAACAGAAGTCCCTTGTCCTGGTTTCTTTGGATCTTTCCAGTGTGTGCAATGGAGCTGGTGAGAGACATAGCATGAGAATATGCAGAAGAGGACCTGAAAGGGAACCACAGGCATGTGATGCAGGACAGGCCAAGCAGACCCTTCCATCTGCCTGGCCTCAGCGATCTGCAATTCTATGACTTTCCTGGAACTGCTGACAGAAATAAGTTCTCTTTTTTCTGTGAGAGTAGTTTACTTGGGAGAATATAAGCCTGGGACTGCTGGAGGAATTTTTGCCTGGAAAGAAAGCAGACCTAAGTGATGGGACGAGAGAGATAAAGTCTTAATAATACTGTTTGGGTCTGCTGGGTCCAACACTACCTGAAGCCAGATCTATGCCTGGACCCCAGTTATATGAGGTTGCATTCTCTCTCTCTCTTTCTCTCTCTCTCTCTCTCTCTCTCTCTCTCTCTCTCTCTCTCTCTCTCTCTCTCTCTCTCGGCTCCCCCTAAAAAAAAAATCCATATGCAAAGAATATATTTGAGAATTGATCCCTGAAAATGCCATTAGGGGAAAGGGGAAGTTTGACAAGAGAGAGAAGGTACACATTCCCGAGCAGGCTGCCTCCGGAGACCTTTGGGAGCACGCATTCAGAGCCATGTGGCCGAGGGGCAAGAGAACGGGGGTACTGACCTGCCTCTCCTGCCTGTGGCTGTGTCGGGTTTCTCCGGAGGGGACATTGGTACCCCTTTCTTTCCTGCCTTCTATGAGAATGGGCAAAGCGGGCTCCTCAGGCAACCATGGGGGCTGGCAGTGGGAGATGGTGGGGTGGGATACTCCTGTTTGGTTTTGTATTTTTTATTTATTTTGGGGGGACCGGGGGAGGGGGGCAGGTTAAGCTAGGCTTGGTACCATTTGCAAAGGAAAAACATCCTGGCTAATATACGTGCTACTTCCATCCAAGTCAGAGGTAATCTCAGAAGGTTCCTGAGATGAGAAAGAAAGAAGAAAAAAAAAAAGCCTTGGATTTCTTCCTTGACCTAATCCTATTCCAGACATGACACCATCCCGGATATCTTTTGTGCCCTGAACTCACATTGACACGGTCAGCTTGTCCATCGGGACACCCCGGCGTGGTCGAAGGGGTCAACCCCGCAGCCCGTCAGAGTCCACCGGACCCTCCAGGACACGGCGCTGCGTCCTCCCCCTCCCTCCTCCAGCGAAAGGCCTGCGACCCAGGCCCTGCCCGGGGCTGCAGCGACCACCCACAGTAACCGCCACGGGACACCAGCAGCCCCTTGGCAGCTGCCCAGAGCAGCTGTCAAGCGCTTCTATCTTCAACACGCCTCGGAGGAGGCAAGATAGCTGGGGGAAAATCACTGGCCCAAGCTTCTGGCCGCAGGGTCTGCGGGGTGGGGGCCAGGAATGAGGGCTGCCCTGACCGACGCGCTCCCGCCCCGCCGCGGACGGGCGCGCGCGCACGTGCGTCTTCGCCCCGAATTTTGCTTGGAGGTGATAAATATCTTCTGTTTCTATTGTGAGCGAGATCCCTTTTCCATTATTTTTTTCTAAGTGGTTACTGTTGGAAATAGGAAAGCTATTGATTTTTGTACATTTATTTTGTGACTGGCTGCTTTACTGAACTCTCATTATTTCTAATAGTTTTTCAGTTCGGTTCTCCCACAGGGTGGGGAGGTGGGGGAGGGGGAATCCAGGCAATGTGACAAAACGGACAAAAACACATGGAATCAGCCACCGTTCTATTTGTTTGGGGATGTGTAAAAAAAAAAAAAAATCAAGATTGAAAGGACATCTCACTCCGGCCCTGTGGGAGTCGTGTGTTCCCACCCACTCCCCCCCAACCTTGTGGTGCCCCTCTACGTCACCCCACTCCTGGGGAAAGGCCACTCCCTCGTGTGGCAAAGGAAGTCTTTAAGACGCAGACTCTTTGTCGCGGTCCCCGGTCAAACCCCAAGTCTTCCGGGACTGCCAGTCTGGCGCAGGTGTCCTAGCTGTGAGGAGAGCTCCAGGACAGGGTTGGCCCTCTGAGCCTGCCGACCACGTCCACTCAGCCACTCTCTAAGCAGCCGTCAAGCCTCACTGAGCACCAACTCCGTGCCAGATCTGAGGATGTAAGAACACAAAGATTTGGTCCCTTCTTCAGGGGACTTCCACACATAGGGACATCCTTGCAGATGTGCCAAGGGTTGTTTTAGCAGACGGAGCCTACGCGCTCCTCCGTGTCCACGCGGTTATTGACTTGGACTTCCTTTGTGGGTGTAACCACACAGCCAACGCCCTGCCCAGATGCCCTCCCGCCCCCTTGACAGTCGATGTGTGGCCTCCCAAGCTGGCTTCTTTGTGGTCTTGCTTCTGACACCTGCACTTGCAACTTCCGTGGAAGGCCTGTCCCCAGGTGCCTAGAGCTGCTTTGCCCACACCTGCAGAGAATGGAGATGCCTGGGAGCTGATGTCTCCCAAAGCAGCCCCGAGCCAGAGACTGGCAGGGGTGGCTGTCTCAGGCTCTGAGATGGAACTCAAGGTCCAGTGCTCCTTCACAGGGTCAGGATGAAGTCACCCCCTGCCCACTCCTGTGTGAGGGGACTTCGCCTGGGCACTCTCCCTGCCCTTCCCTGACTCCCCACCAATGCCCCAGGGAGCACGTCTTCAATGTGTCACTTACCCAGAAGTCCTCATTGCAGGGTTTGTTCTTGGGGACTCCAACCGAAGGCACAGAGCAAGCTTCTGACCCCCACTGCCTTAGTTTCCCTATCTGTCAGGTTGGCATAGTTAGTCAGGCTCCTGAGAAAAGGAGTAGGATTCCCTTATAGACTGAATTGTCTCCCCTGTATATATAATTCATATGTAGAAGTCCCAGCCCCGCTGTGACTGTATTTGGAGATGGGGCCTATAAGGAAGTAATTATGGTTAAGTGAGGTCATAAGGGTGGGGCCCTGATTCAATAGGATTAGTGTCCTTATAAAAAGAGACACCAGAAAGCCAGTGTGCTTTCTTTCTCTCTCTCTCTCTCTCTCTCTCTCTCTCTCTCTCTCTCTCTCTCTCTCTCTCCACACCCATCCACCAAGGAAAGGCCACACGAGGACTCAGCAATATGGCAGCCACCTATGAACCAACAACTTCCAGTCTCCGGAACTGTGAGAAAATAAATTTCTATTGTTTAAGCCACTCAGCCTGTGGTATTTCGTTACGGCAGCCCGAACAGAATTAGACAAAGTCCTTCACCTGCTCTCTGGCTGGGATGCTGGCACGGCCTCCTCTGCCTCATTCAAGTGACCTGTCACCACAAAATAAAATTACAGTGGCCCTGGGAGCAGCTCTGCCTCAGTCCAGAGAACATAAAATAAAATTGAAGCCATAGAACAGAGGTCAGCAAACTTTGTCTGCGAAGAGCTAGATAATAACATCTCAGACTTCGCAGGCCGTGCAGTCGGTCTTAGTCACGACTGCTCGATTCTGCTGTCGCAGCACAAACGCAGTCACGGGCAGAGTGTGCATGTGATGGGCGCGGCTGTGTCCGGCGGAACTTCCTGTAGAAAAACCAGGCCACGGTGGACGACCGTTTGCTGGCCCCTGCCACAGGCTCTTCGAGCTGGGAGTTTAGCGAAGCTCAGATCCCAGACCCGGACTATTGACGAGGACAAGCACAGAGGGCGGAAGGGATCTGCCCAAGGTCCCCCAGGAGGTAGCGGCAGTCAGACTAGAAATGGACGCCCTGGCTCCTCACTTCTGTTCCGTTGTTCAGTGGGCGGGGCTGAATCCTAAAGGCCACTGCGAATGTTCACGTGGCGCCACGGGAGGGGAATGGAAGGGCAAAAGTGAGCCGAGAGCCAGGCCTGGCGACGGCCATCATCAGTCCTACCTGGGCGTCAGCTTTGGGCCAGCTCAGTGAGGGGCAGGGCTCCTCGACAGCCACAGGCGACCAGGCTGACGCTGCCCCCAAGAATCCCAGCACCCTATTGTTCCTCAAAGGAAGATGAAAGGGCAGCCGCCCTCACTGCCAAGACCAAGGTGAGGACTGAGGGAAGAGGGGTCCCAGTGGCTGAGCACTGTCAGGCAGCGGAGAGGAGAGACCGCAATGCTCACCTGCACAGGTGTGACTCCATTCACGCTCTCGTGGCCCTTTGCTTTAGGCAGGAAGCTGTAAGCCTATTTTGAGACGCCAGCTGCACCAAATTTGACCGGCGGCTTTGCATTTCACGGTGGCAGTGTAGGGCACACAGGCCGAGCGGTAGAGCCGTGGGCCCCAGGAGGAGATAAAGGAGACTTGGCAGTTGTCAGGACCTGTGTCTCCTCTCTCTCTCTCTCTCTCTCTCTCTCTCTCTCTCTCTCTCTCTCTCTCTCTCTCTCTCTCTCTCCCGCCTCTCACTCCCCTCCGTTGTCATGCACCACTGGGCCCAGCTGACAGCCTCTTCACAGATACAGGGACCAGGAGCAGCTGGTTCACAGCCATGACCCTCCTGAGCCTCGAGACTCCCTGCAGAGCCCGGAGGATCCGTAGGGCCCACACGGCAGCCTCCATCCTTAAAATCGCCCACGTCACAGCCTCCAGTTGGAAAGAAAGAAATTTTCAGATTTGGAAAGAGAAGGGAAGGGGGACATCTGGGCCTTAGTAGGGGACCGATTCTATTTGGAATTCTGTTTGACCAACTCAGTGTCAAGGAAAAATGAGCCAAACATACCACCAGCATGCTAGAAACGGATTTTTCAAAATCTTTGTATCGACAAGATTTCAGTCTCCAAACAGCCCAAATTAAATAAAACCTAACCAGCAGGCGTTATTGTAGATACCACGATAAAGAGAGAAGAAGGGAGAAAAAAAAAAAAGAGCTGTGTGTCATGTGATTTTCATGCCGCAGAAACTTAATGAGAAACACACCACATTTCCAGAACCCTCTTTCTAGTCAGAGCTCCCGCTGAGATAAAAGGTCACAAGAAGAGAAGGAGGGAGGGAGGGCTCGGAGCAGGGAGGGTTGGGAAAGACAGGCCCAAATTTCATACATGCCGCTATCGGGCCTGAGAGTCTAGACTGATGATTTTCTTTGAATGCCAGATGTGAAGCGCTTTCATAAAGGAATCTCAAACATCACCCATTTAAAAACAAATTGACCCAAGCTGTATTCACTGATGCAGAGAACTTTCTATCCCTGACTGCAGGGAGAGCAGACAGCCTGGGCCTGGTGGGGCCTGGCCTCGGCTGGGTGTCCTGTTGCTGCCCCCTGCAGGCCGGGAGCTGCAGAGCAGCTGGAAAGCCAGCCAAGGCTGGAGTCCACAGGCTCAGCCAGGCCTCTGTCCATCCCGCCCAGGGCAGCAGGGGAATGGTCGACCAGAAGGTGCCAGACCACGGCTGGAGGGACCGAGCCGGGGTCGGGCCTTGGCATTACACATGTCATCTCTTTTGATCTTCACCCTGCAAGGGGAAGGGTTTGACCCTTGTCCCAGATGAGAAATCACGGGTCCCAAGAAGTTCAGAGATTGGCCCAGTGCGTGCAGCTGACTCGTTCGGTACTGGCATTTGACACCTGTGCTTCTCCCATGACCCTGGGTGCTGTGGCCGTCCATGGCAGGACTCCTTTCTCAGGGAAGATGGAAGGAGCTCCATTACCCAAACCAGACCAGACCAGCGAGGAGGCCCGCTGGGGTCTCCAGAGCCCTGTGGCCGCAGGCTGGGCGTGGTCCAGCATTCAGAGATGTCCCACCTGCCGTGAGGCCTGAGGGAGGTTCCTTGGTCCCCACACCCCGGCCAGGCCCAGGGAAGGTTTGTAGAGCTAAGAGCATCCTGGCCACCCTCCGGCCTCTGGGATCTCCTGCTGGCCCTGCGTTGCTCCTTCTGCCTCTGCTGTCTGGGGCTGTGACCCCTAAGGGACTCATAGGGACTGAGTTTGTAAATGTGATGCTGAGATGACCTCTGACCAGAGACTTCCCACTTGGCGGCAGCCACAAACCCTAATGCCAGACACTCAGGATCACTGACTTTTAGAAGGGGCCAGGCATGGCGATGACCCTCCAAGTGCTTCATGAGTGGTCTGGTGTGGAAGGACCTCTGCCCCCACCACGCCAGGCATCGCAGCCCTGCCCTGAGCCGCCTGGTGGGCCTGCTCCCAGCTGTTGCGGGGATAGGACCCGCCGATCTGAAGAGCGTTTGGTTTTCCGCCAGTGCGGTTGACCTAAGACTCTGTAGTGAGCCCTTGGGCTTATGGCACTCCTTGGGCGGCAAGGCAAAGCTGCCTGCCGAGCCCGGACCACGCCCCTCTCTCTTCCACTCGGGGCTTTCGCACAAGCTGCTTCTCTCTCGGGAAGTCCCTTCTGGCCCCTCACCACGTGCCTGACTCTGATTTATCACCAAGCATCAGCCCTTTACAGGCAGCTCTTCCCACTCCTTTCTCCTTTCTGCACAGGCTGGGTGGCCCTGCCCTGCGCTCCACGGTGCCCCACCTACAGGCTCCCATGACAAAATGTCACCACACAGTCACCTGACCACCAGGCTCATCGTTCTGCATAGAGTCCAGCTGGAAAACCCTTCGCAAACATTTGGTTGATTCTCTCATCTCTTTGCATCTGGACGCGACTGCCCCTGTGTTCAGGGATGACACTTGGAGACTGGGACTTGGAATCCGACCACAAGACCAAGCAATTGCCTTCGGATTGTCCTAGGAGGAGATGAGGTCTCCCTCCGGCCCCACTCCCTCCCGAGGGCACCGAGCAGCAGGGGAAGGAGCCAACTTTATCATTGTAGGATGAGTTGGCCAGAAGTGTCATTGGACGCAAGGGGGAGTGGCCAACCCGAGGACTTGCCACTGAGGCACGGTTCCAGGTCCAGTCCTGGCCTGTCTGACCCACGGGAGCCAACTCCTCCTGGAAGGGGTCGGCTGAGGTTGAATATACAGTTGGGAAGCTGAGGAAGAAATTCCCACAGGGGTTCAGCAACTTTTGTTCGCTCTTTCTGGAGTATGTGGCTGAGAGAGGCCTTGTTTATAGGTCTGTGTAAAATCTAGGGGTAGTCGCATAATGTGTCAATCATTTACACCTTAATGAAAGCACATGAATGCAGTTCAGTCACTGGATCCTCCTAGACTCTTAGGATGAAAGGGGGCCTCAGCCAGCAGCACCTCTTCTGTCTAGCCGGCCTCCTTCCTTTCCGTCGGCGATGGTGCTATGGCTTGATACGTTGACAAGATGCATCTCCAACCCCTCCTCTTCTCGAACCCTCCTCACTCTCACTGAATTTAAAATTCGAATGCTAGCCATGAACTGTATTAAAAACAGGCATCCCTCCGTGAAAGTACAAAACCTGCAAAGGTACCAGGTCCAACGAATGTCCTCCCACCGGGACGGACCCTCCCTCATTTTCCTGGAGGAAGCCCTGTGAGCTGGGAGGCTCCCAGACCCCCTGGGGCCTCAGAGAGAGAAGAGGGAGGGAGGGAGAGCCCGTCACAGGGCGCCTCACTGGCCAGAGGTGGGCAGCCAAAGCTCTGAGGTGGTGAGGAGGCAGCCGGCCCGAGGGAAAATGTCTTGTATTTCCTAATTGCGCATGCCTAGTGTAACTCCGGTCAACAGGGCCCAGACAGGCCAGTGACAAATACATCCTGAAAGTGTCGCTACCTCTCACAGAAGCCAAATGGGTGCCAAGGGGTGGGGGACCCGTCACCTCTTCCAGCCTCCCCCAAGCAGGATGCACGGAGCCGGATGCTCCCATCCTGCTTTTCCAGCTCTCCCTTCCACCCTCCTCCCCACTTCCACTCCATCCCAGGTGGGAGGAGTGGCCGGGATTACAGAACGGCCGGGCCCTAAGAGGGGCCTCGAGGCTGCAGGTGTGTGTAGACGGAGGCGAGACCTGCAAGGGAAACAACTTTTAAGCCTTCATCTGGAAATAAATTAAAATGTGTAAAATAAGGAAGGTAATTTTCCACCGTAGCTATTTGTCTTCGATTAGGAGAGGCCACCTCGGGTAGTGGCGAGGGAGGTAAGTTTTAAAGCTACAAGCCTGGGTTTGAAGCACTCCTGTCTCCCATCACTAGCTGGCCTGGCGGGGACCCAGAAGCGCTGCCTTGAGGGTGTGGGGAGATTTTCGAATGATGAGGCACTTAGAACCGTGCCTGGCCCACGTCCGTGCTCTCCAGGAGGAGGAAGACGGGTAAATAGCATAACAGAAGACTTAGCGCCACCGGGAGAGCTGCTTAGAGCGATTTACAGTTTGCAACGCTCCCTCGGTTTCTCCGTTCGTTCACATGATGCTCACGGAGGCCCTAGGAGGCACAGGCTGTAATTATCCCCACGTCGCAGATGAAAAACCTGAGGTTTCAAAGTGCCCAGAGACTTGTCACCCACAAGGACAGCAAGACAAGACACTAGGTCTGATGAGGCCATCTGGAATTCCGCTATCAGGAAATCTAGAAAGACACTCCTTGACAATTTGCACCATGCACCTCCGGGGTCTTGCAGGTGCAGGATCGAGTTTTACGCATGCAGGGGAGGGGTTGGGTAATCTTTCCGAAATCCAAGTTCAGCTGCTTGTGGTCCCCCATAGACAGAGGGAGGATGAGAGCCCATGCTGCTACTTCCTGCTTCCCTGCTAGTTTCGGGGCCTACGGCCCTCCTGAGGCCAATAGGGACATTCAGCCCAGGAATTGTGACAGGACCAAGACCGACCCTGGCATCCCGAATGTAGAGATTGTCCTTTTGTCCAGGTCTCCCTGGCTTCATCATGGTTTGTTACGGGTAACAACACATTGCCCTAACCTCTGCGCAGGTGCAGCCGCGGCAAAACCCTCAGCCACCCGTTTCTGCCTGCATCTGAGCGCCACCTAGTGACAGATGTTGGGCATAGCGTCCAAGTGTGCATTTTCTTCTAGGCACTCCTCCTTACACCGAGAGTCCTTTAGTATAAAATGGACACTGTGGACTCAGCGCACCTGTGGCCCCAGTCCTCTGAGAACCTTTTCATAGAACCTGCCTCATGCCAGTCCCTTCGCTTTAACCGCGCTGGACAGCTTGAAGGCACTCCCCTGCTTGTTGTAAACCTGGCCCAAGACTGCTTAGAGCATCCTTCCTCTTGTTCTCAAAGCCTACAAGGTTCTGCGATGTCCCAGAAGGCTGGCCCTGGCTGAATTGGCAGCCACCTAGCATAGTGGAAGGACTATAAAAGTAGGCATCTATAGACCTGAGCTCTAATTCCACCGTATCTCCCAGACAGTGAAGTGGACTTGGCTAAGTCGTGCTCCAAATCCACCTGTCCTCACCTGTGTGACTACAAGACTCATCTGTGACATTGCATCATGATGTCAAGGTGAATGTACTAAACTGATATGTGATATTTCTCCGCAAGGATCCAACAAATGAGCAAAGAGAATGTCTACACATTTTTAAGAAGAGGTTAGCAATTCCTGCCTTTCCTTGCCTTGGTAGATGATGGTTTCTGTCTGGTCATCTCCTTTCCCCTCTCCTCCTGGGTACCTGTGCCCTTGTACACCCATCACCTCCTCCAGAAAGCCCTCCTTCATCCCGCCCCCCCCCCTTCACCTCCAGGCTGGCACGACACACTGTTACACTCTCCTCACACTTCGGGCGAGCCTCTGTTCCTCGTCTCCTCCCTGTGTGTTCTCCAGGGCCAGGAACTGTCTTTTTGACTTTTGCATCTGTGCTACGCAAAGCAGAGCCCAGTATACAGTAGGCTCTCAACCTCGCTTTGTGTTGGATGACTAAAAAAAAGCGAACTAAATAAACAGATGCTACTCCTGGGCTGTGAGAGTGTTCTCCGTATTCTTCCCAAGGCCTTCTTGTTTTAGATCCACAACCGACCTGGATTCTTGTGTATGTGTGAGGTCGAGGTAAAGACAGACTTTTTTTCCCAGGCAGATATGCAGTCGACTCAACACTTTAATGTAAAAAAAAAAAAAGAAAGAAAAAAAAAACCCATCCTGTCCCCACTGCCACCTTTGTCATTAGTCAGGTGACTGTACATGAGTGGGTCCGTTTCTCGACTCTCTATTTTGTCCTTTGGTCAGTTCGTCATCCAGCTTCCTGAGGCAAAGACACTATTACAGGCTTACTCTGTGCAGAGAAATAACAAAATTGAAGCCGATAACAACTTCAAGCAGTGCCGCGCCCTCTCGAGAGCCTGAGCAGTGGACAGAGCCGCAGGACGTGGCTAGGATATGAGCTGAGGCTGCTGGCAGGGGGGCCAGGAGAGCACTCCAAGGGAAGGAAGGCCATAGCCCGTCCAAGAGTCTGTGTACATCATGAGGCCAAAGGAGGGGTGGACTGTCCCTGTAACAAGGACCAAAGGGGAAAGGCAAGGTGAGGCACCAAGTTGGAAGGGACCCAGGCATTGTCTGAAGCCCCTGACAGCAGCTAAGGGAACGTGGGCACCACCCCAGGCTGCGTTCACTGGTACCTACTGCTGTGGCTTCAGGCTCATGGCCTTGCAGGCGGTTCTTAGAGAAGAGGCTCGGGGCCTCAGGAGGGGCTGGGAAGACAGCGGAGACTCGGGGTGACAGAGATGTTGGGGAACGCCCCAGTTTCTCTTTGCCCTCAGCTAGGAAACTCAAATGAGTGAAGAAGCCCCAGATGGGAACAGTGGGGATCCAAACAGCCCAGGGCCCTCCCGAAGGGGCAGCCATCTCTCAACTAAATGCTGCTACAAGGAATGGGACCCGGAGTAGCCAGCTCAAGAAACCGAAAGTTCAACTTCGTATGCAAGAATGTTAAGTATTGGCAGCTAATTTTTTTAATTGTAAACACAGCAAGCCACCTGAAATACATCTGTAGGCCATGACCGACTGCATCTTGGTATCTGATTGGTATCTTTGAAAAAGAACCAAATTATTAGTAGATAGGAAGAGACAAATTATTCTCCCCTAGAGTCCTGGATTTTGTTCACATATTAGGAGAGTGCGGAGGGAGTATCCCCTGTATACTGAGAAAATTTATTATGAAGATGAGAAGAAATGAATCTGTCCCCCTGCTGAGTTACTTTTCCAAGTATAATTGCATTTTAATAATCTGGGGCTAATGCCGAAGGTAATAATTGTTTGGTTCTCACATTGGGTTTGTGTTGATTATTTTGGAAAATGTGTTGACGCTTATTTTATTTTTCAATCTTGTACTACTTTAATGAAAATTCATTACCAACAGAGCTTTCTGAACTGGAAAGAAAGAAATTGAAAACACCCATCTGTACATAAATAAACAGACATGCTAAATAAATAAATTACTTTTACATGAGTTATCTCACCCATACTGATGAAATACAAATAAGGGAATATTTCAGACTTAGAAATGGGAAAAAAAAAAACTGTGAAAAGAATAAGTAAATGAAACAACTTTATTTCAAGGATCATTTGGGACAACTGTGGCGAAGGAAGGAAAGCAAAGGTTTGCAATCATAACGTCTGGCTTAGGTCCAGTTTCTGTCTTTCGGGTAAACTACTTGACCTCTGGATAATAGGATTACATATTCCTGCCCTGTTGGAGTCATTCCTTTGGCCAAAAAAAAAAAAAAAAAAAAAAAGGGCAAACGTGAATACATTACACCTAGGCGGACTTTAAGAGGACATGCAAGCTTTGCTATGTTTTCTTTTTCTCTGACGCGGGGATCAGCAGCATTCTAGGTGGCAGATGCTCTGCCGCCCAGAGTTCCCGATGAAAGCAAGAACAACGCAGAACAGAGTCCCAGAGCAGCCGCCGTGGACATCGGTATGAGTGAGAAATAAACTTTTATTGTTTTAAGCCATTGAAATAGGGGCCGCTTGTTACTGCAGCACAGCCTGGCCCATCGCACTGCTCCCAGTCTGTGAGCCTCAGATTCCTCATCTTAAAATGAAGCTTACGAGTGCCTGCCTAGGAGGGGAGGAGGCGTGTCACCTCCCCCAGCGATGAGTACGGTGAGTTACTCGTATCTCTACATATACCACATCCCTCCCGTCCTCTATTTCTTCTTACATACGTTACATACAAAGTGTTAATATTGTCATCTATCATGAGCTTCCCGCCTTTTCATCTATATATCTCAAATAACAACAAAAAAAATTAAGCCAACGGACAAGACGTAGTTCTCTTATAAGACAAACAGAATTTGAACACGTTGCAAAGCTGGTCAAAACAGGTTCATTCCTCATTAGTCATCAAGTAAATGCAAAATAAAAATCACAACGAGGTATAACTTTGTGCCCATTAGAAGGGGAACTCGAAAAAAGAGGCGATGCGGAATGTTGTTGAGGATGTGAAGCAAGTGGGATTCTCACGTGGGGCTTGTGGGAGTGTAAAAAACATGCAAACACTTGAAAAACAGCTTTGCAGATTCCTCGAAAGTGAAGCGTACACCTACTGTATGCTCTAGCGATTTCACTGACAGTTATCTCAGAGGAATAAAAACACACGCCCACTGTATTAGTTACCTACCGCTGTGTCACGTTGCTACCAACTTGGCAGCTTACACAGTGCACGTTTGTTATCTCAGTTTCTGTGGGTCTGGAGCCTGGGCACAGCGTAGCTGGTCCTCAGGATCTCTCACCAGACTGCCAGCAAGGCGTTGGCCAGGCCTGGGGTCTCATCTGAGGTTTGACTGGGAAAGGAACCACTTCCTAGCTCATGTGGTCGTTGGCAGGATTCAGTTCCTTGCAGGCTCCCGCCTCAGGGACTCAGGTATTTGATGGCTCTTGGACAGAGGCTGCTCTCTGTTCTCTGCCATGTGGGCCGCTCCAAGGGCAGCTTATTTCACCAAAGCCAGCAGGAAAATCAATAGAATCTGCTAGCAAGACGGAAGATACAGTTGGATGTAACGTAATCACAGAAGCGACGTCCCGTCACCTTTGCCGTTTTCTATGCGTTAGAAGCAAGTCACGGGCTCTGCTCACACTCACGGGGTGGAGGTTATCCAAGGGCATGAACACCCGGAGGCAGGGGTCACTGGTCCATCTTACAGCCTTCTTTCTGCCATACTCATCCATGAACGTTCATAGCAACTTTATCCAAAATAGTCCAAAGCTATAAATAACCCAAATGCTCATCAGCAGGTGAATGGATAAACAAATCGTGTGAATACACAACAGAAAACTATTCAGCTATAAGAGGGAATGGACTAGAGACACACACAACAACAAGAATGATCTCGTAGACATGATAATAAGCATTTTAAAAAGCCGGACACAAAAGCTGGATTTTACAATGTTCAAAAATAGGCAAAAATAGGTAAAACATGCTAGAGTAATGGAAACACTCTATATCTTGCTTTGATGGTATATGGGTGTATACAATGGTCAAAACTCATCAAGTGATTAGGATATGTGTGTTTCATTGTATGCCAATTATATTTCAATAAAAACTAGGTTAGTCTCTTGGCATCTAAGTGGTTATTTTTTTTTTTTTAGCTTGAAGAAGACTTACTTTGGCCATCAACTAGAACAATTCCAATTTTTAAATATTCCCTTCTATCGAGAGGGGTAAAAACAGATTATATAATAGCAAAGAAAACAATGTTAGAACAGAAAACTCACAAAGACATTGCAATATAATCTATAGACCTTCTTGAGTATTATTGGAAGATAATATATTGCCAAGAAGGAGGGCTCTGCTCAAAGATGGCCTTAAAAGTGTGTGCCTTTTCTATCATTATCATTATTATCATTATTATTACTGTCGTTCTTATTATTAAATACAGAGCAGACAGCATTTCCAGTTGGTATGGGCTTTTGCAGCCAAAGCAAAAATACACCATTCGAGGCGCCGTAAGAAAGACATCCTAAGCTCATCTTCATGCTGCAGAAAGAGACAGCATTTGGTGGGGGCTGGAAAGAATCCAATCACTGAACGGCCCAACCGCAGCGTAGCAGTGCAGCCCAGCATGACGGGCCAGATGCCCAGATGCGGAGGGGAGGCCAAAATGAAAGCTATCAGCAGAGCGAAAGAACACACAGGCAGGAAACCAGCAGGAGGGCTGCAGAACGAGAGGCCGGCCCAGGGAAACACACCAACGCCATGAAATGTGCTCGTCCTGATTTGCATGTCGGATTGGGCTGAGACGCCGCATCCTTGACATAGAAAATCGAAATCAAAAGAGGTTTGGTTTTGGGTCTTTTTTTTTTTTTTTGCTTTGTTTTTTGTTTTGTTTTTGTTTTTTTGTTTTTTAATGAACAAGAAGAGAGAGGACGCAGGCAGATTCACAATAACCTGGGGATGAGACCGATCTCTTTTGGTCAAAATTAAATTCCAACAGAAAGAAGAGGCAGCGATGTGAGTAAAGATCCATTTTGAACAAAGAGAAGAAAAGGCGTTTGGAGTTGAGAGACATTGAGTGCCCTAAAGCAGACTAGTCGAATCTTTAAGCAAATAAACACACTTGAGAATGAACACTTCTTAAGGTATGTGGTTCAGCAGTTGGAAACCCAAGAATAAAAGACAGAAAACAGGGTATTTTGCCACCCATGGTCCCTGATGTTGTCACTCATTTATTCTGTATACATTCAGCAAGTCCAAGCCCCGCAGTGTTCCTGGCCCAACCACGGGATGATGCCATCTCCCCTGCCCCATTCCCTGTGCCTTTCCTTCCCCGGTACCCTGCTAAGTCTTCAGAAATGCTTTCTTCCCACCGCACACCCCTCTGCCATGGTCAGGCCCTCAGTCTCTGGAGTCCTGTCCCAACCTGGACCACGACCTCCAACATCCGCACCAGACAGAGCACCAGAAATATGTCAGAACCTTTGTGTTGATTCCTTTGAGATGTGACAATGTAGGGTCTTGTTAGACTCCTTCTCTTTCAGAATTGCCTACCGAGTGTTTATGAATGGAATGATATGACATCTGGAATTTGCTTCAAAATAATCTTTGGAAATCGCACACAGCAAATTAAAAAAGGGACAACTACATGGATGAATCTCACAGAAAATGTTGAGTCAAGGGACTAGACCGCCAAAAAGTACATCCGGTATGATTCCCTTTATACGAAGATCAAAAACAGGCCAAATCAACCTTTTAAGCTACAAGTTAGAATAGTGGACACCTTGCCGGGCAAGATGGTGATGAAAATCAGAACAGCACCTGCCTCTGGGTGGTGGGCATTGACTGGGAGGGAACAGCAGGGAGCTTTCTGGGGTGACTGTCACGTCTCTGTCTCTTGTTTCGGTGATGGTACACAGGAGTAGGTAATGGTCGAAACTCATCAAAGGCTCGAGATATGTGCACTTCATTGTACGTTAATTATTTTTCAGTGGAAACCAGGTTTTGGTCTCTTGCCGTTATACTTGTTATTTTCTTAGCTTGAAGAACACTTACGCCGGTCACCAGTTTTCCTGATGACCAGTGCAAAGGAGATAGATGGTCCTTGCACATGAATCTTCAGATAAGCCCACAGGTACTAATTCTCCTTGCCGGTGAATAAATGAGAGAAAGTAATCGTCCTGTTACTTAGCTGTGAGGCTGATTCTGTCCTGGAGCCACAGACGCTGACATAAGCCCGACAGCACCTTGTCACTGACATATCACCCAATTTGGGATCTTCTTTCGGAATCACCATTTCTCATTATGATGTATGTCAAAGAACCATGCCACACAGGATCAATAAATATAAAACAAATGTTGTCTTTTGAAACGAGTAAGTGCACCATATGCAGGAAGCCCCAACCCAGCTGTCCTGGTGAAGCCGGGACCTCTCTGCCCTTCGTTGCCAGGTGCTGGAGGGGCAGGTGGATGTGACCATTACACGTCCCTTACAAGTCTAAGGATTCTTCATGAAGTGAGGCTTCTCCCTAAGGAAGAACCTCAGCCTTGGAAACTAAGGACAGTCTGAAAATAAATATTCAGTCACTCAACAGAAAAGCGAAGGGTCTTCTCAGCCCTAAGAAAACTGGCGGACCACCTAGAGGGTCATCTTAGTCAAGGTTCACCTGGCTCTGGGTAGCAGGAGAAAAGTGACCCGAAGACTCAGGGTCTTCACTCTCAGCTTGAATTGACTCTCTTCACCTGGTGTTGTTTATAGCTCTGTTTAAAAATATCTGGCAGCTTTCACTGGATTGGCTTGTCTGTCACTCTACTGAATAAACAGTCTGAAGCCTCCTGGCACCCCACAGCCATTTCACCTGCCAAGGACAATTTAATAGAACTGTGAAACTCGATGCAGGTTCTGTCTTATGCTTCACAGATTATGCAGATAGATATATATCATCTATATTTAAAAATTAGGGTATGATTCAGGCAAGAAGAGGTGAAAGCTTGATGAGGAACAGGATATTTACATAAACCCAGAATATCTCCCACAAAAGTACTTATCAACCACAAAAGGAAAAATAGTTAATTAACAGTTGAAAAAATCTGATGGACACCACCTTAACCAAATGGTCACCATTCTGTTCAATAATGAAATGACCCACAATGTATGCCTCATGGTAACATGCACTGTGAAGGACACAATATCACTTATGGGATATTCCAGCCAAAATGCATAATCTGGATCTTATTAGTGAGGAAATGCTGGACAAACTCAAGTTAGATAATGTCAAAGTCACGAAAGACAAAGGAAGGCTGAAGAGGTTTCCAAATTAAGCCTAAAAGGACACAAAAACTAAATGCGATGTGTGATCCTGGATTAGAAATAAAAATGGCTATAAATAACATTAATGGGATCATTGATAAAATTAAAAGATAGACTATAAAGTAGAAAGTAGTATTGGATCAGTGTTAAATGTTAAATTTCATGAATTTGATAACTACGTTGAGGTTATATAAGAAAATGTTCCAGTTCTTGGATATACCCATGGAAGTATTTAGGGGTGAAGGGGCAGGATGTCTGCAATTTACTCTCAAACGGTTCAGAAAAATAAAGTGTGTGTACATGTATGTGGCGTGGGGGGGGGGGGGTGGAGAGAGAGACAGAGAGAGACAGAGAGAGAGAGAGAGAGCAAATATGGAAACTTAACGATTACTGAATCTATATGTATCAATCTATTGTCAAATGGGGCGAAAATCAGAATGGAGATCTGAACAGGGCTGGATTTTCCTCTCTGGATTACTAGCAACCCACGAAAGTCAGAAGACCTCTCAGGTGAGCCCAAAAGGAACAAAATGGACTATTCGGGGAGTCCGTATGTGTCCGGCTGGATGAGCTAAAAGAGCTCAACCCGGCTTATCTTTTCCCTCTGTTTTCGTAGCTAGCGCTGTGCTCTCCGACACGACGGCATCGCTTCTTCTTAGAAATGGCACTTGCTTAAAATCGAGGCACAGGTAAGATACAAAGTTGAAAACGATGCCTGAGTTTGCTCCCCTCTGCGCTAACTAAAAGTGCTGCTTCTCACACTCACTGTTCACTTCCTTTTTGCTAATGATAAATATTTATCTACCAATGTACATTCGCTGAGTGTTTTAAGATCGTTTTTGCTGCATGTCCTTAAAGTAATCCTACAATGACAGTAGTTTCTTCAATTTATAAACAAATTAGGATCTGCAGATATTATTTGTCTCTATTAAAATATGTAGTGAGGCCTGTTTTACAAATTACAGCTCATGAATCTCTATATATTCGCTGCTTAGCCTTCTGGTGACATTAAGCTACGGCTTGAATTATGAAGAAGGCAATGACTATTTATAAAGACACTTTGGTAATTTATTTATTCAAAAAGGACTACTGAAAGCCTTCAACGTAGCATGCACTCTGTTATTTGAAAATCAGATAGCTGTATAAATTAGACATGGCAGCCAATCATAGATTATTTATTCTTTTCTTATACTAAAAAGAAAAAAGCAAAAACAAAATTATGATATTTACAAGTTCAGATGAGAGCCAGCAATCAATGCCTTGCAATCGCCACCTTTCAGTACCAATATTTCAGAGATCTATCTTCTCATTCACTTTGGGTTTCCACATGGAGCAAGTGTGAGAAAGCCAGATGGACGTTCCAGAGCCCCACACCCATGACCTACACTAAAAGTATCAAATCCAAGCCTTGGGCAGCCCCCGCTCACCATAACACAAGAAATCGGGTTCCCAGCTCTTGGCTTCTATACCATTCCCCACATCAGGGCTCCTTGGAGAAATGGCTGATTCCAGGGCCAGGACTGGGAAGTACCATCTAAGCATGAACACCACGTCGTGCCAGAGAGCACAAAACTGTCTATAAAAAGAAAATTTGTAGAGACAGGAAGTACATTAGTGGTTGCTTGGGCAGGAGGGGTCTTAGTGGGAGGATAAAAATGCTGTTAAACTGACTTATGGTTGCTTTTCGCCTTTCAGTAAAGTTACTAAAAATCATTAAATTGTATACTCGATATGGGTGGATCATATATGTTTAAAATATACCTTATAAAGCGATTTTTAAAAAGTCAGTATCACTTAAAAAAAAAAAAGACTATTGTAAAAGAGACTCGACAACCAAATCCATGGAAGACCTCGATTGGATCCTGGGTTGAAGAAGAAAAAAAAAAAACTTTTAAAAAGACACTTGGGAGAACGTAGGGAATATTTTTTTTAATGGACTATAAATTAGATTCATTGGCATGCGAATGGCGCTGACTACGTAGATGTTCCTTATTCTCAGGCCAAACAGCTGAAGAAGTTGGGGGTGGCGCAGCTGATGGCTACAACTCACTTCCAAATGATTTAGGAAAATACACATACGTACATATGAGGACAGAAAATGCAAATGCGAAACAATGTTAACAGTCGTTCAACCTATACGGAAGGAATACAGGTATCCATTGTGCCATTCTTTCCACTTTTCTATAGATTTAACAATTTTCAAAATGAAACGTTGGGTAAAATATTCCAAGGACCACACTTACTTGCTTTGAGACAGACTTTCAAGAATCTCTACTAAGAAGTTGTACTAGTAAAACCACTCTGTAGTGTACAGTTTTCCCCGCCCCTCGCTCATTAGCCCACCCCAGGCTGGATTTCCTTCAGCACTCGGTGGGCCGTGTGCCTTCCTGTCGCATAACCTCTGTTTTTCACCTCGGGCCCTCCTCTTTCCTGATTTCTCTTACGACATCCCATAGCTTTCCTTTAAGCACGTACCAAAATTATAAATAATTAGTTAAATTATCTGTTCCACCGTCTTTCACAAAGAATTGTTCATTCAAGAGAGTGAAGACTTGTCCACCACCATGTTCCCAGGCCTCCTACAGCGCCTGGCACACCGTAGGCACCCAATTCGTATTTTGAAGAGAAAGAATTTGTTTAATGGATCCACCAATGTGCCGTCGACTGTCATGAATCTCATTAGTGTTAGGGAAGCACCACTTTATCTTGGGTTTGTCTCTAAGGAACAGTTATCATTTTAGATTCAGGTCCGCTGATGGTACCTGGAGGTCTCTGCCAGCCTGTTTCTCAATATCTCCATAACGGATGTGGGTTTGGGGGTAGGTAGAAAAATCAACCAGAATGAGCGTGCAGCCCTTTAAGTGGGGGGATGTGTTGTAAAGAACACGGTGAATCAGCTGTGGACAAAGCAGAAAGCATCATGCAAGGGCTCATTAGAAGACTCACCAGAGCTCACTGCAGCCTCTGGCATCTCATGGATGTGGCCAGGTGCTGACGAAAGCGGCCCGTCATTTGTTTTCTCGCTGTCAATCATTAAGGAGGGAGCATTATTTTTTCCTCTTCTAGGAGAGTAGTCAGATATCTCAGATACTAAAATCTGGATTTGTATCTTCCTATGGGGTAGTAAATACATGTTTGTTTCTAAGTAAAAACAAACAAACAAATAAAAACGCTGTAAATTGGAGTCTACTGCCATGAAAACAATCCCCCCAAACAGGCATTTGCTGTTAAAAGTTTTTAGATGGGGGAGAAGCTACCATGCAGGCTTTGTGCTTATCTGGATGGGGAGGGGAAGCTAGAATGGAGGTAGTTACTACCACAGGACTGGGGACAGAAGCGGGAATCATGGGCCACAAGTCATGCACGAAGGCCCGAGGGGGCAGGACTCCTGCTGAGCTGTCCACTAGTGCTTGGGAGGACTGAGCTGAATCCCTGCAGTGTGGTAATCTCTGGGAATGGCACCTAGCAATCTGTGTTTAAGAAATCCTCCAGGTAATTCTTAAGCACATTCAAATTTGAGAAGCACCGGTCAATGGTATTACCCCATTGGCGGTGGGGGGCGGGGGGGAGGGGTTAAAAAATTGTATATGCAGGTATGTGTCTAGACACACACATGTATATTAAAAATCATATCTACGTACACAAACATGCAAAAAGGCCAAAATATCATATGCTCTGTTCATAGAAACATCTGAAGGATTAAGATGGCAAAGAGTACAACTTTGTTTTCTACTTTATATTGTTTTGTGTCAATTTTATCTTTAAAGATATTTCCAAAAGAATACACAAGGTGTAACGTGACCAGGGCCCCATTTCCCAGGGACTCTCTGGGCTTTGCCCTCCCTCATCGTCCGGCTCCCATGAGGGCTGTAGGAGCTTCAAATGCCACATTCAGACATGACAATGGAAGCGTGAAACTCCATTTGAACACAATGTACTCAATTGGGAACCGGTTTGTCTGGAGCTTCCTTATTATTAGATTCAGGATATTTGTTCCCCACTGGAATACACTCTTAAGTGACTTGCCTTGCTCTGGTCATTACATATGGAGGACACAATTTCCATCGGCCTCTCATTGATGGTCTTAATTGTGATCATCTAGTTAAGGTTTTATAGTTTCTAGGTAGTTACTGTGCTTTCTCTTGCAACTAATCAGCTTTCCATGGATAGACACTTTAAGACCACACAAATATTCTAAACTTTACTAAATTACCCCCTATATCGAGCATCCACTGGTGATTCTTACCTGGACTGATCTTTACTATAATGGTTGCAAAATAATGAATTTCCAACGCCAGCATTCCTAGTACATTTATCAGTTAGCACTTGGCCTTCTGCTAATATTGATTTACTTTTAATGCACTGTTTGGCTAGAAGTGTAATTCTAGGTTGAAAATAATTCTCTTCAGAATTTTGAAGGCATTGCTTCACTATCAGGGAGCGTCCCATGTTGCGAGTGAGAAGTCTGATGTCACACATCTAGTTCCTTAATGTATGTCTGACCTATTCCCCATCCCCATCCCAGAAGCTCTAAGAACCTTTCTGTTAATCGTTGATGCTCTGACACTGTGTAATGATGTGCATGGAATGACAATATTTTTTGTCCTTTTTTTCCTGGAGGCCGAACTCCCACAGTTTTCCAGTTGGAACTGGCTGTTGCCCAGGACAGGTAAGTGTCTTCTCATCCCTTCTCTATTCTGAGAATATTGGATCCTCCATTTCCTAAATCTTTCTCCTTTTTGGTTTACACCCTCATTTTGCTGAACCACATATCCTTTAGCAATCTCTCTCAAGTATAATGTGAAGAGAAAAAAGGCAAGTTGCTGAATAATGAGTGACTGATATCTCAGAGACTAACAGAGAATCACTATACATGGCTACACGTAGCATAACAGTCTCCAGTTATTTATGGATTAACTCTGGAAAAATAATGAAAGAGGGAAATAGGGAAGAACAAGTGACCCCAACTTTATCAGAGATATTCCATTTATTTTTAAAATAACTGTATAAACTTAAAAAAATAAATTATAATTTTCAATTATGTATGTACTAGATTTTCATCAAAGTATTTAAGAGATTCCGAATGGAAATATCCTAAATGTTCAATAAGAGACTGGTTATGGAGAGAATGCAGATCCATGCAATGTAATATTATGCAGCTATTAAAAAATATTACACATTACTTGTTGACTAAGACATGTGCATCATAATCTGCTAGCTGAAAACGGGGGTCTGTGACAGAATATGCATGTTATGTGCATGCGTGCATATGAGTGTGTGTAACTGTGTGTTTGTGTACACCAAAGTATTAAAAGTAGTAGAATTCAGGCCAATGTACTGATCTAGGTAAAATTTTGCTCTAAGCACATTTTTTTATATATATATATATAGCTAGAAAAGTACTTTTTAAAGTTTAATTTAATTTCAAAGCCACTATGGCCAAGGAGTTAAAAGCAGATAATCTGTTCACGTGAGGTAGATACCTCAACTGTATATAAAACAGTTAGGCATCTTGTTTATCAAAAACGAGACACCTGAGAAGTACAAGAACATTGCCCTGTTCCCGGCAGACAGTGGCTATGAAGAGAACCTCCTGTCTCAGGAACAAGCACGATTTGGCTTCAGATTCCTGCTGCCTAAACATTTGAGACTCATTGCACGTTTGTAATCTAATGGACATGACTCCTTCCACAATTAACCAATCTGCTAGTAGTCACTGAAGAACAAATTACAGCCAAACTGCTAAGATTGCCTGCAAAACAACAGCAAGAAGAAAAAAAAAATTACCCCACGTAAATAACTACGTGATGCACTGAAAACTCCTGCTATACTAGAGACTGTTTTTCTTAGAAAGTTAACATTAGAGTTGAAAGTGGGCGTCAAAAGACCACTGTGACCTTGAGCAAGGTCATTTACCATCCCTGGAGTTTCTTTTTATAGAAACCTTAGAGAGAAAAATCTAACTTGCAATGTATTGTGCTTAAATGTTAAATAGTACCAGGAAAGTATTTTTATTGTTATTAAGATTAAAGATATTCTTGTGGAGGTATCTAAGTGAAGTAAACTGAAACATTTTGGCTAATGAAAATTTCCTGTTCACACCACAAATCAATTATAACCAGTAAGCAGATCTACAAAATGAAATTATAACATTGATTACTGGTTCACTTAAGAGAAAAGTATGTGCCAGGCTTACAACTGGGCTTCATGTAATAAAACTTTCACAATGCTTTCTTTAAACAATATATTCTGTCATCTGGCTTTTAAAACTGATATGATGTTTAGTTTGAAACAAGTTATATAACTTCTTTCTGACAGCCACGAAATATTAGTACTATCTACTTATAAAGATGTTGAGACCACATTTTGTAGCATACTTTAAGAATCAATTCAAGATATTTTAGAAACAAAATATCTGATTACTATTGTTCGTTTTCAGACAAGAAATAGGCGGCAAAGGTAAAGGGTGTTGGACAATTGATGGCCAGCATTTGGGACTGGGTTCCTGGCATTTGGGACAGAACAAAAGCAATATAAGGAAAATAAAGGGGTAAGGAGGACAGAAATCTTTCATATTTCCTCAGCATATGATACTGCCTCTTGACCTCTAATTTTGCATTTTATATGTGTATATTTTGTATAAAATACATATATTCCTAAACAGTATAGATTTTTAAATTGATACAAATCATATTCCAGTATGTCTATTTTTTTATAACTTGGGATTTTTTGGTCTTTGTTTTGTTCTGTTTTTCATGATCACTATATTTGGTATCTGGTAGCACAAAATCTCCCACCTTGTTCTTCAAAATTGTCGTAACTATTCTTTGTTCTTTGCTCTATATAAATTTTAGAATCAGCTTGTCAGGTCACACATACACAAACCTCTTTAGAATTTTGATTGGAATTGCTTTGAATTTATTAATTCATTAGCAAAAACTGGAATCAGGATATTGATCTCCCCTACCCATGAAGGCTAGAGGGTGAGGGAGAAAGATCTGACATTCAGTGTGGTACCCCGACTTCCAAAATTCCTGTTTCACTGCCCCAGAGGCTAGCAGGATAAGAAGCGACCTGAAGATCTGGGTGCTTCTTAAAGACTTTCAGCCGATTCTCCTGTTCTTGGTCTCACCAGCATCTCGTGCTTCCAGAGATACTGAATCCTCCGTTCCTAAGCCTTTTGGGGAGTTCTGCTCAGCTTCCCCCAATGTGACTTAGGGTTCTCATTTCTCAGGTCCGCTAAGAGTTAGAACTCTCACCTGCTTTTGAGTTTCCAAATGTTATCAGTGTTCTTATGGTCAGTGTCCTTGTGAGTTTTGGGGTTTCAGGAGGGTGTGAATGCTGATACAGTCAACCACCATCCTTACCAAAAACTATCTTATTTCTCTAAATGTATTTTGGATTTGGTGGGGGAGGCGGGGAGAGGGGGTCAGGAGGAGTGTCTATGTGCTTGTTTTTATTTTTTTGGTTACGTTTTTTGTTTCCCACCACCAAAAAACACCTCCAGCTTTCTGAATCGTAAGTCTTCAAACCTGTTTTCTAAAGAATGTGTTCAAGAATGTGGGCATTGCTGAGTAGCAGCTTCTGCCACATCCCACAGATCCCGCTATGTCCTGTTCTTACCCGTTACTGTTCTAAATCACCTGTAACATCCTTGTTCCTCTTTAACCCAAGAGCTAGTGTGAACTGTATTGACTTTATAGAAGAAAAAAAATTTTTCCTCCTTACTTCAGCCAAGAAGCAAATAAATGGCAAAAGGTAGTCAATGTCAAACCACAAACCTTCCGGCAGCGGAAACCTCAAAGTTCGTCACAGGCCACATCAGGTCTCTTTGTCCTTTTCTTTTTTTTTTTTCCCCTACAGGCCAATTTTCACTTGCTTTTCTCTCTTCTTCTCTACAGACACCACCCGAACTACCGTCAGAGGTCTCTCTCCGGAAGATCCACTGTAAAATAAGGGGGTTCCGCGGGACGCTTTATCGACGTGTGACTCCCAACAGCCCATGGGCACTTTCTGCTTAAAGCATGTCTCTCAAATCATGGTCCACACTGAAGGTCTGAGCATCATCACCGATACCCCCAATCAGAATTTCTGAGAGTCAGGCCAGAAAACTGCTCTTTTTACACCAGGTTATTCAACACGACAGGTTATTCACGCGGTAAAGTTTTAGAATCACTAATTTAAAGGCTTTTCTGTTAACTGCTATGGAGAAACATCCTGCCGGCAAAAGGAAAGGAAGAAAACAGATGCCCTTCTCATCTGTGCTTAAAGAGTTACTTTCCATGAAGGCTAATGATGAACTTGAGTTCTTTTTCCAGGAATTACTTCACAATCCTTTGCATAGTTATAAAAGATTCTCGTCAAGGTCAAAAGCCAGAGCAACCCGAAGTTCCGCTTCACTAACCGATCACATAAGCTTACTCGTCAACCCATTTCACGGGCCCCTCTATTCCCCGAAAACAATTTTGGAGACTTCTTCAGATTTCCTCCAAGTCGGCTTTATACCATTGCTTCTATTTCTTTAGTAATTTGCCAAATTCATATATATAATTCATGATATCTAGAGAAAATAAAACGCAGAAGCCAAGTACTTGCAGACAGAAAACCAGAATGCCCACCAAGAAACATTTACACGATGGATAGAAAAAAAAAAAAATGAACGCTTTGGTGTATATTTACTTAGGAAACCAAAGTTTAAAAGAAAAAAAAAAGTCTAAACCTCAAGATCAAAGCTAAAGAAAAAAACCGCATGACTGAAGACACGATTGACATCAGTCACGTGAACGATTGCTATCGCTGCGGACACGTTATTTTTCACTGGTTATTTTGCTTGATCTTTTGCACAGACGAACGAAATCCTCAATGATCCGTGCCAAGGGCAACGTTACTTCGACTGCATTAATACACCACCTGAGTCGACTAAACGATCTGCATTAATTTCTAAAGTCTGTCGCTGGAAGTTTATTCTAATTCTCTACTCCGTTTCTCCTCAGGCTGCTTCTCTCTAATCACAATGGCCTAATACAGGGGTGTCCTCTCTCCTAAACATCTCTAATACACCTAAAGGTCCTACCAGCACTTCTAACACCAGCACCCCAACAATGCAGACACAGCCATTATCGTTCAAGCCTGAAAGGGCCCAATGCAGACATCAATTATTTCTATTTTCTATCCAGAAGAAAAGAGATTATATAAACACAGTCTTTAAATAGAGATAGATTACAAATGGAGTTTATGCTGAAACAGTTGTTAACATACGTAAGGTGAGAACAAAAGACAAAAGAAACTCAAATTAGGTTGGAGATTTTCTGGGCATTAAGAGCCATGGGAGTGGCAAGATAAAACTCATGAGGGGTGCGAAGGGGTCAGAATAATCGGGGAAGCCTTCACGGTGGGAGTGAGACCCTGGAGGACCCTCACTATCTGGACGGGTGAGGAAGGCATTCCAGACGCAGGCAGCAGCATGAACAAAGGCCCAGAGGTAGGAATGAGCACAGCGTGCGGGAAGGTCAGTGGAGGCAGGGCCTCGGCTGGAGCAGGGCGCGGACTCTGCAGATGGCCCGGAGACGAGGCCGAAGAAGGGCACTGGGGGCTCATCAGGGATGGCCCGAGAACCTCGACGGGCTTCTTCTCCACGGGGTGCGACTTCTGATGCTGAACGAAACTGCCATACCATTTGAAGGCTTTCCCACACACCTTACACGCGTAAGGCTTCTCTCCGGTGTGAACTCTCTGGTGCTGAATGGAGGCTACCTTCTGTGTGAACGCCTTGCCGCACGCCTCACACTGGTAGGGTTTCTCCCCGGTGTGGATTCTCTGATGGACAATAAAAAGCGACCTACAGCCGAAGGCTTTCCAGCACTCCTGGCATTTATAGAGCTTCTCGCCGGTGTGCAGTCTCTGGTGCTGAAGATAGGCCGCGCTCCTGCGGAACGCCTTCCCGCACTCCTTGCATTCGTAGGGCTTCTCTCCGGTGTGGATCCTCTGATGCTGAGTCAAGGCGGTGTTGGAACTCAAACCTCTGCCGCACTCCTTGCACTCGTAGGGCCCTTCTCCGAAGTGATTCTTCTCGTGTACGATGCAGTCATAGCTGGACTTGAAAGCTTTGCCACATTCCTTACATTTGAAGGGCTTTTCCCCCGTGTGACTCATCTGATGCCGAAGGAGCTTTGAGTTATATCTGAAGATTTTCCCACATTCTTTGCATTCGTAGAACTTCATTCCCCCTCGAAGTATCAGATTCGGATTCAGGCTGAAAGTCTGCCACGTTGCCTTGCTTTTAAAGTCAAAGTGCTGAGAAACGTTTCTCAGGAGTCCGCCTCCGGGCACTCTGGGCGACTCTGTTTCTTCACAGGCTTCCTGCTTTATGGTCGGCTCTTCGAGCTTGATCCAGGACTCACCACCTGACCAAAGAAATCATAAGTGTTACTGAGCTGGATGCAAAACAGGATCCAGTGGTCCTCATTTGCTCTTGCAGAATGTGATTTGTAAAAAATATACCCAGAAAATGGCTATAAGCAACCATAGAGAAGAATGAGAGAGTATAAGAAAAATAGTAACATATAACTGGAGAAGTAATTGCATGGGAAATGACCAGGAAGGGCCTCCGATAAGGAAGGCTGCAAAAAAAAAAAAAAAGAAAAGAAAAGAAAAGAAAAGAAAAAGAAAATAAGGCAATGAAATGGGCAGAATGAGAACTTCGAGAATGGGATCAAAAGAAGGTCAGGGCGGGGGGCGGGGGGAAGAGAAGGGAGAATGGGAGAGATAAACGGGATGAGCAGAAATGGAAAACATTTTGAGAGAGAGAGACTGGGAGGAGGAAAATGGCACCAGTGAGACTGCGCATCCCTCAGAGGCGGGGCCGGCCAGAAACACAAACGACCCGCGAGCGATGGGTCCCAGGGCCCCACCCGGGAACTGGGAAGCCGCCCCGAATTCTACATCCTAAACAATGGCCTTATAATTCCATTTTTTAAATACGCCACATAATATTCTGGAATAGAAGATTATTTCTTTCAGAAAGTCAGCAGGAACAGAAGTTGAATTGGAGAGTTCCAGACCACGGTGGTATTACTGCTAAAGGAACCACTATTTACCAAATCACGGTATTTGTGAGAAGCGAGGCCTGGAACTTTCTTTCGAAAGGAGAGAAAACCCGAGGAACGAAAGCTCCCAAAACTTGTGAGCAGCCTCAGGGGAATTTGAGGGTTCTGTATGTGTTGGGTGCAGTGGATGGGGGTTCAGAGGGAGGAATATTCTTTGCCTTCTCCTGGACAAATACAATGTGAACATAAAGATTATGGCATATGGAACTTCAACATACACACACAAAAAAAGAAGGCAAATTAAAAGGTTTTCTTTTTTTCATTGCTAAAGGCCTAAAATTAAAATTCATAGTTGTGGCACAAATAAATCAGTTTGACCCATACAATCAAATTTTCCTTAAAATATGGCTGAAACCTTCCTCCTCTGCCATGAAAATCAGCATAAAATTCAATATTTCCACTAGTAAGTGAGAAAAGAAGTGGTTGCAGAGCTGCTGGGTCACGGTGCTCTGAGGCGGGATGGCCATGTGTGTGTGCACGGCACCTGGCCTTTCTGGGCTCGGGGCTGCGACTCGGCTCAGCTCAGAGAGTGCACCAGGTGCTGCTTTATGGATGACAGGGAGCTCCGTTCTCTGTTGCAGAAGAAACATTTCTGGTAAACCGAGAAGGCAAAACCAGAAACCACTATGGTCTCTTACTTACCTGGCCAGATGCCTTTCGAAACCTCTGCTTCCCCGGGATCTGGGCCCCAAGGCGCTTCTCCTTGCTCCAGCTGGGAGATCAGAACAGGTTTGGGAAATGGAAATGCTACTCCAACAAGAAGACAAAACAGACAAGTTGAGGGAGACATCCAGACATTCCTGAGATTTCTTGGGCCACCCCGTAACTGAACTAGCTGGGGAGAGGAGAGAAATGGAGACCCAGGAGCAGCCAGGGGTACTGAGGGAGGGCTCCGAACTGCTCCAAGGGAAGGAGCAGGAAGCTGCCATTCTCAGGAAGGATCTGCAGCCTTGCCCCTACTCAGGAGAAAGGAAACCCTCTCAGGAAAGATGTATGTACAGCCATCCTGGGAGACTCGTCCACAAAGGGGAGGGCCACAACCCTAGAACAAAGGGTTGGAGGGACAAAGGGCTCACCTAGGGCATCAGGAAGTCCCTCTCCTCAGGGCCCAGGGCCCCATCCTCTCCTGGGAGGTAAGGAAGTGTAGTTTCAAAACCAATGGGTACCAGGGATTTCCCCACTGGGCATCTCCAGAGGCTGGCAACTGCAGAACACCCCTAGGAGTCATCAGACCTAAGAGCTTCAAGAATCCCCAAAACATCTGCAGAAACTGTCCAACTTCCACAAAGGGCCACTGAGAGGGACCTTACCCAGGGAAGCCACATTTGCATAATTCTCCAGCATCACCTCCCTGTACAGGGCCCTCTGTACAGGGTCCAGGCTGGCCCATTGACTCTGGGTGAAGTACACGGCCACGTCCTCAAAGGTCACTGGCTCCTGAAACAACAGGTTCCTGCTCAAGCTCTTGAGTGAGGGGCAGAAGGGGGCAACCTGAGCTGCAGGGAAGAGATAGACCTGCCAGGCTCCCCAGCTCTGAGGCCCTGTGGAAGGTCTAAGCACCCAGCACCCCAGCCAGGGGCCAGCCCTCAGCCAGTGTTCCCACTTCCAAATGCGGAACCCCAACACTCTCCCATCTGCTCAGCTCTGGGGCCCCGACTGTCATCCCAGTCTCACAGCCTGGCATCTGGGGCTCTCTGCCTGGTAACTGCTTGGACTCCTACGGTCCTAGCTCTTGGATCTGTCCCTCTGGCACCTCCTACCTTCGTGTACTCCATAATCTGGTCATCTTATTTTCTATACACCAATCACTGAAGGCAGCTGCCACTCACCTGATCTCCACCCATCTGAAAAGTACACACGCACAGTGCCGTCTGTTCCCTGCACCCAGCTCTCCTTAGTCTCCCCCCAACATCCCCCACTGTCTGCACAGGAGCCAGTCCTCAAACATTTCCATGGCATTTTGCAAATCTCTTTGTATACCTTCTTACTTTATCAGAAAGCTATCGCTGCTGAAGGAAACTTGCAGCCTGGCTGTTGCAGCCTCTTTCTGAACCACCTGTCTTCAAAGAAGGTTGGCAACGTCCTGTCTCTGGGCACAGATCCGTCCCACTTGCTAACATGTGCTACTCTCTGCCTCCCCCTGGGGCCATCTCCATCTTTCCCAAGAGTGAAGGGAACTAATAATACTCGTTATTGTCTATCTCCTCCCACCAGAATGTAAGTTTGCAAAGCAAGGATTCTGTTTTGTTCATAACCGGTTTACTAGTACACAGTACAGTGTCTGGCAGATACTTGATGCTTAATATAAATTTGCTGAAAGAATTAACTTCAAAAATGGTTTGACCACAAATAGAATGTTTTTAAATGTATGAAGAGGATCAGGAAACAACAGCAAACACCACCTTAACAGTAAAATGCCAGAGCACAGCCATTAAAATTGATGGCTGATAATTTACCATGAGCTGAGGTTCTACTTCCTGCAAAAGAGTGGAAAAGGAGTATAAATACAGGAAAGAAAAAAACATAAATGCTTTTGCTTTACAGATAAAATAACTACAGTCACCCTTCAGTATTGGTTCTAGGATGCCCCACAAACACCAAATCCATGGATGCTCAAGTCCTTCATATAAAATGGCATAGTATTTGCATATAACCTGCACACATCCTCTGATACACTTTAAATCATCCCTAGATAACTTATAATACCTAACACTATGTAAATGCTATGTAAATAGCTGTTACATTATTTAGGGAATAATTACAAGAAAAAAAGTCTGTATATGTTCAGCACGGCCACCATCACTGTTGGCCTAACTATATAATGCACGTTAGCAACAATGTAATTCGAAAAAATATATTTTTGATCCATGGTTGAATATGTGGTTTGAATATGTGGATGCAGAACTCACAAATAGAGAGAGTGGACTGTATCTGGCTAAAAATATCCAAGTACCAAGAGAATAAACGAAGAACATTTAAAGCTAACAAAATAATTCATTAAGTTAGCTAGATATAGAATAAGTAAACAGAAATCATTAGCTTTCCTAGATACCACCACAAACAATTAGAAGATGGGAGAATATAAGAAACCATTCATATAAAATAGCTAAGAACAGACCTAACAAAAATGTGGAAGACCAAGATGAAGAAAACGAAGTGTTTATTACAACAAATAAAAGAACTGAATAAACTTGAACACACGGTGTTTCTAAATGGAAAGAATCAAATTTATAAAAAGTCAATTACCTCCAATTTTGTCTATGAATTCAATAAAATCCATCCTCCTCCCCCAAAAAAGAAAAACCAGTGAGATTTGTGCAGGAGTAGCAGATCATTTAAAGTCACTAAAAAGTGTGACAGACTAGCCACGAATGTTTTGAAGAAAAAAATTTTTTGAAAGAAAAAATGAAGGAAAAAACCCCACCTTAAAAAGACAGTACTTTGAGAAAATGAGAAGACAAGGCATGGACAAAAAGAAAATATTTGAAAAGACAGGTCTAATAAAAGACTGTTATCCAAAGTATACAAAGAACTCTTCAGATTCAATAATAAAGCAAACAACCCTATTAAAAAATGAGCAAAATACCTGAACAGGTATCTCATCAAAGAAGATACACAAATAGGTAAATAAAAAGATGCTTTACACCATGTCATCAGGAAAATTCAAATTCAAACAATGAGCTACCACTGCACACCAAAATGCACAACACTGACAACAAATGCTGATGAGGATGGGGAGCAACGGGAACCCTCATCCATTGCTGACGAGAATGCAAAATAGCACAGCCGCTTTGGGAGACAGTTTGGTGGTTTCTTACAAAACTAAATATACTCTTACCATGTGATCCAGTAATCATGCTCCTTGGGATCTTCCCAAATGCCTTGAAAACTTATGTCCATACAAAAACCTGCACACAGATGTTTACAGCAGCTTTACTCATAATTGCCAAAAACTTGGAAGCAACCATGATGTCCTTAGTAGGTAAGGGGATAAACTGTGGTTCATTCAGACAACACCATGTTATTTAGTGCTAAAATGAAATAGGCTACCGAACCATGAAAAGTCATGGAGGAACCTTGAACGAAATGAGTAATTGAAAGAAACCAATCTGAAAAGGCTACACTGTAGGATTCCAACTCTATGACATTCTGGAAAAGGCAAAACCATGTAGATAGCTAAAAAGATTAACGGTTGCCAGGGAGGGCGGGATGAATAGGCAGAGCACAGAGGATTTTCTGGGCTGTGAAAACACTCTGTATGATACTACTATAATGAACATATGTCATTATACATTTGTAACCGATAGAATATAGAATGTCAAGAGTGAACCCTACTGCAGACTATGAACCGTGGGTGATTACAATGCTTCAGTGTAGGTTCATCAATTTTAACTAAGGTACCACTCTGATGGGGGATGTTGCTAATGGGGCAGGCATGTGCAGAGGCAGGAAGCATATAAGAACTCTGTTTATCTGCTCAATTTTGCTATGAACCTAAAACTTCTCTAAAAAATAAAGTCTACTTTAAAAAAAGGACAACACTTATTAATCTCTTACCTTGTCTGCAAAATGCAACAAATGGACTAACAACACCCTTCCACAACCAACTCACCACTAAACACTGGAAAACCATTTTAATATATAAACCCAACCACGTCACCTACCCTGCTTAAAATCCTCTAGTGCCTTCCCAATGAACCAAGAGGAGAAACCAGTCTTCACAGTGACCTACAAGACATGTGCCTACTTCTCCCACCTCACGCTAAACTACTTTCTCTGACCTTTCCCTGTTTCTGGAGTATACTCAGCTTTCTCCCCAACTTCAAGGCCTTTGCATTTGCTGTCCTCTCTGGAAAGCTTGCTCTTCAGGATTTCCCAAGACTGTTTCTATCTCCTCCTCGAGGTCTCAAACTCACGCTACCACCCCAGCGAGGGCTTCCCTAACCATTACCTTCAGAAGCAACTTCTTTGAGCTTTCTCAAATTTGAAAAGGTGCCTAAGAATCACCTGGAGGTCCTGTTACAACAGATTCCAGACCTAGGTATCCCCTCCCCAGCTTGATTCTGAGTCTAGGGTGGGGCCCAATAATTGGCAATCCTAGTAGGCTCCCAGGTGATGAGAATGAGGCCCGTGGGCTACGCTCTTGACAAGCACTGTACTTTAGCAACATTTAATTATGGTTTTAACTTGTTTGTTTACAGATTATTTTGCTAAAAGTACCCTCCATGGGAAAAAAGAACTTGCTGCTTTATTCAATACTATGCACCTAACATTCAGAAAGTGCATATGGAAAGAATATGGTCTCTCTGGGATACACCTACAATTTGTAGGGCAATCTCTTCAGTGAAGAATTTCTCTGATCTCAGCAGGGCACTTTGCTTTGCAAAACACGATCTGGATCTCCACATTAAGGGAGAATTTCTTGGCTTGGATCTCCTCTTTTCCACTTAAACCTGCACATCCGAATTCATCATTCTCTATACACAAAACTCTTATTTCCTCCACTATGTATTTATAGCCATAGTCCTGGGGATAGACTCCAAGAGGAAACCAGAGCCTGGCCAAGTTAGGCTTTCTTGGTCCTTTCCTGATTATCTGATAGCTAATGTGATTTAAATAAGATGGAAAGAAGCTCAGCTCACCTGAGGCCAAGTTCTTTGGAGCATGGCTGATGTCCCCTGGCTTCGTTCACTGTCTTCTGGGTTTGGAAAAGCAAGAACCTCAGAAGCTAAGAGAAGAAGAGCCGTGAGTGCAATGGGCCCTGTCCTACATCACCCATGACCGCCTGCGGCCTTCCCAGCCTCCTCATTCCCGGCGCTGCTGTCAGCTCCCTCGGGCCGATCGCCCCAACCTTCTCATGATTTGCTCTGCCTGGCCTTCAGGTCAATCCTCCATCTGCCCGCTCAGTCCAAGAGTGTTCCTCAACCCATTCGCACAGGGTGCACTGAAGGGTTCCAAGACGAACCCTTTCCCTACAGTGATGGGTCTGAACAAACCTAAAAACCTGAAAGACCTCATAGGGACCATGACATTGACCCAAAGAAGGTGCCTATGGAGTAGAGGGACCGGGGTGGCTGGATGCGGATTAAGAGGAAAATACTCAGCGTTCCAGCGGGTGATGCTGACCGCAGACCACTCCGGGAACTCCACCAAGGGAAGCGGGAGACCGCAAACACAGCAACGTCAGGGCAGGACACGCGCGGCTGTCAGGCCACATTCTTTAGGGCAGAAAAGCGGGTCACGCCTCGGTGGGCAGGGGGCTGGACCAGAGCTCTAAAGGTCGTGCAGCCACCTCGGGCAGCTTCTGGGAGGCCCAGATGCCGGAGCTCCGGGTCAGAGAGGGGCGAGCCACCACTGGGACCGAGTTCAGGGGAGGGGTGGGGTGCTGACGAGACGCCGAGGAAAACGAGGAGGCAGGCACCGGGCGGACCTGACACGTAGAACTCGCTGAAACCCGCACTATTCCTCTCCGAACCCCGAAAGTCTGGCAGCGAGAAGCCGACGCGGAAGTGAGCGCGCGCGCCCAGCGCCCCTCTAGGCCGCCCGGAGGCCGCATCTCGGTGGTCTCCGCGGCCCGGCCCCACGTGACTGGGCCCGCCGCGCGGAAGGGGCGCGGTGGTGGGCGGGCTCCTGCGTGCGTCTTCCCTGGCGCTCGCCGAGTGCCTGTCGGTTGGAACCTCCTCGGGACTGAGGTGTCACGGCACGGATGCAGTTTCGCTGTGTTCAGACCTCAGCCTCTGGGCCCGAGTGAGGCCCCAGTTAACGGACTGCCCCCCAGCTGTCGGCCGCCTTGACTTCGTGGGTCACCTGGGCTGTGCAGGTGTGGGGAGAATGGCCCCTGATGTGTCATCTCTTAGACGCCCAAGCTAAAGATCCTGCTTGAGCCCTAAGCTGGGCAGCCCTTGGCAAAACCATGGTTTCCAGCTGCCTTTTTAAAGCCCTCTTCTTCCCAGGACCCAGACGTGTGGGGGGGCTTTTGGGAGCAGATTCATTTAACAACCAAAATAATGGTGACTGAGGTTGCCAGGCATCCTATATATACAGGACGTGCCCTATAGTAAATGGTTTCGCCCTGTATTGACTTTGGCAAGACGCCCTAAATGTCCTGTATTTAGCTTTATACAATCAATTACAAAAATTCTGTAATTTTGACTTTTTTTTTTTTTTTTTTTGGCCTGGTCACTGGCACTTAAATAACTTAAATGTCAACGCTGGCTGAAAAAAAAAAAAAAATCATACCTCCACAGATAAGATCTCTTACAGTCTCTCCTGCAGTTTTAATAGGAAATCGTTTTCTCTTGGAATTTTTAAGGCGTACACCATTGTCATCTAACTTCCAAGGTGGCTGCTGAGAAATCTGATGCCATTTTATTCATGATTTTTTTCTCTTCCTAGAATCTTTTTAAGAGCTCCTCTTCGAACCTTGGATTTTGATCACTCGTGATGACGTTCTTTGATGTAGGTTTCTCCCAATCCTTTGTGCTAGGTACTCAGTGTGTCCTTCCAATCTGGAACCTTACATTTCCTCTCAAGTGTATAATAAGTTTTGGGGGTTGTTTTTGTCTTCTCTAACTACAAAGAGAGTTAATGTTGGGGAAACATGGGCTCAATTCGTGATGGAAGCTGAGAGTCTAAATTAAACATCTCACGGGCACAGGGAGAGAAGCGGACATTCCAGTTAGCAGAGCCATAGGGGACAGAGGCATACAGTTATTAGCACAGTCCAGAAGGACAGTGATGACATGAACAAAAAGAAAGAAAACAGGGAGACACAAGGAGAGGCACACTGAGCCTAGCTGTAAAAAGCCCTTCTCCTGGACACATGCCTTCTGTGTGTGTGGCTTCTGATGCAGAATGAACCTTCCACACCAGCTAAAGGTTTTCCCACACACCTTACACTCATAAGGTTTCTCCCCCGTGTGAACTTGCTCCTGCCGAACCAGAGTTGTTTTCTGCCTGAACACCTTCCCACACTCCTTACATTCAAAAGGTCTCTCCCTGGTGTGAATGCGCCAATGCCGAGTCAAGGCAGGGTTTGAGCTTAATCGTTTCCCACACTCTTTACATCCATAGGGTTTCTCCCCAGCGTGCATTCGCTGATGGACAATAAAGCCTGAGCTACAGCTGAAGATTTTCCAACATTTGCTACATTCATAGAGCTTCTCCCCTGTGTGGAACCTCCGGTGCTGGAGGAAGACGGAGCTGCTCCTGGAGGCCTTGCCACACTCCAGTGTGGATTCTCTGGTGCTGAATCAGGGCTGTGTCTGAACTTAAACCTTTCCCACACTCTTTACATTAAAATGGTTTCTTTCTGGTGTGAATGACCTGATGCCCAATGAGTAAGGACTTGTATCTGAAGTCTTTTCCACATCCTTTGCATTCAAAAGACTATACCAGTGCAACATCTCTGAGGTCGGTGGAACTCCACCATTCGACTGAAATATGTGTCACATTTTCCACATTCGTAAGACAGCTGACCACCAGGAATTGTCATAGTGAGCTGTGCGCTGGCGCTAACGTCTGCTCCTAACTTCTCACACTTCTCTCTGCTCTCGACAGCACAGGCCTCCTATGCCGGGCTGACCCCTCTGTGAAATCTCTCCTCTTTGACTCTGTCTTCTTAACTATCCAGTGACCGTGCTGCCATTCTAGGCTGCTCCCAAGATCAAGGTGCCAGGAAGCATTCCCCGGCTGCCCTCCCAATGTGGGTCTGTGGGACTCGGATTCTTTGGAAATGTGTTCCTTTGGAGTTGATTCTTCCTTCTTTGTTCTGGTCTCACCCCCTGACATTGCAAAAAGAGAACACAAGTGTCAGCCCCTGACATTGCAAAAAGCAAATACTCGTGCTAAAGGCAAAACAGAAATGAGTGGTTCTGATTTGCCATCAGTGTGGGTATTTCCAATATGTCCACAAGATGATCATCAAAGAGCACCACGCCAGAGACCCACAAGTGAAATGAAGAAGGCGTACACCATTCTGAAAATCACCATTCACGAAAACTGGGGAGTCAAGATAGCGACAGACTACAAGGCAAAAGTTAAAGGGGAAATGTCCTTCCAAATCCTGAGGGAAAACTTTCATTTCTCATCTACGCAAAGTCAAGGGATCGTTTTTATCCTCCTGCCTGAACCAGAATAAAACAGAATTACAAAAAAAAAACAAAAACAAAAACAAAAAACGGTTTTCAAGATATTGAGTATCAAGCAATGAAGAACAACGATCCCTAACATGAAAAACAAAGGACTGAGCCCCACAATTCCCCAGCCTTGCTACCTGGAAAGTTTCCAGGCTGATACAGGGAGGGGGCACTGAGACAGACCCTGGCAGATTACCTGGTAGAGTCTGAGGGGACCAAGACAACTAGGGTTTAAGGGCAGAATATTGGAGAGGAAAGAGCTGCACAGGGAGAGAATTCCACTCATCTGCAGAGGGTTCTTTATTAACTTCAACAGAGTTCTAATCCAGGCGTGAGTGTAAAGAAACTACCCAAGGCCAGAGAAAGGATCATTTGAAAGGACTGATGGAAACAATGCCTGGCAATCACACAGGTATATCTACCAAAAGGACTTGAAACTGTATTTAAAAACCTTATCGGAAAGAAAATTCCATGACTACATGGCTTCCCTGGTGAATTCTGCCAAACATTTAAGGAAGAAATGTAACCGATTCTACACAAATTCTTGCAAAATATTAAAGAGGAAGGAATACTTCCCAACTCATTCAATGGGACAGAGACAGTACAAGAAAAGGAAACTGCCTCTTATTAACAGGAAGTAAAAATTCTAAACAACATTTAAATAAATAAAATCCAAAATATAGTTACAGAATAATGAATCACGACAACATGGTTTTCCAAGGAATGCAAGGTTGGTTTACCATTTGAAAAATCAATGTAATTCATCACAGCAACAAACTTTAACAAAAAATCACTGGACCATCTAAATAGACCAAAAAAAAAAAAAAAAGCATTTTTCAAAATCCAACATCCATTCCTGCTTAAAACTCTTAGCAAATTAGGAATAGAATAGCCTCAACCTGAGAAAGAATATTTATAAAATTTAAAAAAAAATCTACAATGAAGATCATTCTTAATGGTGAAATACTGAATACTTTCAGACTAAGATCAGGAAAAATACAAGGATATATGTTCTTGCCACTTCTACTCAACACTGAAATGAACACTTTGTCAAGAAAAAGAAATAAAAGGCATCCAGACTGGAAAGAAAGAAGTAAAATGTCTTTATTCACAGATGGCATGTCTATGTAGAAAATCCAATGGGTGCTACAAGACAAAAATTACTAGAATTGCTTTATCCAAGGAAAGACTTCTCCAGTCTTGTGGTCAGGAGTGAAAAGGGTCTTCATTTGTATGCAGTGATGCAGATTTCCACTTTTTAGTTTCCACTTTGCAGCCTCCGTTGCCAAATCTATCCCAATCCGCCCAAACTCACTTTTCACCCCATCCGGATTATCTTACTTTGAGGGTTCTCATCTTTCCACCCGCCTCAACTCCTCTGCTTCCCCAAATACACCCAAAAAGCCAAGCTAAGCAATGGAAGCCACTGGCCTGGACAACTCAGGATCTGGATGCAGAGTTGGCTGACACCTGCTCTCTCTTGACATCAGAGGCTGCGAGGATGCTGGCTCGCCTGGCGCCATGTGGCCTGGAACATTGCTGGCGTCCCCGCTTCACTGCTCACGGGGTTCTGAGAAACGAGACTGCAAAGGAAATAAAGAGGTACAGGTAAGACTATGCGGCCCCGCACCCTGCAAATGCCCCCCGCCTACCCTGGGTTCCTCTCCGTCCCGCCACCCCCTCACCACAAAGGCACGGAGGTTAGAAAACCCGATACTACACCCCAAGGAAGCAAGTCTGTTAGCGGCACCAGGAACTCGGATCCAGGGTGACAGCTAACGCTTTGCCGCACCCGCACAGAAAAGCGTGGGAACCAGCGACCTTCTCTTGGGAAAGAGCCGCGCCGGCTCGGCCGGAAGTGCATACACCGGTTTCCCCTCCTCTCTAGGAACCTGGGAAGCAGCTCATCTCTGTGGTTCCCCATCCCAGCCGCGGAGGCGGCTCTAGTTATGCAGACCAAAGGTTGCGGGCCGCGGGGTCACCCCATCCCCACCCGGTAGCACCTCTGGGGGCTGTCGGCTGGCCAGCTAGCCCAAAGAATGGTTACGACCCTGGAGATTATGCAGGGTTTTCTGGCGTTTGCCGTCACATGCTGTCTGTCCCTCCGGGTACTGCGAGAGGGACGTATGGAGGCAGTTGCCTCACACACATGTGCCAAAGCTGCGTGGGTTCTGTAGCTGCGCCGTGGTGGGAAGATTGGAAGAGAGGGTCCCATCACTTTAATGGCTGAATGCGTCCCAGTGGAGAGCATCAACTACCTAGGTCCCGTTTCCTTGTCTGTTAAATGGGAATGGTGGTGGTACCCTGTTGAGGGTTAATTAAATGACTTAATGGACTAGCAAAGTATTTCAGTAGTGCCTGGCATTCAATAAATGCTTGTGACTTTGTTTTTCAATTATGTAATTTGCTTTTGAAGATACGAAAGGATCTCCAATAATTGGCACGGTTTAGGGGAGAGTCATTGACAGCCATTAACAGCCTCACAGCCCTTTCCCACCCTGTACAGGGTGAGGTGGAGGGTTGTTCCAGGCCTTGCCAGGAAACAGATTTCAGTTAATGGCCCAGCAGCCTGTTCTGTGAATACTGGGTCCTCGATATTAAGTTAAATGTTTCATACTTTGAGGTGAGCATTCTGGAGGCTCCTCGTTTGCCAGTCTTCAGAACCACTCCATCTTCAAAGACTTGTCAAGGCATCCCGCTACATAGCTAGGCCTGCCAATGGCACAGCCACTGTGATTTGCCTTCATTCCATATTTGCAATCCAAGCGAATGTCTCCACTCTATCCTAAGCTCATCTTGGAGGGTGCCAGTGTAGGAAGACTTTTATCTTGAGGGCTCCAATTCTCTGGAGAACAGTTTCAGAGCCACGGCTTATACTCACCAAGCCCTGCTGTGCAGTGTGGGAGCTGTCCCCTCTCCTCCCCAAGATCAGGAAGTGTAGTGTGAGCATTTCTAGACTGCTAGCATTTCTTTGAGCATTTCTGCACTTCTAGACTTCTTTCTGCCTGTGTCAGGGAAGGAGAGTGTCTTGGCTACATGGAATCAGGAAAAGGATCTGGAGATCAGGCGGCTCCTTTTAAGGGCTTTTAAGCAATAACATCTTCCCCATCTTATGAAGGCAATATATTTTTTAAAAAATCTATATAAGTCAAACTATTGTACCATTCATTTCCAAAGGAAACATTTTATGCATTTCCAAGCTCAGAAATTACAAATTATGTCCAAACATAAATTTCATCAAGGTAAACAGTTGTTTCAACATTTGACAATAACTGTAATGCAACAAGGCTACATTCCCTCTATTGTACAACTTTCAAAGAAAACTTCCTAGTTGCCTATTTTCTACTACTTGACTATGATATCCTAAAATTTTCACACTCTCCTTGGTTGGAGGACATGAAATTCCAAGGAATTAAAATAGGGAAAAATTCCCACTATGCCACCAATGATTTAAATTTCTCTCTGTGCTGAGGGAACTTTTTGGTGTAATAGAAATTTTCTAGATCTTGGTTACACACCTGTATTCATATGTTAAAACTCGCCAAAATATATTCTTTAAAAGGGTGCTTTTTACTGTCTATATAGAATATTTCAATAAACCTGACCAAAACCAAAACAAAAGTGTCTTTCTATGCCCTCCCTTGAGGACATAATTGTATGGAGTCATAATAAATGTGTGCAGAGGGGAGAGGACTGAGGAAGGTAAATGGGGCTTAACCGTGGATGGCCCTGTGACTTGGGTGGATTTTTCCTAGTATGCAACTTCTGATGCTGAATGAAACCTGCGCTCCATTGGAGGTTTTCCCACACACCTTACACTCATAAGGTTTCTCCCCAGTGTGAACTCTCCGATGTACGATAAAGTGAGAGCTGCAACGCAAAAGTTTTCCAACATTCACTGCATTTATAGAGTTCTTCCCCAGTGTGAACCACTGAAAAAAAACAATGAACTCTGGCAGAAGGCCTTGCCACACTCCTTACATTCATAAGGTTTCTCCCCGGTGTGGATTTTCTGATGCTGAATCAGGACCAAATTCGAACTGAAACTTTTCCCACATTTTGTACATTTGTAGGGCTTCTCCCCAGTGGGAATTTGCTCACGGATGCTGCACTCACGGCTACACCTGAAAGCCTTCCCACAGTCTTTACATTTAAAGGGCTTCTCCCCAGTGTGGATTCGCTGGTGCTGAGTAAGTTTCGAGTTGTAGCTGAAGGTTTTCCCACAGCCCTTACATTCGTAGGGTTTCTCTCCACCATGGACACTAAAGAAAAAAATTCACTGAACTAATCCTCTACCTACCATTAAGAAAACTCTGGAGAAAGAACTGTCCCCAGTGCTACATGAATTTGTGCCAACCAAGGATCCAGGCTCTTCCAGAGGTTAAGCAACAGTCATTGAAGTGGGCTAAAGGCACAGGCTTCAGCTCCACTCAGCAATCCTCCATGAATTAATCCACCACCCTCATCAACCCACACCCTCCAAAAGCTGCCAGTTTTGGCTTCACTGTACCCTACCTAACTTTGTGGTCTGTGGGGCAAACTCCTCCTGGGAGAATGCCTGTTTAATCTCGGGAGCTGGTCTTCCTCTGTGTTGTCATTCAGACTAGCACCCCTCGGATTTTAACTTGCCCATAAACTCTCCCAGATACTGTACAAATGTAGATTGCCGAAATCTAGGTGGGGTGCCTGAGCTTCTTTCTAATAAGGCCCCTGGTGAGGCCAAGGACTCTCATCCATGCACCATACTAGCAGTGTGCATGGATGTAGTCTCACTTTTTGGGAGAATTTCTTAGCCCGTGCTTCCCCCTTTCCCACCCGAGTCTCCTGTTTACCCACTTCTCCCTCATCAACTGCCCTGACATACTCCTTTGCCATACTCTATTGATGGATGTCAAACTAGGCAATGGACTGGCCAAGTCAGGACACTGGTCCTGTAATGGCCTTTCACACGTCTTCTGAATATGGAAAACCGTAAGAAAGCTCTGCTCACCTGGAACCACACTGTCTGGAGCATGGCTGATGACCCCCTGCAAAAGCAAGAGCCTGAAGAGCTGAGAGAGAACCAATGTGAGACAGACCGTCTTGTCTCCCACACTTGCCGCCTCTTCCTCAGTCTCTTCGCCACTTTCGTTAGAAACATGTTCCTAGGACGCTCTGGATGTCTCAATGCACACTCTAATAATTCAAGGGGTGCTGCAGCTGCTCCCTTTGTACAAGCTATAAGTTTGCTTGTAGGATGGAAATCCCTAGAAGGAACATCTGTGAAGTATGAGTCAAAAACTGCAGTGGATTCGTGGACTTTTAAGAAAATCCCTGGCCCACTATGAACGCATTACTAAGCCGTTTGCACTGAATGCGTCTAGCGATCACCGCAAAGCCCTAGTGCGAGTTTCTGGAGACAAAGTAGGGTAACGGGTGTCCCTGGCCCAACCACCAACAAAATGCAAGTGGTGTTCCAGCCCCAAGGGGAAAGGGTAAGATGCTCGTCCAGTGGGCGATACTGGCAACGACCCGACAGGGACTTGAGCACTCCAGCCCAGGAAGCGGGAGACCCCCGACATTACCCGCCCACACTCTGGGTACCGTGAGGCAGAGGATGTCAGGCTGGAAAGTCGATTTGCTTCTGCCGGCAGGAGGCTGGGCCCGGGTTCTAGGCACCATGTGGCCTCCTCGGCAGCGTCTGCCACCCAATGCGCAAGCTCCAGAACAGCCAGGGCCAGACACCTTGGGGGAACTGGGCCACCACCTGCCAGCTGCCCACCCCGGAGCCTGCGGCCAGGAGGAAAGAGCGGAGGGTGCTCTCGGCGCCTCTCTAGGAAGCCAGGAGGCTGGCAACTTCTCCATGGTTCCCCCAAGCCAGACCCCCAAGGACAGCTTGCTCTTCTCAATCTTCCTCTATGGCTTATCAACCTAAGTTTGACGATCAGTTCAAGGTCTGAGATTCCACATACTTCTTGTGATGTTCTGAATTCTGGCTCCCATGCTTAGCAGCAGTAACTTAACCTCCTAATGACCTAATGAATTACAGCCCCCATCTCGAGCTTAATGGCTAATTGACTGGACTGTGACCTAAGTTCATGAAGTTCTGGGGTCTGTCTGGGTTCAAATCTGAACCCCACCATTTATCCACTGAGTGTCCTTGCATAAGTAAAACTCTGTGCTTTGATTTTTGAGTTGAGAATGGTCAGTCTCTAACTCAGTCAATGGATTAAATGTCAGTCAATTCACATAAGACACTGCATATTCTGGTTCTGTACTATAAGTCAAAATAATACTAGTTCTGTTGTTGCTGACATTATTATAGTCACGCACCACTTAAGGATGAAGATACATTCCGAGGAATGAAATGCGTTGTAGGCCATTTTGTGGCCAAGTGAACGTCACAGAGTGCACTTACACAAACCTACATGGTCTCACCTACCACACCCTCAGGCTCTAGGGTAGAGCCTTTTGCTCCTAGGCTACAAATCTGTCCAGCATGTTTTTATACTTGATACTGTAGGCAATTGTAACACAGTGGTACTTACGTATTTAAACCTATCTAAATATAGAGAAGGTACAGTAAAAATATGGTATAAAGGGTAAGTACACCTGTACAGGGCGCTTACCATGAATGGAGCTTGCAGAACTGGGAAGTTCTCTGGGTGAGTGTGAAGGCCTGAGATGTTACTGTACACTACTGTAGACTTTATAAAGACCGTGCACTTAAGCTGCACTAGATTTATAAAACGCAAGAGTGAATCAAGCATGAGAAAATGCAATCAGGAGATTCAGTAAAACCAAGGTGTATGAAGCTGCTTCCAGCTGAATACAAAATACTGTTTTATAGCAAACTTTTTTCTAAGTAGAAAGAATACTATAAAATAATAAACTTAAAATATTCCAGACTAATCTCATCACCTTTCTGTTCTTCCTGTTCACAGATGAATGGCTTAGTTGGCTGAACAAAGAACCCAACAAACTCTGGTCCCTGTCCTTGCATTTCCCAACAGTACCTAGTTCAGAGGTGAGAGCAAGGGCACTAGAGACCCTGAAAGTTCTCTATTCCTAAAGGGGTGAGGCGTTCAGAGCTTCCAGGTTAGTGAACAGACTGAGGCGAATGGAAGATGGCAAGCTGGAGGGCATAGAAGCCCCCTGCACCTTCGCTCCCATCTATGTTTCTCTTCCATTTGGCTGTTTCTGAATTTTATCCTTTGTAATAAATTGACAACAGTAAAGCATTTTCCTCAGTTCTGTGATGAGCTGCTCTAATAAATTAACAAACCGGAATAGATAGTCCAATTTATGGCTGGTCAATCAGAAATACAGGTCTGGGACTTGTGACTACCATTCAAAGTGGGAGCAGACCCCTTAGTCTGTGGGGTCTGATGCTAATTCTAGGCAGTCAAGGTTGGGGGGAAAAAAATCATACATTTGCTATCAGGAATGATGTAAGAAATAGTTCATACAAGAGCAAAATACTTTCAGACAAGTAAGCAAAGTTTATCACACCTAAATCCTAACTGGAAGAAAAACTAGAGGATATAGCCAGTGAAAATCAAAGATAATTAATAAATCTAAGAGGAAGAGGTAGGACAGTAGTAGCAGTAAACCAAGAAACCAGTGAGTTCACTTTGCTTACTATTAAAGTCTACTAAACAACATCACCACTGCCACTTAACTGGTCTAGCCCTCTGTCAAGGTTAAGTATACAACCAAGCTTGATACCTCTAACCTTCCCGTTCCGCCTTGTTCCCTTAAGATTCAGTCCAACAGCAAAATGATCCAAATCTGAGGTTAACTTATAACACTAAAAAAAAAAAAAAAAATAGAAAAAAAAAAACACACCAATGTCTAACTCCCCCACAGCTCTGTATCTAAACAGTTCCCTTGTTCTCGCTCATCCTCTACATTCCTGAGGTTCATGCCTTCCCCTTACAGAACCTTTTCGATTGTAGCTTAAGAGCCCAAGTTCTCTAGGCAATTCCCCACCCCTCACAAGAACAGGTAACTCAAAGTTGCCTGTATTTCCTCTAGCACAAAAGCTATTACATTATCATTTGCCTATTAATACCACCAGCAAAAGTTTTGTGTTATCCCGCTGAGGTTCAAGAAACCAGCTTTTGTTTTCCTACTATGTTTTTATAAGAAAATTTACTAAACTCTCATGCATCAAAAGATGTTAAAATTTATTTATGTGAAATACATTTGTACAACCCCAGCTCTAGCAACGGACTTTAATCCACGATTTAGATTTGCCAATGTGTCAAAAAGAACCTTTAATTTCATAACAGCCTCTTATGTTCTTATGCTTTCTTGCCAGAGGCCTTTGGAGCAGGTGCTTTCTGGGCTGGAGCTTTCGGACCCTTCTGAGCTTTTGGAGGCGCTGCTGCCTTCTGGCCTGCAGCTTTCTGGGCAGGAACCTTCTGGGCTGGAGCCTTCTTGCCTGCAGCGGTCATCTTTTTTGCTGGAACCTTTGCAGCAGCTGCTGCAGCTGTATCTTTAGCAGCAGGTGCTTTTTTGGGAGAAGCTTTCAGGAGAGCTGCCTTTTGAAGCTTCTTAACTTCAAGCTTGATTATTCGGTTCCTCTGAAAAATTTCATTTAGTTATCAAACATGCATACAAAAACTATTCTGTCCATCACATATATGATGTATATGAGACAATCCTTATGTCTCAGACCCCTAAGAAGTCAACTTTGGCCTACCAAGCTTGGGCAAACAATTACCAGACAAACAAGTTTAGGGTTAAAATATACCAATCCTGTAATATTTTGAAAACTTACCATTTTCTTTGCCTTCATGACTTTGTAACGATCAAAATCTGTCATCTTGGCTTTCTGTTAAAAAAAAAAAAAATCCCTCTATCACCTTCCAATCCTTGAAAAAAACAGGTGGTCAGAATTCAAATGACCTTAAGTCATTGTTACCTTTTCTCTGGCTTCAATCTTCTTGGCCCATCTCGTGGCTGCCCATTTTGTATTGATATCCGCCTTCTGCCAGGCCTGTCGAACATACTTCTGACGGGCACTAGAAAGAGCCAGGACCGATGGCTAAGAAAATCAGCTTTGAAGCCACACAGATCCAGGGACAGCTTTGTGTCCTCTGAAAAGCACAATTACTCTTCCCGTTTGTTGTACTTCTAGCTCCACTTGTTTCTAGAGAACACGTACCACCTGGCACACTACAGGTTTTACTTATTTGAATGGTATTCACTAAGCCAAGATGTCTTATGATCTCAAACACAACTTTGATAATAAAAAATGCAAACCAGCCTACGTTCAGGATTTAAAAATCACCTCTTATCACGCACAGAATATCATACCACAGTAGATGTGGAGAAAGCAATTTTTCATAAAGAATAAGGCGAAGTTAATCCTTAGATCTGTTTTTACTTTGTACAAAAATGCTTAAAGATCTGTGATCAAATCCAATTTTAATCAATTTGAAATTTCTTCCGAAAATTGAGTATTGAAACCCAGCATGTTTAAAAACAAACTAGTAGTTATGTGTTCCACTGGAACCAACCATCAATGAAGTTGCAATAACTAAATAGTAACACAACAGTGTTCTGACTTTCATAATTGACATCAGGTCAAGGAAGTCCTACTGATTCCCTCAATTCCTTATAAGCAGCTGGAAAAAGAACCTCTATAGTGGCTGCCATACTGAGATCATGTATGTTAAATATTTATAACTGACACACACTGGAAGTTTAATGATAGCTAATACTGGAAGAGACGAAAGTTATACTATTTTTATGTTGAATGTAAAAGTGACTAAAATATCAATAAGAATTCCTTAGGGAGGTTTTTGTTGTGTAAATCCTAAAAGAAAGGGGTACAAGAGAAGATGGCAATTCTAGATAAAACCAAAGCCGGGGAACTACTAGATCACAGAATTTAAAAAGTAACTAATGTCTATCTACTTCCACACTGTAAATTCTTCTAATTGCTCTCACTCTCAATACTGCTTACTGTATTCTCAAGGGAAAAAAAAAAAAAAGAGCAAAATAACGAAAACATTTTGAGTTAAACTGAGCAAACTTTTCTAGCATAAACAAAGCTGAGGGAGGGCATGATGGCTGGTGGACAGTTAGTTACCTGTGTGGGAACTTGAGGATGAAGTCAGTGAGCTGCATGCATTTGAAAGGCATAGCCTGTCTCCTTACTTGAGTGCAAGGTCCATCAACCAAGGCCTAAAATACGTAAATAAGATTAAAATCAGCACAAAACTGATCTCAGCATTCAAAATGAACAGATATTCTCTTTAACATTTGTCCTTTCAGAATCAACTCCCTATTTGGATGGTTTTTTAAAATGTTACATTTGTCCTTTCAGAATCAACTCCCTATTTGGATGGTTTTTTAAAATGTTAAACTATTAGTAGTGCAGCATATAACTTAACAACACATAATTTACTTGACAATTTTTGTATTTAATTCTTATATTTTCAACAAACAACTTTATGTTCATTCAGTCTTCAGTCAACCCCTCAGTTATTTGTTCTCAAATACTGATAATAGCAAACGAGGGCCTTCTATGTGCCTGGCTTTGTTCTAAATTTGCTCTACATACAGTAATTCATTTAAACATAAACATCGCCAACGTTTGGCTTATAATTTGTTAAAAGCTCTAGCTAGTTTAAGGGGCAGAGGTAATACTTAAACCCAGCCAACTCAAGTCTATGCTTGAAATCCCAACTCTGCCTGCTTCCTCAATGGTAAAATAGAGCCATTACCCACAGTACTCCTACCTTAGAGGGCCACTGGGAACATTACCATCTATACTGCATACCATCCACTGCTATGTGATGCTGTGACTTTCCTTATACTTACCCTGTTCTGATCAATAACATCTACGATCGCGACCAGCTTCCCGGCATGAGGACCAAAGGAGACATAGGCCACCCGGCCAACCTCCACGAAGCGCCTGAACACCTAAAATGGGAAAGAAAAATAACAACGAAGCCAATTAAAAGTCTCTCTAGTTTATAAGGCTTTGCGGCTTAAAGGCAACATGGCTAAGTACGACAAAAAAGAATGTTAAGAGCAAAACGTCCCAAGTGCCATGGAACGACTTGCACAAAATCTGCAAAGACGACGGCGACAAAACCCAGGTTCCTGCCGGCCTCCACGCCTAAGTGGCCTGTACGCCCCCACCAAGGCGGCCCAGCCAGGCCACGAGCTACTGCAGCAGAGGTTGGGGCGGCGGTGGCGCGCACGCGTAGCCCAAGCACGCCAGGCCGTCCACGCGCTCGCAGGCCGCGCGTCTAGAAAGCTCCTAAACTCCGTGATCCGCCCGCTAGGGTATCCTCACAAAGCACCACGTAAGACCCACTGGGCACTGCTACGCGCCCCCGCTTCCCGAGCCAAGAGGTGGTGGAGCTGCACGGCCAGCAAACTCGGAGCCCGCAACACGGACACTCACCATGTTGGCGGCGTTCGGCGAGAAGGAAGAAGGCCCGCCCAACCGTGCGCAAGTGAGGAAGACGGCCCGCCCCTGCGCTAAACGAGACGCCGACGTGGCTACCAATTGGTTAGGATTGGGACGTGCGTGCGTACTCACGCATGCGTGCGCAATCTCACGCTTGCTCACTGAAAAAGATGGCGGCGCCCACTCGAGAATGGCTCCTTTGTCCCGGATGCGAGCTGCGCGATTGGCTCCGGTCTTTCGGTGCTGGAGATCATCTTTTCGTACTTTAGAGTGAAGAACGCAGAAGCTATTACTCCAATATAACTCTGTGCGAATTCCATTTGACTCTCTTTCTGAATATTCTTCCATCCTTTCCACTTCTTAGTACTCCAGATTTTTGTCTAAATGTTACTCATAGCTTAGTACTAGATTTTTTTTCTCTCAAGCGACCCCAGTAATTTTGTCAGCATTTCATTTTAAAGTAAAGAAAAGTTGCAAAACTAGTAAAAGTAATTCCCATAAGCGCTTCTCTTAAGTTCCCCACATGTTAACATCTTATATTTACATTCTTATTCTATTATTTTTTCTGAACCATTTGAGAGGAAATTACAGACATGATGTTCCTTTATCTCTACACACTTAAATGTGTTAGTTCCTAAAAACAAGGACATCATTATCCGCTCCATCAAATCAGGAAATTAATAGTAATGTAGTCTTATTAACTTGCGGTCGTTATTTAAATGTTATCAGTTGTCCCACTTATGGATTTTAGAGCAAATGAAAAAAAGTTTTCCATAATACATTTTAAAATACAGGCTAGTTTTGTAGAATGTTGTAGGATATGTCTCTTGATAATTTATTGTAGTTTTCCTCATGATTACATTCAGATTATTAATTTTTGGTAGAAGTGCTATGCCCTTAATGCATCATATCAGAACACATGCAGGATAGCTCTTTGTCCCAATATGGCTGGATTAAGGTGACGATAATTATACTGACAATTCCCAAATCTATTTGTCTTTTCCTCTAAACTCTATGCCAGCATATCTTCCCTGGACTGTTCTAAGCAGCCTCCCGAGTGACTTGCTTTTTCAATTGGTCCATTTAATCTATTGTCTGCTCATCAGTCGGAGGGATCTTTTTAAAAAATCAGATCACATCTCCCTATTTAAAACAACTTCAATGACTTTCTGCATTATTTAGAATAAAATCAAAACTCCTTACTCTGGCCTTCAGGGCCTTGCATCACATGCTCCTATATCTGAACACATAACATCCCTCGTTCCCCTTCACTGTGCTTCCGCCACACTGGTCTTGAACAGGCCAAGCTCCTTCCTGCTCCATGACTGTACATGGTATCTCACCTGCCAAGAATGCTCTCCCCTGTGTTTATACTCATTGCATGGCAGTGCCAATTCATCTGTAAACTTTTTCCAGATAGCTCTTCTCAGAGTCTTAATCCTGACTGACACACTTAAGAAAGCAAAAAATAAAACAGGAGAGACTCTTTGTCCCTTTTCTAGCTCAGCTTTTTGTTTTCCTCAGAACTGTTATCACAATTGCAATTGTTTGACTCATTTTTCTGTCCATGTAGATTGTAGTTCTGCACCAATTGGAATAAGTTCCTTGAGGGCAGGACCCTGGCCACCTTCTTCTCTTAGCACAATGCCAGATAAGGGACTCATTAAGTGCATAGTGAATTAATTAAGGCTTTAGGCCTTGATATCTGCTTTATAATTTACAAGGCAAAAGACATGAATGAGAAACATTTATAGTAGCACTTTTGTAGTAATTGCCCCCAAACTGGAAACTACCCAAAGGCCTATAAATAAGAGAAAGGATAAACTGGAAGTCTGTAGCAATGTAGTCAACAGCAACTACATGGAACTACATGAATTTACACATAACAGTGAAATAGGTCAGACACTAAAAGTATATGCTGTGTGATTACATTTATATAAAGCTAAAAACAGGCAAACTAATCTGAGTGGTGGCAGTAATGATCGGGTTTATTCTTGGCACTGACAGCAGTGGCTGGAGGTGAAAAGGGCCCATCCGAGCTGGTAGTAGTGGTCTGTTTCCTCATCTGGGGGTTGGTTACATGATGTGTTCAGCTGGTGAACACATGATTTGTGCATTTCTTTTCCCAAAATTTATGTTAACTTAAAAAAATTTAATGGCATTTCTTGGCTCTACAACCAGAGAATCTGATTTGTAGGTCTAGGAAGGGGCAAGAATCTGCATTTAAAAACAAGCTCCCCCTGTGGTTCACACAACACACTTTGGAAACATTTCAGATTCTCCAGTTACAAAATTTTTTTTTCTAACGTTCATTATCGGCTTATGTCACCCCTGTTTAAAGTCCTCCAAATGTTCATTTTTATCCCCCGTTGCGCAGAATGAAGTCCAAACGCCCTGTTCTCTCATGCTTGTGGATTTGTGCAGGTATAGGGAGGCTTTTTCAAAAGGAGTATGGATTCTAACCTTCTTCTTATTAAACCATCTCCCTCTGTCGTATTTACATCTCAGTTAATGGGAACCCCTACTTTTAGTTGCTCAGGAAAAAATTTGGGAAGAATCTTTGACTCCTTTTCTCTCGCACTCTGCATGCATACATCAGCACATTTCATGGGCTCTATTTTCAAATACATGCAGGATCTGACCATCGCTCGCTGCCTCCAGTGCTACCACCCTGGTCAAAGACACCAGCATCTCTCATCTGGATGATTCTGATCACCTACACATTGATTTTCCTGTTTCTGCCCTTGCCCTCTTCACTTAATTTTTCTCACTGCAGCTGGAGAGTAAATCCTTTAACCCAGAAGCCAGATGTCTCTCCTTTATTCAAAATTCTCCAGTGGCTCCCTCTTGCAGTCTACTGCATCTTAACTCTCTGACCTCATTTCTTACATCTTTTTCTTGTTCATTCTGCTCCAATCACACTTGCCTCCTCTCTGTACCTGGAACATTCTCCTACCCCAGGGCCTTTGCATATACTGCTTCCTTTGGCTAATTCCTTCACTATCTTCCAGTCTTTATTCAAATGATGCCTTATCAGAAAAGACTTTTCTGACCTATTTGAAAAAATTAGCAATCCCCTCCCCTGCTCTCATCACTCCCTATCCTCCTTACTCTATTATTTTTCTCTGGATGAGTTACAACCCCCTGTACAGTATCTATTTAGTTTCTTAGTGTCTGTCTCCCCAACTAGAATGTCAGCTCCATGAAGACAAAGACTTTGTCTACTTTGTTCACTGGGGAAGCTACGGCACTTGGAACAGAATCTGGCTCATAAGACATAATCGATATTAGCTGAATGAATAAATGAGTGAGTGATGAGTGAGTGAATTGAATAGGACTATTTTAAATGAAACTGAGGCATAGAAAACTTCAGAGAAGTTTAGGCCAAGGTCACTCAGCAGTGAACAGCAGAACTAGAATTCAAACCTGGTTTGTGTGATGTCAGAGCCTGACTGCTTGATCATTTTGTTTAATATTTGAGAAGAATTTTAAATGAGATGTAAAAGTGCTAGTGCTATAATGCTATGAAAGAAATAAGATATAAAATTTTAACTCCAGCATGATCTTAACTATGTAAAAATGGATAAAGAAAAAGAAAGATATTAACTATAAAGCAGTGAGATTCTGAATGTTTTTGAAAGTATATTTTAAAACTCTCATTGTAGAAAATTCCGAAATACACAAAGCAGACAGAATGGCATTACGCACCCCGATGGACCTAGCACCCGAGCCTCAAGGATCATCAAACCACGGGCAGTCATGTTTCATCCACATCATCCCTTCTATGTCATTTTGGATCAATTCACAGGTGTGGTGGTCAATTTTATGTGTCAACTTGGCTAGGCTACAATCCTCAGTTATTCGTTAACTGAGTGTGGTTGCGAAAGTATTTCGTAGATGTGATGAAAGCCCATAATCACTTGTTTTTAAGTAAGAAAAGTTATCCTAGGCAATCAGTTGGAAGACCGTAGGAGTAAAATCTGAGAAAGGAGAGATCCCACCTGTGGACAGCAGCTGGCTCAGGCCCTAGGTTCCTGCCCTTCCTGCCAGCCTCCCCTGCCCATCTAGCCCCACGATCACGTAAGCCAATTTCTTGCAAAAACAATCTCTTAACATATACTTCCTACTGGTTCTATTTCTCTGGTTAAACCCTTAACTGCCACACCAGACATAGCATATTATCAGGAAATAGTTTAGCAAGTATCTACATGGTAAGGATTCTTAAAAAAAAAAAAAAAATCCTCAATATTATCATCTCACCTAAACAACAAAATAACAGGAAATTCCTTGATATCATCGAGTGTTTGGATTTCTAATTGTCTCATTATTTTATAATAATAAAAATACTTTTGAACTAATGTTTTTTCCAATATATTTAATTAGGGATGGGGAGGGGGAGAGAGAGAGAGAGAGAGAGAGAGAGAGAGAGAGAGAGAGAGAGAGAGAGAGAGAGCGCGCGTGAGCGCAAAGCAAGCACGCAACGTGAGGAGGATGTACTCTGTGGCTCCAGCAGAGGGCCTTTGTGTCTCATGTGTTTCAAGAGGAAAGACATTTGTCTAGTTTCTCTCCAACTTCAGCCTGAACTCAGCCTAGCTGCTTAATTAGCATACAGTATAGACTTTTGACAAATGTATGATGAGTGAATGAATGAATGAATGAATGAATGAAGTAAATGGATGAAAGAAATACTTTTTAAAACTTTTATTCATCGGCTGTACTCTGTTCCAGGCACTGCCTAAGTGCTAAATTTTCTCTTTTCTCAACTATCCCATCAGGTAGAGATTATCCCCATTTTATATATGAGTAAATCAAGGGTGAAAGACACTACAAGACTTTTTGAAGGTCATCGAGGTAGCAAATAGAAAATTCCTGAGTTAATCTAGATCTATAATTTTATTTTTTTAAATGTCATATAGGACGTATGGAAAGTGTATAAATGGTTGAAAAGGGTATACCTAAACTACTACCCATTTATAGAACATCACTACCGCCCCAGAAGTCCTGTTGTTAAGCTGAAACACTAACCCCTAACATGATGGTATTGAGATAGGGGCCCTTAGGTAGGTAATTAGGGTTAGATGAGGTCATGAGATCATGAGGGGGTGCCAACTGATCATGATGGGATTAGCGTCCTTGTAAAACTACTTAACTCATGGACTTTGATGGGGCTTAGAAATTTATGAATTTGACCTCAAAGGCAGGGGAAGTAAAAACAAAAATAAATGAATAGGACTATGTCAAACAAAAAAGCTTCTGCACAGTAAAAGAAAGCATCAACAAAACAAAGAGGTGACCAAATGAACGGGAGAAAATATTTGCAAACAATGCCTTTGATGAGGGGCCGATATGCAAAATACATAAAGAACTCATACAACCCGACAACAGAAAAACAATCCAATTGAAAAATGAGCAGAAGACCTGAAAAGACACTTTTCCCAAGAAGACGTACAAACGGTCCCCAGATGAAAAGATGCTCAACTTCACTAGCTACTAGGGAAATGCAAATCAAAACCACAATGGGATACCACCCCACACCTGTCAGAATGGCTGTCGTGAACAGGACAAGTAATAACAAGTGTCGGAGAAGCCGTGGGGAGAAAGGAACCCTCGTACACTGCTGGTGGGAATGTAAATAGGTACAGCCACTGTGGAAAACGGTATGGCGTTTCCTCCAAAATTTGGAATTACCATGTGACCCAGCAATCCATCTTCTGGGAATTTACTCAAAAAATATGAAAACATTTATCCATAAAGATATGTACACCCCAATGTTCACTGCAGCATTATTCATGGTGGCCAAGACATGGAAACAACTGAAGTGTCTGTCAATCAGATAAAGATGTGGTACATATACACAGTGAGATATTACTCAACTATAAGAAAAGATGAAATACTGCCATCTGTGACAACATGAATGGATGTCGAGATTATTGTGCTAAATGAAATAAGTCAGAAACAGTTGAGAACCATATGATTTCACTCATAAATGGGATATAAAACTAAAAGTAACAAACAAGACAAACAAACAAAAACTCACAGACACAGACAACAGTTTAGTGTTTCCCAGAGGGAATGGGGGCGAGGGAGAGGGGGTTGGTAGGTATGGGTAAAAGGGGTCAAATAGATGGTGATCGAATGAAATTTAACTTTGGGCGGTGAACGCAATGTAATCAATATACATATGACATATTATTGAACTGTACATTTGAAACCTATATAATTTTATTAACCAATGTCACCTCAATACATTTAAATAAAAAAAAAATACTAGAAAGCTCACTCTCTCTTTCTGTACAAGCAGAGGCAAGGCCGTGTGAGAACTCGGTGAGAAGGCAGCCGTCTATAAGCCAGAAAGAGAGCTCTCACCAGGAACTGCATTGGCAGCCACCTTGATCTCAGACTTATCAGCTTCCTGACTGTGAGGAAATAAATTTCTGTTGTTTAAACCAACCAGCCTATGGTATTTTCTTACAGCGGCCCTAGCAGACTAGGGTATCTGTTTATACCTTTCCAAACACAACTACTATCTTCCCCCAAACTTAAGAGTAATAATTGCCTTGCTTTTCTTTAGAGTTTGCCTTCTATGTTGAGTCTTACCTGCATTTAAACTTTATGTGAAAGCAAACTCTTTGTGATTTAGATGCTATATTTATCTGATATGTCTATGATTTATTGCCAACCCCTCAGTCATTTATGGAAGCAACATCAATCAACAAATATGTTGAGTATATAATACATTCATGGCACTTAACCAAATCCAAGATTATACCTGGGAGGTGTTAGGTCCATAGGTATTTCTTAGATGTATATCAAATGAGTGAGTGAGTGAGTGAGTGAGTGATGAATGACGGGTTTTGCCTTTATGTGGCCTTCTGTCTGTTTTAGAAACAAGCCATATGCACACACGAAGATAAATAACCATACAAGAATTTATGATGTAATTAGTTTTTAAAAGGTGGCCCAGCAGATAGACCAGTGTGTGTGTGTGTGTGTGTGTGTGTGTGTGTGTGTGTGTGTGTGTACTCATGTGTGTATGTAAGGAAACCTTTGTGGAAGTAGAGCTAGAATTAGGCCTTGAGGTATATATATTATTGGCTTGAGGTATATGTATTATTGGGATAGATGGGTAGATGACTCAGTCTAGATAGGACTAACTGTGTGAGCAAAGGTGCATTTTGGGATAGGAGCAACTGTTCTGGGTGAGAAATAAAATCTGAGTAGCAAGTTGTGTCCTCAGGGAAGTTTTAGACATCAAATAAGGTAAAGAAAGGTTCAACTCAGTTATCTCAAAAAGTCAAAGTTTTATCAAAGAGAAGCCCTTCGAAATCTCTGGAGTAAAGGTGATATTAATGCGTGATCTTAAATCACTAGAAAAGTTTTCTTAAGAAAATGTTCTTAATTTTTAAAACTTGCTCTCAAAAATACCACCGTGGGTCCTTAGGAGAAAGGGTACCAAATGCAAGGTAACAAACACCACACTGCGAAGTCAAAATAAAACAAAGAGTCCTTTATTCTGTATTCAGCTAACAAAACCGGAAATAACGTTGGTGTTTAGTTTGTAGCCATGGGACTTGCTGGAGTTCTTTCCCATCCCACCTTGGAGTTAGATGTCACTGCAGCTTCCTTTTCTTTCCCCAAAGTCTATGGCTACTCTGCCGAGGGGCCTACCATCTAGGAAAGTGAGGGGTGAGCAAATCACAGAATAGGATGTCTGGTGACAGCGTCGAGTGTACCTGTGGGAATGGTGGTCAAATGCTAACAGTGGAAATACAGCCCTAAGCAGAATTTTAGCAAAGGCAACAAAAGATCTGGGACACAACAGCCTTGCTAGGAGTAAATATTTTATAGGACAAGAGCAATGTGACGGTGAGGTGACAATCATGATACCACACCAGTGGCAGGCAATCTAATGAACAGCGCCCCGAGCGAGAATCCCCTTCTGGGAACAGCCAGCAGTTCTCTGGGAGACTTTCTGTGTGTCTCTGTCCTTTGGGTTCTGCCTGCCGGGTGGTGGCCTCTGTCCATGGGGATAAAGCAGTCTTCTCTTTCAAATATTATATTCTAACAATCCGAGGGAGCTCAATGTTTATGGGATTGCTAAAGGGAAGTTTTAGTTAAGGACAACGGAAGGAAGCTGTAAAATGAGACATCCGATTGGGCTAAATGCTTGATGGGCATCTGTTAGCTTCCAAAACTGCCAGAAGGAATAGGAGATTTCCGAAGGAGGGAAAATGCAAACCGAATCCTGAGATAAATCCTTCCACATGAAACCGTCATATTATCAGCTGACTCTTCCTTTGGTACGCCTGGAATAAAGAGCCTGGCCTTGATAATCCGTTTTCTCCTCTGTTTCCTAAGAGGTCAGCAAGTGAGAGGTGGGGTCTCTCTCTGGAGGACCACTGTCACAGAACAGCTGAGGGATGCCCCAAGAGGTGCTTTGGCGTAAATCAGCATCTGAGAGGCACACGACCTAGGTATTTGACTTTACTTGTTTTTCCTGAAGATGGACATTTTGCTTGCATTGTCTGGTGCTACCCAGGCTGGACCTGAGCAGCCCTCGGGCTCCAGGAGCTCCTCTGAGAGGCTCACTCAGAATCCACCGCGTGGTCCAAGGCATGCCGAGAGTGCCTCCGATTCCTGGATAACACACACAGGTACACGAGAAACCCCAGACACAACAAGGCCACTCCTGTGAAGAAGGCGAGAGTGCCTATAAAAGCAGGCGGCTTCATGGGCAGGCGGATCAGCGGGACTTCAGCTGGGATCTGGTTGGTCAGGCTGAGCATGTAGCCAAGAGACCAGGCTATGCTGCTATTTTCCACCTGTGGAGCAGAGGAGATGGCTCAGTTCTCGGAGCAGGGATGACGGTGGCAATTACGCACCCAGGGCACACCACTGTCACTCTCATGAAACACCCACAGGAAACTGTGCTCTAAGGAGGTCAAAGGACTTGCCCAAGTTCAGATACTGCAGAGGCTGAGTTAGGATCCAGGTCACTGGGACCCCAAAGGCTCGAGGGCCCTATTGCCAGCACTGTAGAGAAAAATCAGAACCAATCCTCACAATCTTGTCACAGCCAGGTGTGAAGAGGGCGCTGTCAGTAACAGCAAAAGGTTTTCCATTGACGGCACAGTGTCTGTGGCTATAATGGGTGGTTTATCAAACCCAGGACCAGTTTCTAAGAAAAGGGACTCAGTCCAAACGGGAAAGAGACTGTCAATCTCTTCTGGTAGACACATCAACTTTTGTTTACGTACTTTTAGATGAATAAGTGTTTCGAATTTATAATCTTCATAATGAACATTTTATCATATGTTGTAATTTTCTCCATCTCGAATGATGCTCTCTTTATCTTAAAGACTATCTTGTCAGAGAGTAATTAGCTACACCTGTTTTCTTTAAGTGGCGTTTGCCTGATAGTTAAAAAAAATTTTAACTTTCAATCTTTCCATATCCTTTTGCAAAACCTAAGTGTCTCTTTAAAGTGTTTCTTTTATGAACAACATATACTTGATTTTTAAAAATTCAATCTGATGTCTGTCTTTAACTGGTAGTGTTAGTCCAATTATGATTATTGTAATTATTGATATATTTGGACTTTTTCTGACTGTCTTAGTTTTAAATTTTCAATTGGTGCTATTTTCCTGTTTATTTTTTTAATTTCTTGCCTTAAAAGTATATATAGGTAATATATATGTTCCCCTTCACAAGATATTATGCCCTTGTATCCTATATGATTCTTACCCCTTCCCCATCACACTGGATATTAACTACACTTGAATTCTGGGTTGTTATGGATGGATTCTTCTCTTTTACTTTTCTTTGTGTTGGTATTATTTTTTTAATGCAAATTTTAAGTCACAACATTAGTTATTCTTACTATCTATGTTTTTATCACATCTCCTGGATTTACTTCTCTTCTTAGTTGATTACCTCCTTCGGAAATATTTTTGATTAAATTTTTGTGTGGCAAATCTTTGGAAGTGTTTTGTGACCTCACCTTTGAATAATAATTTGGCTGGATATAAAATTTTTTATGAATAAATGAAAGGACCTTGAAACCTAGAGTTCTATATCCATCCAAGCTGATATTCAATGGAAAAATCATTCTCCATTCTCTTCATGTACTTTCCTGGTAATTAGATTTATTAGAAGCAAAGCTTACACAGTACATGCCACAAATGGTTCTTATATGTCTCCAGACATCCTTATTTTGTGTAGATGATTTAATTTTGTTTATGTAAACGTAGACAGTCGCAGGCTAATGTCAGATGTTGACTGGTTTAATCTAATTATTGCCAAAACTAATAGTGGAAAGACTGACTCCAGACATATTTCAGGCTTTGCATCATTTCAGTTTGCACATTTTCTGTTAGTCCTGAAATGAGAAAACCCTCCGAGAACCCAGGCAACATAGCGCTGGATGAACATGTCGGCAAGGCTGAGTCCCGCCTGAAAGCAAGGTCCCAGGCCCCTTCACCCGACAGTCACCTGATGACAGCTGTGATTCCAGCTTCAGACCATTCTGGACGCTTGACAGTAAATACAGTGTCTCAGGCTCATTCCAAGAGAATAGTCTTATTAAATGCTGCTTCTTTAATCCCTCATGCTCTAGGGCCTATATCTTACTCTGACATCTGTGTAAAACGGAGATCAATTCGTTACTACTGTCTTTTTAAAATTGTTATATTTGAAGCCTCTTCTCATGATGAAAAGTCTCAAATGCTTAATATATTTATTTATTCACTCAACAAACATTTACTAAACATCTTCCAGGTTCTCTCCCCTGTGCCAAATGCTAGGAATACAAGGGTGATGAAGCAAGTCCTGCCCTCATGGAGCTCAGAGCCCATGGGGTCTTGGCTTCTGATCCCTTACTCACTTGGAAGGGTCTGTAGCGAACACCTCCTCTGAATTCTACGTCATCCCTTCTGGGAAGCTCACAAGGGATCAAAGTCTCATCTTTCACATACATACACGCAAACCTTTATTTTGACAGGAAAAAAACAATTCGTGCTTTGACTTACTTCTTTTTTAAAATGTATTTGGGGCCAGGTCTCCTCGGTGAATCTGTACCCACTCACGAGCAAGTGGTAGATATAGTGGGCTGAGAAGCAGTAGGAGCGGGCGTACATCTCATCAAACCGGGGCAGCAGCAGCGGGAGCTGAGAAGGGGGTTCAGAGCAGGTCAGAGGCAGGCCGGGCAGGCACGTTTCGAAACGCGCACTTCAGAACACCTTAAATCCACAGTCCTATTGGAAAGAATCTATCGCCCAGCATTTCATAATAAGATTACCCTGAAATAATACAATTCTATATTATAATATGGAAAATATCCCCACGCAACAGCATATAAGGACAATCTCTAAGTTTATGGAATTCTTATTATGTGCCAAACACTGTGCCCGTGGTTAGAACATTAATCCACGCGGGGGTGTGAAGTAGATCTCCTTAAACCCCCCATTTCATGGGGGTCAAAGTAGGACAGCGCAAAGGCCAAATTCAGAACATACCCATGTAAGCATGCAAACGGAATCTACTCTGTTTTGTACTGATATTGAGCCTTTCTCGTTAAATACTGACCTGACTCCAATTCTGCGAGCAGAAATTCCAGGTGCTGGAGTTGAAGGTGTTCAGGGAAAAGCTCCCTGAAAGATTTAAAGCGCTGGCTGTGTAGTAGAATCCTGCGAATGCCTGTTAAGGAAGCAGTAACTCAAGGAAATCCATTCTCAGAATGGGATATAACATGGAGGTTTCAGGGGAGGGAAGAAGAAAATGGGAAACAAGTCAGCAGAAGAGAAACAGAAAGGTGAGAAATAAACATTCCATGGGGATCGAAGGACTCTTTCAGTGATGTCGGCTCTTACCACAAATGACCCTTTAACTTTTGGCTGGTAAACCCCATCGAAGCAGGAGATGGCTTGGTCATGGCAGGCTTTGAAGGTGAATAGCGAAGCCACCTTTTCCCTACACAGTGACGGGTTCCCGGTCCCTTCAAAAGTGATGACATCATTGGGGTCATAACTTTCAGGCCTCAGATCCTCTGTGCACAGGCTGCCAAATATATGGCCCCCCGTGAAGGTGGTGACATAATTCCGAGGGTAACAGGGGTTGGCGAGTTTGGCTTTGGTGATAGAATCCTGTAGGTACAAGAGCGAGCTGTTAGCAATCACTCTTTTCGTAGGGGACCAGATATTTCTCTTTTGCAAATTCTTAGTATTGCTACCTTCTAATGCAGAGAGAGAAATGGGAAAAATGCCATCTGTGCCAACGTGTGCTTGAAGGCAACTCACAGAGTGTCTAGAAAACTCAAGTGGCAATGAGGGGGGGGGGCAGTCACCCTGCACCAGGCACAATGCTAGGCTCTCGCTCACGTGATCTGACCCAGCCTCTACGGTAGCCCTGTGAAGCAGGTTTTATGAACTCCATTTTGATGAGAAAACAAGATGTGTTTACTTTAATTGACCACATTGAATAGGATATTACCTATCTCATAAAATAATCCGAAAGATGCAAATAAATATATTATGAAAATTAACTCTCCCTTCCACCCACTACTACCCGCCGGCTCCCTCCCTGGAAGGGACCACCATTGCCGGTTTTTGTGCAGCCTACCGGAGATTATGCATTCGCAAGTCTATTTTCTTTTCCTCTTTCTTTTTTTTTTTAAAAAGACAAATCCATAAATGGTAGTATTTTACATATTGTTCCGCTCTGGGATTTTCTTACTTGAAAAGTCATCTTTGCTATCTGTCCATTCATTGTATACGTTAGTGTGGCCTTTTATTTTTAGTAGCCGCACAGCATGTCACTGTACAAATAAAATATAATTTATTTAAGAAATCCCTCAAGATGAAGATTTAGGTGGTTTTCAATTATTTCACCATTACAAACAATGCTGCAATACACATCCGTGTTACATATAAATTTTTGATCCATTCGTAATTTATTTGGCACAAAGATTACAGTAGGAACCTGACTTACTCCTTCCAGATGACTCGCCAGTCTTATTTTTTGGTGGAAAATGTTCCCTTTATCTTATGCTAAATTCCAAAACATGTTTGGCTCTATTTATGGACACTCTTTTCTAAAGAACTGGATATCAACTCTAATTTCAAAGCCACTAAGGCATACTGACTGTTTTCCCTACAAAAAACTCTTAACTGAAGTAAAATATCAAACACATCTTACTTTAAAAACAGATGAAAAAAAAAAATCTTACTTAAAGAGGGAAAGAAAAAAAGTGAATGTGTGCCCCTAATGGCTACCACGCTGTCATAGTGAGACCTGAGCCCTGGGCTGGCTGGAGACCTGTTAATAAGAGGTTACTTTGCAAAGTGCACATCCAGGTGTCATTCTCGCCATGCCTGTGTAGGCCCTTGTATTACGGAGGAGGAAACGAGACCCAGACAGATGGAACTGACTGAGCCAGTGTTCGTGATGTGATAATCCGCACGAACCTTCCAAGTCGGGCTTGGCAGCGCGTATTTGGCACATGATAGAGGTGGTCAGGCAGATCCGGGCGTGCGTTTGTGGGTGATCTTCATCACACCTGGACCCTGTCTCTCACCTGAGTCAGAAGCCTCAGAGGGCAAGGCCACCCTCTCAGGTATCCAGATGTTGGAGAGTGCACTTGTCCCTGTGAGCCAACTGTCCATCCCACCCAGAGGCTGGGGTCTCACAGTCCTGGGCTCATTCTTTGAGACTTGCATTCTCGAACCCAAATGAGACCTTACACAGGTGAAGTATTCACTTCTCTACTTTAGACTGTTGGATACATGGATAATCATTCTTTAATAAACGTTGTGTTTGGGGAGTACCCGTACCCACATACACAGATATTCCTTGGGGCAAACCAAATTTAAGAGGCTAGACTCTCTGACCCTCACTCACCCTGGGAAAAGGATATTTTCACCTTCCCCCTTCTCCTGCCTGAAATTCATAGGAGTCCCCTGCCCTCCACTCTGGCCAGGGCCAGAGCTGGAGGAAGGAACATTAAGCATTGCTAGAAATAAAAGGAGATGGAGAAAAGAGGATTTCAGAGCTTCTCTCCTGGAAAGAGGCGTGTTGGCTAAAATACTCTCATGGGAAAGCAGGGGGGAGTGGTGTTTACAGAGGCCTTGCTAGGGAGTGTCGATTGGGTTCCCCATTGGGTTTCGTTGGGCTGAGCGTGGGGAGGGGGTGAGAGTCTGGGGTGGGCACTGAGTCTCGTGAGCCATGAAGAGTAGCTGACAGATGCCTGCAGGGTTCCCCCGCTCTGTCCTCCCAGGCAGCGCTGAGCCTCTCTCGACAATACACGTCACGTGCATGTGAGCTGAGGCTCCAGCCTTTCCCATGAGGCCAGTGGAGAATCGTGGGGAATGGGCCAGAACTGGACGGTGAATTCTCACAACCCGCCCTGCACAACTGCTCGGTAAACGCAGGGGTCTGAAGACATGAGTGCTGCTGACAACGCTTTTGTGGGCGAGCCCCGTTTTTCTGCAGGCTAGTGTCTGAGGAATGCTGCTGCCAAGGTAGGTTAGACAGCTGAGCGTCAACCTAATGACGCTGTGTCCACTTTCACAGGCTGGCCAAGCCCTTGTCCCCCGACCCTGGGCCCCATCGGAAGCCAGGATCTGTGACCTCTGGTTGGCCTCACGTCCCTCTAGATGATCAAGGCCCCTTCCCTTCACCCTCCCTTCTCAGCCATGGCTGAGATCGATGTCCCCTGAACCCTGGAGTTTGGGTCTGGAATGTCGTCCATGGCTCTCTGACACACACCACACTACCATTGAGTTTATGTTCACGACAACCCTACACCTGGTGCCTGACGCAGCCATCTGCGGCGTGGGACAGTTGCCATGCGAATTATTGACCAAAATAATAGCATTCGGAGGCTTGAAAAATCCCACCATATAAAGGGCAGCAAGCCTGCCTAATATAGGCCCATCCGCAGCGAGGCCGAGCCTGGGGGAGCTCTGCCCGCCCCGCTGTCAGCAAGCATTTCTCCCGTGGCCACTTTTATTTTTTTTGTCTGCACACAAGGGAGTCTCCAAATTCTCAGGCTTATTTAGCTACTGGTTTAAAACAGCTTGTGTCCATAAAGGGAAACTAGGACCTGAATCATTTATGAAACATCTGGAGCTCTTGATTTCCCTGGACTTCTGATTCAAATACAGAAGAGAGAGAGCGCGAGCTCAGACCCCCACGGGGAAACTGGAAAACGCCGGTTTGCATCCATCCTCTAACCGGAGCAGAAAGGGCAGACCCTGGAAGACATGGCACCCTCCCACCCCCGCCTCCGCTGAGACCCCCGAGGGAACACTGCTGCCCCCAAACCCCCCCACTCGGCTACCTGAAGGAGTGTCGCCAGAAACCGCTTCTCGGCCTCGTTCCGGCCGTAACACTGGAAGCTGCGTGTGTAGAGCGTGTACACATAGCCGTACAGGGACACCTTCATGACGTCACTGGTGTTCAGCTCCACCGCCTCTCCCACCGCAAAGGAGATCTGGGTGGAGGCGCCGCCTAGATCCAGGGCACCCGTGGTCTCCACTCCTTTCGGGTGCACCCACATATGCCACAGGTCCTTCTGCAGGGCGGGAAAAGAGAGCAGGAAGAAAGGCCAAAGGCGCCGCTTCCGTTTGCCCAGGGTGGTCCACCCAACGCCCCAACTCTTACTGCTGAGAACTCTGACGTGGGGCGGGGGGCATTCTGAACCCCATTGGTCCCTATGTCAGGGGTGGCGAACTCACATGCTTACAGGGGCTGGGCAGGCCACACAAATGAGTGAGCAGACTAGGTGTTGACAACGGGGAATGGTGAGGACCGTGACGAACTGGGGAGCGCACGAGCCACACTCTGCTGCAGCTGGATGTTACCACGCGGGAATTTAAGTCCTCTGTGACCAGCGCTTCCAACTTCCGGGGGGTGGGGTGGGGGAATTTCTCAACTATTAACTATTGGCAATTAATTAAAAATTTAAAAATATGTTTGAGGAGAAACAGGTCCCTGGCTGGATGTGGAGTGGGCGTCCTCGGGCTATGCTCTCTGCGGCATGGTGATTGTCTCTTGGAGTCAGCTCTCCTCTGCAGCAAAGAAGCAGTGAGCGTGGAGTGTAAGGAGACCTGGTGGCACGGACTGAGCTGGGAAGCAGACGGCCTGAGGACGCTGCCAGTTCCAGACGGCTAAGGAACATCTCGGAAAAGCCATTCCCCAGCTGCCCTTCACATGACCGAGAGCCCGGTGTTACATTTCGATCCTTCCTGCCTCCGATATCTTATTGGCTAGTAAGTGATGATACGCCTTCTCCCCCTGCATTTGGTCCTGTTTCTGATCCAAGGTTTTGCCCCAGCTAGCCATGTCTTTTCTTAGTTTTAGCTATTGTCTCGCAGGGGTTCCCCTAGTGCGTTTCACAGTAGGAATGGCACAGAACAGATGCCCCTGTTGGCACGCACCTCTGCTGAAGCTACCACCCGCAAGGGACGAGATAAATAGCAAGATTAAAAACCATGCATTTGTTTTCACACACCTCCAGGAAATTTCCCATTAAATAGTTGGCTGTAATCCATCCATATATCCCTTCCTCTTGCCCAGAAATGATTTGAGCACCCCTAAAATCAAAGGGCTGGGACTTGAAGTAGTTTTGGATGCTTGCAAGGACTTCATTAGCTGCTGTTTCATTTTGCAACCTATGCAAGGCACAGAACACAAAAGGCTGAGTGCCCAGACAACAGAGCCTTAAAATCATCTCCCTCGGGTGACAATGTAAACCTCCCCATCCCCGGGGACGATCTTCCAGATGTGTGCAATACATGGCAACCGCTCTTGCAAGCCGAAGCCGTCAGGGCAACCATGAAGGCAGGACGCACTCACTACCTGTCAAACTGCCAAGCAGGAACACAGCTCCCAGTAAAAATACCACTTGTTCTCTCCTCCCCTACCTGCTCCTGCCCCACTCTCTAGCAACCGGCTGATCAAAAGAGCCTCGCGCTTCATCACTTCTGCTCTGTCTCTCAGATCAGCAGAGGACAGGGGATGAGCTCAGGCACAGGAGTGGCATAATTGACCTCTTGGGGGCGTCATATGAAGGAGCCCTTATCAGGCCAGAAGGAAGGGGAGCTTAGGAGGAGGGGCGGGAAGGAAGAGGGTTGGCTTTCGACTGTCTCGGCTTAGGTTTGGAAGGGCTTCATCGTGAGGGGATGTGATGGCTGTGGTGGCCGTCACTGGGGTGGCAACGGAGCACTCTGTATCACCCACGACACAGTGTTATTGTGTCATTCGTCAGCTGTCATTTTACCCCATGGAAGAAAGCTACCAGAAAGGTAATTTTCCCTTTCATCAGTAGGTTAAGGGGTTTGCTCTTGCCTCGAGAAGAAGAAAAAAAGAGTTATGCTACCAGCAGAAGTCCATTTCAATGTAGTAGCAAATTATCAACGCTTGGAAAATAATTTAGTTTCTCTCGTTTTATCAGTTCTCATCCCTGGTGATTCTCATTAATTTTTTTTAATATTTGACTTCTCTGGCAATGAAAACGTCAGCTGCTTGCTCAGAAAAAAAACAGATCACCATTAGAAAGTTTTACAAGTAGGAGTTAACATTTAATTTATTCAAATGGAACATTCATCCACTTTTTTTTTCCCTCCAGGCAGTTTTTGTCACGGCCTATAAATTGCCGAACCTTTTAATTATTTCTCACTGAGAGGACTGGGAGAAAAAAAGCAACTGAAAAAGAAAAGGTGATTTCTTTGTTTTCGTAGGAAAGGAAGAGCAGAAGGAATGAATTTCTATATCATTTCTATTTCAGGTAAACTCGGTAATTTGGAAACACACTGCAGATTCCAAGAGTCAGCAAAGAAATCTGACTTTTTCCGCACTCTACTTGGTCAACCAGGACACAGGGACAGGAAGGAGCAAGGAGAGGAAGCTACAAGGAAAGGGCCCAATCAGCTGAGAATGCCGCAGGATTTGTTTTCGTTTTGTTTTTTTTTTGATGATCGTGTTAAAGTAGCTCTATTCGCTTGTTCCTTTGCATTTTCTTCATGCCCACACATACAATTTTACATTACTGGGATCACAGACAAAGTGGCTTTGAAGCAGAATGAGTGTCATCTTTTGGGGCTAAACAGTAATTTTCAAAGTTTGGAGCAGACTCTACCCTGGATAAATTTAAGCTTCAGCGTTTTGGGTTTTTTTTTTTAACTTTTTTTTTTTTTTTAATTTCGAAGTCAAGGAGATACTATAATGGAGGGAGAAACGATGAGAAAGGGTATCCCAAAACAATGCAAGGTAGGCTAAAAGTCACGTCTGCCAATTTAGAAGAAACCGCTTACTTGAATGAAATGAGATATTTGTTTCATAACAACTCCAAAGGCTTTGACTGGAGTGAGGTGCAGAAGTTCCATGATTTTAAAGCAGATTTCAGTGACATTTTGTACATGGGTACAAGCTGCGTAGCTATGGGTTACACGTAGCGGAGCTGGTTGTACATAGGCGTCAAAACGCCAGTGTCAAAAACAGTTTCTACTTTTCTAAAAAACTAGAGATACACCCCATAGAGATACACCCCATAGAGATACACCCCATGAGCAGATTTCATGTTACTTTCCTTTCTTTCTCCCCCCTCCCCCACCCCCCAGAGTTCTCAGTAAAATCACCTAAGGCAAGGGAATCAATTTTAGAACTGTTTCTTTCTGGGTATTAAAATAAAGACTAAAAGTTTCCCAACTTTGAAAACCTAAATTTATGGCAGAACATGAGCTTCTTTCTTGTGGATGTGTTCCCAGAAATAGAATTACATTCTTGGCAAGGTTTACCACATTCTCGGCAATTTTGGTCAAATGGGCTCCTTCGTGCCATTCCGGCCCCTACCTCAGCAAGCGCATCCCAGCCGTGGCTCCCAGGTAAATGCGGGTGGATCTGTAGAGATGGGCTGGGATCTGCTCCTTGACTTTTTGCATGCAATCCTCGAAGGCTTCGGGGGCGTCTTGGGGGTTTTTACTGTAGCTGGCGATCCCAGAGCCTGAAGAGCAAGCAGTCAGCCTGTCTTAGCATCCACAGGAACTAACAAGAGCAGTACAACATCCAAATAAGCAAATCGGCTTTGGCAATCGCGTGTTTTAGCAGGGGGTTGAAAACAGGTGGGTGTGCTATGTCCCGTGTGATCATCATACAGATGAGCCAACTCCCAAAATATGGGAGGAAGGAATTATGAAGGTGAAAAAAATGAACCGGAATCTGCTTTAAAAAAAAAAATTCTTAAATTGGTAAAGGGATCAAATACATGGTAATGAAAGACATTGGAGTTTGGGTGGTGAATTATAACATTTACACCTGAGATTTATATAGTGTAATTAACCAATGTTACCTCAATAAATTTAATTAAAAATAAATAAATAACCAGTCCCTGAGCCTCACCTTCTAGAGAGCCTTGGTCAGTCTATACTTATGTCAATAGTACACTGCTTCAATAAATTTAACAAATGCTCCCACACTCAGAAAATGGTACCATCACACACACAGTTTCTCAGGGCAGGACTGATGCCCAGGCACTAGTAGCCTAGATGCCTCACATTAGCTCTATCCTAAAATCTCGTTGGCTCTACGTTCAAAATACCTCTCAGATCTGAGCACTTCTCACCCCCTTCTCCAGAACCATTCTAGGTCAGAGTCTCTCAGCCGTTGGGGCCAGAGGAGAATTCTTCACTGTGGGAGCTGTCTTGCGCATGGTGGGATGCTTAGCCGCATCCCTGTCCTCTACCATCAGATGTCAGCAGCACCACCAACCCCAGTCCTGACAATCAAAACGTCCCCAGGCACTGCCACATGTTCCCTGGGGGGGGGGGGGCACCAGTCCCGGCCAGACCACCATAATGTCACATGTCACCTATATTGCTCTAATAGCTCCTTTGCCCTCCTTCTAATCTCAGCCTCCGGCCATGTGTTTTACATCAACAGGGTGACCCGGTAAAATTACATATTGTCATAGCTTTTAGTTCCCTGATCAGAATCTCCTCATGGCTTCCCAATAGACTTTAAAGAAAATTCATCTGAGTAGAAGTCAAAACCCTTACTGCATCTCCAGCTCTCACAGCTCTGCTTCCTGATATGTTACCTACCTGTTTATTTATTTATTATCTCCGTTGTTAGAATGTAAATTCCGTAATGGCAGAGACTTTGTTTATCTTAGACTTCTCAGTGCCAAGAAACATTACTGGCAAACAGCAGGCACTCAATAAATATTTATTAAATAGATGAATGAATAAATGAATCGATCAATGAGATTTTCAAACCAGCATGCAACCCTACAGTCAGGGGATCGTGTAGTCCAATCTCGAGCAAACAAAATATATTCTGCTAGAGCTGGTCCCTGGCAGGAGCTAGAATGTTGACATTTGGCATATCTGAACATGTCACCTGAGGGCTTATTTGCATAAGGTCCCTTAAGCCTCCTAGAGAAAAAAGGAGATTGGGCTTACAGACTCATGGGATACCGGAATTCCCAACCCCCTGAACAGAGTTAAAACTGCTATTGCAATCTGGGGACAGAGGGCTGGGCAGATGGCACAAAACTTACTTGAGGTGGGACGAAGCATAAGTTCCGTGCCTAGCAAAGGACGCTTTCAGTACTGTAGTAGCCTGGTCCCTGAAGCAACTCTTTAAGGTATTGCAGTGAAGGAGATGGCTAAGCTTAGGCTCCGGGGGAGCTTAAAGATTTTCTAACCACTGGAGTAAAGGGAAAACACGAACATCCCTTGTGGGAGCAGACAGCGGCAGGCATTAGCACTGCACACTGTAAGAGATGAGGGGCATCAAGGCATCGGTGCCCTCCAGGGCATGTGGCTTTACAGCCAGCAGCCAGAGCTACGGACACCAGCCCGGGACCAGTGGGCAAAGGCAGCACCCAGTGAACTCACAGAAAAGAGCAGCACCCCAGGTCTGATACTCACCAGGGACCTCCTGAGAAATAAATTTCTGAGGGCTGCTGTTGGGTGAGCAAAAGCATTCACCACCCCCTCACGCCGGCTAAGACAAGGTTGTCCAGGGGGAAATTTGCAATTGAGAAACCAGAAACCCAAATTACCCCTGGAAAAGCAACATGTCCTCGAAGGGATGACACTTACGAAACTTGGCTCTGTAATTAAGCTCTAGTTTGTTGTCTTTTGGTCATTCAGAGTATATATGGAGCCCTGAGGCTACGGTGATCAAAGGAAGGAAGATCCATTTATGGATGCGGTGTGGGTCCATGACCTTGTTCCTTCCCTAAATCACACCCTGGGTGGGCCAAGGGCCCCTGCCCCTGAGGGTCAGCCTGTCCTCCTCATGAAAGTCCCACCTCTCCCTCAAGTCAGAGGGCCATCAGGACTGACTTGGCTGAAACGCTTTCCCGGGTCTACACAGATCTCGTAACTATGGAGCAGAGTCGCCTTTTGGCAAGAACATCTACCAGAAGCTCTCCAGTGTGGTGTCCCATGGATAAGAATAGCTGACACTTATTAAGCACTGACTTACTGTATGCCGGGCATTTGCTACCTGCTTAACATAAATTATGTATTTAATCTTCAAATCACTCGTACAGGGGAGGTATTACTATAATCATGCTTTGTATTTTAGAGATAAGGAGGTCAAGACTCAGAGATGTGAGATAATTTCCAGAGCTCACACAACAGGGGTGAGGTGAAGTCTTAGTCATCACCCTACACTATCCTGTCTTATCTTGAAATGCGTGGTCTCTCTTTCCTAAACAAGCATTCTGCGGCCCTTATTCATACTTGCAGGTAAGGAAATGGCTCAGAAGTTAGGAGAACAAAGATGGGATCTCTGGCTGAGGTCACACAGCAAAGCTACTGCTGCCTGTGTCTTGTGGACGACAATGCAGACAGTACTCAGAAAACACACAGGTCTCCTGTGGTGACGAGCTCAGAGAGGTGCCACACAGATGCCCTTCAAACCAAGACTTACTGCCCCGGCGGTCTGCAACTTCAGGGTTTGCCTCTGCTACAGAGAGCTAGCAGCCTTGCTTAATGTCCTCCTGTTCCCAGGATGACAACATCCAGTGATTGAAGGTGACGGGCGTATCACAGCCCAGCCACTTGGGGCCACTGCAATCCAGTAAAGGGTGACTAATTGGCTGAAGCTTGTCAGGTCTGCGTCAATCTCTCCTCCGTTCAATCCTTCTTCCTCCTCCTTCCTCCCACAGGTGCAGATCTCTACCTTACATCCCAAACTGCCTCAGCATCTCTTCTCAGAGAGCCTCATCTGTGGTACCTACGCACAAGGGTAGGCGAGCCGTAGGCTGCTCTCGCCGGGAGGCCAAGTGATCAGAACTCACCCTGGCCAGCCACAGAAGACTCTTGGGAAAGCCAATTCTGCTTCTCAACTGTTCCAATGCCATGACTTCCCAGATATTATAACATTTGGGCAGTTCACTAAGAGAAATGAAGGAGTTGTTTAGGGCTGGGAGGATTAGTCTGGAGTCTCTAACCTGCTGTCCTGTGGGTACACCTGTAACCCATTAGGACACACCGGTTGGGAAGCCCCAGGCCAACTCAAAAATCATAATGCTCTGAAGAGACTGGCTTTCATCATCATCATCATCATCATCATCAAAGTACAGTTGGCATACAATGTAATATTAGTTTCAGGTGTACAACATAGTGATTCAACATTTATATATCTTAAGATATGATCACCATACTAAGTCTCCTGACCATCTGTCACCATGCAAAGTTATCCTACTACTATTGACTATGTAAAGAGACGAGCTTTTAAAAAGGCTCACATGTATACACATTCACTACTGGGCTTGATTATGTAGACTAAAGACTTAATTGTAAGAGGCAAAATTATAAAACTTCGATAGAAGGATAGGGAAGAACTTCTTGATGCACAAAAGAGCGAACCATAAAGGAGGAGATTGATGTTGCACCTACATAAAAATTAAGAATCTCTATTCATCAAAAGACATCATGAAGAGACTAACTATAAGCTGTAAGAGGATATTAGCAACAATATAATAACACCAGAAAAGCATTCATAGTCACATTATATATAAAGAATTCCAATGAATTAATAAGAAAAATCCAAGCAATTCAGTAGAAAAATGAGCAAAAGACATGAATAGGCATTTCACAGGAAACAGAAATGGCCATAAGAAAAGATATCATCTTCATGGATAACCCAGGGAATTACACATGTCTTTTGACAGGGAACAATGAATGAGCTCCTGTTACTCACATTAACATAGATGAATCTTAAAACTCAATGTTAGTGAACCAAGCAAATGACTGAAGAATAAATGTTCGATTCTGTTTATATAAATATGTATTTGATTCCATTTTCAAAAACAGGAAAAACTAAACACATAAGAACAAAACCATAAAGAAGAACAAGGAAACAACTAATATAAAACTCAGGGTACGTTGTAGGGGAGGCAGGGAGCTGCATGGGGGGCGGTCATTAAAGATGCTGATAACGGCCTATTTCGGGGGTTAGCAGCACATGGGTTTTTTTGTGCAGCCCGTATAAGACGATTTTTATATTTTAAAATGATGGGCAGAGGAAGTAAAAAGAAGAAGAATATCGTGTAACTTGTGAGCATTAAATGAAATTTAACGTATTGCCCATCTCCCCCCACCCCACCTCGCCCTCACCCACATACACCTGTTGGAGGACAACTTCCCATGGGTCTCTCAGGTTTCCATGTGCTTTACGAGTGGAGGCACTGACCGCCTTTGTTCTGGATTATCTTCTCAAGAATGTTTGCACACAGAGATAAGTTTCACCCCCAGAGCGAAAGGTAGGCCCGATCAGTGCCCTTTATAAATGTTTCGTATTCCCTAATCTCAAATTTCTCTTCTGTAATGTAACCCACTGTGTGGGCAGGTACTGTCTGGCCCTCTTTACTCTACTCGGTGCAAACTGGGGCTAAGAAAACCAGCATAAGAAAATGCGGATACTCTGGCTACTGCTACTGCCGTGAATAATAAACAGTCCTTCGTTTCAGACCCAGTAGTCTTGTGTCTTCCACCAGCATCCACGAAAGAGTGGCAGGGGAACATCACAGATCATTCACAGTTCTTGACATACTCCCCCATCCTGCCATGTTTTACAGAGAAGGGAAGTGACTGGCCCAAGGTCACTGTACTGATGAGTAGCAGCACTAGCATAAAAATCTCATATTTTCCTGACACCCAGCCCAGGCAGCTTCTCAGAACTGTCTCCCAGGCCTCCCAAGGACACTAGGATGCTAGCTTGCTTCCCTTCGGGCCTCCCAGACTCAGTCTGGGCCTTACCTTTCACACTGCATTTGCAGGTTTGACTGACCACTCCAGTGTTATTCTCCTTCTCTGCTGGCCACTGATACACGTAGACGGTGGTTCTGGAAGACCCGGCATCGAGCACAATTCCATACTAATAAAAGGAGAAAAGGGAGAGTCAGAAATGCACTGGGCCGCTCTGAGGACTCCTGTCCCCAGGGGGTGACTGAGAGCCCCAAATACTCTCAAGAGCTTGATTCACATTGCTCCATTTAGGTAGGGGCTGACCAAGAAGCAAAAACTATTTTCTTCTTGGACTGTGGGGGGAGGAGATAGGGTGAGGTGAGTCACGTGTTCTAGGGCATGGTTCTCAGCCTTGGCCACACATTAGAACCATTGGGGAGTTTTTGAAACTCCCGGTGCTGAGGCTGCACCCCAGATTCATTCAATAAGAATCTCTGGGAGCTCCCTTAATGATTGCAATACACAACCAAGGTTGAAAAGCAGTACTCCAAAGATCTTACATACAAAGACATGTCCCCCGATACCCCTTATCTGAACCACTGAGGTGGGGGACAGAAGCCACCCAGGTCTCAGGAGGGGAATAAATAGTCAGTCAGTCACCTGCTGCCCTCTATTTTCCAAACTTTTGGCCTATTAGCTTGGAAATAAACAAAAAAGAAACCGAAGGAAGGAAGCTCTCACAAAAGAAAAACACATTATATCCACATCAGCCCTGAGTTAACAGTATTCATAACGAAGGAGGGGAAAACCCAAATAGAAACTCATGTTAGCATATTGTCCCACTAGGATAACGAACGGACAGAAGGGTGTGGCCAGGTCACTGCCGGGACTGGCTGTGCACAGCAGAGTAGCCTGGGAGCCCCAGACCCTCTCGCCCAGCTTGACGCAGGAAGCTTTGCCTGAAGGTGTGGCCCAGCCCAGGCCCTGGACCAGCCTGACCAGGAGAGAACGTGCGTTCGTAGCCTACGGGGACTGAATGAGTAATGCTGACCCAAGCGAGCATCTGGCTGGGCCTGGAGTCAGTTCCGGGCATTCGAGCCTTCTGGGTAGCAGCTTTTCCCCGGTTCCACCGACGCTGGGTCAGCCTCGCTTGTCCCAGGGAGGAAGATGAAGTTGGGTTCTGGGAGCAGGCCAAGTCCGACGGATTCTTATGCTTATGACCCTGGGTAAGAGGCCTAACCTCTCTGGGCTCCCTCATCTTTAGACAACTTACTTTCAGAATTAAGTAGGAGACCAAATGCCTAACGGTGTGTGGCTGCTCAATAAATACAGGCCACTATCATATATTAAATAACCAGTAAAGCAAAATAAACAAAAGTACGAAGCAAGGAAAAAAGGAAAGAAGAGTAAATAACACCCCTCGAATCAACTATTGTTTTAACACTTGTTATATATCTTTTCTAATGGTCTTCAGTGCGTACGGCTACATAAATACATATGTGTTTAGACTTATGTTTTGAAATCAACACAGGATTATATTGTACATAATCCTTTCCAATGCTCTTTTCTTTCTTCAAATTATATCATGAATATCTCTCTGTGCCTGTAAACATAGATGGATATTACCATTTTCAATATATTCATCTCATCCACTGTGAGATATACAATAATTTATTTCCTCAATTCCCTGATTCTAGACATTTAGGAGGTTTCCAACTTTCTACTATCACGAATTCTTGCTTCATTTGAAATGGGACCAAATAAAAAATAAAAATGTTGCTCTAGCTCCTGAATCACAGCTTCTCCATTATATGAGACAGAACATCCTGTGTTCATTGGTATGTGAACTTGGACAGCCTCTTAATCTCGGTCCTTCGGTCTGATGAATGCCGATCGGCTCCTGACATGACACCTCCCCCTGGCAAATAAGGGAGGCATTGTTCACGGTCCATTCCAGGCAGAGGCTCAGCGTGAGACTAAAGCACAGGTTGAAACCCAAGGCCAGGAGGAAGCCGGGCCCTCTGCATTATCCATCGGCTTTCCTTCCTCCCTGCAGCTGTCCACCTGATCGGCATGCATGGGCCCCTCCATGCCTGTACTGACCCATAATCCGGAAAAGAGAGAATAAGGGGGCAACTTCAGGGGGTAACTGCCTTTCCCCAAATCTTTACTCCAACCCTACACGAAGCATTCATTTTCCCTGGGTATGAAGCCCAGGTTGCTGGGTCAAGATCAGAAGGAAGGAAGGACGTCCGTTCTCATCGTGGCTCCACCTGAAGTCCAGCTTTCGCCAGGATGGGAGGCGGCCATGGGCTCCGCTCTGTGAGCCTGGAGAGATGGCTGCCCACCAGGCACCTGCTGACGGGCTGGCAGGGTCCGGCCGTGAGGGCCGATGCTACTTCTGCCTAACAATGAACCACCTTCACCATCGTTCACTGACATTTTCAAACATGGAAAAGTGGGTCTTTAATGAGTGTTCAGGGTTCATTTGCCCACATCAGTGGAACTCGGTGTCGTTCCATGGAGGGTGGGAGTGGGGAGAATTTCATTCAGTTCAGTTGGGCAGGTGATGTTGGGATACGAAGCGGTAAGTAACCTTCTGTCTAACACTGTATCAGAAAAAAATATGGCTTGAATATGGAACTGAAGACATGCTCAGAGGGTTAACCAAAAATAAAGTCATCCATTGGACCCCACGGTCCAAAACTTAAGGGCTGTGTGAGCTTCTGACAAAAGCAAAAGCAATGATCATAAGATCAGCTTTCTTAGATTTGTCTTATCCCCCATCATCATCATCATCATCATCATCACCGTAATGATAGAAATAGTAGTAATAAAGATTTATTGAGTACTTATAATATGTCAGGCACTGCACAAAGTGTTTTAGTGTTATTATATCTGTAAAGCAGGTGTTATCATCATCCCCACTTGACAGATGGGAACACTTAAGCTCACAGAGATAAGTAATTGCCCAAGGTCACAGTCTTGGGATAAGCCTGGGTCTAACAGGCCCTCGACCCTGTATTCGTAGCCCCCACCCACGCTTTCACGGAGTTCCCAGGAAACTGGCTCTAATGAGGTGACTGACTGTTCAGTAAACAAGGTGCCTGAAATGGTCTGGCAGACTGTGTTTATTCAGATAAAACGTCTCCAAAAAAGCAAACTCTTGGTTAAGTGGCCTGCAGATCTGACTGGAGGGGAGGTGGGACAACTTGAGTAAGGAGCCAGGGCTCCTTCTGGAAAGGAAGAAACCAATTATCCGACTCTCACTCTTCAAGGGGTAGACCAGGGCGGGCCCCAAGACGCTGGAGATCCAGGCCGGTGAACCAGGCCAGGCTTGATTACGGATAGAAGGGAATGCTTTCAACATAGCCTGGCCGGGGGGTTGTGTTTTGGAGAGTAACAGCCAAGCATGGGAGAGTGACCCAACATGGCGAACTAATGTGACCTGAACAGGTGACAGGAGAAGAGCCTTGCTTGCCCCTGAAACCCTGAGACTATGCAGGCCCCTCTTCAACAGCGACATCATGTGGCTGCAAGAGGCCATGGCAACGGTACTGATCATGCCGGACTGAGAAACTCCAGGGCTTCTGGACAATCGTTGACTGGAGGTGAGGACCATGGAGCCTCAGGAGGAAGACACTGGCCTTAAATGACCATAAAGCTGGTGGGGACCTGAGTGAACAACATGTTTACTCTTCGGCTGGTAGAGCAGGTCAGACCAGGAACAATGGAAAAAGGGGCTGGGGACACGTCAACCGTCAGATAAGAACAAGGTGAGGTAACCCAAAGTTGGATTCGATGGCCAGATATCATGGCCTTTCATGAGAGCCTGAGACTCATTCCAGCCCCCGCCCCCAGGGAGGCCGCTGTGGAGCTGACCCCTCGTAAGGAACCGCCAGGTGCCCACCAAGGCGAAGCAGGGACCCTGACAGGAAAACGTGAACATGGCCATTGAAAAGCCCTCGCCGCCTTGCGACTGCACCCCCACAGTCTCCCTTCCCACCCCAGGCACACCGTGCAAAAGCTTTCTCCACACCCTGAGAAAAGCTGCACGTGGGAGGTTCTCTCCCAAGGCTGGTTCCCCTGGCCTAGGGCGTCTGTGCTCACTCACCCTGAATCCACCCAATTAAGCAGAATGGGCCTTCGGAGCCAGTTTTCCAATGCTACAACTTCCTGTCCCCTACGATTGTGACTGGGGACTGACAGACAGCAAGATTCCGAAGAGAGGAAACATCCCCTCTTTGAACTGTCTGCTAACTGGCAAAGGCTCATCTTCTGATCCAACCCTCGCTTCAAGCCAGGGTTCTCTGCTCTCTTTTCTCCCTTCTGGGCCGGTTCTGCTATGTTCAGTCTGCAGAACCCAGGGCAGCTGTTCGCTCTGTCGGTTCTATTTCATCCGCAGAGCGAGGTGAATAACAATCGTATCTATGCGAAACAGTCACTGAGGGTTCCCTGCCCACAGTCCCTCAGGCCTCACCACCGTGATGTCCCGTGATGTCCAGCCGGGCGCTTCCTACCTGCCCGAAGGCTATCTCTAGTGGCCTGAGCACACAATACACCAGGAGGACCAGAGTTAACATTCCCCAGAGAGCAGCCTTTCAGCTGAGGACTGACGGAAGTGATGTGTAAACATGCTCTGGAGCAGCCTAGCTGGAAGGCAGGTGTTCCGAGCGCACCCCGTGGTAGAGGACAACGCTGAGATGCCGTCTTCCGTGACCCCGTGGCATCCTCAGCAGGACTGAGCCCCAGGTGCCCTCAGTGGCAACCTGTCTCCCTCCCCCACTCCCCATATCCATGCTTCCTGGGGCCAACCCCAGGTGTCCTATTGTCACATGCCTCTTTGCCCGGGGGAACCCGCCTGAGACAGCAGCATTAAAACTGTGCAGTCCCCTTCTCAGCGTTACCCTCCACATGCCCCAGGATTCTCCTTTCTCCGCTCAGTTTACTCTTCTGGTCTTCTATCCACTTCCTCCATGTCCCCCAGTATGAACAGAGGTAAGAATGAACTTAACATCCCAGAATAAGTGGAAGTCGGCAACGGCCGACCGCCCGACCAGCCCATGCCTAACTTTTGTAGGGCCCGAGGGAAAATTTTACAAATGAAGGCTTTTGCCCTGCTCACCCCACGCCACCCATCCTCCTCCCGCCCCTGGTAAGTCTACAGAGTCAAGAGCTTCGTGCACCTGTTTGTTGACTGTAGGAGGTGGGACAGCTCGGACCCCGCATCCATCCTGCGTCTACACTCCCTGCAAGCAGCGGCCTCTCTGCCGTTCCTCAGACCAGCGGTGAGGTCGGATCTCTGGAGGAGGCCCGTGCAGATCTTGGGGCCCCGGCCACTACAGCATGTTCTAGAAGGGGAAACCGTGGCTCTGGGAGGACATATGCCCTTGTCCCATGGAGGGAGGTAAACCTGGAGTGCAGGTCCCTTTGAAATACGAGGCCCAGGGCAGGGGCCCCAGTTACTCAGGTCTAAGGCCAGGACTAGCCCTCCCCCCTAATTAGAAAAAACTTCCCTCCCCCAATTCAACAAACTTTCCTGCATCTGCACCCATCCCCCCGCCCCTCTCCCCCCCCCCCCCCGCCTTCCCTCCTGTGCCCACGAGGATATGTGCTCTTATCCCAAGGCAACACCTCCTCCCAGGTTCCCCGTTCAGAACTCAGGACCAGGGAAAGTAGCAGGTAACTGAAGAGAGCCCTGGGAACAGAAGGGGCTGGTTTTCAGTTCTGTCTTGCCATCCACTGGCCACACTTATGTTTCCTCGCTTGCAAAATACTAGGCACAGTGCTGCTTTGCTCACCCTCTAGAGTTGGCATGAGGGTTAAATGAGATTACTCCAGAAAAAGTGCTCAATAAACTGAAGAGCAATTTACAAACTATAAGGAGATGGTTTATAGAAGAAGTCGGTGCCTGGAGTTTGAGAAAACGGCTTCTCAAAATGCCTTTGGACAACCAGATAAGTTGCTTCCCTCTCATTTATTGGACAGTTACACAAGATTTCTTTTTCCTTTTTATTCATGTCATTCATGGGGGCTGAGATTCTTAAATAAAATGATCTAAATTCTTTAATAAAGGAACTAAATGCCATTCTCCGAAGGAGATTTTACTTTCATCCTGTAGAAGAGTCTTCTCAGAATGGAGGCTCAAACTCATTCACGGAGCCCAGGCAATATTAGTCTCTTATCTTTGAAAATCTTCCATCTCAAATATAGTCATTGAACAGTCACTGACAGCAGGAAGATATTAGAAAGGACTCGTGAGGTCAAGTGTAAATGCTAAATGAGATTCAAATAACATAGTTGGCCCTAATTACTTGGCCCATATGTCTCTCAAGCTAAAAAGGGTTTTTACATTTTTAAAGAGTCATAAGAAGACAAAAATAAAAAGATGCCCATGCAGCAGAAACTCGAATGGGCCTAGAAGTCTAAAATATGTACAATTTGGCCCTTTACAGGACAAGTCTGCTGACCTCTACCTGCTGATTAAAGGACTCACTGACCCTCTTCCCCTTTCATTTGATAGTCCCTCATGGGATCATCTCCCATCATCCTTACAGCCGAGGCTGGGGTGATATGTATGATTCTCAGGCTCCCAGAGGCCATCTAAGAGGTCATCTGAGGATGGACCTATCAAGGTCTGAGAATGGCCTTCTGCAAGTGAGCACAAGGTCCTGAGTAATCTTTTGGGTGAAGAGTCAGAGGGATCATGGCACAGGTCTAGACTCAGGAGAAGTAGCACAAATACAGCTCACGGAGACATTGTCAAGTCCTCGATTTTTTGTTCACTCAGGCTAGGCCAGAAGAAGCACCCGGGTCCCCTAATCGCCCCTCGTGATCATAGATGTGTGCTCTGGGGGACTGCACAAGCTGGTGAATCTTTGGTAGCCATCTGTAATTACTAGCTACAAAGTGTAGCTCTGATTCCAAGAGGCAGGGGTCCGAGCACACAGACCTTGGAAGTGTCGTTACTGTCCACGTGTGGCCTCAGACATCGCAAACCCAGCATGTCTGGACCTTCTCCTTTGGGTTTTACGCCATCCTTCCTGGCTCCAGCTGGAGGCAGGGGAAAGAGTTTTCTTAATGTCTAACTCATGACTTTAGAATAATTGATGTCATGGCTCCTTTTCCCCCTTCGGTGCCAATCCCTTCACACTTACCTTTGGTCCTGGAAGAAGGATCTCCTTCTGGTGAATCTGGATGAGGGCGATAGCCACCAGCACCACAACACTCAAAAGCAAGACCACCAAGGCGACGATGGCCGGAGTGCGGGAGAGCGCCTTGAGGCCTAAGACGGGAAGACCCAGAAGGCATGTGAGAGGAAAGTAGGGACAAGGCACTGGCCGCCTCTGTAGAATGAACGGCCTGTGCTCTGTGCGTAAGTCACTTCTTCTGTGAGACTTTAGCGAGACCCACACTTTGAAGGCAGAGCGGCGACTGGGCTCCAATACCCATTCTTCGTTCCCCCGAAGAGTGAATGAAAACTGTTTGCAGGAAGGGTATGTGTGGTTAGCTATCTGGAATTTCCCAAAATGTGCTATGCAAATTACTTATTGTCTCCGAGATGATTCACAGTCACATTTGTTTCAATGTAGATTCGAAAAATATGGGGCGATATATTTAAAAAAAAAAAAAAAGCAGGCGATATAATATTTTGTTTAAAAATAATCACAGATAAATAAAAAAACTAATACTTTAATTCATATATAATCAATGATTTACTTTAAAGTTCAGTACATGGTCACTTATTATCAAACAAATGGCGACATGTCTGAATTTCTAAATAATTTGGGTTCCCAATAAGAATTCACCTTCAGCCATTTTTCCTGTACCTACAGCAAAGGCACAAGGTCTCACCTGCATCTTCACAAAGACTATCTAGACTCCAATCCATGTGTTTCCTCCCAAAGGGGTCACGTAATCTCTGGTACTTGTATTTTAATCATAATATGTAAACTATATCTACCCATTTAAAAGGAAAAAAAATAAAGTACGTGAATAATCTTAAACTAAATATATAGCCTCTGAGTAAAGATATATTATTCTATATGTACTGTGTAATAATATATTATATACCATTATAAGCTATGTCTCTTTATTAACTAACATTGCTTAACTAGAAGATTACTAGCAGATATTTACTTGGGTCTTAAGAAACAAGTATGGGTTAACGAAAATTTCATAAAGTGGCAAATAGATTTTTTAAAAAGAAAGAAATGAACTAGTACTGTACTATACTGAAATGATTCCATTTATGGAACATTCTAAAGTGGGCAGGTGATAGAAATCAGAACAATTATTGCCTGGGGGATGGGAGAAGGGATTCAAGGAACACGTGGGCGCTTTCTAGGGTAATGAAAATGCTCTCTACCTTAATAAGATTGTGGGTGAGATGGGTGTATGCATTTGTCAAAAAGCATCAAACCTTTCAAAGTCCTTTGGGAAAACCTAAAAATCAAAGGAAACCAGCTCCTTAGGTGTAATTTCATGTGAGGGGGAAAAAAAAAAAAGGCTTATAAATTGTACCTGTCCTAAAAACATATCTCTTCGGTAGGCCAGAATACCCAATTTAGAGGCACAACTTAAGATCTAGCTATTTCACTGTATATAAATTATAACTAATTAAAAATTTTTTTTATTTTTAAATTACAGTTGGCATATAATATTATATTAGTTTCAGGTGTTATACCTAATATTTCGAAAAGTTAAAAGGACAAGCAAATAAAATATTGACTCTATGATAGTCTTGGTAGAACTATGATGGCAAAAATGTACATGATGATACCCAAACAGCTGAAATGTGATAAAAACTAGCATAACTGGAAGATCACTGGATTCAGAGAATCCCAGTGTGTCTCTCACCATTGGGTACTTAAGTGTAGATTAATAAAAATTAAATAAAATCAAAACTCGGTCCCTCACTCTGGCCACATTTCAAGTGCTGGATAACCATGTGTGGCTCGCAGCTACTACCCTGACAGTGTAGCTGTGGGACCGTCACCGTAGAAAAGTCATATTGAATAGAAATGGGGTAGATTCCGTCCTATTTCAGAACAGTTACTCTTAGATCATCATAACCTATGCTTTGCTCCATTATTTTTAGGAGACATTTTTCTGGAAGAAAAATTTTAAAAAGGCATGTGTGTACCACTGTGATAGCATTTGACTGAGCCCCAATATCCAGCCATATCATAATACTCACTAGCCGGGCTGGCCAGTCATGCAGTGGGTCTCGGTGGCTCAGAACAGTCAACTCTTTCTGTCCCATCTGATCCCCCTGCAGTATAGATGCTTCCACAGACGCTTCCTGATGTCAAGGTCATCCATCACTCAATGCCTTAACTCTTCTACCTCGTCACCGGGAATGTAAACTGACTGACACAGCATCAGCGAAGGGCAGTTTGTCAATAGTTACCGACAATAATTGCAAATGCAGATATTATCTGACGTGCAATCTCACTTCTGGGAATTTATTCCACAGAACTAGTCCCACATGTGTAAAATGACTTATATACAAAGTCACTCATTCTAAAATCGTTTGTGATAGCAACTGGAGAGGAGATAACCACCATGGAGGTGAACTTCAGAGTCTGCAAAGGGGTCCTAGCTCACTTCCCTGCGATTCTGTAGAAAAGCACGTGAACCCAGACAGGAACCAGTATATCCAGAGGCAAACTTTGCATCAACTTTTAAAGAATCCACATATCAGTGTTAGTTTAAGGGACTTTTTTTTTTTTTCCTCTAACAACACATTTTACACAGAGGTTCTATCTGCCAAGTTAAAATTGTTCTTTGGAAGGAATGTAACAAGTTAGTCTCTACGTGTGATGTTACAATCTATGTATTAAAAGTTCAAAGTGTTTAGGGGAAAACCTGGAAATTAAAGTAAACCAGCTCCTTAGGTACAATTTTCCTTTACAACAACAACAGAAGGATTTATATAAATTGCCCCTACTACCCTAAAATCATATCCTTTGCAAGACAAGAATACCCAATTTAGGGGTGTGACTAAAAAACATCTGTTCACTGGGAGGGAAGAGGGGGGGCAGTAAGCAGTCTGCTGACCACAGCCATATGCTGGACTCCTAAGTCTTCTGTGCTTCAGCAGTTTTTTAGGTAAAAAGCTATGATTACCTTAAGCAAACCCTTGCCCAGGCAGAAGAGACTGTCACAAAGCAAAATGGACTAGACGTGGTCTCATTCGCTTAGGGATCTAGGGATCGGGGGGCTAGAGCTCTGCTGTCATTGGTTGCACAAACACAGTAATTACAAACTGCCTGCTTGAGCGTGGAGGAGCCCGAGCCTTCTGGGCTTTCTTATGAGCAAATGCAGAAAGTGCTCCAGAAGCAGGCAGGAGGGTCGAGCTTGGAAGTGTGTGTGTGTGTGTGTGTGTGTGTGTGTGTGTGTGTGTGTGTGTGTGTGAGAGAGAGAGAGAGAGAGAGAGAGAGAGAAAGAGAGAGAGAGAGAGAGAGAGAGAGAGAGAGAGAGAGAGAGAGAGAATTCTGCACATGTGCCTGCAGTATCAGCAGTAACGAGCTGACCCATGGCGGGGCGGGGGCGGGATGGCCGCTGGGGGATGCTGAAGGCGCTGTGCCAGCAACAACGCTTGTGTGGAAATAGAGGAAAGACCCAAGTATTTTAAAGTTCATCACAGAATCAACAATATTCTAAAGCAAATCTTACAGCGGGGTAAGGGAAACCACAAGGGCCAAATTAATGGATTATGCAAACCGGAAAAACCATTTAAGCGAAACATGCATGTTAGCCCTTGTTTTGCATAGCTTTGATGGAAAGCATTACTTTTATCTGAGGAATGCCTGGAGTGAAAAGCCCGGTGAGCAATTGAGTCGCAACCCCAAAAGGCTAACACAATCATTTGCAGGGGACACGGATGAGAAACTGTAATTGGATAAAATCACTCGGGGATACTAACCTGCTTGCTCACAAGGTTGGCGCGTCAGCACGGTGAACATCTTTTCCTCCAGCTGCAGGTGAGAGAACACAGAAGGGCAATGTGTCCGAGGCCCCTGACTCAAGTTCAAAACCCTTGCACACCGTGAACACACAAACCCGCTTCCTCCCAATCGAAACCCCACGGGGAAGGACGGGGTGGGACGGGGTGGGGTGCCGTGGGGTGAACCTAGAACTTCGGAGATAAGACCCGAAGCTGGGGCTTACGTTCTAGCGTCACTTCAAACGCAAGGAACTTTTAAACTGAAAAATACGTTTTCAGAAACAAGTCTTTTTTTTTTTTTTCCCCCCTGCAGATTTTCCCACCTGTACGTAACACCCCCGACAGAACAAATCCTGCGCGGATTAACAGACGCAAGGCTGAGCGAGGCAGGGCGATTCTTCACAGCACACAGGCGAGGAAGGTTTCTGTGTGCGGTCGTCGGGTTGCCCTTTCAGAAGCCGGGGGGGTGGGGGGGGCAGGTATCTTCTGTTGCTGGAACAACTGCGAGAGGGATGCGGGGCCCCCCGAGAGCCCCCGCCCCAGGATCCGGGAGGTCCCAGTCCCTACACAGCCACCGGCGCATCCCGGGACTCACAGAGGCGCTCGGTACAGGCACGTTCACCTCTCGGAGCATGGCAGGGACCTCCTCCTCGCCGCCCGGGGGTTTGGGGTTCGCGTCCCTCAGCCCCCCTCCCAGACCTCTGCGGAATCCGATTCCGTTTCCTTCCCTTCCAGCTCTCAGCCTCACGAAGCTTCCCGCTCCTTCCCTTGGCGGCCCCGGGGCTGGAGCCGCTGTGCTCACCTGCGCGCGGACGACCCGAGGAAGGCGACTGTCGCAGCCGCAGTGGCCGCCGGCGGCCAGCGTGCTTGAGGCTTCTGCGGAGGCGCGGGGGGGGGGGGGGGGGGGGGGGGGGGGGGGGGCGCCGGCGGCCGGGACCGCCCCCTCGGCCGGGTCAAGGCTGAGCACCTCTTCACCTTCCCCCTCTCAGTTCTCTCTGACGTCACCTCTACCTGAAGTAGAAGGGGGTGGGGCTGGCGAGGCCTGGGGACCCCACCCGAATCCCGCCCGGGCCTACCTGGGGGAGTAGAGAGGTGTCCACTGCCTGCCTCCCTCATTTCCATCAAAGACGAGAACCTTTTGATCTCTCGTCTGCTTTCCTCCTTTCGCCTAACCCTTAGGGGAGGGGAAGTGGGGGAGGGCAGAGACAGGGACTCCGTGGGCGCTCACAGGTGGGCCCTGCGCCCGGACTTTCCGTAAAGGGGAGGAGACCAGACAACACCTGTAATGTTGGGGGTGAGGCCAGTAGGCAGGCTGATCCCTGGGTCACCTGGAGCCAAACGCCCAAATGCAGAGGCATCCTGTCTCCGATGTTTTAGCATATCTGCCCTGGCCATTCCCAGGGGGCAATGCTCTCCCCTACCACATCGTGTGCTGGCGTCAAGAGGTCATAATTTAGGACAAGCACTGCCTGGAAGAGGCCAAGTAGGAAAGATGACAAAAATGCAGCATGAGCTGCAACAACTCAAATCCCCCTGGAGTTTGTGTTTAATGCAGCAGCGGGCAGCCTCCCAGGCCCCCCTGAATGACTCCAGGGGCCCTGAGAATGATCCTGGCAAGAGGCTGAACCTGGCTTGTGTTGGACCACCCTCCTTGTGGCTCCTGATTGTCTGCAAGAAAGAGCTAAAGCCCCCGCCATGTGCTGGGCCTGCCTGCGCCTCTAAGCCCAGGGAGAAAGGTCCCAAGCTAGCCGCGTGTGTGTGTGTGTGTGTGTGTGTGTGTGTGCACGCGCATGTGTGTGTGCCCCCAGACAACCCTAATCCTTGCTGTCCTCCAAAGTAGTCCTCACCTCCACCATTTCAGCCAAACTTAAATTCTATGGAAATTCATCACCTCATTTTTCTTGAGGTTCTTTTGTTGACCTAGCAAAAAGTAAAACAAAAAGAATGAATGGTTTCTCTCTGAATTTATGGTTTTATAAGCCCTTTCCTTTCATCAGAGGAGGCTTTAGACATTTCTATCTAACATTTGTAAACGTCGGCATTGGTCTGGGTTCTCCAGAGAAACAGAACCAACAGGACGTGCATATACAGACATTTATCAGAAGGCATTGGCTTGTGTGGTTTTGAGACTGAGAGGTCGCAGGATCCGCAGCTGACAAGCTGGAAATCCAGGCGAGCCAGTGGTGTGTTTCTAGTCTGAGTCTAAAGGTCTGAGAACCAGGAGACCTGATGATGTAAATTTCAGTTTGAGTCCAAGTCTGAAGACGGGAGAAGACCGACGTCCCAGCTCGGAGGCACTCAGGCAGAGTGAGTTCCCCCTACCCTGCCATATCTATTTAATCAGATATCTGGGCATTCTATAATCTAGTCAAGATGACACATTAAATTAACCATTATGAATGGTTTTTCTTTTCATTTTATGATTCTGGCCACAGATCTAGGTCCTGCCTGCGTGGTTTCATATAGGACAAGTTGTCCCCAGTAGGCGCTCTGGGGTGGAAAAAGCCATATTCCAACCGGTTCTCGTGGAAGTCGTTCAGGAAGACTGACAAATGTGCTTTGCAACAGTGGCCCAAGAGTCCCATGTATAGAAGAGAAGAAGCAAATTTGGAACAAGAGAAGTGAAATTGAAAACCAAGTCCAATGGGTGATTCAGGCCATCTGGAGACTCGGACGATGAAGGAATCCTTTACCTGCAGTGGGCTCCCTGCAAGTCTCCATCCTCCTGCCTCTGCTCTAGTGCCAAGCCTCACTGGAACGCAGCTGGGTGTGGATACAACAGCTCTCGTCCCCTTTGACCCTTTGTTCTTTCTAGCTTCGTAAGCCCATTCACTGTACCAACTCAGTATATTCCACATCACAACTGCCTCTGTGCCAGTTCTGTTTTTCATTCATTAAACAAATTCGACTTGGTGGCTTCTGTGTTTCAGGCACAGTGCTAGGTGCTGGGGCTGAGCAGGAAAAAAGTCGGGCACTCAGGGGACGGATCCTCACCACTCATCCTGGCATGCCATGTTAGTATCAGCTCAGAGGGCTGCAGCAGCCCCCAGGGACCTGCTGCCACCTTCCCGGGACTCTGACCGTCTTACTTAGTTTTCACTTTTTGTGCTTGGACCTCTTTGGCAGTTTGGTGAAGATGATGGACATTCTCAAAATAACTGTTTAAATGTATAAAATGAAACATAGAATTATGAAGGAGAACTTTATATTGAAGTTCACTTGCAAAATATTTTAAAACCCAAATTTGTAATATAACATACGTGTGCTTCTTTATTAACTCATGAAGTAACGAGATCTAGCAGCAGACCTAATGCTGTGATGAGTATAAAGGATGTTTAAAGACATCTACCATAATGTAATGTGATATGACATACATGTGATTTTTTTATTGGTGACAATCACAGGTTCTGCCAACACCAGTGAGCTTTGTCGACCACACTTATAATTGAAGGAAATGTTCCATTTCCCGAAAAAAAAAAAATGTAATTTTCCCCCATGCAAAGATATAAGCCCCCTGAATTTTGAGTGTGGACCCCAGATTTAGAACCTGCTGTACTGATTTTTATAGCAGAGGTGTGGGTTTCCTGCTCAAATCTTTTGATGACCCACTCATCCAACAGTGAGCTCTCACTGCCTACTGAAGTAAGTCCAAATTCAGCCCAACACTCAAAGATCTGCTTCTACCAATTATTTTTTTTTTTGCCTTAGAAAAGTGTCCAAAATAGTATTGTGTATTCTATTCTTTCACCACTTGCCTTTTTCATTCAAAAGGTTTTATTCCCCTGAGATTTATCCACATTGTAATCTATAGATTTAGCCAAAAATAAGCTGTATCATATTCTATTGTATAGATAAACTACAGTTCACTTAGGCTTTTCAGCATTTGTGGACATTTGGATTGTCCTCATTCCGAATTTTTTTGTTGTTGTTGTAAATAACGTATTGGGTTTATTCTTGTTATTTTTAAATGCCTAAAGTATTTTTAATTTCTAGTTTTAAATTTGAATGCATTCATTATTAGTAGCTAAAACCCATGAAATAAAAGCTCTTTGGGGCCCTGAGAACTTCCGTTCTGAGCCAAGTCTACCTGAGTCACATGCTTAACCCTTTCTTGCAATTGGGTACTCTCTATGGCAGGGACCAGGCAGCCTTGGGCAGGCCCAGCCCAGGCCCAGCCCAGGCCCAGGCCCAGACCCAGCAGAAGGCTTCCAGGGCGGCTAAGCTTTAATAAACGCCTCACACGTTCCCTGGGGAACCAACTTCAATCGTAATCTCTTCCTATTTTTTATCACCTGGCTTAGGAGAATGAAAATCTGTACTCCTAACTGGAATATGTTTAATTTCCTTCTCCACTTAACTGACTTCATTTCACCATCTTTTTTTCTGCCTGATTAGATCCTGCATTCTTTTCATAGTTTTCTTGTCTGTCAGCCACCATTCCATTGTCGTTTTATTAACAGTTCTCTCCACAGTGTGCCTTTGTGTGCAGTTGCAGCTAATTGCGTTCTTATTTTTATTTCCTTCTTTCTAGCATTTAAGTTTTCATTGTTCTTTGTCTAATTTTTTGAACAGAACGATTACCTTTTGACCTCATTTAACCGAAGCTGTCTCCCTGAAAGCGTCATCTCCAAATACAATCACATCGAGGGTTAGAGCTTCAATCTGGGGGGACACAATTCAGTTTTCAACACCTGTGTATGTATCTCTGTGTGTGTCCTTCTGTGTCTCTCTGTTTCTGTCTCTCCCTTTCTCAGGCACTTTAAAAAATAACTATGCCTCCTGCCTGAAACTAATAAAATAAAATACTTAAAAAAGTAAAACAAACAAACAAACAAACTATGCCACATATATTCACCCTCAATGATTTCGATTTGTTAGCAAGAGTCAATATTGCTATTACTTCAACTTTACATTTGTGTTTTTTACTTCCTCAGAAGTTATCATTTCTTTTTTTTGGTAAACTTTTTACTGTAGAATAGTTTTAGTTGCCAGAATACCACAAAGAGTTTGCATTTAAATTGTACAGGTTTTCTCTATTGTTAACATTATTATGGCACATTTATCACAACTAACAAATTAATATTGATACATTATTATGAATTCAAGTCCATATTTATTCGGATTTACTCAATTTTTACCTAACATCCTTTTTCTGTTCCTGGATCCCATTGGGTCTCTTCAAGCTTTTTTAGACTATGATAGTTTCTCAGATCTTCCTTATTTTGGGTAACTTGAGTAAGTTTGTGAAACATTGGTAAAGTGTCATGTAGAATGGTCTTTAATTTGGGTTTTTCAAATTTTATTTATTTATTTATTTTTATGGTTGGACAAAGCTTATGGGTTTGGGGGATAAAGAAGACAAAGGTGGAGTGCTATTTTCATCACATCATGTCAAGGGTGCATACTATCAACGTGATTTGCCAATGATGACATGGACCTTGATCAAATGGTTGAAGTAGCGTTCATTAGGTTTGTGCACTACAATGTTAGAAGGAAATCCTTTTTTTTATTTTCCTCTCACATGTCTTTGATTTCCTGGACAAACTGGGCCACTGGTCAGGACTTTCCCACATTTTGGATTTGGCTAATTACTTTCTTCCAGCGTCATTTACCTGTGAACCGACAGAGGTAGAAGCTTGATTGGATTCAGGTTCAATGATTTTTGGTGAGAATGCTTCACAGGTGGTTATGTGCACTAGCTACTTATTATACCACGTCATGAGGTGTATGATGACTGGTTGCCCCATAGTTAGAGATGTTAAGATTGGGCAAGTGGGTTCATGTCTTAGAAATAAGTTTCTTCGCTGCTCTCTTCGGCCAGTAGGTATAATTTTTCAAGTGCCTTTGTTAAGTACGTGGCAGTGGACTCCCTGCAAGTCTTCATCCTCCTGCCCCTGTATTTAAAATTCGTTTGTATCATAATGTAACATTTTTATGAACTAATCCATCCCTTGCGGTCCCCAAGATCTGAGTGTCCCCACGAGAAGGCTATAGACCCTGTATGAGCCCCCTTCGCTGTAACATTGGGGTGAGACAATAAAACTCAGTATTGCCCTTACAGAGAAAATAGTTTCGCTTTGTTTGTTAACTTTGGTTCATCATTTTTAAATATCTCTGTCAGGTTATATTTCCCTAGGTAGTGAGGTGATGGAGAAGTGTGCAAAAAGTTTGCATCAAGGTTTTTCTGATGCTTTACAAATTTTGGGGTTGCAGGTGTTGATGCATTCTGGTACAAGTCCTGGGTCACGTGTTTCCGCTGTTTCTGAACACCCTCATCGTATCTTGCTGTATGTATCAAAGCCCCAAATAAGTCCCATTTAGAGGTTTGATGGTTATTAATATAATTATTACTCTCAGCACATACATGGTGGGGCGTGTCACCAATATGACTCAGCTCAGCAGTCCTCAGCTCCCCAAGCACAACTGCTGAGTCTCACACCTCCACCACGGTGGGAGTTCATGGGCAACACTGGGTGTTAGTTTTCCTGGGATATTACCTGGTGAACTTGACTGAAGCAAGGCGCTCAGATAGGGACAGGACAAAGTCCCAGTGTGGCGAGGGGTTTGCTCCTTTGAGAAATCACCAGGCCATGGGCCGATGCAGCCAAAGCGACCTGAGAGGATCTCCTCCTGAAGAAGGCGGGACATAGAGCTGGTGAAACCCCAGTCTTCTGATGGTGCTTCTCCCAGTGACCCTGCAGGGCACAGCTGCAGGGAACTCCATTCACGCAGACCCTGGAGTTGTACAGTGTGCAAGGTATGCAGCCGGGCACAGCGGCCTGGGCCTGGCTGCGCACACAGGCTTCCAGAGCGGCTGGGCCCCCCTCAATCCCCTCTTCTTGCCTTTTTGTCTCTATAAGTTCTATGGGATCCACTTCCAGGCTGCGAGTTTCAGTGTGCCTCGTTGGGTCTCTCCTCTGAGACTGTTTAAAGGTTAAGTTCTTCCTGCCTGTAGGAACTGGGAATCATTTGTTGGATGGTATCGATTCTGTCTCCAGTACTGATAGGCCATCAAGATTATTACACACACACACACACACACACACACACACACACACACACACGAATTCATGAATATAGCTGTAACGCAGGAGCCCCGGGCCTGGAACTTGCACCTGGGTTTGGATATTCTGGAAGAACCACCAGGAGGACCTGAAGGGTGAGAAATGCTGTTCATTACCCACGAGGCAGTGGACGGAGCCTGAGCAGCGGCCAGTCAGAACTGCAGGAAGAAGCTCTGCTGCTGACCAAGAGCAAGCAGAGGTTTTTTGGCTTGTTTGTTTGTTTGTTTTATGCCCACGAGCAGAGGGAAGGGTTACCTCACAGGGGGAGCAGCCGCCTTCTCCAGTGGATGGGAGCAAAATGTGCTGCTTGGTGCCAGGAGCAGATAACGTCCTTGGGAGCAGCAGGAAACGTCCTGGGGGAGTAGGCACTGCTTAAGGTGGCTGGCCAGGCAGCTGTCCATCTTCTGAGTATGTGGAGGGGCTATCTTCTGAGTTAACCCTGCAATCGCCTAGTTTTTGTTTGTTTGTTAAGGGGGGCGTAGGTAAGCACAATGATCGGCCCCTTTTTACAGATGTGGTAGTTGGGGCTCAGAGAAATTAAGTGATTGGGCTCAGATCACCCAGTTAATGTGTGTAAAAGCAACTCCTGGTTTGTCTGGCCCTCTTATGGTGGAATCACATGTTACCTGATTAGTGATTTCTAGTGAGGGAGGAGAGTAAAGTAAGTTTATTAAGGTACATTTCATATACAGTAAAATGCACAAATCTTAAGCACTTAGTTTGATGAATTTTTAATGTGTAAACACCACCTAGTTCAAAATACAGAATATTTTCATCGCTCCAGAATGTTCCCTCGTATCTCCTCCCAAGGGAAACCTCTTTAATGACGTCCGTTGCCATAAATAAGTTTTGCCTGTTCTTGAACCTTCTATAACTGGAATGGCACAGTCTGGGTTCTCGAGTGTGGCTTCTTACTCACGAGTGTGTGCAGGCTCGCGCACGCCTGTGCGTGGCCGAGTCTCGTCTGCCCTCCGTGCTGACACACTGAATACACACGCAGGAATGAACGGCGTGCGCTGTGAATGGATGTGCTGAGTCACAGATGTTCTCCGGATCTCTCTTTGCCAGGTTTTGGGGTACGGCACTGTCTCCTGTGAGTCGACCTCACTTCTGTTTGTTTTGGGCACAGCCATGAAAAGCATTGCCTGGGTGAACTTTGTTTGTGTGTTTAATAACTTCCATCCTTTAATCACATTAGCCATTCATTTGGAAACAAGAGGAACTCTATCGAACAGCACCGGTTGAATAAGTGTTTTATTCCATTTGATCAGAATGCAGATGGCATCGGGCATTGAAATGTCAAGCCTTTGAAGGATAAGAGCTAATCCTCTTTCTCTCTTATCTCTTTAGAGCACTGTGCAGGCCAGGAACACACCCGAAAGAAAACGAGAACTGCTCGCTATTGGTCTTGAATTGGGCTGGAGGAGTCTTGCTTTTCCCTTTTCTTTTCTCTCATCTTTCATTACTGTTACCGTAAGTGTTGGTACGGGCATGTCCATACATACTGCGTGTCCATATTGTACCAATTCGGGCATCGTCACTCACTAGCTGTGCGACCCACCCTTTCTACACCTCCGTTTTCTCAGCTGTAGAATAGGGACAGGATTCAAACCTGCCACGTCACAGCATTGATGTGAACGGTCGCACATTTATGAACACGTATTAGAGCTCCTGTAAAGTGCTGGGCATATATCGAGCTGTCAGTAAATGCAACTATTATAATTACAGAGCAGTGCTTTTCGTGTAAATGTTTGCAGCTTGAAAAAAGCATTTATTGGCTCAAACATATAAAAGAAAAACTGCAAAATTAAATCAGTAAATATTAAATAAGTTTCGTTTATTTGTTTATTTATAAGCAGGGACACTCGCTGCCCATGAATAGTCCTAGGGAACATTTCCTAGTTCCCTTGCAGTTAGGCAGGGCCTTGTGCTTGATTCTGGCCATTGGGTATGACTACACGTGGCCTTCGTCCCTTCTGGTATGGAGCATTTTAGAGCCTGTACGTGACTCTCCAGCTTACTCCTTCTCAGTGATGGAGACTAAAGATGTCGTGTGTTTCCACCAGGGCAGCTACCAGATGGCGATGCCTTCCGAAGTCTGGATTCCTAAGAAACTATATGGAGCGCAGAGTCTCTAACCTACACTGAACATGCAATGAGTCAAAAGTAAACTTGTGTTATGTTAAGCCACTGAGATCGGGGAGATCGTTCGTTACCTCAGCACAGTCTAGCCTAACCTGACTAATATAAGTGTCTACTTAAGGTAACGAGCCAGTCGAATACTCAACCTGACTCTTCTTCAGCTGTATATAAATTATATTGGATAAAGGCTCCACAAAAGTAGGGATCATAGTTTTGTATGCCGAGTTCCTAGAACAATGCCTAGGACAATGTACATATTCAATCAATATTTATGATATTTGTGTATTTTAAAGGATATGATAAGAATGTAGGTGGGGATTTCTAAAGTAAGAATGCTTGGGACCTACAAAGGTCTTAAAATAGCTCAGATGGGTTTGTATAGAATCAGGGATGCTGGTTATGTTATATGTCGATGGGGGTAGAAGTCCCATATCTTTGGGATGCCACCTTAAAGTCCAGCTGATGACTTGAAGGAGACAAAATTTAGAGGTAGATGAACCACATTTCATTCTCAAGGCCTTCTCGTGTTTTTTTTTCGGTTTTTAAATTCCTCTTTCTCCCGTTGTTCTTTATAGAGAAGAGCTAAACGCATTCCTTTTAATAATGTAATTTAAAAATCATTCCGGAGCAGTCAGAAGATGTGATGTGTAGCCTCCTAGCCTAAACTTTTAACTTTGAAAAGTTTAGTTTTAATTGTGAGGTATTATGCCATTTTTAAATATAGAAATGTCAAGCTCTTAAACTATCACAGTTAAGATGACATCGGTAATTATACTGACAGCGCAGATGTTCGCATGAACTCGATACCAAAATAAATTAGACCATGGATAATGGGAATCAGAGAAGACAGGCAGAAACGCCAAAGAAGTGAATATATTTTGGCCCTTCTTTCTTTGAGCTGTTTTTATTTTGAAAGTGTAAACCTACCTTGCTCTTCTGGGAAAAAAATACCATGGGCCAAAGGAAAGGCATTTGTTGGTTTTAGAAAAATCAGTGAAAATATGAGATCTGGAGAAATTTTTAATTTTCCACCATTTATTTTCATAACAAAGGTAGAATGATGTAATCATATCCAAACATTGACAATCACATCTAGTGTCTTTTTATATTTTACTGGCCGTTCGTTTGGGTGAACTCTGAGTATATATATAATTTACTTGTATTCTTCTATTAGATTGCTTGTCTGTTAATTTTTTTTTTTTTAAAGTAAAAGATTGAAATTAAATGTTGTGTCCAGAGGCCTTCTACCTGCTGGGGTCTTCAGAGAACTTGATGATCCCATGTTGTTTGTTGCAGGATTCAGCGACAGACATGGCCGGGCCAATGAGAACGCAGCTGCTGCTCCTTTGGTCTTGGTAGCTGAGATGCGGGGCGCCCTGCCCTGGACGCTGCAGGCAGGACTGACCTCCTTAGTGTCTGCAGAGATGCCGTAGCACCAAGAGGACAAGCTGGGCTCCAAGGACAAGCTGCACGGGCAGTGAAGCCCCTGGAAGAATGCAGGCTGCTCCAGGAAGCCCACGAAGGCGCGTCCTGCCTGTGCGGACCCACTGCAACCACTGCGGACGCGCGGCAGATGTCCTTTCATTCAGGACACCAGGACACCTGCCTCTGGGAGGGCTCCCTCAGCCTGGAGCCCCGGATCTGGCAGGTGGACCAAAGGGGCACAAAGAGCAGATCTGGACACGCCCTATACAAAGGGGGCCGTCATTGTTAGTGCTCCTGGGAAAACTGCCACACCTGCTTCACCTGCACGACAAGCACCTGGCATAAGGGCTGGAGGCGCACTGGAGGAGGGCGTACCAGTGTACCAGTGTTTGGCGGGGCGAGGAGGCGGGGGAGGCCGGGGAGGGGGAGTGGAATGCCTGTCGCCCCTGCAATTTCTACTTCCCCACACCTGCCTTTGCAAGGAAATCAGAAGTCACTCCCACAGCAGGAGCCGCTGCAGCCACAGGGGCAGCCACTGCAACCCAGTGAGGTTCACCCTGGCACACGGAACCCTGCGGAGGATGCTCCATGCCGCGACGCTGCACTGGGGCTGTATCCTCCCGGCTGACCTGTCCTGCTCATCCTGCCCCCGATGCTTCTCAACTGAGCTAGTTCTACCTTCTGATACCTGGGCATCCCAGCTTGCGCAGCCCCATAGCTCCAGAGCCCTCAGCACCGGGCTCAGTGGCGAGGCTCTGGAAGCCAATTAAAATGAATAGACAGACCTGCCGCCCACACGGAAGTCTTGCAAAAAGGGTGTATGTCGGCAAGTAAGTCTCCCTGCCACGATATACTGTAATTTAATTGTTTCTTGTTTAAAAATGGGAATCCTGTTCAGAAGAATCTTCTGAAAAAATTTTCAGATTTCGGAAGGGATTTAATATCTCTGTCTCTTTTGTGACTATTAATATTTAAGGTTTCTTTTTCAGTTTACTTATTTCTCTTGCAAAATGACCCAGCATACAGGAGCTGGTACTGTTTCTATCAAAATGATGCGTTGCACTGGTTTCTCTGAGGCCCCTCCAGCTGGGATGTCTGAGGGTCAGGACATGACGCTGTCCACCAAATGTCACCTTCCTGGGAGAGTCAGTCGCATTGTTCTGCCCCCCATCCTGGTCCATGTCCTGAAATTCTTCTGATTTTGTTGTTTTTTTTTTTTTTTTTTTTTTTTTCTTTGCAGAAGCATGCCCTCACTTACTTTACTAATTCGTTTGGGTTTGGACATAAACAATTGATTTTAATAAAAAACAAAACAAAACAAAAAACAAACAAACAAACAAACAAACAAAACCAAAACGGAGTGAATGGTGATGTCTAGTTAGAGAGGAAAAGTACCCCAGGATGTTGAGAAATTCAAGGAAACCTGGCTAATAGTGATCATATCTGTCCTCTGAGCTATGACATGGGCTTGATTTGGGGCGATAAAGGAATATTTGGGAATGTAGCTTTGTCTGAAGGAGAGGGGCGACCCCACACCTAGAGTCAGTTTCTTATGACCAAAGCTGTTCGCGGCTTCATCACAGGAGATGACAGATGACAGATGTTGTGAGGTTCTCCTAGAAACAGTCTAGATTTGGGGAGTCTGGTTTGGGTGATTCAATTGGTGTCTGGCGGTGGTAACTGAAGACTTCCGCTCCAGGCTGAGTGATAAATCTTAAATATGAAGCAACAGCCAAGGCTGAGCAAAGCCGCCACTGTGCGTGATAGCGGGAGAGATAACAACAGCAGCAGAAACAAAAAACGATCAGAAAAAAGGAACTCAGGGAAGCCTACGACAAGGCAAGCGGCGGAGGAAAAGATGAAAAACAAACCCCGCAATCGTTACACTTCTCACGGAAATGTGGAGACACTGTATTAATGAAGCATGAAAAGACACTGTGGAACGGAACATTTAACGTGCATGGCTCACTCTGTTGGGCGTTTAAGACGTGACGGACTGTTTGGAAGATAAAGATGGAGAACGTATTAGGATGGATTGTAAAAACATAAAGATAAGGGAGATGAGAGAGAAATGACAAGGCAATTAGAGGGTCAACCCTGGAAGTACAACAGCCAACAAGAAGTTCCAGAAACAGAGCAGAGAAAATGGAGAAGAAGAGACTATCAACGAAGTAATACAATAAAACTCCCCAAAACGGAGAAAAACAATGTCCAGATGAAAGCGCTAAATTGAATGCCCAGCACAATGGATGAAAACAGAGGCAAACAAGGCACGTCAGTGTGAATTTTCAAAATATTGATGATGGAGAAATGATTGGGGGGGGGAGAGAGAGAGAGAGAGAGAGAGAGAGAGAGAGAGAGAGAGAACAGTTCACTTACAAAGGAGTGGAAATCAAAATGGCAGAATGGTATCAGACTTCTTAATGGTAACACCAAATCTGAGAAGATGGTGGAACCATGCGTTAAGATTCCCTACTATGAACAAATAAAATGATGATGATGGTAAAAAAAATAATAATAATAATTCCAATATACAAACTATAACAAATATTTATTGACTGGTTACCAAGTGTCAGAGAGTAGGCTAAATTCTTCCTGTTTAATGCTTACGACAAATTTATAAATAACTTTTATTGTTATTTCCATTTTCTACATGAAGAAACTGAAGTGCAACGAGAATAACTAACTTGTTGATGAATGCGCCAAGAGGCAAAAGGAGTTTCCCCAAATGAGTTTCCCCACAAACATCAGGATTATGCAGTAAAATGTTAATTATTTTTCTGACTTGCAGGGTAAGAGAGTTAACCAGACAGAAGAAAAGAACAAAAAGGACAATTTGACAAGGACTATTACCTTTAAGGTGTGAAAGAAATATCCATCAGAGATGAAAAGGGAAAACAAACCCGTTTAACAACATTTATTAATTATTAGTTCTGTTTGCCCTGTGCCGGATGAGCCTGACTGTAAAGTCTTTGACATTAGGGAGCATGTCTGATACTTCGTATCCATTGTGATACTAGGCACATGCTTGTCTGCTGATGAGGCCAGCTTGTTAAGCTGAAATGTGTTCTGGTGAATGAAGCATACACACCGTGAGTCCCACTTACCTTGTGAGGCAAGAAGGGGTTCAAGGAGAGAACATTCAGGATATTTTAGCAGCCTCTGGAGAGGCGAGCATGTCCCTTAAGGAATCAATTTAATTTACCTTTTTTCCAAGTAGAGTGTGTTGGTAACAGAGTCTCTGTGAAAAGTGAGGGTGGACAAAGGAAGCTCTCACGAGAGGAGTGATTCACCCCGGTGGAGCAGCCGATAAGGAGCACTGATGATCTTAGGACGAGCAGGATAAAAATTAAAAAAAAAAAAAAAAAAAGCATTCTGGGCAAAATGCGAACATTTCCAGTGCTTGAGCATTTGGTAAAATCTCTGTTCGACATGTAACAGATCCATTAGATCACTTGAAAACATGTTACAGAAAATTAAACAAATGAAAACTGAGGAAAATGGAAAACCGTAAGAAGAAGGAAGCGAATCGTGGAGCTACCTGGCTCACCTGTTAACGATACTTACATTGTCTATTTGTTAAGCCAAAAAACTATGATACGAAACCATATTGCGAAGCCGAAGAAGAGGAAGCAGATGGTCACAGCGTGTTAGAGAACTAAATTCTCAAATTGACGCTTCCTAAAACTGATCAATCTAGAAGTAGCAATGAGAACATCCTACTTAAAAACGTGAGAATTAAGTAAAAGAGGCAGTAGCCCAAAGAGTGGAAAGTGGACGTTTCTGAAGGACAGCGTGGGGGCAGGGAAGGGGGAGAGGAAGGGCAGAGAACTCTGTTGGTACTGCTGCGTGTTCGGCATGTAGCAGATCCTTCTGTCAACACTATCGCTTTTTAAATTCTGTGCCTGTGTTATTTAATTATTAATCTTTTTTTTTTATAACAGAAACTATATTCCTTGTTTCAAAATTCAAACAAAAAGCTTGCTTTCTTTACTGCCCTTCCCGGTTCATCCTTTTTCTTGTGTATCATTCCAAAGATAATTTGCTTATATTGTTTCTATTACAATGAGTATTAGTTTAAAAGGTGTCCAGGCAGAAAGGAACTCCACTGAGGTATGTAGTTCTCACGGTCCAGTAATAAATTAAATCTCAATGCAAGAAAGTGACTTCGGCAGGAAATTAATAGAATGTCATAATTTCTTGACATCATCAATTGTCATCTGTACTTTTGCTTCAATACGTTTTCCTGAAAAAAAAAAAATCATGGCACTAAATTAAAAATGAGCAAATTTACAACAACCAAACTTCTTTTTTCCTTCTCAGAGGCCTGGGCCTTAGATTTTAATTTTCTTACATTCGCTGCCACTTTGTGAGTGAGAGAGAAGAATGCTGACTTCAAGCCACACGTTCCGTCCTTACCCTTGACGACAGCTCTGCCCCAGGGCTAATGGCACGTTTGGCTGCTGGCTCACCGAAAAGTCAATTACAGATATTGGTGACGACAAGATGCAATCTGGGAGCAGCCTAACTCGTTATTCAGCACATTGTGTTTCATCCAGCGCTTGTTAAACACTTTCCTCCTGGGCTCTGAGCATTCATTCCCCAGCATGAGATCCAGCAGGTGGGGGAGACCGAGGCGGGGTGCAGTGGGGAACAGGAACGAGATCTCAGAGGCTGCCCCGCTTAGTTGTAGAGGACGTGAGAGACACCAGCCCTTACAACTCCATGACTGTCCTGTCATTTGCCACATCCACTACAAAACAGGCTGCAGTCTGTTAAAACCCTCTGTGTACTTGTTTATCCATTCATTCGAACATCAGAATTTTCGACTGCCTACCGTGCGTTCATGCCAGGCTATGTTTGAGAACTATAGGGACAAGGAATGAGGCTGACGGGCTCATTCGCAGGATGCTCTTTATTTTTTGCGATACCGGCTCACCGAAGGGCTTGAAGGGATCATGCGTTCTGGAGCTGGAACCATCCTTAGAAGTTATCTTTCCAGCTGGGGAATGAAGCATTTGGCCCAGGGACTCGCTGGTATTTATAGAACTGAGACAAAAACCAGCTTCCGACCTGGTTAGGTCCACGCAATGAATTATTGAAAGTGTCAAAGAGCTGTTGACAATGACATTCTGCAACTGTTTTCGTAGTTAAGTTTCTGGAAATGAGACTGAACAGGCTCTTTGACTTTTCGCAGACGGAACAACTTATTGAGTAGTTCTGCCAAGGAAAAGGGAACTTTCCCCAGGGCTCAGGAACCTCCCCTCACCCTTCAGGCCAACCACATGGTCTGCAGGAGCGGGTGTGCTGGGGAGGTCATGACAGTAAGAGCCTGGGGAAATGATGGATGGGCGGCAGAAACTCTGTGTCTCTGTGTGTGTGTGTGTGTGTGTGTGTGTGTGGCAGGGCGGGGGGGGGGGGTGTTGGATATAGGAAGTGCAACAACCGGAATTGAAAAGCTCCTGGTGATATCCACAGCCGAGGCGGAAAAAAAGAGGGAAAGTATGTGGAAGGAAGGGATGGGAGGCCTGGAGCCGCCGCGGAGAATCACAGGCTCCACCGTGTGCACAGGTTTCTAAGAGAATGGAGAGCATCATCCTCGAGGAAAACGTGTCCAGCTTGAAATACTCTCGATAAGGACGAAAAGTTCTCTTCTGTCTCGTCAGGAGCTTCTGATCCACAGGGAATAAAGCGAGCAGGCATCTTTCAGAAGTAAATAGTAGCTGAATTATACTTTATTTTTAAAAGAGAGAAATAAAATACAACTCACACAACATTCAGAAGTAAGAATTAGGAACCCGAAACACAAAAACACACAATTAATATTTGAACTGCGTCCCCAGGGTGACTGATACTGCATGACTCAAAGCCCCCATCCTAAGTCACGTGGTTGGTCTTCCTGGCAGGTCCAGGCCTCAGCCTAAAGCTTTAGGTGTGGCTAACCTCCACCTGAACAGAGACACTCCTATCAAGTAAGATTACCTTCCAGAAGCTGAAGGCAAAAGCCAGACTGTCTCTTAGAACAAAGCCAAATTCTTTAGCAAACAATCCTACATCCACATTCATACAAATACAAAAACGACACATGCGTAAAGTTTATGAACGGCGGCATTATTTGTCAAAACAAAAGTTTGCTATATCCTAACTATCTTTTGGCCGAGTGCTGGTTGAATAAATGTACGATGCGTTTATCAAATGCGATGCTTTCGAGCCAGAAAAAAGAATGAAAAAGCTCTTTATGTACCCATATGGAACAGCATGTCGCTAAGAAGGAGCGTTAACTATCATTGTGTGAAAACATATTTACGAATTTTCTTGCGAATGTGCAGACGAGCGTTGGAAGGGTAACCGAGGTCATAATATTGCTGGAGTGAGTGGCTAGAGGATGGACATTCTATACCCTGTTATGTCTTTTGAATTTTGAAGCATGAAACATTATCTGCTAATAAATTACTTAAAATTAAAAAATAATTAAAAATAAAAATAAAAAACCATTATCTACTAATAAACTACTTGAAATTAAAATTATGCTATGGCTAATTCCCCCTCCTTTCCTTGCTGGCTGAAATTTCTGGAGGGTACCCATCAAGTTAGTGGAGCTTCCATTCACTTGTTTTGGTAGGAGATGCCTTTTTTAAAAATCAGTGTAGGAATGGGTGGTGAGCTTTGTCGAATGGTTTTTCAGCATCTAGTGAGATAATGACATTTCCCTCTTTTTAATCTCTTACTGTACGGAGTTACAGTAATAGATATCTCAATGTCGAATCATCTTTCTATTTCTGGAATTAACCCATAGCATATTATTCTTTGAATCTACCTCTGGACTCAATTCGTTAGTATTTTATTGTTTTTTTTTTTTTTTTCTCTCCACCCATATTCGAGGGCAAAAGCGAAGCTGGGTTTAATCGAGAATTGGAAGTCTGGCAGTGATTGGTTCAATTAGAATTGGATAAAGATCGTGACATAATGGCTTAGAATTGGTGGAAACGACAAGGCGAGAATTCTGCAGCGAGGGATTCTGGGCATCGTAGGGAGTAAGCTGTCTGTTATGCTTCCCATAGCAGCATTCGATGTGTTCTTTGGCAGGTTCACAGAATGAAGGTTCAAGTTACTTTCCCAGGCATGCAGAAGTCTCCTGGCAGGGCAGTCAGACGAATGAATAGGACGGAATAGTAGAGTGCTGTTAATGCAGACAGGAAGCTCTGTGGAAGGGAGCATGGGGTGTGTTCACGTCAGGTCCTCACCACAAAACCCCGCTGGGCCATTTCTCGCAGTGGGTGCAGGCCTCCAATGCCCAGCCCTGGCCGCAGGGGGACGCGGATTCTGGACTCCCAAGCCTTCCTGTTGTCTTGTTAAGTAAGTAGTTGATGGTTCAACGTCTCCTTAATGCCCGTATAGTTTTTGCAGCCAATGAAACGGCAATTTCTACTGAGCAAAGTTATTTTAAATTGATGGAGGCGTATGATACTGATACTGCTCGTTGTTTTTTTTTTGTTTTTTTTTTGTTTTTTTTGTTTTTTTTTTTTTGCATTACTGACAAATTAGTTTTGGAGCTTTCAATTCCCCTTCTGTTCCAGTGCAGGCTTTCGGTTACAGATATTAATGGCTGTAAGTGTCCTGACTGTATCAGACAGTGATTCTATTTTTAGGAAGCCAAGACCTGGCACCTCATTGCCTTACCTTTCCTCAATACTCTGGGCATTGTTGATAAAGATTCGGCTTACAATGTGGCCATAATTTTACTATTTTTTTTCCTAATAAAAAATTACCAAGGTCCTAGGAAAGGCTTAAAAAGAGTTTTAATTTACCTCCTATTATTATTATCATCTTCCCTTTCGATCTACCCCTATTCCTGTAACAGCCAACATCCTAAAGAGCAGGGGATGAAAGAAGACAGCTTACCTATGAAACCACCTGATTTTTATTGCCAGTGAGTGATGCTCATTCAGGGGAAGTATCTGTCCTCAGGCATCTTATCTGATGATCTGTGTATCTTTGATCAGCACCTGAAAATCCTCACCCAGATCAAAACACTCTACTTGACCTCAGGGACCAGACAATACTGCATAGAATCGTCCAGCCATTTTCCTGGTATTTGCTTGAGAGAAGAAATAGGAGTCATATTGTTCAGGGAGATTCGGTTTAAATTGTTCAATAGATCAAGATGTCAATCACCGATGTTCGATCATTAACAACAGAATCTAGAATTGGTCAGTAAAATCGGGCCATAAAAATGTTCTTATTCTTAAGCTTTAATAAACTTGTTTTCTCTCTAAGTAAGAGGACCCAGTGGAGCCCAATATATTTAGTCCTCTATGAGAGTAGGTCTTCGGAGGGAATAATGAATGAGCCATAGCCCTTAATTCTGCTGTGTCAGCCCTGGCCCCCTTGAGTTGCCACATGGGTTCAACAACTGAACTTGAAATGGGGCAGCAGCAGTTTAGTTTTAGTACAAGAGGGGTCATCAAAGTCACGTCCACTGGGCACCATGTTCATTGCACATTACAATAAGAGTCCTGCACTGAGGCCAGTGGAGGGAAAAGAAACTGGTGGAGACAGTGCCATTGATTTTTTTCTTTGGTGTCTTTGATCTGACACTCAAATGACTGGCTTCTCTCCCCATTGTAGTTAAGTGCTTAATTTATCAAACCATGCGGCAAAACAAAGGAGAGTCTGGTAAGCATTTCCTTGACACAAACTTCTCCAGCTGAATCAGAAATGTCTGCTAGAACATGATGGCATGCCTCAACTATATTCGAATATCTTCTTTTAAAGCCTAGTCTATCAAAAAGAAAAAAAAAAATGAGTTTCCCGATAGCCTCTATGGGAAGGTTTTTGTTTTACTTATAAAATAAGTGGAAGAAATTGATCCCAAGTCAGGTTAAAGGAATCAAGTGGTTTTTGGGGGTGAATTATGAAGTAATGAATATTCCTCAGTGATTGAGTCAAAGAACTTGTGAAGAATTTAGCCAAAGAAGTGACCAAGAATGACTGCATTTATGGGACTAGTTCCGATAGACATATCTTAGTAAAAAAAAAAAAAAAAAAAAAACTAAAAAGAAACAACCCAAACGTCCAGCAATGGATAAGCAAACTATGGTATGTCCATGCAAGAGAATATTATTCAGCTATGAAAAAGAATGAAATACTGAAACAGTGTGGATGAACTTCGAAAACATGATGAGAAATGAAAGAAGCCACATACTGCATTTATATGCACTACTATGAATAGACAAATCCATGGAGCCAGAAAACAGACTGGTGGTTTTTAGGGAGCTGGAGGAACAGACATGGGGGGGGGGAATTGCTTATTGGGAATGAAGTTTCCTTTTGGGAAAATGAAAATGTTTGGGGACTAAATAGAGGTGGTGAATGTATGACATTGTGAATTTTGCTAAAACACCACTGAATGTATGACTTTAAAATGATTAATTTTATGTTATATGAATTTCATCTTAACAACAACAAAATAAATAGGAAAGAATATTCCCACCTTATAATTAACCGCATTTAGGAGCAGGGCAGGAGCAGGCGTATTTCCTGGGTTCATTGCTGTAGCTGGAGGGTCGTACCACAGACCAGGGTAGGAGAAGCCTCTGGTCTGCGGTGTCATGGACTTTGTTAGCCCATCTCCGACTCCCGATTCTGAGAAAAGCTGCTGGGCCCCATGGCAGCCCACCCTTTGCCTTGAGCATCTCCCAGCATGGCATCTACTAATTTGTTGCTGAACCCCAGAATCGTATACCTCCAAAAGTGACTGACAGAGGTGGGGCTGACAGTTTGAGGAAAAGAGATGTGAAGTTGCCAGAGGATGGTGACTAAGCATAACTCATCCACACACTCTCATACACCGCTGATGGGAGTGTGAATTAACTCAGTCATTCTAGGAAGCAATGTAGTGACGTGTTTCCGAAGCCGTTTAAATGATCACAGCCTTTGACCTAGTTATTGCACCTCTATAAGTTTATTCTTAGAAAGTAGATCATTAATTAGGCAAAGAATCAGCTATATATGAAGGATCGGTTCAGTGTTGTTTATAATGACAAAAATCTGGAGATAGTCGAAAGTCCAAGAAAGGGAAATTATTGTGTATTCATGCAATGTAATACTGCTTTAGCTATCTAACAAGAGTCACTTTTTATCTCTCACGGTTTCTGTGGTCAGGGCTTCAGACAGGACCAAGTGGAGTTGGCTTATGCCTGCTGCATGATGTCAGGGGCCTTGGCTGGAGAATTTAAAGGCTGGAAGAATCATCCGAGGGTTTGTTTGCTCACATATTGGCAGATGCTGGTAATTAGCTAGAGGCCCAACTAGGTATGTCAGCTGGAGCCTTCTCATGTGGCCCTTCCAAGGAGTGTGAATGTCCTCCCAATATGGCGGCTGGGTTCCAAGGCTGAGAAGAAAGAAAGAGAGCCACGCCGAGGCCATATCGCCTTGTACGACCTAGCCTTGCAGGTCACACAGCACCGTCTATACCACATTCTGTTCACTGAGGCAGTTACGAAAGTCTGGCCGGGTGGAAAGGGAGAAAACGAAGACTCCGCCTCTTGATGGGGGCACGTCAGCGTGAGGTTGCAGGAAGAGCGTGTGGGATGGGATGTATGCTGGCGCAGGCATCTTCGGAAAATGCGATGTGACTATACCTGCTCATATCCTAAAAGAATAGCTAATGGCATGGCAAAATGTTCCCGACGTGAAGTTAAAAAAAATCAGATTATGAAATGACATGTACGGTTTAATCCCAGTTTGAAGGAAAAAGGTATAGACGCAGAATATTATCAGGGGTTATCTCTAGGTTGTGGGATCATTTTAGAAACCCTAATAAATGTTATTTTCAAAGGAATGAGTCACTGTGCCTTGTCCTATTTCAGAGCATTTACTTTAGGGGTTTGTGTACCCTGCTCCCCTCCTCCCCACCTCTGTCTCAGAGAATGCTGGGCCTTCCTTATGCTGAAGGCCAGTCTCACAGCTGGGACCCCTGAGTCCCTTCTTGCTCTCATTTGAGGGATTTTGTTTGATTGCTCACCATACCTGTCTCCTGTCTTCAGCCTCGTCTTCATTACTACACAAGTATTCTCAGACTTTAAAAACTAAAACACTTCGAGAACAATTGCACTCTCTCTGTTCTGGAAAGAACCAACCGAACTGGCCTTCCCTATTTTCTCACTGCCAGTTCTTTTCTCAATTCTCCAAAATATGCCTCACCGCTCAATTTAAACTGTCCCGGAAAAGGTCACCAGTAGGTGCCTGAGGGACAAATCCGGTGGAATGAGAAGCTCCAAAGGGCGGGGACTGCAGGTGAGCTCTGTTCTATGAACAGGTTTCTGGGGACTTCATAATGGTTGAACATTTTTCAATTGATTCCAGCATTTAAAATTTGGGGAAACCCACATAAAAATGCGGAATTTCAGCCTTTCTTTCAAAACCGGAAGATCCAGCAATATCGGCCCCGCCTCCTTGCGCGGCAGTGGTCTCTTGCGTCGCGTGGTGGGTACCTATGAGGGAGGACACGGGCTCTCCAGGGCCCCTCGGCCTCCACCTGGCCTTCCACCCATTACCTTCCGCCTGCAGGTATTTGCGATTGGGATGCTTACTTGGAAATGTCTATGTCACTGAAGTTGAGAGTAAAGTTGGATCTTAGTTTGAGTTCCTCCAAAAGCAGACTCTCAGACTAGGATTTGGGCGCAGGCAGTGTATTTAAAAGGTGATTTTAAAAATCCAGGTAAGGGAGGGGGCCGTTAGTCAGGAAAGGGGGAATGCCACCACGGGCGGGTTGATGAGCAGGAGGCCGGGCGGGCACCTGGAGCTCCTCCCCACTGGGGACGCGCTGAGAGACTAAGTTGAACAGGAGGCGAGGACGCTGGGTATTTACCCACCCGCCCCTGTCCCTCGCAGCGTCCCCTCCTGGGGGCGTTAACTGCGCGTCCCTTCAGGTGTCCCGTCCACATGCCCCAGGCTCCCGCAGCCAGAGGAGGCCCTGGGTCAGAGAGACGCAGCGTTTAGGGTGGGAAGCGGAGGGCAGGTGCGCAGTGGGCGGGGCGCTGGCAGCGGCTGCTGAAAGCTGATCTCGGCTCATTTCCCCCGCCTGGCGCCAAGGTAGCACCTCGTCCGTGTCAATGGTCCTCCTGGTGTCCTCACCCTCCTCCTGATGACCTCCGTGGGAAATAAGACGAATTTAAATGGGTAATTGCATAACCCCAATTTATTAATTCTGCGTGTGTGTGTGTGTGTGTGTGTGTGTGTGTGTGTGTGTGTGTGTTGGGGCGGGGGCATTTCCTGCAAGCTTCTGTTCTCTGCCTGTAGGCAGCTCAGGTTTGGGAGTGCTCCCCTTGTCCCCTCCCTGCTTCCGGCCATGGAGCCTTAGATGGAACAGCCAGGAAAATCTATTTTTGCTCTGCACGCCTCTGGGTGTTCTCCTGTGCAGCCCTGGCCCGAGTCCAGGTTACTATGGAGCCGGTCCCCAGCAGTATGTGGCCTCAGGGACGAGCCATGAGTGAAGAAGTCAAGTTTAATGAAAGGTGACACTCCACTGTGGCTGGCGAGGTTCTGAAGGGGCAGCACAGGTGCCCGGTGATGTCGGACACCCCCCCCCCCCGTTCCCCTGCCCCCACAGCTTATATGTGATCAGTTTCCCCAGGCAGTCTTGCAGGACACCTTTCTTTCTCTCTTGCAAAAGGGATACCACATGTTGAGGAATAGACAGCCGGGCAGTGGGGACCCCGGGGCAGCAAACGCAGAGTGGTCGCTGGGGTTCATGATCAAAGTGGGAGCCTTGACTCCCACGCGACCCTTCCTGAGTCGCTCGGGCGGTCATCTCTGAAAGGCCAGATGGGGACGGTTTCTTGGGGACAGACGTGACTCTCATGGGTGTCAATGAGTATTTTGCCCAGTGACCTCCTTGCCGCAGGCGTGGGCGTGCAGTGGAGGGGGGTCGGTTCCTGCGGCCCCCTCCCCCACACCGCGGGGCGAGCCCTCGTTTCTGCAGCTTTGGACTTTCATCCAGAGCAGAGCCGGGCCCCGGGGGAACTGGCTCATGACACCTACACTCTCACAAACCGCCTGAGACCAACGGAATTGTTTGTGGTGAAACTGTAATTGCCAAGAGGATTAAGAAGAGGGCTGCTTGCTTGGCAAATAAAATTAAAAGAAAGAAAGCGAGACACCTTGATGAGCATATGGAACCCAGGCAAAAAGAAGCCGCTGGGGTGACTGTCCAAACTGCTGGGCCCTGGGGACAGAGCCCAGGCCCCCTCCACTTCCTCTCCACCCCCATGCGCCCCCCACCCCACACCCTTCAGTAAGGCTCCCAGCACGACTCCCAGGGGAAGCCTCTCCTTCAGGGGGACATGCTTTTCCAAGTCACCTTGGTTCCATAATCCATGAACCTACACGCCTCCCTCTGCCTATCTGGGAAACACTTATTTCCTGGAAAAATAAGTAGGACACAGAGAAAACTATTCGATACTTTTAGCTGGGGTGGAGAAGCCAGCCAGCTTCTCCACCCGCTGCCAAGCTGACATGACGTGACTACTCCGAGGAGTCACTGGAAAGTGGGAAAAGCCATGCTCTAGGTTTGGGTGGTGGCCTCGTCACGTGCTGGCCTGGAGCTTTGGGAGAGGCCCGGGTGCTCCTTGGGAGCCACAGCGGGGGTTAGGTCACCTGCCCTGCCTCACCTGGAGGCTCCAGCGAGGTAACGCCCTCCAGAGTCAGACAGGCCCTGAAGGAGGCGGATTTTCCAGGAAGTTCGCAAAAGAAATCATGGTTGTGCCAGGCCCTAGCGGGACTGAAACTGGACCACAGCAGCTCCAGGGACCTCAGCACACGGATTCGCAGGTCTTCACAGTACTTCAACAATGCTAATAATGCTAACGCGAACACTGCTAATAACGTTTAGCCGGTATGGACTGTGCGCTGATCACGTGCTCAGGCCTGGACACACGCCACCCCATTCATTTGCCGGCTCCTCACTGCCGCCACGGGAGGCCGCTTCGCCTTCGTTTGAGGCCCCTGCCACCTGATGGTGCCCCGGAATTCCAGCTTAGACAGACCTGTGGCGGGCCGCTGCCCCTGCTCTGCTCGGGGCTCTGACCCACCTGCGCTCTGAAAGCCGCAGTGCAGTGGGCAGCTGACGGCTGGATCGTTTCCCAGCTCAAATTTCTGAGAGCAGCAGCACCCACCTCTGCGAGTGCCATTTTACAGACAGGTGAGGGCCCTGAAACTCAACGAGCGTTTGTTTCAAGGCGAGTCAGCCGTTTTTTTACTGACTAACAATAAGATTTCTTTCGGTGCTTGGGGTGGAGGGTGACTTTCCACGGTACCAAACCTGGCCATTAAAAGTTGGTGCCTTGAGCAAGTCGCCTCTCTGTGACGATCTCCTCAGCCCTGCAGGGAAACCTGGTGATCTCAGGGTGAACCTGGCCACCTCTCCATTTCATGTGTCCCTCTCTTCTTTATCCCAAAGCTGGGCTTGGCAGAAGGAAACTCCCCTGGGTCACTGGGCCAGGTGCCAGGCTCCCTGAAGCTCTGCAGGAAATGGGGGGGGGGGGCGGGGGGATAAAGGGGAGCAGGCAAGAGCGGCCACAGTCAGCTTCCTACAACAAACCCATGTGGCCACTTCCCTGCTTAGAAGCCATCGGTGACTCAGAGCGGCACTCAGGCTTCTCGCCCTGGTCTACGAGGCCCTGTGGGATCCGCCCGCCTCTCTCACTTAAACCCTCTCATGCGTGCTCTCCTTTCTGCCCTGTGCTCTCGTCACCGGTCAGCCCCTCACGGAGCGCTTTGTGCCTGCCGAGCCCCCTTTCTGAAGCTTGCCACCTCCCACGCTTGGCCTGCCTCTGTCCTCCTCCATCCTCCTCAGTTGGAGAATACATTTAACCACTCAGCCTCCTGTTGCTTGTGAACTTTTCAGTGTTACAAACAACAGCATGATAAACCTCCGAATGCGTGCAACTTCACCTCATTGTCAGGTGCTCTCCTTGGCATTCAGCCTCAGAAGCGGAGTTGCTAGGGGAGAAGGGGGTTCTTGTATTAAATTTTGATACGATGGTGATAAAATGCCCCGCACAAAATTGTCATCGCTCAGAGGTCCTACCAATTATTTTTCCTTTACTCATCCTCCCACAAAGAGCAGCAGCAGCCCCGGGCGAGGACCAGTGTACAGCTGTGTCTCCGAAGCCCTACCCCCTGCCACACATGCCCTTGGAGGGGACCCTGGAGGCCTGTTTCTGGGCTGGCCTCATCCCTCCCCGTTAAGGGGTTTGTAGGGCTGTCTGGCCACCGGCTGTCTGCCCCCACTTCCTTCCTCCTCCATCCTTCATTAACTGTCTCTCTAGGCTTCCTTTGTCCTCACCTTTGTGAAAGCCGGCAGGAAAAGGCTACCTTTTCAGGCAGATGGAGAGCATACTCCACCAGTTTCCAGAACGGAGGCAGGCTTTTCCGTATTTTCGTATTCTGTACGGCAGTGTTTCAAACTTGCACGATCTCGAGAATCCTGCTGAGCACTTACTTGTTAAAAATGCACATCCCTCCCCTCCAGAGACTCCGAGGAGCTGGGAGGTGACGGGGCTCAAGAGTTTGTGATTTTTCACAGTGTCCCAGGTAACGCTAGTGATCAGGCAGGTTTAGAAACGGATTCCCTAGGTCATGTTTATGGCAAACTAGAATATATTCACATTGCCATCTCGTCTCGCATTTCTTAAACACTCGCCTGAGCTTCCTGAATGGCAGGCATCGAGTTTGGTGCCCTGCTCACGTCACTCCGTCTCACCCTGACAGGAGCCGTGGCGTCCCTGAGCGTCCTTATCCCTAAGTTACTGCGGAGGACGCCAGGGCTCCGAGGAGTTAGCTGGCTTGACCAGGTCACCCGGCTGGGAAGTGGTGGAGCCTGGATTCGAACGCGGGGCTTCCGGTTCCAAATCCTGGGGCTTCTCTGGAGTCGCCACACGGACTCCTGTCTTGGCGCCAGGAAGCCTTGCTACTCAAAGCGTCTGGCAAAGCCACTTCACCAGCACCTCCTGGGAGCTTGTCAGAAATGCAGAATCCTGAGCACACCCCGGAGCTTTTGAATCTCAATCTGCATTTTAACAAAATCACCGGGTGATTCTTCTCACCCCCACTTCGGTTTTATTGAGCTATAATCGACACATAACGTTGTATAAGTTGAAAGTGCACAATGTGATCCTTCGCCATACGAAATGTTCACCGCAGTGAGGTTAGTGAACACGTCTTTCGCCTCACATAATTGCCGTTTTGTTATCGTTGTTTCGGTGAAAATATGAAAGCTCTGCTCTCATAGCAATTCTAAAGGCTATAATACAGTCCTGTTAACTACGGTCGCCACGCGGTAGATGAGATTCCCGGGACCCATTCGCCTTATGACGGGAAGTTTGTACTGGCCGACATTGCCCATTTCCCCCACTGCACGGCCTCTGGCAACTACCACTCCACTACCTGGTCCTATGCATTCGCCTTTTTATTAGATTTCACATGTAACTGAGAACGTTCAGGATTTGTCTTTCTGTATCTGACTTATTTCATTTAGCATAATGCCCTCGAGGTCTGTTCCCATTGTCACAAATGGCACAATCGCCTTCTTTTTCATGGCTGAGTAATATTCCATTATGTATATGTACCACTATTGCTTTATCCATTCATCCATCAATGGGCGCTTAGGTTGTTTCCCTGTATTCGCTATTGCGAACAATGCTGCAATGAACGTGGGGGTGCAGAGATTTCATTTCCTTTGGCATTCATACCCAGAAGTGGAGCCCCAGGTGGATTCTTAATCACATTAAAGTTCAAGAAGTGTTCAGGATGCTGTGGTTTGAGTAGCGGTCACATGAGACAGAGAGAAGGAAAGGGAGGAAGGAAGGGGCGGGGAGCGAGACGTGCATACGCGAGGTCTGTAAACCTCCGAAAGGTCCAGTCACTGAAAGGCGTTATGCCCCTCCTCAGATGTCATCACGTCCACATTCAGTTTTACTCTGACGGAAAACTGTTCCCCACTTAAGATTCTCTGACCCTTTTAACTATCGAAAGTGTTTTTTGGGCGGACTGCTTATCTTCCACCCAAAACAAGTCGGCCAGCTGACTGTGCCAAGGGAAGCACTTCCAGGGAATAGGTGAGCAGATCATTCATGTTGGGGCACAGGGAAGCAAAGGTTTCTTTTCCAGTGAGGTGGCTGGACCTCTGGAATGAGAAGTCCCCAAAGGGACATTTTTCTGCACTTTTTAAACCAAAGTTTTAATTTATTATGCCTTTTTTTGTAGTGCCTGGAGCATATGAGAGTTTATTCAGTGTCACGTAATCTTTCCATCTCTTCTAACTTTTGGGCCTTTCTCTAAAACAAACTCAAAAGCTGGCAAACAAATTAGATTACTGTAGGAAAAAAAAAAAAAAAATGTAAGGGTTGGAATTAAATGAGTCAATAGCATCACCTGCTGGTAACATTTGGGTACTGCATGTCCTTTTTTTCCCTCTTCAATTCAGTAAAATTACAAAATACGCCTGGAGATTGCTGGTGACATAAAGAAGAATAAAGATATCCCCGCCACACTGTAACAAAGAGAAACAAAAAAGATCATAAGAAAGTGAGAAAGAGGTGCTATCTTCCAGGAAATAAGTTAACACCTGGTATCTCCAAAAACAACATTTAAAGAGAGTCTGACATGAGCAGTGAAGATGAACCAGATTGAGGAGGATGCTGAGAGCAGGTGCATATTTCAGTGAATGATAATGAAATTACTAACTATCAAAGCCTGTGGGCCGCGGAAGGGAAATTCACATCCTGAAAAGCTTACAATTGAAAGGAAGAAGAGTTAAAAGTTAATGATCTAAGCGCCCGAGCTTTAAAAGTTACAAAAAAGGATGGAACAAAGAAAGTGGAATAAGGAAATAATAAAGCGAAGGGCAGAAATGATTGAAACAGAAAGTAAACATATGATAGGAAGGAGTTAAGAAAGCCCAAGAAGTCAGTCTCTCTCTCTCTCTCTCTTTGAACAACTGATAAGCCTCCGGCAATATCGATCAAGAAAGAAAGAGAAAAGGTGCAAATACGAATAAAAGAAGAGGCAGGACTACAATGCTACCCAGATAAAGCAGCTCGAAGTCCACGCTCACGCTTTGCTCTCTGCAGGCCCCTAGCAGACCAGGGCCGGCGGCCTGTCACCAACCTGGTGCCTTTCCTTAGTCCTCTGGATTCTGCAGGCCTGGCTCCTGAGGAGATGATTGACATTCCACTTTGATCTCGCTCTTTTACATTTTCCCGTCATGGACCTCATTGATTTTCATACAGTGAACCAACGTTTTCTCCTTTCGATAGATTATGATAAAAGCCGGCATTTACTAAAAGCTGATTATGTGCCAAGTACTGTGCAATACAATTCCCAAAATGAGTTCCCGATATTATTGTCATTGTCGTCCCCACTTTACGGGTAGGGAAACTGGGGCTTGGGGCCTAGAGTGCCAGGCCTCCAGTCGCACCATCAGAAGGAGGTAGTGACTGGAAGTGGGCCAAGCAGTGTGGGTTTGGAGCCTCTCCCAGTCACAGAGCAAGCTGACCGCAGAGCTAGGACAGACTCTAGACCTTTTGACAAAAAGTCCCTCTGATGCCAATACTGTGGCCTGTGCCAAAAAGGCAACTCTATATGCTGTTTATTTTTTCTCTTCTTTTCCAAATTGAGTGGGATGGGCTTTGTGACTCGTGATGAATCTACAGATGCAACATGGACTTGGATATAGGCCCTGACGTGACCTTGACTACCTGTGGGTGCCAAGTGGCCTATAACTCAGGTCTCCCTCTCCTGCCTGTCTAGGGAATGCCTTTTGAATCAGGTTTTATCCACTGTTACTGGGCCATTATGTGTTACTTTTTGGGGCTTCAGGTAAATACCTGCTGCACCTTATGGAGAACTGTGGTTCTGCAAATGCCATTTTGTGGGAATGAGCTGCTAACCAAAGCACCTGGGTTCAATGTGTGACTTTTTTTAAGCGCCATGATTCCCACGTCACATTAAATTAGGATCCATCAGCTATGGTCCTCATGCCAAATTCGGTCTGTTGCTTGTTTTTCCATGGTCAGTCAGTTAAAAAAAAATAATTTTCCCATTTTTAAATGGTTGAGGAGGAAAGCAAATGGAGAGTATTATTTTGTGACATGTGACAAGTATGTGAAATGGAAATTTCAGTGTCCATGAGGGAAGTTTCATCAGCTCACAGCCTCCCTCATTCGACTCCAGTCTGCGGCAGCATCTAGTCAACGGCCACACTGAGCAGTCGAGACACAGACCACACACACAGCCTGTGAGCCTGAAATATTTACCGTTACTGTTTACAGGAAAAGTTTGCTAACCTCTGCATTAAATTATCGTTATAGAATTTATCGTTATAGATTTAGAGACTTCTAGGAAGGAAAACAAGCAAAAGAAAATGTTATTTTCGAAGTAAATCCTCTCTTTTTTCCTAGCAGAGGGAAAACCAATCGTTGTGAGACCCTCTACAACACACAGGCGGCTACTGGGGTTTGATCCCGGAGCTGCTCTGCCCTCAGGCATTTGGGGCCGAGGTCCTGCTTCCAGCCAGGATTTCTGGTTCCACCCGGGGTGCGTGACTGTCCTGTTACACAGTTTAAGGTATTGATATTGTACAGGAGGAAAAATTAACTTTTTCCTCTTAGGTTCTCCACTGGGGTCCCATAAATTAGACTAAGGACAGATTCACAAGATAAAAACAGTTTATTAACACGCGCCTCACATATATATACAGGAGCACTCGGTGACAGGTAACTCAAAGGGATGGTTAGAACTTGGGCCCATGGAACATCTTAAGAGAGAATAATTTTGTAGAGAGACGACATGAAGAAGGGACAGGGCGGTGTGTTATGCAGATTCCTCTGGCCCTGTCTCCAGGTTGACAAGGGTCTAGAGTCGTCTCCTGTCTTTTCTGGTAGAGAGGGGAGGGGAACACCTTTATAAACTTATGTCCTGCATTTAGGCAAATAGGGGGAGGACAGAGAGCATTCCTTGCATCTGCTTCCTTCCAATTATCTTCAACTCAAGATAATCCTTATGCCAAAGTGATGGATTTTAGGGTGGCATATTCTGCTACCCTTCACTCTAAAGATGAAGTTGGCATGCTATGAGCTGGGAAGATGCTTAGGGCATTCAGTCATGCAAGCAACAAGCTCTCCCAACAAGGTCCCTGAGAGAGACCTGCACACAAGAAAAAAGCCTCAAACATGGGAGCAAAGTGACACTCCATAACTAGGTAAAATTTAAGAGACCCCAAATCTCCACAACTATCTTGAAAAAGAACAAAGTTAAAAGACTCACATTTTCTGATTTCGAAGCCCATTACAAAGCTACAGTAATTAAGACAATGTGGTTTTGGCATAAGGATAGGCATACAGATCAATGGAATGGGATTAAGAATCTAGAAATAAACTCTCAGTTATGGCCAATTGATTTTTGAAAAGGGTGCCAAGACCATCCCATGAGGGAGAGAGTCATCTTTTCAACAAATGGTGCTGGGACAACTGGATATCCACGAGCACAAGAATAAATTTAGATTTCTAATTTACACCAAAACACAGAAGTTAACTAAAAATGGACCAAAGACTTCAACGTAAGAGCCAAAACTATACAGTCCCAGAGGAAAATATACAAATGGGAGAATGACTGCTAATGGATATGAGATTTCTTTTGCAGGCAATGAAAATGTTCTAGAATTGATTGTGGTGACGGTTGTACAACTTTGTAATTATGCTAAAAACTCAGAGGACTCTGTACTTTACATGGTTGAATTTTATGGTATGTAAATTCTATCACAATAGAACTTTAAAAAGACAACAGGGCAGGGGCCGGGATGAACGTGGGTCTGAAGGGCCGGGATCAGCCTGGTACTTTTCTGTGTGAGGCGTGGTGGCTGGGGGAGCGGGAGAAGCTTCTGTAGGGTAGGAATCTGAGGATGCGGATCTTGCCAAGGCCAATGTCTCTGCCGGGCATTCTGCCCGTTTTTCTTCTCCTGGAACCAAATTTTCTCTTCCCCGACTCCAGGGCAGATAGCATGGAAGGTAGAAGGGGGAAGGAGATGACTTGCTAGAAATGATTATGTCCAAACAATCTTATGACAAAAATCTTAGCCATTTCCCATTTCAGGAATGCATAGGCTCCATAGGCCTTTGAAATTGAGAATGCGTCACAGTTATGTCATATGATAATTAGGCTGCAATTTCGCAAAGGGTGAGTGGAGGTCAGAGGAAGAGAGATTGAGCCATTTGTTCCGCAAATATGTATTGAGCACCTACTGTGTTCCAGAGCCTGTTGTAAGTGCTGGAGGTGAGACATATAGAGGTATTCTCAGCTGGGTTCCCCAGAGGCTGTGATAAGAGTGTAAGTGCAGATTGTTGGCTTGGGAGGTGATCTCAGAAAGCTCTGAGAAGTAAGGGGAAATGAGACAGGAGAGGGAAGGAAGACATTAAAGGATGCTTTGTGGATGTTACGATTATGGGCAACTACGTCCCATTTTACTGGGGAATTCTGGGAGCCAAGTATATATTCTGGGAGCCAAGTTTTCCCATCTGAGGGTGAGGGGGCTGGGATACTTATATACCAACTCCCACCAGTCCTTGGCGGAGGGCTGCCCGAGAGGGGGTGGGGGTAGGTGTTAATGCCCTAGTACTTCCATCCTGCCCCGTGTGGACATGGTGTGCTCCTGTGGCCAGAGAAAACCCTTGAGTGAAGGTCACCAGCGCTTGCAGTTGAGCACCCAGTGAACACGCTGAGAGCCAGGGGGAGGGGAGGCGTGGGCGAGGCACAGGCTGCATCTCCTGCAAGCGTCTCTTGCATACCTTACATGTTAGGCCGCGGTGGGGGGAATGAAAGGTAAACCAGCAAAAAAATGATAATGAACAAATTTGGGGGAACAAAATATAGGGTGCTTTCTTAGCAATGGATGGTGGGGGCCTTATTTAGTTAAAATGGGAAGTCAAGAATGCCTTCCTTGAGGTCTGAGCTAAAATCGAGTGACAGGAAGGGGGATGGAGAGCGGGCAAAGCATCCCGGGCAAAGCGAACATAGAGCGCGAAGTCACTAAGGTCCGAGGTCAGCGTGTCTGGAAGTGCAGTGGGGAGACACAGGGTTCGGGGACGCAGGCGGTAAAGAAAAGGAAGGGTCAAAGATGATCGTTTCAGGTTCGAGCTATTACGCGGATGATGGTGCCTCGTCTAAGCAGATGAGGCATGCAGGGACAAGACACCGGCAGTGAAGGATGGAGTCAATATTTCTAATTCATTTGTGTTCATTTTGAGATGCCTATTATACATCCAAACGGATGCCAGCAGGCTATTCAGCTGAAGGGGATATAAAATCAAGAGAAGTTTTCTTCTTTTTGAAAGAAATATTAGAGGATATTTCTATCTGATGAAAAGGATCCAGTAGAGAGGAAAAAATTAATGATTCAGAAAAAAGAGGGTAATTACAGTGGTAATTTATGGAGAAGAGGGACTGGTACCCAAGGCGCAGATGGAGGTCTTGTTTTCAATGGGAGCGAGTATACTTCATCTGTTACAAACAGGAAAGAAGACAGAGTATGCACCAATTCCTTAGATGGGAAGATTTGGGAAACATGAAGGAGCTTCAAATAAATCAATGATGGATGAGGCGAAGCTTTGAGCTGTGCAGGGTGGAGGACGGGGTAGAAAGGGAGAAAACCATTGTTTTCCTCCAGCCACTGTCGGCTGCTCTGTGCAAATACGGAGTCAGTGATTGAGTTTCACAAGGGTTGGGGTTTTGACAGATGCTTACACAGGAAAGGGAGAAGATCAAAGGAGATGAGGGTATCGCAAGGACATAATTATGATGGTAAGCCGGGGAATCAATGCTGCGTCGTGGAGTCTGAGAGTTACACGGGCTGATACACAACGAGCACTCAGAGCCCAAGGGTACACGTGCTGGAAAGAGGTAAGCCATTTTTACCTTTATTGCAAGGGAAGCGAGAAAATGAGGACAGTGCTTGGTAACAACGTGGAAAGGGTCAAAGGATCTGTTGTTAGAGACAGCAAATTTTCTGAGCACTCGCAGGACCTCTTGGGGGGAATTCCTGGTCAAGCGCCCATCCTGTGATACTGACAATGACTCACGTGGACTCAAATCCTTCAAGTACCATTTTCAGGTTACTGTTGGGCTCTCCTCAGGCCTCCCCTACCTGTGAAGGTGAGATCTGCCAGCGGCTCTTTAAGCGAGCACATTTTCACGACTGGGCCTCCAAGTGAGTCCTGTTCTGAATTCTTTGGGCCTTAATAGGGTGGCGTCCTGTGCAGCCATACCCCGATTTACTGCGCTTTGTTGTATGGTGCTTCACAGATTTTTTTTTTTTTTTTAATTGAAGGCAAGGCCCTCCACCAGTGAAAAGATGACGGCTCGCTTTATTGTGGTACTCACGCCGTGGTGATCTGGAGCCGAACCCGCAGCATTTCCGAGGCACACCGGTGTTGTGGACATGAGGAAGTCGAGGGAGCCAGTCATTACATTTTCCAAACAGAAATTGATGTTCACGTGACCTTCTAAGTGCATGTGCTTCCAGTAGCCAAAAAGGCACACGAAGCTGTACATCGAGAGCACTATATATTTAGCATGTTTGTTGTGTATTTGGGGTGTGTGTGTGTGTGTGTGTGTGTGTGTGTGTAAATCCAGATTGTGTCCCTCAATACATGACAATTTAGGAGGAGCTTTGTTTTCTAGCTTAATCACCTAGTCTTTGGAGGCTATAAACAGATACCTCTGTTTACATTTGAATTAAATTCCTTCTAATAACACAGTAGTAGATTGTAGGTTAGGTGGCTTTTATATACCCCCGGGCAAGACTCTTCGAGCATTTTTTTTTTATCTCATGCGAAAGCACATTGCAATAATTTTTATGGATTTCAATAATAGAAGACTGGCTAGATCAATTTCTGCGTATAGGGATGACAAAATTAAATCTGTCAACTGGTACTATAATGATGCAACAACTTAAAACTCCGTAATTCACTACGAACTGTTGGGAGCTAGCTAATTTTTAAACTGGCCACAAGAGGGTGCTATAGGACTACATACTTGCCCTAATCATCCTCTCTCTGCTACCCCTTTCAATCCTTTACTTATTAGTTATCTACCATTTCTTGGGTACCCTACCTTGTTTCATTTCAACCGCCTTGGTGTACCAACTAGTTGCTAGTGGTTCCCGTAGTCCAATCTGAACATTAGGCTAAGGTTTCCTGAGTTTTTAACAAATAGATGGCAATAACGCACTCAGAGTGGACTTTTGTGACCAGTGAGTAAATGGGCCTTTTCCCTGCTTCAAGGTATTAATTACACCTCTCTCCAAATCCTTGGTGATATCTCCCCCACAGAATTTGCCATGGTTGACATTGACTAAAGCCTGATTCTCTCTGCTCTCTACACCGTATGTTGTTTCTAGCCCAGTGGATCGAGAAGGTGGGGCCTGTGGTCCTGGTTAGAATGAGTGGACATATGGAGGCAAACCTGGGGTATTGCAGCCAGCCTTCTGGACCCTTCTGTAGGCCCAGAAGCCCTTCAAAACCCTGCAGGCTAGAGCGCAGGGCTGCAGCTGAAGCCATTTAGAGACTCAGATCACTTAGATTTCCTATAGATTTTTGGCTTTGAACTTGAGTCCCCTTTTATACCTTGAACGAATGGTGCCTATCTCTACATAATTGCTTTTTGCATGAAGAAAAGTGTGGATGTTGTTCGCCAGTTTGAGATCAAGGCACCGCCACGATTCAGATCACGCCCGCAATTCACTGGGAGAACAGCTACAGACCGTGGCAGACCTACTGCTTGTTCTTCCTGCCGGTTCAAGGCCAGACCGATGAGCTGACAGGTGAGCCACCTGACCCACTGGCACCCGCACAGCCAATGCTGAGTTAAATTGCCGTTTAACTTTTCCATATAGGTCAAAGAATCCCCGCAGGCCACATGTCACCTAACACAATACGGCCCGGATTAGGACCAGCTGGACAGTTGGGCCTGCCCTCCTCGACCAGCACTGATTCCTCTCCGGTGCCCCAGGAGAGACGTACAGCTATTCCTCCAATTTCTGACCTTACTTTTCCCAAGCTTCCATTATCCAGATAAAAAGGGAGTTAAATGTCTGCATAGCCTCACGAAAGCTGCCACGCAGAGGGCCCCTGGCATGGTTTTGCTCCTGCTTAATTCTAGCTGATTTATTTGGCCCCTGGGCCCCAGACAAGCACAAGGTCACCTGGCTGTCAACCTAAGTAAGGGCAGCTGGTTGCAGCCCACAGGAAGTGAGGATTCCCTTGGTTTTAGTTACAACAAAGCCACGCTCCCGCGCTTCCTTCCCCATGGACTTCTGGTTTGGCATGGGGAATACACACAGGCTCGAGGGAGCAGGTCTGTGTGGACCATCTAATGAGGCTGATTTTTTCCCTCAGCTTAACTACCCATTTTCTTAGCTGGAGCTCAGCTGGTGACAGGTGGCAGACGAAGTCTGGTACCATTCTGTACTCATTATTTTGGTAAAGCTGCTCTCATGATTGAGACTAGAACTGTTCCTTCTGCATGATCAGAGCTGCCCGTTTCTAAGGTGGTTGATGGCAGCCATTACTCGAGTTCCTCCTAAGCAGATAGAACAGGCTGCCTCCCAGGCTTTCCTGCCTCAGGGGCCAAGGTGATGAGCAGAGTACATCCCTGTTAATGCTGCTTTGCAACAGGCCGTTCCTCAACCGAACATCAATTCCCTAATGGCTTTGCCAAGACTTCTGTCAAGCTCTGAACATCAGGGACAAGTCACTTTGTCGACTCCCTATTTTACAATTTGTGCCCTGAAAGTACAGGTTACTAAACAACACATCTACATCTTCCCACCTGGGAGGCACAAGGAGAACCCAGTTTGGCTAGTTACTTTTGCTGCACGTTTAAGTCTGTTTCCCCTCCTCACTTATACAATGCCACCTAGTCACTTGTGCCCCTGAAGCCGACAAAAGCAGCTAGCCCTGCTTCCATGCTCTTAAGTACCTGAGGCTCCCAGTCAGCTTTCCCACGCCAGGGTGGTATCCCCCAACTTTATCCTTGGACTAGTTTCAGTAAAACTGCAGAAATACGTAGATATTCTTAAGTACGTCCTTTATTTCCATTGCATTGTTCAAAGACAAGAAAGAAGGGTACATGACCTGTTCTTGCTGTAAGGATGGGGTCTGCCCTACAGGTGACAAGTCCAGCCATGTGTCTGGGGTGGACAGGCTGTAGGATCAGGAGGCGCTCTTCATAAAAACCAGCTTTGCTCAAAGCTTTAGATCCCATCCCATGGGAGTGGCCTGACACATGAAGCGATGACCAAGCACTCAGCTACGGGTGCCAAAGTGAGGGGCCTTTTCCTTCCCATTTTTGAGGCTTCCCTTGTCTATCTTCTTTGTTCAACCCTTACCTTGGACAGTTCTTTGCTGGGCATTAGCTTGGCCCTCAGTAGATAAAGAGGCAACACTTTACACATTAATGTAAGTCTCTGCTTTGTCATTTTCATAAACTATTTCCACAGCACCTCTCAACCAGAGGTGGAATCGTTACAAAATGTTACAGGTAGAAAAACGAGGATTTCTCGGTAAGTTGGAGAATTCTCCCAAACTTCTTGATCTGCTTAGTCAAATTAATGCTTTTCCAGAAACGAGCTTACCAAATTTGACACTCTATTCTGGTATAGTCACTTAAGTCTGTCTGTCTTTCTTGATTAGAGGTAGGATGGGGTAAGAAAGTAACAAAACCTATTACTTAAGTGTCTTTAGGAGGTAAATCTGTGGGGGCTGAGTCCGTTTTCCCAAAAGCAGTATTATCAAAACAGGGGCCCGGGCTCAGCTGGTACAGACTGCGCTGATGCAAAGCGAGACGCTTTCACACTGTCATCCTGCCGCTGCGGCAGCTAAAAAGCATGCACTCGTGGATGCATTTCTTCTTCTCGGCTAAATGGCTTTAACAACACATCTTGATTACTGCTCCATAAAAAGCATGAGTTTGGAACTCAAGAAGATGCGCTGCAGAAATCTCAGACCCAAGAACTGCAAATCCTCTTCCTCACTCAACATCCAACCGCGACGCATCACCATCGCGGCTCTCACTTCCTTCGGTGAAACACACACCGAAACCAGGATGTAGAGGAAGAACATGGCTTTTCTGGCTGGAAGCCCTGGGCTGGCATCCCAAATGCCACTTCCTAGCACTCAAGGGAAGTTAACCTGAATCTCAGTCTCTTCCAGCTGTAAGGTGGTATTGTCACCCACACTTGCAGTGTCTGTGACTAAATTTATTTATGTTGAAAGTCTATTACATTATCTGGCACTTAGGGATAGACTTATTTTGGCAGCCCAGTGACATAACCAATAAAGACACAAAAAATAATTCTATGTGCTAATACTTAAGTTTAAATTATACTTCACATTATTTTTTAAAATTTAACACTGTGACAGATTCTTGGCTCTAGCTGAGTTTATACGCGTTTCTATTCTTATTTTTAAGAGTAAATGAAGAACACGAGCTACATTTAACAAAGGTTCTCTTCTAGCTTTGGGTTTAACAGCAGCTGAATCTAATTAGAATACTTTCAGAATGAGAATTCCAATTATGAAAGACAAAATGTATGGGTATCTTATTTGCTTAAATTTGGGAGCCTAATGGCTCACAAAAGAATTCATATTTTTATTGTTAAGCTGCAACATACATGGTTTAATACAACAAAAAACATTTAATCAAGTGAAAAGTAATAAACTGAACAATAAACAAACACTCAAAACAAAATATTTTCCATTGGAAACATGTTAAGATGAATACGGGGTTTCGTTACCATCTTACTGCAATTTTTTTATGTGTTACTAGCCTACATACCCCATGTTTTCTGTAGTCATGCAGATGTAAATGGAAATCTGAATGATTAAATAAATGAAAAGTCCGTTTACTGCAGAGAATCATTTCACAAGGCAGCCAAACTGGATTTAGAGAACAAAATTATTCAAGAAATTCTCCACGTATCTAGGTTCATTTTAGAATCCATGAACCTTAAGCTGTTCCTCCTTGACAATGCCAACCTGCAAAATAAAACTTAATTTAGCAGAACCACTCTAATACATAAATTCACCCTTCAGAAAACAAGGAGTCCCTGGTCATTAAAAAGTCACTGTTAAAAACTAATAGCAACGCTATTATTGTGGCATTAACTGTTAATAACAATTTAACACACATTTTAATACCTGACACACCAAAATGCACTCTGTGCAGATACAAGGCATGATCACTCGGGTCAAATGACAGAATAAACCCAACAAAGGCCCTACTGTCTTCGAAAAAAATACCAACACTGTATTTCAATCAGTTAATTTACTTCATTCACATGCTCTTCTACTAAGTGGGAAATACTTCACGTTGCCCTTAAATATAGCTTTAGCAGCAAACTCCAGGTTGTACATAGAGCACCCAGTCACTTACCTCCAAGAGAAATTGGCAAATGTTTTTTCTTTGGTCACCTTGAAGCTGAATAACCTCTCCGTATTCAGGATGTTCAATCACAGTACCATTACAGGCAAATTTCTGGAGAAGTACATAAATAGTCAACATAACAGAGTCAAATACGATGAGGTTTTATTTTCACCAAAAGATGAAAATTAACTATTTCAGCAGGCTTGTTTATGTTTAAGAAACAGGCTGTCTCCTGTAATCCCTAACAGTTCCAAGTTAATTCGAAAATGAAATGGCAGGTCACATAAAGGAAATGATTTTACTTGGGACACCCAAGAACTAAATTATGTCACATTTTGTTTGTAAGTCATGCACACTTTATTTTAAGATGGGAGACCAGACAGAAATATCTGGGTGTTAATTAAGAGAATAAACACACCTTTCTGGAATCCAATCACTGTCACCCACGACGATATAGTCAAGAAAGGGTGTGAACCATAATCCAATTCAGATGTGTACATCGATAACCATATTTTAATTTCTCTTAACGCCTTTACCTTTTTGAAAGCTTTCACAAGTTTCTTTTTGTCATAATCATCTGCGATGCCCTGAACAGTGGTCAGTGTCTTCCTGCCGTTCCGTTGCTGGATTCTTATATGGATGTAATCCTCAGTCCCTGCCGGGAGTAAGTCGTCACCCTTAGTTGCATCAGCAAAGGGGTCTGCAGAGGGATACAAAAAAAATCACAAGCAGAAAATATCTTTTAGTCAGTAACTTCTAGATATAAGGTACACTGAATGGTCACAAAGAAGGTTCTAGTGCCTCTGCTTTTTTTGCAGGTCAGGATGGGGGTGATGGGGGTGGGGCATTAATAAAACCTCCAAGTACTCTCACCAAAAGAGAACTACTTGGCTAGATATGTCCATTGATATCTGAACAGACAATTTTTGTGATAGGCAGATAGATCATGTTACTGTTGAATATAGTCCTCTAATTAGAAGACATTTTAAAACCTTAATTTTATAGCCACTATAAAAATGTGCGTCATCTCGATTACCTTCTGATGACAACAAACATTCAAATACGTCCACTCCAATTATTTCACCGTAACGGTGCCATGCCATGCAAAAAGTTAAAAAAAAACCCATATATATACATATATGTACGTATATACAGGTGCGTATATATACACATATATATCAAGAGACGTAATTTTTACAAATTACTACGCAAGTAGAGAAAACTGGACCGCTGCCCGGTGACAGATCACAGGTCCGCATCCGCATCTTCTCCTAGACGCCCTCAAGAGCTGCTCAGAAACGGCGCCGGGCGCGAGTGGACGCCGCTCCCCAAGCCCGGGGCCCGGCGTCGCCCCTGCGAGCAGCGGGGCAGGTCGAGGGGCGGCGTAACGGGGTCGCGGAGATGTCACGGGCGGGAGGCGGGCGGCAGCCGGGTCAAGGACCGGGCAGGGGGCGGCACAGGGACCACGGTCGGGGCTCCGGGAGGAGGGGCCGGGGGCTGCCGGCCGTCTTCGGGGAGGGGGTCGCCAGGGGCCCAGTCGCCATTTTCTGGGAGCCGAGACAAAGCCCCACTCGGGGTCCCGCGAGGGCAGAGGGGGGCCCCCGGGGCGGTGGTCGGGGCGAGCGGTGCCGGCGAGGGCGGGCAGCGGCAGCCGCCGGCGAGCGGCGCGCGGGGGCAGGGAGGGGACGGCGGCGGCGACCCGGTCTTACCGAAAGATTGGAGGTTCTGGATAGTGGACATGCGATACTAGTGTGAGGCCGGTGAAGGGATAAAATTCCTGCGGGGCCCGCCCGGATCACCGTGTCAGGAGGCTGCAGTGGCGAGAAAACGGAAATAAATAAGGAGATGCTTCGCCCCGGGGCTGGGATTCGGCTGGAGCGACAGCGGCGGCGGAAGCCGGGAGGAGGCAGGAAGAGGCGAAGGAGGAGGCGGAGGAAGAGGCGGCGGCGACGACGGAGGCGAGGACGCGAGAGAAGAGGCGGCGCTGCGGCTTCTCCTACAAAATGGCCGATGGAGACTATTTAGCCGCGCCCGCTACTCCTCCCACGTGACCGCCCGCGCCGGGCATCCTGGGACTTGTAGTTTCCTGGAGCCCACACCGCTGGGAAAGCCTGGGGCCGGTGGGCTTTCGGGACCGCAATTCCCAGCAGGAAGTTTGCTGTCCAGTGCCGGCCGGCAGGACTGGGAACGGTCCAGGTGGGTGCGGGTCGCTCCGGGCAGATCCCGCAGGTCTGGGGCTGTCTTCCCCGTGGTCTCGCATGCTCTATTCTGACTCCCCTAATCTCTCCCTACAGTGGCAGCGCCGAGGGGTTGATGCTGGGAGATGATCTCCATCAGTCAACCTCGAGGCCCCGGGTAATGTAAGTAAAATCGGGGTGTAGGAGGTCAACAAGCCCCAGCTTTCGACTTCACTGTCACCTCTCAGCACCTCCTGCATCGAAATTCCAGGTTCCCCCGCACCGCGGTGCAGGAGCCGTGTTAGTCTCCACCAAGGTTCGAGGTGGTAGCCTACCTACCCCCCAAGTTGGGCCCCCTTCCGATTCCCTAGTGCGGCGGGTTTCAAACTCTGGCGTCTGTCTTGCGGAGAGCTTGATAAACACAGATTGACAGATTCGGAGTTTCTTTTTCTGGGGCGTGACCCGAGAATTTGCAAATCTAGTAAGCCCCCAGCTAATTCTGATGCTGTTGGTCTGGGACCACGCTTCAGAACCACTGCTCACCTTCATCTGGGGCCTGGCATCCATCCAGTGGGTGTCAGGTATGTGTCAACCGAATATACCAGAAAAACAACCTGTCGGCTTGGACACAGAACCTCGAACAGGACAGGTGCCAGATATAAATCGAAGGTGTGCTCAGTAAATAGGTCAATTGATGTAGAGTCGGGTACCAGAACTGTAATACCTTCCTATCAAGCTACACACAGGAAAATAAACCTGAGACTTTGGCTTACCTAGGCAGGCCCACTTGGTTGGCTTTCTGGAAGCAAAGAGATAGACTAAAATTTAGGGGTTCTTAACCATTTTTTTTTTCGTGCCATGGCAGTCTTGCGAAGCCTATGGACCCCTTCTAAGAATATGCTTTAAGTGCATGAAATAAAACATTTAGGGTTACAAAGGAAATTATATTGAATTGAAATTGTATTGAAATGAGAAGCAACACATTAGTAGCATAGTATTGTTTCTTTACTAATGCATTAACAAGGTCTAGTAGCGAGTCTAACTATTAAAATTTCAAAGGTGCTAGCTGAAAGATATTTTGAGATGTCTGAAACATCAGAAATGTAATATGAAAATTCTGTGATATCTATTGGTGCATAGTGACAGGTCATTCTAAAATATTATTGTGATATTGCCAGTGTTCATAATGGAGGAAATGCTAAACTGTACTTAGATATTAGATGTAGGTATAATCTTTTTTTTCCATCCAATTTTAGGAATCTTCCCTTACCCCCACCCCTGACCCTGCAATTTATCCATGGACCAAGGATCTGCAGACCCCAGCTTAAGAATACCTGCATTTAATAATCTTTCATGATTAATGATAATAGGTACTATTTAATGAGTGCTTACTGTTTGCCTGTTGTAAGACTTCTCACAATATTATTAATCTTCATAGCCATTCTATGATGTAGTTATTATTCTGTTTAGCAGATATAGAAATGGAGGCTTTCAAAGGTTATGTAATTTGCCTTAAAAAAAATCAGATTCTTAACTCCTGGAAATCTAACTATGTTTTTGGTCTTCTAGTCCTGATTTAAATGAATAACATGTTTATTATCCAAACTAAGGTACAAAGTTTTGAGCTGGTTACGAAACAGAGAATCAAAAATTTTTTGATCACAGCTACAAAGGTTTTTGTTTTTTGGTCTTATACTTTCGTAAGCACACTTTAATTTTAATACCCTTCTAGATGAAGTATAGAATAAACAAAATTCATCTGTTGCTGTTTTCTTCCTAGATGTCCAAAACCATTTTATATTACATTGTTTCTTAGAAGGAGCCAAAGAAACAAGAGCTTTTTTTAAAAAAATCCAGAAACCTTAGGGTTTTCATGGTCATTATCCCTGTCAGGAGAATTCATCCTTTCTTAGACCAGTTATTTATATCAGAAACCCCCAGGAGTTCATAAATTTTCAATCAAAGCTAATTATGAATACAAGTCAGATGCAATTGTGATTATTATCTTAAAAACTCTCCTGGCTCTCTGGTCATTCATAGACTTTGTTGTTAGACTTGCACTGTCCAATATAAGGAACCACTAGCCACAACGTGGCCATTGAGTTTTTACAGTGTCTCTGGCCCCCACTGAGATAGTCTCCAAGTTAAAGTACATACTGACTTTTCAAAGATTTAAGTTGTCTCAATTTCACCTGTTTCTTTTTTACTTTTTAAAATGTGGCCCGCGAACTATTTTTATTAGCACTGGCTTAAGAGTGAGAGGATTTGACCTATATATAAAGTTATAAAAGGAATAAATTAAAGTATTTAAAACCTAGTATTTTTAGTTTTAAATGGTACCAGCCTAGTTTAAGGTGATGATTTCCTGCCTTATTTCAGAAGGGAGTTTAGATCACTTGCAGAGAACAGTAGTATTGGCTAAAGGAATCAGGGAAAATTAAAAAAAAAAAAAAGTAGAATAGTTGAAAAATAAAAGCCCCCAAAGCTAGAGATAGACCCCAAATCTGGCTCTTACTATCCCAATGGTCATGAGAAAGAAAAAGTCAACTAGAAAATCCCTCTGTCTACAGGATGAGAACATACCAGTTGCGCAGGAGGAATGACTTTGCCTGGCCCTGAACCACAGGAGATGATTTTCTTGGGCCCTCATAAAGGGGACACTGTGATGTATTGGACAGCATCCTAGCAGCCTGCCTACCACAAAGACAATGGTGAGTTTTATGCAGCTGTTTCTTATGTCCGCAAGTCATGAAGACATGCTTTCAGGTTTGGTCCTCATCCATCCCTAGGTTGCCTGTCGTGGCGGGCATGTGATAATGCGCCACTCAGATTTCCTGCTTCAGTGAGTGTAACTGACCAACAGCCACAGCTGCTGTACTCTGAATTCAGCACTGGTGATACCACACTTCCCATTGGCTGCTCTCAGCCAATAACTGAGTGCAACCAGGATCCTAATGTAGGCCAGTTCTTGGTAGATGTAGGACCCCTGTGTTGGGCGGCTCTCCTCAAGGACCCTCCATTGGCCTGGCCGAACTTTCTTAGACTTGTGCTGAAGTTTAAGACTCTTCTTATTCAACCCTTCTTCCCTTTCTCCTTCACAGGGTCCCCTCCTCTGGCTCCTTCCTCTTTCCTCACAGGTGTTTTCACCAATATGTCTTGTACATTTAATCCCATATGAATGTCTGCTTCTCAAAGGACCCAAAATGATGCTCCTTATTCCATAGTGGTTGATGAGGGGACAATAAGTAGGAGGAAAGTTCTAGGCTTTTACTCCAAACCCTAAAATCTAGTGAGCTGTGCTAGACTGTGTAAGGTAAATGCATGACAGGCCGAGAGAAGTTTTAAAAGCAAGCCTTTATTGGGAGAGAGCTCCCGGGCGAGGTTCTCTGGTCCAGAGAGGAGAGGGGCCAGAGAAGTCACGCCCTGGGACGGGAGGGCGTAGTTTTGTAGTTTTTATAGAGTCTTGTCGGGGTAGGGTATAGAATGGGGAATGTGGATTGAGCATCAGAATTAGAGTGGTGGCAGATTAGGGCGGTGGCACCAGGGATTTAGGGTGGGCCCTTGTCTGGATTCCGAGGTCAAACTGGGAAGCCTCCAGGCAAACCCCCCCCCCGCCCCCCCCCCTCCCCGCCAACCTAACAGACTACATGAGGCTAATGGAAGTTTTGCCTCAAGGCTTCAGGTCTTCAATATAAAAAGTGCAGGCAACTTTTTCTTCTCCTAGGCGGGCACCCTAAAATAAGCCCTTTGCAACTTGAATATGTGATGGTAAGAATACTTTTCAGGTGAAATACCTCTAAACTTAAAACGATAGGTCTAATTTTTTTTTTCATTCTTAAAAAAGTGCAATAAATATTATGTTTCTAGACCTTTTAGACATCCTAGTGTTCAGGTCAGTTAGAAAAAGTCAGTAAAAATCTCAGCTTATATCAGGAGTACTTGATTATTATAATACCAATATGTGATACAAATGAAATGTTTGAAATGTTGCATGATAAGGATTTAATTCCTTTATCATTGAGCCTAGTAGAATTCGGTTACAGCAAAACTTATGATTAAGACTATTTACATAAGTCAAAAGTAAAATCATGTCCCCAGAAACCTACTTAATTACAGTGGGAACTTGAATGATAGGTCATTAATGTAACTGGTAATCAAGGGTTCCACTGTCTTTAAAGAGAAGGAAATAGTCACTGGCTGAAGACGATTAACTCAGCATCTTCAGCATCAAAAAGCCCCTAATAATATCAGAAAAGATACATTTTTTGGAAGAATAAATTCAGCCTGGGACAAAAAGATGTGCCTTCAGTGGATTGGGTATTCCCTTCCTCCTGAAGGAAAGGACGGATGTAAACTAATTGTCAAAGGAACCTGCAGGCTAGAACACTGGCTCCACTGGATTCCTGAGGATCGTGGGACAGCTTCAAAATTCTGATATTCGAACCTGAAATTCTATATGTAGACAAAATAAGGTGCAACATTTTTAACCTGAAATTTTATATTTATGCAAAATAATATGCAAGATGGAAGGCAGGATAAAAGCATTTACAAAACATTCATGGACTCAGAATGTTTACTCTCACAGTATTGATGACATACTCCAGAAATATTAAAAACCCGAGGAGAAAGATGTAAGATAAAAGAAATGCAGGCATGAAGAAATCAGTAAAAATTGTGATTATGTCTAAATTATGTTGATATGTAATGAGGTGAAAAATATTACGGGTAATTTCTAGAAGAATAGAAATTCCATGCGTTTTTCAACCCAACTAAAGGAAAGAGTGATAAAAGAGTAACAAATCACATAGTAATTTAAAAATATTAAATCATAATAAAGAAGTAAAAAATACATAATTCAGTAATTATAGAAGTGTGATTGTCATATTTTTCTACTAAAAGGCAACCTCTTTGGTTTCAAACTAAAAATGGTTCATCTAGACGCTATTTATAACACATTTAAAGTCAAACGACAGATAGAAAAAGTTATTGCGTGTAACTGCTAATTGGAAAATAGGATTGGACAATATCAGAAAAAATGAATTAAGAATCACATTAAACCATATAAAGGGTAATTCATATAGATCATAGTTATATTAAACCAAGAAAATGAGTTATAAGTTTTCATTCCTAACGACTCCACAAAATGCGCATAAAGAAAAATATGGAGGAATTGACAGACTTGCAGTCAGAATGAGATATAGTAAGCATCTGTTTCAGAAACAGACAAGTAAACGTAAGTAAAGATGAAGTATTTTTAGTAATACAATGAACTCACTTGGCCCAATAGACGTATATAAGACTTTATACCCAATACAAGGCATACCAGTTGTTTGTTCAAACACATGACAGGTTTTTAAAAATCCTATTATATGCTATTTCTTAAAGAGGAACTTCACAAAACTTAAAATGTAGGAATCTATAGGGTGGGTATATTCTCTGACCAATATTCAATAAATTAGTTATTAAAATAAGTTAAACTATTTGGAATTTTTTAAAAGTATATTCTTCTAATTCTTGATTAGATAGGAAATCAAAATTGAAATGATAAATTATTAAGAAATTAGTTTTAGAAAGAAAGCAATATATATCCAAACATAGGGAATGTAGCCAAAGCAGCATTAGGGGGGAAATATGTCACATTTCTTGTACTTATGAGAAAATATGGAAAATAAGTGGACTATTTTTGAACTCAAAAGCTAGAAAAAAACAAAAGTCCCAAAATATGGGGAAAAAATAAACAGAAAAGCAGAAGTTAATAAGTTAGGAAAAACAAGAATAATGATCAATATAAATTATTAATAAGAAACCAAATTTTGTTCTTTTAAAGTCTTTTAGACTTAAAATGGATGAACCTGTGCCAATTGTGATCAAGAAAAAGGGAGAAGGCTCAGAAAGATAACTTTGATAATCAGGAAGAGACATAAGTAGATACAGAGGACTTTTAAAATAATTACAAGAACAGGAATCAATTTGAAAATCTGGATTCAAAGTATGATTTTCATAAGTTTCTATAATTGATTTACAAGAATATAGAAGGTAGAAAAATATTCTTTCCTAAAAAATATTCTTTCCTAGCCTAAATAGTTTTATGTCAAAAATCCAATGTTACATAAAATGTTCCAAAGCATAGTAAAAGAAGGAAAGCTTCCCAATGTATAAAAGCAAAGATGATAAAAAAGAAATAGTTTAAAATAATATCAAAAATAATAAAATATTTAATAAATTTAACGAAATCAGTGTAAAACTTACACTCTTAAAACCATACAACGTTCCTGAAAGAAATTAAATAAATGGAAAGACATCTCATGTTTATAGATCAGAAGACTTAAGATGGTGATGTTCCCCAAACTGATCTACAGATTCAACATGATACGCAATGCAGTACCAATACCCAACACAGGAATGAATCTTTGTGTCTTCGGATTAGACAATGGCTTCTTAGATGTGACACCAAAAGCACAAATAACAAAAAATCAATAAATTGGACTTCATCAAATTTAAAAACTTTTGTATTTGAAAGAACACCATCAAGAAAGAGAAACAACCCACAGAATGGGAGAAAATTTGTAAATTATGTATCCGATAAGAGAGTTGGGTCCAGAATATGTAAAGAACTCATAACTCAATAATAATAAAAAAAAAACAATTAAAAAACGGGAAAGAATTTGAATAGATATTTTTCCAAATGGCCAATGAACACATGAAAAGATGCTCAACATCATTAGCCATCAGGGAGACGCAAATGGAAACCAAAATGAGATGCCACTTTATGTCCACTTAGGGTGGCTATCATCCAAAAAATAAGTATTGATGAGAAATGGGAACTTTCATACACTGCTGTAGGAATGTAAAACGCTGAAACCCTATTAGAAAACAGTCTGGCAGTGCCTCAAAAGGTTAAACAGGCGTATTATGTGATCCATCTATTCCCCGCTAAAGTATTTGAAAACCTATATGCTCACAAAAATTTATATAGGAATGTTCATGACAGCATTTATTCGGAATAACCGAAAAGCAGAAATCACCCAAATCATCCATCAGCTGATGAATGAATATACATTTTGATGGATCCATACAGTGGAATATTATTTAGCTATAAAAAGAATGAGTGACAAGTGCTATAACATGGAAGAACTTTGAAAACGTGCTAAGTGAAAGAAGCCAGGCACAAAAGACCACATGTGGTATGATTCCACTCATGTCAATTGTCCAGAACGGACCAATCTGTAGAGACAGAAAGCAGGCTAGTTGTTTCCTAGGGTTGGGGGTGCATTTGAGGGGAAGTGGGTACTTACTGCTAATGGGTACTTACTGCTAATGGGTATGTGGTTTCTTTTTTGGATGATAATGTTCTAAAATTGATTATGGGGAAGTTACACAAATCCATGAAAGTCATTGAATTGTATACTTTACATGGATGAATTGTATGATAATGTGAATTATATTGCAATAAAACGTAAGAAAGAATATAAAAAAAGTAAAAATGAGTTTCTCTTATTCACTATCAGTATATTAAATATTAGCATATCAGGTCAGCATTATATCAAAAGAATATTAACCCAGAAATGCCAGGATAATCGATCATAAGTATGTTATAATTGTAGTAAAAGATTTAGAATTTGATATATAAGGATTTAAATACGGGATTTGCCATTTTGCAGAAACAGAATTGTTCACCTGTCAGGGGCTGAGGAACCGTCCACACCCCATCTTTAACACATCAAAATGACAGGCTTTTGCAACACAAATACAACCAAGACCACACCCCAAGTCTTTAATATGTCAAAATGACAGGCTTTTGCAACACAAATACAACCAAGAGCACTCCTGGAAGTTGCCTTTTAGTCAGTAAGGTTGGAGGTTCCTTGGGGTGCTTAGGAGTGGAATGGTGACTTGGAGACACTGCAGTAGAAGAGGTGGAGAGCTTGCATGTTTCAGATGGAAGAGATGAGCCCTCTTGACAGCACAGAAGAGTAAGGCAGACATCCAAGTCCTAAGTCAGCTACCTTCAAAAAAAGCCCTCGGGCAAGGGATACCAATAATACCCATTTGGAAAACTGCACAGGATCATGTCATTGAGGCTTTACCGTCTGGTTTACAGACATGATGTACTACCAGGTTGAAGAAGTGACCCCTTTCCTCCCCATTCTCCAATACATTGACATTAAAGGACACAGCTGTATGGTCATCTCAACAAAATGAGAAAAAAAATGATTTTAATCACTTGATTCTCTTCTCCAAGGGTACTATCTCCTTTTTTTCCCCTAACGAGAGAAAGGCCAAGGACTACTGTGTGGCTGTATGTTATTTTATGTCATATAATTTCGGGAAATGGGATGACACAGGAGGTCGTTGCTTCTTATTTCAGGGAGAAATGAGTGACCTTTCCAAGTTCAAGTTTTTATGCTGATATTGTCAGTGTAATAATAGCGTCCCTGAATTCTTTTCTTAGCTCACTTTAATAGAAGGGCCACTCAATCGAGTCTGTTACTCACTTATACCCATATTACCGTCTCCCCACCTGGGTATGGAATCCCAGACCAGCCGTGCCCTTACGTCGCAGGGCCGCACGAAGCTCTGGGGACAGCTGCATTGACATGCAAACCTGTGGCACTGCGTCCTCGTAAAATCGTATCGACGTCATCCTCGTGTGTCGTCAGCCGCTCAGGCCACAGGGTCTGTGTTTTCAACACCAATTTAGTCATCTGACTTCCTCGCAAACATTGTATTTAATGGGTTTACAATGCCGATAAAACAATCTCACCCCAAGATTTCATTTCTTTTTTGACAGGATGGTATCTCATCTAAGCAAGCAATAAAGAAACATTCACGCGGCAGACTAGTCATAGCTTGCATTCACTGAGTGTGCGCCGTGTACCGGGTCAGGGCTGAGTGCCGGACATGCGATCTTGTTATTTTCCTTAGTCAGCCTCGCTTTAAATTCTGGACCACAAATCTCAAGTGGACAGTCAGCGCTGCGCTGCTTACCGCACTTCCTGCGATGTGCTTTTTCTCACTCTACAGTGATGATTTCATACATCTTCTCTGTTCTCAAAACCCAGTTTCTTCCCCTGTGTTCATTCTCAGCTGATGACCTTGCTCATACTTAAGGGAGAAAATTGAAGCAATCGGGTGGGAACAAATTGCATCCAGACACCAAATTCCAAATCTCTCTGCATTTGTACCTCTGCTGTCTGCCTTGCCACTTGTTAAAATGGATGAATTATCTCTGTTCCTCTTCTGTCCTCTCATGGATGTTGCTCCTGAAAGCATCCTCATCTTCTCTGGCATTTATGTTCTCCTTCCCTGTCCCCTCTCTTCTCATAGTATTGGTTCCAGCCGGAGGCAGATATTCTCTAGAATCTTTATCTTAAAAAGACAAAAACAAAAACCTCCCTAGGCCTTATATTCTTTTCTTGCCAGGACCCATTTCTCTGTTCTGAAGAGCTGTCTAGGGTCATTTTCTCTCCACTTTCTCATGACCCACTCCTCCTCAGGCCCTCCAGACAGGCCTCCATCGCCACTGCCATCCCGAGACCATTCTTGTCCAAGATTTTTAGCCCTCCGTATTGCCAGTCCAATGCCATTTCGCTGTTTTTATCCGGCTTGACCCTCTTCACAGCACGGATGGACTTCTCCTTTGTTCTCTTGGCTTCTGTGACATCACTCTCTCTTGGCTTTTCCCATGTCATCGATCACACTATTTCCAACTCTTTTGCTGGTTCCTTGTCTACCCAAACTGTGCCAGTGTGATCTTTCAAATAGAAGGAAAATCAGGAGACAGTGGATCTCGGAGGCTGAGTTAGGCATGATGGTCACCAGCAGAGGACAGTTGTGTCTGGTAGCCTAGCAACCTCGTGGTTGCATTCAGTGGCATCATGGTGTCAGGATGAGGGGCATGGAGTGGAGGGAGAGGAGGTAGCTATTTTCAGACATTCATGAGATCAGGGAGGGTTGCAGGTCATTTCCATTTGGTTTGCATTAAGCTATCGGCAAAAAGGAAATGCATTAGAATTCCCCCTTGAACTAAAAAAATTAAAATAAAGATAGGAAGTTATTTTGTATCAAAAGCATTTTTGAGAAATGGGTAGGATAAGGAGAAGGTGAGAAAACAGGTTTTTAAAAAAATTTTCAATTATAGTTGACATCCAATATTAGTGTTTCATGTGTACAACAGTTAGAAAACAGTAAATAAAAGAAAATCTACGCTTTAGTTTGGCTCACCTTAATTACCTTTGACTATTAGGCCTCTTTAATAATAATAATGTGCCTCAACTGAAACACGAGAATTTGCAGAGCTGTCAGTAGTAGCAATGAGTTTGAAGGGCAATGTCATTGCTTCTTAGAGTATAATTCTAAAATTGAAAATAAAATACCCCAGGCAATATAAAAGACAATGTTCTCATAGCATTTTTCATCGTAGCTGCAGAAAAGGATTTCTGGTGGCTTTTTTTTTTTTTTTTTTTTTTAGTAAATAATAAAAAAGAGAAGACCTTCACCCTCTTAGACACAGTTGTTTATTTGTCAAAACTACCGAATCACAGAAATGAAATCTGGCTTTTCCAAGGAAACACATTATGGTCTATGTAATTGCTGTAATTAGCTGTGGGGACATCACTGACCGTTAGCAGAAAAAACAGATGGATTGAGATTTGTTTTCACGCATGAGCTAGGATGTTGGGAAAATGTAAATTGTTGGCCATAAACTAAGTCACCCTGATGTGTAGTCGGGGTGCTGAGTTACAAATAGTGTGGGAAATGGCGAAACCAGTGCCTGAGTGACCTCTCTTAGTTACTCAGAGCTATCATTTTAGGTGCCTTTCAGGGTAGCTAATTAAATAGTGTGGAGATTGCAGAATCGGTTCAAACGAAAATCTGAGCAAACTTGACAGCAAAAGCAAGTACTACTGTTTTCCACGTCTGGTCCACTGTCTCAGCTGATGGAGCTGCCACTGTCCCAGCAACCCTGGCGGGAACCGGGGGTCTTTCCGCCCCTTCCTCCCGTCCTCTCCACTCTTCTGCAGGATTTAGGCCCGGTTTTCTATAGTGGTAACCTGCTCATCGGTGCCTCTTTTCTGACTGTTCTTCCCTCCATCCTTTCATGTTTCCCCTCCCTCAGTATGTATCCTGGGGTCACCCCCAAGTGAGCTACTCGACACAGGGTCAGCGTAGAGGAACACCCACGTGAAGACACCCCTGCCGCAGTATGCGCACGTGGTTGCATGTCTTTCGCCTGCACTGATCTGGAAGCTTCTAAGAAACCAGGTTCCGTTTGTCCCACATGGAGCCTGGAACAGAGCAGGTACTTGAAACAAATTAGGTTCATGTGGGGTGGCATGGTGGTGTGGCTCTGGGTTGTGGTTACTCCATGCCCGTGTGACTGAACTGAAGATTGTGTACAACAGGGGAGCAGTCCTCTCATGCCCACCCTGGGGTTCAGTGTGAGCATCCCCCAACACTGAGGTGCTCAGCACCAAGATGGAGGAGTAGGAGGCTCCCCCTCAAGCCTGTTTCACCCTCGCCCCTTTTCTAACGAGGGTGGGGCAACCCCAGGTGGCAATAACGGTTTAAGCACCTGCTCCCCAGAGTCCAGTCACAGCTCCTACAATCCACAGACACTCACGACCTGTGGCCCCTGTGAGACACCAGCCACTTTGGCTTAGTCTAGCCAGGCCTCTTGTAACACTGCCTCTGGGCTGAGAAGGAGTTAACAGAGTTCTTGGATGCTATCGCCCCTTCCTACCATCACCGACAAGCCAGGAAAGACACAGAGATGTTTGCTCTTTTCATCGACTTCCTTGAACATAGCTCGTGTGCCCAGACATGACCCATCTTTTCTCTGATTGGAAGGACAGTCAGAAGAGGCACGATGAACAGGTTACTACTACAGGTAACTGGGCCTAAACCCTGCCGGGGACTCTCCGAGGGACTGCGTTGAACCTTGCTGCTCAACCTGTGGCCAGCAGCTTTGGCATCACCTGGTAGCTTGTCAGAAATGCAGGGTGGTGGGCGCTGTTCCAACCCCGCTGAATCGGAATCTGTTTGCACGTTAAACTTTGGAAAGTACTGCCTTCAGTCTTTCATCTTTATCAAGTATGACAACTTTGATATAAAACACACTTTTTCCTATATTTTAGGACTCAGTTCCACCAAACTGGATTCTTTTAAATAAATTCTTTGAGGTTTCCAGTGTTTGGAGTAGATATTAAAAGATTTCAGCCCCTAGAAAGCTCTTTAAAATGCAACTCTGTTTACCTGCACTTTATCATAATTATAACTCAACTGCAGAGACAGAAGGCTCATGCAACCAACTGTTCTGTAAAATGCAAATTTTGTATGGAAAATTTTCTCTCAGGAGAAACTAAAGCGGCTGTTGTGTGAGAAGTTATTTTTAAAGGACTGTACCAAATGTCTTCTATGCTTTAAAATTTGATCAAAAATTTCAGTGAATAGACGACCCTTTGTGAAAGAGCAACATGTACATATGTTGGAATAGATAGATAGATACATACATACATAGATAGATAGATAGATAGATACATACATACATAGATAGATACATAGATAGATAGATAGATACATACATACATACATAGATACATAGATACATAGATAGATGATAGATAGATAACCCTCCTAAAAATGTAACCAGAATTTCATACATAAATTGTGGAATGTCAAAACAAGAAGCTCAATGTTTGCTTATACATCCTTGATACTGACGTGTGAGTTTACTTTTAGATAGTCACTAATCTTCATTTCAGCTCTAACACAAGGATTAAACTAAGGTGATAAAACTAATTTTTCAGGTAGTGTATCAGTTAGCTATTGATGCATAACGAACAACCCATAACTCAGTGTTTAAAAGAGCAATGATTTGTTCTTGTTCATATATCTGCAAGTTGACTGGGTGGCTCTGCTGATCTCACCTGGGCTCACTGAACTTGGCTGCAAACTGCAGCTTGGGTCTGGGTCTGTTGCTTGGACCAGTGGGCTGCCTGTGGTATGCTCTCTCAGTGGATGGCAAATGTAAGTGGACAAACCCAACTTCCTCAACATATTTCAAGGCCCATATATCACCCTTTTGCTAACACCTCCTTAGCCAAAAGAAGTCACATGGCCAAACCCAAACTACTGGGGAGAGAATGCTATGGCTGGGATGTTTGTGTCCCTCCTAAACTCTTACACTGAAACCTAACCCCTAAGGCGATGGCGGTAGGAGGTGGGGCCTTTGGGAGGAGACTAGGCCTTGAGGGCCCCTCCCTCTTGATTGGAGCAAGCGCCCTTTTAAAAGACGGTCTCGAGAGGTCCCTTGTCCCCTCCCACCGTGTGAGGATACAGGGTCAGTGGGCACTCTGCAACAGCTTTTACCAGAACCCAGAATATCGGCACCCTGATCTTGGACTTGCAACCTCCAGAACTGTGAGAAATAGATTTCTATGGTTTTTCAACTACCCATACCTGGTATTTGGTTACAGCAGCCTGAACAGACCAAGACAGAGATGTAAGGTCCACCAACCACGAGGCGAGTCACATGGCCAAACCCAGCCTCAGTGGGGCGGAGTAGTGCACTCCTTCCAGAGTCGGGGCGTAAAGGGAGTGAATATTTGCAGAATAATCTCCTACTATGAATAGAAAAATGGAGGCACAGCATTTTTTTTTTTTTTTGCGTAAATCGTGGTGCTGATATTTGAATGATTTTTTTTTTTTTAATTCTAAAAGGGTAAGAAGCCAGCACCGAGCACCTATAGTTACCAAGCCTTCTGCTGAGAGTGTTTTCATATGTTACCTCATGTAGCTTTTGCAGCACAAGGACGATTTCTGTGGCCTCATTTTACTCATGAGGTGATGGGCCACAGAGCCAGGAAACGGGGAGTCTTGGAGCCTAGTTTTTTTTCTGGCAGCTAGATCACATTTCTCTTTTTGTCACAGCAAATCAAGCACTCAAGAGAAAATATTATCTTTATACCGTTACTATTTACTTAGAAGCAAGCAGAGCTGTACATTTTCTGAGTATAGCTGCCCATCACTCTTGATACTAAATTTACTGACTCAAATTGATTCTCTTGAATATTCAGATGGTTAATGCAGATTGGTTGCTCAACACATACTTTTGCGACTTCTGGGGTAGAGAAGCTGAAAGCTCAGGTACTTTACGTGTGACTGGGCCCTCCTCACTGTCTTACATGTGTTGCTTTCTTGTGGGATGGGGGTGTGGGTGGGAGGGTGGAGAAATCAGCAATTTTGGTGGGAAACGCTGCCTGGAGAGGATTTCAGATGGGTCTACTGATATTGTCCTCCGTGCCTCCCACATCTGAGATGTCCTGTCCACCTAAATGTGAGCTCGTCATTAGTGGTTAGCAAGCATTATTGTGCCTAGCACATTAATGGTAGTTAGAGAAAGGTAGGCTGAGGACTGGGGATGATTGGATTGCTCCCGTGAACCTGTGTTTTGACAGGTGATTCTGATGCCCATTCAAGTTGAGGATCATGCGTTAGACAACCAGGTAGAGAAGGCTCTTGGTTCAATTGGTGTTTTCATTCACTCACTCATTCATTCATTCATTTCAGGTTAGAGGAGGGTTCCTGTTCCTATTTGGGGATGGCAGGGGCCAGTGACCGACTTCAGTATCCTGGGGCAGGCCAGACCGAGAGGAAAAATGACCGCCCTTTGCCTGTGCAAGACTGGGAGAGGCCCCGTCTTGCTTCGTGCTCAGCTGCACGTCCCCGCGGAGGCCCAGGCTTACCTCCAGGGTCTAACCCGGGTTCTCAACCTTGGCATCACTGACATTGTGGGTTTGATAATCTGTTGTGGGGGGCTGTTCTGTGCATTGCTGTGACAATCAAAAATATTCCCTAAGAGACAAAAATCACACTGTCCCCGGCTTTGAGAACTGCTGGTCTTAGCCAAGTGACAACTCAGTAGAGGTGATCACTTGGAAATTTTGTTCTCAGGAGAACAAGCAATGGAGAGGTGACTGGTACCACTGCGAGGGCCATAGGGCGAGGGGCAAGAGTGGCTTTGAATCGTGGTCCCTCCAGTGACTAACCAAGACTTCTTTCCCTACCCTCTCTTCACTCCCAGTCTTCTCTTACCAAAAACAAACAAACAAACAAACAAACAAACAAAAACCAAGAGCCACACACCCACAAACATTATTTTCATAAATGACTTTTACTTCTTTATCATTTCCCTTGACAGTGATCCTTGGCAATGTGCATATAACATGAAGGCAAGCATAACTTTCAGAAGTCATCAAAGATATGGTTCTATTGTCCTCCTTTTCTTAAACCATTAAAATATTTTCATTTATAAAAATCAATCTAAATATAAATATTGACACTGAAGATCAAAATCACTTGATGACAAAATAATTCTTCTGGAACTATAACATATATGCTTATGGTTTTTAATAGTAAATTAAATCTTTGCACTTATTTGGCACAAGGAAACCTTTATAAAAATTCAAATGCCATAGAGCAGGCGTCTTCTGTTTTGTTTTGTTTTGTTTTGTTTTTGCAAGGCTTACACAGTACACGATTTTGTCAAAAAAAAAAAAAAACTGATTATTTTAACACTGTAACACAACAGTAGTTGCTTCTCATGCCTCTTAAAGGAACCGTTCTATTTGGAACTCAGATCTTTTTGTTGTTGTTGTTGTTGTTTTCAAATTTATATCTTTTTGCTTTGAACCACACCAACGGAACAAAAAGCCAAAGGTTTACTTTGTTTCGAAGGCATCGTTTCTTGTTAGTTAACACGGACACAGCATCAGCAAGAAGTAGTAAGGGAAGAGAGGTAGACCTCCCTCGGGACAGGATCATCACACACGTTTCAGCAGCGAACCGGGTCTGGGAATGCGCCTCGCAGCGAAAGAAGGCAGAAGTTGGAAACGACACACAGTGAGGCTCTTGCGAGCCATTCTAATTACACTTGGCTTAAAGGCGTGACTTTGGCAAATTAATCTCTCTGGCCCTCTGTTTCCAGATCTGAAAAATGGGGATACCTACTAAATAGGGTTGCTCTAAGGATTGAAACGAGAATAAATAAACGTCAGCCATACTATGCCCTTGCCTGCTAGACTCAGCATATATCAGGAACAAATAAAAAAAGGTTGCAAATGCTCGATTCATTGAGTGAAATTCCCGTCCCATTGGCTTTTATAAACACACTCTAAGTAGTCATGCATTTGAGACCAGAAACCTGGATGTAGTGTCAACTCTTATGTCCACTAAATTCACAGTTCGTCCCTGCTTTTTTCATACCTGTATGTTTTCTAAGGCTGTTTTAACCATTTTTTTTTTTTGTCTTTAAGGTCATTGTACTACTTTTCCTGAATATTTACTGGGAAATAAATTTCGGAGAACATCATTTTCTCATGTGGTCATAGGGCTGAGATAATCTGTTTACCTACACCTTATTTAGATGCGTCATTGCTAAACCACATCACGTTGATTCCGGATGGTATCTTAAGTTAGGCCAGTGGTGGGCTTCCTCAGGTCCTTCTCCCCGTCAGAATGGGGAAAGTCTCCGTGAGTCCAAGGAGGAACCTAAATTCTCCACGAGCCATTGTTTCAGACAAATCTGAGCATGGCATGGGTGAGTCAGAGCTTCACAGTCTGTGGCTTGTGATTGCAAAGCAATCGGAATGACAGGTGGGTGTTTAGCAGGAAGTGGCTGAAGGGAACCTGCACCTTGATGGCTGAGCACTCCCCAGATTTGAGTCCCCAGTGCTCACTATAGGGGCATTTTCTCTTTTCCCCTCAGCATTCGCAAGATTAATAAGAACTGATTATGAATTAAATGATAATGCCCATCTCCCATTCCCTCTACCATCTCCCCACCCCAATGATTTTCCTTTGGACAAACTGTTTCATGTAATTCTGATTAAACCAAAGGGTTAAAAAAATACCCAAAAGATCCGTGAAGACGACACACAGCAGCAAAGCTCTGCTGTTGGAAGCCAGCGTCTTGGTTTTCCGTTGCAGATTCCCCGGGGAGCCTAAGGCAGAGGGTGGCCAAGACCACAATGCTGAAGCCTGGGACGCTTTCTGGGTGGGGCATCAGGACAGCCCTGCGCACGGTGGCCTCCCCAGACCCTCTCCTCACGTGGAAATCCGTACAGTATTCAATGGCTGTTGGGTCAAGGCACTGTCGTGTGGGGAGGAGGCAGTGGGTCACTGGCAGTGGAGTTCCATGGCGCTAATACATCACAGCAGACTCCAGGGTGGGCTCCTGGGTGAGACAGTGAGCACACAGTCATCAGCCACTTGGCGAAAGCGAGGAGAGGCGATTAAAAACGTCCACCGCTTGCTTTTGTATATCACAAAGGGTATCCATGCTCATTGACTAGTTAAATATTTCGCAATGTTTAAAAAGTGATGCATTTTTTACATGTGCATCTTAATCCATCTGGAATTTATTTTGGTACACAGAATAAGGCCAATCGATGCCCTTCCATACCACCTCCCCACCCCTCCCCCCTCCCCCTGCTGGTTTCCCAAGCAGTTTTGTTTTTGTTTTTTCAAATAATTTATACTGTTTCTCAAATTCCTAATGCTTTAAAGTCATGTAACACACATTCATATGGACCTGTATCTGTACCTGAGCTTTCTATTCTATTCCATTAATCATCAGTTTCTTTACAGCTTTTAATTCGTTTGAAAATCTGGCAGGAAAGTCAGTTAAACTTTGCAAAGAGCTTTTGTCTCTTCTTTCTGATTTATTTCTTATGTGAACTTAAAAAAAAAATCCCACTGAGGTTTTTATGAGAATTGGATTAAACTATAAATGAATTTGAGAAATGGCTTTCTGTATTGAGCTATTGATATGATTTATTGATCAGTATCTCGATATTAAAGGTATTCTTGCATTCCCATAAAATATACCTGGTAATTTATTATTTAATGTACTGCTGTGTTTAATTTGCTAACCTTTGATTTAGTATGCTTCATCCCTCTGAAGAAGCACCATGGGTGTGTGGTCTGTGTGTGTCCGTACGTGCGTACGTGTGTGGGTGTGTGAGTGGAATGGAGCATGTGTGCACGGTTACCGGCCATGGCAGGCTCTGGCAGGCTTTTCAGTAACTTCACCACATGAATCTTTTAGTTTTCTATTTTTTTAATGCTTCGAAAAATTTTATATTGCATGGGAATCAATTGTTTCTGAAAATTTTATCAGCAAATCCACTTGACTAGGAATCTTTTTTTTTTTAACAGAAAAATTTTATTAGAAGGGCCTGAGCAAGAGAAGCATGGCTCAAAAGGCCGAGAATCTTTTTTTGAAGGTTTAATAAATTTTAGAATTTTACTTCTTAAGACACTTTTTACTAACATCCTGATTTGATTCTGATTTTATTAGAATTAAAATAAAAAATTTAAGACGTTTTCACACTATATATTTAAATAAAAAAATTTGTATTTCTATTATAATCTCTTATTTTGATTTTACTTATTTTTTTCTTGACTTGGCTTACAAAATTTTTCAATTTTCTATTTTTCCAAAGAACAAACTCTTGGATTTATGATCATTTCTGTAGTTTTCTGGTTTTAATTAATTGTTTTCTGCATTTATCTTTGATGTCTGGAATTCGGTGTTTAGTTCATTAGTTTTTCTTTTTTCTTTAACAAAGAAAATATTTAATAGTATGAATTTGACTCTGTAGTTTTCTATGTTCCCATATGTTTTGATATATGTAATGTTTTCATTTTCTAAATGCTCTATGGATCTGCTTTTCTCTTTAGTTCATAGTTCCTTGGAAACGTGTGTACGAGAGTGTGCAGGCGTGTGTGTTTGTATCTACGCGTAGTTGTGTATGTGGGGGCACGTACTTTATAAGTCCAAGCAGAGTTTCTCTTTATTTTAACTTTTGTTCTAATTTTCTAGATTTTCCCTCTCCAATACAGTCATTATTAGCTACGTGTTTACATTTAGATTCATTAAAATTAAATAAAAACTTAAAAGTCAGTTCCTCTAAGGCAGCAGCCACCACGGCTACCACACTGGGTACTGCCCGCAAAGAACACTTCCGTCATCTCAGAAAGTTCCACTGAACAATGTGCTGTTCCATATTATTTTTGGCATTAGGGTCACAGAAAGGTAGTTTCAGACTTTCAAATTTTTTGGAATTTATTGAGGTTTCCTTTGTAGCTGGTATAAAATCAGTTTTTATAAATGGCCCATTGACGGTTGGAAAGAAAAAGAATCCTCTGTAAAGTATAAAGTTAAATTTCTTAATTAAAGTCACCAACCATGGCAGAGTGAATTGTGTTGCTCTGTTGTTCGCCAAATCAAGAAAGGCTCATGAGTGGCTATTTTATTTTATCGAAATTAAAACATCCTCCCCTTATTTTCTCCAAATGCTCTTGTGTGGAATTCTACTTTGTTCGAAAGCAATTATTTCTGTCCTTTTTTGGTTTGCATTTTAAAAATAAATGTTGTCCATTCTTTCATTTTTAAACACTCCGTGTTATTTAAAGGTAATTTTTAAAATGATTTATTGAGGCGATATTCACATAACATATAAAAATTTACCCATTTTAGAGTGAACAAGTTGGGGACGTTTAGTGTGTCCACGATGTTGCGCAACCACCACCTCTGTCTGGTTTCAAACTGTTCCCATCGCTGTCAAGTGAGACCTTTCGCCCACTGAGCAATTTCTTCCTATTCCCTGTCCCCACAGGCCCTGGCAACCTCCCACCTGTGGTCCAGCTCTCTGAAAGGTAACTTATTTTTAACTATCTGATTTATGACAGATTCCCTCTCTGGCCCTAGCGATCTGCCCTTTTCGTGTAACCATGAGTCTTTTTAGCTCTTCGAAGTAACAGCCAGGAGCAAAGGTCACTGGACTTCGAAAGGTCAGGGGTGATGGCTCACCGGTGGAGGAGAGGCAGTGCACAGCACCGTGGCCTCACGGTGTCTAGTGGCCTCACGGTGTCTAATAGCTGCGTCGTTTGTAACTCACAGCGGCACGCCCACCAGCATGCCATCACCTGGCGCTTTTTTGCGTAGGGGACAGGGACGGCGAGAAGGAGGAAGGGGGCGGGAGAGACAGGCGATGCGTGAAAAGCCACGGGATAAATTTATCCGCGCTGCAGCCTCGCCACCCCAGACTGCATCTGTCTTTGGCACCGCGGCACCACTGAGGCAGCGTAGCTGGATCGTCATCGCCCACACGAGCAGCATCGAGATCTGCCAGCATTCCGAAGCACGTGGTGGCGTTTAGGCAAACGCTCCTATGTGATCTCTAGAGTTCATGGAAATTATCTTCTGTCCTTGCTTTGCCTCACAGAGGGGCAGCTGCTGACTTTTTTCCCAGGAACACAACAAGTAATTAATGGCCGACAGGAAATTTAAGGGAGGGTAAATACGATTCAAAAGCAGAATAAAAAAATCTTATACCTCAACCAGACCTTACATTCCTGTGTGTGCATTTTTATTTCTCTTACACCAAACCTGGTTCCTACAAGGAGCTGGAGATCTAGATGAGAGGATGTATCCACCCATCAAAGAGTTTGGCAATACCCTGCCTGGCGATTGTCACTTTTAGATCCCCACCACCCCCGACCCACAGGCCATGAAGGAAGGATGCTTCTTGGGGCTCTAATAGGGAAGCTACAGAAAGACGGACTACGGAATGGAGGTACCATCTACAGTGACAGTGACGGATATCAGGGCAGAGATGACATTTACCATCGCATCCTCGGTGGTGCTTTTACTTTCTTTAGTCTTGTTTGTCGAGGAGCCTTGTAGAATGAAGTTGCGATTGAAGGTTTTAATGGCGGTCACCGAAGATGCCTCGCTGTTTTCAGCTAAAAGGAAACAAACAGGAATAAGTGTTACACAGAAACTGGACCGGTCGTTAAAGGAGACAGACCAGGTGTCCAGATTACCCAGATTTTTGTTCTAGATTTGGAATCTCATTCTGGCCCAAAGGTCTGACTACGGAATCTTTTTATTTTGTATTTATTTTTATGGTGAACCAAATAAATCAAGGCATTGTTAGTGGCTTTCTGGGAAAAGGGAGCTTGGAGATAATCCAGCACAATCCTTAAATCCTTATTTGCAACTCTGAAATATGAAAGGCTCTAAAAACTGCACATATTTATAACTTTGAAGCCAAAACCTGACTTGAACTGACATGAGGCCATTTAAAGTCCTTGTCCATCCCACAGAGTGTGAACATTCTTGTGCCTTCCTGCAAGGATACGGATGTGGTTATCAGACGCTGCCCCAGACACCATGAAGGGGGGCGGTTATGACATATACAGTATATGCGCCATATTACCTTTCTAATGTCCAAGAAATTCTGGAACACATAATGACTCAAGGGTTTCAAGTAGGGTATCATGGATCTGTAATAAATTTTAATCGTATAGGTTTTTGTGGTGTATCAAGTCGGCATCCAATAAATGTCTGTTATACAATGAACGGTGGAACCAAGATTCAAACACACATCTTCCGACTTTGTGCTTTTCTAATTCGTAGATCTAAATTTCTAGTTTGGCATCATCACGTGGCTCCCGAATCCAGGGACTTCACTGAAGATGTCCAGAATCAGGTTGACATAACTGGCATTGCTGGAATGCCTTCGAGGTTGGGCACTGTGTCAGATGCTCGTGGCGCCCCGCCTACAGCACCCCAACATCACCACTCGAGCTCACTCTGATGGCACCGCGCTCTAAGCACCGCCACTCTCTGTTGCCCATGCATGGGGCAAGTCAGAAGTAGCAGGGAGTCAGCGTCCCCAGGGCAGTAGCCTGTAACCAGTGATGGGTGAGAGCTGAACACCTCATCTTCCTACTCTCTGAGCAGGAAACTCGGAGGCGTAGTCAGCGCTGTCTTCCAGAAGCTCCCAGCAGTAGGCAGCACCTCGTGTTGCCTTAACTTCCTTCCCTGGATCATCTCTGTCTTCCCCTGCCAGTGCTTCTTGGAATCACCTCCCAAATAAACTACTTGCACTCACATCCTTTTCCCAGGGTCTGCTTCTTGGGGGGATCCAAGTCAAGATAGACTCATCCACAAGAGCAATTTGGGTAACTCAGATTACTGAGTTACCCAAAGCAACTGGGCCAGGCTTAATTTTCTGGTAGCTTTGTGGTTGTAATTCAGCATACCTTTCACCGGCGGAGCGGGCAGTTTCCTCCTCTGCTGCCTTGATGTGTCTATGGTCTGTACCTACAAACAGAGCACAGCAATCAGCACACCTGCTGGAAGCCAAAAATATTTTGCCTTCTAAAATTTCCAGGCCGTGCACAATTCCCACAGAGGGGGCGAGGGGCAAACGCACCTGGTTCCTTTGCTTCTGATCTCGTTTTCTCGTGAGGCGCACACACGGAGCTATGTTTAATCCTGCAATGGTCAGGGCTGAAATCCGGCTCTCGATATCAGTAATCTTAATGTAGCAGACAGGATCAGTAGGGAGAAAGCACAGAAGGGGAAAACCTTTGTTAAAAGTGTTTCGAATCTATAAAGAACAAATCTGCTGTGCTGCGTGCTCATTCATTCATTCATTCATTCGGCTCCTACCGAGCACTTCTCTATCTAATGCTGTAGTGAGAAAATTAAACACGGGCCCCTCTTTGTAAATTTAAATTTCTAGTTGCTAGTTCCAGAGCATGCCACTCATGTCGGAGTACGCCTAGGGATAATGGAAGCCCAGGGTGTAATGGGAACCCTGGCCCAGGGCCATCTGGCTCAGCACTGGGGTGGGGTGGTCTGGAAAGGCTTCCTTGGGAGGCAAGTATGATTTATAGGTCCTGTTTCATTCCTCCATGACATCACTAAGCCAAAAGCACAGCATCAGGTCTTAGTGGGGGGAGAGGGGGAGGACTAGCAACCCCAGGTTCAAGTCCGTTTCCTCTATTAAGAGGCCAAGTGGCCTTGAGAAACTCCTTCCTCTCTCTGGGCATCGGTTTCCTTGACTGTAACATCAAAAGGTCAGAAGGAGCTCAGATTTCCTTCCAACAGTGTCTTAAGGCAGCCATAGAGAGCAAGAGCCCACTTGGAGCTCAGAAAGAACACTGGTCCATTTCTGTCCTAGGCATGAAGAAGACGCAGTCTCTGTTCATAGAAAAGGGCATTACCGCAGGCTGTCAGCACGCTAGGTGCTCCACATCCATGCATCGTTCCTGCTTCATTCATGAACTCCTTCGTAATCCCGTTAGGTACCATCCTCTGGTTTTACAGATGAGGAAACCGTGGCTCAGAGGGACAAGTAATACACCTGACATCTCACAGCTGGTCTGGGGCGGACTTTGGAACTGATGGCCGTGCTCATGCTCTTGCCATATTCTCAGGGGCCTTGCCAAGGCTGGCACGGAGGACACTGGAAGAGGCAGGAGAGGGCTGGCGGAGTCGTGGAAGGAGATGGTGATCACAGCCGTCCCGCCGAGACGGTGCAGGCTGAGTGGTGCTGGGGTGTAGAACGGGTACCCTGAAAGCAGGCCCAGCTGCCAACGCGTGTGCGTCACCCCGAGGTCTCTGTTGAGCCTCCCCCACCCCTTAACTATTTGGAGATGCTCAAGACAAACTCTAATTCTGCTGTCATCTACTAACGGCTTGTTCAGACAAAACCTCCTGAGACAGGTGCCGTGAGACACGCGGAGGGGACCGAAAGGTCAGTGTACATGAGAGACGCTTTCCCTATTGCGAGGAGTGGCGGTCCTCAGAAAAGGAAGAAGAAGTAGGTGCAGGCCGAGCCTGCCCTGCGGCAGCTGGAGGAAGAACACAAGAGCCCCCAGAAGGGGCCGCCCCGCAGTCCCTGCCCTTCCCGGCCCCCAGGCGCCTTCCTGTTCCGACTCCTCGGGTTTCACACTGAGCGCCGCATTCTTTGGTTTATAGTTCAATAAACTGTGCCAGCCTCTGAGAAAGATCACGGGCTCAACTTTCATCTGTCATATGCAGCCGGTGTGGATTTGATGACCACGTGGGCTCCTGGAAGCAGTCTCATTGGAGGGCCTGGCTCAGAGGGCACTGAGGAACAGAGCAGGCCGCTGACCTCCGGGTTTGCTGACTGCCAGGAACTGGTGTTCGGGGTTTCTTTGGATAAGCAGAAATGGGTTTGATTTTTCAAGTTTTAGTCCATAGGGCAGAGGATAAAGGGAGAGGAAAGGAGGCTATTGATGGCTGATTTTGCCTACATTTTGTGTCTGTCTATCTATCTATCTATCTATCTATCTATCTATCTATCTATCTATCATCCATCCATCCATCCATCCATCCATCCATCCATCCAACCATCTAGTTATAATCCACTTTATTTCTAAGACTGGATGCTCAATGACCCTTACACTTGATAGAAGAAGAAGATGACTAATTCAGCTCTGAGTTTCCTGAGAGCTGAAGCAAAGAGACCTGTGTAGAACTCTATGTTCACGAGATAAAGATCAAGTAAGTACTCAGAAGAATAGCTTTTCCTGCTACAAAGAGTTAAGAGAGACTTTCCCCAGGAACACTCCCAGAGGCGACCCTGCTAGACGCAGTGAACAGCATCCTCAGTACAATCCCGCCACAAAGGAAGGCTCACTGAACATTAGGTAGTATTGATGCCATCATTGTAATAGTTTAAAACAAATAATAAATTAATAGGCACATCCAACCGTACGGAAAATAGGCATTTTGGACTCCACGATTTTCTGTCATAAGATATGGTGCCAATACTTTAAGCCTAGCAAAATCTGGAAGCAGTATTCCAATAGAACCTTCCCAAACACCCACGAATAATATTTATTCCTGCTAAACCATTCAAAAAATATTTATGGCAAAATGTACCCCCCAGAGAACAAACGATTTGATTCCACTTCATCTCTTTATGTAACTTGGACTAAAAATCGATCGACTGTTGGGTGCCATTTATGGAAAATGATTTTTATTTCAAGAGATTTGCTCTTCAGCCACTCTCGCTGATAAGAAACAGTCAACGGGGCCTTCTGCAATGAGGCCGTTCCCGGCCACAGAGCGGAGACGTGGAGCCCTTGTATTCTCAAGAGTGTTTAATGATATCAGCGGGTGGTTGTGATTTTTGACTCTCAAAGCCTGCTTTCCTTGAAAATAAAAATATTTATTTAGAAAATAATTATCACCGAAGATTTTCAGCTCTATCCAGAGGTGTTTCTATTGACCTTAATTCAGCAGTTTTAAGCTGCAGGGTCTAGAGAAATATCGGTGAACCTGGGGTCTATACCGAGCTTATGCTGCAGGGACCGGCATTTTTCATGAGTCCTTGAGTAAATCTCCAGGGACCCCAGTTTGATAATCAGCCTGAGAATCAATTCTGATCCAGAGTCAGAGGCCAAGGACTATCCATGAAAACTGTACGCAGGCATCTTCACGAAGTTATAGATAATACAGTGATCGGTTCTGAAGTAGCAGTATCTAAACCATGTACAGTACTGGTCTGAGAAATCTACACTTCCCGTATTCACTTACTCATCTCATTTTTATTTTATATTTTATTTTCCATTTTTACTGAGTGCCGAACCTGTGTCGGACACTGCGCTTAGGCGTTGGGGTTACTGTGTGAAGCAAGACAGCCATAGTCCTGTCCTCACAGAGCCTTTAGCCCAGCGTGGGGAAACTGGCATTAACTCAATAATCGACAGTGTGATAAACACAAGAAGGGTGGCCTTGGGGTGGAACGGGAACCCACATAGCAAGGAGACTTGCTTATGGGTTAGAGATTTGCCAAAGAGGAAAGCGGTGTAGGTTTCAAAGAAAAGTCTGATCTATTATCAAGCTTAGAATTTGGGGAAAGCAAGGCTGAACTTTAAAAAAGGAGGATTTGGTGGGCTCTGCCCTGAAGGGCCATGCCCATGCAGGTGTGCTGAAAATGCTAGGAACTGATAAGTACAAAGGCTTTGAAACGATTCTTGTGGAAGATGGAGTATCTTCTCCTTTTCCCCAGTGGTCCCCGATCTGGGCCGAGAGGAGAGTTCTTACCTGGAGCTCAGCATGGTGGACCTGGGCTGCAGCCGTGGCCACCTGGTCCTCCAGATCGGCAAGTTCAGTCTCACCAGTGCCACCGTGGATGCAGCGGGCAGCATCTTCCAGCTCGTTGAGCTGCCCTTCGAGTCCGTACACCGTGCCTGCTGCCAGGTACACCTGCAGGGGAGGTATGGCCTTGAGCTCAGGTCTGCAGACCCAGGACTGGTGGGGCCTTCTCAGGGGGCCCCGGGGAGTGAGCGAGAACTGGACTCAATGGTGGGGGAAAAGGACAGGGAATGCCCCCATGTCTACATATACTTTGCACTTAAATGGTGGCATGAGGTCTTTCTGCTCCTTCACTGTCATTCCTAACCTCCCGCCTCTCACTTTCGTGCAAGAAAAAGCAACTTGTAAATTTTGGAAATATGATAAAATAGTGCAAAAGGCACGACATCAGCTACGTACATTACGAATTTGTCCAGCGACTGTAACAATCATACTATCAAGACGCAAGAAACGAAGAAAAAAACTCGGGATGCAGTTTTTCAAATAAAAATTTTGGTTGGCATTTTGTAATTGAGAAACATTTTAAAAATACGATAGAGGTGAAATTAATTCAAAGCGATCACAAATTCTGAGTAACTTATCTTTGATTGATTACCTTCAGTTTGTTTGCAACAGGCTAAGGGAATTAAAATGAACCTGAAATTTGTAATTAAGAAAATACTTTATTTCTTAGAAAATTGTGTGCTGTGAAGAGAAGCATGTCAAATCTATTTATCTGTCAATTAAGACATTTCTTGTGTGTGCTACCAAAAATTAAAGAGAGAAATCAGATAAAAGGAACAATTTGAGTAAAAATTAAAGGGAAAAATACTTTGACTCATGAGTTTATAAGGTGATTCCACAAAGGTGGGCGAACAGAAAGTAAAATCATTGGGATAATTCAGACTGAGGGATGCCAGCCGGGGTGAATGAAACATGCTTCTTCAGCCTAATTAGTGACAAGACAAGGGACCGGATGGATCTAAAGAGGGTAATTACTTAAAGAGAGGTTCATGAGGTTTAATAACATATGGAAAGCTCCAGTCATGTCACCACAGCTACTTAGAGTTGATCCGGCTGGGAAGCAGTCAATCCTTTCACAGTCCTTTAACTGGAGTTGAAAACATAACCTAGTTAAGTAAGCCCGGGGCTTCTGCACACAAGTCATGCACACAAGTCGTGCACATCTTCCACGCTAAGCGAGGCTGAGCGTTGGTGAGGAGGGGAAAAGAACCCCGAGATGCTCCTTGGCATGTTTTGTGCATCTGTGTTAGAACTGGCAGTTTTACAAGGCATTTCGAAGTGGGGCAAAGGTGGGTAGAGGTCGGGTGAAAGCAAACCTCGGTGTGCATCTCCGAGCACAATTAGCTGGGCCGTGGGAACAGGGGCCGACAGAGTGGCTGTCACGTTAAGGGATCTGTCAGCCGCATCGGGGGCCAGGAATCGAATGCCTGCTGGAAATCGCCGTATTCCAGTATGCCCTCAGCTTTAGATTTCTTTATCCTAAGCCAGCATTAGACAATTCGTTTCTAAAAGGCCTCCACAGTTTATTCTTTGTCCTTCAAAACAAGAAACACATCTTTATTGTTTGTCATATGAAGGAAATGATGAGCATTTCAGAGCTGAGTGGAGAAATTAAAGATTAGTCTGTTAAAAGTTTCAAAGTTGAAGAGCATGTTTTTTTTGTTTTTTTTGTTTGTTTGTTTTTTGTTTTTTTTTCACAAGATAAGAAAAATTAGGGAGAGAGAGGAAAGACAAGAAAGAGAGAAGAATGATTCTCAGGACAATTGTGAGTTTGTATTGTACACTTTTTCTACGTACACCAAAAGAGGTAAATTCATTTTGATAAAATACTTTTAGATATAAACTTATAGTTTTGCACAATGAAATGAAATTTGGAATTGTGGTTTAAATGAAATGAATAATCTGAGTGTGGCAATCGTTAACTATTACTTGATATAATTTTGGTCTCGAAATCTTGAAACTTTGATTTTTCCAGGAACCCAGGCAACTCAGCGTCATCACGCCCTATGGCCGTGATGACTTAAAAGCACCTCGTTGCTTTGTCTTCGGCACGGTCATCCACTGATGCTCTTTGTTTACTCTGCCAAGACAAAGCAATATGAGATGGCCCTAGGCCCTCGGCCAGGCCGGAATGTCCATTTTTTACTTCGCATTCCCTAAAAGGCTGCTTTGCTGGCGCCAGGGGGAGGTTTGGTGGTTTGGCCGCTGACCCAGGCTGAACAGGAACTTACAGCCGAGGTGATAGTGTCTAAGGGACTGTGGGATGACGACAATGGCAAGGATGGTGACGGTGACGATGAGACGCCTTTATCGAGCCAAGTGTTGAGCCAAGGGCTTCGTGGGACTTATTTAACGCTCACGGCAACCCTCGAGGGAGATGCTATTATGATCACTATATTAAAGATGAGGACGTCGTGTCCTGGCAGCTCAGTGGCTTCTCCAGGCCTCACGCTGGGAAGCGGCGGGGCCTGGATCTGAGCTCGGGAGGGCTGCCAGGTCCCATGCCGTTATCCGCCCTACGCTGCGATGCTGTGGTACCTAATCTCGGGTGCAATGTCATGATGTTTTACATTTCAAACCTTGACATAAGGGCGCTAGAGTTGTCATGGTTATAGGTCAACGTGACATTGGCTCTGTCGCTGGGCCGAAATAACAAAAGTTCACATGCTGTATAACGACCACGTCCATAAGTTCTAGTTCATTCCCCTTCTGTGCCGAGGGCATCATAGAAGGAGGGCCAACATCCTCTGCCTGGTCCTGGATTCTGTGACAGAGCTAGGCTCCTGGTGGCAGAGGTCCACTGTGTCTGCTGCCACTGGCTGAATAATGGCCAACATATGTGGTGTTGCTGAGAGTCACAGGGAGGAGCTAACAGGGAAGTTGGGACGGTCCCTCCATTGCCTCTCTGGCTGGGGATCACAGGCTACCCCAGGCTGTCTCTGTCATTTAGCAAAGATGAGAATGAGGAGGTCCTCAGATGGGGGCGGGAGGGTGAGGGAGCTGACTCATTCCTCCCACTCATGACCCTGCGTCAGTCCACGAGGTGGCCCTTGTGGGTCCCTGCTCTTCACACCGCGGGTCTGAGAATGGTCACGCTAGTGGTCCTCTGTTGACCCCTAGCTCCATTTTCCATCTTTCTCTGCCCTGCTCTGTTCTCTGTGAGGCTGACCTGTATGAACTGCATCTCCAGGGCTCTCCTGCTGGCTGGGATGGGTTTGGCCAGCGGGATATCAAAGGCAGAAGGAAGTCGAGGCTCTGTCCCCCTGCTCTCTCCCCCGAGCTGCGAGCTGCGTGGGAGCCATGGTGACAGCTTCCATGAGGGGTGCTCTTCCAGACACCGGTTCTTCCTGGGCTACACCGCCTGGGTGGGCGACTGCTTCCTTCTCCTGTGACTCTGGATGCTCCAGCATCCCCCTAACCTTGCCCACACCTCGGGCAATCGTCCTTTCCTGAAACTCCCCTCTCCCAGCTAGACAGACCCCAACAGGTACAGCAGAACCCTACCCTTCACAGCTATCAGCAAGAGCATCAAATACTGAGAGACCCAGGCATTCAGTCCCGGGAACTGAGCCCCCATTGTGTGTGCAGGCGAGGCCAGGACCGGCCTGAGCCTTTTGGGGGAGACGAGAGCTGATCTCACAGTGCTAACTCCAGCAGCAGGTGAGAAGCTACAAAGCCGGCAGACTAAGGGAATTCTGAAATCCCCATGCCTTCCTCTAATTAAGTGGATTATTAACAAGGCAGTTTATGAAAACAGGAGATTCGGCCCGTGAATGTGACATTTTTATCTTATGTAGCTCTGAAGGCTTCAGAAGTATTTTTAAAGGCGAAACCTTCTCAAGCAAATGTTCTCTTTCATCCCAGAGTCCTGGTCTGCGGTAGCCGATGTTCAGAAGGCGAGAATAAGTGTTGCCGTTTCTATCTCTGCCGGTCCCCGGGTCCCTCAGCACAAAGGAGAAAGGCAGCGGAGGAAGGAAGGCATGCTCTTTAGAACACGGGCCGACCAAAGGCTCCGTTTCATTAAATCAGCGGCACCCAGAGGCCCGTTTTACAATCGGCCTTGCCCTTCTGCTGCTCAAATGAATTCCATCCTGGAAACCACAGAGCGAAGCCACCTGCCCGGGCTCTGTGATCTGGTGAACTAAAGAGATAAAGAGAAGAGCCATCCCTTCTCTGCCTCAAAAACCCACAGAATTCAAAGGAACACGGCTGGAGTTTCTTCCGCGGTGAAATTTGAAAAGCTGGAGTCGGGGAAGGGAAGGAGGAAGAAAGAGGCAGTTAACTCTGGGGACAGGCGCGGTATCTTAAGATGCTGGACAGGGAGCAGTAAATTATAAACTCAGGCCTTTTCAGCCCATGTTCTTCTGGGGTAGGGGACATCTTGAATCGGTGGGTATAAGTGGATGTGTTTCAAACTGAAAGTGTTAACAAACCCAAGGAGAGAAACATCACGCACAATAAAAGACTCTTACAAAACGAAAACTCTGGCCAGGCCATTTTTCAACAAGCTCCTTGGGGAGCAGAAAGGCTCACCGTCTTTGCTTTAGGTACGCCATGGGAACTGACCACTGTCATTAAAATCCGGATTATCTCACGCGTTGTAAGCTTTTTTTGATATCATACTTTATAAAGAAAAAAATGCATCTCTTTCCTGGTGAACCTTATCTTTATTTTAACTTTTTCAATTCTGGGTGTCCTAGATGAGAGCTATCAGCACTGAAAGAACTGTGTTAGATATATTTAAGGTACAGAGACCCTGCACATTAGAAATAAAACGTTTCTTCCTTAAAAAGAAAAAGCACTTTGGCATCTGATGTAATCATACGTCAGATAACAGATAAGCATTCTTCCAGCGCCTCCTCTGCATCAGGCTCTGGCCAAGGGCTAGGGCTACAGATTAAAAGCCAGCAGGTCCTGTGCTGCAGGAATTTATGTATCTGGTCCCGAGCCTGGGGGTGACTGTTCCCCCTGCCCCTCCACATCACCCCCCTCCAACATTTGCCTATGTCTGGAGACATTTTTGATCATCACAACTAGGAGGAGGCTCCCCCGGGTTTAGAGTAGGTAGGGACCAGTGATATTGCTCAATATCTTACAACGCACAGGACAGCCCCTCAGAACAAAGAATTATGTAACCCAAAATGCCAATAGTGCCGACGTAAGGGGAGACAGACAGGTGAACAGAAAGGACGATAAAGCGAGGTAAGTGGTCAGAGAGACATACGCTTAGGTTTTATGGGGAATCCAAAGGGAGAGAGTCTTTAAATTTTAAAGTGAAACAAATACTGGCTTTTTTTTTTTTTTAACTTCAAGTTATTTTGATTTGTTGTTTCAACTTTCAGCAAAAATTTCCTCTAATAACAAACAGTTCCTGATTTCTGAGAACAGCATTCATTAGTCAGTCAGGGTTGACTTCTGGGTTTGGAAAGATGGAATCGCCTGACTCGATTTGATGCCAGCTTTATGGGCAGGACCATGCCGACCGGAGATGGTGACCGTGGCCTGTGTGGCTGATGTCGAGGTCTCTCTGTGTCACCCCTGGTCTGCATTGTCGGAGAATTCTCCTCGGACTTTTATATTTAGCAACAATCGTGGATATTTATATGTAAGCATCTATGACGTTCTTTCTTTCCTCACAAGTCAGAAGGATAAAAAAAATCCATGACCAACAGACATATCAGTGCAGCGGGGCAGACAGTTGTAGGGACCTCACCTCTGTGGGCAACCACACTCATTCCCTACAGTGGCACCAGCGATGCTCTGTCTGGGTCCCCACAGATGTCGTTTATAGCTTCTGCATCCTCCCCTCCCTGCCCCTGAAGCTTCAACGTGCTTTTGTTCCCAACAGCTCCAATCCATACAGAAGACTGCCTTCAGGCTGCCGTGGACACTTTGCCTGCGGACAGAGACTGAGGTGCCCACTGGCTGCACAAGGCCGGTTCCTTTGCCTCAGGTCAGGGCAACTCTGAGATGCAGTTATAGCCCACTGCTCCCCGCAGGATCAGGTGAAGTTACTCTTCCTCTAAGAGCACCGCTTGGCTCCGCCTCTTCCCTCTCCCCTCCACTCCCTTTCCAGCCTCCCCTGGGAGCATCTCCCTAATAAATCACTTGATTAATATGCAAACCCTTATCCTAAGATATGCCCACATAAGGTGCAGCCACATCGTCTTACATTTTCTTCCAGGGAAGTCAGCTGCTCATCCAATCTCACTTGGTCTGTCCCCAGAGGAAACGTCCCCTTCTCTCTCTCTGGAAAGCCAAATGGGAATTCCCAGGAGCCCGCGGACTCCGCGATCAACTCCTCCGTGGCGTTGATGACCTTCAGGACTTCTGTGGAGATGTTGCAGAGAGAAACAGCAGAATACTTCTGTTTGGTCCAATAACAGGAGGGGACAGAAGACAAGAACAGCACATTAACAATGACAGGGAAATTCTACAATGCCATAGCGCTCATCATGAGATTGCCTCTGCCGTCACACACGCAAACATCAACGTGCCAAAGGGGCGAGGAGGTGAACGGTCTACGCAGCAGGCGGGGAGCTCAGAAGGGGCCTGCTTTGACTTGGCCCAGCTTCTGTGTCTCCCACCGAATTATCTCAGATTCTCAGGGAGGGAGGGAGGAGAGCTCAAGCGGAAGCTGCTATGTCCTCTGCCCGCTGCCGAGAGTTTTACATCCATTTCCTCATTTTCTGGATGATCTCCTACTACAACAGAGCTTCAGTCACAGACTGTCATGCTACATCCCTTGCGTGGTCCAGTAGACAGATTTCTGGACTGGGGAGCTGGAAGGCCAGGTCTCTAGATCTGGCTCTCACTCCATGCAGTTATGGGACCTCGGCCAAGCTACTTCCCATTTCCGGAACTCAGTTTGGTCATCTGTACAGTGAGAATGTTGGAAAAGAGTTTCCGGGCAGTGTTTTGGTAGCCACTGTACGTTAGTTCACACACACCTATTCTCAGCCCTGTTCTCTATTGCTCTCTTCCATCGTAGAAGATGAATGGAAAAATACTCCATTTCCCAGCCTCCCTTGCAACTGGGGGCAGTCATGAGACATAGTTCTGGCCAGTGAGTCTGAGGGAAAGCCTACGGGGGGGGGGGGGGTTTCTAGAAAAGCTTTTGTTTTCTTAACAAGTGACTAGATGCAGCTGATGCTCCCCTTCCCTACTTCCTTCTGCCTTGAGCATAGGTGTGCAGTTATGACAAAGGCAAGGATGAATACCAAAATGCAGAGCAAGGTGGACCAGAAAGACTAAGGGAGACCGTGCCTAGATAGCACTAGATGAACCGAACCATGGTGAGTCATCGTCTGCTTCTGAACATCTTGTTAAATGAGAAAAATAATTCCTTATTCGTTGAAGCCACAGTGGGCCAAATTTTCTGTTCTTTGGGGTTGAACATGTTCCTAACCGACACAAGTCACTTCTAGCTTTTACATCCATTCATGGCTCAAAATTACAATTGGTTTAGGTCTGGGCCAAGGTCATTAATGGGGCAGAAGTTCTTCAACCATGAAGAATTATCTACATCTTTGAGTGCATATGAACATATAGCATTAATCGATAAGCTAGATATCAGTGTTGCTTGGCAGTGATGATTTCCATCTATAATCAGTGCTGTTTATTTCATCACAGGGTTTATAAATTAGAAGTCGAATGTTGTCCACAGGCATGTTTTGTTTTGTTTGTTTTCGACCAGTGAACTGTTTCAAGAAAAGCTGGAATGTTAATGCCTTGAGTACCTTCTGACTCATATCCAACTGACTCATAGGTCCTGACCAAAATTTTAATGACAGCTACGGTTTGGTTTTGCAAGGTTTGTTCCTCCAAGGAGACCCTCTCACTAGAGGATGTGTTCGATAGCCCTTCCACTTCACTAGGGAATCAAAGTGTCTAAGTGGCAGGTTAGTGGCCGCACCCACAGTCTAGAAGCTGGCTCTAGGCTTCTACGCTGAGACACATGGCCTCACACCTGTCAATCCATCCCAGGGTTAGGGCACATGCTCAGTGGGCTTCTCTCCAGTCTGTCTATGTCACCACAGTGGCTTGACTGACCCAACAGTTATACTCCTTTTGATTCAAGAGATTTTTGCTACAAACCAAAAGATCTTGGGTCTGTCTGAGACATCATGAGCCAGAGATGAAGGGAAGGTGACTCAGACCCACCAGAACAAGGGCAGAGTCCAAGGAAGCAGCCAGGACCAACTCTTCCCCCTAGGAAACACTTTCAGAGGCTGGCCCACACTATCCAGGACCCCGTAACTCAATGTGGCAGATTCTGAAGATGAACGGGGCTCAAAATGATTTTGACGTGAAACAATTACCACAGTTCGCTTAAGTCCTTTTTTAGAAAAGGCAGCGTTTTATATAGGAAAGCAGATTTGTTATCCTTCTCTTAGTAAATACGGCATGTATTTAGAAAGTTTGCCCCTTATTTGGTAGAAAAGGTGCCTTTGTACATTTTTTGAAAAGGAAGACATATGACTAAGAGATTTAGGGGGTAAAAAAAAAAAGTGAGACCACGGCATGACGGAATGGGAAGCGTGAACATTGACACCAGTCTCCAATTAGCCCGGGGTCATTAACAGGCCAAGGTTATTATAGAAAGGACTCAAGAGGTGCTTAAACAGAATGAGTTATCCGTATCCTGAGTCAGGCTGAATACGCAATATCAAAACAATAAGTTGGACACCCGATGTCGCTTGGCACTCATTGTTCCATTCAGTCCATAAGTAGCCTTGTTTATTTAATCATAGGGGTTGCGAGCTGGAAGCCAAATATTGCCCAGAGGCATGCTTTTTTTTTTTTTTTTTTGATAAGAACGCCATCTGTGAGACATGCACGTCCCAGCTGTCCAGTGTCCACCACTCATTCCACATCTTTGATTGGGGGGCCATAGTGTGCCAGCTCTGCTCCAGGTGCTGGGAGAAGCGGTGGACAATGGATACAGTCCCTGTCCCTCATGGCATGCCTTTCGGCCTACCCCAGCTACCTGACATGCTTTCCTGGCCCCTGAAGCCATTTGCATTTGCCATTGAGTGAGAGTGAGGAGTGGGGGGGCAGCTGGTCTGCGGGGAGCCCCACAGCGTCACTGGAAGGTCTGCAGTCTGGTTCAGGGCCTCGATCACTTCAGAAGGGAGCTAGCCTCCAGATGAGGGAAGCGCCTGAAGAATAATCCCATGGAAACCGGACAAGATCTCTCCGTTTGGTGGGAGTTCCCGTTCTGCTCTCTGCTGGGAAACACAAACTGGAATCCACAAGCCCGCGCAGGGAATTGCGTGTTCCTCGTCTGTTACACAGGGCTGGGCTGTGTGCTGGGATGTGGGAGGAGGGTGGGCAGGTAGGGTGGACAGCGCACTCACTGGAAGTGAAGATGGAAGCGAAGGTCACTGGGCTTAGTTAGCTGCGAGACGGGAGCGGGCACCTCGCCTCCCTGTTTCTTGGATGACTCACTGGCCCGGTAACTGAGATTAGATTTGTTACAGGGCTAATGCTGGCTTGTTATGTAAATGTCCCGTTCTCTGCCCAGTGCGGATTTAAAAGCAGAAAGCTGCCACCGTCTACAGTTATGTTAAATAAAGCCCTGTGCAGCACCGGACAGGGTTTTGTTCAGATGAAAAGCTGGTGGGGATTCAGGGGTGCTGGCGGGGAGTCCTGTGTGGGGGAGAAATGAAAAGCTAAGGATCTTTTCTGCTTTACTGCTCACAGCCCTGGAGATACAGGGCTGAATGGTACAAACAAGCACTATCCGAGAGCCAGCGAGAGCTCTCTATTACGGTAGCTGACATTATTCCAGATATTAATTATAAGAGGGATCAAATGTGACAGTTTCATGGTATCTAATAAGGGAGAGGTGAAAGAGTGGAGATAATCAGCTGACAGAACAGGGGCTATTGCAAAACAGGAAGGTTGGCCTCAAAGGCGTTTGTAGCCACGGGCTGCACAGACAATGCAATGAACTTGGCCGTGAACCCATGTAGTAAACAAATTCAACTCTCGAGTGATCAAACAAATACAGATTAAACAACCAGCCTGATTAAGTGCCAGACACATGCACGATTCCCTTGTAAGATGCCCAGCGTGTGCCGATGTGACCTCGCGCAGGGCTCGGAGTGTGTACTGCCAGTTGTTGGTCCACCAGGGGCTGCGTTTGCTCCAATGCAACCACATTCCTTGGTCTCCCCACCACTGAGAGCCCAAGTGTCCACTTCTGGGGTTCGGTCTGTGTCCCAGCCCTACATGAAACATGTAATCCATAACATCAACTTCGCCGCCTCTGGGACGGAAATCAACAGCCCAACACTGAGGGTACAGGGGTGATAAGAAACACTCTGATGCTGGACATGGTTCCATAGTGTAGTGGTTAGCACGTCTGCTTTATATGCAGAAAGTCCTGGGTTCGCGCCCCAGTGGAGCCCACGGTCCATGGTCTACGGCCATGCCACCCTCAACAAGCCCGATGTCTGACCTTGAAAGCTAAGCAGGGTTGGGCCTAGTTAGTATTTGGATGGGAGACCACCTAGGAAGACCAGGTGCTGTAGGCATAAAAAATCATAAGAAAGAAAAGAAAGAAACACTCAGGTGTGTCCTCCTGACCTAAGCTGAGGTGTCCTTGATCCTTCATCAGTGAGGCAGCGAAACAAGTGTCTGCCTTGATGAAGACTCATATTTCCTGCCCGACTATAACCAACAACAGGACCAACGCAGAACTTTAAGGACAGGTACCACTCTGAGGTTAGGGCCCTGCCACAGTGGCCATTTCAATGGACCCAAGACAGAAGAAGACCCAGTCAGGACCCAAGTCATAAATCCCAGCTCTATCATTCTTTTCCTCCTAGGGACTGTAGGGCACAGCAAGACTTCTTTTTGTCTCCCTCCCCATGAACTCAAACCTTAGTCCTTTGCTATCTCTCCATTCTGTCCCCATTCACTTTCTCTCCATAGCAAAACATTGCTAGGAACGAAATCTCAATCCATTTACTTTTTTTTTTTAAACTGTTTCCCAAAGACACTCAGAATGCAAGGTGCCGTCACGGAGAGATTCTGAATGTATAGCATTCTAAAGAAGCAAACAGTTTCATCCTAAGCGCTAGACAGATATGCTTATTAGCAATCCTTGCAAATTCCCCTGAGATTTTTCCACGGTCATCATTCATTTGAAAGCTTCGTGTTGGACAAAGAAATGCAAACTCGTTCTGAGCTGGAATGAAAGGGAATACTGCTCAGCAGAACGGCTCCAGCCTGTGAACATGTGAGCAGCATGGGCTCATTAGGTGCCTGGCTTAACGGAAAGAGAACGCTTTGGAACAACAGAGGGCCGATTCCAGCTCCAGCTCTACCCTTGGACTTGTGCATGCGGGTGCATCTGCCCGTCTCGGCTGGGCCAAAACAGATTCAGTGTCTGGCTGTGCGTGATGAACTGGGGCTGCGACAGAAGCCTAGGGTACTTATGTATGTGACTTGATGCAGGTCTCGATATGATACAATCTGAGGCGATGTGGGAAAACGGCTTTGAGGATTAAGTGATGTATACAGGATGTTCCCAGCTTCACCTCAAACACCGTGCAGATGCTTACAACAAGAGCTAAAAGGCTAAACAGGCAGAAGGGGAAGGAACCAGGTTTTTATGTGAGGTACAGAAGCACACGGTGTGCTCTGAGGCTCCTTGGTCAATCCATGAAACACGGAGGGGCAGGACAAAGGGCTGCCACCACTGAGGGTCTTGCAAAGGGCCTCCTTACCCTTGGGCTCGAGCACGGGGCCTAGGGCCCACCCTTGTTTTAGGGGGCTCATGAAAATGTTTTAATTTCTTTAAAATTGGAAGGAAAAAAATGAAATCTTAGGCCCAGGAACATGTTTTAATACATACTATGAATGCAGTAATTTCGATACCAACGTAGTTGTGAAATATGATTTCCAATATTTTTTTTTTTCTGCGGCCCAGGACATGCAGAAGATGACAAATGGGAAAAGGGAGGCGGGGGCCGGGCCTCGCCGGGCCCCGAATGCCAAGCTCAGCGGTGTGAGTTTTGCGCTGCTGGTGGTCACGTGCCGCTGCAGGGTCTCGCTGCTCCTGTCACCCAGAGCTGTCACTTACTGAGCGCCGAGCACGTGCCAAGCTCTGGGAGAGGCACTCTATTTGCCTCACATCATTTAACCCCACCCCTAACCTCTGCAGGATGCAGGTAGTATGTATGATCACTCCTACCTTGAGGACCTGAGGCTTAGGGAGGGGATGGGGTTTGCCCTGAGGGAGCTGGGACTCGCAGGGCAGGCTTAGGGCTGGGAGAATCGGTCGCAGAGAAGAGCATCAGAAACAATGACTACGGCTTGAATCCAAAGGTCACAGGGCCTGAGGTGGGGCACCGTGGCGAGGACAAGAGGCGTGATACTGCCGGAGGAGAACGGAGGATGAGGATGCCGTGCCTGGACAGGGGCGAGGCGGCCGGCCGGACGCTGCTGCGCTTTCCAGCCGCGTGGCCTGGAAGAGCCTGATACCGCGGAAGCCGACTAGCGCGCTGGGAGAGGGCGAAGGGTTCATTAGGCGTTTGGAACGAGGGAAAATGTAGTGTTTCAAAAACCCTTCTCACAACCCGAGAGACGGAGCAATGTTGCCAAATGCCCAAATGGGGTGATGTCCAAGTCATCGGTTTAGTTTTTATCTTGACTCTGTTATTTTTGACGTCAGGTTTCCTGAGAGGGTTTGGGGGGTGGGGTACAGCCGGCATAGATGGCTTTAGTGAAAATGAGAAAATGCGGGGCCCTCCAGTCCCCTTTTCAGCGATGTGATCAATGAATGTTCATTAGGGAGCTGTGGAAGGACAGAAGATATCCTAAACGACAGAGAGGACTCTAACAGGGGTCTTCTAAAGATAGAACTCAAAAGGGCGTGCTCACAGAGGAATTCGGAATTCGGGGCCCAGTGGAAAAGGCTCGCGGCTGCTCCAGTTGCTGACAATACACCCTGGGCCACACCTCCTCCCCTGCCCTGTGCTGCTCCTGGGAGACCCCTCCACGGGAACAGAAGAAGAGAGAAGGAAGCCAGCTCCAGGTTAGGGTGGGTCCCTCCTGTGCTGGGTGTGACTCTAGGCTTCGAGTACCTTCACCGAACCCTCATGACCACCTGGCACGGTTGGTGTTTTGATCCCATCTTTAGAGATGACGACAGAGTGAAGAAGATGCAGAACTGGGATTCGAGCCCAGAGACTCTGGTCTCCGAGGTCCACACTCTTTCCCACCTGTCACATCGCCTTCTCTGGGACCCAGTGGGACTGTAGAAGGGGACGATGGGACAGAGCAGAACTGAATAATCAGATCAGTGAACAGCGGATCGGCGAGGGAAGGGCCTAAGACCAGGAGCCCCCTCAGGTTGTTCTACGGCCTCCCCTACTGACATCAATCAGAACGAGCTTGTCAACGGCCAAGCCACACGCCAGAGCCTGAGAGGTACTGAGTGACCAGCTCCTGACCGGGCCACACCTGGGATCGATCCGCCGAGGACGATCAGAGCGAAAAAGAGTGCCGTCTGTGAGAAAACCTGCCCGAGCACGAGCCAGACTGCACGGTCCGCCTCTCACTTGTCCGTCCCATGTTACAGACGCTGTCTTGGCTCTGCGAAACGCCTCCATCAAACTCCCAGAGCAAGCAAGGAAATTTGTCCAAATGCCTGATTTCATGTATTTTTTTTTCCCTCCCCCCAAAGGTAAGAAAAGCGGCTCCATATGTCCCCCTAAATAGTTGACAGAAATCTGCTCGGAAAATTCAGTGCAAATATGTTTCAGTTCTCAGGAAACATAAGGCATTCCGGCGATGCCTCTACCACCCGTCAAAATACACGCTCCACAAACAGACTCACGTCTCCGAAGAGTGACTTGATGAAAGAGGGAGGCACAGAGTCTCGGAAAGAAATTGGAGCGCGAACCTAATAAATTAGCATATGTAATAAACCGAAACCACGAAACATAACGGATTAGAGAGCCGAGCTCTAGCAGGGGGGTTCTTAAATCACCTGGGTTTCGGTGGTCAAGCCATTTCTGAAATAAGTAAGATTTCCTTTTAAATGGTGACTAGAGAAATGATTTTTAAAAATGTGCTATTTGCAGTTGAGTTTCAGAATTAAACTTTATTTCCCTGAGTTCATGTTCTTGCCCTTCCAGCTCAGAACCTGGGGAGGGGGCCTGGAACGCTGGGGCCCTTACCTGGCCAGCCTTCCCCGGCAGGTGGAGCGCGGGCAGGACTTTCTTTCCTGGCTGAGGAGGTGATCACGGTCGTTTATATCTTTTGCTTTTGTATACCGGTCATTCCGCAGACAAAATGGTTCCTGACACCAACTAGAAACATCGCCCCGCTGCTGGCAGCAACCAGGGCTCGACCGGGGCACACGCTCAGCTCCGAAGGAGCCCGACAAGATACGAAACGCCTTCCGCGTTCACTAGGGAAGGAGGCGGCACGTGGCAGCCAGGGCGATCTGGATCAAGGTGCTTCCCACCTCACCTGGGATGAAAGCCGCTGTCCTCCGCACGGCGCACACCGCCCCACGTAACCCGGCCCCGACCGTCTCTCCCCTTCCCCGCCACTCTTCCCCCGGCTCCAGCCACCCTGGACCTGTAATCTGTTTCTCGAACTTGTCAAGGTCCTTTTCGTCATAAGGCCTTGCATGTGTTCCGCTGCCTGGTAAGCCCGTCGCTTTGATCTTTGCCTGACTTTTTCCTTCTTGACCTTTCAGGTCTCGGTGGCTCAAAAAAGAGCCAGACCATCCAGGACTCATCCTCCTTCCAACTCATCGCCATCACTGCCCTGCTTAATTTCCTTCTTAGCACTTATCCCTTTCTGACCTCTTCCCCCACACGTGTTCACACAGCTATTAGCCGTCTCTTCCAACAGCAGGTGAATTCCATAAGAGCAGGGAGCTTTCCTCTCTCATTCCTACGGTACTGCAGCTCTACAGTGTTCAACAGTCATGTGTGGCCCACATGGCGAATGAACAGGGATTCAAACTCCAGAGCTCGCGGCACCTGTTCTCCCAAGGGAACGTTGCCACGTTTTTCTTTTTTGTCTCCTGTGTCTCTGGGCCTGCGAACCAGGAAGATCCATTTGTTCCTTCACTGGAGTGAAAATTAAGGACCTTCCTTTTTCACCACATTCTCCCCTGCCCCCCAAAAAAACAACTGAGCATTTGTCCCACCATCATTTGTTAAGAAGTGATCTTTTCGCAACTAGAGGTGAGAGGTGGGTAGAAATCATAAGATACGTTGTGAGTTAAATTTTAATATATTTTAATATATTCTAGGCTACCCTCTGGACGATTTCATTGCATCTCGTATCAATCTACATAAACCTAATTATTGTGTCATTAAAAGTATAACGTAGTATCTTAATAGTTAGGCCATCTTCATGCCTTTTTTTCCCCCTAAACATTTCTAAATTATTCCCGATTTTATTCTATCAGAAGATTTAAAAAATCCTTTTGGAAAGTTAAAGAACATCCAGTTCAGATTTTGACTTGAGGTACATTAAACTTCTACCCTAATTTTGGAAGAATTCATCTTAACACTGTTTTTCCTACTGGTAAACTGCTAGGTTTCTTGGAGAGCTGCAGTTTTCTTGTTAAGTTTTAATTTCACCTTTTTTTTTTTTTTTTGCTCCTATTATGGGTGGATTTAAATTCCATTTTATCTCCCCATCTCCCTCATTCTATTTTGAGATTCACCTGCAAATTTTAGTTCATTGCAAACTGACGGCTGAACTAGAAGCTCCTGACGCAGGGCGTTCTAGCGCAAAGCCCAGAACCACTTGAGCTATGCCGTGCAATTCTGCTAAATGATGCGGATTCATGAATAGACCAGCGACTAACAGACCTTTTCTTCGAATAGGATGGATTTTCCTTTTTGCATTCATCGGCATTCAAGGTGGCTGTATTCTTTTACAGGCTCTATAGCTCAGGTAAATGTGCGTGATCGCTTACCTTATCCAAGTTTTTATTGTCGCTCGAGGACCCTTCCTATCTCCTCCCATTGTTCTCTCTCTCATTCTGTGTCATAGCTATTTCAAACCCTCTCCACAATCCTGAAACTCCAATCTCATCATTCACTCACTTTCAGAAGACAAACTTGCCTTCCAGTTCAGAGAGCTAGAGAGAGGAGGGAAGAGCGTAGAACATAAAACAAAACCTCTTCAACTACCTGACATCAAATTGACCCACTTCCTTGCATCTGGACCAATCTGCCTTTGCTATTCCAATGCTACGCCCCATCTGTTTTCTGGACCTCATCCCCTCCATTTCCCCAAGAGTCCCTTGTTGTTGGACAGTTAGGTGGTTCTTCAGTGTTTTCCCACAATAAAAAAATACAGTGCTTGATGAACTGCGGCGCGATGTGCCCTTGGCTGCCTGTCCAGTTTTCCCTTAGGATCAGTAAGTGAAAGTACACTTGCTGATTAACAAGGGCACACGCACCCTGACGGCTTGGAGTCAGCAAGCTGCCGGGGGGCTAACATGTGCTCCCACTACTTCGTGGGCACGTGACTGCCTGCTTCCCTGAACTCTTACCAACATCAATTATAGTTCCTTCTCATTATTCAATTTGTTAGGCAAAGCGGCATGTCGTTATTTCGGCTTGCATTTTCATTGCCTGTCTGAACAAACAATAAACTTTGTCCCCGTTCATGGCTGTTTTCCTAGTGCCTCAATGTGCATTTGTTGAACGGAAAAAAATGAATGTGCAAACCATATGTCAAGTTCTGGCTAGCTGTCATATTGAATAGGGCTGAAATACAATTGGAGTTGAGTATTTTTTCATTTATATTCTTTGTGTGTGTGTGAACTGTCTTTTTTCATGCACTGCCCTTTTACCTATTAGAGTTACGAGGATATTAATTCTTTGTCTATTGAATATTTAGGCAATACGTCCTTCCTATTATTGTTTCCCTTTTAATTTTATGGATTTTTTTTTTTTTAGTGAACATAAGTCTTTTTTTTCTCCCAGCTTTGTTGAGACATAATTGACATATAACATTGTGCAAGTTTAAGGTATATAATGTGATTGTTTGATACACTTATATTATTACAGAATGATTATTATGATAGGATTGGTTAAACCTCCACCACCTCATATAATTAGCATTTTTTTTGTGTATGTGGTGAGAACATTTAAGATTTATTCTCTTAGTAACTTCTTAGTATATAATACAGTATTGTTAACTTTAGCCACTATTTAAATATATACTCAGAAGTGGGATTGCTGAATCATATGGTAGTTCTATTTTTAAGTTTTTGAGGAACCTCCATATTGTTTTCCATAATGGATACAGCAATTTATTTTTATACCAATAGTGCATAAGAATTCCCTTTTCTCCACATTCTCACAGTTATCTCTATTTTTTTTTGATAATAGCCATTTTAACAGATGTGAGGTGATATTTCACTGTTGTTTTGATTTACATTTTCCTTTTTAATTAGTGATGTTGATCATGGTGTATGAATATTTTGTTGAGAATATCTGCATCTATATTCATCAGGGATATTGGCCTATAGTTTTCTTTCCTGTAGTAGTATCCTTATCTGGCTTTGGTATATGGGTAACAGTGGCCTCTTAAAATAAGTTTGGGAGTGTTCCCTTCTCTTCAATTTTTTGAAGGTGTTTAAGAAGGACTGACATCAATTCTTCTCTAAATGTTTCGTACCATTTACTAGTGAAACAATTGGGTCTTGGGCATTTCTTTGTTGGGAGGTTTTGAAGACCTAGTCAATCTCTGTATTCATTATTGGCCCATTCAGATTTTTTTATTTCTTTGTGATTCAGCCTTGGTAGGTTGCATGTTTCTAGGAATCTATCTATTTCTTCTGGGTTATCCAATTTGTTGGTGTTTAACTGTTCACAGTAGTCTTTTATGATGCTTTGTATTTCTGTAATATTAGTTGTAATATCTCCTGTTTCATTTCTGATTTTATTTGAGTCTTTTCTCTATTTTCCTAGTTAGTCAAGCTAAGAGTGTCAATTTTGTTTATTTTTTTTGAAAAACCAGCTCTTCATTTTGTTGACCTTTTCCTCTTTTTTCGGTTTCTATTTTATTTATTTCTGCTCTGTCTTTGTTATTTCCTTCCTTCTGTTAATGTGGGGCAGAAAGTATAAAGTTACTTAATCTGAGATCTTTTTTGTTTCTTAATGTAGGCATTCATCACTACAAATGCCCTTTTAGAATGGCTTACAACTTCTCTGCTGAACTCCTAGACTTCCAGAAAGGCTCTCTTGTCCATAGGTAATTGTTTAATCGAGTGTTCTCCAGGAGTTCTTGGATCATGGCTAAGAGGGGTTGGAGTCAGTTCACAAACCACTTCAGGGTCCACAGCCATGACCAAAGTCTGCATGTCTACTAACTAATGCATGAGTAGGTGAGACTCCTCCCGGGAGTATATATAAATCACTGTCAATTCTTTATACTTTTATGGAGAGAGGGTTCCTAGCCTTCATCACTAAAGAGGTCTGTAACCCTCAAAAAACTAACAGCCATTGCTGTTGAGTTTTTATCTTCCTATTTTATCAGAAATGGTTGCTTACCTTTATCAGCTGTTGGTTTAGGATTCACCCTTCATTCAATATTTACTAATTTCTTACTTTATGTCAAACGTCAATCTAGGAATTTAATAAAAGAATCATGTTTTCCCCTTTTATTTGTACATATATTGAAAAATGTTAATAAGTTTCCCCAAACTGATATTATTACATTCCTAAACTAAATCCTACTTGGCCATTGTAAATTATTATTTTCTCATGTAGTTGGAAACAATTTGCTAACATAGTGAGAATTTTTGAATGTTTTTTAACCAATGAGTTAGTACACAAATTTTCGGTGGTATATGATTTTTGGGTTAGATTCAGACCAAGGTTTTAGATAAATAAAATAAACTTGGATACTTTCAATTTTTTAATGCTAAAGACAGTTTAAATAACATGAAAGTAATCAGTATCATGAACGTTGGATGGATTTTATTGACAAAGATACCTGGAATGGGCTTCTCTCTGAGGAATAATTCTTTGACCACTTTGCCAGTTTCTTCCATGGTCTGTTCAGGTTTTATAACCCTTTCAGAGTAATTTTTCTCATTTATTTCCTTGGAAATAGTCAATATTTTTAAAATTATCACAAATATCAAATTATTCACCTATAATTTAAAAAAATATCTTAAAGCCACATGTGTTTATTATTTTTTCAAACATGCTATTTGGATTACGAAATGTACATTTATGTAAAAGCATTTACATTCATAACTTCTTGTCATGTATTTATTTGGTCAATAATAAAATATTATGATGTTCAAGATGTTCCTGATACTTGTAATGAGTTCTCATTCAGGAAAAACTCTCTAGGGGTTCATCGCGGTGCTTCGAGATAGGTGTTCGTAATCAGAATTATCTATTCCCCTGAGACTTTTGTTTTTTCAAATAGAATATGAGTTAAATATTTCCAAGGTCTATCTCCAAGTTGAGATTATTATGTGCTTTAAAAAAAAAAAGAGTACTTACTCAATGTTTTATTATAACAGTGTGGTTTCCTATTAACTCTTTTTGCATTTTCAGAGTAAATAAATTAGTTGTGGCATGTGATTCTTTTAATATTGCAACATTTAGTTCGCTAGTATTTTATTTGGGATTTTTGTCAGTGAGACCAAGATAGATCTCTCTCTCTCTCTCTGTTGTTTTCGTAATTTTTCTACCCAGAATGTTTGTGAAGAGCATAGTCTTGTTTATTCTGCAGAGCTTCTCTCTCCTCTTACCTCCCATCATCCCATCTCCCTATGGTGTCTTACTTTGGGGCTTTAGTGGAGTATGAGCTCTGAACCACTTCCATGCTTTCTAGACCCTTCTCGCTACCGTCTAGAGCTCCTCTGCCCTTCTCTCTTCGATCCACCTGTGCTATCTATGTCCCATTCTACGGCTGCGGTTGAGGCCACCGTGGTTGATCTTGGCCCTTCAGATCACACCTGCATCGCACTCGCATTCCGGACCATCCTTCTCTAGTGCTCAGTTCACCTTCTGCCCAGAGAGGAGGATGTTCTGCTGACGTCCCAACTCGGAACTCTGTCTTACCACCCAGGCAGCCTGCCCTCCCCCTGCACTCCGACAACAGGACAGGGTTATGCGAGTGAGTGGAGCCAATGACCACAAACACGAAGGAAATGAACCCTCCTCACCGGTTCCAGCACTGAGGATAAGAGCTGTAGTTCTAAGTGGACAGCTAAAGCTTCTCTTTTTTCCTACAGCAGCAGTCAAATAGAAAGTTAGAAAAGAGGTGTTAATTCCTCAGTAGGCACACGGCCTCCTGAGATCGGTGTGGTTTGTAAGATACAAGTGAATACCTAACACTATATTTATTCACTTCGGCACCGGCTAAAGATGGAGATGCTCTTCTGAAATAAAATGTTGCCTGGGATGAGAGACATTGGAGCCTCTTGTGAATGGTGAGTTGTTTTACAAGGGTGAGACACACACGGACAGCACTTGACTTTATGCTAACGCTGTGATATCAACAAAAAGCTTCCCGCAAGCACATTAAATTTCAGAAACCCAAGGCTCTGGATTGCGTTTCCACATGGCCTGATGTCAGCCAATGGGGAGCAGCCAGGAGAAGATGCACGAATTCATATCGAAAGACATTTATTAGTTTAGAGACATCTCAGTGGTTTGATGAGAAGTATTCCATGAAACTATAAATATGAGAGATGATCAGCTTGTCTGTGACTCCCTTGTGAAAATAACGCACAACGATTCAGCTATGTGTGCTAATAATAAACAAAGACATTTTAAATAAAAAGCTTTCAGGATACTGGATATATAAATTTGACTGTAGTGTAAGAATATACTAATTTGGGCCTTCGACAAACACCTCTCTTCTAAAAGCTTGACATATAGGATGTCATTTATTATACAAACAGTGTCACAAGTGATACTTATGTCAGAAAACAAAAACCTATTTAATTCATGATATATCTAGAACCATGAGATTTTGAAGCCAGAAGGGACCTTGGGGGATCACTGCTCCAAGCCTGGCAAGACTAGGGGGTTTGTGAAAGACTCAGCTCCTGAACGTGGTCTCCAAACTCAGGCCAGGAGTCCTTGGCCCTTCTTTGCATCCCTCCTCCTTCCTCCTTCAGGAATGCGGCACCTCCGTACCTAGAGCCAAATGGTTCTAAGAACCACTTCAGCCAGGACTTTGTTACAGAACCAACGGCAGGGCCACCTGCCCAGTGGTGAGGAGAAGCAAATGCTCATTCCTGGGCTCTGAGGGCCCCATGGTTTGGAAAGCTGATTACTGAGGCTCAAGGGCACTAAGCTGATGTAAAGGAAAAAGACATGAACCTTTGGGAATCCAGTTCCCAGGAGGTTTCTGGGCTGCCCCCAAGCTCTACAAGCTCATTCTTCAGCTAGTTAAAATGCAGATGGCAGTCCCCATCCTTGAATCATCACTGGGCTCCCAACACCCAGCCAAAGCGAGCCAACTCCAGGAACAAGTCTGCCCATAGCTAAGGGCTCGCTCTAATCAAAAAGCATGTTTCTAAAACAGTTCTTCAGATTCTGGACTCTTAGGGTTCTGAAGCTCTAATTTCTGGATGGGTTTTCAGACTAAGGACACTGAATTGCCACTGATGTCACCGTGTCTATAGGAATATGTACATTCCTTTTTTTTTTTTTTTTTCAGCTCCCAGAGAGCAGGTCCAGTGGCGGAGGCAGGAGGGACAGTGACTGTCTGGATAAAGATCTCTCTCTGTGTCAAGGGAGGCCCCCCTTGGTAAGACAAAGGCAATTAGCAGCCAGTTAGGCATCCGGATTGCCTCGCCGCTTAGTCACAACACTGAAGCGAGTGTTTATGAACTGGGAACCCTCCTGTTTGGGTCCCGTCACCGTGTGTTTCCCCCCAGAGGCAGACTCAGAGACAAGGATTTGAGTGCCCGTAGATTATTTGGGAGGCGAGCCCAGGGAATCGTGGTGGAGGAGCGGGGAAGTGAGGCAGTCAAGAGAAAGGGGCCGGCGGGGGCTGCCTCGCCGAGCTGTTCATCACCGTGGCTGCCCAGAGCTCAGTCTGCTGGGGAACTCGGGACATGAATGTGCAGCTCCTGTCCCAGAGTCACCACCCAAGGGGGACAACGGACCTGGAGTATTTACACTCTTCCCCTCGGTCACTGGTTAGGGCTGTCCCCGGGGAGTTGATTTCTCTGGCGTCCAGCCTGCCTTCTGCACAGGAGGAGGCGCTCGTGCTGCCTAAGGGGACTCAGGCGGTTGGACTTTGGGCCAGTACATAACCGTAGTAAACAGATAAGGGTGAACATTGACAGCTTCTGGAACAGTTATCGGAGCTCAGATCCACTCCCCAAACACGCTATGTGTGAGTGTGTGCGTGTGCGTGCGCCTGTGAGTGTACAAATTAGTTGTGGTCGGATTACGGGGGAAGCCTTTGGCTATCCTTATCCCGAAGATGGGAATCTGCGGTTCGGATGCGGTATTTTCGCGTCACATCCTGCATAACGCGACAGAGCGTCGAACGCGGTTACAGACCTACGGCCTGACTCTGCCAGTGCTGACTAAGCTGTTCCTTTGATGTCGGCAGAGGGACGTTATTTCATGACAGTGAGGTTTATTTTCTCTTGAGGCTGTTAGAGGGGATATGATCATTAATAACTGCTGGGCTCCTGCTATGTGTCACATGCTGTGCTGTGTGATGCAATCCTCACAACTCTATACAAGGTATGACTATCTCCATGTGACAGATGAAGGTACAATGTGTTTATCTAATCAACAGTGAGGACCTGGGCTGGGTCCTGGGGATCGATAATAATAATAATAATAATAATAATAATAATAATAATAATGATGATGACAGACGTGGGCTTCTGGACAGGCTTCTTGTCAGGCAATCCCTGACAAGTGGGGAAGGACTGGGGGGCCAGGGAGGGCCTAGAGGGGCAGCGAGACCAGTTCAGAGGTGATGCATTATAAGCAGGCAAAAAACGACACTGGCTTGTTCTAAGTAGAGGCAGTGAGTTAAGACACTAACCAAAGTCCATAGAGTTTATAAGCTGCACGGTTGTATTTTAAACTTAGTCTAATCCTGAAGCCTATCTCTATGTCTTTCTTCTTCTAAATAATATTCAATATGCAAACCTGAATTTCTGTTTTCCTTTAATCGGAGTAGCCCACGACTGATCATGAAAATACATGAATTACCTTTCAGTTTGCGACACGGATTTTTACATACAGCGAGTGATACCTGGTTGATATTTAATTCACTGAGTCATGGTAGGCTGGGGGACAAACTTAAATTTTGCCACCTTTGGGAGTGTGAATAAAGCAACTTCCTGATTTCCTGCTAAGCCAGGGCACAGGACAGAATGGGGGGGGGTGGCTGGTCCAAGAGCCCGGGATTCCCCCCAGTGCTTCCTCCTTTCCCTGTTCACATCCTGCCCGGAAGAGCACGGGCAGGTTGGTGGCTGTGCGTCCCGAAGGTGAGGCTGCAGGCGGCAGAGGGGCGGGAGCACCTGAGTCATCCCGGCCTGGCATGCCGCCGGAACAGCATGAGCGTTTGAAGCCTTGGGACCATCAGGATGCAGAGCCAGCAGGATGCAGAGCCATTCTAAGAAATGATCACTGATATTCTTCAGTTATCATCTGGCTCCCGGCTCTAGCAGACAAATGTGACCATAACAGGGCGTCGGTTCATGTACCAGAGAGAATCAGAACCTATTACCATTGGGGAAGCAATGGTTTGGAGCTCACATCCCGGGGCGGGGCTGCCTGTGACGGCCAAGCTGCGCTTTCCAACCCATAGACACGTGACAGGAAGGACCTGTGTGCTATCCACAGGCCGAGGGCCTGGCACCTTTACGAGTGAGGACTCCACGGTGATGGAGGGCGGGATGAAAATGAGTGAAAGGTGGAGTCCGAGGTGCTGCAGGGTTCGGGGGCTCAGCCATGGAGGATGCTCCCTATTCCCTCTGGGGCTGCTCTTGAACACCTGTGGCCATTGCTAGGTTGGCCGGGCTACTCCATGGTACCGCAACTTGGCTGTTGAGCAGGTGAAGGGGGCTCATTCACCCATGCATGTGGGCCACCAGCAACCTGTTGGCTTAGATGGCATACTCTCAAAGCACGAAAAATCTGATCACAAGTGCAAAGAAATCCAGACGTTTCAAGATATTATGTGAGTCACAGAAGAGGCGGCTCGTTGTAAGGGAAGGAGCCCATGACTTGAGGTCAGACAGGTTTGGGATGCAGCCCCAGCTCTGAAACCTACTAGCTGTGGGCCTTGGGTAAGTTCCTTCATGACTAGCCTCAGTTTCCTCATCGGCCAAAAGGCCTGCATCTACTTCAAAGGGTTTTATTCAATGGACTAATCAACATGGGCAAAGCACCAGGCACATAGGAGAAACTCAACAAACGTTAGCTCCCCTCCCCCACCCCCCTGCCCTTCCATGGGAGGCAGCAGCGATATTCTGACTCTAAAGTGGCCAAGTCTAGCATGAACAAGCTTGGAGAAGCTGTAGGCAGAACCTAGGCACAGGCTGGAGGCCGGGAGTCTGAGATCACCTCCTCCCAGGGTTTGGGTCTGTCTTCTGTGCGAACGCAGAACCTTTCCCCACACCCTGGCTGCAGGCACCGAGCTGTCGCAGGTGGTTTCACGGCCCTTACCTTCTTCAGCTCTTCCTGGACGCTCTGGCTGTTGTCTTCGGAGGACAGACTTTCCTTCTGGTTCTCAGACTCCGTCTTAGGCTCGGACTCCTGGTCCTCCCCTGAAGACGTCTCCTTCTCACTCATTTTCATTGCTAACTTGAACGACCTGCTTCTCACTTTCTCCTCCGTGATGTCTGTGCCCGTCTGGGGGTGCCGAGCCTCACTGCTGAGCTCGGTCTCTGATAAATCGCCTGACACCTAAATGAAAACCAGAATCATGAGCTGAGGACGCCTCTGCGCCGGTCACGTTGCTTGTTGTCCCCAGTGGGCCCCTGTCCGCCCCCACCCCCCAACACGTGAAGGATCGTCCAGGAAAGTAACAACTCTCTTGCTTGACCTGCTTCCCCTGTAGATGGCCTTTTACTTTTTACTTTTATTTTCTCAAACACACGCATCTTAACACTTTGTTAAAGGGTTCAGACAGGTGAGCGTCTATACTTGAAAAGGTATTTGAATCCGATATTCAGTGTTTTTCATTCACAAAATAGATATCGAGTGCCCGCCACAGGTAGCACTGTGCTGGTGCTGATGCAGGGCTGAGCCAACCTGGCGAGCCACCCTAGTGAAGGAGATACACGGAAACCTCATGTACAGTCACAGCGATGGGTGCAGGGAAGCAGGGTGGGGACGGAGGCTCTGCCAACCCACTAAGGGGCACCCGATGGAAGGGGCTGGGGGTTCGGGAAGTTTCTTTACAGAAGCGATCTTTGAGTTGAGATTTGAAGTGTAGCAGTAACCCAGCTAAAAGAGAGAGGAGGGAGAATGGTATTCTGTGCAGAGCACAACAATTTTGAGATGGAGCAAGGTCCTTGCACATATGTGAGGACCACTGTGTGACATTCCCTTGATAATTACAGTTCCGGCGTAACAATTATATCTCCGGCTCCTACTCTCTACTTGGTGAATATCTCCTACCTAAGCTCCTTCTATGAGCAGACCCCTGACCAGGCCTGGAGAACTCAAGGACAGCATGGCATCTGTGACTCTCTGTTCCTGGCCTTGAGTTGGACAGATGCGTACGGAATGTTAACAACATAACCCTCAGCATACCATCAGGGCCCATAAGACCCAATCTTAGCTTTTTAATTTCCTCTTTGAGTTTTTCAAACTGTTAGTAAGACTTGATATTTCGTGGCTTTTATTCTTTTGCGAAGGGCTTCCACAGAACGAAGAGAAAATTTACTTATGTTTTAAATAAAAAAAAACTCATTCTATTTTGGATGTACTCTATGGGTTCATTGGGCCTTTTTAAAATCTAAGGTACACGATGGGATCTTTGTGATCTTATTTTTCCTTTCTATTGAAGTATTTTGCTATTTCGTCATCCTGGGAAATATCTTTCATTACACTCATCAGTCATTCCCAATTATGCTAAAAAAGACTAAGATAACAAAACAGAAGAATAGAATCGCCTTGAAGGATGATTCAACAGCAAAATAAATCGTCACTATCTTGAGTCAGCTTTCAGCTCATTGCCTACAGTTGAGAATTCAAAATTTCATAATGGCAAAGAGAAGAATCTGACAGAGAACAATATTTCACAATTATCAGATGACTCAGAAGATGACTTCAAAGAGGAGAGCAGCTTTCTAGACTAACAAGGATGGCGAAGTTGATTGTATATGTAAAATCACAGACTAAAAGTCTTTAGATGATAGTGTCCTAGGTGAATTATCTCAAACTCAAGAATCAATGTTTAAACAATATATTCATAAGGACAAAAGAAAATACAGTATTTTTATTTAGTTAGTCATTCCACAGGAAGGGCTGTATCACACATTTTACAACAAGAATCTGGGCCATCCTGTTTTGCTAAAAAGATGCGTGACAGATTCTTTCATTCTTTCTGATGTTTGTGCATCAAGTTTATTTGATACAGTTTGTAATTGGACAAATGCTCAAGGCAGCTGTCTATATAAAGGTGATTAGAAGGAAACAAATTATAGAAATGAGAAAAAGAATCACTGGATTGATAAAAGAAAATGGGTCCTTTGGAAAGGACCATTTTTTTCTGGTCCTGAGCAAGAATGATAAGAGCCTCATGAGAGGTAGCCAGTGCTATTAGCATGCTTGAGACAGAGGAAGTCCTTTGGGGATATGCGGAAGCTCCACGGGAAGAATGGCCTCTGAATAGATTCTTGAAAGATGAGGACGGTTTCAACATGTAGATACAGCTCAGGCATCCTTAAAGAGAAAGCGGCAGGACCAGTAAGACTCAGTGTGAACGAAACTGCTTGGGGTAGTTAGAAGAAAAAGGCTGAGAGGAGAGAGACTGTAGAGCTTGGGGGTGAGAAGGAAACGGGCCTGGGTCAGACTACAGAGGGTTAAGCACCAGCCTAAGCTGCATCTATCAAATGGTTTGGCCGCTACTGCTGTGGTATGTACTAAATTAGCCAGGAGGTCAGCAACTGGCTTCCTACTCACACCTGGTCACCTTCTTACCATTCCACTCAATGGATCTGACACACTGAACTTGTCAATTCATCTGAACGCTGGTTGGTTTTTCTTAAGCTTATTTCTTTACCACATTCAGCGAGGATGTACTGAGTGCCTGCTCTGTGCTGGGCCCTGCGTGGGCCACTGCAGCTCAAAAGTGAGAGTGACCTCTGACCAGGTCCTGGTAACACACTGGGGTACAACAGACACACATGCGGGGGTTCAATGGGACTCAGAGGAGGAAGCCTCACCTAGTTGGTTGAAGTGAATGTCGTCAAGGAAGGGACATTGGAATAGGTGATACCTGAGCAAAATCGTAAAGAATGGAATCCTAAACATTGTCAGGACAGACCTCAAGTTTTATTGGAGTTGAGAATAGTAATGTTAAGCGGTGGCCTGGCCTGGGGGTCCATAAGGACTTCGTGTAACATTATACACAGGGATCCGATCCCCAGGACATGTGATGTCATAAATATGGGTGGAATCGCCATGATCAAAAGCTTCAAAAACAACTTAGTAATATTTGGCTGTGAAATATGTATCAAGTAGATTAACAAACATTTACATCTCTAAAGAAAAATGGGCAAAATAAGTCCTCACTTAACATCGTTGCTAGGTTCTTGGAAACTGGGACTTTCAGTAAAATGATGTATAATTAAACCAATTTAACCACAGGCTAATTGACATAAATAAGAGATAAGTTCTTACAGCATATTTCTGGTTACAAAAACATCACCAAAGAAATACCCAAAACACTTTTACTAGTAAACACCGAAATAAATGTGAGCTACACATACATTTAAGAACGATGAATAAAAACAAGATAACTGTTTTCCAATCCACTTATTCTAGTTGAGGGTTGCAGCGGGCCAGAGCCTATCCCAGCAGCTCGGGGGGCAAGGCGGGAGCCCACCCTGGACAGGACGCCCTTCCGCCATAGGCCTCGCTCATACACACCCCCGCACTCACTCAGCAGGGACAACGTGGGCGCGCCTATCCACCTCACACGCACGTCTCTGGGATGTGAGAGGACATCAGGGTCCCTGGAGAAAACTCACACAGACGTGGACAGAACACGTACACTCCACACAGAGAGTGGCCTTGCCTGGGGACGGACTTGCTAAATTCTCATCAACGTCATAATGAAATGACATTCAAAGGACCTGCTGTAGCCAGAACGACTGTTGACCCTCCCCACCAATATCCTCCCAACTTCAAACCTTGGTCCAGAAGGTAAGATAAAGGCTCATCGTAGAGCAAAATAAAACAAACAGAAACACAACTCCTGAGTCTTCTAGTGTAGTGGTAGAGCTTTTTAAGCATCCAAAGATAAACTCTAATCTCAAATCCCCCTGAATCCTGACCTGTTTTATGGCCTCTTAGAAAATGTATTTTCCCCAGAACATGCACGTGGGTAGAGGGAAACTAGCTATGGTGCCAAGCTGCATCCTAGGAGGTGTGGGCATGACATGTAAAGCCCTAGGATGGAGACTGTAACAACCACGTGGAAGTGTACAATGGTTTTCGTTGTTTGCCATTCATCCACTTAGTCAACATGTGCATATTCAGTACTGTAGCCAGGTTCTCAGCCATCTGTTCTAAGACACACAGAGCAAGGAAATGAGAGTAGGGAAAATCTACCATCTTAAGCTAGCAGAGAGGAGATGGGGGAATGACCGGAGTATGCGAGATACTGGCAGCGGGGTGGGGAAAGCGTGATCCTCATTCAAGAATGACTAAGAGGAAAGGCTAACACAAACCCAGGGGAAAATGCTGCAGAACGAAAAAAGCAAAAGGGAGCTTAACGATATCACGCGAATTTTACTATGTGTTCTAATATATAAAATATTTCATATATGAAATTTACCTACAAAGCTACCCAGGTCCATCTCTTAGAAGGGGCAGACTTAACTCGCTTTATAGGTGAATATTTCCAAACTTTCAGAAAATTGTCAAGTCATATAAAGTGTTCTAGAAAAGAGTAAAAAAAAAAAAGAGAGAGAAATCCTTTCCAGTTCACTAATATAACCCGATACCAAAACTGAACACGATAGCATAAAAATGTATACCCATAAATAGGAAGCAGCTTTTATAGCAAGAAATCACAGTCTGATAAGATTTATGTATCAAATGAAAATATGACTCAGAACTTTAAAAATAAATCAATGCAATTTGTGACATCAACAGATTATAGAAGGAAAACCACATGATCACCTCAATAGATGCCAAAAAGCAGTTGGTAAAATAAAACTCACATCCCTGATGTAAATTGTTTAGGAAGCTAGGAACACACAGACGCTTCTTTATTTTGATAATATTTACTAAACGCAGAGGAGGCTTCACACTTAACGGGGAGATACTGGAAGCAGGTGATAAAGGACAGAGGCAAGGCAAAGGCAGGTGTCACGACCAGGTCACAGTGCAGCCACCAGTGCAAGATGAAGAAGTATAAATGGCAGAAAGGGGAAGACGAAAATGTCATCACTTGTAGACAATATCATTGTCTTCCTCTTCCATACCCGGAAGAGTACGAGGACCATTTGAAAGACTGTTAGAATTAATAAGAGAATCTATTAAGGTGCTAAGTTATACAATATAAACGTAAAATCAATTGTGTTCTCTACACCAGCAAAACCCATTGAGAACACATAATCGACTAAAGGGTCTCACGATCTCATTCGCAATATCAACAAAATATATAAGATACTTCACGAGAATAAGAGATTTGAAAAAAAAAACCTATAAAACTTTACTGAAAGTAAATAAATGGAGACAGGTATGAGGCCCTTGTGGGAAGGCTCGATAGCATAAAGATATAAATGATTCCTAAATGGATAAGTACATTTGAAGCAGTCTGAGCAAAACAAAAAAAGAATTTTTTTGCAACTTGAGTAGATTTAAGAAAATAATTTATATGAGTAAAAGGTTGATAAAAGTCAAGACACTTTTATAAAATCTCATTAACAAAAACAGCAGTGAAGGGAAGACCATCCCAAAATACATTATAAAGTTATGATAATTAAAATAAAATTGTATTTGTACATGAATGAAACTTCTGGATCAATGAACAAAACAGAGTAAAAAAAAAAAAAAACAGGCTCATAGAAATAAAGGCTAATATGTATTAAAGGGGTATCTGAAGCCAGTAGATGTTGGCTGAATTATTTAGTAATGAGTTGGTAACAAATATTTAATTTGAAAAAAATAAGGTTAGATCTTATATCATCCAGATGAGTAAAGTACAGATGGACTAAAGGACTAAATGTAAAATACTAAACTAAAAAGTACTAGGAAAAAAAGCAGGAAAATAGTCTTATAAGCCCGGGGATTAAAAGCCTTTTTAAACAAGGTACAAAATAAAAAAGGAAATAATTGATAAATTATTATTAACAAAATAATTGACAAATTATTAGCAACAAAAATTTTTGTATATAAAATATAAAGTTAAGGCAAAAGTGATAGCCTAGGGGAGAATATTTTCAAAGTATAACTAAAATCTACAATAAAATTAGAAAATAAAACGAAGTTTTAAAAATCAATAAGAAAAAGACAAAAGGTCCAATAAAGTAATAGAAGTATATAAATGTGTCTTCCACAGAAGAAAAAATGCAAATAGCTTTAAATATTAAAAAAAAAAAAAAAACTTAACCTCAGGAGTAACTATGAAAATGTTAACTGTAAACAAATATATTTCTTCCTCACATGAAGTTGGCAAGGCAAGAATTTAACAGACCGAGAGCACTACGTATCGCTGACAATATATGCAGTTCTATGGCAATGTAAATTGCTGTGAGGTTTGGGGATCTTAATTTGGCAAGTATTCATTAAAATTAAAGATCTGTATATGCCTGGTCAGCAGTTCTACATCCTGTACTTGTATAAAGAGGCTTGCACAATGATCTTCTCCGCAGTGTTGTTTACAACATCAACCACTGAAAAGTCTTAAATATCCATCATTATGGGAACTATTGATTGTTGACTGCTCCCCATCACGGAGCAGTGGCAAACCCAGGGGGTTGGGCACACCTTGGGAGCAGCCTGTCTCAACAGGGAAAAGTCTTTCATCACTAGCACTGCTTAGAATTTTCCCTGCATTGGTGCAAAGTGATCGTTAAAAAACCCGAATTTCTATTACATTTATTTTTGTTTAAAAATTCTCGACAGGCAATGCACCATTACTGCTTGCACCCCGGATGGATTGCCCTGACTCCTTTGCTCTTTCTGGGGGCCACGTGATGCAATCTTTTGCGGGTACTATGCGTAGTTTTGTGTGTGCCGACATCTCTCCCACTCATTGTTAAGAGAAAGAGGCAGAAGAATATGGAGAGTGAGATGCTGACTCTCCTAAAACACGGATACATTTGCGGAACTATATTTCTAAATGCATTATACGTGTATGAATGCACAAACATGGCTGTTGTCATTTTGGAGGAGATGACAGGGATTTAGAGTTGTGGTTAAGGGAAACTATATCTGTATGTTTTAATATATTTATATCACACATACATATATATACATATAATATACATTATATATATTATATATATATTTGTTACTTTTCTTTTGAGAAGAGAACTGCCCTAGTAAATTAAGTAGAAGAGAGGACCAGGAGAGCCAGAAATGAGTTCCTGAAGTGCAACATCATCGCCACCTAGTGGGGAGGAGAGGACCCTGCTGGGGGTGAAGAGGGGTCGGATGGGGGGAGAGCTGAAAACCCTGGTCCCAGCTCCTTTCTGCGGGCCCTCGCCTTCTTCCTCTTAATGTCTTGGAAAGATTAACACCACAAGACAGCCATCAAGCCACTTCAGAATAAACAGGAAGTTTCAGGTGTGTAGCTGTGGTGGGTATGTGGCATTTTATACCTGTGAGTGACTCAGCAGAAAACCCTCAAGAATATCCCTGAGGGAAGTTCCCCAGAGTCTCTAGAAAACCGCGGCCCCTTGGGCTGGATGACAATGACTCACAGTTGCACAGAACTCTACATTCCTACTCTACGGTCACGACAATCCCAGGAGGCGGGTTTGTAATGATCTCCTTTTACGGAGGAGAAAATGAGAGCTCAGACCAAATAAAGGACTTTTTCTAGGTAATACATTAACAGGTCAGGTAGGGCTGATGTCAGATTCTGGGACTTGAGGAACTCTGCGTCTACGGCTATCTTCATGGGGGCCCCATGATCGGGGATCTGGCTGGCACATTAATAAAAGTCACTTTAGCATATGCTGGTGATGTCCCCAGCCTGTGCCCCGCTGACAGTTCCCACCTTGGGCCCAGGTCTCTCTCTTCTCCATCCAAGAGATTTCTCAGGCACCACTCACGCCAGCCCGGCTGTGTACGGAGTTGGTACCCACCCTGGGTGGGACCACGCTCCACCGATGAGACATGGGAGACTTCGGTAACTGCTTCCTGTCCTCTAGTGGGAGAACCCTGAGCTGTGATCCACATGGCTTCTCAGAGGGTCCCTGGTGGGATCGCCCTCGTTGCCTACCGTGCACCTTAACTGGCCTTCCTCACTCCCGTGTCTCATGCGTGGGCTTCCCGGGATCTCCTCCTGCACAAACCCACATCCAAATCCTTGACTCACGACCTGCTTTTTTGTGGAACCCAAGCTAAGAATGCAAGGCATGGCATCGGGGTACGGCTGAAGATGCAGTGATGTTCGGGAAGGGGGTGTGGCTTCTCCAGAAGCGTAAAAAGTCAAGTTGATGGTAATGTAAGCGATGATGACGATTTCCCTACAGAAGGCAGAGGCAACGTAACCACATCGTCCACAAGACTCTCTGCTTCAAACACTGCAATGCATTGCTTATGTTAGGTCATTTAAACTTCCCTGGCTACACGTGTCGCTAAGGAGTTGAGAAAATATTGCCATGGGAAGGCCGGAGTGGGTTCCACAAAGTTCGATATGCAGCCCATGGTGATCACAGCCCTTTGCCAGGAAGAGGTGTGGGCAAAGACATGGCAGAGAGCTGGGAATGATTTAGAGAACACAAAATTAATCCGGTTAATAAACTCCTAAAATTGTAAGCAAAATAGTGTAAGAGTGTGAGTGTGTGTGTGTGTGTGCACATTTTTCTAGGAAGACTGTCTATACCTTTCATCATATTCTCTAAGAGGGTGGATGGAGCCAATAAGGATTCTGAGAAGTGTGATGTAGACTAAAGAATCACAGTGTATTAGGAAACTGAGTCCTGACTCATCATATTGAAATGACATTTACTGAGCCCTGTGTCTTGAACAGAGCTCAGCTTTTTATAAATGTTATTGTATTCACTCATCTCAACCATTCTTTGAAGCAGGTTATAATATCCTCCCCACTTTACAGATGAGGATGCTGAGGCCTGAAGGGATGCCTTGCCCAAGGTCACACAGCTGGGTCTGAACCCAGGCAGGCTGACTCGAGACCCTAGGCACTTAACTCCAAGCCAGTGGTCCTGAAACTTTGATGCACAGCAGAATCACCAGGAGAGCCCGTCATAGCAGATGGCCAGGCCCATCCCCAGAGTTTCTGATTCAGCAGGTCTGGGGTGAGGCCTGAGAACCTGCATTTCTGACAAGTTCCCTGGCGGTGCTGAAGCTGCTGGTCTGGGGGCCGCACTTTGCAAACTCACTTCGAACTCTAAGCTCTCATCTTAGAGACGTCTGGGCCGTTCGAGCCCCAGAGGGCCAAGGTGATCTGTCTAGGTGCTCAAGGACTCCCGGCTACTTCGCAGCAAAAACCGAGATGAGACTCTGGGTCTGTGGTTTCTAACTCAGGACTCTGTGGCACTCGTGCCTGGAGGAGGGCACATCCCACTGGAAAGTAAGTGTGCGCTTGCCTGCACCCGCTTTATTACCTGATGTGTGTCCAGCTCCTGGGAACGGGCGTCGGGGGAAGGTGGTTCCTTGCTTGGCTCCTCCGAGCCCACTCGGGCCCTTCTCCACCTCCTGGCCCTCCGATCTGCAGCGTGAGGGGCTTCCTCAGGCTCGCTGCTGTCTGAGGTCTCTCTGCCGGCTGCCTGGGGGTTGAAGTTCACGTCAAGCTCTCCCTGTAGGCGCATCTTCTCAGCCACAGGGTTCCTGGGTGCCTTCCTTTGCACCCAGGACAGTCTGGCCCGACGCCCGGCTTCCCGGGAAGAGCCTGCCGAGGAGGTCTCCGAGTCAGAGCACATGGCCTCGGGGTGGGGGGAGAGCCTGGAAGAGGCGGAGATGGCCGGGGGGCCTTGGTCTGAGCCTTGGGTGCGTGTGGGCTGAGGCTGGGGCTTCCGGGTCAGGCCCCGGGGCCGCGGGCACAGCGTGCTCAAGGCCTCGCTCCAGTCAAAGTCCTCTTCACTGTCGGAGCCCATCTCGTCGTAGGCAGATGTCACGCTGGAGGCCACCTCCAGAGCCTGAAACGTGCCACTCTTAGGTTTGGCCAGCAGGCGGGGTGGGGGCAGCGTGCCATCCTTCAGGGCCACCCAGTTCCCATCAGGGCTCTGCAGCACTGGGGCCAGGTCTGCAGGTGGGAAGGAGAGAGAAACCAGGGAGGGCCGTTACCGCCGTGGAGCAAGGTGAGCTGCCATCTGTCACTTCCCTGCGACTGGTTCCTGGGGGGCTCGGGGAGCAGCTGACTCTAGGAAGTCTAGGGGGGCACTCCTAATTGGGTGGCAGCTTTAAAGTTCCCCCGAGAGTCCTCTGAGGCCTCACAGGGCCCCAGTGTTCACAGGTGGAGAAGAACTTAGAGGTGTGATCTCATTTTAATGTCCACCTAGGTAGTTGGTCACCTCGGTCTCCGGAGAACTGACTGACCCACCCCTGTCCTAGGCTGGCTTAGGTGCAGAAGGAGAGAGGAGAGGGCTGTTGCTGGCAGCCTCAGGTTCTGGCTCTTTGAACTTGGGCCATGGTTTTGTCTCTTAGATCCTGTTTCCTCTCGTTGGGTGGGAGATGACTCCATCACCCGCCCCAGCCTATCTTACAGGTTAACACACCTTGTCCTTGGCACTTTTATAAATCACACTCACCACAGCCTCATGACATGGCATGCCTGAAATAATGATGTATGTATGTATGTATCCATGCATGCATGCATGCATGCATGTATGTATGTATAAACACACACATACACAGATCTCAGTCCCTGCTAGTATTTGGTTTTCGATCCCAGTTTCTGACACAGAACTCTTAAATTCCTTGGAACTTTTTGGGAGATAGGAGTATCTTTTGTTCTAAGGAGGCAACTGTTGGTGGCTCTACAAGGTCACGAGACAGACCAAGCCATGATTAGAACCTTGAAACTTTCAGCGCCATGCCCCCCTGAATCCTTCAGAGAAGACAGAGGGGTTGGAAAATGAGTTAATAATTGATTATGCCTACATGATGAAGCCTCCATAAAAAAAACCCAAGGTATAGCATCCGGGAGCTTCTGGGTGGGCGACACATCCCAACTCCACGGGGACAGAAGCTCCTGTGCAGAGGACCCTACAGGGCCTATGTACTTCTTCGTCTGGCTGTCCATCTGTATCCTTTACCGTGCCCTTTATTAAATAATAAGCCAGTAAATACATGTAAGTGTTTCCATGAGACCTGTGAGTTGTTCTAGCAAATTATCAAACCTGAGGAGGGGGTCACGGAGACCCTGATTTATAGCTGGTCGGTCAAAAATACAGGTGACCACCTGGGACTTGCAACCGGCATCTGAAGTCACGTGAGACTGACTGAACCTTAACTGTGGGATGTGTCATTAACTCCAGCTAAGCAATGTCAGAACTGAACTGAACTGTAGGACACCCCACCGGGGTCCGCTGATCAGCACTTGTGGGAAAAACCTCACACGCCTGGTGACAGAGGTGTTCTCTTAGAGCAGGGGAGGAATAACAATTTTTCCCTATTCAGCTTATTGTCAACCCAAGGCACATGCCTCATTCCGGAAAGGGCTTGGGGCAGAAATTGGTATTCCAATCTCATTTTACAGATGCGAGAACAAAGATCAGTGAAGTTAAGTAACTTGTCAAAGGTCACAGGCCTGAGACAGGCTGCATCTCTATCCAACTCCGAGGCAGCTCCTGGTTACAGGCTGTGCCGTGGAAGCCCTCGGCCGGCTGTAAAGCCTGTGCAGGGGCAGGAGGGAGCACTTCCCAGTCTGTGGTCGTGATCTGGATTGGCCTAAACCAGGCTCCGCTGTACCCAGAGCATCTGCTGGGGCCCCAAGACTTGACCAGCACACTGCAGGTAAAAGTTGCTGTCTTGTTTTTGCTGAAGGCAAACAGGAAACGTTTTCTGCCCACGCGCCTGCAGATTTAAGATGTCATGTCATGCTTCTCCTTCAGCCATGGGTGCCTGGCCCAGCCCTGTGGCCTCCAGCTGGCATGGTAGTTGCCAACAAAAGCCGTTTTTATTAGGAACCTTGCAGGACTCCCTGGGGATGAGTGATGAGGGCCCGTGGCTTTGGAGGACACCATTCCCTAGGACACCAGCTTCTGGGTTTGCGGCTTGCAGGGGCCACAGCTCTGCTCTGGTAGGACACTGAGGCAGGGTCCTATCTTTTAAGAGAGTCTTTAAAAGTAATTTTAACTCCTCGTTAATGAACACAGGCTCCCAGGGGCTGCAGGGGGCTCTCAGTGGGAAGGCCGCTGATAATGTTACTGTGTGCCTGGCTCCGGGATTGACCTGGACCCGCCTCCAACGGCCACTACATGATGGGGTGAGACTCCGCCCACTGCCGACCCCTCCCTCCGGCTTTTTACAATCCCAGGCTGCCAGGTTCCGCTGGGGAAAGCTAGAAGTTGGTCGACTTCTAACTCAGAGAAAGCGCAGATGGCTCCATGGAGACCCAACCCTGTGAAAACCTTGGCTGTCATGCTGCTTCCTCAGAACTGCCCTAAGCTGCACCTGGGCTCTCATTCCGCATTCTCTGTCCCCCAGGAATAGCCCCCAGGGACCCTGCTCCCTCCATCCGCCCCTTCCTCTGCACTCGCACCCTTTCATGGTCGTGCAGACAATAACTCAAGCACAAGGACTGTCCCCTAGTCTTTATTTCTCTCTCGGCTGTGCATGCCCTAGGTGCTCAGTCAAGGTCTACAAAGTGAACATGTGTTTTGGGGGGGATCCATTAGCTGCCGTACGCACTGTCAAGACTGAGGGGAGCTGCTGTGGTTTCCTTGGCCTATCGGGCTCCTTCAGCTGACTCAACTGTGGACTAGCAGGCTCCGGAGGCAAACCAGAACTGCTGAAAATAGCTCAGTGGACATTAACCTTCTAAGGGGACCTGCACTTCCGGCCCTTCTCCGTTCCACATTTCTGCTCTGCTGTGACTGAGCCACGGCCTCCGGAGTAATCTGCTTTCTGCTAAGTGTATCAGACATCTGTCAGGACCTCTGGGCTTGGCCTGGACATTTTACCATGCCGAGGGCCGAGTATTCCTCAGAAAAAAGCAGCAGTTTTCTATGTAAGTGCTTTTATTATTATTTCTTTAAAATTTAATTTCACATGGGTGCCTTTGAAAACTGAAACCCTCTGCAAATTTATTTAGAATGCTCATAATTCAGTAGGGGACTATTATGTGCAATGGAGTGTCTTTTAGAAGTTTTTCTAATATTCTTTAAGTTTATCAGGTTGTAAGTCTGAACTCTGAAATGCCGTGTTTGCTGTTGTTTTTATGGCAAGGAGACACTTATTATCATGCACGAATTGAAAAAGCCTGCCAATTAGAGACATGGTGTTTGCGTCTGAGGACCAGATATGCCCTCATCAGCTGTGGGATCTTGGACAAGTCGCTTGCCCTCACTGTCCCTCAAGGTTTTCATCTGCCACACAAGATGATGACAAGTGCTTGGTAATGATATTGGAGGAGTAAATAAAATAGTGCCCACAGATGGACTCCGTATGTTGTAAAGTGATTTTTAAAAGGTAGTTATTATTGTTTATTAAAGATCTATTCTAGGACATTCTCATATGTCCTATGGAACTTAAGAGTCCCTTTGCTGTGAGAATTTTCAATCCATGGTGAAAGAGAAAAAAATATAAATGAATGAATGAATGAATATGGATGTGCTGGGCAGCATCGGGAAAAGAAAAGTGTATTTAGAAAGGAAAAATGCACTTAAAATCAAAACAAAAATAAATAAAGAAAATTTCATGTACTCACAGAATTTCTGCAGTTTCTACTGGTAGGTACTAAAAAGTTAAAATGAAAATTGTCTCTTTTGGAAAATCTTTAGAATGACTTAAAAATATTTAATGTTTTTTAATTCTTTGCACGGCTACAATAGAATATATTTATATAGCTGTTAGTTAAATCTTTTCCCTTATAGAAGTCATAGCACAATCTTTAAAAGCATATTTCTAAGCTGGGTACTATGCTACTAATTTATTATTTTTGTTGATGAGTAAAGGGGTCTAGATCTGACAGATAACATGGGTTGAATATATTTTTAATGGTTTCTTCCCATGCGGACAAACATGCCTAGTTTCTATTATAAGTATGTGTATCTAGGTGAGGAAGGAATGGACCTGTGTGAGGGCAGGGTGAGCATCTTTGCTCCCACACTCGTGGGGCACAGGAGACCTACATGGCCTGGGCACGGGGACTTCACAGCCCTCGCCGTGACCCAGGTGGCTCCGAGCATCTCGCAGCCCTCTGGTGTGTAACTGTGGGAACGTGACTCAGCTTAGCGGTGAGGGATATCAACGGTGACAGCTTTATAAAGGACCGTGTGTCGGAGAGGTTAAGGCATCTCTGAGAAGTGTGTTCAGCTGCCCTAGGTAGAGGCAGGATATTCTAGGAGAAGGAGCAGGAAGAGGGAACAGCAACGCCAACCTTTCCGTGAGGTGGGAGAAACCTCCCGTGCTCTTCTCCTTTCATGGCAGAGCCATGTTGCTGGGACAAGCCTGCCCAGGTGGACCACATTTCCCAGAATCTCCTGCAGGGAGGTGGTGACTGGCTCTTGGCCAGGCAGGGAGTATGTAAGTGTTGTGTGTGCCTTTTCACTGATGAAGTGATTAGGAAGCAAGTGCACTGCCTTCTCCATTTTCAAGTCCTCCATCTGCTGGCTGGATGTGAACGACCCAGCACGGGGCTCTAGAAGGCCCTAGAGGACAGGGCAGAAGCAGCCTCAGCCTCTGAGGGCCTCCCACGGAAGGACACTGTACTGTGCTGTTGTGTGATGAGAAGTAAAACGATTGGGTTAAACCACCTACATGTTCAGTTTACTTGTTATAGTGGCAAGTGTTACCCTAACAAAGATTTCAGGTTTGGGAAAGGATGTTCTTACAACCAGACCAATGCTGGGGCCAAACCCCTCTGAACGCTGACAGGCCCTGCCAGGTGGGATTAGTGTTCCCATCCATATAGACACATCCGCCTACTCCACAGACTGGTCCCTGGTCCTGGTCCCTGGCCATGCTCCAGGCATCTGAAGTGGGCTGTGCAGCTGAGTGTGCGGCCGACCATGGTCCCTCTGGGCCCAGCAAGAAAACATGACCACGTTATGGATCATGTACTCAGCGGCTCGGCTGCCCCAAACAGACACACACACAAACCGTCTGATGGGAGGAAGAGCTGAGCGGCCACACGGTCGCTGAGAAACCTGCAAACCGCACTTTTGAAACCCACAGACCAAGCAGACGCTGCTTAAAACCTGTCTCATCCAGCCTGTCTACGCTCGTCCAGCTGGGCAACGCCGACTCCCCCCTGGGCTGCTGCGCCTGGTCCCCCGGCTGCCTGGTCGCTGCCTCCAGTGACGAGGTCTTCGGGGCCCCTCCTCTGGGGACGGAGAAGGCAGACTGCAGAGAGAGAAGAGGGGAAGGGGTGAACTCGCATGCACGGTCAGCGGGAGGAAGCCTTCAGCTTTGTGGCTGACACCGCACAGCACGGAGAAGGCGCATTCGACGGCACGGGCTTTTCTCGTGTTCAGGCTTAAGAGCTGCGGATCAGTGTATAATGCCACATAATGGCACAAACGCTTCCAGTTTATTCCATTGCGCGCCAGCCAGGCCTCCTAGAAAGCGTCAGAGATGTAATGGAACCAGACGGAGCCAGAGCTCATTTGGCTCCTGCATGTCCAACCATTCTCCCTAGCTGCTCTTTCTTAGAGCCGACTATGCGCGATGAGAAATGCAAGCATCTTCCCCTCAGAAACTCCAAACCTGAGTTTCAGCAGCGTAAACAGTAAGCACAATGTAAGTACTACAATAGGAAAGTGAGCCAGGTATGGTCAGTCCACAAGCCTAGAACTGTTGCAACATGCCCCCATTTCGTGCCCGCATTAAAGAAAGGAAAATAAACTCTAACCTAAGGAGAAGTGGGAGAACTTCAAACGTTATATATAAAGAATTTAATCAAACAGAAAGAGATCAATGTTTTCCTTTGTCATTCAGTGAAGGAATTATCTTTTATTGGCGATTCATTTTGTTCTTTTTGAGAAGCTGAGAAGGGAAAAGGCAAAAGCCACCGGAAGCATCTATGACCAAGGTAAGAAACAAAGTGCCGATCTCTAACTCATGCCCCCTTCCCTACGCAGTCTGTCGCCACCTGCTGGCAGGCCTCGGCGCCAACAGCTCCACTGCCTTCTCTCCCAGGGAAATGTGCGCTCATCCCGCTAACTTTCTTCCTTTCCCACCACAGGGGCTAAGAACAGGAGGCAAGAGGAGAGTGACTTCGGAGAGCTGTGGGCAGAGGGCCCGGGGCGGTCGGAGCTGGACTCGGGAGTCAGCTGGACCCGGGCTCCACCACCACCTCTGCCCTAACCCTTTGGCCAAGCGACTTCATTTCTTGAGGGATGTAGATACTTAACTTGGCCCTGCACATAGTGAACCCACAACAAGTCTAAGTGTTAGAAAGCTGTTTGAGAATGACTAAGAAAAATAGCGAATGGCAGCGCTGGGAGATTGGGGTGGCAGCGCTGAGCTTTATGACTGGAGTCTGGGGACAGGACGATGCACCCAGCAGCCTTGCCCGGAAGGACCGTTAGCCCATCCGAGGAAAGACAGACACAGCGGAGGACCAAGGTCCAGCATCCCCATCACTGCAGCCAGGGCCTGGGAGCTCTCAAATGTAGGCGCCTGGCACACCGTGCTGGAGAGGGAGGCGCAGGCCAGTTCTGGTTCAGAAAGGGTCCTTGGCAGCCTCTTCCATTTCCTGCCACCAGACAGACCCTGGGGCCAGTCTAGGGGGATGGCGGGTTTGCAGAATATGGAACCCCTAAACTGTGTACCCAGGGTCATAACCTGCCACCCATCTCTCCGATGACAAAAGAGAGCGTGGGGGACCCCCATACCTGCTTTTCAACGTAGCGTCATAGATCAACAAGGCCCGGAGTGGATGAGCTTGCCTCATCTCATCAATTTGATAGGATTCTGTGTACATTCAGTTTGGACAGGCCATGGTCCGCGGAAGCCGCCTTCCCCAAGCTGGGCGGGGGGCCCTGGCTTCCTCTGTGCTGTACTGCATTCTACTGCAACCATCCATCTCTCGCCTGGTGTCCCCATGAGACCGTGAGACTGAGGGCAGTCAAGGGCCTGCTGACGGCGACATCCCCAGCCTCTGGTTCAGGAACTGATACGGAACTGGGAGTAAATGAATGTTTGCTGCAGAGTGAATGTGATTTGGGATGAGCTAGCTAGCTGCAGGGTGGGTTTTCAGAAACAGCCATTTTGCTTTTCTCTTTACTAATTTCTTAGATAAAATTAAGGAGCAAGAGAAAGTAATGAGAAGTCCACCATCATCCTCACTTACATCGTGGAGGGCAAGGTCTTACTTGGAAACGAGCCAAGCTAACACACACACACACACACACACACACACACACACACACACACGTGGCTTGCAGCCACTGATTCTGTCCCTAGGGTTTTGAACAGCCAAGGTTTTTATGGGGTTGGTTATTCAGGGAACCGTCTAGGATTTCGCTAAACCCTTGACAGATGATAAGTAGTTATCCGAGAGGACAGATCAAGGCTGACGGTCAATTGACAAGTGAAGTTATTAAAAAACAAAAGGGGAAAAAATCCTTCTACAGCAGTCCCCCTGTCTTCAGGAGGACATACCCTCGACGCTCCTCCCACGGGGACTGGCCAGAAGCCCTCCCTTCTTTACCGCACACTTCCCATACTCAGTTACAGTCACATGCCAACTCGTTGACTTTTCCACAGACCGTGAGTTCCTCAAAGGCAGGGACAGCCTTTCGGGTACGGTCCTCAGTCCCATGTTTGTGACTGAATATATTCGTAAGACGCAGGTCTGGCCTTACAGCGCTGACGGCCCACTGCCAAGTGCAGTATTTTTGCAGCTACTTGTGAGCCATTTTCTATACCTGAAACTTCCTTGTTCTTTCTCCAAGTGTCTCACTGTAAATCGCTGAATGTATATTTTAAAAGGGGGAAATAGTTTTACAAATAACAGGGCAATGTCACAGTACATAGGAAAAAAAAATTTAAGTAAAAAGGGAAAATAATATTTAATGTTTCATTTTATGGTGCCTCAAATGGTATTTTAGGCACATACACATGTGTCTATAGGAGGTGGCTGGGGTTCATTTTTATGGGACCAAAACATGCCCCAATGTACAAAAGCCAAGACCAAGACGTGAAAAGCCCCTCTCATGTCTCAATAGGGAAGACGGGATCTGCGTTCTTCATGAGAGAGTTGGGGTTGCCAGGCTTCTATTTCGGGCAAGCCATTGTTTCATATTAGAAAAAAAACTCTACCCCGATAATCACCCAAGCCCCAAAGAACTGTCTCCACAGGTCTCAGGACACTGCTGGCCCACAGTCTCCAGCCAGCAGGGAAAAAAGCTGCTCTTCTGAGACCCAGGCCTCGCTCACCACAAATTCGTTGCAGCAAACACACTGCCCAGTAGATGGCGCCACAGCAATGCGTTTACGCGCCAGTTCAACCTCCTGGGAAGTGACGGGGTTACTCGAGTCATGTATTTATTTGCTCATGATGCTGGCTGGGCTGTCCGTGTCCATCTTTTCTTTTCCACCCCCGGCATCTGCTTTTCTTCCCTTCCCCTCGCCCACCCTAGGGTCCACGGAAGAAGCAGGGCTGCCGATGTCGGGAAGGGCTGGCCTGAGTTACGGCGTCTGCGGGTCTCTGCAAGGGAGGAAGGCTGAGAACGGACGGTGGAGCCCGTGGGTGCAGCAAAGCCTCGCAGAGATGGACTTGGGAATCCGAGCTGGCAGACGGGCCCTGCCTCCTAACTCTTTCGGCACGGACTTAACGGGGTGGTGTGTTAGGTAGTGAGTCAACGCCAGCTCCCCTTCTTGCTGCGGGGCATCCTGCAGAAACTTTAGCTGTTCTAAAAACCTCAGCTTCCTCAAGGAAAGGGATCAGTGTATTTCCTGGCACACAGAAAACACTCTATGACTATCAGTCAAAAATAAGAGCGTTCGGTAAGCTTTATCGGGGAGCTAGGGCAACACGTCTGTTCTCTCACTCCGATTGGGTGCACGTGAGTAAACCGAGGGCAACGCCGAAGAACTGGCCCAAGGCACGTGGGTGGTCGGAGGGCAGGGGCAGGGATCGCGCTCAGGTCTGTCTGGCTCCCGGGCCATGCTCCTCCGTGCCCTCGGTGTCCGGCCTCAGGCTTTGCTGAAAAAGAAGGAACGAAGCGCATGCCTGGCCGTCATGCTCCAGCCCAGCGGGACCTGCCGTCTGGAGCTCTGGGTGAAACGCACGGTGTGATCATCGTTACCGCTGTTAGACACCTGACCCTTGAACGACACAGAGCTTAGGGACACCGACTCCTGGGCGACTGAAAACCCCGGTACCACTTTGGGCTCTTCCAAAACTTAACTGCTCATGGCCTGCTGTTGACCGGAAGCCTTACCGATGCCATAGACAGCCAACTGACACTTACTTTGTAATGTTATATGTATTGTCTACTGTATCCGTACAATAAAGTAAACTAGAGAAAACGTTCTTTAGAAAATCATAAAAAAAATTACCATATTTACTGAAAAAAAAAAAAGCGCCTATGTATAAGCGGAACTTTGCCGTTCAAGACCTTGTTCTTCAAGGTCAACTGCACCTTCCTTTGTCATCACGTATCCCCTGCGTGGGCCGCAGCGGCTCGCTCCACCTGCACATCTCGTAACGGTATGTCGTTGCTACGCTTGCTGTAATGGTCATCATGGCCAGCAGGCAGGGCCCCCCGAGGCACCGATCACGGCTCCGAAACAGTCTTTGCTGTCAAGGAGCCCACGAAGGAAAACAGGGAGAGAATGCTTTTAGCATCGAGGGGTCGAGACCGAAAAGAGTGGTCAGCCGGATCACCGACGGAGACACAGCTTTGCTCTGTATTTGTAGAGACAGGCATAGCCATTGCATCCAATCCAATGATCATAACAATAATAAAAAAAAAATACTTTAGGTTTATACTGCAGTCGGTCAAAGGAGAGGGAGGGAGCATGTGAGGGAGGAAATGACAAAGACACAAAGAGAAAAAGTCTGAGGAAAATAGAAAGGGACAGGAGGGGCTGGGGAGAGGGGGAGAGAGGGAGAGAGAGGGAGAGAGAGAGTCAGTCAGTCAGACAGAGACACATCTCAGTCATCGGCACATCATATCTCCCTGGCCTCCGATGCCAGCATTATTCCTATCTATGGGATCACCATATTATTATGGAGATGCCTTTTTATATTCACGCGCCCCAAAAGAGAGGTATTAAATGAATTATAACCCCTGCGTTAGTGCCTTTTAGGATATTACATCTTAGGGTTTTGAAAGCCGGATTGTGCTGACACCCCTACCGGCAAGAGCACCACACAATAACCAGAGGAAATTAAAAAAGAGAAACAAATCACACTGAACTTTCCTTCAAGAGAACAGATGAGAAGTCCTGGCTCAATGGGATGAATTACGTTTGGGTTTTGCAGTGAAGCCCAAGGAGCGTGGTCTGCAGCATTCTGGGATTTGGCGCTGGTCAGCCCCTGAGCCAGAGGTGCCCGGGATGTTGGGGAACTGAGGAAAAAGGAGGAACCATGGCCAGGTGGCCACCGTTGAGGGCCACCCCCCCCCCCCATGGCCTGTCAGTCAGGGGGCCTCCCTGAACCTTGAACCTGCAGCCTGTTGGCATCATCTGGCTTTCGGCCGGTAGACGGATGCTCAGGCTCTGCTTCAGAACACCTGGAGGGGGGCTCGTGCAGGTGATGCAGAATTGCATCCGGAGCGAAAACAGCGGGTGGAGAGGTGGGACAGCCACCTTCCGGGAAGTCCCCAAGAACTGAGACTCGGCCGGCTGCCTCGTGTCTAGGCTCGGGCCAGTGTCAGGAGGCATTTCTCCTCTATCTTTCTCTGCGTATCACTTCTTTATCGAAACCCTGAGACCAGCCGGCGCTGTGCAATAACCTTCCTGGGAGGATGGCAATTGTCCGTATCAGCACTGTCCAAAGGAGCGGCCACCAGCCACAGGCACGATCGAGCATCCGACATGTGCCTAGTGTGACTGAAGAACTGGATTTTTAATCTTATTTAATTCTAATTAATTTAAATAGTCACCAGTGTCATGTGGCCACTGTATTGGACTGCGCAGCCCTAGAACCTCTAGCTGAAAGGGACCTTAGTGACCGCTGAGTCCACCGATCTCATTTCACAGAGGAGGGAGCTGGATAGGGGCTTTGGAGCAGGAAATAGGGATTCAATGCCCAGGCAACAGACGTGTGACCCAGAGTAAGTCATGTTAAAGCTTCAGCCTCACCTCAGTTTCCTCTTCTATAAAATGGGTCCAATAATATCTGCAGTTCCGCCTTGTGGTGGGAGCAAAAGGCGTAGCATGCGATGGGCAAACAGGGTGCCCGCTCCCTAACCGATGGCTCTTCCTGTCCCCTCCCCACATGGGCCTCGTCAGCGGCTAGAGCTGTGCTCACCGCGCTGCACGACCCCAGGGGGGCCACCCGCATGGCATTCCAGATGAGCAGGGCTCCTGGAACTGTTCGATATGGTGGCCCTGGCAAGGGCCAGTCCTTCTCAGCTCCTGGATGTGGCCCCGGCACAGGCTCCTTCACCACAGGCTACGAGCAGTTGCTGGGACAAAGCGTCGGCTTAGCCCACGTGGGTGGGCAGTGTGCCCGGCCACCCAGCGCGGTGCGCTTGAGGAAGCTGACCCTTGCCGACTGAATGGGCCACCCCGCGAGGGTCCCAGGCTGGCCTTGCTATGGTGCTGGTTAGAGGGAAGGGTTAGGGGTCCTGGCCAAGGAAAGTTAGGCCGGTGTCTGTCCTGGGATCAAGACCTAGGAAGTGACCGTTACATGGAAGTTTGAAAGCAAGAGAGGGACACAGGGCAGAGACAAGGACGAACTGAGGAAGGGAGGAGACGTGATGGGCGAGGGTCAGCAGGGGGTTAGATACTTCCTGTAGGTTCCCTCAGGGCGTCTGTCTATGGCTCATCTTCCTGGGGTGGTCAGTGCGGGGGCTGAGGGTTATCACCTCGGTTTGTCCTGTCAGTCTGTTAGATATGGGTGGTTAGAGACTAACGGGGACAGGAACCAAACGGCGGAAGTGTGCTGACCTCCTTGTCCCCAGGACAGCTAGGACAGGTGTAAGCCTTTCAAAAAGACCACCGATCAGGAATCCCTGGATTCTTACCACTTACCTCATCACTGGGTGAGGTGCGAGCTCTCCTTCCAGATAATGTTTTAAAAGCTCTAATCTCAGTGCTTATCTTTAAACCAACACAAGAGCTAAAAATGGTCATTTACCAGGGTGTGAATCCTGGTGTTTTTCTAGGACCTTCATGGATCCTTCATGGGCATCCTGGGAACCAAGCCCTGGCCGTGACCAAGTCAGCACATTCTGCCATCAGACTCGCATCTGCGGGATGCCCGCCAAACACCCCACGCTGGGAGGGAAGGGCTAGGGGTCTTGGCCAAGGGAAGTCAGGCCCGTGAGAGCTGGGCCAAGGCCAGAACATATATGACCTATTAATATTGGCTGCTCGAAGGGGCAAACTGTGCTAGAGACACAGCGAGGCGATGGATTTCTCTTTATTCCCATCCTCAGGCTGCTCTGTTTGGGGGCAGTTCTAATGAGTCCACGTGTGGATGGAGAAAGACAAAGTGGTCACGTCTCGTGACTGATGCCGTTGAGAAAAATATGCTGTTTACATATTGCGAATCACAGCATGGGGAGAACTCACAGGGAGAGGTTGGGAGGGGACCTCCCTGGCTAAACATCCAAGTCAAGGATGAAGGCTGTAGTCACAGGAACCAACTGAGGATCTCGTCCCTTCGGTAAGGTGCCCACACTCCCTGCCAGGCCACAGGATCTGGGGGTCGAAGTGTCATGGCAGGACGAATGCTTACCCAAGGGGGTGTATCAATGTCCTTTATGGGCTTTTTTCCTAGACAGCCTCCAGGTTCCCTCCCACCCCGTCCCACAAAGGTGGACTTGGGCTCAGGGAAGCGGACATGGCTAGCACAGCTCTGTCTATCAGAGATTCAAGGATACTTTAGAACCAGAGAGAGACTCCCATTAGGCCTTATTCTATACCCAAACCTAGAAATAAATCAAATTCTGCTATTCGAGCCAGGAAAAAAAAAAATGGAAGAACTACGTCAGCTCTGTCTCCATCGGGGTTGAAGCCACCATGAAAATTCTGCTGTGTGGGAGGCAGGCATTTGGCAAGACGTTTTTCTGACGAGAAAAGAAAACCCTGAGAGATGTTTGTTTCAGCAACCCGAACGGGAGTCCTGGGTGCCTCCGACTTCCGCCGTTAAACGTCTTCCTCAGTGAAGACAGCCCACGGCTGCGACCCAGTCCTAGGCAGACTGGAGACTCTCTGGTGAGCTAAGGGGCCGAGTGCGAGGTCCCCTTGGGAAGTGCCACCGCTGTTCATCTTAAGCAGCTTTAGGCCCGAGCTCGGCTGAGGAGGGTGGGCGCAGGCCTCCGAGGTCCCCCGTGGGAGGGGGAGCCTGCAGCGGAAGTCGCTGCCACGCCCCCTGTGTGCCTCATGGGGGGGGGGGCGCGGAGGCCACTGTCCCCCGTCTCCAGGACACACCCAGAGTGTTTCCGGTCTCTATATGAGGGCAGGGATACCATTTCCAGGGTTAGCCAGAGACAGACAAGGAGATCGGGTGAACATCTGACGGGAAAGCGGGTAACTGCATATCCAACGACACGGGAGACAGCGAATGCGGGGGACGCCCGGAGCCAGGAGCCCCGGGTTCCAGTCCCGCCCCCGCCACCCAGGTCCGGCGGCCCAGACTAGCGAGGCCTCAGTCTGTTCCTCCGTAACATGGGGATAATGCAGGGTGTTCTCACGTGGCTCTAATGAAATAATGCGTGTGCATATAAAATGTACATGAAGGAAGGTCCTGGTCATGTTATTTCTACGGAATCCCTCTACGATCGCTATCATCCATGGGGACTCCCACGCCTCTTTGCTCATGGGGTTTGCATGAGAACTTCGGTTACTGTGCAGAGCTGCAGCCAGCTGATGTGAACAGGACACCTCGGGAGGGTGTGTTTCTGGGGAGTGAGGTCCCGTCAGTGCACGGGGCGGGGGCGGGGGCCAGACGGGGTCGGGCCAGGAGCTTCTGGCCTCTGATGGATGAAGAGCAGGACAGCCCGCGATGCAGCGAGCGGCCAGGCGTCCGCTGTGAACAGAGACAGTGGACGAGGAGCGAGATGATGCCCTCCGAGGGGAGACGGCACCTGTGAGGACCTGCAGTGGGGCCCGGGTGGTAGGGGGACAGGGTGGCCTGTGAACGAGGGCAGGCGGGTCAGTGACGCACGGACAGCTCCTGCCGTCTGCGCCTGGAGCCGAGCTGAGCAAAACACGGCGAGAGTCGTCTCATAACTCACAGGGGTACCTAGACAACACGGCGGCCTTGACTGTGAAACGCAGAAATAAGGGAATGATAATCACGACGACAGCTATCATTTAGGGGAAGACCCCGATGCGCAAAGTGGCCAGCATCCGCTTCTCCTTTAGCCACCATCCTCCAGACCTATGAGCGCTAGTCTGCGCGCTGAGCATGCTCAGTAGCGTCCCGCTCGGAGGCTCCGCGCAGGCTGTTCCCTCTGTGGGGCGCTCTCCTCCTCACTGCTCCCACATCTCTCCCCTCCTCGGGGAGGCTTCCCTCTGCCCCAGTACTGTCCCCCTACCACTCTCCTGGTTCCTCTGGACAGTGATGGCCGGGATGCGCACCTGTGTTTCCCTGTGGCTTTCTTGTTTGCGGTAGGTCCTGCCACTAGGTTATGGCGGAGTCCACGGGGTCTGCAGGAACCCCACCCCCGCCCCGCACCCCCCCTCCCCCGCCCCCGTCTCCGCAGCCCCGAGTGCAGCGCTGTGCACACAGCAGCTCGGTAAGGGCCGCGTCGTGCCTGAGGCTTCCTCAGAGGCCTCCTCTGGCTCCTATTGTCCCCATTTTACAGACGAGAACTAAACAGTTGTTCAAGGTCATAGTTAAGGGCAAATCCAAAATCCCATGCTCAGAAGTGCCAGAGGCAGAACCCGAGCTCCCGCTACTTGACTTTGATCCCGAGGCTCATGGCCAAGTCTGGGGTTCTGTGGGATTTTCACCTTCTAGAGACTCCCAAGCTCAATTCTTTTGGTTTGCAGAAAATATTTCAGCAAGCCTCCCCAGATACAGGGTGATGCCACGCATGCAGCCAGAGCCCTGGGGGACAGGTCTGAGTTAGTGAACAATCTGAACGACAGGCTCTTTGAAGGTCACGTGCCCCACCCCTCGCCAGAGGGGCCCCTCCCTTTTCCGAATGCCAATTCCATTTCCAGACTCAACCTTTCCACTGAGAGCCACTGTGAACTCTCTGGTATCCATCCTATCATATCCCCTCCCGTTCTGCTCATCAGATTATAAAGTCCCGGAGGGCAGGGATGAGTCCTCTTTTCATTTTGTTCTCCTTGACGCCGGGAGCCCATGACAACAGCAATGAAATAAGATGACGGTATGTTGACAAGGCCAGGTTCTGCCAATAAATCAATGAAGTCGAATCTCGGATAAAGCCAGAGAGATATTCCTTGTCAGCCCCACACACCTGGCAGCCGGCGAGGACGCGGGGAGAGTTTATGCAGGTGAGGTTACTGACCGTCACTTCGGGAACGCTGTGCCCACTGCATGGCGGCTCCGCACGCCTGTTTTTACTCTGTCCGGGTAGGGGATGGACCTGGGGGGCGCAGGGTCAACACTCGGCATTGCTCTCCTCCATGTGACTTCCCAGTTTTCTATTGCACCTGTGTGCTACTCTTTCCAGTGCTATGACCATGGGGACCGACAGCTGACAGAACTCAAGCCCCACCATCTAGACCCTCCATCTTCTGTTGAATCTCTGCAGAGAAAGCCCAGCTCCCAGGCTCGGCCTCCCCGCCCCAGCACTCCGCACGTCCTCTGCTGGGGCGGCTGACTCGGGTAACAAAGGTTTTATGGGGTTGGTGAATCTACCGCAGACGCGAGCAGGCCCAGACCCCCGGTCGGTCACAGGAAGGCCGCTGTGCTCTGTGGCTTGATTTTAGGCTGACAGACAAGAAGGTCGATCCACAGCAAGACTTCCTGACTGTGTCTAGATGTGACCATTCTGGTGACTCACTCACACGGCAGTGGCAATTCTCCCGCTGCCACTTTTCAGTTTCAGAAAAGCAAGCGATCTCCCTGATAAAGCAATTTTTTTTTTTTCCTCTCCCACGGGACTCAGTACAACTCTTTCCAGAATGAATTTACAGAAATGCCTACTGACATCTTTATTTTTCCCAAGCTGGTGTCTGTGTAAAAAGCCACCTCCACATTCTTCAACGGTCCCCGTGTGTTTACTCTCTCTCTGTCCTGTCTCACCCCCGCCCCCCCCCGGTGCCCAGTCACACGCACACTTTCCTCCTCAGCTTCCCTCCCGCCCTGCTGCCCTGGGGGAGCTCCGTGTGGTCTGGTGGGCACGCGAGCCAACCAAGCCAACCCCAGACGGTTGAGTCTGGTGCCCCCATTTCTCTGAGGCGAGCACGAAGGACACACACCTGCGTCAGGCATGGGGGCGTGGTCTTGCCTCGAGACTCACCCAGAAGGAGCTGGAAGGTCGGTGGCCTCCCGCCGAGGCCGTGGTCCCCTCGTCGGCCGCCTTCGCACTGCAGCGCGGGGGCTGGGGCCACCCCGGCTCCTCTTCCGTTTGCTGCTCACTTCTGCTCTTCTGTTTCCTTATGATCTGGGGAGGAGGCAGGTGACACAGGGGGCGAGTTACTGGAGAGGACTCTGGAGGCTGCGTGGAGAAACTGGGACCAGCTTTTAGCCGTGTAAGAGCTTAGTTTCAGCAGAATGCTACCCTGTTTCAGACCTACCTGCCTTATGATAAAAAAATAGTACAGCTACAGCCTTGAGCATGCTACAGCACTTTACAGTTTACAAATAATCATTTTAAGATGTAAATGACTTCTTTTATCTATTAAGTGCCTACCGAATGCCAGACTGCGGATTAGGCAGCTAGATTCTTTACCTCATTTAATCCTCAAAATACTTCTAAGGGCTCTGTATTATAACTGTCCCCATTTTGCTGATGAGGAAATAGGCTCAGAGAGGTTAAGGTATTAGTTAAAGCTGCACAGCTCATGAACAGTGGAGCTGGATCTCAAACCCGGAGTCTCTGGCTTAATGATTTCAGGAAGCTTTGGGAAGGCCTATGAAGGGGGCGGATGGATGCCCAGCATCCTCAGAGATGGCTTCAGCTTGCTGGACCACTTGCCGTTCTAGGCACTGCCATGTGGATTTAATGAGTCCCTCTGTACAGAGGTCCCTGGGCTCCGAACTTCCTATAGGCAGGAGGCAGCTGAGAAAAAAGCTGAGCCACCAAGGCGGGGATATTCACCAATGCCCTCTTAGGTCAGATGGGATGAGGAAGAGGAAGGCCGAGAGCCAAGGAGAGCCATGAACTAAGGTGCCATGCCCAGCGACGGACCGGGGCCTACTCAAGGTACGGCCACCATTTCCGGAGTGGCGACCGGGCCACATGTGCCCAGCGGGATTTCAGAATTGCTATGGACCAGGTGCCTCTCACCTGTGCAGGTGGGAGGGATAGTGCTGCCTTTCTGTCTGTGTTCCAGCGTCATATGTTGGGCACGTGGGGACAGGTGACTTGTTCGCTTAGCTCATATGTCTCCGGCTTAAAAGGATCTGAATCTGGATTGAATGTCCTTTGAACTGTGATTGAATGAGACCTTTGGGGGTGTTTGGGTGGGGTGAATGTATGCGGCATAGAGAAGGGACACGAATTATTGTGACCAAAAGGGAAGACTGAGTTGGTCCCACGCTCCGTGTACACTGCTCTTTGTTGTGTGACTGTGCGTTCCTCCCGGACAGGGAGAATACACCGTCGACCCTGGAACAACACGGGTGTGAACTGTGGGTGTCCACTCAAATGCAGAGTTAGAAAATCCGTGCGTACGTGGATCTGCGCAGATCAAACCCGTGCTGTTCAGCGACCAACTGTGTCTTCCGAGCCACGGCTGGGAATCTGCACAGGCGGAAGGCCCACCTAAATTGGACGTGGATTTCTGATTGTGCGGGTTGTCGGCGCCTCTGACCCCTGCATTGTTCAAGGGTCAGGTGGACTTTGCACCTGTGGTTTTGTGTTCACCGTGTGCCTTGCTCTGGCCAGGGACATGTGAGGAGGGAGTGGATAGCGAGGGGCCAGGGCTGGGCCTCGGCCTTCACAGATGTCGCTGGCTTCCTCAGGCTCTCTCTGTGCCTGTCACGGCCACGAGCAGCTGATGTGCCTTCAGCCTGGCCCCAGGGTGGCCGCACTGCATGGACTGGATCCCAAACCTCTGCGTGAGATGAAGCCACTACAGAGGCGTAAGCAAGAACCCAATTGTGGCATAATTAAAAAAACAAACAAAAAAAAAAACGTATTTGCTGTTTGACTCTGATTCCTGGCACAGAGCTTCAAAAATCCTTGGAATTCTTTGAGGGACAGGACAGTCTCTGTTATGCTAATGAGGTGACCGATGATGGCCAAGGCCACTAGATAGATGGAAGCTGATGGCTAGAAAAACCAACTGTGTGAACCAGGGAACTTTTCACTCCACTCCACTTCTGGGGACAGGACAGAGGGACTGCAGATTGAGTTCCATCAGCTGGTCAGTGAGTTAGGCAATTAACGTAGTGAAATCTCGATTAAAACTCTGAAACACTGAGCCTTGGGGAGCTTCCTGGCTAGCACATACACAGCTGTGTTGGGAGGGGGGGCGGGCCCCGAGAGGGCATGAAGCTCTTACACCCCCCCCCCCTACAGACCCGGTGGCCTCAAGTGCCTCTTCACCTGCCTATTCATTTGTATCCTTTATTATAAACAGGTCATCGTAAGTTTAGCACTTTCCTGAGTTCTGTGAATTTTTCTAGCCAATTATCCAACCTGAGGGGGGTCATGGGGATCCCTGAATCTGTAGCAGGCTGAAGAGAAGTGCGGCAACTTAGGGGTATCTGAGATTTGCACTGGTGTCTGAAGTGGGGGCAGTCTTGTGGGACCGAGCTCCTAACTTGTGGGGTCCGTGCTGAGTGGTTAGTGTCAGATCTAAATTGAACTGCAGGACACCCAGGTGGGGTTGGAGAACTGGTTGTAGGACATAGAAATAATTCTGCGTAAAGCCACAGAGTTGTGGGATGGTCGGTTTCTAAGTAGCAATTACTGATACACCATGTAAGGGACAACTTAGGGCACAGAGGTAGCAGTGGGTGACTGCAAAGCTTCTTCAGCATCAGACTATTTGAGAAGTGTGAGAATGAACACACACACACACACACACACACACACGCACGCGCGCGCGCGAAGCCTACAAAACAGCCGGCCAGTGAGTGGCCTGCTCAGAGCCGAGTTTCTGGCTCACCCACCAGCTCAGCCCCCAAAGGCAGCCACACTCCATCCCGTGGCTTAGATTTCAAAGTGTGATGCAACCCGTCTGTGTTAGCCCCCAGAGCACAGAAGGCAAAAGTGCCAAGGCACAGAAACGGTGCCTGAAACAACGGTGCCCAGGGCTGCTCTTCAGCTCACCTGAGGCCCTGTCTGCTCTGGGCCAGGTAAACCGCAGGCATCGGATGCCACGCAGGCCCACTTACCTTTTGCAGGATCGTCGTGGCCAGTTCCTCAGTCAGCTCCTCCTTGTGGTCCCGCAGGTAACTGGCCTCATGCTGCTTGTCCTGCAGAGGGAGGGAAGAAAACGGTCTCGGTGCTAGGGATGGGTTTGGGGGACTTAGCCTCACTTTCGGGGAGTCCTGACCACAGATGCAGGGGGAGGTGGGGCACCGCTCCTGCGATGCTGGTTTCCCGACGACCCGTAATTTCTCCCCACCGCCCTGACCCACACCTCCCCGCAGAGAGGAGGAGAGGGGCTGTACCAGGCTGTCCCCGTAGGCTTCTGCTTTGGAAATCGCCTCCTCGATGGCCTCTTCAGCCACGCGTAGGGCGACAGCCAGTGTGTCCATCACGCTGTGTCCTAGACGGGAAACAGAACAGAGATCACTTTTTGAAAGGGAAAGACAAGTAAAACGATTGGTCCAGTTTAAGCTCTTCCGATCAAGTCTTTCAGGGACTCTGGGGTAATTTCCATACCGCTTACCCTGCACACGAGCCCCTTTCCCTTCTCACCCACCTCGCTGCCTCCCACGAGTCAGTCCTGCCCCAGACACAACGAACTGATTCTTTGATAGCTATCATCTCTCTCTTCACGACTCCACTATCTTGTTCCTTCCTACTCTGGTCCTGGTGACCCTGAGGCCTGGTCCAGGGGTTCTTCCTCTGAAAACGCTTCTCAGATCCCTCCTGTTACCCCGTTGGCTGGACACCCACGTGAGGTTCTGGGGTTGCTTCTCTCGAAGCCAGAAAGTCCACGCCCTCCCACAGCTCATTCTCAGAGAGCACGCCTTGATCCGAGCCCTTCTGCACCCTAACACCAAGCACAGCTCCAAACATGCAGAGTGGCCTCAAGATAACTGAACAAAAAAGGACTTAATATAAAGAAATTGTGGTTCTCCACCTACTTTCTCAGGTAAAAATTATGTGTTATTTTGTGCATATACTGTATCATTACGATGACAGGGATAAAAATGATCCAATATTCTAAGGGCACTAGGCTTTCACGCAAACACAAAATTCTTGAAAGAAGTTTTTAGACTCTACATCAGCACTATCGATACGTTAACGCTGGCGACTTCACGGAGCTTGACCACATGCTGGATGGCAGGCCGAGTGTCACGTACATGAAGACGGTTAATTCATACGACAACCCATCGGGTAGGTACCATTGTACGGATGACAGAATCGAAGCACAGAGCAGTCGAGCCACTTGCCCAGGGTTACACAGGGAGAGAGAAAGAGCCCCGAGATTCGATTCAGGACTGTCTGTCTCCAAAGCCTTTGATTTTCACCACGAAGGCGATGAAAAGAGATACGAGCTAACATGATTTAAAAAATAACGTTATCATATTTTAGCGAACATATTTGTTTGTATATGGCAGCAAATGAGAGGACGTAATCAAAGGTCAAGGACTTCTGCAGGTGACGACATTCCTTTTGGAGCTATGTACTTGGTAGAGTTCTACTTCCTCGAGGTACTAGATTTTTGCTTCTTACTTGAGAGGGAGAGTTTCTATCCTTCCTCCCAGTGCACCCGGAAGCCCAGGGCGCGTCAGGCACAAGCACTCGGGTCTGCGAGGGCCGCCTACCTGCGACTCCTTTCCTCCCGCCTCCATTTATAACCTCCCGGTCATGCATTATTTAACATGTGCAAATCTCCTGAAAGCCGCCTCCAATTCTCCGTAGGATGAGACAAGGTGTAAATACACCAATTCATTAATTAATCAATCCCTCAATTAAAAAAGAAAAACTTAATTCAAGCTTCTTCGGCTTCTAAAGACACAAAGGTGGGCAGAAAGTGGCCTCTGGCAAACAAAACGAAATCTCCAAAACCAGCTCGGTTAAGGTCAAGGTGGTCTAGCCAACCGATGAGAAGACTGCAGACTGATTACGACAGTCACGATAGCCATGAAGGGACAACCCAGCTCAGGGCTCTGACTGGACACACAGGTTTCCCCATGTTTCCGTAATTAGAGGCTACGAAATTTAAGTTGTCACCACACTAAGTGACAGACATTGCACCTCTCTTCTTCGACACCCATCGACGTATTTTTCACGGACGAGGCGCTCCACAAATTCTCCCCGAATCGATGTTTGCCAAGTACCTCCCAAGCGCACTGCTCTGAGAGGGCCCCAGCGGACAGGCCGAGCCCGCGCTCTCACATGCTCGCCAGGCTGCTGGGTGATCGGATGCAGAAGCAACCGAACTGCTACGAGGCGTGCATCAGACCCTGCGAAAGGGATGGGTACCACGTTCCACGGGCCCCTAAAGGCCAGAGCCCGGAACCATCACCGGAAAAAAAAAAAAAAAAAAGGCTCTGGATGCCGTGTTTATGAGTTTTGGGTGAGGTTGATGCGGAGCACTGAAGATGATGTGTTTGCTGAAAAATAAAGACTCGGGTTGGTGTTTCAGAGAGAAAAAGTGGTGGGGTGTGAGGGAAGGGTAAGAAGGCAGAGTGACCAAAGGTCAGAACACCAGTCAGATGGAGGGAAGACTAGCTCTCTGTGCCGGCGTGGCTAGGCTGCTGTACCCAGGTACGGCCTCAAACACCAACCCAGGTACTGCTAGGAAGGTATTCTGTACACGCGGTTCACATCTACAATGACCGATTTGAAGTAAAGGTGATAACCCTCAACAATGTGAGTGGGCCTCATCCAATCAGTTGAAAGGTCTTACGAGCAATAACTGAGGTTTCCCTGGGCAGGATTCTGCCTCAGCACCGGGGCATCACCTCCCGTCTGGGTCGCCGGCTGCTGCCCTCCTCTATAGACCTGGGGCTTGCCAGGTTCCGTAATTGTGTGAGCCAAGTCCTTAAAACAAAATGAACCTCTTTGCACACGTGCGTGCGTGTGTGTCTGTGCGTCCTGTTGGTTCTGCTTTTCTCTGGAGAACCCTGACTGATACAGAGGGTCACTGAGATGTCAATACGGGAGCGGCGTGGGCAGGGAGGCGCTCAGGCCGTGGGCTTCGGAATAGAAAGAAAAGGATCAAATTGGAAAAGGAGCTGATGGGAACCCGGGTAACTGGTGGAAGCAGGGACAGCGGGCCTAAGCGGCTGAGGAGCGTGATGAGGGCACCCTGAGGCTAAGACCCCTGGGGGACTGACCGGTCCTGATGGTCAAGCATTAGGAATCGGGGTCTAGAACTCTGGGCCGAAATCGGGGCTGGGGACTTCAGCCTCAGCAGGAAATAGCAGCGCGCTGAGGCCGTATCGTGCTGTGCGGCAGCCCAAGGAGAAGTTTCGCACAGCACGGATGGGAGAGGACAGAACCTTCATGGGAAGGTGCCCCCCGAAAGAGAACAGACGAATGCACGGAAGAGCTGCAGGGGCCACAGGATCGGGGGGACGCAGGAGGCGCTGGTCCTCATGGCCCAGGACTCTGGAGAAGGGGCTGAAGTGCTGGAGAAGGTTCTATGTCAAACTAGAAGTTTGTTTTGCCTTTAACCTCTGCCCTCAGGGGACTATGATAGTGGTATTAAAAAAAAAAGTACAAGTTAATCAGTAAACGATACATCCTTTATAAGACTATTTTCGTATGAATTGCACACCCATATTGATTTTTCTATTCCGGCTCCGGAACACTCAGTGGTTGATCATTAAGTATTGAGTGGTTGGGCAGTGGATGCATTTCTCTAGCCTTGGATAGACTCACCTACTTTGATGATGAATTCATACAGACGGCAATAACAGAAGACCCATGGAGACCCCCACACGGCTGTATACGTGATACAGAACTGTATCCAGTGGTTTCATACAATGTAACTGGGAGACCCTGACTATCTGAAGGTGTTTCTATTCTCCCAACCTCCCATTAGCTGTGAACTCTTAAGCAATCTTACCTTCCGACTGCTTATAAAATGTCGACTCACTTCCTGAAATACTTCCTTCATTCTCCAGATTTGCCTCAAAAAAGCTTCCTCCTGGAGGGAAGAGAGACAGAGAAGGGAGGAGGGAGGAAGGGAGGAGAAAGAGAGAGAGAGGGAGAGTGGGGGGAGGGGGAGAGAGAGAGAAGGAATGTGACTATTAAAGGTCCCCAGTTAGCACCGATGCTCTGTGTCACCAAATCGGCAGACCACCATTACCCATTTTGATTAAGTCAGCTTTGCAAATAGGTTTAGGGACTCACCAGCTCCCACAATAACACTACGGTTTTTAACAAGTCAGATTTTTCTTCTCACATTGATTCCTAGTCTAGTGTTCTGCCTCCCTTTACTTTCTTCCAGTATCTTCTATGGATGCAACATAGAGTCGAAGACAGAACAGGTAGACTGAAGTCAGAGAGATGTGAGGTCAATTTCTGGACGTGCAAATTCCTAGTCACGTGACCCTGAGCAAGTGACTGAAACTCGCTGACACTAGGCTTCCTTACTCCAAATGGAGGAGTAAGGAGAGTGCCCTTCTCGCTGTGGATGACGAGGTCTCCCGTGGCTGCTCTTTAGCTGCAGTCCTTGGCATTCCTCCAAACAGTTGCCCTTGGCTCATGACTTAACTGTCACCATTCTCTTCTGGAGAAGAGAGTCCACGTGAAACAAACCCGGAGCGAGACAAAGTAAATCGTGCCGTTGGATCTTTTAAGTCCCACGACCTCTTCTCTGGTCTCCTTCCTACTGAAAACACAACCTTCGTCTTAGTTCCAGGCTGGGAAGGGCGCTTGGCTAAGCCCTTTTTAAAGCCCTTTTCGAGGTGGGCATTGTGATTATCTGTGCTCAGATCGAATGAGAACTCCAAAGATGGGGCTGATAGATTCTTTTCTTTTTAAGTCACTATATTGCATCTCTAGTACCTAAGATAGCACCTAGCTAGCAGGTGGCTCCAAAACAAATTTATTAAATCAGATGCTGGTAGAAAACACTATTTGACAGAACCAAGAGAATAAAAATGGGCCTACGTTCTGTAGCTCAAAAAGGGCAAATGCCACTGATCCCAAGTCAAACTAGGCAATAGGCCTTCAGTACATATAATACACCTTGTGCGTCCTTGGATGGGCTGCCATGGGAGTTCCCACATGGAAAGTTTGAGAGTAGCTGCGTAAGTATCTGTAGCAGGTGAGTAGCTGCTGCTGTTAGGAAACAGGCCGTTAGTGTGCAGCCTGCCATGGTAACTCAGTCTGACCACATACTGGGCTCTGTGTTTGTGTTTTTTGAGCCTTTCAAAAAGCCTGAAGTCCATTTATTCTAGCTCTGTGACCTTGAGGAAGCGACTTTGTCTTCCTGGGTCTCAGTTTCCCCAGTTATAAAATAAGATTTTAGGTTGAGTCACCTTCTCAGTTCTCAGACTATATATATAAGCAAATATTTCACGTTGGCATGGCTACATCCAGCATTCATTCATCCATCCAGCAAATATTCCCTGAATACCTTCTAGTTGCCTGACCCTGGGCTGGGTGTTAGGGTATATTGTGAGCAAAACCAGAGATTCTCACTATCCTGGTAAACCTGATAGTCTAGTGGTAGATAACTGGTTAATCAAAAATTTATATAAATAAATATAAGATTATAAATATGTTAAGTGCTCTGATCGGGTGCCTCACAGTATGGTGCAAACGTTTAGCAGGAAAGACTGACCTAGATGGTGAGTAACCAGCCAAAGGGGTGTGGGAGGTGGGAGAGAGTCCAGGGCAGAGCAAACAGCTTGCGCAGGGATAGGCAGAGGGGGCAGCTGAGGACCTCGATGAGAGGCAGTGTGGCTGGGCTGCAGAGAGGAGAGGAGGCCTAAGGTGAGATGACCTGGAGACAGAGACCACACAAGTCGTGGTGGCCCCATTAGTGTTTGATCCTTATCCCAACAGCCCTGCGAAGCCAGGAAAGGATCAAAGGAGGTGAGCTGGTCAGATCTGTACTGCTAAAAGTGCACTCCGGCTGCTGTGTGGAGAGCAGCTTAGAAGGAGAGAGGAGGGCTGTAGAGTGAGGAAGGGCAGGAAATGGAAGCCATGAGGGTGGCCCACTCTCTGGAGCATACCTGGGACAAGAAAGAGCATGGCGGGGCAGGAAGTGGAGAAAAATGTGCAGTCCAGAACCGGTTTAGGGAATGGGAGAGACTGGAGCATGTTTACAAATCAACAGGAAGGAAGCGGTTAAGAGAGAGGCTGAAGAGGCAAGAAGAAAGGGATGATTGACCTTGAGATATTCCCGGAAGGTGACGGGCATCAGATATAGAAACGCACACTGTCTGCCCTACAAAGGAGGACATGGGGTCATCTGCTGAGAGGATGGGGAGGGTGGTGGGGAGTATGGGGAGACAGGAAAAGACCTGAAAACATCTTTGGGAGACAGCTCATCAGAGGACAAGCTCTGGTTTTGCACGAAAATCTTCCAGAACAACACCTCTCCCTGCTTCCCTCTAAATTCATAGGTGGGAGCTTCAGTGTCATTTAGGATTAAGTGATTTTTCCAACGGCAGAAAGCAACGGAACTGTTCTGGAGAGCACAGACATCAAGTCGTATCTTTCATGAGTTGGAGGAACCTTTGATTTCACGTGGATCAGCATTTTCAAAAGATCACGTTTGTCAGATGAAAGATGTAACAGATCTTTTCAAGAATCATGTCGAGAACAGATTTATAGCATTAATAAATAAAAGCAGGGTTAATTTTTCCCATTTTATTAATTCAATGTGAAATACAAGCATATTGGTTATCTAATTATCTAGAGATTAAATATATTATTATTGGCTACTTTATCTTTTTATAGAGTGCTTCTTTTCAACTGTTAAAAATGTCACGCTGGATCTATCATAGAAACTGCGTGAACACTCATTACCATCGGACATTATATTTTTTATAAATTTATTTATTTACTTATTTGACTTCTCCACGGGAATGTTGGCTCTGAGATGGCCGGATCTTCCCTGTCTTATTGCCCACAACTCTTAAACTAGGTGGGCAAATAATAGGTCTTTAATACATGTTTACTGAAGGAATGAATAAATCTTAAAGATTACCTGATTCAACTAATGAGTCTCTGTTTAGGCCTAACCTGGTCACCTGATATGGGCTGCAGGAGGAGTAAGTCTGGCTTGGGAGAGACTCACAGCAGTGCACAGTATGTGTGGGATGGGCGGCCCATAAGATTCTGTGAACCACGTGAATTTCCGATGGGCTGTTTATATGGCAAACTACACTGGTCCATGTGGTGGAGATGTTTCATAGGTAAAAGTTTTACACTGGAAATCCTGGAGCCTCGCACATGTCTCGTACACTGCAGATAGTGCATATTATGTCTGACATAATCAAAATTCTGAAAATAAGTACCCTTAGAGTTGGCTGAAGATGGAACCATTTACTCAGAAAACTTCCGAACAAAATCATAGTGAAGTTCTAGCTGAGGTTTTCCGTCTTGGCTGAGCCTTAAGATAACCAACCCAGCGAGCTTGAAACACTGTCAGCACTGGGCCCACCTCCAGAGATAAAAGTGTCATTGGGCACTGGGATTTTTTTTTTTTTTCCAAAGCTCCCTAGGTAATTCCAGTGTGTCATCAGGATTGCAGATGGCAGATGATGACCATACGAGGGTGTTGCGTGGTAGGTAGAAGCCAGTGCTAATGAGCCCCCAGTCACCTAACACAATCGGGAGGCCACGGAGGCACCAGGAGCTTTCTCCATACCTGAGGTGGAACTAAATTTTCTAGGTGGCATGTAGAAGAAATCTCATTGTTCTATCATCACAGCTTTACAGGTTTGAATACCATCTCACAAAGGGTCTCCTGTCTGCTTGCCTTCAGGTTTATCAAAAGAAAACCTTAGTTTAAATGGAGATCCTCATCATATTAAAGTGACTGATTTGAACACTTCTACGAAGTGTCTTGGCACCCATGGAATGCTTTAAGATTGAACTAGTTACAGCAATGAGAATGTAAGACGTGCCAGGCCTGGAGCCACACTTTGGGGCCACAGTGATAAAGGAGTGTTGTCTCCACGTGGTCCAGGAGGAGGGCAGCTTTGTAAACCAGCAGCCGAATGCAATGTGGTTATAAGCGCTGTGCCCGAGGCCCTGGTGAAAGGCGTAGTGAGTCACAGAGGGCCCAGGACCGACACTTGCTTCCAGCGTGGGAGACAGTTATTCCTGGCAGATGATTCTCCTTTGAAAATGACACTTGAGGATTTCAAAGCTAGAATCGTGTCGGCCCGCTCCACCCACGGAGTCGTCGGGAGGAAAGGAAAGAAAGTGGAATTGTGTTCTGTTCTACAGGGTTCTCCATGTGTGTTTGCGTTTCCCTTCCCTTTGCATTGAGGACAAATCGAGGCACACATAGCGCAGACCGGAGGATTACGAGAAGAAAGAAAGGATAGGATGCAAAGGAGTGAGCCAATTCCATCCTGGAACTTTCTGGAGATAGCAATTTGGATTAAAAAAACTACCGTTAACACCATTACATTTAAGCTTTCTTTCCCGCCTCCAATCCTAGAGAAAAAGTTTTAGAAAAATTTGCAAAGAGAAGATGAAAGGGAGAGGCAGACACTTTCTGCATTGCTCTCTTAGCTGTAAGCTTCCCGAGCAGTTTGAAAGACACAGGTTCTAACACCTGCCACAAAAGGTGCTAATGATTCTGCGTTTAATCCTGCCACCCTGTTTTCTCCCTTGTCTTTGGTGGCTGGCATATTTTTAGAAAAGACACAACCAAAGACTTTGTTGAGAATACAAAATAATGATGGTGAAAAAGCTCCAAATGAGATGGATGAGATTTTTTTCCTTCCGTCTTCCTCGCGTATAAAAAACGTTTACCTGTGTCAGCAAAGAGAAGAAAAAATCTGCCTCTAGACAGAAAAAAAACCCAGCTTTTTTTTTTTTGCAAGACATGCTATTCATATTCTGACAACCATTTCCTTCTACTGGCTGTTGTAAGAGAACTGCAGATTATCATTTCTCATTCTAATGACGTACGGTGTTCCTCTTAACTGTATACAACGGCATAGGCAAGACTCATCCTTCAAGCTTCCTGGGAGGAAGCTGATGCTTTCTCACTCTTCCATTACATCAAATTCTGGGCCTGGTATAAATAGAATTTTGGAGCAGGAAGAAAGGGGAGCAGAGGGCATATCCTCTGAGTGCAGAACTAGTCTATACGATCAAAAATGACTTTCCAATGTTTTAACCATTAGGGGAAGATGATCATGAATCTTTAATTCCTAAAGATCCAGAATTAAAATGGCCACAATTTTCAGAAATACATTGGTCTTTCTAGTTCCTAATATATCCAGCCCAGTGGGGATGCTGAAACCCAAAGGCTCAAACCTTAACAGAATCTTTGGGATATGTCCAAAAATACATCCTATTCTGCTCTTCATTAGGCCAGATATTTAAGCAACTTTCTCTGTCTCAGGCGAGTGTGCCCCAGCACACAGGAACTCCAAGCAAAGCCTTCCATCCCACCAGGTCCCGGAGGACTGTCAGAGTGGCGAGCGGCCAGCGTACCTAGGATGTCGAAGCATGCTCCGCTCTCCAGCCTGTGTTTCCTGTACAGGTTCTTCAGGACCTTGGCGCTGCCAAAGCGTTTGAAACGGCTCTTCACGTTATTGTAGAACCATTCCAGAGACTGGGTTCTCAGGAGCCTGAAGAAAACACAGAATTAGAAAACAGAAAATTCCAGTTATGAAACAGGATGGTTGAATGGTGGATGGCAAAGTCTGCCACAATATTTTGTAGCTCCTTCCGACGAAATGTGGCGTTTTATTTCTTTACTCCTTGAATCTGGGCTGGCCAATTTGCTCTGACCATAGAGAGTAATGGAAGTGATGCTGTGTGAGTCTTGAGCCTTGCAGCTTCCTCCCTTGCTGCTCTTAGAAGTCCTGCAACTCATCGCCATGTGAGCAAGCCCAAACTAGCCTTTGGGATGATAAGAGACACTTGGTCCAGTCACCCCTCCTGCCCCAGCTGGTACCCGCCAAGCCCCAGACAGGTAAGCGAAATCATCGACTTCCAGTGGACTGGAAATGCATGAGTGACTCTAGATAAAACCAGTAGAAGAACCATGTACCTGAGTCCATCCCCAAAGCACGCTGATAAATGCTTGCCATCTGAGCCACTAAGTGATACATCTTTTTAATAGCAGTCTTTAAATTTGATACCGTTACTGCATTGGCAACATTTCTAGTTCAGCTTGGGAAAATAAAAAGCACAAGTAAGATGCTGAGCTCTTTGGAAAAAAAATTCTCCAGCCTCTGATTCATCCAGCCTGAAGCACCACGGGAAAGCAGTTGCCTGGTCAGTGCTGTAACAGAACACCACACATGATTCTTTTCTCTTTTGCCTGACAGGAATGGACTTCTAGGTCCTTCTCACTTTACGGTAGCTTTTGTTGTTGTTTCTCTTAATATGAAAGTAACGATGCATACTCATTTTGTAGAAAATTCAGAAAAGCAAAATGAATATAAATGCTTCTGATTCAATGGAAGAATAAGCATACACACGGCCGCTCTTCTTCCCCAGATGCCAGTGAAATGTGAGAAGATATCCAATGGGAAAGAAATCTATAAAAATCAAGAATGAGGACAAGAGCGGAATCGGGACATTGTCCTGCAAATCGAATGGAAGAGCCGGGACTTGTAGACTGAGAGGTCCAATGTGGAGTTGGTGGGTGCAGAGGGCAGGCCTGGAATCAGAGATAGCATTCAGGAAGCCCACTTAATGGTTGTGTAGACAACAGTGAGGCCTCTTGGTCCCTGTCCCTATTCCCAAACAAATGGACAATTTATCCTAAGTCAAAAACAGAAAGCATTTCTCTAAGAACACTGAACAATCTACTGGCAGAGGACTAGGAATGAAAGCTTTCCTTGAATCATGATTTAATCCTCATGGGGTAGATAGCTCAGTGTGTCAGCACATGGATGCTGTGCAAAGGCCCAGGCCCTGGCATTTGTCAGCTGTGTGGTCTTGAGCAAAGTCATTAATCCCTCTAAGCCTCGGCTTTTTCATCTATAAAACAGTGGTGATGGCACTGACCACCTTACAAGGCTGTTTGAGGATTAAATGATAAGAACACAAGCAATGAGGTATCCGGCACCACGTAAGGGCTCGACCGTTTTATACCGCAGCTCTACAAGGACGAGTCCCGCTTGTATAGATAATAAATAGAAACACAGTGAGGTTGAGTGCCTTGCCCAAGAGAGCAAGTGCCTGGGTGGGGATCAAAGGTCGGCGCTCACCCAGGCACTTGCACTAGTCACAGGCTCCCAGCGTGAAGAACCATCGCCTCTCTCCAATGCATTTTCCCACAGCATTTTATTACAGTAAGCATCTGCCATTTTTATTAAACAACAACAACACCATTAAGTTATTTTCAGAATTTAGAATGATATAGTAGGAAACAAATATATAGAAGACTTCATCCTTAGAAATCATAACCTCTGGGCATCTGATTTATTTGATAGCTTCGAAAGCACACAAAAAGTAATTCTGTAAGATAAATGTTCTCCAGGCTGCCTCTCACACACACTGCCCTGCTCTCTGGGTAGGTGACCACTCGGAAGGACCTGCTGGGGGCTCGGCCCTGCGGCTGAGAGGGTCCATGTTGTACCCCCTGGGGTGGTGGGGTGCTTGCTCTATTTGACAAAAGGACATTTCTTTTCCTTGTGGGATACTCTCCTCTCCTCCCTAACTGCGTCCCTTTTGTTCTGTAAAGGCTGGCCCCACCCCCTGGTGGCCCACATGGTCACATGACCCAGACCTGCCAATCAGGGTTGCAGTGGGGGCTTTAATTGTTGCTGTTGGGAAGAGGTGCTTCCTTTCTGCTGGGCTGGCTTCATGGTGGAACGAAAGCCTGGGGCTTCTGGGGCCACCTTTGCCATCGCTTGGGGGATATTCATAGTTTTGTGATCAAAAATAGATTTGACAGTGGGAAGGCTCAGAATCCTGTGGATAGACTCTGAGCACCTGAATCTACTCAAGCCTCAGGTCAACCCTTGGACTTTTCCAAGACATGAACCCAAAACTTCCTTCTTTTGTTTAAGCCTTTTTGAGCTGGGTTTCTATTATTTGCAGCTGAGAGTCCTAATACTTCAAGTACATCATAGGATGAGCTCTCTGTTCTCTGGCTATACCAGAACTCTACGGCATTCAGAATACGTCAATGACCTCTAAAAGAGAATGCCTCAGCTTGCTGAAGTCACGGAGTGACATCAGGGCACCGCTGTGGGGCCTGGGAGGACGACCCGCGAAACCACAGCCTCGTTAGGGGAGCAGAAAGCTTTTCCTAAAAACGTGATGTGTTCTGGATTACCTTTTGACTTAGAGTTAATGTAGAGAGCTTTTCTGGAAGCCCCAGGGACGGCTCGGTCATGATCACCCTCATTTGATATCACTGCTTTTATTTAACTTATTTAGAATTCATGGCTCAGAGGATGCAGGTGGTTCATGAGGCAGAGGCGCGGGGACAGGCCTGTGAGGATGCCCCCAGCCAGGGTGGACTGGATACGTGTGCTGCAGAGTTCCCTAACCCACCTGCAGGCTTCGGCTTCCATCGGAACAGACACAACTTCAGGCAAACGGAGACGAGAAGGAAAGAGCCTTGAGTCAGCATCCTGCTGGAAAGGGTGGCACAGTGGGTGGGACCCTGCATCTGCACGTGGGTCCCCTCATTGGTTCACTCATCCGTTCTTCCATTCCCTATTTATCGAATGCCTCATGTGGCAGGCACTGCGCTAGGGATGTGGGGTGAGGGCGTGGACAAAACAGATAAGGCGAAATCAAAGCCAAGCCAAAGGCATCTTGGGAATGGTCGGACAGTGTGTGTCCCACAGGCCTTGCGTTCTGGATCATTCCCACAGACGTATGAGAAATTGGAACCCGCCTGCTTTATGTCTCAGGCATTTTCTTTAATGATGCCCAAACGGCTGCTACTTCTCAGTTGCTGCAGACACGTAGGAGCCACTTTCCTGGTGAGGAGACTTGTAGTGGAAATCTTTGAACTTGAACTGTCCAGAGGGACCCTGCTTCATTATTTTAAATTACCCTGAAGTCTCCCTAAGGGTGCTCACACAAAGATTCTTAGTTCTGTACAGTTTCACAAATTTAGGCATGATAATCTCTTTAAATACTAAAGCTTTAAAACAATCAGCAGCAAACCTTCGAAATTCACCGATCACAATGTGGTCAGAACTGGTTACTTGGAACTACGGTTTCTTCTTTTGTAAAATGAAACACATTGGGCTTTCTAGGGCTGGAGGAAGAATTAGATAGCTCAGCCTCATCTGATTCCTTCCTCTCTTCTCTAAAGCACACACCTGTACCTGAGCACTTCACAGCACTGATTTAATTTGTTATTTAGGATCTGTCCTCACCGCTAAGTTAAGTGCTCATTAACAGAAGGAGCTTTTGCAGGCACACTTCGCAGTTTGTACAATTACACTGTATCTCCTAAGATGATCTCTGCAAAGAGAACAGATTACATTGCTTTTTTCCCCCCTGTAAACCCAAAGCATAACCACCTCTTAAGCTCTTATCTTCCTCGGCTTTACAGGATTTTGAGTCTGTGGTAGATGAATTATTATTTTCATGGTTGACTCAAAAGACATAAATTTCCTTTACACCCTCTCCTGCCTGCACACTGTTTTTCATTTACTCTATCTTCTTTCTTTTCAATGACTCTAGGCACTGACTCTAGGCACCACACGGCACAGCCTTCTGCATTCTCCTCTGCAACGACTACTGTGTGGGACTCCGCAGTGATCCCTGACCCACACAGCAGCCCGTCAGTTTTTTTCTAATTCCCACCAGGGACCAATGGTCCATAAGCCAACAGGAGCATCTCCATGGCAGCGTGTTAGCTTTGACAAAGGCAATGTGCTGCAAGACTCTGAGGAAGGTAGGCTGCACTGGGGTTGGGGAATGTGCCCCCAAGTTCAGGCTGGGCCAGCGGCATGTGCTGTGTGACCTTCGTGGGCTCAGCTACTGGACACCATGTCATCTCTTTGCATTATATCCTGGGGTTAGATGAAGACTCTGCACCATCCCTAGAGATAGCCTATTGGTGGGGCAACCCTCTGGGCAGCCAGTGCCCAAGCTGGGAAGAAAAGGCTGGACAGTGACCATCAAGGCCTCTGTTTAGAGCTTTATGCCAGACTTACTGAGAAATCAAAACCATGTTGGAGCCCTTCCTAGTCTAACTCAGGGCCCTGGCCCAGGAAAATATCTCAGTGCAGCCTTCTACTTTTCATTCCCACAGCCTTCAGACTTCTGGGGAACCACCCAGCCACTGACACAGTCCAGCTCCTGACGTATAAAACCGTGACGCCACCAAGTTTTAGGAGTTACAGGTGGGCGTGGATCAGGATATTTCTCCAGCTAAGAGAAGTTTCCAAAAAGAAAAGATATTGGAGACGGGGAAACGTGCCCTACCCAATATTAAAATAAATTACAGATATATTAATAATTAACACAGCGTGGCACAGTAAAAACGTAACGATAAACAGGAGCGAACCTGGAAAGAAATGTTCAAAATGCATCTGTTGACGTTTCTCGATAATGATATTATGGGTAGCTTTTCTTTAATTTTTCAAATTGCATGCACCTACTATTTTATAGACAGGAAAGGATGATACTGCATCTTTGTGCAGTTTACCAAGTGAAGGAAGAAAGTCTGCACCGGTCCTGACGTGTGTTAGGAAGGTTTGCGGCCGTGGAGAAGACGGCGGGCAGGCCGGCCCCCTCGGCGACTTGTGTGCGACGTTGGGAGAGTGAGTAATTACTCTCCTTGCGCCTCGGTCTCATCATTTTACAGTAGTGTTTACAAAATCTCCCCCGCAGGTCATAAAATTAAAGACAAAATCCCAGAGTGTCTATTATGCCGGTACGTAAAAGGAATGCATCCGCGAGGGAGAAGGGAGACAGACAGACAGACGCAAAGCAACATGGTCGGAAAAGAAATCAATGAACTACATAGATAAAACTCGATTACAGTTGACGCAGAACGTAAAAATAAAATTTACAAGGACCAAGTTGCTCATATGGATTTTAGAGTCATAAGAGTTCACTATATCTCAGCAGTAAAAATAATTGACAAACTATATCCACCTTCCTTCCTTCCTTCCTTCCTTCCTTCCTTCCTTCCTTCCTTCCTTCCTTCCTTCCTTCCTTCCTTCCTTCCTTCCTTCCTTCTTTCTTTTTTTTTGGAAGACAGAGGGGTTGCCTTGCTTCATAGTTCTCAGAAATGACTTCCAGGATTGTAGTGAACACCCATCTTTACAGAGTCGACTTCAATTCAGTCACATGTTTTTGAGCATTTTTCATTGCCAAGCCCAGGGCAAGGTCCTGGGGTTATAAAGGCCAGTCAACGCAATTGCTGCTTCGAGGAGCTCGCAGTTTAACAGAGAAGGATGCCTCTTGGCTTGGACAGGGTGATGTGGTGTGATGGTCACACAACCAACCAGGATAAGGAACAGAGGAAGAAAATCAGGTTTGGAGAGAAGGTGGCAAGTTCAGTTAGGGCCCTTGAATTTGGGGAGGTGACTGCATCTCGGCTGGCGATACCTGGCGGGCATTTGGATATACTAGTCTGGGGCTGACGCAGATAGAAATCTGGACTGGAAATACAGACATGGGAGATCTCGGTCCACAGGTCGTACTCAAGCCCACGGCCGGTGTATCGGAGGCATAAATCATCACCTTTATTTTGTGAGGAAAGTGTAAACAGGTGGTTTGCTGCCGTATCACTCGCTGACTGAGCGAGAAGCAGACAGGATTTCTGGCTGCAGGCCTCGTCATTGGGGCAGTGCCTTGACGCCTGATTGGAAAACCCAGTTAGTGTTCTCATTGCAAATCAAGGCATTTGCTTCAAAGTTTAAGTAAACAGAAAGCCCCATGAATCAAGGAATCTGAAGAAACTCTAAAATCACTCTATCGTTTCTCTTAAAAAAAAAAAACAAATCCTTACTTATCACATTGTGGATACTAATCACTTGAAGGCACTTGTCGCGTAAACAGTTTTCTAATTTTTTTCCTGTGATGTGAATAAATTTGTAAACATGATACATTCTCATTAGAAGACAGGCTGGAATCACGTCACTCCATGCAAGAACAGTACTAAAATCAGGATCACAGGGAAGCTTCGCCCGGCAGTGCCGGACTGATTTTGGTTCATAAATGATCAATAATAATAATAAAACTGCAAGGAGAAAGGCACTGCCTACGTAAGAGCTGCTCCGTCCCCGACCACTAGTGACAAAGCCAGGCGTCCTGAGGCTATCGGCCCCAGCGTGGCAGGGTGCTTGTGCAAACTGAGTTTGCTATAGGTGAGCCTCGCAGAGACTGTGGAGATCTCGCTGCTTCCAGTGTGGTCTTCGGACCAGCAGTGCGGGCACCTTCTGGAAGCTTGATAGAAATGGGCAATCGCAGCCTTCCTGCCACCCTTACTCTGAGACCTGCTGAACCAATGTGCATTTTAGCAAGTTTCCCAAGTGATTACGACAGTCGTCAAAGCTTCGTAAGACAAAAATAAGCTAAATGAATTTTATCACCACCAAGCCAGTATTACAGGAAATGTTGGAGGAATTTCTTTCAGAAGAAAAAATGTTATCAAAAATAGGAATAAAGAATGGTAACAGCTACACTCCTATCAATAAGTACCTTAAATGGAAAAGAATTAAGTGCTCCAACCAAGAGACAGAGTGACTGAAAAAATAAGAAAACGAGACCCCTACGTATGAAAAGAAAGGGGATGGAAAAAGATATTGCTTTGATGGACCTAGAAGGTATTTAAGTCAGAGAAAGATAAACATTATATGATTTCACTAATATGTGAAATCTAAGGAATAAAAAGAACAAACTAATCAAAAACAGACTCACAAATATAGTGGACTATTTGGTGTTGGGCACAGGGGAGGGGGGCTTGGAGGGCTGGGAGAATGGGGTGAAGGGTTAAAAAAGTAAAAATTGGTAGCTGATGGATGGTCACGAGGATGGGGAGCATGGCATAGGGAATGTGGTTACCATTAATACGCTGGCTAGGTGGAGGGTCAGGGGAGGGAGGGAGCAATTGGGGGTATCGTTTTATGAACTATAGAGATGGCTAACCAATGTACTGTATACTTGAAACTCATTAAAATAAATTTTTTTTTTTTTTAAAAAAGCTTGATACAAACTGGTCTAGCAAGATTAGCTGGTTGTTTTCTGAATCCGCATGATTATTTTTTTTTTCTTTTAAATTTTGACCACAATCTATTTAGGTAAGACAAGAAATAGAATGGCTGACTTGCCTCGCTGCTTCCCATTTTCCAGGGAAAAAGCAGTGGACCTGGTGATAAAAAGGTTTGCAGAGACATAGAATGAAAACGGTGCTCCCAAATTCAGGTGCATTTGTTACAAAAATAAATCAATAAATAAAACACCCCAAATACCATTGATACAAATTCGAACCATTGTACACAGCAAAGTCCCCCAACAACCTATGACCAAATGCTTGCTGGCCGGGACCACACCTGGAGATCCACTGCGTTCAAGGACAGCTTTGGCATGTCGCGAAGAGCACACAAAGGTATTACGGATTCAAAGTCGTGGGAAAAACAACAGCATGACAGTCGGGGGTGGCTGGAAGAATACGACTCCGTCACCCCTGACGGCACGAAGGCCCCTGAGCACCGAGTCAGAGCAATCAGTTTCGAAAAATCGACAGAGGCTAGATGAAAAAGAACAGCCCTCACGCTGGGACCCCTGAGTGTGTCACTGGGAATTTGCAGACAGACACGGCCGGGAGGCTGAACGCGTCATGTTCGGTGGATACGTGACAATTGCCATTAATGTGAAGCATCTTGCTAAGGGTGAGAGGCTGGAGCTGACAAATAGCAAGAAGGAAGAAAAGCCTGGAAGAGGAGTCGGGGTGAGAGCGGCACGATTTCTCTAATCCGCACAGCAACTAGAGGGGGACAGATGGGGAAACTGAGGCTGGAGGCGGTTCAAGAAGCCCAAGGTCACATATGGGAAGTAGCAAGACTGCGAGTTGATGGCAGCTCCCTCTGGCTGCAAAGCCCCTGTGTCTTGCCTGGACCACACGGACCATGGTTATAATGTGAAAACTCTCACCTTGCGTTCCCCATTGCTAGGCAACGTTCTAAGTCCTTTATACCAATTACCTGTCGAATCCTCACAACTTTATGGAGCAGGTACTCAAGAATCCCATTCCACAGAGGAGGAACTGTTTATACCAGCCCTGGCCGTGACAGTGACCAGTTCTGCTCCTTCTTCCAATGAAATGACCAAATGTGGAACCTCTATCTTCCTCAGACAGAGGCAATCATAGTTGTAAAACTCAAAAGATGCGAAAGTCACAGAGGGCACTCAACAACGGCCCCTAGTGCCGTGGAGGAGCCTGGCCCGCATGAGTTTGTGATCTGGTTTGTGTCCACAGCTGGCACTCAGCCCTCTGAGTCTCTGGATCCCCTGCTGTCAAGCTCTGAAGGACACGTCTTTCCCTTTGAAAGGTGGAGTCCAAATTCCCTGTCTTCTTGAATCTGTGCTGGCCTTGGTGACCTGCTTGCTCCCCCTTAGAATGGGCAGAATTGATGTTCTGGAATTTCCGAAGCTAAGTCATAGAAGTTCCTGTATCTTCCTCCTAGACTGCTAGGAGCGCACTGTCTGGATGCCCTGGGCTGCTGTGGGGACTGTCGTGGTGGAGAGGCCACGTGTGGAAGTCACACCAGAAGCCCCAAGTACAGGGAGCGAGAAAGCTGGCTGGTGGCTCCAGCGTGGCGGTCAAGTGCCTCCAGCTGAAGCCCCATTTCCAATTTAAAGAAGTACCCACATCTCCTGATCAAATGACAATCTTAAATAATGTTTAGTTATGTGCAATTTACTGAAACTTCTTTCACAGGATACCAGGGTGACTGGTGTTGTTAAAAAAAAAACAAAAAACCAACACTTCCAAATTTGGATAATGTTGTACTAAGCAAAATTCAGGAATCAGCATACAAATATGATGTGATTTTTGTTATACACTATTGATACTGCATGCTGCTTGAAACTATGTTGGAGGAAATTTCTACAGGATTGAAATCATCAGACTGTCTTAGAACCAAATCACTAGCTGCTTTTGGTAAATGAAATACATTCACAGAAAACAACTTTTCTCAAGTTAAATCTCCAAAATCTGAAGGTCTTTTGTTTAATCTTCATAACTCCATTTCGGTGTGAAATTAGAACATCTCCTTATTACCTCCTTAATTTCTATTTGATATGCACTTTTTTCATAATAATTGGTACTCCCCTCCAGTAATTCATACATTTCCAATTTCTTTTGCATTTCTTTTCAAACTTGCTACGGAATCCTTGTTGGCAGAGCCACGTGCCTTGGGGTCTGTCCCTCCATTCTGCTCACCTTACCATCCCTGGATCCAGTCAAATTCTTTCCTCATCCAGGACTCCCCAGAACATCCCTGCCAGCCCTGCCCCAAATCCCAAATGCCCGCCGGGGCCAACCTTCCTCTAGGACTGAGCAGCCCTGCAAAACCCCAAATAGCGATAAGAGTACAGGGCGCAGGGCATAGGCTGACCTGGCTGTTCCGAGTCCAGCCTCAGACTTGGCTCTCCTCTCCCTCTGGGGCACCCTCAGAGCCAGCCCTGGCCGTGACAATGACCGGTCCTGCTCCGGAACTTGGGAGGTATGTTCATTTCTCTTGTTAAAGTTTCATGTCTATCAAAAAGACTTTCAGGATTACTTTCTCTCATTTATTGAAACTTGAGATTTTCAATTAAAAATGAGAGCACAAAGATTTTGAAAATTTCATTGATGAATGTGCTCCTATTAAGGCCAGGAAAGTAAAATTATAATACATTTTTGGTTTAAATAAATTATTTAAACTTAAAATAATGTCATGAGTTGAACATGCCTACTTTTCAATTTTTCGGTATTTTTTCAGATTATTTTAACATTCTAGAAAAATTAATCATTAAAAATGTACAAATCCTTTTATAAGGGGACACGTATTTCCTTTGGTCCCAGTCTATTTATAGAGACTTTCTACCAGATTCTGTCCTTTAGTTAAAATGGTTATATTTTGTTCTTTATGACCTTTTCTGGATTAATTTTGATTTTTAAACAGACTGCATTAAAATATGATTTATCTTGATTTTCAGGTTTTTTGTCACTCGAGGCGAATGCCTTGTTCACATATCGGTACCTTTGACTCTGGGGTTCCACGGTGACAGAGAAGTGCCTAGTGTGAGACGGCTATGCCAGCGGAAAGGGACAAAGTGCCCAGTGAAGCAGGTGATCCCAGGAAGAGAGGGCCGTGCCCAGGGAGTACAGGAGTGGTACCCAGGGGGGCATGGCGGTGGACGGATGTGGTGGTGTCCAGAATATACTGGGGGTGAGGAACAGCAGAAAAAAGGCGGAAAAAAATCCATGGATTCCATGAGTTAGTTGTTGAGACTTGTGCCCTAGATATTCCCATGAATCTATGGGGCTGAAATATGGAGATGGGTGTTGAAGAAGGCTGAGGCCCTGCACTAGTAGTTAGGGATAAAAGCCAATGAAACACCATTACCCCAAAATGCATATAAGAATACGTTTCTGAAATGCCCTGGAGGTGGATGTGTCGGGGTACATGTTGTGCCTTCTAGAACTTTCCCAGGTGTCATTCATGGGGCTTGGGCACAGCAGCACCTCTTCTTTGCATCCATTCTGGCCTCTGCAGGACCTGCCCAGCTGTATCTGGCCCTCAAGGAGCTGTCTTATGCCTTGAGGCCACTGGCACTGACCTTGCCCTGAACTTGCCCATCTCTCAGCTGGTCTCCTCGGCTATGGGCTCCACTCTCACGCCCGCTTCATTCCTCTCTGTGAGTGTCATCCCTATTCAACCAGGCAGTTGTCAAGCCTGGGGGACAGGGAATGAAATGGTTTCTTTCAGCCTCAGCTGTTTGGAGGCAGGAATAAATGTCATTTGATGATGTCTTTTCTTTTACCTTCTTATTTATAAAGCTGTTTGGGACTTCTTTCATTTGTCAGAATCGACTCGAGGTGAGTAAGAGACTGTAACTGAGTTTATAACTGAAGAGCTGGTGTTCTTGCTCTAGATGCTGCAATTTGTACCCGGAGCCACACTGGCCCAGAAGAGATGTCTCTGTCCACTCTCTGTGCTGATCTGTGTGATCTGGGGACGGGGACAGCAGAGAAGCATCGTACAGATCCCAATCAGCACAGACAGATCCCAGCCTCATCACTCAGCGTGTGGCCCTGAAGACATCTGTTTATCTTTCCGCATCTCACCTCCCTCGTCCTCGGAATACAAACGATCACAGCTTCCTCCAACCAAATTTCCAGAGCCACACAGTCGCATCTGACATCACCTCACCTCTGTGGGTCTGACACACCGATGTGTTCCAGGCGTGCCTCATGCTCGTATTACGAAATGGGTGCAACTCCCTCATTTTTGGTTTATTCATCTGTTTCATTACTGGTAACATTACGCTCCATAGTGAAGTGTCTGCTCTTTAAATTAAGTTTCGAGCTGGTTGTTGGAAAAAGAGGATGATTTGATTACTATTAAAATCAGCAGAGTCTAGACTTTTGTTATAATAAATACACGATGTATTGCTGTGAAAATTAAAAGGCAAGGATGTTGCTATTAAACGAATGACTAAAATATCATAAAAATGTCACTTTTTTCATAGTGAAATGTTTACATTGAAGTCATTTGGGCTACCGCGTAATTAACATCTTCCACTTACTGAACGCATTGAGCTCGGTCCTTTTAGTCCTCAAAACAAAACTATAAAAACAAAGGCTACATATCTGGCCAATGATGAAGCCAATATCTTCTCTCTTTTTTTTTTTTTTTTTTGCCTGTTAATTAAAAAAAATTACTAGATGGTCCCTCGTTTTACATGAAGGCACTCAAGCACAGAGAGGTTATGAAGTTTTCTCAGAATCACGCAGGTATTTGTGGTAGAGAAAGAGTTGTTTCCCATGTTCTCAGTTATACAGATTAGATGAAGTCTTTTCTAAACTGCGTTTCCTCCCTCCCTCCCTTCCTCTCTCCCTCCTTCTCTCCTTCTTGCTTCCATTCTTGCCTGCACCTGTCCCTTTAACGACGCAGGGCCACACGGGAAAGCACCAGGGTGGATCAGGGTGGGGGCAGAGGGAGTCAAAGGAAAATGTAGGTGAGAGCCTTTACTGCAGGTGGCTTCCGTGGGAAGGAATGAGGGTGGAGGTTTAGGATCAGCTAGTTTGAGTAATTTCAGTGGGCTCTGGGGCACAGGGGTTGTCCCTAGTTGTCTGATACCAGGCTCTGAGGTGATTAGGGCAGGGCAATAGTGGCCCTGAGTGTGAGAGCCTGACTGATGGAGAAGGTGGTGGGGGTGCGGGCTCCGGATTGGTTGGTTTGCATTTGAAAGGTGCACTCACAGGCAAGTGGTCCACTAGCTTTAGGAATTAATTAGCAGTCTCTCCAGGGTCAGCAAGGCCTCAGGTGTCAAAGCATCAAATGTAGAAATTAGAAAATACAGCTATTATATCTTTCCCCTTAGCGGCACAGAGTCTGCCTTATAATCAGTGTTAACTTCATATTCCTGCCCCCCAAAACCATCCCATGTTCATTCTGCCGAATGTGTCTCCAGGAGGTTCCGAGGCCCTCCTGCTAAGTCAAAGGGCCACTTCCCTGATCCTCGCTCACGTGCTCCTGCAGCCCATAGCTTATGCGTTTGACCCCTTCATGGTTCCTGAAATGCTCTTCCTCCTTCGGCTGCCATGACGCTCTGCCTTTCGAAATGTTCCTTTCCCCTCTGACTCTCCCTTCTCGACCTCAGTGCTTTGTAGAGACTCCTTTCTCTTCTGCCCACCGCTGAATGACAGCACTGTTAGACCGCACCCCCCGCCCCCCAGCTCTGAACCCTCCCAAGATGCGGAGTGGTGTGAACCCATGGATGCCCCCGTAGCTTCAGCTGGCACCTCCTCTATGCCGAACTCCTGACCCTCCTGACTGTTGGCTATCTCTACTTGTCTCTCGTCTCTCAGCTCAAACACAACATGCCTCGCGTTCAACATTGCCTTCTTTCACAGGAACCTGGTCGTGATCCTACACCCCTGAGCTCAGTGACTTCGTCTCTGACTTATCCCTCTCCCTTACCACCACAGCTGAGTCATACGTGAGCGCTGCAGCGTTTTCATGTTGACCGAAACCATATTATTACCTCCCTTCCCTGCTGACACTTTCCCTCCAGCTGCCATCGTCTCCCACTTCAGCCTCCTGACTCGTCTGCTCAGCCTGGCCTCTCCACCTCATTCCTCTAAGGTACACTCCCTGCCGAAGCCTGATGACTATGTCACATGGGGGACACCGACGTGGTCAGTTCTGCCTTCTAGAAAGATGGCTCCCACGTAAGTCAGCGGAAAGGCAGAGCATCTCCTGATGGCATTCCAGGTCCTCAGACTCACCTCCTGCTGTTATCTTGGCATAAAACCTGGTATCAAGTGACAGTCAGTTTTAGAAGGGGCTTGCCATCGAGACTTGAAGAGCAGACACTCCTTCGGTTTAGCATCTGGTAGAGGTGACGGGAATGTTTTCTGATCCCTGCCCTTACTTTAGATGATAATGCTTCTGACCTTGACGGTTTCAGTTAGCTTCGTTTAGGGATACCTATCATTTTGGCTCCGGCCACAGACATCATGCTGTCTGAAGACCCTGGCCTTGCCCCTGCCATTTCCTCTGCTACCTCCTCTCCTCCAGGATGACTCCTGCTCCTTATCTTATTCACACTAGTCATCAGCTGCGCCCAGAAGACCTCCCAGACTGGAGAGGAGCCCCTCTGTGCTCTCACAGTCCCCTCTGCTGACTCCTAGGAGGGTGTTTATTATACCACATTAAAATTTCCCATTTTCCATCTCATGTTCTTATAGCCAGGATCAGCCATGTAATCTGTAAGGCTCAGTGCAGAAATAAAATATAGGTCCTCTTGTTAAAAAAATTATTAAGAATTTGAAGACAAGAAGAAACAGAGCATTAAAGCAAGCTCGGGGCCATGAAGTGACTCTATGTCTATGAAGGTGGCCCTGTCATAGTCTCTGTTGGATCTCCAGATACAACAGCCTAGCCTGGTACCTGGTACCCAGCAGGTATTCGGTAACTTGTGTGCAATGGAAAAATACGTGGGTATCACAACTCATTGCCACCCACCCCCATCACCACTCAATTAAATATATTGAGTTTGTGGGCTGCAATAGTACAATACATTGTAGTACGATATATTGATAAAACATATAAAAGGTGATGGACACACCAGTTATAACGCAGGTCAACAAGGTTAACCTGTATTTAACAGACAGATGCTTAAAAAAAGAAAAAAAGGCCCATTATATACTGTTGGCAAGAGACGTGTCGAAAAAAGTAGAGAGAAGATTAAAAATGAAGGAAAGGTCAGAGAGCACCAGGTGAACACAAAGAAAAAAGAGAGAAAAAATAAAACCAAACAAAATTCAAGAAAAGCCCATCAAATTGATGGTTATTTTTCCATTGATAAAAGGAATACTTTATAATGGAGGTATAATAGGCCAAATAATAAAAATGACATATAGAAAACAAGATGTTAGAAAAACAAAATGCAATTAAAAAAAAACTACGGTGGGAGATTTAAAAAGCTCTCTCATTCTTTGACAGATCAAACAGACAAACGTAAACAAGAACAGAGAGAAAATGAATATTAGCAGCTTTGTTGGAAATATACATACAAATAAAAATATGCGTAAAATGCAGGATGGTAGAAAAGGTACATTTTTTCCCTCCAAATATACAAGGAAGATTCATAAAACGGAATCACATCCCAAAATAAAGAAAGCCTCAATGAATGGAATCCCCAAAGTAGATAAACTGTTTAGACAAAATTTTCTGATTTTAATAGGCATCAATAACAAACATGTAATCACGAAAATTCAAACCACGTGTAAATTAGATCTCTACCTCCCTCCCATCACCAAGATTTCTCTTAAGTAACTCTTTGGGTGCAAAAAGAAATAACACATCTAACTGCACTGTGGAGTTCCCTGCTGTTTTGTATTCTCGTCACCTGTCGGTGAGGCTGGCGCAGGGAGCCTGCAGGTCAGTGGGACATCCGATGCGGGCAGACTGTCACAGAGCCAGTGCAGCTTCCTGACATGTCCACATGCTCCCTGACCCCTAAGAGCGTGCTGCTTTTACCCTGTAACGCCTCTAACTTTGACCGTTTTCAGTTAGTGCCGTCAAGGGATATCTACAGAAGAGGTAAAACCGGAAAGAAAAGGGTGATTGATACAGAAGCTAAGGAGCAAAGCCCCTGAGGAAGAGGAAGGGGAGTGTGACTGAGAAGAGTCTGCTTTCCTTACCCGAGTTATTGACTTTCTTAATCTTCTTTAAACTGTAGGAATCCATTTATCCACTGGAATGTACATCACATTTCACAACATGTTTAAAATGAAAAAGGAGAGCAGAGAAACATGAACTACAGTTTAGTACACGGTTCAGCTGAGAACAGCACTTGCACAGACATAATGATAAAGTATTGAATTATGATTAAGTATGGAAAGGTAAGGGAGGGAGCATGGGGTCGAAGGTGTTCAATCCTTTTGTTTCATGGCAGGAAGTAACAGATAATGCTTGAAACTGAACAGTTAACAAGGAGCAGGCATACTATCTAGAGACATCGGGGACAATTTTATCATGAACCGGAAGAGAAAGGATTAAAGGTGGTTGGTTGCTTTGGGGGGGAGGGGTTGGGGGGGAGGAGAAGGAAATGATAAAGAATAGTTGAAAGACTGTGTTTTTTTAAATAATAAACCATGACTCTTTAAACTCTGTGCATATACATCTTTAGTAAAAGTAAACACCTGAAAGCATAGAGTAAACTGTTTCATGGTGAACAACAGACACTTTCAGGCTAGGTTTAAAAGCTAATAAATATTACGAGCCTGTCATTTTGTGGCTTAAGACTTTCAGTGTCAGAGCGACACGCAGACTCGGAAGTGTGGGTGCTGTGCCAGGGGAGGCCGTGGCACACGACTGAGTGGTTCTGATGATGGGAACGCTGACGCCGAAGAGACAAACCAGGAAAACCGGTTCCCGAGAGGAGGGAGGGAAGAGGCAGCGGTTCCCAATGGATCAACAATGAAACATGAGGAGCAATTTTGTCAAACATCAAACATCACCATTTCGATAAATTTATTTAGAAGCAGACACTTGATTACTTCATCTAGACCTCTGAAAGTTTATGTATCAATGATGGGCAGAAGAATTCCATTTTGGTTCATCTTCTCACCAGGAAAATTGGGAAAAGCATTTTATTGGGGGTAATTTTATATTTAAGCAAAATAAGTTTTGGGCTTCTGTAAGTCTTTCCTAAGCATGACATTAAAGGTAGGAACCATAAGGAAATGGTCGATACATATTGGCTCACTGAAATTTAAAATTTCCAGAGAAATTAAAAAAAAATGATAATATCTAGAAGTGGCCAGCATGTGGCCCAAAAGGCATTCTCAAAGCACAAGGGCATACGAACTGGTTTGTTCTTTCTGGAGAGGGACTTAGTAGTATATATACTGAATCTAGTCAAAGTGTTTGCAGGTATTTAGACTTGGGGACAAAGATGTGCACAAGGCGGTTCTCATGTCTGGGAAAACTGACCAACTCCAAAGAAAAGACCTACTGATAGCTCCCCTAATAAAACAGTCCAGCCAGATCATTCTAGGCTGAAGCCCATTGGCCAACAAGCCCCACTGGTCTTCAAATCAGCTTTTAATGCATCACTCTTAAAGATAAACTGACACTGAATGTAGTCAATAAATAGTTATAATTTTGTACGGTGACAGATGTTTATTAGACAGTGTGGTAATCACATTATAAGCTATATAAACATTAAATCAGTATATTGCACACCTGAAACTAATATAATATTGTATGCCAAGTATAAATTTATTTTTTTTTTTTAAAAAAAAAGATAAACTGAGAGTCCTGGGGTCATCCAATACTTGAGCAGAGTGTCTATCATTAAAGATAAATACAAACAAAAACAAAAACAAAAGCCAATACCCAGGATAAAGAAACTTAAAGGCAAGCAATCTTAAAAATATATAAGCAATCTTAAAAATATATTAAAGGAGAATATATTGCAGCTATAAGGCAACAATATCACACTCTAAGAAGAACAGGGAAACAATAATAACTGAGAAATAAAAAACATTATTGTGAAAATGTAGAACTTAGTAGCTAAAATGGAAGATAGAGTCAAGCATACCTTCCAGAAAATTTAACAAGAGAAAAAGAGAATTCAGGGAAAAATAAAACTAGAGAATTAATCTATGAGGTCCAATATTTGTGCTCTAGAAAGAACAAAGAAAATAGAAGAAATAATCAAAGAAATAGTTTAAGAAACTCTCCTAAGCCTGAAAGAACAGTGTTTCTAAAGTGAAATGGTTCTCTAAAGTGAAAAGAGCCCCGTACAATGGAAGAAATGGAAGAAAAAAAGATGCAAATGAAAGTACATCATTATGACACGTTATCATACTGGGATGAAAAAGAAGACCCTACAGCTTTCAGAGATGGGGGGAAAGCCAAGTACAGAAGACCGAACCTCAGAATGTCTTTTGACCATCCAATGGCAACATCAGAAAGCTATTTTTTATAGTCACAAAAATAAAACACTGAAAACTGATCTAACAAAGGTTATGTTACAGGGAGAATGGTAGGAAGGGGGATGTGTATGCATCGGGAGTTTGGTAAAATAAAGTCTCTTCATAGTAAGGAATGAAAAGATAAAAACTTTTTAAAAAGTGATGTAAGCGGGCTATTTCTAAATTTGGAGATAAAAAACCAGAAAAAAACTAGAGGTTGAAAATAGTTGTATTTATGAAGCAGGAACGAGGTGGAGGTAAGGCACCAGGGACTACTCTTTTTTTTATTTTTATATATTTTTTTACAACAAACCAACAGAACCAGTTGACATTTTTAAGTAGGGACATTTGTGGCTTTTGTTACAATACAATTAAATAAATAAAAGACCCAAGGATTTAGCTCTCAGCTTTAGGACCCTGAGGAATCTCTTAATGCCCCTTCTGGGCGGTGGACACAGTTATCATGCTGTGGCTGCTCTCTGGGAATCCAAGCTTAAACAAGGAAATCCCTGAGAACATGCCTGGCCCCTCCGTTGCTGCCCATAAAACCTGTGTGAGCCTGGAGTACTTCAACGTCCTTAAATTCAGGTGTGACTTTCCCACTCCCTACAGGAATAAACGAAGCACTCCAGCCGCGGACTCAGAGATGACCTGCATGCAGACAAGGCAGCTGAAACTACAACGCTCATATCAAATCAGGGGTATCAGCCACAGATTAAAAAGTTGACCTGTTCTTGTAAAGCAGACAATAAAGAGAGAAGACATACTTTTCCCCCATATTTTTGAAATAGAGCCAGTGGTTCAAAATAGCCTCTAAAATTCTTTTCTCAGTGTTTGCACAGATACTCACATGCAAAATGCTGAAAACTTACGCATTAAATAGGACAAAAATGATCCAGCTTTCCTTAAAAAAGAATCAATGACAACGACCAGACAGCCTATCATAAAGGATTATAGTAAATAATCAACAATAGTAAGCTCTGAAATAAAGGACAAGTCAATTTCTTAATTACGCAAATTACCAGAACCGGTGAATTTCTTTCTGCCAAGTTCTTCCACCCAGATTCAGTTCGAGTGTCTCGAGAGAGAATTAAACGCCAAGACGCAGGTAACGGAGCCCCCAGATCTTCACTCTGTGTCCTCATGGCCAGGAAAGCCCCCGAACAGAGCGTGAGCCAAGAATCCTTCCTAGGAAGACACAGAGCTCGGGGCGGAGAGCTACCCCAGAGTGAAGGAGCAGCAGGGGGCCATCCTGTTTCTATCACCAGCCTCAGAAGGGAGGTGACGGAGAGCTGTGAAATCTCAGACGCGCAAGCGGAGAAAAAGCCATCGACACACGTGTGCGGCAGGGAGGGAGAGGGGCCAAGGCCCTTTTAAAGCCACCCGATTTGATAAAACTTTGTGGAAGAAATGTCATGTGAGTTTTTACACACATATATACAAAATTTTTACATAAGTATGTAAAGATACAGCTATGTGTGTATATGTATGTATGTATATATGTGTGTGTATATATGTATACATATATATATATACACACATACACGCACACACTTACTCTCTGGCTTTGCAAATTCAAGACCCTGTGATACAGAAGAGCCCAGGGTGTGGTTTCATCTTGTGCTTTCTCGTTAGTCCAACCCTCGGGTCTGCATTGCTAAATGTTTTCAACACAAACAGGCTTCTCACAGTAGCAAGAGCTTGCAGATCCAGGAAGGACTGAGTGGAAGAGAAACTTCAGGGGATCACTCCGGGCAGGTCAAGCGGGCACACTTTCCTGTGGTGCATGAGTGTGTGCACGTTTTTGCCCTGTTTATGTTGACGCCGGTGTGTAAACGTAGCTATAGTGTGATGAGTGGACATGGCCACCGGCTAGCTGTGATCACAGGCAAGTAATTTTGCTCCTATGAGCCTCAGTATCCTCATTCGTACAATGGGTATCATTCCCACCCGCCCCCGCCTCATTGAAAGGATCAAAAAAGACCACACATGTAGTGAACCAAGTTACAATATTTTGCATATATTAGCGCTCGAATATTAGTACTGTCTCATCTGCAAAGTATTATGACTAATAAGCATAAATAACGTTTTTCTATGAACACACAAATTATGAAGGAGCTTATCACAGAACGTGCGCTTGTAATCCCAAGTACTTGCTTGAAATGTGCAACGTCCCTCTGTCCCGCTGTGAGTCCCTTCCCTTCTATGTAGGCAGGACAAAGTCAGGAGGTCATCAGAACGGAAAGTTCTATAAGAAATGCTGCCTAACTGCCGGGCGCAATGCCAAGTGCCAGTTCTCAGCTGGGTCAATCTGCTCTCTGTCCAAGACCAAAGGAGAATTTTCAGATAAACATTCATTCCGGTGCTGAATGAAACGAGAGGTCTCGACTCGTAATTCCTGCACACGCACACACACGCACACCCACGAGAAGGGAGCAGAACATTGATAGGAAAAACTGAGGAAGCGTCTCTCTAAAGCATTTTGAAGAATGCTTCTCCCTTTATTGTGAAGTGGTAGGTAGACTATCTGCAAGTCGTCACACTAGCTCTGGTGTGTCTGCGTGTGAGGACTTGTGCATGATTCAGAATATTCATGGGAGACGTGGGGTGTTCTGCCTCCAGCCCATCACTGTTTAGATAGATAGCACTTACTTAGAAAAGGACCTGCGAGCTAAAGTGAGGGTGTTAAGGGGGAAAGGAAGAAATTGGCTCTTTTTTTGCCCACTGCTGACTAACTGCATCCTTTGCCAGTGGGTCCCTTTCTTCCAGACACATGCACATGTGCAAAATACTGTTTACACTTTAATGAGATGTACTGCGTTAGAAATGGGATCTTTTCCCTTTTACGGGATATAAATACAAACTTTGAAAAGGCACACGGCTTACCCATCCATTTTCATGCGAAAATCAATGGCTACTTCCTACAAAAACGGGAAAATTTATATTCTGCAAATAAAACACGAATTTAATGCACCTCTGTTCAAAGGAAAATCTAAAAAAAAAAAAAAAAACAAGACAGCTGTTGTCAGTTAATTTGAAAAATAAGTAGAAATTGCAATCTCTGATGGGGCCCAACGCAAGTCATTCCTCCTGCCAATCTATCAATCTATTAAGACTTGTCATTTGGCGGCGAGAGTGTCAGCAAGTCTGACTTATAAGGGAATGCCGGAGTAAACTCAGATCGGAATTTCCACGGTTACTTTGACAGGTGAGAGCAGGGGAGGAACCCCGGAAGTCTCTGAAACTCCTTCAGCCAAATTCCTCTAGCAACATTCCTGTTCTCACGACGTCCCCCAAGCTCACCTTCAGCAAGGTCTGCATTACCTCTTTGTCCCTGTCATCATAGAGGATCACAAATCCCCTTTCCAGTGTGCAAGTTGTTTGAGCAAAAGGGACCTCCAGGTGGATTCTGCGGTGTTCCCGCACCTCTGCGGGTTTCTGCTTATAGAGAAACTCAGGAGTTCTGGGGGCCGCGACGTGGGACACCTCCTTTAGAAATGCCAATTGTGCATTTCCTATAATCCCGCCTCCCGAGTGGGAGCCTGGCCCAAGATCTCAAGCATGGAGGTGGTGGTGTGTGTGGGGAGGTGCTTTGTATTTTATTTTAGCATTATCTAGCATGGTGGACTTCAAGGCTTTGAATAGAAAGATCTATCTAGTCCATCTGTATATAGCCAAAAATATCCCTGGAGAGAAGCCTTGAATGAACTGAATAAATTGCTTTTAGAGGGGCCTTTTTTTTTCTTTTTTTTCTATAGTCGCCACAGTTGAGACCACTGTCCAGGATTCGACTAAGAACCCTTTAGAAAGTTTCAGATTTCCTGGGTTCTTGAGAGCATCACAGGGCAGAGGGTAAGTGTGCCAACTGTGGAGCCAGCCTCCCTGGGTATAAATCCACTTCCCGGCTGTGAGACCTTGCGCAAACTCCTTGACCTCCCTTTCCTTAGTTTCTGCATCTGTCAAATGGGTGCAGTCCATCTTTTGTATGGAGCCGTTCCGAGGGTAACTGAGTGCTTTGGACAGTCGTGCAGTACAGAACGACCTCTCTATAATGTTCGCTATTATACAGAAAAGTAACTTCCCATTTCCATAAGCTCTTCCTGCTGTCGTTGGTAGTGGGATCTATTTGCAAAGGCAGGGATTCAAGGCCCAGCCTCTGAAGAAGTGGAAAGCCTCCATGGCAACAGATGAGCCTTTTTTTCTGGGCGTTGGCAGGGCTGTTTGTACTAAGGCACACTGATGCAGACAGCAAGGAGCTAGGACAATGGGTGGAGTGTTTTTGCTTCACCCAAACAGTAAACCAGGGGCTTTGCCAAGCTGCACAGATGCTGTGTGTATCTCAGAGTACCCAGATTTTTTCGTACAGTTGTCATTTTGCACGGCAAAGAAAATTTTCATCATTTCGAAGATGTTAATGCCTTTACCCAATGCTTCGTCCTTGCCTGTGCTCCCAGCCTACTGCGCAGAGATGGGGAATTCAGGGTGAATCTGCCAGGCTGAGCCCCATTTTCCAGGCTGCTCTCATAGCAGCTCACCTGGGGCGGGTCCAGGTACCCCTCTTCACAGTCCTTGGCATGAATCACACAGAAATTCTGGCCTGGGATGACCACCCTTGAGGCCAGCGCTGACACCGACCCGTTAAAAACAATCTTTGATTTCTTTGGTCACTTAGAGGGGGTTTTGTTGGAGGAGAGTTGAAACTGGACTCGGAATCATTCACAGAGCTCTCCCCACTGGTTTATCACGCCATCTTTGCCGTGTGCTAAATGTGACTTCATCCCCACAATGTCTCCCTCCTTACGCAGTGAGCATTCAGGACCTGGGACAACTAGCCCAGAGGTCCAGGGAGCTGGTGTCCACCCTCACGTCTGTCACATGCCGCTGTGTGACCACGTTCAGATCACTTCCTTTCTCTGACCATAGTTTTCTTCTCCATGGTAGCGTGAGTCCCATGGTCTAAGCTGAAACATGAGTTTAGGATTTGACCGCCCCTTGGGGTATATCCAGAGATGAAATGGCTTGAGGAAACAAAACCATAGAGGCCAATCTTTGAAAGGTCAGTGGTCACCTATATGGTCTGAGGGCTCGGGGTTGGGGTGTGTGTGTGTGTGTGTGCGTGCACGTGCATGTGTGTTGGCGTCTGGAGAAGAGGGAGAGGGGTGAGGTCTTATGTCGTACGGTCTATACGTGTGGGGTACCAAAGGGGGAGGGCGTATATGTGAGAGAGTTGGAGACCATGCATATCACGCACATGGGTTCAAGGGAAGGAAGGATGGGGAGTGGAGAGGAAGGGAAAGGGGAGGGAGGAGAAGAAAAGAGGGAGAGGGAGCTAGGAAGAGAGCGAGGGGACGGAAGGAGGGAGGCCGAGAGGGTGCGTGTGGTGTGTGTGTATTTGTGTGGCTGCGTGTCTGCGTCTGCGAGTGTGTGTGCATGTGTGTGTGTGCGTTGCTTCTCTGTGTGGATGGCTTGCACAGCCCCTGCCTACACATTTCTCAGAAACCTCCCCAACTCCCTGGAGATGCCCAGGCAGGGGCTTTGAGGAATTTCTCCTCTGATTCGCTCTAAAGCAAGTCTGAATTCTCCAAGCCTGAAGGCGGAGAATTGGGAGCAACCCTGGGTCCTGCCCCTCTCGTCAAAGCCCAACTTCTGGCTCTGGGTATCTGAAAGTCTGGCTCTGTGCTGGATGGAGTGGTGCCCACTCAGGGACCTCTGGTCCCTCATGAGCTGTGGTTTCTCAGAGCAGTGCAGCCTGTGTGGGCAGCCACAGAAGCCGACTCACCCCCTCTGCTTGGGGAGAGCGGGTGCTGGGACCTGCAGACTGCTCCAGGCCTGGAAAGGACGTGAGGAATGGGGGTGAGGCACAGATGCTGGACTCGTGAGGTCTGGAGCAGGCGTGAAGTCCGTTTGGAAAATTGTAGAAGAAGGTTGTAACGGAAACCTTGCTTTCAGGGCCTGGCATCCATTCAGCCTCTTCCTGGTAGAACGGCCTCCAAATATTTGGGGGAACCACCTCTCCCCACTCTCCACTGTCATTTTTTGATGGAATTAACCTCACTCTCAGCTCCACGGGTCCGCTCCCCTCTTCCCAGCCAGAGTGGGTAGGTCAGGGAGGGAGAAGTGACCCCCAAACCAGGCCATCATGAGCCATTCCTCTGGCTTTCTTCAGGTCTCTGCAGTGGGGTGGTTTCTGAGATGTGTGGTTGCGAGAATAGAGGGGCGGGAGCCCTGGCCACCATCTGCTATGGCGAGAAGTCTGAAACCACAACCCGTCGGCAGAAACCAATGGAAAGGGATGGAACCGAGTCCTCTAGGTGCCGTCCGAACCCTGCATCCAGCAGTACCTGTGGTTCGACTAGCCTTGGACTTCTTCAATGACACGAGCTAATACGTTCCCATTCTTTAAGCCAGGCTGGGTTGAGTTTCCTATTACTGGTGACCCAGAGGGGCCTGGCTGAAGCAGAGGTCGATGGGCTTCCCGGACCCCTCCCGAGAACCCACTATGTACTGAGCAGGTGTAGTGACAAGGGCTGGGGCCTCGAGGAGGTGACTAACAGCAAGGTTCCTGTCCTTGGGGGACTCTCGGTCACCAGGGAGGGTAGGTGTCTGAATGAGGAGCCGACATCCTCGCGACAGGTGTCCATGGGCTAGACAGCCAGAAGCCAAGGTGGGGAGGCTCATGGGGGACTGAGAAGTCAGGCCATGGCACTGTCATAGGGAAACACATACCACTTTGACGGACAGAAGACTGAGCCTTAAATCCCAAAGCGACCTCTCGATGTCTCCATTTATTTACCTGCAAAAGGCGAGTCTTACCTCATAAGATCGTTATAAGAATTAAACATTTAATCAGCCCCTTAAGACATGTTTGTTGAGCACCTATTATGTTTCAGAAACTGTGGCAACATGGTGGGCAAAAGCAGAGACGGACCCTGTAATCCAGTGGGGTCAACAGCAAATGAACACAAACTTGCTTGACGACAATCTGATGATGGGGTTGTGGCCATGGCGGGGACGTCTGAAAGCAAAGCAGAGCGAGACTCGAACATGTGAAGAGGGGGGAGGGGACGGCATTCCAGGCGGAGGAAATGTCATGCGCAAAGGCCTCGTGGAGTTGGAAATGGGGGAGTAGGAAGGACTGAGAGAGAGAGAGAGAGAGAGAGAGAGAGAGAGAGAGAGAGAGAGAGAGAGAGACCTCCATTACGAAGGGGGAGGAGGGAAAGAAAGGTGGGGGGTGGGCAGGTGGGACAGACCCTGCGGGCCTTCGTTGGATACTGAGGAGTTTTGTCTTATCTTAAAAGCAAAAGAGAACATGACAAGTTGCTTCCAGATTTGAAGCAAACTGCTGCCACCGGCTTTGCATTCAACTGCAGTGGTGCTGCGGGTAACCTGAGAACAGAGGTTAGGAGAGAAGCAAACTGGGACGAGCTGGGTGCATCTCACCTCCGTGTCACAGCAATGCTGAGAGAAGGGCGAGCTGCCCTGTGAGTCCAGTGCCGGAGTGAGGGCTGCTGGCGGGCAATGGCGGACCTGCTGCTACAGTCTGGTCACAGGCGTGGGCCTCAGTCCCACGGACGGAAGTGGTCACTAACGACCAAGCTGTGATGTATATCAAGGGGCCTGGACCCCCTGGAACATGAAGCCCATTAGCAGACTAAACTTCCTGGGCTGGGAGTGTCTGACACAGACTCGCCTCTGAAAGTTGCTGGTGGTGGCCTCGTGCCTCCGGGTGAGCACAGTGGGACAGTGGAAAGATGGCGGGTCTTGGAGTCAAGTGGATTGGGTTCCAAATCTGGGCTCAGTGCCTAATTAGCGACGTGACTTTAAGCAGGTTACTCACCACTCTGAGCTCATCTCCTACCCCGAAAATCAGGGATAACATCTACCTTGCAGGCTTTTTTGAGGATGTGATGAGTTAACATGTACAACATGCCTAGCACTCAAGAAGTGTGCCATGACTTGCCCTTCTCTTCCTTCCTTCTCTGGATTTTGGGTGATCAACTTGAGTCCCAGGTGACAAGACAGACCCAAGACAGCCTCAGGCGCTGCTCAAAGCACCCCAGAGAAAAGCCCCAGTTACTTCTAGTAGAATACCCCTATTCAGCATAAGGACTTGCCTGGGAAAATAAAATCCACCTGGGAGAGGAGTTTGGGGCAACATACCCATCCCTTATGGTGTAGGGTGAAAGCCGTCCACAGCCTTTCTTGCAGCTGGCTGTGATCTAGGGGGAAAGGAGAGGGAGCCCAAGAGGGAGGCATCTTTGGGCCTTGGGGTGCTGACCAAGAACAGGCGGGGTCTCTGAACCGAGAGTTAGTGGCAGTTTCAAAGATGGAAGGAAGGAGGCCTCTGGGCCCAGGAGCGCCCCCCGTTTGCAGTCACACAGTGGCAGGGGCGCATGTCCTCTGAATGCGCACAGACTAGCAGGCCAGGGACGGGAATGAAAACACATTGCGCAGATACTGCAAGAAGAGAGTCCACTTCAAGGCTTGCAGAGCCTCAGATGAGCAATTTATAGCTCCCGAAATGCGTTCCAGTGTGTCTCTTTGCAAGGTCATCTTTTTCCATGCAGTTTCAATCCTTGGCACCATTACCAATGCAAGAATGGAAGGTGAAGGCTCCTAGGCAATGATAGCATGAAATGTTCCTTCTGCGAGGTTTTTAGCAGAGAAGGAAACAGTCTAAACAGACCCTTTATCTTGTTTGAATTCTACCTACTCTACCCGGCTCTTGGTGCAGCTCAGACAAGAATCTTGCAGTCTAATTTGTAGATCAAGCATGTTATTAAATGTGAGAATTAGAAGTGACAAGCAAAATGCCCCATGCCATGATGCTAATACTCATTAAACCATTTTTGTCTATTATTTCAGATAAAATGCAAGCTCACCGAGAATATACTTAGCCATGGTCTGCTAAGATGTGTGCCTAGTGATTTAAATTAAACATGGGGAGGTCTGGGTTGTTCTCGATTTGTCACATGGCCATTAAAACCACTGTTGCGGAGAAATACCATATTCTTTAATTAAAAAAAAAAAAAAAGTGCCTGGCACCGGAAGAATGAAGCATCTGGATCAGGAATATTAAACTCTGCTCTCTCGCCCAGACCCTCCTCCACCCCGGCCTCTCAGTTAGTGGCTGACCCTCTTCAGTGGCCAGGTGGGGAGATCCCAGGAGACCAGGGCAGAGCACCTAACCGAGAGTTGGATGAAGACTCTGGAGACGAGAACACAGAGGGACCTTGGCTGGATCAGCTCTCTGATGCGCTCAGGCCTGCTTCCTGCCAAGGGCTGTCAGTCCCCACGTGGCAGGGGCCGCGTGCACTAGCCGATGTGGAAGCACACACCTGGGCTTCACAAAGTCCGCATCGGAGAAACTGCAACTCAGAGAACAAAGTGGAATCCTCTTCATTGCTTCCCGAGCATCCGTCTCTCCTCCACTGGAGTGTCTAAGGACGGAGCTTTTAAGTGGCACCTACTCAAGGCTCCACAGGCCCCACTGCAGTAGAATACAACTCAAGGACATTGCTGCACGTCCTTGACAGAGATCCAGACAGGGAACACACACCAAGTGAAAATGGGATACTAGTGATGAGGAAAGAAAGGCACAGACGCATATGCCGCATAAAATATCGCCTCGTGGCTTTCATTCATTCATTCATTCATTCATTCATTTTTACTGAAATGGCTCTGGCCAGAGAAGTGCACGAGGCAGCAGGTTCGATAGACAATGAGTTAAAAATGAATGAAGCTGGTCCGCTGAGGCAGGTTTTCCTTTTCTAAAAGTGAAACCCAATCCTGTAATCCTTAGTGTTGACTTGTCCCTGGAGACCGGAAACCATCTTTCAGCAAAAAATGGTGACAGAAGAAAGTCTGCCTGATCAACGGCGAGAGGGCTCTCTCTCTGCAGGCTTCGGCCTCGCACCAGGCGGGTAGTTGTCACATGCAAGGGGACACTCTTCTGGCGTCCCTCCCCTTCCTCTTTTCTCCAGCCACCTTGGGGAGTTATACTGCCTTCTACGTCCAAGTGCATGGGGCCGCCTGAACGCCATCATTGCCCTTCACGACATCAGCAAATTTCAGCACGTAGCATCTGCCCAGCTCCTCGCTGGCCAGTTCCCGGGCACTCTGAGGAATGTGTCACAGGGGTGAGGATCACGGTCATCCTCACGGGGAGGTCAGAATAATCAGGGATTTTGTACAAGGTATCTAAGCTTACCGTGCAAGAAAAAAAAATCTGACTAGAAACAAAGCCGTACGTGTTGATTTTTCTTGATGAAATTTTAAATGCGACAAGTATCCACGGAGTGTTTTCCGCATCCAGTAACGGCATACTAGGAACTTATTAATAAACTCTTGGATAGATTGCCCAAGGTTAAAAATAAAAGGATGGAGAGAAGCACTTTTACATTATTTTTAGAGGTGCATGCAGTATAAGAAGTGACTTTCCTTGACCTTGTCCCATTGAAGCAGACTTACAGGCACTTACACACACACACCTTGGCCTGAAAATCCTGTATATAATTTTAAAGAAGAAAAAAAGAATCTAAAGAGTGTTTCTTTAGGGAAGCAAGTACAATTTGGCATAAACAATCCATTGCCAAGGCCATTACCATACAATAAGCCCAGAAACATCCAACAATGAAGCATGTGCCTCAGAACTAATATATAAAAGCTTTATGATGATGATTACATTCTTGAGAACCTAGGGAAAAAATTCTGTTAAGCCTCATGTCCCCTTTTAGTTTATGTTTGTTTTGGCTCTTGGTTTAAATTTTTGTTTGAGTTACAGACAAGTCCTCTAGCATTGTGGCATATTCCAACTACGTCTAGGACCAGAATTTTTGTGCTACGTGAATACACCCCTGTCTCCTGCCCAGGAGAGCATCTCAGAGTCCTAAGAACCTGCATGGAAAGTTACTAAGCTCAAAGATGGCTTTTAAGGGCTATAAATGAAAATGGATGATGTTATAACCTCTGCAAACATCAGTTCCGTTAGCTACAAAACTGGAATACTGGCTCCACACGGATGGCTGAGAAATTAAAAGAACGTAATGCAAGCAAACATGTTCCTTAAATTTAAGTGCTAAATAAGGTATGGCTGCATTCTTCTCAATGACCTAGAGCCCAGTTTTGGATTCATTAAGATGTTGATGGCTACCATTCCCCCCCGTACTTCCTGTCCAGCTCTCTCTCCTGGTCACGATGGAGGGATCACAGGTCCTCGCACTCACACATCGGCCTGCCTGCTAGCTGCTGCTCTCCTTGGTCTGTCTCCCTGGGAATGTCACCAGCAGCCATCTAGGGCCGAGCTGAAATCCCAGCGTCACATCCTGACCCCTTCCCCCACACCCCACCATCCCCAGGTCTAGATTTCTCTCCAATCTATCTGTGCTTCCCCCCCTGCCATGGCCACTGTGAGCCCAGGGCCCCACCGCTGCCACAGATGACGGCACAGGCCTTTCTTGATGAAATTTCTCCACACGGCATCATTCTCCAGGCGGCATCCAGGGGTGTCCTCCTAAAACATGAATCTGAGCGTGTCATGCCTCTGCATCGGATGGCTGTCTTGTATTCTCAAAATAACCATGAATTCCTTAACTGGGCTGGAAGGCCCTGTATGGCAGGGCCCTGCACTCCCTCTGAGCCCCAGCCAGCTTGTCCCTGATGTTGCAAAATAGGCTCCTGCCATAGGGATGCTCTCCGGTTCCCTGGCTCACACCTCGGGGCCTCTGGGTACTTTCCGGGCACTGACGTAGACTCTGTACGGTTACGGCTGAGGTTTTCCTGTTTTCCCTCTTAGATGCTGAGATCCCAGAGGGCAGGAGCCTCCTTCTGTTGTTCCCGGAAATAACCACCGACTGCTCCACCACAGTCAGTGGTGTGCTGGATCGGGCTTGTTCTGGCCTGAGGGAGCTGACTGTGAGCATCTCTTCTCAACCCGGCATTCAGCGACGACATATTGGCAGTTTTAAAGCATGTGTGGTGGGAGTATTTACACTATGGAAATTGGCAGACACTACAAATCAAGCTTTTCCTTAATCCCCCCGAAGAGCTCGTTGTTAAACATTTACCAGGACACCAGTGACGTCAGGCCGGCCCTCTTGTCTCAGCTTTTCAACCGGCCACATTCACGCTGGACAAGTGCTCTCTGCAGCAGAACGAAAGCCTGGAGGCTCATGTCTCCCTCCTCTCCTGGAGCAGACGTTTACGTCTGTACTCTTGGTTCCACGGATCTACTCGCCCGGCTCCTTCTCTAGTGACAGCAACGGTAACGACGGTCACAACAGCAGCTCACACCCACCGGTGACGACTAGAGGCCAGCTGCTGGCCTGAGCCCTGGCCTGTGTTTCTCACCGACTCTCGCCCACGGCACTGTGAGGCCGGGACTGTCATGCATGCATCTGACTGAGGAGGAAAGTGAGGCTTTGGAGCCTCGCCCGAGGGCAGACGAGGCTGGTATCAGAACCCACATCGCCTTCCCACCACGACCACGCTGGGTCGCTATTCTGCTTCCCTCTCGGGACCTTCCTCTGTGGGGACAATTATGTCTCTGTGGATGTCCAGCACTAGTCATTGTGGTTCTGTTTTCGTCCGTGTAGCTACCGCGTGAGGTAAGTTCATTGATTACGCCTTGTGGCATGTCATCGATTTCCTGACAGCTCCCGGCTTGCACCCTGGACTCAGGGCTTGGGGCTGGCTTCCCTTGTCCCCAGCCTCTGTGCCACGCTGAGACTGAGGCTCCCAGAGGCCACAGCTGTCCGCGTTATTTCACTGAACCTGGCCTTGGGGAACGTTCACTGGAGGCCGACTGCAGTCGGCATTGGGCTGCACTCCCTCAAACCAGCATCAGTTCTGTTGGTTGAGGGCTGGGGGATAGAGAGCCAGTGAAAGCCAAGCCAGTGTTTAAACCAGGCAAGCCTGATAGCAGGGCTAGTATTCTTTCCACAACATCAAAGGTCCTGAGTGTAAGGCAGCGGACAGGCCTCTGGATGGCTGGGGAAGCCAATTCACACATCCATATTTTGGTACCTAGCCCACAGAGCATGCAGGTCCCTGCCAGAGAACCTCCGGGAGCACCCTGCAGCTCCTCCTCCCAGCTTCCTTTCCAGCCTCCTGTCTCAGCCCCTGACGAGCGAGGCCCTGTGACCTGTAGCCCCCTCCTGTGCTGGGGAGGTCCCGCCCACAGTGTGAAACCCCTACTGTCACAAAGTCTCCTCATCCCTCGACGGGCAGCCTCTTCCACACAGAGAAAAGCAAGCTCTTAACTTTGTTTTAAGAAGGCTGCTAAGTTAAGCGCAGCCCAGGTCACACAGGGAGGCATGTGTGTTCCTTCTGAGTTCCTTGTGGAACACCCTGGTTCGTGTGGACTTCACAGTGAGAAGTTCTTGCCTTGGAGTTTGAACCGGGGCTCTACTGGGAAGAGGTAAAATTTTCCAAGGATCCAGAAAGAGAATTTCTCTAGATTTTATAAATGCTTCAACCATTCTCTCTGCTATTGTTTCTTTTGTTTCTTGTTTCTTTTTTTTCTTTTTTCCCCTGACTTCTTGTGCGTTCCCTTTAAGGTTCCATCTTGATCGATTTATAGGGTCTTTGAGTTTATCTCTAGAGATTTTGCAGTGGTAACACACACATTCTTCATCACAGTCTCCTGGCAGCAATATTTTCCCACTTTAAATGGAGTGTGGCAACCTCAATATTATTCAGTTCCCATTAGTTTTTTCTACTTTTAAATATCAATATCTTAAGTGTCAGATGGCATTATCATTTTCATTTCAATCATCATATATGATTTATAAATATATGATTTATATATTTATATACTTATAAATATATAAATGATTTATATATTTATAAATCACATATTTATGTCTCTTATGCGCACCTATATTTCCGCTCTTTTCATCGATTCCTCTTCCTTCCTGGTGCTCTATAATTAATTACTTCTTTTATCATTTCATTTCTGTTTGAAGGGCTTCCTTTAACCAATCTTCAAGTTTGTATCTGCCGATTACAACTTTTTCAATTTTCCTTCTTCCAAAAATATCTTGATTTTCCCTTCACTCCTGAAGGATAGTTTCCCCAGATACAGATTTTACAGTTGACAATTCTTTCCTTTCAGCACTTGAAAAATGTGATAGACGCACTGGTGGACAGACACAGTTCATCCTTTTCCTAATCCTTCAACAAGCCTATGAGCCATGTATCATTCATTTCCATTTTTCAGATGAGGAAAATGATGCTCAAGATGCTTGGTGTCTGGCCAGTGGCCACACAGATATTAAGTCACAGAGCCAAGGTTAATGTCTCCATAGATTTTTAAAAGTTTTATTTTGTAGCAGTATAGTTTACATATAATAAAACACTAACCGTAAGTGTTACACTCAGTGCATGTTTACATATGTGTACACCTGTAAGACCACCACCTAATCAAGGTATAGAATACTTAAATCACTTCAGGAGGCTCCCTCTGTCCCCTCCCATTCGGTAACCCTTCCTCCCCACTAAAGTCAATCGCTGTTTTGATTTCTTTCGCCATAGATCAGTTTGACCAGTTTGGAACTCTACATAAATAAACTTATACAGTATGTGTCCATCTGTGTCTAGCTTCTTTGGCTCAATGACATGTCTGTTCAATCATGCTGATGCATGTATCTCTAGTTCCTTTTTCACTGCTGTATAGTATTTCATTATATGACCATACCACAATTTGTATATACTTTCGAGTGGTTTCCAGTTTTGGGGAACTACAAATAAAGCTGCTATGGGCATCTGTGTGCACGTCTTTTCTGGACATATATGATCTTACGAAGGCAACGAGACTCCTCTGGCTCCAGTTCCATCATGCAGTAAGAAGTTCCGGTTTTATTCTACTTTGTTTGCTTTTGCTACAGAAATTATGCTCCTCTTATTTGTAGCCCTAGGGGCATAGGGGAGGAAGAACCTTACTGACTGAAATAGGAAGAAGTCTGGTAAGTTCTTAAAGTACTCTCCAAGTAGTTTTCAGTCCTTTCTTGGTGAAACCTTGAAGCAAGGTGAGAAGGGTTTGTTCTCAGCTCTTCGAGACACTGGAACACACCCTCACACCTCCCCACACTTTGTACCATCTCAAAATCTACTGCTCTACCCATTCCTAAATTCTCAACATCACCCACCGACTACCTTACCAGCCCTTAGTAACGCACCTCATGACTCAGTCACGCTGGTTCTGCTGTTCCTGAAAAAGACACACTCTTTCATAACCCTGCACCTTGCTTTACTCCTCCTCTACCAGGCCTCATTCCTCTTGCAAATCTGTGCTTAAATGAATCCCTTCTTTTTTCTCTTTTGTGAGCTGACAGAATTGTAAGTTGGTAGGAACATAAATACTAAATCAACACAAACTTTATTTATATGAGAACAAATTATGGTTCCCTAAAGGGAAGTTTTAAACATAAAGGATGCGATTTAATACATAAGGAACTTATAAAGGGAAAATCACTTTTGTTTGCTAATATATAATACCCAAGACACAGTTTACCTACCGGATGGTATATTATTTTTCCAGGACTTAGAGATATAAGCTAAAATGATTAGAAGCAATAAAAAATTTTTAGTGCTTTACGACTGCATCTGAGAGACACAGCTACCACAAAGACTATTTAAAGTTATTCAGCTTATTTGGAATTTGTTATACTTCCTGAGTTTACAATGCCACGTCTACATGTCTCTTGAGGGATCTCATTCTGTAGAGGTTGGAGTGAGCATCTCACTCCTCAGCTTGAACAGAAAGAACCCCTGAGGGACACACAGTCCGCAATGCGGCGGATGTGGTTTCATTCAGACGAGGCTCTGGAAGCTACTTGACTGCGGAGCTGGGGTCTCTGATACAATCCTTCAGAATAAATTAAATCCTCTCTTCTTAATTATCTCTCGTCCCCTCTTCTACTGTCGTAAACTACAAGCCTCGTCAATTCTTTCCTTACCAACACATTTCTAAATACGCCACTGCTAATGCTGCCTTTAACTTACAGACAGCATAACATCCCCTGATGCTTTTATGAGGATGCCGAGAGCAATTCGCCCCGCAGGCAGTATTCCCAAGAGCCCTCGTGGTGGTACGGCTTACAGATCCCAGGCCGAAGTAGTCCACTTCTCCGGCAAATATGCTGGCCCTCCCAACAGGCGATGCTGAATTAAAGTTGGCCTTCCTTAGGGAATTTGTTCCTCCTCTCAAGTGAGGCTCCAAGAAATTTAAAAGCATTCTCAGTAGCTTTGAATCATGACTTTATGAGCTGTTCGTTTATAGTTCTAAGTATGAATACAGCATCATCTTCTATATTTATTCCTGCTGAACTGAATTGCCTTCATGCTGAATACTGCCTTGTACAAATTAGGCCTTCTATCTCTAGGATCTAAGGACTTCGGTTTTTCAAGGTTTTTATAAAGCGAAATGGGTATTGTCTACCGGCTAGCCTCCTCTTACGCGGGGGCCGCAAACTCTCCTTTTCATTTCTTAACTGATGTTCTGTGGACCCTTTTGAGGGAACTTCAAACTTTTAACCACAAGGCTCATCCTATTCCCCTTGTCCCCTCATTTCGCTATCCATTTTTGGTTTGCTCCTTCTTAGCCCACGCACTTATGAGCCCCGAGATCTGGCCAGCTCTCCATCTGACACGCCACGGTCAAGGTGCCTTGCACCCAACGTGTGCAAAACCGAATCTGTCATCTTCACCATGTCCCCCCCATGGCACTTTCCTACTGTTCTCTAACTCCATAAATGGGGTCACGCTTCCTCTCAGGGGGTAAGCCAGGACCCAGGATCCCTGGATCCCCCTCTCATTTCCCAACAGCCCATCCATTCCTCCGACTGGCAGTTATTTACTAAGTAACCACTCGGCGCCAGGCACCGTGCCAGGTGCTTGGGACACAGCGAGGTGCAGAAAGAGACAAAGACCCTGGCTTCATGGAGCCTTATTTAGGGGAAAGAATAATAGAAACATAAACTACTAAACAAATAGTTGGACAACTGAATATATAATTATAAACTGTGAAGTGTAACGGCACAGAAAAAGTTAAAGATACTACAGACCACTTTAACGTAATGGAGCGATGTAATTTAATGGAGTAAAAAACGTTTTGAATGTATGCTGTAAGTCATAGAAGGACAAATACTGTATCTAAAGTAGCCAAATTTATAGAGACAGAAAGTAGAATGGTGGTTGCCAGGGGCTGGGGATCATGTGAGGATGGGAAGTTACCGTTTAACGCATAAAGAGTTTCAGTTTGGGATGATGAAAAAGTTCTGGAGATGGACCATGATGATTGTTGCACAACAATGGGAATGTACCTAATGCCACTTAACTGTGCACTTAAAAATGGTTAAAACGGTAAGTTTGATATTATATATATATATTTTTACCACAATTTTAAAAAGTAAAAAAAGAATGTGTCTTGTGAGATTTGTTCTGGAGGCAGGTTGGATTAGAATCTGCTGTGAATTTTTCTGAGATAAAATGAGCAAATGAAATCATGCTAAATAAGCCAGACGGAAAAAGTGGGAAATTGCATGATGTCACTCATATGTGGCATATAAACCTAAAGGCAACAAACACACAGAGACTCATGGACATGGACAACAGGCCAGTGGTTACCAGAGGGTAGGAGGAAGGGGGGAGGGGAAAGGAAAAAAAAAAAAAAGAACAAATGGAAAGTACACGTGTAATGCCAGGAAGGACGTAAGGTGAGTGGCATTTGTGGCTTCTGCGTAGCCATCACGAGGATATGGGGGAGGGGGGATATCCAGGTATCACCCTGAAATGGGTGAAAACCTTTTGCTCTTCCAAAAGAGCCATGTCATTCACTCCACTTGATCTCTCCAATCATTTGTCCCAGAAGTACCAGCCACCATTACATTCATTTCCTTAGAAAAGCAGGACTATATTCCTCTATCTTTAGATGTACACAGAACAAACCAGGCTTTGCTTCTCAGTTGTCGTTGTTTTTTTTAATATAACGTGGGGGTGGGTGAAGATGGGTTATGCCCGTGTTTTGCAGCCGGCGACACCGAACACAGTGTTTTCAAATCGAGCATCTGCCAAGGCACGATGCCTTTACAGCCTTCCTGACAGCGAGTGGAAATGAACACCCCATCCTGCAACTGTCAACACAAGCCTAAACAGTGCTCTCCGTATACGAAAACATAACCACTGCAAGCTAAACATTAATGAAAACCCAGCAAAGGGTTTGGAATTCAAGATAGCATACTTTTTCCTTTGGTTTCCCCCTCATCTCAGTGCATCTCCACCACCTAAGAAGACTGAGACTGGGGGTATTTTTTCCTCTGTCTCGTGGGTAACTTGAATGCCCTGTCCTCAGTTGATATGTCTTTGATTCCATTTTGTATCTCCCCAAGGTGATGAAAGAATTAATGAATACAGGATTTTGCGCAGAGGAGCTGTTTTTGGCTTTCAGGGCTAAATAAACTTGCTGGGAGAAAACACTATACCATCATCCTCAATAGCAACCTTGGTTTCTGTGCTACAAATCTGACACTACATCCCTAACCATTTCGAGAGGTTAATAGACTCTTTTAAGGAAACCGGAGGAAAACATTCAAAATCACTGAACTATTTTACTCTCCTACAGCAAAACACTGTTTTATTCTCGGCAAACTTGTCAGAATGTTAAAAATGAGAGAACCTGACATTGGAGTTTGTGCTGAGCTTGATGTTTATGGCTGATGTCAGAATAAGTTCATCAATTCTGTGAGAAAGCAATACCAGTACTATTTAAGAAGAGTTGAAAACTATGCACAGCCTTTGAGCCAAGAGTTTTACTCCTAGAGATTTTTCTTAAGGAAATAACCAGAAGCAAAAGGACATCTGTGTAAAGATGCTCGTGGAAACATTGTCTGTAGTTACAAAATAAAATTAGGAAAAGAAATGTTGATGTTCAAAATCATAAAAATGGGTCGATAATTGTGTTAAAATATCATAACAGGCTATTAAATAGGCATTCAACTCTGAATATTGTATATACATGTAAATTAGAATTGATATATTTAAGTAAAATAGCAGCATGTAAAAATCAGGCATTACCATGATGATCACCATGAAAAATATAGGTTTATATAGGTCATAATATATAGAGATGAAGATAACTCCACTTAAGTGAGAGGGTCACGGGTGACTTATTTACTACGCCTGGCTCCTGTTAGCATTGACATTGTTATCACTATGTCTTGGCCTTGTTTCAGGGCGTCTAGGGCATGTCGGGAAGAGAAGGAGTTAGGCTGTACGGGGACTAGCCCCCTTCACAACAGAGCTACCTGGGTCTGTCTACATAGAAATACGGCCTATCATTCATTCTGAGTACAGTATCCACCCTGACTTGGAAGCCCCCCCCCCTCTTCCCTGCTGAGGGAAAACCCACTCACTACAGTTGACGTCTGTTGCTCACCAGGACCCTCCTGGTATTCTGGAGGGAATAGCTCTTCTTGACCTGTAAATTGTCCCACATACTGAAAGATGCCTGGTCCCAGGTACCAGAGGTCAGTAGGAATCTCAGCAAAGCCAAGGTACTCGTGGAAATATGAGAGCCTCCTGGCATATTTGATAACACAGTAGGCAGGAGAGGGGCAGCTGAATGAGGTAACGCACAGGGAGCCGTGTGGGAAACAAGTAGGCAGCCACTGTGGCAGGATAAGGAGAAAGTACAGGTGGCCAGCTTCCCGAGAGACTCCACTCTTAGACGACTAGAAAAGTAAATGTTGACAACTCATGCACGTACACACACACACGTGCACTCACTGTGAGCCCCTGAGAAAGTGTGCTGTGGCAGCAAACCAACATTTCAGGTTAATTACTATTCTACTTAAGACTTTCTTTCAGGCACCCTTGCCACATAAATATTCTGCCAAGCGTGGATCCAGGAAGAATGCTCTCCATTCAGAAAAGTGAAATGCTTCAAAGAAATCACCGCACGATTTTTGTGTAAAGACACTTCGGAACAAAAAGTGGAAACAAGGACATCACAAACGAGAGCCAGACGAAGAATTCAGACCCGAAGGGAAAAAGTTCCGAAGAAGAGAAGATGCAACAGCAGAAATAGATAAAGAGTGAGATGGCAGTATTCGGGAAAGAAAGAAAACAAAAGCCAGGATTATAGAAGTGAAAGTGAACATGAGTGGTGGCAAAAGAGGGAAGAGACGTCGCTGGAGATCCTGCCAAGGACATAGGGGACAGACGCAAGAAAATTAAGCGACATGAAAAGGAGAAGGACAAGGAGTTCTTCCCGAAGACAACACCGGGAAGATGGAAGGCACATCAAGGAGGTTTACTATTTGCACAACTGGTGTCCTTGAGAAAGAGAAACATTCAGTTGATAGGAAATCAGTATGTAATGATGTTTTAGAAAAGAGGTTCTCAACGTGTGCTCCTGGGCCCTGGGGAACGTACTATAAATACAAATATTCGTAGGCTCTTCCGAGGCCAACTAAGTCTGAGACCCTGGGTGCAGGCCTAGCAACTTGTTTTCATAAGCTCTTTAGGTGATGCTGATGCCCACTCCCGTTTGAGATTCACTGTAACGGAAAAGAGTTGTCCCCAAATACAGGAAGATCTTAATTATAGATTAAAGGACACACACACTGAGTTGAAGGGAATTAAGTGCTGAATAATCAACGTAAGACATATCTGTAGGCATTCAGGCTTCAAACAAGAAAAAGGTAAAAATGGATTCCTCAACAATGAAAGAACAGAAAAACTATGAGATGTATACTATGACAGAGCACAGATAATTTTTACCAGATGTTGGTACTGAAGCTGAAGTCTGCTGTGCACATTTTTTAGTGCATAGGGGCGAAATTTAACGTAATACACACTTAAGATTATTAAATCATGATCTGAGTCTTAATATCCTCAAACGTTCCCTGAGCAATCCTAGGAAACTGTTCAGAAGATGCACATGTTTCCTCATTTGTCGACTCCCAAGTGATGATCTCTTTAATTGCCTTGGGTCAATGCTAGGAAAGAAACTATGGGAATCGATTATCAAAATTAAATTATTTTTGCTGTGCTAAAAAAGGCAGCACTATAAATTGAGAAAATGTTTTCATGCTCATAGGCAATAATACTGTGCTGAATATTTTATAAAGTAAAGGAAATAACTATTTAACAACCTTGAAATGAAAACAACATAATAATAGCTACCAGTTATTGTGACTAGGCAGTGCTAAGTGATTTACCTACCCCATCTCTCTTTTTCTCTATAATAACCCTTTTGAGGATTGTCTTGTTATTCCCAAACTCAAACAGGTTGAAAAACCTGCCCAGGATCATATGGCAGATAAGTGGCCAGTACAGGACTCGAACTCAGTTCTGATGCAGACCACATGGACTTAATGAGTGACTGTAGGATGGAAAAGAACCTCAAGAGATCACGAAGCCCAACTCCTTCCTCTGGGAGGAGCTGCCAACAGATGAAATCCTAGGCTCCCCATTAAACAAGGCTCCAGTGTATATATGATCATCTCCTTTTTGATAGTACGCTCCACGTGTGTACCACCATGCTAAGGGAGGCATGAATTATGGGAGGAGGTTGGCTGAGAGGAGTCCCTGGGGTCCCTGAGCAGGACTTGTTGGGAGTCCCCAAGGCACTTAATGACTATGCTCATTGGTCAGCATCTTTTTTTCACTAATGAGTGGGTGACACACGGAATCTGCCTGGATGGCCACATATTGCTGTCCGTTCCACTCAGCATCTCTGCAGTGCTATATTTTCCAATTGTCCTTCTGTGAACTTCAGCCTGTTGAAAGACCAGCTGCCTTAGCCCCAGCATGCAATCCCAGTAACAAGCCTGTTGAGATGAGTCAGGCTAAAGGGAAGTGTGAAGATCTCTGGCTCCAGGCAGCCTGTTGCATAGACTTTGTTTAGTCTTATCTGAAATCTTAATTGAGGCTCTTCCTGTGCATCCGGAGCTCGCCAGAATCCAGCAGATAAGGAGGCAGGCATGAGGGTGGGAAGAGGAGAGAAGGTGAGGGCTGGGGAGGTCAGTGCCGGTGTGCTCCACAGGCTGCTCCTCAGGGTCCCTAGAGAAGCCAGCAATGCTATGATCATGACATCAACAAAGCAGTAATGACAGTAACCAACATATGCCTAAGTGCTGGGCACTGAAGCAGGTTCTGTCAATTTAATTCTCAAAACAACTCTAAGAGGCGGGCATTATTATCTCCACCCTTTGCACAGTGAGTGGTGGATTTGAACTCGGTTATGTAATTACAGAGTCTGTGCTATTTCCCACACACCATGCAGACTGATTTCAGTAAGGTACCCAACCTGCTTAATTTTATGATGTGCTATAGTTTCTCAGCCCATCTAATACGATTTATTGAACCAAAGCTGTTTAATGAAAACTAATCTACTTAACCTAAGTTATTTCGCTTCGTCATGCCTAAGTTTCCCTATATGTAAGATGGGAAAAATAATAGAATCTACTTTATGCTGTCATTATGAATATTAAAAGAGTTAATGTTTATAATACTCCTAGAGCACAGCCTAGCACACAGTGTTATGTAAGTGGGTTGTTACATAAAACTCTCTCTAAATAAAGCTTGCCCCTACGGCAGCTGGGACAATGGCCATATTCATCGAAGAAAGGAAAACATGAGCTCAGAGGATCTGGGGTGGGGAAGACTGGGAGGACAGACAACATAAAAGGTTCTCACTGTGCCTCAGGACTTCAAGGACAGCGCGGGCCTCCCACTTGAAGCCAAAGGTTTAACGTCAACAGGTACGGAACTGAAAAGTGAGTCCGTCTTCTCCATCAGGAAAACCGATAGTGAAATTCAAGATGTAGCATAAACACTGTCGAGAGGGAACTGAGTCACAAGACAGGTGTGGTGGTGGCAAAGGAAGCGCCCCACTGCCCTAATAACTATACGCATGCCGAGTTATATCCTAGGCGACAGAAAGAAGGCCCGGGCAGGTGAAGGAAACACTGAGGATGATCTCCAAAGAACCAGGGATGCTCTCCAAGGAGCCAGAGGACACTTCCTGCCCTGGCCTCCTGCTGCCCCCGCAAGACATCCTGGAAGCAACCTGCACCTTTAGCTTCCTCAACTTCTCAAGGGTTTTCAAGCTCTGATCCACCCCACCTCATGCACCAATGAACAACTACAGTCTTACTGGCTTCTGGGGAGGTGCGAGATCTAGTATAAGACCTAAGAAAACAAAACTCTAACTGCCGATCACACTTGGTCATGTGGGCACTGACCAGGAGTAAGCTCTTCCCGGGCGGCCACTCCCTCCCTCCCTCCCTCCCAGCACCACGGCTGGGCCTGGCCCATGGCCCACTCCTGCTCTGTACATGCTTCAGAGCTCGCCACGCGCCACGCGGGCAGGGGCGCAGGAAGACGGAAGGGCTCTGCTCCGACCCCCATGCCCATCTCTGCGGAAGCAGGACCCAAGACAATATGCTCTACCTTCCTCGCAGTCAACAGGGCTGCAGATGGAGCGGAGGAGCACTTGTTGGCAGAGTATTTAATATCCCCGCTTTGCTACACATCGTCCCCTGCCCCTCAGTCGCCGGTGCTTTGCCACATTCTCCATCACTCTTTCAGATGCTCTCCACCCGAGGCACAGCTTTCAGTTTGCTCTTCTGGCCCGTAGCAGAATTCTGGTGCCACCACCCCATGCTCCACCTGCACCCAGCCCTGAAGCATCCCAGTCAGACTGTGCAGGTCATGCCTGTCACACTGTCTCTGGAACGTGAACAACCCCAGTCCCCTCGCCCAGAAAAATGAAGAAAGAAAAAAAAAAGAAAATCCTGTAGTTATGGGAGAATAACCAAAGAAAGTACAATAGAGTTGCAGACAATGCTTTCCTTTATTGAAAATATAATTTGAAAAAAGTGACCTGTAGATATTTTTGCTGTTTGATAATTGCCCTCATGCAAACAGTGTAGGTTCACCCTGATTGAGAACATCCTCCCCTGCCCACCACCCAGCTTTCTGGCACACTCCTTATCCTCCAAGACTCTTTGTAAGTATCCTGACCTCTCTAGAGCTTTCTCTGACTTCTTGAGCCAGATTTGATGGTTGTTTCTTTTCCAACCACACCTTTTATACATGAACTCTAGTACTTACACAATTGATTACATTGTAATTGCACGCTTATACGTTTTGGTTACCTCATCCCCGCCCCAATTACTCAACTGTAAGCTCTTTGAGGTCAAGTACCCTGTATTATTAATTGCCATATCCTGGACCAACATGGAGAACAATGCCCGGCAAACATAATAGCCATTAAGTGTATTTGGAATGAATGTTTTTGAGTGGAAATTCCCAAATGTTAACTCTCCCGCTTCTCCTTGCCTATCTGATTCCCAGGTGTTGCTCAAAGACTTCTCCAACAATTTCTCCCCAAACTGGAGTTAACCCACTGTCTCACTCCTAGTGATATGATGGTTCCGAAGGAAACTGACCTCTGACAGGCGTGGCTATTTCTCATTGCATAGCCTGGCAGACTACTGGTTGATGGATTCTGGAGCTCAGGCCTGAGTTCTAGTCTTTCATAATTCCAACCACCAATAACTGGAACTTTATGTGCCAGGAGCTGCCCCCTCTGCTGAATCCTGGCTTTTAGGAACTCAGGAATGGCTGCTAAGCCTTCATCCAACAAGCTCACCCTGCAAGCATGTGAACTGGGGTGAGTCCCTCAAGCCTCTCGACCTCAACCTCATTTATGAGATGGGAAACAAGACTGCCCCGACCCAAATGGGCCAAGATCAACTGAGTCAAGGTCACACCTTTTCACTTTCACTTGCTTTAGAAACTGTTCGCTTCCTTAAATGAAAAGCCCAAACTAAAGGTTCTGGTGCCACTGAAAACTGAAAACCATGAGGTGCCTGCAGATGGCGCGCAGAGTACAAGACGGCATTTTGGGGACCCGAATAAGCTTTAGCTGCAAGGAATGCTGGGTGAGCTCAGGAAGCCACGAACCTGAGCAGATGCCAGTTAGAAGCGGCGGAGCCTGAACCTTTAGAGTCACTCCTATCAAAGACACTGTCTCTAAACTACGAAATCCCAGCAACTGCAGAAGGGCTGCAGTCTAAAGTGGCTGTGAAAACTCTGGATTAATGAAACACTTGTGGTGCGAGTCGAGAAGGATTGAAGAGAAAATGTAGCCAAACCAAGAACCAAGAAGATGAAAGGTGACAGAGATGGGGACTGGCTAAGCTTTCACCACTTCCTCGGTGGGACAGGATCAGACGCTGGCATCAGAACCCACGTGTACATTGTTCTGTATTTGTTAAGTGATGTTTCTGTTGATCATATATGGTTTAGTCCATAGCATGGCTTCAAGTTGTTCTCAATTAATTCTCTTGTTTCCATGTTATCAAGTTAAAGAGAATCCCCAGCGAACGTTGAAAGTGAAATCTATTCTGGGACTTCCAGATGACACTTGTTGCTAGGCACTGGCCTGAGCAGACGAGCTGTTTTCTCTTAGTAAGAGGCAATTTTACAAGGTCGGTGAGCTCTGGATGTGACTTCTCAACAAAGACAGTTGAAAACAGATAAGTACTATGGAGACGAAAAGCATTATTATGATGGGGATCATCTTTTGTAAGGCCTTGTTATGTTCTTGGTCTAGTGCGGCTGGGAAGGGAAGGCAAACCGGAGAGATGGACATGTTCCATCCCCCAGAAAATCACCCAACATCTGAGGTAGGTGCTTTTTACATTTTTGGCTTTTGATGATGACAAACTACTTGACTACTGGGTCCATTTTAAAAAACATTTCCTATTGATTTTCCCTCTTAATATAAACATGTCATCAATTAGAGTCTAAATTCTCAATGACAGTTTCCTTTTTGATAGCCTCCTTTATTTCAGTATTTGGCCGAAAGATAAAACCTCCTTTTTAATTTATTTTCTTTCCCCCAAAGCTTTAAAGCTATTTGCGGCATATTTAGCAAAGAAGCGCTTTATATTTTCGGGAGTTATTTTTATCTTAGGGTCACTAAGACATATCAAGCACTGACATAGTTGGTGAGTGTGTACTCGGTTAATTATATGCTGAAAGGTGATGCTCGGAAATGCCTAATGGCCGTAAGATTGAGTACAAAATTCTGAATACCCGTCTAAAGTGCTTGTAAAAAAAATTGGCATTTTTTTCCTACTATGCCAATGAGTAAAACTGATGATGACATCTACTAAAATGGTCACTTTTAAAAGTAAATAGTGCTAAAGAATCCGTAATTTCTTACACATCCTCATTGTTCCAAGGCCAGAAAGCATGGCCCTCTCAGTGGGGTTCCTTGGTCCACAGTTCCACAGCCAATTAATTACCAGGAAAGGCGCTGCTGGCCTGTGTGATGTCTTGTCGCTATTAAAATCCCCAGGAATTCGATACTGTGCATCATGGCAGACATCGATGGTTGCCATCACATCCATTCTCCCATTGTCCTGGCTAAAGTGTCCCAGTATGTTCGGGATGGAAATGGGCTGAAATCCAGGTGATGGCCCATGATTGGTCTAAGCTAGGGGTTGGCAAACGTTTTTTTTTTTTTGTAAATGGCCAAATAGCAAATATTTTGGGGTCTGTGGGCTATGCAGTCTGTGCTATAATTACTCAAATCTGCTGTTGTGGTTGAATGCAGCCAGAGACGATATGTAAAATGCATGGACATGGCTGTGTCCCAATAAGTTTTTTTTTTTTATCAAAACAGGTGACAAGCCAGATTTGGTCTGTGGGTCACAGTGTGCCGACTCCTTCAACAATTGAAATACTTAACATTTTTCAGTTTTCTCCTTGAACAGATATCTTTATCCCATTCTTTTAGAGAATTTTATTTCAATGTCATGTATTTTTGTTTAGCTTTTTAAAAATTTACCGCTGTTATTATTTTCGTCACAGAAATATGCGTAATAAATTGAATTTAATAAATTTTGAGGCATGAAGCTCAAAGTGTCAAAATATTTATCTTGGCTTGAGTTATCAGTTTTGATTATTAAGGCACAATTGATCGAAAACAGAAATATATTAAAATTCTGATAAACAGTAACAAAACATATATATTTATTGGAAATATACCTTGTAATGAGATGGCTCTTTCATTGGTTCCTTTATGCAAAAATGAATATTATTTATTACTAAGAGATAGTGTTCAGCACTATTTTTATTCCTTTTTTTTTTTAAAAAAATGCAAAGCCTGAGGAAACATTCTGATAGAAGCAAGTTTTAACAGTGATGTCTTTCAACTCTGAGCTCCATCTAAGTCATATGCCAAAAATCACATAGCAATCTATGATCCAACAGTATTTTCAGTGGCCACTTTTTTACATGTGAATTAGCTCTGTTTTTGGCTTAGTTTATAATTCAAATAAACACTTTGTTTTACCTTCATTTGTATATTTTATCTATTTTTAGTGAGAGTGTTTTCAGGTGATTTCTTTTATTTTATTATTACTTTCGAGTGCACAGGGCATTGGTTAGACACTTATATAGTTTATGAAATGATCCCCCCCATTACTCTATCACCCCTCTGGCTCTACGCATAGCCATTACTTTACTGCTGACTACATTCCTTGTGCCGTGCTCCCCATCCCCGTGACCATCTCTCAGTCAGTGGTCATTCAGATCCTCCTTGAATTTGGTTGAATGCAGAGAAGCAGACATCACCTGAGCTGCACTAGGAGTCACTTCCCAGTTGTTCGGGCACCAGAAAGTGTTTGCCCTGCTCCTGGTCTTCACCCAGACGCTGCACACAGCCTCCCGCCCCTTTCATTCCTGCAGGGTTACTCTTCTCTTCGTAGCGCAAATTTCATTAATGCCGTAGCTGAAGCCCTTTCTGTCTGCTATGCACCAGGGATTTTAAGAAAATTGGAAACTCATGAACTCTTTTTCTTGCAGGTTACGCTTAATTATTGGGTAGGCCTGCCAATTTCGAGACAACGCATGTAAGTGTGGAAGATTAGAAAACATGTAAGAAATCACAATATTCCCTTCTCAGTCCTATGTCAGGATGGTCACCTGCCTCTGCACCATTTGGGTCTGAATGTCCTATCTTTCGGCTCTGATTGCATAACATCTTCTGTTTCAGTGGTGGGTTCTTTAGGTTCCGTTTTAAGCAGCAGAAATGAACTCCGGATAACAACTGTGAAAAGGTAATTTAATGGAATTATCTAGTGGCTTAAAGAATTGGGGGAAAATCTGAGTATCCAAGACATGAGGTGGCAGGATCAGGGATCAGGAACATCATCCATGGTCAATGTTTTGTCACCTACATTAGGATGAGTCAGCTCTAACTGTCCTCGATTAACATGTCACTCCACCCAGGATTCAAATTCCCGGAGAGAACCAAGTTGGCACTGTTTGGTTCATGGGCCCATCTACTGCGTGGGGTGGTCCATCCTCCAATTTTTCAGTCTCTTAAATTTCCTGTTCTCTCTGCTTTGCCCGAGTCCACGTTTTCTTTACTGTTGCAACCTGAATTTCCCCAAGTGCCACCAACCGATGGGAGAACACACACATAAGGCAACCTTAATAACAATTCCAACGTTACTGGTTCTGTGCCTCTGCCCGGACAAAGCGGGACCTCAGTCTCCACCCCAAATGTGCCACCTAGGTCTTTCATGGGGTCCTAGGGAAGTCTCACGGGAAGTCACGGCTGGTGCTTCCCCTCTGCAGTCTCTGCTAATGCCCAGTTGTAGATAAACCTCTGAGTTAGCAGTTTCTGCTGTCCTGTGAAAATGCCGATAGATTCTGTCTGTCTGTCTGTCCATCTGTCCATCCATCCACCATCCATCCATCCATCCATCCATTGATCTATCTTTCTATCTATCTATCTATCTATCTATCTATCTATCTATTGATATTTTAAGAAATTGGCTCACAATTTCAGAGGCTGAGGCTGGCAAGTCAAAAATCTTCGAGGTAGGCCAGACACCCAGGGAAGAGCCGATACTATAGCTTGAGTCCAAAACAGTATGATGGTGGTACTCCCTCTTGCTTGGGGAAATCTGTCTTTTTTCTCTTAAAGTCTTCAACTGATTGGATGGGGATCACCTGCATTGTGGAGGTTAAGCTGCTTTACTCAAAGTCTACTAATTTAAATGTTAACTTTATCGAAAAAATATCTTCACGGCAATATCTAGACTAGTGTTTGACCAAGTAGCTGGATAGCAGCATGGCCCAGCTAAGCTGACACATAAAATTAACCATCGCAGCTCCTTATGCAGACAAACTCACATTAACAAAAACCTATGGTTGACAGCCTAACAGTGTGTCCTAAATACTCAGGCACTGAGAATACTGAAGAGTTAAACTGGAGCCTATTACACTTTGTATGTCAAGGTAAAGCTTTCTTCTTTTTCTAAACCTATTGAAAGATGTGTCAAGAGGCCAATGTTTTACCAAAATATCTCAAAGATTTAATTCCTGTTTCTAATGTGCAGTGTCACACACAGTCACGGTCTGTACTTTTTCGAAAAACGCAGACTTCAAGGATTCAGTCATTCGATGGATACGTCACCTACTTTTCCCCTGTGGTCCAGACAGGGTAAGATTTGGAGCTGAAAGGCCTCAGGTAAGATGGACTGTAAGGAGCCCGGAGCGCCAAGGGAAGGCGGGTGGTGCCAATGTGTGACGCGGTGGCGTGGACTGTGAGGCCATCACACCTTGCGCTCCTTCTCTGTGTTCATTCCTGTGTCTCAGTCTGTTCTCCTTGCTACACGGAAAACGCAAGTGTGTAGTTAACTGCCTGTAGACACACAGAGTTTTCAAGAGGAAAAGAAATTTCCACTATCTTTTTGACACTATTTAGGAACGCAGGCTGTCTACTGCTCTATAGACTCAAAAACAGGGTCCAGGTAGGTGGCTGAGTGAGGAAGCCTACCAGGCAGCTGAAGATAAGGAGCCCAGAGGCCCAGGCTGTATTCCTAGGGAGACTCCTGAACTTGGAATTGACAAGGTAACCCTGGCTAGCCACGTAGTCAATCTGAGTGTCAGGCTTTCCTGGCTCAAAAATAAAGCTAATCTCTTGCCCCCTGCAGAGTTCTTATAAGGATTATATGAAATAACTCATCTGAAAAGGCAAATTCTCTATCCCATGTCCTTAGCAGGCACTCCTGATATATTCATTTGTTATTTAATCTATTGACGGTAAAATATTAGTGAACAGAAAATAGATGCTTAGCTTTCACTGGGGGCAATTTAAATTGTAAAGAAGTCTCATCAATTCAAATTTTAAAGAATCCCATCTGCCTTATGATTCAGGTCACTCTGACAATGGATAGACTGAGTACTGCGGTCCCAGTCTCTATGGAGATCTGTTATAGACAAGCTGGTGTCTAGAACAGAAATTGCCCACTAATTGGGGCTTCAAAATACAAGTCCCCTTCAATGGCTCTATTTTCCCTAGGAAACTGGGTGATTTTAACTGTGGCATAAAGCAGGGGGGCTGTTTGGGGATAGAGCAACACTGGATGATATTGGGGGGGGGGGATCCTAGAATGAAGAGGCGAGAAAGGAGCAAGTCCTAGATTTCTTTATTTTTGTTTTATTTATACCTGGTTATAAAAGCACAGATGCAAGATGTGGAAAACTTGAAAAGTAAATGGAAAATAAAGGGTTAAGAGAAAAATTATCCATAGCCTACCTCTCAAAGAACAATTATTGCTAACAGCATTGTGTATTTCCTTTCAGTTTTTTTCCTATATTTTCTTGATTACATAGTGACTACAGATTTTGCATTGCAGTTTTAATCTAACATTTTAATAGAAGCATTCACCCATGTTAATACCATATACACGTTATTTTAAAGGTCTCATCATATTCTGTCAAGTTAAATATGCCCTAATTTACTTCCACTGTTCTATTGTTGGGCATTTAGATTATTTCTGTTTTTTGGTTTGTTTTTTTTTAAATTACAAATAATTCAGTGTACCACATTTTTGTACAGCTTTTAAAAAATACCATACGATTTCGCTTATATGCAGAATCTAAGGAACAGAAATAACAAACGAATCGAAAACAGACTCACAACTATCATGGACAATTTGGTGACAGACGGAAGGGAGGGGAGTTGGGGGGCCGGGAGAACGGGGTGAAGGGTTAAAGAAGTACGAATTCGTGGTCGATAGCTGGGCATGGGGAGCATGAGAGGGGGGATGCAGTTAGCATTAGTATGGCGGCTAAGTGGAGGGCCGGGGGGGGGGGTGGAGGGAGCAATCGAGGGGATCGTTTTATGAACTACATAGACGTCTAACTAATGCACTCTATACTTGAAACTAATTTAAACAAATAATTTTCAAAAAAATCTGTTGCCTCTTTAGGTCTAGGTTTTCAAAAATGAAATTATGGGGTAAAAGGGTTTGGACATGCTGAAAGCTCCTGACATGTGTTGGTAGAAGGTTATGACCCCTTAGGCTTCACCAGCAATGAATGGGAGTGTCTTTTTCTATCTACCCTTGTCAACATTGAACAGAATGATGAAAAAAAAATCACTAAATGAGGAAAAAATAGCTACCTGAAACATAAACTCTACTCCCTTGCTTTCTAGTGAGGTTTAATATTTTCCCACATATTTGTTAACCTGTGAATGTTCTTTATCTTTTTTAGGGATAATGCATGCATATTGGGTATTTCTAAAACATCTCATAGAGTTTATACCAAAAGGGCAGTATTTATGAATTTATGAATTTATTTGTGAATACCAAGAGATAAGGGATAAGATATCCAAGTTTTAAACTCCAAGTGCTAAGAAATTAAGCGTTGAGTTGTCTCAGAAAAATCAAAGCAAATGCCACAGGCATAATGGGATGTGTTTTGATTTCAGTTCCAAGCAAATTTTTTTTCTCCTTTTCTGAAAACAATCTCCCAAATTGGTCTGTGTTAAAAATAATAGCACAAAAAGACAAAAATCAGAGAGAACAATTTTTATAACGAAGCAAAGGACTAGGAAGCCAATTTGTTCCCAAGGAAAGTAGGATAATCATCCTTGAATCGATTCAACTGCAAATGATAATGGCTGATATGTATGGGCCGAGTTCATTCTGAAAGTCTTGTTTCCTGCTAAAGACCTTAAAATGCAACTACTATATGTCCTTATTGATAATGTTTGAATGAATCTGTACAATAAATTGCCAAGAAGATAAATGTATGGATAGTAAAAAAATGACAAAGTAAATGGTTTAGTAGTATCTCATTGGCTGTATAACTCCCAAAATAAGTAAGCCATCATTCATTCTATAATCAATTCATCTGTTAATCCCAAGTTAAAATTTTTAAACTAACACTGACGACAGAAATACATTTGAATGCAAAACACATGAGCAAAAGAACGAACGAAGAACTAACTATGGGATCCTAATTACGGCAATGACAATTAAAAGGGAACTTTCATTTAAAATTAAGATGCTTTTATTATAATAAATGACCAAACAGAACACCAAGACATGTAGGTTTTTTCATTGAGATGAAAAAGACATGTGCAGCTACAGATACCACCATGTTTACAGTGACTAGACTCTCTCTGGGTCCCACCTGACGAACCCTACTTTTCTGATGGCAGTCACTCAGAACTACACCATAGACAGGCCCAGGTGATCGATACGGTCATTTACTTCTAGTGCAATTTGTTAATATTTTTGCATGAACATCTACCTTCAACTCCTAGCTCCTTCATTTTTTTTTTTTGTGGATCATAATTTTTATATTATGATTATTCATGGCTCCACAGTATCTCAAAAACATGCCTACACAGTAGCCACTGGATAGACAACCCGGAATTAAACCAACGCAGCCAAAACAGGACTAATTATCATAGGAAGGGAAAAGTACATTGTGGGCAGTGGGGTGTGCAACGTGGGTTTGAAAGTTGCTTCACAAAAGTGGGCATCTCTGCAACGTCACAGAGCTGCCAGCAACTATTTTATTGAGATTTCGCACACACGCGTGCGCACACACGCACACAAACGCGCGCGCGCACACACACACACACGCTATGTGTTTTTCATGGAATCTGACATACACAAGGTTTCAAAAATCCAATTGCTTGAATATGAATATGCTGAAAGAACATCCTGAAGACTCGTTGATACCCAAAGCAAATCACTTCTAAACCAAGAGGCGAGTTTCGGATTGCAGGCGGGGCAGAGGGGTTGACGGACCAGGTAAGACGACAGCACAGACTGCCCCGTGACGCCGTCCCCTACCATGACGCCTGCCTGGCCAGGGGAAACCTGTATTTAAAGTCTAAACGATCTGTTGTAAACTACTTTTTCTGTTTCAAGAAATCGGGCAGGTTTTAAAAGTTGTTATTTGTCTGAAAATTTCTATGCTAGATTCAAGTCAAAATGTTCCTTAACTGTTTTGCACAGTGAATCTTGCTGGGTCTCTTATGTAATGCTGAGGGGTGACACAGCTTGCTAATAAATACGCAAAATAGAATCTTCTGAGGCATCCTTCAGGCTGTACGTCTGAGGTACTTTGACCCAGGCACACTTCTCTATCAAATTGGGCCAGAGCAAAATTTCGGGAAGCAAAAACCTGCCACATGTGTCATGATGTTTTTCCCTGGTCAGGTTCCAATAACGCACTTGAATAATATGGAAAAACAGGAAATGAATTCAACTTTTCCATCCCTTTTGATTTGAGACAATAATGATCCCAAGCCTTCTGAGAGGCCCTTACGAGACACCGTACAAGATTGAAACAACAAAATTCCCACCTTCTCCTCAGCAACCACTTTCTGCTAATTTTGATTAAAGTTTGGGTGCACTCTATCTAGATACTCTAGACACACTGAGCGTGGAAGCCTCCTCAATAACCCTCCCCTTTCTTAAAAACATTGGAATAGATATATATTCACTTTTTGGATGTCTTTTCTGGTATCCTTCTATGCATGGTCTATTATTTTCGGAAGGCCTACTTGGAGACCCAGAGAGTTGTCATGCAATGCTCACACAGAAACGGTGCAAGGTTAAGTTAAATGCGATTACCTCAGCCTCCTGCCTCCTCATCAAGTGGCTAGAAAAGGGAAAGGGAAATTTAAAATATAGCCTTAGGAGCCATTCGTTGCCCTTCTTACAACGTATTTTTCAATATCTGGCTACTCCTTGAGACAGAAAGTGATGCGATCCTAGTATAGTCATCACTTAACGTTACCGCTGTCTGATGAAAATAATGTGTCATTTCACTGTAACTGATAATGACCCATATACGCAACTCTGGGTAGATGTGGAGTCCAGAGGCTGAGAACGAATGCTCTATTGCTATTAACTGCTTAGTAAATCTGGAGATTTTTTTCCTGATCCGCGGAGAAGAGGAACAGACAAAAATTGAAAGAAGATCGTGTGGGTATTAACGTTCCCTTCCGTGTGTGGTGAATATATTGGACAGTAAAGGACAGCATTTCTTAATCACTACTATCGCAATGATGTTCAACTGCTATTTTCGATGATTTCACAACCCCTTGAAAAGCAAACGCAAATTCTTCACATCAACTGACCGACTCTACATGTCACCTCGGGTGTGTATCTCTGTGAAACTCACCGCTAGCCATTTCCCTCACATGGAGATCATCATCCCCCCCTTTCATATTATTAACGATTTTTTAAATCTTTTATCATCTGCTTTTATTTCTTATCCTCTATGAAGGTTTCTCCAAACTCTAGAGCTAGCGACCCCTTGCCCTATGTCCCCACAGCTGATGGGTGAGTTGGTCAGGCATGTGTCACCATACAGTGGGAGCGACACTCATACCTCCTGTCACCACCACCCCGCCCCCCCCCCCCCACCCAAATCAATCCGCCGGATTCGCCATCACGTTTCCTGCATCCGGCATAATTCCTAAGAATATAACGTTACTCGTGAAATGAATGAACGAAAAGCTGAGGCCAGGTGAGACGCGCAGCCCTCCCATCCCCTCCTTGGTAGTCTCGGGCTGACCGATCACTGCCGCCGGTCCTCCTACCTGTGGAAGGAAGATGGGCGCCACCCACCTGGCTTGCTGGCAGACGCAGCAGACCCAGACCTTCTCGTGCTTCTGGTAGGAGCAGCAGCTCTTACAGACGTTGAAGGCGCAGTCCCCACAGCGGCGCCTGCTGTTGACGAGGAAGGTGAAGGGCGCGCAGCAGCGCATGCAGCAATGCTCCACGAACTTCCGGTGCTTCGAGAGGATGCTGCACCTGCTGCCTTCTTCGTCCAGCTTCTGCTTCAGCTCGCTGGGAAAGGGAGCGGCGGAGAGAGGGTATCAGGTTAGGGGGGCTCTGCCAGGCATCTCCCCGCCCTCCCAGCCCTTCCACAGGGCGAGCCGCTTTGAGGGTCTTCCCGTACGACGATGAAACTCAGAAAAATCAATCGCTCGACATAATATCCAGAGAAGAACCCCCCCGAGGGTGGATGAGTTCTGCGTACTTCCATATGCCATATTTTCTACGAGGAAGCATGAGAACCTTACTACCTATTATTTCAGACACTACCTTGAGATACATCTTATTATAAAACTGAGCACATCTTAGAAAAGGAAAATCTTTAACTTAATTAACACCTTTTTAAAGGAGCAGGAGCTCATGTTATTATGTTCAAACATTCATCCTCACAACAGCCCTGCTGGGAAAATGATCAATGCAGTCCTGGCCTGATTTAACGTTCCTGGAAATGGATGCACCCAGGGATTTTAAAAGCTTTCAAATCAATGTGAGTCAATAGAGATTCTCTGGGTGATGGGCAAATCCTAGGCACTGGCAATTCAGAGTTGAATAAAAAACAACTCCCTTCCTCCAAAGAGTTCATGGTCATACAGGGCACAAGGCCAGGCATATTAATGCAAAACATGACATTGCATGCACTCCTGTCTACACTTGGTGAGAAGAAAAGGAGAGACCTTGAGAGGCAAGGGTACACCCCAAGCAGACTGAGTTATCTAGAACCGAGTTACTCTGACACACATTTGTGTGGTTTTTGCTGCTAGAAAAATGGAAGCCCACAAATAGTAACAGAAAAATAATTTATTTCTTCCGTACCTTGTTTGTGATTGAGCATCTCATCCTAGATAAATCTATGATGTGTGTGACAAATATTTCTTCCTAGTTTGCACTTGCCTTTTCAACTTTGTTTATGATGTCTTTCATCATTTGGAGTTGTTTGATTTTTCTGTAGTTAAATCTGTCAGTCTTTCCTCGTATGGCTTCTGAGTTTTCTGTCTTGCACAGGAAGGCACATACTACCTTCATGAGTTTTATACATATTCAAATAGCCCTTGTAGTGCTGTTGAATGGTGGCCCCCCAAAAAGATATGTCCATGCCCTAGTCCATCATAATCTGAAGTGTTACCTTATTTAGAAAAAGGTCTTTGCAGATGTAATTAAAGGATCCTGAGATGAGATCACCCTGGATTACCCCAGGGACCCCAAAACCAATGACAAGTGTCCTTACAAGAGACATGGCAGAGAAGACAATCTGAAGATGGAGCTAAAGTCCTGAGCCACCTCTGTCTTTGGGATTCCTCCCGTGGCCCTCTCACTGGCCATCTTGCTGTCCCATCTCTCCCCATCCAGGCTCCCTCTGGACTCCTCTCTTTCTTTCCAGGGTCCTTCATGGCTGGCCTGACCAAAGGAAAATTCTCAAAACCAACGACCTAAATGGCAAACAATGGCTACATACATAGGAGTCACCCTGGCCTGACACATTAGGCACAGGAGTAAATTAATCAGGACATAGATAAGCAAAGATGAAAATGTTACAATTACTTGTATTCTACTACTCTATTTATGTATCCACCGTCTCCCTCCCTTCCCTCCCTCCCTTGCCCTCATATTATAAAACAGGATATTATGTGTATTGTTTTGATTCTGAAGCTTAGAAAATGTTTGTTTAGAGTTTCAAGGGCATTGGCATAAAGTGGTTCACAGATTCCTCTTATGACTTTAAGACTTTTGCTGTATTTGTAATCATGTCCCCCTTTCTTCCTGAAGAGTGCTTCCTTGGGCCTGAGCTTTTTACCCTGATTTTTATACAGGTATCTCATTTTTAGCTGCTTGTCCTCCAAAGCCTCAAAACCCACATCCTGCCCCATGCAGAAATTACAACTGCAGCCACCAGCCAGCAGAGCCTACGGCCCTTTTTCTCCCATTTGACTAGGCTGACCATTCTGGTTCCAAATTCCCTCTTCACTTCTAGGAATACCCCTCTCTTAATTATCCCCGCAGCTTAGAAAAAAATTGAGATATACTCCACATACCATAAAACTTACTCTTTTGTTAACTTGCACGATTCGGTAGTTTTCTGTATATTCGTAACGTTGTGTAAGCACCACCACTATCTGATTCCAGAACATTCTCATCAGCCCGGAAACAAATGCCATATTTATTCAGTGACTCCTCACTGTCTGCCTCCCTCAGTCCCTGCCAACCACCAAGCTACCTTCTGTTTCCGTGAATTTGCCTATTCTGGATATTTACTATAAATGGAATCGCACCATATTGGGCCCTTTGTATCTGGCATCTTTCTTTGCATGTGTGCAGGATTTATCCATGCTGTAGCATCGATCAGCACTTCATTCCTTTGTAATGCCAAATAATATTCCATTTTTAGCAATGCCGTGTTTTACTTACCCATTCATCAACTGTTGGACATCTGGGTTGTTTCTGCTTTGGGGCTATTAAGAATAATACTTCTACTAACATTCACGTACAAGTTTTTGTGTGAACATATCTTTTCAATTCCAGAAGTGGAATTACTGGGTCATATGGTAATGTTATATTGAAACTTTTAAGAGAGAGCCAGACTGTTTTCCCAATGGCTGCACCATTTGACATCTGCACCGGCAATGTATGAAGATTCCAAATTGTCCACGTCTTCACCATCACTTGTTACTGTCTGCCTTTTTTTATTATAGCTGTCCTAGAGGCTGTGAGGTGGTATCTGACTGTGGTTTTAATTTGCATTTCCCTAACGATGAATAATGTTGAGTATCTTTTCATGTACTTATTGGCCACTTGTACAGCTTCTTTGGAGAGAAGTCTATCCAAATCTCTTGTTGATTTTTAAATTAGTTTATTTGTCTTTTTATTGTTGTGTTGCAAGAGTTCCCTATGTATTCTGGATGCAAATCCCTTATCAGTTTTGTGACTTGCAAATATTTCTCTTTCTTATATTAAACTTTTATTGGTATTTTAAATGTGTTTTTCATTGGTATTTTAAATGTGCTTTTTAGTACAAAGAAGTGTCACACTAGCTCACCTCATCCTGCTATTAGACTTGAAAGCCTACTTATGGTTTTAAAACCTCATTTTCCACTTAACAATGACATATCATAAACATGACAACTCAAAAAGTGTTTAAGCTTTAGGGTCCAGGTATACTGAGCTGACGTACACATCTGCCAATGTATGAGCAGGGCTTACTGCTCAGCACGGCGGTCCCCAAACTGATTTGTTGCTTGAGCATTGGGAAATAAGGGGAGGCTGAATCCAGTATTAAAAGAGGACGCCACATCAGGCCTGCTAATAATTCCATAGGGTAAAATGTTATATTTGTGAATCTGGGTGAACAAAATGTTTACAGGGAAACGGGACAGGGTTTTTTTGCTTTTTTTTCCTCTTAAGGCATGAATATGTTCTTTTCCAGTCCTTAGGATTTAGAGCAGGAGAAGAGCTAAGTTATTAATGGCTCTAACATATGTACACAATACAAGAACAGCCTTAGAAATTGACAAGCTTCTATTGCTACTTCAGAGACACTAAATTAAATGGGATAAAACATCCAGTAAGGAAAGTCTTTGGGGATCAAAATGGCTCTGTGAACTCAATCCACAGGATCGCTCGAGCTTTATGAGTTTTGTTTCCTGACAGACAGAATTTCAAATGCCAACGGCATTTTAAAACTCACCAGGTGTCTAATGATAAAACTGTACGAATCCTCCAGAGTTTGTCCAAGCAAATGGGGGTGTTTTGAACCACAGGCTCTGTGGAGGAATCGAATGCCCTCCTTCTGAACTATCTCTCTTATGCGTGTCGTACATTACCAAACACATGCCAGTGGGTCTCACGTCTTCAGTCTCGCTTGCTCTCCCAAGTCTCAGGTTAGGGTTTGGGACTGCCCAAGTCTTTTCCAGGTCACTATCTTCCGTGAGAGTGAACTCAAAATGTCTAAAATTATAGCTGTTATTTCTGCCTCCGGTCTTTCCCCAAAGAGCCTAACTTCTATCCTGAGGCCCCTCTGGAATCCTAGGGGTCATCCTCAACTCTCTTCTAACGTCCGCTTTTAATCTTGCACCAAAATCCTACCCATTTTGCCACTTAATTACCCCTGAAACACATCTCCTCTGCTCTCGCTCTGTCACCGTCGTAGCTCAGACCCTCTCGTATCACCACCAGCCGGCGACAATAAATGAGGAGTGATCCGCCTCACTCCGACCGCCTCCCCCACTACTGAGAAGGGTTTGATGAGGACTTCTGAACCGTGTGACGCTCCCTGGAGGCGCGAGAGGCTTTCTCGTCTCTATGCTTGCTTGTGATCTCTCTTCTTCCACATGCTGTATCTATCCTTCCTCTTCTCTTTACTGGCAAATTTCCCCTCTTTTTCCTTCAAGACCCACTTCAAATGTCACCTTCTCTATCAAATTTCCAGTTCTGCCAGGCACAGTTAGTACTCCGCACCTAACTCTGTTATGGCACTTACCCTACCAAATGTCAAACATTTGTTTATGTGCCTTCTACAGGGCAATAAACTCCTTACAGAGGAGACCAATGATGGCGTCCTTTCTCTCTAGTACAGAAGGACTGACCTGGATTGTGCGGTTGGGTGTGTATTCATTCTCCTTCTCCTCAAACAAGTTTAGCCAATGAGTGAGGGATTACAACAAAACATCAGCACTGGCCAGACGAAAATAAAACTAGCAAGTAATCGCTTAGGCGTCTAACACTATGATAAACACACAGGCAAAATAACCAAACATTTGGCCACCTCTCATTTTGTATCTATAAATTCTGATCATGCACAAAGCAAGACGTTCTGCCTTCTGTTGTTTATAATTTACCTGAAATAAAGTTCCATAGGAAAGTTAAAATAAGAATTCAAATATATATAATGAGAAAATCCGGAAAGTAGGATTCTTCTTGTTTATTTCTGAATAAGAGATAAATATAATATTTCAGAATTTTAAGTGTTCTTATGCATTATTTAAATACCAATATATGCAGATAAAAGTTCCTTTAGTCCAAGCCTGTGGCTGGGCACAGACACTTCTAAAGCCAGCAGAAACCTGCAACACTTGGCATCCACAGTAACAGTCATTTTTGCCCAGAGACTTTTCTTCCTGTTGTTGGGCTTATTGATATAGATCAGACCTTGAGCGAAAAAAAACCTGTCTCCTGGGAGCGGCAGAGCTGTCATTGCTCTGTAGGTTGTAAACAAAGCAGAAATGTTCCAGACTTCATTCTCTCATTTAGTTAAGGATGAACACAGGCTCAAAATCTACAGTTCAGGTCATCACGTATATTCTGACATTTCATGCATCATGCATGGAATGTAAACTCCTATGTTAATTCCATTAATATTTTATTTCTCCATCTAGAAGGGGTCATGGTACAGGTAAATGTCAGCTTGGAGAGATGCCAATTTTGCGGGCGATGCACCATAGCTGTTAAGGCAGTTTCTCCCTGGGATGTTCGCCCACAACTGAATCCTCCGGACCTGGAACTCCCCTTCTTACTATGAAGTGAACTTCCTTCTCCAATTTTGGATACAGAAAGAAAACTACTGGAAAACCTACAGACACATTTTTAAAAGCATCTAAAAATACTATATATTATCAGAGCAAAAGGGAGGTAAAGACTCCTTTTCTTTACTCGTGCTTTCATAAAAAGGAATGGCAATCACCTTTACAGAATGTCTACTCTGTGTGAAGCAGAAGAGAGCCATACGAAACCCTCTGAGGCAGAGAAGTAGGGGCTCCCACATGTTCCCCATCATGGTCTCTGGAGAACATTCACACACACCTATATTCCCTCTTTAGATAATGAACACCAGACATGGCTGTGGACGTGGCTGGCATCCCTTGATGGCACAGTATCTAGAACTGCAGCTCGTTCACGTGAGCACTTGATAACAATCCCTGGCTACGACAGGTGTTAGTATACCTGCAACCAGTTTTAGAACACAGTGTACCAATATTGAAATTATAAATGAGAAAAACCAGGACAGAGATTATTTACTTAACATATAAAGTATATTATTTGATATACACTCAGCTTTCCATGGATGCATCTATCATACTTGCAAATGATGTTCTAAACCCAGAATGTCTGAGCTCGAGGAAAATCTTATCATTTCTTAGTGCGGCCCTCCTCACCCCACAGACAAGTAAACAGGTGCAAATTAACATACACAAGATCACACAGCTGGTTACTCATCAGCTTGTGTCTTTAATGTTCATCTTCACTTGAAATTTAAGCACCATCTAGTAGGACTTCTCATACAACAGCTGGCCTTGGACCAAAGGCAACACTGATTCACGAAACCCACGGTATAAGTAATGAAGCATACGTTCCATTTCTGGAAATAAAGTCAATTGAATAATTTAAACAGCTGCAACAATTTGTGGAATCTGCATGCATCTAAAAGTAAGTAATAGGTAAGAATAAAGAAATAAAACCGAACTGATTCACACACAGAAGCAACTTAAAAATAATCTGAAAATATGCCAGTTCGAAACATATATCTGTAATCTATCAGATAGTAATCGTTGTGTTCACTAACTACATTTGAATGTTGAAAAAGTTTTTGTCAAAATAGAGTACCTTGAATTAACCCGAATCACTTATAAGCACTTCTGCTAACTCACGCTAAAAATACACTTTACATGTGTTCTCTAACCAAAAAGAAATTATTTAATTGGTATATTTATTCTGGGAACATCCACTCATTCATTTATTCCTTCAGCCAACACTTTTAAGCTCCTATTATGTGCCTGGCTCTCTGCCAGCTGTTGGGACATAATGCAAATTACAGCGCACAGACTAAGGGAGGAGGAAAATATAAAGACATGGCTACAGGACAATACTCCAGATGCGACAACAGACGAGAATGGGAAATGCCAGGCGGCGGACCGGGAGAGGTGGAGCGCGGCGCTCGACACTGGTCCGGAAGGGCGCCTAGCAGTTTAGAGCAGGAGAATGGAGATTTTTTTGTTCAGCTTCATTGAGTTCCAATTGACAAATAAAATTGTTATATATTTATAGCGTATGACATGATGATTTGTATGAATGTTAGGGAAAAAACTACCAACCACAGTAAGTGAAGACATCTACCACTTCACATATTTACGTATTTTATTATTATTCTTTAATTTTTAGTGAGAACACTTGAGTTCTACTCTCAGCAAATGTCAATGATGTGATCCAGTGTCACCAATTATAGTCATCATGTTATACACTAGATCCTCCGAACGCAGTCATCTTACAACTGAGAAAGTTTGACCCTACTTCACCTACTCCCAAGTCCCTGGCAACCATCATTATACTGTTTCTCTGAATTCATCTTTTTAAAACATTTCACGTATAAGTGATACCAGGCAGTATTTGGAGGAAGCTATCGCAGTGGGGAAGACAGCTTGTGTAAAGTGCAGTCACTCCCTGAACCTGCTGTGTCCGAGAACGGTTGAGTTGTTGGTTCAGTGTCTGGAGTCAGAAATAGAGGGCACAAAACCAGGGAAGGAGGTTCGTGTTGGGTGCCACGGAGCCTTGGAGGCCATCTACAGAATGAGCGTTTGTCAGCGTAAATGCTGAGAAGACAACGGTGGTCGAGAGAACTCCTGGCACAGAGGGCGGACCGGAAGGTGGCAGCTGCCTGAGAGGAAAGAACCTGAAGACTTATCATCGCAGTGACTATTACTGAGGCTGAGACTGCCAATGAAGACCAAGGGGATGAAATGCAGAGGAAGCAACCCGCTCGAGAGATTTTTAAGAAGCAGGCGTAATAGAATGTTGGGATTCTTAGTGGTGAGATGCCAAGGTGGCGACGGAGTCTCTGCCCTGGGCCTCTAGGTAGCTGATGTGGACCGCTGTTTGGGATCATTTCCTTCCAGTCTTTCTTTCCAGTCTGTTATTTATTTATTTTTTGAAATCACCTGATTGATTTGATTGTCCATAACGTTAAAGGCGTTGCGCACGGAAGGGCTCTCTTTTGGAATGCCTACGTTGGTGTAATTCCCAGGCCTGTAGGAAGGGTGCAAACTGTGAGAGGCGAACACAGGACCAGTCGCACCCAGGCCTGGATCAAGGAGTGGCAGCAGGAGCAGAAAGGTTGACATGGGTGTGGATGACATTGTGACAAAAATATTCTGCGAGGACTAGGGGCCTAGACTGTCAGACTACAGGAAATGGGGGATCCAAACACCACTGATGTCTTCGGTTTTCATGATTCACCAACCTAAGGCTGGTACTGCGGACACTGAGAATAAAGCCCGAAGGAAGACAAGGTGAGCATATGGTGGGTTCGGGTCTGACTCGCTGGACTCCAAGCGGTGAACAGAACACAGAGTGAACACGTTTTGATGAGAAAATGGGCCGGAACTCCGGAGAGAGATGCAGCAACTAAGTTTTTACCTGAGCCTCGGCCTTACAAAAGTGGGGGCTGAAGCCCTGTGAGTCCATTTCAGGAGATGAAAGAACAAAGACGAAGTGCCGAGGACTGAATATTGGGGAACATCAGCAGATACGGAGCAAAAGAAGGGTACATAAGCATTGATGAAACTAAGGAATCTGTCAGTGTTGAGGAGACCAAAGTAATGCAGTAATATGGTAATTTGTATATGCCTGATGGGCTGGACCTGATATATTCCACATGGGAAAGAGAAAGCTTCTAATTTAAAGTTTGCCAGGGTCTCAATTTTCTTAGGACTCATTTGTATGAAAAATTCATTTCTGCTCGTTTCTACTTAATGTTGTTACAGGCCAACGAAAATGCATAGTAACACCCAGCTAGCTACCAGTGAACAGTCACAAATTAGCAAAAATCAAATAAACAAAAAAGCTTCAACAAGGTGATTACCCATTAGGCTAAATGGTGAGAAAAAGGAGACTTCACATTAAATATCTAAATTTCAATCTACTAAATTGAAAACCAAATTGACTCTTCTTCCAGGAACTCACGAAAATGGGCCCTTTCAGGCATCCTAGATATCACTGAAACTCTCAGTGTAAATAATTTCTTTCCTCAACTGCTTACATTCAGAAAAAAAAAAATCATATCTTAGCTTCTTTGTTGTTTTTCCAGGAAATCTACCTGATTGAGTGGATTTGGAAATTACGCAAAGTTCCTGCAGGTATCTTTGCTAGCAAACCTTCTACTGGAAGTTAAATATTCAAACAAAAGGTAGAGAGAGACATAGGATGTTCAAAAGAATACAGAATCAGTGGTCAGTAGGGCTGCCTCACCCTGGGCAAGTCACTGATCTTAAAGAGAATTCAATTTACTCATGTATTCAATCAAGGGATTGACTCTGAGAAGGGTTATAAATAGGCTTAATTTAAATCTACATCTCTATGTAGCTATCTATACACTCATGGATTGGTAGTGGTCATCTGGAAAACTGTATTAAGAGGGATTCTGAGGGCACATCTAGACACACTGGGAAAGCACGTCATGTTTGATTAATGATGTCTGCTCTGCTCCTGTCTGAGGGACTGGGATCTTCCATTTGGCTTTGCTTATTTTATGATCTCTAAGTTCCCTTTCAGATTTAAAGTTTTATAGCTCATGAATATATGTCCAACATCAAGTTGCTCTGGATCGTAAGTTCCAAAAGAGAGAAATCAGAAATGACAGAAATCCAAGATACAGCAATCAAACCTCCGTAGTTATGTAAATGAGGGGAACATCATTTGGAGCCCAAGAAACCATTAAGACATCAGCTTCATATGTACCTTCTCAGAATCTCAGCTTTACCATCTGGAGAAGAAGGTAGTATCTGCCCATCAGGTCTGTACAAGAAACCTTCCTGGGCTCTGAAATAAAGTATACTCTGTCATTTGACTGAGGCACCAGTTCAATCTAATTGGGTGGGCTCCAGGTATGTACATATTAATAAGATGCTATGTTAGGGGCTGGGGGACATTTAGGTTTTAGACATAGTAATTTTGAACTGTCAATATGACAGTTGTTATAGATCAGATTTTAGAAGCAGAGGCTGAGATGGGGATTCTCTTGAAAGTAATTCCTCCAGAAGGAGAGAAGTAGGAGAAGGGACATGGCAGAGGAATGGGCTAAGCGAGGGCTTAGCCTGACCCCCTGGGAGCCCCACCTGGAGGCGTGACCCCATGTCAGCTGGTCGGTGGCAGAGATCTCCTTTTGTGGTAGAGGTAAGGCACAAAGGCAGATCCTGTCGGGTGGAGGGCAATTGTTTGGAGAAGAGGCTACTAACAGCTCACAGCTGCCCAACTCTCATTGTGTTGGGGGATGGGTCTACTTAGCAATGATGGGGATGTGGGTTGGGCACCAACAGCAGCTTTTAAAATATCGAAGGAGAGACCTCTAAAATGCAACAGGACACAAAGGTCTGAGACTCAGAGGAGAAATCTGGGCAGAAGAAATAAATATAGGAATCACCAGCAAGGAGATGGGAGTGGATGAGACCATGCAAGGAGAGAGGACAATGGTAAGATAAGAAGGAAGTCCAAGACCAAACCACTTCCCTATCGCTAAGGCCGGCACGCAGGTATGAAGAAACAGGGGAGTGGGGGGTGAAGAATCCCGCAAGGACGGCATGGTCGGCTTTGTCCAATGCCACCCAGAGGTCAAGCAACGTTAAAACCAAAAAGTGTCCACTAGAGCTATTGAAATCGGCGATCTTCGAAAGAGCACTTTGGGTGAAATGATGGGGACGGACGCTGGACCCCTAAAGTTAAGGGTGGTTTGTGACGTAAACTTTCTTATGAACTAAATTAAAAAACAGGCATGTTACGATGGTAATTGTTGTTCTGCCTTAAATGTTTCATTTATTAGCATCACAATAATGTTTTGAAAAGACACAAAGTACAAAGCAAAATCCACTGCCAAGCTCACACATGCCCTGAAGCCCTGATATGGATGGACACGGAGCGCCCAGGCTGAGTCAGGAGCAGCCAACGGCAGACCGCCGGCTCCCGCTGTCCTGCTTCTGGACACCCCCAGGCCGTGCTACTCTGCGAGCAATGTGCTGCCCAACCCCCGGTGCAGGGTCTGGGCCTCCCCCCACCTGTCGCTGCCCTGTCAATCACTGCAGGTTTGAGACCATGCCCATGCCGCACGTGCTCTTGGAATGCTGCTGTCACGAGCCTCAACTGTTACTCGGGGTCATATCTTGACCCTGACCCAGGCCTCTCTCAGCTGTGCTTGCGGCAGACTCTGCTCTGCTCCCTAGCCTCCTGGTGACAGGCCACGACCTCCTGGCCCTTGCTCCCCAGGGCTGTCAGGAGGACTACAGTGGCCTACAAAAACCCTGAACCAATTGATAACTAACTCTCACTCCCCTGCAGCCTGAGTTTCTTAGACCAACCCACCCACACAAGCCGGAGCTGCCCTGCCCAGTTCCAGGAGGAATCGGCAAGGGCAAAATGCAGCTTTGGAAGGCAGGGTTGTGCTGTGAAGCTTGTGCTTAATAAAATGGGCTCGTGAAAGTTAAGATCATCTCTTTCATTAACTTTTCACTAACAACTGAAACTTCACTAGGAAAACAGAAAAGAAGGGATTCTGCTACTGTATAAAGATCACCGAACTCCCGCTGGCACAGATCCTGGGCAGGTGACCTGGGCGAGCCCGGACCGGGGAGCAGGAGAGCCAAGATTCTCTGATCCAACGAAGGGGTGGCTGTAACTCACACCCAGACAGAAGCTGCAATATCGAGCCAGTGCTGCAAATCCCTTGATTTCTCAATAAAGGCTCCCAAGTGGATATTGAAGTAAACTTTCCAGTTTCAGAATATTGTATGGATGGAATAAAATATGTACATTCAGGTTAAGGTCCGAAGGTCACCAGTATTCAGCTCCAAAGATGACAGGAGGAACTGGCAGTGAGGGAGGCTAGAAGCTCGGTGTCCTCACTTAGCGCGTGAGGAAACTAAGGCCCAGGAAGGGGCGGGGCCCAGGGAGCAGTGGACTCTGGGTGTGGACCCAAGTCACCCCATGCAGAGTCCGGGTTCTTCCCACTGTCCTCCCCACCCAGTGACCCTCAGAATAAGGCTAATGGGAATAATTACAATGTTCCCAAGACCCTGGGTTGTTTTTTTTTTTCTGCTGAATGACTGCGTACTTGCAAGAAAAAAATACGCAAGGTGGAAATCAAGGAAATTTAAAATCCTTATTTTGGTAAATTATGTAAACAGGTTCACATTAAAAATGTTGGTTTATTATTTTTTTTTAGCTTTCTTTGGCACAGAGACAAAACCCAAAGAAATTATACCAAAGGAGCATTCTAAGACACTATTTTGACCTTGGAATTCTGGAAAGGTTTATAAATTGCTCATAATTTTTTTCATATGGGTAAAATGCCCCAAATATATTTAATTAGATCAGAATCTTAAATCATCACGTGGTTTCATGGACTCAAAAAACAGCTCCTTAAAGATATCCTCCCGAGCGTCAGCGTCTACAGAATGCCCAGAGATATCTGTGTTTTCCCTCTTTATGAAAATGAAGCCATGACTATGAATAAATGTACTGCTTATGTTACATCAATAGATTTTAGTGCTTCTGGCATTGGGGCCAAATACAATAAGAGCTATGCTTAGAATATGAACCAGACAAGGATGAGGAAAGAGATGAGAATCCAAGCATCTTTCATGTTTTAAATAAGCTGTTCACTGGCTCTCAAATTTGCCCATCTGCCTAAAACCACCGTGTGGAACCCCCACAGGTACAAAGAACTGTCACAGATGCCGAGCCCAGTTCGTTGCCCAGCAACCACACGTGGTCGAGGCAGGAGGCCATCACTTTTCCATTTTACAGATCAAAAACCGAGGCATGGAGAGGGGAAGAAGCTTGCTTGGTCCCACAGAGCTAATGAGCAGTGGACCCTGGACTTGAGTCCAGGCTCCCCACCCTAAAGCCCTAGTTTCCTTTCCCGCAAGCAGGCCACCGCCCATGGTTGGTGACATGCCACGCGAAACAACGAAAACGCTTTTTCTTTCTAGCAAGATGCTTCTGGGCGAGGGCCCATGTTCTCATCTCAGAGGACGACCTCACACAAGTCAGAATGAGAATCCTCCAGGCCTGTACATGCGGAGCATGGGAGCCTAGGACACGGGCGTTCCGTTTTATAAACCACACCCATGGCCTCTCCCCTTCCGCGGGGATAACGGTGGCAGAAACCGGAAGGCAGAGACTAGTTTGCACGTTTGGCTCTCCACATGCACCTCAGAAGCAAGATGCTGTCCGGGCCTTTACTTCTCCGGGGTCTATGCAGAGGGAAGCGCTACTGTGTGCTCCTTCCTGTCCACCCTGCATCCCGCCTGCCCCAAGGACACACAATGGAGAGCGGTGTGAGGGGGGAACACAGGGTCACCAGACGGAAGCTGCACAGGCTGGACATCAGAAAAAGCGGGGTACAGCAAACAGCAACGGTGCTGGCAGGGAAGGCGAGACGGGGGTCTACTTGTCTCTCCGTGGGAAGCGAAGACAAGACGCACTTTGAGAAGACGCTGTGGGGCAGGGAAGGAAAGGGAGTGGGATCCAGGCAATTTTGGAGACGAAATCATGATACTTAGAGACACCCCCAGGACTGTAGCAATCCAGGGGTTCCGTGGCTGTTGGGTTTCATGTCACTTTTCATACATTTAACTATTTATAAAGTTGTAATGAAAAACAGTACCACATTCAAACACGGCGTGTACTCCATTTTAATAGTCTGAAGCCACCAGTGGGTTAACTTGAGCTGTCAAGGGTCATATGCCACCGTGTGCTGGGCAGGCTCAACAAGAAATCTGTTCCTGCTGTTTATTCTAGACAGAACTATACAGCTGATGGTATCAGAATATTAGAACTGCACTATACGGCTTATCTCACAGCGCATAACTGCAGCTGCGGGAGAAGCTGTAAAATGCTACCATTTAGAACCAGAGATCTGCGTGCGCCCAGGCCTCCACGGTTCTAGGAAATACATTGTGAGATTATCTAGGAAAATACATCCGAAATAAACTAGATATTAACATTTTTGTATGACTGCGCCTATAAAGTCCAGAATTCAAAAAGTTATGCTCATTCATAGAGCTTCATGTCTTTGTTTAACTGATGGAGTTTATGAGTAAATATTATACTCTTGAATGTATGCAGTAAATTTATGAAAACAAAATACTACTTTTACATCTCTGCGTATTGCAAATTGGCCTGAGATTTCCTGTACAAGATGCTTCCTTTACTCAGATTGAAAGTCACTGCATGAGGACACCTTGAGGCCGTTGCTTTTGAGCCTTTCCATTTTGTGTATTTATTTACTTGTTTTTGTCTACAATAGCTTCTAAAGTTGGAGTGGAGATGGTTTATCTTTTACATACCCTAGGATTTCTACTTTCCTGCTTTTAATTCTAGCTGTAAAGTTTGGCTCATTAAACAAAAAGAAAGAAAGAATTCAGGACAGGAAGTGCACCTGTCTTCAGCTGTCATAGTGCTTTGCCTCCTTGGGTATAATCACAACCAGAAGGTGTCTGGGGCCACACAGGGAGCTTGGGCAAACACACTGGGAAGTAACACTGTCTCGGCCAGAAGAGGGACAAGCTTAAAGCCCGGCTATGACCTTGTACTAAGTTAAGGTTAGGCATGTGTTAATTTTCTTCCATCTACTGGCAGCCTAAGACACTGAACCCAGAAGGAAAACCCAAACCATGACTGAGGGTGAGCCTGGTCACTGCAGAGAAGGAGGGACAGGAAGAGGAGACAGGAGATATCCATTCTTCTCTTCTTCCTCAATGATGAAACCTTGACTTGTAGCTGGGCCTCTGCTTCTGAGAATAAAGGCCATTCTTCCCAGCTCCCCGTGCAGCTAGGTATGACCACATGACTAAATTCTGGTCACCAAGATAAAAGTGGAAGGGACGTGTGGGGCACAGGGTGCTCAGAGGGCGCTCCCTCATTTCACAGGCCTGTAGGGTTTATAACTGGTCACTGCTACTTGTCACCTCTGTGCCTCCCTCCTACTAGGATTGCAGGGTGGCCAGGGTTCCCCTGCCCTTTCTCCTCCCTTCTGAGCCCTGGGTGGCAGAGGAAGCTCTGCTGTCGCCTTGGCCACCACACTTAGAGGCCAGCTTCCCACGAGTTCCTGGTGGCCTGAATTCCTCAAGTCTTGGAACTGCCCTTCCTCTTTGGCCCTGCTTGTCCAGCAGAATTCCCAGAAATCTCCTCGCTATGTGGTTCGAGACGGCCAGCACTGCCCCGTTCCCTCTGGCCTGTCCCCGCCTGGATATATAGCTCCCCTCTTTGCTGGCCACCTTCCTCAGACTCTCATTTGCTGTCCTTCCTTTATAGGGACAGCATTCCTTTCCCTAGACTCACCTTCCCTTGGAGGAGAAAGGAAAATCATCTTTCGATTTAGCACAGGCATCAGAATCATAAAGACCTGGCTGAGAATCCCAACCTGGAGAGTAGTTTAGCTCTGACTTGGTTTCCTCATCTGTCACATGAGGCCAACAATGCTCATTCCCCGGAGTAGCTGAAGGAACTAAAACGGAGGATGCATTCATGGTACCTGTATATCCTGGGCATATGGTAAAATCACTGCTTTTATAATTGCAGTGGTATCAGTAGCTTCGGTATAACTGCTTAATGGAGCTATTGAGAAATGCAGTCTCTTCCTAGGTCATGGCGTCTCCAGTGACAAGAGGGGTTTCCAACCCTAGTAGATAGCCCTGTCCATACAGAAAACCCGTGTCTTCTTGAAGCCCCTTCTCAGATTGCTCCTCCGTGAGGCTGCCCAGGAAGTCCTGAGCCTCTGCACGGGAAGACAGCTGTCTTCTTTCCCTCCACTGTGGAGACTCAGCAGTGGCAGGGTCTGGCCAGCTCCACATCCGGGCTCCCCGTGTGCCTGTCACAGCTCCTGGCTCTGCTGGCGGCCTCACTCCCGCAGAGAACCCCTGTGCTGCTACTTCCTTCCCCTCCGCCCCTTCACTTGCCTTGGCTTGTCCCAAAAGTGAGCCCTGCCACCAAACCCCAGCCCTGGGGCAAAGACAGGCAGGAGGAGCTTCAAGCCAGGAGACGGAAAACACTCAGGGGAGAAACCGACTCGGCGGGGCCTCCACCGGAAACGGCAGCGCAGGCCTGCATCGCGAAGGGGGGGCCTGGTTCCGTCTGAGCACACGAAAAATGAGAAGAGCCAAAACCGAACTGCAGAGAACCCGAGATTCTCCACGCTTCTCCTTCCTTGAGCAGCATCGCTCTGGGGGGTTGACTGGAGCGCGCGTGTTTCCTGGCTTTGGCGCTGTCGGGCCCCCGGAGGTGCAGTGCCCACGTGTTGGGCGCCTCGCAGGGTCCTGCTGGAATTGCCACCATCTCTGAAGAGCGCTCTCCCTCCGCCCTGCCTTCCACGCACGTTCCTGCGTGTCTGAGCCGCCGCCGATTCTGGAACCACAGTGACAGTGACAGTGCAGTGCGCCCTCTCCCCTTCGTACCACACTCCCCGGCTCCCCGCAGAGCAAACTGGGGCCACGGTGGGGACTGGGGACGCACAAGCTGGCCGAGCCAGAGGGCGTGGTCTGAAACTTAACAGAGAGAAGACCATTTGAGAAAGGAAAACGGCATTAGTTTAATAGCCTTCATGGGCTTTGGCTGTATATTTTTATGTGCCCTGAAGCCTACGCCTAAATTTACCCATTGCTTTAACATTCTTACTGAATAAATAAATCCACGGTTTGTTAAAATCTCTATCTTTTGCTTGTATAAATGAATCCTACATAATTTATGTGGCCCTTTATTAAATAAACATATATGGAAATGCTAGCTTGTGCCGTATAATGTCCTAAAAGCAGAGGGCAGTGATTCAGAGACAAAAAAGGACGAAGTCACTATGGCAAGTGATAAGGAGCTCGAGGGTCTTTCTGGTTAAACTGAGCCAGGGAGATCCGAGAAGTTTAAGACAGAGAACCTGTGTGATGTTTGGCCTTAGATGCCAGCTTGGCTAGGCCGCGGTGCCCAGATAGTTGGTCAAACACGTTTGGAGGTTGCTGTCATGGTATTTTTTAGATAAGAATAGCATTTAAACCAATAGACTCTGGGTAAAGCAGATGACCTTCCATAATGTGGGTGGGCCTCTTCCCATCAGTTGGAGTTTTAAGAAAAAGACTGAGCTCTCCCAAAGGAGAGGGAATTCTGCCAGCAGACTGCCTTTGGCCTTGAACTGCAACTCTTTCTTGGGCCTCTGGCCTGCTGGCCTACCCTACAGATTGTCAATTTACCAAGACTTCCAGAATTGCAGAATTGCGTGAGCGTGTTCCTTAAAATCTCTCTCTCTCTCTCTCTCTCTCTCTCTGTCTCTCTCTCTCTGTCTCTCTTTGTCTGCCTCTCTCTCTCTTTCTCTCTCTCCACCCAGATGCAGGCAGACACGCAGGGAAGCAGGCAGACAGACACACAGACACACACACACACACACACACAGACACACAGACACACACACACACACACACACTGGTTCTGTTTCTGTGACTACTTCAACCTGCTATGGGCCAAGACTCATGGCAGACACTCTATCCACATTACCAGCATGTGCAGAAGGAGAAACTGAGGCTCACGCAGGCTGAGTTATCTCGTGTCACCACGGTGCCAATGAGAGATGGAGGGAGGCTTGACCCAGGGTGCGTTCGCCGAAGGGGCGAGGACATCGGAGCTCTCGCCGGAAGCGCTCACGTGTGTCAGGTTTTCCTATTCCCTTTCTTCCCAAAACTTCCTCATTGCGTTTACCATTTCGAAAATGACTGTGTATATGTTTAAAAATATATTTAAACGAATGCCAAATCAGAGGTCAGCCTGCTCAGATGCTCACAGGAGACTGATGACGGGTCATTGCCTCAGTGCCACTGTCTCAAACTGTCCCCTGACAACTGACCGGGTCTATTTGAAAACTGCTTTCTCCGTGGCTGGATGCGTTAGTCTTCTAACAAAAATACAGGCTGCCTCTGTCTCCGAGTGACCCGAAAGGCTGAACCGATGTGAGTTACTTCTCCAAAGGCAAGAGCTCTCCCCCAAGCTTTTGCTGAGGCCATCACACACGCACAAAGATAAGACACTGGTCCTCACAGCGACACGCCCCCGTTATTAATTTGGCTACTTGAGAGAAACACAACCCCAGCAAGTTTTCTTTTAACCCAGCACGATCCTCCTGCCTTGAACAGTGCCCAAAGCGAGTGCGAACGCCAGGCGGTGACTACTAGGAACACAAAATGTTCTGAGACTGTCTTGGTCTTTATCGACACAGGGTAGCATGATTAACACTGCACACGAAAACTGCCAGGAAGGGTGGGTGCTCAGTCACAGGCTCCCGAAGCGAGAACGTGACACCATTTCGAAGACGCCTTACACTTAAATATGTTTTAAAGTTTGATCGGTCCCTGTGAAACCGAATCTCCCCAAGCTTCCTGGGCTCCGTGAACAGCCCCGCTCCATTCGCCCACCTGCTGAAGCCAGACACAGGATATTTTCTTGGTCTTGTTTCTCCTTACACACCTCGGTCAACCCAGGTTCTATACGTTTTAGCTTCTAAATATGAAATATCTGGGATCCATTCACTCGTCTCTGTCTTTGCTTCGCCCTGCTAGCCTGGCACCAGCCTCATCTCCCCAGAACCCGGGCAATGGCCTCTTGCAAAACTAGGGACACTTCTTCCTCCATCTCCATCTCTTCTCTAAACTACAGCAAGAAAGACCTTTAAAGTAGGAAAACGTGACTGGGTCACCTACCTGCTCAACATGCTTCCACGGATTCCAGACTTTCTCAGGATGTGACAAGAGCCCACACGGCCTGTTTGTCTCCAACCTCACCCCCTTCTCCTCATGATGTGCTAACCACACAGCCTGTTCGATTTCCTGCTGTTCTTTGAAAATGCCATGTTCTGCCTTCCTTGAGGCTTCCCCACGTGATCTCTCTTCTTGAAAGCGTAACCTAAGTCCATTCTCTCGCCTCTATATCTCTAGGAAAGGCCTTCCCTCATCCCTCAGAGTAAATTAAGTGCTCCCATCCCGTGATTCTCTCTAAAGGCACCTTAGTTTTCTCCTTTGTAGACGTTTCACAATTTCTAATTATATATGGGTGTGTGTGCATTGTATTTATAGTTTAGTATATTTTGTTCGATGTCTGTTTCGCCCCCTCTAGACCCGGTTACAAAGGAGATTTGGAAAGTACTGCCTGATATTATAGACACCGTGCTGCAAAATATAGACGAGGTGTTCCTAAGATGACGATGACATGTGTCCAAAACAACGGGCACCTCCCTGTTGAAAGGGGGGCCTTCGCAGTGAGGAGCAATGCTGCTACTGTCCCCATCACTAAGTATGTCACTTAGACGCCCCTGGAGTCAAATCACACTGTTTCAAACCATCACCTATGAAGTCTATCTTCCCTGTGCTAATACTCTCATCTGTATCATCTTGAAAACGCGATCATTTTCATGTTTCGCTTTGTTTTGCTTGTGGCTTATTAATTCTGTGCATCTGCTTTTACCTTGGAGCAATTAACAAAGACAGCTTCATGGCCAATAGAGCCAGAGAATGGATTAATTATAGAAATAATACCAGAGGGAAAAACTAGGCCCAAGACACAGACATGTTATGCATTTGACAAAACATTGACTTAGTACTGACTTTCTCCTAGCACTGTGTCAGGTACTATGGGTCACAGAGGTGGATTAATAAGACAGGAGCCTACAGTGGACAGGAGCAGATGACCATAAACCACACATAACACGAGGGGATTAGGAAGAAGCAGGATGTGGATGACCTGGGGTAGGCTCGACATGGGTGGGCCGGATTCAACGGTCCACAGAACACTAACCCCGTAGCACGGCTAGTTTCATTTCATCCTGTCCCAGCATCATGGTGGAGGGCGAAAACCCATCCGGACATCCCAGATTTCTTTCTAACAAGGTTTCTGTTTTATAGATCTACGTTCCATCAAATGCAGACCCTCTAATGTTTCTCCAGCTCCTCTGTAGTGTAAGTCACTTGAGGGGAAAGATAAAAAAGTAGTACTATAAAAGTTGTTTGGAAGAGAGGACATCATAATGTCTCTTTACAGCAGAAAGCTTAGGAACGCAGAGTCAAACACGCCTGCACGAAAATCTACTGGATGCAAACGTGTTCGTGGACACCCAGGGGTTTTAAGTGCAGAGCTCCTAGAGAGTGATAAACTCTCTGAAATTATCTGGAAATTTCCACACAGTGAAAAGGTTGTCTAAAAGAGACAGCAGATGGGCACAGCAGGAAGTTCATAAACTTCACAGTCAGACTTGGGCTGAATCAACTATGTAGCACTTACCTGGACCTGAACAAATTATTCAGCGTATAAACCTCTCAAAGCCTTAGTTTTGAGGTCAGGGAAACAGTATGAATCATGCCATGTGGCTAGAGGTCAGAGTGTGAGCCTTTCAGAAACAGAAGCGAGAATACAATAATCCCGATACTAAATAAATGTGGACCTGACTTAGTTCATGAATCATCTTTGTTCCCATCTAGAGCTCCGAAAGACCTGAGAAGAAAGAACTACAGAGCTCTTTATATCTTCTATAAGATATAGAGCTAGCCAAAAAAGCATAGCATCTCCAAAAATTGTTAGGCTCAGGGCATCAAAGGGAGCTCTGGTCCATTGTCTTCTCTTCACCCATCCTGCCTCCTCCAGAGTTGTCATTGTGTAGGTAGGTGTGTCTTCTCCAGCCTGTTAAAGTTCTCATACCTGAAGCAGGCCAATTTCCTAATTTTGGTCTCCAGCACTGAAGCCGTTCTGAACCGATGAAATTCTGTGTCAAAAGATTCAACTCAGGTATAAGCAGGTCTTCAGCACCCCCATCATTTCTGGGGACCACAAAGAAGGTCTCTCTCACAAGACTGTTTTCTTTCTCTGGCCCCACTCTCTCTAAATTCCTTGACAATGTCTCGCCGTTGAAGAGTGATTACCAGTTTCTACACAGAGCCAGACAGAAGTGTGGTACAGGTTGCTGGCTTGCCTTCCATCCTAATGGTTTGTCCTACACCATTACCTTCATCCTTGTTTCCTTCTCATTTTCTCTGCCTTGTTTCTTTTTATCATCCTCTTCCTGATATTACTCCGCCTGAACATTCTTCTGCTTCCAATGCCATTTACCTTCTGAAGTGACAATGAATCATTTAAGATTCATATAAGGGAAGCACTGACATAAATTGATTGGAAAACTGAGATTTCATTTTGCCAGAGAGTAATTGCTAAAATTTAGCTTCAGAGTGCTATTAGAATAAATTATCCATCTATATAGATATGGGTATAGGTATCTATAGAACATAAATATGCAGGCATTTCTTCTAATAGTAATGGCTATTGATTGGCTTTAACATATGGCTTGGATTGGTTTTAATTTTCCTCTTATCATTTTGGCACCTCAAGCTACTCACCTGGTCTCAGCTCTGCCTGTCACCAAGCACATTCTCATGTCCGCAAGGCAGGAGGCTGGGGCTTCTGTTGTGTTTATGTGCAGGTCTTTATTGTGGCAGGGTGATACTGAAGTCCAGTTTCAAAGTAATTTCTTCAAAATGAAATGTGAAACAGTGCACAGGGAGATGCTCCACACCATAAATCAACCACCCATGTATCCATATGCCAAGTTCTCAACTAGCCCTTTAGTCAACATTGACCAAATGCCTTTTAACGTGCTTGGCCTCACACTGGAAGACTAAGGCATCGCTTGTACCATTGAGGAGGGACTGACGTCAACTAAAATCTTCCTAGAGAATGTGATACTGAGACTCCACAACATGTCATGTGAGCTCTGAGGACTAGCCTTGTCTTCCGCAGGCTCAGGGCTTCTGAAGCCAAAAACCCAGGGTCCTCCCTAGCTCTGCTCTTTCTCTCATCCACAGTGTTCAATCAGTCACCACGACGTATTAGATCAAGAAATGCCTCTTGAATCTGCTCATTTCTTTCCATTGCCACTGCCATCGTGCTGGCCTGAGCCACCATCATGTCTTATTGCCATTAGCTTTACTCTTGTCTATCCAGCCACAGGAAAGCTGGGACGATCTTTTCAGAAGTGCTAACACGATCGACCACTCCCAGGCTTAAAACCTGGCGATGCATGGCCTTCTCACTCCTCTCATCCCGGGACCTGGTCCGGTGCCCGACACACAGAAAAGCACTCTGCAGTGTTTGTTGAGTGCGTGACTGAAGGAATTCAGTTGTAGGAATATGGTTATTCCCCGATTCTGAAAGCAAAAGTCTGAACGGTTCCCATCGCTTCTTTAAGAGACAAACCCCCACAGGCCCAGTAAGATAAGTCCCCACTCCGTGCGAATGACATCATTCATTGGCAGCTGTACTTTCCAACGGGGGAAACTTCAAGTGCCTGAGAAGCAAATCTCTCCATATGGGACTACGCCGCGTTGTCCCGTTTTACGGAACCATCTCCAAAAGTTCCCACATCCTTTGCCATTTAAGAAACTGTCTGATGGCCTCTGCCCACTGAATACATCGCTGTCTCATCGTGCGTCTGCAGGCAGCCGCTTTCAAAAAGTTGGCTAAATGTTTATATCGCTTTTTTACTATTTACTTCATATTTTTCTTTTAATCATCTCACCTGAAAAAATATTAAATATCATCATTTTGACTAATTCTAAGCATTTACGTCCATGCAATATCGGGTTTAATATGCTTGTTAGCTTTTTTGTTCTAATACACATTAAAATAAAAACACAACTAGTCATATAAAAACTGGTCAGCCTTGCACCACCCACATTCATCTGGTCTACCGGCAGTGGTCCACGCACCTGGGCAACACTACGAAAGACATTTATGAAAATTACAACTGAAATGCAGAGGCTCCCAATGTTTTCCAGTTATTCACATCCAGGGCAGGAGAATGGAGAAGGTAACATGCCATCCTTCTAATCTAGGAGAGTCGTTAGGAAAAATGAACAGGTTTGTACAATCTCCATCTGTGAGACCTGGCAGGAAACTAGTCATTACAGCCGTTGGCTGCCCCAGGCTGTCTATGGGGATGACCAGCCACAGGGGAGGAACTTTGCACTCATCCCAACAGATTTATTGGTTTACAGTCTTGCCTTTATCTCACAAAATTAAGTCTCATACACTCACTAAAAAAAAAAATTAGGGAAGTAAAAGAAAGAACCTTACAGATCATCAATTTCAAGTCTTTCAATTACCTCCTGGGTGTGATTCTACGTAAAACTATAGTATTTTTCCCATGACAATATAGTATTTTCCCAGGAGATCAGCTTCATACGTGACTAAAGAGACTTCTGGCGGTCTGTATGGGTCTTTTGCTTGATACTCTGGCTTTAGAATTTAAGACGCAAGTCGGCCACGCCGTGGGAAGGAAGGAGGCGTTCCTGGGAGGAGCAGATGCTGTTTGCAGCTCAGCCTCTACACTCTTCCTAGCTGTGCTGCTACAGTGAAATGTCGATGGCAATTTACTTGGAAATACTCAGAACTGCCAGAATTTATAGGTGACAATATGGCAGACTGCAATAAACAGGAGGTATACATTTAATTATAGCCATTTATAAGTTTACATTTGTAAGTTGTCTTTGGGACTTCCCTTTGTTTGAAATGTTTATACTCTAAGTTACAAACCCTTTAAAAAGTGTTTTTAAATTAGAAATGCTTATACTTTAAGCTACACTCGAAGGTATTCTTTAAGTAATTAAGTTATGCCCATTTTAGCAGGCAAATTAAAAGCAGGCACAAACGATTTAAAATGACGTCCTTATTTAACTGAAATCATGGTAAAGAAAGTGATTGGAAGATTGACAGCTTCTGAAGGCTCCAGGGGGTTAGCCCAGAGTACATGTCTTATAACCCAAAGGGTGCAGGCCTCCTCAATCCATCCTCTCGGGCCCTGAATGCCGGATTACTGCATCTGCTCATAGACTGTTGATTGCTTCCCACAAGGAATGCCCAGTCATCTGCCCTACAAGGGAAGACGGCAGATTCAGTGGTAGAAAAATGAGGCAGTTTGCTTTTGATTGCTTTTTTCTCACTGAATTAAGAAAACATTTAATTTTGAAATAACTTTGGAACAATAAACACCAGAATGTTAATAGTGTTTATTTTTTGGATAGAGAGGTGTCCCCGCTCTCTTTAAAATAGAAGTTGCTCATCTTTAAGGAGGGGCAAAGAATAGACTATTGTAACCTAAGCCTTAAGTTTTCTATAAAAAACTTAGTAGAAGAGGGAAAAATTGAGTAGTGGCTAGGTGATTTTTCTTTTAGAGCCTGTTTACTTCTAGTTGAAATTTCCATTACTATTATGAATAAGGTTAATGAGTTTTAATAAGGAACTATGCCTGGGAGGAAGGGTCTCCTCTGTTAGTAAATTATGCAATTTTAATCTAGGGCCAAAATAAATAAATAAAATTAATCATCAGACAAAGAGAAAAGAGAAGATTTAATTAGCCGAGGAGGAGGAGGTGGCAGGGGTGAGGAGGTTCGAGAAGAGAGGACAAGGTGTGAATAACCGATATCTTGGAGAGTGGGAACTGACTAGGGACATAATTCGGGATTACCAGTCAGGGCCCTCTGGTTCTTACGGCCATGAATTTAAGTCGAAACAGTCAATATGGTGGTACATTCCCTCCATCCACACTTTGCTGCTCAAAGTGCGAGGGAAGGTACAGAGGGTGACCGGAGATGAAGTAGGGTTCGGGTTTGGCAGGTGTACATGGCTGAAGGAGCAGAGACAAAAGGATTGAAGTGAATGCAAGGGAACAAATATACTGATGGAATCCAAGCTAAGTAAGGATGAAATCAAGACAAAAGATTGTCTTGACAATGAAAAAGTGTAAGTCGTTTGATCCCATGGATGAAGAATTACTGGAGTGGGGCCACCAGGAGACAGGACGTGGTGGTTAGAGACTGGGATGCTTGAGGTCACGAATTTGGGGGCAGAGCAGCGCTGAGGATGACAAGGACTACAGAAGGTGCATGGATGGGAAGATTAATCAAAGGCAAAGAACTGAGCCACTGGGATGCTGGATGGGATGCTGAAGTCCAAATGAGGAGCAGAAGGGTCACAGGAATACTGGGAGAGACTAAGACAGTGGTCCATGAATTAAAATAGTCTGTGAATGAGCGGGGCTGGCTACAAGTCAGACAGGCCAGAATAAGAATGGGTAGCAGGTAGTACATTCAGATGCCAAGTGCTCCAAAGAACCTGAGGTTCTGGTCTGGAGTATGACCAGTTAACAGTGGGGAAAGGAAGCAACAGTCAGCATTTGAAAAAGCTCTGGGGGTAGTGCTGTCTCTGGGGGAGAGGCATGCTTCGGAGCAAAACAGCAATGGCAACTCTCAGAGAAGAGGCTGAAGATGAGGGGACCTTTGCTGATAATGACTATGAGTCCCAGGGAACAGAGCAGAAGGGTTAGAAGGGTTTGGGGGGCTGAGGTGGTGGATGTGGAGTCAGAGAAGAAGTCGAATTGTACTGCATATGGAGAGAGTGCAAAGATGGAGGCGGCCTGGCCTTGTGGGAGTGAGAGGCTTGGTGGGAGGGCTCTTGGAGGCCCCTGAGGACACAGTGGATAAGGGGTTCTGATTACATCCTCCCACTTGGGTTGATAATCATGATGGCAGCACTGGGTGGTGAGCAGAGTGAAGGCGACAGTGGCCTGGTCTGTCATGGAGCATAGAAAGGTTTTTTTTGACCTTTCTGAGCCTTTACAGAGAGTTGTACTTCCTCACTGGAACAAGTGACCCTTCCATTAGGTGATAAATTCATTTTGGAAGGTTAATTAATTCAACACATATTTATTGAGTCCCTATCATGTGCGATGCACTGTCCTAGGCACATGAACTATGTCAGTGAACAAAAGAGACAAAGATTCCTGCTCTTAGGGCACTTAACATTCATTATACTACATAATGAATCAGAAAATCATGTTGTGTAATAGGAGGCAAGTGTTACGGAGAGCATTGCAAGGGCAGATCTGGAGGGCTGGGACTCGTTCACCATGGGACGGTGAACGAGCCACTTCACCTTCTGAATTCTGAGTTTCTTCTATGGAAATGAGACGTCGGAGCAGAAATCCCTTTAAGCTTCCCTCGGGTTCTAAACTGAAACCTCCAGGGAATAGGGCCACACGTTCTCAGGACAGTCGGTTGCAGGAATTTGTCTCTGGAGGTCACGAGAAGCTTGTTGGGACTAAAGCTTAGACAGACCAGTCTTCACACAGTTGGCTACGTGGCTGCAAGCGTCCTATTTTACAACCTGTTGTCCTCGATTAACATTTACTCTGAGTCCACTAGAGGGCAGCCTGCGCTGAGACATGAGAAGTTTACCACTCGGCAATCGGACTGTGTGTCATCTATTGGGCTATGATGACTAGAACGATCAGAATGAATAACAAGACACTCTGAAATCTTTCAGGAAGGTTTCGGTTGTTCAACATTTCTTTAGCCATGGGATGTGGCCTAACATCATAACAGTTAACACTAGCTCTAGCATGCCTGCTTTTTAAATCTATCTTCCCTTTACAGAGACCCAAAGAGCAGAGCCCATGATTCTTGTGCACATGATTTATCGTGGGAATGCTCTCAAAATAAGGGAAGAAAAATAAACAGAATAGGAAAGGGGATGGAGGGAGGCAGGGCTGTGATCTCGGCTGGAGTCCGCTACAGTCTGATCCACGGGGAGCTCTGGAGCATAGATTACACTGCAGAAAAAGTTCTTTTTTGAGAAAAGAGGATAGATAGCCTTTTATACCCCTGAATTAGTCCTGCCTGTGGGAAGCCACTCCACCCATGATCCAAAGGAAATGTAATCTCTAGGGAGAAAAATTCTCCTAAGATGGGAGCAACTGGGAGCCATCAGCAGCCAAGACTCAGAACCACTGGGGTATGGGCACCCTGGACTAGTAAAGGGCACCTGGGCAGGGCACAACAGCACCCATCATCGAGCATCTTGCCCAAGGACATTGCTTGTAGGTATCAGAGGAAGGATTTAACCCAAGTCTGTTTGCATATCACACCCTAGGTTCTCAAGTAAATTAGGAGAGAGAGAAAGAGACACTTGTTTGTAGTTATTACAGATATTCTTATACATAAATGTAGAAATACAATAAAACCAATAAACTAGGAGGGAAATGGAATAAGAAAAAGACCTAAAAGGATCAGGAACCAAATATAACCAGAAAGAGGTTGGCTCCTTTGGGACATCTCCTCTAACTGTACGGCCAGTTTCAGGCTACCCTCAACATGTGGATCCATCCCCAAAACACAAATTCAATTCCGACCAAATAGTAGAGAGCAATGTCAATTTTATGGAGAGTTTTGTGCAGAAATGGATATGTGAGTTATGTCGCACATCATGCTGAGACACTTTCTCTTAAAAACTCCCCTTCTAACATCTCCGTTCTGGCCTGAAACGTCTTTTCTCTGGTTTGTCTGGGCTGGCCCTGGACTGCCTGGAGCCACTCAGTATTTTATAAGCACATCCTTGGGATGGGGGCACATGGGCCAGGGAGTGGTTAGCTCATCAGCTGTTCAAATACACTAACCAGAAGAGATAATGTAATGCTTTCATTGGGCATCAAAATTTTCTCTAAGTTTCCTGGAAACCATAGCAAAAAAAAAAAAAAAAAAAAAAAAAGGGAAATAGGGTAAATTACAGAACTCGCAGTTTCACAAAGAAGGAACTCACAACAGTTCTTCACAGCAGGTAACATTTCCTGGAACCTAATTCTAAATTAAATTTATCCTGTGGTGTTTACACTGGGGAATCAAGTGACATAAAGGGTCATGTTTTCAAACATTTTGCAGAGAATGCATCCCCATTCATGTCTGTCTGAGAGTTCTATTTCTTTCTTTCCCAGCCCTTATCTCCATCTGTAATTAATGACTTCATGTATCTATTCATTTGTAAACTTGTAAATTGTCTGCTCCACTAGAACTCTACTGGGCAGAGCCCTGTGTGGGTGACTCACCACTGCGGGCCCAGCTCTCCCACCAGGCCCAGGCTGTCAGCTGTGTGTTGAATAAACAAGTAGAACAGGTCAAGCACCAGGGTGATGTGTAGCAGGAGTGGCTTTCTGAACTATAATCAGCGGGGTCAAAAGAGTCCAGCATAACAATCAAATCTGAATAATTTGTGATGGAGAGTGTTTATAATTGGTAATTCATATATGACTCAAACTTTAGGGTTAAAAATTATGTTGTACAGCAAAGAAGTATAAATATCTATACATATACCTGATATCCTACGGAGAAAGTTTCGACCAAGGAATCGAATATCATCTTTTGTTTTGTTTAGCTTAATATTCTCTTTATGCTATTGCAGTACTATTTCACATTTCCCTAATGACGTTTAATTCCGTGCCCCATATACTGCACAGGCACGGGCAGGGATTAAAAAACAAAAAAAAACTGGATGACATCAGAGCTGAAACATAATCCAGGCTCACCTTTTTAAATATCAGAAACCTGTATTTCAGGTTTATATTTAGCAATGGTATTTGGTTACAGATTAAGCCTCGTCAAAAGTAAAATTTCATAAAGATTTCTGAAGAAATAAATTTCTATGGTTGCCTTGGGCTTTAAATATTTCTAAACTTTGGTTAAATGCTTATGCTCATTTGTCATCACAATAAATGCTCTTCCATATTATTTTAGACAACTTAAACTTATGGAAAATGGAGTTGACATATCCTCTTGAGTTTGACATTACTAGGCAAATAATCCTGGAGGAGTTTTTGCTGAGATACTATGATATATTTTTGCCTCAGAAAATAGAAAGTGTTTTTAAGATTCCATTTTCAGGGGAAACAAGCCTAGTAATTAGGATCATGATTCAGGAAACGACAACAAAATTAAATGTAGAGCAGATACTAAACACACACACACACACACACACACACACACACACACATCTTTAAAATGTTTCTTAAGATTAATACTATTTACTGGTTAGTTTTCCCTAGCAGATATTTTATGATGCTGAAATTACTAAATTTTTTATGAAAATATTTCGTGTCGTTTCCAAGAGACTTGGCAGGCCCCAGGCTTCTGAAACAATAATGATCCATTATTGTTGTTTAACACAATCAAGGCCATTGAATATTTGTAAATAATATTTAACTGCAGTTGTAAATGGTTTCTCTGGTAATTTCCTCTGGCAATAAAACTGGCAATTCCAGGGATGAAAATGTCAAGCAATAGTAGGAGATCAAATCTATCTACAGGGGTCTAATTTCTCAACCCGCATAAACATATATGCTGCCACCAAGGGAAATGGGTATTATTGCCAACACGGACCATGAATAGATGGTAGGTCCACGAATCCTTGTTCAACTCTCAGGCACCAACTCTATTACATTTTCTGGGATACATTTATCCACCACCCATTACTCTCAGAACCAATGATTTTCTCCCTGTTCTAACTGTATCCCTACTAAACAGTACTCTACCATTAAGTTCATCAGTCTGATAAGAACTTTATGTGCATCATTCATTTAATACTCTTAGAAGACAGATCTTGCCCCTCGTTTATAGATGAGGAAATTGAGGTATGTTATAGTATATTGTAATCACGAGTTTGCAGGTCCGCCTCCCCTTCTACGATTTTGAGTTCTTCAAAGCCGTGTTTTGTTTATCTTTGTATTCTCCAAACCAGCCAGTTTACTTTTATTCAACCCACATATATTTCCTAAGCTCCTTCTATGTGCCGGAAGTGCTGGCAGCACACAGTGGGTCTTCCACATACATTTGCCGATGAGATCGAACGTCCAATGTTAAATGAATCCTTAGATGTATGTACAAGTAATCTGTCAGATGAAATTGTCTCTTTGGAAGCTTGGCAATGTTTCAGATCTAGCAGTCAGGCTGATAATGAAAACAATTCAAAACGTCTCAAATAAAGGATCACAATGTCATCCGCAGAGGGTCTCTCTGTACCAAGACCCTCCTACAGGAATGTGAGTCATGCAGGAGGCAGCATATTATTGTGACAAAGAATCGGATTTCGATAACCTCCCTTCATTTGCTATATAATGGAAACCAAGTGCTAACATAGAACTCAGAACGGTTAAGAACGTAAGGAGAAAAATAGTCATAGATACCAAATAACAAAGAGAAATATTAATACTGAAAAAAGTTGAGAAAAGAGCGCAGACAGCAGAGATCTAAGAGACAAACCTTCAAGTGCAAATAAAGACAAATGCAAAGATACAGCCCAGATAAGAAAACACACTGTATCTAGCGATCTTCTTGTCTGAAATTAAAAAATAAAAAAAAAGATTTCCATCTCAAAGACTTTCTCTTTTATTGTCTTCTACTCTGAGCCAATTTCAAATAGAGACAGTAATTCTGGACGTGCTCGGTGAAGGAAAAAAGATTTCTCTGGAGCCAGAAAAGCCATGCCATATGTCAAGTCTTCACTTAAAACAAAATCCTAGGGCACTTACAGATCTTTGGAATAAAAACGTAAGACAGTGAAACTGGGTGCCTCAACACATGCTGATGAAATGTGAAACAATGTCCAAAATATATGCCTCTGTTTAAATTGAAAAGACAACTGAAAATCCAGCCGGGACAAAGGTTAGCTAGAGTAACAGCAAGTATCCCACTGAACAGTGAACACTGACCCAAAGACATGCAGGAGAGAGGGCCAGAGCGTGCGCCAGGTCCCACGGGCCTGGGCAATCCTTTTCGGAGAACTGGCTCTTTTTCTGAGTGATATGGGAGGCCATCGGAGGGCTTGGAATAAACAACATGGTATTATGTGCTCTGTAGTGGACGTCATTGGTGCCACACCCAGTGCTCCTCACAATTTGACGCCCTCCTTCTCTCACTTGCTGCCCTCCTTCTCTGGGAAATTGCCCTTGGCCTTACAGAAAGGCCCCTTGCCCATGGCCATACCCATTCAACCTTCCCCCCACCCAGGCTCCCGCACTTCCCGTGAGACGCTGGTTAAGGTCTCACTAGCACAGTATGGGGGAGACTACAAAAGGCCATCCCCCTGCTCTAAGGTGGCGTAACTCGCACTCTCAGCTCCAGCGAGATCCGGCCAAAGCCCAGTCCAGCTGAGACCTCGTCCTTCCCAGCCTCAGGCCGATTTGGGTACGCCTCCTCTCCTAAGGGCACGCCCCCTCTCCTAAGGGCACGCCCCCTCTCCTAAGGGCACGCCCCCAAAGAATCATGGGCATCGGAACGTCTGTCCCAACCTCCGCTTACAGAGAACCCATCCTCGGCAGCACTGTGACCCTTCTCCTTCATAACCTGTGCTACGGGTGTAATTCTACACTTCCCTCTGTGATTCTTTGATAATGTCTGCCCCCCCACCAGTGTGTGAACTCTTGTGCTCACCTTTGTTACCTTAGCACCCACCACAGCGACCCACGCTGTAAACGGACAGCATGAAAATCTTTTTCACCACTGACGTTGATTTTTATGGCAAAAGTCTCATGTTGACGCTAATTCAAGGTGACAAAGTATTTCTCTGGTGGCTGTATTCCTTTGAAAACATAATCAACTGTTAATCTACTTGCCATTTAAAAATCGTCTGTTAAATGCCACGAAATCAAACGTCGCTCGCACCCTCCAGCAGACTGCGTGACACAAGGCTGTTCACCTGAGCCTATCTGGCGAGCTGGCTGCTTACTTTTAATTACTAAATGCTTCAAATCCCAAAAGGAACAAACTCATTAAAAATCTGGGTTGAGTGCTCCACAAAGGTCTAGCTCATGAAAAACTTTAGGCCTTAAGCATCGGTAGCTACTGAGTTTGTTTGCATTCGTCAGCCGTCCTTAATGCATAATGAACGCTCGGGCCATGTCTATAGAGGGCCTCCTTTTCCTCCTGTGAAGTTTCCTCCTATTTTGTACCTTTTTTCAAAAGCGGGTTGATGAGCAACTCCCACGTCAAACGCCATGTCGAAAGTGGGAAAATGCTACAGATTAGAACGTAAAGAGGCGATGTACATGAGGATTCCAATAACATGGAAAAAAAAATCGATATGGAGTTCAACGAAACACAAAGACAAGTTATCGATCGCTCTGCTTCCAAATGAATGTCTTTGAAAAGATTACGGAGGTGCCCACGTAAGGATGAAAGCATTCAACTGAAATACAGTGATCTGATCGTGGCTGGAGTCGAAACTGATTTCGTAGTGATCTCTAAGAAGTCCCGTTCCTGATCACCATGTGGCCACGCTTGTGCCACATTTCTGGGAAGACTGTTTAGTCATCACAAACACACGGCATTGGGAAATCATAATCCTAGTCCAGGGGGATTCTTACAATGTAAGAAAGGCTAAATGCATTTAATCAGGGAGGGGCTGTAAACTCACTTTGCCCGGCCTCGAGGTCACTTCACAGCAGGCAGATAAAACAGACTTCAGTGGGAAACATCGGTCAAACTCCACAGTGCAGTCACTCTGATATTCACCGTGCTCATAATCCACTTTAAACCTCAATGTCTCAATGTGCTACCTGTTCAGCGACTTTCTGCCAGTCCTCTTAAACAGACAAAATAAAGCCTCCAGTGTCGCACAGATCTGAAATATTCCAGTGTTCAAAATACAACTTATCTGAATTTCTTCTTTATACTCAGGGTCTACGGTAGATACTGATCATATCATGGATGCATTGCGTGTTGCCCCAGGTCACAATTCAAGGGCATCAATTAGTACCGGCCCTCATCAGTAGCAACATGGTATCAAGTCTGGGTCTAGAACCACATCTGGAGGATGAAGGTTAAGAGCTCTAACTACACAGTGGACTCGTCATCTCTAAGGGGTCCTGCTAAGATGGGGGTTGGAGAGCCTTGCTGTTAACAGATGGAGGTTACTTTTATGAATCCATAAGGACATCTACTCTGCCCCGGACCTAAGACAAATTCAGTAGGCATTGACAGATGAATGAATTCCTGGGCCAACACAAAAGACAGGAAAGCTGGACTCTGTGTTGAAGGTGATAACCAGCATGGACCATCTGGGAAGAAGAAGGGAAAGAGTTTTACATGAGAAGCCTGAAGTTCCAGTCTGAAGAAAGCATGAAGGAAGTGGTCAGAGGGTATAAAGGACAGGATAAAGGTTGACCTAGAAATTAAATAGCCTCTGGGATTGTGGTTTTTTCTTTCTATTTCGATATGTTCTAGGCAGATTTCCATTTCATGAGGCTAGCTTCATCCCAGTCACGTTTAACTGAATGTCCTTGTGCCAAACACTTGAACAGTGATAGTGCATCCCTTCCAAGGAGGTAGATGCTGAAAGCGTCAGCCTGTGAGAGCGAGGGCCTTCCCTGGCTCCATGTACAACAAACGAAGCTCAGGTCTGGACCTAGCCCGGCAAAGGATGCACCAGTCAGGTCAGCATCTTTGTCTAAGAGGTGGGAATAGCCCCAACATCAGCTGGGGCCCCAGTTCGATTTCTGGGAGCCTGGTTCAGGTGAGCTGTCCCCCTGAGAGATCTTCCTGGTATGCTGACTGAACTGGTGCCTGGCCTGAAGGACCTGCCACCTCGCAACCTCCCAGTCCTTGGCGTGGGCTCCCCCTCAATGCACACCTCCTCTTCCCAAATTCTGTAGTGTTTCCTTCGGATGTGCTCCTTAGCTGAAGTGTGGAGGGAGCTGTGCACTTCGACTTCTTACCACCTGTTTAAAATATAACCTTTTTTCATGACTAAAGGAAATTTAGAAGCTAAAGTACAAAAGAGAAAACAAAATTCACCCAGAGATAATCATTTTCAATATTTAGCAATATTCCCTCCAGAGCTTTTTAAAATCAAGACAAACCCAGATTCATACATTCTCTATTTATTTACAGAATCAGAGCCTTATACATGCCTTTTATTATCCTGACTTTCAAAATACAAAGAGAGTCTAAGAAACAGAGTCACATTACTCAAACAAATCGAAATGAGAGATAAAATCAAGATACTCAGGGTATGAACTTTTTTCTGGTCCAAAGATGATGCTCACCAATGGACTCTAGCTTCACTGCCCCTAGGAAAAGAAGGGTTTACCCTCCCATTTCAGAAGAAAAAAACTGAGGAGCAGAAAGAAAATGCCTGGTATGTTAGCTGTGACCATTAAGATTTGTACAACACACATCTCTACTTCCTAACCCATGCTCACTGTGATCTGCCAACGGGTAATCAGAACATGTCCCCACGTCAAAAACTGATGAGAATGTTCAAAACAAAACCATCAAAAGATCAAAAATCCGAGTGGGGTCTGATACTTTTCATGTATATTTATTTCCTTATTTTTTTCCCCAGCTTGATCAGGATGTCCTAAAAGCCAATATGTATGACTTTTGGAAGTAACTCAGAATCATAACAGTTAAAGTTTAACTCCGCATTAACATCACTTTGTGTCAGTGATACTTCAAAAGCATATCCCTCTGCTGATAGGGTGCTATTTTCGCCCAATAATAAAGAAGTTAATATGTGAATAATTACATTCTGGGAAAGAAAGCAGTACTAATAATAATCACTTCTTCAGTACATTCTGAATAAGAATTAAACTGCCAAAAATTACTACCTCAGAGATGAAACTAGTGTTGTTAATAATTATTGCCATTAAAAGAGAAAATTCCAGGGTGAATATCCCTATTTATTCCAAATTGTCTTTCTGAGTCACTAAGACTTGCTCATATGAATATAAGATATTATAAGAAGTAATTGAAGTTTCACATGTTGCCAGCATTTTATCATGAACAATCCTAGAAACGAAGATACCTGATACTTTGCTTTGAGGTAACTAATGCTTAGAAATAGCAAAGACCCATAGTTGTCAGTTATATTTTTACTGGCATTTTATTGCTTATGGAGGTTGTAAATGCCACTGTTGCCCTAATAAATTCTAATAAATCACACATTTATTAGAATTCCCCAACTGGCTTTATGGTCAACAGATGGCTCATGAGTTATTCATAGATGTAATATGACAAACTATAGCAAAACCTCTGACCTGGTTTTATTCAGGCCAGGAGTCCCATCCATGCAGACAGTAGGGAGTGCTTGTCCTAAGGAATGAGTGAGAAATTCCTTCAAAATCATCACCTTGAAGGTGCACATTTCATTCCTGCAAAGACAGCATAGTCCCCTTTGAATCTTCTTGAGATGACTTTTTGAGATGTTTCCACCTGGCTTGCTAATTGACGTATGATCTAAATCCTACTTCTAAATCAGCGGTCCGCAACCATTTCGGCACCAGGGACTGGTGCTTCTATGAGAATCTAACGCCTGATGACCTGAGGTGAAGCTGAGGTGGTGATGCCAGTACTGGGGATACAGATACAGGTGAGGTTTGCTAGCTCACCAGCCACTTACCTCCTGGTGTGTGGCCTGGGGCTTGGGGATCCCTGTTGTAAATGAAGCTTAGTGATATATACTATCTACATACACTGTTATCGATACTATTGTATCTGTAAACCTTCCTTTATAATCCTAAATACTATAGAGAAATTATAGATGTGGGCACATTTATTAGATCACAATGCTATTACCTGCCTAATGCTCACATTAAATTGTAGAAAGAGTGAAGTCAGGCAATGCACATTAGTCTCAATTTCTCTCCACTGATCCTGAATCTTTTGGCCATTTTCCTGGTTCTTTCATTTCAACTAGAGTAGTTTACTAATTTTCTTTTTTCTGTCACAAGGAACATATAGAAGAGATGGGAGTTTTGTCTTTTTCATTATCAGAGTTTAGGTTATTATATATATGTACATCTATATCTATACTTACGCATAAATATATGTGTAAGATGCCATAGTTACTCTAAAACAGTTTAAAATGCTTTTTGAAATCTTACATCTTTCCCTATTGGCTGGTGAACCTCATGCCTATGTTAGGAGTTAGTTGAGATAACAATGGTGTGGTGGCAATTACAATAATAACTAGAGCAGCTACTATATTAAAAGTAATTTACATAGACTATCTACCTTTAAACTAACCTCTCTGGATAACTGATTATACTATTTTAAAATGAGAAAACTGAGGCTCAGAGAAATTACACAGCTTGTTCAAGATCACATACCTGGGGCTGTTTATAACACGGATGGAGTTACAATCTCCTGTTTGCCCCTCTGATCTGCTCTCCAAAGTACTCACTGGGTGACTGACTTGCAGGGACCATATCAGTACCCCTCCATCCCAGACCTTATCTTCAGACTTCCAGTCACCTCTCCATTCACTAATGCCCCAGACTGGGGATGATTATGACTCTGGGGTCCTAGAACATCATCTGGGGTTTCCCTAGAGCCCATATCTAATTCTAACCCTAACTAGGCCATTTTGTTAACCTCTCCTCAAATTATCCTAATCTGAGTACACTGTTTCCTGCTAGGGTCCAAGCTGATACCTGTGCTATTCACTGTGAAATGCTGTGAGGACAGACAGTCTGTGCCTTTAAGAAGCTTTTTTCTCAGAGGCAGAGAAGTAGTAAAGAAATACGGAGTGATCATTCAATCTTTTCAAATGCCTGCTCTCTCTAACCCCATTTTCTGGCCATTGTTGGGGAACCACTCCTTCAACATCACAGGCATCCATGGTAAAATTCAGGTTGCCTTCCCCTGGCTTCTAAAGCTTCAGGGACAATCATTCAGCAACAGATGCACCCTGAGCAGCGGCCAAGAAAAGTGTTCTTGACTTATTAGACAGAGCCCTTTGGAAAGGCTAGTTCCAAGGAGCTTAGAGAGAAGATAGAACATCCCCGGGTGGACTTACCTTGAAATCCTGGAATTACGTAAGCAACTGCCTGCCTACCTTGGCTGCAGGACAGAGCAGCTCAGGGACAACCACCCACATCATCTCTCAGGCCCTTATCCCAGGCCAAGACAGAAAGGGATTGAACATTTACTTTCACGATATGCACTTCATTCCAATGCTAAAGAAACAACCGGTTTCAAGTGACAGCAAACGAATACAATTATGCATAAGCTGATATTAGTTTTGCTGAATTTGAATCGTTTTGCATTTAAACACTGTGACAGTCCATTTTATGTATCAATTTAACTAGGCAACAGTGTTTTAGACATTCGCCTAGGTGTTACTGTGAAGGTATTTTGTAGATGTGAGGAGCATCCATAATCAGTTGATTGGAAGGAAGGGAGATGATGTTAGATCATTTGGGTGGCCTTCATTCCATCAGCTGAAAGATCTTAAGAGCAGAAGGGAGGCTTCCATGAGGAAGAAGAAAATTCCACAGGTCATCAGCAGCTTCAGCTCACGTACGACAGTCCAAGCTGTCCTTCAGGATCGCCAGCCCTATGGAGTCTGGACTTGCCTTTCCAGCTCTCACAATCACGTAAGCCAGGTCTTTGCACTAAGTCTCTTAAAACGTATCCTCTAGTCATTCTGTTTCTCTGGCTGACCCTGACCGATACAAATATCTAATAGTAAGAACAAATAGTTGAGATTTTAAAGATATTCTTTATTGCCATAATGAAGTAAAAATAAAGCTGTACTGATTTGGGGTGGGGGAGGAAGGACAAAATAGGAAGTCATTGAGTCGCTCCAGGTGGGAAGGATGCAAAGTTGACGTTGAGAGAAGTCACATTTAGTTCTATAAAATGACTTTTTCCTCCGTTTAAATGAAATTTAGTTATGTGGCATCCAGAAACTCGTCTTCAGTAATGTTTTAAGAAGTCATCCAAATAAGTTTACCTGGAGGCTTCTGGGATCCACAGATATGTACATAAAGAAAGTCAAATCCAAGTGGGTCATAATACTAATTAATTCAATAAAACAAAATTTAATATGTAACAGGTCCACTTAGGGGATTTATGGAAATACATGAAAAAAATTATAAAGAATAATTTCTAACTTTGTACTTACACATAAAATACTTTACCAAATTATTTCCCTCTACCTCAGACTTAATTGCAAATATGAACTTTATTATAAATTTATTTAAAGTATTAAAATACTTATTAAAATGCTTACAGTATTTTAAAAGATATGATATCAAAGCATTGTGAGTTTATAAATCAACTTTTTATTATCACATTTAGTAAGTGCTCCTATCCTTTTTCCTCTCAAAACTAGAAAATGTCTATACCAAAATGACCCGAGATATTTATTCTTGCCATAATTCTGCAAGCAGTTATACTGATCAGATGACTACAAATCTTATAAATGAAAATTACAAGAAAAATTTTAAGCTTCTTTAACAATTGCCATCTCCCATAAAAAACTATGATGAAATTGTACTACAGTCTACGCTGTGTTCCAAAGCACTATATTATTCCAAGTTCTTCTCGGGAAAGATGGTTTCACAACAATTTCCTGGAAGTCCGGGAGCTCTCGTGGGCGATTTTTACCTCCAGCCTGAAGTTTACCCTGCAGTTTCATAAACAGCGCCACCGTCAGGCCTCAGAGTGACCTTGCCATTAGCTGAACAGCTAAACAAGACTTCGCTGCGGGCAAAAGTTTACCTGCATGCAGTTTCTGAAGAGGGGAACCCAAAACCTTGAACAGATGTTAAGAATTTATCTATAACACCTTCACAACTAATGGAAAAGGCTCTTAGAGAATAGAAAAGTTCTTTAGTCTCACTTTCAGGATAGAATAATGCAGTTGCGAGGAGCCCCACGCAGCAATCTCTTTACTGAATGGTCCACTGCATAATATCTTATTGTCCCTTCGTTTGGAATTCATGCCAGCAACTTTTTATCTGCTGTATTACCATGTACACCATTAAAAAACTCTCCGTACTGCTTAAAATATTTCTGGAAACAGTTTTTAAGGTTTTCTTCTCCTGAAGTGAAAGAAACAGAATTGAACTCAAGTTGCTCATAATGGTCATTAAGGGCTGCAACTTAATGAGGAGAAGCAAGCTAGAGAAGGATGAAAATATTTTGCCGTTTCGATCACACCAGGCGGCACTCCCGGGTGAAATGTCAGGCACGGACACAAGAAATGAATTTAAAAGCGCAGTGAAAGAAGAAATCTAAAACATACAGCATGTTGCTCAGCACCGCATACTGTCCCTGACAGAACATAGGAAATAGGAGGCAATGAAGTATTTGCATACTGAGTTTTAAAATAGAGAACGGCGTGTCATATGATCCTTGCAGACCTATTCTCAGGTTTATTCTCTATAAACCTAAAATAACTGATCTTTGAAGATAATAGATTTCTAGTACACAATATGAATATGCATATTATTGGTAAAATAAGCAGTGTTTACTGAACAACAGAGCCAGATCACATGGGAAAGAAAACATTGCTCTTAATACAGGTAAGTGATTTGTAGAAATTGAGATATATACATGTTCATATATATGTGTGTGTATATAGGTATATATACACATACATATATATTGTATGTGTGTGTATATATACGCATGCATGTGTGTATGTATGTATGTATGTATGTATGTTTACACACACACACACACACACACAATTTTGGACACTTGTAGAACATCGAGCCTCTTCTGGTATCTTTGATTCTAGGACTAAGGTTTATGTTTTTAATGTGATCGTGTTTTTATATTTAAACACCAACACACAAGAGAGTATTTACGTTAGCAGGATGCTATCTTTGCATTCGCACATGACTTTACAAACTCCGAACAAAACCACCTGTCTCATACCTGCATCGACAGCGTCTTGTACACTGCAACATATTCCATCAAAATACGCTAGATGAAAGAACAAATGAATGAATGCATATATGAATAAATAAGGTGAAAGACAGATGGATGGATGAATGGATAGAAAGAGACCAGATAGACTTAATTGAAAAATAAGTGAAAGTTAACCCCGCTTTTGACATCCTAAGACTTCTAACACTAGACTTGACCAACTGTTCCTAGCTCATGCCTCATACCCTCTGCCCATCTTCTACCAGGGAGAGGGGAGGGGGAATGAAAACCGACTTTGCTAGGCAGTTCACAAACGTCATCTCCTTTAGTCTGCACACGTGTTACAGGAGGTAAGCATTGCCCATTTTACAGATAAGAAGACTGACGTGCTAAAAAGTGACATGCCTCGGCCCTAGTCACTCAGGAAGTGCTGAAGTTGGATTCAAATCTAGGTCTCTTCTAACACAAAGTATGTGCTTTTTCTGTTTACATTTCTACAATATCTAGTTGACATGGAGCCCCTCATCTAGGTGATATGGAGCCCCTCTCTCATACATGAGTTTATCTAATTATTTGCACATGATTGTGTTAATTTGTCTTTGCTTTGTTTGTCTTATACATATGTGTTCTCACAAGACTGGGTTAGGATAACTTTATAAAAGAATAACACAGTTGTGAGGAGCCTCTGTTGAAAAAACCAATCATCTGTTATTCTACCACTCTAACACAGAAATCGTTTCCAAGTCAACTAATTGTTGGCTTCTATACCTAGCATCTTGGCCAGAAATGGGCTGGCAGAGACTCCTCCATGTTCCTATACAGTGATTCTTAAGTCACGGGCACAGTCAACAACTCAGGACTCTAAAACATTACGCCTTGATTCTGCAAAACTTAGGGATGCCTTTCGTCTCGCACTGCAATGTCCTGGGAGCGGGAAAGCTCTGGACCAGTGTCTTCTGCAGAGGTAATTTCACCAGAGCCCTTGAACCCCCTCCTTCTAGAGTACAACTGAGGACCTTCTCAGAGGGGATGTGTATCTCTGGACAAGCGAACTGCACCCTTTCACCCACAGAGAATTTTCACATTAAAATCGACTTTACAGATGCTCTATTCCCATCCCTTCACTGGACAAGTGAAAAATAGCTCTCAGAGAATAGATAGCTAATAATGTTTCTGGGTTCTTCTTCATCTCCAACTTGTTTTCCAGCAGACTGACAGGCAATTTTATTCCTTTTAATTGTTGGTCAGTTCCTTAAATAATGAAAATGCGAAGTTACAATATAACAACAAAAACTTCCAGAGTTTAGACTCGATAATTTCTTACATTTATGAGGGATCCTCATGTGTCAGGTGATGCCTAAATTTTTTACATGCATAATCCTACTTCACCCTCATAACAAGCCTGAGATAGGGAGCATTATTATAGCTGTCTTGCAGATGGGGAAACTGAGACTCTGAGAAATTAAGTTACTTGTTTAAGGTCATACAGCTAAAAAATGGTGGATTTGCAGTTTGAACCCAAATGAATTAGAGAGTTGGACATCAAGTGTCTACATTACCATGCTATACTATCTTGTTTATAACCAGTCTTGTGATGTCTTTTTATAAAGTCCATTTATCCTCTGTTTGTGAAACAGAATCAGAGAGGAATAATTTTAACCTTGCTGGTCCATCCATGTAACCAGCCACCTAAGACGCTGAAGCTGCGGGCCGATATGAAATGCTTGGCCTTTAATTCTTTTTACTTTCCCACTACCGGTCCTACTGCAATACATGTGGCTGACCGCTATGATGAGAAATAGGTATGTCGCAGCGGATTAGGAAAATGTGCCTTGCTGAAGGAGCTAATTCCAAAACTAGACATGATAGAACAGGATTAGAAGATGCAGATGGCCCTCTGCCATTGAAGGTTAGAACGGAAAGGTTAGTTCCAGATATGAGTCTGGAAACTTCCATTGAGGCCAGGAATGAGAGTGTTGTAGCTGCTCTTCTGCAAAGCCAATGTCAAACCCTTGGGCCTCGATCGTCCACGTTCAACACTTTCTCTTCCTGCCTGGATTCCCAGAACACTGGAGGACAATGGAATTGTAGTGATAATCTCCAATGATTCGCTCGAGAATAACATCAGTTGATCTCATCTTGTTTCTCTGCTCTTATTTCCCTTTGCTTAGTTCTTAAGGCTGAAGTGCGGTTATATCAGTAAGTCATTCCAAATCCTTTCTGAAGTATGACTGAGATTCACATGAATAAAGTAAATATCAGGGGAATTTCTGTGGGTCCCTGTGCTCTCTGGGTCTCCTACAACCATTCCTTTCCACCTAAAAGCACCAGGCTGATCTTTTCAGCATTAAATTCAAGAAAAACTGCCTGGAAAACAACATGTGTGGGAAACGTGGTCCTTGATTGCAACCCTGAACATAATGTTCTAAGATGTTTTTTAAAGTTAGGTTTCCTTCCAGAATTCAACTTGCACAGGTCTGCCAGATAAACATTTTGGATTCAAACAGTAGTTAGGGAAACGTTTGTATGCTTAGATTTGAATGAGAAGAGGAAACTGCTGTGGTCCAGAGATTGCAAAGTGCTGTTCCATTTTGCATGACATTAAAAGCACAGCAACAATCAACGTGCCACTTCTCACCATGAAGTTTCTGCCTGCACAGCATACCTCTCCTGAGGGGAAAGGCATCGATTTTCAAAAGGAAGATCCAATGTACAACTTGCTTCTTAAGAAATGCAACTGTCTAAAACCAGCACTGACTAATGTGGCTTATGTAAGCTCACATTTAAGGCAACGCCTGCCTCTGTCTTGATTCTCTCATTAGCAACCTGTTATGGCTAACCCACCACATGGCGTCTCAGAATACTAAATCCTTTTAAGTTGTAACTTTGCCAAAAGAAACATCCACAAGTGTATGTGGTGCCAATAGCATTACACTGATATATAAGCTAGTCAGGCTAGTTTAACTGTAGGTACAGTGCTGTCTTTATATAATGTTTTCCTCTGCAAAGCTGTACGGATTCTTACAATTCCGTTTGATAGATGAGAAAAGAAGAGAAAAATCAACCTGTTAATGACCTACAAATGCTACGATTAGGGAATTAAAGGAAAAAAAAAACAATCTTATAATTGTAAGCAAAAATAGTTTACCAAATGCCATCACCACAATGAAACAATTGCTTTAGTAACTGGGCTCACGCTTTTTACATGAAGGTCTCAAGAACAAATGCTCAATGAGAATTGATTCTTACTTTTCATGTGATGGCCATTTGGGAGGAAGATAGGGGAGGAGCCAGAAAGAACAAGGTGGGAGAGAAACGCTACAAACAGACTGAATCATGGTCATGAGGTGAGACTTGAGGCTTTCGCTTCTCACGTACTTCTAAGACTCAAACCCACTGACTCTCTGGTGTTCCAGCAATGGGGACTGGAATAGCAAGTCACTGTCACATCTACTGCTGGTCTGTTTTTCTCCCAGGGATAATGCCAAAAAACAAGAGAATCTGGGACCAGGAATGAGAGATGTGTGGGGGCACAGGAAGCTAACACCAATTCCTACTGGGTCCACTGTGCCCAATAGTCTTTTTTCCTACCATTTTTGTACCTGGTATCATGAGTTTTCAATTCAACCTGCCCACTTTGGTGGACTAGAGAAGACAAAGACGAACTGTTTTTCACCGCTCTTCATTCCTCTGGCTCACTCAGGAATTTGGTTCCAGAAAAAGAACTAAATATGTGGTAAGGAAGCACCAACCACGGATGCTAGATAGGACCACTGCCATTCCGAAAGAAAGCTATGTTATGCATGAGTCTACTTATTTCTGCTATCTGTGTGTGTATGCTTACTCATTTAATAAATTTCATTCCTCCACACAAATCTTCTTGCTTTTAGTGGTACTTTTGATTACCACAAACAAAATCGAGTCAGTTTACTTGATCTGATAACCCCGATACATATTTTATTGATAGTAACTAAAGAAAAGTTGATTTTCCATAGGCTGCCTAAGAATGGAAGCATTAATCAATACAATATAAACACTGCAGTGCAGGACATCTGAAATGGCAGCAAAAGGAGCTTGGCAAATTTTCTCTCCAAAAAACAATGATGCAACTCAAAAAAAAAAAATGTCAAAAACAACTGTTTCAGGACTCGGACCAAAGGGACATAGCAAATTGAGAATAAAACTATTGAACCTCAGGTAAGTACAGTGGGCGTCTGTGTGTTTAGCTTGGGGATGTTCCCATTGTCTCCCTCTCAAATACACTGCCCCACACACCTGCCAGTTGGTAGTTCTGCCTGGGTGAAGTAAGCCATGAAAAGCTGTGGTTTTTCTGCCAAAGAAGCCCAATTGATTTGGAGCAGAGCATGGCAAAACCTCATGTCCTCGGGCATTGTCAGAAAGAGCAATAATCCCAGAGGGAAAAGAAAGGGGGAACGACTAGGTCAAAATCCTATTTAGAACAAACGACAAACCAGCAGACAAGCTAGACATATACTGATGGATCTGGGGAATGTGATGGCCACAGTGGATTGTGTTCAGCTCCCATATATTCCTGGGGTCTAGAAGGCTGTACACCTGTGCGAGGCTGTACACGGGAGAGACTGGAGAGGTCTCTAACTAGTCCTATACTCCTGTCAATCAAGAATTCAATAACCAGCTAAACTATCACTTCAAAAATGAAGGCAAAATACAATCCCAGAAATAAAGATTGAGAGAATTCATTGCTACCAATCCTTCATAAACCATTTAGAAAACAGAGGAGAAAAGAACGCTTCCCAGCTCATTCTATGAGGCCAGTAATACCCTGATACCAAAACTACACAATGACATCATAATTAAAAAGAAAAAAACTACTTACCAAAGCTGCTTAAGAATATAGACATGAAGATCCTTAACAAGTATTACAAACCAAACCCAGGAGCACATAAAAAAAATTATATACCATGCCTAAGTGAGATTTATAATGTTTGAAAATCAACTAATGTAATATCTTATTATGTGGAAAAAGGACAAAAATGTATGATCATTTTAATAGAGGCAGAGAAAAGATTTCGCAAAATCCAACATTCCTTCATGATAAAAACTCTCAGTAAACTAGGAATGGAGAGGAATTTCCTCATAGCATTAGCCATAATAACCAGAGAATGGAAACAATTCAGGAGTGGAATAAAGTGAACTATATCCAATAATAGAATATTGTGTTGTAATAAAAGGAAATAATTATTTATTATGATACAACCTGGATTAACTCAAAAACAGTAACAGTATGTGAAATGAAAGAAGCCAGGTGCATAAGACTACATATTGTATAATTCTATATATATAAAATGTCCAGAAAAGGCAAATCTATAGACACAATACAGATTACTGGTTGCCTGGAGTTGGGGTGGGAAAAGAAAATGAAATCAAAGGGTCATGAGGGATCTTTTCGGGGTTATAAAAATACTCGAAACCGGATTGTAGTAATGATTGTACACATCTATAAATTTAGTAGAAATTATGGAATTGTACACTTAAGATGGGTTAACATACAGCATGAAAATTATACCACAAGAGAGCTGTTAAGAAGAATTTATTTGTAGCAATGAATTTTTTCAATCTTTATTTCTGGAACTGTATTTTGTCTTAATTTTTTGAAGGGATAGTTTTGCTAGGTATTGAATTTTTGGTTGACTGAAAAATGATTTTTTTTTTTTTAAAGATGATGAAAACCTCTCCTCAGACCATGAGAGAAGTATTTCAGTAGAGATGGAGACCTTTTGTTAGTGGTGATCTAGAGCAGGGTCAGCAAAGTATGACAGGTAGGCAAAATCAAGCCCACCACCTGTTTTTACATGATCAGTGGGTAAAGAATGGTTTTTACATGTTTTAATGGCTTAATTAAAAAACCCAAAAGAATATTTCATGACATGTGAAAATTGATGATATTTTAATTTTCATGTCCATAAAGTGTATTGTAACAATGACATGTTCATTCGTTTACAGATACCTATGGTGGCTTTTGTGCTACACAAGCACTTATGGCCTTCAAAGTCTAAAATATTTACTATCTGGCTCTTTAAAGAAAAAGTTTGCTGACCTTTGTTTTAAATTGGCGCTTCTCTATTCTGAATGCACATTAGATTCACTTAGGAACCTTAGCAAATATTCCCAATTGAATTTCACCAAACTCTCTTCCCTTTTCCCAATTAATTACATGACATCCTAGGACAATGTAGTTTTTTAAAAAAGCTCTCTAGGTGAGATCCTAGTGTTTTGCCAGGAGTGAGGATCACTGTTCTGGATCATCCATGGAGCTAAAACCAGGGAGTTGGGTTTTATGTTAATACACTGACATCGCATTGAGTTTTGAAAATTAGTAACCAGAACAGCTGTAGATCGGTAATCTAAATCGAAATAACTGGCAAATCAAATGGGCCTCTCTGTGACAAAACTACCTTGTTGTTCTGTCTCCCGAAGAGAAAGGACCATGTGGCCACTGTGCCTTGGTCAGTGTTTCCAAAATATATTAACTGAGTAGATTATAATAGCCAAACTCGCTATGCTAAAGCATTTCCAGAAGGAGGATTTCCGCTAAGGGCACTAAACCTGAAAACAAAGAGGTACGACTGGAAGTAACATAAAACGTCAAGATTTTGATGATTCCACTACTTTTACTTACTTTAGATCTATGTATCATGTAGCCCAACAACTATTGGGAAAAATAAGTAAAATCAGTAGATTGGTAGATTAAACACAGCCACCAGTTCTTTGCAGTTCCTCTCATCAAGAGCTGGTGTGCCTTAGCCTAACCCCAATCTTTGACATCAAGAGTCGCTGCAGCTTCTCCTCACGCTTTTCTTGATATCCTAAGACTATCACACTGCAAAGAAGCTCAAGATGAAAAACCAAATGCAAAGAGAGACCCAGTCATCTCAGCTGTCCCAGCTGAAATCAGATACCAAAAATTCAAAAGTCATTGCGATGCTGAAGTGAAAGCAACCTTGAAAGAAAGTGATCATGTTATTTTGGAATCTATAACAGTGAAGAAATGAAAACGTGGGCATAATCAAATGCTGAAAAGGACCTTTAAAAAGTATATTTTTCTAAAACATGTCAATGTGAGTGTTTTAGAAAAAAATATGTATTATCAAAAGTTCAAACCCATGATGGAACACAACTCAAAAGGAAATAGTATAAATGAAAATTGATAATACCACTGTGAGTGACCTTGACCAGGAGGTAAAGAAATCTTAAGGAATCAATGTGGCTATGTGGAAAATTCTCTAATTCATTCATTCATTCATTCATTCATTCATACATTCATTCACACAAGCAAACAAACGTGGAATATCAACCATGTGAAAGTGCTGTATTCTACTAAGGTTGTACTTTTAAAAGCACAAAGTCAAGATGGAAGAACTCATATTTTTGAAGAATATATACTAAAGATAAAAGAACATAGAAAATAAATGACAGATCTATCAGAATATTTACAAAAAAGAGCTCAAGATAAGCTAAGACATTAAAAATAAGTGGTGTCTGAAATTATGTTCTAGGGCAATAGAAATAAGAAACAAAAAGAGATATTACTTGGGGCAGATGGTATCATGCTAGCTAACAGATGCTAGCGGGAAACTCAACACTTCAACATCTTTTTTCTTCCATCTTCCTCACTGAAGAGACTATTTTCCAGTTAAAATAAGAAACTGGAACCCAAGACAAGAGATAAAATTAGTTAAAACATAAAAGCACACAGGTGGCCTTATATCGACTTCAAGTTGCCTGCCTGAGCCAAATCACATACCAGGGCTGAGGAAGAACTTGCAAATGTGATTACAAACCACTGTCAATAGTCTTTGAGGATAGGCACCAGAAGCTCTGAATCAGATCAATGGTACTCCACTTTTCAAAAGAGAGAAGGTAGATTCTGTTTAAATGTAAAGCTTGAAATCAATGCCTGATAAAATCCTAGAAAGACCGTTAATGAAACAGGTGGCTAATGAGCACTTGGAAAAAAGGTGATTCTGAGGAGTTAGGAATCACTAACTGAAGTGTGTGGCATTTTATATAGCAAAGGTTTTACACACGTAACACATCTGTTAGTGCTCACAACACTTCAGTGAGGTATATTATATTATCGCCAGGATACAGATGAAGAAATTGAAGTTCCTAAACACTGAGTTGTGTCTGAAGTCATGTAGTAAGTGGCTGACCTATAACTCAAATCAATTCACATCAAACTAACTTTATTTCTGATAGAACAAAGGATCGCCAGAGATACAGTATAAGTCAGTTTCAATAAGACATTTGACCAAGTTCCTTGAATTGTGTTTTTAGATAAGATAGAAACCGTGAGCTACATCATGGGATGGAAAACGAAACTCGTCTTCTTTTAGATGTCTCAAAGCATCTCAAATTCAACTTGTCTAAAGCAAATTCATGAACTTCTCCCTCAAACTTGGCTCTCTTTATTTCCTTATCTCAATGAAGATATCTTGTGCTTTCCAGAAACCTGACAGACACTCTCAAAATGCTTCCTCCGTGATCCCATATTCAACCCATTACCAAAGCCTATCAATTTTATTCTGAAGTAGCTCTCAGCACATGTAAGGTATTATTCCACTGCTATTGACAATCAAGCGTCAGTCTGGCTGTTACTCTTTTGAAGTGTCTCTCTTCTCTCCAGCCACTTCTAAGCACATGTTTGTCTTTCGTGTTCTGAAGCTTCACTAAATGAGTCCAGATGTAGATTTGTTTATCATGCCTGGAAATTGTGGGCCTCGTGAGCACCTTCATTGAAGTCTTTTATCGATTGTTAAAAATTCCCAGCCAACCTCCCTTCAAACATGGCCTCTATCCTATTCTTTCTCTCTTTTATCTTCTGGAACTCTGGTTGGTCCTCTTCGCTCTATCCTCTCTCTGACTCTTAGCCTCTTTTTCATATTTTCAGTTGTTTCTCTCTTCTGCATTCTAGATTTCTTTTTTAAATCATATTACAGTGTATTAATCCTTTCTTCGGCTATGTTTAATACATTGGTTAGGGTTTCAATTTAAATTATGTATTTCATCTTAATGAATTCTTTTTATTTGTCTTTAAACCTGTTCTTTATTCATACTTTCACACTGATTTCTTTCACACAGTAAGCATTACATTTTTTTACTCTATAGTTGTTAATTCTTGTGTCTATATTTTATAGACCTGATTCTGTTGCCCCCTGGCTTACAAGGCCTTGTTTCCTTAAGTGATAAGTGATTTTAAACTATTCACAGCTCGTACTAAAAACTTTCCCTAAATAATTTTTTTGAGTCCTAGAATGAAGGTAGGTTCCTTCCAGAAAGAATCTGCATTGGCTTCTCTGTCAGGCCCTTGGGAGAACCACCAGCCTGTGACCTCATTATATACTCACCTTTGAGAGTACAGATGCCACATAGGTAATGAAAACTTGGGCTGTAACTACCTTTCTAGCCATAAGGGTAGCTACCTTATGGCTAGAAATTCTCATGGGAAATCGGGGGAGGATCTTTTTTCACTTTTCCCTGAGTTCCGAGATTGTTGACAAATGATATTCTTTGCAATTCTATGATTGGTGGGGGAGGTTCTCGTATGTCCTTCTCTTGGGGGTCTAGGCTTTGCGTCTAAGCTTTGTTAGATGCCCTTTATTGAAAACACCCCTGGCTTTATCTCTTTCCCCTTAACCACAGGAATCACTGGCCGTTTGGGAGGCTGTCATGGGATGTATTTTTAGGTTATTTCAAGATTAATGATCTATTCAGATGATGTATCACATTTTTAGTTAATTTTATTCTGCCAAAATTTATATTTTTCTGGAAAAATATTTTAATATTTATTTGCATAGAATAATTTAGAGCAGTGATTCCCAATTCTGGCTTCACATTAGTGTCAGTTGGGCAAGTCTCAAAAATCCTGATGCCCAGGCCAGTGAAAACAGAATCTCTAGGAATATTTTATTAATACACACACACACACACACACACACACACACACACAATATATATACACATACACATATACATATATACATATAGACACACATATATATGTGTATGTATATATACATACATACATACATACATACATACATATATACACATGCATAGATATCGGAAAGTGATTATTTTGTGCAGCCAAGGCTGAGAATCACTGAAAGCAACATTATCCAAACTTGAAGTCCCAAGGATTTAAAAGAGTTTTTCTCTTGTTAATTTTGTCTCCTTTTCACCTGGGATTAAATTTCCTCCTCTCATTCCTGATGGTTTATAATTTTTCTTTTTCTTTCTTTGAATTGTCTTGATGAGCAGCATTTTTTTTTTTTTGGCATTTTATTCTTTTTTATATTTCAGGAAACGAGCTAGCTGGATTTTATTTTAATTTGCTAATTCTACTCTTTCCTTCCTGTCTTACAAATCATTAATTCTTGCTTTTATTTGTATTCATCTCATTCTTTTATTACCCCGAATTTACTTTTATTACCCTTTTCTTTTCCCAGCTTCTGAATCCCTAGTTTAGTTATTTCCTTGCTGGCTTGTTTAACGATGAGAAAGAACACTGCAGTGAAGGACTCTCCTTCTGCAGGCCGGGCTGCATGCCACAGAGCCCCGCCATGAACAACACTTTCCACACAGTGAGTGTGTAACTGCAGAGTTATTCGGGGGAGAACTCCTTTTGTTTATACTTTTGTGATTAAGTTTTAGTTCTTTTACTTTGTGATCCAAGGAAACAGGTCGTACAATTTCTACTTTCGGTAACGTAATGCGTTTCTTTTGTTAAATTTTGGACTAGTATAACTAAGTTCTTAAGTGTTTTATGGGATTTAGGGGGAAACGTCTGTCTAGCCTCTGTAGATTATGAAATGCCATTTATTTCCATTACACCTTATTTGTAAGGCATCAGACATCCAAGTTTGCTCTTAAGCCTGAGTACGTGCTCATGGGCCTTCCTGCCCTTGCCCTTGCCGTTCCAACGTTCTCCTATGAGGACCTGCGGGAGGACAAGATTAACTGTAACAGTAACTCTCCAGGGAGCCCTGAGATCGGGAGAAGCAGCAGTAAAACATGGGTTTCAAGATAGGCCTTTGTAGTTATGCCCCTTTCTCCCCTAGAGGCAGCAAGGCTTGGTTTCTGGGCTCACACACAGGTGAACTTGAGCAGGATGGACCACAGGCGATTGAGAGCTTCAGACTCGGAACCATCTCATGATTCCCACAAGAATCTTTTCTTGTGCTGAGTGGGCTATAGGTCTTCAGGTCTGTCCGCCAAGGCACACCTAGAGGATAAGTTGCCAACTGGAAAGCATCACTCAAACCAGAGTTATTAATCCTGTCCCAAACTATTACAACCGCCCCACTTACTCTATGTCTGCTTCACCTGTTGAACTGTTATGAGTGAGCTAATGTCACCTGCTGAGCGTCCGTCTATTCCTCTGAGCATTTAAATCGTCTTATTAAAAGTAGAATCTGAGGCTATCTTAACCATGTGATGGTCTTTATTTTTATGTATTTTGTAGGTTATTCCTTTTTAAATTAAAAGGCCTACTTTGTCCCATGTAATGCTTCCTTCCTTGAATTCTAATTTGTCTGGCATTAATAGCAATACTCCAACCTCTTCCTTGTTTAGAATTCCGTGTGTGTGTGTGTGTGTGTGTGTGTGTATCTGTATTAGTTTTCTATCACTGTGCCACAAATCACCACAAACTCAGTGGCAACACTATTTTACTTCTTGGCTGCTAACTTTATCACCTCACAGTTTCCATGAGTTAGGAGTCTGGGTGTTTTAGCCGGGGCCTCTGCTCAGGGTTTCAGAAGGCTGAAATCAAGATGTTGGTTAGCTGCACCCTCATCTAGGGTCTCAACTGACTAGAAGAAGATCGTCCCTCAAGCTCCCTCAGGTTGTTGGCAGAATTCATATCTTACCGTTACAGGTCTGTGTCTGTCAGCAGGGGACTTCTCTCCCTAGAGGCTGCTCTCAGGTCCTTGCCACGTGGCTCCTCCATCTCAGAGAGGGGAAGCCCCCTCATGTCAAAACCTTCTCACACTTTTTTAAAAAATTTATCTTTAATTCTTTAATATCATCACGTATTTGACCCCTTTTACTCCATCTACCTCCTCTAGGCCCCCCACCCTCTGGTAACCACTAATCTAGTGTCCATGTCCATGAGTCTCTATTTTTTCGTCCTGTTCGTTTGTTGCTTTTAGGTTTATATCCCACATACAAGTGATATCATGTGATTTCCAACTTTTTCTGTCTGACTTATTTCGCTTAGCATGATTATCTCGAGGTCCAACCATGTTGTCACAAATGGCAGTATTTCATCTCTTCTTATGGCTGAGTAATATTCCATTGTATATATGTACCACAGCTTCTTTATCCAGTCATCTATCGGAGGACACTTGGGTTGCTTCCATGTCCTGGCTGCCGTGAATAATAATGCTGCTATGAACATTGGTGTGCAAATATCTTTTTGGATATGAGTTTTCAAGTATTTGGGGAAGATACCTAGTAGAGAGATTTCTGGATCATATGGTAGATCAATTCTTAGTTTTTGAGAATCCCATACTGTTTTTCACAGTAGCTGTATCAATTTGCAGTCCCACCAACAGGGTATTAGAGTTCCTTTTTCTCCTTATCCTCTCCGACACTTTTTATTACTTGTCCTGTTGATAACAGCTATTCTAACAGGTATGCTCACATTTCTAATCTCTCTGACTTTCCCTTCTATCAGCCAGAGAAAACTCTCCGCTTTTAAAGAACTCATAGGCCAAGTCGGGCCCATCTAGATAAATGCCTTTTCTTACAATCGACTGTGCCGTATCACACAGCAGAATCATGGGAGGATCATCCAAGTTCTGTACCCCGGTGTGGGGGGCCGGATGCAATGAAGCCTTGAGGGATATCGCAAAATTCTGCCTACCACAATGTTCATTTCTTTATTTTCACTTCTTTTATGTTACTTTATTTAGGTGGATCTCTAGTAATAACATTGACTTTTTTATTATTATTAAATTTGAGGGTCTGTTTCTTAATAACTGAGTTTAACAAATTCACATTGACTGAGATAATAAATTTGATCTTCTTGTGCCATTTTATTTGGTGCTTTCTTGCTGCTCCTTTGCCCCTCCTACCATCCCCGACATCTTTTCCGCGAGGGATCAAAGCTTCCTTTGATCTTTTTTCTCTTTCTCTGGTCATCCAGAAGTAATATGTAGCCTCTCAAATTTTTAGAGCAATTGCCTGCATATTTTTTTAAACCTTTCAATCCTATTTTCTCTATCGCCATAAAGAATAAAACAGCATCTAAAGATATGCCTACATAATTATCCCTCTTCTTATCCTCCACCAAGGAAAAGGATCGTAGCCTTTATATTAAGATTATTAATGCTTTTTCTAGTTTCTTCTCTCTTAAGAATTATTTCAATGGCATATAAAGTCGTATGATCGTAAGAACAATTATTGAGCACTAATTCAAATTTTAAAGGTTTCATTATTCGCCATTTATGTTATATTTCATTTTCCCTTATGCCGAGGTCTCTCCTTTGATTAACTTTTTAATTGACTGAAGAATTTTAGTAATTCTGAGTTCTTGAATATCTGAGAAGTCACTTCTTTTGAGGGCTAAAAGGTGGGCGCCCTATTTCTGGCTTGTTGATAAAACTCGTATTATCTTGACAGGCCTTGGGAATGAGATTAAACGCGTGGGCATAATTGCGATTTCTCGGGCCAAAGATATATTCTTAAAGTAATCAAATAAAACAATAAAACAGCAAAGCATCCCTGACAAGCTGCCGACCTTATGCGCATCCTTTAATTTCTCTAAGTTGTCCTTCCTCATGGGTAAAACGGGGCTCAACCAAACCACCTCGGAGACTCTCCCAGATGTACTGGTCAAGACTTTATAAAACTAACAAAAATAATCATATTTTATCAACACTCTACCCCAAAAAAGCATAAGTATTAAGTTCCAGCAAAATATCAATAAAGTCTACTTAGGTGTTTAAAGGTTCAGGGTCATCTAAAATTGAATCTTTCTCTCTTCCTGCTTAAAAAGAAAACCAGACACTCACAAACAATACTACTTACAAATGTATATTATAATCATACTATTTTAAAGTCTAGGGAAAAGGAAATAAACTTTTGTTGAACTCTCCGTATTTATACAACATCACACGCATTTGAGACACATCAAACACGAATATTTTTTAGGCTCCATTTACAAATGTTTCAACTAGATTTCATAGTGACATGGTTCAAAATTTGGAAAGTATAGAAAAGTTTACAATGTAGGTCTTCCCCTTAATTCTAGCCTTTAGCTACTCAATTCCCCTCCCCACAGCCATACAAAGTTGTACGTTTCCTTCCAGAGATATGTAATACATATAAAGAATCTCTCTCCTGCCTTTCTCTGTCTGCCTCTGTCTGGTTCTCTCTCTCTCTCTCTCTCTGTATTTTTAAATTTTCGTCCTTTTTAAATAAAATTGTATCATTCCATTGTCCTGAACCTTCTTGTTTACTTGATGCATCTTGGAGATCTATGTATATTAGGATTATGTTTCCTCATTCTTTTTCATAACAATATAGCATTCCCGGTCCAGATAGACCATACTTTATTTTCCCAGTAACTTATTGGTGTATATTTTAAATAATGCTACAATTATAACTTCAAACATGTCATTTGAAGTGAGTCAAGTATATTTGTAGGGTAGTACTTAAGAGATGATGAAACCACTAGGTTATGGGCTACACACATTTATAATTTTGATAGGATCAGCCACCCAGTAGTGCATGAGCGTACTGTAGTATTATTTTTAATAACTCCAAAACGCACTACATGGTATTTGCATATTCCTGTACCCAATACACTTTTCGTTTGGTTTTGTGAGGCTGTTTGGAACGGAAGTGTAAATAGTCAAATGGGCCCTGGTTTATGCCCTAATGATCCTGGTTCCTCTCTCTTTTCCCTAACACACATGAATATGACAAAACATACACTATTGCTGTAAAGCTGTGCAAATTTAGGACATACTGAAATGGCCAGGGTCTAGAGTCCATTAAATTTGAGTGTCTCTACAAAGCACATCTAAATGCTAAACTCCAACATAACAGCAACAGAGAGCTGGTGAACTGGGTCCTATGAATCAATGTCTAATGAGAATTGATTAAACAGGCTCTGAGGGACCTTATCTTATTGCTAATAAAAGAAATCCCATCTGGCACTTTCCCACACTGCCTAGATATTAAATAAGGCTTATGATGATTAAACACCAGACAAGTTAATTAAGAGGTAATTCCAGAGGAATGTACCAATAGGATGGTGTTCTTCTACCGGGTAACTTAAGGAAAGAAGGGCAGTTCTCAAACTATAAGGACAGGGCAGAGGCCTCACAACATGCAAGGTCGTGCTGTGCCAGGCCCACCCTGGGTCGGGTCAGCTCTCATCCGCTGAGAGCTTCCTCCCAACACAGAAGGGTTCTCACTTCTATTTCAAGCCCAAGGACCAGTTCTAAAAATAGGACCTCCTCCTGGCAAAAAGGACATGAAACAATGGTGAGATGTTTGTCAGTCATTTACTTTTCCTCATTGGATGGCACCACCAAAAACCTTAGTAATATGAAACTGAAGGGTAGGGTTTATGAAATTGCAGAACAAACAAGAATGGTGTCATAAATTATGGTTGGCCATCAAAGCAATTTACTCCACAAAGTTTAATGAGCTATATATAGTTCGTCCAAATCAGAAAGAGAAAATTTCTAGAGCATTAAGACCATTTCATATCCCTAAATACGGTCACAGTTAGGGGTGCCCTAGATGAGTCTATAGCACACAGAAGTCAAGGTCATCAGAACTAAAAGTTTGCTCATAGGAGCACTTCATCATCGTCACAACTGGAAAGCTGTTCCAGAGCACACAAGTATCTCACCTTTAATTTTTTAACACAACATTTATCTTTGTGGATTAAATTAATATGTCTCAAGCACAAGACAAATTTGCAAATTCCTATTTCTATAAAATCTACAAATTGGAAAAGTCAGGCCTAAATGATCGATTCTTATTCCTAGGAGATTGGTAAATTTTTTCAGCAGGATTGTTCATATAATAAATTTTTTGTTCTGGCAAAGTCTCAAGAGCTTATTGTTTCTAGTTAGCGGTGGTCCTTTTTGCCTTCCTCGTCTGATACACGAGATCAAAAACAACTCCAACGACATGACTCTCTTTTGTTATTCTGACCTGCACTTAACACACACTTCCTATTCTGAATGCACTGAGAGGTACTAAGTCCACAGGGCTGCTAACATTGTTACATTTTACCTGGAACTCAGCTCTATTTGCTTAATCAACGATAAACAGAGCCCTTGCCAAACACCACTTTGCCATAAAGAACTCCGCACAGGCAGGGCGTGTTCACTTGGATGCCGCCAGCGGGTTTCAGAAGGAGCAAACATTAATTGTTTCCCCAGCGAGCAAACACCGGGTGGGTAACTTGGTGCCCGCCTCCGGAAACCAACTTGGTGGTGTGCTTCTGTAGCCTGGAAAAGTTTTATTTCACACATCATTCTACTTTTTGGAATGAATTTGAAGGATAAAAGACTGGAGAAGACGACAAAAATATCATGATATATGAGGATGTTCACTGCAGCATTCTTTACATTATAAACATCATAAACAACCCAAATATCCAATAACCAAGGGATGGTTACATAGATTAAATGTATTCATGTGGTATCATGTGATATGATTTATTCTATGACATGCCGTTACAATACAACATAATATAGCCATATCTAATGGCATAGGATACTGCTGAATATAATATTAAGTGGGGGAAAACTATATAGAATGCCAATTTGATTTTTAAAAAATCTGTGTACTACATATACACATACGCACACTTTTTAAAAAGAACATTTCTCCCATAATAGCACTTCTCACACTTAACTGCCAAAGCACTTACCTGTTTTGCTTTCTACTCACTCCACTGCCTCTTGGACACCACTCTACACACACACACACACACACACACACACACACACACACACACACGACCCTCCTCCAGACAGTAAGTTCTGTGGCGGCAGGGTCCTGTCTGTACTGCTCACAAACTTTCCCCTACAGTACAGCGGTGCATACCATGCAGCCCAAAAAATACTATTGAAGGCAGTAACTTGGTAACAAAGGCTGAATGTCTAGAAGGCAACTTACCACTGTTTTTACAGTGGTTATTTCTAATGTATGTAATTACAGATAATTTTTATTCTCTTTAAACATCTAGGTCCTTTTCGTAGTTTTCCATATTGTCACATGTTTATAATCAGAAAGCATTTCTTTAAAGACATTAGTTGTAATAAATGAAATGATACCTATTTGCTTTCGAATGCATTTTTATTCCATTGTTCAGTTTGATTAATCTATGTATACACAATGAGTGATATCGCGCCATCTATCCAAATAGAGTGGAATGTTTGCAGGCTAAGAAGAAATCACGTGCCGCTAAAAAAATGATCAAATTTCTATCTGTCAAGACAAGTAAAAACATGGGGTCTAAGAATCCATAAATCTGGTAGAATGAAAGCACACCATCGAAAAGTCAAGAATACGTTCTCGTTGTTAGCCAAAGATCTAGCACAACATTCAGAATTCCGTTACTATGTTACCTACTCAAAAACAGAGTCGTGCTTAGAACAATACAATTCAATAATCCTTTGGAAGATAAAGGACAGCAAGATGTCTCTACGCCACGGCCTTTCCCTCTCGGCATCCTTACCCACCTCATAAAGGGGATTTGCCAGTTTCAAAGGACCTATGACTTTTTCAATTTAAGTACTAGCATATGGTCATCATAAAAAATACTGCAAATACAATAGAGTATAAAGGAAAACTATCCATGATACCATCACCAAAAAATAACCTATGACATTATTCTGTGTATTTGTGTGAAGATTTATGTATATATGATCCAATTGTGTTAAAATATACACACATACGAAGTGCGTACTTTAACATATATATTTCATTGGCTATTATCTTTCTAATAGTATGCATATTTTATTTCGCAGTTCATTAGCACTCCTACCTGTCTTACAAAGAGGGGCACTAATAAGAATGAAGACAAATAGACTGATAAATAACATACGCATATATATGTGTGCATAGTCAGTTTGAGTATATATGTATATATATGTATACACTAATACATACCCATTAATACGTATATATTACACTGAGATTATAGTTTCCTTAATTCTACTTCCAAATTAATATAGACTTAATCCCTCATTAGATCATGGGCTATGAAATGTCATTTATTTCATAATATTATCCTGCCATTAATCATTACATTATGCTTCTATGATTTTTAAATACAATAGATTCTGCAGCTTCAAAATGACTACAATTCTGTTATCTTTCCCAAATAGGCAGCAAAAACATGAAAGAAAAAAATATCTTTTTAGAAATTATAAATCTGAAATTTTTTCTTTACAAAATATAAGCAATTTGCAAAAATTCTGCAAAATAGAAAACAGAACTATAAACACATGCACTATCCTGTCAACCTAAGGTAATCACTATTAGTCTTTTGCTTTTTCTTTCTAATTTATGCACACACGTTCAGGTGCCTGGGTGTGTTTTATCAGACATAATACCAGTGATCATAACATTTTACATCCTGCTTTATTTTTTTAACTACTCCTTAACCATATTCCCATGTAGCTACGTAGTCTCCGTGAGCATCTGCAAAAGAACTGGACCACATGAGAATGTGGCCCGCTCTGGCTGCTTTCGGGCTGGACAGCGGGAGAGGGCGGGCTGCTCTTCTTTCTCCATACTGATGGAACTGGCCTTTTCCCTCTGAGGTTGGCCAGAAGAGATAAAGAGATGAACCCAAAGTGAGCCGATTTTGTGGCTCATCAGGAAATTCATTAATGGGACTTCGAATTTGAAATCCGAAGCCAAAGTGAGATTTGGGGGCGACCTGCAGCTTCCCCAGGTCCAGAAATCATATTTTAAAAGTGGCTCGACAATTAAAGGGCTGACATTTGAGATTTTGTTAAAATATTTGACATGGGGTCCCCTAGAGGCTGACGGAGCTACCGGCATAGTGGTTGGCCAGGGCTGACCAACGTGGATCATCACTCAGGAAATAAAGCATCTCCGAGGAGGAACGGAGATAATACAGTGGGAAAGGGATGAACTCTGGTGCCAGGGTGCAGGGTTTCAAACTCCAGCTTTGCCACTTATAAGCTACAGAATGTCAGGCACTCTCTGTGCCTCAGCGTTCTCCTCCGTTATGTTAGCATCTACTGATCACCAGAATAGCTAATGTTAAGACAGTAGGATGAACCAATACACTGAATACTATAGAGCGATGAGAATAAACAACCTAGAGCTACATATGACGTGTGGATGTCTCTCATAAACAATACTGAACAAAAGAAGCCAAAGTCAAAAGAGGATACACTGATTCTATTTTTTCGAAAATAGGTAAAAGTGATCATGTCACTAGAGGCCCAGATTGGCTTTGTTCTTGAGGAGTAGTGATGAGAAGGAAGCATGGAGTGCCTTCTGGAAGCTGGCTGTGTTCTACTTCTTGACCTGGATGCTGGTTACACAGGTGTGTTCATTTCTAAGGCTGGTGCCAAGCTTCCCCGTTTCTCTCGGTCTCGGAGACTGCAGCGAGATACAGCCGGTTAGCAGCTGCTTCTCTAGACCCTCATCCTTAATTCTCTCTACTTCTTCTCATTTGAATCCTACTCTCTCCCTTTACAATTCGACCTATGATTTAATTCACTACAGTTCTAAATTATCCCTCTTCCTCTCCCCAAAGCTCACGTCTATCATACAAATAAAAGGAAGTTAATTCTCTCCTGGTTATAATTCAGGGAAATGGAAAAGCTCTCTTAGAGCTACCAAACAAAATACACCATTGTTATGAAACTTAAAGTCAGCCGTCATCATCATTTAGCAGTTAGCCTATCATGAGTTCTTTTCCTTTTTCTTATTAAATTACCTCTTTCAGGCCTCCAGTCATTTTGGAGCTCTTACTTGAGTCTCTTTCATTGGCTTCCTTTTCATTTGGGTTCATGCATGAAGGCCAGGCCCTGAGAAAGGCCACATTGATGCTATTGGACAAACTCCAATTCCTCTGATTGGCGACAGGCCTGGAAATATAGAGAGCACCAGGGGGCCCACATAACAAGAGACTGGCTTGACCTGGGAATAAAGAGCAAGACTGTGTCTGAGCCCCAATGCGGAGGCTTCACCCCAGTCTGAGATGCTGTTCAGGGATCCCTGGCACAGAAAAGACACTCTGGGAATGTTCACACCTTTTTCCTTCTTAAAAGTGGGGAGGCAAAGGACATGGGCAAAATGCACTGGATCTCTGATTCAGAAACCTTGGTGAAGATAAAACGTCAAAGACCCTGACTTATAAGAAAAGAAGATTGTTTGTCAATAAGAACACTATACCGGTCATAAGGAACACACTAGCTGTCGCCCCGTCAAACAAGCATCTTGCCAAGTACAGGCAGCTCTGTCTTGGGAAGATGAACACACCGTTGTCAGAATGTTGTTATTAGGGAAGCAGCCAGATTCATGCACCTGATTTTAAATATTGTGCTGCAGGAAGAATCCTCACTGTGGGTGCACTAGAACACAACCGTGGTCAATCATGCCGAGCAGTGATCTGATAACTGAAGGGCAGGAAGAAAGGATGCGTCTGGTCTGCAGTGACCTTTCCAAATTGTCTGTTGATCCCTTAAGCTAAACTGTCCATTCTTAATGGTGAAGGCCAGGAAAAGAGCAGCACGGTTTGGCAGAGGGAACTGCAAAGCTGTAGTTTCTCCGTTACATTTTACTCTCTGGCCGTGTGCAAGGCACATGCAAAATGCTAACGCCTCAGACAGCTCATCTCTAACATGGGGATAAAAACATCTTGTCTGTGGGAAGGCAAGGGAAGGGCCGCCCACGATCTCTTGAAAGCCCTCCCAGCTCTAAAATCTAAGATTCAACGTCTGGCAGCACCAAATAACTTAACCGGGGCTGGAGAATGGTGGTCACACGTTAAGGTATGGAGAGGCCGGCAGATCTGGGCTCAGCCACTGTGAAGCTGGGTGACTCTGGGTCCGTGACTTCACTTCGCTGAACCTCTATTCCCTCAGCTGTAAACGCAGGATGATAATGCCTATCTCACATAATGAATGTGAGGACTAAATTAGACCAAGTCCATAAAGCACTGAGCTAACCCAGACCCCAAAGGGAGGTGGGTTTCAGATTTAAGAACCTAGAGAATGACAACCCGGACAGTTGCCTGAAATAACTGAGCACTTACTTCACTTCAGAGCTACATACACAGACATGTGCACATGCATATATTTATATGTCATTTACATTTACATACATGTAGGTTTAAAAATTAAATGTAAATCACAGTGCTCAAGAAGGTACTTAGAGCCCTAAGAGGACTCTGTCAGGTTAGAAGAACCTAGAACCATAAACTCCCTGTCCTAAGCACCATTTCCGGAGGGGTGGGGAGTCCTCGCCTGTTCCCATGTAAGCATATTTCCGCATGCTGCAGTTACAGCTTGGTTCTTCCTCTCCTTCTGGTGCTTCCCATCTCCTCGAGTTTCAGTGCAAAACACCTGCCTGAGCACTCATCAGGCCAGTGTGAGCATCCCAAGAGGCCCCGTTGTTCCAGATGGGCAGCCCCCTCTACCACATCCCTCAGGTTACAAGCACACATCTAAACCAGCCAGCTGGCCCTCAGTGGCCCTTCCTCATTCCTGTCTCCATCCAGCTCCATGAGCCCCCATCACTTCTCCACGCAGGCTACACCGGATGTCCTGTGGCTCTGGCTCCTCCTGAAGGGACCGTACCCAAAGCTAGTGTTTCCCAACTCCCCAGAGAGAATATCCTTGGGATCCAGAATGAGAAATTGGAATTCTGGAAATTCTTGGGAAGTCTAGAAATCATAAGTTTCTTTAAAAACTTCTAATCTCCTTCATCCTCTTGACTTATACTCACGCATATCTAAAAAAATATCTTTAACAAAAAAGAAATATTCAATTGAGTAGTATTTACAAAGAACAGAGCCTACACCGAATATTCAAACACTAAAAAACAAGGGTGAATGTAGAGATGTTGTATATTCTGTCCTTGTTTAAACTCTGATCTACATATTATTACATTTAACACCATTCATACAAATGTCAATTTAAGTTTATATGCAAATTATGAATAGCATAATATTTGGATCTCTTAGCAAAGTTAACAGCACTACACAGACATAATGTGTTGAAACTGCCAAGTTAAAGACTTACTTTGTTTTCAAACTTTATTATATCTTGAAACATCACTCATAAGATCTGTATAAAGTACAGCATGCCCATAAACTTATTAATCTTATTTGAGTTGCAAATATGACTTAGGTTAGCAGCAGCTGGGGCCACAGACACACTTATGGAAGTAGCTAAAACCCAGAATGACTGATTCTCCGTTAGGACTGCTCCTCTCCTATTTGCTCTGTTCTGTTCCTGGAAGTGTTGACCTTCACCTTCAAATCCAAGTGTCGGTATTTCCTGTTCTTGCTTTTGCTTGACATCATTGGAGCCCTTCAAACCAATAACTTCCTCTCTGTTGACTGTCAAGCATAATTTCTCACAGGAAAACTGTAATACTGTTTCCTATTTTGGGGATGCTTCTGCCGAGTTTTCCGGTGACTTGATATTTGGGAAAGCATGCAAATTCTCCTGGGAAGGAATTCCCATGTGGAGACGAGGCTCCCAATGGGACGCCTGATCTTCAGGTCTCCTACAAAACGATGTCTCTGACTTCCTGACTCACTTCTCCTCCCTGAAGCTATAGAAAGTTTCCCGCCCTCCTCAGAATTCCTGGGTTGTATATTGACAATTAGCTCAGTTCGTAACAATACTTTATTCTTCAATCTCCCTCTTTCCCTGAGCACCAACTGTCTGTGACTTACAGGACCCCTTCTTGCTTTGTGCCCCAGCATCTCCAAGTTCTTGAAAACTGACAGTCACCCCAATTGCCCACACCCCTGTCTGACATTTTCCAGTCCCTCAAAACCTACTCCCAGTTAATACCTGAGCAGAGAGTTATAATCAAGACAAGTAAGCTGTCACTGACACACAGTCAGAAGAATGAAATAAAAAATCTCCAGGTCACAGGAGAAAAAGGGATCAGCCCTGGAAGCATGAGCTGGGGTAGGAGGGCTGCTTTCTTTTCTTTTTTTTTTAAGGTCATCTTCTTTTTATTCATTTAATAGTTTTATTATCCACATTTTGGATAAAACACCAGATAATAAAATTCTGATAACAACCATTGCCCTGAACATTCTCCACTGTGTTTAAATGTTCCGACTCAGACCCTGTCTCTGGACAACCATAAACTTAGTCTCTTCTCCAGAAGTTTCTGCCTCATGGTCTCCATCACTTGCTTCTTGACTTTCTCAAATGATTTTCGTTGCTATTATCACTTTAGCTTTGGAGGGAGGTAGTTTCTATCTGCTTCTGTCCACTTCTTTGGTGGAACTGCCTTCAAATTATATCTATCTACAGTCGACGAGATGGAGCCCTCAAATACAACCGAGCAATTAGTTATTCCATCCTTTCCTGTCTCCCTCGACGCCTGACTTTATGCCTTTCTGTATACTGATAACATCCCATCTATGAGGAGAACTCTGATTTCTAGCATGATTAAGAATAACTCAGGCACTGCTGCTCTCCATCAGCTTCTGCTCCAGCTGGACTCCAGAGTTAGATTCTCGGCATCCTAAAGCATCTCATCAGATCCTGCAGTGCACACTCTAAGACATGCAGAAGAAGCAAGGTGACTCTTCTCTGTTCCGTCTGGACCAGGCCTCCCCTGAGCTGTTTGCTGCTGCCCGTGCTGTGGTGATCCTGCCTGCTTAGCACACAGATGCGGGCTCTCCTCTGGCTCCCATGGTCCTTTGCCACCTGGACATGGTGCTTGCTCATCCTGCTTCTTGAAATCTGCATCTCAAATATGACTCTACATCCTCCCTCCAGAAAAAGGCCCTGAGGAGAAACATGTAGTCTATCACTTCTGCTTCTTCCACCTTCCTTGGCTCCAGGCTTGCAGAGTTCATGTGTCTCTTAGAAGACTCCACACACCACGCTATAGTTAGAGGTCCACATGCCTGCATCCCTGGGAGACCACAGCCTGTATTTTTAGCATAGTAAAAAATCTGGTGCATGGCCAAAGCAACACGTGATGCTGGCTGAACTGCATCCTAAAATACCCGAAGAACAAAGGTACTAAGAACAAAGGTACTGTTGCATCCCAGTGTTGGTCAGAGTGCGGAAGGATAGTATAATCCAGTGAGTCTCAAACTTTTCTGGAGGCCATGTTCAGACACACATTGCTGAGTGCTACCCCCGAGAGTTTCTGATTCAATAGATCTGAAGCATGAGAATTTGCATTTCTAACAAGTTCCTAGATGGTTCTATTGCTGTTCTCTAGGGTTCAATAAAACTTTACTTACAAAAACAAGCGGTCCAGAACTGGCCTGCGGGTCCGCAGTCTGCCAACTTCTACACTAAAAGGTTCTTAATGCTGAGCTATAAATTCTGCAATGATGGGATATTAGACAAGAAATCAGAATGCTACAGGACTTTGCGCATATTGCCGCTTCTAGATTCATCGAGTCTGTCAGAGCATCATTTATTCTGAAGCAGTCCTAGAAATGCCGTGTAGTCTGTCCTCGTTTAAACTCTGGTCTCCGCATTATCAGAATTAACAACATCCATGCAAACGTAATTTTAAATTTTATATGCAAATTATGATTATTTTAATATATCCAATTCAGAGGCATGTGTCAGCGCTCTAAGGAAAACATAAGCACATCCCCGGGAAGTGAGGCCTGAGGGCCTGGCCCCTGACGCTAGGCACGGCCAGTGTCTGAGACACAGACCCCAGGGGTGGAGAGCAGCGTCAGCGCTGAGAGGATACAGGAGAGCAGAGAAGACTGAATAAGCTCTGAGGATCTTTGGCCGTGGCGCTCTCTGACCTCTTCCAGCCCAGCACAGACTAGGTCTGCAGACACTGAGGGGGAGAGAGACGGCTCATTCTGAGGGTGCAGGGCTGATGGATCAGGGTGACCGATTTCCGTTTGGAGGCATTTTCCACATGCCTGTTCTTCTCCAGGGTCCCTTTTCGTGTTGGTTTTTCGTGGTGCTGATTTTTTCTATGTCCTTGCTGATTGTTATGTCGAGCTGTTCTATTAATTGTTGAGAGATGCTGCTGAAGTCTCCATCTCTAATCGTGGGTGTGTCTGTGTCTGATCTCAGTTCTATCGGTTTCTGTTCCACACGTTTTCAAGCTCTGATGTTTGGTACGTACAGATTTAGGATTGCCGTGTCTTCTTGATCGATCAACCCTTTTATCGTTACGTAATCCTTCTCTGTCTCTGATGATTCCCTTTGCTTTAGAATCTAGCTTATCTGATATAAATATTGCAACTCCTGTTTTTTTTTAAATTAAGCGTTGCATGCTATGGCTTTTTCCATACTTTCACTTTCAATCTGCTTACATCACTATATTTGAGGTGAGATTCTTTTAGACAGCATACCGTTGGGACATGTCTTTTTGTCCATTTTGCTGTTTTGTATTTTTAATTGGTGTATTAGGCTATTTACATTTAAAGTAATCATCGATACATTAGGACTCGAATCTGTTATTTTATTTTTTTCTGTTTATTCTCTCTTTCATTTTTCTATTTTCTTTGTCCTGCCTTCAGTGGGTGTCTTGAACATTTTTTTTTTTTTTGTAGAATTTCATTTTGATTGACCTAATGTTTTATAATATATATCTTTATATAGCTTTTTCATTAGTTAGCAGGTATGACATTTTAGAGTTAGAAAACTTATTAATCTCTATTAATATAGTCATTTTACCAGTTCAAGTGAAATTTAGTAACCTATCTCCCTTTCGGTCCCTTTATTCTACCCTATTTACCCTATTTAAGACAATTATATAATTGTCTTAAATATTTCCTCTACATACATTTAGAGTCACATCAGACAGTGTCACAATTTTTGCTTCAGCTGACAAACAATTTAGAAAACATATTTAGAAGTGGTTAAAGAAAACCTATTATATTTACTCACTTTTTTCCTTGTCAAAATTTCTTCCTTTCCAATGTTCAAAGATTTCTTCTTTTATCATTTCATTTCTCTCTCGAGAATGTTCATTAGTCAATATTTTGCAAATATCTGCTGCTAACAAATTCTTAGTTTTCCTTCACCTGGGAATGTCTTGATTTCTCCCTAATTACTGGAGGATATTTTTACTAAGCTTTGGATTCTGGGTTGATAGTTCTTTCCTTTTAGCACCTGAAAAATAATGTGCTATTATTTCTTTCTGGCCTACATATCTTCTGTTAAGAAATCTGTTATGATTCTAATTGTTTTTCCCCTACAGGTAAAATGTTATTCTCTTCTGTTTTCAATTATTTTCTTTTCTTTAGTTTCAGAAGTTTAGTAATGATGTGTCTTGGTGTGAATTTGTTTAGGTTTATCCTGTTTGAGAGTCACTCAGATTCTAGAATCTGTAGTTTTTGTTTGTTTGTCTGTATGTTTGTTTGTTTTTGCCAAATTTGGAGAGTTTTCAGCTATTATTTCTTTAAGTACTTTTTCAGCCCTTTTTCTCCCAGGACATTGATAACATAATTGTTAGACCTTATATTTTAGTCTCACGGGTCCCTACGGCTCTGTTTACTTTTTCGTTCCAGTCTACTTTCTCTTCATTGTTCACATTTGGTAGTTTCTATTTTTTATCTTCCAGCTCATTGATTTGTTCTTCTGTTCTTCCATTCTGATGTTGAACTTCGGTTGCTATATTTTTCAGCTCTAAAATTTCCATTTGGTTTTTCTCTGTATCTCCTTTCTTTGCTGAACCCATCTACTTCTTTGTTAAGGCTTTTTGTTGTTGTTTCTAGTGAGTTCAAAATTGCACACTGAAGCACTTTTATCATGGCTACTTTAAAATATCGCCTGATAACTCTATCATCTCTGTCATGTCAGTGTAGGCCTCTGTTGGTTGTCTTTTTTTCCCTTTGAGATGTTCTTGTTTCTTGGTATGCGAGCGAACTTTTTACTGAAATTTATTCATTTCGGTACTATGTTCTAAAACTCTAGATTTTGTTTAAACCTGTTTTAGCTGGCTTCCTCTGATACCAAGTAGCAATGCTTCTCTCAGAAAGAGAGAGAAGACTCCAGGTTCCCCAGGTGTCTTTTGCTGACACTTGAGGAGGCTCCTTATTTTTGCTGGATGCAAACTGCAGTTCCCCAGATGGTCTCCCTGGACTCCACGGTGGGAATGGCCTCTTTACCTCTGGGCAATGGTGGAACTCTCAACCCTTCACCAGTCCTCCTCCGACCCTGGCAGGGAGGGGAATGGCACCTTACTTCCGCAAGGTTCATGTCAAAGTCTGGCCCCATTTATACCACAAGAGAGATGGTGGGCTTCTTACTGGCCAGATCCCTACTTGGCCCTTCCTGGGTAAGAGTGAGAGCCACAGGTATTTTTTTTTGCAGGGTTTGGATGGAATATAACACTTACTATGTAAAAGTTTCCTGTCTTTTTCAGCTGCTTCCTTCCTGGTCCTCTGGCTTTGTTTGTTTGTTTGTTTTTGGTGTGCTGGGGGCAGGTAGGGCATTTATTTGTCTGTGACCATCGGCGTTTCCAGGTTGCCAGCTTCTTCACTTCCAAGCCTCAGATACATGAGGCAAAAAGAAAAGCCAGGGCGCTCATCACTATATCATTTCTCGGTTCCCAAGGTGCTTAACCAGTCTGCCTTCTTCTGCCCACCCGTCAGTCTTTTTATGTTTGTCTTAGATATAGCATCCGGGCTTTTCAGTTGTTCTTAGAGGAAGAAACAGGGAGAAGTACCTCTGTGCCATCTTCCTGGAAGCAGAAGTCAGCCAACTGTTGACATTTTTACAATGTACCTAGAGTTGGGCTATAATATCCCACAAGAATATGTGTGAATTTCATAACAAAGGATGCAAAATTTGTCTCTCAATTCTTAAAACTCACCCTCCCCCAAAAAGTTTATTTTAAATACTGATTATTTGCATTTAAGAAATACAGTGAATTTAAATAGTCCCTTGAGAGTGGGTAGGGGTGAGAGACTGCACCTCTTCTGACGTTTAACTCAATACTAACTGCGCTGGAAAACGAAAACTGAACAAGAGACACGCTGTCGTGACAGAGGAACAGGCCAGGGCACACCAGGTGTGTTGCTTCACGTAACACGCTCAACTCCTGTGGACTTAGAGTCTTTGTTTATAAATGAGAAGGTTATACCGAAATTCAGGACTGAGTTTTAAGTTCCACCGTAGCTCTAAAACTCCATCATTCATTCTGGCATATTCTCTACTTCAGATAGTTTTGATAATATCAGCTCTAGGGACGGCCTTCCCATAGTTAAAGGGGGAGGCGTGAAGATCAAGTCGAGTTTTTGTGACCAGAGGCATCCTTGGCCATGCTCGGTAATGGCAACTGCCGGCCCGAATCACCTCTGTGGCAGGTGATCTCTGGAGCCCATTAGCAATACTGAGGCCTTTAATGGCATACTGGAGCAGAGTGCACACAGAGTGAAGGGACCAGAGGATGGGGACGGGCCCATGTGACTCATGGAGAAGCAGTCCAGGAGGGAGGCTGCCGTGTGCAGGGCTTAGGAAGCCACCGTCGAGGCAGAAAGGCTTCTCCAGGAGGGAAAGGACACTCTCGGTGGCCGCATCTAAGGCCAGCTGGTCCTGCCCGTGGTGCCTGCGTGTGTTCGGAGCTCCCGCTTCATATCTTAAAACTTCCCTTTCATATTTACGCTGTCAAAGCACAAAGTGCGACTTTCTTGGAAATTCACTCTTCATTTGCCAACTGACCCATTTCCCACTTTATATAGAAACACGTTTTGTTTCTACAATCAGAAAGAAAAGTTGCCGCTGAAAAGTTCCTTTAGGAGGTATGCAAGGAAAAAGAAAAATGCATAGAACAACCTCTGTAAATGAAAGGCATCCGAGTCTCCTAGTCTAAGAAAGAAAAAAAAAATAAACACATCCTGGCCTCTAAGAGTCTCCTCTGGCCACAGCAGGTCAGGACACACGTGAATATACGAAACGAAGAAAGACATCAAAGGTATAAATAATTAAGCATCGGCTGGAAATGAAACACTGGTGTTTCTTTTCGCCTGTAGAGAATCATCTAATAACAACAACAAAAAAGGAACGTACCTTGCTGAAGGAAAAGCCAAACCATAAAGCTAGTTGAATTTATTACACAGACATGAACATTTAAAGGTATCTCTGATTGTTTAATTCATGGACCCAAGAAACCAGCCAGGAGTAAGCTGCTAACAGGTCTCGCCCTGAGTTCTTATGAGTCCTCACTGGGATCCAGAGGCTGTCCACAGGGTTTTCCATGGATTAACTTGTTTAACCCTCATGACCCTCCAGTTAGGTGCCCCCGTCAGCCTCGTTGTACAGTGGGGAGAGCAGAGGCACAAAAAGATTTAAGAAGATGCTCAAGGTCATACATCAGGTGAGGATTCTTTGGCTACAAACGAGCATCAATAAACCCCTTAGTTCTTATGTTTTCAGCAAGACACATAGTACAACTGAGTGTCTGGCATTAAATACCACGCCCATGCCTTTGCCCTGAAGTTCATGTACAATGAATAAATACTACAAGAAGAAAGATCAAAAATACAGTCAAACAACGAATTTTACAGTTGGTCTGTCTGTCTCTCTTTCCCCAAAGCATGACAGATGGTACAGACCACTGAGTACCCACTACCTTAGGACCACACAAAGCTATTCATATTCTGATAGCAATAGAAGCTTCTAGGATCTGGTTCTGGACTCACTCAGTTGGATAAACCTTGTGATAGGGAAGCTGACCCAGGAGGCAAAGAAAGAGAAGGCAGGAAGGGAAGAGGAGTGGCAGAAGGACAGGGCAAGGCCACGTGGCAAAAGTCCAGGGCTCGGGGAAATGTAGGGCCCTGGCACCTGCTGCATCCTCCCAGGGCTCAGAGATCCAGCTCCGGGACGCAGACGAGCCACAGCCGTCGGGCAGTCCGACCTGGGACCTTGCCCGCACCTTGGTTCAGGGCAGGGCAGGGATCTGGCACGAGTGCTCAGGAATGCTTCAGCACTGCTGAGTAGGGCAACGGGGTAGGAGGGTCCTGTAGCTAGGATTGAGAAAGCAACACAAAACCACGTCCCTCCAACCAGAGGCCAGGAACAGGCTTGGGAAGCGAGGAAGCCCAGGTTCCAGGCACCCTCGTGGCACGGAATGTGTCGCAGCCTGAGACATCTTTGACCAGATGGCAAACAGGCACTGGTGGCTGTGAGGCGTTCAGCCTGGACGTTGTAAAAGGCCAGCTAAGCATTATAAGGTGGGAGATGGCTAGGGGTCACTGGCTAGACATGCAGGAGGAGCTAGGTGCTCTGGCTCTGGCCTGAAGCACAGTGATAAGAATCAGCTAGGGAAGGGAGCTTGAGTCCTGGGACCACACCACGCAATAGTTAATGCAGAATGGGAGCCTGGAGAGTTAGGCCAGCAGGGGGCAGGTGAATGCAGAGGGCTGGGATGCGGGGTACACTCGGGGCCCAGTTGAAGCAAGAAATCTCCCATCGGGGAGAAGGAACTCATAGCAAGTCACCCCACGAGTTATAGAGGCTGTTGGCGAATTTCCTTATGAAGGTATCAGCTGAGACACTGGACCACGAGAGGGTCTTGCTGGCTCCTGGCCACCAAGGCGGGGGCCTGATTCCAGGAGTTGTCATTCCAACAGCACAGCACAGGGCAAGGAGGAAAGCGAAACTCTGATTTCTACCCTGTCCCTCCGTGCTCACCACCCTGTGCTTCAGAGCATTTCTGGCTCAATGATCGTGAGCATGCCTGAATTATTGTGGTTGAAAGCTGCTTTTATAACGGCTGTAAAAAAAAAAAAAACAAAAAAAACCTTCCTCTTTATTCTCTTTTAAGTCTTGAGTTCTATGCACACCTTATGCCAAAGAAATGCTTTCTGTAGCCAGAGGTCTGAGAAATGAAGGTCAGGCCAAGAATTAGTGCAACAAAAGCTTTATCAGAGCCCAGCAGAACTGAACCTCTGACATTTGCAATGGAAAAGCAAATAAGATCAGGAACTTAGAACCACAAAAGCAACCTAGCAGGAAATCGTTATGAAAGAATATGGGGTTATGGAGAGAATGTATCCAGAATCCAGAATCTGCAAATTAGTAACTATACATCTTGGAAGGGCTACAAATTTAAAAGTGAAGGATAGCATTTGTATAATTTCCTCTTTTCTACATCATAAGCATATCTGCAACATCAAACTCTCTCTGCCATTCCTAAAGGCAGACCCCCCAAGTGATAACTTACTATTTCATGGTGCCAGAGATATTACACAAACTATGAATATGAGGTTGTTTTAAAGTCGCATGTTATTTCAAAGGCCATGGCATCCTTGATCAACCACCAACTTCAAAGATACATCGAAGGGTTGATTCTGTCCTGATGCACAAATTCTCCACGGTGAATATGGCACGAACTCAGTGTGCTCTCCTTTTAAACTGCACATTAAAGCCAATACAGGGCATTATTCTGGGACCACCTCCACATGACAGAAATTACAAGACTTGACAGCAAAGCCCAATATACGATTAGGGGGCTAAGATTTTAGCTGGATCCTCAGATACCTAAAAACCTCATATAGAAAAGGACTAACCACCAACACAATTGAAGAAGAAAGCTTACTTTTGAAACCTATAAATTCCAGACTGCTTAACCTAGCATTTCAAAACTGCGCAGTCCAATACAAATATAATGCGAGCCATGCGTATAAAGTTTTTGAGCAGTCACATTTTTTTTAAAAGTAAGAAATAGGTGAAATTAATTCTAATCATATATTTTATTTAAAATGTAATCTTACGTGTTTCCAATATAAAAATAATTATTGTGATCATTTATATTCTTTTTCATACCAGAGCTTTGACATTCAGACCACGTTTCAGTTTGGACAAGCCATGTTCAAAGTGCTGCTCAGTGATACACATGTGGCTTCTGCGATGTCTCAACTATCCACTCCCCACATCCTGACCTAAACCCTACTACTTTCCCCATCCCTGCATGTTCCCCCCCAGCTTTAGCAAGCACAGGCACCAGATTTTCTAGAATGGCCCTAATTTCACCCACTCCGTCGCATGGCGTCAGTACCGGGGACAGTGTGCCGTCCTGGTTACTGGCCCCAGCTATGGGCTGACACCGCATACCTCTCACTCTGTGCAACCAGAGCCAAGTTACTCACATCTTTTTAGAGCCTAAGTTTCCCCATTTTGGAAACAGATAAGAAAAGTGTTCTTCCCGGGGTCGCTGGGAATGCGAGGAGGCGATACTCCTGGAGCACCGCATTCCACGCAACACGATCAGCAGCGTGGAAGCGAGACCTGTGGGCAAAGCAGGGTCCTGATCTGTGGCTGAGAAAACACGCCCTCTTTGCCATCCTTATTCCTTTGCTCAGGATGCTCCCTGCTACCCAGAACTTTGTATCGACCCACTTAAAAAATCCTGTCCGTCTTCAAGGATCAGATCGCACGTACCCCTCCTTCGGGAAGCCCTTCCCTTTTCCTTCCTCCCACTTCGGAGGCGGAAGTATTCCCCCGGGTTTGCCTGAGTGTTTTCATTTCTCACTCTCTGTAGCATCCTAATCATTCATACCGGACTTAGCTCACCTTCTGGGCTCTTCCTCTAGGGGTAAAGGCTCTTATTAAATTTCTCTCCCCTGTCTTTTCACCCCCCTTCATATTTGCCCAGGAGGCTCCCGACCTTCAATATATGATTTCAAAGCAAATGAATGAATATCCAACAGCTTTGATTTAATATATTCAACCTTTCCATTATTAATAAATAATGCCAGCAGTAAGTAAAAAGGAGGTTTTTTAAAAATCTCGTGAGGTCCCCTCTAGCTTTGAGATTGATACTCTGCACCCTACACTCCTCCACATTTCAGAGGACCCCACATCCGCCCTCTACAAGTGTCCCGGTTCTCTCCTGGCGTCTCCCAGTCCTGACTCCTACTAGGCCGTCCCCATCTCAAGGCGACTCTCAGAAGGAGCTGTGTCAGACCGTCCAGTCACCACAGAAGACGCTGCTCAGGGCTCTGTTCTTCCCGGCTCCTGCCAGGAGACTGGCTGGCTAACCTGATCCGCCAGTGCCAAGGAAGGAATGCTGGCCTTGCGGCATCCCCTGCTGAGACGGCAGACGCACTAGGGGGGCAGGTTAATGTCACAGCGTTACTGCGCCCCCCTCGAGAGCCACAAGGGACAGATGCACGCTGTGCAGACACAGTTATTTCTTAAGCCGTAAGGCGTGTTTATTCCAACTGAGTCAAAGACAAGGCGATCCGATTTCCAGCTTCCAAGAAGGCTATAACCAGGGGTATTTGCTACCTCATTGGATCGATTTAACTGTCCAAACAAAGAACACTCGGAACAAAGGCTTTTTACTTTTTGAAAAAGAAACTTCTTCAAAAAATTAAGTTCTTATGAAACAATTTTAATTTGTTTAAAAGGAAATGAATTGAGAATGAAGAAAGGTCACCAAGTCATTTATTAAGAAAGCACTGTGTTCTTTCCACTTTTTTTTTTTTTTAAATGGTGATTAATTCTCAAAGGAGTTTCCATATAATAGACTAGAAACACAAATTATTTCTAGTCTGAAAGCGGCTTTACTCCCCTGCAGTGGTTCTTCCATACCCCCTTGGCAGGTCTTATTTTTTTTTCCTTACATTTTTTCCTTTAGATTTGATTCTTAGGAAACGGAAGATTGCCCCCCAACCCCAGGTGGTGAAGAGCGTGCAGGCCATGTCAGCAAGTGAGTAACTGAAACCATTAAGGCAACAGGTATAGGTCTCCAGATACTTCTAGCTCCCTTCCTTAATAGGCGAAAGGAGTGTTTCCGCCCCTGCAGTTGAGGACTTAGCAGCTAAGACCTGCAGGAAAAGACCAGGCAGGAAGTGCTCTGCCATTCTCCCTCTTCCCCCTCTCCCCCTCCCTTCCTTCCCCTGGCCTTGGCCCAGAGCCAGGGCCCAGCAGTCCTTGGCAGGCATGAGTACACTGTCAGTCCAGCACACCCTGACAATTAATGGCCGGTCGCAGTTACAGGAAACAATTTCATCAAATCTAATCCCCACTCCCCCACCTACCGAGTCCATTAGAACATCAGAAAAATCACTGGGAGTTATCCAGATGCTAACTAGCTTTTTGAAAGCGCACATTAAATGAGAAATTTTAAAGGCTTCGGCTATCTCATAAGTGTCTCCAAGACTCAATTGGAACACCAGAGTACCATGCAATTAACAGTCATTTTAAAAAACACTTTGTAAACGTGCCTGACAATACAAAATCATAGAGTATAAACTGTGATTCTAGTATAGGTCTGGAGATCTTTCCACAGATGTCTTAGGGATCAGGCTCCCTCCACCCAGTGACACCTGTCTCAACACAGGCCTCCAAGGTCCCCACAGCAGGACTTTCATCTGGATTCCTGAAAGAGCCCTCTAACCTGTTTCTCCGCTGCCTCTCTTGTCTTTCTGTAATTACTTCCCCAAAGAGCAGCCAGAGTGTTCCTATAAAACTGATGTCAGATCTTGTCACTCCTATACTCAAAAATTCTCAACTTAAATTTTCTAGTAGCCATGCTACCAAAAAAAAAAAAAAATTAATAGGAAAACATTAATTTTAATGTTCTTCCTTAACCTAGTGTATCCAAAATATTGGCATTTTAAAATGTCATCAATATAAAAATCATTGAGATAGTTTACAATTCTTGTGCTAAATTTCTGAAATCCGATGTGTATGTTACACTTACAGTGAGTGCATCTCGATTCGGACTCACTGCACTACGAGCACATTTCTCATCTGACAGGGAGACGCCCGCACTGAGGCCGGCAAGCCTTTCTACAAAGGGAAGTGCATGCTTCCCAGGAACCTCCGTGTGTGTTTACATGACATAAAGACTTCAGAACTCAGGGCTAGCAGCAAGGAACATTCTCGGGAAACCTGTTTCACCTGTCTGCACGTGGTTCGCTGTACCCAGGAAGGCAATCAAAGCGTCTCACCTTAATCGTTCTTCCTCTTTCTTTCGAAGGTTGAAGTCTCGCTGAACCACCTGGAGAACATGCTCTGTTTCGTCATCGGTCAGACCGGAGAGGTCCAGCTTTCTCCCCATGATTTAACACCAAGCACAGACGATGAAATGAGACCTGACAAGTCAAGGAGAGGACCATACATTGAAGGCACGATAAAGACTATTTATGGATAAAAATCAATGAATTTTGTTATGAAACAAAAGTAAACACGGTGTTCATGTAAGGTACTATCTTGCTCTGTTCTCATCCTTGGCGAACATTTACAGACAACTTCAGCAAGGCTGCGAAGAAAAGGAAAAAATGAAAATCTGCCAGTTTCATTCACTGTAACACTTTGAGTTAGAAATAAAGAAATACGTAATTCTTGTTAACGAAATGAAACACACAAAGACCTCATGTCGATTTCCATGGAACACCAAAAGGCAATATTCGAAAATTCTAAACATCTATGGTTCGAAGTTTAAAATTCTAAGTTTTAAATTCTACTTTATGTAATTATAAAATAAATTATAGCACTTTTAAAAAGTCCTATATTCACTATACCCCTTGAATTTTTCATCACGTGACTCTAAAATATAAACTAGAAATCAATAAACTCTTCTGAGAAGGAAAAAAATTTAGTAAAATAATCTTATTTAGCCATTTTCTCAGCAATAGAAAAGATAATATTTTGAAATAAGAACACCTCCCAGAAGTGCATGACTGAAAATTATAAGAAGCAATATTTCTAAAAATAAATTTTCATGAATGGCTGCATCCAGGAATGAAATCAAATAAATAGTTCTAAAAAACTGCCCAGAACTGAAGGCCATCATAAACATAAATGCAAACACCTTCAGCAAAAGATTAGTGGATCCAATCCAGCAAGATTTCAAAGGGATTATTACATCCCCCAACCAATGGGTTTTATCTAACTGATGCAAATTTGGTTCAGCATTCAAAGACCAATCAGTATAATTCAGCACATTAACAGAATAAAAGGGAAAAACAATATGATTATTTCAATAGATGCAGAAAAATCATTTGACAAAATTCAATACCCATTCATGATAGAAACCCTCTGCAATCTAAAACTAGAAAACTTCCTCAATCATGTAAAGGACATTTTCAAAAAAATGGACACAATAAAAACCTACAATTAACATTGTACTCAATGATGAATGACTGAATGTTTCCCCCTAAGATCAGGAAAAGAGCGAAAATGTCCACTCTCACTACCTCTACTCGACACTGAATGTCTTTACTATAAAGCTGTCAATCAAGACAGAGTGGAACTGGCAAATAGGCAGGTAGGTGCGCCGGTTTCCACGGCTGCTATAACAGAGTCCCACAGCCTAGGCGGCTTGAACAACAGAAGTTTATTTTCTCACAATTCTGAAGGCTAGAGGTCTGAAGTCAAGATGTTAGCAAAACTGTTTCCTTTTTAAAAAATTTTTTATTTTATTAGTTTCGAGTATACAGTACACTGGTTTGATGTTTATATATTTCATATAATGATCCCCCTAATTGCTCTTTCTCTCCTCTGGCTCTCTGCCTAGCCATTATATTACTGCTAACTGCATTCCTTTCCTATGCCAGGCTCCCCATCCCCATGACCATCTATCAACTACTAATTTGTACTTCTTTAACCCTTCACCCCATTCTCTCAGCCCCCCAACCCTCTTCCTCTCTGGCCGTCACCAGATTGTCCTCTATATTTGTGAGTCTGTTTTTGATTCGTTTGTTCTTTTTGTTCCTTAGACTCCACATATAAGTAAAATCATATGGTATTTGCCTTTCTCTGTATGACTTATTTCATTCAGCATAACAACCTCTAAGGTCCATCCAAGTCATTGCAAATTGTAGGATTTCATTTTTTTAATGACTGAGTAATATCTCGCTGTATATTTAAACCATAACTTCTTTATCCAATCATCTGTTGATGGGCATTTAGGTTGCTTCCACATCTTGGCTGTTGTAAACTGTGCTGCAGTGAACACAGGGGTGCATAGATCTTTATGAATTATTGTTTTGGTTTTCTTTGGATAAATACCCAGAAGTGCAATTGCTGAGTCAAAAGGTATATCCATTTTCAATATTTTGAGAAACCTCCAGACTGTTTTCCATAGCGGCTGTACCAATGTGCAATCCCACAAACAGCGTATGAGAGACCCCTCACCTTTGCTCATCGATGGTCATCTTCTCCCTGGGTCTTCATACAGTCTTCTCTCTGTCTATATCCTACTTTCGAATAAACTCCCTTTACTTTAACTGCCTCTTTAAATAACCTATCTCCAAATAAAGCCACAATCTGAGGTACTAGAATGAGAACTTCAACATATGGATTTTGGGGTGACACAATACTCCACGTTTTGGCCCCTCAAAATTCACATCCTTTTCACATGCAAAATACATCAGCCCATCCCAACAATCACAAAAGTCTTGATCTATTCCAGCATCAACTCTAAGCCCAAAATCTCACCGAAATATCATGTAAATTAGGTCTAGGTGAGCCTTGAGCTATAATTCATTCTGAGGAAAATTCATTAACAGCTGTGAACCTATAAAACCAGACAAGAAGTTATCAGCTTCCAAAATATAACGGGTGCGGCAATCATTGGACAGATATTTCTGTTGGAAGAAATTGCAAAGAAGAAAGAAGTCTTGGGTCTCAAGCAAGTCCGAAGGCAGAGCAAATTCTGTCGATTTTAAGGCTCAAGAATAATCCTCTTCGGTTCCATGGTCTGTCCTCTGTGCGCACTAGGGTGGCCCTGCCTTCTGAGCCCACGAGGGTGGCCGCCCCACCCACCTTGGCCCTGGGTACAACCACCACAGCTTGGCCTGCCTTAACAGGGGAGGTGGCCCTACCCTCTGTAACTGAGGAGAAAGCCCCACCCCCAGGCCCTGGTGGCAATGGCAGCCCTTTATGCCTCTAAATTGCCTTCAGGATCATTCTTCCCTGTTCTGAAAAAATAACACACGTTTGTAGCCTGATCCCTCTATTGGCCCACTCTGTAGAATCTCAGAAGTCCGGGAGCCTGCCTTCATTTCATCTTGTCTCTGTTTAGTTGAAGCTGGCAGTGTTTCTGCTTATACATTTTCTCAAAAACTTTGTTGGCTTCCTAGGCAGTTCACAGGGGGCCATGCCATCAAACAAAGAGAGGGTCCTCTACAGTTCTTCCCTGGATAACCCAATCTCTATTGCTGGTTTCTGCTGAAATTGTTGTTGGTGGGATCCCTGAGTCACACTCTTTCTCTAGCAGGTAGTTGTCCAGCCACAACCCCAATGTTCCCTCCAGACAGGCTTTCTCATCTTTGCAACATGAACAGACTGAGAATTTTCCAAAGCTGCACGCTGTGGTCCCTTTTCACAATTCCTTCTTCAGTTTTTCTCTCTGCTCTCACATTTTACTACAAGTGGCAAGGAGGAACCAGCCCATGCCTTCAACACTTTGCTGAGAAATCTCCTCAGCTAAATATCCAATGTCATCACTCAAAAGCTCTATATTCCGGAAACACTAGAACACAATTCAGCCAAGTTCTCTGCCACTTTGTAATAACATGTTCCTCACTTCTGTCTGAGGTTTCATCAGACGCACAGTTTTAACATTTACTTTTCTATCAACATTCCGTGCATGATGATATGTTTCCTCTAAGACAATAGGCCCTTTCTCTACATCTCTCCTCTTTTCTTCCTGAACCCACAGCAAAATCACTTTATCAACCATATTTCTACCAATAGTTCCTTCAGTGGTATCTAGGCTTTTTTTAGCATGCACCTCAAAGCTCATCCAGACTCTACCCGTAACCCAGTTCCAAAGCCACGTCCACATGTTTTTACAAAAGAAACAAAAATGGCAAAGCCCATATGAAAATATGCTTAATTTCATTGGTAGTTACAGAATTGCAAATTAAAACCACAGCGCACACCCACCAAAATAAAGTCTTTACCGAGCGTTGATAGGGGGTAAGACAGTGGCAACTTTCACATAGTAGGAATAAATTGGTACAATCGCTTTGCAGCACAATTCAATGCCATTTTCAAAGCTGAAGATGCATGGACCCTATGAACTAGTATTTTTGCCATACCTAAATGTATTCCTCAGATACAATCCTGCAAATACACACCAATTAGATTGAAACATGAAATGGCTAAGTTTATACTATTTTGACCTGTAAAAATGCCTGTTTACATCGTTCGATCTAATATGAGAACATTAATAGCGATCACATTCAAAATAGCAAAAAGAAAAGTTAAAATAAATAAAACTTGGAAATGACCCCAAACATCCGTAAACAAGAGGAAGGGTAAACAAATAGTGTATATTCATTTCATACAATCGAATACTCTAATGCAGTGAAAAAGAACATACTGTAAGTATATTCATCATCATCATGGATAAATCTTGAAAACATAATGTTGAGACAGAGAAGCATGTCACATGCACACACGTACAGCATGCATACAGTATGATTCCTTTTACATAAAGTTCAAAGACACGGAAAACCAAAGAATATATATATATTTTTAGAAATGAATATGGCTAAACTATAAAGAGAAAAATAGGACTCTGATGGGGAGAAAGGATTTAATTGGGAATAATTACAGAGGGGCTTTAAAGCTATCAGTAATAGTCTGTCTCTTGGGGAAGAGAGTGTTTCTGCTGCTTCTGCTGCTTAATAATAACATTATTATTAAAAAGTTCAAATTACACACACTTTTGTCTCTAAGTTATCTTTCAGAAGCACATAAGGTAAAATAAACCTAACACTAAACAAAAAATATCTAATTTCATCATAATTAAAGCAAATATTTGGCATCATGCATCATAATGAATACATGATAATTAAAGCAAATATATAAAACATTTTTCAAGGAATACACTGAGAATAATGATAAAAAAATAATGATTTTGAACAACCATTATTGATTGAACACCTATGACCTTCCAGATGCTTTAGCTTTTCATATATATATATACACATAACATTTGATATTCTTAACTCCCTCAAACTCCTACAGGCAATCACTATGATCGCCACTACTTACATATGAGAAAACACAGGCTCATACTTACAGGTTCTGACTAAGACAAATCACGAATGACAGCTAGGACCTGGCCGTGTCTCAGTCCGGCTCAGAGTCCACACCTTTCCTCCATGCACACGCCTTCCTGTGAGATGCACAGGGCAACTCCAGACCTCGGATTTTTGAACCTGAGTCCAGAGTTCCCTGCCCACTCTTTCTGGCATGTGACAGCTAAGAACAGGAGATCCCATTAATTGGTTGCTATTCAGATGAAGGTGATCTGCCCTTCTAGTCTCCGAATAATGGCCATAATCTTGTGTTAAGTAATTTAAAACCTCATGATGCATGATGCAAACTAATCTCAAGATTTAACCAACAAATTACAACAGGAATTCCAATGATTAATTTTTTTTCATGCCAGTAATGCTATACTTGTCAAAAGTAAATCTTTGGTCCACTTTGGGGGTAAAGACAGTTGAGGCGGGGGGCAGAGTAAGAACCTAATGTACCTGCTGGCTCACGGAGGTAAAATTAAGGTTACTTAATTACTAAATTAAAAGTAAGATTCCACCTGTAAGCTGCAAAGAAAGGTAAGGGGGAAAGTTTCATAAATTGCCATCGTTTAGTCTCCTGAGGATTAGAAAGAAACAGAGGGCACAGTGAAAACGCAGGCTGACTTCGTCCTTTAAAACACTCCATTAAAGGCGATAATGGCACTCCGGAGTTTCCCGGAAGGTGACACATCTGTCCCCTTCACTTCACTTCGCCGGCTTTCAGTTTCTGAGAATTCTAAATCCTCAGATGCCCCGTTAGTAAAAGACCCATGTGGCAGATCTGATCATATCAAATCTAAGAATGATTGGGACTCAAGAGAGATAAATGGTTTCTGTGGAGAAATAAATACAGTGGCTCTAAGTGGACAAGTCAGAATAACGAGAAAATCTTTTTTGGAAAGAGGTCAAAGCTTCCTTCCTTCCTCTGTAATGAACACGATTAGATTGCCTGTGCAACAAGAGAAACAGCATCTTAAAGCTGGAGAAGCGGGAGAAGCCTCCACGTCCATGAGTCAGAGGTCACTTAAGTATATGACAGAGTACAAGCCCAGGAGAAGGATGTGGTTTTCCAGACCAAAAGCCAGTTCAGACGCTCCTGATGTTCAGACCAGTGCTCCTGCCTCTGAATTTCTCTGGGTTATACCCAGCTAAGATGGGGGCAGAGAGAATACATTTTAAAATTTAGTGATGAGAAAATTAATACAACTTAAAGATTTAATTATATCACCATTTCCCCAATATATGTTTCTCATATTACTGTTCTCAGAAGTGGCTGGAGAAAGGGGAGCTCTCGGCCGAAATAAATTTGAGAGGTGCTTTAAACTGTATTGCCCTCTTGGGGCTGCACAATGCATATGAGCTTAGCTGAGCCTCTGAGAAGTCTGTCACTAGAGAATCAGTATGATTTTGTTGAACCCCGTATTTCTCAGATGTATTTGTCTACAGGTACCTCTTTCTTCCCTCACAGCCACCTCTTCATATCCAAACAAATGACTTACTGGGAAATAATGCAGTAAGTCCATCCCATGATGACAAACTCCAGTAGCTACTCTAATATAATTACTAAATTGAGTTAGGTGTATTTTTAATGTAATTAGCATTAATGCTACAGAGTTAAATGAGCTTTAGGAGATGATGGCTTAAAAAGGAAAGCAAATGGATACAACTTTAAAGTTAGAAGACCAAAACAAAGGTTTAATTGTCTACACTATTCCTGGCTAGAAAAACTATGAGGAAGGATACAGACACTTTTTTACAGGAAACTGTTTAGCATGAACCTTGAAAATGAAAAAATACATAAATTCCAAAAATACTAAATATATACGTGAAGGTTCATCATGAAAAGTCAATGTCTACAGAAGTGACATTCTAGAAAGGTACCTAGAACAGAAAGGTCAAGGACAAAAGATTGAATGAGACCCTTACAAATCCATAGAGTGTGTGTGTGTGTGTGTGTGTGTGTGTGTGTGTGTGTGTGTGTGAGAGAGATGAAGATGCACCTAATAATATAGGGAAAAAAATAAAAAGATTAACTTGGAACATCCAAAGTCCTAAAAGCAATAAGGGTAAATACTGCTGGGGCTTCCCTCTTTGACCATGGCTAGATCTTGACTAGAACTAAAGAGTAATTTCTTCTTCCTACAAAGGATTCTAGATGTTAGGACTCTCCCATTTAAGTCACTTGGTATGGGGGTGGGGGAAGGGGAGAAATGAACTTGGCCTGGGAAGGAAGAGAATGCACATGAAACGAACTTTCACTGTGACTGATTATTCTTTGGGCCAGTGGTGCTCACTGACCTTCGCTCCTTTACTTTCAAGGATATTCACACAGGAATGGCCCAGAGCAGACCTGTTTTCACCACTGGGGCACAGCTAATTGGATCAGGGGTGTCACCTGACCCATTCTAAATGTCAGAGTTTCTCTCTTGGGAACGATATTAATATTCAGCTTGTTGATCTTGGTGGCTTGCTACAATACTGCTTGAGAATGCCACCAAATGCCCTCTTATGTCTGCCATAAATTTTCCACTTTGCTTTTTATTTCTTCTTATCATTTCAGTTTCTTCAACTCACTAACAGATAGTCCTTAGACATTTCACAAACCTGACATGATCAGCCGACTTGTCCCAACACCATTTATTGACCACTCTATCTGAGTTAGATGGTCCATGAACAGAGAGAGAGAGAGAAAGAGAGAGAGAGAGAAGAGAAGAGAAGAGATAACAAGCAGACAGGGACCTTTCTCAGGACTTTCTGTCCTCATCTGCTAGCTGATCTCATGCCAGCAATACACTTTAAAACCTGGTATTGCAAATCACCTCTCAATATTTTCCCTTTCAAAACTGTCTGGCTAACATTATCCATTTATATCCCCACATGAACGTTAAATCATTTTATTAACTTAGGAGCAAAAATTCAAATGAATTTTTTATTAATTGAGAAATTAATTAATCGAGGGAAGAACTGCCATCTTTACAGTATTAGGCCTTCTCATAAAGGAATTGAAGATAGGTGGAAGTTTATGCAAACGTAATGGATAACCTAACAATAACACCAAACCTTTTACTGTATAAAATAAGAAAGTTCACATTACGGAAATCAAGATTAAAGCATCTTTTTAAAATACTAATAAATATACAGAATTCTCTAAAAGATAAAATTACAAAGCTTATGAAAAAAGAAATTTAGCAACTATCAATGTCTAAAATGTAGTTTAATAATATTACGTATTGCTAGTAACTAAAGTGCTGCTAATTAAAAGCTGCAATTTAATAAGATTTGGGGAACACAGGCACTCATGTACACTATTAGGAGAACTGTAAGTGTCCATGTTTTAGATGGCAATCTGGTAGTAATAATCAAATACACCTAAACATCGACCCAGACATTGCAATCTAAGAATTTTCTTCAAGGAATTAGGAAAATGTGCAAGGATGTACGTACTGGGATATTCATTTTAGTATTCCTTATTATACAAAAATATTGGAAATAAACAGAAAGTCCAAAGGTACAAATGAATAAATTATGGTACAGCCATACAATGAAATATTTTGTGTTCACAAAAATACATTAAAAAGAACAACCTTTATAGCATGTTAAGAGAAAAAAATAAGATGAAAAATACAGCATGTAGTTCCCCATAAACATTGTATAGCACTACTATTAATAATAGACCTAAACTGGAAACTATACAAACACTCATCAATAGAAGACTAAATTCTGGTACATTTACCCAGTGGAATACTACACAGCAATAAACTACAAATAATGGTAGGGGTGAATCTCATAACTATTATGTTGAGAAAAATAAATTAGACACAGAGAGTACATACTGATGATTCCAATTATATAAAGTCCAAAGTCAAGTAAAACTATTCTGTAGTGTTAGAAGCAGGATAGAGGTTTCCATTGATCAGGAAGAAGTAGAAAAATGAAGATTAAAGGAAGATAATGAAAGGAGATACAGGAAGACATAACAGAGAGACTAGAGAGAGTTAAATTATCAAAAAATATGCAAAAAATTCCTGGAACTAAGGGATAGTCATTTCCAAATTAAAAGGAACCACTGAGTGTCCAAAACGGTGAATAAAAAATGACCCCACATCAAGGTACATCAGAGAAAATTTCAGAACACCTGGTTTAAATAACAAAATTTGGTACCATTTATTGCACTCTACGAGTAAACGACTGTTTAAATATTTTGTGTCTTGACCCATTTAATCATTATACAACTTTAGGAGATAAATATAATTATCATGTCCCTTTTTCAGATGAGTAGGAGATGAAGAGAAGCCAAACAACTGTTTAAGATAACAAATGTATCTTGGAAGTAGGATATCAACAATGTGAAATGAACCAAGGTGTCTGTTTCCAGAGCAGGCATCTCAGCATCCATGTTGTTTTCACAGGCAAAAAACCTGGCACAAAGCTAAATTTTCCTCAATGAAGAAATGGCTGAATAATTTTGAGAAATGCCTATTCCTTGGAAAATTATGCATCTACTAAAAATAACTTATTCCAAGTAAGTTCCAGTATTATAGAAGTAGCCTGTATCATATTAACCTTCCTGCAGTTAACAATTATAAACTTTGGAAAAAATATCAAAATAACTACCTGAAAGTACAAGACAGGAGCCGAAAGAAGACAAAAGTTTGAAGGGATTTGCCCCTTGAAAGAAGGGAGCTGTATTCACTGGGTAACATACAGATTTCTAAGGCTTCTTCAGGGAGAAGAGTCACCAGCCTGAGTGGCACAGGATGACTAGAACGCATGAAGCATCAGAGGATGTAGCTCAGGGTTGTCTGGAATTTAGAGATGGGGTGGTCCAAGAAAGAAGAGAGCCCCAGAGGGGAGTTCTAAAATCTACCTATAAACTCCCTTCAAATCCTTGGCTGAACCCAGAACTGTATATTTCTGGGGGAGATTCCACAGAATCCAGTTTAAAGCAGTCCATGGAACACACACACACAAAAATGAGCAGAGATTTCAGCTCCTGCCTTTCTCAGTGAAGAAGAGTTTGGAGTTTGAGTCCTGTCAAGTTCGAGGCTCTTAGTAAACACCTCAAGCTTTGCTTTGAAATCAAAGAAGGGCCACATCTTACAAGTAAAGACTATTTCCCCGGATTAAAATATTCACTCTAAGAACAAAATTTGAAACAGATCCCTTCTGACAAAGTCTATAACTAAGCTCCATTAAATCAAAATAATTTAACTGCCTTCAAGAAGAAAAATCAACACTCTTTAAAGGGCTATAGAAACCAGAGTCTCTACAATGTATCTCCTACAATATCCAGTATACAATCAACAATTACTAGACATGTGAGGAAAAACAAAACAAAACAAAACAAAAAAAACAAGCCACTCAAGATCAAAAGAAAAAAAAAACATATGCTGAGATAACCCAAATGTTAGAGTAAATGTTAGCTAAAAGTAAGAGAATACACAAAAATATATCGCACAACATATAAAATTCAGAAGTTACAGTATATGTACTGAAGTCAACTTGCAACAAATTTAAATCGAAAATCTGTACACTTTAAGAAGGAACAGAATCTGGCATATCTATATCTACTGATATCTCCTTGGCTGGTATGTTGTTTAGTAAAAATGCTTTAGAAAACACATTTGGTGTGGAGACATGTAGTATCATGTCTTTGAAAATGTTCATTAAACACCTTTCAAAAGTACCAGCTACGTGCTGTTGAAAAATGAGACCCACATGTGTAGAGAAAGAGCTGGAATTATTAAGACGGTAATTTCACATTCCTCTACATAAGTATTAACTTTATAATCAGAAGCCATATGTGTGTGTATAGGATTCATATTGGAGAAAAAAGCAAATGAAAAATAATGTGATTTCTGAAAAATAAAGCTGGGCCATGAAACAAAAAAATTCATTAGTAGTCCATATTTTAAAATGAAACTCAAGGACCAAGTACACAAAGAAATACAAAAATGTATAACAACAGTTTTGGGGCATCCATGATGTGTGACAGCTATAGAAACTTCACAGGATCTAGAGCAGCTCATACTGAGTTCAATTTTTTGCTATATATTTTGTGTGATTATATAGAATGCTTGATGCTCTGTAAGCCTTTTTTATTATCATTCTGTCTTTCTTATGGTAATGTCAATAGAAATTGTTTTTAGAAAGTTAAAAATGATTCTAGATAACTCGGGCATAATTTCAACATCATCATCAAATCCTCTGCAAACACTGTCTCCATTGGCCAAACAGTGGTCTAAGTTATGCTAATGATGATGATGATCATTAATTAATAACAACAGTGGCTAACATTTTTACGGAATGTGTTATTTGTGGCAGGCTCTGCTCCAAAGTCTCTCAAGAATCATATTACAGGTATTATAGCCCAATTCTTTCATTGAAGGAAACTGAGGTACAAAGAGTTAAATAAGTGGTCCAATGTCACTGATGGGTAAGTGGCTGTGCCAATCTACAGGCTGAGGAGACTTGACTCCTGAATCAACATTCCTAACCTGTTCACCATCCTACCTTGCTGCTCAAAGCATCATTATAAGGAGCAATAACACTGACCAAGTCTTTCTCTCCACGTGAAAGAAAACAACTTTTAAAGGATAGTCCTAAAGTCCATGCTGTGTTCAAATTTGAACTTGAATCACAAACTCACATTTATTTAAATTTTACGTGACTGACATTCTAACTTGCAAATGGTTTTATACACTTGAAGCCCTTGGCTAAACCAAAAGATCTAACTTAATTGGCATATATTCGAACATATGTCCTAGACTCGTCCTACCTGGGGGTTCTCAGAGTACAATCTGTCTCCCCCAAAGGTATCACCTTCTTAGATTAGATTAACCCTCACTGGCTTCCAGCACAGGATACAGCTACAGAGAACTAGAAGGTCCCCAGGGCACGTGTCATTAAATCCCAGTAAATCTCCAGCAGGCCTGACAGCCCACAAAAAAGGCAAGTGGAGAGAATAACATCCTCGGTTAGAATATCAACATTATCACTTGTTTGGCAGGAATAGAGATCAGAAAACGTGAAGACGTGACCTTGTTCATTTCACAATAAAAAAAAAAAACCTATTAGTCGGATATCACCCAATTATACTATAAGCTTCTGCTGAGACCCAAAGAAACTCTTGTTATCACGTTCCCCTGTTGCTCAAGTCGCTGATGAAGTATCTGCCGAAATTGATCTCATGAATCGCGCTATTAAAATTTGGAATTTTCAGTGGGAAAAGTATTCAAGTTAACTAGGGGTAAGGTGGATGAAAAATATTTTTTTAAGTACTTAGAATTTATATTCAAGTATATATTTTAGTGTCCTTTGGCTTCTTTCATTTATAAGATTACGGGAAAAGATATTAATACTGATTTAAAAATCAGTATTTGCTAAAATGAATAGAAAATTAAAAACTAAAACAAATAAAAAATCTTTACTATCCTTATGGTAGGCAGTCCTATAAACAGGAGGAAACATCTATTATGCAACTCTGCCTAGCTCTGGCTAAATGAAAATATTATTCTATCTGCATCATTTGAGAATTCTGTGCCAGGTCAGCTGTTAACTTAGGAAGGAATTATGATGCTTGCCACAACCCGATCCAGCTCTCCCCGGCATCCGTATCCCTGCCTGTTATTCAGTCTGCACCAGGTACACCCTCCCTCCCTCTTTCAGGACAAAGTAAAGATATCCAGAAGAACTGCACTCTGCTAAAGAGGTTTTCCAGGAAGAGGAAAAGACAAAACTTGCTGGCTTGAGATCCCAAAACCCTTCCTATTATGAGAAAACCCTGGCCAACTCTCCAGTGGTGCCCCTGTGTGTACCCTGGGCATGGCTGTGCCCTGACAAACCACCTGCAGTCCTTCCAAGCACTGTGTACTTCAGGTGTCCCTCCTTGTCATCTCACGTAGGCCCTACCCCTCACCCCCCAGTTCAGGACCCACCTCTACTCCGGAAAACCTCTCCTTACCATATGAGAGGTGTCCCCATTCCCTACTGCCCACCCCTCTGCTTTGGCACACCTCGTGCTCCTATTCTACAACTAACTGTTTATAAGAGAGCTCTTTGAGGGCAGGGACCATGCATTGTTAGTCTTTATTTCCTCGATGCCTAGTCAAGATATTGAATAAATGTTTTCTGAGGGTAGTGAAGGGATGTCAGTACCTTGGGTTTATCCGAAGATGCACTGGCTGCTGTAGATAATGTCATTTAATACTAGTAAAACCATGAAAGGTGGAATTACTACATTACAGATGATAAAACTGATGCTTAGCTTGATTAAACACCTGCTTGATGTAATGCGAATGGAAGTCAAAGAGGTGGAATCAGATCCAGGGTGGTTTGAGCTCTAGTCTCTCCATTTCCCTCTTTAGAGGGAATGCATCCTTCAGCATCTCTTGTTAGGCAAATATCAGAATTCTACTAGATACCGAAGCCATCTCTCAGATGACATGTCTTTTCACTATCCTATCTACTATCCTATAAATCTTCACCAGCTGGACTTTGAAACACTGACCAAAACTTTGAGAAGATTTAAAGTGTGGGAAGAGGTTTCTCATCGCCTCTGAATTTAAACCATGGTGTTTATTCTGTTCACATCAAAGTGGTTTCTTTGATGATTTCAGGTAGTTCCTACAAAGCTGTCCTTGGAGAGTAGACACATGATGTTTTCCTCTGCCAAATAGATACCCACACCCCCATCAACTTGGTAACACTGCCTAACTTTCACTCCTACATTTCGTGTGGTCTTAGCAGAACCATCAATCTTGAGGCTCCTGCTTCCCCAAGCACGATATAAACACAGACTCATTCTGAACCAATGAGACTCCCCACTGGCCAATCCGAATCCTGTCCCAGGGAACCCAAAGATTGTTTGTAGCTGGAGCTGAGTAATTCCCAGGGCCCCTCCATGAAGAAACTCTCCATCTGTTCTTAGTACCTAGTACCAAGATCCTTACAGCCATCCTTGCTCCTCTTCTCTCTGAGGCCTCCAAATCTCTTTCCGAAAATTTCATTTTGCTTGGATTAGGTAGAGATTGTTTCTGCCCCTTACAATTAAAAAAAAAAAAAAAAAACTCAAACTGGCATAACCACATGTATGAATAAAAGGACTCCTGCTTCCTAACCTGAAGAGAAACTGAAATCACTTTCTAGGCACCGTAAACTAAAGCTTGAATACATATAGTCATTGTTTATACATAGAGCTTTTTAGAAATAACCATGTTTATTCGATGATTAGGTCATTTGGGAGTATGAAAAACAGGGACGGATACAAATTTTTATGGTAGAGAGATTTGCTTGGGGAGGAGACAATTCTATCAAGTAAAACGGAAATGATCATGATATAGTTGATTTCAGGTTTTCACACGTGCTAAAAAGAACAGTCAATAATAACAGCTATATAAGTTCTTACCTAACTGGGCAATAGACACCAAACGTCTGATTCTTTCTCTGAGGAAACAGGCTTGGAAAGATTCAATAGTCTATCCAAGATTACAGATTTAGTCATTCCAATAAACATGGGCTCGCTCCAAAGTCAACACTCTGCCTACTGTGACATACTGCCTCCCAGTTGCATAATTCACTGCAGTCTACCCAAAGGGCTCAAACACCATTTAATCTATATCATAGATTATATAAATATAATTTGTACATCCAAAAGCAAAATGTCAATCTCATAACATACCTACTTGGTGGACTACACTAAGTCATGTGAAGCAGATTGTCTTCTGCCACATATCTCAATAAATAAATCTTTGCCTCCCAGCAAATGATATCAAGCTTTCAGCAACAGACATGGCTTGGTTTGAAAAGGTCAGCTCTGCTGAACCCAGAGTCAGTAGTCTTGTCAAAGCAGCATCAGGAACTGGAGGACATTTAGCACATGTTAAGAATGTAAATAACTCTCACACTTCAAGTGCATGGCTGATAGGTAAGAGGCTGCAAAGAAAGGTTCATCCAAATTCTAATTCTAAGTGCCAAACAAGAACCTTAAATTCAACACTACACATGATAGAAATGAGAAGTCTCCCTTATCTTACAGAGTCCATAATACTCATTTGTTCCATAAACATCTGCAAGTGTATTACACATCCTCAGATATAAAAAAATATATTGATCATCGTTCTCCATGAGAATCATAATTTAATAGGGAAGACATGCAAGTCAACAAACTATTCTCACGCAGCGAGTGAGCTGTGCTCAGTCTCAGAAATGCACAGGGCTCAACGAGTTGCAAGTGCAAAGAACACTAGAGCACTCGGAAAAGGCATACAGCAGAATTACAAGCCGGAGATAAAAAGAGGCTGATCGAAAGGCTGCAGAGAAAAACCTGGAGAATGAAATGTCCATAAGAAGCTTTGAAAAGCGCCAATATATTCTTGGGAATCTACAAGGCCATGTGCATGTACGGGGCTGTGTGCATACGTAGAGCTGTGTATATGCTAAGGAAAGAGTTAAAAAGGCTCTAATCTCTCATCTCTAGAAGAGCCTTCAGGCACTGAGTAAGCAAGAAGTGAAGGCCAAGAGAGATGTGGAAGGTGCCTGTCAGAGCACTGAAAACATACAAAAACACAAACACTGAGTCCCTTTGGCAAAGGCTGGGAGACTTATGCATTCAAAGGATTAAGGAAATCTATGTACAATCAGCTGATCACTAACCTAACTAAGCAGAACTTCAGTGGCCACACATGACAAAGAATACTGAACTTACTCGGTCCAGAAAAGTCACTAAACAAACAGAAACAATCCAGGAGAAGGTGAAATCTAATTTTCAGAGTTACCACATTATATTATTTGAAATGTCCAGTTTTCAACAAAAAATGATGATATATAAAGAGAAAAATAATTCACAGGGGTATAAAAACAGTCAACAGAAACTGTTCTTGATAAAAGCCATACACTGGACTTACTGGCCAAAGACTTTAAATTAACTATTATAAATATAATCAAAATGCTAAAGGAAACCATGTCTAAAGAACTAAGGGGAGGTATGAGAACAGGGTTTCATCAGAGAATATCAACAATGAGACAGATATTATGAAAAAGAACTACAAAGAAATACTAGAGTTGAAAAGTGCAGTAACTGAAATTTAAAAAATAATCACTAGAAAGACTCAACAGAATATCTGAATTGGCAGAAGAATCAGGTAACTTAAAGATAAGTTCTGAGATTGTTTAAAATTGAGATTATCCATTCTATGGTATAGAAAGAAAAAAAAATGAAGAAAAATGAAGACAGCCTTCAGAGACTTTGGCTCTGAAGGAACAAAAAAATATCTAAATAAATTATGGTGGACAACTTCCTAAATTAGATGGAAAACACTAATCTACACATCTAAGAAGCTCGATAAACTCCAGGTAGGACAAATTCAAAAAGAAGCATACACACCTAGACACATCAAAGTCAAGCTGCTAAAAGCCAAAGAAGAGACAGAATCTGGAAAACAAGAGAAAACGACATCACATAAGAGATCCTCATAAGATCAACTGCAAACTTCTCATCTAGAATCACGGAGATCAGAAGGTAGTCGGACGACATATTCAAAGAACTGAAAGGAAAGAACTATCCTTTAAGAATTCTACATCCAGAAAAGCTATCCTTCAGAAACGAAGGAGAAATTAAGACATTCCTGAAGAACAAAAACATGGCTTCCTGTAGTCTGGATGCCACCACCCTGGGAATGACAGACACCAGCTGCCATAGCCCTGGTGATCCCCGCTCTGAACCAGCGACCCTCCTCATAGTTCATGGAGGCTACAACCTCAGGCTATTTTAGACAAAACTTCCCCATTAAACAGAAGTGACACGGTGATTTTATTTCTGGCAAAAGAGAACAGGTCTGCAAGCTGAAAATCGGTGGAGAGATCTTATTATCTTCATCCATATGAGATCTGATTGCATCTCCTACCTATTAGATCATAGTGGAAACTTCTTTAGAAGTAAGGATGGTAAAGTTGGGAGAGATGCTTCCCGTGGTCTCTGCTGGCAGTGCCTGGTGGCAGCAGGTCTTGGGAGATCGTTTCAAATGGTATTAGATGGGCATCCAAACATATCCTAAACCCAGAGTGGAGGGAGTTGGCAGGAATGTGGGGACAGCCAAGAGAGGCAGTCTAAACCAGTGGTTCTCAGCGAAGGGCTATACTGCCTCTCGGGAGGCATTTGGCAATGTCTGGAGAAGTTTTTAGTTGTCGCAACCTGGGGCATGCTACTGGCATCTAGTGGATAGAGGCCAGGAGTTGCTGCTAAACGATGATGCACAGGACAGACCCCCACAACAAAGAACTGTCTGGTTCAACATGTCAACAGTGCCAAGGCTGAGAAACTCTGGTCTAAACAGAAAACTACGAAGCATGTTTTCAGACTCTTGCTCTGTGCCTCCCAACACACCTAGGCGTGCCCAGCAGAGTTCACGAGAGGGCATTCACTACTGTCACTGTGCAGAGAGGCATGAGAGACTGGGGTCACCACAGAGACTCTGAGTTCTGAAATCATTTATAGACACTATAATGGTTCATTTTATGCATTAACTTGACTGGGCCATGGGTGCCCAGACATTTGGTTGAACCTTACTCTGGGTGTGTCTGTGAGTTTCTGGATGAGAGTAATATCTGAATCAGTTGACTGAATAAAGCAGATTGCTCTCCCTAACGTGGGTGGGCCTCATTTAATCAGTTGAAGGCCTGAATAAAACAAAATGGCTGACCCTCCCCAAAGTAAGACAGAATTCTGCCTGATGTGTTCACATTGGGACATTGGCTTTTTCCTGCCTCTGGACTCAAACTGAAACATCGGTTCTTCCTGGGTCCCAAGCCTGCTGGCCTTTGGTCTGGACCTACACCATTGGACCTTCTGATTCTCAGGCCTTCAGATTCAGTCTGGAACTACACCAGTAGCTTCTTGGTTCCCTAGAGGCAAATCTTGGGATTTGTCAGTCTATATAATCGTGTGAGCTGATTATTTTTAACAAACATCTTTATTTTATACATATAGATGTATTTATACACATACATCCTATTGGTTCTGTTTATCCAGAGAACTTTGACTAATACAGACACATATACACATTACACATTATTGGCAAATAAATGGCCCACTTTATAAACTGTGATTACATTTTTCTGGCTTTATCTGCAGTGACTGTACTTATGAGAAACAAACAAACAAAGAAGCCCAGCACCTGTATTACAGCCCCGTGCATTTTTCTGCCATCCTGAGTCGGAGCAACACCTTTGACCCCCTAGTTTTGTTTTCTGAGTCTCTGGGAGTAGTAGAAGCTCTGTGATGCCCCTCTGTCTGCTTCCCACCTTCTGGGTGATTTCACGTCGCTCCCCTTACACAGAGGACAGCTAATGAACGCTCAGTAAAAAACACACGGCTCTTCGGCCCCCTGAGAATTTCCTCTTCAGTTCCACCTGAATAATGATACTTTTTGCTCCTTCTGCTGTGTAAAAATCTGGTACAATTCTTCTGTCTGTAATAAAAGCATTTCAAGATAGGGGTTGGCAGCCAGCTTCATTTGGAACTAGACCACATAAGTAGAGTGAGATCATAAGACTATGAAAAAATATACATTAAGAACTCACTAACTCAGACTTCATCAATTCTGAATTTGTGATCAAACATGGTAGGCTAAAATTTACTGTTCCATTTGTTCTTAAAATAAAGGGATTAAGACAACTAATAGCAGATGAGGAGAATATTTACCTCCCAAAGAGAACAAATCATTACCAGGTATTCACTTAGAAGTATCTATCTATCTATCTATCTATCTATCTATCTATCTATCTATCTATCTAAACACCACAATTACATTATAAGCAAATCACAGCTGCAAAGCCTGGACTTTTAGTATTCAAATGAATAATCAATTAAAAACACCTCATAAAAATGTAATTGTTTTGATGGTTTCGGTATTTAGATTGAGAAATAAATAATGAGTACGAAGGTGGTTTTACATATTTGTATCCAACTTCTGACCACCCGAAGCACCCTGACAAAATCTTTTCCTTCTCCTACCCTCCTTTGGAAATGGGACACTGGAGTCTACTTCAGGATTAGGGTGGTCAGTGCAGTTGTGGAAGGAGGTGAAGCAAGTTGCAGTAAATCATTTTAGGTCCTTTGTCCTTTTCCTCTGCTCCTACCTCAATGCTGTACTTTAGAAAGAGAGTTCTCTCTACATCCTAGAAGCGTGTCCATAGAATAAAAGATGCTCTCACAGAGTCACAGAGTGGGGAGAATGAAAACTTAAAAAGGATTCATTGCCTTCTTTGAAACTTGTTCCTGTGCATGTTTGATAGAGGCCAGAGCATCCTTTGGCATATGTGACCTACATCTGCCCTTTCTCTTTCCAACCCCTTCCTACCATGGAGCTGTAAATTATGAAAATTCATGATACCCCCCTCTTTCTTAGTGTAAAAATTTACACTAAGGGAAGGAGTGGTACTGATTGGGAATAACAGTTTTCATAGATTTGCCTTAAAGAAGAAAAAAAAAGTGCTGAACCCTATAGGAATGAACCCTTTCAACCTCCACGCTAGTTGTAGTCCGTTTTAGATGTTTCGAAACAAAATTTTCCAAACTATCCACACACATTCATTTTTTAATACACCCTTTAGAAAGCACAGAATTTATTATATTTGATCTGCATGTTCTAGAATCATCCTGTGGCTGCAGGAAAGTTGTCTTATTTTGCAGTGAACTTAATTTAAATCTGATCGAAGCTTTTTAATGTGTTCATTCAGATTCGAGTAACTACCGAAGTACAGATGTTTTCTTTTTTGAGACGTTCTAGGTAGCAGACCGAGTGTTACAGGGTACCTTTTCAGCATGGCTGACGGGCAAAGGCCTGGCTGGAGCAGTGTGTCTAGACTTAGAAAAAATGTGGGTGACGACTCCCTTAGCACCCAGGGGTCCCTCCAGCCTCTGGCCTCCATTACTCATGGGTTGCTAACATTTATTTGTTGGTTGACTGATTTAAGAGCAAGTGATTCAAAAGAACTCTTGCCTAATTTCACCAAGTCCTGCCACGAATGCTGTTCCTAAAAAAGCGTCAACTATTCTTTGTCAAATGAGGTCATCCAAAATGCCTACCAAGTGCCTAAAACTCAATATATCTCAATATATAACTCTGAAGCTCAGAGACACATCCTATGCTTAAATAAAAAATGACCCCAATTATAGCCCTCGGACAAGTTAAATGAAGACACAGAGATAAAGATAACAATCTTAAAGAAGAGGAAATGAAATGTATGGAAATAGTAAACTCCCAAATGAGAACTACTTTTCAAATGTGTGCTAAAAAGTCTAATTCTAAACCCGCTCCCGCTGTGCGCCAAGCCACTGTCCCAAGGGCAAACATCTGCGCCCCAAGCAGGGCCCGCTCCCACAGGCACGAAGGTGCCTGCCCCAGGCCCAGAGTTAGCGCCCTGCCTCTCCCGCTGTAGCCCCAGCCCTCGCCACCGCGGGTTCTCTAATGGACTGTCCTCAACAATCCAGGGCTGTAGTTTTCTGTCAATGTTATTATAATCATCATCGCCATTTAGCCTTTAAGAAAAAAAAAAAAAAGGAGGCTTGATGCTTGGGGGGCTTTTTTGGATTTTGGAGACGACACATACACCTGTGCCGCTCTCAGCCGGGTGCTAAGTAAGCCATTAGGCAGCCAGTTTTGAGTGGGGCGCAGAGCAAGAGACGGCTCTGTAGCAAGTCCAGCTGGCAGTGCAAGCCGCTGTTTCCCTTGGTTTATGCAAGGCCCAACAGATCCAATGATGTCAAAGTGACTTTAGCAAATAGGACCTCTGGGAAGTTCTGGGTGAAGCACTTCAAAGGCTTCTATGGGTGTTGGAACAGAGCCATATCCTCCCATACAGAAAACTCTTCTCCTTTAGAGAAACAACGGTTCATTCCTGCTCTCAAGACCTGGTACTGAATGCCTGCCTAGAGGACACTGAGAGACCACATGACCAGAAGAACACAGCTTCGAGCTGCTTATTAGGTTAAGTGTGTACAGTGGGCACCCACTGTCAAGTAGAAATGGTGCATAAGAAATTAGGCTCAAGCAGGTCTAGTTTCCACAAGGTGTGAGTTGCCTGAGCAGGTATCAGACTCCTGTGTCTATGTCTGTTTTGTCTCCTCTCCCTCGATCCATACTTATGTCCTCACAGAAAGTTCTTGATAATCAGCTAACATAAGAGGGAAAATGGCAGGCCTGATTTCTGGACGATTCTGTGAGATATCAATATCGTCAACTGGAAGTAGATAGCTATAGTAATACAACCCTACTTAGGGGCAGCTCTGAAGGATAGTAATGAAGGGTAATCCTTCTGGTAGGCAGAATTTTAAGCAGCATATTGTCTGGACTGAGAAAGGTCAAGAGGAATAGACCTATATCAGTTCATGGGCAGTAGCTAATCGTATGGCAGGATGGGAAACACCAAGCTTGGGAATTCGGCGACAGTGTGATGCCATCTGGACATCTGTGTGGAAGCACTCAATAATCGAATGAACGAAATGATACCTGGAGAGGTCAGGACGCCGTATTGAATGAACTCTTGTACAAAAGAGACATGGCAGCAGGCCCCAACAACATGGCTACACAGGAGTCCACCTCACAGACTTCCTCTTTGCAGGCCCGATTATCCCCACTGCCGAGGGCCCATCTTCCCCAATAGCAGAGGCCAGCGCTGAGTTGTTCCCCAAATGTGACAGAAAGGAGACCGTCAACCACCTGGTGGCAGAGTGATTACACAAGACCCCCTTTGTCACAGAGGGGGTAGTGATTCCTCCCTGGAACAGACACATATAGATTTGCCATCTCTGCCTGTAATGCTCCTGCCTGCACCTTTATCCATCACTCACAGAACAGTTAATTCACTGTCGTGGTTCCCTGCACCGTATTGTGACTGATAAAGAAATTCATTTTATAGCCAAAGAAGTCTGGCCATGGACTTGTATCCGTGGAATTCACTAGTCTTACCAAGGTACCACATCACCTGATGAAATGGTAGAATGACTGATTTTCTACCTCTGGACCAGATGGTTTACAAAACAGCTCTCGGACCTGACCCTTTTTAATGCTGTGGTTTCTTCAAAGACCAAGGCTCCAGTGCAATAAATAGGTTTCTTTCTTTTTTTTTTTCGAAGACTCAATATAGTGAAAGTTGAAATAAATGTTTGAACTAAAGTGGAATGTACATTTTCAAAAGGAAAATAGTCTCAAATAGAAAAACTTACAATAAGATATTGTCCTCAACTAGGCCTTTCAAACTGTGGTTATAATCAAAGGAATATAAGCAATAATAACATAGAGATTTGGTCCTAGAAAATATCTTATTGAATAGATAACAAAGGAGAGAGTGAATTTGTGCTAGGCATTACAAAAAAAAAAAAAGAAGAAGAAGAAGAAGAAGAGAAAGCTCCAATTCACTACCATGGCAGGAGGGAAATGGTTTAATGATCTTTAACATTAGCCGATCCGTGGAGGGCTCAGTAATACACCTTACTTTGGCAGGAGGTTCAGAGACATGTACTTTAATTAAAGTTAGCTACTTCAAGGATAATTAAAGGTGGATTACAGAATTCTATAGGTGAGATTACAGAACTTATCTTAAGCACAAACCAACCAAAATAGCTTCAGCTTTTAGAAAGTGGATTAGCGATTTGAGAGGGGCTACGGAAGGCTGGGAGGGTAGTTAAGTGTTGAGTAGGAATGCCCAAGGATATTTAATTCAAATTGGAAAAAAATAATGAAAAAAAATTTTTTTTCTTCATTTTTCCTCAAAATCCAAAGGTAACACCCTAAGTGTGTAGTGCAAAGATTCCATTATGTGGCCAATGGAATTTGCCATAGTCTCTGCCCACCAATCCTGAAATCAACAAACACAGCTTGAGTGCCCACTTGCAATTGGAGATAATGTCAAAGAAGAACCCAGGAATAAAGCACGAAGCCCTCCTCTGCATTTCCACAGATGGGGGTGGGGCGACCTCCTAACAATGTGCCCCCCTCTCAACCCCCAACACCAGCCCGGCCGGGGCACCCTCTCTATATCAACCGTCTCTTTGCCATCTCTTTCTTTCAGATTCTCAATTCTGCAGAACAGTTATTGAAGGGGAACGACCCGCCCAGAAGCTTATTGAAAGCTGTCTCTGGCAGCTCTCTGCCCCCTCTTACTCTGCTGAGTTTGTCCTTTAGGGTTTTTGTGTGGTTTCCAGCACCACGAAAATTCCCATTTAAGAAAATCGGAAAGATACGATGGCATAAAAGAAGGCCACCTGACACCACAGAACAAATATAACTAGTGCTCACGCGCTGGTTCACCGAAGGCTCGCTTCTCCCGCCCCTTGTTGGTGCGGTGTTGTTTCCGTCCTGGTGTCCGCAGACCTGTGCGTCTGCTTCCCCGAACACTTGATTTCCAGAGCATTCCCACGTTAGAACAATCACTTCTTAACATCACTCCGAATGGTTATGTTATATCGTGTCAAGCGGATCTACTTACTGGCCGGGTCCTATTGCTGTGCACCTGGGTCGATTTCCAGTTTGGATGACTTCATAGAGAACTATGGTAAACATCTTTGCGGGTGAAAGGGGTTTCCACATTAAGGACTTTCCCCCCTTAGACGAGATTCCCCGAAATAAAATGACTAGGTCTAAGGGTAGGAATACTAAGGCCCCCGAGACACATTTTCAGGCATCTGTCTGTGGGGCAACAGGTAACCTGTAAAGCCCGCTGCTGCGTAAAACACACACCGAGGACAACATGCATGCCTGCTGCTGAGCCCGTCTTCCCTGTGCGGGCTCTTTGGGGCACCGCCTGAGCTAAAAGTAGGTCTCTGCTTCCAAGAATTAGACTTTTTATCATGCATTTTCTTTGGAAAGTCTGAAAAGAACCTGCAACTACTCTGGTGAGATGGATCGAGAGTACAAGAGGGCAGGCATTGCGTTGGGACCAAAGCAAGCGGCGGCCACCTCTAGAGGCGGACTTCCTTCACCCGCTATGACTTGAAGGGACTTGGGGTTTGTGTCCCACGGAGATCCTCGCCTTCCCAAGAAGTGGCCTTGACTGAACACGCGGAAGACCTCGTTATGCCTCCTCCCATGCACCCCACATGATCTCGCTTCTTAACCATCTCCCAGATTTGCCAAAAATGATTTTTGGTTTTTTTTTTTGGTTTGTGTCTCATTCTTCTTGTTGCTTTTGGATCGTGTATGGAAGAGAAGGGGGAAATATCAGCGTGACCTCACCCTCTACCATCGGCGGTAGTCTGAGGGGAGGGAAACTGAGGCAGAAAGTGGGGGCGGTGGCAGTGGGAAGCGCAAGCATCAGGTACCTGGAAACTGTGGAAGGAAGGATTCAGAACTGAGAGCACAGAGGGACAGTTGGGGGATCTCGGGCACTCAGGCACCAGATGGCAAGACCTGCAGTCCTTGGGGAGGCGCTGACATTTACTGGAGCATGGAGCTGAAAAATCCACTGGCAGATTCTAAAAGACTTTAAACAAGGATTCAATTAAAACGGCATTTCTGTTTTTCTGCTAATTAGCCATAAAAGAAAGAGACTAATCTCGAATACTCTGGTAACATGTCATTCTACTAAATCAAAGTCTCTAATGATCAATAAATTGCTTTCCAAAAAAAGCAAAACAATGAAACCACATTCATATAACACAAATAACAGAAACAGCACCTGCCATATTTTCTGAGGCTAGAGCTACACAGATAAAGTGAAATGATACTCGAGCCAATGGTTTTTAAGAAGACGTTAGGAAGAGGTGTGGGGCTGGAAGCACTGCTTACATAGACTGGGCTACCTTCAGAGAAAAAAAAAAAGAAAAGAAAAGAAAGAGGCTTGGGATTTTTCCTTCTCCAGCGATATCTAGCCATCCAAGCCTAGAAAATGACCCTGCACTCTTGGAGAGAGTTACATTTCATATCAAAAAGAGAGAACCATATACGATGACACAGTTACCTAAGCCACAAGTCACTGTCTCTTTGTGGACCTTGCCAATAGCCACATTAGATCCTGGGGCCATGGGGATCTCTCTCCTCCAGGCACGCACCCTTGCTCACTTGTCTTGCATTTTTTCCCCAAGTGCCTGCTCAGTGAGACTAAGTTGTCAACCCAAAGAATGGATTTGGGCATCCGTGCTGCAGATCGGTGGCATTACACTGTAAATCACAAAAAGCCACAAAAGAACTTTCCATAGAGTGTGTTTCTTGCCCCAGCTGAAGATATAGAAATATATACCCAAAAAATTAGCTTGTGATCACCTAGGGAAGGTAACGGGAGAAAAAAAAAACATGTGGTTGAATACAAAACCAAAACCGGTATTCAAGGAACATGTAGGCCGTTTCATACGGCTCTTTTTTACTCTCCTTACACAAATGCAGAATTGATTCTCGGAGTAAGTTGGAAGCAGGTGAGGTTCCTCTCAGTAAAGTATCCAGCTCATCCCCCCAACCAAGCCCATCTTTCAGCCTTTTCTCCAATAACCTTCTAAGGATGTCATGCTGTTTTGGTCTTCCTGTCACTAGCGACTGATCATGAAGAAACACACATTCACGTTAGGGTGTTAATGGTCCATTATTGCTTTAGAGTTACCCCGACCAAGGTCTTCTAAATTTCAAAAGAAGAGACAATGAAAAGGAATAATCATGCCATGGTGGAACCCCACCCTGGGACAGGCTGCCTGGATCAAAGGCACTACCAAGCAGCCAACCTTTGACTTAAACCCTTACCAATTCTTCTAAGCTAAGTAAATATTTATATGATGTTTATGATTTACATACTTGTAGATAAGCCCTTATAGGATGACCGATTCAAAATGAAAAGGTCAAAAACTCTAAGCTTTCTAAATGAACTTTAGGATATTTATATACATACATACATATATACTTTTTACTTTAACACCTTTGTTCTTCCTTCTCCAGTATTATTGCTTCCTTAAGGTGACAGATATTATCCGTATACACTACTCTGGAAGTTTAAGTGAGTATAGCCACTTTAGGAGAGCAATTTAGCACTACGGGGTCAAATTCTAAGTTTACATAAAATATAATCCTGCAATTCCACTTCTGGGCATACATCCTCAAGAATTTCTTTGGCATGTGCATAAATATATTTCAAAGATGTTTACTGCACACGTCTATGCAATAGTCAAAAAAATGCAGAAGCCATCTAAAGTCCATCATGGAGGAACAGATTAATAAACTATGGCATTTTCATATGATGAAATGATATTTAACAGTTAAAAATATAAACGTACCTGTCTAAATCTGTTAGTTCTCCTAAAAACACCCAGTAGTCAGGTTAAGTTTCTTTTACAGAAAGCAAAAAAGAAACAACCCTCATAGAAATGTCTACAGTGAAGTCTGCTATGAAGAACTGACAAATATGCAGATGTGTGCTGCCTCACCAGAAAAAAAAAAAAAAAAGGAGCCTGGTTTTTTTCCTTTGCCTACGAAATTGGCAACGTTGATGAATAATCATATTTATTGCTGGCACGGTATGGGGATCTGGCACACTTGTACATTACCAATAGCAAAATAAATTTATAAACTTTCCTGGAGAGTGATTTGGCAATATGGATCAAACATTTAAAGAAAAGTAATTTGGATAAGCTAATTCAGCCTAAGAAAACAAAAATGGATACAAAGATGAAGTTACAATACAAAGTAGAAAGTGGTTGATGTTTTAAAAGAAGGATTTTGTTAAATAAATTATGGTACATAAATGAAATAGATTATTAGGAGGATAAAAATGATACAGAAGATTGTTGACATTAATGTTGCCCATATGTTGTTGAGTAAAAAAAAAAATGACCTTACTTGTGTTTAAAAATTATATTTATATTGTCCTTACTATTCAAGGATATCTGGTATCAGAGAAGAGTCATTTAAAGTGAATCCATTTAAAATGAGAACCAGTATTTCACAGTAAATAATAGGAAATTAAAAGCTTGATTAGCACTATTTTTGAAGAAAAAGAAATAAGTATATAATTTTATTTGATATTTTACCAAATTTTGACAACAGTATTTTTCATAGGAAGGGATATTTAGGATAGATCCTAAAAATTCAAGTTGAAGCCTAAAGGGTCAAGAATGGGCAACACAATTATGAAGAAAAAGGCTAAGAAGGGAAGATTTATTGTAAAGCTTTAATAATTAAATGAAAATGGTATTAGCTGAGAAATTACAAAAACAACAGAACAGAGTTAAGAAACAGATCCAAAAATATAACAGAAATTGGTACATGACAGAGAAGGCAACAAAATAAATGAGGAAAGTTAATTATCCATTAAATGATAATGAGATAAAGTTTTCAATAAGGAAAACAAGCAGATCCCTGCCTCGCACAATAGAGAAATATAAATTTCAGAGGAGGTTAAGGATCTAAACTTTTGATCTTTAAAAAAAAAAATAGCAATGCATAGAGAAGAAGACTTAAAAACCAAAAGATGTTTTGTTTTGTTTTTGAAAGATCTCTAAGGGAAACGCAAAGTAAAAGAACCTTGAAATATATTCCATACTTTTCAGATTAACCTCAGTGAAAGCATCTGATTAATAGCAGACACACTCAAAGAGACGGGGATACAAGGAGCCCCAACACAGGGCTAATAGGGTATAAAGTGGCACAGCCACACCAGAGGACAATTTGCAAAACCCGGCAGGGTTGAGGTGACTGACAGATGTCGATGTGCTTGGAGCATAGTCGGATATTCAGTTTCTAGGGGTATATATGGTAGACACACTTGTGTACATTTCTACAAGATCTTTTCAAGGATCTTCCCTGCAATATTTTTTTATAAGAGCAAAAGGTAAAAACACTTTTTTCGTCCATCGACAGAGAATATTTAAGCTGCAGTACATCAAATAAATATTACATCTACAATAATCAACATATATTATCAACACATGTCAAAAACAATACCAGGTGAAAAAAGCAAATCACAAAAGTAAATGAGAGGCCTTCATTTACATAAAATGTTAAACACAAAAGAGGACTACACATTTTAATGGGCACACACTCAGTTCCAATGTTACAGGTTGCATGGACTCAACCCCAAATTATCATCCTTCTGTGTCTGAATTTCTCTCTTGCTCAGAGAGAATTTTCTATGTATGGTAATCCCACACCTAGACTTAAGTAGCTACTACACGTAAAGTTCTATACTAAAGAGGACAAAAGAATTATGCAAGACTCCTCTCACCCTGCAGAAGGGTAAAACTCAGCTACAAAAGTTGTCTAAGAGACTTGCCTTTCAAACCTTGCTCTGACACACGGCAAATACTCAACACTCTTAGCAATCAGAGACGCAGCAGCCATCACACGAATCCAATCATCCCAACAGCATCTCAGTCACACTGACAGTAAAGAGGAAAAGGTAATGAGTGGGAGAAAAGCACTGGACGGTCTGCTTAGCCATCTCCAAGGCTGGACAACATCCCCCGCCCACTGAAGGTTCCCCTGGTGACTTGGCCCCCACGTTGGGGAAAGCATAGGGCATTTCTTCCAGCAGCAGCTGGGCTAAATCCAGGTCTGTTTATTCTTCCCAGTTCACCATGGACAGCGCTCTGTGAAAAGAGCTCCCTACCTCAGGAAAGAAAACTTCTCTCACCTTTTGGGGAATTCTAGGGTAAAATGAGATCTAAAAGACCATAACACACCTAACCCAGCTTCTCAACTGACCTTCTTTAAAATCCCAAGGACATATCACAGCTCCATATTACTAAAGAGAAGCCGATAGTCTCAGCTTCACCTGCTGCCCCAACCCATAAGCCACCATCCTAAAAAGCTGGGATAGCATTCTATCCACCGAGTTGACAGGCACCAGAGGGAAGCCCGCCTGCTGGACACTGCAAAAACCAGTGTTTGGAAATTACTTTTGGCCATCCTGAAGTGTTGGATTTTATGCCTGGGATTCCGTCCGGGGGGCTCGGGAAAGGATGGTGGGTATTTCAGCTTTCCCGCCAATGCTGCGCCACCATGTGGCAACAGCCCGAACAACTCATAAATCACTCACCCACGAAATTCTGTGATTCTCCACCCAATTTTTCACTTAAAGAAATTCAAAATATTTCCATTTTTATGTATAAAATAAGAATTCGTTCATAGCTTTTCCTTGTTATTGTATTATCACACTATTTCAGATTTGTATTATTCAAATAGACTCTATGAATAAACTAGCCTTCATTTATCAATGTAAAATACTGTTATATCTGGGGTCGGGCTTACCCAAGAACCGATGATCAGGGTATGTGTGTAGGGGTTGAGGGTGGAGGGGAACAACCAGTTCAGATTCCAACCAGATCTTAAGACCAAATTCTTCCTTCTAGTTTTCTGGACTGGCTTAAGTATGACTACCTTTGGTTTGTATACACACACCAAAAAAAAAAGGAGGTAGACAATCATCTAGCGGTTTCATTTTCACTTTGAAACTAAAATGATAAAATAAATGGTAACAGTAATAAAAATAAAGCTTGCCTGACAAAACCAAGCAGGATGATAGTTACCCTTGGGGGATAATGCCTGTAGGGGTAATGGGGAGACTGGGAACATTCTAGATCTTAAGCTGGGCACTGTTTCCACAGGTGTGTTCAGTTTGTGAAAATCTATTGAAAATACACTTCGGATATGTGCAATTTTTCTGTGATTATGTCATACCTCGTATAATGTTAAAACGAATTCACTAAGGTCTGACCAGTCATCCCTCCTTAAATTGCTTTTGAGACAAAAGTCTACAAACACAGTAACAGTCAGGAAGGCAAAATCGGGGAGATGCTCAGTCCTCTACAAGGTATTTGAGTCTATGTGAATCAATTGCTCTAAAGGCCAAGGCCACAGATGAACTCTCATTCTTTCTTGGCAAGAAGAAAGGAGACGGGATACAGTCTTAGTTTAAAATATCATGACCAGGCAAGGAACATCAACAAGAAGATGGAAAGCAGTATTTTTAAAGTCTTACCCAACTAAATTTCTCTGGAAAGAAGGATTTTTAGATCCGTGAACAGGGTCCTAGAGGCTGATGTAAAAAATTCTTTAAATCACCTCAATTTCCACCACAGTTCAGTTCCTCCTGGACCATCTTCCTTCTACCTTAACATCTATCATGTACCCTGAAACCACGACTGCCTTGGGAAAACTAAATGGCAGGGAACATTCCATTTTATAGATTAAAAAACTGAGGCTCACAAAACTAAGTAGTTCATCTCATCACTGAGTTTTAGCGAGGGAGGCTGAGAAGGGACAGTGATAAGTCAAAAGGGGAGGGGCAACCCTCTCCCGAGCCCCGAGTTCTGAGAACTGCTTGCAGCCCCACAGGAGTGGCCTGGAGGATCTGGAGTGAAAGATTCCGTCTGACCACATTTACATTCTCTGGGACCGGACTCCTTCCTTCCCTGGGAAAGTGTGAAACAAATCCAGATCAAGGGGTAGGGAGAGGGGTGGATGGAAATGAAGCCAGACCTGAGGCATTTTCTAAGACCTGATGTAAGCCAGTGTTGGGGAAGCCAATCCCAGAGCGCGATGTCCCTGGGCCCCAACTGGTATGTGCAGGTAGTTTTTCAGACACTCATCCTCAGGGACAGGGCTTATTTGGGAGGAAACGGAGCAGGACGCATCTGAGAGCAGGCACGGAGCCTGCCTCGCCGAGACGTTAGTAAATTAAGTGACGGGGAGTGGAGAGGATGCGGCAAATGTCTCAAGTGCAGGAGTTCCCACCGCGAAACAGCTCTTCTCCGAGCTCACGGCAAAGGTCCCCCGAAGGGTTCCATGGGCTCAGCTCCCGATCTCTCCAAACAAGGTGGAGCGAGGGGGAGGGAGTAAGAAGAAGAGACCGGGATGAGGCCGAAGTGACCCCCCCCCCTCTTTCCCTGCAACAGGGCGCTGCTCTCCAGGCAGTCCGCGGACCCGGCCAGACGCAATCGCCTCGGAGTCTCATTCCGCGCACCAGCCGTGACCTTGAGCGAGTCCCTGATTAGCCCCATTTTACAGAAATAAAGAGTCCGAACGAGTCAAGTCCGCCGCGCCGAGCTGCTTCGCGGTGTAAGACGCCCGCGGGTGCGCCTGCAGCGTAGTAGGTGCGCGGCGAACCGCAGCCCGAGAGCGACGTGGCCAGCGGGGATCGGGAACGCCGAGGGGGAGGCAGAGGCGAGCTCCGGCCCCGGCGGCGGGAGAAAGGCGCGGTTCCCACTCGGCGACCGTGCAAGTTCAACGCCGCCACCCCCCCGCCCCCCGCAACACACACACACCCCTCCGCAGCGGTGGACTGCCCATGCCGCGGACCTTGGCTCAGGACGCGCACGGGATGTGGGGGGACGTGAGAGATACCGCCACACGCCCACCCCCGAAGTTGCCGCAACGTAATAGAGACAGTGGCGCAAAGCCGCGGGAGGGGAGGGGACAGTACTCACACGGGGTGGCCAGGCCGGAGCAGGTCCGTGACCCGGGTCATCGATGGCGGCCGGGCTCAGGCCACCGCGCCTCAGAATACCTGGGGCACCTGAAGAACCGCGGCGCGTGGACTAGGAGGCGGCGAGCTGCGAGGCAGGGGCGCGCGGGTCGTGAGCCGCGGCAGATCCGAGCCGCAGCGCCTCGGGGCTCCGCACCCACAACCGCAGTCGCAGCGCGAGCCGGGGAGCGGGCAGGAGGCGGGAGCGCGGCAGCGGCAGCGGCTGCGAGGGAGGCGCCGGCGCCGCAGGCATCCAGGGCCAGCTCGGCTGCAGCCGCCGCCGCCACCCGCTGGCCCTGCGGACCGCCAATCAGAGGCGCCCGGGGCGGGGGAGCGTGCGCGGGCGGGGCGGGGGCGCGTGCCGGGCGCCCGGCTGGAGGGGCGGCGCGCGACGGCGCCTGCGCTGGGGCCGGGGGTGCCCGCCAGCGGGCTCCTCAGGAACGCCCCCGGCGCGCGGGCGGCCAGCGTGGGGAGGGCGGGGGGGCCCCGGGGGGAGGCGGGGCCGGGGCTGCGCGCGCCGGGGCGGGGGCCCGCGCCCCTTCCCTGGCGCACCCTGGCGGCGCAGCGCGCGCTAGGGGCCACGACCCGAGAGCCCCCAAATGGCAGCTCAGGTTTTCCCAGGTCCGAAGTAACGCTCTTCCTGTCTGTTGCCCCTGAGCCCCGGAGGCTCGGCCCCTCCCTGGCCGCAGAGTGTCGGGTCACCGCATCCCGGGCCGGACTGTGGGCGCCCTCCCACCGGAGCCTCAGCAGAGCCGGCGCGTCGCTGCTCCGAAGACCGCGCTCCCTCACTTCACAGTCAGTCCCGGGGCATTTAAAGTCTCCGCGGTGAGCCCGGTTCGACTTCCTTTTTTCATTCTCTCGTGAATTTACTGTGCTAGCGACTCTCATTCGTTCAACACGCGTGGACTGGGTTCGCGCTGGGTTCGGGGAGCTGTCCCAGGCCACTGCGCGCCCGAATCTCTCTAAGCCCCACCCTGGCCGCACCGCGGGGTCAGTGAGCCGGCGCCCGCAGAAGGACGCCCGAAGATTGCTGCAGGCGAGGGACGCATTCGGGCTTATACTGGAAGCTCCAGGTCCTGGAAGGGACATGGAGAAGTGAAAGGTTCCTCTCCAGGCCGGGCTTCATGGTGCGTTTGCATCCATCAGGCACAAGGCCTGGAATCTTCCTGAGACGGACAGCCTCAGCATGTACAACTCCGCAGTGAAAACACGTTGTCAATTTTTTAACTGCAGAATGAAAGACGCTCCACAAAGTGCGGAGCTACATTGGTGATTCCGAAAACCCTGGGAATCCGCTCTCAGGACGGTGGATTGAGGCTGTTCTCACCGTGTAAATTTGCGCAGTAGAAATGGATGGCTGATCTGTCCGTTGCAGGGGGGATAAAAAACTTTAAGGAACTTGGAAGGTAAAGGATGCTTTCTCTAAAGATCTGGTTTTCTCCCTTAAAGGGATTTTATTATCTATAAACTGGTTTAAGTGGAAGATTTTATTTACATTTCATTCTAATTTTATTTATCTGCACTTGATTAGCATTGGCATGGTGCGAAATTCAAAAGGTGCAAATGGGTACGCGATTAACAAGGCTCCCTCCCAGCCTTGTCTCCCAGCTTCTCCGTTCCTCTCCCTGGAGGCCGCCATTGCTTTCATGCTCTTGTGTACTCTCCTAGAGAAAAATCTACAAATACACAACCAAATGTATTTGTCTAATGTTCTTATTTTTGCCTTTTGTTTTACAAAATGATAGGTCTAACTTCAGATACATGTGGATTCAGGGGTTCAAGTGATGTCAAGTAGACTGAGAGTCTCTTCTCTCCCTTTTCCCTCTTCTCTCCTCCTCACCTCTCTGCTTTTCCCTGTGGGTTAAGCTTACTTACTTCACACGGTGACACCTGGCGGCACCAGGATTCACTTCTCAGTGGTCAGGATCCGAGAATGAGGCGGGTCTTCTCTTTCCCAGAGTGCACATTAAACTGCCCAGGAGAACTCACTTGCCCAGCTTCAGTCATGAACTGAGTGATTTGATGGGGAATGAGCAAGGACAGTGAGATGAACACAGTGGCAGGAATAAATCTGCCCAAATATTCACAGGTACTTCCTCCAGGTGTCTCTTGCTGTCAACAGTAAGCCACCTGTAAACACGCATGTTCAGTTATGTCCAGACATTATGAAGACCTCCGTTTCTGCAGCCGGATCCCAGGCCAGCAGGGTAGAGGTTTAAATGTAATGGTATGTGAAAGGATTACTCCTCACATGTAGCCTGACAGTGGCTGCATCATGACAAGAATGGGTGCCGGGTTCAAAGGTTATTTAACATCATGCAGGTGTTTGCGAAACTGACCTAATATATAAATTCACCTCTTTACAAGTCTTAATATCTTCCATAAGTTACAAACATTTTAAAAGAAAGACAAATAAATACAGGATAGTTTGATGACTTGAGCAAGGTCACATAATACAGAAAGAAAAGTACAGCTGGAGATACAGAGACATTATGAATAAAGAAGAGCACTGTTTCCTATTTTTCATTCTTTAGGTCAGAAACAGACACAACTTCAATTCTTCACTAGAGCTATTATTGATTGTTAAAAATTATTCACCATGAAAGGTTTGACATTTGAGGATGATTTGAGTAACAATGAACCTACAAAGAACATGACCTAAAATACTACCTCCTTGATTACTCCATCCTGAGCTGCCATCCAGCAAAATTTTACTGAATTCCAGCAATATCCAGCCCTTCTTTTGCCCCTCATGACTCACAGCCAGTGTTTTTTTTTTTTATTTTTTTCATTTTTGGTATGATCTTGACCACCATAAGAATTTTAATGGATTTTTCCTTTATCAAGAACTCATTGACTTTTGTGCACCAAGGAAATGTATTACCTATTCTTTTAAAACATGAATCAGACAGTCCATTTCTTAGCCAGAAGATTGATGAATTTATACTGGCAGGAAAAGGACATGTCTCCGGAGGATTCTGGGAAGAATTAAAAGAGTATTAATCACAAGACTAGAGTGTCAGTCTGACCTTACCACTTCCTCTGTGTGTGTCCTTGGGCAAGTTACTTAACTTCACTGAATCCTAGATACCCTAAATAAAAAAATATGTATGATGGTAATCCTCTCCGCTGCCCTGCAAGATCATAAGCTGATACAATGTATGTAGAATTCCTTTGCACAGAATGAAATTTAATATATGTTATCTAAAAATTATAATTCTAACTTAGAAAAAATAAGTTTATAAGGAAGTTCCTATGCCATTTTGTGGTATTCTCTGGCATAGAAGTGGTGAAACCTTCACCCTCTATTTCCCTATTAGCCAAAATAGGATATCTGATTTTCTAAAAAAAAAAAAAAAAAAAAAAAAGACATTTGTCTCTACCTCTTCCATGCCACTTAGCACTTGTTATGTAATATTTAGTGTTTGGATATATCTCCAATATCCCCAAGTAGACTGGAGATGCCTTGAAGTTGGGACCATGTCATGTCTTTGATTCTTATATGTACCTGGAACATTATCTTGATAAATTGTAGACGTGGAATACTTATTTGTTGAATGAAAATTAAGTGGATGAAAGGAAAAGTTGATAAATTAGACCTCATCAAAAATTAACAAAAACAGTTTGATGAAAAGATAGATGAAAAGACAATATACTGGAAGAATATTTTCAAATAACATCTGACAAAGGAACTGTGTCTAGAATATGTAAATAACTTTCAATATTCAACAGTGACCACCCCCCCCCAAACAATCTAATTAGAAATGGGCAAAAGACATGAAGAGATATTTCACCAAAGAGTATAGGTATAGACAGTTGGCAAATAAGCACAGGAAAAGATGCTCAACATCTCTAGCCATCAGAGGAATGTAAATTAGAACTGTAATGAGATATCACTGTATACCTACACATAAGAATGAGTAAGATAAAAAATAGTGACACCACCAAATGCTGGCAAGGAGACAGAAAAAACTGTCACTAATGCATGGCTGACGGAAATATAAAATGGTGCAACCACTCTGCGGAAGGTAGTTTGGCAATTTCTTTTAAAACTAAAATCAGACTTACCATAGAACCCAGCAGTTTCATCTCGGTCATTTATCCTAGAGAAATGAAAATTTACATTCATATAAAAGCTTGTACAAACCAAGCAAGGTAGGACCAGTCCTCAGCAGCCCCACCACGAGACCAAAGGAGAACCACCTCACACATCCATTCCACTTGCTGTGTAAAGAAATAGGGTGGATCCCACTGGACTCAGTAAACATTTGTGTTTTTGAACAACTCAAGGTGGGTGGGAGGCTTCAAAATGGAAATCTGGGATTTTCTGGTTCTTCTGTAGTGATTGATTAGATAAACAAGACATTAATTAGATAAACATGTGTATCTTGAGTTGGTAGACCAGATCACAGTGGACTAAATAGAAATAGAAATGCAGAGAAAAGAATTTATTGTTTCTGGTAAATACAGTATTTTTCTCCGAGGTGTTTTTTAGAACAATTAATATTTTATTATATAGCTATTCGTTCTCCACTAAATAATGGATTTTTAAGAGCTTTGCTGCTTTCTTCAGTAAAGTTGATTCTATCTTGGAAGGATGATGTAGAAGTAATAATAGAATGTTGTCATTCACTGATGACAATAAGGGATTCTGATGGTGCTGTGAGATACTGATAATAGCATTATTTTACAAGAGTATATATGATTACTGACTTAGAGAGTCTTGATTTGTGATTCTCCTCTTATAATTTTTTTTTACTATAAATCAGGTCCCTATAATAAAGCCCAAACATGGTTAAGTCTCTATAGCCAAATCAGATCCAATGCTTCTCTGAATCCGGAACCAGTTGAGATGTGTGGCAGCTGACTCAGCCTGCAGCTGTGCTGAGGATTAATAAAATTAGCAGGAATACCCGGAAACTTAGCCAGAACCGTGTGTGAGAGTGTGCATCTTCTCCATAACAATTCTCAAAACCTGAGAGGAGGTTTAACTGTCATGATCGTATTCATCGAGGCTTAGCAATCAGGTTGCTATTGAAATAGCAAGGTCAGGTATCCACAAAGGGGACGGATGAACCACCCCGATTCCCCTCAGTGCCTGATCCTCCCCGTCCTGCTCTGCGTTTTCTTTCTTCCGTAACTATTAGCACACTGTTAACTTTCGTATTCTGCTGACTACTCATTGTTTGTCTTCCCCACTAGAATGAAAGCTGCATGAGGGCAGAGATCATTCCTTTGTACACTTACATCGCCAAGCGTCTTGGACAGAGCATAGCACAGAGGAAGTAGTGGACGAATATGGAGTGGATGAAGGAAATGCTCATCCACCAATATTTGCAGTTCAAAGATGTTTGGACACTTTCGTGTATGCTGAATAGTCACACAGATTTTTTTTTTAAATCAGGTGACCTGCATTACCAGCTCATTGAAGATATTTCTCCTCCCAACAATTCCCCCGTCCACAATGACCACTACTACTTGTAAGCAGAGCCAAGAGGCTTATGGCTCCAGGAGACAGAAATGTGGATCCTGCCTGGAAAACAGAAATCTAAAGGTGGAGAAGAAAGGGAATATAATGTGGAGGAAGCTTCTACTCTACGGGAAGTAAAAAAAAAAAAAAAAAAAAAAAAGGCAACAGCAGCACTATGTCTGCCAGAGAATCATTTAGAATGAATGAAAAGGTAAGGATCCAGGACTCTTCCTTGGTGGGCAGGGGACTCAGAATGGAAAATGTGGGAGGGTAGCTGAGAAGATGGAAACAAGATAGCATTTGAGGTAGGCCCTGAATGCAGAGGGGGCTAGAGAGTTGAGCTCCTGAGAGACAATGTACAAAGGGACCACAGCCAGACCATAGACGGCAGTGGGACTCTGACCCACCACCTCCCCAGCAGCCAGCCTGGGAAGCCAGACTATGTCCTCTGTAGTAATTAGCCCTCGATGTTGAGGACTTGGTCAATGGCTACTGACTTCCCTAGTTTTTGACTCCTGCTTCCAACTTAAGACCTACCAGAGACAGCCAAATATGTTCCCAAACCAATCACATAGGATGCCCTGCTTCTAGTTAGCCCACCTCTAGCCCCGACCTACCGTGTTGACAGCTTCTAGTCAGTACATGCCTGAAGACTTCCCCTTCCTCCCCCACACCCCATTATAAAATTTTCCTTCTTTCCTTTTTGCCTCTGAGTGTCTGCCAAATATAAGCGCTAAAAATCTTCTTGTTCTTGTTTGAGTGGTCTTCGTTGATTTCTACCGTTTTCCTAAAGGGCAGTGACAGATGGCACTGCCCACCACCACAGACCCCAACCTTCGGTCAGGCGAGGTACCCACAGAGGCCCCTCGTGCCTCACTGCTTGTGGCTTGTCAGGTTCTCGCCAACGCTGCCAACCCACCGTGGGTCTGAACTCTCCCTGTGTGGAATTCCTCAGCTGTTCATTCTCAGTTAGGTACCTGCGTTTGGCTACTGCTTCCTATTTGTCTGGCATCCTTGGTGTAACCAGCTCATTCTTTTTCCACCCATCTTGCTCTCTTTCGCACTTCTGTTTTATGTTGCGCTATCAAAGAGTGTCATATGAAGGAAATCACAGGTCAGAACACAGGCATAGGGCCCTGTACACCTGAGTCCGTATTGGACAGATGTTGCCAAATTACCAATAAAGCTGGGTGAGATGTTTTTGTTTTCTTTTTTTTAAATCACATTTTTTTCCTTTTTGTTTTGAGAACTTGGCTTTGATCCAGAGAGAATGTTATCTTCGGTGAACATTCTTTTTGGTTTTCCACCTGCCCGGAGGTGCTGTGTTCACTGGCAGTCAACCATCAGGTTGGGAGTCCAAGACGAACAGTGCACAAGCATGAGTTTTGATTCACCGTCCCCTCTCTCAAGGGATCATCTAAGTCAAAATCCTCTTCTCCTCCAGGAGAATCTCCCCCTTTCTACTTGAATTCTCATTATAATTTGAATTCCCTAAATGGCATAACCTCACCAATGATGATTTGGATCTTCAGTAGCCACCTTGGGAAGATGTGGCTTGAACAAAATTGTTCATTTGAGAGAAACCTTGGAAGAGCAAGGGACAAAGAGTTCTCAGATTTAATGGGCAACATTGTTATTTGTGTGTGGAGGCCTCTCCCAGTGAAATTCTGATTGAAAGATTGCTTCACTAGGAGATTCTTTGGCCACAGCTACTAAGGAACCTGACAAACTCAGGCAATGACAAGCTAGGTTCATTTTCCAAGTAAATTCTCCCTCTCTGTCCTCCAGGTGCCTCCCTAGATCCAGCTCTCCCTCTTCCCCCTATCCTTCTGCTCTCCCTCCTTCCACACCTGCTTCAACTTCTCTCCCTTGTCTCTTGTCCAGATCCACTACCTTTTCCTATTAACTCTCCTAAGATCCCCAAATGCCAGGTGCTTCTAAAAATCTACCCCTCCCAAGAGTCGGGTTGGCCTTGGACCCAACTGAATTAATAGTTATCATTCAGAAGTTCCTCAGTCTGGAAAAGGCCTGTTACTATTCATAGAATTGAGACTTCTTTTGGGTGTATGTGCCCCAGGGGTTCTTGAACTATATTAACTTGTACATGTGTTGGTCACAACCTCAGATTGGATGATAAAAACTGATTGTAACTGACACAGAAAGGAATCTATAGTCTCCTTCTTTGTAGAATAAACCTGAGAGTCAAAAAGTCCCCAAATTTAGGGCAAAATCTACTAAAAGCCACACCCAGAACATTTCCAATAAAATTTGACTGTAATTCAGTCATGCACACAGAGAAAAGATGTAGGAGATTAACTGTAGGAAATTATGGCCATGCCGTGCACTCCTTCAGGGACACACCAGTTAGCCCACTACACTCCAGTAACTGGAAGACCTGTGCATTTGGGGGGTCTTGCCTCTGATATTCTGCTCTGCTATATGCAAAGATGGCAAAATGTCGCAAGAGACTCATGTACTCAATCCTAACGTCAACAGGTTCCTACAATATCTTCTTAAACAGCCTCAGCTTCCTCCTGATCTTAAACCTGGGGATTTCATCTGTTAGATGAGACATCAGGGAAAAGCTACTCTTGAACTTCATTGGCAGGGAACTTATCGGTACTGTAAATAACAAATACAATAATGAAACTCCAGGGAATCAACCTTGGGTCATGTTTCATGACTGAAGAGGTAATTTGGAATTCCACAGAGTCGTCAGGCTACTCCAGTAAGGGACCTTATATTTAGGATTCTCAGAGATCCTCTAGTCACAGCCAATCTTTGGAAATAGATAGCTGACTCAAATCTTTGAATCTACAGATAACTTAGGATAGTGGACAGCTGCTGCTTCAGACGTGGGGCTAAGATCCCTAACTAATTCCCGTTTCGTTATTCATCTGCTCGCTTATAACCATTCATCTCATTTTCCATAGACCTCTGGTTATTGTCCACCAGTAATGGCCCTTCTTCTCTTTTCTTTCCTCTTTATTATAATTGTTAGGTCAGAACATACTCATTCGAACACCATTCTTAGATTATCACAAACAGTGCACACTGCACTGAATCTTACTGATTGCCGTATATGCCATCCATCATCAGGTCATCATGATAAAAACCTCTGGGCAAGTTCAGTCTTATTAAACAAGATCATAGGGAGCTTCAGCCGGTGACATTTGCATCTATATAGACAAATGACCTTAAATAAATCAACATCTGAATTCGGCAGTGCCCTTCTCTGCCTTTGAATTCAACAACGTTCATGGGGTGATGGGCCAATTACTTGCCACCTGGAAGAGACTAATAAGAGATCCAAATATGTAACTAGGCTAATGAGGGCCTTTCTTCTGACCTTCCATTGTCAACAACTCCTTTTCTCCTGGATCTCCTTGTGCCCCCTACTGGACACTACTTCATTTGCAGCCATTTGCAGTCTGGTCTTGTTTGCCTCTCAGCTGATACCTCATGCACTTAAGGAATAGTATTCCAAGACTTACCTGTACACAGCGACCTTAATTCTGAAAATCACCAACTTAGGATTATTAAGCGTTCCTACTACCCTGCCTGGCTTTGACTCTGTCAAACACAGATGATGGTGGCTTTCTTATTTGTGTGTCTTTATTTATTTCTACAGCCAGTCTGGAACTCCGGAAGGAGACAGCCTCACGTGGGTCCCATGTTGCATCACAGAGTAGTCAAATAGGAATGGAATTGTGGCATATTTAAGGTAAGAAAGAACAGGAGATGGCACCCTGATACTTCCTTGGCTCTTCTACAGCATGGAAGGGAATGCACACATACTCCCTGCATACTCCCTGTGAAAGAATGTGAAAGGTACAATGGAGCTGAGAGCCACAAGCCTGCAGGGGCCACTACTGGGAAAAACGAGGCAATACTGTTGGGGGGGGGGCATGAGGTGGTTAGCCAAGGCCAGGGACCTGATGTGGGGTTTGACTGAAATGCAGAGGTCTGTCAAGACAGTAAGAGCCAAAGTGGAATCAGATCATCAAGGGAAAGACTCTAAATCCTCGCCACGTCAATAACACTGTATCCGTTAGGTTTTGCTATGTAATAAACCAACTCAAAGCTTAGCAATTTAAAACAATAAGCACTTATTAGGTCATCATTCTATGGATCGGTTGGTCAATTCTTTGGAATTGGGGCTGGCTCAGCTCATCTTGCTGAGCTCATTCAGGAAGTGGGTTAGCTGGATGATTTAGAATGTCCTCACTCACTGAATGAATTGAGTTTTAAGTCAGAGGCCATCTGACAAGCAATTTATCTTAGTGATTTTCTGTGTTTCAGCTTCTACATGGTAGATACCATCATCAAAGCTCAAGGTGAATTCCTCCGTGAATAGACAGATAGTGGCCACTTAAAGCTTTGCACTCACAGATCTGCATTCCTCTGTGAAAAATCTTTCCTTTTCAGATGAATGATACCTAGGATGCTCTCTCTCATAAGACAGGGAAGAACTGTAGAATGGTTGTTGTCAAGAGCAAGAACTCTGGAGTCTGACTTCGACACATTATAATTTTAGATCTCCATGCTTCATCTTTCTCATGAAAAATGAGAATAGTAATAACTACCTCATAAGATGATGTGAGTAGTACATGAGCTAAAGCATGAAAAATTCTCAAGACAGGGTCTGACATATAGGGTGTACTCTGTAGATCTTAATATTTAGTAGTTTACTTTAGATGTAGCAGCCCTCAAAAAAAAAAAATATCCTATCAGACTGATTTCAAAATTTATAAAAGAGGGACATATCTTGAGGAGCTAGGGAATCAGTTTTTTTGTGGTTGCAAATATTGAGTCAGCACGACTTTTTATATGGTGCTATAATAGTTTATTGATACATCTCGCATTTTCATATTTATATTTAATAATTTAAAAAGTAGCACATTTGAACACAGGGAGCCTATAAAACATAAAAGAGGCATTAAAAGGAGAAATGCACTCAAATGATCTGTCTTTGGAGACCCACTGGTGATACTTTGTTTTATATATTATACAGATATTATGAAAATGATGACACAACACACTTCTAGAAATATTTTTCACTCGGTAAAATGTTACGTACGCTTTTCTATGTCATTATTTTAACAGCGGCAGATTATTTCATCCCATGAATGTGTTACAATTCATTTCTTAATTCCTGAGTGGTTTACTCACTGGCATGATTTGGTGAATTTCCCATCTCAAAGCCACGTTTTTTAAGAGAAGGAACCCAGACAATCTTCATCTGCCGAAACATTATTAAGCCCTATCGGTTCTTTCCACCAGATATCCTACTCGTACACCACGTCCACCTCTTAGTCTTCCTTATTTTTGAGGGTAAGTGAATTCACGACAAGCACGACCACAAGTCAGCCAGAGAAAATCAAAAGGCTAGAAGACAGAACTTATTAATTAAGATTAAAGGAAATAGTATTCTTTGTCTATTACCTGTCAATTCTTTCTATACTTAGTATTCAGGCATTAACAGCATCTCTTCCTTCACTTTTTGCTTAATGTCCATTTCATAAACACAGGAGTATTTGCTATAATGTGTGTCATCTCGTAGCATGTCAATGTATAAAACTGGCCAAATACATCCTTCTTTCATTTTTAGGAGACAAGAGCTCTGGTATGCTTCAAGGATAAAATATGTAGAAAATAAGTTATCTAGAAATCCAAACACTAAAAGCATCCAAAATATAAAATTTATCCTAAATGGACATTTTTCTTAATGATCTTTCATGTTTCAAATCATGCAAATAGAATAATTAATGAACGAATTTCTTTCATGTCTGCGGTAATGACAGAAGCTACACAGCAACGAATGACCGCCAGACAGAAACTTCACAGCAGCTGAATTCTCACGTTAGAGACGAGGAAGATACAGAGCATACTAGCATTGGGCTCCTATTATTTTGGGGGAATTATCACTTTCTCAGTCTATTCCATTACCCTTTCTTCTAGGAAGGACCCAGGTATGGCCACCAAGCATTCAACGCCCTGGCCACAGGGACTGAGTTAGGCTACTTGAGCTAGGTCTCTGATAATCAGTTCAGGGACTATGACTCAACTATTAAGATAAAGAGACTATTAATGAAAGTTGCCTTGACACAAATAGTATAAATGCCAGAGCTGCTCACAGTCATCTTTCTGGGAACAAATGTGTATGCTATGTAAGAAATCACTCCAAATTATTTAGTTCATGATTTTGTGTGGGCTGCCAATCTGAGCTGGGCTCAGTTGACAGTCTTTCTGGTCCTGGCTGGATTTACCTCATACATCTATGGGCAGCCACTGGATTAGCTGGGCCTGACTGGTATAAGATGGCCTCACCTGGAATGGCTTGTCTCGACTCTATGTGGTCTCTAATTATCAAGCAGGCTGGTCCTTGTTTTTCATAAGTTTGAATATTTTATGCCAGTCCCTTCTGGCTTACAAAGTTTCTGTTGAGAAATCAGCTGACAGTCTTATGGGAGCTCCTTTGTAGGTAACTAATTACTTTTCTCTTGATGCTTTTAAGATTCTCTCTTTGTCTCTAACCTTTGGCATTTTAATTATGATGTGTCTTGGTGTGGTCCTCTTGTTTGGGACTCTCTGCACTTTCTGGGTTTGTATGACTATTTCTTTTGCCAGATTAGGGAAGTTTTTCATCATTATTTATTTGAATAGTGCCACATCCAGCAAGTAGTAAATCCTGCCACATCCAACACTGCTCTGGAAAATAATCCTGAGTGGGAATAGTGAGAGATTGAGAAAAGAAATAAGACAGAAAGCTGGGATCAGGAGGACCATGTCCACTGATGGTGGAGCAATGGCACTGTTTTATTTCTGCAAGCTGCTTTTAAACAAGAGCGTACAATTGCTGGCTAAAACAAGGTTATCCCCACCCAACCTACACACCCTGCTATAATCGTTTGCATTTCCGTAGATTATCCCCATTTTTAGGAGGGTGTGTAGAGGTGAGGTGACTCTTGGTTCACCTCACAGATTGCAAGGACTTTGTCAGCTTGCAACCTGCTCTCCACAGAGTATGTTTTCAATTCCTTGTGCTCTCTCTTCTCCTTTTGGTATCCCGATGATGCAAATGTTGGTATGCTTGATGTTATCCTAGAGGCCCCTTAAACTATCATGTTTGGGAAGATTCTTTTTTCTTATAACTGTTGTTTTCTGCGATCTTCTGAATTGCTAATGCAATGCTCTGCTCATCTAATCCACTATTGATTCCTACTAAGGTATTCATTTCAGTTATCATATTCTTAATTTCTGACTGGTTCTTTTTTATGTTTTCTATCTCCATTTTTATGTTTTCTATTTCTTTGTTAAAATTCTCCCTGAGTTCATCTACTCCTCTCCTAAGTTCATCGAGCATCCTTATAATGAGTGTTTTGAACTCTGCATCTGGTAGATTGCATTTTGTTCGGTTCTTTTTTTTTTTTTTTCTATAGCTTTGTTCTGTTCTTTCACTAGGGACATGTTTCTTTGTCTCCCCATTTTGACTGCCTTCCTGTGTTTGTTTCTATGTATTAGGTAGGGCTGCCCTGTCTCTTGGTCTTAGTAGAGAGGCCTTATGTAGTAGATGACCTGTGGGACCCAGTGGCATAGTCTCAGTGGTCACCTGAGCCAAGTGCTCCAGGCATGTCCCTTATATGGGTTGTGTGCACCCTCCTACTGTAGTTGAGCCTTAGTTGCTGTTTGCCCATCAGTGGGAAGGATTGACTCTCAGGCTGATTGGTTGTAAGGACTGACTGTGATTACAGTAGAGGAGCTGTTGTGCAGAGGCTGATTCGACAGAGCAAGAATTACTTTAGCAAGGCTCTGGGCCTGCCCATTTTGCCCTTTAATGTGTCATCTTTGGATGTAGTCCTGCGTGGTGCTTTGGCTCAGACCAAAGCTGTCCACCAGGCTTGCAGGCTGGGGCTTCCTGAGAGGCACCCTGCCACAGGCCAAGTTCAGCCATAGCCTGTGCCTGCCATGGGCTACCTGGCATGAGATACTAAGCAGTCCACAGATGGTTGCCATCCATACTGGGCTTGGATGTACCTCCAGAGGCCAGAGCAGGAACTGAGGCCTGCTGCTGCTACTGCCAGGCTTGGGGCTGCTTAGCAAGAGGTACAGGGCACACCAAGGCCAGACACTGCTTGTTTAGGTTTTGTGAACCTTTGAGAGATTTTAGGAAAGTCTACAGTATGAGTCAAGACAGGCTGTTTGAATGGAAAATCCACTGAAAGCAGCTTGAGTCGGGCCACAAGTTGTGGGGAGGGGGCATCTCAGGGAATCACCAGGGTGGGATGGCCAGTGTTAGGCAGGCTGATGGAGACTCAGGTATGGTGGCCACTGGGGAGGGGAGGGCTCAGCAAAGGAACAGTGGCCTTCGCCAGTACTTCTATCTGGGAGAAAGTTACCTCTTCAGCCCTTGCCCTGAATCCATACAACTCAGTTCCTTCCCATATGTCCCTGGTGCCTTTTGAACTGGTGCCTCAGGACTGGATCCAGCTTAGAGCAAGTTCATCAGTGGATAAGTCCATGCTCTGACCTTTTAAGAGGAATGCCTGAGACTTCATAGCCATCTGTCTCAGCCACAATCTCCGCTGATTTCTACATCCAGATTTTGTGGGGTCTTCTCTTCCTGGCACCAGAATCCTGGCCTGGGGAGTCTGGTGTAGGGTTGAGACCCCTTCCTCCTCTGGGGAGACCTTTGCAGCTGAAATATTCCTCCCAATTTTTAACTGTCATGCATGGTGTGAGACCAGCTTGTTCCACAGCTCTGCCCCTCCTACCAGTCTTGGGGTGGTTTCTTCTGTGTATCCTTAGTTGTAGGACTTCTGTTCAGCTAGATTTCAGGTGATTTTCAATGATGGTTGTTCTGTGGTTTAGTTGTAATTTTGATATGGTTGTGAGAGGAGACAAACACAGCATCTACCTAATTCTCCATCTTAACAAGAATCCTATTTACATTGTTTTACCACTAAACATTCAGTGTTTTCTATAAAACGTTACTTTTCTTTTCAATTTTCAACTAAGTCTAAATTAGTTTGGTATTTGTAAATTGATAGCTTTTAATATATCCTTCCATTGAATGCTGGGATATGCTTTCTATTAAATAAAGCTTTTCTAAACCTTAGTTTTTTTTTTAACATTATTAAAACTTTTTGTTGACAGATAATATATAGAAAAGTGCACATGCCATATGTGAGTAGTTTGATTAATTTTCCAATTGAACACATTTGTGTAATCAGTATTCAGCTAAGAAACAGAATATTACCAGACCTCTGAAGCTTTTTCATGCCCACTTTCAGTCACTACCCCTCTAAGAGAGAGCTCCTCAACCCCAGCACTATAGATATTCTGCACTGGGCAGTTCTTTCCTGGGGGCGGGGTGGGGAGCTGTCCTGTACATTGCAGGATGTTTAACAGCATCTCTGGCCTCTACCCACTAGCTGCCAGTAGCAACCCTTGTCCCCAGGGTGACAACCAGAACTGTCTCTCCAGGCATTGCCAAATATCCCGTGAGGACAAAATTATGCCCAATTGCCTCTAGGATAATCACTATTATGATGTCTAATAGCACAGATTAATTTAGCCTCTTTTGTACTTTTTATAAATGAACTCATACACTATACACACAATCTGGCTTCATTCTTTGAATATTATATTTGTGAGATTCACTCATTTTTGTGTATATCTACAAACTGTTCATTCTTTTTGCTGTACAGTACTCTATTGTGGGAATATATTCATTTATCCATTCAGCTATTGAAAGACATTTTTGTAACAACCAGTTTTTGATTAATATGTATATATAGTTTAAAACTCAGTTACATCTTATCATACCTTATATCCCGAATCACATATTATTTTTACTTCTTATTTTTTTAAAACAAGTTAGGCATCTAAATTTTGGAAATTTTGTTAAACTGAAACAAAATTCCCATGCTAGGCATTATAAGTAAAATAGTTTTATGGTAGCTCCACAAGAAACTCACATAAGGCCACTGATTCTCAGGATGAAGTTGGGAGGGGGAAGAGAAGAAAAGTTCAAGTTCAGTACAACCAGTATTTCTTGAACACCTGTGACTATGAGGCACTATTGGCAGCTCTGGAAATGTGAAGATAAATAAGATAAGTTCTGTGTCTTTAGGAAGTTGGCTGGTCCATTCTTCTTATTGCTGACTGATTTATTTCTCCTGGGGCTGACACGATCTAATGGTACCTTTTGTTTGGGAGGTTGCCTCTTATGAGAAGTTCTGCGTAGTACCAGGAGGAGGGTGTGGGATGGGCAGTGGAGCTGTACCTGCTTTAGGTCTTTGTCCAGAAAGATAAAGGTTGGGGCCCTAGAATTGTAGCCCCACTCACCTGGGTTAAGGAACAGGAAAGGGTTTAGAGCAGAAACCTTATCTAAGAATAGGCAAGGTGCTAACTGCAGGGAGAATATGTGCCCTGTCCTCCTGAGACCCCAAAGGCAGGGAAGACTAGACAGGGAATGGGAGGAGAGATGGAGAGATGCCAGACATAGCTCCCAGGACATCCAGCTAGCTGAGAGGACTGAGATGCTTAATGATGCTCCATGAATCACTTCATAACTAAGTCTAAGATGTTCATTTGCATTCATAACACACATTCTACTATTCAAAGGAGAATTTGAGCCTAGAGAAAGAATGACTCTGCAAGGCTTCTGTCTTTTAAAAATAAGCTAATTTGGCTTTTAATAGGCATCAACAGTGTCGAGCAGCTGCCCTTTTACAAGAAGAATTTCATAAGCAGTATTCTGTAAAGCATCTTTGTCTCTTACCTTTGCTACTCAAATATTTCATCATCTACGGCTTTAGTACAATGAAAACAATGGCCAATGTAACTGGCATCACCCTTCCTACTTATTAATCATTCATAAGTTTCTGAGACTTTTACTTCTCTTCCTCAATTTATGTTTGTTCATTGTTACTACACATTCTCTAAACTCAGTACTATTTATTTAAATTAACCAAATGGTTATATTGTGAGTTTATTTTGGGTTAATCGTTCAATTAAGGTCACATTGTAATTATCGCATTATAAATATAAAAAATAAAGAATTTCAATTCAACATAGGAAGATTTCTAAATTTTCTTTTAAGCAAATAAATAGGAAATAGAGGAGTAGTTTAATTTTTATCACCATGTGTATATTCATTATTTAATAGGCCATTGCAATAAACCCAGACCTTATTTCTGAGAAAATTTTAGATCAGATTTTTAAAAGGTTATTTTAACTACTTTTACTGGGCCATCCTTCAAGTACCTTGCCAGTTCATTAAAAAAGCAACGGGCAAAGCAAAACAAAACAAACCAAAACTCACACAAACTTTTTAATGATCCTGTTAATGTATGGAAAGGATCGCCATTCTCCCCAAACCACTGGCCCACTCCCCATGTCCAGCTGGCCGACTAGAGAACAATGAGACATTGAGTCACTGAACTGCAGAGCCCTAATTTTTAAAAGTCAGCCTTTTATGTGTGTTTCTTGGTCAGTGGGAAAATCCTGAAAGAACACATTTTTCACCGAATTTATCTATCACATGCTAAAATAACCCAGAACAAATGCACAAGACTTTCCATTGAGCTACTTGTGCCTTCTCTTTAATCCTCAAAAAACTTTCACTGCAAAGGCTTTGTCATGGGTTATCACATGATAGCAGAAGTGTTTTTCTCTTTAAAATTCTCGCTAATTTGTGAGTCTCGATATTCTAAACAATCATTTTAGTAAGTATGCTTATTATTTAGAGGAAACTGCATCTGTTTGAAAAGCGAAATGTGTGTATGTTCTTTAAAACATTGCCTGCACATCTATAGGTATATCCGTGTGTACTCACACATAGAACTACATATCTACCTATCTAGTATGTATTTGTGTGTTAGTCTACCTGGGCAGATAGATACACATATACTCACACAGCATATATAACATATATATGTATGCACATACATACACATATACGCATATGTACATACATACACAATAGTACAAAGTAATGGGTAAGACCACAGACTCTTCAACCCCGTCTTCTTAGGTCTGGATTCCAAATCCATACAGTAGCAAAGTCAAGTTACTTAACACTTGAGGGCCTCAGATTCCTCATCCTGAAATGAGAATAATATTTGTATTTATTTCATGGGGTTCTTATAAAGGCTAAATGAGTGAATATATGCACAGCTCTACACAGAGCTTAGAATGCCATTCAGTGCATGGTAAGCAACATGTGAATATCTGCTTTTAATTCATGTGTGTGTGTTTATGTATATAGTACAGGTGTAAATTACCCTCTCCTATGTCTCTTTCATGCATTTGGATTTTTTTTATATTAGATTTTTCTTCCTGTGAGATATATGTATATGATTAAAGATGGTTGAAAAATTAACTCAACTTCTACTAACTCTACTTCTCCAGGCGAAATAAATCTAACTTTTGATATTTGCCTCCTATATTTTATATTCCAAACTCCTTAAATCTTTCCATCCATTCTTTCCTTGAATCTTCGTAAGTTCCACACTTCCAGAACGCTCAAACCCAAAGTATCCACAGTGTTCAAATTGGGACGTGACCATGCAGCTGCGAAGCCCTCCACAGGGCCATGAGTTCTTCAAGGCCTGAGACCAGGTCCCATTCTTCAGTCTCACCCCTGACATCTTGGCTTTGGCCCTGCCCAGAATGTGCACTCATTCTGTGTTACCCGAGGATTATAGACCTGCGATTGTCCCCCTGGCCGCACATTAAAATCACCAGGGGAGCTTTCAAGAAATACGAACTCCTAGTCTCACTGAGAGCAATTCAATCGGAATCTCTGGGCGTGCAGCTATCCACTGCTACTTCTTTAAAGGCTCAGGTGTGACTCTTAAATGCAGTCAGGATTGACAACCAGTGTCATATAGAAAGGGCATTACCATCCAACATTGAGGAATATCATCTGATCCAAAGCCCCACTTCAGATGTCCATGCCTTCACTCTCCTGCAGAGAAGGTGCTAGCAGTGGGTGACAATATGGTCTCAACTCCTTCTCAAAGAAGGCCAGTGGACAGCTTCTTGAAGCCATGTTTCCTGCCTTGTCACCAAATACCTGCAAAAAAAAACAAAAACAAAAACCAAAAAAACCCTGCACATTGAGGCTAGAAATTGTGCTTTAGAGCAACTTCTCTCAAACTTTCTTTCTGTTGCCATGCAAATGATGCATAACACTATCCTGCTGTGGTACCCAGGCAAGGCTCAGATTCTACTTAAGGAAGCATTTAAAAATGCAAGTTAGTGACAGTGACGTAATCATAGGGACAATTTGGGTTGTTATTAAACAAAGTTAATAATTCGCAATCCTTTAGTTGCTGTTCATTTGTTCAACAAATATTTATTGAAAGTCTGCTCTCTCAAGGCACTGGTCTAGGTACTGGGCATGCAGTAGTTTTTTGTTGTTTTTTAAGAAAAAATTCTTGCTATCTGTGGAAGTTACATGTTAGGGTAAACAAATAGAAGAATAAACATGTGTTTCTATGTGGTGGGGGGATTACTGGTAAATGTCATGAAGAAAAGGACAAGTTTAGAAGGTGTCTTGTTCAATCGAGTAATCAGGAAAGACTTCTCTGAGGAGGTGACATTAGAGTTGAAAGAGATCTGAAGAAAGTGAGGAGGCAAACCTTCTGGGTGTTGAGGAAGAGTGGTCCAAGCAATTGCAAAAGTTCTAGGAAGGGAGCTTGCTGCATGGTTTCAAGAACATCAAGTGGACCCCAGTGGCTGGGACGGGAAAGGAACATGCACAGTGGTAGGAGTTGAGGTCAGAGGTAGCAAGGAGTCCAGAGCTGGTAGGGTCTGTGGATTTAATTTTTAGTGCAGTGGGAAACCCCTGGAGGACTTTCAGCTAGGGAATTCTTGGATTTACCTTTTAAAAGGATCAATCACTCAGGTTACTGTGTCAAGTACATACTGTAGTAGAGGGATCTAGTTGGAATCAGGAGACCCATTAGGTGGCTATAATAGCAGTCCAAGTGAGCTGTTGATGACCTGGTCAGAGCGGTAGCAGAGGAGGTGGAGAGAAGTGGCAATGTTTTGGGATATGTTTTGGAGGTAGAGTTATCACAATTTGCTGATGGAGTGGAAGCGGGTATGAGGGAAGGACAGGATTAAGGGAGTAGAAAAGTGGGGAGGGGGTTATTAGAATGAAAATCAAGTATTCATATGTTAAATTTGGGTGACATATTAGACATTCAAGTGAAGATATTGAGCAGAGAGTCGGATGTATGAGCTGCAGCTGAAAGGAAAAGTTGGAACTGGTGATCACAATGTGAGTCATCATTATGATATAAGATTACATATTTATCTGTTTATCTATAGTTTGTCTCTTTCTCCAAGAATATGAATTTCATTAGGACAGAAAATTAATCTGTTTTGTTCTTTGCTGTATCTCCAGCTCCTGGAACATTGATTTGCATATAGAACGCGCCCAATAAATATCATTGAATGAATGAAAAATTAAATACCAATTAAAAACAGTAAACTTAAATAAAAAATATCAGGACATGATAAGTGCTAAAGGATGACATGGTATGTGAGGTGAGACTGGAGAGTGGTTAAGGAAAAAGTCTTGGAGGAGATGGACTTTTACTTATCAGGTCTTAAAGAATGGGTAGGTTTATAGGTAAGAGGATTCAGGAAGAGGTGTCAAGTTCGGGGGAAAATAACGAACTTGGTTTAGGTTATGTTGAATTTGAGGGGACAGAGGAACTATGACTGTGTTCACAGGGAATTAAATAGAAAGTTTTGACCGAGATACCGAAAAACCATCGAAAAGGGTTTCTGAAGCAGCATTTCTCAAAATGTAATGTGCATGCAAATCACCGGGAGATCTCGCTAAACTACCCATTTTTATTTTTTAGGACTATGGCAGTGCCTGAGCTTTGCCATTTCTAACAGGCTCCCAGGTATTGCCCATGTGGTCAGGTCTTTGGACCACACTTGAGTAGCAAGGCACTAAAGTGAGGTGTTAAGCAAAATGGAAATTTTCAAAGGAAATAAGTAAAAACGAGTTAGATGCCTCTTAAATGCTTCGATGTTGAGAGTATAAAAGGAATGGGTTGTTGGACATCAGAGGAAGCCTATTTTTTAGTCAAGACTCATTTGTAGGGGGCTGTTAATGAGCTATGTAATGTGGAGAATATATCCACCTTCATCTCAGAAGAAAGGATTTCAATAGAATTCTCCATTAGCACAATAAGAATAACCTACAATTGGAGAGACGAAGTGGGCTGAGGTCTGAGTAAGAATACAAAGGGCTACATGGGCTAGTCAGCTGCTGTGTGACATGCTCAAGTGACTGCTTAGTCATCAGGCTGTTTACTCAACTTGTCAATACAAAAGAAATGTAATGGGTCAGAAACCAGCTTAGAAGGCAGAAGGAGAGAGGAGAGAAAGACTGCAGAAAGCCCTAAGAATAAAGAAGATTTAACTTCAAATGAAGTTTGGAATCTAGATTATTATATGGAACCTGAATTTTAATTTCTGAATTGAGATTCTGTGTTTTTGTTTTAAAGTGATCATAGAATCTTTTATTACATATGACTGATCAGAAAGTAATTTGCTGAGTTAGTTTTCATCTAGAGGCAGAGAATTTCCCCGACAGAGCAAACTTGAAAGAGACAGTAGGAAACAAAGGAAAAATTGGTTTATAGTTAATGCCCATGAGTTCTGCTCACTCGGTGTTTTGGTGTTAAGTGGATTCGAGGGAGACAGGGAAAGTCAGCCTGGGATCTACATATCAGCTACTAGCTATCCTTTAATAATGTTTCTATTGAGTTCTTTGATGACACAAACCATAATGAGATTATTTTCTAAGTGCTAATCCTCTCAGAGATCTTTGACAACCCATGCTGCTAATACTGCTTCTGTAGATTAGCGCCTCTGTGTCTCTGCTCCTACCAGGCATAACTCAGCTGCAGTGCTCCCATTTATAGAAGAGACCTGCTAGTTTTCACTTCTCTTTGAGCAGACCACGGCAGTGGAAGGGGCAGCCAGTCTCAGGTCTCCTAGCAGCTCAAATACTAACAGTTACTTTCATATCCTGGCTCATCAGAGTTAGAGCAAAGGCAGCATGGAGTAGTTGTGTCTTGTCTTGTCATCTGTGCCCATGGAGGCTGCAAGCGTGGAGATCTGATGAAACACAGGCAGTTCTGGGCCCAGCAGAGCACTTATCCTCCTGACATAGAGATGATGTTGTTAGGTACTAGGCTTGAAACCTGAGTTATTGTGGGAGATGGAGGAGCAGGAGGACCCGGGCATCCTTCTTAATCTGCCCTTCCTGGCATCTTCTCTTTGGGCTCTCAACTTCTATCTCATATGCCAGCTACACTGAGATTTCTTGCAGTCCCAGCATATGAGGACTTCCTTCAAGACTGTACCTTTATATCCCTTCCTCTCTTTGAGGCTCCCTGATCCTATTTTCTTTAGGTTGGGTGGGCCAAATGAGACAACCCTCTGAGCCTCCACAACACTTGGGACAAAACTCTATAAGAGCTTCTCTCTGTGTGTGGTCATTCTTGGTGCATTAATAGATGTGTGTGTGTGAAGAAATGGCCACCTATTCTTGGGTAACTTTTCTCTTTTTTGGATGTTCGATTTATTGTATCTTTAAGATATTGTTAGATTGCTCCGATGACCTGAAGGTTAAGAAAACTCTGGATGAAGAGATTCTAGGTGTATTGCAGAGAATCATAAAAGGGTCATGTTGTCTAACAGCAGGTGAGGGACAGGTGAGTCATGACAGGGAGCCAAGAACTAGATGGTACCTACCCCAGATAAGCTGCCTTCCAAGTTGCTCTAGTTTTTGATGCTAGAAGGGCAGTATCTCAGTCATGTGTTAGCTGAAAGACCCTACGACTCTTGTCCTCTCTTTGTTCATTGCCCTATTGCTTTCTCTTAAGAGTTTAGTAGATCTAGTCCACCACCAAGCTATTGCTGGACCCCGTAATATTTCCACCAATTGGTGATGAGGGGTACATTTGGATCTCCAGTTGTTTCTGGAGCTATCAGTCAACACCAGCTACAAAGGCCTTATACATTTGAGTTGGAACAGGGCCGTTAAGATAGTCCTTCCCCTCCTGATATCAAAGAAGGCAAGTTAGGTCAAGTCCCTGAAGAGCCCATGAGCAGATGGAAGACCAGTAGGTAAATCCTGTAGCCTGATGCCTTTGGATGTCTTTTGTTCTTCAAGTTCGTCTAATGCAGACGTTTAGATTATTTTTGACCCTTATTCACACACATTTGTCTGACTCTCATCTTCTTTTTTTTTCAGCATGGGTCTCTGAATATGTTCACATGCCAGAGGACATTTCAGTATTGATTATGCATGGTAGATCAGCGCTAGTAACTGCCAGTGTATCTGTAGTTTTCTTTCTGGGGCAATGAAATGTTCTGGAAGTAGATAGTGGTAATCTATGCACAACTTTATTAATACACTAAAAAAATCACCAAATTGTAGACTATACGAAGATGAACTTTATGGTGTGTAAATTCTATCTCAGTAAAGCTATCATTAAAAAATGAAGCTGAATAATGCATACAAGGTTTGTTTAGGGGATGATGAAAATATTCTAAAATTACATTTTGATGATGATTGCACAACCCTGAAAATATGCCCAGAACCATTGAAGTGTACACTTTAACAGGCGGATTTTATGTTTGTAAATTTCATATCAAAAGTTAATAAATATATAGGCAATTTTTGTTAATTTTTCCATCTGATAAACTTTGAAAAAACTTGGAAAATTAAAATAAATATTTTGGGTATTCTGATTAACATTGTATTGAATTGAATTATAGATTAGTTTGAAAAGAATGGTTAATTTACATTATTGATCTGTGATGGTCTGTGTCCTTCTGGATAATTGAATAATTTTCTTCACACAAGTCTTGCACATATTCTAAGGGTTGTTTGTTGTTGTCGTAGTATTTTTTTTCCTTCACAAATTAATATCTTTTTCTATTACATTTTCTAATATGTAGAAAATGATTGAATGTTTAAATCGTCAATTATGTTGCTGGTTATTGAATTCTCTCATTCATTAAAATAGCTTTTTATTCGATTCTCTTTAATTTCAGATTCATAGTTATATCATCTACATGTAAAGTTTAATATTTTCAGAATAATATTTATATCTCATATCTTTATCTCTTGTATTATAGCAATGGCAAAGGTATATATTATCTTAAATATTAGGTAAGAAAGCTAGCCTCTCCGACTTATTCCTTCTCCTTGTGTATACTGTTCGATCAAGGTACTTTATCAGCAAAGGTTGTTTCCTTGTATCTCTCATTGTAAAAGTGAATTTTCCCTTTGCAATCGAGTAATTTGTGGGGAGATAATTTAAAACTCCTTGAATATTCTGATTCCCAAGAACTTTTCACTTAATGATATTAGTGTCCCTTGATAATTTTTGCCTGAATCAAGTACATTGAGGGTACGAAATAGTGATTTCCCCTGTAACTTTATTATTTCTTCTACATCTAGTAGACAGCATCTTCTGTGAAGAAGAGGTTTTCCCCTTATGTCTCTATTTTTGGATATCATTACAGCTTCATGGATTCTTTTCTTATTCAGTGTGTTCTAATCCATTACTGTCATTATTCTCTTTGGTACTCAATCGTACCAGAGTTGGCCAGGTGTGCTCTTTTAAGTTAGCTCATGTCTTTTTAACGTGTTTCTATTAGTCTTTGATCTTTTTTTTTTTTTTTTTTTTTCTTTTTGACATTGCAGAATATTCAGAGCTCATCTGGTACTCTTCTAGTCCCAGCCCCAGAACCACCCCTTTCTCCAAGGACTTCTGGTTTCTTTTATTAGAGGGTGACATTTAGAAACAAAAACTGAGCATTGAGTGTGCTGACTGCTAGTGCTATGTCATAGCGTCTAGGCTCTCAGTAGACAGAGCTAGGAAATATATGTAGATACATGTAAATAAACACATCTATCTACCTATCTACCTATCTCCCTATCTGTCTGTCTGTCAGTCTGTCTGTCTGTCTGTCTGTCTGTCTATCCATCCATCCATCCCTATATTGGAAACCATGAGTTTGTGCTGATATATTCAATTCCATCCAAAACTAAAAATTTGATTTTAGCTTTCCCATTCTGAATATATTTACTTATCTGCTCAATCTCAGAAAGTGTAAAAAGTAGTTTGAGAATTGCTAACACACACCACTGTTAGAGGGAAACCCCAACTGACTAGAACTCAATATTTGTTTAAAGTTCCTTTTTATTTTAGTCCGAGGGTAGTCAATATACCGTGCTGGAAAGGGACATAGGTTAGTTCTTTTTATTTTCCTTTCAGTTTGTTTATGTTATTTGTTCGAAGTCCAGTTAAATATATTTGTGTTTTTTTTTTTTTTTGAATTCCATTTTAGGGTTTCCCTTCTCATCTTTGTTTTTTTATTTTACTTTGTGTATACGTATAAAACATGACATGGTTCCAAAAGTCAAAACCCTATCAAACCAAATACCCAGAGGAATGTCAGTTCCTGTCCCTAACCCTTCCACCCCATCCCCACGCATGTCCTTTTGGCAAACTGTCTCGTTAGTTTTTGGTTTATACTTCCTGTGTTCTGTTTTGTAAAATAAACAGATATATGTATAGTGTCTTATTTCATTATTTTTCTTATATAAAAAATATATACTCTTTGTTTCGCTTGTTTTATTCACTTTAACAATATTCCATCACTACGTTATTGGTAATAATTTCATTATAAAATTCAAAAACATAGGCTCAGAGAAGTTAAGTAGCTGTTCTAGGCTCACAAAGCCAACAAATGGAGGAACTAGAAAAATGTACTTGCACCCTGATACCTTCCACCTTTCTTATAATCTTTTATCTTTTATTTGTGATTAGTTTATAATTCTCAATATCAGAGTTAACAGGTACAAAGAATGTTGACATTTTTATTTTCTGGAAATATTACTGCTTCCCAGTAAGCAATCCCAGTTTTGTTCAGACAGGTGGATGATATGTTTAATGAGCATTTGGAATAGCACTAATATTTCCTGTTGTAGCAAAGTTTACTTCCAAATGTATTTTTTTGAGAGTTGAAAATACCCTGCAAGACTATTTGCTTCCTTACCATCCCACACGCCTTCTGTTTATTCCTACTTTAGGCTTCCTTACTGAGATTTATATTGCCTTCAAAATCTTTACCATTTAATGTATTAGAAAGTTGACATTACCACCAAAATTATAGCAACTGCAGTTATTGTATGATTTCTCCTTCTTTTCCCTTCTAGCACTTAGAAAAAAAAAATATGTTTTTTGGCTCTTTACAGAAAGGGACACATGTCCCAACAGTATATTTTACTAATATGCAAATTCATCTTAAATATTCATCAATCGCAGGAATAGTTTGGTGAGTGGAGAGTGGCTCAGTGAACTTTAGACTCTGGGTGCCGACCTCTCAGCAGTGAGCAATTTTCCTGCCATGCAGCTCTTGAGCCGAGAGCCCTCTGCTTTCTTTGCTGCTTAGCCCCGAAGACCCCAATATAACAACATTAAATGTAAAGTTAAGGGAAAAGAAGGGAAATCTAGCTTAGAAAAAACAATTCACCAAGAAAAAACAATATGGTCATCGAATTGTAGAATACAATGGATTCCCTTATATTCTCAGATATAAAATTATGTCATCTACATATAGCAATATTTTTGCCTGTGCCTTTCTAATATTATAATACTTATATCTTTTGTTCTTTCTCTTATCCAGTTGTATATATTTGTTATATAATTGCAGCGATAATAAAGATTCTTAGATTTTTCTTGCCTATGCTATTCTGTCACTTCTTGTAAGTGAGATTAGTCTACTGCATCCTTCCTTCCTTCCTTCCTTCCTTCCTTCCTTCCTTCCTTCCTCCCTCCCTCCCTCCCTCCCTCCCTCCCTCTCTCCCTCCCTTCTTGCCTGCCTGCCTGCCTGCATGTGACCTTTGTCTGGTTTTGATATCTGAGCTATGTTGGCTTCAGAAAAAGACTTTGAAGTCTTAACTGTTTTTCTGTGCTCCAGAGCAGTTTACTTTGGGACTAATAGGACCTCCTCTGTTTGTGTGTGAGCTAAATGAGATAATACATATAAGATCTTAGATCAGTATCCAACACGTAGTTAGCACTCAACTAATATTAGCTATGATTAGACATGGTTAGATATCAGTTTCAGGCAGTTTTTGTTTGTTTTTGGCTTAAGTGACAAATGCAGAATTATAGAAGACAGTATAAGAGAAAGATGGTAGAAAGTAAAATAATCATTACTTTTAATCCATCAAAAGATATATAAAAATGGGGATGTGTAATTGCAAATGAGCACACTGGAAGTTCCAAGACCTAAATCTTTTCCAGCACCTCCATCTTGCAGGTAACTCAATACCCACTGTTTTAACTGCTCTTGATACCCTCTCAGACCCCATTACTCGTCTGGTGCTCACATCCTCTAGGTACTGTGAGTGTAGGCTGCTCATGGCTCACAGCTGCCCCTTCTCCAAAATAATGCCCTCAGCCAGAGAGGATCTGTCATACCCCCTACCACAGGACAGCCTCAAAGTAACGACTGACTGATACGGATTCACGTGGCTGGCTCCTTGCATCAAAGTGAGACCAACTCAGTGGTGCCATTTACACTCTCGAGCTCCCTGGGGATAGGGCTGAAGCTAGACTCTAGCTGAGATCAACTTCGTGCTCAGCTCCTTCCCCCACCTTATCCTGCTTCCCTCTGTCCCTTTTAAGTTTCCCTGAGAATCTATCCTTAATAAACCCTATGTACATGAATCCCTGAATTCCACGTAAGCCGAAGCCCTCCTTCACTGGGGCACCTGAGGCTTGCCCCAAAGATAACCTGGACAGGAGCTGTCCTTTCTCAGGGAGATCCTAGCTGCCTGGGCAGCCGGCAGGGATGGCTGAGTCTGTTCAGGAGAGAACACTGATCCAGAGTAGCTCTCTGTCTCTGAATACAAGCCCCGGAAGAGGCACTTGGAAGCTGTCTCGGATGAAGTGTTTCTGTATGCATTAGCAGTCCTTCATTGAGAAAATGGGAGCAATTAATGTTATCTTGATTAATGAAGCTAAATTAGCTTTGTAATCTCTAATGCTTCTTCCTTCTTGCTAGCAGGTGAGAATTTGAAACTGACTTAGTGCAGACCCACCGGCAGGTTTTTCTGCAATGACGGAATTCCGCTATAGCTGCTTTTTTATACTGAAGCATTTGGCAAAGTAAGGCCTAAACAACTTGTGTGCAAGATGAGGCAAATAGAGAATTCATTTTAAGGGCATAGATCACAGACCTGAGAATAAGTTCTGGCTTGTGCATCACCAAGCCTCGGTTGATTAATATGTAAAGTGGGAATCACTATAACACCGTCCTCAAAGTTGTTCTAAATTGATGGTTCTCAAAGCGTGGTCCCCAGACTAGCAACATCAGCGTCACTTGTGTTAGGAATGTAAAATTGTGATCCCCAGCCCAGATCTACTGAATCATAAATTCGGAGAGTGAAGCCCAAAAATTGTTTATCAACCGTCTGGGGCATTCTGATACACACTAAAGTGTGGGAACCACTGTTTTTCACCCCGAGTGTTCATTACATGCACCAGTTGAGTTTTTAAAATATACTGATGCTGTGCTTCAGCCTCAAGAGAGTCTAACATAATTCATCTAGGGTCGAGGCACCAGAAGTTCATATGTTTAAAAGCTCCCCAAATAATCCTAATGTGCAATAGGGTTGTTCTGAAGATTAATGACATGCATGATGTAGAGTATATAGTAATTTCCCAAATGTTATTTATTACTCAGTTATCACTAATAATGTGAATTAATGGGTAGTAACACCTGGGTACCTGCATCTATTGACTTCTCACCTCTGCTGGGAGCTGCGCCCCACCCAAGCTGCCTGTCAAATATAATGCTTGTGTTTGGTTGCAAAGTCAAACAAGTTTTGAAGTAAATCAGAGTGGGTTTGAACCTGAGTATTGCCACTGACTAGCTAGCTAAGTCACCTTAGGAAAGTCACTTAGGGAAGTCACTTAACCTCTCTAAGCTTTAGGGGCATCATTTCAAAATTAAGATGACTCCATCTCACTGGGCCACAGGAAACCGTATCTCCCATCTCCTTTTTTTTTTCTCCCTCTTTTCCTTCATCTTGGATCCCTTCCTACATCCCTATGGCCTAGAATAACCCTGAGCTGCGTAGGAACCTCCAAGGCCCTTGGCTCTTCTGCATTAAAGGCTTCACCTGAACCAGCCCTTGGGAACCAAAGTGAACTGTCAGCTCCCCAGAGCCCTGCCCTGGCCCATGTCATCCCTTTAGCACGAAAGGCTCAAGGCACTTCTGCAGGAGAGGAATGTGCAATGATGGGCTTGTGATCTCTTCATCCTTTCTACAAATGGCCGACTCACAGTATGGGGAAGGGAATTAGGGGTTATTCTTCTGTGATGTTCCCTGTGTTCGTGATATAAGGTCCTCTTGTAGATCAGAAGGATGTGGGATCAGTTTTCCTAATAAGCTATAATCCATACCCAAGTGGCACTGCTGATTGAATTTCACCTTGTGAAGTTTCCAGTAACAGCCTCCCACCTCTTTTCTTTGCGTGGCCCAATGGTGCCAACAGAAGAGGAAAAGGAGAATGACCAACAAGTCTGAAGATGATGTGAGGCCAGAAAAAAATAAGAAATAAACAAACTGAGTAAATAGATGCGATGCATTCCACATCGCTCTAAATTGACCAGAGGAATCTGAATGAGGAAGACGCTAATTTGCAGGACTCAAGGTTTAAAGACAGTGGTATCAACCACTTCCTGAGACAAGAGGCAAGACACAGGACACGCCATTTTTAATTTTTTGACGTGTTGCTTCTCTAAGATAAGATCTGATTTCTGTCTAAATATTGAGTCTTGTGCATAAAACCCGCTGTTGCAGAGAGTGCCAGATGCTGTCAGTGCCTTTGCTCGTATTCCCTTGGGCCTTACCCTTTTAGTACGTGCTGGCCAAAGTCCAGCTGCCAGCGTCTGCATCTGTGGCAGCTGGGGTCTTCTGCCTGTGTGCAGAGCAGGTCAGAAAAGTACCTCAAGAATTAATGTAATGCCCTTCCTTCCCAAGAGTCGCCAGCCCCAGATGGAATGACTCAGTGTGTTCTCTAATGGTTTCCGTAGCCCTCCAGTAGAATCGAGCTCCAGTTACCCACGCAGTCACAAGCTTGATAACAAACCTTATACTGACTGCCTGTCCTGTCCCGCCTCACTCCCCCAGGCCTCTCTCAGTGTCTCCCGGCATCACCTCTTAGGTGGACACCTTGCCTCAAATCCTTGTGTCTGAGTCTGCTTCTGGGGACCCCGGAGTGACACACAGGGAATCCCAAGGTTGCACAGTTGTCACCACTTCAGTCAGGACATGGGGGGCCTTCTCTGCTTTAATCCTAAGCCTGAGGCTGCCCATGGGAGAGCCTTACTCTTTCAGCCTACAACGTGTTAGTTTTCTTCCAGTCTATAGTCTTTCAGTGCAGACAAAAGAAATTGAGCTCTTGGAACAGGCATAGTACAGATAAATTTAGTAGTGCCCATTGAATTAGGAAGGAAGTTGACTACTTGCCCTCCTCTCAGCCTCTGTTCTGGGCGATGATTCATGTCCTAAGCTTCCTCCCTTGAGATAGATGTGATTAACAAATGTTTAGATAACAGTGGCATCTGAAATTCCAGTTCTGAGGAAGGCCTTAAGGGATAGACATTATCAGAGTTCAATCACTAAAATACCATGAGTGTTCTGGAATAAGGGGTTGGATTTATTATAGAAACAAACGGCATTTCTCAATTGCAGGATGAGTTGGGGAAGTGAAGTTTTAGAAGAGGGATTATGAGGTTAAAGAATAAGCCTTAATTAGTCCTCCTGAAGCACAAGTCAGGTGGGTGGGTCAGAACGCAGGGAACTCTGAGAAGCTAAACATATCTAGTTACCCAAGCAGGAAAGAAGGACCATCATGCAGAGAAAGCTGTTGTCTCTTGGAAGCTACCACCTTTGCATTTCCTTGGTCATGTTTCCGGCGGTGAGCTAGGGTTGCTGTTGGTCAACAGGATCCACTGTTGGGAAGAAGAACAGGACACAGAGTGGAGGAGAATGAGGGCAAGCTGAAGTCGGCTGTGCATCTATCAGTCACTGTATCAGTCCTTGTGAGAACGATGGCTGGTGCTTCACTTCTGCCCCTTTGATTTTGTTCAGGCTCCTCTCTGATCAGCCCTGTCTGGAGCCACTCAGGGATAGGGCTTCTGGGCAACTTAGTTCCAGCTTACAGAGTTGACAACAGTCAAGACTCAAGCAGAATCGGTCATGCCAGATGACTCACCCCAGACTGTGACCGAGGCTCGGGCTGACTTCGTTTCTGTTTTCGCTTGTTTGTTTTTATATATTGTCTCCTGTCTTCAAAAGTGGAGGACTAATTAGTACCGGTTTACTCCAAATGCTATGTGATTCACTAGTATAGTGATTCTCAATTTGGGGTGATGTCGCCCACCGGGGACATTTGTCAATATCTGGTGCTATTTTTTAGACGTCATGACTAGGGGGTGAGTAGATACCAGGGATGATGCTAAACATCCTCCAATGCACAGGACAAGCCCCCACAACAAAGAATTATCCCACCCAAAGAGTCAGTAGTGCCATTGTTGAGAACCCTGGACCAGAAGTAAGAGCCTACTTCTAATTTATTCAGTTCCTTTATTTTGCTTAATCGAGCACATTTAGAATAAGAAAGCATCTATTGATAGCCACTTATCCTCTTTCTTTACTGAAAGCTATGCATTCCAGATCCAAACTTTAGTAATAATCTCAAGATGTTCACTTTGTCCTTTCCTAACTAGGTATAATAATGACGTCATTCTTCAGTACATTTTCTGTAAGATGTAAAGCCACCGCTGTACCCCTGACCAACCCAGATCCCCATTAGTCACTCTCATCGTGCTCCAGATATTTTGTTTTTATCATTCAGCACAAAACCCACCAACAACAGTGTGGTCATTGTCTGCTGCCTGCCTGACCCACTAGAATGTAGTCCCCACAACAGTCCTATGAGGAGCACATTCTTATCCCATTTTACAAATGAGGAGACTCAGATTTAGAAAGGTTGAATGCTTCGTCTAAGGTCACCCAGATAACATGTGGAGGAATCCAATATTTCCTATAGCAAACGGTCCTGAGAAGATATTATTAACACAGAAAGCAAGATGTAGTATCAGCTTTTTAAGTATTTTCCCTTAAGTAGTCAAGTGATAGCTCTGCTAAAATCCCTCCTGTCGGCAGGTCTGTGGGTAGAAGCAGACCCAGTTCCCAGAACCATCAGCCAGCATCTCTAAAGCTCTTCTCTAAATAGCTGTTAGTAAGAAAAATGCTAATGAGAATGTCTGATTGCAAATTGCTCCATCCCCACTTTGAGACCTTATGTGGTGACTGAGCCAAACTTCTTCCCATGCAGACAGATGTGCTGGCTCCTCTGCGCTGGAGCTTGGCTGCTCCCTTGGCAGGGAACCAAGCCTGGGTTGGGATGACATTGCCATGCCCACTTCAGGGCGTCTGAAGATTATGCTCCCTGCTAGAATCTGCCTGCCGAGGACACAGCTGTGAACAGGAGCCTCTCCATGTCTGCTGAGAGAACAGGATGGAGGTCCCGGGCTTCATTTTTAGCTACAAACAATTATGTACCTGTGTTAAAGGGCAGTCAGTGAAAATAACATAAACAGGTATTAAGACATATGTGCTTATGCACAAACGGTTACCTGTATACCTGAGGAGGTAGGCCTATATAGCAGGTATGTGACTAGAAAGGTCAGGCCCCCAAAAAAGGAAAGTACAATAGCTGGAAAATAACTTTTCTTTCAAAATTCACCAATTTACAATTCAACAATGTTTGGTATCTTGGTGTTCATGTAGGATTTTCCTATATTAAATTAAACCAAATGAAATTGACATTTTTGTGTGTAAAAAAGAATATGGATAATATGGCTTAACCTAATATGTAATCAGCAACCACAGGGTGGAGTTAAGAGACAGAAATGTTTTTCCACATGGCTCAGCACGTGAGGCCCCCAAGCTCAGAGGAAATGGGAAGCTGGCGGATCACAGAGGCAGGATCTCATGAATAAGGTAAGGGGACAGGAGTCACAACTACAAATGGGGCAAAAAAATGTAAACTAAAATGCTGTCTTGTCAGAAAAGCTGGGCTGAGAACAGGGCAAGAAGAAAGTATAAGGAGCTGCTCTATTTCTAAGCTCCTGACCTGGACTCTTGGCCAGGACCTAGTTTGGGCTTCTTTAAACAAACTACGGCTGATAGAAAGCGTTTATCCTGCAAGCAGCAGCATCAGACAAAGGGGCTGCTTGCAGAAAAGGGTGAGAGAAGTGACATTCAGCCAGCCGGGCCTGTCTACGGAGCTTGTGGAACAGTGCCCGTTGGGGTATAGGCTGAAGGCAGGAGAAATATCAGTTGAAGTTGGGGAAAGGGCTACAAAGAAAGGTGGGCCAGATGCTGAATTCCTCCAGGAAACAGGGTGATGGTGCGGATGAAGAGGACCTGGATGCGAAGGAGGGGAGGGCGGAGCAACTTCTGGCCTGTGAAGTGTCCAGCTGAGCCGGGACAAACTCCCTTCAGCGGGTACCACAGAAATTGCGTAAGATGATCAGGAAGCCTGTCTCTTGTTTCAGATTCGCTTTCAGCTAGCTGTGTTTCTTGGCAGATGGCTCACGCTGTCTGAACCGCAGTTTCTTCATCTAGGAAATGCGAATGTAGTTCCGTTTCTGGGTCAAGGTCACCTGTCAGAGGACCGACCGATTGCTTGTCAGAAAGTGGTTCACTGGGGAAAAGAAAGTGACATGCCAGCGCATTTTCATTATTTCACCTTAAGGATAGAATTTTAGGGGATAATCCCAGAAAACTTAGCCCTGGCACCCAGGCGTATTTCAATCTAAGTAGACTTCTTAGAGTCCTAATTGTTGGATCTGACTGCTGTTGCATTTGCTGGGATTGCCTTTGTTCATTGCAGGCTCTTGTGAAGCACAGGCCTATGTATGACTTAAGAAACATGTTCAGAACTTTCTCTCTCCTTTTTAAGACATCTGTATGACCATGGTTGAAAGTAGAAGTTTCCTTTTCAGAAAGCGGGGGGAAAGGCGCCCTAAACAGCGATGCGCTTTCCACGGAGAAAGCGGCTTCATCTCTATTTGGGATTGAGAGCCGCCTTCACACTGGCATTCTGCATGCGCTGTCCTTGGTGCTGAAAGTTGATTAAAAAGGCTTTTCTGCAACCATGGACTTAGGTGTACTAATAAATTAAAGCGTAAAATGATAGATATGAAAACTAAATAAGGTCTTATGTATACAAAAAAAACCCTCTTAACTTAGGGATTAAGTTGATCATAATTTTTAAAAATATTTAAACATCGAATATAGTTATATATACCCATAATTTTCAACTGCATGAGAGTATAAATGCAGAAAGCTTGGAGAAACAAAGGAATATGCAGCTCCCAGTCCCACTATCCAAAGTTAACCATCATTAAAATTTTAGTGTCTAGATTTCTGGTCTCCCACAAATTTATTCCACAAGTATTTATTGAGTGACTACTGCATGCCAGGCACCGTGCTGTGTGCTAAGAAGAAAACGATGCTGTGGGTTATATTTTTCTTTTTCTGCCTTTTTCACACTACTCTTTCCTATGGGAGTCTGTCATGGAATAAGAGGCAACGTGGCATTGTGGAAAGAGATGGGTGTTGGTCTTATTCGAGCCTTACAGATGTGTTGCTGGGATTATAATCAACAAATGTAAAGAAATTGGCACGGAGCCTCACACTTGGCAGGTGCTCCATGAACAATAGCTATTGTTTCTTTTCATTACTGTTATTTTTATGTGAGTGTTCTTATTACCAATTACAGCTCATTTTAGTTCTGCTTCTACAGTAGTCCCAAACACATTTTTAAGTACCGAGTCTCCATCCTCGCTCTTCCCAAGGATTGTGTCCTTCAGCGCTGTCTTCAAAGTTCTTGCTGCTGGTTATTCATTTCCCTTGGAAATGGCTTTTCTTGCCATTTTTAGGTTATTTTTTTAGACTTTAGATTCTGTGCCTCCTGCTCAGCCAGTTGCTTGCCTTCTCCTGTTTGGAAAGTAGCAGTTGGTGTGGATGTTACACTTCACTCCTTTAGGCAGATGATGCCGGGTAGGTCATTCAACTAAGCTCTGAAGGATGGCCTCTGGGAAAGATACAAAGTCTTTCTGATATTTCCTGTATCCTCTTGCTCAGACTTCTCCTCTACTTTCAACAACCCAGTAGTTTAACTACATATCAATCAGTCCTGGGGTGGGGGAGGTGACAGTATCCCAGGCATTTCCAGAGTGAGCTCCCCTCAGCCCAAAACAATTCTTTTCCAGAGAAGGGGAATAGCTGAGAGCCATGAGAAGCCAATAGCAGCTATGAGATAGGGTCCACTGGCTCCATTAAGGGGATCGGAGACAGGCAACCCCCCAAAACTGACTATACCAGCCAAGCATACAGGTTGCTTTCCTTTAAGAATAAACATAAAGGAGAACTCTAAATATTCCTAAATGTCACCTGTCAGAAGTTATATAACTCAGCTGTACGTGCAACAATTATGACAATAGTTATTTCTGGAATTCCTCTTAGGGAACTGGATCTGCCTCATGGAGAGAGGGGAGACTCAGGAACTTGAGGTGTGGGAAGAATTGTGCTATATTAAAAAGCGAATAAATTTGATGTTACTCTAGGAAAGGAGGGAAAGAAAGAAAAAACAGTTAATAATTTTTGTAGAATATTGCCAAGTACCACACCCCCTTTCCCAACACTGAAGTAACAATGTGTGTTTGTATGTGTGTGTGTGTGTGTGATATCATATATAACATTGACACACACACACATTAAGCACGTCAAGAGTAGCCACTGGGAATTTCTAGGTGACAAAAGCTCATAAAACACACCTACATGGGACCCCGTTTAGCTCTTTACCTGCCCATGGGTACAGAATTCCAAAATATCAATTAGTTTGCTCTTCCCTTTTCCCAGATACCTTTTTGTCATCATGTTTTCTCCCTATGTTTGTCTCACTCTTAGCCACAGTTGCTATTTTTTGCAGTTCTAGAGATCCTGGTATCACGCAAGATTTTTATGATTTTTCTCCCATTTGTGGTCCCATGCCAACAGCCCCTTCCTGATTTTTGAAGAAGACTGAAAAGAGACTTAGCCAATCTCCCTGCCCCTTTACTTTTTGTTAGGAGGATGCCTTGGACACTGGAAATATTCATCATGCTTTATTTCTTAAAAGAAGAGAAAAAGACTTCTATACATTTTAGCTAGAATAACTGGATTCTGAGATTTCCTGGAGTCATTCTGATTTCAAATTATGAATCAAGGTCACCAAATGAGTTGTCAAACCATATGTCTTTATATTGAAATTACAACGCTGTTATTGTAGTTTGGGCTGATCTCAGAGTCCCATGTAGCTCTTGGGTTCTGCATCTGTTAGCGATTGCTGTCCCCATGATAGATGTCTTAGGATTGGGAAAAAAAAATTGCTGTGCCTGGCAACCAATTAATTAAACAAACCATTAGGCTAGGCACAAAATGGTCAACGTTATTAATTTCCTTATCATTCTCACACTGTAGTTAGACATGGTAGCTGTCTAGGGACTGAAAAAAAGGGGAGGTACAGATGCATGACTGAGCTGCCAGTGCAGAGCTGTCACCCTCGACTTTAGGATACGACTTCAAATGGCGAACGATTAAAAAAATAATAATAAATACAAACATATCCTCCTATTTTTAGTAGCTGAGGAGACAATCTACATTATATACACTTCTTGGATTCCCTTTGCTAATTGTTATCGCTGAGTCAAGCACACAGTAGGAAACCACTAAAAAAAAAAAAGTCAAATTATTAACTGTTTTTCATTCCATGAGCATTTATGAGGAAACGGTCGGGAAAAGTACAGGAAATTAAAATAATTTACTGGAGATCGTTGCGAACCTGTTTTTACTCTAAGCCGTCTGATCAGATGTGGTAGCGACCCGTGGCGATAATGAAGGAGGAAACAGGTGGTAAAACTGATTGAGTGTCTAACACTCCAATCTGTCTTCACTTTCAAAACTGTGCCTCATTCTTTTAGGCTACGATAGTTTCATTAGCATTCTAGTAGTACACGCAATTTTAATAGGTGTGCTATACTGTTAAAATTTAATCACAGTAATGTATTTCGAAGGGCCTTAAACTGGAGTATTCACTTTGGATCAAGTATAGTGGTAGTCTGTTCAATACTTATTCAGTAGGATGTATTGAGCACTTACTAGATGGTAGAAATTGTTTAGGCATTGGAAACACAATGGTGTATAAAGCAAATATTGCTTCTGCCTATATGGAATTTACATCCTGGTAGAAGAAAGAAGCCAAGGAAAAGATCACAAATGGATATAAAACAGCAAACCATGCGAAGAGCAATGAAGAAATAGTGCTAGGTGCTAAGAGACAGTGTAAGGAAGAACAATTCCTAGGTGGGGTGGCGTGTGTTCAGGGCAGGTATCTCCAAGGTAGTCCTGTAAGTAGAGACTCGAAGCATGAATAGGAGTTAATTAGGTGGGGAGTAAAGGAGAGAGCATCTCAAATAGAGGGAACAGCGTGTCTAAAAGCATACATTTTAGAAAGTCTTCATGAATTTGAGAAACTGAAATTGTGACAAGAGCTTAGAGCACAAGGGGCAGAATCACAGGAGAAGGGCCCGGAGTTGTAGGGTCTTGCGGGCCATGATAAGAACTTTGGATTTCATTGCAAGAAGCAGACAACCGATGGCAAAGTAGGGCTACAGTGAGTTTCAAGCCTTTATTATTGTTAGAACAGATCCACCTTGAGTCCTGCTGCAGTTACTACTAGAAGACACTCTGGTGCTGTTGTCTCAGAGGCCAAAGTAAGAGCTCATGGTTCTGAGATGATAGGGGGAAATAACCCAAAAATAAGAGAAGGAATTTTACCACACACACACACAAAAAAGAAAATGTTTAGGACTCATCAATGCCCTCTGTTGTCTCCTAACAGAAGACTAAGTCTGAGAAAATCTACTGTATTGTTTAAATTCTCAGCAGAAAACTTTTACTTAAGTCACAAAATGAGATTCACAAATCTATTAAAACATTATTCAAAGAAATTTGAAGTCCCCTGAGCTATTCTAATCTCTTCCTCTCTTATTCATTTCTTTTAACACTCAGATCTTTGCAAAATGATGATGGCGGAAACAGAAATGTTTTGTGGAAATGAGTATTCACCCTCCCACACCTCTCTTTATCCCCTACCCATAACAGAGGGCTCAAGGGGCTTGATTCCCAAAGGTTATTGTCCAGGTATTATCTTTGTACCCATGCAGTCTTTATCCCTTAGAACACATAGCAAGCACAGCTTACCTCTGGCCATGTAAGTGTTGACCTGATGACAGGGTCTTTCCGCTCTGAGAGGTTCATTGACCTGAAGCCACTGCTAGGTATTACTGGGATGGAAGCATCAAATGCTTTTTCTGAATCTATTGTGATAATCACATAACATTTTTTTCTTTAGCCTGTTAATATGGTAAATTGTATTGATTTTTCTTACAATGTTGAACTAGCCTTGCGTTTTCATGATAAACTCCAATTGATTGTGATATCTTTTTTATATATAGCTAAATTGGATTTTCTGATATTTGCAGTGGGGGGGGTATTTATTTTCATAAGGTATGTAATTATTTTTCTTCTGTCTTTGAAAAGTATTTCCTTTTTTTCTATTTTCTCAAAGCGGTTGATAGAATTAGTATTATTTCTTCCTCACATATTTTATAGAATGTGCTAGTGAAAACTTCCGGGTTTGGAGATTTTTTTCTTGTTTTAGAAAAATAGCAACAACTATGAATTCAATTTCTTTAATATATACAGAAATATTCAGGTTATCTACTCTTCTTGAGTGAATTTTGATATTTCAAGAAGGTGACCTATTTTATTTAGGTTATCAGATTTATGGACATAGTGTTTTTTTGCAGTATTCCCTTATCTTTTTTAATCTTTTGTAATATTCCCTTACTAACTTATTATCTTTATCACAGATAAATTTAGTGGCTTTTTAGTGTCTGTCAGATGTGTAGGAATGGTCCCTCTTTTATTCCTTCTATTGTTAATTTATATCTTCTCTCTTTTTTATTTTTTAGTACAGTTGGCTAGAGTTCACCAATGTTATTAATGCTTTTCGAGAACCAGCTGTTGGTTTCATTGATTTTTTTTTTTTTTGCTGTATTTCTATTTTTAATTTCACTGATTTCTCATCTTTATTAATTTCTTCTCTCTGCTTGCTTTGGGTATAATTTGCTAGTCTTTTTCTGGTTTCTTATGTTAGAAGAGTAGGTTATGGATTTTAGAACTTTCTTTTTCTAATATAAGCATTTAAGCTATAAAATTTCCTTTAAGCATTGCTTTAGCTTCAGCTTACAAAGTATTGGTGAGGATGTGGCAAAACTGGGACTCTCATACAATGCTGGTGGGAATGTAAAATGGCACAACTACCTGTGAAAAGTGGTGTGTCAGCTTCTTAAAAGGTTAAACACACACCTAACATATGATCTACTCTTCCCACTCCTAGATATTATGCAAGAGAAAATTTAAAACATATTATTATGTATTACATACTTATTAAAATATGTGTCCATACAGACTTATGCACAATGTTCATAGTAGCTTTATTTATAATGGCTGAAAACAAACTAAATATCCACCGACCACTGAGTGGATAAGTAAACTGTAATACTATATCCATATAATTGAATATCATTCATTGATAAGAGGGAGTGAACTATATGCAACAATGGGAACGAATCTCAAAGGTATACCGAGTGAAAGAGTACCTTTATACATAATGATAGGAAATGCAAACTAATATTTAAGTAGATAGGAATAGAAAGTATTTGCTATAATAATATTCATTACTTAATTCTTTAGCCTCCTTGATTATAAGACGAAACTCACATTCACTAATGTGAAACAATTTTTTAAATGATTCATCAGCTTGTCATTCAATTTATTAAAGACAATAGATACTACCTCCCTGATCTGAAAAAGTGTTTTTAAATAAATCTTAATAGTCATTTGTTTTCTCAATCCTGATACTGTATTTCTGAATTGTTCCAGGGTTTTTCACACTAAGGGTAATCATGCACAACAATAATTTTCTGGGTGGGTAAAATGTGGACTTTCTTTTGTCATATGGGAAAAGGGCAATTATTAAATGGGAATTTGGAAAGAAGAACCAAGCAAACTAGTTTTAAGAAATAGTACATATATTTGGGATGTAAGAATGAATTTCCACAAAACTGTCTATAACCATTTATCTCTGAAAAATCTTTGTGTACCCTGAGGTAAGTGTACCTTATATTGAAAACTGCAGATATAAAATGTGAAATGATATTTCAAGATAATTATGAAATATATCAAGATATTATAAGAATAGAATGCTTGAAATGTTTTTCTGTTGCTTTTAAACATAAAACTTTGGCAGGATATATATATAGGGGAATTACAACTTAAAAAAATATTGTAGAGGTTTCTTCATGGACATTTGGGGTTTCATATTTCAAGAGAAATTTGAGCCCAAACTGATTTTCATTTCTAATTTTCTCCCTTTATTTAGTCTCTCTCTTCCTTCTTCATTTATTTGTCAATCTACCTATCTTCCCATCTTTAAATACAGAATTTACTCAGGATGTGTTTGGTGTTGATATGCATAGCCCAGTGTTATTTTTAGTTCAGAAATTTTTACTTCACCCAATAAATTGACGAATATTTCTTTAACAAGTACTATGTGGCAAATACTCTAATATGTGTTTGTGAATAAGGCCCAGTCACTTCCATTTCATGATACTAGCTTTCTCTCTTGGTTTCATGAAGCATGACAGTCTTTAAGTTTTATTTCGTTGTCTATAGCAAGTCATTTGTTCAGAGACTATTCTTCTAATCTTCAGGATGACGGTTCTCCTGTTAACTTTTAATAACCACATATTTTTTAAAATTTTGTCTTGAAAAGGAGAGAGCTGGCAAAACTTTGTGCAAGAAGAGACACTTGGAATAGTTAGATTTATTATTTGTAGTACACAGGATGTATAATAGCGTAGTTGTGTGAATAGAGAGAACTCTTCCCTTGTACATATAAATGTAAGATAAAATGAACTTTAACATTTGGGGTCAAACAGCTTTTTCTGGGAGTGGGGAAATAAATTGGAGGTATGAATGGTGTGTATGAAAATATTGTAGAACAAATGCTGAAAGTTATACACCTGCATGGTTGCTCGCTGCTAGCATATTTGCACTCAGTAAAATTAGAGAATTGTATCTGTTTGCATAATGAATGCTAAGATGAGACAGACATACATAAAATAAAATTACACAGACCTGTGATCTACAAAGAGATGGTATGTGTTCATTAGCAGATCACACATTTGTTTTACAGAAACAACATTCCCTGTAGGTAATTATTTTAATATTGATTGAGCGAATAATAACTTCATTGGAAAATGCTGCCTCCTATAAAGAAGAAACTTATTATCTCAGATAACTTATTTTAGGGCGATAATGAAATTTTTAAAAAGATTAGATGGATCATTAAAAAATCCACTATTCCTCTCTTTTTCAATTCAATTTCATTGACTACATAAAGGGATTAGAATTCGACTTTATTGCCTTGAGTATTTTAATTAAAGTTTTGTACTTAATCTTGAAGGAAAGGCTGTTTCACGTCATTGAAGAGACGCCTGTACTAATAAGAGCTCTTTGAATAATAAAAGTAGAAATTATTAGTAAATGATTTTTATGAGAAATTTCTTTTGCTAAAATAATAAAAAGGTCAAACTGGGTAGCCATGCAAATCAACACTGATTTATTGGCCTAGAATCTGGATATATTTGTGCTGAGCCTAAACAGTTGATACCTAATGATGAAATATTTCTACTTAAAACTCAGCTAAACAATAAGAAGCCTACATCCTAAAAAGGTAGGACTCTATAGGTGACTCAGTTTACTTTCTCTAAGTGAAAAAATGCATAGGAAATAAGAAAGGCTGAAGACCAAAGGGTCAAGGACATCGTCATAGTTAGGTGCATTGTTTCATTCAGTGATGTTTAAATGTAAATTGAAGGGAGTGAAGGGCAAGAGTGGTAAATATGCAGCTGATTTTCAACCAATATACTTTGGTACAGATGCACTGGTTATTTATGGGGGTCATTCTTTCTGGATGATTCATACCTGAGCCATGTCTATTGTTAAATATTTTGAATATCACCCTTGGGTACATGCATTTGTTCTGTGTGCTGTGCATTTAGCCTCATTCATTTAGTCAACTAAAATTTCAGTGAACACTTGGTATATTTTGGTGAAATACAGTGTCCAATAGGGAGGTGTGATTTAGGATCGTCGCAGGATACCCTACTTTTAGGTGAATAGATCACAAAGGAGAAAAGATGAATGACAGTGAAATTCAAAAGCCTCATGAACTATTTAATGAGACTAAGTAAAATATTACATTTTTCTTAGCCTTTTTTGGTTCGTCTACACATGCACAAGTGGCTCATGGTAGGTTGTTCGCTGAGACTTCTTTCTGCAGAACGTTTCACACCAAGGTAGGAGTCTTTCACAATGAAAAAAGACCAAGCTTCCATTTTGATCCAAGTCAGAAAAAGAGCCTGACCAGATCCATTCCTTCTGGCCCCTTCGGGGTTGATCAATGGCAGGCATAGGTATTGCTGACTTTCCTGAAGTTCATCCATGTCTTCAGGCTTTAACTTGAAAATTTAAGGGATTATTAGTGAGGTTTGCCAGAATGTCCCCTTACAACACTGAACTTCTGAGAAAGGAGAGTTTCATGTCAGCTTGTGTCCTCTCCTTCAATTTCTGATAAATTTAACCCTATCTGTTTGAAATTTATCAGTATTAGTGGTTTTCGGGTCTTTCGGTCATTCATCTATTCCTTCGGTCATTTATTCAACAAATATTTATCAGGTGTCTGCAGTGGGCCAGTCCCTGTTTCCTCTATAGCTTACGTTCTGGGGGAAGGAAATAGAAAGAAAAACAAATAAGCGAGTAGGTCATAAAGTCTGATAATTAATGCTATAAAGAAAAAAAAAGTAAGCAGAAAAGGGTATAAGGCATTTTGGGAATGATGGTTTAATTTTAAATAGCATGTCAGGGAAGGAATCATTAAAAGATAGCATTGAGTAAGGAAGACAGGGAGCTAGCCATGCCAATAGCGGGAAGAAGAGCATTTCAGCTAGAAATCACATCATGCAAAGGCCCTGAGTCCAGCATGTGTTTGGCATGTTTGAGGTGCAGCAAAAAGTTTGGGGTGACTGAAATCATAGTAGGAAATGACTAGGGAGCTAATGAGGAGAGTCAATTGTTGGGGCCTATAGGTAATGGAAAAGACATGGGCTTTTATTTATTATTGAGGTGTAAATTGGTATATAAGTTTCAGATGTGCATTATAATTCAACATCTGTATACACTACAAAGCGATCACGACCAAAAGTCTAGCTACCATCTATCACCATACAGTTAAACTCCTTCACCCATTTTGCCCACCCCGCCCCCAATCTTTTTTCTCTCTGGTAACCACAGTTTTTTTCCTCTGAATCTATGATCTGTTTTGTTTCATTTATTTGTTCATTCGTTTTTTTTTTATTCCACATATGATTAAAATCATATGGCATTTGTATTTCTCTGACTTATTTAACTTAACATAATACCCTCAAGGTCCACCCATGTTGTTGCAAATGGCAAGGTTTCATCCTTTTTTATGGCATAGTAGTATTCCATTGTATGTATGTATACCTCATCTTCTTTATCCACTCACCCATCGATGAACATTTAGATGTTTCCATATCTTGGCTATTGTAAATAATGCTGCATCGAACATAGGGGTGTGTATATCTTTTTAAATTAATGTTTTTGTATTTTTTGGAAATATATCCAGAAATCCGATACCTGAGTCATATGGTAATTTTATTCTTACTTTTTTTAGGGATCTCCATACTGTTCTTTGCAGTGGCTATACCAGTTTACATTTCTACCAACAGTATATGAGGGTTCCTTTTTTTCCACATCCTCTCTAACACCTGCTATTTCTTGTCTTTATGATAATAGCCATTCTGAAAGGTACGAGTGACATCTGATTTGGGGTTTTGATTTATATTTCTCTGATAATTAGTGATGTTGAACATCTTTTCAAATGCCTGTTGGCCAAGTGTATGTCTTCATTAGAAAAAGGTCCATCCAGATCCTCTGCCCTTTTTTAATTGAATTATTTGTTTTTATGTTGCCAAGTTGTATGAACTGTTTATATATTTTAGATATTAACTTTATTGGATGTATGATTTACAAATATCTTCTCCCATTCAGTATGTTGCCTTTTAGTTTTATTGATTATTTTTGTGTGTATGTGTGGTCCAGAAGGTTTTTAGTTTGATAATGTTCCATGTTTATTTTTGCTTTCATTTCCCTTGTCTTTAGAGTCACATCTAAAAAAAAAAAATCACTTATACTGATGTCAAGGAGCTTAACAGGAGTTTTATGGTTTCAGGTCTTACATTCAAAGCCTTTAAACCATTTTGAGTTAAAGTTAAATTTAACTTTAAATTTAAGATTTAAATTTATTTCTTGAGATAGTGATCTAGTTTTATTTTTTACTCGTGGTAATCTAGTTTTTCCAGCACCATTTATTGAAGAGAATGTCCTCTCTCCATTGTGTGTTCTTGGCTCCTTTGGTCAGAAATTAATTGTTCATATTTGTGTGGGTTTAATTCTGAGTTTTCAAATCCGTTTCATTGATTTGTGTGTCTGCTTTTATGTCAATGCCATACTGTTTTGATGACTATAGATTTGTGGCGTGATTTGAAATCAGGGAGCGTAATACCTCCAGCTTTGTTCTCCTTTCTCAGGATAGCTTTGGCCATATGGAAACTCTTGTGTGGTTCCATACAAATTTAGTATTATTTGTTCTAGTTCTGTGAAAATTTCATTGGATTTTGGTAAGGCTTATAATGAATCTGTAGATTGCTTTGGGCAGTATGGACATTTTAATGATATTAATGCTTCTAATCCATGAGCACAGAATATCTTTCCATTTATTTGTATCTTCTTCAATTTGTTTCATCAGTGTCATAGTTTTCCGTATACAGGTCTTTCATGTCCTTGGTTAAATATAGTTCTAAGTATTTTATTGTTTTGATGCAATTATAAATGGGTTTGTTTGCTTAATTTACTTTTCTGGTAGTTCATTGCTAACATATAGAAATGCAACAGATTTTTGTCTATCGGTTTTGTATCCTGCACCTTTACTGAATTTGTTTATTAGTTCAAACAGTTGTTTGTTTGTTTTTGTGGAGTCACTCAAGTCCCTTTATATACTGGCCTCCTGGCTATTTATCTGTCTCACCAGACATGTTTCTGTCTGAAGTCTTTGCTCATGCTGTTCCCTCTGCCTGGAATGCTCTTCTGCAAGTCTTGCTACTTCATCAGCTTCAGGTATTTACACAAACGTCACCTTTAAATCAGGACCGCCATGTACAATTGTGCATGTTGTACCCTGCATGAGCGCAGAAGGCACCTTTCTCCTTGTGGTCTAAGAGCAGCAAGAGATTGATACATGACCAGCAGTTACGCAGGCATATGAGAGAAATGGCCCTTCTTATTCTAGTCTGGTGATCGTAGCCTCATTTTTATATACTGACCTCACAGAGTTACCAAATGCAATTAAGTTAGTGACAATACCCTTAAGAAATAACATTTATTGAGCAATTACCTCAGGACAGGCACTATAGTAAACCCTTTTCACAGATGATTGGTTTAATCGTCTATAGGGAAGGTATTATTATTATAACTGAGCACAGCCCATTGTAAAAAACGTTCATCTATACCTCAGTTACTGGTGCCACCGTCATCCTCCTATTGCCCTGTGATTCATTAGCTTGTTACTTATATTAAGATTTCCCTGAGAATGTCTTTCGTGAATTCTGAGGGGTCTGTTGGAATAAGGCATCCTTCAAACAGTGTTTCATTCTAGTTCGCACAACCATAGCCAGGGAAATAGAGGGTTAGAGATGTCCTAAGAATACAAAAATGAAAGGGTTCTTCTTGTGCCCTTCAAAACCAAAACATTAAAGACGATGCCGACAAATATATTCCTCATTCGTTTCATTCTGTCTACGTAATCAATTCTTGTTTTGTCAAAACTTGGATCGGCTGTCTACTTTCATAAAGTCATCGACTTCTGGGTTATGAGAGCTTTGGAAGTTCCGACTGACGCCCCTGGCACAGTCTGTCAGGTCTCCGTACACAGCGGCAAGGTCGGTTCCTCTGGGGGACCTGCAGCCAGGAGTATATTCCTTGCAGTATCAATAATTAGAGTCTCTGGGGCAATCAGTCCTTCCTACCAGTGCTCCAAGGCCATCCTTTGTTGTTACCTTCAGAAGACCTAGTTTCTGCCCTGTAGCTTTTAACAGGCCTCAGGCGAAGCGATAGGAGAGCAGAGAAACCATCTGTTGGTGGCAAAACAAAATGATTCTGTTGAATTTGTTGCAATTTTTAAAATGGAGGATGATACAATCCTTTAATGGAATACACACACATATGTATGTGTATATACGTATATATACATCTATAGTATATATATGTATATATATATATACACATATATAGTATACATATATATGTATTTTATACAGATAGAGCCAAATTATTGCCCTGAAGGTAAGCGCACAATCGGCTGCTGAGAGCCTTAACAAATCTCCAGGGCCTTCCAATCCACTCTGTTAAGTAAGTAAAACACAAGAAAAGAAAAAAAAGAGTTGTTACAGGAGATTAGCCATTTGTTTATAACAGGAGCATAGGGGCCTAAGAATAAAAAATCTTGTTGCTTGGCTCCCTTTTAACCAGAATAGTAATAAAAACAGGTTAAAATAGACACAGCAGAAGGTAACCTGAGACATTTAGCTCTTTAGAAACAAGAAACTTATGTCATTTGTTTATAAAATATTTGAAGAGCACAATGCAAGTCAGCACAGAGACAAAGTTATCCAGCTTTCAAGGGAGGGTTTTTGGGGGGAGATAGGGAACCTCTGTCCTCTGGGCAGATGACCCAAAATGTAGGGAACAACTCTGCCGCCTCTTATTAAGAGCTAACTGAACACTACTCCAAATGCCAGTTTTAAGATACTAGTCCTCTCTTTTTCATCATCCACAAGTTTCCTTTGTTCATTAATTGTACCTTTATATGTGTGTTTAAATATATACATTAAGCAAGTAGTTAGATGAGGTTATTTAAAGCTTACAACTTTAATTTTAAAATGAAATTAACTTTACCCACGTGTTCTGAAAATCATGGCATATACACATTGATTTTTTTTTCATTTTAAGTAAGGTAAAGTTAACCTTTAGTTAGAAATGCAAAAACCTCAATACAGTGATCAGTGTTAAAACATCAAACTAAAAGGAACGCTTCTGCAAATATAAATGGATTTTTTAAAGGGAAACAAAGTCTGCAGCTCTTTTAATGGAAACAACGACCCATCCCTGTAGCCCAGAACGTAATTTCGTGGGAATGTTATTTCAGAACCGTTAGAAAACTAGGTTTAAAATGTGTTCGTAAACTGGCATTCCCAAGAGCAGAGACTAATTGACTCGAAATAACTCACTTTCCAGTACAAGGGACAGAAATAGTCCAGTGACAGCAGAAAGAGTGCAGTAGCAGATACACGTGCTTGCCTTGATGCACTGATGACCACTGTAAGCTCGTCAAGGCTGAAGCACTGTTCACCTCCAGCACCTGGTCCATACTGAGCACCCAGTGACGCTTGTGGAGCTGAGGTGAGGCGGGAGTTACAGTACGAGTGAAAAGTCTTCGGGGGGTGAAGTCGAACCTGGGGCTTAGGGGTATTCCTTCCCGCGGTTCAGGCTGAGACTTTGTCCGTCCTCAGCTCTTCCCCCTTCCTTGTCCTGGTTCCCTCCCTTGCTTACAGGTTTTTCCTGAAGAACGCTTCCTCAATAAATCCCATAACCTTGAGCATCTCACAGGATGTGGCCTAGGATTTCAACTCAAGACACACGAGCACTTATCTGTCAATAATGGAAGGTTTTCTAGCACTTCTCATTCCACTGGTGACCAAGAGGCTAACCCGCCTGTGTTATTACCCCCTTCCCTTCTCCCTGTATCCATCAGCCTTTTATGTATCCTATTATTAGGGATCATAGAAGCTCCCCTTTGGGGCTAAGATCTTGGGAATTATGAAGCTCAGATAGCCTAACCCGGTACTCTAAAGGGTTGTCACATGCTCATCCTCTCCCCTGAGAGGAGAAGCATCCCAGTAGGAAGCCAGCTAGTGCAGAACATGCTCCCAGGGACCACCTCTGCAGAGTCTATCTCAAGGTGAATACCATTCCCCACTTCAGCTTAAACGAAGGTGATACAAACTCAAGACAGGAGCAGGCCTCAAAACAGATGTTAAGGCCCCCTTCCCCACAGCTACCAAGTCTGGTCTGAGCACCCATTGGCTCTGACCCCAGGAGCCTGCCACTGCCTTAAAGTTCTGACTAGGGCTCTGGTTCTGAGGAGCCCATCAGCCATCTTTGCTGTCCCCTCTCTTCTTCCCAGGCAAAAGGTCTGAGGATTCCTAGGTGGAGAGCCTCAGGGAACATTAGCAAAGCCAGGCAGGAGCACGCTCAAGGCCTTATTCCCAATTCCTGGCTATGATTATGGAGCAGGTAAAGGCCAGCTGGAGTCCTGGCCACTGTACTCTGGCTGCAGCTGAGTCTCGCTGTCAAGAGTGAGAATAGAGAGGTTGACAGATGGGCAGGGAACCTGTGAGAGCCCTTCGGAGGCCCCCTGAGATTCCAGACCAGTTGCAAAGACTGCACACAGGTATAGGAGATAATTAGGAGGTCACAAGTGTGCAGGCAGCATCTACTCAACGAGGCCACCCAGACTGTGTCAGGAGACAAATGGACGGATGTTAATGCAAATGCGTCATCACTGCTCCCCTCAGGGGGCTGTGAACCAGCTCATCTCGGCAGCTCTGGGTCTAGGGGAAAGGGGGTGACAGAGGGATAGTAACAGACCCGCTTCGTAGCCAGCCAGTGTCCGTCAATCCAGAGCTAAGGTTGAGGGGCGGGGACAAGGGATAGGAAGGTGCTGGAGGAACCACCAAAAGTTATTTATTAACTTTCTCAATTCTCAGGAGACATCCCGGGCTGCCATCCTTGGTCCACACATACCAATACCACTATTCCCTCACCCTTCCTAATACATCTTCCTAGGTTAGCTACAAGAGTTTCTGAGTCTGCGGATGCCCAGGTTCTTATCCTAGGTCAGAGGGAGGAGAGCTAGTTCTTGTTTCTATCTTTCAACTCAAGGATGTTTTTTGGTACCTGGCAGAAGGAAATGGTCAATGTTTGGACATAGAATGGCTAGAAGCCACTACATTCCTCCATCATAGCTGCTTCTCCATTACAAATACCAAATCTTCTACTACCGTTACTACTACTTGAGGGTCAGGTAATAAACAGCAAATGCAAAATCTCATAGATGGTACTCAGTGGATTCTGAATTTTCTCTGGACCGTAATTCTGAGGGCCTGGAGGGAAGTGAGGGTGTATCAAGGTCAGACCTTGGATCTGAGTAGAGGGAACACAGTGCCCATGACAGCTGTGTTCTTTGGCTCTATCTACACTAAAATTCTCTAACTCTTTCCCAGCCATGACAAAGTTCAAATATTAATGGAGAGATGGGTGATGAAGTTGAAAGGATCTCTGGGTGGCTATAAATAGTCCCCTTTTATTTTTGGAACTCGGGTTTTTTTCATTTTAGAGAACTAGAATCATAAAAAACTCAGAAAAAAAATCATGTAATAGCTGGTTTAATCATTCAAATACTATATAAATAATGCTTACCTTAAATCTTCGACTTCATCTTCCAAATCATCCTTAGACAATTTAGTAACCAAATAATTACCTTCGCATATCAAAATTTTATAGTATAACATCAGGTAGCATTGACATTCTTAGCTGAAAAGGGTTATTAATCTCTTCCTTGAACCTATTGATTTAAAGGTGTAACACTTTTTATAATCGTCATATCAAAATGCCAGATGAGGGGGGAAAACTGTTTAACTTAGTGATGTGACAAAAATTTCACCTCATGTTTTCCTTTACTTTTCTTAACTAGTTTTTCATTTTTTAAAAAAAAAATTGAGATATAATTGACATATAACATTATGCTAATTTCAGGAGTGCAGCATAATGATTTGATATTTGCATATACTTTGAAATGATCACCACAATAAGACTAGTTAACATCCATCACCACACACCATTACAAAACATTTTTTATGATGAGGACTTTTTAAATAAACTCTTTAAGCAACTTTCAAATATACAATACAGTATTATTAACTATAGTCACCTGCTTGCTGTACATTACATTCCCATGACTTATTTAGTTTATAACTAAAAGTCTTCTACTTTTTATGTTATTAATAGAAAGAGTCTTCCTCCCATCGAGACTATGACAACACACCTATTATTCCTTCCCATGCAGAATTCTATGGCAGTAACGGTGCCACCTGCTATGAGCCCATCATCTCTTTGATCATACCTCCCTCCTCTATGGATGCTGACCCAATTTAGAGGTTGGAATTGAATCATGGTATTCACCTCATTATTAGGTGGTTTGCAGAATATGACTCAGAGGCGAGATCAAACTCAGCTTTCAACGATCTTTTGCACCTCAACTCCAATCTGGATCTTGCCACCACACGGGGAGAGAGCTCCATCTGCAGAGGTGACCCCTCCGGTCACATAGACGAAGGAGCCCCATCCAGTCAGATGGACAAGAGGCCCAACCCAGGCATACTCACCACGTAGAAGGAGGGATAGAGGGAAGAAAATAGCCTGTTGCCACGCCGAGCAGCCAGAGAGGCCACTTATAATCTCGTCCATCAGGTAAGTCACTTCTGCTGTGCAGAGAGCATAAGGGCAAAAGCTTTTCCCAGCTCCTCCCAAGTAGTAGGAGTGTCGACGGATCCTATTCCACGGACCAAATCAGAAATATCTACATAGTAGGAATAGAAATGTACTTTCTGTTCCACAAGCTCATCATCCATGAAGAAAGCGTAGTAAATAAGGCCATAAATTTATTCCAAGCTGATGCCATCCAATCAGATAATGATGTATTTGGAGAGCCTGCACAGTGGAAATTATTTTTCCTGTCTCTGGGCATTTCTAAGCAGTGCTAAACATTCAAATGAAAAGTCTATGTCATTGTTCATTACAAACTTCTCATCTGAAAAATGAGAATGTCGCCAACCCGGGGAATCTTAGGTTCGGAGAAGTTATATGTACCTCAGAGACTTGCTGTGAAGATTAATGGCGATTTCAGGGAGTTTTCAAACGAAACACGGTAATTGTGGTGGAACCCGATCCGCTACCTACATTTACGAGCAGGAGCAGGCCTGAGCTGATTGAACGTCCGCGATGGGCCTCTGGAATGGGAAAACAAAACAAAACAAAACAAAAACCCTCTGCCTTTCAACTACACCACGATCTGTTCACCCTGCCCACATTTGTTCCAAGGAGTTTAGATCTCAAAACCAGGAGAATTTATTTTGCTCCTTGCAGCCCTCGCTGACATGTAGGAAGAGAAAGGTGAGATATTTTTTAAAGCTTAAAAATATTCTAATGAGATGGGGAGAAGAGTCTTAAAGGATGAGTCAGGGAGCCGCGGGGAGCAGGCGCTGACAGGGTGCTGTAGGAAAGCTACGTCGTGGAACCTGGGTTCCTGACCTGGCTCGTGCCGCTGGAGAGCAACTTTGGGACTTCCTAAGAAGCTGTTTGTTCCATGGTCTCTGAGAAGATTTAGAACACAGATTCACAGAGAAGATGGATGTCTGAATTACCAGCTTCGAACAAACATATCCCCTTGTCCCTTTGTGCTTTTACCACTGGGAAGGAAAACTCATTTCGGAAACTCTCTGAAGTGTGAAGTCGAGCCTCAGGCCTTGCTCCCCCACCGCCCTCCTCCCGACACTCCACAGGGGAGACCTGCTTGGTAAAGCGAGCAGAATGAATTTTGATGGCCTCAAGCGTGAAGGAAGGTTGTCCAAAGCCTGGAGAGATGAGTCAGCAACTAGGATCTGGGCCTGGTAGCCAGAGGGGAAAGGAGCTCGGACAGCAAGTCTGAGAGAGGAAGGAAGACTTTGTATTTACTCCAGCTGTCAGTCCCAATCAGTGACTCAGAGATGAAGAAAACAATCAGGAGGAGGTGGCAAGCGAGGCAGAGGGAGCCCTGGAGAGGTGAGTCACTCGACCCCTCCACCCTCCTCTGCAAGCGAGCTGCACACAGCCTTAAAATGATCAAGGAGCCTGCCTTTAACTGGTGGCATGTGTTTGGCCAAATTCATTCCCCTTCCGCCCAATTATTTTGAAAATTTTGCCTAGTACAGGCAGAAATCCCAAAAGGATAAAGACAGGAGAAGCCTATTTTGTTTATCTTAAGACATTTGCTCGTTCTCTGCTACCGCCCACATTGCAACAACTACACAATAACGAAAAACCCTGTCTCATTTTTATTCTGACTCTCGTAGTGATTCTAATATTTATATGATTTTGCAAGTTCTGTTATCACTGCACATGCATTATTCCATGCCGTATTTTCCCACTTACATTGTCATTAGAAGGGGCAAGTAAGTGAGATGTCACAGGAGTATGTTTGGCAGTGATGACGATATTCCAATATCTAGCACACATCGCAGGCTACCTGGCCTAGCGTTGGAAATTTCCAGTAGAAATTCCAGTAGACACATATTTGAACATACGCATAGTGCGGGGATAAACATTCCGTGTGCCAGTTATTACTACATCTCTCTAGATGAGACATAGATATCATTGAGGGAGAAATTTTAAGTGGGCCCCAAGCTTCCCACTCCCCACTGTGAACATGATGGATTTCACTCCATGATTAGGTTATGTTCCACGGCACAGTTATCCTTAAGGGAAGATTTCCCAGGGATGCCTGACCTATTCATATGAGACTTTCATATCTGGATCCTGGGCCTGGAGTCTGAGAAGTCAGAAAGATTTGAAGCATGAAAGGGATTGAATGCAGGGAGCTTCTCTATGGCAAGGAGAGTGGGTGGCTTCCAGGAGCTGAGAGTGACCTCTGGCTGACAGCCAGTAAGGAAATAGGACTTCGGTCTTACAACTACTACAAGGAACAGAATTCTGCCACACCATGCCTGACAATTTACGATGGGGTTACATCCCTATAAACCCATGGTAAATTGTAAAAAATTGTAAGTCGAAATGCATTTAATGCAGCTAACCTACCAAACATGAGAACTTAGCCTAGCCTACCTGAAACGTGCTCAGAACCCACTATCCAAAAACTCCGGCAACACAGTGCACTATAAAGTATCGACTGTTTACCCTGGTGATCTCGTGCCTGACTGGGAGCTGTGGCTCTCTGCCTCAGCCCAGCGTCATCAGAGAGTATCATAATGAATATTACTAACCCGGGAAAAGATCAAAGTTCGAAATTCAAAATACATATTCTCCTGAATATATAGTGCTTTTGCACCATCATAAAGTCGAAAAATTTACATTGAACCACCTTAAGTCAAGGACCGTCCACACACACACACACACACACACACACACACACACACACAATTTCAGTTATTTCCCTGGGATATAGTTTCCAGAGATGAAGTGGTTCTGGCTTCCCTTTAAACCCACCAACACAGTGATGTCATTTTATTTCTCTAGTTCAATGGGCAGAAGTTGGTACCGAATAAGCAAACTCTTAGGAAAACCCTTAGATTATATGACTGCTTGTAACCAATCACATCTAAAAATCCTTTCCTGTTAACACGGCCTGTAAGTCCTAGCATAACCAGGTGCTGTGTGCTTGTCTAACTTCTCCTAATGCTGCCCCTCCTTGATCCGTCAGGATTCAACCAGAGGGGAAGATCACGTGGGGAGGCCGGACCACCCCTGGCACGAGCCGAAACTGTCCTGTGCAGGCGGCATGTTCTCTCTCCAGCTCTCTCTCTCTCTCTCTGAAGCCTCAACCCTGATTTTAAGGACTTCCAACTGACTAAGTCATGCCGACCCAGATTATCCAAGATAATCTTCCTTACTTAAAGATAACTAACCACTTAAGACTTTAAATGACACCTTCAAAATCCATTTGCAGTAACACCTGGATTAGTGTCTTTGTTTGCGTAACTGGGGACTGACTGTGGCTTCTAAAGGCTGACACATCAAAAAGCCAGCACACTCTCTTAGCTCGGTTATTAGCGCCAGCCTCTGGAGTTTTATTTTTCTTTTCTCAAAACGTCTTTATTCAGTATTATCTTAAGGGTAACGCTGACCTCAAAACTGAGATGCAAAATGTTCTCTCCTCCTCTGTTTTCTTAAAGAGCTGTGTAATACTGGTATTATTTGTTCCTCAAAGATTTGATAGAAGTCACGGGTAAAGCCCTCTGGGTCTAGACTTTTCTCTGTAAGAAGTCTCTTTTTAATTTTGAATTCAACTTCTTTAATAGATACAGTGCTATTCAGATTTTTAATTTCTTTTAGTGTTACTATTGGCAATTCTGCTTTTCAAGGAATTATCCTTTTCATCTTAGTTGCCAAATTTATCGGCATAAAGTAATTCACAGTATTCCTTAATTAACTTTTTAATATCTATATGTTCTCTAACAATATCCATTCTTTTATTTCTGATGTTAGTAACTTGTGTTCTCTCTTTTGTACTTTCTAGCCAGAGGTCCATTCAGATAGGGGCTGTCAATTTTATTGATCTTTTCAAATGACCCATTTTTAGTTTTATTGATTTTCTGTATTGTTTGACTGTTTTCTATTTCAATGATATCTCCTCATTATTATTTCTTTCTTTTTACTTTTGCAAAAAAGTGTAATTGATCATTGATTTTATAACACTCTCATATAAGTATTTTAAGCTATAAATTCTCATGCAAGAATTTCCTTAACTGACACATTGTGTTTTAATTGCCATTAGTTCAACTCTTTTGCAATTTCCTTTTGTATATTTTTCACTGAACCGTGAATCCTCTAGAAGTATGTTGTTTCATTTCCAGACACTTGGATATTTTCCAGGTATTTTATTATTGATTTTTTAATTTAATTTCATTGTGTTCGGAGAACATAGTCTGTATGATTTCAATCCCTTTAAATTTATTGAGACTCCTCTTGGTCCCAGCACATGCGTATCTTGGTGAAGGGTCCATCCCTGTGCACTTCAAGGACTGTGTATTCTTCAGTTGCTGGGTAAATTTTTCTCTAAGTACCAAATTATTTGATAGTATTGCAAATTCTTTACATATGGCTTTTTACTTAGTCGTTCTAATAATAACTAGATAGGAGTCCGAAAATCTCCAACTATAATTATGGATTTATCTGTTTCCTTTTTTAGTTCTGTCAGTCTCTGCTTCATACATTTTGAATTGGTTAACAGATACATACACATTCCTTTTTTAAACTGGAAGATCCCTCTTGTCTTGAAGTGTACTTTCATAGTAATACAGAGACTTTTTCCTATAGCTGTATCTTCTTTCCCTTCCTTTCCCATGAGAGCCGAATTCTTTAGGGTAATCCTCAGGCAGGACCAGCTGCCCTCCTTGCCAATACACAGCTATAGAAGCCACAATAGAGACGTGTGCAGATCTCTGGTACCCCATTTTCTCTGTTTCTGACACTTAAGAAGTCCTAAAATGCTCAGCAGTGCCTTTAAAGATGTTACATTTTGTCGTCACATCTTAATGTTTTTAGTGGGAGGAGTCTTAGAGTTCTCAATTCACAACATTGCAGACACCAGAACTTTCTTTTATATATATATTTTTAAAATTAAATGTGGTTAGAAATTTAAACGTGCTGATGTTATTCGTATGGCCTAAGCAATGTTAATGATTTCGGCATGCTCGGTCTTCTCTAATTATACAGACTTACTTCCAATTCCCTCCTTTGAAACACTTTTATTATAACATTTATTATAATTTATTAGTTTTTATAGCATTTTTCCCAATCCAACTGAGGTCAGAATATTTGTGATGCTACTGTGCACACGATCACTCTGAGTGTGACCAAGTTACGGCTACATTGTTTTTCCTGGAGACACTGAATCTCAGAGAGAGTATCCATCTCATCCATTTGTCTTTGAATAGTAAAGCTAAGTATTATAAGAAACTGTGAATAATGAAGCTAGGAGTGTCAAATAGGGTTTTTTGTTTTGTTTTGTTTTGTTTTGTTTTGTTTATTTCCTGGATTTGAACAAAGCAGACCTTAAATGAATTCAGGACATTTGAACCTTCTCTTCATTTAGCACCATTGTTTTTTGTTTGTTTGTTTTACCCAGTTCTATTGAGAAATAATTGATACCTGTCACTGTATAAGTTTAACGTCTGTAGCATGATGGTTCAATTTACATACATTGTGGAATAATTACCACATCTACTATCTATATACCTATTAGAATAAGCAGACTTTAAAATGGAGACGATCCCAAATGCTGGCAAGGATGTAGAGAAATGGATCCCTCATACATTACCAGTGAGAAGGTAAAATGATACAGTCATTTTTGGAAAACTGTTTAGCAGTTTCTGAAAAGCTAAATATATGTTTATCATATGCCACAGCAACCATACAGATGCAAATTTATTTCAGAGAAATGAAAACTTACGTCCGTACAGAAACCTGTGCACAGATGTGCACAGCAGCTTTATTTGTGAAAGTTAAAATTTGGAAACAACTCATATGTCCTTACATGTGCAAATAGTTAAACAAACTATGCTACTGCCATGCCATAGAATACTACTTGGTAGTAAAAAGGAGCAAACTATTGATACATGCAACAACTTGAAAGGCTCTCGAGAACATGTGATGAGTGATAAAAGCCAATCTCTGAAGGTTCCATACTATGTGATTCCATTATATAACATTATTGAAATGACAACATTATAAAGATGGAGAACAGATTAGTAGTTGTCAGAGGGTAGGAGCGGAGGGTGGATTTGGCTATAAAGGAGTAGCACAGGGATCTTTGTGGTGGTGGAACAGTTCTGTATCTTGATTGTGGTGGTGGTTACATGATCTACACATGTGAGAGACAGAATCGCTTAGAACTATACACATACACACATGTGCACATACGATGAGTAAGATGTGAAATCTGAATAAGCTCTGTGGATTGAACCGACGTTGATTTCCTGGTTTTGTTAATGTACTATAGTTTCGTAAGATGATACCTTTATGGGAAATCAGTGGAGAGTACATGAGACCTCTCTGTACTACTTTCGAAACTTTCTGTGCATCTATGATGATTTCAAAATAAAAAGTTTAAAAATTCTTAAGACAAAAAAAGCCATTAACCATAAAAAGAGATTGATACATTGGCTTTCATTAAGCATCGGTATGAGAGTTAAGAGTCAAGCTACAAATAGGGAGAAGATCGTCACAATGCATATAAACCCCCATTGTTTCTACATCCAAAATATACAACGAACTTCCATAAATGGGCCATTACTCAATAAAACATAGGCAAAATAACCGAGCTGCCACATTACAAAATACGAAATCTAAACAACGCCAAGTTTATTAAAAGCATAACATGGGTAGTATTCAGGGAAATGCAGAGTAGAAAAACCACAGTAAAATACCGCTCTGTGCTTACAGGAATGGCTGAAGTTAAAGAGATTGCCTATAACCAAGCATTGTCGGGAATGTGAAGCAACTGGAACTCTCCTTTCTCACTACAATCAGTCGTGTCGGATAGCTGGCTGTCATGATTCAGTAAAGTTAAATGCTGTTTACCCAGTGACTGAGCAATTCCACTACCAGGGATGTGTCTAAGAGAAATGAATGCATACGCCTCCCAAAAGACGTATTATGAAGTTGTGGTGTGTTCACATGATGAAATAATATAGAGTAATGGGAACAAATAAATCATTGCTACATGAAACATGGGCAAATCTTAGAGAAATTATATTGAATGAAAGAAGCCAGACATCAAAGAACATATCCTGAATTATTCCATTTTTATAAAATTCAAATGGTCGTAAAAGTTGGAACAGCAGTCACTTTTGGGGACCTGGCTAGGGGTAAGAGCTGACCATATAAGGACATAAGGATGTCTCTCCTGGTACCAAAGATGTTCTGTATTGTGATCCAACTGGTGGCCACAGAGACATATACATATGCAAAAATTCATTCAGCTGTTTCACTTGAGATGGGTGTTAAACCTCAATGTAAACTTTTTTCTAAATAGGTATTGTGCAACAATCTTTGAGAAGTAAAATCTAGCTCTAATCTTTGGAAATACATATTAAACCATTTTAATTTAATTGTAAATGCAAAATTAAAATCTTTTTAAACATTTGCTAATTAAAGGATGAATCTTTACATAAGAGAGCAAAAAACAATTCCTTCAAGCAAAACAGCCACAAATTCTTCTATGCCTCTCCCAAAGTTTTATATTTAGAGCTTTTACAGTCTGCAGGAACTAAATTCAATTTTATGCTTGAAAGTCTTTCCCCTGCCAGATGCAGGATCTGCCTGTTCACCACTGATAATTTAAAGGAGCTAAATTCAGAGATGTTCAAACTGTGTTTCTCTAGAGGTCACCCTTCTCTCTATAGATGGGACAACTAAAATGGACTCTTATTCTGCTGCTGCCAGCCCTCAAATATCAGTTGAGACCTTAAGGGGTTTGGAGAGGAGATATTTTTATGGGGTCAAGGAAAGTGTGGCTTTACCAAGAATTGTGCTAAGTTTCATTTACTCTAGATAAAACATCCATTTTTGAGATTTGCTAGAATCAGTAATATTCGATGCTATTTACCTTTGTTTGTATTATATAACTATCTGGGATGATACCAAAGATTTCTCAGCATAATTTTAAATGATATTCATTTTTCAAAGTTTTCTGTTTTTTATATCAAAAAAAAAAAAGTCCGAGTTTTTTTTCCATATCAGTCATTCCTTAAATACTTCTGTATCTAAAGGTACAGTGAACGTTGCCACAGTGGATAACTGTTGCTTTGTCTCCCCATCATGCCCACCCTTCTGGGAACATGTTCCTGTTTCAGCGAGCTGCTCCTTCACCCCGGCCGTGAGGTTCTCATCCAATATCTGTCCTAACGCCAGGTCGTATTTGCTTATTTCAGAGGTAGCATCTGATTCTCTTTCTTTCTTTTTCTTTCTTTTTCTTTCTTTCTCTTTCTTTCTTTCTTTCTTTCTTTCTTTCTTTCTTTCTTTCTTTCTTTCTTTCTTTCTTTTTCTTTCTTTCTTTTTCTTTCTTTTCTTTTCTTTTTTCTTTTCTTTCTTTCTTTCTTTTCTCTCTTTCTTTATAGTTATTTTTAAATCGAGACTGAGAACGTGAATCAGATTCTTTCTAGCAGTAGAATTAATAAGAAACACAGTTTAGTGGTTACCAGAGAGAAAGGAGGTGGAGGGATATAAATTAGGGTAAAGGGGAATCAAACATACAGTGGTGGAAGATGTGACTTCGGGTGGTGAACGCACAATGCAATATAAAGGTGATGTATTATTGAATTGTACACTTGAAACCTATGTAATTTTATTAACCAATGTCACCCCAATAAATTTAATTAAAAAAAAATAAAATTCATGTCTTTTGTACTACATTACATTATAAAGGGGGGAAAAAAGGAGAAGAGCAAAAAAAAAATAAAATAAAATAAGAAGCACTGCTCAGAAATCGTTGATGGTCATATTTCCCCCCAAAGCTGATACAACGATGAGTGCATGCCTGGGATCCGGGCGTAGCCCTTCCTCTCAGACACAGAGTGCTTCGTGACTGTTTGCCATATGCTAAGACTTTCTTGATCTGAGAACATATGGGATGGTAAGTTGTCAGCAGGAGAGCAAGATACAGCAACGCTGAGGTGGCTCCATTTTCTGTGAGATTAATTTGATCTTACTACAGAGGAAGAGAATGAATGAATGTGATGTTCTTGCACCTCTGCTTAAACTTACTGCTTGCTTGCTATTTTGAAATACCTCTCCAGAGAACAGACAAAGCATCAGAGGGGGGAGAAAAGAAGAAGAAGGAATTCAACATCGCCGCCTTCAGTCATCTTGGATGTAAAAGAAGAATGCACTTTACTTTGGGGGAGCAGTGCTGACTGAGTTAGTGTCGGTGGCCCTTCATGTGGATGAACCTCTTGTCTTCTTCTAAGCCTGGGAGCGATCCCTAGATATGTGTACCCTTTGAAAACATTAAAGAATGGATGCATCGCCAGCAGAGAATGGAGAGAAAACGGAGGGTAACCTACAACTTATTGACATTTCTGAAGTTCTAAGACTTCTTCTCATGACCTTCTTAAGAGGATCTATCGGTTTATTTGGTACTCAGCTAGGAGAAAGGATTCTGCTCTGACATTTAGCCAAAAATTTTCCTAAAATATTCTGATGCCGTCTGCAGAAAGCCTACGAGTGAATTCACAGTTCTTAGAGACAGGCAATATGAAAGAGAAAGAAACCATGTTGAGTACCTGTGAGGCATGTATGAGTAAATGTTCATTGCCGAATCCCCAACATCTGGAGCAGTGTCTAGTGTGCAGTAGGCGCTTACTCAGTTTTTGTCAAATGGATGAGTAAATAGGTTTCATGTTGAAACAATGACCAGTAGTCTAGTGATTAGTTTTTCTCTTTTTCTTTATTCCTTTGTGTTCATTTGCCGATCTGCACAAAATTTTTAAATGTACAGTGGTTTGAAAGGTTTTTCTAAAAATAGTAAGGAAAAAAAGTCTGCTTTGCCCATTAAATGAAAAAGGTCTGAGTGTGGGCCTTTTAGGACTTACATTAAAATTCTTGCGCCCCCTAATGGCCATCCTGAGAATTACACTTTAGAATTAGAAATTAATCAAATTGGAAATAGGACCACCTTTTCAAGAAAAATTACCGTCTAGACACTGGACCCAGGTGAGCACAGTCAAAGGATGCTCTTTGGCAGGACTCGTGTATATTTTGTTGACCACCAGAAGTGACAAATTATCTTTATTTCTGAACAAACCCTTTGTAAATTTGAAGGGCGAGGTCAAAGTTCGCAACACAAATTGACAGAAGCGATCTCTCACAGCTCAGCTTTGCAAATAGAGAAGTCTAGAATGGCAGAAGACCGCACTAAAATGGCGTTGGGATGAGCCAATTTATAATTTTGCTCCCGGGATGGGGAGGTGGAGCACTGTCAGCCCCAACAACCTTTCCAGGGTACCAGAAAAAGATGCTGAGTTGGACAGGGCAGGAGTGCAGTGGAAATTAGTTGGCCTCTCCCCATCTCAGGCTTTACCCCTTTCATTCTCCCTGGGTTTTCACTTGAAGGTAAAAAATAACATCATATCTTTTCTGTAATATACCTCAGACTTCTTGGATAATTATTATGGATGTGAGCAAAGGGTGTCCGGAGGAAGGCCAACTACTAGACAAAATTCCAAAAAGGCTGAACCAGAAATACAGCAGACTGAACTCAAGCATACATGTCTATTCCCTTACAAACCCTGTTAAAGTGAGAGTTGAAGAATAAAAAGGCCGCCAGTTGATAAGAACAAAAAGAACAGGAGTTTAGTCAAACAAAACCAGAGATTACACTAGTTTCTATGAATTTTGAAAGGCCGGAAGTGAAACAGCTACCTGGTAATTGACTTAGCTAACTAGGTAAAGCTTAAACCTGGTGCTGCAGATAGTGAAGGCAACAAGTAACTAGTGGACTGTCAGCCCAGAAACCAAGGAAGATGCAGGAATTAGAGATAGAAGTTACAAATTAAAAAAATAGATACCACTACGCACCTATCAGGATGACCCAAATCCAAAACACTGACAACACCAAATGCTGGTGAGGATGTGGAGCAACAGGAACTCTTCTTGTTCATTACTGATGAGAACACAAAATGGATCAGCCACTTTGGAAGACAGCTCGGCAGTTCCTTACAAAACTAAACGTACCCTTTCCATATGATCCAGCCATCGTACTTCTTGGTAGTTACTCAAATGAGCTGCGGATGTATGTCCACAGAAACACTCTGAACATGAATGTTTATAGCAGATTTATTCATAATTGCCAAAACTTGCTAGCAACCAAGATGCCCTTCAGTAGGTGAATGGACAAACAAAACTGGGACATCTGGACAAGAGAATGTTATTCAGTGGCAAGAAGAAATGAGCTATCAAGCCACAGAAAAACATAGAGGAACTTTAAATGCATATGCTAAGTCAAAGAAGTCGATTGAAAAAGGCTACTATATAGTTCCACCTATAGGACATTCTAGAAAAGGCAAAACTATGGACTTAGTAAAAAAATTAATGGTTGCCAGTGGTTCAATAGGGAGGGAGGGATGGACAGGTGGAGCACTGGGATTTTTAGGGCAGTGAAACTATTCTATGTGAGACTGTAATACTGGATATGTATCATCATACATTTGTCAAAACCCAAATCCTGTGCAATACAAAAAGTGAAATCTAATGTAAACTATGGACTTTAATTAATAATAATGTATCAATACTGGCTCATTGATTGTATCAAATGTAACAGACTAATGCAAGATGTTAATAGAGAAAATTAAGTGTGATTTGGGACAGGTATGGAAACTATACTTTCCATTAAAATTTTCTGTAAGCCTAAAAATGCTCTGAAAAATAAAGTCTGTTTTCTTTAACGAAAAAGGTAAAATAGGACTGATAAATTATCTCACGTATTGGTTTCTTGGAGGGAAAACAATAATGCACGGGAATAAAATCTGTTATAGTTAATAAAGAAAAATAGCTAACACTCATCACGCACCAGCACTGTTCTAGGCACTGCACAGCAGCCCTGGGATGTCAGTGCTCTTACTATGCCCATTCGACAGGTGGAGACGCAGCCAGGACAGGTTTGGACAGCTCAGCTCAGCTCAGCTCACACGACTTGCCCACGGGTTACACAGCAAGTCCTGGGGCTGGGTTTCAGCCCAGTTAGCGTTGCTTCGGCGTCTGTCCTCTTACTATTAAGACGTACTGCCAGGACGTAGTGAGCAGTTAGTAAGTCACCTACTACTATAAAGAAAGCCCTACTAAAGATACAGTGTTCGAAACGATAACAGTCATATAATAAGAAATGGATTTTGTTAATGACAAAACATTACTATAGTAACAAAGTCGAAAATCTGGGGAAAAAAATTGATATACAACTATGTGGCAGCAATTCTAGTCTGGGACCCCTACCCACCCCTCGTCTGTATGGATTTCTGGAAACTGCCCCAGTTTTCGTTGTGCCACACCCCCCAGCCTCTAGCCCACTGATCTGACAACCACAGATCTACATTCTGTCACTATGGATTTGTCTATTCTGGATATTTCATGTAAACGAAATCCTATAACATTTGGCCTGCTCCGCCTGGCGTTTTCACTTAGCATAATGTTTTCAAGGTTCATTCGTATTCATTCACGCATCAGCCCTTCATTCCTTTCTGTTGCTGAATGATAGATATTCTGTTGTATGGCTATACCACACTTCATTTATCCATTCATCAGCCGATGGACATTGGATTCTTTCCTCTTTGTTACTATTATGAATAATGCCGCTATGAACATCCTTTATACGTTCTTATGTGGACATGTGTTTTCATTTCTCTCAGGTATATACCTAGGAGTGGAAATTGCTAGGTAATATGATAACTCTTTTTGTTTAACCGTTTCAGGAACTGCGAAACTGTTTTCTAAAGTTGTCTGAACCATTTCTGCCAGTAGTATATGAGGGTTCAATTTCTCTACATCCTCACTAACACTGTTGTTATCTGTCTTTTTGATTATAGTCCTTTAAGTGGGTGTGAGGTGATGTCTCATTATGGTTTTGAGTTGCATTTCCCTGATAGTTAATGATATTGAACATCTTTTCATGTGCTTATTGGCCATTTGTGTAGCTTTTTTAGAGAAATGTCTATTCAAACATTTTGCTCATTTTTGAAGTGGGTTATTTGGCTTTTTGATTGCTGAGTTGCAAGAGTTCTTTATATGTTCTGGATACAAGTTTCTTATCCAATATAAGATTTGCAGCATATTTCTTTAAAACACTAAAAGTTTAAGATGATTATAATGAATCAGTTTATAGTCGTTTAGAGCACAAATATCTTGCTTTCCTATCACTGAGCTGTCAAAATGATCCTGAAGCAGATTCTCACACTCAAAACATTCCTTTACTCATTCGACAAATAATCTGTCAGGATTTGCTACATACCAGTCACTGTTCTAGACTCTAGGATGAGTGAAAGCAAATATTGTCTACACATTCTGAAGAAGGCACATTAATGAAGTAACCACACGGCAGAATATAGTATTACAATTGTGACACGTGCCAAAGAGAGCTACTTGGAGTCATGATTAAAATCTCCACAAATTGTACATAGAGTAAGAGGGAATTCTCCAAAGGAATCAGAAGGGGATTGAGAAAGGTCCTGCATCAGCAGCTTTCACCCATTGGCCTTAGATCTGTTGAAAAATTAACTACAGCCTCTCTTTCCGTGGTAACCCTATGGAAAAATGGCCCCAAATGCTGAGTTCACTTCTCTGTGCTTTATTGTCCCAGATACTGGACCCGTGATTCCTCACTATGTTGTTATTAGTTCTCTGATACTTCCAACCAGACTCTTTAGAAATGCTTTCTTCTATTTTACTCATTACCAAAACTGAAAATTCTTAGCATGTAATTTTTGTCTCACGAAAACCCAAAAGTTCATTAGACAGATTCTCTAATCCGATGACCCATGTGCTCTGGTCATAGATAAAAATTCCCTCAGGTTCTTCTGTCTTTAGTAACCACCATATTTTTGAACAAAAACTTTTTTTCAGAGTTTTTAGACACTTTGACAATGGAAGAGAATGTCATTCTGATTTTTGCATTAAAACCCACACAACTCTAAGTAGAATCTGGATTGAATGTCCTAATTTCCCAAAGACGGCGTAGCATTTAATTTGTTAACTAAAGCTCATTCTTGATGAATCATAGCTAGAGAGTCTGAATCACATACCAGTGGTTTCTCTATTGATGTAAATAATTTGCAGAGGTAAAGCCGTGACTCTCTGATAGGTGATCTGGTTAATAGTAGGAACTTGCCTGGTTTGTTGGATTTTCGCGAGGCACTGAAAACTCAGAAGGAACATGAGTGTTCTCAATTTAAAATATTTAGTCCATCATCTGCTTGGGTGTGAGTACTATTGCTTCTGACCTAAGAAGACCATCATCCTTTACTCAGAGCCTCTTTATGTCCAAAAGTCACACCTTACTAACTTCTTACAGAGTTAACTTAGTTCAGTTTTTTAATTCATGAGAAAGAAGAGAAAAAATAGAATCAGGAGATTTAAGAGTGAATACAAGCCTTTGTTTTCAGTAGCTCATGGGCCAAGTGGGTGAGACTCTGAATCTTTAGGCTGTATCTGTGCTAATAAAGTTATCTAAAAAAGAAGAAGAAGAAGAAGAAGGAGGAGGAGGAGGAGGAGGAGGAGGAGGAGGAGGAAGAGAGAGAGAAGAGAAGAAGAAGAAGAAGAAGAAGAAGAAGAAAGAAGAAAGAAGAAGAAGAAGAAGAGAAGAAGAAAGAAGAAGAGAAGAAGAAGAAGAAGAAGAAGAAGAAGAAGAAGAAGAAGAAGAAGAATAATGACCCTTTGTATGTCTCTACAATCAGAGCCACCTAGTGGCAAAGGAGGCCTGCAGGTTCACACAACCATTGGACGCCCAGTATGGAGGAGAGGACACCACTAAGCAGGTTTTAGTGACAAACCGATGCTCTCAGGCAGATGTCCCCACCAGTTTCTGCATTTCTAGGCATTTCTGAATGTCCTCAGGTTCAGCTAGGGACCACTCACCCAATACAAATTCTTAGTCCTTGCAGTACACCCTTCATATTTGCTTACAAAGATGCCCATCACTACCTCTTGCAAGGGGAATTATACAGAGTCTTGATTGGAACTCATTAATACATCTACACGCAGCATCTAGGGCTTCTGACTTCCACATGTTAAAGGGATGACTTCTCCAGGTAGCGCCGCCAGTCATTAGCTTCTGAACCACTGTAGTTTAGAAGTTCTGATATAGTAGTGTAGCCTTCTAACAGGCTAACCCTCTCAGAAGGGCTGAAAACTCCCAGATTTTGATGGAAGACATATATTTAAAGATTCAGTGATCTCAGCAAGCTCTAAACAGGATAAAGAAAAAGAAAACCATGCTTAAGCATGTCTTAGTCAAACTGCTAAAAATTTGAGATAAAGGAAAAATCTTGAGAGGAACCAGAGAAAAATGTCAAATTACATACAAAAAAATGATTTGAAATATTCCATACTTCTTATCTGAAACCACAAAGGCCAGATGACAGTGGAAGATACTTTTAAAGTGCCAAAAGGGAAACAGATCACTTTTAACCCAGATTTATATCTTTGGGGAATTTGGGCAAAATAAAGACATTTCAAATAAAAGAAAATTAAGAGTTTGTCACCAACTGATGTGCTTTACAAGAAATACCCAGAATGAAGAAGAATGATACCACAGGAAAACAGATTTTAAAGATGTAGGAAGAGCATTAGAAATGATAAATATTTGTATAAATATAGATATTTTTCTTTTACATTGTTTAAACTACATATGACCGTTAAAAGCGAAATTTATAACACTACTTTGTCAGATTTATAATGTATCGAAATGAAACTATATTTGATAACTGTATTATGAAGAATAATGGGGAATAATCGAACCTGTATTGCAAGGTTTTTGTATTTTTCGTAATTGATTATAATTGTAATTCTAAGTAGGCTATGAATATATACTATGTTACATGAATAGAATTTACAATTTATTATCAAATCACAAATATTCTTTTTCCAACTAAAAGGCAAGAAAAGTTTTCATTATCCTCTTTTAGATTAAAAAAAAAAGACTCAGGGCTATTAATGAATAAGCCTAAAGTTATATAGTCAGAAAGAATACAGATCTAAATCCTAATTCTGGGACCACCAAGTCCATCTTTTCTCTCATTTAACCTGGTCTTGGTTCAAGTTTATGATGGATTTTCCCGTGATGTTGTTCCCTCATCAGAGGCTATTGAGGACTTTTGTGGATTTAATGGTGCCCCCCCCCAACAAATTCACATGTCATAGCCTAACCCCTCAGTGCCTCAGAACGTGACCTTATTTAGACATAGGCGTGTCGCAGCTGTCTTAGTCAAGTTAAAATGAGGTCGCAAATGAGTAGGGTGGGCCCCGCATTCAATATGACTGATATCTTCATACAAAGAGAAAATTTGAACACAAACACACACATAAGGAGAATGCCATGTGAAGACTGCCAGTTCTACTTCCACAAGCTGAAGAACTCCCAGACGCCGGGGGAGAAGCCTGGCACCGACCTGCAGGGGGAGCATGACCCTTCTGGTCTCTAACTGCTAGATCTGAAACTTCTCATCTCCAGAACTCTGAGACAATAAATGTCTGTCGTTTCAGTTACTCAGTTTGTGGTGCATTGTCATAGCAGCCTTAGAAAACTAAAAAAAAAAAAAAAAAAAAAAAAAAAGTTCTGCGAGTGGAGTTATTGATGCTCATATATGTCCATCTCATCTTTCCCGTATCACCGTCTATAAGCATCACCCCACAACATCCCCTGTTTCTAATGTGCCTCTGAGTAATGTCAGGAAGCCATATAGCCATGATCGTTAAATTTATCTGAAGATATAGAGGATAAATAGGCTTCGGGTGGGAAAGTGACAGACTCAAGAAGTTAGATTAAATTTTTATAAGAGAAGCAACAAGAGATGAAGGTAATTGGGTACTGGTTGACAGACACTAATGGTTATGTTGGGAACAAGATTTAATGACCATCTTTCAATGAATAATATACCCCACGCTCTCCCAACCACTAAGGCAGACTTGCGAGCAATCAAGTGTCCAAAATCCAACCTCTATTTTTCTTGTCCTCTCTTGTAATGCAGCATCGCTGCAATGACCGTTTCCTTTAAATACTTGCTTTAGATAATAAATGTCGGTAAATATTTAGATCTTTTATAGAAAATAAAATGCACACGTACCAGAAGTGGTAGGTGTGGAGTTCAAGCTTGGAAATTCAAAAGCTTAGAGACATAAGAGAACATCCCAAAAGTTAGTTAGTTGTGTGAACAATTTTGTTTGAGCTGTAAATTTCAAAGGCATGTTGGCCTTATTCTCAGAACAGCTTTAATAAACCTTTAGTCCATTATAATGCGGAGACTTAAATGAGCCCAAATAGCCAGTTCCTAATTAGATTACTTTTAACGGACACGTCAAGAATTTCCTTAGTAGCAGCTGTTTCCTGTGGTTACCATCCCAATAGCTTTGCATTCCAACTGACTTTAGTAACCATGTCAGTTTCCACTGCCTGCCTGCCACTGCTTCCAAAAGTACTTTAGGCTGATGGAATACCTGTCATCCGTTGGCCTGCATGCTTGGAGAGAACAAGAAGTCTTTCCTCTTGATTAATGAGTTGATAAAATGGTGGCATTAAGACTTGCTCATCACTAAACCTAAGCATTTGGCAGGTTTGGGGGAAAGTCAAAAGCAAACGCATTTTAGGTTTAATATTTGCTCCATATTTTTCTTTTTTTCTTGTGACATGCACCACACTCCTTCTCCCAATCTGTCCTATTACCTGCTCTATCCCCCACCACTCTGTGATGTGGTTCACATAGAGTCTGCTAATGATGCACCTGTGATCGTAACGGAAACCATATGGGAGCAGGGTAGAGTTGTGGACAGAGCCCTAACCAAGTGCTAAGAGATTCAGAATTCTAGTCCCTGCATGAACTTGGAGTGGAGTCTTACAATTGGGCTCCCTGTCCGCATAGCAGAGATTCTATTACCATTTTGCCAAACTGCTGTCTCAGGTGCTGCTGAGAGGAGGAAAAGAAAGAGAAGCAGGCAAAAACCCAGCTGGCCTCCTACACACACACACACACACACACACACACACACACACACACTCATCTTAGACAGAAAAACTCTACATTCTAATCTTTTTTAAAAAAAATAGAATTCCGCTTGGATTTTTTGGAAATGTTCGATTTGTAAAAAAAAACATTTTAAAGTTATGGATCTTGATAATCAAGAGGACCTTGATGTGGGTGTCAGGGTTGCTATGAGCAAGCTCCACTTACAGACTAAAATGTTTGTCTTGGATGGAGCAACCTCATGGACTCTTAAGGTTTCCCATGGAGCCTGTCCTGGAGGGAATGAAAATCTCCCCCTCACTTTATTTAGGAATTTCCTGATCCCCATAGAGGGGAAGGTGAAAGAGAAGAGTGTCTTCTGGGGGAGGTGTTAGCATCCCTTGCACCTCTCTCCACATACATATTCTCCTTACGACTAAGTGACTCATCCCTTGGAGGCAAGGTGAGATATAGCTCCTCGAAAGTCCTGGATTGCTAGTTTAAGTAACCACTAGCGTCATAAACCCATGCCTCTCCCTCTCCACTTTTGGGGATTGTCACGTGAGAGATCTTTCCTTCCCCCGCAGACCCGCTTCCTACCCCCTTCGATTTTACTCTCTTCCCAAATACTGACTTCTGTGGATTACCTTAATAGATTCTTTTGTCTTCTGGCTTCTGGTTGGGTTTGACCAATGGAAAATTCCTGGAGATTGGAAGGAGAGAGAACAGAGAAGGCAGAGAGATGAATAAGGGTCATGTCATTATACCACTTTTAGTCTGGTATAATGATCATCTGTGCTAGGATTTCAGGCCAAGGAGTTAAAGACCCCATTTACACACAACAAAGATCACTCTAGTGCTACACTTGGAGAGGGGTGGGGTGCCCGTTGCGATGATGGCTGGTAGATTGGCAAGCCTCTAAACATTACCCTACTTCACAGCCTCTTCATCACTGATCCAGCCTCTTACAAGAGAGAGTGAAAGTTCCTGGGCAGAGGTGCCTTGAAGACAATGGTCACCTGAGAAAGTTGGGAAAGATGCTAGCTAGCAAGAGTCAGTCAAACTCAGATCGCAATACCTGCTCCTTTCCCCTCCATCCTGAGATGCTCCCGCCCCGTTTCTTAATGTAGCTAAGAAAACTGTTTAAAAGTTGCTCAAGTTAAGGTTTAGCCTTATTATATTCTTCCTGAGTCACATTAAGCCAAGTTAACCTCATAAAGCAAAATAACCCAACATCTAAGAAATATAAGCACTCTTTAAGAAAAGCAGACTGAAAATCTATGGTCCTTCCCTACGCCTTCAAAGGAGGCCAAAGGAAAACACCATACAGAATAAGAATTTGAAGTATATTTAATATATATGTGTTGCTTAGTAATAGGAGAGCTTCACTGTTTTCGCTGGGAAGGGAAACTAGAAAATATTTGACTTAGAATATGAATTAAAGTCTAGACGTGAAAATCAATGCTCCTGTTTTTACAAACTCCCCTTTCCACCCACTCTGAATTCGCTGCTGTGTTTGTTTTGCCCTCAGGGTGAGAATAGCGAAAATATCAAACAGATTTCTCTTATTTTGCAGAAAAATAAAACAAAGCCACAAAGAATAATGGCTCGTTTACAAAATGAACATCTTACTTAGACAAATATACTCTGAGGAAGTTTTTGCATTTGGGAAGGATTACTCTGACTCCCATATATTCCTTCTCATAAATGTAATGTCATTTTCTTTATAGAAAAAAATCTGTATGTTTATTAAGTGTAACTTAAAAGTAGAAAAATGGGAAGAAAAAAATCTGTGGTCCTTCCCTACTCCTGAAATTTTGGTAAATTTTTTTCTGTCTTCCATAATATGTGAAACTTTTTAAATACAGTATTTGTTACGTGTACTATAAATATATAAGTGCTCAGTTTTTTTTTCACAAATTATGTAATGTTTTCATATATTTGGTAAACATTTTAAACAAAATGGTAGACGAAAATAAGGATACCTTATATTAATGGGGCATATTTAGTAGTTTTTTTAAATCTTCTTTTTAAAAATTTTTATGAGATAAGACTTACAGATGGGCAAAGTCACCCTATTTAGACACATTTTTGTGACTTTCGACAGTTCATACTTGCCAAATACAAGACAATCGCACGTGACCATCACCGCAATCAAACTAAAGAACAGCCACCACCAAAAATTTCCTTCGTGCCCTTTTGTAGTCAGATTTTCCCCTTCCACCCAGCTCCTTGGAAACCACTGATCTGTGCTTTGCCCCTATAGTCTTGGCTGTTCCTGGGATGTCGTGAAAATGGAATTACACCGTCTGTAGCCTTTGAGTCTGGCTTCTTTCGCTTAGCCCAATGAATTTCAGATTCATCCTGGTCGCTGCATGTTTTAATATTCTTCTCCTCTTATGGCCGGTTGGTCTTCCAGTGCATGACTGTACCATGGTCTGATTATTTGTTCCTCAGCTGAAGGATATTTGAGGGGCTTTTTTTTTTTTTTTTCAGTCTGGGGAGATGATGAATAAAGTTGCCACAGACGTTTATGTAGACAGGTCATTGTCGTGTGAACAGTTTTCACGACTCTTTGGTCATTTGGCAAGTGAATGTTTAACGTTGTAAGGAAATGCGGATCCGTTTTTCGAAGTGGTCACGCCGCTTTGCAACCCCGCGTGCCAAGTGCAACGGTCTCAGTCACTCCGCTTCTCCACCAACGCTTGGTACTGGAACAGGCTCGTTGTGATGAACGAGATGCCCATTTCCGGTCCTGAAGCGATTTCAGAAACTGAGACCAAAGACGAAAGCGAAAAATGCTTCCGTTGCTCTTAACGCTCAAGAAATTCCCAGGGGACTACCCAGCTTGCTCAAGAAGGCCTCATCGTGTGAGCTTCAAACCCATTTATACTCGGAGGATGTGTGTGTGTGGCGTCCTCAGTCTTGACTTCTGAACCATATTTGTGGATAGGATGAAACCCCTCATGATCCCATAAGCGAGGAGAAATATATTGGCCACAGTTTAGGGTCTAGGCAACGGCCAACTTGCAAAAATTCTGCCCACCGTGGCCCAAAGCTCTTATGTGAGAAACACACATTCCTCCAATGTCCCCATAGTCCTCTCTGCATAAACACAACTGTGGGGAGGAGAGGTGGTCATTTCGAGTTTAGGCCAACGCATCCCGCACATCTGCCCAATCCAGGGAAGATGGGCCCTTCTGGGATGATGTCACTCTACCTAGCCTCTCTCCCTCCATAGTCCTCCACACACTGAAGTCTTCTCCAGTTGCATGCGATATTTCAACAGACCACCCTGATACTGTGTATCTCCTCTGTTTGGCTGTCCTATCATCATTTGACCCAGCAATCCCGTTTCTAGAAATCTTTTCCAAAAATACACTGGCAGAAATTTGAAATAACCTAGTAGTCGTAATACTGATAGAAAAATCTTTAAGTGAGGTTAATATTCCCACTGACGTATTAACTCCAGACATATTCTAGGTAGTCAAGGAGGAGTAGCTATTACTATTTCTGGGCAGGAAAAGAGAGTGGGAATGTTTCAGAATTTGGCTATTTGGAAATAGAATAAGGATGAAAGTATGAAGTTTAAAAACTCCACTGAAATTCTTCCTCCTCCTTTTCCAAAGCCGGGACTGTCCCCCTTGGAATGCCCTTCGGCACTGCTTAGCCACCACCCTTACATTTTAAATAGCCATATTGATTTTTCCTTCCCTTGACCGGCAAAGTTCTCCAGGCTCCGTTGGCAGAGCAAAGCACACGCTCTGCTTCTTTCAGTGCTCTTCAAACGCAGTGCGCTGCGTCGGCTCTTTATGCCTGGGTTTGTGGAGAGAGCCACCAGAGGATGCGCAGGATCTCTGCAGACTACCTGTCCACTTCTGGCCAGAGTGGGCAAATCAGGGTCATGCAAGTAGGGGACAGTTGGAATTGACTCAGGGTCAGGATTTGGGGAGAAGTGTAGGCTCTTTGTTTTTTTATGGTGTACAAAGGAAATCAGAGGAAATTCCAGAACTCTGGTGCACATGTCTCTTCCCTTCAGACGTGCCTTGTGCTTCACACACTCAGTCTGGTGGCTGCTGCATGACCCCTCAGATGTGGAGGAGGTGGGTGACAGCACGACCCAGCGACTGATTCCAGTGGTTGGCCTGATGCCTCCCTCTTCATGTCTGCTAGAAACATCTGCTCATTGGATATTGTACACTGGGAGTGATGGCAAAATAGAGGCCACCCTCCAGTGCCCTCATAGCCTCGAAGGTTCCCCCCAGATCCTCTGTGGTCAGCAGCCTCTGGACAGACAAGCGGCAAGTCTTCAATCCCTGAGACAGAGCAGGGAATAGGGATCACATGGTAAATGAAGGTTCGAGGAAGGGAAAGCTTCAACTGAGAAAAGAAAAGGAACTCTGACCTGAATACCTTTCTTCACCTTCCTCCCCAGAAGTGTGGTGATAGGGAGAGGATAGAGAAAGCTCCTTGGAACTATCCAGAACTTTGAGTTTTCTTTTATTCATTCATTCATTCACTTGAATTCTTGGTTAATGTTTTATATTATCAAATATAACAGAGCTATCCAGAGCAATGCTCTATCATGAAGTAAATACCTATGCAGTTTGACATAGGACAAGAAACAGAACATCACCGGCAGGCCAGGAGCTCCTTGGTTCTCTCTCCCAGTTCCTGCCCGTCCCTTCTTCGCACAGATAACCACTACACTGACTGGTGTGGCCATTTCTTCCCGTTTCTCTGTATACCTACACCACCTCAGCATTCTCTAAACACCATTGTTTAATTTATCTGTCTCTCTATTTCACAAAATTTTAATATATAGAATCTAAGTATCCTTAGATTCAGACAGAGAAAGGTGAAGAGTGTTCCTATGAAATGGAACAGCATGTGCAAAGACCCGGATGTAAGGGGAGGTTGATAGGTTTGGAGAACTTTCCTGATTCATGCTGGCCGGAGAAGAGGGTCCAGGTAGATGAGAGGCTGGGTCCTAACTGTGAAATACGTGCCTGCCATACATTTTCATCTGAACTTGATTCTCGAGGTGACAAGGAGCCTACAGTGGGTTCTGAGCTGCAGAATGACACCGCGTGGCATTTATAATTCAGATGGATCATTCTATTTGCGTTGTAGAGCATGGATGAGGATGAAAAAGAGCTGAAGTTTGTGGCACTTTTGGAAGGTCGTCTTAGCGATTCAGTGGAGATAATGGTGGCTTTCTCTTGGGTAGTGGGGGAAGGAAGGTTAGATCGAAATGGACCGCGTCATGAGGTATTTAAGATATAGAAATTGACATGCACAAAGGTGTGGGACAGTGGGAGAAAGAACTGAACATATGGAGTTCAAAGAGAGTAAAATAGAGCCAGCTCTATTCTTTCTGTTACAAGAGGTAGATTTCACCAGAGACCATTCCAAGCTAAAAATAAATAATGTGCATTATTGGCTTTTTTATAACTATGGGATTGGGTAGCTGCCAGATCTGGCTTCCCTAGAGATCATCCTGCTCTCTGGACATATAGCCCGAGATTAAGAAGAATCGGATTTATTTTAAATTCCAAACATACTGAACACTCTGAACACTCACATCATTCAGAGTACTTTGTGTTAGCCACCTGCCATCTGGTAAAACATCATCAACAACAAAAACACAACAAAAAGTTGGCCACCAGCCTGGTCCTGGGTCAATTAGCTGAAATTCAATTTGTTATAAACAAAATAGCTTTTAATTAACTCATCCAATTATCTACTGATCAATCATTGATCTTTTAACTGAATTGCAATCCACCGTAAACTCTCAGGCAAATCATAAACTGCAGTGAGGCAGCTCCCTGAACAGTTTCCCAAGAGGTAGGGCGAGTGCAGGAGAGCCCATATAGAAGACTAAAAAACATTGTATTTTGTACTTAAGGAGATGGCTTCCATTGCTATACGAAATGAAGAGGTGGTAGAATGTAAATGCCAAGGCAAAGGAAAGGCAGGATTGGCGCTGATACGAAACTAAACTTTTTTTAAAAATCCTTTAAAATTTAGCAGATTGCTCTTTCAGTGAAACGACTTTAGGAAATTAATTTTCAGAGACTTGGCCTTTTCGTATCACTTAATCTTTCTGAACCTGTTTCCTCATCTGTAAAACGAAGATAATAATAATGTGCACATCGTAGGCTTATTGTAAGGATTACATAAAATGGTAAACAGATATTGCAAGCACCGTGCCCAGCACACAGAAAGTAATCAACGAGTAAATGATAGCTGATACTACAGCCTAGTAAATAGTTTTTGAATTGATGATGTGCAAACCTGATGACGAAATAAAATCAGTCAATGCAGAATAATTAGCTGTCCCGCGAGAAGGGATTTTCCTAAGTTTCTTATTCAATCCCCATGCCTTTGCTGTGAAGCCCATAGGATTGTCCCAGCTTGCAGGTGAAGGATGTGAAGTTTAAATAGGTGAAACATGTTCAGTAGCGAAGGACCTGCCCTTTGGATCAAGTGGCCGATTCCAGGAAAGTTTAACATGTCAGTTAAGTCAAAGCTTGGATTCAGGCAAACCTGGGTCCCTTCTGAGTTCCAGCTCTTATTAAGCTTTGAGCCCCAGTTTTCTGATAGACAGGGCTGGTGTAATTACACCCCCCTTAGTGGCGATGTGAGGCTCACAGGAGATAATGGCTGTGCAACAATTCCAGTGTATCAGTTGGGCTTCTCCTTTTTCAGCACTGCACATGTGCTCAGTCAAGTGTGCTCATTAGGGCGGATGACTTTCTGTGGCCAACAGTGTGTTCTGCCACATCTTCTCTAAGTGGAAGATCATGACTGGCCTTCCCCATATTTCAAGGAGATGTTCTGAGGCACATTGCCCCTTCCCAATGCCAGGTCTTGGTATAAAAGCAAAAAGATTATCACTTAGGCTTAGAATCACATTCAGTCTCCACTGGACTGCTTGACCACTGTCATTTGCCCATTTCCTTTACAGACCAGACGATGGGGTTAGTTTTCCAGATGGTCTGAAGGATCTATGAAGATCTTTAAATCAGTTCTTTTTCCTCTTGCTCCTCGCCTCCCCGCCTACCCCCCAACCCCCGGGATCCTATGAATTTCCCCATCAGCCCACCAAATGTGTCAGGAATCTTAGTTAATTAGAAGATCACAATTCATGTAGTCAGTGTCGATAACACTAAAACAGATGTATGAGCTTGATGTGAAGGCCTCTCTCCTCAAATTAAGGCAACTATAATCCCTAAACTCATTAGTACATTGCCATTATCATTGGTTGAAAAGAAAATGTAGGTTAATTTACTCTACATTAATTACAGATTTAGAGGAACCTAGTGGACAGTGTGCATTTGTCTGAGAATGAGGAAACATGCATTATTAATCTGGTTTTCTCAACCAAACCTTTGACAATTCACTTCACTTGTCTTGACCTTAGTTTTATCTTGTGAAAACACTTTTGAGGATGCCCGCCCAGCTTAGCTCAAGGAGAATGGGTCTGATGAGATAATAGATTTGAAATGGTTTAGGTAAGAAAAAAAAAAAAAAAAAAAAAGGAAGAAGAAAAAGAAAAGAAAAAGTGAAAGCATTATACTTGGTTAGATCAGGGTTAGAAAAAGTTTCTTATTCTGTAAAGAACATCAGACCAGACACTGGAAGGGAATTCAAAACTTGTTAATGCAGACAGACGCTTATGGAAGCCAATTAGCAAGAAGCATGAGGGGATGTTTTGGAGCCATTTTTAGCTGGTCTAGCACAGAAGCTTTAGAGCAGCGGTCCCCAACGTTTTTGGCATCGAGGATGGGTGCTCCTGTGAGAATCTAATGCCCGATGATCTGAGGTGGAGCTGAGGTGATGATGCTAGCGCTGAGGAGTAGCTGCAGATACAGATGAAGCTGCCTTCTCTGGCCCGCTGCTCACGTCCTGCTCTGCAGCCTGGTTCCTAACAGGCCATGGACCTGGGGTCGGAGACTCTGCTTTAGAATATGGTGCTTTTCAAGAGAAATTGTGTACATAGTTCTGTTTCAGGGAAGGGAGGGTTTGTTTTTTGTTTTTTGTTTTTTGTTTTTTTTTTAGCAGAATGATGATTGTCTGTGACCATTAGGAATTTTAGTTTATAACGCCAGCAGGGGTTCACACACATACTCTGTATTACACATACAGAGTAATGAATTCAACTTTATAGCACATTCCTTGTGTCTCTGCAATTGCTCATAAGACCATCTAGAATACGAAGAGGAGGGAAATCCGAGAAACAACAATTGACTAAACTGTATGTGATACTATTCCAGTTAATGAACTTTGTGTTAATTTGGCATACACGCCAAGCTGCTAATCCATGCAATCATAGACTATTAGAGCTTAGAGACATCTAGTAAACATCGAGTCTAAGGATTCTACTCTCCGGAAGGTTATAATTGATCTCCCTTAAGGCCTGTCTCAGGAATAGAGTAAAGGCTGAATAGACAAGGTTCTGAGGCCCCCCACATAAGTTTATTCCCAAGTTTATGCCAGAGCAGTTCAACTTTGTGACTAATTTACACTTGGAATTTTCTGAAAGATGTGGGTGCCTTTAAAAACACTATGAGTGTGCTCCCAAGTTGTTGTAGAAAAATGGAATCCATCTAAATTAGAGCCTTTTCATACATCTGCCAGAAAGCATACAGACCATTAGAGAAAGCAAAGCACATTTACGCCATGTTATAGCATAACTAGGTGACAGAGACTACTAATGTCGACTTATATGTAAGTTTGGGAATAAGTATTCAAAACGGCAAAGCCAGAGCCAGTTTCAGAACTCACATCCACATGGAGCTCAAGCAGAGACTACATGGGGAAGAGGAGGCCAGGAGGGGCCTGGCTGTGATGAAATACGAATTCGAGCTCTCCAGAAAGAGATGGTCCCACCCTGAGAGAGGAAAAATGAGAACAGACCTAACACCTGGTGAATCAGGGCCTGGCTATGAATGGGATTCAGGGTGGTTATGGGGAGATTAAAATGAAGAGATGTGACCGTACACAGGATCGAAACGGAAGGCACTGCTTCTGGAGGGAAGGGAGGCGACTCCAGGGAAGGTGTCTTTTGGGATCTTTGCAGTAAATGGAAAGAAGGAGGCAAGGGGTAGAAATTTAAAAACTCACAGGGGAATAAAAAGGCTTATAAAATTAAAAAGTGAATTAATCCCTCTTTCTCCCTCCCTTGAGAGGCCACTCACTAAAGAAACTGCACTTCATCAAGCCGTAAAAGAAGGTGGTCGTGAGCTAAGACAGCCAGTGAGCTATCCAAACTCCTTAGCCCTGTCTGTTACATAAGTATTTTGAAATTGAACAGGAAATGACACAGCTACCTTAAGAAGAAAATTTTAAATGAGAACAAAACATTTCACCTAACAATATTTTTCCCTATGAACCAGCCATAGAACAAAGAAAAACAATTATATGACATTCCATCCTAAGTTAAATATTAATAAACAAATTTTTGTAATTTTGAAAAATCATCTTGATTCAGAAATTTTTAGAACATAGTAGAAATGGACAAAAGACAGAAAATGTGAAATAGCAGTTGACCAAACTGAAGAAAAAAATTGCAAAAAGAAGGTAAAATCACCTCAGAAATTAACTAAATTATAAGGTATACAAGAAATAATAGATTTGAGCAAAATATAACAGGAGCATTGAAGAAAGGAATAAAAACAGCCAAAAGAACAAAAGCAAAATAAAAAGGTAAAATTCGAATACAATTAATATGTGGAATTATCATCTAAAAAATATTTTCGAAAATAAAAGACCTAAATTTGAATATTGAAAATTGACTCAAAGTGGTTATAATTTAAGATTAATCTTATTAAACTTTAGAAATAATAGAAATGTTCTCCATGAGGACATCTTTAAAATAAGAGAAGTCTACAGCCATGCCACCCTGAACGTGCCCAGTCTCATCTGACCTTGAAAGATAAGCAGGGTCAGGCCTGGTTAGTATTTGGATGGGAGACCACCTAGAAATACCAGGTGCTGTAGACATTAAAATAAATACGTACATATACACATACATACACATAAGAAGAAAGACACCAAGAGAACAATAACATAATATATTCGTTTACCACATAGGGATAAAATAAAGGGATATAATTTAAAGCTGAATAAACCATTTAGTAGGAGCCTAAGTAAGGAAAGAGACTTAGGACATTGTAAAAGGCATCCGTATAAAGATAACGATTGAACAAAATTATGAACTTTTCTAAATACCAAAAGGAATACAAAAAACAAATAGCCGAGGCAATGGACCACAAAGAAATAGGGCATAATACATAAAGTAAATATAACATAAAATCATATGACAGAGTTGAGAACAGACCAAATAAATCAATTCTATTTTAAAACTCTAATAGCTATAACTCATCTATTTTAAAAACACACACACACACACACACTTATACAATTTGGGGATTGACTCACAAAACAAAACTAAACTCTATACTATATAGAACTGTCATCCCGCAGATGAGTCAAGAAGGCTAAAACTCAAGGGATGAGCAAAGATATAAAAAGCAGATGCAAACCAAATGCAAGTACCTGGCACAAGGTAGCACCACTGGGAACAAAGGCCAGGTGCAGTGAGTGGAAGAGTCAACACACCGTGAAAGAGAGACTATAGGGATAGGTCACTCTGTTGAGAAGTTGGCTCTGAGGCTAGGCAGAGGACAGCAGCTGAGCTTCCAAGGCTGTCTTGACGGCCAGATAGACTTAACTAAATTTATATTCAACAGATCAGGAGCCAGACGAGGAAGAAAGCTCTTATACTCTGAAAGAACATGTATTTTTGTTTACAGAAGGAAACTTTAAAGAGGAATTCTGTCAATTCCCAAAGAGTTTACATACAGCCCAGTAGAAGAATTAAGGCCTAATGCAATGTAAAAGACTGTCATTCCAAAGGGAGGTCAGAACAAAGTGCTCGGGGGCACGGAAGAGGGTAAGAAAACTCCCAGCCAGCGAAAGGAGTCCATAAAATCTCCTTGAAGGAGGCGACATTTGAGCTGAGACTCAAGGAATCGCAGCGGAAAATTTATTCGATATAAAAAAAAATGCTGCGGAATTAGATAGATGATCAAGAGACTCGGCCCAATGCACTGTGTTATTCTATCCACACTCCTCTGTAAGTTTGTTTGTGCAACAATGTATTGCAGACTTTCACCACATCATTCATTTTTCTTTTCTATAACCATTTTAAATGACCAAATAGTATTTCTTTTCTTTTCTTTCTTTCTTTTTTTTTTATGAAGTGATCCCCCTGATTACCCTAGCACCCACCTGGGACTACACACACAACCATTACAATAATATTGACTATATACCCTGTGCTGTACTCTAAATTCCCATGACTGTTTTATAACTACTAATTTGTACTTCTTCATCTTTTCACCTTTTTCGCCCAGCCTCCCAACCCCTCAAATATAATGAATGGGATTTCATTATATTTGTTACACTTTCTGGACTTATTATCTAATCTCTTACTATATAATCGAGTCATCTCTATGTTTTCTATATTGCTAGCATCATAAAGGACATTCTTGTTGCCATATTTTTGTGTAAATCCACATTCTGTAAATACCAAAGGCAAAGTTGCATACCGTTGCTGGATTTTGCCCCTAGAAAGCCATGCCCATTTGCATTCCCACTAAACAAGTGCAGAAGATGACAAGAAGAATTCTTTCCTGCTCAGAAGTTAGTCCCCTGCATTTACAGTAAGATAACACTTTCCTGAACACCAAGATAAACAAGGTGGTATCATATCCTGCCCAATACATATGCTTCACCATAATCCTCAAGAGTGTTGAAGATTAAATAGAATGTTATATGCGGTATCCCACATGATACGTTCTTAGTAAATGTTTCTTGTCCCTCTTAATTTTCTTGAACTCAATTGCATTTCTTGACTTTAAGTCGCTTAAGAATGAGTATTTCCATTTTTATAACCACTTTGTTGAAAAGGACCGTCTTATACCAACTTTTCCCAGGGCTGGAGCTGCTTTGATTCCCAGACTTCACGAGCAGGGCTACATGTGACTGATTCATGTCATTTCTGTATTTGTAACCTATACATGCCTCCTCCTTAGAGTTTAGGTCATTCCTGTAGAAGCCTTCTTGCCTTCACTGGCTGCTCTCTGGAAGTCCAGCTTTCTCCTTAACCGGCACAGTCTCTCTTCTCTGTCCCTGTTCACAGAGCTGCTCTCCTGTTCTCGAGAAGCAGAGCTCTACCGGGCTCCCTCATCAGACTTAGAATCTCCAGTCAGGACCCAGCTGACTCATTGTCCTTCTACGTCAATGAATCATAAGCCACTGGTGACTCAGCCTTTTCCTTTTGTTAATATAATGAAGAAGTCTCTTCATAGAGTCATGGCATTCATTTTCAGAAAGAAAATTCACTGAGATTAGTTGATGAGCACATTTTTATTCATTACTGGGAAAGGTTACATTAAACTGAAAAATAGAAAATCAGAAATTCTTTTATAGATCATATCGAAGGAAGTAAAATAGACCAATGTGCCCTGTTTGAATGAAACAGAATTATTCTCTTCCTCCAAATGAGGTATAATGACTTAAGTAGTGGGTAAATTATTGAACTGAAAATGTGGCTGGATGGTGTGATCATAACAAAATCTATAAAAGTGATTTTAATCTCTGACACACTAAGAAGAATGACACAAAAAAATGAATTTCTAATAGTTTCACATTTTTATTAAGTAGTCAGTCTTCGAGACTTGAATCGCTTATGAACAAATCTTTCTCTGTTGAATTTCAAACATTGATAATCTATGTTAAAACAGTTTCGGAAGTTTAGTATGTGAACATAGCATTGTATTAAACATAGGAAGACAAGATCTTGCAACTTCTTTTTAAAAGCTCCCGATTGATTGGACTCCAAATTCACGTATACATTTATTCATTCACTATTTCTTCAATGTCTACCATGTCACAGGTATACTGAGGGAAAATTAAGATGAAGAAAACACATCCAGTCCCCTCTGGTCTCACAGTGAAATCGCCTTCCGTTTCAAAAGCTCACTCACTATGCAGATGTTGTGGCCTACCAGCTTTCAGACTCTCTTTTGAATTAGCTCATTTATTTTTTACAGGACAGTGAGGTAGATGTTGTCTTCCTGTTTTACAAGTGAGAAAACCAAGATTCAGAGATGCTAAGTCACTTGCTCAAGGTGATACAGGCAGTAAACGTCAGGCCTGGAATTTGAACCCATGTCATGTCACCATAAATCCAAGCTCTTTTCAGTATGCCACGCTCTCCACTATCCCAAGAAAATGCTCTGAAATTTCACGTGACAGAGATCAAGTAGAAGATGCTTCCTCCCTCTGGCTTTATGATTTATTTCTCTAGAAATGCAATAAAATGAGAGTTGACGTTTTAGTAGCCAGATTGGTTGGATGTGGGTTGACAGGCCTTCAGAATCTCACAGTCACCAGTGGTAGTATGAATTAAGTTTGAGGTGATGGTTCATTTTATCATCAACTCGACTAAGCCACGGGGCGCCAGATAGTTGGTCAAACATTGTTCTGGGTGTCTCTGTAAGGGTGTTTTGGGATAAGAGTAAGCATATTGCCCTTCATTGTATGGGTGGGCCTCATGAGATCAGTTGAAGGCCTGAATTATACAAAAAAGCTGCCTCTCCCCCACGAAAGAGAGGATGCCTCCCTCCTGACTGCTTTCGAACTAGAACATCACTTTTTTTCTGCCTTTGGACTCAAATGGAAATTTCTTCCTTGCCTTGAGCTTGCCAGACTTTGGACTAAAATCTCATCAGCTCCCCTGGGTGTCCAGCTTGTCAACTCACCCTGCAGATCTTGGGACTTGTCCACCTCCAAAATCACCTGAGCTCATTCCTTATAAGAAATCTCTTTACATATATATATATACGCCCTGTTGGTTCTGTCTCCATGGAGACCCTCATAATAATTGAAGAGTCTTAAGATTAAAAGAGAATGGAGTTAGCCATGCAAATAGCTAAGCGAGAGCAGTGCCATTCAGTAAAACTTTCTGTGGTGATAAAAATGTTCTATATCTGGACCGACACTGTGGTAGCCACTAGCCACATATGGCTGCTGAGCAACTGAAATGGCCAGTGAGACTGAGGAACCGAATTTTTAATTTTTATTGTAATTAATTTAAATGTATATTTAAATTGCCGCGTGTGACTCTGGGTACCATATTGAGCAGCACAGATTTAGAATTGTTCTGTTTTATATTAACTGTCCCTATTAACTGTATGTGTGAAATATTTATCTCTATCTATAACATAGACAGAGAGAGATACATAAAATGATAGGGATAGAAAGAGAGAGGAGCCTACTGTTCATTTCCTGTCTCCCCCCAGTAAAACATAAGGTCTTTTAGGGGAGAGAAGTTGTCCACTTCATTTCTACTCTGTCCCCATCACCTAGACTAGGACCTGGAGGTAAATCGGCCCTTAATAGATATTTTGTTGGATTAATGTTTTTACCCACAGGTATTTAATAGTAATCTCAAGGCAGCATGCTTTGAATACCCAGAGATTTGCATTGGTCTGATTAATTGTTTTGGAATATCACTATTTGCCTTTATTAGCCCTACACAGCTCTGAGCCATCCTTCTAGTTTGTAAAATTTAGGCAAAACTTGGTGATCTTTCAAAAGCACTATTGAGAGGTGCCATCCTTAGCTCCGAAGGGTCTGGACTGAGAGAATGTTTGGGGAAGAAACGGAGTGTCATGAGCGCCCGGAAGTCTGCCCTCTTTTCTGCTTGGCTATTATTTATTTATACTTTAAGAATTTTTCTCATTCAAGAGGTCTTCCCCAAATCCACGCCCCCCACACACACACACCAGTAGCTCACTGGGGTGCCCTGTGGCACCCCAGTCTCTGTGACTGCACTTAAATATGTAGAGGGAAACAATTGTTTTTTGAGAGTTAAGGATTCTGTCTTTTTATTACTGGATCCCCAACACCAAAGGCAGTGTCTATAATACAGGACATGCTGGAAAAAAAAAAAAATTCATGAATGAAAGGAAGGGAAGGAGGGGAAGAAGGAGAGAAGGAGCAAGGAAGAAAGGAAAGAAGAAAGGGAGAGAATCCCAGAGCTTCTGCTCTTTCTTCCAGTCTAAGGAAGAAGCTATGTCCAAGTTTCTCCTAACTTCTCTGTCCTGGCAAAAGGAAAGGCCCGCAAAGGCTCTCCCTGCCACGTACCTTCATGCGTCATGTTGCCCCATTCCCCGCCTCCCCGCCTCTGTCTCAGGGATCGAAGAGCTTCCACGCCAGTGTGCTCAGTGGCTGCTGACGACAGAGTCTCTGGGGGAGGACCCTCTGAGACCGGAGGGCCCTGGAATGGGGCCTCTTTCTCGCCATCACTCCAGCGGACACTATCCAACAGGCAGGTGTTTCTGGCAGACGCAGAGAGGGAAGCATCAGGCCCGACTACCAGGGCCATTGCTCGGTCATGTTTCCACCTTCTCCATGTCTGGGCTCTAGCTGAGTCATGCACTGGAAGTGAGGCGTCGGCATGGCGTCCTGGACGTTGTCAGCAAGAGGTGGTGTCAGCCACCAGCGAGTTTGTGAAATTCAAGGCATATCTGAAGGAAAAAGACAGGCGAACCAGAGCTCTGGAATGTCATCGGACTCCCTTGCTTTACCATCAAAAAAAAGGACGGAGAAAGAAAAAGAAAAAGAAAGGCAGCCTACAGATCTCTTCAGGTCCTGACTGCAAGTCACCTCCGCCTGTTCCTGATTTGCCCACTCTGGCCAGAAGTGGACAGGTAGTCTGCAGAGATCCTGCAGCATCCTCCGGCAGCTCTCTCCACAAACCCAGGCATAAAGAGCCGACGCAGCGCACCGCGTTTGAAGAGCACCGAAAGAAGCAGAGCGTGCGCTTTGCTCCGCCGACGGAGCCTGGAGGACTTTGCTGGTCAAGGGAAGGAAAAATCAATACAGCGATTTAAAATGTAATGGTGGCAGCTAAGCAGTGCCAGAAGAGCATTTTACGGAGGACAGTTCAGGCCTTGGAGGGTGCCATGCGTCCTTTGGAGGAGGGGAAATGTCCGGGGAAGCAAATTTCTAGAAAAGATTCAGTGCTTCTACGTTCGTCTTTCCCCACTCCTGAAATATCTTCTTTGGAAGGGATCTTAACCACTCTCCTCTTACGTAGTGGCGCCAGCAGTAGCTCCCAGATCTCCAGTGTTTACCTCGTGCCAGTTTTAGCCATCGTTTTCCTTGTCTAGGGAAATCTACTATGCACTTTTGTTGTGGTGCGATCAAATCTAAGACCCACGGAGCCAACTGAGTGAATTGTGAGCCTTTATTAATAGCACGGAGCCAACTGAGTTGAATTGTGAGCCTTTATTAGCCGGCTGGCTGGCGACTGACTCTCTACCATGCAGAGTTAGAGGAGATCGGTTCCGAGCTTCCAGAGGAGGTAGCTTATACAGCCTAGAGCCACATCAAACAAGTAAGCAGGTTTACAGAAGCAGAGGTTGGCTACTAGCATATCTTTGCACAGAATATCTCCTAGAACTACACCCTGGTTAAAAACAAGCAAGCAGGTTATAGAAGCAGAAGTTGGTCATTTGAAAATTTTCAACCCCTAACAGTTTACACACAAACATGGATGCAAATATTATCTTCAGTTTACAACTAAGGAAACTCACACTAAGTACCTTGGTTAAGTACCTTGACCATCTTCACACAGGGGGTGAGTAGCAACATTGGGTTTAAGTCCAGGTCAGCCTGATTTGAAAGCACACACCCTAAGCATGTCGTTGCAGCAAAAGTCACCTGAGAGGTTTTCCTGCTTTTGCGAGTTTGAGTTGGTTGGTGATTTTGGAGTCATGAGGAGGAGAAAATTCCCTTCTTGAGTTCTTATGGCTGGACAAATAATAAAATTGGCACGAGACCAGATTAACAGGAGAGAAACCAACTTAATTCATGCACATGGGAGGTCATAAATGAGGCTCTCAGAAATGATGAACTAGCCAGTTGTTTATATTTTTTAAACAAATAATACATTTGTGAAGAATTGAGAGGACAAAACACGTAGGTCTGGGTGCTTATTAGTGAGATATGTAAAGAAAGTTTGAGCTTAAGTAGCAAATTAGTAGAGGAGGAGCAAGGTTTGTTTATGTAAGCTTTGGCCCTGGAGTCCTCAGCTCTGGTAATAAAGGTGTTTCTTTTAGTCCCGCTGGAGCAAGAAGGGTACTTTTCACAGGCGAAATTTATCTCCTGCCTTCAAGGATACAAGGAGTGTCCACATGCCCTTCTGGCTCTGGCTGCATATCAAGTCACTTTAATTCAAAGTAATCAATATACCATTGTGGGGTATTTCGGGGTACCTGCCCTGAGCCCCAACAAGAGCTTCTTCTACCTGTATCACTTGGGTGTTTGGCTGTGATTCAGCCCCTAGGCTACTTACAGGTTATCTCGCTCACCATCTTGGCAAGGATAATGGATGTATAAATGGCTGCAGAGTGATGATAATTTTAGTCTTTGGTGACTGATTTAAGTTGCCCCAAAGCCTTTGGTGCTGGGCCTAACGGTCAGTGGTCCGTTTCCCATTTAGGAGTGGGGCTGGTGCTCACTGGGAATTTCAGGTCCGACTCAGAGTTTGAAGGGAGATATACAAGCGTCTTCCAGTTGACTGTTTTCGTGGGGTTTTTTTCCCCCCATAACTATAAAGAAGTTCTAAGCATGAGGCTGTCAGTAGGAGTGAAGAAAAGGTGGAGGGGAAAGCAGCAGCAAAACCGATGTGACTGCCAGAAAGAGAGAGAGGGGAGGAAAAGTACAGGGCGGGTCTGGGGATGTTCGTCCCCGCCTTTATGCCTTTGGGCGAGTGGGGGGGGGGCATGGCTACTCTCTCTAATGCTTCCTTGTATTCTGCATGATATGCCATGAGACATATTTGGTGTCACTGTAATTATTCCTGATCTAATTCTTAAAGAATTGATGAGGACTCTGAAATAGACACCCGGGAGCTTGAAGCTGCCACGGATGCAAGTAGAACAACAAGCGACCTAACCCTGGGTGCCGCAGCGCATCGCAGGGACCATCTCTTTCAACGGGCTGCAGATCTCCAGCTTGCCCTCGCTTCGGTAGCAGAAGCAGCCCGAGCTCGTGCAAGCCTAACTCTCATTTATCTTGGATTGTTGTCACCTTGTGACTCAGGCAAGAGACTGCATTTCTGTTTCCAATTAAGGCCTGATGAGCTCCCAGGCAAGAAACCTGGATGAAAAGCTGGTAATAAAGGAGCAGGAGGATGACATCTGGTAGAGCTTAATTGCAAGCATTTAGCAAACCCAGGCTACCCTTCATCTGAGTTTGTCCGATGCCTGCGGCTCTGCCTCAGAACAGCAATGAGAAAAAAAAAAAAAAAAGAGCACACCCTTCACTCCTCCCCAGCCCACACACCCTTTGTAGATACCTGTGCCGTGGCCTGAAAGTGGGGCATGCTCAGAGAAAACGTTGTATAGAGGAAAGAGCTTAGATTTTGGAATTCCTCGCATTGGAACCTGGGCTCTCTCACTCGCTAGCTGAGTTACCTTGAACTCCGTATCAACCTTCACTGAGACTGTGACCGGGATTCCGACGTGGCAACACCGGTGCCACACCCCAGCCATGGCACCAGTTGACGTGAGCCGAGTGTCAGCGTGGGACCTCCAGATGGCTTCACTCGTCTTCCTTGGCTACCTGGATACTTCTAGGATTTGAGTTTGCAAGCCCTGACCTGGCCCTAGGACCAAGTCACTTACTGTTTCTGTGGGGAAACTGAGACCCGGATGAGTAAGGGAGCTGACTTCAGCCACCTGTCTCTTGAATAACACCATTTAAAATATTCCCCCCAATCTGTGTTGTCTGTAGATCCACGAGGGCGGAAACCATTGGTGGGCAGGTCAGGACTGAAAGTACTCCTGAAGGACTACTCAAAGAGTGAGTCCCAGACCATCAGCATCAGCATCAGCGTCAGCATCAGCATCAGCATCAGCATCAGCATCAGCATCCGCATCCGCATCCCCTTATGCTTGTTAGAAAACCACCTTCTCAGGCCCATGCTGCGAACTCCTGGCTCAGAAACACTGGGTAGAGCCAGTGGTCTGTTCAGCCAGCCCTCTAGGTTGCTCTAATGCTTGCTGAAGTTTGAGAACCACTGGTCTAGGCAGAGGCTGGAGAAAACACAGACCCAACTCGACAGTGTCCTGTCTGGAAAACGGAGACAGCAAAGGGACTCTGGTGTGCTCAGCAAGGATCGTGGTCAAGCTCTCGGGGAGAGGCCTGCTGAGGAGCGTGGCACACGGCTTCCTCCTCGCAGTCCCGTCCCTCAGCCTGGCGTTCGAGGCTTTCCAGGTCGCATCTCCTTCCCCTCTAAACTCATCCGCGAGCCTGCTCTGCGCCAACTCTTTTTCTTCCATGTGGACACTCTCCGCTCACTCACGTCTTTGCTGGGCTCTCAATGTGTGTCGCCAGCTGTCACAGAAACATTCAGACCCGTGACAGTCCTTTCAAAGCGTAAAGATCCAGATCACCTCCCCCCAGGTGTGTTCCTCTCCACGTCGGTAGGTGTTACCGAAAATAAGCTCTGTGGCCAATCAGTGTGGGAAGACATGGCTTACCTGGGTTACCTGCCGCAGGATTCAGCAAAAATGTTAACAAATGAATATCCACTATAAATTCCCCAGGGAGTGAATACACGAGCTAGAATTTTCCAAATGTCTTTAAATACAAAACTCCTTCCGTAAAGTATTTAGAGGGACCTCTCCTACGGGCCACACGCAAGAAAGGCACCCCTAGCCACATGTATTTTCATATACTTCCTTCCACAGTTATTTAGGTTTTGATTCATGAATCGCATCTCCCCATCTGGGCTGAGCGTACAGAAGATTCCCTCAAGGGTTGAAAAGTGGTATTTGCAGGATAAGCTGGACCAGAATCCAGGGGCCCTGATTCCCAGCCCAGGTTCAGCTGAGTGTCAACTGGCTGTGGGGGCAGAACAGGTTTGGGGATTTTCTCATCTGCCGTCAACAGAGGGAGGAACATGAGAATACGGATGACGGCAGGAATCGGTCTCATTCCTGCCCCTCACTGTCCCACATTAAGCATACTCGATTTCACAACACATTGCACACCTTAACCTTATACAGTGGTGTACGTAAATTAGATCTCAATAAGGCTGGAGAGAAAGAAGAGAACAATTTGGCTTTCGGCAAGCACAACACATGAGTATGGCTTGCCTAGAAGCCTAGAAGAAGCCTTTCTTGAAAAAAGGTTATCAGAAGAGGTTGACCAGGCAATAAAAAGAGGGGGGACAGTGATGGGTGACAGCATGAGGCCACCCCGGTTTCTCTGTTGATCCAAAGATGTAACCGGTCTCCCAGACCACGAAACACGGATCGTCAAGTCACAACCCACTGGAAAGAGGCGATTCTACATCTTAGTATCCAAAGAGGAGGATTCTCTGGACGCTGAGGGGCCCGAGGTCCGGTCAGACCACTGCCACCGCCCAGCCATTGGGTCTGTGTACCGTGGTTTCACGAAGGCAAAAAAAAATAGTGAAAATATTCAAACCATTCTCTGAATTCCTTCAGTGAAACTCTTTTTAACACAATGACATAAGAGATGCTTTGGAGATCACCCCCATTCATTCCAGAACATCGAGATCTTAAAGGAAATTTATTTTTTGCACCGTAGTACTTGCAGGAAGTAGGGAAAATCTCCAGGGAACCCTCCCCTCCTACAGAAAGGATAACAAACTGTGAAAGGGAACCCGAGCTGGGAGCAGTGAGCAGCGTATAAACTGAAGGAAGGAGATGGCCCGAGGGCCATGCCGAGAGCGCACTGCTATTTGCAATCCTGAGACTAAACCTTGGGCCACAGCATGGAAGGGGGCTGAACAGCCTCATGCCAAGCCCACCAAGCAGCAACGGCCCTCAGGCTCCCCACAAAAACAGATGCCCGCTGCGCTAACGTGTTTCGGTAACTGCAAATATAGTCTCCCTGTGCCCCGCTGGGCTTCCTCTCCAGAATTTTTGTGTTTATTCTCACAAGTTTATTTTTAGATAAATTTTATATCGTGGCATCACGTTCCTCCATGATTTTACAGATTGTTTAAGAAAGATCAACATCTTTAGTCAAATCTTGTCGTGTGCGAACAGGATGTGTCAGAGGCACTGTCTTTGGGTACAAGAGTCCGTTACCCCTGATGTAGGTCACCACCATGCATTGACAAAGGTGGCTTTGGTGAGGGTGAGCAGGCTGATCAGAGGGAGCGTTGGTTTAATATGTAATTGAAAAAAAGGACATTTCGTTTAAAAGCCATTTATTGCAGTCATCCCTAGGGCCAGGCACTGTACCATGTGCTGTTGTAGAGGATACAAAGATGAGTGCGAACTCATTAGAATGGCTACTATTTAAAGTAAAAAAAAAAAATAAGAAAGAGAGAGAAGAGAGAGAGGAAGGAAAGGAAGGAAGGAAGGAAGGAAGGAAGGAAGGAAGGAAGGAAGGAAGGAAGGAAGGAAGGGAAAGAAAAGAAAGAAAGAAAAGAAAGAAAGAAAGAAAGAAAGAAAGAAAGAAAGAAAGAAAGAAAGAAAAGAAAGAAAGAAAGAAAGAAAGAAGGAAAGAACATTCTTGTATGAGTCCTTTTAGAGATATGTTTTCATTTCTCCTGGGAAATTCCTAGGTATGGAATTGCTGGGTCATGTGGTAAGGGTATGTGTAACTTTTTAATACTCTAAAACCATCTTCAAAAGTTAAAAATTATACAATTTTTCACTCCCACTAATGAGGTGTGAGAATCCAGATGCACCATACCCTTGTCAGCATTTATTGTTATCAGTTTTTTTCATTCTTTTAATGATGTCTTTCATAGAACACTTTTTTTTTTTTATCTTGACGATGTCAAATTTTTCACTTTTAAAAATGGATCACCCATTTGCAATGACATGGATGGACCTAGAGGTTATTATGCTGAGTGAAATAAGTCAGACAGAGAAAGATAAATACCATACGATTTCACTTATATGTGGTATCTACTTTGGTGAAAGACAGGGCAGGGTGGTTGGGGAGCTGGGAAAATGGGGTGAAGGGTTAAAGAAGTACAAATTAGTAGTTGATAGTTGGGCACGGGGACAGGGTGCACGGCAGAGGGAATGCAGTTAGCATTAATATGATGGCTAAGTGGAGGACCAGGGGAGGGAGGGAGCAATTGGGGGGATCATTTTATGAACAATATAGATGTCTAACCAATGTACCGTATGCATGAAACAAATTTAAATAAATTTATATATTGAAAAAATGGATCACGCTTTGAGCAACATGTCTAAGAACTCTGACTAAGTGCAGGTCATGAGGACTCTTTTTTTCATATGTTGACTTAGTCTCCTGCAAACCTGCTAAACTCATTTAAGTTCCAGCAATTTTTCCTGCTGTTCTTGGGATTTTTTTTTTTAACAGAGATAATCGTTTCATCTGCAAATAGGAGAATTTTTATTCTTCTTTTCCAATCTGTATGCTTTTCATTTCTTTTTCTTGTCTTGATGAGCTAGCTAGGACTTCCAGTGTGAGGATGAAAAGGAGTGACAAGAACAGACAGGCTTGCCTTGCTCCCAGTCTTACGGGGAAATCATTCGGTCTTTCACCATTAAATAATGTTAGCTATACGCTTCGCCCTTTATTAGGTTAATAAAATTCCTTCTAATAAAACTCCCTGAGAGTTTGTATAGTGAATGGATACTTAATTTTATCAAATGCTTTTTGTACCAATTGATATGATTATGAGGTTTTTCTTCTTTAGATCGTTAATATGGTGGAACACATTGATTGATTCTCGAATATTGAACCAGGTTGGCAATTCCAGCCTGATTTGTTAATATTTTATTAAGAATTTTACATGTGTGGGCGTGAGAGATATTGGTCTGTAGATTTCTTTTTTTCTTATACTGTTGTCTTCTGTTTTTGGTTCCAGAGTAATGCTGGGTCTCGTAGAATGAGTCAGGAATTGTTTCCTCTCCTTGTGTGAGTTTTGACAATTTGTGGCTTTTAAGTATGTGTTCATTTTCAGCTAAGTTGTCAAATTTATGTACATAAAGTTTTTCATAATATTTTCTTACCATTATTTTCATGGCTGTGGAACCTTAAATGAAATGCATCTTTCAGTTTTCCTAGAGGTTTATCAATTTTATTAAATTTTTCAAAGAACCAGCTTTTGATTCATTGATTTTTCTCTATTGTTTTTCTGTTTTCATTTTATCGATTTGGGCTTTTATCTTTGTTATTTTTCTTCTTTATACTTCAATTCCATTTCACTCTTTATCTCCTAGTTTCTTCCACTAGGATCTCAGACTGTTGATTTCAGGCTTTTCTTCTTTTCTAATGTAAGATTTTGATACTATAAAATTTCCTCTAAGCACCGCATTAAATATTACCCACAAATTTTGGTATGTTGTATTTTTGTTTCCGTTTGGTTCAAGGAATGGTCTAAGTATGCCTGTTGAAAAACAAGAGATTTATCATACTGAATAGAAAGCAAGACTCAACTGCATGCTGTCTATGAGAAAACCTACTTTAAATATAAAGGCAGAAGTAGGTTCAAAGTAAAAGGATAGAAAAAGATATATCATTTTATACTAATCAAAAGAAAGCTGAAGCAGTTTAATTAATTTCTGACAAAAAAGATTTCAGAACAAGAATGATCACCAGTGATAACATGAAACCAAAAAAAAAAAAATTTCTAATTTAAAGCCTAACTTTAAAACGTATTAAAATATCACAAAAGTAAAGAATAAATAAGTTTCAGGGACTCTGAATATTCAAAGTGAACTTTAATTTTCAATATGCTTTTGCTTAAATTTTTCTCTCTGTGCGCATACATTTATTAAATAGAGAATTACTGGCATTTTGTTGACTAGAAATATTGACCAAAGTCACATATCTTTCTGATTTTCACAAAGAATTTTGTTACTTTGCAGAAAGATTCCATCTTTTTAGACAGACAGGCAGGGAAGCATGCCAGCATCGCGCTGAAAGCTCTGTAGGCTGTAGACAATGTGTTCTCTTCTCACTGTTGACGGACAGAAGCACCGTCAGTGGAAATCCAAGCAAGGATGAACTAGATCGCATTCTTTGCGTACAGGGAATACTTTTCATGCTTGCCCGATGGTAAATAAGAAAAAATAATCTATAAGCTTATGTCCTGTTCTTGTGGTGTTTTCTACTGTGGAAGACAATAAAATCGGTACAGAGTATTCGTGTATATCCACCTGCAGATTTCGAGATGCTTGATCTTTGAGTTAGAGGGTAATGTTGCTTTCTGAATTTATGAAGGGTCATTTGACTGACAAGCCTTGATTTCGAGGCTAAGTTAATGATATATTTATAAATATACTTTATTGCCAACGTATGGTAATATTCAAAGAGCTTATAAATAATAACACAGATTTGCAACCTAGGGCTAGTATAATGCCCCAGCAACCACTTTTAACTAATCCGATTTAATCGACATTATGTTACGAGTTTCGAAGTTCTTAATAAAGGGTCAAGAATAAAGGATTCCCAGCGGTGGTAACTGCAGGTAGCAATAATTCTAATATGCTCACTAATCCATTTATAACAAAACAGTTATCGACTAGAGCTTATGAATGATTAAAGTAACTAAAAGAAAATAATGCAAATGGCAGACTGTTATCTTGGAGCACCTCAGAATAGATTGATGGTGTTGATAACATTAATATTAATGATATCCATACACAATCGTATGCAAATACACAGCATTTAATGGGCTCCCAGCTCCCCTGGGGAGAAAAAACCTAGTCAGCGCTGGAGAGCTTTGGAGTCCAGCTTTACTATTGTCGTATTGTACAACTGCAGGCAAGATACTAAAGCTCTGTGTGTGTGTGTGTGTGTGTGTGTGTGTGTGTGTGTGTGTGAGAGAGACTCAGTTTCCTCAACTAGAAAAAGGTATTGAACCATTTCCCAAAGTGGTCTTTAGGGTCAAATTAAATGAGGTCACAGATAAAAGAGTAATATTGACATGTTGGTGATAAACATGAGGCTCGCCTAGTAACTCAGAAGCACAAGTGCTTTAATTTCATTTATTCTGGCGCCTGCCTAGCCAAACACAGCTGCTTTGGTATTGAGGTTTTAAATAACCAATTGTCTTCTTACCGAACCAGAAAATACTTGAGAGACGCCAAAACATGATAGTGGTATTCATATTAAACTATCCTCAAAATAAGGTAATTTTTCTTATTCCTGGAATTATGAGTGGACTATAAATTAATCCAAAGTGTACCATTTGAGAAAGATCATTTGCAATGAGACTGAAAAATCAAAGAATTAAAGTGATTGTTCTACTCTCTCACATTTTATTTTGTTTTTAAAATATGTTTTTATTTGAAATATAAAAGAAGATAAAGATACTGCAAAGAGAGTAAAGTAATATTTGCTGACAAGTTTGTGCATGTTATGCCTTGACACCTACCATCGTCACCCACATTTTTACTGTTACGCGAAGGAGAGTTCAAAGAGAAGTAAAATCAATTTGTCTAAACGCCCTTCATTGGATCTCTTACTTGTTTTGACCAGCTCCAAGCTCGTTCTCTTTCCAACATATCCCCATCTGTGAAAGAACCTAACCGGAAGGTCAAGAACACAGTTAAATTCCTTTGAAAACTATTCCATTTCTCTATTAAGATGACTGTCCCCAAACTATTTACTTTTTACATTTTCAGTCTTCATTTCCCATGGCATACACTGAGTCTTGAATTTTCAAAGCTCCTTTTAACCTTAACCTATTCCTGAAATTTAAAAAGTCAATTTTATAGTCAATAGACTCTTTAGAAAGATGCCAACAAGGAAAAATACTGACATTTCAGGGAGCTCCTGACATGAACTTATTTCCATCTATTTTAATTGAATCTCAAGCAATGAGAGCTCTACGTCCAAAACTTTCACTGACTAATATCATATGTAAAGTGAAGGAGAAACCAGGACAGTAACAATGCCTTTCATTTGTCTGTGATGTTTATAAAGTTTTAGGTTTAGACATTGTAGCTATGAACCTCAAGATATACTGCAGTATCAAGAATTCTATTTATGTCTATGGTCATGCCACTCTGAACGAGCCCAATCTTGTCTGATCTCGGAAGCTAAGCAGGATTGGGCCTGGTTAGTACTTGGATAGGAGACCACCTAGGAAGACCAGGTGCTATAGGCATAAAAAATAAAAATAAAAATAAAAAATAAGGGATTGTAAGCTGACAAGGAAGGTCCTTGCAACCAGTGAGGTCAACCGAAGTTTGCCTCGCCTAAAAAAAATAAAATTCTATTTATGATTAAATCAAGTTAGAAATATGAGCCATTAGCCACCACACACTGGGGGATAGGGGTTAAACTCCAGAGAAGCAACGGAGAAGTCTGAATTGCCTGGATCTGCGGTCCCCATTGCTGAATTTTGAAGAATCTTTAGCAGGCAGACTCTCCGCCATGAATCCTAGCCTAGCTCTTGCCTTTGACTATATGGGCTTTGTGGGAATGTTCTCATTCTGTTTATCCAAACCCTACACATCAGCCTAAGCCCTTTCAAAATGCCTCCTCCCTCATGAAGTAAAACTCCTGGTTCCCCGAGCTCTCGATGCCCCAGGACCTTATCAAAAATCTCTTCTGTGAAACTTATGACTCTGTATTTTGCATTATGCTGTTTCTGTCCACGTCTTACCTGCCTGGCTGGACTAAGCTTCTAGGGAGCAGGGGCTTTGCTGCTTCAGCTCCATGCCCAGCACTCGCCACAGTGCCTTGATCAGAGGGATAAGCACCTGCCGAGAGCCACCTGAGTGAAGCTTCCTGCTCCCCATCGGCATTTGCTCCCTCCAGAGCTCTGGGCACTACGGTGTCATCGGGGATGCGCTCAGTTCTTTTCCTCCACTATCTGTGTCCATCGCCGCCCCGCTTCCTGGCAGCAAAGCTGACTGCAGCCGTTCTTCCTGCTTCCTGTGATTGCTCTCAATTCTGAATTTTCTGCCCTGAGCAAGTAGATTTCATCAGCTGCATTTCTACACTTCTAGCAGTTTTGGTTTCCAGAAAATGCAAACTAAGGACAGAACTGAGAAGTGCTTCGTATCCCTAACATCCCTGGCAGCAGTCTGGAAGAGGCAGCCCTCGATCGTGGTCGATTATTATTGACAGAGTGAGACGAGGAAGAGCCTCACTCCCGAGGTCCAGACTTCCTTCCCTTCACTCTCCCTCCCCTAGGTTCCCCCGGCTGAGAGTGAGGCGTCAGCCCTCCAGCCAGCAGAGGCTCAGAGGTTTTCATTTAGCTGCCTTGGCCTTCGGCATCCCATTGTTGGAGTCCACACCCTCCTCCTGCCGGAGCCCTGCCTCTGCTCCTGACCACCGGGGTAACCCTGGGAAAATTACTGAGCCTCTCTAAGACTGCAGGAAAGGGCCTCAGCTGCCAAAAGGAAGTTGTCAAGAGTGTCTGTCTCCTAGAGGAACGTGAGGCTCAGCTGACATAACCGATATATATATGCAAGTGTGTTGAAAGCTGTTGGTGCTGCGCATGTTAAGGAAGTTATTCCGTTCTCCAGTTCAAAGAGCAACAGCCCTGGAGTCATTTCCTGGATCCTCAGACCAGGGTGGTGAGGGACGGGGAGGCGGAGTTGGGTAGAGTGGAAGGGAAATATTCAAACAGATGAAGTTCCTCCCGACATGAGTGAGTCACACATTCACTCATCCACGTATAGTCCTCGATTCCCTCCCTCCTTCTGCAATTATTGTTTGCTACATGCTGGCCACTTTGCTAGGTACCAGGGGAAAATCCGACGGTAGACTCCCAAAGGATGCAATTCCTGTAATTCAGTTAAGGCTTGATGATACCCTAAGATAGAGGCAGTAGGAATGACGGGCACAGATCTAATTGTTATTTGGGGATAAGCAAGCAGACAGGGGAAATGGAGAGAAAATAAATCTCACTTTTCTCATTCTCACTGGGATACCAGGCAATCTTACATCTTCTAAAACGTAACGTATACTAACTAATGTAATCATTCCTTTATTTCTTTCATTCCTCAATTTATCGCTATTTATCAATCCACAATTAATTTATTATCAGTTCGACTGTGGTTTAACATTCAAGTTATCTCTAGTTCGGGGGCTATTACAAGCAATACTGTTGTAAGTATTCCTACACTTGTCACTTGGTGCACATAAATGTGATTTTCTCTAAAATAGGTACTAAGGAGTGCCACTGTTGAGTCACGGAGTTTGCATTTCTTCAAATCCACCTGATGATGGCAAACTGTTTTTCAAAATTATGGCATGAATTCATGCCCCCTTTAACAAAAAGTGAAAGTTTTTCACGTAGCACATTGACTCCAACACTCGCTATGGTCAAACTTTAACGTGTACCAATCTGTTGGCTGTGTGGTAAATGTCTGTATGTTCAACGGTATTTATTATAGTTTGATTTACAATATAATTAGTTTAAGATTAAGAGACTTCGTATGTTTATTGGCCATTCGCTTTGCCTCTCTTTTGAAATGTCTATTCAAGACTTTTCCCCATTTTTTGATTAAGTTTTCTAATTTGTGGAAGGTCTTTCTACATCTTTGATATTAGCCCTTTCTTAATTATGCACATCTCTCACTCTGTGTCTCAAATATTCACTGTCTTTAAAGTGACTGGTGAACAGAAGCTCTTTAATGTATTCAAATTTATTATTCATTACATTGTTGGATAATGTTTTTGTGCCTTATATTAAAAATCTTTCCTTATACAGGGTCATGAAAATATTCTGTATTCTCTTCTAACATAGTCATAATTTTCACTTTAATCCATTTGGAATTGACTTTTGTGTATGATGTCAAACTGTGTCAGATTCCTTTTTATTTTATTATGTGGACAACCAGACACTATTGAAAAGTCTTTCTTTTTCTAGTGATCTTCAGTGCCTTCTCTCTTATAAATAAAACGTTCATATAAGAATGGGTCTGCCTCCAGACTCTATTCTGTTCCACTGGAATATTATTTTATCTTTGTTTCAATGCCAAACTGTCTTGACTACTAAAGCTTTTTATTAATCATGATATCTGGTAGGGCAAGTCCTATACCTCATTCTTCTTCTTCAAGACCATCTCACCCTTGGCAATCCCATATAAACTTTAAAATCAATTTTTTCAAGTTCCACTAAATAGATCTGTTGAAATATAGAAATCAATTTGGAATGTGTACGTATCTCTAGCAAATTGCAGAGCTTGCTTATTCTAATCTATAGAGTCTTCAGTGTACATATCTGTAAAAATGTCAGTCTCATTTGTTCGTTTTCATTTCTGCCTAAGACCTAAACAATGTTGAAGCGCAGTGATAACAGGGGCATCTTTGCTTGTTCTGGCCCTCACAGGTAGAGCGTTTAAGCTTTTGCCACTGAGAATAGCATTCGCTGTAAGTTACTCCTGTAGCAAGTTCTTTGTAGTGTGAATTTACTCATTCTTAAACCACAAATCGACATTTGTTGTACATTAACCTAAACAATGTTATGATTATTCTTCTTTAATCTATTCTTGTGGCAGGGTACAGACTATATTAATGTTTCGTGTTAAATCAGCGTTATTCTCCTGGATGAACCCTACTTAATCATTGCATAGCATCCCTTTCATACATCGCTGGATTTAGTTCGCCAATAACTTATATCCACGTTCATCAGTGATACTTAGACTGGTATTTTCCTTTCTCATGCTGTTCTGAGAGGTATTAAAGATAAACTACCTCCTTAAAATGAGTTGGGAAGTAAGTCCTTCATTTTATATTATCTGAGAGATGTGCAGATTAGAATTATTTATTCCTCGATTGTTTGGTAGAGGTTACTAAAGAAGTTCTTTACACTTTTCCTTTCCTTCATGGTTATAAGACAATCTGGGTACTTGCTACATTTCTGAATAATAAGGCTCCTTAACATTTCTTGATATATCCATTTAAGAACATTGTGTCTGAACTTCCTGTTAAGGTGTTTGAGGCTTTAGCTCTTCCATTCCCAATCTCACCCCTCTTCCCCTGCTTCTGTCTTACCAAAAGAATTATTATGCTTTTTTATACTTTTATCAATAAAAATTTCTCAAACACATTATTATTTCTGCAGTGAAATGTATAAATGTGCACATTTAGTGGAGAAACTAAAGACTGCAAATAGCCTCATGTCATTTCAAGCCAGGTTCTTCCCAAATGAGTTTGTCAGATCATGTTAGGCAGCTAAATGAGCTTCCAAAAATATATTTTTTTTCAGCTTTCCAACCTTTACGAATTTTTGCCATTACAGGTGTCTCCAAATGTTAAACTTCTGGAGAGGATTTGACATAAGTCTGACTTACTTTTTGTCAGTAACTACCCAACTTATCTTTCCCACCTCAAAAATCTCATTGCTGCGGATAGAGTAAATGGTACCGTAGGTAAGTGGAGATCGAGAAAAGGCCCCAGAGTAGGTGTATTCTGCATAAAGAATTGAGTATCAAGGTGTCCCTGAATGCAAGTTTTTTTTTTTTTTAAGTTTACGGAGAGAATTGTTATTAAGCCTTATGGATTGGAGTTTTATTTCCCATCCATTTCTCGGTAGCGTATGAGGAAATGGCAGATGGACTTACCTACAAAGAAGCAGGGTTCAACCCAATTCGATTGCAACAAGTGTTTGTTGTTCACACTGAATTTTCACAGCTCTGGGTTTGATCTGCGAGGAATTTAAAAGTGAACCTCATATGATTCTTGCCCTTCCTCCTGGACCTCGGTCTAAACAGAGAGAATCACACATGTGCACACGTGCGCACACACACACAGACACACAGACACACAGACACACACACACACACACACACACACACACACACACACACACAAGAATATTTGACCTACTTGGCCAAGGGATCTGCACCCACCTGACCAAAAGCTCCAGAATCCCAAGACGGGGCAATTATTTAAGACATTAAGAGATGGGATCTGCCTTGGTACCCCCCTTACACTGGACCACCCCAATTTCACAAGCCATGGGGGAAAACTAAAGACAGACAATGTTTATAGGATCATGCTCAAATTTGAAATTCCTCACTCCGGCCCCACTGCCATCTGCCATGGAGAGCAAGGTCAAAGAAAGCAAAAGTGGAGAAGGAAGGATTTGGGATCCCATTCGAGCTGCCTTCAAAATATGCAATTTCATGGTGGTGGAAAGGCCTCCCAGATGCAAATGTTTTCAGTGAATAGAATCAGAACACAAATTGTAGATAACTTTTGAGCAATACATAGTTGGGTTCAAATTTTTCCTCAGTCACTTTTTAGCTATAATAGGCAAAATACTGAAACACACTAACCTCCATTTTCTTATCTATAAAATGGGGAAAATGAAAATTAATCCCACAAGATTAAATGAGAATTAAATCGTTGAATTAAGCGAATTAAACGAGATCTTGTATCTGTAGCCTAAGTGTCCCCATCTTCCAAACACAAATTTTCAGGCTAAAGACATGCTCAGTTCAGCTTCGTCCTGCTGGTACCTCTGTCTGTTGTCTTGCCTCCTCTGTCCACCTCACTTTGCCCCAAAGAAGCAATAGCCATTTTTCCTCCTTTCCTCAGCGCATCATTAGGCCAAACAGGTGTGTATGTATAACAGGTCTTTACTACCTTACTGGAGATTCTGGAATTGTGGTGGGTAAGGAGTCCAAGAGAGGAAGCTTACTTACACTCTGCTCCCTCTTACCCTGACTTCTGTCCTGCTGACTTCTAAGCAGCCTCATTGCCCTCTCCTCCCTACTTTGTTCTTTGTGTGGGAAAGACCTTCCCTCTTTATTCTCCACGGTGCCCACACCGACCCAAAGTGTATTACAAACTTTAAGTGGTTGATTGGGGAGAATAAAAGATGACTCAAGCAGAGGAAGGGACAGGAAGCATCGAAAATAGAACATTTGACATTTTACTGATCCTCCCTCATCCCCACCCCAGAGATCCGTGTGAGTGACGCCTTTTCCCTGGAATGCAACGTACTAGCATCTTTCTTGTCAAGATTTTCTCCTTGTCACCCCTTCTTCTAGTCCCCAGGAGCCCCCGAACCTCCCAGAATCCCAAGTCCTAAATTTGTCGCTTTATTTCTTAGAGCAATTAATCTTCCTTCTGTATCCAAGTCCTCACATTTCACAATCCTAAACACCAATCGAGATATTTTCCTACACATAGGAGTTGCTTTGTTTACACTCATTTTATTACTTATTCCTTTACAGTCATTTTACTGGGGTTTTGTGGGGGGATGGAGCTGAACATGTGTGTTCGGTCTGCCATATTAAATCAAAAGCCTAAAGCTTCACTTCTCTAGACCCCTTGTACATTACCGGAAGTCTGAAATACCATTAGATCACTTCCTGAAAGTTCTAAGGGTTTTGGAGGTCCCAGCATATTTGATGTTATTTTTAGGACCGCTTCTTCCTGGTGACACAGAAGCATCTGCTTCATCCCTAATGCACAGACATCTCCGAATCCCATCGCGGGATGGAATGGCTTGTACCAGGGCACTCTGGCTTTTGTCTTACTCATAGCGTCCACCGTTGGCTTCCTTCTCACGTGACATGGAATGAGCTTTTGAACCTGTGAACCTGTGATTCATGCTTCCTGTGAGTCAGCAGCAGTTCAGGGCACCCGCTGTTCCCATCTTCTCTGGGGCGAGCTCTCATGAGGACCTGCTCACCAGTTGGAAGAAGGCCAAGACTGGAGCCTAAAGACTGGGATTGAAATTCCAACCTTGGCGCTGACCAAATGTAGGACCTTGAGCAAGTCACTTGGCCTCTGTAGGCCTCACAGGATTTTGAGAGGAGTAAATGAGATGAAACATGTGCCTGGCATAGAGAAGGCGTTCAATACCAATGATCTAGATGTTAACCATGTAAGTCCACTAAAATCCACAACTGTTGTGTGTCCTTTTATAGAAATGAATCCATTCCATTAATTGATATGGTAAGCTTTTTAACTGATGGCCTTTTCTATTTTTTAAAATAAATTAATGATAGAGGCCTAACATTTGTATCAATATATAATAGAATACCAGAGGAGGTCTGAGCAGACTCCTCAAACTTTAATGCTCATACCATTTACCCAGGGAATCTTGCTAAAATGAACATTCTGATTTAGTAGGCATGGGGTGGGGCAGAGCACGTGGCTGTAGACGGGTAGGTTGTGGATTTTGACTGCTGTTAGCATCGCCCAGGCACAGAGTTTCAGGTTATGCCCAAACTCTGCATCTCTGACGTGTGCTCCATCAGTCAGAATGGATCCAACTGAAAGGGAGGAAGACAGACGGAGAGCTTGGGAGACACAGGGAGAGAGGAGAAAAGGCAGGGTTGGATGGCAAAAAGAGCATCAGTGCAGGTGGTGGACAAATTTAGGATTTAAATCTAGCCCCGCCACTGCTCGTCGTGTGACCTTCGGCAAATCACCTAACCTCTCCGAGGCTCTGTTTCCTAATCTCTACCGTGGGTGTGATAATCCCTACCATACAGTATTGCTGTGAAACTTAAATAACACCACATTTCCATAACTCTGCCTCTGCGTTCCACAGAGTTTCCACATCGCACGCATACCCTTAGAGTCCTGAAGATGGAGCAAGGCGTTATTTCTGTTCTCCTCCGGCCACATTCAGTCTATCCAGAGTTCATCTCGGATGGGCACCCTAAGCCTCTTCTCCCCAGCTACTCCTTCCACAGGGATCCAGTTCTCTCTTGCCACAGATCTTGGTGAGGGCCGAATAGACCTAATCTCAACTTCCTTCTGTGAGGGGTAGAGTCGAAATTCTATGAGACAAATTAAAACGCTCTCGAGGAGGCTGACTGCCTCTCTTAGCAAAAGGTCAGTATAACAGTTCTCAACAAGAGTAAAAATGGGAAAGAATAAAGGCAGAGAAAGAGAGAAAGTTCCCCCCCCCCTTCTAAAATGTAAATAACGCTGCATGTGTGCAGTGCCAGCAGACTGGGGCCCCTTGGGCTTGTCTTCTCAGTTTTAGTCCCAAAGTATCACCACACTTAAGAATGTGGTATGCAAAACTTTTCCATAATTCCGAGATTTGCTTAACACCTTCCTGTACATCCTCTTCTTGGCATCTTTCGGTGAGTCAAGGCTTTGCTGAGTTAGGGCCAAGCTGGCAAAAGGAGCTCAAAGCTATATTTGCCAGCAAAACACCTTTAGCTGTCGTCTGTGGAATCTTGTGCTTTAGCAGGAAATAGGAGAATGCCGAGTTAGCATAATACAGTCCGTTCTCGGTGACCCCTAAATGGATTAATCACTCAAAGAACTTTCCTGCTGACCCCAATTCTTGCCCTTTTCCTTCCATCTAGCCACCTTCTAGGACTTGCAGGAGCAGGAAGAAGTTAAAGCCAAAAAACAGAGAGGCCATGCCAAGTGGACTCTAGCTGGGCAACTAAGAGACTTGATATGTACAAATATGGAAGTAAAGACCTGATTTGCACTCTCCTCTTGACACGATGCATTTTCTGGATCGTAATCCAGAAGCAAACTACAGAAATGCTTTTATTCAAATTAGCAAGTTTAATGTAATGGGTGGTGCTGTTTTGCCAAACTAAAACATTCATGTTGGCTTAATCATAGAAAAATGTATTCAGGGGTTATTCAGGGTTTTGTGTGTGCACGCGTGTGTTTTTTTAACTTGTTGGCCTACTTTATTTTTAATTTCAAGCATGCTGAGTCATTGCTCTTTTTTTTCATTTAGCAATGATCCATTATTATAATGAACCAATCGATCAAATTGTGCAGCCCAAATAATGAGAATGTATTGACAATCTTCACGGCTACGGCTACTAAACTGTTTTGAGATGATAGCATAAAAAAGAAAAAAGAAAAAAAGAAAAACTGAGATCTGCACAAGGCTTTGACTTTCCATGAGTATGCTCCTGCCTTCTGTGATCAAGGTCTTTTGAGTTCAGCTTGTCTATCATATAGGTGTTGGATGAGGATGCGATTCTCCTATCTCTTTTTTCAAACCACCACATAACTCTTTGCTGTGTGTGGCTTATTCAGCCCGGTATCTTGTAATGCAGCATTCCCTTGCATGGAAGTTATGTAATATTGTTCTGTTCTCTTCTCATTAGCCTAAGAATTGAAAGCAATGAAATACAAGCAGGAAGCACATTCCTCTTTTGCAATAATTTTGATGATGTCAAACCAGAATCTCAGTCTGCATGTGACTGATGACTCTGAAGCCTTCTTCTATAACAGTGCTTTCAATGCATATTATCTCTGCTGAAGAGGAAATTTGTCTTTAACATGAGTGCAATGATAATTACAAGCCAACTTTTGTCATTTTGACAACACCAACCTCAAGTCATCCAGAGAGGCTTAGCCTCGCATTAGAAGTTCAACGCAGTCACTTCAAGACAGGGATCACTCGGCACAAACATAATTGTCAACACAGCTCGGAAGCTGCGTGGCAGAAGCTGGTTTTGAGTGTGAGTGTATCACCCCTATGACTGAGAATATGGTTAAAATAATCCTTTCGAAATCAACGGCTTTTGAGAGCACGACATTTCCAGGAAGGTTGCTTTTTGAAAAAGGAAAAATATTTAAATTCTCCTAGAATTCTCCGATCCACAGACACCGGTGTGTGATAAACACTACTCTCTGTCATCTTCATTTTTCCGGAAAGGAAATAGGCCAGGGGAAAGGGGGAGCAGCTGGCTCAAGGCGCACGCTCACGCTCACACGGCTGCTTCGCGAAGTGGCTGAAACTCAAGCCAGCGCCTTTTCCAATGCGCCCACCTGTCTCTGTATCGTCTTGGCTCCTGTACCCCATGAAGCAAGTTCAGTCCCACCAAGTTCAGGTATACAAAATTGTGATGTTAAAGGATACTTATTACTTTTTAGTTTAGTATTTTTTAAAAAATATATATATATATAGTCTTTGTGTCTCCCTTAAAACACAGAAACTTGGAGTTCCAAGTTAACATCAATTCGTGGAGACCTATTTTCCTTTTAAGCTGCGACCAGAGCTCCCTCTAATGGCTGTTTGTTTGAATAGCACCTTCTTGGGGGAAATGAAATGCCCCTGTTCTTTTAGAACTGAGGACTTTATTATTATCGTTTAGTGAATCAGTATTCGCCTTTACAACGATATCACCTGCCGCCCATTTCAAGTGATAGTAAACCAGGATATTCTTACCTCCGAAAACCATATCGCTATATGTGAAAACAAAACTTACTCGATATAATGGTTTATTTTATGTCAGTTCAGCTGAGCCATAGGATACCCAGACATTTCGGTCGAACATTATTTTGGGTGTGTCAGTGAGTGTTTTCAGATGAGCTTAACATTTGAATCAGTAAACTGAGTAAAGTAGATTGTCCTCCCTAATGTGGATGGGCCTCGTTCAATCAGTTGAAGGCCTGGATAGTCTATAAAGGCCGAGTAAGAGGGAATTCGTCCTACCTTGCTGCTGAGCTAAGACATCAGTTTTTTTTCCAGCGTTCGGAGTTGAACTGAAACGTCGGTTCTTCTTGGATCTTGAGCCCGTCAGCTTTTGAACTGAAAGGTATACTCGTTGACTCTCTTAGTTCTCAGGCCTTCAGGCTCAGACTAGAATTGCAACATTAGAGCTCCTGGATCTCCACCTGGGAACTCTCCGCCTCTATAATTGTCTGAGCCATCAGTATATAATGGTATATACTGTTGATTCTGTATCTCTGGGGAGCTCTAATACACTTGATTTCAAGGTACTTTAAAAAAAGCATTAAAATAAGAAAAAATCACCGTTACACAGTCAGTAAAAGTATAAGGTAGTTCTCTTTCTTAAAATATTGATGTTATTTGGAAGACAGTGAAAATCTACTGACCCTTGCTAATGATTCTACGCTTTGTAGCCAAAATGTGATATCGAAGGGAAAGATTAGAAACAAAAAGAGCTCTTAGTAAATGAATATTGGCAGAAAAGGGACTTCTCTTTCCTGGAGAAGAGAATTCACGATATAGCTTTTAAAGGTTTTGTTAGAAAATAAAGATAAATTGTTATTAATACATATGAAGTTGACCACTAAGCAAACAAGTATCACCACTATGTTATGTATAAAAAAGATTCTGTGGTTAAATTGGTTTGGGAAATACTATAGAAACCTGTTGGCTTTTAAAAAGATAGAATCCTTCTCAGAGTTTCCAATATGCTAATAGGCAGCTACTCTCCATAAGTGGAATGCAACACATAGTATAATAGTCAGGGTTCTCCAGGGAAACCGAAATAATAAGCTACATGTAGTGTACATAATAGGAGATGAACTATAAGGAATTGGCTCACAGGATTATGGAAGCTGAGAAGTCCCACAATCTGCTGTGTGCAAACTGGTAACCCAGGGAAGCCAGCGGTGTAATTCGGTTCAAGTCCAAAGAACCAAAGTTGCAGAGCCTGAGGGCAGGAGAAAATTAAATGTCCCAGCTCAACAGTGAAGAAGAAAAAAAGGGGGCAAATTTCTCCTTCCTCCACCTTAAATTCTTTTCAGACCCTCAACGATTTGGATGGTGCCCACCTATACTGGGCAGGGCCATCTGCTTTAGCCAGTCCACCAGTTCAAATACTAATCTCACCCAGAAACACTCTCAAAGAAACACCCAGAAACAGTGTTTAATCTGGGCACACGATGGCCAGTCAACTTGACATGTAAAATTAGCCACCACACTTAGTTTTTTGCCCAAAATAGTTCAATCACAGAATCAATCTATGTATGACTGAGGTGAAGGGCTCACTCAAGGTGAAGGTGTTTCCAGGTTCTTTGATTTTTGATGAATTTCTTTCTCAACCCACAGCATCATGAGTGTTCTACTGGTGTTCTGGCAAAGCACTGGAACAAATTGGTTAATTTGTTAACCAATCGTTGTTGATTGAACACATTCTCTTCATAATCCCGCAAGCTGCCGATTGGCAATGAATTTCAGTTTGCAAGTGGCATTATGAATTATCTTGGTATTTTTCTTCAGTTCGATATAAACTTGCAACATGCTTTTGGCTTGGGGCCCAGTTATCATTTAAGCTTTCTGTGGACTATTCAGGAAAGCACCGAGGTGTTGTTCTCTTTTTAATTTTATTAATTTATACATTTATATTTGTTATTCCGTTCTCCATTTCTTTGAATTATTTGCTGTTTATTTTTTAACGTTTGAGTCGGGTGCCGATCTCATTTACTTTCATTCTTCATTTTTTTTTTAATGCTATAAGAATTTAAGGCTATTAACTTTCATCTCAGCATAGCTTTAGCTATATACCTTATGATTTGTAGTGTTTTCATTATTTTCTCAGAATATTGAAATTTTGATATGTTTTCCTCTTTTACTAAAAAAAAAAAATTGAGAGATATATGATGGAGGTGGTATTATTAATTTCCAGGAAAAAAGACCCTTCTGAGTTTTGTTATTAATTTTTTTTTTGCTTTTTTTTTTTGCGTTGTAGATTTTATTAAGATTTTTTTCAGCTTTATTGAAGTATAACTGACAAATAAAATTGCACTATTTTTAAGTATATAATGTGATTATTTGATGTATATGTACATCGTGTAATGATTCCCATAATTCAGTTAACATCTATTATCTCATGTAGTTACAGTTTTCTGTTTTGTTTTGTTTGTTTTATTTTGGTAAGAATGTTGAAGATCCACTATCATAGCAAATGTTTCAAGTACACAAGACAGTGTTATCAACTATAGTCACTGTTCTGTACATTAGCTCCTCGAGACGTATTTGTCTTATAACTGTAGGTTTTTATTGACTAACATCGCCCCATTCCCCACCCCCCAGGCCCTGGCAACCACCATTCTACTCTCTGTTTCAGTGAGTTCCACTTTTTTGCTACTTCTCTTTAGGAGTCCACATACTACGGATCCCCGGTGTTTGTCCTTCTCTGTCTTATTTCACTTAGCATAATGCCCTCCGGGTTCATCTGTGTTCTCACAATAGCAGGATTTCCTTCTTTCTGTGCTTGAATAAAAGTCTATTGTATGTAAATACACTTTTTTATGTCCACTCATCCATCAGAATATTGAGGTTGTTCTCCCACCTTGGCTATTGTGAATAATGCTGCAGGAAAGATGGGAATGCAGATATCTCTCTGGGACAGTGATTTCCTTTCCTTTGGACATGTGTCCAGGAGCAGGATTGCCGGGTCATATAGTAGTTCTAGTTTTAATTTCTTGAGGGGCCGCCACACTGTTTTCCTTGTGGGAAAGATGAGGGTATAGTGGGTCTGAACTTGTCCCTCCCTGCTTGGGGCTGCCTGAGTTAGCTTTGACCCTGGCTAGAACTCTTACAAATATTAACTGATATAATTTACTAATTAAAAGATAAATAGGGGTGTTGCAAGCTTGCTTTGTCCTGAATCACTGTTTTTTCTTTTTTTTTTTCTTTTTGACAGCTCATATTGTGTCTCTTTTGGGTGTCGCATTTCCTTCATGGTGGCAATTAATTTCTCAAGATTTTTTGTAACTAATAACAAAATATTTGGTTAGAATGTTCATCTATTGCATTGCAAGTTTTTTTGGTACTCTTTATCTGATAAATTTTGCCGACTTTTTCAAATTATATCTTTTCACTGCTGTTGGGTCAGCTACTTTTTATTTTTCTCAGCGTTGAATTAGCTCGATTTTCCCGAATGCTCGCAGAAGGCGGATTTTTTCTAAATTTATTAGGATGACATGAGTTAATAAAATTATATAGGTTTCAAGTGTACAGTTCAATAGTACAGCATATGTATATTGCACTCCGTGATGAGGGTACAGGGAGTCAAATACATGATGACTAAAGGAGATTTGATTTGGAGTGATGAATACACAATGCAATGTATTTTTGATATTTTGGGGGTATTTTTGTTTCTGTTTTTATTTTTTGGTGTTTTCTGAGATTTGCCATTGCTGCTACTTCCCATACATTTTCATTGCCCTTCCTCTCCCATTCCCACATAGTTTCTGCCCAGTCTCCACCCCATCTTCCCCAATCCTTCAGCTCTTGACATCTGCAAGAAATGTGTTCATCACTTCATTGTATATCCTTATCTACAGGAAGCATATTCTAGAAACCCACTGTCATAGGGCCACTCTCACTCTCCCTAAGTAGCTTACGTGCCTATTATAATTGGCTTTGCAGCCCTAATTTTTTAAAGCTTAGATCTTACCTGTCTCGAGTTCTGCTAAAATCATGTTTAGTAGATTTCTTCCTCATTTGTTGCCTTTGTATGATACCCGAGAGGGAAAAAAAAAATTACTATCTCACAGAAGCAAGTTCATATTGGAATTCCAGATGTATTTTTCTTCAAAGTGATTTATTTTCATCCTTCCTTCCCAGAAGTTCCTGAGTGGAAATCTAATTATACGGTTATCATAAAAGAGTTGGCTTTCTCTTTGGGAGGCGAGCAGAAATAATCCACATCTACTGGTTGTACCATTTCCCCTCATCCGAAAATGAGCAGAGATGGTGATGAATGTAAACCAGGACTTGTTCCTTAATCCAGACTCCTGTACCTTCCTGGTTTCTCTGGACCTCGCTTTCTTGACGCATTCGTTCTGGAGGTTACTCATTAGCAACCAACAAAGCTTTTTGCTCAGTTGTCAAGTCCTATATGTTAGTCCCAACAATTAATTTGACAAGTTTTATTTATAAAATGCAGGCCAAGAAATGTTTAAGTTGAAAAGTGGCAGGAAATTAAGTAATTAGTAATCAATAACGTTTAAAGATAAATGAGAAAGACACTGTGTTTAATTATATAAAATGTTTATAAATATAACGGTTTTTATTTGCTCTGTCCTCATGAAAAAAAAATCCCTAACTAGAATTTCAGCTAAGCATGGATGCCTATATTCCTTAGTGATCCACATCTATAATGTACCTAATTACATGAAGGGTACCAGGTTACCTACATTACAATTATAGGGATACCTACGTAGAAGTGATATTATCCAGGGTACAGCCTGAGACCTGTAAAATCTTGGGAAATGGTTCCCAAAGCCAAAACAACCTGCTACCTACCATTTTCTCTTCCATCTATGTACAGAAGAGACAAGGGTCATTTTATGCCTTGCCATTTTCTACTAAATTCTTTGTATTATTACTCATTTACTTAATTTTTTTCTTCACCTTCATAGAAGATTTAAAGAATAAACACACTTAATAAAGTAGAACACTAGAAATAGGTAAAAGTCTGAGTCCAGGACAATGCAGAAAAGCAAACTAAAGAAGAAAGTTAAAATATGAATGTACTATTACATATCAGGAGTAGTAGAGAGTGGCAGCAACAGTTTATTGTTCACCAAAATCTGTTTTCTTCTTCTTGGACATACAACTGGATTGCATTTTCCTGCCTCCTTTGCAGCTGGAAGTTCTCTGTTTGAACTTCAGCCAATGGATGTGAAGAGAAATGCTATGCACTATCTGTGGTCCACGAAAGTCTTCCTTATTCATCCTCCCATACTCTTTCCTCCTTCTACTTGACTGCAAAGGACATGGCAGTAGTGACATCGGAAGCCCTGTACTAAGGAGAGCCAAGCCAGTATTACCCCAGGTCCTTAAATGACTATGTGGAAGAGAGAGATCCAGCCAACCCCATACACCTGCCTTGAGTCAAGATATGTTTCGATTATCTTTGAGCCATGAATCAGTTGTGTGTGTTCATTGCTTCAGCCTTCTACAGCATAAATAATACATGCAACTGACACAAAGCACAATAAACCGATATTTTTCATTTGGATTTCAGCAGGTCTTTTAACAGATACAAACCAGCCTAGACAGACATTCATCTATTATATGGCAACTTGGAGAATGCCTGGCTTTATTTTTTTGTTTTTTGTTTTTGGGGGGTTTTGTTTGTTTGTTTTGCGTGCCCTCTCTGAGGCACAAACTCAAAACTGAGTTATTCATGGTTTTCAACATTGGAATAGGTCTCAGCCGGAAGCAGGGCTTAGTCTATTTTCCAAAGAGTTAAGGCCAAAACACATGGGCAGTGTCGCCAGTGAGCTTCAGGAATCTTCTGGGGCAGGAGGTGTCCTGTTGAAGGACACCATCAATTCGAAAAGCACAAGACCATAACTGGAGATTGAGGAGCCGATGTTGCCTGGGAGCCGCTGAGCTGAAATCAGGAAGAAGAGCTGTGAGCAGTGTCTGGAGTCAGGCAACTGATCAAAATCAAGAACCCTAGGGGACGGCAGATCAATCTGGAAGTCAAGAAAGCCAGAATCCAGGCTGCTGGGTTCAAATCCCAGATTCGCTCCTTACTGATTTTGGAATCTTGGGCAACTATTAATGTCTCTGAGCTGATTTATTTCTTCTATAAAACATGGGTAATGCAGCTATGTATCTCAAAGTGTTGTTGGGAAGATTTAGAAAGTGTATCTAAAGGGCTTAGTTCAGTGTCTGGCACATTGTAAGTACTCAATATAATGACTGTTTTTTTGTTTTGTTTTGTTTTGTTTTGTTTTGTTTGTAAGATGAATGAGAAGGATGATGGAACACACCTAGGAGAAATAAAGATCCTGCACAAACCAGGAGCCTGGCCAGAACAGGTTGAGAACCAGGACTTTGCTCAATACAGATTCTCGTCTGAAGCTGTGGCCTGCGACCTCTGGGCTTGCCCCACCTGGATCTGAAATGTGGAGTAGCTGGGTTATGCCGCTACCCTACGATCCCCTCTGACTCACCACCAATGATCAGACAGCGGGTAGGAGCATCCTGGCCACTCATATGAGGGAGAGGGCAGCAACAGCAGGAATCACCCATCCCGGAGGAAAGGCATCCCTAAAGCCTGCCAGCCTTGCAGGGGACGCTGGGCAGTGTCAGTTCATTCCAATTTACCAGGAAATGAGGGCTGAGGAGTAGAACTTCATAGATGTCAGAATCTCAGATCCTCTAAATATCAGCTGCATGTCTTTTGGGTGAGTATCTGAACCTAATTTTTTTTTTTTCTCACCTAAAGTACTATCATAAAGAGCTGCATGATGACCAAATAAGATGACATGTTATCTTCCATGATACCTGACAGGGCACGACTCGAGAAATCTTTAATACATGTCCGTGGAAGGTAGAAAATGGTATCTACCTGGTTTGTGCTGATGGGTGAGTGGCTGGGCCGAACATGGGAACAATCTAGTTTGTTCCAAAAACCATACTTGGAAGTTGGTTGTAATTAAGCAATTAACAATGCCCCATGTGTGGTGAGTTGGCTGTGGTGCTACAAAGCCCCTTGAAGACTGCAAATGCATGCACGCTCCATCCAGTAGGCCAGCCTCAGAACCTAGCATTTCCTCAGCATTACGCCCTTGTTCCCAGTGCTGCTCCAAGCCATGCTTTGGGACACATTGCTCCTCTCTGCTCCAGGTGTCTCCTCACGGTCTCCCTCACGGACCTCCACGGCCCTCCGGGTTCCGGCTCCTGGCTCATGGACAGCAGCTATGGATGGTTGTATTTGCACACCCATTAGCACTGGGCTTTCGACAGTTACACTCTGTGTTGGGCCCTCCTCTGGAACCTTACCATGGGCTGAGTTCTTAGGTACAGTAAACATCTGTTCCAGACTTGGCGAGGAAATCCTAAGGCCATGGAAGTGGTCTTCTCTCCCGCTTTGACCCTACATGCCTCCTGCTCCCTCCGTGCTGGACAGCCTGGAGACCCCTCTCATGTCTCTGCCTGACCATGCATAGTACTCCTTTAGCTTAGAATGTCTGGTCCCTGGGAGGCACAGGGACGGGGCAGGTGGGTCTCTGTGCCATTTGCAAATGAGGAAATTTACTCTGAGTTCGACAAATGAATTGCTATCTACTCTTTTGACATTAGACTCCAGTTTCTCATCATCTCTTTCCTGGGCTTTTACAACAGCCTTCCATCTGTTTTTCCTGCCATTCTCTCCCCACTCAAATCTGTTTTCACGGCCTTTAGAATGATGGAACTCATTAAGTTGTCCTTAATGATAGAAAATATCTCAAACAGGTAGGTCAAGAAGTGGAGCCTCCAGTACAGCGTCTCTGAGAGACTCGAGGAGAATCACTACCGTCCCTGGGACTCAGTTCCTTCACCCGTAAACTAGGCATATTGGACAATATCAACTCTAATGTCTATACTTGTTCTATAGGTCTGTAATTAGAACCTACTCGTGGAGACATTTCTGACTCCAAAACTCCCCTTGATCTTGTAAGAAACTGCAGAATCCGTTTTTTGTGTCACTAATGCTAGTAAACAATTAATTCAGGCAAGAGGTTTTCTGGTGTATAAGAGAACAGAGAGGGACCGACTGCGTGGTGAGAGAGATGATCGATGTGGTACACTTATATCTTGGAATGGTGGCAAGGAGGACCATAGGTACTAGATTTTAGTTAGAGGAACAAAGCCAGGAGCAGGAGCTAGAGCAGGAGAGTCTCAGTATGAAGAAGAAAGAAGCCATCACCCAGGACCTTTAGGGAAAGCTGAGTTGGGCTACAGAAAGTTCAGACAGCAATGCAAGAATCAAGATGGAGAACAGCATCAAAAACTATGTGATAAAAATCCATTCGGTCTGAGTAAGGAAGCAAAGCATGGGAGGTGTGGGAGTGAGGGATGGATATACCCAAGTTGAAGTTGTAAGTGGAAAGCCATTTTGACTATGGACTCAACAGCCTGTGACTACAGAAACAGGATAACCTTATGTTAGTGGTCCAAAACAACTTCAGGTTTCTAACTTGTGAAGGAAGGACTTTGAACCCCTCGAAATACCCCGAATTTTCTGAGTGTTCATGATGAGGCTGACAAACCAGCCTTCCTCGGCAATTGTGAAAGTCTGCCCTTCTCTTCAAGTTGATGTTCATTATCTGCAAAGACCCCTGTGTCTCCAGTTCACTGAAAGTCTAGAGACAGAGCCTTCTGGATTTTTTTTTTTTATGTACATCCAGGCAGTAGGTGCTCAGTGGAGTCCAGACCAGGCTCCTTTAATCTGCCCCAAATTATGTCCAGTGGCTTAAAGAGCCAGTCAAGGAAGGACGTTCATGTTGACAGCTTCCCTTTTCGCTCTCTTTTGAGGGGTCTCACCTTTTCTTCAGAGATGCCAGAAACAAGAAGCACAATTTGTTTAGAGCGGTGGGCTTTCTAGACTCAGAAGCTCCCAGGGCGAGTTATCACGAAATGGCACATGTGGAATCAGCAGGGCAAGCAGGCCAATCTGAGTGATTTACAACAACCGTGGCCAATGCTCAGAGGCTCAAAAATGCCCATTCTTGGATTTCTGTATTTATGCAAAGCCCAAACCCCTCCTTCTATGTTCCTCCCTTAATCCCATGCAGTTTCCACCAAGCACCTCCACTATGCCTTCCACTGGACATTCCCACAATGCTTCTGGCCCCAGCAGGCCTCCACCACCTCCTCCTTTAGGGAAAGTGGTTTGACCTCCTACGAGCAAAAGTTTGACGCCTTACTATTCTTTATCGATGACAAACCTATCGTTAGTTGAGTTTCTTCCAGTTTTGTGTAAACCATAGTATGTATCTAAGATACAGATTTTGTAAAGAACCAGATGTTATTAATAGGCACCAATCAGTGTTAAAATGACCTTTTCACTTGTTTTATCATACATTTAGTTCTTATAGCCATCAACTGGCATTATATTGACATGTTTTTCCCAAACTTACTCATTATCATTTGGTTTTCTGTTCTTTCACTTATTTCCTATCCTTCCTCTATTTTAAAATCTCCTTAGAAAGAGAAGTTCAGTTAAAATTTGTTTTTTTATGGCACAGTTTCCCTTTATTTTATCTTTCTCATTTTACTGTGTAACTAGTTTTGATATTTCTTCACCAACATGCTTTTTTTTTCTATTTGATATTGCCCACTCAAAATTTTCTGTTCATCGGTGTCCATAAAATATTTTGCGACATCCACAGGATTTTCTCCCACTGTAGTGAGTGAGGCATAAAGACGGCTACTTCAGGTTGAGGAGCTGGATTTGCCATCTGGATTTTGCCATCGGAGGTGCACAGCCACATGGCAATAAAAATAATGTAGCAAGAGCTCCTGACTGGGCAACTTGAAGCACCATTGGATAAATGGCCATAAGCAACGTGGCACAACTTGCAAGGCTGCATGTGCGCTAGCCGGTTGGTAAAACTCAGTGTGGCTTTCGGGGGTTGTCTCTGTTCACTGTGCAACTGCTGGGGCACTACTTAGGAAATACTGTAATCGACCGCTGGGAAGATAAGAGAAACAACTCTTAAGGGTCGTGCCCGGCATCACCAAAATTCCTGATTCTCTCCAATCTGCTAGCGGCCTTTTCTGACAAATAAACCACACTTCACAGAGGTCTTCGGAATGTCAGTAGTGCCCTGTGATGCTCTTTCTGATTGTGTTCAGGTTCATCTCCTTATAGAAAATAACGGCATCCTGCAATTTTCAAACTGTTCATTATAAAAGCTTAAGTGTAGGTCTCATATAACTTGCATTAATCAATATACAGCTTTTTCAGGAAATGATTTTGGAAACCAGGTGTGTTTTTCAGGTGATTCTATTTTATCTTCTCTTTTGCATCATTACGGATTTTTGACCCTTGATACCCTAATGCAACCTTGCCTTCTTTCGATATCTAGAATTCACAAACTAATCCTTATTCTTTCTCTGTCCTGAAATATGGAATCAACTATTCTCCAAAGGTATTTGGTTTTTTCACTGGAGAATAGTTTTAGAAGCCACAGGCACTAGTTCTACCAATAAGCATGTTAGGCTGGAATTTGGCAGGAAGGCAGCAGAAATACCCAATAGTACAAATCATAGTAGGGACAGAATAGATAAAGCCTCCTTTAAAAACTGTCCATGGATTCTTATTGATAATTCCAGTTCATGCTATAGTAACAAGTTCCTCTTGACTTATTCTAAGAGTTTATTAATCCATTTCTTCAGTTTTGAACAACTTATTTTTCTTGTTTTCATTAATGTTAATTTTCAAAAGCTTTATAATATCATACCAAACCATAGCTCTCTCCAAAATCCAGAAGGCTCCACTGCTTTTTTTTCTTTCTCGACCCTCAGTTCAGCCATCCTGAAACCAGCTTCACAGTGTGCAAGTCCTATTGATTCTTTGCTCAGCATCACCTTACTATCTGGGGGCGGAAAATAGAAGCCCCAGACTCCTTCTAGGGGAGGCACTAACAAAGCTAAGAGTTCAGAACACTCAGGGTGATAGATAGCTTATTTGCTTAATAAAAATAAAATAAAATGTAGATTATAAACGAATTTTAAAAAGAAAACACTTCTCAAATTTTCAAAAAAAAACCTAGTCATTTTCTCCATTTGAGCTCCCCAATTTGAATTGATTTTATTTTACCTTCATATTTCTTCTTGCACTGGTGCCTTTGTATATTCGTGGAACAGAATTTTGGGTTTAAAAACTGTAGTTTTACAGAGGCCCACAGGTACGTACGGTGGCCCGTGCCACGTCAGAAGAGTCGACCGTGCACATCTCTTCCCGTGACACGGTGTTCACAGCCTGCAGTCAGCCGTAGTGGAAGCATTTACACCACGGAAGTTGGCAAACGCCGTCAATCAGAACTTTTCACCCAGACAGCTAGTCGTTAAACATTTAGAGAATAACTCTGGGCACAAAACTCAGCTTTTCCAAAACCAGTCAAAATGTCAGAACATAAAATTAACTAACATCCAGAATTACCGGAATAATATGACAAACATCGTGGTTGAAACTTCCCACTCAAGAAATTTACACAAAATAGCTTTGGGGGCTTTATATAATTTCTGCAATATTCACCGCGTGACAATCCTCAGAGCCAACCCTTAAAAGAATTAGATTAAGGTATATTTTAGTTACAATATCCAAGGCACATTACATTTAGTTATCGCCAGCTTCAAGTAATTTCCAGATATTTTTGATTCTTCTACAGAGGGTTTTATTGCCACAACAGACAAACATAGATGACTCAGTAATTTCTAGTTAACATTTTTGTGCTAACATCCAATTTTTACATGAATTAAAATGCATTTTGTTCTTTCCTCCCCAATTTTGCATTCTGTAGTAACTGTATATCTTCTGGATGACATGGAGGATAGAGCTTAGCAAACTCTGAGTGTGGGGTCTGGCTTTGCCAAAATCTAAACGTGAGCTGAAGAAATATTGTTCCCTTATTGGGTCCGAGTGGGGCTGGCCCACTAATTTGTTCTTTCGAGTAGTCTGTCATGGCACCCCTGGTGTTATTCCCAGAGATGTAATAGCCTCAGATAACTCACTGTTGGAAACTATTCATAGTAGAGGTTATCATCTTGTTGTGTATTTAGCACCTGAATTTAGGCAGGAGAAACATTTCTTCTTGAAGGCTCTGTGTAATTGAATTCCCCTGCCTTTTTATTGCCACTAAATAAAAAGTTGTGGCCTTCCCAAGTGAGGAAGCCAGGACACTGAGGCCTCACCCTATAGCTGCCTTGGGACAGTATTTGCCCTGATTCCTCTTTCTGAGGGGTTGGTATTCAGAGGTATATCTCATCTGAGTCTACTACTACTCTTCCTCCCTACTCTCTGCATTCCCTCTCACCCAGGCCCCACACCTTGAACAGGACTTCCTCTTACCCCTGTATTTTTACCTCCCCCTTAAACTTGTCTGGCTGTGCTCATTCAAGGGCACAAAGCCATACCTTGTTAGAGCTTCAGGCATCTGCCAGTGCTTGGCCACCCTGGCTCCCAGCACAGGGCTGGTCCAGATGCCCTCTCTCTCCTTCACTCTGAGTTTTCCTCCACCTAATACTGCCCATCTTACATCCCTCCACATTCTGCAACATTCTATTACCTTCTACTGTTCTTTTCCTTACTATTACTAAAGGAAGTTTGGGAGGAAGTATGTATTCTAATTCTTCCCTTTTTTCCCTATGTCAGAAACCTGCAGAAGCCACAGTACAATTCAAATTCAAAACTGACTCAGAGCAAGTGTTTTTGTTTTTTAAGACTTATAACACTGGAAAAACCCCAGGCTTATTATTAGTCTCCCACTTATATCTCCAGAAACATTTGTATTTGGCAGAGTCATTTGAAGAAATAACAGAATTTAAAAGCAACATTTAATATTGCTTTTAAATTCTGTTATTTCTTCAAATCAGGAATTATTTCCAATCTTTTTGATTTCCAAGAGGACAGTTATTTATTGTGTAGCCTTTTATTTTGTTGTCCTTTTTATTATTATTATTATTATTATTATCATATTGCATTATAGGGAGTGTGAGATCATGTGGTTTCTGCTCATTTGGCAATTACAGTGTGGTGGGTTGTTCAAACTGATACATAGAGCATCATATTATTATTTGCTTTTTATATTCTTCATTTTGTTTTCCAAATTTATCTAACTGGTGTAGGTATATCTGATTCACTTGTTTTTTCTGCTGTTTAGGATGTTATTTATGAATATGCTATTATCAATTCATTCATTTATTCTTTTATTGGTGGACATTTTTATTCATTTCTTTCTATGTCTTTTTTCCAATGACAAACCATGCTTCATTAAACAGATTTATATGTATCTCCTTTTTCTAGGAATGCAAGTTTTCTCTAGGATGGGTACTTGATGATAGGTTATAAAGTATCCTGCTTTGCTAGTACCCCCAGATTTCACCCTAAAAGTGTTGTAGTAGTTTATAAATTCTCATCAGTCGCTTATGAGAATTTTCCACATATCCTTGTCAACACTTGATAACTTTTTGTTTTTGCCATTATGATGGTTATATAATATCATTTTTGCACATCCCTGAAGAAAGATTTATGTCTTCAAATTGAAGAAACTTGAGTCCTGAGCAAAATAAATAAAAATAAGCCCATTTTGAGTGACATAGTAAAACTTTAGAACACCAAAGACAAAGAGAAAAATCTCAAAAACAACCAAAGATAAAATGTAATTTACTTACAATGGAAGGACAAGTAGAATGACAGCAGATTTCTCATCGGCAATTATAGAGGTCTGAAGACAATAGGATGATATCTTCAAAATGCTGTTGGGGAGGAAAAAAGCTGTCATACTAGAATTCTATGTTATTCTCCCAGTGGTTATATTTGTGCATTCTTGATTGGCCTCCTCCACCTTCTTCAGAAATAGATACTGTTCCTTTACCAAAGGGCTAAAGCGGTGTCTGAAGTTAGGCAAGTCCTAGAGCCTTATGCCCTCTGGTCACATGATTGACGAAAGCAGGCACATAAACAAAGAGAAACAGAAAAAACTCTGGACACTCTCAGCTCTGCTATCTCAATGCTTTGAGGATGCAGCTTCTTCGTTTTGGCCCCTCGCATTTGAGGGTCCAGAAAAGAAGCTTTTCAAGGAAGAAAGAAAAGCTTTGGTGCTAAATAATCCCAGCCAGTCCTTTGAACTCCAGATATTTCCTAGCGAGACCCCAATAGTTCACAACAGGGAAACTTACCCAAAAGAAAAGAAAGGTAGTACATGAGAAACTGGGTTCAAGTATTTGGATGGGGGGTGCTGGAGATTTGAGATAGTACAAGTGATAGCAAATTAAGACTGTAGGTGAAAGCAAATTAAGGATGTAGATTGAGCGATAATGTAACCGTCCTAACACAGGTGAACACATCTACAAAGCATGATGGCACCTTGGCACCAGGCCATTTGGGAAAGTAAAGGAAACTGGGATTTGAGAGACCTGGAATCAGGATACACCTGGCTGTGGGTCAGCACCCACATCAGGGAACATTCTGGTCACCTGACAGTGAGGACCTCCATGAGTCGAAGTGCTGCTGGTTCGGGCAGAATCTCAGCACCTGAGAACAAGATCTGGTGAAGGCACTGAAGACGGTATGGAGCCCAGGGCAATAAAAATGTAGAAAGATTGATAATGACTCTGCCAGAAATCGAAAAACCAAGATCTTTTGTGAATTTAACTTCTATGAAAACAGATGAGCGAGGGAAAGAGGTGGCAGGAAGACAGAGGCTGAAAGTAGGGTGGCGGTCGGAGGACACAGAGAAGCCTGAAGTGGAGAGAAGGCTATAGTCTCCTTCTGCCCCCAGCCCTTTCTGCCCTCCCAGCCCTACCTAGAGATCAGTGAGTACACTAGAAAAGATCTCAAGTCTCAGAAGCTTTAGCTTAGAAAAATAACGGTGTTGGCATGCTGAATGATGTTATGCAGCTGAAACCACTTCATCTTGACCTTTGCATCAGAGGAGAAAAATCTCAGGGAAGGAAACTGACAGGATTGTTTTGAAAATAAAGAGTTAGTTGACAGATTACCCTAGTAAGAAGATGAAAAGTCAGGAAAGTCAGGTGGTACCAAAATCCGCATTACCAAGAGTTGAAGAAAACAGACATCACTTACATATCAAGTTAAATAATGAGGTGTCAGCAAGACATCAGCTGGAAGAAAAAAGTTTGAAAATGATTTTTTGTTGTTGTTGTTACTGCTTACAGCTAAAACCCTGGTTGAAAATAAATGCAAAATCTTGCAGCTGGCCGTACAGATCCTTAATGATCTACATCAGCAGAAAACTAAAACTGTTAAAAGATCTGACTCAGCTTATAAGCCAGGAGAGAAAGGACAGACGCTGTCGGCTGCAGGGGGGAATGTTCACAGGGAATTTAAGAAATGAAGGGTGAATTATAGCAAAAATAGATTATGAAAAGTCTGATGGATCACCATGCATACAAAAAAAAAAAAAAGCCCAGGACACCAGGCACCAGGTTTCAAGATTTGGTACATTAAGATTTCTTCCTATAGAGAAGAGAGATGCTACCTTCCTGAGACAGGAATTGTAGGTAGGTAACCCACAGATTGGTTTAATTCAGAGATCTCAGAAATAAAACAAAATCCAAGAAGATCTACTAAATAATTCCCGTCAATAAGAGGTCCTAGAAGCCAGGCTGGCTAGCATGAGATGCCACTGGTAGGTCCTGGGGCCATCTGCTCCCCACTGAACCCATCATCTTTTTCTTGATACAGAGGAGGCATGCCTGAAAGTGGATTCGTTGTGAGTGGGCTCGCACCTAGGTAGAGGGACATATGAGGTGTCAGGAGAAACTTTGCCCTCTGATCTGCCTGCAAACATGATTTAATTGATGAACAGTTGCCAGAATGCCTATCGGGTCCCACACCCTCTGATGACCCAACCTTCCTTGATGGTGGGACACAAGAGGGATGTCTCCATTTCATCATTAATCAAATAGATTAGCCTGGAGGTCAACATGCAGCTATTCATGGATCACCACCTGTGCCAAGGTAGTATTTTCAATATCTGATGAAATATTTGTCTCTAATATTGACCCTAGTGTGGCTTCATTAATACAGAATGGCCCCAAAAGCCCTTACCTTCTGCAACGAGGGCTGTTTTGGCTAATGCTATTGCAAATAACTTCCTATCTTTAACAGAAATATGCATCATTAATTCACCACGGAGAGGACTTCCACCACCATCAGCCACCTTCTCAGACATGGACCCAGATGCAAATAACTTCCTACCTTTATTAGGAATGTCTGTCATTAACCTACCACAGAAAAGGCTTCCACTGCCATCAACCACCTCCTCAAACATGAATCCAGGCACTCTTTCCTACCCTTTCTTCCTGGTTAGCTTACATCTCCTGGCTAAAGAAACCTTTAAAAACTTAGACACTTTTGCCATAAGAGAATATCTTCTTTGCAGACCTTAATTACTTGAGGTTATCTACCTTTATCTCTAAAAATATGTATAGCCTTTGTGTTCTAGAAAGAAGCCCACCAGCCTCTCAAGAAATCACCCCTGGGTACCACAGGCTTCCAGCCACAGCTTATAAATGGACTACTAGGGGCAGTTCATGTGTTTCAAAATCCATGAAATGCGTATGTCACTTTGGTAATTAGATTTAACACTCTTTTAGAACTTAGTTTCATTTTTAAGAGATCTTTTTGAGCCAAATGAGTCAAATCTCATAGATACTTGATTTGCTATGAAGTAAGGCCACCAATTTACCTGTGGTCTCCCTTTTTCTCTACCCCCCTCAAACCTATTTTATGCATTATTAATGTAGTTTGTATAGTTAATGTAGTATATGCAACAGAAATAAATTTAGTACCATATTAAATGTAAATATAGGTATAGTCTATGGCCATGTCACCCTGAACATGCCCAATCTCATCTGATCTCAGAAGCTAAGCAGGGTTGGGCCTGGTTAGTACTTGGATGGGAGACCACCTAGGAGTACCAGGTGCTGTAGGCATTAAAAAATATATATATAGTAATTATCAAGACTATTTGCTTATTTATGCTTTTTGCTTATCCGCGCTTTGAATAAACCCAGCCAGTAGACGGAAAGTCAAAACACTCAGCTTAGTAGTGGGTGAATTATTGCATAAAAGGAAATAAGTTGTCTCTGAAATACCAGTCAACTAAACCCAAACCTATGATGTAATGAGAGATAGTACACTCTTCAATTCAACAAATCATTTAGAAAATCACTAACGGAAGTATTCCATCAATATTTACTTTCAGTCTTGAAAGTGGATATTGTCAGACTCTTTTACCCCAGGAACCCTTTGTCTACATAAAATTAGAAGTCTATGTAGACCCTAAAAACAGCCTTGGATGACGTGAACATGTGGCCGGGAGCCCTGTTGACTTCGTCTTCCTCTCATCTCATAGAGTGGAATCTCCAGCTATCTTTGGGCTCTGCCAAGCTCAGATTAGAAACTTCTAGGTTGCAGCATGATGGCAATATAGTCAAGGTCATAGTTTCAGTGGCCATGGGGGCCATGACCAACCTCTCCCATTTACAAACATAAACCACTCAGTGGTATAGAAGGGATCCAAGTTGATGCTCAGCAAAAAGAAGCTCTTTGTCACTATTCTTAGCCACCGTCCCTGCAAGTGTGTACCTATGGCACAAGGAAGAAGAGCGAGCATGCAAAACCTCTCCAGATTACAACTGTACACCCTACCGTCGGGTCAACAGAATCATCTTTGTCCATTAAGAACACTTCATTTTATTTAAGCAGAGATAATAAGTACCCATTACTGGTGTTTATAATAGGGCTGAGACATGTGCTGTGGAGTCGGGCCAGAAGCCCTCCTGGGTCTCTTCTAGGCATGAGTTTCCACATTTGCCTGATGTTGGAACAGCAGCCCAGATGACATTCAACGAATTACTGTCTCAGAGCACAGCCCCATCTCACTGTAAGCTGGTGGAAATTTTGCAGCTTCCCATAGTGAAAGCTTCCTGGTGGTTCGTTATTCCTCGGGAAGATCAGACTCTGCCTTTCTTTCACCAACTTTTTCATCTTCCATCTGAGACCGTATAGGTCTCAAGTTTAGATCTGGGATTTACATCTAAATATGACATTGTAGGCAATGACTTAGTGGCAAAATATTGCTTCGAATTATAAAATATTAGTTAACTGATTAATTGAATTCATCTGGAGAAGATTTTTAAAGAAGATTTAAAAGACCTAAAAGGAAGTGGTTTCTTTATAACCCTCTCTACTGTCTTCACATCTCTGACCCCAACACCAGCACCGCCCCCCCCCCCCATTGGGAACAGGCCACTTCATCTCCTACTTCGAGAGAAAATCAAAGCCACAGATAGGAATGGACTCAGACTCCTGCTACCGACACTGCAAACCCAGCAGAGTCTACGCTCTCCTTTCCTCCTTCCCTTTTTTTTCAGTGAGAAGGGACCTCTGATCCATGCCTGAGCCTCTCATCTGTGCCAATAGATTCCCCCCTCCCACATCCTCAGTTCTTGATGCCAGCGGTTAGTTATCTCCTCCTCCTCCTTCATATCCCCACTCTGCTGCCTTCTTCCCTGCACCATTCACCAAGTTCATGTATTTCCTCAGTTCATGGAAAACACCAGGTCTTGTTCTACCCTCTGCTTCCCCTCATGATTAAGCTTAGCTGGGGGGTTGCATCTACTTTCATGAATTCTTATTCCCTACCTCCCACTTGCGCCGTGCAGAGGGTGCCCTACAAGGTCACCAGCAGTTCCTCACTACTAAATACAATAGACACCTTTGACTCCTCAAAAGTATCTAAACTTTTGAAAAATTATTCCTATAAAAAAACACAACAACAAACAAGCATCCATTCAGTCAACAAGTGTTTATTGAGTTCTTACTAGTGCTGGGAACTGAAGATATAACAGTAAACAGGTGTTGTCAATCCTGGAATTTACATTAAAGGGGGAAAGGGAGCTAAGCAATAAACAAGTGAAAAAAACGAGCGGGGTAATTCCAGAGAGAGATAAGTACTACGAAAACAAACTAGAGTGATCGGCTAGAGAGTAACTATGGAAACCGCTCTGAGTTTCTAAGGGAAGTGGCTCTGAGACGGTATTTGAGCTGAAGTCACCAGTGCAAAAATCTTAGGCCCAGAGCATCCCAGGCAGAATGAACAACAACAGGACCCCAAGGTGGGCACGGACACTGAGCAGGTATGACAACTTATTGACACGTACGAAAGCAGAAAACAGAAAGAAGACAAGAGCGTGTGAAAAGGGCCTCTGAGTCACGAGCTGAGTGAACCAAGCCTGGAAGAACGATGAGCCTTGTACCCTTCCGGTTTGGGCTCCACATTTCCTCCATGGGCCTCCCAAGTAGGAAACTGCTGGAGGCAATGGAGGGCAAAGCGGGAGAAGTCTATTGCCTGCATTCTTCACGCTGACGTTCCAACTTTAGGAGCCAAGAAACTAATCAGCCAAGCGCGGGCTTAAAACAAGCTGAGATGGCTTCCGGAATGGACCCCATTGGGGCCTGAAGAGAGACGGATCTGCTCCAACTCCTCTCCTTTCATCCCCCAACTCCGAGCCAAGTAGGGAAAGCGGCTCAAGAGGGGGTCCTATAAGGCCACTGCTGGGCCTACAGTGGAACCCTAAGCCAAAGGCGGGCCCTAGAAGGGAGAGTAATAAAGTGGAATCTTCTCTCGTGATCAACTTTAGTGGTCAAGGTCCTCAGGGGGAATGAACCCTACATGGAATTGGAGCAATTCTGGGAGGAAAAAAATGAGAGCCCAAAGATACTCGCCCAAAGCCAACACACACACGCACGCACGCACGCACGCACGCACGTGCGATGAGTTGTGGGCAAACTACCTTTCTGCAGCATGTGTAAGTGTGTAAGGGGTGTGGTGGAACCAGGGCGGAGTGGGGAATTAGTCCCTGTGGCCCTGAATAAGGGCCTATACTCAAGATCAAAGTCTTTCCCAAGAGCCTGGGGCTACAGACAGACAGCGGGGGGAGTAAAACACAGAGGAGAGATGAAAAGTCACCCCCCAACCCTGCTCCAGGTTCAGACCCTGAAAGACCCTTGAATGGCCTCCTACACAGGGAGGGAAGTCTTGGACTGCTTAATCTCCCCTAACTCCCCCTTCTACCCACTTAATTCTCCTCTCCCCAAGGCCAAGCTCCTCTTCTGTTTTTCCTGATCCCACTACAGTATCAGACAGAAATAGCAGTACCAGGATTCACCCCTCCCCAGGAATTTGGGTACTGTGGCCTGGAAACAGAAACTCTCTGAGCATCCCTTCTGGTTTTGTGAAAGTGCCCTGGGGCCATCTGCCCCTGTAGGGAGGTGGAGAGGTGGGAGGCCAGTATCACCTGTCTGATGAGAGACTGGAGAAAGAATGGGAGCAGGGCAGCATGAGTGAGGTCGTTTACCTGCCCAAAGCTACATAATTTACAACACAACGAATTTTAGAGTGAAGACCATCCAGGTGGGTTGGACAAACTCAAAAGCAGGAACTTAGGCTGTTTGCTCTCTCACCTCAGGCTGGGGCCAGGAGGCTACATTCACGAATCCCTGCGTGAGGCTGGAAACAGGCCCTGGGGAGTGAGTGGGAGGGAGCCGCTTCCTCAGGCCTTTTCTCTCAGCTTCTGACAGGGCACAGTGTCTGCATCTCAGCTGTGGAGTTAGACAATTCAGGCCCTCCCTTGGGGATTTCTTTGCCTCTCTGGATTATATGCTATAGACAAATACCTTACTCAGAAAAGAATGTGGATCTTCCCTAGAACCAGTCATGCCTGACTGTGGGCTAGCACAGGAGCTGAGGCCAAACAGAAACCAAATGGCACAGAGGGGAAATGGATCCCAGGTAGAGGACTCATGACAAAGAAGAAGGTCGCGGATCGACAGGATGCCAGGGACAGGAAAGGGTAGAGGTTGGAGGACAGCGCCTGGGCCGGCACTTGGGCCATTTCGATCCCAAATCCCTGGCGGTCTGTGTACATCCTGGGGCAGGGAGAAAGAACTGCGGGTGAGACCGAAAGAGCCATGCACTGAGTTTTGGCGCCCAAGGGTGCTGCTGGGACCCACTGACCGGAGCATAACACAGAGGTGCCCCGCTCTCACCTCCAGGCAGGCTGCCCGGCTTGAGCATCGGCAGTTGCCGTATCAGCAGGCGCCATTTTCGAAGCCGGAGGACTTCCCCAAGGGCGCGGGGGTCAGGAAGTCTTGGGTCCAGGAGCGGAGGCCATCCATTCACTTGAAACTCCTCTTTGGTCACTTCTTCCTCGGGGTCGTCTTGGTCCTCCTTTTCAATCTGATTTACAAAGAGAAACAAAAAAAAAGCATGACACTGGTAAGTGATATTCTCTCTCCATGATCGATTAATATAATTGTAAATGTGTAGACTAGTTTTGAGGTTATTATTCTTCTGAGAAATCCAGCCTTAGAATTCTTCTTTTTAATTTCTCAATGCTGGTAAAATCTGGCCAAAATAATATAATATTTTTTTTCTTGGTCTCAGCTTAGGAAAGATATTCCTTTTAAAGTCCTTCTATTTTTATGTACAATAATTATTGATTTTCTACTTAATTGCAGATAGTTTCAGAACACAGAAAAACACAGAGGAAATCAATGTACCACCTCGCTCCTAGAAAAAAAATAATTTTATTGCCTGTAAATGTAAAGACATGAATGTACACACATATACACAGAAGGTCTATGCACTTGCATTATGAAATTATGACCATATTGACATGTTTCTATTTCAATGGAGAACAGACTGTGTTCAAGAAGGAAATAACACCCAGGAAAGATATTATAAATATGTGGGCCCAGACAAGCTTATTCTCCAGCTGAGAGATTATATTACATTAACTGCAATTTATTTTATACAACAGAACTTCATGTGACCACCTTCAAAATGAGGCTACGTCAGGTAGTTTCAGAACATCGTCAAAGTTCTTAATTTAAAAACACACAAGAAAAAAACGAAAAGAACACGAAGGTGCTTGCATTAAGAACGTGCCATAATCTTACACTAAACACTTAACTTTTCCTATAATTGAGGGACTTAAAAATTAGAAATAAAATTTATATTCACATTCAAGTATTAAGGATAGCATTTTCCAAAACCCAAAATTATATATCGAGCTACCAGTGCTGGTGTCCTCCAGGCAGGATTGAATATGTTAGGAAAAATGAATGAAATCATTTATTGAAATGTGCAGAGTAAATTGTAGCTTGGACGTTTAGAACACATCCCTTGAAAACTGGGAGGAAATATGTACATTTTTTTGAATTGTCTCTATGACTTGCCAACATGGGACAGTCTTTCATATTAGAAGTCCACATAGATCTTGCTGAATATAAAACTCTGGATGCTGATGGTGGCATAGAGGCCCACAGATCCTGGGTTCACCCTGTTCAGGTACCACTGCAATCAGCTATGGTAGCACCTTAGATAACATGAACGTCTAATTATCTAACTGGCACTTCACCGGCAACGGCAGCCACGTTGATGGCAGTGGGGATGGGTAAACTATGCAGCGACAGCCCTGGATTTCCATTTTAGCAAGAGGAAGCAACTGAGTTGGGGAGGATCTGCTAGTAGTTAGGACTGAATGACACAGTGTATCCATGAAGTAACAGTTCTAATAACATCCACTTACCTAGTACCCTAAGATAATAAACTAAGCACATTATAACAATCAATAATGATGTAGAAAATATCCTTATTTTATAGATGGGAAAACATGTGGTTTTGAGAGAGAAGAGGTAACTTGGACCCACTGCTCACTCAAGCGTGATAGACACTCCTTACCCTTCCCACTGTGCCAGACTAGGTGTATTTATAGGTCTCACTCAATCAATAACATCAGCCGAGCCCTGAGTCAGGCCCTGAGGATATGAGTGTAAGATGGAGTCCTTGCTCCTGACTCATGCACATTTCGGCAAGGGAGATGGACCCCCTGGTGTCTAAAATGTAGCAGTGGAGGCACCAGTAAAGCCCAGGAAGGTGGTGGCCATCTGCTCAGCAAGAAGTATGAAGGCCCTAAGTCAAAAAGCTACTGCCAAAGCTCCTAACCACTGACAGTGAAGATGATTCTGCAGATACGGGAGACGGCTTCTCTGCCTACAACATACCCACTGGCCAACTCAAAATAGGAATATAACAAGTTACTGTGATGCAAAACTTAGGCCCTGTATAAAAAGTCCTAATCATCTTGTAGCATAGCTTTGAAGGGTAAAAATGATAAAGACTGCCCACAGAGCAGAGCAGAAGAAACGAACTGCTCAAGCCCACATAGGGCTGGGAAAGGAAGTGGCTCATGCACACGTATGGGCAAACATCAAACGACTTCTCCTCCAGTTGCGAGTTCCTGCCAAGAAGGGCTTGGACCTAAATGTAGACTGGAAATGAATCCAACAGGTAAATCTAATCCATAGATTTAATCATAGATGTACCCATCTCTCTTAAGCATCAAAATGACATCAGTACCAGGTGATCCTGGGCACTCACCATTATAATAATTCTAGTGGTGATTAGAAACTTTGATTCTTATATCCAAATCACAATCATGCCCATTCATTAGTTCAATGATAGAGCATGTCAGTCAAAGAAACATGAGGAAAGAGGAACCGTATCTTGAAATGAGAATTTGAAGAAAGAACAGACATAAACCTACAACCCAATCCAAGTACTTTATCTAGTTAGGCTCAAGCCTTTAGACTTTAACCCTTTTGAGTGATCCAGAAAGCCAATTTGTCAAGGACTTAATCTTGTTAAAATATTTCTCTAAGAAGCAACTGTTTTAAGTGCAACAGCAATTTAAATCATATGCAAAAACTAAGCATACAGATTGAAAAGTAAAAATAAAATCATCTCTATTCACAGACAATATGATCGTCAATGTAGAAAATCCCATAGTCTACCAATGATAAAATGTAGAATATGTACATTTAACAAGATCGCGTGATACATGATTAATATGCAAAAATCAATTGTTTTTATATACTAGCAATGAAAAATTAAAAATCGAAAACTACTATTTTAGTAACATCTAAAGGTATAGAATACTTAGGTATAATGCAAACAAATTATGTACAAGATCTATATACTGAAAACTACAGAAAAGATCTAAACGAATGGAGAGATATGCCATGTTAATGGATTCAGTAGTGTTACAGTTCTCCCTAAATTGATTTATAAACTCAACAAAATCCCATTCAAAATCCTTTCAGGATGTAGTGTAAAAGTTGGCACACTAACACTAAAATTTATATGGAAAAATAGAGGAATTAGAATAGCCAAAAATAATTTTAAAAATAAAGAACAATATTGGAGCATTCCCACCAATTGATTTTAATACTTACTATAAAGTTGCAGTAATTAAGTGTTGTATTGGCAAAAGGAAAGATATATAAATTAAAGATGGACAAAGATATATAAATTTAAAATGGGCAAATGAAAGAAATAGAAATAAACTCACATGTTATGGTAAACAGATTTTTAACAAAGTTGCAAAAGTAATTCAATGGAGAATCTTTTCAACAAATGGTGCTAGAACAATTGAAAATGCATATGCAAATGATACCGAACCTCAATTCATACCTCACACCACTTTAAATAAAAAAATAACTCAAAATGTGTAATAACGTATATGTAAAACCTAAAATTTTTTAAATTTCTAGATGAAAGCATAAGGAGGAAATCTTTATGACCTTGGGTTAAGCAAAGAATTCTTTTATACAGTACAAAAAGCATAACCTACAAAAAAAAGTGGTAAAATTGGACTTTGTCAAAATTCGAAACTTTGGTTTAACACAAGACACTATTAAGAAAATAAAAAAGTAAGCCACAGTATTTGCAAAACATATATTTGATAAAAGACTTTACCCAGATATAGTTTTAAAACTCTCAAAACACAATACTAAGGAAATAACTCACTTTTTAAAATGGGCAAAAGATTGAACACACATTTCACCAATAAATGTATTTTATGGGTGACATATAAGCTCATTATAAGATTCTCAACATCATTAATCATTAGGAAAATGCAAAATTAAAACCACGATAAAATATTATTACACACCTATTAGAATGAATAAAATTGGAAAAGCTACCAATACCAAGTGCTGACAAGAACACAGAGCATCCCACGTTGCTAGTCTGAGTACAAAATGATTCAACCACTTTGGAAAACCATGTAGCATTTTCTTACGCATTTAAACATAAACCTATCATAAGTCTCAGCAACAACACTCCTAGTCATTTACTCGAGAGAAAAGAAAACTTATGCTCACATGAACGTCTATAGCAGCTTTATGCATAATTGCCCCAAACTGGAAACAACCTAAATATCCTTCAACTGGTGAATGGAAAACTGTGATAGGTACATCCATACTACTCAGCAATAAACATGAAAGAACTATTGATTCATGCGACAACGTGGTTCAATCTCAAATATATTATGCTACACATAATCAAACCCAAAACAGCATACAAATATGAATTTTCTTCTACAATTACAAGAGAAAGTAGAGTGTCATTCAGTTGGTGTGTTTATCCTAAACCCTAGAAGCAAGGTAATCATTCCTAGCCCAGAACAGTAGATGGTCAATAAAACACCAAAACTGGCTTGCTTTGGTTTGAGAATGAGTATTCTCTGCCTCCTAAACACTATATACTGTGAAGAACCTGAAGCCACTTAGAACCTCTACCTTCTAACAATCAGTTGTCTTTCCCTGGCTATGATTTTTATCATCTGCTGAAGTGAGAAGAGAGAATGGAGGGGAAGGATCAGGCAGGTGAGACCACAGAATGTGGGCTGAGCGTGGAGGCAGCCGAGCTCAGGGTTGTTCCTGGAGGGAATAGCAGCATCATGGAGGGATGGGATGGACCACTCATAAATACCACCTGAGCCGCTAGACCGAGGCGTGCGTGCGTCATTTCCCTGGATTGCCCAGAGCCTAGTACAGTGCTGTGCACATGGACTTGAGAAATTGCCTTGCAAACAGATGCGGAAATAAATTGGTCCTCCAGGCCTCTGGTGTGCCGGCCTCGATTCGGTACAAGACATGTTGTGAACGAATGAGTCAAAGGCACACACGGCACTGCCCAAATATGTATGACCGGCCCCAGATCAGCCGCTCACAGCCACAGTGGTCTTCAGAAAACTGCAGATCCCCAGCTCTCAAAAAGGGAGCACTGAGGAGCCAAAAGCAGCACAGCCCAGGAAACTCGGGTTATCCCTAAAGGCAAGGATGACCTGCGAAATCCTAAAATTGGAGAAGTAAGAGCAGGATAAATGAAGAGGGAGATGCCAGGGTTTCCCCACATTAAATATGAGAACGCCACCGTGTTCCATCAGGAAGCAGGGGCTCCTAAATTGGATCCTAAGATTTAAGTATTCTCTAGATTTTGAGAAGATTCATCCATCCAGGGGATTACTAACGACTCAAAAGGCCTTTGTCAAAATCGTTTGACCTCGGGAAGGCACCATTTCAGAAAACAAGGCTGCTTCAAAAACCTTTTTCGACCTTTTCTTCAAGTGCAATTTAATAGCTCTGCTGAAGAGTGATTTTTTTTTGCTCCCCATTAACCTTCCCCTCACCCCTCTGATTTAGGAGAGTCAATCAGTATCAACAGAGGGAAGAGAAAGCATGGTAGGGTGATGGCTCCAATGCATTTGCCTTGGGACTTCTGGGAATCTGAAAAGGAACAACGAGTGTCCTAGGAAGGGCCCAGATGGTGCATCGTGACACCGTGAGACATTAAGAACGGAGCCCATCAGGTCCCTGGATTCCAGGTAAGGGGCGATGATTGAGGAGGCAATGACAGCCTGTAGAGGTACCTCCTCTGACAGCCACTGAGAACAGTTAACCGAGGGAGTCGAAAGACGCCATCACTAGGACACCTTTTAAATTTAAGTGAAAAAGCAACGAACGGCAAGGCTGGGTCCGGACAAATCTGTGGCTCAGGTGAAGTTTGCTCTCATTGTCTTCCATCCCTTTTCCACATTCTACTTGAACTCCATCCATCAAATAGGCATCCCACAACTCACCATAGATGATGGCTTGAAGCCACCAACATAGATGGCATGTCTCATATAATTAATTTCCTCTGCACATTTCCTAACCGCTTCCATACAGCCAAACTTACCTTAGTCCCCCTTTGACTCAGACCCCTTAGGAGGCCTTAAATCAAGGACTAGGTACCTGGCATACAATGTCCTATTACAGTTTTAGTAACTGGTAGCCCGTTACTTCCTTCACAAATTAACCTCACCTGACTTGCACTCCTTAATGCTTTCACCTTTAGAAGCATAAATATATTACCTTCCACAGTTCTTTACTACACATCACAGATAATGTGGGTCACGGATTTATGGATGATGTGTAGGTCAGTGTTTCTTAAAGTGTGGTCTGCGTACCACCTGTGTCAGAGCTGGTGGAGGGGAGATTAATTGTTGAAAATGCAGATCCCCAGGCCTCACCGGTCTGCCAAGGAATTAGAGTCTCGGGGGGCATATTTACTGTGCTCCCCAGTTGATTCTTCTGCATCCTCTACCTGTAAACATCATGTGACGTGCACACACAGAACCGTGCTGTGCAGGCGCTGGGGAACGGAGTAGATATGAGACTCTCAAATACAAGTGACATCCACTATTAACTTATAAAACAGTTTCATTTCCAAATATTAATAGTACTAAAAAGTTGGCCTGCCATGCGCGTGGGCAGGGAGTACATGGGAAATCTCTGTACCTTCTGCTCAATTTTGCTGTGAGCCTAGAACTGCTCTAAAAAAAAAAAAAAAAAAAAAGCTGATCTGCCTCAGATGGAGCAGATGAATGTGTGTTCCTCTGACTCACCTTCTCTTCCTGTATGGATCCCTCTTCCTTTAGCCTCTCTACTCATCCCAGCCTAACCCCCTCTGAAAAGCAGAGCCCTGCTCCAGGCTCTCGTAGCCCAGTGTACACACCGATTGTGACACTGTTAGGGCATTTAAACCCTACACTGTTGCAAGCCAGTCTCTTGTTTGGTCCTGGTGAATCTCAAAACGACCTGGCTTGTTCACTGCTCTATTCCTTCCCCCCGGCATGGTGTATGGAACTCTACTGTTATGCAGTCAAGTTTGTTGGATGACTGAATGAGTGAATGAATGAATGAATGAATGAGATTAAGGGCAGATGAAGTGTGTTGGGAGGATAGACAGACAAAATAGCTAAACTGCTCCTTTTACACATACACAGATATCCCTTCGAATGGCCGTTTCTCCTTTCTCTGAGACACAGGAATTAAGGTCCTCAATCTATTCAATCTGTTACTATGGTCGACACTCAGAATTGATCAATTAATCACTTCCAGTCCTACTAGACAAAAGAAACAATGGATACTGCCATCTGAAGTATTGTACCAATGGCATCTACGAGGAAAACAGAAGCCACACTAAGTATTTCAAACAGAAGGGATTTAATGCAGGGACTTGACATAGATTTGGTGAGGCGGGAGAGGACGACCGAGATAACCCAGATGTTAGTCAACGCAGGAAGCAGCTACTAACCTTAGGGCCGGGGAAACAAAAGGGAAGAGATGGTGTTACCAGAACCTAGAAGCTTTGCCGGGGGACCCCCCACGGCTGGTGCCTGGCCCTCTCTGGGGGCTGCTGCGAGGCTGCTGCTTGGACTTCGGAGGGGGGCGCTGCTTGGCCGCTGGCGGTCGGACCTCTGGGCGGGGGCGCGGCTGACGCTCGGACCTCGGAGGGGACCGTGGCTCGGACCTCGGAGGGGACCGTGGCTCGGACCTCGGAGGGGACCGTGGCTTGGCTGGTGCTCTGACCACCGCGGGGGGCGCAGCTGGCTGGCGCTTGGGTCTCTGAGGGGACGGTGCACGGCGTCTGGTGCTGAGAGGGCCAAAAGAAGCTGGAGGCTGGAGCCGTGGCGCTCCTCTGCCGCTCAAGGGACGCTGACAGGAGCTGGAAACAGGGAGGCAGGCCCTGCTCCCCCTCCCACCTTCCGATCTCCGCCTGGCGCCTTCCGATGGCGGAACCTAACGGGGAGCCGGGGAGCCGACTGTCCCGGGCTGGGGGAAGAGCAGCTTGCAGAGGCCAGGCCCCAGCATCGCCGAGGAGAGTAGGAGGGGGCGGGGCTCGGAGCTGAAAGACGTCGGGCCACCTGGCCCCGGTGCTCAGTGGGCGGTGCCGAGCACTTACCTGGTCTTCTGGCAGGCACAGCAGATCCAGTCCTCCTCTTTTTTCTGGTAGAAGCAGCCACTCTTACAGATGCTGTATTTCCGGTCCACGATCTCACGCTTGGAGTTGAGGAAGGTGAACGGCGGGCAGCAATGTATGCTGAAGTGCTCGGAAAACTTCTGGTTCTTGGAGAGTCGGGGGCCCTCCTTACTCGTTTTCTGACTCATCTCGCTGGAAGGCATCCGTGCAGGGAGAGGTGGGGAGACAGAAAATGGCATGTCAGGCGAGGGAGCTTTCTCCTCGAGGAACCCACTGCCCCCGCGACTCGGATTGTCCACATCAGTATTCGGGGTTGTCCTACATAACAGACGCCTGGAGTATCAATTTCCTGCTCAGCTATATGGAAAAGAATTAAGGGTTTATCGATTTTCCTGTGCTTCTCGATGTTTTCTGGAAATGGACTCTTTTCCCTTTTATGTTTAGTGATCCATTTAGGATAGAAAAAATATTACAAAAGCAAACATCATTAAAGCGCCTAGTATGTGATGTTTGCTTTATACACTTCACCTCATTTTTATGACATGGCACTATCGCCAACAAACTAAAGGTGAGAGAGGCTGGGGAACGTGACCAAGTCCATAGAGGCAGTACGAAGCAGACAGGGGAACCGAATCCATGCCTGTGTGACTCCAATGCCCCAGCTCTACCTGTGCCCCCTGCATTCAGCCCTCCTCTCCCAGAAGCAGGAGGCCATGTACTGGGCCCTGACTGGACTTTGGGGGTCTGGAGATGGGCCCAGGGATGGGATAAGACTTCATTGCTGCATAGGTCTATGTCCTAGGGTGAAAAAGACTGAAAGTCAGAGAAACAGCTCCCCGAAGGAGGAAAGGGAGAGAATGGAGTTTAAAGATGTCACACAGTATGGCGGCCAGGAGCTCCCTGTCAGAGCAAGAAGGTTCACAGTGGGAGGACTAGGATGTTCACTTGGAGAGGGCCCTGAAGCATGTGTGACCCATGGGTGCTTCCTCTGTCCCTCCCCCACCAGTCCTTAGTAGTTTTAAAATCTGCATTCACTATTGAATACTAGAAAACTTGGATGAATGAAAATAATAAAAATTCCTAAATTCTTATCCCATAGTTAATCACTTGTGAAATACTTGAACATTTCTTGAGAATATTTACATGTAAATATATACTTAATAAGAAGAGGACCATACCATATATACTATTCAAATTTTTATATTTAGAAAATCATTCATTTTTTAAAAGTTTTAAAGATATATACAGAACATTATAGCATTCTCTTATAGTTTTTAAAATCTGTATAAATGTATAGTTACAGCTCTCTTTATAATTTACATATTTACATCTTCTCTCATTTTTCTTGATTAATCTTGCCAGAAGTTATCTACTTTATTGTTCTTCTCAAAAAAAAAAAAAATCTTGGTTTTTTTGCTTGTCTGTTCTCTTTTCTAACTCATTAATTTCTATATGCATTCATTATTATTTATTTTCTTCAATTTTCTTTAAGTTTATGTTCTTGTTCATTTTCTCTATTCTTGAGTCAAACACTTCTCGCATATGCATTTATGATTGTGACTTTTCCATTAAGTACAACTCTAGCTGCGTATCACAAATATTAACATAATTCATTTTCACTTCATTTTACATGTGGATGAGTTCCTCTTTGATTCGTCAATTATTTTTTTCAAATCCGTCGTAAAATTTCAAGGTGCATGGAGTTATTTTTTTACATGGACTTGTAATTCTGTTTAGAAAGTGGCCTGTGTGATCATGGCTCTCATATTTGTTGAGATTCGCTTTGTGGACTGCTGCATAGTCAACATTTTTGCATGTTCCATTTTTGCATGTTCCGCATGTGCTTGAAAACGTGTATTTTTAGAAACAATTCGGAGTTACTTAGTGAAGAAAAACATGCACAGACTGCTGTCTCGCGGTCTCCTCTCGGGTACAGCAGCCGCCTCGGATCGTGGCTCAGCCTTGCAGGTGAAGCCTCGCAGCTGAGTGCGAAGCCTGCAGGAGGAGCCTGAATCCTTGATGGCCGCGGAGCCGCTGCTCGAAGCCCTCTGACTCTTGGACACTGAACACCTTTTACCCGAGATTCAGTCCAACTTCCACCTTGTTTAAACCACTATTATTTTCAGTTGCAGGTGCTCAAATACAATTTCAAATTAATAGACTCAGTTTCCTCATCGAAAATAGTGTTTCTTAATCGTTTGGGGGTGCCATAACAAAATGCCACAAATCAGGCAGCATATAAACAACAGAAATTTGTTTTTCACAATCCTAGAGGCTGGAAAGTCCAAGATCAAGGCACAAGCAGATTCAGTTCCTGGTTCATAGGCCAGTAGAATGAGCGAGGGCGCTCTCTGGGATCTCTTTTTATGGGGGCACTAATTACATCCATGAGATCTCTGTCCTTCTGACCTAATCGCCTCCCAAAAGTCTCACCTCCTAATACCATCATTATATTGGATTAAATTTCAACTGATGAATTTTGGAAACAAACATTTAGTTCATAACAGAGGGTAACTACAAATAATAATAGCAATACTTAACTCAGAGGGCCTTTGATAGTATTAAATAAAATGAAATAAGCAAAGAGTCTAGCACTGTGCCTAAAATAACTTGCTTAATACATTCCATCTCTCTTTCACTAAGAATTCATTCACATGACCTAATTCCACTGAATCTTTCAGACATACTCTTTATGTATCACATCTAGCCCTGATGACATTTAATTCAAGGATTGGTTACCTCTTCAGTGGCTCAAAAAAAAATCATTATAAACACTACATGGTATTTTCACAAAAGATACCACCTAATTACAGAGCAAAGATACTTATGAACTGTCTGGCAGGATGAAGAAAAAAAATAACTGAATTTGAAACTATACAATATAATCTTAAACCTTGTCCCATAGGGCTCCTTCCCCCTGCTACCTTCTCCTCCAACAATCACACAGTAAACGCCTCCACCACCTTGGGGCTCATCCCAAAGCCAAGTCACTTCTTTGGGAGACTTTCCAGAGCCTTCCCTTCCCCCGAGGAGAATTGGTTACTCCTCCTCACTTGTACTGACTTTGTTTGCTGTACCTAATTCTATGAGAGCATCTGGAATCTTAGGTGTTATCCTTACTGTTTCATTGTTTCCTTAAATTTTTTGTCCCCAGATCCTTGTACAATGCCTGATTAAGAACAGGTGTTCAATAGATGCTTGGCTAAAATGAAAGAATGAACAAAGAGTGTCTCTTACAACAGCTGCAGAGGCCCTCAGCCTGTCCCTGCCTGTCCTCGGATGCTCTCTAGCATTCCCATGTCCTTGAGGGACCTCTGCTTTGGTTCAGACAATAGTTTCTGTTCAATGACAGAGGCAACACAGGAAAGGACCTTTCTAACTGATCTTGAAAGTTAAAAATTTTTTTGAAAGACTTTGCAAACCCACTACATCTTTTCCTAATTCATGCAAACTAGCAAGTTTTAATCAACACACGCACATTTAATTATGCATTCTAGAGATGGCACTGGCGTCTTTACATAACCACCGGTGTCATGGGTACCTTTAAACAGAGCTTCATTCATCCCTAAGGAGACTGCAGAATCCTGGACATAAAGTGGGTTTTCTTCCTTCCGCCTGTCCTTCTTTCCTTTCTACCACCTTTTCTTAAAATAAAGTTAGGGTGTGGTCTAATTATTTAATGGAAGTGGCATGTGGCCCTTAGTCTTGGGCACTCCTCTGGGAAAGAAATACAATGCAAATAGTAAGATGACATACTGCAGCCCGTGTCTCCCTTTGCATCTACACGGGACCGCAGGCAGTCACACCTGGAAACGGGTACAGGCTCTGCAGAGCAAAGGGTGGACGCAGGTCCGTGTTGGGAAAAAGAACTGTTCTTCAGTTCTTGTGAATCAGGTCTTTCAGAACCGTGAACAAGAGCCTATCTTTGTCTTGTGTACAGAACTCAACCTGGGAAGGACAGGAGGGAAAACTTGACCCTGAGTATCCAGGACCTGAACCATATGTGAGAACAATATTCTGGCTTCAGCCATCAAAACTCCAAAGAAAGGCCCCATGATCAGTCCCAAGACCTCTTAATACATTGTATGGTTTAAGGAATGGGATGTCTGATATATACTTGGGGGAAAAATCAAGGTAACAAACAAAGCGAGAAATTTCAGATTTATTCAAACTCATTTCAGTTGTACTAAAAAAAACTCAACTTTTGTATTTCTTCATAATTGTGTGATTGGTGCAATATTACAGGCCGATCCCATGCTGAGTATTGGCTGGGGGGAAAAAGGGAAAAGGAGAGAGAAATCGAACCTCTAAGTTTATACTGCCTTGATCACTTCTGGCATAAACTCTCTTCCTAATTAGGAGTCAGTTAACGTTCCATTCCCTAACAGGACTATTCTTTATCTCCTTTGATTGCTTCTCAAGGCAGACAGGAGTGTGGGGAAGCTGAGAGTCCTCGTGGCAGTGAGGGAAGGGGCGGCTGGTCTGGGCGATGACCTCCCACACATGCCGTGCTCTAAGTATGGGGAATCAAGAACCCTACCTTGGGACCACTGGCCCAGGCAGCTCCTCGTGTACTCACTCTTGGGCCACATTAGATGTGACTGAGGGTGGGCCTCCCCCAGGGGCTTGCAGCCTGTCCCCACTACTGCTGTGGAAGTGTGTCAGTGGGACCCACCACTCCTCACATGCACGCACACAATTTCAAAACTATCTGGATGTTTCCACCACACCTAGCACATCTCCGCCATGGTTTTGAGTTTTCATCTGGAGAACTTGGGTTTCTCTCCTATTCCGGCTTGAATGTGCCCTATAGGGTGGAGAATTCCCCCCCTCCACACACACACACACACACAAATTCACCACGCGGAGAAGGCTTGAGCAAAGGAAGACGTGTTCATCTTAGGCCATTTTTTTTTTCCTTTTCCCAACTCCTTCTTATCCATGGCTATAATTTCTCATTAAAACCTACACTGCCACCCTCCCTGCCTTCAAATGATTAGTAATAATTATAAAGAGGTGGAAGTAACTGGAAATTGCAATTTTCATACATTGGTTTTGAGAACAAGATGAATTGTCTAGCCTTTAAAACAGTGTATTATTTCAAAGCATGAAGAATTAACTTCAAGTGCTTAAAATATTTATGAATTTTGAATGAATTTCTGTCAGACTTTGCCTCCATTTCACAATTTAATATTTATTTTCTGAAAACCAAAGCCCTTGAGAGCAATATAGTTTAACCTTTCAATCTATGAGAAGACATGGAAATAAAATACAGTTTCAGTAATAATGTAAGAATATGGGTGAAAATAGTAAATGGAATTTTACTTACTGGTAGGGATGGAGGGGCAGGGGCAGGGAGAGTGGTAGAAAAATCTCAAACTTAATTTTTGCATATTCCCCAGAATCAGGGGATGGTTTTTCAAAAAACTGCCAGAACAGAGAAAGTGAACCATTCATAATTCTACATATTTCTTAAAACCAGACTAGCTTATTAAAGGAGAGAAGATAAGCAAGGAAATCCTTACATTTTTGTAAGAATACAGTGTAAGCAGTAAAGCTTTTATTTTTATTTAATTAATATCCTTATAATTGATGAATCATGGAAATATTAAGTAGCCATTTGAAGACCAACTGAACATGAGGCAGCCATTTTAAAAGGTGCTTTTGATGAAGTTGTACTCACATAAGAAAGTAAAGGCAGCAGGAAGCTAGGTTAGCTATGGTATGGCATCAATTCCAGGTAGCCAGCCACCCCAGCTGAAACCAGCTAAGTGGCAGAGGCAGACCACATCGAGAGGGCTCACGACTCTCGTAAGTCCCCCCAGACACCTCCAGAGGTAGCACCCTCAGCAGGGGTCTGGGAAAGAAGCCAGGGTGGCCACAGCAAGAGAGAGCCACACCCTGCCTTGACTACATGAGATACTGGTCCTCTGGAGACTTGAAGCCATCTTAGGGCTACATTTCAGGCTGGCAAGAGCCCTCAGCGCTGTCAGTGGGAGCTATTGAGACAGTTAGGGACCACAATGGACCCCACTGACAGAGGAGGCCAGGTAACATCAGGCTACCTGTGTGAAAATTATACACTGGAAAATACTGAAGGTAATTATGGTCAAATACAATAGTAACATTTAGCCATTAATTCAAATGCTTATTGAGTGTGTACTACATGCCAGCAGTGAACAAGACAAAGACGGTGCCTGTACTCACCACGGAGCTTAGGGTACAGTGAAGGGGACTTTAACAGATCATCTTGAGAACAATGCAGTCAATGTCTAATTGAAATGTGATTAGGCATCTGGGCATCAAGAGAGACTATAACAGTGAGATAGACTTAGGTTGAGGGCCTAGGGAAGGAATCCTGAAGAAGAAAATTTTAATTTGCGATCTAAAGGGTATGTGGGAGCCATTCATGTGTAGGGAAGGAGAGAGTCCCAGACAGAAGGCCTTGGGAAGCCCAACAATGAACAAGACATGTAGATGGATTAATGGAGGCAGGAAAGAAGGATAAAAGTGATTTCTCCAAAGGAAATTAGGTTAGATGATGAATCATTTTACTAAGATGGAAACAGGTTTAAGGACGGGGGAAGGGAAGAGTCCAGAGTTCAGTCTCAGGCATGTTTAGTGTGAGAAACTTATGAGCCTCCAAGTTGCTGTGAAAGGAAGTGATTGGCCACACGGATCAGAAAATAGAGGTAGAGACAGATATGGAGGTGGGTGAGGGCATGGGGGGAGAGAGTGAGAGAGAGGGAGGGAGGAAAAGGGAAATGACTACAAGATAATGTCAATTCAAGTCCATTCTGATTGGTCCACAAAGAGGGGCGAGGTAAGCTGAGGGAAACAGCCAATCAGAGCACAGGAGAAGGCGCAGGGGAAGGGGTAGGAACATTCGGCAAACAGTGACTGGGCTGGAGCTGGGCTCAAGGAACCAGCCCTGGCTGCGAGGTGTGGGCTGTCAGAAGGATGCCTAGTGCTTCCGGCAAGTGAGGAATGCATGCAGGTGCTTTGTCGAGGAGCCGTTTCTGGAATAAAAACGGAGGGTTCCAAGGTTCCACTGCGGGCCTGGGCTTCTGCCACCTACCACATCCTTCTAAAGGCTGCTCAGTCCGAAGTCCTCCGCTATGAAAAACATTATCACTGCAGAGTAAATTCATTCCACGTTCACCGCTTCCCCTAGAGACCTCGCTAATTCCCTCTCAGGCTAGGAGCTCATCCTTTCCTCTGAGTGTAGATTTACACAGTAAATGACAATGGCTGCCCTCTCGATCGGTCCACAGCAGCAAAAATACAGTAAGAAGTAGACTTTGGTGGTAACTACTACATGCCGTCTCTAAGGATATCTGTATTTGTCCTGATTTATCCATTTGTGTCTTTGGCAACCAAAATGTTTACAAATTAGTACCACAGACGCTGAACAGTAGATTTCTGTCAGGAAACCAGTTCCAGGTAAGAAAAATGTCATACAGATATTAATTTTGAATCAGAGGACTTTTACCCAGGAGAGCAGCATCTTGCCAAAATCTTATACTGATTTGACCTGCGGAGGCTGTGAAAATATAACAGCATAAACAAACAGGTCCTGATTGTATTGGAGTTGACCACCCACTCAGGAAACAAAGCAAAGCCCTCATTGCTATGACTTGTTCTGACAACAAGGACAAATTAAAGTGGACCAAGGACCATGCCTCCCACAGACACCTGTCTCACAGACTTGGGCAAAAGTCCTTTTTGATTAAACTGACTACCTGATTCTGGCTATTCTAAGAAAAGGGAACACATGTGACCCAAGGTTGGCGTCTCCAGCACATAGACAGTATATTTTGCAAAAGTTTTAGGAGTAAAAACCTCGCTTATCATAGTGAAGCCAGATAAACATGTAAGAAGTAATGTAATTTTCCGAACATGATTTTAATAACATGACATTCTTTTGTTAAGATCTAAAATTATACAAAACATTGTTTTAGCTATGGACGTGAATTTACACTAGAATTGCATGTGGATAAATAATTCCATAATTTTCTGCAGACGGGCAAAAGGGCCCAGGAAAAGGAACCAAAGGCATGAGTTCGTCCCCTTGTTAATCCATTCCCCCACTCGAAAACGTTAGAGGCTTTCTCCAGTTACAGAGCAAAGCCCGCTTCTTGTTAATATGGCATATGAGACTCCTCCAGCCTACCTTTCCCCTTCATCTCCCACCACCACCCTGCACTGCGATAGGTCAGAAACATCACCCTGTGATCAAAAGATGCACATTTACACATGCTGTTCACTTCTCCTCATCACGTTGGTGTGGTGAACTTCTACTCATCCCAATGAACTCAGCTAAGATCTCAACCTGAGCTATCTCTACGTAATTTCTACAGACTTCTATCGGTGGACATGTCATACTATGCCATAACAGTGTGGCTGGATGTCTACGACTCCAGCATGAACTCTGAAGGAAGGGTGTCTGTCTGCATCCCCAGGGTCCCGCTGTGCTCTCCACTCAGTGAATGACTGTCAACCGTGATTGAATTGAAAGTGTCTAAACCCTCCAGGTGCTTCTCTTCCCTGGGGTGTTATGTCAGACTCAGGCTGCTTTTATCCAATTCCCAGCAGGGCTATTTTAAGAATTAAGGTTCCAACATAAAGTGGTCTCTCAGTAGAAAATATGTTTTCAAGGTGTGCTTAGTTTGATAATCATTTGCCTTCCTTCATCTGTTTGTGATGTAAGAAATAAGAATTGTGTTTCCCTTCTATGAAAACGGTGGGATTTTGAATGTACTCATAGGTGGGTAAAACTCGTTAATTCTTCCTGGATAAAGGAGAAGGTAAACTATTTTCCAGATCAGAACTTCATTTTCTTATAGAGAAATCTGAATGTTCATTTGGCCTGCAGTCATGGCAGGAGGCTAATGGGGAGAACCCAGGGTGCTTGATGGGCTGCTTTGTTGCTCCTCAGACAGCTAGTGGAGGCCTTAGATTATTCCCCCAGGGCATTAGTCTTGGGCAACAAAGAGACCAGGCCAGAGACCAGCTAATATAAGCACCGGCTTCTTGACCATCCTTTTCCCTAAATTTTGAGTCCAGGGCCATCAGTCACACAATGGCAGTTATATTGGTAGACTGCTTCAGCTGGATGAAAGCCCTCTTACCCTTATTCCATATCGTAATTTATATGCCTCCATCTTTATATTTACCATGTTATATTGAAATGATTCATCTATCAAAAAAACAAGAGGAGGAGTCAAAGGTGACTCCAAGTTATGTAGTTTGAGCAACTAGGTGGGTGTTGGGAGCATCTATTGGAGCCAAAGGTTTGGGGGAGAAGGCAAAATCATGAGTTGAGTTTTAGATGCATTCAAGTTGTGGTGTCTGAGGGGCCTCTAGACGGAGATGTCAAGTGGAGAGTTCAAAGGAGAAGTCTGGGCATGCGATAGAATTTGGAAGTTGTTGGAGTGTAGGCAGCATTCGAAGCCATGAGGATGGATGTGACCCTTGGTGGCAGAATGGAGAATGAGAAGAAGGTATGACTGTCCTCAGGGGCACTCCCACATTTACAGGTTAAATGGAGGAGGAGTGACTGGCAAAGAATAAAGGCAAGAGGCAGAGAGAAAGGAGGAAAACTGGAACCTGTGGTACCGTGGAAGCCAAAGGGAAGGCGTGTTTCGATGGAGGGAGTGGTCAGCTCTGAGGAATGACTCTGAGAGATGGCGTGCGGTAAGCATATGAAGAGTACATTAGTTTAAGCAATGTGGAAATAATTTGTGACTCTAACAAGAGTCATTTCCAGGGAATGGCTGAAACGGAAATTAGATTAGAGGGTTTTGTGGCGGGACTAGGGGCTGAGGGTTTGGAGAGAGAACGTGTAATCAACTCAAGCCAGAAGTTTGAGAAGGAAGGGAGGAGAGTCACGGTAGCTAGAGAAGCACTTGGTTTCCAGAGTTGTTGTTGTTGTTGTTGTTGTTGTTGTTTTGGGGGATGTTATATTTGAGAGTGGTAGAGGGGTGATTGGTTGGTTCATTGCTTCGTTTTTTTTGTTATGACGAGAGCACGCGTAAGTGCTGATGGGGAAGGTCTATGGACAGAAAGAGATGAAAATAAAGTCAGAAAGAGGAAATAATTCATATTCTTGAGGAAAAGTTGAGGAGATGGAAGGCAGAGCACCTGTAGAAGGGTCGGCCTTTGTTGGAAGAGGGAAAATAGTTGGGCATATGAAGTTCCCACCTTTTATTTTGCGAATCGTGTGGGAGATATGGTTATCGGCTGAGAATGAGAGAGTTGGATATTTGAGAATAGAATGAGTTTAAAAAAGAGATTTTGCATAAATTTGGAGACTAAGCTTCCAGGTAGTTTTGACAGCCCAGTCAAGGTCGCTGACCACAATTACGTGGTGGTACCGATCCCTCCCCTTGTGTTTTTCTCCAGTTGTCCTCAGCAGCCTGGGTGTAGACATGAAGAAGACAAATTAGGTACATCCAGGTATGGGATTTGCCAGAGAATTTGCATGAGAGAAGTTGAAATGATGGGTCCTAGAACTGTAATAGGAACAAAACAGAAGGTAGAAAAAGGTGAGGATAAATGGGTAAGCGAATGGATTAATGAATGGATGGGGAGATGGACATGCAAGTCAACTCAAAGTACCTAGTAGACAAACAATTTTAGTGGAGCACGTAACAAAGCAAGTTGAAAGAAAAGAAGCTGTGAATGAGATCTAGATGTTTGCACTATTTGATTCAGAAATGGGGCATTTTCAAGATGTCATAATTCCTCTAATCCATAGAACTGTGTTTTTTTTTCCAAATTTCTACTCCCAAAACCTAGAATACTGTGTAATACCTGGAATAGTTTTTAAAAGTGTTAAATTCTTACTGAAAGTTTGATGACTTAATCTTTTGCTGATTCTGCACTCTACGTTGATATTCTGAATACCAGCAATCATTATACAATAATTTAGATGCAAATCCAAAAGAATATGAGAGATTCAATTGTACCTGTGTTTTCATCCGTACACATCTGGTGATTAGACCTCTCTTGTGAGCTTGTCTTGGTATCATTTGCTGCTTTTTTTCCTAAAAGTAAAGCAGTAAAAGGTATTCTGGTTAATTTATGTTTTGGTTACTTAGGTTGTAGTTAATTCAAGTGTATTATACACAGAGCTTCATTCTCATAGTCCTAGGAAGGGTAATGATGATTGATCTACATACTGTCAGTCAATTAGGGGATAAGGGTAAGATTCAGAGGGATAACAAGATCACATGCAAACTTTTAAAGCCCATCTAATCATTATAAAAGAAAAATACTCTATGTCCAGTTAATTTACCGTCATTAAGTAAAAATATTTAGTCATTTCTCCTAGTAAATCTGAGCTCTACAAACCTGATTTTTGCTTGTAACACTAATAAATAAAATTTCTGAAATGAATGAAATTTCAGAGTCTGGTTCTAAAAATACAAGTCTTCACAATTAAGTAAAGCATGCAAAGAAAAGAGACAGAAGATTGTCTTCTCCCCTACACTTCTGGAAGAGAGAGATATATTTTTTTGCATTATAAACTCAATGGAGGAATCCACCTTGATAAAGCATTAAATTGAGAACTTCTTCAGAATATCGGTCTTGCTTTCCCGTGCAACATGGAGATTTATGTGACTATTCATAACCATTTGTCTTTGAAATGATACAAAATAACCTCCAGAAGAAACCTGCTATTCTGATTAGTTGTCTTAGTTGACAACTGCTATACAGGGGAGAAGAGCTTAAGCAGAGAGAGGAGGAAGCAGAGATAAGAGTTAGAGGTTGCTATGACTTCGGGGACCTGGAAGGGGTGGGGAAGAGTAACAAACAGTCAGGAACAACTGAGAAGATACATACAATTTCTCTGATTGGCCAGTTCCAAAGTTGTGCTATTTCAGAATGAAACCATGGGAAGCTCAAGAAAAAACAGTTGCTAAGAGGCAGATAACTGACCAGAAATATCAGAGCTAGGAATGTGAGAACTTGGTGGAGGTGGAGACCAGGCTTTCAGCTAAGACCCCCAAAAAGAATCTCACCATTGGGTAGGGACCACGCCTAGGAGTAAGGGCAAAGATGAAATAGGTCCACCCTAACAAGGTCTAAAACCAAGCCTCGACAGGATCAAGGTGATCCTCCAGTAATTTAAAAGAACCCAGAACTCCTACAATTTATTATCTCCAATGTTCAGCATACAATAAAAATCAACAGACATATGAAAAAATAGGAAAAGGAGACAGAAACCAACGGGATAAAATAGCCAGCAGGAATGACTCGGAGATGGTTGTAACTGATATGCTAAATGAAGTAGAGAAAAGATGAACAGAATGGGTGACAAGATGAGGCATTTCAAAAAGAACAAGAAAATGTTCTTAAAAGTCAAACAAACAAACAAAAAAATCAGTCATGGTGAGGGGAAGGAGAGGGAACTCAAGATGGAATGCAGGCTGTGGCAAATGAATCGAGCTGGATTACAAATTAATCGCATAACTACTCTGAAGGGATGGGAAAGAAAGGAGGTGGCCTCGGTAACTTTGGAGACAGTGTTTCAAGTGGATACTGTGAGGCTAAAGACAAAAGTAACTACTCAGGAATAGTAGACTTTTGCTAGTACATTTTTTTCTCATAGAAGTATAGATTAGCAACTCTAAAATGTCTTCGTATGTGTACTAGGATTAAACAAATAAATATACTGTAGATAATGAAAATCGGGTTTCTTTCTGTCAGAAAATGAAGTTATAAACAAGGAAAAGAAGAATGCTAGAATGAGCCTCATGGTACTGGGTTGGAGTCAGAGATACAGAGCTTAATATAGAGGTGAGTCTATATGTATTAGTGTACAGAACTATATTCCCTAGCTCTGTCCACATTGAGAGCTTAGAAGAAGCGATACCCCAGTAACGAAGAATATGCCTAGCACCCAGATCTTGGTTCCTATATACCATTGTCCAATAAGAAGAACCATGGCTCCTCAAAAAAAGTGGTTGATTTCAAGCCGAGACAGAGAAAACACAAGTTGGTCTTGGAGCAAACTGTAGTGATGGAAAGTAACAAAGTGTTCGTAAAGGACTAGGGCATGTCAAAAGAGCAAGACCTCCCGGTGGCCAACTCCACTGGAGCAAGAAAATAAGTAACAGTAGTACTGGATTACAAACCAAAGAATAAAATAACTATCATTGGAGTGCAACTGATATAAGTAAATAACAGTAAACTAATGGAGAGGAAGAGACACTCCTCCTTGAAGAATAATTCCAATTAATGAATGAAGACCCAATGACGGAAATAGAAAGTCACCTTTAGAACACCACAAATAATAATTTCTGCAAGCAGCATTCACTCATGGAGGCTAAAATTAGCAGGTGAAAGTTTAAGGAGAAATAGGGCATAGTCTCAAAATATCCTCCCAATAAATATTTATTAATTAAAAAAGAAAAATATAGTCATTTTGTAATGGAGAAATCTAGCAAATACCACCTAACCAAGTGCTCAGCATTTCCATTAATTATAAACTCCCTGTGGCAGGCAAAATGGCCCTCCCAATCAATTTCCAAACCTGAACTGCTGAAACTTGTAAATATGCAATGTTACATGGCAAAGGCAACTCTGCAAATGTAATTAAAGTTATAGACCTTAAAATAGAGAGATTATCCTGGATGATTTTTGGGTTGGACCAGTCTAATCACATGAGCCCTCAAAAGCCAAGACCTTTCTCCGGCTGGAATCAGAGAAATGGGACGGAAAGGATCAGAGACGTTCAGAGCACGAGAAGGGCTCAACCCACCAGCGTGAAGATGGAAGGGGCCAGGGACCTGAGTCTTTCAACCACGAAGAAATGAATGTTGCCAATGCCCTGGATAAGCGCGGGTATAGATTCTCCCCCTACAATCCTGTGTATAAGAGCCTAACCAGCCCAAGACTTGAGTTCAGCCTCGTGAAGCCCTGAGCAGAGTGCCACGCCTACTGGAAGTCCGATTTACAGAATCGTGAGATAATAAATGGATATGCTTTTAAGACAGAGTTTGTGGCCGCGTGTTACACAGCAGTATAAAACTACCGCGCCCACTGCGGTGGATCCCCGAAGACCCACTTCTCTGTTTTTATCATTAATTTCTGGACTCCCATTAGCAATAGGGTCCACATTCCATGAACCTGCCTGAGTCAGATGTGCTGGCTTTTAAATGCTGTCACTCCAGAGTCTAATGCTGCTCTCCTTTCCCTTTATATGTGGACACCGACTGTGTATTAACTACGTTTTATTATCTTCTGTATTCTTGATGCTCTGGCAGCTGGGGCCTTACTGATTCTGGGCTGACTGCCCCTCCCAGGGCTAACGAAATCCTAGAGACAGCAAATGACTCCCCTGTGAGTATGCTTTTCATAAGCAAACCAATCAATCCAGAGCGTAAACTCACCTATCACCTCCTTTGGCACATTCTAACTGATCACCCCAGGGCCAGGTACCAGAAAAATCAGGACAGTCCCTTCGCCCCAGAGCCCATTGAAATTACTTAAACTCGCCCCTCCTAAACCAGCCTCGCATTGCTTACCCTGCCTCCTCACTCATCCCTGCAAAAAGATACAATGAAGCTTCTCGCCCATGCTTTCCTGGGTCCATCTGGCTCCTGACCCACCCTAGTGCTTCCCCATCTGGCCCTGCTTGGGACCACACCTAAATAAAAACAAAATCCTGGTACATTTTAAAACATATTGGTCCCTTCACCACCCAGAGCACAGCTAACATCAAGCTTTTACCTAGAGCATTATGACAGGAGCACCAGAAGCCACAGCGGCCTGCAGAGCCCACACGACGGAAGCTAATCCTGGAGCCCCTGGCTTCCAGCTTGTGGGAAGCAACTCGGCTCCCACCGGCAAGACTCTCATGAACCCCACAAGCCTTCCATGTCCTGACCCCCAATTCTTTTGACTGAGCGAGAAAAGGAAGCCCTCGTTTTCCACCCCAGGATGGCTCATCATAGGAACACATAAATCCTTTAAGTAGAAAACACTTTCTCAAACTCTAGGGTGACTTCGCTAACTCAAATAACATAATCGTAATAGCGAATGTTAACATTTTCCCCAAAGCTGAGTTCCTCAGCATTAAAATGGCACCTTGGTCTGAGCCCCAAAATTCTCATCTAATCCCATATTTAGGAAAGAAAATATTTCTCAATTCCGTTAAAGCCATAATTCATTCACTTGACTGTAAAGATCACATAACAAATTAATCAATTCCCCCTTATTCAGATTTATGATGACTTCAGAGTAATTTTCTCTGAGGGGGAAAAAAAGGCAGGTGCTTTATATTTGCATATTGAAAGAAATCATTTTAAGAATAATAAAACTGCCAACCACCTCCACACAGAAGTTTTCCCACTTACAAAATGAAACTTCTTTTGCCCAGGCACACTGTCACCATACTAAAGGACCAGCAAGTCTGGAGTGGCTATTCAGGGCAGCTCCAGATGGAACTGTATCTGTTTTCAACAGATGGTTTTGCTTAGACAAGAATTACCACATTTATCAAATGAATACTCATAGAATAGTAGACTTGACTCCAACATACACAGGCACCTAGATTAAATACTTCACTATACACCTATCAGGTTGATGTACATATTGCAACCACCATTTATAAATAAAGGGCAGCGCTTGTACATTTTGGGTGAATATTTGGGAATTATCAGTAGAAAGCCCCGGATTTTTTATTTTCTATATCTTCTTTTTTTATTGTTTATTGGGACAACTTTAGTTAATAAAATTATATAGGTTTCAAGTGTATAATTCAATAATACCTCATCTATATATTGATTGCATTGTGTGTTCACCACCCTAAGTCAAATACATTTTTCACATTTTCTTGTAAGATTTTAGGTACTCATTTAAAATCCTAGTTACCATTAGATAGACCAGTCCTTGAATTAAAAGTTCAAATTCGAATATATATGATCTAAAACACAAGCATTCTCTTTCCAAAACTGCATAATCTGGACCTAATCATGAGAAAACATCAATCCAAACTCAAACTGAGGGACATTTAAGAAAATAAGAGGCCAATATTCTTCAAAACTGTCAAGACCATGTCAAGATCTGCAGATTAGATAATAGCGCTTTCTTCATGTTAATTTTCTGGTTTAGATCATGTCTGTAATTTAATCTCAGATGGCTCAGAAAAAAATGTGATTGTGTACACAGAGAAAGAATGATAAAGTAAATGTGGTAAAAAGTCAATGTTTGAGTAATATAGATACATCTGGAATTTTTGTACTATTTCGATTTTTCTGTAAATATAAAACAATTTTTAAAATACACTCACCAAGGCATTCTGCTCTTCTAAACAAACATAAAATAGCATGGCTGAACATCTGACAACAATGTTTTCTGCCCCTATGATTTATTCACAAAACATTAAAAAAACTTTTCTCCCAATATCTTCCTAGAACTCTAGCCAACTTAAAAACTTTATTCCCCTAACACACAATTTTTTCTTTCATTTTTTTTTTTTTTTTTTTTATCAATCACAAAACTAGAAAGAGATTCTGAGGTTCTGTACAAGATAAAGCATGAATGCCTTTCCATCTAAGGTTGCTAGTCTACAGGGAGTAAAATTCTTACAAGATTTGGGCTTCATTGTGCCTTTAGTATCCCTACACATAAACCCAGCTGCATGAGGGAAGGCATTGTTCCTGGATGAGAAGAAAAGTCATGATAAATAATAGAAGAAGAAGTCAATAGCCCCCACTGATCCAGCTCCAGGAACATAGGGCTTTTCACCTGAGAGCATTGGAGTTAGGGTTCAGAGCCTCTCCCCAGGCTCAGATATTCTCAGACATTAGCCAGAACACTGGAGGAGGGCTCTCTGCCCACATCAGCATGACCTTGCTGTCCTCCGTTCTTGTTTTCTCCATCCTTTTATTTCCACCCAATCGTGGCTGCTGTTACAGCAAGTTTCCCCTGGGATATGATGAAATGACCCATACAAAAATGTGCACTTGACATCTGAAGATGAAGTACGGTGTGAAGTAAGATCAAAACCAGTGGAATCCCCTTACCTCGAAGTAGCAGCTGTTGTGTGAAACAGGTTCCACGTCTGCACCAGGTCCCTGGGGCTGTCGAGGCCACTCAATGCATGCGGAATATATAGGGAGAGATTATATATCCGGGGTTTTCATTACACAAGGTGTTTTTGATGGGTCCTCAGCCAAGATCTACTTAAAAACAAAAGCTACACAAAGACTACAAAAAGGCCACACAAAGTTTGAACAAAAGGCCAAAGAAAGACCAAACAAAAGCCAAAGAAAGTTTAAACAAAGAGTGAAACAAAGACAAGACAAAGGCCAAACAAAGACAAAAACAAAGACAAAACAAAGGGCAAAAGAAAATCTAAACAAAAGCTAAGCTACAACCAACCGTCTCTCTCTCTCTCTCTCTCTGTCTCTCTCTCACACACACACACACATACACACACGCACATACACACACACACACACTCACAAGCCATGTCTATACTACACCCCCACACACTCATATGGTCCAGTCTTCCACCTCCCACCTCCCACATAATTGATGCCTCGTGCCAAACCCCTCACCGAGGCTCTCTCCACGGCCACTCTTTACTGCACCAAACCACGTGCCAAGTCCACCCACACCACATCACACACCAGCTCACGCTACCAAACCGCACGCCCTCCTGCCAGCGTCACACCCACCACAGCGACCACCCACACTAGACCTCGCCGCACGTGCCACAAACCACACCTGCGAGCCGCGTATGGAGTCGGAATCACACTGACGAATGCTGCTTTTAGGATCCTGTTTTCATAGTCTATGCGGAGTAAATACCCATCTACTCCCACCCCCCAACACACCCCACAAACACACGCACACATACATACGCACAGCAAGACTGACATCACACGTGCGTGCCCTCACACGATTCAACAAGAGTTCCTCAGCCTGGTTGCAACTGAGAGTGGACCTGGAAGATTCTATGACAATTATCACTTGCATTCAAATTTATGAAAACTTTTTAAAAAATCTCTTGTGGTAGATGACTTCTGTGAATGATGAAACTCTCATTTAGTTAACATGATAATATTGGCTTCAGTCTCAGACATTGGCATTTTCTTATCATTTTCCTAAAATTTAGGGGTCGCACCATTGAGTCCCATAACTCTATGCTTTTTAAATTTGACAGGTCCTATAACTCGTGCTTCTCCTAAATTTCATTTTGTCTATATAGAACTACACACTAATGATTTAAAAATTGAAAGGATATTTCTGAAACTAATTCAATCGACGGCAGCCTTGCTTCTTAAATTCCCATAGCTCACTGCACGATAGTGAGATATAAATGCCAACGTTGTCGTTAGATTTCCTTTTAGGCTCTTGTCACAGTAAATGTAAAAATCATCATCATCAACATCATCATCATCATGCTAGGTGACCTTGAAGAGGCAATCCCGTGAGATTGAAAACATCCTGTATAAATCTCGTCGTACACCAACTTTGTGGCTAATTAAACAGTCTGGATCCGAGTAACCAGTTATACATGTCTGCTGGCCGACTCAGTCCTACGGCGAGGCCAGCACTTTGCTTGGGCTGCAGCGGATGTGCCGGAGCCGTAGGGAGCAGAGCAAGGCGGTTCGGTGCATGGGCTCTGGAGGTCTCAGGGACAGTCGCCAAGTCAGTTAAGAGGTCACGCCTGGCGCTTAGTGCTACCTCAGTGTCGGCTATTGTGGTTCTGGCCCTAAAGAAGCTTGCAAAATAGGGGTGGGCAGAAATGGTAAGGATGCACTTCCTGGCTAGAAAACAGCTGGCGATGGATTCAGGCTATTTAAAAAGTGCAAGATAGAGCGGGTAGGTTATAAAGATTCCTCTTTGTTAAAGGACTCTGCTTTGCAAACCTTTAACAAAAAAAAGGTCCTTAATGGCACATTTTTGTGAAGTTCTGCCTTAGATCTTCTCCTCCGGGATATGCAGAGTGATAGATGTAACTTATGCAACCAAAGTATGGCGGTCCCACGGAACAGTCACTACGCCATCTCTTTTTATTCCTAGTTAAATGTTGGCATTCGCCCTTCCTGCAGTGATGTTCCCAGCCTCGGAAAGTCAGCTTAGGAGGCCGCATTTGAGTCAGTCACTCCTTTGGCAGCTTTGCGTTCTGCAGAGGGCAAGTAGACTCATGGCCGAAATTAAGTCACTTGCTAACCTTACAGATAATTTCTCCAGAAACTTTGGCTGCAGCTGCCCATCCCCACATGTTATTGGCTGAATTGTGTCCCCTGCAAGCTCATATGTTGCACACCTAACCCCCAATACCTCAGAATGTGACCCTACTTGGACATGGGGTCTTCAGAGAGATAATTAAGTTAAAATGAGGTCATAAGGGTGGGACGGTGATGTTCTTATAAAAAGGGGGAGATTTGGACACAGAGACATGATAAAAGGGAAATAATGTGAAGACACAGGAAGAAGATAGTCATTGACAAACAAGTCAAGGAGAATGATCTGGAACAGGCCCCTCTCTCCAGCCCTCTGAAGGAACCAACCCTCCTGACATCTTGATCTCAGACTTCTAGCCCGGAGAACTCGGAGACAATGAATTTCTGTTGTTTAAGCCACCCAGTCTTGCTATGTGGTACTGTGTGGTACTATGACAGCCCTAGCAAATGAGAACACCGCAGTTTCGATGGGTACTATTTTAATTAGTTTTCATTAGTATTTATCAAAATAACACTTGGGCAAAGTAATGGTAGTATGAAATGGCTCCTGTTGAAAGGCAATAATAGGCCCTTTTCCCACCTCATCCCGCTCCATAATCTCACTCGACAGAGGCAAGCACGCTTAACTTTTTTTTAGCTGTATTTTCTATGTTTCCATGCTGTTAAGCAATGTGCACAGCCATTTATATCCATGCTTAGCGTAGGCTTTTGGCTCCCTAGTGAGGGTTTCGTTTTCTAACACTCTACTCCTCCCTTTTCGCTTACCCACTGAATGTGGTCGTATCAACCAGTACTTCTAAGTATGTGTATACATTATTCCTATGCAACCGTGTGATCAATGATGCTCGCTTCCTTTCTTTTTATAATTTTATGTTTCCTGAAGTTACTAATCGTCTCGCTTTTGCTTTCATTTTTTTTATTTTAATTTGCTTAGCTTTTTATTTACTTATCCCTTGTTTTTTTTCCCCCAAGTATTCCAACAGATCTGTCCAATAACTGTCAATTTGTCAAGCATCCCAATCTATCAAACAATCGTTTACTTCTCTTGTCTTCCGTAATCCTCTCTCCTCTTGTTCTGTTTCAGACCGGTTGCTCTCTGAGCCTGGTGCAGGACTGGGCCTCGTCCTCCTTGCCGTAATGGATCACCTCTGTCCCGGATCCCATGTCATTCTCATCTTTGGTTTGCTCTCTTATTTTCTGAAGCACACCCTCTGTACCGTCCTTAGAAAGAGCATATATGGAGTGATTTTTTTTTTTTTTTTTGAGTGCTCACCTACCTGAAAGCAGCTCTATTCTACCCTCACTCTTGACTGCCTGTCTGGCTGGGTATAGAATTCCAGGTTAAAAATGATTTTCCCTCAGCATTGTGGATGCATTGTTTTTCTGTATTTTTCCTTCTGTGCTGCCATTGAGAAGTTGTGGACCTTTCAGAATCCCATTCTTTTAAGATTTTTAAAAAATATCCAGGAATGTTGGAGATCTTATTTTAACCCCAATTGTCCTGAAACTTCCCTGTGCTTAGCTTCATCCTGAATCTTTTTTCATCCCTACCTGATGGACCATTTTTATCTAGAAATTTATAACATTCTTTTCTGTAATTTTTCTTTTTACTGTTTTTATTCATTTATTTTCTTTTGTTTTCTTCTTTCTGAAATTTCTATTAGTTGGCTATTGAAAACTGATAAAAAAAAAATGACAACAGAAAACTAAATCGATCCTCTAAGTTGTTCTCCTTTCTTCTCTTTGTTTCCAATTCTTTGCCTTTTGTTTTACCTTTCATATATTTTTCTTATTTTATTCATCGTATAACTATTGACCTCTATATTTTATTTTGGTAATCATATTTTTAAATTCTAAGACCTCGTTCTTGTTTGTTGACTTTTCCTTATTCAAAATACATAGTATTTTCTCTAAACTCTAGGAAAGTAGTAATTACACCGCACTGGGGAATGTTTGTTTTTCGTTGTATTTGTTTTTTGTATTTCGTTGGCTTGTTTGCTCCAGGTCCCTTCATCCTGGTTTCGTTTTCACCTCTCCTCTTCTTGTGGGAAGTTTTCCCCTTTGTTTGGTGATCTTTCACTGTCCTCTGCTGTTTAACAGTTAGGCACACAAGAGGTGACGGGAAGCTCCAAGTACAAGCACAAGGCTTCCTGATGAATGATGCGATAGGCAGCCATGCTGGCTTCACTGAGGCAGACCTAAATAGCCGGAAGATTTGTCTCCCAGGATTGTTCCGTTTCTTCAGGAAAAAAACCAAAAAAACAAAAAACAATCTATTTTCTAGCCTAGCAGGGGTGGGTAGGTAGAGCAGGGGAGTTTGAAAATCTTGCTACTGATATTCTGTGATCAGAGTAGGCAAGGGACCCACATGTGGACATGTCCTTTTTCTAAGCCCTGTCCATCGCCTCCACAGAGTCTGGGTCTGGAAATTTCTTCATAAGGAACTTCCAGTGACCAGAGCTGGCTGGTGTCGTGAACCTGGAAATCTCCTCGGAATGTGCGGCTTCCCCCTGCCTCCGCCCCGCTCTCCACTCTGCCCGGCACTCCGAGTGTGGAAGACTCGTGGCATTTCAACACACATTCCTGACGTGCTTCTTCCCTGGCTTCACCTCTGCAGGCTCTTAAACTGGAACTTCCTCCAATTTCAGATGGTAACTCGGTCACCATCTTCCACCCGCTTTCTGTCACCCCATATGATGCTATAATCTCTCGTCTTTTGATGTTTCCTGTTCTTTGGGGAGTAGAAAGCTTTCAAAAGCTTTTAAAAAGTTCTCTACTTCCCCTGTGGAGTAAACTATTTTTTTTTTAATTCTTTATCTTTTAGAAATATTTTACTACTATAGTTTTAGTAAATTTTTTAAAGAAAGAATACATCAAATAACCATGTGTAGTTAACCCACCACTTTTAACTAAAAACAAAGTAATTGTTTTTATTGAAATATAATTCACATGTGTACCATAAAATTCAGTCCCCAACTTTCAACGGTAAACAGAGAAATACAACCCCAGCTGAGCTGCCAGCCACCCAGACAAAGCCGCTGTGTATTCTCGAGCTCCACACCCAACCTCTCTCTCTCTTTTTCTCTCTCTCTCTTTCCCTCTCTCTCTGCTCTGCTTGGGCCCAGTCACAATTGTGTCGTGGCCAATAGTGAACTGTGCAATAATGTACATTATGTTCCTTAATTAAGGGACTGGTTTTAATGCAACTTGCTGTATTAAAACTCGCTCTTTAGGAGACACGCGTCTCCTGTTCAACTTTCTGGGACCAATTCATGGATTTTGTCCCTTGTAATATTACTACTAGAGAAGTAGGGGGTGGACACTGGGTAGTGAAATGCAAGAATTCTAGTAAAAACAGAAACTCAAAATAAGAATGTATCACTGTGTTGTGCTAAAGAAAAACAGAGCCGAAGAGTAATTAAAGTGTCATTAGAAACAGATTTTATTCAGAAGCTATTGCAATAGGAGGAAAGAGCCCCAGTATAATGCTGGGCTCAAGTCTACAGTATAGGCGAGTGGGGATTTACAGCCAAGGAGCAGGTGGAGGGGGTCAGTGGGCAGAAATTTACTAAGAGGAAATGTCAGGGTAAGGAAGGGTTTCTGGCTAAACCAACTTGCCGGGATTCCTACTGAAGTCAGGCCAGGGAGATGAGACCTCACCTGGGGGATGAGGAGTTTGACAGGATTCGACAGTGGGGGAGTCTTGCTAAAATGATTTAGCTAGTTTCTTGTTAAAACTGGGTAATGCAAAAGTGGACGCTGAAGTCCCAAGTTCGAGGCCTAGCTGGAAAAAAGGTTCAGAGGAGCCTGAATAAAATTGGTCGCGGAGAGTTTTTTGTACGATGTCAGCATGTTACAGTCGGGGAGCCCTGATTCCAATTACTCACGTCAGTAATCCAGAGACAAGAAATACGCACAGTGACATCGGACCCAGCATTAAGGGAAACCATCCTTGAAAAAAGAAGAACCATCTTTGCGTTAATTCTATGCTTACCAAGCAGCCAAGCATCTAGCATTTTGTTATGTAGTCGTTTGTTTTAAAAAATGCCTTGAGAGAAATCACAGATACCAGGTAATCTGTTGCCATTTGAGTTGACAGGTATGAATTATCAGGCTCTCTTTAAAAACAACAACAACAACAACAACAACAAAACCTGTAACAGCAACTGGCACACAACAAGATCTACATAATAAAAGCTGCCTTTTCTAATTTACTGCCTCTTCACTAAAAATCTGTTTTCTGTGCCTGTTAATCTGACATCCACAATAAGGTTAATCTGACAGCACACATGTGACTAAACTGGGAACAGCCTGTTATCAACATAATCTTTACTACAGTTTTTACCCAAAGTTCCCACTGACCCTCTTCCCCTGATTTCAACTTTAGTTTCTCAGCTAGTATGACCTGGTTTCAGAAAGGTCTGTATCTTGCTCTACAGTAAGATAGACTCAGCCCTCTCGTGACTCTCCAGGAAGAAACCATCTCACCCTGGGAAGTCTGCTCTCTCTCTCTCTCTCTCTCTCTCTCTCTTTCTCCTTCTCTCTCTCCCTCTTTATCTTTACTCTCATCAGCACCTGCTTCATCATTGACACCACTGGGCAGGTTTGTTGAAGAGGGTAAGAGTACAATACAACTCCTGCAAGATTTCTTTTTAACAAAAAGGATCCCCGCTGATTAAAATTGTCCCCAGAGTTCAGTGCTTGGGAAGGCCAATGGGCAGTGGATTTCACTCAAGGCAAACTTGCCCAGGTCTGCCCTGATTCCCAGAGAAGAAGATAGATAGGCAATTACTTATAAGGGCTTTGTGAGAGGAAAAATATGAAATCGTTCCTCACAGATAGTGTAGAGTAATTATCTCATGAGCCCATAAACTTGACCATGATGTGAAGAGAGGTAAAACCTGGAAACATGACAAACCGCTTGAACTCCCTTAGTAACAGAGTTCTGCATGATATTTGAAGTAAAGAAGAGAGCAATCTTTTTCTACTTTACAGACAGAAATCCCAGATTAAAGTTCTGTCCTTGGACAAACCAATCAATATATTAACCCTTAGCCATCGCAGCTGTTATTTCAATTCATTCCGAGTGAAACGACGGCGGGACCTTAAGTCCTCTGGTTTTGTCCAGCGAGTCCTGCCATTCCGCGGCTCTGTCCTCTCGCCCAGTGCTGTCCATGTCTTCACAGCGATAGCAGCGAATAGAGCGACTATCCAGCTTCAGAGTTGTATTTGAAGTTTCGAAAATGTTTGAAAAGTAAAAAAAGATTTTATCTGCACACGAGCACGTCCGTGGCCACGTCCTCTTAAGCTCCCCTGGGTGTTCTTCACACAGCACTTCCTCTGGTCCGACCAACCACCGTGAGCCGTGACTGCGGGTCTCAGGCGGCGTGTGACCCAGCGCTTCTCTACCTAACTCGTGGCTCCCAAACTCTGCAACAAGGCCTCGTGTGCCACAGTAAGCTCAGCTTTTAAAAGCCTTGGAATATTGAAAATTGCAAGAAAAACACAACAATACTACACCTCTGTGGACCAATACCTTGAGATAGTTTACTATTTCAACTGTAGATTGTACTACATTCTCTTAGATGGTGTCATATCTCTATAAAGCTGGATTTTTTAAAATTTGTTTGATAAGTAAGTATCCCAGGAAAGTCAATACGGAACAGGAAATGCAGATGGCGTTGTCAAAATTTGATTCCAAAATCGGAGAAGTATTGCAGCATCCAGCAGGTGCATACATCCCATTAGAAAGTTATAGTGGTTATTTAAGAATAAAACAAAAGTATTATTGTTCCTTTCATTTATGTGTATTTTTTAATCGCTATAAGTTGTTAGAACAGAAACACTTACTGAGTTATTGGGCCTAACTACTTTGTGAAAGGAGCCGTTGGATATTTCTCTGGGCCTATGGGTGCTGTGAAAAAAATTCAGAAAATCTAAGAGCCCTTGGGATCAAGACGTTCAAGAATTTCTGGTATGAAACGTATAAAAATGACAAAGGTGTCCTACAAGAATGTTAAATATTTACTTTAAGTCGAAAATGACTTGAAACGCCCAAAGCAACTCTGACGAGCCCTGTGTTTCCTTGGGGAACAATAAGGAAAATTAACAACCTACATGAATTCTTCTAAGCCCTTGATCCAGACACATCAGTTTCACCCAGGGACAGGACACAGCGCCTGAAGCATTCCGAGCTCTCTGGGAAGAACGGCACCCCAGAAACCACTAATTGCCTACCCAGTACCTCTTCCGCCTTTCCTTCTTAGTCACAGATCCCTTTAATATCAGAGGGGCAATGCAGTCAACACTTAAAAGAACCTACACGTCCCAGCTTCCTGCCTGCGGTGGTGGCCAATGGTGTGAGGCAGAAGCCTTGGTGGGCCTGAAGGAACAGAAAATACATTTACAGTCTTTATGGAAAGAAATCCACATGTAAGTGGAGTTTACACGCCATTGTTCGAGGGTCAACTGTAAATCTTTCTAAAAGCTAAACCAGCCTCCCGCCAGCGTTACAACCCAGGAATGTCTTGCTGAAGGACCTGGGAGCCATCTCTTTGAAACATAATAATCGAGGAAGGCAGGACCCCCAATTTCCAGTTTCTGTGGGAAGGTAGGAGCCTAACTTCAGGGGAGCTCTCAGTCCGAGTGGCAAAACTACCTTTTATCATAAAGGTATGAGGTTTAGTTATCCATCGGATAAAGCCAATTAGCTAACACAGCGGGTCACCCAATTACTGGGTGAATTTAGGATGAATTATGTGTGAGGAAGCCTGAAAACAAAGCATACTCCTGATATCTACGAAAGTTCTGCAACAATGTCATTGTCTTTCTTCTAAACTGTTGAAGGAGGGGAAAAGTACTCTGAAAAGAATCAAAAGTCCTGTTTCTGTGTAAGGTCGGTTCATTTGAGTGTCTGTCTTAGGAAATGCTGTCAAGCCCTCTTACTCGAGGCCTCGTTATCCTTTATCTTGGGAATGGGTATGTAATGGGTTGTATCTGACTATATATGAAGGGTGTAGTCAAGCCATGTCAGTAGAAACAGCTGGAAGTAATCCCTGGCCGGGAGATGTGGTGTAAAGAGTACGTCTTATTACTGTCTTGGGAATGGGATTTTTCTAGATTTCAGCCTTGGCCGAAATAGTAAGATATTAACCAAAGCAGCTTCCACATTCAACCAGTGGCTGCAGCTGAGGGACGTCTTTGGCAGAGGCGCGCAAACAGCCCCACGGGCCCGGGTAGGCCCAGGTTGTATCTCTTTTCCCGTGTCCCTTCCAGTTCATCATCTGTCCAAGATTTTTACTTTGTCACAAAACGTTATTCCTAGTCACTACATGAAAACAAGTCTGGGTGCCATGGTAGGCCTGCACTGTGCGCACCCAAAGCGCATTGCCGTGATCACCTTCTGGTGTGTGCAAGACTCGCAGGCAGTGACGAGACCCTCACTCAGATGTGCTTAGGTCCGGAAGACGACCACAGTGCCTCGCCTCTCTCTTCTCTACTCTTCTCAGAAGCGGCAGCTTAACTCACACCTCCCTTTTCAGAACAGCACTCAGACACTTGCTAAAATTATAGTGCGCTGGGACGTAGGGAGCGAGGGACAGTCAATTCGCCAATTCCTGCTTGTCTCAGATGGTGATAAAAGCGCTCCACGCTGCTGCCTCTGCTGGTGACTTGAGTACCAGCCAGATGATCAGCGGCAAGAACGACGGCATGTGAAATGCACAAAGCTGTACTGTCATTTGGCGGGTAGGGGAGAAATATAGAGATGTGTGAGTAAAGAAAAGGCAGTTGATAAATTAAACCATGGAGAAGAAAAAGAACAGACTGATGGGCTTTGCTACAGTGGTTTCAATTTTTGTTGTTGTTGTTTTCTTTGGGGGGGGGGGTATTATAAATCTACAACTATTTATTCGGCAATGCTTTTTGCATTTTGCAATAAAGTTTTTGATAGCAAGAAGCTCAAATAAATGAAAGTCAAGGTTTCATAGAACACTGCGTATTGAATCTCCAGAGAGTTGGTGATGAATGTGTGTCGACATTTACATTCCACTGTGGGAGCTTCCACATCCACCCCCTACCCCCCAAAAAGACAGAAATCTGCTGAGAAAGCATCAAGGTCCACTTCAAGAGTAAGCAGGTATTTTGAGAAGACTGCGTTCTCCAATGGCAGCTTACCGCATTGTGCTGCTACAGAACGTTGCCATTACAGACCATTCCATGGAAGCGCCTCTCTCTTTAGATCAAATGACTGTCATTTCAATTTTGCTAATTTTCCATTCGAAGTTTGGTGCTATTCATCAGACTTTAGAAACCTCGAATCTTTGCAAAACCACTTTGTAAACCAAACTAAGAGCCCCTACTCACTTCTGTAAATGAATTATTTTGAATTTGGGTTGTGTTCTTATTCAAAATCGATTGGAACTCTTTAATCAAAATAGTCAGTGAATGGAGTGCCAAAAACCTTCTGTTTTTGAAGCACTTAGCAAATCACAATTTTCATTAAACCCCAGGGACTTGTTAATCGGTTCTCTGCCCTGCCCCCTCGTCCCTCAGTTGACGTCCTCTGTGTATTTTCTGCCACTTCCCAGAGTCCGGCGGATGGAGCCCCAGGTGACCACCGTACTTGTCTGCCCACTGACGCACCCATCCGGCTCTCCTTTCCCCATGCCCCTAGTGAGTGGGCTTCCTGGGATCACCTCCCCAATAAAGTACATGACCCTAGGTCTGCACCGGGTGTGGGGACGGAACCCAACCCGAGGATAGACCACAGGACGGTCCTCATGTGCCTGAGCCTTGCCTCTGGGGGCCCTCATCTAACATGGAGGAACCTTGTACAGGAAGAGAGATTCCCCATCAGGATCACCCTGAACTTTTGGGACGATTTTGCCAACTTTTTTACTTCTGTTTGCTGCTAAAGCAGATGCCACCACGGTCTTCCTTGTTCCAGCCACCGACTTCTCCTCTAGCAACACTGAAACTCGAGACGTCTCCCTAGGAAGATGTCACCTGTTCACTCAATTTTAGTTCATTATTGACTTCAAGAAATATTTCTTTTTTGAAATAATGTGAATAGATGATACATACAATCAATATTAAATGGCGTAAATGTATAACATTCTCTTCGATGATTAACGGAAAACAACTTTATGTTTAAACATTTGGAGATTACAGATAAATGCATATGCAGTTCCAGAGACACATAGCAAAGCAACTAAGTCTTCAGACCTGAGGCTGTTAGACTTGGTCTCATGGAACCAGTGATTAAAATAAATAAATACTGAAAGGCAGGGCATCCAGGAATGCAAATAAGGAACTTGTCTCTCAGCATCTGCAGTGTCTTTGTTAATCACACAAAGTGTGATTTTGCATTCTAATTACAAATGCCATCGGTCTTTGTACAGATTCTAGCTTAGTGGGTCCCAATCATAGTCATTTTATAACATGAAATTCTGATTCCTTCACAAATTATTAAAAATATGAATATTACCTAATTGCAGTGGTTGGTTTAAAACAAAAACAAAAACAGAAAGCTAGAAACCAAGACCCAACAAAATACTTTGGTTGAAACAGAATTTTTATTTCAGGAAACCATTGTGGAGGCTTTATTCTAGGATCAATAATTTTATTTAAATATTTGATATTGCTTAATTCGATTTTATTTTTTTTTCAGTAAATTTCTGTGAATTGCAATGTTTGGCATGATAACTTGGTAGTTTGTTTTTATTATGAAAATCTTTAAATAGACACAGAATTGGGGGAGGAGTCTCATTTTTTTTTTTTTTTACCTAGTTTTAGTAACTGTCGACATCTTGTTTCATTTATCCCTCTCATTTTCACTCACCATTCCTCCCCCACCCACAAACCCTTTTTTGGTAGGAGGAGGGAAAGGTAAAAAGTTTAAAAATCAAATCTCAGCAATCAAATTATTTACCTCTGCACCATATACTGTAAGCATCTAACAAATCATGACTTTTTTAAGTGACCACAGTGCTATTCTCATACCTAACAATTTAACAATAATTCCATAGTTAACATAATAATTCATTAGTAATCGTTGGTATTCAATAATTCAAATTGGCATTACAGGAAAAAAAAACTCAGTTGGTAGTTTTCTATTGTGAAAATACAAATTGTCACACGATATTATGTTTCAAATTCATCCGCTAATTTTTCTTTCAGTTAATTTTAGAAAAAAAACATGGAGCTGCTCCTCTATTTAGAAATGTTTGAGGGGAAATATAAAAAAGAAGTTTCTCCTATCTCTGATTTTAAATCTATCTGCTCTGTTTTGTGAATTCCCAAACAATATTCAGATTCTGCACACTTTTGAGAACATATTCATGCTTTGTTTATCGAGGTGAAGAATAAGAGAACCCCAGGGGTACTTGAGGCTTCAGAAATAAAATAATGCATTACTCAAATGTATTACTGAGTCATAGCTGATATTTTTTGAACAAAAATAACAGCTTTTAAAGAAATAGCATTCTTCCCTATTTGGGCTGCTTTCTGAGACCCCAGGAGGGTTGAGTCCAGTCTTATCCCTTTCTCCTACGGCTGAAGGGGACGGACTTCTTCGCTAGAGAAGCTTGTATAGAGAACACTGAGTTAAAGAATAAAGAAAACACAACTCATCCCATTGAGGGATCTCTTTACTAAGCCAATGCATTTCAATGTGTTTTCAAATGAAAAGCCTGCCTTTGATTCTTCAATTCGTATCCCAGCATGCACAACTCAGGGCAAGATCCTGACTAGCACATTTAATCACACCACAAATGAAGTCTTTATTATGTTGACCAAAATAATAATTACAAAATCCAACAGTCCAAAAATGAGTAGATTGTGAGAAATACATCCACCTGCATTTCATAATTTCATAGGCATAAAAAGTGTTTTTATGATTTTTTTTTTTTTTTTTTTTTTGTGCAATGAGCCCAGCTTTCACTATTCCAGAACTTAACTGTTCATTGGTCACAGTAGCTGACTGCTATGAATTTACATTGTCTACAAGACGGACCTATGGATGGAAGTTCTCCAATACATGTCAGTCAGAGAGGATGAGTAGGGTATGGGGAAATGTGGATTAATTCTGAAGAGTGAGTAGGGCCATAAGTTGTATGTGACAGTTTTCAAAGCAGGACATTCAATTCCTGCTTCTAATTTTTTTCCTGCAAAATATCATGCAAATTATGCCTTTTTTTAAATAAATAGTTTATAGTATTTAGACCTTTCCTTGACTTTGTTGTGATCTGATTTCCTTTTACCTCAATCTTAGCAGGGCTTTCTGGAATAGGGCAGAAGGTTTCTGTGATACGTGTTTTCCTAGAAGTTTAAAGATGAAAAAGCTCTTTAAGTGTTCAGTGCTTTAGACATAGTCCCTTGGTTTGGAGTTTTAAAGAATTTAGATGTTGGTTTGTTTTTGGTTTTGTGTTTTCATTCCTTCTATAACAGGTATAATTCTTTATAATAGGTATGCCTGTAATTTCAATTAAGCCAGTTCTCACTGTCTACGAATATTGGAGAAAATTCTAGTTACAAGGTGCTGTTTAGCTGTGGAAAGAGGTTTTTAGCATGGATTTATGCTTTCTTAGGACCATTCAAATAATTCATATGCTCTGAGAATATACTAACTTGAAAATAGAGTTCCAAATGTTGAGGTTAGAGTAAGCCAGGAACAATCTAGGCTTTAAATTTTCCACACAGATATTCCATTAAATAAATAATTTGAGCGTAGATGATTTGGAGTTGGCAGTACATGTCAACAGTTGCGATTATGAATTTTTCAGGAATATCTTTAAAGCAAATACCTATTACATGTTTCCTTTTGATTAGAGTTATCGTCATGTGCTATTTCATCATTGTTGAAACATTTTTGAATAATAAAATAAAATGTGTTCCTCTCCTCTATCTTCAAAAAAAAAAAATTTGTGAAAGCTTCCACATGCAAAAACAAAGCAAAAAGTTGTTGAAGAAAAGGAAATGGTGGCTGTGAAGCCCTGGCAGAGAGAACGGGGCTCCTCAGGGTCCACTGCATGACCAGAGGGCAGAGTTTTCATGAGAGGACAGTGAAACAGCCCTGGAGACACGGACAGAGAAAAATACTGACATTTTCCACTGGTTACCCGGGGAGTTTAGTCTCTGAACTTTGCAAAGGTGGTTTGTGACGTGAAATTCCTGAATTCTGGCCATTATTTCCCCAGGAACCAGCACAAAGATTGGGTCACGACGGCCTCCAAGTGCAGTTTTTGGGTAAATAAATTGTTGAATCAAGAATTATTGTGTATTATATAATTTATAAGCCAGAGGCCCTGTAGTTTTGCAATCACTGTATCATTCATCCCCTCCTTATAGCTGTTATAAGAGATGAGAGGAGGTATCTGGGAAATGCAAAGGGAAAGGCTTGCAGAAATGACCCATTCAGCCGGTTATAGATTAACCGCACCCTATAGAGCATTAAATGGCCTTCTGGAAATTCTTGCAACACCTACAAGAGAAACTATGTGTAAATAGATAGGACCAGTTGTCTGGTCCCCATCCGAAACTCCTGCTCATCCTGAGTCATGAAGTGCACTTTGAACCTCAGACAAAGGAATCACGCGCCCCTTGCACGGACACTGCCAAGGTGTATAAACCGGAAGAAATCTGACCAAGGAGAGCTTGTGCTTTGGTGCTGTTAAGCCCACATGCTCCACCAGTTAATAAATTCTCCTTCCTCCCACAAAGTTGTCCGAGCATCCAATTTCCTCCGTCGGGCGTCGCTTCCTGCAACAGTTATATTCAGTAGCCCAAATGGCATTAGGAGGCCAGGGTGGCTGTGGAGGACACACACAGTCCAAGGACGCAGGAAAGGCCAGCACTGACCCGATGTCTCAAGGCACTGTCACCAAGGGGAGCTCCTAGAGTGTGTGGCCTCGGGTGAGTGGGCTGAGAATCAAGTGCTGTTAATGCAGGACCGGGCAAATTTCTCTGAGTCGAGGGGCAGGCGGCAGCGGAACCAAGCCTGGTGCCAAGAGAATAAGAGAGAGCTTGGCTGGACAGTGTAGAAAGAATTCAACACACACGCCAAAGTCGAAGTCAAAGGAAAGCTTATTAGAAAAGGGGTAACGCTCCACAAAGTGTGGTCCCCTCGCAGAGGCAGAGAGTGAGAGGGACCCTGAGTGTTCAGGAATTTCAGTTTATATGTCATTCTTTAGTTCCCATTTCCTTTGATATGGACATACAGTGAGGAAGGGGAAGAGTATGTAGCCTAAAAGGCCTGCTGGCAGTTCCCGGCCTTTAATCCACAGGTTCCCCATGGTGTTAGCCATAGGGAATGAACAATTTTGTTTGTGCAGGGGGCCACTTAAAGACTCTGCTATTCCTGTGTCCCCTCCCACGGGTGTGGAGAAATGGGTTGTTAGCAATCCCAGTAGAAATCTTCCTCTGTTCTGTAGGAGTCCTCCTGGCCTGGCTGCAGGGCTGATCAGTGCATTGCAGTCTCTGAATGCTGCTCGATTAACATTTCAATTCTCTTGCCTCCTCCCTACATTACTGGCTGACCTTTTCCCATCATACATCAGTGGCGCCCTGAAGCTACTGCCTAAGAAGTGAGGCAGGCTCTGTCCCTGTGACCCAAGCCTGGGAGTGTGGCTCGCAGGAGCTTGGCACTTTTTTTCAGAGGCGCAGGTGCCAGTCTCCATCTTGCCACCAAGCAGCTGAGTGACCCTCACTTCTTTATTTATCCATTCTCATGCTAAGTTTTACCTGCTTACTTGGGGAACTTTTATGCCTTGTCACCAAGACCACTTGAGAAAAAAGACTCTTAGCACTTAACCAAATCCCTAACTTTGCAAGTAAAGTGAAACTCCCAGAGACCTATTGGTTTTATTTTAAATTCTGATAAAATATGCAACATTTATAAATATTAACCACTGTCTAGCATTGAACCTGACCATGACTCATTTCCTTCCTTTTCTTTCTCCTTCCTTCCTTCCTTCCTTCGTTCCTTCCTTCCTTCCTTCCTTCCTTCCTTCCTTCCTTCCTCCCTCCCTTCCTCCCTCCCTCTCTTCCTCCCTCCCTCCCTCCCTCCCTCCCTCCCTCCCTCTCTCTCTCTCTCTCTCTTTCTTTCTTTCTTTCTTTCTTTCTTTCTTTCTTTCTTTCTTTCTTTCTTTCTTTCTTTCTTTCTTTTTCTTAGTCCTGCCCGATTAAAAGATAATTTTTAAAATACAATAAAGCAGTAAAGTAATTGTAGTTTTGTGTTTTTTAAGTTTAAAAAAAAAACCCAGCTAGAAATGTGTTTTTGATATTTCTGAAACTTTGACCACTGGAAGGCAGGACAAAGCAAGCTTTCTAAAACTGCCTTGTTTGGCAGTAAGTGTGGAATCGAATGTCTTTTATCTCATTTTTCTAGTTCTGAGAGGATCCCTTTAGTGAACCTCACTAGATATGCAGGAAATATTATCCATAAAAATAACTGCGAGTGAGTCGAACACGCTTATTTTAATAAAACCATTAGATTGTATGAAAAACAAGGATAAAAAATTAGGTCCGGTTCACCGGAGACAATGAAAAGAGGTGGCTGCATTTTTAAGTAAGTAGTTTTAAAATAAACGAATGGGAAAGAAATGCCACGCAATTTGGAAGAAAACGAAAAACCAGTTGCTACGTAACTAACTGAATTAAAAGAGAAAACTATTAAACAAGAGGAAGGGTCTTTCATAATGATAAGAGGTAAGATTGACAGAGGAGACATAAAGAATAAGAATCTTTATTCACCAAACAACGTAGCATCTAAACATACGACTTTTCAGTGATACACGCGAAGATTCAGAAGAAGCGAATAATAAAAGATTTTAATTCACTCGTCAGACTTCAGAAATCAAATATAGAGAAATCGTTAACGATACATTATTTAAATATAATTAATAGTTTATCTAATTAGAATTCTATGGAACTCTGTTCCCTAAAAACATAGAAGACAACTGTATGTCAAATGCTCGTGTAACATTTTCCCAATTCAACAGTGTTTTATACCACAAAGAAAACTTCAACTCCAAAACTCAGGAGTACAGACCATGTTGGCAATTTGGTAAAAATAACAATAACAGTGCTAGATACCAATAAAAAGCACTTTCAAATAACACTTGACCAAAGAGTAACTTCAAACTATAATAGCAGATTACCCAGGAAATAAAAATGAAGGAAATTTATAGTAAGTTATAGTGAATTTGTAATACATATTACTGAACAAGAATGAACAAAAATATGTAAATTAGTAATTCATCTCAAAAATATTGAAAACAATAAATAAAATCTGAGGAAATCAGAAGCAAGGCAAACAAAAGACAGAAATAAGAATCTGAAAAATAGAAAAGTAATTAGACTCAAAAATAAATTGTATGTTATCACGGATGAAGCTAACTATGTAATAAAGAATTGACGTTACCCAAAAAGAGATCTGACCTTTGTCCTTACCTCCTAGGAGGTGTTATCTAAGCCCTTGGAATGTCTTGCTTAATAAGAGTGTCTGGCATCCTTGGCTCATACTGGATAGTCTAACAATTGCTTCTGGTGGGCCTTTCCACCACAGGGCATCTGCTCTACAACAGGAGGGGCGGGAGGCCGAAGGTCGCCCATGGGGGCAGTTGACCACACTCCATAACCAAACCCCAGTAAAAACCTTGGATACCAAGGCTCAGGTGAGCTTCCCTGGTTGCGACACTCTGCACGTACTGTCTCACACCCTTGCTAGGAGAATTTATCATGGTCCAGGATTCCACAACTGGAAAAGAACAACCGGAACCTCTTTGTGTGCAACTCCCCTGTACCCCAAGTGTCTCTTCTCTTGGTTGGCTTTGCTCGGTGTCCGTTTGCTGTAATAAACCACTACAATGGGTATGACTGTTTGCAGTGAGTCCCTCTGGCAAATTCTCAACCCGAAGGTGGTCTTGGGAACCTTTCGTATTTGCAATAGGTGTTAGAGCGAGGGCGGTCTGTGGACTGCTCCCTAACTCTGATTAAGAGAAAAAGCACCAATACACAAAATTAGAAATAAGAAAAAGGAATGCAAGTGCAAAAATAGTGTCCCGGGGGACAAGGGAAAGGATCCTCGAGGGCCCGCCTCACGGATGCTGCAGTTCTTATACCACGTAGCTACACTGGGACACTGTGGCCTCCCGGGGAGGCCTCTGTAGAACACTGGAGGTCAGACAGTGTTCTACATCACAGGCATCATTTCTTCCCCAGCCCTCCACTGGTAAATCTGTTGTCAAGGTGACATTTCCGTTCTGTTCCCAGGAGGTGCAAATACAAATTCGTAATCTTCCTCTAAACATTAGAAATGAATCACTTTACTTAAATTAGTTACCAACTAGGGTGCTTTGAGGAGTGAAGTGAGTTCTAAATACTATAAATACCGTAAAGCACAGTGCAACAGCTTTGGAAGCATTTAAAATGTTCTGTCGCCCCATCAGGCTGAGAGCCTGTGAAGAGACTTGGAGGCTTCTCTCTTGAGGTTGAAGGCTAAAAGTTTCCTGTTTGAATGGCAAAGAAGGGAAAACCTCTTGAGTTGGGTGGCGCTTAGGCCCAGAAAGCAGATGGGGCAAAGGCCTTGAGATGCCCACGTTTCTAGGAGGGTGTCCTATTTAGGGAGTGAATCCAACATTCTAAGATGATGAGGACAGAAGTCCAGCTGGAAGATTGAATGGAGGGGAAAATGGAGGCCAGTGGTCCAAACTTCCCAAGCGGTGCTGGGGGTCCTCTAACTAGGCTCTTCCGGTGGTGATGGAGGGGAGGTGGTCTTTGCATCGACATGAACCAGCCCACCATTCACGGAGACAGGAGAGGGCTCCTTGACCAGGTCAGAGGGCTCCTTGGGCCACTGTTTATCAGTGATGACAAAGCAAGGGGCAGAGATGGGACCGATGTACTTGTGGGGACCAAATGTGAGCTGCTAGAACAGGGAGAAACCCCATCCCGGCCCTGCACAGAGACACATATTCAAATCAAAGACTCAGCGTATAAGCAGGAAATGCAGGTCGATCAGACTTCCAAGGCTGGGGAAGGGAGGAGAGATGAGGGTTTTGTCTAAACAACAACCAAATATGTCATCCCAATTCTCCAATTCTCTGACTCCAACTGGGTGTCCAAAAATTCAATTCGGATGCTAACTATCCCAAGTTAGTGCAGATGCCACAAGTTAATGACCCAGCCCCACAAGACTGCCCCCGCTTTAGAAACCAGCCACAAATGGGGGCCCCCCGGGCTACCCACGTTTCTGCCTAATCAGCTACCAATTCAGGAGTTTTCATGACCCTCCCCCCAGGTTTAGTGATTTTCTACAGTGACTCACAGAATTCAGGATGTGCTTTACTTACGACTGGCAGTTTATTATAAAGGACATACTCAAGAGCAGTCAAGTGGAAGAGATACTGGGGGTACGGGTGTCACCCAGAGTTGTCCCAGCCTCTTCGAAACTACCACGCTCCCAGCGCACACGTTTACCAACCTGGAAGCTCTACGAATGCTATCATTTAGGGGTTTTTCAATCTAGGTTTTGTTCCATAGACATAACTGATTAAATCATCAATCATTGGAGATTGAACTCAATCTCTGGCCTCTCGCACCTCCCAGGAGGTCAGAAGGTTGGAGGTTGGGCTGAAACTTCTGACCCTGTAATCATCTGGCTGTTTTTTATAGTGACTAGCCACCATCCTGAAGCTATCTAGCGGCCCTCACCTTGAGTTATCTTATTAGCATACAAAAGACACTGTTCTGACCATTCAAGAATTCCAAGGGTTTTAGGAGCTCTGTGTCAGGAAGTGAGGACAAAGACCAAATATATATATTATATATATTATATATACACATATATATAATTATATATGTGTGTATATGTATATATATTATATGTAATATTATATATACATAATATATAATATATATTATCTATATGTATATAGATAATATATATAGATATACAGATATATATAGATATATAGATATTTGTTATACCACATAAATAGAGTAAAAAAATTGTTAACCTCATTTGCCTGCATAAATGTAGGTAGAAAACCCTACCATATCCCCCATGGGACAGAATCCTACACAGACACTTCAGAAGTTTCTCCTGCCCAAGCTGACACCTAGTTCCACTATGAGAAGTCTGTATTTAACAATCTAACATTAACCAGACCTACATTAAGAAATGCATTTGGCACCTTGAATTTGTTCATTCATGCAATAAATAATAGAAAGGCGACTTAACTAAACTTTGCTCAACCATATTAGTAGTGATTTTCTGGCATTTTCTATTTTATCATATTGCCCACAATGCTATTTGGTTTTATTATAAAGATGCTACCTGGACCGTTTGATTTAAACAAGGATGAAGAGTTCACTCTTTGTAGTTTGAACACCACTCTCTTATATTAATAGGAAAGTGGAGAAATCCATAGGTATTTCTGTGATCAGGGAATTTTGCTATGAGCTTTTAAGTTTGATTTCTTTACAATGTATAAAGTTGTGAGCACCAGGCCTGGCTAGCCCAAGGCCTGGCTAATCCAAGGCCTTGCTGGCCCAAGGTCTGGCTGGTGCAGGGTCTGGCTGGTCCAAGGTCTGGCTATGATGCAGGCTCTCGGCTAGGAATAGGGCCCTGGATTTAGCATTAGGGTAGTCAGGTGCCCATGTCTAACATACGTGAACATCGGCTTATTGTATCACAGCATGTGTGGCTGAAGGCCACTATTGTACTCTGCTATATGTGGAGCCATGCTGTCCCCTGGGGAGCAGAAGGGGAGCACAAAAAAGGGGAGCAGAAGAACTGCGTGCAATACCGCGCCCCGCATAATAAACTGTACTTCCCAATAGACCTGCGCTCCGCTCTGTAAAGCCGGTGCCTGCCATTTCATTCTCACGCCTGCCCCTTGTGCGTTCTTCCAACTAGGCGTCTCACCATCGAACCTTCCCTTCTTGATCAGCGATACCGCTGACATTTGGCATAGCCAGCATGATGAGCTCAGCCCTGACAAAAGTGATAATCATCCTTGGTGAAATCCGAAAGCCCTTTCCTTCTATTTTAATTACTATTTTTCAAGCTGCGAGTAGTGTTTTTGCTTCCCGGTGCTGGGATAGAGAAGATGGGGCTGGCCCGGGGGCAATGGGAAGTATTTGGGCCAGTCCTGTGGCTTTGGAGAGGCTTAACAGGGAAAGACCACACGAAGAAGGGGCAAAGGATCATGGCCAGTCCTGTTTCCAGCCGAGACCTCACCCCTTTTGTTCTGTACCATCAGCCTTCTGGCCAATACTACATCGAGAGCCCTTTCCCATCACAGACATTACTTCACCTGGTGACAATGGATCCTACAGGGCTCCCTGCTCACAGAAGTCTCCCAAACCAGGCGTCCCTTGTTCCAATCAATGCCTTTGGTAAATCCTGACATACATCACGCAAAATACGATCTGATTTCCTCTAACCAAAAATCCGTAGGCAAAAAAAAAAAAAAAAAAAAAAAAAAAAAATCTGTGTTAACAGATTTCACGTTAAACTATAAAGCTTGACTAATGAGAAGAATGTAGCATTAGCCCAGAGACAGACTCATAGGGCAGAGGGAGAAAAGAGAGGCCAGGATCAGAACCTGGTATGGACCGACCCTGGGTTATTGAGAGGTAGCAGCTCTGAGAAGTGAAATGATGCAGGCAGGGTGACCCCCCCCTCCGCCCCCGCCCGACCCCACCCCAGTGGAGATTCGAGTCCTGCAGAGAGAGGAGGGGGAGGGGGAGAGAGGGTGGTTCTTGATTGGGCACAGAAAATGATTCAAGCACATGCCAGAGTTAGAGTCAAAAGGAAAGTCAATGAGAGAAGGAGTAACGAACGCTCCAGAGGCAGGGTGTGTTCTCTCTGAGAGACAGAGAGCCGAGAGGGAAAGAGACAGAGAGAAAAGATAATGAGAGCGACCCGGAGTGATGGGGGAATTCAGGTTACAGATCATTCTTAGTGTCTATAAATTACAGCTTAAAGACTTTGTTTACCTATTTTCCATTGATGGTGAATTCAGGTTACAGATCATTCTTAGTGTCTATAAATTACAGCTTAAAGACTTTGTTTACCTATTTTCCGTTGATGGTGTATGGACATACAGTGTGAAAGGAAGGGCCTGTGGCGAGAAAGCCTGCTGGCAACCTCTGGCCTTGGATAGATAGGTTCCCCAGGGTTTTTGGCCTCAGGGAATGAATGTGAGGTCGACTTAAAGACTCTGTCTTCCCTTCCCGGTGTCCTTAAATGGTTTGTTAGTAATTCCATCTCCCTTTGTTCTACAGGTTTCCTTGTGGTCTGGCAGAGAGAGCCCATCGCCACATTGCGGTCTCTGACTACATCTCGGTGTAACATTGGGTTCTCATGCCACCTCCCTACATTAGGAGGACAGTGTTTTCAAGAGAGAGGGCTACGAATTGTGGCCGCGTTTTCATAGGATTCTCTATGTGATTGCGAAACCATCTGACATTATCTGACAACGTTTAAAAGCCACAGTGGGGAATATTTGTGCAGCAAGGTCTATCGAAAACGTTCAAAGCGGTCCTGGCAGTAATAGCCAGAATGTCAAAACAACCCAAATGGCTACCGCGGTTGCTGTAGCCTGAATGTTTGCGTTGTGCTCAAATTCATATGTTGAAATCCTAACCCCCAAATCTCCAACTTCCGGCCTCCAGAACTGTGAATAATCCATTTCTGTTATTCGTAAGCTACCCAGTCTGTGGTATTTTGTTATAGCAGCCCGAACGGACAGTCGTATGTCAATGCCACAGATGACTCTGCAGGACCATGGTGACCAAAGATGAAAAGCACAAAAATAGCATCGAGGAAAAGAAGAACATCACACAAGAACATACGCTATGATTCCATTTACGGGGGGCTTGAAATCATACAAGCCTAAATAAAAAAATGGGCGAAGGATCTGAAGACACAGTTCTCTAAAAGAAGGTACACGAATGGTCGATAAGCACGTAGCTATCAGGGAAATGTATCTCACAACTGCAATCCAAAAGGCAGCTAATAACGAGTATTTGTGAGGATGTGGAGATGTGGGAGGTCTCATTCACTGCTGGTGGGAATGTAAAATGGGGCAGCTACTTTCAGAGACAATCTGGTGCTTCTCCAAGGTATAACACAGAGTTACCACACGATCTAGCAATTTCACTCCAAGGCATGCACGCAAGAGAAATGAAAACCTACGTCCACACAAACGCCTGTATGGAAAATGTTCGTAACAGCATTACTCATAACAGCCAAAAAGTAGAAACAATCCAAATGTTCATCGACTAATAAACGGTTTTTTTAAATGTGACATATCCATACAGTGGAATATTATTCATCAAGAAACAGAAGTCCCGATGCGTGCTGCGGTATGGATGAACCTCGAAAACATTGTGCTACATGGAAGAAGCCAGTCACAAAAGACCATATGTTATATGATTCCATTTATGTGAAATGTCCAGAATAGGAATGTCTAGACACCAAAAGTGGATTAGTGGTTGCCTCGGGCTGGAGGTGGGGACGGAGGCAAACAGGGAATAACTGCTGATGGGCATGGAGTTTCTTTTTAGGACGAAGAGAGTATTCTAAAATTGAATATATTAAAAACCAAGGAAATCGTGCAGTCTAAATGGCTTTATTGTATGGTTTATGTGTTATATCTTAATAAAGTTTTTTTTTTAAAAAAAAAAAAAAAGGAAAATTGAACAATTTGTGAATCAAAGGGCATAGTTAAGGGTCAAAGGATAAAGTCCACCAAGGTATCACAAGAGTAGGAGCTTAGGAGAGAAATATCAGAGAGCAGTTCACATGGCATTCTTTTAGGAAACTCTATCTATCTATCATCTATCTATCTATCTATCTATCTATCTATCTATCTATCTATCTCTTTCTCTATCTCTCTATCTCTCTATCTGTCACCAATCATTTATCTGTCAACAACCATCTATCTGTCATCATCTATCTATAATCTTTCTGCATCCCCTAATCCGCAGGAGGAGGACTGGAAGATGTACCTGTTTTCTCAATTTTCTCGCTTGCAGGCAAATCTCAAGTCCGTTCGCAGAAGAAGGCTTTACGTGCCCACTCTGTGGGCAAATGAGATGGCTAAAGAAATAACTCCAGCCTCCAGAGAAGACAGACCCACCTGCCACACCTGCTTCTTCACGCAGACAGGCCCAGAGCATAGTGTGCCAGTGCAGAGGTGGCCTCTCCCCCCGTCCCAGGGCTGTCAGGCGCAGTGGACGGACACGTGCACCCCAGCACACACGGACACGGGCTCAGAAAGCTCCCTTCCTTGCGCCCAGACAGCTGACCCGGGCGACCCATCATTATCAGGAATCCCTGCCACCACCACTGTGTGCCATTGGACCAGCGCTGCAGCCTCCAGTCCCTATGGCTGGGCCGTCTCCCCCATGTTTTAAGACACTCTCACTGGGAATAAGGGTGCCTTCGAGCCCTCTCGACAGTCATCCGCCTCTCCCCTGAGACCCGCCCGTTTCCCACCTGCCTCCCGCTGCAGCACTGGGCTCTCTGCAGCGTTCGGAGTTCTCATAAGAACATGCTCCCTGGGGATGATTATGGCGTTTGCCATTTTCCAGAAGTCCCTACGCTTCACGTGCTGCCCTGATATTGTGCTCTTTCGAGACGAACAATCCAATTCTGATATGAGCGGCAAAAGCATACCCGTTTATTTCCAGTCAGGGCCAGGAGGAGATGTCCTTGGGTGGGATGGGAACAAGTTAGAATGGCACATGGGAGCTAGGGGCTTGGGGGAAGCGGGGAGGGGCCTAAGGAAGTAAGGTCGGGAGAGGGTTCACCAGGGGGCACAGGGCAGATACAGAAGGTAGAGGGAGATCACCAGTGCCTGGCCAGCTGTGGTGACCCCAAGAGTGACCTCCCTCTGCCCTGGGGCACATAGGCTCGGAAGGGCTTTGGCTTGATCCTCTCCCCACCACAAACTTAAGAGCTCCGGCTCCCCTCCAGCCCAGCAGTACCCTTGTCTGAGGTCAGAGCCCTTCCGCATGGCCTTAGAAACCAGGGCAAAGGGCAGGAGAGGAAGTCAGTGCCCACCAATTTCATTCAAACTTCACCCTTCCTACCTCGCACATGGGGCTTTGATTTTACAGGTACCCCTGCCCCCTCCCACCCCACCCCACAGGGCTAAACACCTCCTCTCTGCCTGCCCCACACACCCTACTTCTCAGACCAGCTCTGGGGAACGGATCCAGCAAAGGAAAACAGGTCTCGTCTCCCCTGGGCAGTGAGGCAGAGGTGGGAGGAAGCGGCCCTCTTCCCTGCGAGAACCTTTTTGGGGCCTGAGAAAGGATCCTGGGGCCTGCCGGCCAGAGTCCCCTCTCCGGGAGCCCTGTGGGCAGCACCACAAGCTTGGTCTTGGCGAAGGCGGCAGCATCTCTTCCTCTTCCACTCCCACCGGCGGCCCCCACCTGGGGCTCCTGCTACAGCCACGTCTGCGACCCTCTCCCCGTCAGCTACTTTGAAGCCCTTTCTCTTTTTTTTTCTGAACACACTGACCTTCCCAGGGCATGCGCGCACGCACACACACACACACACACACACACTCCCTCCCAAGGCCTGTAGGCGGGTCGATGGCAGAGGACAGAGACATCCTACCCAGGGCAGAGGCATCTGGATTTTGGAAGGCAGCCGGAGAACCGGGAAGGCAAAGAAAGAGCAGGGGACACAGGCCGGGTTTTGGCAGCAGAGAAGGGAGGTCCCCCCCACCCCTTTTCCTTTTTTCGTGGGTATAAAGGGTACAAAACTCAGCCTTTTATAATGGTCCTCGGGGATTTCAGTGTGGATGGAGAGACCCAAATCTCACCACAGGGACTGGACTGGCAAAGATGGTATTGTTGCCAATTTTCTCATCCAGTAAAAATCCAGAAAGTATAAATGGACCGACCTTAAGGAAACTGACCCATGTTGCTAGCAAATCATTGCCAGAAGGAAAACTTAAATTTTGGAAGCACAACGCTTAGGCCTCTTTACAAGCCAGCTAAATCCCAGCAGAGCAGCCCGAAGCCCTCCCTTCCCTGCGAGCCCCACCTCAAACTGCCCCGAGACGCTGACAATCTGGGCCTGGGGGACTGAGGAGGTGGCCTGGGGGAGGAAGGGACTTTGGGATGGGGTGAAACAGAGCATTCTTACAGAGCCCAGAACACAGGAGGAACAGCTGGCAACGCCCCTGAACGGGGGTCGCTCCTCGAATCCTACCATCTGACAGACAGGTGGCCTTAGAGACCCCTCACCCGCCCAGGGAGCAGCGCCCGGGAGCAGAAGCCTGTCCCTAGCAGCAGTTTCCAGATGACATTTAGGACCCTCTCTGCAGAGCTGGGGGTAGGCCTGAGAGGCAGCAGAGAGTTTACACATGCAGGTGGGACCATCATCAGTCAGTGAGGTACGCCCATAAAGTTCCCGTGTCCCCAGAGAGAGGCCGAGGCAAAGCGAAGCCAAAGAGGGACTCAAAGAGTGTCCTTTCCAAGCAACCAAGTAAAGAGGCTTTTGCCTTTTTTTCCGATGACCATTTTAAAAAGCACTTGTTCACTTGCGCATGCGCCACTTTTAATTGTCCAAGGAACTTTACATTTGCATTTTATCTTTTCAAAATCATAAAGTTCGACTCCTCTTTAGTCTCTCTCCCCACCTCAGTGTCCTCAAGTCTTTCTCAGGGGTAACCGGCCTGGGGCGAACCTCTCCAGTCCCTTCTTGACATGTTCATGTCGCGTATATATTCCTTAATACATGTGAAGTATTGTCTTTCTCACGAGAGGTGTCGGTATGAACATCTTTGTACATTTTTGTCTTGTTCAGCATTGTTTTAAAGATCTATTCAGATATATAGGTGTGCGGTCTCCTTTTAACTACTGTGTGTGCTGTTTCATCATACGCATGTAGCATTTTTGCCTTTCCTCTGTGGATGGACATGCAGGGTTTTCTCAAAGTTCCTCAAATAGTGACAGTACTGCAATAACTCTGGTACCCAGTGCCACGCTGAGCAGGAGGGGCGTATGGCAATGGTCGACTACGGTGGGGAGTAGGAGCTTAGCGATGAGCTTAGAACTTCCTCCACGTGGTGGCCATGAGCAGCAGACAGGCTTTCAGTCAGGTGACTCTCTCTGAATTTTGCACAATGCGCCCACATTGCCTGCAGTGACGGGCTGCTCCTTCCCCTCCACCTCTGCTCCTCTGTGCCTGCTTCTTCCCAGCCGATGCTGAAAAGTGGATTGATTACATTTCCATGAGTGCTGTCAAATGTTATTCCAAACTTGATTTTTTTTTTTTTCATCAGCCTTTGAGACGCCTTTACTTTTTCTTCATCTCCCCTTGCCTGGCCCCTCAGACTCCTGCAAAGTTTCTTTCCCTCTAGCTGACCCTGGCATGGGGCTGTCCCCACATTTCCAGAGCTCACCTCTCTGATCTTGTCTAGCCCCAGAGCTCCACGTGTGTCTATAAATCCAGCCCATCTCTGATCTCCAAGTCCACACAGTGGAGCCCACTCTGAATCTTGGATGGGCCCGGGGAAGGTCTGTTTAAAAACGAAACATCTCCCAAATTGAGCTGGGCGTCTCCCTCCCAACGCCATAGCTCTAATTTCCTTTACTCCTGCTTCCCCGTTTCGGGGCCAGCAGCCAGCTACCAAACAGCCATCGTCACCCCTGGTCCACCGTGGGCATAGCGCTGCCGCCCTCATCCCGACTGGCAGACGACATATGTTCTTTTTTGTGTATAGCTTTATAAACCAGTCCACAATTCTCCACCCCGAGGGCCATCCCCTCACCGGGGTCATCTTCCCTCCGACCTAGGTCACCCACACAATCTCCTGGCCAACTTCCTGCCCCAGGCTTGCCAGCGAGTTTTCGTCCATCGTCCTCACTGTCCCCAGAACTTCCTGCTACATCACACGTCTAATCATACCCCTCAGTCCTCTTCTTCCCAGCGTGAAGGCCTCATGTCTCACCTCCCCACCCTGTTCTAAGCTCCGGCTTCACCCTGCATGAACGCAGAGGGTCCCAAAGTTGCCGCCTTCTCAGGCACCTCTCCAGGATACTGCACCCGCCTTATCCTCAGCCCGCAACGCCCTGCAAGGCCCTCTTCCCTTGTCAACCCCTTACTCATGCTTCCCGCTGCCTTAAGCACAGCTTCCTCTGGAGGCCCTGCCAGCACCTGCCCTACGCCACCAGAGGACTGGTTAAGATCGGAATCCAGGTGGAATCCGGTTCGTTGAGGGCCGTTGGGGCTGACTGGGGCCGTTGGGAAATAGCCGAAGGCCGTTGGGGATTGGCCGCGGCCGTTAGGGGCGGTCTGGAGCCCTTGGAGCCACGTGCAGTTGGTGCCGGTCCTGGGGCAGGCCAGATCTGCGCCCAAGACAAACGGGGGCAGAAGGTGGGGGCCGAGCAGTAGGCGCTGCGGGGACACAAGCCCACCAGCATCCTTGACCTGAAGTCAAGAAGATTCCGGCCCAGAGTCCACCGGCTGCGGAGAGTCCGAGGCTCGGGCTGATGAATGAGAGCGGGGGCGCCCCGGCGCACCCCCCTGCCTTGGGCCCGTTGTGGGCAGTGGGGCAAGGGCCTCCCAGCTGCAAGGAGCAAGGCTGGTCTCCCGAGGAGGCTGAGCCTCCTGGACTGTCCTCAGGAGAGTCCGGCCCCCTGGTGTCTCAGTTCGCACCCCGGTCCAGCCCCAGGGCCGCGCCTGCTCAGAACGAAGAGGTGTCTGGCGCCCCGCTGCTGCCGCGGAGGAGGAAGCGTGGGATGCTGGACTGGGCACAGTTTCCGCTCTTAATGTGGCTGTTTCCGGACCTATTTGAGCACAGGCTCCAGTTTTAGAGGCTATGGAGGACTGAGGCGGGGAACTGCTGTGATTTTAGGCTCTGCTTTCTTCAAATATTCACTCCAGGGGAACTGTGGGGGTGGCCTTTGTCAGCGCTTCTCTTTCTTCTGTAGTGGGGGGGGGGGAGGGTCTAGATCACCCGCCCCACCCAATGTCAGGAATGGCCTTTTGAATTTTTATTTTATGACTAGTTCCCTTTTGTCTCTTCTCATTCCTCCATGAGGCATACCAGAGGTCCCCAACGTCCCCCTACTCATCCCCCCCACCCACCCAGGCTGCAGACAGGTACTGGTCCATGGCCTATTAGGAAACCGGCCTGCACAGCAGGAGGTGAGCGGCCTGCAAGGGAGCAAAGCTTCGTCTGTATTCGCAGCTGCTCCCCAGCGCTAGCATCACCATCTCAGCTCTAGCTCAGATCATCAGGCATTAGATTCTCACAGGAGCACTGGGCCCTGGTGTCACAAAGGTTAGAGACTGCTCGGGTATACGGCACCCCCTGTATGCGCTCATGCCTTCCTGTAGCCACACTCTTGGAGGACCCTCGCGTCCTGAGGCTGGGCTTAAACAGGTGACTTGCTTTGGCCAATAGGACAACAGCAAAGGTAATGCTAGGGCAAACTCGAAAATTGCTTGCTGCTTCTGGAAACCTGCCTCCCCATGAGCAAACCCTGACTATTCTGATAGATGACATGGCGTAGCACCCCCCAAAGACTCATCTGAGAGAGGGGCCATCTGGGATCATCCAGCCCACCTGCCACATGACCCCAGACGTGAATAAACTCATCCTAGGTCAGCTGAGCCTGGCCCAGACCAGAAGAATCTCGAGCTAAATAAGTGCTGCTGATACGAGGTAGGTTGTTATCAACAGGTGTCTCATATATGTATACTCAGACCTTTAGATCCGATCCATTTGTTCTCTCCACGATCCCCCACCTCGTACCATCATCACCCCCAACTCTGTCCTGACCCGGTCACTCTGGACAGACACCAAGCCCGGAGGGGCCCCATTAGGGTCTCTAAAGTGTTTCCCAAATTTTCACCTGGACCTCCTACTGCAGAATCGCCCAGGGACCTTTTTGGAACTAGCGCGTCCCGGGGACTGCCAGGAATCTCTGGGAGTGCAGGATGAGCATCTGCACCTTGACAAGTCCCTCTGCGCCACCGGACATGTCGGAACAGTTCTTCCTCACCCGCTGTTGCTGCAGTCTCCTTGCTCGTCCCAGTCCCTTGGCACCACACAGACGCTCGCCTAGGAAGACAGACAAGCTTGGGGGATGCGGAAGGTGTCATCGGTACGTGTGCTGTTGAGGGCCGAGGAAGTCCAGCCTCTCCACCACCACCTCCCCTCCTCCTTGGTCAGGGTTCTGCTCTGAGCCGCTCCAGGGCTGACTCCCAGGGCCAGCCTTCTCTTGGTTCGATCCTCTCAGCCCAGGAACTGCCGACGACTATAAAGGAAGCTGGACGAAGAACTGAGGTGAGGTCTCCGAAAATGGTCTTTGACTTTGGCTTTGCACCTGAGTTAAGGGAAAAGCAATTTCACAATAATTTTCTCTCCGCAATGCTCCTGAGCTCATTTTTCTAAGAAAACGAGCCTGGGATTTGTGCCCTGAAAAGAATAAAGTCAACCTTCTCACCACCTTATACTTCCTCATCTCCCTCCTCTAAAGAGTGAGCTCCTAGGAGAGAACAGCCCGGACCTACTGTTACTGCTTTTAGCTAACACAGGCTCCCTCCTCTGCTAGTTAAGGGCAAGTGTTCAAAAGGCCTGCTGGCTGCGCAGCCAAGTTCCCACCCACAGGCTGTGTTTGTGGCTGGGACGCTGAGGACCAGGGGCTGACCGCGACAACTTGGAATGCAGAAACTCTGTGAGGGCCCGGTGACGTCCCGGCCCTCCAAACCCAGCTCGCGATTAGGGTTTCTCCAAGTTCAGATCAGTCAGACTTGTCCCTTATACCGAGAGCTTTTCTGACAAGGGCCTTGACAGACACCATTGGGCTATGACCTTCGCCACTGAGACTTAGTCACCACGGAGGTGGGACAAGGCAGTTTCATAAACCCACACCCTTAAAAGTAGACAAAAGCATGAAAGCAAGCAAGGAATATAGAATTATGATGGCCTGGTTGTGAAGGTGGCCAGGACGAGGGACCATCTTTGAATCCTACATGGGTGGCCCAAGGCTAAATAAATGCCTTAATCCTACCAGTTCTAGTCTTATTTTTAGATGAAAAGAGAAGCCTTTGCTGTCTAGTCCTTCAGTAGTTACAAGTTCCTTCGACTATTACGTATCCCAAAAAGCCACTTAGTTCTACAAGATAACGCCACACTTTTTTTTTTTCTAGCAGTGACTTGGACTTTAAAATTCCTTGACATTTGAAGACTCTCTACTCGAGAATGTTTATGGGGCCATCATCCGCAGAGTGACACCTTTCCCTGAAGTTTTATTAGACAACCCAAGTTCAGAGAAGGGACCAAAAGAGGAATTTGCAGATGTGAAAGCTGAACTCTGAGAGTATGATCGCTGTTTCTCGAGAAGGAAGAGGAGAAAGGAAGGAAACATCCATTGTACGCCTGCCATGTGCTACACCCTGTGGTTGGTCACTTCGCAAAGATGTCCTTTGTCCTCGAACAATCTCAGGTACAAATTACCACCCTTGTGCATGTGAGAACGTGAATAGGAAATGCATTTCTTTCTTTGTATGAGATAATTGCCAGTGGAGTTGACAGGCGATTTTAATTAAGTTGCCTCACGCTAGAAGCCCTCGGATTCTATGCAGAGTTCGGCTCTCCTGTATGGGGTGGACCAGGGTTGGCTAAAGGATGAAAGCTGCACAAATGAGAAGCTCTCCCAGTCACTTTCTTCTTATGGAGTCAACACTCCCCCATCCAGAATCTACTTTTGTTTTCTGTTCAGTATCTTTCAGCAACAGTTTTGTGTATTTTCCCCAGAGTGTTTAGTGGTCATCTGTGGGAGATCATTCTGATAGGAGATGCTTGGCCATTACAAAAGTAGGTCCAACTGTTAGCAAAATTTTAAACAATAGGGGTAAAATGTCGTGACTGACCCTTAAACTAGAGGCTGGTCTCACCCAGGAACTATTGCCCTCCAGGTGGTCAGCACATGTTTAGGACCCCTTACTGGAAATTTCCTTTGGAATCAGTTTTGAAGTCACGTGAGAACTTGATCTCATTCCTGTCGAGTCCATTTGCATTTACCATCTCGAATGATATTCTGCAGTTTGACTGGCATCTTATTCATCTTATTAATTCCATACTAACTTCAGTATGTATGAGAAATTTTGTTCACTCCCTTATAAAGATTTCTCACCTTGGTAACTATTTCAGAGCCCATTGTGCTGTGGCCTTCCAGCGGTGGGCAGGGCGGGGCTTACCCAACAAGAGTGCAGAGTGGTACTAAGCCGGACCTCCCAGGTGGAGTAGCCAAGTGGCCCAAGGGGATTCTCTAGAAACCAAAAACAAGGACGTGTTTGAGCTGTTTGACAACAGCAGACTTGCATCTGGGAGACATAAGACATGCACCAGGTCCCTTGCACGGAATTAAACTGGATGTTCTTTACTTGCTGAAATTTTTAAGTCTTTTGTTTCAGGCTCTGGTTTCCTGAACACAGTATAGTAAGTATTTGGGGGTCTGTGCTATGGTAAATAATGTACTAGCTTGGCCTCTAGAAAGTTAGAATACAATGAAAGAGTTAAGGCAAGAGACAAAGGAAAAGGAACAAAGAGCTTTACCCCGCTGATCACTCTGGGCGGTTTCAGAGAGCAGGAGCAGGGCTGGTGATGACCCTCAGTCCCTCCTAACCTCGGGACAAGAGTTCTGAGAAAGCCACCCATTTTGTTTCCAATGGCGCCTTCTCCTTGCGATCTCATCTGGCTTGGAGGAAGCCCCTGCAATACCAAGCCCCTCAGGCTGCCCATCTCGCAGAATGTAGGGGGCTCCAAAGAATTCTTCGTGAGGAGAGGGGATGAGGGCACAGCCTTCCCGGCCTTTGCAAAAGAAAAGTTAAGTAGCTAAGGGACCATGTTTTAAGCATCCTGGGCCAAGTTCTGGTTCCTGCGCTCTGGATCTCAGATGGTGAGGGGACAGATGCCACCCTGACCCCTAAGCATCGCCAGGGTTTAGAAAAGTGCTAGTGAGGAACCACTTCACACGAAGAGTGCCTCTGCCCTCCCGTGCTCAACAAGATGATGCGCAATAGCCTGGTAGGGGCCCGGCTCAGGCTTGTGGGTTTGGATGTGTTAAAACCATAAATTCCTTTATTCGCCCATTTAAGTTTGGATGGTGGTCTCTATTATAGGCATAAGTAAGGTGAAATATAGAAATCTTTAAAGTATAAAATGTAGGTACTGTGTACATATTTTTTAACTCATAAACGCACTGTTTTTGTAGAAAACAAAAGAAGTGCAGCCGTCTCCGCCCTCGGATCCAAGCCTTTCTGTTCGTCTTCTCTCCCGTTTACAGAGTAAGTTCCTGGAAGGTGGGGAATGTTCCTAGCTCAGTGCAGGGCACGTGGTTTTCAACAAATATTGCTGAACAGTAAAATTACAAGGTGTAAGAGTTCACATTTTTTTTTTAATCTTTATTTTTGCAGCAAACGTGCAGGCAGTGGCTTTTTTATTTGATCGTCTTATGCACAGATGATTGCTGGCAGAGGAGACCTTGCATCCCGACCCGCTTTCCCAGCGTGTGGAGAGATGCTGGCAGAGGAGTCGAGCTTCGCAGCATCTTCCTTGATAGTCCACTCAAAGCAGGTCAGCAATTGTTCTTGACCTAATCGAAATGCAGAGAGACAACACTGAATTTTTTCACTAGTCAGATTAACAAAGACTAATAATTAGTGTGGGCGATGATAAACTGAAACCTGCAGTCTCTTTTGTAGCGACTTAAAATGCACTTCAGGAAAATTTATGAATTTTATTTTGAATCCTTAAAATGTCCCTGTCATTTGATCTAGTTAACGTCAAGGACATTCATAACAGATGTGTTTGTAAAAGTAGAAATTTTGAAAAATGTCAAAAATAGGAATGTAAACTTTTATGTAGTCATTTAATAGTTTATTATATAGCTAATATATACAATAGGTACAAAACTGTAATATCGTGGGAAAATGCTTATTGTAAATTTACAGGGAAAAGTCAGTTGGCTATATATTCTGTGTGTAATGAAGTACTCTTGCGTGAGTGCATTGCCTGAGAAGTTCATTGCTATGATGTAAAAGTAGTAGTGATAGCGAGCATCCATGACTTGTTTCTGATTTTAGTGAAAATGCCTCTAGAATTTTCCCGTTGTATCAGCGATCTCTTGTTGAGTGACAAACTTCCCTAAAGTTAAGTTACTGACGATCTTTTTTTCTTTTCTTTCTTTTTTTTTTTTTTTGCTCACAAATATGCAATTTTGACAGCCTAACAGGAATGACTTAAGTCTGCTCCACATGGCTTCACCTGAGACGGCTTGAATTCAAACTGGACAGTCCACTTTCAATACAGATCACCCACGTGACTGGCTAGTTGACACTGGCTGTTGGCTGGCAGTTCGGCTGGTCTGAGGCCTGGGCGGGAAGAGCCTGCCTCTCCAAGTTGGGCTTCTTCTCAGCTGCACGGGCTTCCTCTCCGGATGATGGCTGAATTCGCAGAACAGATGTCCCAAGAGATCCAGGCAAAAGGTGGTGGCACTTTTATATTCTATTCTTGAAAGTCACATCGCATCACTCTACTGAATCTTCTTAGTAGAGGAGTCTCAAAGTTCCACCCAGGTTACGAGGGAGAGAACACAGATCCCACCCACAGAACAGTGGCAAGGCCATGGTGTCAGATGAGCATGTGGGATGAGACAGTCATATATTCTAAAGTTGGTACTTTAACCCCTCTCATTATCAAAGACCTAGAAACACTTTACCTTTCTCATGTCCCCTATGCTCTTCGTGTGTATTTTGTTGAACGCTTTTATTTGACTTGTTTTTTAACACGTAAATTGTACATCTTATATAATGTTTGCCAACAAGGAATACATCTGTAAAAAAATATAGCTTACTTTTACCTGTTTTTGAACTTTTTACAAATGGAATCACATATGGGGGGTAATTTTCTGTTAATGATACTTTGACCCAAAGTCGTTTCTAAGATTGATGCGTGTCATTACGTGCAGCCGTGCTCTGTTCGTTTTCCGTGTTGCCTGGCACTCTGTGATATAACTATATGACAGTTTATCCACTGTGCCATAAGTGGATTTGGGGCCATTTCTGCGTTGGTCAATTTAGCATTCCCGTCCACACACCCGAGCGCAAATGTGCATGAGTTTCTGTGGTGCATCCCCTCAAGAGGGATGTTGCAGATGCTTAGGTTACTAAATGATGCCAGACTGTCCCAGTTTATACTCCCGCCAGCCAGCATGAGAGTTCCTGTCCCAAAGCCCTGTTGCCATAATCTAATTTTGTCAGATTTGCTTCTCGTTTACAGTAGGTTTGTAATGGAAAACAACACCTTCCATCCTACTCTAACTTCGTCTTCCTGCATGCTGTCTTTCCAAGGAGCAAGAGCATTATCTCATTCAGAACCTGCCCCTTCAGGCGGATAGCTCATAACTGCCTGACTTGGTTGTACACGAGTGTTTGGCAGACCAGAGACACATTGTGCTTATACTGGCAAAACTCTGGTCCTTCCATTTCTGCGTGCGACCTGGCTAGATTTAGTTGGAGTTCTTGTCTCTCACAGGACTTTGCTCAAAGTGGTAAAAAAAAACCGCCAACATAAGCCATCATCCTGGAAATGTCCCTAATGGTACAAATTTGGTCAAATTGTGGTCTATCCACCAAGGTAATACGGGCCTCAAAACCTACCTGAACATTTTGGCACCATATTGCATGAGGCACTCGCTTCTCAGCCTGTGCCCAGCTACAAATCAGGGGATCTATTACTATGGAAGAAGGGACGATGGATGTTGGTGGGCCACCAGCACTTTCGGCCACAGCTTTTTTCTGCCTTTTTTTTCCTATACTGTCCTGATTCCTGGATAACAGAGCTAAGGTGACCATTCATTTTTCTCATTCTGCTGTCTTCCAGCTGTCATTGCACATGGGGAACACTCTCGGAGGATGTCCCTTTTCTCCCTGGCCACTTTCAAGAACACTTTTGGTTTTGGCGTTTCCATGATTTCTCAACAGTATAACTAACGATAGGTTTTTAAAACCCGATCCCGCTTGGTACACACTAAGATTCCCGAATTTGTGGATTCAGGAAGATTTCAGAAAATTCTCAGCCTTTTCTCTTCGATACTGATTCCCTGTTCTCTCTCTCCTCACCCTCTGGAACTCCAACTAATGTTTGACTTTCTCATTTTACCTTCTTCGTATCTAACTTTTCTTTTTTCTATCCCTCTGTCTCTGTTCTTCTCATGAATAACTTCTTCATATATTTTTCTAGTTTACCAAACTCCTCTCCAACAGTATGTGGTTTAATTTGCCCACTGTGTTTTAAATTAAGTGAAAGATTAAGTGAAAGAGTCAGTACTAGCCAAGACACTTCTGGAGAAAGAAGGCAGGAGGATTGACTTAGCCACTGTCGTAAAGATTATAAACACAGTGAAAGATTAAGTGAAATGACATATATCAACATAAAAATTCCTCTGCAAGGGGTTTTGAAGCAAATGTCAAACCAGCCCACTCGATGCTTCTCTCCATTTTTCTCTCTTTTCTACAGCCCTATGATTCTTGCTGTGGACGAACCTTCATGTTTTCATCATCCTCACTTCTGTACCTCTAGAAAATAGTTTGTTAACTTGTTAGTTATCTGCCTCCCTATTCAAGATATAACTGCCCCAAGGTCACAAGCTTTGTCTTCATTCACCTCTATATCCCCGGTGCTTAGAATAGTGTCTGGTCCAGAGTAAGTGCTTAATAAATACTTGCTGAATGTCGAATTGTTATTTTACTAGAGATTCTTTGCAAAGGTAGAATTGGATAATTCTTGGGTTCTTCCTCAGTGAAACCTGCTGAATTTAGCATATGTAGAAATGCAGCAGGTTCCGCTCCACTAAATGAGTACAATATTTGAAGGTTTGGGGCAGGTTTTTCGCAGCTGGAATTTAGTTATCCCTGAGTTTCACAAGAAGCCTGGATTGCTCAGGAAAGGTCAGAAATGCCGTGGCAATAGTGACATTTACCACCGGATACCTGTATTATTTAGAATAAAGTTTGAGCTATTCCAACAGGATTCCCAGTAGTGATTTCTTAATTTAAATATCTCATACACTTTAAAATATCTTGAGTATCTAGGAAATTTACCAAAAGACGTGGAAAACCTCTTTGGAAAAATTATAAAATTTTATTAAGGGAGGGACATAAAAACGAGACACTGGCAAGACACAAAGCTTGTTCATGGACGGAAAAACTCAGTGTTGCGAATCAGTCAATACTGCTCTAAGTTATAGAATTAATGCAATCTCAACTGGCCTTATAGTGGAACTGTACTGGTTGGTTAAAAATGTATATGACAATACAAAAGATTCAGTACTAGCCAAGACTTTTGAAGAAAGAAGGCAGGAGGATTGCCTTAGCCACTGTCGTAAAGATTAAAAATTCTAGTAGAGTGGAAGACACTGCGGCATTGGCCCAGGGACAGACCCACAGAGCAAGGCGGGGAACAGAGAGGCCAGGATCAGACCTGCCATGGATGGCCCTAGATTCTTGAGAGGCAGCAGTTCTGAGCAGTAAAGAAAGGACAGTGTTTTCAATAGAAAGTGCTGAAGGTTTGTGGCTATGTTTTTATAGGATTTTATACATGACTTTGAAACCATTTGCTATATTCTGGTGAAGTTAGTGTTTAAAACCCACAGTGGAGAAATTTCTGTGCACCAAAAATGTTGAAGGTAGCTCTGCTGATAATGGCCAGATGGTGTAAACAACCCGAATGGCCATTACAGTACATCGATGTCATGCGGGACTCTACAGGAGTGTGGCAACTGGGGAGGAAAGGCGTGAAAATAACAAAGGGAAAGAAGCAAGTCACACAAGAAGATATGATTTCACGTGTAGGAAGCTCAAAAACAAGCAGGGGAACTAAATGATGCGTGACCGAAAAGGGCATATCTGGGCAAATGGATGAGGTCAACCACGGATTAGCCGGAGGAGCTCAGGAAGGGGCAGAGAGGCACACATGGAGACCTTCTCAGGTCCTGGCGCCTGTTTCATAAGCTCCATAATGGTTAGGGGCTTGACCTCGAGTCTTCAAGAGTATACAGATTTGTCCGTTTAACCATCTGTATGTATGATGCATTTATGATTATTTAAAAACTATATACTAACAAAGGGCAAAGTGACAGAATGAGCATTTGCTACATGCTCAGACTCAGGCTAATTGCATGACAAACTCTGAATCACAGCCCCACGATTGTCCCCATCTGATGCTGAGGGCACTTGGGCCCTGAGACATCGTCTCTTGCCCAGAGCCAAACGCTAGAAGTAGGCTGAGCAGACCTTCATTGTCATCCCGGGCATTTCTAATACCCGCACTCTTATCTGCCTCACTGCTCGTCACATGATGTCGATGGTAGTGCAAGGGCCGGAGACCCCTCCCCCTCACAGGCCGCCTGGATATGAAGGGTGTCTTTGCTGCTGGGCCATGGCCCAGATTAGACCCAGGCTCGCCTCCCAACCCCCCAACTCACCAGGAGACCACAACTCAAGCCACCCGGGAGAGTGCTGCCCCTCCTCAAAATATCCTGTGGCAGGGGACTGGATCATAACAGCATAGCAAAGCCCAAAGCAGGAGACGCAGCACCTCATCAGGGCGGCTACGTGCCTCTGGACGACGTGCCATGTCAGGCCTGCCAAATGGGATTTACCCCCAGCCTTCTTAAATGCTTTCAGTCTCTAAGATTTATTCTTAATCACTTCCTCTGTTCACTAAGTACTTTCCAGCATCTACCAAGTGTCAAGTTCTGTGTTAGGCTGAGTTCATGGGGAATGATTGGCCTTTGTATTTGGGACTTATTAGGAAAATATGCCCTATGGAAGCAGCTTAGAACAGGAAGAAAAGGGGAACTCAAAAAAGGTCTGCATGGGATTCATTTGTATTTGTTTAGAAGACAAAACCCCAAGATGTTGAAGAGCTGGAAGCTGTGATAGGAACCAGCAAAATCTTAAGCTAGAGGGCAAATCTCGTTTCCTCAAGAGGAAAAAACTTTAAAGGATTGATTATTCAGTTTCCAAGATCAAGCTGATCTTACTAAGTTACTATTTCCTGGCAAACTGCTTCCTGAGGGAACAGAGATGGAGGGGGCTGGGGAAAGAAGGCCCTAGGGCCAGATCGAGTGCAGTGGACAGAGGTAAGAAGGGAAGGAGGGGCAGAGGGCTTCTCCCGCAGCTAATGTCAAGGGCAAAGGTGCCAGTGGCAGGTTCGGAGGGGGCGTGGAGTCAACAGCTGGTGCTGGAGGTGGGGAATGCTACTAAGATGCAGCTGTGCTCACGGACCACCCTTCATGTAGGCACCAGGCTCGTGAGAACGCTAGGCTTGGACTAGCCAGTTTAAGATGTCAGCTCGAGCACTGGCTTTGCAGCCACGGGGCAGCAACTGGGTCCCAGAGTGGGGTGACCTCAGGTCCAGGCCAACTCGTAGTGCTGGGTTAGGGCAGCATCTATTAGAAGATATTGACACTGAAAACAGAGTCTGTGGTGAGGCTGAGGCCCTGAGCAAGCTAAACCCGGATGAGCAGGGCACAGACCTGGGAGGAACTCCCAGTCTAGCATCTCCTGGCTTCCACTATGCTGTCCACTCGCCTTACCAAAGGACACCTCACCCCTAAACTGAGATTCTGTGGGGGAATAAAAGGCTTTTTGTGGAACTGTCATGGCAATGCCAGGAGGCAGGCACCCCAGCAAAAGCAACACAGCAATGCCTCCAGGTTGGAGAAACTAGGCATCAAGACACAAGACTCAAGGTAGGGTTTGAGCAACAGGAACAGGGTGGGTTGGGAGTCCTGGAGGGGTCATTAGTTGGAGACAGGAGTCAATCAATGACCGAATGTTTATACTCCATTATACAGATTAAACTGCCAGAAAATGTTTTCCTTGTTACCTGAACAGCTTCCTCTACCCCAGAACATGCTAAGAAATCACTCAGTCCCTCACTCAGGCTCGGCCCCTCCAAAGCCACCTGGCCTCCCTTCCCTTCTGCCTTCCTTCAGGGACCTCTCCTGCATCCAGCCATCCTGATTCCAGAAATCATTGGTATTGCTGACCACCTGCAGCCGTGGAAGCCACCATGGGTTCGAGATCCAGGCACTTAGGAACTTAGCAGGGACGTGGCAGATTTGCCCAAACTTGCGGCTGCAGCCAGTGGCAGACTTGCTGCGACACTAATGATGCTTGAGCTGTGGGCCTCAGAACCACTGGTAGTGGCCCTGGGAATGCAGTTACACGGATATTTATCTTGTAAATTTTCCAAGAGTACAATGAATGAATCCACGTAAATCATTCAAGCTCCTCAAAACCAGGATCCACCACTGTATTTAACGGCTTCATTTTCATTCGCGACAATGTTTTTTTCCAATAGGCTGAGAATTATGTGAAATCAGTTCAGAAGGATCACTTTTTAAAAGAATTGAAATACCCAGAAACTGACATAGTACATTATGTAATATTACATGAAAATTTTGTAGCATGTATAACCCTCTCAGAACCTGTAGGGCAAGCTAACTAGGTGACAGGAAACGGATGTCTCTCAGAGTTGAAGACACTGATTCCTCCAGTGCTTCCAAAATCAGAGACCATGTACATCCCACCTTTGCCTAAGGTGGGTCTTCACTGCCGGGTATTACTCACGGTGGGTGGCCACACTGGAGAGTAGTAAGGCTGTCGATGAAAACCAGATTTACTTACTGTCTGGACTCTACATAGAAACTATCAACATACATGTTAATAAAAAATCAGGCCCTTGGAAAACCACTTCTAGGGTTAACACTTACGTGTAACTATTCACACCTATTTTCAGAACACAGACATTCCTTACATTAAAAGCAAGCACAGGAAAACAGCCCGGTGAAACAGTATACTTTTATCTACAGTGGGCTTTAGAAATGAAAACGATGTCAAGCGACCTGAATACTCCCAGGCACCTTGATCTAGAATAAAAAAGCACAAGAGACTTAACTTTTAGAAACTGTTTATTTTCCGTCAACCTTATTTCCATTTTGGTTAAGAGTTAGCGGAAGGCCAGCTTAAGACCACTCGGTGGTGGTTCCTACCCATTCCGTGGCCTGAGCAGTGGGGGCTGCAGACCAGTCTTCAGTGGCAGGCTGAGCGCTCCAGTCTTCTGTTAAGAAAACAACAAAAAAAAGCATCAGCACCATTCCCGTCTCTGTTACCTCACCCCCACCAGCACTGCGCCTTGCATTCATTCCACCAGATACGCATTTCAAAGATGGACCAGGGCCACACACTTCAAATAAACCTGAATTCAATCTGTCAGGCAACAGCACTGATGTAACATATTGGGATGAAGCTTTTAATGTAGCCATAGAGATCACTAAAGTTGGACTGCAAGCAGATGCTCGGAACCACCGTGCGTGGTGACACATACCAGTCGGAAACTGCTGAATAGGCACAGAGGGCACCTGCACGCCTTCGGACCAGTCTGCGACTTCAGGCTGCGCGGCAGTGAACTCGGGGGCGGGAGCAGTCCATTCTCCCTGAAATTCCTCCTTGGTCACGGCCTTTTCAGCGGCGGCCTGCTCTTCCTTTTCAATCTGGTTAAAAAAAAAAAAAAAGTTTATAGGAACTGAGAAATTTTACTTCCGAGAAGCACAGACCACAGTGTCCCCTGTGTGGGGGAAGCTCACCTCCTCGGGGTCTCTGTAGAAGTAGAGATCGGGCATGACCTCCCACGGGTGTTCACGGGAGATGGTGCCACGCATGCGCAGGACCTCCCGGGCCAGCATCCACCACATCAGCCCCACTGAGTGGGCTCCCTGCAAGAGTGCCAGGTTACTAAGTGACATGTGGTCAACCCTGTTCTATCTAACCTGGCCCCGGATCGTCATCTAGGTCCATGAGGCCAGACATCTTTCAGAGGTGTAAAATGGAAGATTATTCAACAAATCAGTGGTTTCAAACCTTGATTGCCAACAGAATCATGAGGATTTATAAAGTACTATTGTCAAGAATGTTAAGACTGTAACAAAATGAAATACTCCTAGGATTAATTAGTGCCTGAACATTATGTTTTCATTTCTCCTTAAAGTGTTCATACATTCGAAACACACTTGTAGCAAGTATTACTATCAAACTCCACTCATCGGGCCAGAGACCCTCGTGGTGTTAGCGGAAAACTTGCCCCTCGTGTCGCACACTACCTACACTTGTGAGTTCATCGGCCAGTCAGTGGCCTCAACTCCAAGCTCTAACAATGTGCAGAGAAACGCCCTAGTGTTTCCAGGGCACTTATTCTTGAACTCTGGTTTACATCAGAAAGTCGTTACCTTGTTGTTGCAAGGGATGGCAATGTCCACGTAGCGCAGAGGAGAGTCTGTGTTACACAGGGCGATGGTGGGCAGGTTGACGTAAGACGCCTCTGTGAGAGGCTGGTGGTCGGCCCTGGGATCGGTGACCACCAGAAGTCTCGGCTCCCGGAAGGCTGCCTGGATCTGGTTAGTGAAGGTTCCAGGAGTGAAGCGGCCAGCAATAGGCGTGGCTCCAGTGGCAGCAGCAAACTTCAGCACGGCTCGCTTGAAGAATGACAGTGAGAGTTAACAGTGCTCCAGAGATGGAGTCATAGGAACTTTCCAAGTGACGATGTGCTGACAACCAGTTCCATCATCGCGAAGCGGGTCATCTAGGCAGAACCTCCAAATACTCCTTCCTCAAAACTAAGAAGTTCATGGTAACTAGTTTCACTATTAATCTAAACAATGAAACATCAAAGGGCTGTCCTTCCACAGAATTTGAAGAGCTGTCCAAATCCAAATTGAACATTTTTAAAAAAGTAGAAATGGGGTGAACAAAATCCTTAGAGTTCTTACAAATCAATCCTTATGAAACCATGAGTTTTCTCAATAGAAAAAGAACAAAAAATTATCAAGATAGAGATAGGGCAAAATCGAATTTTACCTCACAGGTCATTAAAAAAAAGCTATTTTCATTCCTTTAAGTTGGCAAAGATGCTTACTGCTGTTTATGAGACTTGAATGAGACAAATACTACCCCTCTTCAGAAAACCTCTTTGAAAAACTTTGCAGTTGACATCAAAATTTTTCATTTTAAATATAAAAAATCTGACTATAGAAAATGGTGATGAGACATTTTAATAGGGTCATTTCTTGTTATTTAGCGGCACAAGAAAATACATGACATGAAAACTGAACTTCAACATACTTTTGGGTGCCAAGTGGTATGTATGTTGAAAACACCGAATATTGGCAAGTTGAGATTTCTAAACAGTGAATGTATGGATTTTTAAAATTTTTATTCTCTTCTATACATCCAAAACTATCCATAAGCTTTTTTTTTTTATTTATTTTTTAAATAATAAAAACCAAGCATATTGTTCCACAAACCTGGCCAGTATTCCTGGATGATATGACACTGACATCAGCGGGGTTTTCAATGGCAACAATGGCACGAGCTGCCAGCAGAAGCTTCTCCCAGGTTCTCTTCAAATTTATGATGTAGATGCCTAGTGACAGCAGAAAGCTTTAAACGCCTGACCTAGCTTTGCAAACAGACAGTCTTCTGAGAAGTTGAATGTGGCAGAGAGTACTATCAAACTCCAGTCATAGAGGCAAGCTCTACTGGTGTTAGCGAAATCCTGCCTTCAATATAGCACACTTCCGACACTCAGAAGTTCATTGGCCAAGACTGGCCTCCACCCTGAGCTTTAATAGTGTGCAACCGTATCAGTAGGCCAAGTGCATCTTCTCTTTCTCTTTCCCCATAGTAACCCTCCATCAGGCATCCACTGAATTCCTACAGTTCTTGCCCACTTCCTGGCCTCTTACCACTCTCCCTGCCTTGATTATCAAATTCATTCCCAAAACTCCTTTACGTCATGTCACTCCCAGGTGCAAATCCTTTCCTGGCTCTATCCATGAGCTGAATTAACTCCCTTACCCACTGGAATGCCTCCCATGCTCTTGCTGCGACCTACCTTCCCTTTTCCAATACCTTCCAAGCCAAAATGTTTATTCCTCTCTGGCTCTCTCCCAGAATTCAAATGAACCTATTCTCAGTACCTATGAAATGGAAGGCACTATGAAAGATGAATTATTAGGAACTCAGTTAACGAGCTTCCTTAGCATCTTCACATCTCACCTCCTTCATGATCCAGAGCTCAGGCCATCACCCAGGATATGCCATACTCTCCCATTGGAGCCCAGAAACCTTTCCTTCCCCAAACAACCACAACACTTAAGTTTTAAAGCCTGTTTCCAACCTAGGCATGTAGAGAGCCCTCCAAGGCAGATTTAGAAATTACTTTACCCAGCACCATCCATTAGAACAGCAGGATCAAATTTGTCTCAAAGCCAGAATGGCCAAAAAAAAAAAAAAGTTAAAGCAATGACTCACCGTCACTTTTCCTTTTGTAGATGTACTGTTCCATTTGGAAGTCAAGGTTGGTGCCACCTAAGTGGGTTCCTGCTGCAAGGAATTTGAGGACATCTTCCTCCTTCATTTGCAGGACATCAAGGGCTCCGGACATTGTGACAGTTTCCCTTTAAGTTACGTGGGAACTTGAGAAACAATAATTAAGAATAGTTAAGAACCTAGTCCTTTTCATTCCCATGCCTTAAGTGGAGTGATGGAACAGGTGCATTCTAACTACTCTTTAGTCAAGCAACTTCCTAGGTAAAAGCAATCTGGTACACCTTCTAGTGTCGGACTGAGCTTAGGTACAGCAGGATTTAACAGACATATGCTACACGCAGGACTGCAGCAAACTTTGCTGAGGAAAAAAGAGATGGGCGACCAACCAGGTAATTAAACTAAATGTAAATAGTCAATTAGGACTTAACACTTCTCAAGGTACTCGGAAGTAAAAGTTGTAGAAGAGCAAAGATAACCACCATGTGAGAAGCGCAGCCATGTTCGAGAACGAGTTGGGCAAACATAGTAGACATATGAACAGTTTTGTCTTCAAATAGAGGTGGGCACGTTAAAATTACTTCTCCCTGCGGTCACAACTAGTTTTCCTCAAAACCCTGCCAAGAACCTTAACAGCAACGGGCAAAACCAACGAGCCCAAACAGCTGGCGCCTGGGCCTCTGGCTTCACTGCCAAATATCGGGGTCCCAAGCGATCGCAGTGCGTTGACTAGGCTTTCTGAACCCTCCATCCACCAGCAGTTCGGCCCGAACCCACGCCCCGTGCCTGGAACGGAGGGCGACCTCGGGCCGCTGCGGGGGCACTGGGGAAACCTGCGGCCCAGCTCAGCCACGTGCGAGCCGCCAGGCCGAGGCAGAGCGCACCCAGCAACGGACCCGTCCTATCTGCTGGCTCTCATCCCCAGTCCCCGTGCCCGTCCTTCGTCTGAGCAGGAAGGTCGCTCTGGTGGCCCAGGGGCACAAGGGACCGCGCAGAAGACTCACCAAGAACAACGCCGTATGGACCCTTTTCTGGGTAGCGCGGAAAAGACCAGAGGGCGGAAATGACGTCATTAAATACTCCGCCGCCAGCCAATGACAACGAAAGCTGGGCGGAAGAAGGGAGGAGCCCGAGGGGCGCGAGCCTCTTCCTTCCGGAAGGCGGGCTGGCGGCGCTGGTTTTCGGGCAATCGCGGGCGTGGGGAGGTGCTGGTTGGGGCCCAGAGGTTTCCGACTTCACGGCTGGCCGGCGGAGCAGCGACGTTCCCCGACCCCAGTCGGGGCCGCGGGCGTGCAGCCAGCCAGCCAGCCAATCAGGATTCGAGCTCTTCCCCCGCCCTTTGTGTTTACCTGTGAACTTGAGCAGGCCTTCACCTAAGCTGCAGTTTCCTTAGGGGGAAGGCGTGTTGAACTCAATAAGCCTAAGTGTTTGATGGACAAAAGCTGCAGAGATTATTTTCAGTTTTTTTTTTTTAAAGAACAATTTAACAATACGTTATTCGGATGCTGAAAATTCACTTACAGGAAGTTTTCCCGAAAAAAAAGGCTGCATAGATGCGTGAGAACTTTTTTTTTTGGCATAGGAAAAATTACTGTCGATAGACTAGTTAATAAAAATTCATTAATTTAAAAAATTACATATAAAATATATAATTTAAAGATAATTAAAATTCTATGTATGAAAAATTGCAGGAAACGGCAATTTTTTTTAAAAAGTGAAGCTCTAAATATTAAAAGTTATTGTAAATAGCCAAATTATTCATAATTATACAGGTTTCAGTCCTGTTGCACTTAGAATCACTTGAAAAGCTTTCAAACATGCTCAACTCCAAACCAAAAAAATCTGATTTTTAAAATAGCTCACTAGATAGTTTTAATGTGCAGCCATGGACACACATATACAGAAACTGGGTAGGTTTTCCCATTTCAGTATTTTTGAAATTTTCTGAGGAATCAGGTTGTTTTTAAATCGAAACAAAACAAAACCCCACTATTTAAACAAAGCTGACATAAGGAGGAAGTAAACTCAGTCATGGCTTTCGGCACCTTCAGGAACTGTTGAAAATATCTGGAGATGTTTGGCTCTCAAAAAAAGGGAATACTTAAAAAGAGCTATATGAAGGCTGAAAAGCTGGCTTTTATGGACAGTTTTCTGTCACTGCAGGACTTAGCTGGTGGGCCTTCTGGGACACTACCCAACCATCTCAGCCGTTCCCTCCCCTGTACATCAGTCTCAAGAATACTTCCATTACGACTGCAAGGACATACTTCTGTGGTCATGTTTAGGCGTTTGTTTCTCCACAAGACAATTAGATTTTTCCTACAAAATAACTGCGTCCTTGAGAACTGATCTGTATGATGAAAATTCTTGGTGAGGAAATGAGTTAAGTCCAAAGATAAAGAATGAACTGTAGTGATAGTAAGCCACCTTGAGGAACCCTTGGCCTAAGAGGCACTTGTCAAAGAAGGGCTGTAACTCCCAGCAAAGTGTCCTCCTCATCTTCGGCCTCCTGGTCCTCTGCACAAGTCTCTCCCTATTGTTTATTCATGCCCACCTATGATGAAAATCTCAGAGCCTTCCTTTTGCGAACTTTGCTTTCTGGCATTTGTATTTAAAAACTAAAATAAAAACAGGTCTTTTATTTAAAAAAAAACATAATTGTGCTAGGGACTGGTTTTTTGGACTACACTTCACATGGCATTGGGTGGCTGAGAGCCCTATTCTGATATGAAGCCGAGAACACAGGACACCTAACCGGCTCCAGGCATCAAGTTCATCTTGGGCATCTTCCCACCTGCCTTTCTAATCACACTTCCTCCTTGATCCTCGTCACCTGTTTGTCTGGTATCCAGTTTATCCAGTTGTCCCACAGTCCTCTCCATGAACCTTACAGTGGCCTGAGCAATGTTCAAAATCACTTTTGTCCCAAAACTCTCATTCCCTCCCTTAAATGGCATGGTCCCTTCTGTCCACTGAAAGCATTCTGTCTTATAATTTTATCGCTTGGCACTTTGTATCTCATATTAATTCATGCACTGGAATTCCAGCTTCACCACATGCAATGGCTATGAACAAGTCACTTAACTTCTCCCAGGAAATAAGAGCTGTTAATATTTCAGCTGCTACCATCACCCCTGAGCCTGGAAATCTAAGAGAGGCAAGTGAATACAGAAGACTCACCTGATATTCACATTTTATAAATCAAGGAGATATATGCTCTATAAAAAAAAAAAAAAAGTTACATATCAAATATAAGAACTCAAAGGTTTAAAAATTAAATCCCGTTAACTAAAAAGGACACAATGATTCCTGAAATGGACACAGGCCTGGAGATTCTGGGTTGCTTCAGTCAATTTGGCCCTCAATCTTCAGAGCATTCTCATCAAACGCCTGCATCTTCGCACAGGCCGAACAGTCTTATGCAGCCGCCAGCTTGAACTCCTAGGTTCAGGAACAGAGGCATCTGCTGGATGTTCATGAGCAAGTTCACTAAGAAGTCAAAGTTCACCGAGGTCCAGTGGGATGGGTTCTTAGAGTCGGCTGGACCAAATCTCCTTTTACACAAATGGGGGAACTGAGGTCCAAATACGGTCCAAAGTTACATAGAAAATTACGACATAATCACAATTAAAACTCATGCTCAGATCACAGTTTGTTACTCGAAAAACATTGTCTACATACAGGTTTTCTTTATAGTGAGATGGGACCCAAGTTGCACCCTGAAGAATGCAAGGTATAGAGGAAACATAGTGAGTACACAGAGTGTTTCAAGCAGAAAGGAGAGAATGAGAGTGAACTATGATATAACATATACGAGAGTGTTCAGTCAGCATTCATTAATCTACAAGCCTGGTTCTGAGAGGGAATTACTGAAGGGCAAATCATCTGGTACAGCCAAGACTTGCGGCAGACAGTACATAGGTGCTATAGGTTAAGGCCTGACAGAGAAGGACTTGGAATATTCTCCTTAGGGAATCTGGAGTATATTCTGCAGGCAGTGGGGAGTCAAAAGACTATTAACAATGGGATGGGTTTTATGAAATCTAGGGGAACGGGGTTAACGTCCAACTTGTTCAGTTTAAGTGGCCATACGGCAGCCACGTAGGTAGGGATGACTAACAGGTGGCTAGATATGCACAGAAATAATGAGGCCAGGTTTGAGGAATGGATAAAATAATGAAAAGACAGAGGGATCAGTCATTCACTAAACATTTATTGCAGGACTTTTCTGTGTCCTAAGGCACAGGTAGAAGCTGGGATACAGTAATGAACAAGATACCTGCCCTGTGCCTCTTGGAGCTTACAAATGAACTGGAGAGAGAATAAACAGACACTACACAGTCATTTAAGTACCGTAGTGCTAAATGCTACAGAAGGAAACCATAGGGTCTCTGAGCACTGAGAAAGAGCTGACCCAGCATGAGGGGTTGTGGAAAGCTTTCCTGTGCAAGTGATGCTTGAATCAAACTCCCAGAGATGGAAAGGACTTAACTACATGGGGTGGAACCGAGTGTTCCAGGCAGAGAAACCAGCAGTTCAAAGGTACTGAGGCAGCAAGGAAGAAACTGGGGAATGGGTAGGGGTGAAAATGCATCAAGGGCGTAAAGTACAAGCGAAGAACGCCCAGAGAAGACTTGAGGATGCCGTACACGGTAAAAAAGGAGATCAGTCTGGCTGCAGACAATAATATGGGGGAGATAAGGTGAACCAAAGGACAAGACCACAGAAGGACAGTTCTTGAATACTAAGCCAAGAAAATGGGGCTTAACACCAGCACCAGATTTAGAGTGGAGAGGGTGGGGGTGGGGGGAGGTGGGTGATAATCAGAAAGAGAGGCACATGATAAAAACGGTACATACAGAGAGCTAGACTTCTGTATGATAACTGTTTGATGATAGTTCAGGAAAAAAAAATTTCAGTTAACAGTGATCTTTTAAAAAAGTCAAATTATTTACAATTTCCAAGTAAGCGGAGTTAAATCTTAGAAAAACAACATATATATATATATATATATACACACATACATACAAAACGAACTGGAGAAATACAAGTAGTGACAGAAATAATGCAAAATGATAACCATTGATACTATGCTATGAAGCTTCACAGTTCTTTACAACGCCTATTACAAAATAGCCCTTGTTTTTTATGTCTTCCTGATGTCAAAAGTACACAAATTTAGTTAGCGTTGATTCCATCACAAGCGATACTTTTATTGGTTCCTCTTGTAGCTGAAATTCAGTGTGCACCACTCTGTTATTTACCTGTAAGAGAAAAGCACAAACTGACCAAAAGGATGTACAGCCCTGGGCAAAAAAAAAGGCCTTTTAGTTAACCCCGCAGAATGAGATGGCAGAATTCTGATCTCACCAGAACAATGCAAACATCATTCTAAAGAGATGTCCCACCAAGTACTTAAAGTGAAGGACTGTGGGATGGAAAGAGCGGTGACCTTGGTTCACAGACCTTGGTTCAGTCTCGAGCTTGCTCCCGAGTAATAGCAGGCCATGTAGTAACTCATAGTAAAATGAAACGGTTGCATTACGTTATGTCCAAAGTATCCTACAGCTCTACAACTCCTGGGATGGTTGTAAACACATCTTATCATCTGCTCTCTCACCAAGCTGTGAGTGCCTTTAATGCAAAGTCCACCTCATGCTCACTTCTAGACTTTGTCACCACTGTCTCCTCAGCAAGTGTTTTAAAAATGAAGGGTGTTCAATAAAGACTTAATGACCATCAGTCGGCAAAAACAGTTTTCAGTTAGCATTAAGCTAAAATGCATTTCTATACACAGTTGGTTAAACCTGTCTTTACTATTACATATCCCTGAGAAGCTGACAAGAAACTTTTTTTTTTTTTAAAGAGAGAAACTGAACAATATGAGATATTTGAGAATATGGTTGGGATGACAGTAAAAACTGTCCCTCCCTTTAACATTTTCCCCTAAGAGCTCAGCTACGTGAGGAGAAAAACAGTTTTGAAAGCTGCTAAGCATCATATGGAAAGTATTAACATTAAAACAGTTTTTTAAGAAATAAAAAGAGTTACCACCCCTTAGGGAGGTAAGGAATAAGCAACGCATAGTTGTGATTAGGGCATGAACTCTAGAAGCACCCTGCCTGGGCTGGGATGCCAACTCTGCCACTTACTAGCTCTCCATCTGTGACAGCGGATGCAAATCCCAGCACCTACCTGAGGGTCACTGGCAGGTTTAAATGGATTCATAGCTGTAAAGCGCAGGGAACAGTAACTGGCATGGAGTGAGCCATGCAGTAGAGGTTAGTACTGCTGTTACTATGCTCATGTACGACCTCTTCTAATTAGCACTCTCTGTGTATAAAAATCCCAGATTAAGAAAATTAGTTTCTAATCCTGAGGTGATAAACCACTAGAATGGGGCCATTCTCCAAACTTCTCTTTGTGTATAAATCTGCTGAGATTCTTAGCCACTCATTCATTCAATGAGCACTGCCCAAGGGTCTACACGCTGGGGAGACAAGTGTGAGCCAGTGTGGGACCTCAAAGATGCCCTCGGGGCCTCGCCTCTCCTAGTTGAGTCAGGCCAAAGCCCGCTGCAATGGAAGGACTACAGAGCAGGCAAGAACTTCAAAGCTCACCTGATAGCCCATCCCCTTATATCAGCAAGGAACAGAAAGTGTCACTATCAATTTTCCTTGGTATCTGGCCCCGCCATGTCTTCTGAACAATGCTGCCACGGTCTACTAAACTCACGATCAGTCCATTGCTTTCAAGCAACTTTTCAGGCGCTCTCATGTTTTCATGACTAAAGTGCATTAGCTTTAGAGAGAATGGAGCACACGGCCACCTGGAATTCACTTACTCTGGTGAAGAAGTCAGCGATGTGCCACCTATTTCCATATTGTTTAAAGACTCTGGTCATTGCTTCGATCATCACGGAGCCGGTGCGGGGGTGCCGTAAAGCAACATGATCTACAAAGAAAAATAGAAAAACATTTCACCCATTTTTCCTCCTCTACTTGCAGCTGATGTTCTTTTACTGACAATTAAAACATGGAAAATGGCTTTGATCTGAAAATACAGAAACGTTCTTGCAGCAATGTTGGCAGGAGTGTGTCTGGGGCCATAACGGACATGGGCGCAAGCTCAAGAAGCACCTGAGCCTCCCAGGGGACTTGTGTGACAACTGGCACAAAACCTCTCAACAGGGTATTCTTTTTAATGTGCATTTTTTAAGTAAAAACTTTTAAATAAATACGCGTGAAACTAAAGTTTAACAAACCCCCATATAATCATCCTTCAGATTCAACAGGTATCATTTTGCCATTTACTTCATTTTTTCTTGTTTTTTTTTTTATTGACTTTTGCAATAGCATTTTAAGCTAAATATCCCTGTATATCTATATATGCATATGGAATTTATTTTGGGGTTCTCAAAAGTTTAAATACTGAAATTATTTTTATTATTCTATTTAAAAACATAACATGTCTGTTTAATGTGGAAATTCAATGGGAATACCAAAATTGCACCCTCTCATAACAAATCTGGGTTCGAAATGAAAAAAAAACATAGGACATCTTTGGAACCTCACTGTAGGAAAAGGTTTCTTGGAACACAAAGAACATAAAACATAAAAGGAAAAAAAATTGATAAATTGGACTTAATCATCATTTAGAACTTTTGATATTTGTAACACATACCAGAGAAAGGACTTGTATCCAGGATATTTAAGGGACTCTTACAACTTAATAAGAAAAACAAAATAAAAAACAATACAACATTGGGGAAAAGAAGGTATATGAATGGCCAATAGGCACATGAATAATCATTATTAGTCTTCCGGCAAATGCAAATTAAAACCCCAAGGTGATACTATCATATATCTATTCGATTGTCTAAAACTTTTAAGAGACCATACCAAGTGCTCACAGGGATGTGGAGTAACTGAAACTATCGTACTCTGCTGCTGGGAATGAAAAAGGATGCAACCACTCTGGAAAATAATTTGGCAGTTTCTTTAAAAGTTAAGCTTATACCTCCTGTGTAAACCAGTCATTCTATTCCTTGGGATTTACCCAAAGAAAATAAAAACATACACCCCCAAAGATCTGCACTCAATTGTTCATAACTGCTTTATTTGTACTAACCAAAAACCAGGAACAACCAAATGTTCAAGCGAACGGATAAACATAGTATTACATCCACACCACTGAATATGACTTAGAATCAAAAAGGAATGAACTACTGATATAGAAAACAACACGAGTGAATCACAAAACCATTCTGATGTGTGGAAGAAGACAGGACAAAATCAAACAAAACCGCACATACTGTGTAATTCTAGTTCTACAAAATTCCAGAAAACGTAACCTGATCTGTGGTAACGGACGGCAGGTCTGTGGTGACCTATGGATGGAGCCGGAGGCAGGGATGGATTAGACATGAGGGAATATTTGCTTATTTTGAGGTGATGAGAATATTTGCTTATCTTGATCATGATAATGGTATCATGAGTGTATACTTACTTTATATCTGTTCAAACCGTACAACTGAAATATATATAATTTATATATTTTATTACACCTCTGTAAAGTCATCAAAGAATCCATAGAACGTATCTGTATAGTATGGGGAACTACATGGAAATTTCACATTGCCCCTTTTAGGGTGAATCTGAGTCAGAAACACCACATCACAAAGCCTGATGATCCAGCTAGTCCAATTTTCTTCAAACTGCATGTTGAGGCCCAATAATCAGTCAACGAATCAATTTAGTAAATTAAAACCAACATTTTTAAAATAATGGGACAGAATGAAATATCATAGAAAATATTAAAGTGTCTCAACTGCAGTAAGGGCAAGCATCATTTATAAAATTAGTATTTATTACATATATATTTATACTTTTATATCAGTGTATATAATAGATAATAATAAGCTGTATTTTCTCAATTCTAAGGTCTTTTTTTGTTCATTTTAGCATCTCTAAAATCTGGACATGCCGTATAATCTCTGCTAGTCATAGATTAATTCGTAGCTTCCTGTTGGCACAAAATAAAGGCATGTCTTATAATCAAGGCATTAGATTTGATGCAATATAATTAGCTGTTTCTTCCAATGGCAACATTGGAAACCTTTGACCTAAAGCAGTCTGTAACCTCTCTGAAGAATCATGTGCCGAGTAGCTGCCAAGGATCTTATCAAATGAAAGATCATAAACTTCTCATTGCTTTGCAAATGATCAGCAGTGGTAAGTCCATGCCCATGGGTTCAGTCCTCACAACAGATTCTAAACCACAAAAATGAATCCCATGACTAAAACTGCATAACTTTAGACTCTGGTCGAAAGCTAGTAAGTTTCCACAGATTTACCAAACAAGGTCAAAGCAATCTCAGTAAGATTGGGATCTCTCATATGTGTGTTGTAAAATAGTTTATAGATAACTCAGGCCATTAACGTGAGCAACGATCACGCACAAGACTAAATACAAATCGCCAGTCAACAGGTGAAAGCATTTTGCAGCTTCTCCAGCATACAGGTGACATGGCTCTGTCACACACCAAGAGTGACAAGCTTTAGGACTTGCAAGGGTGGGGTAGCTACTATAAATGTCTGTGGTGAGCTAAATGTCAGAAGTCTGGACTTTATGTGCAATCTCCCAATTTTTAAAAGCAGATAACTCAATCTTAAAATGTTGTAAGTTCCCTTTTTGAATAGATAATATATTCAAATGGTTCGAAATTCAAATTGCAAAAGGAATCTAGTGAAGTCTACCTCCCTCCTTGTCCCATGCCCAAGACAAACGCTATCAGTTTCTTTTGCACCCTTCCATCTGTCCTGTGTACGAAGAAGTTTATACATAGGTGAGTGTGGAACCACCCACCGGCGACCCCAGCAGCTTATTATACAGCTGTTATGCCGATTTTTTTCACCAATTCACCTGTGGCGGTGGCTCATCATCGACACACAAAAAGCCTCTTCCTCCGGTTATACAGTAGTCTACTCTGATTTACCATACTTTGTCCCCTATGGATAGACATTTAGGTTTTTCCCAGTAGTTTGCTATAATAAACAATGTCAATGAATAACATTGGGCACATGTCATTCAGACACAAATTCCTAGCCAAGGAATTACATGTGTATTTGTAATTGTGCTAGTTAATGCCAACCGGTCCTCCGAAGAAGTGATGTCAATTTACAATTCCACCAGTAATTAATAAGTAAATTCCTTAGCTCTTCACCAAGAGTATACATTCAAACTTTCTGATCTCTGCCAATTGGATAAATGAACAATGGTACTTCAATATCGTTTAATTATCTTTCTTCTTAGAAAGACGAGTATCTTCTCCATGTTGATGGTGTTCCCTAGGAGTTGCCAGTTAATAGCTTACACTCACTGTTCCTTTGGCCTTTTGCTTACTATTATTCATGAATTAGGAAAATTAGCATCTACCTGTGTGCTCCTCCCAGATCCCATTTTCCCCCTCCCTCCCATTCTCCTCCTCCCCCACACAGAAACCACTAATCTTAACTTTGTATTTACCACTCATCTTTTTTTAAATGTCCGCTTTACCACATATATGTGTCCTTAAACAACAGAGTGGTTTTGCTTATTAAAACTTTTTTAAACAAAAACAAAACCCAGTCTATTGTGACTTTTTTCACTCAGTGTTTTATGTCCAAGGTTAATCCTTTTTATTGCATGTAGCTGTAATTTTACCCCTTTAAGTCCATGATTTTGTCCACACCCCAAATGATTGTCAACATCCCCAATTGCCTCCATATGTCTAAATCCAATGGTGAATTCTCTGTCCACGTCATATCCAACCTGTCAGCAGTGTCTGACACAGGCAGTGACTTCCACCTTCTTAAAACACTTCCTTCAAATGGCTTTCAGGACACCAAACCCCTTGGTCCTTTCCCACATCAGCAGGTGATCCTTCTGAGTCTGCACGGTTGATTCTTCTTCACCCCGGCATCCTATAAATGTTGGGAAAGGCCCTAGGCCTTATCCGGGCCTATGATTTCAAATAACATCACGAGCTGATGACGCTCACATTTCTCTTCAAGGCAGACCACCCGGTTCTATGCTTAGCATGTCCACTGTGATGGCTAATCACCATTTCCAACTCTTGATTTCCCACATCTGCTTATCCTGGAGCCCTCACAGTGGAAGAAAAATGGCAATTCCTTTATTCCATTGAAATATCAGCCTAAATAGTGCCTGAAGGAGCTGCACTGCCCAGGCTCAGAATCTGAGCTCCCTGGCTCGCCTTCTTTCCGGAAAATGTCCACTCTCCTGGGTCACTCCATCAGCATCTGTGCTGCAGAACTGCCCATCTCAAAAAAACAAACAAAACACTCCTTTGAGCTCTCCTCCAGATGGTGTCCCCATTTCTCAACTCCCTTTATAGCAAAACTACAACAGTTTTGGTTTTATCTGTTGTCTCCAATTCCTTCGATTCCCACCTCTGGAAAATCTTCAAATATGATGGAATGAACACCTGAATATGCACCAGCGAGAGCTAACAAATACCAATGCCACTGGTGCCTTGGGCCCTCGCACTCTCCCAGGATGGAAATCAAGGGAGATCACCAGACACCAACGTAGTACAAAGAGAACGTTTTGAGCTTGTGTACGGGAAACCATCACTGTGAAGGGGGAGAACCAGGTGGTCCCCGGAGGGAGGCTGGGGGCGAGGGGGCAGTCAAAGGGAACTGAAGTGAACTATGTTCGGGCATGTAGAGGTGGAGGATTCTCAGCGCCTGTGGTGTAGTTACACGCTTCTTCATGCCTCGCGCGTCTCATTAGCATGTTCAATCTCCACCTTTGGGCGTAATCTTTAGTATTAAAATGAAGGATCGCACAGCGGCACCACTGAGCCTGACTGCCCATGTGGAGCCGAAGGGACAGTTGTGTGGTCCCTGTATGTGATTCCTTATGGTTAGCAACCCTGGCGTCTTTAATGCTGATTGGTCACCCCAAAATGGGTATCCTGGGGGGACTTATCTGAGTATTAGCAGTTGGCTCCTGTCTGTTCAATCCAATTGACTTAATAGCAGGAAGTCGACTTCCTGTCTCTAACATTTTGCTTTAGTTTTTCTAGTTCTTCTTTTCTGGTGAAATACAGCTGAACCCTCAATTTGTATTTCATCCCTGATTACTTTCTAGTCTTTCCTTCTCTACCTTCTCTGCCTCGACCAGAGGCAATCCCTACCACAGAGCTGTCTCCTGTTCTTTCTGGCTGTATTTTTACACTGTTACTAACTATATATTCAGTAATAATATGTTGTTATTATTTTGTGTTTAAAATATTTATATTAACAATACACTACGTGTTTTATATTACAACTGTCTTTTATCTTCATTCATTGTTACTGTTAAAGAGAAAAACAAAGTCCCTAAATAGCGTCACTCATTTGTGCTAAAAGCTCATGATACCACGCCTAGATTTAACACCTGATCTAACTGCAGTTTTGACATCTCCCAGAAATGTAATCCTAATTAACCAGTCTGGAATTTTCTGGACAAGCAATAGTAAGGTAACCTATCACGTGGGCCCATTCTACCCCCCATAGAAAGAAGCAACCTGCATAATAACAACCCTTCCCATTCTCTCGCCCTCCCCAGTTCCAAAATAATCCTTTTTTCTTTTAAAAGCTCCGTTTGACCACCCTTCTTCCTATAAAAACCTTCCTTTTCGTACAACCCCTCAGATTGCCCTTCTCGATGCTAGAAGGGACGCTGCCCAATTCGTAAACCACTTAACAAAGCCGATTAGATCTCCGAATTTACTCGATTGCATTTTGTTCTTAATATGACATTTAAAACTTCCCCATGATGATTCTTTTCAACTGCTGCACAGTTCTACTGTACGAATACAGTCACGTGCCACATAACAAGTTTCAGTCAACAGTGGACCACATATACGATAGTGGTCCCACAAGATTATAATGCAGCTGAAAATTCCTATGACCTACAGCGCTCGCAGCCATTGTAAGGTCTCATGGCACAACACATTACATGAATACTTACGACCGTGTTACAACTGCCTACGTATTCGGTACAATAACAAGAGCAGTAGGGGAAAACATTATGTGTCTATTTGGCATAAGGATTATTTTAGGCTGGTTAATTTTAAGAAACGGCTTGGGAGAAGTTCTGAAAACCAAGCAGAAGTGACCCCTTTGTAAAAGAAATTCACATCTGGGAGGGAAATCTCCCTTTGTGAGGGAGTCTCCCACTTCCTACCAGGAAGAGAAGAATGACCCTAAACCTCTGGAAACTCTTATCAGAGGAGAAAGGCAAAGCTTTAAATCTGCGTAACCACCTTAACCCTTGCTGACTGTGCCTTTCTCAGTAAGGTCCCACAACTGACTGCATGTAGTCCCAACATCTTTTGTCTTCAGCTGAAGATGTTATTGAAGGTGGGAGTTTCAGCCATTTTGATGAGTTACTCAGTTTTCCTGAGTCTCTCCTATGCATACAGAAGGGATACATGCTATTAAATTTTTGTTTGTTTTTCTTCTGTTAATCTGTCTTTGATTATAGGGCTGTCTCGGCCAAGAACCCAGAAGGGTAGAGGTAAAATTGTTTTTCTTCCCCTACAGAGCAATAGGCTCTCCCATATGGCCTAGGTGTATACAGTAGGCTATACCACCTGTGTTTGTGCAAGTCTACAATGGCTGCACAACAATGAAATCGCCTAAGGATGACCCCTTTCTCAGAAAGGGTCCCCAGTGACTGTACACCACTCCCAATGACTCGTGGTTTCTCCTCCCCTTCAATTCTGCACACTGTAAATAATCTCAAAGTAGTGCCCATGTTAGAGTGACCAAGTCGTCCAGATTTGCCCACTTTCCCAGTTACAGCACTGAAAAGTCCACTGTGCCAGGAAACCCCTCGATCTCTGGCAAGCTGGGACGGCTGGTCATCCTATCCCATGTATACATGGGCAGAAGGGCGGAGGTTCTCAGATTTTCTCAGTTCGTGGTATGCTTAGCAACTCAGTAATTTTTTCACAGTGATCCTAGGCCAAGAAAAACAGAGTTCCATTTAATAAAGGAGTTAGAATACAAATGTTAAATTTACACCTAATAATCTATTGTTATTTGGGGGCGGTGGAGGAGAAACTGCACAAATTGAAAGAATAATACTTTCATTTTATTCTTAAGTAACCACAATTACTTACTAATGGGATGTGTGCATCAGCCGGGCACTGCACTGTTTCTCAACCCAGAATATCACCATGGCACTTGCTTTTTACCTCAGCCTCCCTCCAAAACATAGCTACCCAAATACACGATATCACCGAAAAGACGGCAGTGCAATCTAATTCCTGAAACTGTAAACTACACAAACTAACGGTTCACAGAATTAGCAACAGCTATGTGATGTTACTGTGGCCCCCGGTTGGGGGACCACAGGGCATACACCAAGAAGTGAGTTTGCTGAGTCATGAGATAAAAACGTATTTTTAACCTGACTAGGTTTCCCACACTGCTCTCCGAAGAGGCAGTACTAACTTCCTGTCGGGAGTGGTGTATGGAAATACCTGTCGCGTCACATATTTGGTACTGCCAGACCATTCACGCGCCATCTGATGCGGTTAGGAGTGAAGGACCCTGAAAGGATTCGTTTCACCACGTAGTCCGGGTTTTCCGCTTTGGACTCTAAGATTCTTTAAATGCCCTTCCAGCTATAAAACTTGATTTTTTAAAAAATTAAATTTATTGGGGAAACACTGGTTAGTAACATTACATAAGTTTCAGATGTACAATTCTATGAGGCATCGTCTGTAAACTCCACTGTTCTTTAACAGCGCTCACCACCCAAGGTCAAGTCTCCTTCCGTTACCATGTAGTTGACCTCCCTTCCCCTCTGGTAACCATTGTTCTTTTGTCTGTATCTGTGAATTTGTAAAACTTGATTCTTGACTAAAATTTCCTGTTTCCCCACATGCGTGAATCAAGTCCATCTGGCACACGAGACTCTTTGGGACTTTAACTTATTAGTAGCAACAGTATGAATAATAAGAATAATGATATTATTAGCATAATGTTAGTGATAACGGTAAGCTAATTTTGGGGGTACGTATTACATCGGTTATTATGATAAGCACATCTGCATTACATAATTTAATTTATGTAACAACCTAATGACACAAGTAAATGTTATCATTCTCATTTTATGTGAAGAAACTGACATATCTAGAGACTAAAGAATACTGAAGTTCTCAAAGTCAGCAAGTGGCGGAGCTAGCATTTGGGCCAACAACATCTTTTTCACGTGAAAGCCAATGATCTTTCTTACTATGTGATACTTTGCTAAGAGTCTGATGTGTCCCTGGAAGAAATGAACAGGAAGATGCCAACCAGCCACTCTGAAGGTGGGAACATTTTCTGAAGGGAGATGGAGGGAGTTCAGGAAAATGTCTCTTTATGAAAACATCACTTTGTAAAGCACAGACCTTTTTTTTTTTTAAAAAAAGATTTTAAAAATCATTAGGAGCCACCGAAGGCCTCTGGCAGGAGGCAGGTCTCACGGTCACCCGCCCTCGCGGTCTTACCTGCCTGGGTAGGATAGATGATGAAATAATCACTGAATGTGGGCAGCCTCTTCTTCTCTGAGACGTCGTCCGAGTCCATGGGTTCGTCGTCTGTCTCGACACCACTATCTCTTCTCTCTGTTTTGCGAGGAATTAAATACAAACAACAATAACACATCACCAACACCAGTAACCCTTAATAAAAAAATCACAAAAGGTCTGTATCCTTCACAAGAGAGAGAAATAACCACAAAAGCTACATGAGTCAGATGTCAGTCCCACAGGCTACCTGGAATTACATGGACGGTGAGTGAAACGTCTCTTGGAAATCCAAGAATTTGAGATTTCCAGCCTTACCCCGTGAAGTCGGTGACTTGGACCGTTCTTCAGCCTAAGTTAGAGATTCTGTCTCAGGTAAGTTTTACATCCATCTCTTCCTTCCAGCTCAAAGTCCCTACTCAACTGCCCAACCGAGGTTACATCAGCTAAGGGTCCTCGAATTCCAAATGTAATATTTACATTTTTTTTTTAAAACTTACTTCTTACTTACTTATTTTCTTTCCTCAATCATCAATACAAGAATTCCCTAGAAACGTGACTATTACAAAGAAGCCTCCCCTTACCTCCTCTGCATGCCTGGATTATAAAGATCTTTGGTTTCTCATGAAGTGCTGGACAACTTTTATTGTTAAACATTTCAAAAACATCTTCCAGGCTGACTCTGTCACCATCTTCCATTTTAATAAAGCCATTTTCTCCGTGGGACATAAGAGTAACAAGGCAACAGCCGATTTCATTTTTAAGTCCATTTAATCCATCGCGAAATGATGTTAGTTTTTCAAGTAACTCCTGTAAAACAGGATAACATATTAAAAAGACCAGAAGGTGGGCAAAATCAGAAACGCTAGAGGTGGCCCCTTTATGACTAGGTTATCCAATGAGATGATAAATTTGAAAATACCTACATCTCTAACAGAGTCAGTATGAAGTAAATATTATTTTATTGCCACTCCCTTTTGGTCGCTCTCAGAATTCGTCTGATTTCTTCTCATGCTACTGGTTCTTGTTTGACAAAATTAGGGCATTTCTGACTCTCTACCACAAAATACAACAGAATGATAGTTCCTCAAAGCGTTAATGTATTTAAATTTTATATTAACTTATTTTAATATATAAAAGTTAGTATTTTGTAAAATGAATACTCTCAATAGGTAGAGATGGGAGGGAAGGAAGGCGTCCACTCAGGATCATACACCTGCCGGTCTATCAGCAGATGTCATCAGAATCCGTCTCATGAGAAAGACAAGGGAGCAGTGGCTGCCATCGCTACTCTCAAATGTGTTGTGATAAAGACCCTGCCCATCTCCACGAAGTAACAATTAAATGAAGTTTAAATATTGGAAACAAAGAACCAAGACTTATTATTTACAGATAATATGACTATCTAGAAATATTAAAAATCAACTAAAAAACTATTAGAACTAGAGATCAGCAAAATGACCAGATACAAGATTAATTTACAGAGATCTATGCTTCCCCAATTACCCGGAAATAATCATTTAAGCCAAAACATGGAAAATGGGTTCCCATTCGTGGTCATAAGATAATGACTAGGAATAAACCTAACAAGGAATATATTAACTAAATGAAGGAAACTATAGAAAAAAACTTTAGTGAAGAGACAGCATAAACAAACCTAGATGTGCTGATGTTTCTGACTGAGACAACTCAATGTTATTAATTTGCTGTTCATTCCAAATTAATCTCAATTCAACGTCATGTCAATCAAAATCCCAAAGGATTTCTATAGAAGTTAACTAGATAATTCTTGGGGTAAAGAACAGATAACGTTCAAGAATAGCCAAGAACATTCAAATGGAGGGGAAAAAAACGAGAAGAGGGGGAGAGGTGCTATCAGATATTAAAATGTACTATAAAATTGTGGAGGAGAAAAAAACAATGATATACTGTCTATGGCCATCCCACCCTGAACACGCCCAATCTCGGCTGATCTTGGAAGCTAAGCAGGGTTGGGCCTGGTTAGTACTTGGATGGGAGACCACTCCGGAATACCGGGTGCTGTAGGCTTTAAAAAACAAATAAACAGTGATATACTGGCATAAGTATAAACAAATATATGAATAGAATATTTTAGAATCCAGAAGTTAATCCCCAAGTACTACACACAGGAATTTAGTTCATGATAACAGTGGCATTTCAAATACGTATCATTAAAAAAGGATGTATCATTCAATACATGTTGAGATGACTGACTATTTGGAAATAAAGTTAGACCTCCTACACCAAAAATAAAATTCCAGAGAGCAGAAGGTAAACCTTAAACTATAAAAATATCACAGAAAAATAATTTTCAAATTTCTAAGTTGGGAAGGAATGAGGTTTAATCAAGACACAAAACCAAGAAGCAGACAAACAGATTAACAAGTTTACTCACGAGACTTCCATATGACTTAAGATAACAAAAAGTTTAAAGGCAAGCAACAGGGTAGGAGAAAAATATTTGCACCATAGTTTGTAAATAAATAATGTTCAGGAGAATAACTATAGAAAAAAAAAAACAGTAGGAAAAAGGCCAAAGGTTAAAATAGTTAATTTACAACAGGAAAAAAAAAAAAAAGGCCAAAAGATGTTCAACCACACTAATAACCTAGAAAATGAAATTTAAAACAGTGAAATACTTTTGCCAGTATGATTACTAAATATTTATAAGTAAATGTTGACAGGATGTAGAGAAAGACCTTGGCAGAACACTGGCAATGTCTGCTATCTAAATGGAAGGGGCTTGATTAAAACTCGTGTAATGTGGAAGACAGTCTTGTACTATCCTTGGGGAAAAAGCTATTATTTCTTAGCTTTGAAATAATAAAGCTGAAAAGTTATTGAGCGCTTACTGCAAGTCAGCTACTATTCTAAGAAATTTTAAACATAGAACCTCATTTCATCCTCACAACAGCCCTACAAGAAAATTTGCTTTCATCATCCCCACTGTAGAGATAAGAAAATAGTCAATTAATTCAAGGCAGGGTTTCTAAAACTACTGTACTATCGATGTTTGGGGCCTGATCATTTTTTGGTGTAGGGGGCTGTCCTGGGCATTGCAGGATGTTTAGTAGTATCCCTGCCTTCCACCCTGGATGCCATTAGTAACTTCCAGTTGTGATAAGCAAAAATGTCCCCAGACACTGTCACATGTCCTCTGTGGGACAAAAGCACCCTCAGTTGAGAACCAGATTTTAGGTAACACAACTAGTGTGAGACAGGGTTCCAACTCTGGCAGTCTACACTGCACTCACTGCCCTTCGGTTATGCCGTTCCTTGATGTTTATTAGCAGTGACTCCTGGGATCTTGAAGGGCTTTCTGATGTCACTGTCCCAAAATACCGGGCAGGTCTAGGCCATGCCTGAGCTAGGCTCAGAGAAATCAAGCTGGTCCCCACCACCGCCACTTTTTAATCTTATTTTTTCTGTGCCATCTAGTTAAGCCACATGCAGTTCTGCCCAGGACTCTCAGTGACCCCTCCTTTGGCCCATTACATGGTTCCAAATAAGTCCCATGAGGACTTTTCAAAGCCTGTGGGCTTGGGTGCTGCTGGAATTCCTCCTGTCTGGCCTCCTGCTGACCTCTGAAAGCTCCTTCCTTGGATGTCCATGCTCCCAAATGCTCTGGACCTTGCCCAGTGTGGACCCATGGCTTGTCCTTGAGTTTCCTTGCCCACCTGGCCTAGGACGCCTTCTTGGGTTCCTTTTCCCTCTTTAACTGCACAGCTAAGACTGAAACTCAAGAGGTCTTGCTTGCCTGGAAGGTGAGCTAGGGTATCACACACTTAAGATTACAAAAGTATCAAGAATTTCATCAAGATATACATGCCACACTGCTCAGCAGATCTTAGTTCTTGCCAGGTACCAAAACTCATTATTCTTTTTTTAAAAGGAACCTTATAAAATCCAAGCTACAATTTTTCATTTTTGTTTTTAATTTGTTACCTCTTTGTCAGGATCGATGCACAATGTGTATTCAAACTGGCACTGGCCAAGCCAGTCCTTCATTAGCTTGACGTCCTGGTCAGCCCCTGGCCTGTTCTTCTTCACGCACATGAGGAAAGCCTTCCGCGTGCCGCTCAGGTCGTAACGGTCCTGTTAGCCAGCAAAGTCAAGAAGCAAAATTTAAACCCAACACGATCAGAAAGCCAAATACACCAGACGCTGCTGAGCCCCGGACACCGCGAGGGGTTAGCGGCACAGACCTGCGCAGTCAGCCCTCAGCATTTGCGTTTGCGGGTTCCCATCCGCCAGGTGACGCCTGAACAACGCAGGTTGGAACCCCGTGGGCCAGTCCTGATATAGGTGAACCATGCAATCGAATCCCCCAGTGTTCAAGGGTCAACGGCATATCAAAAGATGAGTCTCTCCAGGGACTGATTATTGGGGAAGTTTCCCGGTTTAAATCAGGGGCACGACATAGAGCGCCTCTTACCAATTGGGTGTGTGTGTGGCGGGGGTGGGGGTGGTTAAAATGGATATAATAACAGTGCCTGTGAGGTTAATGTGTGCACAGTGGTTTTAACCTGCTAATGTTTAGCTTTTACTGTTGTCACAGAAAACAGTGAGATCAGACCACGTGGAACAACCACACGGGTTGTAGTCGCCTTTTAGCCCAACAGGAGCAGCACCCAAAATGTTTAAATAGTAGCTACATACTATCTTTACTAACCAGCATGCAGGGTTGGAGTTAAGAGTCAAGATATTTACCAAGTCATCACTATCCACAATGTCACGGACCAATTCATCACCATCCACAAAGTCACGGCTTCTCTTTAGATTTTTTCTTGGGATTACTGAATGAATTTTCATGAAAAGAGAACAGAAAAAGAGCATTATTTTTTTCTTTTTAATCAAGATCTGCTGTTGTTCCTGTTAACAGGAAGCTCCTCAAAAAGAATCCAATTATCTTTTATGTTTTAGGGCCCAGTGGGCTATGACTGGTCTCTTTTTAGAAGTTCCTTGGATTAGGAACCCCCCTCCCAAACTCATGAGACAGGAACCCTAAAATAGATCTCCCTTAGACCTCTGTCAAGGTTCAGGGGCAGAAAGACCCAAGCCAGAGATTTAAAGGACAGGGACTAACTGACATTACTGTATAGGCACTTCCTGAAGGGTAGACCAAGACATCAATAAAGGAAAAGGTGAAGTAAAGGAACTAAACCCTATTTTTGTATTTAACATAATACCTTAGCATTCAATGTGGATACTTATTGAGTGCCTGCAGTGTACAGCCCTGATGTTATGTAGCTTGGATGATGCTGAGAAAGAAAGTAAAAAACCACTTGCCAACAGCAAGTGACTCACCATCTAACCAGGTGATAAAAATAGGGTAATAAAGAAGCACACTGGGACAATGTAAGCTCTGTGCAGGTGCAATAAAGGAAGGGAGAATCAAAGACTCAGTGGGGTCAGTCCTACTGGACATGTTTGTGGATGATTACAGTTCTCATCCATTACAAATCTACAAAAATCAGCAACAGCTACATAGCTCAAAACTCAACCGGGTCATAAGCATGCTGAGAACACAGACCATCACAGTACATCTCAGTGTCTACCCCAAAGCCTCACATGTAAGCGCTGCTGCTTGCCTCTCCTCCCCACTCATATTATACACACATACACTAAGTTGGGGGAGGGGACAAAACTCCCTCAATCTGTTACAGACTGCATTTCTTGATCTTAAGCCACATCTGTCCACTTTTATGGCAAACGGCCTAAATGTGCAAGAAGAGGCTCCCCCGCCCCTCCACCACCACCAACACACACACACACACACACACACACACACACACACACACACACACACGAGATGTGGAGATCCAGCAGTGGAAAATTCCCGACACCAGGTTCATCACACTGAATCATCTGTAAACCTCCACATCACAATCACTTGGAGGTACCTGTTTTAAAATGCATCTCAGGCCTGCTGAGTGAATCTGATTTCTGAGCCCACTCCAAATCAAATTAGCAGACCCCGATGGCTACTCTTCGACTGGACACTCGATCCGAGGCTGGGACCGGTGACTCTTGTGCCCGCTTACCCCCGGGCTCCCACCTCCCGCAGCAGGTTGACTTGGTCCCTCGACGCCCGCACCCTCCTGGCTCCGATTCCTCCTCCCCGCTGGCCCCCGCGCCGCCCCGCCCCCCCCCCCCGCCACTCACGCGGGCGCCCGACCGCCCCTCGGGGCCAAACCCCACGTTCGCCTAGGACCCCATCGCGTGTCCTCCGCTGCCCTCCAGCCCGGAAACGCCCGCGCGGCTGGGCCAGCCCGCGCTCACCCTGGCTGTCGGCGGCGGGGTGGCTCTGCCAGCGCTGCAGCAGGTCGGCGCGGGGCAGCTGCCGCAGCACCTTGGTGACGACGCGCGGCGCGGCCAGATAGTAGTGCTTGGCGAGGAGACGCGCCAGCCCCGATGTGCTGCCGCCCTCCAGCTCCAGCTGCAACGGACTCAGGCGCGGCACCTCGTCCACCTTCTTGAGGATGTCGCGGAAGGTGCGCAGCTCCTGCGGGGACAGCACGTCCAGGATCTCCTGCAAGCGGCTCTGCAGATCCTCCATGGCCGGCATGATCTTCGGAGGCGCCCCGGGGCCGTCGGACTACGAGCGCCCACCGCTCCCCGGGCTCCCCTCCACCGACGCCCAACCGTACCGAAGCGCCCGGGCCGGAGGGACCAATCCGAGGAGGTCCTAGCGCCGCGCGACGCACACGCCTGCCGCTTCGCCTCTTTGTTTTGAAAAGAGAAGCCGTTTCCGCTGGTGGGTAGCGGCCGAGTCGCGGGTGGCCGCCGCCGCTCCCGCCAATCCGCTCTGGCCTCCCCTCCGCCCCGCCCCCGCCCCGCCCCGGGCCGGGGCCCTCGTCCCCGCCTCCGCTCCTGCCCTCGCTGGAGCCCTAACGCTCCTCTCTTCCCGCCACTCCTACGAGCTTCTGCTTAACCCCTGGAGCCCGAGTTTGGGGAGCTAAGCGGTGAATCCAGCATTACAGGCCTCTCCCGCGGTCCTCTACCTTGGCCGCGCGTTAGGATCACCTGGGGAATTAAAACTCCTCGTGTCCAGGCCGCATTACGTTAGAATCTCTGGGTGCTAGACCCCAGGCGTCAATAGTTTTTAAAGCTCTCCAGATGATTTCAGCGAACAGCCAAGTTTTAGAAGCATTGATGTTAGTTAGACTCCAGAGTGTTTATCAGCTACCTCAACCAAGGAGCGAGAAGGACTTGGAAGCTGAAATAACACCTAGAGGCTGTTGCATTAAACCGGCTTTCGTGGGGAGAGGGCGTGGTGACAAAGGCTGAGATTTTAGACTTCAATTAGGTCAGCAAGAAGTTAAAAATGCACACTTGCTCCGCCTGGGGGACATGATGAGCAGATATCAGCTTCACAACCCCCAAAGTCATTGCTAGGTTCCCCAACTGGATTAGGTCCTCATCATCAGGATTTGCCCCCAAACTGCTTACTCTTTTTGAACAGCTGCTGAAAGAATCTCAAAACCTTATCTGAATCCTGACACAAATAAGCCAACTGTAAACATTTTTGAGACTTTAAGTCTGAGGCAGCCAAAAATGAATCAATAAAAAAAGCAAATGGCGCCGACTGCTGCAGCTCACCAGCCACTTCCTTTCTAACCTTTAATACTCATGAGAGGTTGAAAGAAAGGAAAAAACAAATTATTATGGCCTGGGGTATGTAGATTCCAGGGCCGTTTACCTCTGGAATCGAGGTTCACATAGGCAAATTTCAGCTTTACCCCAAGGTTAGAGAAAATGTGGCTAAGATTTCTCCAAATCTTAATGATTATTTGCACGTCCCCCCCCCCCCAAAAAAAAAAAAGAAAAGAGAACAGAACGGGGCTCTGGTGGTTGAAATTCATCAGCCAAGTGTAAAGTGAGCAAATCTGCACTGGGATGAAGCCCACACCTCTGGGCCTAGTCTCTGCCCCTCCCCTCCCAGGGGCCCCTGGCAGGGCCACAAAGCTCAGAGGTGAGGTTCAAAGGTGGCTAAAGACAGGCCCTGAAATAGGACCTGAAAGCCCAAGTCCAAGTTCTTAGGAGGCAGCCACTCCCTGTGTCGTGTTCACCTGTCTTCCCTTCATTCCTGTTCCAGAACGCCATTTCCAGTCCTAAGTGCTCCCCTTCTTTCTGCAGCACAAGGACGGAGGAACATATACTCTGCACACACACAGCACTGGTGGCTTGGGTGCCACTCTGAGATTGGTATCCTACTTTGTCTTCTCCCATACTCCTCCCTGTATAATTATGTTGAATAGGGCATTTTAACCTAGAACCTAAACTATAAACCTATAAATCACTGAACTTAATTGACTTGTATCCCTCCCAAAACATGTCGGTGTCCTGCCCCCTAGTCCTTATGTTATTTGTAAGTAGTCTTTGCAGGCGTAATCAAGCTAAAATGAGGTCATTCTGGAGTAGGTGGGCCCTAAGCCAATGGCCATCGTCCTTAAAAGACAGAAATTTGGACAGAGACACCCAGGGGAAAAGGCACCGTGAAGACAGAGGCAGAGACAAGAGCGATGGAGTATCACAAATTGCCAGTAACACCAGAAGCTGAGAGACAAGGAACTACCCTCCCCTAGAGCCTCCTGAGAATGTGGCCCGCGGACACCCGGATTTCAAACTTGTAATATCCACAAATGTGAGAATAAATTTGTTGTTAGAAGCCGAGTTTGTGGTGATTTGTTGTGGCAGCCTGAGGAAACTAATATAATTTACTCATCTAACCCTCACCACCACCCTAGGAGGTAGGAAATATTACTGTCCTACTCTATTCTAGACACAATTTCAAGTGTGTCTAAGTGAGCGAAGAGCCAGGTGTTCAGCCTGGACCACCTGGATCACAGCCTATGTTTTTGACCAGGAAACCAAATGTCCTCCTGCTGCTTGGATAAAAAAACAGCCCTTTCTAAGTTTGCAAGTTGACAGAAAAACTTGGGTGCCCACTAGACTAACTATAATAAATAAAACAAACAATAACAAGTACTGAGGAGGGTGTGGGGAAATCTGAAACCCCAAACACTGCTGCTGGGAATGTAAAACGGGTAACCACTTTGGAAAATACTCTGATACTTTCTTGAATGGTTAAATAGTTGCCACGTGATCCAGCAGTGACCTTCCTAGGCATACCCACATGAGAAACGAAAACGTATGTCCACACAAACACCTGTACATGAATGTTCACGGTGGCATTATTCATAAGAGCTAAAAAGTGAAAATAATTCAAATACTAGTCAGTCAACTGATGAAAAAATAATATATGGTATAGGCATACAATGGAATACTATTCGGCCATAAAAAAAAAAGAAGTGTTTAACATGCCAAATCTTGGATGAATCTCAAAAATATTGTGTACAAAAAAGGTAAATTTATAAAGACAGAAAGGGGCTTGGGGCTGGGGCTTGGAATGAGAAGCCATTGTAAATAAGAGGTCTAACCAGAGGGCAAATGCATTTTAAAATTGATTTGTGGCGATGGTTGCACCACTAAGTAAAGTTACTTAATTTAAAATCGTTGAATTGTGTATTTGAAATCGGTGAATTGATGATAAGTAAATTTTGAGGTTTTAGTCTACAGGGCCAGGCACTGTAGACTATTTTGTTATTTTAAAACGGAGTGATGATACCAATTAGCTTTTCTAAAGTTTTCAAGGATAAAGTGCTTCATTTTATTTATCTGAACTTCAGGCGCAGAAAAATGCCAGAACAACTCAGAGTAGAAACAACTCAGGACCAAAACATTTTATTTGTATAGAGGCCAGGAAGCCACGTGCCCCTTTCTCCAGAGCCCCTGAGAGGTTGATTTAGGAGCCAATTAAATAATGATAGCTTTTCTCCCTCATCCTGACATCACTGTCACCTGAGCCTGGTGACAGTGACTTCTCACTCGGCAATTCCAGCCTCCCCAGCTGGAGCTCCTCAGCCACCGAGGGCAGCCCGCAGCTCCATTCTTTGCCCAAGGAGCAGGTCTGAAAAGGCACGGTGGTGTAGGGGTGGCTGAAGTGGGGCCACCTGACAGCTCTCTCAGGACACACTTTCAAAAAGCCTTGCAGGGTGTGCAAGCCCTTCTCCTCAGTCACCAGTGACTCTTCTTTTGGGAGATTCTGAAGGCCCGAGGCAGGCCCATCCATTCTTTACTTGAACTGGGTGACAGGGTGACATATTAGCCTGGCTTTCCAGAATGGACTTCATCTTATTCCGGGATAGTGAGATGAAGCAGCCCTTGGCAGAAACCAGGCAGGACGACAGATTCCATCTTTTCTCGGTCCCCTCCCAGTCAAGACTTCAGGCCCATCCTGGCCATCATCTCCTCGTAGACTGTCCACACCATGGCTGCCATCAGAGTCCTGCGGAGGACCCGGGGGACGCCGCCCTGGAAGAAGCCACGCAGCCCATAGTCCTATGAGGAAAAGGAACGGTAAAATTCAGCCAATTATCAATACAATTACACTCCTGGCACAAGAGTGAGGGTCTCTCTCTGTTAGCCCATTTTTGAATCTCAGTTTTTAGACTTACTGTCAAAAATGGGTCCAAGAAGACAACGAACTTTAAAAAAGCGATTTTTTTTTTTTTGGCATAGTTGCTAAGCTTTACCTTTTTCAGGCTTGCTCTATCCAGGGCAGTTTATTTCTTAGCTAAAGATCTTCCTACAGGGTTGCCATGTACAGGTGTACAGTGTACAGAAACACCAGGCCCCATGTGGCAGGTGAAATCCAGACCAAGGGCCACTTGCTGAGCCCTTGGCCCTGGGCCCTGGGCCCTGCCTCCAGGCTAAAGGAAAAAGGTATCTTTTTGGCAATTTGTCTGCCTAGAGGGACTGTTTCTATTTTGTAATTCACTCTATGTTCCCGGTGGCCGTATATAAAAATTAAAGACAAAACACTGCTTGTTCCTCCCTCAAAACCTGGATTAATGTTTTCATTCCTACTGTTATCATTCCTGCCATTTTCGTATCTACTGAAGAATATATTTTCAAACTTTATGATTTGAGGTATAGAGAAGAGATCTGGCAACCGAAGCAGAGTGAGAAATTTGATCAGATTCACAAATATTTGTTTATATACAGGGCGAGACAGATTACTTGATGTGTAAGCTACACATTTCCTCTGCTACATAGTACGGAAGAATCTAGACGTGGGTGACAAATTTACCATGAACAAGAATATATAGTGAGTGATAATAGTACAAGTTTCCAAAGGGCCAACTCAATGGCTTTTAAGTAGAGCTCGAGTGCCTTTTACATCACTGTCCTCTTTATTTTCAATGATATCATTTGTTTGAAAACAAACCCTAAGAACAAAATCATGTGTTTGTGGGTTTTTTCTGACTACATTTCCTCCTGCAGAAACCAGGCAGGCGATTACTTGATGAGACTATTAGGTCTTCCCAGACCAGAAGATGAGAATCATCTTAGCAGTGATTCTCAACCTTGGGAATGCACTGGAACCTCTGGGGGACTTAAAATACTGATACCTCGGTTTTGCCCTCCCAGAGATTCTGATATAATCTGCCCAGGTTATGACCTGGAATGGGAATTTTTAAAAGCTTCCTGGGTGATTCTAGAGGTAGAGAGCTTTAACCACAATGAGAACAAATATTTGCTCTATCGCCTTACTTTGAAAATGAATGTCACTGCCTGGCCAATCCACTGAAATTTCACTGGAGAGAGCTGCATATGAGTTTTGATAACATCTGCAGGCTGAGTCACCAGTGAGGCCAGAATACCAGCAAATATCCCACAGCTGAAATTTACAACGGGAATAAGGGCTGCATCCAATTGGTCTGAAATAGGACAAAGGTAACATTCGGTTATAAAAAAAATCTCACATTCATCAAATAAATGTCAATGCCAAGTTGCCCACTAATTCTTCCCAAAAGCCAGAAGGGTCTGGATTCAAACAACATTAAGAATTAAAAAATTAAAGGTATAATTCATAAATGTAGATGGAATAATTAAGTTAAAATTAACCTTTTTACAACCATCATCACAATTGATTCAAGCAAGAATCAATGACTGATGCTAAAACAGATGGATGAAAAGAACAAGATGTTTTATATGAATTTATACGATATATAAGGCACTGGGGACACAATATCTCTTATATGGTCCTCTTACTAAAAATGTATAAATGAATCTAGTCACAAGGAAACATCAGAAACACCCAGGCTGAGGTTATAAAGCTGGTCTATGCTCTTGAAAATAAAAAATAAAAATTGCTACAAAATATACTATTGGGACAATTGGAGAAATTAAAATTATAGCTTGGTCTATGGATTAAAGAATTGTATCTATATTAAATATTCTAGTTGGATAAGATGATTACATGAGGTTATCTTTGTCCTCAGGAAACACACTGAGGTAATTAAGGGTAAAGGGGCATCATGTCTGCAATGTACTCTTAAACAATGAGACATATAGAAAGGAAATAATAAAGGGCGATAGTTATTTGTATTATCCTTGTGGCTTTTTTTTTTTTGTAAGTTTAAAATGATTTCTAAATACTAAAATGACTTTTAAAGATGGATTGAGAAATTAAAAATGTATATCTAAGTTCTCTTACTGCCTTAATTTTCTACAGCAAAATAAGGCTGTGCCCTGCATTGTCATCTCCTGGTGTCTGAAGAGAAGTGGTACATCTTTCCAAAGCATCCCAACTGCGGCTGATCACCACTGTCATGAGGCTGGCATTTCGGATTTCCCAATCATTAAATGATCCTGGTTGAGATTCTTTGCTCAAATTATCCACAGATGCCTTATTGAATGTAGGTTCATTCTACAGGACGTGTTTCTATCCACATCTGGGTCCCCCCGGGGTGGATGTTCACTGCCCATTTATCTGTTCATGTCTCGTCCAACACGAGATTATTGGTAGGGTGGGGCTGCCAGAATGCCCGAGGTCTAGCACCTCTCTCCCCGCCCGAACAGAGGGCTAAAAACCACATTAATTGGGGACATAGCAAGGGAGGTGATAATAGCATTTTCCCTTCAGCTCCTAATCCCCTGGCATTTCCCCAATTTGTCGGGTGAGAATCGCGACAAGTGCCTCTTGAGAAATACTGATTCCCAGGCCTTACCCCAAAGCTTCTGATTTAGGAGGCCTTGGGTGGGACCCAGAAATCTTAAGATCAGGCAAATCTGAGAAGTAATGTTGCAGGACCTACGTAAAAGTGCTTTATTCCACCCCATCCTCGCCTCAAAAATTAACGACCTATCAGTAAGTACTCTGCCATAATCGGCTATGTAAGCTCGAAAGGGACCATGTCTGTCGCGACCGCCCCTGCATCCCAGCACTGGCCTCTGCCTGCCACAATGGCCAGGCTCAGTTCCTCAAACTCTAGGAATCTGGAACTGCTAAGAGCAACAAACAGTCTCGTGTCACCGAGAAAGCTGTGAGAATGTGTCCTGGGGACATCTCTGCCCCACCCCACCTTCCTTCATCTGTACCATGGGGCATGATGTTTTTGGTCTGATTGTAAAACATCAGGTAGATTCCAGAAAAGGGTGCATCACGGAGGAGCGTCGCTGTCAGGCCACTGAAGAGGCCCCGGTGCCCCTCGCTGCGATAGATGGTCCTCAGGGCTTCGCAGACGCTGGCGTAGCCATACCTCCCGCTCTGCAAAGGAAGCAAAAGAACCGGTGACTGGCCCGGCGGCCCTGGGTTTGAGCACTGAACCAAGCCGACTTCAGGGCACCGGGGGCCCTCGTTCACACGTGGCTGGGCCTGCCTGCACGAATGGGTTCTCGGACCGCGTCAGCCACGATGTTAGAGTATAAATCCGGAGATGACATCAGCAGCCACCTGACCCGAGAGCCCAGTGCTTCTGTTTACCCAGCCAGCAGTCAAGCTCACCTCGTAACGCGTCTTGATCACAGTGACGGGCAACATGCAGACCCCCGCAACTGAGCGAGAGCCTGCCCCCAGGATGACCGACTCCACGGCTGTGGGGGGGTGGCCGCGCAGCAAGTACTGCTTCAGAGAGTAGAGAGTCCCAAAGTAGATGCCAAGGCCAGGGACACACCTCACAATGGACTGCGAAAAAGTCAAGAGGAAAGAAATAAAACGCCCACAATGTAAGATTCTGTCTTAGCTGGGTTTTCCCAAAAGAGGAGCCAGGATGTGCATGCAAGTAATTGACTTAGTCGTGGAGGGAAGAGCAAGCAGCAGGGGAGTGAGGAAGGGAGCCGAGAAGGGAGGGAAGGCAGCCCCTGAAGGGTGTGTTATGTAACCAGTTACCACAGTGGGTAACTTAATCCCTTTGGGGAAGGAACTCTGGGCGTCAGCGTCAGCGTAGGAAATGCCTCAGAGTCATCCCTCTACCTGAGGAGGGGAGCGAGGTCTGAACACCAGCTCTCGCCTTTCACTGGTTAGAGGCTACAGAGGGGTTGGGTGAGCATTAATTCCTAGCACTCCCAAAGTGAGCCTCCTAAGGCCAGAAAAAACCTGCTCGCCCAGAGGGTAGGAACGAGGAGAGGCTGACAGGCAGGCTGCCAGCTGTGTGTGCCCTAGAGACTTTGCACTGCACGAGGGCGCAGGAACAGAACCCCCCCACCCCAGCCCTCGGAGTTAGAGCCAGTATGAGGGTATGAGAGGCGGGCGGAAGACCGCGAGGCCCCCCTACCGCTTCCCACGCTCACATTTGCTTAAAGGAGAGGATACTTGAGGCAGATGAGAAATGGCTTGATTTAAAGGAGAAGGTGCAAAAGAAGCTCCAAAAGGCAGCTTACAGGCGACGTCCCTTTCCAAAGGCCCAAGAGACTCTCGGTGCGGATCACCTGCAGCAGCAGTGCCAACATCCCAACACGTCTGGACCTGAGGGCAGACGAGATAAAGGAGGGGAAGGAACAGTCACCTAGACCGCCACATAAAAGAATACCCTGCTCCAGGACTTCTCTGCACGGACTCTTTTCTAGAGCCCTTAAGAATCTCTACAATGCTTCCTGGAATCTTGGAGTGGCTGTGTGTTCATGACTTGACATTTACACAATTATCCGTCCATTCATACTACAAGCAATAGGATAACCTTCCATTTTACATCCTTCGGTTTTATATATATTTTGTAGACTTCCCATAGTGCTGAACCCAATAAGGAGGCACAAGAGACAACACTTATATTATTTCCAGAAAACCACCCACTGTTCGTACCAGGCAACACCATTATGCCATTACAGGCTGGCACAATAAAACGCAAATGTCACTGAGGCAGATCCCAGGAAGCTGCTCAGGGAAGGACCCCGTTTAATTAACAAGAAATGTCAAACACAAAAAATATTCACAGGAAAGAACATGCAGAAAACCCATGAAAGTGAGGCATGCCTGTTTCTCCTAGAGCAGCCAACAGAATGAAAAAAAGTTGGCTTAACAGAGTAAAGATACTCCTGTGTCTGTGAGAAGTTGCTGAAATCACTTCCTCAGTGAAACTGGGGAATTGGACCTTACCCAGGGGCTGAGGGCTGGAGAGTCTGCAGGCGCGTTTTGAGGAGATCCAGGGGCTGGAAAAGGAGGGTCGAGCAAGTCCCACTGATGGAGCCGCAAAGGAAAGCTTTGATCACCGGATGCAGCTGCAGGAGAAGAGAACGCTGCATCAGCAGCTCTGCGGCAACAAGCCTCCCCTTTGCGCTGGAAACTCCTGTGTTATTGCCCTGTGTTATCGTCATACTTCAGAGAAGGGAGAGGCGTAGCCGGGAATGAACAGTGCTGGGGTGCTTTGAGAATACAGCACACTGCAAGAGGTAGCGCTGGGACCTGGTACTGATAACGACATTGCTCCTACCGAGCAACATGTCTATTTTTATCTGTGAATTACGCCGCCAACCACACCTCCCTATTTGTCCCGACAATAAGAATTATTGGCCACCTATCTACCTTCGCATAAGCAAAATCAATTGAACACGGTGTTTAACTGAACTGCTGGTTTCCAGATTCCCATGGCTAAAGAACCTACAGCTATTTACAGGACCAAGACAAAAGAAATAAAAACCTGAAGCTCAGCCACAATGTGCAACATGTGCCATTTCCGGTAAAACCTATGAATTTCCTTAACTGAAAACTTTTCCCTTGTCTAACATCCACCCAGCTTGCTGGGACCTAAGCAGCCCACAGAGGGCACCACAGACCAGTGGCCACTCCTGGGTTTCCTGGCTCCCCCTTTAAGCCAGGACGGCCACACACACTGGCGAATCCAGGCACCACCCTGATGGGCAGGACTCCCTCACAGACTCAATGTCCTTCCCCCAGGCAGAGCCTTCGGATCCAGCCTCAAGCACCTGAGGCTGTGAAAAGGCACTTTAAAAAATCCAGTTAGGAAAGAAAACCCTTTTCTCCAAAGGAATCGCTTGGCAAGCTCCATCCAAAAAGATCTTCTCTCCCTTTGTTATTTTTCAAAAAACATTTTCCCCTCGTTATTTTTAAATAAATGGCATACTGTTGTCCTAAAACACTATTAAGATGATATAATATAATATAACCAAAATGTTTGTAATCCACGGTATTTATTTTCCAGAAGAGGGATCATTCCGTATTCCATCGAATGAGCAAGTCTCAAATTATAACTGGAATTACTTAAAAGACTGTTGGAGAAAGGACTAGCTAAGTTCAGATAGTAAACACTGGAGCTTATAACCAAGTTCAAACAGCTCGTAAAATTTCCAGAGTGGTACGATTGCTAAGACAACAGGTGAAACCGAGCAAAATGTGCACGCTGGGGCAATGGTTCTCCACACACCGGCTTCTTCAATCCACACTGCTGCTCACACATATGCCCATGAGGTTTGTGTGTCTTGGCCTTGTCGTGCAGTCTGTGGCATCAGTGAGCCATTCTCCCCTGCGTACTCAGCCTCTCGCTTCCACTGGCATCTTCTCCTCTGCCTAGAAATAAGCTTGAAAGCTGCCCTATCTTTCGAGCTGCCTCTTGGGCAGTCACTCCCCGCCCCCATTTGCCACCCAGCTCACGCTTCTCCGCTGAAGCTGCCCCTCTGTGCTCACCAAGGACCTGCCACATCCCACAACCCCTTTCTTATCCTTACACTTCTCTTACTTGGCCTCTCTGGTCCATTTGAAATTGCTGACCGCCTCGCCACGCAGTTTTGGGGTTCTCTCTCCTCTTCCGGCTGCCATTCTAGGTCTCCTTTCCCTCTGTCTGCCTGCAGATGTTGCTGTTCCTCTTATCTCCTCCGGGCAACCTCACCCTATCCACATCCGCACCTCACACACACATGCCACCAGCTCCCACAGCGCCGGCCCCGGGCAGCCTCTCTCCAGACTGCTATTCCCACGCCTCCCCCGCCTCCCACGGACACACGCACATCCCAAACTCAACATTCTAAAATGGAAACTCGGTCAGCACTTCTGCACGCACCCGCTCCTTCTCCCATCCAGTGGGAAATCTGGGAGACGCATCGGACTCCTCAGTCTGCCTGCCTGGTGCTTCATGACCAAGTCCTGCTGGTGATGCCTCAGACTTCCCAGAGCCGGCCCCCCAACAATCCAGCCTAGCGGCCTCTTCAGCAGTCTCCGGCCTCCGTCCACTGTGCTCCCAGCAGGACTGGGTGGGGCCTCTATACACACCCCTCAAAATCTCATAACGCTGTTAACAGCTAGGTATTTAAACCCATTTTACAGATGCTATGAGATCTCGCAGAGGTTACAAATGTGCTGTAAGTCACAGGGTTTGAGGCCATTGGCCAGGACTCAAAGTTCATGTTCTTTTCACCATACTCCGAGTCTGGAGTGAAAACTCAGGACACTTCAAAGCTGCTCGGCAGTAGTCCCCTGCGGATGCTCCTGGCTCCTCAAGATGTTCCCTTCCTCGGGGTGCAGGGATGTCCTCCCACCTCTCTCCCTGAACCCGCTCTGGCGCCCCTTCACCCACTGCCACGGCTTCAGGCCCCGCCCCTCTCTCTGCACTGGAACCTCTCCAGAGCTTCTGACCCACACACATATCCACTCACTCAGATGTCCCACAGGCACCTGGGACATTTCCAAACCTGAACTCATCTCTCACCCTCACCTCCAATCTGCTCCTCCTCCAAGTGTCCCGTTCCAGCGAATGCCCTGTCATTTATTTATCTACCCAGCTGTCCCGGCCAGAAACCTGGGCAGCATCCCTGACTCAGTCTCTAATGCACTTTCTCATTCTACCTCCTAAAAGTTCTCAAATTTACCTCTGTCACCCTAGCTCAGAGACCCATCATCCTAGGTGACTGCCACTACCTCACCTCTTTGATTCCTTTAATCCAGGAGTTCCCAACCCCTGGGCCAAAGACAGGTGTGGGTCTTTGGCCTGTTAGGAACTGGGCCATGGAGCAGGAGGTGAGCCGTGGGCAAGCGGAGCTTTATCTGTATCTGCAGCCGCTCCCCAGCGCTAGCATCACTGCCTCAGCTCCGCCTCAGATCATCAGGCATTAGATTCCCATAGGAGCACCAGTCCCTGGCGCCACAAAGGTTGGGGGACACTGCTTTAATCCATTCTCTACCCTGCAGCCAGAGTCATCTTTTAAAACTGTGACCTGACCACACCGCTTCCAGGTACAAATACCTTCAGTAAGATACTTGAATTAAAACTTAAAAACAACAGTACCTTTTAATTGTTTCATATTCTTCCCAGGATAAAGCCTTGACCTTTAACTTGCAAGGCCTTTCATGAATCACCATGGCCCTGCCTTACCTTCCAGGTCTGTGCTCTCAGCCTCCCCCCTCTTACACGCTTGGGGAGTATAATGAACTCTCCTCTTCATCCCTCAAAAACTCTGCCCTACCTCCTCCCACATCTAATTAATCCCCGAGGGCTTCTGCTTAGACTTTATCAGCTCTGGGAAAGCCCGCCCTCAGTGCCTCCACCACACCTGAGCTCATCTCTCCTTACGGCTGAGGGTCCAGGACAGGAGAGGCCACAACTCCTGGTTACGCAGTTCATGGTGGTATATCAAGTACTGACCACGAAGCCTGGTGCACAGTAGGTGCTCAACTGTCAAGAATGAATCAATCGGCTAACAGGAAATCTGCACATGGCTCTCCCTTGAGCACAAACCCACAGGTTAAAGCTCAGCGGCCCTGTATGCCCCAACAGGAGAACACCCCCTGGCTCCCTGCAGCCCTTTGCTCCAGCAAGGGTGTGGGAATGGCCTGTAGTTACAGCTTCTGAGCAGTTCTCCCAGGTGCTGCTTCCCCAATGCTAATAGGTATTATGAAATTAGTTTTGATACCCTTCTCTCTTTCTCTCTCTCTCTCTGTCTCTCTTTCTCACACACACACCCTCCCCCATTGCAGGAACCATCTTCTTTGTCTTTTTCACTGCACAGTGCGTAGACATAGTAGTGGCTCAACAAATATTCGCTGAGAAAATTACCAGTGTCCACACTTTTTAAACTTTATAATTTTCCAGGTCCATTAGCACAAAGCAAATGCTAAACATGTACTATGTCAATGTAAGAATGTCCAAACCTGTACAGAATTTTTTAAGATGTTATTTGGGCCAAATGGACGACAACTGCCAGGAAACAAGATGTCAGATGTTCTGGAGAATGACAGTTTTGTGCCTTATTTTCTGCATTTGGAATTAAGTAAGGAAGTAAGGAAGATTACAGGAAGATGGGAGAGAGCAAGGTGGGATTGGATTACAGGAGAGTCAACAGGATTATGTTCTCTCTTGAAGGTGGTCACTTCAAATGCGTGCTAACCTAGATACACAAAAACAATGGGTAGGGCTTGCTTAAGTCAAAGATAAAACTTTTACTGAAAAAAGTTCATATGCTTGGTGCATGACTGACTACCCACCATGACCTGCCCAGTTGGGAATTTATGATCACATCACCCTGTGAGGTTGTTTTCCATAGAACCCCTTTTTTCACCCACAACAAGCAGTATAGATTAACCTCTAATTGTTTTTTTTTAAACTATATAATTGTTAAAAAATTATACTTTTCATTTGAATAGTCTTAAAACATTGTCAGTGGTGAATGGCACATCTTTTGAGGGTATATTTGATTTTCTAAGGAGCCCAAAGTTATTTAAGGTAAATAAAATGAGTAAATCGGCTTTTTTTTTTTTGAGGGGTGGGTGAGGCAAAGACAATCAAACAACACTACACGTATACAAAGGCAATAACTAGCACTTCAATAGCAAACAGATTCTTCAAGCAATTCCCACGTTCCTTTAACAAAATAAATTGTAAATCCAATTCAGATCTCAAGACCAGAGCTGGACGACCCAGAAAGAGAAAACAGCACGATTTCAAAGATGTAAACATAAATCTGCCATCGCCTTTTTTTACGGGGGAAAAAAAAAAAACCGGCACCCTAATTCCTGCAAAGGGGACTCCAAACCAATACTTCAGAGGGAGAGGGGCTGCAGGCCCGGGGCCCTCCTAGGACAAGGACAGGCCGCAAGTTCACCTCCTCCCACCATCCGGTGCAACTCAGCACCGCCATCCTCGTGGACGTCCCCGCCCAGCCCCGCCTTCACCAATGGTGGCCTAGCGACCGGACCGCGGCAGCCAATCCAGACGCCAGGGGGCGTGGTCTCGCAGCCCCGCCCACCGCACCTGACTCCCCGCAGGCTGCTCCTGGCGATCCAAAGGTGGTCACTCTCCCGGCTCTGAGCGGTCCTAGCTTCCCCGGTTTGACGACATCACTAGGCCTCGAGATGGCCCAAGTATTTACATGCCCAGGAGTCTTCTCACCTCTGCCACTTAAGGCATCCAACTCTAAGCAACGCCCAGTAGCGATCGCATCTCTTTCTGGTCCTTGCGGGCACATTTTCCCGAAACCCTCCAAGACCCCGGCAATTCCGCCCATCTCGAACGGATACCACTGCAACAGCGCGACCTTTGCTCTGCCGTCCCAAGCGAAATGCGCTGCAATCCTCTCCTCCCTCTTCTCTGTCATCTGTCCCAACAAGTCCCCAACTCTGCGCGTGTCTGGGGCGCGAAAATGGCTCCCCACCCCCACTCCCGGACCACGGACCCTTGGCAACCTCCCCGAGCGGGCGGCCTGGAATCCTGCCTTCCCGTCTCCGACCGTAAGCGTTTACCCTAAGCGTTTCCACGCTGTCTCCGACATCGTGGGGTTGCAGCAGCGCGGGGTGTGACTTCTGAATCATTGGAGGAGGCCTGCGAGCGCACTGGGGGCTCGGGCTCGGTCGGCCCTGGCAACCTCGGACGAGAAGACAACGCGATGGCTGTAGCCGGGCGACGCGTTCCAGGCCGGGGCTCTCTACTGTCTGTGCCGGTTGGTGACTGGGACCTGCGCGTCCCGGGACTGCGAGTCCCCCGCCCGCGCGTGGCTTGGGGGTGCCGCACGATCCTGCGCCTGGGAACGACTTGCGGCTCTTCACCTGCTCGGCTGACACCGCGGCTCTACCGTCCGGCTCATCCTGCACGGCCGCAAGCTTCAGCACCTGAAGCGATTAGGCTGAGTGCAGCCGGGGGTGGAGAAAGCCGAAGGAACTAGATAGAACAGTGTGAATTAGCTTCCGGGGTCGGACGCTCGCCTCGAGCTGATTAAGGTGTGCTCTGCAGTGCCCTCTCGTGAAAATATCCGGAACTGCAGGATCCGCGTTTTCCCTGAGCTCAGAGCTTCGTTGGCAATTTTGCGGGCGATTTCGTTTTTGGGGGGGCAATGTCTGAACGTATCTACATCGAGATAAGTAGCCAGCAGCTATTGTGGCTATTCAGTACTTAAAATGTGGCTATTGTGACTGAAGAACAATTTTTTATTTGATTTAATTTTAATTAGTTTATATTAAAAACTGAAGCTACGTGGAATATTTTTCTGTTAAACACGTCTTCATTGTTTTGGCCGACACACATTTCCCTTCATATGCTGAAAAGTGAACGTCAGAATTGACACGTGTTGTGAAGTTATCCACACAGCCCGATTTTAAGATGTGTATTAGTAAGGCAAAATATCTCCTTAACGATTTTGATATTTTTACATGTTGATATTTTGGATTTTTGTCTTAGGTGAAATATATTGTTGAAATTACTTTTACCTCTTTCTTTTTACTTTTTAAAGTATAGCTACTAGAACGCTTAAAATTACACCTGTGGCTTGCGCTGCATTCCTATTGGACAGTGCTGGTCCATCTAGATATAATGATTTTATCTCTCACCCGGGCTCTGTCAATAACCTTTTCGGCCTCCCAACTTCCCTTTATCCTTCTCTGGTCTGATCCACGGAAGAGAATTGCTGCTGGGATCCTGATACTCCTGCCGAAAAAGGCAGACGCACACCTTCAGTGGCCGTACTTATCTGCAGAATAAATTCCGGACTTTTCATAGTGACAGCCTTCATTACTTTCCACCATTCATTCTTCACCCGGGGATATCCAGATCAGGGAAGAAAAACGGTGATTCAGGGAGCAAGATGCTAATTTTGAAGGCTTTACTCTTGTGCCGAGGCACAAGGAACAGGCAAGAAAGTGGACTCTCTATACCCAGAGGGGATTAAGCAAAGCATAAACATACACACACACACACCTCAAACCTAGCTGGTTATTGCCGAGTACTTTGCTACCCCTCGTTCTAAGCTGCGAGGCTCATTTTCTTTGTGCAATGTTGATGACTAACTGAAACTTAAGGGAAGACCTACTTTTACAGGCCTCCCCACCCACCCCAGCAAGGGTCCTATTTATCATTGATAATGAATTGGTGTATTTTAGAGGCCGCTCTTCAGCACTCCGGAGGTGGGGGCAGAGGTGGGACGTAGAGTGAAAGCCCTCTGCCCACCGCTCCGCCTTCGGCTCGAGTGCTGATTTGGCTCTCCGCTCAGAAGAAATGGCTGCCTTTCAAGGGCAGTTGGCGCCCACCAGGTTTTCTCCCTCTGTATCTTATCCTGCCACACTCACAATCCTGGGGCTTAGAGTGCCCCCATCCCCTCCCACCCTCCCATGTTCTTGGGGATGTGAAAGGAGCATTACCCATCAGCAGGTGAGTGAAAGTTTGAAGCAGCAGTTTCTTAATGGCAGAACTTGGAGGAGTGAATTCAAAAATAAAAGGGAAACTATCTGGTAAAAACATCGTATGTGACTTTAGTTCAAAACAAGGTCGTTAGCGTCAGGTAAGGCCTCCCTGACCTGCTTGCAACTAGTGGAAGGTGATTTCGCTTTTATAACCGAACTCTTCCCAAATTACACGTTGAATCCCTCAAACCCAATCTGGCCTCCCCCCCACCCCCCATTTTAGATATTAAGGTTGTATGATATTTTCCCACACTGTCTAAGAAGTGTACATATATCGATTTGGATACACGACCCTTTCATAAAACTTTATTCACAACAAGCTTTGACATCTGTGAGTTTCCACCATCCAGGAAGGAAAGGGCTGAAATAAACATGGGAAGCCGAGAACAAACAGGATGGCAGAATCTGCTCCACAGGAAGTTTGGGCTTCCTGCTTCCGGGCAGGAGGAGATGAGCCTCACAGGGCCGTGCACCTGGTCACTTCATTTGGAAGAAGATGGCCGGAATGGTGACGAGCACACTGGTGAGCTGCCCCCATGATTCCGAAAAAGCCATCTCGGGGAGACCTTCCCTGTCCAACTACGGTCAGAGCTGCTTCTGGAAATATCTAAATTCCATCTACCATGGTCAAATCCATGAGCTTACCTTGGCTTTTGGAAGCCGGTAGGGAGCGGAGAGGGACAATACCATGCTCACACGCTAAGTTGCCACAAGCCCCTTCCCTTCATCTTCATGAGCCTCTTTATGACTAGTGGCCTTCCAGAGGGGCGAATGGGTGTGTCTCCCGTCTTATAACTAAGAGGCTCCTCCCATCTGAATATCCCTTCCCATCCCAAACACACAGTCTGAGAGAGCAGCCTTCAGAGTCTCCCAGGGCAGGCATTCCCCCTGAGGAGTGGCTAAAGTCACCTTCTGTGCCAGGTCACAGAGATGGGCACAAACAGCAGGAGAAAATAAAATCTCAAATAGCTTTACCAGAAACTTTGGTAAAGTTTACATTGGGCTTCAAAGGTGAGACATATCCTTCTTTTTTCTGTGCCAGCGACCTTTGCCTCCAGCCTCACCACCGAGCTGAGGATGACAGGGTGACGAGACAGCGATGAGGTGGAACAGCTCCTGGGCTGGTTTCTGGAGTGGAAGGGAGGTACATTTTGGGGTGCAGGGGGGGGGGACCAGAGTTGGGGTCCTGGGATTCTACTCCAAGAGCCTAGATAGCAGAGGCAAACGGAGAAAGGAAGCCATGAAGCAAGCCCAGGCTGTGTGGCATTTTGCGTTGTATCACATGGAAGCCACAACCACTCCATCAACACTGTGACAAACGATTTCCCCATCCTCTGGAAAGATCAAGTTCCTCTTGTGTTTCTGCTGGTTTCCCAGTAAGGAAACATAGGCTGCAATTTGGCTAAAAGTTCTTAAACATAAGCACATATTTTCTGAGCACGTTTTCCCCAGTTCCTGATGGTCTCCCTCCCCCGGGGTGAGCGGGACAACTTGCAGATTCCCCAAAGACGAATGACTTGTCCCACATGTGGAAGGCTTTCTTCATCTCTGGCACATGGCTCCATCTGGAAATAAGCATTTCTGGGTGGTGGTGCATTTCGTGCGTCATCTTCATGGGGCTCTAAGGCGGTCGTTTCATCTGAGTCCAATAGGAAAAATCTCTTGTTCTCTGGTTCGATCCCAAAGCATTCATTTAGATCCCATGAAACCAAGTCTGGACTCAAATATTTGTAGAATGAGGTTTTTCATCTCCTGAAATATGAAAGGGGTGACATCCAATGAATGCTATTTTTTAGCACTTAATTTGCATACAATTCACTTTTCATTCTGCCTCCTAGTTGTGTGTCTGAGTGTTTCCAGAAAATACCTCATTTAAATGTAATTTCTGCTTTCCCTTGAGTTGCCACTGAGCAGAATTTCTTTCCCTGATTCTGCTCACTCTGGAGATCGTCAGGCGAACTTTATATGGGAAATGATCAGCAGGGTCATTAAGACTGGAGGGGCCCCTAGATGTTGTCTCTAAGCCCCCCCATTTGAGGGCCCCACCTCTCAATGGAGGATGACATAGGCAGGCGCGATGAACATCTTCTAAGATCAGGGGTCCAGGTTCAAAGTCTCTGTTCTACCAATAGCTGCTGTGGCCTTGGGCAGGGCATCCTGTGTGTCAAGGTCTGTCTTCTCATAGGTCGAAGTGACACAGGACAGGGCAAATTTCCCCAAGTGATGAGGAGACCAAGTTCTGCACTCACTGAGAGAAAAGCATCCTTTGTTGAAGAGTGTAGAAAGAATTCAGTACACACGCCATATTCGGAGTCAAGAGGGACATTTATCAGAAAAGGGAGAACACTTGACAGAGTGTGGTCTCCTCTCAGAGGCAGAGAGTGAGAGGGACGGTGAGAGAGACCCTGAGTGTTCAGGGAATTCAGTTTATATGTCATTCTTTAGTTTCCATTTCCTTTGGTAGGGACATACAGTGAGCAAGGGGAAGAGTATGTACCTTGAAAAGGTGAGAATATGTAGAGTGAAAGGCCTGCTGGCAGTTCTAGTCCTTAATCCATCCATAGGTTCTCCACGGTTTTAGCCATAGGGAATGACTCTCGGTTCCCGTTTCCCCTTCAGGGGTGTGGGGAATGGGCTGCTAGCGATCCCAGCAGAAATCTTCCTTTGTCCTGCAGGCGTCCTCCTGGCCTGGCTGCGGGCTGATCAGCAGACTGCAGTCTGATCGTGGCTTGATTAACATTTTAATTCTCTTGCCTCCTCCATACATGAAAAGGAGAGCACCAGACGTCTAAGACCCCTTCCAGCTTTCTCATTCTGGGACTCTGCGACCACCCTCAAGACTGCCTGGCATCTGCTAAGCAATGAAACTCAGGGATAGGCTGGCCGGCATCTAGGCTGACCTGGGCAGCCAGAGCTGGCCAGCCAGGGCTCAGCTGGGAGAAGGGGTGCCGCATGCCGCTGCCCCACCAGGCATCCGAGACTGCCCCGCAGCACACCTAGGCTCAGATTTACCAACTCCGCCTCCTTAAAAAGGCAAGCCTTCCTCTTAGTAGGTGAACATTCGCCTGAATCTCAGACTCAGCCATTTAAAGCCTGTGTTTGTCCCCCGAGGACAGCAGCAAAATCCACTCCCTCCCCCTCAGCAGAAAAGCAGTGGGGGACAGAACTAGAAGGGGCTCTAGGCACTCCCCAGTTAGCAAATTACAAATGCATTTGATTTGGGGAGCTGCCGGACGTATTTTTCTTTGTGTTCACCAGGTCCCTGGAACAACTGGCTCGATCGCAGAATGTTTTGTAGTCCAGGGTCCCCGAGGTGACCAACAATCACCAGGAGCCAGAATGGATAATCCTAATTCTTAACTATGTCTCGTCTCAGGGGCCAGTTCATTTATTCATTCAACTAATATTAACTAAGCACATAGTATGTGCCGGGGCTGTTCCAGGCTCTGAGGATACGGCAGTGAATACAACAGTTGAAATCATACTCTCCTGGTAGGTAGTAACGGGTAATTTGCTTTCTATATCCCAGGCGCTGCTCTACGTGTTTCTCTGTTTTCTCTCTTCTAATACTTACGTTCTCCCGTATATGGTCCAAATTCAAATTTTACCAATTATACCAAAACCGTCCTTTATAGCATTTTGCCCCTGATCCGGAATCCAATTTAGAATCATATATTTCAGCTAGGTGTCATGTTTTTAGTGTCCTTTAAGCCGGAACAGTTCTTCAGTGTTTCCTTGACTGACATATTTTAACAATATTTACCACACACAAACAGCCACACACACACACACACACCAGAAGGAGCTCCAGTTCTTTCTGTCCTGCTGCAGGCGACTGTTGTTACTGCCGCCTAGTGAATGGTAGGTGGCGATAGAACTCAGCTCCATAACCCTGTAGAACCCTCTCGTATAAATCAGAGTTATACATTTTACACAGAAGCAAACAGAAGCACAGAACAGTTAAAGTAAGTCGCCTTAACTCACACAGCTAGGTCAAGGCTACATGCTACGTATTTTTGTTATCGTAATAATTATCCACCTTTTATGTGTACGAAGAGGTTTATGGGTTACGGATTGGATGTCAGGCAGTTCTGTGGAACCGGAAGGATCAATGGCATCGTCGTCACTATCTTCATCATCCTTATCTTACAGATGACTTCTCCGATGCTCAGGGAGGTTAGTCTAGGCCAGCCTGTAAGTAAAGCAGCAGGGTCCAGGACAGGACTTCTGAGGTATCCCTTGCAATGTCCCCTCAGGAAACCCTGGCATCGTTCGAGATCCAGGGGTACATCCATTTCACAAGTGTCCACTGCTCCAAATGGTCTTTGCTGGATCAGAGAGAGAAAAGTCCTGGCAGGCAGCCGTCCGGTAGCAGAGAGAGGAAACCATTCCTCAAGCCACATGCCAACCACAGAGCTGGTCCAATCCAGCTGTGCCCAGCAAGGTGGCCCCTCCCAGGCAGCTGGCTGCACTCGGAGTCCTGGCCTTCAGAGGTCAGCCTGCTCCAGGCGTGGCAGCTGGGCAGCCTCGTGGAGGAGCACAGAGCGCAGGTGTAGAAGACAGTGGACCTGCTGGCTGAGGCAGGAGGCAGGGCGGAACTCCCTTGGTTTGGTTAGGAGACATCGGGCTCTGGGATTCCAGTTTGGCAGCCTCTTAAGGTTAACGATAATCGTCTTGAAGGACTCTATGAAGGTTAACGAGAAAATGCTGGAGGTGCTCAGCTCAGAGCAGGTGTCTCAAAATGTAGATGGCCCTCTGTCCCCGTCCCCATGTCCCTCCTGCCCTCACCATTTCAACTCAGCAAGTGTTGACTGAGTGCTTCGCTGTGCTGCCAGTGTGCAAAATTTAAAAGCTGAAGTTAAGAGCACATCGTGTGTGTGTGTGTGTGTGGGGGGTGTATAATAAAATAAAACTACGAGATGAATAAGAAAAGTAAAAGTGCTAACACTCAGATAACTAGAGATCAAAGCGGGGGTGGGGTGGGGTGGGGAAATACACACATAAAAAGTGAGAGGGGAATCATTTGAATGAAAAATAGCGATCCACCTTCCAGGGTTCAAGGAAGGGCAGAGCGGTGGACCGGCACAGGTAGAGGGAGCCATGGGGCAAGACGCAGACAGGTGAGCGAGGCGGCTCTGCGGAGTGTCATAGGGCCCCGTGGAAGAGTTTTTTGTTTGTTGTTGTTGTTGTTGTTGTTGTTTTTCCTCTAGAAAGAGTTGCATTTTTTTTTCTTTTTTACAAAGTTATGATTGACTCAGTATAATTCACCTTTTGTCTCACGGGGAAAGCATGTTGCAGAGCTGAAAAGTAGAAATTAAGCCTGTGAATCTGTTTTAGTTTAGTTTCGTTCTGTTTTTTTTTTTTTCTTTTCGTTCCCTTAGTCATTATCACTTATTATCCTATTGTCTCCCCATGTGATGTTTTTGTTTTATTTTGTTTTGTTTTACACAACTCTGGATCCGTGATGTATTCTGAGACTCTGCCTCCCTTTTCACTTTCTCTGGTGTGTCTCACTGGTGTCTGTGGCCGGAGGGGTTTCCCAAGAAACAGAGTCTGAGATGGAGAGTGGCGTTAGGAAGTTTTTCTGGGACTGCTGCTGGGATCGACCCCGGGGGAAGGAAGGGAAGGGAAAGAAGCATGGATGAGGAGAGAGAGAAGTCAGAGCTGCACTGCAGTCTTCATGCAAATTTTAGCTGACTCGGTCCTTCAAAGCTACACCATCTGGGATGAGGGGACCAGGACATTCTACAAGTTAATTGATCATGGGATGTCGCCCACTCTCTAAGGGAGGCAAAAAGGCAATCCCCAAGGGGGCTGAGGACTGAATGTTATCTGCTGATGGCTCTCCCAGCAGCTGGAGTAAAAAGTTCTTTACTCTCGAGGAAGGCCCTGTGTTACATCACAGTATTCACTGCTTAGTCCTCTAATTAATAGAAGTCGATGTCAAAGCAGTCAACGTTAATTTATAGTGAATATTTTTGAATTCCGTTTAAGACATCTTTCCTTACAATAAGGTCACGAAGGTCTTTTATATTACTATCTAGTAGCTTCGTTTTATTATTTTGTCTTATTTGTATTTGATACTTTTTATTTAAAAATGTAGGAAGTCCTTTATGTTGCCATCATTTCTAATGAATATCTTTACTGGATATAAAATTCTAGTTTGACATTTAGCTCTTTAGAGGTATCGTTCCTTTTTTACTTCAATTGCTGCTCTTTTGAAGATGTCTTTTTTTTTTTTAAATCTGGATGCTTTTAAGATTTTTCTCTTTGTTTTTGGTTTTTATCAATTTCTGATATGCCTAGGTGTGTGTGAAGTTTTTCATCCTACTTGGGGATTTAGGACTTTCTGACTATTTATTTCGCTTCATATTATTCTTTAACATGGGAACATTCTCAACCGTTATATTTTCTAATATTGCTTTTTCTGTTCTTCTTTTAGGACTCAAAAATACATGTTATTCTCTGTTGTTTGATGCTCTATTTCTCTCTCTCTCCATTATATTTTTCTTTTCCTTTCCTTTCCTTTTTTTTCAGTCTCTCCATGTTTTATTTTTGATCTTTTCTTCTTGCCTCTCTCCCAGTTTACTAATCTCTCAGCTGTGTCTAATCTGTTGAAGTTCTTAATTTTAATTATTTTATTTTTCGCTTTTGGAGTTTCTATTTAGTAATTTTCAAATATATGATCTCCTCTATAAAAATATTATAATTTCCAGTTCCCTGCTAAATTTTCAAGCTTTCCTTCTATCTAGGTGATCATAGTAAGCCTGGTTGTTTTAAAAATCTGTGTTTTGTCACATCCATATCTGGAATTCCTATTATAGGCCTGCTTCTATTGTCTGTTGCTTCTGGTCCTTTTTGTTAATGATCTCATGTCTTTTCATGTGTCTGGATATTTCTACTGTGTGCCAAAAATACCATAAAAATTTTGAAAATATTTGAAAGCCTGTTGGTAGAATGATTCAGGTAGAGGATGATATTATCTTCCTCTAAAGGAGATTAATGTTTGATTTTGTCAGTTTCCTGGGGGAGCAGCAGCAACCTGGGATTTCCTCAAACCAATTTCTAAGGATTCAAAGTTAGGTTCTAGCTCTTCCAAGAGCTTCTCTTTTCCTGGTTCACACTAATCCTAAGGTATAGCTCTCAGAGTCCCGACCGAAAGCAGAGGAGATTTACCAGCATTCTGTTTTGTAAAGTACTGGGGTCCAACTTTAAACTTCCTTTCCTTATGTGTTATTCAAATGCTACTCAGATTCTCAGCCTTTCAGAAATCCATGCTGAAATTGGCACCTATCTCCAAGGGAGAAACAGATCCAAACACTGGGTTTGGCTTTCTGGGTTTATGTCTTCTCCAAGGTCTTATGCTTATCCATGAATTTTGAAGCAGTTGGATACAAATATATTTTTAATTTTTGTCCAGCTTTTATACTTTTTTTTTTTAAATAGAAGTGTTGGCCTGATGTACCTAGTCTGACACTGCCAAAAGTGAAAGTCAGAATTTCTTTTCCTTGCATAAAAATGAGCCTAGACTTGAAAACACTTTTCAAAATGAAAGAAGCCAGACACAAAAGACCACACACTGTATGATTCCATTTATATGAAGCATCCAGAATAGGAAATTACATAGAGACAGAGCAAATTAGGGGAAGAGGGAGTCTTAGGGGGATGATCGCTAATAGGTATGGAACTTCCCTTTGCAGTGTTGAAAAAGTTCTGAAACTGGATAGTCAACTCAATAAAAAGGCATAACAATCCTATATTTGTATGCACCTAATGAATAGCTTCAAAGTATATACAGCAAAAATTGAAAGAGACAAATATTCACACTTAAAAATTTTAATATACCTCTCTCAATGACTCATAGAATAAGCAAACAGAAAAATCAGCAAGAATATAGAAGATTTGAACAATCTGATTAATCAGCTGCAGCCTACAACTATATATAACACACGTATTCTTTTCAAATATACATGAAACATTTACAATATTCTGGGTCATAAAACAATTTTCAATAAACTTCAAAAAACTGAATGCATACATGTATGTTCTCTGAGAACAGTGGAGATTCAAACTAGAAATTAAAACATAAACATATTAGAAATCTCCAAATGTTTGGAAATTTCTTAGTAATTAACTTCTAAAGAACTAATGATTCAAAAAAGAATTTGCAATGGAAAAATAGAAAATAATTTAAATTGAAAATTAATGAAAATATATTATGTCAAATGTATGAGATACAGCCAAAGTAGTGCTTAGAGGGAATTTTGTAGCTTTCAAGGCATTTTTCAGAAATGAACAAAGGTTGACATTCAATAATCTAAGATTCCATTTCAAGAAGCTAGAATAAAACAGAAAATTAAATCCCCCCAAAACCAGTGAAGATAAAGATAAGAGCAAAAATTAATAAAAAGACAAAAATAGAAAATCAACAAAACCAAAAGCTGGTTCTTTAAAAATGATTGGTAAAATTGATAAACCCCATAAAACTTATCAGGAAAAAAGATATAAAAACACAAACAACCAATATTATCAATGAAAAGGGACATTACTTCAGATCTTCCTGTGTTAAAAAGACTATGAGAATATATTAGGGAGAACCTTATGAAAATCTGTTTGACAACTTAAATAAAGTGGAAAAATTCCTTAAAAATCTCAACTTTCCAAAAGCGAGACAAGCAAAAACGGAAAATCTGAATAATCTCTATCTGCCAAGAATTTGAATGCATTACTTGAAATCTTTCTACAGAGAAACCACAATGGCTTCACTAATTAATTTCACCAAACATTTAAAGAAGAAATAACACCAAATTGTTTACACGAACAGTTCCAGAGAGTAGTGGAAAAGGGAATACTTCTCAACACATCCTTTTTGAGGCCAAACCTGACCAGGACATTGTAAGAAGGGGAAATTATGGGACAATGTCTCTCGTGAACACAGATACAAAAAATCCTAAGAGAATTCAATTATTTATTAAAAGGATCATGATCAAGAGGTCATTTTTATTGCCGAGGAACATACAGGTTGATTTAACATAAGAAAATCAATCAGTGTTACCAAGTTAACAGAATAATGGAGGAAAAGCTATACGATCACCTCAATGGATAAGAAAAAAGCATTTGATAAAATTTAAATTCATATATAAAAACTCATAGCAGACATTACACTTAACAGTGTAATATATAGACTATTTTCAGAAGATAGTTAAGTCTTCAAAAGATGAGAAGATTAACTTGCAATTGTAGGAACTCATTTAATATGAACTACATCTTGTGTCTGCAACCAAATTTCTAGGAGTATCCCTTCATGGCACCTCAGACTCTGAGATAAAGCATGTTTTCCTTCTGAAAGAAGAGCGGTGATGAAAGCAGAGGCCCCCTTCGAGGTCCACTCCTTACAAAATGTAGTCTGTGGTCGCAGAACGGGAAGAGTGCTGGTGGAAGGAAGATGATCTTTCGCAGCTCTCTCTGGGGATTTGTCTCCCCAGGAAGAGAGAGACGTGATTGTAAATTTTCCGAAATATTTCCGAGAGATGTTTCTTGAACTTCTCACCCATGAAAGCATAGATGATAGGGTTCATACAGCAGTGAGTGAAGGAAATGGTTTCTGTGACATGAGTGGCATATATCAGCCTCTGCCTCATGACGCATCCATCCAAGATGTGCATGTTGTGCAGGGAAGTGAGGAAGAGGACCACATTGAATGGGACCCAGAAGAGTAAAGACGCAATGACCACAGCGAGCACCAGCTTGATGGCCTTGGTCTTGTTGTGGTTTTGGCAATTCTTCAGCTGGAGCAGGATGCTAATGTAGCAGAACATGAGGATGGTGAATGGGATCAACAGGCCTAAGATATTCATTTCGAAGTGAATGAAGAACTGCCACTTCAAAGCGTCTTGATTGTAAAATGAATAACACTGTAGGATGCCATCTTCAGAGACTACTTGGTAAAATACTAACATTGGGCTGGTGGCCAGGATAGCAGTCAGCCATACCACCAAGCTCAGGGCTGTGCCCATCCTGGCTGTCCTCACTTTCAAGGCATATACAGCGTGGACAATTGCCAGGTACCTGTCCAAGCTTATGAGGGTGATAAAGAACATGCTGCTGAAGAAGCCAATGTAATAAAAGCCAGAGACCACCTTGCACATTATAGTCCCAAACACCCACTGGTGGAGTTGATAGTGAGTCTGAAAGGGAAAGGAGAAGACAAAAAGCAGGTCAGACAGGGCCAGGTTCAAGAGGTACACATCTGTGATGTTCCTTAACTTCTTGCAGATGACAAGGACCAGGATGACCAGGCTGTTTCCCAGAAGACCGAGTACAAACAGGATGCAGTAAAAGACGGCAAGAAGTGACTTGCTATCTCTCTGGATAAGTTCTCCATCACAGGGGCTTGCGATGGCATTAGGATAGTAGTCTTCAGTTGCTGTCACATTAGGCTCGAGTGTATAATCCATCAAGGCAGGAGGACTTGGTCACAGAGGCACCTAAGAGACATTTATTCCTTTAAAATATTTTTATTTAAAAATGTGGGCTGAACATGGTTCCCTTCCCCTCCCCCATCAAATTTACATGTTGAAGCCCTAAAGCCATGTTATGGACTAAATGTTTGTGTCTCCCGCCCCAAAATTCAAAATGGACCATAGCTCAAGTCTCACACATACCTGATTTAGATGATGTCTAGATAAGACTTTCTGATTCGAATTGATACTGAAAGAAGACTAGTCCATTAACGCTTTTCGAAAATTGAAAACTGCCCTGGCTGACTGATAAATACCGGGGAAGGTGGCAATGGGGGGCGGGGCGGACAAGACAAGCAAAAATTTAAAAAGGACTTTTAAATACCTATAGTTTCCCCATCTATAATTAGCAATGAATAACATATTGTCATATTTGCTTCTGGTTCTTTTTTCTTCCTTTTCTTTCTCCTTCCCTTCCTTTCTTCTTTCCTTCCTTCCTTTCTTTCTAACGTAACAGAGGTTAAGCTAAAGTTCCCTTTAACTATACAACTTATCCCCACACCTTAGGAGCAATTACTAAAACCAATTTCGTGTTTTTTTTAAAACAATTTCCCCCTGTACTTTTACATACTATATGTCTCCATAAACAATATATAATATTGTTTTGCGTTCGCTTTTAACTTACATAAATGACATAACATCACATCTCTCTTTTTCCATCTCGGTTTTCTTCTCGTGGCATGTTGTTTTAGACATACAGCTAAGCAATACTAAAAAGTTTAGCTCATTCTTTTAGCTGCTTTCGTAAGCACCATAAATAAGTAATTTTAAAATGCAGTAGAAAAAATGATCCCAATCATACTAGCAACAAATATCCGAGGCTTATTAAGAACAAACCTGATAAAAACTGCAATTCAGTTATGTAAAATATAATAAAACTTTGTAGATAAATGTAAAAGAAGACATGATTACAAGTAAATATATGCTATATTTATAGAAAGGGAGATTCAAATTTAAAACATGATAATTCTTCTCAAACTGATATATATACATTCAAGGCAATTCCAATCTAGATTTATTACTTTTCAAGGCTTTCGATCACCGAAGACTCAGAATCCCTATCTACTATGCCACCTTTCTATAATTTGAAATGCCAAACAAGTTAACTATTTTTAAAAATATTAATTTCATTTAAGTATTTACTTCCAAGTAGATTTTTTTTTAAAAAAAACTAGTTTCTAAAGTATGAAAGTGGGTCTTTTTACAATTTTTTGTGGCATCTGTCAAAACTCCCCGCCCCTGCCACATCTTCTTCCTTTTTGTCTTTTATAGTTTTTTTTTTTAAAACCAACTAGTTTTAGTTTACCTTTCTATCCTGGAATATGAGTTGGTTTAGTTTACCTTTCTATCCTAGAATATGAATTGGTCCATTCTCTTTTCCAGAGCCTTCCTAATGACACCCAATCCACATGCCACCTTGATCTTTTTCAGTAAAATTCATGAGAAGTAGTAACTATCTACCATCTATTACAGTGGGCCGGGAACCTTAGATGCGTGACAACATTTATTTCTAGCGCATCCCTAGGAAGCTGGCATGAAAACATCTTTTCCATTTCTGGAGTAACAGTTGCGTCTGAATTTCAGAGAGCTTCAATCCACAGAGAGTGAGATGACAGAGCTAAGACATGAAAACACATCTGTTTACTCCAAACTGTTTTTCTTTTCCATATTTCTCTAATTTGTGGATAGAGTCAAAAGCTCCAGTCTTGTGGAGTCTAGGCCACTAGGCTTCCAAGTTCTAGATTACTTTATAGCAAAGAAAACTTGAGCTCGTTTTTCAAACTGAGCTTTGGGTTCTTTGTCCATGAAACGGGGCTAATCAAACTTTTCAGGGTTTAGCGAGAATGGAGTAAAACCATTTAAGTTAGCATCGAGTCAGGGATGAACTTCTGATTGCCAGCTTTCTTCCTTGAGTACAAAACCCACATGTCCTTCTGCCATCTGATATAAGCATTGTACCCGCACGAGGACAGGTTCCCCCATGACACCTGGTGATATGACGGATCTTCTCTCCCGCTCTTCTAAGAGCTTTGGCTCCCTCCTAGCATCCTGCAGACAACAACAGCAAGGCTTGCTTTCTTTCCTCAGCCAGAGTCACAGGCAGCCACTAAGAGACATATTTGGGGTTTGTGCACTCTTGGGGACATGCAAAGATTTTTTAAAAATCACCTCTTGTTTAAGACCTTTGAAGTATCAGCCTTCCCTTTGCCTCTTTCCCAAAGAAATAGAAGTGTCCCTGCTTCCTCACGTCGTTCTTCCCCAAGGATGCTTAGTCATACGTACCTTAATCAGAGCCTTTGTTTCTGCTGCTAATTTCTTCTCGGTGTCTGCACTCTCAGATGTGAGTGTGCTTAGTAACAGCTCCTTTGCAGATATCTATCTGTGGTGGGTGGAAGAGTAGAGTTGGGCTTACTATTTTTTTTTGTTGTTGTTACTTTAAGTTTTGAGAATAATCTCACAAAAGAACAACTACAGACGGCAAATGTGCATGCAAAAATGTGTTCAACACTTTATGTCATTAGCGAATTATAAATTAAAACAAAAGTGACTGGAAACCATAAAACTCTTAGAAGAAAACATAGGCAATAAGCTTTCTGACATCAGTTTCAGCAATTTTTTTTTTTTAGACCAGAAAACTGGTCTGAAAAAAAAACAACAAAAGCAAAAATAAATAAGTGGGGTTACATCAAACTAAAATCTTTTGTACAGCGAAGGAAGTCATCAACAGAATGAAAAGGCAACCCATTGAATGGGAGGTGATATTTGCAAATTATGCATCTGATATGGAGTTATTGTCTAAAACTCATAAATGATTTATACAATTTAATATTTAAAAAACAACCTGATTAAAGACTCAAAATAACAAGTGTTGGTGAGGGTGTGGAGAAAAGGCGACCCTTGTGCATTGCTGGTAGGAATGAAAATGGGTGTAGCCACTATGAAAAACAGGATGGAGTTTCCTTTAAAAAGTAAAAATGGAAGCACCACACAGGTCGGCAATTCCACTCATGGGTATTTATCAAAGAAAACAAAAACACTAATTCAAAGAGATATATGTACCCTTATATTCATTGCTGCACTATTTACAATAGCCAAGATATGGAAGCAACCTAAGTGCCTATCAATAGAGGGTTAGATAAAGAAAATGTGGTACCTATATATGATGGAATATTATTTGGCCACAAAGAAATGAATTTGCAACAACATAGATAGAGCTGGAGAGTATTATGCTAAGTGAAATAAATCAAACAGTAAGACAAATACTGTGCGATTTCACTTACATGAGGAATCTGAAAAATAAAGCAAATTAACAAACAAAACGAAACTAAAACAAACTCATAGATACAGGAAACAAACTGATGATTACCAGTGGGAGAGCGGCTAGAGGGCTGGCAAAATAGGAAAAGGGAATTAAGAGGTAAAAACTTCCAGTTATAAAATAAATAAGTCATGGGGATCACTTCCAGCATAAGAGATATAGTCAATAGTATTGTGATAACTTTGCATGGTGATAAGGTGGTAACTAGACTTACTGTGTGATCATTTTGTAATGTATATGAATATTGAATAAAATTAATTATTTATACCTAAAGCTAGGATAGTGCGTGCCAATTATACATCAATAAAAGGGTGAGATACCACCATACTTTGATTAGAATGGCTAAAATCCAAAACACTGACAACACCAAATACTGGAGAGGATGTAGAGCAAGACGAACTCGTTTGTTGCTGGTGGGAATGCAAAATGGTATAGACAATTTGGAAGGCAGTTCGGCAATTTCTTATAAAGCTAAAATGTGCTTATCATATAACCCAGTAATCATGTTCCTAAGCGTTTACCCAAATGAGTTGAAATCATATCCACACAGAACCCTGAGCACAACTATTTACACCAGCTTTTTTATAGTTGCTAAAAAAAATGGAAGCAACCAAGATGCCCTTCACTAGATGGATGGATAAACCAACTGTGGTGATGTGTGCAATGGGATATTATTCAGTGATTAAAAAACGGCTATCAAGCCACACCTTAAGTGTCCATTACTAAGTGAAAAAGGTTTGGAAGCTCCTCATGGAAACACAGGGGAGGGAAGTAAGCATTTCCACAGACAGATGGCAACCATTTCATTATTACTTTAATCTCTTTCTTTAGATGCAACTTAGAATGGCTGTGTGTTCCTCTGAGTCTCGCTTCCTGACCTCCAAATCCTATCTTTTTTGTCTAGCAATTTCACCTCTTAGAAACACCTGCTGATTCCTGAGTTCATACCTCGGTAACTCCCCACCACGGCATCGATCGTGCTCTGACGCAGTTTGAGGAAAACCCCAGATCTTTGATGACAGCTTGTACATGATAAACGAAGATCGATGGCTTACAGTGATAGGCAAAGCCTTTCTAAGTGCTGCTGACTCAATCACGAGGGTGGAAACTATGATACCTGTTTCACCGCAGTGGAGAGAAGGAGCCGTGTACCCCTTTACGGCCTAGCCGAGCGATCTGAGGGACTCAGGTGGAATACCTCCAAGCCCATTTTTTTAGGTTGGCCCAGAATTTCAGTGCAGCACCTGGCACAGAAGGGGTGCCGTGTGCAAGCTAACCAAATGCAGGTTGATGGAAGTCGGCGAGTGGGCTGGCTTCCATCCACATTGCCTGAACTCCAGGAAGCTTGACCACTTGGTAGAGGCCCAGTTTTGCTAAGCAACTTGACTTGGGCAAGCCCAGTCAGGGGAGGGGATTCGGAAACCCATGTATATACCCCAGGAAGTCTTTACTGTGGGTTTCTTGAGATCCTTTTATCTTCTGCTCCCTGAGGACGGTACCTGGGGTTCTTTTCTCATTTACACTGTGTTATTTTTTAAAATTTTTATATGATAGCATTATGAAGAGTTGTGGATGTGACTGGGGGAAATCTTTTGGGGTTTTCTATATTTCCCATCTACAAGTCCACCAATAATTTAAGCATTTGCTTGAATAGTGGTAGACAGAAGCTTGAGTTTTTAAAAAAAGCATATTAGTAAAAAGCCAGCTTATCAGAAAAATTTTTCCTCTGTATAATTCAACTGCCCACATAGATTACCAAAAAACGAATTAAGCTGCAATAAACAGATGTTTTTCTTACTACTAAATCTTTATTTCCTGTATAAGATTAGATAGAACATGGCCAGCATGCGGCTACAATATCGCTTTGAAGGTCTGAACATGGAGAAATGTGTGTGGTTAATCTCATAATGTTTGTATGTTTAGTTGCGTTTTTAGAAAACTTATGCTACATTCTATGCAAGAACTGATTAGATCTCTCAGTCTTTTGGTGACCTTTATTCCCAGAATTTACCTTTACTAATATGCTTTTTCCTCAAGGCTACAGTCATCTACTGAAGACTAGCATATTCCCAGCACTGCTCTAGGCATTAAAAGGGATAAAAAGGTAAAATTATATGATTCCCACCCCCCCCCCCACTTAAGGAATTTAGCAATCAATGGTACTTTCATCCCAGGAGTCCTAGGAAGTAATGGCTCTTTGAGGAATGATGGATAATGAAAGAAAAGAATCTTTATGAAAACTATGTAGAAACCCAGAAAAGTCTTTATGATCAAAAATGCAGATTTTAGTGGCATGTATACTATGATTATCTGCGCCAAGACAGGAATGCATCTAATCACATTCTAGGATAAAACAGGTAGAAATTAAAAATCAGATATTAGATTAGTCCTATTAATTTTTAAAGTTATCTTTAATGATGACATGTTGTCTTTTCAATAGGTTTTTAGAATATATGAAGCAGCTATCAATGACAAATTCTAAGCAGGGAAGTTTTCGTATTGCAAATGATTTACCGATTGAATGGTAGAGTAATTTACTAACCTGCGCTTGGAAATTCTTTCCCAGTTTTGACTCACAGAGTAAAAAGCATGTGCACGATGACAAAATATGGGGGACAAGGGACGCCTGAGTACATCGTAATTAAGCATATATTGGGGAAAAGAAGAATCTTTCCTTCTACTCTCTTAGATTCAGTAACCGGGAGTCTGTGAATTATACTAAAAAAAGACAGATTAACAGAGGAAGAAAAAGCACTTTTAATTTTTTTTAACGTTTATGTGCATGAGAGTTCACAGAAAAAGAGTGAAACTCAAAGCAGACTTCAGAGATCATCGATCATTTTAACAAAAAAGTGGAGGTTTGGGCCTTGAGAGATGATAAACTATGGGGAAGTAGTGAGGAAATACAGGGGTGAACTAATGGAAGATAAGGTCCGTTTATCCAAACCCATCTCGGTGCCGTCCCCTCATTTCTGATGACAAGAGTCACCTTCCTCTCCCTGGTACACCACGGGCACCTTCCTCAAAGGGCAGTTTATGCCCTGCTTTTAGGCGGATAAGGGAAGGGCAGAGAATTCTTCTTGCTTTATAGTTGGTTCTCAATTGCATTTAGCTCAAAATAATCCTCATGCTAAAGTGGCATATTCTGGGGTGGCCTAGTCTGTTTCCCTTCACATAATAATGATAAACTCCATTTTGTGAGGACTCTCTTCGGCCACCCGTTGTTTTTGATATATTCAGCATCTGGGGGGAATTCTGAGAGTGCCCCAGGCTTTGACGTGAAGCTTTCTCTCTCTATCTGTGATACATAATTTTTCTGAATCACTTGAGAAGAATCATAGGCATCATAGTCCTTCATCTCTAAACCTTTCGGTGCGAATCTCTTAAAAACAAGAACGTGCTCTTATATCACCAAGATACCGTTATCAAAACCAAAAAAATTAACATTAACACAGTAATACTTTCTAAGTCTGTTTTATAATCTCGCCAATTGTCTAAGTATTGTCTTTCATTGACTTTTTTCCCCCCACCACTGGTCCCAGATCCAACCCAGGGTCATGCATTGCCTTCATTCATCAAGTCCTTTTACTTGCCTTTATCTGAAATTGTAACTCATTGTTTTTCAAGGCAGTGACTATTTTTTTTTTTTTTTTTTTTTTTTAGAATACAGGCTAGTTATTTTTTTTGAATGTCCCTCAGTTTGAATTTGACTGACATTTCCTTGTGATTAGATCCTGGTTAAACTTTTTTGGCAGAAATACCTACCACAAAAATGATGCATCCTTCTCAGGGGACACATGATCTCAGCTACTCTCAATGTTGGTGATATTAACCCTGTTCATTTGATTAAAACATCTGCTGGTAGTAAAGCTGATGTTTCCCTTTTGTTATTGATAAACCATTTGGGGAGAGAGTCTTTGAGACCGTGAAAATATCCCATTCCCCATAAAACTCTCATGAGGGTGCAGTTCTGGAAGATTTTTCAAAGTTGAAACATTGAAAAATGTCTCTACTGCCTTAGTTGAGGAGGTATGAATTCTTATTTTCATCAGTTTCCTGTGTGGGAGCGTTGTGGTTAGTAACTAAAGGGGAGTGGGTGAGTTTGGGTTCCAGGCACCAGCATCAGAACAGGTCAGTGGGGGGAGATCTCTGAGAAGCAAACTGGAGGCATTTTAGAGACACCTGGCATTGATACAGTAGAGTGGACCTTAGGTTCTTACTTAGAGAGGCTTTCCTCCTCCACCCCTTCCTTCTGACTGTGTGAGATCTCATCAAATTTGGGGGCTTCCGCAGGATTCCTGGGAGGATGAATCGAGGAACCACAGGTGACCCGTTCTTCTACCTGTGGAGTGCCTGGGCTAAGCATTTGTCATGTGAACAGGGAAGAAATCGAATCTGCAGTTTTCTAAATGACATGGGAGAATCTGGAAGTCAAAGATTGTTAGAGATGAAGGGCATCAAGTGTTTATATTAGCATTCGTAACTCTTCAGGAGGCTGGAATCATTACCAAAAAGAAAACATAGGCCAACTCCACCAATGACAAAGGCAAAAACCCTGTACAAAATAACAGCACACTGAATCGAGCAATGTGCAAACCGTTTGTACATCTTGACCAAGTTGTATTTACTCCAGGAATGAAAGGTTGCTTCTTCATTAGAAAAATCTAGAAGTGTAATTCACCACATTAACGGATTAACGGGAAAAAGCAAGATGATCTCATGGGCATCTCAGGAGATGCAGGAGAACTGTTTGATCAAATTCACTGTGCATTTAGAGCAAGCAAACTCTCCAATTCTGCCGGTGGAAGTGTAAACTCTTGCAACCGCTTTGGAAAATGCTTTGGCATTTTCTGCTGAAGTGGAGCACATATTCTGTGATTTGCCAGTTCTACTTTAGGAGATATATACATACATACACACACACACACACACACATACACACACACACACAACACATTGCATGCATTTCACAAAAGATATGTATTAGACTACTAATAGCAACGGTATTCATCATAGACTACTGGCAACTACCTAAATGCCCATCAATAGTAAAATAGATACATAGATTCTGGTATATTCGCACAATGGAATACACTACAGCAATGTGAATGAATAATTAACAATTATACAAAACAGTATGGCTGAATCCTAAAAACATAGTATTGCACAAATGAAGCCAGACGCGAAGACAGCATACTATACGATTCCACTTAACGTGCGCGACCAAAAACAGGTAAAACAAACTGACGGTATCAGCAGTCAAAAGACCAGTTACTGCTGTGGAGTGAGTGATAAGATGTGAAGGGGCTTCTCAGGAAGTGGCAATATTCTGTCTCTTTATGTGGGTACTGGTGGCAGAAACTCTCGCGTTTATGATATAGACCTTTTTTCACAAGTATATTTTACTTCATTAAAAATCTTAAGAGAAAAGAATCAACATTTCTTCCTAAAAATAATCCTTATGCGTAGATTTTTTTTTACTTAAAAATATAGCTACCAAAAAACCTAATACAAATACCTTTATCAATGAGGAATCGTCGAAAGCCATCTGTTTGAAATGAAGAATAAGGATAATGTGGCTACTCTATCACTGCCACCTGACACTGGAGATAGTAATCTCTATAATGAGAACAAGAAATAAATGGCGTGAGGCCTAGAAAAGAAGAAACAAAGGTTTCCTTATTTACAGAGAATGTGGGGGAAAAGAAAAAAAGGAATCTATAAATGTAGACGTACAAATGTAGAAAATCAAAAGCATCTGCAGATAAAAATATTAACGTCAGCAGAGAATTTAATAAGATTGCTGAATGAAAAGTAGATAACACAATTCCGTTGCATTTTTGTATCTCGGCAACAAACATATATATATATATAAAATATAATTTTTAAAAAATGATTTTCTGTATTATAGCATCAGTAAACATGAAGTATTGAGGTATAAATCTCATGAAAATAAATTAGAACTTTTCTGGAGAAACATAAAACTTTATTTAAAGACGATTAAGAATATCTAAATGTGTGTAGAGATATGTCATGTTCATGTTTTAGATGACTAAATATCAAAAATACATCAGTTCTTCCCTCCAATTGACTTGAGGATTCCATACAAATAAAAAATCCTCACAATATTTTTTGTGATTGATGACTTAGTTCTAAATTTTTTTTAGAACTACGAATGCCTATAAAGAGCCAAGATACTACCCAAAAACAATGTGGTGTCTTACCATGGCAGATATCAGTAATTATTACAAAGTTTTGTTAATTAAGACCACATAGTTTTACACTGAGAATGATAGATAGCTCAAAGGAATCAAAGATAGAACCCAAAACAAACTCTTTTGTAGTTGGAATTTGTTTCATGGCCAAGTTGGCATTGTAGCTCAGTGAGAAAAGCAGAAAAATTTCAACAAATGGTATCAATTGATTATCCGTATGAAAAAAATTTTAACTCCCTACCTCACATCTTATAAAAAATTATTTCCAGGTGAATTAAAGATATAAACATGAGAAGAAATGCTGTAAAACATTAAAAAGTTAACAAAGGATAACGTTTTTGTAACTTTCCAGTAATATTAGTCTGTTTGTGCTGCTATAACAAAATGTCATAGACTGGGTGGTTTGAACAAGAGAAATTTATTTCTTACAATTTTGGAAGCTAGAAGTCCCAGATCAAAAGGCCAGTTAATTCAGTTTCTGGTGAGAACTCTCTTCCACTTTTGCAGACAATTGCCTTCTTGCTATGGCCTCACATAGCCTTTCCACGGAGACAGAGAGAGCTCTTTCTTCTTATAATGACACTAATCCTATCAGGTTAGGGCCCTACACTTATGACCTCACTTAACCTTTATCACCTCCTTACAGGCCCTGTCTCCAAATACAGTCACATTGGGAGTTAGAGCTTCAACATATGAATTTGGGGGAGACGCAATTCCACTCATAGCTGATGTCTTAAACAAGACACAAAAAGCACTAATCTTTAAGGAAAACATTGGCACATCCAAATGGATTAAAATGAGAAAACTGTTCATTGAAAGACAAAGAAGGAGAAAAAGAAAATAATCCAAAAATTGCAAGAAGACATTTTTCAAGACATATAACCTAAGCACCTCTATCCAAAATTATATATAAAGACATTCTGAAGTCTATATGGAAGATATAACATTATTACAGATAGATAAAAGACTTGAGTAGGTTCCTCACAGAAAAGAAAATCCAAATGGCCAATAAACAAAGAGAAAGTTGCTTAATCTCATTAGCCATCACGAAAATTAAAATAAACATAACGAGATGCTATCTTACACTCACCAGGTCATCAAAAATTTAAGTCTGACAATCCCAAGCATTGGCAAGGAATTTGGGGCTATGTGAATTCTTCTATAGGACTGGTGGAAATCTGAGTTTGTTTAATCCCTCTGGAAAAAGAATTCGCCTTATCTAGAAAAGTCAAATGTGGGCATTCCTCTGGGACCCAGAAATTCCAAAAATGAAAAGTTGCCTGTGGCACCAGGAGGTATGTGCAGAACTGCACACTGCAGCGCTGTTCATATTAGCAAAGTTTCCCAAATGACCCAAACATTAGTTAATAATACAGTGGCCAAACATACATACAGTACCGCCCCACTTATGTAAAGTTCAAAATAGGCAAAGCTATTTACATTTATGGCAAAATCGCAAAGAAAAGAACAGGAAGCCTTCATAGCAAAGTCCGGCCAGCTTGTCTCTGAGCAGGGCGTGGGAGGGGGTATGGTTAGAGAGAAGCACTTTAATGTTCTGTTTCCTAACTTGGATGTTGAGTATCATTGATGTGTCTCTTATCATTTTTTTAAACTGTATATTTATATTTTCATGTTGGAATATTTAATGTACCTTAGGATAATTTTTTTTTAATCAACGACTAATAAACAGAATTGGACTAGATAATACACATGGCTTTCTTCAGTTCTCATTCATTCATGCAAGAAACATTTGGGGAGCACTGGGCTAAGTCTTGAAGATCTCAAGAAGAATGAGAGACAACCTGGCCCGCTGAGGCCTCTTACCCCTCTGGCGTGGGTTGGTCTCAGCTTCAATGTGTCGCCCCATGCCTCTGCTTTGTGAAAGGCACAGCCTATTCACCACCATCCAAAAAGAACAAAACAAAACGCAATTCACTCCCACCAAGAATTCAGAAACTACTGTACCACCTCCCACGAAGTTTTGGTACTCTTTCCTCCTCTTTCCTCCTCCAAATTTCTCTTTGCACCTTGGTCTTCCTCATTCTCAGGATCAACACAAATTATTCCTTTTGCACAGCAGTTCATTTCCTTTGCCCCCACCCCACCCCCATCACTCAGGGGTGTCCACCTCAAGTGATGTAGCTCTTCCCGACAAATCCAATGACCACCCCAAGAGGATGCTTGGGGATTCCATTTTCTCTACCTTATTGCAAGGCCAGATGCATTCACTCCCCTGACAGAGGACCATATCCAAGGCTTCAGGAGCAAAAGTAATGGTGCCTGATGCTGTTTAGGCCTTCTGGCTGAGCATGTGGAGGTGGCCCGTGAGCTGGCCTTGAGGGATAGATGTGCCTTTGAGCAGAAAGTAAAGCATTATTGTAAGAAAAGCATTTTTCTGGGTGTCTCAGAGCCTGGGTTCTTATCCCAGCTCCATCACCAAGTTGCCTTGAAACTCTGAGAAAGCCACCGAACCTTCCTGAATCCCAGTCCAGTGTTTCCTCACTTTGATGCACACAAATCACCTGGGAATCTTCTCCAGCTGCAGAGCAGGATTCAGCAGGTCTGAGCCCAAGACTCTGCTTCTCTAACCAGCTCCCAGACATGCAGATACCGCTGCCTGCAGCTCACATGTTGACAAGGGGTTAGGATCCTGTAAAATAAACATAAGCTTCCATGCGGATGTTGTGATTTAATGAGATAATACGTGTGAAAGTGCTTGGAAAGCTTTGGTGTGTCTTAAAAATGTAATGGATTGTTACTGTTGTGGAGATAGGGTGTTCATGTCTTGTCCAAAAAACTGGGAGGGTGACCCCCTGTATCTCCACGGCTTGATGCCTGAAGAGATGGCCACACCTAGCAGACATAGCAGCTGAGCCCATGAGCAATGTCACTCAAACAGCACTCAGTGGAGAGGTCCCTGGAAAAGAAAGAGAGATGGCAAAGCAAGGGTGCTCTGTGGTGGCTGATAGACTTGCACAAGTGCCCAGTGACTTTTAAAGTTGATGGGGTGGCGGTAGAATCTTTGCAGAAACAGGAAGTCCTGCAAAAGAGCAAGGAAACACAGACATGCACACTGTCCACACCCAGAGAGGGATTCTTGTTTCATATTTTCTTTAAAAGGCTAGAAACCAATTAACTCCTGGCAGCTCCACATGGAGTTTCAAACATAGCCCAGGAAAGATTGAGACAGGTACACAAAGGGGAAAAATGGTAAGGTAGAACAGGTGAGCTCAGGACCACTTTGGCATTGAACTCAGGACACAGACACTTCACTGTTGCCTGGGCCAGCATCTGAGAGCCTTCTTGCCTCCCAGGCCCTGGGTCTGCACTTTCTACGCTGGCATGTTGCCGTCAGATGCTGCTCACTCTTGAGTAGGCAACAGAGTGGACCACCAGATAGAAAGAGTTTAAATGACCTGTCTGAGTTGCAATGGGAGTTCCTGACAGAGCCGACTCCCAAGTCTTCAGCTCCATGCTGCCCATCAGAAATGCATGGGCAGGTGACCCGGGTGCCTCTGCTTATGGAGGCTGGGGTGTGGCATGGGCTGGACGGAGTATCAAAATTGCCAGCACCTGGTGAGGGGAGTAATAGAAAAAGAACGAATATTTGTTCATTACCAACAATGATGATATCGGGCTATATGTTAACTAATTTATCCTCACGGTTTCATGCAGATAATATTTCTGTTCATCAAGCAACTATAAAGCTCCTTATATGGCGAATCACACAAAAGAAAGTGTCCAATAGACATTTAATTGTCTCCTCTAAGGCCCCCATGTTACATGTTATGCAACGTTAGAGAGTTTAAGCCACTTAACCAAAGTCACACGGCTACGTGGAGATTAGATCTCGGGTCCCCCGGGCCCCGTGTTCTGCATTCTTTCCATCACATAGCACTGCCTGAGAAGTTGCTGGAAATGGAATAGGCTGGGTGTTAGGTAGAAGACTCATATTTAAGGGTCATTTGACAAGGTGTTTGGGCAAAGCATTTCCAATATGCACCTGTGATGGTCTTAGGAGTCTTTCCATCTTTAGGTTAAAAAAAAAAAAGTATACTGGGTTAGGTGGTATCCCCCCAAATTCAGGTTCTTCACAGGATCTCAGACTATGACCTTGTTTAGAAATAGGATTGTAAGAGATGCTATTAACTAAGGTGAGGTCACTTTAGTAGGGTGGACCTTTACTTAAATATGACTGCTGCCCTACGAGAAAAAGAGAGGAGGCATGGAGATACTGACACATAGGGAGGACGGCCATGTGATGATGGAGGCAGAAGACTGGAGTGATGCTTCTACACGCCAAGGAACACCAAGGATGGCCAGCAACGCCAAGAACTGAGAGACACAGGCATGGAACGGGTTCTCCATTGGGTCTTCAGAAATAGAACAGCCCTGCCAACCCTTTGATTTTGGACATGGGTCTTTAGATCTGCGAAAGAATAGATTTTTGTTGTTTTAAGCCACCCAGTTTTTGGTGATCTGTAATGGCAGCCCTAGGAAAAGAACATGAAACACACTTAAGAACTTTACAGAGCAACTGGTCTCAAGGCATTGCCATCATTGCCTTGTGTCAAACGAGAAAGAAAACTACTTTTGAAATGTGAAATTAGAGGGAGGAAAGCTTCGTCTGAGTACCAAGGGACATTTCGGTTGATATGTTTATGCAGTATTTCCATTACAGGTGCGGCGATGTCTGCTTGCATTCACATTCGACCCGAACCCTTCTTTGCCTTCTGCACAGATAGTTCAGAGCGACCACAATCCCTTCAATGGGGCCTGCCCTAGCCTTCCTGGTATTGTACTTCCCGCGGCTAGGTTAGTGGTTAGAGTGCAAGGGCGCTTTTACCAGCAGCCTTCTCATGCACTGGCATGAGGCGAGGGGTGCAGGTGGAGCGGCCCTTCCTAGATGTTTCCAACCTCACTCAGAGAGAATCCACTTGATTATCATCTTTTGTCAATGCAGTCATTAGCTCCTCAAACCCATTTGTCTGCCATGCATAACAGTTACGAAATAAATAACAGCTACAATTCTTACGCATTCTAAATAAGTATTTCTCAATCTTAGCAGTTTATGGAATTATGGGGGGAGTTTAAAAATAGATATCAGCATCGGGGTCCCACTCTAGCCCAATGAAATCAAAATCCCTGAGTGTTTTGCAGATTCCTCTGTGTGAGTCTCAGGTGCAGCTACAGTTGAGAACCACTGTTCTAGAACTTTGCTACTGGAAATGGGGTCTCTGGACCGAAGCATCGACATCATGTCGGAGCTTACTAGAAATGCACAATCCTGGTGCCACTCTGGACCTGGTGAAGCTGACTCTGCATTTTATCTACAGGTGATATGTGTGCACATTAAATTTGCAAGCCCTGAGGTGGACCGTCCCTTCCTTCTGTCTCCTCAGGTTAGAGAAATTCCTTACCACCCATCACCAGCCATCAACAAGCATGTGGGGGCCAGCTCTTCTCCGAGATGATGTGCAAGCTGTTCAATAACTCTGCTGGCCATTGACAGCTGGGACAGCAGTACCATGGTGCCCTGGTCGATATCAATTTTGGTCTTACTATTAATATTCTGGTTCGTAGAGCTTTCTATCTTGGCTGCTGTGATTCCATCTCAACCTCTGAGACCTCTTTGAGGGGGAAGAGGCTGCGGCAGGCACAACTTGGGTGTCTGCTCAGCTCCCAGTGATCCCCTTTGCTTTGAAATTAGTGTCATCCCACAGGGGATGGGCCTGACCCAGAATTCTGACCTCTGTCCCTCAACCCAGAACCCAAGATGATAGCAAGACAGAAGCAAGCTCAACCAAGTGTCCTCACGCTAACCCAAGAAGCAGGGTCTCGGTCTGGAGATTGGGACAATAGAGGAGAAACTGTGGGTACGACTTACATTTGATGAAGGATTTGGTCTTGGAACCCACAAGATAACAGATGCAGTTATGATTTTGTAGAAAATGAGGACTCTGGTGAAGAAATTATTTTAGAACACTGGTGTGGGTTTAGTACTATGCCAAGGAAACAAATTTCTAAAGGCACTGAAACCCTAGCCCAGCATCTGCTTTCTTGGACCACTGCTGGCATCAACTGTTGCAAACTGGGTGCCCCAGGAATCAAACTCCGAGATGAAGATTAGAGTACACAGAGTTTTTTTTTAAGGGGATCAACATCTACAGAAGGGAGGGGAAGGAGGCGAGCACTGGGGAATTGGGGGAAGTTGAGCTATGGTACAGTCTCAACGAAAGCCTCGGCTCACCACACAGGGAGCTCTGAAGATGAAATGACCCTTCCGAGATGTCTCAATTTGGGTTGAAGAAGCCAAGACTTTACAACTTGGCGTTGACCAGTCTTCGCATGTAGGCTGTCCCAAGAAGGGGCTCTCTTCAGCCAAAACAATTCCCGAGAGAGTCGACAGCCGGGAGCCACCTGCCAGCAGCATTTTCAGAAGCTGGGAGAATAAATCCTTTAGTCAGAAAGGAAGCAGGTGTGTGGGGTGTGGGGTGGGGTGTATCCTAACGTCCACTGAAGTCTTTTTCACCTGGGTCAGTCTTTTCTTTGCTAGGCAAAAAGGTTATTACAGAAGACAGTGGAAGCAATGGCTCAGAGGCTACCTCCACACCTCACAAAGGAGTGAACAAACAGCAAGGGTCAGAGCACATGACGGACAGAGCAGTTGCTGAATTTCCTCTGACTTCAATAAGCCTGCATTCTAAGAAAATCAGTTCAGACTGATTTGGCAAACTGCTTGGTCAAATACAAACAATCACTATTACTATGCCTTTTGAAATACGGGTTCCAGTTCTTCTAGCTGAGCTGGCTTGTGGGCAGGAGGAGAAACCAAAAAAAAAGGAGGCAGGAGAAGAAACCAAGCAAGGAGGGGAAGAGGAGGAGGAAGGCTGAGGCCCAGAGGGGTGCATGTAGGGGGCAGGACAGGGAGATGAACAAGGAGCAGAGCAGCAGGGAAGGCACCAGTGAAAACCCAACCAGCATTGAAAACAGGACTACGGTCTGGGGGAATAGAGAGAAGACTTTGGTTCCAGGAAGACTCGAACCTCCCACCTTCGACCTGTCTCACACATGCTTGCTCACTGAACCTCAACTCTCTGAAACCCACCTTCTGCCTCCTCTACATCTGCACCCACACAGCCTCTCCTCCAGCTGCATTTGGTTTCTGACAATAAACCGCAAGCAGGCTTTCCACATTTCTAGGAGATTCTACTCAATGTCCCTGGTCAACTCAGCCTCCCAGCCTCCAAGACAACCATTTCACCCCAAATCCTCTGTTCTTATTCTCAGCCAATGGCCTTGTTTCTTATTTAACCAAAACCAAACAAACAAACAAGAATTAATCAAAGCAGCTTTTTTCACAGAGTGCTGCCCTTTATTTATTTCGAGCTCAGCCCTTGGGCCTCTTCTCCTTTCTGTTATCCTACTAAGTACAGTTGTCCATTTCCACGGCTTTAATACCATCGACAGGTTGGCGATGCCCACATCTATTCCCCATCTAGCCCATATTTCTTCCTTGAACTTTATTCATACATCCAGCTACCTACTCAATAGTTCCATTTGAGGAATCTAAGTGTAATGTATCGCAAGTGAAACTCTTGATGTACATTCCACAAACCTGGGCTTCCCCTGGGATTTACCTCTTCATTAAACGACATCTACATGCCCCAGTTGCTCAGGCCAAAAACACAATTCACTTTTAACTCCTCCCTTTGCTTTACACCACACATCCAATCCATCAGCACATCCTGTTGCTTCTACCTTCAAAAGATATCCGGATCCACCAGCATCTCTCACTTGAGCTGTTATGATTGCTTTCTGACTCTTCCCAGTTGTTCATTCCTTAACAGCCCCCATCCTATGACACAGGTCTACTGTCTACTGTATAGGCTGTTTTCTCAGAGAGGCAGTGTAAGCCAGAATGGATAAGAAAAGAGATGGGAATTAGGAGTCACGGCTGTAGGCACACTTAACTTGGGCTTGACTCCCAGCCCTGCTACTTACTACCTGTGGGACCATGGGACCTGGTACACATGTTCCTCACCTGTAAAATGAATGCGTCCCTATATCTTAAGCTGTTGGCTACAGAAAAGCATTCACTGTTTATTAGCCATCCTTCTTCTTTAGAATCTTCTTCCTATTATTGTAAAAGAGTTAAGAAAAGTGGCCTGTTTAAAAATAAATATACCTACTAAGTTGGGTCGGGCCTGGTTAGTACTTGGATGGGAGACCACCTAGGAAGACCAGGTGCTGTAGGCATACAAAATAAAAAGATAAGGGATTGTAAACTGTCAAGTTTCTTGCAATCTGTGAGATTGACCAAAGGTTGCCTTACCTAAAAAAAAAAAAAAAAAAGTTAATAAACAAACAAACAAACAAACCTAGATTTCCACTTCAGGGAAGATAGAATAAATGTACCTTTTCCCTATTCCTCCCACTAGATACAGTGAAAGCCCCAGAAAGAACTCTAGACACGTGTGGGACAATAACAAAATATTTAACATTTGTGTCATCGGACTCTTCAAAAGAGAGGAGAAAGTGCAGGGAGGAGGGGAGCTGAAAAAATATTTGAAGTGGTAATGTCCGAGCACTTTCCAAATTGGCAAGGCACAAACTTACATATTCAAGAAGCCAAGTGAATTCCAAACAAGATAAAACCAAATAAATCCAAACTACAATGACACATCATGGATCAAACTTCTAAAAACTAAAAACAAGGGAGAAATCTAAACGCAATAAGAGAGAAATAGCACCTTATCTATAGTGAAAAAAAAAATTCAGATCACAGTGAATTTCTCGTCAGAATCAATGGAGGCCAGGAAGAAGTAGCATGGCATTTCTCAAGTGCTGAAATCAAGACTTTTTTTGAAGGAAAACTAAGAGAATTTGCTCCCAGCAGAGACCTATCCTGAACGAATAACTAACAAAAGGCCTCTAAAATGAGAAATCTTCAAACATTAGGAAGAAAGAAAGATAGAGTAAAAATATGGATGCATACATTTTTCTCCTCCTCTTGACTTTTCTAAGTCGTTTGACAGTGAAGCAAAATTACTGCACTTCCCAGTGTGATTCTAAATGTATGTAGAGAACTATTTAAGGCAATTATGTTATAAATGGGGACCATAATGGGAAATAAGATTCCTACACTTCACTTGAGCCAGTAGACTCTGATGGTATGGACACAAAGCATAACACCTAGAGCAAACACTAAATAAACCATACAAAGAGATATACGCAGAAACTCTACAGGTAAATTGAAACAGAATTCTTAAAATGCTCAATTAAGGTAGAAAAAAGAAAACAGAGCAGCATAAAAGAAAACAGAAAACAAAAAATAAAATGTTTAATAAATATAAACATTTAACCCTTAAAATATCAAAATAATTACATTAGATGTAAATGGTTTAAACACATCAATTAAAAGACAAGTTAGAAAACATGACCCAACTATGTGCTGTCTATAAGAAATTCATTTCAAATATAATGGTATAGGTAGGTTGCGAGTAAAAGGATGGATAAAGATATCCCATGCAAACATTGATCAAAAGACAGCAGAATAACTATATCAATATCAGATAAAGTAGACTTCTGAGCAAAGGAAATGATCAGAGACAGAGAGAGACTTTACATAATGATAAAGAGTTAATCTACCAAAAAAGATAGCATTTGGAACTGTGCGTGCGCCAGCCAACAGAACTGCAAAATATGTGAAGGAAAACCTGACGGAACTAAGAGGGGAAAGGCACATTGACAATTACAATGGTAGACTTGAACATTTCTCCCTCGACATTGGATAAAACGACTAGACAAAAATCAGTATACAGAAGAACTCAACAACACCATCGACTAATAGAATCTTATTGATATTCATGGAACACCCAACAACAACAGAATACGTTTTCTTTATAGGTACATAAAGATCAAATACTAATAGAGACCATATCCTGGGCCAGAAAATGAACCTCAACAAATTTAAAAGAATTTAAATCATACAGAGTGTATTCTCTGACCACAATGAAATCTAACTAGAAGTAAGTAACATTAAAAATCAGAAAAATCTCAAAACACTTGGAAACTAAACAACACACTTCTAAATAACCCATGGGTCAAAAAGGAAGTCTCAAAGGAAATAATATATATATACTTTTAAAGCCCACACATTAAATTGAGCAAAAATAAAATCATCAAAAAAAACAGTGCTGAAACTTTTTTTAAACATTAAATGTTTACATTAGGAAAGAGGAAAAGTTTCAGATCAATAATCTCAGTTCCCATCTCAAGAACTTAGAAAGAAAGGAGCAAAATAAACTCAAAGCAAGCAGAAGGAAGGAAATAAATTATAAATATAAGAGCAGATATTAGTGAAATTGAAAACAGAAAGATAATAGAGAAAATCAAGAGGAAAGCAAGTTCTTTAGAAAGATGAATAAAATTAGCAACTCTCTATCAGGTGAAGAAGAAAAAGAAGAAGAAGAAAAGAAAGAAGAAGAAGGAGAAGAAGGAGGAGAAGGAGGAGGAGGAAGAGGAGGAGGAGAAACAAATCACCAATATAGGGAATGAAACAGAGAATGTTACTACAGGCCTTAAAGTTATCAAAAGGATAATAAAGCATTACTATAAAAATTTATGTGCAGTACACAAATAAACTTGATAATTTAGAAGAAATGGACTAATTTCTCAAAAAACACAAACTACCACAACTCACCCAATATGAAATAACCTATAACTATTAAGCAAATTAAATTTATGCTTTTACAACTCCCAATTAAGAAATTGAAACCATGATGACTTTCTTTGACTTTCACATCAGACCATGATGGTTTCAACATTATACCAAATGTTGAAAGAAGAATTAACACCACTTCTAAACAATCTCTGATAGAACGTAAGAGGGACCACTTCCCAATTCATTGTTTGAAGTTTGTTTAACTCTAATTTCTAAACTTCATATGGAGGGGCAAAAGAACTAGAGGAGTCAAAACAATTTTTAAAAAAGAAGGTTGGAAAAACAAGAAGAGACTGATTTTAAGACTGATAGGGCCACGAAAATCGAAACTGTGTGGTGTTGGTGGAGGAAAAGACATATAGAACAATGGATCAGATTAAAGAACTGAGAGAGATTCGCACAAATATGCCTGGCTGATTTTTGACGAAGCTGCAAAAACGATTCCTTGAAGGGAAGGATAACCTTTTCAACAAATGGAACATTTATAGGAAAAAAAAAAAAAGTAAACACCAACCTAATGCTCACGTTTCATGGAAAATTAACTTCAAATGTATCACGGACTTAAATGCAAAACTCCAAACTATAAAACTTTTAGAAAAAAAAAAATAAGAAAACCTTTATGGCGTGGGGCTAGGCAAAGAGTCCTTAGACTTGACACCAAAAAGCACAACTTAAAAAATTGAAAAATAGGATTTCATCAAAATAAAAGACTTTAACTCCGTGAAAGGCAGAGGGGAAAGAACAGGTGGAAGGAGGGAGGATATTTACAAACCACACATCCAGCAAAGGGCTCGTATCGAGAATATAGGAAGATCCCTCGAAATGACCAGCCCAATTAGAAAGTGGGCAAAGGACATAAGGAGACTTCTCATCAAAGTGAATGAATGGATGGCAAATAAACACATAAAGATGGTTAACATCACTAGATAGCAGAGTAATGCTAATTAAAGCTACAATAGGACACCACGACACACCCACCCGTCAGAATAGCTAAAATTTTTAACTGTTGGTAAGGATGTGGATCATTTATACATTGCTGGTAGGAATGTAAAACGGTACAGCCACTCAGAAAAATTTGGCAATTTCTTTTTTTAAAAAAAAGAAATATACAACTACCATACAACCCAGCAACTATCCTTCCGGGCATTTACTTAAGAAATGAAAACTTAAGTTCATACAAAAACCTGAAAATAAATGTCCGTAGTAGCTTTATTTGCAATAGCCTTAAACTGTAAACAACCTTTCAGTGAGTGGGCGGTTAAAGTATAGTACATCCATACCACGCAATACTACTTGGCAGTTAAAAAGAACAAACTACTAACACACAAACAAAGTGGAATGAATTTCTAGAAAATTAGACTGAGTAAAAAAACAAAAAGGCAATCCCAAAATTTACAGAATGTATAATTCCATTTATATTATGTTCATGGGTGTAGATTTAAAAAGGCAACATGATAGATCACCATGGTGATAGACTTGTTCTGTGTCTTGACAGTATGGATGTCAATATCCTGGCTGTGACATCGTACTACAATTTTGAGAGACATTACTATTGGGGAAAACTAGGTAAAGGGTACATGGGATCTCTTTGTATTATTAGTTACAACTGCATGTAAACCTATGATTATCTCAAAGTGAAAAAATTATTTTACACAAACACCCATATCGATTTATTTCCTACATACCAAAACAACCAGTTGTATCATTTAAAATTTTTCCATTTATTTGCGTATTGCAGGTTGGAAATCTTTTCATACAAGTAGCATTCTATTCTATTTCTTCTGACATATTCCCTGCCAATTTTTCTATTCGGTTGCCTTTATACATCACAGACATTATTGCATTATATATGCTATTTACATGCCTCTGAGAAGAGAGCTGATTTACAAATTCTAGTCATCAAATTTAAAAAAAACTGAGGAAGTAAGCTTTATCTGGTCATCTTAGAGACGGATGTGTGAGGTGCCGACTGACATGAGCCCCAGCGGGGTGCATTGACCAGCCCCCCTTTCTTTGATCACTCCTCTTGAATCATATCGAAGGCAAGTAAGTGAGCTCAGATCTGAACTCCAATCTACCTGATGACTCTATGAATATTATTTTTTAGTGTGTGATATTTGTGGTACCACTTATGCTAACTGCGTATACAGGTGATTTGCATAGGATCAACATCGTTCTTATAAATAATATTAATTATAGCTAATTTGTTGACCAGTCCGAGTAAATACTACGTACTTTATCACGTATATACATTGTCCCATTTAATCCTCACTAAAAATGTAAGAAACAGGGACATTAAGACCATCCCCATTTTGTAAATGAGGAAACAGAAGTTTAAATCAGTTAAATAACTTGTTCGAGGTCACAGCGCTAATGAATGGCAAGATCAGCTCGAACCCAGCTGCCCTAAGCACCAAAACTCTATGAAAGTGCCAGGTTTCAGGAAATACTGGGGTACCTGCTACAGATCAGAACTGTTAATGAACAAAAGTTGTTTAAGGTCACATTCTCAGAGGGACTAAAATTGCAATTAAGTTTTGGTTTGATGTGCTGAGGGCAAGCGACTAACAGAGCCTTCATCCTAACCGACCATTTTATAACTAAGTCATATCTCGGTACTCTTACCAAAACACGATGCTTGCTATCTGGTGCGGCATGGACATTCTCTCCAGCCCCTGATAACGGCCAGGAAGTAAGAAATTCAAAAAACAGAGAACTGCAAAGTTCTTTACATGAAGAGAAGAGATCTAGAAATCTCTGAGGTCATAAATGCTAATATTTCTCCAGGTATGAGTCAAAGATTCATTGAGAACATCAAAATGGTTTTATTTCCAGATAAACATCAGAGCAGAAATAAAAATAGCTATCTGATCTATGAAACACATAAAGGTTAATTCATATGTTTTTCCTGGGGTGGGGAGAGGAGGTGGTATGTAGGGGATTTTAAAATTATAATTTAATTTTATTTTTATCCCAGTAATGTATGCAAAAAAATTTAACAGTGCTTAAAGTGTATAATAAAGTATAGCTACCCCTTGTCCCCAACCCCCACACTCGTCTCACACTCAAGAAAAATCACCAAAACGATTGTTAACTATTTTTCCCTCTGGTACCTACCATCAAAAATTTCTGAATAATGTGCTTATCCTGCTACTTCTGAGTGCATAACTTTTATTTCTGATTGATTTGCTACGGTGGAAGATTTAGCTCTCTTATCCTTCTCCCTCCTTTAACCTCTCGAAATAACTATAACACAAAAAGTATTATTACGTTCCTTTCTTAAACTATTTTTTGTTTTTCCTTTATTAAGTATTTCATTTTACTTATTTGTTTAGTCTTAGATGTGCCTGTAATTAATTTTTCCAAATGTTCCTATAGATTTGCCCCAAGACTTTCAATATTTTTTTCCAAATGCCCAGGTTTCCTTGGTTCCTTCCCCCGTCCTCTCCTATCCCAGACCAACTATGCTCAGCCCTCATTCTTTCTGCCTCAATCTGCTCTTTATCCAACAGTTAATATTCTTGGATTTTCCTTCTCTACCCTTTTAGCTGGAGGACTTCATGTCTTGGTTTCTTGGTTTCCTCTCTGTTTTGCTGAAGCACATCCTGCAATAACTTCCTCTGAAAGGACAGCTGGGAGGTAGTTTCATTCAGTATTTGACATATCTGAAGAGTCTTTATTCTACTCTTACACTTGGTTGATCATTTTCTGAGTAAAGAATTGTACGATGACTATCATTTCCTCTTAGATTTTAAAGGCACTGCTCCACATTAGGATTCATCATCTTTTTAAAGTGACCCCTCCCTTCCTCCTTCTCTCCAGTTCTCTCCCTGCCACTCTCTCCCCCTCCTCCAGTATCTTTTTTCTATCCATAGAGTTTTGAAATTTCATATGGTCGTATCTTGGTGTGATTCTTCTAGTATTCAAACTCTTATTCATTTGGCATTTTCAATCTGGAAGCTCATGCCTTTTAGTTCTGAAAAATCTTTTCTGTAATATGTTATGTTGAATCACATAAAAATTGCTCAGATCTAACCTATTTTGAACTGATGAAAATAGCAATTTCATGTTTTTCAAGCCAATATCTTTGAGAATTTTCCTCCCTTGTTTTTTCTTTTTCCTTTCTAGAATTCCTGTTAGTCAGATGTTGAAACTTCTGTGTTGATAATTCTCAGTACTGTCAATGTTTTAGGTCATCTAGTGGGAGCAAAATCTGTTGCAACTTTTCTGAAAGCAATTTGACAGGAGTATCAAAAATCTTAGAATCACATATGTATCGTGATTCATTAATTCCATGTCTAAGAATCTCAAGGAGATTTTGAAACGTGTTTTTAAAAATGTACATTCAAATGTATTTTTACATTATTCACAATAGAAAACAAATGAAATCAATCCAAATCCAAAAATAAGGAGGCAGTTAAATAGAGACTTCTGGATGGTAAAATATTATGCATTAAAAAAACATTTATTAATATATTTTTGGATATATCCCCTTGAGCACAGAAAACAAAAAATAAAAATAAACAAATGGGAGTACATCAAACTAAAAAATCTCTTGTACAGCAAAGGAAACCACCAACAAAATGAAAAGAAAACTTAATAAATGGGAGAAGATAATTATAAATGATATAGCCAATAGGGGGGTTAATATCCAAAATATGTAAGGAACTCATATAACTCAATAACCAAAAAATAAACAATTTGATCAAATAATGGTCAGAGGACATGAAGAGACATTTCTGTAAAGAAGACATACAGATGTCAACAGACATGAAAAGATGCTCGACATTACCAATCATTGGGAAATGGAATTCAAAACCACAATGAGATATCACCTCACACCTGTCAGAATGGCTGGTCTCAAAAAATCAACAAATAACAAGTGCTGACAAAGATGCAGAGAAAAGGGAACCCTCATGCTCTGTTGGTGGGAATGTAAATTAGTGCAGCCACTATAGAAAACAGTATGGAGATTCCTTAAAAAAAAAAAAAAAAACTAAAAATAGAACTACAGTTCACCCAGCAATTCCACTTCTGTGTATTTATCCTAAGAAAACAAAAATACTAATTTGAAAATATATACACACCCCTATGTTCATTGTGTTGTGGTTCACTCAAATCTAAGACCCATGGAGCCAATTGAGATGAATTGTGAGCCTTCATTAGCTGGCCAGTGACTGACTCTCTACCACGCGGGGTTAGAGGAGATCAGTCCCGAGCTTCCAGACCGGGTAGCTTATACAGCCTAAAACCACATTGAACAAGCAAGCAGGTTTACAGAAGCAGAAGTTGGCCATTAGCATACCTTTGCATAGGATAGCTCCTAGAACTACACCCTGGTTAACATTAGCATAAACTGGCTATTAGCATATCTTTGTACAGGATATCTCCTAGAACTATACCCTGGTTAACATTAAACAAGCAAGCAGATTATAGAGGCAGAAGTTGGCCATTTGAAAATTTTCCACCCTTAACAATTGCAGCATCATTTACAACACATGAAATGGAAGCTACCTAGATGTCCATCCATAGACAAATAGATAAATAAGATGTGATACATAGATGTATATATATATATATATATATATATATATATATATATATATAATGGAATATTACTCAGCCATAAAAAAGAATGAAATGCTACCATTTGCAACAACATGGATGGACCTGGAAGGTATAATGGTAAGTAAAATAAGTCAGACAGAGAAAGAGAAATATCTCTGGATTTCACTTATATGTAGAACCTAAAGAAAACAAGACAAAGGAACAAACAAAACAAAAACAGGCTTATGCAAACAGAACAAACTGATGGTTGCTAGAGGGGAGGGGATGGCGGACGGGTAGAAAAAGATGAAGAATATAGTCAATACTATTGTGGTAACTTTGCACAGTGACAGACTGTTACCAGACTAAGTGTGGAAATCGCATCATAAGGTATGTAAATGTCGAATCACTATACTGTACACTGAAATTAATATAATATAGTAATTATGGTTATTATACTTTAATAAAAAGTATTTAAAATGGCATATATGAGGAAATTTTCAATGGCATAAAAGACATGGTCATAATATACAGTGAAGTTAAAAAAGTTAAAAAATGCCTCTAGGGCTTAGAAGTCTATATATAGTATTTTTGTCAAGGTTGGGGTTAAAAGATAGCCCAAACTGGGATGATGTCAGGGCAAACACAAAATAAAAATAAGAGGCTCAATTCTCCCAGTTGCAAATAAGAAGTCTTCCTTCCACTCTCCCTTTTGTTTCAGAATTGCTTTGTCCCTTTCAAAGGTATGTAAATTTGTATAGTGGCCAATCTCACCACGAAGCAGTTTTCCTCAGTGACCTGGGAGCCATCTTTTTTGAGATGCAAATATCTACTACTCTGAGTCTCTGCTTCTAGTTTCCAGAAACTTCTCCCTCCCTTTGTCCTTGTAAACCTAAAAGGGGTAGCAGTTCCTTTTGCTGTTATAGTAGTCGGGGCTAAATCACTGCTGGGGCCTCTCCTGGGCCATACATTTGTAAATAGCTTTTATGAACAAACTGTCTCTCTTCTGGTTGAGACTTCAAGCTGCACCCAGCTTACAGCTTTGCAGGGTCTGCTCAGCCATGCTGGCTGGTGACGCGCTCAGGGCCCGCCTGCGAGGTGGGCCTTATAAACTCAGAGACCGAATATAAGCACGCAGGACGGTCTGAACATAAAAGTTCCTAACTGAAAGCAAGTCATGGCGAGTATTCATGTCCTGGGCCTGTAGCTTCCTTGACAAAGGTCAGTCTTCACCTGTCTAGTGTGTCTTTGAATCGGAGATAACATACTTTTGAAATGTCTAAGTGATCTTTCCCAGACTCTTAACGGCACAGCTGACTCATCAAAGCATGAGACCACGAGACCGCAGAGCCCTTATGTTTATCTTGCTTCCCACATCCCATCTCTGTGTGCCGTAATTGCTCATTGTGAACTATCCTGTGCTCACCTACGTAAAACAACTATGTGTCTCTCTGTGTTGCCTTTTTATCCAACCCCAGAGATTCCTCCTCTTTGCTTTCTCCCTCTCCCTTAATCTTCCGCCAATGGATTTCATGCAACTTTCCTGATATTTTCTCCTTTGATTCTAATGTTTAAAATAAGCTGCAGAACTGCCATCCTTTGGAGCATTTTCTCCATTCGTTGAGATTTTGCTTCCTGGCAATGGTCGACAGTTTGGCTCATTAAAAATTCTCTGGAAGTTTCTTCCGTGCACCCGGCCTTCTGAACACTGGCTGCTTTCCAGCAAGAGCGCCCCCAGCGGTGGCCGGTGCAATCCCACCCTTGTAGAGCCTAGCCTGCCGCCTTCTTGGCCTGGGCTTCCTCACACTGCCATGTCTCCGCTTCCCCAGGGACGGGGACGAGGCTTTGGGCAGCCTCCATCATGCCCCCAGCACCGGGAGACACGCAGCTCTGGTTCTCGGTCTGATCTGCCTGCGCCCACGGAGCCCCTGGCTTTCCCAGCGGCTAGTCGGAGAGCCCAGAAGTGCAGGAAAGTTGATGCCCCCACAAGGGAAATACTTACCAAAGAGACAGAGGAAAAGAGAAAGAGCTGAGGTTAAACCGCTCACCCCTTGACCCCACCGCTGGCTGTTCCAAGAGGCAATGGTTCTGAAGAGGAATTTCCCACTGAAATGACCAAAATTTCTAATCAGCTCTTTGTTCTGCTTCTGTAAACATGCTTGCTGCATAGGCCAAGGACCTTGGAGTCGAAAGATGTATTGCTTTTAGTGTTTAGACAGATGTATCCCCTCTCCTTTAAGATGTATTGCCTTAGCGCCTGTTTGAAAAATCCCGTGCTCTGTAACTGCCCGTAGCCTATAGCAATGTCAGGGGTCGGTAAATCAGCCCGCACCAACTATAACAACGCGGGTGTAAAAGCGAAATTGCCCCTAAGCTCACCGCCCAGATCTTCAGAGCACTAGCTCTTTGGGGACCTCCGGCATAATAAACTGAGTTCTCTTTCTCTCTGGGTTACTGCTTGGATTTTCGCTGCTCTGATTTTTGGAGCTTTGGGTCTTTTTCCATAACAGTCCCAGGGGGCTTTAGCAGAGGTCACACCTGTTTTCTCAGGAAGCTGTGGTTACCACAGCAACACTGCTCTGTTATTTGCTTCTCCTCTCTCCCAGCCTCACTTCCTTTTTCCTTCCCTTCATTCCCTTAAATCACACATCCCAACATGGCATTACTATACGGGCTTTGCTGCAGCCTCTGTGTTCTAGGTAAGGAGCAGAACAGGCATTGAGGGGGTACCCGCTCGTGTGGGCCCCGGACCTTCCCACCCAGTCCTTGTCTCCATCCTCCTTGATGCAGGGGTGTTACCCTTAAAGATGAGGCTCCTGCCTTAGTGACCAAAGGGGGCCCGGGGCAGTGCAGGCTCCAGCCTTCCTTCGCCTCTCTGGATTTGCACCCTGGCCACTGAGGATTTCCTTTACATTTCTGCTGTATTTTGAAAGGTGTGTTTAGATAATTATCCAGCATCTTCGGTGCTCTGTCTCAGGAAGGTGCCTCTGGATAGTCTTGTGACCTATATTAACTGCAAATTGCTTCTTTTCTCCTTCCTCCCCACCCCTCCCCCCCCTTCAGCCGTGGTCCTCTATCCGTCCCAGATTATGATACAGGTATGTGTCCACAAAGCTTCCAGACTGAATCTCTGAGATTCAAAGTTCTGTATCCTCCACCCCAACCCCAGCTTCCGCCCCGGCTCAGGGCTCCATGTTGTATATCCATAGAGAATTTTATAAATCTACCAAAACTGGGTCGTCGGACACAGAGTAGCAAGCACGCGGGTTGTATAGAGCTGTCGGGTCCTGGGGAGGACGTGGTTCCTCCTCCCCCACAGTGCAGAGCAGGAAACCGAGGCACAACAGATAAGGGCTCAGCTCTCCTGCCAGCCAGAACCTGCTTCTCACACAATTGTGGAGGTAGGGGGGGGGGGGCGGTGGTTGAAAGAGCGACTAGAAGCAGTTTTAAAATAGCTGTCAATGACCACTCTCTGTCAACCTAGGTAGAGCTCTTATTCCCTGTGGAGAGATGACCACACACTGTGTGTCATTCACTCACAGTACAACTCCAAAGGAAGCCACCCAGTGGGACCCAGCGCCCGCCTCTGGGCGCTTCAGCACTGTCGTCTATGCGTGTTTCTGTGCGAGGCAGAACCCTAGCGAGGCAGGACTTGCGAGCGTACGTCAGGTTACAGGAGGCGCATCGACTCAGGTCTGCGGGCATGCACAGAGCTCCCTCTTGTGAGGAGGGCAGGAGGCGTGCTAGGTGAATTAATTACTTGTTCTCATCAATATTCCCTCAGACTCAGAGCATCCCTTTCCGCCTTCTCTCCCAGAAGTCCTGTTGAGTGAGGCATTTGCCCTTCTGAAGGTGGGGTTTGCTTTTCCCTATGCTTATCCACACTCCCGCTTGTCAAACGTGTCTTCTGCCAGCCTGGTCTGTCTATGCACCTGAGGGCTCTCCTCACTGGTTCCTTCCCCCTGAGACTGGGAAAGGTGAGGGCGGGCACCTCAGAACAGTGCGTGGGGCCCCCAGTTCTCCCCGCCAGGGGAGGAGAGGGTGACCCTACTGGGCTTTATAGAGTTTGCCCAGCCTGACCCAGCCTCTGGCCCTTCTGAGCAGAGCGGCTTCCTGCTCCCCTCTTCTATCTGGCCTCAAGCTGAGGTTCATGCCCCTCCCCGTGCACCTGCACCCACAAACCTTCCGGCTCTTGTGATCTCTTCCTCTCGGCCCTGCTGTGGGGTCATGAAGACAAGTACGAACCCGTGGAGATTCCAGGGCCGGAATCTTCTGGAAGCATGTGAAACACCCCAAGGAGAGAGGAGAGCCTCGTCGACGGCATGAGCGCAGTCCCTCTGGGATGGGAGCGAAAGCGGGGGCCTGTCCTCGGTGAGGGGGAAGGCACCAGGGGTGGGAACCCGCCAGGCCCGGCTTCTCGTCGCACTTGGGCCCTCACCACGTGGGTGATGTCGGGCAGGTGGCGTCTCCTCCCAAGCTGGTGCTGTGCTGCATGACACGAGTGTGACCGTGGGTCCCTCCGGGGGTTGGGGGGGAGCCGTGATGGGGAGCGATGCCGAACAACTAAGTGGCTGTCACAGGATGGGTGCTGGGCGAACGGCCACTGCCCCCCTGCCTGGGCAGGCGGTCAATGACGAACCCCGCCTGAGAGCTGACCATCCGCACCAGGATACGGCGCTAGGCAGACACCGTCCCTGCTTCATGCCGAGCCCGTTTGCTGGGGAGGCAGACGTGAAACACACTCCCCGTGGCGGACGGCGGCGATGAGGTATGAGCAGCTCTGCGAAGAGGGAATAACGGAACCACACGCAGGGGCGGGCGCCTGTGGCAGGTCTGAGGCCTGCGCGGCTGGGCCTGCCTCTGTCGGGGGCCGTCGTTTTCACACGACAACGTCTATAGCGGCACGGTCTAACACAGTCGTCACTGCCCACGTGTGGCTACAGAGCACGAGATATGCGGCTAGTCTCAAAAGCAATATGATGTGTGTAAAATATTTACCAGTTGTTTAAAAAAAAAAACTGGGTGAGTGACTTTGAAAGAGCCGCTACAAATTCAGAATCAGGAGGGGGCGTCAGCAACACCAATAGCTCCCCAGACAAGGCCTGAAATCCCAGTCTCGACCTTCTCTTCGTGGGTAAACTCTGACTTCAGCTCTGTATTTCCATCTCTAGCACAAGCTGAGAACACTCAGATCACAAGCCAATGGGCTGAAGGTCAAATGAGCCCCTGACTATGGGCTGGCACAGGTGCTCACCTATCCTGACCCAGGTGCTCACCTATCCTGAGTGGCAGGAACCTTGCGGTCCCGCCGACTCTGCTCAGGCCTGGGCCAGCAGTTCATGTGACAGCCACAAGGGGGCGCCCCAAGGCTTCCATTGAAGAGGCGGTTCATCTGACCAACGAGCCCAGCCATCATTCCCCTTTGCCTTGCCCGCGGCTCTCCCAGGGCCAGGAGGAAAGTCCTTTAGGAGCGAGCCGTGGCTGCCCACCTTGACTCTACCCATAAGGCATCCGCTCTGGGTTTGGTAACCTGCAGAGAAGCCCCTGGATACTGCACGTGAGGTGCACTCCAACGTGGGGTGCACTCCCTGCCCAGCCCCAAACCCCCACCATCAATCAGCTGGGTAGTCTCGGGTTAGTCCTCTAACCTTCCCGGGCCTCAGTTTCCTTGTCTGAAAGGGCGCCTGCGGGAGTGGCTATTAACCGTGGCCTGAGCTGCACGTGCACGTAGCCGACTTGTCCCTGGCTCCCATTTGGTGGGTTGGGCCATGTGGAATTCCCTAATATAAGAAAAGAGAGTGAAAACTTGCCTGTTGGCTGCCTGACCACGACGTTCCCACCTAAACATCAGAGGGGCTCAGACAAGGCCTTTCCACAACCATGAAATGACAAAACACCCCCACCTGAGACCGACGTCAGTGATCCCTGCCTCGTTACCGGGGACGACTTTAGCCCACTTCGATCCTGCCGGCTTCCTGCCAGGTAAAACTTACTAAGACGCCCAGTCACTGAAGGTTGACGGCATCTGATCCAGAACGGAGCCTGTGTCCTGGCTCCCTCCTGAGACTCATCCGGCACAAGCCCGGACCCTGTAAGAAGCCCCCCCCAGCTCCCCCTTATGGAGATGCTCCCTGGGTCCTTCCGTGTGTGTCTGTTTTTGCTGCAGCGAGCTAAACAAACCTAGTTTTTTGACGATCGATGTTCCTAAGGGTCGTCAGCCCTTAAATTTTGAAAAAGAATTCCACCCTGATTAACTGGCTTCGAACTTGGTGTGCCAGTCTGCTCAGGTTGCCATATTAAAAAGCCACAGACCGAGGGGGCTTAAACAGCAGAATTTACTTCTCATGGTTCTGGAGGCTGGAAGTCCAAGGTCAAGGTCTCTACTGGTTTGCTTTCACCTGAGGCCTCTCTGCTTGTCTTGCAGTTGACCATCTTCTTGCCGCGTCCTCACGTGACTTTCTCTCTGTGCACACCCACCCCTGGTGTCTCTTCCTCTTCCTGTCTTGACGCCAGTCCTATCGAATTGAATCGGAACTCACTTTTATTATCTCGTTTAACCTTAATTCCCTCCTTGAAGTCCCTATTCCCAAATATAGTCACTTCAGGAGTTGAAGCTATAACGTATGAATTATAGTTATTTCTGAACATTCATATTATGAATATTTAACACGAATGTTCAGTTTATAACACCTGGGTTTTATTTTTTTTTCAAGCATAAGTAAAAGGTCATTTGTGGGAGGAGAGGGAAGAGATTGTCCGAGAGGGTGAAATAGAAAGTCATGATCACTTTAAAATCCTAGCTGAGGGACCAGCGTGGGATTGAACAGGACCAGAGAGAATGCAGAAAGTTCCAAGGGGACAGGCACCTGCATATCACCAAAGTCCTGGTTCCCAGGAAAGGGACCGCATTGAACAGTTCCCTGATGTGTGAGGCCCTTCACCCTCTCGACCCCTTGTACCTCTCGGTCCTTCTCCTGGCATGTCTTTGCCTGGTGAATGCCCCCACCAAGACCTCTGAGGACGGGAGCGTTCCTTCTTCCGTGTATCCTCCAAACACAGATTTTTATTACCTTCATTAGCCCATTTGGGACCTTCTTGCTTTGAGTGGCAATTGATCATTGCCTGAGGGCCCCCGTGGTCCCTGTATCTGAGATGTGCTCCACCTGTGTGATTGCTAACCCTCACTCCAACCTTGCCTTGTGGGTTTTATTATCCTGATTTTCACCATAAGGAAACTCAGACTAGGAGAAATACCTGGGCCTGAGGCCACACCCAGAGTCAGGATTCCAACCAGGACAATGCGACTCCGAACAATCGCGAGTCTGCAGGTTACTCTGCCCCAAAGGCCCGCCAGCTTCACCTGTGCACACCACTCCCTTCCTAGAAATGCAGCTCCTGCAGGCATTTTCGTCAGCAAAGCCATGTGCTTTGAGTGAAACCGGTGATTGGCGCGGTGTCCCGCAGCCAAACGTTGTCCATTCGGCTGCATTGTGTCTGCTGATTGGCTGCCCAGCCTGATGCTCCTGGCCTTGCGGAGAGCTGGGGACAGGCGAATACACCAGCATGGGAAAGACAGAGCTCAGTGGACAGAGGCAAGACATGCCACTCCCGTATGCTTCCGATAACTGCCCATGACCTAGCATTCCCTGTGCTCTTTTGCAACCCGGAAGAGTGGAAGCCAAGCAGAGACTACGCAGGGTGAGGTTAGAGATCCTGCCTCGTTCATCTTTGTGCTGTAAGTAACCAGCCCTGAGCACAGGTATGCTGCGCAGTCAGTGCTTCATAAATACCTGGTGAGCGAGGGAGTGAACAAGTGAGTTGGACTCGTGATGCGTGGCATACATACAAAAACGCAGTGCGGAATGGAGGCCTTATCGATAACTGCTTAATAGTTAACGTGCAAATGATGCACCTTTTTGGAATAAAGGGGCGCTTTTGCTTTAATGGGAGCCTTTAACCTATCCACCTCAACCTATCGAGGTTTAGAAATAATTCAACCCAAATGAGACTCTTGGAGAAAAATGGCAGACACACTTTTATCTGAGTGTTTTTTCCAGCTTTACTGAGGTGTAATTGACATATAACACTGGTTAAGTGTAAAGTGTACAGTGTGGGGATTTGATACACATCCGTGTTACAAAAATGTTTACTATAGTGTGGTTCGTTTCCCACATCCTTCACCTCACATAATTACCGTTTTGTTGTTTTATGGTGAGAACATTACAGCTCTACTCCCACAGCAACTTGTGAGTATCCAATACCATATTAATGACAGTCTCCAAGCTGTACATTAGATCCCCAGAACGTATTCATCTTATGACTGAGAATTTGTACCCCGTGACCAACATATTTCCACTTCTCCACCCCCCAGCTCCTGACAATCACCATTCTACTCTCTGTTTCTCTGAGTCTGATGTTTTTAGATTCCACATATAAGTGAGATCTTACAGTGTGTATCTTTCTCTGACAGACACATTTTCACATATGAACCACAGGGATCATTTACTTTGTCAAAAAAACAGTACTCATCACACACACACACACACACGTACATTTTAGGATATGACCAAAATATTGCCTAATTCACATCCTAAATGCTCCATATGAAGAGACAGAATTATTGCCATGTTGTTAGGTGTATGACTTCAACAAATGTTGGCTTCTTTATGGAATCCAGACATACACCTAAGCTACAGGATATGTACTGGCTTCAAGGAAATTGTCCCGCCCGCGGGACCGGTTATTTGGTGGGAGAACCGAGGAGAACCCAACCTAAAGAAAAGAGGGGTAACACGGACGAGAGAAAAGAGTGGAGGCAAGACAGTATTCTGATCAAGCCTCAAATTTTATTTTACAAAGCAGCTATATTTATACAGCAAAAACAAAGGGGGGCAAGCAAAAGGGACTTGTCACAATATAATTGGTCTTCAGCTGGTGCTATGGGGACAAGGGGCAGTGGAAGGAAAGAAGAGGAAAGGGGGTACTGGTCATGTACTGATCGGTCAAGCACAGGTGGTGTAAAACAAAGGAAGTTCTCAGAGTTCTCTGTACAAACATGTTGGTGTCACGGGCTGCTGAGCTGCTATTTGTCTTCTGTTCTTGTGAAGCCCAAGCCCAGCATGTTTTATCCTTAACCCTTAAGGGCCCGTTTAGGTTGTGGCGCCCCTAACATCTCCTCCCTTTCTGTTTTTAGAAAGGCGGGCCTTAACCGAGTGGGGGAACATTGACCTGGTTCCTCCCGTGGGCTATATACGCCCATCTATTGTTGGCTCTTGGTATCTTTTGGGGAGGAGAGGCAGAGCCGGTTTTAAATTGTGATTTGGATACCAACCTCTATGCAAACCAGGTATGTTCTCAGGGAAGGACAGAGGGGACCCTCTAGTGGGTCTTCCCTTGCAGTAGCTTTGCATCTGCACCCATCTCGATGCCCATACCTTCCCTTGGTCTATCAAAGGTGAAGGTAGACATTTCTCTGTCCCTTATGTCGTCCCCGTAGGGAGAGGGGTATTTACCACCAACCAAACCTGCTATACCAAGGTCGAGGTCCCTCTTGGGCCAAGGTGGAGAAATTTAGGGCTGCGCCGACTTCTTCCGAGGGCTCTGTCATTGTGATTTGTTGGTAGTATACCGTAGGTCCTTTGGATAGCGCCGAGTCAACCTGTCTTTTAATTAGATCTGTTATTCTCCTGAACGCCCAGGGGCCAAAAGTGAGTAATAAGAGCAAGCCTATGAAAGGTCCTAATAGACTAGGGAGCAGTGTTGAAAAGAGTGGGGAAGTGGAAAACCAATTTTTATACCAGGCTTCATCTTTTTCTCTCTGTTTCTGCCTGGCCTCTAGGCTTTTTCTGACTTTATCTATGCTGTCCTGGACAAGTGTAAAGAACAGTAATCCTAATCTGTGGGTAAGGGGAATATTAGAGTCAGTGCAGAGGAGGACGAGAAACAGGAGGAAGAGCAAAATTCCCGTGAGGAGGAGAGGGGCTGGAGACCATCCTCTGCAATGCTTCTCCGGAGGACGAGGCGGTTATCTGTAAGAGAACAGAGGGGAAGCGAGGTCTCAGGGCTGTGGATCCCTGGACGGATTATAGAGTTTCAGTAGTCGGTCAGGTAACCACCGGGCGTTTTGAGCCTGATTGTCATAGATGCAAGCGTGTCCCTTTCCCCAGATAAGGACGGGGTCAGGACCATTCCATTTTGATGTCAGAGGATCTTTCCACAGGGCTTGTGCATAAGAGTCTGCAGTAGTAGGGTGCCAAAATCGGTCGGCTGCAGACTTTCCATCATTGTCGAGTGTCAGAAAATTAAGGACAAAAAGGGCATGATTTAGCAAGGTCTTATTATTGTTGTGTGGGGGGTATAGGATACCTTTGGAGTGTTGAAGTTTTGTAAGCATATTCTTCAGAGTCTGGTGTGCTCTTTCAACAATGCCCTGGCCCTGGGGGTTGTATGGAATACCTGTAATATGTTTGATATTTAGTTGAGCACAAAATTGTTTAAAGGAAGTACTGGTGTAGCCTGGGCCGTTATCAGTCTTGAGAGTTTTAGGTAATGGTAGAAAGGCAAGGCATGAAATCATGTGACTGATAACATGTTTGGTGGCTTCTCCAGACTGTAGGGTTGCACAGAGAAAGCCACTGAAGGTATCTATAGAAACATGTATATATTTCAGTTTACCAAAAGGGCTGAAATGAGTAACATCCATTTGCCACAGTTCTCCAGGAGTAAGGCCGCGAGGATTGACGCCAAGATGGGGTTCAGGTAGTAGAGTAAGACACCCCTGACATTGGCGCACTATTTGGCGTGCCTGTTCCCTAGTAATGGAGAATAAAAGACGAAGAGTCCGGGCATTTAGGTGGTGTATCTGATGAGCCTGTTGAGCTTGTTGAATGGGGTCAGTAGAAGATATAGCCATAACAAGGTTGGAAACTTCTCGAGAGGCTCTATCAACAAGATCATTGCCAGTACTTAGGGGGCCGGGGAGACCTGAGTGAGCACGGATGTGCCCTATAAAAAAGGGATGAGATCTGGCGAGGATGAGGTTTTGGAGTTCTGAGAATAAGGGGGAGGCATTAGTGGAGGGTCGAATAAAAGGGACGGTCTCCAGAAGGGGAACTGATTGACTTATATAAGCACTATCGGTGAACAAATTAAAAGGACTATTAGGGAGGGTCTTAAAGACTTGAACAACTGCAAAAAGTTCTACAAGCTGTGCGGACAAGTAGTCGGTCCTGATCTTAGTAAGCTGTCCATTAATACTAAAGGCAGCAATTCCTGAAGAGGAGCCATCTGTGAAAACAGAAGGGGCTTGTGGAATAGGACGGCTCTTGGTCAGGGAAGGGAAAACTACAGCTTGGTTTTTAAGGAATTGTATGAGTTTGTCAGCAGGGTAATGATTATCTATCTTTCCTTGAAATGAAATACAATTGACAGCCCATTCATCTGATGTTTGTAGTAGCCATTTGACCTGAGCTGCTTCATAGGGCACAACAATGATGTCAGGGTCTTTGTTAAAAAGCTTTAGGGAGCTTTCGCGCCCCATTTTAAGTATTTGTGCGATAAGAGAAGGGTAGACAGGGAGTATCTTAGAAGGAGTAGCTGGCAAATGAAGCCAATATAGGGGTTTGTTTTGCCACAGGACACCCGTAGGCGTGAATGTTGTGGGAAGAATTAGTAGCCACAGGGCACAGGCAGGGGAATAGTATGAGATGTTTTGATTTAAAATGGCTTTTTCAACTAAGTTTAAGGCCGAGGCTGCCTCAGGCGTCAGGGTGCGTGGAGAAGAGGGATCAGGATCTCCTCGAAGAATGTCAAAGAGGGGCTTTAAATCTCCGGTGGTCAACTTTAGATATGGGCGAAGCCAGTTGATATCACCTAACAGGCGTTGGAAATCATTGAGGGTCTGTAAAGAGTCTTTCCTTAATTCAACCTTTTGTGAAAGGACCTTAGTGGGGTGTAACTCGAAGCCTAGGAAGAGGAAAGGGGGCTGTAATTGAATCTTTTCTGGGGAGATCTGTAGTCCTAGATCTTGAAGGGCATCAACTAATTTATGGCTGGTATCACGCAAGATGGCAATATCAGAGCCTGCCAGGAGAATATCATCCATATAATGAACAATGTATAGGTCGGGATGTGTAAGGCGAAACGGATCAATGGCCTGGGCAACAAATTTTTGACAAAGGGTAGGACTGTTTGCCATGCCCTGAGGCAAAACCTTCCATTGAAATCTTGGGGAGGGTCCTATGCAGTTAACAACCGGGAGGCTAAAGGCGAAACGCTTTCTGTCCTCCGGATGTAAAGGGATACAGAAAAAACAGTCTTTTAGATCTATGACTATCTTGTGATATCCTGTAGGTATTGCAACGGGGGACGGCAGCCCTGGTTGGAGCGCCCCCATGGGAACCATGGTCTTATTGATTTCTCTGAGATCTTGAAGAAGTCTCCATTTACCCCCTTTCTTTTGTATAACAAAGATGGGAGTGTTCCAAGGGGAGGTAGATGGTTCAATGTGGCCAGCATCTAACTGTTCCTGCACTAACTGTGTGGCCGCTGAAAGTTTATGACGGGGCAAGGGCCATTGATCGATCCAGACAGGGTGGTTGCTCTTCCACGTGATTTTATCTGCCTGGAGTGCAGGGGGAGCAACGGCCCTCACGAAAAATTTTTGATGTCGTACCCTAAGCCTGTCCGTGGGGCCCTGTGTTCGGCCTCTATGGGAACGGTAATACCCTGATTATTTTTTCCAAGGCCCTTGCCCGGGATAAACCCTTGGTTTAGCATTTGATGAGTAACGGTAGCTGAGGGACTGAACATTAAAACTCCCATCTGGGTCAATATGTCGCGACCCCACAGATTTACGGGAAGCCCGGGGACAATAAAGGGGCGGACCTGACCAGTGTTTCCATCAGGGTCTTCCCAGGTGAGGAGTTGAGAGCTTTGAAAGGTGTTTTGAGAGTGTCCTATGCCTTGAAGATGAGTAAGAGAGGGCTGGCAAGGCCAGGAAGAAGGCCAGGAGGCCTTCGCAAGCACTGTAGAATCAGCGCCCGTGTCAAGGATGCCCTTGAATTCTTTGCCATTGATTTTGAGTGTGTGGTATGGGCGTTCCCGAGAAAGTTGCTGGATCCAGAAAATATCAGAGGAACCAGGCGTAGACGCCCCTCGGGAAGGCCCTAGGGAAGGATTAGATGTGTCGAGGGGTAGGGGCAGAGCCTGAGCAAGGCGTTGACCTTGGTGTATATAAAGTGGGCCTCTGGAGCTACTGGCTAATATCTTTATCTCCCCGGAATAATCACTGTCAACAATAGAGGGAAAAATGGTGATGCCCTGCAAGGTAGAGGAGGCCCTTCCAAGGATAAGAAAAAATGTTTTAGGAAGAGGGGGCCCAAAAACGCCTGTGGGGATCACCTGAGTCCCGCTATCGGGCTCTAATATGATGTCGGAGGAGGCACAGAGGTCCAGTCCTGCGCTTCCTGGGGTGGCCCTGTAAAGGGAATGGACTGATTTTGGGGAAAGGTGGGTAGGGGCTGAGTTTGTTCTATCTGGCTGTTCCCCGAGGCCCTGAGAAAAGGGATTGGCTGAGGGGCCCGGGGCTGGCCCCTCTGTCCGTTTCCCTGCTGGCGAGTGATGGGGTTACCGAGTATGTCGGTGGTGGAGCGGCAGTCTCTAGCCCAGTGTCGGCCCTTTTTGCAAATGGGGCAAGGTGTCGAGGGAGGAGAAGGTCCTTTATTATAAGGGCCCTGAACCCTGGGTTTGTCATGGGAACCGTGGCATTGACGGGCAAAGTGTCCTGGCTGACCGCATTTGAAACAATTTTTCTGTTGGCCAGGGTTGGCCTGGATTGCAGCACCAACCGCTAGATGAATGGCCTGAGATACCTTGGAAGTAAATGGATCAACGTCTCGGCACAAGCGAAGCATTTCGTCGAGCGTCTTGTCTCGGGTCTTACCCCTGAGGACGGCTCGGCAGGAGGCGTTAGCATTTTCAAAAGCCAATTGTTTGACCAATCTATCATTAGCGGCGTCGCTTCCTAGAGCGCGCTCAGCAGCCTCTAGGAGGCGACTGACAAATTCACTGTAATCTTCCTGGGGACCTTGGATAACCTTGGTGAGTGGCGTGGTGGGTGTGCCAGAACTAGGAAGAGTCCTCCAGGCCCCGAGAGCGGCATTATGTGTCTGAGAGAGGAGTCCAATAGGGAGATTTTGTTGCCGCTCCTCAGTGGCATATGTCCCCTGACCAGTAAGTTTTTCAAAGGTCCAAGAATGAGAGCGGGGATTTTTAAGATTATTAGCGGCTATAGTCTGGCAGCGGTCACAGAAATCAGCCCGCCAAGTTAGATATTGGCCACGGGTGAGGACAGCCTGGACTATGCGGAGCCATTCACAAGGGAGAAGGTGTCCCCCTCGAGACAGTGTTTCGAGGACAGATAAGGTGTAAGGAGCATTAGGTCCATAAGTCCTGACAGCTGTATTTAGTTCTTTTAAGTTTTTGAACTGTAATTTATGGAACTCTTTACGCTCCGGGGCGGGGGAAGGGAGTTCGTCGTCACTGCTTTCTTCCTCATCATTATTGTTAGCAGTATCCTCTCCACCTTCAGGGGCATCAGGGGGATCAGCGGTGTTAGAGGTGGGAGATTCAGGTCGCTGGGATCGGGTGATGACAGGGAAAGTGAGGGTTTTTGGTTTGGGGTTTTTGGAAGGTTTTATAGGCAAGCGTTGGGCGGTAAGAACAGTCTCTTGTAAGGCAGCCTGAAGGGAGGCCAGTTTGCTCTCTATCTCGGCCATCTGTGCAGCAAGCTTATCTTTGGTTTGTGAAGCGTTATTGCCGTTGGAGGCGGGGAATGGCAGAACAGGCGCACGGAACTGTGGATTGTAGGGTGGGGGCCAAGTAGAAGGCCAATCTGGGTTACGATATCGTACGGCCTCATCTTCTAAGGTGGCGGCATCACCAGGATCTAAGGGGTCATTGAGTGGTCTTTTAGTCAATAAGGGATTGGTAAGAGGACCTTTAGGAGAAGGGGAATGTCCTGTGGGCAAAGAGGGGTATATGCCTTTAGTTGGAGAGGGATCGCTCATGTCTATAACGACTGAGGGACATCTAGAGGGGGGCTTTTCAGTGGGAAGAGAAGCAACGGATGCTGAGCGAGACAGCGGTTTAAGGCAGTACTCCGCTACTGACAAGAGTTGTCGTTTTTCGGGGTCATCGGAGGCGGTTTCTACAATGTCTCGAATTAGTCCCCAATAAGAGAAAGCAGAGACGGGGACGGCATCAGGACCTTCCTTTTGTAACTTATCGTTTAAATCTCTGCCTACCTTTTGCCATTTTTTTGGATGGATTTCAGGGCCATTTACTATGAACCAGGGACAGACTTCATCAATGAAGAGAAAAAATTTGACTAAATCCTTCTTTTTTACTCGGATTCCTCGCTCCTTGAATGAGCATTTTAAGTCTTTTATGGATTGTGCTTCTCTGGACAAGGTTTGTCCCATCTTTTTGTTTTATTTATCTAAAAAGAAAGAGGGATAGGAACTGAGGAAGTGAACATAGGTATCAAGGCAAAAAGGAGGAGAAGGGAACTTAACTTCTCTCCCGCGTGGGCAGCCGGTTAGTACAATCCGCTAACACGGACCCCCCGGGGGTGCGATGCCTACGGACGTCCCGCCGGCTGTGCCTTTGGGCATAGACAAGGCTCTTTTACAGAGGCGGCAGAGGAGGGATTATATCAGAGGTCTCGACGTGGGCAGTCGGTTGGTATAATCCGCCAACACGGCTCTCAAGAGGCGAATCGCAGACCTACCGCTCTCTCCAGGGCGGAGGGAGAGGTCTACGACCGGGATGCCCTCTGAGTGGACGACTTCTGCCTTAAAGTCGACTGACACACTGTATTTTCCCAACTCAGAAAAAGCAGCCTCTAACCTCAGGGGTGGACGGCTTGTGCCAAGAAGCGGGCTAGAGAGAAAAGTCCCTAATCCTTTGAAAAAAAGGAAAAGACAAGAGGACCAAGAGAAGACAGAGGGAGTTTATGCTCAACTCTTTTCTCCGTTTAAAATTTGTTACTTATGATCCTAGCAGTCCGTGCTGAAACTAAACTAAGGCGGATGAACACTCACCGAAGACGGCGATCTCCGGTGAGCCGAAGACGAGGACCTTCCATGAGCGGTGAAAGGCAGTCTTCTCTGAAAAACTTCTTCTCTGAAAAACTTCTCCTTAACGAGCCGCGGCCTCTGTTATTTCGTAGTCCGCCTGGGTAAGGGTTCTGCACTCGGGCCCCACGTTGGGCGCCACCTGTCCCGCCCGCGGGACCGGTTATTTGGTGGGAGAACCGAGGAGAACCCAACCTAAAGAAAAGAGGGGTAACACGGACGAGAGAAAAGAGTGGAGGCAAGACAGTATTCTGATCAAGCCTCAAATTTTATTTTACAAAGCAGCTATATTTATACAGCAAAAACAAAGGGGGGCAAGCAAAAGGGACTTGTCACAATATAATTGGTCTTCAGCTGGTGCTATGGGGACAAGGGGCAGTGGAAGGAAAGAAGAGGAAAGGGGGTACTGGTCATGTACTGATCGGTCAAGCACAGGTGGTGTAAAACAAAGGAAGTTCTCAGAGTTCTCTGTACAAACATGTTGGTGTCACGGGCTGCTGAGCTGCTATTTGTCTTCTGTTCTTGTGAAGCCCAAGCCCAGCATGTTTTATCCTTAACCCTTAAGGGCCCGTTTAGGTTGTGGCGCCCCTAACAGGAAATATATCTTTTTTAGCCTCGTTTGCAGGCAGGTTAAATTGACTTGACATTGTAGATTTACAAAATCTTGATCTAAAGCACTTTTGAAAAGGGAATTTTAAGTAAAATTTCCATTTAAGCAATTCGAAATATGGAAAGACAAGCTTCCCATTCGGATGAGAGGACATTCCACATTTGTCGGAAGTGAAAGCACTAACGGTATTGAAAGCAACCGAGGTCTGTTTACCGGGAGGAATGTTGGAAACTCTGAAGTGAGCCCGCTGTCAGCGTGGGGCTCTTTCGAAGCCGCAACGTTCCTAGTTTCCATCACCAAGAAGTGTGTCTGTGTCGAGAGTAAAATGACTCAGCACTGCCCCTTAGACACCAAGCACTCCCTTCTTCCCAGTTTGTCACTCGAGGACCTGTCACTTAACTATCAACTGCATGTGCAGGCCAGTAAGCGGTCAGATAATCATCTTCTACAGCCATGTAGGGACCCAGGTCATTGCCTGCAAACGTAACTGTGCTCTACGTAGCATTGATTCTTTGGGCAGCTGGTTCAAGCAAAATATTGATATTTCGTTTTAGAGGTGAGTAGATCAGAAGCTGGTCCTAAATAAAATACAGACTGTTCTATTACAACAAAGTTTTTTTTTGTTTGTTTGGTTTTTTTTTTTTTTTTTGCCATAAAAGAGTAGAAGTCTATAAAAGTGCCAACCAGAAGGGTTTCTCACGGACTGTCCCCCACTCTGGTTTGCCTGTATTCCTCTGTGGCCGTAGCTACAATTTCATACTGTTCAAGGTTTCAATGAGAGAAGCAATGAAAACAATTGCCAATTTCAGATATTTTGCATGCTAAGGAATTAGCTGGTCAAATGTTTCTTTCACAGCCTTTGCTATCTTTGTACCTTGTAATGTACTTTTGAAACAAGTGTCAGTCACATCAGGGAAATTATTGATCTAAAGGATTAAAAGCTGTATCTGAGGTGTTTAAATTCTTGGTTCAAATCCATCCAGCTGAGAAAGTTTATCAGGAGCCAATTTGGCTGCACTGGACCCCCCAGCCCCCACTCAATGATGTGGTCCGGTTACAGTCTGACATTGAACAGTGTCCACTTCAGCCCTGAAAGCACAATATGAGCCCATAATATTATCTATCGTTAGTTTCTAGGGGTCAAGTGGACCTGGCGCCCTTGTGCACATTAGCGCAAGGCTGCCACTGGGTTTGCTCCTCCACCTTTGTACTTCATTATCGACCGCTTGGTTATTTTTATCGTTGGAATGACAGTGTTTAACATAAGAAGATCCTCTTGCAAATATGAGCGGAGGCGATCTGTCACTTCGAGAGTCACAGATGCCACGTATGAGGTTATTCCCTGGGCAGAAGGCCGAACTGACAGTTTATTTGCAAGAGCTGATCAATGATAGGGATGCAGGAGTTCTGAAAATTATTGTCCCTGGGAATTGAACATTATATTATCCACAGAGAGACAATATAAAAAATCTGCTTTCAGGATATCGTTTGCGAGGGGCAACTATTATTTAATTTTTTTCTTAAAGCAGACCCTCTAGAACATCAGAAAGCAACATAAAGACATTCTAGGAATTAATTTTAATTACTTACGCAATTCAAAGGGCTAAAATGGAAGTATTTTTATCATTCAAATTCATAGTTAATTTATTCATTTTCCATTGGTCTCTGTTAGTAATTTTTATGTTATTGGGAATACGTACCATATTTGCGGGGTGGGGGGAGGGTATGGGAACAGATTTATTTAATGTAGCAAAGAAAATAGTTCAGTGGTGCCTAAAAATGCTTTATCCAAAATGCTTTTAGAGCTCTTTGCCTGATCCGGTTACCTTTGTACGAAAGGGGAGGCTTTCTATCATTGCGCAGCATCTATGAAACAAGCCTAGGAAATCGCGACAGGCGATGCTAAAAATGTAAATATTAGGACAGAGGGAAATAGTAAACGTGGTTTATTTTGTTCTAGATTTACTCCTTTCCCATTTGCCAATTTTCTATGTCTCATCTTTCCTTCTCTGAGGCGGAGAAGAGGAAAGAGAACCCTTTTCCCGCTTCCGAAAGGTCCTAGCATATTGCTGTTGCCTTGGCCACGGCAGAAAGGCCTTTGAACGCTCACTTGTCTCTCAGTGCGCCCCATCTTTTACCAGTTCTGCGCATCCTCCTTTAGCGAAACCCCTCCTCTCCCTTCGGCCGGCCGTCTACTTCCTCCTCTACCTCCTCACCGCTCTCTCCGCCTAGGGTCCAGTTCAGGAAGTTCAAATCCTGACCTGACCCTTTTTCCAGCTTGTGTGGCCTAGAACCCTTTGCTCTTCCCGCCTCGTGTCATCGTCTGAAATGGAAATAATAACACCTAACGTGAAGATGAGGGTCGAAAATGAGACGCGGGCCATGTGCTTAGCCCAGGGCCTGGATGGAGAAGCGCTTGATATATATTGGTTCCTTCCCTTTTATTTCAGTCGCTGTCCCTCAGATCCATCCGACCGTCGGCTTATTTTTCTGAAGCTATTGCTTTTGTCGTGTTACCCACCGACCCCAGGCTTTAAACACGAGACGCAGCAGAGTATTCTGATTAACAGCATAGATGAGGATTTCTCAATATTTTTTTTTATTATTATCATCATCCAATAAGTCTTTTTAGAAATCGTATGTGTTTTTACTTTCTCTTTTACTTTTCAATTACTGTGGACATACAATATTATGTTAGTGTCAGGTGTACAGCATAGTGATTGGACATTTATACAACTTACGAAGTGATCGCCTCAATAAATCTAGTTCCCATCTGACACCATGCATAATTATTATATTATTGACTGCATTCGCTATGCTGTACGTTACATCCCCATGACTATTTTTGAAACTGCCAATTTGTACTTCTTAATTCTTTCCCTTTTTGGTCTAGCCGCCCGCCCCCGCCCCCCCGCAACCCTCCTCCCATCTGGTAACCATCAAAATGTCCTCTGTATCTACGAGTTTGTTCCTCTTTTGTTTGTGTATTGTGTTCCTTAGATTCCACGTATAAGTGAAATCATACGGCATTTGTCTTTCTCTGTCTGACTTATTTCCCTTACCATAATACCTCTAGGTCCATCCGTGTTGTGGCCGACGGCAAGATTTCATCCTTTTTTATGACCGAGTAAAAACTGGCTGAGTACATCATATATATGTACCACTTCGGCATCCGTTTATCTACCGATGGACACTTAGGTTGCTTCCATGTCTTGGCCATTGTAAATAATGTTGCAATGAACACAGGGGAGCACATGTCCCTTCAAAGTAGTGTTTTGGGTTTCTTCGGATAAATACCCAGATGTGGAATCGCTGGGTCCTTCTCTGTCTCTTGCTATAGCCTTTGTTTTTAAGGCTATTTTGTCTGGTTTAAGTGTTTCTACCTCAGCTTTTTTTGTCTGTTTGTTTTCATTTTCATAAAATATTTTTTCCCCATTCCTTTACTTTCAGTCTGTGTGTGTCTTTTGATCTGAAGTGAGTCTCTTGTAGGCAGCATTTGTAAAGCCTTGTTTTCTTATCCATTCAGCTACCCTAGGTCTTCTGATTGGAGCATTTAACCCATTTACATTTCGAATAAATTTTGATAATATATATTGCCATTTTATTACTTATATTTTTTATCTTTTTTCCTTCTTCTCTTAAGTCTCTTTAACACTTCTCGTAATACTGATTCAGTGGTGATGAACTCCTTTAGCTTCTTCTCGCCTGGGACAGACGTTATATTCTTAATCACCTCTCATAAAGTTTTAACAACATAGACACGCTGTTTATCTGTTAATGTACTACATGTATATTGGCCTTTAGACATAAAGCGCAAGAACCTGTTTTCACCCCCTTGGGGAGAATGTCACCCCCACATGGAGAATGTGTGGCACAGACCGTGAAACCTAAACACCGAATTAAAATCCTGGCTCTGCCACCGATGAGCTGTGTCACCTTCAACAAGTTACACAGCCGCTGCTGGCTTCAGTCTCCCCACCTGCTTCTGGAACTGTTAGGTTACATGGGGTCACGTGCCCAGAGGGCGCAGAGCATTGCCTGCCGCATAGCTTTGCTCCGTAACAGTGTGCCGTGGTCACCCCCGAAGCTCGCCAGAGCATGGAACATAAAGCGGGACTATCTCAGCCTGGCTCTCAAGGCATAATCGCATCCTTACTTCCCTTTGTCCTTTCTCTCCCACGGAGCTTTACTCGGGGGCGGCACGTTCTGCCACCCTTCGTAAGGAAAAACTCAGACAAAGGGCGAGGCCAAAGGGGCCATGCAGATGAGGAGTGAAGACTGCTTTAGCTGAGGCGTGGGGCAGCACCCAGGGTGGGAGGGCTGGGGAGGGGTGGACAGGGGTCCAGGGAAGAGAAGGTCCCCAGGGCAGAGCCGGAGGCGCCTTGACCGAGGCCCGTGGAGGCGCGAAGGCCGCTGAGGCTCTCCCGTCTGGCGGAGAGTGCCATGCATGCAGAGCCCCGGCCGCCTCCTTCCTTGGCCATTTCTCAGGGTGGCGTTTGCAGTCTGAGAATTGAGGCAGTGTCCCCCGCAGGGCCAAAGAGCAGTCTTGCTCATTGCCTGCTGTAAGATGCCACAACCTCTGAGTTCCTCTCGCATCACGCCGCCTCGTTTCGCGTGCAGGTGTCCGTCTGGGCTCACCATGTCGCTCTGTGGGATTCTGGCGGAAAGGGAACTGACACAAACATGCTGCCGGCCGGGCCGTGAGTCACGAAGACCTGTCTCGCACCGGCATCTGCGGAAGGGCGGAGGCTAACTCGCCAGCGTCGAAGGAGGGCAAAATCGAATTCCAAGCCCGCCAGCCTGGCGAGGTGGGAAGGGAAAAGCAGCCACGTGTGCACCAGCCTGGAGATGGCTCTGGAAGAGCTGGAGGTGGTTAGAGCAGAGGGGCAAGCTCGGAGGGGCCGGGTCATGGGGAAGGCCATGCTTACAAGCCGGGGACTTGAACTACAGTGAGCGGAACCCTTGCAAGGTTTAAGTCGGCAGTTTGAGTTCTAGAAAGAGCCCTCCGGCTTCTGGGTGGAGAATGGTCGATGGAGTAAATGGTGAGAAGTGTGCAGGACATGGATGGACATTAGAGGTCATGTGGGCCCCACTGGAGATGGAGACGTGGGAATCCGATCACGGAGGTGGTCACTGGCCACTTGGATGAGACCGTCCAGGAAGAGTGTGTGGCAAGAAGAGAGAAAGAGTTTTTGGCCAGATCTTCAAAAGGAGCACTTGGGGAAGTGGGCCAGGAGTTAAAGGCGGAGAAAGGGGGCCTAACACTGGGGCCAGGAGCAGACAAAGCAAGGAAACCAGTGGTGGACTTCGTCAAAAGCCAGCAGGTCACACAGAGCCTGCAGCCCTGGAGTCCCATCCCGGAGCGCTGTCCTGGCTGAGCCGTGACGGGGACTGAAGGAGAGGCAAGGTGGGGAGCATGCAGTATACCCCTGACCTCAGGAGACCACGGCGACCCGTGCTAAGGCGGTGCTGGGGGGCAGGTTGCAAGGTGGACAGGGAAGAGCCGGGCAAGGCCTTGGCGAAGTCACTGACCATTTAATTAATGCGTACTGAGGGTCCATCGTGGCCAGCCCCTGCCTGGGCCCCAGGACAGGGACGGACCAGAAGTAGTGTCTGCCTTGAAGACGAGTCAGGCAGCTAAGGACATGATGGGGTTGCTACCGGAGCAAAGGGTTCTGTCTGCCTGCACATCTAAGTCAATGAGATACAGGCATGTTTTGCAGCAAAGAAATTAAGGGTTTATTTTAGAGAGTTGCAAATCCCAGAGACGCAGGAGAGCTATCGCTCAAAGATCTGGTGCCCTAGGCTGTCTCGGGGGGAAAGATTATATAGGGGAAAAATACATTGGAGTAGTGGGCTCTACTGATTGAACCACGCTGGGGTAATTGATCATCCCATCACGTTCTGAAATCATCCCATCTGGTCCTGTCATAAACGGGCCTGGGACTGAAATGGAAATTTATTGTCCTTGTGATCATAGATCCCAGGCTGTATTCTGAAAAGATTTGGCACTGGTTGGAGCCTTACGTCCTAAGGCTGAATGATTAAGGGTCTAGGAAGCAAAGGTGGAAAGATAAGGGAAGAAAAAACAAGTGAGTCATGATGCGTTAGGCAAAGCCTGCTTGAATCCGAGGGAAAAAAAAGCTGTGTTAAAGAAATGCAGTGTGTGTGTGCAGCTACAGAAGACAGTGAGGGTGTGGTGGATGAGATTCGCGCTGCCTCCAGAACAAGCTGGCTGGGACAGGGAGCAGGAGCGTGGCCTGGAGGAGTCGGGCCCCAGCAAGGCTCCCCATCCGGCTGGAGCAGGGGCGGCAGTGAGAGAGAACTCGGAAAGCAGCCTGGCCAGTTTGTGAAGGGTAAAGCTCGTGCCCAAGATGTGTAACTTGCGGTAACTTGACAGAGGGTATAGGGAGCCACAATGCCTCGAAGGACGGAGGTGGGGAAGAAGAGGCTCATTAAACATCCATCCACTCCGCGGGCTCACCAATTCCCTAAGAATTTCATTAAAATGCAGAGTCCGATTCCGCAGGCCTAGGGAGGGGTCTGAGGTGCTGCCTTTCTAACGAGCTCCCCAGCTAGGACCACACTGTGGGGAGAAAAGCCGTAGCTCGTTTAATCTGCTGTCCAGTGAGTGTAATGGGCTCCTTTTTTATGGGCAGGAAAACGGCTTTTCTGTGGGCTTTCTTGGCTCTCCCAAAGTCATGCCATTAAAGACGACTGCACTGTTCCCTGCTTTTTACCACGTGGGGGTGAAAAACACAGCCCCCAATCATGACTTTCTCAAGCCCTCTCTCGGTCTGCCTCCAGGGCTGGGTCTTCCAGGTTTGCGAATTCAGATCCTCCTGACATTGGCCGCTGGGCTGGAGCTTCTGAGCCTGCCTGCCACGGCTTCTAAACATAGCTTACCTCACAGGAAACCAGACACTATTGGCCAATTTTGCAAATAAGGATGCCCACGAGAGAAAGGGAAACACTCTCTGGCAGAGTCTGCCTGGGACAGAGTGGCTGACTGACACATCCTGACGTTCCCTTCCCAGCCAAGCCCAGCCCAGGTAGGAGCACCTGTGAGTGTGTGGGGCGGAGCACTGTGGTCAGAGGTCAAAGCAGGGTAAGGACGCCTGCCAGCAAGGGAGGTCATGTACCTGAGGATGTTGTAGTCTTACTGTCCAAATGCCAAGAGTGATTAGATCATTTATCATATGCTCGGTGTGATGGAAGAGGATTAGAAACCCTAGTAATTACATTTTAGGGGCATGGAGAAATGCTCATGATTTGACATTAACTTTTTTTTTTTTTTTTTTTAAAGCATCATTAAAAAATGCATCTGGATGATTTTGAGAAATTACTGTTAACTTTTTAGGGCGAGAAGTAGTACTGAAGTTATTTTTTTTTCTTGAAAGTCCTTATTCTTTAGAGACTCACACGTAACTATTTATGGGTGAAATGCTATGATGTCTGGATTTATTCCTTATTCTTTAGAGACTCACGCGAAACTATTTATGGGTGAAATGCTATGATTTCTGGATTTATCTTTAAATAATGCAGCAGGATGCGAAGAGGGGACTAGATGAAATATCGACCACGAGATACTAACTGTTGAAACTGGGGTGCTGGGCGCATGGGGGTTCTCTCTGCCTTTTGCACGCTTGGAAATTCTATAATAAAACGTTTTTTAAAATAGCATTTGAATTTTAAATGTAAACATACTTCATATGAATATGAAAATATGCATAAAGATTGGAAGAACAGAAGCGAAAAGCTAGCCGTGGTCGATTCTTGGAAGTTCAGATCGTAGGTGGTTTTGGTCTGTTTTCCTTTCGTTTCCATGCTTTTTCGTGTATCTGCATTTTCATAAAGAGCATCTATTGCATTTATGATGAAAATGATTTTAATTAATAAATTGCCGGCACAAGTTCGATATTCAGTATTGATGTCTGCTGTTATAATCATTGTCAAGACACTCAGTTCAGAAGGTGTGGGGTTGTTAGGAAACACAGTCTTCAGAGAGAAAGTCCGAACGGATACTCTTACGGGTGCACAACAGGAGGAAATACATTCGAGTCCCTGGCTGGGGCCTGGCGGGAACCTGTCATTTCTCATTGTTTGGCTCTGATCTGGGAGCCTCACAGAATGCCACGGTGTCTGCTCCATAAGTCCACAGCGGGGCCCGGAGAAAGGCCTGGGACTTCTAGGATTTTCCCTCCTTCCCCAAAACGCTCTTTTTCTTTTTGAAATACCTGGGAGAAAACTTGAGGTTAAAAAACAAAACAAAACAAAACAAAACAAAACAAAACCAAACCTTGAACCCAAAGGAAAGAAGATTGGGCTACATAAGAAGCAGGCAAGAAAAAGCCGCTGGTGAGCCAGGGCTGCCAGGGTCTGCTCAGGGGACTATACTGTGTGTGTGTGTGTGTGTGTGTGTGTGTGTGTGTGTGTGTGTGTGTGTGTTGGGTGGATTCACACCTATGTTTGACTTCGGCTCTGTGCTAAGCCTCAAGTCCTGCTTTTAAAATGAAGATCAACCATGAGTTGATTATGGTAAAAGCCAGGAATGGGTCCAGGTTGAGTTTCTGTGAGGATTAAGGAGTGGTGTATAAAGTTAAGAAGTGGATAGTGGTTCTTGGTATGGAAGAAAACTATATTGCATCTCTTTAAACATCTTCCCAGGCCCTCTTTGTCCTTTTCCTGAAATTGATGTTCATGGTGAAACATAATACACTCAAAGAGTTGTGGGCCACTTAACAACTTCCTATAAATTGATCTCCAGGCATCGGGAGAAAACCGGGCCAGCCCCCAGCAGCCTCTCTCAGTCCCTTCCCGACCACCACCCCACCCTCCCAGAAGCTGCTGTAATCCTGGCTTTTATGGTAATTACTTCCTTAATCGTTCTTATAGTTTTACCATCTAGCTATGAGTCCCTAAGCAACATGAATTATCATTGGGATAGGGACGTTCAGCTGCTCCCTCCCCTTTGTGTATGTGGATTCATGCAGTGGTCTGCTTGTTGGTCTGCATTTTTAAAATGCACCGTGTCGTAAGGGATGTAGAAGTACACACAAAAAATGTCAATGGCAGCATTGCTCATGGTGGCCCCGAACTGAGACCCCTCCCCACCCCCACCGTGCATCAACGGTAGAATGATAGTCATCATGGAGCCCTCACATGGTGGCACCTTATACTGCCCCGAGAATGGACAGACCATGGCCTCAGCAACACCATGGGTGAGATACTTCCCAGGAATGCTGAGATGAATTCACAGGTAAACGCGAAGCTGGTTCCAGTATCCCTCCACCAGACACGATTTCTGTTTCCATGAACAAGAATCATTGCATTGCTATCAGCTTCCTATAACTTATGGAGCTGAAAATTAGCTCCGATGATAAAAGGGGAAGATGGCCCCAGAGGGTGTGCTAAGTAGGACACCAGTGACTTTTTTGGGGGGCGGGGTGGGGACCTATTTTAAAGTCATTGAAAATTTCTCCTACAGTTCCTTAGTGTGGAATTCGGGGCCACTCTGCTTACTCCTCTGCTGCCTTCTGGGCCTCGGCTCTTCCTGAATCCTCACAGGAGACCTCCACTCAGGCTAAACTAGACTTTCCCGAATGCCCCAGGGACAAGCCAGCCCCTCCTAACCCCAGATCCTCATGTCCTTCTGTTTCTAGTGTGTTCCCTCACACCCTCTCTGCCTGGCCTCGACCCCAGGGGAGTTCCCCGTGCTCAGACCCTCAATGCCTTTGGCTTCAACCCCACCCCAACCCCCATCTTTATCTCTGTCTACCTGGAAGACCCTCCCAGCCTCTAAGACTCTGCTTAAATGGTCTGATTCTTGGGTTCTCCATAACTTTTCTTATATTCTGTTACTAAATGATAACAAAAAATTCACAGAGACTGTATCTTAAACCTTTTTACCTCCACAGAATTTAGCACAGCACCTCGTGTTGGGAAAATATAATTAAAAACAAAATCTCCAACCCACAAGAAAAGTAGAGGGAGAAAACACTTTTATTATTAAATAAGCATCAAACTAGAATGTGATGTGCATCACTTGGTGATCTGCTAAGAGGTTGTAAAGACAAAAAAAAAAAATCTTACCTTATCATATAGCAAGCCCATACGACTCCTCACACATGTGTTCTCAAGATAAATAACTAGAACTCACGTAAGAGAACTTGACAGTCACACATCGTTAATTCACCCTTACTTTGTGATGGCAATCGGGGTCACCATTGGTGTTAGCTGACTGATTTCCTCCAGAGAAGAAATAAATCTCTCCTATCTTTATGATCGGAGGTCCTTTTGCAACTTGGAGCAATGGCACCCACTCAAGTCAGGTTCCACAGAAGCTGGGAGAGAAGACTCTATCTCTCGATGTTTATAGTGCAAAGAGATGACTCCCAGGTCCTTGAGAAAGACATTCCTGGGTCATGATGAGTTTTTTGTTTTTTGTTTTTTGTTTTTTTTTTAAGATAAACACTTTAAGGAAAAGGAAGCAGGAGGAATCCTTCTATTTTTGATTTTGATTTGTCCTTACACTAGCATATAGTAAAGATACTTAATTAAGATTGGCTTAATTAATTCTGTAACAATTCCGCCTCTTCGATTACTTTGAAAGAAGCCACAAGGCATTTCCCTTCAACGTGTCACAGTTTACTTTGGCAGACACAAAGAAACACCACGAAGCACTCTGAGAGGAGGCGTGCCACACCCAGAAGAGGCAGGTTCTGTAGGGGGGGCTCACCCCACGGAGGGGCCGCATCTCAGGGACTGTTTTTTCCTGTTGCTGGTTTAGGCTTGGGGTCTGCGTTTGGCCCTGTGTAAAACGCCGGAGGGGGGGTGATGCCCTGTTGTTTTAGGTGGACTCGTTGCTGCAGGAATAGAGATCCCCTCCTGTGCTTGCCCAGGGAGTGGGGTGCAGAGTGGGAAGAGGTGCCTAAACAGCTCCTCATCGTGGAATTAAAGGCCCTGCCCTCTGCCCCTCTTCTGCCTTCTCAGCCTTAACTCTCCCTGCAGCCCAGGGGGTATCTTATAAAAACAGCTGTTACTGTAAATGGAAAAACCATCAGGACCTGGTAAAACTCAGCAGGGGCCCAACAGGCCAGGAGTGTGGGCTTGGGGACAGGCAGAGAGCCTTCCTATCTAGAACAAAGTCAAGTTTAAGACTCTTCAGAACTCAAAATCGGCTAATCCTGCTCTCCGCCTCTGCGCAGAACTTCATCTGCACGCTGGCTGGCAGTCTTCGAGCCAGAAGCATCACACCCCCAGGATGCTGGGTAGCCACTTCTGTTGACACTGGGCAACACTTTTCACTGCATAGGACTCATGTTGCTCTGTAAAAATACTTCTTTCTGTTCAGTTCTTGTTGAAAAATTGAATGTGGCAGAGCTGGCCAGGCCCTTAGAGATGCTCCATGGCCTTCATTTCATACATTGAGAAATCAAGGTGGAGCGGGAAGTGAGCCACCCAGGGTCCCCAGCCATCCGTGGGCTGTGTGGGCGCCTATGAGGTACATGGCTCTGAAAAGCATCACGTGTATTTGAAAGCAGCAAATAAGCCGACCCCTCAGCCTTCAGCCATTTCTTCTCCAGAGATTTCTTCACCAGCATTGATGAGAGCTGGATTCTGGGCGTCTGGCAGGAAGGACCACCTAGCTGCGGCTGGAGCAGTAAATAACGGCATCCGCTCCGTTTCCCACACAGTGTTTCACGGAGGTCAGCCCACCAGGTTCTGAGTCCGGCAGGGAGACAGCCAGGAGGAGCGTTCAGGCTTGCATCATGGAGCATCTTCTTTTCGGGGAGTGCCACGTCTCTTATTTTTCAGCTCTAGTCCTAGAGATGTGGCCTGCAGTGACCTGCACATCCCCTCTCTGCCCCCCCCCCACACACACACATCCAAGAGGAAAAGCATCGTGCAGTGCAGGGAGCATGGTTTTGTGCAGAGATGCATCCGGGTTGGGATCCTGGCTTAGTTACTTCCTTAGACAAGTTTCTCAAATCTCTCTGAGCCGCCGTTGGTTAATTTGCACAGTGGGGGTTGGGGGGGTAGTCAGCTCTCATGTGGGCTTGTGGGAAAAAGTCAACAGGATCTCGTGTATGGAGCATGACACTTAGCAGGCATCCAGGAATGAAGCCTCTGCTCCTTCTAAACTGGAACCTCCTGAAGATAAGCTCAGTTTCCAAATGTCAACAGCACAATGGCACCCCACCGGAAAAGCGGGGATCGGGGCTCAAGCAATTCTCTAGTTTCCTTTGGTCCAAGGAGAAAAAAAAAATTAAACGTTGCTTTTTTTTTTTTTGCATTTGGCTGAACTTTGTTAAACTGAGTCTTCTTCACCCAAGGGCCTGAAAAGCCATAAACAGAGACCTAGGAGGGCTAAAAAAAAAAAAAAAATGATGCCGTAGATCTAGAAAACAGGGAGCAAGACTCGAGGCCAGCAGAGTGTAGGGGTTGCAACATGAAGAGAAGATCAGTTAGGAGAGAGTGGATTTGGGCCCCCTAATGAGAGGAAGTGCAGAAAAGGGAAGCTAATTGGAAACAATGGGTAGTGATGACCCCAAAAAAGTTAAAAAATAAATGAGCGGGCCTGAGAACAGGAAGTGGGCCAGAGGAAGTAGAACAGGATCGGCAGGGGAGACGAGCGGTGTTGTTCTAAAGCAGGTCCTACAAAACTCGTTTCTACTCTGGCGCGGAACACACGCACGCTCAAGACCCTGCTTCTAGGTTCAGCTCAAACTCTCCCAGCTGAACGCCATTTACTAACACCTTGACTTAAGGGGAAAAAGAGAGAGGGGACCTGAGAACAGCCTGGGGTGCTGATGCTCCCCCCCCGCCCCCGCCCCGGCTTCCGCCTTGAGCCCCGCAGTGCAGCCTCGGTTGGTAGTGGCCGCATAGCGCCTCCCCCTGGCATGCAGCCTTCCTCTTGCGACCCCGTCTGTATGAACCCTCGCTGAGGAGACCCTGCAAAGACTTGCCTCATTGGGTTCACATATTTGGTTCTGGTGTCCTCAAGGGCCAGGCTAAGTGCAAGTGATTAGACCCCCACCCAGCAACCCTTTGACCTGCCCTGAAGGTTACCCCCAAGGACTGGCCCTGCTCCCATCTGCGGCCAGAAAGCCTTATCTTCAAGTTCATCTCCCAATCCTGGAGCATCTCAGAGGATCCAGAACTAAGAGGTCCACTCAGCTTGGGCCCACCCTTCCTAAAAAGGTCCCATGGTTAAACCGTCAAGTGCAGTGGAATAACTCCATGAAGGAGAAGTCCTTACCTGACGTCAGATGTCAGATGTAAACGGTGCCCTTACATGTGCTGGGGCTGTCCTCTAACAAGGCCGGGTCTGAGTCAGACAGACTGCAAATCCCGTTCCCAGCCAAGCAAGACCCTGGGCCACTTCAGAGTCACACAGTTGAGGCTTCGACATTTGTGCAGAAGAGAGAGCTAAAATTGCTCCCTCGTGTTCCATAGTCATGCACTCGTGTTCATTTATTCACGCATTCATTCATTTAGCCACACTAGGGACCCACTAAACTCTCAGAGTTTAATAGTCCCTGGCACCTGATTAGAAAAGATCCTTGTGAGCACCTCTGGGAGCAAGACCTCTTTGCCGCTCCGCCCGGCAGTCCCCTGTTTATTTCTAACCATCTCTCCCTTCTCCACGCTCTGTGCTTTCTCGTAGCCTTCCCTTCCCTGTCATCACGAATATTTCCGGAGCCATTTAGCAGGGCAGTCAATTAAACACAGGACTTTTCCTTCAGAGAGGATTAGTCCTCTGTTTAGCAATGAGCCTGACAGCTTATAAAAGCTCAGGAAAGAGGCTTCCTCCCCGCCAGAAAAAACTTTGAAAAGAAAATACTTTTTATTTCAGGGAGAAAAAAAAAGTAAACTTTTGCAGACTAAATTTCCACAATGCCTAGGGCGGAAGTGAAACATGAGAGTTCATAGACAGTCTGGATGATTTGAAAGGTTCAAAGTGCTTCTGCTTCCTTGTCTCATGCATGTATTAAGTACCTGCTGCATACAACACACCGTGCCAGGTGCTCGCCTCAAAACAGTGCCCTGCGCAGGCATGAGAATGAACCCTGATCTTGCAAGTGAGGAATGTGAGGCTCAGAGGTTCCCTGTTCACCCAAGGTCACTCGCTCGGCCAAAAAGGGCAGACGTGGGATGCAGTCACGGGAGAGCCCCAGTCTAGGCCCCTCACCCTTCCTGCCCACCTCCCTCCTCAGTGGCCCAGGGACACCTGCCTAAAGATGTGTAGGAGGTCTTTTTGTGTAAGGCACAGGGTCGAGAGTGGAAATCAGACCCACCTCATGCAGATTTGTCAAATCCAAAAGCACGAAGTTTCTGGGCTTCAGGACTGAGCACAAGCACTGGAAAAGATGCAAAATGAGTTTTATTGGCCCCGGCCTCCTCTCAAGGTCAGCTTTACCAGCTCCTTTCACGAGGGAAGGGGGAGGTAGAGGTGGGGAGGATAGCTAGCCCCAGGATCCCTAAATTACGGCCACCAAGACTTGACTATTCGCCCTCCTATCTGCATGTCTGGGAAGCTATGTGTCTTCAATAAGCCAGAGACACCAAGTAGCAATTCCTTTGTCTCCTCATTTGAAATGCAGCTCGCGCCATTTTGAACTGGCGTTTGTGGAGTTCAAGAATGGTGGCATATCAGCCATTGTATATGGTTCCACTTCAATGTCACTGATTAAGGTCACCGCCAAAGAAAAGGGCACTGCAGCCTAAAGCAAAGAAAGCGTAGACTTTCTTTGAGAACGCCGTCCCGGCCTGAGGTAGCCCTTGGCTCACTTCTTCCTGGAGGAGCCTGGGTCAGATGCAGAGATGGGCCAGGACACAAAGCAGAGAGGCTGGGAAGGGAGCAGCAAAGCCCTGGCTGGGTGGGCCTTGACCTTGGCGGAGACACGGTCTTGGCGAAACCAGCATGAAAAGGAAGCAGTGGAGTGTGGAAACTCCCTTGGTTAAAGGGGCTGAGCTTTGTTGTCAGTTGTGGTGGAGAGGCAGGCCGTGGCAGCCAGGAGGTGTGCTCTGAGTGTGGCTGGGGTTTCTGAGGTGCCTGTCTGTGGTATCACAAAGAAGAGGAGGAGGCCCCAGGGGATCGAGGTGAAAGGGCTGCCCTGGCAGCCTCTGGAGTGAATGAGGAGCGAGCCCTGGCTGGCAGGAGAGAGGGGAATGGGACCTGTGCAGGAATATCTTATCTTTTCATTTTTGATAAGAAGGAAACAGGAAATAAGAAGAGTGGGGGGAGGCGGGGCCAAAGTGAAGTGTGGGGGTGGCATTGTCAGGTTAATTAGCCACCCCGGCCCAGCTCGGCCTGGCCAAGCACAGCCCTCCATCCCGGGTCCATCAGCCCTTTCATGGTACCAAAAGGTCCAGATGGTGGCAACACCTCTTCCTCACTAGCATTTGCAGGATGACCGACCATCTGCGTTTGCCTAGAAGCGAGGGGTCCGATGTGGGAGCCTTTCAGTGCTAAAACTAGAAAAGTCCCAGGCAAACCAAGGCAAGGTGGTCAGCATAGAGCATGCGACTGTGTTTTATCCCATAAGGAAGAGAAGGGCTCGTTGGTCCTGAGAGGTAGAGGGAAAGAAATGGCTTGTGAAACAGAGAAGAAGGTATCTGGGTGTGGGTCTCTGGAGAGTGTCGTGGCTTCTCTCTTCAGCCTCAACCTCACGCAGGAGATATTGGGGTCCAGAGGGCGAAGGAAGTAGGAATAAGAGAAGGGGGTGGAGAATTCCTTCGGATTAAAGTGTAAATGACTGCATTTCCCACCTGCCCCCCCCCCCCACCTTACCACCTCTCTGCCTGTGGCTCTCTCTCCTCATTCACACACTGGTAAAGCTAGCCAGCTTTTGGAGAAACTTTTGAAAATCGGAGAAAAAAAAGGTTTGTCTTGGGCTTCGAAACGCCTGGATTCAAATGCTGGCTGAGGCACTGACTACATAGCTTCAGGCAAGTCACTCTCAGAGATCTGGCTTCCTCTTCTGCCAGAGAAGGTTGGTGGTTGAGTATTCTCCATGGTTACAGACTGTCGTGGGGATTCAACGAGACGGCACGTGTGACCGGTTAAGCACCAACCCGTATTTGTTTCTTCCAGCCAGAGAGAATTCTGACTTTGTTTCTCTGAGAACTCATGTTGTTCCCTGTTGTCTTTTCTGTTGCAGGACCTCATCATGTCCACCGTCTCTCCTAAATCAATTCTGGAAGACTTCCAGTATGATGCGAGCGCGGAAGTTTGTGACATGGGGGACATCGTGGCCTTCGGGACCACCTTTTTGTCTACGGTATATTCCCTTGTCTTTGTCTTCGGCATGGTGGGAAATTTGCTGGTGGTGCTTGCCCTCACCCACAGCCGGAAACCCAAGAGTATCACCGACATCTACCTCCTGAACTTGGCCTTGTCTGATCTGCTCTTTGTAGCCACCTTGCCTTTCTGGATTCACTATCTGATAAGGGAACATGGCTTCAACAACGCGGTGTGCAAACTCACTACCGCCTTCTTCTTCATTGGCCTCTTTGGAGGCATCTTCTTCATCACCATCATCAGCATCGATAGGTACCGGGCCATTGTCCTGGCGGCCAACTCCATGAACAACCGGACCGTGCAGCACGGCGTCACCATCAGCTTAGGCGTCTGGGCAGCTGCCATCTTGGTGTCAGCACCCCAGTTCATGTTCACCAAGCACGAGGAAAACGAATGCTTCGGGGACTACCCTGAGGTCCTGGAGGATGTCTGGCCTGTGCTCCGCAACATGGAAGCAAATATTCTTGGCTTCCTGCTGCCCCTGATCATTATGAGTTACTGTTACTTCAGAATTATCCAGACACTGCTTTCCTGCAAGAACCACAAGAAAGCTAAAGCCATTAAACTCATCTTTATGGTCGTCGTCATGTTTTTCTTCTTCTGGACACCCTACCACATTATGATGTTCTTGGAGACACTCAACCTCTACAACTTCTTTCCCAATTGTGACATGAAGAGGCACCTGAGATTGGCCCTCAGCGTGACCGAGACGATCGCATTTACCCACTGTTGCCTCAATCCTTTCATCTACGCATTTGCTGGAGAGAAGTTCAGAAGATACCTTCAACAACTGTACAGGAAATGCCTGGCTGTCCTGTGTGGTCACTCTGTCCATGTCACTTTCTCCTCATCTGAATCACAAAGGAGCAGGCGGGAAAGTGTCTTGAGCAGCAATTTGACTCACTGCACCAGTGACGGAGATGAGTCTGTGCCCCTCTGAAGAGAGCCCTAAAGCTTTGTCCCTATGTAGAGCCTGGAGTTCCTGAGTCTGACGCTGAATCACGAGGACAGAATTCCTTGTTTGTTTGTTTCTCACATGTTAGAAATGATGGACCCAGTGGCCCTAAAATAACCCAAAGGTGTTTTAGAGAATCGCGATCAAAATTTGAATGATGGAGGGGAGACATGTCTCTTACTGCAAAAGTCAAGACTTTTTTGTTTACAAATAACAACAGTTCAGCTCAGACTAGCTTAGCTAAAAGGTGGGTGGTGGGTGATGTTCACCGCGTGGCACAGGCAAGGTGGTGGGTGAGATCGCAGAGCGTGGGGAGACGAGGGCGTGGACTGAGCTAGAATTTCCTCTCTCTGACTCTCAAATCTCTGAGTGGTGACAGAGCTCTCAGACTCACGTAACACAGCTTTGTCATCAGAAAGGGACTGAGACCCATTCATTTCTGGTCTCCAGGTCAAAATTCCCAGGGAATGGCTCTGATTGGCTACGTTTGTATCGGATCCCCATCCCCGGACCCGGTGGTGGTTCCATGGGAAAGGCATAGATAAGATGGCAGCTTCCATTTCAATTTTGCGGCTCAAGGTTCAGGGGGACGTTATTTCCAAGAAGCTGGAGGGGCGGGTGCTGTTTTGATCAGACGAAGCAAGAGCTGCCCACCAACTTTACCATGTATCTGCCCTCGTCTCCCTTCCAATCACACCAGCCAGCGTGCATCATCAGCTTCCTCTTCTTTAAACCCCTTCTATCATGTCCCCAAACCTTTGCCGACTACATCAAGTCTGGACTCAAGTGCCTGGCCTCTGAGACCCTCCATCATGAAGTCCCTACAACAGAGCTCCCATTGCCTCCCCTTCCCAAAGAACTCCACCCACCCTGCCACCCAGGTCTGTTCCATCTGACTTATGCACCTCCACATGCTCTTGGGCCCAAGGGAAGAAATAGAAGGAACCCTGGCCCAAACCGAGAAGGGACGGCTTCCAATCCCAAATCTATCACTTGCCCACTGGATCGCTGAGGACCAGCTGAGCTTCGGTTTTCTCATCTGTGAAATAGAGATGATGGAACTTTTCACGTCGCTAGCATTTTTTTCCAGTGTAAGGAACCAGTCACCAACTGTTACAGGTCCCGACAGTCTTGCCTGGTTCCCAGACGTCAGCTTGCGCCCCACCCGGCGCCGTGCGTAAGCAGTGGTGTCGACAGAGCTTGGAGGAGCCTGCAGGCTGTGCTGTATGATGGAGCTTAGGCACAGAGAGGGCTGGTTCCTACAGTGGCACTCAGTGGATACTCCTGATATACAGATCGATAGCCTGGCCTGCCCCAGCCTCCAGGCTGCCTTGAACATTCCTTCCCAATCATCTCGAGGCAACGCCCTGCGCATCTGGAGAAAACCACAGCATTTACACCACTGCCAACCTGGAGAACCAGGGTCACAGGAACAGCTTTTTTTTTTTTTTTTCCAGTAAACATTTGGGGTGGTCCAAAACTTTAATGTTTGAAAAACAATTATAATAATGCTAAAGAAAAGGTCATCTGTAATCTAGCCACGCAGTATAGTCATCGGCCCCTCCAGACCTTGATCATATCCTTACCTGTTTAGAGTTATAATCATAATTTACAGATGGTTTTGTAGTCTGCTTTTCTCCTTTTAATGTTAGATCAGAAATTGCTCTCTGCTTCTTTGTAGTTTCATGATGATCATTTTTAGAAGACTCTGCCAGGTTGTGTACTCATGAAAGGCGGCTGACTCACTGTTGTATTTCTGATACTGCCTTGGCAGTCAGTATGTTTGTTTAATCAATGAGAGAATAAATCGTGTTCCATCAAAATCATGTATGATGACTTATTTGCTTATCATTAATCTGTTGATAAATATTTCACTTACTTCCAATATTTACTGAATACATATATCACAGAACTTTCATCTATGTCATTTCCTTTCTTCTCTTCAATTATTTCTTTTGGATAAATTCCATGCCGTGGGGATAACTGGGTCAAAGGGCGTGGGAAATTTTTAGTCACATACATACGAAAGCAGTGTACTACAAAACCTTTATTAAGCATATATTATATGCAACAGGTGAGCTCAGATCTAGCACTGTTCCAAAGGCGAGACCAGACCTCTGCCCTCAGTGCTTAAGTGGTGCTCAATATTCAAGTGCAGAGTGGAGAAGTGAACAAATGAGCGCACTTGGCATTAATCAGTAACACAAAGGCAGCGACGTCTTGAGTTTGCAAGGGTAAAGGGCTCTCCAGGCAAAGGAGGGGATGGCATTCTAGGGCGGACGAATGGCATGTCTAAAGGACCTGTGTGAGAACACGGGAATCTTAAGGGAAAAGTGTGTGATCGTTGATCACAGATTCCAAAGACAGAATTACTGGGAGCAGAGTGGGTGGTGGGAACCTTCTGGAACGTTGGTTCCAACAACCAAAGGAGCAGGTCGGTCTCCTCAGGACGTTCACAAGTTTGCTCCATTATTACTTGATTCTCATTCTAGCTGTGGAATCATGAAACGTTTCATTAAATTTTTATTATTTCCGGACTCCCAAGAAGAGAGGAAAAAATTCTTTAGGCTTGGAAAACCAAAGTAGAGGGACGAATGCTTTCATTTTCGGAAGAAAATTAAATGCGCATTATAGGAAATATTCATTCGTTTATTTTGCCAAATAAGACAGAATAGGGAGAAAGCAATTATATTTGTTTTTGTTTTTGTTTTTAAAAAACCAACCCTAAATAGTGGTGATGTTGGTGTCTACATAAAGGCAGACAGGAATGACAAGGTTGGTTGCCCCTGGCACATGGGTGGGTCAGATCTTCTGACTCTGAGCTCTGGGCTTCCCAGAAGCAGAGGGAATTGCAGATTCCAAAGACAGAATTACAATGGAGTCCCAGCGTACTAACTCTGTGATCTTGTACTTGACTTAACATTTCTGAGGCTCAGTTTCATCATCTGGAAAATAAGAATTAAAGCAATACCCCCCTGCTAGGATTATTCTGAGGCTTTAGTAAGATGACCCCCATGAAGCCCAGACCTGGCAAAGCGAGCTCAGATAAAGGGTGGTGACTATTTCGACTCTTTTTCTTTTTGTTATTATTAAATGGAACCTTTCCCAGTGAGGAACCTCATGCTATCTTGTCCTCCCCTTCTTGCTTTTCTTAGTCCCAGAATCATAGTCTTGTGGGTGATCAGAGATAATTGGATCCAAATTCACATCTTGTAAGGAAAAGCAGGTTCAGAGAGGGCCCAGGCTGGCCCCAAATCACACGGTAAATTAATGAAACAGGTAGGTCCCCTGACTCTCAATCTACTGACTCCTTCCTTATCAGATGCCCAATACAGATCATTCCTATGGTGACTATAGATAATAACACTGTATTGCATGTTTGAAAGTTGCTAAGATAATAGATTTTAAAAGTTCTCAGTACAAAAAAAAATCTTGTAACCGTGTGAGACGATGGGTGTGTTAGCTAATCTTATTGTGGTAATCATTTTGTAATATATATGTGTAGAAAATCACTATGCTATATACCTTAAACTTATACATTGTCATCTGTCAATTGTATCTCTGATGGGGAAAACACAGACCAATCCTGCCAATAGGGAAATCCTAGAAAGAAGTTCTGCAGGAAGATGACTTCGGCAGGGAGGCGAGGTCTGCCCTCCAGAGTTCAGAGTACAACAGAAGAATCCATCTACTCGACAACAGGTGCACGCTGGGTGGTGCAGCCTTTGGCCGTTGCTGTTCTGTGACATCAGTATGTCTAATGAAAAATGATCAACAGAGTGAGACTCATTAACAAAGGATACCAGGAGTCCCACAGGCAGATGCTATCGGTGGCCTCCTGCAGAATCTGGGTGGGTGGACAGAGCTTTGGACAAGAAGGGTAGCTGTTGAGGAGGAGCCACACCCTGAGGCTGCCCTAGGGCTTGGGAGAAATGCCAAGTCTCTGCCAAATAATCCATTAAATGACCATCTATGGGAAAAGTCAACTTCCCGGGGACCTTGCCACCAAGGAAAACAGAGCATATACACTTTGGGTTACCTGGAAGTGTCCATTGCCCCTTACGATTCAGAGCATCCGGAGTGTGTAGGATCTGGTGGGCTATCCATCATCTCACAGAGATGCTGTCCCTGAGCACCCAGGGAAAGAATTCACCTCTGGCCCCACAAGACCAACAACTACACCCGGGACACTAACAACCCAATTCTGAGAGGTCCACCTTGGATACCATCTGGCTCCTAGGTAGTGTCCTATCAGTACCCTCAAAATTAGCAGTGTGTCCCAACTCAGAAGCTAATTTTCTTCTCCACCTGCACCCCTCCCCACTAGCCCATGGGGACCACTTCAATTTCAACATGACTTGTGATATTGTTTGCTTAACTTGCTGAGTTAGCACCGCATTTTGGGCTACCTCAACGTAGTGTTATTTGAGAGCAAGTGAAAAAAACGGGTCTCAGCAAATTTAGAAACACCCAGTTTCTCTTCAAGACATCTTCCTTCTACAGGAGAGTCAGTTGTTTTCTCAAAGCCATGAGTACCATGTTTCCATTTCTGTTTTATGAGGCTCGTTGTTAGGCAACAAACAGCCTGAGTTCCTCCACAGACACACCCCACCCAGATGGCTCTAGAAAACCAAAACGGTCTCGATGGGAAGATTACTCTTTCACCTCATAGTTCCTCATTTATTTAGCTAGAAATAAAAATAAATTTAAATTTGTATTTCTTTGAATACTACGTAAGAGATGCATTTCGTTTGTGTAAGATTGTCGATGTGTTTGTTTTATATTCTTTATATCTTTTTCTGGTTATAAAATTGATGCACGGTCATAGAAAATAGAAAAGATAAAGAAACGTATAAAAATTTAAAATTAAACAATATTCCACCTCCGAGAGATAACCATTGGTTAGCACTGAGGTTTCCTAGCATGTCTTTCTCTGCAGATAGAGTTTTAAAAGAGATTTCAGATTATAACATACATACGAGTTTTAAATCTTGTCGCATCCACTATTCATTATAGCATAAACGTTTCCTGTGTATTAAACTCAAGCGTGGTTTGTAATAGTTGCATAGGAGTCCGTTCCGATTCTATCTAGCCAAGCACTTATAGACAGACATGGATGCAACTATGATGCACAAAGCTGTGCTTAGCATAAACCTTTGTGCATATTTTTCTATATAAGGAATTACTAGATCAGTGAATTTAAGCACCTGTGTCTCTTGCTAGATACTGCAGAATTACTTTTCAGAAAGAGGACACTGTGTTGCTGACATTTTAAGAACCCCGATCCCTGACTTCAGCTCACCCCCACCCCCCCACACCTTCCCAATCTTTTTGGTCAGAACATTGTGGACTTTTGTTATCCTATGAAATACCAGCTGCTGACTTCAAGAGGCGGAGAGGGAAAATGAACAAACAAGACACTTCCGTTCTTGACAGAAGGTGGTAAGGCTGCACTTTAGCAGAGAGAAGAGAAAAGAAAAGATAAGGAGATTTTTTAAAAGTGACCAATAACATCACAAAAGAAATTATTTTCAGGAAATAGAGACTGCTCAGGACATGGGTTTAGCGGACACTAGAGAGGCCCTAGGAACCATATGAAATCTGGGAGAAGGAGGTCATGGGGAGTTATTGTTTAATGGGTAGAGAGTTTCAAGATAAAAGAGTTCTGGAAATAAATGGTGGTAACGATTAAACAATAATATGAATGCACTTAATACCTCTGAACGGTACATTTAAAATGGTTAAGATAGTAAATTTTATGTTATGTGTATTTTTTTTAAATGCCTACAGCACCTGGTCTTCCTAGGTGGTCTCCCACCCAAGTACTAACCAGGCCCGACCCTGCTTAGCTTCCAAGATCAGACGGGATCGGGCGTGTTCAGGGTGGCATGGCCGTAGACTGTGATGTGTATTTTACCACAATAAAGCAGTGGGGTGGAGGGAACCAACAAAATCTATGAAGAGAAGGAGATGGGGATGCTGGATCTGGGGAAGAAGGGGCATCTTAGAGGGAGGAGAAGCAGAGAGGAACAGGGTACCCATAAAGTCCTCGTGCAATTTGGATGTTTAAAAAATTCACTTCTATACAAACCATAAACAATCTGTAAAAGGCAACACAGAGAGAATTCATTCAAGATTTAATGCAGTCGACTGCAGGAAGGTCAGCTTTCAAGGTATCCACCATCATTTTCAACACACTAAGATTCAGCCATATCACTATAATATAGAGCTCATTACCTACAAAATAAAAGAAAGGAGAAAAAAAAAACAAGCATAAGCAACTTTATTTAAATCTCTAGTAAATTTCCCTGGGTTGCATTTCACTAATTATTTATGCCTTATATGGAAGTGAATTTATTTGGCATTGGAACCAGCAGGGTGCCTTATGGACACCCTGTATCTTAGGCTTTTGCTAGCGGAAGTGATGCTCCAGTCAGCAAGGAGGCTAGTTCCAAGGACCCCTTCTGCATATGCAGGTAGCCCTGTCTTGGGGCAAGAGAATGCTCAGCTGCCAAGTTGGAAATATAACACCAAAAGGCTACTTTACACTTCCATCAGTAATGAATATGTGCCCATTTCCAAGCACATTATTACACTGAAAAATAGAAGGACCCAGAAAAGAATTTCCACGGGGTCCCGCCCCACATCTCCTCACCTACCTGCAGCTGTGCCCATACAGTCTTCCTTCTCTCCCGGTCTGATGGAAGAAATGTCTCTGCTCTTATCTAAGCCATCACTAGAGCCTCTCCTACCTCCCCATGATTGTATTCCTGCCTGTCCTCTCTCTTCTGCACATTTCCCCTCTCTGCTGGATAATTCTCAATGAGCATACGAGCAGGCCAGAATTCCTTCCTCTTGACTGCATGTCTCCTCCAGCTCTCGTCCCATGTTTCATTTAGAGATGCCCAAAAGCATTCTCTCCAGTTCCTTGGCCCCCGTTCTCTCTTGAACTTTCTTCTCACCCCTTCCTCAGACACTCTTTTGTCTAAGCCACCAGTGCTTTCTGTGTGGCTAAACCTGATGATGGTCCATAATTGGGCCCACTTTACTTGACCCATCGACAGAACGTGACAACGTTGATGGCTTCCTTTTCCATTTGGCACTGGAGATATCTCACACTCTCCTAGTTCTCCAACCTCTGGCTGCTCTTCCACAGCCTCCTTCACTGGTTCCCTTCTGCCTCCCTGACCTCAAACTATCCAAGGCCCCAAGGCGAGGTCCCCAGGTCCCGTCTCCTCTCTACCTACACTCACTCCATGGAGAGCTCAGTCAGTCACGAAGCTTTAAACACGATCTCTGTCCACTGACAGGGTCCAAACATTTTCTTCCAGCCCACACTTCTCTAAAGTCCAGACGTGCACATCCAATTCCCTGATAATTTCCCTTAGATGGATAGATGATAAGCGCCTCCCCGCACTCACTACGAAACTCTGTAGTCATCACTGTCTCAGTAAGTGACAGCTCCATTCTTCCAGCTGCTCTGGTCGAAACACCTGGGGTCACCCTGGATGCCCCTCTTTCCTCGATGTTCCATTCCCAACGCACAAGCAAGTCCCAGGCAGCACTTGTGTGTGTTATTATTCTTTTATTATTATTATTTTTTATTAGCACTTTCTCTCAAAACCGATCCTGCACCAGATCGATTCTCACGGCTACTGCACGGTCCCCTCACGGGATATGTCACCGTCTCCCCCTGGACAACTCCACACTCTTCTCCCTGCTTCCACCCCACTATCCATTCAGTGCATGGCCCCCAAGGTCCTCTTTACACTCCAGTCAGATCCTGTTACTTCTCCACTCGAAACCCTCCAGCCGCTCCCACCTCCCTTAGAATGAACACAAACTTTCTGCCAGGATCCACGACGCCCAATGTGATCCAGCCCTGGTCCCCTTTCCCAGTCTTGTTTTCCTCCCACACTTCGTTTGGCCATCCAGGCTTCTTAGCTCTTCCTAAAACAGGCTGAGCTCTTCCCTACCACAGGCCATTTGCACTTGTTCCTTCCTCTGCCTTGGAGCCTCTTTTACCAGATATGTACATGGCTCACCCTATTGCTTCGCACAGCCTCTGTTTCAACATCACCTCCACAGATAGGCCTTCACGAATCACCCCATCTAAATCATAGATCTCACCACCACCCTCACCCCCTATCCCTATACCTGGCTTTATTTGTTTTCTCACCCTTTATCTCTACTTGACATTATCTTATATATTCGTCCGCTTCTTATTTATCTTCCGTATTGGCATGTGAAGATCAGATCCGCAATGCCTCAGATGGAGCCTGACACATAGTAGGAACTCAACGAACATTGACCGAATGAATTTATATTTTTGTGTGACTTGCCTCTTGGTGTCTTTTGCACCAAGGAACTTGATATTTTAAAATTGGTTTTTAAGAGCTCATTATAGAAGAAACGCAATAACCTTTTGTCCGTCATATATATTACAAATATTTTTTCCTGCTTTCCCATTTTTCTGTTTCATAAAGCAAAACTCACAGTGGTTTCTCTTTTAAAACGACCCCGCCATGTAAAAAACGCAGATTCCTGCCCCATTCTGTCAAGGTTGTTTTCATTCTTAGTCTGTGGCTTTTATTGAGCACTTTAATCTTTTCCTCTGTATTTATTAGCATTTTCATGAAATAGAGCAAGGGGCTGCCCAGAGGCCACTAGTCAGAATCTGTTCACACCTGAAAGTGGAGAAAACGGCTCTTAGTTACGACATGCTTATCATGGTCGTTAATGCATCGCTTCACGGTACCCAGAGCACAGGCGATGCACACAGGCGGGCCGCCGATGCCGACTGCCAGTTCTTTGGAATATTTATCGCACTCAGTTTGGCTACTTCTTAAAAGCATGCAGGTGTTTTGGCCGAAGAGGTGTGAACAAGTAAGACCGTACCAGACGGAAGGATTCTGAAATGCTCTGTGGGATGGCGCGGTTGCGATGGAGAACTGAGACTCTGAAATCTCTTGTACCGTTACTGGCAAAAGAGGGGAATTCAAAGCACTGCAGAACCTAACTATGATGTCAGGGTGACCTCAAGAGACACGAGGAGTTCAGGTGACCAATCTCGGTCTCTCAGGAAGCTCTGTTCCACCAGCCTTGATCACCTTTGGCCATTCCCAGGCTAAGGAACACCTGCCCCACAGACTCTAAGAGAGGCCAGGAGGCATCTGAAAAATGCACAGGAAAGAGCTTGCAGAAATGACCGACTTAGCCGGTTAAAGTCCATTCCCAAATGCCCTGTGTCGGAATAAGAAGTCCGTATAAAACTGCTTGTTATGTTACTATCGGGGCTCAGCCTTTGGACAGGAATCCGCTGAGCTGGCGCTGGCGTCAATAAGTGCTACTTCCTGCTTATAGCTTCAGTGTACGGGTCTCTTCGTTCAAGAATCCTATAACAGCACTGATAACGCCAAGGTCACGGGTTCTACGAGGCAAAATAGCCTGTAAATAGATAAGACCAGTGGCCTGGAAATTCCTCCCTCCTTGCAGGCCCTCGCTCGAAGCTCCCCCTCCCGTCCTGAGTCACAAAGTGCACATAGAACCTCAGACAAAGGAATCACGCACCCCTTGCATGGACACTGCAGAGGTATAAAAGCTGTAATGAATCTAACCGAGCAGAGCTTGGGCTTTAGGGCTGTTAAGCCTCATGCTCTCCTCCGGCCTCATAAATTCTCCTTCCTCTAACAAAGTTGTCTGAGCGTCCAAATTCCTCCGTCGGGTGCCGCTTCCTGCAACACTCCTCCCTCCTTCCAAGTATTACAGATGGGCTGGTCACTGGGCTATGCGTCTCTGACTTTACAGTCTTCAGGGAGACCAGCAGGAGGACCCCTAGGCCATCTTGCCCATGAAGACACAAGGTGGCCTTCATTCTAGTGTCTAGTGACCTGCCCATGGGCCCCTCGGTCCTCTTCCCTCTTCAGGAGTGGAATGGGATGAGGGCATGCAGCTTGAGATCGCGTACAGGCAGGTGTCCTGAGTAGCCGTGGTGATACCCCAGAGTGCTTATGCTGCGTGCGCAGATTTGAAGCCACCTGGGGCCTAAGTAGGACCTGAACACAATTTTGCTGGCCAGAAGGTGAAGGGTGGAGAGAGCGAGGGTGTTATTCTGCTTTGCAGTCAACATGAGTGAGCCCTCGGAAACACGTAACGTCTGTGTTTAGTGACACGTGCTGGGTAAATTAACAAAGTAATAAAGGTTTACTGACATGAAACTAATGCAGCAAGAAAAATAGCAATTAACCAATTAAAAACAGACGAAGAACCTGAATAGACCCTTTTACAAAGAAGACATACAGAAGGCCAACAAGCACATGAAAGGGCGCTCAGCATCGCTAATCATCAGGGACATGCACATCGAAGCCACAGTGTGTTATCGCCTCACACCTGTTGGCATGGCTGTTATCAAAAGACAAGATGTGACGAGTGCTGGCGAGGATACAGAGAAAAGGGACTTTTGTTGGGAACGTAAACTGGTGCCGCCACTGTGGAAAACAATATAGTGGTTCCTCGAAAAATTAAAACTAGAACCACCATGTGATCCAGCAAACCCACTTCTGTATATTTATCCAAAGGCAATGAAATCAGTATCTGGAAGAGATATCTGTACCCCGATGTTCATTACAGCATTATTCACAATAGCCAAGATGTGGAACTAACCCAAGTGTCCATCGATGGATAAGATGGACAATGTGTATTCAATGGCATTTAATCAGCTATGAAGAATAAGGAAATCTTGCCGTTAGATGAAACTTGAAGATAGATAGTATACTAAGGGAAATAACGAAGACAGAGGAAGACAAATACTGTAGGATCTCTCTCACACGTGGAATCTGAAAAAGCTGAACTCACGAAAACAGAGTAGAGCGGTGGTTGCCTGGGGCTGGAGAGATGTTGCTCAAAGGGCACGAACTCCTGGTTATAACATCAATGAGTTCTGGGGACCTAATGCACGGCAATCCTAGTTAGCAATACTGGATTGTGTACTTGAAAGTTGCTAGGAGAGTAGATCGTAAATGTTCACTCACTCACTCACACACACTCACACACACACACACACACACACACGAGGTAATTATGTACGGTGATGGATGATGAGTTAACTAACCTTACTGTGGCAATGATTTGACAGTATAGACCTGTATTCAACCATTGCATTGGACAAGGTGTGCAATTTTTTTGTAAATTATTTCTCGATAAAGCGGCAGGAGACAAAAAAAGTAGTGACTAAGTTTCCGATGATAAAATCTTGACGTTTGGCTGAGTAGGAGGCAACTCGAAGCGGTAAGAGTAGCTGCAGTTCTCAGTGCACTGATGTTTGTGAGCTATATTTGAACATGACTAAAGAAGAATGCACTTATTTCATATTTATGACCCATTTTTTAATGAGGGATCATTTGCATGATTTAAATCTATTTCTTAAATCAAAAACCACAGCTTGCTACTTTTAGTCCCCTAATAAAAGGATGGTAAAGAAGGACGAAATACGGTTCCTGGGTCCTAGGAGACACTGTTACAACGCTACATCCTCCTTGGGCCGTCCATCCCCGGACTTCGTAGTGTAAAAGTCAAAAAGCCCCCCACCTGTTTGCGCTACATCGATTGGATTTTGCGCTGCTGCAGCTCCAGGCAATCCAAGCTGATAAACACTGTTCCATTCATCCCCATCTCTCCACGCAAGTAGCCACGGGACAGCCACCTTCCGCCCTATGCCCCAGCCATTGACACACGCAGATGGCCTGGCTCCCCTTGCAGTCGGCCTCAGGCCCAGCTACTCTCCTTAATTCTCTACGCCACGCTGTGGGCCCAGGAATGACTCGGCTGCTTCTGTGCCACAGTCCACCACCGGCCTCCCATAACACTGCGCAAGCTCCGTCGGTAGAGATCCATCCCCTCTCCAGGGTCTTGCTCCTTCCCCAGACTCTGCCCACGGGGCAGGGCATGGACCCCTGTGCCCTGGAAGCTCACAGAGGATCATGGGTGCTGCAGCAGCTCCAGGGCTCTTCCAGGGGCCAGGGGCAAGGCCAGGGCCAGGGCCTCGTCCTCCGAGACCCACCAAAGTCCATTCGTTCCTGGCCTCCCGCCCCTTCTCACTCCCTCCTCTTGCCCAAGGACTCTGTTTAGTGTCTAGAAGGAAAAAAAGGAGGAAATTCTCCTCTTAACCAATATTGAAGGAATTTAGATGTTTGAAAGGTAGAAGCAGAAAAAAATTAGATGAAAATTCCTCAAACTTTATCTGCCAAATAGATAGACATGGATTTGGAAAGATGGACTAAGAAAACAGGACCGTGCACCTGGGGACATGGCAGAGCCTCAGGGCCATCTGAGGTCAGGGTGGGAAGGCTTGGGGAAGAAGAGTTCGCATTGTGGGAGCTGTGGTTGCTGCCTGAGAGACCAAGGAGGCTGGAAGAACCGCTCGGGTGTGCCCGGCAAGACGCTGGTGTGCGGAGAGCGGGCGGGGTGAGGGGCAAGACGTCACGGAGGCACCGGACACGGCAGCTGACGGCCTCTCCGCTCCTGCCTTCCCAGTCGGCCCCGGCGTGGCCCTCTCCCTGCTGTCCTGCATCCATCGGTCCCCTAACAAACGGCCGCTCGCCGCTGCCACTCCGAGCAGCCTCGCGCTCGCCAGCACTGCCGGGTGGCGTCCCACAAACCAGAATCCCCTGCCTCAGTCCCCAGCACTGACCTCATGGCCGCTCCTCCCCTGGGCTCTCCCTGTCCGAGGCCAGAGCCTGAGAGAGGACGTGGGGATCCCCTTTGCCAGAGTGCCTCCCCTCTTTCCATCTCTTCCAAAGGCCCCCGGGCGCTGGCGGCCTTCACCCCACCATTAACATTGCGACCTTGTCTCTCTTTGTCCTGAGGGCTGTGCAGCCAGGAGTGAAGGCGGCAGAGAAAGAATCCCCAAGCACAAGGACAACCACAACCCCCACCACCTCCCTCCCGGACACACACTATGTCCTAGGGGCAAAAAGAGGGCCGAGCTTTGTAGAGGGCAGTGGCAGCGAGGGTGGCTTAACACCTGGAGGTGTGGATTTTCTGTCACAGTAGAGGAAGAAGGAAACTCCATGAGAACCCAGGGGGCTCTTGGGAGAGGCCACAGCCCCTGGGCGGGTACACACCACACTGAGGGGTTGGCGACTGCTTGAGAGGGCAGTGACCTGGGGGCTCAGAAGGGTCCTGCTGACCTGTGAGCAAAGCCCCCCAGCTGTTTCCCCTCGCAGCCCTCACGGCCCAGACAAGCCAAGCAAACAGCCTCCCGGCCTGCTGGCGCCCAATGCCCCCTCCCGGAGGGAGCCTTCCGTCTTTGGAGATGCGCCCTCTCTCCTGGCTCCCTACCGCGGTCCTTAGGTCCTCATCCTGTTAAGTCCTGGCTTCTGTTTCATCCCTGTCTTCCGGGCCCCTCCACCTCTGATACCAGGAAGAGCAGGGCGTTCGTACAACGAGGCGGTGCTTCCCAACGGAGGTGGGACATGCCAGCCAAGCCTTCCTGGGACCCGGACATGGGCTGTTCCCTGGTCAGTAGGATGTCGTCTTCTCGGGATGATTGGTGTGTGGCTACGGGAGCCGCTTCTCTGCAGAGTTCCCTGGCCCCAGTGATGTGAGATGCGCGGAGAAGGAGAAGCGCGAGGCATCTGGGCCCAGTCCTCCCGGGACCTCGTCAGACCCTGCGAGGGGCAGGACTGCATCCCGGATCCCGCACGGCTGAGGCTGTTGGAGCAGCAGAGCATACCACAGGCAGCTCCGAAGGAGATGTGGATTCCAGGCCGGTGACAGCTGAAGCCTGACAAATGTGAGGGATGCCGCCAGAGAGCATAGACTTGTCCCTGACACCTGTGAGTTGCCCCTGTGACCCCAGAAAGGCATTAGAAAATGTCATCCTCACCCAGGGGAGCCCAGGGCCCCAGACAACAGAGGGCTGGTGTTCACTGGGCCTTATCTGTACCCTGGGGCATCTGGGCCACAATAGCCAAGTGACCGTAGGTTCATCTCTGAACTTGTCCCCTATGTGAAATGGTGATAAGAGCAGCATGGTGGCTGAGCGGCGGGTTCAAGTCTCAGCTCCGCCACTGGCCACAAAACTTGAAGCAGTTTGCTTTTATCTCTCTGTGCATTCGTTTTTTTCAGGTGTGAAACACACATAACACCATTACTCAGTGTTAAGGTTTCCGCTACCTCAGGTCATCCGAGAAGCAGGCGCCAAGGTGGGAAGGGATTAAACACTCCAACGATATGTTAAACACCTGCAAGATAAATGGGAGGGGAGCTAGAGAGAGGAAAGGGCAGTGTGGCCAGGCCACTGGGCGTCACAGAGCTAAAGTCACTCCAGCGCAGGGTCACGTCTCCGGGGAATGGACTTGCCCCGCGTTCCTGCCACACTTACTGGGGGATGGAGGGAGCCCTGTCAGGGCGTGGTGGTCAACCATTCCCCCACGCCACGTCGAAAGCCTGAGGGCACCTGCTCACATAGCCAAATGTCACATGTTCCAAATGTGAGTAGGGAAGGCTTGGACCAACCGCCCACGCACTGCCTCCTCCCCATGCTAGACCTCCAGTGCCGCGTGGTCCACACAGCAGGCCGCCTCTAGGATTGTGGCCACACGCCTAGCTTGCAGGACTTGCGCACCTGGGCTGCTGAACGAGATTGTTTTCCACAGGGAGGCTTTGCCAATCGGCATTGGCCTTCACCTGTCATTCCTTCGGCCCAGAAGGGAGGGGCGCTGGGAGCCTTCAGTACCTTCTCCCTTCTCCCTGAATGATAATCTGTTTTAATTCCCATGTCCCACAATCGCCAGCGCGGTGGACCGCCATCAATCCCCACTGTCAAGGGGAGGCCGAGGAAACTCATACTTCTCCTTTGGGGCGAGTTGCAAAACTCTTCCTCAATCTTCGGCATTATAAGTCCTGTTTTTACTTTCACAGTTATGTACGAAAAATCCAAATAGTATTTTTCTAAAACTGGGCAGCGGGGCGGGGGTGGGGGTGGGGGTGGGAAGAAGCCATGCCTTATCCCAAGATGAGTCTTCAGGGCCCTATAAGGAGAAGATTCGTCCAGCAAGGTCACCTCTCTGCTTGATGGGACAAAAGAGGCACCAGGAAACGCTCCGAAGGACAAGATGACTCGCTCCCTGGTGTTTTAAATTCAAGGAACCTGGCCAGGCTGGGTAGCCTGGGAATGCCGCATACCCAGAAGGGTGGCATCGCCCATGGAAACGCCAGCACCCCAGTACAAACCAGCTCAAAGAAAGGCACTTCCATTTGCAGGTGTCAGCTGCACAGAGGCGCTGAGCCAGGTAACCATGGCAAGGGTGTCTGCAGCCCTCCATGGCCCCTGGCCTGATCGACGCCCAACTCCAGGGCAGCTCCCAAAGTCTGACATACCAGTCCTTTCCAAGTCAGGGTCACACCACCATGCTGGCCATCACCCGCAAGAGGCCAATAAAGAGATTTTGGAGGTAAGACTGCAGGTCAACAAAGTCAAGTGCATGGTCTTCCCCTGAGCTCATGCCCTCCCTCCCTGAGAGTTTCTGTGACTGGTTTCTGCCCCTGCCCCCTGGGCAAGGAACCTCTCTGGCTGAGCGGATGTGATATCCACTGGGCGCTCTCTTTCTGCTGTCGATGGGGGAGTGCGGGAGTGCGTAACACAGAGATGGGAAAGCGCCCAGACTTTCAGAAGGAGAAGGTTCAGGGACGTGTCCCCAGTGGCAAGGTTGGCTTTCTAGGACCTGCTGGCTGATCCACCTGCCACCCGGAACCGAATTTGATGGACTTTTATTTCATTCCTTATAAAAGATCTCCTTTTTGTGGACCGAGATTGGGTCCCTTGACAGCTGTTCTTGCAGATACCTTCTCCGGAAGGTTCCGATCATAAGGGTGACCACTGCGGTTAACCTAGTGCGTGCTCTGCCTGACGTGTTAAATGTCAACTTGCATCTGGAATGGCCCCTCCTCAAAACCAAACCACAAGCCAGTTGTCTTGTATCGTAACTCTTCTCCCTAAGGCCACATGTGAAGGACTGTGGGATACAGCAGTGACACGTGGGTGCACCAGAGGGACACAGCCTGGTACAAATCCCAGCTCTTTCTCCCAGCAGCTGTGAGACTTTGGGCCCACTCAGCACTTTTGACTCAGTTTCTTCCCTTTAAAATGAGAGTGGTAATAACAGCTCACCTCCTAGCGCTATAAGAATAACATGAATTACTATTTATAAAGTTCTTAGGCATAGTCAACATCCCATGAATATTAATTGTGGGGCTGGTGGCTGTCATTAGCTTTGTCCTGCCGGCCGGCAGAAAGTGGCCAGGCTGGGATCTGAATGCCTGACCCTCTCACTCCTCGGCCATACTCTTTCCACGAAGCTGTTTTTAATTTGGAAATTTCCATTCCTTGAAGTTCAAAACCAAGCGTTAGGATCTGAAAGGAGAGGTCACCTCCTCTCTCATGCTACTGGCATGTAACTGGATGTGTTGAAGGTCGGTTCCCCTTACAGCCCTCTGGTTGGTTGCCCGGGCCTCACCCGGGCTGAGAGCACCCAGCCCTCTCCTCTCAAACAAGAATTTCTGTTCTATCTATAGGGATACAAAGAGGATGCTGCAGGGGCTCTGGAACGTTACTCCAAATGTTTTCATCTTCAGATTTCGAAAAAAAATTAAACAAACCATTTCAAGCAGCCTAAAAACTGACCACTGGAACTAGGCTAAGAATTAAGACAGTTTCTTTCATTTATTTCCCTCACTTTTTATTTTTAAAAAATTTCAAAGCTAAGAAGTTAAATGAGGACTACAATAAACACCATGTAACCTTTATCTGGATTCACCGATTTCAACCATCTGCCACACTATTTGACCTCTCTTTACAGAGCTAGAGAGGAGAGACTGGGAGACAGAGATTGGTTTTTCTTTGGCTGAGCCATTTAGCAATAAGCTACACACATCTTGATATTTAACTCCCGATTACATCAGCATGTATCTTCTGAGAGGAAGGACTCTTCCCACATAACCACAAGGCCATTATCACACACATAAGAAATTTAACATTGATTCAAAAATTTTATTTAATGTACACTTCATATTCAAATTTTTTCCAATTGTCCTCAAATTTTTCTTTATAGTTTTTTTTTTTTAATCCAGCCTCCAATTAAGGTTCGGCATTATATTTGAAGTTGATTGTGTTGTCCCTTAAGTCATCTTTAATCTAAGGCAGAGGTTGACAAACTTTTCTGTGAAGGGCCAGATAGGTCTCTGTTTCGACTCCCGGACTTTGCTGTTGAGGTGTGAAAGAAGCCATAGACAATATGTAAACAAATAAGCGAGGATGTGTCTCAATAAAACTTTATTTATAAGTACAGAAGATAGGCCAGAATGACCTGTGAACTGTAATTCATCAGCCCCTGATCTAAGGCGTTCCCCACCATCCTTTTTAACTCTATTGAGACATTGACACATTTTGAGGAGTCCAGGCCAATTGTCTTGAAGAATATCCATATACTAGGTTTGTCTAATTGTTTCTTCCTGATTAGATAAGGTTAGAAATGTTGTGCAAAAAGTGCAAGACATATAAAGCTGTGCATTTCATACAGTATCTCACCAGGAGGTCAATTTGTCTCATTATTGGTGAGATTAAATTTGATCTCTTGGTTAAGGTGGTGTCCATCAGGCCTCTCCATTGTAGAGGCACTCTATGCCCTGCCTTTGTAATTAAAAAGTAATTAAATTAAGATAAAAAGCAAGGAGAAACTTCTGGACCACACGAATACTTTGTTCCCCCAAAACCTTTCACCTAATAGTTTTAGCATTGATTATCAATGCGTTGATGACCCTTGCTTGAATCATTATTATATTGAGATTTGCAAAGCTGTGATGTCCTCATTCTACCACTCTCCATTCATTTTCTGGCATTGTGGTGGATGCTGGGTTGTGCTTTCCTGATTTTCCCTTCAAGACTGGACCACTTAGTCCTCCACCTGCTCAGTGTGTTGTTACCCGCCAAGGGTTCTCAGCTGAGTCTTCCCTAGGAATTACCCAAGGTTATGGCCACTCTCTCAGGATGGTCCTCATCTCCAACAGCATAGTGGAAAGGAATACAGGCCCCTCACCCCAACTTGGGACAACTCCGATGGGTCATCCCAGCTCCAGAGCTCCTTGTGGAAACAGCTGCTGCTCCCGCTATGATGACATTACGGCTCACCTCCTCCTCTGTCCATCCTGCTTTTCTAAACTCCCTCCTTCCTAGGAGCTTTCCCTAGTGAACCTCCTGCACACGAATCTCCTTTCTCTGGTCTGTTTCCTGGGGGACTAAACCTGTGATAGTTATTCCTTTGTAAAAGATGCCTTTCTCTCATGCTTTCCTTTTCCCCGTCCTTGAATATTACTGTGGATTCACAGATTTTTAAAAAAAATCTAATGTGTTACAATCCTTTCCTATCATAATTCTTTTTGGATGCTCAGATTTTCCCAGATGTGGCCCGTGGGAGCCCCTTCATCCTTTTCGCGTCAGTATCTGAGCACGTCCTTGCCTTCTAGACTTCACCAAAACAAGATAATCTCACCTCTTTCCAAAAAGACTGGTTCAAGAACCAGATCTAAGCCAATCGATTTTGGGCAGGTCCACGTCTATGGATGGTGTGTGCTTTGGTCTTCTATTTCCATGGATGGGTGTTCAAAGATAATCTAATCAACGTGAAGATCAAGTGTCTCATTCTAGACAGTATGGTGTGACTCTGTGAAGCCTGGAGCTGCTGTGGCCTTTTTGTCACCTCCTAGCGCAAGAAGGACAAAACGAATTACTATTTGTGAACTCATGGGGGCAGCCGGCCTGAGGAGGAAGGTGGATATGGGCCGAAAGGGCAGAGGAAATGTCAGAGAAATAGAGCTGGAGCTCTGATCAAACCATATCTGGAGGCAGCATACTTCTGGTCTTTATAGTTACAGGTTAAGCTGGTAGGAGTCAGCTTTTCTGTAACTCGCTTCTGAGAGCATTCTACCTGATATAAATGAGGGGTCCATTTTGCAAGCTGATTTTGAGGTATCTGTGAGATGTTTAAACGTTACTGCCAATTGCCCTTTTTTCTGAGTCATAGTAAGTGTTCTTCTTATCAATGTGTGTACTCTATATTTTCAGACTATAGTAAGATACTATTGACCATATATTTTTGGCAAACATTTTTGTCCAATTCTCTGTTTTCATTTTTGTTTTGTTTATCATGAATGTTGACATTTAAATGCTTTTAATTTTCAGTTAAATAAATCTACTCATTACTTCCTATGGATTTCTTTTATGTCAGAAAGTCAGGAAGAATGTTGATGTATTCCCCGCTGGCCAGAGCTTCAGTGGACCCAAGTGGCAAACCCATCATATTCCATTCCTCTGGCCACAGAGACTGGTCATGGGTTAGCACTTGTTCCAAGATGGCCCAATAAGAGAGTCAATTTCAGGACGTTTGTGGGAACCGTTGGGAAGCAGGTTCTCTCTCTCTCTCTCTCTCTCTCTCTCTCTCTCTCTCTCTCTCTCTCTCTTCCTCTCTTCCTCTCTTTCTCTCTTTCTCCTGGGAAACCTCACCTGGTGGGGTGGAAATCTAGGCATGTTTACCATTGTTTTGCTACCATCGGAAAAGAATCTGCTGTTGAACGAGGCTAACACAAAGAAAAGCAGAACCAAAGGATGATGAAAGAGAGACTGAGTCCTGACGACATAGTTTAAAAACCTGGATCCCATCACACCCAAACTTTTGGCTTTTCATTACATAAGCCAGTAAATTCCCTTTTACTTCAGTTTGGTTTGAATTTTCATCACTTGTACCTTAAAGAATTGGGCAATAAAGAACGCAGAACATAATCTCACCGAGATAGTATGCTGGCTGGAAAATTACTGCTTGGCTATGGGCATGGGAACATAGGCTGTCACCCATAGGAACATAACATTCTAACAATAAGCTTTCTGCTTCTGTACCCCTGCTTGCACACACGACCTGTGGGTCGACAGGTAATGAATAGAAAAAAAAAATAGACCTTTGTGTTTAGACAGAATGAAAAAGGGTTTTGGGCTTAAAAACTCTGTACCTCTCTACATTTTGGGGCTGCTTAATTTGGGGTCTGCGTACCTCTGGCAGACCCAGCTGGCTGAATAAAGAGTGTGTTTCCCATAATTCACTGAGTTCTGGTGGTCCGTGTGTCTTTCGGGGGCTGGAGGCTACAACATAAGCTCTTTTAGACTAGGACTTCTCCGACCACCTTTGCCTCAAAGTGCCTATTTTCCAAGCTGCACACACACACCACGCACCCTAGAGAGGCTTTGCTTGCTTGGCACAATGTCATTGTCCAATTCGACTTGGCTCCCCGATGGTCTCCTGATGAGTATTACTTGGAAAAGGGTTAAGAAGGACAGCATGACAGAGGATGAAAGGATAGAAGGATCTAGTAGAGTAAAAAGACCTATTTCTCCTACCCATGTCTTGGTCTTGTCTCAGCCTCTGACTCCATCCAGATATGGAAGGGTTTTGTTTTGTTTTGTTTTGTTTTAAATAGCAATGATACTCAATTTTTGGAATCCTTTCCAGGTGAAATGCAAAAAATAGCATGATAAACCATCGTCATCAAAGTGTATTCTAATAATCTGTCAGCTGCTAAGTTCTTCCTCAGTTTTGCCAAAAACACAAAAAGACACCTCTTAGCTGGTTCCCCTATAAAAACAGGAAAACTATTACACAAGATCCCATACTCTTCCTTAACCTCTGAAGATGGCTATCATTTTTGGAAAACCCTTATCTTTCACTTTCCTTCCAGAATCTGTAAACATTTCAGCTACTTCCTTCCTTCTCGAAACCTGATCCCACTTCCTCCTCTGGTTGCCACATTCCTAATCACAGACCATTAATTCCATCCTGATTTGCTGTCCACTATGACACCAGCTCTTACTTCTTATCAATTCTTCATTTCCTTTCTGGGGTGAGTGCTCTTTTTAATGTCCTAAGTCTATTCCCTTGCAGTTATCTATCAAAAATGTCCTTAAGTGTCCAGTTTCTCTAATTTGTTGATCACTATTGATGCCATTTCTCCTAGGCTGTAGAGCCTCATCCAGGAAGCTGCATTCATAATCATCGCGTGAGCAGCAGCGTAAGTCCTTCCAACTTTGCATCTGCATGCAAAGCCACACTAACCCAGGCAAGGAAGGGCAAGCAGCAACTCTGCAGTGTGTCCTCTACCGTAGGGTGTGTTTTTCTCACTTCTCAGCTGCAGGACACACCCGCTGGTCTCAATAGGTATACAACCCTTAGCAGGAAATAGAACCACTCCTTCGGTCTGCCCCTTTTCAAAGAAATGTAAACTCAGACCCTTCGAAGCAGAAGGCATTGCCCTGCAGTATCACTGAGTAATCTCTCAGTACTTCTTAAGGTCAACATTTTTTTTGTTATTGTTTCTGTTTTTCTGTCTTTTGCTTATTTTTTCCTAGTACGAGTTCTTCTGTGGTCCTTGCACATCCATCACTTGCCTGCCATGAGTTATATTTCCTGCTTAGATGGAGAGGAAAAGTCTGAGAATACAGGTATCTCCTTCCCATCCCTCAGTGCTCCTCTCCTGGCAGAGAGTGCTCTGTCCCTTCTCCAGATCCAAGACCAGAGTCCCCCATCTCAACCTGAGGTCCCCCAAGGGAAGATAGAGTAGAATAGGCATGTATGTTGCATAATCATTCATATGGATCCCACACAGTGTGAAGCCTGGAGGCAGAGTTAGTGAAAGACTCTACCTTCAAGGTGTTCACCATCTACAGAGGAAGCCAACAAGAGAAATAACCTATATTTGGTGTGACATGAGTTACATCAGAGTCAGTATGTCACAGGGGACAAGGCCTTTAGCCTCACTGGGAAAGAGGCCTGAGATCAAGAGAAGTGCTAGCCTTTAGGAGCTGACCCAAAAGCTAAATTAAGGGTTGTGTAGAAGTTGAGAAGACAAAATAAGGGGAGCACTGAGTCTGAGAGGACAGCCTGTTCATGGTAGACAGACCTGACGTTGTCTCCTGTTTGTAGGGATGGGGGGCACCTGGGGTTGAGAAGGGGTTCCTGCAGATGGCAACACCAAGGGAAATAAAGAGGGGATTTGTAAGATAAATCAAAGCAGGCACAGGAGACACAAACTCTTTTGGCATAAGGTCTAAAAATTATACTAGAGTTGTGGCAGAAGGTCAATGCAAGCAATGAGAGATGTCCAAATTTTAAAGATTATAAGGGTAGAATGCGTAAAAGGAAAGCCTTCTTCCTCTCTTTTCAGCCTCTCTCCCACCTCCCAATAACTATGTAACGGGAGGAAAGGCAGGAATTGTGATGAGACTAGTCAATTTCCAAAGATGTAAAAGGAATCTGAAGGTTTGCAATTTCTAGGAAAATAATCAAGACCCAGGAAAGAGAGAATCGGGGTACTTTGGGGACTAAACTAACCTTTCTAAGGTTAAAGCAAGCCTTACCCTCTAACCCCTCCACCCTGTGGTTAGTGGAGACCACATAGGAGCCTGAACATCCAATCCCCACAGGAAGTAATGAGCCCCGCCCCCTCCTTACTGTGATGTTATCAGTAGAGGCTTACTGAAGAGTTAAGACTTCTACCACTGCCTAGTGATAATGAGGCCACCCACTCCCTGCAGTGTCAGTGAAGGTTATCTAAGAACAGTCATAAGGCACTCCTGCTTCTTCTACTCCTTCTGGACAAAGAGGTATCAGTGAAGGCCAGGAGGGAGCCAGAACCCACACACACACCTATCAGTAACAAGGAGCATCCCTCTTCAACAAAGTGTCAACAAAGGCCAAGCGGGGAGCCTGGACGTCTACCTTCCCTAGCAGTAGTGAGGGAACCCCATCCCCTCCCTTGCTTGAGTAGTGTCAAAGGAAACCAGCTAAACTAGAAGGTTTAAAGAAGATCCAAAGTCTTATAATACCCAAAATATTTCAATTAAAAAAAAATCATTATTTATATCAGGAACCAGGAAAATCTCAAACTGAATAAAAAGACTATTGATAGAGGTTAACACCACGATGTCGAAGATGTTAGAATTATCTAACAACGGTTTTAAAGCAACCACCATGTTTCAACAAATGATTCCAAACACACTTGAAACAAATGAAAAAAATAGAAGTCCTCAGCAAAGAAATGTAGTCTCAGCAAATACATAAAAGATATGAAGAAGAACCAAATGAAAATTTTAGAATTGAAGAAATACAATAACCAAAGAATTTTAAAAGTTCGCTGGATAAGCTAAACAGAAGGATGGCGAGCGGCAAAAAGAGAATCAGTGAAGATAAAATAATAGAGAGAAGATAAAGTGGAAAAATAGAGTCTCAGGGACAGGCAGGAATATAATCAGAGATTTAACATTCACGTCATCGAAGCCATGGAGGGAAAGAAGGAAGACGGCAAATCTGAAAAAGGGCTTGAAGAGATAATAGCTGAAAATGTCCCCAATTTGGCAAAACGCATAAACCTACAGATCCAAGAAGCTGAGTAAACCCCAAAAGGGAAAGCTCAAAGAAATTCACACCAAGATACGTGATAGCCAAACTCCTAAAAACTAAGGACGAAGAAATAATCTTGAAAGCAGCAAAAGAGTAATAACGACTTATAGAGAAAGGAAAAACAATTCCAAGGACAGCACCAAAGGCCAGAAGGCAAGCGATGAAAGAACAGAACTCTGAAAAACAGAAGACAAGAGATAAAATCATAGGCCTAAGTCCTGACATGTCAATAATTACATTAAATGAAAACGGTCTAAATGCGTCAATTAAAACATAAAAATGGGCGGAGGGGATTTTAAAACATGACTAAACCATATGCTGTCGACAAGAAATTCACTTTAGGTAGAACCTAAATCTCATACCTTATACAAAAATTAGCTCAAAATGGATAACAAACCTAAATGTAAAACGGAAAGCTATACAACTTTTAGGGGGGAAAAAAAGCCTTGGGTAATATCTTTAGAAAGGAGGGCTAAGCAAAGACTTCTCCAACTTAACACCAAAAGTCAATGCGTTAGACATCATCAAAATTAAAAAGTTCACTCTGCAAAAGGCTGTAAAGAAGACAAGAAGACAAGCTATAGAGTGGGAGAAAGTATTTGCAAACTGTCTACCCAAAAAGAATTAAAATCAATAATATTTTTTAAACACTCAAAATATGACAGTAGAAAAAGCAAACGACCAATTCAAAAATGGGCAGAACACATGAAGAGACAGTTCCCCGAAGAAGATACGCGGAAGGCAAATAAGCACTTGAAAAGATGTTCTACATTATTAGCCGTTAGAAAAATGCAAATTAAAACCACAACGAGATACCATTATACATCACTCAAAATGGTCAAAATAAAAAAATGGCAACACCACCAAATTCTGGCAAGAATGTGGAGAAGCGGGATCACCCACACATCGCTGGGGGTGCAGACGTTCTGGAAAACAGCTCACAATTTCTTTAAAAACTAAATATGTAACTACCATGTGGCCTGGTAATTTTACTCCTGGGAATTTATTCCACAAAAATGAAAATTTTATGTTCACACAAATACCTATGTACAAATGTGTATAGCAGTTTTCTTTGTGATAGTCCCAAACTGGAAACTACCCAGATATTTTTCAACAGATGAATTAAACAAACTGTGGAACATTAATACCACGGAACACTACTCAGCAATGAAAAAAAATGAACGATCGATACACAGTTCAATACAACCTGGATGAAGCTCCAGAGAATTATGTGGAGTGGGAAAAAAGCCACTCCCAAAAGGTCACATTCTCTATGATTACATTATATGATTACATTCTGGAAATGACAAAATTATAGAAATGGGTAACAGATTCGTGGTTGCCAAGGCTGGGGGAGGGTGTGGCTCTTAAAGAACCACATCAGGGATCCTCATGGTGATGAAGATACTTTGTATTCTGTCTGCTGATGTCAGTCTCCCGGTTGTGACAGTGCGCAGTAGTGTGTAACATTTGGGGAAGCTAGGGGAAGTGACATGGGATCTCTCAGAATTATTTTTTGCACCTGAACGCAGGTCTACTATTACCTCCAAATAAAGACTTGAATTAAAAATAATAAGAAAGAAAACTGACAGGAGAAAATTATAAAGCATTAATTTTTTAAAATGTCTGTTGATACCACTTCCCCTTCTGCATCATAATTCAGTTTCTCTGTTCTTCTTCAAGAAAAACTCTTTTTCAAAAAAAGGTTTTCTACTCTGCTCACTGACTCTGATTCTTCTCTTTCTATTCGCTCTTAAATTCACTCCAATTAAATTTTGCCTACCTGGTGTCAGCAAAGTGGCTTGGGCCAACGTCATTTACAGCATTGCTAACTTCTCTGGTCAATTCTCAGTTCTCATCTTACTTTACCTATAAACAGCATTTAACACAATTGCTCACCTTCCTACTCCTGGACACACTCCGCTTTGCTCCCAGAAAGCCTCAGTCTCTTGGTTTTTCTCTTACTTCATTTCATTCTCTTTCTCCGTCCGCTTTTCTGGTTCCTCATCCCAGGGTTCTCTGTCCTTGATCCTTCCAATGTTTTGTCTATTTACTCCCCAAATGCTCATCCAGTCTCATGGATTTAAATATTATCCACCTGCTGATGAGTCTGAAATTTATATTCCCGGCCTAGACATCTCTCCCAAACTGTAGACTTGTATATCCCATTGTTTCCCTAACATCTCCCTCCATTTGTATGCTAATACGTATCTCAAAGTAACATGGATAAAACTGACCCAACTTCCGCTTAAAACTTGCCCCTTCTCAATATTCCCTGTCTTGGCTTAAGGCATCTTGATCTTTCTAATTGCTGAGATCCTTAACCTGGAGTCATCCTCTTTCTCTCATTCTTCATATTTAATCCACCAGCAAATCTTTTTTGGTGTACCATCAAACTATGTCAAGAATCCAATACTGTGTCATGACCATTAGCCAATAGAGGTTGAGAGGCATGAGCATTTGGTAGGAACTCAGTGGGCCTCCCTCCTCCCTTTGGATAATTGAGTTTCTATTCCTTGTAACCAAGGGTCCTGGCTAATTCATTCTCTCCCCAGCTCTAGCCTCAGAAATTTGTCTAAGCATGTTCGGTGACTAATAGAATCAAGTTGTTTGTCCTGGACCATCAGCACACAGACCTTTTCGACACATGTTACAACTAGAAAATTCTTAATATCAAAGGTCCGGGTTATATAGATTCAACGCGCATTTCCAAAATCTGCACGCAATTATTTCTTAAGTGGGTTATTCATTTATCCAACAACAACAAAAATCGAGGCCTTCTATGCACCACAAACTTCTCTAGGTGCTGAGGATGCATCAATGAACGAAGCAGGCAGAACTCCTTGCATTCATATAGCTTACATTCTAATGGGAGAGACTGATAATAAACTGACAAAATGTGACACAAGTAGAGCTGATATTCATCAGGTGTATACAAGCCAGAGCAGTCGAAATGTGTCCTTACAGCTGCCCTAAGGACTAAGCATCCCCTAACTTCCTTGGTCCTTCCCTGGAACAGCATCCCCACCCCTCCACCCACATCTCCCTGTGATCCAGCGACCCTAGATCCCGGGTTTCTAGGATCTGCATCTTGTTCCATACCCTATAGTTCTATGCCTATAGTCCAGGTTGTTAAAGATTTTAGGAACCTATAGCCTAGGTTGCTAAGAAAATGGTAAGTGCTATGGAAAAGAAAAATGGAGCCAAGACAAAGGAATGAGAACTGCAATTTTTAAGAGAAAGGTCAGAGTGAGTTTCATTGAGAAAGTGGCATTTGAGTAGAGACCTGAAGGAAGGAAAGGAATGAGCTTCGGTGTTACCTAGGAGAAAAGTCCGATTCGAGGAATAGCAAAAAAGGGCAGAGGAGTAGGAGATGAGATCAGAGAGGTAATAGGATCCAAGATCCTCGTAGGCCTTGTAGGTCATTGAGGGACTTTGAAATTTACCCTTCTGAGTGAAATGGGAGCCCTTGAAGGGTGACTGGTGGAAGCAGGACATGATCTTGACCTAGATGTAGATACGGATGCAGATGCAGACACAGATAGATATAGATACACTTTAATGAGATATAATTTATGTAAGGTATACAATTCACTGCTTCAGAGTGTATCCAGAGTTGTGCACCCAATACCACAGTCAATTTTAGAACATTTTCTTCACCTTGAAATGAAACTCCTTACCCTTTAGATATCACTCTCCAAGCTTTCCAACACCTTCTCCACCATAGGCCTATGTAAATACTAATCCACTTTCTGTCTCTATATATTTGCCCATTCTGGACAATTCATATATGTGGGAACATATACTACGTGGTCTCCTGCAATTGACTTCTTTCACTTAGCACGTTTCGGACGTTTATCGATGTCTTAACGTCTCTCGGTACTTCCTTCCTTTTTATGACCAAATAATATTTCATTGTATGAATATACCATATTTAGTTTATCCACTCATCAGTACATGGAGCTTTGGGTTGTTTCCACTTTTTGAGTATTATGAATAATGACACTATAAAACATTTGTATATAAATTTTTATTTGGACATCTGTTTTCATTTCTCTTGGGTATATACCTCGGATTGAAATTGCTGGGTCAAATGGGAACTATGTGTTCGATGTTTTTAAGAAACTGCCAGACTGTTTTCTAAAGTGGCCATACCATTTTCCGCACCCACCAGCAATAGACTGACAGTTCTTTCTTCATATTCTTTTTAACACTTATTATTTTTATATTCTAGTCGTCGTAGTGGGTGCGAAGTGCTATCACACTGTGGTTTTGATTTGTATTTCCCTGATGACTAATGATGTTGAGAATCTTTTAAACTGCTTAGTAGCCATTTGTATGTCTTCTCTGCAGAAATATCTATTCAAATCCTTCAACCTACATTTTAATTAGGTTTCTCATCTTTTATTATTGAATTGTAACTGTTCTTTTACATGTACTAAATTTGCAACTATTTCTCCCTTTCTGCAGGTTACCTTTTCATTTACTTGATAATATTCTTTGAAGCACAAACGTTTTTAATTGTCATGAAGTCCGGTTTATCTATCTTTTTATTTTCTTGCTTATGTTTTTAGTGGCACAGCAGAGAATCCATTGCCAAATCCAAGGTCATGAATATTTATGCTAATGTTTTAAGAGTTTATAGTTTTGGCTTTTACATTTGGGCGTTTGATTCGTTTTGATTTAATTTTTGTACATAGTGTGAGGTAGGGGTTTCAGCTTCATTCTTTGACATGTGGCTACCCAGTTGTCTCAATATCATTTGTTGAAAAGATTATTCTTTCTCCAATGAATGGTCTTGGCATTCTTGTCAAAAATCAATGAACCATAGATACATGGATTTATTTCTGAATTTTCAGTTCTATTCCATTGACCTATCTGTCTATCCTTATGTTGGTACCACATTGTCTTGATTATTATTTCTTTGTAACAAGTTTCGAAATCATAAAGTGTGAGTTCTCCGACTTTTTCTTCTTTTTCAAGATTATTTTAGCTGTTGTGGATCCCTTGAGTTTCCGTACGAATTTTAGGATCCACTTATCAATTTCTACAAAGAAGCCAGTTGGGATTCTGATATGGACTACAGTAAATCTATAAATCAATTTGAGGAGTATTTCTATCTTAACAACATTTAGTCTTCTGAACTACAATGTACATGGATTTTTTTCCACTTATACAGTACTTTTAAAATTTCTTTCAACTGTGTTTTGTAGTTTTCAAAACATAAGTTTTACACTTCTTACGTTAAATTTATTCCCAGGTGTTTTATTTCGGTTGGTGCTATTATAAATGAAATTATTTTCTTAATTTAATTTTTATATTGCATGTGTACAGAAATACAGTTGATTTTTTGTATCCTTCTCTCGTATCCTAAACCTTGGCGAACTCATTAATTAGTTCTAATAGTTTTTAGTGGATTTCTTGGAGTTTTCTACAAACAAGAACATGTAATCTACAAACATGGATAGTTTTATCGAATGCCTTCTATATTATTTTCTTGCCTGAGTTATATTTTAACAAATTCCTCTGGCTGCCTTGCTAAAAGTACCTCAGATCAGACCGAGAGGGGAGCAAGAGTCCAGGTGAGAAAAGACTGTGCCCTGGACCAGGTGGTAGCAAAGGAAAGGTCACAGGATGATTCAGGATGTTTCTCTTTCGTTTTTCTCCTCTTTATTTCTTCTTTGTCTTTTGGACCATCTTTGTAATTTATTTTTAATTTTTTATTTTTTACTTGTTTGCCTCAACAGCAAAGCCAGTACTGACTTACTTAAAATCCTCCTGTGGTAAAAATCCTTTGTAAGCAGTTCTGCACGAAGGAAGCAGACACCAGACAGGAGACAAGAGAAACCCAAACCTTAGATGCCCCATTTATGCAGGAACAGATTCTATAAGACTGGAAGACTGAAGGCCTATTTTTGTGAGGGGAGAAAAGAGAAGTGCCTATTACCAGGTCTCAGAAATGCTGCAACCCTCAGCAATCAGCTAAAGATAGCCCAGGCAAGCAACTCTTGGGGGCCCTCGATGTGCTGGGTATGCAAGGTAATTCAGGTTTCCCTAGTGAGCAACGATCCCAAAGCTCCAGATCCTTCATCTTGGGGAAAACAGCTTAACCGGCAGTCCTCGGGAACGAGTTACTCCCTAAGGTAACAATATAGGAAGACTCCTCGTAACTCCTCACCCAGACCCTTCGTGCCAGACATGGTATCTCCCTCCTGGTGAGCAGGATCCTAATGTCCTAATCTAGACTGGACTTAGAGCAAGACACGGGAGGTTCCTAGGGGACTCACACAATTCTGAGAATGAGGATCGTCTAAAATTCTAGGCATTACACCCTAGTGCCAGCCTGGTTCTAATCCCAGCACTGCCACTGACAGCCATGTAAATGGGGACAAATTCCTTGTCCTCTCTGGATCTCAGTTACTCATTTGAGAATTGAAGTGCTAGACTTAGAGCAGTGCTTCCCAATAATGGTCCATGAACCCAAACTGATCTTTACTACCAAATGTTCTCACTTCTTAAAATCTGTAAACTGATAAAAACTGCCCCGTGAGAACTTACTGTATGACCATAATGTAGCAGATGTGTTCAAGGTCCTACATATGACTTACCCTTCTAAAGAAACTGCTTCATCCTATCTACGGCCCTGTAGGACCCTCCCCAGGAACTCTTGTAACTTTGCTTCTTGCCCCGACCAAAGGCGATTGGATCAGAGATAGACCCCCCAGACCTAAGATTAACCGATTTGTAGTCCAGACTGAGAAAAGCAGGTTATCTCTCTCAAAACATGGGCCTTGTAGAGACTCCATGGCCAATAACAGTGTTCAGTCCAGTGGTCAAGCCAGACAGACGGAGGCTAGCGGCTGTGGGGACCATGTGTAGCAGAGGAAGCTGGTTTTTAGAAGGGGACAGAGAGAAGCAGTGATGAGTAAGCCTTGTGGCTCATGAAAGATGAGAAGCTATTTGGCTCTTGAGCGATGGAGTGTCCTCAGTTCCTGGCTTTCCTGCTCTCGTACCAACACGAGGCGTGAACTGTTCTTACATTCTTGAGTTGTGTCCTTATACAAACTGCAGCCGAAAGAACTATGACCAAAGCAGAGGAAAAGACAAACTCTTCAACAAATATGATTGAGTGCTATACTTGGGAAAAGATTGAGACAGATTCCTGCCTCATACAGTAAAGAAAAAATTTCAGAAGGATTAAAAAATAATGTTAAAAAAGAAAACTTAAAAACACATTATTCCTCTTTCCTTGCTGAATCAGTTAGTCTTCACTTCCTCTCCCTTCCATGTCCCTCCCTCCCCATTCCTTTCCTCCTCTTTTCTTGGAGGTGGTAGCGGATGGCTTTGGAAGCCAAGGAGGTGGCCAGCATGGTAGAGAAATTAGTTGCAGACAGCGAGATCGAGTACATACATAACCATATTGACGATAATGAGAGACAGCTTTCTTGCTGATGGAGAAGGCTAAAAATAATCCTAAAGTATTAGGCGGAAATTGAAGGTACCTGTGTGATCCCATGGGCCTTTAAAAATGTACTTACATAGATCGATAATGAAAGAGTTATAGTCGTATGTAGAGTACACACACACACACACACACACACACACACACACGTGTGTGTGTGTGCATGCTTATATGTTCTGCCATGCTTATATGTTCAGAGCATCCTGTGTGGTTACTTTCAGTCTCTCAGTTTATAAGGCCCACCACGCAGGCCTCCCCTGCCCTTGTCAGGTTTAGTATGTGGTTTCTTTTTCATCAACATAAGAATCAAGGTAAAAGGAAATGACCATTTGGCAACCACCATCATGTTGGCTAGTTCAGGCAAGAATCATCAGTGGATACTAAGTCAAATCAATGGAGGTTTAATGAGGTTATTGGTGCAGTTCGAGAGTGTATTCCCACAAAATACTTGTCTATTACAAAGAGGAAAACAATGACCGCATGTAGAGAAACCCTGCAGACAGCAAATCGACCAAGTGATCAAGATTAACCTCACCAACAGTAGAACAGGTCAACGCCACAAGCCCCCTGATGCAATGCTTCCAACAGAACGAATGTCTGTATATTCTGTCTGTCCCTCATAAGAATGCGATCTGGGGAAACCAGGGTGAGCTACAGCCTGCAGAACAGAAGGCTTGACCTCTTTAAAACTTTTTGGGTCGTGAAGACAGGAAGAGACTAAGGAACGGTCCCAGATGGAAGAAGTCTAAAGAGACAAGATTAGTAAGTGCAAAGTGTGATCCCAAACCAAACAGGAAAGAGACATTGTTGGGACAGCTGAAATCTGAATAGAGTCCTTGGATCGGATGTCAGTGTTATAACCACGCCGATTTCTGATTTCCGGATTTGGAGGTTGTATGCTGGTGATGGTGAAGAGTGTCCTTGGTTTGGGAGGGTGCACAGTGGAGATTTTGGGAGTTGGAAGCATCGTGTTGCAAATATGTATATTTAAGTATTGTTCATACCTTGAATTTTAAATAACATATAAGCAACATTTATGTATATCATCATTTATTATCATTAGTATTCCCAGAGCACTATTCTGTAATTTCATCTTTCAGTCCTACTATTGATTTTTTTTTTCAATTTAATAAGTATTTCTAATTTCCTAGAATTCTTTATTGCAACTTTTCCTGTAACCATCTGTTCTTGCTTTACAAACAGAATGTGTTCTTGATTCGCCCTTCAGTTCTGGACATTGTCAGTTGAGCATTCCACAGGTACCTTAATATCGGCCTGCTCTAAACGAACTCTCCATCTTTGCTTAGAAGCCTGTGGACTCTGCAGTCTCGGAGCCCACTGAAAGCAATGGCTTTCTCTCTGTGTGGCGTGGGGAGCCACGGAAGGGTTTTGAGCAGAGAAATGATGTGATAAAATTTGCTTTTCAAAAGAATCATCCTAGCTTCATTGAGAAAAGAATCTCAGGAGGTCATGGGGAAAGCTGAGCCCAGTTAAAAGAAGGATGAAAAACCATCCTGGTTCGCCCAGAGGCTGAGGCGTTTGCTGAGACTGGACTTTCTATGAGAAAACCTGGAAAGTACCCAGCAAACTGGGAGGAGGTGGTTTTTCTAGTTAGGACGCTATGCCAGAAGGCCCAGGTATGAAATGACTGTAGCATGGACCAGGTGGAAGTGATTGTAAGATGCCATATTCCAGATATATAATGGATATATTCTATAATATATGACACATGAGATGTATCATGTAAGGAAGAGAGAATTCTTGTTTTCCTAGCATACTAGGAGACGTAAAATACTGTTTACTGAAAGAGGAGGGGGACTGTAGGAGAAGCCATTTGTGGGGGGAGGGCCGGGTAGGGATGGGGAGACTGGGAGCTCAGGGTTGGGTTTGCTAAGCATGAGATGTCTATTTTATATCCAAGAGAACATGTTCGCCAGGCAGTGAAATATGCAAGTCTTGAGATCAGAGGAGAGAAATTAGCACTACAGATATTGTATATAGACGGTCTTTTGAAAGAGTTCGTGAAGAGTATAGATAAGAGAAGAGGCTCAAAGACTGAGTCCTGGCGATTCCAGTATTAGGAGGATGGACAGTTAAGGGAGAACCAGGAACAGAGAGTGAGAAGAAACTGCCACTGAAGTCAGAGGTGAACCAGGAAAGTGTAAAGTGCTGGAAGCCAAGTGAAACCAAGTGCTCGAAGGAGGCAGAGTGATCGATCACCCGCGTCCCACGTAAGATGAGGATTTAGTTCACCCGCGTCCCACGTAAGATGAGGATTTAGTTGTAAGGAGACCATTGCTGATCATGACAAGATTTGTTTTGGTAGAATGGTGGGGATTAAGAGAGAGAGAGAGCAGTTGACGAAGAATCAGCAGCAACAGGTATAGACAAGTTTTTCAAGTGCACCTGCAACGAGAGGAAGAGAAGAAGTAGCTGGAGGGGGAAGCAAAGGGTTATTGTGTCTTAAGATTTGAAAAATAATAACATGGTTGCATGCCGACGGGAATGATACAATAGAGGAGGGGAAATGAAGATGCAGGAGCAAAGGAGGGAATGGCGAAGCTGTGTCCTCAAGGTGGAGAGAGGAGGTGGCTTCTAGGGCATAGGCGGAGGAGCCGGGCTTAGCTCAGAGTAGAGACAATTAATTACTCTATAGCAATAGAAAGGACGATAGAGTAATTGGGCAATGGATCAGGTCATTGCATCCTGCTGGTGTGGGAGCTTCTGAGGCTTCTCCTCCACTCTTCTAATTCTCAGGGAAATCAAGGTCATCAGCTCAGGTTGAGGATGGGGGAAGCCACATTGGAGATCCAGAAAGAGAGGTAAAGATATAAAACCGTTGTCTGGGGAGGAAGAGTTAGGGGAATAGGGAAAAGAAAGATGATTACTGAGCAGCGCTTTGGTGACTTGAGGTTTCAATAGTCATGAATCTGGAGAGAGCCAGTCAGCACTTTGAAACTTTCAGTTCCTTGATTTATATCTGTCTGTCTCTGTTCATCTTGGTCCTTCTCAGTTTTGCTGTTGATTTTGAAAAAAATGTCTGGTGGTTAGTTGACCATTCGTGTTTGAAACGAAGGTCTGGCTAGGTAACTTCATGTAAGTGACCGAAGACAGAGTCTTTAGATGGAAAGCTTTCCAAGTGCTGAAGAGACTGGTTGGGGAAAGACCCACAACTGGACAATTCATGGTCAAGTTTCAGAACCGGGAATTAAGAACTGGATCTTAAAAATCTTCTAGTATGAAGATAGATAGATAGATAGATAGATAGATAGATAGATAGATAGATATAGATAAACAAATAAATAGTAGCTGCAGTAAAAGTTGTCACCTGCAAAGGAAAATTTCTCAAAATGTCATCAGCAGCCCAGGAGGCTAGAAGGCAAAAATCAAGTCTTCGAAGTTCTAGAATTCTAGACCTAGTTCATTACCAATATAACACGAGAGTAAAGAAACACACCTTTCCTAATACTTGGGACGTATGCCAATGAATAAGGAAGTAACTGAAAAAAGAAAAGGGCAAGAAATAGCAAATTCGTCTGAGGAGAGCAACGAAGGGAAATCTCGAGAGAGGTTTGCTTTGAATCGCTTTTAATTGAATATCTTTCCCAAGGTTTGAATGTCTTTAACTTGTGCATTCATCACTTTTACAACCATTTTTGTTTGAACAACTGTTTCACGTTGACCTCAGCCTCCTGAACACTGTAACTTCTCTTCTTTCTCTTCCCACATGGCTTGAACTATTGGTAAACTATGTATGCTTACTTTCTTACTAATTTTTCAAACCAAATCTCATCCTTTTTCATATTACCAAGAGTATTTAAATTTAACTGTGTATAACTGGTTTCATTGTTCACCACTGCTCCATACATAAAATGCCTCTTTATTGCAGAAATGCTCTCTCTGCTAATTTATTTTTCATTTGTCTGAATCCTTTCAGCCATGTTATGTTTTTTAGAAAGAGCTCATGGGTGATAATATATTTTCCAAGTCCCTCTGTGTCTAAGAATGTCTTTCTGTGACTTGCACAATTTAATAATTATATGGTATAATTGCTAAGGTTACACATTTTCTCCCTCTGATTTCCAAAACAATACTCGGTTGACTCCCTTTATTAACTTGAAAGAGGGTGTGTATCTGTCTTTTTAGCAGAATTTATACAAACGCGTGCACCAGGAACTAAACAGGACTCCCAATATCGAATTCCATGAGCTACACATTCAGTCTGAGCGCTAACTTTAACTATAACCATGAACTATATAACCTTAACTATAACCTACCACTGGATACTAAACACAGAAGCCTACACCCTGACCACACCCCTGACTCCAATCCTAGACTGAACAAAATAAAACAGTAAAACTCACTCTAATCCCCAACCCTTTACCAAAACTAAATCTTAACCTAAACCTTAATCCTGATGTTGCAATTTTAAAACAGGAGAATTTGGCACATGCGTAAAGTGGTTTATCAGTGCAGCCAGTTAAAAAGAATCCGCTTCCCCTCTCCTCTTCTGCGCCAGCCTTCTCGCCTCCTAGCTGGTCCCCTCACTTCCTTCAGGTCTTTACTCACCTTCTACAAAGAGTTTAGGGCCGACCGTACAGTCAGAGGGAGTTCCGTTGTCCACAAGGCCACCCTCACTTCTGACACCAACTGCAAGTTCAGTGCTCTTCTCTAAACCACCCTCGGGTTTGATAATTTGCTAGAAGGCCTCACAGAAATCACTGAAAGCCGTCATACTCATGGTCAAGGTTTATTCCAGGGAAAGGGTCCAGATGAACGCAGTCCAAGTGATGCAGGTCAGAGCCAATTTCCCAAGTGGGGACAGGGAGCTCAAGCCTCACACAGAGAGGGAACAGTGTTCTTGGAGCGCAAGAAAGAATTCACATGCACACCACGGTTAGTCAAAAGGAAAGTTTATTAGAGAAGGGGTCACGCTCCCTAGACGGAGCGTGGTCTCCTCTCAGAGGCAGAGAGTGAGAGAGCCTGAGAGAGACTCAGAGGGACAGACAGAGAAACAAGAGACAGAGACCGGGAAAGGGACAGAGTAAAGGCACTGAGAGGCACTGAAAAAGATGCTGAGAGGGACCCTGAGTGTTGCGAGGATTCAGCGTATAAATCTTTCTTCGCTTTCTGTAATTTATAGTTTAAAGACTTTTCTTTAACCATTTTCCCTTGATGGTATGGACACGCAGTATGAAAGGATAAGAGTATGAGGCGTGAAGGTGCTGGCAGCTCCCAGCCTCTGGTCCAGGGATTCCCATGGTTTTGGCCATAGGGAATGAATGATTGTATTTCGCGTGGGGCACCACTTAAAGGCTCTGTTTTCCCTTCCGGGTATAGCAAATGGGTTGTTAGCAATCCCAGCAGAAACCTTCCTTTGTTCTGCAGGTGTCTTCTGGTCTGACCGCAGGGCAATAAGCGTATTGCAGTCTCTGAATACAGCTTGATTTAACACTTTAGTTCTCTTGCCTCCTCCCTACATAACAAAGAAGGGATGCTCAGGGCAGAGTCCAGGAGGGATCCAAACATGAACTCTCCGGTCACCCTGTCCTGTGGAGCCACAGACGATGGTGTTACCTCCTCCAACCCGCAAAATGTGACAATAGGCATAGAGCATTGCCAATCAGGGAAGATCACGCAACACTTTGAAGTACAGAGTAGTTACTGGGTTTGGATCACATACTGCCCATGCAGCTGACCTTTGTCCCCAGCCCCTCCCAGAGGTCAGCGGAACACCTTTAGTCTCCAGTTCCTCCAGGGGTCAGAAATGACAGATTGTGCCTCAAAGTCCGCATCATAAATCTCATTGTTAGACTGTCCCTTGGCCAAAGCCCACGATCTATGTTGCCAGTTGTCACCATCGGGCATAAAATTCCTTTTATATGTTTGTTTATTGTCTCCCTTCCAAATTAGGAATACCAATTTCAATGGACGGGATTTTGTCTGCTTTTCCACGGCTGTGTCATCTGCTTCTAGAACCTGATACAGGAGCCACTAGCCAGGTATAGCTAGTGACCACCTGAAGAGTGACCCAAACCGCGGACCACAGTAAGTGTAAAATATGCACCAAATTTTAGAGGCTTCGTATAAAATAATACAAAATTTCTCATTGATAATTTATTATAGTGGTTACATGTTATTATGATATTTGGGATATGCTATTTATTTTTTATAAGCTTATTTAATGTGGCTACTAGAAAATTTCCAATTATATATGTGGCCCAAATTTGAGGCTTGCCACGCGCGCGCACACGCACACCACACACATCAGAGATGTCGGCAAATTATTTCTGCAAAGGATTGAATGGTAAATATTATAGGCTTTGCCAGCCATGTGTTCAGCTCTCTGTCTGACATTTTAGCACAAAGGCAGCCCTAGACAATACTTTAAAAGGTGTGGTTGTACCCTAATACGACTCTACTGACAAAAACAAGCAGCCGCATGACTTGGCCTATGGTCCATAGTCTGTGAACCCCTGATCTAGAACATTGTTTATTCCACGGTAAATATTCAATACGTATTTGCTGAGTGAATGGATAGAAAGAAGGCTAATAGGACAGAGCGTGGTGAGCCAGGGGGAGCACAGTCGGCGGTAATCAGTGGCCAGAGAATGAAAGGCCAATTGCACGTGAATTTTGTGTTAAGTCACTGAAGGAATTTAGGCAGGATAGTGATAAAATCTGATACAGCTTTTATGCAAGGTCACTGTGATAGGCTGCGCCCGCCCTGCACCCCTTTCAGAGCTCATTTACCCCGCTGCTGAGAATACACGAGGCCAGAAGCTCTCAGGTGAGGCTCTCTGCAAGGGCTGCCAGAGGCTGAAGGAAGCTGCCTCGCCCAAGGGTACACCCACTTCCTGGAGCCAACACGCATCTAATGACTCACCAAGGTAGGGACATAAAGGCCTGACCCGCTTGCCCCCTATGCAGACAACTCTGAAAGGCTACCCCAGCTCCAGAGTTCCTTGTAGGACTGGCAGCTGCGACCCTGTTGCCGCCGTATTGCGGTTCAGCCGTCTGCCCGCCCCTCAGTGGAGTTCATCTCCTTCTGTGCCTCTCCGACAGGCGTTGATGCAATGAGCACTCCCTAAAACACTTCCTGCGTGCAAACCCGACCTGCAACAGCTGACACCAGGAGTGGTCTAAAAAAAAAAAAACAGAGTCTTGGAAAGGATTTTGGAGCTGATTATCCGTCGGCCAGCTAGCAGCGAGACTCCCATGGCTGGTCGTAAGTACGGATAGGCCCTGGCAAGCTGCAGCAGTGCAGTTGTCAAAACTGTCACTGGTGGTGAACTGGGATGACATATGGAGAATGGGGGTGCGCGGGTGAGTGGAAGCATCAGGACTTCAGGGGGTTTGGAGAAATCGCGGTTATAAGGACAGTGGAAATGGCCGCGACTGCTGGGAACCATGGACGCATTAGAGAAAGACAAGGCCAAGGGTGGACGCCAGCTCAGCATATAAAGACTCTCCTACCCTGCATCCAGAGGGCAGAAAAGGCTGGCGGTCCAGGGCAGACGGGGAGACCAGTAAGCAGGGCTTTTCGACAACCCAGGTAAGCGATGGAACTGGCTCGGCCCAGACGCCAGTGGCAGAACTGGGAAGATCCTGATTATGTTTTGAAGATAAAACCAACGTAATGTGCCGTGGTGTTTGCATTGGCCACCTATTTCTGCTGTAACGGATTGCCCCAAGTTTACGGGCTTAAAACAACACAGAGTTAATTTCCACGGTCCTGAAGGGCAGAAGTCTGAAAAGAGCCTTTTGGGGTTAAAATCAAGATTTTGTCAGTGCTGGTTCCTTCTAGAGGCTCCATAGGGAGAATTTTGTTTCCTGGCCTTTCACAGCTACTCGAGGCCACCTGGATTCCGGGGCTCATGGCCCCCTTCTCCATCTTCGAAGCACGTGGCTCCAACTTCTGCTTCCATCCCCACGTCTCATGTTTCTGACTTTGACCTTCCCGCCTTCCTTGACCTTCCCGCCTTCCTTGACCTTCCCGCCTTCCTTGACCTTCCTGCCTTTCTTGCGATCACATCAGGCCCACTTGAATAATCCAGGATAATCTCCCCATCTCGAAATCCTTAGTTTACTCTGCCAAATAAGGTAATATATTCACAGGTTCTGGGATTAGGATATAGACATCTCTGGTAGGGGGGGGGGGTGCTATTATTCAGCCTACCACAGGTTTGGATGAGGGGGTAAGAAAGGCAAGAGTCGGGAATGACCCCAATGTTTTGGGGCCTGAGCGACTGCAAGAATGGGGTGATCGTGATCCCTGGAGAGGACATGGGGCTCAGAGATTCAACCAGTTCTCCTTTGGAAGTTGAGTCCTGCCACTTCTTCCCAAAGGTTTCCCTGTGTTAAAAGATAATTTTCAGAAAAAAGGTGTATGACTCTCATACAGATGTAATAATGAGCAGATGGCGAGGAACTTATTTTACTCATATGATCTGAGAAAGCCAGGCAGATGTTACAACAAATTCAAAGGAAAGTTCAAAATAGCACGGATTTATATGGAGTAAAGGAATGTTAGGATGAATTGCAAATAGGGATAAAAGTGACTTTTCCACCATGGGGTGGAAATCAATAAAAATCACTACCAGACAGGATATTCATATACCAGTTACTTACAATTTACATAGAGTTGCAAAATAGCTCAAAGTCAACAAACAGGGCTAGAATCTGAAGACCCAGAAAGGCGCGTTACAGATGGAGCACAATTTTCTACTGAAACACAAAATGTTTTTTCTATACCTGGCAGAAAGGGAATCGGAAAGTAGGTTTGACATCTGCTGGCAAGATCCATCTAAAGAAAAGCAGAAAGAGAAATAAAAATAACACATTTTAACACGAATATTTTACACGGGGTTCGTTATCATACTTTTTAACTGGTTAGTCTTTGTTTATAAAGAAACAGTTATAGAGTGAATGTTTGTGTCCCCCAGCTGCCCCAAATTCATATGTTGAAGCCCTACCCCTCAAAGTGATGGTCTTTGCAGGTGGGGCCTCTGGGAAGTGATTAGGTTTAGATGTGGCCAAGCAGATGGGACCACGTTGGTAGGATTAGTGCCCCTCTAAGAAGAGGAAGAGAGAACAGAGCTCTCTCTCTCTCCACCACCAACCGCCCACTCCCGCCCCGCCCCAGCCATGTGAGGACGGCAAGTAGGCTGGCTTCCGAAAGCTAGGAAGTGGCCTTCGCCAAAGAATCAAATCAGCAAATACCTTGAACTCAGACTTCCAGTGTCCAGAACTACGAGAAACAAATTCCCGTTGTTAAACCAGCCGGTCTCTGGTATTTTGTTGTAGCAGCCTGAGCTGACTAATGCAGAAGCTATTGTGGTTTGTTGTTGTTGTTGTTGTTGTTAGTCAATGTAATCAGCCACGTCTTGACAGTTCACATTCCACTCCAATGCAATTAGACTAGAATTAATGAAAACGACCACAGTTCACCCACTCTCCTTCCTGCCCGTGATGGTCACGTTGGAACCAAGACAGCCTTCCTTTCGTGTAGCCGGCCCTAGCACACAGCAACGCTGCTTCGCGATGTGCAGCTCAACTGGAGATAGAATGATTTCTATAGTTAAGCAATAAATTCAGCAGTATAATCTCTTATATGTCCTCTTTTATTTTTCCAACTCTTCGAATCCAATGATTAACATATTCGAGCCAGGGAAAGAGGAAGAGAATGAGGGCACTCTTTGCTATGCGGTAACTTTGGCAGAACGAGGAGATCGAATTCAGCACTGGGTAGAGCATCTTCGCCGGCCATTCATGCGCTTGCTGTCAAGAGGAGAATGTGTTGGGAGCCTGGGAACTAACTAACAGCAAACAGGTTACTGGGAGAGAAGACAACGTTTATTTACCTGGGACATCCAAAGACAGATGTTTATAAACCCGCTGACTAAGAAGCAGGAGTGGAGGCGGAAGAAAGGGCTTCTAAGGAAGAGCAAATAGAAGTAGGATGAGACAGTATCAGATAAAGTTTGTTTACGCAATTACTCATCCCCATTGATCATGGTTGGTCTTCTTTCTGGCTGTAAACCTCACAGAAAGGGGATCGACAGCTGCTGTAATTTGGGGGAAGATCTTGCTTAAATCTGGAGGCTTTTTCCTGCTGCTGCTGCTGTTTGCACAGGTGTTTTTAGCTTAAAGTGATCTTCATGCCATTGAGGTGCGTTCTGAATTCCTGCAGGTGCGGAAACCATTCTTGATATAACAGGAGTTTTCAAAGGGCACATCCTAGCTCAGAGATTTTGGTCAAGGCTCCAGAGGTAAGAAAAACGTGCCCACAATCTGGAGTGAAGTGTAAGACATGCGGACAGATGGCAACCAAACCGGGTTTTGACCTTGAGCCTATCGGCTGCCAGCAGGCAGAAGCATGGGACGAGAGGCGATACTGGGGAAAGGGGTTCTTGAAGGAAAGAGTTGTTCTTCCACCCTTCTCAAGTCTGACGGGGGCAGGGAGGCTTCAGGAGAGCTGCCCAGAAAGCTTGGCCCGAGGGCCCTGGAAATGGCTGGGGAGCAAGAGCCAAGAGGGCTGCTGCGGGCTCCTGTGAGCCCATTCAAGAGGGTGCCCGCAGGGCAAGCACTCGTGCAGATGAGGAGATGTCGTGAGAAGTTAGCTTGAGGTTATGTCACCCTCATCAGACAATGGCACACCCATGGGTGCTGTCTCCAGATACACTCTCAGAGCCCACAAGAGGAAGAGCCGGCGTTTGGACATCTAGTCTCCCCAGAGGGCACCACCACCACCACCACCACCACCACTTCGTCTCCTCCCTGTCCTTATGCCGCCCTACATGAGTCCGGAGTGAGTCATGAGTAGGGAAACGGTAAAGAGGACCGAGAGGAGGGAGAGAGACTAGGAAGGAAGCGCCTCCCTTCCCCACTGGGTCTCCAAGCTGAGCCGGGGCAGCCTTCTGCGGCCCAACCTGCTCCCCTCTCCTGCCGGTCCAGCCTGCCCTTCAAGTGTTCTGACCCCTCCGGAGTCAAAGGTCAGGGTGGAGCCGGAAGAAAGGTGAAAAAGGGCAGGAGGAGCCCTAAAGTCTGGTAATTTCCTCGAGCATTACTCCCCGAGATTGGCAGATGTTCAAGGCTGGCTCTTTTTATCGTAGGCGTTTTAAAGGTTCCCTGGCAGACCCTGCCAGCTCCACACCTCCTGCTGTGACAGACATGAGTGACACACTTTCCGGCTTTCTCCTGACCATTTCCTTCCAGCAACTGGACCTATGTCACCACCAGAAAAACTCCCTTGAGGGGTCCCAATTGCCCTCTGCGCAGCCTCTTTGGGCAAGTCCTCTGAAGATGTCTCTCCCCATCTCAGAGTATCCAGAAGCCCAGGATTCTCTACGCAACATTCCAGCTCACATCTAGGGTCTGCGTGGGTCTCTTTCCTAGGTTTGTCTGCATGAGAACAAACTGTTCTGCCATGGTACACACGTCTAGGTGTGGGGGGCAGGGTGGCCAAGGAGAGGGGAGTTTATGGATTAGTGTCAACCAGCAGCTGGGTCTCTGATGTGACGGCGAGAGGCGGGAAGTGGTGGCCGGGGCTAGGGCAGAGCGCTGGGGCTGGCGTGCATGGCAATGCCCACGGGTCCATCACCCCAGGGCTGCCCCTGGACCTCTCCCAGCTCGGTGTGTGTCCTTAATAGCCAATCTCCTTGTAGAGATTCACAATGACTCTGAGGAAAGAGAGGCTCATAGCACATGGAATATATTTGGAGATAAGGTAATGAAGTGAGGCACCTGGAGCCAGGTAATCTTGCCACGACTTCAAGTTTAGGTTAGCCAGGAAGTGACTATACTTTAATCAAAGTCTATTTTCCCAGATGGAGAGTAGAGTCCCTGATAGCACAGACTGAGTCTCCCGTTTACCCTACACTCTAGCTCCTAGCAAAGAGCCCAGCAGAATATACCTTCATAGGTATTAATTTGAGTTATATCTATTGCTGCATGACAAACCTTCTCAAATTTTAATTGACTTAAAACAGTAAGAATCATTTATTTTGTTCACAATTCTGCAGTCAAGGACAGCGCATCTCTGCTCAGTGTAGCATCATCTGGGACAGCTCATCTTGGGACTGAATTCTCTACCTGCAAGATGGCTCGCTCTCGTAGCTAGCAAGCTGATGCTAGCTGATGGCTGGGAACTTAGCCAGTGCTGGAGGCTGGGAGTCTTGGTTCATCACCACATAATCTCTCCACAGGCTGCTTAAGCTTCCTTATAGCCTGGTGACTGGGTTTCAATGTCCCCAGAGAATCAGGTGGAAGCGATATGGCCTTATATGACTCGGTCTCGGAAAGCATAGTGTCCTTCCACTGCAGTCACGATCCAGCCTGCCTGGATTCAAGGGGACGACACGTAGACTTTTTTGCTCAACTGGGAGAATATCAGTTTCATTATAAGGCGTGCATGGGGGATGGGGTATATCAGCATGGCCGTCTTTGGAAAATACATCCATTCTGTTCCATGAATAAGCAGATAACATCACTTAGTGGTGGACCCAGTATTGGAACCCAAGTTCTGTTCGGTACCTTTTGTTCAATGTTCACAATGTCTAGAAAGTCTCTCTCCAACGTGGAGAATAGAAAGCTTTGGAATTTAGAGGCTTTATCGACATTTATGAAGATCATTCACCTATTCGTGTTACTGCTTCTTCAACCAAAATGTAGGCTCCATGAAGATACATAATCTTTAGTGCTTAACCCAGGGCCCAGCACGCAGTAGCTGCGCTGAGAGTTGTGGAATCAATCTATGAAGCGATGAGATGCAATGCTTGTTCCTACATGATCAAGTGCCGCTTGGTGAGGTGCTGCCACCTCCTGGGAACTGGAGGTACTGCCAGCCGCTTCCACTATCATCTCCCCGCGTGCCTTGGGAACTGTGCACCCCTCTCTTGGCTGACACCGCGGTCAGTTCACAGGGGGCTTTCCTGGTGAGTGATTGATTTGGTTTTTAACAACAACCGTGACTCCTGCATTGATTCCCATTTGACCAATGATAGCTGTGAGGACCAGAGCGGTTATTTACAGCCTCATCTCTCCCTGGTGTCTCCACACGCTCAAACCGAGCCCTCGGCAGCCCTCTCCCGGCCGGCTTTGCTTCCTTCACCTCACTGCGGCTGCTTCGGCCAAAGTCCTCAGGGGGGCCCTCGTTCAACCCGCAGCCCCTCCACTCCTCATCTCACTCTGTGTAGTACCGGACACGATTCATCATGGCGGTAGCAGCAGTAAAATGGGCACTATCGAACAGCTCTATCTTGAAGCATTTATTTCAGATTAAAAATGGAGCTTTCTGTTGTATCTCTCATAAATCGACATAGTCTTCTCTTCCAGATGACAATAATCGCAAAGCAGAGCTTGCTTTGACATCTGATGGCAGGGCAATAGTGTGCTACCGTCCTCGTGCTGATAGTCGGTATGAATAATACACAAAACCTGCCCCTCGGCTAGAGTCTGCACATAATCATGAGGAAACACAGGATCCAGTGCTGAAAACCAGATTAGAAGAAAAAGAGGAACACTTTGAGCAAGGACCCGTGATAGGGCAACTTAGCAAAATGGGCTTTACTACTAAGCACCAGTGGTGCATCCTCATGGGCGGCACCGCAGACGTCGTAAGAAGCTGAATCCTCCGAAAGAGAGATGATGTCGAAGTTTTCAAAGAGAAACGTTATCCTGCGTCTCATTTGCCATGTGAGAAAATGCAATCGGCTATATTCACCAATATGTTATATAGTAAAATAATAATAAAATGCCTTTTCTTCTGTAAATACATAAATAACTAAGGACACACGCCTCAAAGTACGTCCTGCTCGCAGCGTGTCCCGTGAGTACCTCCTCTCCTGGTTCGTCCTCCTGCCTCCCTGGCTGTACCTCGCTTCCGCCACTTCTCTCCCACCCACCTTCTCCCAGGCCTGTCCCTCAGCCCGTTTCTCTTCCCAGACCCCTGAGAGGTCACCTCCCGTCACGGCCTTGATTCCCGGCCGCACAGAAACAGGCCGCTGCGTCTCCGTCACCAGCCCAGTCTTCTCTCCTAGCTCCGGATCTGATCGTCCAGCCTCCCGAAGACCAGCTCTGCCTGGAAGGTCCCGGCACCTCACGCTCATCGTGTCCAAAGTCGGCCTGTCGTCTCCCCCCTCCGCCAAGCACCCCGCCCTTCGCTCTCACTCCCGCTGCCCGGCTTAGGGGACGGCATCCCCACAGCATGCCCGCACACCTGCTTCCCCAAGCCGCACGGCTGGGATCGCCCCTGAGTGCTCCCTCTCCTTCCCACCAAGTCTACTCCATAGCTGTCTGTCACTGCCTCCAGCAGTGCCCCAGGCACTCGGGCACCTTGCAGTTCTTTTAGGGTCCGTCTAATCTACCTCCTCAGCATCCCTCCGACTCAGCCACTCCTCCCCTTCTCTCAGCCACCACCGAGATCCTCATCATGCAGAACCTATGCCGCTGTGACAGGCCCGCATCACCTGACTCCTGTGACCCAGTTCACCCCTTATTAAAACCCTTCGGGATGGGGCCCAAATTCCTTGTCTGGCATTCACACCCCACTGCTCAAGACCATTCTCCACCCTCTGCCCAACTATCCTGTACTCAAGTCGCCCATGTCACACCATCCACACCTCTGTGCCTTTGCCCACTCTCTTCCTTCTGCCCAGAATACCCTTCTCTCATCTGCTCATGACCAGAGCATTCCATCCCCATTGGAAAATGGAGGCTTGGAGAGCTGGCATAACTTGCCCAAGGTTGTTGCGCAGGCGAGGGGTGGAACTAGGGTCCCAAAGGGGACCATTGGAAACCAGCTCCTGTCACTACTCCGCAGCATCCAGGCATTGTGACAAGCCTCAGTTTCCTCAAGTGTAAAATGGGAGGAATGAGAGGCTGCAGATTGTTCCCACTCTGGCTTTCCTTAACCAGGATTTCTGGATTCGGAGATGCCCTGAGGCTCTCTGCTGGTGGCCTGGGGGTGCTGGGCATAGTTGCCTAGCATCCTTTAGCCAGCCAGTTGGAGGAGGATGCTTAGGCCGAGCTCCCGGCCGACTGGGGAACTCTTACAGGTGGGCAGGCATGGCCTTCCCTCGACTGCTCCAGTTTCCACTCTGTAGTAGTTTTGCGTTGCTGTGTAGCAAAATACTACAGACTCAGCAGCTTAAACATCATCCATTTATTAGCTCACAGTTCTGCGGGTCAGAAATCCAGCGAGGCAGGGCTGGGTTCTCTGCTCAGAGCACTGTAAGGCCAACCCGAGGCTGAGTCCTCATCCAGAAGCTGAAGAAAGAAAAACCCTTTCTCAGCTCAGGCAGGTCAGCAGCAGAATTCAGTTCCCTGAGTCGTAGGACTGAAGCCCTCATTTCCTTGCTGGCTGTCAGCCAGGGCCCTCTCTCAGTCACTTAAGGAACCTGCTTTCCTAGTGTCATGGGCCATCCATCTCCCTCTTTAAGTCAGCGATGGTGACTCAAACCCCCTCATGCTTCGAATGCCCCTGACCTCCTCTTCTGCCAGCGGCCAGAAGAAACCCTGCTGTTAAAGGGCCCCCCGACTGGCTCAAGCCCACCCAGAAACCCACGTCTAAATCTTCAAGGCAACCACAGGACATAGGCTCATCATCATACAGATGGGAGAGCCTAAAGTAGCCAATGCTGCCAGGGTCCCCCGCAACCCCTCACCCCTCCCAGGGGCCACCAGCACCTTCAGTGGGCACTCCCCGAACAGGCCCACAGCTTCGCTGCCTCCCCAACACTTCCATCTCTCTGCCTGAGGGGCAGGCCGGAAGTATGGGGGAGTAAGTGCTTCCAGGAACAGCCCTCAGCCAGTGGGGGTGAGGACTGGTAGATAAATACCCCGGCTTCCCCACCCCAGGTGAGGCAGAGGGTCCCCTGTGGGCTTGAGCCCAGTTGCCCACAGCAGTACCCCCCCCCACACCCGCTCCCCTTCCTCCCCCGACGCACCTCTGCAATCTCAGCTTACACCGCCCGCACCAAATGTTCATCTCAGATCCCGCTGTTGGAACATCCCACACTAAGACGGTAGGGTACGGAGAGCCGAAGGACTCTCAGAGGTCATACGAATAGGAAGAGACGGGCTGGCGATTTGATCCCCGGCCCGGCCGTCTGACATCAGATCCCTCACTCTCAAACGCCGGGTTCTGCTGCCTCTCGTGCGCCAGCCACAGCAGCTTCCCGGCAGCAGGATGAGGCTCTTCCTGCAAATCCGCCCGCCCTTTGAGCTGACTCCGGCACAGAAAATCTCTTCTCTGGATTCAGACGATTCTATCAGGAGGCCGAACAGTCCCGGCTTGGCTGGCCTGCCCGGAGCTGTCCCTTGGCACCAGCGTCTGTTTCCTGGCTGGAGAGAAGCTGGGATTGCCAGCCAGTGCCTTGAAGGGCACTTGTCTTCAGATCAAGAGGACACACTGGGGTCCGGGACCTGGAGAAGCTGGGGGTGGCCAGGATCCAGGGAGGAACTTTTTGAATTTAATCATTTATTGAGTTTACAGTGTGCCAAGCACTATTGTAAATGCTATGTGTGGGGGGCGGGGAGAGTGTGTAATAAATATATATTCCTCACAGCAGCTCTCTGAGATGTGCACAGTTATTGTGCCCATTTTATAGATGAGTAAAGTGAGGAACAGAGAGGGTAAGTAACCTGCCAAGGTCACACAGCTAGTAGGTTTCACAGGTTAAGATTCAAGCGCAGGTAGTCTGGCTCTTAATCATTCTCGGACGCTCCGTCTCCTGACATTTCAGGTGCGTCTGCCGCCAGCTGCTCACTCTGAGCTCTGTCTTCAGGTGTCAGTTCTCTAAGGAGACTTAGGCAGAACTTCCAAAGAATTTCCAACTTTGGTGGAACCTCACTTGGGAGGAGGAGCTGGCAGGGGAAGAGGCCCTCAGGCCAGAAGGAGGGACTTTGGCTGCTGGGAAACCCTTCTTCTCCCCACCCTGACCCCACTCCCAAGTCCCCTCTGCCTTTCGATCAGCACGACCATTCGACTTCAGTGTATTTATTTATTCCTAGCCTCATTCCCAAAATAATTTAAAGGAGCTTGAAAAGATAGAGGCACAATATCTCCATCAAAGATAGTCCACTAAATAACGTGTGGCTTACCGCCTTAATGGCCTTATGACTGACACCTCGATGATGCGATACTGTTAGATCATTACGCATAGGGCGACCAACATGTCTGGGCTTTCTTAAAACTTTCCTACTTCTAACACCGAAAGTCCCTTATTCTGGGAAACCCCTTGGGGACAGGCAACAGAGGGACAGTTGGTCACCTTCATTACACGGGACGCAGGCCACAAAGTCTACTTACTAGAAGACAAAAAAATGTATCTCAGAGCTTCCTAACAGCCAAGACAAAGAGGGAAATCCCATCTGCTGTGAGATTTTTTTTGTGCTAATAATAGAACTTTCCACAATGACGGAAACGTTTTTGCACTGTCCAGTGGGGTAGTGACTAGGTACACGCCTTTATGGAGCAACTAAAATGCGCCTCGTGGGATAAAGGAACTGGATTTTAAATTTTATTTCATTTTATTTCAATTTAGTCACATGCGGTTGGTGGTGACTGTATTGGAGAGCACAGTTGTATTAGCTCAGGTAGTCTGGCTCTTAATCATTCCTGCCTCTTATTCATTATCCTCTTACTATCTTATTATTATCTTATTATCTTATTCATTATCCTCTCTGTTCCTCAGTTTCCTCATCTATAAAAACAAAGGAGAGTCCCATAGAATAGTGGTTAGCATGTCTGCTTTACACGCAGAAGGTCCTGGGTTCGAGTCCCAGCAGAGCTGCGGACAGGGTCCCAGGTATACACCAACATCCATAGGTCAGGGGTGGAAGGGGAGGAATTTTAAAAAATTAAAAATAAGTTTAAAAAAAAAAAAAACCCAGATGATTGGGGAAAGCCTCTTTCCTGACCTTGAGGCCTGAGAAATTTCTTCCATGACTTAACACACTCAGTTTGAACACAAAAGTGGATTCCACCTGGGTGCTTTGCTTACCTGTGTAACAACAACGGGCACTTCTATAGCATATGCTCTGTGCTATGCACTGTCATAAAACCTTTTTGTACGTTAATTCATTCAATTCTCAAAACCACAGGAGCAGGGAGGCACTTTGGGCATCGCCAGGGCGATGGCTTCCTGAGACACCTGAGGATCCTCCCGCCCTGGCCTGAAAGGCCGGTGCATCTCCACATCTCCCTGACCTTCACGGGAGAGCCAGGAGCTGGAGAGATGGCAGAGGGGTAGAAAAGGACAGGGGGACAGGGAGTGGGTTTCCCAGATGCCCCTCTCCCCACCCACAGGCCAACACTACATGACCGAGGTTGACTCAGTGGAAAAAGTGAGCAACGCCTGGGGTCGCCCCCTGGCACCAGAGGGCATTCGGGGTGTCAGAAAGAAGACCCTCTTCTGCCAGGTAACAGAACGCACCTGCACGGCCTTAGACAGAAAACCTGGGCAAAAGGCTGCCTTCGCGTGTGCTCTGGATGGTCTCCGATGCCCCTCACCACACTGGCCCCTTCTTGCCTAAATGCCGGCATCTCTCGAGCCTACTTAGCCTCTCAAGCTCTGGGCACCAAAGGAGGGGCAGGTGTGACCCACCCCTCTCCGTCTGTAGAAAGCTGATGACTCCAGGGTCAGAAATAGCCCACCGTCAGCTCCCGGCCTGCCACCCCTCCCTTCCCCTTCATTCCCAGAAAGTCTAGGCCCTGAGTCAGAGGGTAGAGCCCAAAAGTAAACAAGGACCCAGATAATCAGCTACGAAAACCACGGGACTATTCCGTGGCATTCTTTGATAAACCAGGGGCCTAGGGAAGAGATGAGGTGAAGAAATCCAGACACCTCTCCCCTGAATCCAGCTGCACTCAGGGCCGCGGAGATCTGACCTGTGGGGCATGAGGAGGAATGGATATGAGAGAGGGAAACGTTTCGTGCAGGGTGAGTGAGGGAGAAGGATTGCTGGGCCTTATTCTCAGAGGTCTCCAGGCTGGGAACAGAGGAGAAGGGGGCCCGCCCTCGGGCCCTGTCTCCTGGCGGAGTGGACATGCACTCATCAGGAACAGTCAGAGGCCAGTCAGAGCGGGAGCCCGCGGGCCTGGGGAGCAGGGCTGTCCAGGTGTCAGGTGCCCCTCCTTATTCACGTCCTCAGAATAGTCCGGAACACTGGCACCCACACCGTGGCTGAGTCACTGAGCCCAATCCTCAGACGGGACTTGGATGAATGAAGCTCTCCCCTCAAGTCTCTTCGCTCCCCAGCAGAAAGGACATGCAATCGATTCCCCGGGATGGAAGAGTGACTTCCACAAACCCTAAAAATAACTGAACCACTTCATACTCTGAACTTAGCCTCTCCCGCCCGCCTCTGCCCTGGCCCACCCCCGAGTCAGCAAGATAAAGGCAGCTGCTGGGGCTGGCAGGGGACAGAGACCCAGAGCCAGGGTAGCGAAAAGGCATCTCACAGAGCCAGCAAAGCAGAGGCCGCAAGAAGCTCGAGAGGAAGCACAGACCCTTGGGCCGCACCTGCCACAGACCCCGAGCACCGCATCAGCCAAGCGGGTCCCTCAGGTGAGTAACCTGCCTTTCGTCTTTCTATGGCAGGGCTGGCTCTCTAGGCTGGGGTCCCCTCCCGACCCTCCGATTGTTTTCAGGATAGCAGGTGTTACGGGTGGCAGAAGGGGCCGTGCATCTGGATGGCGAGTGGAGGGGTCTCTGATATAAGGACTCCACGACGAAGCTAAAGGAGATTTAGCATGAGCCCCACGGGAGATTGCAGAGTGGCTGCCACAGGCCCGAAGGGACAGGTTCTTGCCAGTCTGAAAAAAATCCAGAAGGGCTCTAAGGAGGAGGTGGCCTGGAGTCGTGGTTTTTAAAAGACAAGTATGGAGCTCCTCAGGCTTCAGGGCTTCCTCCCAGGCAGGAAAAAGGGAGCAAGGAGAGGCGGTGGACATGCAGGTGGAGGGCTGTAAGCAGGCCCGACTCCGCCTTGCCAGGACGAGCCCCATGCCCCGCTGCGTGAGTGAAAATCCTGGCATTCCTGGCCCAGGAGCGTCTCCCCAGGGCTGGCCTGAGCCTGGCACCCCATATATCACAGTCTAGGACCTGGGGTGGGATTCAGATTCTGCTCCAGGCCATCATCTTGCCCAGTGGGAAATCCCTGGGGACAAATCTGGGGGACACAAGGTCAGAGAGAGCAGATCTGAGTCTGCTCAGATGTAGACACTTAGCCGGAGGGGAGGAGGGCGGGGGGGGGGGGGGTGGCTGGGCCAAGGAGGGGCAGACTGGGGAGAGAGGTGGGGGGTCACCCTGAGGGGCTGGCCAGCCTGAGGAGACCAAGCTCTTGGACACCCTAAGTCCAGTCCCAGGTCTGAATTCTGCCCTCCCCCTCCCCCCTGTCCCTGACTTCTAGAAACTTAAGCCCAAGAGTCTCGGGCCAGGCAAAGGAGGGGAAGAGACAGCCAGGAGTTGGGAAACCTGCTTTGGGCCTTGAGGAGCCTCCCGAGACAGCTCCTTCCCCCTCTTTGGGCCGCATTTTCCCTGTCTGAACAATGAGGGAGTCAGGTTCATTGACCTCTGAGAGTCCTCATGTCTGACATCCCTGGACTCTGTGATTCTAAAGCTCTGTGACCACAGCAGGGATTGTGGAGATTCCTGGGGGTGGTGGCAGGATGGAGTTGGTGGCCTGCATATGCCATCTGCTCAGGCCTCACTGGCTGTGACAAGTCAGGGAGGAGGTGGGGACAGGCATGGTTCATTCGCCATTGGCAGGAGTTCCTCATCAGAACTCGGAGACTACAGAACTCAGAGACTCAGGGGCCGGATGAAGGAGCCCAGGGTGGAGAAGGGGATGAGGTGGGCCGAGGAACCCAGGGTCCCGCTGGCGGAGCCTCCCTCCAGAGAGGCCCAGGGCTCCTGTGCCGAGGCCAGGACCTCAGCTATATTTAGCACCGAGTTTGGAGCAGAGCAGTGGGTCAGGGGCAGCGGGATGGGGGACGTGCTTCTCATTCTTTCCCTACTGGTCTCTGGGGACTGTTAGTACACCTGTCACAAGACAGATAAGACGCAGAGGACAGAGACCAGAGGAAGGCTTGAAGGGTGGGAGGGCATGGAGAGGGGCAGAGGTGAGCTGGGGGAGGCAGCGCCTTGGCAGAAACTGATCGACCAGAAGCGGGAGGAAGGAGACAAGCGTGAAGCCGGATTCCGGCCAGTTGCACGCAGTCAGGAATGGACCCCTCCCTCCCTGTAACTGTCACCCTCACACTCTTAGGGGTGGCTGCTGGGACCCAGAGGGGTACCCCGGCCAATAAGAAAACTTCTCTACCCTCTTATTCCTTGGCAGCTAGGCTCCAAATAGGGTCTAGGAACCCCAAGCCAGCATTTCTTGTTACTCATTTGCCAAAATCTGACCCCATCTGGCCCTCAGTTTCCTCACCTTTAACTGTGAGTGTTTGGGCTAGACCTCTGAGATCCCCCGTGCTCAGACCTCTGAGTCTTGGGGTACGGTAAGGAAGCCCCTACCTGGGATTCAGAATCTGGCTCTGCCTAACCATGAGATACCTGCTGAGCCTCTACTGCTTCTGCTAGAGCGTGGACTGCAGGCCCCTGCTGCGCCTCCCTGGACAGGCGGAGGTTGGAGAGTGAGTTCAGAGTGGGGGCAGAGACGGAGCAAGACTCCCGGTGAAAGTGGCAAGCGCGCCCTCTGGTGTTAGTAAAGGAAATTTTTTTCTCTTTGGGAAATCGTCCCCAGTTTAGGGACCCGCTTCTCCCTGGCTAAGACTCCATGAGTCAGGATTCCTTCGGGCCACTGACCTGGGTCTCCACCAGGGAAAACTGAGTTCGGTAAAGGAAGGTGAGGATGGGCCTATCCAGTTTGCCCGTTGAAGGTTTCATGATCCGTTTCCAGGCCGAAGGACAGAGCTTCAGGGCCAGCAGTGCCCTGCTTGCTCCCTAGCAACCCACGTGATCCGGGGGAAGCTAAAACCCACCTTGCGGGGTGCTTCCACATGCCCTAAGTTCAAGGCATGGCAGAGGCCCACCCGGGAGAGGGCGTGTTATTGCAGGCTACTCTGCCCCTAGACCCTCCTCCCTGCCATTTCTCCCAGCAACCAGCCCCTCCCCTACCCAGGCCCCCAGCCCCATCCTCATCTCTGCCCCTTCTTCTCAGAACGATGGCCAACACCCAGATGCAGGTGGCCCTCACACCAACCGCACGGATGGCAACTGCGGAGGACCTGCCCCGCCCCCCACCGCCAGCTCTAGAGGACCTGCCCCTGCCGCCGCCCAAGGAGTCCTTCTCTAAGTTCCACCAGCAGCGGCAAGCGAACGAGCTCCGTCGCCTCTACCGGCACATCCACCCCGAGCTCCGCAAGAACCTGGAAGAGGCGGTGGCCGAAGACCTGGCTGAGGTCCTGGACTCTGAGGAGCCCACCGAGGGCGACGTCCAGTGCATGCGCTGGATCTTTGAGAACTGGCGGCTGGATGCCATTGGGGACCACGAGAAGCCAGCTGCCAAGGAGCCCATTCCCAGCGGGGATGTCCAGGGCACTTCTCGCAAGTTCGAGGAAGGCTCCTTTGCCAACAGCACAGAGCAGGAGCCCGCAGGACCTCCGCCCTCCAGGGGGGATGTTCGTGCAGCCCGTTGGCTATTTGAGACGAAACCACTAGATGCGCTGACGGGCCAGGCCGAGGCACCAGAGGCTGCCGCGAGGGAGCCTGCGGCCAGTGGAGATGTCCAGGGTACCAGGATGCTCTTCGAGACGCGGCCGCTGGACCGCCTGGGCTCCCGCCCCTCCATCCAGGAGCAGAGCCCTTTGGAGTTGCGCTCAGAGATCCAGGAGCTGAAGGGTGATGTGAAGAAGACAGTAAAGTTGTTCCAAACGGAGCCACTGTGTGCCATCCAGGATGCAGACGGCGCCATCCACGAGGTCAAGGCTGCATGCCGGGAGGAGATCCAAAGCAACGCCGTGAGGTCAGCCCGTTGGCTCTTTGAGACCCAACCTCTGGATGCCATCAACCGGGATCCCAGCCAGGTGCGGGTGATCCGGGGAATCTCCCTGGAGGAGGCAGCCCGGCCTGACGTCAGTGCTGCTCGCTGGATCTTTGAGACGCAGCCTTTGGATGCCATCAGGGAGATCCTGGTGGACGAGAAGGACTTCCAGCCATCCCCAGACCTTATCCCTCCTGGTCCAGATGTTCAGCGTCAACGGCATCTGTTTGAGACCCAAGCACTAGACACTCTGAAGGGAGAAGAGGCTGAGGCAGAGGCCCCGCCCAAAGAGGAAGTGGTCCCTGGAGATGTCCGCTCCACTCTGTGGCTATTCGAGATGAAGCCCCTGGACGCTCCCAGAGACAAGGTCCAAGTGGGTCACCTGCAGCGGGTGGGTCCCCAGGAGGGTGAGGGGCTAATGTCTGAGCACCTATCCAGTGACAGCTCCTCAGCTCTGTCCCTCTCTCAGACTGCCCCCCAGAGGGATGAGGTGAAAGGGGACGTAAAGACCTTCAAGAACCTTTTTGAGACCATTCCCCTGGACAGCATTGGGCAGGGGGAAACTTCAGCCCCCAGGAGTGTGAGCAGAGCCGACGGAACTGACTCCGCTGGGCAGTCCCAAGACACGGGGTCCCTGGTGTATGCTCTGCAGGATGCCAAAGGCCACCTCCATGCCCTGACCGCTGTCAGCAGAGAGCAGGTAGTCGGAGGTGATGTGCAGGGCTACAGGTGGATGTTTGAGACACAGCCTCTAGACCAGCTGGGCCGAAGCCCCAGCACTGTCGATGTGGTGCGGGGCATCACCCGGCAGGAAGTGGTGGCCGGAGACGTGGGCACTGCCCGGTGGCTCTTTGAGACCCAGCCCTTGGAAGTAATTCACCAGCGGGAGCGGCAAGAACGACAAGAAGAAGAAGGGAGTCAGGCAGGTCCCCAGCCTGAGGCACCCCTCAAGGGTGATGTGCAGACCATCCGGTGGTTGTTTGAGACATGCCCAATGAGTGAGCTGGTGGGGAGGCAGGGGTCAGAGGTCACAGATCCCACAACTAAGGCCGAGGAACGGTCCTGCACCTGGATGTTCGTGTCCCAACACCTGGACAGGCCAGAAGGCTCCCGGGAGCAGCACCTGCAGGTTAGCCAGGTCCAAGCTGGAGAAAGGCAGACCAACAGGCATGTCTTTGAGACGGAGCCCCTGCCGGCCTCGGGCCGTCCCTGCGGGAGAGGGCCTGTGCGATACTGCAGTCGAGTGGAGATCCCTTCCGGGCAAGTGTCTCGTCAAAAGGAGGTTTTCCAGGCCCTGGAGGCAGGCAAGAAGGAAGACCAGGGGTCAAGGGCAATCCCTGAGCCCATCCCTGCAGGCTCTGTGCACAAGTTCACCTGGCTCTTTGAGAATTGCCCCATGGGCTCCTTGGCAGCTGAGAGCATCCGAGGAGGCGACCTGCAGGAAGAGCAGCCCGTGGACCCCTCGGGCAGCCGGGTGCCGGAGAGGCAGGAAACTGCAGCCCAGGGGACCCTGCGGACTCTCCACGCCACGCCTGGCATCCTGCACCGAGGAGGCATCCTCATGGAGGTCCGAGGGCCGGGGGAGCTCTGTCTTGCCAAGTACGTGCTCCCAGGCCCAGGGCAGGGGGGCCCTTGCATACGAAAGGAGGAGCTGGTATCTGGTGAGCTTCCTAGGATTGTCCGCCAAGTGTTGCGCCGGCCAGACGTGGACCAGCAGGGGTTGCTGGTTCAGGAGGACCCAGCGGGCCGGCTCCAGCTCAAGCCACTGAAGCTTCCAGCGCCAGGCAGCAGCAGCAATGTTGAAGACTTGGACCCCGAGTTCCAGCAGTTGCTGGCTTGCGGCTTAGGCACCTCGGTGGCGAGGACTGGGCTGGTGATGCAGGAGACAGAGCAGGGCCTGGTCTCACTGACCGTCTACTCTCTGCAGCCCTGGCTAAGCAGCCGGGCCCCCGAGAGGAGCAGTGTGCAGCTGCTGGCCAGCTGCATAGACAAAGGAGACCTGAGTGGCCTGCACAGTCTGCGGTGGGAGCCACCAGCTGACCCAAGTCCAGTGCCAGCCAGCGAGGAGGCCCAGAGGCTCCCCCCAACTGAGAACATCATTCATATTCCCCCACTGGACCCCAGCATGGGGATAGGGCATCCGAGAGGCCCCGGGGTCGCCCTTCGTCCCCCACAGACCACTGGAATGACAGTCCCTCTGACTGGCAAAGAAAAGCAAGAAGACTGTTGCACTGAGCAGAAAGGGATGGCGGCTCTGGCAAAGTCGGAAGGAGCCGTGACTACGCCCCCGGGGCCTGGGGCCCCAGAGCTCCAGGCAGCCATGCAGGGTCTGCGGATGGCCGCAGCTGAGGCCCAAAGCCTGCACCAGCAAGTTCTGAGCAAACACAAGCAAGGCCCCACCCATGGAACGACCTCCACACCCTTCCAGGATGGTTTTCCTCAAGCACCTGCCACAGCCACTGGGTCTGCCCAGAGCAACACCAGACCTATGGCTGGAGGGGACCCCAGGATCCCAGCAGCCCCCAGAAAGGTCAGTGGGGAACAGAAAGCACTGCCCGGAGGGCTGTCTGGAGGGTGGGTGACTATTCAGGATGGCAACTACACTGCTCACCCCAAGAGGACCTCTGACCTGTGTGGGGGTGTCCAGCCTTCTGAGAGGGAACCCCTGCCAAGGGACAGAGAGACTGCCCTCTCAGCCCAGGCTCCCAGCCCACGCCAGGAAGGCCCAGGTCAGAGTCTCGGGCCAGGGCGGGAGGAGCCTGGGGGCTGCACGCGGAAGGCCTGGGGACCTCCAGAGAAGGCTATGGCAGGAGTTGGCCCAGGCGGCCTTCAAGCTGCAGAGACCACCCTGAAGGCTGCCTCTCTAGCCCATCACACTCTGGCCTCTGGGCCTTGGGCGGCAGGTGCCAGCCTGCCCTCCCATAATGCTTCTGTTCCTCCTCCTCCTCCTCTCCCAGCTGCTGTGACGGGACCTGAATTCCCAGCCCAAGCTCACCATGATGAGGACTCCATTTGGCAAGCCTCCGAGGCCCTGAAGGGCCCCCTTCTCCACTCCCACCCCAGCCCTGCTGGCCAGAGAATGCCTGGGGAATCACAGACGAAGACCCCAAAACTGGAGCCCACCATGTCCCCAAGGAAGAAGCCCCAGCTGCCCCCCAAACCTGCTTATCTAAGTCAGCTCCCACCTCCTCAGAGGCTGCCGAAGCCCTCAGCTCGATCTCCCAGCTCCTCCCAAGGAGAATGCAAGCAAAGCGAGACAGATGCAGCCATCCCTCGGCCGGCCAAGGTCCCCACCACTGCCAGCCAGGAACATGAATCTCTGGCTGGGCGTCCCAAGGGTCAGAACCAGCCCAGCCCCCAGCATGGCCCCAGCACCGTGGCCTCCAGGCCCACCAAGAGTCAGGCTGTGGGTTGTGGTTTCCAGAGCCCTGAGCCCCCCAAGTTCTCAGCTCTCAGCAGTGACCCCACCTCACTGCAACAGAGCCCCAGCCCCCTAGGAGAGAAGTTCATGGAAAGTTCCCAGCAAGAAGCCTCTCAGAGCCCCAAGATTCTGCAGGGAAGCCAGCAAGAGCTCCAGAGCCTCCTGAATGAAGTGCAAGCCTTGGAGAAGGAGGCAGCAAGCAGTGTGGACGTGCGGGCACTGCGGAGGCTGTTTGAGGCTGTGCCTGAGCTGGGAGGGGCCCCTCAGCCTCCTGCTGCCCTCCGCAAGCCTGAAGCCTCAGTGGAACAGGCCTTTGGGGAGCTGAGGAGGGTCAGCACAGAGGTTGCCCAGCTGAAGGAACAGACCCTGGCCAGGCTGCTGGACATTGAGGAGGCCGTGCACAAGGCCCTCAGCTCCATGTCTAACCTCCAGTCTGAGGCTAATGCCAGAGGCCATTCCCAAGGACCTCCAAAGGACCACAGCGCCTCCAAGGTCAGTGTCATAACCAGCAGTAGAGCCAGACCCAATTGCTCAGGCCAGGAGGTCAGGGGTCAAACTGCAGTCAAGAGTCAGACGGAGGCTACATGTCATCCTGAGGTCCAGAATCAGGCTGAGGTCAGAAATCACACAGAGGCCACAGGTCAAGCAGTCTCAACCTCTCCTTCCACCAGGAGGCTGGAGACTTTGAGAGAAGATTGGAGCCTCCCTCGAGTCTTGCCTTCCACCAGAGATTCGCCCTCCTCCCCAACCTGCATTTCTATCCAGTCAGCCACAAGGAAGCTCCCAAAGGCTCCCAGCCCCGGGGGCAGCCCAGATGTCAGGGAAAGCACACACCTGGCCCAGGATGTGAGCCGGGTCCTGTTCCACCAGAAAGGTGTCCTGGATAAGGCGGGGAAGCAGGAGGTCGTCCAGTGCTCCGGACAGCCCAAGCCGGCCCCTGGCTCAGCCAGTCCTCTGCCCAGCGTGCAGGTGAAGAGCATCCTGGAGCTGCAGACTGGGCCAGGCGGCTCCCAGCACTATGGAGCCCTGAGGACTGAGCAGTATGAGGGGGCGGACGAGAGCAGGAACACAGTCCTCGCATCCTCCGCCACGGCCATGGGGCAGGCAGGGTCGGCCAGGGGCCCAGATCCCCACCTCGGGCTCCAAGCCTCCTCCTTGTTGCGGCAGTTTCTGCACAGCCCAGCTGGGCTCAGTGGGGACCCGGCGGAAGCCCAGAGGGTCCCCGTGCCCTGTGGCCACTCCCACCCTGCAGCCCAGTGAACCCCTCCGCCTCCCACCACAGCCTCCATCTGTCCCTGGGACACCTCCCTCCAGGGGACTGAGGTGGGGCCTTCCTCCCGCATACGCGAGGCCAGGACCAAGAAGAAGGGGCATCTTCGGAGTTCTGCGGGCGGTTTCCCTTTGGTCAGCTCCATCGATTGACCCGGTTCTTACAAAAGAGGGAGGCAAGGTCAGGAAGAGGACCGCCGCGTTGCCCGGGCGCTGGAGTAGGATGGGGGCTCGCAGCTGCTTGTGTGTGTGGTGGGGGAGGGGATGCGTGCAGACGCACGCGCTCCTCACACAGGACTGAACATCATGTGAGTCTGCATGTCACTGCCAGAGATGGAGCCCCCCCGAGTGACCTGCCACCCTCAGCCTTCGTTGCTTTCATTATGAGTCAAAATGTTCTCAGCCATTTGCTCCGTAATTCCTGGAGAGGACAGGGCCACCTAGACACTGTATTGGTCTCTGTTTGGGATTTGACTGAAGGTTCCAGAGGGCCCTGCTCAGCCCCTTGATCACCATCTCCATCTATCAGAGGATCATCCTAGCAGCCCAAAGGTCACACAGACAAGGTTGGCAATCAGTAATGTCCCTAAAAGCCAAAGGGATGGCCTACCCAGCCCCTCTGCACCCAAATGGCGGGGGGGGGAGGGAGTCTGAATAAACCCAAGTTTTATTCTCTTTTCTGTGTGTGCCTGACTGTGCATCTGTTCCAGAATCTGGTTTCCCACTGGGGAAAAGAGCCACAACCTCCAGGTGCCCTGTTTTCCTGGCAATGGCAGTGTTGGAAGGCTGGGAAAAGCCACCCCTTCTTCTATCATCTTGGCCGGGATCCAGAAAGGCCTGCCCACACCCCTATTCTCCTTGCTCCCCTCACCTCCCCCCACCCCTCCCACACACACCACTGCTGTTCTACCTCTGGCCTCTCTTCCTGGCAGTTCTTGGACATCATCTTGGAGTGGCATCTGACCAGAATCCTGCTCCAGAGTGGGAGAGTAGCCCAGTCAGGCCCGGGAAGGAGGGAGGGCCTCATGCCAGGAGAACTCTGGTGACCAGTGGTCAAGATGGCTGAGCCACTTCTCCCTGCTCAAGCCAGGTGCTATGCGCGGAGCAGGGGTTTCTGGGAGGGCACAGGTCCTGGCCAGGAAAGCCAGAATGATTGGGTGAAGGGCCTTTTGCACACTTTCAAAAAGCATTGAGTGCCTGCCGCATGGCAGGCCTGTTCTAGGCAGCAGAGACACAGCGCTGAGTTCTAATGGGCTTCTGCTCTCAGGGAACTGACTTTCTAGAGTGAGGAGACAGAAAGACAATGAATAACCAGGGAAAACTGGAATAAGGGTGAGGCTCTTGACTGGGCCATTCTCCCACTCTGGGGTAGGGGCCTTAAGATATAGTGATGTGTCAATGACAGGGACTGCCTTAGAGGACTTGGCCAAGGCAGACCTCTCTAATGATAATAATAATAATAAAAAATCCTCTAAGATATAAATAATAAAGAGCCAGTTATGTGAAAATCGGGATGTGGGGGGCGGCAGGGCATGCTAGGCAGAGGGAAGAGCACCTGCAGAAACCCAGAGGCGGGAGCAAGCTTACCTCCTGGATTTTCAGGATAGCCCTTTGTAGGAAGGGGCGTTAGCAACCACCCCACCCCACATCCTGCCTCCTGCAAGGTTCTATGGAAATTTGCCCACACTTTGCTTCAGCTGAGCAGGCAAACTCCTACTCTACCGCCAGCCAAGGGCTCAGCCTCCCACACCCTCACGGCCCTCTCATTGCCTGCTCTGCCGATACGGGGGTGGGGGAGCAGTTCCCCTAAGCAGCACAGCTCTGAGCTGGAAGGAGCCCGTTGCCTGTGGAAGACTGTGCTGTATGGGAGCAATTAAGATACCAAATCTACACATCTGGGCCTGATACCCATATCTCACTGGGCCACAAACCACATGTCCCCCTCCCTGACACTTTGTGGGACCTCACTTGATTACAGGGCCCAGCGTCTTCTAGTGTGACTGTTCTCAGTGTCGTCATCTGTACAGTGGGCACAATTATGGTACTTACTACTGTGAAGATTAAGTCAATTAATACATGCAAAGTGCTTGGAGCTATGCCTGGCATCTGGAACTCAAAGATGTTCACTTTCAGTATTATTGTAATCATGAGTTTTAACATCTCTCTTCTCACCTCCAGGTGGAGTCCCTGTCTTGTTCATCTCAGTATCTCTCGTGATTATCACAAGGGCCTAGGACTCCATAAATGTCAAATAAATGAACACATAGATGAATGAAATGATTAAGTGAATTCCCTGACTCATCCAACTAACATTTATTGAGTACGTACTTCATGCTGGGTTCTGTTCAGGGTGCTGAGAACAGAGATGAGCAAAGAAAAATTTATCCCTAACCTCATGAAACTTAGGTTTAAAGAGGGAAGACAACGTAAATGCTTTTAGAGGAGAGCGATACTGTGAAAGAAATAAAAACAAGGTCAGGCCATGAGAAGAGGTTGGCAGGTACTTTAGCTTGGGTGGTCAGGGAAGGCATCTCTGCGGAGGTGACCTGGAAGACAGAGGTAGCCAGCCCTAGTAGCCGGAGGCAGCGGCCTCGGGAGAAGCGGGTGGATGGGTGGTGAGCACGCGGGCGGCAGCGTGCACCAAGGCGAGCAGCGCCCTGCACACCTGCCGCCACACCTGCCGCTGACGCCCAGGCTCCGTCCCACCCCCTGCAGCGGAGGGGGCGGGGCTGCAGGCGGGGCCGGCCGGCCGAAGGCGGATTGCGCCCCGCCGAGGCCCCGCCCCCGGAACCCGGAGCGGTGGGGGGGGAGTGTACTGCGTTCCCGTCCACCGTCGCCAAGGTGACGATGACGTTACCCAGGCCGCGGGGTTCGGAATGTTCGGGCGGCGGCGGCCGTTGCTGGGAAACGCCAAGCAGGCAAGCGGCCAGGGGCCGGCTCCGCGCAGCAGACTCCGGACGCCAGTACGCGCTGTCCTGGCCGGCCCTGGCTCCGAGCCTCCCGCCGCAATACCAGAAGGATGCCGGGTTCCGGTCCTCGCCCAAGTCGCGGCTCCGCCCGGGACAGATGTGCCGACCCGGCGCCTCCTCCTTTTCAGTTACTCTCTGTCACTGCCTGTGTCCAGAGTTTGTCCATCAGTTCACATCATTCTGCCTCAGGCCGCCATCCATCCCCCCTTTCGCGGACCACTACTACAGCCTCCCAGGAGGTCTTCCTTCCTTTGCCCCGTCTTTCCTCACAGTCTGTCACCCCCTTGGCAGCCAAAGCTCTTATCAAGAGCTTACCCGACAGAGTCACTCCTGTACAAGACCCTCTACTGGCTTCCCAGCCCACTCCAACTCAGATCTAACTCTTTTCAGCAGCCTGGGAGACTGACTGGTCTTCCCTGCTCTCCCCTCCAACGTCGCTGCCCCCACTCCCCTCCTCACCCACATCCCCCTAGTTTACACTAGCCTTCTTGACCTTCACAGAACACCTGAGCTGATTCCTGCCTCAGGGCCTTTGCATTTGCTGTACCCTCTGCCTGGAAGTCTCTTCTCTCAGATCTTCAGTGGCTGGGTTCCTTTTCACTCAGATTCCGGTTTAAATGTCTCTCCAGAAAGTCCTCTCCTGATCCATACTTCCTCTGCCTCCTCCCGACCTCCCCTGCCCCATCTGAAGAGGTCTTCAAATTACCGCGCTGTTTTATGTTTTCCTGAGGTGACATCACATTATGAAATTACCTTGTTCATACACGTGCCTAGTTTCAGCGTTCTACATACTATTCCTGCATAACGAACCACCTCGAATTTAGTGGTTTAAACAATAACCATTTTCTGACGCTCATGAATTCTGTAGGTCAGGAATTTGGACAGAACATAGTGGGGATGGCTGTCTCTGAGCCATGGTGTGTGTGTGTGTGTGTGTGTGTGTGTGTGTGTGTGTGTGTGTGTGTGTGTGGTGAAGGTTGTTGCTCAGCTGGGAAGCCTCAAAGGCTGGGGTGATTGGACAGCCAAGGTCTGCAAACATCTGAAGATTCACTCACTCATATGTCTGGCAGTCGATGCTGGCTATTGGCTGGGACCTCAGCTAGAATGTCAACCAGAATACAAAGGCATGGCCTCTCCATGTGACCTGGGCCTCCCCACAGCATGGCAGTCTCTGGGGAGCTGGACCTCCTACATTTAGTCTCACTGCTCCAAAGGCATGTATCCCAAATGATGAGGCAGATGCTGCATTCTTTTTTATGATCTAGCCTCAGAAGTGACACGAAATCACTTCCGCTGCATTCTGTTGGTTATAAGTGAGTCACAAGTCTGCCTAGATTGAATGGAAGGGTATTAAATAGCACCTTTTGATGAGGAAGAGGCAAAGTTCTAGAACACAGGGTCATCTTTGGAAAGTGCTGCCTCCACAGCCAAGTCTTCCCCCACTGGAATATCGTCTCCATGCAAACCACTTCTCATTTGTTTACTTACATCTCCAGCGCCTGGAATGGTGCAAAAGCACATAGTAAATGCGCAATTCCTCTTTTAGAGTGAATAAATAAATGAAGGTTTGTCTTTCAAGGAGTCACTCAGACACAGCAATTCTTCCTATAAGTGTATTTCCTGCCCCATGCTCAATTTTGGCCTGGCCTGCTCTGGAGAAAGCACAGTGTTTGCATCGGAAGGTGAGAGTCAAAAACAGTTTTTTGTTTTGTTTCTGGTAGGGGAGTGGGCAAGGGTAGGGGGAGGGGAATTATTGGGTATTGAAAAATGTATAGCCAAAATGAGGTTCTGGAAGTGTTGTACTCTAAGGGGTGTTGAAACTCAGTCTGTTTTTTTTTTCTCATTTTGAACTCTGGAAATGCCCAGGAGAGGGCTATGGTTTTGTCCTCTGGGCCATAGGGAGCAGGAAAGTAGCCCAATGGGAATGGAGCTTCGGAGAGGTTCCTGTGGCAGTTGGGGGTGGGGGAAGTTGTGATGCCTATTAAGAGCCGCTGCAGAAATCTAGGCAAGAGATGGCCCAGTCCCCAACCATTTTGGGACCAGGGACCGGTGCTCCTATGAGAATCTAATGCCTGGTGATCTGAGGTGGAGCTGAGACGGTGATGCTGGTGCTGGAGAGCGGCTGCGAATACAGGTGATGATGCTTCACTGGCTCACTCACCGGCTTGCCCGCTGCTCACCTGCTGTGCAGCTGTGCAGCCTGGTTCCTCATAGGCCTGGACAGGTATGGGCCGGGTGGTTGAGGACCCCTGTAAGTTATATAAGTTCTCTCTGCTGTGCTATTGGTGAAGGAGCTTCCATTTGATCTTCCCAAAGTCCTGAAGCACAAACAGTTTCTCCTCGTTTTCTCCTTTTCCATGAGGGCAGAGGGGCCAGCCAGAAGGCAGGCCAGGCTTCTCCCCGGCCCACCCCCTCACATCGATCTGTGCCGCTTCCCAAGTCTCTCTTCCCCTTACTCCTGCCTTTCCTCTCCACTGTTGCTCCAGGGTTCTGAGAGTTTGTGCTGTGACAACGATCATCCCAATGTTCTCCCCACCTCTGGTGCAACCCCCAAACTGTCAGTCCTCCCGTCCAGCCCTGCGGGGGCTCCTTGCCACCTCGACCATAAAACCTACACTCCTTAGGTGGTCAAGGTCCCTCTTGTACAACTGCTTCCTTACTTACAGCCTCTCCCTGTCCATTGCCCTGGAGAACGGTGCTTTACGTTCTATCCAGGTTGTGTCACTCGGCCATGGCTTTGCTCAGGGCCAGCTTACCCGTTGGGTACAGCAGGCATGGAGCTTCTGCCCCCCCATACTTTTAGGGACTCATGAAGATGTTTTAACTTTTTTTTTTTTAAGTCAGAAGAAAATAAAAGGGATGTTTCAGTAGAAGGAAATATTTTTATATATAACATTAACATGTTCATTGTTAGACCACAAGTTTGTATGGAGGAAAGGAGCCCATGAAGGCAAAAGTGCCTAAGGCCCACAAAAGTCACAATGCGGTCCTGGGTTTGCTTGTGTTCTGCCCCCTTATCCCCTGCCCTGCCATTTCTGGAGGACTTGGAGACTCCGCTCAGGGCAAAAGCCATCGAGAGGGTCCTTTGACCTCTTTACCTTATGAAGTTTTGTAGCTTGAAACACCCAGGTGTATGTAACCTTTCGGTTTTGTGCGTCCCTCCGCCACTATACTGTTAGTACTGCGGAGCAATACCCCCACCGCCCACTCCAGTTTCCCCTGTTTTGGTAACCGCTCCCCCACACCTTTGGCAGAGCTGCCAAGTTAGTCGCCAGCTAACTTCGAAGAAAACTCTGAGCAGAGGCGCAAAAGAGGGGAACTCGGGAATAGACCCTCTGGCCCCAAACCAGGAACCATGGGGGCTGGGGTCCGTGCCCGGGACCACCAGCGTCTGGGGAAGGGGCAAGCGCGGCCGCGGGGGCTGGCACTTGAGTCTTGCAGGGGGCAGCTGGGCCTCACGCCCCTGCCAGCTCCACCCATCCCTAATCGCAAGAAGGAAGCAGGCTCTGCGGCTCTCCTCTTGCCCCAAAGCTCCGCCCGTCCCGCTTCCGACGCACCCCTTACCTCTTCCCCTCCCTCCTCCTCAGTTAGGTTTCTTAGGAAAAAGTGCCGCTGAGTATTCCCAGAAGGTCCCGGATGTGAAGTCACTGGCGTGAGGTCACTGAGTCTGGTTCCAGGAATCAGACACTTGTGGGGGAGGAAGGAAAAGTGCAGAAAACGAAAGAGAGAGAGAGAGAGAGAGAGAGAGAGAGAGAGAGAGAGAGAGAGAGAGAGAGAGAGAGAGAGAGAGAGAGAGAGAACAGAGCCGTGAGTACCGCTGGCGGGGCAGCCTGCTTCGGCTGGGTCCCAGGCTCTCGTCTCCGGCCTGGTCTTGGCAGTTCTGACGCAAGGAGAGGTTTACGAGGAAAGGATGCTTCATTCCCCTCAAACTGTAGAAATGCATTTTAGACACTGATGCACAGATCACTGTTAACCAAGATCACGAGGTTGGAGCAGGTGAGGAAATAGGAGCTTTCATCCACTGTTTTGGGGGTGAGGGGTGACGCTCAGCCTTGCAGTTTGGAGAACAGCTGGGCAATAGGATCAGAATTTAAACACCCTTTGACTCATCCAATTGCACGCAGAGGGATTTATCCTACAGACAGGAACACAAGCGTTGTTTAAACTACCAGAAAGATTGGAAACCACCTAAATGTCTATCCACAGGCAACTGGCTTAAGTCAAGTATAAGGTGCTTCTCGGTATCCTGGGATACTCTGCCTTGTGAAAAAGAACGAGGCACTTGTGTATGGGCCACATGTCCGGGCTACAGTGTTGGGTGAACAAAACCAGGGAGCATCCTCCAAACTCCTGTCTGTGCTTCTCACTGTGGTGATGTTTTAAAGCTATATCCTCATTTAACGAACATCTATTGAGAACCCGCCAAGTGCCGGGCACATTGCAGACACTGGGGATAGAGCCGTGAACAAAACAGACCAAGCCCCTGATTCATGCGGCTTACCGGAGCGGGAGTAAACAAATGGAATGCATTAGGTGTGGACAAGTGCGTGCTATGAAGGACGTGAGCGCAAGGAGTTCAGGGAATGTTGGAGCTGTGCTGTTTTAGATGGCACAGTCAGGGAAGGCCGCTTGGAGCAGTTCACATGTGAGCAGAGAATAAGAGGAGAGAACTTCAGTTTTCGGTCAGGCAGAGGGCAGAGAAAGTGCAAAGGCCCCGAGGCAGGATTTTCTTTGGCATGAGAGGAGCAGTGGGGAGTCCAGCAGAAGGGGCGGGGTGGGGGGGCAGAGTGGTAGAAGGGAGCGTGGCCGGGTTGTGAAGTGAGGGATGGGGACCAGGGAGGCCCCTGGAGGGGCTTTGGCTTTTATAGTGAGATGGGAAGCCAGTGGAGGGTCTTGAGCAAAGAAGCGACATGATCTGACGTAGACTTTAATACATCACTCCGGCTGCCAAGTGGAGATAAATGACAGAAGGGTTCAGGGTGAACTCAAGGAGCCCAGGGGAAGAGGTTGTTGCCATAATCCAGGTGAGACACCACGGTGGCTGGACGGGGATGATAGACGTCAGGCACTGACATGTTTCTAGATGTATTTTGATAGCAGAGCTGATAGAATTTGCTGATAAACCAGATGTGCCCATGAGAGAAAGAGGAGGAAAGAGAGACTGTGTCACTGTGAGCAGGGAGGTGCCATTTACCCAGACGGGGAGACTGTAGGAGGAGCAGTTTTAGGGAGTGGGGGAGAGGAGTCAGTGGTCCGAGCTGCTCACGTGGGTCAGGGGTTCAGGGGTAATTGAAGAAATAGGAGAGTTGTTTGGAATTTGGAGCAGAGTGGGCCCCAGAGGAATACAATTGGCACACTTGGATTGAGAAATTTGAGAAAGGTTTAATGAAAGGACTCTTTACAGAAGTGTATCAGGGTGGAGAAACCACGGGAACAATGTAGGACCCTGTGGGCTAGTAGCCATGGGGGCTTAACCATCTAAAGGGGTGAGAGGCGGGATTCGCTGGGACCTGGGGACAGAGAGCTAAGTGGAGAGGACAACATGCAACCTTGTGTGATTTTATCTAAGGAAGGGAATTTATTTTGATATACAAGTTTGAATATTGCCAACTAATGGGAGCTGAAGCCTTTGGTGCAGGCGAGCGGCCAGTCCACGGCAGCCCCAGAGAGAACATCTCTCTTCACCTGACCTTCATCCCTCTCTGAATGCATGTCTGTGTTGGCCGGTGATCAAACCCTCTGGGAAGCCAGAGAGAAAGGGAGCCCAGTGAGGTGGCTTATACAGGTCAGTCCTCAGGCACAGAGATGGGAAGGGTGGAGAGTGGCTCTGGGACAGCAAGTGGAAGATGCCCAGCGTGGGGGTCAGCAGTGAGGATGTGCTAAGCCGTGGCTGGAGAAGAGGCCACTTAGGAGGTGGACATAGAAAAAGGGCGGAAGTTGCTGCCTTGGGGCCATCTGACATTTAGAAATTGAGAGATAAAATAGAACCAGGAAGGGATCCTCCAAAGGAGCAGTGAGACAGGAGAACAAAGGGCCATACCACCACGAAGGGACGGCAGGTGACGTCAGGTGACGCAGTGTGTCTAGTAGGAGAAAGGGAAGGAGGAAGAGGAAGGGTTGGGATAAACGCTCCCCATAGGTCAAGTAGGATGAGGGGCGTATATATGTCCATATGTGTGTAATGTACATAGGCTGTTTCTGGAAAGAGACGCCCCCCCCCAAAAAAAAACAAAAACAAAAACAAAAAAAACTAAAACAACTATTGATAGTCCATCTAGTAGAGAGACCTAGGGTAAGCAGAAGGAAAGAGACCCAACTTTTCATTTTCTTCCAGTTGGGATATTTTTAACCATGCACACATACGAATTTTATCAAAGAGAAGAAAATATAGTTTTGTTTCTTTAAAAAAAGACTCTGTCATGGCAGGAAAGAGGATTTTACAGAAAGAGCAGATCCACAGTTCTCCCTAATCACCTGGAAGACAGGCTTGGGGTAGCCCTGGGACATGAGGAAGAGAACGACGGAGAAGGGGAGAGTGAACTGAGAAGAGAGGTGTTGGAGGAAGGACCGCCTTGCCTCCGTTCAGCCCATTCAGCCGATAGCGTTGGAAACAGTGACGCCGAAGCCCAGCGTGAGCGACTTCCTCCCGTTGCTCGCTGTGATCCTCCTCAGCGACGTGCCCCGTCCCCGTCAGGAAAACTCTTTACGTATCTTTCCCGATGATTTTACATGCCATGCTTTTAGGATTTTCAATCTTGTACACCAAAAATAAATCCTCTTCCTCGACGAAATCGCACAAAGTTGGATATTATCTTGGAAGAGCGCGATTCCTCATAATTCTCTTTCGGATGAAGCTGTGCCATAGACAAAGTATTTCCCTGCAGAGTACGGAGTCCTTTGGATTAGGAGCTCTCCTCCCTGCCCTTCCCCCCCCCCCGCCCCCAGTTAACAATCAGCTCCAGGTGGAAATTATGTCCGGATCGTGCACTGATTCTTATCTCCATCACAGACCCTGATGGGGACCCACTTAAGGGTCCTAGTAGAACCAGACTTTCTGGAGCCTCAGGCCAGCTTCAAGAGGCTTCTCAACAGATGGAGGGATGGGGATGGGAAGAGGCTGGTGGAAATGCCATTGAGAAATCCGTGTCCCCTCCTTTTCTAGGCTACTCTGTTGAGCTGGGAGTGGGACCCCCCAATCTAACAGGCTTGAGACTTTTCTGACTCGAGAGATGGGCCAGAAGACCCACCAGCCCATCTCTCTTTCTTGGGGACTGTGACATGCTCAGCCCGGGCTCCACTTCGCTCTCTTTCTCCCACTCCCAGAAAAACTCAGACTTCTCAGTATGCCCTAGCTTTGGAGTCTGTCTCTGTCTTGCTAAAAATAACGTTTTGGGAGAGCAGAGACCTCATCTATATTATCTGCCACTAATGACCTGGGACTAGAACAGCGTCCGGCATAGTTCAGTAAACAGCACGGGTAAACAGGCAAAGCGACTTTTCCGTAGTTCAACCCGTATATCAAGGAAGAAATCTGGAAAACTCCCCTGACCATCCCTCACTACACACACTCTCTCCATCATCTCCTGAGAACTGAGGCTCCCGGGCTGGCTGCCTGCACTCGGTGGTGTGTACTGAAGCCGCCGCAAACTGTCTGGACAGCTGAGCGTGCACATCTCTTTCGATTCCACTTGTAGTACCAGTAGCTTGAAAGCAGCCATGGTGGGAGAATTTACAACGTGGGAATTGGCAGACGCCGCAAATCATGACTTTTTATTTTTTAACCCCGAGAATTGGTTGTTAAATGTTTACCACCAGCACACTACTGCTTCGGGTCCTGTTTCTGCCACTATAATTCAGACAAGTCGCCCAGTCACTCTAAGCTTCCATCTTCCATGTAATGAAGATTCCATAGAACCTACCTAACAGGATCGTCTGGTCAAGTAAACGTGATGACAATCCCGTAATGTGTTTAGCACAAGGTTGGCTTCTAGTAAACACACGGTCCACTTTTAGTATCATTCCAGTTATCTATTGCTGCATAAGAAACCACTTGCACAATCTAGTGGCTTAATACACATTAATTTTGTTCACGAATCTGTAATACAGGCAGGACTTAGTGAAGGTAGCGCATAACTAAAGAGGCATGAAGGCTGGAGGGTGGAATCACCTGAACCCGTGTTCACTCATTCCTCTGGCATCTGATGCTGGCTGTCAGCTGGGACCTTAGCTGGGGCTCGAGATCGGAACACTCACACATGGCTTCTCTACGTAACCCGGGCTTTCTTACAATATGGTAGCTGGGGTTCAAGGACGAGTGTCCCAAGGAAAAGCCAGCCAGTAGCAATATCATCCTTTTTTAACTTACCTTGGAAATCACACGGTATCACTTCTTCCACACTTTTTTGATTAGAAGCAAGTCAGTAAGGCTGCTTATCTTCAAGGGGACAGGACCCCCCCTTTTCGATAAGAAGACTCTGTTGTGAGTTTGTGGGCATGTTTTTAAACCATCACAGCTAGTATTACTGTGACCTTTAGCATATATACTCCAGTAAGTGAATTGCCCTCATTTCTTAGTCTTAACTTCTTGTGGGCGGGCAGGGATCCACTGGATCATTAAGGCTGCCATTTGCTACTCCTGCAGTCAATGTGGGCCCTTCCACCGCAGAGTTCAGTAAAGGTTATAGAAATGGATTTCCTCTCGCAGGAGCTGGCCCTGACATTTGTCTTCCAGTTCCTTTGCGTGGCATCCCTGTTGGCCTCATAGCAACTGACGGGAGCGACCTGGGCAGGGCACAGCCCTGAGGTGGCCATGGGGGTAAGCTTATGGCTTCAGCACCCTCACAAGCCTGCACTGAAGTCGGGATGGCAAGATCACTGTCTGGGAGTCAGGTTATGGGTTCGTGGTATAACTTCTTTCTTGCTCTTAGGTTTCCCAATCTGTTGGCTGGGAATAAGTAAAGGTCTGTGGCTTGGGCATTTGGAACAGATTGTCCTATTATGTAGAAAGGTGGGCGAGAAGCCAATTTCTTCTTCTGGCAATGGTTGACAGGGTCATAAGCTGCTCTCATAGGAAATAAGAAAAGACAAAGCAGAGAGAACTCTCCTGCCTTCTTCTATGGGACATGAATCCATCTCAGTGTCTTTGATATCCACAGAGCTGGAGTCTAATCCCAGGAAGGGGGGGAAAGAGAGAGAGAGAGAGAGAGAGAGAGAGAGAGAGAGAGAGAGGAGAGAGAGAGAGAGAGAGAGAGAGAGGAGAGAGAGAGAGAGAGAGAGAGAGAGAGAGAGCGCTCAGGGGAATGAGGAGGTGCAGAGAGGTCAGGCCCAGCCTGTCAGATGGCCCTCCTCTCCTCTTTTTTCTCTCCTGCACCAGCTTATGCCAGTAGGTTCCTGTCCTCTTAGTGGATCCTCCAGGTGAGTCCAAGAAGGGCCAAGGCCCCTGTGTGCCATGCCTGGGTCAGGGAGTTCCATGAGACCCTCTAATACAGCCTCCAAAGGCATCAGGACCTCTGCCCATGCTGGCTCTATGAGAGGGAACTCAAAGACCAACTGGGCCACCTCTGACCAGAGAGTAAGCCCTGGAACGTAAGATCCCTCACTCTGGGCCTCAGTCTTCTCATCTGTAAAATGAGCAGAGTTGTCTAGAGCAGTTTTTCCTAAAGTACGGTTCATGAATCTCATGGTCATGAAGAAAATGCCCTGGGCTCATCTTCCCCAGAAGTGGGGACCCTGAGACACTTGGGAAATGATCCCAGGAAGCACTACTGGAGAAAGAGAGGGGATAGACAGGGAAGGGGAGGGACCCGGCCAGGGCGCGTGGAGTATTTGTCACCGTGGGCAACTACAGTTCAGAGCACCCCACCCTAGCCCACTACAGGGCAGGGGCCGCGGCCAGGGGTGTCATCTCCCTGGCACTTCCAGTCTGCCCTGTGTGCCAGTTGAGGATGGCCCCGTGGCCAGAGAAATCCCCCCAGGGATGAGGGTCACGTGTGTTGGCAGGCAGAGGCCATCAGCACATGTGAGAATGGTGAGTGTGTGGGAACACGAGTAGAGCACGGTAGGGTCTGCCACCCAGACAAGCAGTTTTGTTCAGGCACATTTCATAAATGTGAGCTCGGCAATAATTTCCCTGGAAATCCGCTACCCTTGTATAGTCATGTAGGTGTGGTAGGTGTCCCTGTGCCACCAGAACCGAGTTGGCCAGTGAAGCTTGGCGAACATTTAGTCAAGAGAATGCCGTCAACTGTAGTTCAATTTGCGCAAATATTTTCACATCATTGTCACGTTATTGCTTACATTCGTTATATATTATATGGTAATATGGCCCTGAATCACAGATGGATCAGTAGTTCAAAAGAGGTTCGCTGAAGCATGAAAGTAGTATTGAAAAGGGTAACAAAAATAATGCAATATAAAATGCGATTATGTATACCAATGTAGATGAGGTTGTAGAATGAGATAAATTTACACCAGCAGGAAAAAAGTGTGCATCGGAAAGACAGATAAGGGAATGAACATCTGAAAATTGGACTTTGTTAGCTGGTAATGTATTTCCTCAAGTCCCTAAGGCACCATTTATTATGCAACTTTGTCAAATAGTGACACAAAGCCCGTCGAGACTTTTGCATCATCTTCATAGCAGGTTCTGTAAGATAGTTAGAAAACCAAGTCTCTCCAGAATGTGGGTAAAATAATAATGTCCAGTGTGATATCAATACATTCTGTCATTAAAGACAGAGAACAGATCAAAACCAGAGAAGCATCATAAAAGTTGCCCAGCTTCCAGGGAGAGCCGACACAATCCACGCTATGGCTTGTAAACTGAGTCACAGGCTACTGAGGAATCGTATGAATAGAAAAAAAAAAACAGAGCAAGCTCTTGGCAAAATTCTTCGATCAAACAACACTTTTGGATGTCACACAAAATCAATGGCACATAGTATGAAAGAGTAATCGCTGTCCTGAGTGAGTGCGAGCAGACAATTGGCTTTATTGTTGAATAAAACCACTTGTGGCAAGCCTTGTTCATTGTTGATCCAGAATTCATTCCATCTCTTCTTGCTTGATAACAGATCCCTGATTTTGATCCATGCACCAAAGTCTCCAGTCTCAGGCAATCAATCGATAACAAACGATCTAAGCTGATCGTGACCGGCCCATTTCCCACTTTTTCAGTCTCCCTTGCAGCCACGGGAGACCATGAGATCTAGTTCCGGCCAATGAAATATAATGGAGAGCCTGCTTGCGGGTACGTCTATGAAAATTTCTGTCTTTTTAAAATAAAATAGGCATACATACTGAGACCCCCCACGCCTTCCTCACTCAACCAAGGTCATGATGTCTGGTGCTGGGCAGCCATCTTGAAAATACAAAGCAACCAGCACAGGGTAAAGCCTGAGAGAATTCTAAAGACACCAGCACTGACATTGTCGAATGCGAGTGTCTGCCTACTTCCAGCCTTCCTGTTATACTGCAGAAGTAAATCTCTCCTTTTGAAGCCATCCTGTTACTGGGAGTTGAAAGCGTTCCTAGTGGGTGTACCACTCATGTGTCTGCCGTCCACATATTTTCTGAAAACAAATGAGGGAAAGGTACCTGATGACTTTTTTTGTTCTACTTATCACTAAATTCCTTTGCAAGATAAGATGAATGAGCTTCTAGGTTCTAGTTGGGCTTGCCCATGGGGAGGGAAGAGACGGAGATCAAGGCATTTAGAGCCCTGGTTCCCTGTCTGCGAGTCTCCATGCATTGGATGTATCCTTCGGCGAGGGGCCACTGGTCCCCACAAAGCAGCGGCCTACTCTGCTCACTTCTCTCCTGGTGATCTGCTGCTGCTCATTCAGGTTACAGCACCACACCTTATGGGTTCTCCTGTACCTACACAATGTAATTGTCTTTTTGTAAATAAGCTTTCTTGAAATCATCCTATTTTGAGTGTGCCATTATCCATTGGTACTGACTGACTGACCAACCAGTATCAATTCGCAGATTTAAAACACCACACACACGCGCGCACACACACACACACACACACGCACACACACACACACAACTTGCATCTGAAAGCCAACCACACACCACTGTATTTACAAAGACCAGCTGTCAGGCAACAATCTGACTCTTGATCTAGATATGTGTCGAAACAAATAGCAAGAAGGGTCAATGCCCTAAATTCAGGTCCTCTCCAACCATGTCTTTTCCGACGCCGAGCAGAGAAATGGACAGACGTTGTTTGACAAAGTATGCTGCCTATTGAGGAAAAGATAGTCACGCGAGGTTTAGATCCAAGAGATGAGAGACGGCATCCCTTTACGTCTACTGCCCTGTGCCACAGGTGGCCAGTTCAAGCAGCATCTCAGTGGCACGTTCAGAATCTTGATTACCCTGAACCTTTGCCTGTAGGGCAAGACTATCACTGTTTTTGAGGTTGAAGATAAAATACCTAGAATTTGATGATGGAACTGTGGTGCCAAGGCTCAGCCTTTGAGAATATGACTCTTTCCCTACATTTAAAGGTTTTCATCTCTTGGCAGAGAAATAACTCAATATAAAGGCAACCACTAGAAAAATTGAAAACAGACTATAAACCTTCAAATCATCAGACAAAAATACAAACACATGTGCGCGCACACATGCATATCAAAGAAAACAAAAAAATACGCATAGTAAAACAGAGAGAACAGAGGAAGCATTAAAATGGAAAACACAGAAGATAAGATGACAGAATTAAGGCTAATGTATCAGTTATATCAACAAATGCAAATGGGATAAACCTGTCCTTATAATAGAAAAAAGATTCTCACACTGGATGAAAAAAACAATGTCCTATTGTGTTGTACAGAAGATATGCATCTTTACCAAGATAACTCAGGAAAATTAAAAATAAAATATAAACCAATGGATATAAGAAAATACTGAGCTGAGGCTGCTCAGTCAAGGTTAAATTTAAAATAAAAATGTTAAATGAGACAAAATGAAGTTAAACAGAAGAAAGAACGATAGCCACATTAGAACCTGATTTTTAGAAATCTCTATGAACCAAATAGCATAAATCTAAAATCAAGAGTAAGATATGATAGTTAAGAATAACGTACAAAAAAATGCAAGTAGAAATTGGATGAAACACAAAGGCACATTTTAATGGACCCCATCAGCTCATGACCTACCAAGAAAACAAAAGATAGAGAGGAATGTGGAGAACCTGAATAATATTAAACATGATTGAACTTGAGGTGCAAAAATCTCAAATAAAATACCAGCAAATATAAATCAACAGTATCTCAAAAGAATCATTCATCATACCCAAGTAAGTTCATCTTAATAACATCCAGGTGGTTCAATAATATTAGAGAATCCTTAATAAAACCAACCATGTTAATAGATCAAAGAACTATATAATTTCTTCTAAATAGATGCCAAAAAGACATTAACAAATCTCCCATATCCAGTGCTGCTTAAAACAAACAAAACCGTAACAAAATAGCAAAATTATGTATAGATGATGTGTTTGAAAAATGCAAAACTATCAGAGACTGTAAGAGAATTCAGGATGATGGCAGTTTCCAGGGTTAATATTCAAAACTCAGTAGCCTTCCTTTACATTTAAAAAAATGCAGCTTATCAGAAAATATAATATCAAGACATTGAACTGACAATGGCATTTGATATTCATAAAAATATTTAAATGACATGCATTTGCCTTTAGAAAGATATTAAAATTATACCGGGAACATTCTATACTGTGTTTTTAAATGGAAAGAAACATTATAAAAACACCAGTGCTCGATTAAGCTATCAATTCAATGTGATTCTAATTAAAATATAGCTGACCTTTGACCAAAGTAGGGGTCGGGGGAGCCAACCCCTGGCGGTTAAAAATCTGAGTATAACTTTGACTGCGCAAAAACTTAACTACGGTCATCCCTTATTATCTATGGGGGATTGGTTCCAGGACCCATACAGATACACAAATCTAAGGATGCTCAAGTCCCTTATATAAAATGGCATAGAACAGTACAGACAGTGGGCCCTCTCTATCCACAGATTCTCAACCTGTGGATTGAAAATACTGTTTTCCATCAGCAGCTGGTTGAATCTGCAGATGCAAAACCAGGATTGCAGAGGGCGGACTGTATACTTATTGAAAAAAAGCACACGTGTAAGTGGACCTGTGCAATTCAAAGCCATGTTGTTCAAGGGTCAACTGTACTCAGAACTTTTTGGTTTGTCAGGTGGGGAACTTGTCAGAAAATAATATGAAATTCAAATGCAGAAGTAAAGAAGAGCCGGAAAAGCCCCCAAAAGAAAAGTAACACAATGGGGTTAGACCTATCAGATGATAAAACACATGAAATTATAATATGTAAAACAATTTGGTACTCGAAGATGAAAAAGATAACCCAGTGGACCAGACCAGAAAACCAGAAACAGATCCCAATACACATGAAAATTCAACTTTTGTTTAAGGTAACATTTAAATTAGAAGAAAAAGGTGATAAGAAAATTAACTAATTGTTTTGGGGGAAAAAATAAAGTGGGAACCCTGTTCCATTCCTTAAGTCAAAATAAATTTCAAACGAATAAAGGATTTACTTATTAAAAATAAGATCATAAAACTCTACATGAAAGAACAGGCAAATTTACTTATAATATTATGATAGGGGATGTAGCACACCAAATCCAGGATCCCTAAAGTAAATATTTCAGAAATTTAAAAAGTTTAAACTGCCGTATGGTAAAACATACCATAAAACGAAGTAAAAAGCAAACCATGAATAAGTGTGAAAAGCGTGACAGACAGAAGGGCCCATTTTCTTAATCCTTGAGGACCTAAGCATCCCGAAACAAAATAAGAATATAAACGTGCAATTTAAAAATACAAATGACTTATAAAAGTCTCAATTTCACTCACAATTAGAGAAATGCCAATTAAAACATTAATATATCGTCTTCGTTTATCCTATCAGACTAGCAGAGATCAGTAAGCCTGATAACATCCAGTGCCAGGGAGGATGTTGGGAAACAGGCATGATCAGGTTGAGAGTGAGATTGGTCCAACTTTCGGGAGGGTGATTTGGCAATATCTGTCAAAATCCTTTGACCCAGAATTCAATAGCTCAGATTTTTAATCCGCAGATCTACACTCAAAAGGCTTCCAGTTTAGATAAAGAAGAATGTTCAAGAAATGAGCTTGAAGATAGTCCCTTTTCCTCGGCTTTGCTCTCCAAGGCCTCAGTGCAGTAGGTCTCTGCACCAGAATCAATGGAGGCCTTGCAAGAACACAGGTTGCAGAGCTCTCCTCCCAGAGTTTCTGATTCAGTGGGTTTGGGGAGGACCCAAGAATCCAAATTTCTAACAAGTTCTCAGGTAATGCTGATGGCTGTTGGTCTGAGAGTCAGACCTTTAGGGACTAGGGAGAGAGGAGGGATGGGGGCCTGGAGAGGCAAGTTCCTTTTAGGGGAAGGTAGAAGAGGCAAGATGGAGAGGGACAGCACTCTTCCCCAGACTGGGGAGAAGAGGAGCTGGTAGAGTGGGGTTGTCCAGAGAGGGATGTTTGAACATCCTAAGGAGACCACCCTTAGTCCCTGTTCCCAGTGTCACTAAAGACTCCTCTTTCCTCCCCATAACCAAGAGTAGGGAAACAGCAGAGCCACCACCTAGGCTCAGTGAATCCACAGGCTTGGATAAGGAGCCCATTAGCCATGAGCAAACAACATGGACAGAAAAATCAGAGAGCCAGGCCATCCTGGACAATGAAAGCCATCTCCATCCCTCAGACAAGCCTTTGTGGGGCCGGGGTTTGGGCGGCACAAGGGAGAATGCCCCTGCTGATTGAGGTTGAAGTTCTCTTGGGGACTCAGTTGCTTTGATTTGATTTTGAAAAATAACATCTTTTTTTTTTTTTTTTCAACAAATGGCGTTGTAAAAACTGGATATTCACATGCAAAAGAATGAAGCTGGACTCTGACCTTACACCACATATGAAAATTAACTCTTAAATAAAGACCTAAGGTAAGAGCTAAAACTGTAAAACTCTTAGATGTAAAATAACACGAAGTTCCTCGCACCTGGGAGTCCTGGTGGAATAAAATTCTTACCCGTTGACACTAATTTAGATGGGGGAAAACCTAAAAGTCGAATCTGACCTGTGAGTCCCAGATGTCCCTCATTGGTTGGGAGGCAGACTTGCTGTTGGAAGGTATCTCTTTCTCAATTATAGCACTACAATTGTCATTCCTTCCCACCTTCCTCTTACCAAGGCAAAAATTTCAGAACAAATCTGGTGTAGAACTTGAATTTTTTATATATGTACATACTTGTGCAACCACTGTCCAGAACATCTCCAGTATCCCAGAAGGCTCTTCTGTGACTTTTTCTACTCAATACTTCCTATTTTAGTATATGGGCTGCCGAAGCAAGCACTAGTCAATACTTCCAAAGGTTATGTTATCTATCATGGTGCTTTAGTTCTGCCCATTTTCAAACTTTATATAGATAAATGGAATCATAGTTATTCCTCTTTTGTACTCAGGCTTCTTTTACTCAATTTAATGTTTTAAAGACTCATCTCTGTCTTTGTATGAGGCAGTCATTTGTCCTTTTTCAGTGCTGTGTAATATTCTATTGTGTGATACATCACAATTTGTTTCCACTCACCGAGTGAACATTAGGTTGTTTCTGGTTTTCGGCTATTACGAATAAAGCTGCTATAGCATTCTTGTGTCTTTTGGTAGACATAAGCACCTTGTTTCTCTTGGGTATATACTGAGGAATAGAATTACAAGATCATAAAGTTTACCTATGTTTGGCCTTAGTAGGTACTGCCAAATTATTATCCAAACTGATTGTATCAATTGCCTCTCCCACCAACAATGTATAATAAATTTGGTTAATTTTCAATGTTGCTACATTTGGTACTTTTTAAAAAATTTATTCTTTTCATTTTTGTCTTCTGATGGGACTGCATTGTTAAATTTTAAAAATATTTATTTGTAACTAGTAATAGTTGATTTACCTGAAACGTGTGGTCCACGGATGCTGAATATTTGAGAAACTTGTTGGACTCTCCTGAATATTCAGCCGTTCCCTGAGGATGTGTGGGTGTGTTTCTGCCTCTGTATGTGCCATAGTCACAGATGGATGCTGCTCCAGACCCCACCCTCCTCGCCCTGGAACAGACCCTTCATTTCCCCACCAACAGGAAGAGCTTACTTGGGATCCCAGAGGGAGATGTTTCCCATCACCAGCAACATCTGGGCAACATCTGGTGAGCCCATCCCAGGACAGGGAGTTGCATTTCTGGAGAAAACACATCACTTATTTGATTCCTTTTACTCTCCTATATTTTCCCTTATCCTCCTCCTCTTCTTAGCTCCAAATCCCAACGCCCATTGGGCTCCCTGCTCTAAGCCACCAATCCGGCCCTTGTTAACTCCCAGCCCTGGTCTCTAACTGGTCTGGTTTTCCCAGTACATGGCCCAGGAGAATGCAAACCTAGGCAGCCTACGAGACCCTTATTAACTCCAGGGCTGAACCTAGCCCAGTTCCCTGATCAGCAGGCAGCATCTTTCAAACTCAAGGAATGTTGAAGCTGGTGGGGTTCTCTGGTCCAGTGCCCTCCATTTCACAAGTTGGAAGATGGAAGAATGGAAAGAGAGGGAGGGAGAAAGGGAGAGGGGAAGAGAGAGAAACTGGAACACTGGCCGAGGTCACAGAGACTCCCTTCCTTCTGGGGACCTGGCCAGAGGATCAGAGCAGGAAGGACGCGGCAGTGGAAGAAACGATTCCTTGGGACGAGCAAGGTCTGCAACCAACAGCCACAGGGAGAGGGTGGCTGAGTATCTGATGGGGAGAGTGGTGGGCGTAATAGCCCAAAAGGCTGAGTCATCTCTAGCAACTGACACCCAGCTCTGGTAGCCTTTAAACTCCCTCCCGAGCTGTCTCAGCCACCAGCAGGCTTCAATGTATCAGCCCTGTGCTGGGGACCCTTGGATCTCCACTTCCAGCCCTGCCCTCCCCTCGAGCCCCGCCTCCTCCCCGTACACATTCACTAGGTACATTTACTTACAGACACAGCCCCAGCCCTCCCACTACGCAACAGACAACACACAAGAAAATGCATGGGTAAACCGCACAAGGAAGGGGGACCGATAGCCGGTGCGGGCTGGAGATCAGCATCTTTGGAAGTTTGAACCAGGATGAGAACACACCCCAAGAACATTATCAAGGGTGTGGGGTGGGAGTGTACAGATAAGGCTAGAAGAAAATGTCACACAGAACAGAATACCTCACGTGTCAATTAAAAATATGTGCAGCTGTGCCGACGTTGCAAGCACAATGTACAAGTAAAAAGAAATATACACAAATTAAAGACATTAAAATGGAGGAGCAGGGAAGGGAATGGAGGGCGGGAGTATGAAGAGAGGTGAGGCTGCAAAGGTGGCGAGACTCAGACCATTCCAGCTCTGTAGGCCCCAAGGAGTTGAGGCTTCATCCTGAGGGCACTGGGAAGTCACTGGAAGTTTGGCTCTAGCTGTCCAGACGCCTGGTGCCATAATCACAGCTGCACGCGCTCAAGGCATCCAGGAAGGTCAGGGGCTGTAGCTTCTTCCCCCAACCTGCTTTTCTCCTATCTTCCTTCCCTGGAAAGGTAAAGGGGCAGGCAGACCGCTCCTGGCCCGCTCTACTCCACACCAGTGGCTGAAGAGGGAGGGGCCTTCATCATCACACCCCAAAGCCGTCCAGGCAGCACAGGTCACCCCACCCCCCACCCGAGGGAAGGTAGAAAAGAATCCTGAGGGCTGGGCTAGTCAATGACGACTTCCATCTAGGACATTCGGAGAAGAACCCAGAATGCAGCGGGAGCAGGATTGAGAGGGGGAGGGTCAGGCTCCCAAGAAGACTCCCTGGAGGAGGCCGTGCTAGCTGAGACGAGAGAGGCTGCAGCAAAGGTGTGAGGGTGGAAACGCTCCAGGGGTGCGTGGAGGGTAAGGTCGCATCTGCGGGTGGGAAGAGAGGCCAGGACTCGCTGCCTGGGCGTGCACACACCTTCCCCTGGGCAGGAATACGGGGACAGTTGGCCCCTTAGTCAGAGAAGGCCTTGGCGAGAGCAGAGAAGGCAGTAGGCCATTTTAGGTGGCCGGGTCTAGCTGGGAAGAAACCTGTCCTTTTTTTTTTCTTTCTTTCTTTTTCTTTTCTTTTCTTTTCTTTTTTTTTTTAAGAAGGGTTGGGGTACGGATAGCTGGTTCCAGAAACCCCTAGCTCAGAGCTTCTGCAAGGTCTCCGGCCCGTGGTCAGAGGTGAAGGGCAGGCCCACGGATTACCCCTACCAGCCGCCCCAGGTTCATCTCCAGTTTACTTTTCAGGTGGATCTGGGGGTGAGTGGTAGGAAGGGAGCAGAGGTGGGAACGTTTGGGATGGATTTTAGGAATCTGCCTCGGGCAAGGTAGGGATGAGGGCGTGTAGGAGGCCTAGGCTCAGCCGACGTCCGGACCTGAAGTATGCTCCGCCCCGCTCCGGGCCTCAGTGTACCCATCTGTACACCGGGGCCGTGGGGTGAGGTCAGGATCTTCACAACCCTGCTGGCGACTTTCTGAAGCTGGGGAAGCGCAGCGGCGGGGCAGGGGCAGGGACAGGGGCCGGGGCGGAGAGCGGTGCTGGCCCCGTCGCGGGTCAGAGTCCGCAGCCAGGCCCGCGGCCGCTGCGCCGGGCTCGGGGCGGGGGAGGGGGCGGTGCCTCCGGGGCGGGGCGGCGGGCGGCCTGGCGGGCGGCCGGGCGTGCGTCAGCGCGGCCAGCCCCGGAGTTTTCCACTGACGACGAGGGCGGAGCGGCGGGCGGGGCCGCGCAGACAGTCTCCCGCCGCCGCCGCTGCCGGACGCGCAGAGCCGGGGACTGCTGGGCCGACGGCTGCCGGCCGAGCGAACGCCGGGTCGCGGTGCGGAGGGCGTCCCTGGCCGGGACGCGGGTCGCGCCGGTGTCCTTGGATAGTGCCTGACTCGCAGGTAACCGTTGAGGGGCTCCTGGCCGGGGTGGACGGGACTTTGGGGAGGGGGCGTCCCGCGCAGGTGACACTGCTCCTCTGGCCCCTGCCTTTTGCCCGCCGCCACCCCGAACGGGCTCTGGGGCAAGGACGGCCCGGCGGGGTTCCGGACTGCGCGCCATAGCGGGGTCCGGGGCTGGGAGGCGAGAGGCGCAGGTTTCCCGCTCCCCTCCCCCGCCCCGCCGCCGGCACCCCGAAAAGTCGCGGCTCCCCGAGCTCCGCGCGGGTGGCGGCGGAGCCGAGGCTGCCCGCTGGTGGCGGGGCGACGGTGTGCAAGCGTCCGCGGGTGAGTTTCTTTTTGACCCAGTTGCCTGAGAACTTTTCAGAAGTTCCTCGCGTGGCTGGAGCAGGTGACATTTGTCGCCTCCTTCCTCGCCCCCCCCCCTCACCCCGGGAGCCGGTGCCAGGGCTGCGGCGCGTGCCCGGCGCCCCTGGGAGGCGGGGATCTGGGAGGCAGCGGAGGGATGAGCGAGGAGTGAGGCTCCGTGAGTCACGGACCCTGGGAGGGAGGGAGGGGAGGAGGGAGGAGGGATTGTGTCGTACGCTCACCTGTTTGTCAGTCGCCGTCACACTCAGAGGCCACCGCTGTGAGTCACGGGCGCAGCTACACGGGTCACCCTCGGACTCACGTAGTCACTCTCCCACGCACCCCTCCCCTCCCCAGCACGTACTTCCTCCCGATACTCAGTTTACCCTCCCCGGGGGCCCTTCCACAGGCACGCACTGTCGAGATGCCCACTCCACGGCAACCGTCACACACTTAGTCACTCCTGCTCTGGCACGATCACACGCAGAGCCCACACTGCTGACACAGAGGGTCCCTCCCCGGCTCCACTGCCCACCCGCCACCTCCACTCAGATGTCTCCGTCCTCCCGAGCGGAACTCGCCACCTCACCCTCGCATCCTTGACATCACTGCCCTCTGCGGTCTCCTCGTCCCGAGGCCACCAGGTCCGTTCCCCTTTCTCCTGAACCCTTCTCCTGTCATCTCTCACCTAGCTCTGGCGGCAGGGTTTAACCGGTCACACCCCCCTTCGGTCTCGGTGCTGAGCCATCTTTTTAAAATGCAAATCTGGTATTGTCACTCCCTACTTAAACCCTGCGGTGGCTTCCTGTGCCCTCAGGCTAAAGCCTGCCGGTGGGCCCCGGCTGCTGAGCCCCTCCCTCGGGCCGCCCCTCCCCCACCCCCCTCTCTGACTCTCCCTCTCTCAAGTCGCGCACACTTGCTGTGCCCCTTTTTTGGAGCCCTTCCCACATCCTTTCTCGCAGAGACCTGTCTTCACCCCCAGGTGCACCCCTCCTGCCTACCCCCCGCCATCCTCATCGCAGGACACAATAGGGTTCGTACACTCTGGTCATACTCTTGCCTGCTAAACTTAAAGCAGCGCGAGTGTATGCCTTGCTGCCTGTGTGCTCAAGTGCCTGAACAGTGTTTGGCACGTCGTGGGAGCTCAATACATTTTTGTTGAATGAATGAATGAGAGTGCAGGAGGCCTGGCTTGGGCGGAGGAGGCAGTCGCTGTCAGGTGCAGTTTCCCCGCTGCAGCAGCAACTGCCTCATGGAGCCAGCAAACATTTGGCACCTACCCAGTGCCAGGCCCTGGAGGCCAGGGCTGAGGAACTGTCCCCCACCCCCCGTTCACTTTCAGAGGGCCGGGTGGGGGAGGGGCGTGCCAAGGCTTCCTGTCTGCCCTCTCCTGGCTCCCCAGGCCGGGAGCTGGTTTTTTTTCCAGCCAATCCCAGTGGGGGTCCTAGGTGCTCAGAGGTGCCCTCCCCTACTCCCAGGAAGCAGTTCTTTAGGGCCTGGGGTCATGTGACCTTAGGTACTAGGGGAAACTGACCTAGCTTGGCCAAGGCCTGGGGCTCTAAGGTTAAAGGACAAATTCTTCAGATTCTTCGGAGTTGGATGGAGGCCGCTGAGGATGCCCCCTCCCCAGTACTCACTCTGGCTGGGGGGGGGGGAGCATTGGGACAGCTGCCATGCACGGAGGAGTTGGTGTGACTTTTCAGAGGCCCTGCGATGTACCCCCTCCCCCAGTGGCCTTTGTTCGCTTGGTGCCCAGGGTGGGGTAGCCGTCCCTGGATTCACACACACAGTGTGGCCCGAGTGTGTAGAAAGTTGTGGCAAGTCGGGTAGGGAGGCGCGCCCCCCTCGTCCTGGGCTGTCAGCTCCTGTGTGTGGTGGCAGGAAGGCGGCCTGATTCTCAGGGCCCAGGCAGATCCCGGAAGAAGTCTGGTTCTCTTTGATTCAGGGCCTGTCTCTGGGGTTCCTGGGGGTGTGGTGTTTCTGTCTGAGCCAGCTCCTGGGAATTGCTTTTCCTTCCTCCAGGACCCTAGGAGGGGGCCGTGCTCACCCTGGGAACAGTGCCATAATCGGGATCTCGATTCCTGGGTAGCTGCTGCGGGCCCCTCCCCCACCCTCTGACTCACCGTCTGACACTTTTCTTGGACTCTTCCACTATCTATCTTTCATTCCTTTTTCTGACTTGGCCTCCCCTCGTCTCAGGCTGAGTCTTTTTTTCTCATCTCCTGCTTCTGCCTCTTTCAGCCTCTGGCTTCCAGGTGGGACGGTGGTTCATCCCCCTCCCCCCACCTCAAAGAATATTAGGGAGGGCATTTCTTTCCAGGTCTGCAGATGCTGCCGGAGTTCATCACACAGTCTGTGGCGTGCCCATAGTTTCCCCTGTCCTGTTTCCCTGTCTGCAGCCTTGGTGCTTCTAAGCCCTCACCTCAAGTTCCTATTCTGTAGATATCCCTGAGGCAGAACCAAGGTGTCTGGCTTGAACCTGCTTCCTTGACGTCTCTATTTGTTTACTCGTGGGGAACAGGGAGCCTCCCGAAATGCCTGTGTTGGCATCTGCCTGCAGCCCGAGCTTTCTTCTGCCCTCAGCCACCCTCTTATGAGTACACTCTGCTGCAGGCTGGGGGGTGGGCATGTGCCCGCCCCCCCCCCCACCCCCCCAACCCTCATTAAATTAACTGTGACAGGAGCAGGAGAGCACACTGACCAGTTGCCCCCCAGAGTCCTCATGTGCTTAAATCTTCTTTCTGTGTTCGTACCTGATAGGCAGTGCCCACCTGCTTATCTGTGATGATCCTTGGGTGCCTTCTCTTTGCCAGACTCTGTTCTAGGCATGGGCACAGTGACAGCCAGGCAGAGAGGCCCTCAGCCCCCCTGTGAGGGAGGTGAAGTGAGACCATTGCAGGGTGGGGAGGTGTAAGGGCTGTAATGGGGGGAAATCTCAGGGCCCATCGGGAGACCAGAGACATGTGTGGTGAGTGAGGAGGGGTGGGGGGGTTTCAGGGTGACCCTCTTGGAGAGGATTGCTAAAGGGGGTGGGCGTGAGGCTTGGTTCCGGCTTGTGCAAAGGCCAGGAGCAGGTCATGGCCATTAGGGGCACTGCAAGTTCAGCTGGACTATAAAGCAAAAGAGCAGGGTGGGGGAGAGTCTTGTGGGGGAGACTGGAGAAGCAGCAGCGTCGGGGCCTGCTTCCGTCTCATGGAAGGCGGGACTCGATCCTTGAGGGGGGCTCCGGAGTGATCCTTAGGCCAGGGGTAGCAGATAGCCGTGCGATTTAATGAGACCCCTCTGGCTGCAGGGTCAAGCATGGCTAGAGAGAGGACAGGACCAGAGGCAGGGGACATGAATAGCAGCAGAGGGGACAGAGACATAAGGGCAATAAACTTTTTAAATTATAGGTGAAAGACATGAAATGCACACAGTATACGAATCTTACATGTACACCTAGATTGGGTTTTTGTGGCTTTAGACACCCATGGACTGTATCACAACCCAGGTCAACAGAGACCATGTCCAGACCCCCCCAGAAGATTCCCTCATGGCCATCCCCTGTGTATTCCACCCACCCCCACCCCCCGCCCGCCCTCCCCAAACACTGTTCTGACTTGTATCATCCCCGATTGGGTCTGCCTTTTCTTGAACTTCATTCATATGTATTCTTGTGTCTGGCTTCTTTCACTCAACATGCTATCAGTGAGATTCATCTGTGTTGTGTGTATCCAGGAGCTCACTCTTTTTTTTTTTTTTTTTTCACAGTGTAGAATGACACATTCACTAAGCACTTATCACTGTTCTGAAAACTTGACATGTACTGATTCGTGTAAACCTCCCAACCCAGTGAAGTTTTAAGACCAAAGGATTGGAGCAGCACGGTTAAGGGACTTTCCCAGCTCACACAGCCAGTTAAGAGCTAAGCCAGGGTTCAAGTGAAGGCAGCCTGGCCCTGGAGTCACGACTCTCAACCCAGGGCCAGGTGTCCTCCACGCTGCCTGCCGAGTCTGTGCCTGGCTGTGTGTAGATTAAGTGAGCTAATGTGTCCTCCTAGGACTGGGTGACTAGTGTGGTTGGAGGGAGAGGAGGGGAAAGCGTTGGGGACGCCTGCAGGTTTCTGGCTTGAGTAACTGGGTGGGTGGCAGTGCTGTTACTAAGATAGGGAACACAGGAAGGGGAACAGATGGCACTGGGGGGGGGCGGGGAAGAGAGACAAGGGGTTCGATTTGGGGCCTGCAGAATTTTATGTTTCTAAGGCACAGCCAGGCAGAAATACCAAGTGGGCATTTGATTGGGGGCGGGGGTAGGAGGGGGTGTCTCAGGCTTGGGGGCGTGAAATGGGAAGCATTCAGTACCCCGTAGACAGCATCTGGAGCTTGGGAAAGGATGGGTTCGCCTAGGGGGACTGTAGTGGGGACATGTCTGCGTGTGGGGTGTGTGTGTGTGTGTGTGTCGAGTGTCTCTGGTCTGCATGTGTGTATAAGTTGTGTATGCCTGGCTCTCGGTCATGAGTTCCCGTCTCCTGGGAGAGCCTGCAGGTCAGCTGGGAGCCGGGTTGTTTTTGTTTGTGGTTTGACCCTGGGACAGGGGGGTGCTGCGCCTGAGAACCTACCCGCCAGAAGCCCCCGGAAACACCTGTGTGTGTCCTCTTCCCCCGGGCCCAGTGTGGAGAGTTTGCAAGGAGCGGAGCTTCTCTTGCTTTTCTTGTGCATGCTGGGAGAGGCTGTCCCTGGAACTAATTTTACCCAGTAAACTCCATCCTGTAAGTCAGTTGACAGCGCGCTCTCTAGGTCTAGGATACAGGGACTTCGTGGGAGGCTTGGCAGAGGGAGAAAGGGTTGTTTCGAAAGGACACCTGAGGAGGGGAGATCGCCAGCCTTATGGTTGGTTTTTCCTGTTCTCTCTCATTTCCTGTGATGGCAGTGGGGGAGGGGCTCCCCAGCACTGGGGCCTCTTCATCGTTTCCCCTTCCTCCTGGTGACCTCCTGGGGGCCTAGCCCTGAATGCTACCGGCTGGGCTGTGCAGGGCAGACAAGGTAGCCATGCTCAGCCCGCAGGCCTGAGTTCCTTGGGGATTCCCAAGCTGGGAAGGGACTGTTACTTGCTGTGGTATTTAGGGGAGGGAACCTCACGTCCTCGCCACTGCACTTGGCTGGGGCCAGCCAGACTGTGGGAGTCTGGTTGCAACCCTCCGCAGAGGACTGAGACCCTCAAAGGACAGGAACGAGTGGTGTGTCCTGGGGTGCTCCAGGTCACCAAGCTACAGACTGGAGAGAGTGGGTCATTGTCTTGGCAGGTCAGTTTCACTGGAAGAGTTTTTTAAAGGGAAAAAATAATAATTTCCATAGGAAATTAATTCAAACAAACAGGGCTAGATATTGGAGTGGAAGAGAAAATGGAGGTAAATTTTTTAAATCACACAGGAGATAAGAGACGCGGAGCCAGCTCCAGGTCCCACAGTCAGGCCTGGAGGCAGGGGACTTCTCCTGCGGGTGGGAGTTTCTGAGGGAAAGTCTGGGCAGCTCTTGCACAGGAGAGGAGGGGTTCAGGAAAGTCCTGGGGCTGGGAATCAGGGCCAGCGTCAAAGCCAGCCTGTTTCCTGGCGTGTCCTGGTTAGCCTGGCCCTGGAGCGAGGGCCTGCAGCTGGTGTGTGTGCGCGGGGCGGTGTGCCTGTGGGTGTGCTTGGAGGGGAGGGAGAGGAAGCAAAGCCACTGTGCAAGGGCTGTGCTGTGCAGGCTGCCGAGCAGACGGCCTCACACACACACACACACACACAAAGGCACACAGATGCGAGCCATGTGAATCACCCAACCAGTGAGTCAGCCCCCAGGATTCCTGTTGGGGAATGAGCGAGGCCAGGCTGAGGTCTGTCGGTCCATCTGTCGGTCTGGTGTATGCGTATGTGTGTAGGTGGGTTGTAGGAGGTAGTGGGGAAGGTGCCTGGCGGTGTCCTGGGAAGGCTTTTTTTGGGGGGGCAGAAGTGGTGGGAGTCTGCAGGGGCCTCCTGGAGGTGTGCCCCTTGTACACAGAGCTCCCCGGGCCGGCCGGGGCAGGAGGGGCCTGGGGCGGCTTGGCGTATAGGTGGCAGGGATGATGATCACGGCCTGTCACTGAGAGCGTCCTCCTTCCTGTTCCAGGCGATCTGTGCCCAGACGCCGGAGCACTCCTGCACCACCATGACTGGGCTGCTGAAGAGGAAGTTTGACCAGCTGGATGAGGACGACTCCTCGCTCTGCTCGTCCTCCTCTTTGTCCTCCTCGGGCCGCCACTCTCTCTCCTGCTCCCCAAGCTCTTCAGTCTCCCCAGCCTGGGACTCAGAAGAGGAGGGCCCCTGGCATCAGATGCCCCTGCCTGACCGTGACTTCTGCGGCTCTCGAAGTTTCACCCGTGAGTCCCCACTCCCCCCTGGGAACCCCACCACACCCCTTCTTCCTTCCTGAAGATGAAATTGGGAGGCCTGCGAGAAAGCCATTCTGGTCTCTGGAGGTCATGTCCCTGTGGCTTTAGCGGCCCTCCTCGGCTCCCTTCAAGGTCCACTTTCCAGAATACAGTGGTTGCTCAGGAATGCCCACTGTCCAGAGGTACTTGGGCCCGGCTAGATTCACCTTTGACCTCGGGACTCCCCTGCTTTGAAATCTGGACGTTTCAGGATGGAGCTCTTCAGAGTGGCCCTCGGCCTCGCCCCCCTGGCTCCTCCCTCCTGTTCCAGTTTCGTTTCTCCAGCTCTCGCCTGGTCCGCCTTCCCGCTGTACCACTGCAGCTCCACACCCCACACTGCTCCGCTGAGAGGCCTGTCAGGCCGGTCCCTCTCCTGTCAAAACGCTGTTTGGCTTCGCCCGAATGCAGTGCAAGTTTCCTGCCCAGTTATTTTTCAGGCCGGTGTGACTCTGATTCTAAACTGACAAAAGGTGGCCCTGGAGCAGTGTTTCTTAGCCTTACTTTTTATTATCACTCCCCCTAACCCCAAGGAGTCATTTTAGACATTTTTTTTTTTTTCTTGATCACCCCCATGCGATATTTTAGTACCACAGATATGATATCTGTTTATGTACTATATGTATATCTGTGCATTATACATTAAAAAGTATGATTTTTAGCACACAGAATCTAACAGTACATTAACCGACTGAACTACTATGGGTTTACCCTGGAAATACAAGGCCGGTTTAATACTATAAAATCAAATCTTACAGTTTCCCAAATGATTATGTCAGAGGAGGAAAGCCGTAAGAGCTATTGTAGATGCTGAAAGAATATTCAATAAAATGTAATGTTCCTTCTAGATAAAACTCTTGGTAAGATCAGAATAAGTAAATTCTGTTTAAATGATAGAAAACACGTTTCACCCTAAAAGCTGATTCCAGTTAATGAAGAAATACTGGAAGCAGTCCTGAGTCAGGAACAAGATGAGGACGCTGTCTGTCACCATTGTTGGTTAACGTCATTGAGGGAGTGCTAGCCAACTCAGTTCCCGAGGAGAATAAGAATTCTATGTATTGCATTGGGACAGGCAAAATTGCCATTATTTGCGTACAGATGGTTGGCTACCTGGTGAATTCAAGAATATAAATGGGAAACCTTTTAGAAGGGAATTCCCTCAGATATATTGAGATATATGGAATTGCCAATCTTCAGCTATTTTATAGTAATTTTTATGGTTCAGCCTAGTAAAAAGCAATAATATACCAATATATGTATGAATATCTATCTAATCAATAACTTATAAAAGGAAGGCCTTTGTAAGCCTGTTGCAAAAACACAGAAGCTATAAAGGAAAAGATCAATATATTTTTGATTGCATAAACCTTAGAAATTATTTTGTAAAATGCCATGAACAAAACGACTTAAAAATAGTTGCACAGATAGGCTAGACAAGTGATTAATGTCTCTACTATAAAGAGCCCCTACAAATCAATTTTAAAAATTACAGAAAACTGTACAAGGGACCTCTAAATGGCTAACAAAGATGGTAAAGAGGTTTACTCTCCGGAGGACTCATGCCTGCCCCCTCCCTCCCCCGCTGCCTTCCAGCCCTGTCTATCCTGAAGCGGGCTCCCCGGAAGCGCCCAGACCGCGTCGCCTTCGATGGCGTCACCGTCTTCTACTTCCCTCGGTGCCAGGGCTTCACCAGCGTGCCCAGCCGTGGTGGCTGCACCCTGGGGATGGCCCCTCGACACAGCGCCTGCCGCCGCTTCTCCTTGGCCGAGTTTACACAGGAGCGAGCCCGGGCACGGCGCGAGAAGCTCCGCCTGCGCCTGAAGGAGGAGAAGCTGGAGGTGCTGCGGTGGAAGGTAGGAAGGTAGGGAGAGGAGACCCCTCTCCGAGGCCCGCACCTGGGGGGGTGGGGCGGCGCCTGCAGGCCTAGCCCTGAGGGGGCGGGGCATCAGGGGTGGGTGCCCGTTTGCGCCGTGGGGCCAGTAAGTGCTTGGTCAAGATCTGCTGCCTGCGTATCTGCAGACAGAGTGGGGTGCAGAAGGGCTCAGGTTTGCTGCAGGGGCTGGGGGCATGGTGCCTGAATCTGTCCGACCTCCCTGGGGAGGAGGGGGATGTGGAATCGATGGACATTGGCGGTTGGTGTATCTGTCCGGCTTGGGGAGGCATTTGTCTGTGAACAGGGGTGTGATGTGAGCAGGAAGTCTCTGTAGATGCCTTGAGGGCAGAGTTCTTTGCTGTCTCAGTCACTATAGTATCCACAGTGCTCGGCCCAGAGTAAGCACGTGGGAAGCATTTGTCCAGTGACCTGTGGCCAGGGGGACTAAGACCACATGTCCGTGCTGCTCACCTCCCACCTCTCTCCTGTCGATGCAGCTCGCAGAGTCTGGGGCACCTGAAACGGAGGCTAGCCTGCCACTGACAGTAGACGCCATCGATGACGCCTCTGTGGAAGAGGAGCTGGCAGTGGCCGTGGAAGCTGGCCGGCTGGAGGAAATGACTTTCCTACAGCCCTACCCAGCCCGGAAGCGGCGGGCCCTGCTGCGGGCTGCCGGTGTACGGAGGATCGATCGAGACGAGAAGCGGGAGCTGCAGGCTCTGCGCCAGTCCCGGGAGGATTGTGGCTGTCGCTGTGATAGGGTCTGTGACCCCGAGACCTGCAGCTGCAGCCTGGCGGGCATCAAGTGCCAGGTACGGTGGCCGGAATGGGCTGTGACGGGGAGCCTGGGCTTGGGAGCGTCCCCGGGCGCCACGGGATCCTCACAGGTGCCTCTCCTTTCTCTGCAGATGGACCACACCGCGTTCCCCTGTGGCTGCTGCAAGGAGGGCTGTGAGAACCCCAAGGGCCGTGTGGAGTTTAATCAGGCGCGGGTTCAGACCCATTTCATCCACACGCTCACCCGCCTGCAGCTGGAGCAGGGAGCCGAGAGCCTTGGGGAGCTGGAGACCACTACCCAGGGCGGCCCACCCAGCCCTGGTGAGCAGGCCCTGGCCCCCGCTTTCCCGCTGGCCAGCCCCGCGGTGAGCAGCGAGCTGGGAGACCACAGCTGCAGCAGCGACATGACCGATTCCTCCACAGCGTCGGGCACCAGCGAGGCCCCCGACAGCCCTGCCCACCCGGCGCTGCCTGGCCCTGGCTTCCAGCCTGGTGTGGATGACGACAGCTTGGAGTGGATCCTGAGTTTCAGTGACTCTGACCTGGGCGGAGAGGAGGAGGAGGAGGAGGAAGCAGGGGTGGGGAGCCTCGACAACCTCAGCAGCTTCCACCTAGCAGATATCTTCAGTACTGGTGACCCCGGTGGCCTGGCCAGCTGGACCCACAACTATTCTAGCTCTAGCCTCACGTCAGGCATCCTGGACGAAAACGCCAACCTGGATGCCAGCTGCTTCCTAAATGGTGGCCTCGAAGGGCTGGGAGAAGGCAGCCTCCCTGGCACCTCGGTGCTGCCCAGCATGGACGCCGGCCAGAGCAGCTCAGTGGACCTCAGCTTGTCTTCCTGCGACTCCTTTGAGCTGCTCCAGGCCCTGCCAGACTACAGTCTGGGGCCTCACTACACCTCTCGGAAGGTGTCTGACAGCCTGGACAACCTTGAAGCACCCCACTTTCCCTTCCCTGCCCTTTCCCCGTCTGGGGACACCAGCGTCTGCTTCCTGGAGTCCATCATGGGCTTGTCCGAGCCGGCCGCTGAGGGCCTGGCTCCCTTCATGGACAGCCAGCTGTTCGAGGACACTGCCCCAGCATCTCTGGTGGAGCCTGTGCCTGTGTGAGGACGAGGGTGCCTTTTCCCGGCCCCAAGAGCCCTGTTGCTGCTGTGTTGTAATTTGGGGGCTCCCAGGGTCTATATGTAACAGTCTCCCATTGGCAGACTCACCCACGCGGGCACTCCTAATTTTCATGCAACACTCTGGATTTATTTATTTTTGTAACTTACTGTGCTGAAGAGGATGGGAGGGGGCTTCCCCCTTCTGTGTCCCCCCCACCGCCCACACACACACACACACACACAGTCTCTTCCACTTCCATGGCACATGCCAAGAAGAGGGAGGACATGTGTCTTCCCTGGAGCTTTGCAGACCCCTCTTCAGTTTTGTATGATGTTTCGTAGCCCAAAGACTGAGATGGGCTGGAATCAGCCACTTCTGCTGGCTTCTGCCACTCTGAGCCCTCGTTCCCTGGGTGGCTGAATCCTCTGGACTGTGAAGACTAATTTATTCCCATAATTTATTTGGAGACTACGTGGCTTAGGCTTCTCCTTCCTGGCGGGTTGGCAATGCTGGGCTTGGTGGGGCACAGACCCCAGGGGTCCCTTTTGCCTTGTAGTCCTGCAGCCCTGCCCTGCCTGGTCTTAGGTGCAGACCAGGTGTGGATTTGAGCCCTATGTCTACTGTGGCAGCTGCCTGGCTCCAGATGGCTAAGCAGGCAGGGGCTGGCCCAGGACAGTGTCTGGACAGGGGAAGGGCTGAGCTGGGCTGACCAACCGTGACCAAAACCTTCTGCCCCACTCAGCCCCCTCTGCTTCCTGTCCTCTGCCCCATATCTCCCTTCCCCCGAAGGCCACAGCCTTTATTCCCTGCCCCTCAATGTAGGAGGGGGAAGCAGGAGGCCCAGAGGGGGCAAGGGGCTTGCCTCAGGGCCTACGGCATGCCCGTGCTTGCTCTTGGGGCTTTTTCTGGGCACTGTACTCCAGCCTGGCCCACTTGCCCATGCCATCCCTAAGGCCAGCTGGCCAGGGCAAAGGGGTAGCTCCCTATGGCTTTTATGTCCATTGTTTGCTGATGTTGAATTTTGCATCATAATTTCTATATTGTCCCTGAGTATTAGAACTATAATTTATTCATTTTACTCTGTGTCTGTGCCAAGAAGCCCAGGCTCTGGGCCTGCCCTCTTGCCCAGGAGGCTCTGCCAACCTGTGTGCTTGTGGGAAAACCTTGTACCTGAACTTACAGGTGCCAATAAAGAGGCTCTATTTTTAACTGTGGTCTGTGTTTGTGGGACAACTGGGAGCATGGGTACACCCTCAGGGAGGCAGTGGCGAGAGGGAGGGGGAGTGCCCTGTAGGGCAGTGTGGACAGAGGCTGTGTTGGGGGTAGGAGTGGGGGACGCAATACACTGGGCCTCTGTCCATGCAGGCCAGTTAACCTGGAGACAGGAAGGCCGCTGAGAGGCTGGCTGCGCACATGGAGCAGTTTTCCCTTGGGATGAGGCCATCTCTCCAGTGGGCTCCTGGGGTGGGGATAGCAGCAGGGCAGGCTTCTTGAGACAGGCTATCTGCTGGGGTGTGGCCTGAGTGTGAAGTGGAGGCTGGCAGTGGGCTGGGCTGGGTGGAGGCCTTGTGTGGGGCTGAGCTGCTGAGGTCCCTGGGGGCTTGGACACCAACGGAAGCTGTAGAACTTCATCCACCTGCACCAGCCAGACCTGTCTGACCTGTCCCCGGCAGCCTCAGCTGCAGTCCAGAGGAGCAGGCAGCACTCTGCCCTGGTAAGCCTCAGTCGAGAGGCTTGAGGAGCAAGGTCAGCCTCCCCTTTAGGAATGATGATTTGTACAAGTGCTGACAGGGCAATCAAAAAAGACCTGACTCGAGTCTCCTTTTCTTGTTCTAATTCTCTCTCTTGGTCTGTGTTGGGCTCCTTTATTTCATGTCCTCGGTTTACTGATTAAGAATGCCAGGTTTGAATTCCAGCTCTCACTGGAAGGTGATTTACACAAATTTCTTCCCCTCTCTGTGCCTGGGTGTCCTCAATACTGTGCAAATGACACTGCTCACCTCCTAAGTTCCTTCAGTGCATAAACACACAGCACTTAGAAGAGTACCTGGAACATGCAAGCCTCCTATGCATGTTTGGGACTGTGTTCATGTTTCGGCTTCTTTTTATGTCTTAGCCTCTCCCTCTCTCCCTCCTCCTCCTCCCCCTCCTTCTCCCTCCTTTTGCCAGTTCTGTCACCTTTTAGATACTCTGTCTTACCTCCAGACATGCATGGGCATGGCCACATGGCCATATCATCAGTGGCTTCTAGAGGATTCATGGCGTGGAGTCTGGCCTATGGTGGGGCAGCCCGTCTCTATAACCAGCTTAGGCAGGACAGCCAGGTCTTAGGCTTCTCAGAGTGGACTGCCCTGGTACAGTTGGTTGTCCTGTCTCCCTTCTCACTGGTCCCTAGTAATCCTGTACAGATTGCTTCAGCATGCACGATCTCTCCGAGGGCCGTGAGGCTCTGCTCTGACTAATCTAGGGTCTGGGTGGCAGCCCCCAGCAGCTCCAGTACCCCAGCGGGAAGCACCTAGAGGCTCCTACCCCATGGACACAGCCCATGGCGAGACTGAGCCTCAGGGCCACTTCATGGCCTTTTTTTTTTTTTTTTTTTTTTTTAAGATAAATGAACACAATTTAGGTTTTACAACAATAAAAATGTGATTAATGCACAATCCTTTTACAGCATCATTCTCCATGTAGACAGACCTGTCTCTTAACACAACCCGCCCCAAGAAACTCAGTTGTAAAGCACATGATGATAAAGGGGACTGGTTTCCTATAAGATGATGGTAGTACCTGAGGAAAGCATTCCAGATCATTGACTCGTATCAAAAAGCCATGCACGTGACCACAGCAAGTTATAAGAACAAGGCTCGGCAGCCTCCAAGGACAACTCGGGCTCTTCTAAAAGGGCCCCTTACCTGTCCACTGTTCCCAAACCTTAGTCACCAGACAACTTCTCTTGAAAACTTTGCCATATCTGCATTCTACTCATACTAAGTATTTTACTTTATATCAATGATATCGATATGCTTAAAATTTAGAACCAATCTATGTAGCAACGCCCACGGATTCATGAGTTTGTTGTGCTATTTTCCTCCATTATATAAAAATATTTAAACACGCAGTTATTAAACTTTGAAACGTTTGCTGAATATCATTGGCAGAGATTCGTACCATGATCGGGGAACACGCGGATCTAGTCTAATTTCCTGCCACAAATGGGGACAGCGAGACCTAGAGAGGGGAAGGAAGGGTCTTGGGAAGGTCACGCAGGGAGACTCTAGACCTCCTGACTCCCAGTTCAGAGTTCCTTCCCTGAGGTTGGCCTGGCCCCTTACTGCCATCCTGGAAAACAGGAAGAGAGGCATTGGGAGCACAGCAAAGGTAACCTCTATCACCCTCTTGCCAGGTACAATTGACATCATTCATCTAAGTAAGGACCACTGCTTTTGTCCCCTTAGGTGTTAAAAGGGCTTGTGGAGGATGAATCAGTCAGTGTCTTTTACAAAAGCTGGAGTGAGAACTAATTTTTCTTGAGATGTATTTCTCTGCCCCGGGAAAGGGCAATGTGGTTTCTCCCAAATCAGTGAGGACCAGCAGAGGCCAGCGAAGACCTGGGGAGGAAAAGACAGAATGTATGGGATAGAGTGGGCCGATGACCCTTGCAGCCTGCAGGATGATGGTCTCTCTCACCCAGGGCCTCGGCTGTGAGGACCTTGTGCAGCTGGTCCTCCTGTCCGGGCCCAGTGCCAGGGAGGATGCAGTGAACAGCGTGTCAGGGAGAAGCGTTGCTTCTTTAGCTGCAGGATTCAGGGGGGCCAAACAGGAGAGGGGAGGCAGTTATGGGATGACGTAACTATTAAAATAGCTGTAGGGCATTTTTTAAAACCACCTCTTTGTTCCCCTCTTCCCCCTCAGAGAGTCTGGGGGAAAAGTGGGGCCCATTAGAAGGTAGCCAGGGAGCCCCAGCAGAAGCTAAGCTGGTTGATGCCTTTGTCCCCAGAGCAAAATTGCTTCTCGTGCCTTAAAAACATAAAGTTTTGAGATGCCCCTTAGACCAGATGAGGCATGATTCGGATAAATCACACAATCTAGAAATGGGGGAGAATAAATACGTCATTGTCCGAATCTCCACTGACCTGCAACCCATCCCCTCCATGAAATGTCCATAGGCTTCCACCCACCCTGGCTCTCACTGACCATAGCTAGGGCCGCAGAGACCCTCGGGCCTTCTCCAAAATTTCTTCTCTGATTTTGGGGTAGTTGGGGTGCTCTCCTAGGACCTGGGTCAGGGAGAGAAAGGGTGTGAAACCTCAGGCGAGGCCCCCTGCCACCATCCCAGGCTACGACACCAAGCTCTCCCCGACGATGTTGGTGCCTTACGTTGTGGCAGACTTCAATGGCTTCCACGAATCTCTTGTCCTTTAAGTAGTTGAAAGCTAGTTTGAAGCCTGTCCAGGAGGCAGGGAGAATATAGAGGGTGGGTGGCGCTCTGACGACCTGAGAACCCCTCTGGGTCCCACAACAGGGGTCAGGGTGGTGGTTCTTCTGCCCAGCTCCCTCCCGCACCCACATGCGCTGGGGCTGGCTGCCTTACCGATGGCAGGGTCGGCATGATGGCCGTACTTCCAGGCCAGCTCGTAGTTGGTGGCTGCATCCTTGTAGGATTGCTCCTTCTCCATGATGAAGCCCATGTACTCGTAGGCCTTGCAGCAGGACTGCAGAGACAGTGGGTCAGAGCTTCTAGGAGGGGAAGCCGCAACCGTTCCAGCACCTGGGCACCCTCAGCCCTCCTAGCCCAGTCCCCCTCCCGGCCCCACAGACCCCTGCATGCCCTAGACCCATGAACCCTTCCCTATTCCCTCCCCATTCCCTGTTCTCCCCCGGCTGCTCGACCCTCTGGGCCTCCGCTCGCCTTGCCCTGCGCTCCCAGTTTCCATCCTGCTCTTCCCGGCCTCTTCTCACTCCGTTCCCCGGCATCCCGCACCCCTCGCAGCCAGGCGTCCCCCGCCCCCGCAGCCCTGACTGCAGCGCGCCCCTCGCCTTGTTGTACTGCACGCAGCGCCGCAGCAGATCCGAGGCGAGGTCGAACTTGCCACCCTGGCAGTAGATGTCGGCCAGCAGGAGCCAGCTCTTTTCCAGGTCCTCGGCCTCAGCCATCGCCCATGGGGCCTTGGCCAGGCGCTTCAGCTGCGTGCGCGCCTTGGGGACCTGCTTCAGCAGCATGTAGGCCTGCGCCACGGCCAGCAGCGCGGGCACGCTGTCCTTCTGCGCGGGGTGGGTGGGGAGCAGGCGGCGCTGGCATCCTCGGCCTCACCCCCCAGCCCCGCCCGCCTGCCCACCCCCACCGCCGCGCCGGCCAGCGCACCTCGGCCTGAGCCATCTCGATGAAGGCGCCCAGCGCGGCCTCCACGTTCGCCTTCTCCCTGGTGGCCAGCAGGCAGAGCCCCTGCAGCAGCCGCAGCTGGGTCTGGCCCCGGGCCGTGTGCGGGTAGAACTCACGCAGCAGCTTCTCGGCGGTGCGCACTCCGTGCTGCTCCGACTCCTTCCTGCCGGGAGAGCTTCGGGTGTGGGGCGAGCTGGAGGCCCCCAGCCTGCCCGCGTGGCCCTCACTTGGCCAGGACCCAGAGGCCACAGGTTCTCCCCGCCTTCCCCAGGGTCCCGCCCCTGCCCTCGGGGAGCCAGTCGGGCCCTTACTTGCTCTCAGCCACCAGGTTCTCTAATGCCTCCCCGCCCACGATTTCGTTGTCTGGGTTCAGACAGATCTGCACCATGTAGTAGGTGGCACTCTGGCCCCAAGTGCTGTCCTTGCGGGCTTTGTTCAGGAACTTCAGGGCTTCGTTGGGCTGCCCTATATGCCTAGAGTGGAGGAGAGAAACCAGAAACCAGGTGGGGAAACTGAGGCTCAGAGGCCACTCCGTGGGTCTGCACGGAGCAGAGGCTGGATCAGTGGTCTCCCTGCTCCTCCGTCTGGAAGCTTAATTTCCGCTTCCCTGGTGCTGAGCAAAGGCCCAGCAAGCCTGTCAGGGAGAGAGGCTCCGCACCCCACTGCCCGTCACATGCACCCCCACTCACCAGCGGTAGATGCCTGTGCAGTAGTTGAACCCTGGCTCCAGAGGCACTCGGCTGGACATCTTCTTGGCTAATTCAAAGAAGGCAGGGGCGTCTTCAAGTTTGCCGCTTCTTCGTAGCAGATCGATTAGTTTACTCAGTACAGGAAAATTGTCTAAAATAAGAGCAGAGGTCTCCAGGCTGGGAGAAGCTGGGGAGGACCAGGAAGCACTGGCCATCTGGGCTGCGCGGGGACATTCCAGCCCACTGGTCTCCAGTGTCGAGAGAACAAAAACAACGGTGCTTAAAAGCGGTCATCACGGCTAACACGCTACACCTGGCATTAAGGATGTCACCTTATGTTAACCACATGATGAAGTAAGTTACTCTTATTGTTCCCATTTTACAGATGAGGAAGTGAGACAGAGAGAAATTAAGTAGTCTGCCAAAGGTTACAGAGCTGATTTGTGGAATACCAGTATTCAGACCTAGGCGGTCTGGCTCCGGGACCCACGGTCCTAGCAGCCGTGGGCTGCCGGGCCTCTGGGCAGATGCCGCTGTGGGCCTGCCGGCTCTGGTGCCTTCCCCAGCCAGAAGGTGTGGTTTTGTGCTGTAATGAGAGGCAATGGAGCTACATATCAAGGGAGAATTTCTAGCCACTTCCAAGTAGCTGTGACCTCAGAAGGGAACTTCTGTCAATCCCCAGTGTTTGTGATTTGGGGACAGACAGGCTGTCCTGGGTCCAGTGCCAAGCACAGCCCTGCCTGAGACCAGGAACTGGCCCCTTGGACTCGGGAAGGACCAGCACGTTCCACTGGGCCTTTATCAGTTTCCTGCCTCTCTGGGAACAATCAGAGAGGAAGGGGCTTCCTCTGCCCAGCCAGGAAGGAGGGGAGACCCACCCTTCTCCCACCCTTCTCCCACCCTGGAGAGAGCAGCCCTTGCCCTTAGGGAACTGACCCGCGCAGTCTCAGTCGGCAGGCTCCGTGCAGGTAGCTTACCTGGCATTTTCTCCAGGACTTGGTGGTAGAGATTGATGGCAGCTTCGTAATCCTGTTTTCTAAACATCAGGTCAGCCATTATCTATCAGAAAACACATAATACTCTAGAATTCCTGACCGCAGCTTGCATGAGTGTAGAGGGAAACTGAGGGGGGAGGGGGCAGGGAGGAAGCGTGAGAGAGGCTTCCCAGGCTTCCCAGGTAGCCTCGCTGGGTGCTGGGAGAAGCTGCCACAGGAGGAGCCAGAGATTGGGGCCTGCCCGGAGGAAGAGGAGGGAGCTCTCGGATGAGGATGGAAGTGGGTCGGTAAGGCCAGGGCTAGACACGAGGAGGACATTTTGACACTAGCAGAGCCAGCCCCTTCACCCACGTCTGAGGACTGCCTGCTCCAGGCAGTAGAAGTAGAATGAGGGCTCCCTTCCTCTGCCGGGGTGGCCTTAGAGGTGGTCTGGTGATAGGGAGAAGTAGGACTGGGTGGGGGGCTTTTCCCACACACTTCCCCAAGCCCCAGGAACCCATCCCACCCTTGCCTTCACCGGACAGTGGGTGTGGTTTCCCCTGGAGTGAATCAACTTCATCTGCCTCCCGAGACTGGCCCAGGAGGTGGATGCTGCCCTCTGCTGCCAGCCCCCTCCTTTCTGAAGGCTGGCGGGTCCCCCCTGGGTCTCCTCTGCCCGGAGAGCTCCTCCGGCCTGGGGCAGCCAGGCATCTGAGGTTACGGGGTTAGGAAGCAGCCTGCATGTGGTCACAGGGACCTGGGGAGGGCAGAGAAGAGGTCCAGGGTGCGGATGGCGGGGCTCTTACCACGGAAGCGGTCTCATGGTTCTTCTCTGTCTGTAGCAGGATGGCACAGTGCTGCTCACACAAGTCCAGGTGCCCCTGGAGCAAGTAGAGCTGTGCCAGTTCCAGCACCACCTGGAACAAGACCAGATATAATAAACCAACCGATGAACGTCATGAGGAAACTCAGGGACCGATGCCTTGTTCTTTCATACCCCATTTCCATTAGCCCTGCAAAACATGTCTCGGATCCCCTGGAATAACAGCCCTCCCCGTCTCCCACCCAATACTCCGGTCACACCGTGAGTTTTACTGACTACCCTCTGAAAGCGGGGGGCTGGTTAACTCATACCCACGCTTCAGTTTTGGCTCTAACCTCACCTCCTCTGGGAAGCCCTCTGTGCCCCAGACTCTGGGACGGGAACGCTCCTTCTGAGTTCCCATAATGCCCTGAGCCAAAGCAGGCATGGATCGCAGGGTATTAGAGCTGCACGTGTACTTGTCTATACCACTTGCCAAGGGCGGTCTAGGGGCAGCGCCACGCCTTGCCCCACTGTGTCTGCGGGGCCCAGCATAGCACCTGGCACCTACTGGAAATCTGTTAAGTGAGTGCACGGTGAATGAATGAATGGGTCTGTCATTAAGCCCTTCATCTGCGACCTTAGCTGGAGCTCCAGCCACCACTGGCTGTCTGAAGCCGTACCTCCTTCCCAGCTCTAACTGTCCCGGAAGCTGTGCCCGGGCTTCGTGCCCAAAGAGCCCATGGCAGCCACACTCTCATTGTCTCCCCACCCCCAAGGGGACCCGAAGACACCAGGCTAACACGACTTTCAGTTACGTCCTCCCCACTCTACCCTCCACGAATGGCTGTCCAGAGTGGGGGTTTTCAGTTTTGCTCCAAGGGGAAAGGAGGCCCTTGGGATCACTCGTCCTGGAATCAGCCCCCCACACCAGGCACTCCATGCCCCTTACACCTGAGCTCCTCAGGGAGGCACAGAGAAGGAACTGGCCTCTACCCTGCAGGGCATCGTGCCCCAAGAGAAGGAGCAGGCTCTGGCTTTGAGGATCCCACCTTATTGTCAGTGGGTGAGTAGGAGAGAGCATCCTTGTAAGACCGCACCGCCTTGGCATAATCTTTCTCTGCCAGGTAGTGCTCCCCAAACCGGACGCAGATGGAGGCTGCCATGTCCTTCTGGGAGGGGATCATTTCTGGTTGCTCCAGTGGAACGCGCTTCAGTATCCGAGACTGGAGGTCCATGGCCTTGGGAAACCGGGAAACTCAGGGTCAGAAACCCAGAGCCTGATGTGCCAGACCTCAGGCCAATTCAAAGACAGTCCCTTCTCTCGTTTCAGAGCCTGCAGTGTTAGAAAGGGCGTTTCAAGTACCCTTGAGCACATCTGGGTCACTCTGGACAGGCAAGGCCACTGGCTGAGTCCTCAGGAGGAAAGTTGGCACTGCTCTGGGGCAGGAGCAGAAGCGAAGGCACTGAAACAAAACATTCTATTGTCCCTGGCTTGTTTACCTGTTTCCATCGTACCTGGGCACTTACTGTGTCTCATTTGCTTCGGATGTCCTACAGGCTAGAGCAAGCACACAGTAGGCATTCAGTTGCAGGCTGTGTTTTGATGGATACGTGTGTTCTGAATATTGCCCTGCTGGGAATTGGAGGCAGCCTCCGTACATGTCCATGACATACAATGACCAAGTGAGTAACCAGAGCGCTTTGGGGCGAGAGGAAATGATGATGCCAGGGTTGGGTTTCAGGAAGAGGGCACAAATCAGCACTCAACTCCCCGAGGGCCAAACAGGAATGGGAACCCCGTGGGAAACAAGGGGATAAAATCAAGCAGTCAGAGAGTTCGCTTTCCCTCTACGACCACAGAACGCACCCCAGAAACAGGTGCTGGGCCACACTCTTGGATAGAAAGAGAGAGGAAAGCATGGCAGAAATGGCCAGGAGTTGTCTTATCTGGGGCAGCCCAGTGGGGAAGGAATATGGGTTGGGACAGGCCAGACCTGGTTCAAATCTCAGCTCTATCATTTACTTGCGGTGTGAGTTTGGGCACATTTCTTAACGTCTTGGAGCCTTCTCTGTTAAATAGCAATGCCACAGTGCTTTTCTCAAAGGGCTACTGTGAGAATTAAATAAGAAAGCAAAAAGCCTAGTATAGAACCCAGCATAGAGCTCTGCACATTGTCTGTTATCATCACCACCAGTCTCCTCGAGGACAAAGGCACTGTCTGACTCCCTGCCTTGTCCGGCCCGGCCCAGCCAGGCTTAGAGCACTTTGGTGCACCCTGAACGAGTGAGCAAGGCTGGAGGGGTTCAGAAGTGAACTTACGAGGACCAGGCCTGGAGGCTTCTAGACCTGCAGTGCTAGGCTTGCTTCTTCAGCTCCCATCAGAAAATGGCAGATAAAGAGCTTGAGTCTACTTGTCAATTACCTTGTTCAAAGTTTCCAGCACATCTTCTTTTTTATGGCTCTTGTAAACCTTTGCCAGCAAAAGCAAGCACTTGACGTCATTCATCATGGATGGGATTTCTTTGACTGCAAAACGGGAACTCAAATTAGTGTTCTCTAGCCCCTGGAAATCCAGGGATGGGGGAAGGCGGGCCTGGGTTCAGGGTTTAAGTTTCTGCCTGTCTCCCGCACCATCCTGCAAGAAAAGAAAGTGGGGTGGGGGCGGGAGCGGAGGGAGGTGGGGGCGGAAGGCAGCGTGCCCACCCCACGTGCTAGGGGAGTGAGCTGGAACGCTGCCTCACCAAAGTCGTGTTCCAGAGCCTGCTTCAAAACCTTTTCTGCTTTGCTGAACTTCTTTAACTTCAGGAGCAGTTCGGCCAGATCGCAGCGCAGAAAGTCCTGTCCGCTGATCTTCTGGGCAGCCTCGTAATAATTAATCGCCTTAGTGCAAACAGGAAATATTGGCATCAGGTCCGGTGCTACACCTGAGCGCCTCGCGCTGTGTTCCTTCAGCAGCCACCACACCTGTGGCCCTCTCCAGAACACGGAAGCCCAAGATGAAAAGGCCCGCCCAGCTGGAAGGGCTCAAGCCTCAGCCTGAGCAGGTATGGAGGTGGGGGGGGGGGTTAGGTAGAGAACTTCCCAGTTCCCCCCCTCACACCCCATTCAGCAGGGAGCTAGAGGGGAAACTCAGCCACTCTCCTCCCATCCAGACTGTTCTCACCCATGTACCCTCCTCCGTTTTCCCTGCGGGGCTGGCCCTCTTCACCTCTTCCCACCCAGCCCAGTCTGACCTTGGCATACTGGTGGGTCTTCACATAAGCTTGTCCAATCCTGCTGACCAGGGAGGCGTCATGTGGGTTCTTTCTATAGGCCTCATCATACACCTCCAGGGCCTTCTCAGGCTGGTGGGGAAATTATCAGGGGTCTCTCTCTTCTCTCCCGCTGGAGGAGTGAATTTGGGGGGACACTGGCAAGGCCATGAGGCTTTCGCTCACCTCCTGAATATTCATGAAAGCATCACCCAATAGCAGGCTGGTGTGGGGGCCAGGCAGATGTTCACAGAGCTCCCTGCGAGAGTAACCAAATGCTTATCTCAGACCTCGGCATCCTTCGTATTCCTGAATCCACCACCTTCTTTCTTTCTCATTAAATCTGGCCGACAGTCAGTCAGTCAATCGTTCATTCATCATCTAATACTCATTGAAACCCTCCCCCCCTCCCCCGTGCGCGAGGCACTGCAGTGGCTGCCTCAGTCAGGCTCTCCTCATCTGTCATCTGGACCGTGGCTGGAGCGCCGCCACCCATGCCTCTGGCCTCCACTCTTGACCGTCCAGAGCCCTCTCCATGAGGCAGCCACACCGCCCTCTCTAGAACTCTACTCTGACCACGTCGCCCCACTGTTTACTGGTCTCCCACTGCTGTTGGGATAGCCTCCCCTACTCGCCGCCCGGCACTCCCCTCCCTCCTGAACTGTCTGGCTGGAGTTTCGCCCGAGGAGAGTGACAGGAAAGGTTCTAACCGTCCGATGGTGTTACAGACAGTGGCTTGGGGCTTAAACCCACTCTCCGTCCTCTCTCCCCTCACCCTGGTCACCTCCAAGTCACCGGGCATTTCCTCAAGGACAGGCAGAGCCAGGGGCCAGAGCGGAAGTGTATTCCCACGGTTGCCCCCCAGAACGTGAGCCATAGGAGTGGGGGGCAAGCAGGGCTTACGACCAACTCAGTGCAGAGTCTGCAGAGCTCCGCGACAAACCAGCCGCCTGGCTGATCTTTCGTGCTAAAGTCCTGACCTACGGGAACTTTCAGTTTTTTTCGTCAAACACACTCTGTGGACGCAATCCGGAGATGCAGGATGAAGAAATACAAGCTGGAGAAAACCCTCTGTGAAGCAGCACCGGAGACCAGGCTGTCGGCGCGCGGCCTGGGGCTTACCGGTAGCAGCCGACGTAGAGGCGGACGTCCCTGTGGGTGTGCAGGTAGATGCTGGCCATCTTCTCCTTGGCTTCGATGTAGCAGGGCTGCCTGGGCGTGACGTTCCTGAGCATGTTCAGCGCCATGTCCACGTTCCCCTTGCTCAGGGCCAAGTCCACGTTGGCGATGGTGATGCGGATCTCCTCCGGCGTGCCGCTGAACTCGTTGATGGCATCCTGCATGACCTTGGTGGCCTCGTGCTAAGACGCGAGAACCCAATGGACCCTCCGTCTGCTGCCAAGGTGGGTGGCAGCAAATGGCAACACTTAAAAACCTCTTTTAGGAAACTTAAAGCAATTCCCCTTCTCGCTCCTGGCCCGAGGAACCTGCTTGCTCCTCAGCACCTCACAGTCTTCCTGTGGGGGACCTATGGACACATCTTGTACAATCCTGCCTTTGTCAAGGATGTTTTAATTTTACGGCGTTGGGTACATACAGGTCTATTTGAATTATATCTTCATTATATTTGTACCCATGATTATTTTAACAGTTATTCTCTTTGCCCATTTTGGAGCTTTCTGCCTTGAATTCAGACTTCCTAGATACTTCTTCCTCAACCTCTGATTCCTTTTTGTTTGCTTGGTACGTTTGTACCAACTTTTAACTTTTGTTCTGGTCCCTTTGGTTTTTGGAGTGTAGGCAGTAGGGGTTCCGTTGTTTAAATCACCATGAATGTTTTTTCATTTAATCGGTACATTTATTTCATTTACAATTTTATTATCACAGACATGTGCTCTTGGGCTTTTTGTCAATTTATTTCGTTTTCTTTTTTATATGTTGCTAGTGGTCTGCTTTATTTCTGTCTTCGACATTGCTCCTTTTCTTCCTAACTTTTGATTAACGTAGTGGCAATAGTGTCTTTTTCATTCTATTAATAATCAGCTATCAAGAAATATTTTCTGTGTAAACTTTTATTTTGTACTCTCCTCTACAGAGATGGAAAAAGATAGCATGTTTATAGTACCCCTACCTTCACTTCTTGTCTCTCTCCCTGGATTTTTTTCCATGGGATATTATTGTTATTTTGACTTCAGTAACTTTTATTTCAAGAACTTAGCAATTATACTGGCTAGGAGTCAAAATTACTGTAGTTATTTCAATGTAATTATGTTTAGATTTATTGAGATTAGTTCAATGTTTAACTGGACTCAATTCTGCCCTCTATATCTCAAATTTTTTCCCACTTATAAAACATTTTATTTCATGTTTTGGTTGTCTGGATGATATCTACAAGTAGATTTTTCTGCAAAGTTTAATTAACACCATAATTCTTGAGTTAGTCTATTTTTTAGAGCGTCCTTTGTTGTATTCATACATGAAAGACAACTGGGGTATATCCTTCTCCCCTTGACACTTTATAAATACTGTTCTATTGTCTTCCTAAATTGAGTATTGAGTAAAAGTCCTGAGGCCAATTTGATTTTTTTCTCCTAGTGGCTAAGATGCTCTCTACCCAGATGTTTATAGAAACCTTCACTTAACATTGCTTATCCTTGGTTCCCGTTAACTTCATTAGGATGTTACTATTAGACTATTTCTTGGTCTTAATATTGTCCCGCTGTTTCTCCAGCACGCAGTGCCCTCCTGAGCCGTGACCACGTCCTCCCGGGGGGAACCGTCCTCCTACCGCGTCTTCAGCGGCTCCTCTGTTCGCTTGGTTCCCTCTGCTTCAGGACATCGATCACGCCTTTGTTGGAGGTCTGCTGTCGGTCTTTCTGGTCTTTCTTATTCCTCATCCTCTCACGTTGCTTCAGTCATTTTCCTGGTTTTCTCAACCCTTTCTCGCAGTCACAGAGCTTCAGCGAGGGCTACCCCACTTTCTCACGGGATTATGATTTGATAATGGTATCATTGTTTTCTGTGGTTACTTTCCTTAACTCTGTCAGCTGACTTTTCATCTTTCCCTAACTTACTAGGACCCCTTTGTTGACCTCTTGTGTTCTACTTTGAGCTCATTTTACAAGACTCGATGTTCTTTTTCTTTTCATTGAGAGTGGAAATGTTTTTTGAAAAAATTTTTCTTTGTATTTTTCATGTGTAATGAAAATTCTAAGTGCAATCTTGTCTTTTGACTATTATTTTGCCCTCACTCCCTTTCCTTCCTTCCTTCCTTCCTTCCTTCCTTCCTTCCTTCCTTCCTTCCTTCCTTCCTTCCTTCCTTCCTTCCTTCCTTCCTTCCTTCCTTCCATGACCTCTAGGGTTCCATGTCACACTCCCGATCATTGCTCAGCCCCTAATGCAAACAGCTGAAACTAACTCTGTCCTTTTCTCACAAACTAGGCTGGGAAAAGAGAGTCCCCTAGCACAGCTGCCCTGGGGACAGATCTCACCTTGGCTTTCTCCCATTGGCCTAGCCCTAGGGTCAGGATGGAACCCCGTGGCTCACAGTGAAGGCCACAGCTCGCAGATCTGTTATCTGAACTGAGCAAGGTACAAAACTGTTATCAGGTTATTTCCCTCCTTACTTTCCTCTGGCTCACCTCTCCTACTAGGGATTCTGGGACAGAGAAAACCACGGGCATTTCAGAAGGGAGTTCTTGTTCAGTAGCCCTGCCCTTCCGTGGGCTGGAAGTGAGTTCTTCCAGGAGTGTCTCTGCTTTTCCTGTGGCTTGACCACATCCCCGGTTCAGAAAGTTTCAAGCACATGCCAGAACCTCAGGCCCCCCATTCACTACACCTTGCTTCTTCTCTCCCACCCACGGTAACTTCAGAAAGGACAGGGGCCTGTGGCCTGTTCTCCTTCATCCCCAGCTCCCACCACAGTGCGTGGCATACAGCAGGTCCTCAATTGATAGCTGAATACATGGCTGATTGAGCCAACTATGCATAGAGGCAGTTGTTCCCTAATTTTGTTACAGATGAAGATCCTTTCTCTGCTTAAAATTCTTTTGTTCCTTTTAGCAGATTTAAAGGAGGGAAGTACTGTAAAGAGGCTTCCACATCCCCATCTTTGCCCAGAAGGCGATTTTAACTTTAAGGAGAAAAGGTCTCATGGGCTGGTTCCTTGCCTATTGCAGGGTCATCATAGGAGGAGGCAGGATGCCCAGTACTGGTAGATCATGGAGATGAGCCTGGAGCTCGGCCGACACACCCCTTCCTGGTGAACAGGTGAGGCCAGGGAGGCCGAGGGAGCACGTGGAGCCCAGCTCCCACTACCGCCAGGCCTCGCCCTTGCTTCTGTGTCCCCCATTACTCCTGAGCCCCAGCAAAAAAAATGCCCAGGCGCTTCCTGCCTTTGCCCAGCGAGGCTTTCCAAGGCTTCAGGGCCGCCTCATACAGTTGAGCAGGTTGCACACTACAAAACTCCAAGGGGACATAGTTCATAAAGATTACGGTATCACTGGCATCCACCGGAAGTGGTTCACCACCCAATCTGCACCACCACCTGTAGGGGCTCCCATGGGCCTGTGCTCCGCCTCCCTGAGATCCTCATGGGGGCAGTGATGTAGGCAGGGGACAGATCATGCAGGTCCCACTCGGGTTTGGACTTAAGCTTGAGGGCAGTGGGAACCCCTGAAGGCTCTTAGGCAGGAGAGAGATTTGTTCCCAAATGAATAAAGGGTCAAGTCATAGCATAAGCAAACATCGGACCGAATCAAAAGGCTGCTTCCCAGGCCCTACCCTGGACTTCCAACATGACCCAGTCCCAAGGGAAGGGAGCACGGCCTTTCTTACCAGCTCCCCATTCATCCGGAGGGCATCTACCAGTTCCAGTAGGATGGACACCCGCTCGCTGGGTCGCACAGAGGGCCCGCGGGCCTTCTTGCCTTCTTCCATCTTTATAGCTGGTAATTTTATGATCATTTTCAGGGTTTTTATGGCTTCTGAATAGTCCCCGGCCTTGTTGAGGGCCCTGGCCTTGATGAAGTGGTAGAGGGGGTGGTCTCGGACCTAGGCGGGCGTAGCAGAGTGTGGGGCTCCAGGTCACCACCGCTGCTGCTGCTCCCGGCGCCCCGAGTGGACGAAGCCCCAGGAGCCCACTGAGCCTGCCCCTGCCTTCGGGCCCGCAGAGGGGTCTGAGGGATGCGGGTAGCTCTCAGGGCGTCTCTCCCAAGGCAAGTGGGGGCTACAGCTAGGTGGGCTTTGGGATACTGAGTGGGTGACAGGACCCAGGAGACCCCCACCTGGAAGTTGTGACTGACGCCCAGCTCTAAGCAGTGGGAGCACATGGAAAAGTTGCCCTGAGCCAGGTAGATCTGGGACATGAGGAGGTGGGCATCCACGGAGGTGGGGTCCAGCTCCAGGCAACGCTGCAGGGTGCTCTGGGCATTCTCTAACTCTCCTAGAAATAACAAAAAAATCTCTACATCCAGGGATCCTCAGGGACTCCAGGGACCCAAGGTGTAAAGGCAGAATGAATTTTTCATGTTCCATTACCCAGAAATAAATACCCAAGTTGGGTGGGCATTTTACTCAGTTCTGTTTGGCTTCGCTGGGAGGCCTCCCCCTAAAATGAGAACTACACAGTTTTTCCTTTGACTGAGACAAAAGCTAGGAAACTCGGACTTCAGTTTAACACCCCCTTCTCCCTGTGACCCTCAAGGAGATGCCTAAGTCATTTCACTGCTCCATCTGGAAGCTCCGGGGAACATTTAAGTCTCAATTCCCACACCTAAGAGGAGAAGAAAAGCTAATAATAACAGCAACTATAATTGTCACAACTTATGATGCACCTGCTCTAAGCCCAACACATGCGAAGCAGTTTGGCAAGGCTGGTTTACTCTTCGCCCAGTCCCACGAGGTTGGTACTATTATCCTTATCTTTTAGATATAGGACTGGGACTCCACTGAGGTAAGTCATGGACCTTAGAAGGGACAAAGTCAGCATTTAAATGCAGGGCCCTCCAGCTCCTGAGGCTGAGCTCAAAATACCTGGCACTGTGGGGCTGAGAGGCTGCCCTGCAGCCAGGCTGGCCCTTAGCGGGAGGCAGTGGCAGCCAGGGGTAGGGTGCAATGAGCTGGCAGGGGGGAGACTGTCCTCCCTCTGCATCTAGGTCCCTCAACAGCTCCTGCTCCGAGAAAAACAAAAATTGAAAACACAAGCTCAGGGTCACCAGAGGTTGGGAAGCAAAACAGGCCAGGGGGCAGTCAGGTCCCTCGACAGCCAGATCCCCCCACGTAGCAACCTGGTGGGTGGAAAGCACCTGTTTCTGGGTCCCTAACTCCCTGTTCCTATCCTGTGTGTGGCAGAAATGTGAGGATGTCACCATGGCAACCCAAGCAGCTAGAGACCTTACTTTGGCCCTAAATCTCTGGGGGGTACTCCTGCCTTTGCCGTGTACCAAGGAGACCCTGAAGCTGTGGATACACCTGGTGCTCAGATAAGTACTGGGAGGACCGAGGATGGAGATGGGGGGAGACCTCCGCAGACTGCAACCCATGCAGCGCGGCACCGGAGGACCGACACATGCCATGGCATCCTGGAGCCTTTGGAAGCCCCCGGAGCACCGGAGAGCAGCTTGGCTTTTAAGCAGACTGGGTGGGTGAAAGGCCACGGGGGGGAGAGAGAACGAGAGGGCACTCGTGAGGGTTCTCGCCCTCTTTCCCTCTGTCTCCAGGATCTGGCCTTGAGATGGGAGAAGGATGCCATTCCGGCCACGCCGACGCTCTGATAGTCTGATGGCACTGAGTCTCACCTCAGCACAGGCGTGCCTGGCTACACCCCCACACCCCCCGGCCCGCGTGAGTTTTCTGCATAGCAGTATGGTGTCCTGAAAAACAGTGCAATATCCTTCGTGGTTACATCCTTACAGGATACTAACTCCACGAGGGAATTTCTGCCTATTCCGAATACTCCTGTACCTCGTGTCAGAGCAGCGCCTCCACTTAATGACGTAATGGGGTGCAGTGGCCAGCACCTGCCACAGACCAAGTAATCAGCAAAAGGCCCTGGAGGGGGAGAGACCCCTGCTGGCGAGGGAGGTCAGGAAGGTTTCTGGGGATTGGAAGGAACAGGCAGGTTGGTTGAGTGAGTGTGTGCATGCACGTGTGTGTGTGTGTGTGTGTGTGTGTATGCATGTGTGTATGCGCACGTGTGTGTAAAGTATCCCAGGCAGGAAGCCCACGGACACTAACCCAGGGGCAGAAGACCCACCGGGTGTCTGAATAGATAAACGTATGCGGGAGGACGCGAGGCCCCACCTGGCCTCCAGGACCCACGGGCTCACCTGAGAGATACTTGACCTGAGCCATGACGTACAGGGCGTCGATCAGAGCTGGTGCTGCTTTCACCACAGGATTCAAGATCACAGCAACTTGTTTAAGAAGCGGAGACACGATCTGGCCTGGCGACCGGGGCTGTAGGGACACGGGGGTCTGGCTGTGCGGGTCCCCTGCTCTAAGAGACTCCTGGAGTTCTCGGAGAACATTCTCTCGGTGAAGGAATTTACTTTATTCTACACGTATTTATTATCCACTCTGGACTATCTAGTGCTAGAGCATAAGCTCCAGACAATGGGGACTTTGTTTTGTTCACGGTTCTGTCCCCGGTACCTAGCACGGTGTCTGGCAGATGGTAGCGCACTCAATAAATATTTGCGGAGTGACTCATTACAAGGCACGAGGGTACATTAGGCGTGTAAGATGTGATCCTTGGCCATAAGGAATCTCGACTGGCTGGGAAAGCAGGACCGACGAGTAAAGACTAACATATTTCTCAGAAGACTTCTTTAGGACAAAGGCAGGGGCATAGGCCAGTGCCGGGCCCCTCACGTGAGGTCCCTAGACCAGCAGCAGTGGCATTTTCTGCGGGTTTGTTTGGGATGCAGGGCTTCAAAGAAGTCAGTACCTGCACTGGAACGATGCCCAGGTGATCTGTGTGCGCTACACGTGCCAAGTTTGAAAAGCACTGGGTTCCCCCAACCACCGGGGGCTCAGAGCAGACTGGTGACCAGCCGGGGCAGATGTTTGCCTCTGTCCGAACCTGTACTCCAGCCCCGCTCCCGTCCACCCCTGCCCCCGCCCCCCCACCGCCCAGACCCCCTATGAAGGTGCGCCTTGCGCCCTGCTCTAACCTGCCTGGGGCAGAAGAACAAGTACTCCCTGGCGATGCAGACCAAGAAGAGAGGGTCCAGCTTTTCAAAGTACTCAGAGCCCAGGGGGAGCCCCTGCATGCTGGAGAAGTGCAGCTCCGCAGCCTCCTTCAGCAGCGCCGTGGCCTCCTGCTCCCCCCTGTGCTTCCTGGACGCCAGGAGGGCTTGGAGGAAAATCAGCACCTGTGGAGGCAGGCGCAAGTCTGGAACCAGGGCCAGCTGGGCTCGGTCGGCAGACGAGGGCAAAGCAGAAGTCTGGGCCATCTTGGCTGCTCTCTACTGAAGACTGGGCGTGGGAGGAGGGTCGGGGGACACACTTCTGGAGCAACCCGCGCCCCCAGAGAGCTCTGACCTCAGATTTCCCCAGGGACTGCTGCACCTCCTTCAGGAATTCCAGCTGGTGCTCGGCCTCCTCCAGGCGGCCCTCTAAGATCTGGCACCAGATGACCCCTGGAAATGGAACAGAGCAAGGGTGAGCCTCCAGCTCCCAGGCAGAGACAGCAGACCAGCAGGCCACCGAGCATGAGTGGGACAGTGGAGGGACGGGTGTCAGGCAAGGACCTTTCCCAACACCTTCGTAAACTTAGGAGTGACGCATGCTCACGGTAAAGAATTCAAATCCTAAGGCAATACAGAAAAAATCTCCATAGCTCATGGTCTGGCTTGAACCATATTTCTCTCCAGAGATAACCACCATTAATAATTTGGGGTATATTCCTCCAAACATCTTTCTAAGCATTTATATGTTATTAATATGTACACATATTTTTGTCTGTTCCAATTCCTGAAGTAGAGTCGATGGGTCAAAGGACATGCATATCTAAAATATTGAGAGAAGTCCAACTTGTCCTCCGAAGAAATTTTCATTAATATTACTGTCAGCAATTTGAAAGTGTCCTCCCCGAAAACCCCGCATATATGCTTTACTCTTTGCCAGTCTAAATAGTGAATAGTAACTTGTTTTAATTCACATTCTTTTGATTATTAGGGAGGATGAATATCTTTTCATATATTAATGGCCTTTTCTTTTTTCTACTGTGAATTTCTTGTTCATAGCTTTTGCCAGTTTTTTCTTTTGGGGTGATTTTTTTCCCTTCATATAGTATGATTATTAACCCTCTGTAGTGGACATTTTCTATTAGTTTGCTACCTTTTAACTATTTTTACAGTGTCTTTTGTCATCCATTAGTTAAAAATTTTTACATAGTTAAATCAGTAAAAATATTTTCCTTTACAGCTTCTGAGTTTGCTATCATACTTCGAACCACCCCCTCCCCAGGGAACCCAAGTCCAATTTAATTTTTATGTTTAAACACTTAATTCATCTGGAATTTATTTTTGAGTGTGGTGAGATGGGGGATTCACCTTTAGTTTTTCCTCGTTGGATGACCAGGTATCCAACCATGAGACCTTGAAATGCTATTGGTTTGAAATATCATCTTTATCATAAGACCTGTTTCTGTCCCATTTTATCTATTTGTTTATTCCAGTGTTGGTCTCAAGCTGACTTAGCTACTATTGTTTGGTGATGTATTTTGTATCTGGGAGGATAAATCCTTTCTGTTCTCACTGTTCTTTTACAGATATTTCTTGGCCATCCTGGTGTATTTATTACTGACTGCCTTCCTAATCGCCATCTTGGTTTTCCATTATATCCAGCCCACTCTTTGGCTCATCTATGTAATTTTTTACTTTCCAATCATATTTTTAATTTTCAACAACTCTTTCTTGTTCTCTGTATTTTTTTTTTTTCATAGTAGCATGTTCTTTACTCATTGACGTAACAGGCTCTGAAGCCAGCCAACTCTAGATCTGTTTTTGTGGGGAAAATCTCTTCTGTATCCAGACGTAACTCTGCTCCTCAGAGGGCCATGGCTTTGCATGTTCTACTCGGCCCCTCTTTCAAACTGCTAGCAGATTTACAAATGGACTAGACTAATGAGAAATAGCGACTGGGCAGATTTCCCAAATTGTTAAGGTTACTGACTTTCTCAGACAGGCCAGATAAGATGGTGGTGACTCTCTGGGACGCAGGGTGGGCTCAGCCGGGGCTGGAGTGTGTGGGATGGAGTCAGTCCAATGCACTTCCCTTCTGGCTGACCGGCTGGGGCTCTCCCTTGAATGAGGAAGTGGGGAAGGGCTCAGCTGGTGGAGGAACGTTTTAGGGGGTTTTGACTATATGCTGAGCAGCCAAGTCTTTTTGTCCTGATGTCCCTGTGATGCTGGGAGGTCATCGCAGTGCTGTGCTCCCTCCAGAGCCTCCTCGATTCCATTTCTGATCGTCGACCATCCTCCCGTTATCTCGCTGACTACCCCATGGCATGTTTTTATTCTCAGCCTCTGGTGACCCCAAGCTTGTGTTTTTAATTTTCGTGTTTCCTGGAGCTCTCCGGGGGAAAGCCGGTCTACTCGGTATCCACCTAACTCATCTCTGTCCATGCTGGCTCATGGGTTTCCAGGCCGGCCTGGAGTTTTCATATATTTGATGTTATCTGCTTTACATCTTCTAGAAATGTGAAGTTCTCAAAGTTTCTGGTCCACAGGGGGCAACTTTCCCTCTTTCCAGGGCTGCATTATCTTTTTAAAGCACCTTCCATTATTTTCCTGGGATCTGGGGATGGAGGGAGAGGCATGGACTGAGGAGTCAGACTGACACGCTGCACCGGAAACTAAGACGGGCCGTTCTGACAATTCTGCTGCACTGATGAGGAACTGGTGTGTAGAGAGATGTGACTTACCCCTCAAGGACACAGGGTCTCAGAGCCAGGGCAGGAAGCATACGGTTTTCTCAACCCAAACTGAACGCTGCTGGTTCAAAATTCACCAGAGACCATGGACTGGAGGCCTTTTTAAAATGTATCATATGAAAACTGGGCTCTGGAAAATTCATCTGACATTTATATAAAGGGGAACGGGAGTATCAGAACAGACAGGGAAGTAAAACTCTCAAACGTACTGGCTCTGCTGGCCTTTCAACTGCGGGGGAGGGTGAGGGGGGTCCGCAGAGGTGAGGCTAGAGGCTTTAAGGGTGGGGTATGCTGGGGCTAGGACTGTCTCCAACACTGACCTTGTGGGGCTTGAGAGGCAGCAGGGCTGACCAAGCATAAGAGACAGGCTGTCAGTCTTGCAGGGGGTCAAGGTATAGAAGCAGAGGTCTGATGTAGATCAGAGTGGCTTTGAACACACTTTTGAGAATTCCTGTGTCTCTTACATCTATGCTTTTAGATTCATGGAAAGGCACCCTGTCATATAGGGTACCCCCAAACTCACACACCCTCTGGGAAGAATGCATTCCCATACCTCTCTTTTGGACTCATGGAGGCTACCCAACTTGGCTCCCAACACCCGTCCTCCCACACCCTGCCCTGCCCAGCCTGCACAGACCTGTCAAGGCAGCCACATTGCTCTCGTCCAGTTTCATGGCCTCCGAGTACCACAGAGATGCCTCCTTCACTTGGTCCTGCAGGACGAAGAGATGGCCCAGCTCTGTGGCCATGTGGGCGTAGAAAGGTGTGGCTATGAAGGTACGCTCGATGAAGCTACACACTAGCCTCAGAATCACCTGGTGCCTTCCGCACTGCAAGGAACAGACACACGGGGTGGGGAGATCAGTCAGCCCAGCCTGTCTGAGCAAGGCCACGTCAGAATTGGGGGTCACTTTGAGAGGCCTGGGAGGGCTCTGGAGAGCCAAAGAGGTACCCTATGTCCAGGCAGCTGGCTCTGTGTAGCTAGCTATCCAGTTCCCAAAGAATCTGTGGAAACTGTCTCTAGGCACAGGGCCTTCCAAAGGCCCCATACCCTGTCTGGCCATAGTAATTGGTCCAATGAATCACCAAGAAGTTTTTCAAAAATTGAAGCTGGGTAAGAGAAGCTCTTTGGGTCCCATTGTTGAGAAGTGGCCTTAAAGGCTGTGTGTGAGCAGCCACGTTCCCTGCCATGTCTGGCGAATGAGGCAGAGAGAATCAGACAGAGACACGGAGGGAGGGGTGGTATCCCAGGGGTTTTCGATCCCATAGTTCTGGTCTCTGAGGCCCCAGAGCTGCCCTTGTTCTTATGGCAAGTCCTAGTAAGTCTTGCTTTGGGGCTGAAGGATCTGACAGAGACAGACTGTTTGGCAGCCTAGTCTGTTTGCACCTTGCCCGACATCAGAGAGGCCTAGGCGGGCCAGCTTTCCAAGGTCACTTCCACAGAAAGACTATGGAAGCAGGGCACCCAAGGCCAGAGTTGGGGTGACTGTTGCCCAACAGCAGTAATACCACCCTCTTTCCCCAAATAAGTCTCCTCCCATTCTGCAGGCACTGCCAGACCTCAGCTCCCTGATCTCAACACCTCTGAGGGGCACCTGAGCCAAGGATACAGAGTCCACATGATACCAGTGTTGGCCAAAGGCAGGCAGAGGCCACAGGGTGTGGGCCACCAGCCTAAGAGGCCAAGTTTGAGCAAGAGAGGGGAGGAGCAGTGTACCTGAGGAGCTTCTAGGGGGCCATAGGCCCTCCCTATGGAACACAGTGAGAGGCATTAGTGCAGAAACCAGGAAAGAGCCTTCTTACCAGTCTGCTAACCACAAGAATTTTATTAAGATGGAGGCTTGGATTTTGGGGCTCTCTTGTCTCCAGTGCCTTAATCAGATTTCTAACATGCTCAGCAGCCTGTGGGGACAAAACAAACAAAGCCAAAGGCAATATGTCGACTGGGAGTTGAGCAAAGGTTCTCAACCCTGGCTGCATATCATAAGAATACCCACGTCTGGGAATGAGCCCCAGAGACTCAGGTTTAACTGGACTTGGGTGGGCCCAGGCATCATGGCCCCACAGACGAAGCTTCCAGGAACATCGCTCGCCCAAGAGCTGATGCTGCCTGCCCCTTTGATCATGAATTCGTGAAGAGAAGCTGCCCTTTCAGACCCACCCAGGCAGAGCCAGGAGCCAGCTGTCACTGTGCCTGCCCTGTGGCCCACCAGGACAGCAGCTGACCACCTGAGCTGGCCCGGGAGCAGATGGTCTGGACGGGTCCCTGGCCCCGAGCCTCTGCTCGGTTGTGACAGGAGCCACCGCACTGGCGCCTGTCTGTCACTCCGGTGAATCCTCCCAACAGCCCTGCAATTCAGTGTTACTGTCTGTATTTTCCAGTCCAGCAGCTGAAGGGGCAGAACGGTTAGGTAATGTGCCCAAGGTTACCCGGCCAACTAGGTGACTGCCTGACTCCAAAGTCTGTTCCAACTGATTCCTCTGCCCTCTCTCTCCCCAGGAGCAGGGAGTTCTCAGTTCCCAGCTGCAAAGAAGTGCCAGGAGAGAAACCCCCAGGGGGTGGGCCCGCTCTACTTAGAGAGTGTGAGCAAGATTAGAACTGGGCAGCTTGGGCTGGGGCAAGGGTTTGAAGTGGGGGCACTGGAGGGGCATTACATGCTAACCCTGACCGTGAAACTAACTGCTGGGCCCGGCCCCAGGAAAGCCTGCCCGGGGCCCTGGGGTCACAGGCAGCTGAGGACAGGCCTGCCTCCTCCACCTCACCCCACTCCACAAAATCCATAATGACAGAAGGAACCAGAAGCTTCCTCTTCCTGCCATGACCTCTCAGAGACTCTTGACTCGCCCCATTTTCCACAGAGTCAATGTATATATTCAGAAGGCAAGGTTTGGGTTGAAAACACAAACTCTTTTTGAGAGTAAGAACCTGTCTGTGCATTGAGGTATTCATTCAGAATTCTAGGTATTTCTGACTGCATTTGAGGGCTATTTTGAATTTCTTTGGAAAACTACAGGTTTACGTGCAAGTTTGGGGCCAGGAACTGCCTGGTCTATATCTGAGCAATTCCAATCATTCCCTAAAAAAAAAAAAAAAAAAAGGCATTTCCTAAAATCTGAAACGCAACAATGATGCTTATTGGTCAACACAGATCAAGTTATACAGTGCACCAGGCACTGTTCCAAGTTCTCACACCGTCACCTTACGACAACCTTACGATGTGGGTGGAATTATCTCCACTTTATAAATGAGGATCCTGGGGCTTATCCAGGTGGAGACACCTGCCTAGGTGCACACAGGGAACACTTGGCAGCACCAGAGCTGACCTCACTGCCTGCCCTGAGAACTGTGCTGCACAAAGACCAAACCAGAGCAGACCTCCTTGGCAGGGAGTATGGAGGAAAGGGCACGGAAGGAGCTAAGATCCAGGGAGCACCCTCCAGAGCCTTTGGGGCTGAAAGTGTTTTGAGGAGTTCCTCCTTGGCTACGCTTGTTTCAAGGCTTAACTTCTAAGTCTCAAAAGAACTTACTGTGGTCACGTTTCCTTCTCTTGCAAGCTCATGCACAGCTAGAATTTGACAGGCATCAATATTGCTTTCATCTTTTTCTAGGATTCTGAAATAGGAAGATGAGCCACTTTAATCGAGAGTATTTATAGGCAAGGCTAGGATGGTGTGGGGGCAACTTCTGACTGTCTTCTAATATCCATTCTCCACCCCCCCCCCACACATTTTTTTTTTTAATAAAAGGATTCCCAACCTGGTGGGGTGCATGGCTACCCACAATAAAGACTGCATTTCCCAGCTTCACTTCCTAGCTTAGGTGTGGCCACGTGATTAAGTTTTGGCCAATAGGATGTATGTGAAAGCGCCAGTGTGATACACAGTGGTGCCTTCCATTTCTTCTTTCCTCCTTCCTGCTGTCTAGAGTGTGGCCCACGTGAGCAGCATCCTAGGAATGGCATCCGAGAAGTCAGCAGGCAGACAGAACGGGCCTGGGACCTTACAGAGTTGAGGGGCCACCCCAGCCCTGGACTGCCACTTAAACGTTTTCCTTAGAGAGGAATAACCTTTTATTTTTATTTAAGTCACATGTTTTGGGGTGTCTTTGTGACAGAAGCCTATTCGTATCCCAACCAACGCAGACATGACCATGGTACCAGGGTGGGGGGGTGGGCAGAGAGGGGCTTGTCACCGCACGATTGAAAGGCGCTTTGGCTTCTTCTGTGTGCCAATGTAAACATGCAGTTTCTGATCAGACTATGGAGTTTTTCAATATTCTCTATATATTTTTTAAAGGAAACTCCATATTTTCCCCTCTACAGGGAAGGAAGAGGTTTGTTTTCTTTTCTTCAGAACTGTGCTATGTATTACCACACAATTTAGTAGCAATTCATAGCAATGACTTAATAGTCCATTAACTCTTTGCAGGGAGAAAATAAGTATTATACATTTCAGAATTATTTGATTTAAGGTTGTTAAGGCATTAGAACTTAAGGAGATACGCTTCGGTTATCTAGAACATTCATTCTTAAAAACTTCCGTCAAACATCCCTGCCCCTGAAGCTGTCTGTCTTTCTATTCAAGGTAAAACCACTTCCGGGTCACCCCATACTTGATGTCTTCCTTCCACAAGTCCCAACGACCCCCGAACTCTCCACTGTCTTGCCGACAAGCCCAGCCTCAGACTAAAAGTCTTCTCTCAGTCACCAATGACCTCTTTTCCCCTAAAGCTGTTATTTTTTTAAAGTTGGTATTGAAGCATATCATACCTGTAGTTGAAAAAAAAATTAAATAATGCAGTAGTTCCTGGTCCTGCTCTCCGTTTACCCTCTGTAGCCCCCCGACTCCTGCTGCTTTGAGTTTCTTTGGTAGCTCTCCATCTCTCCTTTACGTAGTATGCTTAGACCTCCTGGTATGCCTACTTCTTGATTTGTCCATCATAGGCCGGAGCTGCTGGCTCTGTGCCACGGCAGGTAGGTGGTGGTTTACATCAATCCTCCCTCCCCGCCCCATCCCCATACGATCCTATCAGTATCGTAACTCCTCCAGGGGCAATTATTACGTTTATGTCTTGTTCCATCAAATACACAATATCTCCCATCTCCCCACCTTGCGAGGTGGGGATACGAGCAGCGCTGTGGACCCTCGCCCCTCACCTGTGTCCTGTTTCTACTGCCTGCTCCCAGTCCTGCCGAGCCAAGAACAGCTTCATCTTCAGGACCAAGGCCGGAAGGAAGCTCCCCAAGGCGACGGTGATCTGGTTCACCACCTCCAGGGCCCCCGAGTAGTTCTGCTGCGTCATGTAGTACGTTGCCTGTCCAGAGCCAAAGAGAAGAGCCTCTGCCAGTGCCCACGGAGAGAGCTGGGGGTGTCAGTGTCTCCTGCAGGACAGGAGCGGAGCCCGACACCTGGGCACTCAGGGTGACCAGCCCAGGTCTGCAGCAGTCTTGGGTTCTGGGACCGGCAAGGCAGGGGCTCCGGGGAGGCAGCCGAGGCCTGAGCAGGCCTGGGCTAAGGCAAGGCCATAGGAGCACCCCGCCTCCACGATGGAGAGCTGGGGTCGCTGGGCACTTTCGATTCTGCAAAAGGCCCATTCATTTCCCATTTATTTTCCTGAAGTTCATCACTGAACACTGCTCAGCGGGGCCCAGGGCAGTAACTCGGTGTCATTTAGGGTTTGCAGACAACCCCCTCTACACCAAGGCTGCGGTGCTCTGTCTCTGTCAAGTACCACCAGGCGGGAGTGGCGGCCTCTGCAGGCCAGTGCCAGCCACCAGGTTCTCCTGGGTGAGTCATGACACAGGTGCCTGAGGGGTGGAGAGCAATGCTCCTAAAAGATTTGAAGCTAGACTCCGAAAAACCTAAAAGGATGGCTTATGCTAGACCTACGGTAACTTCTGCATGAAGAGATTGATTAAAAACAAGGGGAGGAGTATTCTAAATAAAGATTTATTCATAAATGTGTTCAGCGCAGGACTCTTTCTAAGTGTACAACTGGAAACAACTCAATATCCAAATGACAGGAGATTAGGCTGGCAAATCACTTAGGTCTATACGATAAGGGGTTGGCTGCCTGTAGACATTCAAAATGACATCCGCTGATGACAAAATCTTGTATGAAGAAAAAGAGGCTAAATGATACATTGCCCTACGATTACAACTGTATTAAATAACAACTCTAAGGTGGGTCTGTATGATCCCCTTCAAGACCAGGAGAGTTGGCAGCTGGTAGCTCTCAGGGGAGCCTCCCTCTTGGGATTGCCCATGTCTGGTGCCAGGCCACACCCCTCTGTAAGGGGCAGCCCACGCTCAGCATCTTGTCAGCGAGGGGGACAGAGAAGGGCCATCCCAGCTCCACCACAATTCCAAGCAGAGTTGCCAAGGCCTGTGCTGCGTGTGACAGCTGAGCCTGTGCCACTCGGCTTGTCCCTCTGCATAGTCCTGCTTCCTCCGATTTCCCCTTGGGTGTGGGTCCCATGGCTCTCCCTGACAGAGCTCCTGCACAAGAAACTTCATGGCTTCCGCTTCCCAGGACACCAGCCTGAGGCGCACCCTGAACCCACGCACAGAAAAAACGTCTGGAGGCATCGCCCTAAACTGTTAACATGAGGTATCATGGAGCGGTAGGGCTCAGGATGTCATTTGAATTCACCTTTTGATTTTTTTTTTTTTAGACTTCTGGTTTTTTTGTTTTGTTTTGATTTGTTTTTTTTTTAACAAGCACATATTCATTGTACAAGGAAGATACAAACAGAAGGGAATAAAAGGATAGTTTTCGTCTTAGATCGATTCGATGAGGGTCACACAAGAAAAGAAGGAACTTCATTTAAATTAAGATCAGAAAATACAAAACATAAAACATATCTCCCTTCTCTTCCGGGTCAACTGAAGGAATTTAACAGGTGAGGACGGGACGTGTGAGAGACAGCGGTAGAGGAAAGGGCGGGTAAGGGAAACCGGCAGGCAGACAGAAAGCCTGAGAGAGCTAAGGACGGGCAGACCCTGAGGGGCGCACCCCGAAGGCCCCGTGGGGAATGAGACAAACCGTGGCCTGAGCGGGAAGGCGGTGAGCACCGCAGTGGGCCCTGGGCTGCTGCGACCCTCTCCGGGCCTCTGCTCCTCATCTACCAGGTGACGGGCCTGGACACTGAGGGCCTGGCCTGAGGTCACCTGGTGGGTTTCTGGCTCCGAAGGCCCAGGCGGGGACCCCTCCCCGCCCCTCCCCGCTGCCCACCTTTCCCATCAGCCCCAGCACATCCTTGGTGTCCTGAATTCCTTGTTCCAGGTACTTGATGGATTTCTTCACAGCGTGGGGCTTGTCCGAGGTGAGGTCCACCCAGCCTCTCAGGACATAGCCCTGGGATAGGAACAGATGAGAGGTGAAGCCCGTGGTTCTGCATAGCCTCGAGCCAGACTGCTTCTCGGGCTTCCTGTCACCCTTTGTCACTGCACACCCTGAGGCCCTGCCAGGTAGACCGCTTGCAGGCCCCGGGGCGGCCCTGCTCTCTCTCGCTGCCAGGCCTTCGCATGATTGTTCCTTTGCCTGGACCGCCTTCCCAGCACACCGCCCCTCAGACCAAATCCTTTCCCCTGATTAACTACTGCTAGTCTTTAAAACTCAGCCTAGGAGGCTGTCTTTGACCTTGCGGGCTGGGGTCGGGCCCTTCCCGTGACCCCCACAGTTCTCCTACCTGTTTACTGGGCTCAGGAGGCCAACGTGGGGCACCAGGGCTGGGCCTCTGCTGCTCTCCTCACTCCTTAGACCGGCAGGGCCGGCCTGCATGGGAAGCCGGAATGCCCTCTGGGCGAGCAGCAGCCATTCCGAGCTCAGAGCCCCTGGGCCTTGCCGGCTCTCCTGGCCTTCACCCAGCCTTCACCAGCCTCTCCGGGTGGATGGGGAGGGCCAGGCCGGGGAGGGGAGATCCAAGGGGGCCTAGGAAGACCCTGCCCTGATGCTTCCCTCATGGCCCAGACCAGTGTTTCTCAACTATTTTCCATTATTGCTCCCCTAGGGAGCCTTTTTAGGCAGTTCTTCCCTAATCGCTCCCTCCCCATTCAAAAAGTGTTGCCATCACAGATACACTGTCTATGTGTTATACGTATATCTATGTTTTACACATAAACAGGGAGATTTTTTTTACCCCTCCTCCTAGAACCAATTTGTACTCCCCTTGGGGGAAGGGTGATCTCACCCCTGCTGAGAATGCACAGCTCGGACTGAGGTTTCAGATTCTGCCATTAGGGCAGATTACTACACGTGAGATCTGTGACATGTGAGATCTATTGTGGGAGCCACCACTGCTATCCAGCAGGTCACGGCCATGAGGAACTGCAGGCCCAGCAAAGCCAGTTCATCTAGTTTTTCAAAAGAACCAGGAAATCTGGACTTTTAGGTAAAAATCTTGTGATTTCTAAATGTTAATGATAAAATCAAGATTTTAGGACTGTAGAGTGCAGGTCACAGAACAGCTATCTGCAGCTTGGACTCTGGGCAAATGCCAGCGTGTACCGGGCTAAGCCCTGAGACAACGTGGTGGGGGCACCCGCAAAACCCAGGGTCTTGTCAGAGTCTGGCTGAGCCCTCCCCAAGGGCCCTCTGTGGGGGTAACGGCCACACCCTCCCATGATGTGCTGGGTCGCTGCTCTCTTCGGCTCTTGCCCCCAAATGCGCAAAGCGAGTACCTCTCTGGAGCTGCTGGAGACTTTCAGCATGCGGTCGATGTACTCCTTGGCCTTGTCGTGGCGGCCCAGAAGCCAGAGGAAGAGGCCGGCATAGTACAGGGCAGTTCCGCTGGCCGCCTTGCGAACCTCCTTCAGGCTGCTCTCCAGCTCCTGAATAGCCTCTTGGTCTGTGAATCCCAGAGAGAAGGCAGAGGATGAGTGAAGGTGAGAAGGTCTGCCTGGCCCTATAGGGGGCACTGAGGGCTGCCTCTGAGGCTCCCCGAGATGTGGAGCTGAGCACACACCAGCCTGGGGCCTGGAAATCAACAACACCAGCCTCTGCCTCTGCGATGGCATGGGCTCTGCCCAGGCATGGACTTGGGCTTGCTGTCTGAGATTTATCTTTTCTCCTCTGTGCCCAGCAGTTTGCTAAGTAGACAGACCAAATCTGAATCCCCCACCTCAGGCCCACAATCCATTCCGGATGGGGAAACTGTAGTTTGTGGTTGCTGGAATCTCTCTAGAAAAGCAGAGACTAGCAGGAGAATTATTTACATCAGCTTGATTGTTTTCAGCAAGATCTTGACAAAGGAAAGCAGGGTATTTCCCCAACTTTTGGGATCTTGAAGGAGGACCCCTCCAACTGTCATGCTCTCTGCCTGTGGCTCCTACTCAAGGGGGAATGGGGAGGACTTTGAGGCCACAGCGGGAAGGGGAGCAGCAGCCACTCCCCACTAGCCAATAGCACCAGCAATCACTGGGGCACATGCCTCCTCACGCAGCCCTTGAGGGGCTGTGTCTCTGGAGTGAGGCTCTTTTTCTCTGGTGGGGCTGGGCCCAGCTGAGCATGGCTGCACTTACCAATGGTTTCACAGCACTTGTGAGCATAAATGAGGGCCATGATGGAGCACAGGGACACGTCTGGGTGATTCCGGATGCTCTCCAGGTTGTTGATGGCATCCTGGATGCGCTCTGCAAAGAGAGCCCACATGGTCATGCTCTAAATTCTCCAGGCCTGGAGGACAGGAGGCTCCATGGCAGAGACATGGGGGTGCTTATCAGGGCTGCCCTAGGCTTAACACCACCTGGCTTCCCCTGGAAGCAGAGGACTAACTGATCAAAAAGATCCCTAATAGCCTGAGGTCTCTGAAGACCTAAGTTCTCTGTAAAGGCTGCTGTCACCATGGTCTAGGCAGCAAGAGGCCGGAGGGCTCAGAGCTGAGGATATACCCGTGGGTACTCACAGGGATTCCTGTGAGGCTGAGATTTTTGGCTGGGAGTCAGTTCTGAAGGACCTCAAGGCATTTCCAGCTAGTTGCTCAAAAGCCACCAACTACATTTATTCCTGCAGGTCCACTGCTGTTGGCCAAGGCAGCTCATCTGGCCCCCAGGCCAAGACCACCTTCTGAATGTCAGTGAGTCAGTAGCTGCATGGGCCCCACTCCTCTCTCTGCTCCTGTATCATACCTACTGGTACCCATACCCACCACTTCCTCCTTTTCCTGCACTACCAGCTCTCAGCTTCCAAACCTGGGATTAGTTCGAAAATCATGCGGTTATCTCTCCACACCCACTCATCGTACAGATGGGGAAACCCAGGTGCAGAGCAGTGGTAGTGAGCTCTCTGAGGTCTCAAAGTCAACTAGATGTGGATTGTACAGGCTTTTGTGGATCAACCTAGGGATCGAGGCATTGAACGTAAGATTGTTTCCATGACTGGAAGTGGGCATCCAGGTGTTGCCATAGTGCTGGGATAGTACCCAGGGCGGGAGGCCAACACTGACAAGTCTTTACCTTCTCTGAAGACTCCATAGGCTTTAAAAAACTGTAGCACCGGGTCATTGCTGAATTTTTCCAGGCCCATGGCTGCAGCCTGCTGCACATGGCGAAAGTACTTTTCCTGGCTGTAGTAAATGATCCTAGCCTGAGAGAGGGAACACACAGTTGCAATGACCCTCTGTCTCTGTTCTGACCTGCTCCCTCCCCTATTCCCTGTTCCTTCTCAGTTCTATAAAGGGGAGAGATGGAGAGCATTCAGGCCTCATCCTGTTCTTCACCAGCCCCAGGGACAGCTCCATGCAGTTTCCCCGGGAAGGAGTTTGGAGGTGTTTGTTTCAGAATTATCCACAGATTCTGGTTCAAATGTAATGGAGGATTCAACTTAGGCTATCTTAGGACGGGACGAAGGGGAAAAAGAGAGGGCCAATAATAAGAATAATCGTACCAGTTGTCGGTTACAAGTTGTTGTGGGCTAGCCACCTGCTGGGAACTATATCCAGGGCTTTACATTCGTGACCTTCTACGTTAGCCTCTCCATTTACTTCTCAGTTAAGGGAGCTGAAGGCCATGGAGTCTGTGGCTTGACAAAGGTCATGCAGTAACGAGGGCTGAGATTTCAAAGTAAGTCTCACTTCCTCTTGTGTTTGTGGGTGCTGGGGTTGGGGATAGATGTGGTTGGGTTGTAACCAGCCTTGTGGGCCATATGAAGAACTCAGACATCATACCGAGGATAACGGGAAGCAATTGGAATGGTTTTAAGCAAGAGGAGGGAATGTATTGAGACGCATGTTTTTGCAAAAAACACTGGTGGCCGTGGGTGTGGTAGGGGGAAGGAGAGTGGGAGGAGACTGTCAGTGAAGAAAGCTAAAGCAGAGAAACCCCATTGGGACTGGGGCTGTTGGTGGTGCCCAGGGGTGACATGGTGGTGATCCTGGGCTAGGAGATAAAAAGAAGTGGGTGACCTCAGGAAATACATAGGAGCTGACATTTCCTGCTGGTAGGATCAGAGGATGGAGATGGGGAAGAGTTAAGCCTGGTGGGGATCAAATGCTGGTGCTCTCTAATGAGGCGGGGGGACACAGAAGAAGCACAGGCAGGGGAAGGCGAGATGGTAGCAAGATGATGGAGATGGGTTTTGGATGCGTTGGTTTAGAGGAGCTCGGGGACAGGACTGGGTAGGGATGCGGATTTGGGGCTTAGGGTGCACAGAAAGCACTAGAGAGGATGCACTTGCTAGAGAGAGTGAGCCGAGAAGGAATCAGGACAGCCTGAAGCGGCCGGGGACAGAGAAAGGCGGGGAAAGTGGACAGCAGGAGCAGGCAGAGAGGTGGCAGGGCGCGGGGGTCACCGGGCCAGGGGCAGAAAGTCCCCAAGGGAGGGGCCGGGCAGCGCCTGGGCCACACACCATAAGGGAGGAGTCATTGCAGCTCATCTCCGGGCGCTCGCGGCTCCAAGACGGGGTCTGGCGGGGCCGCGCCGGGCGGGATTGCGGAGTCAGGGTCCTGGGCACGCCTCTCGCAGCCGGAAGTCCGAGGCGCGCGCGTCCTTGGAGACGGAGCTGCCCGCCGGTTGCTAAGAGCGTCAGAGTCAGGGGTGGGAGTAGCGAGGCGCCCACGTGACAAGGCGCTGGTAATCGAGCGCCGAGAGGGCGAGTCCGTGCTGGCGGCACCGGGTCTGTGCGCGGGTTCGGGGCACGGGCGCCGGAGCCCGGCCGTTGCCATGGGCCTGGGCGCCAGCGCCGAGCAGCCCGCGGGCGGCGCCGAGGGCTTCCACCTGCATGGGGTGAGTCGCCCCCGCGGCGCCGGGGACCTCGGCCCGGCGCGCCTGGATGCCTGATCGCCGGCCCGAGGACGGTAGCGGCGGGATCCCGGTCCTGGCGCGGCCGCCGGGTGGAGGGTGTTGCTCCCTTTCCTGGTGGGAGCCGCCGGCGAGAGGCCGCCCCGCGGCACTCCAGGCCCCTGCCCGTCTGCGGCCGCGGTTGGCCCGGCAGCCATCCCAATGCCAGCTGTGCAGGAAACGCCAGCGTTTCCTGGCCGGGTCGGGCCGCCCCGGAATGGCACTTTTCCCGGGTGAGGATTGCACCAGGTCCAGTCGAGACGCATTCGGGCACTTAGGTCACGTTTATGATCGCATGCTGTGTGCCGCGCTTTGTGCTGGGCATGCAGAGAGGACCGGTAACTCCGAGGCCCCGGAGGTCTTCGCTCTTGGGTCCAGGGGGTCGGGGTAACCAAGTGGACGCCAGCTGCAGGGGGCGCATCCCGCCTGTCGTGGGGTCGGAGAGGCTCGCGGGGCTCGAGGACCAGTGAGAACCAGCCAGGGAAAGTCCAGTGGGAGAAAGCCGCAGAAGGCACGGGGAGAGCATTTGCAGCAGTGGGAGGGTCCGCGGGTGAAACATCGTGGAGAGGCACTGTAAGGTCACCGATGACGTGTCGCTATAAGGAGATCTGGGTGAGCAGTCTGGGGAACGTGGAGACAGAGTGGAGTTCCTCGAGTCTGAAGGCGAGGAGAGAGGCCTTCCGCCAGATGGAGATTTGGGGTCAGGAATCGTGCTGTGTAGAGGGGCTGTAACCGAGGTGACAGGCACCGGAGGGTCTCTGGCAGGAGCGCAGCGGGGAATAACCCTTTTCCCCTTGTGCAGCGTGGATGGCTGCAGAGAAAGGTGCAAGCTTGTCAGTTTGGTGCGCGGCTATTGCGTGGTGTCTGTATCGAGATTGGCAGGCCCTGTTATCAGTTACCATGCGGGGAGTGGGGCATTAAAGAAAAGGGGTTTTCTAAAATAAAAGCCAGGACCCAGAGGTGACAGGGTTTGTGCTCGGTGATGGGCTTTCTCCAGTAGACATCATGGTGAGGCACCTCAGAAAGGGTGGAACAGTGGAATGCATCCGGCAGGACGATCTTCCAACAGATTCGCTGGTAGGCAAAGGAATTGAGGGTATTGGTACAAGGGAGGGATGGGGTGATGGTGAGAGTGAAGACAGGAAGGGCCTTATTGGGGAGGGACAGAGTGGAGGGATCCAAAGATGGGAGGTCTTCATTCACGAAAACAGATAGTTTTGCGCTACCTGAACAGACATCATCCTGTTCTCGTGGAGCTTAGGTTTGGAGGCAGAGAAGGGAGCCAGACAAGCAATAGAAATATATGGTAGGTGGTGAGGAGTGCTAGGGAGAAGAATAAAGCGGGGTAAGGGGTTACAGAATGAGGCGTGGGGACTGTTTTGGGTAGAGAGGTCCAGAAAGGCCTCTGACCAAGTAATGTGTGAACAGACACTTCTGAAGGAAGTAGGCAGTGGACAATACAGATGCTCGGGGGAGGAGCCTTCTGGACAGAAGGAGGCTCTAAGGTGGGGTTGTGCTCCCTGTGTTCGAGGAAAAGCTCGGAGGAGGCTGGTGCGCTGGGATGGTGTGGTCCCGGCAAGAAGAGCGGTCAAGGATGAGATCAGATCGGACTGCGCTGGACCTCGCGTGTTGTCCTGAAGATCTGGGGTTTTATTCTGAGATGTGGCGCCATTGGGGAGTTTTGAGTGGAGGTGTGACATAACCTATTTACATTTTTAAAAACTGAAGAACAGGTGTGCTGCCTTCTATAAATATTGGCGTTCCCGCTGCCTGCCGGGCACGTTGGAGAAGTCGCCACATTCGGCGAGCTTGGAGCAGTGGAGGATTCACCCAGAAGTGGCTGTCCCAGGGCAGTGGTTGGGAGCAGGCTCTGGGTTGGGCTTACTGAGGTCAGGTTACTGAATCACTGAGTCTCTTCCTCCTCTGTAGGTTGGGGTTAGTAAAAGGGTTAAATGACAGGTAAAGCAGGTGGCGCAGTCCCCTGGCACCCAGCCAGTCCTCAGTGAGTGTCAGCTGCTGTCATGGTTCATCACATGCGGTCCAATGGGGAAGACAAGGGGGACGGTTATGGGTGGTGGGGCTACGGTGCCAGGTGTGATGGGAGCCCCCAAGGCAGAGCCAGAGAGAGGGCCCTTGTTGCAGGAGTGGGGTGCAGTGGGGTGGGGGGTGGGCAGCAGCAGCATAGATTATTTCCCCTCCGGAGCCATAGTGGGTGATGACAAGGCCTTGGGCAAGGGCCCTGAGTACCGCAAGCTGGAGGTCAGGGCCACAGGAGAGGGTAGGTGGAGGCCCTGGGTGGGCCTGGCCTCGGGAGCAGGGCTGTTCTAGAGGGAGGTGGAGAGGCGTGGGAGTAGCCCAGTACCACTTGGGGAGTACCTCTCCCCAAGCCGTCCTCCATCAATTGCCCTTTGGTTTTCCAAAGCTACCTCGTCCCAGCTTTCCCCTGGTGGTAGCTGGGCCTCCGAGCAGGTGTAATTGTCCTGTGAGCTGGGCTAACTGGGGTTCGAGTGGCTTCTGAGTGCGCTCTCACTGGAAGCCATGGCAGCTCCTGGAGGTGGCAAGCAGAGGCTCAGTTGGTGATGCTGCCGGAAGAGTCAATTAATTTCAGGGGCAAATTGCCCTTGACCCGAATGCTCAGCAGTGAGCACCCCTTCAGCTTGGGGAATCCAGAACTGGAGGGGCCAGTGGGTAGCAGAAGCCACAGGGCCTTCTCCTGGCAGAGGTGTCCAGAACCTCTGTGTCCTCTGGGCTGGGGCCTGGCTCATGCCTGATCTGCAGGGCATCTAGTGCTCACAGCCAAAGGCCTGAGGGTGTGGGGCCCACCTTCAGGGTTGGGGCCTGGGGAGAAAGGCAGCATTGTTTGAGCAAGGCTCTGTAAATAGGGCCTTTGAGATGGATTTTACCATGGCTGCATGCCCTGGTGGTTGTGCTTTTGGGGACAGCAGGGAGTTCCTGCGTTCAGGGCAGAGCAGGGAGCACCCTTGGGCTCGGAATGGCTCCTGGAGGAGAGGTTCTGCCTGGCAGTGGAGGTTCGATTGTAAGGTAGGGATTCGTTGCTGCTCACCGGGCTCCCTAGCTCAGGCTGCTCCCCGCCCCTGGGGTCTGCTCTCCCCAGCCACACTTCCGCATCAGCTGGACTGACCTTCGGTATGTTGCCACAGGGTCTGGGGCTCGCTGGGATCTGGCCACAGGCCGCCTTCCCCGCTGCCTCTTTCTGGGCACAGCCCTGGTTCCATCTATCATACGTCAGGCCCTCCCATCTGTCCACATCTAAACCATTCCGGTAAACCCTCCTGGTTTTCCCCATAGGCCTGGCCACCCTGTCTCCACATGGCCTCCTGGTAGCCCCCAGGAGGGACCTCTGGAAGCATGACCTGTGGTTCATGATCAGGAAAGAGCCAATTCCTAAAGAGGAAAATTTGTGTCCAGGAAGGTAGACAGAGAGGATGGACTTTGACAATGTCCACATGTGGCCTATCCAGAACAGTTCATGCGTCTTTGTTGGGACACGGGAGTGGTTTTGGCCTCTGAACTTGAGGGCCAATGGCTTCTGAGAGGTCGTGGGGACTGGCGCAGTGACTGGCCTTTGCTGTCGGCAGGTGCAGGAGAACTCCCCAGCCCAGCAGGCGGGCCTGGAGCCCTACTTTGACTTCATCATCACCATCGGGCACTCGAGGCTGGTGAGCTCCCACGTCCTGCCTCTGCTTTGCTGTGCACGCGTGAGCATGTGCGTGCGCGTGTGCGTGTGTGTGTGTGAGTGTGTCTGTGTCTGTGTGTTTCCTTCTGTCCCTTTTTTTCTGCAGGGAGGCCCAGCCCCATCTTTCCTTCTCCCAGGGCTGTATTCAGCCTGACTGGGGACCGGCCCAGAGCTCAGCTCCTGAGCTCTCCAGGGCAGACTGGAGGCAAATGGACTCTTGAAGGTGGCCATGAGGTCTGAGATGCTGCCTCTTGGGGCATGAGAAATGTGAGGGCTCTGGAGGCAGCTCGGGGCGAGCAGCACTACAGTGCTCTGCAGTCAGGAAGCTCTTTTCTTACTTCGTTATGTTTTCTGGGCCGAGGGAGGCAGGTTTGGCATTGCTTGGGGGTGATGGGAGTCACCTTAGCTGCAGACCTAGGCCTGGCCTGTGTACCTGGGCTCAGCCACTTTCCGAGCTCATCCCGCACCAGGCCCTGCCGGGGCAGCTGACCACCAAGCCCTTGCCCCATCTCAGACCCAGACTTGTCTGAGGGGCCCGGCTGGGGGTTTGGGGAGGCTTTGGAGTCAGCCTCCTGCCCCTGCAGAACAAGGAGAATGACACACTGAAGGCCCTGCTGAAGGCCAACGTGGAGAAGCCCGTGAAGCTGGAGGTGTTCAACATGAAGACCATGAAGGTGCGCGAGGTGGAGGTGGTACCCAGCAACATGTGGGGCGGCCAGGGCCTGCTGGGTGCCAGCGTGCGCTTCTGCAGCTTCCGCAGGGCCAGCGAACACGTGTGGCATGTGCTGGTGAGTGGGGTGGGGCTGGGCACGACGAGGGTGGGGCGCTGAGTGGGGCACGGGGCCGTGTGGGCAGGGCATGTAGGGGAAGGCAGCGGGGCCATCGTGTGTGTGTGTGTGTGCGCGCGCGTGCGTGTGTGTTCTGGTACATTCTATAAGACGCCAGTATCATGTTTTTTCCTGGGAGGCCCCCTGAGAGCACCTTTGGCCACTGGGCTGGTGTGTGGGATCTGAACTCGAATGAATCTCAGTGACCGAGTTTTGTTGTCACAGATGTGGCCGTGTGTCTATTCACAGACACACATGCACATGTGACATGTACGTCCCCTGATGGTGCCCGAGTTCTTAAGAAGGCTGGGTCCTGCAGCCTGGTGGAAGGAGGGCGCCCTGAGCTGGAAACTGGCTGATGTGGTTTCCGTTGCTTGCCGGCTTCTCACCCTTTTCAGCCTGCCTCAGTTTGTCCATAAGTGCAGTGGGGGTCATGGTGCAAACCCCTTTGTATCTCTCTGGGAGATCGGGGGTGGGAGGGTGGGGTGGAGTTTTCCAAAGGAGAAAGCAATCATCGTGCCCAGTTCCTCTCACCGCCCTCACCTCCGGCCCCCACCCAGGGGTCTTCAGCCACCTGCCTGCAGCAGCCGCAGCAATGCAATTGGGCACTTATTGTGGGCCGGGGTATGGTTTTCATTCTTTACGTATATTATTTTTAAAATCTTCTCAGCAACCCTATGAATAAGCATTACCTATCCTACTTTTAATTGTGGGGGAACCGAGGCTGAGGGTTAAGTAGTTGTCCGCAGTCACCCAGCTAGCAGTTAGTGGAGTCAAGAGTTGAGCCCAGGTCAGATTCCCCGCCTAGGTGCGGGGAGCCACGCCACGGTGCTGCCCTCTGCTGGGCAGGCTGTGGATCTGCGTGAGGAGGACAAGCGTCCCACTCACTACCTGGAGAGGCAGCCCCCCCTGTCTTCTCCCCCACCTGCAATAGCAAGGCCGATAGTTCGAGGCTCTTTCCCCAGGATGTGGAGCCCTCTTCGCCTGCCTCCGTTGCCGGCCTGCGCCCCTACACAGACTACGTGGTTGGCTCAGACCAGATCCTCCAAGAGGTGAGGAGCCCGCGGCCCGCCGGTCTCTGATATAGGGCTTGGGGCAAGGGAGTGCTGCCTATGAGAGGTACCTGATTCCAGTGCTGGGAGCAGGGCTCAGGCGCTGTGTTTTTGTCATAGTCCGAGGACTTCTTCTCACTTATCGAGTCCCACGAAGGGAAGCCCTTGAAGCTGATGGTTTATAACTCCGAGTCTGACTCCTGCCGGGAGGTGACTGTAACTCCCAACGCAGCCTGGGGTGGAGAGGGCAGGTACGTCCTGGGCGTGGAGGGCTGCAGGGTAGGGACCTGGTGGGGCCCTGGGTGGGCCTGGTCCGTTGGGCATGGACCTCCAGAGTCCCATGGTGGGGGTGGAGAGCTGGATCCTGGTCCCAGGGGTCCTGAGGCTGATCATTGGTCCAGGAGGCACCCTTTCAGCCCCCTCCCTCACTGCCATTAGTGGGTGGGGGTGGCAGAGATAGGAAGGGCTGTGGGACTACGTGGGACAACTTCTGGATCGAATGTTTCTGGCCTTTGGCAGTCTCGGGTGTGGTATCGGCTACGGGTATCTGCACCGGATCCCAACCCAATCCCCCAGTCACCACAAGAAGCCACCTGGTGCCCTGTCAGCTGGCGCCCCATCACCTGGTACCCCACCACCAGGCGCCCCACCACCCGATGATACTCTGCCATCTGTTACCCCACCAATCGGACCCACCCCCCAGGACTCTCCTGCCCTTCCTGGCCCACAGATGGGTTCCAGGCAGGGTGACTATATGGAGGTACATGGGGAGCACCTGCCAGCCGGGGGAAGAAGGGAGCTTTATGTGGGGGCTTCAGCTGGGGAGAGAGGACTCCGGAGCCCGTAGAGGCCCATTGGCTTCCGGGATCCAGATGGGCCCATTCTGGGACAGTGACTCCCACTTGGGTTCTCCTGCCACTTAGGTCTGGAAGTGAAGGTAGTGGCGAGGCATTGGTTGTCACTTTCATTTCATGAGAGGGAAACTGAGGCTCGGAGGTGGGTAGAGCCTTGTTCAGTGCCTGAGCCACTGTGGTGAAGTTGGGGCAGGGGCCGAGCATCTGAAACCCTGGGCGGGTTGTCTGGCCAAGTCCGCAGGGGAGCGCCGGTCCGGCTGCTGAGCAGGTCGCCTCAGTGCCTTTGGGCACTGGGCTGGCACCTGGGGTCTGTACCCAGGGCACGTGTGTTCTGCTCTCCAGGCACACTGGAATCCAAGGAAGGCTTTCTCTTCTCATGGGTCATTGATGGGGCCTGGCCAGGCGAGCAGCTGGGCTCAGCAGAGTAGGAAGAGGGCTCCCCATCCGTGTCAGCATTGCAGGGGGGCCAGCCATGCCCCTCCACGTGACTTCACGTCACCTGTAGAGGAAGGGGCAGATCGCAAAGCTGTTTGCCCCTATGGGCAGAGCTTCTGAGGCAGGCATGGGTTCGGGGTTAGGATGGGGTCAGAATGCTGTCCTGACTGCTCTCTCCCTGTTTCCTCTGGTTCCCTGGCTCCCCTAGGCCCTGCTGCAGGCGCCTGGCTGCTCCATGGAGGGACAGCTTCCTGAGTCTGTGGATCCCAGCCACTGTGTGCCTGGCCTTGGGGGACTTCCACGCCCCATGGAGACTTCTCTTCAGCCTCCACCTCCAGTGCAGCGAGTCATGGACCCAGGTAGTGAGCAGGCCCCAGAGGGGAGGCTGAGGAACCTGGTGCCTCCGGAGAAGGGGGCCCCAGCCTCAGAGCTGGGCTTTGGTGGCAGTGCCAAAACTGTCCTCAGACCTGCCAACTCTCCTGTCTCAAATACACCAAGGCAGTTGCAGGTGACTTGGTCCAGGGTGTGGATGGAAAGACTGCAGGCCAGAGAAGAGAGGTGGCCTGCTCTAGGTCACATAGCTAACTGGGGACAGAGCAGGGCTTGGGCCTTCTGCCACTGTGCTAGTCCCATGATGCCCAATGCCAGGCCCCTTTCTTTCATCAGAAACAGGAAGTGGGGAACCTTTTTGGGGTGGGGGGGCATCATTGCTGGCTGAGATTAGTCTTAGGCTGGGCCAGAGTGAGCCCAGGGCGCTGGCATTTAGCGGGCAGGGTTTTGTGCTGACAAAGAACTGTGCCCCTTCCCCTAGGCTTCCTGGACATGTCGGGCATCTCCCTCCTGGACAGCAGCAATGCCAGCGTCTGGCCCAGCCTGCCCCCATCCACAGAGCTGAGCTCCACAGCTGTCTCCACCTCAGGCCTGGAGGACATCTGCTCCAGCAGCAGTTCTCACGAGCGTGGCGGTGAGTGGCTGGCACCTGCTGACGCCGGCTGGGAAGGGCTGTCGGTAAGGCTGCCCCCAGTTTCTCAGCTGGGTTGCAGGCTGGCCTTCGGAAGGAATCTGGCCACAGCCAGGCATTGTACACTAGATCTCCCATCTCCCATCAGCGCCTGGGGTGGGATTTGGGGGTCAGTGGTGTTACTGTCCTGGGCCACACTGGCCCTGGGTTCTGCAGGCCTCCTCAGCCCCACCCTGTGTTTCAGGTGAGGCCACGTGGTCAGGATCAGAGTTTGAGGTCTCCTTCCCGGACAGCCCAGGCGCCCAGGCCCAGCTGGACCACCTGCCTCAGCTGACCCTTCCCGACAGCCTCACCTCTACAGCCTCACCGGAAGACGGGCTGTCTGCCGAGCTGCTTGAAGCTCAGGCTGAAGAGGAGCCGGCAAGCACAGAGGGCCCAGATTTGGGGGCAGAGGCTGAGGCTGAGGGGACAGCCAACCAGACCCAGCTCTCAACCCCCGAATAACACCCTGGGCTGTGACGAGGCCCCTGATGGCACTTCATGAGGCCCAGATGTGGGGAGGCTACTCAGGCCACACTATGGGGCCCAGCCCAGTGTGTTCAGCTTCCTAGGCTGCGGTTCCAAGTGACATGCAGGGACTTCTGCTGGCTCGTGTGTCCACTCAAGACCTTACTGGTCTCCAAGAGATGACCTCCCAGCATTAAATCTGCGTGATGGTCCTGGCTTTGGGGAATTGGGCTCTTGTTTGGGAATCTCAAACAAGTCCTTTTGGAGTTGCAGGGGGCTGGGAGGAGCACCCCAGATTGTCTAGCAGGAGCTGGGGTAGGGAAGGCTGCTTTACTGCTTGTATAGGGCCGTGGGCCTCGGGGAAGGGTATCTTTTGGCTGTGTACCGTTAGTTAGGTCCAGTGCCTGCTCTTGCTCGGCCACTGTGGCTTCCCAGGAGGCAGCAGGGTCCAGACACGATCAGGTATGGCGATGAGGTGAGGAAGGGGTTGGTGTGGGATGTCTGATCGCTTTGATTCTTCCTGCACAACTCAGCCAGCCCTATCTGTACTGGAAGGCACCCCCACACTCTGGGGACCCCTGAAATCCCGTTTACTCTCTCTTCTGTCATGTGCCCTCATCTTTGTGATACACTGCACAGCTGGCTTAGGCTGACAGGCCAGTCACAGTTGGAGGAGCAGTGAACTTGACTACTTCCCCTTGAGGACTAGAAATCAGGCCCTTCAGCAGACTCACCTGTGCTTGGACCACTATGTTCCTTCCTCAGAGCCTGCACCCCACAGACGTGGTATCCCGTGGTGACTACCATCAGCTCCCAAACTTATACAAGTCTTTTCTAAATATATAAGGTATCCGGCCAGCTCCACTGGTACATAAGTTACAAATTTAAGTTCACCAACCTGAGCAGACTCCCAAAGCCAGTCTTGACTGGATCTGTCTACACATAGCCCCCACCACAAAGGGGAATGAGAGGCCTGGACAAGAGTGGGCTTCTATTTCTTTTCTATAGCATTGGGGGAGGGGGCTGTTCCTCCCACCACCAGGCGCATTGGGAGGCAAAGGCTAGGTTGGGTCTCCTGCTCTGCCCAGTTCCTACAGGAAGAGAAAGGCTCCACCCAGGGACAGCCCTTTGTCACCTAAAGCCCTGTCTTGGCTAGTCCCTCACCTTCCCACACTCCTTGCTGATGACCATTAAGCTGCCTCTGGTGGTTCTTCTAGCCTGTCCACATAAAGTCCCACCTTTGCTGCTTGATTTGGAGCATCTGCACTCACCAGGAAACGAGAGCTCTGTTAGGCCCATAGGGCAAGGACTGTGCTCTGGGGGCGCATAGACCAAGTATACGGAGGGCGGGCCCCAAACTGGCAAACACTGTTTCTAGCACTGTGACTGCATTTAAAACCAGCCTCGTCAATCCCACCAGAGTGGCTGATCAGCTGGCAAGGCAGGGAGGCCTTATGCCCAAAGCCAGTGCTGGAGCCTGGTGTCTGGGAAGTCGGGCAGCTTCCCTTGACCTGAGGTCACCCTCGCCCAAGGTTCTTTCTGGTTCTTCCTCGCTTTCATACTCCCCTCCCTAAATTGCAAGATAAAATAAATATCAATGCTAATAATTTTCAGGGTAAACATGAAACCAGAGTTTTCTTAATTTCTCTGTAATTTGCTATGAAGGAAAATGATAAGTGAAAAATAATAAACTTCGAACTATTTTAACTAAAGCCTTTATTCTGTACAACTGTGAAATACAGATTTTTACCCTTTTGGCATTGCAGACTGTCAAATTTTCTGGACATGATTACTGGTTTAACTGGAAGAAAAAAAGTACAACCATGCTGGGTCTCAGATCTATGACAGAGGGGGGCACAGCCACCCTGAGGCTCCGCACGCGGGGCGACGAGGCCCAGCAAAACCCACTCCTTTAGCCCAAGGGCCCCTCATGCAAACACAACTGAGGGCTGGTAAATGAGGTTTTTTCCTTTTTTTGACATTAATTCACAACTATTGCTAAAAAATGTGCACCAAAAGCGCACTGTTGTATCCAACAGATAGAAAGGACTTTTTTAAAAAAGAAGCCGGCTGCTGTCTGCGCAGGGGAGAAAGACTCGGTGGAAACGTGGCATGTCTTCGCTCACTTCTTCAAAGAGCCAGAGGCAATGACCTGTCCACTTTCCCAAGGAGGCTGACTAGCAGTGAGGGAACCCTGTCTACAGTTGTGCGGATAAGAACAGCTCAAACAGTAAGGTCTGGACCCAGGCCCATCAGCTGCCTCCAGCTGAACCTGTGAAGATGCAGAAAAGAAAAAAATCCTCCCCACGCCCTCCCCAGTCCCTGGTGTTGTGGGCACAGGCCACACACAAGCTGGGGAGGCCACTGGACTGGGATAACTGCCCTCTGAAGGCACTTGTGCTTCTGGCTTCATACAGGAGGCTCGTCTCATGTAGTCTGATGGGGCGGACCACTGTTCTAGTCTGAATACAAATGACCTTGGGGAGAATCCAAAGAGTGTTTCTCTGCCAAAAGTTGAAGTGTTTTTCTCCAATAAGTTATATTCTGTACAGGATCCAAATGAGTCTATGAAAACTTTAGATCGTTAGAAAGAACAGTGAAAAGAAATCTGGATATAGGTTCAACAACAAAAACCTGCATATAAAACTCCGGAAAAACAAATATGTATACTTCCAGGATATGAATATCGAATTAACTCGCTGATACCCTTTCACTGTGACATCATAAATTTTAGGTAGCATTTAAATGAAGTTAAAATTTCATCATGGTCTTAAGTGTGGATGGTATCATGCCGCTCACCTAGAGCAAGAACCTGTGGTGTCTCCTGGCTTTGCCTGTAAATAAAACAACAGAGGAGGAAAGGAGCAGGACAGCCATGTCTTGCTGTGGCTGCCACACAGTCCGGGGTGCTGAGGGGCACTGGCATCACCGGGCACGGGTGGGCATATCCTGGTCTGGCAGTCCAAGTGCTATGATCCAGCCCCTGAATTTCAAAAGATCTTCCTACAAGAACACATCTGAGATGCAATATTAAAAACAAACCCAACAACAATCATTTATTATGAAATGGGCTGGCTCTCGAATTGTGCGACAACAAGTTCCTATTAAAAATAACTGTCTTAAATGGTGAAAACAATTTTTTTTTTTTAATGACAAACTTGGAAAAAGCTTTCATGGGTACTGCATGAATGGAATGTACTCTCTTAGAAAAGCTACGGAGCGTGTGGGTTTGAAGTTGAAGTGGAAACACAGTGACAGATGTGGCTCTACCAATGTGTCTCTAACAAGTGCTAACAAAGATAAAGTCCTTTGAAATAAAAGGAGGAAGCCACGTCTGCGCTGGCCTGTCATCAGTTCTCTGTACATCTCACAAGACATAGTCTGCTGGGGGCTCTTCTGCTCTCACTCTGCCTCCCTGGGGACAGCTTAATCTACACGAGGAGACTGGTTTCTATATTACATCTCGATTAGTCACTTCAACTGAAAGAGAATCTCGGTCCACACCAAATTGGCCGGTGGAAGTCGCTCCCGCTGGGGCTCAGTGGGCTTCCTAGGACTACTCTTGGGGCCACAGAGGAAGGTCAGTAAATGAATACCCAGGAGCGTCTGCCCACCCTTCACGTGGACTTCTGCCGGTAATGGAGGGTGAGGTCCCCACCGCTCTTCCATATGAAGTGTTTCACTGTTCGAAGGTCCATATTTGGATCCAAAACCTGAATAGCAAAAAACGAGTAATAAAAGGCTGTCAGAGCCTCTGATATTTAAGACCTTTACTGTTAACTCAGGGACTCTCATCAGGTGACCCAGCTTGCCCTCCCCTTCCCCAAAGCCGGTGGGCTGCTCCTGCTGCCACAGCTTCCAGCATGCAGGCACAGACCCGGGCACAGTAAGACGCGCGGCCTGTGTGGCTGGGCCAGGAACACCACCGTCAGCCGTTCCTCTGCAGAAAGGCCTTGAGTGCGCCTTGACTGGAAACAGCTCCACCTACCGCCACTTCAAATCCTAAACTAACATGACGGATACTGCCCTGCAAATCAAGATGGTCCCCGTTTCTTTCTCTTACTAGGGGCCTCACCAATTTGGCTTCTGCAGTGTTCCTAGAAGTCTCTCTCAAAGCAGAAGCCCCCCAAAGGCAACAGACTCGGAAACCAGAATTGCACCACATTATGTGACTTTCTGAGCCCCAGCACTGGAAAAGTGGGGCTGTGGCTGGCAAGTCCACTTACCTGGTCCTGGCACAAAAGTTCAATTTTCTCCTCTGCTAACACGGCAATATCCTCTTCTTTTTCCTGTTCTCCTGGTTTTTCATTATTAGAAGAGCTAGTGGTTTGAGACTCATTATCCAAGTTGATGATTTTCTCATAAACGTGTTCCATTACCTTCCGGACTTGGAGCATGTCACTAGCAGAAAGTCTATCTCTGTGAAAAGCAAGGGCATATTGTGATCTCAGGAAATCACTGGATAGTCTCTCTTCCACATTCTTTGGTGTTAACGTTTGATAATAATGAAAACATAACACAGAAACATAGACCAAAAAAAGTTTTCAGTCATTGCCTTAATCCATTTCTAGGATTGTCAACAGATTTTCTATAGTGTTTTTTTTAAGGCGCAGATTATGTGCAACTGAGATTTAATACATGTTCTTAAAACTTACATATACTTAAAGAATAGCCTTCTCTGGGTTTTATTCCCTTAAAGATGTTCCCAGAGCAGCTTGGCTAGTAGTTAAATGCTCCTGGCGGGGAAGGCAATCCCCAGGGCTCACCAGTTTCTCAAGCTTCTGGTGCTCATTTCTCCCAGGCCCATCTCCTCCCTACAGCCGAGACCCCGAGTCTCGATCTCCTGCCTGAACTCCAGATCCACGAACCCAACAGCTGGCTGGGTATCTCTAGTTGGATATACAACAGGCATTCAAACTCTCCATGTCCGAAACTACATTCATCAACTTCCTCACCCCTAAACCTATTTCTATATTTCTGATATCACTTAATAACGGTCAAACCAAGTAGCTTGGGCTCAAACTCTGAAAGCCATCTTGACCTTACGGTCATCAAATCTAGTGGAAGTGATATCTAGGATGTGCTCGTGCATGTGCGTGTGCGCGCGTGTGCAAGTAGGTGGGTGGGAGGGCAGGCAGAGGTATAGATGAGGCAAAATGATTAGCCACGTGCTGAAAATTACTGAAGCGGTTTGACAGGATGATGGGGGTTCATTCTATTCTCTTTTTTGTATATGTTTAGAAATGTCCCTAACAAAATGTTCTTAAAGTCTTGTTGACTTTATCTGCTAGGATATATATCAACGAAACCTCTTAATTTCTTCTGACTTCCCTCCTAGTATCTTCCCACCATCCCTACATCTTGTGCTGAAGATATAAAAGCCTTTGCTGATTTTCAACATCTTGTGCACGTTCTCACTTCCACATCCCTCATCAAATCATTTCCTGGACCTGGAATATCTCTCTTTTGAAGTTCTATCCATCTTTACATGTCCAGCTCAAATTCCATGTCTTTTGACAAGCCTTTCTGGAGAGCTCCAGCCAAAAATCCATGTCTTAGTTATTTTTGAACATCTATAGCTTACCACAGTAGCTACCTGGTAAATGGTTAAATTGTATTAACTTTCAATGTTATAAAACTAGCCTTAGATCTAGTATTTGCTTCTTCTGTTATAAAAGCAATCATAAAGAATAAAAAAAACCTCTCTGGTAATAGATCAAAGCATCAAAAACACTAAATTTACTTACTTCTTTAAGGTTTTCGCTCCCGAAGATGCATGAGGTTGGAGGTAGAAAGGAATTTTGTTGAATTTGGGCATATTTTTCTGAAATATTAAAAGTAAAAAAAGGTATAATAGTTTTTATTAGCTGATAAATTAAAACAATGTCAACAGGAAAATATTACTTACAAATTATTTTACAATTAAAAACCACATTCTATGAAAGTTATAGTAAGTTATCAAATTATCTAAGTCAGCGTTAGACAAAATACATCAGAGAAGTATAACATTTACTTTTGTAATAAAAGATAACATGTAACATCAGTGGCAATATGAATTTGCAAGTATGGCTCTTTTCAAATCACAATTCAAGGTATTAAAGGGAAACAAATTTTCTTTTAATTACTTAAGCCATACAAACCCGAATTTCAATTCTACATTAAAATATTAGGGCTGATACCTAAAGCCCCAAACAAAAAATTAAGTGCCTTAAGGGAAACCCAAAATATTCACCTTTGTGCAAAACCATACACTCTATGCTGGTGAGGGCCCTCATCCAACTGAAAGGCCAATCGGGTCCTCCCACTTTCTTTCCCTCTGACATTACAGTGAGGTCTGAGGTTTTAAACAAGAGTGGAGACTTCAGCCAACCATCTAGATGTCTACTGTGAAGTAAACCACATACTTAGATGAAGAATAAAATTAACTGGTCATTTTTTCTCTGGGTATTAATCCCCTCCGAGCCTCCATGTCATATCCTGTCTGGATGTCTCCTTAAGCCACAGGCCTAAAGTCAGCATCCCAAGTGAGTTTCATATTCAAAGGAAGTAGTGGTTTATGGGGAGCTCAGACTTAGAGAAGACCATAGACTATCCATCAGGTGTCACACTGGCTTTAAGTTCTTGGAGGTATTATATCTGGGACAGAAAACAAATTTTCTGAAGGTTCTAGAGATTAAATCTCTTTTCATATGGCTTTAGGAATAAACAAAATAGGTTAACGGCATATAAGAACATATAGAAACAGACCCAAGTATATATAGGAATTTAGTATATGATAAGGACAGCATTTCAAATTAGTAGAAAGAGGATTGATTGATTATTAAAATTGTGTTGGTGCACTGGCTATCCATTTGTAGAAAGCATCCGACTTCATACCAAACAGAAGAAGTTCTAATAGATTAAAGATCTAGACATAAACGGTCATCATAAACATATTAGAGGGGAATACAGAAGGACTCTTTTGCTACATTGGAGTAGAAAATACCTAAGCAAGACATGAAATTCAGAGCCACAAAGATTCAGTCTAATTATATAAAAATTAAAACTTTTTGCCTGACAAAAATACCATAAACAAAGTAAAAAGTCAATTGAGAGGCACAAATAATAGTCAAAGAGTTAATATTCAATGTGAATAACTCCCACAAATAAGAAAGACAAACAGCCCAAAAGAGAAATAAGTAAAGAATACAAACTGGCAATTCACAGAAATACAAATGGCCACTATGAAAAGATGCTTAATCTCACTACATTTAAAAAAAAAAAAAAACATAGTAAAACAATGAGATAATGGTTGTCTATCTTTTTAACAAAGATTAAAAGCGTCCAGTGTTGGTGAGGATGTGGGGAAATGGGCCCTCATACCCTGTTGGTGAGAATGTGAGCGTAAACAGCCTTTGTGGAGGGCAATTTGGCAATAACTATCAAATTTAAAATGTGCATATCCTTTGATCCAGCAATTCCACTTCCAGGAATTTATCCTAAAAAGCACACAAAGACATATGTACAAGGATGTTCACTGAAGCATTGTTTGTAATAGAAAATATTGGAAACAACATAAATGTCCATTAATAGGGGACAGATTACGTAAATAATGTACATGTATACAATGGAATATTATATAGTCATCAAAAAGGGAGTTATCCATATGTATGTAGAAACATGAAAAAATGTTCGAGATATATTTTTAAGTGAAAAAAAAAACGTAGTTGCAGAACAGTATATATATTAGTTCTTGTGCAAAATGAACTATATGAACACATATATATACACATAGATAATATATGCTTATATTACTAAAGGCTATGCACTAAACTATTGAGTTATTACCTCTGGGGAGAAGGATAGGGAGTGGATGGAAGAAAAAGTATGACTGAGAAAAGGATAAGAGTTTTGTTTTATTTTCTTTAATAAGCATATATTATTTTTATAATTAAAAACCAACAAAGACATAAACAGATAAATAATTATCAATTCTACTTCTGCAGCTTTGGAACTTCAGGGAGGCAGAAGAGTATTCCACGTGGTAGTCTAGTTTTTATTAAAGTTTAAGATTATATAGTTTAAAGCAGTTCTTAATTTCCTTCATGATTTGGAAAAAAACAAGAGGGCAAGGTGGGAGTGGAGGACACTTACATCCACAGTGATGTCAATTACCCATTGCGGCACCGTCTCATTAAGAAGCATCGACTCAGTCTCCCCTCCGGAATCTCGGCAGAGCAGCCTAAACACAGCCATCAGGTACAAGGCACGCAGTAAGCACAGGTAACAAAACCACTGTTACAAATATTAGCTGGAGGGACCCTTACAGAGTTCCTTTAGGATAACCCTGACTTAGCTGAGGAAGTAAAGTGCAGCCAGGCAAAATGGCTCGCTCAGCTAAGAGAGCAGGCCCTAAAACTCAGGCCCCAGCTTCCGGAGCCAGGCGAACGCTACAGCCGCCTCCGAGTCCTCCGCTGATGAACGGAAACCTGGGTGTCGCCAAAGCACTTGCGAAAGGCCCCCCTGGTGGTGCTCTCATGCATGGCATGGGCCTCCAAACACAATGGGGGGGAGGGTGGATCGTCAGGCTATTTTTTGGCAATTGCACTCTCAGGAAACCACCACGAAGGAAGAGAAATCTGTGCTCAAGGCCAAACATTCTTCTTACCCCTGGCGTTACCAAAGAGCCCAGTGAGCTCTCCCCGTGATTCTCCAGGGCCTTGCTGGCAGTGTGGGGTAAAGCCGGTCTAGCTCTTTCCCACAGGGACTCACGAGGACTGCCTTGCACATCAGATCGGGCCGCTGCTGGCAGACCCTTCCCAGGAGCAGCCCGGTCCATCTTGCCTGACCCAGCCTGAGGGAAGTTACCTACTCTGATGCTGTCCCAAGGGCGGGAACTTCCCTGACCCCAGCACTCAAGCTGGCTGAGGAAGTGAGAGTTTCCTGCGAAAATCTAGAGAAGCTGCCTCAAAGCAAGGTGCTGACCTCATTTTAACACCAGAGGCTCAGCTTTCAACTAGAATGTGGCCTAACAGCATCAGACACTTAACTATTTCATGGAGATGGAAAAGCGCCCAAAACCCTGACAGCCCCCGAAGTTAATAATAAACAATCTATAGCATCTGTTCAAATCAATACTTCTTAGCAAACAGGACCCATTCTCGGGAAGGGCCTCCAGCCCTCCTCAGCCATACCTGAACAGTGTGCGGCCTCCAGCTTCACCGAAGATCACAGGAGTGTGTGGGGGCACTTGAAAATATCCATTTCCCTTCTGGACTCGGTTCTCCTGCTCCCCATTTACTAGAAAAAGATGCAGATGGTGTCAGACGCAGAGTTAGTGCTAAGAACACAGATTCTGAACATTTTGTTTACACAGCCTTCAAACACTATAAGATTTTTAAAATTAAACATCTTTTTAAGTCAGCCAGAGTCAGAAATAAAGCTTTGCAAAAAAATAGACCAAAGTTAAATTCCTAACAAGAAGAAACATAGCAACTTCTGATGTACCTCACGAAAAATGTCTGCATTTTAGAGGATTTTAATAGAAGAGATTAATGTTTGAGATTTGAAACAAAAACATAACCATCTACTTGAGCCACAAGGAAGTCTAGGACAGCCTGTTTATAAATGATGATCTGCTTTTTCTTTAGAACACCAAGTTCAGAAATTTTTTTGAGCCAGAAAAAAGAATTTATGTTTAATGGCAGCCATAACTAATGGCAGAGGCATCCGTGAAAAAAGAAAACCTCAAAGGGGTGATAATCGTTTTTATTGTTCTCGGCAGATTTCATGTCACTATTTTCTTTGTGATCTTCTGACCCAAGTGCAGTTGCCCCCCTCTCTCTAAACACTTCCTTTTGACTGTGGAAGCATCCTCACCCTCTGATAACTACGGCACTATCAGAACCTCTTTCGTGGCATCCAGCACTGGTCTCTGATCACAGAATGCTTTAAGTGGCTCTCTGCCCTGCCAGAATGTCAGTCTGAAAGACAGGGTCCGTGGCCATTTATCTTCATTACCCCCAACCACAACTCACTACGGGCCTCCAAATACTCGAGCTGCTCAAAGTATAATCTAAACAACTCCTGAGTATCCACTGAGCATGAAGCAGGTGCAGATCACCAGACAGGTGGAACGTGCAGTGTCCTGAGCTCTAGCTGGGGAGCTGGGTAGGCTCTGCCCTGCTCCCACTATGGCAGTTTGATTTTAAGGATGTCGCTTCTTCATATTCTCCCAAAGCCTGAAGCCAAAGGGGTGCTGGCTGTACCGCTGTTTCTTGATTACTTAATCTTTATCATCTACTTGGGCCTCTGAGGGCATCCTGTCTAACTGCCATGTTAGAGATGCAGAAGGACAAGCCGAGAACAGGAAATGATATGCCCACAGCTACATGGCTGATAAATGGCAGAGCCCACACCAAAACCCAGCTTTCTCGACCCGCTGTGGAGAGGCCTTTCTCTGGCTCACAGTCCACTGTACAATGCTGATGGGGAGCAAAGTGGGCCAGGTGACATAAAAGAAAGGCCACATGGGTGGGGTCAGTGCCCTTTCTCTGATAGGGACAAGAAAAGACTGGCTTTCAGAGAAGCGTGCCGTCCTTGCAAGAGAGATTTAAATCCTTGTCACTGCTGAACACCAGAAGTAATCTTCAGCAGAATCTTCGGAGAATTCGCTTTTCAGCAGAGTAAGCCCTCAGTAGGTAGGACACAAGGACTCTTCAACCAGCTATAGGTCACACACGACCTGGCAAATTTTAAGTTTTTGTTTTCCCTTCTTTAGTCAAAATGAGCCGACCTCATACATTCGAAACATGTCCTCCTCTGCTGCCCAGAGAGGGCTGCTACAGCGGCCTATGGCACTCGCAGCTTTTGAATGCCATTAATGACATTAATTCTTTATACATATTTGTTCACTCTGACACTTCTGAGTTGGAATTTAATTTTTTGAAACATTCAGAGCCAAGATCAGGTAGATCTTCAGACTCGGTAACCTCAACATCTCACACCAGCATGAAATATAGCTAGACAAGGACAAACCTGGCTTTCTGATGCCACTAATTAGCTAGCTTTGGCGGTAAGCCCAGCAGGTGCACAGATACTCTGAGAAGTATCTTTGGAATATACCTGCTAGGCTACCTCCTTTTAAGGACAAAGGTCATTTAACTATACTGGGTTTATTCTATCTATCTTGAGCAGTCTCACTGATTGAAAGCTCCTTGAAAACTCAGTTAAGACTGGATGGATGTTTACTTCGGGCTATGGAAAGAAGGCAATGAACTGGGCACACTATGAATATTCTGTTGCAATTTAGCAAATACTTAAAATATTTCTTAAAATAACCAAAGTTTCTTTAACTTCTGAGTAATTTTTAATCAATTATCCTGATACAAAAGCACCAACCATGGTTTACTTCGTTTTCTTCTTCATCCATTGGATTCACATGTGTTCTAGGCCAGTATTCTAGCAGTGCCTGGAGTAAAAGTCCTCCTAAGTTCACTACAAAAAAAGTTATTAAAAAGGAATGGAAAAGAGTTAGTAATTTTCCCCTGAAAACAGAGGGAAAGAAAAATTATAAGTTCCCACATATTCTGATGTTAAATTCTTAACCTGATGCAAGTGATGCTTTAAAAAGTCAGATTTCGCCAAGTCTATTAAAACTCCATCTTAGAATGTTTAAAGCAGTGATAACATGGAGCAGACAGAGATCCTACCTGGCTATTTAGACACAGCCATTCTCCAAAAACAGAGAGACAGAAACAGGAGCTGCATTCTTGAAAGGGCTATTTTCATATAAAGTCACTAACACTGTATCTGTATATATCAGGTATTTCTACATGCTACATTCTTAGGAGAACACTGACCAAAAATATTGACGAAAAATAACAGACTCATAATAAAGATGAGCACATAGCAAAAAACAGCATAGACCCACCCTTTCTTTTGCAAGGAAGAGGAGGAGGAAGGACACAAACTCACGTTTTGGATCTGACCCATCGGGGCTGCTGAAACCAGCATCTTTTGCAGAAACCCAAGCAGCAAAACAGTCACTCTCATCCAAAGTGATAGTCAACATCTGTCAAAAAAACAAAAGATAGTGGAATTCCATTTGAATATATTCTTCAGCTAAGTCTAAACCTTTATTTATTTGTGCTATTTAACTGAAGTGCTAAGGCAAAGGTTCGGAATCAAAATGTATTTCGAGGGATTCAATGCAACTGTAATTTAATTTACTGGGATACCAAAAGGCATGTTAACTGCATTTTACAAGTATTAACATGAAAAACTTTTTTCCTTTCACAGTTAAAAATATAGGACTCTAACTAGTAATACTTAATTTTGACCTATATTAGAAATTTTCAACTATCCCAAATGGCACAAATATCAATTGCTAACTTACCCCTGTTTTTAAGTCTACTGAGAACCAATTTGGCACATACACCATCTTAAATCTTTTTTTAATTTCATCTTCAAAATCCACTTTGCCAAGATCTTCGACTTTACATGCCTATACATCAAAAAGAAAATATAATAATCAATATTAAGTAGCAAATTAATTTGATTCTGACTTAGCTATTCAAATTTTTACCCATTTTCACATTTGTCTAAATGAGTCTAAAATACATTTCAGAAACGATGTGGTCAAATATTTTCATCTCGAAGCCTTTACCTTTAAGTAACTACTAAAAATTTTAATGAAAAAACCCTCAAAATATTCTTTTTGGAAACTGTGATTTAATTTTGCTGATACTGATACACTATCCACTTACCTGGAAGCAATGTCAAATGAAGCAAAAAAAAAAAACACCCCAAAACTTCAAGGAACAAGTAACAGTTGATAAACACTTTAAGGACTCTGAAGCCATCTTCGGAACACAGCTCTGATACAGACAGCAAGCAGTTCTAAGTTTCTCTTTCTCGACCTTATTCTCCCTCACTCCCTAAATGCATGTTTCCCCAAAGCATGTCCTGAACTTCCTGGGGCGCCATGGAGCACTTCAATCCTGAACAGCTCATCGCAACCCTGAAGCTCATCCCAGGATGCTCCTTCTACCTCCTCATCCTAACAGCGACCTGGCTCTTTCCTCAGGGTTCCAATTCTTCAGTCATCTCCTCGAAGGGTGACTCTGGTGCTTCTCCTACATCCCACAGCTCTTTAATGGTGCAGTGAGGCCACTATCTGGCATTTTTATGTAAAAGTCCTTTTTCTTTGAGGTCCATGTCATTTAGCTGCAGTTAACTGTACCCCTTTCCCTCACCGCCATCTAGCAACCTCTGTGGTCACTCCCCCTCATTCACTAAAGACTTGAGCTCTGGTTCAATGTCTTGCAGTCCATCTCGAGTTTTTGCTTTCATTCTGGACATCAAAATCTACATGGACAACACAAAAGACATGCTGGCCTCTCAAATCTTTGACAATATTCCAACTATAAACGTATGATCTCCAGCCTCAACTGAATCATTGCTACCTGGGATTTCTTCTGCTTCCAGAGTCAGTTCTCCACAGTGTGGTCTTTACTCTCATATCTTTGACCTTGCTACTTTCTTCAATACTCTTGGCACATGACTCTGACCTTTACTCCTCAAAAAAAATTTTTTAAAAGCCTCGACAAAATCCCCTTAACTTTTCTTCCTGGTGCAAGGAAAAAGGCGTCCCTTCTGCTGTGCTCTGAATCCTCTCACTTCTCCCTCCTTGGGGATCTTGTCTCATTATCTACCCACTTTCTGTCTCTACTGGCTTCTCCCCATGAGCAGCGAGCCATGTTCAAATTTTTCCCATCTGAAATACACCTGAACACTGAAACGAACCCTTCCCTTGCTCATCTTATCCCTAAATCTTCTCCAGCTACTGCTTCTTCCTGTCCACCTCACCAAAGGCAAACTCCGTGGAAGACCGCCTCCACCCAAACGCTGTTTCTTCACCTCCCGATCACTACTCAATCGCTCCATCTGGCTTTTGTCCTCAGGACTCCCTAGAGCCTGCTCTCTCCAGACACGGCCCCTTTTTGGTTAAATCCACATGCATATTACATTCCATAGTTTACATGGCCTCTCGACAGGCCAATGCTGCTAACCGCGAGCTCCTTTCTGAAATGCTTAATTGGTTCTTGAACTGCCATTTACTCATAGGTTTTTAATCCTTTTAGTTATATACCTTTGTGGCTCTTTTTCTAACGATTCCAGAAAGGGTGATTTGTTTTTCTCTTTTCAGTACAGATGTATCCCTTGGAAACTCTGACATTTTCCATGACTTCGACTATCATCCATGAGCTGATGACTGCTGAACCCATTCCTCCAGCCCAGCTCTTTCGTCTGCACACCAGGCTATACAGCTGTCTGCCCAGTAGACATTTGTACCTAGATGTCCCACATAAACTCAAATTCCCGTCTTTCTCAGCATGTCTCTTTCCTCTAACAACTCATTTTTCCTCTCATATTCCCTGTATCATTTCTGCTCACCAAACGAGCTAATCCAGAAACTAAGGATTAATCTTTGCTCCTTCCTTTCCTTCATGCTCCCTCTTATGTAAGCATCACTCTTATCTATAGGCCTAAATATCTTTCTCATCAGTCCATTCTTTTCTCATCCCCCTTGATCCCACCCTAGCTCAGATGAATATTTGTTGATGATGATATTTTCACCTGTATTAACACAACAGCCTCCTGACTACTATGTGCCAGTCACTACGATAAATACTTCTTGAATACCCCCTTAGCATCACCAGGAAACAGGTATTGCCACATTTTAGAAGAAGGAGGCTTAGAGAGGTTCAGTATGTTAAGGAATACCAAAGAAAGGCTAATTCAGCTCTGTCCAACTTTGAGCCTCTGTTTCTAACTACTCTTGACTTCTCTTTTGTTTAACGTCATGTTCATTATGCCCAATTGCTCTTGAAACTTCAAGATCTAGTATCTGGGCATAGAAAGCTGTTAGGGACACAAAAAATGCTAATCATAGTACATGCCAGCTCAGTGCCCCATCTAAGTAAAACTACCTCTCATTCAGCCAGCAGGACCCTACCAAAGCTGCAGCTCATTAGATCAAGAGAGGACATGAGACTCATCGGCAGAAAGTCAGCCCTCAAAGAAGAGCTGGCCTGATCAGATTTCGTTAGATATTCTAGAGAGCACCAGGTGCTGGGCAGCGTGAGGCGAAGCCCAGCCCCGGGCGGAACTGAGGCCACATTAGTGGCGGAGTACCCAAGTTTCTGCCGATGAGGTCCTCGGGGAGGCTCTGGATGCTCCCCGTCCCCACTGAAATGAATAAGGTTTCTAGTTTCCTGCTAAGCACATGTCTACTGTAGAAAAAGACCAGTTGGACTTTGGAGCCTGTTGCAGTTAAGCTTTTTACTTAGTGAAGGCTCCTGTTCTGAAGCCACGCTCACCCAGCAGCCATTCTGTAATGTGACTTCCCACAGCTGCCCCACAGGGAAGGAAAGTGTCAGTGAGGCCACAGTTCCTATTCAGACAGTCCCTTTTTCCCAGAAAGAAACTTGTTTATCTTACTTGGTCACTCTGAAAGTCACCTGAAGTGAACTTTTGTTCCTTATAACCAAGAGCCTAACCAAACCCTCAGATCATTTCCATTCTTCCTTTATAACATATCCAACACCTGTCTTTTTTTTTAGATCCCCAAATCATTATGCTTTAGAAAACTGTCTTCCAGCTTCTTTCCCATGACACAGAGTACTACCACTTTGAACATGGGATTTTCTTGCTCTAAAATCATCTAAGATTAAGATTCTTTAGGGAATACCAAAGAAAGGCTAATTCTGGGGCCGGCGATTCAAGACTCTGGGAAATGACTTGAATCTCATCTTTCATGCTTATACCCTTATTACTCCCTTACATTCACCTAATATCCAATCAACAACACAAAACTGCTCATCTTGCCCTAAATAAGCATGTACCTTCCCTCTTTTGTGCCTTATCATTCACTCCCTCTTCCTGAAATGCCCCTGTTCAAATGATTTCTACACCATGAAGCTCTCCTGATTTCTCCAGTTGCAAGTAACTGCCCTTGTCCATAAGCTATCCTGTGATTTGTTCGTTCCTTAGTCTTTCACATTTTGCCACTCTGCCCCCCTCCTACCAGAAGGGATGGACTTTTCTGTCATCTATAACCCTCAATACAGTTCAGTTCCCTGTACATAATACTCATTCAATCCAGGATATACCTGTTAAACAAAAATATCAACAACAAACACTAAAGAAGGGATATTTGTCAGAACTCTAAAAGCAAACTTTTCAAACTGCCTATATAAAATCTTCAGTGCTATTTAGAATGTGGCTGAGCAGCTTAATATACCTCAGCTATCTCAGAGGGAGTCATCGTAAGATGATCCAAAGTTGTAACTGATGCTCACGGGGAAGGCTGGAAATCCTAAGAAATGGCCAAACTTATTTCATGTACTCCAGTGGTTCAACCTAGGTTGATTCCGTGTCCTTCTTCCTCCTTCTGCCCCTTAAACATCTGGCAACGTCTGAAGACGTTCTGGGTTGTCACAACTGAAGTGGGAGGGGTGGATACTGGCATCTAGTGGGTAGAGGCAAGGTCCCACTCCTCCTCGCCCCCAGCAAAGACTTATTCGGCCCCAAATGTCAATAGTATCAAGGATATGAAATTCTTATGTATTCATTTTAAGGTAAGGCAGTATATAACAGAGTTTGTAATATATTAAATGGAGAAATGGTTCCATTCGAATTTTAGGTGCTTAAAAAAATAAACTACAGCCTTATCTAATATTCATATAAGAAAGCACACCCCCCATAAGGTATCATTGCAATTAAATCTTAATTTATATTTTTTTCAAAAAAAAAGAAAAAAATAGGATACATGATCCAATAACCTCTATTTATAAAAAAGATACTCACCTTCAATACATCCCAATATGCCACATTATTGTTGGTATCTTTGGTTAATATATGTCTCTTATCATTAAGAATGTGGCATTGAATAATACTAGCACCCCCTAAAGGAAAAAAACCCACACGATTAGCAAAACAATGCTTTTACTATATTTAAATTGAGTAAGGCGACAGTTGTTAACTGGTATACAACAGAACATAAATCACACTAGCCACCAGAAAGAAGGCAAATCAGAAGACATCTAAAACAACTGAAGGCCAAACAAAAACTGTCTGATTTTAATAACATAGATTGAAAGACTCTTCACTTCAAGGGTCTACTAATGGACAACTGTGAAGGGCAAATAGTTTTATTCACCGGAAAAAGTGCAAATGACAGGAAACCTCTGAACTGGCCCCATCTCTCATTAACTTTTACATCCTATCTTCCTTGTCTTTTACGCCTCTTAAAGGGACATTCTATTCTAAAGGTAACATCTAACTGTAGATGAATGAGTCATTCAATATTCTAATCCCAAACTCTGACATTAAAGCTAGAGGTGCCACTTGCAACTGCAGCATGCACAATTCAAGGGCCATATTTGACTTTTTCTGGCTTGTGCCGAGATAATATTGAATTCTATAAATTTTTCAAAATGGCTCTTGGCTTTACCAAGACCCTGGCTATTCTGATTTGGGGTAAAAAGATTAACTCAAGAAAGCCTACTTTTTGTCTACGGCCATGCCACCCAAAATGTGCCCGATTTCAGCTGATCTCAGAAGCTAAGCAGGGTGGGACCTGGTTAGTACTTGGATGGGAGACCACCTAGGAAGATCAAATGCTGTAGGCATTTAAAAAAAAAAAAAAAGAGCCTACTTTTTAAAGTCACTAAATAGCAGTTTCTAAATGTTTTTCTTCTATTAAAAATGAACCAATATGCTATTATGAGTTTTTGCTGATATCAGAATTACATATAAAGGAAGACTATCTCCTTTATTTTTGTCAATCTCTTAGTAACTATAATTAACTTCAATAAAAGGTATAAAATCTTCTAATTTCCTTACCTTTGATAACCTGGTCAGGTTGTGTACAAAGGGGTGTTATAGGATTTGTACAGTCATTGTCATAATCTCCAGAGGCTCTAAAGTTATGGATTCCCTTCAATGTCTGAAGAAACAAAATTCATTAATCATTTTATGCTTTATAAGCTTTCCCAATATGTTTAAAGTGGCAAGAAAAACAAAGAACAAACAAATGAGAAAAATCCACCAATAACATCAAAAAATACTTAGTCACAAAGTATAATTGCCTAGCATGATTAAAAAGACTAACACAAATATTAAGAAGGGGATGTTGTCTTTTTGGAGAGAACACCAAGCAATCTTCCAGGTAAACTATATTGATGTCAACTGGCCCAATGAAATTTAGACAAGATATATAATGTTTTCTACAAGTTCAGAGAAAGACCATTTGCCCTGCATATAAAAAGGAACAAATGCAAACACTTTCTCTTCCGTTATCCACAAATTGGTAAGCAAGAAAACTAAAATCTTCTTTAAGATTTAAGAATACCACTTTTGATAACTTCTCTCTGCTCATCCTCTATTTCTACCCATTCTTCACGCTAAAAAGAAAAAGGAAACGAATTTAAAAGCACAATTTTCTGATTTCTCTGTTTAGAAAAAGAGAATCATAGTGCGTTTCCCTGCTGTGTTGGCATTTTAGCCTATTTTCAAATGAAGCTTCATGAGGTCAGAAGCTGTACTAATATTTACTGGTTTTATCAGGCCATAGTGCCTATTCTAAGAATTATCATATGTATTTCTTGGCTCCTGGCAAAGAAGTTAGAAGCTTTGAGTGTTACCTTAATTTTAGTTCAACCCTTAGGATCACACCTACATTCACAGAGGCTTTTCAGATTTTTGCCACTGTCCAAAAGCATGCTGAGAGTCAGGTTCATACTGAGCATTTGCTAATGGTGTCTGGCAGGTCTGTGATAACTAACCACATGTTTATAATCCTTTGCCAGCTGTACAATGGCTCACTTACCCATTTATTTACTGTAGATTTAGTTGTTGCAACCCAGATTGCAGGAGGGGGATCAGCTGATCTATCAAGCTCCATCTGAAAACAAAGCACAAAAATATTGCTTTGTGAAATGTTTACTTATCTGAATTGCCAGGAAGAGTTACACATTATTAAATATCAATTCTGTCTACGGCCATGCTACCTGAACACACCCAATCCTGCCTGATCTCGGAAACTAAGAAGGGCCGGGCCTGGTTAGTACTTGGATGGGAGACCACCTAGGAAGACAGGCACAAACAAACGAACAAACAAATAAACAAATATCAATTCCTTCATTCAACATTTGTGTTGACTTTACTACTATGGTGTGTGTTAAAAGCTAGGAATGTACTACAGAAGAATGAGGGAGTCTGTGCTAAAGAAATTCACGACCCTATAAAAGTTTTGGTGACTTCTCATCAAAACAGTGGCTTAAAGTTTTAAGTGCGATTAATTTAAGGGATTTAAATGGACAGTCAAAAGGATGACTTATAATATTTTTTGTGTATGTTCTTTCTTAATAAGAAATGTTTTTTTCTTAGAAAATGTTTGTAGTAAAAAAACATTCTAACAACACAACGAAAGTGAAAAGTACTCATGTAATTCACTCCCTTGCCTAAGGACAGTACACTGGTGGACAGTTTATCATGTGTCCTTCTGTATTTTTAAAATACTATACGCATAAAAATTCTAATACATATGTACATGCGATGCAAATAAAATCAGTCTATATTCGTCCACCATTCCTCTTGTACCAGAAAACTGCAGGTTTGGAGCTGTGGGGACATGGCTTGGCTCCTAGCAAGCAGGAGTCCTCTTTGGTTCACAGTGATGTTCCTCGTAACATGGTTATGTCTGCGCCAAGTGCTTCTTCTACACAGCCAAGAGATCCTGGCAGCTGCAGGGCTCACAGTGCAGTGTTCTCCTCCACGGTTCCTTCCCCCCTCAGCCTGCTTGCTGCACACATGCGGTGCCTGCACGACTTCAGCTCCTACTGTCTTGCTCCCCTGAAGGATTACTGGTTTTGCCCTTTAAGGTGTGCCACTATTTTAAAGAACTGTGCCTGGCCAGTTCTGTGTAAGCTTCTAGACCACAAGCATCCTCTCAACTGTCTCGTTCGACCTCTATTCCTTTTTGAGCCCTTCTTCCTACACTGTGGTCTGGGTTTCAGATTTCAGTTTCGTAGATGATGGGAATTTGCAGTTGTTTCTTGCTTTCCTTATTGTCGTCAGATGATTTCTGAGGAAAGCGGGTAGTGCTGTTTTCATGCCTTCATTTTAAATCTGGAACTTTCCTCACTGTTGTTTTGATGTGCAATTCTGAGATTATCAGTGAGGCTGGACTTGTCATATGATGACTGGCCATTTTTTAGTCTGGGCTTCACTTCTGGCAGGTGTAAGTATGATGGCTTCCCAAGTACCCTTTTACCACATCCCAGACCCTGATTATCAGAACCACTTTGAGGCAGCAATGCTGTCGAGTACGAGCTGGCTCGTTCCTCGTCTTCAGGAGCCTCTTTCACACCCTCCCTCTTGAGGCAATGGACACATTTCTGCTTTGCCGTCTGCTCACAGATACCTGAACTCTTCCAATTCGTCCTCTAAGGACAGGTTAGAAAAGCCAGGTGACGTCAGGAGCAACATGGGGCAATCCCGCTAGGACTTCTCTGCAGGAGAGCCAGCCTTCCCTGATACACCCCAAAAGTCACCATTCTTCTACAGGTGACTAACAAAAATGTTAAAATATCTTTTTTACAGCCCCACAGTTGATTCATGTTTTAATACAGATTTTGCCATATTTGGCTGGCATATGGAACAATCTTAATTATAAAACTAATGTATATGACATACCTTGAGAACTGGTGCTTTTTCTTCACAAATTAGCACTCGAATGTCAGGGTTTCTTAGATCTGTACAATAAATCTTCCGGTCCCTCCCTCCAGAATACACGTGTGTGAAGGCGTCGTTGACTTGCAGAGCCCAAACGCCTTCATCATGGACTCGGTACGTTGCTATACATCTCTGCTGACCAAGGGACCATAGGCGAATCGTCCCATCAGAACTGCCGGAAAGGCACTGGGAACAAAGAATGTTAAGGTTAGAAACCTGCCCCAAAGTTTCTCCTTTCCTGTGCTTTGCACCTGGCTTCTCTCCTGACTCCACACTGTCTAACACACACCTTTAAAACCTATATTTCTGCCTCTGAAAAGACTTCTGACAAGCTTGCACCACAGGCTGAAATGACCAAAGGGAACAGTACACGCTCAAGCAGGGGAAACCTCTGAGCAAAGCTGCCTTTGTCCTCTCTACCTGGCCACCGGCAGCATCAGTGGCTCCTGGGAACTAGTTAAGAATAAAAATTCCCAGGTCCCATTCACAACCTCATGAAGCAGCAACTCTGGTGGGGTCCAATCACCAGATGACAGGCCCTCCAGGTCATCTGGTACGCTAAGTTTGACAAGCATTGCACTAAGCCAGCAAGCCTTTTGGTGCCCTGGGTCACATCTCTGCCTCATCCCCTCCCTCATGGCTCTGGATTTCTGATGGCCTGCCAGGTCCTTTGGATTCTACTGACAGAAGTCAGAAGCAAAATCTAGTCCTAGGCTAGAGTCACTCACTGTCTGGGACCTTGGACACTTTCCATACAAGCCTCAAGTTCAACATCTATTAATATAAAATGTGGACCTTCAGCATTCAGTTAACATTAGCAATTCTGATCATTTCTAAAGGCTCAGGAGCATCAAATACATAGAAGCTGCTGGCACACGAAGCAGGGCTGAGCACACTGTGAGTCTGACAGAAACAGGCTGAAACGGCCACCGCGCATTCGCATTCAGCATGCCTGGTGTCTCTAGCAGTTACCGTGGTGACTTGCGGAACAGGACAAAAACTTACTCTCTGGAAGGAAAAGTGGCCCCGAAGAGAAAGCAACTGTTGGTGCTGGTGTGTGAAATTAAGTAGGCAAAGCGCTTCAAAGAAGAGAAGAGAGTTGTGGGCTTGGAGATTTGGAAAGCGTCTGAATAGATGAGACCTTGAGAAATATTAAGGATTTGCTGGCATTCCCTGTGACTTAAAGGGGCCTTTAGAACTCCGGATATGTTTAATTAAATGAACACCTAACTAGGAGGCTCTCCCATAAGCTGCCATTCCAACCAGTTCACAAGGGCACTAACCAGTAAAGAAGCTGTCAGGATTACGGCTACAACAGACCTTCAACACGTGTGTGGGAGAGTGTGGCAGTCTCACGGCGAGGAGGCAAGGGGGGGCCTCCCCATTCCAGGAAGAGATTCTACCCTGAGGTGGCAAAGCTTTGACTACGCAGATCCTAGACTGTGTACCTAGAGAGAGTAAGGTCTGACACCTTTAGATGACAGGCTGCAAGTCCTCGCAGCCTAGGTGACTTGCATTAGGGAAGAGATAAGACCCAAACCCAGAGTGCACTGCTGAAAGCAGATGAGGAAACAGTTGTTATCAGTCCTGATGATAATCTTGATGGCAGCCACTATTCTAAGATTGCTAAACTCAGGCCGCCAAATAGACAGCAATCACTTTTAAAGCATAATGCTGGCGAATTCTTTGTGGTGTTTGGTATGTGGTTGAAGGATGTGCCTATTTTACAGGAAGTCTACTGCCTGATATCTTGTACAAGTTACAGAAATCATCAAAACATTTCCCACTGCCTCCACCCTTCCACTGGATACACATGAAGACCTCCTCATTATGAGGTGACTCCTGGGACTAGGAGAATGCCCCAAGTGGTTCTGCTAAATCAGACTTAGGGGTGCTCCATGTTTTTGTCAGTGGAGATGAGAGGTTCCAGTGTATTGGGGCCAGGCTACTGTTGACCAACACAAGTGTTTCTGGGATAGTCATTCATACACAATTGCAACTCACAATAGAGAGCAGCTATGTGGGCAGGGAGTAGCCTAATGCCCGGAGACCCCTAGCCCCGTAAGCTAGGTTCTGTAGGACCTGTGTTACCAGGAAAACCCTATGTAACGGGTTGCTCCAGCTCCTCAAACGGCTGCCTGAGCAAGCACAAGGAATGAGAAGCGGCTCAGCTCAGTAGTGTCGGCATCAATCAAAACAAACGCAATGGAGACAGACATCAATCAAATCGTAAGGTTTGCTCAAGAAGAAACTTACTTTCACAACTAAGGAAGTGAGTAAACAGGTTGAGGTCCATGGGATTCACTAGCCTATTATACATATCTTGTCACAAGTCCCTGAATTACAATGTCACGAGAGACCCTACATTAGAAGTTGCAGGGAAACTCTGCAGGATGCAATATATACTGAGGTCCAGTAACTGATAACTATCTCTTCTATATGACAAGAGCTGGAGAATTAGTAAGTAAAGGTTTCTTCTCCTCACCCCTACTGCCCTTTACCCAAATGAGTACTTAGTATAGTTAGTCAATTCTCTAATGTAAATATGCTTTGTTGCTGACAGTTACATTTACATTTAGTCTATGGCGCCAATAAGGAAAAGGGGTAGCGGAAGCACCTGAGGAGGAATGACACCTGCTTAATCACACACTCTCAGGCCGACAGGCAGCTCTTAAAGTAGTACTACAGCATTGTTTCTGCTTACAGAAAATTTCCCGATTTCAGGTGAAGTGCATAGAAACTATTTAAATCATCTTGGGCAAAAGCATGTTCATAATATATATATAGGAAATAAGGCACGGAGTGTAGTAGACGGGCAGAACTGTAGAAAGTCTGCCAGGCCCAAAGGCCCCCTTCTAGAAACTATCTTGTCTACAGCCCCTACTTAAGGGAAGTCCCATGGAGACTATATGACCCAGTCCAATCCCGGGCAAAGTTAAGAGAACAAGGCAGGAGCACCATCTCGAGTGCAGCCTAGTGGCTACATTGCAAAACAGGCAAGGTGCTGACTGCACGGGGTTTCTTAGACTCACATGAAAATGGGGCTGCAAAGGTCTCAAAGGCTCTAGAAAATGTATGGCTTACTACAGTGATTACTTCTAATCTTCTCACTAACTATACACTCTAAATATTATGATTCCCACTTTGCACATGAGCAAACTAAGGACTAGTAAAGTGAAGTCCTCCCCTCAAAGCCACACAGCACATTAATGCAAAGACCTTCCTGGGCATCTTTGCCTGGTTCAGAAAAATTATTTCCTTCCTCTGGCTAGTTTTTTACCTTTCACCTCTGGAGACAGAGGTTTCTCCAATTCACGTGTGAGGCAATTTCCATGACGTAACTTCCACAGGAGTAACAAGTCTGTTACTCAATGATGTTTCGCATCTCAACATCTTCCCACTCTAACTCCAGCAAAATCAGTTCTAATTAGCTGTGAACTTATCCCTGCCCTATGGGAAAAAATGGCCAGGGGAGGCAGGGGCACATGGTTGAGATGTGTCATAACATAAAATGGTGCTCGGTCTTTGTTTTTTATTACCTACATTGATGAAAGATCATTTCCCGCTGCTACAGAACAAGTAGAATTATGATTTATAGTTCAAAAATTATGTAGCCAACAGAATACTAGCACATGTTCAAACATACCAAAATATTTTTCTTGGAAATACTGACTCTAAGTACTGTGTTAGATGACTGAACTTATAGACTGTATCTATACGGTCAACTGACAAGATCCGCCCTGAAGTCAGACCCACCGAGAGGAAATTTTCCACTTAATACATCGGCAGAAAGCACTGACTACCACAGTTCCTTTCTGTGTTATCCAAGGTAACATTTAAAATTTTTTTAGCCTATATTATCATAACTGCTTTTACCAATCTGCATCAGAATTATTCTGAGGAAATTCCTTGTCTGGCCTTTATTTAAAAGTGGGTTATTATATATGCAACTGAGTATTTTAAGGATTTAAAATTAAACCATAGTTTATAATATGTGTAGCTTTTGTTTCAAATTAACCTACCCAACAGTATACAAAGTGGGAGAACTTCTGCTGCATGAAATTTTGTCAAAGTTATTAGGTAAGTAAATGTCCACATGAAGCTACATACCTGTGTGCCATCTCTATTCAATAGCAATGCTTTTACGTTATCCGTGTGACCTTTAAGCTTCATTAGTTTTGCACATGTTCTTGGATCCCATACCCTTAAAACCTGTGAATTTCAACAATAAACAAACTGAGTATATACTTGAGTGAATTTAAATAATAGATGTATAAGTCAAATGACAACCATTCAATTCTGAGAAACACTGCTTCTGCCAGTGGACATTTGTCTAAGGCTCCCAACCTTTTTAAGTAAGAGGAAGCCTTTTTAATGTCAAGAAATGCACAGGCCTCCCTAACCCCATCCACCCACTCCATCACCACACAAGACAGTAATTATATAGTTATACTCTTATTTAAATAAAAGCTTTCTTTTAGCATCCACCAGGCAAAAACACTCTCTACATATTTAGTAATTACACGGATCAAATTATTTGGTTTCTTTGTTTTCTAGTGTTAAAATACACCCTTTTAAGCACCCTCTTACCTTCTCAGTGGACCCGGATACAATGATTGTTCCCAGTTGATTCATTGCCAGGCTATAAATGGAATCTTTGTTCCCACTTAAAGAAGAAGCTATTAAGGATAAATGGAGCTAAATGTTAACAAAATTATCAGCTTTTTAGTAGCTAGTCAGCAAAAACTACAAGTTTAATTATAAATTTAGAAAAATCTTATCTTTATGAATGCTGGAAAATAAATCTACCTGGAATGTAGAAGGTGCTAAGCAATAATATTGTTATTAGATTTTCCATGTTTTCTGGATTTGAATATATATTATACACAAGTACTCAATAAATATATGCTAAACTGAATTGCACCACAATTTAAAAACTATCCACCAATTATTTATTTTCAAAGATATACATGTGCCAATATATATGAAAAATATGTGCAAATTCCCTATTTTCAAGGATATACAAATCGAAACTAAAATATTATTTTCACCTACAAATCCAATAAAAAAATAAGGTAATGCTTTATTCTCAGAAAACACGGCAAAATGGTACTGTCGTACATTACTTGTTAAGAGGATAATTTGGTACAACTCCTGGAAGGAAATCAGGCAATGTGTAGGAAGAAACATGTCCATGCCCTTTGAGTTAGAACAAAATATTAATGAAGTGAAAAAGTTGCATATAAAACTCTCTGTATAGTATGACCCTAATTTTACAATAAATATCAACAACATACTGAGAAGTGATAAGTATAAGAGTTAGTACATGTAAAGTAGTTAGAAAAGTGCTGCTTGCAGGAAGTGCTCAATAAATGTCAGTTATTAGTATTAGTTCTACAATCATTACAAAAACTTATGTGAGATCCACTCTAAAAAATTCTAAGGAAAATGGATCTGTCGCAGAGACTAAGCTTGGTATCTGACTTTGGGACATTACTGCTTATTTGCTTTGTTCCCTCTTGTTAGCATCTCTTTGAGGAGTGTCTTACACATAGAGAGAGCTAAATGATATATTGTGACAGCCCCCGGCAGGGACCAGCTGAGACAGTGTGCAGGTGAAAAATCAGGAGAACAAGGGGAGAATAGTATTTAGAGTGCACATATTTCCCGAGAAAAAAGGCAAAACAATATTCAAGAAATTTACCCACCTCCCAACCCGCCCTCTCGGCTCACACGGGTTAGACTAGAACTGCCTAAGCTAAGCCAATGTGAGTATTCTATGGTCATGACAAATTGAATTTATAATATAGAGACCTAGATAGCTCAGGCCCATGTCCTGAACAGAACTTCCAGGCCAGGCTTAGCCAAAAATGTGCTCCTCAGAGTTCCTTCTGACACCTTGCAAAGAGGACTACAGTAGGTTGGGCCAAGCGTGAAGCTGGGTTTCAAGTCTAGACTTGTATGGGTCTGACCTGGTAATCTGAGATCTCTTAGTGGATGAGGCACCCATGCTATTTACCTGCTGTGAATGCCTCCAAATTGCCTTTCGAAGCACCCTAGCCTCCCTGAACTCTTGTGGAATTGGCTGGATTCTTCAGTGCTGCTCTGAAAAGGTCCTGCGAAATCAGCACTGAAAACCTTTTCTTTTTTGGCTTTGGAATATTCCATCTTGGCCATTAACTCAAAGGCTCTTTATAGTAACACTTCAAGGTCAGAAACTGCCTACTTTGTCAGGTAATCACCACCTCTATCAATAACATCTGCTGGGTGTGTGGCTTTGGGCCAGGCAATGCTGTGGGAGATACAAAGTAGTGAGATGAACTCTTCTACCCTGCAGGAACTTACACTTTAGCTAGGGAGCTAAGGCATGCACATGTACGGAAATAACCAGGCTACCCCTGGAGAAGTTACCATTTTAAGACTGCAGTGAGGAATTAGCTCCTTCTTGTTCGATCATTCTCTTGGGGGCTAGAATACTGTGTAGAAGCACTCTCAAAATATGAGCCACTGTCTCGATGCAAACTGATCAAAGATGTTTTATAAACTGTTCTTTATGTCAACCTGGAAACCTGGAGCACTTTCAAAGAAATTTTCTTCAAACACCTTACTTGTGACAGTGTTATTTGAGGCAGTCAATGCTGTTAGAGTATTCACATCCCAAAGGAATATTTGTCTGTCCAACCCGGCCGACGCTACCAGTTCTTTATCCTTGGCATACGCTAAGGCTTTTACATAATCCTGTAACAGAACACACGTATCATGATCTACTCTGTAGCCACATAAAGTACTGAGATCCCAATGTTACACTAAAGACACCGAAAATTATGGTAACTGTTTTACCTTATGTGTCCTTAACGTTGACATGCAAAATCCCTTATGTGCATTCCATACTTTTACCGTTGTGTCAGAAGAGGCAGATATTACTAAAAGAGGCAAAGAATTAACAAACCACTTAGTAGTGGAACTTACCACCATTTTAAAGACTTATTGTAAAATAATGTAACATCATTTCAAACTAATGTTCAAATATATACATATGCATATATATACATACATACACACACACACTTGTTAATGTTCATACATATACACACACATATAGTACCATATTATATATTTAAAAGCTCTTTCTAGAACCTATTATATTTTGTCTCAAATACCTTTTTTTAATAGGCAGGGAAAACTTTTTAATGTTCCTGCTGAACTAATGATTGAGAAAATATTCTCTAAAACAGACTAGAAAACTAAGAAATAGATCTTAACATAATAAGAAAAAGAGATATTACTAAGCCTAAGAGAAGAATGAATATTATGAGTCTATTTACATATAGTTCAAATGCAGGCAAAACTAATCAATAATATTTAGAAGACAGAAGAACAGTTGCCCGGGGCAAGGAGCAGTGACTGAAATGGTGGCATAGGGGGCTTCTGGTAATGTTTCTGGATATGGGTGTTGTCTCACGGTGTGCATGCTTTTTTGTATGTATGTATATTATACTTCAATAAAAAAGTTTACATAAAAAATTAAATTGTATCAAAATGAATTAAAAGCTTCTCAAAACCCAATAACCTAAAGAAATACTTACATGTTTTCCCATTACAACAGAGTACGATGTCATTTACCCAATCGGTATGGTGTTCCATAGATGCTATATATGGATCTTGCTGAAATTAAAGGAAAAATCATAATGATGTCATTAGTTTATATTAGAGGAGGAAATACATTACAACTTATGGATATGTTTAGAGTCTTTAACTAGTGTGACACACTGCTCTAAGGCCTTATAAGTGACAACTGAATTTGTAGTAGAATTTCATCGAACAGTTGATGCTTCCAGAAAACAGATATAAATAGAAGTTGTGTTTTAGGACAGTTTTATTATTGACGAAAGCCTAGGTTTTCAGGACAAATGTTTAATTTTTACGTCTTGAGTTAGCAAAGGCAACAAGATCTGGGCTAGGCACTGTGTGTGACACAAAATGCTCCAGGAAGGGGTTCCCTAGAAAGGACAGAACGTAAGCAAATCAGCAGGCTAGGGGGGACTTGGAATCAGTCATGGTGAAGGCTCACACCTGACAGGAGGGGCAGAATCGAGTGGTTAGTAGCCTAACCTGACTGCAGGAGAAGATGAACACTAGCTTTTAGCTTCCTACGGCAGTTTTCACCTTCTGAATTAAATGTTTTCCTCATGACATCTACAGTCCCTCAGAGAAGAAATGAAAGCCAAGGGCTAAAGGAACAGTACCTGAGTCACCATTTCAATTAGACAATTTGAGATTCTATCCTTCTTACTTGCCTTAATTACCAGGAAAGGTCTTTTAAAGACCAGTATTTAGTTATGTCCCACACTTTTCAAGACACTTCATCGGCAAAGAGAACAGCTCTCTATAAGTCTATTTGAGAAATGTTATTGCAACCTGTCAGAAAATGAAGACCAAGAAAGATGTTTGAGGGCAAACGGGCTCCTTTCTAGCTTCTTCGAGGTCAGCTCCTGTGAGTGTTTTCCTTAATTTGTTTGATATACTGTGAATTCCCAGAAAGGTGACATTCCAATTCAAATAGATTCCAAAAAGCACTTAAAAGCCATGTTTTCTTGCTTTCCATGTTTGACAGTGGGCCACCAGTTTCCATGGTTAAAGAATCCAAAGCCCACTAGACCCAAGTCCATTTAAAGAAACAGTATCCAGCAACTGTGAAAAACAGTGTTTCTTTTTTGGACTGAACATTAGACTTGCAGAGCTTGCTAAAGAGAGAAATTTTTTAAACTACAAGGTTTAGCATGAGGATTCTGAAGTTAGAGAGACTCTAATTCTCTGTCACTGACTAGCTATTTCAGTGTGGATTTCTCTGAGCCTGCTTCCCCTTTTATGAAAATGAATCATAACTGCTGTCTTGAAGGATTGCAATGAGTGTTAAGATGTAGTCTCATTGGATATGGAAATGCTAAGAGTGTCTGGTACTTAGCGAGGAGCTCAATAAACGGCCCCTTTCCTTCCGTGAATCTTCCTTTCTATGTCATTCACAATACAGGCATTCAAACAAAATACAAGAGTTCCCTGCCATTTGAGTGGGGTTTTATCTGGACAAATATTTAAATCCTGGTTTCTGTTTAAGAAAACAGCCTTTAAATCACCTGAAGGAGGAGGGCATGTCATCTTCATATTTTTACATAACTTATATTGTCAAATGAGGCTCTATGGATTCTATGGGCTCCCTAATCATTTTTAAATGAAGAAATCAAATATCTGTTTAAGATGAATTGTAACTGTAACAGGACTGCCAAGGAGCTTTTGGGGAACATATTTAAAGCAGAAAAATAAATTACTGCAAGCAATTCTCCTACCAGACATATCTTTTGTTTCTTTGTAGCAAAGTGCTATTATCATAGACCCAGTTTATGGAGTCCCTGCCTTAGCTAAAATACTTCTAAAACTCCCCTAGGGCCGTTTTTCTCAAAGGTTCACAGAATTTTGGTTGTAATGCGTTTATACAGTATATCAAGTAACTCAGTGCTCAAAGAGACTACATCTGAAACTGTGGAAGGCGCCACACTAGACAGACCAAAATTAACGAGCACAGATTTCAAATGTAAACCCGATCCCTGCCTTACCTTGTGCTGGTTGACGCTCCATATCCTTATGATGGAGTCGCGACCTGCCGTGAAAAGTCTATTGAGCGCTGGGTCCAGCTGCAAGGCATTGACTCCATTTCGATTGTATTTCTCCACTTCATCTCGAATAACGTATGAAACCTGACAAATATGTTAACATCCGCTTTTTATGAAGTTACAAAACATGCAATAAAATGTAGCCTACTAGTGGCCAATCTGAAATTAAAAATCCTATGTTTTCCAATATATAACTTATTTTTCATTCCAATAAAATCTGTATTTTACTCTATAGAGACTAAATGATTTTTTTAAATGATGCTTCCTCAAAAGGCCTTCTCTGATGTGGCAAGCAAAATGAGGTTTTGTGTTCCACTAACACACTAAATTTTTCCTTCAGAGCACTTCCCCATACTATGTTACTGTAGGTAAGTTCTGTCCGCTTCATGTGAGATGTAAGAGAATCAACCAAAAGTATTTATAATTTTAAAAAAGTCAACAAGCTGGCTAGCAGCCAAAAGAAATTTTTCTAATTTAATGAAATAACTAGTTAAGAATATTAACAGGGGTGGGGGTTGGCGGGGGGGGGGGGAATCCATGTACAACAGCAATAAGAATAAAAACCCAGAAATAACGGACAGGTTAAGGGACATAAAAGAAAACTTGCATAAAGGAGACATGCCATACTGTAGCACAGGAAGATTCAAAATTAACAATTCTTTCCTAAATTTGATTTTAATCTTTGTTCAGAATCCCATCAGATTTCTTTCTAGAGGTTGACAAAATAGATCTTAAAATGTGTTATGAAGCTAAAGCAATCAGAATTACTCAAGACTGAAACTGAATAAGTTACTCCTAAAAATCCTTTTAAAAAGGCACATGAATATTTCCATAGGGTCTATGTAGAGAAGGCCCTGCTAACATGACTAGAAAGGTGGCAATCTTTACAAAAGGAAAAGAGCGACACGGATCTGACCAAGTACAAGTCAAAACCTTTTGCGTATACAAATGTTCACAGCAGCATTACTCACAACAGCCAACAAGTGGAAACGACTCGAATGTCCAACAACTGACAAAGGATGAATACAATGTGGTATATGCATGCAGTGGAATATTATTCAGCCATAAAAGGAGTGAAGTACTAACACATGCTACAACATGGATGAATCTTAAAAACATTACACTAAGTACAAAAGGCCATATATTCTACGGCTCTATTATATGAAATGTCCAGAATATGTAAATCTACAGAGACAGAAAGCAGATTAGTGGTTGCCAGGGGCTTGGACTAGAGGAGAATGGGGAGTGACTACTAATGGGCATGGGGTTTCTTTTCCGGGTGATGAAAATGTTCTGGAATTGAGTGATCAATGCACAACTCTGTGAAAAAAAAAAAAAATATATATATATATATATATATAAAAATCATTGAATTGTCTGCTTTAACAAGGTGATTTTATTTTACGTGGATTTTATTCAATACATCTATTATTAAGTTTTAAAAAAACTTCAGAATGTCAAAGAATAATATGAGCGAGGTTAAAAGACAAATATCTAACTGGGAAAATAATGAAAATAAATACAAAAGACTAAAATTTACTCTTGACAACATACAATGATTCTTTACAAAATGATAAGAAAAAGTCCCATTATCTAACAGAAAGAACAAAGACCATGAAGAGGAATTAAAAAAAAAAAAAAAAAAGGATGGCCAAAAAACTAATCAAAGAAATGAAAAGGGCCAGGGTTGTATACACGAAGACGGTAAGGATGTTACCTTAACCCAGCCTTTTGAGTATAAGTAATTTAACTGAAATTTACTCACATCAACTTAAATTCTAAAAAAAAATTTAACATAAGGATAGAAGGCTGTCTAACAGAGCTCAAGGGCCGGTAATACAGTTGTGACTCATAAAAGACATTTTGAAAATAAAATCATGACACTTCTCTGCTGAAGCCTTCCAAAGGCCTTTCACTGCATTTAAAGTTCAAATTGCTCACATGCTTTGGTTCTACCCTGCATCCGCACACTCATCTCAAACTAACTTCCCCCAGCTTCTTTCATGACAGTCGCGCCAAACTCCTTTCTATCCCTCAAACACATGAAGCTCTTCTTTCCATCCAATCACACTGACTGTTCCCTGTGCCAGAAGATTCCTCACCTCTCCAGGCCCCAGGGGAACTCTTCCCCCAGCTTTCATCTTGTCTGGCTCACACCACCCTTTCATCTTAGCAGAAAGTTCACTTCCTCTGAAAGGCCTTCCCCGATTTCCTTTCCCTATCACTCACCCTGCCTATTTCTTACACAGTTCTTACCTTTATCTTTTTTGTTACACCTTCTACAGTAGAATAAAAGTTGCAAGAGAGCAAGGAACTTGTCTGCCTTGTTCCTCCCACCACTGTATTCTCCTTATAGTGTCTGTATGGCATCAAAGACATTTAGGAAATATTTGGTGTGTGAATCAGACATTAGGAACCAAGTTGGCTTCAATGTCAATTTTAGTCTTTTTCTCTGGGGCTTTTAGGCCCCTTACCTGCTCCTCTTAGAGCGCATTTCCTTTAACAGAGACTGTGTAGAATATATGAATCTTAATTTTCAAATTTCTGGGAGATTATCTGATTGGTCCAGTGAGAAAGAGTCAGAGAATAACATGATTATCAGGCCCTCATTTCAGGTGAAAAGTAATTTTTAGCAAAACAAGTCTGGGCCAACCTCTTCAAGGGTATCTACTACAGATGTGTGATTAGAAATGGCAAAGAATAAGAAGTATCCTAATTAGATAAATTTTGGCACGCATATCTATAAAATACTATTTAATGAAAAATGTTCACAAAGAACTGACATGGGAAGAAAATCATGATATATTTAAATGAAATAAGTGTGGTCTAAAATAGCAGGGTATAATAATCATTACTGTAAAAATGTTTCAGAATATTAAATACATATTTAAAAACAGTTTGGAAGGACATACATATATAAAACTACCAGTAGTTATTTCTGAGTGATGGAATTATGTTGTCACTCACTTATGCCTTCTTTAAAATATTGTTTGAATATTTTACGATGGGCATATATTATTTAGTTTTGTGAATTTATAATTTAGTTTTTATCCAAGTAATTTTTGTCTATATTCAGAAAATCAAATAGTATTGAAAGACAGTAATGAAAAACCATCTACCTATTGTCTGCATAATACTCGCCATACTCAATCTTCATCCCTAGAGGTAACTAATTTCATCTCTTGGTGGTTTCCTCTGGATTGTTACTGCATTTCAGGAAATAGTGTGCTTATCCTACAGCTTTCTGGCTTATCCATTTTAGACTTACTATTTATGCAAGTCTATGGTATATTAGGTTTAGCTCTGAAGCTACCCTCCAATAACTCCTTCTGTAGTCTTCTGATATATCACTATTTGGGGTTGAATAAATAATCAGTGCTACAGTGTTTGAGTCTGTAATTGCTATGTACTGACTAGCCAAGTACTATATTATGAATACATTTCTTTCCTTAGCCAGCTTTCTGTATTCCCTAGAGTTCTATCTTTCTTTCCTTCATTAATGGTTTCCTCTAACTTCTAATTTTAATTGCTGTACCATATTAGAAATTCCAGCAAGAGCCCACCCCGCCCCCTCTTCCCAGCAGGCTTCCCCCTCAGAATGCTCCGCCTTCCACTCCAGTCTGGGCCGGCTGCCCTCAGGTCTGCTGGCACAAGTGTCATCTTCGGTGCTTCCCTTTACTGCCTTTCTGGGTTAGAGCCATATTTCCAATGTCTCTTTTTTTCTTCTAAGTTTTGCTAAAGTACCTCTCAGGACCTTAAGAAACTAACACGGGAAAAGGTACATGGGTGGTGACAGCCCTTGCATGCCTGAAAAAGTCTTTACCTTTACACTTGATTTGGCAGGATACAAAAGTCCATGTAAAAAAAACAATCCCCTCAGCTTTTGAAGGCACTGCTCTAACTGTAGCATCCAGCCTTGCCGTGGACTTCAATGCCATTCTGTTTCACCCAGCTTTAAGGTGATCCCATTTGTATTCTCCCCTGTACCACCACCAGCCCTTCTGCCCCTCTCCCCAAGCTTTTAGGACCTTCTCTCTCTTTCTATCATTATCATTTTTTGTTCTTTTATCATTAATTTTGCTAAGCGTTTAGAAAGCCCTTTCATTCCAGAAACTTGTCCACTTCTGCTCTGGGAAATTTCATTGTATCAATTCATTAACAACTCTGTTTTCTTTGCTCCTCAGAACTCTCTTCAGTCAGATGTTAGAACTTTCAGATTGATCTTTTAATTTTTATGCATCCTACACTGTCTTTGTCCTTTTGTTTACTTTTGAAAGACTTCCTTTACCATTTTATAACTCTGCTATTGTTTTAGTATGGTGGACAAAATAGAAACAGTATCTTCAATGAGGAGATAGCCAGATAAATTATGGTACATCTATGCTTTCTGGCAACTAAAGAATAAAGATGAACTATATACGGTGGTAAGTTCTAAGACATATTACATTAAAAACTTATGAGAGGAAAAAAATTGGCTGCAGATAAAGAAAATAAGCTTTAGTTCTTTCAACAAATATTAAGCATCCATCAGTTGCCAGGCCATATTCTAAATGTGGAGGCTACAGTAGTGAGCACAAAAGTCCTCCTGGAGCTCTTCCATTCTAGTGAGGGAAAGAAGATCATTAGAAGTGACAGTAAGTTAAGTAAAATTTTTTCCCCAAGTTATAAGCAAGCTTTGCAGACAGAAGAGTTGGAAGTAAAATAAAGAGAAAAGTAGATGGTGCTGGAGATAGAAGCAACGAGTCTTGAAAAAACTTCATTTTAGATAACATAGGATTTGCTTTAAAGGGAGGAGGAGGGGGAGTGGGTACTATAAGAACTCTGCAAGGGGCGGGACCCTCAGAAGGAAATATGCAGTTTGGAAAAGATAATCAAAGGAACTTTGACAGGGAGAAAATAACAGTCTCCTAGCAGCAAGCACCCAGTTAAGTTACACTTCAAGTGTTTGTAGCTGGCTCAGATAGTGGGGATAATCTACTGAATTTCGTATGGTCTGTTTCCGCATTTCAAGCTTATATACCCTAAAGTTAGTGGTAATGTAACAGAAGCAATCAGGAGAAAAACTATCTTTGATTATTTTATTTCACAATAATCAGGTTAGTTTTCTATTGCTGACATAATAAATTATCCAAATTTAGTAGCTTAAAACACTCCCATTTATTATTTTACAGTTCTTTAGCTCAGAAGTGAGGCTGGGCTTGGGTGGGTTCTCTATTTAAAGTTTCCCACAAGACCAAAAGTGACAAGAGTCGGCAAGCCTTTGTTCTTTCCTGGAGACTCTGGGAGAGTCTGCTTCCAAGTTCATTCATGCTGTTGGTCGAATTCGGCTCCTTGCGGTTGTAGGTCTGAGGCATGTTTTTCTGCTCCTACAGGCTGCCTGCATTTCTTCTCAAGCTTTCTACGTGTCTTCTACCTCAAAAGGTCCCTCTCATGCCTCAAACCTCTGATTTCTGCTTTCAGCTGGAGAAAGTTCTCTGCTTTTAATGGGTTCATATGATTAGATTGGACTCACTGGGATAATCCAAGATAATCCCCCTATTTTAAGGGCTGTAAGCTTAATAACATCTGCAAAGTCCTTTTTATCATGTAACATAACACATTCATGAGTTGTAGGAATTAGAGCACGGGCACTCTGGCGGGGAGGCATTCCGCCTACTCCAGTAACTGAACAACTTTTTGTATGAAAACAAATGTGAATATATTATGGAATAAGTACAAAATTCACAATATTTTTAAGGAAAGAGGGGAGACTTAAAAGCACTTCAGGCTCAAAAAGGGGACACTCTGGGCTATTTCTCCAGGCCCCCCTGCAATGTGCATTAATTCATCTCCACTTGGATGTCTAGCAGACATCGAAATCCTGGCACGTCCCAAAATGAGCTCGACAGCCCTCTCCAGACACACTCCTCCTGTAGTCTGCCTCACTGAGGGAGTCGATGGTAACTCCATTCTTCCAGCTGCTGAGGCCCAAACCTTGGTACCATTCTTACTTTAATTTCTCTCATCTCACATCCTGTTGGCAAGTCTCGTCATCCAAAATTCAACCACTGTTCACCATCCTGAGTGGCCACTCTCATACAGCATCTGGATTTCTTAAATAGCTACTGCTCGCTCTGCTCTGCCCTTGCTCACCCGCAGTCCCTTCCGAATACAGAGGCCAGGCTGATCTTACTAAAACACACGCACAGTGTGCGTACTCCTCAGTTCGAAACCTCCCAACTGCTTCCCATCTCACTCAAGAGTAAAAGCTCAAGGGCGTGCTAGACCTGCAGGGCTTGCTCTCCACGAGCTGGTCTGCGGTTACCGCTCCGAAGTCATCTCCTCTTCTTCCCTTCACGCACTCCACACCAGCCACAAAGGCATCTTTATTCTGCACAGCCGGGTGCATGCCCACCTCAGGACCTTTGCATTTGGTATTGCCACTGGAATGCTCTTCCCCCAGGTGGCAATCTCATTTCCTCATTTCCTTCGGATCCTTACTCAAATCAGCCTCTCAGCAAGGCCTTCTCTGGTCACTTCTAAAATTTCACTTCCCTGTCTCCTGCTGCTTGTCACTACCTAACCATTGTTTAACCTTTAAAGCTTATTTTTCCTCAACGACTTATCATGAAAAATTTCAAACTCATACAAAAGTTGAAAGAAGTACATGGTAAACATCCACATAGCCACCCATATTTTCTACTATTAACATCTGCGGCATTTGCTTTATCTCATACCCATCTATCCATTTGTTCCATGTTATTTTTGATGCCTTTTAAAGTAAGTTGCACATCATTAATAACACCTCTCCGTAGATACTCAGGTTTATCATTAACTAAAATTCATTATTTATCTCTTTTTAAGGTGAAATGTACATACTGTGAAATCAATGAATCCAAGTGACATGGTTCTGACAAATGAACATACCTGTGTAACACAAACCGCTACCAAGACACACAGAACATCATCACCACCCTAGAAAGTTGCCTCATCCTCTTCCCCACCTCTGTACTCCACTCCCTGACAATCTTGATCTGACTTTTTTCACCACAAATTAGTTTGGCCTGTTCTCTAACATCCTATAAATGGAAACACATGGCTCTTTTATGTAAGGCTACTTCCAGCTATTAAGCTAAATCAGGCTAAATTTGGCCAAGAAACATTGGCCAAATATCAGTAATTCTCACATGTTTTTCCTGCTCAATCTTGTGAACTACGACTTACTGCTCGAATCTATATTTCTAGAGTGTTAATTTTTAAAAGTATTCTCAAAAGCAGTCTTGCAAATAAAAAAGCCATCTAGGCAGGGGTTGGTTAAAAAAAAAAACTGCCCACAGGCCAAATTCAGGCCAAATCCTGTTTTGTAAATACAGTTTTATTGGAAAACAGCCACACATATTCATTAGGTATTGTCTATGGCTCGCTTAATGTTATAATGGCAGCGCTGAGTGGTTATGACACACTAGAATGGCCTGCGAAGCTTAAATATTTACCATTAGAGAACTTTTTAGAGGAAAAGTTCACTGACCCCTGTTTTAATGGATGTCACACTGGCACTGCACCTATGCTACATAAAAAGTAACTCGCCTTGGACATATGCCTATTGTAAGTTTTTCCTTAGGAAGCCAGGATTTGATATCATTCTATTTCCTTAAAAAAGTATCAAAAATTAATGAAGCAACCCAGAACTGGGACTCAGAATCAGAAGTAAAGACCACACTGAGCTCTGAATAGGTCCAGAATAACTAAATATTTGGCAGGCAAAGGAGGTAAGTACTGGTAGAGCAGACATTAGTCGGTTGCCGCTCTGTCTCCTTTTTGCTCCCAATACTTCCTTTAAGGCAAGCAAACCCTAGGAGAAGCTGTGCAGAGGCTACTTAAGAGATTCTCTGTTACCTCTGATAGTGTGGTGAAAGGACATGAGGTCTGGATTAGATGCAGCTACTGCGCCACCAAGAGGAAAGGTCTAGAGCTGGGAGTTTGAGAATAAGAGAGGACAGCTCGAAGGCAGCCCGATGGTAAAGTACATCACTTCTTAGGGTAGCGTCACAGTGAGGCCTCTGATTCAGGATCTGCATAACTAGCACTACCTCTTGAGTTTTTGTTTATATGAGCCAATACAGTGTTTTATTATGTGAGCTTGGTAAAGCTGGATTTTTGGGTCATTTCCAACCAAAAGAATCCTTTTGTTATGAAAAGCTAAGAATTTATATTCTTGAACCATCACTTAGTACTAGGGTACAGTGGTTGCTCCTGAACAAGGAATACTGGTAACTTTAGTCTAATTTCACCCCAAGAATTCTTAAGTAAATGAGAGAAAAGGCCATAATTGAAGAGGGAGACAGAAAAAGCCAACCAACAGACTCATAACTTGTTGGAAAATTATAACACTAAGGACCATCATGAAGTAAAAAGACTTACTCTGATATCTTGATTACCAGGAAAATATCTGGATCGTATATCTGAATTCACATATCTGATTGTCTGATCATGTTTCTGACAATTACAAATCCACCTCTCCCCCTCATACTCATCTCCAGTCTCCTTGGAAGATGAAGGTGGTGACATGTGCTCATTCTTCGTTATGCCTATAATTAATAAGCAGTATGTTTGGATCACTCTCCACTGGTTATTTATCAATATGATGTCTCGAGGGCTCCTTTTGGACTATCATTTGGTAATGGAGTTCAGGGCAACTGTCTCTTGGTACAAGACACAGACAGCCAGAGGGAAAATATATTTATGGAGCCATATATACTTTTTCCAAAATGGAACGCTTTTTTTTACTTATAAATGTTGTAAAAAGTTAAAAAATATAAAGATATATATTTTGTTAAAAACATATGTTAAAGATATCCCATATTCTGCCTTACAGATAATCACATAATCTAATACTCTAAAGTTAATAACTGTTAATATCCTTCCAGACTTTTAAAATGCATGATTTCCTTTGCTGAAATGGGACTATGCTACGCTGACTTGCTTTTTTGACTTCTGGACACCTTTCCTTTTTAATAATACAAATCTAGCCTGTCTTTTGAACAACTGTAAATTAATCTACTACATGAATGTACTAACTTATCTGCTTATTGACTACTGATAATTTTTGTTCACAAAGACAGCACTCCTATAATAAACATCCTTGTAATTAGGGAAAAGATATATGCATATATACTTTTGTAAAATAATTTTTAAACAAGGAGTTGCTGGGTCAAAGTTAATAATAAATATTTTAAAATTCTGACAAGCAGCAAGACACAAAACAGTGAATACCATGACTCCATTTAGAGTAAAAAATCATGTAAGTCAAGCACACATGCATGAAGAGTTATAGAAAAATGGTTTTCAACCAGAATCAATTTTGCCTTCCAGGGACATTTAAAAATGTCTAGAGTCATTTTTGGTTGTCACAACTGGAAAGGTGCTAACATCTAGTGGGTAGAACCCAGGATGATGCAAAACAACTTGCAATGCATAGGACAACCCCACCCCGTCCCCAAATAAAAAATTATCCAGCCCAACATGTCAATAGTGCTCAGGCTGAAAAACTCTGGTTTAGGATTATTTATCCCACTGTCCACAGCAGCTTTCTTTGAACAGTGGACAACTGTCATTTACACTTTTGTATTGTTTGTTGGGTTTTTTTTTTTTTTTTGAACTCTGTATTGACTCAATATCTTGGTTTTTAAAATTAATTAAATTTTTTTTCAATTACAGTTGACATTTAATACTATTTTATAGTCTCAGGTGTACAGCACAGTGATTAGTAATCCCCTTGATTCGTCTAGCACCTACCTGATATTACAGTATTACTGACTATATTCCTTATACTGTACCATACATAGATATTACAGTATTACTGACTATATTCCTTATGCTGTACTTTACATTCCCATGACTGTTTTGTTAACTACCAATCTGTACCTCTTAATTCCCTCACCTTTTTCACTCAGCCTCCCAAATCCCCATCCCATCTGGCAACCATCAGTTTGTTCTATGTCTATGAGTCTGTTTCTGTTTGGTTTGCTCACTCTGTTCTTTAGATTCCACATACAAGTGAGGTCGTATGATAATTACCTTTCTCTGTCTGACTTATTCCACTTAGCATAATATTCTCTAGGTCCATCCATGTTGTTGCAAATGGTAGAATTTCATTTTTATGGCTGAGTAATATTCCATTTTATATAGGTACCATATTTTCTGATTTTATTCATCTATTGGACATGTTTGTGGTTTTTTTACAATGAACATGCACTAGTTTAAAAAATATTTCCATAAACAAAAGGTCTCCCTCTTATTGATATAAAATCAATCTTCTCACAATCGTTCTAGACCTTGGGGACAAATTCTGAATGCGACTAAGACTCACTGAATTGTCTCTTCAGCAGGCTAGCTTAGTTTTCAATGCTCTTCAAAGGAAATAGTTTCTAGTCACTTTATCAATCTGATTGCTATACTTATTAAGCATAAGGTGATAAGTGCTGCACCTCAAACTCTAGTTCTGTACTGTGAACAGAGAATAGTGGAATTATCATCTCCCTCATCCTACACGCAGTGGCTCACAGTCAGCTTATTAAAACACTCAGTTTTCTCACACACACTACAGTTAATTTACATTTCCCCCATCCTATACTTTTATATTGCCTTTTAAATCTAAATGCAAGACAGGAGAGGCTTGATGAACTCTCCTACTACTTTAAGGCGTGTACCACTTTTGTGTCCAGAATACAATTTAGTTACAATTTTGAGTTACATTTTATTCAAGAGCAAACATTCTCATCACCTGGCTTGCATGCTGGGGTTACTTAAATACTGTCACTTATACACTTAAAAATCACCTAACAGAATAAGCTATTTTAGATTTTTATTAATTTCACTCAATTCAACAAATATCTACTGAGTATTCAGGAGACTGTAGTCATCAAAGAGGGTCAATAAAACAAAGAACTAAACTTCCCAGAAGACTTTCTGGCTTACAGTAATTTGCTAGGGTTACCTTACTGAAGGAGCCCTTCATCCTATTAAACACTCACTGATTTCAACCCCTACAACTGCACATAATACTGTTTTATAAAGAAAGTCTGGGTGTTATTCCTATACTCTTTAAAGTCTTTGCATATTTTTGAGCCCAAACTAAGTGCTCACTAATGTTTAATGAAAAAAATGCACCATAGCAATATACTTGCTCGCAAACACCTGTAATAGAGATTTTACTCTCTGCATCGCTGAAAATAATAGGTATTCTTAAAAGTATCCCAAACAAAAGCGTATTCACGAAGCCATAAAGCACACACAGAAGGGTTAGGTATAACACTTTGCCCTTGATAACAAATTACAGATATAAGGAAACGTATTCAAGAATGCACTTGGAGGATGAAGAAATAGTGAAGACGAAATTAAATTCCAAAACAAACATATTTTCCCCACGAACACCGGCTCTCCCACGTCGTTCCCACCTCACCAGGGAGAAAACTCCCGCATAAATGAGCGCAGGGGTCTCCCACGTGCAGAGTCCCCCGCAGAAACCCCGCAGGGCGGTCTGCACTGAGCCCTGCCACGCCCCCGCACAGGCCCACTCACTCCTCCGCCACCCGCCGGCCGGGGAAGCACCCCGAGGCCTTCGCTCCGACGCGGCTAGGGCAGAGCGCTTTGCAGAAAGACAAGGGAAGGGAGATGCAGGTGGGCGGGGAACGAGCCTCTCCCAACCCCGCAAGCCCAAGCCCACGAAAACGCGGGCGATCGGCAACTCCCGGCTCCGAACCGTGCACGCGAGCGTCTCGGGACTGAGCCGAGGAGGGCTCAGCCCGCCGCCCCCCGTTCCTTCCTCAAGCCGTTAGCGCCGCGGCCCCACCCCTCGCCGCCGGCCGCACCCCGTCCCACTCGCCCCAAGCCGCTACCCCGGCCGACCGCCACCCGAGGCATCTGCTCGCTGGAGGTGAACCCAGGGCTGCCGGCCACGTCCGAGAGGTCGAGAAGCCGGGCTCCCATACCTGCACTTTCCTCCGCCCTGCCGTGTTCTGCCGGTGATGGGCCGCCATCTTGCATGTTGACACTCCGACGTCACTCCCGGAAGTGGCTCGCTCCAGGCGGAAGTTCCGCCTTTTCCCCTTTGGCCAAGGGCAGGTGGCGAGGCGGATGTTGGTCTGGTCCTGAGGTACCTAAACGCCGTTTGTGGCTGTGGCTGGTGAGGTAGAAGCCATGAAAAACTGTTGCGTGCGTATAATACTGGTAGCGAAAGCCATTTCATAGCCGAGGAGCAATCCAAATTCAGCTCAGTGTGCCCCTAAACCCTGGCTTGTGCTGTTCTCTGGGATGCCAACTCCAGAGGCCCAAGTAAGCGTAAGGAAAGCGCTGGAAGAAATTTAATAATGCTGGACATGGGCGACTTGGATGGACCCTGGCAACCCCAAACTTTACTAGGCAGCTGAGGGGACCAACAGATTTTCCATGACATACCCCAAAATGTGGAAAATTACAAACTGGTCTCGAAAGAGGAGAAATAGAAGGGTTTGCAAAGGAGGTGGCCCTTCAGGAGGAGGAAACTAAATAAGAGGAAGCCGAAAAATACACAGCTAAAATTGTTTTCAGAGACAACTTTCTAAGTTGCAAATCCTAAGGGAGTTGGGCTCACTCTGGAATGTGGTTTAAATCATCTCTTATACTGGGAGAGTTAGACCCTTCTGGGTGAAGGTTTGACTTGAGGAACTTTTCCTGACACTAATTAAAGGTGCTGAGGATGGTCAGACTCTCTTGTGATAGTGAATCCTATAGAACGGCACTATCTCATACAGCATCCACTAGCTGTGTGTGGCTGTTGAGCACTTGCAATGTAACTAGTTCAAATTGAGATGTGATGAAACTAAAATGTCCACCAAATTTCAAAGATTTAGTATGAAGAAAAGAATGTAAAATATCTCAATTTTCATATTGATACCATGTTGAAATAATAATGTTTTGAACAGTTTGGGTTAAATATTACGATTATTTGTTACTTTTATAATGTGGCTATTAGTATAGTTAAAGTTATATATGTTGTCACATTTTTTGGCATAGTGCTAGTATAGAAATAATGCTTAGGAAAGTTCTTGTCTAGATAAATACCTTTTTAAATTAATAAATGTGAATTAGAGTAGTAGAAACGGATGGCAAAACTGGCAGTGATAACTTGTAGATAAATTACCCATACTGCAGTTTATTATGGATACATTCATTCATTTATTCATGCATTTATTCAACAAATATTATTTAACACCTGTTACCATGCTCTATTTTAGGTGCTGGGGTTCGGTGGCGAGTACACATAATCATAGAATTTAGAGTCCTATGGTAAGACAGGAATTAAACATATAAATGAACATAGAGACAAGTACAGTGAAGAAAGATGGTTACAAGACTGGAAATGATCCTTGAGTCAATATCTGAGGATGGAATTAAGTAGGCAAGGAGAGGGAAAAGTCTGAGCAGAGATCTTGTGGCAGGAGGGAGCTTGGAGCATTGCAGGAATTAAGGACCAATACTTAAGAGTACAAAGAACAAGGAGAAGGGGTATACAGAGGCCACACCCAGCAGGGTCTTATAAGTCAGTTGGAAACTATTGAAGGATTTAAGCAAGGGAAGGAAGTGGTCTCCATTTTTAAATAATTCAGTCTACAGCCATGCTACCCTGAACAATCCTAATCCTAGTCTGATATCAGAAGCTAAGCAGGGTTGGGCCTGGTTAGTACTTGGATGGGAGACCACCAAGGAAGACCAGGTGCTGTAGTCATAAAAAATAAGGAATTGTAAGCTGACAAGGTCCTTGCAATCTGTGAGGTCAACTAAGGGTTGCCTCCCCTAAAATAAAAAAAATAATAGTAATAATAACAATAATAATAATAATTCAACAAATAGCATTGAGCCCCCATGATGTGCCAGGCACCATGCAGGCATGTTGCTCCGCATAGTGTGCTGGGCTGGTACTGTCCACAAGTGGATTGTTAGGCTGTTGCAGTCCTGCCGTGGTCCTGAAAGTGTGAAGTCCATTTAATGGGCAGGATGTCCACCAGTGTGTGTTGAAGTTCACTTTGCCTGAAAGGAGAAATGGTTTTAGGTAATAATTAATGGTCCAAGGCTAAATGCCCAGGCCGGTTGGTCAAGGACATGGAAAGATCAAGATTGGAGAACTGGTGACAAGAAAGACTAAGGGGATATTCTTGCAGAATAAATCTTAAGAATCATATGGATGACGTGAACCGTTCTGTGGAGGAAACTCGGCCTCGTTTTCCAGGCTCAGTCCTTGTTCAGTGGAATCACAAATGAAAGGGCAATGACAACAGGATTGAAGCTATGCATGGGATCACCAAGCCACCGCTGACTGTTCAGTTTGCCAGCAGCGGTGACCAATCCTGAGTTGGTGATGATACCCCACGCTCCAGGAGGATCAGTCAACCACTTGGAGGCAAGTTGACTCCATTGACCCTCCCCGATCATTATTTGTCCTCTCTGAAATACACATACTCTAGATTTAAATTTGCTTTCCCTGCCTACTGTTCTTCAGTCAGCACCACGACATTTGGACTTGGAATATTTCAAACACTATCATTGTGTCTGACAACATATTGTTTCTGACCAAGAAACTCACTCTGTGATGAGAGAAGTGATGCAGTGGACTATTGCCCATAGACTTCATTGGTATAATTGTTATTCTATCACCAAGAAGCAATTGATCTTATTAAAGACTTAGTTATGGTGCCTTCTGTAAGCTAACCCTTTCTGACACTGTCTTATAGGCTGCAGTATATGCTTTGAACTAGTTTCTAATATTTGACATCTTTCTGTTTGTTTCTATTAGCTGTTGCTGTGTAACCACCTAAAACCTAGTGGTTTAAAACAACTACGTCATACACATTGCTTAAGATTGATAATTTGTGCAGGGCTTGGGGGGACTGCTTATCTCTGTTCCACTTTCCACTTGATTTAGTTGGGACAGCTAAAAATTTGGGGGCTGGAATCATCTGAAGGCCCACTCCTCCACATGTCTGGTGACTGATGCTGAATCTGTGGCCGGAACACCTACTCATGGCCTTTCCACAGTGCTGTTGGATTACTCACAACACAGTAGCCAGGTTCCAAGGGCAAGCATCTCAAAAGAGAGAAACTAATTAATGCCTTTTCCAATCTAACAGAAATCCTGCAGTGTCACTTCAAACCATATTTAGTTCATTAGGACTTAGTCACTAAGGCTGGTTATATCTAAGGAGACTCCTTTTTTAATGGGAGAAATGTCAAAGAAGTTGTGAACATATTTTTAAAACCACCACACTTCCATAGGCAAAATAAATGGATTTAGGAACAAAGGAATGTGATACCTAATGACTTCCACTGAAAATTTTTTTTAACTGCCATTCCTTGAGATTCTGGGCTTAGCTGGTTCAGAGGTTCGTTACCAAAGAAAGGATTTCTTCCAACAAAGGCTGAACAATGGTTCCATTGATTTGGAACTGAGACCCCTCTCTAACCATTTTATGTGTCTTGTGTCACTGGAAAGGCAAAAGAAGGACAAGGTTATGGTATTGGAGGGAGTGATTAACCCTGATTATCAAGCAGAAATAGGTTTGCTGGTCTACCATAAATAGCTAGGTCCATCAAACACTCAGATCCCTTAGAAATGAAGGTATTGGTTGAAGGTAAAGGGAACTTAGAATGGCTAATGGAGAAAGGAAGTCAAAAAGGAGATGAAGTCCTCATGATCAGGGAGAGAAATGACAGCCGTCATCTTTATTCGTATTTCCTGTATTGACATGTATACTTTTATGTGTTTTAACTTTTATTTTCTTTCCTTACCCTTTACTTCACTACTGTTTGTAGGGCGTGCTATTGTTGGTACATTTCATTCTTTAGTCCCCAAGTTGAAAGGAATGGATATCACCTAGAGGTTCTGGACTTAGGAATGGATGGATGGATGTGGTAACAGATGAAACACTGGGTTGCCTCCCTTGGACGATAGTAGAGTAAGTACATCTTTGATCGTTTGAAGGATAGCTGCAATATTTTAAGTGACAACTTTTTTGATGTATAAACATTGAAAGCAGCGGTTGGATTGGCGTTAGGCAGCCAAAGAGATGTCTTTGCATTTGACATTTCTGTGGTGTTATTTTCTGCTGTCAATCATTTGAGTTCTCTTTCTGCATTTAAGGAATTCCCCCTCCGTATGTTTTGGACGTGGTGAGCATTGCTTACAGAAAGTGAGAAAGACAGTTTCTCACTTTTTTTTTTTTTAGCCTTCTTGCAGCAAGCGTGTGTACATGAGACCTTAGCTTGATTAATTAATAAAATGACATTCTTGACTGTAACTTATAAGAAATTCTGAACCAGCACCATTCAGCTAAGCTGCTCCCAGATTCCTGATCTATACAGGAACTATGTGAGATAACATTTATTGTTTTAACCATCCTGGTTGTGTGCTAATTTGTTATGCTGTAATAGTTAACTAATACATCCTCCCTTCTTTATAAGGAGGGGAAATGTCATAGCACCTTCAGCAACTCTACAAAGATATTCTTACCATCAGCATCATGAATTTTCATTTAGCTCTTTGTCTTCTTTTGTATAACTGCCAATAGGCCAGAACTTCTTCATCAGTCTCTTAGCATTTCCTGATTGGAAGGAAGATTGGCATCTCTATTCAAAAATGTCAGAAGGCTTGACACCTATTATATTATCAGACTTTGAGACCTCTGCTTAAAGTCCTAGACAATATGAAAACTTCAACATTCTGAAGAAGAAATTCACACACATATTAAATAAAAATACAGCAAATTTAAATAAGAATTCTAGAAGGTTTCTGTTTTCCAATAAACCAGGTTCGTTCGTGTTAAATCTTGCTCTGGTGGGTGGTTCTTCCGTCTGCCTGTTACTTGAGCAAGTAATTAACTTCAGTTTCTTTGTCTATAAAGTGGAATTACAATGGTACCTATCTCATGTGGTTTTTATGAAGGTAATGAAATAATCTTAGCATAGTCTCTGTTAAATAGGAAATCTTCCGTATATTTTAGGTATTATTTTAAATCATCACTTGCTCCAGAAACAGTGCCAAAGTGTTGTGACTTCCTGGGGTAGTTTGTCTCATGAGTTTTATGTAATACAGGCTCCATCACATTTTAAGTTTTCAAACCAGCTTGAAATTTCAATCTTTTATTCTTGCCTTCCCTCTTTTTCTCAACAGCCTGGAAAAAGATTTGTGAAATGATAAGGCCTTTTTACAGATTGTCTTCATGATTAAATACATTTTCTGGCTCCACGATCAATCCATTTACTGAACAAAGTGAGGGTAAACAGGTATGTATTTGCACCATACCCCAGAATTACCATCACTCCAGGGGAGACATGAATGTTTTTGTGTTTTTTAAAATTGTTTAAGAGGAATTAATGGTTTTAAAATTTGTTTAAAAACACAAAAACTTGTAGAGGCTTGGTTTGCTACTACTACTGTTTGCTACTAAATGCATTAATTTGGATATTTTAAAGATGAATTTTAAAAAGAATAGAATTTTAAGCCTCATGTAGGTAGTGTAGAAGTACTAAATAAACTTTTCCGTGCAAGCCTGTTTACGTTATCAATCAGATTCATAGAGAAATAGAGAAGCTGCATAATTTCCATGTAACCCTTTAATGGTTCTCTACTAAGAAGGGTGTTATGATATATAATAGACTTTAAGATTGTAATTAAACAAGTATGCATAAGTAAAGCCATATTATATAAGTAAACATAGAGACTCAGGATGCTTAAGACGTTTATGTTGGAAGTTGAGTGCTATTTCATGTGTTGTCAGCAGATCCTCAGGTTGAAATACAATCTTAGAAGACATGGTACTAAAAGACTCATCATTCAACAGTTCACTTTTTTCTGTACACACGAGGGGAAAAATTGCCTGTATTTCTTTTTTATCTCTTTCTATTTTTCTTTACATGCCAGTATTGGAAATATAAACCAGTCTTTCATTCCAAAAATTTTGACCTCCGTCTAGTTTATCCACTTGAGGGCAGTAGAGAACCATTCAGGCCATCCTTGATTTTGGACTTCTCTGGCTCTGTGACAAGTCAGACCTTAAAATGCTTAGTAATTATTTCCTGCTGATAAAATGTCATAATCAAAGTACCTTTTCAGGAAACCTATTTGCTCCCATAAAAAGCCATAGTTTATTGTGAAAATTTAAAAAAATGAAAATTTATGCATTGGTAGGCATTTACTGAGTGGAAAAAATATTAAAGCTTTGTCACAAATGTGCTTTTTTGTGGTGAGACTTTTATACAAGAGCTGAACTGGCTGAGGCTTCCTAAAATACTAGTTCAAAAAAGTGCTGTGGGTATGAATCTTATTTCACAAATTCTTGATATGTAAAGGTGTCATATTAGGTTATTAACATTAAATTAATTATAAATTTGAGCTCTTAGCTAGCTCAAATGATTGAAAAGTCAGCCTCAGATATTGCTAAGACTCCCCTGGCCATGTTAATCCACCATAAGGTCACTTATGGATCCCAGGAGTCATATACTAGAGGCACTAACAGCCCTCAGGCCCCAGTGGTTAGGGCCAAGATACCCAGTGTTTTTTGAAAGTGGCCAAGCCTCTGGTCTTTCTTCCCTTTGAGACTGAGTTTTTTTTGTTACAGCTGGAAATCCCAGTGTCTAGGGCCCCATCTCCCTAAAATCACCGGCCATTATTTTCCAGCTCTGTCACCAACCTGGATCCTTTCAGCAGTAGTCATAGATCTTCACTCTCTGCAGAATTTCTCCTCCTGCTTGCACTGCCTTCTCTGCCCTCCAAAGAACATTGATTTGTCTCCTGCATACACTTTCCCACCTGGATTCATTGCTCAACCTCTTCAGTGAGCTTGGGCTCTCACTAAAGGCAAGATCAGAGGTAGTCATTAGCAGCTTCTGCTTAAGGCCCAGTAATACAAACCACTCCTGAGACCAGTAAGCACTATGAACCAGCAACTATCAGCAGCAAGTGGGGAAGGAAGGGAAATTGCAGCAAAAACAGAGTACACTAACGGTCTCAACCAATTATCTTCCACCAAAGCTGGAACTGAAGACAATTCTTTTCCTAGTAATCTTCCTACAAAAAGCACAGGCATTCTTTATGCCTCTAAGCACCTTCAAACTGCATTCAAAATTAGGGTTGTGAGTCTAGAAATCTTTCTTTGCTAATCTGTTGTACATGAATGCCTGCAGAAGCCTTTGAATGCTAAATGCTGTGGGAGGGGCAGTTTCCATGGTGACTCTTCAGTGCACCCTTATTCTTGCACTCCAGCTAGATCTTCATTGCTGAGCTGCTGTGAATGAGAAGGTAACAGCTCAGTCACATCTGGAGGGCAGGAGGAAATGGGAGAGATGCAGCCTGTTTAAACACAGCTACATTCTGAACCCACTGAGTTGTACTATGTTTACCCTGCACCATTTCTTCATGATTTCCCTAGCCCTGGTATGGGAAAATATATTTACAACACATGACAAAGGACAAATTTCCATAATATAGGAGGAGGAGAGCTTGTAAGTTAATACGAAAAATACCGAAACACAATAGAAAAAAATGAGCAAAGGACATAAATAGGCAGCTAACAGAAAAAGAAAATGGCTTATATTGTCAAAATATGATCTCATTCATAATGAAGGAAATACATATTTAAACGAATCCATTTTTCACCCACCATATTAGAAAAGATCTAAAAATTTGATAATGTACAGTATCCAGAGGATGTTGAAAACCCATTGTTTTATACACTCTTATTGGGAAGGTAAATTGGTATAATCCCTTTGGAGAGTGAATTAGCAATTCGAGAAATCCATCCTACAACTGTAATTACTTAAAAATTTAAAAACAAATATTTATTGAAGCATTGTTGAAACAAGTTATTGATGCATCCGGACAGTTCTTCACACAGGGGAATGAGAGACAAAAGTATGTTGGATTTCCCTCACGTTCGATGAACTATATGCTCAATCTGTTTGCTAAACACTGTTAAAGGATGATTCTGGAAAAAAGAAAAGCAAAGTCACAACTCTCATGCAGATATAAAATGAACACGTGTTAACGTCATAACTGGTTCAAAGGAGAAGTCAAGCACAAATGCATGTGGAGTAAAGAAATGGTGAAATGAATATGCAAATGGGGACAAAACGGGTTTTTCCACGGGTGGAGGAGGTTTTCCCTCTACCTGACAGAATCGATTTGCGTGTAAATAGATGAGAATTGTTTTGCATTGTTATCGTTGTCTATAAGTTATAGGATCATAAAATAGCTCTCATAGAAAAAGAGTCTGTAATGATGCAGGGCATGCTACAATGCAGTTTTCCATCGAAGCAATTTTCTGTACAAGATTTAAATGTTAAATGCGAGAAGTCTAACAGAGTGTAAAATACTGGGGTCCCAAAGGTATATAAAAAGGGACATTCAAGTACATATATATGTACATATATATGTTCACATCCACATTGATTATTCTTTAATGTAGACAGAAGAAATTGGTAATTGGGGCTGACACTGGGGAGAGGAACTGAGAGTCGGGAATCTGAGATGAAAGGGAAATCTATTTTTTACTATATACCTTTATATACTGCTTGATTTTTTTTCTTTACTTTTGCCATAAGCATATATCATTTTTTCAAGAAAAATAAAAGGAAATCTCTCATAAACCTTAGTGTGACAAATAATAAAGCAATGAAATATGTAAGTCAAGCGTTGTAGAAAATACAAGGAGAAATAGATCAAACGCAGCAGTCATAGAGGGGAGAGCCCTTACCGAACCTCCTTCTGGTTTTGACAGTTGAGCAAACAAAAAATAAGTAAGGCTATGAAGAGAGTTTTCAACAGGGCTGCATATTAGGAACAATTAGGAAGCATCTTTAAAAACACGCAAAAAATAGACTAGTCTGATGAACCCACATGATCTACCATCTAACTTCAACAGTTCATGGCCAACTAATTCCCTACCCACTCTCCTCTTTTGCGTATTATATTGAAGCAAATCCCAGAAATCAAATCATTTAATCTATAAGTATGTCCTCCAATGAGTATCTCTAAAATATAAGGACTTAAAAAAAATATATAACCACAATACCATTATCACTTTTTAAAATTAAAAATTCATGTGAAAAAATTCATAAGTACAATATCATTTTCATACCTAAAAGAGAAGAGTAATTTCTTAACTTTATTAAAGATTCGGTGTTAAAATTTTCAGTTGTTTCATCAATGTCATTTTTAAAAGTTTTATTCGAATTAGGATCTGTATAAGGATCAGACATTTTGATTAGTTGATGTGTCTCTCAAGTCTCACAATCTAGACATTATGTAGGGAGCTTCTAGAAAATATTGTTGTTCAGCCTTCATCCTGACAATGTTGAATTTTACCTGAGCCCTGCGTTTCAGGAAAAACAGTGACAGTTAAGAACACACACACACACACACACACACACACACACACACACACACACAGCCTCTTTTGTGCTCTAGAAAAGATTTACTACAAAGGACCATCCTTTCCCATATGACGACTTAGGTAAAACTCAATATGCCCCGCCTGGTTTACTTATGACAAGACCAGACACAGACTCTCTAAGTTCCCATGCTTGGCCTCATAAACAATTAGCTGAACCTCATGTTCCTACTAAGCAATCAAAACAAAAGCAAACTTTGGTTAAGAGTCTCTCCTTCTGCCAGGTCCCTTAGCTTCAGCCCACTCTCAGCCTGAGCCAGCACACCACTAACTCCTTAACACCCTCCCCGAAGAAAAGGCTGGCCTCAGAGTTAAATATTCTCTGATCTACTATCCCATCAGGTCACTCTTTCACCCTGTTTTTCCAAACCTGGTTCCTTCTTGTCTTGTTTACTCCTCTCTATAAATGAAAATTTATTTTTGCTTAACCCTGGAGATTCTCCCTACTTCAATAGACCTCTTCCCTTTAGTGGAATGGCTCCTCCCACCCCACTTTGCAGTACCTTCTGAATAAGTCTCCCTGTACTAAATCTGTTTGTTTGTTTGTTTTTAATTCGACGATCCCCAGAAAATTTGATATTGTTTTTCTCTAGTTTATTATAATATGAAATGAAATTTGAGAACCACTGCTTGGAGGATGTGAACAATACAATTGCTAAGATAATCTAATATATATCTATGTTAGTCTGTGTTCCTTCAGAAAGCAAATTCTGAGGCGAAGTCTTGGTGCAGATGGTTTATTCAGGAGGCAGTTTCAAGAAGAACAAGAAAAAGAGCAGGGACAGTGAGACAAGAGGGAAGAAAACCCACCCAGGATGCATAAATGAGTGGGTTTCCCCTGTAGGTGACTGAAGCTCAGTTCCTCTGGGGATTGTCTGAAGAACATACAGAATGTACCTTAAATTTGATCTCTCAAGGGACAGTGAAGCTGGAAACCACTTTCTCTTGTCCCTCACTGGTTGAGAGTTATTTCTGAGGGTTCTAAGGGTTTTAGACTAAGTCTCCCTATGGGTCATATCTTCCTACTTTTTTGGGCATCATCAAGCAGAGAAGCAGAGATGTATAGGTTCTTAAGATGTATAGGTTCTCCTCCAGCTACAGGCAAAGTCAGAGGGGGCTGAGGACGTGTGGAGCCAGGATCAAGAGTGCTCTATTGAACTTTATACCAATGGAGAATATTCTTTTTTAATTCTTGCAAGGACTAATTGAACACCGAAAGTTTACCATGAAAAATCCTCTATAAATTTCTCAAAACAGAAATTTTAACTAAGATTTGTTGAATATTTACTATTTGGTAAAGGTTTTTTACATGGATTATCTTAATTTAACTCTTAGGACAATCATCTGATATACATATTATTAAATCTCAATTTTACAAATGAAGAAATCGAGTCTTAGGTTAAATGCTCTGCCCAAGGTCATGTAGCCAGAAAAAAAACCAAAAAAACAAAAAAGGAAACCAAACCAAATTAAAAAAAAAAAAAAACCCAATCAAACAAACAAACAACAGGGATTTAAATCCCAGCCTTCTGACTCAAGAATGCAAACTGTTAACCACTGTAGGGCATACTTCACAACAGCTTTTAATCATAATGTGGGAAAACTATAAGTTAATAATAACAATGGTATAAATGATCCAACAATAAATACCCCAACCATTTGGGGGTTTTAAAAATGTCTCTACAGAAAAAATGAAAACAATGATAAGAAAAACCCTATATGGCAAAATTTATGAGTAATGGTTAAAGCCATGATGAAAAAGAATATCATTATGAATAAGAAAGAGCAATATATGAATTAAACATTCTGCTCAAAAGGTTAGGAAAAGAACAAATTAACCTTGAACAATGGAAGTACGGAATTAATAAAAACGACAACAGAGAGGACTCCCAATTCGGGTCAATGGGATAGCCGGAACTATGTGTACCTTCCTGCAGGGACAACCAAAAAACATAAAATATATGAAACAAGACACTTAATATTAGACAACAAGGACAGTGATCCCTAACAAAAAAACAAAGGAGGTGAGTCCTACCTCGAGAGAGTTTTCAGGCCTTGGTACAGGACAGGGAACTCAGGCAGAGTTTAGTAGACTCCTTGAGTCCAAGAGAGTGAGCCGAGAGTCTGGAGGAGAATGTGGCAGCTAGAGTTCTCAGGACAGGCTACCAAAGAGGGTAGAACTGCACAGGGAGAGAAACCCAGAGACCTGGAGAGGATTCTCCTCAAGTATTCAGCGGAATACCGATTAGTGAATGTATGTGAAGACACAACCTGAGGTCAGGGAAAGTACTCAAAAGGGTGAGAGGTAACAATACCCGACCATCACACAGAGCCAGGAATAGTGTCTGTTCCCGCAAGCCAAACCGAGACACCTCAAGATTCTTAGAGCGCTGGGTTAAGTATACAGAACAGTCTTAGAGCCTCAGTAATGGGAAATACTGAGTCCTAGAATGAGCACTATTGAAGTACCACCTAACAAATTTCAGAGCAAGACCCAGAAGGTTCAAACTTTTTCCAAGTAACAGCAGTATCCCAGAACAAAGCTCAGGAATGTTTATAGGAAGATAAATATCTACATCTAACAGAGTACATTTTATAATGTTTGCCATGTAACAAATGGTTGCCAGACCATGAAAAAAAGTAGGAAGATATGACCCATAGGGAGAAAACACATTATTTTGTTGAAACCACCTAGAATTGACACAGATATTAGAATTAGCAGACCAGGATATTAAAACAGTTATTGTAATTGTATACATATGTTTAAAAGTAGAGACATGGAAGATGTAAAAAAGATTTAAATAAAACTTTCAGAGATGAAAATTACAATGTAAGTGGACCATAGGACAACTCTAGGAGGCCTAATGTAAGTATAGTTGGTGTTCCCAAAGGAGAGGAGAGAGAAGGGACGACAGAAAAAATATTTAAAGAAATTATGTCTGAAAATTTCCCAAATTTGATGGAAACTATAAACTTATATATTGAAGAAGTTCCACAAATACTCGAGCACAGAAAATTTGAAGAAACACAACACTGAAGCACATTATAATCAAATTACTTAAAAATAGTGATAAAGAGAAAATCTTAAAAATAGCCAGAGAAAAAAAGTATGCTGCGTATCGAGGAACAAAGACAAGGATGACTTTAGGTCTTGTTGAAAGCAGCACAAGTGAGAAGATAATAGAATAATATCTTTAAAGCACTAAAAGAAAAAAAAATACCTGTCAACCTAGAATTCTGTTCCCAATCAAAATATCTTTGAAAAGTGAAGGTATATTAAAGATATTTTCAGATTTACGAAGACCAAAAGAATTAATCCACTAAATCGCATACAACAAGAAATATTAAAGGATGTCCTTCAGGCTGAAGGAAAATGATATCAGGTGGAAATCTGGATTTACACAAGGGATAAAGGCCACCAGAAATGGAATATTTATAATGCTTAGTTTGTGTGCACATCTCTGAATCCATGTATGTGCTCAGGCAACGCCTCATACTTGCAACTTTCTCAGGAGGATTACCCTTGAAATACTGATGCTGTCTTACCCAGAGGTTCCTGGGAATTATTCTGCTTTCTCTACCCTGGAGACCCACAGCCAATGACTGACTCAGATGAAGGTACAAATGCCTTTCCTTTGGCTCAAGATGCAACAAATTCTGCTACAATTTACCTTCCAGAGATCCCTATGGGATCAGGACAAAATTAGACTTCACTTGAAGCCATATTCTTGCCAAGCTCCTTTCCCTTCCCTGCTCTGCTTTTCTCACTCCCTTGCCAGATTTTCTGAGAATGCTTTAGAAATAAATCACATGTGAATGTGCTTCTGTCGCAGGCTCCCTTTCAAGGAAGCCTAACCTAGAAAAGGCAAAGAGTACAAAGATATTTGCACCCAATGTAAATACTGACCAAAAGTCAACCACATCAGTGGAGCCTCATGGTAATCAGGTCGACAAGATGACCATCCTGTGGGTGTAATTTGGGTGTCTTTTCTCAGCTACCCTGTTGCTTACTGAATGGATTCATATATAAAGGGGAGAGAGGAAAAGGGGGAGGGAGAGGCAGACAGAAAGAGAGCATGAGCACATGGACCTGGGACTCTGACTTTATTACAGTCTGAGGGTGGGGTGCTAGGGTTTTGTGGGTTCCTTTTTTATTGGCTAATTTAAAGCATAAGATCAGGAATTAGGGGATGGGAAGAGAGAAGTGAGGTCAGTCAGTCAGTCAATTATCTGGGTCCCCCAGGCTTTTCTGGAAGACATACTTTCATGGGTGGGGGTGACCTAATTCTTTACTGGTTGTTTTGCTAGTAGCCGTGTCATATAGCTGACAGTATGTTTATTCAAGGTGGATATCTTTTGAAATGGATGCCTTGGCAATCAAAGCCTTGTGCTGGGTAGAAGCACAAAGTTGTTTTATGAGCATTCGGTATGGGTAAAAAGGATGAGAATAAATGCTAAGTAGCAAAAGGGGTGGATTATGCTGATCCTGTGCATATTTATGCCCCACACTGTCTGTTCTTTGATTGCCTGGGGCTTGGCCCCTGCAGGCTGCATTTTCCAGGCGCTCATGTCAGTTGACTTCTGGCTGGGCTCAGCCAAAGGGAAGCGCTACTGGAAGACTGGAGAAAAAGAAAGAAGCTAGGGGACTTCTTCCTCTTCCTCTCTGCTTCCTCTCTTTTCTTCTTGCTTCCTCTCTGCATCGTCTCTGGCAGGGGCCATGTCTCCTCCACAATCCAGCTATGGCACATACAAACTTTTGTGTATGTGAAAGTTTGTATGTGTGCTAAGCCTCTGAAATGTGCCTCTGGACTCTTACGTTTGCCCTACCTGCCAAGGAAAAAGATTGGAAGACAGTATTAATGATGCAATCCATTAAAGGTGCTTTTCTCTAAGTGGTAGCATTATTGATGACTTTTCTTTATCTAGTTATTTTTTTAAAAGAGAAAAGTATGTCCCCTCTGACCTTCATTAATGCTGTGATGAATAGTGCAAACTGTCACCTAGTATTTATTTTCATGAGTCCCTAATTGCAGCTAATCAAGCATTTACCTTTGCATTTACAAGCTCCTGCTGCCAGTACATTTTTAGCCTTCCTTAGTAAAGAAACATAATTGTGGTAGAAACCATGGAAATGATACCATAGCAAAAGTAAGAGATGAGTATCATCACTTATTACTTAGGCATACTTCCTTTTTTCTAGCTACATACAGATCAGAAAGAGAAAACAGCATCTAAAATAGAATTTATGAATCAGGGAAGCTGTTGGCAAGGAGCCCAAATAAAAGCATCCAAGCATTTGCATGTAAAGAAACTGTATCCAGTACACTAATTTTTTTCAACAACTAGAATTACGTATTATTTAATTTGTAAATCTCAAAGCCCGAATCAAATATTTTCTTTTCCAAAATATTTTTTATTTCCATTTTAGAGGTAAAAGTCCAGCCATGGCACATGTCTAGATCACCCTGACCTGCCTTTGCCATTCAGAATATTATTGGTAGAACATAAAATAATTTTCAGACTGAATTGCAGTCTTAGTGGCCATCGAGTAGAGCCTTCTCGTCAGGAAGTTGAGACCAACTGCTTCGTCGGACGAGTCAGTGGCAGAGCTAGAACCACAGACCACCCTCTTGACTCTGCCTTCTTTCTTCCTATCGACATTGGTGGTTCTCAAATTGATTTCCTTCAAACCACATGTACCTTTCTTACCAATCCCAACCTTGCGATTCTCTTATGTCCTCACCCCCAGTTGAAAATCCCGAACATACTGTGATGGTCTCTGAATCATTAGATTAGGTTGCTATCTCTTACAACCTGATCAATTCCATTTCTTGCAGATTATATTCTTTTTCCGAACAAAAATGGATGTATAAGATATGGCAATAAATTGACCGACCATTTCCATGTCAATCCTAAACAAATTAGATCATACCTGTATGTTAGGAGCTAAAGATAACTTATAAGTCCTGTTCTTAAGAAGGCTTGTTTTGGTTTGTTCCCCTTCATTCATTCTTTTGTTCCCTGAAAAATGTATGATGTGCACACCATGGCCCAGGTTCTGTGATAGGCCCCAGGGGCCCAGGCCCTCACCCACAAGGAGCTGGTTGTCAATGTACAGATTTTTAGAGTGGAGGCCAAGAAAAGAAATACTTCCATTTGTATTGCATTTTTTCTATTTTTAATGTTCGTCTTTAACAGAACTATACATGATTAAAGTCAGAGTCGTATAGCTCGCAGGGCTTCTTGGGAAAACACCAGATCCTCTTCCCCATTATCCGCTCCCTAGAGGCCACCACTTCTACTTCCTTTGGCAGGCTTCTTATGATTTACTTCCATGTCTCTAAATGACATGCGTGTATTTCTACATCTTCTTTTTAAAAGAAATGGCAAAACTCTCATTCTGCAGAGCATTTGATATCTTGCTTCCCAGCAATGTCATCAGTTTAGCTCAAGTAAATTCTTATAAAAGTTCTCTACAGGTTTGGACCTTCTATGTTGACAGGTATCCATGATTTAAGTCAATTCTGAGTCTCTCTACCTGGAGATAGCACCAATCCCACAGGTCAGGGACTCAGTCCCACTAGACTTCCCCTATTTTGGACAACAGTCACAAGTGCAGGTTGTCACCTGTGCTTCCAACAAGCTCTAAATTGGAGGTTCCCACACCCCCTCCTTGGGTTTGATTAATTTCCTAGAGCAGCTCACAGAACTCAGGAAAACAATTTACTGATGACTACTGGTTTAATATAAAGAATACAACTCAGGCACAGCCAGATGGAAGAGATGCATAAGGCAACGGATGGGGGAATGGGTGTGGAGCTTCCATGCCCTCTCTGGGTGCGCTACTTGCCTGGCACCTCCAGGTTGGTGACAATCTGGAAGCTCTCTGAACCCTGTCCTTTTGGGTTTTTATAGAGCCTTCATTATATAGCCATGGTTGCTTATATCTTTGGCCTTTAGCGATGACCTGAACTCCAATTTCTCTCTTCTTTCCGAATGCCAGAGGGTGGGCCTAACGTTCCAACCCTCTAACGTTGATGCTCCCTGGCAATCAGCCTTCATCCCGAGGCTCTCTAGAGCCTTCCCAAAGTCACTCATTAACATAAACTCAGGTGTGATTGAAAGGGGCTTGTTATGAATGACAAAAGACACCTCTTTCACCTTTATCACTCTGGAGCTATTTTAGGAACCAAGGACAAAAGACCAAATATTGCAGCAAAAGATGCTCTGATCACTGTTTCTCACTCAGGAAGTTACAAGGGTTTTAGGAACCCTGTTCCAGGCACTGAACAAAGACCAAATATGTATTTATTATAAATTACAGTCTTATAGGGGTATGGGTCTGTCACCAGTGTTCTGGAGCATTATGAGGGAAGAGCCCTGGGCTTCTTAGCATTCAGCAAGTAAATATTTAGTCCTGCTATTTTCAGATAGTGCTTGTGGCAGACACAGTTAGCTGATCTAGAACTCCTCAAATTCCTTTTTTATTTTTAAATTTTTAACATACTTTATTTTTAGAGCAGTTTTAGGTTCACGAGAAAAGTTAAGCAGAAGGTACAAAGATTTTTCAAATACTTCTGTGCCCACATGTGCACACTATCTGCACCCCAACCAGGGTGGTACATTTGCCACAATCAGTGAACTTTGCATTCATACATTGTTATTGTTCAAAGTCTCTAGTTAACATCAGGATTCACTCTTGGTGTCGTACATTCTATGGGTTTTGACAAGTGTGTATCACGTATCCACCATTATAGTATCATACAGAATAGTTTCACTGACTTTAAAAATCTTCTGTGCTCTGCCTGTTCATCCCTCCCTCACCTCTTATCGCTAGGCAACTACTAATCTTTTTACTTTCACCATAGTTTTGCCTATTCCAGAATCATAGGATATGTAACCTTTTCAGAATATCTTCTTTTACTAAGTAATATGCATTTAAGTTTCATATCTTTTCATGGCTTGATAGTTTCTTTCTTTTTTGTGCTAAATAATATTCCATTGCCTGGATGTACCACAGTTCATTTATCTACTCACCTACGAAAGGACATCTTGGTTGCTTCCAAGTTTTCACGGTCCCTTTTGCCTCTGGGCTTTTGCTTGTATGAATTGTTCCAGATGGTAGAACTCAGCTCTTTTAACTTCACGAACTTATTCCATTCACACAAAACATCTGTAAGTAAGGAGAATTTACTGTAGCACTGGATATGGGGCATACTGTGGGTAAAATACATTTATAAGTACATAATTTTATGATATTTGTATCTCGTTTAGACTTCTTTGTGTCTTGTTCGGAATCATTGGTCATATTTCAAAATGTACTACAAACTTTAGTCATCAAAAAAGTGATAATGACATAAAGATAGCCATATAGATGAATTATATAGAATTGAAAGTCCACAAATAAGCCCATATATCTGTGATTAATTGATTTTTGACAAAGATACCAAAACTGTTCATCGGGGGAAAGAATGGTCTTTTCAACAAATGGCTCTGGGACAACTGGATAGCTACATGCAGGAGAGTGAAGTTGAATCTCCTACCTCACATCACGTACACAAATTTCCTCAAAATAGATCAAAGACCTAAATGTAAGATGTGAAAGTAGGTAACAGGTTACAGGTGTAAATCTTCATGACCTTAGATCAGTTTATGGTTTCTTAAATATGACATCAAGAACACAAGCAATAAAAGGAAAAATAGATAAATTGAACTTCATCAAAATTACATTTTTTTGTGTGTATCGAAGGACACTATCAAGGAAGCAAAAAGATAACTCACAGAATGGGGAAAATATCTGCAAATCATAGCATCTGATAAGGGCCTCATATCCAGAATATGCAAAGAATTCTTACAACTAAATGACAAGGAGACAAACAACCCAATAGGTGTTTTTCTCAGAACGTATGCATTTAGGAGAGGAAAAATAATTTTCCCTCTACTTTTCTAGGTTCTCGACTGACATCTTCCCTGTAATAAAAAGTCAGATTAAGAGGAGAAAACAGAATTGATTATGTACATATGTACAGGGGTATCTTCATATGTAGTGCATACGTAGCGAGTGTCTTCATTGTGCTCGATAGGGAGTGGAACACATGTTAAATGAGATTAAATCATGACAATTCTACCTAAAAGCTTAAGTCTAGAGGAGGAAATCAATCATTAAGTAATTAAGGTGCATGTGGTAAGTGCTATAACAGAACTGAGTAAACTTATTTTAAGTGCAGAAGAAAGGGAGAATAAAGTTGAGGAAGTTGAGAAAGTCTTTCTAGAGGGGACATTTGAACTTGATCTTGAAAAATAGTTTGCCAAGTGGAGGAGAGGTGGTATTCAGAACATGTGCAAAGCTGGGTATGAAAGAACAAGCCGTATTCTAAGGATGAACTGCACTCTTACTGTGCAAACTTTGAAGACTTGTAGAGCCAGACTCCATCCAGTCCAGACCAAACCAGATACAAATTTACAATCTCCCACCAGGAGGAAGAGGTTTCAAGCCTCACCAGACCTCGCAAAGCTCCGACTGAACAGAGCTAAGCTAACCTATCCAAGTCGTAGACTGTGATGCATTGCCCCCTAGAGCCAGTTATAATGTCGACAGTGGTAAAATTGGAAATGAAGCTTAACTTCAGTAGATGGCAGTAGTCACAAAGCAGATATTCCCACCCGCCCCCTACTTTAGCTTCAGGTGTTGAACATAGCAGGGTCCGGAAAACCCGGCCTGGGCGAACCTTAGCCAGGCCATCAGCCAGCATCACGAAGGGTGTGGCTGGGCGTTAGCAGCAGAGGAGAGTCACACATCTCCCGGTGGGATCCTTTCATCCAGGAACTGCAATAATAACTCCTGTTCTAGAGCGCAAGGAAACCTCATTATCAGAGTACTTACTGTGGGAGCACGCAAAGTAAAGGGCGTCCCAACATGAAACGCTCGGTGACAAACAGGTCCTTGTCGAGCTAGTAGCCCCTGCACACCTCCCTCTGCCTTAACACTGGCATCTCTGCCCACGAGTCAGTTGTTTTCACTGTGATTACTATGCCAACCCGTTGCGACGCGAAATTGCAAGCAAAAGATGTAGGATTTCGCTAAGATAATGAAAGCGATGTGGAAGACTGATTCAATCATTATTAGAAAGCCTCCAATTCACATTCCCCCAACTCTCATTATTTACTGTAAATTTTTGGTTCCCGTTTAAGTGTATTTACTTAAAGTGACCTTTTCCCAGGACCAATTATCCCTGAAAACCGTTTTTCTCCAAGGAGCTCCTTAATTCTACCCTGTAAGAGCTTGTAGGGCCCACTAGGCGTGAAAGCATTTAAAGTGTGCAGTGCGTTTGGTAGTGGAGCCTGCAACCCTGGCTCCAGATCACCGGCCGGCTCCTTTCCACAGACTTTAGTCATTGAAAGGCTGGGCTGGCTCGCAGAAGCTGCCCTCTGGGCTGACTGAGAAACTCAGATACTGACAAAAGTGGCTGTTGTTGTTCCTCCCTTTAACGCTGCAGCCACATTCCTTAAAAAGTGATACATGTAAATAAGAGATCTATAAAGGGAATCCCCCTTTTACTGGAAGAGGTTGTTCAAGCAAAGAATCCATCCTTTATTTTTGGAAGGGAATTATGGAAATCCTTTCCACCCCTATCCCTAATTGTAGATATTAAATGTATTTATTTTGTAAATCGAGTGTCTGTGGAAGAAGGGAGATGGGTTAAGAGGCCATTGCAGTAACTGGGGTGGGAATTGATGGTCACTTAATCTTGGGGGAGGGCAAAAAATGAATTGATTGGCTTTGAAGGTAGACCCAACATTTATCTTGATGCATTGGTTGTGTGATATGAAAGAGGGGTAACGGATGATTCCTGCCCAGGCTGGAGTCCAAGGGTATGAACGTGTTAAGGTGTTGGGGAGAATAGGAAGACACAGAAATAAAGACTGAGAAGGAGCTGCCGTAGAGGTAGGAGGGAAAGCTGGAGAACTTGGAAGCCGAGGGAAGAAAGTGTCCCTAAAAGGAGAAAATGATCAAAGATACGACTGGGAAGTAGTCACTGGGTTTAACAACTTGGCCCTTGTGGTGACCTTAACGTGAGAAGTTTTGTTGCTGGGATGTAGACAAAAGTCTGATCAGAATGGGTTTCAGAGAGAACAGGAGGAAATGAATCAGGGAAAGCAAGAACAGACAACTCTTTTGATGCAAAGGGAAGTAGGGAATTGGGGCAGAAACTGGCAGGGGAAGTGGAGTCAAAAGAAAGTTTTGTTTTTCAGTAGGAGGAAATAACAGTAGAAATGATTTTAGTAGGAGGAAATAACAGTAGAAATGATTCATTAAAGTGAGAAACATTTTTGATGCAGAAGAAGGAAAGGAGAAATGTGGAAACTGTCTCTAAGTCTAAGAAAGGGGATGAGACATACACACAAATGGAGGCGCTAGCTTTAGATGGGATCGTGGAGAGTCCATTCAAAGTAATAGGGGGTGTATTGATTAGCTTTTTTGTGCATAACGAACCATGCCAAAACTTAGTGGCTTAGAGGGTCAGGTGGTTCTTCTTGTCTAGGCCGGCTTGATTGATATTTCCAGGGCACTTATAAGAAAAGATGGGAGAGCTTTTTCTTCCCACCCTGCACCCCACCCCTTTCAGTGAGAAGGTGTCTGTCTGCAAACTAAGAAGTGGGCTCTCACCAGGTACTGAGTCTTCCGGCACCTTGATCTTGGACTTCCCCAGCCTCCAGAACTGTGAGAAATAAATTGTCGTTTAAGCCACCTAATCTATGGTATTTTGTTATTTCAGCCCAAACTGACTAAAACAGTCAGCTAAATACGGCATGACCTGCCCAAGAAAAGGCACGACACCTAATGTGGCATGACCTGGCTGAGAAAAGGTGAGACACCTAATATGGCATGACCTGGGCGAGAAAAGGTGAGACACAGTTTTGGCTCAGTGTCTCTAAGTGGCACTTGAGATGCACTTCTGGTGGGGCTCCCTTCTTGCTTATTCTTTCACTCTTGATCCCGGATTCTTCAATGAGGAAGATCCCAGGTCTGGGGTCTGCTGCCCCTCACAGAGCCCTTCAGAAAGCTTCCTTCCACTCTCATGGCCACCCAGGGAGGCCCAGGTGGATCCCCAAGCACTTGGGAATCACAAGCAACCACAGTCACAGATGACGTGAGGTAAAGAAATGGCTTGGAAGAATCAAATTTTCCTTTCCTTTTCTCATTGCAACCCTTTTCTGGGGCCGAGTGGGCCAAGTGCAGTATTAACTGGTCTTGAGACTTAGTCAACTCTACCTGCCCTTGAAAATCAAGAAAAAGCACTGGATTAGTCAGGACAGTGTGATGCTCGGCAAGTCGCTTAACCTGTCTGTGCACTGTTTTCCCAATCTCCAGTATGGTGACTATGCCACTTTGATGAGGATTCCTGTAAGGACTAAGTGGAATTAAAGGTGTTTTCACATGGCGCATTGACTTTAAGGATATTTTTACTATTTTAAATGAATCAGGTAAGGGGTAAAGAGATTCCTCCTTTTGTTGACACATGAGTCATTCATATAATATGCATGAGCAGGAGAGAGATGTAATGGGAAGTTGACTGTCAAGGGAGGAAGATAAATCAGCCAGAGGGATGCAAGTTATCTGTAAAGACATAACAGAAGTCAGCAGTTATATTTAGTAAAACTGTCGGCCTAGGGGAGACCAGTATGTCGTCTGATATATCAGTATTCAAAGACATAAAACCACAGAGCATTGTTGGGGAGGATTGAAAGTCGAGCTGCATGGGTGATTTGGCCATAGCCGGTCCTGATAGAATAAAATCCAGATCTTTACTCTGTGACTTAACCATGATGGATCAATTTATCAGGAAAGCTTCACGGATAGAGGATGTGTGGAATACGAAGGATGTGTTGGACTTTGTTCCTGTACTCAGGAATCTTGGGGAGAACGGGACTCGGAAACCGTTGAAAATTATTTGCAATCTAAAGCATAGGCTGCAAGTTCATCTTCTTATCAGGACCTAGCAGGTGATGAGCTGAGGAAGCTCTCCAGTTTTAAGAAAAACAATAGCATAAGAGCATTATAAATGGCAGTGTGACTTTAATGTGAAAGGGGCGGGGGAGTGGTAAAGACAGAGGCAGACCGTGTGCGTGTCCGGTCAGAACTGCCGGATCCTCTGGTTTGATTAAAAGAAGTAACACATCCAGGTGTTTATGTAGAATTTCTCAAATTTTGTACGTTCTCAATTTTTAAAAATTGCAAAACATTGGTCCGCAGCTCTCTTTGTGATCTCTGCAAACATGGGGTGATGAATGGAAAGCTGGGGCAGTTCAGAGAAAGAAGAGAGGACGGTGGGGGGTGGTCCTGGGCCTGAGGGGTGGGCCCTTTGACTGGCGGGAGGGCAGGTCCCCAGCTCCCTCTGGGCGGAGGCCCGGATGCAGAGGCTCCTTTTCCCTGCACTCTGCTGTAGCCCGGAGAGCTGCCTCTGCTGGTCGGCTTCCCTCCCCACCCCCTCCCGTGGTAGCTGTTTCCCTTAGGGCGTGAGTGGTGGAGGCCGGGGGAGCAGAGTCTTCCCTCTGTTCAGTTTCTACGAAACAACATGGAATTCTAAAAGTGATTCAAGGCAAAATTTTCTAACATTTGGAGAGTATAAAATAAAGAGTTAAGAGCTTTCCTCCCTCCACTCCACTCCCGTCCATTTCCATTTCTGAGAGGTAATTACTGATAACATTTTTCTATCATTTCAGAAATTTTCTAAGCGTATAAAACCGTATACATGATTTCTTTTTTCCCAGGCAGAGGAAAGAAGTGATTGGTCATTCAGCAGAGAGCAGAGTCCCATCTTTGTGCCCGCAGCATCTCCTTGGAAGGCCTTTCTCTTTCTCCTCATCTCCTTGCATTAATGCCTTGAAAGGCAGCACAATGTAGTGACAAAGAACACAGACCTCGAGTCAGGCTTTCATTTTCTAGCTCTAATTCTAGCTGAGTTACTCAGTCTTTTCATGCCATGAGTTTCTCACCTGTGAAAGGAGATTAAATGTAAAATCTGTCCCTAGGGTTGTCGTGAGGAATGAATGCATTGAAGTATATGAAGGGCTTGGGGCAGGATTTGGCACAAAGCAAGTGGCATATACGTTTTTACAGTTGTTGTTATCTTCCAAGGTCTAGCACTTGTTTCCATTCCAGTAGGAAACCTTTCTCAATTGTCCTTAACCCCTGGTCCTCCGTCCTCCTCTCGTCCTTCTCCGGTTTAGGTACCTCTTCAGTGGCTAATTGTACCGCCAAATTTGGTGTATTGCTGACTTGCAGAGCGCAGGTTCCACACCTCTCCCTTTTTGTGCCTCTGTAGAGGCCTCGCATGAACAAAGTTGGGGCAGGAATGCAGGTGCAAAGGCCTCCATGTGTGTGTCCCGCTCTGCCCGCTGTGGCAGAGGTCAGTGAGATGCAGCAGGGAGCCCGGGATCCAGCTGCCCTTCGCCTCCAGTGCCTCGGATGAGAGGGAAATTGAGTGCCTCTCTTGCTTTGAGCTGCTCTCTATACTCCCCAAAAGGTTCCTTGCCAAAATTTATAGCAAACAGTTTTAGAAACTCTCTGCTAGCACCAGAGCCCTAAAGGCGGCAACGCTAGGCACTTCTCCTGTCCCCAGGGAGCCTCTGAGATCATCTCAGTAAAACTTTAATGCCTGGAAGTCAATTAGAGTAGAGAATTCTCCTGTAATCAAAAGAGGCAATGCTTTTATTGGAAAGGTGCAAACTAGAAGGGAAGGATGACAGCTGTGTGAGGCTCTGTAGAGCTAATGGCTTGGGCTGGGAAAATTATTTCGACAGAGTCGGGCCCTATCTACAAGGCAAGGGGAGGGGCTGTGGAGGGGGCAGGGGGGGAAACGGGCTGTAGGTGGCCTTAATGATTGTCCTTAGAGTGTGCTGAAGAGTTCCCAGAACAAGTTTACACCTTCACTTTCCTGGATCACCCATCAATCCATGAAGTGAGAATTACTCTCTATCTCTCATTTTGTAGAGGAGGAACTAAAGTTCAGAGAGGTTAATGTGGCCCTGGAGCTGAAGCCCTCACCTGTCCACTTCTTTTCAGAAACAGACCTGGCTACAGTGAGGGGGAAGCTCTGCTCTCTCTAAGCACATCCTTCAAAACTGGTACCTTCTCATTTCCTGTTAAGGAATTCAAAAAGCTGTTAGAGGCAGTCATGTGAAATTTATGACTTAAACATCCGTGGTCAGATACCCAGGTTGTACGTGTCTGTTCCAGTTATTGCTGCATAACAAATCACCCCAAAACTGATTGTTTTCCAACAACCCTTTTATTATGGTCACGGATTCTGTGAGTCAGGAATTCGGGCAGAGCAGCAATGAGGATGGTTTCTCTGCTGCCTATGTCCTGGGCCTCCTCAGGGAAGGAGGGGGGTCACTTGACAGTTGGGGGCTGGAAACTTCTAAGGGTCGAACTGGCTAGGTGACCAGGACTGCTCATCACGTGGCTTGCAATTGTTGTCTGTCGCCTGGGAGCTTGGCTGGGGCTATTGACCAGAGCATCGCGTCGCAGCCTCACATGGCAGTCTCAGGGCGTTTGGTGTTCTTATATGGAGGCTGCCTTTCCCTGGAGTGAGCCTCCCAAGAGAACCTGGCAGACTTTTTGGACCTAGTATCATTCCTATCCACTCTATTGGTCGAAGCAGTCACAAACTTGCCCAGACTCAATAGGGCCCCACCTCTCCATAGGGCCAAAGAAGATGTAGCCATCATTTTTCAACACCACTGTCTTATTCCTTTACGACCCCACTGATCCCTAATTATGTTAGAGATTATAGTTGGAGTCAGCAGATGCTAGAATCAATCCTGCCTTGGCTTTGCCACTAACTAACTGTGTGACCTTGGACAAGAGTCACCTAACCCATCCAAATTTCTGTTTTCTCATTTATAAAATCATTTATCACAAAATAAGTACTTTTAGATATCTTTCATCCCTTATAAAATATCTTTCAAATGTAGCTGTCCTATAAAACTCTGAACAGGATAACTGTAAGGGATCGGAATAGTCCCAAGCTGCTGGCAAAACTCTTTCTTTGAGGTGAAGTTTGGTGACACTGGAGGCAGAAATGGGAAGAGAGCCTTGAGAATAATGGTGTGGAGATGGAGGAGGCCTGGACAGAGGTACCATGTGTGAGGAACACTTGAGGCAGGAAGAGACTGGATGGTGATCCAGGAGGGTAGGTTTGAGCTGCCAAAGACAGGAAGAACTGTAAGAGGAGGAATGAAGCAGCCCAGAATCTTTGATGATGGAGGCAACGGGATATGTACCTGGCCAGAGAGGTGGGAAGATGGAATTGCCTAGGCTGAGAGAGTGAGAAAGACAACAGATAGAGGAAGGAAGAGCATTTCTCCTTCAGAGTCCCCCACGGCCCAGCCCAGGGCTGGACGAAGGTCAATGGCAGGTGTCAAGGCTGTGGACTTGGGGGGAAATAATAGGCAGGGAGGGCCGGCTTTGTCTGTATGCGACCCGTACAGTCACACAGGGCCTCGCACTTAGAAGGGCCTTGTGCTTTGGGCTCGGGGTGTGGCCCTTTGTTAAGAGAATTTCTCTTCAAGACCAGGCCTGGGGCAAGAGGGCACCTTGGCTCCCCGAGAGAGCAGATCTGAGTCTTCACAGGGGCTGGTGTTTGTTTCGTCAAGGTAAGACTCAGTAACTGATGAATTAACCTTCACTGAAGTGTCAGTGCCCAGAATGAGTTTAACAGTTTTCAAAGGTTGACCATCTCGAGGGTGAAGTTACAGCTCTTCAGATCACACGGGCAGATGTCTGCTTCCTTCACGTGCAGTCTTCTCATGGGAGGCCACTCTTGGGCCTCAGAGTGTCTTAGGGAGATCACTACCTCCTCAGTACTTGACTCACATTCCTTCAGGAGTCTCTGAGAGGGTCCAGGCACTGGGAGAGACCCTGTCACCTGTGGAAAAAGCCATGCACTAGCAATATGGACCTCAGGCATGCCTGTGCCATTAGTCATCCCTGTAAGGTGACAGTGACTCCTGTAAGACAGGATAAGATTGCATGTGTGTATGTGTGTGTGTGAGTTAGTGAGTGAGTGATGGAGAGGTGTGGGGGAGGAAGAAAGGAGAGGAGGGGTGGAGAGGGGAAAAGAGGAGACGACAGACTAGGAGCGGAGAGAGGAGCGGTGGATGAAAGCCTGCGAGGCTGACTTTCCCCTCCTCCCCTTCGGAAGCTACCCAGCCTTTCTTTATCCATGCATTAGTCACTAAAAAAACCCAATAAGGACAACAACAACAAACAAAACAAAACAAAAACAAAAAACCCACTATATTTTAATGGATAGTTTCACATTAAAAACGTTTTGTGCGGTTGGGGGCAGAGCCTTGTGCTCCTCAGTCGGATGTGCCTCTTTTCTCTTGGCCCTGCTATGTCGTGCAGGAATGGGAAGGAAGGTGGGGGGAGCGTAGAAATGCTGGGGACCACGTTCCTCCTCGACCACGAGGAGAGAAGGAGCCCCATACCTGGAAAAGGCCAGGTGACTCTGTTGATTCCTGCTTCAAGAGACTCCGACAACCTCAGGCAAGAGGCTGACCTCTGCGTAGCTACACTGCAAATATCGCAGGGTTGCCGGGACTCCACTCAGGTTTCCCCGGAATTGTATGGATTTGGTCTGTATTTTGGTAACTTCTTGACCTATGTTTGTTCCTCTTTGACACACTTGATCCCTGACTCAGAGCCCTTGAATCCTCCTGCTCACGCTTTCTCCCCAGCACTGTTCCCGCTCAACATGTAGAGGAGAGGGGGAGGAGAGATGCTTGCATCTTAACACTGACTAGTGGCCTTCGTTAATTTCTTTTACATCTTCAGCTTGAGATTTCCTCTTCCTTCTGTTGGTCACCTTCACATTTATTAACTCTGGTGAGCTCCTCCCTATTTTCTGAACCCCATGAACATCTCTATGGGGATTTCGACAAACAGGGCAGAAGCAGAGCCTGTTCAGCCCAGCCCCTTCTTTAATGGAGAACATCCAGCTGAAGTCCATTCCACACATCGAGAATCGCCCCCTTTGGCCCATTTGTATCTCTTATAATCTGACCATTCAGCTCCATTGTGGCCTACTCTCCACTTCCTGCTAGCTGGGCCCCTCTGACACACCTAGTGGCCCTGTCTGCACTACCTTCTGGCATCTGCGTGGACAGCGTGGGAGCCAGCCACCAAGACACCTCCTAGTGAGTCTTGTCTCCTGGTATCATGTTCCTGTGTAGTCCTATCTCACACCAAATAGGGCCGACCCATGTAACCAACAAGATGTGGGAATAACAGAGTGTGACTTCTCAGGCTAGGTCATAAGAGATATTATGGCTTTTGCCTTCCTCTCTGACATCACTTGTCTGCAGTAAGGCAGTTGCCATGTCATGAGGACACTCAGGTGGTCTGTGGAAAGGTCCAGGTAGTGAGGAATGGGAGTTTCCCATCAAGGACCAGCACAACGTGCCAGCCAGTGAGCCAGCCACTTGTGAAGTGGATCCTCAGCCCCCCATCAAGACTTTGGGTGACTGCGGCCCAGCCAGCATCTAAACTGCAACTTCGTGAGAGCCAGAAGCACCTCGTTAAGCCACCCTGAATTCCTGGCCCAGAGAAACTGAGATAATAACAGTTTACTATTATAAGCCACTAAATTTTGTGGTCCTTTCTGATACAGCAGTAGATGACTAATACAGACTTTGAAAGGGCAAGTCTTTCTCTTCTAGTTTTCCCCATCCTAGGTGATGACAACTCCATCTACTCCACAGTTCAGTCCAAAATCCAGGAATCGACCTCAATTCTCGTTTTCCTCTCATACTCCACATCAGCAGGTCCTTCAGGAGGCTTTCCCTTAAAACTGTCTTACAATAAATCTGTTGGCTCTTTTCCATCTCCATGCACGCAAGCCACTGCCACCTTTTTTCTTGACTCCTGGAACAGGGTCTTCACTGATATGTCTATTTCTATACTCGTTGAAAACATCCAACCAGAAAGATATTTAAAGCTCAGAGCACATTACTCCTCCGTTAAAGCCTTCCAGTGGCTCAGGCCATATCATTAAAACCCATACTCCTCGGTGTAGCCTACGGATGCTCCATGCTCCAGCTGCTGCCCAGTGCTCCACCTTATCTCCTACCACTGTCTCGCTCGCTCACTCAGCTCTCGCCACACTGGCTTCCTCTCTGCTCCCTGACTGTGTTCCCACCTCAGGGTCTTTGCATTTGCTGTTACCTCCCTGGAATGCTTCTCCCCAGACTTTGCCCCCCTCATTCCCATACTTTATTGAAAACTCAGTATAAATTGTACCTTCTTGGAAAGGCCTTCTGTGACAACTCAGTTTAAACACCCGCCTTTCACCATCTACTCCTTTGCCCCTACTATAAAGGAGTGAGGGTTCTTGGGTTGCAATCAACAGAAAGCAACATTTTCTGCAATTATGGAAAGACAGGGGGAGCTCATTTGCTTTAAGGCAATGTTGTGGAGCAGGAAGAGGAAGCTCTCACACAGCTGGTCTCCAGCTGAAGAGAGCCCCTGCCCCAGTGGAGGGTCCTCAGTTGAAGAATGAGTTGGGGAATGCTGTCTAAGATGGCTCTTAGTGAAGAGGACCTTCTGGTGACAGAGCAAGACTCTGGGATTACTCCTATGGCCCAGAAGTTGAGGAGGGGAGTGGAGGGGTAGAGGGAAGAGCTTGGAGAAGGATGACTGGGGCAGAAACATTCCCAAAAGCAGTTGGACTAAAAAGAATTAGAAATGCAGTGAACAGGACTTTATTTCACCCCATTCTCTTGCGAACAAATCAATGAACTGATCATTATCTTCACCAGAGGCCCATTTAGAAAAAGAACATTTGAAAAAGCACACAGAACTGACAGGTTTGTAATGTGTAAGTTTATCTCGAAGTAGTTTGTTTCTAACTTCCTGGTGGGTGAAACCCAACACAAGCTAGCTTAAGCAAAAAGGGATTTTGTTTTTTTTTTTAAATGGAGATACATCATTCTATCATGAAACCACAGAGCTCTCATGATGGCCAAAGGACTAGAACCAGAATCTTGAGTCCTTAGTAACCCAAAGAGATTCTTCCTGTGCTGCTCACAACCTCCTTGTGAGGCAGGGGCAATTCTTAATTTACAGGTAAGGAAACAGGCACAGAGAGGTTAAGAAACCTTGCTTAGGGTCACACCTTAAATTGCTTCGTCCTGGCACAGCCCCTGGGGATTTCAGAATTTCCTTGTTCATTCCTCTGTTAATTTTTTTCCCATTCAAATGAGATTCAGTTCATGGCACAAGGGAGGGCCGGCTGCAGAGGGCCCAGTGTCCACTGAACCTCTATTTCACTGGGCGTAGTAGTGCCCTTCCTCAGTGCCCAATGCTCCTGCTACCTAGGAGTTCTCGAGTTGGGGAGACAACATCCTGCACCCTTTGTCTGAGGCCTGCATGTGGAGGAATGGCCTGGGAGTACTTTGGGCAGGGTGATATGGAACAAAGAACATCAGCTCTCAGGGCTGGAGGAGGAATCTGTGAGCCCATCTAATGCAGGGGCCACAAACTCATATGCTGCAGGAACCACTCAGGGACCATACGATAAGCAGTACACTAGTTGTGGTGAGGGCCGTAGTTGACGGCCTCCTCTAAAACGGCCTCATTTCCACTCAGCTATGGCTTCTTCTGCCACGTTGAACTGGTGTTCAGTGTTGTCAGACTTTTTGATTTTTCAAGAGATATCAGAAATGGTTTTCTTTTTTTTTTTTTTAACCTCCTATTTGAGATTACTGTGACAATTAAATGAAGTAGCCCACATAAAGTGCCGGGAGCACGTGTCTGGCATACGAAGCGGCTCTCAGTATCTGTTGGTTGCTGTTATTATCACAGCGCTTCACAGACATGAAAACCAAGGCCCGGAATCGGTTCCCCCAAGGTCACAATTAGAGGCAGATGTTACGTAAGAGCCCAGGCTCCTGACCTGGGCTGGGCTCTTCCTCCCAGGTTTCCCTCTCCTGCCCTCACCCCTTGCCTGGGTCATCAGCCATCCTCACTGTGTCGCATGACGCATTTTAGGTAACCACATAATGCCTTGCCATGGCATCTTTCACGCAGCATTTCTACCGATACCCTACTTTCAGAGAAATTTCTTTCCCTTAATACGCAAAACCCTTTTTAAAATTTCTTCCAGTAGTACGAGCCACAGGGTTCTTTCCTCTCCTCTTAGGGTCATAGAGAAGCATCCCACCCTGCTTTATTAGCTCAGCGGGGCTGTGTTATATAAACTCAGACTTTTCCACTTAAGTCCGGGTCTCACCTACTGTTTGCCCAGGGCCCATTAAGCCATTAGGAAAAGCAATGCCTTTGTGGGTCAGGACGATCGTGCTCATTTCTTCTTGCTCTGTGGGAAATTCCCTTTACATTCATTGAAAGTTCCAGGAATTCTGCATCCTAAGCTGGTCCAGGCGTTGCTCCACCAGAGCGGGCGGCGAGGCTTCCATTTCCTCCTGAGCACTTGGCTTTTGGGCTCTCACAGCTGCAAACAGGGCCTGGTGTTGCCCTCAGTCTATAATTTTGTCTCACACTTGTTCCCATGGTTCTGAGTTCATGCGGTCTCACCTTGCCCTCTCTGTTAGATTCATCCCACTCACTGGAAGGTCTGACCTTGTGTTTTTTGAACTGGAATTCTCCCTGTGGATCGTCCTGTTGCTGGCCTCATCCTTTATCTTGAGATGGTCACTATGGCACTTGATCTCAAATATCTGCCATAAGTCAGATGGCCTGTTGCCCTTTCTGGAGACTGTGGATGAAGAGTATAAAAAGGAACTGAAAACTCATCCCTAAAGACACTGGCCACCACAGGGCCGGGCCCAGGAGGCGCTGGCTCCCCGTGGTTTTCATTCCTCCTCAGCTGACAGAGCTCTAATTCATATGAGAGCCAATTTTAAGCCATTTTCTAGGTCTTTTTTTCTGAACTACTTCTTAGCAATATAATTAAGGTGCAAGGGGAGATAGTTATACACTTTGTAGCTGCCCATCAGGTAGGGAGCGACATTCTTGGATAATGAGAATTTCCAAAATATATGGGAAGCCCAACTCCAGAGAAGGCTTGTAAGCACATGCTTGATGAGATTAGGACTTTTCAAAATGAGGACGATAAGGAGCCATGTTAAATAAACTATAACCTTGAAAACTGTGATGTGCTAATGACGGATGCAGGCAGGAGGGCGGAAGTCTACAAAAAGTTAGACAAGGGAAGATCGGAGAAAACCAATGTCAGGGTTTGGCCGGCTGTGGCCAAGGGAGTGAGCGATCCCGTGTCTGGCCTGGTGTGGCTCACCCTGGGTATACCAGTTCTCCACTGCATCAGAAACTTCAGGCTCTATGTAAGTTTTGGTTTAAAAAAAAAAAACAAAAAAACAAAAAACTCAAAGTTAAACATATCTATGACTCTTTGGTCCCCATTAGCTTGCTTCCACTCTCTGTGGGTTATTAGTTTGATTTTCCTAGAATTCTCATGCTGGGAAGAGGCTGCCCCAGATGGCACTCATAACTATTTTGTTAAATAAATGAAATGCTTCTAACCCATTAAAGCCGAAGACAAGATTGTAGGTCTGACCAGACCCATCTTAGAGTTCCTCCCTGCCAGGAAAAACCACTACCTGAAACTCGAATTGTCTCCACATGTCTCCTGGGTTCAGGTACACTTGAAGCCTGGTTATAGTGCGACACCCTCTCACACATCTCTCCTTGTCCTCTTGCCTTTCCGATGGCATCCAGCTTACCATCTCCGCATCACAGGCTTGGCGAGGGCGGCGGCCTGCCTGGGCTCCCGCAGGAGTGTGGAGCAGCCGTGACTCCTAACTCCCACAAATGGCCGAGGTGACTGTGCAGCAGTTGCCTGCAGTGGTTCTGGGTCTTTTGTCGCACTGCTCAACCGTATACTTCCCTTCCTGGAAAGATGTTTTAAAAACCACTTTGCGTCCAGAAGTGAGCCCCTTGTTTCTGCCATTGTTCTTTCTGAGTACTGTGCTCCATGGTTTTTCTAGGATTCGTATGAAGTAAATGGTTTCATTTTTTTCAAGGTAAATTGGTCATTTTTTTCCTCAAAGCAGAAAGAGATCCTTTCATTTGCATCTGTGGAGTCATACCGAAAAGGATGCCTCACCTCGTTGTTTTTGGGCACTGAGCAGCCAGGGTTGCCTGCTTCTCAGGGGTGCAGACTGACACAGAGTCACCCACACTCTCCTCTGCCCGGTTACCAGGTGCCTGGCACTGGTGGGCATGTGATGGGGGCCATAGCAAGCTGCAGGCCTGGGTGGACTCTCGGTATCCACAGAACAGCGAGCAGCTTTCTCCCTTGTTGAGCAAAGAGGCGATGTGGGTAGGTTGGGACCACACTGAGGGGGCATTACATGTTTGCTGGGGAGTCTTGGCAAGATTTTGTTGGACGTCGGGAGACTATGTGCGCGCGCGTGTGTGTGTGTGTGTGTGTGAGCTAAGAAGCAACCTGTCCCTATATGAATTTTTGTCTGTGTAAAGGATCGATTAGAGAAGACAAGGGCCAGAGGGATCTGTTATCATTATTCCAGATGCCGAAGGACAGGAGCATGAGTTAGAGATTGGCAGTGGAGATGGGGAAACAAAGTCAGAAAAGGTTTTGGAGAAACTCTATGCAGACTTTGCAGAAGAGTGTTTTATGAAGAGGGAAGTTTAACAGGCTCGTGGAAGTCCATTTTTAACTGTATTAGTTATATATTTATTTTTACATGTCGGAGTCTCTGCCTGCCATGGTCTCATGTGAATGACAGGATATAGGTCTGCAGAAAACGGACATGGAAAGGGCAGTATGTGGAGGTTCAGAAGGTTCAGAAAGTTCTGACTCTCACAATCTACGAGCAGCACACCTCCCTGTGCCTCTGCGGTTGCAGGAAGCAGCTCCGGCTTCACTGGAGGCAGCTCGCAGCGTCTCCCACGCCTCATGACCAAACTGGAAACAGAAATTGACCAGCAAAGAAAAATACCCACCAGGAATTGGAGGACTTCCCTACTTTATTTCGCAAAAATCTAAGAATCATTCATTCACTCTCATTCATTCATTCCTCATCCATTCACCCATTCATTCAGCAAATACTATTAAATACCTACACTGTGTCAGGCACCGTGCTTGATTCTAGAAATTCAATGGTGAACAAAACCAGGAATGGCCATAACCCTGGTGGAGTTTACATAATCCAGAGGGGGAGAGAGATGTTAACTGACCCCATAAACAAATGGAAAATGGCCACTGGGGTCAGGAGAGACCCACAGTGCTCTGAGGCCTTAGAGTGGGAGGATTTCGCCCAATCAGGGAGGCCTGTGAATGTTCCTCCAAGGAAAATCTTACACAGAGATTTGAAGGAGTTTAAGTAAACCGAGAGTGTGGGGGTTTTGAGCAAGGGCCCACCCAGCACGTGGCTGCAAGAGGCATGGGAAGCACTAAGGACAGAAAGAAAGCGACAGGGGCCAGAGTGGAGATGGGAAGAGGAAGAGTGGAGGGGCCTGAGACCGGGGGACACGGCCAGGCACGGCCAGGCCACACCGGGCCCAGGAGCCGCGTCAGAGCGCTCGTCTTTGGCATTGGTTTTCATGTTTAAAATCTGATCACATCATGTTATCTTCACTGTAGTATTTTTACAATTACTTTTTACTTATGGCAAGCGTTATTTTTAACAGACAGTAATGACATAGATATTTTTTGAAAAAAAAATACATTTGTGATTAAAAATTGACCTGATCTAAATAAAAATGATAATAGTACCAGCAAAGATAGTGAACGTAGTAGAGAGACAGCTACTGTGAAAGGAGTATAGGCGCTGGAGGAAGCAGACTTGGGTTGAAATCGTAGCCCCTCCGCCAGCAGCTCTGTGACCTCGTTTGTAAAGTAGAGATGATAATACCCTCATTATGCGGGTGGTTGTGATGAGTAATACAATATCGTAGAAAGTTCTGACTGCCTGGCACATCAAAGGCAACCAGTGATGTTCCTCTAGGGGGAAAAGAGTTTCTGGAAGCGTTGAGGATGGCGATATTTGTTGGTGGGGAGAGGCTGAGGGTGGTTTGACTATTCAAATTTTACTGGCAAGAAGTGAGACAGATCTGCCAAAGGATGGTAGCCAGAAGAGAAAAGTCTGGAGAGAAGGTAACACTGGAGTTATACTTTTCAGAAACGGCCCATCTGCCTATGAATCAATATGTAGAGAGAAAAAACATGCAGCCCAAGTGGAACTTACAGAGTGTGCCAAAGTGCAGGAGTGGGAACTCGCAGGCATGTTTAGGGGGAAGGGAGATGATCTAATCTGGGTCATAGTGGGGAACGAGTCCAGAAAGGCAGGTGAGAGTAGGGTCCACACTGTGCAGCTTTATCTGTAGGGTAGAGAGTTGTGACCCAAACAAGAAAGAACAAAAAAAGTAACACAAACAGTGGTAACGGCACATTTGTTGAACACTTAGGATGTGTCAGGCAGTGTTCATTCTCATATCAAACTCATGATCTCACGTGAATTATTTTCTATAATTTACCGATGAAGACACTGAGGCACAGAGAGGTTTAGCAACTCATTCGGGGTCATGTGACTCTTATTCAATAGCTAATGGGAAGTCCTCCAGGCCTTCTGAGCCGCCCTGGTCTCAGAAGTGGCGTGTGCAGGGCTGATGGAGGGTGAGAGGAAGAGGAATCAGTCTGGCCAGAGTGGAAACCATGCCAGCATTTCAGACAAATTATGAGAGCTGGACTAGGCTGGTGAAAATTCAGAGTGGAGCAGAAACCCACTCTTTTTTTTTTTTTTTTTTTGAGTAATCACTATGTACTCAGCAATGGTAATTTTTGTTATGCTTTCTCTTTTATTTAACAGAGCTGTACATGGCTCTAAATCTACCATAGGACATCTGATTAAGAGGGACTGATGGGAGGCTCTCCGCAGGGTTTACTTCTCATTCCCAGTTAGGAACCACCGCTCTCAAATGATCCCCACTCAGGGCAGTAGCAGATATTAAATGAGTTCCCCGGCTCTTTTAGTTCTAGAGGTCGTGGTAAATCACCGCCTTCTGTGGAGAAAGGGTCCTCTGAGTTTGGATGAAGGGACTGGAGAAAGCTGAATTGCTTGGCGTGAGAAGCAGGAAGGTCACAGGTGGGAGGGGTGGGGGGTGAGGGGTGAGGAGGAGGCCAGGGAGCTTGCCTGAGGTCTGGGGCTTGGGGAGTGTGACCAAAGAACTAGTGAGACCAGCAGCGTGCGGCCTTTGACTTGAAACGGTTTGTCTTTCTGCGATATGAAGTCCCTGGCATTGTCTCCTTCAGTAAAGTCTCCTGCATTAAAAAATGTCTTATGTGAGGTGTGAGTGGATGTTTTGAGTGCGTGACAGCTGAAACAATTCTCATAAAGATGACAGTGTGTGTATTTTTTGTTCTTTGACTTTCAGTGTTTTCGTTTTATGTTTTGGTTGTGTCTCATGACAAACATATATAACTGGTTATTTTAAATTTAATAGGACAACATCGTTTGAAACTAGAGAGTTCATCCCATTTACGTTTGTCGTGATAACCGATATACTAAGATATATTTCTACTACCTTATTATGTTTTCTTTTCATATTGTACTTTCTGCTTTCTTATTTCTAAAACAATTTCTATTCTTTTTCTCTTTTAAAAAAATTGTGGTAAGCTGCACATAACATAAAATTTACCGTCGACAGTGTTTAAGTGTGTAGTTTAATAGTATTAGGTACTATTCACAGTTTTGTGAGACCAATCTCCAGAGCTCTTTTCATCTTGCAAAACCGAAACGCTGCACTCACCCAACAATTCCCTCTTCTTCCCTCCCCACCGTCCCTGGAAACTACTACTGTGTTTTCCAGTCACTACAAATTCACTACAAATTCACAGCTCAGGTACCCCATGTAAGTGGAATCGTTCGGTATTTGTCTTTTTGTGACTGGCTTATTTCACTTGGCATGATGCTCAGCAATCTCCATTCTTGTCTTTTTTTAAAAAAGTAATTTTTTTCTAATAATTTTCTTCTCAACTTGTTTGGAAGTTACACATTCTGTGTCTATTTCTTAGCAAGTTAGTTTAATATGCCTACACTAGTTTAATCAACATTTTACTCTTGCTGAATTAGACAATGCAAGGACCCAAGGATGCTTTAATTTCTCTCCCTGTTACCTAGTATTTTATTTCTAGTTCACCCCTCAAATTAGACATTATTATTATTGTTACTGTTATTATCACTAATTTTAAAGTCAGTGTTTGCTTAGCTTTACCCACATATTAACATATTTATACTTGCCATCCTTTCATGTGCCACACAGACTTTCCATGTAGAAAAATTTTTCTTTGGCTTGAGTTATATATTTTTTAGAACTTTCTTTCATGAGGATCCTTGATAGTAAACTTTTCGAGTTTTTGTCTGAAATTGTTTATATTTCACTGTTGTTTTTGAAAGATGGTTTTGTCAACATAGGATTTTAGGTTGACTTTTTTCTTTCAGCACAGTGGATATTTTATTTTGTCCCTCTCTGGATTTCTTTGTTGCCGTCGAGGTGCCAGCCATCAATTAAATTGCCATTCATTGGTGCACAATTTGTCTTTTCTCAATGGCAGCTTTCAGAACCTAGTTACTGTTGATGTTCTGAAATTTTTTTGATTGTTCTTTTTTGTAATCTTTCTTTGGATTTGCTGAGCTTCTTGGACTTGAAAATTAATGTTTTCCTAACAATCCTGGGAATTTCTCTCCATTATTATAATGTACTTTGAATCTTATCTTTCTCATTCTCTCTATTATTTCCTTTTGAATTTCAATTATATTTATATTAGGCCCTAATCTATCCTACATGTCTCTTAACCATTCTTACTTATTTTGCATCATTTTGTGTTTCTGTGCTGCATTGTGGTCTAATTTTCTTATATTTATCATCCAGTTTTAAAATTTTCTCTTTATATGTGTTTAATCTGCTGTTTACTTGTGTGTTACATTTCTAATAACAATTGCTAAACTTTTAGTTTCCAGACATTCTCTTTGTTTCATTTTAAAATTTGCAAAGATCATTCTCTATAAGCTCTTTATTCCTCATATTTGTAAGCTTTTCTATTGGTTCTTAAATTTCCTATCTGATAATTCTAGTACCTAAAATCTTTATGTTGTCTACTACTTTACTTCTCACTCACTGTGACTTATTTCCTTGTATCTTTTGTGATTTTGATTGTGAACTGCTAAGTTTTATTAAAACCCTACTGTGAGTACTGCTCAGGCTTGGATCAGAGCAGAATTCCTCTAGGAAGGATTGGGGTTTGCCTCTGCCAGCCTCCTTCTGGAGGCAGATCTTATTTCTTGCTCACCTTCTCTTGTGTGCGTAAGACCTTCGATGTTCCAGCGTTTCGCAGGAGACTCCTCTCAACTATCCCACTTTACACGGGCCCCCCAGTCTTTCTGTCCCACCCCACACCCAGCGCCGTCACCTAAATGGAAGCGTACGGTTTCCAGGGCTTAGCTTTTAGGTAAAAGCTGGCGCCAACACTCTCTTCCATCCCGGGCCTTCTGTTGTCTCTATCTGTAGAGTCTTAAGAGCATTTTAAATGTTGTAATTTTTCATCTTTTAATATTTTAATTATCTAATATTTTAGTTGTTTCAGCTGCAAGAATTATTCAAGGTACCTAACACCCCATGCTGATGGAAATGTCACTCCAGGGTCTTCTTTAAGCATCACATTTTCTAATGTAAAAATCATTACCCCATATTCCTTTCTTTGTTAGCATTTTAATTCTGATATGTATATTTATATATTAAAAATAATATATATGTATGTTTCTCCCTTTTTAGCACTGACTCCTGACTGCAAGGCAAGCCTGTGAGCCTCTAATTAACAGACTTGTGAAAAAACCTTTTCTCTTGAGACCACATTTATTTACAAAAAAGCTTTATTGAAAGGAGTATAGCAATTAAAAACTTTTTCTTGTGATAAAACTGAAGGTTGAGAATAGTCCTTAAATATAAGACTAAATATAAATTTAAATGCATGTTTAGAAAAAGGGACATGGTCTTCAAATTTAGACCTGTGTTATGTCTTATAACTTTCTTTTTCTATTTCTGTAATCATAAAAATGTCTTTTGATATGTTTGCAAAACTATCTTGTAGACGCATAGACTTCGACATTTTAATATTGTCTCCCATATCATGTAACTATAACTCTCTAAGCCTTGCTGATTAATTGTCATGTAAACATTGCTTGTGAAATCTTGGTCTGTAGCACTTGTTTATGTTTCTAAATTTTTTTGCTGATGGTGTTATCAGGCTTGCTTTGCCCACCTCTTCTCCCTTTGGGCCACAGGATTATTAATAAAATCCCAGACTCTAAGAGATTCTTTGTCTTGAATTAAGTGTTAGAAAATTTTTTCTATGTTCAATATGTTTGTATCTGTCCTCCCAACTGAGTAAAGACAGAAACTTTTTTCTTTTTCATTTCTGTGTCTCTTTTGACCCCCTCCCCCATGAAGTGTTTTATAATTTAGTAGGAACTTAGGATGTATATAGCAAATAAATAGAAGCATAAGAAAAAAAAATCAGTAAAAAAACCAAGTTTTTGACGTGAGAGTAAATTTGCTGTTGAGGCCATCTGGCTTTCTTTAAGGTGAGAGAACATCTGTGTGGGGGGGCCCAGTGGGGGCGAGGTTGGTGTTCAGACCCTGGGGGATCACTGGGGGACCTCCTGCCACTCAGCGCACCCCTCTGATTCTCCCCCCCCCCCCCCCCGAAGCCACCTGGCTGCCAAAGGCTCCAGCCCAAGAGGGACCAGCGGATCGGTAAATAGGACTTGGCTGCTGCAGGAGACTGGGGGGAAGTTGGCCCAGTGCTCCTACATGATGGCTTTATGGTCCTGGAGCAGCTACAAGCCCGAGATTGCTCCTACCTCCCACCCCATTCAGGCAGTCCCAGCATTTCGTTCCCTCCAATTAACTGTGCATAACAACAAGGAGTGAAACCAAGTGAATTAAGTAATAATTTATCATATTCAGTTCACCATTAACAGCCATCTAGTGTTTCCTTTGCCCTTTTAAATGAGACTTTGTTCTGATGCTCAGCTCTTCTGTGTATTCCATAAGCTTTTAGAGAGTGCTTTCCCTCCCTCCTTGTCTCCCTCTCTCCCACCCTCCTCCTGCTTTTCCTTGAGCTTTGAAAAACAAGTGTCTTTCTGAAAGCAGCTGAGCCATCACCCATCTAGCGTCTTTCATCCCATTTAATAGCGAACTCGAATGTTAATTTATGAGCATCCACTCCAGGCTGGGTGCTGAGAGATGTAAGGGAAGAGGATACAGTCTTTGCTCTGGGCGGCTTTTAATCTAACTGAGGCAATGAGACTCGTCCAGCATGAAATGGTCATAGGAGAAAGGAAGGGACAGTGTTTGTCAGTGACAGTAAAGTAAGATATTTCTGTGAAAAAGCTCCTTGAAGGGGAGAACTTGAACTGAGTTCTGAATGTCGATGTGAATTTGGGAAGGAAGTCGGGGAGAGGGCAGCCCATGCGGGCGTCTGGCGGGGACATGGCTGGCATTTGGGCATGAGCCCCCATCTAGCACCAGGGCAGGTGAGGTGAGGTCAGGGAGGTGAGCCGTAACCAGGCCAGTGCCAGTTAGGGGGTCCCTTTGCCTGCCTGCTTGCTCGTTTGTCTCCTCTTGCCTGTAAGCTTCCCTTTCTTAACCCCATGGTTTTTGGCGTATGGCGAGCTCAACCTCACAAAAGAAATCAGGTAGTGGCCTCAATGAAGTTTTAGGTTTCCTGGGTCTATTTACTTCCACATCTTTATTTTGCTGGGCTGTGTGTGTTTGTGTGTGCACGCACACGCGTGTATGAATGAGTGTGAATGCATACCTGGGCTCTCAGGGACCTGCACCGGATACTCGTGTTTCTGGGTTGGGGCTGGGGAGGCGAAAACAGAACTGGGGCAGTAGGGGCTGAGTCACTGAGGCTCTGAGACCCTGGCTCCGCACCCCGCCCCCCACAGGGGTTCTCAGTGCAGATCTGCCTCTACCTCAGGGCCTGTTGGGCTCCCTGATGGTGGAGGATAGGTCCAAGAGTGGGGAGGTGAGGGAGCCGGGGTGCTGTGGGAGGAGTGGGTCAGGGGCTTCCCAGGAGCAGGACTGCTAACGGGCCAGACTGGCCAGAGCACCGATAATCCGAGAGAGCAAGCGGAAGAACGAGAAGCCGTGGAGGGACCCCAGTGCTCTGCACACTACGCTCGCTTCGAGTGTCTCTTGGCTAAAATGTCTTAAAAATAAAACCTCGAAAACAACAGCAACAACAATAGTTAAGATTTCTGTTATCCATTTTAATTTCTAAAATTAAATGTAAAATTGACAGCAAAAAAATAAATAAATAAAACAATGGTACCTTTAATTCTAAATGATGGCAATCCAAATGTGGAGACACATTTATTTACCAAAATGACTTTTGCAGAGAGCATGTTATTTCTTTGAAAGGAATATTCAGACAGATTGCTTGAGGTGAAGGGTAAATCTCCAAGGGTGTGCATTTAAAAAAAATAGAGAGGGTATTTTTGAAACTGTTATGCTAAAGGCATTGAAAGAAATTTGCCTCATTCCCCCGAGGAAAGGTGGTAGCGAACTGAGGTGAATAGAAAGAACTGGGGGTCTAGGGGGGCTGGGGAAGCCAAGAGGGATGTGGATGCGGCAACAGCAAGGGGGTAGGCAGGTGACTGACCTGTTGCAGGTAAAAGGACGCCTACCCGAAATGGTGACAAATGGCCACAGGGTCGAGCTCGCCTGGGGGTTTGGTCGGGTCCCCTTATATGAAGGTAGCCAGAGGAGTTTTTGTGCCCAGGATTTTAGAGAGAGAACTGAGCCTCATGAAGTTCAGGTTTTGCCCTGAAGTGATGAACCCAAGGCCACATGCCAAACTGAGGCAGAAGGTCTTCCTGTTTCTCCTGTGACACCCAGCCATCCTGTGACACTCAGCCTTCTGTGACACCCAGCCATTCTGTTTCTTGTGAATTGTAACTTGAATCACAGTCGCAGACACTGTCTCTCTTCTATACACATTGTGAATTCTTTCCAGATGCACTTAAATTTGCTCCCAAATACCAACATCCACTTTCTACCTAGTCAGGAAAAAGCAGAGAAAGCTGACCAAAAGCACTCAGGGCATTCGTCTTTAGGGGACACTGAACCAAAGCCCCTGGACCACCTGCGGCCTCTAAGAGATGGTGGATTGGGGTAGGGAGGGGGGACAGGGATGGGGGCTGAGGAAAGCAGCCTCACAGCCAGGTCAGACGTGACCCTTGTCATAACTCCTTTCCTCCGTGGGTTCTCTGAGGGGCAGCAGCGAAGACAGCTGATGTCCCAGCAGGCCGCCGAGTTTTCGTTTAGAGCCGGGATCTGTTCTTCTCTTCCACAAGCTTGGTGGTGCTGCCCCTTTAAGACTTTTCCATGCCCTTCTCTCTTCCCTTCCTCCCTAACAAGAGCAAACAGAGAAGAACGAAGCCAGGGTAGATTGAGAAAATATTTGAAACCTATTAAGTGTGGCTACAAGTTTATCGTGATTCCTAAGTTAATTATATCCTTCTTGACGTCCAGCCAGTCCCTTCGCCGGGCTTCCATGTAGACTTGGCCACCTATTCCAGTCTCAGGCTGGCGGCGTGCCGGCCTTGTTCCTTCCCTCCCTCCTTCCCACCAACGCCTCCCCCTCCCTCCTGCACAAATCAGTCAGCAGTCCACTGTAGCTCCTACTTGCTGGAGCATAATGTGGTAGGGGCTGTGGTGGATATAAAGAATTTGGATTGTGGGTGTATTCGTGTCCCTGTGTGGGGCGGGGACCTAGCGGGAGACCATGTATGTAAGTGCTAACTCTTACCACAACGACATACATTTATTTCAGTTTGTACTTTACAAAGCGTTACCCAAGATTACTTAAGTCTCGTGAATATTTTGTAGTGTAGGTGTCGTCAGTACCATTTCTGGATGAAGAAACTGAGGCTCAGAGAAATTTTTAAAGGAGATCACACGGCTATTAGGTGGCAGAACAAGGTGGAATTCCAGGCCCGGCGTTCGACTTCTAACTCGTGTGTGTGTGCGCACGCGCATGTTTCCTTTCTACGTTATACCGGATTCCGAATAACAATAGTTGTACCTTTGTGTAACATTTAAAAGTGTACAAAGGGAAGTTAGTACATACCGCCTCATTTATCTTTGAAACATTGTGATGCTGGCGCCGTCCCCATTCGGAAGTTCTTTAGGAACCGTTCCTCCCAGATCCATGCCCAGGTTGGCAGCGGGAGCTGCCTGACCTCCACCGATGGGCTCCGAGTCAGGCCCCTGAGCCAGGCGGGGTCACTCAGCTCCTTCCCTGGGAAGTCTGTGTCTGGGAATGAAAGGGATCAGCATGTGAACACTGTGGTCGAGGGCGGCCGTGTTCTGTCAGGTCAGCGAGGACCAGAGGCAGCCAGTGTGAAGTGAGACAGGAGAGCAGAGAGGCTGGGGAAGAGCTCTGGGAATGAGAGATGAGACGGGCCTTCTGAGGTTCCTGCAGGTCTTCACCTTTTCACCCCGTTTGATGTGTGTCTGCAGGAACCTCTCTTTCCTCGGATTCTATGTAACATCCTTGTTCTCTGCCAGTAAAGTCTCTTTGTTGCTAATACTGTGTGCTGGGCTTAGGATGTTGAATACTTGCAGCCAAAGGAATCGTCAATAGTGCATATTAGAAAATGGAGGCAGAGCGATCTAAATGTTAACTATAGGAAAAGGAAGGATCTGTGGAAGTTAGAGGATGGAGCAGTTTTCACTGTTGTGCGTGATCTGGGCATTGAAGCTTTTTTGCTCAGTACATACCTGTACGTGCAAACCCTGTGGAGGGGAGAGAATACACAGGAACCATCTTTTAGAAGTTTCCTAGTATAGCAGGTGCTTTGGGACGTCTGTCACATTCCCTTGGCCTACCTCTGATTTCAGCGAGAGCTGCGGTGGACTGTTCCCACATGCTGACAGCATTCCTGCCTCAAGGGTTTGCCTGGCTTCCCTTGGCTGTTCTGTCCCAGTGCTCTCTCCAGAGCCCTGGGAGCGCTCTCAGCCCACGAGCGGGCAGAGCCCAGAGATTTGGAGGTCAAAGGGAAGTAAATGCCTAACTGGACGAGGAGGATCTGCTTCAAGATGGCTCACTCACATGGCTGGTAAACTAGTGCTGGCTATTGGCAAGAGATCTCGGTTCTTCCTCACATGAAATCTCCACACGGCTGATTGAGTGTTCTCACAGCCTGGTGGCTACTTTCCTCTAGAGGGGTAATCCAAAAGAACGAGGAAGAAGCCACCTCGCCTTTTATGACTGAGCCTTCAGAAATTACACATCGTCACTTCTGCAATGTCATGTTGGTTATAGCTGTTTAATTTGGTCTGAGACTACATAAGAGCACGAATATCAGAGCTGAGGGTCATTGGGGCCATCTCGGAGGCTAGGGTAACATGATGTCCCTGCGGACAACCCTCAGCCAACAGGGGATATGAGCCAGAAGATAAATGCCCAGCCTCCTAGTTCTCAAATACACCCTACATGGTTGCCGAGAGGCTCCCCAGGGAGGCTGAGCCCCAGTAGGCCATAAAGTAATCATCTCAAGTGCACATTCTTTTTCACGTCTTCTTAGACTTTATTCCTCCCTCTCTCACCCCTGTTTCCTGTGATCATTCCCAAATAAATTCCTGCACCGAAGTGCTTGTCTAATGCTTTTGGAAAAATCCAAACCAAAACGCAAAGATAATATCTAAAATAATTTTGAAACAGTGTGGAACTGACCATGAAATTATGTGACACACTGTTCCATCGGAGTGACACGGGAAAGGCTTCGTGGAAGTAGCAGGACGTGGAGGGCCTGGGGAAAGCAGTGAGGATGAAGGCAAGAGGAGGGCAGCCCTCGCGATACGCGGAGTGGGTGCAGGACCCGAGCAGCGCGGGGCGCAGAGAAGAGCGAGATGCGCTGGAGCAGGACCGCTCAGTGTGGGGGACCGTCTACCAGGAAGGGGCTGGGGCGGACTGTCCTCTGGGAAGGCCATCGTGCCAGTCTGGATATGGGGTGAGAAGGGCTTGTACTAGGCGAGGCTGGTTGGAAATGAAGGACGAGAGTGAAGAGCAAGACGTGACAAAGGAGGCCCCGCCGGGGCTTCCTTCCGGAACCAGACACCTAGGATTGAGGAGCCAGGGCCGGGTCTCAGAAAGGACCGTGGGGAGGTTCGCAGTTCTTTTATTCGTTCACAAATAATTATTAAGCGCCTATTAAATGACGTGTACTGTTGTAAGCATGGGGCCATAGCAGTGAACAAGGTCATAATAGTCTATCTTCCACAGCCATGTTTTCTATAAGGTTCTACCAAGGAATCTCCCAGAGAACCCTGAAGGTAAGTGCTTCCTAGGAAATGGATTCTGTGCTTCCTCAGAGCTGTGTCCCCAGAATAACTCACAGCCGGTTCCCCCACAAAAGACCTGTTGTTCGCTTTGGCTACTTGCGTCTTCTGCTACGGCATCATGCCCTCGGCATTCCCCGTTAGCATCTGTTTGTTTGCACGGTGGATGTCTTACTGTCAGCGAGACGTCAGCAGTGGTACACATTAAGGAAACAAGACTCGATGGCTACAGAGGAATCATTAAAAGCGTACGACAGTGCCAGTGTCATGTCTGTGCCTCAAGACAAGTTCAAGGTGAAACTCTTCAGAGGAATTCAGGTGGTGTGCAAGGTCATGCACAAGCCTCCTCTTCCTCTATCCTCTTCCCTTTGTCAACACTCCATCCTCATGAAACCGCCCGAGATTCTCTACACGTGCCCTGTTCTTCTAGGCCTGTGTGTCCTCGCTCACGCTCTTCCCGGAAAGCCTATCCCCGCTTTCCAGAGACAAGTAGTTCTTATTCATCCTCTGAGCCTCAAATCCCATCTCCTCTTAGAAGGCTTCCCAGAACGAGTTGTTCCCTGCTGCATGCTGGGAACTTGGTTGCACCTTGCTTGCAGACTTTTGATGTGCTCTCTCTTGTTTTTTTGTTTTGTTTGTTTTGTTTTGTTTGTTTGTTTGTTTGTTTGTTTTTAGTTCTTTATACACCTTTCACTGTTGTACAATGGACTGTATGCTCCTCAAGGGCTCAGGTCTTATTTGGGTATTTTCGGGTCCTCTGCAATGGTGGAGGTTCAATGTCATCTTTGCTAAGTAAACATATGGGAGGTGTGGCCTCTGCTAAACCTGCTTCACCTTACTTGGCCACTGATGTTGAAGTTGGTCAGCTTATCAGATGGCAGGACTGAGACTAGCAGGGCTGGCTGCCTGCTAGCACTAGAGGGAGGTGACAATGCTCTATGGCTTCAGGGATCCAAATGCGGGGAGTGGTGGGGGGGCATCCTGGCCATGCTCTGATGTCTCTTATTATGAGGACTCAGCACAGGTGCTCTGCTCCATCTGTCAAATGCAAGGAGAGGTGAGTCTGGGCAAAGTCCTGAATGCAAGTCCCGTACTACTCGGGTGGCCTCTGTATTATTCTTTGTCACTTAAGTCCTTACATTTAGAATCATTTGCATTTACCTCAAAGATGGATATGGAAAGATGTTCTGAAACTTAAGAGCAAGAAGTCTGAATGTGACTTAATAGCTTAGGAAAATAATGTTTGCAAAGAGTTTATCTTTTAAAAGGCCAGAGCCTTTTTAAGATAATGGGTTTAGAGGTCTCCTTTACCTTTTCAAGTGCACACATTTTTATCTGTGTAAAAAAATTGCTCATTAACTCTAAGTACTTCTCCTATTCTTTGGTCCTCTCTTATTCTGAGAGTCTCCCTAAAATCAGGTAAGGGCTTGGAATTTCGGATCACTGCTTTGAAGAGTCAGGTCACATACGCTGCCCAGGCCTAGTACTAATCCCATGTCGGATTGCAGTTCCTCTCTGTGGGATCTAGGTGTTGAGTCAGCAGAGGGAGAAAAACAACCAGGCATTTTCCTTCTTAAAAATTAACAGATACTTCTATCTGGTCTTTGCAGAGTGTTTTTACAGCTATTATCGCATTTGCTTCTTAAGATTAAGGATGTTTGAGAGAATTATTCCGTTTTATCAGGAGAAAATTAAGGCTCAGAGAAATCGACTGATCCATCCAGTACCGTGCAGCTCGTAGTGGTGGGGCTGGGACTGATGCCAGTTCTTTTGACTAGTATTTAGTGTCCCTTCTGGCAGGACCGAATCTGCCTGTGATTCCAACCCGACACTCCTTTAAACACCTACTTCCTACCTCCTGCCTCTTTGTAAACACGCATCTTGTATTCTTTGTCACAGTTGGCTGTCAGCTAGCCTCTGGAAGGTGACAATGACTGAAAATAGCTTACAATGTGACACTTCTCAGAGAGATTTGAATTTCTTTCAAGAATTAACAAAACAGGCGTATATATACGGGGTAGTTTGGGTTTGGTGATAAGTCCGTTGTGAAGATGCTTTGGTGGCCAAGGGGTCTTCCTGGTGTCCCTTATGACAACCGCATACACAAGCATGTATTTCCCTTGGTCTGACACCCCCAAGTTGATGGTACAAGAGAAAAGACCAGAGGGGAAGCTGAATGGGTGCCTTAAGAACAATTTCACATTATGGGCCTCAGGCGGTCCTGGGTGCGAGACCCTAGGTTAGGGGCCTGCAGGCTAAGCCGAACGCAGAAGCCCAGCATGGCTGTCACAGACTTTTCTGTATCCTCTCACCCACTTGGATGAGGCCAAAGGAAAAAAAAAACAACCTGTTTCTTTATTAATGATGCTTTCCGCAGAGTTAGATTAAGCACTGATTAAAGGCGGACGCTTCCAAAGTATACATGTAAGTACCATCTTAGTCACTTCTCCGGTTACAGGGTTTCCTACACGATTCTTTAAAATCACTTTGGCTCTCTTCCCGTTTGCTTTCCTCCCCACTCTCCACCCAGCCTCCGAGCTACTCCTCCCGAAAGGGCTCTGACTGCCAGGAGCGGGGAGCTCGGGCTCCGAAGAGAGCTTCAAGAGATACCACTGGGGCTGCTGTCTGGAGCCACCGTACCAGAAAGCAGGTAAGTCCTCTGGACTGGGGGCAGCCCTGTCCTTCCATCCTTTCAAGGCTGGACTTGCCACTGTGGAACTTGCTCTGTTTTGTTTGTTTGCTTTTTCATTAGGACGGAGAATAGTCCTTTTCGTAACCATTTCCTGCTTAAATTAGAGGCAGAGACTAGGTACAAGATACGCGCGGCTCTGCGATGGGGTCCATCAGGTGGTTGTCCTCCTTTCAAATGCTCCGAGAAGGCCTGGGGGCATGGGGACTGGAGATGGCTGGCTGGCCTGATAGATGCTTGCAACGTGGGGCTTTGTGTCAGAAACTGGACTTTTCTAATAAAGATGCGCTCAAGTCTTGTCTCCATCTGAGGCTCTGGTGCAGTCCTCCAAATATTTTCTGAATTCCCTGTACCCAGTTAACTTAATCAGAAATTAATGTGTACTTTTTTTTTCCCCCCTGAAGAAATAGCAAACTGATCTTGGCATTGGTTTTAGATTGAGATCAATTGTGTTAAAGTCTGTTAATGTTCATTTGCTTTCTGATTTTCTTACATAATCTATGCCAGAGGAAAAGGACTTTATTTTTCATAACACACATTAGTGAACTTGGCTTATATGTCACGAAGTACAAGAACTTGTTGTTCAGACCACCACCCAAACGGACAAAGGGCCTCCTAAAGTATACACCTACCATTGGGCTGTCTGGTTTAGGTGGGAAGGAGGGTGTCATGGTAGCGCCAGTGGAATACATATGGGAGTGACATGTGATTGGGGAGGTGGCAGTGAGGCTGATGTCCTGGGAAGCATGTCACACACAGTGAGAGTGCCATAGACCCGGCCCAGCTGGAAGCTGTGTGGCTTTCTCCTGATTCCTTTCTCTCGCTTCCTTGGGATGTCTTAACGTGGAGTATGAAGAACTAGGCGGGTAGGTGGATTGCATGGTGGTGATAATTTGGGATTAAGATTCTCCAGCACTCACACGTGTGACCATAGGCAAGTATCTCAATTTCTCTAAGCCCTCATGTTTTGTTCTGTAAAATGTAGGTGTTATAATAATATCCACCTTATGGATTTTTGGAGGAATTATAAGAGATAATCCATTTAAAGCATTAGACACAGTGCTTTGCTCATAGCTTGTAGCTCATATTAACCTCAGGGTGGGCTTTGGCATTTCAGGTTGTGTGGACCAGATTCATATCAAAATGTTCTGGGCGTGCAGTTGGAAACCTTTGGTGACTTCCCCAGGGACTTTGTTTACTTTTAGGGTAAAGTATGAGGATCAAGTTGTCCATTTTGGCTCCTACAGAGAGGGAAAACTAGGGAGAAACACTAGTCAGGGAAAGTAGGAGGTCGAAACTCCTGCCTGTCAAGAGAAGATCACAAATAATTCACCTTAATTCCAGATGAACATTCAGTGATACCTATCATCGTAAAAATGTTTGTGATAACACATTAATTGAGACGTTCACGATGTGAAATTGTACATACATGACAATGATGGCTGTGTAACTATGCACAAAAAGAAATATACCAAAATGTTAGAACTTGCGTGTATTGGGTGGCTTTGGTTTCTGGGTGTTATTTCCTTTCCTTGTTTTCTAAAAAAAATTTTTTTTAGTGGACAACTCTGTAAGGGCCATGGCAGGAAACAGATGGCACATTCAAACTGGGCATTTTTAGGACCTTTTATTAAAGGGACATTTTACGAAGGTACGGGCAGAGTTCAGGAGCAGAAACAAGCGAGGGTGCAGCGGGGTGAGATGCCATCACATCTCACATCTGAAGGGGCAACAGACGGAGGTGCTACAGGACTGGAGAGGGAGCTGTGTGGATGGGCCGCCTGATGGAAGCTGTGGCTCACGGCCGCCATAATGGAGAGAGTCGGGGAGGAAACCCTGACCTCATTCTCTCCCGTTCTCTGGGTCTCTTGCTGGTGCCTCTCACTGTCCAAACCCAACCAGAAACCAGAGTTCAAGGGACCCCAGTGAGGGGTCCACGTGGATCAGTTTCATGGGCACTGAGCAGGGTGGAGAAGGATGGGAGCGATCTGGAGGGTAAACTGAAGATGTCCATCATAATGAGGTTATATAACTTTTATAATTATGGGAAGAGTCATAAATAAGAAACAAAACCCTTTGCTACCCTCAGTGCTTTCACACATGCATACACCTACCTCCTAACTCCCAGCTCAGTGACTTTCAATTCTTTATAACCGTGCCCTCCGGTGGGTCCCACAGTACCCAGTGCCCCCCCTTAGTGCGGCCATACTCATTGTGTGGTTTCATCCTCTGTCCTTGATTTACCTGATGCCTCACACTACTGTGGAAGCCTGGAGGACTGGGACGGTGTTTTATCTCAGGTTGCAACCCCAGCACCCTGCAAGTGAATGAATGAATGATTGGAGTTCAGATCTAAATACCTCTATAAAGCTTATAGATGTGAAGTAAAGCCTGGAGCTGCCTAATCTTAAGTGCAAGTGAATTCCTGAGGGATTTAGGGTCTCCACTTTGGGAAGTGAGGCCTTGGCCCTCTTTCCTAGGTAAGTGTTTGTCTTGCAGCCTCCTCATGGGAGTCCCAATCTCTGTGATTTCCCCTGTCACTGGCCTCCTGCTTTAGGGCTGCAAGTTGCGATTATGCTTGTTTGCTTTATGACTCAAGGAGATTTAGAACCTGTCGCTGTAGCTGATATTTTGACTCTCTGTTTTGAATCAGAGGATGTTTTGAGCCCTTAAAAGATTTTTGCATTCCTTTTGCAATCCTGCAAAAGTAACACATACAAGCACATAAGTGAAATAGCTCAGAAGGAAAGTGTTGAGAAAGATATAACATGAAAAACAAAATGTCTCCACCTGCACCGATGTACTCAGTCGCAGTTTTAACCATTTCAGTTTTTTAGTCTTTTTGTCATTCATTGTCTCCTTAACTCTAAATAATTCTTATACTTTTATTTCTCGATTTTTCAAGTTTAAGCAGAAGTTATTGGATCATCCCCAAGTGAGATGAGGGATTTAGCTTATAGACATTAATCTTTCTGCTATCCTCATGATTATTCCAGATTTTTTACTTAAATTTTTAATTTGAATTTGTACTCAATTATCTGCATAATTTTAAGGGGTAGATTTACACTTGTATTCCTTGATCTCTCAACCTTCCTTAGACTGTCTCGATTCTCCAGTGCTCAGGATGAGGAAGTTGGTGCCTCTGAGCTTCCCTTTATTTTTTCTCTCCAACCCCAGCTGGTAATAAAATTGTATAACATTTATCACATTTGAATTCTATTCTGTAATTGTAATTAATTCTGCTTTATCTATAGATAGATCATTAAAATTTATAACGAATATGTGACTTTTATGAAATAATAATTTTGTAACTACTGGCCTCTAAAACCAGGTACCATGTTTGAACCCGTAGAGAAAGGGATGAACTCTGATGCCACTGACCTTCTGCTGCATGAAAGAGAATGTTGCAAGTGTCAAGGCTCAGTGGACTCTCTACTTTTAGTTGAATCAATCGCTTATTAAGCCGATTGAAATGCAGTCATCCCGAGATTTTTTTTTTTTTTTTTTTTTTGCAGTCTTGGGTTAGGTATGCTGTGTCTTGGATTCCATGCATCCTCCTTTTTTTTGGATTCTCTTTTATTGTTTAGGAGCAAACATGCAACTAATTTTTTTGTAAAGAGTCATTTAGTATCTGAAAAATTTCCTTTCATACTTGATTATTAGTAAGGCTTGGAAAATAATTCACTTAACTAATTTAATTTTTCAACCAATTTTCTATACAATGCAATTCATTTCCTGCACAGAAAATTTTCTGAATTAAGTATTTTTGGCATAAATTTCACAATGAAGATATGAATAATTCCAAATTTTATCAATTAAAGTATGCGCCATATTGATTTTTATTAATTTATTAATTTTGCACGTGTAGCCTATATTTCCACAGTCCACTTTTCCCTTCTTTTATTAAAAATATTTGATTTTTTATCAAATATTTTAGTTAATAAGAAAATTTTACTGCATGTGTTTTATTTTGTCAGATATATTTGAGTTGATAATTTTCCAAAAATCCGGAGTCAGTTTTTAGTTTTCAGTGTTACCTTTAACATGTGGTTCTTTAGTTATTTCATCCTCTATAACAAACTTTAATGTATGTCATTTCAGGGATTGTCAGTTTTATTTTGTGTGTGTGTGTTTTTATTTCTATCATGTCTCTTTCCCTCAAGAACCTAGGCAGAATATCCCTAGGGTCACAACAGCAGACTCAGAGTGTCCAGTTTCTTTTTTAATAGCCTCATTATTATGGCAGCAGCCCTCTAATAGATTCCTTGCTGTAAGTTAGCGAAAGGTCCAGTTTTTGCATACAGGGTCTTTCCTCATCCATTTCATAGGATCAGCTAGCATCCATATGCCATTGGCCTGCAAAAGAATTCGTCCCTGTCTTAAATGTCTTTCATGAGCTCCAGAGCCAAACACAATAGAATCTCATTATATGCCCACTTCATTTATACAAATTCAATTGTACATGTTTATGAGAGATAGAAGAGTAGAATGGAAGGGAAGAAGAATGGAGAGGACGGGAGGGGAGAGAGAGTAATTTAAGTAGTATGGCCAATTCCACCATCCAAGCACATCTGAATGAATGGGACAGAATGCAGTGAATCTACGGTTCCATATTTCATTTCAGTTGACATAACGGCTCACATTCTGTGAACATCACATTGCCCTTATTGTGTTTAGAGACACATATGTTGCCTTTATTTAATCCCTTAAACACAATCCAAATACTTTGGGGATTAACTGAAGAAAGAGTGATGGGTTCTAGCATAGAAGGAAAGCTGGCTGCATTGAATTTGCTGACCAATGAGTTGTGATGTTTCTTCAATATTCCTTCCTGAGGGATTGTCAAGGGAAGTTTTAACAATGTTAGTTTGAGTTTTTCCCCTCATGTACTATTTTCAGAGCCTAATGTATAAGCTGTGATTCTTTTATATTCAAGTGACTCCTGGTTCTCCCCACTTGCTGGTCCCACAAGCATCAACCCTATGCGTTTTAAACTGAATTTATTCCCTCCAAAGCTTCTTCCTTCCTTAGTGCTCTCTGTCTGAGTGAGTGGCACTGCTGTTGACCCAGCTGCCCCAGCCGGGAACTTTGGTTCCTTATTGTCCCTGAAATCCCTCACTTCCCATTAATCACTTGTCAAGGCTATTTCTTAAGCAACTCTCAGGTCCATCCACTCCACAGTCCTCAGCGGTTGTGATTTGTTTCAATAGTTCCCAAGATCATTTCTCCAATTCTAGCCTCTCCACTTCCTTCACCACCCCATCCCATGTCCTGTTCATTCTCACAAGTTAGAGGGATATTAAAAGCAAAAACAAAAACAAAAACAAAAAACACCGACAGTATTACTCCTCTGTAACAACAACAACAACAACAACAACAACAACAATAATAACAATAATAATAATAGCCCACCCTTTAGCAACTCCTCATTACCCTCAGGGTGAAGTCTATGGTCTTTACTAAGGATTTTTGGGCCCCTTGTGCTCTCATATTGCTAACTGGAGCCTTATCCGACCGTTCTGCTCCACAAAATCCCTTTTCCTGGCTAATAAAACTTGTTGACAGGCATCATATTCTTTTTCACCCAGGGGTCCCTATGCGTGCTATTTGCTCCTCTTGCAACAATTTCATGTTCCCTTTTTTCTTATCTAAGTCTGATATCTCCTTCAGGTCTTGACTGAGACATTAAAGCTTTGGCAGACCATCTCTGATTCCCCAAAATTAGTTAGACACCTATCCTATGCCAAGATGTAGCACCCTCTACTTCTCACTATAGTAGCATTTGTCTTACTCTAATGTAATCTTCTGTCTTTTATCTGTCTTCTCCGCTATACCCGGGCAGCATAATTGTAGGATCAGGAGGAGGGTCTGTGTTTTTTTTTCACCATTGGAGCCTAACATCATGCCCAGAACTAAGCGAATGAACAAACCAATGTTGTTGGAGTCCTGGTCATAAGTTCCTGGAGCGGTTTGGGAGTCTGTCCTAGATTGGAGTTCAGTAAATAAGAAAAGAGAGGATGGCTGGCATGGGGAACAAGGGCATTCAACCTGAACACTATCACTTTTCCTAAGAGTCAAGTTTTCAGCTTGGGGCTGTAGAGAAAGTCCTAGTAGAAGGAATTTTCAGGGATAGGGGCTGGGAGAATTATCATCCCATGGTAGAGTGACCATCTTAGCTTTGACAAGTCCTTTTTGCTTTCTTGGGGTCTTACTTCTGCAGGGTGTGGGTCCCAGAAGTAAGAGAGCTGGCACAGGGTCATAAATGTTAGCATGAATGTTCGTGCCTGTGTTCATGGCTCTTTCGTTTCCATTCCATTCCATTTTAAGAACTTTGTTGACCAAAATATGAGAAAAGACCTATGTGCTTAGTTTTGATTCTGCAACTCATAGTCTTGGGCCACTCAATTCCCTGTTACTTCCTCTCCTCTTCACACGGTGCCACTTGTCTGCCATCTGCAAACCTCGCTTCAGCAGTTCAGCTGGTTGTCCTACTGTCTTGATCCATGCTTTGGTCTCAATTTTAGAGACTGGGCCTCTTCCGCCCCTTGTTCCCAAACTCAGTTCCCTCCTTATCCCCGATCCTCCAGGAATGATGCCCTGCTTTGGTCTTCCTGTGCCCAATGTTCCTGCTGCATTCGCGGTGGTGGGCACGCCTTCTGACCTGTCCCGCATCGAATAAGCTGCCAAGTCCTTTCGCCTCAGTATCAATTCTTGTGGACCCCCATGACATCGTCTTTGGGAGTGGAATCCCAGAGCTGGCTGTGTGATTTCTACCTTGCAGAGCTCTCTGAGGATCTGCCACTGCTCGTCTCTGTCCTAAGGGTGACGATGGATGACTGGTGCTACCCAGTGATTTTCCCAGATGCGCGGAATTTCCGTCCCTTCACTTCTGACTCTCTGGCTGCAATTGAGAAGAGGATTGCCATCCAAAAGGAGAAAAAGGAGCTCAAAGACCCAACAGCGGCAGAACCCCAGCCTCGACCTCAGCTTGACCTGAAGGCCTCCAGGAAGTTGCCCAAGCTGTATGGTGACATTCCTCATGATCTGATAGCGAAGCCCCTGGAAGACTTGGACCCATTCTACAGAAACCATAAGGTAGGTCCATGGGGAGTTCTAGCCATGCTACTATAACTGGTGGTACCAGGATCTCCAAACACCAGTCTTGGAGTTCGCAGAGCGCAGGCCATGCTTCTCCGTTGCTGTCACCCCGTTTTTGCCTTCATAATCCTGAGAATTCCTTTTAGTCCTCATTTTCTCTGTAATGCAGGTCTTGGGGAAGAGCATGAAGACTAGGAACCCCGGGAAGGTTAAAAAGAGAGCAGAGAAAACATAAAATGCTGTTAGGAAAGAGGACTGGACTAGCAGTCAGAAAAGTGGGGGTGTAGCCATTTCAGGTGATTGGCTTTATGACTTTGGGTAAATCACTTCGCTAATCCTCATTTTTTCTAATCCGGACAATGGGAATAACGCCTGCTTTCCCTACCTTACAGCGTAGACATTTTATGGAAGCATTTTATAAGTAGTAAAGCATTATACCGGTATGAAGGATCAATGTTACTCTCCAGAAACGTCCACTTCAGCAACAAGAGTTTACCTCAAAAACTTTTTAGAGTTTACCCCTAAAAAGCCTTAGGAAATAGGCTGTTATTAGACTTATGGAGGTCAGAGTCCTAGATCAACACTTGACACATGATCAGTGTTCAATAAATGAAATCCGAGAATATGATAGTCAAGTGGGCATATGCAGATTATATATAAATCCCACGTTGATATCGCGATAAGCTTGCTATTTCATTTACTTGGATGTAGTGCTTGCAGGGAGATTCTAGTAAAAGTTCTTTAAAGGGGCTCTTGCATGAGGAAATGTGAGCTCTGGCCTCCTCTGATGGCTGTTTGAAAGCCTGAGGCAGTGAAAACAGTCCTCTGCAGACCATCCTTTTAGGAAAGGCTAAGAAAACCTTGCCCCTATCACCTTACTACCATGATCTAGCAGAGAATGGAAAACTCTTCTCACCAGACTGAGGTCAGGGGGGAAGGAGGCTGAGGAGTTTGAAGGAAGCCCTAGAAAATGTGGGATACTGAGATCATCCTTTGCTAGAAACCATGAGAAATCCATCTCTCCAAAGAAAGATTGCTTAGTTCGTATGTCCTTGAATTGGAATAGATTTAGGGCTGCCAGGTGAAGTGGGGACTGTGTATATGGAGGAAAGTGGGGTATGAATGGGAAGGACAAGAAGGGGGAAGAGAGATGAAGGAGCAAAAATACTCCAATATTTCTCTTTCTCCTTATGCCCCAGAATTCCAGGGCTTCTTGGAGACAGAGTTGTTGAATGTGGCTTAACTGCTGGAGGCCTCCTTTTACCTCAAGCTGGATAGGAGGACACCTGGGAGGGAGGGACTGTTCCCTGTTGTGGACAGTCCTGGGAGGACAGGCTCTGTTCTAGCCTGAGTGGATGTTCTAGAACCATCTCTTCTCAGCCTGGGTCCTCCCTTTAAATTAGAACACATGGTACTTGTTTAGACCTCCGCACACCCATGACCTCACACGACCAGTGCCCCCAGCAGTCATGTGAGGTATATGTGGTGGCGGTTGAATACCTTACAGGTAAGGAAACTGCAGACTTGAAGGGAAGTGGCTTATGCTAGGTCCAATATCTAGTAAGGGGTGGACCTGGGACTCAAACCCAAGGGCTCTCACTCTGGTCTCAGGTCACTTCCTTTCTTCAGAAGCTTCCATTTTGAATAACTACAGGGAAAGAGGTGGAGATATGTCAGTAAGCAGACAGAAGGAGCTGGTACCTATCATTTTAATCATTAAAACCCTGGCAAGTGTTGTTAACAACACCATTAGTTGAAAATTTTAAAGCAGTCAGAGGAGACATGAATAAAATATCAAAATCAAAGGACACAGAAACAGAGACATATCATGTCGCCTGTTAATTTGGAGTGACCTGCCTCAAGGAGAGGTTTACTCTGTGCCCTAAAATTGTCTTTCTATCCAAAGACAGGGCCCAGAATCCCCAAGGTGGGTCTTGGGCTCCTGAGCTCATGATTTTTAAAGAACCCTGTGGCCCATTTCATTTTGTTACAGAAGCAACAGAAAATATCCTAACCTACATGTGTCCCTGCAGCCTGGTGGTCAGCAGATGAGTAAGTTCCAGTGACTCAGTGAGTGAAGGGCGATGGTTGGCAGTGGACCTTGGTGACAAGGCCTGTCTTTCTATCTGAGAACATGCCCGATTGCATGTCGAGTGGTACTTTTTGCAAATCTGAAAGGAACAGTGACCCAAGAAGACAGGAATGACCCTTGGTCTGTGAAGGGTTTTGTAGCTAACAGCCTTAAGGACACATAAAAAGACAGCTTTATTAAACTTAAATAGAGAAAGGGAAGTCTGGAGTGAAAGTTAGAAGCCTATGAGTGGAAACTGTTGTCCAGGGTCTGTTTCCTTCCCAGAGCCCAGGAAGATGTTCTAGGAGGAAGTGGGCACAGGCTCAGTGTTCTTCATTGGGGCCCGACTGGGCACTTGGTCGGGGACAATGCACCATTTGGCAGGTCTGTCCTGGCTTTGGCATCTGTGAATTTACCCACGAAAGGCCAGTAGAGCCTCCAGTCATTGTGACAAACAAGCAGAAACACCCACATGCCTTTCCAGATGCCTTCTCTAGGGCTTCTTCTGCCAGCCGAGAACCATGGGCAGATTTGCCTCTATGTCCATGGGGGGAACTGGGGAGAGAGCAGGTCTGGAAACCTTGATGACTTTTTATTGAAGATCCTCAAGGTTAGAATTGATTGGCAGACTGTATCACGTAGAACTGCTGAAGCATAACTATATGGACTCTCTAGGTCCCTGACTATTCTGAGATTCATTACAAAGTTTTCATTAGTAATCAAAATAATTTAGAATAAGCTGCTGAATGTGACTGTTCAATTCATTTTCATCTTTTCAAGTTCTCTTCTAGTTCTTGTCTGTGTCAATACATACCATGCAGTACAATATGAAGAGCTTTGTTTCTCTAATTATTACTCTTCACCCCTATTTTTTTATTTGCAGGGCCCATTGTGCTCCATCTCTGGGGCCTCTGTAGTATTCTGTTGGGTGAACAATCCACAGCCCTACACTTATCTTGGGGCTCTGAGTGAGACCCGAGCCACACGAGGACATCTGTTGGTTTCCAGAGTCACTGTGTTGGCTGGTCAGAAGGTACCTCGGACTTCAGAGTGACAGCTCTCCAATGGTCCCACTGGATTTTCTCTAAATGAACTCATGATGAATATTGTTTAATCACTACATGTAATTCCCATTGTGTTTGTTCTTTTGCAGACATTTATGGTGTTGAACAAAAATAGAACAATCTACCGCTTCAGTGCCAAGCGCGCCTTATTCATTTTTGGGCCTTTCAATTCAATACGAAGTTTAGCCATTAGAATCTCGGTGCATTCATATCCTTTTGTTGCATGTTTTACTGAGTCCAGGTCATGGGAAAGTGCATGAGCAGAGCCCCAGGGTGTTCCCATGTTCGTTGAGTAGAAGTAGCTCATTTTTTCAGCGCATCCTGGCTGCCCCTAAAGCACAGCAGTGCCCACCTCCACCACCTCCAAACCACCCACCTTACTGAAAAATCACCTTTGACCTGGCAGCTTCGGAGGCCCCGGGACCCCAGAGCAGGGGCCAGGCCCTGCTCACACCACACAGCACTAGCAGAGGCCTTCCACACGTCTGACGGTCTGAGACTCACAGAAGGTGGTTCTTCGCTTCTAGGCGGGGCAGCTCTGCAATATAATTCATCCTCTGGTGCTCACACTCAGCTGAGAACTCAGCGTTGCTGGCCTCCTCCTTTTGTTCCATCCTCTTTCCCTTTTTCCAACTCCAGAGCGCACTCCTCCATTAAATCGCTGAAATAAAAATCCCCGTCTTCGGCTGCATGCCGTCCTGCAATGTACCTGCCTTAACGGACGCTGGTCACATTATTCAGCATGTTCATCATTTGCACTGTCATCATCAACTGCGTGTTCATGGCTACAGCTCGTGGTGGGAAGGACAACAATAACATAGAGACCGGCAGTGCTGAGTAAGTGTCTGTCCTGAGTTTTTAAACAAATACACCTAAAAGAATTATAACTACACCAGAGTTTAGAGACATAGTGAAAGAGAAAGTCACCCATAATCCCAACTCCCCCATCACAAATGCTGGTGGAATCAGTTTTGGTTTTGTGTGTGTGTGTGTGTGTGTGTATTAAGAGTGTCTTTAAAGATCTTTCTAAATTACATTGGTAATTAACAGTACGCATACCAATTTTATGTCAGCTTTAAGTGGTTTTCTTTATGCTTACATAAGCTTTCTAAGAATCAGTTTTAATTGCTACATATTATTTTGTCAGATGAATAAACCATAATTTACTTAATTATTCTAGTATTTTACTACTATAAATAGCATTGCAATGAGCATCTTTTTGATAAAGCTACTTTTAAAAAACTATTTTCTTAGGATAGAGCCTTAGAAATGGGTTTACTGGATCAACAGGTACATTTTAGTGCTTTTAAACATATAATTGATAAAAAATTTTACAAAGTTCGTAGCAATTAATCTGCCATCAGCAGTTGTACTATATTCTTGGAGGCATTACCTTTTTTTTCTTTACTTTATGAAGTTAAAAATACTTGTATTTCCTTAATTTCCAGATGGGTCGAATTTTTTAATTTTAGTTTGTAAATTATGTATTCCCATCTTTGCCCATGTAATGTTTTTGTTTTTGTTTTTTTTCCTGGTCAATTTGAATGCGTTCTTCGTATAATTAAAATATTAACTTTTTATACTTTTAATTGGTTATTCAGTCATGCAAGTTGATTTTTTTAGCTCAGAAATTACTATATTTTGATAAATATTCTCTTTTTGTTTTCTGACTTAACATATTTACTGCTTTAGTCTTTCAGGAATACACTGAATAATAAATTGAGTAAATATTAAGAGACCATTTATATCTATCACATATTTACTTATGTGATAGAGATCACCACAATCAACATACGGGACATTCCCACAACCTGCAAATGTTTCTCATGGCATTTTACAGCCAGTCCCCTGCCGCCACTCTCAATCCCAGGCACATACTGATCTGCTTTCTGTCCCTCTAAACTAGTTTTGCCTTTCCTAGAATTTCATATAAATGGAATCGAATGGTGTGTATGATACCATACTTTTGTGCCTGGCTTCTTCTACTTAGTGTAATGTTTTGAGATGCATTCACTAACTTTTTTTCCTTTTTTTTTTTTTTTTTGCTGAGTTGTATTTCATTGTATGGGTATGTCACAATTTGTTTTCTCATTCTGTTGATGGACATTTGGGCTGTTTCCAGCTTTTTTGGCTATTACAGATAAAATGATTAAGAACATTTCTGTATTAAAGTCTTTTTTTTTTTTTTTTTTTTGTGGACATGTTTTCATTTTCCTTAGATAAATACCTAGTCATGGAATTGCTCAATCTTATGATAAGTATATATGAGTAACTTTGTAAGAAACTGCCAAACTTATCCAAAGTGGCAGCATTGTTGTGTCTTCCTGCTGGCAATAATGTGAAAGTTTCAGTCTTTATTAATTTCCTCCTCAATTTATTTTGACTTTAATTTGCTCTTTTATTTCCGGCTTCTTAAGGTAGAAACTTAAATAGTTGGTTTTAGATCTTTCTTCTTTTCTGGTACAATTGTATAAAGTTATAAATTTCCATCTAAGCATTGCTTTAGCTGCATGGCACAAATTTTGATGCTTGTGTTTTTACTACCTTTCGGTTAAAAATATTCCCGGCTTTTTCTTGTGATTTCTTCTTTGTCCCATGAGTTATTTAGAAGTGTATTTTTTAATTTCCAAATATTTCATGTTTTCCTACTCGTCTTATTGTTATTGATTTCCAATTGAATTCTATTGTGGTTAGAGAATATACTCTGTAAGATTTTAATCTTTTGAAACAAGAGAAACTTGTTTTATGGTCTACCTTGGGGGATGTTTCATGTGCACTTGAAAAAGAATTGGATTCTGCCATTTTTTGGTATGATATTCTGTAAGTGGTTGGTTAGGTTAGGGTGGTTAATAGTGTCGTTTAGAACTGTTACACCTTTTCTGCTTCTATTGGTACGTCTACAGACTACTGAAGAGAGGCTTGCAATCTCCACCTGCGATTGTGGATTTGTCCATTCTCCCTTTTTTTTTTTTTTTTGTCAAATTTTGCTTCATATATGTTGTAGCACTATTATTAGGCACATGAACATTTATGATCTTCCTGGTGTATGCATTCTTTTATCATCATGAAATATCCTTTGTCTCTAGTAATATTCCTTTCAGTATTTGTTTTGTCTGATGTTAATGTAGCTACTTCAGCTTTCTCTTGCTCATTGTTTGTGTGGTATATCTTTTTCCATTCTTTTACTCTCAATCCTTTTGCGTTCTTGTATTTTTAGTGTATCTCTTATAAAGAGCATATAGTTGTTTTTCGTTTTTTATGAAGTCTGCCAAACCAATCTTTTGCCTTCTGATGGAATGTTAAGTTCACTTGCATTTAATGTCATTTTGCATATGCTGTTTTTTTACTAGTTTTCTATTGAGCTCATCAGTTTGTCATCGTTGTTGTTGTTCCTCGGCTTTTCTGTTTGTTGTTCTCCCTTTCCTGTCTTCTTTTGTTTTAATCAGGTATGTTTAGTATTTCATTCTAATCGTCTACTAGCTTTTTAGCTTCTTTGCATTATTTTTTAGTGGTTGTGCCCTCTCCGTTGCTGGGTGGTACCTGGAATCTGGTTAAGGCCAGCCAGCTTAGGAGCTGTGCCTTGGAGCTGGGGAGCATGGATACTCCTGGGAATAGAAACCATCCTGGCATCATTACTGGGGAAATGCTCTCCCCCTCGGAGAGTTGGCTGTTCCAAGTGAGGACCTAATGCGCGTTGCAGGGGCTGCTGCTTATTGTTTATTGCAGCGTCCCTGGAAGCCTTTGTGGTCAAAAGAGTGAGACCTGTGGAGGAAACAGATCCGGGAGGTGGCATTGTTCTTACAGCAGTGGTTTGCCCTGCCCAGCACTTCTGGCAAAATGTAATGAGTCCTCTCTTCTCATTAATGGGAATCAGTGGCCCAACTGGAAGCTAATTTGCTCAAGGTCATTTTCACTATTAAAAGTCCCACAAGGCAGAAATATGAAAAAACCCTTGTCTAGGCTTTAGGGAAGCAGAGAACGTGGAGGTAGGGGCAGGAAGTCGGGGCAGCTGCCGCTGTCCCTAGTGGCATTCAGACTGGTAGTGGATGCATGAAAGTGGGGCTGAGAAAGGCTTTTGAACATGTCCTCGTAAAGGGAGGCATGCAATTGAGTGCTTAGCCCAGGAGCGGAGAGTTCTTTCAGTGTTCTTTTGCCAGAAAACTTTTAAATGGGGAAATCGATTCCAAGTGAATAGTTCTCAAAGAATGAATGCAGAAGTCCCCTAGGACCAGGTGGTGGTGTTCTGTTAACCTGCTTGGAAACCACCATGACGCTGCTGAATACCCTAGCTATGTAGGGACTGACAGCAACACACTCCAGAGAGCCTCGTTTGCCTCGTGGGTTGGGGTTTTTCCATCACGGAGCTCCTAAGCCCTGCTTTTTGCTGGTGGGCATGGCTCTACTCCACATCAGATGTCGTCTTGGTCTGCCTGTCCCACCATTGGCCAGGCTTCTGCTGAAAGAGAAAGAACGGAGGGAGGTGGTCAGGCTAAAATGGCCATCAGCAGCTTCTGTCTCCTTTGTTTGAGATCTAAATGAAGACTTGCAAAATCCCACAAATTGGCAATTACAGCCTTTTCCCAAAGTATCTAGAACTTTATAAATTATATCTGAGTTTAAAAAGTGAGATTTCAGAGTGGACATTAATTAACCTGATGTGTTCATCTGTCACCTAAAAGGTGATTATCTTAGAAAAAGGCTGAAGCAGATTCATAACAATTTCCTCTCTTGGACTTGGCTGCTTTTTACAATTCTTAAGACCTTAGTTCTTTAGCTTTGAAGGCTAACAGTTGCTGGATATTCTACCAGAAAAGGGCCATTTCTTTTACTCTGAACTAACAAATTGTTTGAGTAAATTGTTTTGGTCCCAGAAGTGAAACCTGTGTGTGCGTGTGCGTGTGTGTGCGTGTGTGTGCACGTGCACATGTGCTTGCAGACCCAGCATTTTTGTCAGCCTGAGATTATAACAAGAGAGATAGGGTATTGTGTTTTGGTTGTGTGTGTGTGTGTGTGTGTGTGTGTGTGTGTGTGTGTGTGTGTGTTTGGGGTTTTTTTGGAAGAAGAGGAAGGGGGAAAAAGGAAAATAAAGGATAGATATGAGGAAGGACTCTGAAGAAAATGGAAATTGTTTTTTAAAAAATCGTAGCAAAATATACATAAGACTTACCATCTTAACCATTTTTAAGTGTATAAGTCAATACTATTGAGAACATTCACATAGTTCTACACTCACCACCACCATTCATACCCAGAACTCTGCATCTTGTAAAACTGAAACTCTATGGGCCTGTTTCTCAGAAAGCCTAACTACCAGAACTTGCCTTTCTGAACTCTGGTTTGCCGAAGACCAGAATGTTAAATGTCACATCGAAAAGGATAAAACCTCAGCGAGGCTAGATCAGATAGATGGGCCCTCTGCTTTTCACATCACTTATCATGTTCCTTCTTGTTCTGAATGATTTGCTTTGTAGGTATGTCTTCACTGGGATTTATATTTTTGAAGCTTTGATAAAAATATTAGCGAGTGGTTTCATTCTGGATGAGTTTTCTTTTCTTCGGGATCCATGGAATTGGCTGGACTCGGTTGTCATTGCAACAGCGTAAGAATGCTAAAGGTTTTCTATTGGAAGTTTGGGGTGGGAAAAAAAGCCTCTTGGTTTACATCAGGTCTCTGAATCCCCTTGAGTGGCTAAGTGTGACCTAATGATGCCTAGAGCTCTGGGCGCAGTGTCTGTTGGCCCTGAACAGCACCACGTAGCCTTCTGGCCTGAGGCTTCTGTGCACAAATCCGCCTCTCATTCTCTCATGTTCTCATTCTTTCAGCCACTCACTCACTAAACGGTGGCCTATTATGTGCCAGGGTCTGCGCAGGAAAAAGGGGTTGTGATAATGAAAACAAACAAACGAACAAACAAAAAATGGACATCGTTCTCACTCTCTTGAAGCTCACAGTCCAGACAAGAACAGAAAAAAATGACCATTGCAGTCTGGTAGGGTGAGTGCTAGGGCAGGAACCCTAACCTATGTATCAAGCTGTGTTGGCAGAACCAAGGCGTCTACAAAATCTTTAGGTACTGAAAGGTCACTAAGAATTTCTCTCATGTCGTCTTCTAGAAGTTTTATAGCTTTGACTCGTATGTTTAAGTCCGTGGTTCATTTCGAGTTCATTATCGTGTATATTTCATATGACCTGAGGTGAGAATCGAAGTTCTTTCTTAAGAAAGGAGTATCACTTTGATATCTGAATGATGAGACAGAGTCAGCAAAATAAAAAGAAGCGCTATGGCCCATTGCTGGCACAGGAATAATAAACTTAACGTTACTTATCTACTTATTGCTCATTAGCCATTATTTTAAGCACTTGCATATATTTTCCTATTCAATATTCACAAAAGCCCTTTGAGGTAGATGCTATTAATTTCAGAGTTTTACACTTGAAGTTCGACAGTGGAGGGCTCTTGGGTATTGAAAAGCGGTGAAGAATGTGGGCCCTGGAGTCAGACCATCTGGGTTCCCTCCGAGCTTGATTGCAGAGTGAGACCTTAGGGAAGTGCACTGGGGCCTGGGACTTGGGAGCCAGTCAATAAATGTTTTGATTGATTCATATTATCTATGGATGTAGCCACAACTTCATGGACTATTTCGAGGAATCCCCACCTTTGTCCAAATATAAAGATTAGCTGAGAACAGCCTCCTGTACAGCCTGTGGTCCATAGCATGAGAGAGCGAAGGTGGGCCTGGGAAGCGGAGGCCTCAGATTCCACCTTGGTGGACACAGGGCTCAGACTGTGTTAACTTCTGCCATCGTGGAGGTGTGCAGAGCATCTGCAGGACCGAGCAAGCCCAGGCTTTTCCTGTGCTTTGTCTTGTAGGTTTGTAACATTTTCACCAGATATCAATGCCAGCGACATCGGTCTGTCATCCCTACGTACCTTTCGGGTGTTAAGAGCTTTGAAAGCAATTTCAGTAGTTTCAGGTAAGTTACCCTTTCAACATTGGTTCTTAGCATGAGCAAATGTTCTCTTATATTTAAAATTTCTCCAAATGTCATTTAAACCAAAAACAAACTCTGCTTTTACTTTTTATTTGATTGTTCAACAAATATGTATTGTCCATGCACTGTGCTAGGTGCTTGGGATACATTGGTGAGCAAACAAAGACCCCTGCCCTCATGGAGTTTACATTTTAGGTGGGGGTGGGATGGGGAGACAGACCCTAAGCAATAACTATAACAAATAAGTAAATTATTTGGCATGTTAGAAAGTGACATGTGCCATGGAAAAATAAAAAGGAGAAGTAAATAATGTGAAGGCTACTGGAGGTCACAGGGATTAGGGGAAACAAGTTGCATTTTTCAAGAGTGGTCAGGATGGGTATTATTGAGAAGGCGAGTGAATCGTGAGCAGATTCGAAGGCAGTGATAGAGTTTCATAAGCAGATACCTGGTAAATGGTGTTCTAAGAATAAGAGACCGCCATTCCAAAGACTGAGGGATAGAGAGGATATGGATGGGGCTGGAGCAGACAGAGTGAAGAGCCAGGTAGTGGAGGGGACCACAGAAGTGACGGGGAGGCTCGTGAGCACTGGGAGGACTTGGGCTTTGCTCTGAGAGAAGTGGTCCCAGCGGCCGCCTTGCTGGATTCACCACTGCACTCACGTTCACGCCAACATCACGCTTATCCTGCACGCTGGGCACACCGTGGAACTCCTCTGTAGGGGGACTTTGTCTCAGGGCCTCCCCAGAAATCTGGTTGAGACTGTCACAGCAGCACTACTGTCTGAGGCTCCTCCTGTCCAATCTTGCTTCCTTTCTGCTCTCTTTTCCCAGGTGGCATCCCTGCGACTCAGTCTGAGGCTCTCCCTGCCAACTCTACTTTCTCCTCCTTATTCTTCATAGGCATTTCACCCAACACATCTCTTGCACACCTGGTCCCACAGTATCTGCTTCTCAGAGAACCCAACCTGACACAAGAGGCCACCGCCATAATCTAAGCAAGAGATGGTGGTATTCTCAGATTAGGTGGTGAGAGAGGAGTGGGTGGACAGTGGTCAGATTCTGTATGGTGTGAGCAAAAGAAAAGAGTGGCAGTTTGGGGCCTGAGTGACTGGAAAAATGAAGGTGTCCTTGCCTGAGACAGGGAGGACTGTGAGAGGAGCAGGTCTTGGTATCTGACGAGGGGTTGGCTGTGGACATGTTCTGTTCAAGACGACTGTGAGACATCCAAGGGAAAGTTTCAAGTAGGCAATTATGTATTTTGGAGTTCTGGGGAGCAGATGTAACTTTGGAAATCATGAGCCTATAAATGATATTGAGAACCATGAGATCTGTTGAGATCACCAAGAGAATGAACGTAGATGGAGAATAGAAGAAGATGAAGGTCTGAGTCCTGGGGCACTGCCACCTCAAAGGAGAGGGAGGGGGAGAAACCAGGGAAGGGATGAACAGGAGCCATCAGTAAAGTAGGAGGGAAGGCAAAGTCAGTCTCCTGGAAGCCAGGTAAGGAAGGTGCTCTGTAAATCAGGATGAAGCCAAGGATGGTTGTGAATATGAATTCCAGTTCATAAGAAGTTAGGTTATTATGGCACACTCTTCTCTTTTCCTTCCTCTTTCCTCTCTTTCCTTTACAAAAAAAAAAAATATTTATTAAAAATATTCCCCCCTTGAAGTTCTTCCTCCTTTCCCTTTTTCCCTTCCTTTCTAGTCTCTTCTATCAGTGGCTCAGCTGCAATACCAAAACTATAGGCAATTTGGGTCTTTTCAAACAGAGCGGTGGGTTATTTTTTTAAAAAACTCCAGAAAAACAACTGCATAGTGATAGAGAAACTGTTAGTCAGAGGACACTTATATAGACTTCGTCACCCCTCTTCCTTCTTCTCCTCTTTTGCAAGGTGGACCTTGGTTTCCCAAGATGACTTAGAAGCTTCTTGAATGAGCTGAGTCCCTCATATTTTCATTCATGTAAAATATACCCTCAGACAGTCACTCAGTAGCTTTAATGTCTCCTCCTTCATCTCTAAGCAGTTAAACATTGTCTCCATTTTGACTCATGAACACATCAGATCCCTGGATGCTTTTTGAAAACAAAGGTGTGAGGTACAGGCTTTCATGGGACTATATAAAAATTATTTACAAATCACAACCATCTTCTCTCATCTAAATCTTCTTCCTTTGGAGAAGACTCAAGCTTCTTATAGATTAAACTAAGACTTGGATGAGATTATAGTAATTTTTTGTTTGGCTACAATTGGGGACGTAGTAAATGTCCCAGCTTGGCCTCAAGGCTCCTCCGCATGTCCCCATGCGGCATCACACTTTGTAGGAAGGTCATCCCCTGAGGGCTGCTGCTGCCTTGTGTTCTCAAGTATCCTCATGATGGTTCACACTAATGAATTACAACTTTATCACCTAGTGTCATCACATGCATTACAGTGCACACATGTGGTTGCTTCTCCCTCCGGCTGTGTTGAGAGCAGGTCCCACAAGTCAGCGGTGTGCTGGGGTTGACGTGTTCTGGCTCTCCAGCATAGTTCTGGCTGTCCGCATCTTTTTCTAGCTCTGCATCCAGGGACGTCATGTTGGTAGCTGGAAACCAGCTGGGGAAGAAAGGTTATTTGGAGGGAGAAGATGAATCTATACTAGAGAATTCAGCAAACAAGGGAATCTCTAAATGCTACAAATGAAGACTTTTCTATACTCTCACCCCCATCCCCAGCTGATTTTAAATGTTTGCAGCACACTACAAGATTATATTCTTCTTATTTTGTAACTTTGGCATCAAAACACTGTGCCTTAAACACAGTAGTAAATATTTCTTGAATGAATGAAAAAAACCCTATTGTTACTTGTAATCTAATTGTTTTTGTTTAGGACATCCTCATTATGTAAGTGCATACAAAGCTCCCCCTTCCAGCTTCTTGCCCCCAATTTAGTTGTATTTCGGGACACCTCATGTACCTCATAATGGGTAGTGACTACTAAATGTTGAATATAGCTCTGGCTCCTTTTCTAGGGTGGCCTTACTCTGGCCTCAATAATACATGTGACCCCCAGCTGTGGAGGGGCCTGCATGGCTGTCATCAAGGTACTCCTTGTGTGGCATGTTTCTGCTCAAAGTCTTCTCATTTGCTCTTCGGAGCAACTCTGTGGTGGGCAAAGGGCAGCGATGAGGAGGCCGAGTCCTCGACAGGTGGACAACTTCGATGACACACGATTTGTAAGGCATGGAGTTGGAACTAGAGCGCATGGCATCAGAATCCTAGGCCTGGCCAGTTTCCAGCTCCAGTCTGCAATCAGACAGCTTCCGAGGCCTGGTTGCTCTCTTCTGTGTCTGCCCGTTGCCTGTGTCTGTTGTGTGTGTGAGGGCTTCTCTCTGCCCCTGTCCTCCTCCTCAGGCCTGAAGGTCATCGTGGGGGCCTTGCTGCGCTCTGTGAAGAAGCTTGTTGACGTGATGATCCTGACTCTTTTTTGCCTGAGTATCTTCGCCCTGGTCGGTCAGCAGCTCTTCATGGGAAATCTAAAACACATGTGTGTCAGTGAGGCCTGTGAGAACTTCACCGACTTTCCCGGTAAATACCCCACCTTTCACTCCTTGGTTTGTGCATGGTTAACTTTGTTTTCTCCCCACTCACACTATCTACACATCTGCATGACAGAGTCTCTTAGGAGCACGGGATGACCACATCCATCCAGGGCTCTCATATAGGCAGTTGCATGTCTTAGAGACTTTTCTCATTCTTCAGGTTTCTACGGAGAAGGAAAAGCCCAAAGTCACATCCACAAGAAGATGGTCAGCTCCCATCCTTTCTCCATGTAGATTTCTGCCCACTTCTTTGTCATGCTTTGCAAAACTCTTCAGAGTGCCTAGATCTGGCCAAAGGCAACCAGCAACTTTCCAGCTCCCATCCCCATGTATTTTCTCCAATGATATCACTTCTTTCTATGCTGTACCCTCTCCATGCTAAGGTTGACTCTACACCAATTTCACATGTCCTGAGTCTCATGTGGCTACATTTTCACGATGTCTGTCTTGGTTTACGAGTGTCTCATGGGCTGAATTTGTGTCCAGCTTCCCTGGGGCGGGGGAGGGATTGGTCTTCAGTTTTATATATTGAGAAGCAACATGGTGCTGTGACTGCTTCCTCCTCCTCCTCCTCCTCCTCCTCCTCCTCCTCCTCCTCCTCCTCCTTTCTTTTTCCTTTCCTTCCTTTTCTCTCACTCCTTCCTGATGGCTCAAGTTCCATTTCCTCTCTGGACACCCACTTTGATCATTTTAGAGGGTTTCTGAACAATCTGTTCCAAGAATAATCTGACATATTTGCTATTCTTTTTCATTTCAGTGGTTTCTTTATCTGAATAATACTTCTTTGTTTTCTCAGACTCTTGCTATGAAAAAGATTCCACTGAATTCAAACTATGTAACACTGCATTCAGTAGAAGGTAAGAACCTTATACTCTCCATTATTCTCCTAATCAGAGCAACTGTGGATCTTCTAAGGTGATGTGGCAGTTTTCATCTAATGACTTGTGGAAGCACTAATGGTAGATCTCAAACAGTACTAATTATTTCATGCGGCTAAGCAAGTTTAGATGTGCATTATTAAATTAAAAATTATTTCCAAGTATTTAGAGCAGATTTCACCCCTGAGTTATGTTGAATTTGTAACATTATAAAACCACTGAAAACATGAAGTTTTGCCTCTATGGAGTGGATATTCGAGACTTTCAAAGGTAAGAAAGGACATTATGATTGAAAGCCCCAAGACGTTCTTACTTCCTGTTCTGTTCAGCACCCTGGTGCAGAGTATCTGAGCATGCTTCTTCTGTTTGCTGATCTGTTGGCCACCACTGTCTCTAATTATGTACCGTTGTATGTCGGTTCTTATACATTCAACCCCAACAGCTGGTAACTCTCTGGCCTTTTGGGGATACCCTTCCTTCTTCCAGGACATCAGTGCTCTCTGTGGTGAGAGACTCAATTCAGTGAAGATTTATTGAGTGTATTTCAAATTAAGATAACATACTAGGCACTCTGATGAAATAGACTGTATTCATTCCTCAAAAATAAATAGGTATCAAGGAGTGCCGTGTACCAACCTCTGTGTTAGGCCTGAGGAACACAAGTATGAACAAGGGAGCTCTGCCTTCTTGAAATGACATCTTGCAGGGAAGAGAGATGTAGAGTAAATCCTCAAAAGTGTGAGGCATGTTATAAGAGAAATGCACAAATACTAAGAGAGATAATGGCATTTAAGCTTATCTTTAAAATTAGGGAAATCCTCCAATGCCACTTGTGGTAGTCGTGGGTTCAGATTAGGTCAAACTCACAAGACGTAATAGGCTTTAATCAATATGAGGTTTACTAGGCTCTCTAGAATGATCTTTAACAGGGCACACTGCACCCACAGTGTTTTCATTTAGTAAGGGGCCCAACAGCTGTCACATACAGTGCTTCCTTGACCCCTCATCCATGCAAGGCAGGTCTGGTTACTGTAGGTAAAATCCATCCAAGGTGGGATGGGCCACCTAGACCCATAGAAGCAGCAGCCTTTGTTTCCAACTGGTCTTCATAGTGTCCTTGTCTCTCTAAGCTTGTGTCACATCATAATTCTCTCAGTCTGAGTATAGTCTCAAAGCACAGGTGTTTTATGGTACACATCCTTCCACATTGATCAAAACATGGCAGATTTCAAAGAGATGGCAGATCCAGGGTCACCTTCCCAAGCAGGCTGTTGTCCGTTCAGGGCCCAGGCCTGGTTTTTAATCTTTGCTCACTGCCTCCTTCTCTGAGGACTAACTGGTTGGTGACTACAGTGTGGATCTGAAGCATAAGTAGAAGGTTCTGGTATGTGAGGAGATAGGGAAAACAATACCAGCCAGAAGGATCAGTAAAGGCGAAAGCCTGAGTCATGAGGACATGTTGGAGATGAGAAGCCCAGCATGCAGTTATGCAGAGGGGCAGAAGATGGGTGCCAACCATGCAAAATCTAGTAGCCCATCAGTGCCAAAGATTTTGACCTCGATATCAAAGGAAACAAGACCTGAGCTGATTAGATATTTTTAAGTTTTTAAAAAATTATTATTTTGTTATTAGTTTGAAGTATACAACACATTGTTTAGACATTTATATAGTTTATAAAATGATCCCCCTAATTGCTCTTTCTCTCCTCTGGCCCTCCACCTAGCCATTTCATTAATGCTGACTGCATTCCCTATGCCATGCTCCCCACCCCTGTGACCATCTATCAACTACTAATTTGTACTTCTTTAACCCTTCATCCATCTCTTCCAGCCGCACCCCCCAACCCCTCTCCCCTTTGGCTGTCATCAGCCTGTCCTCTATTTTAGAGAATCTATTTTAGATATTTTTAAAGGCCACTGTGGCTGCTGTGTGCAGAATTCAGGGACAGAATAGATGAGGCAGCCACTTAGGAGGCTATATAATACAGAGAACGTCGTGCGGCTGCACAGCAGAGATGAGAATAAGTGGATGGATGAATCCCAGAGGCCTTTAGGAGACAGAAAAAATAAGATCTGTGACTTGAAGAGACGTGTTCGTGTGTATGTAGGTACACAAATGCCTGTGCAGGATGGAGGTGGGAAGTGCAGAGGAGAGACGAACGTTACAGGCGTTCCTCTCATTTCTGGTGTGAGAGACTGGTGATGCCTTTCCTGAGATGGGAACGTGGGAGAAGAGACTTAATCATCTGTGCAGGTTGATGGGAAGGCACATCCAGAGAGGGGGAGATTGAACAAAACCAGCTTATATTTTGAATGGAGACCAGAAAAATGAGGGAAATTAGGTATGGTAGTAGGTCCAGTCCCAACTGGCTCCTGGAAGATAAGAACATGGAGACGTCACAGAATTTCACTGAGATTGGGAAAGAGAGCACAATGGATGTCCTCTTTCCAAGTCACCGTAAAGCAAAGCCTACCACTCACTAGGTCCCGTTCTGCCCACCAAATGCTCAGTCAGCTCGTCAGGACCTCTGATTAAATGTGACTGAAAGCCCAGGCTCACCAGGCAACTGAAGAAAGCCTTTGGCATGAAGGAGGCCAGGATAAACAGAAAAAGTGACCATTGTCTCAGTTCAGGCTGCTATAACAAAATACCACAGAGTGGGTGGCTTAAATGCAACAAATTTATTTCTCACAGTTCTGGAGGCTGGAAATCTAAGATCAGGGCAGCAACATGGTTGGGTTCCAGCAAGGGTCCTCTTCCAGGTTGTAGGCTGCTATCTTCTCATATCCTTATATAAGAGAAAGAGGGCTAAAGAGCTCTTAGGGTCTCTGTAAGGGCTCCACCATCATGACCTAATTACTTCCCAAAGGTTTCATCTCCTAATGTCATCAAATTGGAGGTTAGGATTTCAACATTTGGCTTTTGGGGGGACATAAGCATTCAGTTCGTAAGAGCCATGGGCAAAACAGCAAGAATTCAGAGAACCAAAAAGAGCTTTTAAAACTTTAAATAGAACTTTTATAACTTGGCGAAAATTTATAGAGATATTGTGTACATAAAAACAAAAATAGCTTGTTTTGAAAAAGGAACAGAGAACAAGAAAGAGATCTTTTTTTTGATAAGATGATTACAAAAAAACAAAAAATCAATGGGAAAATAGCCCAGAAAATTACAACAAAAGACAGAGACAGTAAATATAAGAATAGATATCAATCCAGAAGTTCCAAGTTTTGACAAAGTAGGAATTCTAGAAATAAAGCACAGAAAAAACAAATGGGAAGAAATTAGCAGAGAAATAATACAGAGAATTTCCCTGAGATTAAGGATGAAAGTCCTTCAGCATTCCTTAAAGTGCCCAACACAACGGATGAAAAAGTTGTGTTAAGCTCATGACATTTCAGAATCTTTGGTGGAAAAGATCTTAAAACCAAAGAGAAAAAGAAGGTTGGTCATCCATAAGGAGCCAAAACCAAAATGGCGCTAGAGTCCCCACCAGTCACACGGGATAGCAGCTGAGCAGTGCCTTCATATTTTTAAGGGGAAATAATTTTCAGCCCAGAATTCTATCTCTGGACAAACTAACAGTCATATGCAAACGCAGAAAAAAGTTATATTCATATCTGCCAAGATCACCCAATCTTTTCAAGAAACTGCTTGAGACTTACTCCAGAAAAATGAGGGGGTGAAACTTAGAAAGAGCAATACGCAAGAGTCAAGTAAAAATGTATTCAACCCAGGAGAGCCATCAACACAAGCCACAGTATTTTTCTATGAAGAGTGATATAAATGTGATAAAGCAGGATGGGATAAGCCACCACAGGGTGTTAATCATCAAGGACTAAAACCGATAAATCAGATATCAGCAGAAGCATTTTATTTAGAGATGTAGATGTAAAAGAGTTAAAAGCTGTTGAATTTGGGAGTATAAGAAAGATGGAATGTTTTTCATTACAAGCTGTTGGTGCCATGTGATTTTTAAATCACACACATGTATTACTTTGATAAAAACACTATGCTTATTAAAAACTATGAAAGTATGTATGCTTAGTATATCATATAGGCATACTTAATGCTGTGTGCTTTGGTGGTATGGGCAAGGACCTGTGCAACATATTCATTGTTCGTAAAATAAAAACCCAAATGTTTGTAAAGCCAAAAGCCTATTAACAACTGAAATGTAAATATTCATCATTAGCAAAGCAGTTAGAGAAATCATAGGACTGTAAGGCATGAGATGGAACGAGATATCTCCCTTTATGCTGGTATGGAAGGATCTTCAAGTTATATTGTTCCATGAAGGAAGCAAGGTGCAAGAGAGTGTTTAAAGAATGCTCCTATATATATTCTAGAAGATATGCATCAATGTATATGTGCTTCTATGTTCATAGAAAACATCTGGAAAGTTACAAAAGTAAATGTAAACTGTTGCCTCTAGGAAGTGGTACTGGAGGATCTAGGAACAGAGGGAGACTTCTTATTTATTAGATACCCTTTTTTGCTGTTAATTGTTCGCTATGTCATTGCACTTAATTTTTCAATGAAAAACTGCTAATACGAATTTACTGATCGATCTATTTGAATAGAGTCAATGGGCACCCACATTAAGGTACAGGCTGGGAGGCTTGGCCAACAGGGTGGATGGCCACTCTACAAGTATTCTCTTCACCTGGGACTTTTGGGTGTGAACCCATGGCCCTTGGAAGAACCAGTACCATGTAGGGGAAAAGGGAAGCTGGGCTATAAGGAATGTTATTCTCTCTCTTTTCCCTTGTTTCCCATATCTAGTGACTGTTCCGAAAAATTTACATGCAGATCCACTAAAAAGAATCCTGACTATGGCTATACAAATTTTGACAACTTTGGCTGGTCATTTCTTGCCATGTTCCGGCTTATGACCCAAGATTCCTGGGAGAAGCTTTATAGACAGGTTGTCAATTTTTTTAATTCTCTCTCTCCCTTTCTCTCTCATCTATCATTTATTTATAACCTACCATCTACTCCCCACCTTTGTATTCTATTCCTCATTTTTAACACTTTTACTGTTAAATTCTGGTTTAGAAATTCTGTCAGAAACATCAAAAAAATATATAAACATGATATCTGGAAGAATCGTATATAAACACTCCTCTTCCTAGAAATGTTATACCTCTCCAGATTTCACACTGCCAGAAGTCCCACTAACACTTCGGTTTTCATGAAGCATTGCTAATGCTCTTGCCCTTTTAATTTTAAAATGCAAGTACTCTGGAGATAATGATGGGAAAGTCACTGAGACTTCCATGGTGACATATGGACGGCATCTCCTCCCTGGGTGACAGGGCATCAGGTATCACTGGGGAGGCTGTGGATGATGCTGTGGGCCGCTGAGCCAGCCAGGGCTGGGGGACACCAATTGCTACTGCACGATTTCTGCTTGAAGTGATGGCCACCCGGCTGTGGGAGAAGGCTCCAGGTGCCAGTGTGTGCTCTGTCCCTTGCAGACCTTGCGCACCTCGGGGCTCTTTGCAGTCTTCTTCTTCGTGGTGGTCATCTTCCTGGGCTCTTTCTACCTCATTAATTTAACCCTGGCTGTTGTCACCATGGCTTACGAAGAACAGAATAAGAACGTAGCTGCTGAGACGGAGGCCAAGGAGAAGATGTTCCAGGAAGCCCAGCAGCTATTAAAGGAGGAGAAAGAGGTATGGGTTCATGGGGTCAGAGAGCGAGCCCTGCTCAGGGGATGCCAGAAGCCTTTGGGCCTGAGGCTCAGGCTGCTGTATAAGGCCCGGTCACAGCATTCTCTACTGGTGCTTTTCTGAGAATTTATCCCCTTGCAGACTGGCTCTGCTGCTCTCTGTCACGAAGATATCCCGGCTCAGGGCTCTTGAGAACAGGGATCCCTTGGTTTTGCTGCTTTTTGACCTTTGAAACCTGAGCCTTCTAGGACAGATTTCAAATTGCTTGATAGAGGATCTCACACACACACACACACACACACACACACACACACATGCATGTGCACACACATACATATATAAATCCAGGTTTTGCTCCAGGTTTTCTTGTGGGAATCTGGAGATGTCTGCATTCAAGGTGTTTGCTTGAGAGGGTTTGGGAAGGCAAAAATGGTGGCTCTGGGGACAATAGCCATGATTATCTCTACGTTCTTGAAATTCCTGTCATATTTATAGGCCATTCTCATTGTTTCCCTGATACCTTTACATTTTTCCAGTTACATTCTAAGATTTTTCAGGGCAGGGACTATGTTTGATACTCTTTCTCACCCTCCGCAGAGATGTGTCAGGAGGAAGCCCACTGTAAGTGCTTAACATCTGCATCATCAGGCACAAACAGTTTTTGAGTGCCTAGCACATATTGGACCCAGTGCTAAGGGTTTGTGAGGCAGAGATATGAAAGATTCCCCCTGCCTTTGAGGGCTGCAATCTCTGTGGACAAATAAGACATGTTTCCCAGATAATGACAAAGTAACATATTCCAGTTAGGTAACAAGCAATCTACATGGTACATTGCTGCCAGCAAAGAGGAGAGACTGCCCACTAAGGCTGAGGTCATTTGCAGTGTTTCATGGGGAGGTATAAAATGCTCATTAATTTCTTTTGTTCACTTTCTAAGGCTCTGGTTGCCATGGGAATTGACAGAAGTTCACTTAATTCCCTTGAAGTGTCATCTTTTTCCCCAAAGAAGAGAAAGCTATTTGGTAATAGGAAAAGGAAGTCCTTTTTTTTCAGAGAGTCTGAGAAAGAACAGGTTCCAGGATCAGAGTCTGATGAGGAGTCCCCCAAAAAGGTAAGTCTTGGCCAAAGAGTTAATGATACCATATCACTGTTCAGGGAGATAGGTCAAGTTGTCCAATTGAAAGGATTCATTCATTCATTCATGCATTCATTCATTTATCCAGCATCTATCTGCACATACTTTCCTGCATCTGTGTGTCTACTCAATTACCCATTTATTTCCAAATGTTTATTTAAACATCTTTCTATTTGACAGTGTTTACTATCTGCTGGGCACTGGGGTTGGTACTGGGTCTACATGAGATGAATGAGAAAAACACTAATAAGGAGGCGATTACTCTTCCGTGTGATGACGGACGTGATGATTGCTATGGGACAGCAGAGGGGGAGCAGGGTTTCGGTGCGGGTTCCCTCCAAAGCCCACCGTGAGCTGTTAGCGTGCACGTCTGTTATTTAGAAAGTGATCCCAGGAAGCACTGCGAAGGGAGGGAAGACGTGATACATGGAAGAGAAGGTGGCCGACTGAGGTGCATATTATCAAGCCAATTGCCACTGAAGATGGGTTGGAATTTAACTTCTCTGGAGTGAGGGCACTAGAGTATTCATACGCCAATTTAGGCTTTTCATTGGTTAAAGACTGCTGGGGTCAGGAGACAATAATTTTCTTGTATTTCTGACTTGCTGTGTATTAGAGCAGAGGGGATTAGGGTCGTCAGAGAAAGCCCTCAGGGTAGAGCCCGAGGACATAGGTCAGGGCCAACAATAGCATCTGCTTCAGACGGCCAACCCAGACGTGGTGGGGGCTGGGAGAAGGGCAGTAGATCAGAGAAGAGTTCCCAGAGGAAGTAGCATCTAAGCTTAAAGGATGAATTGATAGATAAAAGAAAGAATGGAGCACAAATAGAGAGAAAACACATGCAATTACAAAGGCCTGGAAGTGAAGGAGCGCAGGAGAACATGACCCAGCAGAAAACTTGCAAGGGTGTGTGTCTGTGTGTCTGTGATGAGGATGGGGTAGTGGGTAGCAAGAGTTTGCCGTGGTAAATGGAGCCATTACAAAAAGCCTTACAACCAAGCTAAGGAGTTCACTCTTTACACTGAGAGCGAGGGGTTAAGCAGCCTTGGAAAGTTCTAAGCAAAAGTGATATGACCACATTTACATTTTCAAAATCCTGGGTGGAGTGGAGAAGGGTGATTGGAGGAGGGCAAGACTGGAGTCAGCCAATTAAGAAGTTATTACAGTAAGAGATGACAATGGCTTGAACCGTGGTTAGGGCAAGGAGGATGAAGAGAGACGAACAGACGATAGTGACCTACAGAAGATAAAATTCGGCAACTGACTAGATGTGGAGGGTGGGGAATGACGCCCAGTGTATAGCGTGGGTAGCTGACTTGATGGAGGATAATTTACTGAGACAGGAAAGAAAACATGTTCTGAGGATGGGGAGGATAGCAAATTCAATTTCGGATGTGTCAGTTTTGAGGTGCTTATGGACATCTAAGCAGGGATATCGAGTAGCAGGTTGGATATGCTGGAATGGAGCTATGCAGGGGTGTGTGCCGTAGAAAAATAGCTATTCTTATCGTTCCGGTAGGAGATGTTTAAACCTGTTTTAATTGTGGAAGAGACGTCAGAGGAGGGGAAAATGTTAAAGATAGAGGCCGGGGAATAATGGGTAGAGCCACTTCTCTGAGACAGGAGGTAGATCGAAGTGAGTGTGCCTGCCAGAGAATGGGGTGGAGAAAGGGAGTGAGGGGCCTTTGCAGAAGTAGATGGATGGACCTCATCCACGGCTGTAGGCAGTCCTCGGATGGAGTGACGAAAAGATCTCATAGTTTAGAGGCTTCTTTGGTGTCGGACCACAGCATTATTGAAGAGACTGCGAATAATTTTTTAAAATTTGAAAGTTTCTCTTTGTTCCACAAAGATAAAGACCCACACACCTAATATAAAATGTCTCTTTGCTTTAACTAGAACAGGAAATAGTTATAGAAGGATTACAGGCTGCCTTTAGAGTAGGTTATTACAAAGGGATAGTTCCTCTGGGGCCCTGCTTGGTCAGAACTTTTGGGAAAATAAACTCGTTATGAATACTCGCGTTTCCTGGATAGCTGATGGTTGATGTCCTTTAATCTCCAGAGAATTTAGAATTGTAAGTAAGGTAGAGTCAATAAACCCTCGGGCACAGCCTGAGAGAGTGCTTGAGTTTTAGTACAGAGATTTAGTGATATTTATTTTGACAGTTCTTTTCAGTAACTGATTATTTCAAAATCTATTTAGGCAGCCGTTTAAGGCACTTCACTTTCTGTCCCCAATCCACCTTTCTAAATTTATTTCCCACTTCTGCCCTTTATAAACATTGTTTCCAAATTAAGACTTTTTACTGCTTTCATACCCTGAACCATTGCTTGTTAGTTTTTGTAAAATTAGATTTGCTCTTTGTCGACAATGACTAAATCACAGAAAAAGAAAAAAAAATTATAGGTAGGATTCTAGAAATGTGCACACATAAAAAGTGTGAGTGGTCAAACCATATTTCTCATTTAGTAAATATGAAATAAGAAAACTGGACATTTGCCATGCCATGATGTTGAAATGAATTAGTCTATGCAAAATATTGAACATCTATGCTGTATGTGGTGTTGAAACAAAGCAGTTCGTGAAGTTTTGAAGAGTCAGCTCCTTCTCTTAGAAGGTCCACATCTTCTTTTACAGCCTTACCTCCTAGAGCAAACCAAACGACTGTCTCAGAACCTGTCAGTGGACTTCTGCGAAGAGCATAGAGACCCTCTCCAGAGGCAGAGGGCGCTGAGTGCCGTCAGCATCCTGACCATCACCATGCAGGGTAAGTTCTCACTCCCAGCCCAACAGAGAGCCTAACTTAGATGATGTCCTTCCTTTCTCCCTCTCTTAAGCCCCCATCCTCCTCCCCTACTCCCTACCCCAAAACCCTCTGCAGCCCACTGTACTTCCTGCAAAGAGTGATTTCCTGTGCCTTTTTGGAGCACATAAGCAAGTGGTTTGGAAGAAACGGGTCTTCCCTCTAGGCCTGCCTGAGCCAGTACTTGGGTAGTGTGGGAACTGGCTAAACTTGGGACTAAGAGCACAGATGGAACCTCCTGATTAGGCCAGGCAGTCATAGGAGGTCTCAGTGACAATGATAGTCAGCCAAAGAGGAGAAGACATCGAAGTTTCCAATAGGCGGCAGTTGTCACTGAAAGTAGAGTTAGGAATCTGGAATGGAAATAGAAGACCTATGTTGACAGTCTGGATCCATCTGATGGACCTGATTAACAGCGGGTAACAGGGACCCAGCTAAGGGGTCGGGGATCAAGGGCAGGACTCAAGTTCCTGTAAGAATGAGGTCCAATGGGTCACATAGCCCTTTCGAGCCTGTTGCATCACCTCACATGGCCTGCATGAGTCCCTGAAATGGTGCCAGGGAAATCGGAGGGGCAGTCGCTTTGAGGCCTGGACTCAAGCAGCTGAGAGAGTGCCGCTTGTTTCAGTGTGAATAAATGCCCCTGCCTGACTGTATCTCCTTCCCCTGAGCCCTGATAGCTCCCCATGCCTCCGTTACAGCCGTCAGCATGGTCTGTCTGAAGGGGACATAACTTGGGCTGATGTCTGTCTCCCTCATGGGTCCCCATGGGATAGAGAGTGCTGACTTACCCATTTGTATCTCTAGCAGTGCAGCCCAGTTCCTAAATGTCCAATACAAATGTAAAGACTTGACGTACCTGACTCCACCCCATGAAAGTTGGATGTGGGGCACCTTTCCTGCTACACCAGTCATTGCCCTTCTCGACTGACCATGTATCACAAGAGACCCCAGAGAAGAGGAGGGTAGGAATGTACTCAGGCAGAGAGCAGCCAGACTGGTTCAGAGTTAACTCTTCAACTGCTCTTTCGTTCTCCTCCAGAACAAGAAAAATCCCAGGAGGCTTGCTTCCCGTGTGGAGAAAACCTGGCATCCAAATACCTTGTGTGGGACTGTAGTCCCCGGTGGATATGCTTCAAGAAGGCCCTGAGAACCGTGATGACCGACCCCTTTACTGAGCTGGCCATCACCATCTGCATCATAATCAATACTATCTTCTTGGCCATGGAGCATCACAAAATGGACCAGAGTTTTGAGCATATTTTGTATACAGGAAATTTGGTAACTTTAGGCTTTTTAAATAAAACATATTTCAAACTTTGAACAGTAACCCTTTCGAAGTCTAGACATTTTGTGAGTGGCCCAACCCAACCTAGGTCTTTGCTCCCCTTCAGTGGAGTAAAGAGAAAAGATGACGGTTAGGGTATTGTTTTTACTCATTTCAGTAGTTTCCCACAGGGCCTGTGTTGGTCCCTCTAGTATATTACGGTGTCTTTTTAGTCATCCAATGGTAAGCCAGAAGCAAGTAGATATCTTTAAATGTAAACTACTCGGGATAATTAAGAAAACATGAACCTTATCCAGAGGCTCATGGTAATGAGTACCAAGGTCATTGGTGATACTGATGACATCATTTGTCACAAAATAATGTGGCTGCTATGACTAGGTGTTATTCCATTGGAAAGATGAGTCAAGGCCTGGCTGTGGGAGGTTCACTTTCCCAGAAGTGGGTGTCTCGAGCTGGGGGCTAGGGATCCAGATTTGAGTCTCTTTCATTATGTTTTTTATTGGATGAATCTAGTCTCAGTTAAATCGAGCAAACTAGTATAGGAGAGCTGACTTTTCAAGAACTGTTTACTTTAATTCATAGTTCCTGTGGAAGGCATTTTTTCCCAAAGGAAGATTAGTCTCTGAAATATCAGAAATAACAAATAATTACCAATTGAATGTTCTACCCAAATTAACTAATGAGTTAATAGGCTAAAAATCTTACCAGAACGTCTAGCCCTTTTTTCTTAAAGTTTTATTTTGTTTTTCCAATTAAAAGTAATACATGCTTTTTTAGAGTTTAAAAATAAGGGAAAATAAAAATAAAGGAAATACCAAGAAGAAACTCATTTCCTATGGTCCTACTAACAAAGATGATCATTTTTAGCATTGTGGAGTATTTCTAAGCAGTGTGTTTGGATGGATGGATGGATGGATGGATGTATGGATGGATGGATGGATATATTTTTAACATTCATTTACTTACATTGATGAGAACCTGCCGTATCTATTGAATCAGTAGTTGTTCCACAGAGCTACTTCTATGTATCAAGTTAAGGATGGTGTAGAACTGGAGACAGGCACCTTACCCTCAGTCCCACATCCCTCCCAGGAGGAGCGGGGCTACAGTGAGACTGCCGTACAAGGCCAGGGTGGATCTCCTTATGGACAGTCTCTGCATGTAAGTTCCTTTTCCCATACTGCCTCTGGGCAGAGGTTCCCTGGCAGTGTTCAAGGGTTGAGTTAGGTTCCATGCTGCATGATAAACTTAACACAAACAGTACCTTCTAACAGGCTTGGTCTTATGGGCTCCAGGCCAGTGTATTTAGCTATCTCCTGCTGAAGTGTCCCAAGAATTGGGCTGATGGTTTTGTTTCACTTGAAAGCAGAATGCTGTATCCTCAGGGCCATGCTCCCTGTCTCACCAGAGTCAGCAGAGCCATCTTTCAGCACCTCCTGGTAGATGGAGTTATTGAAGAAGTGCCAAAGAATACACAAAGAACCCAGAGTTACTTCCCCAGACAGGGCTTCACAATTGTAGAGATGTTCATTACTTATCAGCTTAGTCGAACTATGAGAAATGACAAAAGCCTCCCTCAGATTTTCCACTGAGTAGGCATCCTGAGTGTTGAGGTGAAGCTGCATTTTGCAGTCAGAAGCTGGCTAATTAAGCGACTTTCTTCTTCACTCTCTCCAGAAGCAGAAGGAGAGACATTGTTGGTGTCTGAGGACACAGGCAGCAGCGGCACCCCAACTCCTGAAAACTGATGAAGAAGCATGTAGAGCTGGCCACATAGCCATGATTCCATTCCATGTTCAGTATTCCCTAGACATACAGTACAAAGGTGGCAGCCACTCCATCTATTGTGTCCTTATGGCAGTGGTAGATGGAGACCTGGGAGCTTTGAGTTCCAAAGAATACGTCCAAGCTTCCCTCCTCTGGTGGGCCAGGATTAAACTGGCCTATGGAGTTTCATGGGCCTGGACTTGGAAATGGACTCTCTAGGCTTCAGGATACCCAGAATCAAGGGAGTACATTGAACTCCCAAAAAGCCATAAATAGCACTGGAATTGGACTGCAAAATCAATGGTCCCAAGGCATCAGGAAGTCTGCAGGGCCAGACACCTACAGCCTGAAGGAGACCAGAGGAGGAGGAGTGTGTCAAAGGGGCCGAGGATCAGTCCGGCACAGTTAACTTTAACAGGCAAAACTACATGACTTTAGGCACTGGGTGTGGCATTGGGCAGGGGTAGCTAGCAATATTGGAAAAGGTAGATCTAAGCTCTGAATTTTCTTTGCCACCCTTGATTTCTTTTTACTTGCCTATCCTGGATTTATTTTTGCCTATCCTTTTATTTTGACTCGTATCATTTTATTTTAAGAATTTTAAAAATAACTAGTAAGTAATTGAATTAAAATAATTTAGATGAATTAAAAGAATTTAGATGCAGACTGTCTGTAAGGAGACCTCCCTGGCCTTTTATTAGTGCTCACAAGAGCAAAATGACTTTCGGTTAGCCATGCATTTAAAAAAGATCATCTGTTACTTTTAAGAGGGAGATTTAAACATTTGCAGGTGGTTGTTTTTATTCTCTAGAACTGTAGAGGATAAACTGACAACATTTTAAAGGCTTTAACCCTTTTATTTTACTTTATATTTTTCATGCTAGAATTTTCTCATTTCCATTTATTAGAGAAAGAGAGGTGGAGAATGTGCTATTTGCTATGAAGAAGTGCTTTGTTTTATCTCCTATATTAAAGATACAGAAAATAGATTTAGTTTTGAATTTGGCTACTGCCTATTCAACATTTTGCAAGTTTCTAAGTCTATTTATCTAAGTATCAAAGATGGGATAAAAAATTATTTCGCCCATGGAAAACACATAATTAACCACTTTTTGCAACTTTTACCCCTCTTTTTTCATTCTCTGGTATTTCGATCTAGAATGAAAAGCCCTGTGTTCTGAGTGAGATTTTAGGATTATATTCCAACTTACTAACCTTCCTTTCAGCCATAGTCAATCCAGGGCTTCTCCTCTGATTGAGTTGCTCAAAGACATTTTTCTGTCTCTAGTAGTGTTTTTCAATTCTCTGCTCTGGGCCCTGTTTTAAAATTTTTCTGATCAAGATGTTGATATTGAATGGTTTAGGCAAACTCCTCTTGGATTCTGGTTTATGGAGGATATTTATTTTTAATTTTCAGAGCTGTTGTATAGTTCCCCCTTTTTGGAGTCTTTATTAGCATTTTAAAGAGAACTCAGACACTTCCTATCATTTTGCCGTCTACCAAAAGAAGCTAATTTTGCCTTATTTTCAACAGATATCTATGAGCTTGGTAATATTGGACTGGGCACCATGGAAGGGGGTGGACAGAGGAGTAAAGGTAGAGTGAGGTTCATGGACAGTAGTAAATGTGTCTTTTTCATAGATTCCAGGTTATATTGTGCGACCATGAGAATGCATGTTATTTCTCTGTGACCTCTGTAATTCCCTGGGACGATTCTTAAAAGTGTATGCCCAAGGAGAGGTAATTTCCTTTTCTCATTTTTCCTTGTCTCACTGTAGGTTTTCACTGGCATTTTTATGGCAGAAATGTGCCTAAAAATCATCGCACTTGACCCCTACTACTACTTTCGCCGAGGCTGGAACATTTTTGACAGCATCGTTGCTCTTCTCAGTCTTATGGATGTGATGATGAGTAGAGTAAATAATGCAGATGTGATGATGAAGAAAGAAAAAAATATGCCAGTGTTCCGTTCCTTAAGAGTGGTGAGGCACTGACTTTCTTATTCTACTGAATAACTTAGCAGCCAGGATTGAAAAGAGTCCTGAATGAGTTCAGTGGCTATTTTGGGTTAAACTTTAGCTCATCTTACATTAACCCAAGAACCAAAACTGCACTCCTTTGATACCCTTGGGAGCCCCAGGAGGTCTTCTCTCAGCTGGACCTCTACTCCCTCACCCCTACCCCCACCCACCAAGATGACCCTTTAGGCGACCCAATGCAAAATTGTGTCTTATGGTGTCAGGACTCTGTTCTTTGCTTTGTGTACAATCGCTCCAATGATCGCTTCCCCCATGGAGCTCTGAGCCAGACACCATCACGTCCGGGCTCACCAAGGTGGTGTAGACCCCAGATCCCAGGAGGGGATGGGTGCTGCCAGCAGATGCCGTCTCGCGAGCCCCTCCTCCCCGCTGCCAGCGCCTCGTTCCTGTTCTGTAGACTTTGCCCTCCAACCACTAACCATTGCGGGCATTCTGACAACATTTGCAGAGTATCTGATCTGAGCAGACACAAGGGAAAGTGCAGAGATGAGGAAAGCACTGTCTTCAAGGAATTTGCAGTTCACAAGACAGAACCAGAAATGACCACAAGGCAAAGTAAAGTGTGACCAAGCCCACAAGAGGTGTGGGTAGGAAGCTATAGAGAAATCACATCTGCGAGGGGAACTGGGAAACCACAAAAGATGGCCTTTTGTCCTCTTTCAAATATTAATTTGACATGGATGAGATTTCTAAGCCTATAGAGTAAGACATTTGATTCAATTACCTAAGTAAACATTTTATACTTGGGATATGTTAGGAGATCATGCTGCTCAAAGTGAGGCAAAGTTAGGCTACTCTCCCAAAGTTTTATTGGTATGCAAATGAGAAAGTTACATTCATTTTACTATTGTTTAGGCTTATTTCAGTCATGACCTGAAGCAAGAAACTCTGTGGCATCATCTGCATATGCGACCAGAATCACAATTTCTCCCAGCTCCACTCTGAGTAGACAGTGATGGTCCTTCTCTTGAGACATGAGACTTACTGAACTGCAATATTTCCACCCCTAAATAGTTGATAACTTAACAACATTATACCTTGGAGTTAAACCATTGGTTTATATAGCAAGTTACTCTAAGAAATAACCTATAAAACTGGTTTCTGTGTGTTCTCTAAGGCTATTGTCTCTTGAAATGTCTGTAGGTTTCCATGGAAAAAATTTCTCTTTTCGTGTGTGTCTTGAGTAACTATTTGCCTTCTCTCTCTTGGTTACAAAACATATGACACTCGTCATAAATTTTAGTTTCGAACTTGCAACCTAAGTTATATAATGCAGGAGCTAGCACACATTTTCTGTACAAGACCAGGTGGTAAATATTTTCAGCCTTACAGGTCATATGGTCTCTGTCGAGCCATTTGACTTTGTCATCGTAGCACAAATGTAGCCATAGATGTTCAAGAACAAGTAGATGTGACTTTATGAAGGTGGAAATTTGAACTTCAGACAATCTTCATGTGTAATAAAATATCCTTCTCTTGATTATTTTCCAACCATTTAAAAATGTAAAAAACATTCTTACCTTTGATGCCATACAGAAACAGGCAATGGGATGGATTTAGCTCTCAAGCCCAAGTTTTTAACCCCTGGTATATATTTTATATAATAAATCTATATGCTCACTTCCGTCATCATGATCCCAAAGTTTTTATCATTGAAACATAATTAGAACAAAATATTTCCATTTTTAAAACAAAAAAAAAATAGATATAAGTGAGTATCAGATTGGGACATGGAGTTGGTAACTATGTTCAGAATGGATTTGGCCTTGAAAATATGTTCGAAAACCATTCATGCTGTGGTTTGGGAACATATCATTTATTTTATAGGCGAACAGATAGAGTTTGCCCTTAACTGGCTTTCCTTCTGTTTTTGTTCATTGTCTGTTTCTACAGCTAAGAGTCTTCAAGTTAGCTAAATCGTGGCCAACTTTAAACACACTGATTAAGATCATCGGCCACTCCATTGGAGCCTTGGGAAACCTGACCGTGGTCCTGACCATTGTGGTCTTTATTTTCTCAGTAGTCGGCATGCAGCTGTTCGGCTCTAAATTCAATTCTGAAATGCGTAGCTCAAACTGCACATCCGCAGACTCGCCTCCACGGCGCTGGCACATGGGAGACTTCTATCACTCCTTTCTGGTGGTGTTCCGCATCCTCTGCGGGGAATGGATCGAAAACATGTGGGAGTGTATGCGTTGCGCCAATGTACCGCTGTGCATTGTTGTCTTTCTGTTGATCATGGTGATAGGAAAGCTCGTGGTGAGTATCTCAGACTTAAAAAGAAATCTGTGGACTGAACAAATGTACTGGCTTTTTTTGAAACACTTCACTAGTGAAATTCTTATTCTAAGTATAATAAGTTTAATGTTATATGATATTAATAATTTGTGTTTGAATTTGGTGCTCATGTTGACTGACACCCCAATAGCTATTCTGCTCCAGGTAATTATTATAAAATCATCATGTTCTTTTTGCCAATAATTTGCCGAGATAGGAGTTTGTGACTTAATTTGGTCAATAAGATGTAAAGGGATCTCCATGAGGAAGGTTCCTTATTCTAAAGAAGAAGAGATGAGGGGAGAAAAGGTCCTTTTACTCCCTCTGGGCCATTTTATGACTGACTCTTGGTAGAACCGCAAACACTGTGCAACTACGAGTAAAATTAGCCTAAGACAAAGCTAGCACTGAGGAAGGTAGAGTGAAAAGGTGGACCAAGCCTACCTTCGTTTCATAACTGGTTCTCTGTTTTATTTTCAAATGTCTAGTTATGTTACATTTTCTTATTAAGCTGTCTTGAGCCTGTTACTTGCAGCTGGAACTATATGTATTTGCGGAGTGGCTAATCAGGCGTACCCCGGTGAGGGTCTGCAGGGACAGGAGACAAGCAGGGATGCCTGAGCACACAGGATGTTCAGAATCGGACTGGGGCTGTGGTGCAAACACAATTAGGTGTCTGCACATGATGGTTTTATCCTAAGTACTTCGTAAGTAGTGTAGCTATACAGTAAGTGATAGAAAAGATCAGAAGAGCAGGATATCGCCAATGGGAGTGGGAAGGGAGCATTCAGAAAGGATTTGTGTAACGTATGGTACTTGAGAATGGTATTTGTGAGCTGGCAAGAACCATAAACAAAGGAGTTTGAGGAGATAGAGAAGATGAATTAGGAGTATTTAAGTGTAGGCAAAAATCCTAAATAGAAAGCCATTTAGATGATCTGAATTTAAAGTGATATGTGCTTCAGTAGAAGAGCTGGAGATTTGATTCTGACCCCTCTGGCTCAGCCTCAACACCTCAGGGCAGTTTGAGCAGCAGGACCTGAAGAGCTTACATAAAGTGCAGCATCTCTCAAATTGTGTAAACAGGAGAGACGCCCACAGCGGTCTAAGCATCAGTCTCGTATCCCTGTGGGCAATTCCAGCAAAAATCCAAGCTCGTGATTCTGTCCAATTCCTCAAGAATACACATTTCTGATTTTGCTACATGGTTATACTGTTCCTCTCTGCCCTGGCCAGACTCTACATGTTGCTTATATGCAGATAAACTAGATTTTAGCTGTTTGTACCCTTTCACTTCCTTTTTTTTTTTTTTTGTCTTATGCTATTTCTATTACTCCTTAATCTTCTCTTCTTTTACTTATTTTATAGATGAACTTTCTTGAGAAATAAAAGGACTCTTGTTTGATTTTGTGTGGGGTTTTGGGGAATAGTTATTCTGGAAACCTACCGTATCCTTTCCTTTGCTAAATTTTCCATTCTCCATACCCCTCCCCAGGTACTCAACCTTTTCATTGCCTTGCTGCTCAATTCCTTTAGCAATGAGGAGAGAGATGGGAACTTGGAAGGAGAGGCCAAGAAAACCAAAGTCCAGTTAGCCTTGGATCGGTTCCACCGGGCTTTTCGTTTTGTGGTACATACTGTTGAGCACTTCTGTTGCAAGCGGTGCAGGAGGCAAAACTTGCCAAAGCAGAAAGAGGTGACAAGAGGCTCTTCTGCAGAGATCAAAGATGTTATTCCCCTGGTCACAGAAGTGAAAAAAGGCCCAGAGACCTGGGAAGAGTTCAGTGTCCTAACTTCTGCACCAAAGACCTTGAGCATCGGGCATGATCGGACTTGGTTGGCCCCACTCGCTGAGGAAGAAGATGACATTGAATCTCCTGAGGAAGATAATGCCCAGCCTGTCACACAACCTGAAGCTAGAAAACAGGTATGAAAGGTTCACACATAGACTTAGGGGTTGGACAGAGCTACAGTTGCCACGGGAGACTGGATGCTCTATGCAAGGATAATAAGGGTATAAAATGTGGCCACCCCTCAGTACCCATGTGCTCATCCCAGGGCTTGTCCTAATCATGGTCTTGTACATGTGGCACAGATGGGACATGTCAGAGGAGTTCAGAGGGGGGCAAGATCAGTGTGGGCTGGGGCAGTGGGAATCAGATGCCTTTGGTCGAGCCCTAAAATAATTTGGATTGAATGAAAGAGGAGGAAAGGGAGTGTAGAAAGTAAAGTGAATAGCATAGAAAGAGAGACAGTGGTAGGAACAACCTCAGTCCCTGCAGGGCTCAGCTGAGGCTCACGCATGAGGAGTGGTGAGAGACGAGGGCTGTCAATTCCTATGACACGTGCATTGCTCCTCTGCAGTTGCCCCACAGGTCTTGGGTTCCCCCCCCCCCCATTACCTTTTTTCCTTTTGGCTTTCAGTTTTGGAGGCTTCTATTGAGATATCCTCAAGCTCAGAGAGTCTTTCCTTAGCTGTGTCCAGTGAGCACATCGATGGCATTCTTCATTCCTGTTACAATGTTTTCGATTTCTAACATTTCCTCTTTATTCTCTCCTGGACTTTCCACCTCTCTGCTTAAATGGCTGTCTACTTTATTCAGTAGAGCCATTAGCATTTTAATCATAGTTGTTTTAAATTCCTGGTCCGTTAATTCTAGCATCTCTGCCATGGTTCTGATGCTTGCTCTGTCTCTTCAAACTGTGTTTTTTACCTTTTAGTATACTGCATAATAATTTCTTCATAGTTGGAAATGATGGGCTGGGTAGACGGAAGTGCTATACATTCAGGAATGTATTGGTAAAGTGTGGGGGGTGGGATGGAAGGATTCTATGAAAGAAAGAGGGGGAGAGGGAAGAATTCACAAATATGTAGAAATTAAATAAAACATTCTTAAATAACCAAAAAGTCAAAGAATAAATCACAAAAAAAATATTTAAAAGAGGTTGGATTAAAAAAGGGAGCCCAATATCTTGGCTCCATTCACCAGGAATTTAGCCTCTTCAACTGTGTTGGAGGGGATCAATCAAAGCTCGTGACCTGTACCTCCTGGTGACATGCATATCCTTTGATTGAAAGCTGAGGGTAGAGGGAGCCCCATCTTTTTGGTCTCATCTGCCTAGGGTGGAGCTTCCATCAAACTGATGTGGGGGGCTAGGGAAGGAGAGAGCAGGTCATGACTCAACTTCCATGGACTCCTGCTATTATTACTGAATTTTGTAGATTTTCTTCATTTGCAGTATACCCTTAGGACCATTTCCAGAGATTTTAAATGATTTTAAAAAAATATTTTCACCACTTATGCTTATTTCCCTGGGGACCATGTCCACAGAGCTCCTTATGCTGACATCCAGGAAGTGGAACTCTATATTTTCATTAAGTCCTAACTTAGAAGTTTTAAAGATACTTTTAGATTATTATGTAACTTTTTTTTTTCTTGAGTAAATTCACCTCCCGGTAGTTAATTTTGGAGGGACTACTTATTTTGTGTTTGTCTTCTCATATATTTTGGTTTGTGTTTGTCTTCTCTATATATTTTTAGTTTGAAAACTCACCTTTGGTGGAAAGATTTGTCGCTCTTTGCAGGCTAAGTTCTGTGATGTCTTCAATGGACCATTCGAAAGCATCCATTTCAGAACCAAGTCTTATATTGCCAACTTGGAATTCTTGTCAAGTAGTGATATAGGCCTATTGCCCATTCAGTCACTGAGCCAGTGGATACCTTTGCCCAGGTCCTGTTTCTGTGGTTGTTTATCCTCCTGCCTCCCTAGTTATGCAGCTTTGTATAATCATAATTCTGCGCATTGGCCACAGCTCATATTGGCTTTCTCTCTTAAGTGCAAGAAATTCAAGCCTTGGACATAGCTGTGGTTCCCTTCCTCACATGGGGTACTTTTAGTCACCATTAACTACTGTGTGCTTTAAATTGTTACTACTTTATATTTCTGTTCTATGCCTGGTCCATAAGTATATTTACCTGTGTTGTGTGTGTGTGTGTGTGTGTGCGCGCGTGTGTGAGTGTGTATGTTTGTGTGTTGTGTGTTATCGCATATATTGAAACGGAAGAAATGTTCTTACATTGTGACCTTACAGTATCAGATATGCAGGAACCCTCACATAGATTTTCAGATAAAACCTTCACTAAAGTGTGACGTCACACATCCATTTTGGATATTCCTGTAAGTCATCATACAAAATTTATTTTTTATTTTTATGTAGTGATATCATTTCAGATTTTCTTATGCCTTTTAGTTTTCTGTTTTGCTAAGCAGAAAAGGATGAAAAAAATATTTTCGAGATTTTTCTTTTAACATTTTTACTCATCTATTTATGTATCTAAATTATGGATTTTATTTTTACTACATTCCAGCATTGTATTAATTTTCCAGAGAAAACTAATTACACCTTTACCATTTATTAAATAATTTAATATTTAGCCATTGAATTGAAAGGATACTAAGTCTTACCTCTAAATTCTTTGGTGAATTTTGTCCTAGAACCATATTATTTTGATCATATGACTTCTAAGTAAATTTTGCTATCTGTTTCCTATAGTAGTTTCCCGAGATTCATTTTATGTTGAGTTTCTCCAGAAGCAGTTATAAAAAGTAAAAAGAAAAAAAATAATAATGTCACAATTTTTATGACAAGTAAAACCAAATAGATTTCAAACTCATTTCAGCTCAAGTGAGATGTCCAGGAGGAATGTTAATTCTATTCTGGACTTCTCTGTATCAGGCTCAGGAGCTCCATCAGGAGGCCAAGCCCAGCAGCCCAAGAATTCAGAATGTGGAAATTGATGTGTTCTCAGAAGATGATGCTTATCTGTCAGTACAGAATCCCCGAAAGGTAATTTTCCCAGAGTGTTCTCAGAAAAATATCAATATTAGTGCAGTGAAACTTCTGAAATCACATCTTAAGCAAAGGTCTAGGCCAGGGTTTCTCAGCCTCTCCACTGTGACTATTGGGGCAGCATAATTCTTTGTTGTGGTGGGCTGTTTTGTGTACTGTAGGATTTTTAGCAGCATCTTTGGCCTCTACCCACAAGATGCCAGTAGCATTACTCAGTTGTGAAAATCAAAAATGTCTCTACATATTGCTAGAATGTTTCCTGGAGGGCAAAATCAATAAGAACCACTGGCATAGGCCTATTATTCTAGGAGTTGAGATCGCTGAAAATTCTAATCTCAGTAAGGTAGCTTTTGTCCTCATTACCTGATTTCCCTATATGGGCTTAGGCAGCTGATCAGGGGTATAATTGGTAGGGAGGAAGATGTTGAGATACTGTGTCTTCACAAGGGGAGAACAACTGGAGAATTCTCCCCTGAAGTCAGAGCTGGTCAGAGCATTTAGAAAGGGACCAACAAGAGGGACGCTTTCTTGATGCTCCTCATACTTATAAGGCTTCGCCTAGTTAACTTCATACCTCAAAGGTCACAGAGTGAGGTATAGGTACAACCATGGCAAGAGAGGGTGGTTGGTCAGTGATTCTCCCTTTCTTTTGTTCTGATGTGCAGAAGTCCGATGCTATCAGTGTATTCTCAGAATGTAGCACCATTGATCTGCAAGATCCCATTAGGCGGCTATCTGAAATGGTTCCCCAGAAGGAGCCAGAGAGATGTTTGCCCAAAGGTAAGTGCCAGTATTCCTGCATCCAGTTCACAGAATATTTGCATGGGATTCTGTTCTTCTTTAAAGCTCTGTGGTTTTCATAGATGCCTTCTTTCTACTTCTACTAGAGACAGAAGTGAGGAGAGCTCACTCATAGATTCTTGGGGCCATTATCAGGTCCAGGTGGGGAATTTCAGGATATTCTTGATTCAGATAGGCTCAACTTCCACAGACCAACAACCAAGGTAGAAATTTCAGGAAACTTTCTAGCCCACCGGGCCAATAAATCTGCCACTTTGATAGTCCCCAGTACATCAATTGTCAGGATATACTCGATGTCATAGACCAAGAGAACTTGACTATAAATTTAGGGTGGACTAGAGCTCCTGCCAGGCTTTCAACTCATCCCTCAAGAGTCTTCTCTGGAAGCAGAGTAGCATTGAAGTTAAGAACTTCATCTCTGGAGCCTGACTACCTGAGCTCAAATTCTGGCCTCTCATTACTAGCTTGTAACTTGTTCAATTTCCTTAGCCAATCTGTACTTTGTTTTTAAAATGATTATAATAATAATTCCTGCTGCAAAAGGTCATTTGGGGTACGAAATGAATAAGTGTAAGTCCCTTAGATGAGTGTCTGGCACATAATAAGCAATCAATAGATGTAGCATTTCCTGATTCCTTGAGTGGATATAGTGGTTCTTTCTTATGTACTTTCATTATTTTCTGTGTTCATTATGGGAAAATTATTCATATCTGTCTCCCCCATGAGGTTTTTAAAAACAAAGGTAGTGACTTAATCAATACTATATTGCTTGTGTGAGAATAGAACCTGGCCCAGACAGTTGATCGCATTCTTTAATGTATGGTTTGGGTGGTTGACAAAGCCCATGCTCATCCCTACCTCATTCCTTGCAGTCCTTAGGACACTGTTTACTATTGCCAAAAACATTGCTACGTAACAAGCAACCACAAAACCTCAGTAGCATACAATAATAAACATGTGTCTGCATGGTTCATCTTATTAGGCTGGTTGTCTCTGCTGATCTTGGCTGGCTTTGTTCATGTGAGTAGTATTGACTGGGAGTCAGCTGATCTAGCTTGGGCTTAACTGTGCAACTTGGCTCTGTGCAACATGTCTGTCCTCTTCCCATGGAACCAATGGGCTGACCTGAATACACCTTTTTTAATGGAGAGGTTGCAGGAGAGCACGTGGTAACATGCAAGGCCTCTCAGGGCCTAGGCCCAGAGTGGCACATTGTGACTTCCACTCTGCCCTGTTGGCCAAATTAAGTCACATGGCTGAGCCTAGATTCAGGGAGTTGGAAAAAGACTCCACCTCTTCAGTGGTAGGAATTGCAAAATCACATGGCAAGGGGCATGTGTACGGGGAGGGATGAAGAGTTGGGCTTTTAATGCCGTTTACTACGGACACTATTGATACAGACACTTACTGCGATGCTCATCCCTTGCAGGCCTGAGTTGCTGCTACCCATGCTGTACTGTGAACAAGAGAAAGTCCCCCTGGATCATTTGGTGGAACCTGCGGAAAACCTGCTACCAAATAGTGAAACACAGCTGGTTTGAGAGCTTTATTATCTTTGTGATTCTGCTGAGCAGTGGGGCACTGGTAAATTATCATGTCTTGTGGGGACATTAGGGAGCAAAGCAGCTGGGGTTGTTGCACTCTGATGTCACCCCTCATGGGGCTATGAACATGGGGCAAATAGGCAGAAGCGGCATCTCGCCGGGTTCCCCTTAGGGGATGAGACTTTGCATTAGAACTTCAGGAGTCAGGCTCCCAGGGCGAAATCCCCAAGTCAAAGGCACTTACCTGTGTGAGGAAGCATAACCCAAACCAGCACTCTGAAGAGGCTCTTGGCGTCTCGCCCTTTACTGCAGCTCTTTCCATTATTCTTGGAGGACTGCTAGACATTTTCGCTGGGTCCTACCTGACAGCAGTGCTCCCACCCTCTCTGTTCCTGAAGGCCATAACGCTGCTTTCTAAAAGGCAAAATGATCGGAGGAGAAGGCTATAGGGACCAGATTAGGATATAACAAGTTGCCTTTCATCACTCAGGATCCCTTGAGAGGAGAGACAAAGAGATACTGCATTATGTGCATGACAGATCCTTCCAAATCCAGGTGTGGTATGTCTCCCTGGGGTTTGGACTGAATTCGTCAACCTACGTAGTGATATAGTCGTAAATTCTTTCTTGCTCTCTCTCCTTGCCTTTTGGTCTTTCATGCCCCCTCTTCACCTTCCCCTTGGGCAATAGTGTCTTCCCTCTTATCACCTACATGTCTATCTGTCTGTCCCTCCTTTCCCCTCCCTCCTCCATTTAAAATGTCGATAATATAGAACTAAATTTTCTTATTATTTGTCATATCAAGTGAATGGAGCCCTGGGTTTCTCTTTATTGATTTAGAGTCATAGAACATTTCACAATAAGTTGCTAGCAAGTAGAAAGGACAAGGAAATGTCTTACTTCGTCACCCCTGCCTTCCTGGTTAGTGCTTTGCACCTGTGTGATCGTGTGATCCCTAGGTGAAAGATGAGGAACACATGTGACCAACAGACATCCTCATTTATCTGTTTACTGAGCTGTAAATTAATCCTCAAACAAAAAAGCACATTTCTCTAAAACTATCCCAGAGCATGTTCTTGATTAATTTATGTCATTAATCCTTTGGTTCCCTGTAGTCTTCTAGTGATTATATTCTCGCTGGCCGTCTACTCTTATTCAAGTGGTAGGGTTCTTCCATTTACACCACAAATGGTGACTGTTGTCTACCAAGCCCTGTGCTAGTCAGTGGGGAAGCAGTGGCATCGTCACAGGCCACAGACACATGCCTCATGGCACCATATGGGAAAACTTAACAATCGGAGAAATAGCAGAGGGCACGCAATCCTCCTAGTTCTCATCTGCCTCCAGATGAGGCAAATGTGTAGGCTGGGCAGAGCAAGACTGAACATACAATGCAGAGGGTTCCAGGAGAGGGACCCAGGCCCTGTTTCACTATACATATTTGTATAGAGATAGAGAAAAGAAACATCTAGTCCCTTGCCACCGTACGTGGCGCATGGACAAGCAGCCTTAGTATCACCTGGAAGCTGGTTCAAAATGCAGAATCTTGGACCCATCCCAGACCTGCTGAATCAGAATCCAGGTGATTTGGGTCTCATTAGAGTTTGAGAAGCTCTCCTCTAGGAAACTATGTAATAATAGGAGCTTCCTGGATTAGCAAATGGCCTCATTATAATGTGGGAGCCTCCAAAGCACAGTTGCTAATAACGGTTTGCTCTTCCACTAAGCCAACTCAGACCCGCTGAGCCAGCTTGTTGCTAAGCTTCCAAAATGAGAAAATGAGCTTCCAAAGCCATTCAGGTTTATTTCTCCTCAAGAGGCAAGCACACGGGCAAGTGTCTGACTTCCAGAAGCTTGAGTCTAGTAGAAAAGGCAGATGGAGACCTGGCAGTTTTAGACCAGAGCCATAATGAAACACTCAGAGAACCAGTGGGTGACATGGGGCCATGTAGGATAGCAGCTCACCCAGTCTTGATGGAAGAAGGACAATTTCCTATAGAAAATATCAGCTAATCTAAGATTTAAGGACTCATGAGGAGCCAGTGGGACAGAGGCAGGGATGGAGGGCCTTCTCCTGCTGAAAGCCCATTTGGAAGTTGGAAGTGAGGCTTTCACTCTTTTGCATTCTTTGGCCCAGTGCCATGGGGCTGTGAGACTCCCTTAGACCCCAGCAACAAGGCTAATTTCTTTCTTGCCTTCAGTGTTTCCCCAAATGTCTTGACAGGTTAAATGCCAAGTCATTTAGTCCTTTCTTTCATCCTCAGTAACTCCGTAAAGGCCAAAAGGACAGCATGTACCCTAGTTATTTCGATCCTGAAAAATCACACATACACTTTGCATGAAGGAAATGTTCATACGTAGCATGAAAAAGCTAGGATGTCTCGTTTTTTTAGTCGCACTTAATGAAGGCTTAATATTTGAAGTAATTTACACTGGGAGCTCTAGCTCAGAGCTGCCCTAACTTTTGTGACATGGTGCACATACAAAATCTGTAGGAAACACTGGGGTATATGGATAAGACTGTTTGTGGTAGAAGATGATGGGCCTCAGAGTGGGCAGGACCTAGAATGTGGACTAGGGTGTTTGGACTTGATGTTATAAGCACTGGAGAGCCACAAAATAGAGCCACTAAGGTGGATATCCTAGGAGAATAAAAGAGATGGTATATGCCACTGAGTAGTTCTAGAAAAGTTGGCAAGCTATTGTTGACAAGAGCCGAAAAGATTAGGAAGACCAGGAAATGGAGCAATGATTCTTAGGAAGATGTTTCTATATTCCAGGGGCCAGTGATGAGAGCCTGAGAACAGAGTGGCTCTGGAAGTCTAGAAATAGGATTTTTCTTTTTCCACCTTTACTTAAGGAATTGATTCTACTGGGGGGCTGGAGAAATCAGTCTGCACTACCTTATGAGCAAAACTTTATCACCAAGAAGATACTAGTTTATTCAAACAAGGAAGAAAAATAATAAGTAAAGTCAGCAAGGAGTTCTGCATAAATATTCAACCTGGCCTACGGCTACGCTTTATCGTTTCAGGTGTTTGAAGATGTTCACCTTCCCAAACAACCCAATATCCAAATATTGCTTAATTGTACTGACAATATTTTCACATTCATTTTTATCATGGAGATGGGTCTGAAATGGGTGGCCTTTGGATTTCAGAAGTATTTCACCAGCGCCTGGTGCTGGCTCGATTTCATCATCGTGATTGTAAGTTTACCATCTCCGGGTCCCATGCAAGCAGGGGAGGGGGTGGAAATGAGGGAGGCAACCATGTGGGAATCTGTGTGCCTCTCCAAAATATTTTCTTCATAGTATTTGTAATTGTCATCTATCTATCAGCAGCCCTGCCTTTCCCGGGTTTCCTTTATTATACACTTGTCATGACTTCTCAAAGCAGGTCAGCAGCCAACAGACTAGGCTGGTCTCCATCTTGATTGCCAAGCAACATAAAAGGGTTGTTTACATACATTCCTTCATTTCATCTGCACAACAGTGTTCCAAGTTAAGCACAGTTATATGTCACCTACCCAATTATAGACAACGAAACCTGAAGCTCAGAGGATCAGCAACTTGTTTCAGGTGAAATTGGGATTCACACCTTGGTTGGTGTGATGCTAAGGCTAATAATACTAAGAGCAGCTCACATTTTTTGAGTGCTTTCTCTGGGCCAGATACTCTGCCATATGCTTCATATACATTTTTTCTTTTAGTTAGCACAGCTACTCTGTGTGGTAGGGATACTATTATTTTTCCCATATAGATAGGAGAAAACTAACTCATAGAGAGGCTAAGAAACATATTCAAGATTGCTCAGCTAGATGTGGTGAAGGTGAAGACTTGAACATAGTAAGTCTCACTCCAAAGCCCTTGATTTTAACATCTACATCCTTTCTACCATGAGCTAATTGGACTTTTGTCCATCCAGTTTAAAGAGGTAGTTATGACGGATGCTTAAACCTAAGTCATGTGGTTGACACACTCCAATGGCAAACCATAATTTTGTTGGTAGACACAAGCAGGTCATGTGGTTCAGGCATTTTTAGAAAGGCCTCAATGCCATAGGAGCTCCGACCAGAGCACCCACGTGTTTGTCACGTGGATCCCTGTCATTTTCTAGAGCACAAATCACTCTGCACCCATTATCGTATCGAATTTTAGTGAAGAATCCCTAAGATGGTGGACAGATTATTTTATCTCCATTCTAGGGACCTGGAGTTTACTGCCCTAAACTTAGAAGACTGGTCCTAAAGCAACCTTGTCTGCTCTCTTTCTGTGACACTTTAGGCAAAGCGCTTAAGGTTTTGACATTCCACTTGGATAAAAATGAGTGCGGACTAGAAATTGTCCCAATTTGACCAGACGCAAAGTAGGAAACGAATCTGACTATAACCATTTAAAATATCGACAGTAGTCTAATAACCTACTGTTGAAAAAAAGGCACCAGGACCAGATGGTTTTACAGACAAGTTTTACCAAACTTCCAAGGAGCAGTGCTATAGACTGAATGTTTGTGTCTCCTCTCCCCAAAATTCATATGCTGAAAGCTAATCTTCAAAGTGTTGGTATTTGGGGCTTTGGGGAGGTAGTTAGGATATGAGGGCAGAGCCCCATGAATGGGATTAGTGGTCTTATAAAAGAGACCCCTTCCGAGCTTCATCACCGCTTCTTGCCATGTGAAGATAAGGCAAGAAGACAGCTGCCTATGAACCAAGAAGTTGGCCCTCAATCAGACACTGACTCCGCTGGCGACTTGATCTTGGATTTCCCAGCCTCCAGACTGTGAGAAATAAATTTCTGATATTTATAAGCCACTCAGGCAAAGGTATTCTGTTAATAGCAGCCTGAACTAAGATAAGCAGTGAACCCCTACCTTATTCATACTGTTACAAAGAATAGGAAAAGAGGGGAAACTTGCAAACCTATTTAATGAGACAAGTATAACCTTGATAACAAAATGAATAGAACAAAAATGAGTAGAACAAGAAAAGAAAAAGTCTTATAATTGTATATCTTATAATTGTATATCTTTATAAATCCCAGGGAAAGCATGCAATAAGTGTGGCCCACTATTACTGTTATTAGCCTTAGATTCATACAGACCAAGGTGTGAATCCCAAGTCCACCTGAAACAAGCTCCTCATCTTCTGAGCTTCAGGTTTCCTTGTCTGTGATATGGAAGGTGACATATAATGCTGCTTAATTCAGAGCGTTACTGTGCAAATAAAATGAGAGCATTCTGTGAATAATCCTTTTATGTTGCTTGTTAATCAAGATTATATAAAATGATCTTTATAATTTTGGAACAGAAAATGCAAATGCAACTACAAAAACTATATATGAATTCAACTATATCAAAATGTAAAACTTGGATTTTTCTATTCAGTAATAGCATAATTAAAGACAGCCTGGAGACAGCATTTGCCATATATATAACTGATAATAATTACCCACAGTATATAAAAACTCCCTACAGATCAACAAGGAAAAGACAACCCAATGTATAAATGGGAGAAAGGTGCAAACAGGGAATTCATAGAAAGAACTTGAGTTGCTAATAAATGTATGAAAAACACACCTACTTATATCATCCGTTCGCACAGAAGTGCATATTAAAATGAAAAACTTTTTGTTTGCTAGACTGACAAAAATCTTAAAGTTAGATAATATCTGATATTGAGAAGGGCATAGAAAAATGGAATCTCTAATCACTGTCAACAATTTTATTGGTAACAGTCACTTTGGGGAGAATGTTTCCCTATTAAAAACATTATAAGCGAGTCCAATTTGCAGTCCAAAAAATCCACTTCTAGTTACCCATCTAAGGAAAACTCTCGTGTGTGTACCCAGGAAAAATGCACACATCTGTCCAGTTCATTGTTCATACTAGTGAAGAAATGGAAATAACCTAGATGTTCATGAAGGGGGAATGGATCTATAAAATACAAATATTTATAGTGTGTAATATTCCACAGCAGTTAAAAGGGCCAAACTGTAAGAATAAATATCAACATGATGAATCTCCAAAACATAGTGCAGAGTGATGAATGCCAGTTAGGTAGAAAAAAGTAAAATAAAACTAGCAGACTTCCTACCCTGCAGAATGCTACAGACTGAGAAAGAAAGTGGGTATCTTCGTGTCTGCACATGTCATTAATGCCTCTCAGTTTGGTAGAACAGATACTAGGGGTGAGGTTCCAGGTGAAAAGGTGCACAGTGTCCATCTAGGCACACTTCTTCCCCGCCAACGACAAGTATTCGGGAAACCCGAAGAGCTGCTCAGCTTTGCCATCCTTTACCCTCTGGCTACAAACAAGGTAGAAGCATTTGTGGAAAAGCTGCTGTCCCAACAGGCAAGCTATTATGAACAAAAGAACAAACAAAAGCCTATTTTTAAAAAACCACTATAAATAAAACCATTTTGAATTGATGGTGTGTGTTTCTTTTTAAAGAAATTAAAAACTCAATATCTCTCAGTTTGCAAATATTTTCCCACTGCGATGAGGTTGGCAGGTTAGCGGGGCCTGCTTTTAGAGGTTAGTGAACTTCGACATCGGGAGCGTCATAATTCGCTTCCTGCCCTTCTGAGCGGCACCTCTGCAGGCTCTGCTTAATCCCCAAGCTGCAGATCTGCAAAGAGTAGTCTTCGGCTTCAGCTCCGCATATTCGTTCAGTTTTAATTTAAAGTATTTATAGAACTTTCCAGTCCTCAGTCCTGTCCTGTTGGAAAGAAGTATATTGGGAGAAACAAAATTAATTTAATTTTCCAAATAGGAGCTATTTGACTGAGGGGAAATATTAGCAAACAAATAATTTATTATTTCTACATAAACTTGTATTTTGACATCATTTCAAACTTGCAGAAATGTTGCAAGAAATACTATAAAGAACTGCTTGAACTCTTTCCCCAGATTTACCAATTATTAACATTTCAGCCCATCTGCTTTGTTGTTTTCTCTCTCTTTTTTTTCCTCAATTGCTCGAAACTAAGTTGTAGGCATGATGCCCTTTACCCCTCAACATTTTAGGGTGTATTTCCTAAGAACAAGGATATAGCCTCACACAGTCACAGTACAATGATCAAAGTTAGGAAATTTAACCTGATCCAAAACTAAAACCCTCAGCCATTTTCAAATTTTGTCAGTTGTCACAACAAAGTCCTTAATGGCTAATTCTCTCTGCCCACCTACTACCATCTTCCCCTTCCCCCACCCCAATGCAGTATCCATTTCAGGACCCCACACATATCATTGACATGTCTCTGTTTTGTTTTGTGTTTTTTTTAAATTCTTAATTCACAACAGTTTCTCACGATGTAAACACATCGTTCTCCCCTGCATGGACTGTAGCTTTGCCAGACAAGGGGCACAAGGGCCTGCCCACCTGTCCTCCCACTTCCGGGAGGGCCTTGCTGGTTTCCGTGTCTGGATAATCTACTTTGCCTCTCAACCCCACACTGGCTTCTCTGGGCACCCAGTCAGGTATGCTACCTGTGGCTTCTGTTCCCACCAGGTGTCTGTGATCACTCTCATCGACTTAAAGGTCTTGAAACCCTTCCGGACTTTACGGGCACTGAGGCCCCTGCGAGCACTGTCCCAGTTTGAAGGAATGAAGGTACATCCTTTGGGTGGCTGGCAGGAAGGTCAGCTAGCAGAGGCAGCAGAACTTTTCTCCCTGGGCTGGGCTTCCCTTAAATTGCCCAGCTCTTCCTGGACTCCTTTCCATAATTTGAGAGATGGAGAAAAGTCTACAGTATCGTCTCCATTTTAAAAGAGCTTCTGTGTCAGCTAAGATGGGTTTTGGCTTCCCTTCAGTCCTAGGGTGGGTGTCTCATAAGTCTCTAACACCATCATTAGAGGACACTTCTCGAGTGATCCTCAGCAGTGACAGAAAGGACCCATTACCTGTGGAGCTGAGAGCAGGGCTTGTCATAGGGTGCTGGGTAGGGTGGAGAGAGAAGACGGAGCTCTGACAGATCCAGCCCCACACATCGGGCCTGTCCTGGGAGGATCGAGAGCTTGGTGAGTCTCACACATCTATTAAATTTCTCTTCTGCTTTGTTTCCTTAAGGTGGTAGTTAATGCTCTCATTGGTGCCATACCTGCCATTCTGAATGTTTTGCTTGTCTGCCTCATTTTCTGGCTCATATTTTGTATCCTGGGAGTGAACTTGTTTTCTGGAAAGTTTGGAAGGTGCACTGCTATAACAGATAACTCGAGCTCAGTCATTGATTCCAGCCCTGTTACAAACCTAAGTCAGTGCCAAAGTAGAAATTTCACCTGGGTCAACCTGAAAGTCAACTTTGACAACGTGGGAATGGCTTACCTCGCCCTGCTGCAGGTGGTAAGTGCCGTTGGCATGCTTTCCACTCCGAGGAGAGCCATAAATTCTTTCTCAGCTAATAAAAATAGAGTGAGAATAGAATCAAATTCCAGTTCCTTCTGTGAGAGCCAGTGCTCTCTGGAATTGCTCCCCACTGAGCATCTCCAACTTTATCGTGTACTGAGCCTCAGCCTCCAAGTGATGCCCCATAAGGGTCTGTCCCTCTCATCCTATCCTCTCTGGTACCTTGTCCTCCAGAGATCTAATCAGATGCCAAGCCACACTCTTAATAACAGTTTCCTGTTGGAAATTGGTCCCAGATCAAGGTGCAGTTGCCAGGCCTTGGACAGACTACAGACAGAGTGGCATCAGGAGAGAGCCTTAACCAGGCTCTTTCTAGCCATTGACCCATAGCTTCTCTAGCAATTTTTAAGGCAGAAATTTCTTTTGTTTTTTTAACTTTTTATCTTGTGCAAATGAAGAAGGAAAAAAAATTCAAGACATCCATCCTTGAATTCCCTTCTACTATTCTTTTATTTGGACATTCTTTCCTGGAAGGGTGGGACATCATCTTACATCTGCCCACGGGCCTTGCCTGCTTTTCCATGGTACCTGTCGGTGGCAAGTCTATAATTGTGTTCATGTTTCTCTGCTTTTGTTGCAGGCAACATTTAAGGGCTGGATGGACATTATGTATGCAGCTGTCGATTCCGGATGGGTGAGCTTGAGTCACCACGTTCTAGGGTGCTAGGTCAAATCAGGAACCACGTGGACAGCCAGCTTCCTGCTTCATAATTCCTGTGGCCAGCATTCTTTGCTTTGTTTTCCTTAGGACAAACACTATGAAATAGGGATAAAAGGGCTCTTATTCATCCTCCCATGAGTATTACATCCTAGCATGCTCCAAAGTCCAGTCCTTTTTGTCCACAGTGACCAAAGAGAAACCACTCACAGGGGAGATGGAGCCGGAAGCAACAACAAAATCACAGGATGCCTTGATTTTTCTCTCACCTTTTCTCCAAATGGGTGGGTAGGCAGAAGCCATTTTTCAAAGAGTAATTCCTCTTGACTGTGGGAAAACCTTAAGATTGGACTAGGTCTGAGCAAGAGAGACCCTTCCATGGCTCCAGGCTCCCAAGAGACTAATGGGGTTTTTGGTGATCATCGCCTGTTACATTCTAGTTAAATAAAAAGTGGTCATAGATTCTCAAAGTTAGAATACTCAGTCATTTCTATTTCCCAGTCAGAAGATTGAGGAATAGAAAGGAAGAGTGTTGCCCAAAGCTATAGAGTGAGCGAATGGTTGAATCAGGAATGGAACCAGCATTGTTTATTTTTCCTGTCATCACATATGTACATGTTCTGTTTGAGGGTCCTCAGCGCTGATGCCTGGCACGTAGCAGGTGTTTCATACATGTGAGTTGGTAGTAGCAATAGAGGTAGTATGAATAGTGTTCTCATAGTAGTAGAAGCAATTTATAACAAAGGAAATATTTAAAAATATTAATGTGCTCATATTTTTTTGTCTGAGTATATGACTTTCACCCTACTTTACTTGGACATCCATCTGTCTTGAGGTGGAGCTGAAGGGTAAGGAGAAAATCTTATGCAGATGTATAATAGAAGAGGTGTGTGGTTTACATGTGTTTCTACATGTCGTTCACATGGTGGGTAGAGGTATCCGGAGGAGTGCCTGTCTCGATGTTGGCCCTGGCCTCCAAGTGATACCCCGAAAGGGTCTGTCCCTCTCAGCCTATCCCGCCTGGTTCCTTGTCCTCCAGAGCTCCAATCAGAGAGGAGTGGAGCCTCACATGCCAAGCTACACCCTTAGTAACAGTTTCCTGTTTGAAGTCGGTCCTAGCTTGTGTGTGCTAGCTTCAAGCACGCTGGCCCTTATCTGTGTCGTCACGGAGCATACTGCCGGTCTCAAATACTGAAGTTACAACTGGTTAAATCATGGGCCTTTCTCCCTTCTCAGCGACTCTTGGCCTCCAACGCTAACTCTCTGCCCTATCCTCGCATGGTCCCCCAGCCCAGCAGTCCACTCCCATTTCTTGCTATGAAGCCCACTATGGCAAGCCCATGCCTACCAACCCCATGTCCAGATCACATGGAGAATTCAAAAAGATTTGAGAGACCTCTCTCTGCCCAATTATGCTATTCAGACACTAATGCTTTTGGTCACACCTTGAACTGGGGGAGTGAGGTTGTAGTCCCTTTGTGTTTATTGTGGAGCTTGACCATTCATTCATATACTCATTCAGTGTATGCTACATGTCACAAGCTATTCTAGGCACCAGGGATTCAAGAGTGATAGGACACGAGCACAGACTAAACACACTCGGGCTCTGTGTGACGGATGTCTCCATTCATTGAGTGTTGGTAGTCAGTTGCCTCTGCCTGAGGTGAACGTGCCCCTCCTTTGGTGGCCTCACCTGCAGTCTGGCTCTCTCCAATTATGCATCCATATAGACATCCTCGAGATCTTTTCAGAGAAACGTGTGATCACGCCACTCCCCTCCCTTACAACCTTCAATGATTCTCTCTTGCCTAAAAGATAAAAAGCCTAATTCTTCTGCCACACTCTCTGCCCACTGCATGATGGTACCCCACAGAGGTTGGGGAAACTGAAAGAGGGGATCCCTGTGGGTACCACACTGTCTGGAGGAGGCTGAGGAGTCAATGCTGCTGCTGAGATACACGTGGGATTCTAGATAAGGCAGTTACTATGTCTTATATTTTTCTCCAGTAATTGTTCTCTTCTCTCATTCAAAAAATTTTTAGAAGGAAGAACAGCCAGCTTTTGAGAGGAACAAATACATGTACCTTTACTTCGTAGTTTTTATTATCTTTGGCTCATTCTTCACTCTGAATCTCTTTATTGGTGTCATTATTGATAACTTCAACCAACAGCAGAAAAAGATAAGTATCGGGGTTCTCCCAATTTGATATTTTATCTCTCTTCTCCGAAGCGCTAGGGCGAAACATAATTCTGGTCTAGATTGTTGTGCAATGCAGCCTTTATCGTCTGCATGAGAACAAAGAGGGAGCCACCTGGAGAAGATTCTTGAAGATGTGGCTGCAAAGGGACTGAAAACAGCTGGGTTTTATTAAATCATTGTTTTTTTCTCTCCATTTTACCCTCTTATGCAAAGGACATTATCGAACCCTAGTAAAAAAAGCAACCACCAGGATTAGTATTTATGACACTATATTCATATTTTAATAACTTTTCAAATGTACTTTGTTATCCAGGATAAAAAGAGTAAACTCTCCTCTTTCAGCAAACTTGTGTCCTGACTCCCAACACTCAAGTCTTAGCAGATTTATTCACCTTACTTGGAAAGAATAAGGTTGGGGAAGAGGCAGATGTTTTTAGGGAGATATTTTCCCATGCATTAAAGTAAACAGATGTTTATTTTTCTGATTCTATCATCCATAGTAAATGAGGAAAATAAAGGAAGATAAAAAGAAAATTTAAATCACCCATAAAGTGACAACCAAATGATAACCATTTTGAATTAAGCCTCATCATTTTGGCACAATCCCTTCCAGTTATTTTCAAACTAAATATGTATATCCTTTTACACAATTGAGATTGCATGATATTTTTTATTTTCTAGTTTCCTCTCCTTCGCATTAGTTACGAGCCCAGATATCATGAAACCATCTTTGTTGTAAGAATTTTCAGGGCTGAATTACATTCCATATTATGGATAGATCATAATTTATCTTAATTATTCTCTCCCTTTTCTGGACATTTAGGTCATTTTAAAATTTCTTTTTCTTCTAAAACTATCACAAACGTTCTAGAAATTCTCTCTGTGTATCTCTGATTATTTCCTCAGGATAAATTCTTAGAATTTAAGGCTTTAAAGATACATTGTCAAATTACCTTTCAGAAATACTGTGCTGGGTACCCTTCTTTTGCAAGATATGAAAATGCCTCTTTGTTCTTTTCTCAGCATTCTGTTTATATTTTTAAAAATATTTTCTAACTTGATGGGTAAAAGCGTTATCTCATTGTTTTATATTTATTTATTTGATCATTTGTGAGGTTACACACAGTTTCACAGAATGATGGCTATAAGTATTTTTCCCTTAATATTTATGTTTTTAGCCTTTGTCACTTTTTAAATTAAGATTGTCATCTTTTTCATATGTTTTTATGTAGTAAGGCCAATCTGTGACTTGCTTCTGGTGTTTCCATAATGACATTTTTGACTTATAGACATTTAGCATTTTTATGCAATCCAACTCTCAAATGTTTCCTTTTTGACTTCTCTTGCATTTATTAACTAAAGGCATATCTCAGTTCTAAAACCAGGTAATTAAAATATTCACCTTTGGTTTTCCTAACATTTTTTTTTTTTTTTGTAGCTCTTTTTAATTTTCCCGTTGAGCTCCTTTAACCCATCCAAACTGTATCTCGTGACGGGTGAGCCTTCCTAGAGTCTGCTGGGCGAGTCAGCCGCTGTCCTTACACACTGTATTGCTGCTGCCACTTGAGAGAGTGCTATGTGGAGTCACCTCTGTAATATGCAGCCTGATTGCAATCAATACCTGTAATTTGGATGTCAGGCCTTGCGATTCTAGATTTCAGCTTACATTTGAAATCACTGTTTTGATCAGTCTGTAGCAGTTTTGCTTTGTTTTACTTTTTGTTACAGGAAATTTCAAACATGCACAAGAGTAGACTAAAATGAACCCAAAATACCTGCCGCCTATCAAAGCACTTATCGATTTAAGAACATCCTTATGTCATTTATGCTCTCACCCAAACCTGCCACTGGATTTTTTCATAGAGCAAATCACAGGCATCATATCATTTCATCCACAAATATTTGAGAACATATCTGTTTTAAAGCATTTACAATTCTATGATTACACTTACAAAGTTTAATATAAATTCTTTGTCAGATACCGGGCCCATGTTTGAATTTCCTCTAGTCTTTCGTTTTCTTAAAATATTTATTCATTTAGTTATTGATTGATTAATTGATATTAAAGTTTGTTTCTTTTCAAATCAGTATTCAAGTAAGATCCTCCCATTCGACAGCTTCCTTGCTCTCTGGAATGGCGAGTGTTTCGGGCCTCGTCAGATCCTTCCTGCCCCAGATCTGGAATCAGCCGTCTCTCTAACGTGTGCTAGTTTTGTTACATGAGATGGTGTTCCAGGACCACAGTCTGGAATGCTCATTGTCATTGCTTCGAGGCTTTTTCAGTGGACAGAGGTACTTCAAATTTAGGACTACTAGGAAAAATATATGCACGAATATGAATATTGATCGTTCAAATTCAGGACTATGAGGTTTTCCTCTAACCTGATACATCTGTTATCTCTTCTTTTCCGCACTGAGAACACTCGTTCTAACGGGCATAGGACATGAGAGCATTAAGATTTTCCATAATTACTATTTTCTCTATCTCATGACACACACACAGGAGAGTCTTAGAATAATAGTATCAATACTATCGTAATGTGTATGATTTCTAAACACACTTGTGTCTGCCGGGCATCCTGAAACAACTTGTTTAACTTCTAGGGCTCTACTTTTTTTTTTCAATCTGTTTTTTATTGTGGCATAACAGAAAATGTACCATCTTAACCATCGTTAGGGTACAGTTCAGTTGTATTAAATACATTCATAATGTTGTGCAACCATTACCACTGTCTGTCTCCATAACTCTTTTCATCTTGTAAAACTGAAACTCAATATGCATTAAACAATAATTCCCCTTTTTCTTCCCCCCAACCCCTGGCAACTGCCCCTCTACTTTCTGTCTCTATGATTTGAGTCTTCTAAGGATCTCGTATCAGTGGAATCATACAGTATTTATCTTTTTTATGACTGGCTTATTTCATTTAGTAGAATGTCCTCAAGGCTCAACCATGTTGTAGCATATTGCAGAATTTCTTTTCTTTATAAGACTGAATAATATTCTGTTTCATGAATATACCACATTTTGCTCATCTATTCATCTGTCAGTGGACACCTGGGTTACTTCCACATTTTAGCTATAGTGAATAAAGCTGCTGTGCACATGGTAGTACAGATATCTCTTTGAGATCTCAATTGTCTTGGATCTATACCCAGAAGTGAAATTGCTGGATCACATGGTAATAATATGTTTAATGTTTTGAGGACCCACCGTACTATTTTCCACAGAGGCTGTACCATTTTACATTCCCACCAACAGTGTACAAAGGTTCTTATTTCTCTAAAGTCTCAGAAATACTTGTTTTCTGCTTTTTTACTTTTTTTTTTGAGGGGGGGAGGGGTGTTAGTGTTTACATTTTTATTGCGGGCCACAGGGGAAGGAGCTGCTTCTCTGTCCATGGAGGTGCTCTTCTCCAGGCTTGGGCCATGGGGGTCCTGGGGGTGGCTGGGCACATCGGGCATGTTGCCATCATCTTGGAGGGCACTGGGTAGTTGTAAGGTGTGATCTGTTGATCGTGGTGGTGTACTTGGAGTAGAGGCTGGTGGAGGGCTGAATTATAGCGAGGCCTCTGATGGTGATCAATGCAACCACCACTGGCTCCTTGGCCCAGACATTCTTGAAGAAGGCAGCAAGTCTCCCAGCCATCTTGGGCGTGGCAGCGTTTCGTTTTGTTTTTAATGGTAGCTAACCTAATGGGTGTGAGGCAATATCTCATTTTGGTTTTGACTTGCAGTTTCCTCGTGATTAGTAGCGTTGAACATTTTTTCATGTGCGTATTGGCCAACCATATATCTTCTTCGGAGAAATGTATATTCAAGTCCTTTGCCCATTTTTGAATCAGGTTCTTTGTCTTTTTGTTAACTTTTAGGTATTCTCTATGTGTTCTGAACATTAATCCCTTATATGATTTGCAAATATTTTTCCCATTCTGTGGGTTGCCCTGTTACTCCATTGACAGTGTCTTTTGATACACTAGTTCTTTTTCTTTTTAAAAAAATATTATTTAATTTATTGGATGGCATTGGTTTGTAAGATTATATATGTTTCAAGCGTACAGTTCTGTAATACATCATCTGTATACTGCATTGTGTGTTCACCAAAGTTAAGTCTCCTTCTAGCACTGTATATTTGACCCTCTTTACCCTCTTCTACCTTCCCTCCCCCCACCTCCCTTTTCCTCTGGTAACCACCATTTTATTATCTGTGTCTATGAGTTTTTGTTTGTTTATTTATCTTGTTTGTTCATTTGTTGTTTACCATTTTATATCCCACATATGAGTGAAGTCATATGGTTCTTGACTATTTCACTTAGCATGATATTCTCAAGAACCATCCATGTTGTTGCAAATGTCAGTATTTCATCTTTTCTTATGGCTGAGTAGTATTCCACTGTATATATGTACAGCATCTTCTTTATCCAGTCATCCATCGAAGGAATGTAAATTGGTAAATAGTATGAAGGTACCTCAGAAAGTTAAGAATAGAGCTACCATATGACCCAGCAATCCTTGTTCTGGGTATCTACCCCCAAAATTTTAAAACCTAATTTGTAAAGATATATATACCCCTATGTTCATTGCAACATTATTCATGGTGGCCAAGATATGTAAACAACCTAAGTGTCCTTTAATGATGCACCAAATTTTTATGAAGTCCAATTTGTCTATTTCTCTTCTGCCTTTGGTGTTATATCCAAGAAATCCAGTGTCATGAAGCTCTTGTCTTAGGTTTTCTTCTAAGCATTTTGTTGTTTTAGAGTTTATAGTTATGTCTTTGATCCATATTGAGTTGATTTTTATATATGATTTTATATATGATTTTTATATATGGATTCAGTTTCATTCTTTCACATGTGGATATCCAGTTTCCCCAGCACCATTTTTTTCTGAAAAGATGGTCCCAGGTCTGTATATTTTTGGTCCATACTAAGGGTGTAAATTTAAACCCTGTACCCTCATCAAGGCAGGCCTGGATTCACAAATTATCAGGGTAGATTGGGTTTCCCCTCCTAGAACTGTTTCCTGGCTGAGACAGTTTCCTGGTTGTCTTTCATGGCCAACAGAAAGATTCTGTTTTCTTCTTCACCTTTTTGTTGCCAGCACTCGGAGAGTCCCAGATTCATGCAGGAATCTTGTCACAAGCCCGCCACCTTTTTTCCCATGACCCTTTGTGGTTATTAAAGCCCAATATTCTAGTTTTTACAGAGATTAACAAGTGTTCTTTGGCCAATCATGGCTTCAGGGCTAATTTCCTGCTCTTCCTGTTCCCTCTTGACTTTCAGACCCTGGAGATTTTCCTTACTTTTGTACAAGTTCAGCTATACATTTTAAAGGAATTCTGTTTCTTCCATCATTTCTAGATAGTTTACCTCCTGTCGAATTTCCAGGAATAAAAATCCTAATTCATTTTTCTATTCTTTCTTGGTCGGTAGCAAAAACACTTAAAGCTCTTAATTTTTTTTTTTTTTTTTTTTTGAGAAAAGCTCTGGAGAGGTTTTATGAAGTTTTATTTGTAGTGACCTACGCATTCATTTATTTAGGATAATTTGAATTGCTACTTTGTTCAATTTTTGTTTAAATTTTTGTCACTAATTTCTATTTTTGTTGGAGTGTGGTTTGATCTGTGCGACCTGAAATATATTCAGTTTTTGTAAAGATTATGTAGATGTTTGCAAAGAGTTTTTGTTTATAATATAAAAAGTTAAATATATATGATAAAAGTAAGATTTCCCATTATTCCTTCATTTAAACCCTGTTTCCTTTCAGCTGTCCCCTAGAGTACAGCCGCTTTTGCTTCTCATTGGAATTGTAGAAATTATTGATAGAAGTGCAATATAAGTTTAAAACTACCTCTGACAATTCAGAACTTGTTTCCAGAAATCTGTTAATAATTAACTTTCATATTCGTCATATACTTAGGTGGCCAAGATATTTTTCTGACAGAAGAGCAGAAGAAATACTATAATGCAATGAAAAAATTAGGATCCAAAAAACCTCAGAAGCTCATTCCAAGACCTCTGGTGAGAGTAATTGATTGATTCTAAATACATAGATTTAGAAAATGGTTATGAGGAACTCAGGCATCTACAATGCTCTTCTTGTTTAATATTTACAGACATTATCTAAGAACTCAATAAAAACCCAGAGATACACTGGTGTATGGCTCAAGTCCTTAGGAAAATTAGAAACTCAAATTCGATAGGAAGAACCTGGGCAACAACTTTAATTTGCTTTTTAGCGAGCACACGATATAGTATATACTTACTGCAATGAAGTGAACTTAACAGTCTGTTTTAATTTAATCTTGACCAGTTTAAAATGTCTTTATAAAATCTTTTGTCAACTTTTTCTGCTGTGAAGTTGAGGTCATGCACATTCACTTCCACTTCACAAGTGTTTATGATAAACTTTCTATTATCAGGCGCTGCCAAAAATTTTTCTGTAAAAGGTCAGGCAGCAAATATTTTAGGCTTTGCAGCCCGTGTGGTCTCTGCTGCTGCTATACAATTCTGCTGTGGTAGCACAAAAGCAGCCATAGGCAATATAGAATAAATATGCATGGCAGTGTTCCAACACAACTTGATTTGGAGATGCCAAAGTTTGGATTTTATACAATATTCACATGTCAGAATTTTATTCTTCTTTTGAATTTTTCCTCAAACACTTCAAAGTGTAAAACCTATTCTAAGCTCACTGGCTATCCCAAAAGAGGTGGTGGCTGGATTTGGCCTACGGGCCGTGGTTGCTAACCCCTGCATTCTGTGAATCCTGCGTTACCAGGTATAGAAGGCTGCTCTGTGTTTACAGTCTAATTAAAGATTTACTGGGCGTTGAGAGCATTAGATTATAAAGTAACACAACAGACACTACTGGTAGCTGTGACAAGTGAGCTCTCAGGATTTCAAGGCAAGGAGGGTCGGGGCCGGGTGTGCTGAAAAGTCCGGGAAAGCAGTATGGAGGAGGGGCTTGATATCTGAAGCATGTGGAGAGCTCGGAGATTTTCATTCAAACAGGAGACCCCAAATTATCAAAACTGTATTCAGTTTACTGCTATTCCCAGCACTCAGAATAGAGCCTGGCATAAAGCATATTCTCTGTATTTATTTGTTCAATGAAAAAATATGTTTTAAGGTACATACAGAATCCATTTTACTAGGATTGAATATTTGTGTTGCACTAAAAATGTCTGTGAATGTCAGGACCAAGTGTTTAGAATTTTTATGATGAAGAACTTTTGACCAAGGAGTTAAAGATAAAATTATATTTGAGGAGGTTTAATCTGTCAACAGAATGTGGAGCTTCAATTTATCTAAGTCAAGTCTAGCTTTTAAGTACCAACCTCACTTTCTAAAACTAATTTCACTTTGAAATTCTTATCTGAACTTGAGCCAACAAAAAAGACAAAGAGAAATTTTATTTACATGGGCATGCTATGTAACCACTGACTCAACACCAATCGGTCCCAGATTTGGAATTAATGAAGACTCGTGAGACCCAATAAGTTCCCCTCTGTTTACCAGTTTGTTTCATGAAGGGTGTGAAGCTAGCGAAGCAGCACACCCCCAAATGAAGTTGCAATGACACAATCGCAGCTTCCAGGACTCTCTGCTGCACTGGGCACGTTAGGCTGCAGGAGACCCACCTGAAGTGGACATGGGCCGCTTTACCACGGGGAAGCTGCCACATCCATTCCTTAACTGTCTTTCATAACATGTTTGTCACGTGGCTCATCTGGGAGTACGTGCCACACCACAGCCTTCCCTGTGTAGCTACAGATCACACTGGTCAAGGCTTCACGAAGAGTGAGTCTGACAACCAAGTACAATCTTACCAGTTAACACTGCACGTTTATCTTGACTTTTGTATTCCAGAGAGCAGTGTTGCATAAAATAAATCCAACATCATATCCCTAGATGTCCCTGAATTAGAGCTAAGACTTCTCATCAGCTGTTAGCCCTTTCCTCACAACTTTACCTTCCCACAGATGTTTTTTTTAATCTCTAAAATCTAAATATTATCTTTTGACCTTTGGAATAAATGAATAGTAATTGCATTGTGGGGGGCGGGAGGAGCTGGACACAGCTGTTTGAACCTGAGCAGTGATGTATTTCATTTCCAGTAATAGAGCAAAGGATCTGGAATCATTTCTGATTCTTCCTGATACATCCCCGCAGGGTGTCTTCATTACTGGGTTTAAATATCATACTGAGGTGTAGGGGTCATTCTAAAGTGACAGAGAGTGACTTTGATCATCTGCCACTTGAGGTAACTTATACTCTTAATCTCCTCCATTTGTCCAAATATTAGAGTTGAACTGTAAGGTCGATGCCTCCCTCCCTCATGTTTATTCTCATTCCTCATTCTGCTTTCCTGGAGAGCATCCTTGAAAGTATTTTTTCTCCAGATCCTTTCTGATTTCCTGGATGCATTCTCACATAGCGAATCCACTTGACTTTCAAGTTTCTTCTTCAGACACCTTGATAATAGCTTTAGGGCTCATGGCACAAAGTTTCAAAGATACCAATTTAAATGTAGTATCCCTCCAATACCGTTCCTGTCCTCTTTCTTCTCATTGCCTTGGCTCTCCCTGAGTGATCTCATTCACTCCCTTGGTTTTAATTCAAATCAATATTGATACCAGTGAACGTCACATCTGCATTCCAGCTCTCTACTTGAGCTCCAAACCCATACCTCTACTTGTCTGTGGCCCTTACATGCCCTACTGGCACCTCGAACTCAACGTGCTCAAAACAAATCTCATCATCTCTCAGAAAGGATAGCTTCAGCCACAACTCTCCTGTAGCACCCTCCATTTGAACTCTCTCTGACTCCATTAGCTCTTAAACCACAATGCTTATGTCTTTCTCCACGGTTACACCACAAACCAAAATCATCTTGTGCCTAGATTACCATAACAGATACCTGAAGCCCTAAAGATGAATTCTTAAGGATCTGTGAGTTCTCTAATTAGAAAGTGTCTGTATACTTCGATTAAATTATAATATAATGTAACATATACAATATACTGTAAAACAACCAGTGTATAGCCAGGAATGCCATACAATATCAGTGTCTGAGTTTCGGTTTAAGGACAGTCTTCCACTAAATAATAAATAACATGGTGCCTCCCAGCACTTAGATTAAAGGCAATAGTGAAGTAATCCAATCATTCCACTGCACATGGTAGGTCAGGCATGCAAACTTGAGTTAGACTCTGTGCCAGAGTAGTTAGCCCAAACTCGCTCTGTGAGCAGTGTGAATATCTCTGTGAAAACCAATACGCAAGTTCACCGTCAGAAACGATGTGAAATAATCAGCTTTTCTGGATCTGTTTTTAGTACTCATTGGATCAGAATCCCATTTATCTAGCCTTATCTTCAAGTGAGCAAGAATTAGAAAATTGGCATTTAAGAATTGCCTGAATATAGAATTTTGGTTAAGTATAAGGTTGATTATCCTAATCTGACAAAGGGACACTTGGGGATGATAATTCTACTTTGTCCAACATAATTATATGAGCAGGTATTATCTGCATTAATATTATTGAAGTCAAAATACAGGAACAGATGAAACATGGAGACCAAAGTTTATCCTTTTATTTTTTTAAATCCAACATGAGCCATTTTTTTTTAGCAAAACACCATCCATCATATCAAAATTATGTTGTTGCTAAGAATTTTTTTATTTATACTTTTTTGTTTAAAAATAAAATTAAAGCTATAAGCCTACAGCTTAAAACCAATTATTTAATTAACTTTAAATGAAAATATGTATGCAAGAATTTCTTGCCCTCTAAAAAGGGTCTGTGCATTTTTTTTTTTCAAGAAACTGCTTTAATTATGAGAGGATAAACTCTGTTATGGGTACCTTTTTCATTTGTGTGATTTCATCCTTACAACTTAAAATAATCTATGATTCTTTTCTTTTCCCTCGCCCTCAGAACAAATGCCAGGGTCTTGTGTTCGACCTGGTCACCAACCAGATCTTCGACGTCATCATCATCATCCTCATTATCCTCAACATGGTCAGCATGATGGCCGAGACACACGAGCAGCCTGAGCACATGCAGCGCATCCTGAACTATCTCAACCTGGCCTTTGTGGTCATCTTTACAATCGAGTGTCTCATCAAAGTCTTTGCTTTGAGGCAATACTACTTCACCAATGGCTGGAATTTATTTGACTGTGTGGTCGTGGTCCTTTCTATCGTTAGTAAGTAAAATCAGCAGCCAGAAGGGCTTCGATCTGAGAGCCAGAAGTAAACTTGTAGATCTTATGATCTGGAAGTACATCCAAGCCATCCACAAAGCACCCAATCAGGTGTAATGTGATTTCTGGAAAAAAATGGACAGGTTGAACTAATGCCATTCTCTGCTGGGAAGTTGCTAGGAGATACAGAGTAATTTCCTTTCCTTTAACTGCCTACACGATTTAAGTAGTTAAATAATAATGTGGATCATTTGTTCAATAGAGATAGATAAAATTAAGATGATGTCAAAGTTTCTGTGGGGATACCTGGTTTATCCCGGTAATTGAGTCAAAGGTCTACCTTTCTGTACAACTGTAAGCTCTAATGAACATTTTATAGTTTTAAGGAGTTAGCATTTAGTTCTCATGTTTTTCTTTAGTTCAAAATCCATGGGGATGTCAGATCACAATTATTATGCCCCTGTGACATTGGCAGGCCTTCCCTTACCTCCTATACAAGGCCACTATGGCCCATCCTAGCTTGGGCTTCCACAAGTGTGTCAGAAGGCCATTAGAAGGCCAGAAGGCCAACCAGTACTTTCTCGTCACTGTAGTTCCTATGTTAACTTAAACCACAGAATGAGCTGTGCTTGTCTCAACTGCTCGGACCTCATTCACCAATCAGCCTCACTCTATAATCAGTATATTTTCCCTAACCATAGGTATGATTAACTATAAGGTCTATGAAAGAAGAATAGGAGAAAGAGAGGGTTATTGCCATATACCTTTATTCTTCGTGGCTAAACCATAAGAGTTTACTCTGGGTTTTTGAAGTCTGCTTTTTAACTAAAGTGATAATTTAATTTTTGGTAGTTTTGTAAAACTGCCCAGGGGCCCTTCTCATAGCTCAGAAAGCAATGAAGACAATGAAAACCGATTTCACAGGTGGAATCTTTTGTGCTATTTCAGAAAGGATGCATTAAACAGATATGTTGGATCAAAATATTTTGGTTCCTATCACTGTAGCAGCAATGCGGATGTTCCATGAGCAAGAAAAATGCTTCTGGTTTCTCAGCCAGGAAGTTTATGTAGGTAGAGTTTAGCATTAGATCCTTCCACATACTTGCAGTTAAATGGACTTTCAATCACAAATCCTGGCGACGGTGACAGAAGCAGCCATGTCCGAAAATAGTGGTAGGATGAGTAGTGAGAGGAACAGCCCCTCTGGTTGCTGAAAGGGCCCTTTCTCCAATATGCAGAGAGAAGCTCCTTCACTTCGTGATCTATCAAACTCCTTCGTGGCAGTACCAGGCATTGTGTAATTTGTGAAAGCATCTCTGACTTCTGCCATTCGCACAAATGCTAGGCAATCGCAGTGACTCTGCAGAGCACTGAATGGCATGTCGTTGAGGAGATACACACACTAAGCCAAATCCTACTCACCAACGGCGGCATTTTACATACCTTTGCCAGTAGGTCTGTCATTCCACGCTCAGCCTCTGCACTTTCTCTGGCTCTTTCCTAAGCTTTCGGAGAAATACAAAACGAGTTTGGGTCAAAGTGAATCTCTCCAGGAGTTAACAATCCAACTGAAGTATTTAAGACCTACTCACCTTGAAGAGCCAGAAGAAGACAGAGAAATTGATTGAACACCAAATCACATGGTACCCAGAAGGACTGAGCTCAGAGATGTGGGCTCGGTTACTCAATGAAATAGTCATGGAGGAGGAGATTGGCCCTAAAGGACGGACCTCCTCCAGTTGTTACTGAATTGGTACTTAATAAATTCCACCTCTCACCAGGGTTGGCTGCCTAATTAACACACATATTAGACTCCTTTGGCACAATTAGGCAGTCAGTGAAGTATTTCGACTAGTTCTTCTTAGTCATTAGGTGACGGCAGATAATTTTGGCTGCCCATCGCTCTGAAAGACCTTAGGGGACCCCCAGTGCAAGAACAGGGCTATGTCTGCACAAGGCAAGCATGTTCCTGCCATTCTATAATATTTGGGCCAAAATGTGAGTTGTTTTAAATCCTCATTTCACATGCCTACAGAGCAGGCAATGAGAGTACAGGGTGACATTTTAGGCCAAATATTCAGCAGTTTACAGAATCCTCTGCTTGAGATGTCATTTTCCGGGTGTCTCCAACTTCAGGAGCCCTTGGAATGAACATATTAACCAATATGAGAGATCTGTGGCAGCTTGAGCCCGAAGATGAGATTCCTGACACCACCATCTCTCTCCATCCTTGATCTTGCCTGTGGCAGGCTGCATTCAAATTCTTCTATACAAATAAGAACCTGTCCCTTTAAGGACTTTGAGGCTAAGGGTTCCACAGTTTCCACTGATAGTCCAACCTTCATTAGCAGAGATTTCTCCTTGCACTAATCTAAAAGATTCCATCTGTAGTTTATCTGTCTTCCATTCTATATATCCAATAAATATAGAAAACTATTATATCGTTACTTCATCAATGACTTTAAATGCCCAATAGATAATGTACTTCAGCTGCATGAGGTAACTCACAAAATAGCCTTTCGTAAGCTGCATTTTCTTTCCTTTCTTTGGATCTTTAATATTTTAGACATTCTGTCCCACCTAAAGTCCCATCTACAACTGTATGGCCCTTGGAAATTATTTTCCAAGTTTAGGCACAGATAGATGTTTTCTTTGATATGGATAAAGAAAATTCTTAATTTTATGCATTAATTGAAAAGTACTGGTAAACACTGGTCCCACTAAGATTCCAAGTCAGGAGGGACAGCCCTGTCTGAGACCAGGATGCCTGCTGGAAACTGACCGACTCTTCTCCTTTTCCTGAGGTACGATGATTTCTGCCCTGGAAGAAAGTGTGCAAATTCGTTTCCCTCCGACACTCTTCAGAATCGTCCGCTTGGCTCGGATCGGCAGAATCCTGAGGCTTGTTCGGGCAGCCCGGGGAATCAGGACTCTCCTTTTTGCTCTGATGATGTCCCTTCCCTCTCTGTTCAACATCGGTCTTCTACTCTTTCTGATTATGTTTATCTATGCCATTTTTGGTATGACCTGGTTTTGCAAAGTGACGCCGGACTCTGGAATTGATGACATATTCAACTTCCAAACTTTTCCAGGCAGCTTGCTCTGTCTCTTCCAAATAACCACATCAGCAGGCTGGGATACCCTCCTCAGCCCCATGTTACAGTCAGATGATTCCTGCAACTCCAAATCTGAGACTTGTCACCTCTCTACCATAGCCATAAGCTATTTTGTCAGTTACGTCATCATCTCTTTTCTCATTGTTGTCAACATGTATATTGCTGTGATTTTAGAAAACTTCAATACCGCCACTGAAGAAAGTGAAGACCCTTTGGGTGAAGATGACTTCGAAATATTCTATGAAGTCTGGGAAAAGTTTGACCCAGAAGCGACACAGTTTATCAAATATTCTGCCCTTTCTGATTTTGCCGATGCCCTTCCTGAGCCCTTGCGTGTGGCAAAGCCAAATAAATTTCAATTTCTAGTAATGGACTTGCCCATGGTGACTGGCGATCGCCTCCACTGCCTGGATATCCTTTTCGCGTTCACCACTAGGGTCCTCGGCGACTCCAATGGCTTGGATAGCATGAAGTCAATGATGGAGGAGAAGTTCATGGAAGCCAACCCTTTTAAGAAGTTGTACGAACCCATCGTCACCACCACCAAGAGAAAGGAAGAGGAGAGATGCGCCGCCGTTATTCAGAAGGCCTTTCGAAAGTACATGACGAAGGTGACCATGTGCGCCTTGGAAGACAGGCCTCATTCACCACTCCAGACACTCTGCAACGGGGGCTTGTCCAGCTCCGGGGTGGTCGAGGGCAAGGTTCACTATGACTGAGCCCCTCACCTTGACCCCTACCTCACAGCCTCACAGCCTTGCCTCCAGCCTCTGGGCTCCCGGGGACCACAGCTTAGTGTATGAACAAGCGGTGGACTCACTGAACTAGATATTCCTTTTTTTTTTTTTCCTGGCTAAAAGAAGTGATATTTCAAGGTTCACTTCAAATGGTGTTTACAGAGCGGTAAGGTAACACTGCCTGACTGTAATCACTGGTACTATTTTAATAAGGAAGAGATACTAGAAAAGGCTATAGAGGATACCCTGGTGTTAGGATTGAAACATAGTTCACGTTATGTCAAAACAAAGGAGTAATTTTTAAAAAGTTAAAATTTTACATTGTGTTTTTCCATATGTTTCTAGGTATGTTATCCAATATCTTTGTTTAATGTTTTCCCCACTGCAAGTATGTGGCTTATCACATATAGCTCTTTTGCATGCTAAGTAACAATTCAAGCCTGCCAATTCAAAACTAGCTTATCGCAGATATTTTTACCAACATTAAATATTTGAGGCTTATTTCAAACCTAAAAGCATGACCTTAACTTGTCCATTACCACCCTATTTCTCACCAGCTACAGACAGTCTCTATTATATATATTTGGAAAAAATAAATTAATTAATGAGACTTTCATTTTGCATTTTATTCAGATATGACACTAAAAATCTCCTTGCCCTGTGATGGTGTAAGTAGTGGTTTTAACGTGGTGATTTGCTTGGAATTAAAGGTGGAAGCCAGTGGTGTGCTGGTGAGTGTATAACAGTTGGCTGTTTGGAAAAAAAAAAAAAAAAGCCAGGGTTTGTAGCATTTCCTGATTTCTGTGGTGAAAACTTCCATCACGGCTGATTTTGAGCTACCATCATGGTGTTTCTGGACATGGAATTGGGAAGTAGTGTCCACTGTCAGGTCTCGTGAGCCGGCTCCAGCTGGCTCCAGCACACTGCTGGCTGGAACCGATAAGAAAGTCTCACTTGACTGCAGTTAAAAATCTGCAGTGGGCACCTTCCATGGAGACAGCAGCCTCTTAGCAGCATCCAGACCCCAGGGTTGGGGAGCTGTAGGCCATGCTGGTTAGACGGTGCTCTGAGCCATTTGAGAAGCCCGACACTCAGTTTTGGCCGAATGTCTTCATGAAGTGCAGCCTGTCAAGAGGGCCTGTCAAGAGGGCCCTGCCCCAGAAGTAGCTCAGGACATCCCTAAAAACTCGAGACTCCCAGAGGTCAAACAAGACGTCGGTCAGTCCCTAAAGAGATTGGACTGGGGACAAAGAACCGACACTGTGACAATCTAGGCATGGAGGAAAACCCCGCTGAAGCCCTGGAATCCTGTACTCATACAGGCTGGAGGAACCCACGTGCCTATCAGCAGCCTGGAGTCTGAGGTCTGAGCCTCTGACACGCTCCTGACTGCCCAGTGGAGGGAGGGCCAGTGTTGCATGCTGCGGTGCACGGAGCGGTGGTTATTTTCAAAGTGTACAAGATCTAACCGTGACTCAGTGTGTTCATGTCCAGGGCCCGAGTTTCATGAGTTTTGTAGGCAGCCTTGTGCTCAGGAGCGTGGGCGAAAAGTAATAACGTCATTATCTAATCATTATCAATATCTAATTTTTATTTAGGGGTTGCTATGCATCAGGTGCGGCTAAGCATTTGTCACGAATAATCTCATTTGTGCCTCGCAATAACCCAGTGAGTGTGCAGTCACTTGCCTGGTGGAGCTTGAACCTTTGTGCCATGCTGGGGGCGGGGCGGGTGTCCCAGAGGCAGGAAACCTTTGAGACATGGCCACAGGGCCTTCCATGTAGAGCTGCAGGGGCCTTGTGGAAATCGCCAGTTCTAAAGTCATGGCCAGTTCTTCTAAAGGCTCTCTGGGAGACCTATTTCTTCCCTAAAAGAAAACTCTAGGTGTTTCATGGATCCTGACCAAGTTTTCTGAAAAAGATGGCTGGCCGTCAGTCCAGTGAGAATACCTCCTGGCTGGAGGTAGGGGAGGATCTGCAAGGATTACAGTCGAGGGGGTTAGACATGCTCTGTTCTGTGCAGAAGGTCTGGCCCTTCCCACGCACACCGGTTCACACCCCCTGCAGGTCCCCCTCCTTCCAGGCCTGGATTCCCTGAGCCAGCTGGGGAGAGCACAGGATCTGTGTGGCTTTTGCAAGAGGCCACGCCATGCTTCTCTCACTAGATGGCAGCAAATGCCCAACGTGTTCTTTCCTGAGAGCTGCACAGCATCTGCGTGTCAGCCTGGCATTCAGAGAGCCAGAGGGCTAAGGAGATGAGAGCCAAGGCGGAAAGTGGTGAATTATCCAGACCCTTGATGGGTGCTAGAAAGCTCATACTCCCCGGAGATAGCTCTCACCGTGCAGGACCCAGGATCCTCCAAGAGGCAGAGAGGTTGGTCTGAACGCTGTCCTCCTGGGGCCATGCTACGTGTCCATGGCAAACAGCCCCACAGGTACAAGAAGCCAGTCCCCCTTGTCCTCTGAGTCTTCTTTTCTTCAGGCGAATCAACCAACAGACATGTGTCTGAGGCCCAGCGCGGCAGCACCTCATGTAAACTGTTTCTAACCACCGCCCCTTAACCTCAAGAGCATGTGCGCTCACGTCATGATAGTACCATGCACTATGACAAGTGCCATACACCAGGAACACACCTCCGCTCTGAGAGTGTGAATGAGGGCAGGCGCACAGGAAGATGTCACCAGAGGGGGGCGTCTGAGACGAACTTGGCAGGTGCGTGGGACTGGAAGAGGAGGAGGTGGTCCGGGAGAGTGTGTGAGGTGGAGGAGACAGTAGGCCAGCGCCATGGAGTGTGAGGAGCGTAGAGTGCGGGAAGGACGAGTGGCTCGATGGACTTGGTTCTAGTACAGATAGTGGAAGCGCAGTTGAGACTTAGACCTGGGCTGTTCTGTGGGGAGCCTCGAAAGCCAGAGCGTGGAGTTACAACGTATTTAGGTAACAGGGAGGCACGGAAGGTATTTGAGCAGGGGAGGAAAATGAACCAGACAGAGTATGCAGGGGGGAATGGAGGAGAGAGAGACCGGAATACTGGTCCTGGTGGGGAAGACGCACTAGGGGGAGGAGGGGGGCGGGCTCAAAGCCGTCCGGTAGGATGCTTGCGCCACATGACCGGCCATGGGGAGGGATCTGGAGGGGGCCTTAGGATTTTTGATCAGGGCGACAGGATAGATGGTAGGACAAGTCACCAAGTTTATGAGTACAGGAAGGGCAAGGTACTTTATTTATTTATGTTTATTTTCATGGCCAAGGGAAAAGAAAGTTTAAAAACGAATTCAGTTTTGAACATTCTGAAGATTCCATATGCCAGGTCTGAGTGACGATGCCCAGCCAGGCCTGGAATTCGAAGATATGGCATAGACAGGAGTCCTTGCCGCAGGGTTGCTTTGGAACCCCCAGGAGCAGATGAAATCACGGAGGAGCGAGCACACCCGGATCTAGAAGGAAGCGGGACTCGCCATGGGGGCCCGCTCCCAGGGAATCGGGAAGAGGAGTGAGGCAGTTCAGAGCCGGGTGTGGGAAGGGAGATGGAAGTAAACACCGCAGCACCCGGCACGGCGCAGAGCCAGGTGCATGAGGACCTCAGAGCCAACGAGACGGGATCCATGGTCCCGTGTTTTCATCCCTTCCACCAAGAAGCATGAAAGGAGCCGGGGCCTAGAGTGGTTGTGTTCCAGGAAAGGATCCCACTCCCTACTCCGCTACCTTTTTATTGAGCCAGCATGACAGCTTGCCTCCTAAACAATCCAGGCTCAGGGGTCAGCTGTTCCAGGAGCTGTCTTGGAATGTCAGCTGCTAACGCCCGGTGCCCTTGAGGAAGTTGAAATCCTGTACAGCTACTGCTGCTGAAGGAGGGGGGAGCCACGGGTCCCAGATAGCTTGTTGCCTGGCAACCCAGATAGAACCTCCAGGGTCATTCAGTGGGCAATCCCGTCCCTCACCGCACAAGGAGTAATCAGAGAGGCAGTGAGAAAACAAGTGCTTAGATTTATTGAGCATTTATTCTGGGCTCGGTAGCTACTTTACCAGTATTACCTCCCTTCATCTTCCCATCGGCTCTATCAGAGATAAACTATTTTTAATCTTCATCATTCTGATGAGAAAACTGAGGCATGTAGAGAAAATAAGAGACTTGTTCAAGGTCACATGGCCAATAAATGGCTCTGGCAGGATTCAAACGCACGTAGCCTTGCCCCAGAGCTCAAGCCATCAACCGCTTTGCCACACTGCCCGCAGACAAACAGGGACGGTGTGAGGAAGTTGAAGGAAGGGGACAGAGTTTCCCTGGCAATCTCTGCAAACCTTTCACCATTCATTCCTTTTCCTCTGGAGATAACGCTGGTCTTCAAAGTTCTGACTCACGTGGGGAGATGCCGTGCCCCCTCTCGGAGCTTAACATCCTCAGTTCTGTCGACATACTCAGTTCCCTAATATTTCGACGTAGTTTCCATCCTTTTACCATTCCCTTTCTCCTTCTCCAGGCGGACGCGGTTCATCTTTCTCCTCTTGCGCTTGGCTAGGTCTAGGGGGCTGGAGGGACTTTCCGCTCCTTTTGGACAATATATTCGTATCAGCGTAGACTTCGAGTGTGTAAGTCTGGCAAGGGATGGTACAAAGAGGTGTCGTGGGGGTGCTGATTCAGCTTCCTCTCATCTCCATCAGTTCCCCGACCGAATCCAGCCCAAATGAGCATACGCTCTAACTAAAAGCATGTGTCTGCTGTGCGGTTGGGGGGCTTCCAAGTCCCCTTACTTCCTTTTCCATACCCCGACTTCTTTCTGTATTTTGAAATCACTTCTGGAGCCAAATCACACTGATAGCTCATACTGTATTTTTTCCAGCTTTATTGAGGTATGATTGATAAAAATTGTACATATTTAAGGTACATAAATATGTGATTCGATATACATATACGGTGTGAGATGATTACTGCAATCAAGTTATTTCATGCATCCATCATGTCACGTGCTTTTTTGGCGAGGGGGGTGCTGAGGAAACGTAACATCTACTCTCAGCAAATTTCTAGTATGCAATACGGTAGTATTTCTAGTATACAATACACTATAGTCACCATACTGTACATTAGATCCCCAGAACTTATCTTATAACTGAAAGTTTGTGCCCTTTAACCAAATTCTCCCCAGCCCCGAGCTCCTGTTAACCATCATTCTATTCTCTGGTTCCATGAGTTAAACATTTTTAGATTCCACATATAAGTGAGATCACGTGGTATTTGTTTTTCTGTGTCTGGCTTATTTCACTTAGCATAATGTTCTCCAGGTTCATCTATATTGTTGCATATTGCAGGATTTCCTTCTCTTTTTTTGGCTATACAATATTCCATTTGTATATATACATATATATATACACTGCATTATCTATTAATTTATTGATGGACACGTAGGTTGTTTCCATATCTTGTTTATTGTGATGTAATGAACACTGGGGTGCAGCTATATCTTTGAGATGGTGATTTTGTTTCCTTTGGATATATATCCAGTAGTGATTTGTTGGATCATATGGTCGTTCTATTTTTAATTTTTTTGAGAAAAATTCACACTGTTCTTCATAATGGCTGTACCAATTTATATTCTCTCCAACAGTGTACAAGGGTTCCATTTGCTCCACATCCTCACAAATAATTATTATATCCTATTTTTTTTTAAATAATAGCCATTCTAATAGGCGGTATCTCATTGTGCTTTTGATTTGCATTTCCCTGATGAGTAGTGATGTTAGCACCTTTTCACATACTTGTTGGAAAAATATCTACTTGGGTCCTTTGCCATTTTTTCATTGGGTTATTTGCTCTTGAGTTGTATGCATTCTTTATATATTTTGGGTATATGGTTTGCAAATATTTTCCACCATTCCATATTACCTTTACCTTTCATTGCTTGTTTCTTGTCTTTTCGTTCGTTTGTTTTGCTATGCAGAAGCTTTTGACCTTGGTGTAGTACCATCTATTTATTTTTTCTTTTGTCGCCTTTGTTTTGGGTGTCCTAACCAAAAAAAAGCTTTGCTTTTATGTTTTCTTCTAATAGTTTTATTGTTTTAGGTCTTATATTTAAGTTCTTAATCTATTTTGAGTTGATATTAATATATACTATGAGATAAGGGTCTAATTTCATTCTTTTGCATGTGGATATCCAGTTTTCCCAACGTCTTTTATTGAAGAGACTATTCTTTCCCCATTGTGTATTCTTGGCACCCTTGTAAGATCAGTTGACTTTATATGTGTGGGTTTATTTCTGGATTCTATATTCTCTTCTATCAGACTATGTAACTGTTTTTATGTCAGTGCCATACTGTTTTAATTACTGTAGCTTTGTAATATAGTTTGAAATTGGGACTTGTTATGCCTCCAGCTTTGTTCTTCTTTCTCAAGATTACTTTAGCTATTTGGGGTCTTTTTCGGTTCCATACAAATTTTAAGATTGTTTTTTCTATTTCTTGGAAAAAATGGCACTGGAATTTTGTTCGAGATTGCACTGAATCTGTAGATTACTTTGGATAGTGTGGAAATCTTCACAATGTAAATTCCAATATGAGAACACAGTTATTTTTCTATTTCTTTGTGTTTTCCTCTATTTCTTTCATCGATATCTAATACTTTTCTGGGTATAGTTCTTTTGCTTCCTTGGTTATATTTATTTCTAAGTTTTTTTTAGTGTTTTGATATTATAAATGAGATTTTCTTAATTTCTCTTTTGATAGTTTGTTGTAGTGTATGAAAATGCAACTGATTTTTCCATGTCGATTTTTTTACCCTGCAACTTTACTGAAATCATTTTTTGTTCTAATAGTTTTTTTGGTGGAGTCTTCGGGATTTTTTATATATAAGATCATGTCATCTGCAAACAGAGACAATTTAATTTCTTCCTCCCTAATTTGCATGACATTTATTTCTATCTCTTGCCTAATTGCTCTGTATAGCACTTCCAGTACTATGCTGAATAGAAATGGTGAGAGTGGGAACCCTTGTCTTGTTTCTGATTTTAGAGGAAAAGCATTCAGTTTTCCACCTTCGAGTATGATGTTAACTCTGGCCACGTCATATATGGCCTTTATTCTGTTGAGGTTCATTCCTCCTATACCTAATTTGTTGAGAGTTTTTATTATGAAAGGATGTTGAATTTTCAAATGTTTTCTTCTGCACCTATTGATTGATCATATGATTTTTATTCTTTGTTTTGTTAATGTGCTGCATCAAATTTATTGATTTGCATATAGTGAACCATGCTTGCACCCCAGGGTTAAATCCCACTTGATCATGGTGTATGATCCCTATAATGTGCTGTTGGATTCAGTTTGCTAGTACTTTGTTGAGGATTTTTGCACATATGTTCATCAGAGGTATTTGTCTATAATTTTCTTTTCTTGAAGTATCCTGGTATGGCTTTGGTATCAGAGTAATGCTGGCTTTGTGGAATGAGTTTAGAAGTGTTCCCTCCTTTTCAAATTTTTGGAAGAGTTTGAGAAGGATTGGCATTAATTCTTCTTTAAAAGTTGGGTCATATTTACCAGTAAAGCCATCAGATCCTGAACTCTGCTTTGTTGGGAAGTTTTTGATTACTAATCTAATATCCTGATTCATTACTGGTCTGTTTAGATTTTCAATTTCTTTTATGATTCAGTCTTGGCAGGTTGTATGTTTCTAGGAATACATCCATTTCTTCTAAGCTATCCAATTTGTTGACATATAGTTGTTTATAATAGTCTCTCTTGTGATGGTTTGTATTTCTGTGGTATAAACTGTAGCGTCTCCTTTTTCATCTATAATTTTGTTTATCCTCTTCCTATTCTTTGTCAATTTCATTTATGTTTTCGAGAAATCAACTCTTAGTTTTGTTGATTTTTTCCATTACCATTTTAGTCTCAATTTCATTGATTTATGCTCTAATCTTTATTATTTCCTTCCTTTTTCTAACTTTGGGCTTAGTTTATTCTTTTTCTAGTTCTTTGAGGTGCAAAGTTGGGTTGTTCATTTGAGATCTTTATTTTTTTTTATTAATGTGGGCATTTATCAATTTAAACTTTCTTCTCAGAACTGTTTTTGCTGCCTCACATAAGTTTTGGTAAGTCGTGCCTCCATTTTTGTTTGTCTTAGGGTGATCGTTATTTCCCTTTTGATTTCTTATTCGACCCACTGGTTGCTCAGGAATGTATTGTTTAATTTCCAAATATCTGTGAATTTTCTAATTTTCCTCCTATTATTGGCCGTTTCATACTATTATGGTTCTAAAAGGTACTTGATATTATTTCAATCTTTTTACATTTGTTCAGACTTGCTTTGTGTCCCAACATATCCTGGAGAATGTCCTGTGTATACTTAAGAAGAATGTGTATTCTGGTGCTATTGGATAGAATGTTTTATATATGTCTGTTAGGTTTATTTGTTCTACAGTGTTATGCAAGTTCACTGTTTCCTTATCGATTTTCTGTCTGGATGATCTATCCAATGTTAAAAGTGGAGTATGAAAATCCCCTACTGTTATCGTATTGCAATTTATTTCTCCTTTCAGTTCTGTTAATATTTGCTTTAAATATTTAGGTGTTTCATTGTTGGGTGCATATGTATTTACGATTCTTATATATTCTTAATGAATTGACCACTTTATCACTGTATAGTGACCTCTTCTTTGTCTCTCGTGACCAATACTGATGAAAGTCTATTTCATGGATGTCAGTATAACCATGCCTGCTCTCTTTTGGTTACTATTTGTCTGCAATATTTTTTTCCTTCCTTCACTTTCAGCCCGTGTGTGTCCTTAAAGTTAAAATGAGTCTCTTGTAGGCAGCATATTTTTGGACTTTTTTTTTTTAAAAACCCATTTAACCACTCTGTGTCTTTTGATTAGGGAATTTAATAAATTTAATCCAATTGAATTTAAAGTAATTATTGACAGCTAAGGATTTACTATTGCCATTTCGTTGATTGTTTTCCAACTGTTTTATAGTTCCTTCGTTTCTTTCTTTCTCTTCTGCTTTCTTCCTTTGTGATTTATTTTCGGTAGTGACGTGCTTTAATTCCTTTCCTTTTATATCTTTTGTATCTACTAAAGGTTTTTTCTTTAGGATAACTCTGAGGTTTATAGACAACATCTTGTAACAGTCTAGTTTAAGCTAATAACTTACATTCAGTCACATACAAAAACTCTATGCTTTCACTTCTCCCCCTATATTTTATGACATTGATGTCACATTTTACATCTTTTTAAATTGCACATCCATTAACAAATTATTATAGCTATAGTTTTTTTTTAATAATATTGACATTTAACTTTTATACTGGAGATAAAATTTTTTATGCACCACCATTACAATGTTAATTTTAAGTCTGACTGTACATTTGCCAGTGAGTTTTATACTTTAATATGTTTTAATGTTGGTACTTAGTTAGCATCCTTTCATTTCAACCTGAAGAACTCCCTTCAGCATTTCTTGTAAGGCAGGTCTAATGGTGATAAACTCCTTCAGCTTTTGTTTATTTAGGGATGCCTTTATCTTTTATTTCTGAAGAACAGTTTCGCTGTGTATGGTATTCGTGGACTTCAAAATTAAAACATTTGCTCTTATAAGGTACTGTTAAGAAATAAAAAGGTGACCCACAGACTGGGAGAAATATTTTCAAACATATATTCAGACAAAGGGCTTTCATCTAGAATACACAAAGCAATCTTCCGGCTCAATAACAAGAAGGAGAGCAATAGAAGAAAAGAATGGGTAAAAGATTTTACGAGATGGCAAAGAAAAAGGACATGAAAAGATACTTAACATCACTAGTCACTAGGCAAGGGCAAATTAAAACTTCAGTGAGGTCCCACGTACATGCCTATTAGAATGGCTAAGAGAAAAGAGGGAGAAAAGGAGGAAAGAAAAAGAAAAAACTAACTGCACCAAATTTTGGTGAGAATGTGGAGCAAGTGGGATTGTCGTTCATTGCTGGTTAGAGTGTAGACGGTACAGATATCTTGGAAAGTAGTTTAGTTATTTCTTACAAAGTTCAACATACTCCGATGACGCAACCCAATCACTCTACTCCTGGGTAGTTATCTAATAGAAATAAAATCATATGCCTAGACAAAGACTTGCCCATAGATATGAATAGGAGCTTTAATTTTAATAGCCCAAAACTTTAGCAAACAACCCAAATGCCATAAACAGGTAAATGATAAATGATTCTGTTTATCCATCCAGTGCTATACTACTCAATACAAATGAATTCACATATGCAATATGAATGATTCTCAAATAAATTATGCTAAATTAAAGGAACTAGATAACAAGTACATATTGTATGATTCTGTTTATATAAAATTCTAGAAAATGCAAATTAAAATAAAGTGATAGGAAGTAAATCAGTGGTAACCCGGGGATGGAGGAAGGGTTGATTAGAAAATAAGGATAAAGAGGCATGAGAAAACTTTTGGGGATGATGAATATGTTCACTATCTTGATTATGCTGATAGTTTTTTAATAAGTGAATAATATATGTTGAAACTGATCAAATTATATACATTAAATATGTGCAGTTCATGGCATATCAGTTTTCTTTCAATGAGCCTGTTTTTAAAAGTCCAGCCCTTGAGTTTTTTAAATGGAATTCTCAATAAGCCTCTGGGTCTCTTGCTTTAGCACTAAAATCTGAAGGGACAGGCTACTGCTATCCTAGGGATGGCAGTTAAGCCATGGCACCCACCCACCAGCCCGGGAAGACACATCAAACAAAAGCAACACCCTACCTAGTGGCTCCCTCAGTATTTGGAAAGAAGCCCTTGGACTACGAATTAGGATAACTCCCTTATTAGGGAATGACAAAGCTCAAAAATTTTCAAGACATCATCTTGTCTATCCCTTCATCATACAGACGAAAGAAAGAAAGAAAGAAAGAAAGAAGAAGAAAGAAAGAAAGAAAGAAAGAAAGAAAGAAAAGAAAGAAAGAAAGAAGGAAGGAAAGGAAGGAAGGAAGGAAGGAAGGAAGGAAGGAAGGAAGGAAGGAAGGAAGGAAGGAAGGAAGGAAGGAAAGAAGGAAGGAAAGAAGGAAGGAAAGAAGGAAGGAAAGAAGGAAGGAAGAAGCTATTGTCCAGAAATGGGTAATGATTTAAACAAAGTTTGTAATTGATAGGACAGGTTTAGGGACAAAATGATGAGTGAGCATGGTCAGGGGAGGGGAGGGACTCTATGAACAGGGACTGGGTATTCTGTCTCATCTTTCCCACCCCTGAAGTCATCACTCATTGCAGAGGCACAACTGCTTGAGGGCTATTGAGTGGGCGCTCTTAGCCTCCATCTCCCCACCCTCAAAATTAGTGAGAACCAGCTGGCTACTGAACACTCTGTATCCTGGCCTGCATTCTCTACTGGGGCCTCACCCCTCTTTTCGCTCCCAGGGGAGAACTCCATCCTGCAGTGTGGAGGATGGGCTTTCTGCACCCCAGACACTGCCCCAAGAGGCAGGAAATGCCAAGCACTTTCCTGTTCCCTATAGACCTTGTGAGCTCATTCTGGTAAAAGTTTAATGCCTAAAAGTCAATTATGCTTAAGAATGCTCTGATGGGCCCCACAACAGCCTTTTTTCAAAGCCATTCGGGCCTGCAGCTGCTTCCCGCTCCCTCTGCACCGTGCTGAGAAAACCCTCCTGCCTCTCCTCACAGGGTAGCAGGGGCCTGATCTCTGCTTTGCCACCAACTTGCTGTGTGACCTTGAGAAAGGCCCATCGGTCTGTGGGGCCTGGCTTTGACCTTAATAAAAAAGTAAGGGCCGCCTTGGATGTCTCAGAGGTGTGTGCTCGATTTGTTTATCCTCACAGCCCCTCATCTCTGGGTGAGCAGAGCAAGAACAGGGGGGCACATCCAGGTTGGAGATCTGTAGGGGAATGGTCAAGGGCAGAAATGTCAACAAACAAACAAACAAACAAGCAAACAAAAACAGAGGTGTTGGAAAAGGGCGAGAAGTTCTGGATGGATTTCTGTTCGTTGAGTGAGTAAACACATTATAATTGAGAGGCAAAGAATTATACGGTGCATAGTCCAAAGCACAGTGGCCTGGCCCCCTTTCCTGTATGGTCTCCAACTCCACCCACCATTCCAGACCTTTCATCAGCTGGCCCCAGATGTACTGTGCCTCAGGCTTGGGCCTCAGGGAGAGAAAGAATGAAGGTGGCTGGGTCTTTCTCTGCCCCCAATGGACAATTTACCTCCAATTGACACACTCATTACTTCTCTTTCAGACCCTGCCAGTCCTTAGGCTGGTCTTTGCATAATCCTGGTGGTTCCTGCCCCCACATCCTCTTCCCTCCCACTCCCTCCACTGGAGTACCCTCCCATTTATGTTCCCTTCCCAAAGCAGCTCTGGAAGCTTCTCTGCTTACCTTCACTCTCTGAGATGACTTAGGAGATTTCTGCCCTCCCTCAAATGCTATATATCCTATCCACATATAGGGAACAAGTTGGGCACAGTGTGGCAGAGGTTCTGTCCAGGAGTACAAGCTTTGTCTGCTGCCCCGATGTCTATACCCTGCCCCTATCCCGCCATTGGGGTCCACATAGCATGACAAACCACAGGTAAGATGCTGGAGGCCATGAGAGATTCGTTCCAAATACAAAAAGGTGGCTCTTTTGAGACAGGGGAGCCCTTCCCCATGGGCCCCAAGAGCTCCTTCTGCTCCTGGCTGCACCTGCTTTAGAAATATGGGACAGCGTTTGAACCAGGGGTCTCCCCTTTCTAGATGGAATTCCCTCCTTTAACTCTCCTTGGGCCATCATTCTCTGCTTCGGTTCACATCGTTTCCTTTGTTGTCTGTTCTGACTAGGGATGGTTTTCAAAATATTTAACCTGGTAAGGCCTGGGCACTGACCAAACAAAACGGATGTCTCTGAGTGCCAGAGAAGGTCCCAGAAAGTGGTCAAACATGATGTAGTGAGGGAGGATTAGAGGCCTGGTGAACGTAACCCTTTAGTTGTTGGATCACAGGACACATTAGGGGTGGGATCCCAGAGGCAGGACTCGGGCGGCTTGGGCAGCCAGAGGAGGAACTGGTTAGAATCCGTTTACCTGCACCCTCAGCTCAGACACCCTCTCTGCCCTTCCCTTCCCTGACCGGTGTCCGGAGAGCAGAGTCTTGCAGCCCGCATCAGTTGGACTCATTTACCGTCTGGCTTCCATCTGGGTTCGCCAACAGGAGGAACCAGCAAGAGATTGAAGGGAAGGAAGAGGAAGCGGTCAGGGTATTTTCCCTGCTTCCTGCTTACTCTGAGCTGTGTCTAGCAGTGGCTGCGTTCCTCTGAGGCTACGGCTCTTATTAGGTACTCTTTTGCCATGGGTCCAACTCTCCCTGGGCTCCGGGAGCACTACCATCCCTTGGGCCCTCCCAGTATAAGCATGGGACTGCTTCTGCCACGCTGATCTCCAATGGCCTCCGGGCTGGCCCCTAGTTGTCTTTGCTTCCTGGTACTGATTCCCTTGAGTAGTCTCCCCCTACAGTGTACCAGATTTGTTTTGTATGACCAATAGCATTCAGCAGAAGTGATGAAATGTCGCTTTGGGGATTAGGTTACAAAAGACAGCAGCTTCTGTCTTGAGTTTCCTCTGCCTTCTTCTCTTTTGGGTCACTCATTCTGGGGGATGTAGGCTGCCAGGTCATGAGCAGCCCTATAAAGGGCACCACATGGCAAAAAGCTGAAGTCTCTAACAGCCGGCCAGGATCACGGCTTGCCAAAATCCCCCGAGTGAGCTTGGAAGGCAAGTCTTGAGATAACAGCAGCGCCTGCAAACTGGCTTGGCTGTGATCTCATGAAACACATTGGGTCAGAGCCACCCGGCTAAGCCACTCCTAGATCCTCACCCCTCACAAACTATGCAAGGTCATCACTGTATGCTGGTTTAAGCTGCACAATGTTGGGGTAACTTGTTACACGGTAACAGATAACTAATACACTGCACCGGTACCTTTGTAAACAGTTGCATCATTCATGTTTACCGAACCACCTGAGGTGGGTTCTGCTTTCTGACTAACAGGGGCTCAAGGCGGCAGCCACTTAACACTGGGCATGAAAAAGGTTGAATATGTTAATAATGCTGTGGTAGCACTGGCATGTTCCATCTGAATATCTTCTGACTCTCCATAGCCTGAACATCTGGGAGTAAGGGCCATGGACAACCCTAGGGATTGAGGAGGAAATAGGACAAGGGGGCGGAGAAAGTGAGGGGAAAGGGAGGAAGGGAAGAGAGGGGGAGGCCGATACGGAGCTAGATGGCAGAACAGAAGATCCAGGCCTGCGTTAGCCCACAGGAAACCAGGAGAAGCATCTTTGCAGTCAATCTCTACTCATCAAATGGGATCCAGGCGAGAGCCAGAGCAAGCCCAGTACAGGGGAGAGGCCCTAGACTAACAGCTTTGTATCATTAATTTAGCACGATTTCTAGGTGAGCTTTCCTTGAGGGGCCAAATTCTGACTGCGTCGGGCACTCAGCCTCAGTGCTGTTCGGTCCCCGTGAGCCAGCATGCCGGCAGTCCCTGGGCCCCACAGAGAGCCCCCGCCTGGAGAAGACAGCTCCCCTCCATAGGCGGGGCACTTTCCTCCCCACAGTGGGCCAGCAGCCTCACATTACTGCACAGGGGGCCCTTTTGTACAGCCGAGTGGCCTTGGGGTACCCTTCGTGAGTCATTTCCTGTTATTCTGCTCAGAGAAATCCTGCCATTCTTTAAAGCAAGATTTGACATTTTTACAGGACTAACTTCTGGGGCCTTTTGGTCAAGAAAAAAGCAGGGATCCTTTCTTTTATATTTACAAAGCCATTAATTCGCCTTTTTATAAAATTAAACTCCATTATAAGCTCAATTGGAGTGGGAGTACAGCTTTATTTAGTCCAAAACATCAGTCTTCAAAAAAGGATTCTTTTTAACAACCAAGTGTTCAGTGGCAAGGAGACTGATAAGGTAGACTCTGTCTCCTTCTGCTGCTGAAAGCCAGCAGCATTGCTCATTGCAACCGCATGTAGCCCAGGTGTGCCCACCAACACTGGAGAGAGAGACGGGGAGAAGGACGGTGTGGGCCAGAGCCATCCCCAGACCCCCCGCTGCCTCTCCTGCTTCCGTCTCCAGGTACTCATCCAGTCCCAGAGGAGAAGTGTCAGATGAAGAATCCCCCAAGCCTGATCCCTGCCCCAGACCTAGCCCAGGCATCCATAGTAGCAGCCAAGTGGCTCACCACACTCCCTGACCCTAGGCTGCCAGGCATTGAGCTTTCGAAGGGAGTGTCTCTCCACTCCATCCAACCCATGGGTCTGCAGCAATCAGTGGGCTCCCAGCATCCACATCACCATCTGGGACCCTGGGACTCGTTTCCAAAATTACCTGATTCTCTAAATTTTCTAAATTTTTGAAATTTCTCTGGGTTCAGGGCGCACAGAGTGTCTAGTGCAGGTTTCTCAAACTTTAATGTACAGATGCATCGCCTAGGGAGGTTGCTAAAATGCAGACTCATATTCAGTCACTCTGGGTAGGGCCTGAAATTCTGCCTTTGTAACAGGGCGGAGCTTATGCTGTTGGTCCAAGGCCACGCTTTACAGAGTAAGGGTCTGGTGCATACTGCACTTCTGACAGGTGAGAAGACTTTTCCCAGAGGGGGCAACTTTCCCAAGACCCTTAACCAGGCTGTAGGGAGTGTCTCAGGTGAATTTACCTGTCTCTTATCACCTGGCCTCCTTTTTGATACAGGCCTAAAGCTCTTGAGGGAAGTACTTTTTAAACCGTGGAACCTTATTGAAATGATTCTGGTTCAATAGAACCGTGGTGGAGCTGAGAATTTTCATTTCTGGCAAGCTCCCGAGTGATACCAACACTGTTGGTTCTTGGAGCCCATTTTAGTAGTGAGATCCCAGACACACACCCAGTTCATCTTAGTTTATAAGGTGCCATTCCATGCATTAGCTGCCCAGAGGCTCACCGCAGCCATGAGGCGTAGCCAAGCCAAGGCACCGATTCTCCCCACGTATGGGGCTGTCCTACCTGAGGCCAGCCCAGAGCAGGCTGTGCTGTTGAGGCCACTGCTTCAAAGACTTGAGAGCAGGGCCAGACTCACCTCAAAGTGTCTGAGGGTCAAGCCACTCACAGTTGAGTCTCTATGAAAATGCTCGGGACTGGGGCCAGAGTCAAGGCAAAGTAAATGTGTGGCAGAGTAGTGAGGGGCTCACCCAACGTCCACTTTTTTCTTTCTTTAATAAAAGAAATCCGATTTTATTAGAAGCATCAAAATGCCCACTGTAAAATAATAATAATAATAATAATAATAATAATAATAATAATAATAATACAGTTTCGATCTTCCCTTGAAGCTAAGAGTAAAGTTGCACCAAATTCTGGCCGAATGAGTTATAAATGGACGTTGCTGGATGAGGCGTCCAGAAAAACTCTCTTAAAAGAGAGGGGGCCAAGTCAGTTCATAAATACCGTCTTATCCTGTACCACCTCTTCCTTCCTCCTACCTGGAATACGGATGCGATGCTGTGGCTCCAATAGCCGCCTTGTGACCACGAGGCACACCAGAGAATAGAAGCCACGCCCTGAGGACGGCCGGGAGGAAACACGGGAAGAGCGGGAAGAGCGGGAGGTCTGATGGGGTCACAGGTCTGTGGCACTGGCTTCGAACCACCTACTCCCGCATCTCGCATTACGGTAGCGGAAACGGGAGCCGCGCATTCTCTAAGCCACTCTTCCGGGAGTCCCTGTTTCAGGCAACTGTGGGAAATTTCTAACGGACGCACTGGCTCTGTCATCTGGCGATACAATATATTGCGTCGCCAGAATAAAATAATGGAATTTTAATTGGATTTCAAATGACCAGAAGTGAATACATTCGTGTGGGGTGAACTGCAGAGGGTGGGTGTCTGAGTCCAGGCTACTCTCTGCCCTGGGCTATCCTCACTCCAAGAATACTGCTGCTCTCCCCGGGCTGAAAGCGCGGCAGACTGTGGAGGCTCCTCGGGGCTCACATCCGTGTGGGGCGACCTTGGTTCCACCCCGCGGCCTCTCTGAGGCTCTAATCACCTGAAAAAAATGGCGACAATGATGACAACACCTGCTTCGTGAGGTAGTTGTGATCCTTAGAAGGAGATATAGTTTCATCAGCGTCGATTTCATGCCTATGTATTCGATATTTATTTTATGTATATTTGCTGGATTTTGATGAGTCAGGATAGGGGCACACAGATGACAAAGAGTAGTTCTATTCCCCTCGCCCCGCAAGGAACCTCCCACCTCATTCCTTGCTGCATGCCTTTGATGGGTAGGAGAGCGTTCAGAGGCCGCTACGGAAACAACCTGCGAGCGAGCCGGCATCCTGGGACCCGGCTTCCACTAGCCTCTGGGTGGACGTTCTCCCAGGGGTCCTCATCCAAGGGCCCCCGGGGACTCTGCAGGTGCATTCTTAATGGGTTTCTCCAGGGCAATCGGCAGCGTAGAGGTCTTCGAGGAGCTGGCCACCTCAGCATGTCACCTGGCCTTTCTCTTTGTAACTTGAAAAGGTTTGTCCCTAACTACATTTCTTTGGTGCTAAAATGGGAAAGATCAAGCCACTGGTCTCTTAGAAGGGGTCAGCATTGTTCCATCACGGGCCTACTGGGCACAGATCACAGGGTCCTCCCAGAGCGGGGAGGCCCAGGGGGGTGCAGGGTCAACTAATGGGTCTAAGGATAAAGTGGACGTTCCCTGGAGCTCGAAAAGGGATTTTCTTGAATGCCAGATACCTCCGTGCTTTGTGTACTCTATTCAGTTAGGCTGGGGAGACGTTTCGAGCTAGGAGCAGGGCGGTTGTTCAGGGGAAAGGGCAGAACCAGAGCAAGATAGCCTCATGATATTAAAGAGAAGCTGCATTTGAGGCCCTGGGTGCCCGGGCCCTGGCAAGAGATGTCTGCCCAAGCAGGGCGCCGAGTACCAAGCAACCTACCACCTCCAAGAGACCACGAGCACGGCCGCTGTGGTCGGCATGAGTGCGCGGCCACGGCGCCTCCCCCGAGTGTTCCCCGACCTTGTGAGGGAGGCCCGGAGAGCTTCGTTTGTCTCCGGGAGGAGGTGGAGAGACAAGGAGCCCCAGGGATGACTGAGACGGAATTCTCATTCCCCTCCAGGGGATGAGAACATGTCACAGAGACATGTCATTTAATTTTAGAAAAAATAAAGTGATGTAGCCTTGCTTGCCCCTGAGCGTTACAGTACAGTAAAATTCCTGCCGGCTGCATGCAGATCCTCAGATGATCTAAAGCAGGTGGCAATGCTGGCATCGATCACCTCGCAGAGGGTCCTCCACCGGAGTCTTGGCCCTGTCCGTGAACACCCTCCACCATCCTCTGCCAGGTACACAGGCCCCACTCTCCTTCTGTGGGAGCACTCCCTGCTGTGGACTGGAGGTGCCTCCCAAAAATGTATAACTTGAAACCCTAACCCCCAATGTGACTGTATTTAGAGACAGGTCCTCTAAGATGATAACTAAGGTTCGACGAGATCATAAGAGGGGGACCCTAATCTGATAGGACTGGTGTCTTGATCAAGAAGAGAAAAATGAGAATCAGCGACTGTGTGCTCGCGGAAGGTCACGTGAGGACACAGTGAGAAGGCGGCTGTCTGCAAGCCAGGCAGAGAGTCCTCGCGAGGAACCCAGTTCCGCTGGACCTCGATCTTGGACTTGCAGCCTCCAGAGCCACGAGAAAATCAGTTTCCGTTGTTTAAGTCCCCCGGACTGTGGTATTTTGTTATGACAGCCCGAGCTGATACAGTACCCCACGTGCAATGCTTGACTTTCTGCAAAGAACCATTGAGAGGGCTTGTGAAGAATGCAGATTCTTCGAATCAATTCCGGAAGTACAAAAAGGAAAGGAAAGGAAAGGAAAGGAAAGGAAAGGAAAGGAAAGGAAAGGAAAGGAAAGGAAAGGAAAGGAAAGGAAAGGAAAGGAAGGAAAATTCTCTAGGAATAGGGGTCCAGACTATGCATTTTAGGGTCGCCCCAGGCAGTTACTGAAGTTTCACAAGTGCTGCTGGACAGGACGCTCCCACCAATGGCGTCTGGCTGCCCTTCTGCCCGACCATTGCTGGGTCTCTCCATCCCACCTCTCCATCCTCCTTATTGAAAGAGCCCAGATACAGCTCCAGTTCACTCTGACCCTCCTCCAGTGAAATCCTCAGATAAATTTTCTTCTCTGAGTGTTAAAAAGCTTACCCCAGGTAGATCTGAGAGGTTCACCATGTTCCAGTCATTTCTGACCTGTGAGACAATGCACATTTATCTGCCTTAACAACAATTTCTCAGTTAGACACAGTTCCCACCCATCCGCGAGTCATCTTCCAGCTCTGCTCTGGCACGGCCATCTTTACTGGCCACAGGCACGGACACGTTGTTCTAGAATTACACGTGCCAGGTGCATGAACCTTCAGGGCCCGAGCTTGTTGGGGGAGGGGCCGTCTGCGCACCCTCACCTGGGGTGCAGCTAGATGCAACCCCCTGCACCTCACTCTCCGGATACAGAGAGAATCTGTCCCGGCTGGTGCATTGTCCCCGTTTTGCTGGGCGGCACCTCTCTTCCTTCATCTTTCACCCAGGGGCTCCTTCATGCGCCGAGGGGGCGCCACCTCTGACCCGGGAGAACTGGTGTCTCGCCACCATCAGGAAACTCTCCTCGAAGGAAACGGACTCCTAACCAGCCTCCCGCCCCTGCCTCATCCTGTTCTAATGACCAAAGTGATATCTTTTCGCTGTAGAAAACCCGGGAAGCGCATGAAAGGAACTGCATTATTAAAAGTATGTTTTCAAAAACCCTCCGCCGATTTCAACTTCATTCATTCATCCACCCAGTCCTTCGGTCAGCAAATGCTTAAGCTGACGGTTCTCTCCCAAAGTGAGCGTGAAAGAGGGAGAAAATAAAGGTCTCAGAGCAATTCCCACTCTGCGTGGAACTCCATGTTGACTTCAATTAAATATATATTGCATTGAAATGCTCCTTGGACTCCTATTTCAGCTTGGATTGAAATGCCCATTAACAGCCGTTCTGTATTTCCTTTGTCCATTTAGATTAAGTCGTATTCCGAGCTCCCTATTCTCCTGGGCATGGCTCAACGCAGCTCTTAGCACACGCCCTGCTTCTGTCAGCCATCTCCGAGTTTTGCCTTCAGCCGAGGGCTAAGAGGTTTGAGATCTCAAATGCTTTCTCTTCTTATAAAAATCTCTTCACCCAACTTCTACCGAATCCACACCAGGCAGTGCGTTTTCCTTTGAACGGCGTTCTGAAAGGGGAAGGTATTGTCCGAAGAGGGAGCCGGTGCTGACTCAGGCATCTTTTCTTCTACCTACTTTTTTTTTTCCCTCTTACTCTGAAATTATGAAAACGGGTATCAATTATGACTCTAAAACAATTGTCGTTTAAACAAAGGGGACTCTATTTCAAAGAGAATGTGGGCAATAGTACATGTCCCCTGCCAGCGCCACCCCCAACAGAGGCTATCGGAATGAGAAGCTTGGGATAGAAAATAAAATCGCATCTCTTTCAGTATTCAAATTCATGCCACTCCAAGCTCCCTTACAGCAGAAGCTCCTTTCTGTAAGGGTGTCTTTCTTTCCGAGGGTCACCTGCTCATGTGAAGTTAAAGCGTCCAAATGACGTTCACTACACTCAGCCCACCTATGTCCTCGTAGGTTGGAATCCCAAGAAGAAAAGTCATGGTATCAATCCATTTCCTTCCAGATGGTTCTTTGTCCCCTAGGCAGAGTGTCTCTCTCATCCAAGTGACCTTCCCGTACCGGGAGTGGGGGTGGTTCAATGAATCTCGTGCCTGCGGACTCCCAGGCCTCCCCCAAATTATCCCGTTTTACCTTCCCTCAGGTCCTGAAGAATCTCAGATGAGCCCCCCTGAGTGGCTAAGCCTCACCCCCTTGGGTCTCAGCTACCCAGGATTTAGTCTTGGCTCTAGCACTTATTAGCTGTAACCTCCCTGGGATTACCTCTCTGAGCTCCAGGCTTACTATCTGTAAGGTCGGCACAAAAATCATACCGAGAGTGGCGGTCACTCTCAGTCATGGCTCCTGGAGCAAGAAGACCGCTTCTCCCCTGCCGGGGTCAGCAGCGGCCATCCCTAGGGAGAGGGGGCCCTGCTGGGGAGGCCTGTGTCAGAGCCTCAGAAAGCTGGGATGCTGGGGTCAGGGGGCCCACAGAGGCCACCACCCCCACCCCCCCCCCCGCCCCGTGCTCCTCCCACCGCCGCTGGGACCTGCGGCACCAGCACCCCCTGTGCTTGTTAGGAACGAGAACCTCCCCCCACCCCTGACCTCCAGAGTCAGAATCACTGGGTGGGGCCCAGGAATCTGTGTTAACAAGCTCTGCAGGTGAATCTAATGCAAACTGAGGTCTGAGAGCCACTGTTCTAAACCACCCCGTTTCCTCTTTCCCTTACCCCACCCACCAGCCATTTTGCACGATGGAACCTTGAGACCCAGACACAAGAGACCAGGTCTCCTGGACTCTAGTCTCTAGTGGCATGCCACTCAGCACCGCCTTTTAAATCTGCTTCGCGATCCCCTGTAAGGATCACCAAGGCAAGCTAGCTCATCCATACCGCCCTCCTCCACAGCGCCAGCTCCCCTCTCAGGATGCCGCCTCAGGAGCTCCCCCAGCCATGGCTTCCAGAACTGCAAGCTCCAACATCCCTCTGGCTCTGCAGGATTTCTCTCTCCTTCCTGCGGGATCCCACACGTCTCTGTCCTGTCCTTCTGTCCTTCTGTGACCCTGATCCCTTTTCCCAGACCCTCTCTTAAGCCCCGAGTCCTGCCCCACAATGGCTGTGTGGTCCAGGTGAGTGACTTAACGCGTTTGGGACTCGGCTACTCCTCTGTGAAATGGGAATGACAGCGCCTGTTTCCCAGGGCTGTTGTGGGGGCTGCAGTGAGGTCCCAGCACAGGCCTGGCATGTCCTGGCTGCTCAGCGAACGGAGGTGACCATCTTGCTCAGGAGCTATCTGTCAGGAGGTGGAGGGGAAGAATAAAGTCTACCCCGTGCTGGTATGTACAAGGGAAGAGAATGGGACGCAGGCGCCCGAGGAGGAGGATTAACCAAGTGAATTTTGCCTCAGGTCCTAGACCCAGCTCCCCCCTTCTCCTCCACTCTCACCGAATGGATTTCTGCTTATAACCCAGACAGGTGCACGGCTCAGGACTGAAGGCAGCGTCTTTTCTTCACGTATCACTGCTCCAGCCCTGAGGCCCTAAGGACAGTCCCAGGCCCTGGACTTGGATGCTTAAGTAGGTAGTGGGTAGGTGGGGGGAGGAGGGAGCCTGGCAACCTCGTCCCCGGTACATGGGGCTGCTGGCAGGTAGAGAGGCCTTGTCGACTGACCCATACTTGCGTGGCAATCACATAGTCACCCCGCGAGCCTTCCTGCAGCTCTGGCCCAGCTGTGGGAGCCGCGCTGAGAAAGGAGGCCGCTTCACCTGGAGGCGACTTCCCCCGTGTCATTCAGCTCCTCCTGTCTCTTGTCCTGAGTTCCACTGTTGCTGGGCCGTGCCGCATTGTAATTATCAGCTCAATAGCCATCCTCCTTGCCCTTTCTTTATGGTGGGGACTGTGACTCAGTCATCTTGGTGTCCCTAAAGCCCAGACAGTGAGGACATGTCCCATACATGACGCGGGAAGGCCCACAATCTCAAGTTCTTAACTATACCTTTGGTTGGGGGTGGGAAGGGGCGGGACCAGGGCACCTGAAACTCAGTCTTTCTTCCACAGGCTCCCAGCCCAAGAGGAGCTGCCTGAAATGCAGGGCGGGTTTGATCTGGGGATCTGACCACAGCCAGCGTGTGCCCACAGCCGTCCCCATGGGAACGGTGTCAGGCAGAGCTCCAGCTCAGAATGAGCAGCCTGCCTGGGGCCTGAACCCAGCGGGGGCTGACGTGGGCACAGGGCTGGCTCGGGCCACCCACAGCCCCCAGCTCAGGGGCCCAAGAGGGGCTGCAGCTGCAGGGACTGGGTGGGCAGGTTACCATGGAAACTGAGCTCCTTGCCTTCCCTGGTGCTTGGAGTTCTGACAGGGAGGCCGGTCTCCACAGAGCACCCTGGCCCCTGAGCTTTCCTCGCCCTCTCAGCTTGCGTCCGGGGCAATCACGGGCACAGAGATAGACGACAGGGGCTTAGAGGTGCAGGGAAATCAGAAGGACTGAAAAACGGGCGATGATCCTCTCTCCCTTCCACCTCATCTAACCACCGCCAGGATTCCTGTGGATGGTTACTGCCTGGCAGGAGAAGGCTTACCCACGGCGCTTTGACCAATGGAGCTGTAACCAAAGGAGCTGAGAGTCTCATTTGGGAGCTGTGTGATTTCAAGAGCTTAGGCGTCAGAGACCTTGAGTTTCATCCTTGTCCTGGGTGTCATTGGTGAAGCCCTGCTTCCCCACATAGGAATCAAGGATCATTTTATCCACCTCGTTAAGCCCTGCTTCCCCACGTAGAAATTAAGGGTCGTTTTATCCTCCAGATATTCATCCGGTATCATTATTCAAAGGTGAAGTGTAAACTATAAAGCCCTCGTACTTCTAAGGGATTGTTACTATATAGCAGGCTAAAATCATAATATGTGTTCAAAAGAATTAGATAAATCTATGCATGACAAACTGCTGATGGATTAAAAGGAGTAATTCCTTTATTCTTTCAATGTCTTAGCTCAGGACCTTTCTATCTAGAGAGGCATGGTGCCAGGGGCTGGACACTCAGGAATGAGTCATGAACCCTGCCCAGGACTCCAGCCTCCAAAAAGGGGGTCTTTGTTGCTCTACTGTATGCTTAGCACTACGAAAAGGAATGGTCACACTTTTCTCCAGGAGCACAAATACAACTTCTTACTTAGGGAGGTGAACATGAGACACGTACCTGCAAAACGCCGAAGGGAAATCGTAATTTATTGGGGAAGAAGACTTTCATACGTGTTTTTACTCGTGACAGGAGGTTTCCTGAGATGAAGCATGGAACGAGGGGGTTTATAGTCAAAAGGGATGAAAACTGGTCTGTATCATACGATTTTCTGGTTGCCTGGAGCAAAAGAAATCTTTGTGAAATATGTTGCTTTCTGGAAAATAATCCTTTTCCTTTAATATACTAAAAGTGTCCTGAGCACCCAATTCCAATGTGTGTGTAGGTACGGGTTGGGGGTTGGGGGCTTTCCCTCACATCCGAAAGCAATTCCCTGGCACTAGCTGAGTGCCCTACGATTCAACCTAATTCTGACATTATCCACCTGGAGATAGCATCAGATCCCACAAGCTGAGGGCTCAGACCTGCAAGACCGCCCTCTGTTTCAGATGCCAGTTGCAAGCCCAGTTGTTACCTGTGCTTCTGGCTATAAATCAGAGGTTCGATTAATTTGCTAGAGCATCTCACAGAATCTGAAACCTGTTTACTTACTAGATTACTGGTTTATTATAAAAGGATATAACTCAGACACAGGCAGATGGAAGAGATATGGGGCAGTGTGTGGGGCAAAGGCGTGGAGCTTCCATGCCTTCTCTGAGCATACCATTCCCCACAGAATCTCCACGCGTTCACCAATCCGGAGGCTCCCCGGACCCTGTCCTTTAGGGGTTTTGTGGAGGCTTTATTAAGTAGTCATAGTTGATTAGATCATTGGCCATTGGCTATAGATTAAACTCCCAGCCCCCTTCTCCTCCCTGGGTATAGTCATGGTTGTGGGGGGCAGGTTACCGAATGTTCCAACCCTTTAATCACATGGTTAGTTCTCCTAGCAACCAGTCCCCCTTCTTAGGTGTGGTCTGGAAGTCACCTCATTAACACAACAAGAGACAACTTTTTCACTCCGGCCTCGCCTCAGGAAATTTCAAAGGTTTTAGGAGCTCTGTGCCAGGAAAAAGGGCAAAGACCAAATACATGTATTTCTTCTTATAAATCGCATCGCGTATGCATTCATTAATTTTTTAGCTGCTTATCTTCTACCCCCGTCTTTAGAATGTAAGCTCCATGAGAGCAGAACGTGGTTATGTTCACATCTGCAACCTCAGCGTTCAACGTATGCACATAGTGGGTTCCTGTTTAAGCACTGGTTAAATCAGTAAACAGTTGGGAAGGCAGGCATTAAACACACGGGTTGGAGAAGTGCTTTGTATCCTCAGTGATAACAAAGCACTTCATTCCTTTTATTCTTCCTATTGCAATTGGTCGCACGGTAAAACCCTGCCAAATGCCTTAAGCGAGACCCCAAAGTTGGGTAGCATAGAATGTGCGTTGCATGGTCATGAGGCTCGCAAAGTGACCCAGCTGCCAAAGATGAGAGGACAAGCCAATCGCTGATTGCTTTCTGTCTTAATTTGCATCACTATGGGGTAGATCATCACAAGACACATGACCACAGTCATTCTCAGAATTATTTGTTCCGTATCTGTCTCCCCATCTAGAATGTGGGCTCTTGGCACATAGGTGGTGCTCGATAAATCCGTGTGGAACAAATGAACAAAGTAATTCACGTGAGGGTACAACGTGAGTCCCTACCATGGCTTGGCGGGTCGGGGAATATATTTTCAAGGCAGCGATGTTTTAGTCTGAGGAGTGAAAGAAAAGAAAGTGAGGGGGAGGGGAGGAAATTAAACATAAGAAAACAAGAATTATCTGCAAGGTCTTCGAATTTGAAGATGGCATGATGCGTTCAAGTATTTGAAAGTAGCCCAGTATCACCTGGGCATGGAAATGAGGATGAAGTGTGTGTGTGTGGGGGGGGGAGTTGTCCCCCACTAAGCTGAGAGGTCATGGAGAGCTCATCAGCCTCTCCTGGGATCTGGGCTTTCATTGCTACAGCAGTGGGCAGACAGCTACAGGTTTTCAGCAGCCATGTTCTTTTTTCTTTTTTTTTACTATTATTATTATTATTATTTGTTATTGTTGTTGTTGTTGTTGTTGTTGTTGTTGTTAGGTGAGGCAGCCCTTGGTTGACCTCACAGATTGCAAGGACCTTGTCGGCTTACAACCCCTTAGCTTCCGAGATCAGATGGAATCGGGCTTGTTCAGGGTAGCATGGCCGTAGACAAGCGGAGGTGTTTTCTGATCAGATGTCTATTACAAAGAACATTCCAGCCGCCTTGCAGAGAGTGTATTGGGAGAATCACCATCCTCCACCCGCTCCCCACCCCCCAGCCCCCCGCGTCACAGAGCTTTCCTGATGCCCAAAACATCCAGCCTCCACCCTTTCCAGGGAGCCGTGCCTTGGAGCAAGGCTGCTGGCTCCCCTTAGCCAGGCCCTTCTGAAGTTGCGGTCTTTTCAGGGAGATGCCAACACATCATGAGAACCGAATCCTGACTGGAAGAAGCTGCTTTTTGTTTGATTTGGGAGGTTGTGAATAGATGAGTCATCATGCAATCAAGTGTCCAGCTAGTTTTCTGCCACATAAACTCCCATGCCAGCCCGGAGAGAACCGGGCATCCTCAGAGGGCTCGGGATGGGCCGTGACCCCTCCCTATCACTTCTGCCTTCCTCTGGGTCCCATGGCTGTGTGGACAGGTTATTCACTCTTGCCCTATCCTCATACTGAATCTTAGGATTCAGATATTTTTTTAAAAAATTATATTTCAGACCTATTTTTATTACTGAGTATGCGTAAAGAATATAAAAATTACTTACATAGGCTTTTCAATGAAAATTTTCTAAGAGGCAAAAAAAAAAAATAAAAATGTTAAGTTTTAGTGGAGGAAGGGGAATGAAAACATTTTAATAAAATGAGTGATTGTTCTAGAACAAGGAAGGACCCAGATACGCGGGAGTTCCCATGTCAATGGGTCAGTGGTAGGAAGCTGCCTGTCCTGCTGTCTAAGGCAGGCTCGCTCCGGGTCGAGAGTCTGTTGTGGATGCGAAAGGCATTGCTATCTAAGTGCATGCAGCTTCTTTGCTTCCTCGGGTTTCAGCATCTCCCATGAGATCATTTAAAATCACATTTGTTACTTTACCATCTAATCACACATAAGCTTCTCTCCCACAACCCCCGCCCTGCTTCTATCCAAGGAGTACACTTTCTGGAGCACCCGAAGCCAGGGTGGGACTCGTGACGGGAAATGGGAATGGCACCCAAGAAAGCACGATTCCTTGCAGGTCGGTGAACAACGGCGAGGTGCCCGCCAGACAGGCCACACCACTTTCACCGAGGGGGACGAGCGAGTGTAAGTCTTTGCAGAACTGGGGGTCTCGGACTGGCCTCCCCGACCAGAGCTGCTCACTAACCTCTCGGCAGAACAGACATCAGGCAGAGTTCCTTCTTCCTGCCACGCTTGACTTTTAAGCTGAACCTATGTTCCAGGAGCTCATGGTTTCCAGCGGCGGCAAGCTGGGGTAGAAGAGAAGACCTCTCACCTAGAAGACGAGCAAGTCTGAACAGCAAAGGTTTGGCTGTGGGACTCGGGAGCCAGTCTGTGGCTAATGATGTAAAGATATACGCTTGGGGTTATATGGGAGCAAAAAATGGAGCACATTTTGTAGGCTGTTTGAATAAGTGACCTTCTCGAAACAACCATAGTTCTTAGAAAAATAGTTACTATTAGCCTATTTGTATAGAAGACTCCTGCCGCTTCCCTTTCTCTGAAGAATAATAGGAAAAAACTATAGCGAAACCCGAAAACTATCAATTGCTACGTGCCACATCAATATTCAGTTTATGCTCTTCAAAGAGTCTCATAATATAAAGTGATATTTTATTAACAGGTGTGATTTCAGAAATTTTACCAAAGGTGTGGTGACAGAGGCCAAATATCCTAGGAGTATTGATGAAAATGTTAAAACTAAATAAAAATGAACATAAAAAAAAAAACAAAGAATCCTTGGTGTTTGGATAGGAGGTGATGCACTCTTTCGGAACTGAGTTTTACCTCTAATTTGAGGTAACAAGTACTCTTTTTAGAGAAGTATGAGTAAGGCTGAGAGCAGTGTTTTCCACTCTTGGTCACACATCAGAATAACCTGGAGAACTTTCTGGATCCCATGCTAGGACCACTGAAACTGAATACCTTAGAGTGACAGCTAGGAATCTATATATATATTTTTCAATACTCTCCAGAAAATTCTGATAGGCAACAAGATTGAGGAACCCTAATTTAAGATTATGGTGCTGAAGGACAAGCCCAGGTAACCAAAAGTGTTTTCCAAGTGGCAGTGGAGTGTTTACACACGTGAAGAAAGGTAACAACAGGTAGGACCAAAGGCCCCCTCGCTTTGCTTTTAGCCTCAAATCTGCAATCCAGAGAAATGACGCAGAAATGTCTGTGGTTTGGGCTCTGTTTGGCCTTTTCCCTTCAAAAGCTCAAGTGCACTTAGTATAAGTTTGATTCATGATCATAATTTCCTCTTTAAGATTACCTGATTGGACTGGTGCCAGAAAAAGAGAGAAAAGTTCACCGTGATTTTAAAAGGTGGTTTGATTCAGCTTTACTGGACTTGCAAAATGAAACAGGTAGAATCAACCTCATGTATATATTTTGAGTAACAGAAGTCAAAAGGTTGGGCTTTCTAGCCTCACGGCGTGGGAGGAAGGTGGAAACGACTCAGGGAAGTGAATTGCTTTTAGTCTGATGGAAAAATTTGTTTTGAAATGGCATAAAGTTGGCTTGAAATGTTAGGAAGATTTCAGAGTGGCCTTAAAAAAATAAGTTGCTGGTTCCCTGTTTATTCACAAAGTCAGGTAGTGGTGGTAGTAATAATAACAAATATAATTAACAAAGATTTAAAGTGGCATCCGCATTTTTCATAGGCATATGAAAGGATGGTTTTGAGAAAAATCATGACCAGAAGGGAATGGAAAAAAACTCCTAAGAATGATCTGTGTGGTAAATGGTGGATTCAAAGTCTTGTACGAATAAATATTGCCACGGAAATGCTATTCTAGTGATCACTGACTCTGGGCACAGCCATACGTTCCCTTGTGTCAGAGACCGGTCAAGGCAAGAAGACTTTTGAGACCTCAGCTTCTCTTCTGAGCAGCAGCCCCACACTTGCCATTAGTAGCTCCCCATCTCTCAGCACACAGACTGGTCCTCGGGTCCCGCAGACACATCAAAACCACCAGCCTCCTGAGCCCAGGAAAGAAACCCTATCCCTCCCGCTCTGCGATTGCTGTGCCCTTTCTCATACGTTCTTCGTCCACTGGGCTCACCCTTTGTGCATTGTCACTTTCTGCCCAGATCCTACCTGTCTTTCTGAGTCCCGAATAGACCTCATTCTCCCCCACAGCCTACCGTCCTCTCTCCCTTCCCCTGCTTCTGCCTCCCTTCCTCGTTTATGTTTATTCTTAGGACACACGTCTCTGGTCAGAGCGGTGCTTCTGTTTGTCTCTCTCCTCCTCAGAGTGTGGGTTATAAGCGGCAGGGTCTCAGTCTCCTTGATTTTTTTTTTTTTTACCTCCATCGAAGCTTTGTACACATTAGCAGCTTGGAAAGGGCTTCCTGAATCAACACATGGGTTGGTGTTCTGGATCGTATGGGAAGGAGATTCAAACATGGCAGCAGCTTCTCTTTCCTCCCCTTCAAACAAATGTGGTCTCTCTTTGCCGGCTGGCAGCAATTCCGAAAGGCTCTGTCCTTAGGGAGGCTGTCGCTCTGGTCCATCTTGCTCATTACATCCCATGGGCACTCTTCTTACATTGCTATTCATTGCCATGCTTTTCCCTGGCTCTGCAAAGAGCCCTGGAGCCATGTTTTATGAACTGGTTCAGAAGAACAGAAAGAGGTCACAGTGACCACGGCCAGGTAGAGAGGACAGTGGCCCAGAGCACAGGCCTGTGGACTGAGTTGGACCTTGGTTCGCGCCCCAGCTGTGCTTTTTATTAGCATATTAAGCAACTCCCCCCACCCCCTCCCACACCTTTTATTTCCTCAGCTGCAAAATATCCACAATACTTACTTATTTCACAAGATGATTACAAGGTTTAAACAGGAGAATGTATAAAGTGCTTAGCCCAGACTATTAGCTACTATTCCTATTATTATTTAGTCTGATGCCCTCATTTTATAGATAAAGAAACTGAGATCTGGAGTTTTAGTTTCAGTGACTCTTCAAGGTCACATAAATGGTTACTGGCACAAGGAGCAAGACCCAGGTACCCTGCCCACAACTCATGACATTCCCCCAGCACAGTGACTGGCTCCAAGATGACAGAAGGGGGTCCTCATTGGAGATGCTTTGTTCGTACTCTGTAAGCAGGTGCCGGAGCACTCAAAGCTCAACACAAATGCATCAACAGGTGTGAGCTTAACTTTGCGTTAAACACAGTCCTGGGAGAAAGGAGGCGGAGTGAGTCATGGTGTTATTATCATTATTATTATCATTATCATTATTAGTTTGAAGTGCTCACAGAGCTGACCAGTAGGACGATTCAAGGATGCTTCAGGGAGAAGAGAGTTGAGGGAGGCCTTGAACAATGGGTGGATTAGATAGATGGAGAAAGAGGGGAGGTTACTGTGGACCAGGCAGCATGAACTACAATTAGAGACTCCTAGAAAGTTCTGACTCTGATGACAGAAGTCAGAATAGTGGTTACATCCATGTTAGCCTCTGAGAAGGGATGGGAGGTAGTCTTCTGGGGTATAAAAAATGTTCAATATCTTGCTCTTGGTGGTAGTTAGACAGGTGTTTGCATAGTTGAAGAAGCCCATCAAACTATAAACTTAAAGATTAGTGTACTTTACACTCTTTCTGTGTGTATACTATCCTTCTATTTTAAAGAAATCACCAATAATATCGCTCCCCAAGAATAATCAGTGTTAATATTTTCGTTCCTTACCTTCTAGACAGAAGAGATGAGAATAATGACTTAGGTCTCTGATAGATTATGACCTGGGCTAAGCCAGCCTCGAGGTTTAGTACCTTATCTGCAGAAATGGGTTAAGAATCGAGTCAGCTCAGAACATCCTGGTTGGCCCTCTGGTTCAGTGCTCATCCAGACACTGCACTGTGTCTCCTGCTCCAATCTCTTCCAATTCTAGCTTTGTAGGAAATCACATGAGGGCAGGAGAAAGGGAATCCTGGGGAAACTGACAGCATCGGTGTTGCACTGTAAAAAGCACTGGAATACCTGAGTTCTCATCCCTCTCTCTAGTTGGAGCCCTTTGGCAAGATCCGTTTTCCACCTGGGTGTCAGATTCTTCACCTGTTGGCTAGAGATAACTGTACTCCAGGGAGACTTTATGGTTTAATGTGAAATCAGACAGCTTGTGTAGCACTTCTAGGTCGACTACTTAATCACCATGTTCCCTTGGGGAATATACACAGCAAAATTAAGATAATGTGTCCTACACTCTAGTCATTATTCTAGGCAACTCATTGCCTCCTCGTGGCTACCTCACAGTACTATTATTGTGCCTGTTTTATAGATGAGGAAACTGAGAACAGAGAAGCTAAGTGAACTGCCTAATGTCCCACACCTAGTAAGCTGTAGAACTTGGATTTAAACCCAGATGGTCTGGCTCCAGAATCCAAGAACTCTACACATTGGCTTCCTAAACAATGGGATCAATTTTGCTATACTGGAGGAGAGGCGTGATAAGTGTAAAGATGTGTAAAAAAGATTTAGAGGACTCAAATTTTAGATGCAATCACACAACCCATTTTGAAGGATCTAAAATGCTAAGCATATGCTACATAGTTTTTAAATTGTGACAATTTCACTGAGACCCCATTTTTACCTAGTGATAGTATTTCACTCTGTACACTGTGCCAGGCACTAACAGGCACAGAGATGTGCACAGAGCAAATTTTGTTTCTGCCCTCTCAGGACTTACAGTCTAGCAGGGCAGAGAGATATTAAACAAACACAAAGATAAATATAATTATCAGCTGTGATAAGTGTCAGGAAGGGGCAGGATTCTTTGGGAGATCATCTTGAAGGCACCTAATTTAGAAAGGCAAGATCAAGGAAGGCCTCTCTGAGGAAGTGACATGTAAGCAGTGGCCTAAAAGGAGATACTGTTTTTGACAGAATTTGCCTTCTGGAAGCAGAATTTGAGGACCAAATCGAAATGTGATTTATGGACAAAAGACAGATTCTTTCAGCATCACGAACCGTGCAGCAGCCCTGGATTTGCTGAGTACCCTTTGCTTTCCTGGAATAAACTGATGGGCCGCATTGTATTGCTTGCCATTTAAATAATATTCACAGTGCTCTTGCCTTAGAACCTTGTCCAAAACTCTTTTCTATCCGTCAGAATTTGCATATTTTTTTTTCTTCAGGAACCTAGAAAAGAAAAAGAGAGATTATTGTTCATGAGAAACTTATTTGGCTCTAAAATAATTAATGTTTAGGAAGATTAAGAACCACAGAATTGCCTCATGGAAAGGGGTCCCATACTGATGTTCGATCAAGGTCAGACACAGAAAGAAAGTGCCCCCCTGGGGGCCTTCAGCCTGGGCATGCATTTGCATATTCTTTAGGGTGCCAAAACCCGGCGTGCACTGTGCCTCTCCCAGCTTGAGCATGTAGCATTCGTATTGTGACACATACAGTGCTAAAAACATTGCAGACAGCTTCCTCCAGGAAGCTTTCACCAGCTTCTCTCCTCCTTGTTGGCCTCTCCCTTCTTCAATACCTTGAGGCAGTTGTCTTTAGTGCTTAAAACTCCATGGTCAGGAGGACATAGTTTAGTCTTTACTTATTTTTCTAATCATGTCCAGGTTGTAAGGGTTTCTTTTCTCCCCAAGAAGACTCAAAGGCCTCCAAAACAAGAGACATGGCATTTTGTCAAGATAGAAAGGCCTTAGTCTACACCTAGACCTATCCCCTCACTGTACAGATGAAAAAACAAAAATCCGGAGAGAAGATACCCAAAGACTAAACGTAGTTCATTACAGACTTGTGGCTGGGACTCCAGTCTTCTGACTTCCTGCCCTACACTCTTTCCTTTATACCACACCATCTTCCACAACACCTAACGGTGCTAAATGCACGCTAGGCCTTCAGCAATTACTAAGGATGAAAACATTGTGGAGTATTTGACAGAATGAGGAAGAGCTAAGTCTTCTCAAATTACCCTGCAGCCTCCAGCAGCTCAACTGGGCACTTCCAGGCTGTGGCAGTTTCAAGAAAGAAGCCCCTAAACCTTAAAGGCACAAGGCCATGTTCACATTTGACTGTAGCCAAGAGGACACAGATCTCTTGCTTCTCATTCTCTAGGTAGTCAAGAACCAAAACACATATGAAGGGCAATCCTCTTATCCCTCAGTCCTCTCACTGCATCAAGAAGGTGACTGAACAGACCAGTCATGTTACAGAGAAATACCTCTGCCAGGTGCATGATCAAACCCAGTCCTAATGTTTGCTATTGCAAAGTCAACCTGTCTTCAGGGAATCTGCTTAGCCCTTAATTAGACAAAACCTTCATTGCCTCACAAGATTAGACTCAGAATGAGTCAATGCCATAACATTCTTCCAGATTTATAAGGCACCAGAACTCACAAATGTCACTTCAGAGCACTTTCTCATCTTCCTGTATGCTAACTGCTTCTTGGAGACCAAAAAAATAAAAAAATAAAAATAAAAATAAAAAAAAAATTCAAAATCAGAAAACAAGTCAGCATAAGAACCCAGGTCTCCTTACTTCCCAATCATAGTTGTTTACATTGCATTACAATGACCATCTCCTAGTAAATGTCACTGAATTCTCCTTCAGTCATATTCTCCCCCATTTCAGTCTTCTCACCAACGTGTATAGCTCCAGGCTCCTGTGTCTACAACAGAGAAGATGTAGATGCTCAGCATCTTTGGGAATTGGAAACCTTCTTTGTCACTCTAAAGTCAAATCAGGCGCACTGACAACAGAAACTCTGTACTAAACAGCTACGGGTCACATTCGTGGTGGCGCTTTAAAATAGCCTGTCTCTGAGGAAAGCCAGTGCCATTTATTCATTCATTCATTTACTCAACAAATAGTTGTCCAACACTGACATGTGTCACATTGTCCTAGCTGCTAAGGATACTGCAGGGGGAAAGATGGACATAATCCCTGGCCTCAGGGAGCTTACTTTCTAGCATCAAAGCAGACACTGAAGAGATAATGACTGAAACGAATAGCCACAGGAAAGAACAGGCTGCTGTGCAAATGAGTAACAAAGAAAACTAGTCTAGTCCCGAGGGACAAGAAATGCTGCTCCAAAGAAGTGATATTTAAACTAAATTGAAGTGAAAATATAAGATAGAGGAAAGGGATTTAAAAAAAAAAAAGCATTTTTGAGAGGGGCAAAAAAAAGTCATGTGTGAAGCTACCGGAGCAGAAAGAAACTCGGTGAATTAGAGTACGTGGAAGAAGACCAGGCTAGCTACTGCGAGGAAAGCAAGGGAAAGAGTGAGAGAGAAGGAGGCGATGGACGCGGACCTGATCATGCCAGGCCTGTGTGCCACGTGAATGAATTTAGACATTGTCCGAAGAGCTTGGGAAGTCTTTGAAAGGTATAGTCAGAGGAGCGATATGGTCAGATTAACATTTTTAAAAGATTATGTTGGTTGCTATGTATGTAGGCAAGATGGAGTGTGCACAAAGACCAGTTAATAAGCAAGCAGAGTGGCCCAATAAGAGATGGTCGTGGCTTGGTGGTTGGAACAGGATTCTTTGGGAATCTGATGTGAGGGGACTCCAGCATCCCTAAGAAACCTTAATCAATTATGTATTGACCACCTAAATTCTACCGTCTACCAAGATTTTACAAATGGCAAAGAATTGTCTATGTGGTGATTTCACTATTCTTGTTGAATCAAGCTTACTCTCTATCCTTACAAAATCTTTGGCTTACTTACATATACTTGGGCAAGGCAAGCCATCATTTTAAAAATTGTAATAACTCAGTGTTTGCCAAACCCCTTCCCTCAAGAATTTGAAAGATCTGTTAGAGACATATTTTGATAGAGTTCTCTTAAATAAGAAAGAAACTCTGTTGGAAGACGGTATTATAAATAGGAGAAAGGGAGTAGATTCTATATGTTTTAAATAATAACTCTTATCCACAGCATGAATCCCCTTGAAATTCTTGAATCTATTGTAATTTGTATTACCTAATTAAACAAACACTTTTATTTTTGGCAGCTTAACCATATTCAAAAATTTATGCACTGAAGATGGAGCCTGGAGAAGGAAAGTGGAAATATTATAAGTTTTTTATGTTGTGTTTAATTGTAAATGATCTCACGTGTTTATTTAGTTTATATGCTGAGAGCTAGAGGCGTGGGATCAAAATAGGCTAAGCGGCTACTGTCTATTAAGTAGTATGTTTAATGGAAAACATTAAAGTCTATATTATGTACTTGTACAGCACTTAGCTTACAAAATGCTTTTGCGTACATTATTCCATTCTACCATCAACAGTGTCAGATGAACAGGGCTGATGTTATCATCTCCAGTTTACAAACCATAGAAGTGAGGGTTAGAGAATTCAAAAACCTAGTCGGTGTCAGAATTCAAGCTTCTTGTCACTGCGACCATTACTATTCTGATAAAACCACATCACCTTTCTGGGTTTTGTGAATAATTATAACTCAAAGTCTCTAGAGTTAACTCAAGCAACCATCTCGAGTTTCTGGGTCCACGTTGCCAGACCATGTGGTGAGGAACTTACTTTCTTCCTTAGTGACAAAAATTTTTTCTCTCCTAGGATCCCATTTTCAATAGGTTCAAGGAGATGGTAGGGAGGTAAGGACTTTTCACAAAAGAATCTATTTCTCCTCTTTAACTTCATTTGGATCTCCATTCTGGTGGGCAAAGATGTTTTGATTAAATGCCTCTTAGGCACTTTCCCAAACTCCAGGATTTCTTTCTTTCTTGAATTACTCCTTTCTTCTAATTTAGCCCCTGTAGAAGCTTGATTATTCTCAGCACTTCATCCTGGCACACTCATTCAGCACTACAGAACGGTTTAGTTACTCACCAAGCCTCACAGAAAACCATCCCCACTCATCTTCCATTCATCTCCTAAAGCTCTAGATCAGAACCGCGGACAGCTCAATGCCATACCAGACAGCCCCTTGCTTGGTCAGAACCACGGACAGAGCACGCACTTGCCTCCGCACTGTAACTATTTTAGTTGTACTCCATCCTTGGATGACAGATTAGCGAGCTATTGTCTCTGGATCATTCGGAGGTAAACCGTGTGCAGCAAGGATTCCCCTAGCCCCGTTTCTTTAGGACCAGGGACAAGTCAGTACTATTCAACTTCAAAGACGGTTCAGCGAAATTCGTCTGGTGCCACAGATAACTAAGGCTCAATCTCTCTGACTACTGGGCGGGATCATGGATTGTGTGGTCTCATGTTCATCGTCGCAAACCACTTATTACACATTCCCAGTAACATAGTTACCTCAAATTCTATCTCCTCCCTGAAAAGCTTATTTATGTGTCCAGTTCCCTGTTACTTTAATCAGATGCCTAACAATTAAAATTTCAGGGCAGTGGACGGCTCAGCTGTCACATGTCAGTATCACTGACTATCTAAAATGCTGACATCTCAGAGACTTCTCTAAGTCTTGACTGATCTGGCCACATTCCCCCAAATAGGGATATTTAATTCCATGCTCCCATTAGCATGGAGAGCCCAGCAATAACCCCAGAGCTGAAGTAGCTTGTTTGCTCATTCCATCAACTAGAGAGCCAAACCATACAATCCTTCCACCTTGAATAACAACATTTATCCAAATCAAGATGGGTTTTAGGAACCCTAAGTCTTAAATTGGTATTGAATTGAAGACTTTTTTTTCTGGTAACACAGGATATGGTAAGTTTCTATCCACCCTGGTCTCACAGTTCAGGTACCTGTGCTTTCTCTGTCTTGTTTTTCCCAAAATCTATCCTGGTGACAGATGAAAACCTCTAGCAGTGTTTCGAAAATATTTTATACTTACCCTCTCAAGATACCTTGACTTTATTCATTTATTTATTCCACGAATATTTATTGATCACCTAGGATGTGCCAAGCACTGTTCTTAGTGTTAAAGGTTCCACATTTAATCAAACATGCAATACCTATACGTTCAGGGAACAAAAATTCTGGTTGAAGGAGATATATAGGAAACAAATAAAAATGGTTAAAGATGTTATGAGGGGAAATGTAAAGGGATAGAGAGTGGCCGAGGGCTGTTGTTTGCGAAAAGGTGGTCAGGGGAGTCTTCTCTCACAAGGTGACATTTGAGTGAGCCATGTGGTTATAAATGGGAAGAGAGTGCCAAGCAGCGGTAATAACAAGCTGAAAAACCTTGAAGGAAGAGTGTGCTTGGTATGTCTAAGAAAAAGCAAGGTGGTCTACGGGACCGGGATCCAGCAAGCAAGGGGGGAAATGATACGAGGTGAGCTCAGAGATGAAGTTTATGGGAACACATTTCCAGGCATGCTTCAAAAGGATTATTCTCATTGCTTTAAAAAGGTATAAATGACTAAGATTTGAGAGAATGCTAGCCGTTAAACATGCTCAGAATATATATTAATAGCAGCCCAGGCCAAGAGATGATGGTGAATTGGACTACGGTGACAGCAATGGAAGTGAGTGATGGTGATTTGAACTATGGCGGTATCAGTGGCTGTGATGGGAAGTAGACAGCTATACTTCAGAAGCAGGGTCATTGGAATTTTCTGAGGTGCCAAGCATGAGCTTTGAGAGAGCAGTAATGGCTAATTCCAAAGTTTCAAGACTTGGGGCCTGAGCCACTGGAAGGATGAAGTTTTCATTTGTTGAAATGAAGATAACTAAGAAAAGAGTACATTTGGGGTAAAGAAATTAATAGGCATGTGTTTATATCTACCGGACATCCAGGTGAGGGGTGATGAGAGGATGGTTTCATAGAAAAATTTAGAATGTAAGTGGGAGGCGAAGGCTGGAGATATTTAGATTTATTTCCAATGTAACCCCAGACTAACCATATTGTCATTGTAGCATTAGTCTTTTTCGCCTCTGGGAAGTGTCTGCCTATAAAGCTGGCCGGAAAAGTTGCCTGAGACCCAGAGCTACATTTAAGCTCCCAAAGATTATGGATTTGCAGTTTGATTCTAAAACCATGTTTGGCATAAGGAAGGAAGACTTGAGACAGAAAAGACCACAAGTTCATTAAGAGAGGGAGCATACGAGGAGGAAAAGTAGGAGTGGAAGAGGATGGAGAGATCATGGGAGACAACGATTTTGAGGTGTCTATGGAGCATTCAAGGGGTATGTACAAAGGCATTAAACTCATGGGTCTGGAGTTCAGAAGCAAGGTCCAGATTTAGGAGTCCCCTGCATAAAAAAATGATAACTTTAGTTATATGGATGAGGGCGAACATGAGAAGCATGAGAAGATGTAATCCTACATGGGATGAGAGACGGACACTTTGACCTACAAATCAGATCTGGAAAAACGATTATTACCTGTTTTCCCACATCATATCTGCCATACAGAGCCAAATACTACGCTAGTAGGGAAAGTCCTCTGTTGGAGTCTAAGAGCCTTAATGAGCTATTCTCTGAAAAACCTCACCAAATCTGAGTGCATTCAGTTCGGTTCCTGCTTCTCTCAAGTTCAGAGCCCTCCAGTCATGCTCCAGTCAGTAGGATTTCAGAACTTCTCCAGCAAGCCAGACTCATCCTAGAAATGGGACAGCACTGGGTATGGAATCAAAAGACTCAGAGACAAGCTCCTTTAGTCCAATCAATATCTTTATAGCCTGTCATAAGCACAGACCCTACTGGTTCTTGGTGCTGTTATTTGCAAGAAAATACCTCTACCTGCCCCACAGGATTTCTTTGGGGGAATTAAAAGAGATAATTATGTCCACTGTTGTTGCTGTGGATTGATGAATTAAGTCATTCTTCTCATCAGGCTTAGACATATTTGTGATCAACTCAGACTTGTTGCATAATCAGAGAAACATTTGTCCTGGTGAGAACAACAGAAGCTGGGAGGAAGGGCATTCTGTTCTGCTGAGATGTTCTAATACCTAATTCTAATGTGTGTGGGGGGAGAGGGTATTCCCCACACCACCAAGGAGAAATCCTTCATACACCAGCTGTGTGCCTTGCAATGCAACTCAGTTCTGATGCTAGCTACCTGGAGATAGCGTCAGATTCCATAGATTAAGAGCTCAGTCCTGCAAGACCACCCCCCACTGCCACACACACACACACACACACACACACACACAGGCACACATGCACACACGTACACACACACCACAAACTTCAGATACCAATCACAAGCCCAGGTTGTTACCTGTGCTTCTGACTTACTAGCTACAGATTGGAGGTTCCAATTACCCCCTTCCACCTCAGTATGCCCATCACAACTCCAGGTTGTTACCTACTGGCTATAAATCAATAGTTCGCATGAACCCCTCCTTGTGTTCAATTAATTTTCTAGAGGGGCTCACAAAACTCAGAGAAATATTTTACTTAATAGATTACTGGATTATTATAAAAAGATATAACTCAGGACCAGCCAGATAGAAGAGATTCATAGCACAGGGTATGAGGGTACCATTTCTCCTAAATCTTCATGTGTTTACCAACCTGAAAACTCTTCAACCTCTGTCTTTTTGGGGGTTCATGGAGGCTTTATCTTGTAGGCATGATTAATTAAATTGCCAGCCATTGATGATTGGACTCAATCTCTTGTTCCTCTCTGGTCCCTGGAGGTCTGGGATAGGACTACAAATTCCAACTCTCTAATCACATGGTTGGCTCCACGGGCAGCCAGCCTCCTTTCTTAGGTGAGTCCCAAAAGTCACCTCATTAACATAATAGAAGATACCTTTTTGATTCTCATCACTTAGGAGGTCCAAAGATTTTAGGAGCTCTGTGCCAGAAACAGGGGACAAAGACCAAATATATATTTCTTACTATAAATCACAACATCACACCAGCCCTGCCCATTTTAATCTCAGGGAGACACCCATTTACATCCTTATTCACATCCAATTTCATTTAGCAGCCCTGCTGGCCTTCTCAGACCATAGGTCTTGACCAAATGAAAGCTATTTCCATCACCAGTGAAATGATAACTATGAAACATCTGTTATCTGTTCAATCACCTAAAGTTTATTTCATCTCTTCTTAGAAAGTGCTCACTCACCAGGACTCAGAAATCCGTGTTAAGATACTCTCAACAGGAGACTCAATGGGTCTTCCTGTAGCCCAGAAGTCCTAGACACAGGATAAATAACCTATAGAAGCTTGATTCTCAGAAACAACCAAATTTCACTCTTTGCTCCCATTTCCTGAGGGTAAGCTCCCTGAAGTTGCTAGCTAGCAGTCAGCCTACTTCTGACAATAGTAGGTAGAATGTCCCAAGGGCTGCCCCACCAAAGCAGTCCTTTGGGAGCCAGAGTTTCTCAGTGACACTGGCCTGCAGTGTAAGGACTGAGCACAGGACTAAGCCAGAAGATCCAGGCGCCAACCCTGTCACTTGGCACCAGGTCTCTTCCTTCCTAATACACCCAACACTAGCTCTTGACCTGCCTCCACAATCCAGGAGGACTTTCGCCGAAGCTTTAGAGCTGTGGGAGGAGATCAACAGGTCCTACCCTGATCCTACAAACTCTACCTGGACTCTATCTTGCATCCACAGTTGCAAAGGCTTCTAGTGCTTCTTAATGGTAGAACAGCTTCAGCTATGAGCCTGTGAACAATGCAGCTTCCTGGGCCTTACCTCAGACCGATCGAATGAGATTCTTTGCAGGTGGGATTCAGGGATCTGTATCTTAACTGGCTCTCTCCATGATGGCGATGCAACCAGCCCAGCACCAGACCGTGAACTGGCATTTTAAGATTGTTGTGCTAAAGTGCATGGGAAAATGACATTATCCACCGAGCCAGTGGTTACTGCAGAGAACTGAGAGGAGAGAGGCCTGTTGTAAGAACTTCAGATCTAGCTTCCCTAGAGGAAGAAGGGAATATGCTCCAGAGATACTGCCCTATTCCTCTGTGATGGTAGGCCATCCCGTTTATTTCTGGACTAGTCCCAGGAGTGGTAGGCTTCCTGCGAGCACTGCAGTCTGTGGAAAACCTAGAGAGTCATTGGAGTGCCTTCCAGGCTTTGCATGGGTCATGATGGACCAGAGCCCCAGAAGCCCTGTCTGGCTGCATTAGAGACCATGTGTTAGGTCAGAATTTTGCAAACTTACAGGACCAGAGAACAATTTCGAAATCACCATGACCTGTTAAATCATCAACAGGGTCTTAGGAGATGTTGGTGTACTTAGATTGAAATAAGCAACAGGAATCAATCATCTGAAGAAATAATTAAAATCTTATTTGTAGGATTCTTTTAAAGAAAAAAATTTGTACTAGAAGAAAAAAAAAGCAACCAATTAGAAAAATTAAAGAATTTATTTTATATAGAACAAAAATTTACAAATACGCTGCAAGCTGGAGAGCATCAGGCAGACAGCACCCTACCTACACTCAGCTGGCAAGTGCAGCCACGGATGCAAGGAGCTGAGCCTTCTCCTCTACCTGTCTGCCATGTCCAGGAGTAATTGTCACTTCTTAAAAGAGCTCCATTATGTAAAAAATAAATAAATAAAACACATTAGTGTCTTCCATTCTTTTTGACAAATGCATTTCAGTGGGAGAAATTTTACTAGCATCATTTTTTTTTCCCCCTGCAGATCACCTATTTACAGTACGCTAAAATTCTAGAGGAAATGCAGGATTAGACAAGTCCTCTCTGAAGGCTCTGAGCCCAAACCCTTATGACTGATTACACAATGTGAGTGATGGAGGCTGCTGCGAGGAAAAGATGCAGGCCTGGGCCTGGCTCCTGGGAGCTGGAACCAGAGAGGGCGCCAACAACAGAGAAGAAAACACTGGCCCTGTAGCTAATCTCCTCTACCCCTCACTGGGTTTAGTATTAAAGGAGCTTTCCCCAGAGAGTCTTATAGGCTCTGGATGGCCTGGGGTGTTTAGAGGAACAATAGAGAAAGGCCCTTTCCTGCCTGGCATTAAGAGCACAAAGAGAACAAACTAGCCCTGTGGTTCATCTTAAGAGAGCTGAAAGTCCATCGAGGAGGGAATTTTGTTTAGCAGAAACAGCTGCTGGGCTGGAGGGACCATACCTGTAAATACGCAGGTAGGCTATCTTAAAGCCAAAGCTTAGTTTAAGGATAAAGCAGAATAGAAATTTCTTGGATTAGCTCCTCCCCAGCCATCAATCCAAGAAGCAAATCCCAGGCCCAGACTAACCCTGAGATCCATAGGTTCAACATGGCTGCTTCACAAGGGACACGTCTTCCCCACTGCATTCAAATGGAACCAGAAATAAGGATTTCCAGTTAAGGCTGCAGACCAGTAGATTAAATCTCAGTATCTTTACCATTCAGCAAACCAGTTCTGTGCCTTGGCTGACCACAAGAGGAATTCAATCATAAAAATGCTCTCGGCTTTCTTCTATCTTACTTTTTCACTCTCATCTGATTTCCTGAAATTAGCTCTCAGATAAACTACTTGCACCCAAATGTTTCTCTCAGGGTGTCATATAAAATCACTGGCAATAGATGGAAAGAGAGAGACCACTTCGATCAAGGGACCCCCAAGTCCGGAGCTCTCTCCTGATTGGAAAGTTTTGGGAGAAGGACTAGTCTCTCATACCTACATCACACCACTTCAGATTCCCACCCGTGAGCATAATCTCACTACCTGACCCCAAGAACAACCATGTTCTTGGCTAAAGTAATTTATGGTAGCCCAGTAGAACGATTAAGGCCTTGTAGCATCAAGTCATCTTCCTGGCCGAGCCAACTTTCGCCTCCAGCTCCAGGTCTGGCTCCTGGCCTTCTGGCATAGTCCTGTGCTCAATCCTTACCATGGCAGCCCAGGGTCACCCAGGAAGTCCTTGCGGTGTCTCTCTGCAACTGAGTCTTGGGACTCAAATGTGGTTTCACTATATAAGTAGCTCTTCTCCCTCAGACAAAAAAGAGAAAGTTAACTTAGCTCTTGTGACTCAAAAGGGAAGAATTAAAGACACCGATGGGATTCAATCAAGCCAACAGTGAGTAACCCCTGCATAAAAACATCATGCTAATCAGAATATGGGCACACGGCACATACGACTTCTAGGATATAAGAGGTTAGGAGACAGATGTTGAATCCTGTAACATAGGTTCACTTTAAAAAGTTCCCTGAGAGGCAGACCAGGCATAAATAGGCAGAAGGCAGAGAAATAAGAATAAGGCAGAGAACGTTTCCAGGAGAAAATCACAGAGAGCATTAAGGAAAAGGAGTGGGGGTCCCTTCCAGGATCACAGCGCAATAAGGGAGTGGGTAGCAGCAAGCAGAGTCTCTGGCACAAGTGTATTGCATTTAGGAGCCGCCTCTGCCACCACCTGCTTGACTTTTGGGTGTGCTAGCTTTATAAAGTCACCACTAGACTCAATAATCTCTTTGGTTCCTTATATTCCTATGGTCAAATTTGTAATTTCTGATGTACTTCTCCAAAAAAAAAAAATGCACTTTGGTTTTTCGTTTTCTAAACTTTGTAGTTAGCGCTAGTCATTTACCCAATATCTGTTGAGCATTGACTAAATACCAGAATAGATGTGCTCCTGGCCCTCACTGAGGTTAAAATTTTGTGAGAGAAAAAGAAAAGCAAACAGCGATTGCAAATCAGTGGCTCGTAGAGAAAAGGGAGTGTTATCCTGACACAGATATCACGTGGCATCAGAAATGGATGTGTTATCTAAACCCCAAGAGTTGAAGAACGATAGGGGTTTAGTCAGGCTAAGCGAGGTGGGGGAATAATTTCAGATAAAGGAAATGTACCACAGAAAGACTTTAAGATGAATGGGTCCGATTCGAGGAGAGAGAAACTAATAAAAATAGTGTGACTGGCAACCAGAGAGCTGGAGTGGTAAGCACACAGTTGGGGTTAGCTTGAATCCTGTGGGAAACTTTAGAAAGATTTTAAAGAAGGATTTTATTTATTTTTTATTTTTAAAAAATTTTTGTTAACATTGGTTAACGAAATCCAGTAAGTTTCATCTGTATACTTTAACAGTAAGGCATATATATATATTTACACTGTGTGTTCACCTCCCATAGTTCAATTTCTTTCTGATACATATTTGACCCCCTTTACCCCATCTACCTCCCCCATCCTCCCACTCCCATACCTTCTGGTAACCACTAGTCTATAATCCATGTTCATGAGTCTCTGTGTGTTTGTCCTGTTCCTTTGTTGCTTTTAGGTTCATACCCCACATATAAGTGATATTGTAATTTTCAACTTTTTCTGTCTGGGTTGTTTTGCTTAGCACGATTATAAAGAAGGATTTTAAATATAACTAGATTTGAGTTTTAGAATGACCATCTTGTTACAATTGGAGAATAGGTTAGAAGGGACTAGAGGGGAAGCCAGGGCACATAGAAAGTCACTGAGATGACAGTGGCTGGGCGACTGGGATGATCGAGAGATGATACTAATGGGACGGGCACAGCAGCATTGGATGTCTGATTGGATGTGGAAATGAAACAGAAGGACATAATGATAATACCCAAGTTGTGGGCAGTCACAGAGGGAGAGAGCTTTAAAGGAGAATCTAGTATTGGAGATGATAATGAGTTCAGTTTGGGGCATGTTGAGTTTGAGGTGCCCATTGGACATTCAAGTGGAGATGCCAAATGGGGGGGTCTGAGCCCCAAGAACATAGTGAGAGCTGGAGATAGAGACTCAAGAGCCATCTGCACATAGATGAGAATTAAAGCTATGGGAATGGGCGAGCTGCTTTCAGGAGATTGTCTTAGACAGATCTGAGACTGAGCATCTGTCCTGACACTTATTAGTACTGTGATGTTGGTAAAGTTAACTTTGCCACTCTGATCTCCTGTTTATATATTAGAGATAATAGCTTATAGATTGATACTATGATGGTTAATGTGATAAGGCATAAAAATACTTAATCCGACATCTGGAACATAGCAGAATCTCTGCAAATTCTAGCTATGATCGGTGCTGTTGATGTTATTACTACCGTCATTCAAAAATTTAGAAAGCATAATATAGATCCCCATGATTTATATTCACACACGAGAGAAAGTGAGAAAAAGGAGATTGAGAAGGAGCAGACAGAAAGTTAGGAAAACTAAGAGAGAGTGTTGCAACAGTTGAAAAGAGGCCATGTTTCGAGAAGAAGAAAGTGGTCAAAATGGCCAATAGGACCATCAAAATAAGAACTGAGAAGATCTCCTTGAATTTAACTACAGGAAGGCCTCTGGTATCCTTGCAAGGAAGCACATTTGAGAATATCTCAATGCTGTTAGGAGGGAGCCAGTAGACAAGTAGGGAGAGAGAAAGGAGGCAGTAGAGGCATAAGGTCCAAAGCAGAAGGAAAAGATTGGCTTTAGCCAGAATGAGGAGCAATATCCTCCGAGCTGTGACAGGAGGGAGGGAGGAAAGGAGATGTAGGTAAGTAGGAGGCTTGAGGGAATAAAGTGGAGAGTTCTGTTTTCTCCATGAAGTAGAGAACAGGGTCATTGTCTTAGTAAAAGGATAATCAGAAAATATGAGCAATATCTGAAATGTCAGACTAGAAGAAATTGCTACCTAGGGAAACTATATGATTCCCAAGCAGCATGAGGTTCCCCAATACCCCTCAGCAGTCTAGATTCAGAGATACTGGAAATAGACTCATCTCAATTGACCTAGGCTTGGTCTTTGGAATAAAGGCAAGGGAGTAGTCAAAATGGTGACCATAAGATCCGATCTGGATATAGAGAAAAGCATTTGGCCATGGACCAAGAAAAAGTAGCCTAAGGGTCCAAAGGGAGTGCAGGGAGGAGAAGAAACATTGAAAATATCAATAAATAAAAAGTGATGAGAAGGTAAAATGAGACTAAAGATACAGTAGATCATGAAGCAAATTTTTTGATAAATGTGGGAGCATGCCTGTTACTCAGCTGTCATGGAGACAGTGCGGCTAGATCTAGTGGTGCTCGTAGTGGTGGTGCATTACAAAATCCTGAAGGAGCAATGACTTAGAAACTCATGGAAAGCATAGACATGACCCTGCAGTAACTGGAGCAGGATGGAATGAATGGTCTCCTCCGAGAGCTGTGCAGGGGCAGTAGAGTCCTGGGGAGAGCTCAGTGTGTGTTAAGGGAAGAACTAGAGAGATGGATGGAAGAGTTGGTCTCATAAGCAAGGTGGGAGGGATGAGAGGAAGAGGCCAGTGGGCAGGCTGTTATGTCTCTGTGTTTATGTCCACTCTTATAAGAGTATAAATTCTTCCTAAAGAAGAATGAGAAGATGGAATTCCCCTTTGCGTCCCCGGAAACTACCAACTTCCGCCGATTCACTCCAGAGTCCCTGGTGGAGATTGAAAAGAGAATTGCTGCCGAGCAGGCAGCAAAGAAAGCCAAAGGTAAGCACAGTGAGCAGAAGGACCAAAAGGAGAAGCCTCGGCCCCAGCTAGACTTGAAAGCCTGCAATCAGCTGCCCAAGTTCTATGGTGAGCTCCCTGCAGAGCTGGTCGGGGAGCCCCTGGAGGATCTGGACCCCTTCTACAGCACACACCGGGTAAGGGCTGCTGGCTGGAACAGCTGTTCTCAGTTCTGGGAGAGGAAGCCTCTGTTCCCCACGCCCCTATCCCAGGGAGACCTCCTGCACCCTGGATGATGCAGCTGTCAGCTAGACCCAGTTAATGAAAAATATATCTAACTCACTTCTTGGATGCTCTCTTCAAATCCTTATATTTATAGTAGAGGTGAATTAAACCTAAATCCTCAAAAGCAGTGACAACTGTTGTGGCGTTTTCGGAGGCAGTTGGCTGTTTCCTTGGATGAGCTCTGGTCTAGGATCTACAGAGTTGTTGGCTCTCTTTACAAGTGGGGAGCAGAGAGCTTGAGGCTGGAGGTAGGATAGAGTACAGAAGAGGAACAGAAATCCCGACGACTGAAACTAGTGATCTTCAATGTACGATTTCAAAATGCCTGAGGTTGAATGTATAGGTATTGATGGAGGATGACATCATCAGTCTAATAGCTCCTGGAATGAATGCTTGTATAGTCCTGTGTTTTAAATTTTTCTATGTTTTAAATTTCTAGTATTATATACACAATTGTGGCACAAACAAAAAGCTCTTTGTGGTCCTCAAATCAAAAACTTTGAGAACCACTAGTTTAAACAAGAACTGTTCCCTGACAATTATCCTGTTTGTATTGTCTCTTAGTTGTACTACGCAGATGAAAAAAATGGTATGTGCATGTTTGGGAGTCAGGAGGGGCAGGAATCAGCCATCTCAAATACGGTTTGTAGAGAAAATAAAGGCACTGGAATGTCTTTCTCCCTCCTTTTATCTGCCAAGAGCCCTCACTCCCCCTACATGCTTGGAGGAAGAAACCAGAGGAGGATTTAAAAGTGGAGACTTAGGAGGTAGAGAACTGAAGGAACATCACAGGACCATGATGATCCACTAATTAGAAGAGAAATTAAATGCAACAGAATGCCATCCTCCTTCTCTGGCATGATGCATCTCACCAACTCCATGGTCAGGCACTTGCAGTGGGCTCATCTTGATGCACAGTCAGCCACGAGGGCTAGGGTTTTGCAGAGGGGGTGAGGCTATATGGCTATCATCCCTGATCCTTCCCAAATCTCTGCTTCTCCATTTGACTCTCATTGACCCATGGTTCCCAGAGCCTTCTTGCTCGTGAGCCTGAGATGATGCTACTTATGCTCTAAAACATGGTTATGTGAGGATGTATTTTCTCACTAGAGGTCTGCCTTCTTTTCTGTTTTGTTTTAGACATTTATGGTGCTGGACAAAGGGAGGACCATTTCCCGGTTTAGTGCCACTCGGGCCCTGTGGTTATTCAGTCCTTTCAACCTGATCAGAAGAACAGCCATCAAAGTGTCTGTCCACTCATATCCTTTGCACAGTTGATTCTTCCACATGTTAGACTCAGACCTTACGTTCGTGTACAGTACCTTCTTTAGAGATTAGCAACAGAGCCTTCCTCCAACTGAATCCTTTTTTAAAATCATTAAATTGAAATAAGTGCTGGTGGTTCTCATGTGTCCAACACCCAAAGCAGTCCCAAGGCAGAGGTCTTCGTGCAACCCAGAGGTGCGTTTGGGTTCACCTAGACTAGTCTAGATACACCTGTAGATGCACAACTTGAAAAATGTCTTCGTCATGAGGGAAGCCTTGCTGATACACCCAGGCACATTCTCGCCATGTGTGGCCTGCTCTTCCCACAACATAACAACCAGTAAAAGGCTTCTTTGGGCAGATAAGACAAGCATGAGCTGTTCTCTGTACCCTAGCTATGCTAGGGAGTGGCAGCTTATTAGGCAAAAGAGTAGCACCTCTCAGATAGCAAAGAGAACAGACCACAATGGGCAGAGTGTAGATTGTCTCAACGGGACCACATTGGTCATGGGTACTGTCAACATCACAGGTTACACCCAAATTACTAGCAGGTTAAAAATGTCAATAGTCTGAGGTTCATGCCATTGGGGAATGTAATGATTAGAGACAAATTGTTCAAATGTCTATATTATATTAATTGCTTAGTTGTTTTAGGTGGCTTCAGAAACTGGCTTCGATTTTTTTTAGGGGGTAGGGTGTTCTTTGTTTTGTTTTGTTTTTCCCCAAGGCAAGCCAAACTAATACAAAAAGAAAAAAGACTTTGGCTTGGTTTCCAAGGATCTTCCCTGGTGACTGTCTAAGTTGGAAGTTCCGAATGACAAATGCAGTTCTGGCTTCCAGGAGGTTGACTTGCAAGAACAGCCTTGCCTCAGCTTCCCGACGGGTGGTGCCCAGCCTCTTAAGAGGCTCTGGTGAAAGCAGCTGCTCCTCCCACCTGAGGCTCTCTCTGGGTTGCCAGACAGCCTCCAGGGAGCTAGTTAGCCTGGCAGAGCCAACTCAGCGTGAAACTCTGCAGCTTAAGGAAGTTGCCACTACTTCCCTTTCTATGCTTTATCTTTATGGGTGACCAGTGGGAAGTATGTTTTCTTAATCGAATCTTGGATTTCTCAATTCAATAAAAGGATATTTAATGATAATAGTAGACTCTCATTAGCCAGATATCTCCTAAGTGTCAGCGCTCACAGGTCAGAAGCCTTTGAAGAAAGAATTAACACCCCCATCTTACAGATAATGAAACTGACACTTGGACATTAAGTAAATTGTCTAAGGTCATCTCACTAGCTAAGAGGTCCAGCCTACATCCTGCTCAGAGCAGTATCAGCAATAAGGAAGTAGGCAGTTAATGGAAATAAATTAGGGTAATTTACATTCTCAATATGTCATATCTCTTTGGGTTTTAAATATATATATACATAAATTTACAAAAAAAGAGATGCACGAGCTCCTCTCCATGCATCCTGGTTGAATTAAATCTAGATAAGTAAGAAACTGCTAATTAGTAAAAAAAAAAACAAAAAAAAAAAACAAAAAAAAAAACCCTTTAAAGGATCAATTGACCAGTGAATATTCTTTTTGTATTGAGATTTTTATGAGTAAATAATTGCATAGTACAGTCAAAGCTGGACTGATCAAGACTTATCAAAAGTCTGCATTTATACATTTAAATCTCATGAACTTGGTAGCCCTACCTCCAAAAAACACTCTTCAAGGTATGGATTTCTCAGGGTCCTGTTAGTACTATTTCATCACAATTATACTTCTAATTAAATTTGTTATGAATGTTTTCATAAATAATATTATATATAATATGTCATATTACTTTTAAAGATTTGTAGGATTGAGGATATGATTTTAAATTAATCTTTGGGTTAGCATTATCCTCCCCATGTGAACACACTTCTAATTTAATTGCAAGTCAACAGAAAAAGATGGCTTAATTAGTAGAATTTCTCTTTTTGAAATAGATGTGTTCCTAAGTAACTGTAAAAACAGGGGACATTAAAGGCATTTACAGAAAACTAAAATAGATTTAAATAATTCTGTTCAAGTCAAAATGATGAAAGATGAGTGGTTCACTCTCTTCATAGGTCGAGATCATCTTCGGTCTTTACTTTTCTTCAGGAAGTAATTGTTAAGAACCCAGGTAGTCCTGAGAAAAATGTCCAGTGGGAGAAATTTACGCTTGGATTTTCCCCACCATCTATTTATCTTCTTCGACTCACCTTCCTTTTCATTGTTTCCTTCCCCTTTCGAAAATCCCCTTGTCCAACCTTTCTGAGATTCTCCTCTTTGGCTATTCAGAATGCTCCACAGCAGCCTAATCCTACACGGAATTTACTCCTGGACCCCGCATTTCACTAGCCTGTACTGCCTCCCCCGTTCCTAGCCAGAAGTCCACCTATTAAGTGTGCCTGACCTTAGCTGTGTTCGGAAAACAACCTGACTAAACTGATTCCCATGAAAGTTTGTAGCCCTCCCTTTATCTCTAACTTCCTAGGAGTATTCTGTCTTATAGGAAAAAAGAGACGTTTTCTGGATGAAATTTCAGGCCATATTGTAGAGTGAAATGAAGGCTTCAGGGCAGAAGGACATTTTGGAAGAGGGATTCTGTTTCCTTTCATCTTGCTTAGGGTTCTATTATCAAACGGTCTGAGTTCACATCTCAGGGTTGACTAGCTGTGTGACCATGGAAAAATTATTTAAGCTCTTTCAACCTGTTTTCTTAGCTTTCAAATGTCGATAATAATGTCCACTTGTAAATTAGTTATATTAGGAATAATACGAACAAAGTACTCAGTGCAGGGTAGGCACGCAGGAATGTTAGTGGTTATTAAAGGGACAAGACCATAAAGCTGATCCTAGCTAGGAATTATGAATTTAATCGTTCAGGGTCAAGGTAATCATAGATGCCACAGGGAAGCATGGTGACTCAGCTTTTCCTTAACACAGCTTCTCACGTGGTTCAGTTCATTTATCACAGTCACAATTTTGGTCAATTGTGTGTTCATGACCCAAACCGAACTTCCAGAGAGAATGGAGTAAGTAGATTTTCTGTTGTTCTCATGTCTTCCCTTTTTGTCCTCTTCTCTTCTTAATTTTCCTTCCCATTTTCTTCTTTTATTTATCCTGCCAGTTCTAATTGGGTATCTGACTTTGTAATGATCATAGATCTTTTTCTCTGTGGGCCTTGGCTTCATAAACGCACATATGATTTTCAGCTTTGAAGAGCTATCGACTAGTGGTTCTCATCCTTGGCTGTGCATTGGAACCCCCTGGGGAGGTTTTTTTAAATATCGATGTCTGGGTCCCAGTCCCAGAGGGTCTGATTTCATTAGTCAGGGGTGATCTGATCATATGGGTTCCCCACCACATGCATTCACCTGCTAGGTGCACACACGGATGAAGGTCAGAGAAGGCCTACTTGGAAAGAGAGGTAGGCACAAAATTGATAGAGAAATAAGAATAAATGGTTCTGGAACATATTCAGAAAATAACACATGAATGAAGCTGATTCAGTTATCATGGCTCATATACTTCAAAATGACCTTAATATTCTGAGATTATTCTAGCTCCCTGGGTTTGCAGATGGAAGCTCTGTATTTCAGAATGTGGGGCCTTTCAAATAACATTCTGCACCATCACACCTGGGAGCGGTGCCCCCACCTCAACTCAAGCTGAACACACCTTTGGTATAGTAACAGGAACTCTGTAGAGCTTTCTCTTCCTCTAACTCTTATTTTTTTGCTGACTATAGCATTAACACATGTATAATAGGAAAAATATTCTATTTGTATTAATAAATTAAAGGGGAAAAATCATGTGGCCATCTTAATCATTGCCGAAAAATCATTCAATAAAGTTTGATATCTGTTCATAATTTAAAGTAGGAATAGACAGGAATTGCTGTACTCTGATAAAGGGTAAACAATTTTTAAAAAGTAGCAAACATAATACTTAATTTTGAAACATGGAAAGCTTTTTCTTTGAAATCAGAAGAAAAAATAAAAAGCAAAGATGTCTGTTTTATCAGTTCTATTCAACTTTATAAAGGAAATCCTAGTTAGTGTAATAAGGCAAAGAAAAGAAATAAAAGGCATAAGAATTAAAAAAGAAGTACTAAAGATGCCATGATTTACAGATAATATGATCCTGTTCATAAAATAGCCAATATAATCTAGAGATAAACTATTAGCATTAATCATAGTATAGTAAGGTAGCTAGCTGGGTATAAATTAATATACATAAATTAATAATATATATCAGCAAAAAAAAGGAAAAAATATTTTTTAAAATACTATTACCACTGGCATTCTAAAATATCAAGTATCTAGAAATAAGATTATCAAAGTATGAGTCAGATCTCTATGAAGAAAATTATTTAAAATATTGAGTAATATTGCAGAAAATTCAATAAATGGAGACAAATTTCTGGATTCAAAGCCACACTATTGTAAGACTCCCTAAATGACTAAAATTTAGTTTGATCCCAATCAAAATCTCGGTAGGCTTTTTTCTTGTACTACTTGACAAACCGACTATAGGATTTATATGAAAACGCAAACAGTAAGTTACAGCCAAGATATTTGAGGAAGAAAAACAAGGTGAGAGAAGAGGACTTGGTCTACTGGACATCCAGATTTACTACGAAGTTCCGGTAACTGAAACAGCGTGCCATTGGCGAATCAGAGCAGTAGAACAGAACAATTGGCCCATAAACAGACCGAGGCACATGCAGCCATTGAATCTGTGACACTAGTGGTAGTAGAAAACATGGAGAAAGGGCAGTCGTCATTAAATGATGCTGAAGGATGAAGAATCCCAATAGAATAATTACACCGAGCATTTAACTTTACACCCCACGCTAGAGTCAAATTCTAGGTAGATTAAATTCTAAATTTCTTTGTGAAAGACGGACATACAGGTTTTAGAGGGGAAAAGGAAAAAACAAAGGAGAGTATCTTCATGACTTCAGGTGAGAGGAAAATTTATTACGTAGGACATGAGAAGCACTAACCACAGAGAAGGAAAATGAGCCTGTACGAATATATTTTAGTATACTAAAATTAAGAATTTCTGTTCATCAGAAACTGAGTAGAAGATATTGGCAACACATAAACCTTGAAAGTGTTCATACCCAGAATCATGAGCCTGTACAAATAGATTAGAAATATGTCAGAGCAATCAATTTTAAAATGAGCAAAAAATTTACGTAAGTATTTCACAAAAGTAGAAATGCAAATAATCAATAAACATGAAAATATTCTTAACTTTTTTCTTTTTTTTCTTAATCAAAGGAGTATAAATTAAATTTACAGAGAGATTATTAAACATTGATCAGATAAAAAAAACTTTTTAATTGTGACAATACCAAGTATTGAGAAAGACATGGAGCAACAGAAACTCATGTACTTCTGGTAGGAATGTAAGTTTGTACAACTTTTTTAGAAAACAGTAGATGTTATCAAGTAGAGGTGAAGACACACACACACACACACACACACACACACACACACACACACACACCATGATTCTGAAATTCTACTATTAGGATCATACACTCAACAGAAATATGTACTTATGGGCACCAGGATAAAGCTACAAGAAAGTTCATGAACATTGCCCATAAAAGCCAAAAATTGGAAACAACCCAAATGTGCACAAATTTTTGAGTACATTAAATATCTTCATTATAGTCTTAAAATGGAATAATGTACAGCAATGAAAATGAATAAACTGTAGTTCCACAAAACAAGGATGAGTCTTAGGAATATAATATTGAACCAAAAAAAAAAAAAAAAGAGCCATACAAAAGATTGCATAAGTATGATTCCATTTATACAAAATTTTTTTTAAAAAGCAAAACTTAACTGTCTTGTTTAGGCATACATACTTAAGAAGTAATAATATAAATAAAAAGTAACAAAAAATACCATAAATTAGAATAGTAGGAACCTCTAGGGAGGGAGGTTGTAATTGGGAAGGTGCTTGTGAGATGCTCACAAGGTGGCCATTCATGTCCACTTTGTGACATGAATAGTTTGTTGCACAGCTGCTATGGACTGAATTATATCCCCCCCAAATCCATATATTGAAGCCTAGTCCCCCATGTGACTATATTGAAGGAGGGGACTTTAAGGAAATTGTTAAGGTAAATGAAGTCATAAGGACAGAGCCATGACCCAACAGAACCGATACCCTCATCAGAAATGGACACCAGAGCTGTCTCTCTGACAGGTGAGGACAGAGCCGGAAATTGGCCCTTAGCAAACCAGAAAGAGGGGCTCACCAGACTTGACTATGCTGGCACCCTGATATCTGACTTCCGGCCTCTAGAACCATGAGAAGAAAAATTTTTGTTCTTTAACTGCTTAGTTAATGGTATTTTGCTGTGGCAGTCCAAGCTGACCAACATACAGCATTCATTTTACAACTAATATATATTTTGTGTGCATTTTTATTACATTTGTTATATATCATAATATAAGCTTAAAAATACAATAATTTTAAAAATAAATGACCATTGCATAAAATGCAGAATACTGAAAATTACAAATCAGAAGAGAGTAACTAAGTCGAGAGGTGGAGAAATCACCATTAGTATTTTAGCTGATTGTCATTTTCTTTCTCCCTCTCTCTCCCATAGACATAAATAGATTAGATATAGATTTAGATATGAGATATAGATGATATAGATAGATATAGTTATAGATCCAGATCCAGATTCAGATATAGATACAAATACAGATATAAAATGGCTGAGCTCATATAGCACATAAAATTTCTATTTTTCTTGAACTTTTAATGCAAAGCATTTTCTCTCAAAAGTAAGGGTTATTTGTGGATTCTGGTTAAATATGGAAGGTAGCATGCATATGTGATACCTCAACCCTCTCAAAATGCTAATAAAATTACAGTATGAACATGAGAACCCTAGAAATATATGAAAACAAAGAGGAGAAAGCAGAGGACAAAAGATGTCAAACAATCTCAGAAGACTGTACGTGGGTGGAGGACTGGCAAAAGACTTAGCAGATCAGTGCCTGTTAAACTACAGTGAGAACAAAGAGGGATCAAAATGACTGTCAGTGCATTTTACCCCCTAAAACGCCAGAGACTCTGAAATATTGACATGGTCCAAATAGCAAAAATTGAGAGAATGGGGGAAGAAAATGGAAGCAGAATATTCTTATTGCTCACTTATTGCTATTACTATAATCACAAGAAGTTAGAGAGTATTCTTGAAAGTTGATCGATCAAGGAATGGAAAATAATTATATTTAACAGTACAAAGGTAAGCATGAAAAAAATATTATTAAATACAATCAGGTATTGTTTAAAGAGATAATGTACCAAGGGCAGTGCAGTTCATAGTTTAAAGCATAATTATAAATTTTTTATTTATAAAGGCAATCGCTAGAACTAAAATAAAAACTAATAAATTCAGAATCCTACACAAAAAATGCAGCAAATAAAACATATCAAACAATGAAATGTTTTGAAAAAATTTAATTACATAACAATTATATAAACAATGCTCAAACAAATCTGTCATGTCAATAAAAATAAACTGTTTTGATTTATCTGTTTAAAGAGTTCATATATATTCATATATAACAAAGCAATACCCAACTTCATGTTGAATTAAAATATCCTATTCGAGGTGATATTGTAAGGTCAAAATCAAAGAATAGGTAAATATATAAACAAAGGCAAACAGAAAGAGAGGAAGAGGCATGATCTTAATAACAGAGAAAGTGGAATTTGGGCCCAAAATCATTAAACAGGACAAAAATGGTGATGTAATGCTAAATAATCCATAACAGTAATATAAATCTTTGCAACAAATAATGTGGCAAAAATGTCCATTAATGGAAAATTCTAAGAGTAGAAGGGTAAAAAGACAAAAACATTGTAAGGATAGGAAAGTTTAATGAATTTCTTCCAGCCTATGACAGATCAAATGTATAAAAAAGCATGTAAAAATATACATGACCTGAGTAACATAATCAATAAAATAGATCAGACTAATATAAATCAAACTGTATTTTCTGAAAAACAGAGAATATATGACCTTTTTAAATGACCATACAAATTGACCAAATATTAAATTACAACAAAACCTCAATAAGTTCCATAAAGTAGAAATAATAAAGAGTATTATCTAATCACACTGCAATAAAATTAGAAAATAATAACTAAATCAGGAAAAAAGAGAGAGGCCTTTAATTTTGAAAACTTCTCTTAAAGAACTCTTAGATAAAAGATAAACCACAAACTAAAATTATAGACTTTCCAGGGAAGAAAAAAAAAAACACTTTAATCAGAACTTATAGGGTACAGTTAAAGAAGTGCTCAGGAAATTCACAGCAATGAAGCATAGAATATGTATATCAGTAAAATATGAGAATTATTTAAATTCCTAACACAAACTAGAAAAAAATAAAATTAAAGTAAAACAAAAGAAATTAATATTTAAAAGGAAAAGTTAGAAAATAGAAAAGCAGTAGAACCAATAAGAAAAAAGCTATTGTAAAAACTATGCACAAAACTTTTCATACTGAGAAATGACAAAACATTACTGAGAGAAAATTTAAAGTATCTAAATAAATTTAAGGATATCTCATATTTGTAGATTAGAATACTCACTGTTGTTAAAATGTCAGTGCTGCCCAAATTCATTTATAGATTCAGTGAAATCGCAATAAAAATTCCAGCAGCAGATATTTTATAGAAATTGACTAAATAGATTTTACTTACATGGATGAAGCAAAATTTATTCAGCTATTAGCCTATCGATAGGCATTTCTGTTGCTCCTGATCAACATAATCCTCATATCCTGCCATTGTAATTCTTTGGTGAATATCCTAACATGCATATCTTTTTTTTTTTAGTTTTATTAACTTTATTGAGTGACGCTGGTTAATAAGATTATATAGGTTTCAAGCGTACAATTCTATACTACATTATCTGTATATTGCATTGTGTTCACCTTGTGTTCACCACCCAAGGTCAAGTCTCCCTCCGTCACCATGTGTTTGACCCCCTCAACCCTCCCCCGGGCCCCCTTTCCCTTTGGTAACCACCGTATTATTGTTTGTACACACATAGCTCTGTATACATAACATAAGTGACTGTGAGGGATGAATTCCTAGAAGTGGAGATGCTACATCAAAGGGAAATAAAATTTTAATTTTAAAGATATTTGCCAAATCGTTTTCCAAAGTTCCACTAATTTTCATTCCCACTTGTTATTAAATCTATACTTGTTAAGATTTTGTACTCACTAAATTATTAACACAATTTCCTTTATAAACACACTTAGAAAAAATATAAAAGATAAAACTCTACTTATCTTGTCCTAGTTCTAGAAATTGATGTGAAGGGTATTGAATGATGTCGAGCATCCTTGGCCTCAGGAAAATGATCGGACTCCAGATTTTTTCTAAAGTTTACTGTATTGCTGGGAGCCCAAAGGAAAAGAATAAATGGCTTTAGGGTAGACTGGGGTTACAAAGATCATGCTGTGTATTTTTAAGTAGAAATTAAATCGTAACCAGTGAGGAATCAGAAACCGATTCTATCACCATGTTCTTGATACAGCCTTTTGGATATAAGTCGTTCCCTTCCCTTATTTCCTCCTCTCCCTGACATAATACCTCTCTGAAATGTTAACTTTGCACTGTTGCCTGCTGATAAAGGTAGCTCCCTGCCCCTCCCTGCCTGCCTACCTGTTTGCTGTGGGAAGATTTGATATATGTCTATCCTTTTATGTGCTCAGTAAGAAACTAGAAATTCACTGTGGTCAGAGCAATGCATCAAACTGGACCCCAAAAGGAAATGAAAAGCGCAGGAGGATGCAAAAGAGCTAACAGTGACTAGAGCAGATTCTCCCACCATCGCCACCCTCCCTGAGCTCCCACAGTCATTGAAGCGCCCGTCGATGACCCTAGGATACCCATCACTAATCACACTGAGAATCCGGGGAAACGTTTGACAAAATACAGCAATTTGGTGGCAGGGGAAAGTACAGTGGAAAGAGAAATGTTTCCTCACCTGGAAAAGAAAATGTGAAATGAAGTTGAAGCTATGGCAAACAGGGGAATGGGCGCCTGGCCCTGCACACATAAAGTAGTTTTTTGTGTCTTTGCAAATTTATATGGATGATACCATACTGCATGCATGCTTTAGCCAATGCTTTTGAAAAATTATTTTATTATTTTTTTAGTTATGTAATATTCCATAAAGATATTCTCCTGTATTTTCTTCTAAAAGCCATAATGTTTTTTTCTTCATTTAGATAGTTCATCCTCTCAGAGAGAGAGAGAAAGAGAGAGAGAGCGTGAGCATGTGTGTGTGTGTGTGTGTGTGTGAACACTGCACCAATCTAAATGCTTTATAATAAGATTTGACCTGGTTGATCACCCCTCCTTTTCTATCTTCTTGAAAATTATCTAAGTTCTTCCTGTTTCTTCTCCATTTCAATTTGAGGGTCAGATTTTCAAACTTTTTTCTTACAACTCTATTGAAACTTCGATTGTAAATGCATAGAATTTATTTATTACCACAGGAAAACTTGCCTCACTTATAATATCAAGCCTTCCCACACATCAGCATGGTGTAGATTTCAATCTATATGTAGGCCTTCTTTTACATTCTTCTGTAACATTTTATAATGTCTTAAATTTCTTAAGACATTCTTAAATTTCTTATCCCTAGGTACAGTATCTTTTGGGTTATCCTTTTGAATATTTATTTTTATTGCTAAAATGTATTAATGTTATTAATTTCTATGTATTGGTTTTGCATCTAGCAACCTTCCTGAACTCTAACAAATTACATTTCTCTGTAAGTTCTCTTGTGTTTTCTATGTAAACAATCGTATCATCTGCGAATGATGATGAACTTGTTTCTTCTTTAATGTCTATGGCACTTGTTTACTTTTTCTGTCTTTTCAAACTGCCCAAGACCTACAGCACAATGCTGAAGCTATGATAGTAAGCATTTTTATTTTTCTCTTGATTTTAAAGAGTATGCTTCAAATATTTCTATTATCATGATGACTATGGGATTCTCATAATTACCCTTTATGAAGTTATGGAGATTTCTTTCCACTTCTGGTTTGTTAAGAGTTTCATGATGATTGAATATTGGTTTTTAAGCAACATTTCTATATTAAGATTAGCACATAGTCTTTCATCTGTTAATACAGTAGTTTATATTAATAAATTTGCTAATCTATTTTTAATGATTCCAACTCGATCATTGCTGGTTCAATTTACCAATATTTCAACTGCTCTGTCTTAGTAAATGAGGCTGACATAATCCTCTCATAAACTGTCCCTTTGAGTTGCTTTTCCATCTCCCTCACTCACTGTCTTCCTTCCGTTTCGTCCCTAGAAACTCAGATTCTTCTCATTCTGTTTTATGGAGGAGTTCGACTCTCTCCATCCCCTACAATGTTTTGCAATAAGTGATCTAGGGATCTCTATTGATAACTAGAAGTCTCTCAGTAGCCTCTAAATTATTTGACAAATTCAGAAGAAAAAGCGATGCAATCATTTCATGCCCAGATAATTTAAAAATCTGAAATGTAAGATTAATCATAGTTTTCATAGAATTTCTGAATTTTTATGTTTTTAAAAGCCGTGTATTCAAGGACTGACTTAGTTCATACTGATTAACATGGAGTAGTTTATCTTAAATGATATATTTTACTGTCATCTGACAGTTATTGTTTACATTCGTTAAACCTGCATTTGTCACTGTTGCTGTTGTATTACATAATAACACAATTCAAAAGAATGAATCGACATTTCAAAAGTGGTTTGCAGAAATATAATAATAGTGGGAAAAAATAATAAAAAATAAATCCTGCAATATGAAATAAGGTCAAAAATATAAGTGATGAGTGGGCTCTGTCATAAATATAAAGCTTGAATCCATATGTCAGAGATAGGTGGATAATGAATATGAATAATCTCATGAAAGCAGATAAAAAGTAAATAAGAAAACAGAAAGCATGATAGTAAAAATTATGATTAAATTTTATTGAATCAATGACCCTTTGTCCTAGTACTCAGTTTATTAGCTATTAACATTTTTATTAAATAATAATATAAAGCTACTAAAACTTCCACATTATTTTCCAATAAAACTTATCAACCTCATGAAAGTTAAAGGAAACAATTGACTTTCTCTACTGCAAACAAAAAATAAGCTTTCAAGTAAAAAATTGTCAAAATTTCATGTTAAAGTTTGAAAAGACATGAAAACTTTAGCGTCATTATTCACCCTTGTAGTACAATAACACTCTTGGTAGTAAGATATGAAAACATCTTCAAAATCAATAACAAATATTGCAGTCAGAAAGAAAGCAACAAATAATTGGTAGACTTCTTTTATCATAACTATTGAATTTCTTGTAATATGACTGGCATATGAAATCAATGACTTTTATATATGTAAATGAATAGGCATTCTACTTTACAGTTTAGTAAAACTATAACAAATTGTCAGTGTATATTCACCATTTTTGTGAGAAATAAGTGCTTCCTAACCTTTTGTCTTACTTATTGTAAAGTTAGTTTTAAGAGACTTCTGGTTTAACTAAAGATTAATTTGTAAAATATGAAATAGACTTTACAAGGTATGTTGTCCATGAATGTTCACAACGGCATTATTCGCAATAGCCAAAAGGTGGAAACAACACAAATGTCCATCAACAAATGAATGAATAAACAAAATGTGGTATATCTGTACACAACGGAATGTTGTTCAGCCTTAAAAATGAATGAAATTCTGATATATGCTACAACATGGATGAATCTTTAAAACATTATACTAAGTAAAACAACCTAGACACACACGCACAAAAATTGTATGATTTCACATATACGAGATCCCTAGAATAGGCAAATTTATGGAGACAGAAAGTAGAATAGAGGTTGCCAGGGAGTAGGGAAGGGAAGAATGGGGAGTTATGCAGTTTCAGTTTGGGATGACGAAAAAGTTCCAGAGATGGATAGTGATGATCGTTGCACAATACTGTGAACATACTTAACGTCGCTGAACTGTATACTTAAAAATGGTTAAAATGGTAAATTTTGTATGTATTTTACTATATAACATAAAAAGATATGTTGAATGGGTACTGAAGAAGCTCCAGCAACATGGTCAGCAAGGAAAGGGATCACTATTCAAATGAAAGGCGTTGCTCCTAAATGCAGTGCGTGCCTCGTTCATGGAAAACAGTGGGGGTCTATAGCACGCCTCCGGACTCTGATGTGCTGCTGAGGGACCTCATGGAAACTGTGACTACGAACCGACTGTGGCCACTTAGCATGTGTCTCCTCAGCCTACAGGGTGGAAATGAAAAGTGAGTACAAGATGCTCTTCTCCCACACTGTTTTAAAAGAAGGAATGAAATCTTTTTAAATAACCATTTCTGTGAATACACATACTGTGTCTCAGTAAGACATTTAGGACTTTGAATAGTATGGATCTTTGACTTCAGGGCTTAAATAATAGAATTTTTTTTAAATGATCGGACATCAGGATTTCTTGAAACTGAACAGTGGTGCAAACAACTCAATGGCAAGGAGTTTGACTTTTTCCAATACCCAATGATTTTCTTCATCAAAAAAAAAAAAAAGAAAGAAAGAAATTTCTTTTGCATATTACAAATCACAACGAAATGCTGCAACTGAACCTGAAGAAATAGCTTATAAGCCGATTGCCACCAGAGAGAGAGAGAGAGAGAGAGGATGTGACTTCATCAGCTTCATGTTGAGAACTTTAACCTTCCAGCTTGCAGGGGCGCTAAGCTGGGGCACTCATCCTCCAGGGAAAGATGAAAAGCAGTGTTTAGAGAGAACTCTCTCCATAATTTCTGGATCTGCATTTGATCTGAAAAAGCCGAACGATCCATCAAATCTTCCCCACAACCTATAATTCTGGGTTAAGACTTTCTAATTTAGAAAACACAAAGAGTGAGGGGGAACCAGCAAGATATAGACGCTGACAGCTCAAGCAGCTGTCTAGCCAGATGAAGATTTCTCTGTGAATTAGTTCAAACACTATTTCTCCTCTCATGTATAGGAAAAGCCATTACCACTATTCGCTTTTTAACTTGATTTTTACTTTTATTTAAGACATACAGGTTCGTGGTTTAAAAGGTCAAATAGTTCTATAAGGAGTCGAGCAAAAATAGCAATTTTACGTTCCTCATCGCCTAATCCCATATTTCCTGAGGCAAACTTCTAGACTTCATTTTTTTACCTTTTTCTTCTGATACCTCCCTATCTTTAATAATATACTTGCACTGCCATTTTTTATTTTTCCATTTTAGATATTATCTATTGGCTTTCTGTTATGGGAAAAAAGGATTAGATACACACACACACACACGCACACACACACTCATTTCCTCTCATACTCACCTTCCCATAATTATCATAATTTTTGGTTAGATAATCAGACAATATGCACATTGTCTAACTGCATATATGACTATAGAATAGTCTATAGTAAATTCTGTTCACAGTTGTGGCATACAGCATACTTTGATTACATTTCATTTTGCACAATGTTTCTGCTTTCTCTAGACTTAATAAGGATCTCATGTCTTCGTTTGCTCAGTGTCCTATGTATTTACCACTAATTCATTCCCAAACTCTTCTTCAGAGTTTTAATTATTTCTTCAGTTTATTCAAACACATCAAGTTATCCACAGTTTCAAATTTTCTTGGGGATATCACTCTTGCAGTCCATCTCCTGTCTCAGTCTGGCTTAGATAATTCTCTAGGCCTGATGCACAGCTCTTTCCTAGAGATTTTTTTCTTTTCCATTTTCTCTTGGATTCCATTTGTCTCTCCCCTGTATCCCATACCTTCCTCTTTACTGGTTACTTCTTTGTTTTGGTGGAGTGCATCCTCAAGTAACCCTCTTAGAAAGGTAGATAAGAAGTAAAATTTCTGAAACTTTACATATCTGTAATTGTGTTTATTCTAGCCATATCTTAACAGTTTGGCTGGGGGAGAAATTCTACATTAGAAATGATTTTTCTCAAAGTTTTGAAGGCATGGTTTCATTGTCTTACAACCTCCATGGTTGCTTGAGAAATCTGATGATATTTGGTTCTCAGTCCTTTGTGTGTGACCTGTGATTTTCATGCCTTCAAAGAGTTAGGCTCTTCTCTTTGTGTACAATGCTCTGAATTTTGTGATGTTGTGCCTTGATATGAGCCTTTTTCATTCATTTTCTTGAATATTTGTGGGTGTTTATAACTGAATACTTAGATCCTTCAGTTTGTGGAAATTTTCTTAAATTATTTCTTAGATAATTTTTCTCTAATTTTCATACTTTTTATCACCTCTTACCCACTTATTTTTGTTCCACTCTCCGTGAGATTTACTCAACTTTATTTTCAACCCTCCTATTGTTTTAGTTTTGCTATCACATTTTTGTTTTCAAAAGTTCTGTTTGTTTTATAAATATTCTTTTTCCCTCTTCTTTATTGAAATATAATAGACAATTAGTTGCTTGTATTTACATTGTACAAGTCAATCAGGTTTTTTCAATTATAGTTGGCATACAATAATATACCAGTTTCAGTTGTATAGCATAGTGATCAGAGATCCACATAACTTGCAAAGTGACCACCCCACTAAATCTAGTACCCCCTTCCTCCTTACATATTTATTACATTATTAACCATCTTCCCATGCTACACTCTACATTTCCATGTCTATTCTGCAACTATCCATTTGTACCTCTTAATCCCTTTGCCTTTTTTATCTTCCCAACCTCCCTCCCATCTAGTATCCCTCTAAATATTCTCTAAATTTATGTTTATTTGCACTTTTGTTGTTGTTGTTGTTGTTGATTTTGTTCTTTAGATTCCACATGTACATGAAATTATACGATACTTGTCTTTCTCTATCCAACCCATTTCATTTAGCACAATACCCTCTAGATCCATCAATGCAATATCTTTTTCCATCCCCTTCCTTTTAGTCTGTGTGTGTCTTTTAATCTGAAGTGAGCCTCTTGTAGGCAGCATATGTAGGGGTCTCGTTTTCTTATCCATTCAGCCACTCTATATTTTGGTTGGAGCACTTAATTTTTTTCCATTTGAGGTACTTGTTGATAGCAATGTAGTTATTACCTTTCTTTATTCCTGTTTTTGATACATGTTTTTTCTTCTTAAAGAAGTCCCTCCAACATTTTCTGTAATACTGGCTTGGAGATGATAAATTCCTTTAGCTTATTTTTGTGTGGGAAGCTCTTTATCTGTCCTTCAACTCTAAATGATAATTTTGCTGGATAAAGTATTCTTGGTTGTAGATCCTGGGTTTTCATCACTTTGAATATTTTGTGCCAAATCCTTCTGTTCTGCATAGTTTCTTTTGAGAAGTCAGCTGCCAGACTTATGGCTGCTTTTCTCTTGCTGCTTTTAAGATTTTCTCATTGTATTTAAACTTTGGCATTTTAATTATCATGTGTCTTGGTGTGAGCCTCTTTGAGTTTCTGGTTTGGGGGATTCTCTGAGCTTCCTGAGGTTTTATGTCCATTTCCTTCACCAGGTTAGGGAAGTTTTCCATCATTATGTCTTCAAATAGCTCTTTGACATCTTGTTTTCCTTCTGGTATCCTTATGTCACAGATATTTTTACCTTTAATAGTGTCCTATAGGCTCCTTAAATTATAATTATAGTCTTGGCTTCTTTTTTCTTGCCATTCTGATTGAGTGTCCTTGGCTTTCCCTTCTTCTATATAGGTCATTTGATTCTCTTCTTTATTCACTTTGTTTATTCCATGTAATATACTTCTCATCTCAGATAATGTGTTCTTCATTTCATACTGATTCCCTTTTATAATTACCATTTCCATTTTTGTTTTTTTATCTCTTTGTTGATGTTCTCACTGAAATCATCTACACTTTCCGTAAGTTCATTGAGCATCTTTATAACCAGTGTTTTGAACCCTGCATCCGTTAGATTGCTTGACTCCATTATTTCTGGATTTCTCTTCTGTTCTCTAATATGATTTCTGTTTCTTTATCTTCCCATTTTGGCCGCTTTTCTGTATCTGTTTCTAAGCAATGTTCTTAAGTCTTCCATTTTTACATTTTTATTAACATAGCTTTGTGTGGTAGGTTTCCAGTGCCACAGTCCTGAGAGGGGTTCAGCTGCAGGCCAAGTTTAGCCCAAGCCTGTGCCCCTGTGGGTCCATCTGTTAAGATTCAGCAAGCAATCCACAGATGCCAAGCTTATAGTTGCCTCAAAAGGCCATACCAGAAACTGAGGCCAGCTGCCATAAGTGTGAGTCTAGGTGCTGCTCAGCAAGGGCACCTGACTAAGCAAGGACACACCTGGATGTGGCTTGGTTGGGGCTGTGAGTTGGGGGAAGCAGAGTTTCAGGGAATCCTCTAGGCAGAGCAGCTTCCCTTATGCAGTTTGATGACATCTCCACTATGGCAGTGCTGAGTCTACACAGTGAGATGGGGGAGGACTCAACAGAGGAACAATGTGTACCACCTGCACTTATCTACAGAGCGAGTCTTGCCTTGGCCCTTACTGCAACAACTGCATGTCCCCCTGTAAGTCCCTAATGCCCTCTGTGCAGCCAAACCAGAGCTGGCGCTCAGAGCGAGCAGGTCCGTCACCACAGAAGGCCACTCGCGGATGCGGTCCCTTTAAGTGGCGTCTGCCGCTGCCGCTGCCATGGCCTCTGGCGCGCACAGCCACACGGTCTGGCCAGCCCCGTGTCCTCGCCCCGTGCTACCTTCTGCCATTGCAGGGTGATTTCGTAGATCTCTCCATAGTCTATGGCTTGTTCGTCTAGATCCCAGGTGATTTTCCTTGCTCTTTGCCCCTTGTTTCCGTCACAACTTCGATTTGGTTACCAGAGGGACGAACAGAGCCCTTATCATCTACGCCATTTTCTTTCTTCCTCTCCGAATATTCTTATTTATAGCCTTCTGTTTTTGTTTTATGCACCCAATAACTTCTCATCTCTTAACTCGAAAACTATTAATGATGGGGTTTTCTTTTCCTAGCTCTTTTTCTGTGTTGTCTCATTTTTTTTTTTCTTTCTGTCTTTTTTCCTGTTTGGTTTCTTTATTCTCTGGTGTTAGCAACATCCTTCGAATTCCTGGTGCTTGTTGGCTGGCCGTCCATGTTAAGAGCGCAGCATCTTGGGCTATTAATCTGACTGCCAGACTTCTAGGAACTTACCGAGTGGAAGAAGCAAATGGATGGGAGGGTTGTCTGCTTTTGACTATGTAATTTTTTCCTCGGTGCTCCTGTTTTAGTGTGCATCTCTTTTTTAAAACTCTCTGTCTCTGTCTCTCTCTCTCTCTCTCTCTCTCTCTCTCTCTCTCTCACACACACATCTCCCCTTTCCCTCTCCCTCCCCCCCCCCCCCCGCCTTCTCTCATTCCTTCCCTCCCTCCTCTCTCCCTTCTCATTCATCTCTTGAGATAATGAACATCCAATCTATTTCCAGAGCAGAGGAAGCAGTTCCTCGCTGAACAGGTGGTGTGGAGTGGGGTCTAGGAAGCCCAGCTGCCTCTTGGAAAGACTTTAAACTGTTTCAGCCCTACCTTCTGCCCTCCCCCCAAACCCCACTTTCAGAGGCATTCAGCATCTTTAACTCTCAAGCAGGTCTTCAGCGTGGGTTTGCTTTTCTTCTGGGGACTCCCCATTTCCAGCTAAGTTTTCAGCTTTCTGGGGTCCGCTCTCATCCATCCTCACTCTCATTTCTAAAATGATGTTGCTTTCTCTGTTATCTTTGTCCTAGTGGGTTTATATTCTTTAAAAAAAATCCTTTTATTGTCATTTAAGAAGAACATCAGAAAAGATGGAGGTAAATACATGTGTTTCATCTGCCATGTTTAATCAAAAGTCGTCCCATTTTTAATACCAGTGTTTATAATTTTATAATTAAAATGTTTTAATGTAGCTAAAATTATGTTTCATTTATGTGCACATCTGGATCCCTTTAGCCAGTGTTTCTAAATGGTAGTTCCCCAGGCAAGCAGCATTAGCATCAGCTAGGAACTTGTTAATAGAAGAAATTCTTGGGCCCAACCCCAGCCTTACTGAGTCAGAAATGCTGTGGGTAGAGCCCAGAAATCTACGTTTGAACGAGCCCTCCAGGTGGTTCAAATGCTTGCTAGAGTTTGAGAACCACTGCTGTAGGTGACAAAGTGATTCTAAACATTTGAGAAACACTACGCTCCCCTCCACCTCGGCTCCAGGTCCATCTCTTCCAATTCAAACCCAGGAAATGCCCAGCAGAATAAAAGGGCTGTTTTAAGATAATGTCCTTTAACAAGATCCATCCTCCTGAGGAGATGCTTGTAGATTTAGACGCTTTTCTCCTCCATGACGCCTAGTTGTTTACTGCCTTACATGGCTGTTAGAGTGGGGTCTCTGAGGTCAGAAATGCCTGCAGACCAGGCTTGGTGAGAAGAAAAGACAGTGGAAGTAGAGAAGTGTGAGAGGAGCAGGGTAGCAGGACCTAGTCCCTCTTCCACATCTTCAGCCATCAACACGTTGGGAGAGGAGCCCCCAGCTTTCCTCAGAGCAGGGAGCCTCTGGGAACCTCACGGAGTGGGAGGGTCCTTGCTCTAAACTTCACCTACCATTGCCCTCTGCCTACCGTCAGAGCAGCAGATGCTGCCAATCGTCTCGGACACACACATCCCTCCCCATCCCACCCACCTGTGTGGCTCCTCTGAGTTCCTCAGTCTACCTCTCGTCTCCTCACCTCACCTCCCTCCCCTTCCCCACCCTCGCAATGATCTTCACACAGCAGCAATCCCTCTGAGCTCTCTCCATGGCACAGTTAATTCTCTTTCCACTTTCCCTCCCAGGTATGTCTTCACTGTCATTTATACCTTTGAGGCCTTGATAAAGATACTGGCAAGAGGGTTTTGTCTAAATGAGTTTACTTACCTCCGAGATCCTTGGAACTGGCTGGATTTTAGCGTCATTACCCTGGCGTGAGTATTTTTCCACACTGACTTATTTGTGTGTCTGTGTGGAGCTTATGGGTGGGCCCAGGCTCACACTCTGGGGTGTTTCCTTATCCATACAGCTTTCTCATTTGAAACCACATGGCCTTGGGTCTTGTTGTTGCCATAGACTGTCACTGTTGGGAGTCACTCTCCAGGGTTAGTCTCACACCCTCAGGGAGAAGTCAGAGACCTCAAATCTGAGCTGATGACTGGCCTGTCAAAGTGAATCAGACAAGGCTCAGCCTTGCACCTACCTGGCATGAAGCTCTTTTCCTGAGGAACCAGAGTCTGAGGAGACTGGTTGGCCAAGCTTGCATGCTTGAATATCCATCTTTACACATCACACATGGAGCCACCGAGACCACAATGCATCTTCTCAAAGAAGCCATTCTGAAAGATATTGCAACGATTAAATCAGTGTTAGTGTTGGTCTATTGGTGAAAGTGGTACTAGATTCTCCATGTATTCTGGGTCCTTCCTAGGCTCATGTTACCCCGGATTGTCTTTTCTTATGCTGCATGCATCACAAGATCCTCTCCTGGCAGAGATGCTGACTGACTTCTGGTCCCACAGATACATTGGTGAAGCGATTGATCTTCGAGGGGTCTCGGGCCTGCGGACATTCAGAGTTCTCAGAGCTTTGAAGACAGTTTCTGTGATCCCAGGTGAGCTGCTTTAGCCAGTGCGTTTATTCACGGAACATGTGTTGGTGTCCGTAACCTAACGCCTGCCTTTGATTTTCACAAGAGCCCTGCACAGTTCCAGAGCATGAACTGTTGTCCCCATTTAAAAGACAAAGAAACAGAGGCCCGGAGAGTAGAAAACACAGTCCCAAGTCCTCATTACTAGTAAGAGGCAAAGTGTGACCTGGAAACCTAACGTCTCTAGTCCTACACCACTGCTCTGTCCATAGTGTCTCATGGCCTTGCCCTGGATAAATGATAAGAAAGTCAGGTCCTCATTTTATATTCTTGTTGTGGGGGTCAGGCAAACCTCCAGGGAGATTCTCGTTTATGACTTAAACCAAAGGTGTAAACTTGGAAATCGGGAGGAAGGGAGAAGGCAGTCTGGTGAGTGTTTTCACCATTTCCATAAATCTGAAAGCTTGAGTTTCGGTCCTGTCTCTGGACACATGGAGGAGAAGAGCATTAAGCAATTCTTGATTACAGAGAGTTGGGAAACAAAAGTAGGCCACCAGCACTCATCTTACTGGCCCTTCTAAGCTCTCTGTTGTCCCCAGTAGCCCAGTGATACTCCTCATCCCCTACTGGCTTGGTGGAGGGGAAGGTGAGGCCAGAGACCAGGTAACCACACTGAGGCAGGACTCAACTCTTCCTCCTTGTGGCCTGATGGTTTATCTCCCCTTGAAGAGGAGAAGAGAGTGAGGTGATACTCCTGAGAATCCATTTCTTCATCTGGAAAATAAACACTCAAATTAGAGTGGAAGTCCCTCCACTGTGTCTGGCTGTTTAAGGAAGGATTGGAAAGCTTTGCCAGTTTCCACAGGACAAGCTTCTTCATGAAGACAGCCATGGCAATAAGTAGCCAGTTCTGACTCTTGGTATCTCTCTCACCTACTCTTAGCCAGGAAGACCCTGAGTCTTGTTTACAAGACCTGACCTGTCCAGACTCCCTCTCCTGCCTCATCTCTCTCCTCGACTCACCTCACATCATGTTCCAGAATGTACCTGTGGTTCCACAAACACTCCATGCCTTTGCTCCTCTCCCAGCCTTCAGCCTCACTGCTCTTTCTGTCAAGAGAGTCCTCTTCTCTTAACTCATCATCATTCCTCAGGGCTCTGTTGAGGTTTGACCTCTTCGAGGAGACTCCATGGTCTTTCCCAACTTCCCCACATTCCACTCCACCCCGTTCCTATCCCCAGGCTTTGGTTACAGGCTGCTTCTATGTGTAACAATGCTATGCTTGGTAATTCTATGGAGTTCCCTGTCGATGGTCAGACAACTCCACCACATGCCTCAACCATTGCTCAGCTCCCAGCCCAAGATGCCTCAGGTAGTGTTCATGGGTTATTTGTTGAGCAAGATGACAAGGCAAGGTTCAACCCCAGACTGCTTCTCTAGTCAGACCTCTTTCTGATACCCATGGATATGCCCTCCAAAGAAGGCAATTTTATTTGCCAGAGCAGCAAATTATCCCTCAGATAAGCAGGGGCCCCATTTTTGCTGCCAGCCCTGTGTGGCTCTGACATAGCTCCTTCTCAGATGCTCTCTGTGTCTGACTCAGTGATTCTCTCATGGTCTCACTCATGTCTCTCATGGTCTCACTCTATTGCTATGTTCATCTCTCTGTGTCTTTGCGTCTCTGTTTCTTTTTTTCTGTCTCATTTTATCTCCTTTGTATCTCTCAGTCTCTCTCTCTCTCTCTCTCTCTCTCTCTCTCTCTCTCTCTCACACACACACACACACACACACACACACACATACACACACACACACCGAGGTTCATGGATTCATGTGTTTCCGGCCTCAAGCTGCCTCCCAGAAGTGAGATGAATGCAGAAAGACAGATGCCAAATGACTGGAATAAAGTTAGTAGCCTCATGATTAGCACAGTGCCTGGAACTAGCAGGTACTCAACAATTATTTTTTTTAAATCAAATTGCTATTATCAGAAATATATTAGGCTTACTATGATAAGAAATGCATTTCCTGGGTCTCAGTTGCCTTGTCTTTACAATGGGTACCTTCCAGCCTGCCTTTCAGGATTGTTACTAGGTTTATATAAGGAACTGGGCTTGGAATTGCCCTAAAGTTTTTAAAACGCCTCACACCTGCATGTAATGAGGAGGCAAGATGGCCAAGATGAAAGCATGCCAGGCACACACGTGTGCTGTGTGCGGTAACTGACCCATGTGGGGGTATCACTGTCATCTTCTCATAGGGCTGAAGGTCATCGTGGGGGCCCTGATCCACTCATTGAGGAAGCTGGCTGATGTGACCATCCTCACCGTCTTCTGCTTGAGCGTCTTTGCCCTTGTGGGCCTGCAGCTCTTCAAGGGCAACCTCAAGAACAAATGTGTCAAGAATTGCACAGCTTTCAACGAGACGGCCAGTAACTTTTCTTACGAAAAACGCGAGTGGAATTCCTGCCATGGCGACGAAGGTCTGGCTGGCAAGGGACGTGACTCCCCTGCATCCCCATATAGACACGTATTTTGATTCCTTTTCCCTGCTCAAATGCTTCTCCTGAGTTGCATTTTACCTTTGGGTCCCCCATATTCTGTTGCCCAATGTCTCTTTTACAAGGAAATGAGCCATACATCCAAGGACAGGCCATTATGCCTCTTCTGGGAGAGTCGTGGAGCTGAAGTCACTGCTCAGCTTTTCTCTTCCCAGATGGGACTTTTCCCCCTTCCAAGTATCCCAGCATGCCCACCGAGTGTATATAGCCAAGGGAACTGACTTCACTCTTACAGTGTGCTGCCTTCACCACCCGAGGCTTGACGGTAGGGTTCAGAACCATATGCAAAGCTTTCGTTTTTCCCTTTCTTTTGCAGACTTCTACATCAATAAGCCAGGCACTTCCGATCGCTTACTCTGTGGCAATGGATCTGATGCAGGGTGAGTGTTCAACCCATGACCCAGCACCATGGCTCAGCGTCCTTTTTCCTTCTTGTCATCGGCATTTCCTGGGCAGAGGAAGATGTAAAAATGAATAAGTCATGGCCTCTGCCATGCCATGTCTGTGGGGAGGAAATGTGTGAGTTAGCTTTTGCTGTGTAACAAATAACCCCAAAATTTTGTTGCTTAGAACACCAGCCATTTATTTAGCTCAGGATTCTGCACATCAGCATGTCAGGCATTTTATAGACAGTGGATAGATTACCCAGGGGCCAGCTGACCTAGGATGGCCTCAATTGGGGTGGCTTATCTCTGCTCTATATTGTCTCTCATCCCCCAACAGGCTAGCCTGTACTTGTTCTCATGGCAAAAGCAGAGTTCCAAGAGAAAGAGTGGAAATGTGCAAGGTCTCTTGAGGCCTAGGCTTAGAACTGGCACAATGTTACTCCAACTACATTCTATTGACCAAAGGAAGTCACGGATCAATCCAGATCTGAGGGGTGGAGAAGTGGACTCCACTTCTTGATGGGAGAAGCCACAACATCATATTGCAAAGGAATGTAGATGCAGGGAGGGAAATAAGTGTGGCCGTTTTTGCAATCTACCCCAGGAAGGAGCTAATATTTAATTTTTTTTTTTTTTGTATCAAATACCCACATTTAATCATCACAACTCCATCACATGGGTTTCAACACATTACAGAGGAAAAAGAACATACGTTAGTTTTTGCAATTTAAAATTCTTAGAGTCCAGACACATAACAACAAACGAGAGGAGTGGGCTGGGTGGGAACCATGGCGATGAGAGTTTATGCCTCATCTAAAGGGGGCAGCCAGTGCTGAGTTCAGCTCTTGGTTGCCATGTGAAAATGCGATTCCATTGCTTCCAGCTCTTCCAACTTTTAAAAGAGAGACAGGAAATTTAGATTTGTATGCGAAATCTCCCAGCTAAAACATCGGCTACTAATTCCAAAAAAAAATTCTATATATTGTGGGCCAAACAAAATATTTCTGCAAGCCAAATTCAGGCTGTAAGCTGCCAGTTTGTGAGCTCTGATGCCTATACGTATGAAGATGCTACATTGTGGAGAACCAGTGCTGTGCTAGAGGTTCCAGGGGCTGGGGAAACACCAGGAGGTGGTGGTGTGAGGCAGGGCAGGGCAGGGAAATTTTCCTGGAAGGGTGGTCGAGATGGTAGGGCGTCTCCACGCTGGGTGGACAAGAGGTGGTTTGGATGGAGGCCATTCCGGGTGGCAGAACAGAATGCAAGACAGCAAGTGGTAGGGGAGCCCTCGGGTCTGCCTGCTGCTTTGAGCACTAGAACAGATGTGAACAGAAAGAATTCAGGCAATTGATGAGAAAAGTCTGCTTCTCCCACCTCCATGGCTGGGGGCCTGGAAGATCAGAGCCCACACGACCCCACTCCCTAAGTAGCTGACAGCTCCTATATTGCCCAAGTGGAGAAGGGTGGGACCTGTATGGAGCTCTGCCTTCATCAGCTCACTAGGAAAACATTCTCAGATGTTGCTGAAGGATGAGGACAAACAGAAGAACTTGAGCAACATAGGCTCCTTGGCCTCTTTCTTCACAATTGCGCTTGGCATTTGGTTCTTTGGCTCAGGGACAGTATTGTTTTGATGTCGGCTTTTATTTGCCTTTGACTTAAATTTAAACTGAGAGCCCATCAATGTCCTTTTCTCATTTAGATAATGGCATTTCATTTCTCATGGTGATAGCTCCAGAGTAGGCCAAGCACTGTCTGTGGTAAAGTTGTGAGGTCCATCCATGGGCACCCCCACAAGCTCCAAGAGAGGCCAGACCTGCTGAACAGGTCCTGGCCGGATTGTAAAGGAGTGGATAAGGCTGAGATGGCAAATAGAGGCCAGTTCTGGACAACAGAGTGAGACAGAGTGAGCCCTGGAGGCCATGCTGTGAACACCAGACCTGAGTCCTGTGCTGGGCCACAGAGAAGCGAAGCCCTGGGCTAAGGTCCACACTGCCCAGTGGCACTGTGGGAGGAAAGCCTGGGGTCTCAAGGACTAGGAAATACTTGGCGATTTTCAGCATTCCTTTACATGTAGTATTCCAGTCCATTCTTTTGGTAGCTTCAGGTTAAAAACAGCAGGAATTTCCATTTGCATTTCACATATCATATTTAGTATGCTGAAGGTACCATGCAAGAGGCTTTGCACCATGGTCTCATGTAATTCTCAGAGTAGCTGGCTGTTGATGTGTAGAAGCTGCACTGGAGTTCTATGGAAGATGCACAAATAAGGCTGTCCTCAGGGTTCACTAGCCAACCTGTGGGTGATGGGTTGACTAGTTCCTTGGGAGAGCGAACCAAGAGGCTGTCTTAAATGTGGGTCTACAGAGTCTAGGAACCAAGGTTGGACATAAAATTAGGATTGATTACAATCAAGTTGCCGAGATCCTAAGCAATTGTACGGGTACTGGGATTGTGTGTTCACGCGGACATCGGGAATAAGGAGAGCCCGAGAGGCTGGTGTTAGCGGAGAAACCCTGGAGTAGTAGAACCCCAAATCCAAACATGACATTACTGTTTCCTTGACCAAGCCATCCCCCTGGGGTGGATGAGAGCACCTCACATGTCCTGAGCTTAGAGATATTTCTTGACATCAACTTGGCCTCTTATTATGAGAGAGAGAGGAGTCCAACACTCCCACTGCAATGCGCACCAAGCAATCATCTTCAATTTGGTTTTCTTTCATAGGTCACTCTTCACAGGCGACTTGACAGTTATATTTCTCCTTTTAAGTAAATATATTGACATCTGTGTGGTTTTAACTGACTTCTCTCTGAACACCAGCTTCCACACCTGTAAAACAGGATTGTGGAGACAATTAAATTATAGTGTTTGTAAAGCACGTAGGAGAAAGAGAGGCACACAGTAAGTAATCAGTAAGTGGAAAATGTTGTTATCATTGTTATATATAATTGGTCAATGAACTTGGCTAATGTGAGTCCTCTTTTGATAGACAACTCTGCAGGCGATGACAACCAGCTCAGGTTTTAAGTCTGTTACCGACACTGACTCTCTCTCCTCTGGTGTGAACTTTGAAAGAGCTTAGCACCTTATGGGGTCATGTCTGGGCAGTCAGCTGGCCTTCCCCAGGTCACTCCCTTCTGCATGAAACTCTGAAGTGACAGTATTATCATCCCCATTTAATAGGCAAGGTAAACTGAGACCTAAAAAGACTAAATGTCCAAGGTCATCCAGCTCATAAGAGGAATACCAGGCCTTCAACTCCCATCTTCCTGCAGCCCTGGGCTACCTGGCTTTCAGTAAGCAAGAAGCTATACAATTTACGATGAACTTCTTTGTTCTTGCTGCAGCCACTGCCCTAAAGGTTATTTCTGCCTGAAAACATCTGACAACCCAGATTTTAACTACACCAGCTTCGATTCCTTTGCTTGGGCTTTCCTCTCACTGTTCCGCCTCATGACACAGGATTCCTGGGAACGCCTCTACCAACAGGTATTAACTGGCATGTCCCCGAACAGACTTGGTTGGAGGCTGAGGGGTCGGGTCCAACGTGGCTATGTTTTTCCTGGTGGAACCTGACAATGTCCAGGGTCCATGTACTCTGGGTACATATCTCTTCTTTGTCTTGAATCTGCAGACCCTGAGGGCTTCTGGGAAAATCTACATGGTCTTTTTCGTGCTTGTCATCTTCCTGGGATCTTTCTACCTAGTCAACCTGATCTTGGCTGTGGTCACCATGGCATATGAAGAGCAAAACCAGGCAACCATTAATGAAATTGAAGCCAAGGAAAAGAAGTTCCAGGAGGCTCTTGAGATGCTCCGGAAAGAGGAGGAGGTCTGTGAGGGGTGAAGCTTTGGAAAGTCTGTTGCAGGCTGTATGTTATTAAGGGAGAGGTCTGGACCAGCCACTTAGATTAAGGTTGTTATTCTTAGGAACTTTAGGAAGATTTATCTCACTTTAGGAATAATCTTATGTCAGTTTTTCTCAAAAAAAAAAAAAAAAGAACCTGAGTGAAGATGTTATGCAAGTGATGTATTAAAGGATGCTCTCAGAAGGAGAGTCAAGGAAACAGAATGGAAAAAGAGAAGAGTTAAATAAGAAAGTGGCTTCAGCTAGCGACTACCTTCAGCCTGATCCCATGTGAGCTCTGGAGCATGACTTGTACCACGGAGTAAGCCTTACACTGAGGGAAGAGGGCTTGCCTTTGGTATCCCCATACCTGCCCCAGCCAAATGTATAGTGAAAAGAATTTTTTTTTTTTTTGCAGAATGCTGTAGCCGTAAGCCATTAGCAGCTAACACTCAAGTAGCTGGAGATGCATGTGCTGGTAAAAGAGATCTGGGCAGGGCTTCAACAGGGTCTACTACAGGGTATGAATGAGAGAGGTGACCCAGAGGAGGCTCTTCCTACCATGTCTCAATCCCAAAACCACCCAGGTTTTTATCCTGACCTCCTCTGTTTCAGATGCCCTCACCCCTGGGAAACCCCATGTCTGGGGGACACATTTATGCTAAGCCCAACCAGATGCTGTTGGCTGCAGCTACTGTCCTCTTTCTTCAGGTGCTGGTAGCACTGGGGATTGACACAGCCTCTCTCCACTCCCACAATGGATCACCTTTAGCCTCCAAAAACGCCAGCGAGAGAAGGCACAGGATGAAGCCGAGAGTGTCCGACGGCTCTGCAGATGACAACAAATCACCCCAATCAGAGACTTATAACCAGCGCAGGATGGTAAGAGGCTCAGGTTTGTGCTCTAAAGATTACCCACCTTTGCAGCTGTCGTGGACAGTAGGTTGAAGTGGGAAGAGGTTTGTAACAAAGAGATAGATGAAGCGTAGGGATAAGGAGGATGTTTTAGTAATCCCAACCCACCCACCAATGGACGTCTAGACTTGGACAGGGTCATCACGGATGGGGAAAAGGGGTGTATTGAAAAGACTTTTATGGGTAGGAGCGGAATCAACAATGCTGGGACTATGGAACGTGGAAAACAGGAGAGGAGTCCAAAACGACTCCCAGATTTCAAGATTGGGCAATTAGATGGATGGCGATTCTAAAACAGGAGCACCAGAGAAAGAAGCCAGGTTTGTAGGGAAGGTGGCGGACCCCCATTGGGAGTGATAACTATGAGGTGTCTGTAGACCTGTGAACATCAAGTTTCCTCCTTACACATTGATCTGCAGTGCTAGAGCAGGGAAGGAAGGTTCTTGTCCATAGTGCTGAAATAATTTACAAGCTTATTTCTGACCTCATGTCTCAACCCCTGCAGCTCAAATTCCCACCTATCGTTGCCACAGAAGATCCCAGCACACAGCTCTGTGATACAATCTGGCCCAGGAATAACTTCAGTACCTCACTTCAGGTTCTGAAGCAATTCTGTCCCCCCTCCCCCATCATAACCTCTACCTCCCATGCCAAGATTCCCTATACTTACCAAACTTCCCACCACCCTCCTTTCCCTTGAAAGTCCTCTGTACCCCAATATGTCCCCTTTCCACAGGCCTGAGAGATAATAACCCCTTTGTGTGAGAATAATTTCCACACTAATAGTATGAGAAAAGGGATAAACCTGACTATTGCTCAGGCCTTCTGACCCTCAGTTTCTTCTCAGTCTCTTTTCCTGTGCTCATCTGAAGGATGCTCTACTTTTTTGGAGTATCATCTCTACAACACTCAAAGTTACGTGTGCATATCAGACACGCTCACACGCATACCGGCCACAGTGACACTCATGTCAGCATTTGTAAGAGTTTGTGCCCTTCTCTTCTTTGCTCTGCCTCTTTTGAGCAGCACCTGGCATGCACAGGGCACAGTTCAGAAGACATTTCAAAAGGGCTTTGGCAATCATAGAACAGGATGAATCACAGCTTTCATGGAAATGTCAACGACACTCTGAATTGGGCTTTAATTTCCCCCATTCGGTTAGCCCCATATAGAGTAGCACCTGGACGTCCGATAATTGTTTGGTATGTGTGCTCGTCTCTCCAGCTAGGCACATCTTCAAAGAGAAAAAAGAGGAACTTTGTCTTGTTAATTTAACAATACTAGATGTTTAGTATAAAGAGATGACTAAACCATGGTTCCTTTCCTAAGGACTTCCATTCAGATGGAGGAGGCAGATATAAAAACAGCTATGTGTTAAGTACTGTGTTAGGGACAGGCACACGGTGTCTGGAGAAAAAAAGAGAAAACAAGACTCTTATGGGGTTGGAGGTGTGTCAGGAAAGGCTTCACAGAGAAGGATTGAAGTGAAAAGTAACTAATGAGTAGGAGTTCTTCCAGTAATTGAGGCCTGAAAGGGTTTGGGGAGAAGTATTTTCCAGGCAGAAAGAAGAACATGTATGTACAAAGACAGGAAGGGGCAATTGGGTAGTTCTTTGATGCTAACTGGTTGACTGGAGTCCATACAAGGAGGCATCCCCTTCCTCTTTTCCTAGGTGTATTCATGCGGTAAATAGACCATAGGCAGTTTTTATATGAAGCTGTTTTCTGACCAACAGAAATGAGAGAATTGTTGCGGGTAGCACCTAGGAGAAACAGCAGGTGTTTGGGGTAACGCACGGGAAAACAGTTGGCCTACTTGGATGACGCATTTTAAGGCAAGCCTAACACTTAGATTCAGAAGTCATTGTCCACCATAGGTTAATTCTGAAATGTTAATTGGTGGCCAAGGAGGCACTGCCTGTCAAATATGGGACCTAAATTTTCTTCCTAGATTTTCATTGGTTTGCTTAGCGTCTAAGTGCAAATATAACTCAGTCATCCCATCTTTAGTAAGGATTTGCTTACTTTGCTCTTTTGCTTCACAAGTGGAAAGAATTTATGAATTTTTATGAGTTCCATAGTCCTTGGACATAAATTCTAGGCAGAGTGCTCTGTTCACAATACCAGAGCAGCAATGGTGGTTGCTGAACAGGGCTGGGCTCCAAATTATTAAAAAAGTAAAACTTTAGTTCTGTGGGGTCAGGGGATAAGTAAGGAGGACTCTAACTGACAAGATGTCCCAACTTTAGTAGTTTAGTAAATAAAAGGAATTGAGGAAGAGGAAAATTTTTAGTATCATGATCAGAATTTGGTAAGAAGTCAGCATACTGACTCTCCAGGGGCTCTGGGCCTGTGAATTAGCTCCTTTCCTCTGACAATTGTGCACCACACAGTTACCTCCAAGGAAGATTTTGATGAGAAATGTTTATCGATTTGGAGGAATGGCATTATTCTTCCAGGAAAGTAGGCTGTAACTCTCCTTTCAATCTCCCTATTGTTGACTGTTCAAAGTTTGCCTCAAGGGATCCTGAAAGCTTATTACATTACAAAGCCCTCATCTCTTCCTTTGCACACAAATACTACCACCCATGTAGGCTGAATCTAATGAATTGTGGAACTTAATTTTCAGACAATAAAGGACAGTAGTTCATTCAACAACCATTTACCAAGCATGTTCCAGAACTGGTGTGTATAACAGTTAGTCTTCTTAGATCACAGCTTTGCACTTGGAGCAGCCCAGTGACCAAAGGCTGACAAACAGCTAACCCAACCCAGCAAGCCACAAGGTTGTCGTCCGACATGCCTTTGATCATGAATGACTTATTTGCTGATCTTAAGCACCCTGTAAATTCTCATCTCTCCTGGCTTTTTCCCAGGCTGTGTTAAGAATATTCTTTTTCTCCATTCTTTCCTCCTGTTTACCTAGAATACCCCTTAGATCTGCATCTTTAATTTGCTGCTGGAAGGTTATGAAAATCAGGGCAGGGAAATGGGAGTGAGTAGAGGGAAGTGCCGAGCTCCAGATTCACTCGCAGGATGAACTTCCAGCCTTATTCTTTCCTGCTCCTCTGGGGCAATGCCCAGTCTTTCCTAGGCCTCAACTCTGGGCGACGGCGTGCCAGCCATGGCAGTGTGTTCCATTTCCGGTCCCCTGCCCGAGAAGGTTCATTCCCTGATGGAGCTGCAGATGATGGAGTCTTTCTTGGAGACCATGACAGCCATCGGGGCTCCCTGCTTCTGGGTGGGGGTGCTGGCCAGCAAGGCACCCAACCTAAGAGCCCTCTGCCTCAGCCCACCAACCGTGGGTCAGGGCATGGAGAAGATGGACACCCCACATTGCCCACTGGTGAGCTTGGCCCTGGAGTCACAGACCCCTCGGTGAGTTTGTAAATAATGTTCTAGACTATTTGGGGCTGTATTCTAGCTAGAGGCCTTGAGCCAAGGAGCCCTAAGTGTCACCCATTGAATGGTCCTTTAGGTATCATTCTGCCCAACTCCTTTCCACCTGCCCCCACTTTAAAGACAGGGCAGATGCGACCCAGAGAAAGAGATTGGGTTTACTTGAGGTCAAACAGGTTTTCTGGTTTACTCTGCGGTACAGTGATACAGATTATTTTTCAGTCGATCCCATATTTCTTCAGTGTTTCTCTGTCTCCACTCACTACCACTGTTTTAGAGAGAGGCCTGCTTGCTCCTGGATGAGCATGAGAAAAATTGAAGGTTCTTATCTTCCTACCTGTGGCTCTTTGCAAGCTATCCTGGCTTGGCAAGTGAACCCAGAGAAATCCTAGGAGGCACCCTAGACAGATCTTAGCAGAAGCAGAATATCCCTTGATTTACTCAGAAAAGCAATAACTTGCCAAAAGGCACAACTTAGGCAATAGTGACTAATTGGCCAGCACTCTTCTTAGAATATTTGCAGAGCGTAATGACAATCCAGGGACACTTCGTTGAGTTGGGAGCCATGACTTGATGTGAGTTCTCCCTCCAAGTGTAGTAATGACACTGCTAGTGTTTTTCATTTGCCCTCTCTGGCTAGCAATTTGCAAACAGACTTGCGAACAGGCCATTATATGGCTCTACTGGCTTGATGCCAGCAAGAAACAGAAGAACCACTGGGCAAGTGGGGAGGATTTAGTGGTGTATTTACAGAGGGTTGGACAGGGCTCTGGGAACCAAAGAGGTACAGCGAGGCTCCTAGAGACTAGCGTAGTGGGAAGCTGGATGTGCTGGGGTGGAGGGTGAGGGAAAGGATGAGAACCGGGACCCAGCAAGAGCTGCCACTGCGTGTGAGAGGTGGCCTGGCAGAACTCGTGATCTCAGGTGGAGGACTGCAATCATGACGCAGCCACAGCCCAGTGGGGAAGGTGGTAGATACCGACTCGCCTCTCCTTCCAGCCTCTGATCTCCTATCTGCACCATTGTTCAAACCTGACCAGAACCAGAGGGTGACAGTGACACAGTTTGTACAGGTCACCCTCCCCAGGTACAGAGCTAGCTGGGCAGAGAAGGGCGAATAGGTCTCCAAGGACCAACAGAGAATCACCAACGAGTCGGAAAGACCAAGCCAGTCTGCAGGGCTCCTTAGAGGTGTTTTAACATCCTAGAAAAGGCCTCATTTAGAAAACCTTGTTATTGTTCCCTAAATTGCCACTTTCCTAGATACTGTAACCCTGATGTATTTTAGTTAAATTATTTGGCTTGATGCAAGATTAACTCTTTAAGCCCTTCTGTGTCATGTAGACCTGGGTTTCAATCATAGCCGTGCGATTTACCAGCTGTCACCATTAGCAAGTCCCTTGAATTCTTCAAGCCTCCATGTCTCCTCTTGCTAAAAGGTTTCTAAACAGCCAAAGAGTTAAACGGAATAATAAAGTACCTACATCTATATACATGTGTCTGACAAATAATAGTATCAGCTAGTATCTTTTGTTGAGTCCTCATGGTTGGAAACTTTCTAAACTTTATATTTCTTAAGCACTTACTATATATCTATGAGCTTCACCAATGGTAGATGCTCAGTAAATGATTGTTAAATTTGGATTCTGAATAGTTTGTGCTGTGCCGAATCAGCAGCTCTGGGCCTCGAACTTCCCACGTCCCAGGTGTGTGACTAGAGTTAGGGACCTGGCACGGAACCTCCAGGGAAGGCCTAAAGAGAAGCATCAAAAGGATTATGTCAGAAAACTAACAACTGGACAATCAAGGCACACAAATGTTCCCCCAGAAGGAAAGAGATTGTGTGGAATCAGAACTGGGTTACGTGTTGAGGAGGGAAATGGGCCTGTTGGAAGTGAGGTTGAGAGCAGAAATTCTGTGTAAAAGTCAGATGCACAGCTCAGAAGCCGTAGAAGCCGTCTCATGACGGCCTGGCCCACTGCTCCTCCCTTTGGCAGAAACCTCAGAGACCCTTGAGGTAGTCCTGTCCTCACCCTGCTGCGTAGGTCCCTGTCCTAGGGCAAGTGTTTGCAGAGCCTCAAGTGAGCCCTGGTCACTCCATTGGCTGCAAACCTGGGCTCTGTTTCACCCTAGCTCTGTGTCCTGGTTGTCATGACTGAGCTTTTACCCCATGTTCAAACAGCAGCCTAGTTTCTCCAAGCATGACTGCTGAGCCTCATAGCTTCACTGGACAGCTCATAACCATGAGACTAGCCAATGAAAGACTGAGTGACCTGTCTTTGCCACTGAAGACTCCTGGTTGGGGGAGTGTCCTGACTCTGTTTGTGTCCTGGCAGGCATGTGATGCAGGACATAAGAAGACTTTATTATCAGCAGAATACCTGAATGAACCTTTCCGAGCCCAAAGGGCAATGAGTGTTGTCAGTATCATGACCTCTGTCCTCGAAGGTAAGCGTTGCCCATCAGAATGTCAGTCCACTGTGCTGTGATGAGTCCCCATGTGAGTGGCAGTGGGGCCCAAACCTGTGTCAAAGAGCACCTGTCTCTGCATCCTGGGATCCTAAATACTCTTCATTTTATGTACCTTCACCCTTACTCAATGTGGTTTTTTTTTTTTTTAATGTGGATAATTTTCAAAAACAATAGAATCAATGGATAAAATGTCCGAGTCCATCTCTTGTTCAAATTAACATCTGCTTCATACGTATTCACAAAACTAGATTTAAAAAAATCTTCTGGCAGAGAATGTCAAGCTACCTTTCAGATACGCAAGAAATTTAATGATCTTTAACTCCCAAACATGGCAAAATCCTGGGGTTTTCCTGGCTGTAACTTTATGCTTATAATTTGACTTCTGTCTCAACCCTCATTATGCAGAGCATTGGAAGACAATTAAAATAAATTAATCAGACAGTTTAACTAAATTCTCATTAATTCAGGGGTTCATTAATTCAGTGGGAATCCACTTAGTTTCCCTAGGGATGCATCTAAGTTCCAGTTGCTTACACCAAGCCAAGGGTGTGGCACTAGGTCATGGCTGCCTAACACTCAAGTTCCCTTGGCTGCCTCCTCCTCACCCTGAGTACAAGGCCTGCCTTCTTATCCAGCCTTTATTCTACCTCAGGATATGGAAAACATGGCCTTAGTCCTATCTGGTATTTATCTCCCCTAGAAATACTTTAAATGTCCTAGCTAGTAGAGGGAGAAGGGTGCTCCTGAGGAGGGGCCCGATGTGCTATCCTCCCAGCTTTGGGGCAAATTCTAACTGTGGGGGAGCACATTTTGGACAGTAGAAAAAAAAAAGAGAGAGAGAGAGAGGAACTTAAAAACAGAGCTAATCTGTGCATTACTTTCCAGGTGGAGCCAGAGGTCGCAGCCCTTAGAGAGAGACCCACATGCCCAGCATGGCACAGATACTGTAGAGTAGCATGAACTGGTAATACATCTGGGGAGAGAAGGCCTAAGGCAGCTCAGAGTGTGCCCTGTGGCCCCAGCATGACAGGAGAGTAGCTGGGTGATGACCTCGCCCCTGTTGAAGGCTATGGAAGGAAATGGGTGAGAGCCTAAAATAGGGAATCTGGAGAGGCAAAGAAGGAGCAGCCATTTCCATGGCTCCCCCACCAAAGACCAAATGGGAACTATGATGGCTCATGTAAATGCACTTGGCAAAGACTAAGGACCTGCTCAACCCTCCATCAACCTTGAGCCCCCTGAACTCAGACACAACCTCAGATAATGAAGTTGTAGCAGACACTGAATTAGCCAAAACAAAGTCCTCTGTTTGACAACTTGAAGTATAAATTGAATGCAGTTACGGGGGTTGGGTAAATCCATACATTCCTTGCACACTTGAGTTTGTGTTTTGAGAAGTGTGTACACATTCCAGTGACAGCAGTGTGTCCAGGCTCTCATATATTCCTCATTGAAAATTATTTAATTATTTTTATTGTAATAGTGTCTGCACACCCAACATTTTTCATGGCTGCCTGGAATTTCACCAGGTTAATCTACCCATGATTTTTTGTTGGCCAGGTGGATTGCTGGGATTATTTATTTATTTGTTTATTTATTTATTTATTGCTATTAACCATCAAACAGCAAATACAGAATACAAACAGTTTGCTTTTTCATTTATTCCCAAGTACTATCAAGCTTCCTCTTTTCCCTTCTTTTAATTTATTTACTTATCAACAAACATTCATCGAGCACCTGTTACATGTCCAGCATTGTTTCACATGCTGGGGATTTGATGAGAAAGAAGATAGAAACTTGCCCTCATGGAATCTACATCCTGCGAGCCAGGGCACACAGATGGTAAACACAAGTAGACATTCAGGTAATGATAAGACGGAGGAGAAAAAATTAACTAGAGAAGGATATGGAGAGTGCTATTTTAGATGAGGTGGTTGTGGAAGGCCATCCTCTCTGAAGAGACCAGAAATCTGAAGGAGGTAAGGGAATCAGCCTTGTGAGAACCTAGGGGGTGAGAGTTCCAGAAAAAAGAACAGAAAATGCAGTGTATTTTGCAGAAATGAGACAGGAATAATCAAAATGTGTTTCCTAAACACATCCCAATTTAGGTAAGAACAACGGAGGTCTTGATTGGATGAGAGGCAGCAGAGGGTAGTAGTTGAAAACACAGGCCCTAACTTCCTGGGTTTGCATCCTGGAACCCTTGGGCCCTGTTAATCACTCTGTGCCTCTGTTTTCTCATCTTTAAAATATATACTAAGTTATAAATTCCACAAGGACAGAGATGTATCTGTTTTGCTCACAGCTAGATCTCTAGTACCTAGAAGAACAGTGCAAGGCACATAGTAGGTACTCAACTGATAGTTGCTGAATGAATGGTGAATGAGTGTGATGCACAAAAGTGATTTTGGTGGAGAGAAGAGGGTGATACTAATGTATAATGATACAAACTGATGAATCAAAAGAGAATAGAGAATTATCCAATATCCCGAGGTAGGACAGACTTCCTCTCAAGGAAGATACTGTGAGAGAAGACTGTGAAAGGCAGGAGAAACAATGATATTTTTAAAGAGAATCTGGGTAAAGGTAACCTTAGGTTAGGTCAAAGAGGCCAACAGTTTTTAAGCATTGAGCAGATCACCTGTGATCTTCTCTGGTTGGACATTATATCCATTATACCCATGGAATACATGAAAGATGCTTGATGCTGTCCAAGTTGTGACAGGATTTCTAAAGGCCACCTCTTTGGGAGTGATCGTACCTGAGAAACTTTGGTTCAAGCCAATAAGAACTTGGTAATTCCCTGAAGTCAAAGCATGTGAACCATCTATGCTTAGCATATAAGCTAAGACTTAACGGTTGTCGAAACCAGAAGATCAGAAGCAGGAGCACAACAGTGAGCACAATCCAGTCTCCGCCTTCATGCCGAGTGGAAGAGAAGCACATAGAACAAGTTATTGCTGGTATGCTGAGCGTCTTGAAGGAGAAGTGCAGGATGCTAAGGGAAATGTGCTACGTTGAGCCTGGGGTTAGGGAAATATTCTAGACAGAAAGAATAGCAAGAACCCTGAAGCAGAAGAGAGCATAATACTTGAAAAAAAATGGAAAAAGCCTGATATAGCTGGAGCATGGAGATCGAGGAGGAGAGGGATTTAAAATAAGGCCAGAGATATGGTCAGACCCACAGAACTTCCTGGGCTGTATTAAGGATTTTGGATGCTGCGCCCTTAGAGCAGTGAGGTGCCACTGAAGAACTGGAGGCAGGAGAACTACATTTAAATTTTATAAAGGTTGCTCTGGAGACATGTGGAGAATGGAATTCAGAGTGTTGGCAGGGGAACGAACCACTTGGGAGAAAACCAGATGAAAGATGGCGATGCCTGGACTCCGAGGAGGTAGCAGTGGGGATGATGGGAAACGGGAGGGTTTGATTGCTATCTGAGAGGGACAGAAGATTCAGGACTTGGTGGTTCATGTTGATCTGGCATACGCAACTGAAAGGATGCTGGTGCAATGACATAAAGGGACACTTCCGCTGGAGCAGGGCGATTTGCTGGGAAAAGATGAGAGGGGAAGTTGAGTCTGGGACCTATTGGGCTTCAGGCACCCTTGAGACATGCAGGTAAGGCTGTCCAGTAGGAAGCTGGCTTTATAATTAGTGGGCTTAGAAATTAGAAAACAAGGGTGACCTAGAGATACATATTTGAAAGCAGTTTGAATATGGATGTTAATTTTGAGATGATGCAAGGGATAGATGACCTAGAGGGAATCAAGTTAAAAAAGGAAGAAGGGCTGGGACAATGTTCTAAGAAACTACAGTAATCGATGATTGAGCAGAAGAGATGAAGCCAGCAGAGGAAGCTGAGAAAGAATGCCCAGAAATAAGAGGAGACCCAGAAGAATATAATGCAGAACCAAGGGTCGAAATTCCTTCAGAAAGAACAGAAAGGTCAAAAGAGGCAACGCAATTGAAAGATCAAACACAATCAAACCCGAAAAGGGCCCAAGGGCTTTAGTCGAGTGGATGTCCTTGGTGGTTGAGCAAGAAAGGATTGATGGAGTAGAGCAGTAAGCAGAGGCCACATTGGAAGGGGTTGAGGAATAAGTGAGAGGGGAAGAAATGAAGATGTTGGATTCAGAGGTCCCTAACCTCCAGGCTATGGACTGGTACCAGTCCGATCCGTGGAGTGGTACCAGTATGTGGCCTGTTAGAAATGGGGCCGCACAGCAGTAGGTGAGTGGCGGGCATGCGAGCAAAGCTTCATCTGCACCTGCAGCCGCTCCCCAGCACTAGAATCACCAGCTCAGCTCCACTTCAGATCATCAGGCATTAGATTCTCAGAAGCACCAGTCCTTAGTGCCAAAAAGGTTGGGGACCACTGTTGTATTTAGATAAATATTTCAAGAAGTTTGCCTTTGACAATGAGATAGTAAAATGACACTAGACCGTAAGTAGAATTGAAGGAATATTTTTTCTTATTTGTGTGTGTGTGGCTTTTTAAAAAGCGTATTTACAAGCTAATTTGGGATGACATGAGAATGGGAAAGACTGAAAATAAAGGAAAGAGGGACTAGTCAATAGATTTCTGAAACGGCTGGCAGGAGAGGATGCACACATGGAGACACCGGCTATTAATAGGAGGGACACCTCTTTCGTTGTAACAGAAGGAAAGAAGGAAAGTTCTTTGTGGATTAGCTTTTTCCAGGAGATTCTTCTGGGGAAGAACCATGATCATGTTGCACGCTAGCAAGTGCATGATTCTTTTAGCCTCTCTGTCTTCCTAGATAATCAAGATCAGCAATGTTAAGGCTGTTTACAAGGCTGAGTGTCTTCATGTCTTGGCTCACAGACAAGCTGCTTCCTGCAACAATGGGGTCTCTGCGAGATTCTTCACTAAGCACCACTTCCTGTACTTCTTTTTAGTGCCAGAGTAGAGAGAGGGAAATGGAGGTTGGAGAAGAGAGGAAGAAATGAGAAAGTAGTCTAGTAGACTAAAGGAGTGGACTGAAATAGAGAAACATGGCAGGGTTTCTGGGCAGTGACAAACTGGGACTCACAAGTCCCTTGTGTACTTTTTCCAACCAGTTTCAGCTGGCCGGGTGCTGGTGCAGAGTGCTCTGCACATTGGGTTTATTCAGGGTTTGGATTCTGTCAGGCAAGTACAATGGAGGGGGAGAGGGGCCGGGGAATTGAGTGTGTCTTCGAAGGAAAAGATAGAGGGATGGACATGAACTCTGAGCTGGGTAGTTGGGAAGTAAGGACATGACATAGGTGATGAGCAGTTAAAAAGTATATGGTCTGTGGTTTGGAGGACTGGATGGGGACAAAGACCAGAATGGAGTTGCTAGACTGAAGGAACTTGAAAAAGTAGGAAATGGTAATCAGAGAGATGGAAGGCTGAAATGGAGATTAGAGGTAGTGGTTATTAGCGATAATGAGGTCTAGGGAGGTGGCTGTGGGAAGGAGGTCTGAGGCGATGCATGACTGACAGCTGTCACTGACTACATTTGTGATGCAGAACTCGAGGAGTCTGGACAGAGGTGCCCACCCTGCTTGACCAGCTTGGCTCAAAAGTATCTGATCTGGGAGTGCTGCCCCACATGGGTGAAGCTCAAGACGCTGCTCTTCAGAATTGTGTCAGATCCCTTCGCGGAGCTCACCATCACCTTGTGCATCGTGGTGAACACAATCTTCATGGCCATGGAGCACCACGGCATGAGCTCCACCTTCGAAACCATGTTCCAGATAGGCAACATTGTGAGTGCACTGGCAGCCCTGGCCCATGCCATCATGGCTGGGGGGCTTTGGGTGGGGTGGCAGCATGCTCCCATTGGTTGGACTGTTGGTCTAGCTAGCTGAGAGCAGAGGAGCAGTGTAGGAGATGTGTAGATGCTGAGTTCAGGAAGCCAAGTCGTGGGGCCAGGCTGGGCTAGCGGACATTGCTTTGGGATGAATGAGCACAGGGAAGTAGACTGAGAAAGCCCAACCTAGGGGAAGCTTGCTTGAGTTCAGGACAGCCACTTGAATTTTAGGCTATCAGTCACCTTGACCTTGAAATGGGGGTAAATGTCACTTTCCCATCTAAAGACAATTATGGACTTGCTAGTTTCCTTCCAGAAAAGGAGAAACAGAAAGAAGGGAAGGGAAAGCTTATTCCTAAGAAGTCAGGGTTTGCCACAGAGGGTTTTATGGAAGAGACCTTTGGGCTCACACCCCATTTTATAGTCAGAGAAGTTGAGAGAGAAAGGCCTTTCCCACTGTGACAAAGCATAGCGCCATATTTAAAAAGGAAAGAAAGGCAGGCCTTGTTTAGTGCCTACGACAAGTCAGGTGCCTTGTAAGTGTTATCTCAGAGTCGCAACAATGCTATGAGGTTATCATCATGCTCACACTTTAAAAGAGAGCACTAAGACTCAGAGAGGTTAAGTATTCTGAAGATGGAGCCAGAGTCGACCCAGGTATCTCTAGGGCACAGAACATCAATCCCCTGTTACACCACCCTGACTTGCCTGCATCAAGTCCTCCAAAGATGCCCTTTGACTTACCCAAGCTGGTGAGGGGCTTTGTTTCCGAAGCTGGTGAGAAGCTTTGATAAGAGCAAAGGAAAGAAAAGCCCCTGACTGTGTGCTCTACTTTCTCTTCATCTGTCGTCCTTCCCTACTGGGTGTTGTGTGACCTGACCCTGGTCCTGACCTTTCTCAGTGTCAGAATTCTGTTCTAAGACAATTAAAGACACCCAGAACTGAAAAGAATCTTAGAGACAATGTATTATTTCAGTTCTTGCTTACAGGTATTATTTATTAATGAATTACTATTTGCCAGGACCTTTGCTAAGACCTGCACATGCATTATCTTATTTTTATGTCCATTATACAGATGAGGAAATTGAGGTACAGAGGATGTATTGCTTGTCCAAGCTCACGCAAACTAGGAAATGGCTGAGCTGGGATTTTATCTGGGCCTATGTTGCCCCACAATCCATGCTTTTAAACCACTGAACCAGATTGACTTCTAATTTACCTAATTATGTAATAATTATTATCCTAATGATTATCCACTTACTCCCCTCCTATCACCGTTCCCATGGAAACACTGAAGCACAGGTTCGGATGCATACGTCCTGAGTGCTGATCCTGAGATTTCATTCAGTTGCCACATTGATTGTTACCATTCCTGATCCTTCAGGACTCAGCTGATAACATAGAAACTAAATAAGAACAATGCAAAAGGATTTGCTGTTTTACAAACAAGGCACTTCCCTCCCGCCTTATTTGTCCGTTGCTCCTGACGCCACAGACCCTGCTGAGACGGATCTTTGTTTCTGTCTGCAGGTCTTTACTGTGTTTTTTACGGCCGAAATGGTCTTCAAAATCATTGCCTTCGACCCCTACTATTACTTCCAGAAGAGGTGGAACATTTTTGACTGCATCATCGTCACTGTGAGCCTGATAGAGCTGGGCGCAGCCAAGAAGGGCGGCATGGCGGTGCTGCGGTCCTTCCGCCTGGTAATGTTCTCCCTCCGCGACCTGGGGAAACTCCCTCACAAACAGGAAGGCTCATCCCCGAGAACAGACACTGTCCTTCGGGGACCCCACCAGCCAGCTCCCTCTTCTTCTCCCATCCCTGTGGGAGACAAGGCATGGCTTCTGGGAGCTGGAGACTTGGTGCTTTCCATTTACTCAGATTAGGGGCATGCCTTCTCCTCTCTGGATCTGGGTTTCCTTATCTGCACCAAGAGGGCACTTCCCAGCACCCTCCTGTTCTCTTATCAAATAATAATAACAACGATAACCATAGCAGCTAATGTTTCTTGAGCACCGACGTTGTGTCAGGCACAGCGTTAATCCCTTGACATGACATACTTCATGTTATACTTACAACGACCCTGAGAGAGTGGCTTTTAACATCCCCATGAATAGATAACTGAGATACAGAGTGGTTAAATGATGTCCCAGAGTCTCCCATCTGACCAGCGAGCAGCAGACCTGCTTCTCAAAGTCAGGTTGCCTCACTCCAGAGTACCAGCTTCTCTCTCCTCATAGATGTCATCCGCTGATTCCCTGGTACCCCAGATCACAGCCCCCGTGTGGCCTGGCTCTTCTCCAAACTCAGCTCTGGGGTGCCCTCTACAGGATGAGTTCCCTGCTTCAGGTCACCCGTGCCCCATTGCCCTTAGGCCACCATTGTAAGAGCCACATCTGTCAGATTTGCCAGATTCCTAGGAGAGTCTTGGGTTACTGGGATCTCCCAATTTCCCAGGCCATCTAGAGGACGCATGATGCCTCACTGACTCTTGGGAGTAGGGCAAGAAGCCTTATGAAATGGCAGGGTTTGTTAGTACCGGCCTCTTGTTCTCAGCATCCTCTCAGCGAGAACTGAGAACCCAGTGTCTAGCTTTAGAGAAAGATGACAAAACAAAGGAGAGAGTGCCCAGCCATCTCGCTAAGTCCACTTCTAGGCCAGAAAGTCATGGGTCTGAGAATAAAATCCAGAGACTTTGCGATGACATGCAAAGTTCTGCATAACCGGGGCCTGCCTACCTCTCCAATCTCCTCTTGCTCATTTTACTCCAGCCAAGAGAGGCCTATGTTCTCTTTTGAACACAATCATAACATATGCAAATAAGGAGTTTTGTCTCTTATTTTCTCATACTTATACCATTGGTTCTTTCCATTACATTATCATACTGATTAGGACATCCAGGACGCTGTTGAAATGATGTGTTCATAGCAGACATCCTTACTGTTTTCCGGATCTCAAAGAGAATTCTTTCAATATTTCACCAGTTCTGATATTTGTGGCAGGTTTCTTTTAAAGATTCAAAAAATCTTTATCAGCTTAGGAAGTTCTCTATTGTTAAGAATACTTATCGTGAATGGATGTTTAATTTTATCAGACAATTGTTTTGCATATATTAAGATAATCACAAGATTTTCTCCTTTAATCTATTATAGTAGTTACATTAATTGATTTTCTAATGTTAAATCAATTTCGCATTCCTGGGATAAACCCAACTTGATTATGATATAATTTTTATGCTTTGGAAGATTCAGCTTGCTAAGAATTTGCTTAAGTTTTTTGCATTCATATTGATGAGTAATACTTGGCCTATAATTCTCCTTACTTGCATTGTCCTCACCAGGATTTAGTATGTTAGTTGCCAGGATATTTAATCTCCATAAAAAGAGGTGAAGAATATTCTTCTTCTTCTGCACCCAAACTTTGGGTAAGAGTGGAATTATTTTTTCCTTATAGATGTAGTAAAATTCACTAATGAAATGATTTGGAGGTCAACATTTTTCATTACTGATTTAATTTTCTTAATGGCTGTGGAACTAGTCAGGTTTTTTATTTCTTGAATTGGTTCTGGTAAGTTATATTTTTCTAAAAATTTTCCTTCTTATCTAAATTTTCAAGTTTATTGGCACAAAATCATATATGCTATGCTGTTACCTTTTAACAGTCTGGTACTTATAGCACCCTTTTCTTTCTTTAAAAATAATGATTTGTGCTTTCTCTCATTTTTATTAGTCTTGCCCAAGATCATCAATGTAATTAGTGTTTTCAAAGAACCAGCTTTTAGCTTCTTGAGTCTCTCTATTTCATTGATGTTTTCTATTTCAATTAACACTGTATCTTATCTTTTTTTTTACTTTGGCCAATTTTTAAAAATTTTTATATATTATTTTTTTCAATGATAGTTAACATACAATATTATATTAATTTCTGGTATACAACACAGTGATTAGACATTTCTATAACTTAGGAAGTGATCATTTGAATAAATCCAGCACCCATCTGATATTATATGTAGTTATTACAATACTATGAACTACATTCCCCATGCTATACTCTACATGCCCATGACTATTTTGTACCTATTTTATAACTACCAATTTGTATCTCTTAATCTCCTCCCCCATTATTCATCCCTCCACCCCCAATCTGACAACTATCAAAATGCTCTCTGTATCTATGAACTTGTTGTTCGTTTGTTTATTCTATTCTCTAGATTTCACAAATGACGTTTGTCTTTCTCGGTCTGACTTACTCTACTCAGCACAACACCCTCTCCGTCCATCTGTGTTGTAGCGGATGGCAAGATTTCCTTCTTTTTTATGGCTCAGTAATAATCCATTGTGTACGTGTACCACCTCTTCTTTATCCACTCATCCATCGGTGAACACCCAGGTTGCCTCTCTATCTTGGCTATTGTAAATATCAATCATCGTGTGCATTCGCATGTCCCTTCAAGGAGTGTTCTTCAAATAAATACCCATAGGTGGGATTGCTGGGAACTTCTTTGTCTCTTATTAAAAGCCTTTGTTTCAAAGTCTACATTGTCTTATATACGTATTGCTATACCAACTTTTTTTGTTTGCTTCCATGTTCACAAAACATCTCTTTTCATCCCTTTACTTTCAGTCTGTATGTCTTTTGATTTGAATTGAGGCTCTTGTAGGCAGCATATGTAAGGGTCTATTCTTTTTATCCTTTCAACTACCCTACCTTTTGATTGAAGCATTTAATCCACTTACATTTAAAGTAATTGTTGCTTGATATGTGGTTATTGACATTTTATTAGTCAAATTTATCTTTTCTTATTACTCCTTCTTCTTAAACAAGTCCCTCTAACATTTCCTGTAATACTGGCTTGGCGATGATGAACTTCTTTAGCTTTTTTTTTTGTCTGGGAAGTTCTTCATCTGTCTTTTGATTCTAAATAATAGCTTTGCCGGGTAGAGTAATCTTGGTTGTAGATTCCTGCTTTTCATCACTTTGAATATTTTCTGCCAATCCCTTCTGGCCTGAAAAGTTTCTGTTGAGAAATCAGTCGACAGTCTATGAGAGCTCCTTTGCAGGTAATTAACTGCTTTTCACTTACTGTTCTTTATCTTTAACCTTTGGCATTTTAATTTTGATGTGTCTTAGTGTGGGCCTCTTTGGGTTCATCTTATTTAGGATTCTTTGTGCTTCCTAGGGTTGTATGTCTTATTTCCTTTACTAAGTTAGGAAAGTTTTCAGTCATTTATTTTGAAGTAGGTTTACAATTCCTTGCTCTTCTCCTTCTGGTACCCCTATGATGTGAATGTTGTTATGCTTGATGTTGCCCCTTAAATTATCCCCATTTTGCGGGGGGTGGGGGGGGATTCTTTTTTCTTGTTGCTGTACTGATTGTTTTCTGCTACCTTACCTTTTAAATTGCTCTGCTCATCTAATCTCCTGTTAATTTCTCCTAAGGTGTTCTTCATTTCGGTGATTGTATTCTTCATTTCTGACTGGTTCTTTTTTATGTTTTCTATCTCTCCCTTTATGTTTCTATCTCACTAAATTTCTCTACTCTTCCCCTAAGTTCATCGAGCACCCTTCTAACAAGTGTTTTGAATTCTGCATCTGGTAGATTGCTTGCCTCCATTTTGTTTAGTTCTTTCTCTGATGCTTTGTTCTTTTCTTTCATTTTGGGTAGATTTCCTTGTCTTCACACTTTGGCTGCCTCTTTCTTTTTGTTTCTATGTATTCAGTAGGGCTGTTATGTTTCCCAGTCTTAGTAGAGTGGCCTCATGTAGTAGATGTGCTGTGGGGCCCAGTGACACAGTCTTTCCTGGTCACCTGAGCCGGGTGCTTCAGCTATGTCCCTTATATGGGTTTTATGTGCCTTCTTGTTGTGGTTGAGTCTTGGCTCCTGTTTGCTTGTCGATGGGAGGCATTGACCCTCAGGCTCATTTGTTGTGATGACTGGCCATCACTAGTAGAGGAGCTTTTGTGCAGGGGCCTGACTCTACTGAGCAGGATTCACTTTGGCAGGGCTCTGGTGACTCCCCTGTCTGCCCTTTGGGTGTGTCGTCCCCAAATGTGACCCTGGATTGTAATCTGACTCAGACGGAAGCCAGCCACCAGGCATGCAGGCTGGGGCCTTCTGGGAGGGGCCCTGTTGCAGGCCAAGTTTAACCGTAGCCTGTACCCTGCCCGGGCCATCTGGCATAAGCCACCAGGCAGTCCACACATGGCCACCACCCATCTATGATGGCTATTCCGTAGCTTAGTTGTAATTTTGATGGGGTTGTGAGAGGAGACAAGCACAGTGTTTACCTACTCTGCCATCTTCCCATGTATCTTAATTACATTTTCCATTCTACATATTTTATTCTTTTCTAACTTCTTAAGATAAAAATTTTAACCTATTTCTTTTTCCAGCATATTTATTTAAGACTTCAATTTCCTTGTAAGAACTGCTTTCATGTGTAGAATTTTCCTTATTGTTCGGTTCTAAATATATTCAAATTTTGGGGGGTTGGGGAGGGGGAAGTAGATGAAGGGGCTAAAACATATGTAGCTGAAGGAAGCTGGACTCTGGGTGGTAATCACACAATAGAATATATAGATGTCAAATTATAATGTATACCTGAAAAATTACATAATTGTATTAGCCAGTATTACCCCAGTAAACTTTCAAAATAAATAAATAAATAAATATTTTCTAATTTCAAATTCAATTTATTCTTTGACTCTAAAGTCAATTAGATGCATGGTTCTTAATTTCAAAACACATGTGATATTTCTAGTTATCTTTACGCCATTGAGTTCTAGCTTAATTGCGTTATAGTCCAAGAACATGCACTGTATAATTTTAATGCTTTGAAACTTATCGATAATATCCTTTTGGCTCAGAATATTGAACATATATTTCTTATGCACTTGACTGTGTCTTCTGCAGTTGTAGGGTGCAATACTCTGCATAATCCACTGAGTACAGAAAGTTCACTGTGTGGTCCAAATATCCTATATTCTTGCTTATTTCTGTCTGCTTGTTCTAGTAACTACTGCAAGAGTGGTGTATAAAAATACCTCCCACTATGATTACAGCATGGTCTGTTTCTCCTTATGGTTCTAACTTGAAGCTGGGTTATTAAATGCATACGTGTTTAAAATTGTTATATCTTTCCAGTAAAGTGAAACTTTTATCATTAAGAGTTGATCTTCTTTATCCCTAGAAATGCTTTTTGCCTTAAAATTTTCCTTGCCTAATTTTAATTCAATAATGTTTTCTTTTGGTTTAGAATTTGTTCATCTTTTTACTTCTAGCCTTTGTGTATCCTCAGGGTTTTTATACACCTCTTGCAAACAGCATAGCCAGATTTTAGATTCTTATTCAGCTTTGACAATCCAATCTTCGTCTTTTAACCAAAGCATGCAGTCCACTTATTTTGTGAATACTGATGTATTTGGATAAGGGTCTATCATTATATTTTGGGTTTTCTATTTGCTTTACTTGCTCATGTGTTTGTATTCTCTCTCTCCCCTACTTCTTCTTGATTTATTTTAGATTGGTAACTTTTTCCTTATCTCATTTTCCATTTTATTGGTTTAGAAACTAAATGCTCATTTTTATTCTTTGGTTGCCTCAGAAATTAAAACACGAGTAGTTAATCTAAAGTAAAAAGCTAAAATCTTTACTTTCCTCCAAGATAAATTTTCATTTGTTATTCTTTCCAACTAACTATTGTGTTAAGTATTTTAATTTTATCTTGTTTGTAAAAAGCTACGTGACTTAACAATAAATAATTCTAGCTATTGTACAAACAATCCCCAAACTCAGCATCTTAACCCAATAAAGATTTATTTCTTGCTCATGTCCTAGTATGATGCAAGTCAGGCATCACTAGGACTGAAGATGGCCTGCTCGACCTTTGAAGCTTGACTCATGCTTATGGAAAAGGAGAGGCCAAGGCTCATTTCAAGTTTTAAACAGTCAAAGGCTTTTTAGTCAGGGCTTATGGTTTCTTTTGCAATCCACTTCCTTTAAAACTTATGTGACTTCGGACCTCTCTGGGTGCTATATACCTATCATACGGTCTTTGACAGAGTTCTCAGTGCTGCTTTATTTCTTTGCTTTCTTGTCCCCATGCCTTTTTCTCTCAATTTATTGGGGACCAGACCATTAATATAATTTTGCTAAGAGTCGCTTCATTTCATTGAAATATTTAACTAGTCTTCAACACTCACAGACTTAATCCCAGTGCTTACTGTTTGAGATACAAAGCACTGTACTTCCCCCAAAACTTCAAGTCTTTAAACTTCTGGATCCTATTTCCTCTTATTTCTTATTAATCGGCCGAATAATCTCTGAGCTCCTCTCTTTCTTATAGTACCTTGACAAATATAACCAATTACAACTGACACACAATACTAAGGTCTGTTTTACAAACCCTTCCTCTCGGGCTGCTGCTGGCTCGTGCTGCACTCAGGGTGATTGCAGGCAATAATTTTGCCACCGCAACACAGATCAACACTTCCCAAGCCTTTTATATCAGTTTCCTTGTTGTGCGCTATATGATCACACAGCCAGTGCCATATATTTGATGCGTGCAAAATGGCGACACTTTTTTTCTTTTCTTTTTTTGGCAACCCCTTTTTTCAATGTACCAGTTCTACGTTACTCAAGATGCGTACGACTCGTCACAGTGACCATTTCTAAATCTGTCGGTTAACAGAGCACAGGTTTATGTTTCGTAGCACATTCTACGAATAGCCTACAGTTAGAAACTAAATGCTCATTTCTAAATGCTGCCTGGAAAGCTCTACTGAGAATGTTTGCTCCACGTTGCGACTCAGAGATCCAGGTGGCCCTGGAAGGGCAAGCGAAAGCGCATGGTGTTTCATGGCTCCGCCTGAAAATAGTGTACATGACTTCTGGCTCCATCTCCATTCTATCAGCTAGAACCTAATAACATGACCTCGACGACCTGCAATATTTGAATATGTTTCTATACAAATATATTCATGTTACCAGCTTGGTTTATTTCCTTCCAGCCTTTCCCCACCTAAATAGAAAATTTTATATTAATTATAAGATTTACTAGAGAAATGGTTAATTAAACGTGAAGGCATATTCAGTAACTATTAAAACAGTTTATAAATTTTCTGTGATAATATGAAGTAATTCTTTTTATGTAATGCAAAGCTGGGCAAAAACTACAGAGAATGATTAGATGGGGGTGGAAGTAAGGGTCACGGGGAACACGGATACAGGTGGGGCGGCTCTCCTGGACCACTCATTCTAGGTATCAGCAGAAGCCAGCTCGGTCATTTAGGGGTACTACAACCCAGCAGCAGACACTTTGTGAGTGTGTTTTGACTGGCTACCAGTAGCAGCCCCCAAATCCAAATAATTCTGGAATAGCAAGCGGAGGGCTCCTGTTTCCCTGCCCTTTAAAGAGATAACAAAAGCATTAATAGAGAATGACTTAATTCATGAGAATTATACACGATTTGCTTACAGTTTAGTATAAGCTTAAATATGGACGACAAATTGCTATCTAAGAAGATTCTAACACAGTTGACCCTTGAACAATACAGTTTTGAACTCTGTAGATCCACTTACATGAGGATTTTTTTTCCAATAAATACTGTAAATGTATTTTCTCTTATGATTTTCTTAATGATGTATTTTCTCCAGCTTACTTTATTGTAAGAACATAGTATCTAATACATATAACATACAAAATATGTGTTAATCAACTGTTTAAGCTATCGTTAAGGTTTCCGTCAACTGTAGTTAAGTTTTGGAAGAGTCGAAATTATACTTGTATTTTTGACTGCATGAGAGATCAGTCCCCCTCACCCCCATGTTGTCCAAGGGTCAACTGTATTAATTTCTAAACCCTCCACACACACCCCTCCACCTAACTAAGGAACCAGAGGAAACCCTTAGCCAGGTGCAATTAAAACTAGCCGTTGCCTGGTCTTTTTGCCAGGGTGCCCCTTGCCGTTAGGCCCCACAGACTCTGTGCTGTGGTAAGTGGATGTCACCCTGTGTCAGGGCCCTACTCCAGCTTCTGCTTTTGCTCTTGTCCAGAATTTATTCTGAGAATGAGAACTTATCAATCATGTCACTAAGGAAACTTTGCCTTCTCCAAATACCCTCCGCGAAAGGACTCTGTCTAGTTACTAACACTTAGTTTTTATTAGGGTTTGTCAGCTGCCTGTATGTCCAGTCCACGAAATTGGTGTTTTAAGCCGTTTCCAGTATGACAAAAATAACTTCCAGATTAGCGCTAAGAGAAATGGATGCAGAATTTCTGTGTAAGAGGATTATAACTCCTCCGTGGGTGATAAAACTTGCTACAGTGCTCTGTTCAGCACTCTCACAACTGGTCCAGAGCCTGGTTCTTTGTAGGTGCTCCATAAATACCCTATGCCAGCTAAGCCCAGGTATTTCTAACAAATCAGAGAACCACACGAGTGTATTTTTAAAATGTTTATACAGTGCTTTTGCTCTCTTGTGGGACGTAGCACATTTGGGTGTATAATGAAGACTTTTGGGGTCTTTGTCTTGTCTCTGTAACTAAACCATTAGCTCCATGAGGGCAGGAGCATCTCTCCACCCACCTCTCAGGCTAGTACAGCCACATGTGTGGCTGGCGTTCAATAAAGTACTAGTTTGGTTGGTCAACTAAATTAACCCATGAATTATTTAATGCTGGGTCCATGAAATCATAGACACTTGCCATTTCAGAGCTGGTGGGGGCAACAGATGTCCTTGGCCCCAGGATGAGAACTGCCCTAAGAGAGATGGTTCGCCACCATCTCCAGTGCAGTGCGCCATGCCATACCCGCAGGAGGCTAGCCTCTCTTCGTGTCAAAAGCAGGCTATTCTCACTTGTTTTTGAGGTCCATCACACCCCGCTTCGCCTCCATAGAGTAGGGCTATATTCAGGAGGCCTGAGGCTACAGAACAGAGTACTTTTGGCAAGACCACCAGTCGAGACCCCTCACTTTGCCACAGCCAGTGAAGCACATCGCTATGTAGGGACCATAGAGGACTGATCGTATTTCTGAGTAACTGTCGACATGGAGAGAAAGGTCTCTGAAAGCACCTCCCTGCGAGCACCCCATAATTAATGTGAGCTGCCTGTGCCTTTCCCAGGCCTTGGGTTTCAGGCCAAGACTTGAGATGAACAATGATGAGAACAGCCACCAGAACCTGACATGGTCTTTGTTTCTCTGCAGCTGCGGGTCCTCAAGCTGGCCAAGTCCTGGCCGACCTTAAACACGCTCATCAAGATCATCGGAAACTCGGTGGGGGCTCTGGGGAACCTCACCATCATCTTGGCCATCATCGTCTTTATCTTTGCTCTGGTCGGCAAGCAGCTCCTCGGGGACGACTACGGCAAGAATTGGCAGAATATCTCTGCACCGGAAGAAGAATGGCCTCGCTGGCACATGCATGACTTCTTCCACTCCTTCCTCATCATCTTCCGGATCCTCTGTGGGGAGTGGATTGAGAACATGTGGAATTGCATGGAAGTCAGCCAGAAATCCGTATGCCTCATCCTGTTCTTGACAGTGATGGTGCTGGGGAACCTGGTGGTGAGTGTGGAGCCCCCATGGGGTCACTGTCTCATGGGCAACAGAGAAGACTTCCAGGTTATCCTGAAAAGCTTTGACATTGCCCATTTTTATGCCCACCTCGTACCTCCTGGGTTGTCATGTGGGACACTTTATAAGAATTTTTCCTTGGGAGGCAGTCCGACTTGCAGTAATGAGCACACGTGACAGAGAAAGAAAGACCTGGCTGAGAATCCCAGTTCTACCTCTAGTAGAGCTGGTTGACCTGGCCCAAGAGACAATCTCTCCAAGCTCTAATTTCCTTAAAATTAAGAAAATAGTGCTTGCTCATGAGCTTACTGGGAGAATTAAATTACAGGAGATGACATATGCAAATTGCCTAGTGCAGTGTCTGGGCTATGGCAGGAACTCGATAAATGATAGCTGTTAGCTATTGAAGGAAAAACTTCCCTCCCCTCTCCAGGGAGTCTCAGAAAATATTTTTTCTCAAAGGAGTAAAAGCTGACTGATTTCTCAAAGCTACACAGATCCTAGCGAGAAGCAGGGGATGAGATGAAAGGGGGAAGCTGGATCGTGGACAACATCCAACACTACAGGAGCAATAACGAAATCCACTCCCAGGTTTGGGGGCATCTCCCCTAAAGGCCGTCCTGCGAACTGGTCCCAGCACCCTCTCTCAGTCCCAGCCTGGCCCCTTGCCCTCAGCTTGTCTCCACCTGCTCTAGTTTTGGGAGACTTGCCGCTGGAGGCAGAACACAGACTCCAGGAGCCCCTCCCTTCTCATTGCCTGGAAGTCGACCAACTTAGATTCTTTTCCATAAGAGTTTTATAGACAAGAGACAGCTAAACCAAGAGAGGGTGCGAAACAACAAATCCACACTCTTCAAAGTCTTTCCCACCCAGATCCCTGAGCTAGAAGCCTTCAGCTTATGTCCCTGAGTGAGGGGCCAGCCGGAACGCCTTTTTTTCCAGGCTGAGTGCACATCCCTGCCTGCAGAGCCACAGGGTCCCCTAACTCTCAGGCAGAAGGTTTGCCTCTCTGAGCACTTTTACATCCTTCATGTCATTTCTTCTTTACAACCACTGGAAAGGTAGAGAGTCCACGCTCCCAGCTTACAGGTGAAGAACATGAAGTTAGAAGCTCTGAGTTGTGCCCAGGATTCCAAGGTGAGGACTGGAGTCCCGGGCTTCGGCACGTGAAAGTGGTCCCAGGGCAGGCTCACGCCTGCTCCTCACTGTCATCCCTGAAGGTCCCTTTGCTCAGCAGGGGTGATCTTCCTCTGTGGTGGAGACGGTGTTTCCAAGCCTTGTCCACATGAGGCAGGTCACTTGGGACATCCCCTCGGTTGCTCTCAGAAAGTCTATTCCCCAAAAAGGAAAAGCATCCTGGGAGTGCAGTGAGAGGCCCAGGTGTGGCTGCCCACCTGGTGGGCCGTGGGTGGGTTCAGCTCTTGACTGAGCGATCTTCCCTCCTGTTGGTTCTCTTCAGGTGCTCAACCTGTTCATCGCCCTGCTGCTGAACTCTTTCAGCGCTGATAACCTCACCGCCCCAGAGGATGATGGGGAGATGAACAACTTACAGGTGGCTCTGGCACGGATCCACACGTTTGCCCATCGCACCATGAAGTCCCTTCGCAGCTTCTTCCGCAGGCCCTGCCTGCTCCCCCGAACCAAGGCAGAGCCCCAGCTGGTGGTGAAGATCCCACTCTCCAGCTCCAAAGCGGAGAACCACATCACTGCTGACTCAGCCGTGGGGAGCCCCGGAGGGCTCCTCGCTCTCAGAGGCCCCGGGGTTGACCACAGTGACTTTATCACCAATCCTAATGTGTGGGTCTGTGTGCCCATTGCCGAGGGCGAATCTGACCTTGATGATTTGGAGGAGGAGGAGGAAGAGGATGCTTGGAGCTCCCAGCAGGAAGTGATCCCCCGCAGACAGGTAAGAGCTCTCCCATAGGATAGCCACAAGAATCAGGGAGAGACCTCAAGGAGGAAGTTATGGGGGCAAGGGGAGGAAGTTGCGATAAGGAGATTTTTTAACATTGGCCTTGAAGAGCCCCAGGCAAACCAGGTAGACGAGCCCTTGACATAAAGAGGTTAAAGCCATGCCAAGCTTTTGGGAGGTGGCATTTAAACACCTGAAAGAAAGGGCCAGAATTTCCCAGGCAGGCAGGAAGAAGGCCAGCCTTGAGTCCCAGGCCACTCTGAGGCCAGGCAGGACGGTCTTTTACACTGCAGCCCTCCTCACTTGGCCAAACCCTGACTCTGTGCATGAGATACTAATGAGATTCCTCTAAGAACAGGATGTCATCAAGAGCAAGGCTTCTCTAGTCTTCACCAGAAGCCAAGGAGTCCTGGTCATTATGTGACTCATTTATTCAGGTTTCCTGACAAGGGCTGTCACAGGAAAGTGACATTTGTTCCTTTTGGCACCAAAGAACTTAAAGCGCATTCCGGCCTTTTGGTAATATGTATTTTTAAATACTTTGCACGGTTCCCTATTACTTGAAGCTGACATAGCAACCCTCATTAACCTCTTTTCAATGACTAGAGGCATGCACTTCCGCACAATATGAAAAGGCAGGGATCCCTGTGGGGCCCGGGGACGCACAGGGCTGCTAGCCAGGCCACTAAGTGGCCTTAGACATCTGTGCGTCGAGTCTGCAGCTCTTCCACAGCCTTCTTCCCCCGCAGCTGCCACTTGTCTTGTGTTCCAGCAGCTGCTGTGATCAGCTGCCGTATTTTGCATGCCTTTGTCTGGGTGACAGCCAAGGGTAGGGCGTCGCCATCCCCGGAGTAAAGGACATGACCTCTGTGATGGCAGCCTCCACGCACAGGCATTGGCATTTCCAGTTACTTCGGGGTTCTTGGGGGAATCCAAATGGCCAAATTCACTACCACTCTGACCTCCAGACAAGTAACAATGGTCATGGCTAACATCTACTGAGCCATGCACTTCAGGCAAAGTGTTTTATAAGCATTAAGATATTTAGTCCCCAAAATAACCGAATGAAGTAGATCTTGCCTTCTCAATTCTGCAGATGGGAAAAGTGAAGATCAGAGAGGTTAAATATATTGTCTAAGGTCATACAGCTTATAAGTTATGAAGCCAAGAGTTAAAAGATCTAACAGGCTATAGAGTCTCCACCTTCACTTCACACCAGTGTGTGTATATATGTATATATGTATGTTAGTTGCATTTATCAGGTCCTTAGCTCTGGCAGACTATGAAGTGCCAGCTCTCTTAGAATTTAGAAGTCGTCAGCTGAGGCCGGGCACAGGTACCCAGCCGGGACCCTCTCTTACTACCAGGAGCAGCTGCAGCAAGTAAGAAAATGTGAGGACCACCCGGCACCCAGGAGCCCAGGCTCCACAACGTCCTCCGAGGACCTGGCTCCATACCTGGGTGAGAAGTGGAAAGACGAGGCTGCTGCTCAGGCCCCCGCAGAGGTAGGTATGTGAGCTTCCTGGAGAGGCGGGGTATTCCAGACCGCACCTGACCATGTAACCCCAAGTCACGCCCTGGGAATAAAGTCCCTCCTAGTTCCTGGGCTAATCAGTATGATTTCAGAGGCAAGAGTGAGAGGCTCCACGAGCTGGAGCAGAGGGTGGGGGGAAGGGCCAGTTCCTCACCTTCTCCGCGCCCTCTCTGACTTCCTCCATAAAACCGAATGGTAATGCCAACGTGGTAGGCTTATTTTGAGGCTTAAATGAGATGCTGCTTGTCAAGTGTTTAGCTCCTGCCTGAAATGGAATAAGTGCCCAGAAAATGACAGCCAAGAAAAAAGGAAACAAAAGACAATGCACAGAAAAAGTTTAGCATCTTCCTGAGCCAGCAGATAAAAGTCAGAGTTGCTCGTGGGTGAAACAGTCTTCCCTGTGACTCCCCTCCCCCGCTTTCTTTTGTCCATGCCGTTTTCTCCAGCCAAAAACGTTCTGGTGCTCTGGAGAGGCCGTTTGTACTGAGTAGTATACTGACAGCCTTAACGCAGACTGAACAGGAAGACGAATCGGTGTTTAGAAATGTCTTATAAGAGGTAAAAATAAACGTGGTGGTTTCATTACAAATCTTTGACGAAAACAGGCTATAGAGAAAGAAGTGTCTATATAAAGATTTAGCATCGTTAATACCGTGGCATTAAAATCAGGAATGTGACTTGACACCTAGCCACTGAGTGCTGACGCTGTGGCAGGCACTGGGCTGGGCAAAGATAAGGAAGACATCATTCATCCCCAAAGTTATCGAGCCCTTCAGCTTGAGGAATGTCAGCTACTGGCTGTGTGCCCCTGGGCACGGCTGACCACGACAGGGTAAGATAAGAGGGTGGGCTGAGATGGGATCTGGGGGCCCTGGGTGCACACAAGCCACTGGGATCCAGCTGGGTGAGGGTGGCCACCTTCTGCCTATGGACGTCACATTTCCTGCTGAGCTTTCTAAGGACTCCCCTGGCTAGTTTTTTCTACTCGATGTTTTTAATCCACGGCTGCGGGGTATTGGTTTTGTTTTGGTTTGTGTTTTTTTTGTGTTTGTTTTTTTCGTCCATGACCCTGACCAGGCAGAGAGGGGTCTGACAGTGACAGATGGGGACGCACCCCACCATTTGGGTCCATTAGCCAAGCTATCAGGTTTACTAATATGAGAGCAGCTTCAGCTCCTAATTGAATTCATCTGGAGACATTACAGGGCCGGAGCTGCAGCATTGCTCCGTGATTAAATATTCAAGCCCAGCGAATGCTCAGAGTCTTTATGGGTGTAATTACGGTGTCTCGGGCCATCGCCAGCTCTCCATCAGGGGCCTGGAGGTTTAAAGCCTTGCATAGCTAAAGCTCTGGGGTTCCACAGAGAGCATCATCGTTCTGGGCCTCAGCTGGCAAGGCACCAAACGCACAAGGGACACCGTGGTGGGTCCAGCCCTGAGGGGCTCTCCCAGCATCTCAGAGCTCTTGGCCAGTCAGACGCGCAGTGACCACGTACAGACTCACTGGGCCGCTCGGAGAGCTGAGCTGACTGCCCTGGGCTTCTGCCCTGCAGGCGGCAGGTGACGCGAGCTCCTCAGAAGGCAGCACGGTGGACTTCCTGGATCCTGAGGAGATCCTGAAGAAGATCCCTGAGCTGGCGGATGACCTCGAAGAACCAGATGACTGCTTCACAGAAGGTAAAGTGGCGGCCACAGGCCTCCTCTCATTAATAAGAATTAGGGCCAGAATCCAGTTCAGCAAACACTCATCTGGGCACCTTTGTGTCCAGGGCCCCGGTCTGGGGTCCACAGGAGACAGGGCCCCTTGCTGCCTCATTCCTAGGCTTGAGGGACCAGCATCAAACACAAATGCCACAACTCACAGCAGCCTTGGGACGGGAGCTGCATCTCTTGCCACAGCAGACACGGCAGACAGATGCCATGCCCTCTTCATCGCGTTTAAAAACGTGTCATTCAGTATAAACCAAGTTCTTGAGGTTGAAGAGGGGAAAGGAGTCACCACCGTAAACGCTCTTCATCTGGGACAGAAATGACCCAGACGAGGGCCATGGTGAGTCTGTGTCCTTCGATCTTTGTGTAACTCTGGAAGGCAGAAACTGTATCTTACTCTTCTTTTTCTTCAGTGTTTAGAACAATGAGGCAAGTTATGCTCTAAATAGATATTTGTGGAATAAATATATAGTTCATACTATAAAACCATGGCCTCAAGAACAAAAAGATTACACTTTTTTAAAAAAAGAAAACAAACACTTCCTGTTTCCAGTTCCACATGACCCTGGCCTGGGCTAGACCCACGCCCCAAACCAGCCATGGGGTGGCCCCTCGGTTCAGTTGGGGCTCAGAGCATAGCCAGGCACTGGCAGCACAGCTTGCCAGGCTTCCAGAGGTGGGTGGACATAAGAACTAGGACCACTGGTACCATCTGTAAGAAGGGAGATGTTTGGAGGGAGAAGAGAGTAGGCGTGACCAGTGGTGGAGGGGAATGCCTGGGGGCAGGATCGAAAGCCTGAAACCCTGCTCCTCTCATGTCCCAGGAAAGAATTCCAGTGGCAAGCGGATTTCCCAGCAGAGCAGCCTCCCTGCAGGGTTGGAGTAGAAATGCTCTTCTTTTCCCAGTGGGACATCGCTCACCCTCGGTCACCTCTCCCCACAGGCTGCATGAGCCGCTGTCCCTTTTGCAAAGTGAATACCACCAAGTTTCCGTGGACCGTGGGCTGGCAGGTGCGCAAGACCTGCTACCGCATCGTGGAGCACAGCTGGTTTGAGAGCTTCATCATCTTCATGATCCTGCTCAGCAGCGGGTCTCTGGTAAGGGAAGGTGGCGTCCCTGTGCCCTCCAGATGGGGTCCCCCACAACCCAAAGGCCCCGGAGCTGCATCGGTGGGTTCCCTTGACTCCTGGGATGAACATCCCCAACCTACGTCCAAAAAGAGAGCTGCAGTCCAGCACATGGGCTCCCGTCAGCAGCGGGGCTCGGTAGCGCTTGAGGAGCCCATGCCACGGCCCGCGACACCGGACTGCAAGTGTTTCAAGCTGCACGAGCGTCACAGTTTCCAGATGGGGAAGATGGGGACATGCAAAGGGCTAACGGGACTTACCCAAAGTCACCCAGCTTGTCGGTAGCAAAACCTAACTTTGCCCTCGTGTGATCCCAAAGCCCCTGACTTTCCACCCTCTGACCTCCCACACTGGTCTCCTCCAAAGGCCTGGTTCAAAGAAGACTGTCCATCTTTCCTTATCTTATCAAGCCACTTAACAGATACTACTCTTGCTCGTTCACAGTTCACCACAAATCGTTACAATAGCACTTATCAAAATGTAATGGCCAGTGGAGCCTGTTAAAAGGCAGATTCCGATTGGGGAGATCTGGGGTGGGGCCTGAGAATCTGTGTTTCCAACAAGCTCCTAGGCGATGTGGAAGCTGCAGGTCCACACTTTTGAATAACAAGGCCTCACGGGAAAACAGATTCTGAGAGACACTTCCTGAGTCCCTTGCTGAACCCCCGCCTTTGTAGGACAAGGAATAATGCTTCTCTGTGTCCTGTGATTTAAGCTCACACAAGGTCTCAATTAATATTCCCCATGGACCAAGGTGGACGTGCACACGGAAGGGGACTCATCATGCCCAGTTGTCCCCATTTTATGGATGAGGCAACCATAGGCCAAAGACATGAAGGGACCTGCCTGGGGTCCCAGCCCGTTAGCTTAAGGGAGGACTGCAGCCTCGCTCACTGGCCCTTGGCTCCAGGTGCTTTGGCTTGTCTTGCTCCTTGTGCGTCCTTCATTCTCGTGAGTCTGGGTCCTTGCTTCAGTGCCAGATTTCCCGGGAAGGGTGCTGGAACCGCTCAGGGTGTCTCTGCAGCCTGAGGGAGGAGCAAAGGCAGCTGAGAAGTCATGATCTGAGAGGTGGGAGGCCGGCGAGGCCAGCAAGGGCAGCCAGCCGAGGAGGCAGAGAGCTCCACGGACCAGGGCTGCTCTGCCATCTGGGGTGAGTGCAGAGGGCATGGCATTGCCCCCGGCACAGGGCAGCGACTGTCCACCTGGAGGAGCAGTCTCAGTACAGCGCCGGGTGCAGAAGCCACAGGGCCAGGCACGAGGAGGCTGGGCAATGCTTTCTCCACACCCGCCTTTCCTTCCGTCTCGTCCTCCTTGAAAAATAATAACCACATTTGCTGTTCACTAGATGTTTCCATCATTGCCCCCTTAGCTCACGCACGTCTTTCCCCCATGAGCCTTCTCCTTCTCGCCTCATTTCTCCACTGGCCTTTGCTCCCTCCGTCACTCTCTGCTCCCCTTCCCCTCACGCCCCAGCTCCCCTGCCGCTGCCCCCTCTGCAGGCGGCTCTCCCTCACCTCCATGGCTCTTTCCCCAGGGGACCGAACAGGCTGGCACCAAATTTAGTCTTCCTTATGCTTTTACTTTGAGTACTTTAAAAAAAAAAAAAATAACATGAATTTTCATCTGACAAAGTAAAGTACAAAAAAAAAAAAACCCTCGGAAATTATGGGAAAATGCAAAGAAAAAATATCACCCATTTTTCTATCACTCAGAGTGAATCTCACTTTGAAAACATTTGGTGTACTTCCGGCCCATCTTTCTCATGCATGCGATACATAAATATTACAAAGCCGAAGCCATAATTATGCATTCTATAAGTTCTCACAAAGGATTTAAGTTATCCCAGTGTTTACTTCTAATAACCTTCAAAGAGTCTGTATGGTCTATGCCTTTGGGGACATTGGCTCATTTCCTGTCTTAGGTCTGGTCAGAAGCAGAACCTGAAGTGGGGACTCTCCGGGAATGGGGGGACAGCAGGCTCCTGTGAGGGAAGCAACAGAGATCCCACGGAGCTCAGAAGCTCAAGGGCATCACAGAGCTGTCCCACCTTGAAGTCTTTTAAACCCACAGTCCCCAGAGGGGGCAGAAAGCCTCCTAAGGTCAAGGCAGTCCCTTCAGCCCAGGAAATTCCCGGGGGGCATTCAGGAGCTGAGCTATTAGCAGCAGATAGTCACAAAGCTGGGGGAAGGGGGGTGCTGTGGCTCCTTAAACAGGATCTGGGTGGGGCACCCACAACATCTAGTGTCCTTAAGATCAGTTCTTGAAGGCAGAATTGCTTGGTTTCTAAAACCTTTGAGTCATGTTACCAAACTGGCTTTCCAAAAGACTGAACTGGTTTTCACGGCCCGCCCCGTAGGAGAGAAGCCCCCTCCCCACAGCCACGCCAACACCGAGGTTCCCTGGTCTCTTCCATCTTCACAAATCCGATAAAATAAAAAATGGCATCTTCTTTCCGTTCAAACTCTCTTAATTACCAGCGAGGTAGAACAGTCTTTTTCAGAGATCCATTGGCGATTCTTACTTTCGTTTTTGGGAACTGCCTGTGAACATCCTTTGATGCTTTTATTTTTAAACCAAGCCACAGTAAGCAGCCCTTTGGTTCCCTTCCAAAATCCAATTCGAGAAGGTTTCCTTTCTCACTTGCACTCGGCTCCCCTGCAAAGTGTGAGCAGGGCTGCACATCCCGTAGGTCGCCTTGAGGAAGGCCTGGATTGTATCTCGTATCTCACCGTGTGGCCTCCACTATCCCGCCTTACCGCCCCAGGGCAGAGAAAACAAAATGATACAGGCAAGCTGGTTACCCGAGCTCTCCCACGGGCTGAGGGAGGAGCTGGGGGTTCCTTTCCCATCATCGGGCCCCACTAATGCGAGACCAGGCAGTCTGCCATTCTGCTCCCTTTTTTCCAGGCCTTCGAAGACTATTACCTTGACCAGAAGCCCACGGTGAAGGCCTTGCTGGACTACACTGACAGGGTGTTCACATTTATCTTTGTCTTTGAGATGCTCCTCAAGTGGATAGCCTATGGCTTCAAAAATTACTTCACCAATGCCTGGTGCTGGCTGGACTTCCTCATTGTGGATGTGAGTGGCTCAGTGGGCACGTGGGGTTTGGGGGCCTTACCTCTGACTAATGGCTGCTGCTGCACAAGGAACCTCAGAAGCCTGGTTCTCAAGGGCTACTCCAAAGAAAAGACTCAAGCACTTAGCGAGAGGCCTGAGAATGGCCCTGCATACCTGTGAATGGTAAGATTCAGGCAGGACGTGATTCTGGCACAACCGTGACCCTCACGTGAGTCCTCAGTTCCTAGGCCTCCATCCAGGAGGCACACTTACATGAGGCTTCCGAAGGTCTTATGACCTTGAATCCATTGACCAGGCTTCTGGACTTAGGTTGCTGAGAGCTGCACAGCACAGGGTATCGGCCCACCCGCTGACTTAGTGGTCTTCAGCCCTGGCCGCATGCTGGAATCATCAGGGCAGCTCTTAAAAATACAATAAATAAACACTGCTCTTCCTAGAGACTGGGATCTTTCTGGTCCGGGGCAGGACGCGGGGAGAACGAGGGTGGAGGCAGGCATCGGTATTTTGTTAAAGCTCCTGGATGTGCCCAGTGTGCAGCCGGGATGGAGAACCACTGAGCTAACACCACTGGCTTCTCCCCAGTGGCACTAAAAGGGGCAGAGGGTTCCTTTGGAGAGGTGATGAGCTGGAGCTCCTGTGTCAAACTCACACTTATTCCCCCCGTCCCAAAGAGTCCCTACTTCAATCAGGGGATTTACCAAGTGCCTCCCACACTTTAGACTTGTGATTCCGCAATGCTGTGAGAAAACCATCCTCTATAAAGTCTCCTAAGAGCCTTCCTACCCCCCAAAAGGTAGGAGTGATCTCTCCTTAATCTTAAACACCGCAGTCCTCTATCTCCGTGCGGGCCTTTGCCCTCTTGGCTTTGCAACATGGCTGACTGAGTTATTTGTTCACTTCTGCACAGCTGAAGGTCCCTGCAGGCAGGGTGAGGCACATCTTGCGTTTGCCTCTGCCCCTCCCACTTCAACAGCCACCAGCACCAAGGTCTGCACATCAGAGGTGTCAGGAAATGTGTCTGTATTTGGTACTTGCCTCCCGAAACTGGACGGAGTCCAGTACAGAACATTCTGTCCAGCCTCCCATGTTGTCAGGCCTTCCACAGCAGGTCTGTGCACTCGATTCTCCTTTCCTGATAGCTGGCAGCCTCCGGCCGCTGTACCACGGGGACTAACTGTAAGCCCTGAAATCTGAGTCACAGGTGATAATTTTGTGCATGTAAAATAATTATTCATAAATGAAAGGAAAGTCTTATATTCTGGCTACTCGCCCTTATTAGGGGAATAGTCACTCCTACCTATATATATCTCACTAGCTTTAGTCTTAATCACTTTAAATGGTCACCTACTCATTTCATCCATCCTCCTCCTAATTCTTTCTTCTGAGCATCCATCCTCTCTTCCATACATCCCTCCTTTCATAAATCCAACCATTCACCCTTCCTTTTTCCTTCCTTCCAAACATCCATTCATCTTCTTCCATTTATCCTCCCTATCAGTCCTCTCCTTCCATCTATTCATTCTGAAAATTCTTTTCTTCTTCCCTCTGCCCATCCATTCATCCTAACCTTCTTTCCATCTATCTCATCTTTGGTCCTTCGATCTTCCTATCTCTTGATTCATCCTTCTATCTAATTATCCAATCATCTAACCTTCTTTTTACTCATTTATGTACCTTCGATCCAAGCATTCTTCTATTCATCTATTCTTCTATCTTTCTATTCTTTCTTTAATCTATCTATCCTTCTTTTTCCCACCCACCTGCCATTTATTCCTTCTCCCTCCCTTTCCCCATCCATCCATCCATCCGTTCATCCACCCATCCATCCATTTATCCATCCACTCAACCTTCTATCCATTCTCTAATCTCTCCCATCCATCTATTCTATTCAAATCCCCATCTTTCCATTCATCCATCAATCCTTTTACCCAGCCGGCCATCCTTCCCCCATCTATTCATCCCACCAATCTACTATTCCATATTTTTTCTTTCAGCCTTATTTTCAATTATCTATCCTATCCACTTTTATATCCCTTAATCAATACTTCTATGTAACTATTGATCCAGCTGTTCTTCCTTTTTTCTTTTTTCCCTTCCATCCATCCCAACATGCTTCCATCTTTTCTTCAGTTTATCAAATGTGTATTTGTAACTACTAAATATAGGATTGTCTTATGAAGTACTCTGGGAGAGATAAAAGCCAATAAATAAAAGCTTATCTCCAGGAGTTTACACTTCAATATTCCCGCAGATAAGACACACAGAGAGAAATAAACATATTATAAGAGGGGATGTGGTGAGCATTGCTGGAAACAATAAGCATCTCAGGGACACAGAGACACGAGCCTGCCACCATGCAGGGAATGGGTGCTGGGAAGGCTTCACATTGGAGGTGGCCATAGAGATAGGGCTTAAAATGAGCATGAGCACTGAGGTACAAAGAGGACTGGGGGAGGCTCATCGTAGTTAAAAGGTGACCCTGAGCAAAGGCACAGACACAGGTACATTTAAAGAACAATTTGATTTGGATCGAATATATGGGTAAAATATGCCTGGGAAAGTAGACTGTGGCTGTGTCATACAGGCTAAGGAGTATGGATCTTATCCTAAGAGTGATAAAGCTTCAGTGAAGATTGGGAGTAAGAGAGATGTGACAATAATCAGATTTTTAGTGGAGAAGAGATGAGATGGATACAACACAGAAGCCTAGATAAGCAGTTGGGAAGCTAGTGGCCTGAGCAGTGGGTGTGGAGCTGGGCTTGGGTGGCAGGGCTTGGATGGAGAGGCCCCAGCCACTGATTGCCCCAGATCTTGCCTGTGAAGCAGCCTTCCCTGGGGACTGAGCAAAAGACTGAACAGGGTCTAGCATGGAACTGGCCCCAAACCTCCTCGCCTTGTGTCAAACAGTCGGGTGCCACCTGCTGGTGTCTGGAGCCTCATGTGGATAAAGGAAGGGGGTCCTTGCCATTCTAGGTCTTCGTCTTGGTGGAATATGCCATCCATTCAGAGAATAGGCATTGTTTGAGGCTCTAGCACCCAAGTATAAACCACTCCCCTTCTAAAGTTCTGGTGTACATCTCACCTAGCTGCCAGGATAAGCTAAGCCTTAAGTCAGCTGACCAGTCATGGTGCAGTTGAGGTCTCCCATGATTGGGTCACAGTCTCTAGCAAACTCAAGCCTATGCACCTTCAGAGTTCCTGGAAGGTGTGACCATGTTTTCCACATCATTGCGTGTCCTTTGCAATCCTTGGGAAAATGGACAGACCAATAAGTCACAACTCAGTCATTGTATCTCAGCCGTCTGTCAAAGCTGGATTTCATGGTCTAATGCTGGTCACTCTAACTGAAGGGCCTTGAAATTCTCTTAGTCTGACTCTCGCATTTCACAAAGGGATGAAAGAAAGTATGACCTGAACTAACAAAGCACTGGCCCAAGGTCACAAAATATCAGGGTTTGAGAGGAACTAGACCCAACCAGATGGATTCTTTCCACCTTGTTTTTTCTGAACACATACAATTGAGACTAACTTCCTATTCCTCAAAATAAACTCTCGCATGACCCCCATGAAGAAACATTGTCTCTCCAAATCTCTAAAAATCAATCAAAGTTTCAAGGCTGTTGAGGCCTTGCTGGTAACCCTAGAGAGGAATGGGAAGGTTGATTTAATGTACCGGGAGCTTGGTCACCTACATACCAGGGCCGGCGATGTGGGAGACAGGGTGTTTCTTTCCCAGGGGTTCAGATAAATGATGAAAGTAGTCTTTAATAAAAGGGAAGGGATTGCACTCTCGCTAGACCTCTCATTGGAACTGAGAATAAGGGGGAAGCCAGGACGACGACTTAAAGAAGGGAGTGGGAGGGACTTCCCGTCTCCTTCCACCAGGACAGCCTCTCGGGAACCCTAACGTGATGCTTCTGCTCTCTGCCTGCACCCAGATCTCACTGACGAGCCTCGTAGCCAAGATCCTGGAGTACTCTGACATGTCATCCATCAAAGTCCTTCGGACCCTTCGCGCCCTGCGGCCACTGCGGGCTCTGTCTCGATTTGAAGGCATGCGGGTAGGACCTACCTCCAAATCACTTGGGTCTGCAGGATTTGGTACCTCTTCCCCACTTTACACCTTCCATGCCACTGACCCTGAGCTCTGGGCCCCACCCCCACGGGTCAGCTCTGTGTCCTCACTTCCTGCTTGGACACTGGTGATGCTACAGTGCCCTAATTTTCCTAGTTCCCCTTCAGGTCCCTTGGTGAGTTGCTCTCCCCTTCTCGCCTCAAACATCACAGCTGCCAGGACCCAGGCCTCACTTCTCCTACTCTTAGTGATCCTGCTTCACGGCCCTACAAGCCTCCCTTACCTCAGTCTCCTCACCCTGCCAAGGTGTCCTCATTGCCAAAATCTTCAAAGTGTCCCAAGCTCGAGACTTTCCTCTGATACTTCCATTCAAATGTAGCGACATCATCAGCTCAGCACCTCAGCCACCACCTGGCGGAATGCATCTTCTCTCCAACCTAACACAGTCACGGGTCCTGTGGGTTTTCCCCTTTCATCCATCCCTTCTCTTAGACACCTCTATCGGCCTCCACCTTGGTCTCACTGTTTTCCTCAAGATGGAATGCTCGCAAAGCTGCCCCTTGCCTTATGGGGAGATGAGGGGCTGCTAATTTTTCCCCTTCCCCTTCCTCACAACTACAAAAGTCTCCTGGTACAGAAAGTGAGGTTTTTGCTTTCCTCCTCCACCATTGACTTAAAGAAGATGTCAGATCTTCAAAAACAAAAGTGAATTTTCAAAATTAACTTGTATCTTTACAAACGCTAGGAGTGTTTGACTGAAATAATTTGACTTTTATTTGATTTTTATCTCCAGGTTGCTGATTTACAAATAAGCAAGTTCGTGACTGTGGTTTTAGGTTGTCACTGATTCTTGAGCAATGCCTACTAAACTATATTTTTGTGTGTGGCATTTAAGGAAAATAAAGCAAGTTTCTAGAAACCTGTATGTGCCAATCACACCCCTAAATGAGCATGTGAGCAATTGTAAACTTGTCTATTCCCTCGATCCTGAGGAAAGACAATGAACCCTGCCCTGAAAGAAGTTTAGAGAGAAGGTATGAGCCCATCTTCAGCTGCCCAGAGTCTCTCAGTCTTCTGAGTCTGAATCGTTGCACTGATTAAGTCACTGCTCCAGCTTCCAAAGGCCACCGGCTCATGAAGCAGCCTGAGCGAGTGTAGAAAGGAGCTGGATTCAGAAGAGAGGGGTGGGCATTTGTGGGGTTCCAGGTCCTTTTGCATTTTCTCCCAGGTGGTGGTGGATGCCCTAGTGGGTGCCATCCCGTCCATCATGAATGTCCTCCTCGTCTGCCTCATCTTCTGGCTCATCTTCAGCATCATGGGCATGAACTTCTTTTCAGGGAAGTTTGGGAAGTGCATCAACACCACCAATGGAGACTTTTCTCTTGTGCCTTTGGCTATTGTGAATAATAAGTCTGACTGTAGCCTTCAAAACAACACTGGCAACCTCTTTTGGGTCAACATGAAGGTCAACTTTGATAACGTTGCAATGGGCTACCTCGCGCTTCTGCAGGTGGTGAGTCCCGAGATCAAACATGCCTCTTCTTTGGCTGCTCAATAACATGGAAGGTCTGGGGTCTTCCAGAAGATGCTATGTAGAGAATTTGCAAGGAGTAGCACTCAGTGCCACCCGAGGTCATTCCCTATTCCTGCACACTACACCATGAAGCTAGAGAACCTTACCAATGAGTGTGATCTCCCCATGGTACAATTAGACCAGTGTGGGCTAATAGAATAGAATAAAGGGATGGACCTGCCAGGGGATTGTACCAGGTGATAACTTAGAATTCACTACTTATACAAAATAGACATGATACAGCCACGTGTTCTGTTTTATACTGCAAATTATCTCCTAGAGGATAAAAGATTATGTTCCAAGTCTATTATAATGATAGATAATTCTAGTGATTATGTCAGTCAAACACATTTGTACTTCATTCATTCATCCATTCATTTATTCATCCCCTGCCTTCACCCACTTGTTCATTCAGTGCTGACACAATTGCTTGCACATTAGTCATGCAGTTCCCCGCCAGTTCCTGCATTCATTTGACAAACAATCCCTAAGTAGCTGTGGTATGTCAGGCATTGAGCTCAGCCCTGGGAGATACAGAGGCAAGTCAGAATTGGCTCCACAGGGGCCTGTGTTCTATGAGAAAAACAGACAAATAAGTTAATCAAAACAGAAGCCAGTGTAGACAGATGGGCAGATACTCAGTGGCCTCTGCTCCTTGTTTCTAGGCAACATTTAAAGGCTGGATGGACATCATGTATGCGGCTATCGATTCCCGAGGGGTGAGTCTCAGCCTCCTGTCTTGCCCTCCGTATGTCCTGCCCTCATCAGTCTATCTGAACTGGAGCGAAGGTGGCCAGAGGAGGAGACCACCCAGCAGCCTGGCACTATCCCTCTCAGGAGCAGTGTCCAGCTGTCCCTCTGTTGGATATTTACAGCCAACCAAGCCTGTTTCCCTTCCATACACACTCCTCAGGCTTCTCAAGCCCTTTCTCTTCTCGCCACCGAGGAAAATATCAGATAAAGAACTGTGTATAAGGGGGCTGCTCCCTGGGCAGAGGTGGGAGCTGGGGCGACGGTAAAAACAACCGAAGCAATGAAATAGAATTTCAGGTCCTATCATGGCAGCCAGGTGGAGGAGATGGTGTTGAACAGGGGTCTCTAACTCCCAGGCCATGGACCAATACTTGTCGGAGGCCTGTTAGGAACTGGGCCGCACAGCAGGAGTGAGTGGCGGGCAAGAAAGCAAAGCTTCATCTGTACCTGCAGCCGCTCCCCAGGGCTAGCATCACCGCCTCAGCTCCATCTCAGAGCATCAGGCATTAGATGCTCATAGGAGCGGGGGTCCCTGGTGCCAAAAAGATTGGGGACCCATGCGCACTGTTGTTGCCCTGCTCCGTATCCCCTCGGGCCACCTCTGAGTTCACTCACGTGCTGTGTTTCTGATTCTCTGTCTGAGACGTGACTTTGTTCGGTGCCTCAGAGCTGGTTCAGCAGCCTCTCCCCCCAGGGTGAGGGATGTAAGGCCCCCAAGGGCAACCCTCACGGACAAGTTTTGGGAGTCTGTAGATAAATGCTCCTGCTTCCCTGTCCCTCGGAGGTCAAGCTCCCTAGAGGGCGCCCACAGGATGGCATGCCAATGGCCCACAGTGACGGCTGCTTCGCGGCACCCCCTTTCGCTTGCTTTCCTCCTATTCCTGTTACCCTTCTCCTCCCTCACGCCTGCTTCCTGGCATCGTCTCCCAAATGAAGCATCTGCACCCAGGTCCTCGTCCTGGGGTTGGCTTTTGGGGTGAGCACAAACTAAAACAGCACCCTCCTCCCCGCTCTCCGCCTTGTCTGCTCACAGGTGAACTTGCAGCCCAAGTGGGAGAACAACGTGTACATGTACCTGTACTTCGTCGTCTTCATCATTTTCGGAGGCTTCTTCACCCTCAATCTCTTTGTCGGGGTCATAATCGACAACTTTAATCAACAGAAGAAAAAGATAAGTGGGGCTCGGGTTTTCGTTTCTGCAGTAGTGGCCAATTCTATATTTCCTGTCCCTCAAGGCTCAAGTCACCGCTGTTCACAGCCTTTTGTGCCTGACCGGGAGCCCAGTTTTGACCTTTGACACCAACACTGACCTCTGCCCCCCGATTGCGACCCTCACCTCTGTTTGGTGTCTGGGGCAGCTGCTGGAACAGTTGTACTTCTCCGTATCAGCATCACCCCACCCTCGGGCCCCCCTCCTCTCTCCCAGAGTGCTGTGGTCCTCCTAGCTGGAACCAGGTGTGTTGGCCATGTCCCAGGTGACCCCTTGAGAAATCTCAACAAGGAAAGAAAGGGCTCCAGCACTTGCTGCCTCTGTGTGGAGCCCTGACATCCAGGGCACTGAGTCAGGACACTGCAGGAATGGCCAGAGCCCCAGTGTAGACAGGATCCCAACACTCTTCGGGATGGGGAAGACGACCCTTGCTTCCGTGGGTGCTGACTCTGATGAACAGGATTCCAATCCCAGATAACCTTTCATATTTTTATTAAAGGTATAAAATGCTTTCGTGCTATCCTTTCGTTTAATGCCCTCCATGAGGCAGATAGAGCACCATTCTGGATTTGTATAAACTGAGATCGGGGAAGGGATTGCACGGAGAAATCATAGCATAGCACTGAGAACACAGCATTGGTTTTGGCATCATACAAGCCTGGGTTTGCATTCCCCACTCAGCCACTTCCTGGCAATTTTTTAAAACCTCTTTGAGCCTCAGTTTTTTCATGCTGTCCAAGGGATTATTAATACCTACTTGCACAATTTTTGGTGAAAGGTAAATAAAACCGTGTATTAGAAGCACCCCATTTAGGGCTGAGCACTCAATAGTCACTAGAGAAAAAGCGTCGCTGTGATAGTTTAGATTATATATTTCGTGGGGTCGGTATCCCACCTGTAGGACGTCCTCAGCCAGAATTCTGAGGATGAGAAGAGGCAGGGCAGGTCTTCAGGAGCCCAAGAGGGGCTCAGCAAGACAGCCAAAGCACTGACCAGTGTCATCGGTGCCCTGGGGCCTTTGTGACCATCCACTCAATACTTCCTCCGTTTTACAGCTGAGGAAACCTCGGTCTAGGCATGGAGCTGGCCATGTCAGGGAATAGAGTGAGAGATTACCTTGTGGTCAAGCTCGGGCAACAAACTGTTTGCTTCTGGCCCAGAGTTCTCAGCGTGGCTCCACTTGGTACTCGCTAACCCTCTGCCCCTCCCCCCACCCCAGAGATGCTTCTCTCAAGAAGTCCTCTGTGTCCACAAACTTTCTGAAATCTCCCTTCAAACCCTACAGATCTCGGTCCATTTCCCCAGCATTTGCAGTGACTAATTTATACAAACATACTATTGAAATCAGAGGCTTTCAAATTATATCAGGAATTAAAAGGTGAGAGGCTTAATAAAGGAGATTTAAAGCATCCCTAAAGAAAACTAACATCCAATCCTAAGGGAGGAAGGCATCTTCAGTGAACTCTATAACCACAGAGGACAGTGCAACTGACAGGGCCTTAAGAGAACGAATCAAGCATTCTCCGAGGACCCTTGGATAAGGCAATGCCTGTCCTCAGCTCCTTCTCTCCAGGAAGGAGTCAAGGAGCTGGGTCCCAGGGTCTTTGCATCAGCAAGCCCTTAGGGAAGCTCTTGCCTCCGGAAGGAAATGTGGTTCTAGAAGCCCAGTGGATTGGACTGGAATGAGCAGGTTGGATTCAAGGTTCAGATTTGAACTGATACAGACCTTCTCCTCGGGTCCTGTTCCCAAACCCTCTCCACCTCTGTCCATGCAGCATCTCTGAGTTCCTAGGGACAAGGAACAGGCTTTGCTCCAGCGACTCAGGCAGTGAGTCAGAGCTGGGGTTCAGTCCCATCTGCTCTGTCACTGGCTATGGCCCCTGGGCCGGACGCTGCTTGATGCTGGCTTCGGCCTGTCTTTCTGCAGAGTGGGAAGGAAGTTGAGATGTCCTTCCCCTCCAGCATGCTATGATTTTGGTATCCCTAGGGGTTCCCGTTGCTTTAATAACAGTGACGTATGTTATCCTCTCCTATACTTAGGGGGCCAGGACATCTTCATGACAGAGGAGCAGAAGAAGTACTATAATGCCATGAAGAAGCTGGGCTCCAAGAAGCCCCAGAAGCCCATCCCCCGGCCCCTGGTGAGCCCCCAGAGCTTCCCCCCAAAAGAAGATGTCTGGCAATCTAACCTGACAGCCTATGCCTGTGCTAGGCCGTGACCTCTGTGCCAGAGATCTGAGTGGAGTTTAAGGAGGAGGGTAATGAGGGTCAAGAAGTCTACAAGAAGCAACTCTGATCTTCTGGAGTGAACATGTCTTCTATGGTTACTCCAGATAGACCTATCTAGGGAGGTACTGAGTTCCCCAACATTTTTAGGGTTCAAGCACAGGGTTGAGAACAGATTAGGCTAAGTGATAGTAGAGTGGTTAGAGCCCCGAGATAAAACATTTGTGTGATTATGCAACATGATGTAGATCGTAATGTATCTCCAACCTAGCCTGCATTCCACCCAGGCCTACAGGTAGACAGAGAGGAAAGGGCCGAAACCCAACCCCCTGGGATCCTGGGCTGGTCAAGATCACGGTCAGGTGGCACGATAGCAACCAAAAATTATCCCACTCTAATGCTTAAAGATTGACTAAGACTTAGGGCCATGCTCCACTTTCATTTCTTTATTTACGAAGATCCTAAGAGACATTCCCCTTTATTCCCCTATTAAATGCAGCGCCCAAACCATACGTGATATCTACCATCTAAGTTCTTCTCAGGTCTCTGTCAGAAGGTGGAAAAATCAGACCCCTGGCTGGCCCCTGATGGAAGTGGATGAACAGGTTTGGGAGGGGGGATATTGCTGTGTCGAAAATGTACAGCTGAACCTCTTCAGAGAATTTCTGAGCCATCCACTCCAGCGAATGGAATGGGTAGCTTGTCCCTTTACACAACTTTTCTGTGGTTAAGATGCAACATTTATGAAGAAAACTACAGACATTGCCCATGGTACAATCCCATTAGCCCTTCCCCACAAAAGAGCAGAGACTAAGGACCTTCAACAAAGAGACAGGCCTTTCCCTAAATGACTTAGGGAGATGTACATTCTGTTGGCCTAGGCACTAGAATTTCTAAACCAAGGCATGGGATTTGCATAAGTTACTGAAAACTTCATGAACAGAGAATCTTGAAAACATTTATAGGAGGAGGAAAATATTATGACCTTTGACACACTCACCTTAGAAACAGAGGTCATATATAATTTACTATTATCAATTCTGAAAGAAAATGTTATAATGGGAAGTGATAGGATGTTCAGACCTCTGTAGGGGCAGAAGGTTCCTCCCAATTCCCACATGAGATCAAGATAACTGGGGTTGGGTGAACCTGCAGGAAAGTCCTTAAGTTTTTTTGAGTATCCTTCTGTCAACCAGTCCAATGGGCAGGAATGGATTCAAAATTAAAATATGGAGGTAAAAGGCTGAGTCTAGCCAATTAGTCAAATTGAGAGCTAGAGGAGGAGGATCCTCAGATTTACTGAGAAACAAACAGCTGAGTCCGTGCTGGCCTTCACTGGTGCCTAGACTCATGTCGAATCCGCATTCGAACCAGACACCAAGGAGCTCTATGCTAGAGACAACTCTTGGCAAAATCATGGTGGTTTTTGAAACCTTCCCCTACATACTACTCAATCTCTCCATAACTCTCAGCTTCTTCACTGTCACCAACCAATCCCACAGGCTACCAGAGCTTCCTCCTCTAAAGGAAGGAAGTTTCCCCGGAACAGGGTGGGCTGCATCTCAAAAGGGGACCCTGGAGAGGACACTGTCTTAATATAAAGGTAGGAACCTGATGCTAGAATTTCAGCCACTACAATAGGTTGATGGTTGGGCAGAAAAACCTGCAACAAAATCCTAATTAAGCCACGACCAAGAAGCCCCAAGGTTGGCACTGGGGGGCATCCTTCGTGTGAATAAGAACAATAGCCCAACTTTATTCCTGATATTTATCATCATTTATGATAGGAGATGTGTGTGGAAGGGGTGTGGAGGGGAAGGTATTGATAATTATCAATATTTTACTAGCTTTAGTGGAAGAGCATGGCTCTCTCCTCAAAATTCTGGTCCAAGAATAGCAAACACTCTTTCTTTTGTTCCCCTTAGCATAGTTCAGCAAGGCCAAAACATTCAAGCAAGACTTTGAAGTCTTAGGGCTGTCCAAGGAAAACTAGCTGAGCAGGGCTCAAGCAGCAACTGCATGTAGCTGACCTCCAGGGCCCACAAGCCTTAGCCCATCCCAGCTCCTGGCTGGCATCCATATGGTAGGCAACATCTTGGCATCCTACCACTCAGCGGCACAAGCCTGACCGCCTGTCCTTTTCAAAGTCCAGAGCCAAGAAAGAAACTCAAAAAAAAGAGAGAGAGATTTCCTCTGCCGCCTAAAACTTGCCTTCCTGAGTCCAGCTTCCTTTTTGCCAGGTTATGGGCACTAAGATGCTCACCTTCTTCCCTTAAGGGTCCCAACAGGACAGGCCGATTAGATAAGCACGGCATCCGCACAGTTCTGCCGCACAGTTGCATGGGTGCCACGTCATGGCACGGCCCACGCGGACGACAGAGGGACCTCCAACGCATGCGCAGACAGACCACCCTGCACCTCTGGTGAAGCCCGGGTTTTACACCGTACGCCTCTTCCATAGCAAAGACTAAGATTTCCACACGAATGAGAAATATTATTCTGCAGCATTCCCTACAGTAGAAATCACTAAAAGCAGGTTTCACATACTGCACTTTATAGAAAAATAATAGGATTTATAATATCACATTATCAGTCATCCACCGCATCATCATCTCTTAGAGCGCTGAGGGTTGCAAAGGTGGGATCCCTTCCCATCGGCGAAGCCAAGACAGCCGGTAAGCTGCTCCATTCCCCAGCACCTGAATATCTAGGACAAACTTGATGCCTGGAACTTAGCAACGTCATTGCCCATTTTGTTTAAGTAGAAGTCACGTGGCCATGAATGGGCCTTTTATTCCACCATGTTTAGTGATGAAATGAAAGGTATTAGTGGCCCAGCAATACCCCTCACCCCTCCAGGAATGATGTGAGCCAGTAGTTACACCCAGAGCCAGGCCCACTTGGGTCTGATTCTCTGCCCTGACCCCATAGAGTAGCAACTCATCTCCATCATGAAGCAGAAAGTAGGAACCAGCCTCTGTCATAGCCCTTGACCCCTCCGCCTGCTTTGCAGCTCTGAGGAGCTCCCTGGTGGGAGCTCCTAACAGCTTCCTCTCTTCTTGCCTTGCAGCCACTCCTGTAGAGCCCTGCACATAATACGCATTCAGTAAGTGCCTCGTGTACAGACTTAAATGTAATCAAACCCTAGCAGAGTCATTTTCTAATTTTATTTGAGGTAGGTAACAGAGCTGTCGCCCATTCATTCATCTATTTATTGAGCATCTATCTAGTGCCAGGTACTATGCAGATACTGGGGATATAGCAGTGAGCAAGATAGACAACCTCCTGCCATCACAGAGGTTACAGTGTAGAGACTCCTGGAAATAATCAGCAAAAATCACACATACATTAATTCACAGGCTTGAGAAATTGCCAAGGGAGGAAGAATGGGACTAAAAAGCAAAGGGTACCTAGGACTAAACCTTAAGGAACTCTAACAGCTAACGGTTAGGTAAAGAATACTCAAAAAAAAAAAAAAAAATCCAGAAAGTTAAGAAAAGAACCAGGAAAAATAAGACATGATGAAAATCAAGAAGGGAGCGTTTCAAGGTGGAGGAGCTGGTAAGCAATGCCAAACAAGTGTCCTTGGTGTTAGCATTATGGAGGTCATTGGTGATCTTAGCAAGAACAATTTTATTGGCAGGATGAGGACAAAAGCTATGCTAGAGTGGATTGAGGAGTTAATGGGAAAGAGCGATTACATACAATTCTTTCAAGAAATTTTGCTGTACAAGTGGGGAGAGAAGTAGGCTGGTAACTGGAGGAGGATGTGAGTTTCAAGAAGACTTTTCTTTAAGTTAGAAAAAACTAGGTCATTAGAGATTTAGCTAAGAAATCCAGATATAATAGCCAAGAGTATCCAAGTGTGGTCAAGAGCCTCACTCATCAGTAATGAAGCAGAGGGACCAGGAGGTTGTAAGTGGCAGCAATGAAGGGAGGTGGAGGTGGACAAGCTAGATGACACAGGCTTCAAAGAAGAAGCGTTTTTACAAGACACAAGAAGAGCAAAGGTTTAGAAGTGACAGTGGGGAACAAGAAGGAGCTTAAGCCTACCTCCTAGCCCTGGAGTACATGGGATGAGAGAGAATAAGCAGCCACTGAGTAAGAGGAGATGTTTGCCAACCAAAGCTCCACAGAGCTTAGGAGAAGGTGAGGGGTAAAGGATGGAGTTCAGATCAAGGAGTCACAGAATAGTATGATGTCAAGACCACGAGGGCCATACTAGGAACTTTTTAAAAACACTGTAAATATAGCCACATGGAAATGATCTATTGGTCACCCAAGCCACTCTGCCTCTCTCTGAGAATGCAAATGGCCAAAACCTGACCCCATGCCCTGTACTTGCATTTGCTTAGACATCTTCATAGCCCCAGGAATAAAGAGAACATCTGCAGAAGTCACTTGCACCTTCATACTTAACTATACCCTCGAATCAAAAATTTTGCAAGCAGTTCTTGAACTCTTGCTTTATGCAAGACACTACAGGAACACAAAGTTAAATAAGACCTGATCCTTATCCTCACAGAGCTCACTGCCTAGTAGGAAAAAAGGAGAAGCATACATGGAATGCTAGAACTCAAGATTGACTGTAAGGAACGTGGGAATTCAAGGAAGGGATGGAGCAATGTAGTGTGATATGTTTAAGGAGAACTCCCTGGAGGAAGTGGGGCTTACAAACGATGGAACACTTGAGACTATTGGGATTTAGATAGCCAAGAGATGGGCTGGAAGGGCATTGCCAATGGATGGAAGAGCATGGACAAGGACAAAGTGCCTGCTGACTTCATGGGGCCTAACGGGTGATGAGAACTTGAATTGAAACAATGAGGTAGAATTAACTAAGAGTGAGATGTTGGACAGGAGTTGGCTTCTGTTTAGTTATGGAGCATGAGGGAGACAAACGAGACGGACTTTAAAAAGCCATCTATGGAGAGCCACAGCCTCTCCGGATGCCTGGTTTATGTTGGCCTAAAGACCCTGGCGTACCATCTCTTGTTTCCTCAGAACAAGTACCAGGGCTTCGTCTTTGACATCGTGACCAAACAGACTTTCGACATCATCATCATGGTCCTCATCTGCCTCAACATGGTCACCATGATGGTAGAGACTGATGATCAGAGCGAAGAAAAGACAAAAATCCTTAACAAAATCAACCAGTTCTTCGTGGCCGTCTTCACGGGAGAGTGTGTCATGAAGATGTTCGCCTTGAGGCAGTACTTCTTTACCAACGGGTGGAATGTGTTTGACCTCATCGTCGTGGTTCTCTCCATTGGGAGTAAGTGGGCATCATGCATGGTGGGGAAGCCCGGCCTCGGCTTGGGGTTGTTTTGGCTGTTCTTTCAAAACCAGGGCGACAATCGACAAACTTTGTTTTGTTTTGGATTCGGTTTTTTTGTTTTGTTTTGTTTCAAGTACACAGTACATCAGTTAGACACTTATATAGTTTATAAAACAATCTCCCTAATTGCCCTTTATTTCTTCTGGCTCTCCACCTAGCCATTACATTAATGCTAATGGCATTTCCTATGCCGTGCTCCCCATCCCTGTGACCATCCATGGACTACTAATTTGTAATCTTTTACCCTTTGCCCCTTTCTCCCAGCCCCCCAACCCTCTTCCCCTCTGGCTGTCACCAGATCGACAAATTTTTTAACACACTGTACATTAAAGGAGCCCAATATTTGCTGCCTTCCAAAAGCAGCAGATTTTAAATGTCCCTGGGCCTCTCAGTGGAATGGAGAGTTTCCACTGGTCTTCTCCATGCCGTCATGAAGTGTCTTCAGGCACCTACTGTGTACACAACCATCACCAGGTGGGGGCTGATAGGGAACAATAGCTCCTCCAGAACACCTAAGATGATGGAGTCTCCAGTGGGCCTTCTTTTTATGATCTTCAATCGAAGAGTGGGTGGTGTGATGTGGAGTGAGTCATAAAATCCTTTTTGGAAAAGGAGGTGGGTTGCCAGTGGAGTGAGGAAAGTCTAGGAAGAGATTGTTCAAGGAGATTTGTAGTCAAGGGTCCGGAATTAAATCTCTGTATAACTATCTGTATATGAGTGATAGAAAAGTCAAGAGATCAATGCCAAGAGATCAATGCTAGTATGGTCTAATCTGGGTGTTGTCGAATGATAAGCCCAATATTTGGGAGCCAAAAGTGTTCAGAGAAAATGAGTAGAGTCAGAGGCTAACTCTATTCAGTGGGGAATGGAGTAGCCATAATTGAACGCTTGCTGGGTTCTGAGCTGGGCTGGGCTCCATGAATCTTCTTAGCAGCCCTGTGAAGAAGTGCTATTATCCTCATTTTATACATTTGAAATTGAACCTCAGAGATTCAGAAAGTTATGCAAGGTCATACAGTTTGTAAAAGGCAAAACTGAATTTGGACCAGGCTAATGTTCTAACAAGCAAGAAGCCTCCCACCAACAACTAAAAGACTGCCCCTGGCCTTTCTGTGGTTTAGCCAAAGTTTGGCCCTATAAAGGCCAGATATCAGCACACTAACTTTATTTTGCTTTATAAATACATCCTGACCTATTATATCATGACCTGCTTACTTTTCATGTCTAGGCATAGCTGTAGATTTAATTTTCCATTGATTTACTATCAAAGGCTAATAGAATCTAAATACGACTTGGCAGCATTTAATCAATCGCCCTATCCTGGTGCTGAAACAGTGTTGAGTTTCTTTAGGGTTGTTTCAGGGGAAGTTCAATGTATTTTTGGTTTTTGTTTTATTTTCTGGTTGTTGCTGTTTTTTGTGGGAGGTTTATTTTGTGTTTGTCTTCCAAAGCGACAGATTCTAAAGGCCGTTTTGATTTTATATTAGAGAAAGGAGCTTGTTTATATGACTTCCCGTATTAGTATTATAGAAATAAAATATACTCAAAGTACTCAGTTCTATAATGTGGACACCTTAACTACCAGCTCCTATAACCTATATAACACCACCATCCACTCACTGGGCAGAGGTCACTCAGAAAGAGCTAGAAAGCAAATGAAAGACAGATTCCACCTGTCCGTTCTTCTACCCTCCTTCCCTTTCTCCCTTTCTTCCTTCCCACCAGCAAAACATGTATGAGTATCCAATTGTTACAAGTAGGAACTTTCATTCTCCCTTGAAGTAGATGTAGACCAGTTGGCTGTCAGAATTTTAGGAGATTATATGGACACGTAATGTAATTCACACTATGGAATAATGTCCCAGTTAAAGTAGACTTTAGGAGAGGCTTTCATAAAGTTTTTATAATCTAAATTATAATTATATCCCAAGTCTCCTCCCATTTCTTTCCTCCTTCCAATGCAATATTGCCACTACTCATGTTTCTATGACAAAAGGTAAGTAGAAGAGGGTCAAGGGAACCTTGGCAAGGAAAGAGCTGGCTTACACACCCCTCAACTTTTGTCCTCAGAGGTTCCGAATTCTGTCTTACCTAAAGGCCTTACCTAATCTTCTGTGGCCCCAGTAGGCCTCTGCAGGTCCCAAGATCAGGTTTCACAAATCCAGTTAGATACCAGATAGGGAGATGTATGCATTTTTCATCTTTCTAACCTTGTTCATGATTGGGGTGGGAGGCTTTAACTGACTTAAACAAGCCCATCTCCAGGCCCTGACAGAGTTCGAACACAGCTGGAAATGAAAGAAATAAATAAAAACCATTATACAGACAGCTGGCCCTTCAAAGCCATTCTGCTTTAGCTGTCAGCAAGTTGCCCAACTCCTCAGGCCCCCTTATAATTAATACCAGCCTCTGTACAATTATCCCCAGGACCATGTGCCAGGAACTGAGTTAATCTTCACAGTAGGAGATAGGGAGATGAATCATAGGGGGTCCTGGACTTCACAGAGCATAGGATCAGGGTGGGGGAAAGGGCATAACCCAAAAGCTAAATTCTCAGGGAAGAACAGGGTCTATGTCCTAGACAGAAACAGACAAAGGGCAGTGTGTGTATGAAATATGGTACAATCGCTTCCAGCTGAACTAGGCTTCAGAAGCTAAGGTTTTGACCATGGAGATTGACTATGGCGATCTTCTGGATGGAGAGAAAGATAAGAACATGGTAGGAAGGGTGAGACTCACTTGAGGAAGAAAGGATTTGTGTGATGAACACTTACCGAACGCCTACTCTATGCCAACCACTGTGCCAGGCTGAGAGGGCCCAGAGTTCTTAAATACTGATGCTCACGTGGAGGTCCATCTGGAGCAGAGATGAGGGCTGTGATCACAGCCAACTGTGTCAGGGCTCATGGTTGGAAGTACTAATTAGAGCATTTCCTCTCTCCTCGAAAGGCCTGGTGTTTTCTGCAATTCTTACATCACTTGAAAATTACTTCTCTCCAACGCTCTTCCGAGTCATCCGCCTGGCGCGGATCGGCCGCATCCTCAGGCTGATCCGCGGGGCCAAGGGGATCCGCACGCTGCTCTTCGCCCTCATGATGTCCCTGCCCGCCCTCTTCAACATCGGGCTGCTGCTCTTCCTCGTCATGTTCATCTACTCCATCTTCGGCATGGCCAGCTTCCCCCACGTCAAGTGGGAGGCCGGCATCGACGACATGTTCAACTTCCAGACCTTCGCCAACAGCATGCTGTGCCTCTTCCAGATCACCACGTCGGCCGGCTGGGATGGTCTCCTCAGCCCCATCCTCAACACGGGGCCCCCCTACTGCGACCCCAATCTGCCCAATAACAATGGGACCAGAGGGAACTGTGGGAGCCCCGCCGTGGGCATCGTCTTCTTCACCACCTACATCATCATCTCCTTCCTCATCGTGGTCAACATGTACATCGCGGTGATTTTGGAGAACTTCAATGTGGCCACAGAGGAGAGCACGGAGCCCCTGGGTGAGGACGACTTTGACATGTTCTACGAGACTTGGGAGAAGTTCGACCCCGAGGCCACCCAGTTTATCACCTTTTCTGCCCTCTCAGACTTTGCAGATACCCTCTCTGGCCCTCTGCGAATCCCAAAACCCAATCGGAATAGATTAATCCAGATGGACCTGCCTTTGGTCCCTGGTGATAAGATCCATTGTTTGGATATTCTTTTTGCCTTCACCAAGAATGTTCTGGGAGAATCTGGGGAGCTGGATTCTCTGAAGGCAAATATGGAGGAGAAGTTTATGGCAACTAATCTTTCAAAAGCATCCTATGAACCAATAGCCACCACCCTCCGGTGGAAGCAAGAAGATATTTCAGCCACTGTCATTCAAAAGGCCTATCGGAGCTATGTGCTACACCGCTCTAAGACAATCTCCAACCCCCCAGGCATGCTCAGGGTTGAGGAGGAGGCCGTGTCACTCCCAGATGAAGGCTTTGTTGCATTCATGGGGAATGAAGGTTGTGCGCTCCCAGACAAATCTGAAACTGCATCTGCTACATCTTTCCCGCCATCCTATGACAGTGTCACTAGAGGCCTTAGTGATCAAGTCAACATGAGCACATCTAACTCAATACAAAATGTAAGTGAAGCTACCAGTAAGGAAGCCACTGCCCCTGGGCCCCAGTGAGGACACTCCAGCATGGACATGTCCAGTTCTGATGTGTCCTTCTGCTCCATAATAACTTTTTCCCACTCCAGGTAGTACCCAGCTACCACCTCGCCAATGCATGCCACTGGTCACAATGTCAGAACTGAGTAAGGGAATGCAGTTGGTAACCACCCCTGGAGAAACCCCCATACACCAAAGGAAGTCAGGAGCCAAGAGCATCTCCACTGTGACTTCCCTTTTCAATTTCAATATCAGATGATGGCTTCCATTACTTTCCAAAAAAATATATATATATCCCTGGTCCTTTTATTTTGACTGTGACCAGAGCTTTCATTTACCAAGGCAAACTTCTCAGGACCAGAACTTCCAAAAATATATGGCAAAGATGTTGCTGAAGGTCCAAGGCAGTCCTCTGTGAACTGCCACATAGAGAATGGCAATGTTATTTAGGATTTTGCATGACTGCATGTTGAGAGCTGCAAGACCACTGCTCCAGCCCAGGGTAACACCTATGGTCTATGTCATGAAAGTCCTTTGAGATATCTATTAAAAATATTTTTAAAGATATGTCTAGACCAATATTATATCTTAAAGCATCATTTTTTAAAAAAATTATGTGATATTGGTATGTCATAAATCACTTCTCCTTCCCTTTCAGGGTTCCTGATATTTTTCAGTTTGAGCTTGAGGCTAGGTGGGGCAGAAAGCAGCACTATCCTGAGAGCTTGTCCTAATCCTAACTCCTCCACTGACCACCTGGTTGACCTGGCCAAGCTCTTGCCCTCTAAACCTCAATTTTCACACTTGCAAAATTGGTGGAGGCAAACAGAATAAACGTTCCCTATAGCCTTTGCATTTCAAGTCGTAGAATTCAGTGGTGCCCTGACCCGATTTAGATGAGGATAATACTCTCTCTTCTGAAGCTGCAATGGCCAGACCTCTCTGCTATGTAGCTAAAAAGGCAGCTTTGGGATATAGTCTAGGCCTAGTCCACGTCTCATAGTCAGACTTTAAGAAGGAAGATTTTCACATTCCCTTTGAGCCAAGACTCCATAATTAGTATAATCAAAAGAAAGACAGTTATTTTGAGGAGGATGATCTAGGAGATAAAAGGTATAGCCAATATTTTCTTTAATTCATCCTACAAATATTATTAAGTACTCATTATATGATGGGTACTGATCTATGCACAGAAATAATGGAAGTTAAGCCAAAAGGTGAATTCGTTTATGCAGTGAATGGAGTAAGGGTTATCAGAGAGAATATTCAGGCCAAAGCTATGCAGCAGGTCTTAAGATGAAGGAGAGCAGGCATTTGGTGTGATAACATACAACCTAAAGCGTCTTACTGACAGTAAGGATCGTCTATTAATTCTTGGGACATTCCCTGCCACAATGACAAAGATCAGGTCAACTTCTTGATATATATTTGATCGTAAGATTTTTTCATTTACACATTTACAAAAGTAGAGGCTAGTCCACCTTTCATGCCTCATGGATATGGAATTTCCAGGGCTATGCTTTTCTTTCTCCAGAGGCCAAAGAGTATCTTTCAAGATACTAATGGGATTTTTCAGCCCCCACGAGATGCAGGGTAATAAAATGGTGATGCAATAGCTGAAGGCATAGGCTGCCCCAGTTCAAATGAGCTGTTCTCTGGATGCCTGGTTTGTATCTAGATAGCACACATATTGACTGTGCAGCTTCTTCAACGTCTACATCTAATGCCATCAATGAAAATGCCATCGGAGAGGATGTTAGCACAAGTTTTATGAGACAGCTGGGTGGACAGAGACCTCGGAGACTGGTTTAGTTTTACACGCTATGTGTAAAGAATTAAAGGTACCCATCCACCAGACAGTTTTATTGGGTAAATGATATTAGTCTCAAAGATATTCTTAATCTTTTTTTGCCCCATATTTGAGTTGAATTATGTCTCTCCCCCACCCCCTCAAAAAAAAAGATATGTTGAAGTAAGTTCTAACCCACAGGTCCTGTGAATGTGGCCTTATTTGCAAACAGGGTCTTTGGAGATGTAATCAAATTTAGATGCAGTCATACTGGATTTGGGTGGGCCAGTGGTTTATAACATGAGGAAAATTGGGACGTTGACACACAAAGAGAAGAATGTCATATGAAGAGACAGACAGAGGCAGAGAAGATAGTGACATGAAGCCAGAGGCAGGTGCGGCTACAAGCCAAGGACTGCAAATGATAGCTAACAACTACTAGAAACTAGGAAGAGCCAAGGAAGAATTCTCCTCTAGAACCTTCAGAGAGCCTGGCCCTGCTGATAGCTTGATTTCAGACTTCTGGCCTTCATAACTGTGAGAGAATATTTTAAGCCACCTAGTTCATGGTACTTTATTATAGCAGTCCAAGTAAACTAACACCGCCCCCCCCCCAATTTTTCCACACAGATGTATTTCCCAAATTATAACGGAAACCATTGGAAAAGTGTTGCATTATATACACCTTGCATTACACAGAGCTTTCAGAAGTGTATCTAATACAAATGTAGGATTGGCCCTTGAAAATTTCACTAGGCCTAGTTTCAAAGTTTACCCGGTGGTCCTTTTACAAGGTAGAAACTGGACTCTTATGGAGAGAAAATCGGAGAGATTCAGAGCAGATGAAAGCCAGAGCTACCTCCTCTCTCTCACCCATAGGAGATGACACTGGAATCTCTCTGGTCCAGAACATGTGAAGGTAACGTAATGCTGAAGGGAGACAGACACAACAGGGGAGTCGACTGTATCACTACCTAGAACCTGCAGGTTCTTTAAAATATGCTTCCACTGCAAACATTACCGTGGCTTTTAGTTCATTAAACTGCATGACACAGAGACATAGATGGCCCAGAACAGGTAGCCAACACGGATGGGAAGATGCAGGCAGAGCCTTGGTATGCTAACACATTTGCCCTAAGACAAAGGTAAAGTCACTTTCCCAAGTGCTAGGGATATAAAGTTAATAAGATAGATCCTCGGCCTGGAGCTGAACACAGGCTGAAGGTTAAATTGAAAAAAAAAAAAAAAAAAAAAGGCTATTCCAAGATTTCCAGTAGTGACAAGTTAGGTTATTTGAATTATCCTTCTCACTGAAAATCATGAAAATGCAGGATCGACACCGGACAACAATAATATTTAAGGAAGGATGATGCAAGTAAGGTAAGGATTCTAAAGCTTTATTTTTATTTAGAAGGGAAGTAAAAGTTTTTATTATTATTACACTTTGGTAAGTTAAGAAAGCATGACTTAATTACTAGGATTGCCACTAACGGAACAAAAACAGTGTGCATCATTTCCAAACTCAGACAGGGGAAAATATGCTAAGAAATAATTAGGCAATCAAAAAGGTAAGGTAAGAAAGGGGATAAATGAGAAATGTAAAACAAGAGGAACAAGTTAGAAAAGACAGTAATTAGTATATTTGAACACATACGTATCAGTAATTATACTGATGAAAATGTAGATGTGTAATGTGAAATGTAATGTAATTACATACATAAATGTTAATGGACTAAGTGCTCCAAAAAATAGACAAAGATCGTCAGGCAGAATTTTAAAAATTCAAACAAGTGATGTTTATAGAGAGACACATCCAAAACATAAAGTTATCAAAAGGGAAAAAATAAAAGGATAGAAAAAGATATACTATGTAAATATTAATCAAGACACTGCAAAATACATGTTCTTTTCAAGTACTTATGGGACATTTACAAAAGTAGTTCATATACCTAGCCATAGAATAAGATTTTTAAAGTTTCCAAGTGACTAAAATCATGTAATGTATGTTTCCAGACAATAATACAATTTAGCTGAGAATCAAAAGCAAAAGGAAACAGACCACAGTATATACAGACACTTAGCACATCACAACGATAGCATAGCGTGGCAGTGAGGAAGATTATCTTCCTAAAAACGATGTGAGGACAATTGGGTTTTTATAAGGAAAAGAAACAAATTGGACCCCTACCTAAAACTGTACTTAAAAATCAATTCCAGGTATGCCTAAATGTGAGGGCGAAATCTATAAAGCTCTTAGAAGATAATAGAGGAAAATATCTATATGATCATGGAATAAAGAAAAAAGTGATAAATTTGACCACATTAAACTTTAGAACTCAATTCATTAAAATATACTTTTAAAAGGATGAAAAGTCAATCTATCGAGTGAAAAAAATATTTAAAACACTTATATCCATCAAAAGTCTACTATTCAGAGGAAATTTTTATTAACTTCTACAAATCAATACAAAATAAACAACACAGTAGAAAAAAATGGAAAGAGATTTGAAGAGGCACTTTACAAAAGAGGAGACCTGAGTAACTAATAAACATAAAAGAGTACACTACCTAATTTGTAATCAGGGAAATGCAGATTAAAACCACAGTGAAATACCACTACACATCTATCAAATCTGCAAAACTTTTAGAGTCTAACAAATACCAAGTGTTGGCAAAGATGACTTGTGTCAATTGGCACAACGATTCTGGAAAACAATTTAACTTTAGTAGAAGAGTTGAAGACACATATACCCGTGACTCAGGTTCTCCATTCCTAGTTTTGAAACGTAGAGAAATCCATACGCACATGCTCAAGGAAACACATACAAGATTTCCTATCAACATCATTTATAATGGGCCCAAATTATAAACAACCTAATGTCCATCAGCAGTAGGATAAATTAAATTGTGGTGAATTTTTTAAATGTAATTTTACGCAATAATGAGAATGGATGAGATATGGCCTAACACGAGTCTATAGATGAATCTTAGAAACATAACATTGAGTGAAAAAAGCCAGACACAAAACTATACATGCTGTATGCTTTCATGAGGTTAAAAACAGACAAAACTAAATACGTTGTTTAGGGATGCATAAAGAAAAGTAGGGATTGGTTACCATAGAAATCAGGGTAGAGGTTACCGCTGATGGGAGCTGGCGTTTATGACTAGGTCTTTGGCGTGTTCTAATTCCTCACCTAGACAGTTAGTTCTCTTGATGAGTGTTGCCTTTACAAGTTTAACTTTACAAGTTAAGCAAAACACATATGTCTAATGTGTTTTCTGTGTGTATAGCTCACAATTTAGAAAAATTAATGGCTTAGCGTAGATGCTCCTTCTTCTCCGCAGAAGTAGTTAGTATCTGCTACGCTGAATTGTACCATTTCCGTCTCAGACTTGGTTATCTAGACTAAGTCATAAAAAAAAAAAAAAGAGTAGGAGTTCAATAGTGGGGTAATAATAAAGGAAATTCTAGGGAAAAGGAATCGCAACTGCAAAAGACATAGGAGATGAGTAAGTCGACGACGAGCCTGAGGAAATTCAAACTACTGTGAATCAGGCACAGGGAGCGGAGGAGGGAGTAGAATATAGTAACAATGGGAATGAAAGTTTGTATCCCTCTGAATTCTTTTGGATAGTATTATCGGTGATATTAAAATATTTACCAAGCTGCCTGGAACAGGGCACCAACCAGGACTGACCATATTGCTTAACAGGCTTCTGGAGGCCCCCTTGCTGTGCGAGGTGCTAACTCCTCAGTCGTTGCATCATGGGGAAGTCTAGAGAGACGTCTAGGAGGAGGGAACCAGGGCAGCTGGTGGGACGGGGTGGCAGTACCCGAGGCAGCGGCTACCTATGGGTCGCTACAAAAATGTTTCCTTACAGCTGTGCACACTGACCAGCTATTAGCCGTGGTTGCAAGTGATGGAAATCGGAAATCCGACTCAAATTCGTTTATGAGGAGAAGGAAAAAAAAAAAATTCATCTACTAAACAAGAAGCCCAGAGATGCAGTTGGATTCAGGCTTAGCTGGATTCGGGAGCCCAGATGATGCCTTTGGGATAGATAACGCCTCCCCCCTCCTTGGCTCCACTTTCTTCTGCAGGGTCTTAGGCAGGCTCTCTCCACGCAGTGGCAAAGACCACTCTGCCAGTCCTTTGCATGTGTGATCTCAGAAGGGAAACTTGACGCCTAATAATTCCAGCAAAAATTCCCGGTGAGGCATGTCATCGGCCCAGATCGTATCGCGTCCCTGTCTCTAAACGAATATTGTGTCCAGAACATGCAGCGTGCTGGCCGTTTCCAGATCGTGTGCTCACCCTGGAGCCAGGAACTGAGCTGAGAGCAGTTCCCAAATGAAAAAATGTCTGCAAGCGTGTGAAGGAATGGATGATGAGCAGGCAACAAACAAAAGCTCGTCACTCCATACCACCCCTTAGCTGCCCCATATCAACACATTTTTTTTTTCCAGAAGTGCAATATGGAAGCCCCTTCCTGCATAAGACTTCACCCCCCTTTCCCAAAGGGAGACAACCTGGAGCCTGCCCAGTTATTGCATCCAGCTTCGAGGCATGAATGTTTGATTAACGGATCAGCAAATCTCGTCAACTCTACATTCAGAATAAATCCGCTTCCTATCACCCTCACTATTATCAGCTTTATCGAAGTAACCATCATCCCTCACAAGTATTACTTCAACAGTCCCCATTTCTACACTTGTCCCCCACAGCTTATTCTCCTCCAATAGCAGCCGGAACTCAAATCCACCTGTGGCTTCTGCAGTACTCTGAGTGGAAGTCATTACAATGGCTTTACATAATCTGGCCTTCACTCTTCTCTGATCTCATCTCCCCCACCCACCCCCACCCACTCTCCGCGCTCCAGCCCTGCTGTCCTCCTTGCAGTTCTTAAACACAAAATGCATGCTCTTGCCTCAGAGCGGACTTGCCCTTGAAACTTGCGTTTCCCCTCAGCCAGTATATCCACAGAGCTCACGCTCACGCTTCCTTCAGTTCTTCCCGGACCAACCTAATTACCCAACCACATCCACGGCACTTATCACCCTCTGAGGTAGCTTCTCAAGGCCCGGTACTCAAAGGCTAGCCGTCCGATAGACAAGTTTATAGGATAAATATCTCAGCTTCAGTAAAAAACACAGAGTTAGAAAAGGAGAAATCACATTCAGAAGTGCCCATTCACAGAATACCCGGAAACATATGTGGCCTGACCTGACGTGACAGTAATAGGGTTTCTCGGTTCTGCCCCTGGAACGATTCCTCCTCCACTGTCCTACCCCTCATGAGAAAGAGATTCCTTCTGAGGAATAAACAGCTGATTGCACTCACTTCCTGTTGGCATTGCTGGCCCCTGGCAATAATCTTCAGGTTTGAGCAATCATGGGCCATTATCTGCCTGGATTGAAGTTTCTCTGGCAATACAACTTTCTTAAAACACTGGTATGATTCCTATCTCTTGCACTGTCCCAACTCGTTAGATATTGTTGGGTTATGGTCCTTCAATCTAGATGTGGGACTGGATATTCCCGCCCAATAGCAATAGATGTCTTGCCCTCCCTCACCCCTCAGCCAAACGGCCTGCATCCTGGCCGCAGCCAGACACTGTACATAGATACGGTTGAAAGCAACTAGCCTGGGTGAAGAGACACAGTTCACCTGCCCACATTTCAGTCCGTATTTCGTCGCACAGCTCTTTAAATTGGAGTAATGTCTCCTTTGCCCTACAGGTTGTTCAGTGATGAGATCCTGAGGGGAGGGTGTCAGGCTCCTCCCAGTTCCACGCTTCCAATCATATAGTTAACAATTAACTCTTTAGGAGCAAAAAAAAAAAAAAAAAAAAAATCCTGATTTGTAGCATTTTCTGATTTGTATGATGTAAATACTCCCACTGTGGCCCGTATCGAGCTGTTAACGTGATGTTCCCAAAGGAAGCATAGGGGAGAGACGGGCACAGTCCACTTGAGCCAGCGGGAGCTGGCTGTGGCGTATTCCTGTTTCCAAACCCCTGCCTTTTATCCACTGCTGTTAGCTTGGAACAGGTATGTGTTCTTTCACTCTCCCAGGTACAAGACTATAAAATCTTGGGTTGTTGCCAGTGGCCAGCAAAGGCCTCCCTTTCTGCTTTCATATGGTCCAATGTAGGCAAAGTTAGTCTTTCTTAGTGTGCCTTTACTAAGCCCGCACCTTTCCAAATCCTAGAGGTTTTTCTATAAAGGCCCTGCACCTGCTGCTGCAAGAGGCATGTAGTCTGAGTCCCTAGATACCACAGGCAATAGCCAAAAGCATAATAGAAATTTCCAGATTCAGTTCTAGGGATGGGGGAGTCTCAGTGTCCCACCCTATCTCAACTTGGCCAATGCCACGTTTTAAGGTCTATTAATAGTAACACTCATCTCCAGGTGTCAATTTCTATGTCGGCCAATGTTAAATGCTTACAAGAAACCAGTTTCGGCATAAAAGGAATGTACTGGAAGGCTATGGGGAAGGCGAGAAGGGAACTAAATGCTGAACAATCATCAAGAATGTCAGCCAAGGCTGGGTAGGTTTCTGGGCAGTTGGCACCAATAGACAAATCTCTTCATGGGGCCAAAACCAATCCGTTCCAGCTTTTTCCCCTTCCTATGCCCGGTCAGTATTCCGATTCCAAGGAGAGAGCGTCTGATTGGCCCAGCTCCAGCAAGAGAAGAAAGGGGCATTTTGATTGACAGCGCCAACGAGACCGCAGTCAATCACATCCTCCCCCCATCCCCACACACACCCCAAAAAGTTACGGTATTGTTACGAAAAGGAAAACGTAGGACGGGCAGACAAAATGCCGGATGAGTATTACAAGTTCAATTCGTGTTTTGTAAAAATCCCTCTGGCCCCAGTGACGAGTTACCAAGAGGCTGAAGGTGGGGGTAGAGATTTTAGGGAGGCAGTTGCGCAAAATGGAAACCTGAACTGTGTATTTTTAAGTCTCTCAAGCACATTGACTAAAAGTCACTAAGTCTGTTCAGCTAGATCTCCCATAGCAAGGGCTAGGGTGCCAGCTTCCATCTTCATCTCTGCTGACAGGTCCAAATCCTTTTCCTCCAGATAAAATGCTCCCTAGGACCCGAATATCTGCAGTGCACTCTGTCTCTGGAAAATTACTCATACGTTCCCTGAAGTGGAAATACGTTTGAAGTGTGCTCTCCTGAGAAGCCCCAGATGAATCATCATCTAAATGAATTCAGGCGGAGAAAGGCAGGATTTGCCTGTGGGCATCAAATCTATACCAAGGAAGTTCATGTCTACTGCTGACCCTTTAAGACACCAGCTCTGACAACCAAACCAACAACAACAAAACTTGGTTGGTACGGTTTGTTGTACAAAGATAAATTCTGAAGAGGCATGCATGAAGAGGATTCATTTTTTTTCTCCTGACCAGAACTGAGTTAATTGATTATTAAAAATGTGGCTGCTCCTGATTAGAGATGTAATTGTATTATAAAGCAATATAAAGGCATGTGTGTGCGCCTGTTAAATAACGATGCTTCTTGTGGTCAGAACAGGGAGCCCCAGAAGCTGCAAATGTCTGCAAATGATCCACATGGAGACATTCAGCTCATAGGCTCTGGACGCGCTCTGGATGAGAGGGTAGAAGCTTCCAGTTTGATTCCAGGCCTTCTCTCACTCACATGTCCCAACCTCTCTGAACAATTTTTCTTGTTTATACAGTGGGAATAGATTCCTGCCCTGCCGGACCCATCAAGAAGTTTGATGGAGATAAAAATAATGCCCTCTCCTCTCACTGAATGAGCAGAGAGATAAAAGGGGAGATCATTGGAACCCATCCTGCCTCGCCGTGTCCCCAGGCAGTTCTCATGAAGGGCAATGCTGCTCCCCTCCCCCACTGAGTACAGAGGTACCCCCTGCAAAGGAGCGTCTAACCACACGCAGGGGCCTCCTGGACAGGGCCAGCACTCAGGTGGTCAGGATAGAGGGCAGCTCCTCCCAAACCCACCGGGGGTGGTTACGCTTGGATCCATTTTGACTCTGGAGCAGACGCTATCCGTGCCCCACACCACGCTCCTCGCCTCACTTTGAATACAACTGTGCAGCTTTTCTTAGGGCTTTCTCCAAAGCCACTGGGCTTTGCTCCATGCCGGCACAGCAGCCCAGAAGTGCAGGGGAAGGGGAGATGTTGGCACCCTCAAGGACAACTCTCAACGAATGAGGGACAAGAGTTGGAAGGAGAAGAACTACCCTAGCCTCCCATGCCTCGGAGGAACAATTGTGAGTCGAGGATCCTTGCAGAGTCTGAGCCCTAGTTGTCAGGCCAGTTTTTCATTAACATGAGAGCAAGTGCCCCATTCATTTTTGTATTCTAGGTGACCCTCTCGGCTCACCCTAGCCCCCACCCTGCCCAGATAGATGCCCACAGCATTGACTAGCTCCTTGGGAGTGTCTCCTTTCCTTAGCTAACTCTCCTTCTTATTTCTTCACTTTTGCTTTCTGGAATCACCTCCCAAATAAACTACCTGACCCCAAATCCTTGTCTCAGTTACTAATTTAGGGGAACCCAAATTAAGACAAACTCCTACACATCCCTCTACTCAGAGTTAGGAAGCTGTTTTTTTTTTTAATGCTGTCCACATGCCCGTCGTCCCATTTGGAGGCTTGCTATATATATATGGCCCCTGAATAAAGGTCTGCAGAAAGGGACTCACTTTCCTTAGGTGATGTTAAGTTTGAGAAGTGTCCCACCCAGAAGTGATATCGCCATCTTCCTCTCCTAGCTCTCTACCTGTCACCCACCTGCTTCTGATCAATGAGGCAAGTGAGGATCCTCTCCTCACCCTCTCAAATTACTATTGAAGATTTAATTTTGGTGGTAACTGCCTTGAAACCAAGCGGATCCTTACCTCCCATTCAAAACTGTTCTCTGACCAATGAAAGGTTAATTACAAGCTCGAGTTTCGGCTTCTCACTGCAACTCATAAACTGACAAGATTCTTTAAGGGTGGTTACCTATGGCCTCCTTTTCCATTAGTTTATTGCATTGGGCTACTTTGAAATTCCGCAATTTGCAAGGAGATGCTCTAAATTAGGACTTTACCCAGAAGTTGTCACAGTGGCTTTTTATGGTACACAGCATCATGCTAAGTGGCCATCAGTTACCAAGTAGCTTGGCCTATGCCCGTCAGAGCAGCAAAGGACAATGGGAGAAATTCTCTGGCTTCCCTTTGTTTTCCACCCCATAAAAGAAGTCAATGAGCATTCAAGGTTCTCTTCTGAACACCAAGAAATAAGGGGGCACAATGGCGGCTTCATTCCAATGGCATCATATGTGTGGACGGTGACGGCCACCTAACTCTCCCACTATCCTTTCTTTGGACAGAGCCCGTACCATGTTTTACAAAGTTCTAAACCTCTCGGGTAGGGCTCTCCTTGAGAATGATAGAGAGCACTTCTAGAAGTCTTTATCTTGCCAGTCAAAACACTTCCTGTAGCCACCAGTTGTCAAAATCCCTCCCTGGACCTCACCCATGGAGAATCTATAGACTGAGACGCACTTCTCCGACAACACGCTACTATGACGGGGAGAGGACTACTGTGTCCTCCTGGTCCTCCACGAGTCAATGTCAAGTCAGAACTAGATGTGCAAGAGATTTGCTGGGGGAAACATTGACGAAGACTGAACGGGAGGGAGGAGGAGCTGGCAGGGGGAGCCTGAGACTGCGATGCAGGTCTAAGGCTGTGAGAGGAGAGCGAGCAGGAAGGAAGACTGGACAGGAAGACCCTCAGACTGCAGAGCAGCTGCGAGACAGTCGCAGCCAAGTTGGTGGGGAGCCCCAGAATAAAGACCGCCCAGTGGGGGACTCTTCGTTGGGCAAAAATGGCCCAGCTCTAGTCCCTCCACCTCCGTCTTCGGTGGGAGCAGCACGGGAAGAGCGTAGCTTCTGCACGAACACTGCAGAAGATCCCGAAGGTGCCGCAGCTGGAGCTCGCCAGGGCTGGTATCCGGCTACACATAGTCTGAGAATCCTTAGCCATCTCGGACCATGAAGTTTTTTCTAGTTGCATCTAGCAAACATCTCCCTAAATGCTCGCAGTCATCACGGTGACTGCCCTCAGGACTGTAGAGCAGTGTTTCTGAGGCAGAGTCCCCTTTCCAGAAGCTCCCACACAATAACGTTGACCTTTTCCAAATCGGTGCTTGGGGAGTAGGCCTCTCTCCTCCTCTCTAACAGGGATTATGCTTTTTCTCCTCTAGTGTTGTCTATCAGGGCACAGACAAGAGGGGGCTAAGTGAGCTGGGCACAAAATTTAGGGCAGCACTCATTCTCCAGCACTGACCTTGCACTTGTATAAATCTGAAAGTGAGCGCCTCCTTAAATTTTTCGCCCCGGCATGTTTCTTTCCTAGTCTTAGTTCTGGCCCTGAGGACTAGTGCTCGTAATCCGCCCCATTGAACTCCAAGGTATCACCAGCAACGTTGGTTCTTCTCCAATATTCATTAATGCCATGGCCTCTGGCTCACTGTCCTTAACTTTATGGCTACCCTCCGTCACGGAGTGATGAATGTAGCACACAAGTTTCTCAGATCCAATGATCATATCCTCTACCCGACACTCACTGCCCACTCAGGCAGTCATATAGTCTCATAGTGTTGCCGACTGTGTCCTCTCCAGTACACTTACTACCTGCACCTAAATCATTCTCCAAGAGCTGTAGCTCTTCTGTCCCTTGACTTTCCATCACTCCCATTCTCTCCTTGCCCACTTCGATGGTATGCTCTACCTTGGTAATCACATGCTTGCAAACATAGTCACATCTTTTACTATCTGGTAAAACCTTGAACCACTCCGGTTAAATTCAAGTTTCTACCCTCTCTCCTCCTGCTCCACACAGTCACTGGTCTCACTCCAGTTTCTTGACTGTAAACCACAGATGGGCTCTAAATACTGTCCAATGTTCCTATTGCATTTCTCTAGAAAGTTCGTTCTCCTACCTACCAAAATGGTATTTTCACACCTCTTTCTTCTCAAACCTCCAAGCCCCGCCCCCGAGTCACCGCCTTCTTCCCCTTCTTCATCCTTAGTCTATGCTCCCAACGCTTACTTCTTTGTCTAGTCGACGATGCAACTTCATTTTTGTCTTTCGCCATCCCTCCAAGTTCATTCAGGATGGAAGTTGAAACACTTCTGAATGAAATCTTGGATTATCCTATAACTTTTCTGATTACTCTTATGTAGTAAGAGGTCTATCGGTCACTCGAAGTCCCAAAACACAGTTGATTTGATACTTCAAATGCCAGTGCTATGTAGTAGCCAACGCTTCCAACTTCATTTAAGGTTCTGGATACCCCACTCCCTCAAGCTGAGGTCTGCTGCAGTGGGCTGCCAGCTTCCTGGGAAGAGGGTATTGATTGCTTTCTCAGTCACCTGCCTTCTCTCGCTCTCCTAGAGGCTGTCTCTTACTCATACAGGGTTTGGGGGTTGGAGAGAAAAGAGAACTGGAAAATTCGCCTGCTCTCTGAGCCTGGCCAACATTTAAAGATGACTCTCTGGGAGCTTTTACAAGTTCATCTAAAAGCTCTCACTCCTGGAGATCTCTTACCTACAGCTCCTTTATTTGGAGTAATATGCTCTCCTGTAGCTCATCTGCCCACTCACTTCCTTCCACAGTCCTGAGAAACCCTGCAGTGGTCTGCCTCCAGGTTCTTTCTGCTGAGGGGCCCTGATAGATGCGCTCTCGCTCACGCTCTCTCTCTCTCTCTCTCTCTCTCTCTCTCTCTCTCTCTCCCCCCCCCTCCTTCCCCTGTCACCCCCACCCACACATCTAATGCAGGGGGACATTCACAGATCTTTTACCCTGACAAAATCTGGGAGACCATGTCTATCACAATACACTCACCTCCTTTTCAGTTTCTCTGCCAGCAGCTAGGCAGCCCATCTTTAACTGTTTAATGTCCCAGGCAAGAGCCAAACGTCTCTGTCAAACACCAGCTGCTGCATCTCTCATCCACAGTGGTCTCAAAGGTGGCCTCTTGAAATCCTCCTCACGAGGTTCAGAAAAAAGACAGGCACCCTACCCACAGTGGGTACAGGTCTCTACATACATACTCTCTCAGTACACTCTGGTACCTCCCATCACAAAATTATCCACAAAAATCCTTCCACTTTCATTCTGACAGCCTTAGTCCTTCCTCCCTCAGTGTGAGTGGAGTTTAAGAGTCATATAACGTTTTCTTCAAAAATTTGCTCCTTGGTCTAGCACCTCACTTTAGGATGTCAGGTTTATTATATTTTGGTATCTCAATCAACACTTAGAATTTAACATCCTGTTACACTTCATTGAAAGAATAAAGTTATCAGACATCTTCCCACTAGCAAATCTACTTGTGTATTCTCTGCATTTCTTCTTCTTGAAATGGAAAAAGAATTTATGCCCCAATCAAAAGTCAGTCTATGCCCCAGATCACAGACATCCTCGCCAACCTATAGTTACACCGTCTCCTTCATCATCCATGTCATCATTCCCGTCAGCCTTCAAATATGTTATGTATCCCCATCCTAAAAGACACACACTCCCTGCTCTCTCTTCCCCACGTCTCCCACCCACTCCATCTCCCTTTCCTCCCACACAGCAACACTTGGCTAAAGAGTTGTCTGGACTCACTCTCTCCACTCATTTAACTCATGTTGTTCTTGTGGTTGGTTTGGGCGGGATTCCTTTATTTCTAACTTTTATTCTAATCCTAAAATATAGAAAAAAGGACAAAGAATGATTTCACAAACAAATCCCCATTTAACCACCTCTCTGAATCACAAATACTAGCTCTTTAATGGCTGAGGGCAGGGCTTCAGAGCCAACCTACTTAGATTCAGATCCAGACTCTGACCACCGTGGAGCCTCGGGTGAGTTATCTAACTAACCTCTCTGCGTCTCACCTTCTTCATCTGCTAACAAAGGTGTCAATCGTACCTACCTCGTAGTACTGTTATGAATGTTTAGAAGTTGAATCAAAGACTCAGATCTGTGCCTGGAACATTGTAACTGCTTCACGAATGTTAGCAGCTACAATCATATCAGCTCCCAACCTCTTCCTTTCTTCTTAAAAGAATTCAAACATTAAAGATAAGTTGGGGTGCCCCCTCGTATCCCTTCCCAATCCAATTCTCTTCTCCCCTCCCAGTGGCACCCATCACATAAATTTAGAACACATATATTCTTGCTGGGTGTCTATATTTATATTACATTAGTTTGTGTAATAAATGAAATATATCCTGGGTATTTTGCAAAACTTATGTAAATGGCATAGTATTTCACGTATCTTTCTGCGTCTTTTTCATTCGCCATTATTTTTTAACTCATCATTCATTCTAACTGTTAATTATCTTCCTCTTATGAATATACCACAATTTAATAAACCATTTCCAATTAGTGAACGTTTACATCGTTTCAAATTTTTGTATGAAAAACAGTGATGCCCAGAATGATCTTATGTACTTTCTTGTGCATATACATGAAAGTTTCTCTGGGGTACATACCCTCAAGGGTTGTATATACTCCTAATGGTCAAACCAAATTACACCATTAGTGTAGAGGGTTCTAGCTTACTCACATCATCATCCACACTTAGATGCTTTCAGAAATTTTAATTTTTATTAACATGATGAAAAAGGTAAATCATTGCTATTTTAATAGTACTTTCTGGATTCCTTTTTTTTCTTATCACTTAGAATTTTTATTTTGTACTCATTGCTCTTTTAGATGTTTTTAGACATGGATTATATATCACTTCTATGAATACATGATGTAGAGTATATAAGCAAAACTAATCATTAAGGTAAAACTTCAGAGTCTGACTCTTCTGAATCACTTTAAAAAAAAAACACTGTTTGTTGTGAGATCATTGTAGATTCACATGTCGTTGTAAGAAAAAATTTAGAGATATCCTACGTGCCCTTCATCCAGTTTCCCCAATGAAAATACCTTTCATAACTACAGTACAATATCACAACCAGAAAATTTATATTGATACAATCCACTGATGTTATTAAGATCTCCCCAGTTGTTTGTGTATTCATATATGTGTGGATTTTGTCTTAAGCAATTTCATCACTTACTGTGACTTGTATGATGATCACAGTAAAGGCGCAGAACAATTCATCACAAGGATTCCTTGGGATCCCCTTGAATAGGCACAGTCACTACTCTGTCTACTCCGCCCCTAAACCCTGGCAGCTACTAATCTATTCTCCATCTCTATAATTTTGTCATCTCGATAATGTTATATAAATAGAATCATGCAGTATGTAATCTTTGATTGATGTGTAACTGGTTTTCTTCACTTAGCATAATTCCCTTGAGATCCATGCAAGTTGTGTATATCAATAGTTCATTCTTTTTTATTGCTGAGTACCTACCTACCTTCCCATGGTATCGATGGATCGCGATTGTTTAACCACTTACCCACTGAAGGACACGTGAGTTATTTTTAGTCTTCAGTTGTTAAGAATAAGGCTGCCATGAAGATTTATGGACGGGTTTTTGTATAAGCGTAAGTTTTTATGTCTCTGGAATAAATGTCCTGGAGATGTTCCCGTTGACTGAATGTGTGCGTCCCCACCTCCAAGTTTATACATGGAAACTTAGTTCCCAATATGACAGTGTTTGGAGGTAGGACTTTGGGGAGGTGATTACATTATGAGAGCAGAGGCCTCATGAATGGGATTAGTGCCCTTATTACAGAGACCCCAGAGAGTTCCCTCACTCCTACCACCACGTGAGATGAAAAGACAGCCGACTTGTGAACCCAGAACTAGGTCTTCGCCAGACTTCGAATCTGCTGACACCTTGATCTTGGATTTGCCAGCCTCCGAAACTGTGAGAAATGAATGGCTATTGATCTTAAGCTTCCCAGTCTTTGGTATTCTGTTATGGCAGCCCAGATGAACTAAGACAAGAGTCATTGCAGGTTCACGTGCTAAGTGCATCTTTATTTACTCTTAGGAGAAACTGCTAAACTATTTTCCAGCATGGCCGTCCTGTTTTCCCACCGGTAACGTATGAGCCATCCAGTTTCTCTACATCCTCATCAGCATTGGATGTTGTCACTATTTTGTATTTTAGCCATTCCGATAGATGCGTAGTGATATCTCAATATGATTTTAATTTGCATTTTCCTAATGGTTAATGACATTGAACATCTTTTCACGTCCGTATTTGCCACCTGTACAACCTCTTCAGTGAAATGCCTGTTCGTGTCTTTTGTCCATTTTTCCATTTGACTGTTTGGGTGTTTGTCTTCCAAGAGAATGTTCCGAAATAATGAAGGCAGAAGCTGCCGACCTCTTAAGGTACAATCTCCAAAGTTACGCAGCATCACTTCTGCTAAACTCTATTGGTCCAAGCAAGTCACAGAACAACTCAGCTTTCAAAGGAAGTAAAACATACTCTGCCTCTTGCTGGGGTTCCCCGAGAATGTGCAGCCATTTTAATCCACCCCTACTGCATATTGCCTCTTCGCACCCATAAATCTAGTCACCAGTCACTGGAATACTGATTTAAGGGAGACCGACAACACCCTGATCATGCTTGCCAGCAGTAGTAGCCAAAGTGCCAGGAAGATGGATTTTGCTATTCAAATCGCATATCACGTCTAATCGGTGGAACCTAAATTCAAACCCAGAACTCTATCTGCAAAGAAGTCTGAGAAATCTAGTTGCTAACCTTCTGGCTTGGGCACAGAAAGGAGCACTAGAAAGATGTTAAAGTGAAAGCTGAGTGTCCGACCCGCTATGGCCATCACAGCAATGACTGCACAGTGACAGAGCACCGCACAGCTCTGTTTTCCTCTTTGGTGAGATCCAACAGGTACAGACCAGGCGTGTGCGCCAGGAGGCAGATGGAGGGCTGCTCCCTGCTGCCCACTCCCGGAGACCTGGATTGGAGAATGCATTTCTATGTTAGTCTGCCTGGGCGGGGCATCCCAGCCGGGGGCCCTAGGGTTTTAGATAAAGGGCTGAGAGCTGAGATCTGGACCCTGGGGATGCATGAGAGCCATTCAATAGGGACTTCTGAAAGTACAAAAGCCAAGCCAGTGTTAATCCTCCTCTTACCTTGAAAAAGCCCATTGGTAAGAGTGTTGGTCTCAGGCTCAAGCCAAGTCCCCTGGGAAGAGCGGCTGATCTCGCCCCCAACACTCCTTTCCCAGAATGGGGGCCACAGGGATTCTGTTCCGTGCAGGCCTCAGAAATTGATAAGGCTGCCTCTTTTCAACAGAGGGGTCCAGAGCAGCTCTACCTTCCCACAGTGCACATTTCAGGATGCCAGGTCCCCACGCCCTCCCCCAGGGACCCCTGCAATAGCCACTGCCACTTACAGGCTCTGGGCAGGTCACTCCTTGTCTTGGGCCTGTCTCCCACCACCGGAGCAGTGAGGGGGCTGGAGCAAGTGCCATCTCCGCCCTGGCAGCCCGGATGTTCTGAGCCGCCGAGAGTGGGAGGCAGCTCTTCTGTTCTCCTGTCACCGTTCGCTTGAGGAGCCCGCACTCCAGCCCTTCCTCTTATCTCTTCAGAAGCTGATACACTTTCAGACAAGAAGCAGCTTTTGTCACTTGCTGCCAGTTCTGAGCATTTTCTGGCCCAAAGCGCTGACTCCCCGGGAGAAAACCAATTCCCCTACAAAGTCTTCTAAATTCTCCCGTCAGGCCTGGCACCTTTGTTCATCCACTTCTCCTGACTGTGGGCTTCCTTCCTTTGTTACTGCACATTCCTGCAGAATGTCAGAGGAGGATTTCGTAATCCTAGGGCTTTTCTCTGAGAGGTGGGGAAACTGAGGTTCAGAGGAGTCTGGCAATTAGCTTGCACAGCACTTGGCCTTGAGTCAGTTGGAGCTGCTGACCCCACATCCAGTCCTCTTTCTGTACCAGTGAGGTTTTTCATTTTTAGGAAGCTGTGGGTGTCAGGAAGGGCAGGACCTAGGGCGGGGGCTGGGGCTCAGAGGTTCCCTAAGTGGGAAATGAGAACTCAGCCCCCGGCCCCCTCTCGTTTTCTCTACGAGCATTGAAGAGAAAATGTCTGGCCAGAAAAAGAAAACAGAACAGAACCAAAAAATAAACAGCCTTTCATTTCAAAGTCCATGACCCCTGTTTCTGGGCAACCAGAGCCTCTAGTTCAAGCTCATGCACAGAGCAGTGGAGATGGAATACCCGAAGTCCGGGACTAGTCCAGCCTTTGGGGGCTCAGAACAGCGGCTCTGATCACCGTCTCTTGGAGAGCCACACGCACCTGCCTCTTGCTTCTCTTCCGCTTACCCACACGCTCACACATCCCTGAAGAAAGTACCACTTCTGATCAAAAAGGTAAAGATGCCTTTTGTTTTTAATTTGGTTATTTATTTATGTTTTAATTTATATTCATGGAAAGTCATCCTTTTTTGCTGTACATTTCTAGGAGTTTTGACAAATGCGGAGTCACATAACCACCATCACTGTCCAAATACAGAACAATTCCGTCGCCCCGAAACATTCCCTCCCTCATGCTGCCCTTTCGTATTCAACCCCGCACCTCCCTCCACGCCCGGCCCCTGGCAACCACCGATCTGCTTCCTGCTTCTTTAATTTTGCCTTCTCGGGAATATCATATAAATTGAATCATATAGTATATGTAACCTTTTGAGGCTGGCTTCTTTCACCTGACATAATATATTTGGGATTCATCCATGTTGTGTGCATCAATAAAAATGCTTCTTACAGGGATACAAATAAAACTGTGGTGGAAACTCAGTGCCCAAGCACAGGGTCCATCGGGCGGAGGTCTCCAGCTCGGAGCACGGCTCCCCGGCTCCCCTATAACCATCATCATCCTCTCCACCAACCTCCATTCCATTCCTGTCACTGACCTGCTTGCTCATCACAACCCACGGCCCACCTAGAGCCAGCATTCCCAGCCCTCCCACCTCACCTGCTGCCTTCTAAGCCTAGTTCCCATGACCACCCTGGGTCATGGAGCTGGGACTCTGGTTTGCAGCCTCTGACTCTCTCGCACTGAACCTCTCCCTCAGCTCCACCACGGCATTGATATGAACGGCAACAAGACGCAGGACAACCACATCATTGTCACGAAGGTGGCAGAACTCAGGGTAACCATGGGTCCCCCCGTAGAATGCAATGAAACATGGGGAGGCAGGTTGACCTATGTGGACTAGGGTTAGTTCTATGGAATATGCTGCATGCAAGTAAAGCTGCCAGAAAAGCCAACTGAGCAGGAAGAATGACGCCTGGTAGACCCCACCCAGACACAGCGGGTCTGGCGCTTCCTACTCTGCAAAACCCAGACCTAGGACGTTTCTCAGGGTACAGAACCCATCTTTGGCTCTTTTCTTATACCTGCCGTACTGCATCCACCAAGAACACATACTGTCCAAGGTAGAGAAGATGCTGGGGTGAGCTTCCGAGAGCCCCTCTCAGGATGGGGGTACTGTTGTCCTCTTAGCTCCCAGGAGTGTGGCTGCTGATGGCTCACAGCTGTGCCCCTGCCCAGGGGCTGCCCCAGCCTCAAGAGAGCTGCCTCCCCCAAGGTCACGGCCCCCTGGCAGGAGCAGCCCACTGCCAAGGCTGGTTAAAGTAGAGGCAAAAAAAGCTTGCTCGCTCTTCTCTAGCCTCAATCTGGGACAATTCCAAGGGGCCATCCATCTCTAGAGCTTCCCGTGAGCACGGCTGAGGCCTTTGTGGTAACTGCACTGAACATCAACTTCTCCCTCTGCTTCCCTCACATCCTCAAGGAGGTTTTTCCAGAGTGCACTCCCTAGAAAACTCCCGCATGCAAATCTCCATCTCAGAGTCTGTTTCTAAGGAACCCAACTGAAGCCAAAGCGTGAAGAGACTTTAGGTAATACGACTGTCGGGTTCTGTAATAGATATACTCCATTTCAAACACTTTTCCAGGTGTTATTTTTGTGATCCTCTCAATGACTCGATGAGGTGAGTATACAGCTATTCCATTTTATATATGAGTAAAATAAGGGCCAGAAAGGTCGTGTGTCTAGTCCAAGGTCACATGGACAATAGTGATAAATGTGATCTAAGCTTCTGACCCTCCGAGACCTGCTACAGTGGCCAGAGCTGATGGGCGAGGGACAGCATTTTATAAGGAGGAGATGGGATCGGTGGAGGCGGGAGCTGGCTGCCACGGACGGTTGTGTTTCACACAATCTTGGGTTACGATGCACACTCTTGGCCATCAGATTTATATCTATTTCCTCTTAATTCTCCAGCAGATGGCAGTCAAGTGTCTCAAGGACCAAAAGGTTCCTCGTTTGCAAACCAGCATCACTTGGGCTGGTGGGGAGCTGGCAGAGGCAAGGTGTATGTGGGTGAGGGCAGGGGCTGGTGGGGGGGGGGGTGACTAAGGCCAAGGGCACATGTAGGAGATAGCAGAACGCATCTGACAGTTGTCCCTCAGGTAACAGCTTTAGCCTGACCATCATCTAGGTATAAAGGGGGGAATCATTCCCCTTTGGAAGCAGGTCATGTCCTCGGCCTTGACCATGAATACATTTCTATTCTTCTCTGCCCCTAAGATAGAGGATCTTGATGGCTCAAGCATTCAAAATAAAGCAAAGTTTCTTCCTAGGAGAATGCCGATAACCCACAAGAGTGACATCTAATTACTCCTTAAAATTATCCGGAGTAGAAACTGAAAAGGGGGACTTTCTTCAAAACATAGTAGATTTTGAAAACACCTCTTGAAATTCCATTTAATGACAGTGAAATAATTTCGAAAGGCATAAATCCTACAAGGACAAAATGTGCAGAAGAGGAAGCAACAGTAGACGTGACAACTTTTTGGAAGTTGGAGCCGTAACTGACTTAGCAGAGCACGGAAGGCTGGATTCGCTGTGCCCACAGAGGGAGGGATGTCAGAAGAAGAGAAAGAATGCCCTGGAAAGGTTCTGCGAAACCCTAGAAAGTGTCTGCAGCTCAACATGCGGTACCTTTGAAAAGGGGAAGAGGATGGAGCTAAAAACAGGAGGCCCGGTTAACACTTCCGTGTTAAGAGCACCTGGCCGCAATTACAGAGCAACCCATCTGACTTGTTTCCACAAAGACTGAAGGAGGCGTATGACTGTGCGGGCTCTGTGGGTCACTGTCATCGGGCCGACATCTGCAAATCTCCCGGCCTCACCCTCATGGTTGTGCAACAGCTTCCTCCGCTCCAAGCATCGTGCCCTCCTTCAGGGTAGGAAGAAGGGGAACTGGGAGGAGAGCTCATGCAGCTGCTCCTGTCCTCTTGTACCAGGAAAGCATTGCTTCCCCAGAAACCTCCCTTCCCCAGCAAAGCGTTGCTTATGACTCGGGGCCATTATCGGGTCACATGGCCAGCACTGAGTACAGGGAAAACTGGAGAGACAAATTCTTAGCTTGTATAGCCTTCATAGGAGAGATGGGCAAGTAGTAAGAGAGTGTGGGTGAGTGTGGAGCCAGCAGAACTTCTTGACAGGCTTTACAGTGGGGACAGGTGGATGGGTGCCCAGGATCAGAGGGCTTTGCTCTCAAGCTGGTCATTTTCTCCATGTGGAATTCCCCGATCCTTTGCCAGAGTTGTGGCACCTAGCGGTGGTAGGAAACCAGGGATCTCACTAGATCCTCTTCCTCTCATTAAGGCTCCTCACTTCTGCCAGAGGCCCCTTCCCAGAACCAGAGGTGGGGGGCGGGGCAGGCATCTCTGGGTCTACGGGCCTTTGTGTGAGCTTTCCACCGGCCCTCCTGTTTTTAGCCCCAACCTGCACCTCTGCCTTCTAAGATGCCTAGTCCCAAGTGTTTATAGATCCTGAACCCTGAATCAGCTTGCTTCTTCCCTGCCCCCACCTCAGGTATTAGCAGAGTGAAGAAAACAAAGACGCAGTTACTACTCTTTCATTTACTCGCCATCTTCAGTCTTACAGAATGCCCTGCAGCTGTCAGAAGCCAAGACCTAGCTGCCCACACCACCACATAGATAGAGCTCAAAAGCAGGGTGTTGAGAGAGGAAGATAAGAAAAAGAGTGAAAGTTAGAAAAGCACGTAACACACACACACGGCCAATAAACCATGAAAGAGTGCTCGATGTCATTAGTTATTTGGGAAATGCCAATGAAAACCACAGTGTAAGACCTCTGCCTACCCAGTCAGGTGGCGAAAATGACAAAGATAAAGAGACCAAGTGCTGGAGGATTCGGAGGAACCAGAATTCTCCTACGGTCACTGCCGAGGGAGCATTCATCGGGAGAACCACTTTGGAAAACTGTTAGGCGGCGTCTACTGACGGTGAACATCCTCTCACCCATGAGCCAGTAACTCCACTCCCGGGTATGTACCTGGCAGAAACACGTCCATATGTTCACCAAAATTCCTGAACTCCAATATTCACAGCAGTGCTATTCATAGCAACCCCAAACTAGAAACTACCGAACGCCCATCGGCAGTAGAATGGATGCGTATAGTGTGGTGCATTCACACAATGCAATTCTGTACAGCGATGAGAACAAACGAACTATAAGTACAAGAAATGTGGACGCATCTCACGCACCTACAACCGATCGAAAGGAGCCGGACACAAGAGTTTGTACTACATGGGTCCATTTAAATAAATATCAAAAGTAGGCAAAACTAACGTAGGAAATTCGATGTGGAGCACGGTAGTTAACCCTAGAGGGACGTGGTGGTGCCAGGAAGAGGGCATGAAGGGGACTTCTGGGGTGCTGGTGACGTTTGGCTTCTCGACCTGCATGCTGGTTACAGGGGGCTATTCGACTCGTGACAACCCTTGAGTTGTGAACGCTTAGGGTTTGGGCATTTTTGCAGATGTAGGTGATAGTTCATTAGAAGTAAAACAGAAAGAAAAGCCTGGGGCAGTAAAAACAGAAAACACATAGGCACAAACAACGGTACCACATATTGTACAGATAGGAATGCATATTTAAAGAGCTGCTTTACCTATTAGAGAGGACGCCTGTGTGGGAAGGGACATGGCAATGAGGTCGCAGCAGCAGGGGAAGGAATAAAAGCAATACCAGAGGGGGGTCTTGCATGGGTGCAGGACAACGATATGCTTACCCCAACTTTGACCCTGAGGTAGGGGGAAGGGCGGAATAAGGGAAACGCTGGTTTTAAAAACCTTCGATTGTTCTCTGACTGCCGACTGCATGTTCCTGCTTTAATTAAATGGGTCTGGCGAAGAGAAGGGAGTCGCCCAGACCTTGGCAAGGGCTCTTTGTAGGAGGTGCCCTGTCTCAGGTCCATGGCCCTTCCCTGCCCCTTGCGACCTCTCTCAGACCACCAGATATATTGACTGCATCTCCAGGGGGTCACGGCTCTGGTTCCTCCTTCTCAGAGGCTTCTCGTTTAAATCTGGGATGCACGCAGATTCACGGGGCTTAGCCCACCTCTCCTGTTGGCAACGTCCCAGTGCCCATCGCTAAGGAGGAATGTCAAAAGCCCACCTCTGCCGGATGCAGATGACGCAGTGGGCTCTCTAACGCACACCCCCAGCAGCCTCCGTTCTAGCTCAGTCTCGTGCTCCGCCCAATGTCTGTTTGCAATATTGAATCTTCATTCTGGGGCCCAGAAGCTAGTGGTGGAAGTCCTAAGGGAGAACCCCAGTTGACTCCCCTCTCCTCCCACCTAGGAAGTGTGAGCTCAGGGAAGGCAGTCCAAAGCCGGGCGGAAAATTTGGCATTGGCTGTACTTCCCGCTCTGGCCACTAGTGGGAGATGCTGGCCAACCTGAGGCCCGCCAGTGGGCTGAAAGTGGTTCGTCGTCTGGCAGCCAGCCCTCCAACCTGACCCAGGGCCAGAAAGGGTCTTGTGCCTTGAAATTTTCTGTACACTGATTTTCTTTCTGATTCAGGCCCCTCCTGCAAGCACAAGTGGCTTATTCAACTTATATGTAAGTCACCCAACGACCCCTGGAGCCCCACATACTCAGGTCCCAGAGGGATGATTGATTGTCCCCTGGTGACCTCTCCAAGACCCCAATATTGGAGGGCAGATCCCAGCGGCTGAGATCCCAAACACAGCACCTCAGTGCCCCCTGAGACCTCGACACCCTTTTCCCTCCAAGAACAACCCTTACTTCTAGGAACCTTAAAATACGTCAGGAGACCGTGTGCGCCTGTATGTGTGTGCGCGCACGTGTGTGTGTGTGTGTGTGCGTGTGCGTGCGCATGCGTGTGCGTGTGTTCCTGTGCTCCTAGATGCTCTAGGCAGCGGCCACCATCAGGGTGAAGCATGCCACCTCTTCCAGCGATTTTCCTGGCCCGTGGGCAGAAGGCAGTGGCCTGGGTGTTCCCCGTAGGTCAGCCTGGGTGTGTGAGTGGCTGCGTTTGCCAGGGTACAGACCCCCGTGGCCCTGTGAGAGGCAGGGTCTGCCTCGGTGCCAGCATGCAAGCGTTTCCATGTGTCAGGGGGTGAGTGGTGTGTAGCTCGACAGGGTGAACGTGCGCGGGTGTTCACGCGTGGAGGTTTCTGTGTGCGTTGTCCGTGTCCTTGTCTCCGGCCAGGGTGCGTGTTTCTGCCAGCACACGTGTGTCTGGGAATATGGTCCTTCGTGTGTGTCTCGGTGTCAGTGTGTCAGTAGACAGGCGCCTCTGAGTCACGCGGATGTCACTGAGTTTGTCAGGGTGTCCGCCTCAGTGACAGTGTGTGTCAATGATGTGTCTGCCTGTGTCCACGTGGGCGTCTGTGTGTCTATGTGTGTCTGTCTCAGTGCGCAGGCGTGCGTATGTCGGGTATGTTCGTCGCGGCACGGATGTGTGTGTGTGTCAGGGTGTGTGCCAGTTCATGCCCGTGGAGCAGGGTGTCTGGTGTAGGGTCCCCAAGTCGCCGAGGATCTGTGTGCGCACGCTGGCCAGTGTCTGTGCGTGCCTGTCCGTGTCCGCGTGGGTGGCTCCCGGTGGCGAAGCACCCCCAGGTCGGTGTGGGTGCACCCTGGCGTGTGCTGCTGTCCGCATGTGTCTTTTCCTGTCCTCGTGGGCGGCTGTCTGTGGCGAGGCGCCCCCAGGTCAGTGTGGGGGTGTGCGCCCCGGCGCGGGCCGCGGTGCTCTCGCTCTGAGCCGGCCGAGCGCCACGTGCGGAGCCCCGGGCGCGTCGCTCTGGGGCGGAGCCAGCCCGGGGCCCCAAGCCCCAGTCCGAGCCTAGGCGGGGCCCGCCCCCGACCCCGCCCCCAGCCCGTGCCCGCGCCGCCCGCCGAGCCCCGGAGCCTGAGCTGAGCGACGGAGCCGAGACGGCGGCGGCGCCGGTGGGATGCGGGGATCGCGCCCCCGGGGCCGCTAAGCTTGTGCCCAGCGCCGCGAGCCCCGCGCCGAGCCGAGTCCGCGCCGAGCCGCAGCTGCCCATCCCGGGGCCCCGGCCGGGGGACGAGCAGGTGAGCGAGCGCCCCCGCGCCAGGCAGCCCCGGCCCGGCCCGAGCCCCCTCCGCCTGCCGCCGCCCAACTTTCCTCCCCGAGGGTCGGAGCCTCAGCCCCTGCGCGCTCCCTCCCCTGCCCGGGGTCCGCCTCGCAGCTCCCTCCCCCATCTCTGTCCCCGAGGGTGGGAGGAGGAGAAAGGGCACAGATCTGCCTGGCTGGAGGGAATCCCCCGGGGGTGGGCGTCTCTAATCGCCGCGAGCCCCCTCCCCTTCCCTTTCCTTCCGGGTTTCCCTGTGCGCTGTCGAGGGCCGGGGGAGGGGGAGCTGCGGCCGCGGCTTGCCCGCCGACCCCGGTGCAGGCTCTGGGAGGCTTTGGGATTGGTTCCCGGATTCCCGAGGCCGGAGACCCCAAGGTCAGAGCAGGCTTGCAGCGAGTGTGGTTTCGGAGAGCCGGTGATCTGACGGAGCAGGGCTGGGAATGGGGGAGGGGGCCAGGCATCCTCTCTCTATGGGCCGTGCGGAGCCGTCCGCCCGGGGTGCCCTCTCTGGGACGAGATCTCTGCGCGTCCAGACCAGGGACAGATCTACGTGTGTGTGCTGTCTCTGCGCGCTCCGACCACCAAGAGATCTCTGTGCCCTCTGACGCCCTAACGAGGCGGCATCTGGTCTCTGTGCGCCCTGAAGGCGGAGAGATCTGCGTGAGCTCTCACCAGGGGAGAGCTCTGTGCGCTGGGACCGGGGCGAGTTCTCTGTCCTCCTGGCTCCGACCTGGGCAGAGCCACGCGCCCTGACGGGAGGCGGCTCTCGTCCTCTGTGTTATTTGATCATCTTTGGTGGCGCCGTGGGAGGAAGTGGAGGTGCTTCGCCTTGTAGGGGCTGGAGGTGTGGAGAGTGGTAGCGGTGGGGGCAGTGCTGGGGACCAGGCCCCGGCCGGTCTTGAAACACCTGTTGGAGGCCAGCGCAGAGCCGAATCTGGAAGCCTTGACTGAGGTTGTGGCAGGAGTCGAGCTTCTCTCCTTAGTTCCTTGAGACCAACCTGGAGTGGTGGGATCAAGCTCCCCTTGGGATCCTAGGCTGGCATTCCCTTCCCGGAGCTGTCACCTTGCCTCCTGCTGAGACTCCAAGCCCTGGTGAGCCTGGACAGCAAGCACCATAAAGACAGGCACACCATATGACCCGCCATGCCACAGCACCTGGGCCCCTCTCCCGGATTCCCACCATTCCCTCATAAGATACAGTGGGACCCTCAGCAGCAGAGGCTGAGGACACTGTGACCCAGGCCCTTGCTGCTCCCTCACCTCTAAGTCTCAGCTCCTCCCAGTTAGAATTGGACAGGTGCACATGAGTGGGAGGTAGCGGAACTGGAAGGTGGAATGAGGGCGGCATAGGCTCATAGCTCAAGCCAAGCTGCGGTTTCAGGAGTGGGGAGGGGAGGGTCAGGGAACAGCCACGTGGAACACAGATTTTATGCTAGAATGTCCAACCATATACAGAAATGAGCCTCTTTGAACTTTTAATCTAAGTCTATCATCACCACCATATTGTGCAGGGTGAAACTGAGTCTGAGAGTGGGCCAAGGACTTATACAAGGTCACCTGGACAGTCAGGGGAACTGGGGCACCACCTAGAGTAAAGATTCCTTGAGATCTACTTCCTGGGGGCAATATTGACCTAAGATTGACCAAGGAGGATCTCAGCAGAAGGGGAACTGGCCCTAGGGTGCCAAGAACGAGCATTCAGCCCAGCGTGGCATGGGCAGCTGCTGTGCCCCCGGGATTCTTGGCCCGGTCCCTGTGTGGTAATCGAAGGCCCTCTGGAAAAATTCCAGGATTGACTCACTCAGCATGAAGATCAAGCTCAGAGGAGTGATGGGAAGCACCAAACAGCTGGGAACAGGGGAGGCTGGTGTCCTGGCAATCCAAGGAGATGGGAGTCCTGGGGACAATTCGGGACAGTGGTCGATGGCAGTCTCTGTTCTGTTCACAGGAGGCTAGTTCTTGCTGACCCCTGGGAAGGTTATTGGACAGGTGTGCAACAATAGTCGTGTGTCCCCATGGCCCATTTGAAAAAGGAGTGATTACTTTTGGCCAGGAGAGTCCAGGGTATCTATCTAACAAATATAACCTTCCACCTGGGTTTTGAAGACTGAATAGGAGTTTTCTAAGTGGAGAAGGTACAATCCAGCCATCAGGACCAGCATGTGCCAGCAGCACACAGAGAAGTAAAACAGCACAGTTGTTAGTTCAGAGACCCATTAGGTCCCGTGATGTGAAAGAGAGAAGCCAAGGTCACAATCCCAGGGCCCCTTGTGAGCTCTGCTCAGGAATTGGGAATTTATCCTCAGTAATGGTACTAAAAATAGCTAACATCCACAGAGTGCTGTCTACTGGCCAGGCAGAGCACTAAGCGCTTTATAAGGCTCATCTCACTGACTCTTTGCATGAACCCTGGAGGTAAAGACCATGATAAAGACCATTTTTCAGATGATGAAACTGAAAGCCCAGAAAAGTTAAGTAACTTGTGCACCGTCACACATCTACTAAGTAGCAGGACTTGAGTTCAAACCCAGGTGTCAGTATATCTGCTCCGAGGTAAACTTCCTGTCCAGGGCAGACCACAGGTGCTGTCAAAAGTCTCTCAGTTGAAGGAGAGGGCCAGGCAGGTTACCATAGGTAATAGAACCTGTGGCATTCCAACTTCCTTCTTTGTTAAAGGATATGCCACTCTCTCATTCCCAACTTTGATTGTCCTTTAAGTCAGGTTCACTACCGTGTGTCACACTGTGAGAGGAGGAATGGGCAAGTGAAGTCTGAGTAGGCAAGCTTGATGAAGAGCCAAGGAGAAGTGATGGACGCTTCGGGGTTCTGATTTGTGATACGTCCAGGGAGAGATGCCAACATCCAGCCATCAGTTGGAGGGAAGGGTCCAGCATTCAGGAAGGAGAACTGGGCAGGAGATGCAAACATGGAACCATCCACAGAGGCTAGTCGTTGGAGCTATGGCAGTGAACGAGATTGTCCAGCAAGGGTGCAGACCAATGATTCTCGCCGCTGCTGACATTAACATCACTTAGAAAGCTTAAAGAAAACAGAACAAACCCATGGCCAGACTCCACGCCAGAGATTTTAATTCATTTGACTCTGGGGTGAGGCCTGGGCATCAGCAGTTTTGAAAGCAGACAGGCGATCCGAATGTGGAAAAGAGAGTGGCGTCCACTCCAGCCACCAAGACAGGAGAAATCTGCAAGGAGGCTGAGAAGGAGCAGTCAGAGAGGGAGGAGGAGAGCCTGGGGTGGGGGGTGTCAGAAAGCAAGGAGGGCATGTGAGAGAGTTAAGGAGATACGTTCTTAGAAGTTTAAGGATAAACTTTTTTAAATGCACGATTCGAAAATGAGTGTCCGTTAGACTGATCCACAGTGAGGGTGCTGGTGACTTTGGCAACAGAAATTTCCCCCTTAGCACCCACAGAATGTGGTAGCCGGCACGGGGGGATCGTTTAATGAACGAGTGAACGAATGAGTGAAGGAAGCGAGAATGGAAGTTAGTGTGGAGCTGGCTGAGGATTGAGCAAGAGGCGAGGACGTGGAGACAGCTCTTTCAAAGAGTTCGATGGTTTAAGAGGGATGAGAGAGATACCGGGGAGCCGGCGAGGGCTGGGGTCGAGGGAGAGTTGTAGCGAGAGCCCGAAGTGGCCCCTGCAGGCATGTGTGTCCATGCAGAGCATCCGTGTTCAGGTGCTTATGGGGAAAATGCCTTTCCCTCACTGCGAGGGGCTGGAGGTCTGGGAGTTAAAATGGTGCCCCTGGGGTCTCGGTGGCTCTGGTTTGTCCAGTGGGCAAGTCAGGAAGGCCCAGGGTAAATGACTCTTCCTGTGAATGTCTGAGAAGGAGATTTCGATGGTAGCAATTCTTGCCAGGGTGGAGGGGCATGAAGGGGAGGGAGATCTTGCTCTGAGGACAGAAAAGTGTTCCAGAAAGCAGTGTTTTGGGGACAAAATGAGGTGGTCTAGACCAGATATCCAGGAGTGGAGGAGCTAGGGTAAAAAGTCCTGTGGCTAAATCCACAAGGAGGCAGCCTGTGGACAGAGGCTGGACCCCGCGGGGAGCAGAGCAGTCACAAGGGTGGCCGGGGCTGCCGAGTGAGCCTAGGCCTTGATGCCCACTGCCTGCTGCCAGCCCTGGCTGGCCTGAGGTGGAGTTCTGAGGCAGAGCTCAGCCTGAGATGGCAGGGGGAAACCCAGGGAGAACATTCAGCGCCTCCTCTGTGCCATGGAAGATTCTAGAAGGTGTACAGTTCAGATACAATAACCGCTCTCATGAAGTCGACATACTGTTGGGGAGAGACAGGCTTGATGCCCTTAAACAAATAGACACAAAAGGTAATTTTGGATAGTAACCAGTACGATGAAGGAAATAAAACAGGATGATGTGATGGAGAGCGGCGAGTGACTCTAGACCGGCCAATCTAGGAGGGAGAAGGAGGAGACCGAACTGAGGCCTGGATAACAAGAAAGAACCAGCCCTGAGGCTGTCTGGGGAAAGACTGTCTTGTAAAGAGAGAACTAACTGCAAGTGCAAAGGCCCTGAGGCAGGGCCCAGCTCCGGAGGCGGGTTGGCTGCTGCGGCTGGAGCAGAGGAAGCGGGGTAGGGCTGCAGAGGCTCCTGGCCTTCGTTTCTGCCCCCACCCTCTCTGTCATCTGCGCCTTAGGACTGCCCCTTTGGTTATGCACAGCTTCCATCACTCGCCTCTGGCTGGCAGCAGTTCCTGGGGATGAGACTATATTTAGATACGACTCTCCTCTCTGTGGGCCTAGAACATACCGTGTCTTTTTAAGATGATCAATATGGATTGGGTTCTATTTATAGAGACCCCACGTCAATTCCTGGGGCCTGAGACCCTCAAATGGGGGAGAGAGTCCGGGACCAGGCTCTGAGGGTGCAGGTGCCGAGGCTGGCACACGGGAGCCATCTGACTCATGAACTCTTTGAAACTTGTGTCATCTCCCCTGCCTGCCGGGCCACCTCGCCTCACCCCTGCAGAGTCACAGCCATGGGCTGGGGAGGTGGGTGCCCACAGCCTCCCCATCTCCAGCTTCGTTTCCCGGAGGGGTATCCGGTGTGCCCCAAGCCCAATGGAAAAATTTAGTTGCGATCATCGAAACCAGAGTCCAATGGGACAGTTCATCAGTCTCTTATCCATTCCTTGCTGTTTACTACTCCGGGTAGGCAGAGATACCAAGGACCCTCAGGGCCTCCCAGGTTCATCCCATGGGCCAGAGCGAGATCTGCCCAGACGGAACAGAGAAAATGCAAGGTTGGAGTCAAGAGCTCAGCCTCCCTGGTGAGAGGTCAGTGTGGCCCCGAGCATGCAAGGTAGGCTGCCTGGAGGAGGTGGGATGGGAGTCCAGCCATGGAAGATACACAGAATTCGGAGAGGTAAAAAGGATCAGACTGTGTTTGCAGGCCTGTTGTGAGTGAGAAGAGACTTTTTCCTGCGCTGAGGCTGGACTTCTCTCTGTTTCTGTCCTCTTCAGTTTTTTCTCCTGATTAAATCTCCCAGGGAGGCAGTGGAAACTTGAGTCCCCACAGGCACGTTAACAGAGCTGCTCTCACAGCCTTTGTGTGGACCCAGGAAGGTCTCTCACCCACTTGGAGAGTCTGCTGTTGTCATCTCCAAGGGCTTTCATTCCCCTTCTTACAGCCCAGGGAGGCTGAGGGCTGGTGCTTCCTGGTCACCCGCTAGGCTCCAGGTCACCCAGGGATGCAGGGGGCCCTAACCCAAAGCCCGTGTCTCCCTGGCTCCACCCAGGTCTTGCCCAGGCAGTCCCTGTGCTTTCTGGGAATGGGTCTTGAACAGGAGAAAGGCTCTTTCTGGCATCAGGAGGGTGGTAACGCCTTTCTGGCGGGTATCGATTCCTCGAAGGCCTGTGTGAAGGACGAGCGTGGCTCTAGAGGCAGTTTTCAGAGGAATAGCAGGGCAGGGAAAGGTAACGTGGCGGGAGGCACCAAACCAGTTCTCAGACTACATTAGCCATCCCCACCATCCGGGCCGGGCTGGGAGGTGCCCTGGGCAATCTAAGATGAGGGAAAAATCAGACCATGGGAGAGCCAAGCCCAGCCCAATCAATACCTCCTGCATGGCCATCAAAGCCCCAGCCTCATCGACCCGGGCCGATAGCCGGAAAGTGGTCTAAACGAGCTCCTCGAAGGCCCAGTGCCCGCCCTCGGCTGCCCAGTGCTGCCGCCTGCCTCTAGGCCTGTTCCAGGGAAGATCCCAGCCTTGAGTCCATACCCTGCTGGGCCCAGGCCCACCCAAGGGACCCCCCAGCTGGTGTGGAAGTGCAGGGGGACCAAAGGACAGGCCTGACCACCACAGCCAGACTTGAGTAGAAGGCCCAGGACCCACCATGCTGGGTCAGACGCAGCACAGACCGCCTGCCAGTGAAATAAAGCAGCAGCCACTCGCTAGTGAAACTGGAAACCCCGGGAAAGCCCCCACTAGCTTGCTGGGCCTGGGTGCCTATTAGAGGTATAATTGCTGAGCTTCTGTTTCAGGAAATGTCTGAGAGAAGGAGAGAAAAAAACTCCTGAAAGATCCCTTGGGGCCAACTATGCCCAGAGATAGCTGGACTTTGGGTCCCTTTCAGCCCTCTCCTTTTATGATTGAATTAAGGACTTGTCCCCAGATGGGTCAAATTGCGTTCACAGGGCATCACACAGGTAACTTAGATGGCACTTACCAACAAATACAAAGTAAAAATCTCAGAAGTATTATGTTGACCAACAACGATTGACGCACGAGAGCCCATACAGTATAATCCCATATATGTGAAGTTTTGGAAAAGGCGAAACTAACCGGTGGTGATAGAAATTAGAATAGTTGACTAGAAAGGGACAGTAGGAAACTTTCTGGGGTGATGGGAGTGTTTACTTTCTTGGCTGGGGTAATAATTACACAGGTATATACATTTGTTAACACTTACCCAGCTGTACCCCTAAAATTTGTGCATTTTTCTTGTATGCATATTATACCCTAATTTAAAAGAGTATTAACAATAGAAGGGCCGCACATTTGGCTAACCTTTTAGACGCTTTTGTGGCATGGATTTTGCGTATTGGTGAATTGGCTTGTCTCCACTGGGGGTGAAGAGACCCTATAGTGTAGGCCTCCCAGGTTTCTCTTGGGGCGTTTCCGTCTCTCTCAGGGCACGCAGTAGTGCCCCATAAACACTTCCGTTGCCATGGCATCCATGCACAGTTCCCCAACAAAGTCTTTTTTCAGCCCAGGTATTGAGAAAAATGAGTTGGAAGAAAATGGGCTAGAGAGAGGCTTAGGATGCTGGTGGCTGTGTCGTGGGTACCTGTGCGCCAGGAAGGGCATTTCCCGGGCCACAGGTAGGCACCTTTCTGGCCCAGTTGTGTGTACTCTGTGGGTGTAGATGGGTAGGGTCTGGGGTAGTAATCCCCCATCATCCACACTTTCACTTTCTGTGGTTTCCGTTACTTTCAGTCAAACATAGCCCGAAAATATTAAATGGAAAATTCCAGAAATAAACAATTCGTAAGTTTTAAATTACGCACCAGTCTGAGTAACATGATAAAATCTCACAACATCCCTCTCTGTCCCACCCGGAACATGAATCATCCCTTTGCCCAGTGTCCCCAGGCTGTACACGCTACCCACCCGTTAGTCACTTAGGAGCCGTCTGGGTTATCAGACCAGTTATCAGAGAGAGAGAGAGACAGACCACATTCACATAACTTTTGTTATAGCATATCGTTATATTCTATTTCATTAGTAGTCATCGTTAATCTGTTACCGTGCTTAATTATAAATTAAACTTTATCATAGGTGTACATGTCTAGGAAAACACATCGTATATACAGGCGCTGGCACTATTCATGGTTTCAGGCATCCACTGGGGATCTTGGAATGTATCCCCTGAGAATAAGGGGGGATCGGGTCCACATCGTGGAGACCCAGGGCCCAGGGGCAGTGTTGGGCCTTGACTGACAGCTCAGTGCTACTCAGTACATCATTATAGATTTCTTATGCATGAAGCGATAAATGGAGTGACAAGGAAGACTCAGTCTTGGGGAGAAGGGGGAGCCATGCACCTTGCTGAGGGGTCCCTGAACGACCTGGGGAGTTGGCAGTTGCCCTGGCCTGGCACCAAAACACCAGTGAACACTTGGTGAGATGAGTGAGCCACTAACATGCCCCCGACCGCGTCCTTACTGTTGTGGAGAAGGAGAGATGAAAAAGCAGGGGACTTGGGCTGAATTCAGGGATCAAGCCAAAGGTACCCCACCCTGTATACCCGCTCTCCCCTGGGCTCCCACTCCGGAGTGGGGCCTGGTCTCCAGCCGGGACCCCTGGGGCCATCCCTGCCTGGGGAATCACATCCACCGAGCAAGCGGGTGGGGTTTTCCTGTCAGCTGAATTCACCTCGGCTTCAGCCTCGGTGTTGGAATACATGAGATGCAAATGTATGTAAATGAGGGCATCCCCAGCTTCTGGGGTGGGAGTGTGCGCCTCCGGCATGGATGGTGGTGATTCTGCAGGACTTCCCCACGTTGGTGGGTCGCAGATGGGGACTAGGGAAGGGAAGCCCCTCAGGATGCCCCTTTCCTGAGGATTGGGCTCCGGACTGGACAGGGTTAATGCCTCTGCAGCCTCAAAGGAGTAGAGCTGCAGGGAGCCGGTTAGCTGAGGCCCCGCACGAGGACGTGCCAATGTGCCTTTGATCTGGGAGCAAGGACCTGAATGCACAGGGCACGAGCACCAGCTGGCACCCCCGCCGAGCCTTTGTCCAAGCCGTTACCCTGAGAAAGCCAGGATTGTGCAGATAATTGACTGGGTGGGAGCCATGGTCTGAAACAGGCTGTCAAACCCTCAACCCCTTCCCCCTCCCCCCTCCCCCCTTCCCTTTCCCCTCCCCCCACCATCCCAACCTGTGGCTTGAGCCTATACAACTACTCACAGCCACAGCCGGAAACCAGGGTGGTCACTTTCTCTCAGCTGAGGACAAGTCTCCTTCTGCTCATCCTCCGCCCCTTCTCCCCCTTCATTTCCCCTCCTTCCAGTCCCCCCCCCCCCGGGGCTCGCCGGCCTCCCAGCCCCCAAGCAGGTGAAGTTCTGGAACGGTTTAGGGCATGGTGGCTGGAACTCCATGGCAGTACCAAACAATAGAGACAGAATGGGAGCTAATATGCAAGTCACACCTGCAATTTTGAATTTTCAGTAGCCACACTTTACAAAGAAAAAGAACCAGGTTAAATTAATTTTAGCGTATTTTCTTTATTCCAGTACATCCAAAATATTATCGGTTTAAATCGTAGTCCTTATTTGAAAGTTATTAATGACATAGTTGACATTCTTTTCCTCACCAAACCTTCAAAATCAGCGTGCATTTACACCCGCACATCCAACCAATGGCACCTCGGATTGGCACCAGCCACATTCCAAGTGCTCATTAGTGGGAGGCTGCCCTGTGGGACAGGGTGCTTCTACCGAGGTTCTGCTGGAGAATCATTTCTGTCAGGGAAGCTGCTGATGCTCTGGGCACAAGCGGAAATCGGCCAGTCTCCCTGGGGGCATCTGCCCACGTGTGGGCACAGGCGGGCCTGCCCGGCCAGGCTGCGTAGAGGGAGAACCAGCCTCCGAGGAGGCCAGCGGGGCCGCCCTGTAGCTTTGAAGTGGGGATCTCTTGGACACTCTCGGTTCAGGTGGGCAGGCCACTGGGAGGCCATGACCCCTCCTCCCAGCCCTCGCCCTCTGCACCCTCCGAGGTGGGAAGCCGTGTGGCGCAGTGGTTAGGCTCGCAGGCCTGGCTGCAGACAGACTGCGGCTTGCTTACTTAACCTCTGTGCATCAGATTTCCCGTCTGTAAAATGGAGAGAGCTGCTCCTCCCCTGCCCACCCCGTAGGATTGTTGCAAGGATAAAACACGGGGATCCACAAACACACTCAGGGCACACTCAGTGCAGCGCCGGCACATGACGAGGACGTGAGACCGCCGGAATGACCTACCTCAGCTCATGGCCGAGGAAACAGAGGTCCGGAAAGTGGGCAGGGGGACGGTGCGTTGTCCAAGATCACAGTGCGGGTTCGTGGCTGGGTTAATCTGGCACGCACTCGTTCATTCACCAGGCCCTCGTAGGCACCTCTGCTGGGCCAGACCATGCTTGGGGCGCTCGGCACACAGCTAAAGGGAGAGGCAGGCGTGGAAGTAAATCACTGTGCCCTGCCAGGAAGCCTGTATGGGAATGCAGGTGTGCCAGGCACACAGAGATGGGAAGGGCCAGCCAGGCAGAGAGGGCTGGTGTGGGCAGCAAGGACGGCTTTTCAAAGGTCCTCCGAGCTGGAACTCTTAGGAGGCAAATAATGACAACAATAACCACAGCAATAATAACAAGTGCCGTTCATTGAACACTTCCCGTGTGCCCAGCGGGTACAAGTATTAATACATTTGTGCCTCAAAACCGCCCTGTGGAATAAGGTCTATTATTAACCTCGTTTTACGGCTGGGGAAACTGAGGTAGAGAAACATCAATTAACTTGCCCAAGAACACATGACAGGTGGCCAGGACCCAGAAACACAAGCAATCTCTCTTCCAAGCCATAGCTCTAACCACTTTCCTATCCCAGGAATCTTCGAGATGGGGAGTTAGAGGGAAGGGGAGCAGAGCCGGACACAGGGCTGGGATCTGCAGCCCGGGGCACTTCCTCATTGCCAGTCTCAGCAAGACTGAGCGGAAATTCCCTTGCAAGCCACTACAGAGACTCCTTGCTGATGGCTTTTCTTCATTTCCCTATCATGGCCTGTGGATTTGGGGTCCATCACCTGGGGAAGAAAATTATTCTACGATGTCATTTGTGGGGACCCTGTACACAATGGATTCTGATTATACATGTTCAGTGAATCATTCAAATAATAAGATGAGTCCACGAGTAGAGGTGTTAATTAGTTGTAATGTGTTCTCCACGAAGAACCGAAGTCGCTCCTGGTGCCCTTATGCCCACCTGTAGGGGCGAGCCCCCGCCTGTATGGCACCCACACCTTCTCCCTGTAGGTGAAGGAGAAGGCAGTGCCAGGGGGCCAGGGCACGGGTGGAGCAAGTGTCCAGAATAGTGGGCGCTCCAGCCCGAGGGCCCCCAAGACTGCAAGGCAGGAGAGGGGCGTGCAGCTGAGGAAGCCTGCCACTTTGAGATTTTCTAGGAAGCCTCGGAACCACTTTCCACAGAGCGCTTTGCATAAATTTACATGGCAAAGAATATTCTCTGCCTGCTGTGTTCCTGAGGCTCTGCCTCCAAGGCGACCAGAACGCCAGACGTGACTCAGGTTGTTGGCCGGTGCCTGCCTTCGGGATCCGCCAGGGGAGTGGGCGGGAAGAGGCCGCAAGGAGGGGTCAGGCTGCAGTCAGGTCCCTCCTCACTGCTGGGATGGCCAAGTGTCTTGGTGTGTCCCAGACTGAAGCTTATCCCTGGAGGCAGGAATTTTAGTGCTTAAACTAGGGGAGGCCTGAGCATCCCTCCACCTCGACAGTAGCCGCTGCTGCACTCAGGGCTGCCCGGCTGTCGTGTTCCAGGTCATGGCATTGTAACCACCACTGGTTGAGCACCAGCTGTGTGTGCCTTGTGTGTTCAGAAAAATCTTCCTCCGGGGAGAGACAAAAAGGAGGAAGTACGGGCGGGGTCTGGTTTCTGGTGGGAACTGTTAATATGCTCCCCCCATGTCATGTCTGCCCCGATGTGAATATTTGCAGGCCAGTGACTCAGCGGAGGGGGGACCCAGCACTGTCCTAGGAAGAAGCATTCAGGCTGCTTGGGGAGACCAGACTCACCCCCATGCACTGTCAGAGGACAGCCCAGGCCAGGAAGAGGACAGGGGCTGCAGGCAGGGGTCGGCCTCCCAGCCCAGAGGAGGGAGGTCCGTGTGTCAGAGAAGGGGTCCCGGAGCAGGTGGGGTCGTGAGGAGAGCCTGAGGTGACTCTGCCATCATACAGGGCGGGGGAAGTGTGTGGGAATGTCTGAGCCCGCGAGCGGAGGGGGGATGCAGATGGCAGTGGGATCAGCGTGGTCCCAGCTAGGCCGAGGAGGCCTGTCCCCAGGCAGTGGCACAGCGGCCATGGTGTTTGGTATGGGTGGAGGGTTGTGGCCAGTGTCAAAGAAAAGGATATGAGGAGGAACCAGTTTGGAAAGAGAAGTTCACAGTTTGCTTCCGTTAATTCTCAAGAGCCCGCAGAACTTAGAGAGAAATGCACCTGGTAAACAGAAGCTGATGAACTTAGGACAGGATGGAGTAGGGGGACACCTAGAGCTTGAGGGCAGCTGACAAGACAGGGAAAATTGGCCCAGGAAGAGTGGTCAGCTGGAAGAAGCACTTCCAGCCTGGGAAGGAGCTAGGTGGCTGTGGTACAGACGGAAAAGATGTCCTGAAGAGTGGCTGTGGTCTTTGAATCAAATCAGGTCTGGACCCCTCCCCCCACCTCACCCCTCATGTTGGAGCCGTGCAAGGGAGACCCCCTGCTCTTCCCCCAGACGGAGGTGGGTCCTCCCCAGAGAGTTGGGGCCTGACCTCCTAAGCCTGAGGGGTATGGCTGGGCCTGAGCCTGGTGCATCCTCAGGCCACCCCCAACCGCCCCACCCTTTACCCTGGCATCACCAGAAACCTCACGGCCAGAGCTCAGCCGGTCTCAGCCACAGCAGGGCGTGGGCCCTGGGCCGCTGAAGGAAGGGCAGGGCCAGAGCCAGGTGCGGGCAGTGGAGAACAAGAGAGAAAAGGGATCCTGTCCTGCCCGCCCACCCGGAGCCGCCTGCGGGGCCCAGAGACAAAGGACACTCTTGGCCAGTTTACTTTGGAACCTGAGGCTGCCCTGCTGATGGGGAACAGGGAACTTCATCTGGAATCTGGTTTCAGAAACCACTCAACCCCAAGTAGGAGTGCACTGCTGGGGGCCAGCTGGGACAAGACCCATCCTAAGACCTCGTCATCAGGGCCTCTTCATTAACATGTTAAATAATAAGATCCAGCAGCTGGTCTAATAAGCATTGTAATTTGGAAGTAGCGATGAGCATTAGTGATATTTCAGCTACCTGCTGCACCCGTAATGGGACAGGGAAATACCTGCAGTTCCTGTTGGTCGCGGGTACTACTGACACTTCCGTGTTGCTCTCTGCGTTTATGATGGAAGGAAATGCTAAATTGAGTTAGAGGTTAACGAGAATGTGATTTCTCCCCGAATCCTTTCCCCGCCCCTCCAAGAGGTCTGCTAGGAGCCCCTGGACTGCACAGACAAGCAAAGCTAATCTATGCTGTTAGTAATCAGGAGAGTCCTTATCCTTGGTGAGGGAGGATAGCTAATTAGTCACTGGAGGAGAACCCCAGTCTGAGGGGCTGGGAGCCGTTTATTTCTTGACTGGGACGCTGGTTACCAGGTGTGTTCAGTTTGTGGACCAATCTGCATGAAGTTGATTTCAATATGACTTGTAAAAACACCCTTACTAGAACAGATGTATCAGCAGGTGCGAGCTTGCACAAATACACTCGTACACACATGCACGTGAGCGAGCGTGCGCGCACACACACACACACATGCACACACACTGGTGTGTGTGCCAGTGAACCCCCGCAGGTCCATGGCGTACACACATCTCCAGAACCTTTGCAGGCGTGTGGACACAGATGGATATAGTGAGACATAGAGACACTATTTTTAGGAAATAATTCCAAGCAAAAAAAAAAAGGAGGCTTCCTGATTGTTCGAGGGACTAGTGATTGCTCAGTGGAGAGGACAGCCCTGCGAGGGGCTGCTGTCATCCAGGCTGGCTTTTTTTTTTTTGTAATAAAAAGAATAATGAATTTATTGTTTTTGTAAGAATAATACAAGATCATCATAAATAATTCAAGCGCGGAAGAAAAATACAAAGAAAAAAGTTTAAAATTACTCAATTTCTAACAGCTAAGGAAAAAAAAAATTCATCATTCACATTTGGTGACGAGTGTATTATAGACGCCTTTCTTTGTTCGCTCAGAGATGGAAGGTAGACAGGGACGTGCTTTTATACGATGAGAACCCGCACCCTCACCTGCTATTTTTAACAAAGATGTTCATTTAACTTTGCTTGAATGAAATGGAAGAACAAGACGCCGAAGGACGGTGTAGGTCCCGGGACCTCCCGCCCCCCGCCTGCCCTCCGTCCTCACACAGTCCTGGCCGCGCCTCCCCCAGGACCAGCGGCGCCCTTTTGAGGACTGCCTGTGTTGTGTTTACTCACTGTTTACCTGTCAGCTGGCCAGGTGCCTAATTTACAGCAATCCACAGTGGTTGGAGCCGGGCCCTTTGAGAGCTGTGTGCTGGGGTCTGTGTGGCAACAGCTCACTGGGGTCATTGGTGACATGTTTTTGCAAGAGTAAGATCAAGGCCAAGCCGGCCCTCGGCTGAGGGAAAGGGATTCCGTCCTGGCAGAGGTATCTGACAGGTGTCCACTCTTTCCTCTTGAGCTGGTGCCCAGCCATTCCCGGGTTTGATGTAATCAGTGGCACTGCCTCCCGGCGGTGTCCCAGTCCGGAGCTGTGCCTACCGCATCCTGTTTTGATGGGGCAGTGGGGAGCACATTGTTCAGCCTCTGTGTCATGGGGCAGAGTGTGTTCACACCAGGTCCTGGATTGTTTGAGGCCACCCGGGGCCACATTCTCCCGGTGTGGCGTCACGCTCATGTGCCGGCTGGATGTCCTAGTGGCTGAGTGGTCCCCACCTTCCCGTTCTGCTGTCACTTGGGATCAGCCCTCGTTTGGTCAGACTTGGGAGGAGGGGAGCGAGTGGGGGCGTGAGGCGTCCGAGATGCTCCGTCAGCGTTCTCTGTCTTTGGAAAGATGCCTCCCCTTCCGGATTTCATCGAGACGCTCTCAGCGAGGCCCTGCTGCAGCTGTGTGCACCAGGGCCCCAACATTTGGATGACAACTCCAAAGTTGTTACCCAGCTGTTTTCAAAAACCCACAGAACTTTCCTGGGTCTCATTGGGCAGACACAGGTGCCCCATCTGTTGCCAAATGTTGGTACCTCTAGGCCCCAAGTGAAGTCTGGGCACCCTCTTCCATGTGGGCGCATGGTGCTGTGGGCACACCAGAGTGTCCACCACCCTCTGACCCCACCACCCTTCCTGGGTTGCTGCCTGGAAAAAAACGCCTGGAGTGTGAGTGTTGCCCAGGAGACCTGCGATCACCCCCCACAGAGCCCTAGGGCTTCCTGTAGAAGGCACAAGCTTGGGGCAGCACTGGGCACCTTCTAACGCCCTTGCCCGCTACCCACGTATTCTCCATCACCCAGTCTGTCATTTGTTCGTTCAGGAAGAGCCCTGCCACGGAGTCGAATCAAAAAAGATGACAGGCCCCATCTCTGCCCCGTGCAGGGTCTCAGTCCAGAGTCTGTCGGCATGGTTGTAAGATGCGTCTCAGAGTGGGCTTGGTTAAGGAACCAACAGGTGTGTTTCTTGCTGTGTTGAGTGAGGCAGGATGAAGGGCTTCGAGGACACGATCCCTCTTGCCCACTTGCATTCGGACGTGACCGTTGGGATGGGAAAAGGAGGAGTAACCCTCCTGCAGGTCCCCGTGCATACCCCATGGCCCGGAGGGCTCTGGGCTTTCCTCAGGCGATTGTCCACCAGGTATGCCCGTGGAGGTGGGGGGAACCGGTGGTCCGGGAGCATCTTTGCAAGGCATGCCTTTCCCTCCCGGAGCACAGCCACTCCCGGAAGGCGGCGGCTTTCTGGCCCTGGGCGTAGCATCAGGCCTGGTGTCTGTGTCTTCCAGCTTCCCCACAGGCAGCGTGAGGACAGCCTGTGCCCCAGAAGCAGGATGAGAAGATGGCAGACTTCCTGTTACCTCGGGGCACCAGCAGCTTCCGCAGGTTTACCCGGGAGTCCCTGGCAGCCATCGAGAAGCGCATGGCGGAGAAGCAAGCCCGAGGCTTGGCCACCTCGCAGGAGAGCCGTGACGGGCTGCCCGAGGAGGAGGCTCCCCGGCCCCAGCTGGACCTGCAGGCCTCCAAAAAGCTGCCAGACCTCTATGGCAACCCGCCCCGAGAGCTCCTCGGGGAGCCCCTGGAGGACCTGGACCCCTACTACAGCACCCAGAAGGTGACTGTCGCCCACCTCCCGCACACGCTTCCGTGCACCCCCTTTGTCGATGCAGCAGTTGGGGAGAAGGCCTTGCCTCCATGTTGAGCTCTGCTTGGGCCTGACTCTCCTGGGCTTTGGGAGAGTGAGTCATTGGTGATCTATATTCCAAGCACCTTAATTTTGGAATTCCAGAATAAAAGGCCAGAAATATGCATCCTGAGACAGTTTGGTGTTATGAAAGAGAGGGAGGGCCGCCACAGCTGAGACCTTGCTTGCCTCCTTGTGGAGTCCCTGCTCCGGGAGTCGTCTGGGGTTAGCCTTCACCCCCGCAGGTCTCCACGCTGTCCTCACAGACTTGTGTGCATGGCGGTCGGGCCCTGAGTCATGTCCTGAGTTGAGAGTGGGCCCCAGAGTACAGAGTGTGATCCCCTCTCCCACCTAGGGACAGCAGCCAGCCCCCACATTCTGTCCCCGAGAATTCGCTGGGCATTGGCTGTGCAAGGGAGGCCCAGGCTGGGGGCCACAGCGGCGGCTCCCTGGGCCTTGGAGGCCGGCAGTGGAACCACGAGAGCCAGTGGGAAATCTGAGAGGGATGGGGAGCAGGTGGTTCTGCCATTGTCCCTCCTGAGTGTAGGGAGAGGAGTGGCTTTTGCCCACTAGTCAGGGTGACTCAGGCTTCCTCCCAGCATGGATTTCTATTCAGAAGGTAAATTCTCCAGTCTGGGTCCCCTGTCCTGGCCTCACCTCTCAGGACTGGCCGTAGGCACACGGGGCTCCTGCAGAGGCCTGGTCCCGAACCTGGCTGCCCACACGTTGGAGGACAGTGGGTTCGGACTTGGGGGAGGCCTTCCCCCAGAAGGCCAGGTCCCAAGGATGGTGGCCGCTTACCTGACTGTGGTCAGGGCCAGGGCTGAGAAAGCACTGGAGGGCAGACGGGGTCTGCGTTCACAGGGCGAGGGTGAGTCCACGGCAAGTGTAAGGCATGTGTGCCTGGGTCACTGGGTGCCTGAGTGTGTGTGCAGCTGTGCTCGACTCTGCGTGTAGGGGGCCAAGAGCCTGAGGGTGGGTGTGTTTCGCGATTGTCTCCGTGTGCACGTGCACGTGTCAGTGGGTGTGGGTGTGAGTGGGAGAAGGGGGAGCCCACCCAGTCCATATGCACAGGTGGGAGAGGAGACCTTGAACCTGGTCCCACTTCTCCCTGATTCGCATGATTCAGATGGGGTTACGGTTGGGGGCTGGGGCCACCGTTGGGGTCAGAATGAGGCTGGAAATTGGGATCAGTCAGGGTGGGTGGGCCTAGGTCTGGCTGGTCAGAGCTGGAAGAATGAGGGTTGGGGTTAAGGCCACAACTGGAGGGGAGTCAAGGTGACAACAGTGACTCAAAGTGGTGAGTAGGTTGTAGTTAGCTGGGACAGGCAGGAGCCACGGCAGGGAGACCCCGTGGAGGGTGGTGGGGTCAGGGCTGGGCTGAGCTTTTGTGGGGTGATGGCAGTTGAGCCTGGAAGGAGTCAGGGACATTCTCTTCTGTCCTTGTGACTGGGAATACTTGAACGGTGGCCCAAGTATGATTCTGGTCTCTAACCTTCTGTCTCTCCTTTCTGACCCCTGGCCACACTGCCAGGAGCCCCACGGGGTGACACGGGCACCAAGCAGAACTTTCGGTCCTGATATATCTGGTCACCTTGTCTCCCCAGCCCAGATTAAGTAGAATCTTGTCTCACCAGCTCAGCCTTCGCAGAAGCGGGCCCGCACAGCTGTGCCGCTCCAGCTGTGCCGTTGTACACCTGGGCGGGAGGCAGTGCCTGCTGTCCTCAAGGGCGTCTGGACACCCACTTGATGTGCACGTGGCTCAGCCTCCAGCGCTCATCGTCCCCTCCGCGCCCCGTCATGCTGTGTAGACAGCGTCTTCCGGAAGCTTAAGGAGGGGTCCACCTTGGGCTGCGCACCGGGGCTGACATCTGTCCTAGACTCCGGGAGACAGGGTCTCGGGAACACTGCTCTCTGCTGGGCTGGGGTCTGCCTTTTCCTCGCCCCGAGTCTTCCCTGCAGGCCCAGCTCCCTCTTCAGCCCCTTGCTCCCCCATGGGCCCTGTGGGGAAGCCACACAGGGCAGGGAGGGGTCAAAAGGGAGAAGAGGAAAGGGAGGGCATCAGCTGGGTCCTGGCCTCTGCTGTGACGGCAGCTCAGCTAGGATCTTGAGAGGCCCCTTTCTGTTGGGATTGTAAGTTTGAAGGTAAAACTAATTCCAACCTACATTGACCCCTAAACTTGACCTCATCCCACCCCACCCATGGTGACCCAATGAGGGCCCACTGACCCGCCAAATACGCTGCCTGCCTTCAAGCCTCCCCTACTGTCCCTCAGTCCCTCAGTCCCTCTCTTCCTCCCACCCCACCCCTCAGCCAGGGTTTTCGGGTTCTGAGCCAACGGCTTCCCCCAAAACCCATGTCCACAATGGCCTAGGGGCTGCCGCCCCCAACCTAAAGCAGCTCTCTGTCCACAGACCTTCATCGTGCTGAATAAAGGCAAGACCATCTTCCGGTTCAGTGCCACCAACGCCTTGTATGTCCTCAGTCCCTTCCACCCCGTCCGGAGAGCGGCTGTGAAGATTCTGGTTCATTCATATCCTTTGCAGTCAGACCCTGCTGCGTGCACGCTCTGGGCCCCACGCGGGGGTGGCAGGGTGTTTAGGGCCGCGAGGGGTGCCGATTCCTGGCCGGTCCTTGGCCAGGCAGCGCAGTCATCACCTGGTTGCTAGTTGGAACCGTAGGCTCTCAAACTGCACCCAGCCCTGACAAGGCAGCACCTGCATTTTAGCAAGGTCCCCCGGGATTCTTGGGCACATGAAAGCTTGGGAAGCCCTACTCTGTGTCTTCAGAAGAGAAATGTCGTAGAAGCTAAGCTACCGAGGATCCCGGAAGACATGAGGTTTGTCGGTATCCCCTGGCTCTGACATTGGCTCCAGGTGTCCCTTCTCACTGCACCCCCTCGGCCCTGCACCTCTCCCCGCGACACACACACACACACACACACACACACACACACACTTGCAGGGACCTCAGGCAGGTTGCTGGGGCTCGGCCAGGGAGAAAGCACTTCCCAAGAAAGAGGCCTCTGGTTCATTCACACGTGGGCATCTTTTGGGGGAGGCAAAACTTGCTTTTGATTAGGTGTTGACAAAATGTTTGCAGTTTCAGAGTATCTCAAAGAACTCTGGTTAGCGTTCAATTATATAAACCGCAGCCTAAAAAAGCCGCAGGCTGTGGAGGGGAGCCATCGGAGTGCTGCAGTGCAATGAGAGGGGTGCACTGGTGTTTGGGCCCCGGGGGACCCCCATTCAGACCACCTATGGGACTGGGTACCAGCACCTAGAGACAGAGCATCTCAGGAAGGCCGGTGCTGGCTGCAGTCACAGGCGTCTGCAATGGCCTGTGACTGGCAGCTGCCTCTGCTGTTAGTGGAATCCATGCTGCTGGGCTCAGCAGTATGATTAGTTGTGAGTGTGGTGGGCTGGCCCGATGGGGCTCCCCAAGGTCACCCTCGATTCCTGACTCCGTATGGCCAAGGCAAAGACCTCACCCATTAACCTCTGGGCAGGCAGGAGGCTTCAGGAAAACAGCTGCTCGGTGAGGGACTAAGTGACCAAGACGGATGCCGACAGCCCAGGGACTCTCCTGTCCACGCTGCGCCTTCCTGGCCCCACTTTCTGCCCACCTGGGCCCCATGCCTGATCCTCACTCCAGGGGCTAATTGGAGGGGCTCAGCGTGGAATTTGTTCTCTGCATGCAGACGCTCTCTCCCCTCCTCCAGCTCGCTCCTGCCTTTCTCGTGGGGTTTCTGAGACATGTACATATCCAGGGAAAATTCCGCTTGCAGGCCACGGCAGTATCATCAGCAAGGTGGTCTCTAGGGTGGCCAGGTACTGTGGGGAGGGGCCGTACCCAGCGGGCAGCCTCCCATTCACAGCTATATCTTACTTGGTGAGGCAAGAGTGGTTCTAGGTTTAATTCTGAGCCATACTGCCACTGTTCCCGAGCTCCCTGGGGATGCCATGGCATCCAGGGGTGTCGAGCTGAATAAGACCCTGTCTCTGTCCCCTTGGGAATTATACAGTTCCTTGAGAGTGATAACACAGCTACAGGAATACATGTCATTCCTACCAGCCTGTGGGCACAGCCCAGGGAGAACAATGAGGCAGGAGGGGGAAAGGCCAACCTTCTTTCTTGCTCTGAGCCTGACTTCAGCCTCACTCCAAGGGCGTGGCCTCCGTGAAAGCATGCTCCTGCTCCCCCCCTGGGGCTTCTCCTCCAGGTATCTAACCAACCTGGCACTGTTTGGCAGCCTCGGCAGCCCTCAGGGATGCAGCAGCAGCCCTAAGGTTTCTGCACGGGCCTGGGCAGGGCGTGGGGCAGACTAAACCAGGGAGGCAGGTGGGCCAGGGAGGCGGTGGGGCTCTGGAGTTCTCCAGCCCGGCCAGACGGTCCATTGAGCAGTGGCCCTGAGGCTGTGAGGTTCCGGTTCCACCCAGCAGGGCCAGGCCTAAGGGCCCTGAGCCAGCCTGCGTCCCCAAGGGCAGCTGCCCCAGGGAAGAGGCTCAGCACCAGTGAGGCCCTGTGCTGGGCTCCTAGCGGCTGCCTGGGGGTGGGAGTGTACTGCTGGCCCTCAGCAGCGCCGCTTAGCGGGCTCGGGGGGCACTGAGGGAGAGGAAGGGACCTAGATCCGTGGCGTTCAGGAGCCCTCACTGTGTGCCCTGAGCCTTGCCATTCAAAGTATGGTACGCCCACCAGTAGCGTCAGCAAAACAAGGACATGTAGGAATTGCCGAATCTCGGGCCCAACCCCAGAACCTTCGTTTCAGCAAGGCCCCCATTTCAGCAAGGTCCCTGGGAGCACAGTGCCCAGGGAAATGGTTTCCAAATGTCGGTTCCTGAGGGCCAATTCAGTTTCACCTGGAAAGTTTGTTAAAACTGCAGATCCCGGCCCCTTTTCAGACCTCAGCCTCCAGGGCGAGGCCTCGAAACCTACAGACTCTCCATGCATTCTTTTAATCAAGATATAATTCACACACCGCACAAAACTTACCGCTTTACAGCGTACGGCTGAGTGGGTTTTAATGTATGTCTAGCTTGTGCAGGCATCACTGCTGTCTAATTCCAGACCGTTTTCGTCACCCGAAAGACAAGCCCCATGCCCGTTCGCAGTCACTGCGCATTTCTGATACACACAGGCTTCACGTTTTCCATTGTGAGCTTTCTCTCTGCTTACTTTTTTTTTATTAGTGTGGTAAAAAACATAACATAAAATGTACCACCTTAAACGTTTTTAAGTATACAGTACACTAGTGTTTCCTACCTGTACGTCGTTTTGCAACAGATCTCTAGAACCTTTTCATCTTGCAAAACTAGAATTCTGTACCCATTGTCAGCTTACATCTTTATACCCATTCAGACATCTCAGTCCCCAGTGTGCAAAGTTCTGTGCCAGGACCTTTGGAAAGGGCAGGAGGGGCCAAGACAAACCTTCAGAGGGGTCGGTAATGCAGCCCCTGCTCTCAAGGAAGACATCCTGGTCACTTGCAACAGTGCAAGCGGTCACAGTGACATGGTGGCGAGGGCACAATAATTCAGTTTCCCTTTGCTCTGTACCTCGCCCTGGAATGCATCCTAAAGAGTAAATATGGCATGTCTATAGTTGCCTAAAGAGTAAATATGGGCATGTCGAATTAGTTTTTGTTAAATTCCTGCAGAATGTGTTCCTGCCAATATTAAATAAAAGGAACCAAACCAAACTCCAAATTTTACTGCAGTCACAGTCAGAGAGCCCTCACGTTCACGCCGAGAAGCATTTTGTCTTCCTGGGTGCACAGGATCTGTTCACACAAAATCCTCCCACGTTTCTCTAGCAGATTCAAATGGGCAATCAAACCACATGTTTGTGTGTGTGCGTGTGTGTGTGTGTGTTCATTTAATAGCACAAATCTATGAAAATACCCCCACAGTTAATTCCCTTTTCTTTGGGAGTCTTTTGACTCCTTGGGATCTGAAGACGGGCAGCAAGTTGCAGGCGATCCCCACGACCCAGGCGGGCAGTCCTTGCTGGCATTTTAATCATGAGGCTGGGAGTGGGTGTTTGGGGACAATGACATGACAGGATTGAAGATGTTCAGCTGAGCTCAGGTCTGGAGCGCTGGCCTTTGCTTCTGCCCACACACGAGACCAGTTCAGTCATCAGCCCGAAACGACCAGGCATTACAAACAGGTATGCCCTGGCCAGTAATGCCCTTGACTCATCTCTTTGGTATTGGCTGTGTGCTGGGGCTCCATGGGGGACCTGGGGATGCTTTGGGCAAAGTCATATGGATTAAAGGTTCAGTCTAGTTAGGAAGAGGTCACACATGCACACACACGCACACACACACACCATGAATGACAGATTAGAGGAAGAGCTGTCCTCAAGGCCAGGAGAGCCAGGCAGTGTTTTGAGCAGTCAGGTGGCAGAGACTAGAGTCTGCCTTACACCAGCTCATTGCTGTGTCTGGAAAAGCCAAAACCCAGACAGGAAGCTCCTGTCATTTTCCACCCTGGGACCCAGGTCCTGGCTGACAGGACTTCGGGGCCTTTCTACTCTGGTTCTTTCCTAAGTCTTGGTGTTAGAACCCAGTTCATCTCTGCCTATGTCTAGCCAATTCCTCTGGCCCAAGGCGGCCTGTCCTCATTCCGCTCTTTGCCGAGGGGCCTTTTCTCCATTCTAGGAGAGCTGTGAGTGGTCCACCCACAGCCAGGAGAGGCTTGGCTCCACGCAGAGAGGTCTCCCCAGTCCTCAGCCCTCCCTGCTTCACTGTGACCAGCTGGGCTGACCGCTGGAGGAACCCTGGCTAGCCTTCAGTGCCTACTTACATGCCTCCCCCAGGAAGCCCACACGGAGGCAGGTCTGGTTTCCTGTAACATCCCATCTCAGAGCAGTTCAGTGGCTCTAGTGCCTGCCTGTCTCCCATGCAGGGTCAGGCATACATGGTCGGGTGACACATAATCTCACTCCTCCTGAATGCTGGTCTGCTTACACTTTTCGTGTGAGCCCAACGTGTGTTTTCATGCTGCCCTGTGGGTAGCAGAGGCCAAGAGTGGGACAGCATTCGCCCTTGGCCAGTGAGGGCCTGAAGCAATGCGACTCACACGGGCTCTTCTGTCTGGAGGCAGGGGAGTGGACCGGATGATCTTAGGTGGCATCGTGCAGAGATGGTGGTGCAGCAGCGGGGCTCAGGGTGGAGGCCTGCAGGCAGGCAGCCGGGGCTGAATCGGGCTCTGCCACTGACCGGAGTCATTTTCTGTAGCTGTTGTAACAACTTACCACAAACTGGGCTTAAAACAATACAGATTTATCATCTTACAGTTTTGGAGGTCGGGAATCCGAAAAGTTCTCACTGGGCTAAAATCAAGATCTCAGCAGAGTTGCATGCCTTTTTGGAGGCTCCAGGGGAGAATCTGTTTTCTAGGCTTTACCAGTGTCGAGGGGCTGCGTGAACTCCTGGCTCGTGGCCCCCTTCACCTTTGAAGCCGGCGAGAGCTGGCGGAGTCTCTCTTACAGTCATCTCTCTGACACGCACTCCCCTGCCCCCCTCTTTCACGTGTAAGGTCCCTGTGATGACACTGGACCCAACCAGAAAATCCAGGGTAACCTCCACATCTTCAGACCCTTAATTTAATCACACCTGCAAAGTCTCTTTTGCCGTATCAATTAACATTCGCAGTTTCTAGGGATTAGGGTATAGTTGTCTTTGGGAGGCTGTCATTCTACCTACTAAAGCATCCTTCAACTTAACCTCTTTGTGCCTCTGTCTCCTCATCCATAAAATGGAGACAAAGTCCCCACCTCATGGGTCGTTGGGAGAATTAATTCAGTTTGTGGATACAGAAAGCGGAGCTTGGTACCCAGGAAGGGCTTCGAAAATGCTTGCTCTTAGCACCATTACTTTCATATTTCAGGAAGCATCTGGGATGCTCAGTAGAGGGCTTAGCAGTGGCTCTGTGGGGATGAATAGAGTCAGGATGGGGATGAATAGAGCAGGCTTGTTAACTACCCAGTGAGGAAAGCCTTGGCATGGAGCCTGAGTATGGAGAGAGGGGGTAGGGAGGAGAGGGTAGGATACGTGTAAAGGAGAGGGGATACTGAGGCAGATAGCTGATCCTGCCCTTGAGAGCTGGAGAGGGAGTTGAACCTGCCATGGAGACCTTCACGCAAGCAGAGGGATGCAGATCCCAAGCTGAGGAAGGGACCCCAGTGCCTAGAGAGGTGCCCCCTGGCCAGAGAGGAGTCAAGACTTCCTGGGGCCATGGCCCTGAGCTGAGCAGCTCTGGTTTGATTAAGGGGGCAGGGTGAAGGGGGGCGGGGCGATCCAAAGACTGATCCCCTCTCATTTTAGATGAGAAACTAGAGAATTCACTACAAGCTGAAGGCCTGGTTTAGCAAGTGATTGCCTGATTCCCTAGATTATCTAGAAGGAGGACTAGAGGTATAAAGGGCATCTACCTAGATTCCTAGAGAGGCCTCACCTCTCTCACCAGCAGCCCCTTCCTCCCACCCCGGAAGTCAGTACCCCAGCTTAGCCAGATGTCCAATCTGACTGGGTTGGCCTCCCCACTGGGCCTGAGGCTGGGCCAGGCCTTGGCAAAGGGTGGAGTTCAATTACTGCAGCTTCTGGGCAGCCTGTGGGAACCTCAGGGCTGAGGCTGGGGTGATGTGGGGAGCCGGGGGGCAGCAGCAGAGATCGAGAGGCCCAGCCTCTCCTCTAACGCCAGGGAGGGAATTTGTGAGGGCAGCAGGCCAGGCCCTTGGGGGGTGCCCCAGCTCCCAGGAGGCCCAGGGTCTGTCCCTCACTTCTCTGTAGGTCTTGCAGACGGAGGCCGTGGAGGTCAATCAGGGCCTCGTCTAGCCTGAAGCAGCAGCTGGGACTCATAGCCAAAGAGTCAGGGGTCAGACAAGGCCTGGGGCAGTTCAGTTCAAGGACAGGGGCCCAGAAGGATGCCCAAGACACAGTTCCAGCATTTGAAGGTCTCCCCTTCTGGCAGGGGACGAGTGGGCATTGCCAGTCAGAGAGCAACCACATGCTAAGAGGGATGTGGGGGGCTCCTGCTGAGGGGTTTCTTGGAGGAGGAGAGGAATGCACGAGGCGGAGCAGAGGATGAGAGTGAAGAGTACGTGCGAAGGCGGAAAGCAGCCAGAGGAGCAGTCCTCTGCCTCCCCTGGCTCCGTGTGGCCCAACAAGGAACGGAAGTTTTGTCAGCAGAATACTTCAGAGACACCCTAGGCCAAAAGTCAGCCTGGGCCGCTTGCATAGAAGCTGGGGAGGAGGGAGCTCGGGCCTTGAACCTCCGCTTTCTTCTCCAGCAGTGGCCCCTGAGGGACGGTATGTAAATGCCATCTCTTTCTGAGGTCTAGGGGTCAGTTCTTCCTCCCTCCCTCCAGGACGGACCCTCCAGGGGACCTGCTAAAGGTGCGGATTCAAGTGTCTGGTCCCTGTCAAGGGCTGTGGAGCAGGGCAGGTGTCCAGCTGCACGCGGCGAGGATGGGACAGAGGCCAGCCTCCGTGGGGAGGGGTCGGCAAGGACTGGGCACAGCCCCGGTGTGTCTCCTGTCTCACTGAAGCGGCGGCACTGGCCTTGCGGTAACAGCCCCAGGGCCAGGACCCTCCGGCAGTGGCGACCGGCTGGCCCCCTAGACGTGGCTTCCTTGACTCTGGCCCCACGCTCTTTAGCATGCTCATCATGTGCACCATCCTGACCAACTGCGTGTTCATGGCCCAGCATGACCCTCCACCCTGGACCAAGTATGTCGAGTGAGTATCTACGGGGCCTCTCCAGCGGGCCCTCCCTCCCTTCCTCTCCATTCTATACTGTGGCTTCTAAAGTCACCCTGAAGAAGGTGGGGTCCAGGCTCAGGGACTCACCCACTTGGGGCGGTCCTTGGCCCAGCTACTACCCTTTTTGCTGCTCTCAGTCTTGCTAACGTCTTGCTTTGAGTTGCGCCCTCAGGGGAGGAAGCCGTCCAGGTTGGCAGAGTGGGGCTTTCTCCCTGACCCACCGCAAAGAGGACTGACAACATTGGAGAAGACTCTGAAATTAACAATAATAATAATAATAGTTACTATTATTATTATTAGCATGCCAGGCACTGTCATAGAATAATAAGCATCATCTCCTTTAACCCTCAAGGCAACCCAGTAGGGTGGGTCCAGCCACTATGCCCATTTGACAGATGAGGACACTGAGAATTGGAGAAGTAACATGCAGCTAGAGGGTCTGGCCGCCAGGAAGAGGCCCAGGGCTATCCCCACTTCAGTGCCATACTCTCTGCCACATTTTTAGAAAACTTTCTGATCCTTCTTTCCTAAATGAAAGCACCTTACCCACAGGTGCTAAGCAGACCTAATGGGCCCTGCGTGCACTTGGCTCCTGTTTGCAGGAGACCGACAGAATGTTGGGGACAACCGCTCTTACCAAAGTGGCGTCCCCCGGTGCGGTCGCTGTTCGCACAGGATTTAGCAGCGCCGCCCATGCCGGGGCTTGCATGCGGTTGCTGGGCACAGGAGTGTGGCCCTGTCCCATTCCAGCCCTGTGACCCACAGTCCGGGCATCCAGGCATTTGGGATTCTTCAGCCTGGCCCAGGCAGGGAGAACAGTCCCCTACCCAGCCTCGACCCCCTTTCCAAGCTCAAGGCGGACAGCTGGACCCACCTACCCTGTAGGTGGCTAAGGATGAACCATGCTCCCCTCACGAGCTACTGGGGATGCACAAACAAGAGGGAGGGGCCGTGACTCTGAGTGTCTCTCCTGTCCCACAGGACAGAACCAGTGGGCACCACAGACCTATGTACATGGACTCTCAGGGCTGGGATGAGGACATAGCTGGAAGGTATCCTTAAATCAAGACAACCGAGAGAGAAGGTGGAGGTTCAGATGGGCAGATGAGATGAGAGGCACTCAGTAATGCCGAATAAACACATGGGAAGGTGGATGAGTTAGCCAGAGGTCTGGAACAAAGTGCCAGCCTGCAACTCCAGTTCTGCAGTGGGCATCACAGAGAGCCTGGTCTGAGGGCCCCTGGAGAGAGGGGCGGCGCAGGGCTCCTGCCATGCGGGGGACCCGGCCAACCTGGCCCGTGGGCTTCTGCCTCGCTGAGGAACCCTGCCGGTCTCTCCCCCCCAGGTACACCTTCACTGCCATTTACACCTTTGAGTCTCTGGTCAAGATTCTGGCTCGAGGCTTCTGCCTGCACGCATTCACCTTCCTTCGGGACCCATGGAACTGGCTGGACTTCAGCGTGATTGTCATGGCGTAAGTACCTTGCCTGCTGCACTGAGCTGTGCAAGGCCGGGCCACACCGAGGGGCACGTGCGCCACCCTGGCCCAGGGCCACCCGGCCCTCCCAGCCTCCCTGCTGCACCCCACGTGCAGCACTGCATGGGGCTGTAGAACAGCCCACTTTCCTGCTGCGGCAGGAGAAAGACAGGATAGAGACCCTCAGCTCATCCTGGTGGAGAAAGACAAGTCCGCAGCAGCTCGGGCGGGCCATCTGGCCAGGTCCACCGGTTCGTCTGTGGCTCTGTGGCAGCTCTGTGCTCAAGGGACACCATTAAGATTCCGATTTAGCACTGTGCCCTTTACACCAAGGGAAGCCAATATTACAGCCGAAAATCTCTGGACCATTGTAAATAATGCCCTGGATGCCAAGGTGATTAAGAATGAAACTACAGTAAAGAGAGAGAAGGAGCCTGGAGAAGTGACCAAGCATCCCTGGGAACTCATGTCATGCCAGGCCCATCAGTATGTACGCTCGCTCCGTTCATAGGCTCCACGTCTGCACATTTTAAAGGCAACTGGTCAATGACATGACCCAGTGGGTCCTCACACCAGCCAGAGAGGTAGGCTAGATGGGAGTTCCTTTCCCCATTTTACGGATGAGAAAACTGACGTCCAGGACCTAGAGGGAGCCTGCCACTAAGTGAACGTGACCCTTGGCCTGCCGCCACACAGGCTCAGGCCCCACCTTCTCGCCTGGGCGGAGACCCTCTTTGAGAGGCTGGATCAAAGCATGCCACTCTGGACGTCTCGGGCAAGGATGCTGTGCTCTGGCGGAGACTGATCAGGGCAGGCCTCCCATGCCGGAGTCGTGGTCATGGACTCAGTCATCAAACCCTTCGGAAAGCGTGGTGTGCGTGAGGGACCCAGTGCACACAGGGCTGTGCGGTGCACTCTGGCAGGGAGCAGAGCCAGTGCGGGTCGCACTTCCCGCCCTCTGCAGAGCCTCAGTTCCCCCACCTGTGAAAAGATGGTGTTTGGCTAGGCGGTGTCAGAGGTTCAGTTCAGCACCCACTTTCTGTGATTCTCGAATTCACAGAATCCACCTGTTTAAGACAAAGTATGTAACCCCAGACATGAGCAGCCCTGAGCTCGACTGTGCTGTGAGGGCGAGAGGAGCAAGTGGGACCTGCCGGTGGGGTGCTTTCAAGCTAGACGGAGACCCTAGTGGTTAGAAGAGGCACCAGCACCTCTGTTTCTGGGTACGCTGTTTCCATTTTACAGGTGGAGAAACAGGTTCAAAGAAAAGCTACTACTTGCCCCAAATCCAGTGCAGGTTTAGACCTAGGCAGAGCTGGGTGAACCAGAGAAAGAATAGTGGGAGAGGAGAACGCAGAATGGGGGGGTCGGGGGCAAGCTATGTGGCCTTACGGGCTGCGGTAAGAGCCAAGGGTGATGGGAGCCTCTGGGGGTTAAGAGCAGGAAGCGATGTGATCTGACTTACATTCTATAAGATCACCCTAGCTGCTGAGGGGTCAGGAGGCTACAGGGGTAAGGGTGGAAGACAGCGCAGTTAGGAGGCTATTTTAGTAGCCAAGAGAGAGGATGGTAGCTAGGATCAGGGTCCAGGTAGAGAAGGTGAGCAGCCTGGTCATATCCTGGATATACTGTGAAGGTAGAGCTGACGGGAGCCCCCAAGGTACTTTTTGGCTTGAGATGCTTGGGGAATGGTGTTCCTGTTTGTTGAAAGGGAGAATGCGGGGGGAGGAGCTGGCTGAGGGAGGAAAGGAACCCAGTCCGGTTTGGAATGTATTAAGTATGAAAGCATCCAGGGCGAGATATCGAGTCGGCAACTGGATATTCCAGTCTGGAGCTCAGGAAAGAGGTCCAAGGTGGAGATGTAAATTTAGAAGCCACCAGGATGCAGATGGTATTTAAAGCCAGGAGACCGGATGAGATCATCCAGGAGTGAGTGTGGCCAGAGAACGGAAGCTGCCTGGGGACCATATGGGGAGACCCTGCAACATCTTGGGGTCAGGAAAGAAGAGGATCGTGGGAAGAAGACTGGATCGAAGTTCCAGGGCAAGTAGAGGAAAACCAGGAGAGAGCGACATCCCAAAGGCCAACTGAGGGACGTGACCCAACTTGAAAGATGACATGAGGAAGGCGAGAACCAAGGCTGGACCGTTGGAGTGAAGACCATGGATGACCTTGACAAGATAGGTTCCAGCGGAGTGGAGGACGTACACCTGATTAGAGAAGGGAGAGGCGGAGAAAGAACGTTCATCAATTCTGTGGGGTTCGTGATAAACAGGATCGAAAATAGGGCGGTGGCCAAAGCGCAAGATGTGTGAAGCAAGGACGTTCAAAGAAGGGGGGTGCCTTTGTAGGCTGATGGGAATGACCCCGAGGGGAGGGCAAGTCTGGTGATGGAGGAGTGGGGATCACAGGGGAGAAGCCCTTGAGCCAGCACGAGCTGGGGAACCCAGGGCCCAGAGCCCCGGGGAGCATCAGCCTTAAGAGCAGAATTTCGGGTGGAGACGGAGGTGGACAGATGGAGCTGATGATGAGAGAAGGAATTTCTCTCCTGATTGCTTCTATTTTTCTCAGTGATAAGAAGCAGGATTATTAGCTGAGAACATGTCTGAGGTCTGAAGAGAGAGGGAGCCAGGAGGTTGCACTGCCTTGGGAATGCGTAGGATGGCAGCTGGGCCCAGGCTCCAGGGTGCTGTACGGGAGAGGGCAGTGATCCACGAGCCCCTGAGGGCCTGGCATCACAGGAAGGGGGCTCGGCAGGAGAGAGCACAGGGCCTGGCTGAGGCTCTCCTGCCTCCTCTGCCTTCCCCTCCTGGATGGCCTGCACCACGGGAAAGGCGCTACCCCGAGCCTCTTGTGTGAAGGCAGGAACCAGGCTGTGGCCTGTCTTCAGCCCATGACTCTGGGGGTGCTCTGCGTGACCTCAGGCCCTTAGCAAGTCCTCCTATCCTGTCTCAGGAGAGAGTTCCTGTCCTCTATGCCCATGGGACCCCAAGGGGAACTGCATCTTCCTCTTAGCATCACAGAGCAGGCCAAGACCTGCCTGCCTTCACTCTGTACCAGAGCCAGAGGCGACAAAGTAGAACAGGGTCTCAGAGGCCACCAGACCATTTCCACATTTTCAGGGGTCTCACAGGGGGCACGCTTACTTAGCCTAGGGCCGCATGGACCTGTTGGAATGGCAGCTTTGCGCTCTGGGCCAGATTGACCCAGCAGTTTTGATTGGCAAGGATTCTGCCTCATGAAAACAACTAGTTACTGCCACGGTAATGCAGTGAAGTGCCTTTTGTTCTAGCCAAAATGGCTCAATAATGTGGGGCTCCGAAGATAATCCAAGGAGTCTTAAGCGGCAGAAAAGTTCTATTGCATGGAACTCCCCATCCCACCTCCACGTTATAGATGGAGACAGTGAGGCTCAGAGAGAGCCTGCGCTTGACCAAAGTTATAGGATGAATCAGCAGCAATGCTGGGACTGAAACTTAGTCGTCTAGCTCATAACCATGAGAGGCACCTCAAGTCTGATGTTTCTGGACAGGTTTCAACCTGATCCTCCACCCCCACTTGATTTAGAGGTCGTGGGTGGGTAGGAGGGGGTGCCAGGAAACCCAACGAGCTCAGCCAACAGCCATCCAGCCAGAGCTTTTCCTGTGGCCCCCTCTCAGCTGGGCATTACCTGCTAGTTAGCACAGCCTCCCACCTTCTGGGGTTGTTATGGAAACGAAACCTGGAGGGGAATGGGGGGGAGAAGAGAGGAGAGGGTAGCAATCACCACTGTAGCTGTGCCTGGCTGCACCCTCTGCCTGGCAGCCCAGGAGGGGCCATCTGCATTGAATGGGAGGGCCACATAGCAAGACAGGAGTGGAGCGGGAAGAAGCCTAGGGCCTGCCCTTCTTTGGGGTTCCTTAGCCTTCAAAAGGGCCCCCTCTGCCCCGGGGCTGGTGTAATGGGGTGGAATCGCCACCCATCACCCGCTGCTCCTTCTGTGTCAGGGCCCACAGTCCCACCCCAGCCATCTGCCCCTGCCCAGCAGTGTGGCCATGGCAGAAAGAATACAATGGCTTGGGGGAGCATTTTGCCAGTCTGAGGGACAGAGTCTAACCCTAACCCCCACCCACCATCACTGAAGCTGGCCCTTTGCCAGATACAGGTCTCTCCTGCCTGGCCACACTCCAGGGCCCCGAGAGAGGCCTCGCTGGGGTCTACAGCCCCAACATGGGGCACAGCCAGGCCCCAGGCTCTGGGTCCAATAAAAGAGTCAACAGCCTTCTTTCACAGACATGGTCACTGACACGCTGTGCCCTCGCCCAGCCCTGCGCCCCACCTTCAATGCTTTCTCCTCCTTAGAATTACTCTCCTACACGTGTCCCGACCTCACGAACACACAACTACCAGCCACTTGGCTAGCTGTGCAAGCCTGTGGGAGCACACACACTTTGGGATCTGCACACCTCGGCTTCTCTGTGCTCAGAACCAGCTGCCGAGGGGGCATGTGATGAGTGGAAGGCACACGCTGTCTGTGCCGGGAGCCCTGAGGGGCAGGCAGCTTCTACACTGGGACAGGCAAAGACAGGCAGAATCCGCTTCACTGGACACCAAGGGACAGACAGGGTCTGTAAGGGACGGAACGGGAAAAGCAAGGACAGCTGATCCGCACAGTGCTCTCTTCCCTCCTCGTAACCGGAAGAGATAGCCTTGCAACCAACGTCCCGAGCAAGGAAAGGTGTTTTCCCAGGCCACACCCATTCGACCAGCAGCAGGAAACGGCACCCGAGAGCCACCAGCAAGTAAAAACCATAGCTTCCCTGTAGTGGCCACATTGACAATGTTCTAGAATCAACCTGACAATCTCATGGAGGCACCACGTCTGGACAGAGAGAGTCCACGTCCAGGAGAAGCCTGGAGCAGAGGCCTGTGGGTCTGAACTGTCAAAGAGAAAGAAAGAACCATCAAAAGTCGGGAGAGAGCTTGGATCAAATTAATAGATGTATAGGTCCAGAACAAGGGAGGTGACTTCTGCTCTGCCCTGGAAGAAGGGGCTGCGTCTGATTGCTGCACTAGAGGAAGACTTGTAAGCTGAAGTGAGCTTACAAATGTGGATGGAATGGCAATCATACCAGAGAGGATCTGCGGCGTAACCAGAGGAAAGCTGTGCCGGCATCCCGCCTCTGAGTAAGGAGGGAGCCGGCGTGGTCCCCAGGGCCTCATGAAGATGGAAGGGCCCCTGAGGGGACACAGGGTAAGCTGGTGTCAGTCCAGTGTCAGTTCGAGCTGGACCCTGCTGACCCCGGGACCTCGAGTCCCTTGACACAGCCTGCCAAACCCTTCTCTGTAGAGATCCACAGCCCGAAGGCAGATTCGGAAGCTCTGAGTGAACGGAGGGGCCTGGAGGTCCAGACTGATTGACAGAGCGAATCCGGCTGCACTGTCAGCCCACCGTTGGCACTCACTCAGCGTTGCCGGGCTGACGTCCTGGGTGACATCACTCAGGCACCAAGTCAGACACGCTTGGTTAAACATCAGACACCTTTGGTTAAATGTCAGACACCTTGGATGCAAAGCCTTTGGTTAAATATCACAAGTCACTTGCCACGGTCCCGATGGCCCTGGTCACACGATGTCCCTTCCTCTCTTAGACATCAGAGTCATGTGGCCCATCTCCATGTGTTTTTGCACTCCACTCGGGCAGGTCCCTGCCTCCCAGAGATGACTTCTTCCTCCTGTGCCCGTGGAGGCCACAGATGGACGGCTATCCAAGTCGTAGGTGGGAGCCCCACGGCTACTCAACCCTGCCGATTGTCACTCAGGCCCAAGCAGACCCCGAAGGCTGCTCACCTCCAGAGGTCACTCTTCTCATGGAGACCCAGGATCATCCTTGGGGGACGCTGAGGGTCTTGGGGTAAGATGAGGTGGACTCGTGGGGGAGGAGCTGGAATCTCCCTGGGACCCCACATCCTACTTTGTTGGCCGCTGCCTGTTAGTCAAAGAGCTGAACGTTCGGACCACCTCCCTTCTCACCCTCGAAAGCATCACCTTGGGAACTCGGCGTCTCCCCTTGAGTAGTCAGGCCACCTCCAATTCTTGACTTCAGGGACTCCTGAGCCAAGTCCTCACGCAGAGATTCGTGGTTGAAAGGAGAAGGTGGGCAGCCCTCAGAGACCCGGCCACACCTCCACAGTGGCCTCGGCCAGGGCTTCGGGGCCCCGTGGATCCAAGCGGCCAGCCGCGAGCCAATCACAGACTGCAGGTGCAGAGCGCACCTCGGACCAGAGACCCCGTTCCTCCGTCGCCTGGCCAGCGCCTCCTGGAAAAGCCTGTCCCTCTTCGCCTGCCTGTGTTTCCAGCCTCAGAGCCCACCGCGTGGTTTCACGTCTTGCTCCCCAGTGTCGTGGAGGACGTGGCAGAGCAGCTGCCTCCTGCGCTGGTTGTTCACGGGACCATCGCCGAGAAAGCCACGCGGAGGCTTGCTGTGCGGACATCCTTCAGGCGCCCTCGCCGAGGTCCCCATGCCGAGGGGGTGGAGATCCGGAAGAAAACCTTGGGGAGGCGCAGGGCCACCCACAGCCCTCCCTGTGGGAGGGGAAGGAGGGAGCGGGCTGGTCGGGTGGGCATCCCTGGTGCTGCGTTGTAATTCCCAATAACTGTGGTTTGATTCTGCAGGTATGTATCAGAAAATATAAAGCTAGGCAATTTGTCGGCTCTTCGAACTTTCAGAGTCCTGAGAGCTCTAAAAACTATTTCGGTTATCCCAGGTAAGACGCCCAGGTTTACCTATCAGACCTCAGCTACAAGTGACTCTCTCTCTGTCTCCCCCCAACCCCGACCCACCGTGCTCCCCTCCTGGCCTGTCGTCACTGTTTCGTGTGTGCGTTTCCCCTGTTACAGATACACAACTGAATTTGTGGACCTGGGCAATGTCTCAGCTTTACGCACCTTCCGAGTCCTCCGGGCCCTGAAAACTATATCGGTCATTTCAGGTGAAAATCAGGTTAAACGCCAAGGCTGGAGGGACTTTCCAGCCACCTGGGCGCCGTGGCAATCCACAGGAAGGCCCCTCGAATGTGCCTGTCACCAGAATACCTGTCCCCAAGCTCGGGAGTGGGGGCAGTTGGCGGTGGACACGGCCGTCCCCTCGAAGCCTCAGAATGGGCTTCAGGCTGTCCGCCCCAGCAAAGCCCACTCTCACAGACACCAGGGGGCAGAGAGCACCCCACGGCAGGTCCCAGATTGAACTCAGATTCTTCCCAAGATACTGATTTCTTTCCCAAACTGAAATCAGCCATTCGAATAGCTCAATGCTTGTATGTGGATTGCTTCTGCCTGAAGCATCATCCTCTAGTGAGGAAACCGCATACACACCCAGAACAGAAAAAGGAAAACTCCGGCCCGGTCTTTCATGGCTGAGCGCCCAGTCCCTGCCCTCTGGTGCTCACTGCACAGCCAGAGCCCCAACCCCATTTTGTGAAATGGAGCGTACTCTGCGGACAGGTGTCATCGAGCCTTGGCGTCTAACAGCCCTCACTGCATGGAGCGGTAGAGGTTTAGCAAACCGTGCATGGTAGCCTCAGGAAGAAATCCTCCTTGACAGATGTTGGCAATTGTACCCGGACATCTTCCAAGCCCAGACGGCCTCGCCAGAAAGTCAGTCGGCCCCATCCACCCAGGAAGGCTCACCAAAGGCTTCTCATGATTACCGAGCCTAGAGGGCAGTGCCCAGACTCCCGTTCCCAGGCCTGTTCTGAAGGCAGCCACTCTCCGAACTGGAGAAGGCACATCTTTTAAGAAGGCAGCTGGAGACAGGTTGCATGCCACAGATCTGGAGAGGCGTCAGAGCTGAAGGTAGAATTTAGGGAACCCGGCAGCTGCGTCCACTCATGATTTGGAAGGCGGGTGGGTCCTGAGCCCTTGGCCGACATTTGGCTGTTACTGCCCCGCTCCAGGGAGTCAGGGTTCCTGCTCTGCGCTCCTTAGCGAGTTTAGACTCCACCCCGCCCCGTGGGGTTAATTACCTTATAAAAGGAACCTCCACTTTCACTGTGTTCACATCAAGCATCAGAAGGTTACCGCTGGTCTCTAAACCCATGTGCACAGGGCGACTTGTTTCCCATGCCCCCCACAAGTGGCCCAGAGCCCTGCTAAGAGCCAGTAGCAGATGGGCAGTCTGTCCCCAGCCACTCCCACGGAGCTGCCCCCATTGAGTGAGACAGACGTCCTTGGCCTCGACAGACACATACATGCTCAGAAGCCTCAGGGTCTATCTTCTGGGGGTCTCAGGGACAACCTCACAGCACACACCCCACAAGAGTAGTTAAGCACACTGTCCACAGCAGTTAAAGAAAGGCATGTTCCAGTCTTTTATGAGAATGGCTGACAAAAGAAAATATTTTTTAGTCCTGGGGAAAAGAAGAAAGCCCACCAACTGTACCCTAGCCCCCTAGGATCTCTTCAAGCTGCCAGCCACCCAGCGAGGCAGCAGACAGCAGACCCTGAAAATGTTCATTAGAAAAATGCTGCGGTCAGTATAATGGAAGGCTCCCTGGAGAAGGTGTCTTTCGACCCGAGTCTGACAGAGCCTTGAGTCTCTCTCCATACCTTGGTTTCCTTTCCCATAAAATGGGCATGAAATCAGAATGGTAGGTTTCTGAGGGCTCTTTGCCCATCCTGTTAGAGCTTCAGTCAGCGGCAGGGTCTTTTCCAAAAGAATCTCATCATTTCATTGGAATTATTCTTGCCAGCAGCGAATTTTGTCATCGGTATGAGAGACATTAGAGGAGTGGGTCTGTGCTCGCTGGCTCGTTGTCTCCGCAGCCCCTGCGGACTAGGAGGTGCTTCCCTGGGCCTTGACTGGATGCATTAGGCAGATCCAGTTCGGGAATGCAAGCTGCTGCCCACCCCTGTCGCTTTATCTCCGAGTCTGCTGGGCAGAACCAGAGGGAGCCCACTGAGGAGTCCCAGAACCTGCGCTAGAGACGCGGGGTTCTGGACTGCCAGGGGCTCGCGAACCCCACCACCACAAACACTGTGCGCCAGACCCCTGCGAGGTCCACCCGCTGCCCGGGCTATTGCCAACATCTGCCGGGATGATTTCCACAGAGAGTGCTGAGTGCCTCTGAGCCCTGGGCAGGCAGCAGCATCCTCTCCCTCTCCCACGTTTGCCCGTAGCTGCCTCCCTGTCTCTGGGTCATGGGCACGGCAGCCTCAGGCACAGCCGCCACGGGTGCTCCTAACACATTAACCGGCTGGACGATGGATGGATGGAGCTTAGTCTGAGATCTGACCGCTTGTAGGGGTAGGGCGGGGGCGGTGCAGTGGGGCAGGGCCCTGCTGCTGGCCGAGAAGCCCCCTCGCTCCCCATGCGCTGCTCGGACTTGTCGTGGGACAGTGGCGGAAGTGTCAGACCGGCCGTGTGGACACGTGCTTTTCCGTCACTTTGCTGTGTGGTGCTGGGCTTCTGCAGGGAGCTGGGCCATGCAACTAACAGATCACGACCTCTTCGCTTTGGGGAACGGGTTGGACGGGGATGAGTTCCAGAGGGAAAGAGCAATGTAGGTTGCCCCCTCCCCTGCCCTCGAACCTTTCCCAAAGGGGGTCCCAAGCCAGAACAGGTCTCTTAGGACATTACCCACCATGGCCCTGCCAGACCCCGCTCTGCAGCCAGCACAGGCACCACCTCGCCCCACCCGGGAATGTCTGTCCCTCTCCACCTCGGGATCGAGGCTGAGTACCTTCCATTGTCCTAGAATGGGTCGGATCCCAGTCTCCTCTCCATAAGCTACATTTAAAGGGGCAGGCCTATCCTACCCGGGGAATAAAGCCAGAGGGGGACAGGCTTTGAGTGTTTCCTTCCTCAAGAAAATAGTGTTTTCCGCACTTCTTTCGTATATTTGACTACTAGTGGAGAGCAAAGAGGACTGGGCCGTCTGAAAATACACGTCCAGCCTGCACTCCTGCCCCCGGGGGGATAAGGACAGAATCTCAGCAAAGGACAGGGGGGCTTTGGTCCGAAAAGCCTAAGAGAGGCCTCCTTCACTCTGCCCCCACCTCGTGACTGCCCACCTGGCCCAGCGCCCCCTCAGGCCTGCCCCCCCGCCGCTCCCGGGGAGCGGGGAGCGGGGAGCGGGCTGCGCGGTGCCTCGAGGCGACCCCGTGCTTGTTCTCGCCTCGCCCAGGCCTGAAGACCATCGTGGGGGCCCTGATCCAGTCCGTGAAGAAGCTGGCCGACGTGATGGTCCTCACGGTCTTCTGCCTCAGCGTCTTCGCCCTCATCGGCCTGCAGCTCTTCATGGGCAACCTGAGGCACAAGTGCGTGCGCAACTTCACGGAGCTCAACGGTACCAACGGCTCCGTGGAGGCCGATGGCCTGGTCTGGGACTCGCTGGACCTCTACCTCAACGATCCAGGTGTGGACTCGCCCTGCGGCCCGGGCAGGGCTTTGCGAGGGGCCTCCAGGGCTGGGCTGCCTCCCACATCGGCCTCGCCAGAGGGCAGGCCTCCCCAGAGGGCAGGCCTCCCCTTCGGGGCCATTCGAGCCTTATCTGACGCCCTGGGGACCCAGGTGCAGTGCTCAGGGACCCCAGCCCCCGCCCTCTGGGCTTTGGGAGAGGACAGAAGGGGAGGAGGTTTAGGGCTCACCTTCGTGAGTGCTCAGGCTAGGTGAGGAGATGACGCTTGAAGCCCAGGAAGGATGTTCAGTGGAGAGCCAGACAAGGGGACAGCAGCCTCAACATTTGGGGGTGTGGCCGACCCTAGAGTGTCGAGACTGGTGAGGGGGCCCTCTTGCCTGAAGGAGAGGAGCGTTAGCTTGGGAAAGGTGGGACACGGAGCCGGGGTCATTTGTGAGGCTTCAGTGCGAGCCCCACCTGCTCGGCATACTGAATCTCGGGTTCCTTGACACCATGTTAATTCCATACACGCGTACCCCAGAACCCCTCAAGAGGGATGGGACAAGCTCATGGACAAAGTCGCATGCGCCACTCTTGTTTCACTGATGGCTAGCGCCATCAGTCTGGGCCAAAGGCAGACACTGGTACAAGGCCAGATTCCAGGCCACGAGGACCCTGAGGTCCGTTCCGAAGTTAGGGCCTCTCATATATACCAGCGATTCACTCGAGAAAAAAGAAACATATCAACAGAAACTCAATGAGCAGATTTGCTCATGGTTTTAGCTGTGGCCACATAGCAGTGGTTCCAAAACTTCCGTGTGTACCAGTCACCTGGAGGGCTTTGGAAAACAGACGGCTGGGCCAACCCCCCGAAGTTTCTGAGTCACTAGATCTGAGTTGGTCCTTGGGAAGTTACCTTTCTCTCCATTTCTCACCTGATGCTTGGTGCTGCTGGTCCGGGGGCCACGCTTTGAGAACTGCTGCCTAAGGCTAAGGTAGATGGCGGTGAGTGATGGGCGCCGATGCACGGCCAGAGAGGAGAGGTCCTGTGTCTCACCTGGTCAAGCCCTAGCCCTGTCTGAACAGACCACGCTGTGGCCACGGCGACTGTGCATCACTTCCGCCACCTTATGCACAAGGAATTGGGTCTAGAGAGAGCTGGGTCGAAGCCTGCTGAGGCCGCTCTAAGCGAACTCTGCCCCAACCCCTGCCTCCTAGTTCAGGGCCTCTTCTGGCCCTAGTTGGCCTCCTCGGGGGCAGGGTACAGAAGCTCTCCACGGGGACTTCCTGAGTCTTCCGAGAGTCCTGGGGGACACGGGCAGCTGGACGTCTGAGCAGTCGCAGGAGGAAAGCCAGAGAAGCAGCCGAAGTTGCCTCTTACCTGGCTGCACAGAGGGCGAGGTCAGGGCAGGGGCGGGGAGGAGCGGGGAGGCCAGCGGTGGCATCTCCTCCTCTCCAAAGCCTGGGCTCGAGGCAGGACCCCGGGAGTCTGAGCCGGACGCGCCCCTCACCATCAGACGTTTCTCTTCCAGAAAATTACCTGCTTAAGAATGGCACCTCCGATGTGTTACTGTGCGGGAACAGCTCTGACGCCGGGTACGTGGCGCCCACGGGTGCGCCGGGGCCACCTTACCCAGCTGGGGATCTCCCGGGGCTTTCTCAAACAAATGCGCTTTCAGTTTTGCCCTTGACCCCAGGGACAGCGAGGCCTCCCCTTGCCTCCTCCCCTGCCAGGTCCCCGGCAGCTTCTCCACCCCACCCCACCCCCCGTCACAGGGAGACAGTTGCAAAGGGGGTAAAGAAAGGGATGAGGTGCAGGGAGGGCGAACAGAACCCAGAAGATGGGTGGGAGCTGGGGGTAGCCCAGGAGGCCCTGCAGGGGCCCCACTAGCTCAACCCTGGCTCCATTCCCTCCCAGAAGCCCTCCGGGGCTGCTCCCTCCCACTCAGGCTTCTCTCCCTCCCTGCTGATCTGTCCATCAGGTCAGGAGTCTGGCCTCCCCCGGCAGCTTTGACTCTCTTCCGGGGCGTCATGCACACTAGGGTCTGGGTCAGTGTGACTGTGTTATAGGTCGTTAGGGGGAGGGAGCACCTGGACTCACCTGGTGGGGAAGGTGCTCTGTGGGCTGTGGTTTCACATCCCTGAATATGAAGCTCCGGAACCTTCCTCGTCACTGAAGAGACTGTCTGGGTCTTAGGATGTTGGCGAGGCCCTTTAGCGGCATCTTCCCGCTTGCCGAGTCCCCCTCACCCCTTCTGTTTCATGCAACCAAGTGCACATGAATCCAGCCGGGGGCCCCCGCTTTGGGAGGGAGACCGCCCCCTCCAGCATGGTGAACCGTGGGTCTGCCTCACTGCCTATGTGCACAGACTTGCAAATGGACACGTTTTTGAGACATGGCCAGGCCCCAGCTCATTCACCCCAGAATCATCCCTCAACCCACTGGCCTGGCCTTTGCCCTGAGCTTCATCCCGTTCAACTCGGCCAAGCCACACTGCTCCCCTGCATGCCTTCACTGTGCCCGCTCGCCATGGGGTAGGCAGGCAGAGGAAGACACGTGAGCCAGGCCCTCGGTGCTTCCTCTGTGAGGGGAGGAGCAACCCAGACCTCAGCTGGGAGGGTGTGCCTTGTGAGCAGAAGGGAGCTGGATTTAAGCCAAGCAGAATACAGATGGGCAAAGAAAAGGGAAAGATGGCGTCCCGGGGAAGAGTTACAACCTGAGAAGGTATGGAGGCAGGACCAGCGGCGTGGCCCTAGGTTCGTGAAGCTCAGCCTCATGAAGCAGTGGGGCATGTGCCGGGCTGCCCAGGGAGACGAGTCAGGCCTGGCAAGGGTCTTGGAGACAGAGGACCCCTTACGCCGTGAGACAGTCTGCATGTCTGGCTACAGGACATGTCCTGAGGGCTACCGGTGCCTAAAGGCAGGAGAGAACCCTGACCACGGCTACACCAGCTTTGACTCCTTCGCCTGGGCCTTCCTCGCGCTCTTTCGCCTGATGACACAGGACTGCTGGGAGCGCCTCTATCAGCAGGTGAGTGGGTGCCCGGACCAGCGGAGGGCCACCAGGAACGGGCTCAGGACCCGCACCGGGCTGTACTAGCCAGAAGTGGCCCCAGAAGCTTTTTCACAGGCAAAGGCTGAGGAAAGACAGAGGACAGAGGAACCTTGTATCTGAGGGATGGGGGTTCAGCAAGCAAAGAAACTTTTTTTGTTGATGACCAAGTACCCATCCCTTCATATAGGACACACTGCGCTCTGTGAGTGGGACACTTCTCCACCCCGTGTGATGGAATAGTCCCCTCTGTAGGTACATTAACCCCTGTTGACTGTCCCATTCTGCCTCCCTCTGTGGGTAGCATACCACCCCCTATACACAGGTCATTCTCTGTAGGTTAGGACACTTCCTTCTATAGGTGGGACATTCTTTACCACTTCCCCAGTCTGTGGCCATTTGAACCCCTGGCACAGCCAGACTGGGCAGCTTGGAAATACCATGACCCAGAAGGGGACCCAGTGAGGATGACCTCTGCTCCCTTGCTCCCCCAGACCCTGAGGTCCGCAGGGAAGATCTACATGATATTCTTCATGCTTGTCATCTTCCTGGGTTCCTTCTACCTGGTGAACCTGATCCTGGCTGTGGTCGCTATGGCCTATGAGGAGCAAAACCAAGCCACCATCGCCGAGACCGAGGAAAAAGAAAAGCGATTCCAGGAGGCCATGGAGATGCTCAAGAAAGAACATGAGGTGAGTGAGTGCTACAGCCAAGGAGCCTCCAGACCAAGCCCTCACCTGGCTATGGATACCCGTAAGCATGCTGCCTGCTGGGTAAATCTGGTGCCTGGAGGCGTGGTGCCTGCTGGGTAAAGCTGATGTCTGCTGGGTAAAAGCTCGGTACCTGCTGGATAAAGATAGTGCCTGTTAGTGAGGTACCTGGTGGATAAATGTGGTGCTTGCTAGGTAAACATGGTGCCTGCTGCTAAAGGTGGGCCCTGTGAGTGTAGTGTCTGTCTGCTGGGAGAAGCTCTTCCATACTATGATTATGATGTCTTCTGGGCGAAGATGATGGCAGCTGGGTAAAAATGGCGCCTGCTAAGTAAAGGTGGTTCCTGTGAACATAGTGCATGCTGAATAAAAGAAATCCATGTGTCTGTGGACATAGTTATCCTGGTCAAGGGATGTCTTCTGGAGGGGCAGTGAGGAAGGTCCAAGTTCAGAGGCCTGAGTCAGCTCAGTAGATAAGCACTGGCAATGCTGCCCTGGCTACCCACAGTTCCACACCCGGTGGGTGCTGGAGGCTAACTACAGAGCAAGCCTACCGGAAGCTGGGCTGTGAACATCTGCTTCTTTTCACTGCCTCACGCCGCCTCCCCCAGCACTTGTTTTGGTCAGTGCAACCTTCTAGAAGGCGCTCTGATCTCTAGTTCTGTCATTGCCTCTGCTCATGAACAACTCCTCCCACCTGTCCACCACACTCCCCGCCTCTTCCAAGAGCTGTCCACACCAGCCACTCCTCTCCTCCTCACTGGACTTTGATCTTTCTCAAAACCCCCCGGGTCTGTCTGAGCTCGCCTCTCCGTGATGATGTCCCTGTGTGGGGGTCAGGTGTGCAAGTCCAGTTCCTGGCGGGGGGAAAACCTGAGACACTGAGCGTCGCATGGCCTGTCTTAGCCTGAGACTACACCGAGTCTCGATGACCAAGACACTCCCTCTTCCACCCTTTTCCAGGCCCTCACCATCAGGGGTGTGGACACCGTGTCCCGCAGCTCCTTGGAGATGTCCCCTTTGGCCCTAGTAACCACCCACGAGAGAAGGAGCAAGAGGAGAAAACGAATGTCTTCGGGGACAGAGGAGTGTGGGGATGAGAGGTTCCCCAAGTCCGACTCGGAGGATGGCCTCAGAGCAATGGTAATCCCCGGCCGTGACCCCGGCCCTTTCGGGGTGGATCGGGCATCAAAAGCCCTTCGTACTAGGCCCCTAGTGCTGTCACAGCCCCCATGGTTGCTCCCCAAGGAGGGTCCTTGAGCCCCACGCAGACCTTCTTGTTTCCTATGGCCATTCTTGGTGTAGAGGAGCCCTGGGCAGCGGGACAGGGTAGTTTGGGTGTTATGATATCCCCAACCTCAGCTAAGTCCCTGGAATCGGGCTGGGGCTGGAGGACTCCCTGTAGTGTGGATTTGTTACAGGACCAAAGACATGACCATATGAGTGAGGGGTGTGGCCAACTATCCCAGGCAGGTCCTGAGCCCCACTTATCTGCGCAGCAGGAGCCTACCTGCCTCCTGTCCACCTGCCCAGCCTTAGCCCCACCTTCAGGGCCAGGTGAGCTTCAGTCTCAAAGTCCCAGAGGTACAGGCTCCAGGTGAGCAGAGATCCAGGATTACTCTTACCCTTTACCCCTTCCACGAGCACCCAGTTCTGAGTGCTCAGCTAAAGCACTCAAAGCTCCAAGGAGCTCAGCTGGGGCTGATGCTGCACGAGATCGGCTGGGAGCACCTGAAGAGCGGTCTTGGTCACGTCCGCTCTCTTGTGCCTTCAGAATCGTCTCAGCCTCACCCACGGCCTCAGCAGGGCCTCTATGAAGCCACGCTCCAGCCGCGGGAGCATTTTCACCTTTCGCCGGCGAGACCTGGGTTCCGAGACAGATTTTGCAGATGACGAAAACAGCACGGCAGGGGACAGCGAGAGCCACCGCACGTCACTGCTGGTGCCTTGGCCCCTGCGCCGGCCTAGTGCCCAGGCACAGCCCAGTCCCGGGACCTCAGGCCTTGGCCACGCCCTCAATGGCAAAAGGAACAGTACTGTGGACTGCAATGGGGTGGTCTCTTTGCTGGGGACAGGCGACCCCGAGGCCACCTCCCCAGGGAGCCACCTCCTTCGCCCTATGACGCTGGAGCGCCCCCCAGACACGGTGAGCTGGCCCCATGATGCAGCCCGAGGACAGATATGGTCTTCCCACTGGTCCCAGGGCCAGGGCCAAAGGCACTCACCAAGCGTTTACTGAGCACCTAGTGTGTGCTGAGTTCTGGGAGTGTGGTGTGGTGATAAACGGGGCGGTAGTTAAATATTTAGCAACTGGTAAGGCCCGGGCATTGGGACGCCATGGTGGCACATGACCAGTGTCCGGGGGGACCTGTGTGTGCCAGGCGGTAATGGAGCAGAGCCGCTGCATCCTGGGCAATCCGGGGGCTCCTGGGAGAAGGGCCAGAGTGGCGGAGGGACACTCGCCAGGTTCCAGGCAACAATTATTCACCAAGTTTGAACTATTTTAGTACTTTAAAACTGGCGACTCTGTTTTGGCTCGAGTACTAAGTCCTGTGGGAGGGCAAAAGCAGGGAAGAAGGAGAAGGAACCCCTATTCATTAGGAGGCATTTTAGCAAAGACCCGAAGGAGGCGAGGGTGGGAGCCAGGCTGCTCTCGGACCCCGTGGGAGGCGGCATGACGAGTGGGATCGCACCCAGGTTCTGGAGACAAGTGGGGTTCGAATCCCGGCTCACGGCTTACCAGCTGGATGGTCATGGGTAAGTTACTTTATTTCTCTGTGCGTCTCTCATCTGTAAAATGGATTACAAATCTCCATCTCCGGATTGCCGCAAGAACGAATGGGCTAAGATGCGGAAAGCAATCGGTACATGCACGAGTATGTCGATGTCGCCATAACGCCATAATGACATGGTCATTACGTCCTGTGCGGGAGGCATCTCCAGGCCTAGAGAATAGCAAGGGCAAAAGCCCCGAGGCGGAAACGAGCCTGGACTAGTGGAGGAAGCACAGCGAAGTCGGTGTGGCCGGAGCCCAGGGAGCAAGGGGGACAGGAGTTGGAGTTATTGTCAGAAAGGCGATGGGAAGGGACAGGCGAGAACGTGAAAGGCCAGTTAGAGTGTTGATCGCTCAGCCAATCCCATGGCAGACTAATGACGACCCTATCAGCCATGCAGTATCCTTGCTGATGCCTGCCCCGCAACACAGTGCCCAGAGCAGCCCACCCAGGAAAAGGGTAAACACGTAGCTCAGACCCCAGTGCCTATAGGGAGATGGATGAGGGCAGCCTCTCTGAGAACTAGGACTGGACAGGGAGGCTTATCAGGAAGATGGAGGTGGGGCTCACGGCCAGGTGGCCTGTTTGGCTCCAGATCAGACACTTGCTCTAGCAGTGAGACTCTGCACGGGCTAACTCATCTCTCTGTGCCTCAATTTCCTCATCTGTAAGGGGAAAATTAAGTTAATACCCACATCGGCAGGTTGTGGCGAGGATTAAGTTAAAACCTGCCCGATGCTTAGACCAGTACTTGCCTCAAGTTCAAGTAATTATTATTATCTGCTGTTGTAATTATTGAACAGGAAGGAATAAAGACTCCTGGGGTGCATTGCAGAGTGCCTGGGGCCCTCATGCTGCTCTGGAGCAGGAAGTCAAGGAAAGGGCCCTGGGAACCCATCACGGGAAGACGCAGCTTCTGGGTGGGTCTAGGGAGGCCCCTGGCCATCACCACCTGGAGGGTGAGGAGTCTGACTTTCCAGGAACGTCAAATCCCAGTGGCTGCAGTCCCCCTGCAGGTCCAGCCCCAGAGCCTCAGCCTTGTGGAATCAGGTCAGCAGCCTGGAAACTAATAGAATTTCCTAATCTCATTAGGGAGAGAATCATCTCATTGTAGTGTACATGTCAGGAGGAATCCAAGTTGGAACACTTCATTACCAGGAATTCTGACTTCACCCATTCACACTTCTATGAGACCCATTTGTAACCTTAAAGCGATTAGCAGGCCAAGGGGGTCATTTGCAAAGTTAAAGGAATTAGTGGACCTAGATGGAGACATTGCAAAGTTAAAGAGATTAGCAGGCTCCAGGCCCCTGGGAATGCCTTCTTGGCTCCTACTCAGTTCCCAGTGAGACATTTCTGCCCAGTTCTAGTCTGAAAAACAAAGCACAGTGCCAGGCACATAGTAGGGGCTCAGTCAACGTGGGATGGGAAGAAGTACACGCCCAAGAGACTCTCACGTTTAATTTGTCTAGATTGGGAGGTAGAGGGTGAAGATTTACTTTGTCTACTGTCTATACAGAAGTGCCTGACCCTGAAGGCCAGCTGGAGCTAGGGGAGGCACACTGAACAGCCATCCTTCTCCCTCCATACGTTAGACTTTCATTCTCCTTTCTCCTGGTCACCTAGCAAGTTAGGAGCAGACGTAGAGCTCTGACCCAAGCCGCCTGCTGTGTTGAGTGCCAGGCAGTGTTTGAGGCTCCAGAGTTTACAGCATTGAACAAAACGGACAAGAGCGCTGCCTTCGTGGAGTTTACATTATAGTCAGGAAGACAGCAAACTAACTAATCAGTATTTTCAGGCAGCAATCAGGTGGTAGAAAGTTGCTAGGGGGAGGGTCAGGGATGGGAGCTATTAGTTAGAGAAGTCTTTCCTGTGGAGGTGACATTAAAATTGACAGGCGAATGGTTTAGGAAGCCAGCCTCCAAGACGTGGAAGAATAGTGTTTTAGGCAGAGGCAAGAGTGAGTGCAAAGGCTCTTAAAAGAAATAGGCTTGACATGTTCAAGAGATGAGAGGGCAAGGTATGGCAGAACTAGCAGAAAGGGATATGAAATAAGTTCGATGAGTTAGGATTTGGACAATGCAGGCCTTGTAAGTGATAGAAAAGTTTGGACTTACTCTGAATAAGGTGAGAACTAGTGGACTGGAGGGAGCTGTTGCTCAGAAGAGTATCATGACCTGATTTTTAAGAGACTTCCTTTCTGCTATGTAGAAAATAAAGGAGAGAGAAGAGGAGGCCAGTTAGGAGGCTGTTGTGGTAGTTTTAGGAAATGGATGATAGCTTGCACTAGGATGGTATATTGGTCAGCTCCTGCCACAATAATGCTGTATAACAAACTACCCCCGAAGTCAGTGACTAACAGGCTTTATTCTCGTGCTCACTTATCTGCAGGTTGACCGTGGCGTGTCCAGCCTAGGCTGGGCTTGGCTGAGTAGCACTGCTTCAGACCATAAATAGGGTTGGCTCCACACCGTGGGGTAGGCTCAGGGCTGCTCCCCTTCTCTTTGTGCTGAGGCCCAGGCTGAAAGGATGGCAGCTATCTGGGGGAGCTCTCTGGAGAATTCCTAGAGCTCAAGAGCAAGGCAAATGGCACAGCATGTTTAGGGCCTCTGTCCACATCATGCCTACTAACATTCCATTGGCCAAAGCAAGTGTGTCATTAATAGAACAGAAGGGGAAAGAGTAAACATTTGCTAAATGGTAACAAACTGTCACAGATGGTAAAGGAGGAGGAGAGAAGTTGGGAGAATTTAAGACATGCTGGCGAGTTAAGCTGGCCAGATTTGTGGTTGCCTTGGACCTGGGATCCTACTGTTATATCAGCCACATCCGTCCTCTCTTCGACACCTCCAGTAACCGGGAGCTCACTACCTCCCTAGGCAACATTTCAGGGTAGTCCCACTAACTGTGAAGGTTGACTTGAACTTGAGCCCAGATTCATTGGGGACCCACCCCAGACCATGGCTCCATCACCCTGAGTCGCCTGGGCCCATCTTCTCTGTGCCCTGGAGAGATTATAGAACCATGCTGAACAGCCCAGTGCCTGTAACAGACCCATCACAGACTCACAGACTGTGGTCATGCAGGGCCGAGCTGATGTGAAGCCTTCGTGAGCGCCCCACCTAGTTCTGTGGGGGACTGTGAGTAAGCTGAGAGACCCCGGCTGCCAGCTCCCTTCCCCAGAACGTGCCACATCTCTGTTTGCAGGCCCGATTCTTTGACTAACAAAAATGCTGCAAGCACATTGAAAGCAGATTCAACAGTGCAGAGGTACATGAAGTAAAAGGGAACGCCTCCCTCTCCTTCCCCTCCCCCCACAACCCCCCCACCCACATACACCCACTTTAACAGTTGTTCGGTGTGTATCTTTCAGGTCTTTTTCTTGTTTTGTTTTGTTTTTCCCCCATCACACTGGCTTGGAGGTACTCCCAAGGGAACACACATGGAACTACTTTGTTCCCTTTAGTGTCTCTATCAGAGCCCAGAGTCAAATTTTATCCATAATCAATTTTAGAATTCTTCCTATTGATTAGTTGTTTTTGTTTTTGTGATATTAAAAACAATGCTTCAGTGAACATCATCGGATGTATATTTTTGGTGCACATGTATAAATATTTATGAAGTTAGATTACTAGACGAGGAATTGCAGAGCCGATTTAAAATGTTCTTGGTAGATAGAGCCAAACTGACTCCACAAAAGCTCCTACTAGCTATGTCAAAGCATTGTGCCTTATGCTTCTATTAACGTTACCTGAGAGCATGGTAGATTTTTTTTTTTTTTCCAGCTTCTCTATGCTCTTGACTCTAGGGAGCTCGTGGTCAATTAAGACGCCCAGATTATTTTTGCATGGACTAACATGTGTGACGGCATCTCATTAATAGAACTTGGTAGTTTCCTGTTGACACTCAAGAATCACCATTGATGAGAAATGTGAAGAAGAAAAGAGAATGAAGGATATTATGATTGCTGGGAGGGATCGGGGGAGTCGTTAACTGGGAGGGAGTTGGGAGCAGAGAAGCCCAGAACCTGCGTTCCGTCAAGACCTACATTTTGTCTCCCTGTGACACCCTCCCGAATCTGAGTCTGGGACAGCTGCTCCAGGCCCAGCAGGACCCCCATCCCTGGGCTGATGGGTATCTTCTGGTTGCACCCAGACCACACCGTCGGAGGAGGCAGGCAGGCCCCAGATGCTGAGCCCCCAGGCTCCGTGTGTGGATGGCTTCGAAGGGCCAAGGGAGCGGCAGCGGGCCCTCAGCGCCGTCAGCGTCCTCACCAGCGCCCTGGAAGGTCAGCACCCCTAGTGTCACCCAGACACACCCCGCTTCTGGTTCACGCACCCTCACCATTATCGTGACCTGAGCCAGGCATCTTCCGGCTGCTTGGCCGGCCTTGACATCCCCACAGTGGTCCAGACTTTTTAGTCTGTGGCACCTATTGTAGGTATCTTTTCATTTTTTCCCTCTTATTCTTTCCTGGACATTCTCAGGAGCCATGGCCGTTTCTTCTAAACATTCCTGCAGCTGTCCTGGTTTGTCCCAGGGACTGAGTCTCATCCTCTCCTCTCCCAAGCACCTCCATGTCTGCCGGGGATCACCCTGGCCTACGTATGCCTCTTCTAACGTTTTTCCAGTCATTCCCATACTCACCACAGGCTGTCCCAGGCATCCTATGCCTGTCCCAGCCAGTCCCACTCTAGGCAACCCCACATCCGGTCCATTCAGAACCTGCACCCCCCATGTCGTTTCTTCCTGTCCCATATGTATTCATATTTTTTCCAGCCCATCCCAGGCAACCCCCTATCTGTCCTAACATGTCACAGATGTCCACATCTATCCCTACCTGTTCTATCCTGGATGTCCTCATATCTGAACTTGACTGTCTCAGATGTTATCTCTTCCTTGTCAATCTGTCCTCCCTCGAGTGTCCCCAGTGTCTCAAGAGAGCCTACGTATGTTCGAATCTGTCCTGTCCTAGTTTTCCCTACATCCATCCTGGCCTCCTGTTCCTGTGGCCCTCTTCTCTCAGATTTCCAGAGTAAGGAGTTAAGACACAGGCCGCCCCTTCCCTTAGCCTTCCCTGCCCCTTTTGCTGTCCCCCTGTCATGTATCAGCCTTGTCATCTCTCCAGGTAAGTCATACATCTTTTCTGGACGACCAAAAGTTATAGATGAGTCGGTCAACAAAACAAACTCGTTCGCCTGTCTGTTCTCCCCAGAGCTGGAGGAGTCTCACCGCAAGTGTCCGCCGTGCTGGAACCGCTTCGCCCAGCGCTACCTGATCTGGGAGTGCTGCCCATTGTGGATCTCCATTAAGCAGAAAGTGAAGTTCATGGTCATGGACCCATTTGCTGACCTCACCATCACCATGTGCATCGTGCTTAACACACTCTTCATGGCACTGGAGCACTACAACATGACAACTGAATTCGAGGAGATGCTGCAGGTCGGAAACCTGGTAAGGGCCGCCAGGAGCTGACTCTAAAATGGGCATTCTGGTATGGAAGGCTCTCGGCCAGCTGTCACAGCCTTCACGGGTCAGGGAGGAGGGATCCGGACACAGAAGACTCGTCTGATGGTAGGAGTCATTGTGGAAGACGTCTTGAAGTAGAGAATTTCAGGATCAGCTTTGAAGGAGATGTAGTTGGGAGTGAGAGTTAATGGTTAAAGGAGATTCCCAGAGGCTAGAAAACAAAAGTGAGGTGGAAGGGGGGGGCCTGAAATGTGTGAGGACATGAAATTTGGCAATCGTAGTTGGAGCAGGGGAGTGTATGCAGAAGGACGCCATTTGGTTATAGACAGAGCTTGCATTAAGTGATCATCAGAGTTTGGTGGATCGAAAATTCTGGATGCATGGATCGTTGGATGGGGAGAAGGAGGGAAAGAGGGACAGAGGATTGGGTGGATGGATGGATGGAGAGCTAAGTGCAGTAAGTAAATCAAGCAGAGCCAGATCTGAGTTCTGTCTCAGCTCTTACTATGTGACCTCAAGAAAATTACCTAGTCTCAGTAATTGACACGATACATATTTGTTGAATTTAATAAATGTAAAATTAGTATGACTATGAACCTCACAGGAGGCTAATGAGGACTGAATAAGATAATGTGTGTAATGTGCTTGACTCAGAGTTCAATACACAATAATCACTCAAGATAAATGATAGCTGTGGTTATTATCATTGGTATATTAAAGAGACTGCCCCTGGAAGTCAGAATATCTGGGTTCTAATTCTGATTTTTTCTCTCTCGAAATCAAATCAAGTCCTGCCTCTTCACTATAAAGATGAAAAACTGAGGCCTGAGAGATGACATGGTGGTGACAGAATTGGGCATGTAGCTACTGTCTCCTGACTCTGAGTAACAGGGCTTTATTGGCTCTGTCCAGATAAAAACAGTCAGCCCCTCTCGAGGGGATCCTAGGGCAAGACTGGCAAGGAGCCCCCTGGCCTCTGAAAGGAGCTCCTGGGATCATCACTGAGTCTGGGTGGAGGGAGGAGGCGATTCGGTCCAATCTCCCTCTTACTGCAGACCCAGCCCTGTCCTGGTCCCAGCAGTACAGCTGCCCTCTCCTACCCCGGGCAGGCAGGTCTCCCACGCTGTGGGGTATGGAGACCGTTTTATTTTATTACTTTCCATATCCAGGACTCTAGATAGTTCTCTAGAGGATCTATTCACAATTTTTTCACAAATGTTGAGTCTATTGGCTATGATTCTATTTTTATATGCAAACCGAAGGGGAAGCTCAATCTCAGTCTGTAGGAGGCTCGTGGCACGATTGTGCTTCCCTCCTGTTGGTCTTCAGACGGTGGTTATATAGGGTTTTGGTTGAACGCAGTTTTCATGGAATGTGACCATTGAGTTGGACTGAGCAGCAAGTCAAGATGACAGAGAGCACTGGTGGCTCCATTGGGTCACTAAGTAGTGATTGAATTGCAGCTGTGTTAAACTTGCAGATCAATTATTAGTAGTAGGTCACAAAGTTGGATGATAGCTATATTTTGTTCTGTTCGGATAGCTTTATTGCTAGCATGTAAGGTTTTTGTTGTCTTGCAGTTAATACATTTTAGGTGGCTTACATAGTAAGCGTAAAGAAACAAAACCACAAAAATAAGCATGAGTAAATAATCTTGGTATGGGAAAAGCATACCAAAACACAGAAGACTTGTCTGATGGTAAGCATGTCACTGATGACAAATTCCATAAAGGAGAAGGTTGATAGATTTAAATAACCTTTATTTAGCCCATCATATAATCAAAGGTAAAATGCAAATGAGACTTCCTAGCAATATTATAGACAAGGAAACCTGAAAAGTATCTGACTATGAAACAATTAAAAAATATAGCAAATATTCTTTGACATGCATAGCAAAGTTCATGAGAAACTACCAAAAATAACCAGACAAAGAGGATCTTCAAATCTATAGCAGTGAACATGTGAAATGTTTCTGTAGTTGCCCTGGCTGAGAGGGGAGGAGTTGATGATTTGACTAATCTGGGGTTTGGATTTCAGTGAACATGTAGCTGCAAGATATGTCTTTGGGACAATGTGTGTAGGGGTTGGAACTGAGTAGCCCCATAAGAATATGACCCTATATTCAGTAAAAAAGATGGACAAGAAAAAATCCACTTACTGATACTGGGAGATGATAAAAAAAGAAAGCTCGTCAGTCTCAGCCAGCAAATGCAGTACTTAGAGGGAAATTTATAACCTAAAGTATATACATTAAAAAAGAAAAGTTGAAAATTAATGAGCCGGGCATTTGATTCAAGTAGTTAGACAAAAATTAGTAAAAACTCAAAGAAAATTGAAGAGCAGAAAATTAATAGAATAATTTTAAAAGTTTTATTAGAAAAAGTGTTTTTTTGTTGTTGTTGATTTTATTTTTGTTAGGTGAGGCAACCCTTGGTTGACCTCACAGATTGCAAGAACTTTGTCAGCTTACAGTGCCTTATTTTTTATTTTTTAACGGTCTCCCATCCAAGTACTAACCAGGCCTGACTCTGCTTAGCTTCCAAGATCAGACAGGATCAAGCTTGTTCAAGGTGGCATGGCTGTAGACGGGAGTTTCCTTTATTTATTTATTTTTAATTATTTTTGACAAGACTAATAGACAAATTTTTAGCAATATTAAAATAGAAAAAATCAAAGGTACAAATAAACAATATTAAGAATGGAAAAGGGGCATAACTACACAAACAGTAAAGATTAAAACAGTATAAAACATTATAAACGACTTAATGCCAGTAAATTTTGAACGGACTGAGTAAAGATTTTCTTAGAAGAATATGTTACCAAGAAGAGATTTAAGATCATAAAGGAAAGAGAAAAAGGAAAACAAAACAAATCCATCAGTGTATGATTAAGAAAAATCAAATAAATAAATTTAAAAAACTCCTCATGATCAAGTTGGGTTTATTCTAGGTACATATGCTCTCCCCTTTGATGTGGAAAAATCATCTAATAAAATTAAATTCTTCGTGATAAGAACTCCTTGCAGACTAGAAATAATCTAACAAATATATCTACAAAATTCTATAGTAAATATTATACTTGACCATGAAATGTTAGCAACCTTCCTGTTTGAAGCAAGGAGCGAACATAGATGTGATGGTGAAGCCGGTGGTGATCATAGTTAGTACCGGTTGAACACGTAATTACCGATAACAATCAGTAAGGGAGATGCTATTAGTTATTTGTTTATTATTATTATTTACTGGGAATGGAACAGAGGCACGGAGTAGTCAAACAATTTAAGCAAGGTCACACAGCCAGGAAATGGTAGAGCCAGGGTTCAAATCCAAGCAGTTTGTCTCTAGAGCCCATGCTCTTATGCAGTGCACCACACTGCTACGCTGAACCTCTAGCTTTCTGCCCAGCTTCCTGCTTCCAGTCCAAATTATGCTGGAGGTCGTTGTCACCATAGTAAGAGGAAATAGTGAAGAAAGAAGGAAAGAAAACAGATCTCACATTGTCCAGATTATATCATAAGCTATATAAATAATTCAAGAAAATCTGCAGAAAGATTATTAGAACTAATAAGAGAATTCAACAATGTCAGTAGGTATAGGCTCAATTTACCAAAATTAATTCTGCTCCTTACCACATGATCGTTCGGAGAGAACAATTTTGAAAAGTTAAAACTTTTAAACATAAATAGCAATAAAAACTATGAGGAATCTAGAAATAAATATAGCAAAAGGTTATAAATTTTATATTAATAATATTATAAAACTATTGAAAAAGAAAAAAGATTTAAATTAGTCGAGAGATATGCTATTTTTATGGATGAAAGTCTCAATATCGTAGAGATATCAGTTCTTCTGAAATTAACCTAGACCTTTAATGTATTTCCAATCAAAATCCCAACACATTTTTTTCCATGGGACTTGACAAGGTAATTCTAAAATCATATGGAAATATGAAGTCTATAAAGATAAGGAGTAAGATGAGGAACTGACCCTACATATATTAAGCTATATTAGAAAGCTATAATTATTAAAATATTATAGTATTTGTGCAAAGAAAGAAAATCGGACCAGTGCTACAGAATTGAGAACTCAGAAATAGGAAATGCATATTTGGACTTTTAATAAATAATAGAGATGGCACTATAAATTAGTAGGAAAATGATAGACTACTCAATAAAAAATGCTAGACAGGATGGTTATCTATATGAAAGCAAATAAATTTAAATCCTTACCCCTCACCATACTCATTATCAGTTGTGGGAAATTGGATTCAACACCTAAATATGATAAACCAAAACTTTTTAACTTTTAGGAAAAAAAAAATGGAGAAAAAAATATAAGACCTTGGGGTTGGAAAGACTTTCTTCAACAATATAGAGTTTATACCATGAAAGAAAAGATTGACAGATTTACTTATCTTAAAATGTATAATGTATATCCAATCAGGGATATGATCAACTAAATGAAATCACTACCACAAACTGGAAATTGATATTATGAAAAGTATTTAACTAGAATGACATGAAACCCAGAATGGATATTAAATGCTTACACATCAGTAAGGAAAAGAATGACAACCCAATGGCAAAAACGCAGCGCGACAATGAACAAAGAAAATGACAGGCAAATCACAGAAGAAGAAATTCAGACGGTTATAAACAGAGAGGAATGCGGATGAAAGCAACATTGAGATACCATTTCTCACCCATAAGAGAATCAAAAATAAACTTCCATGTGTTGGCAAGGATGTGAAACAGTGGGAACTGGGTAAGAGTGTGGATTTGGCACAACCGTTTCAGGAAGCGATTGTATAATATCAGGTGAATCACAGGTGTACATACCCTGTGACTTAACAATTTCAGATATCTGTATTCTTAAGAAAGTCTCACATGTCTGTACAAGGAGACCTATACAAGAAAGTTCTTTGTAGCATCATAAGGTATAGGGGAAATTGGAATCAACATAAATGTCCATCTATCCATCCATTAAAAAAGTAGATAAACTGTGGTGTATTCATACAACGCAATACTATACACAATTGGAATTAATACCTGTACATGTATCAACATAGATAAATCTCATAAACAATGACGTTTAGGATAAAAGGAACTTGCAAAAAAAAATGACATACACAAAATGGCCCATATTATAGAAACCTTAAAACAATGCAAAAATACTATATATTGTTTTATATACATTAAAACTGTGAAAACATGCCTAGCAACTTTAAACATCAAGTTCAAGATAGTGATTACCTTTGAGTGAATGTAGTACTACAGGTGGCTTTAGTGTTACCTGTGATGATGCATGGTTAAGACTTCATGATGGAAGCTAAAGGACTTAGTTTCAATGTCAGGCTCCATCAGTTGTGCCAGTGGACTAACTTCTCTATGGTATCTCAGTTTCCCAATTTGTCAAGTGGGGATAACAACAATACATATCTTATAGGGTTATTGTGAGGATCAAATGGTTTAAAGCATGAGATATAAACCACCAGTACAGTGCCTAGCATGCAGCCATTGCTATTTAAGTCTTTGTTGTTATTTTGTAAGAAAAAATAAAACAAGATTTGAAACAGATATGGCAAAATGTTAATAGTTGGCAGAGTTCAGTGGTGGATACAAAGGTAGTCATTATATTATTCTGCTTATCTATGTGCTTAAAATATTTTGTAATTTTAGAAAATATACGATGATAAATAAAGGTAAATGACAAACCAGGAAAATTATTGCAATACATATGGCTGACAAAGAGATTATACCCTAAATATATAAAGTATGTTTATAAGCAACAACATGGAATTAGTTAAAAACTGTCTCTGATAGACATTAGCAGTATGTGTCAGGATCTCTAAAAATGTTCTTTGACAGTGCAGTTTTATTTCCAGAGATTTATCCTAAGAAAAAAAACGGGCAAGTTTTTTTTTTTTTTTAAACATGTATGTGAAGGGTATTTATTATGGCAGTGTTTTTAATAAGGATAAAAAAGAATGTCTATCACAGGGAAATGGTTAAACTGCTATATCTGTACAGTAGAATTTCCTACAATGGTTAAAAAAGAAAGAAAGCAAAAGAAAATGATGCTATAGATCACGTTTAATTGGCATGGAAGGATATTCACCAAGTACTATGTTTTAAAAGCAAGTTTGCAATGCGGGAAGTGTGATCCCATTAAAGACATATGCCAAGGTTCCTCAAAAGTTCACCCACTTCCGGGAAAGCATCTGTTAGCACCATGATTCAGTAGACTTCCTGCCCGGGTCAGGGGAGGCAGGTCCCCCACACTGGAAGCCTCTGTCTACCAGGTCCCAGAGAGCCTATAAATCATGCAGAGTTGTTTGCATTTGAAAGCAGCTCCTGCCTGGGCCTGGAGCTCTCACCACTCTCCACAGTCATAATAAATGCTGCTGCTGATAACAATAATCGCCCTCTCATAGGAGCACCCACTTTACATCCATTAGCTCTAACTCTTAGAAACCTCCTATGGAGTTATTATTATCCCCATTTGACATATGAGGACACTCAAGGCTCAGAGAGATGAAGAAACTGGTCCAGGGTCACACAGTAGCAGACCCTGCTTTGGAACCCGCATCTGGTTGCCATTCTCTGCACATCTTAAACCACCCAGCTTTGCTCACATAGCCTTAGAAAGCCCGGCGTGATCCTTTGAAAGAAGGAGGTCTGGTACCAAAATCATGCACTTCTAGAGCGGTGGTTCTCAAGCTCAGCAGCACACTAGGACCGCCTCGGAAGTTTCTTTAAATCTTGCTACCTGGGCCGAACTTCAGTCCAATGTAACTGGAATCGCTGGGGGTAGGACCCAAAGTCAGCAATTTTAAAACTCCCTAGGTGATTCCAAAGTGGACCGAGTGGAGAACCAGTGCTTGAAAATAGCACTTCTCAAACTTCAAATTGCCTGGGAATCCAGTCAAAATGCAGACTCGGCTTCCTTGGGGTCTGGGGTCTTGAAGATCCGCTTTTCTAAAGAGCTTCTCAGTGACCGTTTCTTCTTGTCCTTACCACTCCCCCCAGAGGCATTCACTCCCTAGGAGACTCTGCCGTCTCTCTCTCTCTGCCTTTTTCTCCTGATTTCCAGCGCCACCTAATACCTGCTATCCTGCTGCCAAGATAGCTGTGAACCTGGGTGAAGTGAGGCAGGAGATCTGCCCTGAGCTCCTTAACTCAAAAATGAGTATTAGCACCTGTAAGCCTGTCACACAGGCCTTCGGAACGCACCCATGCTGGCCCACTCAGGCAGGTGCTGGCGGAGACCAGAAGGCCAGGGTGAAAGGATGTGGCCTCTAGGGAAAGCCCTGTGCGGGGGGATTGCCGCTAGGTGAAGGCTCCAGCCGTGTAGGGAGGGCTGGAGGACTGGGAAGTAAAGCTGGACGCTGCAGGACAATGGGCGCTGAAGGTCAAAGACCCAACGAGCTGTATGTCTCTTCAGCAAATGGGCTGGCCCTGTTCTCGGTATGGTAAGCTCCCTGCTTACTGCGGAGCTTACCATGTGGCCTGGAGGAGACTCACAAATACACATAGTATGTCAGATAGGGGGGATGTGAGGGAAAGACAAAGAAACAAGAGGCATAAGGAGTGTGGTGGGAGGGGCCAGGATTTTAAGTGTCAAGAAGCCTCGTCCATTAGGTGGCTTTTAAGCAGACACAGGAAGGGAGTGAGTCCTGTGGATGGAGGACGGGTTCGATCCAGGGAAAGGGAGCAGCAAGTGCACAGGCCCTGAGGAGGGACCCGCAAGGAGGCAAGTGTGGCTGGGAGAGTAGCAGGGGCCGGGTCGGTTCTGGGGACGTAACCCGGAGACGGGCTTGAGTGCTGGGCGAGCAGGGCTCGAGCTTGCCTCTTCTCACGTTGGGGCAGCCCGGGAATTTGAGCGGGGGCTGGAGGATATTGAGGGCCCTCCCTTCCCTAAGACCCCAGCTGGGGAAGGAATGGTTCTGTCTGGGCGCAAGCGCCGAGGAGACCACTGAAGTCGCGAGGGCCGGGTGGGTGGGCGGTGCCCGCCCACCTGCCATCCTGGAGCTGCCTCCCCCAGGAACAGCAGCCCCCCGCCCACCACCTCAGGGGCTCATCTGAGCAGAGGGGGGAAGGGCTGCTGCTGGGGTGACTGACAGGCGCCTCTCCCCTGCCTCCAGCACAGAGGCCCCTGAGGGTGGGTGCCAATGGCAGGGTGACCCCTCTCCTGATGGCGCACCCCAGCAAGGTGCCTCAGCTGTCTACACCCCTTTCTCTCACCTTCATCTCTCCCACGGCTACTGCAGGCCTGACACTGTCCCCAGGGTTAGCCTGGCACCTTAACCTCAGACCTCACCTGTAGAAGACCTCAGTGCCTCCTCGCTGCCCTCGGATGACCCCCGAGCCCCAGAAGGCCTTGTGAACAGGCCCCGACTTCCCGCCAGCCACGCCTTCACAGGATATCCACTCCTTCCAGAACCACTCTTCCATCCTAGCAGTTGGCACACCTCGGGGCAGTTGGCCATGGTCACAGCTGCCTGGCCTACTGCACAATGGGCTCCTTGACCATGGGGCTTTGCGGGCCACAGCTGGGCTGAGGAGTCAATGAACCAGGTGAAGCCCAGCCTCTGCCCACCTCAGGAATGTTTCTAGAAAAGAAAAGTGGCTGCTCTAAATCTTAAAGGACAGCACTGAGTTTATCTCCTGGTTCTCACACTTACTAGCTGCGTGACCCCAGAGCAGTTGCCTGACCTCTCGGTGCCTCAGTTTCCTTAACCGTAAAATAGGGATAATGATACTTTCCTTGTTGAGTTGTTGGACAAATTAAGAGAAACGACACATGCAAAGCATTCTAGCCCAGCTCTTAGCACATAGTCAAGCCCTCAGGAAGCGGTGGCTGGTTATGATTACGGTGATAAGAGCTCAGTGTGTGGACATGCAGGGAGCGGGCACGGCACAGACAAAGGCCCTGAGCCATGAGAGCCGTGAGCGTTTGCAGAAGTGCATGTGTCTGGCACATGTGGAGTGAGGACGTGTCCTGTGGCAACACGGGCCAGAAGGGGTCTGGGGCTGGGTCATGTCATCTCCCACCTCAGCCTCCCCTGCCCTCAGGTGCCTCCGAGACTGTGAGTCTCTGCAGAGTCCGCCATGGGCCCGGCTGCTTCTGAGGGCCAGGTCGTGTTCGGCAAGCAACAGGGAGGGCTAGGAGCATCGGGTCGGAGGTATCCCTGAGGGGCGAGGCCACGGTCAAGCGAGCTCCCACCGGAAGCCTGGGTGCAGTCAGAGCTGACAGCCCAGGAGTGGGACCCTGCTGGAGCAAGAGTCAGAGGCAGAGTGCCCCTGACGACCAGAGGGTCGTTCTGATTCCCATTCCCTCCCCAGGTCTTCACAGGGATCTTCACAGCAGAGATGACCTTCAAGATCATCGCTCTCGACCCCTACTACTACTTCCAGCAGGGCTGGAATATCTTCGACAGCATCATTGTCATCCTTAGCCTCATGGAGCTGGGCCTGTCCCGCATGGGCAACCTGTCGGTGCTGCGTTCCTTCCGCCTGGTACCTGGCTGGGCCCTCTGCAGGGGGGTGCGGCATGGGGGTCTGGGGCATCGAGGCACAGCCACCTCCCAGGTCCCCACTCAGTCACCCCAATTATGATCCATCATGCCTTCACCCAACAGCTATTTGCTAGGTACCTCTAGGTGCTGGATCCAGTGTTGGTGTTGTGGGGGGCACCAAGGTGGGCGAGGGAGAAGGAGATACCCTTCCAGGGGAGCAGTCGACATACCTCATGATTTACAAAGCCCTTTATGGTTCACCATGAGCCCATTGGACCTCACAGGATCCCAGGAGTGGGGCTGGTATTACTACATCCCCATTTCGCGGAGGAGGAGACTAAGGCTCAGAGAGGTGAAACAATTTCCCAAAGCCGCATGTCAGAGAAGAGCTGGAGCTAGTTCTGCTGACAGCTCATCTGGGGCTCCGCCTGCTGGTTTCAGAACGAGCATTTTGGAAACTTGATTGCACATACAGATCACCTGGACGCCTTGCTAAACTGCAGGGGACAGTTCAGTAGGCCTTAGGTGATACCAGGGCTCCTGGTCTGTGGACTGTGCTTTAGCTCAAAATGCCTGAGAAGTTCAGACATGGGCCTAGAGGTAGGTCAGAGCAGGCGTCCTGAAGGAGTTCTGAGCACTGTTGATGGCCTCACTGAGGGGCTAGGAAGGCAGGATGGGGGGCGGGGGGTGGCGGGCAATAGAGAGAGGCCAGGCTGTGGGTTCTAATCACAACTCCACTGTCGTGAGCCAAGGGACTTAGACAAGTTACTCCACCTTTAAGAGTTGGCCTCTTCATCTGTCGAAGGAGGTAATAATAGTGCCAACCTCACGTGGTTATGGAGAGTTCTGAATGAGTTGACTTATCCTAAGCATAAGGTCTGGCTCAGTGTGCGTTCAATACATGTTAAACACTGGCTCCCTTTCTCTGTGGTAACTAAGAGGAGAGAAAAATGGAGGTGATTGGTCAACTCAGCCATGGTTCGAGCTGGCCTGAAGAGGAGTCTTGCAGAGGAAGGACATACCATGTCAGGGGAATCTCCTGGGGAGTTCCCGGAGGTGACACCATGGGAGTAGGAAGCTGGTGTGGACACAGAAAGATGGGCTGAGGGGGGCAGATGAGGCTGGAGCTGTTGACTTGACTCCCAGAGCAGAGCCCCGTGAAGCCGTCTTCAGGCCGCGGACAGAAACAGTAGTGTGCGCTCTTGGAGAAACAGAGCAACAGGTGTCGGCGACCTCCGAGGGCTCTCTGGGTTTTCAGGCAGAAGCCACGGGGATAAAGGTGCCCCTCATTTGGGGCTGACGGCTCATCCGGGGCTCGCAGCTCACAGGGACCCCTTCCTCCCCAGCTGCGGGTCTTCAAGCTGGCCAAGTCATGGCCCACCCTGAACACACTCATCAAGATCATCGGGAATTCCGTGGGGGCTCTGGGGAACCTGACGCTGGTGCTGGCCATCATCGTGTTCATCTTCGCCGTGGTGGGCATGCAGCTCTTCGGGAAGAACTACTCAGAGCTGAGGCATCGCATCAGCGACTCGGGCCTGCTGCCCCGCTGGCACATGATGGACTTCTTCCATGCCTTTCTCATCATCTTCCGCATCCTCTGTGGCGAGTGGATAGAGACCATGTGGGACTGCATGGAGGTGTCTGGGCAGTCACTGTGCCTGCTGGTGTTCTTGCTCGTAATGGTCATTGGCAACCTTGTGGTAAGTTAGCCAATGGCCTCGCCTACCCGTCCATGCACCCATCAGCTACCCACCTACCCGGTCATCCATCTGTCCGTTCACTCACCCTTCCTTCCGGCCATCTACTCATTCACTCAGTCATCTATCTACCGAACTATCCATCCACCCATCGATCTCTCATCTATTTGCCCATTCATCTACTCTCTTGCCCATCTTTTCATATATCTTTTCATCCATTCATTCGTTTACCCACCAACATACCCACTTACCCTTCCATGTACTTTTCATCAATCCATCTAGTCACTTACCCATTTATTCTTCTGTCTCTCTACTCTTCCATACATTTATCTGTTCAGCCAGGCATCCACTCATAAATTACCCACCCACCAACTCCACCTGTCCACCTCTCCATCAATCCATCTACTCGGTTACCAGTCCTCAGATCCATGTATCCACTCGCTCACCCAGACGTCCATCCATCAACCCTTATCTACTTATTCATTTACCAACCATCCATTCATTATTCACCCATCCATTTATCTGTCCACCAGGCACCCATCCATCACTTCCATTCATTCACACACGTACATACACACACGCCCCAATTTGTCCATCTGTTTACCCATTCATTTATCTACCTATCCATGCACTTGCCCACTCGTCCACCCATTCGTTCATCCATCACCCACCTTTTCACTCCTTCATCTTTTTCTCCATACATTCATCTACCCCACATTCATCTATCAACCTTATCCATTCATTCATTCACCAGTCCCACCATCTAGTCATTTATCCGTCTACCTATCTACTCATTCACTCATTGACCTATTTATCCATTCACATCACTCTTCGTTTGTTTATTCATTTATTCACCCACTTATTTGCCTGTTTATTTCTTATTTACTCATTTTGTATTCATTGTTTATTTATTCATCTACCTGTTATATTATTAATCATTCAGTGATTTATCACGTGCTTTTTCAATTCAGCTTAACAAACACTTGCTGAGCCCCTATCGCATGCAAAATATTATGCCAGATGCCGTTGGGCATAAGAGGTAAATGGGGCCGTGGCATTGCTCATCATCTTGAGAGACTGGGAGGTGAGGAGTTCAAAAAGGCATGAAATAACTCTCAAGCTGATCGGAATGATCGGAGTCATTAAGGGAGAGCCCATGGGTGCTGATTCCTTCCAACTGTGGAAGTCAAGGAAGACTTCCTAGAGGAGGCTTGGAGCTGACCTGATAGACAGGTAATGCTAGAGAGGGAAGGAGCAGGATAAGCAAAGCACAGGTGCAGGCACATGGTGGTCCAGGTGAGACGGTGCCCATGGGAGCCTTTATGTCACCCTGGGTAGCTGTGGTAAGAGTTCCTGAGTTCACGAGGGATTCAGGCCTTTGGTCCTATGGCTACCTGTCAAGGACAAGTGCACCCTGCCTTGTATCTTTACAGTGTGAGGAAATCCAGAATTGAGAGAGGTCAAAATCTAAATGTCAAAAAAAGGGGCCTTTGGAGGCAAGGTTGAGGCAAGTCAGTGATTCAGGAAAAAGTCAGTGTCCACCGTGGACATGGACCCACCTTCCCGGGTGAACAGATGTCCCAAATATGCTCCGACATTACCCCTGTGTGGTTTGGCTCTCGAGCAGACCACACAGGCGTGGGCAGCTCACATTGGCTCGTAGAGGGGTTTTAGGTGAGTCTGTGGGCTCCATATTCCAGAGCCCTTCCCCAAAATGGCCTGCTTTCTCCTCCCACGTGCTTTAACCAGGCCGGGGCAGGCCCAGGCCAACTACGGTGAATCTCCCTCAGGCCCCACAGGTGGAGCCCAGAAAGGAAACAGGTCCTCAGTGTACAACGCTAATGGAACCCAACTCCTCGGCTTGCCTCACAATCCCTCTCCCATCTCCTCAAACTGGCCACCCATCATAGTGGAGCCTCCCTCAGCCCCTGGCCCAGGTCTGAGGCTACCAGACTCTGTGTGTTTCTGGATGCTAGTACACGGAGCTCTCAGTCCAGGGCCAGGCTGAGCTGCCCTCACACACACAGCCCTGTGATTTCCAAGTGGATCTGTCTGGGGATGAGAAGATTAGCGGCTGCTGGGGGAGGGAAGCTAACGGCCCACGCAGCCCCCTTCCTGGCCGCCTCAGGAATTGGGCTGCTGCCTGGCGTGGGTGGAAGCAATTGCCATTAAAATGGGAAGTGATGATCAGGCAAGGGCCGGGAGCAGCAGCAGCATGATTGACAGGGAAAGCACTGGAAGAAGCCAAACTTCAAAGCTGGTAACAAGGGGGGCCCTAATGTCCTGTGTGGGTGGACGAGGCTGCCCAGGCACCCCCCCTGCTCTGCCCTCAGCCTGGGCCCCAGACGCCTGGAGGTCAGGGGAGGTAAGACCAGGCTTGAGTGAGGGCTGCGGGGGAGGGTCCGGGGCAGGAAACCGGGAACAGAGGCCAGGGGCCAGGCCAGAGGTCTGTGCAGAGGACAGCTCTGGCTCACATCACATGACCCACCTCCCAGGGACGACATGAAAAAGGCTGCCAGGTGTCAAAAGTGATCATTTCCCCATAGAGATAGGATCCGGGAGTTCCTGCTTTTTAACCCTTCCCTGCGCACGTGAGTGTGTGTTACTCTTCAGAGCAGAGGCAAGTTTCCGAGGTCTGGCACTCCAACCTTGCCCACTGCTTTCATCGGAATTCTCATTCCCAGCCTTCTGACAATGTCTGAGGGGCTTGTGGGAAGCCGGAGCAGGGGCTCAGGGTGGGTTTCCAGTGAGAACTGTGCACCCACTTTTACACACCACCCTGCCACAGGGGCCCCCATTCAACCGAACTCCCTTCTGGGGGTGGCTGGGCAGAGGAGACGCCCGCCCAAAGTGGGGAGGTTGGTCTCTGGCCTGTCGGCCTGCTGATGCTCGTGAGCCGGCCTGACTTACCTGTGGGAACAAGCCCACCATCATCTTCATTTACCCTCCTGGAGACGGAAATGGACCCACACCCAGCCTCTTAGCACTCAAAACTTCTCTTTTTAAACAAAAGCTAAAGCTTCATACTTGCTGGATGGTTTCACAAGCAGAGGTCCAAACCATCCAAAGGTAGAGGGATTATGCAAACCCTCCTGAGGGGTCCTGAGTCCCTAACCCCAATAAATTAAGGAAAGTGCTTCGCCTTCTGGCACCTCTGAAACCTGACCCCTTCCCCTGACTTCCTGCTGCACCATGGGCCTTGGAGCTGGGAGGTTCTTTCACCCCGTCCCATACACAGCACCCATCTAAGTACCCCTCAGGGCATAGACACTCCCATGGCTCAGTAGCCCGACCCTGCGGTTAGTCCCAGAGGTCTGAGGACGGCCACCTGGGCTCTTTCCTGCCATCTGCCGTCGACCCTTGTTCTCTGCTCAGTCGCCCCGTCTCTCACCTGTAAAGCGTAGTCAGACCTGAGGGCCCAGGTAGAGTGTGCTAAACAGCAGGAGCCCCCGTGATGAGCTGGCTTCAGCGGGGAGTTCACAGGGGCATCGCTAGCCCTCATTCACCAACAGGTGCAGGGGCCCCCTCCTCCCAGGAAAGCCCGACAGCTCTGGGTTGCTTCTCAGTGGGATTCTGTCTTGTCTTCAGTGACCCTAGATTGGACCCCACTTCCCAGGATCAGCCCTGTGCTCCTTCTGCCTCCACTGCCCCCCATTGCTCTCCAGGCTGCCAGGCCTCATCCGCGTGCTTTGACATTGGAGGGACAGACACATGGTTCTCCCATTGAACCTAGACCGAGTCAAACAAACCTGGGACTGTACGCTCTCAACTCAGACTATCTGAGGAGGGATTAGGGGTTGTTTTTCCTTTTATAGTCAGACTTTCTATATTCAAGAGAATGAGCGTTTAGGATCAAGACCCAAGTCCCAGGGTTCGAGCCCAGAGCTGATTGCCTGTGGCAGTCCTTAGGGTCCCCAGGCCTCGGTTTCCCCATCACAGACCGAGGCTGAGTGCCACAGCATGGCACCGGCCTTGCTGAGCCTCGTCTGTTGCTTCCACAGGTCCTGAACCTTTTCCTGGCTTTGCTGCTCAGCTCCTTCAGTGCAGACAACCTCACAGCCCCTGACGAGGACGGGGAAATGAACAACCTCCAGCTGGCCCTGGCCCGCATCCAGCGGGGCCTGCGTTTCCTCAAGCGAACCACCTGGGACTTCTGCTGTGGGCTCCTGCAGCGGCGGCCTCGGAAGCCGGTGGTCCTCGCCACCCGAGGCCAGCTGCCCAACTGTGTTGCTACCTCCAGCTCCCCACCACCCCCTGAGACAGAGAAGGTTCCTCCAGCCCGCAAGGAGACCCGGTTTGAGGAAAGCAAGTATCCAGGCCAGGGCACCCCTGGGGATCCTGAGCATGTGTGTGTACCCATTGCCGTGGCTGAGTCGGACACAGATGACCAAGAGGAGGACGAAGAGAACAGCCTGGGCACGGAGGAAGAGTCCAGCAAGCAGGTGAGCCCGCACCCTGGCCACCTTTCCCCTACAGGTATGCAGCACCTACTTATATAGGCCTCAGGACCTCACTGTCCGTGGCACTTGGCCTCTCTCAGAGCAGCTGCCCCTGCCAGACTGTGTGACAGCAGAGCTGGGATGAGCTGGAAGACAGGCCGTGCCCCAACAGCTAGCTTTGCAGAGGGGTGCTGAGACCAGCTCCCAGCCTTCTCTCCAACCCCGCCCGGGAGGAGATCCTGAGAGGGGCTGTTGTCCATCATTCATCCCCTGGCTGGTCATGGGCAGCTCTCTGTACATATAGGGAAACTGAGGCACAGCAAGAGTGAGAGACCAGCTGGGAGTTCCTCATGAGTCTAGGACAGAGCCAGGACCCCTGGGCCGCTGGCCCCGCCCTGACCATTGTCCCCCTTCAGGTCTGCCCAGGTGGACCGACGGAAGAGTGCCGTCTCCTGACCTCCGACTGCCCCTTCCCCTCCTCCCAGGCCCAGGGCTAATTCTGAGATTTAAAAATAAGCATCCCGAAGATGGCAGGTGTCAGAGACGGCACTATCTTATCTCCCAACCTGTTATTTTTAACACTTCGGACTAGAGTCTGGACAGAAGAAACAGTGCCCCCGCCCCTCAGTTTGCCTGGTGAGGACCGGCTCTCAGCTTCCTTGGGCAGTCATGGCTGCTTCCTCTGGGCCTGCGCTCGGCGGGTCTGGCTGCGAAGAGCAGCTTCTCCCCATGCGTGGAATTCGATCTGAGGTTTCGGGCTTAGCTCCAGGGCCTCCTGCCTTCCTGTGGTCCCAGAGGCCAGCTTCGGCTCTCTTAGTCGGGCTGTGGGACAGGGACAGTGTCAGCTGGGGGCAGGGAGTGTTGGTGCCGCCAGGACCCTGGCTCCCAGTTATCTCCAGGATGCTCCCAGCACAGGAGTGGAATTCCGACTGCCCCTGCCCCTTGCCCTCTCCTTTCCTTCTCTTGAGCCTGTTGGCTCTGGCTCCCTAGAGCCAGTGTGTGTGCGTGTGTGTAGGAGTGTGTGAGAGAGAGAGAGAGCAGGTGGGGGGAGGGGGTGCCATGGGAATTCACAGGAAAAGTCAGCATGTCCTTCCAAAGTGGAGTTGCCACATTTGGGAGCTGGCGCGGCAGCCCCACTGCACCCTCCCCAGGGGCTGGGGAGAGGGGGAGGTTTATGCCAGATGGGCCAGGGGCTTTGTCTGCCTACTAGCCCTTTGCCCGGATGTACCAGCAGCCTCCCAGCCACCCACTCGGGGCATCTGAGGAAGGGTCTGCGGTGAGCTAAGGCCCTGCGAGGAGGGCAGGGGGCATGGCCCAGCTGCACGGGCAGGGCCTGGGGCAGAGCCAGGACCCTGGGCACACTCTGGCTGGGAAGCTCAAGTGCTGGGGGGTCTCTTCAGCAGGAACCCCAGCCTGCGTCCGGCGGCCCAGAGGCCCTCCCGGAGCCCAGGGCCTGGAGCCAGGTGTCAGAGACCGCCTCCTCCGAGGCCGAGGCCAGTGCGGCTCAGGCAGACTGGCAGCAGCAGCGGAAAGTGGAGCCCCAGGCCCCAGGGTACAGTGAGGTAACGCACGCCTTTGTCCCAGCGGACACTGCTGCTTGGAGCACAGCGAGGCCGTGCGAGGCCCCGGCGCTCACCTGCTCGGCTGGCGGGGTCCACGGCGGCTGTCACGGGCAGCGTGGGAATATCGTCTGCAAAGGGGAGCAGGGACGGCCTTGTCCCTGCCGGGGAGGGATGGGGCGGCATGGGGCCCGGAGCCATGGGGCAATTCTGGAAGCAGCCAAACCCAGGACCACGATTCACGACTAAACCCCAAACCTCCATGTGTCCGTCCACCCCCACTTAGTCCCTGTGCTTTGGTTCTATTTGGCAAATGTTCGTCCTGGGATGGCCCCATCCCAAGGGTCTTCAGGGAGCTCTGAGAACAAGTTCTTGGCACACTGGCCACCAGTTGCTTCTCACCTGGACTAAAGCGGAGGCCGCAAATGGGAGGCCTACTGTAGGGTTTTGTTCTGGCCGCAGAAAGGTTTTAATTTGAATTAATTACCAACATTTAAAACCCAGGGGCTTTTATGTTAAAAAAAAAAAAAAAAACCTGCATTTCTGGCTTCTCTTGAAAAAAAAAAACAAAAAAAAATTGGAAGAGCCACCCTGCTGGAGACAAGTGGTCATTGCCTCCTTGAATGGCACCTGGTTTGCCTCAGAGCCCGCCTGCCTGGCCCCCGTAAGCCTTTGAGTTTGCAAGGCCTGAGCTAACGGATTGTGGCACTGCTAACTATCCACCCCCACCCCACGCCCCCAACACACACACTCACAGCAAACACCATGGAAGTGGCGTTCACGTGTTCAGACACTGCTGTGGCCATTGTCCTGCAGCCTGACCTCAGCCCTCGGTCTCACAGCTGTGACTTGCTCCAAGGGGACATTTCTCCTTTGCCTTGTCCCTTGCATGGCATGGAACTAGGGTAGGCTTTATGATCGTGGTCAGTTTGGGAGCACAAGGTCCTGGTGGAGCCATCGTCCTGCCTGTGGAGGGTCTGACACACAAAGGCATGTGGGAACAGCGGAACGCGGGAGGGGCAAAAAGTTGTGAAGAGAAGGACTCTCCTGCTGGAATGTGGACCTTTGAACCAGTTTCATGACTTCTTCCTCTCCTCAAATCAGTTCACGGTGGGCCCTATAAAAGGGAGAGCGAGGCAGGCCGGGGCTTTCCTGGAGGGACACCCTCATGTCACCTGCAATGGATCTTGAGAACTTGTCCTCTCGTCTGATGAGCCCACATCCTGTAGCTGGTTCCAGCGTCACTCAGCTCAGCACCTCACAACCAAGCTGGGAGGAGGAAGGGGTGACCCTCGAAGCCGTCGGGACCACAGAGGCAGAGCCTGACCCCTTGGCCCATGGCTTCGCCCTGCACCAAGGAGCTCGCTCCTCTTTCCCATCGAGCGGACTTTGAGACACCAGCAGTGAGTCACGGAAGGAAGAGCAAAGAAGGCGGCCGGAGAGCAGAGGCAGGCGAGGTCTCAGACCAGCGTGTCTCTACCTAGAGCCTGAACCTGAGAGACGAGGCGGGCCGATGGAGCTGCGGGCTTTGGGGATTTAGACATGATCTGAAGCAAACCGAGGCATCCCTTCCTTCGCAGAAGCCCTGGCCCCGCCATGCTTGCCTTCAGAAGGGGTTCCTGGAGCCTGAGACAACTCCTGGTTCAAAGGATGTATTGAGGGAGGGCGCTCAGGAGAGACCCACAAGCAAGTGAGAGGAGCAGGATGAGGCGAAGGAGGCAGCTGGATTTGAGCCTCTGTATCAGTCAGTCACTCGGTGTCTGGTGACCCCCAAGTCATTTCCAGAAATGGCAGCTCCCTGGCTAAAGACGATTTTCCAGAAAAAGGGCCAGCTGAGCGGCCCGTGTTCACAGCAGCTGGGGACGAATGCACTGGCCTAGAGGCGGGGAACCAGGCAGAGCCCCTGCAGCACCCCTCTGCTCAGGTGCCCGCGCGTGACACACACAGACACTCACAGGCCACCTGCGTGCACACACCTCTCTATAAGCAGGTTACACGAAGTCAAGGCAGCAGAGCCCCTGAGGCAGGGAAGGTCCCAGGAGCTTCTCACTCCTACTCCAGGCTCTGCACCTCCCGTCAGCGCCCTTACGAAGTGGGCCAGACGCACGGCTGGGGTGCTGGCCTGCTCTCTGCATGTCTGACCTGCGCCTGTGCGTGCCCGTGACTCCGTGCGGGGTGTGGCATGCCTGTTTCCTCTGCGTGTGCCGCGCCTCCACCCCGTGTCCCTGGCCCCGTGAGTGTCCATGTTGCCACCCCGTGTCAGTCTGTTTTGTTTCCAGCCGGACACCTTCCCCATCCCCAGTGTTTTCCAAGACACCTTCACTGACCCCGCACCTCTGCCCTAGAGCCCAGCAGGCTGGGACCACAAACCCAGGAGCCCCGAGGTCCAGCCTCAGCTCAGCCCTGGCTGGCCCTAGGCGACCTCCAGGGCAGGTTCCCATCCACCCCGGGCTCAGATTTCCCAGGTGTGCAATGAAGGATAGTCTGGGCACCACTCCTCAGGGAGCCCCAGGCTCCCCCGGATTCCGGGCTGGAGGCTGGAGGCTGCTACCTGGCCTACACTTACGCCCTTGCCCGCCTCACCCCACACTCCTGCCCACAGACCCACGAGGACAGTTACTCCGAGGGGAGCACGGCAGACATGACCAATACTGCCGACCTCCTGGAGCAGATCCCCGACCTCGGCGAGGACGTCCAGGACCCGGAGGACTGCTTCACGGAAGGTATCGCCCTGGGCGGCTCTTTGCCCCAGTCTCAGCTCTGCCTAGACGGGCAGGAAGACCAGCAGCTCCTTGGGACACAGGGACTTGTGGCGCCCCACCCCGACCCAGCTGCCTGCCCTCCCTCCCGCCCTCATTCCTCGGGGCTCTGTGGGCTCCTCCACCACGACCTGAGTCATGGCGAGTCTGCCCCGGGTGCTGGGCCGGGCAGCTGTAGGTCAGCCGCACTGAGGACGAGTGACCCTGCGTTGGTGGGGTGGCAACATGACTGTATGTCCCACAGCAGCAGGGCCTGGGTCTGACTCAGCCCTGTCCCCTCGGGCCCTGGTACAGTGCCTGGCACATAGGAGGCCCTCTGTGAATATTCGAGGTGGGCGTGGCTTGGGGCCGTGCTGGGGATCGGCATCTGCAGCTTTCATGGATTGGTGCTGTGTTTAGAGGGCGGCTGGGGATAAAACGAGACATCATCCTCCATGTGGTACATCATTTGGGGCTGTCAGAGGGGCCCACCCTGCCCAGAGATCAGAAACTATAAACGTGGAGGAGGCCCAGGGGGATTCTGAAGCAGTCCCACAGGGGTAGGGGTTCCCGGCTGAGCAGAGGACAAGGCGGAGCCCATCCGACCCTGGCCTTGCCCCTGCCCACATCTGCCAGGCCCTTCCTCCACTCCCTGGGAGCTTGGTCCATCTGGCCCCTCCAGGGTGTACCTGCTGCGCGTGGGCCCCTGCGGACAGCACCCGGAGGGCTCCCTGCCACCCCCACGACACGTGCCCACCACGACACCCTGTTCATCACCCATCGCTGTAACCGCTTCTTCTCAGTCAGTCCTTCAGCCATCCAGCATTCTGCCATCAGACCCCGGGCGTCGTCACGCCGGGGGCTGGGCCCGACTCCTCTCCCTTCCCCACAGGCTGTGTCCGGCGCTGTCCCTGCTGTGCTGTGGACACCACACGGGCCCCAGGGAAAGTCTGGTGGCGGCTGCGCAAGACCTGCTACCGCATCGTGGAGCACAGCTGGTTCGAGAGCTTCATCATCTTCATGATCCTGCTCAGCAGCGGAGCGCTGGTACCCTCCCCTCCCGGGAGTGCGGGGCTGGGCGGGGAGGGATGGAGGCAGGGAAGGAGGGCTCCACCTGGAAAGCCAGGTCGGGAGCTGGGGCAGAGCCTTTGCGGAAAGTGCACTCACCCAGGCCCCCAACCAGGGATCAACACACAAAGTCTCAGCATCCACCTCAGTATAGAGGTCAGAGCCGGAAAGGTTGACAGAGGTCATGTGTCCAGCCTCTCTTGTTCCATGAAAGGGAATGATTTGCTCCCCCCGCCCCCAATCACAGTGCACAACAAAGTGCATAGGTCGCAGGTCACCAATCTCCCACACCTGAGCTCTGGGGACACGCCCCCTGCACACAGCTCAGGTGCTGTGTCAGGCCATTGCGATGCAATTCACAGTGCTGGCTGATACTCCAGTGATGGCTCCACTTACCCCGGGTCTTGTACGGCTAGAGGCCATGCTGTATAGTTCACACATTATCACATTTCATCCCTCAACAACCCTCTGTAGGAACACCGAGTAACTCGCCCAAGCCCTCACCCCGCACCAACAACAGATGTGGCATTTAAACCCAGACAGTCGGATTCCAGAGTCCTCTGTCTTGACCTTCCATTTATTCAATTAGTCTTTTTAAAGCTCTCTTTGTATCTAGTCCTGTGCGCCATGGGGGGCAACAGGAGGAGACCCCTGCCGAGGCTAATTGGGGAACCCACACTCAGCAGGTTTGAGTCAAAGATCAGCACAAGAGAGAGCTGGGCAAAAAGGGAGTAGAGACTTGGGGTGATGAGCGGTCGGGGGGAACTGGAGCACTCAGGAAGACTCGCTGGAGGAAGCAGGTGGAACCAGACTGCAGAGGACAGGGAAGTTTGTCGAGGCCAGGGGGGACGGTGAGGACGTCCAGGGATGTCCCAGCTTGCTCCCAGGCCCCCTGCTCTGATCTCCTAGAGCCCTTCTGGGAGGAGATGGACTCGCCCTGGAAAGGGTTCTGGAAGGTGCTGGTGAGCAGGGAGAGGGATGAGCAAGCAGGCAGAAGAAACAGGAACTTTCCTGGCCTGGGCGGGGAGCAAGCACCTGATATTGTTGGGATGGTGAGAGCAACTGCCAGGGAAAGCTCTGGACCACAGAATGGGAGAAGGGCAGCTTTGATCCCAGACTATGCGCCTCCAGTCCGTGCTGCTTTCTGTGGGAGCAGGCCATGAGGAGGGCACTGTGGCTGTCACTTCTAAACCTCTGGGCCTCCCAGCCCACCGTGCGCTGCCCCAGCCCTGCTCCAGACCGGGCCCGGAGCCAGGAGCCACGACGTGCAGGCCGCATGCTGCTCTACCATTGGCAGCTAGAGCAAAATCTCTGCGGGCTCTGAGAAGGATGATTTGACAATATGTTAACGAGTTTTGTTTTGAAACAACCACAAACAAGGGCAACCAGAGCCATTTAGTCTGGGCTGTGGAGGAAAAAAACGCCCAGCCTGGCATAAGTGAGGAGGAGTTTTGGCAAGCGAATGGTAACTCTAATCGGGGTAGACTGCCAAGCACTGTTTAAAAAAACACATCAATGATATATTGAGAAAAAGAAGTCTGAGTGTGTTATTTATAGTTATAAACTTGTTTAACAGAAAGCAGACTATATGCCCCTTCCAAATTGCTGAAGGGAAATTTTTTAAAGAAAATGTAGATCTTACCGCAACAGATAGGAGAAAAAAATAAACAAAAAGGAAACATTATATCAGGAAACAGAAAATAATATAGAAGAGGCAAGACGAAACATGTGTTTTAATAATAAATGTAACTGGGTAAAATTCATCTTTTAAAAGAAAAGGACTCTAAATGGATTTTTTTTAAGTTTAGCTATGTGCTCTCAAATGACAACCTGAAATAGTATGACTCAAAAATATTAAAAGTGAAAGAATAAGGTATATCAGGCAAATGCAAGCAGTGATAACAAAAATTTAACTGTTCTTGTTTGTTAATATTAAACAAAGTCGAATTCAAGGTAAAAAGTTTTGAGTTAAAACAGATTTTATGGTCCAGCATCAGCTCACGCACAGGAGCAGTGCCTCAATAGTGTTAATAAATTTGATCTAACCCAATAATAATAAAAATAATAACTATACTTAAATAGCACTCGCTATGTGCCAGACCCTGTTGTAAACATTTTACAAACATTAATTTGTTTGATTCTCATAATCACCCTACAAGTTAGGTACTATTATTAAGCTTATTTTGCAGATAAGAAAACTGCTTGATACATTAAAAATAAAAAGATTAAAAACAAACCCTTAGAAATATAAAAGTGATTCTTAACCAAACCTCAGATCAACCAGAAAATAGTTTGATGGTAGGTTTGTGGGTGTTCATTACATTAATAAGTAAGCAAATAAATAGAGAGACTGTATCCATGGACCAAAGATGACAGGGTGTTGTAAACCAAAGATAGGGATTCATTACTTTGTCTAACTACTATACCGTACACCCGAACTAACATAAAATAATATTGAATGTCAACTATATTTGAAATGAATTTATTGATTGATTTTTTTAAGTGCAAAAAAATAAAAGTGAATTTTATTAAAGAAGATCTAAATTCAGTTCCAAGATTGGAGAACAAAGGGGAAAATATCCCTCAAGAAAAATCATTTAACAAAATGCAGCTGCTAGCAACTACGAGGGGATCCATGTCGGACGCAGAGTGAGTTGAGCTGCCCCGGCAATGTCCATGGCCTGTTGTTTGGACTGAGTAGAACAAGGTCCAGCGCATCTTAGGGATCAAGAGATCCAGGCTTGGCTAGGCCACTATCAGCTCGCTCACAGAGTCAGTGCCTCAATCGTGATAAATATCGTAATCGGTATTTTTATCCTTGATGTGTTTATGAATGTCTCTCAGCCAAGCTTGAAAACATAATATATTTTGAACTGTATCAATATAATTTTTAATTAGTCTGAGTTATTTAAATTATTTAAATTATTCCGATATAGGGGAAAGTCTGAAAAAATAAATTAGTCTCATAATAAAGCCATTCGTGAAAAAAAATTAGACTGAAAAATTGATGTGAATCAAAGTTTCAGTCCAAAATACAACCAATTCCTATTAAAATTCTTCTTTTAAAAAGGTCAACTTCATACTGAAGGAGAAGAAATAATTCACATGGAAATTTTAATTTAATACCTTGAGTATATTATTTAAGTGGCTGAGTATCTGCCAAGTGTCAACAGTCACTTGCACTTAAAGAGAATTAATACATTGTCTTGGCATGTCCTTTTACATTTTGAATCTCAAAGGTCAAAAGAACAGGAACTTCCTTTTCCCTTCCTCTGCATTTTTCATTAAAAGCTGTGAAAATCTTTGTAAAAAGATTATTATTCAACCAGTTTTTTCCACCTGAAATCTAGAAAAAAACTAAATGAATAATAGATGTGGAGGAAAAAACTGTGACTAGGGAGGCAGGGGATGACAAAATAACAATATTGAGAATATTGCATGTGGGATGCAGCCAAAGCTATAATAAGAGTAAAATTCATAAACATACATTTTTATTATTAAGTAAAAAAATATGAATTATTTGACTCAAAAAATTAGAAATATAACAACAAAATAATCTTAAGGAAAACAAAGTAATTAATAAAATAAAAACATAAATTAATTAGAAAATAAGTAGTAAAACTGAAAAAATTCCAAAGCAGATAAATCACTAGCTAATCTAATCTCTCACATCTCCAAGGGTGAATTCTTTCAAAGTCTCAAAAAGGAAAATAATTCCAGTCCTATTTAAAATATTCTAGTGTATGAAAAAAGATAGAAAGTCTACAAGTTCTTTTTATGGAAGCTAAATAATGCTGATTTTTAAAACCTTAAAGGAAGACTATAGAGCAGTTTTCATACTCCATACATATGCAATATTCTTAAAATTTTTGCAAATTGGAGCAATATATTTAAAAGATTAAATAAGTCATACCTAGGTATATTCTCAAATGCCATAGTGGAGCCATATTAGGAAATCTATTTCTATGAATAGGACAAAGATGAAAAACCATACCATTATCTTGATGAAAGCCTGGTTTTTAAAACTTCGGTAAGAATAGAAATAAAATATATTTCCTTAATTTAGTGAAAAACTTACTCTCTCAAATTAACTTCTATCATCATCATTAGTAGTAAAGCACCTGAAACATTTTATTAAAGTCAGAAATAAGAAAAAATAATGATTTAGCTACTTTCTAGCTGTTGTTCATTACTTAATAAAACCTGGAAGTACTAGCTAGTACAATTTATGAAGAAAATTAAACATACAATATAAAAATTGGAGAATAGAATTGAAGTTAATATAGTCAAGTCCAAAATGAGAGTTAAAAATAATAGAAATAAATAGAAATAATTACTTGTAGATAATGATCACCTAGAAAATTATTAAAACATAAAAAAAATTTAATTAAAAAATTCAAATATTTTAATTAAGAATATTATGTGGCCAGTTATAAAATAAATATACAGAGAATTTTTGCTGCTGTTGTTGCTTTATACTAACAGAAACTTTTTAGTCACAAGTAACATTTCTCAAATAGTCCTTATATGCCAGGCATTGAAAACATAAAATAACTGGGAATCATTATGGCATGAAATGTATAAGAAATACATGAAGAAAACTATAAAACTCCGATAAAGACTGTAAAAGAAGACAAACAAATAGATAACTACAGTATAAATATTTGCTGGTCTTGAGCAAGAAGACTCTGTATTAATCTCTAAAACAGGTGATAAATTCAATGCAATAACAATAAATTTCAACATCTTTGCAGGAATTTAACAAAACATTGCTAAAGTTTATCTTGAAAATTACTAAAAATGGTCAGGAAAATTCGTATGATTCTATTTTAGGAATAGACAGAGAGTTGAACCGCATAGAGAGGTCTGAAATAGATTTAAGTAAGTATACAAATGTAGTATATGATGAAGTTGACTTCCAGTCTGTGGATTTTAAGTGGATTCTTTAATAAAGTGTTGGGACAGTTAACAAGCTGTTCTGAAAAAATTATTAAAATAGCTATTTTATGTTTACCACGGTATATTAGATTTTTTTTATTGTAATATAAAACAATGAAACCAGAAAGTTTAAAAAACATTAGCCTTAGAATACACAAGGTTTTACTAAATGAAAACCATAATAAATGAAAATCATAAATGATATAATTACATTAAATTATATAATAATAAATGAAAATGAAGTTTAGAACTTCAGTATGGTAAACAAAAGTAAATGAGATATAAAGGCACACAACTAGGATAAATTGTATCAAATAAAGAGTTAATGTCCCCAAATAAACCAGACACTCAAAGAAAAAAATAGGCTAAGGAAATGAACAGGCAGTTCGCAAAGGGAACGCTGCAAAAATCTAAGGAAAGGATGTTGGCATCACTAGTAACAGATAGAAATGCAACAACACACAAGTTGTGTTCATTAGGTTTGGAAAAATGACAAAAGAGAAACCACCAGTGTGGACAAAATGGGGGAGAAAGAGCCACCTTCATGCACTGTGGATAGAGTCCATTGGTGTCTTTTGGCTGTCCTGTTCTCAGTCTCTACCAAAAGTACATCTTTGACCTGGTACCCCAGTTCTAGAAATTTATCATCAACTGATAATCAGACACATGGTTCCTTGCAATGTTGTTTCCACTAGGGATAAATTGGAAATGACAGAAAAGTGCATTAATAGGGTTATTGGCTAAATAAACAACAATAGTGTATACAAATAATGAAATATTATGCGGCCTTTAAAAAGAATGATATTGTATGTAGTCACATCACTGGGTAGATAATTGTTCAGAAAAGATTGCTTAATGGAAAAAAATTTCAAAGTAAAAAAATATATATATCTTACATATATATATTATATACAAGATATAACATATCTTATAAAATTGTGAGCTCACATATGTGTACACAAATAGTGTCAGTAAGGATGTTCTCCAGGTGCTGGCAATGGTTACTTTAGTGTCATGAAACTGGAGGTGCCTTTTATTCCCTTTTTCATAATTTCTTCATTTTTAAATTTTGTATAAATAATAAAGCACATACTTTTATCATTTAAAAAATACACCAAAAATATTTTTTAAAATAAAAATTAAAAATACACCTACTTTTTATCTTGAACAACTCCCCAAGTCCCTTTTGGGGCCTGAATTACCCTGTCGTCCCGTGCGCACTGACCCGAGCAGCCATGTGTACCTCTCAGCAGTGTGTGCCGAGCACCGCCGCCAGTGCTAGCCACCTGATGACCGCGGCTCGCAGAGGCCCCGCAGGCAGACAGGCCGAGTGGCAGGCGGAGGCAGCTCCCCAGAGCCCTCGGTGACGCGCGCAAGTTGCCTAGACGGGGAGCCTCAGAGCACACTCTGGAACGCTCTGGACTCTGGACGGGGAGCAGGCGCAGATCAGAGGCCGGAGGTGGAAGAGGGCAGCTGGGAGCCGTCGCGGTTCCTGTGTTGGCTCTGGAATTTGCGCGAGGCACAAATGAGGAGCTGGAGAAAGACACCTTCTAGCATTTATGAACTTTGACTCCTTGATCCAGAGGATTCTAGGCGGCTTGGCTTGTCTGGTCCTGTGTTTCCGAAACGTCAGGTCTACAAATACTACAAATGCCTTTACTGTCATTTATTTAAAATTTTGTTTTAGATCGACTTATTGTTGGGTTTTGGGTTTTTTTTTTTCTTTTCTTTTTTTTGGTTAAATCAATTTACTATAAAGGGAAACTTTTTATGATTGTTATCATGGGAAACCAAGTTTACCAATGAAAAGTCTGTAGCAGTTTAAGTGAAACAAAGTAGAGTGAAAAAAAAGTTTTATGCTGTTTCCAGCAGGAAGCTGTGCCCTGAGCCTGCACACCCCTCTCCTTGTTAAAATGGCAGATCAGCAAGTTCTAGAAAGGTCTGTCAAATACACTGGCCCCGAACTGAGACTTGCTCTTTGATGTCGAGGAAATAGCGTTCCCATTACACATCCTGCCTTATGTCCGCACACCACGCCAGATCGTTTCATGGCCCACGTGCTCCCTGGAGAGCTTGCTGATCTCGCCCGGCGCTGACCGCGTCCACTAGTGTCTCCTCTGCTCCCTGCCCTCCTGGGCAGCGGTTACTGTTAGAGATGAAGCCTCGTGCAGGGTGGAATTGGCCGGGCTCAGGCATCATGTCCACCTTGTTCGGCCGGGTCTGCAGGCCTTCGAGGACATCTACCTGGAGGAGCGGAAGACCATCAAGGTTCTGCTCGAGTACGCCGACAAGATGTTCACCTACGTCTTCGTGCTGGAGATGCTGCTCAAGTGGGTGGCCTATGGCTTCAAGAAGTACTTCACCAACGCCTGGTGCTGGCTGGACTTCCTCATCGTGGACGTGAGTGCGGCCCCTCCGGGGAGCGAGGAGGGGGAGGCCCAGTGCCGGCGTGACCAGGGGCCGAGGCAGAGGGACAGAGGGACAGAACGGCAGGGCTGGCAGGAGTCAGCAGGCTAAAGTGGAGGTGCTCAGCGTTGCTGCGGGGCAGGCAGAGGGGAAGGGGGGAAAGACCTGGGCCTTGTTCTCAGGAGCCCCCAGCCTTCTGGAGGAGACTAGACCCACCACACGAAATGATGCAGAGCAGTCCAGGCAGGGCTGTGAGCCAGGGCAGGAGTGGGAGCTTCCCCTCTCAGAAGTAGGGGCGCAGACAAGCCTGTATTATAGCACTGACCACGGCATGTTGTGAAATGTCTGTCAGGCCCACTAGACACACAGCCAGTTAGGAGCCTCTGCGCCCACACACGGGAAGAAGCTGTCTGCACAGGGGATAGAGTGAGCCAAGGCAGAGGAGACAGGGTCGGCCAAGAGGTGCTGGGCAGGCAAGAGAGATCCTCCTGGCCCGTATCATATCATTTGGGAAGAATAAGTGGGAGCAGCGGTGCCGTGAGGAGGAGGAAAGCCATGAATGCTGGCCGAGGGGTTCTGGGTGCTGCCTGGGTGACTGGGTAGCTGGCAGGGCTTGCCTGCCCGGGCTGTGTCCAGGGAGGGCCTGGGGCAGGCGGTTGACACATCCTCTGAGCACCCAGTTGGCAGATGGAGTAGGAGGCCCCGCCCTACAGATACCCAGACCCCGGGACACTGCTGGGTGCCAAGCCGGGTGAGTCCAGGGTCCAGCAGGGAGGCTGAGCACAACCAAGTGGGAGAGAAGCCAGAGGAAGGAAAATCGGACCGAGTTGGGCAGCCCTGGATCTGCGGTCCTCAGGGCAGAGGGAGCCCGGCGAAGGCAACAGGCTCAGGTGAGGACTCACCTGGCTGTGGTAGGTCCGCAGAACAGAATGTAGGTCAAGATGTGCAGACTGGGAAGAGCTTTCCAGAAGGTACCCTTTCCATGGCTTCAGGGCTTGACCTTAGGCTCTGCCCACCGGCGGGGGCTGCCCTTCCTGTGATTGCAGAAGAGGTTCAGGCCTGTGCTCTGTCCCCGCACCCCACTCAGAAACCAAAGGGAGGGGCTCAGTGCTTAGGAAGCTTAGCCAGGCGTCCAGGCTGGGTAGAAGGACAAACCTTGAGTGACTGTGACAGAGAGGCTCCTTAGGTCAGAGTGTGCATAGAGACACAGATCCAGGGCATTGGACCTCAGTCCAGACCTCTTTCTGTCACCCCAAGTGGCTGAGAGGATGCTAATGCTGGGGTGAGGGAAGGAGGGAGCTCTAGGTGCCCTGAAGGCCTGGAGCCCGTGAGAGGAAGGAGAGGACCCCGAGGCTTCCCTGCCGTGGGGCTGCGGGAGGACCTGGGAGCCTGGCAGCCCCATCTGGAGGCTCCCTCGCCCAGCTGTTCCTGCAGCGTCTTGGGAAGTCAGGCCTGCCGAGGGACGGCCCCAGGGCAGGCCAGAGGGAGTCTGCAAAGACTTCTGGGAAGGCCACCCACACCCCGCCACCTGCCACCTTGAGAAGCTCACCTGAGTCTGGGCAGAGGGGGCTGTCAGTGCTGCCTGCCCAGTCCCGAGTTTGGACAGTTAGCCTGCGGAGAAGGGCGCCGAGGCTCGCAGCAGGGAAGGGCCTTGTCCAAGGTCAAGCACAAAGAAGCGGGTGCTGGACTCCAGCTCTCCTGGCACTGGCCCCCACCCACCCCCTCACCTCCTGGGAAAGGTGGTCTTCAGGCCTCCGTGTCTGGAAAAGGCTATTTCCAGGATCGGTTCATGCATTTTTTTTTTTTTTTCCGAAAAATACTGCTAAGCCTCTGTGTGCGAGTGCTATTGCAGCATTGCAGATCCCAGAGAGCAAAACAGACAAACCCCGGCCACATGGAAGAAAGAGACTGCAAACAATAGACGTCCTAAGTGAGCCACTTTTATGGTGCGTCAGAAGATGAAGGAAAGGGACCTAGAGAAAGGGTTAGGAGGGCCAGGACCCCTGGGGAGGGGAAGGTGCAGATCACAACTCTAAGTAGGCTGGCCGGGGTGGGCCCACCGAGGCAACGTCTGAGCAGATTTTAAGGACGTTGGGCTGAGCCAGGCTGACCTCTGCAGAACATCCTGAGCAGAGGTTGGAATGGCAGTGCCCAGTCCTGCGGTCAGTGCGTGCCGGGCACTCTTGAGGAACCGCTGGGGCAGAGTAAGTGGGCAAAGCGGGTGCAGGAGATGAGGCCGGATGCCCGGGGCAGAAGGGGTGCAGCCTTTGGAAAACAGGTGCTTTTATTTAGAATGAAACGGGGAGACATCGCAGGGCTTGGAACAGAAGGATGCGGCGAACTCGGTCATGGTATTAAGAGATCACTCTGCGGGGAAAGAAAGGGGGAGGGGACGCGAGTGGAAGCGAGGAGAAGGGTCGGAAGGACTGTGGCCGCGATCCGGGGGCGAGATGACGGTGACCTGGGCAGGATGGTGGCAGTGGCCATGGTGAGAAATGTCTGAACTGCTGATGTATTTTGAAGACGGAGCCAACAGGAAATCCTGACGGGCTGGATGTCGGGTGTGAGAGACTGAGAGGAGGCAAGGATGACGCCAAGGCTTGTGGCCTGAGCAGCTGGAAGGATGGGGTTGCAACAGCCCGAGATGGGGTGGGCAGGGGGGAGGGGAGGAGGGAGGGGGGAGCTTCGGAAAGAGCAGAAGCAAGGGTGGCCTGCTGGGAACTAGGCAGGCGGACCAGCCCCGGGGGCCCTGCCCTCAGGAGGGGGGTCCCTGGGAGACGCCCCTCCGCCTCTCCAAGGAAGGGGACGCCTCGTGGAAAAGATGGTGTTCAGGCCTCGGTGTCTGGAGAAAGGATGTGAGGTGAGTGGGGTCAGCACAGAAGGTGACCCTGGCGCCTTCCTCCTCCAAGCCCCTCCATCCAGCCCACTCCCGCCCGGTGCCTCCACGCCCGGGAGGAGGCTGGGGGAGTCAGGCCCCTGCCCGCAGCCCCTCACCACCCCCAAGCTGCCTGGAGTGCCCGGGTGCTACTTACTAATGGTGATTGCAGGCGAGGTCAGGCAGGAGGCCGTTTCCAACCTGTGATCCCAGTGAAGTAAGAGGGACGGGAAGCCCGTGGAGCTTTAGAAGGATAAAGCCTGTGGGGCCGAGGAAATGGCGCAGAGCCTCCCGTTCCCCCAGCGTCTTCCCCAGGCCTCCCTTCTTTGAAGATGTCAGGATGTTGCCAAGTCCAGCCTCGGAGAAATGCCCCAGGATAGCTTGTCTGCTCATGCGCAAGGCAGGGCATTTCTGCCTCCCCTAAAGAGGCAGGAATTTGACTTAAAACACATGGGGACCAAAAGCCCAGGCTTTGTGTCCCTGCTCCTCCACACCAGCGGGTGGCTTTTGAGGCTCCCAAGAAAGGTCTGAGAGGCAGAACACCCTTGAGCTCGCCCCGAGCCTCCTGGGTCCCAGGAAACCTGGCCCGTGCCTGTGGAGATGATGCTGCCGGGGACAGTGGGGAGGCCGGCTGCTCTCCCCCACCGGGCTGTTTCAGGTGGACCGGGGCCCTTCCACCTGTCTCGGGAGCTATCCCCATGGCCCTCACCTTGCCTCCCACAGGTCTCGCTCATCAGCCTGGTGGCCAACACCCTGGGCTTCGCTGAGATGGGCCCCATCAAGTCACTGCGGACACTGCGTGCGCTCCGACCCCTGCGAGCCCTGTCACGATTTGAAGGCATGAGGGTAAGAAGCAAGGGGACCGGGGGGGGGGGGGGTGGGGAGGCGGGGGGCTTCTCTCCAGGTAGTGGGAGGTGGCTTTACTGAGGGGACTTTCAGGCTCACACACTGACTAAGCTGCCCAGCCTGGAGCTGGGACCATGGCCCCTGACTTGGTAGGAGCATAGGGCAGAATCTCCGGGAGAGTCCTGGCTGGGCTCAGGGACACCTGGGGGGTGGAGGACATCGTGAGGGCCAGGAAGGCACTGGTCGAAGAAGAAGCAGCAAAGCCCCAGTGTGTGGGGGTCTTCACACAGCCCAGCCCCACCGGCCCTGGGGCCCCCAGGCTTCGCTCTCCTGTGGGGCCTCGTCTCCGTGTGTGCCCCCATTGTGTGCGTCCCCTGCCTGCTGGCACACACAGGCCACCTCCCCTCTGTCTACCGTGGGCAGCACGGCTGTAATAGGTAGCATGAAGGAAGCAAGAAGGAACGAACTGTATTCTCACTATCAGATGTCAGTTTACATTTGCTTAGTAAACTCTCTCGCATTATTTTCTAAGTGTAGAGCCCAATGCATCTTTTGAGTTACCAAGTTTTACCAAAGAATGTACACATATAATGCACTACCCAAAACACATAGCTAGAAAAAGTGTGTGTGTGTGTGCGCGCGCGCGCGTGCGCACGCACATTTCGATTTTACAAAGCGTGCACAGCTCTGTGTGGCTTCGGCAGACACGTCTGTGTGTCTCTCGCTGACCCAGCAGGCACCGGCACAGAGGCCCCCCCCATCGGGTGGTTGGTGTTGAACTTTGCCCACGGCCCCGGTTTATGGAGAAGCAAACGGCTTCCTCACACATGACTAATCCAACCTAAGTTAAACGTCTCTTTGGAAGCGAGGACTTCGCTCCCAGAGGGACAGGGGTGAGGTGCCCGTCGCCAGCTGCCTCTGCTGAGGCTGTCGGCCACCGAGCCAGCCAGGAGCTGTTGAGGGTTGGGTTTCCCACCTGGTCCTCAGGTTCCTCATGCACCGCGAGGGAGCCAGGGACCTCCTCTCATTTGCCTGGGTCGGCCTTCCCCACCTCGGCCCCCGACCCGCCCCACAGCTCCGTAGCTTCACTTCCGGGTCGTGTGGCAAGTAGGACAGCTGGGGACTTGGTTAGTGGAGTGGGACACCCTCTATGCCTTTGCCCAGGAAGCCTCTCCTGGGTGCCGTGAGTTTAGAGGAAGAGCATGAGGCAGTCGCTCTGTGGGGTCAAAGGGCCACTCCCTGGGATGTGGAAGGGGGCAGGGGGAGGACAGAGGCACCAGGGAGCATTCGTGCCACCTGCCCTCGCAGTCCTGCTCCCAAGGCGGCATTGGAGAACTGTGAGACACCCTCCAGACATACCACACGGAGGTCCCTGGGCACACTTTAGGGGAGAACACCCCCGACCCAGTAGCTGCAACCCCCAAATAAATCAGAAACTTAGCTCAGAGAATGTGTCTCCAGAAACCCGTTCCCATCAGTCTCTGGCGCATTCAACTATGGAGACCCTATTGAAAGTTAAGCTTGTAGGTCGTGGATCCGGGCCGGGTCAGGAAGGGAAAGGCAACTGTCTGGAGTCCTGTCAGACTGCAGGGTGCAAAGAGAAAGGTGTGTGTGTTCTCTCTCGCTCCCCTCACCCCACACCAGGGCACTGGCCATGCATTACCCTTCCTTGGGGACAGGAAGTGTTCCCGGACAGGGGTCTGTAGCCAGGGAGTTCCGTAGGTTGCTGGGGGGGCGGGGATGGAGGGTCCTGAAAAAGGCGTAAGCTCTGGGCACCCCCGGGAGCTGAGTCTCTTCTCTGTCCACTTGAGGTTGTGGTCAATGCCCTGGTAGGCGCCATCCCGTCCATCATGAACGTCCTCCTCGTCTGCCTCATCTTCTGGCTCATCTTCAGCATCATGGGTGTGAACCTCTTTGCGGGCAAGTTTGGGAGGTGCATCAACCAGACTGAGGGGGACCTACCTTTGAACTACACCATTGTAAACAACAAGAGTGACTGTGAGTCTTTCAACGTGACTGGCGAATTGTACTGGACCAAGGTGAAAGTCAACTTTGACAACGTGGGGGCCGGGTACCTGGCCCTTCTGCAGGTGGTAAGTCTCAGAGAGGAAGGACTTGCTTCCTCCCACTGGTTCCCTAGCAACAGGCACTTTCACTCATGGTGTGGGCTGGAGGGGGACAGTGGGGCCACTCTGGTTCCTCATGAGAGGGTCACATTGCCCAAAGGAGGCTAAGGATTCTCCAGAGACCTCTTGGCTCCTTGGGAAGTCCCCAGATTTTCCATTCTAGAGCAGACGCTACATTCTCCAAGATGCATGGCATGGGGGGTTCAGCACTGCGGCAGGACCAGCCCCCCAGCCAGCAGTCACGTTGGCCTCCTCACGCTATCAGTTTGGCAGTGTGATGGGGCAGGTTAAAAACAAAAGACCACAGATACCCAGGGACGGAACTATTAGCCAAATGATGACTCTGGCCACCCCTCTTTTAGTGATATCTCCTGCATTATTTAAAGGAATATATATTTACTTTCATCTCCGATGTGCAATATGTGTGATATTTAAACATGCCTGGCGCTACCCAGCCTTTCCAAAATTTTAATTGGTTTGTGAGGACGGTGGCTTCAGTGATTATAACGCATGCCATAAAATTAAACTATGGATAGCCTTGACAACCGACATGCAAACAGAACAGATAAAGCCGTACCTTGCTTTTCTTGCAATCCTAGTTTTATGCCCAGACACCTGTCTCTAGACCTCAAGGCAGAAGAAAATTTGGTGAGACTCTCACTTGAAAACTTAATGTACCCACTCATACCTCCACCCACCCCTTAAGTCCCAGTAGGAGGAGCTTTCTCCAAAGACCCTTGAAATACCTCGTGGAGAGCAAGATTAGAGCCAAACCCAGAGAGCTTTCTATCGCTGTGACTGTACCTCTGAATATCATAACTTGGAAGGAAAGGCCCTTCTCTTATAGATAGAAGGGTCTGCCGTTTCAGGCAGAACCATGCAGTGGCTGGAAGAAATTCAGTCACAGGCATCCCGTAAACTTGTGTGGTCCCCAGCAGTTTCCAAAGCATTTCCAGGCCTCTCTGGACAGGTGAAGGCCTCGTGCACAAGGAACTGAAATAGCTTGCTTTCTGTGGGGCAGCCTCAGTTTCCCCTTCAGCCCTGCCTGCCTCACAAAAATTCTCAGACGTGGAACGCTTGTGCGGACAAGCTCGTACCCTAAAAGGAGCTTCAGGGTGGGATTGGATTTTGCCAAGGACCCAAGTGAGACCCACTGAGCAGTCCGGTCCCACCACCAAGCCTGTCTCTCAGGCACTTCCTAAATCTTCACAGCAGCCCAGACTGGGCCAGACAGAGCAGCGAGCACCGGAGCCTTGTCTCAGCCGGCCTCCCGCTTTACCGCCTTGCCATGGTGTGCTTGAGCCAGCTTGTGTGGGCTCACGAGAGCTGATTGTTCCATTTTTAGTCATTTTGCAAGCTATTATTAAAAATTATATTTTATCAACTTATAATTAACTAAATGATATTACAACAAAATGAAAACTCACTGTTACTGTTTGGTATCATCGAAGCTCCTGAGGTCATTACGTGCATTGTACCGTGGAGGTGCCGTAATGCTATGTTCTCATGCGTCCCTTCCCTACTCTGCGTCAGTGACGGCACAGGGACCACGCGAAATCGGCCAGGGCGAGAGGGTTTACGTGTGGAAACTGGCCAACCCAACAAGCAGGGCTTTTTTTCTTCTGGAAGCCATTTGTGCACCATTTATGCACACACCACTAATAAGAGGTCCCCCTTAAATTCAAGAGAAGGTTGGGATTCTTCAGGAACCTTCTCTGAAAGTCCGTGGAGCAGAAGCCACAAGGTTGTCTGAGGTGCCTGACTGAGGGGACCAGGTCAGCACTGGGGTCTGCCTTAAGCCCAAGCCCTACCTCTCCATCCCTGACACCTGCTATAGGACTCTGTGCTGTTTTCGAATCTGAAATGAGTGTGGATCTGAGGGGAAGACCTCCTTCAGGCCTCATCAGTCTCTCGGCCACCATCATGAGGCTTATTCCTCCACTGTGTGCCCTTTTTGGGGTGTCTGCTTGGCTGGCTTACCCTCCACCCCCAGACCTGAATGAGAAAGCCTTTTCCTGACCTCCCAGCCCACTGCTGAAGGGTTGGTGTGGGATGCTAGCTTCTTGCAGGTGGCTACTTCCTGGCCTCACCTGTCTGAACAGGAGCCCTAAGTAGCTCAATCGATTTGGAGTTATATGATTTTCTTACTTTTGTCTCTTCCTTCCAGGCAACATTTAAAGGCTGGATGGACATTATGTATGCAGCTGTGGACTCCAGGGGGGTAGGTCACCATACCGGCCTTTCCCACCGAGTCGGGCACCTGAGGCTCCTGAGGCTGCTTGGCCACCGGAGACTCAGTGTCTGCATCTGAAAGCCCGCCCCACACGGGCCACATCTCCTGTGTCAACCTGGAGTCCGAGTCTCTCTGGAATGCTCAGACCTGGCCTTGGGGCGAGGTTGCATGGTCTCCCAAGGAGTCCCAAAATTCTCAAATATCTTTCCACTTAAATTCACTGTAGTTGACTTGAATCTTAAATCTTACCCCAGGAAGATGAGCTGGAAGCAACAGAGATCCAAATCAAGCTTCTCTGTCCTTGTGTACCATGCAGTCACATGGGCAGTCCGCCGAAGACTGAGAGACGCTCCCTATTCTCAAACCTCCCCCTGGCCCAGGGTCAGAAGCCATGCAGTGACACCGCACCAGCTCTGAGGCCGCCATGCCCGCGCTCCTCACCTGCCACCGGCCACTCTCCTCAACTCCACCCCCAGCCCCCCCACCCCGGCCCTGCTTCGTACTCACACACTTGTGCTCCTGACCTTCCTCTGGACACCCCTGGCTAGCCTGCCCCACTTCCTGCCTGTCTGATCGCTCTGTCTGATTTCCCCTCCTTAGTATGAAGAGCAGCCCCAGTGGGAGTACAACCTCTACATGTACATCTACTTCGTCGTGTTCATCATCTTCGGGTCTTTCTTCACCCTGAACCTTTTCATCGGTGTCATCATTGACAACTTCAACCAGCAGAAGAAAAAGATATGTAGAGCACAGGCTTCCCCTGGGCGTGCAGGGCTGGCGGCCAGGGGACCGAGGAGCCGTTCTGTCTCCTGGCCCCATCCTGGCCTTCCGTTGGGGGCAGTCCTCTGCTCGCTCCAGCTGGAGCGGGGTGGGAAAGGGGTGCGTCCATGATGTAACATGCCCAGGCCTGCAAGAGTGTAACAAGGGGCCCTACATCTGCCTTAGTCTACCTGAGAGATGAGGCTCTTGAGAGAAGCTGGGTGGAGGTGGGAACCCTTCACCTGGTCCATGATCAGGGACAATGGGTGGGGCCTGTGCAGAGGCCAGGATCGTCCGGGAACTCCATGAGAGCGGCAATGATTGGTTTGCAGGCGAACCAAGTGGGCAGGGAGAACATCCAGCCTGGCTATGTTGGGCAGGGCAGAGGGCAGGGGTGGGTACAGGACTTGCAGGTCCCAAGGTAAGATCTTAAAGTGAATGAGAGTAAGGACCCTGTAAAAGCAGGTTTGAAAAGGACTCTCTGATGCAGGATAGGGATGCACTTTTCTCTACGGGGAGAGGCAGTGAGGAGGAGGCTGACCCCGGCACCCTCACTGAGGAGACAAGATCCCTGTGCCCTCCATGCCGGAGCCTCTCAAAACCCCAAAATGAGTCTGGTGCCTGTCTCTCTGCACTTAGGGGGCCAGGACATCTTCATGACAGAGGAGCAGAAGAAGTACTACAACGCCATGAAGAAGCTGGGCTCCAAGAAGCCCCAGAAGCCCATCCCGAGGCCTCTGGTGAGCCAGGCTCCCAATTCAGCAAGCATGGGGCGGCGGGAAGGTGGGGGTCTGCTGGGGGAACCCTGAGGTGCCCTCACACAATACAGCCAACTCTCAGGGCCTCTTCATGGTCCTTCTGCCCAGCCTGGGGCCCTCGGCCAATCCAGAGATGGATGGGTGCTCTCAGGCATCTGCCCACACACAGCGGTTTCAGTCTCGTGGAGATTGGAAGGCACGAGAAGGCTGTGACAACCAGGGGGTGCTCCGCTCCCAAGGGGACCCGTCTGCCTCTAAGTGAGCCCTGGCTTCCCCTGCAAGGGTGCAGGCTTCCCCTGCAGGGCACAGCCCCGCCGCCATTCACGGCCTCGTCCTTACAACCCCCTGAGCGGAAGCGTCCCCTGGTGGGTGGGGTCGGCAGGGGTGCTGAGTCCTCTGCCAGGCTGACTCTCTTGCCTGATCAAACTGTTCTCCAAAAAATTGTGTGTGTGGGAGCAGGGCGTGGGTGGCGCAGTACTCAAAGTAATTAGGTGACACAACCTAAATCACTCGCTAGTGAGTAGTAGCCCCAGTTTTTTATTCAATTCATCAATTTCTTCTGATTCTTTCCTGTTCACCACACTGTGTTCTAGGTTACGTGTGTGTGTGTGTGCGCGTGCGCGCGTGCGTGCATGCTCATGCACGTGTGTATTTGTACATGAGAGTGTGTGTGTGTTTGCACTTATTTTTAACCTGTCTCTTCCTCAAAACAATATGGGGCGGCTTACAATTAAAGACTCACATAAATACAGTTAGCAGAATAAATAAAATCAACTCCTTCAAAAGAGTGGAGAAAATGTGTTAACCTGGAGGCTGATACAATTACTAGGATTGAACTTCAAATTTGACCTTGAGCCTTCAGACAGTGGGAACAAAAGAGAAGGCCAGTGAACAATGTGCTAAGAAAACTCGGAGGAGGAGAAATCCCTTCCCGAAGATCCATCAGAGACGGTCTCAGGGAAGAGGGGGCCGCGGGGCTGGGCCCTGAAAGCATTTCAGCGGGAGAGCGAGGCCGTTTCAGCCTCCTGACTTCTTCCTCTCTGCGGGGCGTTGGCTGCCCCAGAGAATGGAGTAGGAGGGCGGGCGATGTGGGCCCGGGGGAGCGACAGGGGGTCCGCCGGCCCGCGGGGTCCCTGCTGACCCCATCCTTTGCCCTCCCTTTTAGAACAAGTACCAGGGCTTCGTCTTCGACATTGTGACCAAGCAGGCCTTCGACGTCACCATCATGTTTCTCATCTGCTTGAACATGGTGACGATGATGGTGGAGACGGATGACCAGAGCCCCGAGAAGGTCAACATCTTGGCCAAGATCAACCTACTCTTTGTAGCCATCTTCACGGGCGAGTGCATCGTCAAGATGGCCGCCCTGCGCCACTATTACTTCACCAACAGCTGGAACATCTTCGACTTCGTGGTCGTCATCCTCTCCATCGTGGGTGCGTATGCGAGTCGGCTGGGCGGAGGGGCCCTCCGCAGGCCAGGCCTCTCCTCCGGTCCTGCATCCATACTTAATGCCAAGGACACCAGAGGCACCTTCGTCCTTTTCTCGCTGCATTGCTCACCTCTCCTCCCTCCAACACACACACACACACACACACACACACACCCTCAAGCTCTGGACCCTGCCCCCCATGGAACTCTGCCTTGGGGTGACCGACTTACGCCTTTCCACCAAGCCAAGCCCCCACTTTGGTGGAACTCAGAGGGAAATGCAGGGTCTGAGGCAGGGGCTGCCATGGCCACGGCGATGGGCAGATGCTTAGAACCTGGAAGCAGGGTCAGGAAACACTCTGGACAGCCCCAGGCAGGAGTCGGAGAGAGAGCATGCCCAGCGCAATGAGGGAGAAACTTTAGAGAATGCAGGATGCCAGCAGCAGGAATGGAGCTGTTGAGGGACAGTCTTAGAGGCTTTGAGAAGTACAGCGTTTACCTCGGAACACCTGCCGGTCCTGGTGCTTGGCCACACGAGAGAGGTGCATTTAATAGGTCAACTTGGAGCCAGAGTGTCTGAGTCAAATCCTGGCTTCTCACTGACCCAGTGGCAACTTGGATACATTACCTCACCGCTCAGTTGCCTCTTCTGGAAAATGAGGATGATGGTATCAGCTTCCTTCCTAGGGTGACTGGAAGGGCTCAGTGGAGGATATAAAATGCTCGGCCCGGTGCCTGAATGATAGTAAACACTGGACACGTGTCAGCCAGTGACATCATTATTATATGAGGTGTCTGGAAAGGTCACTTGGGTCAACACGAAGGAAGTTAATTTCATCCTCTTGTGTAACTTTCATCCCTGCTCCCTAAAACTCCTGCCCCAGAGTAATGAACAGAGACCAAGGGATGGGGAAGCCTTGGAAGCCAGCTGAGTTGGGAGGCTGAGATGCAGCAGGCATGGCGCTGTGGGGCCGGGGCGGGTAGTGCTGGGTTCCGGGCCAGTGCTTCTCGCACTTCAACGTGCCCATGAATCACCTGGGCTTGTTAAAACTCAGAGGGTCTGAGGGGAGCGGAGCTGTGGTTCTGCGTTTCCATTAAGTGCCCAGGAGATCTCAAGGCTGCTGGTCCTCAGACCACACTTTGAGTAGCAAGGAGCTAAAAATCCTGGCCCAAGCTAGGCCGCCAAGATGTCGCGCACGTCCCCTGAGGCCTCAGAATCCCTGATCTAGAAGATGGGCTTCGTAGAACTCTGTTGTGCAGGTATTCTCTGAAGACGAAGGAGCAAAGGAGCTAAGAAGGTACTTTGCAGAGGATGTGGGGGCTGCGAGTCCTCATTTTCCAAATCGAATGCAGAGATGGAGATTCAGAGAGGTGGGGGTCGGGGGAGCAGGGGCCTTGCAGTGAACGTGGTCCTCCCGGAGGGGCCTCCTCTCCCTGGCGTCTTGCAGTACAGAGACCCCACCCAGGGAAGCCGGGTGGCGGGAGGACACAGATGCCATTGGTGGCCACGGTCTCTGTCGTTTCCCGCAGGCACGGTGCTCTCAGACATCATCCAGAAGTACTTCTTCTCCCCAACGCTCTTCCGAGTCATCCGCCTGGCCCGGATCGGCCGCATCCTCAGGCTGATCCGCGGGGCCAAGGGGATCCGTACGCTGCTCTTCGCCCTCATGATGTCCCTGCCCGCCCTCTTCAACATCGGGCTGCTGCTCTTCCTCGTCATGTTCATCTACTCCATCTTCGGCATGGCCAACTTCGCCTACGTCAAGTGGGAGGCCGGCATCGACGACATGTTCAATTTCCAGACCTTCGCCAACAGCATGCTGTGCCTCTTCCAGATCACCACGTCGGCCGGCTGGGATGGTCTCCTCAGCCCCATCCTCAACACGGGGCCCCCCTACTGCGACCCCAATCTGCCCAACAGCAACGGCTCCCGGGGGAACTGCGGGAGCCCCGCCGTGGGCATCCTCTTCTTCACCACCTACATCATCATCTCCTTCCTCATCGTGGTCAACATGTACATCGCCATCATCCTGGAGAACTTCAGTGTGGCCACAGAGGAGAGCACGGAGCCCCTGAGCGAGGACGACTTTGACATGTTCTACGAGATCTGGGAGAAGTTCGACCCCGAGGCCACCCAGTTCATCGAGTATTCGGCCCTGTCCGACTTCGCCGATGCCCTGTCTGAGCCGCTCCGCATCGCCAAGCCCAACCAGATAAGCCTCATCAACATGGACCTGCCCATGGTGAGCGGGGACCGTATCCACTGCATGGACATCCTCTTCGCCTTCACCAAGAGGGTCCTGGGTGAGTCGGGGGAGATGGACGCCCTGAAGATCCAGATGGAGGAGAAGTTTATGGCGGCCAACCCATCCAAGATCTCCTACGAGCCCATCACCACCACGCTGCGGCGCAAGCACGAGGAGGTGTCGGCCACGATCATCCAGCGGGCCTTCCGGAGGCACCTGCTGCAACGCTCCGTGAAGCACGCCTCCTTCCTCTTCCGCCAGCAGACGGGCAGCAGCGGCCTCTCTGAGGCAGATGCCCCCGAGCGAGAGGGCCTCATCGCCTACATGATGAATAAGAACTTCTCCCAGAGCCTTGGCCCGCCCTCCAGCTCCTCTATCTCCTCCACGTCCTTCCCGCCTTCCTATGACAGCGTCACCAGGGCAACCAGTGATAACCTCCAGGTGCGGGTGTCTGACTACAGCCGCAGCGAAGATCTCGCGGACTTCCCCCCATCCCCGGACAGGGACCGAGAGTCCATCGTGTGAGCCTCACCCCAGCTGGCCAGGACACACCGAATGGCAGCCTGTTGCCTTGCGGCAAACCCGAATGCAGCCACAAACCAGCCTTTGCTGGGCTTTCCTTGCTTTGGGCTTTGGGAGTGAGAGATGAGCCTCGGATCAGCCCCGTGGGTTAACGAGGCAGAGTCCCGTGGCACCCATGTTGATGACCAGAAGCAGTCGGCCAAGCTGACCATTCCGGGCGGCCTGTCCCTGGAGGCCCCACACACTCCGGTGGCGTGGGCTGGTCAGGCAACACCCTGGGGCTCTGAAAAGCAACCCCACCCCAGTTCCTGAGGCAAAAGATAAAACTGAGACTGTACATTAATGTGAATGGGCTTTCATAAATTTATTATATTTGATATTTTTTTACTTGAGCAAAGAACTAATGTTTTTTCCATGGACGTCGGCTGCAGTTGCCACTGCCGCCTCTTCCGAACTCTGAACAGGAGACTGTGGAGCTGCCGGAACTCTGTTCTCAAAGCAAAGTGGAATTCAGTGTGGTTCCTACAGGCCTTCGCTGCCCAGGGGCAGAACGGGGGTTCCCTTGCCACTTGGGCTAAGGTACCAGGAGGGCTGAACCCCTTCCCTCACATACACGTATGCACACGCTCACACACACAGAGGCCAACGCTGGCTCCCCGCAGAGGAGTGTCGGATAGCTGCCCCTGCCCCAGCCTGAGGGAGACAGGCCTTCCCCCCAGTTCCCACGGCTGGGGCCATTGTCGGCAGGGGCTCACGCTGGTCGTCTGTTGTCCCCAAGGTCCTGTTTCCCCACTGTGTTTGTATGCAGGCCACACTGCATCCTGGGGTCAGTTCTGCAAAACTAAAAGCCTTCCAGGAGAGCTGGCCTGCATCCCAGGGCTGGTCCTAGGCACTGAAGTTGCCTCTTCTTCCCAGGAGAGCTTGGCCTTCTGTAAGAGTATTAACGTGAAACCGAAGGGCCTGAGGGACCAGCCCCACTCATGGCCTGGCACCTGGCTTGTTCTCGTCCCCAGACTTGGCAGGCCCTGCTTCATAGGCCAGGAAGAGAAGGCTGAGCCCCGTGGGTTTGGGGCCAAGACGCTCACCAGCCCTCAGCCTATCTGAAGGAGTCAACCTGTTGTCACCACCAGGGCTCTCTCTGGACCTTTCTGTCCCTAGCATGGAGGCAGGGGGATTCCTGTGTGGTCTTCAGCTCCTCTCCAGACTCAAGAGCATGGAGTGGGGAAGGCAGCTTGGGTCCGGGGCAGGAAAGGGGCCTTGGGACGGTCAGGCCTGGTTCCTGTGCCCTGGGAGGAGAGTAAACCAGGGCCCCCTTGGGAGGGTGGTAGTGTGGCCTTGGACCAACACCTCTGGCTCATCCTAGGGTCCTAGTGGCCCCTGCATCCCAGCTGTCCCATAGGTCTTATGAGAAGGCCTTTTCAGGGAAAAATACTTTTTTTCTAGTCCAATAACCTCCCCCACCCCCCACCCCAGGGCCTCTTCAGCTGCTGACAATCTTATTTAGCATATGCAAATCTTTTAATGTAGAGAACTGTCACCGTGAGAGTGACAGTGTTGGCTGGTGGAGCCTGAGCAGGCAGGAGCTCGGCTGCCCAGTCCCAGCTCTCCAGCAAGGCCACGCTCCACCAGGCGCCGACCTCACAGGCCACCTCTGGCGGCAGCCCGGGAAGCCGGAAACTGGCTGCTCCTCACCTACCTCGCCGAGCTGCCGGAGGGCTGGACGTTCTGAGCTCATGGCAGTGCTGATGGCATTGCCAGCGAGTAAAGTATTACCCTTCTTCCTGTCACCCCCAAGTTCCCTTGGTGGCAACCCCAGCCCCCACCGCCCCCCACCCCCAGGCCTAGTGATTTCTCTTCTCCCCTGTCCCCTTCGAGTCCAGTGTGGGACGTGGTTTTAACAGTGGCACCTCTCTGAGTGGAATTATTTTTGTAGATCTCTGCGCTTTGCTCTCAAGACTTGGGGAGGCACATGTCCTCCCCACACTCAGTGCGCTGCACGGGCAGGAATGCGGCTTAGGAGGCAGCCGGGCTGCCAGCCCAGCTGGCCGGAAGGAGACTGTGGTTTCGTGCATGTGGACAGCCTAGGAGCCTTGAGACAGGTGCCTGGGGCTGGCTGGTGACAGCCGCAAGTGACATCGGACAGCGTGGTCGAGGGCAGGGACAGGCTAGACCCCACTCCTTAGCATCTAGCGTGGCTTTTTTTTTTTTTTTCTAGAAATGCACGATGACCAGCAGGAGGGGAGGAGAAGGCAGGAGGAAGGAGGGAGGGGCGCGCACCACGTGCCGGCTGTTGTCTGAGCTAACGGAGCACTTCTCACCAAACTTCGTGTATAAATAAGATACATATTTTTAAAACAAACCAATAAATGGCTTACATGACCTGCCTGGGCTTTGTTCTTATGCCAAGACTTGACAAGGGTGGCGACGAAGGCCCGAGGAGCCCGAGAGGAGGCCTTGTCCTGAGCACAGCTGGACAGCGCGGGGCCACAGGGGAAGCGGGATGAGAGCCTGAGCACGACTCAGGACGGACTTCCGGTTGTCTTCCTGGGAAAACGGCCTGGTCATGGGCTGGTCCAGGAAAAGGCGGGTGTGGGCAGAGCAGTCCACCCCCAAGAGAGGGCACCCGGGACCTGCCTTCTAGGACTCCCGGTCTGGGGCACGGCAGAGAGGGATGACCATGATTTGGGGTTCACGTGAAGCAAAGGACTTGGAAGGGTGGATGCAGCCAGGGGCAGCCGAGGTGAAGAACGGCCAGGCGTGGACCTGTGGTCTCCGACCCTCGCTTCCTCGCCCTCATGCCTCAGTCCACTGCACCCCACTGCTGCTCCACCGCGCCCTACCAATAGTGCTCTGCCAGTGAGCAGGGGCCCGCCTCCTTGTGGCTGGACCCAGCAGAGCCGTCCTGGTCCTCATCGTGCGGATCCCGTCCATCCACAGCATTTAATTCAGCAGACAGCGGCCCCTTCCGGAAATCTCTCTCAGGCTTCCGTGGCACCACCCTCTCCAGGGTTCCTCCAGGCTCCTGGATTGCCTCCTTGGAGGACACATCCTCCAGTGTCTGACTGGCAATCAAGCTCTTTAGGCTCTAGGCTTCCGCCAAAAGAGAGTGGGAACACTCTCTCACCCCTGCCATGCTTTAAAGAAGAGTCTCGAATCTTCCTCGGAGCCTAGGCCTCTCTTCTGAGCCCCAGGCCAGCACATCCGGCTGCCGACCTGGGACATCTCTGACACTGAGCTCATCCACCCCGCGGTGAGGGCACCCCCACAGAGGCCATGGTCAGCTGCAGGCTTTCCCTCACCCCCTTGCCCATCCCCGCCCTGTCGCTGCTGCCTTCTCAGCATCTTTAAAACCCACCACGTGGTCCCTCCTTGCTGCTGCTTCCCTAGCTGGGGCCAGCGACTTGTCTCCCTTCCTCTAACCTCAGCTTCCAGAGTATTTTAATCCAAGATCATTGCCTCCTGGATAAAACCCTTCCATGGCTTCCTATTGCCTCGGGATCCAGGCAAACCCCTCCCAGGGCCCGGAGCCCTGCCAGCCGCTGTAACCACATCTCTCTCTAACCCCTCAAAGGCCTAGGCGCTTCCTCCTCTCAGCCTTGTCAACCGCTGGTCCCGCCTCCCAGACACTATTCTCCTTTCCACTCAGCCTTCAGGCCTCGTCTGAATGCCACCTGCTCTGGAAGCCCTCCCCAGCCCCCTTCCCCATCACTTGCCTCCACTCTGTTCTGCCCTTGTCACACGGCACTTAACACTCCTCATTGAAAATACCTGCAAAGCTCATATGTAAACAAACATGACCCCCAGCGTCATCAAACCCAATCTGTATTTTAGTCTCTCCCTGTACCGCTCAGAGTTTCATTCAGTGCAGATAATCTCCCCTGGCCCTGGATGAAAACCCGGCTGATCCTGCAGCTTTTCGGCTCAGTCTTGGGTAAGAGAACAGCAGCCTGCAGCCCCTTTACCTTCTAAATCCAGTCTCAGCCGCATCCTGAGGGCATCCAGTCCCGTGAACAGTGAGAGCTGGGGTGGCTGGGCGGGGCGTCCTCCCGGGGCCAGGCTGCGGCTTGAGGGGATTCTCATATGGGCGTCTGAGGGCTATTTGGAGACCTGCTGCCGGGCCCCCTCCCTGCCGTTTCCTCAGCCCAGGAGATGAACTCTTTTCCAGGTGCCCCTGTGACTTCTCCCTTTTTGCCCACGGGCATCCGTGCGCCCATCCCCAGTCTCTTCCTGCCAAGGCCTTCGACCCTCCAAGTGGCCCTGTCATGGTGGCACACACTGGCCTTCTGTCACCCTGCCACCTCGGGTCCCAAAAAGCACCCAGAGCTCTCGCTCCAGCAGCAGCAGGCTCTGCAGCCCCTACCAGAGCGGCCGGTAGAGTTGCCCCTCTCCAGGTCCCAGGGCCAAGTCAGGCCCCCAGCACCCGTCCCCTGGAGCTTTCTCAGGCCCGGCAAGGCCCTCCGACCCCAGACCTCCAACATGTCAGTGCTCTCCAGAAAGGCCCCGGAAGCCCCCTCGGCAGGCCCGGTTAATAGGTGACACCACCCTGCCCACAGGCTCCTGCCCGAGGCTATGGCCACAGGGTCCTGGAATTGACACAGGACAGCTGTCTCCAAAGAAACTCGTTCTCGGTTCCCTCGGCCCTCCAGCGTTTGGCGCCATTTCCCTTAGAAACAATCTGCATTCGAGAGACCAGCAGTTCGGGATCCTGGACCCTTAGTTTTGGTCTCTTGATCAAAATGGGGGAGGGGACAGTCCCTTCTAACTTCCTGTGACATTTGTCTAATCATCATCTTTTTCCAATAAGACTGGGCTTTTCAAAGGGCAGGCCACATCCCTTATTTTTTAAAAAGAATATCAGAATTTAAAATAGCTGTGCATCCTGCCTGGTAAGGATGAATGCTGCTTTGTGAGGCTGTCGTTTTGGATACATATAAACCTTGGGTGAGTGCCTGTGCGGACCTGGGTAGCGATGGGAAATGTAGCTCTTACTAGAAATCCCAGTGAAAAGAGTGAGAGCAACGTGAGGACACGGGCCGTGTCAGTTTTGCTCCGCATGGCAGCCGAGACCTCTCTCAGTAGCTGCCTTGGGGCAGGAACTCCATCACTATGCGTGCAGCGCCTGCGGGGCGGGCGGCAAGGAGGCCGTGCCCCCCAGGAGTCTGCGAAGGGGTTGGGCCTTCTCTCTCACGAGCTCCAGGACACAGCTGCCACGGTCCGGGCCAGCGTAGTGCTGTCCCCATGGCCCAGGGCTGGAGTCTCCTTATGTGGTGTCGTCCACGGCAGCCTGAGGTGGGCCTTCGCCTGGCCTGCGCTGTGGCGGGCTCCTCTGGAAGGGGGCACGAGCGGGACCTTGCGTCCCCTGTAACGCCACAGCTGTCACCGGCCGCTCTGGGGCGAGGCTGGGATCCAGGTGGCAGGCGGATCGGCGAGGGACGGACGTCGGCTCCTGTGTCAGAGGGAAGGCATGCGACCCAGGGAGCTCAGCCCTTGACAGGGAGAGAGATGGGCCCGGACAGACGTCAGCTGTCACCCTGGGGCCACGGCATTAGCCGCTCCCCTGCCCTGTGCCAGCGGCAACTCCGGCCAGCCCTGACAGCCACGAGACTCGACTCCGAGGGAGCCTGGGAGGGGCAGGAGGACAGAGCACAGGCACTCCTACAGGTGGACAAGGGACAGGCAACAACAGGGACCAAGTAGCCACCACGGGCCACCACTGACGGGCCCAGGAGTCCTAGGGGTAGCTCCTTCTTGGAGCCATCTGTGCCGGCACAGTGTGTCCACCCCTCAAGGGCTCTGAGCCTGCCGCACTGCACAGACGGCCCTTGAATCTCAGAGCCGGGCAAGGCCAGGCCGGCCAGTCCGTTGACACCACGCTCTCCAGCCCCCGCCCCAGTGCCCGGCACAGAGCAGCAGCCGGGAATGTTTGCAGAAGGGATGACCCAGTCAGGTTCACTGTGCGCCGAATTCACCTGGTTCCTCTCCTCCATATGAATCTCTCTGTCTTCTGAGGTCCCCATCCTTTTTTTCATTCTCGGTCCCACCTTCCGGTCGTCTTCCTTCTAGAAGGAGGTCAGACACAGGGCCTTTTGAGGGCCTCGCCTACATGGAGACACATACGGACTCGCAATCCCCCCTGTAACAGGGGCCTCGGGACATTCCCAAGGACAGAGGCAGGCAGGCGGGCCAGAGGGGACTTCATTCAGAAATGGCACTCAAAGGCTGGCAACTGCCAAACTCTGTGTGGGGGGCTCCCTGTCGGAGGGACCTCGGGAACCCTACTGGGAACTCCGCTCCCCTGTGGGTGTCCCAAGTCAGCCTGAATGGAAAAGTGGGGACCAGGCCAGCCTGAGCCCAGCACGTGTAATGACCACCCTGACAAGCACTTCCTCCCATGCCAGCTCATGGGGCTGGCATCCTCGGGCAGCTGCCAGGCACCTGCTGCCGGAGAGAAAAGCCCCATCATCCCAGCCATGGTGGAGAGACGGGCCAGCTCGGATTCCAGAAAGGCGTGCGGGTCGAAGCATGTTCCCCCTTCCCGGATGTGGGCTGGCGGGCAGGCGGTACGTCCTGTCTCCCGCCCCGCTCCGTGCCCGGCCTCTGTGATCAGAGCCTTGGGGAGCGGGAGCTGGCATTTCAGCTGCAACCGGCCAGTGGGGCTGAGCCTGCCTCCAGTGTTTGTCCTCGGAGCCATGTCTCCTGAGGGACCATCCGATTCCTCCCTGTCCTCTGTCACTCACCTCCTGTCAGGCTGCACGCCCTCTTTCTGGGAAGTCAAGGATCAGGCTGCTTCTACGTGCAAGGCTATGGGAGGAGCCATAAGGATGGTGGAGGGCGGCGAGGTTTGACCAAGAAGAGAGGCTGGCTTAACAGAGATAATTGGGCCTCCTGTATCCTGTGTCAATCCATCACATTTATAGTCTTCTCTCCAGACAGGAGACAATGAGGAAATGACAAAAGCCAATAAGGCCAATAAATAAAGGGTAATGGAATAACCAGTATGTGCAGCCTGTCCCCTGAGCCCCAGAGCCAGGAGCAGGGCTGAGTCCCTCCCTTCTGTCTCTGTCTTGACTTTGGCCGCAGGACCCTGGGGACAGTTAAAACTGGTCAACAGCCCCCTCAGGGGGGCCTGGCTGGATTTCCAGCTGCTCAAGCCAAAAATCTTGGCATCATCCCTGCCTCCTCCTTTCTCTCCCACACGCCCCACATCTAATCCGGCAGGAACTCCCGTCAGCTCTGCTTTTGAAATGTATCTCAAATCCAACCACTTCTCAACACCTCTGCAGCCTCCATGCTGGTCTGGACCACCATCCTCTCTCGCCTGGATCCTTGCAAAGGCCTCCTAAGTGGTCGCGCCCCAGACTTTTCTCAACGCAACAGCCAGTGGGTCTGTTGAAAGGCAAGGCAGACCACGTCGCTGCTCTGCTCAGAAACGCACAGTGATTTCCGTTGCACCTGGAGGACAGCCGGGGCCCCACGCCCTGCCCCGGCCTCAGCCCCCGGCGCCTGCCTGCGCCCCTCACTCCACCTCCGCCTCCCCCAGCTCCTCGCCGGCCACACTCTTCCCTCAGAGACCATCCTATTTTCTGCTCTCTCCAGCCCACGGTTTCTATACTTCAAGCAGATTCGGTGAGGTGTCATTTATGTACGACACAACTCACCCTTTTAAATGCACAGTTTGATGAGTTTTGACAAATGCATAAGCAGTTTAGCCACCACCGAAATCAAGACATCGAACATGGCCATCTCGCCAAGAAGTTCCCTCATGTTGCTTCACAGGCGGCCCCTTCCCCAACCCCCGCCCCCGGCAGCCACTGAGCCGTTTTCTGCTCCCACAGATTTGCTTTGTCCGAGAGTCCGCGTAAGTGACGTAACACGCATGCAGCCTTTTGTGTCTGGGTGGGTGTTGTCACTCAGCGGAATGCACTTGAGACTCATCCCCGTTGCCACATGGGTTGGTTCGTTCCTTTTCATTGCTGAGTAGTATTCCATTACATGGACGTACCCAGTTCATTTTCCCTTCAACGGTTGATGGACATTTGGGTTGTTTACAAGTCTTTGCTCACATGAACAATGCTGCTAGGATCATTTGTGTTCAGGACATATGTTTCTAACTCTTGGGGAAATACCTAGGGATTGAATTTCAGGGTCATACGATTAGTGCATGTTTACCTCTCTACAAGGATGTCAAATGTTGTCCAAAATGATAGTTCATTTTTTATTCTCACCAGTGATGAAGGTTCCAGTTGCTCCGTATCCATGCCAACATTTAGGGTTGTCATTCTTTTTATCTTTTCCTGTAATTTTAGCCATATGAGTGGGCATATCCCATGGTTTTAATTCGCATTTCCCTGATGACTAAGGATTTTGAAAGTCTCTTTATGTGCTTATTGGCCATTCTTACATCTTCTTTGGTGAAATGTCTGCCATGGTTTTTAAGGCGAGCCAAACAAACGCTTTTATATACTTACATCATCAGTTGAAGGAACAAGATGCCCTGTGCAGCGTGACCACATTCCATCACTCTGTCGTGGGCTTTCTGCGTGGTCTCAAAAAGCCGACCTCGCTGTACTGGTCTCCTTTTTCTCATCTGTAAAATGGACATAGCGATACTTACCTGCCAGGGCAGTGTGAGGATTGCGTACTGTGAGACAAGTAGAGAATTTGCAATAATCCCTGGTAAGCACTTAACAAATGCCCAGTAGGATGAAGATGATTAGTATTACCCCTAGGTGACTTATCCACAATCTCATTTCATCTGTAAACTATGGGGGACAATCTCTAAGTCCCTTCTACAGTAAGATTCACTGATTTCCTGCATTGCTCTCTGTTGACTGACACGCCCTTTACCGGTCCCTTCCTCCACCCAGAGACACGCCTGACAGCCAGCCACCCCTGCGGACACTAGTCACACACACAGCAGGGGGAAGCTCTCCAGACTCCTGACCCACAGGATAACGTAAGGCCGAGCTCCTCCAACACCAGTGAGAGGGACCATGAGAAACCAGAAGGACTGGGGGAGACAGAGAAGGCTAAGGAAGAGTCGAAGGGCAGATGACGCCAGGCAAGACCAACAGGCCCGGGAGGCTGGGAGACGTAGTGTGCCCTTGCGGGGACAACAGCCCCTGGCCCGCGGTGGCTCGGTGGCTCTCCCCACTGCCCCCACGCCACCTCCCTAGCTCAGCTCCACAGCTGGGAGCGGGCTAGGCCCTACTTCAGCCCCACCCTCACCCGACCTGACCTCTGGAGGAAAGCTGGATCCCCACGGGAGCCCCTCCCCCGGGGGAGAGGGGCGGGGAGGAGGACAAGGGTGTTGGGAAACCAGTCGACACGGATCTGGGGCGGGTGCCAGGGTGCCACGGGCAGTGAAGAGGAGGTGATGAGAGAAGGGCAGGCCAGCAGGGCCCAGGCCACCGGCAGGACGGGCCGGGGGCAGCGACTGGGAGAGCCGAGGGGCTGGGAGGCTGGGAGAGCTGCGGGGGTCCTAGGGCTGGAGGTCTGGGGGATTCTGGAAGGACAGAGCAGGGAGGCTAGGAGGCGCTGAGGAGCCGGAGGGCCGGAGGGGTGAGAGAGAGCAGAGCAGGAGCATGGCCAGGTCGGGGCGGGGGGATGAAGCTCTGGCCTTCCCACCCTCCCGGTCCTTCACGCCCACTAAGCATGCTCTTCACACTCATTGTCACCTCCTCGATCGTGAGCAGCCCCACCCCGCCTCCCCATCTACCAGGAACTTCCTTGGCACCCTGGCCACCCATGGCCTCCTCTCCCCAGCGTGAGGCACCCACCTGCTGCCAGGCCCCAGCCAGAGACCCCTCCAAATCCATTTCTCTGCTCCTGTGCCCCAGCTGAAGATCACTCACCGCCAAGGACAGACCCCCTACGAAGCCATATGTCTGCCCCCCACCAGCCCTACCTGTCGCATGCCCCAGCCACCTTCCTGTGGAGACTGTGACAATCGCAGGAGAAATGAAAGCTGAACAGTGGGTCCCAAGCTCAGCTAGCAGGGATGGCGCCAACAGTGCGCCCCAGGAAGTGATGGCCCCAGAGCCTCAGAGGTCCCCTCCTTCCTCACTCACTCCCGCTAAGTGTTCTCAGCTTACACAAGGGACCAGCTGGGGAAACTGAGGCGTCAGTCCATTCTTCCTTTAGCAAACGCACGTGGAGCATATTATAACGGGAGTTATGATAATGAGCCGAAACATGACTGCCCTCGTATAACTCGCAGTCGAGTTGAAGAGACAGATCTCGACCTCAAAACCCACAAACAAGGGCCGTTTCCCATTACGAGCCCGTCGCTGGGGAGGACAAAGCACGACGAGCGGGAACGTCCCGGCGGCAGGATCGGGGAAGACCTCTGTCGAAGACGTAGCGTGTTCGTTGACCCGAGACAGGCATTTTGAGGCAGAGGGCAGAGCAGATGTGAAGGGCCTGAGCTGGAGGGATGCGGCCCATTCCTCGAGGGACAGATGACCTGCCTGGGTGAACCCAGAGAGTGACGGGGAGTCCAGCCTGGCAAGGCCCAGGACAGGAGGCCGGACGTGACCCTGAGGCACCGAGCGGCGGCCGAAGAGGTTTTCTATTGCAGGTGTGTTTTACTATTTGGAGGGCAGGGCATGGCCGCTGACTGGGTCTGCACCTTAGAAAGATCCCGCCTCCCGCTCTGTGGGAAAGGTTCGTGGAGGCGAGAATAAACGAGGGGGGAAAGGTCGGGTGGCCTCTGTCGGACGGGACGATGGTGGCTTTGACCAGCACTGGGACGGTGGAGGGTAAGAACGTCGGGAGCTGTTTAGAATACTGACTTGGTAGACGGGGCGCCCAAGAGCGGGCGAGGAGGCTCCTGTGACCTCTGGCTGGGACAGCGGGGAGATGCCACCGGGTGTCCTCAGGTCAGCTCCTGGGCTGGCCCTCAGGCCCCCAATAAGCACTTGGCAACCAGGGTGGATGATCCAACGGGGCTTCTTCTAGGTCCTATCGCCCCCTACTCCCGCCTCCTGCATCTCCCCTGGGCAGCACCGGCTCCAGCGCCCCGCTGGTGACGGGGAAATGCTAGCCTCTCTGGTCGCCGTGAACACAGCCGTCCGAGCTGCCCCCTGAGCACAGAGTACTCCAAAGTGGCCTCACTCCACTCTTCAATTTTTTTTCTGTTAAGCGGTCGAGAATTTATATGACATAATCCAGTCCCTCTCCTGAGAGTATTTCACCTTGAATTGTTTTAACAACAAACTAGGGGGTTAGGGTCTGAACAGCGCTGCCATGTCACTGCCAAGGACACCTGGACACCTCACAGTTTGAGGCGAAGGCTACAAGAAGACAGCACCATTCCTCAAAGCGAAGGGGAACCCCAGGGGGTCCCCACTTTGCCTCATATCTGGGAGACAGTCCTGTGGATAGACAGCCGCTGTCCCCAGCTGAGAGCATAGCAAAATCTCAGCATGGCAGTCTCTAGAAATCTCAGCGGTGACCTCACTCCGTGCTCAAGTCAGCCTCGCCCCAGGAAAACACACGTGGGGGAGGCCCTGTTGTAAACCTCACTCACCACCCCAGACTCCTGTTTTCCTCAAGAAGAGTTCCTTTCAGAAGCGCCTGGCCCAAAACCTGTACTGTGGCCACCCAGCTCCATCCACCTCAGCAAATCTCCTCCCCTTCACATCTCTATTGACATTGTTTTCTTCCCTCCTGGAGGCTCTGGGCTCCTTCTGTCAATCCGTACGCTCCCCCCAGTGGCCAGCTTTGCATACAGGGATCTCAGCAAGAAGCTCCATCTAGACTCAAAACAGTTAATGAACTCCAAGTGGGGGGCCACGGCTGCCCACTCACCCCCCATTTGCTTAACCAAGGAAGCCATTCAAGTGGCCTTTGCTGGCCTCCAGTCATTTTCTTTTTAAACCACACGTGTACCTGCTACCTGGGCTGTCCTGGGCATTTAATCCGCCCTGGCTTGGAGAGCACACCCCGCAACGGTGCCCCATCCCCAACCTCAGCACAGGCTTTGCTCTGAGTGCTTCTGATGCAGGAAAAAGGAACATTTCCAGGTGGAAACCTTCCAAATGTGTCTTCCCCAATCACCCTGTCACCAGATTGTTCTAAGCAAAATCTTTCTTGTAAATTATCTTTGCCTTTGGCTGTTCACACACAAAGGTCACATAGTTGTCTGCTTCTGATATCACGCACGTAGCTGGCGAAACGGTTTCAGAGGTTCCCACAGCTGGAATCTGCAGAGGAATTCTGACCGAGAAAGAGGAGATGAGGTCATGACGAAGAGGGAAAGGAAGGAAAGAGAAGGCGGGAAAAGACCCGGAGCTGGCGACGGAGAGGGGAAGCTCCGCCTGGGTCACCTTGCCCCGGGTCCCTCTTCAACCACGGTGCCTCCCCCTCCACCACATCCAACAGGTAACAAAAATGGTCAACGAGAAGCACTAATACACCCGTATCAATGAGCACATGCGGCACCCAAATCTTGGTTTCTAAATACCATTCTCCATTAAAAGGTAATAGGACTTCTTGGTGAAATGACCAGTTCATTGCCAAAGCAAATACAAGATGAGCCTGGAACGTCTCGTCGTGCCAGAAAGTAAGAGAGACTCACAGACTCATGGAGACACATTAAAAGTCAGGGGAACCGGTTCAAACGAGCCAATTAGTAAGTTAGAAGGAATGATGAAATAGAAAACCATCGGTGGATGCAATCTAGTGGGTAAAACGTCGATGAGGAACATGGTCTCAAAGTATTTCCCCACGGTTACCTTTTAATTGCGGAAAGAGAATGGCGGTTCCACAGCGGGGAGACTCGGTGGCCCCCCTAAACCAAGAGACCAGAGACGACTCTCTAACGAACGGGAACCTGGACCCCGTGCGCCTCCCGTCCTGCCGTGGTGTTCTGAGAACGCTCCAGCATCGCCTTTAAGGCAAGCTTACCCAAAACGAACGACTTGAAACCAAGAACGAGGGCGCGGCAAACGGAATTTGTGCGACGTCATGCTACAGAACTGAGCTAAATTCTTCCAAAACTTCGAGTTCAAGAAACACAAAGAAAGGCTGAGGAACTGTTCCAGGTTAAAGGAGGCTCAAGGGACACGGCGACTAAATGCAACGCGTGACCCTGGAACAGGAAAAAAAAAAAAAAGAAACAGACATAAAGACGTGATTGCGACGACTAACGATATTCAGATATGGACGGTGGATTTGATAACAATATTAAATCAATGTTGAATTTTCTGATTTTGATAATTGTACTGGGGTTTTATAAAAGAATGTCCTTGTCCTTGTTAATACACACTGAAGTATTTGGGAGTAAAAAGGCATGACATCTTCAACTTGCTCTCAGAAAAGTGATTCAGAAAAAAATGTGTGTGTTATGAGTACATAGACTATTATAGTACACATATATGATACGGAGTATCGGCTATATTCTACACACATATGTAGAGAGAAAAAGAGAATGATAAAATATAAATAACTGGTGAATCTGCAGAATGAATATATGGGAATTGCTTGCAAATTTTCTCTAAGTGTGAAGTGACATCAAAATAGTATTTACAAAAATAAAAATGGCCGAAACTTATATGGCGCTTACTCTGTACCAGGCACTGTTCAAAATACGTTACGTGTATTAACTAATTTGATACTTACAGACGGTATACAGTGCTAGCATCCACGCAATCATCTTCATTTTACAGATGGGGAAACTGAGACACAGAGCAGTTCAGCAGCTTGCGCATGTCCGCCGGCCTGACCAGATGCCAGAGCCGGGATCTGACTCCAGGTCGGCCTGCCTGGCTCCAGCATCTGTGCTCTTAGCCTGGGTGCTCTGCTGCCTCGTAAGCTGTGCTGAGGCTGACGCTGAGACCACAGGCAGGGGCCAACTCAGCAGGTGAGCACACACCTACTCCCCAGCACGCACGGATGCGCTGTCTGGTGTAGAATGGTTGCAGCCTGGGAATCAAAATAATCTTGAGATTCGAACATGAAAAGAGAGGCTTTGAGAACGTAGAAGGATGTTCTGAGTTCAGTACCTTCGGGTTTGGGGGCCTGGACAAAGACCCTCCCTTGCGAGGCAGTTTCCTGCAGACTCTGACCCAGTCTGATTTGCTCCACCCCCTTCCCTAGAGCTCCAAGCTCTGTTCTTCTTCCTCCCAGCCTTCTCTGCTCTCTCCACCCTCTGCCTACAAACCCCCAAAACAAGGGGCTTCTGGCTTTGGCCTTCTAGCAAACAGTGGCTGGGGCCTTAGAGGAAGGACGGTGGTCCCAGAGGGAGCAGTAGCCCCAAAGCCAGAGTTGAGGCTGGATAACTGAAAGCTGATGGCCACAGGGACTGAAGGAGACGGGGTGACGAGAAGAGACAAGAGCCCCAGGCTTGCGGTGTGCCCAGTGGTGGTAAGCACTGGGTGTAGCAGGCCTCAGCACCAGTCCCTGCAGGAGCAAGTGTGGCGAGAGGCAGCCATCCTCTCAGCCAGAGAGGACTGAGGGAGAGGTCTGATCCCTACCTCCCTGGAGAAGCTGAGGCCTCATGGGCGGAGGCAAAGTTTCAGAGCAAGGGGGCTGAGTGTCAGGGAGATGCCTGCTTGGTGAGGCCTGTCCAGTCTGGCAGGGGAGGAAGATGCTGACGTCCGAATTCAGAAGTGGCGTGGACCCCCACCGCCCCCTCCCTGCTGAAGGGCCTGTCACAAGGCGGCCATGGCTCACACCCGCTTATCAGGGCTGGGGTGTGGAGAGGGTGTCGCGGACAGGAGATAGGACTGGGACAGGGCTGTCTGCACCAGCCTGCCCTCCCTCCCTCATTCACACCTCCTCAGAGGCCCCTCAGCCCACTTATCCCCCACGGCCTCCAGCCTGCCCCGGCACACCTCCCCAGCAGCCTGCCTTTCCTTAAGGAGTGTTCTGCCCTGGGCGATTAGGGTACCACACATGGAGGGACCTGGAGGCTGTCCGGCCCAACTTTCACTTTACAGGTTCGGAAACTAAGAGGAAGGATGTGCCACTCACCTAAAACCCTATTGCAAGTGCACGTAGGAGCAGAGCTAAACTCAGACCTGAGGCCGGAGCATGTAAGGGTCTCAGCCTCGGCCTGCAGCACACTGAGGCAGGGTCTCAGGGCCACAGAGAAGGCGGAGAAAGGGGCGCATTTAACCTCGGGGAGCACCTGTCTGTCCAAGTTTCAGACGCAGGTAGCAACGAGGCACAAACATGTCATACTGTCCCGGGTTCTGCTTTGATAAGGTCCGAGGTCTCCACCTGTGTCTGAGCAGCAATGGATGGCGAGGAGTAAAGGTTCCCTCCCAAGTGGTGGGCGAGAGGGGCACGAAGCACCAGTGGGAGCAGGCGGGGGCCCTCCGGGGTGCTGGAAGGGAACTGAGACATTTATCGTGCCTGGTGGCCTAAGAAGGAGCCGCTTGGGCCCCGGCTGTGTCAAGACCTCTGAGGCGCTGGGGAGACTTGGTAAATTCAAGGCCCCCATCTGCCGCTGCCCCCATGCCCACTGCCTTTGAGGACATTCTGGTGGAACGGACCCCTGGCATCGCCAGAGGCAGAGCAGTTCATCTCGGGCCCATGGAAGAACTGGGGCTGGGGGAGGGAAAGAATAAAAATAATTCCAAGATCCTGGCTGAGGGTAGGGGAGAGGGCGGGTTCCACACCTGCACACAGCTGGAAGACCTAATCTTAGCCCTGCTTCCCCCGGGGCTAGACAGAACGCCCCTGCTCGGCACTGCCTGCCTCCTCCATGCTCCCCTCTTCCCAGCAGGGCAGGCTGCCTCGGACCAGAGAGCAGGCCCTGCAAGGCCTGATGAAGGCTCCCAGGGAAAGAGCCCTGGGAACTCAAGCCTACAGGAAGCGATGCCCAGGACCCCAGGTGTTCCCCGAGACACAGGGCCCTGACTCCTGGCTCCGCTCTGCTCACACCAGCCTGCCTGCAGGCCCACAGCCGGGGCCCTGGTGGGAGGACTCCAGACCAATGTGTGTGCCTTCCTGCCTCCTGTGAGTCGTCTGCCCCACGGCCCTTACTCTGCCCTCAGCTGGTCTAACTGGTCCCTGCAGTGGGACTGACCCACCTGCCCGGCACTAGTCCCCGCCCTTCCTGGGTCCTTCACGGGAACAAAGAGCACATTGGGACTCAAGCAGAACAAGCTCAATGTTCCTGACTTGTTGCAAGCTCCAAAATAGTTTTTGAGCATGTACTATTTACAGAACCTTCTGGAGGCCCCAGAAAGTTGTCAAATCTATTATTTGCCTACCTCCAGAAGTTACCAGGACCTTGTAGGGCTAAGAAGGGTAAACGCATGAATGACTGAATCACAAAGCAAATTAAAGTAACTGCAAAACCTTGGAGCATGGAGGGTGAACAACAGACTGGGAGCCAGAGAACCTTCATAAGTCATAAACTCATTTGTGAAATGGGAGGAATTGCAGCTATTCGAATGGTAGACTGAATACGCTCTGATGTGAAAGTGCTCTGCACACTGCAAAGCACTGACATGGTCAAAAGGATGGTGGCAACACATTATACAGCCCTAGGATCGGGAGAAACAGAACCGCTTCCCCCTGGTCCACAGCTTAACGCCATGCTAACGGCAGGCTCTGCCCTTCTCCCTCTCAGGACAGGATGACTTCATCAGCCGCTATAACAAAATACCACAGACCAGGTGGTTTATAAACAACAGAAACATACTTCTCACGGTTCTGGAGGCTGGTAAGTCCAAGATCAAGGGGCTGGCAGATTCAGTGACTGGCGAGAGCCTGCTTCCTAGTTTGGCCATTTTCCCACAGTATCCTCACGTGACAGCAAGGGCAAAGGGGCTCTCTGGGGTCACTTCTGTAAGAGCGCTAATCCCATTCATGAGGGCATCACCTCCAAATACCATCATATTGGGGATTAACTTTTAATATAAATTTTAGGGGGACACAAACATTGTCTCCGGTAGTCACTAATAATCGTTGCCAAGTATTCACAGTAACTGGTTACCACTTACTGAGAGTTTGCCAAACTACATATATTATCTTATTCCTCAAACAAACCTGTCCCCAGAGGAAGGCGATTCAGAAAGATGAAGTCAGTTGTCAAAGGCTGCCCAGCTGGTAAGTGGAAAGATGGGGTGGGGACCCGAGTGTGCCTCCCTGCATACTGCAGGTGTCCAAAGTGCTGGCCCGGCCATACTGTGTGCACTCAGAAACGTAGGGGGCATGTTCCCACCCTCGAATGACTCAGGCAAATTGTGATAGGGACCTGTTTGTGAATGGTGCAATCAATTTAGTATTGTTTATCTTTTTTAAGGAAAAAGAATTGAGTTTAATAGAAAATATCAGAGCGTATTATTATTCCATGAAACTTGTTAGGTGTATGAATCAGGGTGCCATATAAAATCAACATTTTACCAAAGGGATCTTCCTTGGCTCTGTCTCGTTCGGTGTTTTTAACAGACACTTTGAAGGCTTGTTTATCCAATCCGCAATCTCAAAGCCAGGAGGCCTACCTAACATGTCGGATGGCCAAATCAGGATCAAGAATGTGAACTTGCTTGAAGAGGGGCAGAAACTACAATAAAATGAAATCTTAAATTGGGCATACACAAAATCCCACATTTGTGTTTCAAAAACTATAAGTGCATGATGGGAAAATGACAGTACATCATGTGAAAAAGGCTCGAAGCAGCTACTTGGAGCAAGTTTCGCATGAGCCAGTCTACAGTGAGAAAAGCGGGGTGTCCTTAACACGAGAGGTCAACCCCCACTCAGTTCAGCACCCTCACCACGTCCAGAACGCATTCCCAGACGTGACTGCCACACCACACGGGCATGGGAAATTGTTACGGTGAAGGGTCTGAAAGCCATGAACGTCTGAGCATGAGATGAAATGACCTGATGTCTTTAGGACCTTCCTATCTCCGAAAGACTATCAGGTGGAAGCATGTGCCAGCCCTGTGTAGCCTGGAATGGCCATTAGGGCCTGTCACTGATGGACAGGCGTTACAGGGAAGGTTTCAGCTTAATGTTATAAACCTCTACAACAGAAATTGGGTACCTAGGGGCCCGAAGGGATGAGACAAAGTTCTCCCTTGATGTTCACAAGCTCCAAAGACGGCCCGCTTGCCAGAGAACTGGCTAGGGAATGTGTGTGCTGGGGGAGAGTGGAGGCAAAGTAGGGTACAGTCTGGGCCCCGATCCTGGTTGGTCGTCAGAATCACCAGTGTTGCTTGTTTAAAATTATAGGTCCCAGCCTCATGTCAGATCAACTGAATCAAAATCGTCAAGGGTGGGGTTAGAGAATCTATATATTTTTTAAAGTTCACCAGGGATACTGTTCTAAGATTGAGAAACTAGATATCACAACAAAATATATAAACCTTGATTAATGCCTGGATTTTTTTTAAAAAAAGTATAAAGTTATCTAGGGAAGATCCAAGAAAATTTTAAGAGAAATTGATTAGATGGCACTGGATTCTTGATAATTTTCTTAGAATAATAGTATTTTGGAAATATATAAGGAAATGTCTTTATTCTGAGGTGATACAGGCCAAGGCATTAAAAAGTGAAGTGCCGTGTCTATAACTTTTTATAAACAATGATTTACTTTTTAAATGGCTCAAGAAAAAACAAAGCAGATGAGACAAAATGCTGAAGGAGAGGGCATTCATTGTACTCCTTTCAACTTTTCTGTAGGCTTGAAATTTTACAAAATAAAACTGGGGGGAAAAATTAAGCTCCCAAGACCATTCTGACGTGAGCCAAATGTGAGGCCCAATGGACATGATAATCTCTGCAGTTCCATCCAGCCTGAGAGGCTGCACAGAGCCTCTCGTCTGAGGCTGATTTTCTGGCTTACAGAGCTGGAGGCTCTGTGCTGGGTGGCATCAGCCAGCTCTGGAGTCTTTTGGTGTGGCATTAGGCCACAGTGACCTCTAGAGGAACTGTGTGCTCCAGGGCAGACCAGTCCCTAGGCCATACTGGCATGTTCAGGAACGCAAAAGAGAAGCCCACCCACCACACCTCCCCCGCCCAAATTGCACAGGGCACACGTCAAGGTGCAGTTCTTCCTGGTTAGCCCTCTCATGACCTGAGGGTCGGTCCCTGGAGGTGGGACTGGACTGGGAAAAGCAGCACTGGATGCCCCGACAATCTCCATGACGACGCTCAGGAACGCAGGCCAGGCTAAGGCTGTGCATGGAGGCGGGAGGCGCAGGGGTTCCATCCTGCGTGAGGCTTCCCCCGACCAGCTCCACCAGAACGAATTAGAGCAATTAAGAGCATCCAGGAAGGTGGCGCGTGCAGTGAGGGCCCAGGCGTGGGAAGGGCACACAAGGCAGAGGTGAGGGACTGAGCAGGGAATAGAACAGCAGACCCTGGGTGAAGAGATGGGCCAGGGACGGGCTGCTGACGGGAAGTTTGGGATACACGATGTTGTCAATGACATTTACGTACTCGCAAGGATGAGGCACGGGAGCACAGGGACATGGCACTACTCGAAGCCACTCCGTGAGTAAGGCCGCAGTTTGAGGCCAGCTCTGCAGGAAGCCATTCCCTCAAGATCTGGCTCTGCTCTCCTGCTGAGCCCTATTTAAAGTCCTGAAGGAGGAACAAAGGTTTTCGGTTGTTTCAAGGTCAAGGTACAAGGTCGGAAACGCTAGTAGGTTATTTAAGGGGCTGGCACAGCCATTCTGCCGTTGCCGGCTTGTGTTCCACCTTTATCACATACAAAACTGGTGAAACCGTCTCAATCTAGAGACCGACATAAAGATGTCACTGTGGCTCCACGGTGATTAGAGACTAAGCCCCTCACCCACGGAGGGGACTTCCAGCAGCAGAGCCCACACGGTGGCCGTTCTTACACAGCAGCCACCCCTCGGACCAGACTCTGAGTGTAAACAGAGGAGGTAGGGCCCCAGGGTCCACCTGAGAATTCAGCAGGACCCGGGGAGGGTCAGACTGGATGGTGAGTTGCTCGGGTCCCGCAATGAGGTGCTTCTTTGATCAAAAGGACACGGACATGCTGCTGCAGAGACCCGAGGCAGGCTACTGCACCCGAGTTCAAATAATCAAGTCCCACTGAGGGGAGGCTGAAGTGATCCGAGCCAGAGAAAAATTCCAAGCTTGACCCCAGTGTTTACATTTTAGAGTTTGTTTTGGAGGAGATCTTCATTGCAATATTGAGAAAGTAAGTAGAGCTTCACTGCTATATACCGACAAAACTTTTACATATAAAAATGAGGATGGGGCAACTGCATTTTTAGAAGTACAAAGTTATCTCTATTTTTCACAATGATCAGGTAGCATTTTTCATAAGAACGAAAAACATAACACACTATAATTTACTGATTTAAATATTAAGGTTCTCTACCGTCTAGGTGGAGGAAAAGGCATGCAAACAGCACGGGAAGTAACTCCAACGCTGCTGGAAACTCTGACAGGCCTGGGGAAGACGACGGGGCACCTCACCTCTAGAGACGGGCAGCAGGTACCCAGGACTCCTCCCACAGAGCTGCTGCCCCCTCAGACTCCACCATCACTTCTCCAAAAAGTGGAGAAAGTAACAGATTTTTTGGTCACAGTGACACTCTGCCTCTTTATCTTGAGAAGGACTAGCACAAGCTAATGGGGAACAATGTGGTAAAACGGAATAGTATTAATCAGGCTACTGTGTTCTCACTCCCCCAACTTTTTTACCCGAAAAAAAAGAACAAGATTAATCATTATCATCTCATCTCATCCTGTGCCCTATTTAAGATATTTCATTGCCTCGACTCACCACGGACCATGAAAGGAGTCCATGTAAACCCAAGTCTAGAGATCTGGCTCCGAAACAGTCAGTTTCCCTCAGAGACAACTGTCTTTGGCCCAAACACCACCTGCCCTCTGCCACCTGGACAGACAAGCAGGCACAAAGGTGAGCTAATTCATGAGTTGGGTACAGACCTTAGGTTCCTTAATCTTTGGAATAAAAAGCTCAGCTAGAAATCAAAGAACACATCGATTTGGCACCATCTGATCACTAAAAGATTTGCATTTTGGATGCAAGTAGGGGCTCTGATAAACCCTCAAAGCACTGTCCAACTTTCAAATACCTTTGTTTCTTCCCAAAAGAGCTCAGGAGGGTTCAAGTCAGAGGACACTGAAGTCCTTTTGGCTTGAAGACAAACAAGAAACCAGACCCCTCTTACCAAGCAACCCCAGGATCACAGATACCCACGTAGGTATGTAATTTGAGACAAAAGAAAGCCTCTGTGTAGGGGAAGATCTGAGTGTACCTCATGCTTTCTTCTTGCCTCATTCCTGGTGGGTTACTTCTTCGGACAGGTAAACCCTGGACAAAATACTTAAGCTCAATTTCCAAGCCTGTTTCCTCATGGATAAAATGAGGGCAGCGATATTTACCTCGGAGGGTCACTGTAAGATAATACATGTAAAGCACTGAGCTTAGCATACAGAATAAGTGAGCAGAAAGTGTAGTTGTTGAGTGCTTCTACATGACAGGAGCAGCAGGCCCATGAGAGGAAAAACGAGAAACAAATGTCTAGTACACGTGGACAGGATAATGCATACGGTATATCTACGATCCATCTCTGAGGCCAACTCAGACCCTGGGGAAAGGAAATGTACAATACTGAGTTCCGGGGACACTGAGCAGATACATCAGACATTGTTCAATTTGCAGACATGAAAATAAAAAGCCTTTACATACAATACATTCAGCAGGACACACACACAGTGTCATCCCGTGGACACAGTCCTCCCGTTAACGCGACGCAAGATCAGCCCATGACCTGCCGCCGTTCCCGTATCCTTAATAATTCGTTCCCACTTCAAATAAAATAGAAACAAAAAAATTTTAACTCTTTCAACTTCGAGGAAAAATTTAGTCTTAAATTTAGGATTCCATCATTTCTCTAAAGCAAAGCCACTGAAATACATTAGCCTAAAGAGGACTAATGTCTGCTTCATTTCAGATGATATCACACTTCTGAGATAAAAACTAGGATGGTTTTCCATCCAGGATTCCTGACTGATCCTTCGCTTTGAGTTCTGCTAGTTTCTTCTCATAGCGATTCTTGATATAATCATCGGGTTCAATGCCTGCATTCTTCAAGTTTTTCATGATCTCTTCCAGTCTGAGTACTGACCGGGCTCCCTCAATCTTTCTCGTGCTCAGGTATAGAGTGAACTCCTGGAAATCCAGAAGCTTACAGGTGTCCACAGAACAGATATTCCTGATATCACTAGTTCTATCCAAATGAGGAAAAAACACCAGTCCAGATAATTTCTCCAGGTCCTGAAGGCTCACTTGGAATTCACTTAATTGGGGCTGGAAGCCAATAGCTTCGTTGGGCACCACGAAGGCCCCTAGTGCCAGCGGTTCAGTAGACATTGGGCTTCTTCGAGCCAGGATCACCTTATAAAGGTGTGAGGGGACTGCCACATTGTCCTCACCAATCACCTAAAAAACAAAGCAGCCAGATTAGTGATGCTACTAATCTATGCTAGCAGTGCCCAATTTTTTCCTGATAAGACCTTAGATGCATTTCTGAAAATGCACTTATACGATACCCCACTCCATCCCAATGAATTCAAGTTCAACTGCCAATGGTAATAACAAACCAAAACAGATTCACAAAGATGATGAACATTTAAAAGATAGATTCTGATCACATTCTTTAAAATAATGCCACCCCAAAGATCAAGGGCCATGGTCTCTCCTCTGTTTGTAGGACAAAGGAATGCCATGAGTGAGTCCTGGGTTTTTTAATGGACCAGAAAAGCTGTCATTTTTACTTCGTCTCATAATCAGAACTTCTGGTGCTCTAAGCATTTAAAGGTCAAAACTGCCAGCTTGGGAACTCCCAGCTCTAGAAATAAAAATACGGCCTTAGTTTATCGAATTCACCAGGGAGCTGAACAGCAGCCTTCAGAGGAGCAGCCAGACACGCCGCACCAGTGGTCCTAGCTCCGGAGTCGCCTGGACTGGGGCTTATTTTTTTAATTAAATTAAGTAAATGTAAATGCTGTTTGCTCAGTTTTGCACACTCTGGGGCCTGCTATGAGACAGAGACCTTGTGAATGTGCCATCAAATCAAACACTTTGTAAAGGCATCCACACAGTGAAGAAGCCAGAACCAGGATCGGGGTTGAAAACAACTTGGCTGCCTGTGTAGGTTGACTGCAATAATGAAATAACATTGTTATGAAACCTTTTCAAATTTCCTTCCAGTTGGCTTAAAAGCTGTATCTGTTTTCTGAAAAACTGAACATCCATTTCCTTAATGGTCTTCGGGAAAATGACACAATCCAACTACGCTATGCCCGGGGTGCTGCTGCCCCTCCAGGGCCCCTCCTTGCTAAGGCAGGCCTTCCCCATCAAACCTGCTGGCTGAGGGAGGCCTCGCAGGGAGCCCGGAGCCAGCAGAGCGCCACTGGTTCTCTTCTGCTTTTCCCAAGCTCCTACCTACACGGCACACAGCCTAAGAACTCCATGCCATCTGCTGTCTGGGGCACAAGGAGGTCCCAATGCTAAAAATCAACTGCCGAGCCGCATGGGAGCCCCATCCACAGGGAAGATGTCTATAACTTGCTGTCTTTGAAGTTAGTGAAAGTGGTTGGGCAGGGTGTGGTTTAGAGCAAAGTTTATGAAACTACACAATCTACAGACACAAAATCCTACCCTCCTTCAGCAAGTCATTTAGGCAGCTGGGAAAATAAACATAGTCTTCAAGCCAAAAAAATATATACTGCAGGTGAACCCATGGAGGTCTACAATAAGCCAAGAAATCGCCAGGAGAGGTTAATTCCACAATGCAACTCAAAAGTCCTATGCCTGGCACTGCTGGAAACACAGAAAAGAATAAGCTTTAAAGTAAATACAGCTGGTGCCTGCTCTCAAGAAGCTTCCCATCTAGAGGAGTCAACACTCCCAGCTTTCGCTGCAGGCAGAATGCGGTGAGACGCCAACAGAGCACGAACAACAGCGCTAAGGGGGTGGGTGCAGGGCAAGTCAAGGACCGGCACTAAGGGCACAGCTGCAGCTCAGCCACAGTCTAGCAGGGGGAGTTTAAAGGGGCTTCATGTGTTCCAGGAGCTGGCTAGGGAGCCAACGGTTAAGCAAGTCCCTGGTGCCATCTGGTGGACATCCTTCGCCACTGCAGCACAGTTCTAGCACAAGGAGCCGAAACCATTTTCGTTTGATTATTTTCTCTCCTCATGGACTCCTTGTTTACAAACAGACTGCAATTTTAAAAAACAATTAATTGGTCATGTCCATTTGCTGCTAACCAGGGCTTCTAAAAAAGTTCATTTAAGTTCCAGCCAAAAGTAAAGAAGTTTGATGTTTTAAGAGTCACGGCTTTACCTCAAGGAAATGTACCATTTCCATTAGGTTTTCAAAAACTCTCACGACGGCGACAGGACCTCTAGTACTACTTTTGAGAAACTTCATGGACACAGAGATTCCAACTAAAAACCACAAGGTACGATTCTTCCATTCATAACCTTCTTACAATATTTCAACGAAGAAGGATAAAGTACCATCCCCTGCATGTGTGAAGACTTCCGCCGCTCACTGGATGTTCTGATTCACTCTGCTTTGTTCTTAGGGAGTAAACATCTTTAACCTAACGAAAGGACCAGTTCTATCTGGAAATTCAGAAAGCTTACTGTTACTGGTTCTTCCCTGAATTTAAGACTTTGAAAAAAAAAATCCTAAAATATTTTAGAGCTATCATCTCCTTTATAGACAACTAAATAACAACTTTTTTTTTTTTCTTCCACTTTTGGGAAAACTAGGAGACTTTCAGAAAGTGTTTCGAGAAACTCCTAGGTACTGAAGCAGAATGGTTTGGTAGGCTCATATTCCAGAGACCTAGTCAAGTCCTGGCTTTGCCTCTCAGCTGTAAGTCATATCTACTGGTATCTTTACTGATTCATAAAATCAGTAATAACAATCCCCAATGCTGCCTATCTCACAGGACAGTTTTGAAGATACAAAGACATGTTAGTCCAAAAAACGTTTAAATCTGCAAGACTTATATATAAAAAGCTGTTTTCGTAGTGGATGCCATTTAAAAGATAGGGATGCGGTTGCATTTGGTATAAAAGATGGTTCTGCAGAGGGACAGTGGGGAAAGATGGACTCAAGCAAGATCGGACCAGTTAAAGGAAGACAACGCAGTTTCAGAAGAAAGCAGGTTGATGCCCTAAACAAAGGACTCAAGGACTTAACATAAACCAATCTTTAGTATCAGTAAGTTAGCTACAATCCTTTTCATGTAAGATTTAGATATAAAAATACTTTACGAAGGAAATCCTCGCTGCTGGTAAAATACCAAAAGCACTGAACTCTTGTCAAGATTATAACAAAGACTGGCAGTCAACTGGGAGTGACTAGAAAATACAATACATACGTCAGTCATATGGGACCTGAAGTTAGTTTTTGTGCATGCTGGCCTAAGCCTCCTTCCTTCCATGCAAGAGACAGAAATGACAACTTGCTGCCTCCCCAAACACAACTCCACACACACAGAGCTGAGCCTTCATGCTGACCCAGTGACTGAGAGACTGGCAACAAATAATAGCCGGTCCTCAATCAATGTGCCTCAAATGAAATACTAAACAGCATCGTGAGGAAAATATATGTACCTGACAGAATCAGATAATATATTTGGTTACATTCCCGTTGTAAAACAAAAAAAAAATTTCCAAAAATAAAACTATGGAACACATTAAGGGACCATGCCCTTAAAAAGTAATGCCAATCAAGTCAAAGAAAAAAAACCATGGTAGTGTGATAAATAAGAATCCAAGCTGAGCGGACAGAGGAGCAAGAGAAGTGAGAACCACAGGGTGCGGGGAAGTCGGTGGGCACGTGGCCAGCCCAGGTTATCCATGAAGCCCCTGCAGGGGCTCGTACGGCAGCGCACACCCTGGGAGACAGCCCCGCACACTGGGGTGCCTGCTCTGGGAAAGGGAATGGGAGACTGCCAAGTCACAGTAAAACAAGCACCATATTCTCGAATTTAGGATGGAGGTAAGGAGATACTTAGCCAGTAAAATAATTTGTATTTCAATTAAACCCAATAGATATGGAAATGAAAAGATCTGCTAAAAATAAAATTAAAAAAAAAAAACAGATTTAAAAAAAAATTACTCCGTGATCATTTCAAGTGATGCCTCAAGATCCCTGGAGGCATGTTTTCAATTTCCTCCCCCTCTAGGAGTTGGTGGAAGTTTGCAAAGTAATGCTGTAGAAAGAAAACAGACTGTTAAGCACTTCTAACATTACCACCACCACCGAGTTGTGAAATCTGAAGCTCACTTTCTTGTCAGGTCAGTTATAATGTTCAGGCCAGAATCTTCAGGTATGTTTCACTTGTCTGGAATCAATCTCTTCTTGAAACGCACACATCAGAGTAAGCACATGGATGACCTCAGCTATAATAAAGGGGGTGATTCTGATTAGAGCTGTCACATGACTCACTTCTCATAAAAATCACTGCTACTAATCAATCTTCCCTTAGGCTCACATTCACTCAAGTCCTATGATGCTGTGATCCTTTACTACATATTCCAACAGACATTTCTGCCTCGCTATAAGGAATCCTCTTGGCCCATTTTCGGTTGTTATTTTTGCATAGCAATCCCTTTACTGGAGATTTTAGAGAACTTCAAAGAACAATGCTATGAATAACTGGCAATTCTAACCAAGTAGAGAGACCCACGTTTGCATCTCCCCTCTGACAACTACTAGCTATGTGACTTGAACTTGACCCCTCAGGACCTCAATTTCCTTGCTTATAAAAGAAGACAGCCACTACTTTTATGTAAAGGCTGTTTGTGAGGAGTGAATGAGATAGCATGTATAAAGCTATTTACACACTGTCTGGTATACATGGCTCTCAAGAAATGCCAATTTGCTTCACCTCCTCCAAAGTATACACATGTATGCTTCATGGCCTAGATAGAAAACTATGTCAATACCGATATACACCAATAGATATGCTAAAGATTTTTAAGTTTAAAATTCCACCTTATATCAAGTCCAATCTGAAAAATAATGTCAGATCGAACAAAAGCTGTATTATTATAAAGAAATTTTTAGTGAAAAACATAGAACATATAAAATTAGAGGTCAATTTGATATGATTCCAAGAATGAATGAAACTATATGCTTCTCCAGGGACAGAGGTTCCTTTTAACATTCAACTTCACTCACATACATAACGCATAAACAGTTATGGGCTTTCTTTATGCCCAGGGTCTATAAATCTCGTTCTCAAAAAACATAAGAATATTGAAGATAGAGAAAAAACAGGCTTCCTAATAGTGAGCCATTACAGGCAATAGAATCTGCATACTTTGTTCTTTGGGTCTCTCTCCACCCACTATAAAAGGCTAAAAATAAATGTGGTGAACACACATGACAAGCAAACAGCAGACCGAGCACTCAAGAATCAACTTGTTATCCAGATCTTGGTTTCTAAATATCAATCCCCATTAAGAGGAACCAGGGCTCCACAGAGAAATGGCTGATGCCAGAGTCTGGCCAAGACGAGCCTGAAAAATCACGTAACACCAGGAAGCAGGAAGTGCTAAACCAGTGACGAGGATGTGTCAGAAGGACACAGGAGACCGCCTGAAGGGGCTCCCACTGGCCAAACATGGGAAAATTTTAGCATCAAAATGAATACACAGTAAACGGATTAAAAATCACGGAATAAAATAAGAATCCATGAGTTCACATTGATAATAAATAAGGAAAAACTCTTCCTCAGTAGAATGTGAACTAATAAATGTAGAAGGAATAAAAATTAGAAAATCATCATTTCACGATAACTGTAGTAATAACAGATTCAGGCAAGAATCATCAGTGGATTCTAAGACTACCAGGTGAAAATTTGAAGAGAAAAAAATACTTATGTAGTCTCAAAGTATTTCTACATATCACAGGCTGATTTCAAAGGGAAAAGTGGTAACTAAGCAGTGAAGAAATGTGGAGCAGGGGTCCCCAAGCCCCAGGCCACAGATGGGTACCAGTCCGTGGCCTGTTAGGAACCAGGCCACACAGCAGGAGGTGAGCAGCGGGCAAGCCAGCAAAGCTTGATCTGCATTTGCAGCCGCTCCCCAGCACGAGCATCACCGCCTCAGCTCTACCGCAGATCATCGGGCATTAGAGTCTCATAGGAGCACCGGTCCCTGGTGCCAAAAAGGCTGGGGACTGCTGATCTGGAGGACACCACCTTAACCAAGTGGTCAAAGTTAATATCACCAATAATCGGACAAAGTGACATCATGTGCATCCTGATGCACTGAGGAGCACAAGATCACCTCTGTGGCGTTGTGCCAGAAACGACTGAATCTAATCATGAGGAAACAGAGCCAATTTGAAGAATATACTACAAAACAACTGGCCTGTATTCTTCAAAAATGCCAACTGGCATTAAAAACAAAAAGGCTACAGAACTAGTTCACATTAAAGGAGACTAAGACGACGTGACAATGCATAATCCTGGATTGCGGCCTGAATCAGTTCTCACCTAATCATTCTTTCCCTGAACTGCATTCTTCACTTGCCTTCTGAAACACCTCTCTCCCTGATTTTAATCCTATCTCAAAGGTTGCTCCTGTCTCCTTTGCTGGATCCTTCTCTTCTCGACCTCTAAACATCTGAGTTCTCCAGGGTTCAGACCTCAGATCTGTTCTCTCCTATCTATACACTCACTTACACGATCTCATCACAGCTTTAAAAACCAGCTGTGTGCTGACCACACCCCAACAACCTCTCCTGAGATCCAAACTCACAGTCTGACTACTCGACATCTCCACTGGCGCATCAAATAATCTCGAATTTAACGAAACCGAAACACAAACCCTGATTTCTAGCCTCTAAACCTGCTCCTCTCTGGTCTTCATAACTTCGGACTAAAAACCTAGGTGTTACCCTTATAACATGTTACCTTCGATCTCACTTAATACTTAGCCTTGGCTCTCCTCTAATTCCACAGCCGATCCATTCAGCAGTTCCATCAGTTCTACTTGTAAGGTACACCCTAAAACAGACCCTTTCTGCCTCTGCCTCCACCGCCACCACCACCACCCTACTGAAGTCATTACTCTGTCTCATTTAGTCTGTTCCATTAGGCTTTGCACTGGTTCCACCTATCCCTCTGTTCTTCACATACAGCAGCCAGACTGGGCTTTAAAAATGTAAACCAGAGCATGCCACTACCCCTCAAAACCTGAAAAGAGTGTCGCATCTCACTTAATACAATCGGATTTCTTCCCATCGCCTCCCCCCATGATTCACCCCCTTCTCCTCAGGCACGCTGGCATTCGTACTGTTCCCCAAACATGCCGAGCTAACTCTCACCACTGTGCCTTGGCACCTGCTTGAAAACTCTTTATCTAGGTTGCTCCCTCACTTCACTTAGGTTTCTGCTCATCTCGCTTCCTCTGAGTGGCCTGTCCTTTCTTTCTTTCCTACCCCACTGTAACTCTTTACCACATTTTATTTTTCTATGTGGAATTTTGTTTACTGTGTATCTCCTCCACTGTAATGTAACCTCCATGTAACACACAGCTAAGTTTATAGCTACATTAGCAGCACAAAGAACAGAGCTGGGTACATAGTGGAAGCTTAATAAATGTCTACGAATAAAAGAGATGAAAAGAGGGAGGGAACAAGTAGTTCAAATCAGAAAAGAAGTTGGAGGGCTCCAAGAATAATGTCTTCAAAAAACATTAACTTTTTAAAAAAGTAGTATGACGAAATTAAATGATCTGCATTACAAAGTAAAAGCATGTCATTGCATTACTTAAAACAGTAATTATAATACACTGCCACCTTGACTTTCCACTTGTTTTTTGTTTGTAGTAACATTTATCTCTCAAGTGGCAGACTTAAGGATATAGGATTATATCTATCTCTTTAGAAGTTCAAACACACTACTTATACATTCATAATACTATAAATGCTGGTTTTATATTTCGATAGACCCAGGATTAAAAACTCAAAGACCAACAAGAGCTAGACGGGAAATATAAATGGGCGAAATGGACTGGATGAGGACCATGGTGAACCGAAGAATATGTGCTCTATCTAAAGAGAAAGCTGCTGCTCTCATCTAGTAAACACAGGTGCCTCTGGGAACATACGCCAAGTGTGACCAAGTCATCTGATTTTAAGAAAAGCTAAAATCTGGACTTAAGAGTAATCTTTCAATTATTAAACATTACCAACTAATTCAAAAATAACAAACGGTATGAACCAAATAAAATACCTCAGTGGGTTTATGTGCCTTAGGAGGCCTTAGTTTACAGCCTGTGGTATATACAAATCTCAGACTAAATTATGGTTAACAAACATAAGTGTAAAGGCAATAAACCTTAATGGTATATAAGTGATAGATCAAAAAGTAATGTATATTATGTAAAAATATAATGTAAAGTTTACCAACAGAAGAACTAAAACTAGGATTCTTACTGTTCCCTGAACATGACTGACAGAGACTGAAGCAGTGTGTGAAGTGAAATAAATAAATTGCATACATTTCATAGAGAAAGCATCAACGGAGACTGTTCAAAATTGACAAATCAAAATTAATACAGCTTTGCTCCCACTATTTTGCGATACAGAAATAACCATTAGAAGAATAAAACTAGACAGTGGTCTTGGGACAAGAAACAGGAGACTTTAACTTTTCATCTTGTATTGTACCATTTGAATTTTATTACAATGTGATGTACTTTTGTTTTAAAGTTTAACGTTTTCATTACTATGCACGTATAGTGCCATACCAATAAATTTTTAAAGTTTATATTCGAAACTCATTAAAAGACAGCAATTATGGTTTCAATGCCATGAAGGGAAAAAAGCGTCAAGATTAAATTATGTTTAATATACATATCTAATTTCACAACTTCTACCATATGTAATTCATGAAAAATAGGTTTGAAAGCTTAAAATTATTAGAAAAGCACCTGATCACTGAGGTTTTGAGAATGAGAAAGGAGAAAAATAAAAAAGAACCTTAAAAATCACAGGTTTATGGGTACATGAACCAAAGAACAAACACCCTGATCTATATTTCTCATACTCCATATTAGCAAGTCCGTGATTTTTAAAGCCATAGACTCAAAATAGAGATAGAAAGATTGGTGTTTTGGCCATCATTTAATAACAACCAAAGTCACGAATCGAAAGAAAGGCTCAGTCCTTGCAAAGTGTGCCTAACCAATAGTTAGGTCTGTAACAAGTTTGTCACCACAAAGTCATTCAAAAAATGCCTTTTGATAACAAAACAAGCTTCTCCTAAATCCAGAAATGTGCGGACTTCTTTAGCAGACTGTTCAACAGAAGAATTTCCTAACTAGTAGAATTATGATTAGGAAGTCATTACTTTTCTCCAAATTTTAAAGAAAAGATCACAAAAAGAGACACAGTAAATGGTTGTGGAGTGAGAAATGAAGTGGTAAGTGAATATGAGAGATATAAAAATATCGAGAACTCCAACAGGAATCAATGATAATAATGTACCATAAACTGAGTGTGATAACTAAGCAACTCTTTGCAAACAAAGAAAATCTCCCAAAGTGGCCTCGCTATTCCAGGGAATAGTGCTGTAATGGGTAATGTGACAGGTTGGACCACAACCCATGGAACACAGTGACATTTCACACTGATGTACAGTGTGATACCCTGTACCTAGCACCAGGCATACTAAGTGGGGTCCAAACTTACTGAGTTAATTCAAAGGTAAGCTTCTGCCTATCCTTTTTACCTTATAATCTATTTGTTAATGCCCTTGGTCTAGCTACAAAAATCTGTGTTTCAGCCAGGGCCACAGACTATGCCTGCCTCCCAGTGAACAGGGCCACCAGGAATAGTGCAACTTGGAGGTCTTGGCTCAAACCACAGACAGTGATACTAAAGCATTTCATAAACTATTGGCAGAAGAGCCAAAACCAAGTAGGATATTTTAAAACTGCAAGGGTGACTTAACATTACGGATCTGTTGATGGTGGGAATGTTAAATGGTGCGGCCTTTACGGAAAACGGTATGTTGGCTCCTCAAAAAATTAAAACACAGAACTACCATATTATCCAGATGTGAAATACAGAAGAGAAGGGGTAAAAATAACTAAAAAAGTGGTTTGAGGCATGTCACTTACATTTCCATATATATTCCTCCCATATGACAGGTATTTGAAGACTTGTCGAATTAAAGATTTGCCAATGTGAGCGTGAACAGGTCCTAGGAAATTAATATAGACATGGAAAACTAAGGATGTAGGGTCAGAGGCCCAGATTCTGAAAGAAAAGACCTAAGACCAATACGCTCTAAAAGAAAAACAAAGAAACAAGGCTATGACTCAAAGCATACTCTTTGGGAAGCTCATCTTGACTGCCTCACATTTCGTCACTGTGACACTGTGTGGAGAGCTGACAGGTCTCTTGAAATTCTCTTCAAGGCTACTTAAACTTACTTGAATATCATTCCCTAATAAACTCTTGAGGAGAAGCTACGTAAGTCTTTTTAGTGGTTAGTTTTATGTATTCCAGTGTAACAAGTATTCTGGCATAGAGAAGATATTAAAATGTACATACATATAGCTTTGTTTCCTGCTGAATTGCAAATTTAGAAGAGCAGCACAAAGCAGATTAGTCTACTGTTAAGATTTTGCCCAATTTGCTTTATCTCTGTTTTTCTTTTCCCTAAACCTTTTGAAAATAAGTCACAGACACATCGTTCAGGATGCACTTCCTAAGAGCAAAGACATTCACTTGCATAATCACAGTACAATTATCAAAATCAGGAAACTTAACACTGATAAAACATAATTATGCAATCTACAGATCTCAAATGTTGCCAATTGTCCCAACGAAGTCCTTTTTAGCAACTCTGTTGTTCTGATCTAGGATCCCATCTAAGATCACACAATGCGTTTTGTTTTCAAGACTCTTTAGTTTCCATTAATCTGGAACAGTTAGCTTCTCAGCCTTTGTCTTTTATGATGCTAACATTTTTTGAAAAGTACAAGTCAGCTGTTTCACAGAATGTCCCTCAGATGGGGTTTGCCTGATATTTCTGCATGATGAGATTCAATGTTATAGTTCTTTTGGCAGAAATACCGCATAAGTGATGTTGTATCCTTCTTAGTGCATCACATCAGGAAGTACAGTTTATCAGGAAGTCCCATTACTGTCAATATTAACCTTGATCACTTGATTAAAGGGGAGTTTCTCCACTATAAAGTTATTGTTTCTTATCTATGGCCATGCCACCCTGAATATGCCACAATCTCGTCTGATCTCGGAAGCTAAGGAGGGTCAGGCCTGGTTAGTACTTGGATGGGAGACCCCATAGGTATACCAGGTGCTCTAGGCTTAAAAAAAATAAATAAATAATAAATAAAGCTATCATTTCTTGCTTTGTTATTAAGTAATGTGTGGGGAGATTCTTTTAGACATATATCCTATTCCCATTTTATATGTATGTGTGTCCTATTAATATGTCCTATTTCTCATAAAACTTTCACTCACCGGGTTTAGCATCTGCTCATGATTCTTGTCTGAAACGCATTGCTATGACTGCAGAATGATTTTTCTAATTCTTTCATTCTTACAAATTTATTAGTTGACGGTCTATGGCAAGCTTTTCTTTATATGCATGAATCTACTCAATTGTTAAAAGTATGGATTCTTATTTAATTCAATAGGTCTATAACCCATTTTATTTTGACATCATATAGTTTTAGACACAATAAGTTGGAACTCCTTCAAGTTAATTCCTATGTCCTTTTGACATGTTCTCGCCATCTGAGTACTTCCTGGACTTGTGGCACAAGATGTTCCACTTTGTACCTTCCCTGTACTAGCCCTGGAATCGGCCATTTCTCTAAGTGCTAGGCTCTTTCAGCAGATGGTTTTTAGAAACCAAGATCCGGTCTCAAGGTGCACTCACTGCTAAAAGCATATCACTGCTTCTAGGCCCTTTCAGCAAATGTATAAGTTATATATTTTTGAAATAATACCCAATTTAAGAAAAGCAATATACTTTCCGCTATAGCATTTAGCCAACATATATTTAGAAATATCCACACACACAAAAAAATATTGTTTAATGAAATGCTCTTTATTAACGGTTAGTTTTTCCTTTTAAACTTTGTATGTTTTTTTCTCTACAAGACAGTAAGCTAGTCATATACATCTTTCCTTCTATGAAAACAAAAATAAAACTGTGATTTGTCACTTAAAGTTTAGAGGTCAAAGCTAAGAGAACCTATTTTCCAATGTTAAGAGAATTTAATCAAAGTTCAAAAATAATATTTGGAAAGAGAATACCTGGAGCTTTAAGCCTTTTTTCTTATATTACAAAAAATACTAAAATTAAATTAATAAGTTGATCAGAGGAGGGAGGTTAATCCACTTAAAATACTAACTCCCTTGCCACTCCTTCACTCCCATTAGAACCTCTGGAATACTCCGAGGGTGTACCTTATACCTCGCTGCATATTTGATCCAGATAGGCTGATAATAAGCAAGTCGATGAGACAGCATATACCCTAAAGCCATTTCTGTTTTCCTAAATCTATTTCTCGGGTCATTCAATTTTATCACAGACTCCCTTAAGTAATCATTTAATCTAACCAGCATTTATTAAATATCCACTTTACTCCTAGAACTGAGCTAGGTGTTCCCTGCAAATATACCCACTCTTTAACTTTACCAGAAAGTCCCTCAATTCATCTTTTTACTTACTCTCTCACTTCTTCCTCCCCATTCCACTTCATTCCCTACCCTGTGTTGATCTCACAGTTTATCAATTCAGCCACCCTCTTGACAGAATTCTCAATTTTAGACAACAGATATTTAAAGCTCTCACAACACTAATTATACTCTTATGTCTTTACTCTCTTTCCTTCAGTCTATAAAGTTCTCATATATTCTGCATGGTAAAAAAAAAAAATCCTTTTACAAAAATCTAAGTGTCTAAAAGGAAACCTTTTCCTCCCATTTCTTCAACTCACTGAGTTCCCTACAATCTGGATGTCATCTGAACTTTTCCCTCTTCCTTGCCCAAAAAGTTAAGTCACGGTTACTCTTTCCTGTATTTCTCTATTCATCTTCACTCTGACTGCTTGAGTTCAGGCCCCTGTCTGTTCTCAGATGGACTGCTGCAATAATGTCCCAATTCACCTCCTTCCCTCTAACAACCAACCTTTTCTTCACTCACCTCTCTACATCGTATTGCCAGAATATTCTTTATGAAACCCAAAACAAATCACATATCTCCCACACTTAAAACAAACTTAAGACTTCTCAGCATCTAAAAACTGACATCCAACTCTTCATGAGATACAAAGCCCCCTATTATCCAGCCCCTGTTCTACCTATCATTGCAGAAATCCTCATCCTCCTTGAGCCACCCAGACTTTTTTGTACCATAAGGTTCAGTCTTTATCAACACCACCTAAATCCCAGAATCATGCTACTGACCACGAATGCCCCGTGCCCATACAGCTCCATCTTCTGGCATTCCCATGCTCCCCTGCCCTGACTCAGTTTACTCTTACTCATCCGTCAAGATCTAGCTCAAAAATCTTTTCCTCTGTTAACCATACAAATAGGGTTGGTCAGTCCTTTTTAACACCATTTCATCTATGTATTTATCTCTATTACAGCATAGTTAATATAATTAGCATGTCTGTCACCTTTTCTCAAGTGAGCTTCTTGAAGTTAATGGTTTTAATCCATCATTATATCCTCTATGTCTATCATTCCAACAGGTGTTCAATAAACACTGTTCAATAAATGAAATAAAAAGCAGAAGACAGGATGAAACAATCATCTCATTCAAACAGCATATGCCTGAATGTTAAAACATGTCCCTACCTGGTAACTGACCATTTTCTTTCCATCTCTTCCAGTCTGAGGTAAGGTCAAAGGTCCAGATACTATCCAAACATCTTCAAACCTCTCTGTCAGCTCTCGACAGTACATTTCTATTCTGAAAAACAAAGCAAAAAAAAAAAAAAAAAATGTATAATACTCTCACTGACTTAAGTGTAGAAAAGAAGCAAACTATATCAAGTCCCTAGGCAAGTTGCCAAGAATACTGAACTAGAGAAAGTAAACAAAGGAATATAGCACGAAACATTATAAGCACATGAACAATGTTTTTCCCAGTTTACCACACCAAAAAAACTTAAAAAATCACACACACTAATACGACTATCTACATTTTCCTGTGTGTGCATTCCGTGTACATTTTATAACTGAAATTATTTTGTTTTCTCCCTTACTTTTCTATCCCGTAGTTCTCAAGCTTTTTATAAGAACTATATATCATTCCAACAAGCTGATATACCTTTTAACTATTCCTATTATGGGTTTATCTTAACATTTCTTATGTAATGCAACACTGTATTTATTCCTTAGGATAAATTTCAAGGGCCAGAATTACTTTACTGAGTATTTTAATGACACCTGATTATGTGTAAAACTAATATTGTTAATGGGATTATCCCAATTTATAAAGTCCAAAATGTGAAGTAGCAGTTTTGCAACAATCTTTATAGCACTGGGATTTATCACTTAAAAAATGTTTTTGCAAATTTACTAGATAAAAATGGCAAAAAGTTTTAATAAGAAATTTCTTATACTGCAGTTAAAAGAGATTTATGAGATAACGATGTCTTCATTCCTCAAGTTTCCTCATCTAAAAAGTAAACTCAACACTGTATCTTATAGCATACATGCCCAATTACAAGGTAAAGTATTCCTCCCAAAAATATATCCCCTAGGAAATATGTTAAATGCTTCCACAGGTCTGCAATCAGCCAGAATATGAAAAGGAAAACTATAGGACAAACATCCCAGATCTTTAACAAATAATCTGCAAGGAGAAAAAAAGGGAATATTACAGATTAAAAGAGATTGAAGAGACATATTACCCAAATCTATGTGTAGACTTTGTTTGAATCCTGATTCAAATCAATCAAATGAATGAAAAAAAATTTAAGACAATCAGGGAAATCTGAACGGATTGTAAAATTGGTAATAAAGAATTACTGTTAAATAGTTGAGGGGTAATAACAGTACTATAGTTATATATAGTTATAGTTATATTTTCAATTAGTTGACATTCAATATTATTTTACATTAGTTTCAAGTGACTACAGTTATATTTTAAAAGAATTCTTACTTCTAAAAACACATACTGAAATATTTATGGACAAAATTATTTGACCCTGCTTAAAATGAGGAGGGAAAAGGAAGGGCATGTAGACGAAATGGGGGCCATGACTGATCATTACTAAAGTCTTTTTTAGTGTGTGAGTGCTTTCCTCATTATTTTAAACCACAAAAAACTGGGGAAAAGACAGTAGCCTGAACACAACCTCAATCGGTGTTAGTTTTAAATGCTTAAAGAGATTCCCTGACAGAACTGACTAAAAGTGTCAGAAACAAGCAGAAGTCCCAGCTGATTTTATATTTAGGGTCTGCCAAAAACTGATTATTGGTTGTTTAACTGAGCCAAAATTTTTTTTAAAAGCTCAGCAACTCTGGAAATTTAAGCAGATAAAAATAAGATGTCCTCTGGATATATTAAAAAATATTTATTGTCTTCTAATAAGAAATATTTAGTATTTCCAGAAGTTGACTTCTGACCAGTGGCAAGCATGATCAAACTGGTTGTTTTGCAGTCGGTACTTCCAAAATGCAGCAAAGAAAACTACTCCAAAGTACTTCCTGCGAGTACTACCTTCAGTAGAAACAGCTTTCAAAAACGAAGCCAGAAATAGCTGCTAAGCTTCCTGGTACAATCTCCTGTCACACCATTCATCTCCCACAGAATCACATTTTAAAAACTGTCACCACTCACCTGTTCCAATATCCAGCATTATTATCAAAATTCTGAGGCACAATATTAGAAAGGTAAAAGGTTTCAGCCATGGCTTTCTGTGAAAAGAAGGAAAAATCATAACTTGCACTGAAATGTCTTCCCCCTTGAGAGGGTTGTTACGAAGCAGACACAGAAAACCAGTTCCTTATTCATACATTGGCTCTAGGCAATCACAGCAACTACCTGTTTAGATAAAGAAATCATAGCTATTCCAGGACAGAAAGCTCAATAATGATTATTCTAAATAAGGACAATAACAAAATAACTAGTTTGATGTCCTAGTTTTCTTTATAATTTACAAAATTCAAACCTACAGTGTAGACTCTTAAGAACTAAAAGTTGTCAATAAAAAGCTAAAGGGTAAATTCTGATTTGAAGCCTCTGGCAGTTTCTCAAAGGTCAACTTTCAGGAATTTTATTTAAGTTGCACACGACAAACATATTAGTTCAGAAGTGGCAGAGAAAAATTCCTTGTTCTGCATTTCTGGCCACTATGAGTTCATTCGTTTCGCACTACTGACCCACACACACAAGGCTCCATCACTGTACAGGCACACCTCACTTTACTACATTTCCTTTTACTGTACTTCACATTTACTGCACTTTACGTTTTTTTACAAACTGAAGGCAAGAGCCTCCACCAGCAAAAAGACCACTTGCTTTACTGCAGTGGTCTAGAACTGAACCCACAATACCTCCAAGGGATGCCTGTATTTTCTTTCATTAATCTATTCTAATTGTCCATGCTACCAATAACCTTTGCTTCAAGCAGCAGCTTCTACCCTGGGATGCACACGGGAATAACCTAGGGAACTTTAAAAATACTGATGCCCGCGCTTCCACACCCTCCCCTGTTCCCCTCCCCCACCTCCAACCCCGAGTTTCTGATTTAACTGTTCTGGGTTACAGGTCTGAGCATTGGAAATTTTAAAAATTTGCTGAGGTAATTATGAGTATCCAAAGTTGAGACCACTATCTTAATGACGATAATCACCAACAATTCATACAATAAATGTCAATGTCACAGATGACATTTCTCTCCTATTTTAGCAGAGAAATTATCCTAAATGAAAGAAGACTAGAGAGACATAAAAACTGAATGTAATATGATTCATAATTGGATACTGGATCCAAATAAAGCTGTAAAGGACGGAATTGGGACAATTTGGCAATTCTGAAATGTGAAATTGTATACTAGTCAATATTATTACACAAATACACAAAAATGCATTTGCACGCGTTTCTTGGTATGATGATACTCTTGTCATATCTACAAAAATCCTCATTCTTAAATGATACAAATCCCCTGAGCAATCTATTTTGGAATGAAATGTTATGATGTCTCCAATGGTTAAAGTTATATATGTGAGTGTGTGTGTGTGTGTGTGTATACACACACACATATATATACACACACATATATATGTAAAGTAAATGTATCTAAATGTGTTTGCTGTACTCTTTTCAACTTTTTACAGGTTTGAAATTTTTCAAAATAAAAATGAGTAGCTTTAATGCCTATTGGCTTTCCAGTTCCCTTTTACATGGCATTAGTTTTCCTCAACCTGTTTAAAAATGTCTCAGCACCTGAGCTAAAAAATACAAGTCAGGAAGAAAAAAACAAAAGTATAGAAATTCTCAAGTTTTAAGGTCTGGCTCCTAGGTTTTTAATCTCCAAGTCCCATGGTACAATGCTGGCCCTCTATTCCCATCTATTCTCAAAAATATGCCTACAGGTGAAAATTTGTTATTTCCTGCTGGAGCCATGTGTCCTCGTGACCACCCACTTCCAATATAATCCTTGTTGAGGGCACTGAAGGCTGGAGGGATGTTGGGATCAGGCTTGAATTTACAGTGTTTTCTGTCTGCATCACCTGAGGAAAAACATAAACTGGTTAAGTTTCAGTGGACAAATATCCCTCAGAATTCTCTACGCAAGGCAAGCTCGGTGCTGCTGACTGGTATCTCTCTGAGCAGCTAGTACTTAGTGACTGCATGCATGTCTCAAGTTCCTGGGATAGTTCAGATACTTCATCTGAATTTAGCAAAGACCTGTCTAGGAAAGAATGCTTTTCATACAGTGTAGATACCTCATACATTTTTGTTGCTAGCCTTTCAAGTTAGAGGGTAAAACAATTCCCTGTATAGTATTTACATAAAAACAATGACCAATCAAATGGCTAAGCTGTTTAAATAAAAAGCTTAGCTACTAAATACTTACTTTTAAAAAAAGGCCTCCATGTATTCTATTTTGTACAACTGTATTTGACAAGTTTATATGTACTAAAATAATGGATATATATAGACACAAAACAATTTGTTCTGGGCAGGCACAGCCGAGGCGAGGGGGAAAGTGTCTCTGATATCTTGCTTACTGCCTCTTAAACCATGACAAAACAAATATTTAGGTTATGAGCTCAATACAGAAATTCCTGAAACAAAATATCCAAATATCACGAGAAGAAATCTCAATTTTACTTATATTCTGATACCAGTGGATTAGTTTGTCACAGTGAACATCATTAAATCCCAACACTACATTTTACATTGTCATTAACACAAATCTTGTTAAATTACAAAAATTTTGAGGACAAATGGAATATATTCAGGCTGCTACTCAATAAAGTGTAAAATGAAGATCAATAAAGTTACTGATTCCGATGTTACTTTATTCAGCCAAGAAATAACTTATTAGATCTCAAGGTTCAAAGTACCTAGTATCGAGCTTTTTAGAATCACTTCATAAAGAAAAAGTAACTGCAATACAGAAAAATTATTAGTGAATTTCTCCAAGTGTCATTACCATTGAAATTGCTTCCTTGTATGACTGGTTATCTCTTGCCTGGTGCTCACTGCTCCTGAAAATTCATTTGTGGGAATTTCTAAAGGCCTAGGATGAAGATGGCTTCCTGGAGAAAGGATGTAAATTTACTTCTATAAGGTGTCTGGAGGTATCAGCAGTGGAGGACATTACACTGAGCCCAGGGATTAAGCTTTCTTGACCTATACAGGATGCATGGCTTTCAGCAACAAGCCTACATGATACTTTGTGGTCTCAGCTTCTCCAGAATAAGCTTTTTATTTTCTTTTTTGACCCTTCTCTGCTTAGGGCCAAGACAACTTTCCAGGTAGTACCCCCACTATGGCAGGCAGGCAAGTTAGTTTTGGTTCACCATCCTCCAAAAGTGCAGCCCTCTGGGGTTCCAGATTAATATGGGGAGGGTCTCCTATAAGAAAGTCTAACTTGGCAATGTGACTTAGGTTTGCCAGGACTGCCCTTACCTCTCTAGTTTCTGGCCTTCCCTCGAATATTAGCCAGGCAATTCTCCATCATCTTGTTGGCTCCTTTTTTTCAGTGATTTTTTTCAATATACTTTTCACATACTGCTAATGACATTCCTGTTTTTAGCAAGAAGTCTAAATAACTTAGTCTGTCATTACTAAAAACAAGATGCTTTACACCAAAATCAAGTAAATCACAGGTATATTGCTTCCTATTTTCAAATATTAATTGGCTCCATTTTAGGTCCTCAAAATTACACAGCTCACAGGATTTACAATATGACACTCAGTGGTTTTCTTAAATACCTCTGAAAGTGATAATTTAATAGTAGGATAAAATCAGTAAAGCCAAAATTCCTTAATTCTTGGGAAAATTTCTGTATATAACGGCAAGTCATTAAGCTTGACACTAAATCAAGTAAGTTTCTCTTAATGTAAATTTACAATTAAGTCTCAATTGCTATGAGATAATTTACACCTACATCAGCTTCCCTCTAGGGGCAAGCACATTCCAAGCCTCCTGCTATCCTGCTGGTTGGTGAGCATGCTATAAAGGCATGCACATTTCTAATATCAGCATTTTAATATATGTTAAAATAATATGCATTCAAAGCAAAGGAGTTATAATTTGAGGGTCATATAGCACGCTAAGAGACAAATAAAAATATGGGAATAAAGCAACTATGAAAAAAGGTAATATCCTTAATATATAAAAGAATTCCTTTAACTCAATTTAAAAAAGAATTCAAAGAAAAAATAATTCACAAAATGTTAACTTTCACTAGCAACCAATAAATGCAAGTAAAATCAACTATTAAGCTAATAAAGCTCAATAATGCCCATTATTGGTGAGGGTCAGGAGAGACAGGCCAAATAGTGACGGTAAGAGTATAAACTGGAATAATCTACCCAGAAACTAGGTTGACATTACATACCAAGATCTGGTCATCTTAATTACAGGAATCTACCAAAACATGAGGACACGTAAACAGACTTACACACTTGCCTGTCTCTCCAGCCCCATTTCACATCATTTTGCCCTCACACCAGCTACTCAGGCCTTTTAGTTTCCTAAAGGAACAAAACTCTTCACATTGGGGTCTTAGAAGATGCAACTGTGCATTTCTTTCTGCCTGAAAAGCTCTTCTACATATCGCATGGCCCACCTAACTCTTCTGCCAAGGTAACCACCACACATTCTCAATGAATCTTCACTCATCAAAATCAGGTTCTCTTCTTATGATTTCTCATATTCTTTTAATTATACAAACCCAACTTGTAATCACTTTTCCTTTCAAAGATCAGTTGTAATTATACATTTATGATTATTTATTTGATAGGTCAACCAACCCCCTCCCCAACTCAAAGTGCCATAAAGGTAGAGACCTTCTATTCTGGTCACTGATCTATCCCCTAGGGCTTAGCACAGTGTCAGCACTTAAAACTCATTTGTGGAGGTAATGAATGATGCTCACTGCAGCAATATTTACAACAAAGCCTTCAACTTGAGTGTTAAGATTCAGATCCTCCTAGCTCCTGAGATGGCTGAGAAGGGTCTGGGGCTCCCTGACAGCCAAGCAATATCCATTTATATAGTGAGCCATATGAACATCACCATTTCCTAAATGCGCTGTAATGTGAACAAAGTTAAGATTATCAGTTCTTCTTGTTCTTTCATCAATACCTTTACTTCTAATCACCTACCAATTATCTTGTTTTTGGATATATGTTCAAGAACCCATCTAGGCACCCGCTTTGACTGATCATAAGACAAGGCATGATTAGTATAACACCTAGTCTCTGTTCCAGTTAAAGGAAATCCAAATTGTTCCAAGAGAGACTTTTCTGCAGGACCTAAAAATGAAAAAAAAAAAAAAAAGAACAAAAAGTTAGTGACTCTTATGAATAACAAAAATAAAGAAGAGTAGTAAGACTTACAAAGGATTAGCTCGAAAGTCTAACTAATCAGATTTCATTTTTCCACTTACTTATAACACAAAGAAAAGCAACAGTAGATGAAAAATACTGGTTTTGTCTATAATCAGTTGTATAGTTATGTCAAGATAAGCTGTAGCTATCTCATTAACTTTTAAATATGGAACTGATCTTATTGGTCTTTCACAACAAATTTTCAAAATCTCTCTGTATGAAAGCAACAAAGGAAACAGTCTTGTTTCTTTTGATATGACTGAATAGAAAAGAGCCTATCTACTCATTGTTTTATGAGTTAATGTGGGGACAAAAACACAGCCTTTTAAAAAAGTTTTAAAAGATCATCATTTACTGACACTCGTCTCTGATCTGTTACTGAAGCAGAGGTGTGTGCAGCAGCAAGATAACTGGTATTGTTTTTCTTGGTGGGAAAAACTGAGCACACATTAAACAGAGTTGGTTTCAAAATGATCCGATCTCGAGGACTCCCCCAGCCTTTCAACCCCACCACAGTACATAGTTCTTACTAAATGCCAAGCATCAGAAGGAGCAAGGTAAATCAGCACGTCGGGGAAAATGTGAAAATGAGCGTGAACTCGATTTCTTTGTCAAATATAAGGTACCTCTGGTAACTTAAGGATTTATATACTTTGAAGAAGGGCCAGTTAGTATTCTTCATTTGAACGATAAAATGAGAACAATTAACTCAACTGCTAATAACTATATGTAAATTTATTCATTTGTCCGTACTTAGTGAACGCCGATTATGTACCAACTAGAGTGCTGTATACCAGGGGGAGAACAAAACAGACGTGGTCCGAGCTCTTACGAAGTTAACAATTTAGCGACGGACGCAGACGTTAAAACATATATTTTATGATAAATACTCTGGGGGAGAAGAGCGTGAAAGTCTCCGCAGGAAGGAGGTGAAAGAGGCAAGCTACACGCCACGTGGGGGGAGGCCGAGCCTGGAGGCTGGAGAGGCCGAAAACCACCGGCCGGGTGAAGGGAAAGAGCCGCGCGTGCAGGAGTACGATTCACGCCCGAGGCAGGAGTTCCGCCCCCAGACCGGGTCGGGGAAGGGCGACCCAGCCCACACACTTACCTTCCGGCTCCCTCACCGCCAACGCTGCCTCAGCGCCCTGACTCCGGAAGAACTGCAAGGCCGTGAGCCCGGCTCCCGCGGCGCCCACTACAGCGCCTGCCACGAAGCCTCTCAAAAATTGCCGGGAGCCTTGCAAGCGGGATACAAAACTTTTGGCAGCCATCTTACTCGACGTACCGGCCTCTTTTCCGTAGCGCATGCGCACACCGCGTCCGACGCCTGAAAGCCAATAGCAATCGCGGGACCGAGACGCGCATGCGCAACCTGTGCTTCTCAGGCCACCCAGAGACCCGCGGAGCCAGAGCACGGCTTCACCGCAGAGGGCTTCGCGCGCCCCCTGGTGACAAGCCTGGAGGCCGAAGCGCGTCCCCCTCTATCCCTCGTCCACTTGATCGGAGTGATGGGGGTAGCATGACGTTTTGAGGGCTCAGTAGTGTGCATATACAGCCCAGAGAAGAAAATACCTTTGGTCTAGTCCCACTTCATAGGTGAGTAAACCACTCGCGCATGGTTACACTAAGGTCCTCAGAGCCGAGATTTTAACTCAGCTCTGATTCCAGAACCTGTGCTACATTGAAAGTCTTCATACCTGGCTTTGAAGTCACAGGGTATATACAAATAATAACTTCTAAAACTGGCTTCTAAAAAGTTTCTTGACAAGAGAGTACTCCAGGGTAGCTCAGGACCCTGAGTCAGGGTGCAGGGGTTTGGATCCCCACACCAACACTTCGCACTTTGGCTATGTCACAGTCACCTTTCTAGGCTGCTGTTTCCTCTTTTCTAAATGGGACTGATAATCATACCTACACCACTAGGGTTTGTGATAATTACAGGTGATTAACCAGGTTAAAGCATTTAGGGAAGAACCTGGGACACATCACTCTAAATATTAGCAATTTTTATTTAATCATCTCTATTTTACCTTGGTAGAATATGACATCTGGGTTGCCGAATGCCTGCTGACGTTTTACACACTCCCACTCACAATTAAAGAGTTCTCTTCATTTTGCAGCATAATCCCCAGCATTCCGTGTGGACTTACTTCACTAATAAACAGGGGGTCATTTCTACAACCAGCTGAAGAAGTGTAGACATTGTTTTGACAGTTTCATAACTCCATGTCCCCTTCTCAGGAATGCCTCTTATGAAGTCATTTTGTAGAATCAGTCCCATAGGCCTCTGACCCTAATTGGTTGACTACATCAGCCAGAGCCTCTCCACGGATTTTGGATCTGGAACTCCCTTTGGGCAGCAAAGCTGTGACATATGAAACTCTGGTACTGTCTACAGCCTTGTTTCCTTGCACTAAACCATAGTGGAAGCAATGCAGAGCATAGGTAAGGTTGCAATGCTGTGCCCCAAGCTTCTAAGGCTCCTTAAGCCCAGATGCATTCTGCTTTGGCTTGACTGGCCACTTGTCCCAGGATCCTTCCAGTAAATCCCTGCCCCCTTTCCAATCATTTGCAACCAAGAGTCCTGACAATGCAACCAAGCAACACTGCTATCTGCAGGTTTCAAAGCTATTTCAGCAGCTTCCACCAGAATTTATTAAATATACACATTCATTCTCTCCAAGGCCCTCCTAAGCCACGTGCACTGTGCTAAACGCTAGAGAAATAGCGGATGACTCTTCCTCATCCAGATCCTGTACTTGGAAACAACGGCGAACCCCACACTTGGACCCAAGAGGATGAGTCAGAAGGACTATTTTTTGGGTAGGGTACCTCCCTCTGGGCCTGTCTGCCCACTTTTAAAATGGAGTAGACCAGTAGTTTTCAAACTGTAATCAGGGGACCCCTAGTGTTCCATAGGATCTGAGACTTAAGGGAAGGCAGGTTGAATGGCCTGTTTTACTTGTTCACTTGGATAAGGCTGCTTTTATAAACCAGCTTCTCTGTGTCCAATTTCTTTTAGTGAAAGCATTCCTTTGTTGAAGGCAAAGTTTGACCAGGTGACCCCTATGGGTCAACCCTTCCAGCATTTCCAGCTCCAAGATCCTCATTCAAAATTAGCCTCTCTCCTCTGTGCCCTTTAGGGGCACTCATTAATAAAAGGTGAACTTATTAAATCTGAAAGAGCAAAATAAACCAAAAACTGGACAACTGCTCCCTAAATCGAGGGGACCTTCACCAGAAATTGTTCCCTAGAGTTCCAACCAGGTTGTTTAATCCTCATAATAAAGGGTAAATAAGACATTAACCTCACCAGGATTCAAAGCTGGTGTTTCTCCACTTAACCAAATATTAGTCACGGGCCAAAACATCCTTTTGTTATTGCAGAAAGCAGTGAGGTGAGTTCTTTCCTGTTAACGTAGTAGACACCACTACTATTTTAATAGCAGAGAACCATGTTTTCATTTCATGAGATAAGTCAGGAACTCCAAAACATGAGACCTGTCTTGCTGACTCAGATCCGGGGTTGTGCCCCAGGAACTATTTTTTAAAGGCTCAGCGAGTGACCCTGATACTTGGCCATAGCAGGGCTTGTATTCTGCAATAGTCCTGAATAGAACTTATTTTCTAGGCTTCTCTGCTCTACTTAACAAAAATTGCTCAGGGTTGTCTGCAAAGTATAAAACTGGGGGGGTGAGGGTATGTGTGTGGGGGATCTCAGAGATTTGGAAAACATACCCAGGCCCTAAAGGAACTTACCCAGGACAGTCCATTTAGAAGAAGCCCTGGGCTTCTGACTGGGCCCTGGGCTTATGAAGGGCAGAAATGAGGACCTGTGCTTAGTTCCAGCCCCTACAGGACCGTGACCATGAACGACTGCATGTGACCCGAGCAGGAACTCAGGGGTACTGTGCTCTGCCCTGTAAGTGGAAGGACACTTTTATTCATTCTTAATTCCCATGAGAAGAAACCATAGTCCCCTGCCATGTGACTCAGAGAGACAACAAGCTTTTTATTATTATTCTTTTATTTTCATATACAAAAAGATAAAACTTGAAATAGTTCTAGACTTTTCCTCCTATTCTGTTGGGGTGTGGCTGCTTCTTCACACAGGGGGAAAAACTACATTCACATCGGTTTATTTGAGGACCCAGTGCAGAGTTCAAGCAGCAAAACCCCAACTTGGCAGATCTAATTTCAAACTTGACACTCATTTCTAAAATTACCACAGTAAAAAGGAACAAAGATCCACTGCAAATGAATGAACTATGATACAATGTTCTTTCCAAAATGTCTTCATTTTGCAACTGTAATTACATGGATGTCTGCTTTAGGCCATTTTAGATGTGTGCATGTATATAATATATATATGTTGTATTTTATATATATATATATATGTATATAAATCAGCACACTTTTCAAATCCAGACAGGGTAACAGCAACAAGCTTAACTCTGTATACATATATATTTTTTAAAACATGATACTTTAGTATAACTTTTTGTTAATTCAGTAGTACAAGCTATTTCTGTTCTACAAAATTTTTTTTTTATAGCTACAAGGGTGAAAAGTGACCTATTACATTTACATCTCACATATCCTGGTATACAAACAGTACTTATTGAATTTGAGCCAAAAACTAGAAGTCTTTAGTTTTAGCACTTGAAGAGCTTCTTCACTTCTACAGCCTTAAATCATATACTAGTCACATTTCCAGAGTTTGCAGTTACTCATCATTTTAAACTGCAAGAAACAGGTGAAACCAAACTTTAATTACAATTTTTATATACAAGTTAGATAACACAGCTCGATAAGACTTCGCTATCATCCTAAATCCAACACACACATTCTCCACTAAGTTAGACAAGTCTTAGGGTTTTCCTTCTTTTCCTTACAAATAATGTACAAATTTAGAAGTAGGTGGTAAAACTGATACATAAGATGGCAAATGAGAAGTGACATTTTGTTGGTTCTAAAATTGGTCCTGCAAATTTTGTACTCTGCTGTGTTCTTTATGTGTGTTACATGCAGAAGCTCTTTTCACAAGAATTTGACATCAAACTCGATGTAAGGTGAATTTATAGTACTGTATAAAGCTATTCAGATTCAAGGACAAATGTGGAAAATATTAACAGGTGAAAAATTCGGCCTTTGACGCTACCATTAAGATATGTCAAATTCATAAGCAGATTCTTTTGTACAGTTGAAAAATGGCATTGTGTGGATTTGTGGCGTGGAATCGAAAGCTACAAGTATGTTTCTAATCTGCGGTAACCCTCACCCTCAATTCTCAAGTACCACTCAATTTTCTTTGCATTTTTACAGAATTCTAGAAATTAAAATTTAAAAAGGTGGGTGGGGAGGAGCCGCTGGCATTTTGACAATGCCTCCCCTTACAGGAGGTCTTAACACTTTCAAATGAGGTCTCCTAGGAATCTCTGGATGGTCACTGGCTCTCAGATGGCACTTGACAATGACTTGGACACTTTCTGAATCAAAACCCAGATGTTGCCTTATCTTTCCTACTCTCATCTCTGTCATTGCTGGTAAAATTTGGATGAGTGTTTCTCTTAGGAAGAAATTATTTGGCTAAACATATATGACTCGTGGCAGTGCTCTGAGAAAACCCCACTTGGGCTAAAGCACTTGCAGGACTAAAGTCAACAGTCCACTGAACAGGGCAGAGACCAAACATTTCGAGGACTGTCGGGACACAATGGGAACACACTGACCTTGGTGCCCCACCTTCGGCAGGACAGCCCAGGCAGGCAGCCCACACGTAACTGGCTGGGTTACCACTTTTCATCTTGGTCTGCCATCTATGCCCTAGAGACAAAAATTCAGATGTGGTGACGGCTGGTTAATTAAACTTTCTGAACTGGTAAAAAAGACTCTTTAAAAAATATATATATATTTATTTAAAATACATCAAAATGACAAACAGCCATATCCCGCAAGGCCTAATTTCACAGCAACATATGCTACAGTCATCTTCCCAAAATGCACTGTGGCGGATGGTGGGTTTTTAAGCCTGCCATTTAAAGGAATGTTCTACATTTCAGCTTTAGCGACTGGAAATGTGTTACAAAGAGCTCATCTTTGGAACAAATCTGTGTGCAAGACCAGTCAATTGAATCGCTTTGCCCATTCAGACACGAGAATACTGAAAATGGCAGAATCGAAAGAGGAACAGAGGAAGCACCGTTCGGATGACACTCTAGACCCGCCCGCCACAGCGCTGTGAAGAGCTTGCCAGAAGCCCCCCTTTTCAGTCCTTGGGAAGAGTTTTAACTTCATAACAAGTAAGTGCCCACACTTGGCAGGGTTCCTGCCTGTGTATGTTGCAAGCCTGCAGTATCGAGAGGACCCAGATGGTGACACTGTTCAACATGAGGTCTGAGGTAACTGGTTCTTAAAAGACCTGGAGCACAGAACTGCATCCAGAAAGTACAGCTGGGAAAAAGGAAAACGATGGGGTTTGGGGCTAGAAAAGACAAGTAGAAAAAAGCTTACAGCAGTTGCTTTTGAGGGGAGGCAGATGACGCAAACAAAGGCACAACAGAATTACATTCTGAGAGACGGGCTGGGGAGCAGAGAAATGTTCTTTTACGAGGAACAGGGACAGGAACGATGGATGGGTTGGTTCCCGGAGTGCTACTGGCTCTGCTGAAACTAAATTTACTCCACGTATGAAAGGGGTAATGAGTAAAGCTTACTCTGAACCCGGCCGAGTAAGCAGCACAGCTGGTTTAAAATGACACATCGGGGATTCTCCTGACACAACTGCCCCAACCAGTACACCTCGAAGTACGGCAGCCTTAAGCCAGAAGGCAGGGTCTGGGGGACAAGCCTTTAGGTAGGTCTCAGAACTGGCAACCGAGGATACAAAGAATTAGCTTCATTATTCACCCTCCCCCACATGCCCATCAAAAAGGTTCACCGAAATAACGATCCACTTTCTACCCCAAAATAAAAAGGCTAATTTGAAGACCGCCTTCTATATTACAGCAGTGGTGGTGGTGGCCTTGGTGGGAGAGCAGGAAACCTGTGTAGGCATCTGAAGATGCCTCGCTGGTGCGGAGTTCCGAGCTTCCTTGACGCTCCTGCTTGACCCGCTGGATCAAAGCGGAGAGCCAACCTACTCTCACCTCCAACCTGTCACCTCCAGAGAGGACAAAATGCGCCTGGTAGCTCTCCCTTTGATTTGATCACTACGTCCACAGACAACCCTGCCTTCCCTCCCCCTTTCCGAATAACTGCTCAACTGGAAACTCTGTCCTGAAAACTGGGTAATTTGGTCCTAGATAATTCAGTTTGGTGAATTACTCATATCACCAAATCCTCATTTCACCTGTCTGTAGACTGGTTCTTATTCTAGTCTCAACCCACCCCAGTCTGCACCCCCATACAATTTCTATTCCCCGAAACATCCTCAACACATTACTACATTCTGTGGCAAGAGTTTACAGAGTAAAGTTTAACCTCAGAATCTTTTGTTCAAAAGAAATCAAAGGAAGAGGCACAAATGTAAAACACCCTGCAGGCTGCTCTTGCCTCTCGCCAGGCCCTCCCCGCCCCATCTGCAAGGAGCGGAGCCAAAGCATCACTGACCTCCGCAGCCACCATGGAGTTTTGGCCAAACGAGACCCGTAACCGGACTCCAATCTGCCAGTGTGTGTGTATCACGAGAATCCATATGAGCGCCAAGTACAAGGTCCACACCACTCACACTCCAGTGTACATTTATCTTGAAAGGTAAAGCTCATTACTCTGGTTACAAAATCATTCTTATTCAAAATCGCTAGACTTTATAAAAATAATCTGTGGTATAAAACAATCTCCACACTGTGCAGAAGAATCTGTCAGGTGATATAACTAAATATATATGTAGAGCTTTAGATTTTTTTAAAGTAAAATTTCAAGTGTCGTATCTCTATTACATAACCTATTCTTTTATTTACAATGCTAGCAAACAACATTCCAATGCAAATGTGACTGGGACAGCCTCGGACTGAGCCCCTGCCCAACCCACAGCAGAAATTCACAGGACTCAAGACAGAACTCAACCACTTGCAGAAAACCCATCCTCACCTGCCTGAAAAGCATTAGCTAATGGGTCATATCTGTCATAACTATGAGCTAAAAATGTAAACTCTGAAAATGAATGTGACACTTCTCCACAGATGTCCAGAAGAGCCCACATTTGTATAATCCACTACAAACACACATATGTCCACATTTTTATTTCTTCACAAGTGCCCAAGCCCCAGACAACCTAGACACTCCTGGAGAAAAGGGCAGTGCAGGGCCGTCACCACGCACTGGCATTGAGAGATTATGCACTTGCGCTCATGAGGAAACGCCACCTGTGTTGTCATTACAAGCTGCCATAGGAACACATACAGTATCACTGGTTTAGGGGACTACTGGGTACACGGACTACCACAATCAAAAGTCCTGCTTCATTCATACCTGGAAGATATCGTCACGAAAATGTAAAAGCTTGGTAAAATGTAAATAGTGGTAAATCCTTTAAATTCAAAATCTTGTCCAAACCAAATTTACAAGTAGACGTAAAATGAGTATAAAATATTAAAACTATCCCACTAGATAATTTGGACTTTTATTTGATGATAGCTTATGGGTCTCTTGGACCCACTAGTTGTTTTTAAACTAGTCATTGAATTATTTGGGGGGGGGGGGTAGGTAAAACTTCATTTCTTTTTTTTTCTATAAAATTAAATCATTATCTTAAAAAAACGTTTCCAAGCCTTCTGAGGGTTTGGGATACATTCATAGGTGGATTGCTGGTTACAAATCAACTACCAGGAATCTTAAAGAACTATGGGTATAACCCTGAATTCATTAAACATTTACAAATCTAGACTGAGAAGATAAAACTTCACCAACTCAATTACTGGGCCTATTTCTTTACCAAAAACATTACAGTTCATTAAGACTTAAACTGTCATTACTTAGCTAAACATGTTAGCTACTGAGTATTTTATTAGTTCAGCTTTTGTAAACAGCAAAGGAAAACTCATGTCACCCAGATGAGAAAAGGCCGCCGTGCCCTTTCCTTTCTGGCTGCTTACCCTGGATGAGGGGAAGATGAGTGAATTCACTGTGCTTCTTGGAAAGGTGTGGTCTAGGGCCCCTGAAATGTGAACCAGGCCTGGCCGCCTCTCCAGAAATGGGCCATGAAGAACCCAACAAGCTACTGGAATAGCTGGGACTGACGATCAAACTGAGTTAACTTCTGGAAAATGCTTTCCAATTTCGATACTTTTCTAGTGAGTCAAGTTCTCAGGAACAATGCCTGGCTGTAGGACTTCTACAGTTTTTAGTACCAATCCCTAAAAACTACATACTTATGCTTTCTGTATGACTGAAAAACATCAAACCCTTGTATTACTAGGTACTAGCGAATTTACCCAGCTTTCTAAAAAAGGTAAAATTCCATTTGCAAGAGGGCATCCAGTCCTCCCCCTTGGATGGGACAGCCACCTCCCTGCCCTCATGGCTCAGAGCCTAAGGGCCACCTGGCAGGCTTTCTGATCCACACGCAGTACACGGGAGGCATTCAGCACACAGCTGGGCTTGCCACCAAGGAAGCACCACACACACAGCACGAGCGCGCAGTGCCGAATGGCAGGACAGCAGGGGGCAAGAATGTGGCCAACTGGAGAAGGGGTGACAGCAGAACTGCAAGATCACTTGCCTTGCTTCCAAAAGCAGGACGTGACTGGCCGTGACAAGGGGGTTAGCCTGGCCCGCAGGGGTAACGGAAGCACTATCTCGATGGCCTGGAGATAAGAGGCTCTTCCTTTGGTTGAGAACATGTGAGCGGGGGGCTTGAGCCTCCTGAAGATGTTCAAGGCGGGAAAAGGTCCTTGGTCTGTGCCCATGCGCCAAGTCGAGACAGATGAATCCTGAGTGAGGAGGAGCTGGCACGGAAGGGGAAGCCCCGCCCAGGCAGAGCTGAGAACTCTGGGCACCTAATGCGCTAACAGGACAGAAAGGCCACGCCGAACCACCAAGGCCGATGATGAGCACCGCTCCTCACCATCAGGTCTCCCCTTCTCCTAAGAATGGTCCATCTGCAGCCCTTGGCCTGAGTAACTTACTCTAAGGACTCCTGGAAGGGACAATGATCCCAGGGAAAAAATCCAGCTCGTGCCAGCCCCAGGATGCTCTAATGACTATGCCCATGGCCTTCCCTTCCCTTCTCTCCACTGACTTGGCTGCCCTCCGACGGTAGACAGGGCAGCCTCTCCCATGGGCAGGGAAATGATGCCAGACTCCTTTCCCACCAGTCTCCCATAGAGTTTGGGGAAAGAAAAAAGTAGTAGTTACGTGAGCTCCCTGGAAGTGAATGTCACATGAAATCTTTGTGAAGAAGAGCACAGGCAGAGGCCCTATAACCCCAAAAACACAAACCACGGCTCCATATGGTCACTCCCCAAAGAATACATGACAGCAAACACGCACCTCTTCTGTGGCAAAAGATGCACCCAACTCTCAGTGGCAAGCCCTGGAAAGAGATCACCCACCTTCCAGCCAGCAGCACCGTCAGGGTCTCTGCCTGATGGGTGCACTTCACACAGCATGAGGGGAAAAGGCAGCCTGAAGCCCAGAGAACGGGCACAGCCACCCCCCGGGATTCTCCCCTCTCCCCAGCCGAACCAAACAGGTACCATCTCTTGACACTGCATTCTGATGCCAAGGCACCCAAAAGATGCCGCAGGAGCAGCTGAGCACGGAGTCAGCAGAGGGGGCTGGCCCAGGTGAAAGGCCTGCTGGCCGCCGGGAAGGCCTGCCTGTCCGTCCTGCGTCCTGCCACGGCCAAACCTTCCACAGCTAGGCCAAAGCTTGCTCTCGTAAGAATCAAGCCGGCACGCAAAAGAAAAATCACCCAGAGGAAATCTAAAACCACACGGACAGGCTGGGGCGCAGTGTCCACGTTGGCAGGATCGGGGCTCATCATTCCTGTAGTGCATTAGCTACGTTTGTTAGTGGTTTATTGGTTTCTTCTGAGGGTGAAAAGTAGAGATGCCGGCACTGCCTGAGGAGAAAGCTAAAGAAATTAGATATGGCACTTTTCAATAAATATTTTAAAGCTTCTTAAAGAAATAAGTGAAAAAAAAAAGCAACTGCTGTAAGGCCTGTTTTGCTGTTAAAAATTATTCCAAGGGAAGAAAAATACCACAGCACAACATGATTAAAAAAAAAAAAAAAAAAAAGTAAACGACAACATAGCTTACCAAAAAAGCAAAAACAAAAAACCTGTCCCTGTAACCACCTTGGCCAGCTCACATTTTGACCCAGGAAGCAAAAACTGAGCTGACAGAGCGAAGGAAACCCACTTCCCACAGCCCCCTGTACCCAAACACACAAAGGGACACAGCCACGCAGCAGGCCCCCACCGCCATACAACGTGGAGAGCAGACGGCCCAAGGGTGTGTGTGGCACCCTGAGACCGCACACTCTAGGGCAGCGGGTGAGAACACACTCTGGACCCCTGCCCTGGCACAGGCTGCCCTCCAAGTCACAGTGGGGAGCCACAGGGACACTATGGACCCCTTCCACTATCACTGCTGCTAATTTCCTTCAGAAATTAAATCTCAAGTAAAATTACCTCATGCGGGTCTCTAAGGGCCACAGTTTTTCCAAGTTAAAGTGGGGTTACCTGTCATTCTGAACATCAATCAAATTGAGGGAAATATCTGAACCTCTAAATAACCAAAGAGGAGGCGCCCCTCCTCTCTTGTTCCCACCCAAGTCAACCTCTCCCCATCGCCCACCAACTCCCCCTGAAGATTGAGAGATCCAGTTCTAAAATAAAATGGTCTAAAGAAACCAGAAAGAAAAGCCTTCACAAACTAAGGTGATGAAGGCCGACTCGGCCCACACAGCCGACCTACAGCTGACGACCATGTACACAGGGGACTCGCCCAACAAAAACGGCAGCACTACCGAGAAGACGCACACTTTTTTTCTTTTTCTCTATTTCTTTTAAACTTTCTTGTCATAAAAGCCAACTTACATTAAAATATACTTATTACAAGACAACACAACTAATAAAATATATAATAAAACTTACACAAGTAGAAAATTCTGAGGTATTTCTGGTTTGAGGTGGTCTGTGGTCGTGAAGTTTTAATTCATTTACTTTTCAAAATTTAAACCTCGGAAGCCACATAGCAAAGCGTGTGTGTATATGTGGATGTGTGTGTTTTTTTTTAATTTTGCATGTTTCATAAATTAAAAAAAATTCAAATGTCGAAACAGCAGCATTAGAAACATTCACCAACTAGAGCAAGGTTATGGCGTAATAAAGGGTTTTTAGAATATGCACCACTTTAAGGGGTCTGGAGAAAGCCATGTTCGTGAGCCACATACAGGGGACAGGAATGTCCCCACACGGGGCACGGCCAGTGTTGCAGGACTCTCAGGGTCTCCAGAGAGGAAGGCCTCCGTGGGCCCCACAGGACTTCCTCTTGTCCTGGCTATGCAGGGTGCCCCCTGTGGGCACCTCCCTGAACTGCTCCAGGAGGAAACAACATATTCCGACTTTTCCTCCATTAAAGATATTTACAGCATCATGTGTTATGAAGAATGTACTCAATAGACCGTGATTTCTACCCTTACCTAACCTTAAAATAGGGCAGAAAAAAATGTTTTGTCCTATGCCCAAGCCCAAGTTAGTGGAAAAAACTGGTCAGGGCCAGCAGATGGGTCAGAGCCACACCTGCTTTTCGACTTTCTCCAAACCCCGCCCTTGCCGATAACGCTCAGCCTCCACTCGGTCCTTCCCCTCCACTCCCGGTTACCTGAGAAGTAGCCTCATAGCAAGGATGCTGCTCCGAACGTGCCCAGGTCCAGTGTAGCTCTGCTCCAGACCCCACCCAGCTCCGTCCTCCCCGCCAACTCCGGCCCAAACCGTCCTCCTCACCCCAGTTTTCCCTCGGTCAGGACAACACCCGTTAATCCGTGAAAGACACATCTGCTGTTCCTTAAACTCACTGTCTAAAAAGGGAGGAAACACAACAAAAGGGAGGGGGGAAGGAGGATGAGGGCAGAGAGGAACTGCTCTTTTGAGGAAGGTGTGTTTTTTATGTAACAGTCTTCAAAGGTTCCTCTAGGAAGAGTTTGCAGCATTAAGTTTCCTAAGACAGGAGAGATGGGTTTCTTTGTGTCACAGATTCTGAGATGACAAACAGAGAAAGCGGGAGAAATGAACCCCAAAGGGCAGGAGGTGGCCGAGGCTCTTCAGCATGGCGCTGGTTCTGCATTCACAGCTCAGCACCCCGACGCCTGCTGACGCGCCTGCTGTGGGCGATGCAGTGGAGCCGTGTGCTGGTAGAACTGATCCAATCCAAAAATAATATTAATAATAATAATTATAATAATTATAATAATAATAAAAAGTCAAGGTAAAATAGCAGCTGCATTTTATGTGTTTGTTGGTGTTATGGGATTTCCAAAACAAAACACAATTTTTTTTTTTCTTTTCCTCTTCAGATCCACTGAGTCTGGAGATCCACTCGTGTCCTGGGCTCAGATGCTCGACTCTTTAGGGGGCAGGTCCACGTTGGTGACAGAGGTCACCAGGGAGACGAGACAGTCCGAGGTAGTGCCGTTGACCGACCTCCGGATCAGAGCCACCCGTTCCTCCACGCAGCCTGCAGACAGGCGGGCCTCTGCGTCGTGGTCCCAGCACTCCTCGATGGTCACGCAGAGCTGGGCCAGGCCCTGCAGAGCCACGGGGGAGAGGGAAAGCTCACCCTTGTTAGTGTCCCTCAGTGAGAGCAACTGGGGGACAGCAAACCTGATGATGTCCCAAGGATCAGGCAGATCTCACCGGTCCCCGCCCCGGCCGCTGTCAGCAGGAGCCTAGGGGACACTGAAGGAATCTGGAGGCCGCCCCTCCTGGCAGTCACCATCCTGGGCCCACTGGCCTCCCTAAGAGAAAGTCCCCTGAACCTCAACATGGCAGGGGGTGTGCGGGAGGCGACCAGGCCACTCATGGGGCAAAGTGATAGGCAAACACTATCCTAGGAAAAGCCCAAATCACATAAGCGCCCAAAGTGTGGCGGTCACAGTGGGGACCAGAGGAAGGCACTGTCCCGCCCTACTCCCCGCAGCCCCTGGAGCACCCCCCTAAAGTCCAGGGAACATGGTGTGACACCCCGTGCTGGAGCCAACTGTGTGGAGCTGGGAAAGGCATTAGAACAGGCGAAATGCCCACATCCCATAGCTCTCTGCTCAGCACAAGGCCAGACCAAGACCTCTCTGGACCCTGGACTCCTTGTCAAGGAACTGGACCGGCTACCCCGGCATCTCTGCCTTGGGAGACTGAGAAAGTCTGAGTCAAAAAGCACAGATTCTGGCCCAGCCTCCATCTCACCAAGCCTCAGTCTTCTCCACTTGTAGCCCTGAGTTCCAGGGAGCGGCGTGGCAGCTGAACTTGGCCTCAACAGCTTGACTCCTGATGATACGTATGGTAGAATGCTAGCCCCCAGTGGCCCCAAGGCTGTCATCTTTCTGAATTAACCCTAGGGTGGACAGGGGAGGGGCTCAAGGACCTGAAGGCAAATATTCTTCCCACATAGGACATAGTTCACATAATTGGGGTCTTTTGTACAGTATCCCCAGATGGGAGGAGCCCAGATGCCACACGGCTCAGCCCATGCCCAGAAAATAAAGAAGGCAGAGAACAGAGATTATTTAGTCAGAGCTAATACATATTAACAAGCATTTACGTGGTAAGTGTCCTCCCAAGTGATTTATAATAACTCATTAAATCTATTACTACCCTGAGGAGACAAAGGCTCAGAAAAATAAAGCAATTTGCCCGAAGTCACCCTGCTACTGATGGGCAGATCCAGGATTCAAACCCAGATGGGTCAATCTCAGGGCTCCATTGTACGCGTGTCCCACACGGGGGCAGCCTGGGCCCTAACGGAGCTGACTGTCCGTCCCCATCACTCTCTGGGGCCAAGTCACCTTCCCGCCGAGCACTGAACCTCCCCAACGCTCCCCTGGTGGAAAAGAGGAAATGCACTAAGGGGCCTCTGACCTGGCAAAGGAGGAGGGGATGGCACTGTCCCACTGCTGAGGTGTCTCCTCTCTCCACCTCGCATCCCCCCGATCTCAGGCTCCCGCCACACGTGGAGGGGCTCCCCTCTCTGCTCCCAGCCATCTGCCGCCCAGGGCCCTCACCGGGTGCTTCAGCCAGTGATCCTTAATGGTGGGCCGCAACTTCTTGTGCACCACCACCTCCTGCAGCTCCTCCAGCGAGGGGTGCTGGCCGATCTCTTCCTCGAAGGGCAGCATGTACTCGTCCACCGGGCCTGGGGGTGACAGAGCCGGGCGGGGTCACCCCCATGTCTCACTGCTCCCTACCCATCCCTGGGGTGCTCGGGGCCCTGGCCTACTCACCATCCGCAGCCTTGCAGCGGGAGACGAGCTCCCAGAGCACCAGCCCCATGGCATACATGTCAATGCGCAGGAAGGCGTCCCTCTGGAAGTTGATGGCTCCCTCGAGTACCTCAGGGGCCATGTACCGCCGTGTGCCCACCTACAAAAGACGAGGAGGGTCTAGTCACCAACCACGCACCAATGCTCTCACAGTGGGCCAGGGAGCTACATCCTGGGTGCGCCAGCTGGGCCAGCGTGGCAGAATTCATAGCAAGACACCAACAATGACAGCAAGCCTTGATTCGCCATATTCATGGGACGGTCACAAGAGGTAACAGTGTAAACTGAACCTCAGTGATAATTTAAAAATATCACACACTCGAGACAGCAGCAATCTAACACGGAACTGCTGCCTCTCTACTGCGTCAACACCACGAGGGGCTACACAGATATTTTACTGAGATTAAGACCAAGAACAAAAGGAGAATACTTAAAAATAACAACAGTGATTGTTTTAGGATGATTTGCCTAACGTTAATTTTTAGTTACTTTTTCTAGGTTTTTTGGGTTTTGGATTCTTATATTTTTATCTTATTTTCCTCATTAACTATAACTAAAAAGAAAAAGAGAGTAAGAAGGACTATGAGAACTAGTGGACAAAACCCTAATCGGAATCCACATTTCTCCGCTGCATAGCCTGGGATGCTCCACACTGGTGAAAAGCACTGTCCTCGGAGTCCTCGGACAGCTCTGTACTCACACAGTGACCCTCGCCCCTGCACCCTGCCGGCTGAGCATCAGAAGGGCCCTGCCCACTCCTGTGCCAGCCCCCGTTGTTCCCCTGAGGCCTGTTACCTGCCCGTGGGTGTCCCCTGGAGGTTTCCCTGGCTCAAACCGAACAGCCAGGCCAAAGTCAGCCAGCACGGCTGTGAGGTCGCTTTTCAGCAATACATTCTTGCTTTTAAAGTCCCTGTGAAGACAAGTGGATCGAGATGAAGATGAACACCATGGTCCAAGCTACACTGCTCCTGGCCTCCCATCCTGGCTCCCGAGACACTGAAGCCTACACCCCACAGCTCTCGCAGACGCCCCACAGCAGACATCCTACCCTATCTGGGGAGCAGGGCCTGCACCAAGTGGAGTTCCACAAAGCTGCAAAAGCAGGAAGCTTTGGGATGCCCCCTCCAATGCCAGTATGAAAATCCCTCATTGCCCTCCTTCCAGAGCTGTCAAAGACACATCTACCTCAATCAGCTGGACAGACTCCATCCCAGTCCCCACAGTGTCAAAGGCCGGCCCCTGCATCCTCCGAGGGATTGAGGGCAGGTATACTAGCCTGGGATGCGAGAGATTCACAATATCTGGGATGTGAGTGAGCACAGAAGTTTAAATGAACTTGCCTTGGTTTCTGTGCGGGCCCCTGAGGGGCTCAAGCCCCACCGCGAAGGAGAGGCAGAGCCGGGCGCTGGCATGTGCGCTCAGCTCCGCCTCTTCCCAGCAGGACTTCTGCTCCCCAGTGTCCCCAGTGCCCGTCTCAGCCTTGCTCTGAGGATCAAACTGAGGGAACAGCAGGTACCCATGCTCAGGGCCACCCTGGCACACCTGCCATGTGCTAGTCTGAACCCTGGCGTTCCAGGCTCGATCCCCTCCCTCGTGGCCACAGAACCGCACTAAGCTAGGTATGGCTACGTCATTCTGCACCGCCGTTTCTCCCCCTCTGTGAGACGGGGCTGAGGAAAGCGGCACCACCCCAGGGGCGGTACTGAGGGTCAAACGAGCTGCCATTCTAAGCAAGCAGAGGAGTTAGCACAGTGGCTCTCATGGTTAGTCCAAGGACCCCAGAGGGTCCCTGAGACAATTCCAGGGGACCTGCAAGGTCAAAATTATTTTCATAATCACTATTTGCCTCTTCTAAGCTCATTCTCTCAAGAGTTTAGAGAGTTTTCCAGAAGCTACATACATATGATGTCATCACTGACAGTTAATGAAATGTGTGTGCACTAATACAGCAAATACTACCAACAGATATAACCGATCTATACAAAAGTTATTTTTAAGAGTAGAAACAGATCTGAACCGAAGTTTGAGAACTGCTGAGCGAACTGTAAGTAATGGAGTCAGCACTTCCCTCAGGTGGCCACTGGAGGGCACCAGAAAACCAGCCTGGGGGGCCAGGCCATGCAGAGAACCCGTGGAAGGCAGAGGAAGGGCGGCAGCAGGCAGGTGGGCCCAAGTTCCTGGGCAGTCACTTCAGACACACCAGAGTGGCCACGCGCGTATGAAATCGAGACACCCGCTCCCTTCCCCAGGCTCCGTTCTTGCTCTCCAACCTTCTCTGCAGCTCCAGGCCAAGCACTGGGAGGGCGACTGCTAACCCAGGTACCTGTGCGCGATAGACGGCTTGTGGCCCTCACCACGGCACCAGGGCACGTCTTCGTGCAGGTAGGAGAGACCTCTTGACATCGTCTCTGCCACGTGACACAGCTCGTTCCACGTGATGATGTTCCCCTTGAGGTAATCCGTGAGGGAGCCCTAGAGGAGACAGCACAGGACTTGGGCACAGGCTCCGGGGACGGGACAGGACAGGATAGGACCAGCCCAGCCCAGCCCTGGCCTGGCTGGGCTCCTTTCCTGGGAGACTGGGATGGATACGGAAGGTACATGAGGCCAGGAGGGGTTGCTGGTGTTGCCGGGGGCCAGTCAGAGATACTCAAGTCCACACCTACAGCTGAGTTACCTTCCTGTGGAAGGCCGCCATGGGGACCGTGGCCGTGCTCGCCTCGTGGGAACCCATCTCCATGGGGTGCAGCTCACCTTGTCGTGGAAGGCCGTGATGAGCCACAGCTCCACCTCGAGGTTGGAGCCTCGTTTCTCGGCAGCAATGAACTGCAGCAGGTTCTCGTGCTTCATGCCGGGCGTGCTGAAGATCTCCCGCTCACTCTGCCACGACTGCTTGTCCTGAGGCAGGGACGCAGCTGAACGTCACCGCCACCCTCACTCCACTCACCACCCTCTCCCTCAGCCTGAGCATCTGTACGGGAGGCAGGCAGAAGACCTGGGCTGAGCCAGGCCCTGGAGCACAGGCCAACGAGTGATCTCCAAGACCACTTAAGACCAGCACCCGATTTACAAACGGGCCCACTGAGGCTCCGGAAAGGGGAGCGAGTGACCGAGTATCACCCAACAAATGAGAGACAGAGCTAGGCCTGGCTTTGCTAAGGGTCCTGGACAACTGCTTACGGCAGCCTGGTATCCAGGGACTCTAAGCAGAACCTGATGTCAAAAGCAAAATCCTGAAAACCAGAGTAGATCAAGATTTTGCAAATCAAGGTTTGCAAAACCCTACCCTAGCCTGTTGATAAATGTCACCACTCTCAAGAGGGCCTAATTCTCCCTCATCCCACCTATACAGGCCTGGACTTCCCTGGGCCTGAGAGCTCAGGCCACAGTAGGGGTGGACAAACTGGAGCCCCTCAACACTCACCTGGAGTGGGAAGATCTTGACAGCCACGAAGTCATTCATGAGTTGGGCCTTCCAGACACAACCAAAGCGCCCCCGAGCCTTGATCTCCAGCAGCTGCAGTGGCTTCAGGCCCACCAGAGGGGATGGGGGTGGAGGTCCAGGGTCCTGGGGGCAGATCGGAGCCTAACAGGGCCTGTCCTGGCCTCGCCACCTCTACCCCTGCCCTGCCCTGCCCTGAGCCAGCTGCCTCACCTCATGGATGTCCACGTGGCCATAGGGGGCTTTTCGATGCCGGTACATCCAGAAGGCCAGCAGGACGAGGAGGGAGAGGCCCCCAATGGGCAGCAGCGAGTAGGCCAGCACCGTGAGCAGGGTGGGGGCTGTCGGGGGTGGCTCGTACGTGACTGGGGGACACACGGAGCCCTGTGTCACACAGCCCGCCCACTCCCACACTTCCACAGCCAGAGAGCCCAGCAGCCATTCTCCACCCAACTCAGGAGCTGAGCTCTGGGGCCAAAGAGAGGCCCAGGCCTGCTCCTCCCACGGACTCACCTTCTGGGCCCCCGGCCTCAGGCAGATGGGTGAAGCGCTCATTGCAGAAGTTGCCCTCGCAGCAGCAGAAGTACACCTGGGGGTTCTCCTCGGTGGCCACACACTCCTGCCTGGAGGCACACGGTTTCCCACACGCGCTTTCAGCTGAGGGACGCGCAACTCCCCAGAGCCTGTGCCGCCAAACCCCTCCTTCCGGGAAGCCCCCCGGGGCCTACAGGGGCGCAGCGCACACCCACCTCCAGAGCCGGGGAGCCGGGAGGAGGGGAGGCCAGGAGGGGCGGGTGCGCGCCGCGGTACCTGTCGTAGCAGTTGAAGTCGTCCAGCCAGCAGCCCTTCTTGACGAGCTCGATGGTGCCGGAGCTGTTGCGCCAGGACGCGTAGCAGTGCAGCCGCTTGTCCTGCTCGCCCTCGCAGCGCTCCAGGCCGCTCTGGTTGGTGCGCTCCAGCTCCCAGTTGGCGTTGTAGTAGATGCACTCCCGCGTCTCGGCCTCCCCGCGCCCGGAACCTGCATCCCCCCGGGAGGCGAGAGGCCTGCTGAGCGCTCCACCCACCCCCTGCTCCCTGTCCTGGGCCCTGGCCACCGGGGGAGGCTGAGTGGTGGGTGCCAGGCCCCGAGCCACCCACCCATTCGACACCTCTTAGCTTCCTGCGTGCCCGCCGGCACCAGCCCCCAGCTCCTTCTCCCCGGGCCCAGCCAAGAGGCGGGAGGCAGCAACGCCGCCACCACGGAGGAAGGAGACGCAGCCAGCCAGGCTGATGGCGCCGGCTAAACCTGAGGCTCCCGGGTCGAGGCTGCTTCCCTGCAGCAGCAGCAATTAATGGGGGTCCCTCGAAACCCCAGCGCATGCCAGAATCACCGTGTAGGGGTTACGGGTCCAGCCCAGACCCATCCACGTGGGACAGGGGGCGGAACCACATTTCTGATCACCCTGTCTCAGGTGACTGATACAGGCCTTTGGGTGCCTTGACCCACCCTTGCCACGGTCCCCCCCAGGGAGACACTGCTGATGTATCCAACTCTCTCCACCCCCCCCCCCTCCTGTCCAGACTGGACAAGAAGCGAGGACTCTCTAATATCCTCTCTACCCGGCAACCATTCCCAGCGCTCAGGAGGGCTGGGGAAGGTCGTCAAAAACGAGGCCCTCGTGCTCACGGTAAGGCTCCCGGGCACCACAAGGAATGAGTGCCCCAGGCAGAAGGAAGGCTGGCTGGTGGCTGAGCCACAATAACAGACGATCCTCCCTGAAGACGCCTATGGGGGGTCTCCACCAGCTCCTGTGCCCCCTTTTACCCCCTGCACAAGTGCCAACCAGGTGGCACAACACTTGGACCCCCAACCGCTCCTTTAAACATGGCCTCGAACATTCACCAAATCCATCTTTCTCACTATTCCCTCCAGGACAACCCCTCGTCCCAGACTCAGATCTGCCCACTGTCCCCAGACCCCACGCCCTGGGGCGGGAAGGAGGAAGGAGAGGACAAAGGAGGCTCTCTGGCAACAGGTTCTGACTCCTCGCCTGACGTCTTGGCGGAACCTCCCAGGCCTCCGTTTGGGAGTGCCCTGCCAGCGCCCCTTCATGGGGCACCCCTGATCAACGGCAACTGTGGCATTTACCACTTCACTGCGAAAACCCAATGCACACACCTGAGAGAAGAGCAGTCCCGAGCACCCTCCCACGCTCTCCACACTTCCTGGGCCTGCCATAAGCCAGTGACCTGACACCAGCCCTGGCTGGTCTCCCCTACAACTATTCCCCGCCCAGGAGAGAGGAAGGAGGGGTAGGAGGCATCCCCATGGATGGACAGCTAGCCAGCCCGCCAGCAGCCAGGAGCCATGGGCCCTGCTTCACCATCCAGCAGCCGGAATGGCTGACTGGCGCAGCACCCCAGCCCCTGGGGAAGGCAGAGCGGCCTGAATCCCGGCACGGCCCAGGGCTTCCTCTCCCTCTACTCCACCCCACCAGAGGCTATCCTGAGCCAAGAGCCTGACATCCCATGGTACACTGAGGGAGCAGGACCTTCCATCAGGTGAGAGGGGCCCCCTCAACAGGAGTGGCCATTCTCTGGTCAGACCCCATCTCTCTTTAGTGATGAGAAGCTCCTTCTAGAAGGGCCTGGCCAGAGGCAAGCAGCCAATTCTCAAGGGTTCAGACTATCGCCCCACCAGAATACCAGTGTCTAACCACAGCTCCGGCTATCCAACCCGATGGGAGCCTAGACTCAGGCACAAAGAACAAGTGGGGTCCCAACCATGTGAGCAACTAGGATCCAGCCTGATCCACAGGAAGGGAAGCAGTGTCCACAAAGGGGCTCACGCAGGGGTGCACACCGGCTTCCGCCAGCCAGGCCTGCACCTAGCTTAAGGCTTATGTATGGTTTGAGGGGAGAAGCTGAGGGGTAGAACAGGCGTAGGTCTGAGACCACACGCTGCGTAAACACACCAGGGCCAGGACCCGGGCTGGCACCCGCAATGCACACAGGCCCCTTATCCAGCTGCGGCAGCACCTGGGGGCTGGGCCATGCAAGTCACCCAGTCCAGAGAACACAGGGCCTCCTATTCCAGCCTGGAGCCCGTTGCAACCCAGCGGTGATTCCAAGAGGGGTCGCAGAGACTGAGACGTGGGCAGAAAAGGGAGCTGGGCACTCCCCCTCCTGCCTTCCCTCGCTGTAGTCACACCACGTTGCCAGGCCCTTGAACATGCTTGGCTGCTTGGCTTACTTAGCACAAGTGAGTACCTCTGGCTGCAAGATGCTCCCCACTTTCTCTTCTAAGTTTCAGCTCTTCCCTCTCCCCGGAGATCAGGCAAACTACTTCCACATGCCTTTGTGCTTCCTTCAAAATCTAAGTTATCACCCTCGACTAATTGCCTGTTGTTTAAAGGACTATTTCAGACATGCAAAAAGTGTAAAAATAATGTAACCAAAGATAATTCTCAAGAGAAAATAACACAATGAACACTCACCTAAGAAATAAAACATTTTGAATATGCTTGACAACTGCTTTTTAAATGTCAGGCTTCCCCCACCAGACTGCAAAGCCCATGAAGATGGAAGCCCTGACTGTCTCGAATGCTAGAACCAATTCTGGACATGATGGATGGATGGGTGGATAGAAGGACCCATGAACAGAAGACATCGTTACTTCCTGGCTAGGGCAGGATTTCACAGGAAGGAGACAACAGAAGGGGTGGACCCAGCCAGCTGCCCTAGCTCTAGGGTCCCCAGGGGAGTTTCCACCTACATTCAGACAAGCAACAAGCCCCCTGCAAAGTCCAGAAGCCAGAGCAAGGGAGGCCAACAGACACTGAGAGTGGCCGGGTTTCTTTCTCCAGACCACTGACCAGGCAGGGACCCCTCCAGTCATGACATAAGCAGGACCCACGTGTTTGAGATTTCCTAGACTCACATCTGACCAAGTCTTCCTATGGGTGACCGAGAATCACAACCACGAGCTAACAGACTTCAGTAAATCCTGGCTCTGACACTTCCTAGCTGTGTGACCCTTACCAAACCACCCCATGCCTCAGTTTCCCTGCTTGTAAAAGGGGGGAAACAATAGCCTGTACTTCCTAGAGCAAAATCAGTTAATACATTTTAAGAGTGGTTAGAACAATGCCTGGCACGTTAGCTGTTCTATGCCAGCCATACCCCTCCCTTGCTGCCTGTGACAATCCTTCACAACGCAAGTGTCCCTGGAAGGCCAAGTGGGGACTGTGCATTACCCACGCTTGCATTCAGAGCCTCAGGGGGACCTGAGGAGATCACTGACTCCATGCCCCTGCCACAGCACATTCAGGCTGAGGCCAGCTGGAGACCCGGGCCTCCCCTTCCCCCCTCCTCCCCGGTGCCTCTGCACACACTCAGCTATTTATAGCCTCTGGCAACACTCCAACCACAAGGCCATCTCTGCCTTTTAATAGACACAGGGCTCCTGCCCACACTCGCTGAGCCAAGGCACCCATGCACAGGAGGCTCCCCCCGACCTCCAGCACACTTTCCCATCCCGAAGGAGGAAGCTGTGCTTTCAGTATAAAGGTGCCAGTCCCCAGACCCCTGGGCAAGGTACTCACATCCCTGAGCCACAGCTAACCCAGAGGAACCAGCTATATACAAGTGGCAGTATCCCCAATAGGCAGTCCCTATGTTCCAAGGGGCCTACATCTAAGTGAAAAGAAGCCCCACGCTCCCCAAGTCCTCAGTACAGGTAGGGCTGAGAAACCCCACTCCTGGACACACCACCACCATCTCCATCAACGCCGCCGCCACCGCCACCACCACCGCCAAAACCCAGCCCCAGGATACATGCGGATTCCACTCACAACCAACATTCCAGACAGCTGGCTCTAAAGAGACCAGTTCTGACACACAGGGACAAGCACCAGGATGTCTGCTTCCAGCTGGCTCTGGACGCACCTCACTGTGCACTGGGGAGAAAGGGGGGATCCTACCAGTGTCCTGCCTGTGAGGGACTCAAAGCGCAACGAGGAGAGGGAAAGTGCCGGGCAGATGGAGAGGAGAGGAGCGACTAAGGCAGAGCCTTTGGGGGAGGATGTGGCCACGCCCCCATGGGGTCCCCGGCTCTGTGCTTCGGGTGTGTCCAGTGCAGCCAACATCTCCCAGAGGAACTTCGGACCCCAGTGGCCAGCGGGCCACGGCACTCAACCTTGGGCTCCTGGAGAAGCACACAGGGAACGGGTGCCCAGCTCCCTGGGGGTGCTGTAGTGTGGCGAGAACGGGATGGCACCCCCCACCACACCCGCCTCAGGCGGCGCAGCCCCCAGGCCTGCCCAGAGAGGCAGACAGCCACCAGGCCCCTTCCTAGGAGGCTCCTGCCTCAGGCTCCCCTCCTTGTCCCCTCAAAGGGCGACCCTGCAGTTCAGCTGCCTGGAGGAGCCACGGAGGGCCTGGAGCCCTCAGGGTTAGGGGTCCCAGCGGTGGTATCCAGTATCCGTGTTCACGACTCCACTCCCCCAAGCCACACAGCGGCATCATCGCCATCTTCCCCACAACCAGAGTTAGAGGCTGGGTGTGGGTGGGCACTAAGGGAACCTAAATGGAAGGGGGTGGGGTGGGGTGGGGGGGGGGGGGAGGCTGAAGCGTGAGACACACACATGTGCACACACACTGTGGAGAGGCACATGTGTACGATGGGGTAGAAAATCCAAATCATACCCACATTTCGCCTTTGAACTTCTTTATATAAGAGACTAACTCGAGTATCTGTGTCCAGCGGCCAAACACAATCTCTGACACATTTCTCTTTTCCATTCACCCATATATTTGTGAGCCATCCAAATTGTTACACTTGACTTACACGCACATAGCAGGCCCAATACCGAGCACTTTAAAAATAACTTATTTAATCCTCATGACAACCCTGTGAGGGTCCTCGTTATCCAGGTGAGGGACTGAGGCACAACGAGGTAAAGTAACCCAGCCAAGGTGTTTACTGCCAAAGCCAGGTCTGGAGCCCTGGCATTTCCTCTCAGTGCCGCGACTTAAGTCTCCATCCTCCTGCTGGGCCTTCAGGTTACTTACATTTGCTGATTTAAGCACTGCCACTATGAATTCTCTTAAATCCTCGGCTGCCAGTATTCTTGTGCTCACGTGTGTGGGCACTGCTCTAGTGTACACACCTGTAGGTTAGAGATGCCAGGTCATGATGCAACAAGCATCTTCAGCCCACTGGATGCTGTCAAACTGTTCTCCAAAGTGGATGTACCAATTTATGTTCCCAATGGACTAAGACACCACTGAGCAACACCTTCCCCATCCGATGTTTGTTCACCTGGTCAGCGTAAATGGTATATTACAGTTTTGAGCCCCATTTCCTGACTGCCTCTAAGACTGATCGTCTGTGTTTATTAGCCTCTCCTTCTGAGAACGGCCTGTTAACATCCTTTCGCATTTCTTTATATATTCTTGATGACAGAACTTTTCCCTCTTCGTTTGCTCTTTGCCAAAAAAATCTTATATTTGTCAAAAAGTCTATTTTGATGCTAACATAGTGATATGACATTTCTTGTAATTAGTATTTCCAATTTATCTTTCAATTCTTATTTCAAGTGTTTCTGTTATCTTTTTTTCCCAACTCAATCTAACGGAATCTTTGACCCAGAACTGAATTCTATTATATTTATGATTACCTCTATGTTTAAATGTTTTTTCTCTACTGATACCACCGTTGGATCATCTCTTAATTCCACACTTCAGCCAATTCTGGTCTGAAAGTGATACACTCCACTTTTATTCTACTATAGACTATCCTTTACATTTTAATGTTTACATTTATGCTAAAAACCTGAGGTGAATCAACATCTCTACCATCCCTCGTAGGAATTGTTCTAACTCCAATTACCTCTTCCCAACTGACATTTAACTAGTTTAACATAACATCTGTGTTCCGTATTTACTGTTATTGTTGTTCTCACATGCCTCCCAAAGCAGATACTATTTGTTGGATACAGCTGATGTTTTATTTTTCCGTATGTCCACTAGCTTGTCTGCCCATCCATCCCTCCTGCATCTCTGTCCTTCTCTCTGGCACCACTGTCCCTCTGAAGAACATCCTCCTTCCGTAAATATCTTCTGGCACAGAAGCCTTAGTTTGCTTTTCTGAAAATGTTATTTTGCCCTTTTTCCTAATTGATAGTTTAGAAGAAAATTAACTTTGGGGTTCAGTTATTTTCTCTCAGCATTTCAGAAATTCTATTCCACTATCTTCTGAGTTCTGCTTTGTCACTGAGAGATCTGCTATTAGTTTGGTTTTGTAGATATTCTGTCTTTTACCTCTGGCTGCTTTCTTAGGTCTCTTTGCAGTTTCACTACAAGCTATGTGCCTATGTAGACATTTAAATTTATTTCCACTGCTTGAAAGAATACGCTTTTAATCTGATTCCTGTTGATTATCATTTCTGAAAAATTCTTGGCTTTTATCAATTTGAATATTACATCTCCCAATTCTGAAATTCCTACCACAAGTGCATTAGACCTTCCCATTCTGCCCAGTCCTTAACTCCACTTTCATATTTTCCAATTCTGTGTCTAAACACCACTACAGATAAATCCATATAGTCTAACTTCCAATTAATTAATTCTCCCTTTAGCTGTGTCTAACTCACTGTTTAGCTCTTCTACTTAATTTATAAATTCAATTAATCTATTTGTTAATTTCTGAAGTACTATTTTTAAAAAAACACCTTCTTGGTCAATTTTAATACTTCTGTCCTCTTTCACAAATCCTTATTTTATAATTCCATAATTTAACTTTTGAACATCTATTTCTGCCATTTGTTTTCTGATGATTCTCAGTCACGGTATCTTATTTCCTTGTGTGTTCTGGAATTCTGGATACTGAGTTTATGTTCAACGGAGCCTTTTGTGTGTGAATACTGTAAGGCAAGTTTGAGAGGGCAACTTTCCAGTGATAATTTATATTTTTGCTCCTCTAAGACATTATAAATCTGGAACAGCTTTAATTTTTCAACTTCAAGTTTCCCAGAGAACACATATGGTATAAACCTTAACTCCAAGCTCATATAAGCAGACCTTTGGTTACAAATTCTCATGAGAAAAAACCTGCCCATACCCACCCACCAACCTAGGCCAAGACGATTTCATTACTTTCTCCCTTTGTCAGCAAAAATGTTTCTTCTAGTCCATACTTTCACTAAAGATATAATCCTGTAGAAGTCTTATCACATGAAAGACTCGGTCTCAATTCCGTATCTTACCTTCTGTGTCTCACACAGTGCTACTAAATCCACATCTCTAAATTATGGAGAGAAGCAAAGTCCCCCCTCGCCCCCCCCCCAACCCCGGAATAGAGCAGCTTTAGCTAGTGGAGATATGGAGCTCTACTTTCCGGCTCCCTCTTGCTTTTCACTTAACTTTCTTATACATGCAGCTATGCATATGCATTTATTATGCTTTCCCCAGCATTCCTATGTGTCTTGCATGAGGGTTTTTCAGCTGTTTTGGTCACTATTATTGGCAGAACTGGAAGTCCAGGAGCACTTTCCGAAGGAGACAAGAGGAGATCTATTTGCCTTCAGAAGCCCAGCCTAGGAACAAGGAATCCAGCCAGATCACCTCAAGTCACTTACAACTTCAACTGTGTAAACAAGCCCCTGGCACCATCCTCCCAGAGAACAAGGTGGTCCCGAGCCATTCTCTGGAATACCTGCCTTTCTCCAGGCCGCACCATTCCTGAAAAATACTGGAGAGAATTTCCAGGTAAAGGTCAAGGATTACATATAAACATTACATTTGCTACCTCCTGTATCCCAGTAAAGTCATAGTAAAAAAGAATTTTTTAAGGTATAAACCCATAAGGACAAGAACAGGAGAGAAACGCAGAAACAAAAGTCGTAAGTTAGAAAGCAGGTACCTGAGTGGTCAAGGACCCACCCCACCAACTCCTAAGTTGGCTGTGGGGAAAGCTGAGAAGCAAGAGGATATCCACCACGGAACCTTATAAAACTCAGAAATTTGTGGCACCAGATGTCTCTGGAAGAATGGGATACAGATGAGCCCAAACACAAAAGGGTCAGTTGGTAGACGCTCAGGTCTTACTACCCCCCATCATGACTAGGGACTGACCCTCCCTGACCCAGCTGAGAGTAAACGGTTATTTCCTAAAGATGATAAAATAGAGAACCTCCGGATAGGGACGAGTAGACAAATTTGAGGGTAAAGGTACCACACTTAAAGAGGAATACAGAATAATAGACCAAATACAAAAAATAAAAATTAAAAAAACAGTTCTTCTCCCCCCGTGGCTCCTAGGATATTGGCAGCCAGGCCTATTTCGATCCCCATCTCCTCAAGAGAAAACAGAAGATGCTTCAAAAACAAGCCAATCAAATCACCCTACAGTTAGTTGGCAAGTTCCACTTACAAGCTCAGAGCTTTCAATCAGTATTCGGGTCTATCCTTAAATATGAACAGGAAAACCACTTAACTGTAAGACAGCGATGTTAACAGGTAAAAACAACAACAACAACAGCCTGGAGAAAACAGAAATTATGCAGGGAGAAGATAACTTCAAAACCTCTATCAATATACTCAAAGAGATAAAAAGCAATGCACCCTTGAAGAATGAATAGGGAGGCATTACTAAAAGAGCAGAGAACAAAAGAGCTCTCATTATATATATATATATATATATATATATATATATATATATATACATACATACATAATGGCAGAAATGAAAATCCACAAGAATATTAAGAATATTAGATAATATTGAAGAAATCTTATAAAAAACTAAAGCAAACACACAAAGATATAGAAAATTGGAGAGAAAAAAGACAAGGAATTTGAAAGCCCAGTCTAGGAAGTTCACTGGAGTTCTAGAAAGTGAAAACAAAAGAGAAAAAAATCAAAGACCAGCATAGTTGATGGAAAACAGCCTGCCCACCAAGGCACATCAGTGCGAAATTTCACAACAGAAGGGACAAGATTCTATAAAACATTAAGCATTAGAATGGCTTTGAACCTCCAGCAGCCAACACCTGGAAGCTAGAATACAACTCTATTCCATTCCATCGTCTATTTAGCTGTCTTGCACCAAAGCTTACCGTTTTAATTACCACGGGTTTACAATAAATCTTGACATTCAGTTGGGTGCACCTTGTTCTTTTCCTTCAAGGTAGCCTTGGCTCTTCTTGGTCCCTTGCATTTCCAGATTGTTTGATTCTCAGGGTTAACTAGAGATTAAACCCTAAAGACCTTTTCTGCATCTACTGAGATAATTTTGTAGTTTTTCTTTACTCTGTTAATATTAAGTGGGCTAATTCAATTTCCAATTGTTATATTAACTATTCATTTTCTGGGGAAAAAACGCTTGGTCACTACATATTACTATTTTTACATGTTTCTGGATTCTATTTGTGAATGTTTTAAACCATTTCCCACTTGCCCCAAGAATACTCACCAGCAGTACTTGCAACTGCTGTGTTTACCGTAACTCGCGGATCCCAGTCCTAACCTTACCCCCCAAGTTTGCCACAAAGATCTTGCTTTTATTACTAGTTTTGCATCGCTCTGGTATATCAACAGTCTTTGGAAACAAATGACATCACTCTATTTATAGCATTCTGTTTTTAGTAGTGGTATTTCCATATATTAATTCTTGATAGCCGAAAACGTCAAATCCTAGAAAACAAAGCATTCCTATGTGTGATGTTAACATCGTTCTCAAACAGTTGTTCACCGGAGATTCATTTGATGCATCCAATTTATGCATACATTTGTTACATTAGGATTAGAGACAAGCACTGTTTAGAAATAACTCCAAGAACAGTTTATGTATTTTATTTTCACACTGAAAATCAGATTTGCTTCCATCTCAAAAAGCATGTTTATATAAAATTAAATTGATGCTGGCAGCAAGCTGCACTTTTTTTCTAAATGAGAAATGCGTTAAGGATTTGTGCATTTTATGTTCATTAGGGATATCAGTTCTATTATTTCTCCTGCTCCATGTTCCCTTATCCCTCTTTTATCATCTTTTTAATTTCAGAATTCTTCATTACCTTGAAAGTTATAATCTTTCCATCTTTTAGTGGTTACTCTAGAAATCACAGCAAGCCTTCTTGACTCATCACAATTTAACATCAACGGGTAGTTATACCCTCTTTCTGAGCAATGAAAGAACTTGTAAAACGATTAAATTCCATTGTCGCTCCACTCTCAATATAGCATCGTTGTCATGCAGTTTGTTTTTACATGTATTTCGAACTCAATAACACAATTCTCTCACAAAATAATTGAATATTTATCATTTTCTTTGTTCTTCATTTCTTTCTGCATCTCTGACCTTTCGTCTAGATCATTTTCCTTCTGTCTGAAGAACACTCTCTTTACTTGGCACCTACATTCTTGAAGGATGGTTTTACTTGATATAGAATTTTAGGTTGACTATTATTTCTTTCAGTACTTAAAGCGATCACTCCAGTTTTCTGGCTTCCAGTGTTTTTGAGAAGTCAGTTGTCAATAAATGGCTCTTTTGATAACAATGTCTTTTTCCTCTGGCTGCTTTTTAAGATTCTCTGTCTTTGGTTTTCAGAAGTTTGCCTGTGATAGAAACACAACAATTTTTATTATTTTTATCTAGGTTCACAGGGCTTCTTGATTTTGTGGCTTAATGTCTTTCGTTCATTTGATAAAGTTTTCAGATATTATCTCTTCTGCCTCATTCTCTGTCCTGCATTTCTGTGGCTCTTATTACATGGATCGTAGATCTTCTCATGTCTTTCCATCTCTTCTACATTATCCACCATTTTGTCTCTCCATGGTTCAGTCTGTAAATGATCTTCTGATCTATCTTCCAGTTCACTGATTCTCTCTTCAGTTGCACTAACCTGGTAAAATCATTCACTGAATTCTTATTTTCCATTAGTTTACAGGTCAGCTCTGTAACAGATTTTTCATTTGGTTGTTATATATTTCTCTAGCTCTCTGATGAAATTCTCACTCTCATTTCCTTGACAATAGTATGTGTATTATAACTCCAATCTGCAGCTCACCTAGGTGTGCTTCAACTATAATACTTCTGCTGGCTATTTATTTAAAATGACTAGCTAGTCATTAGATGTGCAAAATTGTTCGCAGAAATAATTTAAGGTCTAGAATGATGTTACATGTGCCTCTGGCAGGCAGTTAAGGGCACCATTCATTCCATAACCTTTTATTCCAACTTTAGAGTTTATCTTCTTTTGGCTCTCCCTCACCCCCTATGTCTATGAGATTCCAACCCAAATGGAGGGGTTCGCTATACCCACCCTGTTTAGAACTCCAATTCCTGTCTTCCTAGCCTCACGAGGCTATCAAATGCAATTCTCAGCCTCTCAGTTGCCCATCTGGAAGGACTGAAAACAAACTCAAATGTCAAAGTCACTACCCAGTAAAACAGTAGTGAAAGAGCAGACAGCATGCAGAAGGAGATAAGGAAAGCAAGGGTTTGCAGAACAAGTCATCTCGAATGGTCTTGCCTACTTCTTCAGCCAATTGTGGCAGAAGGTCATGCAAAGGAACGAGGTGTGCATTCGGCCAGGAACTGAGGCTCACCAGAGCCCTTTTTGCCATAAGACACTTCTCACCAGACTCTAAAATAATACTTCGCCACATTTCTCTCATATCTTCTACCACTATCATCACCACATATGAAATCAGGATCCTGCCATGCCGAGATCTTGTCAAATTCACTGAGGTCACCAGTAAATCCCTATTACCCACAGCTCCTCAGCGACCTTTAGCAGGTGGCTCAGTGTCTCTGGAGAAGAGAATTGGCATGGAGCACAGCAAGCAAGCACACACAGAGACACACACAGTACATCCAGCCCAAACCCAGACCAGCACATTCTGGCTAGTCCACTGCTACCCACATCCCACCCCTCCCTTCCCTTGGCTCTGTCAGCACAGTAACCAGGAGGCTCAGACACAGACAGCACCTTCTCTGGCTCTCAGACACCAGCCAGTGGGAGTGAGCACCCTCCCTGTCCCGTCTGAGTCCCCCTCCAAAGGTGCGCTATTTCCAACCTCTGTGATCTAGCATTTCTGGAAGGGAGGGGATTCTCACAGGTTGCTAGAGGGCTACCTTCCATCTCACCCAGCTTCTGCCCCTACTGCCACCACCTGGGGAGCCTCGTGGGGGTGGGGGTGGGTACAAAACCACATAGCCATTTCTCAGTCTCTATTAAAATTTTTAAATACACATGTCCTACAATCCAGAAAGTCCTTGTCATCAATTCTTGAGAAACAGTCTGCATAAACTGCACACAAACAGAAAGTCCATCAACACAACACTAGATAAAATGTAGTCTATATCTAAACTTTCAAACTTTACAGCTATTAAGACTGAGGCAGATCAATGTATATTAGAAAGACTACCAAAACATATCTCTGAGTTTAAAAAGCCATGAAGTCACAATGCGGACACAAGTCACAAACATGATGAGCGAAAGATGAATACAAACAGTTCATTGCGTAAGACTCTATCCACATAAAGCAAAAAAACAGGCAAAACTGACTTATGCTGATAGAAGTTAGCATGGTGGTTACCCTTAGGGATTAGGGGTAGAGACTGGAAGAGAGCAAGAGAGGGCTTGGTGGGGGGAGGGGCTGGTAAATTTCTGATTCTTGATCTGGATGCTGATTACATGGATGTATTCAGTTTGTGAAAATTCATCAAGCTGTCACTTATGATAATTACATTATTCTATATGTATTTAACATTCCAATTAAATGTTTGAAAAAGGGCAACAACATTTTAGGTTTAAAAAATAAACCTCTCTATCTCTCTACGTACTCCAACAGGTGCACAGATAAAATGTCTAGAATAGATGCCAATCTGAGAAGGCTCACCTTTGGAGGGGGACTCAGATAGGGGGCAGAAAGACCCTAGTTTTATCTATACCTAAATTTTTGCCATTGTATGTATATCTGTAAAACTAAAAATTAATAAAACTTAAAATGGGAAAAGAAGTTATGGCCAAAGTGACCTCTACTCCCCAAACTATACCCCAGGATAGCTAACCAGGAGACCCTTGGAGAAGAGGAGGTCTGAGTGCAGTTAAAGACAGGACTGCATTGCCCTGGCTCTGTCTCTCCTCCTAGGTGGCCCTCAGGGGGAGGGTTCACAGGAGCACCCAGACAGGTGTAAAAGAAAACTAGAATCCATGTAAGTTTTCTGCCCCTCTATTTTCTAAGCCCCTGAGCTGATGAACCCTAATCCCCTTATGCACTCAGAGCACATAGAAGCTGAACCTCCTTATGAGGCCTGGGCCACAGGGCTCCCCTATAACTCACATCCCACCCAAGCCAGCAGTTCCAAAGGGGCAGGGCGGAGGGGGGGACTGGTTTGCCTGGCTTATGAACATCTGAAGAGACTGTCAAAACTTGGGTAAGAAGAAAATACCCAAAAAAGCAAATAAAGGGTTTCTTAACCCATGGCTACCAACCCAGGGTCTGAGGACTCTTGCAAGCTTTCTGAATCAACTGGAAGAAAGTGGCGAGGAGGAGGGCTGTCAATGACACTTGGACATAAGAAGTCATTGTCCTCATACCTGAAAACATCGTGCACCACTACACAAGCCAGAAAGAAAAATCATCCTAGCATCAGCACTCAAGAGAGTCAGCTTCCAAGTCAGCCTCCTGTTTTCATTGGTTCAGGTCTAGGAGGCAAGCAGGGGCCCCTCCCTCTCCTCAGATGGACAGACAACAGCTGGTCTCATCACATCTTCAGACATGATCAGCCACAAAACCCGGGAAGAAGCCTCTTCTATCCTCCAGCCAAGGGCTTGGGTTTCCAACCAGCCTTCCTTTTCCTTCCCCAGAACTAATTTTAGCCTCCTTGGTTGTCAGAGTGCAAATGAAATAGTGGACAGAGAAATGTCTGCAAACAAGAGCATGAGCTCACCTCACAAAACACCTCAGCTCCAGCCCAAAAACCAGCCAGAGAAAAGTCCCAGCGTGCAGCAGGCCAGACCCCTAGAGAAGGCCCCCGTGGGAGGAGGCCGCACATCTGCCCAGTGAAGCACGCTGCCTTTCCGATACCCGCTCCCAGCAATCACGTGTCCATGAATGAAAAACCCAGGCAGGGCTGCCAGTCCGAGAGTCTGGAAAAGGAACACGTACGTGTACAGCGAGACTGGAATGACCAGAGCAAAGCATGTGGCTGTCCGAAGGTGGGAAGCCATGAGTCATCCTCGGCCAGGAGGAGGCACGGATGACCCCCGAACAATCCCAGCTTGCATTATCAACTGATTTAAAGTACCCACCATCATCTGAGGCAGAGACCTCACTGAGAAACTTTAAATACAAAAAGACTCAGAAAAAGGCAACAACATCTCCTCCCCGCCATTCCCACCTGGCCTAACAACCAGGCATCCAGGAGCTTAACCACCAGGACCTCAAGGAACAAGCACCTCTCAGGCTGAGACAGGCCTGTGAGTCTGGTGGAGAAACCCCAAAAAGGAAGCCCTAAACAAGGTGGTGGGTGTCTGTTCTGGAACAAAGAACTGGTGACAGAATGAGAGGAAAGGGAAAAAAGATAAAGAATTCTGAGGTGGCGACCAAGTTCTTTTGCAAAGACCCCAAAGAGATCAAACTAAGAAGTCTCGACCCCAGCAAGTAACCCTTTAAAATAAGCCCTTCACATCCCAGGGTACCAAGTACCTGGAAGCTGAAGCTTTTAAGGGGGCTTCCTCCTACCCTCGGTGCCCAGTCTATATTCCGTTCCTAACGCAGGAAGCTGTGTCTTGCTAAGCTGAAGATCAGAGAGGAGCCCCCCGGAAAGCCCTCCCCAGCGGAGCTCGGAGCAGGACAGGGAGGAGTGGAGGACACGTACAGGGGCTGCCAGCCTGCCAAGCCCAACGCACAGGCGCCCAGGGAGGTCAACCCCGCGGGTCGGGGCCTCCAGTGCGGGCACCTGCCCCCGCAGTTCTGCCCACCACATCTCCCCAGGTCCAGAGGAGGAAGCTTGGCCCTGCCCTCCAACTCCCTGAGGCCAGGGTAGAGACCGGTGCCCATACCTTTGGGGAGAGGCTGCCCCCCTGCCCGGGCGTCCCCAGGCTCAAAGCTCCAGGCCCACAGATGCCGCGGCTCCTCTGGGTGCCACGCGGTGGGCCCGCCCGGGGGAAAGGGCATGCCCGCGTCCCGGGACAACGCCGGCGCTCGCCTGGGCAGCCTCAGCTCCAGCGGCTCCCAGGTGAGCAGACAGGCCGCCGGATGGCGCCGAGGCCCGACGACAGGCCCTTCCTGACATTCTGCGAGTGTGGGAGGGAGCCGTGCGGGTGCAAACCTCAAGGCGGCGGTCAGAGGCGGGTGGGCGGGTGCGGGCGGGCAGGCTGCCCGGCCACCCACAACTGCCGCCTCCCTGAAATCCGAACCACTGCTGGGAAAACTCAAGGACGCCAGGATTCTCCTCAGGGGCCAGAAGCACTCCCGAACCACTGGTTTCCAACCAAACTCTCCCACGCTGAGCAGGTTTAGCAAAGCACGAATCTCCCCGGCTCTGAGGAAAATCCCACCTCCCACCCCAAATCTGATGAGGGAGCAGGCATTAGCCATGGACCCCCCATCTCCCAGAACTCTCTCTCTCTTTAAAAGCATAAGAACATTCTAGATCAGAGGTTCTCCACTTGAGGTGATTTTCCATTCTCTCCATGCAGGACACGCCTGGACACATTTTTGGTCATCAGGATTAGAAGTGCTACTTACATTTGGTGGGTAGAAACCAAGGGTGCTACTTAACACGCTACCATGCACGAGAGCTCTGCTCACACTCCCCCCGCCCCCAAAACACACACACGACAAAGAATTTCTGGGCCCAAACTGCCAAGAGTGTCAAGGCTGAGAAACCCTGTTCTAGAATGAGGCGCGTCCAGCTAGGACCATGCCTGAGGGCAGTCTATCCAGTGTCAAAAATATTACCCAGACCAGCTCCCCCTCAGACCCTAGATCCCAGTCTAGGGTGAAAGGCCAGTAACTGCAAATGGATCCAAACTCTGATATGATGCCCCTTGGTCCCCACTTGTACTACCCTGAGCTCCCAGGGACGGCACTAAATGCACTGGCACTCAGGAGAAGGTTTCCGGGAGGAGGAGGAGACCAAGGCATGATGGCAAAAAGCAGAACTCATGTCCAGTGACTAGAACAGGTTAAATCAAAGAAGCAAGATGGGAACAAGCCTAGTGCACCCCTCAAGGACAGCAAGTCACCCCTCAGGACTAGGACAGTGGGTATGTGCAGGGCGGCCAGACCTTCACAGAGTCCAGTCCATGGGGCCAGAGGTTCCTGGTATCAGTGCAAAACAGTTAGTGTGCATGTATAATGTACGCACGTGCGCATGCACGCACACACACACTTTTATTTGTATTTTACTGGGGGGAAGGGTCCACATCTTTCATCAGATTCTCAAAGGAGTCCATGAAACAAAGGACCATGGCACAGAATGCAGGCTCTTCACTGGTGTCCCTGCAAAAGAAGTACCTCAGGTGAAGTGCCAGGGGAAGTCCAGGTGCTAGCTGGATATCCTCCATGCTCAGAAAGACCCCACAGGCAGTACGCCACAGAGGCCCACCCTAGCTGTGGGAGTGGGGTTCTGGGTCTTAGGTTTTCACCCAGCTGTAGGGCCTGGGAGGATGGGTAAGTTTCTCACATCATCTACCTTGGAAGAGCCTCCATGTGGTGAGGAGGATGCCCACTCCTCCCAAAGGGTAGTTCGGCAAGCCAGGCACAGTAGAGCCTGGCACACCCAGCAGGTGCAAGGACAGGTAGAGGACAAACTCTTCCCTGTGGAGGGGCACCAATGGCCCATAGCTCTGTGGTCCACATCCTTGACAGCTACCACTACACTGGGCCTGAGCGTCACTTCACTCACAAACACACACTTCTCCCCTGAGGAAATGGACAACAACTTTGGATCAGAGAGTAGCCAGCCTATGAGGGCAGGTTGGGGCAGTCAAAGCCTGTACTTCCTGATAGAACAGACAAGAGTCAGGTCCCCGTCCCTAGCTAGTCATTCCTGACATTCCACTAGGAACACTCTCCACCATGCCCTCACAGGCCCTGATCTGAACCCCAAGTACAGTAGACCGACAGATGTCAGGAGCTCTTGTGGGAAGCACAGATGTGTGTCTGCGATGTCCACTGCAATGCGAGAGCCAAATTACTTGCTTCCCAAGGACACTGATCCAGGCACAGAACACAAAAGACTTGCAGAACCAACTGAACACTGATCTTTGTAACAAGTGCCATGTGCTGTTATAACAGCATAAATGCTGCCTTTTTTTCTAGGTCTGCACCACCCAATATGGTAGCCGCTAGCCAAATGTGACTAAAATGTAGAAAGTCAGAACTGAGATGCTCTATAAGGACAAAATATACACTAGGTTTTGAAATAGTATGAAAAAAGAATGTAAATGGCTCATTGTTTTAATACCGATTAATGTTTAAATGATCACTTTGTATATATTAGGCTAAGTAAAATATATCATTAAAGTTAATTTCACCTTGTTAATTTTCTCCAAAAAATCTGTAATGTTGAAGCCCTAATACCCAATATAATATTTGAAGAGGGGTCCTTTGGGAGATAATTTGCGTTAGACTGGGTCTAGAGGGAGGGGCCTTTATGAAGGCTTTAGTCCCCAGCAAGCACTGAGGAAAAGCCATGTGCGGACCCAGTAAGAAGGCAGCCATCTGCAAACCAGGAAGAGGGCCCTCACCAGAATCCTACAGTGCTGGCACCCTGACCTTGGACTTCCAGCCTCCACAACTGTGAAAAAATAGTTATTTAAGTCATCCCGTCTATCTTGTTAAAGTAGCCTATGAAGACTAGGACACCTGCTTCCTTTTTTTTCTCTTTTTATTCACTTGACTACCAGAAGATTTTAAGTTATGTATGTAGCTCACACTATATTTGTGTTGGACAGTGCTGTTCTAAATGTTCCTTCTACAAGGACATTGTGTACTGCAGGAGGTGGGGGTAATTCTGAGCAGCAAGTCAGGAGCTGGAAGGAAGGGCATCCGTGAAGTCAAAGGAATAGGAGGGTCAGCTCTTCCCATAGCTCCTCACAGGTCAGAGCAGTAGCCACCAGAGCACCGGCTGGTGTGACCACAAAAAACACCCAGTGACCCCCACCTTTCTCCCAGGGCAGGAACACAGGGTGTTGGACTTCAATCTAACTCCAGCTGCCCCGCCTTCGGGGGGGGGGGGGATGAGGGGAGGCTAAGGGAAGAGGAGGGAAATTGGTGCTTGGGGAAGGTGGGGGGGATTCACTCTGCCCTGCCTAATCTGAGATGAGGCCAGACTGAGACAAATTTGGAGAGGGTTCCCAGATCCCAGGAATATCCAGGAAGGTTCCAGAGACAGCCAGGTGAGCCGTGCGTGCCTATTAAATCGGCCTGCTGCCCCCCTCCCCTCTACAAGCCAATGCCTTCCTTTCCTTGAGAAAAGCATCTCAAAGCAGCACTTAAAAGGGACCAGAGGCAGAGAGCGGACAAGTTCAACACCACTGTGCCTCTATCACACAGTTAATAGCTCCAAAAGAGCCTCGACGGCTCCTCCTAGAGTACCCGGGGACCAAAGAGAAGGTCTCTATCCTCTGGTCCCTGCACGTAAGCTACACGGCACCAAGCCCCACAGAGAACTCACCAGCTCTGATACAGACGGCTAAATCAAGCTACAGTGCAAATCAGGCGAGCAGAGAAGGGGTGAGATGGAGATCCCGAATCCCCACCCTCGCAGCAGCGCGGGGATCCCAGCCCCGCCCCTGCACGCTCCGCCCCGCCCCGCCCTTCGCGGGTTTCCCAGACTCCGCGCTGCTGCCACCGCGGGCAGCTAGGGACCCGCGCTGCATGTGTAATGGGGGCTGGGAACAAAGACGCGCAGGACCCAGCGCTCCGGCTGCCGCGCACCAGCCTCCCAGACTACCCCAGACTTCTCCCTGGAGCTTCAAAGCGCGACTCTCCACGCTTCCCAGGGCTGCCTGGAGCCATCCTAACCCGAGCGCAGAGCCCGTCGCTGCGCGCACACCCAATTTGGGCGCGCCCAGCACCAATAGAAGGGAGAAATCGGTGGGAAAATGCATCTCTCCGGCAGAACTCCGCATATATACACCCGCATCCACACACTCAACCACACGGGTGCGAGAGGAACGCTAGCCTCTCAGTTCACCCACCCCTGCCACGTGCTTCCTGGACCCCAGAAAGAACAGGGACCTGTTGGTTTTTCTTCTCGCTCCACCTCCCATCCCAGGCGCCCAAAACAAAGCGGTCCCGCGGGGTGGCTGCACCTCGCGCCCTGGGGCCCGAAGCAGGGAAAGCGGGCGCAGGTGGGAGCTGAAGCCAGCGGCCCGCCTCACGCGCGACACGACGCAGACCCTGGTGGGATGGGGTGCAGGGGACTCCTTCCAGCTGTAAGAAGCAACCCCCTAGCTTCGCTATATCTGGTGGCACTTAGGGTCGCGCAACCCTCCCCCTAGCCGCTGCTGCACCTACAATCCCGCCACCCTGGGTTTAGATCTTCCTGCCTCGCCTGGCCACCTTCCCCACGCTCTGCTTTTCCTCTCTCCCTGGCTTCCACACTCCCGAGTAGCTAGAACCCGGAGCCTGGGGGTCCAGGTCCCGGTCCCCGTCGTGGGGTCGCCTCCGCGAACTGGAGACCCGCAGTCCACCCAACATCAGCGAGCGGGGCACCCAGCGCGACCCCAGTCCCTGAGCCGGGAGGTGCGAGCTGGGTGCAGGTGGCTCGGCAAGGAGGCCGCGGGCCCGCCCTTTGTTGGTAAACACCGAGCGGCGCGCGAGGCCGGCCCCGCGCGCCCTCCCCGAGCCCCCCACGCCGCGCCCCGTCCTTACCCGCGCACAGCGATCCCCAGAGGAGAGCGAGGGCCGCCCAGGGCGCCGTCATGTTCCGCGGCGCCGCCCCGCGGACACCCGGAGCCCGCGGGCAGGGCCGCGCGCAGGGCCCGGCGGCGGCTGCGCTCTCCTTCCCGCTCTTGCTTCGGTCTAGTTCCCGGCGCGCTTTCTATGCCTACGTCCCGGGGCCGCGTGCGGGCTCCAAGGGCCGGGCGGCGGAGCCGAGCTCAGGGCCGCTGCAGGCGGCGCAGGCTACGGCCCGGGCTCCGGGGCGACGCGGGGACCGGGGGGCGGCGGCGGGGAGCGGGCCGGAGCGCGCCCGATTCAGGCATAGCGCGGCGGGGCTGGGCCCGGGCCCCCGGCGCAGGGGCCGAGTCCGGAGGGGCCATGAACGGGGGGAGGGGTGAGGGGGAGGGGAGCTGAACCGAGTCCAAAATGGCTCCTGAGCCGCGGCTGCGGAGCCGAGCCAGCGGGGAAACCCGGATGTTGGATACAAAGAGGCGGGCGAGCTGGGCGGGGAGGGGGAGGGGAGGCGGGCCCTCCGGCCGCATGGTCCGCGCCCCCCTCAGGGGCGGGGCCCCACGAAAACAACAACAACAAGGAGGCCCCGCCCCCAGCCCGCGCCCTCCGGGAGGACGCAAAACCACGGGACTGGAGCGCCAACCCGGGCGCGCTTGCAGAAGTGACGCGGTTGGGCCCTGGACCACTTTGCTCTGGACCCCGGTATCCCGTGGCTGCCGTGCCTGGGATTCTTGTTCCGTGCGTTGAAGCCCCCCCCCCATCCCAAAAACGGGCTGCCCTGCGACCCCGGAGTGGGTGAACAGCCTCCCGGACTCTGGGCTGATTCCCCTGGGTGCTAAGGTTCCCCCACCTGTGAAATGAGAGTCATAACGAACCATAGGAGAGTCGTGTCTTCATCAACTTGCGAACTAATCGACAGAGAAAGGCAGACTGCTCCGAAATGACAATCGTCCTCCTGCATGTCTAGAACCTTCCGCACGTCACCCCCCGACACACACACAGACACACACACACACACACACACACACACACACACGCACAGCTGGAGATTCCGGAGTTGGACCCCTTCAAGTGAGGGAGCGTGCGGAGACCCGGCCCACAGAGCAGCCCAGACCGAAAAGGAACTTTGGCTCTTTGCTATCCCACCCTTACCCCGTTGGTCCTCAGAACTCCCCCACCTCCTTCAATCTGCACCTTCAAAGTTCTTCTCAATTGTCGCCTGTCCCCGCAGTTGAAGATCTTGTCTAGCGAATGGTTTCGCTGCCCTCTTCACCCCAGTTTCCTCCTTGGGGGCTGTTATTCATCTCAGAGTCCACCCTCCTTGTCACACAACCAGAGCTTGAGAGAGTCATGATGGGGCTCCCAGCTAAAGAGGAAAAGCCTGTCACAGCTCGGGGATGAGGTGCAGGATCCTTGGATACAGAAATTGACCTCCCACTTTTCCTGACTTGCCACAGACTTTTGTTAGGGCAGGAGCGGGGCAAGAGCAGCCAGGAGGGAGGTGGTGCCTGGTAGTCTAAGTTATTTCACTTCGCTAAGCCCATTTCCTTTCACAGAAGGAAACATAGAAAGTGAAAAGGTTAGACTCCTCCCATGCTTTGCATTTTTTGAATAGCAGAAACCTTATTTAAACAAAATCTTAAAGTCCACCATGTAGGAAGCTGATTGAAGTACAAATGAGGCTCCATCACCTCCAGTTTCAAAAGCACCAGGAACACTTTAGGGACCACACTTTAGAGTCACTACCCAGAAAGAGTTCTGAGTTTCTAAAGATCCCTTCCAGTTATGGAAATCCTGCATTGAAATGACAGCCCGTGCCTGCCTTCACTCCTAAATAGACCTTTTAACACAGAATTGAATGCTACTGTTTGCTAAGCAAGAAGCAGTGTAGTGTGGGACAATGTATAGGGTATTTGGTAATCCCACGGGAGTCTATATTGATAGACACACGATGTCAAAGAAAGCTACTCCATATCCAGAATACAGTCCTCACTTAACATCATCCGCAGGTTCTTAGAAACTGACTTAAAGCAAAACGACGTATAATAAAACTAATCTTACCAGAGGCTAATTGATATACACAAGAGTTAAGTTCCTGTGATACATTTCTGGTCACACACACATACATGCACACACACAAAAAAAAAATCACCAAAACTTTTAAATAGAGACTGCAAAAACACTTCTAATATTAAACATTGAAATAATGTGGGCTATACATAAATTTAGGAAAGATGAATATAAACAAGTCAAGATAATTCTTTTCCAACCCTTTCAGGGGCATGGGTGGCCAGAGCCTATTCCAGCAGCTCTGGGCACAAGGAAGGAACCCACCCTGGGCAGGACGTCCTCCGATCGCAGAGACACACACACTCAGACTGGGACAATTTAGACACGCCAGTTCACCTAACGTGCATGTGTTTGAAATGTGGGAGGAAACTTGAGTACCTGGAAAAAACCCACGCAAACATGGGGAAAACGTGCCAACTCCACATGGTGGTCCCTGCCGGGAATCAATTTTTTTTTTCCCTCATCAACATTCTATCAAAACCACATTGAACAAAACGATGTTATTCAAGGACCTGCCGTAAATGTCTTTTCTAGGGAAATCACTGCCTCTTTCCTGCTAGGAGCTGTTCGCTATAATACACGTGCCAACGATTAGATAGATTGGCTAGTTCTCTTCTGCTACCCACCGAGTCAGGTATCACAATAAGGGCTCGAGGTGGTCCAAGTTGACAACACATCTGTGTCTTCCACCCTGATGTCCCTGGAAACTCCAAATTTGTATATAGAACCGCTTTCTTGGCATGTCTGTTTGGCAGCCTATCAGGCATCTCGAACTTGTCCTTATAAGAAGCAATGGCACAACCAACCAACCAACTGCTCTGATCGAAACTTTGAGTCATTCTTGAGTCCTCCCATATTCAGTCCATCAGCAGGTTGGCTTTATCCAGCTACTTTTTCCCATTTACTCTATACCACCACCACACTGCATCTTGCATCTGGATCACTGCAACAGCAGTGAACTGAAAGAGATTGTAACTGGTCGCCTGTTTCCATTCTTGCCCGACTGTAACACATCGTCTATACAGAAATGATCTTTTAAAAATGGAGCTCATATCACCTTACGCCCCTGCTTAAAACCTTCTGGTGGCTTCCTGTTATGATAGCTAATAAAGCTCTGCATAATCAGCCCTTCTTCCTCTCCCATCTCACTATTATCAGCCAAACACCCTGGCCTGCTTTCTGTCTTCAAACACATTAAGGTTGTTTTTGCCTTAGAGCCCCAGCAATCCCTTTTGCCACTGTTGGGATCCTCTTGTCTACAGAAGTGACATACCATGACCTTTGCCATATTCCCTTTATTAGAAACAAGTAACAGGTCCTGCTCACACTCATGAGAAAATGACCCCAGGGCATGAATACAGGGGGGCAGGGATACCTGCCGGCCCTAGCAGGTTGCCTGCCATGCTGAAAGTGGCATTCTAGTCCACTGTGTTCCATGGTTCTTGGCTTAACCTCTGACATCATTCACTTTGCACTGGCCTCTTTGAACACTTCTAAAGGGGGCATTGGAAAATTCACCGTCCAAGCAACATTCTCAGCCTGCTTCCTGTGTCCATAGAAAGCTGGGGGTCCAGAGTCTTTTTACATTCAGCCCCTTTTTCTCCAGATTGATGTCACTTTTATTAGCGTACCTCCCTATAAAGTTCTGTGGGCTTTCCGTGTCTGATTTGAATCCACTCTATGCACCAAAAGCCATACTCACAATTATTTTTCAGATCGCTATCTCTCTAGATTAATCCCTGATACTTTAGGTATATTAGGCTGCTGTAGGACAAGAATCATGATTCCTGGACATCGTTTTAGCAACTGGGAGGGCCCTTTAGATAGTGCCTTGATTCTCATAGAGGTCTTAGCAAAGTACGTTTCAGCTCTTGACTTTTTTACTTAAAGCCATGTCTTAAATTTGATAATCTTTTATTGGTTTAAAGGGAAGGTGAGGTTATTTTTTTATTCTAGCACCTTTATAGTCCCTCTAAATTCTACTTGAAATCTGGCTAGTTCTTTCTGAGTAATCACTGACATTTTCAACATTCTGCCTAGAAATTCCTTTTCTTAAGCCCAAATGTTCAGTAGGTGCACTGTTTTCCAAGTTACCACAGGTACACCATTTCCTTGCATTTTTTCAGCCTTCAATAATTTTCTCACCATTTTTCGTCTCTACCCACAACCTAGTTTCAATGTCACATATATATATTTGTTTTGGCACCAATTTTTGTTACTTATTGCTGTATAATAAATCACTCAAAGTCTCCATGCTTTAAAGTAATAAATCTTTATTTAGTACGTGAATCAGTAGGCTGGTGATTTGAGTCAGGCTTGGCTGGGCAGTTAATTACCCTATAGTTGATTCAAGATGGCTTTGATAAGGCTAGCTTAGGCAAAAAATTTTCATGAAAAGGGCAGAGAGCAAAGTGAGAGCAATCCCAACGGAATAAGGGCTTTTCAAGCCCTTGCTTACATGATATTTGTGAAAATCCCATTGGCCAAATTCATATAACTGAGCCCAGGGTCAGAAAAGGAGAGCACAATATTCCATGGCAAGGTATGTGGATAAGAGTAAGTGCGAAGCATTGGTGCATTTTTGCACTAGTACAGGGATCGAATTTATATTTGCTTCACAAAAATAACCTGGAAGTGTTTCTTCTTTTCCAGTGTTCTGGGATACATTAGGTAGTAGAGGGATTGACTGGTCTATGAAGGTTTGGTAGAATTCCCCTGTGAAAGAGCCAAACTTGCCTTTTTTTATATAGGATAATTCTTTGATGATCCTTTCTGTTTCCTTTATGAAAATTAGTCTGTTTAAACTTTCTCTCTACTGGAGTCCTTTTGGTACATTTCCATAGGCCATTACCATTTCATCTAGTTTTTCAAATTTATTTACAGCTATACAAAATAATCCTTAAATGTGAGTCTCATTATTTGTCTTTCTTCTGTTCACTATTTTTTGCTTGAGTTGTATTTTAATTAACTATTCCTGTATGTTTTATTAGTGTCAACAGTATTTTAAGCTATATTTCACCTACTATTGCTTTAATTCAATTTTATCGATCATTTTCTAGAAGCTCTGAAATTTGGGTTTATATTTCCCGTTTGCCCCAAGAGTAGTTCCATAGAAAATCTTTTCCAGGTGAGACTTAAAATTTTTTAATTCTCATTTTATTGCATTGTGATTAAAGGTTGCATTATTTCTATTTTGCAGCTTTTAGTATTATAGTGTTCTTTGTCGTGTCTAATTTCTTCCTGAATTCTACCTTGTCAGATGTTGATACTATAATCGGCTTTATATAATTTGTATTTGCATTTGCCTGGTATATTATTGCCTACCCTTTTACTTTTTAGCCTTTTGAATCACTTATTTTAAATGTGTCTCTTGGAAATAACAGACAATAAGATACTGGTTTGTGAGCCAATCTCAACTTTAATAGATGAGTCCTTCCATTTGCTAATTTAACCCATGTTTGTCCTTATATTTGCTTTATGATGTTCGTTTACAGCATGTTTTTCACCGTGTGACTTATTGTCTTTATTATTGTCTGTTTGAACATTGAGGGAGCTGTCTTATTTTTGTCCTAATGATTATTTTTGTACTATACTATGACCTTTCTTCTTTGTCCTATTTAAGCCTCAACTATTTGGTCTGTCAACTTTAAGTGATATTGACTGGCGTCTATTGCCTTTGTACTGTTCGCCTCCTCTCTCCATGCATTTAGTCGTGTTGTTCTACCTTGTCAAAGCATATACTATTTGATGCTTTCCACCCTTATCCTACTTTAATTCTGGTCTTAGATCTAAAATTAAAGATTTTAATGCTCACCACAAGTCTTTTTGCCAAAGTTTCCCCAATCATCTCTTAGGTGGGTGAAGCTCATCTTTCATCTCCTGAGCTCTTGCATGATTAAAACTTAATAAAAGATCTATCCTTGCTACAATTAGTTCATATTTTTTGAGTTTCTTGAAAACATTGCTCCATTGCTTTTTGCTTTTTGAAAACTCTGATGCCAACCTGATTTTTCCTTTGCAAAAGACTAGGTCTTTCAGCCTAGAATTTCTTCCTCACCTTCAAAGTATTAACAGTTGACTAGGATACTTCTTAGTTGATCATTCTAGGACAACTATCCATGTAATAAGATAGGCCCTTTCGAGATATAGATTCAGGTCTTCTGTTTTTTCAGAAATTTCTCTTGGGGGTACAGTTTTAAATATTAACTGTCCCATTGTCTTATCTTTGGGCTTCAGGAGCTCCAATTCTACCCATGTTAGTCTTTCTTTGCCTCTTTTTTTACCTAACTATTTCCGGCCCTTCTTAGCTCTTCCTTTACATTGTTTATATGGTGTTAGCTTTTTTCATTCTTCTATATGCTTTACTGTACTTGCATGTTCAAACTCTTTCCTGTTTGGTCAGTTTCCTTTTCATTTATGTCTGCTGCTTTTTCATTTTTATTCTGAGTTTTTGAATTTCTCATCGGTGGTATTCTTTCATACTCACAATTGTTTTTTACTTTAAAGTTCATCTTCAAGGGTTGTTTGCTCTTTGTCCCTTTTTTCTTTGGAGTATTTCACCAGCTTGAAAAGTTATGATTCTCCCTCTGTTTTCTTCCTGCATCTGTGTAGATGGTGAGTTCTTTTTTTCCATTTATGCTGACTCACTTGCAAAAACAGGCAACTCTATGGGGCAGAGGTAAAATGGGGAATGAATCGAGTGGCTTTCTCTCTTTCTTGGTCTGAGAGCGTGCTTTTCTATTGGCCAATAATGTAAAATTTCTTTAATAAGTAATGTCTAGGTGGTTATGGGTGAGGGAGGGGTTGTCCATTTTCCTCTGAGTCTTTGAACCTGCTGTTGACGGACCATGATCTTCAGCTGCCTGCTTCTTTTTTCCCCTTCACCCACCAAGCCTGCAAAGGACGCCTCTCTTTTAAGATGACTTCACCTCTTTGGTTCCACTCATTTCCTAAACCCTTCCTTTTGACTTTGCACTAGCCAGGGCTCTGATCCACCAAATATCAGACCTGTTTGCAGCATTTTCCACTCTGAGGGAGACCATAAGCAGTTTGATTTAACTGAAGTCCCAACTTAGTCAAGGGGCTGTGGCAGAAGAAAACTCTGGTGGGTTTTGCAGGAGGCAGATCACAGAAGACTTTCCATAGAGGCTTTTGCAATAATTTGAGCAAGGAATAAAGGGGTCTAAAGTAAAACAGGAGGGGTTGAGAGAAAGAAACTGCTTTAGGAGTTACCAGAAGAATAACCAAAATCACTTGGTGACTGATTTGACATGAGAAAGAGGGAGGATATCTGAGTTTTGGGTTTGGGGTCCTGAATGAAATAGATGGATGAATGATGGTACCAATTCACTGAAACAGGAACTCTGGAGGGGGGTTGGGGAAGGCAAAGGGAAGATAAGTGGAGTCTGAAGACAATGATGGCAAACTCCAAGGAGAGTTCTGGCTGGAAACAGGTCTTGCTGCTACTGACATATAAGTAGTAGCTGAAGCCCAAGAATAGATGAGATCGTTCAACAAGATAGGAAAGACTGATGAGGACCGAGATTTGGGGCCCAGAAATAATTAAGAAGTAGAAAGAGCAGAACTATCAGTGAAGAAGCAAGGATGAATGAGAGATGAGGAAAGCCAGAGAAAAATTGGAGACAATGGCTATCAACAAGACAAGGCTAAGAATAATTAATTCAATGGGAGAGAACACACAAAATATGTTAAATGTATCATATTGATGCTAAAAATAAAAATCTGGTTGCTGTTAGAGGATGCTTGAGAATCAGCTCATTATTTTGAAAACTGGTGAATAAAGAGGAAAGGATCTATTTATTCTGCCTCTCCTATGTAAACAATATTGTCGGATAACTAAACAGGGGATGTTTTTCATGTAGAAGAATCCCAGCTGATAAATAAAGAGGGATAACACAATTGTATCCCTGGTAAACTAATGGAGCTAGGCATGAACATCACAGAAAAGAGAGGAAACAAGACATACGTGCCTCCTGACAAAAAAGCACAACACGACACCATCTATGAAGCTGCCTTCCATAAAAAGGAAAATAATCATATATGCACCTGATCATGCCTCTAGGTCAGTGGTTATCAATCGGGGGCAATTTTGCTCCCTCCACTCAGCCAGGCGATATGTGACAACGCCCAGAGTCATTTCTGACTGTCACAACTTTGGGGGGGGGGGTGATACTGGCACCTAGTGGGTGGCCCGACACAACGAAAAAGTATTTAGGCCAAAATGTTCAATAGTGCCGAGGTTGAGAAATCCTGCATTAGATCCAAATACCCATTTATAGGAAATATAGAAGATACAGAACATGTTAAATGACACCTCAGGGATTGAATCAGCAAAACCCAGTTTGGGAAATTCTCCTGGACAAATGACCCAAATTTTTTAGCAAGTGAAGTGAAAGGAGAGAGAGAGAGAGAGAGAGAGAGAGAGAGAGAGAGAGAGAGAGGGTTTGGGCTGAGGAAGGCAGGGTTGGGAGAAAGGATGGACAGTGGGGTCCAGGTATGGGGTGGGGTGGCTGTGGGTTAGGGCTTGGGGAGGAGTGGCCAAAGAGTCAAGGCTGGAGAAGGAAATAGGCTGGGGACAAAGGAAGGGGGATGGCTTTGTCTCCCCCATTCTGCTGATGTAGGTCCCTGTATTAGCTTTACTTCTGCCTTCGAAAAGGGAAAAATCATAATTTTTATTAGTGATATCTAGATTCAATGTTAGCCTACCTTCTGGAATACAGATAGGAAAGGAAAGACGCTTTCCTGCCCTGGACACAAGGGCACGGAGACACAAGCAGCCCATTTGTATTCAGAACGATGTACTAAGGCAGGCTTCAAGATGGTCCCTGGCAGGACTGGAGCATAGCCGGAGTCAGGTGGCAGGCAGAGCCACTGTAAAAGGGAAGAGGATCCCTGCTGTCCAGGGCCACATCCCCAAGTGAGCTCAGGCAGAGTCTGGGCAGGCAGGGTCATCAGGGGTTCCAGGGCCTGTAGAAGTCACTCCAGAAGCCCCTGAGTCTGGGACACGATTCTCTGCTCAAGCTGGGCATACCTTGGGAGGAGGGCAGCATAGACCTGGAAGGGCAGAAAGAGCAGTTTAGAATGGGGAAGGGGAGGCGCCTTGTCTATCCCTTTGCAACTTGCAATTTAAAATTGCTACATATCATTTATCTACCATTTAATGTCTTTTTTTTTTTTTGCTGAGCAAAAGAAGTGTCAACTCACATACACAAAAGAAATGCTAGTAGTTCTCAAACCTATCAATTAAGATTATTTAAAAACGAAAATTATGACAAGAAGCCAATTTCTGTTTTCAAATCTACAAAATCAAAAACTCTGGTGAAAAAAAAAAAAAAAACTCTGGTGGAGGTGCCTGCAAATGGCTCTCATTGCACAGCTGGTGGAAGTTGGTGGTGCCACTCTTGTGAAAATCAACTGGACTTTATTTACATCTGTATCATGGAGCTTGAAAATACCCATAGCCTTTGACCCAATTATTCTACGTCTGCGAAACTCTTCTAAGTCCACGAAGTATCTTCTTAGACAGCATGAAACATTCAAACTCATAAGACAACCAGGGTCCCCACCTTGTCTCCCGAGAGGACACAGTGGAGGGACATACCTGTTGGCACAGTGGCTGCAGGTGCTCTTCAACAGGAGACCACACAGTGGGCCACACAGCAGTTTGCACAGGTGTCCAGAAAAGGGTTTCTTAGCCTTCCTGCCTTTTCCCCTCCCTGATCCCCCCGCCCCCAGGGTATAGCTCAGGTGCAAGGAGGTGAAATCCACATAGAACAAGTAGGAGAACCACCCTGGCTTTGAAACCTCGTGTCCAACAGGACTATCTCTTGTAACAACTCTATAGGCAAGAGACATGCCCATGAGAAGTCACTGCACTCAGGGAAGCTCTAAGTCTTACTTCCCGCAGGTATTTATGGTCCCCTCACTGTCAGCTGCAGTTTCCCAATTAAAGGCCACTTTTACATAAGCGATGTTGCCTAGCAACGCTGTTGACATTCCATTCTATTAAGTCGCATAAGAAACAGAGCTAGAAAGGTAACGGAATAGGAAAAGGTTCTGTTAACCCTTTGTTTACACAGGGTTAATTATAATCATTGAAAAACTAGAAGTAACAAAGAAAAAAAGAAAAAAACACTAGAAGCAATTACTCTAAGACACGGAAAATGCTCAAGTAAATTATAGCTCACAAGACGGATAGAATATTATGCAGTCATTAAAAATAATATGTATGTCAAATATAGTGGACGATTTGGTGACGGACAGAGGGGAGGGAGTTGGGGGGGGCTGGAGAATGGGGTGAAGGGTTAAAGAAGTACAAATTAGTAGTTGATAGTTGGTCACAGGGATGGGGAGCATGGCAGAGGGAATACAGTTAGCATTAATATGATGGCTAGATGGAGGGCCAGGGGAGGGAGAGAGCAATTGGGGGGATCATTTTATGAAGTATATAGATGTCTAACCAATGTACTGTATACTTGAAACTAATTTAAATAAATAAATTAAAAACAATAATGTGTATGTGCATTTTAAAGAATGTAAATACTTGAGATGTAATATGGAATTTTAAAAGAAGTGGGCTACAAAACTATACATATATATATATATATGGTATGCTGTATAATAAACCCAAACCAAAAATAACGAGGGGAAAAACGACTACTAAGAAACACAACCCTACATTCTTACCCTTCATTCCTTTTTTAAAAAATCCCATTCCTTCTTATTCCTGCTCATGCAACCAAGGCCTACTCTTGGTGCTGCTACAGCAGCTCCGTCTGTGAGCACACAGGGGGCTTTGACTTCCTCTCCAAGGAGGAAACTGCAACATGCAGCTGAGCAGAGAGAAAACACTTTCAGTGCTGAGTTTCCATTTGAGCACGTAGGTGCCCTGCAGAGAAAAGAGGATGCCACCCTGCTCTCAAAAAATGTACAATCCGGCCTTCAAATAGGTCGCTGACGCCAACAATCATTGACCTGTCATTGCTTGCAGCCTGGTGCTGAGAACGATTCCGATGTTGCGCTTGGGTTTAATGGTAGAGCGGTACGAGATATTAGCGACTGGCCATGGGCAAGCCAGGGACAGTGACGGCACACTCCTAAGTATTTGCTACCTGTACTGAAGCAGACACAGCTGCTTGTTTCCCTAAGGCTTTCCTGAACTACCTTCTTCCTTCCTGCCTTGCTCCAGAGAAGATGAAAGAGCCAGACTCTGCGTCAGCCTTTACCACAACTAAGGCCGCCCATATTAAGTGGTAGTCTTTTGGGGGAATTGAGGGAAACAGACCGTGATGTTTCTCCCTGATAAGCAAGACGTGAGTGAGGAGAGACTCCCTGCCCCATGCCATGCTTTGAGTCCTGCCTACAAATACAGTTGTGGAGGGGGCATGGTGTTGGGAGCAGCCACAGACATCCTGTGCCCATTTGGAGCCTATCTAGAGCTCCACTATCCATTATGGTAGCCACAGGTGCCTTTGAGTGCAACGTAACCAGTGTTCTAAGTACACACCAGATTTCAAAAGCTTCAGACCGAAAAAAAATGTAAAAAGTAAAATGTCACATTAGCAATTTTTCTTACTGATTACATGTTGAAATGACAATATTTTGGATATACTGGATTACATAAAATATGTTATTCAAAGTAGTCACTTATTTCTTTTTACTTTTTTTACAAAATGAAACTACTAGGAAATTTGAAATGAGGCATGTGGCTCTCATGATGTTCCCATTGTCCGTGGCTGATGTGGAGAACTTCAGGGAGCATGACCTGGAGGCCCGACACTGTTGAACCAACACTGGCAACTACCTCCAGACCTCCCATTAAATAATAAAGCCGTTATAGTCCAAGGTTCTTTTAAACCCTCAAAATCGGGAAGTTAAAAGTAAGCAGAACAGATGTTGTCCCCACTTCACAGGTGAAGAACCAGAGGTTCCGAGATGAGGAGCGCTGCTCAAGGGCACGCGAAGATTAGATGGCGAGGGAGAGACAAAATAAGTTCAGAAACCAAAGGCCCTTTATCTCAGTGCAGGATCTTTCTACTGCACTGAGCCGCCTCTTCAACATAAGGATACATGTCAAAATAATAGAGGTTTGGGCACACCTATGTGTGTGGGTCACCCAGCCACCTGGAAAACACGAACTTCTGCTTCTAAGATATGCCGGGAACAATTCTCCATGGCGTTTCTACACGTCTTGTGACAGCTTTAGTTCCAGGTTACCTTTTCAAGGGTGTCTGTACTAACAGCCTTCGAAGATAGATAGTGCCTCCTCTGGGGACAAGGCTCGGGCGGATTTGCTTGCAAGTCCTTTATAAGGTTGGGGGTTTCTAAGCTCATGGTTCCTCTGTTGTGACACAGACATAGTGTGTACACAGTGCCCACCTGGCCCCGCTCCACATCACGCCATGGCACGTCAGAGCCAAGGAAATCTGAGGCAAGCATGAAGCTCACGCCGCCTGCCAGACCGTGAAAGCGCTGTGTGTGCCGCCCCTGCTCCTGGGCTACCACGAACCTTCTGCGGCAGGAGCAGTGGTGTGGCGGATGCTGTGGCATGCCACCCAGCTCGCCCTTCGAGAATGGAGAACTTATTCTCCCAGCCCTCAGCTGACAACCACTCTGGGAGCTGCCTCGGCTGCAGAGAGCTTACCCCATCTTGCAGCCTGCATGCAACAGCTGACTGGCATGGGGCCCGCATCCCGACTGGGTACAACTCTAAAGGGTCATCCCAGCTTTAGAATTTCCTCTAGGACTGGCCGAGGGCTCCACTGAGACTACACTGCAGCTCACCTTCTCCCTCTGCCCAGCCCTGTCGCCTCCTTTTCCCTCCCATAGACGTAGATCCCACGAGCACCCCTCATAAATCTCCTGCATCCTAATTGACTTCTCCAAGTCCACTTTCCTAATCAGTAACAATTAGGGGCTGACCTCACAGGGATTTCCTGGCCCGAGGGACTGCACAGCTGTCTTGGACCCAGACTTCGGATCTGAGTGCTAGGAACCCAGCATGCCTTGTGCTTAAGTGACCATCTTTCAGTGGCTTTTGCTACCCGGTGAAATGGAAAGGACTGCCCTGAGACATACAAAGCAATGGAGACATGCCCAGCAAGACCACCAACCCCTGGGGCTGTAGAATCAGCAGTTATCTGTGAATCTCATTTGGCTTCTTTTCCCCCTTAGTTGAGCACATCAACTTTAATATAGGTGCCAAAGAAGAACTTACTTACCTTTTGGAAAAAATGCAAATGCTCTGACAAAATTCTGATGGTCTCTTCTTACCTGAGAAGCTCCTGGGGTTGGAGTAGCAGCTAATCTGGGTTTCGGGGCTAACTTCACGACCTCTTGAAAAGGCACGTCTGTCCCAGCTGCAAGGCCTAGAAGGGAAATCTCATTTCATAGCAGTGCATGTTGCAAATAGCATTTCATCTCTAGGGTGATAAAATGTTCTAAAACAAGATTATCGTGATGGTTGCACAACTCAGTAAATTTACTAAAAAATCACTAAATTGTACATTTCAATTTGGGGGATCTTTATGTCATATGAATTATGCCTCAATAAAGCCATTAAAAAAGAGAGAGAGAAAAGAAGGAATTCAAGTGCAGGCCTCTTAAACACGGGTTTGTCTTGCTCACCGAAAGCGCCTGTGGCGGAACCGGCGCCTGTCCCCTGACATCCGACAGAAGGAGGAGGTCCGCCTGCCTCTCTGTGCTCCCGATGCTCCCTTTTCCCACCCCAGGCGTCCTTCAAGTCCTCCTGCCTCAGGGCCTTTTCCCTGCGCTCTCACTGTTCTTCTCTTCCCTTTTCACATACCTTTTCTCTTCTCTAGATAAGCCGCGGCTAAGAACATCACTGGTTGGGGATGCTCCCTAATCTTCCGCCCCTTCCTCCCCACCACCAAGCACCACCATCTGATTTCCTCAGAGCACTTCTCACAATTCCTGGCCACGGGTTTGTTGAAGGTCCCAGCCTTGCTGAACCAGAAGCTCTTCGAGGCCAGGGACTAGGTCTAGGTCTCCGCTAGAGCCCTGATGCCCAGTACGTATCCAGCATACAGAAGACGCCCAATAAATATTCACCAAGCGAATGAGTGGCAAGGCTGGAAAAGAGGGAAGGCTGCCAGAGGTGGGCAAGAAACAGTGAGCCATTTCTAGGTGATTTAAGGAGCAGTATTAGATGGACAGGGGAACGCACCACCAAGAGTGAATAGGGGCCCGCTGAAGAGATGAGACCGAGACTTCTAACCAAATGCTGGAATGTTCCAGCTCAGCGTTGTATGGATGAGAAAATGGGACGAATGGTGGGGTGGCCAATAGAAATTAATCAAGAGACTATGGTCCCTCTCTGCTCATTCACAGGCTGGCTGTGTGTGAGTCATCCCTGGACCCAGGTGGGGAGAACGGTGACTGATAGACCTCAGGCAGGAACCAGTGTGCTAGGACTTAGCTCAGGCTCTGGCTTTGGGGGACGGAGTAGGGCAGCGCCCCAGATAACCTTTGGCAATTAAATAGGCACAGAAAAGGAAAAATGTGAAAGGAAAGCAGTGGAGCCTAGCAGCAGAGAGCCGAGAGGGTCATTCCTTTCCTGCTGCGGCAGAAGGAAGAGGGAGGAGCAGACCTCAGGCTTTCCAGAGGCGATAGTGAAGGCCGGAAGATTACGGAAGTGTTTACAAAGTTCTGACGAAAAGTATTTTGAACTTAAAAGTCCTCTGCCCAGCCAAGGTAACATTCTTCGGGAGGACAAAACAAAGCCCTCGCTGGACATGTAAGGCCTCAGGAAATGGTCACCTACTGATTTCCCTCTTAAAAATGCATTTAGGTTGTATATTCCAACAAAACTAGCACTGAACGGAGGAGAAAGAAATTCAAAGAAGTTTAAAAACTTAAAAAGAAAGGAAACTCATAAGTGCAAGTAAAATCCAATATGATGTAAAGTTTTAAAGTGTAACAATCTGGAAATAAGTTGCCACCCAATGATCTTGACATAGGAGATAACATTAGATAGGGTGAGGTGAATAGGGTGTAAAAGAAGGAGAATAAAAAAGAGTTTAATTATTAAGAGAAGGATTTGGTCCATGATTAAGTCTCAATGTTGATAGAAAAATATGTTTAATAGGTGTGTTAAAAAGTTAACCATTAACGTGTGAAGAATGACACCTCTAGAGGAAAAAGGCAAAGCCCTGGGGGTGCATGGTTGCCCCGGAGAAGCAGCCTGAGCAAACTGACCAAATGGGAGGAAGAGCGGCTTGTGGGCATGTGCAGCTCCTGCCAGAACTTGCCTGGATAGGGGAGAAGCCGTCACTATTGGTCGTTTTAGCCAGGCCTCCTTCAGAGCAATGGGGCCTGTGGAGCTGTCCAAGGTCCTGAACTTCTTGGCTCCGCAGCATTCACCTTTGTCTCAACTTTCTGCTCTTGCTGAAAAGATGGCTCTGGACTTCATTTATCTCTCTTGCCCACCAGTTGTCCAGACCTAAGCCCACATGCTTTCAGCATGCCCTATGTCCTTTCCCAATGTTCCTGTGCTGAGTCTGCCTCTGACCAGGCCTCATTCAATTAGGATCCTGCCTTTTCCCCCACTTTAAGTAGAAAACAAAGGAACAGTGCATTTGGGGTGGTTCTTGTGTGCTGGGAGGGAGAAAAATGAAGCCACAACCCTCAAGACTCCAGTAACCCCAAAAACTGGTAACATCCTAATCTCCCCTTTCCATAATCCTCAGCCCAGCCAGTGCCCCAGTCTCTTCCAGAGGCACCTGTCACCCATCCATCGACCTACCATGGAAAGCTTGGTAAGCAGAGCCCACACAGGCCGAGTTGGCAGTGTCTATGACATACACCGGGGCACAAAACACATCCGCAAGCACCTGGAAAACAACAGAGGTTCGCACTGCGGGCAGTTGTTCGTCGGAGGACACACGGACATTTGGACAAGTATTTTCCAGGCTCTCTCTCCTCATATGTCTTCCAATGCTTTTCATTCCACCTCTACTGCCTTAAAGGAAGTTCACTTGGCCACGCTGCCCTGGTGATAACAGGGTCAGGATGACCCACCAGTTGTCCACCAGCTTTCCAGGTTGTCCCTGCACTGTTTAACCAATTCATCAAAGACAAGGAGGAAGATGCAGGAAGTATGCTGAGCAAGCAGTCAAGGTGGAGATGGCTGGGTATCAATCAGATTAGTATTAACAGTTCTGAACAAACTCAACTAGCAAAGGCATGTTTTACAAGGATAAGGATAAAATTTTCCATTTAGGTCCCAAAAATAAATTGTATAAATTTAGAATGGAGGATGTTTACTAGGGGAAAGGGGTTTTAGTTGACCAGAAATATTGTAGCAGATGCTGTCGATGCCCCATCCGGATTCCGTGATGGGACCAGTGTACACCCCTTTCCTGCTGCCCTGAGTATTGGCTGCTAATGGCTCACAGTTGCCCCTCCTTAAAAGAATTGCTCTCAGCTGAACAGAGCTGCCTCTTATAAGAGGTTATTTTCATCTCTCCGTAGGGCAACAAGTTGGACTTCCTACCACAAGGTGGAACCAAGCTTGTGGTATATTTCATGTTCTAGATCTCCCCAAGGGATGAAGCCGAAACCAACTCCAGCCAAAACCACATCCTTGCTTGCCCTTCCCCCCCTGCCCTGCTGCATCCTTCACTCCCTTTCTCCCTGAAAAACTCCCTCAACAAATCCTTTACATTTTTAAAAATTTCAGACTCTGCTTCTAGAGAATCTTACCTAAGACAGGTATTTTATAAGTCAAGAGTTGATGCAGTTATTCAAACAGCTAAGGCAGTCTACATCCAAAAATACTCAGTGTCCCAATAAGACCCCGACAGCCCCAAGATGTAATAGTCTGATCGTTAGACCTTTGCAGGTTGAGTTCACTTTTGGTCATATATTTCTAACATAACAAAAGACCATAAAAACAATGACAAAGCATTACAAGAGAAATGGCTGGGGAAAATCAGAAGCCATTAAATTGGAAGGGAGAAATTTTTAGGAAGGCAAGAACAGTGGCATTTGACGTCAGAAGGTTTGCCATGTGGGACAGGCACTTTCTGTGTGACTCCAGAGGCCCGTGCTGGTATCAGAGAGTGGAGTTATCGTGCTGGTATCAGAGAGTGGAGTTATAAGGGCAGTGGACTTCACCTGTGTATAAGACAGAACCTGCTCACAATGTGAACTGTTAAATGACGGAGTTGGCTTCCTGGTAGAGGACAAGCTGTGAGCCCCCCATCCCTGTAGCCCTGGGAACAGAGGCAGTTCTTATTGTCACGTGTCTGACTCTGAGAAGTAACAGGTACAGAAGAGGTCCCAGTGCAGGGCCTGCTACCAGCACTTACCTGCAAGATGTCTCTGTTGTGAGATGCCCCTCCAGTAGCCAAAATCTTTGTCTTGGGCACTATGAGGAAAAAGAAAAAAAAAAAGTGGCTGTGACAATTCCCTCCAGGCAGAAAAGGCAGTTTTCCAGAGTTCCTCAGCCACAAAGGGCTTGTGTTGGGCCCATGCCTCTTACTAATCACATAGGACTGGGACAGAGCTCCAGAGTGACTCTGTCTCTACAGAACTGTCACATACAATTTGCTCGTGAGGCTGCTGTCCCACCCACTTCTTACTGTCTTCATTTTTTTTTTTAAATCATTAAAAGACAAAATCTCTCAACAATCCAGGAATAGAAGGGAACTTCCTTAATTCGATAAAAGCCATATATCCAAGATTTAGAACAAACATTATGTTTAACAGAAACATTTAGAGCCATTCTCTTTAAGATTACTGTGCCTGCCAGATGACCCCACCTCCTAATATTCATACCTTCATGTTGTCCCCTCTCACATTCAGTAGGGCTGACTCAGGTGACCAAGAGGATATTGTGTAAATGATGGAGTGTGAATTCCAAGACGAGGTTGTAAAAGACATGGAGGCTTTCACCTTGCTCTGCTGCCGATCACCCTCCCTCGGATCACTCTCTTTGCAGGCAGCTAACTGCTATGTCTTGAAGACATTCGAGCTATGGAGAAGTCTACATGGAGAGGCTCGGAGGCCTCCTACACACAACCATGTGAACTGGTCACCTTTGAAGCAGATCCTACAGCTTTAGTCAAGCCTTCGGATGACTGCAGCCCCAGACGACGTACTGACCTCAACTTCAGCAGAGATCAGTCAAAACCACCAAGCTATGCTAATCCTGAATTCCTGACCCACAGAGACTGTGTAAGACAGTAAATGTGCACTGTCGTTTTAAGACACTACATTTTGAAGTAATTTGTCACAGAGCAATAGATAACTAATACCAGGAACAAAACAAAGATTCGCGCTACCCAATACACTGTTGCATAGTATTAGTTACACTAGTCAGTGCTGTAAGACAGGAAAAATAAATAAAATGTATAAGGATTTAAAGAAAGATAAAATTACCATAATTTAAAGACAATAAGCCATTTAGAAAAAATAAAAATAGGGAAACTGATAGAAGTTTAATAAGGTTGTCAGATACAAAATCAACTTACAATAATCAATGGCATTCCTAGAAAAAGTGATAGAAAAAAAGTTACCATTCACAATGGCAACCAGAAAGGTAATGTAGCCAGGAAATACCTTAGCAAAGAATTCAAAGGTCTCCGTGAAGAAAAAATTCAAACTGTTATTAAAGTACAAAAAATAATATCTAAATAAATTTAAAAAAGAAATATCCCAGGCTCTTGGATGGGTTTGAATTAACATTATAAAAGTACCAATCTTTTCAAATGAATTCACAAATGCAATGCGACCTAAACAAAAATTCAAACTGGGTTATTTTTAAAGGACATGGACCAAATATATTACAAAATATTTATGAAAAAAATAAAGACCCATAAATAGCTAAGACAATATCTAATGTTGCTATATTAGATATTAAGACATTGTTATAACTGAATTGTGTGTCCATAGAATTCATACGTTGAAGTCCTAACTTGTGGTGCCTAAGAATGAGACTGTATTTGGAGATAGAGACAGATCTCTCTGAACAGGCAGTTAACTTAAAATGAGGTCATTAGGGTGGGATCTTATCCAATATAGTTGGTGTCCCTGTAAGAAGAATAAATTAGGACACACAGAGGGAAGATCATGAGAAAACAGGGATAATTTCTGTTGTTGAATCCACCCGCTCTGTGATACTTTGTTAGGTAGCCCTAGCCACCAAAACAGACACACTACAAAGCTGTAATTACACAGTTTGCCCCAAGAACAGAACAATAAACCAATGGAATGGAAAAGAGGTAGAGAGAGAGACCCAGGAATATACAGGAATCTGATGAATAATAAACAGGGCACTACAAGTAATGGGGGGAAATAGAGTTGGATAATCATGTGGAAAAAAATTAAATTGGATCCCAGTTTACACCATTCACAAAGGTGGATTCCAGATTGATCAAAGTCCTAAATGAAGAAGTTACACTAAGAGTAGAAAAATGCAGAAATATTCTCATGACACTGGAATAGGGGAAAACCTCTTAAACAAGATCTCAAAAGCATAAAAGTTAAGATGAAAACATTAGTGGATTTAATTTAATAAAAATTTTGTTCGCTTGTTTATACTATAAGTAAGGACAAAAGAGAATGCTTGCCATACAGAAAACTGACAAGGATCTGATATTTGAAGTATAAATAAACTCCTGAAAATCAATAAGAAAAAGAAAGAAAATCCAGTATGGGGAAATGGGAAAGGATATAAATAGCCAATTCACAGGGGGAAAAAAACAAAGTTACAAAGAGCCATTCAAACTCATTATTAATGAAAGAAACACAAATTAAACCAACATTGAGATACCCTCCCTCCCCCCCCCCAGTTTAAACCCATCAGATTAGCAAAAGACTCCAAGGTGCTTAATGATGAGTGCTGAAGATGCAGGCACCCTCGTGCATTACTGCTGAGAGGAAATCAGTGACTCTGAACTGCAAGACTCTCAGCCTCTTCTGTCCACCCCCTAACATTGAACAGCAGCAGCATTTGACATCAGGCTAAAGAACTGTCCTCCAGCAAAAGCAAGTTTCTATCAAGGGAGGATGCCTGGAGGGACTGGGAGAGAAGAGGAACTTGAAGTTCTACTGAAATAATTGCCATGGCAGACATGGAAAGAGATAGACAGGGAGGGCGGTTCCACCCATCAGAGAAATAAGCTGGATTCATCTTCCAACCAGGATAAAACTCTGCCAGTTCTGGCATCTGAAGAGACTTTATAGGGAGGACTGCAGCTTAAAAGCTTATACAGTGCGCACAGGCCTCAAGTTAAATCTCCTGCCGTCATCCCATCTATGTAGTCTCTCCAGGCAGCCCTCTGATGGGCCAATGCAGGGAGGGTCACAGGGAGAAGGGACCTTGCACCTGAAAAGGAAACCTAGGTTTGCTGTCTACACTAAGAGACACAGTTATTCATTCAGTACTATGAAGCCACAGCCAATGTAGTTGAGCAAAACCTACAGCATGGAAAAGAAGTATCAATGAGAACTTACAGAATAGCTTAGAAGAAAAAGAACTCAGGGCAAATTTGAAAACAAAAGAGCAAATCTGAAAAATTCTAATATTTATCCTCACATGTACTTGAAGGGTAAATAATCCATAAAACAATTATGAAAAAGAACAAACCAAAACACACAAAAAAGAGTTCTAGACATTAAAAAATAATGTATGATTATATTTTTTTTAAAAAAAACCTACATAGAAAAGCTAAATAGTAGAATAAAAATGGCAAAATCTGATTTAATAACCTGAAAGATACAATCTAGGAAATTCTCTACAACTTAAAGTGACAAAGAGAGAATACATTTAGAAGACATAGAAATCATTCTCTGTCTATTTATTTATTCTACAAAGCTCTAAGGAGACCCCAACTAATCCTGGACGTAGTTTAAGCACTAACAATAGGTGGGTTACCAAGACAGATGAGATTCCTGCTATCAGACAAGTTCTAGTTCGGGAGTGGCAGACAGTAAACAAATAGGTAAATTAACAAAATAGATGGTGATAATGACAAGTTCTGTGACAAAATAAAGCAGAGAGAAATCAGGAGCAGAGGGCCAACATTTGGTTCAACACAGTTCCTCCACCTCGGTACCACTGACATTTCAGGCTGGGTCATTCTTTGCCGTAGAGGGTGGCCCTGTACACTGTAGGATGTTTTAACAACAACCCTGGCTTCTACCCATGAGATGCCAGTAGCGCTCCCCACTTAAGACAACCAAAACTGTCTCCGGATATCATTAAGCATCCTCTTGGGAGCAAAACTGACCCTGTTGAAAACCACTGATCTAATATGAATTCTAGTAAAAAGAACAGAGAAAGTGGAGAAGAAATAATCAAAGATATAATATTTATTTATAAATAAAAATATTTATTATTTATAATCAATAATAAAAGAATATAATAAAAGAAAGGCAGGTATATTCAGATGAACGGGGCCAACGAGTGTTCAGCACAATGAATAAATAAGGCCTATGTCTAGACATTGAGAAATTTCAGAAGTCTAAGGAGAAAGAGAAGATTTTAGAAGATTCTTTAGAGAAAAAAATACCATTCAGACCGGCATCAGGCTTCTTACTTGGTAACACTAAAAGTCAGAAAACAATCTATAGCATCATTTTCAAAGTTCTGAAATAATATGATGTTTGAATTCAGAAGTCAAGAACATATTGTAAAAGTAGCATTTAGGGGTGAAGGCAAAATAACCTTAATGTAAACTATGGACTTCAGTTAATAATTATGTATCAATTTTGGTTTGTTAATCGTAACAAATGTACCATACTAAAAGAAGACACATATAATAGGGGAAACTCTGTAGGAGTAATATAAGGTTATACAGGGAGTTATATGGGTTGCTAATATGAGAACACTATACCATCTGTTTGATTTTTCTATAAATCTAAAACTGTTCTTAAAAAGTCTATTGATTAAAAGAAATGTTAAAAGTAAAAAAAAAAAAAATTACTTTCATACAATCTGAGACCATTCCCACACATGACAGAATTAGTCAAGGATGCCCTGAAACAAAGATGACATGCAGATCCAAAAAAAAAGTAAGATGTGTGACATAATAAATAGTAGTGATCGAATAAATCAGCCAAATGTATACTTTAAGTAACTATTGATGTATAATGCACACAAATCAGCAACATTCTGGAACCCGAAAATGGGAGGTGAGGAAGGAGAGATGAGAAGGAACAAGATGTCTTTTTATCCTGGGGAATATAATTACCGAATTGAATATAAATGTTAAATGTTGATCAAATATTACACATTTTAGCATCTACATTAAAACTTCGAGGGTGATTACTAGAGAGAGAAGAGAGCCTTTGGCTCAGATGTCAACAACAGGCATGCCTGCAGAGGCCAGGAGGATGCCATACTGAGTGGACCAGGCTAGCGTATGGCAGACCGCACCGGGTGAGGACGTGGCCCCCGGGTGAGCAGACCCTACCTAAAGGTCTTTGATTTCAAAAAGTAAACACTGTGCTAGCCAAACATGACAAGTTCTGGAAACAGAATCTGCACTCAGGCTGTCAGTTTATTACCAATGCCTGACGAAATAAAGAAAAATCAGCCAAAAACACTTAGAAGGTTGTTCACAGCAGCATTGTTTAGAATACTGAACTAACGAGAAACACCAAATGTGTATCACAGCAGAATGGATAAATAAATCGTGGCATAAATCCTGTGATGGGATACCATACTGCAGTGAGAGTTAACTAACAGCTACACCAGCTCATGTGGATCCATTCATAAACATAACAGTGACAGAATCAAGTCACACAAGAACGCATACAGTCATGTGCATATGTCATGAAGTCCAGCCACGGGCAAACAAAATAATGTAATTTTACATAGCTAGCAACAACCATAAAGAACCTCAGGGAATGATAATACCAAAATCAGGATAGAAATTACGTCGGGGGTTGGGGGACACACTGAAGAGGGGACACAGGACGGTTCTAAGGCTCTGGCAACGTTCTAGCTCTTAACCACGGTGCTCAATAAATAGGGATTTGATTTATTAGATTTGTACAATTAGGTTTTACGATTAGCTGTACGATTTGTCTACTGCATACATGATCATTTTCACAACAAAAAGTAACAAACATCAGTCTAACAAAGGACACAGAGTTCCATTTCTGGTCAAAAAGAGGATGGTCAAGAAAGAACATCACTTGTGCTGTTAACAATGAGAGAACGCTGACTACGCAAACAAACGCATTCTTATCTAACGCTATCACAAAGTCGTCAGTGCAAAGAAGTCTCAATACGTTTACTTCCAGGATGAGAAGTAAATGTATTAAGAGTGCTGGCTCATCCCAGCACTATAAGACAAGTGAAACAGTAAGTCTCCAGAGGCAGATAAACTTGGTCGGGATAAAGAGAAACCTGTCCAACATTTAGCGACTGTGTTTGGGTAGGTGTGGCAAAGTGGAATCTGGATGTTCCTCAAAGGCAGAGCTAGTCCTCCCCACACAATAAATTTCCCCCGTGGACTGCTACTGTGCAAGGGTGATGCTGGGGAAAGCAGAGAGATCTCGGTAATCTCACAGTGCGTAGACCCGTGCATGTCTGCACTGCTCGACTCTTTTACAATGAGAAGGTATTCGTGTATTACATGATTATTTAAATAAAGGTTTTAAGCCCCCAGTGTCACCTCTCAGCCTGCCCCATCTTCATCCTCTGCCATCAAGAACACATTTGTCGATAGTGGTGATGGCTGAACAACCCTGTAAATATACTAAAAGCCACTGGATTGTACACTTTAAGTAAATGAGTTGCATGGTAATGTAGATTGTAACTCAATAAAGTTCTTCTTCTTCTTTTTTTTTTTTTTTTAAATAGAAAGCATCTGGACTGGGACAAGGGAAGGAATGTTAGCCCCCTTAGGTAACAATCTGGGGTGTGGGAAGATGTTCTAGAATGAGTCCGTGTTGGAAAATAAAAGACGGCCTCCATGTCTGATTGCAGAGAAAGACAACCGGGCATGAGGTCGAGCACCATGAAGATGGGTTTTGATGACCTTTACGGTTTGTATGTACAAAGGAAATCGGACTATATGGCTATATAAAAACAAGCACATAAAGGAGACCGGAAAAAGTCCAGATGGTGCAATGGTTGGATAACGGGATGGGATTATAAGGAGTTTTCTTTGTTTTCCAAATTCGCTATAAGGTTATATTGCTTTTACAAATCGACCTAAAAAAAAAAAAAGAAAAAAGAAAAAAAAGAAATACATACACGTGTAAGCTCAAAAGGGATCATGCCTTTAACCCAACCCAGCTGATGGTGGTGGTATTTCAACATCAAGAGGGCAATTGTTCCTTATTTAAATACAGCAGATGTAGGCCGGGGGTTAAGAACCCAGCATCTGGAGCCATATTGGCTTGATTCAGAAGCTCTGCCAGCCTCGAGCAAGTGACTTAACACCCAGTTTCTAATACTAACTAGCACCTACCTCAGAGGCACTGTTATTAATAAGAAATAACTGCTTAGAACCAGGCCAGGCACACAGTAGGTGCTTAGTAAATGCTGGCAGCCGTTATTATGGTCATGGGTCTTACTTACCCTCCTTAGAGGCTATTAAAAAGGTTATGGCTGATCAAGAACGAAACCTGAGCGGGTCGACCCACACAGCAGAGGGGAGAATGAAGCCTCTTGTCTGCATGGCCCTTTGTGGTTCCAAGCACATTCATTTACGAGATCCTGTTTGCGAGGAACCCAGCAGAGCTGGCATGACGGGTTTGATTCTGCTTTGAAGCTTGCTAAGAGGATAAGTAATTTTATGCTGTTTTGCACAGGAAACACTTTAGAGGCTGGGAATAATGACATGATCACATTACCTCTCCTGAGCAGAACGATCTCTCTGCCCTAGGCACCCCTCCCGCCACACAGGGCTGCCGGGGCCCCCTCCTGACAGCCAGAGGACGCTTCATGCCAGGCACTTGGCGCCAGCCTCAGCACCAGTCCCTGCCCTGCTCGCCTGATCTCATTTCTCAGGGAACTTCTGAAGTCTTCAAGACCTCGAGGGAATTTCTCAGTGTGCATGGTAGGATGGAGAGGAATGAGAATGTTTATCATGCTCATTTATTTACAATCACGCACAGCTGAACGAGGGGATGCCTTCTGAGAAACGCGTTGTTAGGTGAACTCACACAGTGCTCTCACACACAGCTGGACGGTCTCACGCGCGACACACCCAGGACACATGGTGTGGCCGCTACAAACTTGTACAGCATGCCGCTGCACCGAACGCTGCAGGCAACTGTAACACGATGGCAAGTATTTGTGTATCTAAACATATCTAAAAAGATACAGTGCTTTTATATGACTGGAAGCACAGTATGTCTGTTTATACCAGCGACACCACAAACACTTGAGGAATGTGTCGTGCTACAATGTTAAGACAGCTATGTCGTCACTAGTCGATAGGAATTTTTCAGATCCATTATAATCTTATGAGGCCACTGTCATACATGCGGTCCGTCATTGACCCAAACGACGTTATGTGTCACGTGACTGCATTTAAAAGTTTTTACTGAACACGCACATTCTGAAAAATGTACGTACACACCATAAGCTGACAGCTTGAAAAATTTTCACAAACGAAACACACCAGCGTAACCTAGAATATCACCAGCACCCCGGAGACCGTCTCCTGCCCCAACTCCTGACGGGTAACTGCTAACTATACTGGCTTCCAACAGCAGTGAACAGTTTCCTCTGTTTTTCAATTTGATGCATGTGGAATCCAGCCGGAGGTACTTTGTGTTCTGCTTCTTTCGCTAGGCTCCGTTTGTGAAATGCATCGATTTTGTTGTGTGTGGTTGAGGCGGGCTTGTTTTTGTTTCTCTGTGGTATCGCGCTGCACGAAGACCCGCAATGCATTTCTTCCATCTACTATCAGGGGGCATCGGGTTGTTTCCCGCATGGGGCTATCGAGCACAGAGCCACGACGAAGGGTCTCCTGTCCATCTTTGGAGCACACGTGCACACGGTTCCCCTGTGCATTCACAGAGCGGCGTGCATGCAGCTTCGGTAGGTGCCGCCTCGCAGGTTTGCAGGTTTCCCCAATGCTCACTTTTAACGCATCCTTTTATTCGGTTGGTCCGAAGACCAAACACATATACTACATGGAACTTAGATTGCCCATGGGGAGTACCATGGGAGGCCACCAAGCAAAGAGGCTTCAGGTATGTTCTACCTTCTCCAGTGACAACAGTTGCTGCCCAGAGGAACAAATAAATCTTAGAAACCTGGACTCCTTGCAGAACCCCCAGACCATTCCAATATCATCAGGAAGGAAAAGTCACTCGTCTCCCAAAGCTGCCCATATCACAGCCTGAGTTCCCAGAAATCCCTTTCTCCCCTCGTGTGCCTCCTTCAGCCTGGTTCTGGCACTCCATTCCAGACGGCAGCTCTAAATCCCTACTCTTTCCCACCTCAGATAAAATGCCCAGGACTGCGCCCCCCAGGTAGATGGGGCCTGGCCAGGCTAGAGGTCAGGTCCAGTCAGGGCCCCCAGCTCAGACCTTGTCCACCTGTGTTGCCCATGCCCTAAGTGTCCACAGTGTGGGACATTCAGTCTGCAGGTTGGAGCTTAGGGTTACACAACAATCTCCAAGTCCTACAGGTTCTGGCCAGATCAGGCTACCGGGGACAGGGCAGAGAAGCAGGAACAATCTGCCTCCTAGCATATGGCCGCCCACAAGTGCCAGTTCACTCCTTCTCACCCCACTACCAGGGGCCAGGCTCTACCTCCCTCCTGCATGAGGCCCCAACAATGGAGTCTTAAAAGACAATGCCCTGCCAGGCCAGGCCTGAAGGCTGAGAAGGGTCTCAAGAACCTCAAGGTGTGAGCGGGACCCTGAGCCCCCACCCTAGAACACAGCCCCCCAGAAGCTCACTTACTGACTCGATAGCCCAGGCCCTCGGCATGAATCCTCTTGGCCATGAACTGCCCTTCGATCAGTGCTCGGATCTCCACGTCCTTAGGGAAAGCCGAGACCTGTCTCCAGGAAGAAGTAGGCACAGAATGAAGAAGTCACATCGTCCACTCTGTGTGTATGTGTTATCTTTTTAAACAACAGCCCATGTTCACACTCATGACTCAGACCTCCAATGGAGCTCACGCATAACTGGGCTCCTGAACCACTAACTGCCTGTCACACACACCCACGCAGAGACGCAACTCACACACATGTGCTCACAGCCTCACGAAGTATCGCTTTGGGGAATCAGAGCACCAGTGATCTCGGGGCACCAAGGATTCAAGTTCCGCCTCTGCCATTCATTCGGCTCTGTGACCTTGAATAAGTTGCATCAATCTTGCTGAGCTTCATATTCTTTCTTAACAAAACCGAGGTAACAGTGGTACCCGTGTTTCAGGGCTGGGCTATGTAGTTAATACTAAGTGAGAGTCAGGAGCTTATGCTAAGAACCCCCGACTGCGGGCATCCTTCCGGCTGAAGTTGACAGGTGTCGGCTCCAGCCCGGCCGGTTTTTCTACTGAGTGACGGATGCTCCCGCTCTCTCCCTTACGCACTACGCCAACCTGACTCACCTGCTTTCCGTTCCTCAAACTGCTCCCTCTGCCTGAATGTCTGCCCACTCGTCCTTCGAGTTCCCATCTCGAAGCCACCTCTTCTGAGAGGCCGTCACCCCGTCTGGGGCAACTCCCCCAGCTCGCCCTTGCTTTCTCACGTGGTACTTTGTTCTTTCCCTTCCTAGTCATGTCACACACCGTTATCTTATATGTGTGTGTTCACCTGGTCACTGCCCATCCCTCTCCTAGATGATGGACTCCCTGGAACGCAGACCATGGGTATTTTATTCTCCTTTGTGACCTCAATGCCTGGCACCAGTCATACATATCTGTCCGTCAAATCAATGAAGTAAACGACCTTCTCCTTGACATACCTAGATATATATATACGCAAAAGAGAACAGGCCTATCTTCTCTCCACAAACAATGGAAACCAAACCAATTTCCATCAGAAGATCGAGATGAACCCCCTACGCTTCCTATGACACTGTCCATTTACAATCTAATATGTAACACCACCATCAGCCATACGATCCAACGCCAACTCTGTTACAGTTACTGGCAGAGTGACTGAAGCCTCAAAAACATGAAGATCGGAAATATCTATGCCCTCGTGACCTGGGTTATTCGATCTCTCTGGGGCTCCATTTCTCCATCTGTTGATAATGCCTACCTCTCAGAGCTGCTATGAGAGGTAAACGAGGAAAGATAAAAACCACCACCACAGTGCCTGGAGCTAAAGAACAGCCAAGGAATGCCGACAAAGGCCAGTCCCGCCCATCTCAGAGTCTTTCAATGAAGGGGAAATTCACCGGTCTTGAGACCTGCGAGTCTTTGGTAGGTGTGGGATAAAGTTCACCAAGGAAAAAGGCTTTATGTTGCTTAGGGATCATCAGGACGAGCACGTTAGCTCAGGGGAGACCCCTTAGCTGTTTTCCAGTCCTCTTTGAGAGGAAGGATGGCATCTTGTCTTCGATCCTGCTGACTCCCCAGCATCTAGCATGTATCTGGGCACATCAAAACTGTTTGTTAATGGAAGAGTGAATGAATGAAGTCCCCAAAAGTAGCATAATTATTATAGCTGACTGTCAAATTTAACACTCAGAAATGGAGCCAATGTAGCTCAAATACCAGTAACACACGTACCTCACGGTTTTCTGCACTAAACCTGTAACGCCCAATAATTTCAGGAGTGATCTCCATTACGTCAAAATAAAAACCTGAAACAGACCAGGAAGAGATTAAGCGTTCAGTAGTCAAAAACAAAGATGAGTCTCTCAACAGACTGAGGAAAGGGCAGGGTGATATGACTCCACAGCCCTATCCCTGAGACCCCTTCCCCCCAGATGACACCCGTGAATGTTCTCAGTTCCTTCTCTCTGGCAGGACGGAAGGCGACTGGAAAGGCCGAGGCCAGCTTTTCTCAGGGCTCCCTACTCCCACCTGGCAGGCCAGGCCACGAGGCAGTGCCCCACTGACCCTGGAATATCGGCACGGGTTTGATCAAGGGAGGCACGTCCCCTCCCTGCTAAGAGGCCTGCTCCAGATGTTGGGCACTTTTCCTAAAGGGACCCTGTGTCTGAGGCAGAGAGCTCTGTCTGGAGATGCATCAGGGTAGAGGAGGCACTGTGGCTACCACCTCTGATGCTGTCACCAGGGGCTTCGAAGGCGACAGAGGATGCAGTATGGACTGATCCTGCACGCCAGGCACAGAGTGGCAGCCAGGAGCAGCCTCGTGGACCACCTCACTCAGAACACGGGGCTCGCACCAGCTCATATGGCCCGTGGAGCAGTAATACAGAGAGAGTAGCAGCCTCTTCGCTTCCCCCAGGCCCTACCCCCTTCCCCCCGCCCCAGGCAGCTACGGCCCCTTCACGAGTCTGGGCATCGCCAAACAGCCTACCCAGGTTTCCGCCATTCCCCATCTCCGTAGACCGCAGCGCCTCAGAGAACTTGCTCCAGGAACAGGAAGCAGCCTCATCCCGGATCTTCTCTCTCATGAGGGAGCCATTTTTAAAGCTGTAAAAGTACACACAACCCTGAGGGAGGAACCCAGAGCTTGTTGACTAGACCCATGTGTTTCCATGAAGAGTAGAGGGGCTGCAGGTCAGGCTGGACCACAACCCCCAGCCAGTGCATGGCAGGGATCTGAGGCTCTCCCTTGGTATTGGGCCCAGCTCACACCCCTGGAAGTCACTGGGAAATACACTTGTCTTGGGCTCTGTTTACAGAGGCTACCACAAAGGAGCCCACAGAGAGAGACAGGGAGCTGGGGTTTCTGCACACTGTACTACCTGGAAAATGGGGAAGGGTTGGCTGAATTTACTAGACCTATGTATTATTCAGCGGTTCCTGAGGTTTAAAGCTCAGGGTGCACGGTGCACCTCGTCCATGAGAACTGTCGGGAAGTGGGATGTCCTCACTGCCGTTTGCTGAGGGTCTGCTATGTGCCAAACGAGTTTTAACACTCTGGATGAACACTCTCATCCTCCCCCTGTCAAGAGCAAAGTGTGGCTCAGATACGCTATGGCACCTAACGCAGGCCACACAGGATGTGGTGGAAGGGTTGGGATTTGACGCTGGGTCTGGGAGACTCCAAGTCCTGGGTTCTCCCCGACCCAACTCTGCTGTGAGCAAGACCCAATGAGTCCATGTGTTTGTTCTCAGCTGCCCACGAGTGGAACGACTGCTTAGTGGCATGACATGGGGTGCTCCGGGGGAGGGGCCAGGCCTGCCGAACCTCCTCCCTCCCCACCCAACCTACCACAGCAGTGCCATGTACTGCTGGGGGTCCACCGGGTTGCAGAAGATGTGGCCCTCCAGGGCGGGTGTGGGCTCCTTGAGCCACAGAAACAGGGTGTCGCTGGTACCCAGGCTGACCTGGGGAGAGACGGGCAAGATAGGCGCCTCAGTCCGAGCCCGGCTCCACCTACCCTGGCCCCATCACTCACTCCTCATGCTGCAGATTAAACGCCATTTCCCCAGAGGAACCTTTTCTGACCCTCCCACAGCAGGTGAGTCCAAAGTCAGCTCCCCAGATACGGGGTGTCATGGATCCCACTGTTTGGTTTTCTAGAACTTACCACAATTGCGTCGAACTAATGATGTGGGTAATGAGAGGTTCCCCAGGTAACTTTTCCGCTAAACTCAGGAGGGCGTTGGTGATGTCTTTCTTACTTATCTGGGGTGCTCAGCCCTCTGGCCCAATGTCTGACCCTTCCTTCACCAAGATTGGCCATTGTCAAGGAAGACAGGGGGCAGCAAAGGCAAATGACCTTCTGAGAGAGATGTAGGCAGGTCCTGGGGCCCAAGTCTCCCTATCCCCTCCCTCGGCTGCCTTTTGGGACTGGCAGTCCTTCTGACTGGCAGCAAAGATGCTGCCAAGATCCAGAATCCCTGTCCCCCAGGTCAGAAAGAGCTGGCCCCACTTGAGTATGAGATCACCTTACCGCAATGTCTCCTTCCTCCAGCCTCATGCCCGCCAGCGATGCTGAGAATGGGAGAGAAGCCTCTAGTTAGCTGGAGACCACGAGAGAGCCACAAAGCAAATGGCATTCACCTGCCAGAAGGGAGTGCAGCCCCCACCTCCCACCTGAATCCGCATGCTAAGGGTAGAGGCAGGAACAGGGTGAGCTGAGGGCTCGGGAGGTCCCAAAAGGAGATGACAGGGGTCAGATAGTGGTGAGAGCATCTGATATGAGCTGGGACCTCTTCCCTAAAGGGGTCCAAACACCCGATCCACTGTCTGGCCCTCCCAGGAGTGCAGAGAGCAAGGGGCCCAGGTCAAGACACCAGGAAACACACGGCAGAGAAAGACATAGGTGAGGCAGGACTGAGGGGCTTTCCCCTGGCCCGGCGACATGGGAAGGGGCCAGGCTATGTTCACTGTCTGTCCCTCCTTAGACGTGAGGCTCACAACATCGCTCCTTGGCTGCCCCGTTCACTGCTGTACTCTGGAACCAAAAGAAGGCCTGGCACGTAGCAGGTGCTCACTAAACATCGAGAAAATGAATGACTGAGTGAAAGGAGAAACGGGAGAAATAGGTATACTCAAACACTGCTGGTGAGGGGCAAGCAACAGTGTGTGTCGGAGCCCTGGGTCCGGGAGTCCCCTCGGAGCACTTATCCTGTCGGGACCAGGAACAACACAGGATGTGCATCTCCACCTTGTCTGCACTGCCCACACGCCAGAAGCCACACCAACCTCCATCTGCGTGCGGAATGGTGAAATAACCAACCGCTGGGACAACCGAACCCCAGACAACCATTGCAGTGATGCTGTTACAGAGCAATAGTCCAGGTTGCTTCAAATAAAACATGCTTATTTATGGACACAGAAAGAAGGTTGGAAGGCTAGCCATCAAAATTTTAACTGCGCTTATCTATGGATTAAGGGATTTTTGTTTGACTTTTACATCCTTCCTCTGGTTCGTCGGTATTTAAGTATATTTTCCCATAATGAAGAGGTAGGTGTCCCTTGTGAATAAGGGAAGAAAGCACGAGCCTTTGTTTGTTAGTCCGTTTGCTTGTTAGTGTTGTTTTAACAAAGGAGCAACTAAAGTATTACTTAAGGCAGCAGCAAACCGAAGGTGAGACTTGGGGAGGAACGTGCCGAGGGCTACCTGCCTGGTATCGCCAACGGTCAGCCCGAAACCAAAGTCCAAGAGGAAGGAGAGAAAGCTGCTGCTTTGCCATTCCCACTCAACTGTGCCCAGAAGCTCACACTTCACGGGTTAAAAAGCAGGCCCATTCTTCTCCCTGTCATTCTTCTGGTCGACAGAGCAGGTGTAAGAACTAGTACATATTCCTAACGAGACTCAATGACGTTATTTTTGTTTTGAAAGGAAAACGAGGTATTTGGATGCAGAGTAAGTCACACTTTATAGATCAAATGGCAGAGGGGACTCAAAACCCATGTCCTAGAGGAAAGGTGGAAAGAACCGAAATGTTCGATTCCAAAAGAAAAGGCAGGACAGAGAGGGGTGGGCAGCACTGCTTTCCTCAATGGCTGACCAATTTTTACCTGAGGGGCAGTGAGGAAAGCCTTCAACCGCCCCTGAGAGCAGTTAGGGACAAGGTGGGACAGGTACGAGAAGTCAGATTTCAGCAGCGGAGGCTGAAGCCAGGGAGGGAGGCGCCTCGCCACAGAAGGGCTTTGCCTAGAGGCTGGGCTGCCATTCTCGGATGTCTAGCATGGACCAAGTCGGACTCCCTGGAGAATGAAATCCCCCGAGGTACTCACCTGGGTTGTCCCCAGTGAAGGCCACCACTTTGCATTCTGGAGGAAATCCATAGCGCTGGACATAGTAGGAAGAAATGGCTCCCTGAAGAGAAAAAATCAGCAGCCTCTGACTTGCTGAGGCAAATCTCACCTGCTCAGCACAGCCATCTGCACCTCAGGCCACAGGTAGGCTCCAGGCTCCAGGTCGCGGGGCCTGCAGTCTCACTAACGAGGGGAGGAGGCATGAGAACTAAATGTTAAGTCAAGCTGTATTCAGAGCCTGCAATGTGCTGCTGCAGACCATGGGAAACCTACAGAACAAAGGAAGATTCCTGCTGGGATTACTAACGAACCGTTATTTACCCACACCTTAAAGGAAAAACAGTCTTTAAGTTGTACCTAAGCAAAATAAAAACAATCATTCATTCCCTATAGCCAAAAACCATGAGGCACCTATGGAACAAAGGCTGGGGATTGCCAGCAGGCTTTCACACTACATACCCAGATTTTCACACTGTGTGCCCATACCATCAAAGGAAAATAGGTAAACAGTCTTTAAACTGTAATTCATAGACACTAAGAACGATGCATAAACTCAATTCCCCAACACCAGGGTCTGCCTGTCTTTTTCTCATTCCATTCCCATTCCTCTCTCTCTCACACTCTTTGTCTCTGGATGTGTGCAGAGTGTTATTCTTTCTCTATTAAACTTTCCTTTTGTCTCTAACTCTGGCAAGCATTAGAATTCCTTCTGTGCTCAGTCAAGAACTCTCTGTCTCTCTCTCTCTCTCTCTCTCTCTGTCTGTGCGTGTGTGTGTGCGCGCGCGTGTGCAGGACTTGAATCTCCACTTGAGGAGGTTCACAGTGTCCTGGGTCAGCTTCACTCCGTACGGCAGACCAGGGACGTCCCACCTATTTACGAAAAGCCAGAGGGGCCCAGGACGGGGTTGGAACTATGAAACCGAGGTCATCTCATCACCTTGAAGACTACTTGATTTTGAGATTCAAGGCCACTAGAGCGAACCAATCCCCAACTTGCATTTGCTGTGGATATAGCATTAAAAATTAAATAACCAGAAGACACCGGTAAGCAAACCCACGAGAGGAGATAAACCCTTACGTGCATCCTCCATCAGCCCAGCAATCGGAGTGACGATAACTGGATACACAAACGCAGAGGTCAGTGTTCTAAAGAAAATAAACTCAGAAAGGCAGTGGCGAGGAGGGACACCCCAGGAACTGGGCCTCGCAGGGGCTGTGGGACCAGAGGGCAAGGACGCCCCCTGGACAGACCTGAGTCTTTAGAATGTACACTTTTGAAAACTTTTTTCCCCTTTCCTTGATTTTATCTTAGTTCTAAACACTTAAAATAAAGAATGGGATTTAATGGAGCCTGGGGGAAAAAGTTTGCTCCTTCCAGCAAAATTTCAGATTTACATCAGAATAAGCCATCTGCCCCAAGATAGATGTCTTGGCCTCAGCTGCCTCAAGGCACAGACCCTGAGTCCAGGCTTGTATGCAGGTGGCTTATTTGGTGAAATGATTCCAGGAAACGAGAGGGGAGCTGGGAAGAGCGAAACAGGAAAGGAAGAAAAGTCCATCCAAGGCTGTGATGCGGAGCTTGTCAGCGCCGCGGATGACCAGGCTCAGCCGCAGGGCGACGCCTGAGCTGCGGTGTGAAGCGGACCCGGGGTTGTCCACCTGGCAACCGGACGGGGGAGCTGCTCCCCACAGGCTTCTGCTGGTGAAGGGCTACCCCCTGCCACTCCCGGTGTGCAGAGCACAAATGTGGAGTCGCAGAAAAGCCTCGGAGAGTGAGGAAAGTGAGAGAAATAGGATGCAGCTCAGGCAAGGCGCCGCCAGGTAATGATGGCTGGTGACAAAGGTGGGCTGAGAGGATGCAAAGTGGGGCCCAATGCAATCCATCGCCAGATATCTTCCTATAGAAGACCTTCAAAAAAAGATACGATGGGAAACATGCATTCGGCTTGTTTTCTCTATCACCATCAGGAGGTACATACATTACAAACGAAAATCCAGAACCATTTCAGAATCAGTCCTGTCCTCTTCCCCAGGCTGCTAGTCTCTGCACGGGCTCCCCCTCGGAGGCCCGTGTTCGTGGCATAAGGCAGACAAAGCCTGCCGCCATGGACAAAACATCGCTCTCCATCCCACATGAAACTAAGCGCCGTGCACGGAATACCAATCCCGGAGGCTTGGCTGTGTCCTGTTCGCTCTTCTTTTGTCCTTCTGTCATGCGGCAGTGTGCCTGGGTCCTGAACCATCTGCTTCTAGGGGGCAGGACACCCTCCCTTAAGCTCTGCGTGCGGGCCTCACAGCATCGTCTGGATAGGGATGCTGCAGCTCTCTGGCTCTGCTCATGGTGGCAAAGGCTGGTCTCAGCTTGTCAGTGTGGATCCCAGCGAAGCTCATCTGTGGCTGGGGCTCCCAACGGGGAGTCCTCGTGGCCCACCCCTCCCAGCGCCACGACTCTTCCCCGGCCCTGGGGGCCCTCCTCCTTCCTTCACACCCGACATTCTGTCCCACTCAGGATATCCGGCTGTTCCGGCTGTGGGGCCCGTGCTTCATGCCAAAGGGCCGCACCCAGGTCTCTCTCTCAACTCCATTTTCCCCTCCAGAGCCAAGAAGTGAGCCGGCCAGCCAGGGCACACCAGGCCCTTCACAGCCAGCGTCTTCCGAACGGGGCGCCACACTGATACTTAAACGTTTACTAATACAATGGCACTGTCTCGAGCGCTTTAAAGGCATCGACTCTTTAATTCTACACAACAGCCCAGTGAAATGGAAAGGAATATTGTGCTTCTTGTTCCAGGAACCATGAAATGATGAGGAATCTGAGGCAGAGATTAAAGTCACAGAGCCAGTTCGTGTAGAGCCAGGACTCCGTCCCGGGCAGTCTGGCGACAGGGCCTGTGCTCTGCCAGGCTCGCTGTTTTTCCTATTTTCTCCAGATTTTCTGCTTCAACCTTCAGTGGTGGTCCCTAGCCCAAGAATTGAAACATTCTGTGCATTTTTTTCCTATGGTATACAATCACCCAGAAGTTATTTTTACCTTTTTTCCCCTCCTATTCTAATAAATTCCCAGTGGAATTTTCCAAAGTCTCCCCCCACCTCTCCTGCCATAAGGCAGTGACCTACACAAGCACCTGAGTACTTCAGTGCAAGGCACACTGACCGAGACATCTAACTGGATATGTCTTATCATACAGCGGTCCCCAACCTCTCTGGCACCAGGGACCGGTGCTCCTGTGAGAAGCTAACGCTTGAAGATCTGAGGTGGAGCTGAGGCGGTGATGCTAGCGCCGGGGAGCGGGTGCAGATACAGATGGAGCTTTGCTGGCTCGCCTGCCACTCACCTGCTGTGCGGCCCGGTTCCTAACAGGCCGCGGACCTGTATCAGTCCGCGGCCGGAGATTAGGGACCCCTGTTATAGACTGAAAATTGTGAGTGCATGTGTGTGTGTGCGTGTGTGTGTGAGTGCATGTGTGTGTGCGTGTGTGTGTGTGTGTGTGTGTGTGTGCGCGCGCGTGTGTGTGTGTTGCATTGCTTCCCCAGTAAGTGTCAGCTCTTGGAGTCGCATCACTAGAACGGGGACTTACCACAACTGAGCACGACGGTACTGGTGGGCCAAGCTTCTTTTCCAAGTGAGGTGCACAAGCATCAAGGCAAGCCTGTGACCAGACTTTGTCCTGGATCTGCAGCAGATTCATTCCAGAACCTAAGGAAGGAAGAAGACAGAAAATAGAAACGTCTTGAAAAAGGGACCTTTTGTAAAAATGCACACATCTGCCAGGGAACAGACCATTCTCTCACAGCAAACTCGTACCAATGAAATGTAGACGATGTCCCTGAGTCGTGCTGGAACCAGAGGCCAGCAGTGCCCTTGGAAACACGTGGCCCCACCACTAACTCTAGATAGTCCTCACAGGCTCAAACACCAGGGTTATGGAAAGCTGCACTAAGACCTGGCCGGGGAGAGAAACTCCCAGCAAATGTTGACAAGGAACCACTCTGTGTCCCCTGGGGCTTCATGGTGTCTACTAGGAGACAGCCCGGTCCTGATGTGGGACTTCCCAGTCACCTCTCACTTTGGGAGGAGGGCTCTCGGCCTCTAAGCTTCCTCCCCTCCTAAGTCTTTCCTAAAACCATCTGCTTCTGCCAAGGCTTTCCCCAGGCTGGGGAAGGGGAGGGAACCCAGGGCACAGGTGGAGGCAGACAGAGCGGGGCTGGGACACAGATGGAGTCGCATGCCCATGTGAGGTTAGGCAGCTGGTAAGTCAGGTGGGTCCTCAGGTGAGAGCGAGGGGAGCGAAGTGGAGGGCCCGGCAGAGGCGGAAGACACGACCCTCTGGAATGCCTACTGCGGCAGCGGCGTGACCTTCCCCCGCGGGGCTTAACAGCCCCAGGGGGGTGTGGAGAGCACGGGTGGGCGCTCAGGCTAGTCCAGGTTCAGGTCCTGCGGATCCAAGTCCCATGCGTTATCTGTAGGAACCTCCCCTTCTCCAGATTGAGTGAAACTTAAGGGCCGCTCCTGAGTCACCTTCCTTTATCTCCCTGAAAACCGGACTAGCGTCGGGCACTCACGACCTTTAGGTCAGTCCCAGGAGGCTCAGAGCGCTCCGTGACTCTCTTCCGAAGCCACTGTCACAGGTCTGGGCTCTTGCTGTGCCTCTCGTCCCCTCTTCTGGTTGCTCCTTGTAGTCCGGCCTCATCCAAGAGTTCCTTCGGCAACCCCCGCCCAGCTTTCCCGCCTCACTGGTACCATTTGCATTTATTTTTGTCCAGGTTGTGAATTCAGAAGCTCATAACTCTCACGAGTTCCCCCAAAGGTGAACACAAACTTCAATAAACAACTCCTCGTGGGAGCCAGGCTCCAAGTGGCCCCTGCTCATCCCGGGTCCTGATACTCACACCTGGCGAGGTCCCCACCTGCCCATACCTGTGTAGGTCTGTGCAACCAGTAGACTGGTGGGGAAGTGATGGTGTGTCGGTTCCAAGATTAGGAAGGAAATGACCGCAGCTTCTGCTTTTCCTCTCTCTCCTTCCCCCATCCCTTAATAGCCCCACGGGAGCCCCACATGGTGGGGGAACTGAGGCCTCTGGCCAATGATCATGGGTGTGACCGTGGACATGATTCTCCAGCCTCAGCCAAGCCTTTAGACGACGGCAGCCCTGGCTGCCAGCTTGACTGTCCCTCATGAGAGATCGTGAGCCAGAACCAGCCAGCAAAGCTGCTCCCAGATACCGACTCTGTGGTGAATACACATTTGTGGTTTTCAGCTGCTAAGTGCTGGAGTCATCTGTTACACAGCAAAAGATAATGACACTCCCTTCTTGGCAAGGGATGAAAGATCGGCACACCCCCCCTCCCCGCCCCGGTGGGTGAGGCTCCCGCATGCCTGTTCTGCCCAGGACCCTAAAGCCTTACTTACCATCGCTGTAGTCAATGTGGGAGTAAGACCCAAGGAACAGGGAAGCCGCGAAACTACTGACCAAAGAAATTCTCTGCGAAGGCAAGAAACAGTGAGATATGACTCACTTTCGTCTATCCTACGCAACTGAATACTTCTGAATACCTCTCCCTCTCTCTCTCTCTCTCTCACACACACACACACACACACACACACACACACACATACACACTCACATATGAAGAGTTTTAAACTGGGGAGGGAAGTGGACACTGTGAGTATTCCAGATCGAAAGCCTTTTGAGTAGCTGGAACACCAAGAACTGACTCCTTGGGACAGCACCTCACTCTGCAGTTCCTCACAGGCCATAAGACTGTCAAGTTCAACAGCAGCAAAGAGCAACGAGCCTGATGAGAAAGCCATGCTTAGAGCAGCGGGGTTTCCGCCGGAATCTGGGAGTGAGAGGCCCTGATTTCCTTCCTCCACTTCTGTGGTCTGTGTATCTAGTCACAAGGGGGGGTGAGATGTGCGGCCACAGGACTCGGCATCAACAAAGACACTCTCACGGGCTCGGAGCCAGCATCTGTGAAAGCTGGTCCCTCCGAAGCCGCACGGACCCCGGCTGTGAGAGGGAGGGACTGGTCGTGGATTGTGAACGTCGCCCTCGTGAGGGTCTGTGTTCCACATGGAGATCACGGGCCCGTGGACCAGCGAGGAGAACGCCGACACCGCTTGCCGCCGTCGGGCCACCTTTGTCCTTGGTCTCACAGAATTTGGAGAGGGTTTTTCCTCTGCCACCCTGCCCTCCCCCATCTACACGGCTAATGCTGCAGAGCGATCTTAAATCCTTAAATAAGGAGTTCGACGTTCACATCCAAGATTGAAGAGTTGATCGCTTCCTAATGACTCAGAGATGACAGTCACTACCCAGGGTGTCGAGCTGCTTCTCAGGGGCCGTCGAGTGCCGGCTTCTGTTACTGTGGATCAAGGACTGAATCCGGGCTCTTGGGACACAGGCTCTGGCCGAAGGGCCGCAGCTGGGGGCGGATCGGTCCAGCTTTACAAATTTTCTAATAAAACACTGACGTTATGCCAATCAGGAGCCTGTTAGCCACCCTGCATTCGCCATACAGGAAACTGAATGGACAGACCCTGAGGTCACCCAGATCTCCCACTGAGGTGGTCTCAGGAAGACACCGGTCCCTGCTGTTCCCACCATGACCCTGACCTCCAGCCCTTCTGGACAGGGGAGCCCCTGACTTCTCTTTCCTACAATTCCATTCTTTCTCTCCTCTTTGGAAACAGTCTGACAATGAGGAAAAAAGCGAATTGAATACGTCATTTTTAATGGCTGCTAATCAGTGTTTTTTGCCAATGCATGTAAACTGAAGTAAGGCTAAAGTACTATAAAAGGAATTCAACTATGACCTTCAGTCAAATATGAACGTTTAACCAACCTCAGTGTGTGAGTAGGCCTCAGGATGCTGCTGGTAAATCTTTGCAATTTGGTTTCCTGTAAATCGCTGGAAAAAGAGCACAAACTCTTAAAAATTCAAATCCTACATTCTTTAAAACTACCCAAATGTGAGTGCTGTCTTTATCCCTAGGTTCGAGAAGCTGCAGCTGAGGTACATAGCAGCTTGAGGAGCAGAGCCGTGTCCCTGCCTCAGCTCTGACCTGGGAACATGCAGGAGGAAGCCTGCCTTTGCTGGACGGACATGACAGGCAGGCGGGGCAGCCATGATTAGAACCAGGAGCCCAGTCCTGGCTCCACGGGGGTGACACCACGGGAGTGATCACGACCTCATGTTTTCCCCACAGGGGCAGGCCACCAGCTGTGTCCACCCAGACACCCTGGGAGAAAGGACAAGACCTCATAATCTGACTTTCTTCCTGGGCCCAGACCCAGTCCTCATCCCATGGCGGGCACTGCCTACCTCATAGGCACGGGACCCGGTGAGACAGCTGAGAGCCTGGGCCCCACCCACGGCAGCCTCCAGCTGGCGGCACTGGGCTGTGGTGCTGGAGTCCATCCATACCGGGCAGTTGCTGATAGAGAAACAGGCCTGGAAAAGAGCAAAGGCTCAGGCTTGGGCTTCGCCTGCTGACTCTGGGACTGGTGGGCACACTGCTTATCACGGCAGGTGTGGGCACCTCTTCCTGGCCTGGCCAGGCAAGCTTGAGGTCGAGGGCTCTGGCGAGCATGCCTGAGTGCTGCAGGCAACATCAGAGATGGGCAGAGAAGGGCTAGAGTGACTTTATGCTTTGCAGAGGCATTTGGATTCTTGAAGAAAAGGAGAAGCCAGAGCTGGCCTTTCTAGCATCAGCAGGAGCCATCCTGCCCCAAGGAGAGATTCCTGAGGCTGGAACAAGCCAGAATCGAGCTGGGCAGCAGGAGGCCATGTGATGGGAGCTGTTAGCACCTGACCCTCCCTCCAGACACCAGGTATACCCATCTCAGGAAGGCAGGGCAGATCATGCTCACAGGACTACTGCCTGAGCCACCTTCCTATACCATGGCAATGTGCAAAAGGCCCAGACTTCAGGACCCCCTTCCCCCTCTACAGAAGTTTCTCAGACTTCTGCAACCTGGCCACGCTTACCTGCAGCTGCTCGTGTAATGGGAGGTCTGGTGACAGGCCTTTCAGCACCTGGCTGGCCCCAGCTTTCCAGTATACACTTCCATGTTGCTGTCGAAGAGAAACCCAAGCGCGTGTTCATAAGGTCACACACGGGTGTCACACTCTTCTGGAGACACAGAAAGGCCCCAGACCACACGCCAAATAACAGGGCTCCAGGCTTGCCCTGTCCTTCTTAGTCACAGAGCTCATTCCCTGCATGAGATTTGTTTTTCATGTCTATAACACGGGAAGGAACTCTGCCCTGGCCACCTCACAACGGGCAGGAAGGCTCCAAGAACGAATGATTGGTCTGGATTTTGGTGCCTTTGTAAAACTGTATTTAAGTACATTGCTCATAACATTACTTGATTTCTCCTCCTAGCAGCTCCGTGACCTTGGGCAAGTGACATCACTTATCTATGCCTCAGTTTCCCCCATATAAATGGCAATAATGAAAACAGTAGCTAAAGCTTAAGGATTTTATGTACTAGGCATTGTTCTACATATTTAACACTCACATCAACCCTACGACAGTGGAGGACATGGAGGCACCGGATGATGTGCCCTGGGTCACTGCTAAGCAGCCAGGCTGGGGATGGGACCCAAGCAGCATGCCCAGATCCCCTGTGCTAACTATTCCATGATATCACCTCATAGAATCGCTGTGAAGATTCAGTTAGACAAGTAACGCAAAAGGCTCAGCACGGCACCTGTCATACACTAGAGCTCAATGTCCATTGTTATTCTTATTGCTAATCTCTACTACTAAAATCGCTGCCATCATTAGTATAACTTCTGACTTTGATTTTACTTCCAGGAACTAGAAAAGCAATTCTAGTGCCCCCAGGCATAATAAATTCATGTCATATGCTCCCTCTGTCCCCTCGGAGGACCTCTGCCCAGTTCCCCCTCGCCCAGTGTCCTGTTTCCTGCAATGCTGAATCATAAGTACTCTCTCAGATCCTTATTGCAAGGAGCCACGCCATACGTCCTCAAGGAAAAACAGCTATAGGGGCATTTACTAACAAAAAGATGTGTGCGGTGAGTCTCAAAAATGAGCATCTTCCCCCTAGGAGAGCCGTCACCTAGGCACCCGCACTACTGCTCAAGATACCCGCCCTCCCACGGTGCGTGGAGGCTGCTGCAGACACACCTGGCCTGCCCCAGATAAGGCGAGGACTTGAGAGAAGCCGAAGCCTGAAGCCTTCATCTTCTCCAAGATGATGTCCAAAGCCTGCAAAGAAAAACACAATGTCCCATGACTGTACTGAACCATGGAATCGGCCTCAAACCTGAAATAGAAGTGCTTGCCATTACAGCAGAGATGAGGAAGGAATGGGTACCTTGGGATTTGTAAGCACTAGAATACCTTCAATAAACAAGCAGGTATCGATCAAATAAAAAGGTGAACTATGCTAAAACCATTTTAAATAAATGGAATTACAAACTACCAATCTTCAATTCGTGCTTCCCCAATTTGAGACCTCCATGCACTCAGGAAGAACAAAAACAAGGCAGCTCAAATTTTGGTTTCTATTATGTGCATTTCAACTCACCATATTAGTGATATGACCTCACTGCAATGGAGAAATGAAGAGCAAAGTAGAGGGCTCCCACCAGAATGAGGCTCCAGGCCCCCACAACCTGCGTCCAGGAGTGCAAGGTTGGAGAGAGAGTAGGTAGAGCTGGTGGCCATTTGTTCCAACCCCTCATTCCACCCACTCTCCACTATCCGGCTGGAATCTCCTTTCTGGCAAGACCCATGAGTGGGAAAGATGGCGCTGCCCATCAAAGCTTGACAGTTCCCCTGAGATTTCACAGCAGGAATTTGTCACCCCAGGCTGGATTTCCTTTGTGGGTAGAGAAGCCACCTGAGCTTTTGCGTGGCCCCACCATCCCCTCCCTGTGCTGGGAGGACTCCTTCCCTAATCCTGGCTGTGGCTGTCAACTCTAGCCCTGCTTGCCAAACCTCAGGCAGGGAGTAGGGTACAGCTGGAGCAGAGACTGGCTCAGCCAGAATAGGTACAGTCCTGGGGGCTTTTCAGAATTAGAAATCACCCTGGCCATAACCCCCCCGCCAAGTCTGGCCCTCTACCCACTGCACATCTCCCCGAGTTAAGCCTATTAGAAACTCTTGCCATCATCACTGGGACCTCTAGACACCAACTCTTGCCTGTCACCCCTATCCTCACCCCCACGACCCCTCAGCCTGGCTCGGCCCTCTGAAGTGCATTTCGGCCAGCCTGTCAGGTAGAAATCCATGCTTTACCCCAATCCTCTAGCATGAGTCAGAGTCAGGTTGATAAAAAAGAAATCATACTAGCTAAGAGAAAGAATTTAGTACACGGAATTGGTTAAATAGGTGTTGGAAGACTTAAAAAAGCTTCTGGCGGACACACCAAGTTCTGCCCTTGGCTGACGTCCACGTCCAGGGGCTCGGGTCCCCTGTGGCCTATTAGGCAGCCCGCAGCTCTATTGCGCCTGTGTGTACTGTCCACACCCCTAGTCCTGTAACCCCGCAGGTCACCGGGATCTGGCAACAGCCAGCCATGTTCCCTCTCAATGGTCCAGAGTGGGCAGGCCTGCTGGGGATCAATCCGAGCCCAGTGGGAAAGATCACAAGCCACCATGCTATTACGCAGGCCCTTGCCCTTGGAAATGAGGGGTCTGGGGGCTGAGCACTAAGAACCCCAGGCTGTGTTTGGATCTCAGGGTATAGGGGCTACTGTAATGTTAGGGAAAGATCTGTTCTGCGGTATTTTAAAGATGGCGACTGGCTGGACTTGCCAGCTGCTATGGCTCCAGAACCCGACGCCCTTTGCGAGTCCTTGGCTCAGAAGTACTGACACTGGCTGAGGCTGAGGCTGGCCCTGGGAGCCATGCAGACGCCATTCCCCCACAAGACTCTGGTCTCTGTAGGCGCTCTCATGAGCTGCTACCTTTGAGCCTCCCGGCAAGTTGCTAGGTGTGCTGGTGAGATGGGTTGGGGCCAGGAGAGGAACAGGAATCCCCATGCTTACCTGGACCCACATCAGGACTGGAGAAGTCACTGCCAGACCACCCTCGTGAACATGAACTCCACCCTGAGTCCTAGGAAGAGAACGAGAGAATGTGGGACAGAGCTCAGGCAGGGGCCCAATGGCGGCAGATCCTAGATACTTCCGGTGGAAGGAGAAGCACCCCCCAACCCCCAACCTCACGTGAAACTCTGGATTGAACGGGCACGAGTGCCGAGCGAGATGGAAAGAGAAGGCACAGAAAGTGTCCAGAGGCTGCAATTTTCAAAGAGCACCAGCAAATACAAGCCACCTACATCCGAGAGGTTCATCCAGGAAGGCAAGCACGGTGCCACTTGGTGCAGTGGCCACAAAGGGACTGGGGAAGTGCGGGGTTGGATGAGGAGCCCTCCCACATCCTTTAGGTTTGGAGAGGCGGAGGAGGTGTGACTACAGGAGGTACTGCATCTGCGGGAAAAGTTCTTGGCTATCAGAACAGGGAGTCCTTAGACCGTAGTAAGCCCTTGAAGGTCACCTAGAACCCTCTCCCTACTCTCCTCACTCACCCCTACAAGACCCTTGTGCAAAATAATAAAATAGTAAGAAATAAGATTAAAAATAACTACATGCACCAGGTGGTTTTTGCATCATTACTAACCACTTCAAGACAGTGGCCTGAAACTATTCGGTACACAATTCTGTTGGTCCATCACTGGGCTGGGTGGTTCTTCTCGTCTCAGCTGGGCTCACTCATGCCTCTGTGGTCAGCTAACTGCAGCAAGAGGGCACTGCTTCTGGGGCCGGCTTCTGCTTTTCTTAGTTGGGGATGTGGGGGCAACTAGGCCACATGCTTCTCATTCTCCAGCCTGAACTGGGGGCTGAACAGGATTCCAAGAATGAGAGCAGAAGCATGTAAGGCCTCTTGAGACCTAGGTCTAGAATTAACACAATGTTCCTTCTCCCACGTTCCATTGGTTAAAATCAACAGGTCGTGAAATTATACCATTTCTTAAGGAGCTGCAAAGCCACACTGCAAAGTGTATGAGTACAGGGAGGGGTGGGGAATTATGGTCACTTTTTGCAACACACAATAATGGGCAAAATCCATATGTCAAACACATTAATACACGCATGAAGTACTCAAAGAAGACATGAATGAATGGAAGGACGCAGCATATGCCTAGACAAGAAGACTCAATCTCTTGTCAATTCTTTCCAAGTTAATTTATAAATAGAATATGATCTCAATAAAAATAGCAACATTAAATGCTAATTCTAAAGTACATACTGACAAAGAACAAGAAAGAATAGCCATCAAAACTGAAAAAGAACAGAGGGACCAAGTCCAGATATTAAATTATATTATACAGCTGGATTAAAATGATGTATTACTGGCTCAGACCTACCAACCAATGGAGCAAATGAAAATGCCTAGAAGGAGACCTAAACATACATAGAAATTTAGCATATGATAAAGTTGGTGTCTCAAATTAGTGAGGTAAAGATGGACTTCCAAAAAAATTCTGTTAAAACAACTGAAGAGTCATCTGGGAAAAATTAAAGTGGCCATGGACCTAAATGAACCAAAAAACTGAAATTTGTTGAGAACTGGTTGAGAATGTAGGTGAATTCTTTCATAATCTTGGAGTAAGGAAGGTCTGTAAAATTTTAAAGTATGACTTAAGATCTAGAAGCAATAGAAAAAGAGACTGAGAAATTTGATGGTATAAAAACAAAAACCCTTGTAAGGCAAAGACAGCAACAACCCAAACGGGTCCAAGCAAATAAAAATCTAACGTATGAAGAAATAGGTTAAGAAATTGATAAGAAGTAGACAATCAATCGAACAGAAAAACGCGCAAAGGACATGAGAAATAACTTCACAGAAAAAAAAAAGTTCAAGTAGCCCTTTAATATATGAAGACATGCTCAACTTCATTCATTTAATAAGAGAAATGAAAGGTAACTCTACATAGAGATATCCTTTTTCAACTCTCTGATTGTCCAAGAACCAAAACCTCTTTCATAACCACACCGAATGGGCAGTGCTGTGGGAAACGGGCACTCTCAGGTATTGTTGGTGGGATATAAATCAATACGATCCCTATGGGAGGCAATTTGGCCACAGTTTTCAAAGTTATAAATCTATCTGCTCTTTGATCCAGCAATCCTATTTCTGAAATTTTATCTTACAGATAAACTGGCATAATGGCAGAAGTAAGGTAATTCACTACATCGTTTTTCATTGCAAACTCAATGTCCTTAAGTAGGAGATGGTAAATCTACACAAAGGAATATTATACATCTATGAAAAGGACACAGAAGCTCTATGTACTGACATAGAAACATAGTCAAGTTATTATGAAATGAATAAAGCAAAGTATAGAACGGTATGTACGGTATGCTTTTGCGGGTAACAAAGGGAGAAAATAAGAACATTCATATCTGCTTATCTTTCAATATAAAACACTAGACGGATATACAGAAAACTAACTAAAGAAGTTATCTGTTGGAGAGGCCAGGAGAGAAGAGATGAGAACACAGAGAGCTTAAGACATTCCACTGTCTGCCTTTTGTTTCTTTTGAATGATGTAACAAGTAAATGCAATGCTTATTAATGAAATAGTTTTATTAAAATAACCACTCTGGACAAGAATTTAGCAATTTCTTAAAAAGTTAAACATACATCTCCCATACGACTTAGCCATTCCTGGGTTTTTCATTTCCAAGAGAAATGAAAGCTCATGTCGACGCCAAGACTTGTATGTGGTTTTCATAGTCTTTTTATTTATAGTAAAAAACTGGAAACAACCTAAATGTCTCTTATTAGGTGAATAAGATAAACCAATTGTGATCCATTCACACCATGGAATACCACTGAGCAATAAAAGGAACAAACCGTTCTGTACATGTAACAACATGGATGAATCTCGAAATGATTACACTGCGTTAAAGTCAGATAAAAACTATTCAATTACGATTCCCTTTACATATAATTCTAAAAAGTACAAACGAATCTATAGTGATAAGAAAACATACCAGTGGTTTCCAGGGGCTGGGGGTGGGGAAGAAGGATGAATTGCAAAGGTGCATTAGAAAATTTTCGAGGCATGGAAATGTCCATTATCTTGATTTTGGTGACAGTTTTATGGAGGAACACTTACCTCAAAAATTATCAAGCTGCAAACTTTATATATGTGCAGTTTATTATACATCAATTATACATCAATAAAATGGTAAAAAACAAAAAAACAAAAACTCCAAACCAAAAAATGATCTAAGTGTGAGAGAGGAATGAACTAGATATATATGTATCTGGTTTAAAAAAATTTTTTAAATGTAACTTTGAGCAAAAAGGCAATACTGTATTCTGGTTATGGATACTGTTTTGTTTTGTTTTTGTTTTTGTTTTTTCTTTCTAAAGATGTCTAATAGAGAGAACTGATTCCTTGAATGAAAGAGAGTAAGGGAGAGAGAATTTAAAAATTTAAAAGAACGTATATAACATATGTTCTCAGATCATACTCAAATTAAACTAGAAATCAACAGTAGAAAGATAGCTGGAAGATTTCGAGATTAAACAACACACTTCTAGTTAACATGAGTCAAAGGAGTCTCAAGAGAAACGAAAAAATATTTTAAACTAAACGAAAATGAAAATATAGCTGATCTAAATTTGTGGATGCAGCAAAAGCAATGCTTACAGGAAAATTTATAGCATTAAAATACATATTTTAAAAAAGAGCTGAACTCAATAATCTAAGATTCCATGTCAGGAAACTAGAGAAAGACAGGCAATTTAAGCTTAAAGTAAGCAAAAGAAAAGAATAAAAATTAAAGCTCAAGTCAATGAAAATAAATGGAGGAAAAGTGTAGAGAAAATCAAAGAAACTGAAAGCTGGCTCTTCGAAAGATCAATAAAATTGATAAACCTCTAGCCAGGCTACCCAAGAAAAAAAGAGAGGACACAAATTACCAATACGAAAATGAAAGAAGAGTCAGCACTACTGATCCCATCCACAAAGGGCAATTAAGGAGTCTTAAGAACAACTCCATGGCCATAAATTTGACCGATTAGATGAAATGGATCAATTCCTTGAAAGACACAGACTGCCAAAACTCGAACATGGGTAGCCAGCAGTAACATAACATATGAAAACTAGCGGGCCTCCAACCTCAGCTCGCAGGAGGTCCGGCAGCTGTGGGGGAAAGGCGGCAATACAACTCGAGAGCTGGGAGCAGTGCACACAGGCCGGAGGGAAGGCTTCAAAGAGGAAGCGACGCGGAGGCACACGTCCGCCAGGACTGCTCAGGGCCCTCTCGAAATCAGCTCAGGCCGCAGCTGTACAGACTGACTTGTGTTGAAGTCTTAACCCCTCTTACCTCAGGATGTCACTCGAGTTGGAGATAGGGCCTCTAGAGAGCTAATTAACTTACAGTGAGGTCACCGGGTAGACCCTAACCTAGTGTGACTGGTGTCCTTATAAAAGGAGACTGGGATAATGAATAACACAACCGAAAGACACCAGGGGTCCACGTGCACAAAGGGATGACCGTATGAGAGGCAGCGGGAAGGCAGCCAGCCACCTGCAAACCACAGAGAAAAGCCTCAGAGGAAAAGGACCATGCCAGCACCTTGATCTTGGACTTCTGGCCTCCATAATCGTAAGATAATAAAGTTTTGTTCTTTAAACCACCCAGCCTGTGGTATTTCGTTCTGGCAGCCCTACCAAACTAATACAACAGCTAAACACATGATCTTTCTCCCCAAAACTAATTCCCTTCCACAGTCTACCATCCAACCCGAAGGCCAGCTATAAACTCCGCCTTCGCATCTCACGTTCGGTTCTGCACCATGGCCTGCCAGTTGGACCACCCGTCTCCCTCTCCTCCAAACCACCATCATTTCCCATCCAGATGATCTTGAAAAACCTCAGTGGTCTCCCAACATGCACTACAGACACCCCCACCTGCTCTCCCCCTTCGCCCAGAGAGATCTTTTTCAAACAAACATTACCATGTCACATCTAACCCCCATCCCTATGGCGCTTCAGTGGCTGACCATAGCTTTTAGGATAAAGACAAACTCACTGACATGGCCCATATGACTCAGCCCATCCTCTGCCTCCCTCTCTGCTCCCCAGCTAAATTGGCTGTCGTCAATTCCATGAGTAAGCAGTGCTCTTTCTTGCCACTGGGCCTTTGCACATGCTGTCCCCTCTGTCTGGAATGTTCTCTCCCATCCACCGTCTGGCCAACCCCACTGACTCTGATCTTGGCTGACTACTATTTCCTTGGGGACTTTCCTTGACTCCCCCTTCCAGGTCTAGGCCACATTCCTTTATAATAAGCATTTGGAGAAGTGAGTTCCTTTCCTTCAATGGCCTCTCAGTTTATAACCAAATATTCTTTTGCAAGAGTCTTTGATTCATATGGCAATCTCCCCCACTCAAAGGGAAGCTCTGGAAGAGCAAGGACAATGCTCTTTTTGAAGAACATCATCAAATCTCAGCACCCCGCACAGTGCCTGAAGAAAAGTAAGTCTCGAGTGATACCTACTTACATCTGATTTATGAATGAATGAATGAATGAAATTGGAAAAGAATGAAGGAGAGAGCACTTCAGCCATAGGTAAAAAGGTGCTGAGAGTTCTATCAAGACCACCACCTCTGCAGTTTGATGAAGCCAGAACAGTGTATTTATGAATGTAAAAAGGCGAGCGTGGATCCCCAAAACAACTCCCCCACATGTACACTAGGTACATACCCAAATTCTGGAAGGTCTGTGTCAAAATGCACACTGTCCTCATAGAAGACATTCAGCTCTGCATCAACAGCAACAACTTTCACCTGGAAGGCATTTTAAAAAGTGGTGTATGGACTTTTCTTCGGCTTCCACACTGGTGCAAGGGTACGAACATCACCAGGTGAAGCCCAGCACGCGAGAGATGTATGGTTCAGCCTGAAGGCCTCTTGGAAGGCTGAGGTGCATCATCATAGCTATGGCAACAAAGCCTCATCTGGGGACATACCCAAAGATTTAATAAAATGAAGAAGCTGAGGCTAAGTTCAAATGCCTTATGTAGCTCAAGGAATCTCTACCCACAAACAGCCAAAACCAAGCCCCCAAAGATAGACGTTCAAAGATGAGCTGGTTTCCTGTGCCTGGCAAGGAGGCCTGAGAAGGTCCTAGAGGGGAAGGAATGGCAGGCGAGATTTGGAGATCTCGCCTGGGGTCCACATCTGCAGGTATCTGAGAGACCAAGCAAGGCCCCATAGGCCATGGTCATGGTCCAGAAGCACATAGTATTCCAATGCAGGAGACCTCCAGACTCGGGGGTACAATTCCTTTCCTGGACAGATGGGGAAACTGAGGTCTAGCAAGGCGACCTGACTTCTCCAGGACCCCACAGGAAGGCCTACCTTCCTGACCCATTTGAGAAGAGGGCGTTGACGGCAACTGTGGTGATTTCCCAAGTTAAGGAGCCCACTGGCAGGCACCCCAAGCCCTGTTTGAAGGCAAATTTTGAATGCTCGCCTGTCTGCAGGGTCCCGGGAGCAGCAGGGCCTGTTCTCTGGCCAGCGGCGTCGGGCACCTTAACCCAGGCACACTGGTGCCAACCAAGAGTGGAACAAAGTTCATGTGTACCCTGGGCCCATTTCGCTTAAAAAAAAAAAAAAAAAAAAAGTTTCGAGCCGTGATCTGGTTCCAGGTCACTGGTCATTCCCGTGTGCGCACTTCTGCTCCCCTGTCTCGCAGTAGCTGGGTTCCTTCGGGTCCCTGCCACCCTGTGGCTCCGACGGCGCGCGAGCCCGCCGGGTCCCCTGGGTCCTCTCGGCACTTCTCAGCCAGGTGCCCGCAGGATCCCGCCGCGGGAGGGCCGGGGGAGGGCAGGGGCCGCCGTTTCCGGGAGCGCCGGGTCCGGGCCGGGTCGCGCACGCACCTCACGCGCGCGTGGCGCTGGCGAGCCGTGGTCCCCGAGGGCCGGCGGGTCTTGGAGAAGTCCGAGACGCAGTTGCGCCCGAGGCTCGGCCCTGCAGTCGCCGCACCCAGGTGCCCGCCAGCCCGCCCGACGTCGCAGAGCCGGCGGCGGCCGCTACCCGCCCGGACCCGGGGCCGCGACAGTACCTGCTGCGTGCTGAAGTCCCAGCCCAGGCAGCAGCGGCGCGTGGCGGGGTCGGCCATAGCCGCAGAGCGTCGGTGTCTGTGGGCGCGCTCTTCGGTCCTTCCCGCGGCGTGACTGTCGCCGCGCTCCGACGCCCAGAGACGCAGGAGCCCGCCCCTCGCCCCGCCCGGCCGGACTCCTGACCCGAGTCACAGGCTGGCTTGTGCTCTGACGCCGCCTGCCGGGCGACAGGGGCGGGGACGCGCGCCCAGCCCGAGCCTGGGGCTTCGCGGCTGTTAACAAGACACCGGTGCCCCTTGCGCAGCCTGCTTGCCACCAACCCAGCTCCACCCCGCCCCTCTCCTCCGCCCCATCCAAATGTGGTCTCTGCAGAGGCCTTGCCCTAACGCGTGCTGTGTCCCTCCGAGGACACATGGGCCAGAGGTTTCCACTTTAAGCCAGCTTGTCCCTGCCTGTCTCTCTAGCGGTCCTGGGCCTGGAGACCACCATGGCTGGGTCTTGCGAAGCGAAACAGCTGTCCACTCATGGCGGCGACTCAGGGGTCACAGGAAAATGTGCCCTGGGGCTGGAGACACTGGGCTCCAGGAGCAAATCTGAATGGTTCCCCAGCTCTAGCCTGTGCACACCACCTCCGTATTTAAAACCAGAACTCCCGATGCCCCCACAGACGGCTGCTTTCCCTTCTGACCTCAGCTGGTGTTCATGATCTAATGCCTGCCTGGCATGGTGTAGGGGAAGTGAGAACCAAAATTAGACCCATTCCCTTTCTTCCTAGAGCTGAGGACACCTTTCCATCTTCTCATTCCACCTGGCTATATCCTTCTTACCCCTAGAACTGACTTCTGGAAGCCCTGCCAGCACCCACCTAGGTGAGCTGCTTCTCCCAGCGCTTGGGGGCCCATCAGACACAATGGTCTGCTTATCTATTTCTGTCTTGCTGAACTGCCTGGAGGCCTGATCTCCTGGAGGCCCGAGGTCCCAAGATCAGTAACAGAACTGGGCCCAGAGCCAGTAAGATTGACTCCAGAATCCACATTTAACCACTAAACAAGACAATTTGCTGGGCAGCCTTGTGAGAAGGCCGGTGGCAATATACAAATGTCTCATGAAGGCCGAAGCTGCTGGCTCTTTCTCAAGCTGCCTCACAGGGAGGCCTTGTCTTATTCACGGTATTTTTCTCTTGGGCTGTGGCGCCTACCCCGTTCTGGCGGCTCATCCTTTCACAGAGGCCTGAAAGGCCATTTATCTGCATAAGGAGATTGCACATCCCTGATCATCAGATCCATTAGCAAGAAACAAAGACAGGTGTCTTAATTCCAGGTTGTCGATGCCTCTCACGTTGTCTTCCCTGTTGATATCCTGAAAAGGGGCACCCAGTAGTAGAGGGGTTGGGGGGAACCCTTGGGAAGTGCTGCCATGGCCGGAAGCTGGTCTTTTGCTAATCATGCTCCAAGCTTGAACTGGGCTCCCTTGCACAGAACCTGTTAAAAAATAAATAAAAAATAAAAAACATCGCTCTGACTTGGGAACAAAGCAGAAACTGCACTGGAGGTGCCTCTTCACAGTGATGGGGATACCCACAGTCTTGTGGAAGAAAAAAGGGTTCTATGGAAAGTGCCCTCGCAGGGTGATCTGATCATAAATTCCTAATAGGGCAGGTCATGGTGGGTAGTCAGCCCCAGGCCTGTAACTTATTTAGTGAAAGATTTTAAGCCCACCCTGGCTATTGTCCTAGTGCATCTAGGTTAGCACACCTTCGAAATGCCAAAAGTAATACCCCTTGAAGGAGGTATTAACTCTCCGAGAACACATAATCTTACCGACTTTCCTGGAACCCAACCCCCACCTTGCTTTCCCTCACCTCCATGTAATCTTCCTTACATTCCTTCCTTCATTTCACATGCACAAAAGAAGTTGAAAAACTGTTACGTGGCAGAGCAATTGAGATCTTGTTCCCTAGCATATGTTGTCAGTTTGGCTCAAATAAACTCATAAAAATTTTCTACAAGTTTGGATGTTTTACTTCGACAGTCCCCAGTAAGTCTCCTCCCCTTATCCAGGCCCTCAGTGAAACTCCCGCCTGAGGGCAAAGCCCACCCATAGAAGAGGAATCACAGGAATCCCATTTGCATACTAAATAGGAAAATCACCTAAGATGCTCTGTGGAGAATGAGGCCAAAGGAGAGGAAAGGAAAATTGGTTCCAACATAGTTACAAGAGGCCTGAGCAAGTCAGAGGTGCTGAGAATGGGGCGAAGTAGACGGACACAAGAGATATTTAGGAAGCTCTGGGAACCTTGTGGACAGAGAGGTGGGAGTCGAAGGTAATGCCCAGTTTTCTGGGTTAGGTAACCCTATTGGTTAACTATGGACACATAACGAAACTCGCCAAAACTTGGTGGCGAGTTTTATTGTCTTGTATTGTCCCTCACACGCCAGCCAGGTCAGCGAGGGTAAGATGATCTAGTAGGCGAGGATAGGTCCGAGTGGCCCTGCTACATGTGTCTCCCATCTTTCTCTTCCGGGGATCAGCAGAGGACTCCTGGCATGCTCCTCTCATAAAAGCAGAAGAGCAGAAGAAGGGGAGGCCTCTGAAGGTCTAGGCTTGGACCAGGCACTTCCCGCTCTATGCCGCTGGCCAGAGTCTCATGGTCAGCTCAGAATCAAGTGGTGGGAATGAGGCTGTGCATGGCAAGGGTATGGTACAGGGAAGGGTGAGAATTTGGGGCCACCAGTTCAATCCGCCATAGCCGCTAGCAGATGAGGGATGGTTTTATTCTCCAAGTTAGGGAACATGGGTGGAGAAGCAGGCTTGTGGGGACAAAGGTGAGTTTAGTGAAGACATGGGATGTCTGAGTGGAGATATTGAACAGGTAGTCGGCATGTGGCCTCTAGCTCAGAAAAGAAAAGAGGTCCGGGGTAAAATCAATGGTTTGGGAGTTATCAGCTCCCAGTGGCAGTGGGAGGAGACCACCGGAGAGCCTGGTGGGAGCCTGTAGAAGAACCTTCCTAGGAGGTGGCATTCAACAGGGTCAGATGATGCATGCATAGAAACCTGTCCCCGGTTCAGCAGTGAGGAGGAAGGTCTTTGAAACCTCAGCAAGTATGAACGTCGTGGATCCCCCAAAGGCCTTAGTTGTGTGTGTGTGTGTGTGTGTTTTAAATTTAGTACTGTTTTTACGATTTGTTCATATTGTTAAGGGTAGAAAATTTTCCAGTAAGCCAGCATTAAGGATTTACTTCTGATTCTGTTAACCAGGGTGTGGTAATCTGCTCAAAGATATGCTAACAGCCAACTTCTGCTTCTGTAATCTGTTTGCTTGATTGATGTTAACCAGATCTGCTAACGGTCATCTTCTGCTTCTGCAATCTGCTTACTTGTTCTAGGCTTTATAAACTGCTTCTTTGGGGAGCTTGGGGCTGATTCTCTAGTGGGGAGAATCAGTCGCCGACCAGCTAATAAAGGCTCATAATTCATCTCAATTGGCTCCGTGGGTCTTGGATTGGATGGCGCCACAATATGATTAATGTGTATTGTTTCAATACAACTACTAAGTTACTAGGACATAAATATATATTAAGCTGTTTGGACCTAACTACTTAATAAACAGAAACTCCTTTTGGCCTAGGAGTACTGTGAAAAAAATTGTTGAGATTCAAAGGGTGCTGGAAAGTGAAAACATTTGGGAACCCCTGGACTAGCTGGATGTTTCCAATTGTTCTACCATATTCAATAGTGTGTCGATGCCACATTTTACTATCCAAGCTCCCTGTGAGTGACACTTGAGTGGACTCCAGACTAATAAACAGCTTCCTAAATCAGTAGTTTTAAGAGTGAAAAGTTAGGAGTACATTGGTAGCTTTAATTTCTAAGCCTTCCACTTCCAAGACAAAGGTAAAAATCACTGCATTGAAATAATCAGAAATTAGGAAATGAAATAGACAAATCAAATATAATTTAGGTTCACTATTATATGAATCTGTCTGATGTTTTATAGATTTCATCTTGGGATCTGTTAGAAATTAAATAATTCTTCTGTTTATTCTATCTCAAAGTGTTATGGGTGGACAATTTTCCAGTAAGCCAGTATTAAATATTTACTTCTAATTCTGTTAACCAGGGTGTGGTAATCTGATCAAGGAGATGCTAACGGCCAACCGTTAACTAGGGTGGGTGATCTGCTCAGGAATGTGCTGGTGGCTATATAAACTGCCTCTTCTGGGAGCTCGGGACTGATCTCTTCTAACCCTGCGTGATGAAGAGTCAGTCACCGCCGCCGGCTGGCTAATAATAAAAGGCTCACAATTCATCTCAATTGTCTCCGTGGGTCTTGGATTTGAACGCACCACAACAATAGGTAGTGCAAATTCTTTGTAAGATGAGTGGGAAGTTGTTAAAACGGTGAAAATAAATACTTTAAAGTATAGCCTCTAGCAGGGCCAATGTCACTTAGATTTGTTTGTCCAAGTTTGAGGGTGAGGGGCGGGCTCTACTTCCAGTTAAATAAATAACTCATGCAGCTGAGGTTAAGATTTTTTTTTAAAGCTGATTTTGTGTTTTTGTCTGAAGAAAGTTTAAAGGACTTTGTTTAAGCAAAACATCCCAAAGAGCTCTGTAGACAAAGGTGCTTATTTTCACCAAAGTGTGAATTTGCCTGCTGTGTGTTTGTAGTCACTTCAGAAGCTAACTTGATTTTAGGAAAAATTTTTTGCCTTTTTTTGTTGTTATTATTATTTTTATGCCTACAGCACCTGGTCTTCCTAGGTGGACTCCCATCCAAGTACTAACCAGGCCCAACCCTGCTTATCTTCCAAGATCAGACACCAGGCTTGTTCAGGGTGGCCTGGCCATAGGCCATGGACCATGGCTCCACTGGGGAGCAAATCCAGGACCTTCTGTGTGTAAAGCAGACATGCTAACCACTACACCATGGAACCATGTCCTGATTTTAGGAAAATGTAATGTGTTTGTGGACATTCCCATTTTTTCTGATCCCTTGGGATCTACCTTCTACCCACTACATAAGCATGGAGGTAGATAATTAGACCCAGTAGTTCTGTATACACAAAAGAAAGTTCTGGAAAGTCATACTCTCAAGTTATTTACGGCTATATGTGGGAGTAGCATTTAGAAACTTGTGGTTAGAGGGTGATTTCTGCATTTTAATTATTGCTGATTAACTTTTGAACTAAATAAAGAAAAACAAACAGAATAGCAATAATGGAGAGCTCACAAGGTACTTAGGACTTTAAAACTACTCTCTTAAATAATTACTGGTCAAAGAGAAAATCAAAATACAACACACTATTTAGAAAGTGGGAAAATGAAAACATCCGTATTAGAACCGTGAGATATACTCAGAGATAAATGTATATTCTTGAATACTTTCATTAAAGAGTGAAAAGAAATTAACCCCACGTCGTGGGTAGAATTGTGTTCCCCCAAAATAGATGTTCAAGTTCTAACTCCCAGTACCTCTGAATGTGGCCTTATTTGGAAATGAGGTCTTTGCGGGGGTGTAATCAAGTTAAGATGAGGTCCTACTGGATTGGGGGGGGTGGTCCTAATCCAATGGCTGGTGTCTTTATAAGAAAAGGGACATTTAGATGCAGACACAGATGCAGGCATACAGGGGAGAAGGTCAGGTGCAGATGGAAGGAGAGATTGGAGTGATGCATCTGCCAAGACAAGAAACCCTGAGGATTGCTGGCACCCACTGGAAGCCAGAAGAGGCGAGGAAGGATTCTTTCCTGGATCCTCTGGAAGGGGCATGGCCCTGCCAAAATTTCATTTCAGACTTCTAACCTCCAGAGCTGTAGAAGAGTAAATTTCCACTTTAAGCCACCCAGTTCGTGCCAGTTTTTTTCAGCTGCCTTGGGAAACTAAGACATCACATAATTCAGAAGTTTTTTCGTTTTTTTTTTTTTTTTTTTTTTTAAAGCAAGCTACGGGAAAGCAGAAAGAAGGCAAAAAAGGAATGAGAAAAGAGTAAAAATATAAAAATGATAAATAATTCAAGAGCTAGTCTTTGAAGGCAGAGAAAAAGACAAACCTTGAAAAAAAATTAGAAACTAAAAAAAAACACAACTTGGTCAAATTGTATTTTCATTATTTTTTTAATATTTTGCTGGGATTAGTTTGTAATTGTTGCTTAAGATTTTTACATCTATGTTTATAAATGAGATTGGCATGCAATTTTTCTTTTTCAGACTGTCTTAATCTGTTTGTTTTAATCAAGGCTTTGCAAGACTCATAAATAAATCAGTTCAGAGGTATAATCTCTTCTGGGAAAGTTCATAAATTTGGATTATGTATTTCTAAGATAATGGAACTTAGATTTTTATCCTTTTTCATTAAAAAATAACTAAAAAAATGTGTGCCTTCTTTGGGAAGTTTAATGTCTTTATACATATCATGTATCTATATTTTTTAAAGTTCCAACATTACAGAAAAATACAAATAAAAAATTCTAAATATATCTTTGAAACCTATCCAGTAGAAATCACTCAACATTTTGGTGAACATCCCTCTACGTATAAATGTCTAAATTTTACATAACTGACATATATTACACATGCTGGTCTGTAAACTTTACTCAACATATGTCACAGATATCTTTTCATATGAGTAAATATAGAGCTTTATCATAAATTGTATTGATTACTTAGTCTGAACAATAGTGTCCCTTGGCGATGACTCTAAGGTTGTTTTCAGTTTTTCTGTATTTTAAATGCGTTGATGTAAGAAATATCCAAATTCATAGAGAATTTTTATGAGTTTATTTGAGCCAAACTGACGACAGCATAGGCCTTGTAACAAGATCCCAAATGCTCTGCAGAATAAGTTTTGCAGTGTCTTTTATGCATTTGAAATTAAAGAAGGAATTTAAGGAAGACTACATGGAGGCGAGGGAAAGCAAGGCGGAGATTGGTTTATAGGATAAGTTGATAAGATTATGTGCTCTCTGGAGGGTTAATACCCCCTCCAAGGGGTATTACTTCTGGTATTTCAAAGGCGTGTTAACTTGGATGCACAGGAACAATAGACAGGGCTGGCTTAAAACCTTTCACTAAAGACGTTACAGGCCTGGGGCTGACTACCCCGGAGGATCTACCCAGTTAGGGATTTATGATCAGATCACCCTGAAAGGTCATTTTCCATACAACTCCTTTTTTCATCCACAAATTTAACAAAGCTGCAATGAACATCCTTCTGTACAGATATTGTCATATTTGGATAACTATTTCCTTTGGGTGCATCCTAGAAGGAAGTAATAACCTGCAAAGAAAAGGCCAAAGTGAGAGGCGATAAGCGTTTTATATGAGATTAAAAATTAAAAAAAAAAAAAAATGAAAAGCTATTCAGGAAGCACAGATTTAGACAGAAACCCGAAGAGTGTTCTGATTAGAAAACAAAAGCCAAGGGAAGAGAAACAGATACGTCAGTAGAAGGAAGGAATTTCTATTGCTGCAGATAAGCCAACATAGTGATGCTAATTCTAAGCAATGATCTTTAATTCTCAGTCTTGTAGCCCACAGCCTCAGGTCATACCTGCTTTCTTGTTACCCTTGTGAACAGCCATTTAGGACACATGGTTGCCCTGTGCTTAGTCCGACGGTTATTTTGCCATTTTAACTTTCCAACAGTTTGAGGCTTGAGACCTGCAAAGCAGATACTCTGGGGTAGCAGCTCTGGCTCTCTTTTAAAGTAGCTCCATTTATTCCTTTTTTTTTCTTACAGTCCATTACTGAGCCAAAGGCTATACAAATATTAAATATTTGTATTTATTGCCAAAATCCCCTTCGGAAATGTTGCACAATTGGCACTCCTATCCACAGTGTGTTCTTCACTACTCAGTTCGTCTTTCTTTTTAAAAACTTAAACCTATGTCTACAACCATGCTACCCTGAACATGCCCGATCCCATCTGATCTCAGAAGCTAAGCAGGGTCAGGCCTGGTTAAGTATTTGGATGGGAGGCCACCTAGGAAGATCGGGTGCTGTAGGTGAAAAAAACAAAAGAAAGAAAGTTAAAACTTATACTTTTATTGATATGTAAGTCATATACCATATAATTCACCTATTTAGAGTTTAATAGATTTAGTATATTTCCAAAGCTATGCAACTATCACCACAATTTTTAGACATTTTCATCACCTGCAAAAGAAACCCCATTATCCACTCTTTCCCATTTCCCTCAAACCTTGGCCCCAGGCAACCATTTTGAGCCTCTATGGATTTGTCTATTCTGGGCATTTCAAATAAATGAAATCTTACCATGTGTGTGGCCTTTGGCAACTGACTTATTTCACTTACCATACTGTTTTCAAGATTGGGGCCCCAAAATATTCTATCATGTGGATGTACCACATTTTATTTATTCATTCATGGACATTTGGGTTATTTCTACTTTTAGGTTCTTGTAGATAATGCTGGTATAAACATTCCTGTACAAGTTTTCATGTGGCTGTGTGTTCTCATTTTCCTTGGGCATATACCCAGGAGAAGAATCACTGGGCCATATAAAAAAATTGACCTTTTGAGAAAGCTCTTTCCCTTTTAATTCCTAATATTGTTTATTCGTACCTTCTCTTTTTAAAAAAGAATTAATATTCTCAGAGGTTTTTCCATTTGTCCATGTAATTAATCTTTTTTTTAAAGTAATTTATTAATTTTTTATGGTGATATTGTTTAACAAAATCCAGTAAGTGTAAGCTGTACATTTTAACAATGAGGCATATATTTACACTGTGTGTTCACCTCCCATAGTAAAGTCCTTTCTGTCACCACATATTGGATCCCTTTTACCCAATCTACCCTTTCCCCCATTAATCTTCTCAACTAACTTTTGGCCTTCGTCTTCTATATCACATCTTTCTATTTCATTAATCTCTGCTCTTTCATTTACCATTTCATTCTTTATATATTTGGTGGGCATATTTACCTATTCTGTTTCTAACTGATTAAGTCGAAATACCTAGCTCATTAATTTTCAGCCTTTCTTCTTATTTGATATAAGCATTAAGACTCTAAGTTTTCCTCTTAGCATCATTTTAGCTGCATTCCATATACAATCTTTTTATCAATCAATCTTGAATATTTTCTAATTTCTATTGTGATTTCTCCTTAGACTCAGAGTTGTTTAGAAATACTTTAAAATGTCCAAATATGCAGAGATGTTATATTTATCTATTTTTTTATTGAACACTAACTTACTGATACTTCTACTTCAGTATGCATCAGAATCACCTGGAGGATTTGTTAAAACACAGATTCCCAGGCCCCATTCCCAGGGTTTCTGATTCAGTCTGCCTGGGTGGGGCGCTGCATTACATACAGTAGCCACTAGAGCTACAAGTGGCTATTTAAATTTAATTTGAACAAAATTAAAAATTTAATTCCTCACTCATATTATTCACATTTCAAGTGCCACGTGTGGTTGGTGGCTACTGTATGGGACAGCACAGATATACCTTCTATGAAACTGGACTGGTCTAATTGAAAAGGTCTAGGAGGCACAGCCTTAAATCTTTCAAAAGTCTTAATAAAGGATCTTCCAATTGGTTGCATTCTGGACCTGCTCTTGACCCTAAGGCCCAGAAATCTTTACTGCTAACAGGTGCCTTGGGTAAATTTGTTGAGCGAGGTCCACACATTTGTGTTTGAGAGCCACGTGTCCATGCCCCATCCTATTGGGCCTAAGTTATTTATGGCTTTGGGCCCCTAACTGATGTCCTCACGCTCACCCATGCTCCCCCAGGCCACCTGCCCTCAGCAGCCAGCGTGACCTCTGAGGAGGGCAAAGCTGGCTCAGATGTCTCCCTGATTAAAACCCATCAGAGGCTCCTTACTGTCCTCCAGATGAAGACCTGGGCCTCTGAGCCTGGTAACGCAGCAGGGTGAAGGGCAGGCATGGCATCATCCTCCATGGTGCTGGACATGGGACAGGGAACAGTGTTTGTGGGATGAATGAGCCTGACTGGTGCTGGGGGAGGCGTGCTGCTGGGCCGTCGCTGGGCAGGGCTGGGTCAGTCTGGGCCCTGCAGGCCGTGCTGCGTGATGACTGAGCTGGGACCCTGTGGGGCCTGCAGGGGCTGTGGGAAGGCAGGACAGAGTTCCGGGTGGGGAAGCAGCCGCCTGCCTTCGGCAGCCTGAGGTGACAGTCTGTCCACGCCTGCTCAGGTGAACGTGTCCTTCTCCCTATCCTTGGAGCTGCTCACCTATCAGAAGCTCCCGGCTGACCAGATGCTTCCTGGGGTGGACGTTCGGCAGAGCGCAAGTGGCGAGAAAGAGATGGTGTTTACCCAGGACCTGCTCCTGCAGTACGCCAACCAGACCGCTCAGGTGAGTCCCAGGCCTGCCCCATGTGCTGGGGGTGGAACCAGGCCGGACTCTGTTCTGGTGGGGCCCGAGGAGGATACACTGCAACAGGACCCTCAGAAATAAGAGGAGCCCTGGCTCTTCCCCGAGGGCCCAGCCCGGCCTGGCAGACGCCTTGCACATGGCTAGACGAGGGTCATCAATCCTTATCTTAGGAGCTCAGGTGAGGTGCTACAGTCATAAATCACGGAAGTCTTCCTGGAGAAAGTGGCATGTGAAGCCTCCTATTTAATTACTGGTTAATGGAGGGAGAAGGGAAGTTACATTGAAAGTCAGGCTGAAGGAATGGCCTGATGGGTGGGGACAGGAGGCAACCGAGGTAGCTGAGGGACAACTGTTGGGCTTATGTTGGGCTTCGAGCACCAGGGTGAGCACCACAGGCCTAGTTCTGTGGACCGTGACAGATCACAGGGCTGTGGTGTGGAGCCGAGCTGAAGGGGCCAAGGGAAAAAGTAAGATGGCCCGGAGCCCAAAAGGAGCACATGGCTGGACAAGAGGGGGAGGAAGGCAGGAGGGCGACCCCATCGGGGAGCAGAAACCAGAGCTTGATGAGGGCATGGGTGGCGAGGGCGCAGATGGCGTCTTCCTGGAACCTCAACCTGCACGGAATCCCCCCAGCAGCCGGGGCTTTAGACGGCGGCGCCGGCCCCCTTCCGCCCACCATGGTGCTGCTTGTGTGTTCCTCAGAAGTGTCACTACTCGGGGTCAGCGGGGCCCACGTGTCCCTGAGACCCTGGCTCAGAGCCTAGCAGGAGTGTGCAAGGTTGCCCGATCCCCATCAACTTAAAGGCTCTTTCCCCACAGGTGGTGCCCCTGCGGGCCACTGTGGCCGTGCCTGAGCTGCAGCTCTCCACCAGCTGGGTGGACTTTGGGACCTGCTTTGTGAACGAGGGGCGGGTCCGGGAGGTGTACCTGATGAACCTGAGCGGCTGCCGGAGCTCCTGGACTGTGCTGATGGGTATGTCGTGCCCCCTGTGCAGCCGGGCCAGGAGCCCCAGGAAGGGGCCTTTGTACCCTGTTCCTGCAGCCTGGCTCCCCAGGGCTGGTACCACCTGGGAATCCCTGCAGAGGTGGCCAGGTCCCAATCCTAAGTGATCCCCAGAGATCCAGAAGGCCAAGAAAAGCCAAGATCTTCTTAAATGAAAGCTATGTGGGAGGAGTTGCTCTCCTGAACACTAAAACTTGAATACATCACAGTCCCAGGAAAATGTGGTATTGGCACGAGAAAGACAAACAGACGAATGACACAGAAAAGAGAACCCAGAATCAAACCCACATGTACGGTCACTTGATTTATGATGGCCCCGAAAATGGTGAGGGGAAGACCATCTCTTCAACAAACACGAGAGCCCAGAAAAATTAGGCACGCATATCTTTTTAAATAAGCTGTTAAAAAAAAATTGAGAGTGAAATGGCTTTTAAAGGGGAAGAAGATACTTGCAACACATGTAACTAATAATGGACTTACCAAGAACATACAAATTATTCCTGCAGATCTATAAGAACAAGAACGACCAAATACAGAAATGGGCAAAAGACTCGATAAGGGACTTCACAAACAGGGAATCCAAGTGGCTGATAAATTTACGAAAAGGTCATCAACCTCCTTAAAAATGAGGGAAGTCTAAATCTAAACCTCAGATATCACTACCTAGCCACAAGATTGGGTATGGGTACAATTTAAAAAATCTGAAAATGTCAAGTATTGTCAAAGAGGTGACACAGAGGAAGTTTTCTGCTTTGCTTTTAAAAGGTGTAAATTGAAATAACTACTTTGGATAATGGCCTGACATATTAAAGTTGAAGTGATATATTTTACAACCTTTGACCCAGCAATCTTGCTCCCAGGTAAAGAGTCTAGAGCACCTGGTGCTCTTGTGCTCCAGATATAGTCACGGAAGGTTCATAGATACCGCCTCAGTCCCTTCAGGCTGCTACGACAACATGCCATAGACTGGGTGGCTTATAAACAACAGAAATTTATTTCTCACTGTTCTGGAGACTGGGAAGTCCAGGAACATAGCGCCAGCAGATTCAGCGTCTGGCGAGACCCTCCTCCAGGTAGTCGATGGCTGTCCTCTCGCCGCGTCCCCACGCGGCGGAGGTCGGAGGTCGCCGCATCCTCATGTGGTGGAAGGCACAAGCTAGCTCTCGGTGGTCTCTTTTCGGGGCATTCATCCCACATGAGGACTCCACCCTCATGACAGATCAGTTCCCAAAGGCCCCACTTCCTAATCCCATCCCCTTGGGCATTAGGTTTTTGACATATTATTTGGAGGGGTGGGAGGGACACAAACATTTGGACCATAGCAGAAGCATTATTCATTCTAGCACATGGCCACCATTTGGCAGGTCCTGGGTTCACGCCCCTGTGGAGCCATGGCCCATGGTCTATGGCCATGTCTGATCTCAGAGGCTAAGCAGGGTTGGGCCCGTTATAACGCACTTGAATGGGAGACCACCTAGGAAGACCAGGTGCTGTAGGCATAAATAATAATAAGTAATAAAAAAAAGAGGAAGAAGATGTATGTATGAATCTTAGGGTTGAGAGAAAGAAGCCAAACACAAGAATTCACTGTGACTCCCCATAAAGTTCAAAGCCTGCAAAAGTAACCTATGCTGTTTGAAGTTGAGTAGTGACCTTTGAGGAAGGGAAGGTGGTGACAGAAGGGAGAAGGTTCCTGCTCCCAGGTCCCCAGGGAGCACAACAGCCTGGGCCACTCCCCGACTTCAGGAGTCAGCGACTCACATTTGATCACCCAATAGGAGTGGTTCTCAAAGTATGGTGAGGGCACAGGCAACATCGTCACCACCTGGGAAGTTGTCAGAAATGCAGATTCTCAGGTCCCACGCCAGTCCTGTTGATTTGGAAGCTCTGGGGACAGGGCCAGGTCATCATTGTTTTAAACAAGCTTCCACGTGATGCTGATGTTCGCAGGAATTTGTGATCCATGGCCCTGAAGGATCACCAGTCGGTCAGCTCCTGCTCACAGTTTCCTGTTAGCTTCCTAGTGACTTGTTCTTAAATATGAAGGAATGACCAATGATGACCCAAATTAAAGAAAACCTTCCAAATGAAAAAGGGTCCAAAATAATCAAGCAGAAGAAAAAAAAAAATGACCCCAGAGGACACAGATAATGTAGGGAACAGGAGAAAAAAAAAAGAATGAAAGAAAACTAACTTGTATCCTCAAAAACATTTGAGGATGTTTTGCAATTTTATTTTCATAAAACAAGCTCCAAATGCTATTGAGAAAACAACTAAAATCAGAGACTAAGGAAGGGCCGTGTAACCAAATATTACTCAGAAATTTCTGTCTCAGAATTTCAGCTAAAGTCTTTAAAGCCAGAGACTCACATTCTAAACAGAGGTGTTACTACATTCAGGACATAACTTACTAAAAAAATTCAAAACAGCTCAGCGGCCGATTGTCTCTGTCCCCCTCACCCTCCAGTCACTTAGAAAGGCTGGAAATTTCCAGTTTGTGGAAGTGAGAAGTTTTTAAAATTCTTCTCCCTCACTATATTGCTGTCTTCTACTCAAGCCTGGTAAAGGGGACTGCCTTTGAGAAAGGTTGTCTGCCCTTCCAGTTTCTGGCTAGAGCTTGCTCTCTTGAAGGCACCCGATTACTAGGGTAAGAAGACCTCTGCAGAAAGAGGCTGGGTCGTAGGGTGGTCACCAAGACAGGGCCTGGAGCATTAGGAAGTGCCAGCACTCTGAAGACCCAGGAATGGCCCCTGAGGCTCCTGCATTTGAGCATCTGCCCCACAGAGCACACTGACCATGAATAACAGTCCCTGTGACACAGATTTTTGTCTCTTTTCTTTAATGCCCTCGTCTCCTGCCTAGAATCTGGAAGATCAAAGGAGAGAGATAGCCAGTAAAGAGCTAAGGAGGAAACACACCTCACCTCCTCGCACACTAGCCCGAGCTGGCCAGCCAGCAGGGAGAAACTGTGAATTGATGGAAGATCCAGTTTCAAAATAGATTGCATTGGATTTTCTAATGCCTTAAAGTGAGTCTTAATTATCAAAATGAGACCTTTTTTTTGCAACCAAAAATGACTGGAAAGAGATGAAACCTGCCCAAAACATTGTCAGGTATCAGGGAAGGAACAGTTGACAGAATACGTCTGAAGGCAGTAGCTGAAAAAAAAAAAAGGACCTTATTCAATAAGCCGTGTACTCACAGTATGTGGAACTATGTAGACATCAATCAGAAGGAGCTAAAAGGCGTCTGTGTAATGCCTTCTGGGAAAGAAACTGGGGTCTAAGAGGAGCGAAGATTATGACTCATTTTATCACAAATCTTTTGGTAGTACTTAGTTTTTAACAATATGCCTCGATTGCATTAATAACATTCAAAAAATTGTTTCAGAGTCAAGCCTCGCAACACTGTTTCCTGGCTACAGGACAGAGTCATGCGACCTGGCATCAGCTGGGTTCCCACACTCACTTGTGTATCCCCACAACTGTCAAAGCCGGTCCCCAGCTTCTGCAGAATTTGGAAGGTCTCCAAGTCACCTACGTGCCCTCAGCCTTAATTGGTAACCTCACCTCTGAGCATCCAGATTGCGTATGATGCAGTGGTTAAAATACAGGGGCTTTGGAGCCAGACAGGCTGAATCAAATCCTAGGTCTCCCAGTTTTTAGCACTGTGACCTTGGGCAAATTATTTCAACACTCTGAAACTTGAGTTCTCCTCCCCCACAAACCCACCCTGCCCCTCCGGCCCCCATGAGATTCACGCTCATCTTTTAGGGCTGTAAAGATTAAATGTGATGATGCCAAAATGATATACGGATCATTTCTTCACCCAGAGCTGCCCAACCCTTAACAAGAGGATTTCCTCTTTCGTCCTCCATCTGCCCTCTCCTCTGTTCCTTTTGTCCCCTGCTCACAGCAAGCAGTGCCATCGAGGTCATATTCCCGACCCCTCCTTCTTGCTCCTCCAGTTTGGCTCCATCAGTTGTCCCTTCATAGCGGTGGTCTCTCAGGTTCCTGTTTGTGACTCCCTTATAATTAAAAACACCAGCTGCCCTCCCCTGGTTCTGTGGTAGCTGCCCGTACTACCATCGCTTCCCCCTTGCCCACCTCAGCCTAACACAGTGAAAGAGTCGTCTCCCGGATGGCTCCATTTTTCAGCCCCTCCTCACGCTTCAACCGCCTGCCACTCCAGCGAGGCCACCTCAAGATCATCAAGATCAACAGACATTCTCAGGCTCATTTTATTTTATTTTATTATTTTATTATTTCATTTTATTTTATTATTTTATTTTATTTTATATTTTACTTTATTATTTTATATTATTTTATTTTATTATTGTATTAGTTTTACTTTACTTTATATTTTATTTTATTATTTAATTTTATTTTATTTTATTATTTTATTTTATTTTATTTTATTTTATATTTTATTATTTTCTTATATTTATTTTATTTATTTTATTATTTTTTTTATATTTTATTTTATTATTTTCTTTTCCTTTTTTCTTTTCTTTTCTTGTCTTCTTTTCTTTTCTTTTTCTTTTCTTTCTGTTCTTTTCTTTTCTTTTCTTTCTTTTCTTATTTTCTTTTCTTTTCTTCTTTCTCTTCTCTTTTCTTTTCTTCTTTTTTTTCTTTTCTTCTTCTCTGTTCTTTTCTTCTTTTTCTTCCTTTTCTTTTCTTTTCTGCTTTTCTTCCCTTCTTTCTTTTCTTTCTTCTTTCTTTCTCTTTTCTTTCTTCTTTCTTTCCTTCTTTCTTTCTTTTCTTTCTTTTCCTTTTTCTTTCTTTCTTTTCTTTCTCTTTTCTTTTCTTTCTTTTCTTTTCTTTTCTTTACTTTTCATTTTCTTTCTTTTCATTCTTTTTTTTTCTCTTCTTTCTCTTTTCTTTTTCTTTCTTTTATTTTCTTTTTTTTTTTTATCCTTTTCTTTTCGTGTTATTCTTTTCTCTTTTTCTTTTCTTTTCACTTTTTTCTTTTTTTTTTTTTCCTTTTTCATTTATTTTTCTTTTTTTTTTATTTTATTGTCTTTTTTTCTTTTACTTTTCTTTTCTTTCTTTTTCTTTTTTTATTTTTCTTATTTTATTTTTTTATTTTCTTTTATTTTATTTATTATTTTATTTTATATATTATTTTATTATTTTATTTTTTTTTATTTTATTATTTTATTTTTTTTTTACATTTTGCCTTCAGACCTGACCATTCCCTTGTCCTTGAACTCTTACCTTTGGACTCCGTTGCCTTCTGGTTTTCTGAGCACCTATCTGACATCTCTTTGAGCGTCTTCTCTGAGGGGGGTTAATGCTGGGGTTACAGAGCTCTGCCCTTGGCTCTCTCTCATCTCATCTCTATGCACTTTCTCCCAAGGAAAATGCCACTCCCTCCAGCCCTTCAGGGATCCTCCACACACCCCCCAACTTCCAACTTGTCAGACCTTTCCCTGTGCATGTCCTGTGCCCCTTTGCTCACCAAATACAGGAGATGAGGGAACATAAAGGTGCCCCGCCCACCAGAAACAGCATCGACCGGCGGAGCAGGCTGGAGGAAAAGCCCTGGCAGGGACGGGACCCTCAGAGAAAAAGAACAGAGTCCCAGCATGGTGGCACCGGCCCGGTGCTCACCCATTAGCCACTCGGCAGCTGTGCAGAGGCCAAGAGGACAAAATCATGGTCAGCTCAGGCTCCCCAGGGCTTCCCCTGCACCCTAGACCTGCTTGGGACAATTTAGACTGTGCAAAGGTTCTTCTTTCTGCTCACGATCTGCCCTAGGTCTGGAGACAGCCCTCCAAAGGCAGGTCGAGTGCCTCTGGATCCCCCGAGGCACACCTGAGGCTTCCCGGTCCCGTGCACAGCCTTTAGTTCCTTCTGTACACCTCCCGCCTGACCACATGCTTCTCATTGAGGATGCCTGGTACAGGGGACAACATCTTACACAGGGCCGACGCCTGGTGAGTAAAGGAATCACCGTCTTTGTCTTTGCCCTTGGTGTATCACTGCTTTGGCCATTTCGGTCTAGCCTCTGTGGAGGACCCTAACCCCTCCGGCAGGGCTTTGGCAAGCTCCCAAAGGAAAAGATTCCTGGTGCTAGGGAACCCCAAGCACACCGGGAGATGGCAGCTGTAAAGCTGAAAGAGTGTGTGGGGGCACCTGGGGCTTTCATGTCACACAGGCCAGGGGTGAACCCCCAGCTTGCTCGCTTACCTGCTGTGTGACACTGAGCAAGTTGGTTGACTTCCTGAGACTCAAGTACCCTCTTCAGCTAAAGGAATAAGAGAATAGTGCCTACAGAATTGTGTGGCCAGGACGAGAGGAGGCAGTTCTTATAAAGCACTTAGTAGCTCACTGGGCCCTTCTTCAGGGCTCAACAAATGTAAGCCATGTGGGGGGGGGGTATGAGGAGGTATGATGGGCATGTGTTGGGGTACGAAGCTGGTAGGATGAAGGATGAGGGTGGAAGGGCAGTCTGCACACAGATTCTCCACACCTCCAGGCAGCCTGGGTGGAGGCTCCTTCCTCCACTGCCTGCACTATTGGGCCACAATTCTGTCCTGTGGTCTCCCAGTGGGTGTGCCCTTCGATGGCCCCGCCCCTCACTTGGCCCCGCCCCTCCACTTGCGCCTCACCTCAAGCTACGCTGCCAATGCTGTAGCCCACGAGCCCCTGGACGGCCACAATGCAAGAGAAGAGGTACAAGTTAAAGCTGTTGATGAAGACTCTCATCTCAAGGAGCTGAAGATGACCAGCGCCAGCAGCAACAGCAGAAAAGAGGAGTGGCGGCCCAGCTTGAGGGAGTGGAAGGGAGGCTGGGCCAAGCACGCGGAACTCCATGGCACCCAGGGCCAGGTCCATGGGCCTCCCGAGGACCCCTACCGTCACCTCCTCTAGCTTGAGACTCCTCAGCGCTGAAAGCCCAAGAGGAGGCAGGGGCGTCCTAGGGACCAGACGAAACTTGGGGAGACTCACATGTCACTTATGAACCAGAAGATGAGCAGTGCTATCAGGAGGCCTGCCAGGAGCATGGCTGACACTCTTTCCATGTGGAGTTCCTCCCACACCAAGTCAAATCGGGGGTTATACGGTTATACGCAGGGATTGGCCACGGGCCTCCACCCAGGGTGGGTCTTTAGGCAGCAGGGGCCTGGGACAGGGATAGGTAACTGTGTGTAGCATGTCTCATCTCTGTAATCTCTGCCGCCTGCCCTGCATTTGGCAGACTCCAGAAATTAGGCCTGGGGAGAGGCACTAGAGACACAGGCTGGGTAGGTGGAGAGGTGGCTGAGTCAAGGCTGGCATCGCTGAAGACCCTTCCGCAGATACAGATCCTGGGCCCCAGCTTAGAGATTCAGGCTGGGCAGGTCTATGCTGTGAAGGGCCCAGGCTGCGGCTTAGGCTGAGAAACACAGTAAGAGGTTCCTGATCAAAGCTGCTTCTTTCCCCAACCCCTCACCTTCTGTGAGTTCGGAGGGCAGAGTCACAACTACAGAAGCAATTCCCTGGATGGAAAGCAAACCCTGCCATCTACCTTTTGCCCCTACCCCCGAGACCACTCTAGCTTCATGGCTAAGACAGGCGAGGCCAGGGCTGGGCAGCAGAAATCCTAAGTTTCTGTCCTGGCCTTGCCTCTGCACAGTGACCTTGTGCCAGTTGCTTCCCCTCCCTGAGCCTCAGCTTTCCCACCTGTTCAGTGAAGGTCAGGACACATCTCTGGGCCTATGGGATAGCTATAGACAACTCAGGACAAGGCACACTACATTGATCAGTGATCACTTCTTGCTTTCAGGATAGATCCACCCATCATGGCATGACTGTGTGTAGTTGAGGCCAAATTGGATGATAGGATGATAGGAATCCAGATCCCAGGTGACAGGGAAGTAAATGAGGCACGACTTCCATTGGGTTCTCAGGGTAGGGTCAGATTAAGCTGGTCAGCGTGACAGGTTGGGGCCCGCTGCCAGTATCCAGCTAGCTGGTGTTACAGTAAGGCTTCTAGCTGTGAACATGAAGATGTCAGCAAATATGAAGAAGGCTGACAGGATGTTGGGGATGAAGGTGAGGGCCACCAGCCTCTGCTGGAATGTGCCACGCTCCACCACCACATTCAGGATATTGGCAAACTTCGTCATCCTGTTTGGCTTCCATGGCCCTTGGCCTGCGTGATGCCATCTCCAGAGATCGGGAACAAGGGTGCATGTCTGCCTCATGCTGGATTGAGTTCCTGGAAGGATGCTGGGATTTGAGCTCTCCCTTCAAGTTGTTTTCGCGTGCTATCCACTCACTGCTCAAAGGAAGGGAGCAGCTCAGTGTATTGACACCAGACATCAGAGGCCAGAATGGGAGCCACTGACGAGAGGTTGGCCTCTCTGGCTTGGAACGATTTGGAATCCAACCTTGATGTTCTCCGTAGTTTCCTCCTTTGCTTTTGAAGTTTCTTAGTGAATATGATTTGTCCCTCATTGGCCTACCCATCCCTGTTTTTTCATGTTTTAGAAAACGCTAGGCTGCCATTGTCATGACTAAGTTCAGAGGCTTCTCCTGCACCTTCCCCACAACTAAAACTTCGTTTACATGCACACCAAGGCACTACCAGTCTTGCCAAAGGAGAGGTCTCCAGGGACCATTCCTTCAAAACACAAACAAACAAACAAACAAACAAATACAAACCATGAACTGAGGTGAGGTGGGAGACTTGGAAGCCTTGGCCATGGAGGTGGGGAGCCAGGGCTGGTCCATTGAGGCACTGAAATAGTAGGGTGACTTATAGCAGCAGAGAGCCAAACCACAGATAGTTAAAGGGGTGGAGTAGGTAGCCATATTGACTGTAAAGATTTGACCTTGGAATGGCAGCAAGGGGGGTAAGGGGTTAAGCTTAAAACTCTCTTAGGAGCCAAAACTCTCAGGAGGGATGTAGAGGTCCTGGGTCAGGGCACCCCTGGGCTACTGGCAGAAGCAGAAGCAAGCCTGCTCTGAAGGAAAATGTCTCCAAATTAAGCCTGTGAGACCCTTGATGATTAAGATCAAGCAAAGAGCTCAAAACAAAGGTTACGAAACACATGAGAAGGCCAGCCACTCTAAGAGTCAACGGAAACAAGAACCAACAGATTTAGACTATGAACTCATAATTTTATATAGATATAGATGTATAGATAGTGTGTATATATATTTTCTATCTCTGTCCACTGAGAGGGCCTAAAAGCAATAACACATTGATGGCAATGATCACACCTAGTACTCAGATCTCGGTTTCTAAACAAAAGAGCCAGGGTTTTTGGGAGAAGTAGTTGATTCCAGGGCTGGAGCAGGGAAAGTGCAAGATGAGTATGGAATGTCTTTGGTGCCAGAAGCAAGGACGTACCTCCGAAATGATTGGGGGGGCATTTCAAAAGGTATGCCGGCAGTAAGAGGGACGACGTGGATAAGCAATACCGGGAGCAGGAGCTGAAGAGGGTCCCGAGGTTAGTGAAAGCCGCGAAGCCGCCCCACGGAAGGGCTGGCTTTTAGACGCTTGCTGGAGTGTACTGACTGACGATTAGCCAGCAGGACCCAGAAAGAACTACACCAGCGGCAGCTAAACCAAAAGGCCTCCCCGTCCTTTCCCCTCACCGTATACGGGCCCTGCAGGAGCCAGAAACAGCAGACTGGGAAAGGGAGCAGAGGGACATGGAGAGGGACGGAACCCATCTCCCCTCTTTCCTCCCTGCTGGTCCCCGACCCACATAGGCCAGGCATGCGCTGAGCATGGGGCGGGGGCATGAAGGATCTTCGAAGAGAATGCAAGGCTAGAGTTTGATACCAGTGGGACATAGAGTCTTCTCTCGGCAGGATCAGATGTCCCGTGGGGACCCCCCCGGAGCCAGAGGGGCCTGGGCCAGCCAGCAGAAGGAAGTACTACCTTCTCTTTACCCTCGGCCTTTTCATCCACCTTCCTGGATGGAGTCTGCGACTTCGAGATGTTTCTTCTTGTTCTCTACACACTAGGAAGGGCTCTGCCTGGGTGCCCTGTTACAGGTTTCACTGTGGTTTAAAGGAAAGGGGAACCCAGATTGAGGGGATCGTGGGAGCCACACTTCCACAAAACTATCAGAGAATAAGAAACCCCGGAGACCCTTCCCCAGAAGAGGGTGTTGGGGGTGGAGCTCTGGGGATAAGAAAGATGATGAAAGGAGGAGCCCCTGTTCCAGGTGCCTCTGGGTGTAGGCTGGCACTGAGCCAGGTCCTGGTGTGTTGCCTCCATCAGCAAAGCTGGTCTTGCTCACTGGTCCCAGCCATGCGCAGGGGGATGAAATCAGAAGTTCGTGCTGCTCACGGAGGTCCTTCCTGGGCTGGATGTTTTCCTTGCGGCCTCTGTTTCCTTATCTGAGGGTTCTGACGTCAAAGTCCTGGAGGGAGCAGAAGGCCAACCATGAACTGGTCCCTCCACAAAATAGGGGGGATCTAACCCAAAGCCAGATATCTGAGTGTCTTGAGGCCCTCCTCTACCACCCAATGTCAGCCTCTAAGCAACAATGGATTAATATGTGAGGTGGCGGCTGCTGATGTGAGGCCAGGGCCCTGAGCTTCTGAGAAAGCAGGCAGCTCACTGGGGGTGGGGTCCCTGCTCCAGGTCCTCGACGGTGTCCTTCAGGGGCTGGCCACGTGTCTCTGGCAGCAGTGCAGAGAGCAAGCCCACCCCAATGGGGAGGGTGCCGATGATGATCATGGGGAGCGCTTTATGGTACTCGTTCAGCAGGATCACCAGGGGTGTGAGGATGCCCGCGAGCCTCGAGAAGATGGCCACCAGTCCCATGCCCGACTGCCTGGGGGAAGACCAGTACAAACTAAGCAGACCCGGTCTACAGCCATGCCACCCTGAACAAGCCCGATCCTGTCTGAGCTCAGAAGCTAAACAGGGTCGGGCCTGGTTAGTACTTGGATGGGAGACCACCTAGGAAGACCAGGTGCTGTAGGCATAAAAAATTATTAAAATTTAAAAATAAGGGATTGTAAGCTGACAAGGTCCTTACAATTTGTGAGGTCAACCAAGGGTTGTCTCGCCTAAAAAAAAGAAAAAGAAAAACTAAGCAGACCCGGCCTCAACTCTGGGCCACAGTGCCACTGTAGCACACGTCCTCAGGAGAGCCCAGACCCCTCGTGATGGCCCCCACCGGCCTGCAGGGCCTCCAGGCTCATCGAACCTACCCATCCTTTCCCCTGCACAGTGAACTTCTCGTAGTCTGACTGCGTGCCATGTTTCTCCAACCTTCCGGCCTCTCGGTCTGCCTATTACACGAGTGCTCCACCTACTAAGCGTCGGGTCAAAGGTTGCACTCCCGACCACCCGCCCACCCGCCGTGACCACCCGACCGTTCCTTCTTCTGGGTCGTTCATTCTTAGACTTACTCCATATACTAGTCCTGACAAGGCCACAGCATGGCCAGCTTCTCTATCTGTCCTCCACCAGTGTGGGGATAACCTGGGAGCTTGGACTAGATTTCTCATTCTTCTGGACCCCACCCAGCACGGTCATCCTAGAGCCAGCCTCGTAAGCAATTCTTGAAATGGCAATGAAGGCAGAGGAAGGATCGTCAAAATAACGGCCTCAGGAGCAGAGGAGCAGGAGTTGCTCCACAGCCCTTACCTGAGGACAGTGGGGAAGAGCTCAGCAGAGTACACGTAGGAGATGGTAAATCCGGAAGTAGTGGCAAACTTCCCTATCACAGCCAACACAGTGACCACCATGGGCATATCTGGTGAGAGATGCTGGTCAGCAGCGTGAAGGGTAGACAGACCCATCGCCTGAGCCCTGCTCCTTGCCCTGCCCAATCCAACTCCTCACCCCATCTGTAACTGAACCACAGGGATGCCCTCAGCCCAAAAAGGGGAGCAGTGGGCCTCTGGCCACAGATGAATGAGGGTGGGAGTGGTCAGGGGAGAGTCAGCCTTGGTACCTGCTGGGATGAAGATGATGAGGATACACATGAGGCCCCCCAGAACCAGAGTCCCCGACTGGCTCCACCTGCGGCCAAACCACTGCATCATGAAGAGGCTGAGGAGGCGGCCAGGCACCTCGACTGCTCCAAAGATTAGCTGCGTCAGGTAGACGTTCAGGCCAAAGTCCTCCACTTGGAAGCTCAGGCCGTAGAACCCCAGACTGTCCGCAAACCTACAAAGTATCCAAGAGTCCTTGTCACTGCTAGGTGATGAGACACCATCGCACTCAGAGAGCCCGCCTTGGCCAGAAGTCACACCAGGAGACACTAGCACAGCCAGGGAGAGTTCCCGTCATTCCCACACAGCCCATCCCAGCCAGAAAGCCACCTTCCTGCATGCCATCGACACACGGCAGCAAAGTGGCCCTTGGCTCATGCCTCAGGGAGAAGCATGGGTCCCAGGGCACTCACCAGACTAAGAAGAGAATCAGCGTCAGTTTCTGGAGCTTGGGGTGTCTAACTAGATCCAGAATGTTCCCTGAGGGGCCTGCCTTCTCTGAAGTCAGCTGAGAGAAAAATGCCAAGTGAGGCGCCTGCAGAAAGGCCTGTGTGTGTGAGATCTGGGGGCAGGGTGGGGCTGCCTGCTGGGAGTACCTGGTTCAGGAGCTCTGGGGACAGTTTCCGCCTGTTCACCGAGGCTGCCTTCTGGAGCAATTGTTTGGCCTCTTCAACTCTCCCCCTGATCAGGAGCCACCGTGCAGATTCTGGCAGAACCCTGTAGGTCAAGAATGGCTGTCGGCTTGGGCGTGGGGTTCTAGAACCCCCTAACCGCCCACCTCCCACACCCCAGGCTTTGTGGCTGTTTCAGTGCATGCTGAACCCCACACCCCTGCAGGCTCCCTCCCTGTGAAGCAGACTCCGAGTGACCCCCAAGGTGCGCGCATGTGCTGCGCCCTAGGCAGCTCCCGGGGAGGGTCTCCTCACCAGAAGTAGAAGAAGAGCAGCCAGAAAGGCGCTGAACTGGCAATCTGGAGGTGCCTCCAGTTACGGAGGCCATAGGCCAGACAGACCAGCACCAACTCTCCAAGGGAGAAGAAGCACTGGATTCCGACCAAGACCTGGGTCCTCCGCGAGGGTCCCACCCACTCTGCAACTGCAACGGAGAGGCTGAGACTGAGCCAGATCCCACCTTCTCACTCCCTGTCTCCCTAGACACCACCCTGGCAAAGTTGGGGCCTCAGTCCCAGCTCAGGAAGTGCAGGGATGGCTTCAGAAGAGGATGCCTGACAAGCACCCGCCCCCGCCCCCCACCCTCCCAGTCAGTCTGGGGAATGTGGCCAGACGCCATGGCCTCAACCTATGGCTGAAGGCTTCAGGGCTCAGATACCCACGTAGGGTAATAATGCTGAAGGAAAGTCCAGAGGTGGCAGTAGCCACAACAAAGCGCAGGAACATGTACAGCTCAAATTTGGTCACGAAGGCAGTGGACAGGCCTACGACGGCAGAGATGAGCAACTGCAACAGGAGAGCGGCCTTGCGGCCAATCCTGGAGTAAGAAGGAGAGAAGGCTCTCTGAGGCGAAGGAGGCAAGGGAGACCCAGCCCTGCCCTGGGCTCTCTGTGAGGAGGGACACGTGGCCACACCACGTGAGACCCGTTGGAGGGACACCACTTTGAGAAGCAGCGGGGACGCCTGGCCCTGTGCCAGAAGCCTAAGAGCATGCTAGGGCAGGGATGGGCTGGCCAAGGTTCTTACCGGTCACAGAGGGGCCCAAAGATGAGAGCGCCAGCGAGGAGCCCCGCCATGTACACCGACTGTGCGGTCTCCTTCAGCTGCTTCCGGTCACAAACCAGGTTGAACTGAGGCAGACACAGGCAGATGTGAGTGTAGGGGCCGCTGAGGGCAAGGTTTTTATAATCCGGCCCACCCACTACCAACTTCTCAGGGCAGATGCCCACAGTTCCCAAGCTGTGTGCCAAGGCACCCCAGGGAACCAGAGTGGACTCAGGAGGTACACGCAGAATGATGTTTAAAGTGTTTAGGGAGAACACAGCAATACTTAACACCTGTCTCGTATCACGGGAACTACTAGCTCAGGATAGTGCAGTTTGACATGAGATTACGCTATGTTCCTTTCAGTGATGTCACGTCTATGTGAAGTTGTGTTTTTGGCAGTTGCAATAAGAAAAGGCAAGCACCACGAGTGAATTAATGAGGACCAGAAAATGCGGGTATCGGTGTACGAGGATCGGAAAGTTGTGCAGTTCCCGTTAGACAGATATGTCCTATTAGTAAGTAATTGTATTTATTTAACAATGGGAAAAAAGTGTCCTTTCAATTTATGCTTTTAATGTTTGTGTATTACTTTTTTAAAAAATTATACTTTTTAAAATTCTATGTATGTATGTTGGTATTTTTATGGTGACATTGGTTAACGAAATCCAGTAAGTTTCAGCGGTACACTTTAACAGTAAGGCGTATATATATTTACACTGTGTGTTCACCTCCCATAGTTAAATTCCTTTCTGTCACCACATATTTGACCCCTTTTTACCCCATCTACCTCACCCCTCCCTCTCCCTCTCCCCTCTGGTAACCGCTAGTCTATAGTCCATGTCCTTGAGTCTCTGTTTGCGTATAACTTTTTTTAAAACAGCTATTAAGTTGTTAGGACATAAATACCTAAGTTGTTTGAAGGTTCGAAAATTACTTGACACCTAAGGCTGTTAACATATTTCTTTTGGAAACTCACCGACACACTGAGGGTGCAATGTTTGGGAACTGTGACACACAGTTTATCGATTGCTGCTTCTCGACACGGGGCGGGGGTGGGGGGGCCTCTACGTCACAGCCAGGGCATCCCTGTGACCCACTTAGGCCTTCCACATGTCCCCATCTAGCTGTAACATCCTCCTGCGACCCTCATCATTCACAGGCAACCAGAACGCTAAGAAGCTCTCACGCACCCCGCGAGGGAGACTAGGGCAGAGGGACGCACACACAGGTGCATGCAGAGGTGGCGCACGCATGCGCACGCAGGTGCATGCAGAGGTGGCGCAGGCAACACGCCTGGAGACGCACAGAGAGAACCGGAAGCCACAGGGAGAAAAAAAATAATGCACATCCACAGACCTCTGTACCCACGTCTACAACTGGTACGCACTCATCTACTACATGTGACTCAGCCCTAAGCCCACTGGTATGGGGGCCCCTCAGGGAGCTCTGGGGCCCTTGCACACAGCTCAAGGCCATACACAAAGGTTTGTTAGGGAACATGACACATGAGCTATCCTCTAGAGCTCAGAGGGACAGCTTCACGACAATGGCTACTAATGCCTTATGGGTGCTCACCCTGTGTAGGGCACTATGCCTAATGCTCTACATGCATTAGCTCACATAATTCTGACAACAATCATTGGCATATTATTATTTTCCTCTGAGGAAGGAGAGGTTAAGCAGCTAATTCTAGGTCAGGGTTGTTCAGACATTTCCACTGCCCCCTAGACAAAGATTGAAACTGAGTGAGATCTAAGAAATGATTTGCTGAACGAGTGAAGGAAACAACTAATACCTACAGTAAACCAACCAGGCAATTGTTATCAGTGGAGCAACCTTTAGCAAGAAATTAATCAAGACAGAAGACACCAGGTGCCCGTGCTTCTGTTCTCAAGGACAACTGTGCGTTTTTAAGAACTTCCAGTATGTGTCCAGCAATGAACACAATCGGAACGAAGCAGGGCAGTACAGAAGACATAAACTTGCTCCACCCAATTTTATTGGGTTGATTCTGGTTTGGCTGCCGCGCATCGCCTTTTGCTTAGACACTACGTAAAATAAGTAATGATAAACAAAAGCCTGCTGTTCTCGGCCTCTGGAGCTAGAATTGAGGAACTCTGGGGATGCTTTGAGCATGTTAGCCGATCTGTTGGTGTTTTGTGTTTCCCATGTCTAAAATGGGGATAGAATACATACTATCACCCGATAGCATGAAAGAAATCAGTGCATGTAACATGCTTAGTACAGTGGCAGTCACACAGGAAGTTCGGCCGAGGGTGCACTGGCCCGTGTTCATGAAACTCACAGCTCATCACGAAGATGTCTCAAACACAAGGGGGCTGCGGTGATCTTAAGGGATGGGTGACAAGCCACGGGACACTTCCAACGCTGGCATCCCTGCACAGCGGCCAGTATTCACCACCTTCCTGTCCTTTACATACCCCTCATCTCATTAAATCACCATTCTAACCCCATGAAGACTTATCGTTCCCACTGTGCAGGAGCAGAGATTGCGTCTTGGGGAGGTGCCAAGACCTACCCAAGCTCCTGTGGTGGTATCGTGTTGCAGAAGGAACAGATGTGTAGAAGGCTCCAACTTGTAATGCCAATCTTGAACCTCTCCCACCCTAACGCCCACAGCAGATGGTTCTGCCGGGGGCCTGCCACGGTGGCCCACAGAATCCTGCCCTCACTTCTTGGAGCACACCCCATCACATCTTCCTCCCTTTTCCAAAACCTTCAGGGGCTTCCTTTGGTCTCTAGGAGAAAACCCATATTCCTCAGCACTGTAGCTAAGACCCTTCGACAATTGGCTCTTGCCTATTTCCCAGCCTTTCTTGTAGGTCAGTCTTCCTCAAACAGGCCAGGCATTTTCATGCTTCCATAACCTAGACCTGGCTGTTCTCTCTGCCTCCCCTCCCCTCCCCTCCCTGCCCCTTCCTTAGTCACAGGACAGACCACACTGTTGTAGCTATTCCGTGATAGTCTATTTCCCTCCCCATTCAGAGGCTCATGTTTTCTTTTACCAAAGATGGGCGCCCAGGAAATGTGGGACAGGTGAGAGGACAGGGACAAATGAGCGCTGTTCTTTAAGAGCCTATAAGGACATGTGCTCTTTTCTTCTCCAGTTAGGATTGTTTGTATTTCATTTTGAATATGAAGCTGCTGGTTCTAATAAGGGGACTTGGGGTGGCAGCTCAGAGAGGGTCCTCTGGGTCAGTATGTCACAGCCCTTCCTCCTAGATGAAAAACAGAAGTAGGAGATCTCACGCCAACGTAGCTCCACCCTGGAACTGAGCTTGGGGTCTCATGGGGTGCAGGGCACAAAGCACAAAGCTTTATATTCCCTTGGAAGTCACAGCCCTTGGCATGGTGAGGGTGGAAGGGAGCATGTCAGGGAAGGGCAAGTGATCTAAGCCCCAGCTCCACCTCCGGCACACAGGATGATGCCTGAGAATAAGGAGAGAGGCCCCACAGCCTTCAGAACGTCCCGCTCGCCTCCCGCCCCTGCCCGCCCCCATTCCAGGCACACCGACTTCTTGCTGCTCCCCAAACAGGTCGCCTGCGTCCTACTGCCAGGCCTTTCTTTTGTTGTGCTCTGTCTGCAAAGACCTCTTCCTCTCCTCTGTCAACATTCTCCTGGTACCCTGGTACCCAGATAACATACCAATTCCTTTGGGAGGAAGTGAATTCTAGCCTCAGAGCCCACCCAGACCTTTATCCAACAACAGGGAGCCCAGATCAGACCCTGGCCATCAGGGATCCTCAGAAAAGGGGAGCAGAGTGTCTCTTTCCTCTGACTCTTCCCTGTACAGTTAATATTTGGGGTTTTGGTGGCATAAAATCCCACGAACAGTGCGGCACAGGCTGTAAACAAGGGCAACAAGGGCAACAAGGGCTAGCATTGGCTCTAAACAATCTGGAAGTTTGCCTGGGCTTTAAAGATGGTGCTATTTGGCCAGAGAGTTCACACGGATATGCAGAGGTCGGCACACCGACAGCATCTGAGGACTGGTGAAAGCCAGAACCTACTATGGGAATGATGCTGGGGGAATGAGGAAGGAGAGGCCAATGAGTGTCAGGCTGGGCTAGGCTGGGCTAGATCCATAGGCTGGAGAGCTCACGGGCTACCTTCTCCCCCTGTGCCATAGAATGGGGCGGAGGAACAGGAGGAAGACAGGCAGGACATATTGTCAGGCTGCCAGGGTTCTAGGGGCAGGTTTATGGTAATATATTAAAAAGTGAAAGTTTGCCTTTGGTTAAAACATTGTCCTCTGAGAACTTCTAAGAAAGGCTTTTTGTACCCATTGGGGCGGGGCAATGAGTGTTTAATCTCTGGACTCTAGGTTTGCCACCGCAAACATAAGAGCTGCACAGATCCTCCCAATAACACCCTCCATTCAGGTTTCAGGGCTGTGTGTGCCCCTTCCTGCTCCTGCAGGGAACTGGGCAGCGGGAGCCTGCAGGGGACTCCCAGCTCCATGGTTACCCTGGCCACGTCCTCTCCCCACTCCGAGCCTCACCCTACCATCTGGGGAGCAACAGAGTAGACACTGATGCTCTCCCAGGGCTCTTCTTGCTCTGAGGCTGCTAGGAGGGGAATCTGTCCATTTCTGTCTGCGTTCCTCCAAGAGAGTGAACTTAGCAGGAACCAACATTCAGCTATCTTCTAATAGGACAAGTCCTAGAGTCACAGGTGTCCTCCGGGATCCCAGAGGCAGGCGGGTGGAGATCGAGATAGAGATAGGCAGGTCACGCCAAGAGAAAGGCAGACAAATAGACAGGGAATGAGATAACATAAGTGTGTTAGGAAAACACAGGACTGTCTAAGCGGGGCAGACATGTAGAGGCAGACTAAAAGACAAAGGCAAATGGACAGATAGATGGGATGTGGAAGAGAGAGAAAGGTGTAAAGAAAGAATAACAGGAGACAGGAACAAAGGCAGGCACTGGGCCCAAAGGCAGAAGGACAGACAAAAGGCTAGGGAAAGATGAATGGATGGATGGGCGGATAGACCAGAGAAAATGGATAGAGATGTAGACAGGTATTGAGGCAGAGGGCAAAGAGAAAAACAGGGCGATTGGCAATAAGCAAGCAAAACGGGCAAATCAATGTGACTCATTCAAGGATAGTGGCACAGGAACACCGGCGAATGAGGGAAGAAGGCCAGGCAGAGGAACGGGCAGACCCGACACGGGACACAGACCGGCAAAGGGGCAGCCCACCTCATTCACTAGGGATGGGGGCCTGTCTTCAGGATACTCCCAGCCCGCCTCGCAAGGCTGTGTCTCATTGAAGCGGTGGCTGAGGATGTCCTCCAGGCTGGCATTGTCGGGGGGTGGCCGGAACATGAGGCAAGACTCGGGGTTGCCTGCAGCATCCAGAGGCACGCTCAGGAGCAGCTGCTCAGCAGCACTGAAGTTGAAAGTGTGGTTCTTGACCCAGGCAACTGAACAGTGATGGGCCTCATCCAGGACCATGAAGATGTGGCCAAAGATGGAGTGGGAGCTCAGGAGGGTGGGAACAGCCGCCAGTAGCAACAGCTGTATCTGGAAGCGACCGAAGTCACCTACTTCAGCCAGGACCTCAGAAAATTGAACCATGTCTACCAGTCACCGCGTCCTCACCCTGGGGCCACCAAAGAGCTCTGCAGCTTGGTCAAGGGTTGCTTGCTCCTTTATGCGGTGATAACTGCTGCATTAATGTTTAATCCAGCCTTGCCAAGTTCCACCTTCACACTCTCCCATCCCAAACCAATCGGAATGTCCCGAACGATTCGCATCCAGCTCATGGCCCTTTTATCACACTAGAACTCCAATTCTGAGAGTAGTCATAACACTCAGAGGGACACAAAGGTGCTTTCTAGGGACTAGCCCACATTAGAAAGTGGAGGATAAGTCAAGAGGGCAGCAAGGACCCAGCCTGTATATTTATTAATTCTGTTACCAGGACAATCAAGCCTCTTGACCCTGATAATCTTATCTTTGTCATGTGAGTCTCTGGTACCAGGGTCATCTGCAGTGTCAGTCAATCCCAGGGCAGCATGAAAGCGAGGAGATCCACTAAGGGCATATATGTCTTTCATTTTCAGCACCAAAGATACTTCAAGAATGCAGAGCAATCACAGAAGAGCCAAGAGTTGCATTCTGTCTTCTAGTCAAAGAATAGACCATTCATTCACACGATCCCCTGATAAAAACAAATCCAGGCTGCCCCAGAGCAGCCCTGGGGACCCTAAGCATTCTCAGTGATCACAGAAACACAGAACCAAGTCTCCCACTACAATGGCCCCAGCTGTGGAAGCCCAGTGGGTGGCAACTCCTGGCCTTGATGGAACTGGGATTCTTAAAAGACCGGGGACTACCAAAAAGGCAGGCAAGTCAAAGAGGAAATCTCCCAAAGGCCCCCATCCTTATTTTCCTGGGGGAGTCTTACTGGATGTAGGCCTAGGGCTTGGAAGGTGTCCCGTTCAGTCACGGGAGGTGAGGAATGATAAAGAGAGGATCGGGGGAAAGTACACGTGTATGCGTGCACATTCACCTTTGTTTGTCCACTGGAAAGCCTTTTCATGTTTTAAGAGATGGTGAAGGGAGCACAAGGAGGCAAGGTTGCTCAGGGGACTTCTGGATACAGTGTGCCTGTGCCTATCCGACTGTGAAAACGGCAGAGCCGCTGGCCGCCCGTCTGGCAGCCAGCATGTGGACCAGGCCAGGGCAGGGCCAGCAGCGAAGGGCAGAGGCCAGGGTCTACGGTGCTGCGTAAGAGCACCTTCCTCACTGCTGCCCATCTCAAACTCCCACCGGGCCCACCAGTGTCCCCAGCTCTAATGTTTCTTCTTCACCTAGCTTCTTCCTTCCACGTTCTTGTCCCCAGCATCGCCTCGATTAATTTTCCAAGAAAACGGACGCTACCAGTTGCCCTCGCGTAGTTAGGAGTTCCCACAGGGGCCAAGCGGAAGGCCTGAGCCTGTCCTCACTGCTCACCACTTCCTCATGCCACTCAGGGAAAAGAGTTTTACTGCTTTTGGTTTAAGTAGACGAGGGAGCTAGAGCGAGGAGGAAGGCGGCTTGGGCTCTGCTACACATTCACTCCCTCCAATCCTCTGTCCCTTCTACCCCCTGGGCCTCGATTTCTCCATCTGTGTAAAGGGCAAGCTTGATCTACATGGTCCCTAAGGATTCTTCTATTTCTTGGGGAGTGATTCTAAAATAAAGACAGATGACGAGGAGACTCCTGACAGATGAGCGAGGCATAACAAAATATCTCCCATAGTTGGAACTATGACCTCAAAATCTTGGCCCAGAGGTGCTGGATACCACTGGCTTCCCTTGACTTCTATATTCCCCAAATTCTAATTTTTTGGGTTAGTTTATTTCTACTCTGAACCCTATCCCCACATCCCAACCAGTCTGTGAAAGCTGCCGCAGAGCTCCTCGAGGCACGCCTCGGCTCTCTTTGAGGAAGTCCTCGCAGGATCATGGTAGCCCCAGGGACCTCTGTCTGTACTGTGGGCTCACTTGGGAGGCCTGACGCCAGCAGGCATGCCGGTCTCTGACTCCCCCGACCAGTCTGGCCGCCCCACCATCTTCGGGAAGACTGCGGGATAGGCTTGGGGTTGCCTTTGGTTCTCCAGGGAGAGCCCCTGGCTTAGGTCTCCACCCTCTTCCTCTCCATGCGCCTGCCCTCCTCAATGGCACGACTAAGACCAGGGAGGGTGTGGCGAGAATTCTCGAACCACTAGAACTGTTTAAGCCGAGACGACAGATTCTTTAAAACAAGTGTTCACTGCCAATCGTCTGTCCACGGAGCAGGGGGTAGTGTTGGGGTGTGTGGTGGGGGCTGGGGAAATATTCCACAAACATTGCTCATACGGATTCATTCATTAGATGGTGTTAAATCTCTCCAAGGCTTGAGAATAAGTCTAGTAAATAAAAACTGGGTTAGGACTTTTGGATTCTGGTCCAATAAGTAAGGAGCTTGAAATCTCTCTCTCCATCCTAACATATACAAAGTTGAACTGAAAAATCAACTCTTCTTATATTTGTCAGAGAAGTGAGGTCAGGGTAAACTGACCTCAGTTTACCTTTAGTAGGTTATACTTCTCTGTATTTACCTGTATACAGAAGGTAAAGGATACAGTATATAGAAGTATATAGAAGTATAACTTACTAAAACAAAACCCCACAAACAGAAACTTGCACAGGAACTAGTAACAGTCTAGGAAAACCTGAACTATAGCTGACAAATTGCTGAGGGCTCATTGTACATAAGGCTGAAAGCCAAAATCTTCAAAGTGGGGTTTGGTCCCCACACTTTTCAGTTTTACCTCCAGGATCTCTACCAGATTCTCACAGTGAGTATCAGAGAAAAATCCTGTTGTTTCCAAGGGCATTAAAAAAGTAAACATTTTGAAACGTACTGAGAACATTTTCTTCTTTTAAAACAATGCTTGCCCTTAAAAGAAACTATCTCAACAGAGACTAACCCTGCTGGCCCTAACTGACCTGGAATAAGGGAAGTAAGTACCCAATTCTACCCTCTCTAGCCATCCTGCCCTACTTCAGGGGGTGGGGGAGACCAAGAAGCAGTTGTGAAATTCAGAGGTCCACTCAAATCTGAGTCTCATCATAGGACTACAGAAGGCTTCCCCATTCCCACACCTTACCATCATATCACGAAAAGCCTCTTTACTGGAATTCTTTTTACCCAGTGCATCATGTTTGGTTTTCAACAAAAAATTACGAGTCATGCTAAAAGTCAAAAACACAGTTTGAAGAGCCATGGCAGGTAGCAGAGCCAGACTCAGATATGACAAAGATGTTGGAATTATGAGATTGGGAATTAAAACAAAACAAAACAAAACTTGGAATATGCTAAGGGATCTCAATGAAAAAAAGTGGAGAACGTGCAGATGCAGATGGGTAATGTAAGCAGAGAGATGTAAATTCTAAGAAAAACATGCTAGAGATGAAAACCAGCGCAATAAAAATGAAGAATGCCTTTGATGGGCTCATCAGCAGACTGGACAAAGCTGAGGAAAAACATCTCTGAGCTTCGAGATATGTCGATAAGAACTTTGCAAACGGAAAAGCAGAGCGAAAAAAGATGAAACAAACACATCGTCAGAGACTATCCAAGAACTATGGGACAAGTATGAAAAGTGCACAGAGGCACAACGGGGATCCCAGAAAGAGAACAAAGATAGGTATAGAAGAAATGTTTGCGGCCATGATGACCGAGAATTCCCTCGGTCACGTCGGACACCAACGCGCAAGCGCAGGAAGCGCAGAGAACACCAAGCAGGATAAATGCCCGACACACTGCACCTCGGATGTCAGACTCAAACTGCATAGCATCAGAGATGAAGAACGAAACCACGAAAAAGTAGTAAAGCCCACCCTATCTATAAGAGCAAACCTAAGAACTGTATCAACTTCTCCTCAGAAACCATGCAAGCAAGAAGAGACTGAAATGAAATGTTTCACGTTGAGAGGAAAAAACTCATCGACCTGGAATTCTATATCCTGTAAAATTATCCTTTGAAAGATGAAGGAGAAATAAAAGATGTTCTTGGACAAAGAAAAATTGAGGGAATTTGTTACCAGTAGACTTGCCTTCCAAGGAATATTCAAAGTTCTTCAGGAAGAAGGAAAATGATGAGTCAGAAACTACATAAAACAAAGGATGGGAGAGCATCAGAGGAAAAATAGTGAAGGTAAAAGAAAAACTTTTGTTTTTCCATTTCTAGGTTGACCGAACAGATAACACTTTATTCAAAATAATAACAGCAATGCTGTATTAGATTGTAGAGAGTTGGCATACTTTCTCAAATGTTTGGTAGAATTTGTGAATCCATCTGTACCCGGTGCTTTCTCTTTTGGAAAGTTATTAGTTATTGATACAATTTTTTTTTAGCTTATATGGTGGCTATTCAGATTATTTCTTCTCGTGTGAGTTTTGCCTTGCCTGTTAAGGAATGGGGCCATTTCATTTGAGTTATCAAATCTGTGGGCATAGAGTTGTTTATAGTATTCCTTTATTAACCTTTTAATGTCCATGGAACCCATAATGATGTTCCTTTTTTCATTTCTGATGTAATTTTTGTCTTTTTTTTCTTCTTAGTCTAGCTAGAGGCTTGTTGATTTTATTGATCTTTTCAAGGAACAATCTTTTGGTTTTGTTGATTTTCTCTACTGTTCCTAATTTTACTGATTTCTGCTCTAATTTTCTTTTGCTTCTTTTGTCTTTAAATCAGTCTTCTTCTAGTTTCCTAAGGTAGGAGCTTAGGTTACCTACTCATTTTAGATCTTCTTTTCTATGTATACATTCAATGCTATAAATTTCCCTGTAAGCACTGCTTTTGCTGTATCTCACAAAGTTTGGTAAGTTGTATTTTCATTTTCATTTTGTTCAAAATATTTTTAAATGTCTCAGGATTTCTTTTCGGACCAATATGTTTAGAAGTGTTTTCTTTAATCTCTAAGTATTCTGAGATTTCCTAGCTATCTTCATGTTGATTTCTAGTTTAATTCCATTGTTGTCTGAGAGCAGACATCGTATGGTTTCTTTTAAATTTATTAAATGTGTTTTATGGCCCAGAATGTAGTCTGTTTTAGTGAATGTCCCATGTGAGCTTGAGGAAAGTGCGTTTTCTGCTGTTGTTGGATGGCGTAATCTACTGATGTCCATTAAATCCAGCAGATTGATTGTGCTGAGGAGTTTAGCTATGTCTTTACTGATTTTCTGCCTGCTGGATCTGTCCATTTCTGATAAAGGAATATTGAAGTCTCCGACTATAATCGATTCATCTCTCTTTCTCTTTACACTTCCATCAGTTTTTGCCTCCTGTATTTTGATACTGTTTTTAGGCAAATACACATCAAGAATTGCTTTCTTCTTGGAGCACTGACTCCTTTATCATTATATAATGCCCTTGTAATATTTCTTGCTGAAGTCTACTCTGTCTGAAATTAATATTGCTACTTCCACTTTCTTTTGGTTAGTGTTAGCATCATATATGTTTCTCCAATCATTTACTTTTAACCTATATTTCTTTATATCTAAATATTTTTTTTAGGTTTCTTGTAGACAACATATGTTGGGTCTTGTTTTTTGACCTACTCTGACAATCTCTTCTCTTTTACTTGTATTTTAGGCCATTAACATTTAAAGCAACCGTTAATATAGTTGGATTAACATCTACCATATTTGTTACTGTTTTCTGTTCATTTGTTCTTTGCCTCCATTTTTGTCTTCTATTCTTTTTCTGCCTTTTGTGGTTTAGAGAATTTTATGTTTCCACTCTCTCCTTCCTTAGCATATCAGTTCTACCTTTTCTTATGATTTTTTTTAGTTGTTGCTCTGGTGTTTGCAAAATACATTTACATCTAACCCAAGTCCATTTTCAAACAACACTAAACCACTTCACGGGTAGTGCTAGTACTGTATAGTAACAAAATAACCTTAATTATTTCCTCTTGTTCTTAGTATCATTGCTGTCTCATATACTGTATATATCGGTAATCAAAAAGCAATGAATGTGTCTGCGTGGGTGTGTGCCTGCGTGTGTGATTTTATCTTCAATCCAGAAGACTGAAGCAGAGGAAATACTTCCTAACTCATTCTATAAGGCCAGCATTACCCTAAAACCAAAACCAGACAAAGACATTACATAGAAAGAAAACCAGAAAGCAGTCTCTCTCATGAACAAAGATGCAGAATTCCTTAACAAAATATTAGCAAATCAAATCCAACAGTGTATAAAAAGAACTACATACCATGACCAAGTGGAATTTGTCCCAGCTATGCAAAGCTGGTTTATCATCTGAAAATCAATTAATACAATACATCACATCCACAGGCTAAGAAAGAAAAATCACAGGACCATATCAATATATGGAGAAAGAGCACTTGACAAAATCCGACACCCATTCATGATAAAAACTCTCAGCAAATTTAGAATAGAGTGTGACCTCCTCAACTTGGTAAAAAATATTTACAAAAGCCTATAGCTACCATTATACTTAATGAGAAACTAGTTTTTCCACTAAAGATAGGAACAAGGCCAGGATATCCTCTCTCACTGTTGTTTTTTTAACATTACACTGGACATCCTGGATAATGAAATAATAAAAGGAAATAAAAGGTGTATATATAGAGAGAAGAAAAAAACCCCCATGTTTATTTACAGATGGCACAACTATGTAAAACACCCAAAAGAATCAGGAAAAATACTCCTGGAACTAATAAGTAATTATAGCTAGGTTGTAGGATATAAGGTTAATATACAAAAGCCAATCACTATATGCCAATAATGAACAAGTAGAATTTGAAATTAAAAAAAAATATCATTTACATTAGTTCTCAAGCAAGGAAATACTTAGGTATAAATCTAATACAACATGTACAAGAGGACAATTACAAAAATTTCATAGAGGAAATCAACAAAAAACTAAATAAATGGAGAGATATTGCATATTCATGGGTAGGAAGATTCAATATTGTCAAGATGTCAATTTTTCTCAACTTGATCTAGCGATTCAATCCAATCCCAATAAGAAATTCCAGCAATATTTGTGAATCCTGACAAACTGATTCTGAACTTCACGTGGAGAGGCAAAAGACCCAGAATAGCTAACACCATACTAATGGAAAAGAACAAAGGGCGCTGACAATAGTTGACATCAAGACTTACTATAGAGCTACACTGCTCAGGACGGTGTGGTACCAGCAAAAGAACAGACAAAGAATAGAGATCTGAGAAACAGACTCACTTATTCAAATGATCGTGACAAAAGAGCAAAGGCAATACAATGGGACAAAGGACCCTTTCCAAAAAATGGCACTGGAAGAACTGGACAACCACAGGGAGAAAACAAAAAACACAAACAAAACAAAACCAAAACCAAAACCAAAAAAAAAAAAAAAAAACAAAAACAAAAAAAATGAATCTAGACACAGAACTTAACACTCTTTATAAAAATTCATTTAAAATGGATCACGGGTCACAATGTAAACTACAAAACTAGATAACCCATAGCAGATAACAAAGGCAAATATCTAGATGCTGCTGGGTATAATAATGACTTTTTAGATACAGCATCAAAGGCACGATCCATGAAAGAAATGACTGATAAACTAGACTTCATTACAGTTAAATCTTCTGCTCTGTAAAAGGCACTGTTAAGAGAATGAGAAGACATGCCCCAGACTGGTTAAAAGTATTTGCAAATGACAGATCTGATAAAGAACTGTTATCCAAAACATACAAAGAATTCTTAAAACTCAGTACAGAAACAATGTTTAAAAATGTGCAAAAGATCTGAACAGATGTCTCACCAAAGAGAGTATATAGATCCAAATAAGCATATGAAAAGCTCAATATCATGTCACTAGGGAATTGGAAATTAAAACGAGAGAACAATATACACCTCTTAAAATGGCCAAAATATAAAATACTGACACCACCAAATTCTGGCAAAGATGTGGAGCAACAGGAACTCTCATTCACTGTTGGGAAGGCAAAACAGTAAGCTACTTTGGAAGAAAGTTGGTGGCTTCTTACAAAACTAGACATACTCTTACCATATAATCCACAATTGGGCTCCTTGGTATTTACCCAAAGAAGATGACGATTAATTTCTCCACAAAAACCTGCACATTAATGTTTATTGCTTCTTTTTTGTAACTCCAAACTTTAGAAGCAACCAGTAGGTGAATGGATTAATAAACTGCTACATCCAGACATGGAACATTATTCAGTGCTAAAAAGAAATGAACTATCAAGCCATGAAAAGACATGGAGAAGCCTTAAGTGCATATTACTGAGTGAAAGAAGCCATTCTGAGGCCACATATTACATGGTTCTATCTGTATGACATTCTGGAAAAGGCAAAAGCATGGAGACAATAAAAAATCAACAGTTACCAGGGCCTATAGGGGAGGGAGGAATGAACAGGCAGAACACAGAGGATGTCAGGGCAAGGAAACTATTCTACAGGATGCTGTAATGATGAATATATCATTATACATTTTCCAAACCCACAGAACACACAATAGCAAGAGTGAACCTGAGTGTAAACTATGGACGCTGAGTGATAATGACTTGTCAATCAATGTAGGTTCGTCCAGTGCAATAAAGGTAATACTCTGGGGCAGGAGGCTGGCAGTGGGAGAGGCTGTGCTGCGTGGGTGCTGGCAGTGTGTGGGGACTCTGAATACTTTCTGCTCAGTTTTGCTGTGAAAACAAAACTGCTCTGAAAAACAAAGGGGTAGGTGAGCTGCCCCAAAGGAGGAATTCATGAACTGCTGCACTGAGCTTTGCTACTACTACTACTAAGATGTAGAGTTCGGGAACTGGGCCTCTTGATAAGATCTGACATCGTTAAGAGAGGATGGGCAAGAGGAGAGGTTCTATTTACTCTTGCTACATCCCTTTGGCCCAATTACACCATGTTGGTTTTGAATAAGGGTCAAGAGTTAACTTTTATGACCTGCTTATCTTGAAAGCAAATTCAGCCATCTGTTACTATCAATTCCAATGATCCAGGACTTGAGCTCTGGGTTATTAGGAACCACAAGCAGCTCTGCTGTGGTTCAAGTCCACATTCTTCTGGAAAGAAATGCTGATCAGGGAGAGAACTTACCCAGGAGGTGGAGGATACAGATGGGCTGGAATCTTAAATGGGGACAAGTTCAGCCCTGCTCTGAACTTCCCAAGAGGGACACCCAGGTGCTTGACTGTGGCATGTCTCCCCTACCTAGAAGCCTGAACGGAATCAGTCAGGAAAGGTCAATACAAGAAGTTCCCCATCCAACTCTGTCAAATTTCCTTGGCAGATCTTCTCTCCCTCCCTTTTGGGATTTCAGTTTCCTGTTTGTGCAAAGGTTTTAAGTCGTTCTAATGTGTAGATAACTACACACATTTCTTTGGTTTCTGTGTATGTGGGCTTTCCTCTATTTGCATGAAAAATTAAAGTGAGTAGTGACTCCCTGACCCATGTCCCACTGCTCCCCACTAACAGCCACCAAAGTAAAGAATCCTTATACCACCAGACAATTTACTGTTTATTGATTAAAAATGAAGGAAACATGCAGCGAAATACAAAGTCAAAAAAAAGGGGGGAAAGTCAAATATTTTACATCTTTCATAATCTAGCATACGTCATAAAGAGGAACCTCCATTTATCGATACACCATTATTCTATCCTCCAGATTTAGTAGTATCATCTGGCTCTAGGATTTGGTTCAAAACTTAAGCGAAAAACCCAAACAAATCCATTAGTCATTTAGAAAGACCATACATTTCACAAATAGCATTGGCACATATTACCTTGTGCTAAAGTTAGTCCCTACCCCAGGGACCGGGGGATCCTGGGGACCTCAGGGCAGAGGTGTACCCTGAACCACCGCTCCTGGAAAGGAGAGAGGTCGCTCACTAGGTCACATGCTGTCCCACCTGGGAAGTTTCTATTCACTTATTTTCTCAGCATCACTGCATAAGTCAGCAAAGGGAGTCCATACATCATGCAGAAGAAATAACACTGTCCTGGGGTTGGGTGTCTGATTCCTAATTCCCAGCAGGGCAAAATATGAACTGAAAGAAAAGAGAGAGCCCTAGCCCACTTCTACTGTCATGCCCTTCCCACTGCAGTTCAAAGGTAATGGTTAGCTAGAGAAACTGAACAGGAGGGTTTACTCCCCACCTGGGCTTCAGACCACCTCCAAATAGAAAGCTAGTACAGGCTGAAGCTACCACCCTTTTGAATCATGATGGGCTTGCCTGACACCAAAACACAGACTCAAAGGCAAGCCACTAGTCTTGTGCCAAAGAAGACACTATCTCTATCTCTCTGTCATACCTTATTCCCACCTCCCCATCCTCATTCCCTCCGCCCACCAATCAAAGAAAGAATGAAACAGAGAGAGAGAGAGAGAGAGAGAGAGAGAGAGAGAGAGAGCGCGCGCGCGCGAGCGAGCTACTATTTTTCCCAGCAGGCTGATCAATCTTCTTTCCTCTCCCCAGGCTTGACAGTTCCCTCCTGTCACTACTCTTGCTTTGGACTCAGGACTTTGGTTTCTGATCCTCTCATCTACTTTCTTCTTGATCCATGTCCTCAAACCATCCCCTCTCCTCCTCCCCGACTTCCACCTTTTACCCAACATGCCTGTACATCCAGGGTAGGCGAAGCAAGCCCAGGACTAAAACTACAAGCTCAGGGTGAAACAAGAACTGTGACAAGTCAGCTGTGGGGAAAGCTTTCAGGGATGCTCCAAGAGAAAACTAAGTAAAGCCACCTTGTTACTCACAGACCAAAAGTGCTGGAGAGGGCTGGAGCCAAGCTGTGAGAGGCAACTCTCGCCTTCCCAGGGGCCTAACGTTCCTCTTTGTGTGTTGTTTTAAGGCCAGACTGAGGATCACTTTCATGTACAAAACTTGTCAGGGCTATGTGCAGCTAGGTAAAGGCTGACCGTGAAACAGTAGGAAGAAAAAACTTAACCCCACTGATTATTCACATATTGCATTATGAGTGCTTTAAAAAAAAAAAAAAAACAAAAAAAAAACCCTAAAGAATAATTTATATTGTTTCTGTAGAAAATCAAATGAACACTGTCTACTCATAGACCCTAAGAGTCAGGGCACGTGTGGTTTCGCGCTGCGGCCGGGGGCGGCCGCACCACGGAGCGGCCCCCTCCCACGGGTCGGCGCAGGCGCGGGGCAGACGGCAGGCCTCCCGGCGGCTGGGTCTCCTTTATTGCTGCGGGGCTCTCAGCCTTGCATTTCCTCGTGACTCGGAGGCCAGGCAAACTGATTTTCACGGGAGGATTAAGGAGCGGTTTTTCTTCAATTTCATTTTTTAAATTCTGAAAATAAATACTTTCACAATGAAATGAGTTATGATTATTCCTGTTCAAAAACCACTACTGGGAAAATGCACCTTTACAAGCCATTATTTGACGTTTTCTCTAAAAACGGTCCAAAGTTCCACTTTGCAGGATCCGATGGCTGAAGTGTGACTACAGTCAGGTGTTTCGCACCAGCTGAAGTTAAGGCTAGCAACCCTTCCGGAGGGAGTCATGAAGAGGGGTGCCTGAGGGCAGCTTCAGCAAAATGCTTAGGAATACCATGAACAGAAACAGAACACAGTTTAGGCTGCCTTCACGAGGCTGTGCTTTTTCCTGACAAAGGCTGCTAGAATTCACATTGGATACAAAAAAGAAAAAAAGAAAAAGAAAAGGAAAAGGAAAAAAAAAAAAAAAAAACACCCTAAATTAAATTCTCTGGGCTCCAGCCGAACAATCAATTTTTAATTGCTACTCAGTGGGGTAAAGATATCCCAGGATGCCCACTTCCTGTCAGGTGTGGGAGAAGAGGCAGCACGAGGAGGTCCAAGGTAGCTGCTACTTTCCACCCAGCGCCATCACTGGAGTAAGGCAAGATGAGCTGAAACATCTCCCTCCTGGGCCTTGAGGCACACGGCCACTTCTCAGATGGAGAAGACAGGGAACAAATGCGTAAGTTTACTAACGGAACTCTTTGATGGGACGCTGGCCACTGGCGAGCCAACTTTTCTTTCCCTGTGGGAAAAAGGGGGAATGATGGCAGGAAGAACATAAAAATAAGACCTCTAAAGCTCCTAGCTGGGAGGTTTGTTGCTGGGTTCTTTGGCAGTAGTGGGTTTAGGCCAACAGAAGCAACAGAGATGCGCATGTGTGGAATCTCCTTAGGCTGCCTCTTCCAGGGCTGTGGTTTAGCTGATGCTGAGCTGGGCAAATCCTATTAGTTTACCATCGTCGGGAATATCCGAGCCTTCGACACCAGATGCCTAGAACCAAAGAAAATGAGAAGCTATGGATGTTTAGAAATAAAATTTCAGGTAGCCATTAAAACTGATATGGGAACTGTGGGAAGGTAGGCAGTGGGGGACAGGTCCCTGAGAGACAAACAGGAGACAGATGAAGGTGTCTCTTCCAGAAAGGATGGGGGCTGGGCACAGACCTAAAGTCTAATGGGCTAACAATCCCTCCTGATAGTCAAGGGCCTCGAGTAGGAGGCTTCCCAGGTGGCCACTCAAAGCGAGACGTCAGCCCAGGGCCCTGGAGGGGCTAAATGAACACAGTCTACCGTATGTGAAAATTCTCATCACCCAGGGAACATGAAAGCTGGTCTTCAGGGGCTGCTGGTACGTGAAAAATGTAAGATGGTTTAACAACGAGAAAGAGATGAATACCAGTTTGAAAGTGACGGATCGATTTGACTGAGGTTCTTCCACAATTTTCTGCAAATTAGCTGCCACTGCAATCAAACAAAGTAATGAGAAGCTTAGTAAATTGTTTCGATCATATTTTTAAGAAATTAAATGGGAATTTAGAATCTTTTATGTATAATTAAAATGGAAGCGGAAAGATACACTGCTCCCCAATGAAAGTTATCTTTTAACTCGATTCCAAGTAGCACAAATAAATTTTGAATCATTGTCAGATTAACTTTAAGATGCTGCATTAACTTACAAAAGTTAAAGAGGTATGATTTGCCTATTCATGGGGCAGAAAGTTCTAGACTGGAAGTTAGCAAACTATGGCCTGTGACCTATTTCTCTTCTGTGCGTAAGCTAAGAATGGTTTAAAAACAACAGAGACTGGACCACAAAGCTTTTACTATTACTATCTGGCCTTTACAAAAACAAACTAACAAACAAACAAAAAACTGTGCTGAATCTTTTCCTTCAGTTATATGTATATATGGCCTGACTGTATTTTTTCTTACTTTCTGCTTTTTCTAGGACTAAATCTCTACAGATTTCTGCTTACCTCTTAGCTCCAAAAAGGTAGAGCTCATCCCCAAAAATGGATTAGACATGGCCAAGTTTACTTTAACTTGTGACTTTTGTCATCACTTCTACCAGAGTCTCCCAGAGACCTCAGTATGCTTTCACTTACTATCATCGAAGGTCACAAAACAAACTCAGAGGTGAAATTTTCTTTGTAATTTCAGCCAAGCCAAGGACAATTAGACGTGCTCAATGGAATCAAAGCCTGGCTTTCTTAATCCTAAATTCACAGATAGGAACACAGGGGCACAAGGGCAGAGCGCAAAGTAGTTACCTATTACTAAATCTCTTCCGTCAACCAGGCCAGCAGAAATGAGTTCCTGAGACACGCCCTCTGCCGTATCTGCAAGGACAAAGAAGGTGCTCTATTTCTTGTGCGTGCATGCCACTGCTAACTCGCAGTGCAGGTACTGGCACTGTCCAACTTGAGCTGCTAACACAGAATCGGGAAGGCAGGTGGGGGTCTTCCTCTCACACAGGTTTTTCCTACCCCGGGGATTACTTCAAGTGAATACTTCTCACAAGTCTAGCTAGAGGGTAGAATCAGCACAACCAGAGGCAAATATCAGCCCGATACAAAGATAACTTTCTACATAATGGTATAACTTAGATGGGTTCAGGACCTTGTTGGGAAAGCACCTGACAGTGATGCTGAAGAAACGCCTATTCTGAGGGCAACCCTGGACCGGAGCCCAGCGGGCTGAGATAAGAGGATGAGCATGCGGCAGGCACGTCCAGGGCTAATAAAAAAATAGCGTGACTTTTTCCAATTAAGTCCTGAGACAGATGTAATCTCTTCTCTTTGGGGATCATACTCCATGTTTTTTGCTAAAGATCATTTTCTTTTTTATTCTGGTGGCCTTTTCTTCATATCTAGTTATTCCAGGTGGTCTAATCTGAGCAATGGCTATAATGAGAAACTAAAAAGACCCAGAGGTGCTACCTTCTGAAGACTGGACACTGAGCCCCTCAGAGGAACAGGAAGACCTCTGGGGAGGGGCTGTGCACACACCTGTACAGACAATAAGCAATCTGAATTAGTTCTTTAAAATGGGACTCTGCCAGGCTTTTAAAAAGTAAAACGGATATACCTTTATACATTTGCAACTGTTCCCTTTAACAGTTTCTGAAGATACTGAGACAGCCGGGAGAGTAAGCGTGGCACACACAGGACAGGTATCTGCTGGCCACTTCCCAAGTCTGAGTTCTGAGTATCAAAGGCAATAATATACCTTGATCCAGGGAGAAGTTCATGGCCAAAGACTGTGCATGAAATGGCTTGTGATAAGGCTCCAAGGAGGAGAATGAAAGCCTTATTTATCTTTGTTATTGTCAGGGAAGATACCCATGTTCAGTGATAAGAATACGAACTTTGCACTGACAGATTTGGGTTTGATTTACAGCTATACCTGTGTCCAACTTTGTGAACTGCAAGTTACTTCACCTCTCTCTAAGCCTTGATTCCAACATCTATACAATGTGGATAATCAACTTTCCTTAGGAGCCTGTTTTGAGCATTTAATGAGCTAATGCTTAGTACGTGCCTGGCCTACGTAAGCAGTACATTAGAACTTCATTGGTTACTCTTTGTATTAAACGGTTGACCCTTGAACAAAACTTAACTACTAATAGCCTACTATTGATGGAAGCCTTACTAATATAAAGTCAATTAATATAAATTTTGTATTTTACATGTATTATATTCTGTATTCTAATAACAAAGTAAGCTAGAGAAAAAAATGTTAAGAAAATCATAAGACAAAATACATTTACAGTATTTACTGAAAAAAATTCCATGTATAAGTAGACTCACATGGTTCAAACCCATGTTGTTCAAGGGTCCACTATACTAGATTTTCTAAATGAGGTTTGAAGTAACTAAATTGCATTTTTACTTTATTCATATGTCCCCTTTAAATCAGGAACATTTTTATCATCCTTTAACAGCAAAATTATCTAAAAGACAAAAACTTCACAACACATTTCATTAAATAAAGTAGAGGTTATTTTTTTTCAATGTTTTTGATGCCTCACCTCTCCCAGGAGTGAATTCGAATCGAATATCATTTAGTTCTTTTTTTGAATTCCTATGAAAGAAAACAGAATGTGTAAAATTAATTTCTGAATTAACCTATATAAATTCTGCCAACATATACTAGGAAAGCTGTGGCTCAAAAAAGATCATATGATTTGTCCTAATGAGCTCACACTGCAGGGCTCAGAGCAAACAACTGAGGATGATTATGTAATTAATTGTCCTATAACCCTTATAATTTGTGTTCGCCACTGATGAATGTAAAAATCTCATGCTTTTGAGGTGACCCTTATATGTCCATTCCCATTCCTATTCCTGCTAAGATGATCACATAAAACCAAGAGGGAAAATCTGTGTGAGCACAGGGAGGTATGAGTAATATGATAGAGGATGCCCTTTCCACCCTTATCTCTGCTTCCAATCCATTCCCCCTATGTCTCGGAGAGATCCTATTCAGACACGTAACTGGTGAGGGACAGTTACAGCAATCACTCACTACATGCTGAGATGAACCAGGCTCCTGGGAAGTTCCAGTTGATGATGGAGAACTCAGAGCATTATGTCAAAAGGTAGACATGCCTGATCACTTAGGACCTAAATCTGTCTTATCTAAACAATGGAGAAAGCTTAGGTCTATCTGACAAATATTTAAAGATATTACTGAAATGTGCTTAAAATACAGCTACCCATCTCCAACAAGACTTGCCCCAAAGTGGTTTCTTCCCCTTGCACTGCCTTCTCTGTGCATTTAAATACACAGATATATATACTTTTGTTATATATACTACCTGAAATTTGTTTTTAGCTATGTTAGCACATAACACAAATCAACTTTCAACCTAAATTTGATTATAAAGTGAGGCATTTCATTTTCTCTTTCTTGGTATCCTTCCACAATTTCTAAGAGCTCCACACATAGGCTGTTTACTACCTAATTGTTCCATCTATTCTTTCTGAAAGCTGACTAAATTTAAGATCGAATGTTCAGCGCTGCTTCAGGGATTTAAGTGGCACACCCAGCAGTGCAAACACCTTCAAAGGGAACACTGTGTCAACTGGACTAAATCTCTTCTAGTCATTTAACTTCAAGGTCTTCAACAGTGAGAATAAGAATCTAACCTCCTCTTCCATAAACAGGACTGCAACATAGCCCATTATAAAAAATGCCCTCTCAAAAAGCTAACTATGACACTTATAAGCAACTTCATCAACTACATGAAACACATGTCAAGTGGTATTTTTGTACTATTAACTGTTATAAGATTTCAAAACAAGTTTTTAAAAAGAGACAAGTGGTATTTTTTATGTACAACTAAAACAGGATGAGATCATCAAGACATTCTATTAATTCAGAATTATTTGAGATGGTATACCGAATAGGCTTCTGTAAAGGAAAGGTAACCAAATCTGCTTTTTTCACATCTATGACATAACTTCATTGCTCCTAGTGGTAAATCAAAACATTCTTAAAACAGCTCTTGCTGTCTCCTACCTCTATGGTCATACTGAGAAGATGATTAGAAATTCATATGTGGAAGGAAGAATGAGTCAATGGTAATTCAGTGAAACTCTTTTGAAAAATGTTACTAATAGTTAAAGGCCTGAGCCATCTCAAGTGATGCTTTCATAAATGCATTTTCCTAAATGCGTTTATGAGTAGAAGAGACCTAATTACAGCAATACAACTGTTATAGCTATTCTGACAAGAACTCTCTGGAGTCCTAATCCAATTACCTGCAAAGGGAGAAAAGGTTAAAGTGAACAGATGGCCACCTAGGGCACCTCCCGTGAATGATCTGTCAGGGCCTCTCTATGTGCCCCCACCAAGAAATGGAACACACTATAAAACAGAGAAAAAGACCACAAATATGTTTGTTGGGTTTTCCTTTTATCTTTTAAGAACAAAGTCTTTATTTATCACAATCAGAAAGAGCTTCATTCTTGGGTTAGCTGTTCTCAGAGTCCATGGTCACAATTACGAGACAAATTTTCAGATAAACCGACTAGAATGATGCTTCCCTATAAACTGTTCCTCAATTACAGACAATACAAACCTAAATTAGTTATGTTGTAAATGCACAAAAGCGTCACTATTAGTGGAGAAAAAACTCCAGTTGAGTTGTTAATATCCAGGTCCTCACACTGATGCCGTTATTTCTGAAAGAAATAACACACCTGGAAGCAAAAAGCTCCTCATGCTGCGAGGACATACAATCCTATCCGGTTACTCTTAGGCACAGACTGTGGGAACAAAGAGGAACTTTCGAAGACAAAACAGCACATTCGGAGTATTCAGAAAAGAAAAGAAAACAAAACAAAAATGTCAACTTACCTTAATCTTAGTACTAGACTGATGGGGATCTTGGTTTCTTGTGAACCTGCTCCTGAAGACAGAGCCTAAAAAGCATTGAAAGGTATAAAGTCATTGCCTAGACTATTAAGCGTGGAGGTGACTAACGGTCATCTGCAGAGGAATCCTCCACTTGGCAGCAATTTTCTTCATCTCCAGTTGACGCCATCCTAGTCCCTAGGGCATTCCCTGCTGTGGAAGGACATGTACTCCAAGGCAGCAACAAGAGCTGAATGTTAGCCTGAGTCAAATACAATTAGATAATTCTCAAACCCACATGAAATTCTATGCATAGCCACTTTTAAATTTTGTTATTTTTCAGGCCCCTGTTCCCCTTCACAAGGGTGAAAAACGCAAAGCTGAGTTCTTCCCTTTAAAAAATCTGCCAGTGCATCGTATGGTGACACACAGGTAGGGTCTAAACTGGCTGCCCCTTCAGGAAGCCACCCGACCTGGAGATTCCTGGTGTCTTATTGGCTAAACTAATCCTCTCTGAATCCTAGGCAGCCATCCCTTGCTTACTGGAGGATATATGTTCTATTTCAGTCGTTTATAAAATGAATCCAATCTTGCTATCAGTTTTCATAAGACAACTGTATCTTTTCCCACATAATGGGTGGCAATGAAAAGCTTGGGTGATGAGACGGTTAAATGAAGTTAGCACCATAACTAACCGGAAGCGCGCAGAGCAGTGGTCTCTAAGGGCAGAATACCACTAGCATGTAAAAAAAAACGAATCAGAATTTCCATTTTTCTTTCTTTCCATCTAAAATGTTAGGGAAAAAAATGGAACGTCTGTTATTTAATTAATACATGGACTCTGAAACCCTTACTCTAGCCACGGAGCATAAGGCCACATGTGACACACAGGAGTTGAGCTTTCTTGAGGGAACAGTGGGAGCTCACGGCATGGGAGGCTGCCAGTGCTGCCCTCGTTCCCGCGGCTGCTTTCAGAAATTCGCGTGTGTCCGATTATGTGGATTTACAGATTACATTACCTCATTTTAATAAAATCAACCCTCCCGAAATTGACAAATATCTTAAAAAGCATAATACAAGAAAACCATAGGTCAGAGATTGTAATAAATAATACAAACTTAAGTAAACAAACAGAAAACAGGACAGCTGACAATTCTCCTAGTGTTAAAATGAACTTTGTCAGCTACATTCTGAGGTTCAACATAATTATCATCTAGTACAAAGCTGACGGGACATTAACCCTCAAACTTTTGATACTTGGAATGTTTCCAAGATTAACTTATTTTGTTGCTTAAAAACTCGTGTGATCCTTGTAAAACTCTCTTATCTGTATATGGTTAAAAATGTGAAAATGGAATTTCAAACTTGTTTCAAACTCTACCAAGACATGGGCTTATGACATTGGCTGTGTTCCACATGACTCTGCTTTCTCCGTCTACTCAGAAGGCTGACCATGAAAACGTGTCCCTGCTTTACCTGAGCTGTTTTTGCTGGCTCTTCAGCGGGCGGCAGAAAGACTGGTGTTGGCTGTGCAGGCTGAGGTAGATGAGCAGAAACCTGTTCAGGAACTTGAAGTAAAGCACCCACGGGATCAGTTGTTTGGAACAGCTGTAACGAAAGCACACATACTACAGGTCCTCAGAAAATGGCGTTTCGTTCAACGTCACTGAACCTCAAAACACTATGCACTCTTTTTGCCTGGCTTCCTTCACTTAGCGTAGTTTTCTGAAGTTCAGAGATATTGACGCTTAGCAGCAGTTCATTTTTTTCTTCTTCAGAATAGCAGTTCATTGTATTATATTTATTTTTAACTACATCTATTCTATCCCCTTTGCCCAGCAAAACAGCACCTCCGAAATACAGATTTAGGTACGTAATACATACTTATAGAAGCTATGTTTTTCCACATCTAGGGACCTCCCACTACTTATAAAGAAAATCAACCAATGATTCCTTAACATATCTGAAATGTTTTCCAAAATCGATGTTATAACTAACATAGACATATGTATTATTTTGCATGTTTGAAATATTTCATAAATTTTAATTACATAACTTGGAGGAAAAAGACTAATGTTAAGTTAAAATCAAGTTAAACATTTTCAAAATTATAAGTTAGTAAAAAAAAATCAATGCAATGGCCAAAATTTAGAGTTAAAAGAGAAAAAGAATTAACAGGGCAGTAAGAGAGGTCTAATAGCTGATAATATATATAGACAAAATCAAGGAGACAAGGAAGTAAAATTATGTGTTCATTTAGCTTCACATAGAGAAACTAAAAGTTATGCATTGGTTCTGGATTTTGACAGCAAAACAGATTAGTTCTGAAAATATTAATTATTAACACTATTTCAAAAGGACAGTTCACTTCCAAATTGTATGTGCAGATGTGTTTACTGATAATTTAGATAGAAGAGTTATAAAGTAATGAGGATGTGAAGAGATTAGAACCTTGTATACTGCAGGTGGAATGTAAACTAGGGCAGCCACTAAGGAAAACAGCATGGAGGATCCTTAAAAAATTAAAAGTAGAATTACCACATGAGCCAGCAATTCCCTTCTGAGTACAGACCCAAAAGAACTGAAAGCAGGGACTCAAACAGGTATTTGTGCGACCACGTTCATAGCAGCTCATTCACAAGAGCCAAAAGATGGAAGCGACCCGAGTGTCCATGGTTAGATGAATGGACAAAAAATGTGGCCAGTACATCCAACGGAATATTATTCAGCCTTGAAAAGGAAGGAAGGAATTTGATCCACGTTACACATATGAACATGAAGGGCATTATGCTAAGTGAAATAAGGCAGTCACAAAAAGACAAATACTGTATGATTCCACTAATATGAGATATCTAGAGTAATCAAATTCAGAGACAGAAAGTCTAACGGTGGTTGCCAGGAGCTGGGGGGAGGAGAGAATGAGGAGTTATTAATTAACCGGTACAGAGTTTCAGTTTTGTAAGATGAAAACAATTCTGGAGATGGACGGTGGTGATGGGTGTACGACTGTGTGAATGTACTTAATGCCACTGGACTGTACATTTAAAAGTGGTTAAAATGGTAAATTTTGTTATGTGGAGTTTATCATAATTTAAAAAACAATAAGAAAGTAATGAACATGAGAATATGAGTTTGAGCACATGAGAGCTCGTGTGGAGATGTGATTTAGGCAAAGAAACAGAAGAAGATTAAAGAGAAAAACGTCTGATAATCTGTAAAATACCTCCTTATTCAATTTCAGAGAAACTAAAAACTATGCAAGGTAGGTTAAATTAGAGAGAAATGATCTTAAAATTCTCAGTAATTACAAGAACAAGTTACTTCCTGCACACTGACTGCATGTCAATCTCTGGCCAGCAGAGTCTGAGTAAGGCTTCATCCTCACTCAAGGATGCAGGTCACTATGCCAGATACAGGGGAACCCAGGGAACTACAGAGTGGCTCCTCCTTCAGCTCACACTTCACTGGCCAAAGTAATCGCCACGGCCATGCATACCTTCAAGGGGCAGGGAAATGCAATGCTACCACGTACTAAGGAGAAGAGGAGCCAGAAATCTTCATGAACAGTAGTTTTGATACAAATTGTCAGATGTAGCCTACTATACAGAGGTACAGTACTTATTTTCAGTCTAACCAATAAGATAACTTTGTATACAAATCCTGTACATAGTCGTGTACACAAATGGCATTCTATGCACACAAATGAAGTGGAAAAAAAAACATTACTTTTAAGCATAGTGGCAAGAACAAATCGGTTTAAGAACAAGTCATGTGTGACATTAAACCAAATGCTGAGCTCAGAATGCAGATGCTGCCAGAGAGAAGAATGTATGACATGCTATACCCAGAAAACGACTAGTCCTTCAGGTAACAAGCATAAGGCAGGCCAGCACAAGAGGATTCTGATTAGTAGGATTCCCTATCACACCATGGCAGTAACTACAGACAACTGAATCTATGTGATAAGACAAGAGGCTGGGGGAAAAATCCAGGAAAGGTGGCATATGATAAATTCTTGGACAGATTAATGCAAAAAGACTACTTTTCACTCCAAGTAGCCCAAACCAAAAATGTAATTCATGCAGTCAAGCAAGCAAGAAAGAACATTCTGGGCCCTTAGGCCAATTTTTTAAATGAGTACAATGGTACCAATTTACTGCAAAGATCCATTCAAACTCAGGATCTTTCTCCCTGATAAAACTCCATCCGTATACATGTTTATTCCCATTCAGGCACATAAGAAAAAATGTGCATAACAGTAAAACCAAACCAAAAGCACATATACTTTAACAATTCAAAAATCACAACTACTTACCTCAGAATTTGATAATTCTTTCACTCGGGGAGACTAAAAGAAATACGAAGAAAAGGAGGTTTGTTAACTCAAAACGTAGATTACTTGTAGTCAGTTCCACACTACACGGAATGCAAGTCAACTCCATTCATTTTCACCCATATATTAACTAACCCATACCTCTCTAGTAACAGTTTTCTGGAAAAAGACACTGTTGTGATACTATTGCATTCTTTGTCCAAGCAGCCTGTGATGCACGAATGTACTTATGGTAGCTGGAGAGTCACAACTTGAGGTTCATAAGCCAACACAATGGGACTGTTCTCAGACAGCAGGGAGGTCACATTCTTCAAAGTACAATTCTTCCTACTAATCAACACATTATGTGCATAATACCCTAGACCAAATGTAAACCTTCAAGCTAAGCATTCAACACATTCTCAACACAGAGTAATCCTGAGTATGGGCTTTAATGGAGAAAACTCTAGGGCCAAAATTGAAGAACCAATTATAATCTGCCATAAGAAAATCTAAGCTAAATTTATTCAGCAAATCATAACAGCAATAATTCTGGATACAAGACACTGGAGAATGCCAAAATCAACACACACACACACACACCCATACACACACCTCAACATATCTCTAACCAAATATCGCTTTATGGTAAATTCCACCAAGTATGGATTTAGATTACTTAAAAGGTCAGCTTAGGTTTTGGTTTCTCTCTTAAAAATTTTTGTCATCATTTTATGAAGGAGAATCGAGGTTCAGGTAATGACTAATGTACCGCAACAGTATGTGGCCAACCTATAAACTTGAAAACTATATTTGGAGAAAATTACAAACTTACAAAAAATTGTTACAATAAGAACGATATAAAGAAGAGCCTTTACCTGGATTCGCGATTCACTCATTAGTCTTTTTTCATTTGCTTTATCTAGATGCTCACTTTCTCTTTTTAAATTTATATAATTAATCAATCATATTGTTCCTTCGCCATTTGAGAGCTTGCATGTATCATAGCTGTTTACCACTGAGTAGTCACTGTGTATTTAATAGGGATATTCTCTTACATAACACTCCTGAAACTGCCGACTTCAGTAGATTTAACAACACTTTTATCTAATTTATTGACTGTAATCCAAGGATTTCAATAGACTTCATACTGTCCTTCGTAGCCTTTTTCATTTTTCTTCATGTAGATGATGAGTGTAGGATCATGTACTGCAGTTAGCTGTCATGTCTCCTCAGATTTTTTATATCTGGCACATGAACATTTTTGAAGAATATATCCACCCCCACCCCCGACACACAAACGCACACGCGCGCACACACTTTATTCAAATAGAATGCTCCTAATTTGTGGTTTGTCTGATGTGTCCCCTTGACTTAGACTTATTACATGAATTTCCAGCTGGATTTCCACACAGCGAAGAGTCCTTCCTAGGGTATCATATCTTGGGGACTCACATGTTCATCTGCTGGTCATTAGTGATGCTAATTGTAATCATCTAACCAGGGTACTTTCTAATTTCTCCAGTATGTAGTTAACTATTCTTTCCCTTGCAGCTAACAGGCAATCTGTGGGGAGACACTTTAAGATCATGTAAATATCTTGTTCCTCAAAATTTTCTTCTACATTTAGCATTTGATGATGATCCTTCTCTCATTTAATCTTTGTGACTGCTTTATGATAACTGTAAAATGATAATTTTCCCTCTCCAATACTCCTCGACATTACCAGTCAGCACTGGTAGTTCACCACAATGAAAAACCATCCCTTTACCCCATTTATGTACCTATTATTGGTATAAATTCATAGATCACTATTTTTCCAATAATTTGTTATTGCAGTTAATGATTTTGATGGTAAAATTCTAATTTGGCCAGTGGGAGCTCCTTCAACCTGGCTTGGGTTACTATGACTTTTTTTTTAATAAAAAATATTTTTTTTTCTGACAAAAGAAGATATTCCTGATTCATCTTGTATATTATCTGCCATAAGCCCTAGAATCAGCCATTTCTCCAAGAAATTTCTCTTAAAAGCAGGCAAAGTTATACCGCCTGCCCACTACTCATCCTACAAAAGATTCTGAGCAATCAAGGCTATGATGACCTCAAATATTATTTCCCATTCACACTGGAGATGCCAATAACATGTATATTAGGCTACTTAAGGTTGTCAATTAGCTCAATGATTCTCTTTTCATTTTTTAAAAATTCTTTCTCAGTTTCATTTTGCAGTTTCTACTGCTAGCCTTAAAGTTCATTAATCTTTCCTTCTACATTGTCTAATCTGATGCTAATATTATGCAGTCTATTTTCCATCCCCGACATTGTAACATTCTAGAAGTCTGATTTGGTGTTTGTTTCCTATTCTTGGGAATGAGTCCTAACAATCACTTTGAGGCATCGAGTTTAGGCGAGAGTGGTGAAACAAACCAAGGCCCTTGTCTTGACTACTTCTAGCAAGCATGCCCACGTGCACACATACACTCGCCATCCAGGATACATAAATTAATGAAGAGATACACTGTTACTCTTCGGATAGGTTAGCAGATCTTAGGGACAAAGATTTTATTGTTAGTCTTTCAAGTTCACTAATCTTTTCTTCTGCAATGCCTAATCAGCAATCAGTCCTACCTGGTATAAATTCTTCTCAGACTATAGTTTTCATCTCCAGATTTGGGTCATTTGTATAAACCCTAAATATTATCATATTCGAACAGACCTGCCAGTCCACTTTTCCATGTAAACTGGGCTTCTGTTGTTGTTAGTAAGTTGTTCAAAAAATTCTGTCACTAACACTTGTGTTTTTTAATATTTTGGGGCGTTAAGTGGAACAGAACCACAGAATATAGTATTCAGACAAAAAGATAAGAGCTCTAGCTAATGCAGATAGTTTAACAAAAGTTACCCTGAGTTGTGAAATTGCCGCTTTCCCTTCTTCACTTTCTTCATCAAATTCATCGTCACTCCACTCCCAGCCACCATCTTCTGTCTTATGAAGACGGCCACTGGAACCTGGTACTCTCCGAACCTGCTCATTGGAAGAGATGCGAATTATGGTAACGCTTGACATCTGCTAAACAGAAAAGTCAATCATATTTTCCTCTCCTTCAACACCGTAAGCAAATAGTCGTTTCCCCCAGAAGTGTCCTCCACCCCGCACCTGCTCTCTGGTCACAATCTGCGTGCTTTCTTTACTCCCGACCATTGACTTTCCCTATATTTCCATATTCTGAGCCTGAACATCATCCAAGTTCTTATGTGAAGTCACAGGTCAAATCTGGTTAATGGTTTCATGACCTGAGACATTTAAAAATAAAAATAAAAAATAATAATAATAATAAAAGGTTTTAAGCCCCACAAATAACCCCATAAAGATAAAGAATGCTTTTTTCTTTTGAATTTGAAATCACAATTATACCTGTTCAGTTTTAAGAGTACTAGAGCTGCGTAAGTTTTAAGGAAAACAACGTCTACCTTTCATCCTTTTCCCCACAAGCAACTTTCCGACTCACTTTATTCTTTTGGAATTCATATTCATCTCTCTCTGTCACATATCATTATTACCTCCTAATCTTTTTTAGTTTGGGCTTTAGGAATTAACTCTTGGGCTTCCCACTACAGAAGATGAGACTTTAACCCTATGATCAACCCCCTACTCTTTCTCAAGATATATTGTAAGTTTCGTTAAAATCAATATTCAGCGTTTACATAATATTATATAATGGACACAGCTGAACCTTATTGTACATTATACTCTTTTTCCTGCATAACATTGTTTCCTTGGAGTTAGTATTTGCTTATTTCTATGTACTTATCAAACACATCCCCTGTTTCTCTCTCGGCTGTGTACATCTTCGTTCACTACACTAATCTCCATCAGGTACTTTGCATCACTATCATCTTGAGGAAGCCTCTCGCCAGAACCTCCTGATCTGCTCCGCCCTAGAAAGGTTTCACAGCAGGTCTGGTACTTCAGATCTCACTCTACCATCATCCAGAGGTCCATGCTCCCTGGATCACATGACATCCCTGCTCTCAGTTTAAGCGTTTCTCCCACTATTAGCATGGCTCATTTACTAAAGCCGTGCATTTCTGAACGTATCTTGATTCCATCTCCACATTTCACTTACTGTTTGCCTGGTTAAAAAAAAGTCTGAGTTAGAAGTCATTTTCTTTGATAATGCTGAACATAACTGCTCCATTGTGATCTGGCTTTCAGAGGTGCTACCGAGGTCTATGACTCCTGATCCTGCCTGTGATCTTTCCCCCTCCTCTGGAAGGTACAGGATCTCCTTTTGCCTCCGGTATTCTGAGCTATCATGGTATTGGGCCTTAGTGTTGGTCTATTTTCATTCACTGTGCTGGGTCCAGGGGCTCTTTCAATCAGGAAATTTACTTTACACATCTGTTCATCAGTCGTTTATGCTTTTTAGTTATTATGAATAGCTGCTATGAGCATTCATATACATATTTTTATGTGTATATGTTTCCATTCTCTTTGATTTGCCTAGGAGTGGCATTGGTGGCTCATATGGAAACTTTGTTTATTAGCCTTTTGAGGAATTGCCAGACTACTTTTTAAAGTGGCTGCACCATCTACCTTCCCGTTAACAGGTGAGGACTCTCAATTCTCCACATTTTTTCCATACTCGTTACTGTCTTTTTTATTACAGTTGTTCTAGTGGGTGTGAAGTGATCTCTTCATTGTTTTTGTTTAGCAAAGTAGTGCCTAGGCATTCAGTAGACTAATCGTATTTGCTGAATGAATATATCAAAGAATGCTAAAGAACGGGTTGAAAGAAAATGAGTAATACTCATACTGTTAACGAAGTATTACTACTTAACATAAACTTTCAAAATGCAAAAGTAATCTACTCTAACTAATTTCCCTGGAAAACTGAGCTAAATCCCCATTTACCTTTTTAGATCTTTCAGAAATAGTTGGTGCTCTCTGCAATATTTTTTCTTGAAGAAATTCTTTATTCTGGAGAGGAAAAATAAGTATTTTCTTCTTACAAGAAGTTTTCATTGTACCAACAAAATGACAAAGAAATGTTCGCCACAATTAAAATGTGACACAGAGACCGTTATATAAAGAAGTCTGAGAAAAGCTTCCATTCTTTCATTCTGAGGCTCCTTTTGTATATTGTTACCATGAGTTTATAAACTGCGACAGAGCATTAGTGAGTGTACTGTATGAACCATTATCTATGAAAAGTCTGCTTTACCGCACGTTCTTTGGGATCATGGTCCCATATTTCCAACTGCAGTAACATCCCACTTATTTGATATCTGTGGGAAATGGGATGTTTACCAGTTCAGTAGTAAACCTGAAATAAGAGTTCAGTATTTTTCAGATTATATTTATAACGGCACAATTTAATACTCATTTTTCCTATTGTAAGTTAAACCTGTTGACTTTAGACAATACTATATGAAAAATACATTTACTAACTCTAAAGGATGTATCTTAATTACCAAAAATTGTATAAATAGTGCCTTTAGCAATTATAATCGTCTTAAGAAAATGCAACTTCTGAGCAGTGAACCTAAATTAAGTAACTGAAAAAGATCAGCAGAACACATAAAACCAAGTTAGAATTTCTTACCTTTGCTTTTTGGAAAAATTTGTGCCTCAACAGTTCTGCTGCTGTTGGTCTAAAACAAGAAAGTTTTTATAGTTAATTCAAATGTAATGTGGGTTTCTATTTCCAAAAATGAGAAAATAATTTTTTGAGTAGCAAGGAAAAAACTCATTGTACTCTACTTTCCTTAGCCTGCTAAAAAGGAAGAAGTAGAATAAACTTGGTACAAGACATTGAGTAGAATAAAAAGTCAAATAGAAATGTTCTGATAGTAAGTATTGTAGTTCTTTGAAAAATCCATTAGTAAAAGGTTTCTTTTGGAAGCATGATTTCTTGGTGGTTTCCAATATATTTGCTATTTAATATTATTTCCCAAGAAGTAGGCTAGACAATGTTAACGAGGCATAAAAATACACCTAAATTCAAAAAGTCCTGTGCCCCTTGCTATGTGGCTGCCCGCCAGCCTTCAACTTAGGAAACTACATATCCTTAAAAGAGAATTCACAACTTCCCTTTAAAAAAACTGAAGATTCTAAAAGTAACATATTTTCCATAAATTTAATCTAAACTCCATTTTTAACTCAACTGTGCAGTCAGTCTTACTTCCTCTGAATAAAGGCATCATTATTAACTTTACAAACTTTTAAATGAGTATGACTGAGATAAAAAAACAAACAATACTACACTTATAAGAGACTGGACCTGATTACCCCACACACCTACCACGTAATCTTGGGGAAATCACTTCTCTAAGGTTCAGGATTACCTGGCCAAGTCCATAAAAGCAGCGGCTCTTAAATGGTAATGCTGTGACATTACTGTTCCTATTTTTTTTCGATATGTTCAATAGTTTGCAAAACATTGCTTTTTTATTTTCTTAATTTTTTTTCAACTAGAGTTAGGCATTCAATATTATTTTATATAAGCTTCAGGTGTACAGCACAGTGGCTCCCGGGTTCATTTTCTTCTTTCTAAAGTGCAATTTATAAGAGTTCTTTAAGTCCTAAAATGTGACTAGAAAATTCAATCTTTGTCTGAAAAATACCTTAATTTCATGCTTAACTCCTGAATGATAGTTTGACTAGCTGGAGAATTCTGGGTTAACAGTTATTTTCTCTCAGCATCATTCCAGTATATTCTGGCCTCAACTGTTATTATTGGGGAGTAGACTGTCAGTCTACCTATTCCTCAGTAATTAATCTGTTCCCTGAGGGTGCAATTAAAAGCTTCTACTTGCTTCTATGTCCAACAGTTTCATGACCATGTGTACAAGCAGGAAAAGGGGGATGGTTCCTTGGAATTTTGGGGGATGGTCTTTAATATGAGAATATATGTATTTCAATTCTAGAAAATTCTCAGCCATTATTCTGCTCAATATTGCATCTCCCGCATTCTTTTTCATCTCTCTTATAGAGTCCATATATATTTATATGTACATGCGTGTATGTATATTATCTTTGTTATATATGCACACCGAATCTTCACATTCTATCTTGTAAATGTTCATCTTTTATATTCCCATTTTTTATTTTTCTGTGCTGCATTTGAGCATTTTCCTCAGTATAGTGTAGTGTGATTAAGAGTGGACACTCTAGTCAAATTGCATAGGCTGAAATTCCAGCTCCACCATGACTGACTTTGGAGCAAGCCTGTACACATGGTCATGAAACTACTGGACACAAAGGCAAATAGCTCAGCCTCTCTGTGATTCAGTTTCTTCACTTGTGAAACAGAGAAAATAATAGTGCCATCCTCATAAGATTACTATAAAAAATTAAGTGAGATCATACATGTGACATGTTTATAATGGTACCCGGTAACTTGCTTAGTAGTTTATAAATAATTATCATTTTTGTTGTTTTATTGGTATTCTGTTAAACCAGTCTATTAAGTTTTTTTTTGTTTTGTTTTGTTTTGTTTTTTAAACTTAGAAATGTTCTAAGGTATACTTCTGGTTTACAAACTGGAATAGATGTTCTATATCTTTCAGAATTTTTTTAAAAACTTTTATTTGAAATAATTTTACTTACGAAAGAGATGCAAAGATGTAGAGTTTCCTGTTACCAGCTACCCATTAACACTTTGCATAACTATATTATCGTGAAATTAAGTAAAAATACTAACACTGGTACAGTACTATTAACTGAACGACTTTATTCGGACTTCCCCAGTTTTTCCACTAATATCCTTTCATGTTGCATTTAGTCCTCATGTCTCCACCAACCTGACACCTCCTCAGTCTCTCCTTGACGCTTTTTGAAGAGTATTGGTCAGGCAGTTTGCAGCATATTCCTCAACTTGGGGCTGTCTGATATTTTTTCCTTGTAGATTAAAGTTACAGATTTGGGGGAAGAATACCTCAGAGGTAATGTGCCCATCTCGAAGCATCACATCAAGGAGTACGTAATAATCAGTATTTCTTATTATTGGTGTTAACCTTGACCCCTTGGTGAAGGGGTCTACCAGGTTTCTCCACTCCAAAGCTGTTTTTTTCCTTTTTCATACTTTATTCATCAAAAGCAACTCCAAGTCCAGCCTACATTCAAGGGAATCCATTAAGTTTAAAATTTTAATTTCTGTATTTGTCATTTCTGGCAGTTCTATTTGATTTTGATTTTGGGGGAGTCAGTTATATTCTTTTTTTATGACTTTATGATTTTAAATACATTTATTTAATGGTCTTTTCGGATAAGTTCTTGGAGCACTAATCCTTCTGGCTTGTTATTTCTGCTGACTCTAGTTCACAGCGTAGTGTTTCACCGTGTTTTTTAATTTTGATTTTAAATTTTGATTATAATCTTCTCTTCAGCGGGATATTATGTGCAAACATCCCATGGACCTGGGTTTTTGAACTGTTCTAACAGTGCAATTTCACAATTGCTTCTGCCAAAAATAAAACTGGCTTGGCAATAATATTTTTACTTTCTAATCTTGTGGGTTCCTGGATAACAGGAGTAGTATAAATGCAGACTGTAAACCTGCAGACTGTCCAGTTCAGAGGGCTTGATTATTCGAGAGAGATTTTTGCTGTGTCTTTGTGATAACAGACAGACTTTTATTTACTTGCTTATCCTTTCAGGATGCAGACTTACAGTCCTAGCTTTAAGTAGAGATCTCAGTTCAAAATCCCAACTGGGTGGGCCCTATATCTCATTTCCAGTCCCTATGTGGAAGTGGGAAAGAATAGTGTCCCACTGCGGGGAGCCGCAGGATTAGTTCATGATTTTTCTTCTCTAATTTATGGCTTCCTTATTATTTCTGGCACCTCAGTACTTCCCTTTATTGCAACCTCATCTCTGGATTTGTTTTTTATAAGTTTGATAGATTTAGCCAGCATTTCTGGGCGCTTATAACAAGAGAATTCTGTTATTTTACTCGACTAACTTGGCAGAGGCAAAAGTTTTCCCTATCCTTTATACCAATTTATTCAAAAACAGAAAAAAGTTCTAAAAGCTCAAGTTTGAATTCTGCTCCGTTTTTCTTACCCTTTCCAATATCTCCAATAGTAAATTCTGAGGACCCATTAAGTATACTGAAGTTAATTAAAATCACTCATGTTTGATTAGAGAAATCAAAATAAAAGAACAGTTAGTACTAAGAAACTAAATGGAATATATGTGAAACAGAAAGATAAGATAGTGAGAATAGAGCCACAGGTTAGGAATCAGGAGTTTTAAATTCAAGTCCCACCTCTACGGCTATGTAGCTGGCTGACCTCAAAGATAAAAGGTTGTATAATATCTAACATTCTATGATTCTGTTTAATTCATAAATTCAAACACACATTAGATGACCATGTTTACTTATTGACTTACCAGCCAATCTGCCTAGTGCTAACAAGGTAAGCTCTTTGAATTTCTGGTCCACTAAAAGTATGATAATTTGACATCAAATATAACATTTGCTATGTGTATTTCTTGTTATTGAAATTGTAAACAGCATTAAGACATTTGTTTACTTCTAAGTTTTAAGTGCAAACTGAAAACAAGCCCTCCCACTAACTTGACATTATATTAATACAGAATTCACAATGTACAAATTTATAATCATAAGAAATTAACCAGGAAATAGCTGCACTATTTAGGGTATACCATACACTAAAAAAAGAAAGTTATTTACTTACTTCTAATCTAAGGTCTCTGTATGTTTCTTCTAAAATTTCTATTTTGTTCTTTTGAGTATGCACAAACAATTCCCTGTGCACCTATGTATGATTCCTGACTTCCTACGATGGATCACGTAACAGATGAAGAGAAAAGTAAGCCTTATCTCATACTTTACCTTTTTTCTGGATCCTTTTGAAGGCACGATGAAATCATTTTTCTAAATGATTTTCCATATTTTTTCAGCATTTCTTTATCTTGAACACCAGTTTCCAAAGAAGGAGGATCATTCTGTAGTGTCAGCATCAAAACCTGTAAGAATTTTCCATATAATAAACACTGCTGAAGACTCAGGTAAAGTAAAATTAAATATCGTGGCCAAGATTTTTCAACATGGACAAACCCCAATATATAAACAGATTTTATTTTCAAAAAGTTCAGAACAATTATTCAGAAACCAGTTATTTAGGTGTTATCCGCATAAACAATAGCCTATAGAAAGTCAGCTTCCCAGACAACATGCCTGCCAGGACTCAACTGTATGAACGCTGTATGTCCTTTGGTTAAAATCCTTTCTTCATGTCTTCTGTCCCCACTCTTATACTGCCAAACTACCTTAAAAAAAATTAAAACTACAGCAAAGCTCAGAGTGTGTCCTTGCTGACTTTACCTATTCATGGCTTTGTCTCAATATGACACCTTGTAATCTGGCATTCTCTTCCCAGAGCTGCTCAGAAACTTCTATCTTAGCAATCACCAACGATGTCTTAGTTAATAAAGCTACAGCGTTTTTTTAGTTCTCATTCTTCCTACCTTCCTGCAGCAGCCGATAAGCTCAACTACTCTGTCCATCTCTTCCCGCTTAGAATTTTATGGAAACATACTAGCCTGATGCACAGAGATGTGAGGAAGGAAGTTCATATTTATGTGACGGGACTTTGGGTGAGCTGGGCTTTTCTATAATGTTGTGACTTTTTTATAAAAAGCATAAGCCATTTTTCTAAACACAAAGTCAACACTAAAAAAAAAAATGGGGCTATAATCCGAATTATTACTTGCTTTTCATATTTACTGGCTTCAGATGCACATTTACTGAAATAGAATTACTAAGGTTGGTGATATTTCTCATTATGAGCAAATAGGTTAACACATATATGTCTGGCTATAATGACAGGAGTCATTGCCTATAGTGGATGAAAAAGAAACCTCATGCTCCCTCTCAATCTCCTTTTTAAAATAAGCCATTTCTTTGGCCTAAAAATAGCCTCCCACCTTACAGTTATTAAAAAAAAAAATTCTTCTTAAAACCTTGTGAATATCTACTCTCTCCTAGAAGTAGTCAACCTTTGGGAAAACCATGGCCTTAAAATATCACTAATCTTACAGAATCAAAATTTCACCCATCAAACATGCAGGCCAATACATGTATGTTTTGAATATGGAGGGATACAGAAGTTTCTCCTAATATCCTTTTGTTTTGTCCTTCTCTACATTGTTAGAGCCTTAAAGGGGACAAGATAAGATATTTTAAAGGCTCTCAAGTGCACCCTACAGATATGAATAATATCACTATGACAATAATTCACAATGGTGGTGGTCCGTTTTAAACAGTCATATTGTAAAGTGAGCAAACAGAACTATAAACGATAGCTACAGCTACAAACAGGAGAATAGAATTCATGAGCATATTAAAACTCAGGGGTCACACAGATAAAATGATCACCAACAGTATTGCCGGCACCATCTTGAAACACAAAAAACTCATTCTGTTACTAATGCTGGGGGCAGGATTAACAACCACATTTCAAGTAACTACTACCTCAGAATATAATAATAGGCCTTTTAATAAAAGCTGCTTAGTGTCCTACAAAGCAAACTTTTATTCAATAATAATGAGAATACATATGTGAGGCACATGAACATTTTGCCTGAATTATCTTGTTTAAGATATGAAAAGCACTTAAAATAGTGCCTGACAAGATAAGTGCTCAATGAATGTTAGCTATAATTACTATTAATATGTATTCCTTCCAACCACCTTATAAAGCAGAAATGATCATTGTCCCAGGAAGGCTGTTCTACACAGGTGACTGTACAGAATACACACTAAAATGAGCGACATCAGGTCCTAATATCAAACTAGTTACAGAGTCAGGTCAACTCCGATGTAAAGTCATCCAACGGTCAACACTAAGTATCTGATACAGATGTTAAGTGCTCCGGGAGTCAGAAAGAATGCGGAGCAGAATTCTACGAACAAAAACGTCAAATCAAGAAAGGCACTGGGACATGAGCTGGGGCGGCACTCTGGATGTGAGCCTCACCTTCATGGGCGGGTACTTATGATAAGGAGCTGCCCCTGTAGCCAATTCAATCGCTGTGATTCCAAAACTCCAGATATCGGCTTTGAAATCATAACCTCGGACCTGTAAAGAACAGAGAGACGTATGTGATTACTTTTACCACCCTAAAAGCGCTTTTAAAAGGTAGCTTGTCATGTCTATCAAGAACCGTGAAAGTGTCTGTAAGCTTTAAAGCAATAAAACAAAGTAGGCAAAAGTTAAATATACTTGAAAAAAGGAAAAAAAGAGGCAACCTGAATGAATGTTCACCAATGGAGAAATTAAGTACAGTATATTCACTTAAAGAAATATTACATACTTAACTAAAACCGACGTTAATGAATTCTGTATGAAAATATGGAAAACCATCTGTAATAAGGCATTTACGAAGAAAAAAGAATATGAAATTGTTCATAAGTTTTGATACTATTACAAATAGGTATGTACTCTATAAAAAATAGAACAAAATGTTAGGCATGAGGTGAGTCTTGTTTTCAACATTTCCTATGCCGTTATTGTTTTTATCACCTTAATTTTTATAACAAAAAGTTACAAAGGGTATGAATATTTTTAAAGTTGTTGGTGTGATATTGCCAAATATCTCTCCTTTTAAACTGTCGCCAGCACATTATATAATTAACTATCTTAATTTTCTATCCTGAGCAATATAGGAGAAACAGGTGTTGGGAGTATGTGGTTTGAGACTTAAAATTAAAGCTCCGTATGTCATGCTGTCTTGACACCTGGTAAATAGGAAGGACTCTAATGACATCGGTGCACATCCCCTTCACGCACCCCCACCACCTTCTGCTCCTGAGGATAAGGTCCCTTAGCCCAGCAACTCGGCTTATCGACCAGACGAGGTGCAGGCCCCGCTTATCCCTGACTAGCAGGCTTCAGCTCCCTGCCAGCCTGCAGAATTATTCAGACGAGCCAATCACATCCTCACAAGGAAATCAAAGGGCATCTCACTCATTCCGATACTACGAACCCCGTCTGCCACAGGAACTACTGTTCACTCTGTTCCTGAGTGCAACCCTCCATGGCGTGCAGTGTCCTCCTCCCGTCAGCTATGTGTATGTGCAGTTAATAAACTGCAGTCCATCTCATCAGTTCAGGGTCAGGTGTGTGTTCAACCATTCGCTTAACTGCAGGCTGAGAATCCTTACCTCGCCAGCAGGGTGGCTACAGGCGTTACAACAGAGTGAAAAGTGAATTCGGTTCTACATAGTGAGTTTGATATACCAGGAAGACATTTCTGCAAAACACCTATAATGAGATGAAAATACCTATCCAGAGGCTTAGGAAATAAGACTGGTCTGAACGTAAATTAGAAATAATGACTAGGCGCAAAGCAAAGAGGATACTTTGTATGTCAGAGAAGAGTTCAAAAACCTGGTCCCGGGAAGCATTGCCACTGAGCAGAAGGAAAGCCAGAAAAGAAGTCAGGGAAATGGCCTGACAGGTAGGAAAAAATGAGAAAGCCACACTAGGGAAGCTAAGAAAGTTAAAGGTGGGAATGGCCAACTGTGTCAAATGCCACAAAGAGAACAAGACAAGGAACAAGAAATGAGAACTGGTTTCAAGATTTAGCAGAATTTCTGTAACATGATGGGATGAGTGACATCAGATTCAGTTTGAGGGCCAATGGAAAATGGGGATGTGAAGAAAACCAGTCTCTAGAGAACTACAGCAACGCAACTATATGTAAAAAGACTGTCATTTAACTGAGGAAAATATTATTAAACCAGTCTTCATTATATTATTCCTTCGGTTGTTTTTGGTATAAACTCTGGGTTTCTCATCTCCTTTGTAAAGTTTTGCAGTTTTTTTTTTTTTAAAAGAGGACCAAAGTCTTAATAGATGAAAAGAGATGTGTATTTCCCAAAGCTAACCTAGTATACCAAACAAAAGCACTACTCAGTGTTTTTCAATTCGTAACAAAACCCTAAACCATTAAAAAAAGACACAGTACCTGTTCCATAACTTCAGGTGCCATCCAGCAAGGGGTTCCAACAAAAGTCTTCCTCACTTTATTTCGGGTAATATCACCACCAGTTGCTAAAAAAGCACTAACTCCAAAGTCTGAAATAAAATACAACAGCAAGGTATTAAAAGTACAGTAAGTAACATAAATAACTAGGGTAATATCATAGTTACAGTCCTATATACAAACAGCATGACATCATCTTTCTGCTGAACTTCTTGGCTAAATTAAGACACAGGTCCTTTAATCCATTCCTCTCCTCCTCAACACAACTTCTCTGATTTTCCTCCTTACTCCAATCTATTTCTTCTCATCTTCCCAAATTGAAACTCTATATCCATGAAACTCCCCGATGACCCTTTCCTCCAGTCCCTAGCATCCATCATTCTACTTTCTGTCTCTAGGGATCTGACTAAGTACTTCATAAAGTGGAATGATACACTATTTTTTATAACTGGCTTATCTCACTTAGCATTATGTCCTCAAAGTTCATCGACGTTGTCACATGTGTCAGTTTCCTTCCTTCATAAGCTGAATAATATTCCATTGTGTGTATTTACCATATTTTGTAATATGTTCACTGATGAACACTTGAGTTACTTCCAAGATTTCGCCACTGTGAATAATGCCGCCATAAAAACGAGCGTATGAATATCCGTTTGAGCCCATTTTCAGTTCCTTAGGGTTACATAACCAGGAACTGCTGGGTCCTTTGGTATTTTTAATTGTTTAAGGAATAGTCAAACTCTTTTCCACAGCAGTTGTACCATTTTACAGTCCCACCAACAGTGAACAAGAATTCTGATTTCTCCACATCTGTTATTTTGTTTTGTTTTGTTTTTGATAGTAGCAATCCTGACGGGTGTGAAGTGGTACCTCCTCGTAGTTTCAATTTGAATTTCCCTGATGATTAGTGGTGTTGAGCATCTTTCCGTGTGGGTATTGGTGATCTGTATATCTTCTTTGGAGAAATATCTATTAAAACCCCTTTTTAATATGTTAATTTGTTGTTCAGTTTTAGAAGTCCTCTGTATATTATGGACATCATTAGTTTTTATAAGTAATTTACAAATATTTTCTCCAATTCTATGGATTACATTTTTACTGTTAGTAGTACTTTTGATGCATAAAAAATAATTTTCATAAAGGTCACTTTTTCTACTTTTTCTCCTTTGCCGTTATATCTAAACCATTGCCAAAACCAATGTCATGAACTTTTGCCCTGTTTTCTCCTCAGAGTTTCACTGTTTAAGGTTTTACATTTAGGACTTTGATCCATCTGGAGTTATTTTTTGTCTACGGTATTAGATAAGGGAGCTTCACTCTTTTGCATGGCGATATGTAATTCTCGGCACCGTATGATCTTTCCCCCACTGAATGATCTTGGCACCCTTGTCAAAATCACTTTATCATGTACGAAAGAGTTATTCTGGGGCTCGCTTTTCTGTTCCATTGGTCTCTATGTCTATTTTTATGCCCATAACTTCCTGTTTTTATTACTGTTGCCTGCAGTAAATTTTGAAAGCATAAGTGTAAATCCTCCAGCTTTGTTCATTCTTTTTCAAGACTGTTCTGATTATTTGAGGTTACTTGAGATTTGATACAGATTTTAGGATGGGTTTTTCTATTTCTGCAAAAAAAAAAAATCATTGAGATTACAGTAATAATTACATTGAATCTGTAGATCACTTTGGGCGGTACTGACATTTTAAGAATATAGGTATTCCCGGCTTTCGTAAAGTCTGCATTATGCCACTTTGCTTTTACAAAAGACCTACATAAGTATCTGTTTTCGAACCAAAAGAAATCCAAAAGGGATTTTCATTTTTACAAAAAAAAAAAAAAAAACCACGAAAGCAAGTATGAAACATGAACTTTCCAAAAGTCAGAGATACTCTTCACTTTAAGCCATTTGGCTTCCAAAAGATTTCAAAGAATGCTCTACTTCAGGATAGCAGGAGAGACCTGTATCAAGTCTTCTAATCCGTGGACATGGGATGTGTTTTTATTGATATATGTCTTCTTTAATTTCTTTCAGCAACATTTTGTAGTTTTCACTGTATAAGTCTTCCACCTCTCTGGTTAACTTAACTCCAAGTGTTTTGTTCTTTTTGATGCTGCTTGTAAATGAAATTGTTTTTGTAATTTCTTTTTCAAATTGTTTGTTGTTAGTATAAAATGCAACTGATTTTTGTGTGTTGACTTTGGATCCTACTTTGCTAAATTCAAGTAGTTTACAGAATGTTTAGGGTTTTCTACATATAAGATAATATAATCTGCATAGGGGGATAGTTTACTTCTTTCCAGTTTGGATGACTTCTTTTTCTTACCTAATTGTTCAATCTAGATCTTACAGTACTATGCTGAACAGAAGTGTCAAAAGCATCCTTGCCACATTTCGGAACTCAGAGGAAAAGCTTTGAGTCTTTCATCACTGAATATGTTGTTCATTGTGGGTCTTTCATATGTAGATTTTAGTAAGTTGAGGATGTTTCCTTTGTTCCTACTTTGCTCATATTTTTATTATAAAAGTGTTAAATTTTCTCAAATGCTTGTTCTATATTGAGAGGATCAGGTGTTATTTTCCCCCTGCATTCTGTTAATGTGATCAGGTGCGTTGATTTTGACATGTTAAACCATCCTTGTACTCCAAGAAAAAAAATCGCACTTGGTGATAGTGTATGATCCATTTAATATGCTACTGAATTCAATCTGCTAATATTTTGTTGAGGATTTCTGCATCAATGTTCATTAAGGAATACTGGCCTGCAGTTTTCATTGTAGTGTCTTTGGCTTTGCTATCAGGGTAATGCTGATGAATGAATTAGGAAGTGTTCCTCCTCTCCAATTTTGTGGAAAAGATTGAGAAGGCCTGTTATTAGTTTTTCTTTAAATGTTTGGTAGAATTCACCAATAAAACCATCAGGTCCAGGGTTTTTCTTTGTGGAGAGGTTTTAAATATTGATTTGATCTCCTTACTAGTTACAGGTCAATTCAGATACTCTATTTCTCTGTGATTTCATCTTGGTAGTTTTCATGTTTCAAGGACTTTGTCCATTTCATCTAAGTTATCCAATTTGAACAATTGTTCCTAGTACTCTTTTATGTTATTTATTTCTGTAGAATTGGTAGTAATGGCCCCACTTTCTTTTATGATTTTATTCATTTGAGTCTTCTCTTTTTTTCTTAGTACACCTACCTTAAGTTTTGTCAATTTTGGTGATCTCTTTTAGAACCAGCTTTGGATTTAACTGATTTTCTCTACTGCTTTTCTATTTTCCATTTCCTTCATCTCTGCTCTTAACTTTATTATCTCCTTCCATTGGTTTTGGGTTTAGTTTCTTTTTCTCGCTCCTTAAGCTATATAATTAGATGGCTGATTTGCCATCTTTCTTATTTTTTAAATCATGTATCTGTAGCTCTAAGTGTATCCCTTAACAACACTTTTGCTGTGTCCCATAAGTTTTGGTATGGCTGTGATTTTGTTTTCATTTATCTGAGTATTTTCTACTTTCCCTTGTGATGTCTTCCTTCCTTCATCACAAATCCTTAGTGAATTTTCTAGATTTACTCCTGTTATTGATTTCTAACTTTATCCCATTGTGGTTGGAGAAGATACTTTGCATATTTAACTTTTAAAATCTTCCTGAGACTTAATTTGTGGCTATCCTGGAAAATGCCCCCTGTGCACTTGGGAAGAATGTGTATAATGTTCTTGTTGGGTAGTGTTCTATTAATGTCTCTTAGATCTCATTGGTCATTGTGTTAAATCCTCTATTTCTTTATCTTCTGTATCTATCCAATATTGAGACCGATGTACTGAAGTCTCCAACTATTACTGTAGAGCTGTCTACCTTTCCCTTCAGTTTTGTCAGTTTTTGCTTTATATATTTTGCTGGTATGTTATTAGGTGGGGGAATATTCATAATTATTATATCTTCTTGCTGTATTAAAGCATCTATTAACATGTAGTGTACCTCTTTGTTTCTTGTAATCTTTTATGATTTAATATTTATTTTGTCTGATATTAGAATAGCTACCCTTGCTCTCTTTTTGGTTACTATTTACATAGAATATAGTTTTCCATCCTTTCCCTTTCAATCCATTTGTGTCTTTGGATCTAAAGTGAATCTCTCATAGGCAGCATATAGTTGAATCATGTGTTTTATCCACTCTGCCAATCTCTGTCTTTTGATTAGAGAGTTAATCTATACAACACAATGACATTTCTGTCATTGTGTTATTTTCTATAGGTCTTATAGTTTTGTCCCTTGTTTCCTGAATTACTTTTGTGGTTAGCTGATTTTTTGTTGTGAAAAGCTTAATTTTTCCCCCTCATTTCTTTATGTGTATTATCTATAGTTATTTTTTTAATGTGGATACTATAGGAATTACAGTTACCATTCTAAAGTTGTAACACTCCAATTTGCATTTATACCGCTTACCTTCAATAAAATACAAAAACTCTTCTCCTTTACAGCATTGTTCCCACCCTTTTGGTTGATGATTGTCACAAAATTATATCTTAATACACTGTGTGCTCAAAAACATAAATAAATAACTCTTTTCAATGTATTAGTCTCTTAAATTATGCAGAAAATAAGACTTGAAGTTACAAACAAATGTTACTGTAATACTAACTTTTAGAACAATAATTGTTTTTATTATTAGTCTCTTAAATCATGTAGAAAACAAAAAGTAGAGCTACAAACCACTGTTACAATAATACAGTAATGGCTTTTACATTTGCCCAGGTGTTTACCTTTATTGAGATCTTTATTTCTTCATACTGCTTGGAGTTAGTGTCTAGTATCTTTTCATTTCACTTTGCAGAACTCCCCTGAGCATTTCTTGCAGTGCGAGTCTAGTGGAAACATGCTCCTTCAGCTTTTGTTTATCTGGGAATGTCTTAATTTATCCTTCATTTTTGATGGAGTTTTACCAGATATAGGATTCCTGGTTGATAATTTCTTTAGCACTTTGAATACGTTGTTCCACTTTCTTCTCATCTCCAAAGTTTTTGATGAGAAATCTGCTGAGTGACAACCTTACTGAATCTCCTTTGTGACAAATCATCTCTCTTGCCGCTCTCAAGAGTCTTTGTTTTCGGCTTTCATAAGTTTGATTATAATGTGTCTCTGTGTGAGTCCCTTAAAGTTTATCTTACTTGGAGATTGTTGAGCTCTTGGATGTTTATATTCCCATCTTCATCAAATTTTGGAAGTTTTCAGCCCGTATTTCTTTAAATATTCTCTCTGCCCCCTTCTCTCTTCTCCTTGTGGGTCACGTACAATGTGTATGTTGGTCCACTTAATGGTGTCCAACTGGCCCCTCAGGCTCTGTTCACTTTTCTTCAACCTTTTTCCTTCTATTCATCAGAATCGCTAATTTGTTTCCTTATTTTCAAGTTCACTGATTCTTTCTTCTGCCAGCTCAAATTTGCAACTGAATCCTTCTAGTGAGTTTTTCATTTCACAGTACAAGTTATTGTACTTTTTAGCTCCAGAATTTCTTTTTGGCGTGTTTCAGGTTTTCTTTTTGTTAAGAGTCCCATTTTGTTCACACATCATTTTAATTTCTGTTCATCTTCTTTCAGTTCTCTGAGTATCATCAATATGGCTGTTTTAAGTCTTTGTCTAGTAGATCTGCCATCGGTGAGCTTCTGTTATTTACTTCATTTGAATGGGCCATGCTTTGCTGTTTTTTTTTGAATGTCTTCTGATTTTGTTGTTATTAAAAACTGGATATCTAATCTAATAATAGGGCAACTGTGGAGATTAGATTCTATCTCTTCTCCATGGTTTGCTGTTTTTGGTAATGTTTTTGTTATTGTTGTTTTGGTTGCTGTAGGCTGCATCTGTGTCAAGCATCAGACTGAGGACTGAGGTGTAAACTTAAGGTCTTCTCTGATCTTTTCTGCACTTTTTCCTGGGCATGTGGAGTCACTTTCCAATTTTCCCTGTAAATGTAATTGTTTTTTTAATAGCCTAGTCTTTACTGTCTGGCTCCGAAAGGGGAAAGAACAAAATGAAGGGAAGAAAAAAAGGTGCTAGCCTGTTAAGTCTCGTGGAAGTCACTTGAGGGGGTAAGGTACAAATACTATGGCTGCTTGCCTCTTTGCCTGCACCCTGAGAACAGAATCAGCAATCAGTGATCGGGGCACAGACTCCTGATATTTGGAGGACAGAATGCTTTTTGCCCTCACAGTTACCACAGCTGTGTGCGAGCTGCTCCAAAAACATGCACAGCTGCCCACAACATGGCTGATGGGCGAGAAATGAGTGGCTCTGATATTGACCAAATTAACCACGATTTACTTTCCGAGACTTCCTCTAGAAATTCCAAGCCTTCAATGGTCCACAGAATTCTAAAACAGTTACAGTAAGTCCTCACTCAACATCATCAATAAGTTCTGTGGCTTTAAGTGAAATGATGTATAATGAAACCAATTTTATCATGGGCTAATGGATATAAACAAGAGTTAAGTTCCTACAGCATCTCCTCAAATTTATAACAAAATACTATTGAACGAAGTTATTTGAGGACCCGCTGTACATCACACAGATTCTGCCATTTCAACTGCTGTCTAGGTGGGGAGTCAGATTCCTGGTGCCGCCTACTCGCCATCTTCCCAGAATCCTCTTTAGTTTTTTACCACTCAGTTTTGCTTCTTTAAGCAATACAGCACAATCGTGCCTGGTGATAAATCGCAGCCTATATATTCTATTTTGACTGGCTTCTTTCATCCTCTGTCTTTAGAATTTATTAATGCTTTTGTATATAGTTGTAGTTCTATTCAATTTCACCACTAGATAGTATTCCACTGCATAAATTAACCATTTTTTTTATAAATTGGATTTTATACAATGGATACAAGTGTTAATTTATACAATGGGTAAATTTATTTATGCATTCTACTAATGAAGAAGTTGGAACTGTTTCAAACTTTCAATGCTTATGAGCACCATGGCTCAGGTAAGCAAGTTTCCCCAGGCCATGCACTTAGGGGCCAGAGTCTTAGGGTATGCCAGTCTTTAACCTAATGAAGTGTTTGTACTAATTTATACTCCCATGATCGGATATTAGACTTTTCCTTGCTTTACATCCACACTAACAACTAGTGGTGTTAGATATTTTTTGCCAGGTCAATCAGTGTAACGTGATTTCCAACGTTATTCTACTTTGTATTTAACTGATTACTAACAAGGTTTAACACCTATTATACATATGTTTTGATGTCTTCATTTGGGAAGTCTTCTATCCATTTTTTAATCATATTTTTTCTTAATGAGTTCTTTACATATTCTAAATTTGAGGCCTTTATCAGTTATTCATGATGCAAGCAAGCATCTTTTCTACTCTGTTGTTTGCCTTTTTACTTATTAATGGTGATAAATTGTTTTTCTTTGAAGAATAGAAGTTGCTAATTTTCAAGGAGTCAAATTCATCAATCTTTTCCTTTACGTTAGAGTATTATGTGGCTTGGTTAAAATATTCCCTTATATTAGGACATGAAGATGTGTGTCTAAATTATCTTCTAAAGCAGACGAAAGAATTAACTCTTGGGTGATTATCGTTCTCCTGCCAAACACCTAACTGTTCCGGCAGTGGGCACGGGACTAAGATGAGGTTTTCTCAGATGATCTGCTTACTCTACAATCCTGCGGTTCCACCATTCTGGAGCTTCGGCCCGGAGGAAGGGGTATTTCACCAGGACAGCCACCAACTCTTATCTCTTCAGCTCTGAATCTCCCAAAACTGCACTTCCGCCTCTCAGATGCCTCTTCTTAATTGGCAAATACCCCATTTCTCGCAGGACATAAGCAACTCTGTATCGCCTTTCTATATACCAATCTATTTTTTAAACACAATGAGGTTTCTTGACTAATTCTCCTTCAAAGAAAAGTACAGAATGCCATGGGAACCCACAGATGAAGATCTTAATGCAAGACAAGGAACAGATAACTGGATAACTACAAGGTAATGAGTAATGGCCGGAAAAATGTCAAAAATCAAAAATGAAGGTTGAGTTGTGGAAAAAACCTTCAGAGTCAGAAGGAATGTACCAACATAAAATGCTTAACTAGAAATGGTCCAGGGAAGAGAAAATTGTCTAAGAAAAGATAAAAGTTAACCAAAGTGGTTCATTTTAAAAAATGATAATCATTACCTGCAATCTGTACTGAGCCATCTTCTCCAAGAAGAATATTTCCAGCTTTCACATCTCTTTAAGAAAAATAAAAATTAAGTATTAAAAAAAAATACCTATTCTTTGGAGTCACATGATTTAAGCATTTGTCTACTAGAGTCACTTAACACCAGCAATACTTAAGTTTTCTATTTTGCATTAAAGGGTATTAAGGCCAATAATAAAAAATTTTTTTAAATTTAGTCACTTGTACTAGAATCCAAACATTGTAAACACAAAGCCAGAATAGCATATAGCTATAAATCTAGAAAACCCAAGGTGATTCGATACTTGATTGGAATAATATTCACCAAAGAATGTGATCCTCATCTACCCTCACCTAATTCTACTTTTTGAAATGTATTGATTTTTTTCCTACACCCTAAGATATGGTCAAAAATTTTAAATGGTCACTATGTAATTGAAAACATGGATTAGTCCATGACTGTAGCATAAAGACAAATACAAATTATTACAACATCTCCATTTTTATTGGTAATTATTTATAACAATTCAAATAATACATGTATCCACTCTTGTTATAAAAATCTAAACATCACTGAAAAGGCCAGTGTCCCTTTCAGTACTATTCTCAAGTTTAGCATTCTCTCCAAATTTTTCAACTATTATCAGTCTGATTAATGGAATATGTTCCTGTGACACATCTGGATTTTTCTTCCAACATAAATGATATCATACTATCTATTCCAATCTACAACTTGTTTCTCACACAACAACATGTTAGTAGTATCTGGCAAAATTTTAAATCCCTAAATTCTATGAGTAGCAAATCCACTTCTTGATAACCTAGAGTAACTCTAATAATGCACAGAGAATGTACAAGGGGTTTCACTGTGACATTTGTAATAACACCACCAAAATGGTAATAACCTAGAAGGCTAACAACAGCAGAAAGGTTAAATTAATTCGATTACATCCATGAAATGGAATAAGGTCAATCAACATGTTACAACTTGAAATACTCTCTAATACATACTGCTAAGTAAATAAATCAAGCAGGAAGCATTTTGTATGACACCATTAATGTTAAACACACACACACGCACACACGATCTTTCCGTACACTCAAAATAGAAAGCAATGAATGGCTCCTTTTGTGGAGAGAAGTGGGACTGGAGTCAAGGGGATCGGTATTTACCTTGTGGGAATGGACTCATCTCTTTATTTTATAATTAAAAATAAATATGATTAAGTAAACAAAAGAGAGCTGGCTATACAAGAAAAGCAAGGCTAGCTTACAGAGGAAAGCCTTGTCTGTCATGAAAAAGAACCAATGAAAAGCACAACATCTTATCCTTTCCTTGTCCCTATCTTCTTTTCCTGCATCTTAAGATACAACCATTCCTTGGTAAACAATGAACAATAGCTTCCCAACTCTCTGTAGCAGCATCATCTGTAGCACCATTGCCAGACCAGCATATATAATACCTTTCCTGAATATATACCAAAGCATAAGGAAATCATGTTATGAGTGTTTTGTACTGCTTATAAATCAAAGTAATCTACAGGATATTTTCCCAGAGGCTGACTTATGTGGAAGCTGACTCACTTTGCTCCATAAACCTAAAGTCTCTGATTCTAGATACCATGAACAGGAGAGAACTGAAGACATTCCCTTCTCTTGGAGACAAAGACCATGCAACTGAGTCAACCATGAACCTTCGACTCTCTTTTCTGAGCTCATCTGGAACGATACCTAAAACTCAATAGAAAAAACAGTGTTGAGTTACTTCCTCTTCTGTGTTTTTGCAGCAGGCTATAATACAAAGTTAGCACAGATAACAGAAATATGATCATATTTCTGGGTCTGTCTCTCTCATTTCACCATAAGCCATATCTGGGCTGTATTACATTTCTGTATCATTTGCACTTACTTATTTAGTATTATGATTAGAACATAGGAGCATCTCCCAGATACTCATCAAATAGATTTAAATAACTAAATAGGAGACCACCTCCCTCAAATCCTTTTACGGAGATAAGTGTGATATCAAATAAATGAATAAGTAAATAAACCCCCCAAAAAACACTAAAATAGAAGTTGATTATTTCTGGAGAGAAACAGAATGTCAAAGAAATCAATCCAACTAAATACCAAAATAAAACTTGATTATTCCCTCCCTGCTGTCTCAACCACCATTTCCCATCTCCTAACTCTATTCCAAATAGTTAGGGTTAGAAACCAACACACTGCAGTCTAATAGGACAACCCCCACTTCCCATCAATAGGAGGCCAGTTAAACTGTGGTATATATCTATGTAATAGAATACTGTGAATACTAATAAATGTGTTAATATAGAACAATCTCTAAATATATTCTTAAGTAAGAATAGTACATATAATATGTTGCCATTTTTTTAAACAGGAGGGAGGGGGAGATATACATTATGTATACTGACATAAATCCCTCTCAAAGAAGTGACAAGAAAATGGTAAGAAGTGGTTCCCTTTAGACCAAGGGTATGAGAGGTTCAGGGAAGGAAGAAGACTTTTAAAAAATTATTTTTTTAAGGACAGTTTTAGATTTACATGAAAATTAAGAAGATAATGCAGAGAAGTTCTCATAAAAGTTAAACTCAGTCTCGCCCATTATTAACCTCTTACATTTGTATGGTACTTTTGTAGAATGAATGAACCAGTATTGATGCATTACTATTAACTAAAACCCACAATTTAATCAGCTTTTTAAAGTTTTCACCTAATGTCCTTTTTCTCCATCCAGTACACCACTAACTACAATTAGTTGTCATGTCTCCTTAGGCTCCTCTTGTCTGTGACAGTTTCTTTAACTCTCCTTGTTTTTGATGATGGCCTTGACAGTTTTGAGGAGTAATGGTCAAGTATTCTATAGGACTCCCCTCTAATGAAATTTGTATGATGTTTTCCTCCTGGTTAGACTGGCGTTATGAGTTTTTTGGAAGAAAAACCACGGAAGTGCCATTTCATCACATCATATCAAGAGTACACAGTATTGACATAATTTGGCCACAGTTGATATTTAGAAGACTTATTTTTTGGTCAGATGCCATTTTGTGCTGTTTGAACTTTTTAAGCCATGTATACATATTAGCTATTTAAATAATGTTTTCTGAGTTTTTGTCTTTTGTAAATGAAGAGATAGCGATCCATTTTCAGTGGAACCTTCACTTTGGGTGACTACTTTTCCCGATCAATTCCCTAGGTAATTGATTCATGTTTCCCTTTGAAACTATAAGAGCAATCTGTAGAACGGCTTCCAGAAGTAAAAAAAGAGGAATATCATGAAGCTAAATGGCTTACTGCACAATCAAACACACCTGTCCGTCCTCACATAAAACAGGACAACTGACCCTCCAAGGAAAAGATTTGTTAACTAAATATCTGGAAATCAATATAGTCCATGATTAATGAATCATTTTTACTCTGCCACAAAGACTAATAAAGCAACCCAGCAGCCCCAACAGTGAAATCCTCCATCTACTCTTAAATAGCAAGAACAGTGAGCTTTGTTTTCCATAGCTTAATGCCATTTCTCACACGTCACTACTTCACCAAAGTTACGAATTCCTTCTAAAATTACAAGGAATATCATAGACATGCTTGATTTTCTCATGATTACAGAACACAAGTTTCTCCCCATAACATTTTTATGACTCATAAATAGGCCTGGTTTATAGAAAACTTGAAAAAGGTCAAGAGAAACAACAAATAAAAGCTGGCAAACACACTACATTTAATGAACGCATCTTAAACTGACTAAATAGCTAACATTTCTTTCAGAGCTAACTTTAATGGGAAAAATATTTGGGTAGGTAGATACAGAGAGAAAAGTATAAGTTTAATTCAGAGATCTGTTCACCCTAGTCAAAAACCTCTAAAGTTTAGAGGGTCAAGGGGAAAACACAGTAGGGATGAAAAAAAAAAAACGAGTAGATTTTAAAGATACAAGAAGTAGCAAGACCTACTTAAAATATCCATCTGTTCCCCAATAAGACAACCTTCCCCCAAGCCTGCTGCAGTCTCAGTGCAGCTCGGCTAAAGTGTAAGGAGTGGTTCTCAGCATTGGCTGCACATTAAAATCACTTGGAGCGCTCTGAAAAGTCCCAATGCCAAAGTCTCATCCCAGACCAATTAAATAAACTTCTGGCAGTAGATCCGGGAATGGTACTTACTAAGTTTCCCAGGTAATCCCAATATGTAGCCAAGGTTGAGAGTCTCTGATTTAAAGTGTGACACAGAAAATTTCCATTACAGCAACATGGCAAACTATGCATGGCAAATGGAGACTTTTATCACTACTACCCAGGCCTTTGCTCCAAACACACTATTCATTCCCCTGCTACAAACAGAAGGAAATGCTGGCTGAATTAGGGGGAAATACGTCACACAGCTGAACATGAAATAAAAAGGAAATCATAAAGTTTCAGAATTGAAAAGGGACACTTAAGAACCAGTGCAGTAAGACCTGGGAGACGGAACAGAGGAACCGCCCCTGCCCTCCGCACCCCCTACCCCCAAATGGCGAGGCAGCCCAGGTTTTGAAATTTACCCCCAAATAGAAAACACGGCGCTGAGCTAGCCAGTGTAAGGGCGAGAGACAGAACTGAGACCCTTCATTAAGCCTGGACCCTGGGAAAACCGAACCGCAATTAAAAGATACACTTACCAAAGGTAAGCTAGAGCACAGCCATGCTAAAACAAGACCTCATGGTCTTTATACAAAATCATTTCTAGGAATAAAAAGGGTCATTATATAGTTTAAAAAGGAATAATTCACCAGGAAGATAACAATCCTGAATCTATATGTACCTATTAACACATCTTTGAACACAGAGGACTGTAGTTCAAAGGGTCTCCACCAACTTCTGGTCTCCATTTTTCCAATGGGAAGGTAGCTCGTAAACACACTGATGCTCTCTCTCAGTCTGTTCAGGCTGCTGTAATAAAAGTATCACAGACTGGGTGGCTTAAACAACCAAAATTTACTTCTCACAGTTCTGGAGGTTGGAAAATCCAAAGCTGAAGCAGTGGTTGATCTGGTGTCTGCTGAGGATCTGCTTCCGATTTCAGAGGTGACCATCTTTTTTCAAGAAAGTTCTCTGGTATCTCTTTTATAAAGATACTAACCCCATTCATGAGGGCTCTACTCTCTCAAAGGCCCCACCTCCAAATACTATCTCACTGGGGACTGGGTTTGAGCATAGGAAATTCGAGGGGACACATTCAGTGTACAGCTCCCCCTACAAGATGGGTTGCTTTTCTCTTGCTGCTTTCAAGATATTTTCTGTGTTTAGGTTTCAACAGTGTGACTATGAAGAATCTAGGTATAGATCTCTTGGTATTTATCTTATTTGTGGTTCTTTAGGCTTCTATAATTGGTAGATTGTTTTTCTTCAAATTTGAAAACTTTGAGACATTATTTCTTTCAATACTTTTTCTATCCCTTTTACTTATTTAGCTAAATGAGAGTTGGTATATTTTACAGACTAGATGTTGAAAGTCATACAATCGAGAACAGACTAAATTTGTGCCTGCAAGTGAATTGATTCACTACTTTCTGAAAAAGACAGTGACCTTAATGTGTGTTTCAGTGTGTATTTTGTGTTAATTTTATTATTAACTATAGAAAGTCTGCAAATGGAAAGGTTTAGGAAAAAGAATATACTTTCATCATGTTACGAAGACTTTTTTAAAAACAGTGATATAGTTATGCTAAATAAAAGATAGTATATTTAAAGAATAATAATTCTAGCTGTAGAACTAAATTCTATTCAGTTAATAATTCAAAATATAACTGATACTGAACCAATATACACCCAGTTTCATTGATTAACACAATTTTTTCTAAGACTTTGGAAGCAGACTGCCTAATTCAGATCCCAGCTCTGTCATTAGTGGGTGACCTTTGGCAAGTTAACTCGCTTTGCCTTTTTTCCTCATCTGTAAAATGAGGATGATACCAGTACCTACCTCATAAATTAACTGTGAAGATTAAATGAAGAAATACAGACAATGCACTTAGAACAGTACTGAGCATACAAATTTCAGTGAATGCTAATTGTCATTATTATCTATACCAGAAGTCAATAAACATTTTCTTAAGGGGCCAGATAGTTAAATCTCTTAGGCTTTTTGGGCCAGATGTTCTCTGTCACCACTATTTTGTTTTTTTATTACAAAAGCAGCCACAGACAATCTGTAAATAAATAGGTGTGGCTGTTTTTGTTTAAGAAACAGGCATAAAACTAGATCCAGTCTGTGGGCCATAGTTTTTCAATCCCTGATGATCTGCATGGCTGTAGAAGACATTTTTTCTCTCACATAATGTAGTCTGGGCGTAAGTGACATGAGTTCAGTGTGGTGACTCCAGGGACTCACGGACTCAGGCTCCTGTTTTGCTGCTCTACCATCTCTAAGTTCTTGCTGCCTAGTCCAACATGGCCTACCACCACATCCCGTTTCAGTGGAAGGAGAAAAGGGGAAATAAAGGTTATGCCACTTTCTGTTAGTACTGATCCTCAGGACACTTGGCAATGTCTGGAGACATTTTCGGTTGTCACAATGGGCAGTAGGAGGAAGTGCTACTGACATGTGATGGGTAGAAGCCAGAGATGCTGCTAAACATATCCTACAATGCACAGGACAGCCCCTATGACAAAGAATGGCCCAGGCCAAATGTCAGTAGTATAGGCGTTGATAAAGCCTGATAAAAAATAACTTGGAAATAGTACACAATTCCGTTCTTAGTGGAAGTGTGACTAGGAACACAATTTCATGGTCATATCTGGCCTGCACAGGTGTCTATGAAATGTTGCCTTTCTTCTGGATGATCGTGTACCCAATAAATTTTTTTTTTTTTTAATTCAAGAAGGGGAGACATGTTGGGGGCCAAGAAGCAGTCTCTAGCACATTCCTTTTGAGAAGATTACTTGATGAACACAAAATCAGAACTGAGATATTAACTGAATTACGTCCATTGCTGGTATCAAGGCATGCATACACAGGGTTATGACCATTCAAAGGACAAAAATCCTGTTTTTAGGGTACCTCTTCTTCTTGACAGTGTGGGGAATATATTCCCAAATGTCTACTCTTTGGTCATACACCCTTTTTATTTGTTAACACGTTATTTTAACTATGTACAAAACAACTGATTAGGTACAGTTTTAGATGAAAACTTGTTTTGTCTTAGGAACATGCCAGCTGTCTGTGGAGCTGGTGTATGAACGGCAATAACATGTCTGCTTGCTTCCCGCCTTCATGCCTGCTGCCCCAAAGGCCACCGCTGTGGTGATTTTCCTTCGTGAACTGGGAGATACGGGGCATGGATGGACAGAAGCCTTTGCAGATATCAGAAGTTCACACATCAAATATATCTGCCCACATGCACCAGTTACGCCAGTCACATTAAACATGAAATGGCTATGCCGTCTTGGTTTGATACTATTGGGCTTTCATCAGATTCACAGGAGGATAAACCTGGAATTAAACAGGCAGCAGAAAATGTAAAAGCTTTGATAGAGCAAGAGGTGAAGAATGGCATTCCTTCAAACAGAATTATTTGGGGAGGATTTTCTCAGGGAGGAGCTTTATCTTTATATGTTGCTCTTACCGCACAGCAGAAACTGGCAGGGGCCACTGCCCTCAGTTGCTGGCTTCCACTGCGGGATTCATTTCCACAGGGTTCTATCAGTGGCATTAATAGAGATATTTCCATTCTTCAGTGCCATAGAGATTGTGACCCTTTAGTTCCCCTAGTGTTTGGTTCTCTTACTGTAGAAAAGCTAAAAACATTGGTAAATCCGGCCAATGTAACCTTCAAAATCTATGCAGGCATGATGCACAGTTCATGTCAATAGAAAATGATGGATATCAAGCAGTTCATTGATAAACGCCTACCTCCAGGTGATTGATATCACTAAGGGGTCTTGTGTAGAAGTACACACCAGCATCACTACAGTATAAACCTTTGCCTGCATCCTATCTTGAAACCTGTAATGTTTGCAGTATTAAAATGTTTTGCAAATACACCACCAATGACACAGACTAACTACTGTTTCCTCATGGGCAATTTATAATCTTTTAAGTTTCTATACATGTATTTGTATAATATGATCTAGAATATGCTAGTATTAAAATAGGCGAAGCAGCTACCTCCTTCTTCTCGAATGTCATCTAGCAAAATAAAAAATACTGCAACCAGATGTTTTATTACTTCATCTAAAAATTATTGGTATGCTTAATGAAAACTTGTTCAAATATAAATAAGCAGTTAAGATATAAACAATTTATGAATGCTATGACTTAGTCTATGGACTTATTCCAAAATTACTTAGTCACCATGCAATATCTGTATATGTGTATTCATATATGCTTAATGATTATAATATATAGTAAGAATGAGGTGTTATTACTTTATTCCTAATAACAGGGATAATGCTTCTACATGTCATTAAAGAGAAAGATGGCTCTCTTCAATTAATGGCTCTTTTATTGAGGGATCAGCCTTTTCTTCCCCTGTTATAACTTTTTAATATTCTTTTTTCCTCTCTAGAAAAGAAATATTTTTTCTTCCTTTTCCTCCTTCTTAACAGACCAAATATTGCCTCCTTGCCATAGACATCTGCTGTCAACACATACTGTAATCTGACATTCTGAATCACAGACATGATAGTATTTATACTTAAATAAAAAAAACTAAACATCACTTCAAACTTCCTACACTACTTATTTCTTAAACTATACCTTAGTCCAAAGTTAGATCTATATAGTAATTAGAATCTTCAGTCTGGGTAGGGAATAATTCTGTGGTTGTGTTTTTTTCTATAACTAACTGAAAGAATAATTAGGTCATATGTTCTGGGATATTTAAGATTGATCTTAAAAACTGTAATTTCTAAGATTTGCTCTATGATTATTATCCTTGTGGCACAGAGTTTTAGTTTACTTATTTTGTACATTATATTTGAAATCGACTGTTGTAGGAAATGAACAATCCGTTAGAAAAATTTGCTTTACTTTTATCTGCCAATAGACTTATTGGAAATATTCACTTTAGTCAGATGATTTCTAAAAATTAGTTGTGCAAACATAAAAGTAGCAATTATCTGATTTTAAATAATCAAATTTTTTAGATTATTGGTAAAAACTACTTGAAAACAAATTTATGGGCTATAAAAACTGGTTATAACTCAATCCATATCGTGTAGTTACCACCCACTTTATGTAGCAAAAATGTACACTTGTTATTTCTGAACTGTTGTTAATTTTTCTGCTGTATTCCAACTTACCTCAAAATGTTAGGAATGCATCATTATAAATGGGTGCTAACTGATAATAGAAATAATTTAGTAATGGACCTATAGAGAACATTAATAATAAACCCATATGTTTAGGTCTGGATCTAAAATTTTTAAACAATCATTTAATAAGTCATTTTGCTTTACTCTGATGATGTAGAAACTGTTGTTTCAGTTATACAAATCAGCAAGATCTAATTTATGGCAAGAGATATTCCGCTGAAATGTTGTGCTACAATATGGGAAAATGTAAATCCTTTTCACGGTTTCTAAATTTCAACTAAAATTTAATTCTGGGGGAAAAAAAGAATATATCTTCAGTTCTCATGAGATTTCTAGTTTATAATGCCTCCAAGTTTATCCATTTTGTCACAAATAACAGAATTTCCTTCATTTTTGTGGTTGAACTAATAGTCCATTGTGTATATACATCATCTTTTAAAAATCCATTCATCCAATGATGGACACTGAGATTGTTTCCAGATCTTGGCTACAGTGAATGACGCCACTATGAGAGTGTAGATAACGCTTCAAGAGAGCAATTTCATTTCTTTGGGGTAGATACCCAGAAGTGGGACTGCTGTGTCATATGTTAGTTACATTTTTAATTTCCTGAGCAAACTCCATTTTGTCTCCCACGGTGCTCGTACCAGTTTACGACCCCACCAAAAGTACACAAAAGTTTCCTTTTCTCTGTATCTTCACCAGCATGTTATCTTTTGTCTGTTTAATAACAGACAACATAAGAGGTATGAAAGGATATCTCATTGCAATTTTGACATGCATTGCCCTCTCAGTTTGTGATGTTCAGCACCTTTTCATGCACCAGTTGGACGTTTATGTATTCTCTTTGGAAAAATGTCTGTTCAGGTTGTTTGCCCATTTTTTAATTGAGATGGATTTTTTTTTTTTTGGCCTGAGTTGTAAAAATTCCTTGTATATTTTGGATATGAATCCCTTATCGAATAATGTGGTTTGAAAATATTTCTTCCCATTCAGTAGGTTGACTTTTTATTTTGTGGACAGTTTCCTTCGCTGTTTAGAAGTCTCATTGTTTATTTTTGCCTTTGTTTCCTTTCCTATTGTTGTTGAATCAAAAATAAATTGCCAAGAACAATGGTAAGGAGTTAACCTACTAAAAGGTTTATGGTTTCAGGTCCTAAGTTCAAAGTCTTTACCCCATTTTGAGCTGACTTTTATGTGTAGTATAAGGTAGGGGACCAGTTTCATTCTTTTGGATGTGGCTATCGAGTTTTCCAAACATCATTTATTGAAAACATTATCATTTTCCCATTGTATGTTGATTCCTTTGTCAAAAATTAATTGAGCACACATGCATTGGTTTATTTCTGGGTTCTCTCTGTTGGTTCACTGATTTGTGTGTCTGTTTTGATTACTGTTGCTTTACAATATAGTTCGAAATTAGGAACTGTGGTGCATCCAGCTTTGTTCTTTCTTAAGATTACTTTGGCTATTTGGGATATTTTGTGGTTCCATATAAATTTTAGGATTGTTTTTTCTATTTCTGTGAAAAATGCCATTAAAGTTTTGATAGGGATGGCACTGAATCTGTAGATCACTTTGGGTCATACGGATATTTTAACAATATTAATTCTCTAATCAATGAACACAGAATATCCTTCCATTTATTTGTCACCTTCGACTTCTTTCATCAGTGTCTTACAGTTTTAAGTGAACAGATTTTTCACTTCCTTAAATTTATTGCTAAGTATTTTCTTCTTTTTGATAGTATTGTAAATGGGATGGTTTCAATTTGTCTTTCTAATAGATTGCTCTTAGTGTAGAGAAACATAACTGATTTCTATATACTGATTTTGTATCCTACAATTTTACTGAACTCATTTATTAGTTCTACAGGTTTTTGGTATAGTCTTTAGAGTTTTCTATAACATATAATCGCATCATCTGCAAAGGGAGACAGTTCAACTTTCTTTCTAATTTGGATGTCTTTTTCTTTTCATGCCTAATTGGTCTGGCTATGACTTCTAATAATATGGTGAATAAAAGTGGTGATAGTGGGCATCCTTGTCTTGTTCCTGATTTTAAAGGCCTTCTGCTTTTTACCACCGAGTATGAAATTAACTGTGGGTTTGTCATATACGGCTTTTATTATGTTGAAATATGTTCCTTCTACACCCACTTTGTTGAGTTTTTATCATAAAAAGATACTGAATTTTTTCAAATGGTTTTTCTGCATATACTGAGATGATCATATAGTTTTCATCCTTCTTTTTATCTAATATAATAGATCACATTAATCAAATAATGAATGTTGAACCAACCTTGTGTCCCAGGGATGAATCCCATTTGATCATAGTGTATGATCCTTTTAATGTATTGTTAAATCAGCTTTATAATATTTTGTTGAGAATTTTTGCATCTATGTTCATCAAGAATATTGACCTGTAATTTTCTTTTTCTTTTTCTTTTTTTTTTTTTTGTAATGTCTTCGTCTGGTGTTGGTATCAGGATAACACTGGCTTCGTAGGATGAGTCTGAAAGCATTCCTTCCTCTTCAATTTTTTGAAATAGATTAAGAATAGGTATTAATTCTTCTTTGAATGTTTAGCAAAATTTACCTGTAAATCTGCCTGATCTTGGGGCTTTTATTTGTTGAGAGTTTTTGACTATTGCTTCCATTGCATTACTAGTAATCAATTTTAGATTTTTGGCTTTTTTTTTCTTGATGAGTTTGGCTAAAAGTCTGTCAATTTTGTTTATCTTTTCAATGAACCAGCTCTTAGTTTTATGTACTTTTTCCTATTGTTTGAAAATTTTCTATTTCATTTATTTCTGCTCTGGTTTTAACTATTTCCTTCCTTCTACTCACTTTGGCCTTTTTTTTGCTCTTTTTCTGGTTCCTTTAGATGTAGAGTTAGAGTGTTTATTTGGGATTTTTATTGTTCCTTGAGGTATGCCTCTATAGCTATGAACTTCCCTATTAGAACTGTTTTGCTGCATCCTATAAATTTTGAAAAGTGTTTTTATTTTCATGTTTCATGACAATTTTTGATTTTCTGTTTGGTTTTCTCTTTGACCCACTGCTTCCTTATTTAATCTCCATGTATTTGTGTTTGTTCCAGTTTTCTTCCTGTAGTTAATTTTAGAGTTTCATGTCACTGTGGTCAGAAAAGATGCGTGATATGATTTCAATTTTGAATTCATTAAGGTTGTTTTATGACCTAAATATGACCTGTTCTGGAGACTGTTCTATGTGCACTTGCAAAATGTATATTCTGCAGTTTTTGGATGAAATGTTCTATAATATATATTAAGTCGATCTCGTCTATTGTGACATTTAAGGCCATTATTTCCATATTAATTTTATGTCTGGATAATCTATCCATTATGTGAGTGGGGTATGCAAATACCCTATTATTATTGCATTACTCTGTTACACATCTTTTAAAATGTTTTTAATTTTAAAACATTTAATTATAAAAATGTTATTTTACAGCGCTTATAATAAATTGAGAAAATACTCAAGATATACTATTAAAGAAACAAAAAAGGGACAAATAAAATTATATACACGGTTTTGTTTTAAGTATTCTTAAGCACATAAAAGAAACTGGGAAGGAATAGTCCAAAATGTTATCAGTAAATACAGTGACTGCCTCCCGATAGAAAATTAGAAAATTTTCCTGTTTTAAAATTTTCCAATTTGATTAAAATTTTTGGTACTTTCAAAATTCTTACTACCTGTGTAATTAAAATCCTAACCACAATGCACTAAAATTAGTAATACAAAGAACCATGTTAACACTTAGATTATGATTAATTCTGCCAAAGAATGAGGGCTGTCCTCAATGAAATGACACAACTACTACTGCACTAATCTAAAAGAAAAAAGTGTTGACTATTACATACCTGTGAATCTGTCCATTTTTATGCAGGTATTCTAACCCTTCCAACACTTCTCTGAGAATGGTAGCAATGGTGGGTTCATCTAGGACTCCACTTTTATGTTCTCCCTTGGCCACAACGTGCTTAATAATATCCAGAACAGAACCTGAAAAGAGAAGACACAGTTTTCCATAAACTTTTAACTTATTTCATATAATTCAGAGCCATTTTGAAAACAAAACACTTGGAAAACTTTTGATAAATTTAATTGTGTGAAGAAAAAAGGGAAAAATGGAAAATACAAGGAAATACAGAAGTTTAACATTAATAATTTATTCTTAATTCCAATTTAAAACACAAAGTAGCCTGCTAATATTCAAACAGTAGTGTTATACCAGCATCAACTTTAGACTTCTATTGAGAATTTGAAAAACAAAATAATTTTTAGCTACCTCTGAAGAATCCCTAGGTAAACCATGCCCACAATTAACACTTTAGTATCAAATATCACAAACTAGTTTAGGTTTCCAATACCAGATTAGAGTATGCAACACTGTGTGATTAAAGACAAAATAATACAATTATTGAAATACAGGTCAAATTTTAGAAGAAATACTTGAAAAGTAAAGATCACATGTGTATGCAAACTAATTTAAGGGTTAAAATTATGTTTCAGGTTAATAGAAATAGGTAAGGGAAAGAAAAATGTAAAAATAAAAATAGCATTTTAAATAACAGCCCAAATGTATTATCAATCCAATTCTTTCCAGGATGGGAAATAATACTTCTACTAAAAATTAGAGAAAGGGAGGGAAAAGACACCTATATAGTAATTAAATCATAGAATGTTAACTACCATAACTTATTATTAAAATGTTTAAAAGTTTGCTACTAGAGATCTGTAAGGTGTCTGGCAGTACATTGGTCCATAAAAGACAACAGAACCAAAACAAAACAATCCCCAATATTATAAATTATACAGAGAAGTCTGAAACATAACATAAACTGCACTGATAAAAGTGCCCATTTCTTGGCACAAGATTTCAGTGATCAAGACTAAAATTAAAACAAACACAAGATTCTGTTGAAAACCTGCCCTGGTAGGTGCTTTTTGATTTCACACACTTAAAAAAAAGAAAAAGAAAAAATGCACTTCCAAGGAGATGAAAAGAAGTGGTCTAGAGGGAATCCTCAAAAACATGGGAGGATTAAATCTATGTTCACTTTAGGTCCCACTTGGAGTCCACGAGCTTGATAAATTTAATAAAAAGGGCATGAACCCAGAATGAAGAAGAAAACAAAGGCGATAACAGAAGAGAGACGACAAAAATGTTTTGGAAGAAAGCAGAAACAGAAACTGACTAAGCAGAATGGAAAAATCTGAAACATCAATGCCTGCAGAGGAGGTACATCAATTAGAAAAAATTGATCTCTACCTAGAGTTCCAGAAAGGCTCAGAATGTAAGGACCACAAAAGGGGAGGTGAGGGGAAACTGAAGGAAAGGGTTGAAAACAGGAGAATTGGTTGAAAGTTCATATAAGGGAGAGTAAGATTCCCAGAACCTCCTCCCCACTCTGGAAGCCAGGTCACTACATTCCCTGTACCTCCGGCAGGAGACAGACAGCTTATTCTCTGTAAACAAAGAACCATGGAGGCTCCAGATACCAGGTAACTTTTCCTAAGACATTACCTCACTTCTCTTTCTTCCTGGGATTCACAAGACTATAATCCACAAAGGGAGAGGCCTAGGGGAGCACTTTTGTTCTTCTTAATTTAACCAATCTCACATTAATCTCCAAAGCAGTGACTACTTCAACAGGCCACATAGTTCATTCTTCTGAGAAATCCAGGCCATGTAAGGACCGCTTAGTAAAATGACATCTGTATAAATGCCAATTGAGCTACATGTTTGTAATGTAAAGAATATCTGTAATGTAAAGAACATCTAACATAAGAAATGGAAAAGAATAAATTCCTCCTAGGAACTACAAATTAATACAATGTATTCATTCAACAGTTAAGCTATATTAGAGGCAAGATCTAGAATTGGGTGCCAGAGAATCCAAGACATAAACAGCATGACTACTGACTTTCAGGGAACTTCAGTATGACAGACCAAAAATATGGACTGACAAAGACCCTGAGGCACATAAAAGTGAATTAGATTTGGATTTTTAAAGTGTTTGTAGTAGGAACTCCTTTTCAAAATCTTAGATTTTTATTAATTTCACATCATCTGATGATCAATGGGGAAATTAAAGCAATGCACATCACCAGTCTACACCCAGAACAGATATTCTTAACAAGGCTTTATGTATAAGAAGCTCCCTCCTTCCCTGTGATAACAATGTCTTTTCAGTTTCGGTCTCCCACAATATAATTTTTGTAGGTGGAGGGATGATCATGCAACAAAGATCTTCATCCTTAACTGAAAAATACTGGTCCTGGAAGGTACCCCCTACTTTACCATATGATTTCCTCAGCATCTTGCATCATTTAACCATACAGGTATTTCTTTCTCTTTTCTTTTAAAACGCTTTCTTAATTACTTTGACTTCTAAGTCTTATATTGAAGTTTGGTGCTAATAAATTGTAGAAAGAGCTATTTAGATCAAAAGTACTTCTAATTTCTAAAGATTAACTTTCTATACTAATAAATCTCATTACTCAATATCAGAGTTTTAATCAGCAAAAGAACATTATAGTTTACAGGGAAGCATTATGAAATAATAATATTGACACACTAATTTTAACTATAACGTCCACCTGGGTTGATAGGTTTAAGAATGACAGCTGTAAATCATTTTATGATACAATTAGCTTATTAAATTCTATATTACTACAATGTTACTAAATCAAGAGTATGCTTTTGTTTTAAATATTGTGGCTGAAAAAGTTGATGTGAAGGAGGTAGCCTATACTTGTTAACTCTGGCTATGTATATTTTTTAATTATTCAAGGGGAGACACTGCTCATCAACGGTCCTTTTCCGTGACTTTCCACTTCAGCTGTGATCCTCCTCAGTTCCTAAGACACACTACACTCCTCCAGCCCCTGCCTCCAGACAATTCTCTACACAGTGTTCCCTCTCCCTGGATCGCTTTTCCTATTCTCCCCCAGATACCACCTCCACCTCCCATTTCACCTGGCTGGTTATTACCTATTCTTCAGGTCCCAGCAGAACATCTCCTCCTGTGGGAAGCCTTCCTAACCCCACCACGTCCATTCTCCCTTAATAAGGTTAGGTTCTCCAGGTACTTGTTCCCATGGCACCTACTGCTTCATGGCACCCTTCACACTTATAATTATTTAACTGTAACTTTTCCTTATTATCTATGAGGTCCACAAGAGTAAGGAATTGGCAGTTTCATTCACCACGGTATTGGCAATCAACAAGTATTTGATGAATGGCATTTTAATTGACCTATCTTGACAGTTTCCTCCTATTCAAAAAAAATTTTAAGTTGTGCTTAGTTCTACCTTTTGTTTTCTAAATAGTGCATAACATATCTCTTCAGTTTAAATGTATATTCTCTCTCTACAAAAGCAAAATTTCATTTTCCTAAAAAACAGATGTAAAATCAACATTTAAAAAGGTTTAGCTATAAGATTATGTCAACTCATAAAACTATTAGTAATTATAAAAAGAATTAATGCCTGAGACATATTTGAAAATTATCGTCCAGGAAATGTGCTGAGTGCTAGGCTGAAAACCTGGTCGCTGTCCCAGGAAACCTAAGACCGGAAGGGACGGAAAAGTACATTTAAAAAATATCTCACCCAAATAACATGCCCTGCCTTCTGTAATCATGACATACACTCACTGGAAAAAAGTATAAGGATTCTTTAAAAAAAAAAAAAAAAAAAAAGTCATTCTGCTTAAGAGTAGCAGAAAGGATGGGCTGCATACAGGTATGGATGAGAGGATTAGGCAGACAACTTATTCACCAGAGGACTTTTCAGCAAAACATTAAAAATTCTGCATTATACATTTTTTGTAAATTACAATAAAGAAATTAATGTATAGGTGATCAATAATGAAAGATACGGTATTACCTAATATTCCCATATCTGTCCATACTGAAAGAACCATGCTTGACCACCATCTTGAAAGGTGGTTGGTGTTAGCAAGGCTTCCAACCATCATATGAACAGGGCCTTTAACAAAGCAATCCAGTTTCTCCAGTGTGTCACTAATGGGATTGAAACAAAAAGGTGATTCTGGCTACACTGAAAAGCATCAAATAACAAGGGATTATTATTATTAATAACTAAAATTTCTCGTGCACCTACTACATGTCACCATAGTGGTAGGTGCTTTACAAATATGATCTCATTTACTCTTCCCCAATACCATGAAATGCAGAAAGGTATCCCCAGTTAACAAGTAAACAGGTTCAAAGAACTGAAATAGTTTGCCCAATGGCATATAACTGCTAAGGAGGAAAGTTAGAATTTAATTCTAAAGCCTATGCTGTTTCCTTTATAGCCTCTCTGGGAAAGTAAGGTGTTTGATGAGACATGGTATTAAAATTGCAAACAAACATGGATTCTCTTTTCTGTAACCCTACATTCTAAAACGGAAAATCACACTTCCCCAAAAAATACATACGTAAGCAAAAACCAAGCAGCATAGGAGAGTCGAGTGGCTCCATCACGTACTAATCCTCTCAACCTTGTCACTTGATTCGAATCCATGCCTTAGCAAAATGTGTAATTTACTAAATGGCATGGGCCTCCAAGTAACCATAACAAAATGTTCATTCTACTCATGCCAAGGGTCCACTGTTTACAATCGGCAGTGTGTATATTTTATTTTACAGACTAAAGCAGAAATAACTGCATATTTATTGCAGGATAAAGCATATAAATAATTCATGTCAGAGACCAAGATTTTCTGAGTAAGAGATGTTCAAGTGTAATTTAAAAGTTTTAAATTAACAGTAAAACTGAATTGGGAGTATTAATGTCAAATCATGATCTATTTTTAATGTGCTGTATCCCCAAGGTCTTTCAACTAGAAGCAGAGACAAAGGAGTAGCAGTGAGCATTCCAAGCATCCAAGTTACGCTCTCTAATACCATTCCCCATGAAAAAGATCAGGGCTCCTTAGACTATTGGCTGATTCTGGGTCTGAGAAAAGCAATAGAAACACGAGCCTAGGAAACCTTGAACCAAAAAACAAGGCGGTTATCAAAGATTAATGGGTTCATGTCAAAAGGACACAAAAGCAAGCTTGAAGGGACGGACTCCTTCCACTGATAGAATTCTGGACAACCTGTTTAGGTTTTGATGTTTTCAAAAGAATAGGGTATAAGTGATTGTAAGACACTGACTATATAAAAATCCTCAGTCTACACAATGACATTCAAAAAAGTGAAAGCCTTACCCAGTGGGAGGATGGGGAAAACTCTCTCATGTGCTACTACTGGAAGTGGTTATTAAATTAGCTCTTTAAAAACTGGTCCTTGAAAAATAAAAAGAACCAATTTTTTATCCTGCCTTTTCAGTAGGAACTACAAAACAGATTAATCAAAGAGCCCCAGTTATAAAGTAAAGTTCCTTTTCACAGAAGAATGACAGTTTATAAATGTAAAAGAAAGGATACAATAAGAAAAATCACCATTCTGCAGCCCCTGACAAAATAATTGATTCGAACAAGGACTGTTAATGGATGCTAAATCATTAGACAAAAGACTTATGGGGAGCTGGGTACTTATAGTACCAAAGTATTATTTCACAGATTACTTGCTAGCTGCAAAGGGAAAACAAGTTAACTCTTCCATGGAGAGGCCTGGCTGTCATAATCTTAAACAATCAAAATTAACATCACCATTAAAGATACAACTAGACGGTAAATACTTCCTGATGTGATGCAATATGAAAAGTACACAGCATCACCTGCAAAATATTCTGTCCAAAAATATTTAACTTAGATTTAATCAAGGCTTTAGATTTAATTTAAATTTTCAGGAAACAGTGGAATATAAGTCAAGTTAAACATCACCAGGAAGAAATGACCAATAAGTCTATAATGTGGGACATTCTACAAGATAGTCACTGTCAGACCCTTCAGACCAGACCCTTCAACAAGTTTATGTCACAGAAGAAAGGAAGTGGGAGAGAACTGTTCTAGATTAAGAGGAAGTTAACAGGCATGACAACAAAATGCAATGTGTGAAACCTGTCTCAACTGATACAACAGCACTGTTCGCAGACACTATATTCTCAGCATCTTCTCGAATGAAAATGTCCATGAATACCAAACTAGGAGAGAAAAGAACATTTTTATTAACCTTCTGACCCATGGAAGTTAACACATTGCATTGTTTTACTCACCTCCACTTAGCAGCTTCATGACTAGCCACAGCTCATCTTTTACCACAAAAGATGTGTAGTAAGACACAATATTAGGATGATGGCACTGACTCATGGCTTGAATTTCTTTCTATAAAGAAGAGAAAACATTAATTCATTAAATGCGACCTAAAACAACACTACAAGTTAATGAACACAGACTGGGAACCCCAAGGCTATGTCACAGCCTTTCCGGGATCTCCATGGCCCTGACCTCTGTAAGAATGGTTAAAACCAAAAATCACTTAGTTCCCATCAGTCCACTGCGACGCTACTCTTTCCACTCACTACACTAGTAACCTCTGCAACTGAAACACGTACTGTTTATCACGGCACGGCTCAGCACCACGGAGGCCTCCACTGGGACACATGCCTTTTACTTCAAGGTGCCCTTGAAAAACCATCTTGGGAAATGTGGTTTCACAGTCAGAGAGGATAATTATTTTAAAAAGGGGTTTTGTGTGTGTGTGTGTTTTTCTTTTTTCCAAATAGTTTCACCCCATTTTAGTGAAATAATGAACAATTTTCACTCTAAAGAGAAATATACTGAAACAGGGCAAGGTCATAAACTAAATCCAAGTAGAAACCTGAGCCAAAAGTCTAAGTTTACACGGTCTCGGTTAATGAATTTAAATTAGATTTGGAATGATAAAATGCCTTATAAAGCCCTGTGTGATCAGGGCCCTGCTTATCTCTCTAGGCTCATTCCTACACCCCAACAAACCCCAGTCCTATGATCCAGCCATAGTAACTTCAACTGAACTATGCTTCTTCTAACCACGGACATTTAACCCTATTATTCCCTTTGCTTCAAATACATATCCCTCATTATTTTGCCTAGCTAAAAATGCCAATTCTTTCTTCTGAATTCAGTCAAAATATCATTTCCTCCCAGCTCCCCTCCACCAGGTGTCCCTTCTCTATGCTCACAAGCTACTTGTCTATGTCCTTACATCATGGCACATATGAACTGGATAGTACACTGAGTACTTATTAGTCTGCCCCTCCCTGATAGACTGAGAGTTCCAAGAAGGCGAGTACTTAGAAGTGGATTCCTAAACACTGTGGAACTTGTCATACTATACTATAATTGCCTATTTGTTTTTCTGTATTCCTCCCCAAACTGTAAGCTCAATGTGAGCTAAGACTGGGTTTCTGGCACTTATCATCATGCCTGGCACACGGTTCACCTTCAATAAATATTTGCTGAATGACTGAAACCCTATAGCACTTTATACAGCTTTTTGCTGATTCATGTATTTGCTCTATGCTCTTGGTATTTGTTCTGTAAGATCATTCATGTACAAGTTGCCCATAATCCCTGATTCATGAGAAGTGTTCAATAAATGCTCGTCTTTCTTTTCTCATCTTCTCTACTTGAGTGTAAATTCCTTTATGACAAGGACTTTATCGTATACATTTTTTATGATCCCCCAAAGTCACCAGCAGTCTTCTGTACTAAAAGTTAAGTAAATATGGAAGAAAAGGAAGAAGGAACTAAAGTAAGCACCTGCTTGTTGACATAGTTATCCAGGATTCGAAGAGATAGGACATGTACATACGAGAGGGAATAAATGGTACGAAAATACATAGGAAATAACAGCTAAGGTAGGAAAGAACTCTTCAGAGAGAAGGTGAGAACCAGGTTTCGTTCTGTTGGATGTGGGGATAGTCCAGCAGTACGAAGTGAAAGGCATACATAGTTATACATAAAAAAGAGATGAAATATGCAAGAGAGATTTTAGGACACAATGAGTACTGTCTGGGGTAAATAGTTTATTTCCCAAGTGCCTCCTGTATGCTAGGAACAGTGCTTGGTGCTGAACCACAATTGTGAGCCCTCATGACACTTACTGTCCAGTGAAAAAGTTAGACAAATACTAATTTATAACACAGACTGATAAACTGCTTGATAGGGGAAGTACTAGATACATGACTTCGTCCAAGAGGGAAATTATCAAAAATAGGAGTGATAAGCAGGAAAGCATTCCTATAAGAAGCTGGACTATGCTGACACTGAAATAGGAAAGATAAGTAGGTTTTTACTTGTTTCGACTGTTTAATTACCTGAGTCCATATCAAAAAGGACCTGTAACTGTGGTCAAGAATTTAAGCTTCATCCAAACAGCAATGAGAAAGCATTAAAGCTTTAACTACATTTTTTTCATGAGACTCACTCTGGCTCTAATGTAGAAAATAAATGAGAAAAGGCAAGGCTAGAGGCAAAAACTGTTGCCATGACCTGGGTGAGGGATGATGGTGGCCTGAATAATGAAAAATAGCTAATTTCTCAGTTTTTATAACTGTGCTATGGTTCTATAACTACTAGGAGATGCTGGGTGAAGAGCATGTGGGAACATTCTCTACTGCTTTTGCAACTCCTCTGTAAGTTTAAAACTATCTCAAAATAGAATGTTAAAAAAAATAAGTGGCAATATGAATGAAAAGAAATGGAGTCAAGAGCTAATACTAAAGAAGTACAAACAATAGGACTTGGTGAGTAACTAGATGAAAGAGGCGGGACCAAGAGAAATCACATGCACATAATGCAGAGTTGGGGTTGAACTGTCCGAGGTCTTAAATGTTTTGAGCTTTATCCTGAAAAAGGGGCGCTACAACAAAGGGTTTTCTGACAGAGACTCTATCAGACAACCACAACATTCGAAGATTAAAATAGCCTGAAATACTCCTTTCCTTTTCTTCAATTCTTTTAAAGTGGGGAGGAGGAGCTTTCCTTTATCTTAACTCCTATTGGGGTAATCCTTTTCCCCTTCCTTTAAAAAAAAAATATAAATATATAAATACACACACACACACACATGCACACAATTAGTGCTTTGCAAGTGTGGTTCATTCATTCTGACTCAAATTTCTCAGCAGCTCTGTCAACACTTATACGTGAATTCTACCTCTACCAATAAAAGTGCTTTCTTTAAAGTCCTCTATTACCTGCTACATCTTCTGTTCGGACTTTTCAGTTCTCCACCAGAAGCTTTCAGAAGCAATTTTTTAGTGATGACTTTTCATGGAACTCACTCATCTTGATTTCTATTATTTACTCCCGAGTTTTCTAATTATCCCAGTATAGACAGTTTCCCTCCACTTCACACAAATTCAGTCTCCAAGTAATGTTAAGTTATTCACTCATTCATGCAGAGTGAACAGAACAAAATCCCTGCCCTCGCGAAGTGCTCATTCTAGTACTAACAATTTTCCTCTCTACAAAATGTCGAGGGAATCTGTGTCTTCCTTTCCGTTACTACGGTTGTGGCCTGAATTTAGAATCTCAATACCTCTTTGTGTAGCACAGTTCTCTTCAAACTATGGATTACAACTCCTATGAGTCGTGAAATAAATTTAGTCAATTATGTTAAAAAAAAAAAAAAAGGAAATAGAAAATCAGAGTGCATTCCACATAAGAATTGTTTTATAAAAGTTGTTTTAGTTATATTAATATTTATAAATAAATGTGTGTGTGTGTGTGTGTGTGTGTGTGTGTGTATCTGTGTCTACATAAATGAATGTTATCTGTTCCTGATCCAAAACCCCTGCCTGGCAGGGTCATGAAGACCCTGTTTAAAGTCCCCCTAACCCTGGTGGCCCAAGACACAAACATCTCCACAAAAGCCTCCATCTTCATAACTGGGAGCTCTCTTCCTCTCTTACTTTCACAGCACTTAACACCTTCCCTAGGTATTTGTCAGGTGCTGCCTCGTATGGCAGAACATCTAGCTGTCAATTATATTGCGGGCCTTCTGGTAGGAAAAAAGACATTTTGAACCTCTTAATGTTCTCCTCAGATGTCTGTCCAATGAATCTAGTCCTAGCATCTAGTGGAGAAGAGAAAAATCTCAAAATACTGCACCGTGTGCCTTTCTTTGAGTAAAGCCTGTAATATCTCTGGAAAAAAAGAAAAGTAGTAAGATCTGACAGCTGATTTTCCCATCACACTTAGCAAACACTGTCAGACAAGAAAACATTTTGACAAGAGAAAGGAGTAATACACTGCCTCCTCAGTAATAAATGTCACACACGATACACATCTGGAGTTGGTTTACACTGGCACTCTCTGGAGAATCCCTACCGCCCTTTTGCATTATAACGAAGATAATTTTTACAGTAAATTTTAAAATCACCACATCAAAAATGTAGTGTGTTGATCTACTAGATTTTTAAAGGTAAACTAAAGGGCTTCATATTTCTCAGAATAGGAGCCCTTGGTTGACACTCAGGTCTCAGGTACTGACATCACAAACACATTTATACTCCTGATGTTTCTTCAGGGTTTAGTGGAATCTCACTCCAAAAAAAAAAAAACCCAATTATCTTTAACTTTCTTTACTGAAAGTCACTTCCTCCCACCCTTACCTATTTGCCAAATACATAAATACTACATTTGTAACATAAAGCTTACTAGAACATGTGGCCAAAATTTATTGAGGTCTAACTACATTTTTTTTTTCCTTTTACTAAGCTATATCAAATTAGCACTCTTCTAAAAGGCCCTAGTGAAATAACATAAATATTACTTTCAACAATGTCAAATGAAATTTGAAGTGTTCTACTTTTGAACTAAGATTATAATTTGGTTAATATTATATGAAGTAGAAAAAACAGACTTTATTCTTATCACATATAGCAAGCCAAACACACACACACACACACACACACACACACACACACACTCTTATATAATACCAAAGATGAAAAAAGCTAACACAATTATATCTGTGTCAACATTAGTACATGCTAATTGCCAAGAATTTATACATTCATTTCTCTTTATCCATAGTACTATACACAATTGTACAGCATATATGAATGAAATACATATTCTTGCCAAATCCGATTACGCAGGCAGACATTTGTTGTTTTGTGGCATGAATTACTATTTTCATTTTCAAACGTTCACAATTTTACACTAAACTTGTGTGAAGATATCTACTGACATAGATATATATATATCAATCATATGATGAAATAAAATAAAAATCAGAAACAATGAACTATTTAGGCCCCACAAAGTTAAACATGTACGTAAATATTAATCAATTAAAATAAAGATTTCCTTTGCTTTCAAAATGGGTGAATTTGAAATGGTAATAAGTTCTCTATAAACTAACTTTTATTCTTGATTTGCTAAGACTAATCAGGGTGAATTTATGATATAAAAGTCAAATCAAAGAAAAGAAAGGATAATGAGGAGGCTAAAAAAGTTAAGTTATGACTCTCAATTGGGCTACTCGAATTGACATTATGGCATTGATAACTATAAAGCAGCAAAATGTCTTCACCTCTGTGGAGGCTGGAGACTTAATTACTATACCTTCAAGTGGTTATAAATGATATAACATCATTTAAAAAAGTATACTCTAGGATGAAATTATGTAGAATTTACATAATCATCAATGCTAATTACCAAGAAGTAACAGGTTTCCACAAAAACTCGTAACTATGCAATATAAATGTAAATGGAGAAAAAATGCCAGTTACACTACATGTATTAAGTGAAAAGCAGGGGAATGAAGAACAGATTGGTATCAGTTAATTAATAACAGGGAACACTTAAGGGATGCTAAGCTTTAAGATATTATCACTACAATTAAGTACTTCTACATAGTTTAAAATAAATTTACAAAGTTTATCTTCCAAAAAATGTGTCAAGAATCAAAAGAATATCCTTTAACCTTGCATTAAAATATAGATTAAAGGTAATTGTGTAAAGCTTCTTTCTCTTTCACAAACTAAAACTTCCCTGAGGACAGGAACAATGTTATATGTATCTTTTATCCCGTCATCACAGAATATTGGAAGATGTTACGGAATCCGTTTTCAGTTACAGGGGGAGCATGATTTAGAAAGAACTACAACACAGAGGTGTGTGGATTTGGGTAGGGCACAATGTGTAAAGTGGTTATAAATGACCTAATACTACTTGTTACAAAGTTTATATAAAATAAGTAGCTTAGGAAATAATAGTGTTTTCATCAAACATTCAGTCAACATCGGTGTTTAATGAGAAATAAGTTATTCCATGGGGTAGAAATAAACATTAATTAGTCTCTGGAATAGTTCTGGTACATTCTACAAAGACCTGATATTTAATCTGGACTCTGTCACTTAGCATATGATTTACTTCCTTTATCTATAAAATAAAACTACTACCTATCTCATAGAGATGTTTATGAGGTTAAAGTACACTTTAGTGTCCAGCACTGAAAAGATGTTTGTTATTATTTTCATGTGAATTTAGTCAAGTTATTCAGACTTTGAGCCTCGGTTTCATTAGTTATGAGTAAAAAATAAAATTTTCATTCATCTTTACATTATCCTTACGTATTAGGTAAAATAACTGGCAAATAGTAAGAATTCATATTGAGCTTCTCAAATTTCAGTCTTTATAGGTTAAAAATATTGCTTTTCTTTAACAGAATTAGTTTACGATTTGACTTCTTTTGTGATCACTGCAGTGCAAATGTCCAAATGGTGCGCTAAGGTATTGCTGGTATCCATATGCCCAAGATCACCGAACGGGATTTTAATCAGCATATCCTCCCGTGCCTGTGTTCTCGCTGGAGACAGCTCGAAAATGCGCCGGCAACCACTTCCTCAGTTTCTGCTCCTGCATTATCGACTCCTAAAGAAACACATTTGTCTCCTCCGCTGAAATACCTCTTTTCCTTTTATTCTCATTATTCCTTGATGCTCAGTACAGACTACGCCAGAAATTAAATTCAATCTGGACACTGGAAAAAAAAACGCCTGGACCGTCAGATTATCGCAGGCCTGATTCCTGCTTTCTATCACTAGCTATATATGATCTTTGACAAGTTACTTAATAAAATAACAGTATTTGTATGGAAGTTCATAGTTTTTAAGTGCTGCGTCATTTGAGCTTTAAGAAAAACCTCATGAAGTACACAAAACAGAAATATCTATTTCAGTCAAAGAAAGGGAGCATTTTAAAGTTAAATGACTTAAAAAACTATCTTATTTCCCTCGCTAAGCAACTTACTATATACTGAAAACGACTTTGGGTGTCCTGATGTATAAAAGAAGAACAAAACAATCCCTGTGTGACGAGCTTTTAATGCCACAAAACATCTCGTGCAGTTATTGATCCTCAGGGCTCCCTTTCTCCTCCTTTCCCTCGCCTTCGAAGACGCCAGTGGTGCCTGGGGTCATTCTATCTTTCACCTTGCATCAGTGGTCAGAATGCAGGTTGGTACTATGTCCCTAGAAGGCCAAAAGCCTTTTAAAGGATATTCCATTTGACCCAGGAATCCCAATCACATGATACTATTTTAAGGAAAGAGAGAAGTAAGTAAGCAGTGCTTATAAGAATAAAAAAGAGGAAACAAGGTAATCATCCAATTCCAGAGAATAGGGTAAAGTGTGGTCTACCTAGTCAATCGAATACTATGCACATATTGAAAATTATATTAATTCATATTTATAGACAGAAATTCTATGATAAAACTTTCAAAAAGAATAGTATATGATTGCACTATCATAAATATAGAAAGATGTTTAAATGTGCAGTCTGCAAGATTGTATAGCAAGTATTAATCTTGGAATGAGAAGGTTATAACTAATTTTTTTCTCTCTACTTACCTGGATTTTATAAATTCTATAACAAACATTACTATTAATGAAAAAAATCACAAACCTTTTTTAAAAAAGAAATCAAAAACTTCGAGTTACTTCCCACTCTAACATGAATATACAGGAGAATCCCTCTCCACTTAAGAAACATGAGATGTGCGTACCAGAAGTTCATCCATGCTAGTTTGACATTTCTCAAGGTTTATCCGTTTGATTGCCACTTTCTCCTTTTTAGGCGCACAATATGCTGCTTGGACCACAGCCGTTGCTCCACTCCCTAAAGATAAATACATAAATGAGTAAATAAATAGATGGAGAGAGAAAAGCATGACATTTTTAATTACCGCACAATTTGAACAAGAGAAGTTAATCCTTATCTTGTTCCCACACTGAACGACAGTTGGAGAGAAACACTCTAAAAAGCAAGGTGTCAATAAAAGTGAAAGCCTCAACCATTTCATAGAATTGCCAATAAACACCAGTACCAAAAAATAATAAAATAAAATAAAAACTACTAGGGTTCTGGCTCTAGAAAATATGATAGTGTAGGCTCATATTTCCATGTTTCTCTCCTCTAAATACAACTAAATGCCCTGGAAATAATTCAACAATCATAAAAAGGCTCTAAAAAGTAAAAAGACGGTGAACTGACTGGGAACCTCCCAGTGTAAGGAAAGGCGCCACTGTGAGTTCACTGGGTTTTCCTTGTTTCGCCCATAAATCTATGAGTATGCACCAAAACGAACAACAACCTGGAACCGCCAGCAGGGGTAGATGGATAAACAAATACATGAGAAAATCCTGGCCAAAGGACTGTGAAAGGGTAAGCTCGGCAGAGGTCTAGAGGGGAGAGAGATTTCCCAGTCCCTACCCAGGACAGTAGGAGACCTAATCCACAACCCAGGACAGTAGGGGACCCAATTAGCACGAGCAGGGTTTCTTCCCAGACAGCAGTATGCCCGATTCACTACAGGGGCAACTAGGTCCCTGTCCCACACCTAGGCAATGTCCAGCCAAACTGCACTTAGCCACAGCAGAAAGGGGGACCCACATCCACCAGTCCGCCTAGGTAACACGTGCATAGGTCAAACAGGAGTTCCTTTCGTGCCAGAACGATAAAGCAGAAGAGACTAGCACTGCGAGAGCTCTGAAAACTAAATTGTCATAGGAATTACACAGCTTATAAAAGTAGGCCAGGGCTACACACAAAACCTAGATAGAGTCACCGCCTACTGAAATAGGAGATTTAAATAGGATCAAGAATCTCTTAACATTAGTAGTCTAAACGTCAAGGATACAATAAATAAATAAATACATACATACATAAAGAAATAAAGCACCACATTATATCAAGGAACCAGGAAAAACACACCTATATAAGAAAAGACATTCACATTGATGTCAACACCAAAATGAATCATGTGTCAGAGAATTTTAAAGCAGTCGTTAAAAAAAAATGCTTCATTGAACGATTAAGAATTATTTTAAAACAAATTGAAAATCTCAGCAAAGAAACAGAAGTTATAAAAAAGTATCAAATGAAAACTATACAACTGAAATATATAGTTTCCAAAGTAAAAAATGTGCTAAAATTGAGGACTAGATCAATACTTTACTCGATCTAAACAACAGAAAGAAAAGAGACTGAAAATAGGACACGGTCTCAGAGAACAGTGGGACAATTATAAAAGATGCACAGTTCATGTGGCAGGTAGAAGAAAGCTCCCTCTAACCACCCCCCCCCCCAAAGATGTCCATGTCCTAGTTCTCGAAACCTGTGCATGTTACCTTATATGGCAAAAAGACTTCGCACATGTTAAGTTAAATTCAAGATCAGAAGATTGTCCTGGATCATCTGGGTGGGCCCAAGGTTATTACAAGGGTCTTTATCAAAGAGAGGCAGAAGGGTCAGTCAGAGAAGGAGATAAGACAATGAAAGCAGAGGTCAGAGCACTAAGCACCAGGAGCCAAGGAGCAAGTATTGATACATGCGACAACGTAGATGAACCTTGAAAACATCATGCTATGTGCAAAAAGGTCGCCAAAGACCACCTATCACATGATTCCATTTATATGAAATTTCCAGAACAGGCAAAATCTATAGAGACAGATATAGAGTGGTGGCTGCCAGGGGCTTGGAGAGGAGACGCATGGGAAGTTACTGCTTAATGGGGACAGGCGATGAAAACACTCTAGAATTAGACAGTGGTGATGGTTGCGAAACACTGTGAAGATACTAAAAAACACTGAATTGTACCCTTTTAAAATGGCAAATTTTATGTTATGTGACTTTTATCTCAATTTCAAAAAAGATAAGAGAATACTACAAACCGCTTTAGCTCATAGTTCAACAATTTAGAAAAAAAAAATGGACCAATTCTTTGAAAGCAACTACCAAAGCTCAGCCAAGAGGACGTAGATAACCTGAATAGTCCTATGAATATTTTTAAAAGTCAAATTTGTAATTTAAAAATTCTTGAAAAAAATCACCAGACACAGAGGGTTTCAATGGAGACAAACGCTAAAAGAAGAACTAATTGCCGTTTTCTGGAAATGGAAGAAGCGGAATACTTCCCGGCTCATTTTATGAAGCCAGTACTACCAAGACCCAAACCAGACAAAGATATTAGAAGAATACTAAAGACATTATCTCTCATAAACTTAGCAGCAAAAGCATTAACGAAATATTAGCAAATTGAATCCAGTTACAGAAATATACCATAACCAAGTGGTATGTATTACAGGTATGCGAGGCTACTATAGCACTTTTTTAAAAAATCGAAATCAGTGTAATGTACTATATCAACAGGCTAAGGAAGAAAAATTATATGATCATATCAATTAATACAGAAAAACGTTTTTCAAAAATACGACACCACTGGACTTTTAGCTCTCAGCAAACTAGGAATAGAGGGGAACTTCTTCATAAAGAACATCTACAAAAATGCTTCCAGCTAACGATACACTTAATGGTGAAAGACTGAACGCTTTCCCTCTGAGACTGGGGAAGAGGCAAGGGCGCCCACCCTCGTCACTCTTACTCAGCATGTACTGGAAGTCCTAGCCCCCACAACAAAGAAAGAAAAAGGCATCCAGATTGAAAAAGAAATAAAACTGTCTATGTTTGTAGATGACATGATCACTTATAAAGAAATCCCCAAAAATCTACAAGAAAACTTCTTATAACAGGAGAGTTTACCAAGGTTGCAATATTTAAGATCAACACATGAAAACCAACTGCATTTCTATAGACTAAAACCAAACAAGTGGAAACCAAAATTTTAAAACATAATGCCATTTACAACTGCTCCCTCCAGATGAATATTTAAGTACAAATTCAATAAAAAAATGAACAGAATCTACATGCTGAAGATTACAAAGTACCGAAGAAAGTAAAGAAGGCCTAATTAATTGGAGAGATATATCGTGTTCATGGATTTAAGAAAATTCGACATAGTAAAGATGTCAATACTCCCTAAACTGACTATATATATAGGTTTGATACAATTCCAATCAAAATCCTGGCTAAGTATTTTGTACACATGGACAAGCTTATTCCAAAGCTTATGTGAGAAGCGAAGGCCCTAGAATAGCCAACACAACAGTGAAGACGACGGACAAAGCTGAAGGCTTCATACTACTCAAATTCGAGACCTATTCTATAGAGTAATTGAGACAGTGTGGCAGGCAGACACATGCACATACCCCAGAACAAAGAGCCCAGAAGAAGATTCACAGCATTGTGCCCCACTGATTTTTGATGAAAGGTGCAAAAGCAACTTGATGGAGATGGGATAAACTATCAGAATGGCTAAAAAAAAAAATTTTAACGTTGGTGAGGATGAGGATGTGATGAAATTGGATCACTCATACATTGCTGATGGAGATGTAAAAATTGGTACAGCCACTCTGGAAATTAGTTTGGCTGTTTCTTTTAAAACTAAAAATAGACTTGGCACTTTAGCATTTTTAAGCTTGGGTATTTATCCCAGAGAAACAAAAATATATATTCACACAGAAACTTGCATATGAATATTTATAGCAGCTTTATTCATAATAGCCTCAAACTGGGAACTACTCAAATATCTTTCAACAGATGAATAAACTCTGGTATATTCATACAGAGGAATACCACTTGGCAATAAAAAATAAACAAACCATTGATATGACAATTACTTTAAGGGACTTCAAGGGGATTATGCTCAAAAAGTTACATATTTTATGACCCCATTTACGTAACACTTGAAATATCAAAAATAATACACATGAAGAACAGACTAGTGGTTGCCTAGGGTTAAGGGATGTGGGGAGAGGCATTGGGTATGGCTTAAAGGGACTGTAAAGAACTTTATGGTGGGGTACAGATATGGTGGGCAGTAGCTGCACGTCACAAAATTGCACAGAACTATACACACATGCACACAAATGAGTACGGTACACATATATAAATAGTAAAATCTGAGTAAGGTCTGTGGATTGCTTAAAAAAAATGCTTAGGCCTCAATTTATCCTCTACCATTAATAAAATAATCTTCAAATACCATCTGCACAATGTTACTCCTCAGATCAGTAAACCACAGCAGCTACTTGATACTGTACTACTTGGTAAGTCAACACTTATTTAATATTAACTTATTTTCCATATTCCAGACGCAATTTATTTTATCCCCATCTCCACGCCTCTGTGCAAGCCATTCGCTCTGCTCTCTACACATTAATCCATACCTCTCCCTCCTTTCAAGGCCCAACTCAAAATTCACCTAACTTCAGGAAGCAGCACGGAAAACAGACTTATATTCAAACTTGAGTTCCACCGCTATTAACAACAGGGTAAGTCTTCATTTCCAGACTATGTGCCTAGATTTGGTAATGTTCAAGAAATGTCACTATTATTTGTTCGTTTACACATTATCTTACTGTTAGGTATCTAAACTGTTAAAAGACATTGCGGCATCTCAAGTATTTGGCGTAAGGTAGGTTTATTATACTTCTCAAGTACTTGAATCTTTACCAAAATACATGAAGACAAATCGTCCCCACTAAACCCTCATCTCTACCCATTCCATTAAAACTGTAGCTTTTTCAACGTTTTAATCATTGAAACTAAACGTTCTCCTGTACAAATACTTAGCCTTGGATAGAGATGAATTGTAAATACAAAAAAGGAAAAAATGTGCAATCATTAAATTCCTTCCCCCTTCTTCTACATTCTCTTATCCTCTTCTCAAATACAAAGTAACTTCACCAAAATGTTGGCAAAAGAGGGCGAGGGCACAGGGGAAGAAAAAGTGCTGTATGTATTGTGCAGTAATTACATTAAGAAAATGAAACTTTGCGCAGAATGCTTCATGTAAAATGCAACACGCTTTCAATATTCTGGGGGAAATACTACCCACACACTCTCATAGAGAGCATTCATTTTGGAGAATGAGATATTTACTTTAATAAGACCCTATATCAGATATTTACTTTAATAAGACCCTTTGGTCCCAGATATCTTCTAATTAAGTAGATGTGGTACCTGATTCTTTTTTCTTTTTAAATTAGAAGTCTTTTTTTTTTCGTCGTTGTTGTTTTTTTCTTCACAACTATCATGCCATGAATTCACGGGGAATGGGTTCCAGCAGCTCGGGCTCCTTTCCACTCGTTCTCACAAAGTGAGCTGCTCTGGGTGGGGCAGGCTGGCACTTCAGTTGAATCCAAGTACCTTTCTCTTTGGCGTCCTTCTTTCCTTGATCACCTTCCTTCACACGTTTCAGGAAGCTCCCTGGCTCTTAGAGTGCCTAATATGCTCCACACGTTCATTACTTCCCTTGGCAAGAATCTTGCCCTTAACCTGTTTGTTTACAACACTGTAGACTCTTCCAGTTTTACCACGGTAACATCTGTGGGACATCCCCTTTTGAACAGCGACCATTCCCTTAACGCCTACAGTGCAGACATCTCCTCTCTGCTTTCTCTTTGCATTAGTCATTTTGGCGAATTACTGGAAGATGGTAGTTACAGGTGAAAGGCGGTCCCTGATTCTTGATCATTTTAATGTTCACAAATGTACTACATAGTGGTATTCTTTTTTACCAGTATTAATTCTCAAACCAGTTATTCTGCCCCCAGGTAATTTGACATTGATTATCTTATACATATAAAACCTGAAATACTAGCTTTAAACATATTAGTGGTATGTCCTACCTAAACTGAAACCATGCTGGCGTTTGAAATATAGATATAGGAATATATGATTTTAAGTTTTGTTGTTATTAGTTTATATTCATCATTAAACACAGAATTAATTTCACAAATAATGAAACACTAAGCCTAGATCTTATCAATCATAATTGTTTATATGCTAAAGTACCTTTTTTTCCACTCAAAGATTCACTCAATAAACAAATATCCATAGGAACAAGGTATTAAATTCTTCTGTAATTCAACAAATGGCCAAAAATTTTGCTAACTTTCCCACCCCAATAACAAAAGAGACCAGCAGGCTAACACTCACTTTCACTGATTGTCATGTGATCTTTCGAAAACAAATACCAAAATACTGCTTGGCAATTAAAAATATTTTAAGGTACTAACATAAAGGATTATGGTAATGTAGTGAAAACTCACTACTTTCAATACCACTAATTCGGAATACCCAATGAAGCTCTGTCACTAGAAAAAAATTTTCCTTCACAGAAAATTGTAACTAATAATGTAAATGAAGATAGGGAAGAATATCTTAAAAATTTATTTATAATGATTTTAATTACCTTTTTTTTACCATTTTTTGCAAGATTTTAAAAAAAGGATTAGAGATAAAAAATTTTAAAAGATTTCATCTCTTCAAGTGGAATTTTTCAAACATAAGTCAACTTATTCGGTCTCAGCTGTCATTTTTCTTAAATTGAAGCCAAAAGAAATCAGTCTGCACTGCATATACTAAAAGAAAATGTTATTTTGTAAAACTTTTATTTCGGTACAAATATACATGCCAATGTGTAAAAGGTATCTCTTAGGAATGGTTTAGTCCAAGTGTGAAGGCTACTGCTCTAATGCCCTCTCGTGAGTATGAACCTAACATGAAGAATAATGTAACGGACGACGTAAAACAATGCCCGATCGGATGTCCTAACCCAAACTTTTACTATTTTACGCTAGTGTTGTGCATCTCAAACGCCATTCCCTACGTCCCGTTCTTCCACTTTTTCTTCTGTCCTCTCCTAGTTAGTTAACTGCAGTGCTAGTGTACATTACATGCCGGAATGGATCAACATGCAAAAAATATGAATGAACTTTCTCCCGCAATCCTTCCAACTGGGTAACTTCGTCACTTGAGACAGAAAAGGAGCTGCCAAAAGGCATGAGGGGGACTTTACTCCACCCAAAAATTCAAGCGCAAGTAAAAAATTGGATATTTATTATTCCTATCTGTGAGGAAAAAAATAAGTCAAACGAACCAAATCTATTGAATCTATTGATTGTATTTTCCCTTTAAATTTTGACCAGCCATCATTATAGCAGATACCTATTCTAAAGACTTTATTTTTAAGTATTTTGTAGTAAGGTTTTGTATTCACTAAAGAGCGAGCCCAGACTGTTCATTCTGAAAGATGACTAAGGCATTGTCACCTGAACCGTGGAAAATACGGGAATTCACAACTTTGCAAACCCTTTTCTAAATAAGGCCTCTTGTCAGTCATGTTGAAAATTAAAGTTCCCAGAACTGGTGAAACAGCTCTAAGAATAGTCATCACAAAAATCATGCTATTCTCTCCATACAAAGATGAAAATAAAAATACACTGCCATATGCTTTAAGTAATTATTCAAGCAGCCTGACGGTTTTGCAATAAATCATCCCGTTCTCTCCTGTTCACTCTGGTGATCTCCCATCTCAACAGATGCTAACTCTATCCTTCCGGATGCTCCAGCCAAAAATCTTCAGATCCTCTCACATCTAATCCAATGGCTTATCTCTAACTTAAAAATGGTATATCCGGCATCTGACTGCTTCTCAGCACCTCCACCACCACCTCTCTCCTCTGGATAACCTCTCCTTCCAGCCTTGTACCTTTACACAACTAGTGGCCCAAGTTATCCTTTCAAACGTAAGTCAGATCATATTCGCCCTCTGCTCAAAACCCAGCAATGACTTTCGATCTTACTCAAAGCGAAAGCCAAGTACCTACAATGACTCACAAGCCTCCACACAGTCTGATGGTTGGGATCACACAGCCCTACCACCTGACTCTTCTGGTCTCCACCTGCCTGCCTCTTCACCCCGCCCTCACCCTGCTCTAGCCCCTCTCACCTCCTTGTTCCTTAGTCAAGCCTGCACGCTTCTACCTCAAGGCCTTTGCTCCTGCTGTTCCCTCTGCCTGGAACATAAGAGGAGTTCAATAAATTAATATCTGTTGAACAGATTAATCAGTCAAGTAGTGGCATATACATTTTTAGAAGAAAAACTTACTCACTTGGGGCAGAACAGAGACAGCCCAGTCTCCGCGGGCCTTACCTCGTGGTCACCAACATAAGCACTGTTTGCCGAACACTTACTCTGCATGCCAAGTACTAGGCTGAGCACTTTCTTTACTTGCATTGTTTTTTCTATCTAATCCTTACAGTAATCCCATGGGTTAGGTATTATTGATTTTACAAAGCAACATAAGAAAAGAAATGTAAGCTAAGACTCTGGCCATAAAGTAGGAAGAGGCAGGAAGGGCCTAGAAACCAGAACTACATGATGCTCAACTCTATGCTCTTAACTGGTAGGCAGCTGCCTCTTTAGATTAAAGCTAACATTTATTAACTGATTACTATGTGTCAGGTTAAATTATTTACTTGCAATGCCTTATTTAACTACTTTAATTTTTTTAAAAAGTGCAACATTTTTAGTTGCCTATCCAATATACAATTTTCCTTCTTCTTTAATACGAAAACTTTAAACTACTGTATTTGAAGTAATAATGTGTCCAGCTAAAAAGCCTAATTTCACAGCCTCCCTTGCAATTGGCCAAATTACATAGTTCTGGCCCATAAAATAGAAATGGAAGTCACTGAGTCAGGCTTCCAGGAAAGAAAACCCTTTGAAAGGAAGTCACCTGAGTTGTCACGTGCCTTTGCCATTTGGCCATATTCTTCCAGTCTGGAACACAAGCACAAGGCTAGGGATGGAACAATTACTTGGCCACTACAAGAATGAGATTCACATGCTAAGTGTGGGGGAGTGAAGAATTGGGAACTGGATGGCGCCTAGGCTGCCACTCCAGTTTTGTTGTTATATAGAGGGCAAAGTATTTTATTAAGCTACTATTATTTGTTTTCCATTACATGCAGCCAAATGCAACCCCTATTTGCTACAACCTGATGAGGCTGTTAGCCCAAAACTGGCATTGTTGAAAATGTCACCATAGCTAAGGCTCCTAATCAGGGGAAGAAAATACACAAACAATTAAGCATCACCCAACGGACAGAGCATGATGTCTTTCTTATGTATGGAGCGGCCAGAGGTAGGGTCTTCGAATCCACATTTAGAAACTACTATCTTAGAAATCAGAATGTGTGGGTGGTGAACAATTTATGAAAACAAAAAAGGAGAGGGGAAAGCAGAGAATCAAGCCAGTGGGTTGCTTTACCCAAATGTCAAATTCAGGTGAATCATACTTACTAAAAATGGATCCTAAAGAACGATTTCTAAACCTAGCCTGAGATAAGCAATAAATATTTACTGAGACTTTTCAAGATGCATTCCAATAAAAGCCACATGGCCCAGCCCTTGAAAGACTGGTTTCCCACTTTGCCATCATGTTGTATTGTTGGCAATACCAGGCGTGGCAGGGCCTTACACAGCTGTACGACCATGCCCAACATAAATCCTTAGAGCCACCTAAACCTGAATGCGATCTGGAAATAAGAAAAAAAGATGCAGCAATGTTCCAATAATCATTGAAACAGATTCAAAATATTTAAGTGTTACAAGATTTCGAATTGCATAGTATTTTATATTTCATGGCAATACTAAGAATTAGGAAATGTAAAGAGGAGGAAAAAAATTCAAAGACAACAATAGCAACAATTTTATGAAGTATTTAATACAAGCTAAACACTTTCTACAAATAATTACACCTAATCCACACAACAGCCCCAATAACAGAGGTACCAATATCCCATTTTACAGACAAAAAGCTAACACTAAAACCAGTTATATAAATTGCCCCAAATCACAGATTATAAGAGATAAAGTCAGGATTTGAATCCAGGTTAGTCTAACCTATCCCCAGGCTCATACTGTTACAATTGCTTCAACACACAAATACAGCACAACACCTGGCCAGAAATTCTAACACTAACAGGTGTTAGGAAGAAGCTCAAAAACACTAAAAAGATAATTTATGAATGATTTATGAGACTAATACTAAATTTTTACAAGTAATTATATTTAAAGAACTTAAAATCTTGCCAAAGCATGCTGAAGATAATACAATTATTTAAAAGGAAGCCCTTTTAATTCCCAATCTATATGCTTTTATTTTGTTCGAGAAAGAAAATGTTCTTCTCTCTACAGCATTTTGCTGTAAAAGAGAACAAAACAGAATGTAAGAAACTAACCCCACAAATATTATTGTACTAAGTAGCACATGTAAAAAAAATCACAGTTCAAATAAATGTAATGTTTTAATGAGAAAGGAGATACATTATACCACGTCCTTAAAATACAACCCTTTAGAAAAAAAAAAATCAAATGATTCCCCCAAACCTTTTTTTTTTCCAGATTCCAATCATTTGCTTCCTGAAAAAACCAAGTTATCTGAATAAATCAAAAGATTTATTTTGAAGACTACAGCTTATTACAAAATACTGTATTCCAAACATTTCAATATGGAACCAAAATTAGAATAAAAATAAATACATTGCTTTATTGAGCCTTGCTATTTGTACTATGCTGTAGTTCAAACAAAACTTTCCTTTCTGTTGGGAAGATGGGGTGAGAGAGAGAGTATGTGAGGAGTGGAATGGAAGGATGTCAGGAACTTTCGGAAACTTACTAATCAGAGGGAGAACATTAAAATTACAAAATAGGATACACAAGACAGAACAAATCCTACTACATCCAAAAGGGTTATCTACAAAATATCTGCTCCTGCCAGGTTTTTTTCATTGCCAGGACATTTCCTTTATTCTTCCAGGCTATGACCACCATCTTCCAGTTTATATCCAAAACCCAATCAAACACAGATGCAGGAACGAGGAATACTGAATTAGATGACAACTGGACACCAATATTGGCTCTGACACTAATTAGCTCTATGACTTCAGACAGGTCATTTTACCTTTCTAGGACTGTCTTCATCTGTGAAACAAGACGGTTCACCTTGACTCAAACCATACAGAAGATGAAATTAACATGTATCGCAGGTCTAAGTGGTAGAGTTAAAACTATAACATTTATAAGAAAACACAGGAAAAAAAAATCTTTGTGATGTTGGAATAGTAAAGATTTCTTAGCTAGAACACCCAAAGCACAATCAATAAGAAAAGTGATTAAACTCTATCGAAATTGAAAACTTTTGTGCTTTAAAGACAACATTAAGAAAATGAAAACAAGTCCATGGCCATGCTACCCTGAACAAGCCTGATCCCGTCTGATCTCAGAAGCTAAGCAGGTTCAGGCCTGGTTAGTACTTGGATGGGAGACCCCCTAGGAAAACCAGGTGCTACAGGCATAAAAAAATTTAAAAATTAAAAACATAAGGGATTGTAAACTGACAAGGTATTTGCAATCTGTGAGGTCAACCACCGGTTGCCCGACCTTAAAAAAAAAAAAAAAAAAAAAAGGAAAAAAAAAGAAATTGAAAACAAGCTACACCCTAGGAGAAAATGTTTGAAATAATGTATCAGATGAAGAACTCGTACCCAAAATGAATACATACATACAAACCCCTATCTCTCAACAAGAAAAAAACCAATGCCCAACCCAAATGGGCAAAAGATTTGAATAGACATTTCACCAGTAAACAAGCACATGAAAAGATCCTCAGCATCATCAATTATTAGCAAAATGCAAAACAAAACCACAATAGAATTTCACTTCACACTCCCTAAGATGACTATAATCAAAATGACAATCAAAGGCTGGCAAAGGATATAGAGAAACAGGAACGTCCACACATCATTGCTGATGGGAATGCAAAATGGTACAGGCCCTCTGAAAAGTTAAACATAAATTTACCATGTGACCCAGAAATTCCACTCAGGAAAAATGAAACATGTTCATGTGAAGATCTAATGTGAATGTTCATAGCAGCGTTCTTGCAAAGAGCCAAAAGAGCAGAAACTAACCAATGTCCATCAAGTAGTGTCCAATTAAAAAAAAATGTTTAATACAGACAACAACATGAATGAACTCAAGAAAATATTATGCCAAGTAAAATAAACCAAACACAAAGGATCACATATTACATGATATGTCCAGGAAAGTCAAATCTATAGAGACAGAAAGTAGATTTGCCTGAAGCAGGGGGTGGGAACAGGGAGTGACTACAAATAGATATGAGGCATATTTGTGGAATGATGAAAATGTTCTAAAATTGGATTGTGGTGATGATCGAACAACTCCATAAATTTACTAAAAAAACTAGAGAATGTTACACTTAAAACAGGTGAGTTTTATAGTACATAAGTTATATCTTCATAATTTTTTTTAAAAATGAAAATTATGCTAAGTGAAAGAAGCCAAACATAAAAGACCACGTTATATGATCCCATTTATATGAAATATCTGGCAAATGCAAATCTATACAGACAGAAAGTAGATTTATGGTTGCCTGGGACTGGAGGTGGGAGCAGTATTAACTCTAACAGCCAAAGGGCTCTCAATGGGGCGATGAAAATATTCTAAAACTGGATTATGCAGATTGGTACGCGATACAGTAAACTTATTAAAAGTCACTGAATTTTGTACTTAAAAATGGGTGAATTTTATGGTATTAAATTATATTTCAATAGTTATTTTAAAAAATAAGGTGATCGATTCACACCCACCAATGAATCCTTCTTCCTGTCAAAAAAAAAGTGATCAAATCACAACAGAGTTCTTGACCTTTTATCCATGGATCACTTTGAGAACGAGATGAAGACTATCCTATTCCAGAGTGCTGAGAATCTCTTTTCCCTACTTACTGACCCCCAACTGGGGGTTAATTTAGAGGCTGAGGACACCAGCCTCTACATCTCTAGAGTCCTATGCCACTTTAATAGCAAAGGCATTAAAAATGACTACAAGCATCCTCTTCACTCTAGAAAAGTGTATACCTTATCTAAAAGGAAAGCAAAATTCCCCTTCCAAAACAATCATAGGGGCCCCTTTTTTATCTTTCGGACATCACTTTGGAATCTTCCACTTAATCCCTTACTTCAACAGAAGCAATCAATTAAAACAGACCTAGCTAGCAGTCTTTAGAACCAATGAGTACATGTCAAGACTTGGCATGTAGCAAGAACACAAGCCCATGAAGTGACTTAAGGAAAAAGATATGATGTCTTTAAGATAAAACTTAGCTCAGATTTGTTTTAAAACAAGAGGCAAGCAAAAAAAAGAAATATGACTAAGTTTTTCTAAAACACAGAAAAAGTACAACACACTCCAAGACAGCTAAGAAGTTTTCAGCCAGTCTTTGTTATAAAACTAATTTTGGGAAAGGATGCTGATCTAGCAAAGTAGACGATCTCCTTCCTCCAATACACAGGGGTCTGCTCCTGTCACCTGGATTGAGCTTCTGTTTAGCTAAATTCACCCCCGTTGACTTCTAAAGTCACTGGATTATTTTGTCCAACAAATACTCACCTCATCGCCCCCAGTCCCCATCGTCCTCCAATCACCATGCCTCTCTGAGAATTACAATCCATGTTTGTGCAAGTTTTGGTCTCTGGCGACTGGTGTTCCTGGACCCCCTTCAAATCAACTCCACACACGACAGCCAGACCCAGTGGATCATGCCATACCCCGCTTGAAGCCCTCCAAGAACACTTAAAATTCCAAAATCCTTACCAGGGCTGAGAAGTCCCTAAGATCTGGCCCCTCCCCTACCTTTCTATCCATGTCTATACATTTCTATCCTTTCTACGCCAGTTTTCCTTCAGGTGCTAAAACACATCAAGTTCATTCTCTCCTCCCGACCTTTGCATTTTCTCATTCCTCATTAGGAAAAATCTTCCCTAGGCTCTTAAACCTCCTTCTCATCCTTCAGTGCTCAACTTAAAGGCCTCGAAAAAAAATTTTTTTTTCCCTTGACATCACCCTAATGAATTCTCCAGGTTACTCACTATCAGAATACCTTATTTCCTTCCTAGCACTTGCCAAAACCTTTAAAACTTTTTATTTGTGTACTTATTTTGTGTCTACCTCCCTGACTAGAAACTCGGTTCTAAACGGTGGGCAGTTGTGTCCACGTTGCTTAGTACGGTACCTGCCGCTTCTTCTGGAGAGGATTCCCAGCTCCACTGCAGCAATGCTTGGCACTTCGTGGGCACTCAATGGTTCTCACACTGATGCGGGAACGAACTAGAGCACCCTATCTCACAAGCCCTCAAATAGGTGGCTGAGCCACAACTCCAACATCCCATTTTTTTGCACAGCCTCGTAAAGGCCTGTCCCACGCCTGCACTTTTCTTTCTCTCCAAGGAACATCTGTCGCTCAGGTTCAAACATCTATCACTACACAAATCTATCATGTGCCCCTCTAACCCCACCCCACTCCGCCTCACAGGCGCGCCACTCAAAGTCCCCTCCCCGCCGCACACGCGCTGCACAAACCGGAGCCTCACCCACGCGCGCTACAAACCCTCCGGCCCCAAGAGCGCGCATGAGTATCTGTTGAGTCCTGCGCTCGCCCAGCTCCTGCGTGTCACCCACCGCCCAGAGCGGTGCCTCCCCCCTCAGTAGCGCCAGCTCTCACCGATCACCTCCTGCAGCTCATAATCGTCCCTGTTGATGGACCAGGGCAGGGCGCTCGAGTCTTCGGACATGACGGCACAGCTCTCGGTCCTCCCTCAAACTCGCTGACCTCTTTCGTCTTCTCGCCGCGCCTCTCCCCGCCCCCAACCGCTGCCGCCGCGACCCCACCAATCGCCTAGAGAATAGCCACGGGTCGGACGGTGCTTAGGTGCGGGGTCACCGCGCGGCAGAGCGACGGGGACGCGAAGCTCCGGCGGACCTCGCCTCCTGCTCCTTCGTGTCCGGCACTCCCTGGCCCGGCCCAGGTCCCGGCCTCGGCCTCTGCTGCAGCAGCGACAGGAGCTTCGCCTGGGCCCAGCCCCTCTGTCCCGCCCTCCACCCCAGCCCCACGCACGGGCCAAACTTTCCCTTCTCCCTCCACCTGCCGACACGCAGCGCGGTGACGTCACCGCGCTAGGCACGCCCCGCCTCGGTCCCCTAGGCCGCCATCTCAAGTGTGGCTGGATCAGCAGCGAGCAGTCGAGGGCTCGAGAAGGTGGAAGTGGACAGTGAAAGAGAAGAAATGCTTAGGAAAGAGTTCAGCGAGGGCATCAGTGAGCCAGAGAAGAGTCGAAAGTAACACGGGCGTGGGAGCCACACTAAGCATGGTGACCAAAGGGCGGCCGAGCGGAGCGGGCGGAGCCATTTCTGGCGGCGGGGGCACGCTGCCGTCTCCGTTGTCGCATTCATTGGTTTGTTTGAGAAGGAATCAGAAAGGCAATGGGTGTGCGTGGACGTCAGTCACAAGTTAGTCCCGCCTCCAGGCTCTCAGCGCGCCTCTCCGCGCCAGGGCTCCACTCCTTCAAGATCACCGGTACTGTGTTCGCTTTGCCCTTTTTTCTGGAACGACGTTACGGCGTATCCGTCACACCCTCGAGACGTGCAAGCGGCTCCGCTGGGTGTGGAGAAGCCCGAGGGAACAGCTGGGTGGGGCAGCCTTGGGGTATGGACGACTGCCAACTGGGATAAAAGGCCTTGGGCTACGGACCGAGTGGAACCGGAAGCTTGCCCCGCGACAGCACTGTTTCCAAGGCGGAAGTTCTGCGGCTCCCTTCGCGGCCCTTTCTGTAACTTACTGGGCAGGGGAGGAAATCTGTCCGTTCTCAACTCTGGAGCTTAAATGAGCACCTGTCTTGGGGCCTTGGGAAGTTGGAGTTTTCCGTCGTGACATGGCTTGGGCCATTAAACAAGTGAGATTTGGCCCACGCGGTTTGTGGTCGATTAAAGGGCTTTGACTTCTGTGTGACTTAACTGAACTGCAGTTTTCTCACGTTGACCACTTTGGCCTATTGGGAAATCAACGAGGTGAAAATTGAATGCACTTGGTAAAATGGAAAAAAAGTATCAACATAGATGCGCTAATGGGAAACTTCTCAGTGGAACATTTTCAGACGGATAGTAGTTATGAAGGAAGAGACTCTCACAGAGGGCCTGCCAGACACTGAAGGCCCTTCGCTGAGCTCTGCTGTAGGAGGGCCACTGACCACAAAACCAAAGCATTCACTTAGGAACTATGGGAGTGGAGCTGTTAGTAGGTGAAATTAGAAAACGTTGGAAACATTTCATGGAGGAGGTGACATTTGTATCAGACCCTGAAAACATGATTTCAACAAATGGAAATTGAGAGGCTAGAATATTTCAGTCACAGCAAAGGCGCCAGAGTACCCAAGTTTGAAAGCAAAACACAGACCTTTATGTAAAAATCGGTTTCAGCCATTACTACGGACATCTTTTTATAGCCATGTGTTACCTCTTTTTGCAGGGGGAAGAGGGATGGGGATCAAATATATCAGGAGCTAAATCTGATGGTAAAGATTAGAGATCTCAAGGTTTATACCAATAGAAAGATCCAAAAGCCAGAAATTTCTTAAACTAGGATTGTTGGCCTGTATGGATTATGGACAGAGTTCAGAAGGTTTGTTATTTTTGTTCTTTACTCTTTTGAAATGATATGCAGAATAGTATATACTTCAGAAAGCGATTCTAGCCACTTTCCTCTTCCATTTCCCTCCATGGTGAAAAGGAGCTACTAACCTAATCGTGAAAATACAGGATGTTAATTAACCCACATTCTTAGTGATTAGCGTCACTATACATTCATTAATAGATTCTGTGCCACCGCCTCCTCACACAAAACTTGATGGGTTAATTGAACCAGGGCCTGCTCTGCAGATCTGGTCATTTTATTTTCCATTTCCTGGGCTTTCTCCATGTGACCTAATAGAAGTTAAGGTGCCATGATTTTAATAAGCAAGGAATTGGCTGTTTGAGACCAGAAGCCCAAACCTCAACCTTTTTCTCAGCTTATGGAGTATCTTCAATGTGAGAGCACTGTCAGACACTACGTATACAGTGGTAAACAAAGTGACTCAGTTCCTGTTTTAATGAGGCATATAGTCTAGTAGAGAAACAGTAAACAACCAAGCAAGCACCTATAAGTAAGTGTTACAAAGCATAAAGAATAGTAGAGAGTTTGGAAAAGACCTCTATGTGAAAACGGAGAGGCAGCCAGCCACGCAGAGTATTTTAAACAGGGTACAAAGGGTTTTAGGCACTTTGAAGCTATTAATAAAGTAATCCTCTCATTCCTGTTAGGCCGCTGGTCCTTGTGTATGGCTCCCTCAGTAATCTTTTGGGGGAGGTGTGGGTAGAAAAGGAAAGTTAGGGTGATTCTGGAACCCTTGTCCTAATATCAAAATTTCACCAAATCTTACCTAAGTTTCTTAAAAGTATGACGTCTTCCTGGGGAGCAGAACTTTGTTTTACCCACATAGTTTCAAAGGCGTCCTTGTCTTAGTTTGGGTTCCTCCCCAAATCAGGCTCTGAACCAGATTTAGATGCAAATAATTTATTTAAGAGGTGACCCAAAGAGGTTCTTTTAGGGAATGGAGAAGTGAGACAGGAAAGCAAGGAAGGAAAGTCATTAAAACGCACATTAATGAGGGATTATTATGTGGGCTCAGACCTTCCGTGAACTGTTTGAGAAACTGTAATACACACCAGAATTGTCCCACTAACAGGCAAGGGAGCTGAGGTGTTTACGCACCAACTCCTTTCCCTCTTTAGTGTGGTAATATTCCTGCACTTCTGCCCAGCTCAGTGCTGGGAAGAGGAAGCTCTAAAAGTCAGAGGATGCACTTAGGCAAGAGAAACAGACAGTCCTCCTCATGTACTAGAACTTTAGAGTAGGAGGCCCAAAGGATATGAGCCGTATAGACTGCATCTATTACAATGTGTGAACCCCAAAACTGAGAATCACTGTCTAGACTGGAAAATCGGGAGACAAAGTATATTCATACTTTCTTTTCTTTCTTTGTTGCCTTTGTGCAACTTATCTGTATTGTACTTTGATTTTAGTACCCGCAGGGTAGAGGAAGGACTGATTTCAAAACTAGTGACGCCTTGAAATGGTAATTACAGCTGTAATAATTCAAGTTTTATAGGCTCCATAAATGAAAGAAAGTTTTTGAAGTCTAGATATTAATGTGAGCCTTGTGAGAAACCTGAATATAAAGAAAAGCACAATTTTATGTCTCTGTCAAAAGCTGATTTTCTCAGCAATTCCATGTCAGTGCCGGGACCAACTATAAACTGGTAGAATTCGTTCTCCCTACCCCCCAAAATTTATCCTTTATCGCGTGTCACATATAATGTCATCTCTTGTCTGGAAGAGATAACACTCATACGTCACATAGATGTGCTTCCTACCTCGTGCCTGGAATAGTGCCCTGCACAGGTACATATTTCAAGTGTGGTAGATGAAATATAGGAGCAGAGGAGACATGAACAAGCCAGGAGTTGGGAGCCTGATGAGAAGCTGATATCTTGGCAAAGCCAGGAAATGAACGTTCAAGGTGAACTGACACTCAGAGCCTGTAACCAATAGGTAGGGACAAAAAAATCAGTGTGCAGAAAGTAGAGTCTCAGCATCAAGCTAGATTCTGAGAGAGTAGCTTCATGTTCGCCCAGGCTGGCACCATGCTAACTTGATGAACTCAAGCTAAGTGAGCAAAAGATGGGAGATTACCTGGCTGAAGTGCAAGTTCCTAGGTGCCTGCTACATTCCAAACACTCTCAAAGGTTTACTGTATCTAAAAACCTACTTCATTAGGATATTTATTATAGCATTATTGTAATAGGGAAAACCGGAAACTTTTGATAGAGGTGTCCATTTTTAGATGACTGGTAATTGCTTATATATATCACATGCAACAACTCAGGATACGTAAGAAACTTGTGTGTCGGAGTAATTAATGCTAGCTAAAGTCTGGCTAGTTTAACCCAAAAGCATATTTCTCACATACATAAAGTCCAATACAGATGTTCCTGGTTTCAAAGCTTAAAGTTTGGTTTCTCGTGTCTCAGGCAGCACTACTGGTTTTGATACGCCACAAGCTGCCCTTCCCTTCTTTCAAACTGAGGGGCCTTCACTTTCTTCAGTGCGGTTTCCCTGTGCCTCCTTTCACTTCTTTGTTCAGGCCATTTTTCCTTCCAAGAATGCCACTTTTTTTCTTCTCTTACTGGCTCCGCCAGGTTCAGCGGATGGGTCACCCTCCCCTCCCATCTCCACTACTTCAAATGTTTCTAAGATTGTTCCAGCCCTGAAGGAAGTCGCGTACACTTACCTCCTCACCCAAACCTTTTGTGGGCACTTAGCCTGTGTCGCTGTGCACCCACAGTCTCCTCTTTTTGTGAGTATTCTGTATTTCAAATTAAGTTGTGGGTCCTGTGAGGAGTGAGGGATACCCTATCACTAGAAAGAAAGTAAAGGATTTTTGTGGAGTTTTGATTTTGGTTGTTTTTTGTTTGTTTGTCTACCTTAAGACTTGTCAGCATGATGACAGTCTAGAAATTTATGAAGAGCTGCATTTTTCTCCCTTTTAGGAAAATTTGCAATAATGTACATATCATTTAATTTGCCACCTTAGGCAACAGTATCGTAATCTCTGAGGAGTGGGTATAGTTCATAAAACACTCAAAAATACAGGTATCTATCACTATCTAAACTCAGGAACTGAATACTCAAATTTATCTTCTGATAACTTGGTATCCCCCACTCTCTGAACTCAGGGACTGAATCACTTAAATGCAATGCCTAGTTTTAAATATAAATTCAGAGAAAAAAAAAAACAATAAAATCTTCATAGCAACAATCAAATTTAAGTGCCTATAATGGGCTAGGCAATGTGCTATGGGAAATAAATTGCCTCACGTAGTTACTAAAATAGATGTGAGGTTTTTATGCCAGTTTTACAGATGAGGAAACAAATTCAGAAAGGTTGAGAAAATTGCCTTCAGAAATTCCTGGAAATGCTTAGCATAGTACCTGGCTTGTTGTAAGTGTTTAGTAAATGATAGTTGTTATTTATTAGTTGGTGGGAACATTAGGAGGATGGAGATGAAACAACAGTACATACTGCATGTCTGACTCAGGTCTGCTTACTCAGGTAAAACAGGTTTCAGCTACCACCTGCATGAGGTTCACCTCACACCGCTGCTACATCATTGCCGCTCACAGCACTGCCTAATTTCTTATTGCAAAATCTGATTAAGGCAACAAAGGCTTTCTTTTTGATTATCAGTGGAGTGGAAGCCTCGCTTGCCTTTAGCGCCCAACTTGAACAGGTGAATTCAGGTTTCAGTCCTACCAAAATTAGGCCACAACCCCTGGATGCAGAAAGGGGAGGGAAGGGGAGGGAAAGAATTTGCACTGTCAAGATCTGAAGAAGAGAAGTGGGCAGAACTGGACATTGAGTCAGAAATGTCAAGATGCCAAAAAATGGGAACAATCACATGCCGTATCAAATGCAGCGCACAGACATTTATGAACTATGCTCCAAGTGCATAGCTGTGAGCAGTCTACCTAAATAGGAGATTATCTCCCATCATCCAAAAGGACCTGGGCTCTAGAACTGGTGTTATTTTCCTGGTGAATGGCAACAGACAATAGTGTGAGAGTGTTCCCCATGACCTTAGAGCAGAGTCTGTACTCTGGCCGCCCCATCCAACAGACAGAAGGTGTTATTCTGTTATCGGATTCTTCTGGTTCAGTCTTTTGGAAATAACTTGGTCTCTCTTAAGGTAAGTGCTAACCCAATCAGCCCCCAAACCTCCACGCACCATCTTCCCACAGAGCATGTAGTTGGACATGGGGATAATAAAAGCCCACATTGACCCCTTTCAAAGAATTACATAAAAGTGTCGTACAGAACGCCCTTCCTAAGAATTTAACCCATCCAAATCTTAGAAAAATAATTTAAAAGATTTGGTAGCCTTTGGGTAACTATTATAGGGTAGGCTGTAATGGGTCTTCTTATGCACCCAGTAAGTCGTAGCACACAGCCTGAAGGCAAGAAAACGAAAGAGGAACTAACTGCATTTTGCACAAACACTGAGTTGGTCTTCAGAAAGTAAGGCTGTACAGACTATTTTGCAGCTGGAAAAAGACTTTTTTTTTTTCCTCAACGTGTAGCTGAGTAATTTCACCTGTTAATGTGTGTGTATATGGTATGTAGGATGTGTTAACATTTCACCTGGCAGGGAGACTTTGGAAGGAAGCAAATTTGGAGTGCCAAGGACCCCTTGGAGGGTCCTGGTGAAGTATGGGTATTTGCATGGGCGCATACACACATGGATTCTTCTAGATTAAGTAACCAGGCTGTAGGAGATGTGCCACCAGGAGATGAGTGTGTCTGGGGGAAGAGAATGGATCTTAGAGCCACAACCCCTGGATGCAGAAAGGGGAGGGAAGGGGAGGGAAAGAATTTGCACTGTCAAGATCTGAAGAAGAGAAATGGGCAGAACTGAGGGCAGCAGAGTAGAATCAGCAACTTGGATGTTCAAAAGGGTCTTAACTTTTTAACAAGGATAAAATTTGAGAGATGGACCATCAATACCATTGTCCCTGAAGCCCTCGTTCATAGTTATCCTACAGCAAAAGCCATGCCTTACTCAGATCATGGTGTTTCTTCCATATCGTAGGGTTGAAATGTGAGCCACCTGTAATATCTGACCATGAGAGTCACTGCTCTAGTAGAAAGGAAGGGGAAATAAAAACACCCTTGGTTTTCCTACCTGTAGGCATGTGGCCAGGAGAAACCGAAGAAGGAAAGCGAGGAAGTCAGGCAGGCTCCTGGGTCCTCATTTCCTCCTATACACCCTCCCCACCCTATCCAAATCTTGACTGGGGGAGGCTATAGAATATACAAGACAGATATGAAAACTATGAAGAACCCAAGAACATCAAAGGTTTGTGGACCGCTTCCCCAGTTATGGCTTTGGAGAGGCTGCAAGTTGCTAGGAGAAGCCTTGTACTTGCCTTTGCATCATGTCCAACATACTATAGGAACAATAATGTAAAAATGATGGAGGGCAGAGTCTAGGCCAGTGAACACCAGAATACTATGTCTGGTCCCTCAGAGACTATACTTAGTCTGCAGAAAAGCAGAAGCTTCCCTGGGCCTCGTGGAAGCATGAGGAGGCATTGCAGAGGCTTGTGTAGAGAGCTGGGATGAAAAGGCTCCAGGGGTAGGAATTAGTGGCAAATGGTCAGAACTAAAGGCTTCAGCTCTGGGTGCTGACATTACACTCCAAAGGCCAGATGAGAGGGCCCTGCATCTCAGCAGGTGATTATAGGAACTCAGGTGTCAAGCCAGGTATTTCATGGCAGAACCAGAGGATAGTACAAGGACCTGTTCACAAGAATCATTTCCTTCTACCACAAGGTCACATTGAGCCTCTCACTTATTCTCAGACACTATCTTGACAAGATGAAAGAGGAAGGAGAAGAGACCTGAGAAGCAGCATTTACTTAAGAGATCAAGTTACCCCCCAAAGATGTTGTTTGAGCCAAAAGAATCTAATATACTGTTTGCTGGCAGCCATAAACAACCTCTTCCCATCCAACAGGGCAGGGATTCATGGGAAAGATTAAATTATAAAAAACAAAGAAGCTACATTGTCTTTGCACTTCTGAGTTCCACGGTGAATAAATGTGCATCTCTGCTCTAATGTTTTTATGTGCTTTAAACTATAAGGCAGGCATATAATCCATCCAGTTCCAGCCGGCCCTTCAGCAAAGCTAGATATACCCTCACATCTAGCAGCAGTGGAGCAGGAAAGTGGGCAGGAAGGTGGGGGAGGGTGCTTTGTGACAGGAGCAGTAGTGATCCATGGGCCCAGTGTTCAGCATCAAAGTGGGCAGGACCCATGGCAGAACAAGGAGACATGGTGGACATGGTGAGACTGTGACTGGGTGAGCCCTGCAGGAGACCTAACAGCAAATCTATTTTGTCAGTTAGGACCTCTTGGTTGCTAGCAACAGAAAGGCCCAAACTGTATTAGGATGCTAGCTTTCCTGCTGTAACAATAGTCAAAATAGAAATTTGTTTTTCTCTGACATAAAAGTCCTGGGTGGATATTTCAACTCTATGATGTCGAGGTCCCAGGGCCTTCCTATCCTGTGTCTGCCTTCCTCAACATGCAGCTTCTAGCTCCCAATAATCGAGTCCACCTAGCTACACAGGACTTTGTGGTCTTTATCAGGGTGACCATATGCCCAGTTAAAACTCTGGAGTTCTATTCCTAATGAAAGAATGGGAAGCTAGATTCTGGGGACAGTCTCTGCCACAATTATCAGGAGGCAATTTCCACTTCCAGTTTAATGGAACTATAGTTGTGTTTCTATGAAAGTATCTTTCCCTTTGGTACTAGGACTTCCAAACCCACTGGTCCAAGATTACAGAGATGGGAAACACAAAGTTCCCTTTGCATTCAGTGAAGAGGGTCACGCACACCTTTCCCCGTTATTTCCCAAAGCCATACATTCCGGTTATGGGTGAAACGCCACCACATACTGCCTGCTGATTTAAGGCTTATAAACTAAGACTTAAACAGGCTAATCCACTGCTCTAGCAAACTAGCTCTTTCTGGGTCATAGGAGATGTGGTAACAATAGGAATTCTAAGACTACGAGGCCATCGTCACACTTTATTCTCCATAAAACGTGGCCATTAGAATGGAAGCAGTGTCATGTGAGATATCATGGCACTGGGTGAGGCATTTTGCAAGCCCATAAACTAGTGATGCTGGCAGAAACAGTGCAGGCAGAAGAAGCAAATCCATACCCATGATAGGTGTCTGCTCTTGCAAAGACAAATAACTTTCTCTCGCATCTTGAAAGGGGTCCAATAGCCAGGCTGGTCTCCTGGAAATGGTGCCATTTCTAGGCTCAGCACAGCTTCTGAATAAACAAGTTGGGCATTTAATAGCAATTCTCAGGATAGCACTAAATGCCTGTGCTACAAAAGAACAGTCACAAATCATTGACCACAGCTTTACCTTAAAATTTTTTTAAATAATTTAAATTCTAAGTAAACAGAAAAAAAGAAAGAATAATGACCAGAGTAAAATCAGTGAAATAATAAAACAATAGAGAAAATCAATGAAACTGAGAACTGATTTCTTTGACAAACATCTATATAACTTGTTAAACCTCTAGTCGAACTGATCAGGGGAAAAAAAGATATAAATGACGAATATCAGGAATGAGAGAGGTGATATCACTACAATTTTTACAGATATTGAAGGGATAATATAAGAATGTTATAAATAATTTATTGCCAACAAATCTAACAACTTAGAGAAAATGGACACATTTCTTGAACTACACAAACTATCAGAGCTCATTTTTTAAAAAAATAGACAACCTGTATAGACTTATATCTATTAAGAATTTTAAATTTGCAGTTGAAATACCTCCCACAGAGAAAATTGTGGCAGTAGCCAGATCAGCTGGGTGAGGGGGACTTTATATTATTGAATCCACAGTCTCCTTCCCTGTGATGTGGCTACTTTGTAAATGGGTCTATCGAGCAAGTCCCAGAGTATCTGAGAAAGAGACCATTTGATGTCCACCAGTTGGGCCATCTTGTCCCCCTGTTTACTGAGCATCTCATCTGCAACAGATGCCCTTGGATGAGCATAATATGAGACATGTACTATATGGTTAAGCCTACGATGGTTATGTCAGTACTGAATATATACAGACTTTTTTTTCTTGTCATTATTCCCTAACAATACAGTATAACAACAATTATTTACATAGCATTTATATTGCATTAAGTGTTATCAATAATCTAGGAAAATAGGAAATAGATCAGATTTGTGGCTACCAGAAATGGTGGATGGGAAGTGGAAGAATTGGATGAAGTTGGCCAAAAGATACAAACTTCCAGTTATAAGAGAATTAAGTACTGGGGACGAAATGTATAGTACAATTTTTGTTAACACTACCGAATGGTATGTTTGAAAGTCGTCAAGAAAGTAGAATCTAAGAGTTTTCATCACAAGGCAAAAAACATTTTTTCTTTTTTTCTCTATCGATGAGATGATGGATGTTAACTAAACTTGTAATTATGTCATAATACATAAGTCAAGCCATGCTTTTAAACTTACATAGTGCCATATGTCAGTTTATATCTCAATAAAACTGGGGAGATACAATGGAAAATTAAACTTTAATCATTGCATAAGCACCTGGGGCTTTCATTTTTACTTTGTTTTTATGTTAAATTTTTAAAAAACGATTTATTCTGAGATAATTATAGATTGCCAAGAAGTTGCAAGAATAGTACAGAGAAGCTCATGGACCTTTCACGTAGTTTCCCCCAATGGACACATCTTATATAACTATAGTGCACTATTAGAACCAGGAACTTTGACATTGGTGTTATATGTGTGTACAGTTCTTTGCCATTTCATCACATGTAACCACCACCACAAGTGAGAGATCTTTCTCAACCACCACATGATAGTACACCCACGCCCCTTCCCCACAACCATTGTTAACTCCTAACGATCACTAATCTAGTCTCCTTTTTATAATTTTGGTCATTTCAAGTAAATTTTTATGTTACTTATAATGTCTGGAGAGTATCTCCTTGTATAGATATTTCGTAGATGTTCAGGGTATAACATTCCATGGACATAACTTTTCACAGTTCTATTTGTTTGACAGTACCAGTTTCAGTGAAGTGTAGAAATCTTTCTTCTCTTTAAGTCTCTTTGCTCTCTTCTGTTTACACTGTCTTGAATATTTTCTCTGCATAGAGAACATCAGATAATACATGAGAGTGCAGGGCAAGAGGACACTGGACTGGACTTCACGGGCTTCGATCTTTTGAGAAAAGAGGAAATCAGAGGGACTGCAGAGTCCCTCCTCCCAGACAGCAGTCACTTCATTTCTCTTTTTAGTTTGTGCAGTTGCTTGGAGCAGAAATTACTATTGTGCTTTCCAACTTCCCTAATCTATCTTGCGCATAACCACTAATCTTTTGCTTAAGCTATCAGATATTATTTAGAAAACTGAAGAAGAGAAGGAAAGCATATTATATTAACTTATTTTTACTCTTTTTCTTCCTTCTCGATGTTCCAAGGTTCTTTTTAAATCATTCGTATTGTTTCGAAACTTCCTTTAGCTGTTTTTTAAAAGTTGGTCCACTGTTGACAAATTCTCATGGTTTTTCTAATTCTGAGAATCTCTTGATTTCTTCATTCTTGATTTTCACTGGATATTTTGAGTTGATAGTTTTTTTCTTTGAACACTTGAAAATTGTTGTGCAACTTTCTTCTGACTTCAATGGCTTCTCATGAGAAATTTAACATCGTTTAATTTTTTTTCCCCCATTCTAGTTAATGTGTCATTTCTTGCTGGCTGCTTTCAAGATTTTTCTTTGTCTTTAGTTTTTAGAAGTTTGACTGTGATCTGTCTTGGTATGGATTTCTTTGGGTTACCCTGTTTGGTATTGGATCATATTCTTAAATCTGTAGATACATCTTGCCCATATTTGGAAAATTTTTGTCCATAATTACTCAAATACTTTCTAAGCTCCACCTTCTTTCTCCTCCTCCTTTAGAACTCCGATGACTTCAATATTAGATCTTATTGTCCCCACGTATTCCCGAGACCCGTTAATTTTTTCTCAGCCTATTTTCTCTCTGTTGCTTAGATTGGGCGGTTTATAGTATACTGTCTTCAAGGTCACCGATTCCTTCCTCTGTCCTCTCCATCCAGCGAGCTTTTAGGTTTCTGGGTTTTTTTTTTTTTTAAGTTCTAAAATTTCATTTTAGTTCATCTCTTCAATTTCTTTGCTGGGACCATTTTTATATTTGTTTCAAGTGTGTATACGATTGCTCATCGAAGCGTTTTTACGTTGGGCACTTTAAATCTTTGTCGGATCATTTCAGCATCTGGGTCATCTAGGTTTTAGCATCTGTTGATTGTCTCTTCTCACTCAAGTTGAGATTTTCCTGGTTCTTGGTATGAAGAGTTGATTTTCAATCCTGGACATTTTGAGTACTATGTTATGAGACTCTGCATCTTATTTAAATCTTCTGTTTTAGCCAGACTTCTCTGACACCACACTGATGCTGTCAGATGGAGGTTGAAGTTGAAGTTCTCTACTCAGCCTCTATTGACATCATAGCGGGTGGGGGGTACTTCATTACTGCTAGGCCAGGGCAGGATTCATGCTGCGCACTGAGCCTCTGCTGATATATACATGGCCGGGACAAAGAAGGATGCCTTGTTACTTACTGCTCCTTTTGTGGCCTCCAGTGACCTGGTGGAGAGGCCCATTTCTGTTGGCTGTGGTGAAAATCCGGATTCTCTACACAACCTCCTGTGACGTCACCCCGGCAGGGAGGAGTGGAAATGTAGGGTCCCCATTTGGCTTGGCTGACAGGACATAGGTAGTATTGCAGTTTTCTCTGTGGCTTGGCTGGAGTAGAGCAGTCATTGTCTGAGCTTTCTTTCTCACTAGGCTGCCCCTTTCTAGTCCTTTGGCTAGAAAGAGCAGGCCGCCCTTTTCTTCTTCCCACTCCTCCTCCTCCCCCTCCTCCTCCTGCCCCTCCTCTTCTTCTTCTTTTTTTTTTTTCTTCTTCCACTTCCTCTTTCTTCCCCCCTTTCTCCCTTCCCCTCCCTCCTTCCCTCCCTTCTCCTCCTCTTCCTCCATCTTCTCTTTTTGTTTATACCCATTAGTTTCTGGGTTGTTGGCTTCTCCAGTACTCAGTCTGAAATGTATTGGGCAAAAAGAAAACCCTAGGAAAACCACCATGTCATTCTGTGGGCCCCAGGGTCCCTAGCCAAACTGTCTTCTTCTCTCTGCCTTTCAGAGTCTCCTTATATTTGTTTTATACATGAAGCCCAGGGCTTTTTGGCCGTACTTAACAGCGGGTAGAGAGATGTATGATTACTCCAAATTGTCCCAGAACCAGAAATTCCCGGAGGCTTGTAGACCATTTATTCTGCATCATCTGGCAAAAAACAGCCAGTGGGGACAATAGTCGCCTGAATTGATGCTGAGCTCCCACCTCCCCCACCTTCCTACCAGCTCAGTGGCCCTGCCTGTGTTCGGCTCTGTGACCCTGAATTCACCTTCTAGAATTCAAAATCATTCCGGCCCAGTTTCAACAGGCTTTCTTCAGTTTTCCACCACTTGCTAATTCCCAGCCTCACAACTCAGAATTCTCTGTTGAGCAGAGGCCCAAAGAGGCTGTTCCTACATTGTTGAGGGGTGGGTGGGGAGGTGGGGCGGGGTGGGGGGGGGGACTCAGTTTGTGTCTCCCAGGTATGGCTGGAATGCCATGGTCCCCCTTTTGCTGTGAGGGAAGGCTTTAAGTGTGACTGCTAAGGAGCCATGGCACTTCTCCCTCTGTCCAGGGTCAGTGAATCTAGTCTTTCTGACCTCAGATGCCATGTAGTTCATGCGAGTACCTTTTAAGTTAAAGAAAAATATTTCGAGTTAGAGAAAATAGCTTGGGCATACTTTTTTAAGTCTCGAAATTAATGAATAATTTTTTAAAAAGCAATTAGCAGAGATGAGATTCTCAGATGTCTGGGAATATATTATCAAACTCTGCACTTCTCTACCCAGGTAGGAAAAGATTATTTTCTCTTTCAGACATAAAATCTAATTAATGATTTAAAAATACCTACCTTAAGGAAATGCAGCAAGAGAGACATTTGTCCAGGTGCAGTAGCAACAACGTGTGTACTTTTTAACTTAACCGTATTTTTTTTAATTATGAAAAATTTTTAAACATGCAGGAATAGAGAGAAGAAATGAACCTCCAATTTAATAACTAATATATGGTCACATTTGCTTCATATATCTTTTGTTATTTTTTCTCTTTTAATTTACTTAAGTATTTAAAAACAAATCTCAGACATTATTTATTTTGTATCACTATACTCCAGAATTGGTCTCTCCCAAATTTGGACATTTTCTTATGTAACTGAAAAATAGTGATAATTCTTTAGCAGCATCTAATACCCAAATTTCCCCCAACTGTCCAAGAATGTCTCTTTTTTTAGTGATAAGATACAACCTACATAACATTTACCATCTTAACCATTTTTCACTTATACAGGTCAGTAAGGTACATTCACATTATTGTGCAGCCAATCTCCAGAACGTTTGTCATTGTGCAGAACTGAAACCCTGTACCCATGAAACAGCAGTTCCTCACTCTTTCCTCCCTCCTCTAGGCCCTGGAAACCACCATTCTATTTTTTATCTCTATGAATTTGACTATTCTAGATACCTCACATAAGTGACGTTTTACAGTCTTTGTCCTTTTGCAACTGGTTTATTTCATTTAGCATACTTTATCCATGTTGTAGCATATGTCAGAATTTCATATATATATATATTTTTTTTAATGCCTACAGTACCTGGTCTTCCTAGGTGGTCTTCTATCCAAGTACTAACCAGGCCCGACCCTGCTTAGCTTCCGAGATCAGACGAGATCGGGCATGTTCAGGGTAGCCTGGCCGTAGACCAGGAATATTATTCATCTTTAAAAAGGATTGTATGGATATGCTGCATTTTGCTTATCTCTTCATCTGTCAAGGGATACTTTGGCTATTGTGAATAATCTGCTATGAATATGGGTGTACAGATATTGCTTTGAAACTCTGCTTTCAATTCTTTTGGGTATATACTCAGAAGTGGAATTACTGGATCATGTAGTAATTCTGTTTACTTTCTTTCAGAAATTACCATTCCATTTTCCACAGCAACTATACCATTTTACATTCCTGCCAGCAGTACACAGAGTTCCAATTTCTCCATATCCTTCCCAATACTTGTTCTTTTCTGTTTTTTTTTTTTATAGTAGCCATCTGAATGAGTATGACATGGTATCTCATCGTGCTTTTGATTAGCATTTTCCTAATGATTAGTGATGTTGAGCATCTTAGTCATCTATATATCTACTTTGTCTATTCAAGTCCCTTGCCCATTTTTTAATTGGGTTGTTTGTTTTTGAGTTATAGTTCTCTTTATATTCTGCATATTAACCTTTACCAGATATATGGCCCATGGATATATTTTTATAATTGGTCCGTTCGAACCAGGATCCAATAAAGTCATACTATATTAGTTTATTTGATTGCCTTATATGGAGGAAATCCCTCTCCCTATTTCTTTCTTGTCATTGGCTAGTGACAGGATCCAGGTCCTTTGTCATATGGACTTGTAGTTTTACATTTAACTTTGCTGCTGCCTTCCAAAATTTCTGCCTTTTGCCGTTGATAATTTCAGCAATGAATTTTCCCCATTGAAAAATAAGGGTTTCTCTATCAAAGATTCTTAGAAGAATAAACCAAAAATGAGAACAGGAAGCTTTCTTGGTATCTGCAAACCCACTTGTGTGCAGGTGGGCCCTGGAGGAAGGTGGGAGGGGTGCAGATCAGATGAGGGTGAGGTGAGCATTTCAGGTTACTAGCCTGGCTGTCTGGAGCCATTTTGAGAAGCCATTATGAGGCACTGAAGAAGTCACGTAGCTAAAAGCCATGATGGTATGGCTGATGAGTTTAAAACAATGGTCACCTTGGTAAGCCTTATAAAGTCACCTTTTAAGGTAATGGAATGTTATACTACCATGGAAACAAGAACATGTAGGATCTTATGTAGCTGACAAGCATTGTTTTAGATATGTATGGTGTGCTTTGCTATGGTAACGTGGTGATTATGGTATTCAAGAATCACATAAAAAGGCTATGCTAAATAAACTCGGGGCTGCAGCTCTGACTGTAGGCCCTCCCGGAAAGATCTTTCCTGTCTTCTCTTTTTTCCCTTAGGCTTCACCCCCCTCTTTCAGGTACTGATCGACTTTAGCCGGCTGGCTCCGGCACCTGGCCCAAAGTGAACAGAGGCTTTTCCCATGATGCAACTAATGTTACCTGAAGGATCCTCCTTCACCCCCTCTCCCCCTCACCCAATGATCAGGAGCAGATCCAAAGACAGTCCCCCCAGCCATGAGTGGGCCAGGGCAGATCCTGGGAGTACTGCTAGTACCCTGTCGTGGCTCTGTTTCCTAGAGGTCCGTGGAGAGGAAGATTCTTCCTTCCCCACAGCTGCCGAGAACACCTGAGCCTTCCTGGGAGTCTCTGAGGGCACAGGGGTAAGGCTGGGGAGCCTCCAGCATCCAGGACTCCAGCATCCAGGACTCAGGAGCCAGGACGTGGTAACAGACCATTGAGAGGAAAGCTATGGTTGCTGATGTCTGGGTACTCTAAAAGATTACTAGAGTTATCTCTGGGATTAAGGTTATGGGTGATTTTTTTCCTTTATATTTTCCAAATTTTCTTGAATGAATAGTAAAAAAGTGATACGTTCTATTATAAAAATAGATTGACACCTTGAAGATTAACACAGATATACCAAGGATGACCATTACTAATAACAACTGAGTTCTTCAGAGATCCGTGGGTGGAATACAGGTTCTCCAGACTCTCCTTGGAGCCTAGAACAGCCCCTGCCCACCGGCTGGGCGAGACCCAGGAGCATGGCACAATCCAGGGAAGAGCAGCTTGGCAGAGGCAAATGGGCTCCCCAGTGCCTGGAGCTGAGGTTGTTCCTGGTTCTGGCTGCAGACCTGGTGAGGCCTGGGACCTGTGAGGAGGGACTTTACCCTTTAGAAAGCCTCTGCCAAACCTACCTGAACTCACCCAGTGGGCCAGTTTTTCTTACCTAGGAGAGCCTTAGCCCAGGTTACCATTTCCAAACCCCTTCCAGACACAAATGAAAGCTGCTGTTCCCAAGTAAAAAACTTTTATTATAAACCCAGATACAGAAGGAGAAATGGCAAACAGGCATTTCTCAGCTAGTTCTGAAATCCTTACAATGTATATAAAATAGGCGTGAGATACTTTCTTGAAATTGTTTTAAAATATTCCCCAATATCAAAGTGGGGTGTAGGCACATGGTAACGAAGTGCTTCACCATGATCACCCCAAAGAGGGGCCTCCAGTCCCTCCCCAGACCCTGAGGAAAGGTGCCTCGGGCCAGCTCTGGTTGGAGGTGGAACAGAGAAGATGCATTTTTATTAGATTTAGGGTCCTGGGGTCTGCCCTGGGACAGACGTGAGACCATGACATTTTCTCCCCAAAGGAAAGCTTAAGGTTAACTGATGTACAAACCACCTGAGGAGGAAGAAACAGCTGTGCCTGGAGCTGGCTTGCTGTATGAGTTCAAGCAGCTCTCTTCCTTGCTCCGTACTTCACTGAAGATGTAAATGCTGGCATATCGGGTCCTTTCTAGAGTCTGGTTTCGATGAAGTGGGAAGAAAGAAAATGAATACAAGAGTGTCCCGTCTTTGTCCATGGTTAGGTCTCCTCACTGGTGGGCCTACCTCACCCAGCCCTACTTGGAAGTTGTAACCAGGGAAGTGTGTGTGTGTGTCTCTGTTTGCGTCCATGTGCCCACAAGCTTTGAGTCGGGAAGCTCGTGTGTGGTCACTGTTGGTAAACTGGTCCCAGCAAGCAACTTTGTAAGGCAGTCAAGATACAGAAAGTTGATGGGAAAGCTCTCTATGGGTGGCCCAAGGAGGAGAGTTTCCTGCTTACACAGCTTCAGAACCCAAACTTGATGAATCTCATCCCATGCCACGCAGAGCTGAGAGTGTGACCAGTCATCTTGATGGAAGTGAAAAGCAGCCCTAGCCACTCAGGGGACTTGCCACACTGAATGAAGGTGGACAGAGGCTGGGAAGAATCAAAGAGGCAGAAGAGAGGTGAATCCACTGGGGATTCAAGTTCAAGGTGGGACCTCCCTATGCTGGACCAGCATCTATACCTTGGGGCAAGAGGAAGTGAAATGTGAGGTGGACAATGAGTAGGCACCATTGTGGAAGCAGCTGCCCTGGCAATGCCGTGGTCCCAAAAGTGGCCAGCATAGGGCCAGGAAGCCAGCTCGCTCTCGGCCAAGATCTGTCTCCCCAGGAGATTTAGAACAGTGCTTCACCATTTCCTACAGTGATTCAAACACAACTGTCTGTTCTCCGCACCCTACTCAGTTCTCAAGTGGAGAAACTGAGGTCTAAGATATGTGGACAGGTCAGAGCCGCCTCCTCTCGTTTTCCTCTTGGTCTCGGCTGGCCCTGGTTTTCAGTGTCCTGGCTGATAACCCAGCAAGTGGATGCACTTGCAGCCACTGGTTCCACACAGAATGTGAGGTCCAGATGTGCATAGTGGCTGCAGATGCGCCTGTGGATTTGGCATCTCCAGGAATCAAGAGGCAAGTGAAGCACGCAGTCCCCCTACAATTTCAGGGGGAGGCGGGGGCAGAAGTATATGTACAGGCAGACAGACACGCACCCTGAGGGTCCCAGGGCAGTCTTCAGGGCAAGGACAGGGCTTTGGCAAGGCGAATCCAGAACCAGGATTTGGTACAGGGGTTGGTGTAGTCGCAGACAGTGATGAACCGCAGGATGCTGGGGAACTCTTTCTTCATTGCCTTGTACTTGACAGGGATCAGTCGCTTCTGATGGGCACCTGTAAGCCAAGGGGGTATAGCGCGGGCTTCAGGCCCTCGACCCACAGTGGACTGGGACCAGTCCCCAGCCCAGGGGTTATCAACAACCCTCCCCCAACTAAGCACCCCTGGCACATATTCACCCACACAGAAAGATACTCATGTGCACACACGCTCGGGTATGCAGAGACTCACAGGAGTTCCTCAGTGTTGCATCCATGGCCTTTAGTGAGGGAAAGGTGGCATCCTGAGGCCCGCCCACCCACTCTTCTGTGGCAAGGGCAGGACTTAGCTTACCTGGAGAGAGGCTGAGTGCAAACTTAGTCTGGAAGTCACATTCCTTGCTTTCCAGGTAATCATCTGAGATAACCACCACCATCCGCCGGCACCTAGGGAAGAGTGGGCAGGCTGCAGGCACTGTGGCAACCCAGTTCGGCATACTCCCAAGGCACAGCCTTGGGAGGAGCCCACTGTGCCCAGGCTAGACAGGGTCCAGCTGGGAGAATCCCACCGTCTGGATCCCTGGGCAGGGCTTTGTGTACCCAGCCACTCGTCCCCTTGCCACCTAGCCAACCTCTTCTCAATGAGTTCACTGGTGATAGACCAGACACAGGTGCCAGGCAGGACATCACGGTCAGATACACACAACTTCAGCTGATAGTTTGTCTGTTCCAGCTGCTGGATCATCTCCTGCACAAACTGGATGTCCCTGGAGCAGTAGCAGATAAAGGCATCAAATCGCTCAGGCATTTGCCCTGGGTGCAGAACACAAGGGTGATGGTCAGAGTTCTGCAAGAAGGCTAGGGAGAAGTCCAGCCAGGAGTCCACACAGCCTAGGCAACCCTGGCCCTGAACCCTACACCAACCCTGTGATGACACTACTCAGAGCGCCTCCCCACCACCCTGTGCCCTGGGCCTCCCAAGTCCTGGCTTGACTATGAAACAAACACATCATTTCACGAAGAGTCTCATACCCACCCAGAGGCAAGAATATTATTATTCCCATTTCTTAGGTGAGGAAACGGGCTCATAGAGATTGACTTGTCTAAAGTTCCACAGTTCATCCACTTTCAATATCCATGTTCCAAACACCACTGGCCCAGAGGAGCAGTGTTGGGCCCTTACCCAGGGGGTCATCAAGTGTGGTGATGCCCGCCAGCTCTGTGGTCCGTGGGATGCTGCTGTCTACAGCGGCCACCTGTAGTGGCTTCTCGGACTCCTCCTGCTGCTGCTTCAGAAGGTACTTTTGGCAGTCCTCCTCTGTTGGGGAGAAACGGTGTTGCAGTTTCCCTAGGGGTGCCCCACACCTCTACTCAGAGTCAAGATCCAGCCCCTGTGCCCCCTCCCTGGCCACTCCGTGCTCCAGGGCTTCTCCAGCCCCATCCGTGCCAACCACAGTTTGACAGCTCTGAAAAGTCAAGCTCCCACCTGCTTCTGACCATCCCAAAGGGATGTCGATAGTCTTCTGGCCATCTGAGAAGCCATCAAGGTCAGTCTGTATCCTTCTGTCCCTTTGCTCTGCCCCTCCCCTTCCTAGGGCTCCTGAGAACAGAACCCAAGGTCTGCTTCTTCCAGAATCTGGCTGGAACATGCAAGAAGGGCTCAGGAGATGCAGTGCTTTATAGGCCGTCAGGGCAGAGGCTCCAACCAAGCAAGGTGTGCCTGTCTGTGGGCCTATGCATGTACATTATGGGAGTGTCAGCAAGTGACAGGAAGCAGCGCATTTCCCAGAGACCTGAGGTTTCCAAGACTGTCAGCTTTCTGTCCCTCAATTGCCCTATTGCTCTACTTGAAGCAACCAGACTCCCCCACAGAGATTCTGACTCCTGGCCCTACATGAAAGCCTTTGCCTAAGCTGTTTACTTCCGTTCTCTGCTTCTCCCGCTTTCGCCTCCCTTCTCCAGTCCCTACCATCCCGGATATTTAAAGAGGGAATTGGTCTCGCACGGTTCCCCCACTACAGGTTCCCCGCCCCCAGGAAACGAGGGCCTCCCCAAAGGAGGCTGGTTGCTGAGGCCAGCGAAGGCCAGCTCCCTCATCCCCCAAGGAATGTGGCTGGAAAGGAGACGTCCTCACCGATGCTGGGCCTCAGTTCCAGTAGGACATCTTCGCGTCCTAGCTTGGCGAGCAGCTCGAGCAGTCGGCCCACCGAGGCGCCGGGGCGTCCCTGCCAGTCGTCCAGCAGCCTGCCCGTGGGGTCGGCCTGCGTCTCCAGCTGCCGGATCTCCAAGTACTCGAAGTCCATCTCCTCTGCCAGCGCGGTCCAGTCCGCCGCCACCTGCGTTCGCGCATTCAGGAACAGCGACAGGCGGCGCCGCACTCGAACATTGAGCGCGGCCAGGGGCAGTGAGGACATAGAGCGGGCGGGGGACGCGGACCCCTCGCCGGGAACTTCTGCAGCCATCGCGGGACGCCGCTGAGTTTGCGCCGCTGAGTTTGCGCTGCCGAGTCGTGTCGTGGGCCCACGCTTCCTCCTTCCCTTACGGCACCCCCACCCTTGGCCCCGCCCCACGGGTTTCTCTTTCCGAGAAGTACCTCCCTGCCCTTAAATCTGGAGCACCAGCAGCTGTGCGGAGGTGGAGGCACCTCCCCTCGGGGGACAGGGAATGTGGGATGTGGGAACTGGATACTTGCCTTTTGAGATCTGGGGCGGTCCACCGACCTGTGCTCCTAGGGTCTGGTGCGACAGCGGAACGCCGACCCTCCTTCGGGGATGGTAGAAAACAGGGGCTTTGCTCTTTGGGATCTGGTGGACTCACATCTTTCCATTGGAGATCTGAGGTGTTCGTTGGGTTCTGCCCTCGAAGGTGGCGGGGAGGTGACAAGGGGGGAGACATTGGCTCTGTCCCCGCCCCGTCCCCCTCCCCCCGCCCCCGATCTCTTGGGAATATACAATCCTGCCGGTAGGAGTTTGGGGAGTCCATGCTGTACACTCACAGGTCTTCTGGAGTTTGAGGCATGCCACTTCCTTGCCATTGAAAGATGGGGGGAGGGCACACCCTACCCTCCGGGGTTGGTAGTAACAGGGCATCCTGGCCTTTGGTGTCTGGGAGAAACACATTGCTGTGGAGAGTCAAGGGGAGAACCTGGCCTTGCTCTTAGGGTTGGGGCATGGGGGACAGTCCTGACGTAGGGAGCTCTGGTTCATTCATTCATTCACTAGGTATTTATTGATCACGTGTCAAGCATGCTGTCCAGGATACAGGATGCCTCCCTACCTTGGTGGAGACACGAGCCTAGTGGTGGAGGTGGGCACTAACTAATCAAATCATCTCATATGATTGTAAAATGGGTGAAAAGAAGTGTATGTTACTCTCTATCCAGATACGGGGCTTGTCACATCTCTGCATCTTTGTATAATTCATTCTCCTGCCGCCTCAGAATCCCGAATTCCTTCACTTTCTCGAAAGACTTCCCCGGAGAGGCCATACACGTCGGGATAGGACCCTGGGACGTCTCGGAATTATTTAGGTCCCCCCGCTTGGGTGCTGGGATCCAGGGTACAAAGAGAAGACTAGGAAGGGGAAGAGAGGTTAGAGTCCCGGCCTCCTCTTTCCCAAGCAAGAAGCTGTGGACCAGGCTCCTGGCGGTCCTGCCTTCTGTTAGGTTGCGGACAGTGGGCAACGTAGGAAGGGAAGGAGCCCTGCCTGTAGCCGAGTTTAAGATACCAGGAGGGCTCTTGGAGTCCCGTCTCCGATTTGGCAGTAGGCGGGACTGCTAGCGGAAACGTCTCCGGACCGCATTTCCGGCGGAGCTTCCGAGCGGCGTATCGGCTGCTTGGCAGACGTGGGCTACGGCAGGCAGAACTTTGAGTGGCGTTGATCCTGGGCCTGCTGTAGATGATTTGCGGCCGGGGCAGGCAGGCTCGCCTTCTGGTTGGCTGAGGCTGGAGGTGGGCGGGACTGTGCGAGGGAAGGGCGAGTTTGTTTTCCGGGCTGGAGGAGGTATTTGGGCTTAGGTGGCAGAGGTTGGGTTGCGCTCCTTCGCGGGCTGCGGTCTGTTGGTTCTCGCACTTTATTCTCGGCTTAGATAGGGTCTACCCTGCAGAGGTGCGCGATGCACAGGCTGCAGGTGGTGCTGCACCACATAAAGGCCCAGCCTGTTTCGGCCGAGCAGCATCAGGTCGGTAGTTGCGCCCACCCGGCGTCGGCCGATGACGTGGTGGTGGTGCACGGACGGCGTACGGCCATTACCCGAGGGTGCCGCGGCGGCTTCAAGGTAAGGCCATGGGTCTGGGCACCGGGGCGGGTAGGGTTCTGGCTCCTCTGCTCGGTTCCCTTCGTCGCCAGGTGGCTCCGCCCCCGAACTGTGACTGCTCTCTCTGGAGTGGGAAGGGGATGGGGGTAACTTGTGTCTTGACTCTTCGTGCACCGCGGGGCTGGGGATCACCGCGGCCGCTCTTCCCGTGGCAGGACACCACTCCCGACGAACTTCTCTCGGCCGTCATGACCGCAGTTCTAAAGGATGTCAAGCTGAGCCCAACTCAACTGGGAGACATCTGCGTAGGTGAGCACTCTACCCAGGCTTGGCGCTCGGTCCTCTTCCTCTTCCCCTTCCCATCCTGTCAAAGCCCTCCTCAAACACCTCCCCACCCCCTAGGCACTTTCCAGGTGTTTTCACCGAGAAGAATGTCTATGGACCAAGCAGTTGAATTTGTCTCTTTAGGGCTAGACTCCGTCCCCGTCTCCATGCACTTTCTGTGCCCCTCCAAGCACATTCTACAAGTGAACTATGATAGAAAGCCAAGGGCTCTCAAGTGACAGCAATACCAAGGCACTCGGCACAGGGGTTTGAGGACACCCTAGGAGACAGGCGACTATAGGATTCTCTAGCGATTCTGACACCCTGACAGAAAGAGCATCAAAAACCATCTAGTCCAGTCCCTCACAGATAAGCCGAGGTCTGGGGAATTTGCAGCAGAGCAATTTGGACCTGAATACCGGGGCTCTTGACCTTCAGTCAGTCCAGTTCTTTTTCTCCATCTGTAGTCTTCTAGCCTCAAAACATAACAACATAATGTGGCGAGGATCTTATCAAGTACTGTAGGTGCCACTCCTAGGTGGGGAATCATTCCTCCACCTAAGGAGCGGAGCGACAGCAAGGATTGGTGGACACTCAGGGGTAGGTGTGCATTTTCAGAAACTCATTTCCCTGATAGAACCAGTTTCTTAGACTTTAAGCTATGCCTTGCATTCTTTCCCTGTTACCTTTAAAGGCAGGCCAGCCGCCCAGTGTATGCTGATTTGGAAAGGCAGGGTGCATGGACAAGGGAGCTTGGGACCCTGGGGGACTGGGTCTAGAGTAGGACCAGGACAAACTAATGTATAGCTGGCTCACCCTGCTCCAGACCTTGAAGTTCCAGAGCCTCAGTGAGCCTGCTGAGGGCTCATGTTTCTGAAGAAAGATCTGGACTATCCCCTCTTTGGTATTCACAGCAGTACCTTAATGTCCAGACCACTACCTGACACTAAATAAAAGTTTGTCGTCCACAGGAAATGTGCTTCAGCCAGGAGCCGGGGTAATCATGGCCCGAATCGCCCAGTTTCTGAGGTAAAATTTTCCAGTTCTAGCTCTAGGTTGGCCATTTGGACTCTTGGATGGGCTCAGGCCTCAGGGAACTCAGACTGTGGGTGTTAGATCATCAGGTTGGACACCAGACCTAGAGACAGCCAGGATCCTCTGCACCCACTCTCATGGCCGTTACCTTTGCCCTAATTTGAAGAGATGATGGGTTACCTGGCACTGAGTCAAGACAAGCAAGATAAGACAAGGCCTCTGACTGTAGCAAAAGATCTCTATGATGTAATTTTAACCAAAGGCAACTTGTTGCTTTGCTTTTTGTGAAATACCAGATAAACTGTCCTCTTTTGCCAGGTAAACAACTGGGTCCTTGTGGCCTAATCAGCCTTCTCTTTCCTTTGGGCTGTATTTGGCCTTGGTTGAGGAGAATCACAGGGTGGAGAAGGGCATGTGCTTGTGGGACGCTGGGGAGCAAGTGTCTGTAGTGATGGGGTCTGCCCAGTATGGATCTGGCCTGGAGTGGGGTCAAGGCTGCTGGGTTTGTTCCTCTGGTCTTTGCACTCCCCGATGGGGCAGTCATATTGGCTAGGTACACAGCACTGCTTTCTATGAGAGCCTGGCTTGGGGGATGGGGCTAACTCTGTGGTCTCACCTTCTGTTTCAGTGACATCCCAGAGACTGTACCTTTGTTCACTGTCAACAGACTGTGTTCTTCGGGGCTCCAGGCAGTGATCTCCATAGCTGGTAAGTTGTAACTGGGTGGATGCCCGTTGCTACAGCCTAGTCTTGGTCTTGGCTCCGTGAGTTTGGATCAGCAAAGTCAGTATCTACTGGTCAAGCAATAAGTATTTCTGAGAGGACTCTAACTACAGAAAGAGAAGGAGAGCTTCTTGCTGCTACCCCCAGCCTTTTCTGGTCCCTTCTGGGTCTTCCCTCTCTGAGCCTGGGGTTGACTCTCACTTAGAGACCAGGTGGGGAAGAGGCTCCCCTGTTCCCAGGACAGATTGTTGAAGGATATTTATGAAATGCTTTTGTTGCAGGTGGCATCAGCAATGGGTCTTATGACATTGGCATGGCTTGTGGGTAAGAATTTCTTTCTGCCAGAGCTTATTAACCAGCTCGTAATAATAAAACTAATGTTCACCTCCTGAGTTCTCAGAAGCCATGATTTCAGGATTCTGCCTCCTTTAGGATTAGCCCTTTTAGGCAGCTGGTTGGGCGAAGTTTCTTACAAATTCAGCTTAGAAGTAGCCCCCAGCTCTGGCTTCTCAGAAATTGCTCACACATCTCAGCACTAATGGAGAAATGAAGTTGGCTTTTAAAAGCTTTCTGATAGGCTGGAAAATGTGGGTAAGCATTATGAGAAAATATAGTTCTTAGGTTTCTTTCTATGGCCCCAGTTGATTCACGATCCTGTTGAGACAGAAGATGCAGTTTTGGTTTCCTAAAGCCAAGAACAGCTGTCTACTATATAACTAGTTTACTCTTTTTGTTAGGCTGTCTGGCCGCCCCTTGTCCCGCAGCCCCCTCCCCCACCCCACCCCCGGTACTAAGGTGGAAACTTCTGGCTGCCTATTGGTTTCTGAGGAGCATGGTCAGATCTGTAGTGGTTTGGTCACTGTCAGCTGCGGCTCCCTCTTTGGCTGTAGCATATGGAGCTGCAGAAGTTGTATTGGACAGTGCCTCCAGAAAGGCGAAGGGCACTGGGGCATAGGCTCGGGTGGGCACAGGCTTGGGCGGGCACATGGTGCTGGGGAGGCAGACCAGGCCAAGGGCTTTGGCAGGCCTGGAGGTGAGGGGGTGAGCAGCTCACAGTCTGCTCTCTGATCGAGCTCTCATGTCCCTGTAGCTTATTGGGGTAGGGATGGGTATGATAAGTGGAGAAAAAGGCTGGAGCCTTCATGAGTTTCTTAGAGGGCATCTGAGGTCCCCAAACAGGTTAAAGACCATGTTACTAGGGTATTAAAGGTCTGGGCCAGGACTATCCCCATCACAGGCCAACTGTCCCCCCCTGTAGGCTTTGATCATGAAAAGTAACCCTGGGCATCCTATTTGGGAGTGAGCTCTGGGGCCAGACTACCTAAATTTGGATCCCGGCTCTTTGGGCCTCACTGTCCTCATCTATAAAATAGAGATGACTACTTTAGCCTTGTTGTAGTGGAAAAGATTAAGTGGAGTGATAGTAACAGTTAACACTCTAGGGTATATATATCATGTGACGGTTTGAAGTATTTTAATACCTGAAAAGATTTTTAAATAACACTGGACATATGAAAAGCATTTGGTCAAGTTTATGTTATCATCCCTTGAGGCCTTCCATTCCCCCACCTCCTCGAAGCCCTTTTTAACCACATAAACTGAGATCTCACCTTCCTCACAGCTCGTAAGCACCTTGTCTATGCAGGTGACGGGGCTCTTTGATCTGCAGCTTTTAAAATATTTGTCTCCCCTCTCCTCTGAATTTGTGGTCCCTGAGGGCAGGGCCTAGGCTTGTTGGATGTACTTTCACCTCTGCGGCTGACACTAGGCTGATGGGTTACAAGAACAGCTGTGTTAGGTCCCTGCCCAGGGGTGTGGACTGTGCAGTGCTCTGTCCTGGGAAAGGGTGAAGGTAGAGTTGGGGCTCAGCAGCCCTGTACCCCCAGCTCTGCCTTGCTAGCCTGGGGCTCCCTGGCTGTTAACCAGCACTTGCCAGATGCACAGCTATCCCTGGGGGAGTCTTGCTACTTACTGCCACCTCCTTTTCCTCCTCAGGGTGGAGTCCATGTCCCTGGCTGAGAAAGACAATCCTGGAAATATTACTTCGCGCTTGGAGAAGAAGAATGCCAGAGATTGCCTGCTCCCTATGGGGTCAGTGTCCAGCTGTAGCTTTGTGTGCATGTGCCTCCTGGGCTCCCTGGCCTCCTGCTTTCGGGCTTGGTCTGCTCTGCAGCATCTCAAAGAATGAGAATTGATGCTGCCCCTTGACTTCCCTTTTCCTGTGGTCCCCAGGAAACCCTCTGGCTCTCCAAACATGGCCCAGCCTGTCACTCCCACCATGGGAGGCTCAGTCACACAGGGATGATGGCAGCTGTACCCTGAAGCCTCAGAGGCCTAGAAAGTTGGTTACCAAACATGTTGGGGAGCGAACTTGGGCCCTGTCAGATGCAACATTGAAAGTGTGTTGTGTTTGCTGCGAGTGTCACTGAGCTTCTGGGCCTCTCCCGGGATCTGTGGGCAAGGAGTCCTGGCTCCACTTGAGGCTGGGACAGGGGCCCTGACCGCCTCCACATCTAGTGACTGTATTTCCAGGGGAAGCCTGAAAGCCAGAAGCCCAGGCTGGAAAGCCTAGCTGTGGCTCTGGGCTCCTGGTGAGGGTCAGCTCCAGCCACAGTGAGCAGAAAGACCAGGTGCGGCCTTCCTGGAAGAGACTTGGGAATCCTCATTTCTCACGTTAACGCAGTTTTCCTGAGGTGTAGGAGAAGCTGGCCAAGAAAGACCAGTTAGTGCCACCAGCCTTACCCTCATTGTCCCCTCTTCTGGTCTCTGGCGTACAAGCTTCTTAAGATCTGGGTGACTCTCTATCTGTGCCCCGAGTCTTCACTGTTGTCTCTGTGGACTGGCCCTCCTGTCCTTCCCTGCCTACAGGCTCAGGGCCCAGAGTTCCGAGCACAGCTCCACAGCCTGGCCAGTCCCCAGGCTGTGAGACTTCTCCTGCGCTGTTTGTTGTCTGTCTTCTAGGATCACCTCAGAGAACGTAGCTGAGCGGTTTGGCATTTCACGGGAGAAGCAGGATAGCTTTGCTCTGGCTTCCCAGCAAAAGTGAGTGCTCCATGGGGCGGGGTATTCGAGGGGTGGGGAGGCTTCCAGGATGACCTCAGTGGTCTCAGGTCGAGCTGTCCTTAGGCTACGGCAGGGCAGCTTGCGCCTCCCAGGACGGAGAGGTGGGCAGGGGCCAGGGCCACCGTGCACTGTCAGCACTTCCTTGTGCCACCACTGTTTGTGTTCACTGCGAGTGTCTTCTCCCTGGCGGGCCTCGGTTTCCTCTTCTGTTCACTGGTGGCGGGGAGGCAGGGCATGTAATGAAGGCCAGATGTCTTCTCTAACTGCTGTGGCCCGGTGATTGGACATGGTGTAGCCACAGGCTTCTCTGGGTGGCCTGGAGTGTGGGGCCAGCACTGCTGGGGACCCTGTCATCCCAGTTTCTGGACCACTCCTGCATCTGGGGCAGCATCCTGAGATAGGGGCTGGGGATGACAGCAGAGGAATCCCAGGGACTCAGGCCCCTGGGCAGGGGCAGGCTGAAGTTAGCAAGCCCCAGCTGTGCAGAGAGAGGGCAGCAAAGGAAGGGTGTCATATCTGGCCAGGCGGGCTTCTCTGAGGCAGTGGTTCTTAGCCACTCGGGGTTAAGTAACCATTTGAGAATTTGATGAAAGCTGTGGATTCCTCCCATGGAAATACCTTGGGGACATAACATTTTGCACATGATTACAAGGATCACCCTAAATGTCTTGGGCTTTTACACTGTTTCAATATTAAGCTCCATTGAGTAGTTTGTCATTTTAAATAAGCAAAAACTAGGGAACAGATGAAGATGAGCTGTTGGGATCAAAGAGAAAAGTTGGCAGAACCCAGCACAAATGTCCATGGGGCTCCATTCTCAGTTTGGCATGGAGAGCCGACAGGCTTCGTCTCTTTTGGGTATGAGCTCAGAGAGGAGCCACCACCCCCATGCATCCTCCTCCCAGTTGAGATTGGGGTCAGAAAGGTCTGAGGCTGATGGTGAAACCTTTCCATCTCCCACTGGTGGGAACGTATGCCAGTCCCTCAGAGCTCCCCCAAGGCAAGCGTGTCGTGTCCCAGCGTTTGGCGGTCTGAGCTCGTGTATATGCTTGTGGGCAGAGGGTGGAGGCAGCAGAGGGACCCGAGGAAGGAAGGGAACTCCAAGAGGGCCTGAGCCTGGCTATCTATGTGCTGGCAGGGCTGCCAGAGCCCAGAGCAATGGCTGTTTCCAGGCTGAGATTGTGCCTGTGACCACCACAGTCCACGATGACAAGGGCAACGAGAGGCGTATTACCGTGGCCCAGGATGAGGGCATCCGCCCCAGCACCAGCATGGAGGCCCTGGCCAAACTGAAGCCTGCCTTCAAGAAAAACGGCTCTAGCACGGCTGGTGAGACTGGGCTGGGGGAGGCGAGAGGAAGGGGCTGTGTCCATTTTGTGCGTTCTCTGGGCGTCTGGAGCCGCCAGGCAAGGTAGACATGGGGGGGCCGGACCTGTTCAGCCCTGCTCTGAGGTCTCCTAACCCCTGTGATTTGTCTCTAGGAAACTCTAGCCAGGTGAGTGATGGGGCAGCTGCCATCCTACTGGCCCGGAGATCCAAGGCAGAAGAGTTGGGCCTTCCCATTCTTGGGGTCCTGAGGTCCTATGCAGTGGTTGGGGTCTCGCCTGACATCATGGGCATTGGACCTGCCATTGCCATCCCTGTAGCCTTGCAAAAAGCAGGTGAGGCGGCTCCTTCAAATCCTCAATCTAGATCCCACTTCTGCCTGCCACGCTGTCGCCGGAGGCGGGTGGTCCTGTGCGGATTACAGAGTAAAGGTGGGGCAGACTAGCACCCTTGCCCACAGCTGGGACCCTGTCATCGGCAACAGAGACAGGTACTCCAGTCAGGCAGCCGGCCAGGTGTGGGGTAGAGCCTTGGGGGACTGAGAGGCCTACTAAAGGTGAGGGGCCACTAGGTCAGCTCAGGTTCTTCCCTGTTTCCCGTAGGGCTGACACAGAGTGACGTGGACATTTTTGAGATCAATGAGGCCTTTGCAAGCCAGGTGAGTCTTTGTTTCTCAGCATGGCCTGGCCCGCCCAGTTGGAGCCCGTGGTACAGGGGAAGGAGCTTCAGCTGGTGCTCTGCCTCCCTCCAGGCTGTCTACTGTGTGGAGAAGTTGGGCATCCCCCCAGAGAAGGTGAACCCTCTGGGGGGTGCTGTGGCCCTGGGCCACCCCCTGGGCTGCACCGGGGCTCGAATGGTCATCACGCTGCTGAATGAGCTGAAGCGCCGCAAGAAGCGGTAAGGCTGGTCCCTGTGGGGTGTCGTGGGAGGCACCCCAGCCGGGGCACCTGCGGGGCCGGGGGGATGTACACACACGCTCTGAGGATGCAGGGGTGTGACCCCGTTTTCCGAGGGCCAACCATGCAGGGGACCCTGGCCTGCAGTAGGCATCTGCACCACGTGTGCGCCCAGGTGGGCACCCAGGGGCCGGATGCCCATGCATCACACCTTCTGTATCCACGAAGGCCTCGGTCTGCCCGCCTCGGCCTGGTCCGGGAGAGCTTGGGCGGGCGGGGGGCTCTGTCCTCCGTGCCTTCACCCGGCCAGCACAGTGTTGTTTCCACAGGGCGTATGGGGTGGTGTCCATGTGCGTAGGGACTGGAATGGGAGTCGCTGCGGTCTTCGAATACCCTGGACACTGAGTGAGGCGCTGCCCAGACAGTCCTGCCCCAATGGACAGAAAGCAACACTATGGAGATGACGCCACATGCGACAATTCAGCACTGCTGGTGGTGGTAGCGATGGGGAAATCAAGGCCCTTTGGCTAATGTAGGAAGTGTGAAAGACACGGGGCCACGCGGACGGCCACGTGATCCCAGGCCCAGGGGCCTCATGGATGAGCAGTAAGGCTTAGTAAATGTGAGTTCGCTTATCTTGGTGGCTGTGGTTTATCCCAGGGGCCAATTCTCGTCACGCTGGTCTTGCCTCTGCTCAATCTGAGTACTGCTTTTTAACTGCCATGGTCTTCACGGTAGTGTGACTAGTCCTTTATATTAGCTCTGAGGACATACATGCAGGGCCCAGGTGGAGAGCAGTGCCCTGGAAGTGGGGGTCCCCCCGTCCCAGGAGCGGCTCACAGGTCCTCCAGTGTGTGTCATGGCTCTTTAGCTCTGGGCTGTGTTCCTTTCCAAAGCTGGGAGGCTGAGGCAGAGCCTCAGAGATGGTGCAGCGACACATATCTCTCGTCATAAGAGCCTTGGCCGCGGAGCCGCAGGGTGCAGGCCTTCTCGCCTAGCACACCTTCCACCACCAGCGTGGACTCGTACAGCTCCCTGCTCCTGTGGGCCGCAGGGGCTGAGGTAAGAGGGGCGCCCAGGCCTGTGGGCAGTGATGGCGAGGTTAGAAGGGGCTGTACCTGGCAGTGAAGAGAACCTGCAGGGTAACGGAGGTTGGGGGTGCATTGACTGGTCGCGCCTCCAGCACACCGCTGCTTGGGGAGACCCCGAAGGCCACAGGGTCCTTGTCTGGCTCCTGCTGGCCTGCACCAAGGGTAAGGGAGCACACTCAAGGGCAGGCAGCTCCAGGAGCCGCCCCAGGAAGTTCTCTCCCCCATCTCTGGTGTGCAGCCACAGAGATCACCTAGGATGGGGACCTGGCCACCTCTGCAGGGATTCCCAGGTGGTACCAGCCCTGGGGAGCCAGGCTGCAGGAACAGGGTACAAAGGCCCCTTCCTGGGGCTCCTGGCCCGGCTGCACAGGGGGCACGACGTACCCATCAGCACAGTCCAGTAGCTCCGGCAGCCGCTCAGGTTCATCAGGTACACCTCCCGGACCCGCCCCTCGTTCACAAAGCAGGTCCCAAAGTCCACCCAGCTGGTGGAGAGCTGCAGCTCAGGCACGGCCACAGTGGCCCGCAGGGGCACCACCTGTGGGGACAGAGCCTTTAAGTTGATGGGGACCGGGCGACCTTGCCCACTCCTGCTGGGCTCTGAGCCAGGGTCTCAGGGACACGTGGGCCCCGCTGACCCCGAGTAGTGACACTTCTGAGGAACACACAAGCAGCACCATGGTGGGCGGAAGGGGGCCGGCGCCGCCGTCTAAAGCCCCGGCTGCTGGGGGGATTCCGTGCAGGTAGAGGTTCCAGGAAGACGCCATCTGCGCCCTCGCCACCCATGCCCTCATCAAGCTCTGGTTTCTGCTCCCCGATGGGGTCGCCCTCCTGCCTTCCTCCCCCTCTTGTCCAGCCATGTGCTCCTTTTGGGCTCCGGGCCATCTCACTTTTTCCCTTGGCCCCTTCAGCTCGGCTCCACACCACAGCCCTGTGATCTGTCAGGGTCCACAGAACTAGGCCTGTGGTGCTCACCCTGGTGCTCGAAGCCCAACATAAGCCCAACAGTCGTCCCTCAGCTACCTCGGTTGCCTCCTGTCCCCACCCATCAGGCCATTCCTTCAGCCTGACTTTCAATGTAACTTCCCTTCTCCCTCCATTAACCAGTAATTAAATAGGAGGCTTCACGTGCCACTTTCTCCAGGAAGACTTCCCTGATTTATGACTGTAGCACCTCACCTGAGCTCCTAAGATAAGGACGGATGACCCTCGTCTCGCCATGTGCAAGGCGTCTGCCAGGCCGGGCTGGGCCCTCGGGGAAGGGCCAGGGCTCCTCTTATTTCTGAGGGTCCTGTTGCAGTGTATCCTCCTCGGGCCCCACCAGAACAGAGTCCGGCCTGGTTCCACCCCCAGCACGTGGGGCAGGCCTGGGACTCACCTGAGCGGTCTGGTTGGCGTACTGCAGGAGCAGGTCCTGGGTAAACACCATCTCTTTCTCGCCACTCGCGCTCTGCCGAACGTCCACCCCAGGAAGCATCTGGTCAGCCGGGAGCTTCTGATAGGTGAGCAGCTCCAAGGATAGGGAGAAGGACACGTTCACCTGAGCAGGCGTGGACAGACTGTCACCTCAGGCTGCCGAAGGCAGGCGGCTGCTTCCCCACCCGGAACTCTGTCCTGCCTTCCCACAGCCCCTGCAGGCCCCACAGGGTCCCAGCTCAGTCATCACGCAGCACGGCCTGCAGGGCCCAGACTGACCCAGCCCTGCCCAGCGACGGCCCAGCAGCACGCCTCCCCCAGCACCAGTCAGGCTCATTCATCCCACAAACACTGTTCCCTGTCCCATGTCCAGCACCATGGAGGATGATGCCATGCCTGCCCTTCACCCCGCTGCGTGACCAGGCTCAGAGGCTCAGGTACGGCCTGTGTCTTCATCCTGAGGACAGTAAGGAGCCTCTGATGGGTTTTAAGCAGGGAGACATCTGAGCCAGCTTTGCCCTCCTCAGAGGTCACGCTGGCTGCTGTGAGAAGGCAGGGTTGGGGAGCTCGAGTGAGAGAAGACATTAGTTAGGGGCCGATATGTAGCTTGGGCCCAGCAGGATGGGGCTTGGATGCATGGGCCTCGAACACGGTGCCTTGGGACTAGCTCATCAGTATCGGCTGAGGCGCGTGTTAAACGTTCAGAGCTCTGGAGGTGAGGGCTCTGAACGATTCCTAATAAACTTTCTAAAGGCCGCTGCTGTGTTGCCAGGCTTGGAAACCATTGTCCTAGACCAAAACATGGGTGTGGGATGAAGAGAAGGGTGACGTGCCGAGAGGCTGAGCGGCGGGCAGCAGGGCCTGGTGGCTGCCACCGTGCGGAGTCTAGGATGAGGAGGTGCCGGAGTTCTGGCTGGGGGAGGGCGGTGGTATTTGCTGAGATAAAATGCCACCACCGAAAGAGGAGGTGTGAGGAGACGCAGGTGTGGGCAGGACTGGGTGGGGAGGAGGATGAGGAATTCAGTTTGGACAATAAGTTTGGGAAAGGATTCTGGTCGGGAGTCAGAGGCCCCGGCACTGTGCCACATGGCAGGCACTCAGTACACCTATTTCGAAGTGTGCATTTTGGAGGAGAATCCAGCTGCTCACTGACAGTCTGCAAGAGGCTGAGATGACCCAGGAATGTGCAGAGACGAGGGCCTGGCTGCAGCTCTAAGCGGCAGCGGCATGAAGGGAAGTTCCTCAGAGGAGAGGAGGAAGGCACCTCTGAAGCAGAAGGGAAGTTAGGAGAGAGGGTGCGCGCCCAGCCTGGCCGGCTGTTCTTGGCCTGGCTGTGCACACTCAGGAGCCCAGAGCGCAGATATGCGGGTGCACACAGCCAGTCACTCACATGGCCTGTGACCTGTCCTCATCCTAAATGCCTTAGCAAAGGCAGAAGACACTCATGTTCTCACCGAGGCCCTGGCATTCCCAAGACCACCCTGCCCCCAGCCCTGCAAATCCAGGATCCTATTATCACTGAGGCCTCATCAGAAGAGGTTAAGTCGCTTTGGGACCTGGAGTGCCTTACACTGGTTGAAAAATGGCAATCAAACCTTGAACGCACCTGAGCTCTCAGACAAAACGTGAAGGCACGTGAGGAAAAAGGGGTCTGTGTGCCAAGTGGAGGTGCTCACGGGACTGCCTGGGCCTTGACCAGGATGTTGACAGAGGGAACGAAAGGGAGGAGTCTGGTGTGTCTGGGACTCGTGCGTGTTCACCCGGATACATCAGGTCTTACCTGCATGTGTCAGCACCCACGTAGAAAGAGCGTGTCTAGCGGGAGTGCTCCTGAGTGCCCCCGAGTACACAGGGCATGGGGGAGGGGGGCCAAACGTGCAGTTTGGATACAAGCGTCTGAGCATAGACATAAGGGTGGGTTGAAGTGCCTGGTCTGCATGCACGTGTGTGTACGTGGGGGAAGGTGACTCTGGCCGGGGGGCGGGGTGGGGGTGTGGCTACCGATGGCGAGGACCACAGAACCTTCCACTGACCAGCATGTTCTCCTGTGGGCGGAGCACCAGCGGCCTGCCCACCGCTGCCCACTCCTCACATTGCTGCTCCCGGCCGGGGCCAGGAGCCCTGTGGCTGCGGCTAGCTCCATCTTGAGAAACGGAGAAGGGCCTAGAGACCAGGAGCCAGAAATAGTGTGGGATTTCCGTGGTGTTGGTCAGCTTCAGGTGGTGGGTAGTCACCAGTTCACTCAGCACCTGGGTGACCACAGAGGTAAGGGAGGCTGGGGATGCATCCCCTTTCCTCAAGCCCATGGCTTTGGGGTAGGGGTAGGGGTATGAGGAAAGGAGACTCAGACTATATAAGACCTGTGCCTCAGAACGGTCTACAGGGACATCTGAGGTCCAGGTAAATTGGCAGGGCCAGGGGGTGAAACATACTCACCCCAGAACACGGCTGCTCGGGGATGAGGTCACTGGCCTGGAGCCAGAATTCCATGCCACCTCCGTAGTCCAGCTCCATGCTTAGCCTGCCAGCAACGGGGGCCAGGCTGGGCCTCTGGGGCCTCTTGGCCGCCCCTACTCTGCTCACCTGCTGGCTTCTCTTCCCTCCCATTCCCGTCATTTTTGCTCCCAGAAGCCTGTCTGGCCCCCACCAGTGTCTAGTAAGGGTGGTCCCCACAGGGGGATGGAGGGAGGCTGGGTGGCCCAGCGGACTCACTGCGCGGGCCGCACGTAGCTATGCAGGTCCAGCCTCAGGGGCTGGACGTCGAAGCCCTGCAGGCGCCGCCTCCTGCCTGGAAGCTCCCTTTCCACCTACCGAGCCAAGCCGATTACTGGCCATCTCTGGGATGGGTAGGCAGTGTGCTACCCAGGAGACAGGCAGTGGCTTGGTGCCACCCCAGGCCAGGAGGGCTCACCTCGTTGTCTAAGCTCATGAAGCCCAGGGCATAGCCTGTACACTCCACCTTGTGCAGGATGCTGGGGCCAAGGACCACCGGTGTGAAGGAGATGGAGATGGTGCTGCTGCCCCCTGCGGGGACCACCTGGCACAGGCACAGCAGCCTCAGCGCTGCTCCAGGCCACCGCCGGGCCAGTGCGGGATTCCACAAGGCAGTTCCCAGCCCCATCCAACTCACCACCTGCTTGGGGCTGACACGGTACAGATGGTCAGAGGGCTCTCCTTCGTGCCCCTGCAGAACGACCGAGATGATCTGTGGGGTACTACAGCTGCTCTCGGCCTGTCATCAAGATGTCAGTGAGGCTCACGCAGGCTCAAAGCCCACTGGTCACACCTGGGCAGCCAGCCCGCCCTGCCCTCGCTTCTCACAGCCTGGACAGCTTCATGGCTGGACTCAGACTCGTTAGAGAGACTTGAGGATAAAGAGGAGATGCTGCTCTCGGGGGTCTCAGGGCACAAGAGGTTGTTTCCGTCTTGGTCCGGCAGCGGGAAGGGTGGCCCGTAAAACACCAGCAGCTCCACCAGCCGGTCCTCCCTGTCTTCAGGAATATAGGTCTCCCAGTCCAGGCGGATGTCTGACGTCGGGGTCAGGGGAGAGGAGCAAGGAATAAGAAAGGGGCAGACAGATCTCCCCTGTGCCCCCAGCTCCCTGCAGCCCCTCAGAGGCCACCCATTCTCCCATATTCAGTGTAGAGCGGGGACTTGCTTCCTCTCTAATCCACTTAAGGCAATTCTTGTTGAAAGAAAGATCCATAGGCTTATACCGTCTGGCTCTGTCACCCCAGCCCTCCGGATCATAGGACCAGAACTTCGTGTCCAAATGCATGAACCCAGGCACTCTGTGCTCTCCCCATCGCCTCTACTCCCGGCCTATTTGCTGACCTCCCTGGGCCTTCCGAATCCTGTATCCCCTCCATCTATTAGCCCCCCTCTGCGTTTACATCCTCCCCCAGCCAGGCTAGTCTTTGAAGGCCGCCATGACAACTTCTGTCTTGCCAGGATTCTCAAATCATAAACTAAGAAGAAACCATATAGATCGGCTTTTCCTCTTAAAAGATAGAGAATGTCAGATCGGTTTTTCAAAAAGCTTGGCTCCGTTTACGAAGAAACACGTATCAGAGTCGCAAAGGGTGAAAACAGAGGGATGAGCGAAGAGATGAGGAGGACAATGCTGGTAGCGACCGGGGGCAGCGATGCTAACACAAGGGGAGACGATGGGATCCAAGCACTGAAGGGGGCATGAGGACCAACCCTACGGGGTGATAAAAGGCATCGTTTGTGAAGATGTCGTTCTCAAATGCATCTAACAATAGAGCACCTAAAAAAACATAAAGCAAAACTCCCGGAAATGCCAGGAGAACTTGATAAAGATGTGGTTAGAGAGTCGTCTTCAATACACACTCCCGTTCTAATTACACGCATCTGGCAGACAAGAACAAGCAGGGTCACACAGAGCAGCCGTCCTTTCTCCCAATTTTCTTTTAAGTCACCGGAGGAGCTTAAAACCGACAGTGCCCAAGCCCTGCCCCTGTGGACTCTGGTTCAGTTGGGGTGGAAGGCCAAGCCTTGATCCTCGCCCAGAAGTTCTGACTGGTTCTGAGCTGGCCATAGCTCTTCCTGTGGCCCAGACACTCCTCTCCATCCCCATACGGCCCCTCAGGCCCTGGCTTGCCCTTCCTCCTGGACTCAGCCTGAACACCCCTCCACAGGGGAGCCTGGGGCCCTTGTTATAGTCCCTAGCACTCTGGCCTTTTCTGGTAGTCACAATGTATTCAATATGCCAGCAGTCTACAGTCATGGCTGTCCTGCCCATCGGGACAGAAGCCACTCAGCAGAGACCTAGCTGTCCTGTTTCCTCTGTATCCCCAGCTCCTTGAACAGCACCTGGCATGTAGCTCAGGTACCGCTGGCTAAAGGAACAAGAATAGGTGCCCGCCTCAAGTGTCTGTCCCTGACAAGAACAGGGTATCTGTGGCCTTATGGGCATTGGGAGACCCTGGGTTGGGCAGAGGCAAGTCTTGTCCTTGGGGATATAAGTGGCTCTTTCTGAAAATACCCAGCTGGCTTGGTCACTTCCTGCCTTGGCCCTCAGGGGCCTCCCTCAGTAACCACAGGCCACCTGGATTCCTGGGGGTCCTGGTCATGGGCCACCAGCTTCCCCCAGCCCACCCCATGGCATAGTCTATAGTGAGAGCCCCAATTTATCTCGTGAGCCTCTCACCACAGGGGCTGGAGTTATTCAGGCGAAGGACCCGGGTAACTGTATCTCCTCCAGAGACCTGGGTGCTGAACCTGGGGGCGGGAGACCAGGATCAGTACAGCCACCTCCAGCACACACCTTGCGGGCAGGGTTACTTCAGAGAGGAGGGCTGGGGTTAGGGGGCAGGCAGGGAGGAGGCTCCACAGTGGTCTGTCTTCATCCTGGAGTCACCAAGACCCAGAGCTGGAGTGCCTGGTGAACTGTGACCCAGGGCTCTTCACTACCTTGGTAACTGCCCCGCCAGCCCCTGCACCTACGACCACACTGACAGATGGACAGATTTCACCTCAGCTGGTGTGAGGGGTCCCAGGTACAGAACTGAGCTCAGGCCACACTGACTACTTGCTACTATGTCTCCCAACAGCACTCTGAGATGTGCAGGGAGCTGCCGTGTCCCCTGAGGCCTGTGCCCCTCAGGGAAACCCTGTCCTGGGGGCTTTCTTACTGGGGAGCACCAGCTGGCCCTGGGTCAACTAAAGAGCAGCCACCCAGGCTGGAGGCCGGAGGGTGTCAAGGGGGTAGAGTATGAGGCTGGGGGTGGGGCACCTGATGACGGGCTCCTTCTGGAACTGGTCGGTGGTGTAGTTGGTCCTCAGAGAGCTGATGGGGCAGCCCACCACCGCCATGTGCACTGGGATGACCGACGGTGGCAGGTCTCCCACCTGCAAACACACACCAATCCTTTGTCACTCTCGTCACCAGCCGCTACCGCCTTCCCTGCCTCCTCATCCCCTCCCTGCAAGGCCTTTCGTTCTCCAGCCAGCCCAAGGTCTCCATAGCTTGGTTCCAGTTGCGCCCAGACTCATTCTCCACTGTCTGATGCTCACACCAGACACCCTGAAGGCCTGGGGCTGCCTGGCCTCTGAGCCCCGGCTTCCATGCCCTTCCCTCTGTCTCTGCTCTCCTGTCCAGCCCCCAAATTGTACAGATCCCCCAGCCTGACCACCTTTGGCCTCTTACGGCCCCTTCAGTCACATTTTTCTATCTTGTAAATGGAAAGAACATTATTTCTCTCCGCTAATAAAAATAAATGTTTATTTTTTAAAAATTAAAATCTACAGTGTGACAGTCACTCATAATCCTACCCCCTCAGCGTGACTCACTGTCAACAGTTTCACGTACAATCATGTAGACAGACTTCTTTTGTGTACATAAAACAGATAGAAACGAGAGCATATGGCACGCATGCTTTTGTTTTGCAAATCGTCTCTTTTTTCCTCGCGACATATGATAATTTTATCAATGAAGGGTTACGGCGTCACTTAACGGGCTGTATGGATGGAGCTCATATTTCTTATCAAACCTCCTACCGATGAACACGGATGCTTAGGTCCTCCCCCCGCCCCCACCACCATCGTAAACAACCCTGAGAAGAAAAGGAAACTGGTATGATGTTATTAGTTCACATATCCACTTTTCCTCGGGGAAACTGTGTGTGTGCCCAGCACACGGCCGAAGCACCTGCAAAGCGCGGTATGAATTTCCCGCCACCCCCACCCTGCAGGGCCCGAGAGCACCTTTACCCCCGCACCTCCACCAACGACTTTTAAACCTCAAGACTCACCAAAACCAGCACTTCAGTGTGACTTTAATTACCACGGATGGTGACATATTTTACATGTTCCTCGGTCACCTGAATCATTCCTGAATTGCCTATTCATTCTCTTTGCCCACCTGGGATGCTTTGTCCCCCTTATTGATAGATAAGAACTCTTTGTATATTAAGATGATCAATGCTTTGTCATACATGAAACAAGTAATATAAAGCAATTATCTACTATAATTAACTTGTCCTATATACTAAATAGTTCATGAAAATCTTCTATGCCGTAACTAAATCGTGCAGGGTAATGTATGTGTTTTACCCCTCCATAATAAACTAAGAGCTCCTTGTTGCTATTGTCTATTATCTTATTCATCTCTGTACCCTCCATAGTCTAGTGGCCTGCTTAACAACCCATACACAGTAGGTACTCAATTCATGCTGAATAAGTAATACGTAAATGAATGAACTGATATGAGAATGAATGAATGCACTGAAGGTTATAGGAGGATTTGGCTCAGGGAGGACATTACTGTGTATCTGCACTTACTCCCCGCTCCAGGTCTTGAGTCCTGGCCCGGGTCGTCGGCTTATCTGATTCCTCTGCCCTCCTCAGTGTGGTCCCAGCCTCACAGGACCACACGGGAAAAGGTGTGGAAAATTCCACTGTTCCCGAGGATGCCTGCCGCCTGAATCCTAGTAGTTGCTGCAAATGCAAATGCCTGTCCCCAGCTCAGTGACCATCGTTTTTCTACTTGGTGAGAGGCGAGAGGCTGAGGGCCACGTGTTGGAAAAGAGAGAGCCTGAAGGCGAGGGCCGGGGTCAGGTCCCTGGCGCCTCAGGCCATCGCCCACTTGCAAGCCCTCACCGTGCAGATGAGGTTGTCCCAGTACTCGCCCCACATGTTCGCACAGCCTGTGATGTCGATGGGCAGCTGCTGGTGGGCTCCCAGCATGCCCTGGGAAACGTGGGGAAAGAAAGCAGCTCCTTTCCCGTGAGACAACATGTTTTCCATAAAATCTGGGGGAGAACCAGGAAAGGGCAATGAGGTCCAAATCCTCAAGTGTGAGCAAAGCACAGTACCAAACAAGACACCCTACAGGTCCAGCGAAAGACTTCTTCCGGGAGCCCAGCATTCAGGGGTCAGCCCCTCTCACCTCCCATGGGCCCAGGCCCCAATGGAAGCCCTTCCTCTTGAGTTGCTACCCATCCCAAATCAAATGCAGGCCCTGTGCACGAGCCTTATGCCCGAGCGAGGAGATAGATTCATTCAAAAGAGAGGGGCTGTCAGGTGGAGGGCCACAGCCATCCCAGGGACCTTGCAGGGAAAGACACGGCGGTGGCCAAGGTGCTATTGCTGCATCGCCAGCCCGCATCCTCAGGACACGGAGAACCCCCCTCCGGCCGGGCCTCCGCTCGGCGCTTGCCCTGGGGCTCTCTTACCCAGTTGCTCTTTCTTGGCCAACTTCTTGCGAATCCGCGCTGTCTTCAGCAGGGCGGGAGATATGTCGGGGCTTTACCAGACAGGACACAGAAATCACAACAAGGCAGCTGGGCCTATCCTCAGGCCTGAGCCACCTCCCCTGGCAACCAGCCTCCCACTGGGTACCTGGCAGGAGGCGGTGGCCCAGGGGACAGCTGGTCAGCTCTTTTTTTTTTACCTTCCAGGGTCTTTGCTCCTACCACACCCCTATTACCTGAAACCACCCGCTGACCCCAAGGACTGCTCCCCAAGAAAATCAGGAGGGTTTTAGGGTAGGAAGCCCCTCTTCCCCAGGCTCTGTGCCTTGGTGACCCCTGGAGGCAAATGCAGCCCAGACTCCCCATCTCTTGCCTGGCTTTCTGCAAAAGGCCCATTTCCAGTTTTTCCTGCTCACACCTGTCCAGGTGTGAGTGCACACTAACTTTTCTGGAAACTGTTGGTGGCTCCCCGCCATCCACGCCAGTGGTTTTTAAGTTGGACTCCCCGGCCTTAGCGATCTGGCAGTGAGGTGTTCGCAGTAAGGTGCTGGCAAACTGCCCATTTCTGAGGTGTAAATAACTTTCCCTGTGGCTGATTTCAACTTACAGCTTTGCAGAATGCCTGACCGCCACATCTCTGCCCACCCAGTTCCCTCCACCTCCAGTATCATCTCCCTCATCCACTGGCCTGAGTATGGCCTGGTTTATCAGAAGCCCTCCACCGCAGCTGGCCAGGCTGAGAAGATGGGGCCCCAATCCCAGCCTCTGCCACAGGCCCTCTCAGGGTCTGGGAGGTGGGCAGCAGGAAGCATTTCCTCTCCGCATCTTCCCATGTCTACCTGTGAAAACACATCCTCCCGCTCCTCACGCCCACCGGCCTTTGGCCACCTGAGCCACGCAGAGGCCCTACCGGGCAAACCCCACCTGGCCACGTCTTCCCAGGTGACTGCCTCTGAGAGAAACCAGACTTACAGGCTGGGTTTTTGGCTCAGGCTGTTTGGAGAACTCCCAAAGAACTCAAACTTGAGGGTGAAAGGGGTCTGGATCGGGGAGCGATTGGTCAAGATGAGCTGGCGATTCACGCAGGTCCTCAGTGGCACTGTGGCGCCGAAGTCCAGGCGGAGCTCCTCCCTGTGGTGTAGCCACAGCTCTGTGCTGGGGATCCCGCCCCGTGCCCAAGGGCACGAGGTTGCACAGCACCCTTGGTCCTGTCCAGCGAGCCACCTTGGGCGAGGGTGCGAGAGCTGCCTAGAAACCAGGCTTTGCCCTCGGACTCACTCCTCGTCAAGCTGCTACCCGCAGACACACTCTTCTTGTTAGCCCATGACGCCAAGAGAGGCCTCAGACTCCACGACTCCCCCGGCCAGGAGCAGACCGGCGAGTCTCCCAGTCGTGGGCCTCATGTGGAGGAGCCTAAGGGGCCCACTGCCCTGCCCCAGCCATCCCCTACCTGCCTAGACACCATGCCTCCTAGTGGCGTGGGGGGTGGGGGAGACCACACAGAGGGCAAGAAGGGGCAGAGGGATCTGTGCCTGCAGAGGCGGTCGGGAGCCACGATTACACTGTGGCCCCTTCTTCCTGGCTGCAGGAATCGGTGGAAAGGAGGCTGGTACCACGGGGCGATCCTGGCTCTTCACATGGTCGCTGGGCCCGGGCCCTGGGCTCACCTCCTATCAGCGTCCTCTGTAGAGATGGTGATGTCCACTTGTAGTCCCTGGGGTTTCCCAGAGATGCCCAGAACCAGCGGCTCCTTCATGCCTGACACGGTACAAGGGAGCGCCAGATCCGTCAGCTGGTCCTAGACGAAAGGCCAGCAGGTGCACATCACCACAGCGAAGTCCCAGGGCTGAGGTGAGCGCTCAGCACGAAGGCCTTGGCTTCTGTCCAGGCTCCCTGTGGAAGGGCTTCCCAGGCCCTCCATTGAGCCACCATGCATGGGCCCAGCCTGCGGAGGGCTAGGGGGGCTTGGCCCCTTCCTCAGGGCTCCAGGCTGTGCCTGCTCCAAAGACCTGGGCAGGTCCACACGAAGGGAGACCCTCAAAGTGGACCTCTGGAGAAGCTGCGCATTGACTCTGAGGAAGCTGCTACCACAGAAGTCAGACCCTTCCTGAGGGAGGTTTGCTCCTTGCCGGGCCAGGGTCCCTCCATCTCTGTACCCTGAGCTCAGGCTCAGCTCTGCAAGAAAGCCCACTCTGAGTGAGGAACTGGGACCTGGGTCTCCAAATCTCTGAAGGAAAAAGCTTCTTGTTTACATGCCGCCCTGATGGCTTTGCTGTAGGCCATGCCACAGAGACACTGTGCCCTTCGTAGGAGGGGCCTGGCTGCCAGTCAGCCTCCCCAGCAACACCCAGCATGGGGCTCGCCGTGAGCAGCAGCTCTGCCCTGGATCTCTGGGCTAACTGGACAGCTGGGCCCACCTGTGGCCCAGAGAATGGCCTGGGAGGGCCACGCTGGTATCAAAGGCTAGACATGGCCGGTGGGCTCCAGGGCACATCCGTTTCAGGCCTGCTCCAGGCTTCCTGACGGGGCTCTCAGACCCAAATGCAAGAAGTCTCTTCCCCACTCACAAAGACCGGGAGTGGGTCTGAGGCTGAGCACGCTGGTGGCACGGATGCAGACAGCTGCAGGGTGCCCTCCCAGCCCCTCGGGTGCCCTCTTGCCCCTGCTCACCTGTGTATGAGTAGTCAACTCCAGACTGAGCTGGAGCTCCTCACTGGGGCCCAGTATGCCACTTCTGGGGGAGACCTTTGCTGTGCAGAAGCTTGCCTGGTGTCCCAGGAGCTGGAAGACACATGGGTGGGCCTGTTGTCATGTGCTGGGCTCCCAGGGTACGCCTGGAATCCAGACAGAGGGCTCAGCACTGCTGTATGCTCTGCTGGAGGCTGGCAGACCGGGGACCCGCAGCAGAACAGCAGTGCCAGGCGCTCACTGGTGGGATAAACCACAGGTCGTGTCTCCTTTCCTCCTCCGCCCTGGATGGACCTCATACCTGTCAAGGGTTGCCTGAACTAAACAAGCCACCCTAGGAGTCCCAGGGTAACAGGGAGCAAAGGGCAGCAGCCTCTGAGGCACAGGAATGTGGTCCCATCTCCCATGGCATGCAGGGCAGGCTCCAGGCAGCGCCAAGGGCAATGCCTCAGCTGGGCTCCTAACAGTTGTGTGGACCAGCCAGGGGCTACAGTCTGGCTCTGTGCATCAGAGACTCATTCTCAGGCAGGGAACCAGGATTCCCAGAAACCAGGCGAGGAAAAGGCAGACCAGATGTGCTGCTCCTTCGAAGAGCTCAGCTTTTCTGGGCACTGTGGGCCAAAGGCAGGCTGTGGAGGAGGCGGCTAAGCATCTGCCCCTGGGGGGTGTGGGCAGGGTGGGGGGGGGACCCTGGGGCCAATGTCTGCCTCCACATGGGCCTCTGGTGCTGAGGGCTGCAGACCTGGTGGTGACAGTGCGGGCACACGCACCTCGCCCCACCGGAACTGGGTGGGCAGGAGCGTGCCGTTGATGAGCGTGATGGCTGTCTTCCTGGGCACGCCCAGGTAGAGGTTGCTGACCTCCACCTGGCTGCTCTGCAGGTACACGTGCGGCTTCTGCACCTCGGCATACACAGGAAGGTAGCTAGAACATGGCGAATAAAGGCATACTGATCAGAAGAAAAACAAAACTCTCCCTATTTGCCGATGACATGATGGTCAATGTAGAAAATCCCGAGGAATCTATTTTTTAAAAACTCTTAGGCTTAATGAGCCAGCAAAGGTAGAGGGTAAAAAGTCAACTAAAATAATTCACACTTTTATATGCTAACAATGAACATGTGGAAACAGAAATGAAAAATACAATATCATTTCGAATTGATATTAGAAATGGTAATAAAAATTTTTATTGTATAAAAATACAATACCATTTAAAAATACCATTCAAAAATGGAAATAATTAGGTATAAAGCTAATAAAACATGTACAGGATTTGTGTGCCGAAAACTACAAAACGTTGATAAAAGAAATCAAAGACTTAATAGATGGAGGGACATGCCGTGTTCATGAATTAGAAGAGTCAATATAGGAAAGATGTCAGTTCTCCACAAATTGATCTATAGGTATTAACACAATTCTTGTCAAACTCCCAGGAAGGATTTTTGTAGGTACAGACAAGCCGATTATAAAATTTAAATGGAAAGACAAAAGACAGAATGACTAAAGAAATTTTTATAAAGAATAAAATAGAAAATCACTCTACTGGATGTTAAGACGTACTATGTAGCCACAGCAATCAAGAGAGTGTGCTATCGGTGGGGAATGAGCCCAGATCAATGGAACACAGAAAACCTAGACAGTGATCTATGAAAGGTCTGTTTTTTTTTTTTTTTTTTTTTGTATGAGGAATAGAAATGATATATATTTTGCTTTTGACTTTTTATTTTGAGATGATTGTAGATTCACATGCGGCTACAACAACAACAACAACAAAAAAATAGAGAGAGATACTGTATATCTTTCACCAATTTCCCCAGTGGTTAACATCTTGCATAACCACAGTACAATACCACAACCAAGAGATCCACATTGATACAATCCATCAATTTTATTCAGACGCCACCAGGTTTACATGCACACTTTTTTTTTTTTTGCTTGTCTTAACCTCCTATTTCATTCATTCATTCATTTATCCATTCATCCATTTATATTAATTTATTTTAATTAGCTTCAATTTGTGTATTTTTACTTTTATGCACTTTGGTCACATGTGTAGATACATATACTACCACCGCAAGATGCGGAACGGTCCATCACAAGGATGCCTCGCTGGACTTTTTTATAGCCACAGCCACAGTCACTTCTCTCTCCTCCTTCCAAACTCCTGGCAACCATTAATCTGTTCTCTATCTCTGTAATTTTAAAAATACTATATAAACGGAATCGTTCAGTGTGTCATCTTTTGATATTTGCTTTTTTTCCCCCTCAGCATAATCCCCTTGAGATCCAGCCAAGTGTGGAGTGTATCAATAGTTTGTTCTCTCTCTCTCTCTTTTTTTTTTTATTGCTGAATAGTATTCCATGGTATGAATATACCACAGTTTAACTAGTCTCCTGTTTAAAGACATTTGAGTTGTCTCAACTGACTTCTGACGAAAGGTGTAAAAATAATTCAATAGGAGAAGGATAGCCTTTAAGTAAATGAGAGGCTGGAGGAATTAAGATATCCACAGGCAAAAAATTAAATAAACTGAAGCGCTACCTAAACCTCACAACTTATTAAAAAATTAATTCAAAATGTATCACAAACTTCAATGTAAAATGTAAAACTATAAAACTTTTAGAAAACAATAGGAGAAAATCTTTAGGATCCAAAAGCACAATTTATATAAAAGGAAAATTTGATAAACTGGATCTCACCAAAATTAAAAAGTTTGGCTCTGTGAAGGGCCTTTCTTCTTTCAAATGACAAAATTTTACAGACTGGGAGAAAATATTTGTAAGCCACATATTGGATAAAAGACTTATACCTAGAATATGTAAAAAACAAAAACAAAAAACCTCTTAAAAGGTAACAATAAAACAATCCAATCAGAAAATGATGTAAAAATTTCACCGAGGATATGCAGATGGAGGGAAAGCAACCAAATAGATCTAGTCCGACATTCCTATTTACGAATGAATGAATGAATGAATGAATGAATGGAATGACTTGTGTAGCTGGCCAGTGTAGGTTTCCTCCATGGCTTGACTTGGGCTGCTCTTCCCAAGGTCGCCTTCCTTTTATGGAATTCCGGTGGCTGTGTACTGTGTTTCCACATACGCTTTACTCCTTGTCCTCCACACCTGCACCCACTTACTCAGAGGGAACCGGCACCACCAGGTTCTTATGCAAACAAACTTTCTCTTCCATTCAAAAACAGAAATGGGCAGCCAAGGATTACTGGATACAGAAGAAAAACCAAAAAAGGAGGACTCCAAACCAAAATGTGAGGAAACAAAAATTAGTTTCCTTGGGGGAAATGTGAGAGGATGCTGCATCCATAAGATCGTAAGTGATCACTATAAAAGAGGAACGATTCAAGAACTAAAAAGCTGGGCATTTAAAAACATGATTGCCAAAGAAGGGCATCTATCTAAGATTGATTTAGTGACCTGTAGGGCCAAGGCCATCTCTGAACAAAAAGCAAAAACACTGAGAGATGGAAAACATGAGGGAAAAGGTTAAATTCATGTAGTATGGATCCAGCAACATTTCCTACATGCTTCTTCTGCAGACCTGTCACAGGGTGGTGGTGTGTGGAGAAAGCCAGTTCCACTTTTCACTGAGGTTGTTAAGCTGGGAGTATGTGAGCCTGGAGTTCTAAGTACCTGAATTCCCCAGGGCAGAGTGGCTAAGGGCCCTTGCCGATGGGAGAGAAAGGCCGACACAGAGAGAGAAGCAGAGTCAGAGGTTGGGGTGGCAATGGGGTAGAGGGAAGGCAGGTGGGGAATGACTGAGAAGCAGAAGACCAGACGGAGAAAAAGGCCGGAGGCTCTGGAATCATCGGAACCAGTTACGGGAGCCACTGGTTTCTATTTTTCTTGCCTAAGTTGGTTACATTCGTGCGTCCATCGCCTGCAACTGTAAACATTCTGAGTAACACGAAGTCCTTTAACAAGAAAGAATGGAGATAGGAAAGGAAAGGAAGCCAGCAAAGACTTAATTAAAGGCATTCTCCCTGATAAGACAGACTTGACCTTCCCATAGGCCCACGAGGTGCCACACATGACCTGTGAGGAAGAGAGTCATACGCAGACCTGCACTGATGATAGTTGTGGAAAAGATCATTCGAATGAGACAGTGGCGGTGCGCCCCTCCACCCCGCATCGGGGGGTCAGAGTGTGAAAAGTGAGATAAGATCCCTCGCTGGGAGAGTGTGGTGTAATGGGCAGCCTCATGCACTGTAAGCGGAAGTCAAAAATGGCGCAGTCTTTTTTGGAGGATAATTCAAGAGTATTTGCAAAGATTTTAAATGAGTATATAAAGAGGCATTTTTCTCACTCTGTTGAGATTTTGTTTCCAGGCATACTTTCCATTTGGCTCAAATAAATTTTTATAAAAATTTTCCAAAAAAAAAAAAAAATTGAGCATTTGTTCTCCTAACAAAATATAAAATATATGTGGAAATGACTATAAAACATCTAGACAGTATAAATATAGGGTTTAAAGAATAAAAAAAAAAAACTTGTATACCATTACCATCCAGCTTAAAAAAAAAAACAAAACAAAATATTACCAGCAGACAGCTTAAGAAAACAATTATGCTTCACAATAATTTGAGAAAGGGTGCAGAGAAGTGGAGGAGGATTTGGGGTGCAGTGATTTTACAATTATTGAAGGTAGGTGATCGGTACATGGAGGCTCATTATACTATTCTATTTTATATATGTAAGAAATTTTCCAGAAGAAAGGAAGGGAGGGAGGGAGGGAGGGAGGGAGGGAAGGAAGGAAGGAAGGAAGGAAGGAAGGAAGGAAGGAAGGAAGGAAGGAAGGAAGGAAGGAAGGAAGAAATATCATTAATGACCTTGGAAATCTTCAGTGTGTTCCTTCCATTTAAATGGCCTTCACTCATTTAAATATACCCCAGCTACCTTGTGTCTGTCTGTTCTCCTGTCTGGAACATTGTTTCCGGTCTTCACTCTAATGAGCAGTCTGGCTGTGAGAATTCCCATGTGAGCACACGGCGCCCACTGCACATGGGCAAGGAGTAAATCAAGAATGCTGGGTCACAGGTTATGGGCCTATTTCACCCTACTAGGTGTCAATAAAGTATTTCAGAACGCGGTTGTACTAATTTACATTAGTATCACGCACACACTGGAAGGATACCAGCAAGTTATTGCTGCATAAGGGATGGATTTTTCTCCTGTAATTTCCAAATTTTGTAGAATAAACATGTCTTGATACCTTTAAATTCTGAAATGTCTATAGATACATACTTAATTACACGTAAAAGTGAAAACACCGTGACTATGCAGAAGGTGTGCTGTGGCGGCCCTCGCCCTCGCCCTCCCCCACCCCTCCCCCTCGCCCTCATCCTCACCTCCAGGCCCCGTCCACCACCTCCAGCACCAGAACGGTGGACAGACGCTGGCATTGCAGGGCTTCCAAGGTGATGTTCACTCTGCACTCTCCCAGAGGGTGAACCTGGCCGCTTGAGGGCTCAATGTCGAAAGGAGACACCTGATTGAGAGGTCAATACAGACAGAGGAGTGGGGACACTTGGAATTGCAGAACTGGGGTCTGGCCATGCCCAACCAGGGTTACCCACGAGTTGCCCCCAGCTCTAGGCTACAGGAGGCGGCAAGCAGGTGGGGAGCACAGCTCAGAGTTTCAGGAGTTGGAGGACAAAAACTGAGTCTCCAGGTGAGACTGGCAAGAGATCTGAGAGGAACAAGGCAGAGGGAGGTGCCGTGCTGGGGGCAGTTACGGTGGCTCTCCGAGAGGCCAGCCCACCCCACTGAGCAGGCATGGGTCAGGATAGCTTTAACCCATTTCCCATTCAGAAAAAAAAAATAATGCACCTTGCTACCAGCGTTAATTTTACATAAACATGCTCTCTCAGGCTGAAGCAACTCTAACTGGTTTCCAATGTGAAAATAAAATATAAAAACTGTTCTTGGAATTATTTCTAAACAACTTGTATCTCTAACCTTAACGTAACAGAAATGTACACATAAATCGGATTCATCGAACGAATCCCTGGCTATCAACTATTTGAGAATAATGTTAACATCACATGTAGGAATGCTGTTTTCTAGAATTTGACATTTTCAGGGACCGAGAATTACTCTATTTTGTAAATGGAAATACTACTACTAGAAACAGAATGATGTCATTTATTTCCAAAGACTATCAATATACTAGAGCAATGCTAAAATAATAAGCAAAGCGAGATATTTTGTGGCAAACTTTGGGGGTAAGGTTGGGACCGTAACCTGTGAGTCGTCCCGGGGTAGAGGCTGCAGCCACAAGTGCCGCTGGTGAGCATTTTGGGGGCAAACGGGAAATGGGCTAAGTAAGGAAAACCACCGAGTCACTTAAATTGGTGGGCGGAAATCTTCCACATAGCCACAGATTTCTCCCTGCCAGCAGGTCACCTGGCAGGTCCACCTCCTCCCTCCACGCCGGACGCACAGGCAAAGGGAGAGGGGACGGGAAAAGGCTTAGGAAGAAGAGTAGACCTGGGGAGGGCTCTGGTCTACCCTTCTTCCTGTCCTCAACTGCAATTAAAAGCACTGGTCTGACTGAGTGGCCCTATGGTCAGTGGGGTGTCACTGGTCATTGAGAGATCACACCCAGGCGGGACATTACTTCTCTTTGGCCTCTTCCTTCCACGAGACCAACACGATGAGTATAAGGCACCCCACGTGGGCCTGGCCCGCCTTCTCCCACCCCCACTTCCCACTCAGGCTGCCATGCTATGCAGTCCTGGGCCCTGTGCTCTCATGTTTCTGAAGTTTCACCTTCCCTGGCACTGGTGGAAGGGACCTGCTGGCTGTCACTAGAGGCTGCTTAAGCCTAACTCCCAGAAAAAGTGGCTTGTGTGTTCTAGCTCAAGTGTGGGGGCCGCGCTCCACTGGTAAGGAAAGAGTCCCTCTAATTTCTTTGGTCTTTGTTCCTCCCGTGCATCTTCCTTGGAGCCGTGTGTGTGTGGGGCGCGGGGCCTGCACCCTGGGGCTCGGTTTCTGGGTCCCTTGACCTGAGCTCATCTAACAAACCCTAAATCTCAACACTATTTGTGAGAGCTCAAAAGAATAGCGTGCAGAGAACTGCGGTCGCAGGATTCCTACCAGCCTCAGTTATGACGTAAATCTTAATACACTATAATAGTGTCAATTATTTCAATTATGAAATGTCGTTATTCTTCTCAGTAGGAGAAAAACACAGACTGGGAATTAGAGGCCTGGGGTCTCATTTGACTCCATCACTCATAGCTGTGTGGCCCTGTGGAAGTCCGTCCCTCTCTGTCTCTCCTCTGCCAAAGGAGGAGGTGGGCTGAGGTTTGTCATTTTCCAGTTGTGCTCTGGGAAATCCCAGAGATTCCTCAGACGTGCCTCGGGCAGGGGCCTGGGATGTGAGAGAAGGCGAGATGGCCCAGGGAGTGCCTAAAAAGGGGGTCTCTGGGTGGCCAGGGCAGTTGTATTTTGTTCTAGATCTTGGCCCTCTAAGGTTTCACTTGAAGAAAAGTTCCCTTCCTAATGACATTGATGCCATCCTGCCCTCGGCCCCTGTCCCAGCCTTCTGTGGTCCCACGGTCCACGGAGAGAGACCAACGAGCCCTAGGAGGGAAAGGGCCAGCTCCAAGCCTGTGTAATGGGGCACTTGGCAATAGTTCTTGGCAATGGTGTTGGTGACTTAGTGAAAATTGTCATAGCTTCTGAGTTTCAGAGTGCCCCGCTAGAGAAGTGGGGCCGTCAGGTAAAGAAACCCCCGGGGAAAGAGATCCTATGTTAGCAGATACAATCATGTGTGGCTTCGACAGCCTTTCCTTGGCTTCTGAATGTGGAAGTTCTGACCAGGAGGGCGAGTGGGCAAGCAGGATGGGGGCCTTGGCGGGGAGCAGTCAGAGGGAGCCGCTCTCACCAGACAGACCTGGCCAGAGGCTCACATGTGCAGTGAAGACCAGAGCAGCTCATGGGGATCTAAAGCCGCCAAGCGTCAAGAGTGGGGGTGGTCAGCCAGTGAGTTAGGACTGACTGATGCTGGGGAGAGGGTACCTGATGCTTCCTGCAACTTGGATCACACAACATATTCAAATGTGATACCACATTTTAAATGTGATGATGATGACCCTCAGCCACTCTCAGTATTTTATATTTTATAGTAAAGAGGAAAGCACTATCTGAGTGGAAATGAAACTTGGGTTTTCTCTTTGGAGCCTTTGGGTTTGGGCTGCGAGCTCGGGCCCAAGCACCCCCTGGTGACGGGTACTCGAACTGCGGGCACAATCCCTGGGAAGTCTGGAACCTTTGGGGTGAGCCAGCTGGGCCTGTGGCTCCCTGGAAGCTTCCCCCCTAGCTCAGCTACCTACTTTCTTCTCGACTCAGGCTGCTTGCTCTGACAGAGAGAGAGAGAGAGAGAGAAGAGAGAGAGAGAGAGAGAGAGAGAGAGAGAGAGAGAGAGAGAGAGAGAGAGAGAGAGAGAGAGAGAGAGAGAGAGAGAGAAACCTGCGTCCTGTCTGCATTATATGGTAGAGAAAGGAACAGGAAAATCCAGGTCAGGGTTCAGTCCTGCTCTAGAAAGAACCGCGACTGCCTCATCGATGGGCAGAACTGGGGACACTGCCAGGCAGAAGTCACCAGGCAGGCTTTTCCTCCCCCAGCACGAGTTTCACAGTGCGAATGCGACACGACACGGGTGAATCGGCTCCTGGGGAGGAGGCGCGGCACCGGAGGAGCCGGCCGGGCCCCGCTTACCCCCTCGTGCCTCTCTTGGAGGCAGACTGGACTCTCCTTCATGCACCACGTGGCTGGGAGCGGACTGACGTTCTGGATCTGGATGGTGTTTGTGGCTTTCTCTCCCAGGAGCAGCAAACCAAACTGAAGAGCTGAGACATCGATGACGAGGACAGGCCCCTGAAACGCCCAGAGGGGCCCGTCACTGGGTCACCTGGGAGTGGCCTCTGTGCCCTGTCGCTGGCACCCGCCCGGCCCACCCAGCCGCCCGGCCTCCCCGCAGCACCTTGAAGGCTGCCTCGATGTGTAACACCACTGGCGAGGGCGAGTCTCTGATCGCACACAGCAGGTCCTGGCTTACTGGGCCGGGGACACCCCCGGTAAACTTCAATTCAAAATCCTCGACCTCATTGGATTCTGGAGAGACGGGGAAAGCGAGAGGTAGAGGAAGGAAGCAGGGGCGGGTTCCTTCTGCGAGCGGGCCTGGACGTCTGGCCTTTGCCGGTCTGTCATCCGCGTGCGGCCAGGCTACAGCCGGAGCTGCTCACAGGACACCACGACCCCTGCACGGCGCCCTGCCACGCCGAGGTCTCCTTCCCCAGCTCGTCCGAGGCAGGTCACGACCCCTCCTGCCGTCCCCGCAGTACCTATGGTCCCCATGCAGGGCTCCACTTCAATGATGTGGCCGTCGCTGACCTTCCCCCACATGTACGTGATGGGCGACTTGCTGTTGTTCCACATCTGAAAGACACACCCCCAATCCGGGCTCCCCAGGACTGCCCGGGCTTGTTAAAGGACTGCGGGATTGTGGGCTCGCGAAGGGTCCTCCTGACGCCCTCCCGACTAATTTCTAACCAGCCGACGGTACCCACGCACACTGCAGGGCGTGCGGGCACCATATCCTGCCAGAGACCCATGAACGCTGGAACGGGTTCCACAGCCCTCTCATCTGGAGGATGCTGGGAAGTCGATAAAATGACAGACACACCCGGCCCAGCATCTGTGCGAACCAAGTTGGTTCAGGGGCCCTGGGAACAGCCTCATCTTCTGGCACCATCTACCCCTCCAGCCACATCCTCCTTATACCCGTGCCCAAGTTCGGCATCATCTCAGCTAGCGTACGCTGGGGAGAGAGAAGGACGTACCTTAAAATCTTTCTTCACATTTATGCCAATGTAGTTCTCCCCAGGGATGATGAGAGCATACGGTTCTAAGAGAACCTGGAAAGGTTCTACTGAGCCTTTCACCTCGATTTCCAGGACAATCACGTCATCCACAGAGTATAACAGGTCTTCCTGGTTTTCCGGGTCTGAACTGAACACAAACCGGCCATGAGCTAGGAGCTAACACAGGCTGAGGACATGGCCTTGCAAACCCCTCGCTTCTTTGCCTCATGAAAACATTCCCCAACCCACAGCTCCCAAGCCCCCTGAAATCAGAGGCCAATGTCCTGAAACAGGGAAGAAAGCCTGTGGCTGTGACAGCAACTCGACCTAAGGCCTGAGACAGGGGCACCTGGCTGCAGCCTCCAAGGACCGGGCTGCAACATCCAGCCTGGAATCTCTCCCAAGGCTGACTGGAGACCCGCCCTGTCGGACACCTAGGGAGGAGCTGGTAGTGGTGCCCGGCATGAGGCAAAACCTTCCCTCATTAGTCACCATCACACGCCCGGCTGTCCACGGGTAACAATGAGCCTGGGCAGAGCTCTCAGTACATCCAGTGGGCTCTGTCTCCTGCATGCTGAGCCCACTCCAAGCCTAGGTGCCAGGGAGAGGCAAACATGCTCCCTTGTCCGTGCCTGCTGGGGGTCAGGTGCCTCTTTCATGCCTTCGTTTTGCCTTCCTGAGGATCCCCATGGGGAGGGCAGGCTCCGCTGCCTACCCCTCATCCAGGGCCCAGTCTCAGCTCACCTCACGGGCTCTGGGACTCCCTCTAGCACCATCTGGAGCACACTGTGAAAATCCCTCAGCTGCAAGACAAACACAGCACCTGCAAACAAACTGCGTTCCAGCCAGGTGGCCCAGGGAAGGCTGGAGCCACAGCACGAATTCCTCCCTCCCCTGGGCCCGGCCACCAGGAAGGCCTTCCCTGCGACCTAGGGGCAGGGGGGTGGCTGCCGGGATGTGTGGCAAGCCTACCTCGGCTGCGCCTGGGGGACAGGAACGAAAGGCCCTCCAGACCCCAACACTGCCCGCGGGCGGCACACTCTCCCCGGACAGCCGGTGAGGTGGCTGAACGCTGGGTTGAGAGGCAGACCCGTGCATCTTCCCAACAAGGGTCCCTGAGCACTCTCTTCACACACGTGACTTCGCAGGGAGCAGGGAGCCGTGTTCACCTCGCCCTCGGGAACCTGCACCTCACTCTCTCTGGGGGCTGCTGGGGACCGGCCAGGGGTGAGAACGTCTGCGGCGATGTGGTAGAAACATGGAAGACCCCAGAGCTGCGACATGAGCCAAGGGTCTTGGGGCTGAGGAGGTGTGTGCAGGATCGGGACCGGGCAGAACGCGTGTCCGCGTCCGGACAGGAAGCGCATCCCCAAGCCCTGCTCGGCCACGTGCTGGCTGCAGCAGGGTGCTGGGGATGTGGTCGGGCCCAACTCTGGCCTCGGTGTCACTAAGCAGCAGGGACAGAGGGTGAACATGCCATGACCCGATCGTGCGCGACTCCCGAGATGGCGTCATTTTAACCTCGTGAGGCGAAAAGCCCAGGATGAACTCGTGGTCCGTGTGGGGGTACAGAAGCCCACTCTCGGGTGCGATGGAGAAGGCCGTCTCCCTGTCAGGGTGGCACCTGATGCTGTCCATGCTGAAGGTCTCTCCGGGCATTAGAGGTTGCAGGTTGGGCTTCATGATCTGCCAGTGGAAGGCCAGCTCCACGTGCCTGTGAGGGCGACACTGACAGTCGGTTCAGGACGGGCCAGGAGGATGCACCACAGCGCTATCTTGCAGCGGTGGAAATCTTTTATAGCTGCACTGTCTGACGTGATGGCCACTAGCGGCACGTGTGGCTTGTGAGTACTGAGTGTGGCTGCTGCCACTGAGGAAGTGAAGTTTTTCATTGGAATTGGAATTGATTTCCACTGAGATCGCCACATGCGGCTAGTGGCTACCGTGATGGACAGTGCGGATCTGGCCCCTTCCGCTCTGTGCCCAGACTCCTTCCTGGCCTTTGGAAGGAAAATGCCGCCTCGCCGGGGGCTCGGGGCCAGGTGAGGAAGAGGAAGGCCGTGTGTTGGGGGCTACCTCCCGGGGTCACTCACGTAGCATTTCTAATAATCAGCTGTCTCCTTGCCGTGGACTGAAGGTTTTCAGGTTCAAACCGTATGAAGTACTGGGCTGTCAAGTCTGTGAGCTCTCCAGGCTCTGGCTCGCTTTTTTCACCAGAAATGTAGATCAGATCCAAAGCAATCAGTTGCCCAACTCCTGACAAAACAGGGTTATGAAATTTCCCTAGGGCTGAAATCAGGACTCTGTAGCCATAGGCTGTCGCAAGACCCATGTCACTGTTCACAGGCAACTGGCCTTGATCATGTCTCTGGGAAATGCACACGAGAGGAGGGCCGGGAGTCATTGACACAGAGGTTCAGATCTCCACATCTTCACAGACCAAATGGAGGTGATTCTGATAACCTAGCCCATAGCGGGCACTCAATTAATGCTTGCTGAGTGAAACTGGATGGATAAAAGGCAGGAGAGAAGGAGGGGAAGAAGGGCATCTTGGAGAAGTTCAGCAAGGTACCCCTCCTGACCCTATAGAACCCCCTGGGGGGCGGGGGTCTCCGGTTGTTTATGTTAGTCACTGGCTATTCCCCAAAGGAGATCAAGGGGAGTTTCAAGGTGAAACAATGAAAGATTTCACCCCAGGTTCCCATCTGTCTCTCAGTAGAAGGCTCCTTGGGATTGTCCTATAGGCCACTTTGGCTTGGGCCTCAAAGGTCTGACCAGAGCGAGAGGCCCCGAACGTGGTCCTGGTGCCCGGAGGCCACCTACCGCACCCCCTCACTGTGCCCTGGGACAGAGTGGGCACAGCTTGCTGCGCCACCACCAAAGCCAGGGCAGCAGCTTCCGGAACCCGGGCAGCCGCTCCAGCCCCGCCACTGGGCACATACGCGAGCCCACCTGAGATCGCCAGCTCCTTTATCTGGCAGTTGTCGCACACGATGATGAAGGTCTGCTCTGCCTCCCCGAGGCTCGTTGGGAGGAACAAGACCTGGGAGAGAGAGGTTGCCCCGACACCTCCCATTAGGGGCTTCCGCCCCCAGCTTCCAGCCTCTTCTTCTCAGACACGCACCCCGCCCTCGCTCTCCATTTTTCTCTCCCCTCCCTGCCGGCTCCCCACGTTCTGTGTTAGGTTAGGGGTCGCAACCAACCACGGCTCCACTCCAGAGTAAGGAGGCAGGGAGCGAGCGTCTTGCAAGGATATGACGGGAAAGTTCACAGAGACCACAACACAAATGACGACATGTTTAACCTCATTCCTAATAGAAGAAACATGAATGAAAACCGCCCCAGAGAACAGCTTTTCAACACGATGATATGATACCTTGATTTTCTTCTAAATAATCTAGAGGTACAGGGTGGGGATTGGTTGGAAAAGACGGAGAGATGTAGATGCAGTTGGCCAACAGCTTATAAATGCTGAACCTGGGTAATAAGTACATGGGTGATCTTTCTATTTTGTATGTTTCGAAATATCCAAGATAAGAGTTAAAAAAAAAAAAAAGTTTTATAACACACTGTACCGGCAAGAGTGTGAGGAAACAGGCAACCTCCCAAGCTGTTGGCAGCATAATTGGTACAAGCCACACAGTGGGGATCTTGGCAACATGCATCGCAATCACGAGTAGAGACCCCTGAGTGGGCAACTCCAAGGACTGTCTCCTCCAGGAGACTCATACTTTGTCAGACTGATGTATGTATAAGTTACTTGCAGAAATAGCCAGAGATCAGGAAAAAAAAAAAATCTTCATGTCCATCAGTAGGGAACAGCTAAACTAAATTATGGTTCATTCTCAAGGTGGAATACTATGCAGCTATAAAAAATGAGAATGATCCCTAAGATTGAGCTTTAATCGGAAAACACATGGCACAGGAGAGAGTATAGAGTGGGCAACTATGTGTGTAAAGGAAAAATGGAAACAAAGGAAAGAAAAAACATGCACATTTGTTTATTTAGGCATCACATATTTCTTGAAGAGTGTCAAGAAACCTGGTAAGGTTGTGGTCTCTGGGTAGCCACAGAGGCACTGGGGTGAGAGGGAGCATTTCACTGCTTATCTATCTGTATCTTTGGAATTTTTAAATGTGAATTTGTTTCTTATTTGGAAATATAAATAAAATTTAAAACAAACAAACCCCCGACAATCAATAAACAAAATACATAAGGAATGCAAAGGGGGATACCTCCTGATTCACTAGTCTCCACAGACTCCTGCTGCTACCCTCTTCCTTCCTTGGGGATCACAGGACGATGGGATCAGGGGCACATCCGAGCCTGGTCACCTCAATTCCTTAAAGCCACAACAAGCCCCTGACAAGGCCTGGGCTATGCCAAGAGGAACCAACCCGACCCTCAGCAGTAAATGGAGCCTGACAAAGCCCTACTATGCCCCTGAACTGGCCCTATCCCAACCCCAAGGGCCAGATTCTTACGGTGCAACCAGACCAGCGCAGACATGAATAAGCTGGCATTGCCACAGGGCTCCAGAACAAGACCCCATCAGGCACCTGAAACTGGAAGGAAGCTGATAAAGGAAGTTCTCCTTTATACCACAGCGAAGAAGCTGATGGCAGTGGTCCTCAAACTTTGCTGCATACCAGAATCACCTGGAAAGCTTTAAAAGTCCTATGCCCAGGCCACACACCAGACCAAGCAACTCAGAACCTCGAGCTCATCTCAGTGTGTTTGCAAATTTCTCAGAGGATTGCAAAGTACAGCTGAGTTTGAGAAGCTATGGCTTTGGGCTCACCACCCAATGAAAGGTACAGGTCAAAATCCCCTCTCCTCAGAAACCAGTCAGCTTTTACTCTTGCATGTTAGTGCCTCCCTCAGCAGGCTAGTGAGGAAAGGCATGTGTGTGACAGCCCCACGCCCGGCCACACGACAGCACAGTCAGACTCCTGGACCAGGGACTCAAAGACACAGAGAGGGGCAGGAAGACATCTCCATTTCTCATAGGCTCTTCTGGGGGTCAGTGAGCAGGTATGATGAGCCAAAGAGGGCAGTTGGGAAAGGAGAAGCCACAGCTGGGGGTCAGACTCTGAGCTTCTGCAGAGGGTTCAGAGTAAGGACTAAGGAAGGCGAGCCTTGGTGACGATTTAGATGGGGATGCAACGGGAGAGAACAAAGCCGCTGAGGAGAGAGGTGTCCAAGAGAGACTGAGGAACCAAGGGAAGATCCTGGAGGCAGCTTAGATGCTGGAGGTGACTCCCAGGCTAAGTGTGGACAAGCAATGCTCAGGGATCATGATGGAATTCCAGGGCTTTCTGCACTTGGTCTGTAAGAGCGCTCATAAGATAGGCAAATGACATCCCCCCACAGAATGCGAGAACATGCTCTTATACAGAAACCACGAAAGCTGGGACCTGGGATGGGAGTGGATAGTTGGGTCGAGAAAACACAAAGGCAAATGGAATCATGTGAGCAGTGGGGGCAACAGCCATCACCAGCCATCAGCGGGAGGAAAGACACGCCAACGTCTAATTACCTACCTCCACTAATGTGGTCTGCCCTGGAGCCAGCTCAAACACCGAAGGCAGGATCCCAAAGGGAGGTTGCTCGACAAAGCCAACGGTTGCAACAGCCTTAAAAAAAAAAAAAAAAAAAAAAAAAAAAATCAGGAGATTGCACCACAGCGTGGAAGAAACTGTAAAATCCAGTGCTCGTATTACAAATTTCTCTCCTCCAAACATCCAGTTTTAATGCGAAGGATCTCAAGGACCATCCGGTGCCCCATGAATGAAGAAACAGGCTCAATCATTCTGCAAACACTCACTCGACCTTCACCAGGCACCAGGTGAGGCTCTGAAGGTTAAAGGCGAGGAAGTTGCAAAGCGCCTGTAGAGAGCTGACCACGGGTAGGGAGGCACAAGGACTTCCACTGACCAGTGTTTCAGACACTAAGCAGGAGGCACGAGAGAAGGCCGCACCCAGGAGGTGGGCTAGAAAAACACCGTCCTTTCTCTCCTGCAGCATCCTATGTGACTGGTGCCAGCTTACGTGTCTGCCTGCATCCTGACCCACCCCTGGCCGTAAGCTCCTGAGTCACGAGGCAGCTGCCATCTTGTCAGGACGTTTAGCATGCCCGGGATACAAAACCCACGTCTGCGGGACCCTGGCAGGTAGCAGCAAGGAGTGAAATGTGTCTCTGGGAAAACGCCGTCCTCTGGATCTATCACTTGTTTTCCTGAGACACAGGCACAGGAAAAACGACGGTGTGAGCACGATGATCAGCGATAATCAGCGCTTGGCTGCCGTGGGGAGTCGGTGAGCGGGGCAAACGGCGGGGGATGTGCGCATGCCCTGTATCCCCGTCCAGCCGACGGGGCCCCCATGAACCCTGGCCCAAGGCTGCACATCTCCCAAATTTTCCAGAGACTGGAAATGCACATTTTGATGTGAAATCTCCCTATTTGTAAATGTTGGTTCAAAAAAAAAAAAATGTTTTTAAGCACTGTGCCAAATGAAATATGCCCAGAGAATTCAGCCAAAGAGCTGCCAAATTTGTGATCTCCGATGATAATGTTTGCTACGATGATAACTGCCTGAATAAATGAATGCAGTGACATTGAGCCAGGCCCCGAAGGATAAGGGCAGTGACACGACTCGCCGGGGGTCACGTTGTGTTAGTTGGCATGACCAGAGAACAGCGCTGGTCTCCATACATCCCGAGTCTCATTGGGACTGTGACCGCTGGATACGGAGGTTATAAAATTCTGTTTTCTGTGTGTTTCCGGTCAGAGGCGCACTCTAGCAAGTCCCTCGCACCTCACAGGGGCTCATTTCCCTTTTTCCAGGTAGCAATCCGTGATCACTCACCCTGAAACTCGATGGTGGCCAGCTCTTTTTAGGCATGACACAGAACTTGCCGGCACTGAAGCCCACATTTTTGCAGAGGAATTTGGTCACCTTCATTCCCCCAACGAGGCAGTAACCACAGTCCAACACGGGTGACACTGTAGCCCAAGGAAAAGATGGTCAAGAGAAATAACACATCACTCTGAATAGGTCTTACTGTCATTGTCTTCCTGAGGGCCAGCCAGAGCTCAGAGAAGCTGTGGAAGGGCCCCTGCCTAGCCCCCCAAGCAGAGAGGATGAATGGGGACATGGCTTGACTCCCACATGGCAGCAGTGTCACGGGACCATAGACATTCCTGGCTAGAGCAGCAGGACTCAACACCTACTGTGGACTCAGGACGCAGCCAGGGCCACCCAGCATGGCCCTGGAGGTTGTAGTCAGAGTCCCAACTTCCGGCCTGTGCCTAGCTGAAGAGGCTTGTAACTGAGGGAGCCCAGCCAAAGCCAGCTTTCCCAAACAAGCCCCACCCCCTCCCCCCGCCAGCCACAGAGGCAACATCTGCTGAGGCCCCCAGGTAATCTGGTGCAGGCCCAGCAAAGCCTCTGCTGGGGAATTACTGGGCTCCTGGTTATTCAGAGTCAGCCTCCACTGGGAACCAGCAGAATCCAGGCCAGCTTGGTGAAAGACTGTGCAAAAGCTACTAGCAGGTCCCTCCTCAGGACCCAGAAGCCTCTGCCAAGCTGTGTGCTGCCACAAAGGGGCCCTGAGAGCAGGCAGTCCTTAAAGGGAATCACCAACTCTGACCGAATCCCTGGGGAGGCAGAGCGCATACTCACGAGTCAGCACTGGGGGTGGCCTCCGGGCATGGAGAGGGATCAGGAGCGTGTGGGCTGACTGGGTCTCGACTAAAATATAATCATCAAAATCCCCAAGGCAGTCCGGCAAAAACTGGACGACGTACTGGCAGGTCATTCCAGGAGCCACCATTCCGCCTTTTCCTGGGAACATCCCTATGTGTGACAAATGAGGAGCTGGAGACTAGCCAGCCACCAGGGCTTGGGCTCGGGTGCTGCAGGTGACAACCAGAGGGCACAGGGAGATCCCACCGGAGCGGAGCTGGGGCTGGCTCGGTGCAGATCCGCTGGGGCAGGCGAGGGGAGCAGGCTGAGGGCGGGGACCCCGCGGGGAATATACAGTCCACTCGGAATGGTTAGGTGGGGCTGTGCCTGGCTCTGCGGTTTAGAATTTATTCTGCGGGCAGCTGAGGGCCATCTGTGATTTCTGAGCTGGGGTGGCACAATAAGAGTGGTTCTCGAGAAAACACTGTGGGAAGCCACTGTCGTGGTTTAAGCGAGGAACATGGAGGGCCTGGCTGAGGGCAGTGACCCACGAGGCGGGAGGAGGCCGCAGAGCCAGAGCCTGGTGGGAGGTGGTCCGAGGAAGGAGCTGCCAAGGCTCAGAGGCCTCCCTGGAGGAGCAGGCAGCTTCGGGCAGGTAAGGGCCCCCAGGGATCCGGGGCGGGCAGGAATGTGGGCCAAAGCCCAGGACACGGTCGCGGGAGCCCTGTGAGGGCCAGGTGGGCCAGGAGCCCGGAACGAGCCCGGCGCGTAATTGCGAAGCAGTCTAGACAGCGGCTACGCCGAGCTCACCCAATCCGAGAGAGAAGTACGGGGTAGAAGGTGGGAGGATGCGCAGGTAGCGGCTGGTCGCCGTGGTGTTCTGCAGGGAGATCACCATCTGTTCAAAGGGAGAGGCGAGCTCTTTTAGACAGCAGAGTGGGCGGATGAACGACACGAGGCCCAGGATGCACTGAATCATGTGGGAGCGGCGTACGGGTGTGAGTGAAATAAGCGTGGCCACGTGTTGGTCACTGTTGACCTGGGTGATGGGCGTGTGGGGATTCTTTATGCTAGCTCTCTACTTCTGTTTCTTTTTGGAAAAATAAAATAATAAATAATAAAATAAAATAAAATAAATAAATATAAAATAAAATAAATACAAGGTGAACATGAAGGTGAGAACAGATCTGACCTGTTCTTTGTCCTGTTTAAGTAAAACAGCAGCTGTTTACGGAGCATCTGCCATGTGCCTGCTCAACCTCGCAATAACCAGGGAAGGTGGGGACTATCTCTATTTTACACGGATGTTCAAAGAGGCCCCTTAGCTGGTAAGTAACAGGGTTGAGATCTGAACCCAGGACATCTGGCTCCAAAGTTCTGCCCACCCCACCTCTTCCATACTGTCTTCTTCCCAACATAGCCCTTTGGGCCACTTCTTCCCTTGGGCCCAAGCGAGAGGTGTTAGGGGCACCTGTATGCCAAGGTTGTGGCTGGGTCCCTCTCCTTCATTCAATCCATCCAGCCCCCATTGAGCCCTGCCTTCTCTTCTCCCTCAGACTGGGCCTTAGGGGTCTCCCTTAGGAGACCCCTAAGGCCCAGAACTCTCACACTGCTGATGCCCATCATCACCCAGCACAGCGCCTTACACAGAAGAGGAGTTCCATATATGCACACATCTTTTGTGTTTATGTTATGAAATCTTAACACTGGACAAAAAATGCATAAATTGTAATATAACAAAAGGCATGTTTCCATCCCTTGGCTTATGAAATAAAACATTAAAAGTACGAAAAAGCGCTACCCCAGACCCTAACCAGATGACAGCTACATAAATCTGAAGTATGTCTTCACACTATTTTATTCACAGCTATGTACTCTTAAATCAACATTTAAGTTCATTTTTGGCAGCACAACGTACTGCTCCAATCTGTCGGTGAACCAGACCAAACTGTGGACAGACCCATACTGTAATTTTAATTTTCATTCTCTGTTACTAATGATGATGAACATCTTTTCATATGTGTATCCGCCATTTGGGTTTCCTCTTATGTGAGCTGTTGGTTCATATCCTTTTAGCATTTTGCCATTGTGTACTTTGTCTTTTTCTTACTAATTTGTAGGAGTTCTTCATATATTCTGGTTACTAATTCTTTTTAAGGTGTATATTATAAACACCTCCAAGTTTATAGCTTGTATTATCTCCTGATATACAGTTTCTAAAATTTTAATAATAAAATATATCAACTTTTATGGTTTGTGTTTCAGTTTCAAGAAATCTTTTTTATTATCTTCTATATTTTCTTCTTAAATTTTTGTTCTTCTACCTTGAGACCTTTGCTGGAATAAGTATTTTGTTCGGAGTGTGGAGTGAGGTAGGGATTGTCTTCCAGATGGCAAGGACATGAAACTCGGTTTTGTCTTCTCAGGTCTGCACACGTGTACAGAACAGCCTGGGCAACAGCAAGTGCCGTTCCCACGGTCAGGTTGATAGCCTCTCAGACACGGAGCTGGCTGTAGCTGCTGCTGTCATTACAGATGGAGGTGCTCACGGGGCAGCCGCGCCTCATGTTGGCTGAAGCGTACTTCTGGACAGCCTTGCTCCCAGCCACACAAGGCAAACCTCAGACCAATGAAAAGCAGGCACCAGCCATTGATGTGGTTTCTAGGGGAAGTCCCACATGACAAGACAATCCATTGCACTTAATGGCAGTCAGTTCAATAATATTCTCATATTGGCTCTCCCTCCTCCCATCCCCTTTCCTCATTCCTCCCTGGAATTGTAAATGATAGCACACAACCTCATCACCTCGGGCTCTGCTTTACAGAAAACCTAGTCTATAATCGTTGGTATCAGAGGGATCCTAACGCAGCAGACCCTTAGGATGTGATTCTGGAGTCGGCTTTCTCACCAGTCAGGCGGCAATAGGAGCTCTAGCTGGAGGGAAGTAGGGTGTGATGATCACCCCTGGTATGCAGTGGCATCACATTTACTAAGGCTTTCACCCATGGTCAACTGAAATGAGGTGCAGGTAGAGGTGCATTGAAATATGTGGTAGCCATGGTGACTGCAAGGTCTGGGGCTGCGATAATTATAAGGGTTGTGGAGTGGGCTGGCTTTCCTAAACTGCACTGGGAGCCTTGGAGGAAAACATGATAGGCCCAGGGTAGTAAATGCCATCTCAAGGCCAAGTGTGAAGACATTCCTTGCATTCCCGGGTCATACACAATTTTCTCCTGTTGTATACATGTGCCTGTATGTGTGTGTGTTTCTTCTTGCTGGATCTGGTTTGCTGTTTTTTACTTAATATTTCTACACCTAGGTTCTTTTCCATACGTATAACATCTTTTAATTTACCAAGATGCTGTCTACAGTCATGCTACCCTGAACAAGCCCGATCCTGTCTCATCTTGGAAGCTAAGCAGGGTCGGGCCTAGTCAGTGCTTGGATGGGAGACCACCTAGGAAGACCAGGTGCTGTAGGTGTAAAAAATACAAAAGAAATAAGGGATTGTAAACTGATAAGTTCCTTGCAATCTGTGAGGTCAACCGAGGGTCACCTCACCTTAAAAACAACAATGACAAAAATTTACCAAGACACTGAAAGAAAACAAAAGAGAAACCATATGAAACATATGAACGCCCTGGCTTATAAGGTGCAGGTCTCTATTTCCACCACGACTTTTTTGCTTCCAGCATCCACGGTCCGTGATCTATTCTGCTCCCATCTCAGGATAGAGAAGCTCTCGCACAGCTTCACAAGGCTAGGGAATGGGAGTGCACCGATATTCTTTAGCAAGACTGGCTTGTGTTTTTCATTTTCTTAGTCCTGTATCTGGCTTTGGTATCAAGGTAATATTAGGCTCTGCCTTGGTCTGTTAGGACTGCTGTACAAAATACTACAACCTCAAGCCTTTAGAGCCTCTTCCAATCTGGGCTGGTTGCTTGCTACACTTACTATTAACTATTGCCAAGGATAATCCCTGTAGCAGTTTTTTTTAAGACACGTCGCAAGTTCTCGGACATCCCTTTCAGTGAGAGGTAAGGTCTGTGTATCTTCCCCTGGAATCTAGGCCAACCTTAATGACCCCTTTGCAACCTGTAGTATGCATGTAGAAAGTAGTGACTTTGTCTACCACTCCAAGGTAACCTCCAAGGTTAGGTCACCTCCAAGGTTAGGTCATAAAAAGTGATGCAACCTCCAGTTTGCTTGCTAGGATACTCACTTAGAAGCTCGGACATGCACTCTGAGGCACCACGTACAGCCTGATTGCCCTGAGGTGGCCGTTTTCCGAGGCACATGGAGAAGCCATGTGGTGGTGCTCTGGTACACAGCTGCAGCTGTCTACGGCCAGCATCAACTGCTCTGTGAGTCAAAATGCCTCAGATAATTCCAGCCCCAACGATCAATTCGCCCCTCAGCACTGAATTATTCTAGCTACAGCCTCAAACATCACGGAACCAGCCATTCCCTGTCTGAATTTCTAATCCAAGGAATCTGTAAGCATGATAAAATGGTGGGTTTAAGCTGCTTAGCTTGGCAGTAACACTAGCTGAAAAATTCCTTAAGCACTATTAATCTGGGGGTTCCCTTCCCCTCTCTCCTATGTGGGATCTCTTTTTCTTCACATACCCTACTTTCCTCTTCCTTGGTGTACTATCTTCTGTAAGGGAGTATGTTCCCTAGGAGTTTCCTGAGAAATGGTGCACAGGACATACATTTTTAAAGACTGCCAATTTGAAAATGTTTTTTTTTTTTCATCTTTAATTTTATAGTTTAACTGAGTAAAGAACTGTTAGGTACACAGTCATATGCCCAACAGACGTAAGGTGCATTTCCAAGAGACATTGCTAGATATAATTCAATTTATATAATAGACTGTGGTAGACTGTGTTTCTGTTTTGGAAAGGCTTGCTCTGGGGAAATCAGTCACGGTGCTCTGAGGAATGGGAAGGGGATGGAAGGGAGTTAGACTGATATGGAGAAGCCATAGGGAGACACCCCTGGGGAGGGAAACTGAATTCTGAGCTGAAAGCCAGATCAACCACCAGGCATCTGGGTGAATAAAACTTCAGCTACTTCTGGCCTTTCTTATAATAATTCTTTTTCACATTTTGGTATCAAGATTATGCTTATCTCATAAACCAAGTTGAATTGTGTTTCCTTTTTTTCTATTCTCTGTAAGAATCTGGACAAGACTGTTGCGTTTCTTTCCCATATGTTAGAAAAATTCACGGATAAAACCATTAGGGCCTGAAGTTTTATTTGTGGAAAGGTTTTTTGATTCTTTGTTTTTTGTTTTCATTATTGTTATCGTTGTTTTAGAAAGCCTTATGGAGATACACTTCGCACGCCATACAGTTCACCCATTTAAAATGTATAATCCAATGATGTTTAGTATATTCTCAGAGTTGTGTAACCATCCCCACAATTTAACTTTAGAACATTGTGAAAAGGTTAAATTACAGATTCAGTGTCATAATATAGGGCTATGCAGATGTTTTATTTCTTCTTGTATCTGTTCTATAAATTGTGTTTTCCTAGAAATTTGTCTATATTTTCAAATTTCTAGGCATAAAGTTGGTCATGAACCTCTTATCTTTCTAATGTCTGTAGGATCTGTAATGACATCTTCTTTTTTCCTGATATTTACAATTGGTACCTTTTCTTCTTTTTAATAAGTTTTGCCAGGAATTTATCAATTTTATTAATCTTTCAAAGAGCTAATTTGTGGCCTTACTGACCCTATGCTATATTTTCTATTTCATTAAAATTTGTTCTTGTTTTAATTATTTCCTTCCAGTTTCTTTGGGTATAATTTGCTATTCTTTTCTAACTGATTTTCAGACTCTCTCTTCTAATGGTTCTCACTGCTTTAAAGTCTACTTTCTCTGATAGTAGCATAGTCATACCAACTTTCTTTTGGTTAAAGTTTATCTGATACATATTTTTCTATTCTTACATTTTCAATCTGTGTATATCCTTAATTTAAAATTTTTCATTTAGATCTACCATCTTTTTATTTTCTATTTGTACTACCAGTCATGTTTTTTTTCCTCTTTCTTGCTTTTTACTAATCAAATGCAGTTTTAAAAATTCCACTGACCCTCTGTTAGCTTGTTACTTTTACATTATTTTACTACTTGAATAATGATTAGCCCAGAGATTACAACAAGCATCCTCGAATTATTAATGTTTTCATATAAATTAGCACTTACACACGTCCAAGACAATTCAAGGGCCTTAAAACATTTTAAATCCACTTATACCCCTCCTGCTTTTGGAGCATAGTTGTTATGCTTTTAATTCTAAATATATGTTAAGTAACACATATTACATGAACTCTATAATTATGTTTATTTTTATTAATTTACATTTCTCCACAAAGTTACCCTTACTGTTGCTTTTCATTCCTTCTTGTATTTCTTTGTTCCCATGTGGTATCGTTTTCTTCTGCCTGAAGAATTCCTTTGGGGCAGGTCTTCTGATGATGAATTATTATCATAGGTAATGATTTATTGCTTGTTTATTGGCGAATATCTTCCTTTTATCATCGGTTTTGAAATATTTATTTTCACTTTGTTTAGAATGCTAGATTGAAAGTTATATTTTCTTCCATCACTAGAGGAGTGACAACTAAGCAAGCTGAAAGGGATGAGCTTCCATTCCAATATCTTCCAGTTTCTATCATTTCTATTAGAAGGTAGTGGATCTCAAACGCTTTAAGTTTTATTTATTTTTTTCCTTTTCTTTGCTTTAGAGAACAAGTTTAATGTGCCTAAATATGGTTTTATTTTTTCCTACGTGGGGCTTTTAGTGCTTTACTCTATGGCTCGATGTCTCTATTACTTTTAGATCATTCTCATCCATCACTTCTTCTAATACTGCTTCTGCCTCGTTCCCTCCCCTCATTTTCTGGGACTCCGATCACACAACAGACCTATTTTGCTCTGTCCCATATTTTTAAATGCTATTTTCTGTATTTTTTTTTTCACCATTTTTCTCTTTATGCTTTAGTCTGGATCATTCCTACGGACCTATCTCCAAGTCTCCTCCTCATCTATGTCCAATTTGCTGTTAAGCCCTTCTACTGGGTACTTAATTTCAGTTCTAGAATCTTCATTTTTTATAGATTTCTATTCTTCAGGTTATCTAGTTATAATATTGCCATAACTGAAAGTCTCCTCAGTATGCATATATTTTTAATGCTTTGAGATAATGGATTTATGAGTCGCAAAAATAATTCAGAGATTTCCCATAAATTCTTCACCCAGTTTCCCTTTAACATCTTACATGACAATAGAACACCGATCAGAACTAAGGAATTAGCTTAGTGCAATATATTGACTAAACCACAAAATTTATGTGGACTTTTCTAGTTTGTCCAGTAACATTCTTTTTCTGTTTCTGGATCCAATCTAGGATCCAAAAATGTATTCACTTGTCATGTCTTTTAGTCTCCTCCAATCTGTGATAGTTCCTCAATATTTTGTTGTTCGTGACCTTGCACCTTTTAAAGTACTGGTCAGTTATTCTGTGCAAGGCCTGAGGGCCTACCACATGCCAGGCACCGATAATGAAATGACAACAAAAGCATTTCATAGAAATAATTCTTGCCCTCATTGGACTTACAGTCAAGTGGGGAAGGTAGATACAAAATAGTGTCACAGAAGAGCCAATGGTACAAAAAAAGCCTGCAACAGGGACATTTAATCCAGCCAGGAAAGGTCAGTGTGATCTTCTAGAGGAGTGACAACTAAGCAAGCTGAAAGGGATGAGCAGTACACAAGGAGGCAAAGATGGGAGGGAAGATTGTTCCACACAGCCTGCATTCGCCTCATCTAGAGGCGTCCACAGCCAGCACCCCCAACACCTGCGCATAACTGTCTTTCATATGGCCCTGCGTATAACTGTCATTCTCCATTCCCCAGCCAAAATTATTTTATCTCCCTTTCTCTGAGTCTTTGCCAACTTCCCCAACTGTCTTTGAAATGTGATGCCAGACACAGAGATCCCAAAGAGAATATGGAACTATTAAGTTCAAGAAGTAAACAAATGGTGTCTTTAACATCTAGAAATAGGACTGACATGTCTGCCTGCTTCTTCCATGGGTGGTTGAGAGCTCCTAAAGAATCATGAATTTGCAAGCACTCTATAAATGGTAAAGTACAATCCACATGTATGTGAAGGGATTGTCAGCATTAAGCCCAGGTGTCTTTGTACCTAGGAGCAGAGTCAGTGACTGCTAAGCTTGGTCTTGACCTGATTCCCCAGTATGGTGGGAAGATAACATTAAATCAAGAAGGAGGCTGGGAAAAAAGAATGAGGGAAATTTCTACATATCGCTCTTGGAGGAATCCCTAGATATACTGTTAAGTTAGAAAAGCAAGGTGCAGAGGAAAGTAAGGACAGGGTTCAAATATGTGTACATATTTGCTTATGATTACAAAAAGAAAGAATGGAAGAACCCAAACTAATAGAAATATTTACCTATATGGGTACAGGGAGTACAAAGAAAAGGGGACAGGAATAGAAGTTAGAGGAAAGTTTGTTTTTGTTTTTACCAGAAAATCACAGCTAATAAATGCAGAAGGAGTAATAGAATTAGAAATCACCATTTTGTAACCCCTAACTTTAAAAAAAAAAAAAAATGGATCTAGGCAACAATCACATAAGGCTACTGAAATCATTAAATGAATGGTTGATAAGAACTTGATAAAGGACGAAGAAGGCTCACGACACACGAAGCCATAATGAGAAACCCAGGTATCATACTCCTCCCCAAGGGGTTACAATAGAAACTACATAGCGCCACCAAAGTAGTATTCTTGCCAACAAAAGAAAAAAAAAATGAGCATGAATCTAATCAAAAGTCTACATCTAACCACAAGTTTATAAGAAACGTGGAGAAAGGAACATGCTTAATGTCACCACGATGATACAATTTGCCAAGTGTAGGATGTAAGAAATTGCCGTGTCTTCAACAAATAAATAGCAATTTTAAAAAGAAGGGGGTGAGGAGGAATTATCAACTAAAGGAGAAATAAAAGATATTTTAACCAAATGCAATATTTGAATTATGATTCAAAGAAAACAGTTGTAAATGGACTTTAAAAAAATTTTTTTAACAAATGGAAGAAAATCAGACATGGATGGATATTAGTTGATATTAAGAAAACTGTTGATATTGCTAGGTATAATAATAGTTACATTTTTTAAGTTCTTAGCTGTTAGAGACACTGAATTATTAACTGAAGAATGACATGACGTCTAGGCTTTTCCTTAAAATACTCCAGTGTACGCATGTGCACATGCGCACACACATACGCTGTTGTGGCGTTAACAGGACCACATTTGCAGACTGGAGGTAACCGTCGAAGCTGGGTGGTGGGCAAATAAGGGTTTGCTGTAGTGTCTCCCTAGTTTTGTGTATGATTTTAGAACTCCATAATAAAAACTTTTTTAAAATAAGGAAGCAGATGGAGTAGGATCTATTAAAAAAAAAAAAAAAAGCAAGATTTCTACCTCATAAACTGATCCAATTTCATAATCCGTGAAAAATCCGACTGAAGGTTTGGCGAGGAACACCGGGGTATCAGCCCAACTGTGGGAGGCCAAAGGGAGAGAAAGGCCGTAAGTTGCATCCATGTGATGAAATATTCTGAAATAACTGATTCATATAAAATAAATATATCCAAGCCACCACAGACATTCACAATATGGCATTTCTTGTTTTCCTTAAAGTTACAAAATAACTTAACAGCATGATTGAACCTCTGAGAAAATATATGTAGCTATATATTTCATTTTTGATATGCACAGGAGAAATGCTGGAAGCTTAAACACCAACGTGTTAATATAGGTGCTGCCTTTCTTTGAAATAGTAGTCTTTTCTCATTTTTCTTAAAAGATATTATTTATCTAATAAAGAAAGGTTAATAGCTTTAAGTCCATTCAAATTACTAAGCCCTGAAGCAATTCATTTCCTTCATAATGACAATTATTGAAATATAGCTAACGTCACTCTCTTGAAGAAAAATCAAAACTTATACCAATTATGTGTCCTTAATCAAATTTTCAACATTTTTATTATCCAAGACATATGAACCCCAACAGAAAGAGCATATGGCTGTAGAGATTCCTCCCATTCAATTCAGACTGTAAACAGAGGGCCAACGCTAACCACTATTCCTTACAACACTGGCAGGTCAGAAAAGCACAAACTTAAGACTCTGGGAACATCCAAAGGCCACGTCTGTGGGTACCCTGCTCTGGTCTGATAATGACACTCTGTTCCCCTGCAAAAATCTAAGATCAGATCCAGGACCTTCCAGGTTTTACTCTAAAGGGTCAGATTTTCTGAGAATATGAGTCAGGGAAAGACACACCTCTGTCCCAACTCTCCGCTCCGGAAATCTCCTATCAGTCCTGTCTTCCTTGGAGGAAAGACAAGAGACTTGCCTCCATGTGGAGTATTAGGAGGGAAAAACCGGGGGTTTTTTAGGAAGTGGTTCCGACTCTCCATTCTGGCAAGCAGAAGTCGCTCCAGTTCTCTCTGTGACGCACGTAAATGGTTCATCCAGGTTTTGTTCTTTGGTAGACCTGTTTTCTTTGAAACACAAAAACGTATAGCGTCAATGCCAGGCAGAGGGGATTATCGTGTTGACACCTTAGCCCACGGATGACCAACGCGAACTCTCCTTTCTACTTTGCTGTGCGTTAATCACAACTTCTTGCGTCACCTGGAACTCCTTTCCCCTCATCACCTCCCTGTCCCCTCTGTCCACACACACACCACTGTGAACGGGCTTCAGCACTAACCTGGATAGTTTCTTTGGCCCCGAGTTTGGTCTCTGAAGGTGAGTCCCACGTCAGGCTCTCCATAGTGTAGTCAGACTCGTCTTCAGACTTAGTGAGCATCTTCTTGCATGAGGCTTCAAGCTTCTTGATCAGTTCTTTCTTTGGGACAAAACGCTTCTCACAACTGAATGTCAGTTTTGAATAGCCAGGGGTGAATGTGCCTGTGGCACCAAGGAAACAGAGTCACCAAACCAAGGTGAGGAGGTGGACATTTCTAAGATGACTAAATAAAACCTTACCAAAGCACAGTTAGATTAATATTTTGTCCTAAACTTTCATAAACACTATACCAGATGTAACTACTCTTCAGGATATAAATTACTCCTGGAACTTATTCTATATACTTGAGACTTAGGACTTGAGTGTTAAAATATTTGTTGTTGAACGTGGTTAAAGAACACGAGTAGACCACTCTCACGCGCATGCATATACACATACTCCATACGTGAACATGCTTGTTTTTTCCCCTATTTTTTAAAATTGATATTTATATTTATTTACTTTCTATGGTGACATTGGTTAACAAAATCCAACAAGTTTCGGCTGTACACTTTAACAATAAGGCGTATATATATCTACATTGCATGCTGTGAACATTGCTTTTTAAAAGCTCACGTGAGGAATCAACGTTTGTATTAGCTTTTCATACCTTTAAAATCATCCCCAAAAGGTTAAATGAGAGCATTCGTTGCTAACGAGAATGCAGGGAACCTGGCACCACCAGACACTTCTCAGCACGATACCTGATCAATCCTCAATACGTGTTCACTCCATCCTTATGGCTCTGCGTGAGATAGTGCGTCCCCAGCTAACTTCGAAATGCTAAGCAGCTTAGTATCCGTGACGTTTGATTCTGCTACCTCTTTCTGGCCTTCTTTCTCTACATGATTCGGGCTGTCAGTGGAACTCTTTCCTCAATTCTCAATTGAGGATTGCACCCTCAATTCTCTGGATCCCAATCCTCTTCTCAGCTCCGAAGCCCCAGAAATCATCAGAGTCTCCTGACGGGGACTGCTGGTGAGCTCATCTTCCAAGCTTGGCAGCGCTAGGCCATCCCGATATTTGGCCACAGGGTACACACAGTGTATTCTCCTCCATCCACACAGCGACTCTTCCAAAAATCTACCTCCTTGCGTAAGCCCACAACTAAGCCTCCCACCCTACTCATTCTCAAAAAAATCTTACCTTCTATATCACAGAAAACTGGCCCAGCATGCACACACGTATGCACACACGCGCGTGCACACACATACACACACCACACATATCCTTCTATGCCTCCCCTCCCCACTCGCCCTTCAATACTCGAAGGGCAAAAAATTGCTCTGGTCCTCTATGGGGCCTGGGAAAACCCCTAGGGCCATGTTCTGACTCCGTCAGGAACTGGGCTCTCTTGCTTATCTAAGTCTTCAGACTCTCCCTCCCTCCTGGTTCATTCGAATACACTTGTAAACATTGTCATGTCTCTTGATGTGGAGCAGCGGGCAAGAGCATCGTATTCCGCACTAGGAGTTGAGACTTTTGTCTTGCTGGTGTTAGGGAGGTAGTGAGGAAGTGGCATGCTCAGATCTGACCCTCCCAACTGTTACTATCCAAATTAAAGTGGGGTAAAAACCTAAGGACGAGAAAATGGCAGCACAGAGGCGGTTGCTACTGAAGAACTTCCCTGGAACGATATTGGAGGCTCTCAGCGAGTACAGAAGCATTACCTTTAGGGGCAGAGCAAAATGGCACCTTATGGCTGTAGTAATCGTCCGGGCAGATCAAATGATGTTTCTGTAGCAACTCATTGTCCACACACGATCTGAAGACAGTCTTCACTATATAGAAGGGAATGAGGACAAAGGTATTTTGAACTAGACTGACGTTGAAGGACCCACACCCATCATTCTCCATCCTTGAGCCGAAACCATCTACCAAAATTCTTTCTCAGAACCCTGTGGTGATTTTGAGATTTAAGAAACTAATTCAGCAAATGTTTACCAGCCACTTAAAAAAGCCCAATCTTTGGGCCTGGCTGCATTGTGGTCTTATTTAAACTAAAATAGTGTTACAGAGAGGTCTATGCCAAAGTAGAATTAAGAGAAATAGGGGAGATTGAATAAATGGCCACAATTCTTCACCCACCTCCGTATCCGTACCCTTTGCCATCTGACCTTGCCGTTCCTGGTACTAGAAACAGAGTGCACATTTTCACCCTTGACTTTGGCCATGAGATGTGCTTTGGCCAATGAGATCTTGGCAGTGGGCTTGAAATCTGCTTGTGCAGCAGTTTTTCCTCTTGTTCCTTTGCCATCATCATGAGAAGAGCTTCCCTGACCCTGAGAAGAGTTCTAGCCCCTTCACCTGGTACCTCAGCATGAATCCACATGGACAGATCTGAGCCCAACCTACAGCGAGGAGCCACATTCAGCTGGACCCAGATCTTGAAGCTGGCCAGCCAAACCCAGCAAGCTCATCCCATCCCCAAATGACCAACACATACGTGAGAGAGGAAATCTCATTTAAGAGAGTGTGAAGTCAATAATTAATATTTATGATTGATGAGCCAAGAAATAGCAGTAAAAACATATTTTTAGAGGTACCCAGAAGAATTAAAGCTAGAAATGACCACCTTTACCAAGTAGTGTGAGGTTGGGAGAGGTGAAGTGGAGGCGCTTTTTATTTTTTCAATAGACTTTATTTTTTGAGCAGTTTTAGGTTCTCAGGAAAACTGAGCAGAAGGCACAGAGATTTCCCATATACTCCGTAGCCCGCACAAGCACAGCCTCCCCCACCATCAAAGTCTCCCACCAGAGTGGAACATTTGTTACAAATGATAACTTACACTGACACATCATTATCACGCAAAGTCCAGACTTCACAAGTCACCCTTTGTGTTATACATTCTATGGTTTGGACAAATTTATGATGATATGTGTGGGTGAAGGCTCTTGATATTTCATTAGAAGATTTTTCTAAACTATTTGATTTTTTTAAACCATGTATATTAATATACTAATAAAATTCAAGAATAAATAGAATGAAGGGGAAATTTGGAAGTTGTTAAACTTTGTTGCTTGCTCTATTAACCGACATGGTGACTTAAAATGGCCTTTCCCTTTGGAGGGTCCTATAACCTAGTATATAGCTGAGACAAGTGAAGAATACATATTTCTCCTATTAAATGTTAATTTAGGAATTTTGAGATTTGGTCTAGTTACTGTAATAGTCAGGGTTTGATCAGGAAAACAGAAATTACTGTATGTACATCATATACAAAGGGTTTGAATGTCAGTGATTATGGAGTGGGAGAAAGTCAGGGAAGCCATCCTTAACAACTTCAGCCAGCAGCACTGAGGCAAGAGGTTCCTAAGAAGTTATCTGGAAGCTGCTGTGAAATTCATAGCTGCTCAGTCATCTGCCTGCTACTACATCTTGAAAACAGCATCTTCCCCTCCCAAAGCTCACCAAGGGCCTCTCATCAGTGACCTATCCTGGAACCATCTGGGAAATGCACTCCCTGGCCTCTCATTTGTCATATGGAGACCTTGGCAGGGAGTGGCACCAACACCAAGGTGGCACAATCTAGCCCAGTTCCTGAGGACTCTGATGATGGCCTATTTGAAATATTAAAAGATAAAACTTTCATACAAAGGGCTAAGGCCATGTGGGAAGAAGATGTACCCTCTCTCTTCCGATACCATTCTCTGTCCAGTCCTCCCCCAGGGTGCGGGTGGTTAGGTGTTATGTCTGCAGAAACAGGGTGCAGTTTATCAGAGCTTTGGAAAGTCTCTCTCCATGTCAGGCTTGGACTATGTACCAGATGAGCCTTGAAAAACCCTGCACTGGTCTTGTTGACCATCCTCCCCCACCCTCCCTGGGAAGGAGGTACTTCCTGCACCGCCCCTATGCTCCTGAGCATGGCTCTGCAAAAAGGTTGGCTCCTCCAGTACCCAAAAGATAACGTGGAAAATTTATCACCCAGAGGAGATAATGAAAAGCACAAGATGTTTCGCAGAATTCTGATCGTTCTCCCTCTGTTTGAGAGACATTTACATATATTTCTCACCTTGTGACATTTGTATTAGCAAACAGAGAAAGGCCGCCTCTGGGCTTTAAGAAGAGTTTCATGAGAAGGTCCTCGCCATCAATCATCTAAGTTATGAAAGAGGTTCTTGGGTCACGTTGGCCCACACTGAAAGGAAGGGACGAGAGGAGTGCCTAGGGAACTAAATTCACATCTCTACTTCGGCTACTTTTAAAATAAAAGTGAGAAACATTAACAGCAGAAGGCTGAGAAACCAGGGCAGACAATGTCCTATTAATATTATCTTGAGTAAAAAAAAAAAAAAAAAAAAAAAAATTAAATAAAGGTCATCGAGAACTTCTGACTGGTGTTTGTTTCCAGTTCCCAATGTTTTATTTCACTTTCATTAAAAACAAACAAACAAACACTTAACTGATTAGTCTCCCTGATCTCTAGTGAAAAGAATCCTACCAAAGACAGAGACTCTCAGGGCTCAGAGGATGTCAGGCAATTAATAAAACCTCCTAAGAATCTGCTACCGAAAATCTCTAAGTCCGTGGTTGAGGGAGAGATTCTGGCAGCTACATGACTCTACTGTGGCATCGGGGAAAACAGGAGGAGATAGGAATCTGTGTTGAGTGTCTACTATCTAATGGGACCTGAGCCTCAGAGGTGGCAGGCCTGACAGGCTCACAGCCACACCCTAAGGGAGTCATCTAATTAGTGTGACACTACCGGGTCAATCGTCCTTCCTCCTCCTCCTGATAGAAGAAAGAGATAGGCTCTTACTGCAGACACACTCAAGTTCAAATCTGGGTCCCAGCCATTCTGAGCCGTGGGAATTTAGGGAAGTTATTTGATTCTCTCTCTGAGTTTAGCTCTTGCACCTAAGAATTGGAGAGAAACCCTACCTCATAGAATCGTTGGGAGGATTCAGTGAAATAACCTACACGAAGCATCTTACACAGCATCTGGGCCCCAGGACCCTAAAAGTATAATGCCTTTCTAAGCCACTACATTTTCCACTTCTCCCTCTTTCTAGACCACAGGTATGTCAGGTCTCTCAAACCTAAAAATACTGTCCCTTCTACCTACAGCACTAGAAAATGATGATTTTCAGGGAAGCAGGAGGATATATCAAAGCCTTTGGGGAAAATCAAAGGAACCAGGGCTTCTTGGAGAAATGGCTAATTCCAGGTCTGGGACAATAACTATATGAGATGAGCCTGGAACATCTGACCATCACAGAAAGTAAAGATGTTATCAAAGAAAACTAATGTTGTATCAAAAGAGTTAAGAGTCAACTTGAAAAGGCTCGACTGGCCAAAAATGGGACAACTGGAGCCTCAGTAAGAATATAATTGTAGTCATGAAATCCATTAGTGTGTAATGATACTAAAAACAAACTAAATAAACTTCATTAGTCATCTTTGAAAGATGCTAGGGGAACCAACTCATTATTTTAAAAGCTGGCAAATAAGGAGAAAAGTTAATCCTATTCATATCTTGGATTAATCAAAGTAGTTGCTGAAAAATTTCTCTTTATAGAAGTATTCCAGTACCACTAGCATTTCATTATAATTTACAACCCCGAAGAAAACAATAGATCTAGGCGAAGGCTGGTATCATGAAAAGAGAGTCACCAGATACCACATACCATCTTAGAAGGAAACACACAGCACCATCTAGGAAGAGGTCTTGCCCTTCCCCTTTTCTCCCCAAAATTGAACCTGAACCTCATGAAGTCTCTAGAACTAATTAGCGAATTGCAGGAAATACGGGGATCAGAAGAACAGCTTAAACACCACCACAGTGTTGAAATTGGCGAAACCAGACTATGGACAAGTCTATAGAAAAAATAACCCAATTACTTTATTGAATAAATTGATTATAGAAAGCATCACCATAGAGGTGGATGATTGAGAAAAGAGTTTTCAGTGATTGCTGGTGGTGTGGTGATGGAGCTTCGAGGAAGAAAAAGATATTGGTAAAATCTGAGAACGCCTTTCCATGAAATACTAACCAATTATGATTTAATTTGGAGAATTTAGTGTGGAAAAATCCAAGCGAACACCAATCTGGCCAGGTGATCAAGGTTAACATCACCTGTGCCTCCTGCAACGCCTCAGTGAGGAGAGCACAGCATAATTTATGCGGTGTTGCTGCCAAGAACGAGTCTGAGTCTGGTCCTGAGGAAACATTAGAACCCTACAGAATGAAAGGCCTGAGAGAGGATTCTGAGAAGACGAGGAGTAAGAAGCACCCGAAATCCGCCTCTCCACCTAGAGGACAATTGCACTAGCAGAACCAGACTAATGGAACTACGGAGTCTGTTGAAGGCTTGTAACTTCCAGGGAAAGACATGAACAGCAACTCAGGGTTAATGTCAGCTCCTAGCACAGTAGTTATCCACCCCTCATCTCCAATTCCATAGCAGGCATCTGTGAACACGTTTCTGGGGTAACCTGCTCACAGTTTATGGGAGCTTGGGTGAACAACAACAAAAAAAACCCACTATCTTCCAAAAACATGGCATGTCTGCTCTTGATTGCTGATTATTGCTGATCACAGCAGTAATCGCTGCTGCTGCACTTGTCCTCATTGTTACAAACCCTTCTTCCAGCTGAAGCGACTTCTAGGGGAGTTAAAGGACCAGCGGCTTTGTCCCACTCCTTCGTCTTTCTCTTTTTCCCCTTATGGAGCCAGATATTAAAGACTAGTATAATCAGAAACAATGGAATATATGCGAAAAATTAGAATATAAAAGCGCATGCCTAAGGAAAGGCTCAGAAAAGACCTAAGAAGACCTTAAGTTTATACCTGCGCCGACTGTCATCACAGACAGCCTAAAATAATTTTAAAAATACACAAACACCAAAACCAGCAAACTCTGGGGAAGGAGGAGAATCTGATTCCCAGAGTTACCACATTATTAGATTCAAATGCCCAGTTTTCATTAAAAAAAAAAAAATCACAATACATATAAAAAAAAAAAGAAAAGTGTGGCCCGTTTCCAATCAAAAGACAGAGATTGGCAGAATGATAAAAAAACACATGATCCACAATCTATGTACGATCTACAGGATACACTCTAGATCCAAAGACACAGATTGAAAGAGAAAAGATGAAAAAAAGATACTCTATGTAAATAATAACTGGAGAAAAGCAGGAGTGGCTACTCTAATATCAGACAAAAAGAAGACTTTATAGCAAAAAAGTTTACAAGAGGTAAAGGAGAACATTATATATTAATAAAAGGTTCGATACAGGAACAAGATACAACAATTATAAACATTTACAAACCTAATGACAGACATCAAAATAATGAAGCGACAATTGACAGAACTGAAGGGAGAAATGGACAGTTCTATAATAACAGTTGGAGATTTCACAATACCCCACTTATGATAATACATAGAACAAGACAAAAAGAAAAGTAAGGAAACAGGACTTAACACAATAGTTTTGTTTTGTTTTTGAGTAGAATCTTTAGTGTTTTCTACATAGGAGATCACGTCATCTGCAAAGAGAGATAATTTACTTCTTCCTTTACAATTCAGATGCTTTCTTTTTCTTGCCTAATTCCCCTGATTAGTTTCCACTACTGTGTTGAATAGAAATGGTGAAAGCAGGCATCTTTGCCTTCTTGTTCCTGATCTTGGAGGAAAAGCTTTCAGTCTTTCAACACTGAGTATGACGTTTGCTGTGGGTTTTTCATCTATGACTTTCATCATGTTGAGGTAGTTTCCTTCTATTCTTAGATTTTTGAGCGTTTTATTATGAAAGTGTGCTGAATTCTAATTTTTTGTCTGCATCATTTGAGATGATCATGTGATTTCCCCTCCTTCATTCTGTTAATGTGGTGGATTACACTGATTAATTTTCCTATGTCAAATTCTCCTTGCATTCTAGGAATAGAGAGTCTCCTGGACCAGAGAGGAGAAAGGGCCACTGTGGGCCAGCTGGTGACATGTGAATGGGATCTGTGAATTAGAGATTAATGTTGCACCAATGTTGATTTCTTGGCTTGAGGGTTGTATGTTGGTTATGTAGGAGTGTCCCTGTATGGGAAACATGCACTCTGAAGTGTTTTGTGGTAATGAAACATCACGTCTGTAACTTGCTCTACAAATATTCGGATAAACACTAGAGAGTGAGCAGTGGAGCAAATATATTCACAGTTGGAGAAGCAGAGTGAAGGGGACAGACGAGTTCTTTATACACACCTGGAGGCATCATGAGGATGGGCTGTAGGACTTGTTCTCTGGCCTGGTGTATGGACCGCTCCTTCTCAGCATAGGCCCGTGCACTGGCCTGAATAATATGTCTCTCCAACATTTCAAACTCATCCAGCCGCTGCTTATAAAGCTCCCGAATCTGGCAGGTGAATAATCAAATGCACGGAGATATGGTGAGATCACATGGCTTTACTCAACCTCATCCCTGCATCGGGGCTTCCGTGAAGCACAGAGCAGTCACAGAACTGTAGAGACCATCTGGTCCAACCGTCAGCTTGTACAAATTGAGGATCATCCCCAGAGGAAAATGGCCTAAAGGTTTCATAGGAAAGTCAGCAACAGAGGCAAACTGGAAATCCTGTCTCCAGATTTCACAGTAGAGACAGCTGCCATCCAAACTCTGAAATACCAAAAACAAGGTAGCACACCACTGTAGTAGAAAAAGGGGTGTGCCACCCCAATCCCCCTTCAAAGAAGGGCTTGATACCAAGCTGCTGGAAGCACAGACCACACAGCCTCCAGCGGTCAGCCCTTCAGACTTTACCTCAGCTGCTTGAAAGTGCTCAGCTGAGCCTCCATGACGGAGTTATCAGCAGTGTGGTCAGTAGTCAGACCCAGCAGAGAAGACTTGTGCCAGATGCTTTCCTCCTTATACGGATGAGGAAGCAGAGCTGTGTTTCAGAAACCGGGCATGCCTCCTAAAATCTGGGCATGAATGACTGTTAAAATTGTGGTTTGTGATGCAAAGGCATGCACCCCAAAGCGGGGCGGGGGAGGGGGGGACTTTTAATTTTATCTCCAGGGAACTACAACTATTCAGCTATCTGCCCCAATTCCTTTTATGTGCATAGGCAGTACAAGAGTAACTCCTTTTATTGCACTTCACTTTACAGCGCTTCCCAGGTGTTGCGTTTTTTATAAATTGGAGGCAAGACCCTCCATTAGCAAAAAGATCACATCTAGCTTTATTGCATACTCCCTTTATTATGGTGGTCTGGAACCAAACCTGCAATATCTCCGGGGTATGTCCGTATGTCTGTGTATGTGTGTAAAGAAAAAAAAGTAAACGTTACAGATACATGCCTTACGTGTGCAGCATAACTGTACTCGTATGAGGGTGTGTATAGTGTATCCTTTTCACCAGAATGTCGGAGAGGGACTTGGCTCTTTCCCAGCTGCATCTCCAGTGCATGGAACAGTGCCCGGCACCCAGCAGGTGCTGACACTTGTCCAGCCTTTCTGGGGGGCGCGCCCTGGATCCCATGCATAGTCTCCGTTACGGTCCGCAGGCGCGGAGCCGCGGGTGAACAAAGCGCGGGGGCGTGGGGCTGTTACCTGCTGCAGCTCATCCACGAACTCCTCGTGGCGCTCATTCTCGCTGCCGCGGGCTTTGATCAAACTCGCGCTCACCTCCTCGCCGATCACTTCGGCCGTGTACAAGTTACGGAAGACGCTAGTGAGCAAATGCGAGATATCCTGGGTGCGCAGCGAGGTGGGGCGCAGACGCAACAGTTGCGGCTCGGGGGATGGCGAGGGCGCAAGCGGGGAGAGACGGCGGGGCCAAGTCCTGAAGCTATGGTGGACGTCATCGGGATAGGCGAGGGAAGACAGCCGGGCGGACTGGCTAGGGCTGAGGATCCGGGTCAGACGCGAGGATGGCGTCCACGTCGCCCCAGAGAACGCGTAGGACCCAGACTCGGCCGACCATCGGTCCCTGGCTTGTCCAGTCTCCATGGCAACTAAAATGCCGCTAACTCCCCACCGCACTTCCGCTTCCGGTCCCGCCTTTCCCCCCCGTGGCCTCCCCATTGGGTGGCTTGGTTGGTGTCGTCATCGTCATAAATATGCCTATCATCAGTATCACCTGTATTCAGGTGAGCTTAGCGTAAGGCACCAATGGAAGGCAACTGCAGTTTAGTGGGCGAAGGCCAAGTGGAGAGAAATGTTTGTGGTCATGGAACCACAGAGGACAGGAACGTAATCGGGCTATAGAGTGAACATGAGCGGCTTTAGGGAAGAAGTGAGGACCAAGCAGAGATTTAAAAGAAAGTAGATTCACCATTAGTCACCAAGGAAGTGGAAATTAAGACCACAGTTTGAAAGCACTACACACAGTAGAATGTGAAATCAATAAATCAAATAAATCAGCAAATCAATAAAAACAAATTAGTCAACCAGCCAAGTGCTGGTGAGCATTTGGAGCGAATCGAATTCTCATATATTGCACGAGAATACAAACTAATATCGCAGCTCTGGAAAACACTTTGGCAGTTGCTTATGAAGTTACACATACAGTAGTCCCACGCCTAGGTATTCTCCCAAACAAAACCCAGTACGCAAATGTTTAAGGCGGCTTGACTCGTGATCTCCAAAGCTGGGAAAAACCTTAATGTCCTATCCTCTGGTAAAAGGATAAATAAATTATGGTACATCTATACAATACAATACTCTCAATAAAGAGGAAACAGACCATTGATAGAATAGCATAGATATATCGTCAGATGCATTATGCTAGGTAATAGCAACCATTCTCAACAGGCTATATACATACTCAATGATTCCATTCTTCAGACAATTGGGAAAATGCAAAACAAACAAACAAAAAATCAGCGGTTGCCGGGAGCTAGTGATAGGAACTAGCGATGGAACTGTTCTATATCGTGACTGTGGTGGTTACGAAACCGCATGGATTTGTCAAACCTCGTGGGATCGTACACTGTAAAGGGCGAATTTTACTGTATGTAAATTATATTTCAATTTTTTTTTAATTAAAAATAAAATGAGTTGCCGTGAGCCAGGAGAGAACGAAAAAGGACACTCCACGCAGAAAGACCCCGCCGTGCAAAAGCTGGGAGAGAGCGCGGCATGTAGGAGGAAAGGAAAGTTCAGGACTGGGATTGATCGGAGATCTGAAGGGTAGAATTGACAAGACTTGATGGATGAGGAGGGGTGAGAGAGAAGAGGGGCCAAGGCTGACTCTCAAAGATCCTGTGTGTGCAAGCTGTCATCCGCTGAGATGTTCAGGAAGAGGATGGCACTTGTCCCCGGGGCAGCAGTTTCACATCACATTGACTGACTGCCATCATTGGCACGGTGTGGCTTCTGCTCATAGGCGATACCACTAGCTGCCTCTTACTCCTGGAGTGAGTCTGTCTACCTTGCAGCCTGAAAACCACTTCCTGAGATGAGCCCCAGGAGGCTTGCCCGCAGACCTGGCCCATTTCCGCTTCTCTTGGTTGGGCCCAGCTCCCTCATTTGTCCTTTCCAGCACTTTTCCTGTCCTCAGAGCCCGCAAGGCAGGGCTCCTGCCCTGGACTGTGTACGTGAGAGGACCTTGCTCTTGCTCTCCTCTAGCTGCACCCTTCTCTACAGAGAGAGGAGACCACAAGGCCAAGGTTACATGGCCCATGCCTGCCATCCAAGTACCTGCAACGCCAAAATTATTTCCCCAAACATCCTGAGTTATTGACAAGGCCTGAGCAGGCTTCTTGTTTAAGGCCTTTCTTCCATTGCTTGGCTGGTATGTGCACTAAGGGGTAGCTTTTGTGGGAGGTGGAGGGAGCTTGGGCAAGTGGGCTGGTTTGTCAATTGTTACACGAATGCAAGGTCCCCAATTGTGCAGAAGGAACTACAGGTGGGAAGAGAAGTGGAACGGTCTGGGGGACCTCCATTGCCCTAATATTAGGAGTGCACCTGCCCAAACCAGGTGGTCTTGTTAGTTAAAAGTAGTTCCACTTGCGAAGGCTCCCTGGCCCCCTTCCCTGTCATAGAGAACAGGACAATGGATTCTTGCCATTAGGTTTGGCCTCTCCATCCTGCCTCCAAACAGCCTTAGAGTAGGTCACAGGGAGTCTGACCCAGCCTGGGAGAGGTCTCCCCTTTTTCTGACCCCTCCAACCCTCTGCCTTCAGTTTCCTCTGCTCTGTACAGGACAAGGTCTCCAGCGACCCTCCAGTTCCTCCAGTGGCAACAGCCACAACTCTGTCCTCATCTCCCTGCACCTTTCAGCAGTATCCGCTGCTGCCCATCCCCTCTTAATGACATACTCTCCTCCCTTGCTTTCCCCTTTCCTCTGCGCTTTCTCCATCTCTACCCTTGTCTCTCTCCCATTGGTATCTCTCTGCCTAATGATCTGGATTCATCTCTGATTCCACTGTGCCCAGCATTCAGTTTGTTTGCCTTCTGACTAACCAAATCAGTGAGTGGTTCAAATTCTGAATCAGTAACAAAGGGTTAGGGCCACCTTTGAACTAACTACTTGCCAACTCTTCCCCTATGAGGAATTTGTCAGCACAAAGCAAATTTCTTGAGTTGCCTTCTTCATTTTAAAACCTGTTCTGCTGACCAGAATTCTTGTTTGTTTATCTCTAGGTTCTTGCACACAGTTTTGGCCTCTAAAATCTTTTTACTTTCGAGTTTCAAAAGTTATCTATCACCATGATAAAAAAAAGAAAAGAAAATCAAATAGTACATAAAGAATAAAACGTGTCATCCTCTCAATCCTTTTCCTTATATTATTTGTGTATCTGTCAGCTATTTTATGCTTGTGAAAACACCAATATCTATAGTCCTAAAAAATTTTTTTGAAAAGCATAAATGACATGTTATACATTATATGTATTGCATATCTTGTCCAGCCATTTGCTTTTTTTTTTATTTATGTTCTACAGCAACTCATAAAGGACTGTTTTTGTTCGTTTGTTTTTTTTAAATAGATGCAAGAGAACCCACTGTGTGGAAATAGCTTGGGTTATTTAACCAGGTTCCTGCTAATGAACTTTACTTTGTACAGAATTTGTGTGTATAATATACAGATAATATCATAGAATTAGATAATATAATATCCCGGAATTAGAATTGCTTGGCCAAAGCGTATGTACATTTAAATATTTGAATTATTGCCGAATTACCCTCCAGAAAGATTATCCCAGAGCAGACTCCCATAGCATTATGGACATCTTAAACATCTTTTGAACCTGAATGTTATCCCCAGCCCACATCTCCCTCTAAAATTCCAGACTTGTACATCCATCTTGAACTTAAGTTCTCGCCTTAGTTGTTTGAAGGCACCTCCCTCCCTTCAGTATTGGAAACTCCCTCCTTCCAGCAGCCCAGGCCAAAAGCGCGGAGTCACCTTTGAGTCCTCTCTTTCTCTCACGGCCCCACCAGTAAATCCTGTTGGCTCCACTGTCAAAATGTATCTCGAATCCTACCAATTCTCATGACCTCAACTCCGGCCACTGAGGTCTGAGCCACCATCCACTCTCACCTGGATTACTGCAAGTGCCTCCCCACTGGGCTCTCTGCTCCAGCCTTATCCCTCCATGATACTTCTCCTTCCAGAAGCCAAAGCGATTATTTTCAAACATAAGTCAATCGTGTCCCTGCTCAGCTTGAAACCTTCCAAGTGCTCCCATTTTTCCCAGAGTAAGAGTGGGAGCCCTTAGATGGCCCAACAGGAATTGGCTCCCATTACCACCCTATCCTCTCCTATTATTCTTGTCCCTCTGCCTCCTTCCGGTCCTCTGACACACCAGACACACTCCTGCCTCAGGGCCTTGGCACTGCCTGGAGTCCTCTTCCCCAGCTATCTCCGGATGGCCCACTCTCTAACCTCCTTCTAGTCTGTCTGCTCAATTGTCACTTTCCTCAGAAGATCCGGCCTGACCAACGTATTTCAAATTTAACCCTCTCCCCTTCCTGAATTCCCTTACTTATTTTTTTTTATTGTCCTTACACCTAATATACTAAACAATTTACTTATGTTTATTACAGTGTCTCTTTGTTTCCATTAGAATTTAAGCTCCATGAGGGCAGGGGGTTTGGGTATGTTTTCCTCACCGATGATTCCCAAGCTTTTAGAACAGTACTTGCTCAATAAATATTTATTGAATAAATGAAATGGCGGAACAGTTTACAAACTGGACTTTTGGTGTCTTCTTCAGTTCACACATTCCTTTTTCAGGTGGCCTGGGCTGTGCCTCTTCCCTCAGACAAGGGTCTGAGGACCAGTCTCCTGACTATTTCTCCACACCACGCACTAGACTCTGCCCATGGGGTGGGACTTAGTCCACAGTGAAATAAATATCACGGTTACATTCACAAATGCATATGCATAAAATCCCACGGATACAATTACAGAAAAGTAGCCCCAAATCATCTCATACTGGCTTGGGATTACCCACAGGCGCAGAAAACTTGTGGTCCATCATGGCGTCCTGGATCCTCGCATGGTCAGTAGTGTCTTGCTGGCGTGATCTGAATACCCTTGTTTTCCCACAGCTGTTCCGTTGGTAGAGGCAGCCTTCACTTTTCCTCCTGATGCATCTGAACTTGGGTTCTGCGCCCTCTGCAGGAAGCTCAAATGGGGTTTTCCAGCCCTCAAAAGCATCAGGCATGCCCTTGGACCAAGAACTTCATACAGAGCTCTGACTACCAGGAGCAATAGAGGAGGCCAGGTAGGGGACAGCTGTGGGGAGAGGTGATTCCGGTGTGTGTCTGTCCATCAGGCGTTTATGCATACAAGGTAGTTGACATCTGTTATTTTACCTGATTCCATTGAGGACTGCAGCACCTGACTGCAGAGCTCTACGAGGTAATGGGACTTGCTCAAGGTGTCATGGCAAAAAAAATTGTGGAGCCAAGATTTAAACAGCCCCTCATCCACTATGTCCCAGGACAGGGGCTCCAAAGACAAGGAGGGAGCAGAATGAACCTGTCTACCTCATCTGGCTTGCCTAGGGGTTGTTTCGGGGGGAGGAGGCATGGGCAGGGCCAGCCCTGAAGCCTGACCATCCTGAAAGTTGGCATTCTTGGGTTGATCCTCCCCCATCCGCAGGGAGCATAGTGGTGGGGCCACTTGAGGTAGTCACTGGCCCTAACACTAGGTCTCATCTGTCTCCAGTCATCCCAGAAGGCCCTCCCCCCCTACACCCACTCTCATATTCACCTCGAAGACAGGATCATAGCTAGGGGTGGTGAGGTGTCTGAAACTCCATCATTAAACAACTAGTCTTTGGGCAGGCACGGCCTCTCTGTGCACCCAGCTGAGTCTGCCAAAAGCCCTGTGAGTCACCAGGATCTCAGGGCATCTGGTGGAGGTTACTGAGGGCTGGGTTTTGAGGAGGGTAATTTAGGCGCCTGGCTGGGGCTGGGCCCACAGAGGGCCCTGGGAGTTTAGACAGAGGGAGCAGAAACCAGCAACTTTGTGGTTAGGTAGAAAGCCTCTTACTGGGCTCTCCGGCCCCTCCACACACATATACACAGTCATAATCACCGCAGAGGCTTATATCCAGCAGAAACGAGCTGAGTGCCTTCCGGCTTGTGAGAGAGAGAAAGGGACGAGACAGGGGAGGTGAAGTGTACTGGAGTGTGGGCCGACCCACAGGTCTGAGCAACAGCCTTGTTTCTCAGAGCAGGGTGTGGCCCAGCCCTCTTTTCTAGCAGAACCTGGTTGCATGTGCCAATTCTGCGTCAGCCACGCCCATCCTGTTCAATAACCCTGGCCAGGGAGGAGGTTTCTGCTCCTCTGCCCGCGCCAGAGACCAAAAGAAGGCCTGTGCGAAGTGGGTTTGGGCTGTGCAAAGGAAGAGCCTGGCTGCAGCTCCCACCAGGGGCATTCTGGGCAAAGACAGAAGCAACAGTCCCAGAGAATGCCCTGGTTTGAGCTTGGGGCTCAGAGCTGGGAGGTGACCTAAATAAATAGGAATGGTGCTTGAGATGAAGCCAAGTCAACTGCTGGTGTCGGAATTTCATTAGGTCTTTGCTTGGGAAGAGGAGCAGGGCTTGGGGGGGACCGACTTGCTGAATAGAGGGGCTTGCAGGCCCCCAGGGATGTCAGAGGTCTAAGTACTAAGGCCTCAAGGCCAGAGGAGGCCCCCAGAGAGCAGGCCTAGAAGGTTCATCCTGACTTAGGAGAGTGAGGAGAGGTAAGGGCAGAGAAAGGACTCCCTTGTACTCCCTTCCTCCAGGCTGGGGCTCCAAAGCGAGGCCTGCCAGTGGGGACTTGCTCATCCTTAAGCAGAAGGGAATCTAAGGAGGGTTCTGACAGGCCTGTGGGGTGGGGGGTGCTCCTACTAGAGGACAGGAGAACCCGAGTGAATGCCAAATAAAGGGCTAGCCTCCCTCCCTGTGAGAGAGGCAGGTGGAGGTGGGGCTCTCCAAAGTACTGAACTCCTGACCCATTCTCAACCCTCAGAACCCTCAGAACCGGCTTGCTTCTATCCCTTCCTGAGATATTCAAAGCCACCTAGGCCTGGTTGTGCTGAGAAGAGGAGGGGCTTCCTCCAGAAAGGGTCCAACAGGCTTCCACCAGACTCTGTCTCACAGTGGCCTATCGGCCCAGAAGCCTAGGTGATTCACTGGTGGGCCCAGCACTGCTCATCCTGGGAGGCCCCCTGGGGGCTCTCCCAAAGGGTAGTGTGCAGAAAATCACTGGACTTTTCCTAGGGAAGGGGTGGGGGGTGTTTCTGCATACCCTATAAAGCGGGTGTCTGTGTTGCAAGAGTCGGAGGTGGGAGTGAGTTGTCCTCAAAGGGGCCCCTGGCCCAGACAGTCCCTTGGGAGGCCACCCAAAGATAAATCCTAGGAATGTCATCCAACCCCAGATCCTACACCTGTCAGCCACTCTGCCGCAGAGACTTCCAGGAGTTTGGGGTGTAGGGGTCTCAAAGGTGGGCTCCCTGCACCTGTTTGCTGTGAGTTTTCTCCCCTCCCCACAGCTCCCACCAAAGTCGCTCCCAGGTTAGAAGCTTCCCAGCGAGAGGGGAGGGGTCTCTCTTCTGGACAAGGTCCAGGCATTCCTCTCTGAGGGCCTCACAACCCATGCACCCATTTTGCAGATTGGAAAGTAGACCTTCGGGGAGCAGCGGCTGGACGCCCGGACGCCTGGACGCCTGGACGCGGAAGCTCCCTTTCGCAGAAGCTCGGCTGGGCGTCGGACATTAGACTGTCCCTTCCCCAGGATGACACCAAATTCTTTGGAGCATCACCCTGACCCCAGCGACGCGGCCACAGGCAGGGCGTGGGGCCGGGCCGCCGGCGGTAATGACAGGGCCAGCGGCCTGGGGGTGGCAGGAGCGGAGGAAGCGGGCGGGATCGGCTATTTCTGGCCTTGGCTCGCCTACCCGCCAGCGGCCAGAGTCAGGCGGGCTTCCCAGTCCCCTGTCCGCCCTCCCTCCGCGATCCCAGGAGGGGGCGGGGAGAGACGCGGGTTGGTGGACTCGGGGGGCGGGGCGATGTCCGGGCCCACCTTCGGCCTCCTCCCACCGCAGTCCATTCGGGTCTCCACTGCGCTGGGCTCGGACCCGAGACCTCCGGCGCTGTTACCGCGCACGTGTGTCCCGCAGCGCCCGGCTCGGCTCCCGCCGCGCTGTCCTCTCCCCGCCGCGCATCCTGTCGGGCATGGACTCGGGCCGGGACTTCTTGACCCTGCACGGTGAGTGCCGGGCTGGCGCGCGGGGATTCCCTGCGTGGGTCTACCCCGCAGAAAGCCGTTCCCTTCTCTGGGCGGAACACCCCCATCTCCTTTATCCGCCGTCCGCCTCGCCCCGCCCCGGGCCCGCCCTTCGGCCCTTTTGTCGCACTGGGGAAATCTCGGCCCAGGACTAGGGGTGGGACTGCCCAGCACAACCCTCTTCGTTTCCAGCCTTGTCTCCCAGATTGGACCGGGGGAGAGTGGAAGGGTGTGGGGTCTGAAGACTTCCCTGAAGACTTCCTCCTGGTTCCCCCAGTTTAGGGGACTCCCCCTTATTCTGGTCACAGAAGACTGGGCTTCATTGTCCAGCACGCACAGAGGGGCCAAGGAAGGAAGGAACCAACATCCACGACACACCGAGTTCTCCCCGCCCCGTCCGAGCCTCCTGGAGAGGCGCCCCAAAGCTCAAGCGTGCCTGGACCGCGTCAGGCCGCGTGGGTGCGGCGGGGTGGGGTTGAGGGGTGGGGCGAGGAGGTGTGCAAGGCTGGCGGAGGTCGGTCCGTGCTGCCCTAACTGCTGTCCGGCGCAGAAATCATAGTCGGCGATGCCCAGGCTGGGAGGAGCAGCCTTTTGCTCCCCATCTGCGCACCCTCCTGGCCGCACAGGGCCAAGTCTCAGCTCGAAGTGCCTGCAGCTCCACCCTTTGTCCTGCGGAGCTCTTGTCTCCTGCGACCCGGGTACAGAGTCAGAGCCAGCTCTTTGCCCTAACGCTGTCCCTCCAGGAGAGAGACTGCCGCCCGGACTGGAGATCTGGCTGGATGGGACCCCCAACCTGGACCTGGCATCTCTTTGCTCCAGCCTGGGGACTCAGCCACTCTTAGGGAACCTGTATCCTCCTGTCCCTCTGACCATCTGTCAGCTCAGCATACCCTGCCCCTCCCACACCAATCACTGCTAAACCATATCTCCCTCTGTTTTCTAGTACCCTTGCAGTTGGAGACTTTAGTGCCTACCACCTATCCTTCTAACGCATACATGGAGATAATAGTTGGTTAAGAAAAAGCCAGAGCCCTTCAGCTGGCCACTAGAAACCCCTAGAATTCAGGGGGGTGCCCAGAGATGTTCTTATCAGCCAGTCCGCAGTCCTCAAAGCAACCTTGTCCAGCTGGGTCATGGGATCCTCACTCCTCCCAATGCCCCCTCTTCTCTCCTCAGGCCAGAGGCGTCCTTAATGCTCCTGCCGGCCTGACAGGAAGGGAGACTAGGCAGCTCAGAGAACCACAGCGGAGACTCTGCTTTCTCTCTCATCATCCCTAGCTAGTGCTGTCTACCCTGCACACTGCCACCTCTTCCGTGCCTGCCTCACACTCAAACCTCCTAGAAGCCCTCTGGTCACCTCTGGCCCGGCTGCGGCCTCAGCTCGTGTTGGAATGGACTCTATCCTCAGGCATCCGTGTCTTTGTTTAGTCTCTCTAGCCTGGTATCTTCCGTAGAGAGGAAGCTGCATTGGAGGCTCAGCCAGAGCCTCCTGGTCCTGTGATACAGACTTGGCCACCTTGGCCATCTTGTTTGAGACCTGCCTCCCAAATGCCTGACTCTGTCCAGCCCTTCCTGCAGGGCTGGCATGAACACTATGACCCCAAGCTGTTTTCTTGACGTCCCTGCTACTTCTAGCTCATCACCCCAAATTACCTCCCTCGACTGCCTTTTATCCCTCCTGCAAACTAGATGGGGTAGCAAGAACCTGTCAAGGAGAACTGGTGGTGGGAGGGGGTGGTCAGTGTGCCCTGTGCTGTACCAGGTTAACACTTTCATCGGAGAGTAGGCACCCCTTTCATATTGGGCAGAAAGGCCCCCTCTATTGGCCTGAGGGGCTAGGGGCCCACCTAGATATGAAATGTCCCTTTTAACCTTGCCCCCAGATGCATGCAGAGGCAGGATAATATACAGGCAAGGATTCTGGGCCAACTACTTGAAGTCAAGTCTTGTTTTTTTCATCTTAGACAAATCTCTTGATTTTGTGTGCCTCAGTTTCCTCATCTGTAAATGAGGCATAAGAATGCTACCTACCTCATAGGGTTGCTATGAGGATTGAATGAGGTAATACCTGTAAGGCAATTAGAACAGTGCCTGGTACTCAACAGGTGCTATGTTCCTGCAGGAGGCCCACACCCTAAGTGACCATGCCCTGTGAGTTGCCATCTAGTTCTTTTGGAGAGGAGGGGGCACCATAAGAGGGTCTATAGCCAGGAAAAATATGATCAGAACTGGGCTCAACATTCAAGGGCTCCTTCCCAGGTCCCTGAAGCCCTCAAAAGGATGTTCCTGCCCCCTGGCCTCTCATTTCCTCTGCTTTCTCCATTCCAGTCAGGCCATATTGGCTTCTTGAGCAGGTCCCCAGATATCCCTGAAGGCCACTACTTCCCAGGGTCCTGTCCTCACTAAACACATCTACCCTCCACTAACTTTTTCTACACCTAATCCCTCCTGCTAGGCTCTAAGAACTGACATTTGTAAACATGGAAGGCAGATTTGGACCTGACTTCATCTTGGCCCCCGGAGACCTGGGCTCCAGTTATACCTTTGTCTCTACTTATGTTGTGACTCTGGGCAAATCCCCTTGCCTCTCTGGGTCTGTTTTCTCATCCATGGGATCTTAATACCCATTTCACAGAAGATGTTGTGAGGATAAAGCACTGATGGGCATAGGAGCTACAGTTTGGCTAAAAAGCCAATACCCTCAAGATTAATGGCTCCAGAACTATCATAGCAAGTTGGGGTGGCCAGCCTCCTCCCCATCTCAATTATGTTTCAAAGCTCTGTTCCTGGGGTTACTGATCCACACTAAACAGTAACTTTTTTGTGCTATAGGTCACTTTGGCAGTTAGGTGAAGCCTGTGGACGGACTCCTTCTCAGGATCATGTTTTTAAATGCATGAAATAAAATACATAAGGATTCAAAGGAAGCAAATTATATCGACATGTGATTCTTGGTCTTCCAGTTAAAAACCCATGCATGGTTTCTCTAAAACAGAGGTTCCCCTTATACTGGGCCCCCCTCCCCGTTTCCAAGTGAATAACGACCTGTCTGTGCCCATATTTCAGCTCATCTACACTAACACACGTTCTTATGATTTATTCTTTGTGGTGTGACTTTAGGCAAGTCACTCTGCGCTTCGGAGTGCTCGTCTGTTTTAATAACTGGCTTTGTCAGTGACTCACTGTCAACGCTGGTGACTGGAGCTGAAATGAGGTGAATGGAAGGACTATCCAGAGGCAGGGAGCAAAAGAGGAGTGAGTCAGGCCTGGAGTGGGTGGTGTCCTGACCTTGGCATACAGTAGGGGCTCAATAAATAATTGCTGGGTGAATGAAAGGAAAGTTGTAACTTACATGAAAGGTCCCACTGTTCTCTAGCACACTGGCAGCCCAGTTTTGTATAAAGTTGCAGTCGTCCTCTCTATTTATCAAAGCCAGCGTGCGTTAATGGACTCATTTTCAGATGAGCAGTTTTTTCAAGAATTCCATTCGCATTCGGAACGTTGGCGATCACCCTACTCTTCGAGAAGGAAACGGGCCTGCCTAAGGTTCGCAAGTGAGGCAACAGCCAGCTAAGTCACAGTGAATTCGTTGAATAACTTTGGTAAAATATTTGACGACCTCTGTGGTCTGGCACAGGCTCCATCCCGTACGCCGCTAGACCCTGCAGCCCAGGCCGCGGCCCTTCTGGCGCCCCTCCTCAGCTCGCTCTTGCCCTGCGGTTGCGTCCTCTGCCAGGCGCCCAGCTGGTGTTTAGAAGTGCTGCTCAGACTTTGCCCCCTGATAGGACTTCGCGCCTACTCCGCCTCTAAAGTTGAGGTTCCGCCCCCTTCCGCCGAACACAGCCTTTCCAGGGCGGGCCCTGGCTCCGCCCCCGGTCGGCTCCTGGGTATGGCTCTACCTCCACGTCATCTCCCAGCCCCGGCTTCTCTCCCCCATCCACCCTGCTTTAGCTCTGGCTCTACCCTCAATCTGCTTTCTGGGCTTTGGCTTTCGTCACTGATCTTCTTAGATTATGGATTTGTCCCACTCCATCTCCCGGTTCTGGCTCCTCCTCCGGGGCGCCCCGCCTGGATTCCGCTCTCGCCCCACCTCCACGGGTATCTGTCCCGCCCCTCTGGGTCTGGCTCCGCCCCTTCCAGCTCAGATTTCCCTCTCCCGGCTTCTAGGGTCGAGACCCCGCCCCTCCGGGCTTGGTCTCCGCCCCTGTTCCCCGCCTTGGAAGGCTTCTGGATGCTGCAGCACTGTCCCGGGCCAGGCTCCGTGGGTGACAGGGGCACTGCGGAGCATTATGCAGTTCCTGGGGGGCCGGAGGCGGAGCCGCTCCAGGGAGCTCTACCTGCTGGAGCAGAGCCGCAGGGTGGCGGCGCTCAATGGGCAGAGGCTGGGTAAGGGACGCACGGGGCACCAAGATCTTCGGAGACGGGGATGTCGGCTGGGGCAGGACGCAGACTGAATGTTCCTGAGCTCTGGGTCCTGCCTTCCATCCTTTGATTGGACCTGTTTAGTGCTTCTGTGAGTGTGTGACCTACTGTGGGACTGTTTTTGCAGGGGTGGCATGTGGGGTGAGTACTGGGGGAATTTGTTACCCATTCTTCTGGTTTACCTCCGCCCTTCAAAGACTCCCTGCCCCTTGCCACCTCTAACCTTCTTGTTTACAGATTTACAAGGTACCACTGGGTATGTGGCCCAGTGTGTAACTGGTATGACCCAATGAGATGATCTGCAGGGTAATATGTGGTCCAGTGTGATCCCGTGCACTGTGGGTGACAGATGGGACAGTGAGGCACCCAGGTGACTGGAATCTGTCATGTGATTGTGTGCGTGATATGGATTTTCTGATGTTACTCTTTGTGGCAATGTGCTTCTGAGTGACGGCTGCATAAGGTAATGTTTCTGAGCACTGACCTGTGGGCGGGCTTCTGAATCCTGACTCCACCATGGAACTTCCTTGAGCCTCAATTTCCTCATCTGTAAAATGGGAATAATGATAGTACCTTCCTTATAGGGTTTTCGGAGAGATTAAATATATGTGCTAAGAACAGTATCTTATTCAAATATTAACTATTATTATGGTGGATGCTATTATCATTATTATGATGATGTTCTGGCACGGAAAGTTGTGTGGCTGTGTGTGACTCCATGTAACAATGCGTATCACTCTGTGTGGCTCATTGTCTCCTCGAGGTTGTGTGTGGCAGTGTGTGACTGAATGTGGTGGTGTGGTGAGTGTGACTTTCTCTCTCTCTACCTGTGTATTGCTGTGGGTCCCAGGCCTAGTTTGTCTCCATTATGCATCGCCCTGGGTATATGGACCAGACTCCTGACACCTCCCACCCCCAGCCTCCTATTAGCATCTGCAGCACCCTTCGCACTCTTTCCATGGGCCCCTCACCACTGCCCTTCCACAGGAAAGTGAGGCTGGGCAAGGGGCCCCCATAGACTTTCTGGGTGGTGCAGCAGGCAGCCCAGAGGCCTCAGAAACAATAGGACCTCAAACGAGGCTCGGACATGGAGGTGCCGGCCCAGATTTCCCAGTGGCCCAGAGGGCAGTGGTTATCAAAGCCCACCTTGGGACATAGGTCTGTGTTCCGGAAGTCATGTCGGCAGCCAGGGGACTTATCTCTGCCTCACCGCTGATAGGGCCACAGACTGGCTCCAGGACAGGATGAATATGTCATCTCCTCATGGTGTTTTCCAGAACCGGAGGGTGGGGCTCGCCTTCTACTTTCCGACCCCCTCCCCCATTCCCATCTGTGCTGTGGACAATGGCTTGCCCTAATGAGAGTAAGAAGTCCCTCTCAGTTGCACCTCAACCTCAGAAAGAACCATGGAATCCCCAGCAGAGGCTGAGGTGACTCTCCTCTGGCAGGCTGGGGACTCTTTCCCACTTCCTCTTGTCTTGAGCCCTACAGACACAGCCAACAGTTTAGGACAGCCTGCAGGAGCCCTCTTCTCCTCTGGGCTTCTCCTGGGCCTTCACCCAGGCAGAGGTGAGACTTGGAGAGACTTGGGACAAAAGTGAGGGAAGATCACACCAGAATGTCGCCTCTGACTAAGGAGGCCCAGAGATGTCCCCTTCAACACTGTTGTCACCCAGTAGCAGATGGCAGAACAGAGGCACAGAGAGGGAAGGGAGTTGCCTAAAGTGGTAAGGGTGTTAGCACTGGGCTCTGTCACCACTGGAGGCAGGAGATTGGGGAGGGAAAAAGAGGATGTGGGTGGCCGAGCCTTAGGGAAGTGGTACAAAAGGTTCTGTAGGTCCTGTGGGTGTGTGGGGTTGCCTGGGGAGTGAAGGGGACAAGGATAAAGTAGGGGAGGCTATGAAGGGCTGGAGATCTGGGCTCAGAAAATAAAAACTTATAGGCCTGGGCACAGGCCCTCCAGACTGCACCCACATGGTCTCTGATGCCACCACCACTCTGCTCGAACAGAAGGGTAGAGATTGCTGAGGCCACAGTTTTCGTTTTGGTGACAGGTGTGAGGTGAGATGGCCAATCGGCTCTGAACAGAGCTGGGTGCTGGACCACATGTGGCTAGGATGATTGCTACAGATACAGATATAGATATAGATACAGATATAGGTGATACATACAGATGAAGATATAGATGTATCTATCTCTATATTACAACGATGGGTCATTAAGGTTGGGGGTCATTAAGTGTAACCGGGAGGGGCCCACCTCGTCTTTCAGAGCCAGGCCACTTCCTAGGGGTCTGATCCCCCAAGGACCAGGTGTTCTTAGATTAGCTGACCTCCCTTTATCCATTCAGCTGTGGGTGACCAGTCACATTGTGGCCTTGAGTGGGTAGGTGTCTAAGGTATACATGGCCTCAGCTGACAATCAGAGATGACTTCGTGGTGGAGGCAAAGAGCTGAGGATGAGGATGATGAAAAGTGGGCTCTGGGAGGGTCCAGAAGTGGGTGTGACTAGTGTGGGGTCTGGGGTAGCAAGGACAATGGAGGAGGTGACATCTTACCAGCTCTGACCCCTAGGACTACAGGATGACGAGGACCTACAGGCACTGCTGAAGGGCAGCCAGCTTCTGAAGGTGAAATCCAACTCATGGCGGAGAGAGCGCTTCTACAAGCTGCAGGAGGACTGCAAGACCATCTGGCAGGAGTCACGCAAGGTCATGCGGACCCCGGAGTCCCAGCTGTGTGAGTGCCCCGGGGCTACAGGGCAGGAGACAGCGTGTGTAATCCCTGCTTCGATGGGAACACTGATGCTGGCTGGGGGCGGAGGTCCACCGTGGACCAGGACCACGAGTTGGGAAGCAGACTCAGAATTAGGGAGGGAGTTGGACAGTGCTAGGGAAACTCACAGGTGTGTCTGCCCAGGTCCTCGTGGGAGGGAGGGAAGTTGGGCAGACTAGGACTCCAGGCGTGGTGAGGGCGAAAGCCAGCCCAGTGTCTGGGGACGGGTAAGGCCCTTCTGAATATGAGTGGCCGGGATCTGAGGTGGGACCGCAGGAGGCGGCCCTTCACTGGGGTTGGGGCCATAGTAGGGAGGTTGTGCCAGAGCAAGGCTAAGACCGAAGAGAGAGGTCTCAGCTGGGTAACTCCCTGGAGGGTGCGGGCCTGAGGGCTTTCCAGAAGCTTCGGAAAGGGCCCAGGAATCCCGCAAATGGAGACTGTTCCCTACAAGGCCTTCTGTAGAAAACTTTGCGGTCTGTCCCCCTGAACAAAAGCATGCCTTAAAAATTCTGTCAAACGAGAGGTCTACCCTGCACCTCCACTTGGTGGGAAAATTTCAAACCAATGTTATCCAAGAGAACTTCCCGTGTTGGTGGAAATGTTCTGTATCCGAGCCGTCCGACATAGTTGCCGCTAGGCACCTGTGGCTACTGAGCGCTTGAAATGTGGCTAGTGTGACTGAGGAACTGAACTCCTCATTTTATTGAATTTTAAGGAATTTATATTTAAGTCCCCGCATGTATCTGGTGGCTGTCGTATTGGACAGTGCAGAGAGACCATTGCAGCTGGGTTGTACACAGCCCAGACTCCTGGAAATCCCCCTGCCCTTGGCCATTGAGGGGCAGGCAGGGCCAGCCCACTGGAAGCTCCGTAGGGAATGAGACCAAACAAAGGAGCGGGCTGCCAGGCCTCGGAACACTGAGAAGGTACGGCCTGCTGAGCTGTGGAAGAGGCGAGGTGGGGCAGGAGCAGGGGCAGATGGGAAGAGCAGGGCGGGAGCCTGGGGCTCTGGGCCATGGGAAGTTTTGGAGCAAAGGAGGGCGGGGTCAGAGAGGATGGAGTCTGAAGTGCTCTCAAAACGCCATCCTCAGCACATGTCTGCCACATGGCGTAGGGGTGACCCTGACCTAGCCTCTGTGGTACCAGCCAGGCTTCTTCACAGGCCCCTGCCCTGGCATGGAGTCTCCTGGCAGGGGGTGCTGGCCGGTGGCGGCATGGTGGGAGGCAGGGATCTTACACTCTGAGCCCTGGGGATTCCTGGGAGCCCACTGGCCGACCAGGATGTATGCATGGTTCCCCGTGTGTGCCCAGCATCTGCAGGGACTGGGCATGGGGCAGTAGCATAATAGAGACTCAGGGCTTTCTAGGCCTGCACTGGCAAGGTGAGACCCTCATACTGTGAGCACAAGGGCAGGAAGATCTGGGTGAGCAAAGGTACAGAGGTGAGAATAAGGAAGGCACAGGAGTGAGGGGCCTACACCCTCACAGGAGCGGCTGCAGCGGTGACAGGTCCAGGGTTGGACGTCAGGTGTGGTCAGGTGAGGACTGTGGCCAGAAGAGGCTCTCTTCCACGCCAGGGCCACCGACCACCCCCACTCTTCTCTGCTTCCTGATTTCTAAGTCTCCCCTGATCCTGTTACTACTAGCCCCTGCCTCAAGTCTGGTTCCGGGAGGTGGACAAGGCATTATCAGCAGCAAAGGCATCTGGACTTTCTCATTGGTGTGGGTGGGGGTGCTGGCCCAGGAGCTCCATGGCGCAGGCTTCCTGTTTTCACTCCCAGCCTGGGTCAGCTGCAGCTGCTGTGGGGCCTAGTGGGGCACAGGAGGCTGTGGACAGAGGGATTAAGCAGGGACATCCCCTGTACCCTGTATGGCCCAGGGCTCACGTGTCCTACTCCTCAGAGCCTGCTGCCTGGGCTGGACACATGGCCCCTGCAGGTGGCCAGGCGGCCCTGGGGCATTCAGACTGTGAGTAGGCACCAGCAGGAACAGGTGGGCTTTTAGCCAGAGCTAGTCTGGGACACAGGAGGACAGATGGATGTAGATGGCTCAGGAAGGGGGTGGGGAGGACATGGGGCCTGGACCCTGATGCTCAGAGGCCCAGCATGAGCTCAGCTGGTGGGACTGGCTCCCAGCCAGGCCAGGGAGGACACGTCGGGGGTGAGGGAGGGTAGGTAGGGCCTTGCTGCTCCTCGAAGCTTGGAAGGCAGAGCCCTCCTCCTGGTTCCCAAGGGTAGAATGATGCAATCTCTCCCCAGAGGGCATCCCTCCAGTCTGCCTCTTGGGACCCGGGAGGGGCAGAGCCTTCCTGCACCCTCCTTGCCAGGAGGCTCCCTGAGTTCAGGCCACAGACGGACACACAGAGCGAAGCCCTCTCTACCCTCTGACGCGAGCACTTCTCCTGCCGTCTTTGGCCCTCTGCCCTCAGACCCCAAGGCCAGGGCTGACCGAGGGCCTGGAGGCTCTCTAGGCTGTCTGGGGGGGTGGGGGGGGATGGGTCCAAAGTCAAGTATGTTCAAGAGGGTGTGTGTGACCTCTGTGTCCCAGGTCCCCACGCTCCCCCATCTGTCTAAGAGCCTTGCCCTGCTCCAGTTCTCCCTGAGGCCTTGTTCCCTACAGCACAGAAACAGTGGGCCTGGGGTCCCAGGCCCCCTTCCCCCCAAAAATCATTCCCCCAGCTGTGTTTCCTATCTGTCCATTAAGCTATGTCTCACGTTCCTTCCCCCGTCAGTCTCCGTCTTCCTCTTTTCTGCGCCCCCTCGTCTGTCCTGCCCCATCCTTTCTTTCTGGATCGAGGCCTGAGCTCCAGCCCTGCCTCTGTCTCTAAGCTGTGCGCCCTTACACTGTGGCCTCGGCCATGCCGGGGGCAGGGGTCGGCCTCGCACCTCTCTCTGTCTGACCCCCCCTATCCCCTTCTTACAGTCTCCATAGAGGACATTCAGGAGGTACGGATGGGACACCGCACCGAGGGCCTGGAGAAGTTTGCCCGCGACGTGCCCGAGGACCGCTGCTTCTCCATTGTCTTTAAGGACCAGCGAAACACACTAGACCTCATCACCCCGTCGTCAGCGGATGCCCAGCACTGGGTGCGGGGCCTGCACAAGATTATCCACCACTCGGGCGCCATGGACCAGCGACAGAAGCTGCAGCAGTATCCTTCTGGGGGCCGTGGGTCCAGGCCCAGCCTGTGGGTACTGGCTGTGGTTGTCCCCAGGGCAGCCTTGGTATGACGGATACCCAGCTGGGATCGCCATGCCCAGATACCACAGCCTGGGTGAATGAAACAACAGAAATTAATTTTCTCACAGTTCTGGAGGCCGGATGTCGGTGGGGTCGGGCTCTGGTGAGAGCTCTCCTCCTGGGTTTTTGGATGGCTGCTCTGTCATTGCGTCCTCACATGGCAGAGAGAGGCTGAGCCGGAGACAGACAGCAAGCTCTCTGGTTTCCTCTTACAAGGGCACTAATTCCATCACAAGGGCCCCCACCTCATGACCTCATCTAAACCTCCCGGAAGGCCTCGTCTCCAAACACCATCGTATTGTGGGTTAGGGCTTCACCATGTGAATTTTAGGGGAACACAGTTCAGCCGTAGAAGGGAAGCAGAGGAGGTACCCGGAGTACTCTTTGGTTCACTCCGACCCGCGGACAGATGACCATGCAGCCCCCCCTGCTGTCCTCTCTTCCCAGCTGTAACCAGCCTGGAATTGGGAGGCCGAGGGGAGAGAGGATAGAGGTGAGAGAGAAGTGGGGGCCTATGTGCCCCAATCATGGCAACGTGATCCAGGTTTTGTTTTTGCCTGTGATGCCCCCACCTTCTGATCAGTGGCTTGGAATTTGCTCTTTCCTGTAAAACAAGCCTCGACTGCTTTAGTCAAGTTGACTAACAATTATGTACTGAAAACCAGAATGACATACCTTGAAATGTTAACAGTAGTTATCCCTGGGTCTATGGGTGATTTGTTTGTTTACTTTATTTTCTAAATTGTCTGTAATGAACCCTTTTGTAGAAAGAAATGTGTGTGTGTTTGATATGTAAGGGTTCAAAGTCAGCAAATAGGAAAAAGTCCCCATTCTAGGTAGGATATAACATTTCCTCTCAAGAGGCCACTGGGTCTTGCCCCTGAAAGTCGGATATGCGGCAAGTCAGGCTTGCAGGGAGCTGTGACTACAGGTGGCCTCTGTCCACCTGGGCCCACTATTGACATTGGGCTTGAACCCTGGCTTTGGCTGGGACCCTGGGGATACCACGGCTCCCGGGTTCTTTCCTAACTTCTTGCCCAGCTGGATTCACTCCTGCTTGAGAAAAGCTGACAAAAACAAGGACAACAAGATGAGCTTCAAGGAGCTGCAGAATTTCCTGAAGGAGCTCAACATCCAGGCGGATGACAGCTATGCCCGGAAGATCTTCAGGGTGAGGCAGAAGTGAGGGCCGGGTCTGCATGGCAGTGGGGTCCTAGTCCCTAGCTCAAGGCCTGTTCTGAGCTTGCCCACTTGGCTGTCCTGGCTTTGCAGGAATGTGACCACTCGCAGACGAACTCCCTGGAGGATGAAGAGATCGAGGCCTTCTACAAGATGCTGACCCAGCGGGAGGAGATCGACCAAACCTTTGCCGAAGCCGCAGGCTCCGAGGAGACCCTGTCGGTGGATCACTTAGTGACATTTCTGCAGCATCAGCAACGGGAGGAGGCGGCGGGACCTGCGCTGGCCCTCTCCCTCATTGAGCGCTACGAGCCCAGCGAGACTGGTGAGGGCCTGGCCAGGGCCTGCACCCTGCAGTCCCCAGGGCTGCACTGGGCTGAGAGACCCCTGGGGAGACTGCGGCCTGAGACTAGGGAGCTGCAGGGATGGGGGCGCCTCAGCCAGCCCCAGGCCTCCTGGGCCGTATTTGCCTGCCCCGTGAAAGCAGGCCGATGGGAAACAAGGCTCCAGCATAGCATCACTACCCCCCTCGGTTCCTCCTGCAGGGGGTTTTGAGGACCCCTCCCCCAGGGAACAGAGAAGAAGCTGGAAAAGCAGATGTTTTTTCTGCCTCCTTTTTGTGCCCATCCTGGACCCAGCTTTGAGACAGGATGGGACCCTGTTCTAGAGGAGGCTCCAGTCTGGAGGCACAGAGGAGATGAGGGCCTGTCCTCAAGGGGCCTCACAGTGTGGGGGACAGAAGACGAGGGGACTCTGGGGTAGCCACAGTCTGGTCGAGAGACTCAAACTTACCCCCTTCCAAGAGATAGTAGGATGAGCTCAGGACCAGGAAGCAGAGGGCCTGGGGGCTCTTCCTCCAGGAGCAGTGGTGCCCCGGGACCCCAGGAGGTGGGTGGCCAACGGAAGGCTCTGACTGGCACCTGCGTCCACCCTCCCAGCCAAGGCGCAGCGGCAGATGACCAAGGACGGCTTCCTGATGTACCTGCTGTCTGCCGACGGCAGCGCCTTCAGCCTGGCGCACAGGCGGGTCTACCAGGACATGAGCCAGCCGCTCAGCCACTACCTGGTATCTTCCTCACACAACACCTACCTGCTTGAAGACCAGCTCACCGGGCCCAGCAGCACCGAAGCCTACATCCGGTGGGGCCACGGGGTGGGGGTGGGGGCGGGGCCTGGGCAGGGAGCTGGGAGCTGGGCGGGGCGGGGCGGGGCTGTGGGCCCGGTAGGGGCAGGACCAGGGGGTCCTAGCACCACCACCACGCCTCCCCGCAGGGCGCTGTGCAAAGGCTGCCGCTGCTTGGAGCTTGACTGCTGGGACGGGCCCAACCAGGAGCCTGTCATCTACCACGGCTACACGTTCACCTCCAAGATCCTCTTCTGCGATGTGCTCAGGGCTATCCGGGACTATGCCTTCAAGGTGGCCGCACCCCAGGGGCGGGGGGTGGAGGAGGACGCGAGGGGCCTCCAACCCCTCCTAATCTGCCCGTGGGCCTCCAGGTGTCCCCCTACCCTGTCATCCTGTCCCTGGAGAACCACTGCAGCCTGGAGCAGCAGCGGGTGATGGCGCGACACCTGCGTGCTACCCTGGGCCCCATGCTGTTGGACCAGCCGCTGGACGGGGTCACCACCTCCCTGCCTTCCCCCGAGGTGCACGGTGGGGAAGGGGCTGCCCATGGGAGAGGGCAGGGGCACTGGCTGGGCGGCCATCTTGGTCTTGACCAGCTGTCCCTCCATCCTTAGCAACTGAAGGGGAAGATCTTGCTGAAGGGCAAGAAGCTTGGGGGGCTCCTGCCCCCCGGAGGGGAAGGCGGCCCTGAGGCCACTGTCGTGTCAGATGAGGATGAGGCTGCAGAGATGGAAGATGAGGCAGTGAGGAGCCGAGTGCAGCACAAGCCCAGGGTTCGAGGGGAAGCTGCGGGGGGAGGGGAGCCCTGGGGCCCTCGCCCGACGTCACTCCCCATCACCCGGCGGGATGTTTGCCTTGTCTCAATTCTCTGTGGCTGCCACTCAGACCCTCTGCCCCCCTCTCTCTCTGTCTCCCTCTCTCTGTCTCTGTGTCTGGGTTTCTGGCTCTCTCAGTGCCTACCTGCCCCCAACCTCTGACTCTAACCCGGGCCTCCCCATGGCCCCCAGGAGGACAAGATCAGGCTAGTGAAGGAGCTCTCTGATATGGTCATTTACTGCAAGAGCGTCCACTTTCGGGGCTTCTCCAGCCCTGGCACCCCAGGGCAGGCTTTCTATGAGATGGTGTCCTTCTCCGAGAACCGGGTCCTCCGACTGCTCCAAGAGTCAGGTGAGTCCCAGCCGTGCTGTCCCTTGTCTGACCGCTTAGGCTGGCCAGGCCCAGGCCCGGCTCCCACCGCCCTGGACGGTCAGCACTCCCTGCTCTTACCAGGAGGGCTGGTGGGGAGGGGCTCACGCTCACGTGGAGGCCGTCACGTCTGACCAACCCACATCTCCCTCAGGAAACAGCCTTGTCCGCCACAACGTGAGTCACCTGAGCAGGATCTACCCCGCTGGGTGGAGAACGGACTCCTCCAACTACAGCCCTGTGGAGATGTGGAACGGGGGCTGTCAGATCGGTACAGGCTGGCGGGGCTGGGAGCAGGTGCAGGTGAGGGTTTCAGGCCCAAGGGCCAGGGGCCAGGAGCCTCTGGGGACCCAAGCAGGGCCAGACACAGCACGTGCAGGTTCGGGAGCTGGTCCTTTGAATTCTGGCACTAGGAACGGAATGTTAGGTTGGTTTGCTGGGCCAGTTAGGGTGGCAGGAGGGCGGCAGGCATCGGAGTGATACCGGACCCTGCTTCCGCCTCGCCGTGTGACGCCAAGGCCTCAGGGTACCCAGAGGAGGCTGGACTCTAGGTCCCCAGAGGCCACCTTACAGCTCGTGACTGCTCTGTCCTGTCTGTAGTGGCCCTGAACTTCCAGACCCCTGGGCCAGAGATGGATGTGTATCAGGGACGCTTCCAGGACAATGGGGGCTGTGGGTACGTGCTGAAGCCTGCCTTCCTGCGAGAGCCCGACTCCACCTTCAACTCACGCGCCCTGGCTCAGGGGCCCTGGTGGACTCAGAAGAGGCTCAGTGTCAGGGTACGGCCGGCCACAGGAGGGACAGGAGCCCGTGGGCCTCCCTTCCTCCTCGTGCTACACCGTACATGACTCCTTCCCTCCGCCGCGTTTTTCTAGATCATCTCAGGACAGCAGCTGCCAAAAGTTAACAAGAGTAAGAATTCGATTGTGGACCCCAAGGTGACCGTGGAAATCCACGGTGTGGGCCGGGACGTGGCCAGCCGCCAGACCACAGTAGTCACCAATAATGGTAAGTGCTGGGCCTAGGCTGGGCCCAGCCTCTGGAGCTGGTGACCAGGCTTTTGACATGGTGCCTGTACCTCTAGGTTTCAACCCGCGGTGGGACATGGAGTTTGAGTTCGAGGTGGCGGTGCCTGAGCTGGCCCTTGTGCGCTTCGTGGTCGAGGACTACGACGCCTCCTCCAAGAATGACTTCATCGGCCAGAGCACTATCCCCCTGAACAGTCTCAAGCAGGGTGAGTGTCTGTCAAGGGGAGGGGGTGTGGCAAAGTGCGGGGAGGTGGGGCCTGGAACGGCTTGGGCTGGGGTGGCCGTCCCTGGAAGCACCTTCCCTGAGTGACGGGAACTCTCCCTGTGTGCTCCTTCCTGTCCACTCGCCTGCCAGGATACCGCCACGTCCACCTCCTGTCCAAGAATGGAGACCAGTATCCATCTGCCACCCTCTTTGTGAAGGTGTCTCTCGAGGACTAACTAGGCTTGGGAGCGGGCCAGGCCCTCTGTGCACATCTGCGGACAGGGCAGGTGTGGCTGCTCCCAACCTCCCGCTCAGAGCTAGTGGCCCGCGCTGCCTTCAGGTCTGACATACTGTCTGTGCTGCTGCGTCCCCGGGGCCCTGGGAGCTGGTCCGGTCCCTGGGTCTCTCCTCAATTCCGTCAGAACAACACTGCAGCCCCCTCCGCCCTCTGCCCAGCCCTAGGTTGAGGGTTTTTATAAAAATCGTAAAACCAAGTCCTGTGATCTCTTTACCTGCATGCGAGAAGTTCCCTGTGGAGCACGCATGTTTGTGTGTTCCCGAATGCTGGCGCCCCAGCACCCCACTCTCTACCTCCCCACACTCACACAGAACTGAGAGGGCTGTCTGTCCCCCCCCCCCCCCCCGAGCAGGAGGGAACAGCAAGAAACAAACCCCTCCATGGAGGAGGGCATGGAGAGACCACCCCTCCAGCTCCAGGGGCCCCTTCGAAGCCCCAGAGGTGGACCTACTGAGCGATCCAGTCTTAAAAGCCCACACACCACACCTTGTGAGGGCCACAAGCTTTTATTGACCAAGAGGTCGGGGGGGTGGTGCATTGTGACCCCGGGAGTCTCCCCAGGGGCGCAGGTAGGTGTGGGGGTGTTACCCGCGGGGGCTTGGCCACACGGGTGGCACCGGCAGGAGCAGGGCCTGGGTTCAGAAGAAGCCAAGTTGCTTTTTCTCCTGCTGCTGCTTCCACTTGGCCATGCTGTAGAATTCCTCCTTGGATTTCCCAAAGATGTCTCGGAAGTCAGCGTCTGAGAGGTAGAACTGTGAGGGTCGGGGAGTAGGGGGTCAGCTGAGCCCAGCATTTTGTCCTACCCAGAAGGGTCGTCCCAGGGCTCGAGGCGCTCCCCTCCCACATCTCTGCCCATCGCCCCATCCGGGGCACACATCTACCCCCGGGCGCCTCAGTTCTAGGTGCATGAGGGCTGGGGCAGTGAGTGGCATGGGGTCTCGGGCACCTACCTCCTTCTGGGCTGGATCCACTCCTTCTGGCAGGTCCTCGGCGGCCTGGTGCATCAGCTGTTCGCGGGGCAGGCCCCCGTTGATCATGGGCCGGGCGCAGCTAGTGCAGGTGCTGGTGCTGCTGCTGCTCCCCTTGGGGCCCAGCTCCAGCCCATTTTCTGAGCTGTCCTGGGATCCCTGTAGGGCCAAGGGGCCTGTCTTGCCATGGCTTGACCATCTGGACAGCCGGAAGTTGTGGACTTCCTGTCCAGAGAGGGGACTCAGACTGGGGAAGATGGGGCATAGACTCCCACGGGAAGGCCACACTAAGTGCACTGGCCCTCTTTCCCCCAACGTCAGTCCCTGTCACCTGCCAGGGCCTGGCCCCTTCCCTGCCCCTCTGCTCATCTGGACCATGCCAACTGGGCACAGACCCCTGGGAGTCCCCAACACTCACTGCTATTATCTCGGAGATGGCAGATGCCGCTCCCAGGCTGCCCTTCATCACCTTCTCATAAGACTGCTTGTTCTGGTGGCAAGAATCAGGGCAGGGGTGAGACAGGAGAGCACCCCTGGGACCTGGGGGCGGGGGCTGAGAACAAGACCAGTTCTCCACGACCCACACGGGGAGTCCCCAGGCAGGGCTATGCCTCTCTTCAGTCTGCCCAGGGCAGGCCCCTCTGCCCCGGATTAGGGTCAGGCTGCGGGGGTTCACACATCACTCACGGCCCACTTGTAGGGGTCCCAGGTGAAGAACCATCCAGTGAAGGTGGGAGGCTCGTGGCCCTGCTTCACCAGCACGATGGGCGTGGCCTGGCTCCTCCCTGCCGGATGGGTCTTCAGGTACTCTCGGCCCCAGGCCACGGCATCTTTCTTCTGCTCACTTGCAGCTTCCCCAAGCCACAGGAAGATCTGGGCCACAGAGGGAGACTGGTCTTGGGTGGGTGGCTTCCCAGAGCTGACCATTTCCTTCCCACCCCAGGCCATCAGATGGTCTCAGAGCCCCAAACCACATACCAGCCAACCAGACACACCCAGAGGGTTGGCTGCTGTACCTATATACCCATAAACAGGCCAGAGGGTCACAGGCATACAGGTATGCACTCAGCCCACCAATATATACTGAATACCTATTGGAGGCCAGGTACTGTAAAAGTCCTTGCCTTAGTAGAGCTTTCATTTTATTGGAAGAGACGGAAAATAAGTAAAATCTGTAGTATATGAGAAGGAGAAAAATAAGGCAGGGAAAGAAGATAAGTGTGGTGGTGGTGGGAATAATATAATTTTAAATTCAAGTCAGGGAGAGCCTCACTGAGAAGATGACATTTGAGTCAAGATCAGAGGGAGGTGAGGGGAGCAAGTCCTGTGTGTGTCTGGGGAGAAAGGGTTGTAACCAGAAGAAACAGCCAGGGCAAAGACCCTGAGCATGCCTGGCATTTTGGGGGACCAGCAAGGAGGCCACTTGTAGCTGAAGCAAAGCAAGTGAAGGAGGGAATGGGAGCAAATCGGGCCAGAGAGTTGGGGTGTCAGGCCGTGCAGGGCTGTCCTAAGGGCTTTGGTTCTGCTGAGTGAGATGGAAGCCAAAAAGCCTCATCACATTACCACAGTGACACAGACACTATCATCCATCGCCACACAGCCAGATAGCAAATCACCGTCATCTCCTGTCACCTACAGACACACACACACTTGATTACACAGTTGCACACATTGACCCTGAAAAACAGGTAGCCTGAAACACCATTGCATATAGCCACACAAACACAGTCATTCAGTCACTCACACCCACAGCCAGTCGCAGAGTCTCTCACATATACGGTGTCACTGGTTACGGCTGCTCTGGCCAGTTACGGCCAGTCACTGGACCACACCGCCACATTCACAAAGGCAAATGCAGTCACACGGAGGCATCACACAGACACAGGCAGTCATTCGATGTACGGTCATTCACTCTATACTGACACATGTCAGCCACGGGCCGTCACCTGACACCATGCACCATTTTAAGGCACCGGGAATCACACATAACTACAAAACTGGTCACAACCACACACCAGTTCCAGATTCATAGTCGAAGGCTCCCAAAGGCTCACTGTGACACAGTCATCCATGGTCATGCAGTCACACAAAGTGTCAGTGTCACACACAGTCACACAGACTCCCCTGCAGCCTTATATGTGGTCGTACCAGGAAACACAAAGCCACACACACTCACACCCAACGCAGACGCACCGAAGTCAGGCAGGGGTAGCCATCTCACCTCCTGCCAGGTGTCCAGTAACATGATGTCATACTTGTCAAGGTCGTCTTGGCTAAAGAACACCACTTCCGTGAGGACCAGCTGGCCTACTGGGCTGGAGCACTCAAACAGTCGTGGCTGGAAACTGGAGACATCCTCCGGGAGGCTGGCCAGTGTGGGCACAAGGCCGTGAGGGGCGCGGACAGCTCTGTGCCTCTCGCCAGCCTGGGCCATGCTAGCCCTCAGCACAGGGGCCCCAATCCCAGGGAGACAAGGACATCCCCAGGGGGAGGAGGCCCCCCTTTGAGCTCCACCCACCCCTTAATTCACTTTAGGAATGTCTTGCTCCTCCCTGGGCCTCAGTGTCCCCCATCTGTGGGTGGGAAAAGTAGATTAGGTGATCCGTCTAGCCCTAGCCAACTAACACAAGCTGTCCCGTGGATTTTCTCAGGTGGGGACACTGGGAAGAGGATGCCGACTTAGTGGGGTGGGCCTGAGCTGGAGCCCTGCCCTCCCTGGGAGGGAGGAGCCACTCGTCCCAGCGCTGCCTGAGATCCGGTGTTAGGCCCAGGGTGGGAGGGAGGTGGCTAGGCTGAGACAGGAACAGTAGTACTTAGGTGCTCAGGAGGCTGAGGGGAAGTGTGGTGCTTAAACCAGGCCCCGCAGACAATACAGCGCAGCCCAGGACTCCCCGCTTCGAGCCCACGCTGGGCCCTACCTTCTGATACACACCTTTATCCATTTACACACCACACACACAGTTCTTGCACACTCCACACATGCTGTTTACCCATGTCATATTACATTTACACACACGCATACACACACGCATACACACTGGGCACCATCCACCCTGGAGACGGTAGTTTTGGGGAACAGCCTCTGCCAGTGGGATGGTCTTGGACTGGGACAATGCAGGGAGCACATTCAGCCAGCAGAGGGCGCTACTGCCCTGCTCGCTCTGCATCTTCCTGATCTAAGCTACCCAGAGTAGGGCGGATAATGAGCTCCTGGGAGTGAATCCCTTGGGTGAGGAGCCGAGTCTTCCGTTCTAGCCTGGCTTCTCCCTGTGTCACCCACTCTCTCTGGGCCTGTTTCCTCTTCGTGTAAGAACATCCTTCTCCCAACCCTGTCACCTCTTTTTACTGGAATAGGGAGCCCGGCCTCCCAGGGCCTCCCAGAAGTGGGGAGGCTCCTGACCCTCCAGCACTGTTTCCTTGTTCTTCTTAGAGATGACAGTGGCCACCGTCCTTGCCATCTCACGCTGGTCACCGCTGCAGCCCTAGCAGGCAAAGAGCTGGGTCAGGCCCTGCAGGGGAAGGGGTCTTCACGTCCAGCCCCACAGCCCCCACGCACAGGGCCCTGAGGCACTGGAGGCCTAGGCTGATGGTGGGGCACACATGAGCAAGTGATCTGTCTCCCCAGCCGATCGATGTCACAGGGACTGAGCACGGGATGGGGACTCTCAAGCTTGGGGATCATTTACAGTTTATGCTGAAGATCAGAGAAAATTATTGCAAACTGGACTAGGCCACTTCCTTTTCCCAAAAGTCTTGCGAAGGGGCATGTTCCGTGCTCAAGGCAGGAAGGAGGGCAGGCAGCCTGGGCCTGGCCTAGCACTGGCCTGTGGGCTTGCCAGGTCCACCTGTTGCTTTGTAACTTATCCCAGGTTACAGAGGGGACACTGTGGCCTCTCCCCACCGCCCCACCCCATTCCCGGCCCATCTGAGGCTGGACTTGAGGTCCGCATCCTCTGCACACTGGCCCCATCCCCACCTGGCACCCCTACCCCAGGTGTGAATCAAGTGGTCAATGCTGAGGGTACCTTCCCAAACCAGAGGTAGCAGAGCCTGGCTGTGACCAGCAAGAAGATGTCGCTGGAGTTGAGGGCTGAGGCCCGGGTTGGCACCTCCATCGTCCGGGTGTTGAAGCTGTCTGTGCCTTGCACATGGAAGAGCCTCGTGGCCGATGCTGGCTGCCCCTTCCCATCGTACCCAGTGCTCCCCTACGAGAGGGGGGGGCCTCAGGAAAGGACTCCTGAGGGCCACCTCCCTGTCCTAGTGGGCTTCAGGGCCCAGGGGAGCCCGGCTTGAAGCCACCACCGTTTTCTGGACCCTCTGGGTGTAGAATGTGAGGATCCTGTCAGTGTAGAACAGGGAACCAGGCCTTTCTAAATGGACGCCTCACCCATCTCTGAGGGGTCAGGGCAGACTCCCCCAGGCCTGAATGTGGAGAGTTGGGATCCCAGGCAAGGTCCTGGCTCCCTTCTCACCTGCTTTGTGGCTGGGTCTGAGGACTGGGTAAATAAACTAAGGCAGGCTCACCCTTGGAGCTCCTGGGCCATGGACAAGGACCAGGAAACCAGGGTAGGGGGTTGGGGTGGTAGGTTAGGCCCCCAGCCTGGAGAGAAGGTGTTAGCGTGTGTGTTTGAGGGTCACAGGCACATAGAGCAGCCAGTGAGGCCGCAGCCGTGGCAGCCAGGGGTGTTCTACCTGGAAGACCACCAGCTGGCCCTGGAAGATGGTGAGGAAGTGGGGAGGCTCGCTGCCCATGGTCACGTGCTCGTGTACCAGGGCTCCATGGTACATGAGGTCCAGCTCCTCAGCATTGTTGTGCAGGGCCTTTATCTTGTGTGTGGTGGCCTGATGACCCTGCAGGTGGGGGTGATGAGGGCCTGGAGCAGCTCTTAGGTTCCATTCTCAGATTTTCAGCCCCGGGGCTGGAAGGTCCCCGCCACCTCCCCTAGGATAGTGCACCTGCCATAGATACAGGATGTACTGGACGTGGCCCATCTTCTGGTATGTGTAGAGGACAAGGTAGCAGTTGCCTGCAAACAACCATCCATGGTGCTTGGGGTCCACAGGCTGCCTGCCTAAGTCCTGGATGCACCATACCTGGGGATCAGGGGAACCAATGGGCACAGGTGGCTCCTTCACCTGAACTCGCCCTGTGCCCAGCCAGAAAGCTCTCTCCAGCCTCATCTGTGCAGGCAAGGGGCTCACCCCCCGCTCTGCACCTACCCCATGTTCTGTGCTGGGCTTATGGGAGGACCTGCAGGTGATCCTTTCCCCTGTGGATCCCTGGGACACTTGTGCCAGCCTGATCTCAGCCAGGACTCTGAGTTGGCACGTGGTATCTGAGACAAACAAGTGGTAAGGACTACAGAGGCTGTCAAGGTTGACCTGACCCCTGCCGCATGCCACCCCCAGCCTGACCCCACCGGTCACAGCCTGGGTCAGGGGCAGATAGGTCCTGACAGAGCTACTCGCTACTCAGGCCAGGGCAACAGAAGCTTGACAGAAGTGAGGCCTTGGGGCTCTTGGAAAAATTCCCTTTTTTCAAGAGTCACTTAAAAAAAAAAAAAAAAAGCCTGTTCAAAGACTAAAGTGAATACACTTCCTCACACTTGACAGTGTGATTTCTTGTTCCTGTGGGTAGCGAGCATGGGCTCTGGAGCCAGGCAGACCTGGCCGAAACCCAGGTCAGCTGTGTTGGCAGTGAGACCTCTCTGAGCTTCAGTTTTTCCCACCTGTAAACTGGGGATAACAACACCCACCTTGCGGTGGTGGGAAACAATGCCTGGGCATCCTGTGCTCACACAGAGCCCGGCAGCCGCCTCTGGGGAAGGTCTCCGCCAGACCAGAGCACCCAGCTTCCTGCCCTTTGCAGAAGAGGCTGAGACTGAACACATGCCACCAAGGAGCAGCAATTACTCGGCCGTCAGGCCTGGTGGCCGGGGCCCTCCCCTCTACCTGCGGGTCCATGAGCCCGCTGGGAGGGATGCCCTCCCTGCCCTTGTGCTTGCGACCTGGGTCGAAGACCCTCCTCCCTTCCCGCCCTTGCCCTCCTCTCTGCTTTTCAATCTTCCCGTCTCCCTGTGTCCCCCCCGTCTCCCTGTATCCCCCTCGTCTCCCTGTGTCCCCCCCGTCTCCCTGTGTGCCCCCGTCTCTCCCTCTCTCCCAGCTCCTCATCACACTTCCCCACCAACAACTGTCTCCTCCCCGCTCTGTCTTCTGTCTCCCTGCCTCCTCCTGTCCTCCCCCTCTCTCTCCTTCCCTCTTGTCCCCCCCCCACCTTGCCCTGTCTCCTCCTATCTTGGTCTCCCCCCACTCACTGCCTTCCGTCCACCCATATTAGGGCAATTGTAAGAGGAGACCTTGAAGAAACAGTATTTTCTGACTTCGACCTACCTCAAGACCCAGAACTCCTCACCTAGGCCCAGCGGCCCCCGTTCCCAGAATCTCCCCGCATCCCCACACCAGCCCTGGGGCCAGACAGAATAGAATCCACTTTGTAGGAAAAAGCCCTGAGGCCCAAAGGAACGAAAGGCTCTGCCCAGGGGTCAGCCAACGAGTGAAGATGCAGCCCTGTCCCCTGCAGAGCCTGCAAGGGCCACCCCGCCCTCAGCCCTGTGTCTCCCAGAACACTGGTCTAAGATCAGAGGGGGAGCTGACAGGTGTGACTGCACACTGGGGGTTGGGTGTGTGGGGCTGTGATTATATGTGACTGTATCTGTCTTGGTGTATCCCTGTGGGCTGATGGCTGTGTACGTGACCATTCATTTGTGATGTGAATTTGTGCAATTACATGCTTGTAGGTGTGTACTTGGCTGTGATTCAGTGCAATTACAAGGTACGAGTATGTGTGTCTATATTATCATATGTCTGGTTGTGTCATACATGCGACAAAAGGGTACAAGTAAGTGTCTGAGTGTTACTGTGTTGTGTGCGGTGAGTGTTATGAGTGGCCATGGATGCGAGTGATTGATTAGGAGCACTGTGTATGAGCAGGCTGTCAGGAGGGGGTGTGTATATGTACACATGTCCCCGGGTGTCCCTGATTGTGTGTCAATGTGTACTCGCGTGTACCTGGGTCGCTTTAGCAGCCACACCATTCACCTGAAGACAAAGCCTAGCCCTCTGAGCCTATCTTCCCCCAGCCAAGCCAGTGCCGCTCACCTCCACCTTCCCGGAGCCGTCGTCCACCAGCCGGAGCCGGGCCGCTAGCTCAGGCTGGCTGCGCAGCTTGCCCGCGTCCAGCTTTACCTGATTCCGTTTACCTGAGGGTGGGACACACGGAGTCACTGGCATCTTCCGCCTTTGTCCGCCACCCGCAGGCCCCCCACCCGCCCATCATTCAGGACATCCTTCCGGCCACGCCCCCTCACCACTCCCGCCAATGTTCTGGGTCTGCCCTCCCCCCATCCCCCCGCCCATGCCCCGACCCCCGCAGGCCCCGCCCCTCTCACTCACCGATCCCACCCCCCAGGTGCTTGTTCCTGCACGGCTGGTCAGACCAAGTCCGGAAGAGCTGCTTAAACGCGGCGGACTCGGCACCCTGGTTCACCACCTCCACGTTGGTGCAGGTTGGGTAGCCCTTGGCCTGGATGAAGCCCTGGGGCGGGGGCTCCGTCAGGCGCGCGGCCCAGGGCCCAATGCTCCGCCGCTCCACCCACAGGGACCTGCGGCTCAGGCTGCAGGGCCCGCCGTGCACTGAGCAGCGGTGATTAACCGAGCTCATGACCTGCTTTTTGGAGCTGGCTGTGTCACTAGGGACTTCTCCAAGGTCCCTGAGGACAGGCAGGGTCCCCTTAGTCCGGGCCTCGGAAAGGGACGGCCATGACAGCCCATCAGGCAGAGCCCTATCACCCCTCTTCGAAAACGAGGGGCGTTCAGTGCGGTGGGCTCCTCAGACCTCAAGGCAGGGCAACGTCCTCCTTTCGAACTTGGTTTTTCGGGTACTACCTGGTCTTGCCTCGTCAGGGCATCCAGGGCAGGCCACTTGTCCCCAGTACTCCAGAGACAGGCCCTGTGCTCTTCGCGGGACTCCCCGGGCAGAGCTGTGTCTCCAGGCTTAGGTCCTGGGACAAGGTCATGTCCCCCCCAGCACACGGTGTTCCCAGGGCAGGACTGCCACACTCTCAGACCCTGGGCTGTGGATGTCTCCCAGCTCAGACTTCAGGGTAGGGCAGGCTGCCCCCCCGCCCCCCCCCACCCCACTCCCCACACTGCTACGTCCTCTGAGACAGGGCCCCACGGCCTCACCAGAGCCCTGCTGAAGGCAGCCTTTTTCTCTTGGGTGCTGGACATGCGTCCCTGCCACATGTAGATCCGGAAACCCCCCTGGTCTAGGATGTAACAGTCCTGGGAGCAAGCGCGAGGCCGGTCAGTAGGTCCAGACTGGGTGGAGTTGTGTGGTGGGTGGGGGACATTGGGTGGCTGGGGCCAGTCCTGACTCACCTCCTCATGCAGTAGGTCTTGGGTCAGTGGGCAGGTCGCCAACTCCTGGATCACCAGGTCCTCACCCTTCTCGTAGACACTTGGGGACAGGCATCCAGATGTGGCCATGAGACCATCCCTGGCCTTCCTCCACTCTAGACCCCTTAAGCTCAGAGGCAGAAGGCACGGGGCCTGGGCCCTGAACCAAAGTCTTGACTTCGCAGTAGCCTTGCAGTGGAGCCTCAAGCAACAGCCTGGCCCCAGGGCCTTAGTCACCCTATCTGTATAGTGGGTTTCTCTGAAAGTCAGAGTACAGGCTGGGCCCAAGGTCCCACATGGCCTGCCCCAGAAACCTGTGAGCCTTTTCTGGAGGCCTTTCTAGAGACCCTGTGTCATTGCAGTAATGATGGACAGGCCAGCCTGGGCAATTCCACCCACCCTACCCACTCCCAAGGTCTGCTCACTGGTAGAGGCGGACATTGGCCTTCTGTAGCTGGTTAATACTCCCATCGGGTATGGCGGCGTACAGGTTGCCCACTCTGCAGCCCAGCACAGCTTCCATGATCTCCATGAAGTCAGTGGCTTTGACCTGATCATCCACCACACCAATCTGTGCACGGCCACCACGCTCCCTTTCCTGGAGGCAGCAGGTCAGGGACAGACCCTGCCGGAGAGGATATGGCAGTCAGGGCTTTCCCAGCATGCCGCCCGCATCCCTCAGATAGTCCATCCCACATCCTTCCTGTCAGCGCTCAGCCCCCAGAGGCTGGGGGAGAGCGTCCCTTTATCCAAGCATCCAGGGGATACCACCACTCCCAGGTCTGGACTCAGCTTGCACTTGTACCTGAATTTCAGGTTGCAGCAGAGAGCCAGGCTCACTTCCTGAGGTGGCCAGAGGATGGATACCTGGAGGACTGCCCTTCTCCCTGAGCCTGGCACCCCTAATTTCCCAGGGCAGACACTGACCCGTGCCTTCTTGGAAATGCTGCTCCTGGGCCCATTCCACTGGATCATCACCTTGCCCAGGTCCAGCAGGAAGATGTCGTCCTTATTAAAGCTGTTCCAGGAGAGCTCCACCTGCCAGAGCCAGGAGGGCAGGGAGGGATACAGCATGTGACTCCACCAGCACCCAGATGGGGGGGGACCACAGCCTGCTCCCATCTACGTGAGCACAGCACAAGTGTCGCTTGTCTGCATGAAGCTATGTACGACTCTATGTATGTGTGATGGTGACACTGTGTAACCATTTGTGTAACCATATGCGACCTCGAGGGTCACTCCGTAGTGGCTGTGTGCATCTTTAGGCGTGTGTGACTGTAGGTAATGCTGCATTTCACAGGGTGTACATGGATATGTGCACAATGGGGGTGAGTGTATCTGTTTATCCATGTGTAGATGCGTGTGTACCCACGCACTTGTACCTATGTGGGGGCACATCAAATGTGAGCAAGCGTGTGAGCTCACGGGTGACAGTGTATGTATGTGTGCCCATGTGGGGAACAGTGTGTTATCTCTGGACAAGCGTAGTTGTCATCCAGAGACACTTCTGAGAGTAAAGGGCAGGCTTAAATAATTATGCCAGGACAACAGGCAAAGCCTGGGTCGCATGGTGTCCCTGCATGACCGGGGATTTTATGGTCACGGAATGTGTGGGCGACAGTACGTGAGTCTGCGTGGGATTGTGTGTGTGAGTCACAGGGCTGCCGCATACCACTTGGACAGTAACGTGTGCAACTCAGGGGTCGCATTACCCCAGATTCCTGCCTCACGGCAGCAAAATGTCTTGTTCCGCCAAGACCAGTGTTTTCCATTAATTTCCCAATGGATGGAAGTAAGGGGCACTCTGTTCTAGTCTGCATAAGGGCACTGTATGGACTACAGTGGCACCAGGGGTAATAGTGGGTGACAGTGAGTGTGTGTGCCTGTGGGTGACCATGACTGTGTATGAGTGCTGGGCTGTGCACCCTGCACCCCGGATCACGCTGCTTCCCCTTGTACTGCCTGTAAGGACCACCCAGGTGCACCATCTTGCTTGCCTCACTGCCCCGCCCCGCCCATGAGATGGATGAGGAAACAGAGGGTCAGTGGAGTCATGGTGGGGGCAGGGCTAAAAGCCTGGCTCTGCCTTCTCTCTCCTCGTTCGAGATAGGCCATCTGGGCATGCTGACAGTCTGCGGTCCCCCTCCTCCCCTCTCCCCTCCATACTGCCCTGTACTTCAGTATACAGTTCTGAGCTGTGCCCGGAGGCCGAGTGGCAGCCCTGGCCGCCTCACCTCAGTGGCCGACATGTGCTTCTTCCCTCGGATGTGCAGCAGTCGCCGGACGTTGTACAGGTTGGTCTCCACGTGGTTGACAGCAGAGGCTAGGCCTCCCTTCCTGTAGCTGAGGACGGAATGGGGTCCCGCATAAGACCATCCACGGCCATGTGCAGGAGTGAATGCGGATGCGAGCACGTGCACGCACACGGGATGCGCATGTGCCTGCAGAATACATGTGTGTAAGTAGATGTGAACCCATGTGTACAAGCGCACGGCTACGCACGTGGGGGCAGGAGTGTACATTTGTTTATTCGTGTGTAGATCTGTGGACACATGCATGTATGTATACATGTACACCTGTGGGGACATAGTGTGTGCTTGTGTATCTGTGTGTGCAGATGTAAATACAAGCATGCATGCACATACACCTGCATGTTCACATACGATGCGCCCGTCTACAAGTGGGGGCATGGTGATATCTGGTTATCCGTGTGAGTATAGATGTGAGTGAGTGGAATTCGGGCAACAGCATGTATGTGTGTGGTTGTGCTCCTCTGTGGGTGGACACATGTACGGGTGGCGTGTTTCCTGCATGTGCATCTATATATGTGTATGTGTTCGTGTATATACCATATGCATGTATTAAGTTTAACTGTATGAAACACCCCAATATTGTCAATTTCCTATGGTTCAACATAATATATTGCAAATATTAATTTAATACATATTTGAAGCAATTTACAGTAAAAGACATATTTCTACTGGGCACAGTAACATAAAAGCAAACTTAAAGCAATGCTGCTGTCTACTCCTGGAATGTACCCAAGAGAAATGACAGACGTGTCCACACGGAAACTTTGTATACAATGATGGATGTTAACTAAGCTTATAGTGGTAAGCATTTCACAATATACGTAAGTCAAACCATTCTGCTGTATACCTTAAACTTACACAGTGATGTATATCGATTATATCTCAATAAAACTGGAAAAAAACCCAAAGAACTTATAAACAAATGATGAATACATAAATAACATGTGGTATGTCCATATTTCACGTGTCCAGAATGGGCGCATCTATACAGACTGGATGCAGAAAGTATGGGGGGTACATGGAGAGTGCTGCCATTTTTGGGGCGATGAATATGTTCTAGAATCGTGATGTTTGCACAAATCTGTGACAATATTAAAAATCACTGAAGTGTGAGTCATGTGGTATGCGACTGGTCTCTCAGTAAGGCTGTTAGCCATTCCCCCGCACACCAGGGCTGAGAGAGGCAGTCACCTAGGTCGCCCAGCTACCCCCCCCGCCCCCCGCCCCCGCTCCGGCCCCTCCCCTCACACCCACAGCGCCCTCACTCACATGACTCCCCCGTGGAAGTAGCTGTGGAAACAGTCAGACTCGTGTCCCTGCACCTCGCGGTGCTGCACCGTGGCGTCACCCAGCACCTCCCGTAGCTGCTGTGTGAAGGTGCCGGCTGCATCCTGCGCCTTGGCATCTGCCGTCTTCCCAATCCAGTAGTGCAGGTCGCTGGAAGCCCCCTGTGTGGCCTTCGGGCTCTGGGGGACCTAGAGCCCAGGTGTTTATGTGTATGTGCAGTGGGGGGGGGGCGGGAACCAAGGCATGTGTGGAGATCAAGGTCAAGGTTGAGGATGTGCTGAGGGTCTTAGGGAGACTGGGCAGGAGATCTAAAAGGGAGGGGGAAGGGCCAAGAGGCCTCACGGGCAGCAGCCCCCTGTGGGATAGGATTCTTGGCCCCTCGGCCTGCTTCCCTCCGGGTGGAGCTTACTCTGCGCCCTAGACTGCCCACCTGGGCCATGCCACCCCCTCAGACAGACGTCTTAATGCTCACGTGAAGGATGATGTAGCAGTGTTCCTCGAAGAAGTTCCCATAAGCGCTCTCGGGTACTGGCACCATCTTCAGGTTCTGGGAGAGGCAGGTGCCTAGTGATAACTCGGGGGACCCACCCTCACCCATGTACACCCATGATCCTCTGGAGTGGGGGGAGGGAGCTCTGAGAGTGGGAGAAGCCTCGTCTCAGAGACCACACACCCTCTGTGGCACCATCTCTGCTGTCTGGTTGTGCCCCTCACCTCAATGATCCATATGTGGAGGTCACTGTGGCTCTTGGTGGCTGGGAGGCCCTTGCTGATGTCCATCCTAGGCTGGGTGGGAGTGAGGGAGGAAACAAGAGCCAGAGTTCTCAAACCCTGGCTGCCTGTACTCTGGGCTGCAAGCAAGAACTCCCCATGCCTACAGCTCTCCCAAGCATCTTCATCATAGCCTGTGCCTTTCAGTAGGAGGGCCCTATGAACACACGAATGCAAGCAAACCAGCACAGGTCCTGCAGAAGTGGGCATAGAGGCTTTGTAAACAGGGACTTGATTGCACTCTTGAAACAGGGCTGAGCTCTGTGGACAGAGATAGGCTTTGAACATAGGGACAACGTATGCAAGCAGACAGGGAGCTAGAAACAGGCTACAAAGACAGTCACAGGATCTCTAGACAATGCTAGGTTATACAGATAGGCAAAGGCTCTGCTAGTTAGAACAGATTCTGCAGGCAGGGACAGACTCTGTAACCAAGGACGGGTTCTTGAAATGAGACCAAATCCTATAGACATGGACTGGCTCTGCACACAGGAGCAGAGCTGCAAATAGGCATAGGTTTTCCAGACCGTTAGGAACAGGCTATGCAAAGAGACAGTACCTGCAGAGAGGGATAGGCTATTGGTTAGAAAAAGGCTCTGCATACAGGGACAGCTTCCTCAAATGACAGAAAGGGATGCAACAGGCACAGTTTTTCCTGATGGAAGTGAGGTCTGTAGACAGGGACCATCTGTGTGTGTGAGAACAGCCTGTGCAAAGAGACAAACTCTACTCAGGGAAACTCAGACAGGCCGGGCAAACGAGCAAAGCTTATCAACACTGAAAAAAAAAAAATCCCTCTACAAACAAACAGTCACAGCTTCTACAGGCATTGAAGAACTTTGCAGACCAGGAAGGACTTTGCAAATGTGGGTGGGGACTAATCCTAAGACAGGGACTCTGCATGAGGGACAGACTCTGCAGATATGGACAAGCATATGGATAAGAAAGGTCTGCAAATAGCCACAGCATCTTCCATCAGAGAAATGCTTCCCAGACAGAGGCAGACTCTTGAAAGAGGCCAAAACTCTCTAGGCAGGGACAACCTCAGGAAGTAGACTCGAAGCCTTCCTACAGAGAGATGGGAGTGGGCTGGGCAAACATTCATGAGCTCAGCAGAGAGATCCAGGCTCTGAAAAAAGACACAGGCTCTGCAGAAAGGGCCTCTGTAGACAGATTTTGCAGATAGGGAGAGGTTCCGTAAGCCCACACAGGCTCTGCAAACAGACAGGCTCTGTTAACAGTGATGCCTTCTTCAGATATGGCAGGATATGCTGAAAGGAGCTGGCAGAGAAACCAGCTTTGTGATCAAGCACAGATGACCCAGACATGGGCAAGATCTTGAAACAGGGCTGGGTTCTGTAGAGAGCCCAGGTTCTGCAAACAGGGGCAGGCTTTTTAGAAAAGGACGAGTTCTGGAACTAAATAAAGGTCGGTCCCTAGGGACAGGCTCTGCTAACAGGTACACCTGGAATTAGGACTAGAGTGTGCAGGTGGGCATAGTCTCTGCGAATAAGGACAGAAAGTCACAGGTGCTCCCAGATAGACACAGCAACCTTGACAGTGATTAGCTCTTCATAGGAATAGGACCTGCAACTGAGCTTCTATACAGAGAAATTCAGGCAAAGGTCCTGAAAAATGTCATGGACTGGGCAAGGAGGGCTCGAGTTCTACAGACAGAACCAGGATCTGAAATGGGAAAAGACTGCAAACAGGGACATTGTCTATAGGAAGAGATGTTTGCTGCAGAGGAAGTGGGTTCTGCTGACAGAGACAGGCACTATGCACAGGCAAAGGTTTCCAAATAGGAAGTGTCTTTAGGCAGAAAGAGGTGTCCCAGACAAGGACAACAGCCGCGGGATAGGCAGTGCATGCAGGGCAGCTTCTGCAATCAAAGCCAATGTCATACACAGGGAAATAGGGACAGACTGTTTAAAAGGACCCAGGTTCTAAAAAAAAAAAAGAAAGAAAAGACTCTGAAAATAGACACAGGCTGGGGACAGAAACAGGCTCTGCAGACAAGACACAGATACTGCGGACTTGGGACAGACTGCACACGAGGACTGAATCTGAAGATCATGAGACACTGTAACCAGTGCCAGGCTTAGCTAACATGAGCGTAGACCAGGTGAATCAGGCATAAGCACTCTTAAATTCTTGAAACAGAGCGGAACTCTTAATACACACGGGCTCTGCAAACAGCGACTTCGCTCCCTTGAGTGTATGCACTGTGGTTCTGAGTGTGCACAAGGAGAGAGAATTGTGGACCGAGACAATGTAGGGAGGATCAGAGCTGCTGGTTTTGTTACATCTCCACCATGTGACTCTCAGCCCCCAGGCTGCCTGCTCACTCTTTCAGAAACCTCTGTGAGCTTTGCTCATTTCTTTATCCATGGAAGTTCTTTCTGCATCTAACCTAAATCCTGTCAGCTGCAACTTTTTCTTCTTGCTGCAGCTTTGCTCAACAGACCCAGAAGCCACTTCTCTCTGAACTTCTCATTCCTAGTGGCCCTGGTGTGGCGCGGACTCCTCTCCCCTCCCCGCTCCACTCCAGCATGTCTTATCAGCAGGAAGGACATCCTTGGCTCTGCGGACCTGGTGTGACCAGGGGAAACTAGGTAGGAGGGGAGACACAGAGTTACAGAAGCAGAGGCATAGTGGGACAGGTGTAACAAAGAGGCCACATTCCTTACGCCCTTGTCCAGGGCCCCTGAAAGCAGCACTAGGCCCTGGTGAGCTCATAGCACACTGTGGGAAACACTCGACCCTCTCACAGAAGGCCAAGGTGGCCAAGCAGGTGTGTGTGGGTGGCGGGGGGAGCTGGGGAAGGAGTTTCCCAGAGCAAGGCGGGCAGAGGGGCAGGTTACAACTGCGTATTGATGCCTGGGGCCCCTCAGAACACCCTCTGGGCACCATGTACGCTGCTGGTATGGTCTCCCTCACCAGGACAGAGATCCCCCAGGCCAGGAGCTTGTCCTCTTGTTTGGTGCCAGCTCCCAGCTGCCTGACACCCAGCAGGTACTCAGCAAACAGTCGTTGAAAGTCGGAAAACCTATGGCCTGTGCCCGGGCTGAGAGAGAGTGAATGGAGGAGGGAGTCTGGGGCTCTGGTCGCACCCAGATCTGCTGCTGCAGCGGATGGTCTGTCGGTGTGACCGTGACATGACTGACTGGCAGACACCAAGGCCACGTAACGAGCAGTCTCAAGCAATAGGAAACATGGAACGACACCAGGGGACAGGCAGAGGGGACATCTGTTGGTGACAGGTGAGAGCAGTGACCGGTGACAGCAACCAGGGCGCAAGCAGGCAGTGAGCAGAGCTAGGACTCTGAGCTGCACAGATCGCGGGACGGAGTGAGTGACAGGGAGCCTGGCTGGCCGCAGCACAGTGGTCAATGCGTGGGACAGGAACGTCAACCTGGCGGCCAGAATACTGTGGCTGGGCTGATTTCACTGGGCGGGGACGGCATCACACCCAAGGGGCTGGGAAGGTGCCCCAATATCCAGGTCTAAACTGGGGGGCCCAACTGTCAGGCTCCCAGGGCCTGAGGCCCTCATCCCCATTAACCTGTGTTCCCTGCCTTCTAACTGGGTTCTGGGGGGGATGGAGGAAGGATTGCTCAACGGGTAGGGGGTCCCTTCTTTCCCCTATAACCCCCACCCTTTCCTTTAGGAGGTCCCTTTCTCTCTCAGGGATCCCCCTCCCCACAGAACCCATCTAACTCACCGAGCCCCACCCCCGCCCCGGCCTCCTGCAGATGCCCCCTTTTTTCCCCTGGAGAACTCTCTTCCATCACCGACCCTGGATGGGGACCGCTGCCCCCACCGTGTCCTCTCCCTCCTACCGGAAGCCCCTTCTCTTCCTTGAGGGCTGGCTCCCTTCACTCGGGGCCCCTTTTCTTTGGCGGCGACCCTCCTCTGACAAACTCTTATCTCCCCACGCCCGCTGTGCCCCTCCTTTCCTGGGCGCCCCTCTGTCCCCACTGGGCCCTCCTTCCTTCCCCCCATGCATCCTCCCTCCCCAGAGCCCCCTTCTCTCTTGACTTTCCCTTCCCCCTTTCCTCCTCCGGACGTCCCCTGCTCTCCCCGAGCAGCCCCTCCTTCCCCCAGGTGCGCCCTCCCTTCCCTGGCCTCCGAGTCTCTCTCCCAGGTTCTCCGCTCAGACACTCCCTTCTTTACCCCACCGCCCCCTCCTTTCCCTGGTGTACCCTTTTCCTACCCAGGTGCCCCCTCCCTCTCCTGGTACCCCTCTGTCTCTCCCAGGTGCTCAACTTCCTCCACCTGAAACACCTGTGAGGGGGCGGACCCTGAGGTTACTTTGCATGACTTTCGGGAAGGGGGAGGGGCGCTGCTTGCTCCGGTGGAGGAAGAGCCCGGAGACCCCCGCGCAATACAATCTCTGTCACTTTGTTTCCCCTGGGCCACTCCAGCCACAGCCTCCCTTGTTCCCACGAGTGTTCTCACTGGCTGGGCTGCTCGCTGCTTCCCCAGTTCTGCCGGCCCCTCGGCACCCCTGAGCCCTGTGCCCCCGCACTGTATACCCCTGAATCTGAAGAGTCCTTCCCCCGGGTTTTCCAGAGTCCCCTGCCCAGCTGTGCCCCACGCCCCCTCCCTGCCAGGCGTACCTGCTGGAAAATGCTTGGTGCCTTCGCCCGGCCTGTGGGCAGTGCTGGGCCTGGCATGGGGCCGGGCTCTGCTAACTGCCCTCCCTCCGCTGTAACTCAATCCCTGCTCCCTGCCCTGGAGGACACACCCCACCGCTCATGGGCTGGGCGTTCAAACAGTCAATTAGCTAGTCGACAAACAACGGCCTAGCTCTCTGAGAGCCAACCCCCTCCTCAGGGTCACGGCTGGTCAGCCAGGCCTCATCTCCTGGGGAATGGTGCCTAGAGAGGGCAGGAGATGGAGGCCTGGGCTGGGCCAAGATGTGGATGTGGAATATATTATGAGTCCCCTTTTCTGAAAGCCCAGATGGGCTCCTGATTCCTGACCCCCGGGCCAGGCTTTTAGGAGGAAGCAGGATCAGGTTGGTGGGGTATAGCAGACGCTGCCTGGCTCTGTGAGACCCAGGTCACTTCAGGAGGTGAGGGAAGGTGGCCAGGGCTCTCTAGCATCTCTGCTGTCCTCTCCACCCCCAATCTGGGCTTAATGCCCAGCACGGCCCTCCACAGGGAGCCCTGATACCATCGTGGGAGAGGCCAGTCCGCCCTTACAGAGAAGACACCTGTCCCCCACCCTGGGCTGCCTCCTCCTTTCCTTCCTGATTGGGGGGTGCGGAAGTGCTGGAAACAGAGCCTCCAGAGACACTTCCACTCCCTGCCTTAGGCCAATGGCCACAGTCCCAGCCACGGCCCAGCCAGTGTGGATGCGCCTACAGGATAGGCTGCTAAAACCGGCCCTTTGGCCTCAAAACCCTTCCCCATGTCCAGCCCTCACGCCTCCAGCTCCCTGTGGCAGGGCGGGAGGGGGGCTCTAAGAAGTCTGGATTCATCTGAGCCTGGTAGGACCTCCTGCCATGTACGACTGTGTTTGACAGATGGAGTCAGTACGCGAAAGGCACTTGGTCAGACCCCTGTGTACGTCTGACGTCGTGTGTGAGGGAATGCCTGTTTAATCCTGTTTCCAGTAAGTGATGGCGTGCGTTTGGCTCTGCCTGTGCATACCTCTTTCCCTGTCTCCTTTTGTCCCTGTGCCTAGCAAAATTCCATGGACTCACTTCTTCTCACTGCCTCATTGCAGAGTCTCTCCTCTGTCCACTCTGGCTGGTCTTTATTCCCACAGTCCCTAGAAATGGCTCTTCCCTCATCACCAATGCCTCCTCTCGTCCAAGCTGGCCATTGGTTCTGTCTTTATCTTACCCTTCTAGTCACCTACCAGGGGACCCGCCTCCCACTCTTTCCTCTTGAAACAGCCCATGGCCCACGTTTCCTCCACAGCCGCTACATTGTCACTTTTTGGGCCTCTAAATGCCAGAGGACACAGAGCTCAGGCCTTCGCACCTCTTTTCCATTTTCTTCCCTAGTTCCAGCCCCTAGCCTATAAATACCACAGGGGTATGCTAGTGTCTCTCCAGACCTCAACCCCCACTTCTCCCGAACCCCATCTAGCTGGTCACATCCTCCTGGCCTGGCTGACCTTGCACTTGACATCCACTTCAGATTACTCAGATCACTCAGAGCCGCCTCCTCCTGGTCTCAGGAAGTGGCAGGAACATCTAGCTGGTTGCTCAGGCCCCCAAACCTGGGAGCTATCTGGGTCCCTCTCCTTCCCTTCCATCCTCGGGGCAGCCACTTGCCAGCCTGGTTCATCCTGGACCCGAGTCTGGCCAGCCCTCTCACGACTGCTCTGCCCCAGGAGCCAGCCTCTCTCACCACCTGGCAGCCCGAGCCTCTGCCCGTCTCTCTCCGTCTCTCCAGCCCTTATGTCCATCCTCCCACATAGCCAGAGGGATTTTTTAACCCTAAATCAGATCACACCATTTACCTTTTAGTAGCTTCCCGAAAATAAAACCCCCAAATTGCCTGTCCCCCTGGCTGCATTTCCTCTCACTCTCTGCATCGCTGTGTTCTAGCTAGAAGATTCTTTTTGTTCCTTAAGACGCCAACCTCATCTGGTCTCTGGACCTTAGCACTGTTGTCTCCCCTAGATCTCTGCAAGGTACACCTTTCCCACATTCTGGCCTCAGCCATAATGGCATCTCCGGAGAGGGGCCTTCCCTGACCACCATAGCTAGAGCAGTACCTGTCCCATTCTCCACTTGTCAAATCTTCTTAGGAATTTTAAAAGCCGTTGATAAGGATCCTCGTGCAGTATCCCCAGCAGCAATGTGAGCCCCTTGTGGGCAGGGCCTTGCTCACTGCCGTGTCTCCATGTTTAGAATGGTGCCGGGTACACGGTAATTGTTTAATAAATATTTGTTGACATGCTCCTGTGGCCTGTGCCTGATCCGGTGGGGATGTGTTTGGACTCTTTGCCAGGCTCTGTCCTGAAGCCCGGCCCCAGAGTTGAGTTCTCACCAGAGCCAGGTTCCAACCCCAGTGGAAGCACCTACTAGCTGGAGTGACTTTGGAGACATTTCTCGGTTATTTCTCTGAGCTGACATTCTCTCCTCTGAGAAGGCAGGGGGGGGGGGTCACATCCACCTACCACTCTTCTGGGCAAGACACCTTGTCTGGCACAATCCAGCCTTAGTGGCTCAGTGAGAGGCACAAGGGCCTCTCCAAGACCCCTTCTGTCAGAATTCTCCAAGTCTCTGGGATTCTGCAGACCTCGGGTAGGCAAAACTGCCCTACTCCAGAACAGCTCCACCCTGTAACCTGTGATCTTAGGCGCCGGAGAGACAGGCAGTGGGTCCTAGGGCCTGGCCTGGCGCCAAGTGCCTGGTGTGGACACTCTGCAGTTCATGGGATCACGCCCACGGCACAGAGAGCAAACTGAGGCTCATGGTAGTGCTCACGGGCAGGGTGCCAGGAGGACAAGGAGGTGCCCAGCCTCTCCCCCCATTCCCTCCCAGAGCAGGAAGGTTGCTCTGCCACCACTTCCTCCTGTTTGGCCACCCTCTCCCGGATCAGGGTCTGGAGTCGGCAGGGCACTGAACCTGGCTCGCCTCGGTCAGCACCGCCCTGGCCATGGCTCCTTCTCCCCCCTCACCTCTTTCCGCTCCATATCCCTCCCCCGCACCCCCTCCAGGCAGGTTTCAGGGCTCTTAGCTGTTACTTTGTTCCGTCTAGGATCTTCCGAGGCCCAGCCTGCAACAGTCAATATTAACAAAGGCACTGGTGTGGCCCGTGGTGGGCGGGGCAGGTGCCGGAAGCTAGACCAGCACAGGCCCCGCCCCTTGGCCCCGCCCCTCTAGGCCCCGCCTTCAGGCTCCCTCAGCTCTGCGTCCCAGGTCTCACTCGAGTCCCGCCCAGGCAGGTGCACAACGGCGCCCCTCGCGGAGACCAGGTCCTGCCGGAGGGTGCGCCCCGCCGGAGCGCGGACAGAGTGTGCGGCGGGGCGTGGCACTGCCTGACTCGCGTCTTGGATCCCGCTGCCTGGAAAAAAAGCCCTTGAAGAGAGCAAACGTGGGCTCGCGTGGGCCTCCCACATCTGGCTGCAGGTCACGGAGGGGCAATGACACGGGCACCGGGGCGCGCACGGCCCGAGAGCGACTACCCCCAGGATGCCCGCGGAGGCCGGACAAGTCTCTGTGTCCGAGGGGCCAACACACCGATAGGCCCTGTGGAGTCCAGGGACGGCCCCAAGAAGAACCCTAGGTGTCTGCAAACGAGTAGGTGTCAGTTCCTAGCATACCCATGTGGCCCTGCCCAGCCGCGCACCCAGACAGCTTGGGCAGGATCAGCTCAGCACCTCCTCAGGGCCGGTCAGCTGTTACTGACTTGGGAAAGGGGAATGGCAAGGCTCAGTTCCGGTGACCCAGAGCTCCAACGAGAAGTGGGGGTATCTACTCACCTCCCCACCGCAGTGTAAAGGCAGGGCGCTGTTAGCCACGTGGGGCTCTTATCAAGACCTGTCCTCATTCCCTCCCGCCTTGGGAAAGTCTCCCAGTGCTCATGTGGGATTTTCTCTGTACTTTTCTGGGTTTCTTTAAGTTCTGGTGATTAACATGTATGACTGATAGTTCAGGTAAAAACATGCCACCCCCTGAGCCCTGCCATAGCTCCTCTGACATACCTGATGTCAGGTCTGGAAAAGTTTGGGGGACTTTCTTTTCTTCCATAGCTGGTCAGGGCAGGGGTCCTTGGACCTGGTTGCACCTTTGAGGCCTATGCTTGGAGATTTGCATTTAAATGGTCTGGGATACTTGGGGGATCTGATTTCTAAGAGCCCTCAGGTGATTCTACTGGGCAGCCAGTCAGAGATGAGAATCACTGAGCTAGTAGGTGCAGCTGTAATGGAGGTTCAGGGTGGAAAACTCTGGAGCCCACATGTTTTTATCACATGGGCTGGAGGGTCCAGTGTTCTCCTTGGAGGTCAGGCTTGTGGCCAGGCGAACTGGTAGCTCTGAGCCTAGAGCAGCCTGTTGATCCACAGGCAGCCCTGGCACAGGTTCTGCCATGTAATCCTTCCAGGACTCTGCCACAGCCCCCACTGCACCCCTCACCCAGGAGCTCAACAGACCCCCTTTGTCTTCCCTGGCTGGCTTTTCCCAGCCACTCCTCCCTGGCTTCTTTCTTGGTCCTAGAATACAGATGTTGTGTGCTCAAGCAAACAAACAAACAAAATCAGATGAAATCACAGTATGCTCCAGTTCCAAAGAAGTAAGTGACCTCTTGATGACCATTTGTCTTTCCACTTTATGCAAAGGGATGAAGCAGTCAGGGGTGGGGGGACAATGCCAGGGGAGGCAAAAGTAGGCAGAGAGGGCCAGGTGGCTGAGCGAAAGACAGAGGGATAGAGGGACACAGCTGAGGAGACCGGAACCAGGGGAAGAAACTGGGGTGACCTTTCGGGCTGGCTAGCTACTCCACAGTGGCTAGGGCACTTAGGGGCAGAGCACAAACTGTGGGGGACTTGAGTTTTATTTCTGGGTAAATGTCAGGCTTCCTGGGCTGGCGCACACACACAGTCCTGTGTTGTTTGGGCCGAATATACGTGCCCGGTAGAATCCTGTATCCTTGTGGCAGACAGAACAGAGACTGCAGGACATTGTGTCACTGGCCTCAGTTTTCTCATCCACAAAATGGGCTGACCAACCTTAGTTTTCTGACACGGGTATTACCTGAATTAGGTATCATTATGAAGCGTCCTAAGAATGGTGAGGCCATTCCGAAGCCTCTGCCAGGAGTCCCTAGCAGAGGGGGTACTCGCTGCCCTCTCACCTTCGTGTGCGGAGGGGTGGGGCTGAGGGCAATGTCTGTAGGATGTCTCACAAGTGAGAGAACTCTCTTGAAGGTCCTTAGTCCTTCTAATCTCTTGCCATGCTTCATCTAGTAATCACGGCATCTCAGTCAGTGTACCCAAGGGCTGTGGGTTTAGGAACCCGAAATAGCATACACCATGCCTGTGGCTCTTAGGGAGTGGGGGCTACAGTTCTCTTAGGCTGCATTTGGAAAGGGTTGGAAGCCTTGTGGGAGGATGGTGAACCAGACTGCTTCTGACAAGCCAGGGGGACAGAATGGGTGTCTAGCTCCCCCTGGAGTCAAGGTCGGTGGCTCCTGGGATCCTGAGGCCCTGCTCCTATCCATCCCTGCCGTGCAGGGGCAGAGAACAGAGTGAGGAGAGACGCTGCCGCTAGAGAAGCAGTCCATCCACAAGAGAGCGCAGTTTCACGTGTTTATTTTTGGCAGGAAGGAAATCATTGCAAGCCTCTTGACGGACAATGCTTGCCCCTGCAAACGTGCACATTCCACATGTAGCATTTCCACGTGATGCTGGATTGTTCATCACATTCAAATGTCCAACAGAAAGCCATGACTACCTAGACAGCAACATCTCTACCACTTGTGGGGTGGGAAGTGGGGGGTGTTAGTCTGCAGAGAAGCTCCCTGGAGAATGGAACAGGAACAGACACCATCAAATTACAGTAAAATGGGAACAGAGGCAGCCAGTCAGTTTTGCACAGGTAACTGCAAGCACTTCGAGCCATCCCCGTCTCCTCTAACCCTGGCATGCCAACTGTCCATCACAGCACCTTTAAAAGCAGAGGCACAAACGTCACGAGTGTTTGACCATAGGGCTGTGTGGTTCTGGATTTTATTAGAAAGCCATCTTTAAAATACAGGGTTGTAAAATGTCGCCAGGTTATAGACTTACAGATTTCTTTTTTTTATACCAAAAGTTCAAACGCCACAACCATAACAAGTCATTAGGGCATCCTCATGTCTCCAAAGTCATCTCATCAAAATTGCACCATGTCAAAGGAGCTTCCCCACCAACCACTGGCCATGACAGGTGGTATTCCTTTTTGGTATACAAATGCATTGTTTACAAATAGCTAACGGGTGAAACCACAGACCAACATGTAGTATTCCAGAGCAATGGAAGACAGAGCAGTAACAAGCTCAGACGCGCCTGGGCACCTCCACTCGAGGTCCGGCCAGAGATGTCATAGCATCATAGTGGCCGGAGTCCATGATGCAAGGTATCCTGTCCCAGATCTTAATGTAAAAAAATACTTGTTCAGAAGACTGTGTTTTAACCTGGTACAGAAAGGACCATGGAAACTCAGGACGTCGGATTTCTCTTTTGGCTGAAGAGTTAGGGATGTTTTGGTAACACGAGAAGTATATGGCACAGAGAAATAGCTAATAGGTTTCAATTAGGTTTTAAAGCCCACGATTCAATAAAGGTAATTAAAAAAACAATACCCGTATATTTACCTTAAAAACATAAACCCCAAACATTCATCTCATTTCTGGGCCTCATGTTAGAATTCTATTGCTTCATTTACAAGTAGGTGATTAAAAAATATATATATATATAGAGATAGATATACTTTGATTATGTACATAAAGCAGAATCAAGGGTTAAAATAAAAATGGAATTTTGGAGTATGGTCGAATAAGGTGCACAGAATCCAGAACCCCAGAGGGTTTACTGGCCCTCCCGAGGCGTTCTGTGTCTGTGGTGACGGAAACCGAGCCCCGACCTCAACAGCTCTCCACGGGACTTGTGCATGGCGTGCACGGTTTCAGGAACGACTAGGTGACGTGTCTGGCTCAAGCCTGCCAAGTGTCTTCACTCCATCGGTCACTATTCCTAGGTTTGATTTCCCTGAAATCCTCTAGATTTTCAGCCCTCTCTGCACCCCCCCCCCACCCCCCGTTCCAAACTGGACCTTGTGATGCCAAGGAAAGGGGAGCACGGTCAGGCTCTAAGGCTCTCATCGGGACTGAGTTCTATGTGGATTTCGATACGACAGACACTTGACTGCAATAATCAAGACGTTTAAGGCAAAGGGTTCATTTAATGACTAGTTTTCCAAATCAGAGTTTACGGCATGTGCAGATCTGCCATGTAACTGTTTTTATCTATGGTAATGCCTGGCAAGGGGCTGTTTCTATTTTAATTGGCATGTGGATTATTGGGTTTGGAACACTCAGAATGTTGGGAGACCTGGTTACCCCTGAATACTCACTTCTCTTCTGAATGCCGGGCAGTCCACAGACCAAAGGGCTGTTGGGAGGACATAACTGGCAGCTGGCTTCGTTATTTTGTGAATAATAGCAAAAAAGAAATTTTACTTTGACCCCCAATTTCCAGTTTTCTTAGTGCCAGTTGCTCCCACCAGAACTCTGGCAGAGGCCCAACCTGCAGAGGACTAAGGCAACGGTGCCAACACAAAAGGGTTCTTTTTCATTATTTTTAAGAGTAACACTTTAAAGACTATCTTGTTGTCAAACAAGGAACATGGCACTGCTTAAGAACATCTCACTGGGAAAGGCTGCAAAGGGAGCTCTGGCTCTGGGAGGGAGTCCTTCCTCTCCCTGGTTGGGGACAGTGAGTCCCACGTCTAGACAGGCTTCCTCAACCCTCGGCTCAGAAGTAGGCTTTGCTTCAAAAGACAAGACCCGGAGATGGACTTGGGGCCACATCAGCGTGGTGGTTGGTTGAGGCCGCAGGTTCTCAAGAGAGAACAGTCAGCTTCTCACAGGCCCTGACGCCGACTGCGGCTGAAAATGGCACCACTTGTGTGGTGTGTCGGCCCTTTTGGCTTCGTACCCTCATGAACTCCCGTGGCCAGGGCCAGGGCCAGGGCAGGGACACAGGTGGCGCAGTCTGCGATGGGGTGGGACACCTACATTCCTAACCCTGTCCGAGGGTGCAGCTTAGCAGTGAGCAGATTCTGAGCATTAGGCACAGTGGCAAAGAACAGTGTAACAGCCGCTGGTCAATTCCATTTGGTGGCAGCGCGGTAGCAGCAAAGAAAATTCCCAAACAGCTCCACTGTCTATCCACCCAGCTTTTGGAAAGGAAAGATTGAAAAATCAATAAACAGAATACAAAAAAAAAAAAAATAATATCTAAGGGTTTGAGTTTCTTGTAACTGCTCTACCTAACCAACAACAAAACGAGACACACACGGAAGCACGGCAGCTGTGTGAAAGCGGAAGGGGCGTGGCGACACTTTTCGAAGGAAACGTGTGACCTCGCGACCACTTCGTCACCCTCGGAAACCATCGTAGCACAAAACCATCGGTCGTTTCCTCAAGGGTTGAGCCGCGCAATTGCAAAGACAGCCCAGACCGGGTGGGACATGAATGGAGACAGACATGGTCGCAGTCGCAGAAGCCTGAGCCTGCGGCCTGCCGCCGGTTGTCAGCACAGACACACCTGTCGGGAAACAGGCTCCTATGACTTACCCTCCCCTCCTCCCTGTACCCCGCCCCTCCCCCCTAAGTTCTAGAAAATTGTAATATTTATCTTCTTAGAGAATCTGAGACAATAAAAGACCGGAAATATGTTGTGTAGAAAAATTAACTCTCAGCTTAAAATAACATTCAAAAAGGCACTTCATCCTGTAGGAAAGAGATTCTGAGTTGGGTCAGCTGCTCTGAGCTGGGCTAGAGGGGACAGGTTGTCCGCTTGGAAGGGAGGACAGTTGAAAGGAAGTCCGATAGATATCAAGCTTTTTTTTTTTTTTTTTTTTCTTCCCATTTTTTTCTTTTTGGTATGTTTTAAGAAAAGCAAATCCAGTAAAATTTATGTCCCTTTATGAAATTCGTTAAAAGAGTTCATTTTAAAATAGTTGTTTCTGTTCTTAAAAAAATAAAACAGGTAGGTATGGCCACATTCACCCCATGGCCTGGAGCACGGAGTGTCCTCACTTTCAGCTCGCAGGGAGCCGAGGCCAGGCAGGTCCCCAAGGCTGGGGGTTCCAGAGTGCGCAGGCGGGAGGCGGGCGGAGGCCGGGGCTACCTATTGCAGAGTCTGTGCAGCATGCTGTACACGTCGTCTTCCCGGCTCAGGCCCTCAAAGAAGGGGATGAGGTCCAGCAGCTCCGTGTCTGTCATGTCATCGAACCAGGACTGCACAGGCACCTGGAAGACAGTGCGCGGAGGGGGCAGCTGAACTGTATGTAGGGCTGCGGGCTGCTCTGAGCCGGACTGGGTCGGGAGGACAGTTATCCAGCCAATCGCCACCACCATCACCATTTTGTTTGTTCCTTTCTCCCAACTAAGATCCATCCACAGTGACCTGGTTCGGGAGATGGCTCAGAAAGGAAAGGTCATGTGTGCCCAGTTTGTGTGCATTTTGCATGTTTTGTTTTCCTGCAGCAGAAAAGGCAGCCGGAGCATAGAATATGTGAGAACTAGCCTTGCTGCTTGCCAATTTCCTCAAACCAGCACCTCGCACCTCAGAGCACCTGGAGGCAGAGGTTACCTGCCAACTACCGACACCAGGGAGCCTATATAGGGCACAGGAGGATCCACTTGGGGTCACTGTGCCATGTTGTGAAGAACTTCCTCCCTCGCTCAGCGGTGACCGGTTAAGAGGAGAAGTATAACATTTCAGGACAATCTAAAGCCATGGGCCAAGACAGGATTTTTCCTTAGTTTTGGACAGAGGGGTGCAGAGGGATGGTAGTAGGTATTATCTAGGGAGAAGAGATTAAGGGGAAACCAAAAAAGTTTAAAAGTAACATTTTGACCCTTTTACAAATCTAAAGGCCCCTTATAAACATAACAATTCATTAGGTAATTCAAAAAAATAAACAAGGTAAGGATTACTAAGAATTAACTTCTCCTAGGGGGAGGAGCAGAAATGGGGGCAAGGGCAGAAATGGACACGAGATTTCTCTAAATTTATCTTTGCCCACAGTTTTGATGTTGGTACCATGTAAATGTATCATCGCATGATTGAAATAAAATTAAACCATTAAGAGAAAAAGTGATAAAACATGAACCTAAGTGTATATAAAATTGATAACATAACCACACAGAATTATTTCAAGTAATTTTAAAAGACAGTGTTCTGTCTATACATTTCCCCCCAAACGCATTCAATTGTCTTATTAGTAATAATATTAGTACTGCTATTTTGAAGTTATTACACATACTATAGAATAAATCAAATGTATAATGATATATATATGTTTAGAATCAAGAGTTTCAACATAATAGAAGATACAAATATACGAACAAACAAATAAAAATCCTATCCTGTTATTACATAGATTGGCAAAACTAATACGAATTAATGTTTTAGTTTTTATTCTAAAAATATGCATATTTTAGCTCTGTCTCATAGAAAGGGCTAGAGGCAAAGGACATCCTAGTAACAATAAGAACCCACCCAAATTGTAATCTCTAAATACCATTTCCACTAAGAGGAACCAAGCTCCATAGAACAATGGCTGATTCCAGGGCTAAAGCAGGAAATGGACAAGATAAGCCTAGAACATCTTGTTGTACCATAAGGCAGGAAGCTATTAAACACTATTGTTATTTGAACGGGTGTCCACTGGCCAAAGGTGAAGATTTGAATGCACAAAATAATAATAAATGGAATAAACTGTAACAATTAAAAAAAAATCCATGATGATACTTAAAAAAAAACTGTTGGTTACTTTCGGAGGTTGCTAGAACATGAACTTACTACTCCGAAATTGCAGAATTAAAGAAAAAGAACGAAGACTATATTCTGACTTCCCCATTCAAACATTCAAACTGAACGTTAGGGTAATTGAGCACTCAATGAAGGAAAGTTTGATTAAAAAAAAAAATAGAATTCCAGCCAATAAATGCAGAAAGAATGACAGTATTTAGCAATCACCAATTTTGCAATTCCTAGTGAAACAGTGGATGTAGGCAATGATCAATGACTGCCAAAATTTTTAGGTGAAAGGGTGACGGGTAATTGTAAAATGAAGACTCGGGTGAATGCCACCTGAATCCAAAGATCAATTTAAAATCTTTAAGAGTGGGTCAACTGACATTATGTGCCTCCTGATGTGATATCCCGAAGGCATACGATACAACCTATAACGTATTCTTAAAAAAAAAAAAAAAAAAAATTGAACCTGAATCTTCTCAGGGAGTAGCAATCTAACTACTTGTTTAAAGAAAATATAGTGGCTAGAAAAACATATTAAATGGCTAGAAAATCATATTAAAAACATGAAGCTGCAACTAAGCAAATCGAGAATGTAGGAAATTTCTACAAGACAAATAACAAGAATTTCTTCAACAAACAAAAGGCATGGAAGAAAAAGGGAGAGAGGAAGGAGAAGTGTTAAGGTCATTAAAAAAATTAAAAGACATATTAACTAAAGCAATCTATGGACCTTGTTTGGATTCTGATGAAATCAATCCAAACATAAGATGATATTTCAAGATAACAGAGAAAATATGAATACAGTCTGGATATTAGATAATAGTAAGACACTGTTAGTTTTGTGAGATGTGATAATGAAATTGTGATTGTATTATAAAGCAATTCTTATCTGTTAGAGCCACATTATAAAATGTATTATGTTGAATTTAACTCAGTAAAGCGAACATATTTAAAGATAATAAATTTTGAAGGTTTATTAAAATAATGACCAATTAACTCACTGAATCTAGTTTGAATTAATTTCTACTTTTAGTGGAGCAATCTAGTTCTGGACTCCAGGGAAGGACCTTGTGTCGGAGGAAGCCTCCTCTCCAGGGAAAGCTGCCTGGGCTTAGGGCCTGGTGTGGTGGCCACTGCTGAGGGGTCAGCAGTCAGCAGTGGGCCTGACCGATCCCTCTTCCCCTGCAGACGTAGGGTGGGAGGTCAGAGGCCATCTCTACCTTGCTCTGAGAGCCATACTGCACCCAGTGAGTAGACACAAAAGGCTGCCATGCTCTGGGGAGTTTTGTGTAGGAAATGTTCCCATTGCATACTTTTAAAATATCATTACAAGGGGGGTAAAGCCTGCCAGCCTTATCTAAAGACCTTACAGAAGTGTTTTGTCCATTTCTGTTTCAGGAATACTTCTGTTGAAGAGGTTGCCCAGTCCTCCAGAGTCTTTAGGGGTCCCGAAGTCCAAGGCAGCAGCCAGCTCCAGGCAGTTAATGACAGACAGAAGAACCCTTCTCAGTAATAACATTAAAAATGTTAAGGAGAAGGTTACAGGCTGGTTGGGCACTTGCCCAGCGTAAGCACTGTTCCAAGCACTTTCCACATTCTGCCATACTGACTCTGATAATCCTATGAGATCAGGAGTCCTACGATCCCCACTTGACAGATGGGGCAACTGAGGCTCAGTGAGGTGAAAGAACTTGGTCAAGGTCAGGCAGCTGCTGCTGAGTGGCAAGTTGGGATTTCACAAGGACAAGGCCAGGAAACTTTGCATGGGGGCATGAAGGTGCCAAAGTGCTGGCTGCCCAGCAAGACAGGGCTCAGGCGGAGGAGCTCCGCGTTCTTTTTTTTTTGGGGGGGGGGCAGTGGGGTGAGGTGGAGGTGGGAGAGCTACTTACTGCATTCTCAGGGTGGAAGATGTACGAGGCAGGAGAATTGTCGACGATGATCACTTTGCTCAGCTCCCGTCCAAGGCGACTCAGGTCTTTCACGTAGTTCCCACGGTGGAAAACACACGATTCTCTGAAGAGCCGGGCTCGGAACACGCCCCAGCGGTCCAGCAGGTCAGCCACAGGGTCTGCGTACTGGAAAGCAGGTGTCACAATGAAGGCCGGGCGCCTGGAAGGGCCTGGAAACCCTGACCTACTGCGGCAAGATGCAGCTTTACTAAAAAGGGATTTAAATCATCGGATGTTTCAGGATCCTGGTTATTTTCCTCTTTATGTGTGTAAGACACCCCGGATTCTTCCATTTTTCTCACTTCTCATATCCAAGCCATCAAAAATACTTGTCAGTTCCATCTCCCAAAATATCTTGAATTCACCTGAATCTCTCTATACTAGTCACCGCCCTAATCCAGGCCTCTGTCATCTCTGGCCTAGGGTGGCTGCCTGAGCCTCCAGAGTCTTCTCTTCCCCTTGGGCCTCCTTTCCAGCCCGTTCACCTGGAATATGGCCCACACCCTTCACAGCCGTATCCTGCGTGGCTGCGGCTGAGAAATTTCTTGACCCTCTCAGCTCCATCTCAAATCATCTCAGTGCGGCTTGAGCCATGCTGGTGTTGAACTTGGTTAGAACCTCTGCACCAGTGTTACTTCTGCATGGAATAATGTCTTGCCCGCTCTCTGCACAAACCTCTCCTGTCTCATTTCAGGTCTTGGCTTCCCCCTACCACCCATCTAGAGTCCTCCTGCCCCTTCCTTTCTGGGTACTGCTCTATGACCTCACAGTAATTTCCTTCACAGAGCTTATCACCACAAGAGAGCACTTTATTTTCTCTGCACTTGTTTGGGCCCAGGCCTTGCCTATTGTGTTCACCATGACATCCCTAGCACCTTGCAGAGTGTCTACCTCACGGCAGGGGCTCAGGAAATACTAGTTTCAACAGTGAATGAATGCATTGACTTGGAATCTGGCTTGTGGGGCATATGGCCACACTGCCCCCTAGAGGTGCTCTGAGCAACTGGGCCAGACCAGCTCCTGACTGTCTGTCTCAGGATGGGGCCCGGGCACCCACTTGCATTTACTTGGAGCTCCGGAGTTTATGGGAGGGAGTCTGAGCCCAGCTTACATTTGGGGTTCATCCAGCTTGGCCGTCTCCCATAGCCTGGGGAGTTTTCTCCAAAGCAGGCTGAACTGGATAGAGATAAAGGGGTCGGATTGAGTGGCTGGAGCTGGAGGCAAATGAGGAGCACTTCTAAGCCTGATGTGAGGTAAGGCCTCGGCACCAAGGCAACAGTGAGGGGCACAGCCAGGTGTCACCGGGGACCCAGTGACTCTGCCTGGGGGGCAGGAAGCAACTGAGGTTGGTGGTGTTGGGAAACCCAGAAGAGGACTGCACGGCAACCCCTGAGCGCAGAGCAGATGCCCGCGGGGCTACAGTGCTATAAGCAGCTGCTCTGAGGCCACGGCCGTCTTCCTCTCTCCGGAGACATCCCGCGCCAGGCAGAGTCCAGGAGCAGGCTGTATTTCCTGTTGACCAAGTAGGGTGAGAGCTCAGAGCACTGTGGTTTCCTGCTGGTGAGGACAGCCACGTACCACGTGGGTGGGTTATGGGGGGCTGGTTCTAGATGGAAAGATGATTAATTTCCTCATAATCGTTAACACTGGTGGTGGCATTACATCTTTCCGGGCAGTGCCTAAGCCTAGGCGCTCCTGGCCTCAGACATGAATGTGGGGAACGTAAGCTTCACAAGGGCAGGGACTCTGTCTCTTTTGTTCTCTGCTGTATATATCTCCAGTGCCTAGTACAGTGCTTGATACACAGTAGGTACTAAGTAAATGCCTGTCGGGTGAATGAGTGAATGAAGGAAACTAAGAGGAGGATGCAGAAGGGGTCTGACGGTCAGCTTAGAGTTCCTGTGGGCCCCTGTGCGGTGGGCCAGGAGGTCCACTGCACCAATGGGAGCTGAGCCAAGACCTGGGGAGTGTGCACCTGTCAGCAGAACCTGTGCATCAGGGAGGAAAAGAGACTGGAAGGCTGCACTGGGGAGCTGGTCTGGCCGAGCCAAGCTGGAGGAGCCGTGGAGAAGGGCTCGAGACAGATGGAGGGGCAGGTGGGAGCAGTCCCGGCTAAGAGACCAAACAAGGATGTTTAAGCCAGGGCTGGGGACAACGCCAAGGGAGAGTGTTTTCAATTTTGCCAAAGAAAAAACAACTCTCAATCCACCGACACCAGCACAATCTTCCTGCTCATTATTTCTTTGGTTATCACTTCAGGCTCCTCAGCACCCCCGAGCACTGTCAGAAGAGCCATTGACACTGTGATACAATTAGTCTTGGTACCATTCATCCAAAAGACTTCCACATTATTTTCCTTTTTAGTATGCAAGAGTAAGGCCCACGAGATAGATGAATTTATCCCCAATTTAGAGAAGAAACAGGCCAGAGATAGAAAGTAAGTTGCCTGAGATCACAGGGCTCATTAGGGCAGTGAGAACTCTCATTCGGCCCAGGCACGTGTGACTCTCTCACACTGTCTCTCCCCCTGGACCCGTGCACGCTAACCCGGGGCACAGAGGCCTGAGCTTCTAGCATTTGGTTGCCAATGAATAGATGAGATGCCTTTCTCGGTTACACTGAACACATTTCTGATTTCCTGCTCTGTGGACACAACCAGCTTCAGGTGGCTGCATCAAGCAACTTCAACTTCATGGAGCATCTGTTCCAAGCGCTCTCTGTAACCATGGTAACCCAGAAGCCTTTCAGGCTGGCGCTGCGCACATGGCCTGCATCCATCCCATCTGGGGTGGGAATGTGTCGCCATAGAAACAGCTTCCTCCACCTTAACAAAGGGCTGTTTGACAGACAGGGGGTAGGGGCGGAGAGGCTGTTTGGGGCCGAGAGCTCAGGGCTGGGAGCGGGACTCACCTTGGCCAAGCTGGCAGTGAAGAGCACACACTCGAAGAGCTGCCCCATCCTCTGCAGGAACTCGTCCACATGTGGCCGCTTCAGCACATACACCTGCAACGGCAGGAAACAGGAAGCCGATCAGTCATAGCGGCTGCTGGGGATGGTGGGGGCCCAAACGTCAGCGTCGGAAGAATTCCCAAAATGGTTCCTGCCTCGGGCCCCCAGGGTCTATGTGTGGTAATGAAGACCCAGATTGGATGACGGGCTATGTAGGCAGATGTGGCACTTTAGGCCAGATCCAGTCTTCAGAATGGGCACCGGCTCTGCGTTTGGTACAGATGTTCCTCCCAAGGGAGAAAGGGAAGCTGACCATAGTACTGAGGTTCCTGAGGATTTTGAGAACCAGTGAGTAGAAAGGGATGTACCCTGTTTTTGAGAAACGATTCATTTACTTCACACGTGTTTCTCAGCACATGCTTTGGGTCAGGCACTGTGTGGACAAAGGCCATGGTCCGGGGGGTGTCCTTTTGGAGGTCTAGGCCTGGCCCGCAGGTCTGGGATTGCTCTGCTGCCACTTTCTCTTCTGACCGGAATACCTCCCTTGCTAGGAAGGCCTGGGGAGGAAGAACAGGCCTTGCAAAGCGGCAAGAAGTGCCCTCCTTGTTGGCTTGGGAAGCTGTCTACGAGGCGCCACAAAGGCTGCTCTGCCTGGGCTTGGTACAGAAACCAACGCTGCAGGGGATGTGAAGCCGGTCTAGTCCCAGACCCCAGAGGCATCGGGAGGGCCTTCCAAGCGGAGGTGGGCAGAGAGTAGCTTCTCCTAGCGTGGCAGAGCTCTGCGCTCCTGCCTGGGGACCCTGAACAAATGTTAGGAAACGAGGGAGATGGGAGAGAAGGCAAAGCTGGTGAAGGAGGTAGGAGGGAAAAACTAATTAAAACTTGAAAAAAAAAATTCCATTTGAAATTAGCTACTTCCCTAAAATAAATCAAACTTGTTAAAATCCAATTCGTTTCACATACACCGAGCCCCAAATCTGTGCTCAGCCTGAAGTAGCTATAGAGATGAACAAAACATAGGCCTTGCCCTTGAAGAGCTCACAGTCTAGAGCAGACATACATGAAAATATATCAAAATAAACATGCATAATGAGAGTTACAGCAGAAGGATAAATCAAGGACCATGAATTCCCTTTTTCAGGGGGAAGGAATCACAGAAGGTAACACTGGTCTTGGACCTTGGAGGATGAATAGGAGTTCACCAGGCTGATAAGGACAAGTGAGCTTCCAGGCAGAGGAAACAGTATAAGTACGTCACCTGGCCTGAATACCTGGGGTGCTACAGAATGGCCAGAGCCCTCCATGACTGGCCCTTCAGAGGCAGTGATAAAAGAGGGGAGATGGGGGATAGAAGTAGCGGTTGAAGATGAAGTGTGACAGGCAGGCTGGGGTGACATGCGTGGGGCCGTGAATCGGAGATGGAACAGGCTGGATTTCCCACTGCAGGAGTATGAGGGGGAAATGGGGCTCTATCCTACAGAGGAGGTGCTGCTGGCGGGGGGATTCTACACAGAGCCAGGACTTGGTGGGAAGCTTGTGGCTGACTGACCTTGGAGCGAGGACGGGCCTATGGCTGAGGGTACAGTGAAGGGCCAGAGGAGCAGAATGGCCTGGCGGGGGTGGGGGGCGCGTGCCAACGGGGCTCTGAGGAGCTGGGAGGCAGTGTGGGGGTTGAGGGCAGGGCCTGTGGCTGCAGTAGCTCCAGGCGTCTACTTTGCCCACGAGACTCTTGGTGCCAGGCAATGGATATGGCCTGGGGTCCTCAGTCTCCCTGGGAATACTGCTTGGAAAGCAAGCTTTCCTACATGTGAAGGGCGGGAGATTGACTTGGAAACTCTGCTGTTGGTGCCTCTGGCAGAGAGGAAGGTCCTGGGCCCGGATGCCGGCGTCCAGGCCCGCGTCCCCGTGCAAGTAACCAAGAATAGGCCCATTGGGACCTGCACAGCCTATCCTGGATTACTTGAACGAGGCCACGGCCTTCGCCAGGGCCTTGGTCCTCCACTTGGCGCCTGTGGCTTCATTCCCTCAGGAGAGAGGTTTTGATCCCAGCCCTGGTGCCCTGGGGTATCTATTGCCAAGCTAATCATAGAACAGTCTGGAGGGAGGCTGGGGGAGCTGGGTTGGGTCCTTCGAACATGGTTTGGCCATAGCAGGTCAGGCCCCGAGGGTCGTGCTCACAGTCACGAGGTATTAATTTCTCTCCTAATTTTGCCATACCAGTGGGGCAGCCTCTCCTTTGTCTCATTACTTTGTAATAAATGCAGAAGCTTAACTGCTTCTCAGATACCAAGTTAATTCAGTTGATGTTTTTGCAAATGTTAAATGCCCAAGTGCCCGCTGTTTCGGTTCCCTGATGGCTTTTAAAAGCATGAAGTGAGGAGATGCTAAGGCCAAAGCTGCCTTTCCCAGGGAGGGCTTCCTGGCAGGACAACCTGGCACGGAAAGGGAGGGACCGGACTATCAGGAAAAGAGCCCTGGGCAAGGGGCAGGAGACTGGAAGTCTCATTTTAATTCCTTGCATTGTATGACCTTGAACCAATGCTTTCTCTGGCGGAGTCTGTTTCCCATCTGGACAATGATGTGCCTGGACCAACTGATTTCCAAGGCCTTGCCTCTTCTGACCCCCTACATACACTCAAGGGCCAAAGAGACTACTGATATCGTTAGGGAAAGGCATCCTGTTAGGGATCCAGCACCAAGAGAGTTCCCTTCCTGGATATGAACACATGAATCCAGAGATGGTCACTTGAAGATGGTGGGGTTGACGGGAAGGTGGTCAGGTCATCCCTATAAACCTCCCAACTCTTCAGCCTCCAAGGCTAGTTTTCCTACAACATTTCCGATACATTCATAAATGAAGTCATTCCCGGAGGAGCTTCATGAGGGTTCAGGGAAAATAAAAAATCAGAACAAAGAGGGACACCCACTGACTAGGGGATCTTTATTCAAAGCTGCCTGCTGAACCCAAATTGTCCACCTTTCTCCCTTTCTCTTTGGGTTGGGGTTTTGCTAAAGATTCACTGGAGAACATGATGCAGGAGAGACAAGATCAGGCTGGAATGGCTGGCATTGGAAATGGACATCTGTTCCTGAAAAGCCACCATAAGTGGGTGCATTGTGGCATTTTCCCGCTGCCTGCTAAGCGAGTGGCCGAAAGCAATTACATGAGGAAGTTAATTAGACCATCGAGCAGGACCAGTGGGGTATGTGGACATTTCTAAAAGTCTGCATCAAATCAAAGAACTATTTGAACTTGCAAACACATCTAATACTTACAAATAGATTACAGTTTCCCTTATAAACTCAGTATAAAATAAATTCATCTGAGTGAAAAAAAAAGCAGAAAACTGTTATATTTATTTTACAAAGTTTGCTTCCTTTTGATTCAGTAATAAGATTATTACTGAAACAGGAATTTAGAAGTAAAGTTCATAACAAATGTAATTACCAAAAAATGCTAACTGAAACTCAAATTAACTTTGCTTTCTTACCTGATGTATAGTTCCATCGATTTCAACCGGAACAATAAAATCAGCATTACTAATAGGCTGGAGAGAAAAGAAACTATAATTAATATGTCTGAAAGAACAAAATAAAATCGGAAACTTTAGCAGGAAAAAAGCTTGCCTGTACCAATGTTTTTATTATTGGAAAAAACATTTCAGGAGAAGGATGTTGAAGCATGCCTTGGTTCCTTAAAATAAGCACAAGCAGGAAAGCACATTATTTTCTGTTCTGAATATTGTTATATTTTCAGTGTCTTGGTCCAACCTCTTTAAGCACCTGCCTTGCCTCAGAGACAAAGGGTGGGACGGCCTGGCTAGGGAATGGGGGCTTCTCAGAAACTCCATCTCTGGCCTAAAGCCCTACCGGGATGATGGGGAACCATGTTGGCTACCAGGAGCTTACCAGGTCCAGGGGACAGTGCTCCTTGAGGAAAATAATTTATACTGAACCCACAAGTGTGAGCTGCCCTGTGATGGGCTGCTTAGCAGGGGATGCTCAGCACATGGACACAAAGCAGGGCCAAGGACTTGTGAGGTGAAGTCGGGGGCCACAGACCCATAACCTTGGGCAGGTTCTTCCCATCTCGGTTTCTCCTCTTTTCTGTGGCTACGGTAATGGGTCTCGTGAGTGCCCATGGCTCCATCCAGTCCTGAGCATCAATGACTTTAGGCCACCCCAGACTGCTCTGCTCTAAGAAACACAATACGCAGCCACTCACAAGCTGCTGGATATTTAAAATAATGCTGACAATACTAATGGCATTTAAAATTCAAGTATGAGTCTTGAATTTTCTCCGTGATGGACTGAGATATAGTTCTAAATGGAATTCGACCAACTATTCAAATGAATGGACTCAGGAGAATCACCAGGCTGCAGACTCTTGGGACAAGTAGGAGAGAGATGGAGGCAAGGAGAGCGTGTATGCTGGCCACTGGGCAGGGCTGCCGGGTACAGAATCACTATAAACACACATTCTTCTTTCATACAGAAACTGAAAAATGTGGAAAATACTAGATTGTAGAACCATTAAAACACTCAGTAGAACCCCCCGAAGCTTAGGATAACAGTTTATTCACTTCTATGGTTGGAAGGCAAAGGATGATTTCGGTATTTTATAACTTCAGAATTAAAATACAGAATCATGCTAAGAAACCAAAAGGAAAGACCGAAGGAAGAAACTCACAAGGCATTAAATTGTGAAATCCTATCCCATAGTTTATGAAAAGGGAAAAACCATTCCCCAGCCCAGAGCAAGGGCTGGTCCTTGCTCTCCTGTCACGTGTTGGTTGAGGGACGCCATGCACGTCAAAGCCAGGGCTCTTAACCAGGGCCTGTGAGCCTGTATGCTGCACCGCTGTCTATTTTCAAGGAGAAAGGGTCATACCTTTCAGATTCTCCAAGGGCTTCGAAGTGCCCAGAATATTAAAAGCCAGACAATAAAGTATATTCTGCTTGCATATGTAGGCAAGTCAGGAAGAGAAGAAATGACAAGATGCCGTTCACATCAGCTGGTCCCATCAGTGAGCAGGCCTTGGAGTGCCAAGGCCTCGCCTGTGGAGTCAGGAACCTTCTGTTACCCTGTGTGGTCTGGCCAGCATTGCCCACACTCCTAGAGCTGCTTGGAGGGAGCTGTCTACGCTGTGATGGCACCTGACCTCTGCTCTACAGGGTTTCCCTCCCAAGGGACTAGGAAAAATCCTGAGCAACTTGCTGAGGGGGGAAGAAAGGCTTCCAACGCTGTCCAGATCTGAGCTGGGGCACAAGGCTCTGGCCTGATTCTGGAAGGGCCCTCGGTATTGAGGAATGAGGTGGTACCTACACGCCCCGGTGGCCAGACAGGTAAACATGGCCCCTCCTCCACTCTCTCAAAGGACTCGAAGACAACCACCTGGCCTTGTGTTCTCGAGGAGGGCCTCTGTGTAGTGCGAAGCAGGCACAGGGAAGGATGTCTCTGGCATTAAGGTCTTCAGGCAAATTTGATGGCTCATCCACTTCCCATACAACCATCAAGAATGACTGTAGTTCACGTGAGACACCCCATCGTGGATGCTGCCTTTTGAGCCTCTCGGTGAAGTAAGGGGAGCTGGGCTGGGGGTGGAGAGAGGGACGTGGTCCAACTGGCCTGTGATAACAGAGCGGTCCATAGCCAGAACCGTCCCAAGGCAAATAGGACGAGGACCTGCTTCTGCCGTCCAGTGCGCCGATTCCCTATTTCCAAACTTTTTCATATTTGCCTCTTTTAATCAATTTGTTAATTAACTCATGTCTTAATAATGCAGCCGTGGCTGCTGGCACAGAGAGGCCCTTTGGTAATTTGTACCTTGTGCTGTTATTCTGGTGGGAGAGGGAGAGCGAGGACGGTGACAGGAGTCAGACTGTCTGATGCTCCCTCCGACGTCACTGCAGCCCCGCACACTTCGGGAGGGAAGCCACAGGTAGAGACCCATTTAGCTATAGAGCTACGGAGCTTCTGAAATCCCCGGAAACCTCTTGCCACGAAAATGGCCAATCATAATAAAGGCCATAACTCTGGAGGTCTTCGGTGTTGGACATCTTTCAAAAACTGGTCTGGGAAAACTTCCAGGAGAGCGGGTTGCTTTGACAGGGCCTCCCCTGCCCCTCCCAATAAAAGGTAAGGCACGCTGGTTACCTGGACACTCACTCACTAGCGTCCTGGGGGCACTGGCACACTGGCTTTTCCCTGTGCCGCCTGAAAGGTATTTCTGTGGGGGCTGAGGGTGTTGGAAAGCTCACATCTCATAAGAAAAAAATGAGGTCTCAGTGATATTGGCTGCCCAGTGCTCCCCACCCCTCCCCCCAAAAAAAAAAAAAACTAGTGGTTAATATTCAACTACTTGAGTTAACGTTCACCTGAGTTAATATGCAACGGTTATTGGGATTTCTTCATGAATGGTGAGGCCCTATATTAACAACTGCAAGCTTTCATCCTTTCTCAATATGACTGTGACCAAACCACAGAGAGCACTGATTGTTTTTTTTTTTTTTTCATGTTGATGTACCTTAAATGAACTGTGCACCAAGGTTTCATCTAAATCAATGACCACACATTTCTTTCCATAGTCAAGCACCGTCACCTCTGGAAGGAGGTATTTAGCTGGTGGCTAGAGAGAGAGAGAAAAAAATCATTATTATTACCTTGATGTAAAAGACAACACAATCCCTTTATTACTGTATTATATATATTATGTCAATGAGGTTAAAAAGGAAACCAAACATTTAAATGCTTGGTCAAGCACATCCTGGAATTTTATTAAAATTAATAGAAATAAGTAGATTGCACTGGAAGTTTTACCATATACTGTGCCATTGTCTGAATGGCTACTATGAGGACCTAAGCTTTAGAACCAGACAAACCTGGGTTTGAGTATCAGCTCTTTCTCTTTCTTGGCTGTAAGTTGGGATAATTAATACCGACCTTACAAAGTTATCAGCTATAACTGCAGTAAAATGCTTCGCATTCTGCCTGACACATATGGTGGCCACTGTTATTACTACAATGGACCACATAAAAAATGAATGTCTAATTATAACAGCAACTCTGACTATGCAGGCCCATTTCCTGGGTCATATTTTGTCTGAAATTCACTGTGGTCCATACATATATTTTAGGGCTATATTGAAACCACAGGATATTTTTTTAAAATTGACTTAAGTATTCAAAAATTTGAAGAGAACTCTAGATGAGCCAGCAAATGGAATCCGAAGTGACCTCCAATATGACACAGAAATAAAACTGGTCTGGGTCGAGTACCCTGCCTTGTGCCTGTCCCACTGTGGGAGAATAATGAGCAAATGTGGCATTTGACCCGTCTCTGTCTCTGGAGGTTATACATTAATTCACATGCTGTGTGTCAACCAGAAAATTTATTTATATCTCTTTGTAGCAGCTGACGCTAATCTTGTGATTAAGAGGTTATAAAGAGTTAAGAGATATCTAATGCTAGATATCTCCAGACGACCTCATTCTTGATTTAGAGTATGTATATCTGTGGGCTTTGCCTCGTTCTAGAAATGATTTAGAGTACTTTAGTTTACTTGGTGGCATGTTTGGTGCCCAATGTTAACTAGCTAATTTTTTGCCCTGGAAGAAGGTCAAGCTCTGTTCAATATTTAATGCAAAACAAAACACAAGCAACGATCTGTCCTCTGTCCATAGCCACTGAAGAATGGATAATTTAGCTTATCAAATAAAACAAGAAAAAATGAAATTAAGAAGCAATTCCTTTTAAATGGCTATTTCCTACTTTTTTTTTGTTTGTTTGTTTAAACTGAATGAATATTTGTCAAGGATCTAGAGTTAATTTTGGACTTTAGCTGATTCAATAATAAATAGGAGGCGGTCAGCAGGTTAGGTAAATTTACAAGAGCAATGACCATCCTGGCAGGCAGGGAGGGACTTCCCCAGGATGAGGCTATGGGTGGAGACAGGAGCATTTCTAATTCTAGAGGGGCGCTCTCTACTGAGCGTGGGTGTTTCACCGTCTCCAACACTATCCAGAAGAAAACGCCTTTATGGTCTTCCAACTCCCTAGGCTCTAATTAAAGCTCAGCTGGTGGTCTTTTTTCACCCTGCGGCACTAGGAGGAGATGTGCCTCATACACAGGGCATGGGATCTGAGGTCCTAGGGAGAACTGTGTCCTTCATTACAAGCCAGCAAGCGAGCAGGTTATTAAAAAAAAATTAAACTTGCAAGAAGGGTTTTTTTTTTTTTTTTTTTTTTTTAAATCCAAAGTGCTTTAAAAAGGCAGGGTATGATGAGTTCTATCAACGAACTTAATAGAGAGGAAATGGGTTGTTTCTGTTGTTTAGACCATAGCAGAAAGCATGCTTGTGATTAGAATAAAACTTAACTTTTTATTATATGGTTATGTAATAAAAACACATTCTCACTGTAAAGAAGATAGACATGGAAACATAATTATTCCCTTTTCCATGCCCCCACCCCCGCCTCATTCCTTTGCCCAGATAGCTCCCTTTTTAGTTTGGTGTGTGTCTGTCCGGTCCTTTCTCTATGTGTTTATATGCTAAAATAACATTTTAACTTTATGTAATTGCTAGCTTGGTGAATAAGGATCTAGAAATTCTACCCCTAGCATATCTGAAAACATCAAAGACCTGCCAAAAGTGGCTCAGTTACTTTCTAAACCCAAGAATAAAAATTACTTTCTTAGCATACTTAACTCACACTTTACAGGCATTCTGTGAGTTAACAGTAAGTAAAAAGCCTCACTACTAGTCAGAGAAAATAATGAGAAGGCTGTTAAACTATTGATTTAACATTTGAGCCGCAGAGAACAAGGCCAGGCAGGGGGCCATGGGCTAGGAAGGTTCTATTAATCCTAAACCTGTTTCTTAAATGAGCACAGTTTCTCTGAGAGTTTGGCTTTAGATTAATGCAAATTGTTCAGGCTGTTGGTAAGAATTCTTCTGGACAGCCATGTCCTTGGAACATGCAAGGATGCTATAGAATTGTAATAGTTCTTTGTTACTTCAATTGATCTGTTCAGGTGATGCTTGAATCATTAACTGCTGAAAAACAAGAGAAACACCCCTAATATAAAGCCTTTCTGTGCAAAATCACTTGCTCCAAAGCACATGGCCAGCAGGATGGAGGAGGCGGAAATCCAGGACAGAAACCGCGTGAGATGAGCAGGGATGAGGACAGGACATGGCTTGCCCTCTAAGGTTTAGGAAGGGCATTCATTCAAGTTCTTTTCCTGGGAGTAGATCTGAAATTTCCTGTCCTCAGTAGTAAACCAGCAGCCATGAATAGTTCACTCTATAGTTCATTTCTTTACTCGCCCAACACACTCTCGCAAATCTCACAGATGTAGTAAGTATCTCTTATTGGTACCTCAGATTTTTTTTTTTTGTACTTAAAAGAGTTCTCAGGCTGAGTCTGCACACTGTGCTCCCCAAGTCTGAGTTCATGGTAGAGAGCTCAGGGCTTACAGCAGGAGGTGGGCAAAGGAAACTCTAGATCATCTTTAACTAGAATAGTTGTTCTGCTTATATGTTCTTCATAAGTTTGTTAGATAAAAGTATACTACTGCTTGTTAAAGGGCTTAAGGAAATAGCATAGAAATAACTGTCAAAACAAATCTCCCATCCCTGTCAGCATTTTCATGGCTCAGCTACATAACGCCCTCGTGTTGTGAGCATTGGTGTGCTGTGTGATTCAAGTGAGAGTGTAGCAGTGAGAGGAGCCAGGTCACAGCCCTAGTGGCAGTCCTTACTGGGGCCAATGCATTTCAGCCATGACCACCCAAATGTCAGGGGCTCCTCCAGCTGGTCCTCTGCAGGGTTTCCTTACCCTTCAATACCTGGCTTTTACCGGAGAGCCCATGAGGCTTCCAGTAAGATGTGTGGACAGCCCCAGCTCACAGTTTGGAGACAAATGTTACTAAGTGGAACGTTTAACATCAAGTCCAGATAAAGATGTCATTTCCAACAGGTGTGCAAAAGATGGATTACTCAGTAAGTGGTGTTGTGACAACTGATTTGCCACTTGGAACAGGAAATAAAGCTGGAACATGACTTCGTACCTTCCTCTAACATAAATTCCAGATGGATCAAAGACTTAAGTCTAATGATAAAACCATTAAAGTGCTAGGAGAAAATACGGGTCAGTCATAGAGTGGGGAGACCTTTCTAAGCACGACATAAAATTCAGAAGCCATAAAGGAGGAGATTAATACATTTGCCTATATGAAATTAAACTTCTGTGACCAAAAATGATCGTAAACAAGGCCAAAAGATATAAATTTGGGGGAAAGACGTAGTTTCCTTGAAATGTAAAAAAGATAACAGTATAAAAAATGAATAGGGAAGAAGAAAGACATATGGGCGATAAATTCGTGAAAAGATGTTCTTACTCATTTATAAAGAAATACAAATCGAAGCAATAAATCAATACCATTCTTTACTTTCAGATGAGCAAAGATTAAAATGGCTGATAAGGACATGGGCAATGCCGTGCACTCTTGATGGGAATGTAAATTAGGCTCTTGGAGAACAATTGGGTTTTACTCTACGGAAAATGTAAAGTATACCTTTTGATCTAGCATTTCCACAAGTAGGAAATGATCGCGTGGACACTGTCACTCAAGTCCATTAACATGAATGTACAAAAATACTCCTGAGAAGTATCAGTAACAGCACAGAAGGGGAAACAAAAAGTAAATGCTGTCACCTCCATGCAAGACGATGAGGGAGATGCTGTGTACTAATATTAAAAAGATGACCAAGGTACCTTATTAAAAGCTAAATTAATAATTTTGCGAAACCCTCATTTGTGTAAATATGCTTCTGTTTGTTAAGAAAAGTTCTAGAAAGATGTATAATAAATATTAAAAGTGTTTCGTCTAGGATGTTGGGACAAAGGAATTTTTCTATCTGCTTGAATTTTTCAGCATTTTTTTCAAAGCATGAGGTTAGATTATTGCTTAAGTAAAAAAAATCCAAAGACCAAACCTGCACATATAAACAGAACAGCAGGAGAATGAAAAAAGAGGGGTGAGGGGAGAAGCAGAGCTGGGGGACTCCAGCTGGAATTGCTCTGTATGCCCCGAGGCTCAAGGGACCCTTTCAGGTTCAGGGCCTAGAAAAAGCTTTCAGGAGTCTGTGGAACCTGGTTTGTAGGCTCAGCACAAGCCTGTGTTTCTGGTCCTGTGGTGTGGCACCCCAAGCTCTTAAGGGCTCCCAGCACTGAAAGGTACCCCTGTGGTCCAGAAAGGACAGCATTACTGTGTTTATGTGACATGCAGCCTTGACAGCGAGGTGCAGATTTTGCAGGGGATCCCAAGGGTCAAATCCCTGGGGTGAGCTGCTTTTCAGATGGACTTAGGTTTAGTCCTGGGTGCAAAGCGGGCAGTGGCGATCGCACATGCCCAACAGCAGAACTGCTTTTCTGGAGTTTATCATTAAAAGATGCAAGGTAATGTAGCGAGGCTTTGTTTTTCTGCAAGGTATTTCAGAGTCTTAAGGCCCGACCCAGTGTCTCACATGCAGGAGGCAGTCAGCAGTTTCCTGATCTAGCGGTGGGCTAAATTACACAAGGAATCTTTTTCCCTTTGGATATTTTATTCTGGGATTCTAGAATGAGTCTAGACTTGTGGGAAAATGCTCATTTTCCTCAGTAGAATGTTTACCCTGACAAACACTTGATTCAGCATTTAACTTTACAGACAGCAGCAGTGAATTAACTTTGAGAAAAAACAGTGCTATTAGAATATCAGAGGTAGAGGGAGAGATGCCACCTGTCTGTCACCTGTTTAATACAGGTAACTTGGCTGCAAAAATACAATATATGAAACAACTTTGGGTAAAGGCTAAAAGGAGACCTCCTATTATCAATTGATAATATGGGGAAAAGTCCAAGGAAAAATACATGAACAGATCTTAATCCTACTAAAACACTGGATAAGGAGGCATGCTGCCCGATCGATCTTTTTGATCGGTTTTCCCAACAAAGCCCAACCCACTAAGAACTCGGGTTTCTCAACCCCATCACTACTGACATTCTGGGCTTGATAACTCTTTGCCATGGAGAGCATCTTGGATGTTATAGGATGCTTAACAGCATCCCAGTCATGCTGGCAAAGTCAGAATCACCCTGCAAACTCTCACACCCTGTTAATCAATGGAAAGTTAAAATTTTGAGAAAAATAAAATGATCAGATAAATACTTTTGGGGCAATTTGTAAGTGCACTACCAAATTTAGAGTCAACCTGTACTAATGAATCCATTCCTTTCAATGTAGGATTGCTATGACTCGCGGATGTTTCCAGAAAATATGTGAAAAAAAGCCCAAGGAAAAAATAGAGAACAGATTTGAATAAGACAATCTAAAAGCATTTGTATGGATTAAAATATCCATTTATGGACATCTTCTATTAAAATCATATCCTTCTCTAAGATCACAGGACTGCCTGAAAGGTCTTGTTTGATATGGACATCCAATAGCAAGGGTTTTTTTTGGAGTCAGTCATTGGTCTCCTGTTCTAAAAGGCTCTGCTGGCAAAGCAGGAGGAAGAGAAGGAGCAGCTGGGGACACGGGATGGTTGAGGGGTGGCCGGTCCAGGCCTGTGCTGGGGTTGAACACTGGTACAGCTATCCTTCCAAATTTCAGGGCTGAAGACAGAAGTCAGGGGCCCACGGGATGCCCAGCCGGGGAAGAGTTACAGCACAGCCAGCCTGTGGGCATGGGGGAGGATCCTGCAAGATCAGGGAATTCAACTGGGGCAATTTTCTGATGTCAGAACTGTGGCCAAGCTGCGATGTTGCTGAATAAGTCAGAAATGGTCTGCTTGCCGGGGATTTGGGCCTGGTGAGCCCAGTTCCACCGGGACAGAACCTGCTACAAAGACTAATGTCTGGGCAAAATTATGCCCCCAATCTGTGGAGGTGGGTGGCGCTAGGGTGCTGGGGTGGGGGAGGGCGGCACGCTGTCTCAGCTTTTGGAGAGAAGGAATGTGAGGATTTGCTAGTTATCCCATTGTTCCTGAAGAAGGGAACTCCACAGAACTTCCTGCTCACAGTTTAAAATGCAGCTTCATTTTTCTTTTTGACAGAGCAGAGCTGTTTATACCGCATGAAAAAACTCAACATAAACAAGAACATAAAATCTTTCACATTAGTAGGCCCAAAGCGACAAGATTTTATGAATGTTCAAATAAAATCGGATAAATATATACATACACTTGGTATGGGAATGACCTGCCTCTGGTCACCCTGAGGAAAAAGAAAAAAAAAATCATTGTCAGATTTGAAGAAAAGTAGATTATATACTGAAAAGAAATTTGAAAGCACTCTTGAGTACAGGAGGCACGTGATTTCTCTATCCTCTGTACCTCGGTGGTATTTAATGAACAGGAGGAACCCAAACACCTTCCACACTTAGGGCCCTGGGCCCCACTCTGCCTCCCAGATACTCCCTCCCCTGACAAACCAGGCCAGGTTCCTCAGGCTCATTAATCAACTTGTTTATTTGAACAATGCCTCCCTTCCTCTCAGGAATTTAATCCTTCATTGAAAAACAAAAAAGAAAACCCATACTTTACTTTGATCCATGAATCCCTCTACTAATTGGCTTGTTTCTTCTTTTAAGTAAGTTTTTCCCTAAAAAGACTTAAGCCTTAAGTCTATACAATAGGCAGTGAAAGGAAGCCAACTTCACCAGATCACCAGGAACTCCTGGTCACTCTTGGTCCTTTTCTAGGGCAGGACTGGGGAGAGGGGACAAGGCAAGGTACAAGAAATGTCCTGTGGCCACAGATACGGGGACAGCTTTCTCTTTAAGGGGAGCAGAACCTGTATTCACAGGAAATGTGAAGAAAATTCAGGCGCCGAGGAAGGGCCTCGACCATTCCGCAGCCTGAAATTCCTGCCATGCCAAACCTGCTTGATGGCAACACTTCATTCAGCATCATTAAGAAATGCCAAGAAAAGAACAAATTTGTCTTCATTAAGCATTTCCCATTTCTGTGCTGCTGCTGCTGCTTTTTTAGGTGGTGGGATGGGAGGTGATGAATAACATTATGGTTTCTGATAAGGAGATGCACCGTTTCACGCTCTCCCACACCGAGCCATCTGTGAAAAGTGAATCCATCTTTATTGAGGGGGTCACTGGTGACAGGGGCCTCATGGAAAGGGGCCAAGCCTATAGGGGACAGGGCAGGTGGCTGGCTCCTTTCTGAGCTCTGAGAACCATTTAGCAACTTGACTGTCTCCAGCCGCCAGTCATCACCTCTGCGGTGGAAAAGCAACCGTTCCTCTTGAGATAATCTCGATGGCTCTTCCCCGTTCCAGGACACTTAGGGAATTATTTTAAGGATTCTAAGGATTCCGGGCTCGATATCTCTTTGTTGTGGGGGGCTGTCTTGGACATTGTGGGATGCTTAAGAGCACCTGTAGCCTCTACCCACTAGGTGCCTGTAGAACCCCCCAGTAGCTGACAATCAAAAATGTCTCCAGACATTGTCAGCTGTTCCCTAGGGGGCAAAATCGTCTCCAGTTGAGGATGCTGTGCCAGTGGGAGACTGCGAACAGGTGTACCTTCATGTGCGATGAGCACGCCAGTGATGTGAGGAATAATAATAACGAACATCTGAAGGGCTTGATAAAGCACAGACTGTGACCAAGGATGCTACTCTAGACGTTTGCGCTAGAAAATTCCCCGAGAGGTGTACGTGCATGTGTGTGTGTGTGCACATGGGGGACGCACGTATTGGCCAGTGTCCAGCAGCCTCGTTTACATCGTCTTCACCCTTCGAAGTCCTCCCTGCTCTCTGTTCTTGGTGTCTCCTAGGTGCTGACTCTTCCTAGCTTCTGGCTGGGGGCTACAGGCACTTTTATTGTGGGCAACTGGCCTGAAGGTCCGAGGTGCCACTGCGAGGGTGGCAATGGCGGCCATTCCAGGCCACCTCCGTGGAAGCATTTCTCCAGGGCAAAGTAAATATGCAAGGCAGCTGGAAACCTAGAGACCATCTGCTGCCTCAGTTCACAGCCTTCCCTCTTCCTCACCTGCTGAGGCCCCGGAGGCAGGGAGAGCAGAGGCAGCAGCAGTAGAGACAAGCTGGAATCTGCTTCCACAGTGGATGGGTCTGGGCTTTGCGATGCGGGTGACCCGGCCAAGCAGAGAGCAAAGGGCAGAGGGTCCTGCTCTGGGAAGCAGCTGCTCCACTGTGACACAGGCTCTTTCTATGGGGTTTCACAGACTAAACTGTCAAGTGTTTCGTTAATGAGGCATTACTCAGGGCAACTGACCTTCCTTTGAAAAACCATTCTGATAAATGTTAACTGAAGGAGGTCCATGAATGACAGCGAGTCCAGGTGAGCTCAGCTCTGCCAGAGGAGCTGCCTTTAATGGACTTTATTCTCTAACACACACAGCTAAATACAACAGGACACCTTCCCGGGGTGCAATACCATTTCCTTATGTCATTTCATTGAGGCAGATGCTATCAAAAAAAACCTTTTACTACGACCATAGTGATTTTCTACTTTTTAAATTCTCTACAGGTCTAGGGTACAGACTATAGATTTCCTTCACTAACAGCAATTTTCTACAGCAAAGATTTTTTTAAATTGGGGGAGGGAGAGTATGAGGAGGGCACACGGAGGGGAGCCATCACAATCTGGGGCTGCGTTAGGGTTTTCAGTAGAATCTCACCATACGAATTCCACCAAAACATTTTTCCATGCCAGTGGAAAGTAAGGTTTAATATCTGTTAAGGCAAGTCATCTTTCACTATTTTTTTTCCCAGAAACTTCTCAGCTATTCTTAGATATTTTTTCTTGTGTATAAATTTCAAGTCTTCCTAGCCAGAAACATGGCACATTTGTCCATAAATAAGAACCACCATATCAAAACCTTTTAATAATTTTAATTTTTTTTGTAGTTAATTTTGGTTTTCTATGTAAACAATCATGTTACCTGCAAATAAAACTAGTTTTTGTATCTTTTCCATATTTGTGACAATCGTTTCATTTTCTTGTCTTATTACATTAGCCAGAAACTGCCAGTGATTTTTCCATGTTATTTGCTGTTTTTTTTTAGAAGATAGCTTTTTAAACCATTGAAATGGTTTTCTTCTATATGTTTGGCTGTATATAAAGCTATATAAAGGTTTATGGCTATTATACACTTCATATATTAGAACTTTTAGCATTAGAAAATGTCCCTCTTTCTCCTGTTTAATGCTTTGGCCCTATTTTGTCTGATATTAATATTGCACTTTCACTTTTTACTTGACCTACTTAGTACATTTTGTTCATCTATTTTCCACCTTTAAGAATCACTGCGTGTGAATACTGGCTCAGAAACTCTTAGCCACCTGCTGTAACAGTCATTAGCACAGCTCATCGAAGTATTCCCATTTTCTTTCTGGGCACATGGCGGGATTACACATCTGTGCCTCTTCAGTTAGGCTCAATCATGTGAACTGCTCTGGCCAATAAGATGTAAGTTGAAACGAGACATGTTACGTCTGCGTGAAAACTTTAAGAACCTGTATGATTACCGCATTCCCTGTTTGCCTGCTGTGACAATCATGGAAGCAGAGATGGGGTCTTCTTCAGTCTAGGTCCACGAATGAGGATAAGATAGAGTTATCCAATCCAACAACAATAGCTGTTAAGTCACATGTGGCCACCGAGCATGTGACACGCAGTTAGTCCAAATTAAGATGTGCTATCAATGTAAAAGACACATCAGATTCTGAAGAATGAGTGAGATAAAAAGAATAAATTGTATCCCACTGATAATTTTTTTTTCTATTGGCTAACATGTTGAAATAATATTTTGGGCATACTGGGTTAAGTAAAATATATTATCGGAACTAATTTATCTTAAAAATATTTTTAAAGGAGGCTACTAGAAAAAAACTTCGATGACAGATGTGGCTCACGTTGTGATTCTACTGGGCTGCCGGAGAGCAGAAGGCACAGGCAACGCATGACAAACTTGCGCGCAGAGGAGTGAAGACTAAGCTTCCATTGTTCCCAGCCTCTGAGGCTTGAGGGGTGTTACCGCAGCATAACTGAGCCCGCACTGACTGGTCTAGCTGCTCAGCAGGCCTTCCTAGTTCCTACTTTGTGAAAAGAGCTCCGATTTCCCTGAGGGCAGGGATTTGCTGGTCTAAATGTTTTCCCTTTTGTGGCCCCCTCGTGGCTGGAGCGCGTAGCCATGTGACAAAGTTCTGGCTAGTAAGACACAAGCAGGAGTCTCCTGGAGTTTTCTGTAAAAAGGGGTTACTTTCCTTAAAAGGGGACAGCCATGGCTATTGCTACTCTTCCTTCTCTTTTCCCCTTCAATGTGGATTTGATATCTGAAGCTTCTGACTTTGAGATAATAAACAATAAGCATGAGGATGAAGACAGACATGTTAAGGATAGTAGAGCAGAAAGATGAAAGAAAGAACAGAAAGAGGCTGGGGCCCTGATGGTATCATCAGGCATCTAAACTAACCCCAGCAACGGCCAAACTCAGGGTTTCTATGTGACAAAAATAATCCCCTATTTGTTTAAGCTATTATTTGTCAGTTTTCTTTTACCTACGGCCAAAATCGTTCCTATCTGATACAGGTATGTTCTTGGCAACACATATGGCTGAATATTTCAAGCCAATCTGATACAGTTTTGGTCTTTTGTTAGGAGAATTAGGTTCATTAAATTTGGTTTTATGTCTACTTTTATATTAGGTTTACTATTTATTAGGTTATTTGTTCTTTTACGCTTTCCTTAATTTTGATGGCTTGTTCACATTTCTGTTTACTTCCTTCCCCTTTCACTCTCTGTGAATTTGGAGGATCTATTTTCTAATCGTGCTACTTGTTATAGTTCTATTTCTAATAGTCATGTTTATTCTACATTTTCTATAATTATATCCTAACTGAATATCAACCTCACCCAGATTTTTTTTTTTTTATTGCCCCCTCTCTGAATCATTGTATGTCTGAAAATGTACTTCTCTTTCCTTAATGCATAAATGATATCTTGGTCACAAAGAATTTTTGGTTTGTAATTTTTTTCTCTCAGTAGCCTATGAACATTTTTCCGTAGTCTTCTGGCTTTCAGTGTTGCTGATAAGAAGTCTGGTACTAGTATAATTCTCTTTTCTTCGAAAATAACTTGTTCTGCTAGCTTGTAGGGTTTTCTCTTTCTACCTAAATTTCAGAAAGTCAACTGCATATATCTAGGCCTGTGATGCCCTGCTTGCCCTCACTAATCCGGCTATAGACTCGGGAAACCCTTTCGATCTGCACATTCGAGCTTTTTTTTTCAGCTCAAGAAAAATTTCTTCTATCGCTTTTTCTCTCTCTGGAACTCCTATCATGTGCATGTTCGATCTCCCAGGTGTCCTCACCCCGTCCCGGCCAATTACCTTCTCTGTGTTTCTGGTCTGAATTATAAGACATTTCTTCCATTTGTTCTTTCAGAACATTAATTCAGTTCTCAGCAGAAACCATTCTCATTCTCCTTTTCCTCCGTTTGTTTACTGCATTTTTATATTTGGAAACCACGGATTTCTTTTTTTTTTTAAGTTCTAGAAGTTACTTCTGTACTCAAAATTCATTTCCTGAAATATCATTTCCTGAATTGTCAAAGTTCTCTTCTATTTCTTCCATCACTGTTACCTCAGTAGGAGCCTCACATATTCTAGTTTTTCGACTTGGACTTTCTTGGCACTGGCAGATGAGGGAGAAGTCCAGCATCGAGTGCTGTTTTCATGCTTCAGCAGAGTCCAAATTGACAAACCACAGAGAGATGAAGAAAATCTCTGTACTCTTGGGCTCTACCGCGGTACAAGAACTGAAAGCAATTCGGCTCATTAGTACAAGGCCCTCCAAGGGCTACACATATCAAGTGAGTCCACAGGCTCTGGCTGGCTGGTTGACCTCACAGAACTATATATATTTAAGTCTTTGTCCTAGGACTCGACAAGAGGCGTTTTCCACTGTCGGTGGTTCCCTGCTCCTCACTGAGTATCAGTGCCTGCTCTTTCCCCAGCGATGCTACGAAAATTGGCGGCCTTAATGTACTTCCCAGGCTCCACCAGGAGGCTCACCAGGGTTTATCCAGAGAGGGAATTTAAATGGTCAGAGCCGCGTGCCCAGGCTGCCGACATCCTAGGATCCCCTTCTTTACATTCACGTGTACTTTTAAATTAATTTATTTTCTAATTACAAAAGTATTTAAGCTAATTCTGTGAAAATGGGAAAGGGTAAAGAAAAAAAAAAAGAAAAAGAAAGAAAACACAAAGGAGAGGAGAAAATCCTATATATAATCCCACTAGTCCGAGATAATTTCGTCATAGTTTGGCATACACCATTCTAGTCTTATGAATGCCTCTGTGTGTATATGACTGTATACATACTTATGCATATACTCACCTACTATATTTTAGCTTTTTCCCCCTGGAGTGATAGATTGTAAAAATTTCCCTGCATCAGTAATATTTATGAGATGTCATTTTTAATAGCTGCATTAATTATATGGTTATTCTATAGGTCTTTTACCTTCTATAAAAGAGAATTGTTGATTATCAGGTTGTTTATAATTTTGCAATATTGTAATCTATGTTGGATAGTATCTTACAGTTAAATCTTTGCCCATCCATAGTTATGCCAATACAGTGGAACTGCGTGGGTGAACAAATGGGGATATTGTTACGGTTATAAGATCATATCGCAACATTTCCCTCCAGAAAGGTGTAACCAGTTAACACTCCTACTGATAATCAATTTATATCCTCTACTCTCCCTCTCACTATCTCCATGCCAAATCCAAATCTTATCTTTAAAAACGCATTTGATAATTTGATAATAGAAAGAGATATCTCAATGTTTTAGTTCACGTTTCTTTGATTACTAACCATACTGAACAATTTTTCATGTTTACTCACCAACTGTATTTCTCATTTTGTGAAATGCCTGTTCATGTCCTTCGCTCATGTTACTGGGACATAAAGATCTGCGACTTTTGTGTCCTCGATCTTGAGAATTTCCATAATAAATAATTCCCTTTGCCTCTCTTGGTGATTTTTACCTAAAATTTATTTAGACTGAATTAATGTTGCAAGCCTTGCTTTCTTTTTCCTTATACTCGTGGATGTCTTTTTACTTATCCTTTTACTTTTTGAGTTTGTTTAGAATATGTATATAGACAGTAAGTACACAGGTAGAATTTTTTTTTTTTTGCCTATTGTGACAATCTGCTTAAAAATTTTTGTTTGATAGGTGTGAAATATAGAAAACAAATGTGCTTGTTATTAAACAAGGTAGTTAAAGCCATTTAAATTTATTATTGTCTCTTTCCCATATCTGTTTCTCCTTTTGTCTTTCCGTTTCTTTGCTAATGGTTCTTTAACTCTCTAGGTATGTATTTGACTTCTCAAGATGTTAAATTCTGTAACACCTTCCTCATGTTATGAAAACGTGAAGTGACTCTTACGACTCTCATCAAATACGTTCTTTAGTTGCTACATGGGAATGACTGAGATCTCCTTTAACAAAAAAGATGACTTTTCCCGGGAATTTCGGATCGTGAAGTAAAAGGCTGCACACATACTGTCATAGGCTCTTATTAAGGACATTCGTCGAGAAGGGGACAGCTATGCAGCCTCTGCGGCTCTGCTGAGTTCACGGGTCCCCATCCAGACTGACCTTCTGAAGCCCACCGTTCTCCTCCACCAGCGGCGGAAGCAAACTGGGGCTGCTGGTTGGCGGCGCCTCCACATTGTAGTCACGGAAGCAGCAGAAGAAGGAGCTGAGGATGCTGCGGCTCCTCTGCTTCTTTAAGCTGACGTTACACTGGGATGCTGGAAAGAGAAACAGGGCACACTGTGGCCAACCGCAGCATGTACTCACGGTTGCACCGCGCTGTGAAAACGCGAATGTGCAGTTGCTCACCCCGCCCCCCTTTGCCCCGAGCCCTGATACCAGGACAAGAAGACGAGGGGCCCCAGGAAGTTACTCTCAAGGATTGTTATTCAACATCCTAAAGGGCCAGCTGGCTGATGGAGTCCGATCCGATCCTGCCGGCTGGACAGAATACCTCTGACCTCAGCCCAGCGGGGGCTGCTTGCTCATTAAGTGACCTATCCTTAGGGTCAGGCACCATCTGCATTCCTGAACCCAGCAGATAAAGTCTTCTGACCCTGCACTAAGCACTACTTCAAAACAAAGATCCTTTCAGGCACAAATCAGACTTGACACTCCGAGGAGCATTTCTCTCTTAAACGTACCAGGAGTCACTTTGAAACCAGGTTCTTAGACGCTGCCTGTTCACCGTGGAAATGACTCATTTCATGGGTTAAGAAATAAGATGTGTAAGGGCACAAAAGAGCCCCCTTTCCTCAACTCTGCCATTTGCTGAGAAACTGATGGGAGCCTGGATCCACAGAGCACAGGGCTGAAGCCTTCCCTTCTACTTAAACATAAACAGATATGGGACAGAGGACATGTGTCCTGGCCCGAGCAGGGCTGGCCAGGGCAAAGCCCACCTTCACCAAGCCCAGGGCAACACTGTGCCATGGACGCGCTCCCTGGCCTGTCCCGGACTAAAGCTCTGGGGGAGTGATGGAGCCTGTCTGAAAGCCAGCGCTCAGGACAAGCTGCCGCAAGTCAGAAAGAGAAGGCAGAAATGAGTATCGATGAAGAAACACACCTCAGGGGAGGAGGCTGACAACTTGGAGGGGCTGGAGCATTTTGCCTGGGAATGTGGCCAGGGCTGTCCCACCACATACCATGTCTGGGTGGGTCGGGGGCTTTCTGAGTAGAGGCCACAGGCAAAGGGACGATGTTTAAGGTTAATGGGAAAATTGCCAGTGTAGGAAATAATTTAAGTTCACAAGATAACTGTTGGAGTTTCTCTCTCCTAAAAGCAATTCTGGCATGAGTCTTCTTTTTATACACGTGAGTGATTTGCATTGCACCTTGCGCCTCTCAAGGGATCACAAAACCTTTGCTTAAAGTCTTGGGGGTTCTCTCCTGTTGGCAGGAAATGCAAATGCATTCAGATGGAACGCTTGGAAAAAAGGATGGGAAAGCTGTTTTGCCAGCAACTCCACAGGCGTCGATGGTCTCTAGCCTGGGTTTGGGCAATTGGCCCAGTAAGCGTGAATTTAAGATCCCCACTCACTGGAGATGAGCTTTCGGGCCATAAACCCCTGGAAAAGCTGGCTGTTTGATCTTCCTTGTGAATCTCTGGGTGCATGTCACAGGGTACCATTTAAGGGCCCATGTCATGTCAGGCCAGACTGGGCCACAGAGACCACCAGACACAGAGGCTTCCCCAGCAGCATGGTGGGAAGCAATGATGACCGCTGTTTACCAAGTCAGTCCTCATCTCCTGTAATCCTTACAGCTACCCAAGGAGACAGGAGCTGCTTCCAACTTACTGCCGAAAAAATACAACCAGTAACTGTGTGTGTCAGGATTTCGAACCAAAACAGGCCTGTTTCCGAAGTGTGTGCTTTCTCCCTGCGCCATGCTGAAGACGATCTTGAAACAACTTAGGTCAGATGAAGGAGGGAACATGCTAAATGGAGAGGAAAGTACTATAATAATCTCACATTGAATATAAATAACTGGTTATTTGGTTTTGTTGTTACCTTGAATGATTTAGGTTTTATGCCACTCAAATAATTTAGTCAGAGGAAAGAAAAAACCTCTCTTCCTCAGCTAATAGCACATTTCTCTGCAAGTAAACAAGGTATTTGTTCACGTCTCAGAGATACTGAGCTGATAATACCCAAGCTGGGCAAGTAAACTGCTCGGCAAAAATCACCTTCCCAGATCCTATTTTCATCCTTGGATCACATAAATCTTCCACACGACTAACAAATTAACAACCGAATTTATATGCTAAAAACACCCCAAACCTGGAGCCAGTGAGCTACTTATAATTTCCACCATATGATTACTTACTATGTAGAAGCCATAAATAGAGCTGAGAGAGTCACGAAATTAGCTTGAGTCACCGGGGAGGCCATCACCCCCCCATGGGGAAATGGCAGCATACTCAGGTTCTCCCCTCTGTGTATTAGGAGGTGAACTAGCCCAAGTGGCTTTAATTCCACAGCTTGGGAGGGTCCAGGCTTCCTCCCGCTAACTAAGGTTACTTCTAGAAACCTCTGGCCGGCAGGGCGCTTTTTTATTTTCCGATCATTCTTGGATTGTTCTGGTGCTTTCGAAATCAGGCCAGCTGGGTAAACGGGTGGGTTTCCTCAGGACCAGCCAGCACTGGCCTCACCCCACCCTCTGCACTCATTTGCTCCTAAAAGAGCTTAAGATGTTGGCTGCCTGGGTCTAATGACTCTACCGCCTCCCACCCCAGCTGCAGCCTCTCCTTGAGCTACGGTCCCTGATTTACTCATGAAATATCCGGTAAAGGGATTTGGCTGATACATGAAATTCAAGCCATAGTTTAATGGACAAATGCTTACATCATAATGTTAGATCAGAAAAGCTAGATAAATAATTGTATATCTGACTTGATCATAATTGTGCACAACAAATTAAAAAATATATAAAGAAGACTGGCAAAAAACTTTGTCAACGTGTTAACAGTCATTGTCAGGCTATGGGTGCTTACATTTTTCTTTCCGTATTTTCCAAACGTTTTATGGTGATTCTATATTACTCTAACAACGGGAAAGCAAACGATCTCGTTAAGCCCCCTTTCATCAACTTTGCGAAGCTCAGGAGAAACCGTATCCTACTTCCAAATCTAAATCTTTAGACCGACACCTCTGCTTGCCCACTCCTTGCCCGTGAAGCGGAAACCCGACAACAGAAGTGTTGTGAAAAGCCCTGCAGGAAGTAAATGTTGCCACTATCATGACCCCCACCCCAGCCCCGGACTGTAATACTGCCAACAACGAACATACCCGCCAACCTCAAAACCACAGGAGACCCACGTGAAGAGAAGGCACCGAATACCTGTTCTTTCCCCAAATACTCCCACTGGCTTTCCACCTGGCAGCCCCGCCAGACCCTCCCTGCACACACAAATGCCATCGTGTTTATTCTTTGCTCTTAATCGAAACCTGGCCTCTCATCACCTTTCTTCGCTTCCCCTTTGAATGTTCCTACTGACAACACACACATCGGGGAGGTCTCTTGGTGGCCCAGGTACCCAGGAACGAGGTCTTTATCAGGACCCTAACGTTAAGATAGTAAAGACAGCTTAATGCACACGTCTTCCTGTTAAGCTGGTTTTAAGAATACTTGGGAGGAGTAAAGGATGGAGTAGCGACTTCGAGCATCAGCCTAAAACATTTCATGAAGGTTTTCACTTTTTATTAGATTTAGGAAGAAAAAGTCATGGAAAATCATTTGACGGTTCTCTGCTGCTTTTCCCCGATAACATTCCCACCCCTGTCCACATCCACACCGGCCGCCTCGGTTTCCTTCGCGGCGCTGTCGTCACGGCGACCTCCCATCTCCCCCTCCTCTTCTCCTCCTCGCCCCACTTCTCAGCTCATCCCTCTTCTTTGGGGACAGGTTCAAAGCCCACCTCTTGGAGGAAGCCCACTCCAGCGGAAGGGCTTTGTTCCTCCGCCAAGGAAAACCCGAGTGAATGCAGGTTTGTCTGAAGTCCGTCTTCAGCCCATTCCTCTCTCCTCCATCCCGGACCACCAACCTCCTAGTCTAAAGCATCCATCCTTCTCCCTCTCATTAAGTTGTTGGTTGTGATATCCCTAACAGCTCTTAGAGCTGTCCTCAACAATTCTCTGCCCCTGTCACCTCCCAGCCGAGGCCCTCATCATTTTGTCTCTGGACAACTACATACAGCTTGTTGACTAGTCTCCTTGCTCATGATTTTGTAGCCCGTAATTATAGATGTGACCCACCTAGGCAAAGCCCGACGGGTGAGTAGACTGGTGGTTATGAGTGTGAGTTCTACAGTCAACCTGCTTAGGTGCAGGATGCGGGCTGGACCAGCAATAGTATGGGACCTAGATTAAGTTACCTGACTTTTTTTTTTTTTTTTGGTCATTTTTGGTTTCTTTATCTGTAAAATTAGGATAATAAAGAATGCATCTTATAGGTCTGTTGCGATGATTAAATGAGTTATTATAAAGTAGTCAAAATGATGCCTAGCAAAGGGTAAGCACTTCATAAACATTAGCTCTTATTAGCATCATTAGTCTCTCAAAATCTTTTGCTTTGTAAATGAGTGGGGGTTCTGGAGGTAAATCCTGGAGTCTGTGGGTGTACATTTTTTCTCCTGGCATCTGACAACTAGGAGGCATAACTTACTATAACAGACCTTTGTTACATAAACTGTAATTCAGAGAGCAAAACTCGAAAAACGTGGGGAAGTGATTCTACTTAATTGCTCTCAAAAGAGCTGGATGCAGAGACGAGGAAAGAGAAGGGAGGGGTTCAGGGTCCAAATGAACTCCGTTGGGGGCTGCGGCTTAGCTCCCCGCTCTGCTGAGCACTGCATCTGCCCAGCATGCATCTGACGCGGGGTCTCTGTACCCTATGCTGTGCATCAGAAAGGGGTGTCCACCCATGTGTGGTAGAACACATGAGGACCACGAAGGAGGCTAACAGCCCAACAAAGGTCTCTCCTGCAGGCTCCCCTACTGGGCCATTATATTCTGCTGTTTCCCCAAGGCTCTGGCAGGGCAGGCCTGCCGGAAGGACCACCCCTTTTTCTCCCTTAGCTCTGCTAACGAAGTCATGCCCGTGGCTGGTCTTGACAGCTGCCCTTCTCTTCACACAGATGGTTGGGCCAGGGGCCAGGGGCCAGGGGCACAGACATCCCATATGCTGAGTAAAGGGATGGCCCTAAGACTTCGCTTTCTCCATTTCTCTGAGCAGGCCTGGGCCTCGCCCATGCCTCTTGGGCCCTCTGACAGCTTCAAGGGAGTGGGTGACACTGAGGACAAGCAGGCGCATAGCTTTGTTTTCCTGGCTGCACCCTGGAAATGCTTCTCTCTAGACCCTAGACCTGCTGTCACTGTAGCCCTGTTTCTTACTCATGTACATTGCCACTGTTTCTCCTTCTGGGGCTGGGGACCTTCCATCCTCCAGCATAGCACAAGAGGGTCCTAGAGAGGGCCTATGAGTGGGATGGCTGAAGTGGATGCATATGTAGTTGCCTTCATGAGTTCTCAATCCTAAAGGCAAAACAGGAGGCCTCCTGAATACCTGGTCTCTCTGGGCAGAGTGCTGGCCCAGAAGCAAGAACCAGGATCTTCAAAGCACCAGCTACCAATAAAGAGCATGTCTGACATTTTTTTTGCCTGCCAGAATCCAATACCTTTCTGGTAAAAGTTCTTTAAAATTCCTCTAGGGAAATACTCTCACCCACCAGCTCTCAGTCCATTACCAAGGCCTGCACAATGGAAACCACATGGCTGTTTTAGGGATGGGCACAGGACCCAAACCGGGCCAACAAGAGTCTGTCCCAGGAATCATGCTATAGCTATTGGAAAAGATGTTGCTGCTTTTCTAAGCTGGGAGGATGTACGCCTGGTGGCCATCTTTGCCACCAAGTGAGAAGCATCTACCTGAGCATGGACCCAAAACCGAGGAAAAAGTAGTTGAGAGAGGGAGAGAGCCAGATGTCTGACAATATCGTCTGAGGACACGGTTTCGTGAAAACCATACCCTCCTGGAATTTTCAGTCATGTAAGAGAATAAACTCCCTTTTTCTCCGAAGCCAATAGGAATTGGGGTTATGGTATCTGCGAGGGAAAGGATTATCCCTGAAAATGTAAACTGCGAGGCTAGGCAGTGCAGGAACAGTGATGAACCACACAGGCACCTTGCCTCCTTCATGATGCTCATATCTGGGGGGAGAGACACTTGAATGAGCAGTTCTGATACAGTCTGAGTCTTGTTATGGCTGGGCAGCACCGGGCACTGTTGGGACCCAAAGAAGGGCACACAGTCCAGGTCTGGGGGTGGAGCGAGGTGGGAGGAGTGACTTTGTAGAAGAAACGTCTTCTAAGCTGGGCTAAGAGTTTCATAAAATTGTTGGAAGGTGGAGGAAAGTGGGGAAACAGCAACAAAATATTTGAGAAATCAAAAAGAAGAGGCAAGGAGTGTAACGAGCGGGTGCCGAGTGTGGATTTGATGTACGGAAATGAGGGAGCGACATCATCAGATTTGTACGACTGTCGCTGCTTCGCTTCTGCACCTGGAAGTGCTGAGTCTAAACTTTCCATATGACTAACGCAGGCTACCGAGCTGTATCAAAGATTTCCAGGATATCTGCAAATCAGACACATGGACCGTTCTGTATAAAGAGACTAGGGTGGAATTTCTCATATAAAAATTGACTTTAAATACAAGTTACATGGAAATAAATGAGCTTTGGTGTTACATCTGGGTTCCAGGCCCGACCCTGCCATTTGTTAGCTAGTGACTTCATCTGATTAAGCCACACCAGTAACACGGGAGTCATAATACCTACCTCACAGGGCTGTCTGCGTGGATGCTACAAAAACATGTATGTTATTGTAAGAGAAAAAAATCTACCAGAACTTAAAAGTATAGCAACAAAAAATTATGATGGGTTCAGGTACAGTGCAGCATTGGATTCTATCCGGCCAACTATCCTTATAGAAATGGCCTGGCTTTATGAGAACACACATTTTGCTTTTGGTTATGTGAGTTCTAAACTTAGAACTTAAAGTAGCTCTTTAAAACTTGACCACCTATCCAGTGAAGGTTTCTTTGTATAATAATAATAATAATAATAATAATAACGACAAATAAAAAGCAGTTCTATATGTAAAGCTTCAGAAAATAAACCCTAGGACTCAGGCCTTTTCTAAGAAATTTTAAAAATAGTTAGAAAGTGTAGTTAAAAACATAAAATGTCAGGGGAAAGCTCACGGAGGCTGACGGCGGGGTTCCGTCCTTCAGTGGGCCAAGATGACTGGTCTGAAGAGCTATCAAGCTGTGTTTACACTAACATGGAAGGCACAACCGAATCCGACACCAGTTGGTTTGCACAGGCAGAGAGGGGACATTTCCAGTCATCCCCTTGTACTTCTTGGCCTAACTGGTTCCCTTCTGTCTCCAGAAACTGAAATGTTGACTCCACTGTTGACAGTCGCATTTTTTAATTAGTGTGAGAGCTGCCCAAGCCCGTGACCACTGCCCTTTTACGATTCTTGAGTTCTGACCTGGTTTAGATCCCGGATGTGGGGAGGCTTTGGGACCCAAACCTCTGGGGTCTATACCGATTCAGAACTTGGCATTCTCAGCTCTGTGAGCACCCCATCCAACCCTCCTGATCTCTGGGCTGACCTAGAACTCCTGGTGCCCCACGCACATCTCTACACTATCAAAGGACTGGTTCGGGATGCAGATCGGAGAAGCTGAAACGTAGGTGGAAATGTTGGCCACTCACTATAAGTCTGTCCCCAATCACTCAGGTTTCTTCCCAAGTGAAGAAACTGAACCTTGGCAGCTACATAAATTAAAGAATGTGGGCTTTAGACGTCCACAGTGTCACGTCGGCCTATGTGCTAGCACAGGGGCCAGACTGCCGAAGACCGAGCGTAACAGAATTTCTAGGAGAAAAAGGACTGACCGCACCCAGTGTACTGCTGATGTGTCAAAGCATCACACCTGCTCTCAAAAGTAGCTCCTTCTGTCGTCACAAGAGCAGCATTAAGGAAGGCGTTCCATAGCAGATTTATACCATCCAAGCATTTGCGGCAGAACATTAAAAATAAAAATATGCCCTGTTCCAAGCATCGGTGTGGACACCGATGCTGTTAAGGCTGCAGAACTGCAGACAGGAGTTTCCCAAGGCAGGGATATTTCTGCAAACGTGGGGATGTCAGAGCACTTTACAACCCCGAAGAGACCATACAGCTGAATCACAACTCCGTTACTATGGCATAAGCAAAACACCTTTTTTTTTTCTTTTGTTTTCTTTCTTTCTTTTTTTTTTTAATGGGAGGGAGGGGAGTTCTCCGTGAGGGTCAGCATTTACATGAATACACCATTTCTTCTCTTCTAGAATTCGCTTGCAATCTCTGGAATGCATCCCAGGGCCGTGGTTTGGAATGGGTGTCTAACAGGAAATTCTGGGCAGTCTATGCATACATTACATTCCTTTCCCACCCTGAAAGAGTGGTCAACAAACACAAGTTTCCTCTGTTTGAATTTGAGGGGGGTGCTGCGGGCGGGGAGAGGCCGGGGCACAGACTGCACACGGTTTAAAAGCAGATGTAGCTGCTGAAAATCCAAACATCCTTTTCTCCCAGAAAAAGAGCTTAGGCACCAAAAGAGTCACTTTTTGAGATATCCAGTTAGTCCCTGCTCTATTTCTAAGCGATAAATTTCCCCAGGGAATTCCACCCAATACTCTATGAAAGAAACACAGCTTTGAAAGCTCATTTTCCCAGGACGGCCTGTTACTGGCAATGGTTCCTCCAGCAGGGGGAAAGCAAGGGAGGAGTGGGCTGGTGCCTAGAAGCTGGGTACTAACCTCACCCTTCCACGACAGTAGCATGATTTCCCCCTGTTCATTGCTGGTTCGTCACAGCCCTTGTCAGTTGAGTACCTTGCCTGTGCGAGGCCCTTGACATAAATCATCTCTACCTCAATGGTGTGCAGTGCTGATATGACCGACCACCCCACTTTCTGATGAGAAAACAGAGGCTCGGAATACGAACGACTATGCAGTGAGGGTGCTGGGGTTCGAAGCCAGAGGATCCTGACTGCGGGGCTCCTGGCCATCGTGTAACCAACCCCTCCTGCCTCTCCCCTGCACTCTTTTCAGTTTGGATTTTATTTCCAAGGAGAAACCGACTACAAAGACTTGTGCCACCTGCCTTCGCCCCGAATGCTACCTTTTTGAAAACTCCAAAATGAACCAATGATATTCATGGCAGCCCTATTAGAGGAAGCCCGACACGGTGGCTGTCCCACTGTGCCCCGAATGTACCCAGGCCACTAAACTGTCTGTGACTCAGCTTTCTAGGAGAGCCCAGTGGCTGGGAATGTCCTTCCTCACCTTGGCACTTCCCCAGGCCTTTGTGCCCGAGGTCACGCAGCTCCTTAGTAGTAGGGCTGTGCATAAGCCAGGTCAGGGCTGAGTCTGAAATATGAGCTCTTAACCATCACTATACATAGTCTGCTTTTCAGATTGAGAGCCAAAATAAGTTAACGAACAAAGGATTTAAACAGATAATGAGCTTAAGAGGAAGTAAAGGTTAAAATTTAACAGTAATTAAACAAGTGAATGTTTAAACGATGAGGCCCAGTTTCATACCTATTAAATGCACAAGAAATGATAATAGAAACATATCACCAATGGTGGTAAGGTTTTGATGGCAGAAGCCCGTTCATTCATCTGTTTCTGATAACTCTGTAAATTGGAACAATCCATTTGAAAAGCAGACGAGTGGTGTGCCAAGGACCAAACAACCTGGATGGATGTCTAAGACGGTAGGAAAGGTTAACTCAGTGCGTAGTAACAAGAGAGGATACTGTGCTGCCATTATGGAGACACATGGAGAAGTGTTTGTGGTCATTGTCAGATAAAACATCTCACACGCTGTGTACGACCTGTGTCTGGAACTTCGTAATGGGCTTCTGGACAGGCTCTGCAAGGTGCGCTCCAGGGCTCCAGGCTCAGAACCTATCTTGTCGGTGTCTGGGTCCCTGAGACATAGAAATGTGCTGGTGCAGAACAGGCCTGTCATAACAGAAGTTTACCGAATGAATGAATGTACAAAGGGAAACACAGAATAATGAAAATGACTGATACGTTAAAAAGAAACAGTTCCTGTGATTCTCCAAGAGAGAGCTCAACTCAATCAGTACCAGTTTCCCCGGAAGTCCTCTTGCCCACAGCAAGCCTCCCTCCTCCAAGTAGTTTTAATCTATGCCACCCACATATGGCCAACCACTCCTCTGGGGAACCCAGCTCGTAGCTCCTTGCTGTCTTTAGCAAAGATGGCAACCCTTGCTTCCCACAAAATAATTAGTGCAAATTTTCAAGAAGAGAGATTATGTAAAATTCACTGATGTAAGCAAGTGTGTCAATCTCTGGATCACGGAACTAGGTTGACTATTATTTTCCTTTATACTTTTCTCTGTTTCTCAGTTTCTATAATCTATATTATGTTTATAATAGAAAAATGGAGTAAACATTAAAAAATATTTCTACTTAATAAAATCTTTCATATGTCATCATATATCTTTCTACAACCTTATTTTGACTGGTTAATGGTATTCTACTGCATGGATATGTATTGTGTCATAATTACACTAACTTCGGACATTTACGCCGTTTCCTTTAAAAACATGTATTAGAACAAATGCTGCAAATCTGTTTGCGATAGCAATGCTGCAAACAGTCGTCTAGTTGTCCATCAATACGGGACAAGATATATGTCTGGGTGGAATTATCTTTCACTCTACTTTTGTATTCTTTGAATTTTGTATCATGTATTAAAGTAATTCTGTATCATGTATTATGTATTGTAACAAGTAAAAAGTAAAAATGTCAAAAATAACACTGCAGTGAACATAGTGTACATGATTTTATGTGAATGTCTGATGATTCCCTTAGAAGACATTCCTAGAAGTATTAATTGCTGGGACCAAAGTCTTTGATAAAAATGTCGAGCCTCTTGATATCTATGGATAATCTGCCATTTGGAGAGGCACTGCCGATGTGCACTTCGCCCGTGGGGTGTTATACACTAAGGCTGTGCCAACACAGGGACTTTAAACATCTTTTGCCAACCTGAAAGGTAAAAATGGCATCTCACTGTTGCTTTCATTTGCATTTCTTTGATTGCCACCCAAGCTCTAAAGGCTCGTGTATGCTTTTTGGCCATTTCTATTTCTTCTTTTGAGAACTGTGCTTATATATTTTTTGCTTATTTTTCTATTTTTTAAAAATTTTTATTTATAAGGGTCCCTTTGTCATATATTAGAGACATAATCCTTGCAATGTCCTTTATGTTGGAAATTGTCTCAGTTGTTTTAGGCTTTACTTTTGTTTATAGTGGTTATGGATGAACAGAAATTTTAAGTTTTTAGAAAGTCAACTCTAACAACCTTTTCTTAATGATTATTTCCCACCCTACTATGACATAGTATTCACTTATATTTTCTTCTAATTCTTATTTAGCTTAAAGTAAATATCTTTTAAAGTAGATATTTTATCTGTTTGGAGTTTGTTCTGGTATATAGTAGGAATCAACTCTTTACTCCCAAAAGATTAATCAAATCCCTTAATAACATTTATTGAACAAGTCGTCCTCATACACTGATCTGGGCATTCAACCCCATTCCTTTCCACTCCACATGTCTGCTTCTGACAGTAACACACAGCTTTGAGACTACAGATTTATTGTTTTATATTTAATAGTATCGATTCTCTTCTATTATTTTTTTCAAAATTTATTGGATCGTCTAACCCTTTCTACTTCCAGATGAATGTCAGAATCACTCTATCAAGTTCTAAAAAATACCATTGGGATTTAGCTGCATTAGGCTCATAAAATATACAGCTACTGATTCTAGTTAATTCCATTAAAGCAATTAAAGGAAGGTTAAATTAAAAAAGTAAAAAAAAAAAAATCCATTTCTTGTACTGGATTCCTAAAAATGGTGCCAAGATTAAAAGTGGCCTTGGTTATCAGCTTAGACTAGACTGTTGTAACTGTAAGTTGTTTTATGGAAGTCCCACGGTAACCACAAAGAAAATACCTATAGAGAACACACGAAAGGAAATGAGGAAGGAATGAAAGCATGTCACTTCAAAAGTCGACAAAATGCAAAGGAAGATGGCTAGAAAGGAAAAGAGGGAAGAATACTCTGCAAGACAGAGAAGAAACTGTTAAAATGCAATAGGAAGTCTATCCGTAATTACTATAAATGTAAATAGATTCAAACCCCTAACCGAAAGACACAGAGAGGCTGAACGGATAAAAAATAAAGATTCGACTACATGCTACCTACAAGAGACTCACTTTAGATTTAAGAAGACACATAAGCTAAAAGTGAAAGGATGGAAAAAGACATTCCGTGCAAATGGTAACCAAGAGAGGAGAGTGGCAATACTGACAGCAGACAAATAAACTTTAAGTCGAAAACTGTCACCAGAGACAAAGAACGCTATCTAATGCAAAAGGGTCAACTTATCAGGAAGACGTAACAATTATAAATGTACATGCGCCCAACGTCAGAGCACACAAGTATATGAAGCAAATATGGACAGAACTGAAGGGAGAAATAACAATCGAAAGAGGTATCAATAACCCACTTTCAATTATGGATATAATGTCTAGAGAGTACAAAAACACAGAGGACTGGACCAACACAGCAGACCAAGTGGATCTAACAGACATATACAGAACATTGTACCCGACGGCAGCACAACATACATTCTTCTCAAGCTCACACTAATTCTCCAGTATAGATCATATATTAGGTTACAAAACAAATCTTAGTAAATTTAAAATGACTGAAATTATACCAAGTATCTCTCATGACTACAATGGAATGGAACTAGACCTCAACAGCAGAAGGAAAAATGGAAAATCCACAAATATGTTAAAATTAAACAACACATTCTTTAATAACCAATGAGTCACAGAAGAAATCATAAGAGAAATTAGAAAATATCTTGAGACAAATGAAAATGAAAACACAACATACCAAAACTTATAGGATGCAGCAAAAGCAGTATAAAGAAGGAAGTTTATAGTGGTAAACACCTACATTAAAGAAGAAAAATATCAAAAAATAAATATAAAAATAAGTAAAAAAGACTAGCAAATAAACAAGCTAACTTTACATCTTAATTAGAAAAAGAAGAGCAAACTAAGCACAAAGCTAGCAGAAGGAAGGAGATGACCAAGATTAGAGTGGAAATAAAATAGAGATTAGAAAAACAACAGAAAAAAATCAACAAAATTGAGTTGGTTGTTTTGAAAAGATGGACAAAAACTGAAAAACCTCTAGCTAGACTAATTAACAAAAAAGAGAGAAGACTCAAATAAATAAAATCAGAAATGAAACAGAAGCCATTACAACTGATTTTACAGAAATATAAAGGCTTATAAGAGATAACTATGAACAATTATATGCCAACAAATTGGATAACCTAGAAGAAATGGAGAAATTCTTAGAAACATACAATGTACCAAGACTAATCACTAATCAAAAACCTCCCAACAAAGAAAAGCCCAGGGCCAGATGGCTTCACTGGAGAATGTTTCTTCTAAACATTCAAAAAAGAATTAATGAAACTCCTTCTTGAATTTCTCCAAAAAATTAAAGAAAAGGAATACTTTGAATTCATTTTATGAGACCATATTTTCCTGATATCAAAGACAACGACACTATAAGAAAAGAAAACCACAGGCCAATAACCCTGGCGAATACAGATGTAAAAATCCTCAATAAAATACGAGCTAACCAAATTTAACAGCACATTAAAAGGATCATACTCTGTGACCAGTAGGATTTATCCCTGAGATGCGAGGATGGTTCAGCATACAAACATCAATCAATGTGATACACCACATTAGTAAAGTGAAAGATAAAAATCGCATGGTTATCAGCAGATTCTGAAAACACATTTGACAAAATTCAACACCCTTTCATGATAAAAACACTAAAAAAACTAGGGATAAAAAAAAATTACCTCAACATATGGGCTATCTTAAAAAACCCACAGTTAACATCATATTCAAAGTGAAAAACAGAAAGCTTCTCCTCTAAGAATAGGGAAAAAGCAAGGATGCCTACCCTCCCCGCTTCTCTTCAAAACAGTATCGGAAGTCCTAGCTAGAGCAATAAGGCAAGAAAAAGAAACAAAAGCATCCAAATTGAAATGGAATAAGTAAAATTATCTCAGTTTGCAGATGACATGATCTTATCTTTTTGTAAAATTCTAGTTGACACACGGCATTTTATTAGTTTTAGATGTACAACATAGTGATTAGACATTTATATAACTTACAAAGCACATGATCTTATCCATTGAAAACCCTAAAGATTTCACAAAAAAACTATTAAAACTAATTAAAGAATTCAGCCAAATTGCTGGAGACAAAATCAATGTACGAAAATCAGTTGCATTTCTATCCACTTACAATGAATAATCCAAAAAGGGAATTAAGAACACAACTGGATTGACAACCGCATTGAAAAGAATAAAATGCTTAGGAATAAACTTAATCATGGAGGTGAAAGGCCTGTATACCAAAAACTATAAAACTCCGCTAAAAGAAATTAAAAATACCCAAATAAACAGAAGAACAGCCTATGTTCATGGACTCGAAGGCTTAATGTCATTAAGATGCCCACATTATCTTAAGCCATACAAAGATTCAATGTAATCCCCATCAAAATCCCAAGGGCTTTTTTCTCTCCCAAAATATAAACAACTGTAGAATTTATATGGAACCACAAAGGACTTCTAATAGCTAAAACAATCTTGAGAAAGAAGAATCAACCTGCGGGCTTCACACTTTCTGACTTCAAAACACATTACGAAGCTATGAAACAGTATGGTACTAGCACAAAGACAGATATACGGACCAACGGAACAAGAGAGAGCTCAGAAATAAATCCACACACAAATGATCTTCAACAAGAGAGCCAAGACTGCACCATGGGGAAAGTACAGTCTCTTCAATAAACGGTGTTTCTGAAAACTAGATATCTACATGCAACATAATACAATTGGACCCTTATTTTACACCATATACAGAAATCAACAAACTGGATTATAGATTTAAACCTAGAACATAAAATTATAAAAGTCCTAAAAGAAAACATAGAGAAAGAGCTTCATAACATTGGTCTTGGCAATGATTTCTTGGATATGATACCAAAATTACAGGCAACAAGAGCAAAAATATACGAGTGGGGCAGCATCAAACTAAAAAGCTTCTGCACAGCCAAGGAAACAAAGTAAAAAGGCAGCGTACAGAACGAGAGAAACTATTTGCAAACCAAAAGGGGTTAATACCCAAAATACATAAGGAACTCCTACAACTCAACAGCAACAAAGTGATACAAAAAACAATCGCAAATAATCTGATTTAAAAAATGGGCAAAGGACTCAAATAGACATTTTTTCTCTTACAAATGTAAAACAAAGGTATATACAAAGATGCTCAACATCACTACTCATCAGAGAAGTACAAATCAAAACCCTAATGAGATATCACCTCATACCTTTAAGGACAACTATTACTAAAGCAAAACAAACAAAACAAAACAAAACAAAACAGAAAATAATAAGTGTTGGTGAGGATGTGGAGATTTTGGAACATTTGTGCAGTATTGGTGGTAATGTCAAATGGTATAGCCACTGTGGAAAACAATACGGAAATTCCTCGAAAAATCAACAATATCACAACCATATAAATAGCAATCCTGCTTCTTGGTATTTATCAAAATGAATTGAAAACGGGATCTCAAAACAGGATCTCAAAGAGGTATTTGCACTCCTATTTTCGCTGAAGCATTATTCATAACAATCGAGAGATGAAAGCAACGAAAATGTCCATCTGGGATGAACGGATAAAGAAAATGTGGTATATACATACAATGGAATATTATTCGGCCTTAAAAAACAAGAAAATATTGTCATATACTACATATGGATGAACCCTGAGAACATTGTGCTCATGAAATAGGCCAGAATACCATTTAAGTAGTTAAACTCATGTAAGCAGACAGCAGAATGATGGTTGCCAGGGGTGCGGAGGGGGAAATACAGAGTTGCTGGTCAAGGGGTACAGAGTTTGTCATTCAAGATGAAAAAGTTCTAGAGATCCAATGTATGACCATGTTTATATAGTTAACAACACTTAAAAGTTCATTAAGAGGGTAGATTTCATGCTGTATGTTTTTATTTTTCTGCACTGAAAAAAAAAATGGCTTCCTGTACTGTGCTGGTGGTTCACATGCTTGACATTATACAATCCTCACCTCACACAGGTATCATCACCCCCATTTCAGCAGCCAAGAAGGGAAGCAGCTAGACGTTGCCCCGAAATGCACAGCTACTAAGCTGTAGAATTGGAACTTGCATTCAGGTTGTTCGACTGCAAAGCCTATACTTTTCTGCCCAACACCTTTATGACTAATGCACCACGGGATATCCTTCCTACTCCCTCTGGCCTGCGAGCGACCCAAGGGTAGCGGTGGGGCTTTTCACTCCTGGCTTGCCACCACCATCACCTAATGGCACTGTAGGGAGTCTTTAGATAATGAATGCTTTTGCTCCTTATACTGGTCGACAAAACCCAAAATTCCATTAAAAACTATTATTGGGTCAAACTTCTCCCAGGGTATTTGATTAGAATTACTGGTTAAAGTAGCAAGCCAGTTTTATTTCTATATTGGTTCTGCAATGAAAAAGTAACCATATCTACATGCTGCCTTCCATCCAGTCATACCACATACTGGTTCAAAACTGAAAAAAGGAATAATCACCTTGAATGTCTCAGAGTCCTCAATAATCCTCCCCCAAGCACTGACATTTCCCTAGGCCAAAAACAGAACAAAAAAAGCTCACGTCTGTCAGTCAGTAAGTCTTCAAGTCCTATGTCAGTTTTGCCACGAATCGACTATGACCGTGTGTACATTACTGATCCCCAGAGTCTCTCTTCTCTATGAAGCAAGACCAGGATGTCTGGACTCCCTGTTATTCTGCCATGAGGGTTCCCCTGATCACAGGGCCCTCCCACACCGACCTGTCAGGCCAGCACCAGCTGTCAATGATGGGAACTGACATTCATCAGTCGGTCCCATAGATCCACCTAGGCCTTCACCTACCCTGGGTCCACACTGAGGTGTCTTGCAGGATTCTCTGATTTTCAGAGCTGGAGGGATCTCAGAGGTCACTGAAGTGGGTGGTTTCTAAAGGAGTGTCTGGGCTATAAATTCCAAGTAGGGGTCTTCTGAGAGTCCAGGGAGGTAGCTGCAACGCGGCTGCACAAACTCACACGAAAACACCTCGCTCTGCTGCTGCTGGGAGGATGCAGACCTATGCGGCTGGCGACAAGCGGTGGCCGTTTCTTACTTACAGCGTTGAATATGTACGTCTCAATAATGGAGAACAAAAATTCTTTCCCAATTTCTCTGCTAGCACTGATTCCTACCCCCTCTGCCCCTTTTTATGTGTCAGGAAGTGTTCTCGGTGCTGAAGAATAGAGCAGTGAATAAAACTTACGAAAGACCCTGCCCTCGTTGAACTTACATTCCAGCGGGAAGAGACAGACAATCAATCGATAAACACGTAAAATAGAGAGTATGCCAAATAGGGATAAGTAGTGCAAACCGAAGTGAATCAGGAAAGAGGCCCAACGATGATGTGTATGTGTTTAAACAGGGTATCTGGGGAGGACCACTAATAAAGTGACACCCGGGCAAAGGTCTGACGGAGGTGAGGGCGAGCCTTCTGCGGGGGGGCACTCTGGGCTCAGAGCACAGCAGGTGCAAATGCCCTCAGGTGGGGGGCATTCTCAGCATGCTCAAGAACAGAAAAAGGACCAGTAGGAGAGGAGGTCGGTGGTGAAGAGCAAGGTCGGGTAGGGCTTGCGGGCCCTTGGAAGCATTGGCTTTTCCTCTGATTGAGATGGGAAAGCTGTTGGAACAGTGCCATAGAAACAGCAGGCTTATGACAGAAATTAAATGAGGCCACTTAGGGCCTGAGTCAGGTCCCGCGCAGCCACCTCATCTGAGGTACACTCCTGGCTTAGGAGAACTATCAACCGTCTCAGGAAGGACGTGCACGACTGAGGTATCTTCTCCCCTTCTCCGTTCTGTTACCTACCCTGCACTGGCCTCACCCGGCACTCCTTCTGCAAGGCCTCCCCACCCTTACCTATCTGTCAGCACCTGCCCTGTTTCCAGGACCAGATAGATACCTACTGAGCAGGACCCAATGCAAAATGAAAACGCAGGACCCTTTGTTCACAAAGAATTTCAAGACAGAAACGACAGAACATTAGACCAAGGATAGGGGAGGGGAGGCCCGCTGTCGGCCCGGGATTACCAGCCCTGCTTATTCCTATTCTAACCAAGAAGGCAGAAGGCGGCAGGCCCTGGGAATACAGGCCCCACCCTCGCCAGCACAGCGCCCCCTGTAGGATAACAGCAGCCCTTGCTACACATTCTGCAAAGAGCTGAAGGACTCTGGGTGGGGAGGAGAAAGACAAGCCCAGGCACTAGTGCCGGGAAGGCAGCTTTTTACAGGACAAGGGCAGCTTCCAGGAGTGGGGAACCAGACACTAAAAGAGGGCTAAACTGGAAGGTCTCCTGAGCACGTACGGCGTCTGCACTGGGGGACAGTGACAGCGGTACATGATGCAGGCGACCCTCCACAGTGGTTGGCCAATGGCTTCCCCCGGGCAGGGCGGTCTCCCAGGGGAGCAGGGCTGCAGCTGAGCCCGGAAGGATGGACAGAGGCGATATGGAGGGACACTTAACGGGAGAAATGGAAAGTTACAAAGGCAAGTAAGTGGCCAGTGTTTGGGGGGGGCAACGAGGAGGCCAATTTGGCTGGCTGCAGAGGACGTCCCACCGGGTGAGACCAGAGCAGGGAGGGAGCTGAGCCTGAAGGCAGTGGGCACGTGTGGGGGTGTCAGTGACTGATCTGAGGAGAGACAGGGACAGGATGACAGCTGTGCTCCTGGAAGGTTTGTCCAGCAGCATATGAAGAACAGAGACAGCAGGCTCTGTCTCAGACCCTCATCTGAGCATGGGTCACACTGGTGGGGGCAGGGGCTGGAACCTATCAAAATCAGCGGGGCAGAGCCTTCCCACCTGGGCAGTGGGTCTGCACAGACGGACAAACACAGATGATTTCCAAGCAAGCAACAACAAATAAGAGAACTGCACATCCCGGAGACAAAGTTCCCTGGCAGGATGCCTCAAACCACGAGCAGCCCGCAGAATTCCTAATTTTAGAAACCAGACTGGAACTTGTCTCATCAAAATAAACCTGGCCCCAAATATTTACTTTTGTCGTCATTTTGCCGTTGTGGAGGCAGGAAGAGCAACATGTGCCACGGGATGCTTTACATGTCACCCCCCCTCCCCACCCCAGGATAATTCATCGGGGTGCCCTCTCTGGATCCCTTGGTGGACAGACTGGCACCGACGAGAGAAGGGAGCGTCCGAGGAGAAGTCAGTGCTTGGGTCTCTCGGCACTGTTTTTCGGTCTCTTGAACATCAGCTCCGGACTTCGAAACCCTTTCGAATTCCTTTATCGCATGGATAAACAAGACTTCCAGTTGTGGGACAGCAACCACAAGGGACAAAAGTACACACGGCAGGCCAAGGGAAATTTATTTTCATCCTATAAACAGGACACACAGTACTCTGTCTCTCTTTAGGGCACAAATCATGGAAACGGCATTAGTATGAATCATAATGAACTCTGAATTCTCAGCTCAAGCATTTTCGGACAAGGAAAAACCTCGTCTTGGACTAGTACGAATGCTACATGGCGAAGGGCCTGTTGTCCTTGTTCCCAGTTTTCGAATGTAGAACCTTTTCCCTGTTTTGTTTTAACAAGAAGGGTGAACTACAAGTTAATGCTTACCTCATTCTAAGTGAAACAGGCGTCGGCTCTCATTCATGTGGATGGCTGTTTTCAGATTAATTTTGAAAATTTTATTACATCACGTTTGTGTTGCTTCCTTCACACGACCATAGTTTTCCGAGAGCCTAAATGAGTGATTGAACACTTTTTGGATTTTATATTGGTTTGTAAGGGTGTTGCTTCATTAAAATAAAAGAGGGAAGCAAGACAAACTTATTTGTGTCAACTGGCAAACAGTTTAATAATTCAGATGGATACATGCACATTAAAATGTCACTGTCGACAGCCTGTCATATTTAGCTGTACAATTAGAATTCCCATAAGAGCATGACTTTATATAAAAAAAATGTTTTTGGTTATTTGTTCCTTAACCAGGAATTTTCTAGGGGGTAAAATACCTTTATAATTGGAAAAATATTAACAAAGAAACCTCTCTAGATAAAAATGCATACACCACATATTTCAAAATAAATACCGCACTTTGGGGACTTAACATGAAATAAAAAGTACTGTGTGATTCTTCCTACACAGAGTTCCACTCTGCCAAGCTCCGATATTTTAAGAACACTCTTGAACTACCAGTTGGGTGCCAGTCCTCCAGAAGTCTTCGCAGCATTTGCAGGGTTTCCCAAAAGCAGACCTCCAGAATCCTTCTTCCATTTGACTATTTCCATGTTGCTTCGAGAACACCAGAAATGCGCACACCGACTTCAGCTTTTCTTCCTGTATCCCCCACAGTCGTTTAGCTACCAGGCCCAGGCTCTTCCCTCCATCTGCTCAGCCATCATCCTGGCCCACGCCACCACCCCTCTCTTCCGGAGACCTTTGCAACAGTCTGACTGATGATAGGTCTCTCCTCACCCACTCTTTCAGAGTGATCTCTTCTCAGATGCAGGTGTGGTTAGGCCCCTTGCCGGCTTACAGCCCCTTGGAAGCCCTTCCTGCTTGGATGGGATTGTTGTAATGTTACATGACATAAGGTAGCCTGGGGAAGCCAAGGATGCTTTGTGAACTCACCCCTGACTGTCCACGATGGAAACACCGCCCTGGCTTGTCAAATACCCACAAGCTGGCATAGGTCTGCCAGGCCCAAGGGCTCTGAACCAGCATTGAGCTGGGGGGGCAGCCTTGGAGATACTCCTTACACACAAACACACACTTCAGTGCTTCAGGCCAGGAGGTGCAAGACCCCGACCAGCTGGTGAGCAAGCTGTGTTCACAAGCCTCACTTGCCAATCACTTGTTTGGCATCTAGGATACTATTTCCCATAAATATCATGTGATAAAGAGTGATAAGGTGCCCATGCTAGCTCATAAGGGCTGATTTATTTAACCCGTTAACTCAAAAGAGCCATATTCGCAAGAAAAAATGAAAAGAGTAGCAATCTATTTAGGATTTTTCTGGCACCAAATGTAAGGAAGTTTGCTAGTTTCTTTAATAAAACAACACCCTGATCCTCTGCCCTGAGCAGAGGAAGGAGAACCTCCCTGTGGGGTGCAGCAGCTGAAGTTCCTGGCCCAATGCCTGTCCTAAGACCCACTTTCACTTTGGGACTCCAACTGGTCAGTGCCGCCCTGGCTTCAGAGCACTCGGGCTCAGTCTGGGGACAGTCTCTGGCCACTGCAAGCCTCTGGTCTGAGGACAGCATTCAAGAATCAAACTCAGGAAAGTAACTTACAAGGGCGACTAGATGTGACTGCCCGCAGGCTCCTTGCCACAGGTAGACCATAGGCTGTGCCTGGCTACCTCTCCTCCCCCAAGCAGAGGTCTGCACTCCCCAAGACCTGGGGGAAGGTCCTTGAGCACACGTGAATTTGGCAGAGACAAGGCCTATGATAACAGAACACAAAGAGAAGAAACAGGACGTCTCTGCATGACCAGGAGTTGCAATGACAATTTTCTTACAGAAAGTGTGGCTCCTAGCACAGAGGTGAGGCCTCACGGACCCCCAGAAATCAAAACAGTTCTTTATCAGCACTGTTGTATACATTGTGTGTATGTGTGTGTGTGGGGGGGGGAGGGAACTGGGGGTGACAGAGATTAGAACTGTTTTATCACACCAACTATGTGCCAGGCACTGACTAGGCACTGAGAGATTAAAAAGAGTTAAATAAAGAAATGTTTCTGTCCTTGGGAAACACCCCAAACTGTTGGGGGGACAGATACACACCCGACTACCTATGACGCGGTCTCCAAACTTGGGGGCACTGACTATGACGCGCGTCACACATTCCCGGCAGAGCAGGCCCTGGACCCCGATGGCCTCTGGGGTTCTCTGTCCTGACTGTGGGAGGGACAGCACCAAGGGGCCCACTGACGTGCGGGTCAGCCGAGCGCAGCCGGAGGCGCCCCGCCTCACATGGGAGCGGCGGAAGGAATTCCAGACGGCATCCAGGCCCCGACATCTCCCTCAAGCACGGTGTTTAGCCAATTATTATTTTTTCGGGGAAAAAAACAGGCCTGTGCTGGCCACCTCCAGAAGCTGTTGTGAGAAAGAGGAAAAATAGGAAAGCGCTAGGACAGCTGTCCAGGGCTCAGGCCGAGGGGGGCTGTCCCTCTGTCCCTCCCGGCAGGTCACATCAGAGAGCTCTGGCTCAGACTCAAAGCCCTGGTGGTGGAGGGGAGCTGCGGCCGGGCCCGCAGGGCTGAGGGCAGCTGGGCCCATGGCGGGTGGTGGCATGGAAGAGATCAGAACTGGGCTGCACTATTAGGTCCCTTAAACCTAAGCGAGCTCATCAGACCAAAGCGTTTGCCCCATTGCACGCAGCAAGAGCGAGGTGCCGCGTTAAACCGCCTGGTCACCGAAAGCGCTGCAGGGCGCGGGCGAAGCGACGGGCTCTCCGAACCAGACGCGACCCTCCCCTCACGGAAGGTCGCTCTGGGAAAATACCACTCTGTAGGAGGACACTTCCCGGTTGGAAATGCCATCAGTGCCTGGCCCTTCGCCATCCGCAGACCCGACTGGGGAAGAGCTGGGGACTCCCACGCACCTCCTGCCAGGCCCCCCGCCAGGGCAGATGTTCCACAGCCTGGGGAAACACAGCCGATCTGAGGGGGAGCCAAGCTCCAGAACCACCAGCGGGGCCAACGCAGAGGAGGCGAAGGCCGCTTGCTTCCTTCCGAAGCAGTTCCGCCAGCTCCCGGCCCGGCCTCCAGCACCAGACATGACGGCTCTGGAGAGAGCGGCCCCGCCCCCACCGTGCTCAGCCTCAGCAGAAGCTGGTGCATGCCCAGGAACGGCCCATCTGCTGGGAGGAAGGTCTGAGCATCTCCCTTCTGGCAGCCAGACCAGTGCAGGCCCCATGACAGGGTGCTGTGGCACATCTGAGTGAAAGATCATGAATTTACATCTTTCATTCAGAAACTGGTCCTCACTACTGAGCTAAACACCTGCTGTCCTACAAAAAGGTTGAATAATGCCCCCCCCCCCCCCGCCACCCCCCAACCGCAGCCCAAGGACAGCCACATGTTGATCCCTGGAACCCGTGACTGTTACCGCTACAGCAAAGGGAACTTGCTGATTTAATTAAAACGAGGGATCCAGAGATGGGGAGATTATCCTGGATTACCCAGGCAGGCCCTACATGTGATCGCGAGGGTTCTTATAAAAGGGTGCAGAAGTAGGAAGCAGGAGATGGAACTAGAATTTGGAGCGATGAGAGGAAGAGGCCACCAGCTAAAGAATGCAGGGGCCTCCGGAAGCCAGACAACGTAAGGCAACAGATCCTCCCCTAGAGCCCCCAGAAGGAACCGGCCCGGGCATCACCTTGACTCTAACGCAGTGAGCGGGAATTGACTTCTAACTTCTAGAACCGTGGGAGACTAAATGAGTGTCTTTTAGCTCCAAGCAGAGACCGCGAGGAGGAATCACCCTCACGGCTTCCAGAACTCCCTATCCTCTGCACCCCCCCCACCCCCGACTGCGTCTGCCAGCTCCCCTCTGCAACTGTCCTGTGGGTGTCTCCACTTGGCTCACCACTGAGATGAAGGCGCTGTAACCCCAAATTCCTCCTGTATCCCCCAGGGCCCAGCCAAGAACAGCTAGCTCCTGGCACCCAGGAAGGATGCAGGCGACAGATGTGGATGGAGAACCCATTATCCTGAGGAAGGGGAGCCGTCGCCCCTCTTCCAAGCGGTCCCTGTTCACCCTTCCTCATCTACAGGCTCTTGTCTGCTAATTGACTCTCCAGCTCTCGAAAGTGCAGCCTCCCACCAACTCCTCAACCTCTCCAGGGCCTGGTTTTGAATCAGAAAATACCTACTGCCATTCAACAACCCCTCCTGGAACCTGCCCTCAATACCTGCCCCAACTATTTCCTATCCTGCTTTTCACATCATGGCTTCACTTTTAAAATAAAGATGGAGGTGAAAATATATTCAGAGAATCTTTCTTGTCATGTTAATTACCGACTTGAGGCAAAATTCCAATCCCGTTTCCCAGAGGTTTCCCAGAGCCTGAAGAAGCTCTACATTCCGTGTGGAGGAAACTGTTCCGAATGTTCGAAGTTGAGGGGTCCTGTCTTGGAGCAGCCCCCCTGAAAACGACAAGGGTCCTCTGCTGGTGAGACCCCTAAGTGTGCCTTCTCGAGTCACGGAGGCCAGAGTGAAGTGCCTCCTCTAGAAAAGTCCTGTTTTCAAACTTTAAAATAGAATGGGTATCCATTCTTAAAAAATTAATGCGTACAAGGACACCTAATATAAAACACTAAAAGCTGAGAGGAATTGCTGTGTGTGTGTGTGTGTGTGTGCACGCATGTGCACGTTTGAGGTTATAGGGATGTATCTGATCCAATCAGCCAAAGAGGGATTTTAGAACCACTGATATCACACATGACCTATTCTTTACATTTTGTATAATCTTTTAAATAATAAATATTCTTATGGACACAAAAATCCTATGTCGACGTAAGAAATGTCCAAACCTGTAGAGAATTTTTAAGGGGTTTACGTGAGCCCAACTGACGACAGCTGCCGGGAAGCAAAATCTCAGTGAATTAAGAAAATGCCCCAGAGAATGGCAGTTTTGTAGCTTATTTCGTACATGAGAATCAAAGGAGGAGACCGAAGGAGGGCCGCATGAAATCCTCTGGCGACAGAGTAAGGGGGTGGGAGAAGGCAAAGCAGGCGACGTGCTTCTTTTACACGGGTGAGCCCAGGAGGGTTAATAATGAACACGGCACAGGGATGGCACGTGGGGAACCAGGTGACCACGAGGGGTTCTGTGGTCTGTGCTTCGGTGCAGTGGGCTGTGCCCTAAAGGGGTCTGGGGAAAAGAGATTATTCCCACATTCCAAGGGCATGTTATCTTAGAAGCACAAAGACAACAGACAGGCTCATGTAAGGTAAAGACTGACCTTTGTCAAGAAAGTTGCAGGCCCAAGGTGTGAACCCACCATGACCCTCTTTGAGCTAGGAACTTTTATGTGTAGGCCATCTTATGTGGTTAATTTTGGTCTCTGGGTTTGTAAGGCCCACCATGCAGGCCTCCTCTGAGCTGGTCAGGTTTAGGATGTGGCCCCATTTTCATCCACACCTATTACAATAAAAAATATTCTTGCTACTCTCACAATGTCCCTTAGTGTTCTACTCTTATCATGTTATAGGGGGGCCTATTTCTCCTTCTGGAATGGAAGGTCCTTGAGGGCAAGGAATAGTGTTTTCTTCAAGATTCTGACCAAGCTAATAGCAGAGGGCCCAGATCACATATAATTCTTAATGTCTGCTGAGTGAATGACTCAAATTGTTTTCACATTCCAGGCACTGTCTTTTATTTAAGACCCTATGTATCCAATGCCAAAAGACAAACAAAAACAACTCTACCACAATGAAAGAATGCAATTTCTTAGCGTCACCATAAAGCACTGTAAGTTTTGGTCCATCCAGTTTGTGATCACATTAGATCAAGCAAACATGTGATCGGAGAACTATTAAGAGAACTGAGTGACAAGAAAACAACATGATTGATTAGAAGGACAGACTGAAATTATAGTTCGCTAGCAATGCAAGAACCAGACGACATTCGTAGGGAGAGGGAGGCCACGTTTATTGGTTAGAGGGCTCCAAGAAATGCATTAGATGCAAGAAGGCTTGGGAAATCGTCCACATCTGTCCCTGAAGGCAGTGAGCCAATCTGGGAGCAGGTACATGGAGTGAAGAAAAGACCAAGCATGGCACAAGGGGCCTCAAGGACCCCCAGCTAGGCTGAGCAGGCGCAGGGACTTCCAAAGCTGGCAATGGCCTTGGCTTGATGAGGCAAGCAATGGGGGCAGGGTGGGCAGGGTGGAAGGGGTTCTAAAAAATTAGACTTCGAGCAATGCCCTAATAACCAGGCGGATTTTTGAGTTCCTTAATAAAGGCGCAGAGAAATGAAGTGTCCTGCCTAACGTGAGGGGTGGTTAGAGGGAGATAGTGACTAACTTAGATCTCTAGGCCCTGAGGTCTGTTCTCCTATTCAATGCGACAAGTATGCATGCAACTGAGTACATCCGGCATAGGTCCCTTCAGGAGCATCCTCCCGCATGCTTCGTTTCCTCCCTCCCCCTGCCTCTGTTTCTGCTCCCTATCTCTGTTCACTTAGTACTTTCCCCAAGGCCTTCTTCTAACCCTTTTCTTACCTTTTAAGGCCCTGGTCCATGAAACTTTCTGAAATTCTTTCCTAAAGACTCCAACCCACATGTCTCTTTCCTAATTCCTACTCTGCCTCTGGGCGCTTGGCTCATCTAGCTCTTTTCTCGAATGTCTGCTGTTAAACACAATAGCACTGAATTTTATACTGTGCTCACTCGTGTCTTATTCAACGCTACACGCCCACTGCGTGGACACTCAAATGAAGGTTGAACAAACGAAAAAATGAAGGTGTCATCCCTTACAGTTTGTCTCGGGCTGAGTACAAGAGCTGCCTTTTAGCGCAAGACACTTTCTTTATACTCCTTTGAAAGTTCTAAGTAAAAATTTGATGACTGAGTAACACTGTGTACTAAATAGAAACATTTACTAATAAAACTATATCAGGTACACTGTGGTCTGGCATTTGCTGTTAAGGCTACATATCTAACTCGATGACATCAACCTAATAAAGTCTAAGTTTATTCATCTATATTGGGACATAATTTAGGACAATTTATCAGCAATTTTCTAAGTAATTACAATGAAAGTGTCTAACGCTTTAGAGTACGAGATGTGCCATAAATATAAACGTATACGAATGCTTTCTTACATTTCCTTTGCATATAAACCAGAGTGGAAAATTCACGTTGAACGAGTACTGTTATTCATACTGTTCTAAGCTCTACCTTGTAAGCTATGGGAGGTTAACTATGAACATGTATCTTCTCCGCCGTTGGACTATGAGCTCCCGAGGAAAGGGACTGAGTCCCTGGTCTATCCCTCGGGCCTTTGTCCTTCCCTTTGCTGTGCCCCTGCCCTCTTCACCCAGGCACAGGACCTTGGTGCTCAGTAAGTGTCTGCTGAACGAAGGAATGTATGCATTGCCCAGTCAAGTAACCGTTCCGTCCTTTTCCCTTACAAAGCAATGGGCATCATCAGTACAGGGGCACTGGGAACCTATGTTGCCTAGGGAACTCGAGAGATGCGATGAAGTTGGCATGTCAAGAGTTACGGCGTGTCAGTGGGGTAGAAAGGAGCAGGATACTTAGGTACACCCGAACTTTGCCTGTGACTTGTGGCACCCAAAATGTTGATGCCTCCTCTCTGGGCCTCAGTTTCTCTGACTCTGATCTCATCTAGCACCGCCTGTTCTGGCATTCCTGTAGGATAGTTATGTAGAGCCAATGAGGTGGTTTATGGGAAAGTGCTCTGTGTACTATTAAGCACTGTCTTAGTTTCCTAGGGCTGCCATATCAAAGTACTACGAGTTGGCTGGCTTAAAATAACTGAAATTTATTGTCTCACAGTTCTAAAGGCTAGAAGTCTGAAACCGAGGTATTGGCAGGGCCAGGCATCCTCTGAAACTTGTAGAGAGAATCCTTTGCCTCTTTAGCTTCTGGAGTTTGCTGACAGTCCTCGGCTCTCCTTGGCTTGTACATGCAACACTCCAATGTCTGCCTCCATCATCACATGGCCATCTTCTCTCTGTGTGACTCTGTCTCTGTGTCTCTTCCCCTCTTCTTATGAGGACAGGAGTCACGATGGGTTAAAGGACCACTCTTCTCCACTATGATCTTATCTTAAGTAATTACAACGGTAATGGCCCTATTTCCAAATAAAGTCCTATTCTGAGGTACTGGAGGTTAGGACTTCAACGTGTCTATTTGTAGGACACAATTTAATCCACAGCAAGCACCATGTGAATAAAAGCACCACATTTAAAAACCAGCGAAATAAAGACAGGCTAGGTAATTCAGAGTATCCCTTCTACTGAGAACAATGAGAAAAGCTGGAAAAATATTTTAAAAATTCTGCTTGAAGTTACGGAGTATTAGCAGGCAATGAAGAATAACAGAGCCAAGATTCAGGAGAAGAGAGGAATCCAGAGAGGCAAGCCTGGCATTTGGGGACACTCTTCCTCTGAAGATGCCTGCCACTTGTGGAAGAGCTGGCTAAGAGGCTAAAAGGTTGAGCTGCCCTTTGGACAGGGGAAACCAAAGCTGGAGCCCCATTTCACAAGTGCTATACCCTAAGTGTCAAGGTGAAGCTCAAGCGACTGGTTCTCACAGGTACAGAAGCCCTCCAAGCCCCGGAACTGGGTGACAGTGATAACAGATTGCTGGCACTCCAGACCCTGCCAGGACCAAATATAAATTCTCCCTGAAGGAAGATAAAATCACCCAAGGCCTCAAGTTAAGTTTTCACCTATGATGTCTTACACTCAATCAAAGGGAAATGAGTATGTGAAGATATAACACGATATGAATGGAATTCAAGTAAAACAAAGGGCAATAGAAACAGACTCACGAAGGCTAAAAATAAAGGTGTTATCAGATACAGAATTAAAAACAAAACAAAACTATGTTCAAGAGTTAAAAGATAAAACTGGAAAGTTTATCAGAATACTAGAAACAAAACAAAACCAAAAGAACACACAGAAATCCTGAAACGAAAATAAAATAGCTGAAATTAAGAATTCGATGGGCGGGTTTAACAACAGCTTAAATGCGGTTTGAAGAGAAAATCAGTGAACTAAATAATGGGTCCAAAGAAAATACCTATTTGGAAACTCAGAGAGACTAAAAGGTAGAAAATAAAGATGAGGGAATTTCTCTGTATCTTCTCAAACCTCCTTCTCATCTCAGCTAAAATTCTACCACGCCCTCTAGCCAAGGCTAGCTTGTGACAATACTGTGTTTGTCGCAACTTAATTCTGTCCCTCTCCATTGGCATTTTAATTTACAAACAAGCAAGCAAGCACACCACTTCTTTTGCCTAGGTTTTATAAAACAAGTAATACTGGTAATTAACAGAAGAAAGTAAACTTAAAAAAAGAGAAGAATAAAAATAAGAGGGAAAGAGGTACACGGAATGCAACAGAAAGGACTAATAGGCGATTATAGTCACATGAGAAGAGGCTGAGAATTGAGCGGAAGAAGTAACGGCCAAGAATTTTTCAAAGCTGAAGAAAGACAGCAAACACAGATCCAAAATTCTAAATGGGTGAACCCCACACAGGATAAATACAAAGAAAACTATACCTAGACCCATCACAGTAAACTGCCGTGCACCAAAGATAAGTGGAAATCTTACGAGCAGCCAGAGGGGGAAAAAAAGACAGACTATTATAAAAAAAAAAAAAAAAAAGAGTAACAATAGAATTGACAGATAATTTCTTAATGAAAATACTGGAAGCCGAAATATGCTGGGATATTGTCAAAGTACTGAAAGAAAATAGCCGAATGTTTAAAAAACAAAAAACATGAATGAACACCCATCTTACATAACTCCTTCCGGAGAACAAAAGCAATGGTACCTCCCAATTCATTTTGTGAGACTGAGTGAGCCATGTCGAAGACATCACAAGGAGTAAAATTATAGGTACTCCTTGTCATGAGCACGGATGTAAAAATCCTGGACAAACTATGAGGAGAATGAATCCAGCAATATATAAAAGCGATAATATAATACATCGCAAGCAAGTGGGTTTAATGCAGGAATGCAACTCAACATAGTATCAAAATAAAGGGGAACATCATATCAAGGGATTCAGAAAAATAATTTGATGAAATTCAATCTCCATTTATGATAAAAACTCCTTGCAAACTAGGACTAGATAGGGACTTCCTGTATTTGATAAAGGGTATTTATAAATATCTATAGCACTCATTATACCTAATGATGAAATGCTGATAGCTTCCTGCTGATATCAAGGACAAAACACGGAGGCCTGAATCACCACCTCCGTTAAACATCGTAGTGGAAAAAAGAGGCATGGGCCGGGGGGGAACTCACTTACAGATATTTCGATTTTGTGCACAGAAAATCCAAAAGAATCTTTGTACAAATTTCTAGAATAGCTAATTAGTTGGGAAATACAAGGTGAGTCTGGAAAAACCTCTTGTATTTCTAGACACTAAGAATAAACACTTCGAAATGGAAAAAAAAAATTGTTACGATTTACACTGATATCCAAATGTGAATTATCTGGGAATAAATAGAAAGATATGCAACACCTGAATGCAGAAAATTCCAACCTATTATTTGGAGAAAATTTCCAAGTCCATAAAAAATGGAAGGACATACCATGTTCATGGTTTTGAAGATTCAACTTTGTGAAGATGTCAGTTCTCCCCAAACAGGTCCAGAAAGCCCATGCAATTTCAGTGAAAACCATAGGAGCTTTTGTTTGCTCATTTTGTGGAAACTGGAAACAGATAAGCTGATTTTAAGTGTCACGTGGAAATGCAAAGGGCCCATAACAGACTTGCTCCACTGGATACTGAAACTTATAGAGCAAGAGTGAGTGTAACTTTTGGGGAAAACAAACAAAAAAAAAGACAAATAAACCAATGTCATGAAATAGCCTGGAAACAGTCTCAGGCGAACATATGTTCATACACAGAGAGACCAGTGTTGTTAGATTTCTGGAGCAGCAGGCTTATGCTCTGTATTTCCTGATTTCCAATTCTGGACCAGTCCTCAGTAAGGCTCTTCCCCTATCTGGACTTCGGTTTCTTCATCAACGACATCTATAATATGGACTAGGTTACACGATTCTGATTTGAAATAAAAATAATCAGAATAATAAGCTTTTGCAGTTTACAGGGTCTCCCCAGTTCTCACTTCCACCTGAAAGCAAGATAATCTTCCAAGATGCCGTTCCCCCTCTGCCTTCTGGGGAAAAGGCAAAGCAGGGACTTATGCCCTGTGTCTTACCACCTACAGATTTTAGTATAAAATATGGCAGACACTCTGAGGATAAAGGGTACAGACTGCTGAGTTTTGCACTGTTTCTCATTTCGGAGGCATCCACCACAAGGTAGCGTATGAATCAGGTAGACCTTGGTTTCAAAATACTATTTGTCATTTACATGTCTATCAAGTTTCCAATCAAACTATATTTCAGCTCTCTGAGCCTGAGTTATCCTCATCTGTGAAAGGGGAGTTCTTGTGAAGATTAAACTGAATAATGCTTGTAAAGCACTTAGGACAGGGTCTAGCACACAGTAAGCATTTAGAAAGTGAAAGCTACGGTAATGGGTGAAGACAGAATAACGGAAATAATAAACCAGACCTGTGAGGGTTTATCACAGTGTGTGGTTAATGTTTAATAAATATTTGTGGAATGGGGAAGTTACTAATTTACCAGGCTTTCACAAATCCTTGTTTAGAGTGTCAGACTTGTTTTGAAATAACTGGATTCCTAATATGTTGCTGCCTTCCATTATATTACGGAAGGCTGGGCTCTCTCTCGTGGCGCCAATACCACCCCTGTCGCCCCCTCCGCCACCCACACACATGCACACTGGGCCTCAGCTCACATCTTTTCTCTTCTTTCCATCCTACACATACAGGGCCCCCTCTGCCTTGTGTGGTCAACTTGTGCCTGGGTATCCTGCAACCCGGCCGAAACCCAGTTGATTTACTGAAGGTCTACGTCACCAAGAAACTCCTAATACAAAATGGCCTATAAAGGAACGATTTCAACACCAACCCAGAGGCTGGGTATTACAAGGCCCTATTCCAGAAGTTACACCTGAGGCCTGAAACATCTGTCTGGAAGGGAGAGGTGGCCTCGGGCTCCTCCAGGGGGAGCTGCAACACTCTGTCCTCCCCTGCTAGGACGTCACAGGACTCCTGGCTACCCCACCATAGGGGAGTGTGTTAAGTCCCCCTCCCATCCCTAAGATACCACAAACCAAGGTGCTTTTAAATAGATGAATGTGGTAATTAATGGAGGTGGCTTTCCCAATGACCGTTTTTGACTTGTGAGCACATCAGAATCCCGTCCTTCCCTCTCCCTATAGGGAGATTGACACCTGCCACCGGGGTGTTTGGACAGCTTCCTGATTCTCGGGGCTCCTCCTCCTCTCGCCGTTCCCAGTATGAGAATCTGAAACTTGCTTGGAAATCCATTAAAACGTTTAAGAAAACATTTTCCTCCAACATTATTTTCTTCCTGTTATTTACCAAAGGTTCCCCTTGTTGGATGTTTGGTGGAAGGAGAGTGTCAAATAGTTGGTCTGCACCCCAGACAAGGACGACTTCACCGTTCCTCCAACCTTCAGCCTTCTCTGTTCTAGCTACACAGCTCTACCGCCCTTGAGGCCCCAGATCGTGTTGGCTCTTCCCTGAATTCGATCCCCGTTCTCGCTGAGTCACAACATGGAAGTCATCCCACGGTTTGCAAAGCAAATTGTCACCAAAAGTGTGCGATCGCCCCCAATCGGTAAAACCCAAAGAGTACTACACTCTGCCTTAGTATCAGTCACCTCGTAAAGCACGCTAAGGAAAAGTGACCCCGGCAGCCACCACAATCACATCCAGGGCTCGTCCATCGCTTTGCTTTCCTGAATCCAGCAATAAACTGAGTCAGTCTTCTATGATACACTGTTTTTGAAAGAAGCACGGGCATTAAGTGATTTAAATGACCTGCCTACATGCTCACTGTAAGCTCTGCATCTATCCGAGCATCCTTGAAAGATACAGGACAACATCATCATCTAACGAAGCCCTGTGTACATACAGCAGGGCAGAGGTTGGGAATTTGCACACAGGCAGGAGCCTCGACCTTGGACCCACTGGACCTTGAAGCGCTGTGACCCACAGGCTCACCTCCCCCAGACATCAGGGCCCACATTCGCATGTGATGAGCTCACACCTCTCACACTGGCCCCGGGCCCCCACCCTGTGGAATGGAGCATTTTGGCCTCTGTGGTTTTCTCTGGCATGAAGGACATCTATTTCAGCATCAAGTGAACTTTCTTTATGAGAATATGAGTTTTAAGAATCAAAGCCAATAAAAATAAAACATTTATTACAGTTTACAACTAATTTTTAGGAACATATGTACTATACTCTCAACACATAGTCTTCATAAATATTATCTACTTGTAATGAACTGAGCTATTTCACCAAATTACCTTTAAATTGAATTTCCAGATCTCTGATGAAAATGTAGCCCAGCCTCTGAGAATCGTAGATACAAACAGAGTTTACAAAGTAATATCTTCAGAACTTATGCTACATTGTGTGGTTACTGTACGGCCTAGAATTCTGTTAATACTTCACTCAGATCACCTCATTTAAACCTCACAACAACCCTAACAGGTAGTTACTATTATTCTCCCATTTTATGGATGAGGAAACTGAAGCATAGAGAGGTTTTTACCTGCCCAAAGTCACAGAGCTAATAAGTGGCAGAGCTGCCTGCCGTCAGGCAGTCTGGCTCCATTGCTCTTGAGTTAACCATTCTTCCCAGAATGTGAAGAGAATGGCAATGTGTGATCCATTCACTTTGTGGGAAATCAAAGTTTAATGTTTAATCGGCATATGTTTAAAATCCATTAGCATTACCTCTAGGGCACCACAATCCTGAATTCTAAGTAATGGCGACTTGCGGTCCCTACCTTCATTCCCTCCCCACTCGGTGTCACGGCCCTGGCTCAAGGTCACACAGCCCGGTGGTCACCATCGCGTTCAGAGTCGTTAGTGGAAAGGGCCTGACCTTCTTGCTGCAGGATGAGTTAAGACGACTGAGGTGACCCACCCAGGACTATTTCTCTCCCTCCTGCTGCTAAAAGAAGGACACCACACCAGGAAAAACAGGAAGCTGGTCACCAGATACGGCAGAACAACAACTCCACTGTTGGGAGCGACTGGCAGGCAGCACAGCCAGCCACTGCCGTGTTCCTGGGCCTCCCGCCTGGAAGGAAGCAGCCGGCCCCAGGGGAGTGCTGGGCGTGCCACAGGCAGCCCGGGGTGAGCGCTGAGGCTTGCTCCTCCTAACAGGTCACTCAGCCGCGGGGCAGCCCGCTCCGCCCCAGGACACAGAGTGTGTGTGTGTGTGTGTGGGGGGGGGGGGTGGTGGAAAAGATCCATGTTTACGGGCACCACCTGCCAGTGTTTGTTCACAATCCCAGTCCCATACCTGGAAGGCGGGTCATAATTTCCATGGCATAAATGAAGGCTGTGAGGCTCAGAGGGCTTGACTGATTTGTTCGGACAGGACGGACCGGGCAGGGGTTGGAACCCGGCTTTGTCTACCTTCGAAGCCCTCAATTCGATGCACTGTTCATCATGCTGTGCTGTTAACATTTCTTTCTCAAATTTAACCAACAGGGTATCTTGATTTTTTTTAGACCGAAAATCAAAATCAAAAACAAAAACCACCAATGAATCAGTATTGGTTTCTTTAAAGAAAAATATTTTATGCGAAATTTTGAAAAACTTTAAAAAATAAACAAAATAGTTACGGAATTATGACAAAGACTAAATACCAACATTGGGTAAAGGCTGTATACGAACTAAAAAGAAAAACCCAAGACCATCCTCGATTAGTACTATAAACAGAAATACTAATCTCTAAAATATTTAGAAAAAATTTCAACCTCACTATTAATCCAAAAATGCACAAATAAAAACAATGTATGTTAGCTATTAAACTGGCAATTAAGAATTTATAGAACACAAGGTTGGTATAAGAACATACTACTGCTGGAAGTATAAATTGCTACTATCCTTTTGGAAAGCAATTCAGTAATTTGTACCAAGAGTTATAGAAGCTTTTGTACACTCCTTCACCCAGTAATTCCATTTCCTGAGTCTATCCTAAGGGATTAATTTAAAATATGAAAAAGTTATATGCAGCATGGATACTTTCTCTTCTGCATGACTTATAAGCGGGGGATGAGTGGAAAGCAGCCTAAATGTCATTTCTAATAAGTACTGGTATATTTAGTCAACAAAGCATTACTCAGTCATTAAAACTGACTGTGACAGTCTATGTACCAAGATGGAAAAAATACTGTTAAATGCAATATTAAGGAAAGAATGACTGGAGTAAGGTTGTGACAATGTGATTTATGCAAAATGTGATTATGTGAACCTGTGACATCGCTTGCGCAAAAAAAATTTACCCATTGCAAGAGACTAAGAGGAAATCACACCAAAGAAAGAAAAGAGGGTCTGTTGTTCAAAATATTTTACGCAGGCTCTTCTGATAGGTTCGCATGCAGTTGCCATCTCTTCTACCTTCCATTGGGCATTTTCTGTTTGTTTGTTTTTTAACGAAAGAGAGCCACCTTTGGAATGCTCTTGCCTGCTGTGACGGCCACGGCTTCACTCGGTGGCACCACCACGGGCGGCTGGCCGCATCCCTTCTTTCGGGTGGTTTTCTGCTGTGTTTGTGGTCTTACTCGAGGAAAGTTACTTTTGTTTCATGAACCACTTGCGGTTTAGGGGCGACACTGAAACTTAAGGTGAAAGCTCTTTTAGGTTTCTTTTAAAACACCTAAAAGAAAAAGAAAAGCCGAGGACTTTGTTCCGTTTGTTTTGCACCTCGGGAGCACAGGGTCGCATTTACCACGTGTAACAGTTCCCAGCGCGTGGTTCGCACTGTCTGGACAAAAGCCTTGTTTGCATGCTGTCATTGCCTTTTATACCTTTAGGCCGCTTCCATGTCCCTCACCCCACAGGCAAACTTTCTAATGTGCTTGAGGTGCATCTATGCTTGCAAGAGTGCTCGCAAAATGCGCAAAGGGTTTTTTCCTGGGCGCCGAGTTTTTTAACTTCTGGAAATACTAGTCTGTGCATCTCATTCTCATCTTTCCCACTAAGCACTATATTCTTAAGATTCACTCACATTGCTATGTGCACAGTTCTTCACTGCCTTGTGATAAATACAATGAAGCATGTGTCCCCCAGGGCATTTAATGCCTTGTACGCTCCTCGCCTGTCACTCCCCGGCCCTCCCTTTTCTCTCTCCTCAACTCGCTCACTTGTCCTGCACACGTGCTGCACGTGGACTGGACGCACAGCATCAACAGTGTCCAGTGAGTACGATTAAAGTTCTCCAAGTCCCTTTATTTTCTTAAAGAGAAAGTTGTACTCGAGAAACATAGCTTTCAAGAACGCATTTTTCTTGTATGCCAAGAAGTCTCTGTGATAACTTTAATACAACAGTGTTGAAATAAAACAATTATACTCTTAACTCCCTCATCCTCTCCTAGACCTATTTTGAAGCGGCTGCTTTTAGAAGGGCCATACGTGACCACCTAAGACCATCGAGGCTAGGACTCGAATTCCAGAGATGTTAGAAGGCTACAATGGCTGTTTGATGACCCGATTCTGTAATCTGGGATCTCTGAGGTCAAGCTTTGATTCTGAAATTGACGCTCTGGGAGCCATGTATGTCTCAGCAAGTGCACACAGCAGGAGAGAGACAAAGGAAGCAGGTTTTTAGTGGGGACAGAGGCAGGAGTAACGTCCCCACTGGGCTGCGTGCCCTGCCTGTGACCCCTACCACAGTCAAAGCTGTCTACTGACCGCAACTCTCTTCAGTCCTGCACTTTATGTTCAACCATGTGGCTTCACACAGACTCCTTCCTTTGTACCTCATAACAAGAACGTGTGGGCCAGGGTAGGTGCAGTCAGCTGTGGGTTAGGAGGGGAAAAGTTAATGCTCGGAGGGTGAAGTGATTTACTCAACGTCAAGTCAGAGAGGCAGAAAGGGGTGAGAACAACAGTCCGGCCTCAGCCGGTGGGGTCATCCCTTGCTCCTTCCCCTGCACCACGGTGAGACGGCACACCTGTGTACCCTTTAGAAACCAGGGCTCGAACATTCTACGCCAACCAAGACACCAGTGATTCTTGTCCTAGTGACTCTGCTCTAGAGATCATATTTCTCCCAGTCCCTCCCTCCTTGCCTCCTTCCCTCCCTCCCATGATCCTGGTGAACCATGCATGGAGGCACTCGTGAAAAATGGGAGCCCTGAAAAACGAGCTCTTCCCCTACTTGCAGGCATCTTTTTTTTTGGAGCTGGAAAGGATGTTAGAAACTGTATCCGCTGTTCTGGCAAGAAACAGATGGCACTCTCAAACTGGGTGATTTGAGGAGTGTTTAATAAAGGGACCATTTACGGAGGGGCGGGGAGGCGGTAGGGGAAGCAAGGCACAGTGTTCTGGGGCCGGTGGCAGTGTAACGTTTACGCCCCTAGGACCAAAGGGGTGAAGGAAGAGAGGCTGCTGGAACCCGAGGAAGACTGCCCTGGGGAGAGGGCTGCCTGCCAGGAGCCCGGACCCGCTGATGCCACAGGGAGGAGCCCGGAGACTCAGTATTTGGGCTTTGCTCTCCTTCCCTCCCAAATCCCGACGTGCTCCTATTGCGCAAAGACGACAAGAGAAGGCCAGGATGGAAGGGAGCCCGTTCACGTAGCCCCCACTGGTCAGCTTGTAGAGCACAGGGAGGGTGGGGAAGGGTGGAGAGCGGATCTGGAGGGGCAAACAGAAAACATGCAGCCTCACAACAAACTCACCCGGCCCCTACCTTGAAAGGTGCTGTACCTCTGGGGAAAAGGCCTGGCCCTGAATCTCAGAAGATGAGCTGCAAAGCTGGGCTGGGAACTCAGTCCCTGGGAGCCAGTCCGCACTCCTCTACGCTCCATTTGACCCGAGGATTTCTTTCCCCATAAGCATGACTCAAATCTTGAAAAATAACAGGACTTCGAATCACCTGGAAATTGTTTATTCTCATGGTATGTATATTCTAACACTACCCTTTACTGGTATAACCGCCCCCTTCTCCCCCGGAGCTACACTCAAAATGCCAACTTTGCTCATACCTGTATGTTACACCTTTGACAGGAGAGGTCTTACCAGCTCAGAATGAAAACATTTTGCAGCAGGTGCACCCACGCACACACAGACCGGGGAGGAGGACATGTGTGTGGTTCTGCTCTGGCCCTCAGCTGTGGCACAAGAAAGTCCTTCCAGCCAACCTCCCGGTTCCCAGCCAGGCCCCTGGCCTTCGGTGAACTGGCGGAGTACCCTCCCACTCTCCTTACATGCAGAAATAGCAACTGTGCATTGACCCAAGAGTGGCCCGGGCCTGGAAAAATCCTCCAGGATATTTTAGAAATCACATGTTCTTCCAAGCATTTTTTAAAGTCGACAGTGGAACTGGCTGGCTTAAAAAAAAAAAAAAAAAGGCAAATTACTGAGATCCCTTTTGTAGGCACTCTCTGATCTACAAATTAAAAATGGAAGATCGAAATGTTATCTGACTCTCAATTTCCTTATATATCCTATAAACCTTGCCCCCTATATAAAGTAAGACAGGCTTCTAAATTCTTTGGATGACAGTCTTTTCTCAAGACAACCACGAAAAGACTATCAATGACTAATCTCATGCAGATGTTAGCATGATAGCTCTATAAACGCAACATAAAAACACCAGAGAACCCTTGTGTGGCTTCCCGATTTTTATATTCATTCATTCTGTCTCTCAACGTTTCCTGAGTCCCCGAGTTTGAAGCCGTAGGCGGAACGAAGACTCAGAGAGGCAGGTGGGGACCAAATCGCAGAGGAAGCTTCTCCCACCTTCTTCTTCTGTCTCTCGGAGGCAGAGGTGAGACACTGAACACTTCAGAACAGAGCAGTGATTAGACGACATCGTATTTTGGCAAGTTATGCTGGAAAAAGGTATGGTACGGGATCACGATGATGAAACCCAGAGGCAGGAAGCCTCATTAGGAGGCTGTTGTAAAACCACAGTCAAGATGTGAGGTTGGGCAGACAAACTACTTTCCCAGATCAGAGAACGTGGAGAAGGAAGTAGTAGAGTTTGGGGCCAGGTCTGCATGATTCAGCAGCAGGGAAATGTGCCCTGGACATGTGGGAAGGAAAGGGACTCATGGCAGGAGACATGTGTTCTCCAGGAAAGAAAAGGCTGAGGAGAGAGAGAGCTGCAGGCTCAGCACCACGACCAGGGCGCTGTGACGCTCCAGGTGCCTCGCCTCAGAGTCTGGTATCCACAGGTGCCGATCCTTGGGAGCCCGGTGGGGCGGAGCTCTGGCCAGGGGGTGGGAGGGGACCGCTTGCCCCTAAGGGGCTCCCCACGCTCCCATTCTGTCTCAGTGAGTCACCCCTGGAGCCAGTTCTCCCTCCGCACAGCGTTTCACACTGCGAGGACCTTTCTCAGCTTGGGCGAGATTCGGGCCCTGGATGTCCTGCCCACTGGGGCGGGTCCTTTCCTCTGAAGCTGGATAGAGAGGTACCACTCCTCGTGGGTGCACAAAAGGGGGCCAAGGAAGGACCCTCCCCCAAAAGAAATTACTGCCAAACAACCAAAAACAGGAACCATAGCCAGCTTGGCTCTGCTCAGCAATCTGGCTTTTGTCTCTGCTAACGAGGCAAATGCCACAGAATCCAGTTCAAAGTGTCAGTGAAGAGTTTGCTCTGCCGGCGGTCTGCCGGACAGACAGCCCTGGGGCTGACTTTATTCTCCAGAATTCTTCATGTTAAGGAGATTTACTGCACAGCCCTGCAGCCCCACACAGGCTGAGAGGGAAGTCCTGAGGCTACAGGAGTGTGTGGCGGGGATCTCGCGAAGGAGGTAGAGCCCAGTTACTCTGTGATGGCCCATGCACGTGCTGTCTGAGTCAACCAGCTAGCCAGCAGACACAGCGGTGGTGCAAGGCTGGCCTGGGGACCTGGCGCCAGCCAGGAGCAACTGCGTGTGGACTTGGCAGGAACTCTGCCCCAGGAGTGGCAGCACCCTGACCCGCCGTAGCTTCCCTGGGGAAGAGAACAAACGCAGGGTGGACAAGAGAAGAGGGGCTACTGGGCTTCCTCCCGAGGCTCCGAGCTCGCGCTTGGCGTACAATGAAGCCAACACGCAGCCCGACCTGACCGGCGGAGGCATGACACAGCCTTTGCTGACTGTTCACCTGGACGGCTGTGCGATGACCCTCACGATAACAAGGCCATCTTTGCCTGGCTCTTGTTGACCCTAAGGGCCCAGATGTGTGTTGTTTCTCTTTCTCTTTCTCTCTTTCCCTTTCTCTCTCTCTCCCGCTGTCTCTATCAAGAATTACACAAATTACCTAAAACCCCTACTGAGGAAACGCAGAGGCCTTAATCATCAATCCTCATGTCCCCTTCCCGCACAAATGCAACAACTCCCCCCACTCCCGCCCCTACCTCCAAAGGCAGCCTTATACCCTTATACCTCGGGGCTCGAAGCTGTTTTGCAGCAGCTGTGATAATAACAAGGAGGCCTCTCCAGTGAGTCATCATCTCCAAGTATGTGCACACACATTCCCTCGTTTATCCTAACAGCTGCCCTTCACCTCTCAGCAGCTTGAGATGGAGAAGGATGTAGCTACCAGCAGCTTCCTCGTTGAATGACAAGGTCCTCCTCAGGAATGTCGGCAATCAAACTGGCTGCCGTTTCCCAAGTCCTCTCTTCATTTTTTCATAGAGCCCACACTCTCCACCGAGCCCTCATGTTAGCGTAACAGTGGGCCAGGCCGCTGGTTGGTTCTCTTAACAATGAGAAAACAGTAAGTTCACCACCGTCTCCAACAGCCTCCAACAACCAGCGGGGCCAACCCAGGACCTGCTGCTCAACCTCAGGGGAATGGTGTTTCCTGCATGGGTTTCATGATGAATGGTGACCCCCGGAGTGGTACGAAATGAGGCACCTGGGACTCTCTGAGGTGGGGTCCTGGCTAGGACGAGGGATCCACTAGCACTTGTCACAGCCACAGCTCTCTGTTGAAGAAAGAAGCCGCAACGCGTCCTGTGGCTAAAAGACAAAGGCCACCCCCGGGCAGCCTGGCCTCAGGCTGCCTTGACTGGGATTGATGTTCTTCACTGAGCAGTGACTCACCAACCCAAGGCGCCGTCTCTTTGGGGGGTTTGGATGTAAGATGCAGCAGCGGTCGCAGAGACAGCAGCTGGGGTGGGACAGCGGAGAGAGGAGTGGAAGCAAGAGAGAGTGGGCAGAGGGACCAGCTTCCTACTCCCGGAGGCCTCCCTGGGGCAGGGAGCCATTAACGCCCTATTCTAATGTGATAGTGGGACAGTGGTCCCCAGAGCTCCTGGTATGTCCTGATGGATGAGGAGCCAATAACCAGCCTGCGGGGAAGGACAGAAACCCATGGTGAATGTACTGAGTTTGCCCTTGTCCCCGGGGGATCTTCACGAGGAGCACCTGTCCTCTGTAGCAAGCAGGGCGTAGCTCCTGTAAGCTGAAAGAGCCTAACTAGAAGAGGGAGGAATTATCACTGGAGGAATAATTGAGCTTCAAAGAGATTAAGTGACTTGCTGATACAGACACCGATGGCTGCTTACCCCTCAAACATTCCCTTGTCTCCCTTTCTAATAGAACCCTGATTTCCTCAGGGACGGCAATGTGCCCAGCTGCGACTTTTCCCACAGAGTCCCTCACAGCTAGGTGGTCACGTGACAAAGTCTGTCCAGTGAGACATAAGCTGAGAGTTTCAAAAAAAGCTTTTGCTTTTCTGACGTAGGACCTGTCCCCTGCCCCCTTCTTCCTGCCCGGATCAGTCAGGATGAGATCTCACAATGCGGCAGCCATCTTGGAACCAGGAGGATGAAGGCCACGTGCCAAGGACAGTACAGGTAGGAAGATAGGAGACTGAGTCCCTCATGACACGGTATGAACCCTGAACTCATAACGTCAGAAAAATAACCACCTACTTGTTTAAGCCACTCCTGGGTGGGTTTTCTCAGTTTTGCAGCTGAATGCATTTCTAGCTGATACACCTAAGTCACAGAGCTGCTGGTAAATGGTGAAGCTGGGACTCGAACTGAGGTCTGTACAACTCTAGAGGTCACCTTGCTTGTTTTCCCAGGACAATACTATTAGCTCTTAGGACAAGAGGTCTGCAATTTAAACAAGATGCTGTATGCTAAGCAGCACTTGACTCATCATAGCAAATGCCCACTAAATATTGGCCACTGTTATTACCATTATTTTTAGGCCACGCCCCTTAAAGCCCCTCTGTTTTAGGAGACCACAGACAAACTGGGACCCAGAAAGAGGTGTCTCTCTAAGGAAGAAAGAGTCAGGAAAGGCTAGGTCTTCTGCCCTAACAGGGCTATTGGGTGCAGAGGGGTTGTCCACTGAGATAAACTCTCACTCCCTGAGCCCGCTTGACCTCTGGGAAGAGCAGCACAGACACAAAGTGACCCCTGGCATAATCGGTGGATCTCAGACTCCCTCCCTGTTCCTTTGGCCTGGACCCAGGTTCCTGTGAGGCATGTACAAAAAGCCAGAGAGAGGCCCTGGGAAGAGGGCTACCCGGGCTCAGTTAGGGGCACTAGGCGCCCCGGCAAACTCACACATTTCTCCTCCATCTCTAGACAGAGGAGCGCATCTCCCGAAACAACGGATACCGCCACTTCTGCAATGGAACGCTGGGAACATCTAAATGGCTCGTGTGAGGTACTAGTTAACCATTTCCCGTTTAGGAAAACAAAGTGCAGCTCGGTGCCCGCATCAATTTAATTTTACATAAACATGCTCTTTGAGGCTAAAGCAAATCTGATTTGTTTTCAATGGGAAACTAAGATATTAAAACTGTTCTTGGAGTTATGTCTAAACAGAACTTGTCTCTAATCCTAATGTAACAGAAATGTCCACACAAATCAGATTCATCAAATGAATCTCCGGCTAACAACTGTCTTAGAACGGTGTTAACATCACGCTTAGGAATGCTACGTTTTCTAGGATTTGACATTTTCAGCGATCGAGAATGGCTATATTTTGTAAATGGAAATACCGCTACTAAAAACAGCATGCTATAAATAGAACGACGTCATTCGTTTCCAAAGTCTATCATACGAGAGCGACGCGAAAATAATAATAAAAGCGAGATATTTCGTGGCAAACTCTGGGGGTGAGGTTCGGGCTGTAATCCGCGAGTTATCTCGGGGTAAAGGCTGCGGCCGCACGCACTGCCAGCAAGTATTCTCAGGGCGAAGGGGTCACGGGCTTAAAAAGTGACGCTGTGCCCACAAAACGGAATGAATGTTCTGTAGTCACTGAACATGACGTGAAGAGTTTCTAACGCGGGAACGCACTTCTGTGACAAATAGCCGGCATGTTAAACTATACTCGTGGCATGTTTCCCAAGATCCGCTTATGACATTTATGCGCATACATATGCAACTGAAATTAAAGAGGCAAGAAGAAGAATCTTAGAAAGCCAACAGTGGTTAACATCTTTAAATTGTGGTATTATGGATGATTTTTTGTTTGTTTGTTTGTCTCTACACTCTTCTGTATTTCTAAGATGTCTATAGTTCCTTTTACAGCCATAAGAGAAATCTTTCTAAATACGTAGACGGAAGGGGAAAGTGTGTTAATGACAGAAGTTGTGATGTAGTTTTTATTATTTGGACAGGATATGTCTTTAAAATATGCTGTTTGCTAACACTGAAAGAGCACATTTCAGTGAAATATTTTTAAAATGGAAAAAGAGTCTCTGATGTGGCACCCGTCAGCTCCCAGCAGAGAAAAGCATTTTCCTCCCTTTATGGGGGCCTGGGCCTGGGGGCACATCCTTCACTCTTATGAAGCAGCTCTGATCCGAGACCCCACGTGAGATGAGCCTTGTAAGGCTTCCCTTAGGACCCCCATCTAGCATGACGGAGTTCTTTTTTTCACAATGTAAAAGTTCAACCGTTTGAAATATTACAACTCTGAAAAACAACAATACCACACAGTGACAATTCATGAGCTCTGACACCCAGAACATGGAATCTGTAATATATTTAAGCGGTATAATCCAGACTTTATAAAGAAAGAGTTGGCGACTAGAGCAAAATAACATTGCAAGAGAAAATATCTAATCTGAGCAACGAGGTTTTCGAGCAGCCATCTGACTAGAGAATGCTATTGGAAGGACCCTGGAGATCAACTACTCTAACTCCTTCAAGTTAAAGCCTGGGCCTGGGTCCACCACCTTCAGGGTTGCATGATTGCAATAAGGCCTCACAGCAAGTCGAGGCGGGGCTCCCATCTGGGCTTCCTGCCTCTCTAGATACCAATAAGCAACACTTACGTTGAAGCATTCATCTTCCTCCCCTGTCCAAAGACGCAATGTCTTCTATCTACCCACTAAATAAAACCCAAGCCTGGTTTTCAAGGCCGTAGCCACACCTTTCTAGCTTTATTTCACATTTCTCTAAACATCTGCACAGGCTCCATCCTTTGTGAACCTGGGATACCGTCTCCCCTGTTGAAGCCCGCTGTCCTGCTGGTATCTAAAATATCCCCTCCTCCAGGCAGCCTCCGTGGTTCGTTCACCTAATATGCTCTCACTCTGAACAACCACATCGGCTTGTCCATACCTCTATGAGAGAATGTACTGCACTTTATTATTTGTATATTTGTTTTCTATCCTTCATTAGACTGCAAGTTTCCAGAGGGCAGCTCGATTCGTATTAATTATTCCACAGTCCTTTGCTTACAGCAGCTTTCAAGAAACTGGGAACAACTGTGTTCGTAACACATTTTCCTTGTCTATAAAAGCAGATCCCAATGAAGGCTCAACTAACCGTATTTCGGTAACTCTGTGTACGTGGAACTAAAAGCACAGTCCTCAACCCCCAACGCTTTATTATAAATATTTTCAGATATATAACGCAGTGTGCTTCCGATCGCCTAGATTCTGCCATTAACCTTTTACCATACTTGCTTTATTGCACAGCTAGACACATATCCATACTTCTATCCGTCCCTAAGTCCATCTAATCTTTTTGATGCATTTCAAAGTAAACTGCAGATATCATTCTACTTCTAAATAATTCAGCATGCCTGTCATTAACTACCGTTGAATATTAATTTTTTCTTTTGAGGTAAAATTTACATGTAATGAAGTGCTCAACTCTTTTAAGTGTACTTTCACTGAGTTTAGACAAATATATACACCTGAATAAAAAAAAAAAAAACCCTTACTCCACCATAGGCAACCACTGTTTCCCCCCACCCCACCATAGAATAGGTTTTACCTGTTCTAGAATTTCAGATCAATGAAATCGTATAGTATACATTCTTTTTGTGGAAGACTTTTTTTCACTTGGCATGTCTTTAAGTTCCATATATATTGCTGCATGTACCAGTAATTTCCTCAATATTGCTGAATAGTATTCCATTGTATGAATCTAGCACTGCTTGTTTATCCATTTTCTTATTGATGGGGGCACCTAGGCTTTACATGAGTTTATTTGTCAACATATATTTCCTTTTCTCTTGTGTAAATAACTATGGGTAGAATCACTGAGTCAACAGATGTGCATATTTATTTAGTTTTATAAGAAATGACAGACTTCGGTCCAAAGTGCTGTCTGATGTGGTAGCTGATGAACTACGTGACGGTATCCAAATTTATTTAAATTAAATAAATTAAAAATTCAATTCCTTAGTTGCACTGGCCACGTTTCAAGTACTTGGTAGCCATACATACCTAGTGGCTACCAGACGGGGCAACACAGATACAGAACATTTGCATCATCACAGAAAGTTCAACGGGACAGCACACTCAGGACCTTTCTGTTTTTTAAAAAAATGTCCTTTAAACACTGTTTTACTTGTACCCTGCACATTTTGAGGTTGTTTTTCAATTATCATTTCATTAAAAATATTTTCTAATACCCTTGTGATTTCTTCTTTGAACCGCAGATTAATTACGAGTGTTGTTGAATTTCTAAATATTTGGGGTTTCCCAAGATATATTTCCATTATTGATTTCTAAGTTAATTCCCTTGTGGTCAGATGTACCATATTCTCAAAATACTTCGAGTTTTTAAACTTTATGGAGACTGGTTTTATGGTCCAGTATGGCCAACTTGGTAAACATACTATGTGCATTTGAAAAGAATGTGTATCTTGTTGTTCCAGAATGTAATATTCTCTAAAGATCAATTCGATTTATGTCTTAACCTATGTCTTTATCGATTTCTACGCGTGTGTGTAACTGTTCTATCAATTACTGATGATAGAAAAATCTCTAATTGAGGAATTTTTTGCTCCTCCCTTTAATTCTGTGAATTGGTACATATGTTGTTGCATGGCAACTTTTACTTGGCTAATATAATATAAAAAGCTCTGACTAAAAGATATAACAAAGAAGTTTTTGGTGTCTCACTAATATGCTGAAGTGCACGATGAACTATGCTGCTTATTTGGGTGTTCACAGTAGTGTTGTTTACTAAGACCCCAAAACTAAGTTTCCTTTAGAAGTTTTCAAGTTCCATGTCTTTATCTATTTATAGATATAAAGTATGCTTTTGGTTTCACTTTTAGTATGGCCAAGTAACCTCCTCCTAGACTGATTCTCCTGAAAAAGCAATGATAAACTAACTCTAGGCAAAAACAAACAAACAAACAAACAAACAACTAAAGGCACTGTACAAAGACAAAAAGTAGGTAGATTTTGGAGGAGGGTTGACAACTTGAAGAAGGAAAAACATCTAGATGTGTTTCTCAATTTTACAGCATTTAGCCTGGTGGCAGGCTGCACTAAGTGCCATGTTGAGTGGCCATAATTCCAATAGAAAGCATGTGTCCCTGGTGGGCAGATTTCAGGACAACAGCCGCCACTGGAAAGTGAAGAGGGAGTCCCAGAAGGTATAGAGTCAGAAACAAAGAGCCTTATGCATAAAAAAAATCTGCCTAGAATTCTGGCTGACTCCTGAACCGTTGCACGCATAAGCTGCCTCTAACCAACCCAGCTAAAGAAAAATTAACTGAGCCAAGAATGGAGGTGCTGCTGGAGGCACAGAGTGTGGTGTTAGTTCAACCAAGCTGATCGCTGGCTTGAGCAAAACCCAAGATAAACAACTCACCCTGCTCCCAAATAAACATCTTCAGAAGGGAAGAATTCAGAGTCTCCATAATATAATAGTAAAATGTTCAAAATACAATAAAAATTATTAAACAAACAAACAGGAAAATGCAAGGTATCCTTAAGAAAATAGAGGGATCCCAAGTGCAATCCCAAGACAACCCAGATATTGCAATTAGCTGTTAAAAATTTTTAGGCAACTATTATAAAGATGCTCGATGGCATAAAAGAATATGTGAAATAGGTAGGAAACCTTGGCAGAGAAATAGAAATGATAAGAGAGAACCAAATGGAAGTTCTAGAGCTAATAAAAATACAATGTACAAAACTTAAAAAAAAAATCATTGGATGAGCTTAACAGAATTGAGATAATATAGGAAAGAGTCAGCGAACTTCATGACAGACCAACAGAAATATCCAATCTTGAAGAACTGAAGGAAAAAAAAAACTGTAAAAAAAAAACTGAACAGAATCTTAGACCTTTTGGCTATCATAAACAATCTACCATGAGTTTACATAATTATGGCTTCAAAAGGAGAGAATGGAATAAAAAAAAATTGAAGAAATAATGGCTGGAAATTCTTCAAATCTGGTATAAAATCTAAACTGATAGATTCGAGAATCTCAAGGAACTCTGAGCAGGATAAATACAAAGAAAACTAAAGATAAAAAGACTAAAATCTTGAAAGCAGAGAGAGAAAAATGATACATTACATACAGGTAATAATGATTCCAGTGACCACTGACTTGTCATCAGAAACCAAGGGAGCAAGAAGGTATAACAGCATCTGGGGGAAAAAAGACTTCAACCCAGAATTCTATATCCAGTGAAAATATCCTCTAAGAATGAAGGCAAAATAAATATATATTACATTTCTTATGTTTTTAGTTAAAACTTTTAATTTTATCCTAAAACGTATCCATGCAGAAGTTTGCCACCAATTCAGAGAAACTTTAACACACACGTTTTAAAGTTAACAGTAATTAAAATATACTGTGAATGGGCAGGGTGGGGGTGGGGGGGAGACCGACAAAGCTGTCCTCAGTTTTCCTTTAATATTGAATAGTGGGTATGTAGTTATTTTTATATAATCTGATCTAAGACTGGGAGTCATTTACTTTCTGTCAAGATTTTCTGAGTTAAAGCATCTGTCTAGTCTTCTCTTTCTTTTACACAATTATACTCTAGGAAAATGAAGGAATAGTTACGTTCATTCCTCTGAGCATCTTTCAGACCTAGAGAAAGGATGCTGAACTGACCATTTAAGACTCACCCAAGAGTTCAAAATGAAGGGTGGGCGAACTATTAGGCATGAGAAAAGAAAACAGATAGGCAACAGTATCCTGAAAGAACATATTCAAGTTGGAGAATTAACTGCCAAAGTTGAGACTGAGTCAATATTTGCATTAGAAATCTCAACTTGAATTAATACATTTGTTGGACTTGTTAGTCCAGAAATAGTTCCCGAGAGAACTCTGGAAGTGTGACCTTCTCCCGCACATCTGCTCTGACTTTATGAGTTCCCTTAATACTTTTTAATGTTGCTGCTAAGTGTTAATTTTTGCTCAAAGAAGGATTAGCAAACAACCTGTTGGTCGCACAAAACAAAGATTCCCTTCACACTGGCCTTCCTTAAACCTAGAAGCAGACTGTTTTTCCAAACTGTTAACATCCCAAGCTGACTGCCAAACATAGTTATTAACTAGCCTCTGACATCTAAACAACAGCTGTGTTTTGTCCTGTTAAAAAGCAGCCTCACCCAGACAGTGACTCTCCAAAGGTCAGCTGTGTCCTGCAACAGGAAGTCCACTCCATGGTTGGTGGCACATGCCGGCACAATGGAATGGTCTATGTTTGTCCCAGTTCCCTTTCCTCCCTTTTGGCTAATCTTCACTGGTCGTAAACGTTCAGCTCGTCTTGCACAGGAAGCGGGGGCCTTAAACTTCATCCTGCTCCTTTACTGCTGCTCTCGCTCTAACACAGACTCTTTTGTCTGACGATCATCTTCGAGATGCCACTGAAAATGGTGGTGATGACAAAGGACCAGAAGATAAAGTAAACAATACTTGCCCCAGAAGTAAACACGTTTATTTAGTGGCGGGCGCTGCTTTCTTCCATCCCCCTCCTCTCATAAGGGTCATCCCTCCCTTTTTACAGGTGAGGAAGCTACAGTCGCTCAGAGCATTTAAATGAACTTCCCATGATCATGTGGCTTTGGAAGGATACCACGAGAGCATCCAGTTCTCTTGGATTTAAGTTCAAGAGTATGTCTATTCTGGCAACCTTCAAGAGTAGAGAGACACCCTTCAAAATTCCAACTGGATTAAGGAAAAAAAAACTTGTCATACTGATGGGAGGTAGGTGGAAAGTTGATTGAAAAATCTACCTGGAGGAGTAAATGCACAGGAATAGCTAATGTCATTTTAATAATAACGATGTTGTACTTGCCTTTACAGTTATTAAAAAATATGTTAGCAGGCTAACACATGTGTTTACCTGGCTGACAGCAAGTACTCAATACATGTTAGTTATCATTATTATAATACGCTATGTGCATTATATGTATATATTATCTCATTTAGCCTTTTTTTTCTTTCATAGGGACACTGTGAAGACAATTTTATCCTCACTTTACAGATCAGAGAGTTCGAATAACTTGCTAAAGCTCACAAATTAAGTAAATGGATGATCTGGAATCTGAACTAAGGCTGCCTGATTTCAGAGTTAAGGGTGTTACTACAGCACTAACATTAATATCAAAAGTCTGGGAGAATCCAAACGATCATCAGGGAACTCAGATAAATCAAGATGCATCTGTAGAAAGAATATTCCTGACTCCTGCCAGGTCCCTACATGGCATGCAGTGCCTCTCCTTTTTAGGGGTGTGAGTACTTTAAGTGTTTTTTTCAGTGGCATTGGCCTCTTCATACAGCTATTCAGTTACCTCTATAAATTAAGATCCTGGCTCAGCGAAGTGTTACCATTTCTGAATGCAGCTGAGTCTGAAGCAAACAGATATTTCTTGTGTTTTCCAAAGATTTGATCATTTCACTTCTAAAAGGTATACCCATGCAATTGCTAATGCATATCCTGGTGACATTTCTCACGGATAAGATGATACTATTCTTGCCAGAGGAATTAATAATGTATCTAAAGGATGAGTCCACGACCTACATAAAACCGATGTGTACACATGCGATTGAAATCATTCTTATGTTTCTAAAAAGAATGATTGCTGATGCTATGGGAAGATGCTCTGCAAAAACTATGACATATTCCTTTAACGAGGAGGAGCTCTGTGAACCAACATATGCAAATATGGTTTAAGGAAATTAAATACCTACCACTGATGAATCATCCTAGCCTTCCTCCACACCTTTTAATGGGAATGACTGCCTTAATTAACATCAGAAGTTGAAAATATCCATAATTGGATGATTACTTCTGCAACAATCTGCTAACCTAACATCAAATGCTGCAGATGGAGGACAAAATACAAAAATTAAAAAATAAATCTAAGCTCCCCCTCCCATGACTATTCCTAAGAACAAGGCTGATCTATGTATGAAAAGATGTCTGTAATATGTCAACAGACAAACAGGTTGCATTTCATAGGTCAGATCTCATTTTTGTTGAATAATAACTATATACGTGTAGTCATAGTTGTTTGTGAAATACATGTGTGTACATATACATGTTATATATGCATGTACATATATGTGATGTACAAAGTTGTACTACATACATATATACTATGCTTTTTCTTTTGTATTGTTTCAATCTGTTATAAGCATGTACTAAACATGCTTGTAGAAGAAACAAAAAAGATTTTTAAAAATGGCTCGCTACCTAAAAAATAAAAGAAAGATCCTTTTTGAAGGAAAACCCTTCTATAAATGGGTTAAATCACAACTAATTGAAGGCGCGTAATGATCCTCCCCAACTAGAAGTTTGGTACAATAGTTTCCACTATAAAATGGCATTCTCAGCCTGGAACAGAGCAGCTTTAATGGAGACCAGTCTATACAAACAGCTGTGTCCTAGCTTGGAACTGGCTTGGTGCCCTGCACACCTGTGTGTAGGAGTAGAAAGACTCTTTCCTGTTCAGTCATTTCTTTCAGACCGCGCTGGACAACAGAAGCAGGACACAGAGAAGCGAATGGCTGCCTGAATTTCACCACTATTTGAGCGGTCCAATTCTAACCAGACTCAGTGAGCCCAGACATGGATTAGCCTGCACTGAAGGAGGCTCCAGATGTATGATAAGGCTGACCTCTAGTCAGCAGTGATGATGGCTGGAGAGGTCGTCGCTCCCTGGGGGAGGGGTGGGGATGAAGGGAAATCTGGTTCGTTCCGTGTTCTCTGTATGGATCACTGGGTCGGAAGCTTTAGTACCACACCCCAACTCCAACCTGGAGCAGGGGTGGGAATGGGATAGCCTGGTGTGCCCACTGGCTAACTCTGCTTCCTGGGGACAGCCTAGAGATACACTGTTGAGTCACAGTGGCAAGCTTCGGATGGTAAAGAAGTGACATCCGATGCCATATTCAGCCGGCTGGTGCATTTCAGATAGAATTTCTGAAGCTGTCTCAATAGCAAAGTGGCAAGCTGCTTTCTAAATTTACTTATGAAGGGGATTTTCTCCTTCCTTCCTTCCTCTCTTCCTTCCTTTCTTCTTTTATACCTTCCTTCCTTCCTTCTTTCCTCCCTCCCGCCCTCCGTTATGAGGCATGCACCCCTGCTCAGCCTTACAACTTCATCTGATACTTGGCTTGGCTCTGGCAGGGGATAGCCAAGTCGCCAGCAAAAGGACAGGGAGGATATCTTGTGACAAGGAACCTGGAGACAGCCTAAATCTGATCAAGACTTGGGTTGTGTGCTCCCATCCCCTACACTGGTGGTAGCAAAAGCTTTATAGATGATGCGAGCTTGAGTTTCCCAATTGATGGTCAAACTTTTGACCTTTCATAGTATTTTTCAATTAATTTTCATTTTTGTCAGAACAATCACATGGTTTAAATCAAATTGCTCAAAACTACTGAAATAAAAAATAGTACCTTGAAGTAAACACTTTCAATGCTTTTAGCTTTTTTACCAAATAAGATGTCAATATTGCCATTTCTTTGTTTATCTATTTATCCTTCATCTATTAACATCTTGTTATAATAGTTTATATTTAAGCTCTTTTATACCACTTACCACATTTCCCCTTCCCTTATATTATTTGAATAAAGAACTGTTCACCAAAGGGCCAAGTTTACTCATTTTTATTCTTTGTACAATTTTTTCCCTTGGAATCAACACTTTCTTCTTTATTTCATTTGCTTAATTTTCTGTGTACTTATATTTGAATTTTTCTGGATTTTAAATGTCAATGATAATATGCCTAGGTACGGGTAATTTTCTTTTCAATCAGTGTACTGGGCTCCAGATTTAAAGCACCTTTCAATCTAAACTGTTTTGACCTTCAATTCTGAAATGTTTCTTTTATTATTTCTTTGATAACTTCCTTTCCTATGTTTCCTCTGTTCCTTCGTCCTGAAACTCCTATTAGATACTGAAACTCCTAGACGTGCCATTTAAAATTCTTATTTATTATTTTGCCTCTATTTCCTATCTCTTTGCCTTTTCCTTTTACCTTCTGGAAACTTCCTGATTTTGTTTTCTGGCCCTTCTATTACATTTAAAAACAATTTAAGTGAGTTACAGTTTTATTTTCTAAGGTCTCTTTCTTGTCCTCAAATATGTTAATTCACTTTATTATGAAAAATTTCGAAATTTGTGTTCAAAATAACGCCTTGCACACATGTGCTTTGTGAGACTGTATAGTCACTGTCCTTCCTCTATAGCACAGTGTGGTCCATTAAGAAGGTATTACATGAATAAATAAAAGCTGTAGCTGTTAGGGACTCCTGCCTACTGCCTGCCACCCAGTCAGTCATCTAGCTGGTATTCTGATCCCCCAAATGGCCTGGACAGGCAGCAATAAAAAATATATATATTCATCTTAGATTTTGCTCTGACTCTAAATATTTAAGAAGTATTTATTTTAAAAGACCCAGAGGTAAGATTATAGATTTCAATCCAACCAGGTTTTCCTGGGCCTCATCTGTCCCCAGGGATTCATTCCAAGGTAACTTCTTACTAAGACAAATGGCAAGCTACCAAGTGCTGAGGCAGAGCCATAGCTTTCGGCCTGGTCTGGCGGGCAGCAGCCCCCTGCAGCATACTCTCCATCCACGGAGCTAAAGGATCTATCTCGGTTTGAACATCATCTCCAAAAAGTGTGGGCAACTAATGAACCATTCTGGCTCCCTCTAGGAGATGAGGATGATGCCTGGCCTAAAGATGGTTCTGAAATGGAAACAAAGAGGCTCTCAGCTCTCTAGAAGTTTGAGCCTTATTGTTGTGACGAACACCAAGCCGTCTATTCAAATCAGTCAGTCCTCTTTTAAAGAAATATCACACGATTCAAATAGGGCAGTCTAAGAAGTATTTCAGCGGCCTGCATCTGAGATAACTTGCTAATAAGTGCTCATGCACCAGCATCTCCCATCCTCAAACAGAAACAAGCCACCGGAACCTGCTTTTCTAATGCCCTTCTAGGGCTCTCCTGTACTTGGAATCTCAAGTTTGGCGCCTCTACGTCTGAAGCACCAAGGAAAGTTAACTTGGTCATGTGATACGGGAAGGTGATGCTTTGGCAACTCTGTAAGTTGAGTCTTTTGACAGAAAAGTTTGATAAGCCATATGATTTCAGAGTTTAATTCAGCGCTGTGTCACTTCAGAGACTGATGTAATCTTACTTTTCGCTTAAAAACACTACCGAGGAGTGAGAAAACACTGGCAATATGGCTAATATAAGACAAACTTTCATACCTCCCATTGGTGTTAGCTTGATAGTAAATGTCGGGAGCTGTTTTTCCTGCTGTCAAGCCAACATGTGCCAAAAAAATGGCACCGGGCATGCACGCATCTCCCGGACCCGGTCTTTAGGACTGCAGCTGCTGCCTCGTCCTCATCTATCACACCCTTCACTCCAGCATTAACACGTCTTTTCAAAGCACCCTCTCCCCCACCTTCAGCTCTGCTCATCCGTGTGGTTGCAGCCAATTACATAACTGCCATCTTATCAAAGCACCAAAACGCTGAATAGCTGTATAATTTCTTAAATTATGCATGGCTTGACCTTATTGCTAGGAAATACCTGGCATATTGTCTTCGGAGGTCCAGGAAGCATTTTCAAGAGCTATTACTACAGTATTTGTCATTCCTCTGATCTAGGCTCATGCAACAAAGAGGGAGCTGATAACCGTGTAGGGCGGTGAGTCACCTCTTTAGAGTCTCATTAATCCAATCACACTTTTCATGAAATATTTATATTGTTATTAATTGCAATTAACAAATACATTAATTATTCAACATTTACTATGTGCCAAACACTATTTCAAGTGCTTCACGTGCATTAATTTGTTATCCTCATAACTATCTGGTGGTAGGAACTACTGTTATTTTTTACATCATAATCATATTATCTTTATAATTTTTAGCTTCACTTTATAGATCAAACAACAGAGGCAAAGGGATGACAAAAGTCATGCAGCTAGAAATGGTGGAACTGAGATACGAACCTGGGCAGGCGTATGTCCAACGTCTTGCCCTAGTCACGCACGACACAAGCCACCCTTCCTGCTTGTCATCCTGGCCCAGGGCTATGTACACTGGGATTTAGAGAGCTCTAGGCACATGTTTGGCTTTGGTTGACTTGGGTGTCCTGTGGCACTGGCAGTTGGCCGGACACAGAGGCTGGGCATCCACACTATGTAGAAGGTACTTAGAAACACCTTGGCAAATGGGGTGTTTCCGACAAGAACGCCACTACATTCAATATTTACCCAAAAGTACTTTGAAGAAGAATTTGGCTCCAGGGAAAGACAGCAGCTTGGGGCCAGGCAGGTTGAGCCTGAGAAGGTACACAGGCTACTGCACTGAGCTGCCGCTGTTACACTCTGGACGGGAATCAGGATGTGGGGTAACCCAAACCTGCAGCTGAGAAGCTTCAGAAAAGCTTAAGTGTCCACTGGGCCAATCTCAGCAAGCTGAAAAAGGAAGCCAAACTAAAGACGTGAGCTCTACTTCTCAAAGGGTGCTGTGGGCTCCCTATACCAGGGTCAGGGAGGGAGGTCTTTTTTTTGTTTTTGTTTTTGTTTTTTTTTTTAAGATGCAGATACTTGGGTCCTATCCTGGATCTACTGAATCAGGGTGTTCCTCTACTGGACTTGGAAGTGTGGATTTTTAGAAATCTATCCAGGTAATCAGATGTATTCTAAACACTGGTAACCACTGCTTTGGGTCTTTAGGGTTTCACATCAGGCATCAGAGAAAAAACTGTATTTTAAAAGCAATATTTAATTCAATAAGTAGCATTCAGGTCTGAGAACTAGGGTTCTAGTCTCAGTTCTACTAATAGCTTGCCGGGTGACTTTGGGAATGTCCCTTGCAAGGTCTCTCTGAATCTTAGGCTCTTTATCAGTAAGATCAAGGGACTAGGTTCCTCCCAGCTTTGAATCCTGTGCTTCCTGCCTAAGTGTCCTAACCACGTCTAAGTTGTTGCTTAAACAGAACTGATGAGGTCCTAAAAAGAGTGGTCAGATGAGTACCTGGAAGGGCGAAGGTCAGTCCGTATGGGCCGGAGTAGGGCACTGGGCTTTGACAACTGGGAGAGGGTAGATTGGAATGGTCACTCTCATCATAGTGCGGGGACAGAGACCCGATGAGAAGATGTGGGGGGGGGGGGGGGAGTGAGCTGGGAGGAAACGAAGCAGGTCTAAGTAAAGGGAAATGTTTGGAAACATAGGTGAGGAGGTAGGTAGGAGAGTTCCAGCCCTTCCTCTCACTGGTGTGGTTTTCTTAAGATCACAGAAGCCCTTGAAGCCAGGGAGGAAATGCAGTATTTAATGGAAACCAAAAAGAGATGTGACATTGGAAAGTGGTGTATCGGGTCAATGACGGGGTGGCCTATGCAGGATGAAAAGAGTGGGGGGGGGGTGTAGGGCAGGCCTGGGGGCTCAGCAAGGGAGACATTTATGACCCATAGGTCAAGCTCATACCAGAGCTGATATGGCCTTGACCTGGATCTGCAGCAGTGGGAATGGGAGGAGAAGACGATGTCAATAGGAAAAGCCCCAGGACCCTGGGATCGTGGGTATGTTTTTTTCGTTTACTTGTTTTTGCCTTTTGCTTATCTGTAGTTTCTGTTCTCTCCGTAGTGAGCAGATATTGCCTTGTGATAAGAAAAAGAAACATCCAGTTCAGCATTTCCTCTGGGAAACCAGCAAACAAATCTCCACCCCTTTGCAGCTCAGCCTTTCCTCTCACTTGTCTGGTTCTCTTAAGAACCCCTTTTCTCATAGCTTTTGCCAACTCATCTGCAACCCGCACCCCTTGTCCCTTTGCTAAGAGGCTTCTGCAGAGCCTTCCTTCTCCTTTTCTGGACCATTTCTCCTGCTGGACCATTCAGCCTGCTGCAGTGGAAGGAAACCTGGCTTTGCTCCTCTGCCTGGAGGGGAGATTTCTCCCCAAGCCTAGGGTCCCAGCCTTGGGAGAGAAGGTCGATGAACTCCCTGCCACCCCACAGTGGCTCCAGACCAGGACTCTGCCAGCTCCCTTCATCACGCGTTAGCTGAGCAGGTAGCTTTCTTTCCATCCTTGAAGCCAATCTCTTAGTACCTCCCTCAAAATCTTCTCCGACAGAATTCCTGTCAACATCCTCGGAAATGCTACCATCCATGAAGGAGACATTTTAATCTCCCACATCACAATCCTCTGACGGCCCCAACTTCTTTGACTATCCTGTACTCCCACGGCCACCTAGCAGACATCTGTGTCACCCAGAACTCCTATAACATGTCAAACTCTGAAACCCCACTCTGACCATGAACTCCTGTCTTCTGACTTCTTGGGTGTCCATATTCCAACTAGATATCCAGTCGAATTCACTTTCCTGCCAAGCATCCCGAATTCGAAGGCCAATTATTTAAATTGTCCTATCGCGATTCTGAATGATCTCATCCTCTGGAGTTCTGCTAACCCTGCTGTGCTACCCTCCAACCTGGTGCCTTCCCCATAGAGAAAAAACTGCCCAGCCATACCACTGGGCTCCCTTCCAAAAGCTTCAGTAAGACCCCCCATCAGCTCAGCTGTCCTTACCCCATTGAACCCCAATCCTACTGTCAATCCTATTGGAGACCCTCACTGTTTTCCTCAAGACCCCTGATGCACTCTCATTTCCCCTACTCTGGGCAAATGTTCTCACTTCGAATTTCACTAAGAAACTGACGGCCGTGAGTTTCGAACATTCTTATTTTCCCTTGTCTTTGGCCGTGCACTTCTGCACATATCCAATCACCTTTTCCTTCTTTCTGGAGACAAATGTTGTCCTGCCCCTTTAAGGCTAATTTCTGCAGGAGTCCAGGCCTTTCCTGTCTTTCTAAAGGATTTGCTCAGTTGATAATTTCTTCTTTCTTATACCCTTAAGCTATCCTTCTCTATCAGGCAAGAAAAATGCTTTGATACTCCCTTTCCCTAACACCCTCTCATCTACTTGTTACTGCCAAGCTCTTTAGAAAGTTTTGCTATTTTTGTAGAAGTGATGCATGTTCATGCAAATATTTTAAACAATGTAGAAGAGCAAAAAGAAAATAACTATTACCCAACATCCTACCACCCTTAGATAATGGCTGTAGGAAATTTGGTGGCCATGTTCCCAAATTATTTTCTATGTACACATTCACACATAGAAGTATGTATTTAATAAAGAAGAAGCTACACTGTACATACTCTTCTGTGACTTGTTTTTTGTGACCAACAATATTTCCATGTCAATATTAGCACTTTTCCATGTCAATATTGTTTTGTAACTACAAAAAGTATTCTAGTGAATGTAAATAATATAATTACTTCCCTGTCCCCTATTAATTTGTTTACAGGTTTTTAAAAAAATTATTTTGCTGCTATAGGTAATGCTATGTTGACTATTTTTGCATTTATGAAATTATTTGTTTGTGACAAATTCCTTAAGAGGGGTTTTGTTGGATAAAATATATTTACTTTTTACATTTGATACACACTGCAAAACAGTCTTCTAGAAGGCTTGTACTAATTTAAACTCCTATTAGTTATTGTTGTTTTCCCAAACCCTTAAGAATTCTGAGTTTTGTTAATGTTTAAAATTTCTTACCTAATATCAAGAATGAAAAGGAGGACAGCATTACAAATTATATAGCCATTAAAAAGATAAGAGAATATTTTGAACAGCTTTCACCCATTATTTTGAAAATATAGAGGAAGTGGACAAAGTTCTAGGAAAAAGAATCTTGCCAAAACATATTCAAGAAGAAACAGAATATCTGAATAGTCTTACCTCTGTTAAGTAAATTAAATCTATATTGAAAAAAAACAAAAACAAAAACCTTTCCTACAAAAAAACTCCAGGCATCAAAGGGCTTCACCAACGTATTCTACCAAATATTTAAGGAAGAAATAACCACCTTACACAATTCTTCCAGAGAATAAATTTATCCAGTTTATTTTTTGAGGCCAGCATAACCTCGACACCAAAACCTCACGGGGACATTTAAAGAGAAGAAAATCACAGGCCAATCTGTTTTGGACATGATGATAAAGTTACAGGCACCATTAATACCACAGTAGTCTGTTGCCAGCTACCTCCATAATGGAAAAAGATGCTAAATTTTAGTTAGAGGTCAATAAAAATTAAGATTTAACATTTTGTTTTCTAACCAAGTTGATGGACTCCCTGAATTCTATTCATGAACCACTTGGGGAATCTGTGGATTCCAGGTTAAAAATCTCTGCACTAAGAAAACAGTGCTGGAGGCAGCCGAGGCCACTGGGGAGACAGAGCTCGAGTTCAAATGGAAATCCCAGCAGCTCAAAGTCTTCTCGAGGGCCCTGGTGCTAGTGACGCCGCAAGTCTTCAAACGCTTTTCCAGCTGATTTATTTTAAGATGACTCCTCTTGATTTAGCATTTCACACATTCCTTTGTTCTCCTTCCAATATGATTTCACTTCGCTTAATATAAAGGACTCGACTAAACATTTCGGTTTCTTTATTCCCAAAATAAATTCCCACGATAACAGGGTAGAATGGGCAAATAAGGGAAACTGTTCCTTTGATGACACCCAGGCTATTTGACTACACAGTCGTAAACAGAACATTTTAAACCAACATGGGCTTTTGTGACCAGCACTCTACACACAAAGCCAATTTGGCTCTAGATCAAGCACTCATGACATCCTTTGGAAGGTCACCTGAGAGAAACATAATAGGACCTGGTTCTAGCTTGCACACCTGGCACAGCCTGGGCTAGCACTCACTGAGGATCGCTGAACCCCCATTGGAAAGTTCAATGACCATTTTTTTTTTTTGGACATCTTCCTGAATACTTTCCGAGGTGGAAAAGAACCGACTAAATTCAATAACTGTATTTTTACCACTTCTTTTGAATTTATTTCTGTGTAAAAATGGTACTATTTTTAAAGATCTTAATACTCAAGTAAAGTCCAGGATTAACGTATTAAATTATGAAATATTTAAACATACAGAGAAGTACCGAGAATATAATAAACTATGTATTGGGCTACTCAATTGCTCATATCTAGCATATTTTAACATTTTGCTGTATTTGTCTCAAGAAAATAGATCCTAAAAAACAAAACATTGAAGATACAACTGAAGCTACCTGTGTACCCTTCCCTGATCTCACTCCTTTTCCTCTCTCTCCAGAAAGAATCACTATTATGAATTTGTTATTCATCATTCCCAAAGATGTTTTTGTAGTTTTATAACATATGCACATATCCATATACTATATAGAAACTATTTTTGTATGCTTTCAACTTTATATGTATGGCATTATACTGTATGTATTAGTATGGACCTTGCTTTTTTTTTGTTCAATATTTTTAAATTTTAGCAATATTAACAGATGTGGCTCTAGTTTATTCTTCTTTATTACCATATATAATTTCATTGTTTGAACATGCCTCAATTTATTCAACTATGATTTTGTTACTGTAAGATCTCTTTTAACTAGACCTCAGCCCAGCTCCTTGAATGAGCATATACCGAAAGAGAATGAAACAGGCCTACAGGAATTGGTTTCCTTTTTATTTCTAGTAGTTCCTAGAAAATGAGCAGCAAGTTTGAGAATAAGTACTGTTACACTGATGCTTTAAGTGCAATCATTAGCAGAATGCTGCTAAGATATAGTTAAGCATTTTTTTCCCGGCCATGAAACTGCCAAATCTGATTCTTGGGCCATACAAGAGGATCTACTAGCCACTAAAATCTTTTGACAAACTCCTTTCTGTCTAAAATAGTTGAAGTGAATTCTGTGGTTTGCCACTAATAACCATGACCAACACAATGGGATTCAAGCATCTTTAAGAGGCTGCTTAGCATTCTTTCCTTTTAAAGACATCTTAAAACTCTACTTTTGTTTAGTTACATAGTTAGAGTGAGTGTATAAGTGATGAGTAAAAAACTATCACTTCTTCCAGAATTTTAGAGATAAAAGTTATTGAATTCTTGATCTTTACTATAAAATTTAATTTCTCTACTATTTATGGTACACAGTGAATATAGAAGAAGGTTAAGAGTTAATAACAGGATTTGAAGAAACAATTTGTTATATAAATAACAGAACATTTATTCTAAGAAAATGTTGCCTGTCGACTTGGGTAAACCCTAGAATTTATCCTGTTAAATATGCTGCTTCTGGCAAAAGTAGAAAGAAGCATCTTTTGGAAAAACATGGTTGCTGTCTTTGAAGTTATCAATCTCAAAGAGTTTAGGATATTCTTCAAATATTTCCCAAGTTTCCTTTTGACAGAGCCAGATAGACTAGGTTTAACTCTTGGCTCAACTATTTGGTATGCATGGATCTAAATGTCAACCATATAGGTAAGTCACTTAACCCAAGACTCAATGCCCACAGTTTTAAAATGGGGATTATACTACCTACAACTTAGGTTGTTGGAGGATGAAATGAGATACACATATAAAGTGCTTGGCATATATTAGCCACAATATAAATGGTAGCTTCCATGGCAGTTTGCATACCATCTTCCTAAAGGACTGTACTTGAGCACCTGAAATACATGGGCAGGTCTCATGTACCTGTGCATCCCAAGCACCTGGTAGAGATGAATGGCACGTAGTGGGTGTTCAATTAATATTTACTGAATAAACAAATTAGAGATTATATAAATAAGAACACGTTTATTAAACATTTATGTATTTTGATATGTACTACATAATACATATTATTCAATCCTCATAATAAACCTATGAGGTATTTACTACTATGAAATCAAGGCTCAGAGAGATTAAATAACTTGTCAAAGTTCACGCAATTCATAATTGATGGAGCTGGAATTCAAACCCACACCTATGCCCTTGAACTTGATACTCGACTGCATCCTGCTCAAGCAGTGCAGGAAGGTGTCAAGAGATGGTGATGCCTGAGCTGGATCTTAGAAGATGACTAAGAATCAACCAGGCACAAAGGGAAAGGGAATTCTAGTATGAGGAACCAGTACGTGCACAGTGCAGAGAAAAAGCACAGCATGTCTGGGCTTGGCAAGTGGTTCATTAGAGCAGGGAAGCGGGTCCCTGGACAAAAGGCTGCAAAGGTGGTCTAGGGTCAGTCCGTGAAGGGCTGCAGGCTGTGAAATGTCACGTTTTCATCTTGGGGCCAATAAGGGACTATTGAGAAACAGCTTTGAGCAGGTGGCACAATGATTAGAGCTATGCTTTAAAAATGTATATCCAGCAGCCTCACTAAGGAAGAACTGGAATGGGAGCCCAGACAGGAGGTAGGAAGATAGAAAAGAATGTTAGCCATTTGCCCAGTCCTTCCCATCTCTGAGACTCTGAGTATCTCTACATTATTTTCTAAGCGATATCTCAACATTAGTGGCAAACAGAACTGTCATCTTTATACAAACTGGGTGAGGATTTCATTCTCAGAAAAGTTTCACCTGGTTTATTTAACTGGTGGCAAAAGAACTCAACCTACTCAGTGAATGAGCCCAGCTAGTCCCTACAGTTTCAGGTAGTGTAAGCCCTCCCATTTTTTTCTGCAGGTGTTAGTGGACAGTCTGAAAGGTCTCCCCACATCCTCTAGAGCCCAGGCCCTCTCTGCAGTGCTGGGGCTTCGGCACATTCATTTCTGTTCTAGTGATATTCTATTCCTTTGTTCTCTTAGCTTCCATCAAGATAGTCACTATTTTTATACTATTGTATAACCATGGGAGACTATATTTTAAATTCAAATGCTTATTTATCTTATCTTGTACTTTTGTATTAGCTTTCTGCAGGCTATTCAAGATTAGAAGAAATTCTCAGCCCCAATTTTAAACCTGAAAAAAAGACATACTGTACAAAATCTGTTTGGGTAAGTTACTAAAAATAGAGTGGAGAAAGTCACCGGTTTTATCTTTCAGAGCCCCCTCACTGTAAAATGCAGAGGATGTGCCCTGCCTGATTGTAAAATGTCTTGATCTTCTCCTCTGTTTAAATCATGACCAAAAATTTACTACCGAGGGAGACTGGTACTATATTAAGCTTAACACTGCCTTCACATTAAGGAGGCTGATCAAAATTTAAGGAGAGAGTCCAGAAATAGACCCACACATATGCAGCCAATTTATTTTTAATAAAGGTTCAAAGGCAATACAATAGAAAAGGAAAGTCTTTTCAACAACGATGTGGAAACAATTGGATAGCCATGTGCGAACAAATAAACTTCAATTTCTGCTCTTCAAAACACATCTTTAACATCTCCAACTATCAAAAAGAAAAGAAAAGAAAAACAAATATTTACTAGAATGTGGAAAAACTGGAACCCTTAGGTACTTGGTGGCAATGCGAAACGGTGCAGCTGCTGTGGAACACAGTACGGTTGTTCCTCAACAAATTAAACACAGAGTTTCCATATGATGTAGCAATTCCACTTCTGGATATAAACCCAAAAGGAAGCAGGGACTCAAGCTTACATTTGTAAGCCCATGTTCACGGACTTATTCACAATGGTTAAAATATGGAGGCAACCAAGTATCCACTGAGGAATGAACACATACACAAAATGTGGTATATTTTACATGCCACATCTATAAAAGTGTATACAATATGTACGGCATTATACATATACATACACTATATATTGTATGTTATATATACATATATACACATAATGTAATATTATTCAGTCTTAAAAAGGAAAGAAATTCTAACATATGTTACACTGATTAACCTTGAGGACATTATATTAACTGAAATAAGCCAATCATCAGAAGACAAATGTTGTATGATTCCACTTATATGAGGTAATTAGGGTGGTCAAAACCAGAGACAGACAGTAGAGTGGTGGGCACCAGGGGCTACTTAATGGGGACAGAGTTTCAGTTTTGCAAGATGAAAAGTTCTAGAGATGGATGGTGGTGATAGTTGCACAACAATATGAATGTACCTAACACCACTGAACTGTACACTTAAAATTGGTTAAGATGGTAAATTTTAGGTTGTGTGCATTTTCCCACCAAAAAAAAAAAAAAACAAAACTGGAAAATAAAAGACCTTGCTAAGAGAATAAAAAAGCAAACCACAGACCGGAAGGAAATACTGGCAAAACACATATTCAACAAAGTACTTGTATCCAGAATACATATAGACTCTTCAAACTCAATAATTAGAAATGTAACAATCCAATTTTTTTTTAAAAAAGGCAACAATTCGAAGACACATTTCAGCAGATAACTTAAATGGTACACAAACACATAAAGAATCTCAACACTATCAGATGCTATGGAAATATGTATTAAAACCGTAACAAGATACCACCTGATACCCGCTAGAATAAAATAAAAACTGACCATGCCAGATACTGACAAGGTTGTATGCAGAGCAACCGGGACAGTCATACATTGCTTGTGGAAACTCAAAATGGTACTGCCACTTTGGAAAACAGTTTGGAAGTTTTTTTTATAATGTTAAACATATACTTGCCAACTGTAGTACATCTATACAGTTTCATACTACTCAGCAATAGCAACAAACTACTGATACGTGCAATCATCTGGATGAATTTCAAAAACATTATACTGCGTGAAAGCAGCCAAACTCAAAAGGCTACAATACTGCATTATTCCATTCACGTAACCTTCAGGAAAAGGCAGAAAACAGCAGGAAAAAGATCAGAACGGTCCTTGCGCGGGGCTGAGCATGGAGGAAGGATGACTGCAGAGGGGCACGGGAGCATCCTGGGAGTGATGGAAATGCTCTCCATTGCGGCGGACAGCTGCATGAGTCTGTCAAAACCCACAGAACTTTGTAACCTTGAATTACACAGAGAAGAATGATTTTTGTTGTATGCAAATGTACCTGAATAAAAAAATTAAACTTAAGAAAGGTTCAAGGAGAGAAGTTAGGCCTATGGTAGTGAATCAGGGTATTACTGTAGAATAGAAAAATTATTGTTCACCCATAAGTGCTGATGTCTTTGACAAGAGTTACCGGCTACTCGAATCGTACACTTGTTTGATGGCTGCTATGAAACATATCTGTTCTTACCCAAACAAAAATAACGTTGAGCCGTTTCCTCAAAAAGGGGAAAGAAAATATGGTTCTGACTGAAGTGCATGGAAGTAAAGTCAGTGGTTTCTGACTTGAACATAAGTGAGGCAAATACTTAGAACAAATTTATGATATGCTAAGTATAAAAGTTAAATCTTGATCACAATGCAGAGGGAGACATTATATACAATTTAAAGTACAGTATGAACTTTTACTGGAATACTGACTTCTCTCTGGTATTAAACGGCTACATTTATTCAAGCCATGTTGACAAGGTGATGTAGATTGTTCTTCAAAATACCCTGAAACATTGAAAGCTTAGGATAAATATGAATTTTGAAAGGTAATAATAGTATCAGTCATCAGATGTTAAGCCACTTCTCTTCGGTTTTTAAATTGCTTTAAGTACAGGATTTTAAAATATTTTGACAAATAGCCTTAATACAAATTACAATTACAAAGAAATCTTTCAGTTTTTAACTTGAAGCAGCTACTCAAAATCAAAATGAGCTATTACTCAAGAGATTACATAATCCTCAGCATCCATAAAGATCACTGTTTATTAGGCTCTGGTTTCAGAGAACTATGCCACCAGTGTTTTCAGTCTTGATCCCAAATACAAAAATGTCCACATCCCAACCCAGAGCTACAAGCGGTTCCTAAGTCTTTGCTCCACTATGAGATATTATTTCAAAGCCATAAAGACAAATATTTGCTTAATCTCATTCTAAATAAAGCACTGAATATGCACCCTAATTTTTTAAAAACAGAAAAATTATGTTAAAAGATTAAAGAAAATTATTTAAAGAAAGTAAATTTTTAAAAGAAAGATAGGTGTTAAAAATACTGAATCTTAAATGTCTGGCAAATCAAGATTTAAGATCTGGAAAGTAAGTTTGAAGGTACATATTATACCTTCAGTATTACCCCAAGAGAATCTTTATAATCCCCCCTTTTTAGAAGCTATATGCTGCTGACCTTGGTACCATACATTACTGTCAAAGCGAGTGAAAAAAAAAAAAGTATATTTAAATCTAGAATGATGCATCTGTGGCCAGAGTGTTTCCTGACCTCTGCCAGTTCCTGGATGAAATCGTTAACTTGAAGAGATATCTGCACCCCCATGATCATTATAACATTAGTTACGATAGCCAAGACATGGAAACAACCTAAGTATCCATCAATGGTTGAATGAATACACACACACACACATACACACACACCCCCACATCCTTACAAATATAAGATGGAATATTATTTACATGTTATATCATCTATATAGTGGAATATTATTCAGTCATAAAAAAGGGAAATCCTGCCATTTGTGAAGACATGACTGGACATTGAGGGCATTATGATAAGTGAAATAAGACAGAGAGAGATAAATACTGTATGATCTCACTTATATAGAAAGACAAATACTATATGATCTCACTTACACGAGAAATCTTAAAAAAAAAAAAAAACCCATATTCATAGAAAAAGAGATCAGATTTGTGGTTGCCAGAGACAGGGGGTAAAAGGTGGGAGAATTGGGTGGAGGTGGTCATAAGGTACAAACTCAGGTTATAAGGTAAATAAGGATTAAGGATGTAAGGCCCAATATGGTAACTATAGTTAACAATGTTGTATGGTCTATTTAAAGGCGCTGAGAGAAATCCCAAAAGTTCTCATCATAAGGAGAAAATTTTTTTGTAACTATGAGAAGTGATGAGTGTTAAGTAAACTTATTGTGGTAAGCAGTTCACAATATATTCATAGGTCGTCATTATACCATACACTTTAAACTCAAATAGTATTGTATGTCAATTATGTCTCAATAGAACTACACAGAAGAAAAATAAACAAATACCTCAGAATTAAACTTGAAACCTGAAAACTCAGTCCGGCCATTCTGAATGGGGTTCTCCAAACTAGGGCACTCCAGTCAAGTAGAGCCTGGGGCCCTCAGGCCTCCTTCCAGAGCTGCACAGACTGGAACCAGTCTTGTCCAGTCACTGGCTAGGGAGCCCTGTCTGGTGGTCACAAGCGCTGAATCCAGAGATAAGCTCCCTTGTGCTTACTCCGTGAAGACATTTCTATCTACTTAAATGGATTCTTTCTTAATTGAGTAAAAAAATGAAAGATCGGATGTGGGTCTAATCAAACAGATATTAGATCAAAAATACATTTAAGTCAGGATACTGAGGAACACTGATCTAAAATTTTGGTGTTATGATCAAAACTTACGAATAAATTCTTTTAAGGTTGGTTAAACAAAGCTGTCGCTTAAGCCCTTCTGATCTAGACTTGATTTCACACTGAATTCATTATCATTTCTCTTTACAGGGACGACCAAGATTCTCGAAGCACTAACTCAATTTGACTTTTACATAGGTCATTAGCACGATGTTGAAATAAACCTTTATGATTACAACTTTCTAATTCCAGTCTTCCATAACATACTTAGGTATGAAAGTTAATCAGGGGACTTTTGCCTCCAGGAAGATGAAAGAGACATACTTCTTCCTATTCTTCCCATCAAGTAAAATTATACACCATGGACATTGCTATAAAGCAAACAAGAAGATGCTGAAAGGTAGAAAGAAGAAGGCGGACTAACTAGGGATTTTGAGATCTGAAACAACATGGTGGTGATCCTGGGTTTTCTATTTGCCTCATATAGCCCAGATTTCGAGCTGAAGAACCTGGATGTAGAGAAAAATCAACAGTTGCAGACAAAAAGGGTCCCCTCAAAAGCCTACTTTTTGTAACAAAAGAACCAAAAAAGATAGTCTAGCAAGACCGAAAAGTCTCAGACGAAAACTGCTCTACTGCCTAACACCCCTCACCACCCCAACCCCCAACACTATGGCCCCAAAACCCACCCATGCCAATACAAATCAGTGGGTACCTAGAATTCCACCCTCTTCCGGGAGTAAGGAGGTACCCACAACAACTGGTGCGGTAGCGTCAGAGAAGGCCAAGAACTTTCATCCCTGAGAGCTGGTAACGAGCCCTCTCCTCTCCCAGTGGTGTCAGTGGGGACCACGTGACCAGCAGCAAGGAAGTGCTCCTCCCCCTCCCACTGGGGTGGTGTCAGGAAGACCAGGGCTGTCACCATTGCCTAGTGGTAACGAGACCACTCCCACCGAAGTTCTGCCACGTGACAGCCGAAACTCCCTGGCCTGCCGATCGGTTTGTCAGAAGAGGCCAAGCGGACGCCCTAGACTTCCACTCCCATGTGGCAGTGATGAGGCGGTGCTGCCCCTTTACTCCTCGAAGCAGTGTCAGAGAAAAACATCTACAACGGAAGCTTTAAATAAGATGTGGAGTTTCAACGGCGATTTACCTGTTATTCCAAGAACCTGAAAAGCTCTGTCCAGATGAAGGACGATCGACGGGTGTCAACGCCAAGATGACAGGGATGTCGCACTCACCTGACAACAAATTTATGGAAGATGCATAAAGAAAACAGAAGGCCTCAGCAAGGAAACGGTCTCAGCAAAGAAATATAAGATACGAAGAAAAACTAAATGGAAAATTTAGAACTCAAAAAATACAAAAATTGAAATAAAAAGTTCAGTGGATGGGCTCAAGAGTAGAATGGAAGAGACTAGAAACAAATGGATGAACTTGAAAATAAGACAATAAAAATTATCTAATCTGTATCAACAGAGAGGAAAGATCTCTCTCTCTTTTTTTTAAAGTTAATACTGATAAACTTATGAGACTATAACAGAGGACCTACTATTTGTGTCATCAGAGTCCCAGAAGGAGAAGAGAAAGGGTACTGCTGAAAAAGAAAATAAAGGCTGAAAATGCCCCAAATTTGGCAAGAGACATAACCCTACAGATGCAAGAAGCTGAGCGAGCCACAAACAGGAGGAAACCAAAGAACTCCACACTAAAATACTTTATATCTAAACTTCTGGAAACTAAAGATGGTAAAGTCACTTTGGAAGACAGTTTGGCAGTTTCTTACAAAACTAAAAATATTCTTACCATACGATACAGCAGTGCCACTCCTTGGTTTGTACCCAAATGAACTGAAAACTTATGTTGAGAGAGAGAAAAAAAAAACAGCACACAGATATTTACAGCAGCTTTATTCATAACTGCTATAACTTGGAAGCAACCAAGATGTCTTCCTTGGAAAATGGACAAATTGTGGTGCATCCACACGACAGAATATTATTCGGCACTGAAAATAAACGTACTACTAAGCCACGAAGAGACACAGAGGAAATTTCAATGTGTTTAGTAAGTAAAAGAAGTCAATCCGAACAGGCTACATACTGTATAATTCCAATCATGTGACACTCTGGCATAGGCAAAAGTATGGATATAGTAAAAAGATCAGTGGTTGACCGGGGTTGGAGGAGGGAGAAACGAATAAATAGAACACAAGCTTTTTAGGGCTGTGAAACTCTTCTGTGTGATGTTATAATGATGGATACATGTCATACGTTTGTCAAAACCCACAGACCGTACAACACCAAGAGTGAACCCTTATGTAAACTGTGGCCTTTGGGTGATGTGTCAATGTACATTTATTGATTAAAATAAATACACCACTTTGGTGCAGGATGTTAGTAGTATAGGAGATAAATAGTGGGAGGAGGCTGCGTGTATTAAGTCAGCATTATATTGGAACTCTCTCTGCTTTCTGCTCAACTTTGCTGTGAACCTAAAACTGCTCTAAAAAATAAAGTCTATTAAAAATATATTGAATTGAATTGAATGAAAATGAAAATATAACACATCGAAATGCGTGGGATGTTGCTAAATCGGTGTTTGAGAAAAACTTGTAGCACTAAATACATACATTAGGAAATAGGAAAAGTCTCAAATCAATAATCTAAGCTTCTCTCCAAGAACCCACAAAAAGAGCAAAATAAACCCAAATCAAGCAGAAGGAAAGGAATAATAAAGGAACACAGATCAATGAAGTTGAAAACATAAAAGCAACAGAGAAAAATCAATGCAACAAAGAGCTGGTTCTTTGTAAAGATCAAGAAAACTGAGAAACCGCCAGCGAGACTGACAAAAACTAAGATGGAAGACACAAATTAACGCCATCAGGAATAAAACAGGGGATGTCACTGTAGGCACCAAACAGGTAACAAGGGTGGAGTACTAAGAACATCTATACATATAAATTCAGCAACTTAGATGAAAGGGATCAAATCTCAAAAAAAAAAAAAAAACCAAAAAACAAAAGTATAACAACTTACCCAGTAAGAAAAAGATACTTTGAATACCTCTATAACTAGTAGGGAAATTGAATTCATAGTTTAAAGACTCCCCACAAAAGAAATCTCCAGGCCTAGATGATTTCACTGGAGAATTAACACCAAATCTACATAATCTCTTCCAGAAAAGAGAAGAGAGAACATTTCCTAACTTATTTTATGAAGCTTGATACCAAACCAGATAAAGACAATGCAAACAAAACAAAACAAAACAAAAACAAATAAACAAAAAACTGCAGCCCAATATCACTTATGAATACAGATATAAAAATCCTTAACAATAATATTAGCAAATAGAAGTTACCAATGTATAAAAAGAAATAACTATCGCAACCATGAGGCTTATTCCAGGGAAGAAATCTGGTTCAATATTAAAAAATCCATCACTATAATCTACCATACAACTGTCCAAAGGTGAAAATGGCATGATGACAATTGATGCAGAAGCGGCATTATGACAAAATTCACCATCCATTCTTAATAAAAAAAAAAAAAAAAAATCTCAGAATAATTGGAATACAGGGGAACTTTCTCAGCCCGCTATCTGCCAAAAACCCTATAGCTGACATTATACCTAATGGCGAAAGGCTGAACAGTTTCCCATTGGAAACAAGACAAGGATGTCCATTCTCACCATTCTTATTTAACGTCCTTCTGGAAGTTCTAGTTAATCCAATAAAGCAAGAAAAAGAAATAAAAGGCATACAGATGATAAATGAATATAAGTATTCTTATTTGATGACATGTTTATCTATGTAAAAAAAAAAAAACCCAAATCTACAAAGCTTCTAACAACTAAAAGTGAGTTCAGCAAAGTCATAGGATATAAGAAAAATATACAAAAGTCAATTTTATTTCTATATACAAGCTATCCTGTAATATATAGCTTTATATCAAACACCTGCACACCGAAATAAAAAATATTATAAAATCACTTTAAAAAAGAGGAACAGATGCAAATCTAACAAAACATTAATGAGATTTGTATGCTGAAAACTAAACATCCCTGATGAAAGAACGAAAGAATATCTAATAAAAAGTAGAGACATACTGCATCCAAGGATAAGACTCAACAAGGTAAGGATGTCAATTCTCCCCAAATTGAGGTAGTTTTAATTCAATTCCTATCAAAATCTCAGCAAGATTTTTGTAGATACAGACAAGGTCACTGTAAAATTTATATAGAATAACTCTAGAACAGCTAAAACAATTTTGAAAGAGGATAAAAGTTGGAGGAATCAGTCTATCTTATTTCAAAACTTCACATGTCGCTACAGTAATCAAGACTGTGTGGTCTAGGCAGAGGTACAGACGCATAAACCAGGGGAACAGAATAAAGAATCCAGAAGGAGACCTGCACAAATATGCCAAACTGATTTTTGACAGAGATGCAAAAGAAATTCAAAGGAGGGAGGATAGCCTTTCCAACAAATGTGCCTGAAGCGATAAGAATCCAGAGGCAAAAAACTGAACCTAAGCCTCTCACCTTATAAAAAAACTAACTCAGAATAGATCACGGTCTTAAATGTAAAACTACAAAACTTTTGGAAAAAGAATAAGAGAAAATCTTTGAGATCTAGTGCTAGATAAGAGTTCTTAGACTTGACATCACAAGCACAATCAATAAGAGGAAAAATGGGTATTTTGCACCTTATCAAAAATAAAACCTTCTTCTCTGTAAGGGACCCTGTTAGGAAGATGAAAAGACAAGTTATAGACAAGTAGAAAATATCTGCAAACCATATATCTGACAAAGGACTTAAATCTAGAATATATAAAGAACTCTCAAAACTCAACGATAAAAAAAAATCCAATTAGAATACAAGCAAAAGACATAAAGGGACTTCTTACCGAAGATATACAGAATGAAAGCAGCACTTGAAAAGATGTTTGCTATCATTAGCCATCAAGGAAATTCAAATAAAAATCATAACGAGACACCACTACATACTTATCAGAATGGCTAATATAAAAATAATGACAACGTCGCATGTTGGTAAGGATGCAAAGAAACCGGATCACTCATTCATTGTTGGTGAGAACGTACAATGGTACATTTACTTTGGAAAAGTTTGGCAGTTTCTTTAAAAAGCAACTATACAACTACAAGATGACCCAGCAATTGCACGCCTGGGTATTTATCCCAGAGAAGTAAAAACTTGTGTTTATGCAAAACCTGTACACTACTGTTTATAGCAGCTTTATTCGTAATAGCCCAAACCCCAAAACAACCAAGATATCCATCCCTCAAAGAGTGAATGGTTAAACAAACTGTGGTATATCCATGTCATATACTACTCAGTAATAAAACAAACAAAAAACAAAACAAAACAAAAACCAAACTATTGCTACAAGCAACAACCTAGATGAAAATCCAGAGAATTATGCTGAGTGAAAAAAGTTAATTCCAGGAGATCGCATATTGTTTGACTTCATTTATATACATTCCTAAAATGACAAAATTTTGTAAATTAGGGGCGGACTAGTGGTTGCCAATGGGCTAAGGAGGGGGCAGGGATGGGAAGGAAGTGGGCGTGGCTATAAAAGGACTCCGCCGGACGTCTTCCTGGTGATGGGATTTTTCTGTATCTTAGCTATACCAATGTTGACATCCTGATGTACTACAGTTTTGCAAGATGTTAACACTGGGGGGAGCCAGGTACAGGGAACAGGGGATCTCTGTGTGATTTCTTACACTTGCATGTAAACCTAAAGTTACCTATCAATAGTTTAATTTTAAAAAGTTAGTCGGACTGAACCTGCTTCAAATCTCTTCTAGCATCTGAGAAAACAACTGCTTCCAAGTATCTTCTCGCTATAATTTTGTTAGCAGACGAAAGGTTAAAGGTTTCTGAGTTAAGCTTTCATGCTGCAAACATTGGGGAGAAACATATCTGGTGTCCTGGGCCAAAATATCTGCCAAAACAAACTTGCTTACAGAAATCTTGTCAAGGGACATGTATTAGCTTATAAAATAATTAACTGTTTAGCTAGAGCTGAGATGTTCTTGCTAATACTGCATACTAATTGAGGGTTTTTTGTTTTAGTATCGTTCGATTTCCTTAAATCATCTATCCCCCTCCAAACAGCTATGGAGAATTTCTTTTCTACTTTAGTTTAAAAAAAATTCATCTGTAAAACATGAGTATATTTCCATTAATATTTAAACAAAAAGGCAAAGTTCCTTTGCTTCCCATCCCAGTCTTCTCCCTAGATAAAAATCACTGCTGTCAGTTTAGTATTTCTTTCTAGATTTTTGTGTGTGTTTCTAGACATACATACAGTTTTGCACACTTTTTTTTTTTAAACAAAGATAGACCCATACTGTTTATACTATTTTTCAAATTCCCTCTCTCCTTTAAAATGTCTTGAAAATTTACATGTCAGTATGGTCAGGTCTGATTTAACTTGTTCTTCCAATTGTCCTGCAGTATTCTGTGGTACTATTATATCACAGTCAGTTTGCCTGTTGACACTTAGGAAGGTCCCAATTTTTGTTATTGCAAGTAATGTAGCCAACAATGGAAATCCTTGTATGTGTTCTTTGAGCACATATGAGGCTATATTTCTCTAGGAGAGAATCCCAGAAGTAGAACTCGGGCTCTGAAGGCATGGCCAACATTGTTGGTTGGCTGACCCACCACCTGCTCCAATCATCTCCTCTCTCACTCCCATAAGAAAGACTTAAAAAGCTGGAAACTCATTTTGCTTGCAGGGAGGGGTGGCCACGTGACCCAGTTCTGGCCAAGTAAACATCAGTGAAAGTATGCCGAGTGGTCCCTAGGAATGTTTTCGCTTTCTAGGTAAAAGGGATACACATGACTGGCACTGTCCCTTCTTCCTGCCCTGGAGGTGACTGTGGTGTTTGGAGGGATGGTGGCTATGTTACAACATGAAGGAAAGCCAAGAGAATCACAGTGATGTCAGCCCTGACATCAATGAGCTGCTGAACCAAACCTAGCAGCAGCCTATCTCCAGACGGCTCCTTATGTGAGAAGAATAAACTCCTATTGGTATAAACTGCAATATAACTCTGGTTTTTTGTTACTTGTAGCCAAATGATTCAGTACTAAATTACTCTTCAAAAAGTCTGGACTCACTTTATTCTCTCACAAAAGTCTTTAAGAGTATCCATTTCCCAATATTTGTGTTTACTTTAGATGTTGCCAATCAGTTAAATGTTTAACCAAACTGCATGAAAATGTTTCACATGAAGTGGAGCACCACTTCATACACTTATTGGACATTTGTATTTCTTCTATGACTTTCTCATTCATCTCTCTTGACTACTTTCCTACTGTATTGTTTGACGTTTTCTTATTGATTTGTAAGAGGCAACTTCCAGATAGCAAAGTGAACTGAATTAAACTCAGGAAGAAATTTGTCTCTGCATCTTTACGCTATCAGTCAAATCAAACACAACTAAGAAATAAATCGTCCATGACAGGCCGGGCTGACAGTCATCTCGGAGAGGTGCACCACCACGTGGTAATGTGTCAAGAAGTAATTCAACTCGCGCAAAACACTACAGCCCATGCTTAGCAAATCAACACCTAAAGCAAGGCTTATGGAATAGTAACACAATGGTGAATCAGGAAGAGTCCTTAAAGTACATCATCTCATTTAACCCTCAAATCAAACCCAAGAGGCAGTCATTACTAGTCCTATTTTATAGAACAGATGATAAAAGTAAACTTTTAAAACCAATAGCTTCTTTCCTACCACAAAAACAACATCCTGGACCCCCATATTTAAAGACAAAGTGATTGTTTACATAAAGTTAAAATTATGTAAAATATATTGTGCCTATTTAAACACATCAACATGATTAAGCTTAGGAGCATTGCTAAATCTGTTTAGTGGTTTATGAATCTGAAGAAGCTGTTCCAAAGTCTGACTCCAAAGTTTATTGCCACACTGTAGTTAACCAAAATTATTTCCATTTTTTAAGGCAAAAACTACATGAGAAGGATTTTGATGATTTAGCAAGAACCTACTAGCTAGCTATCTCCGCCCCCCCCCCGCCCCCCCCCCAACGGCCCAGAACAAGGAGGTAAAGAATTCCTCTAATCGGTTAATAATCAACCAGTCTGACACTAAAAAACAAACAAAACAAGCTGTTAAAGATGATAAAAGATTATGGTGAAAAGCAATGTAAACAAGCAGAATAGAACATGCATCATCCTGAGTGTTTGCACATGGTTTGGATTTTGGATGGACTGATTCTCCTTTAAATAGCTGAGCAGCTAGCAGCTAGAGGAAAAGAGAAAATGGAAGAGGATCCTACTGGAGTTAGGTGGCAGGCAGCAGGAGGGCTGAGGCCCTGACAAATATTTCCTTGCTTCATGCCACACCTCTCCTCACAAAGCTGTGGATTCTCTTTGGCAAAGCATCACAAAGAGCACTCAATCCACAGCGAGTAAGGAGCACAGGCATCAAACCTCTTTGATGCCTTCTACTAAACCCTCCAGGAGGGGACACACCCAGCCCAGAGCTTGCAGGCCAGGGCCCCAAGAACTGACAGTCCTATGGCAGGAAGACCAGACCAGGTAGGTGCTGTCTGCTTGGGCCCCAGGTTAACATGGAGGTTCACCTGGAGCACACTCTTGTAGAATTTTTTTTTTTTTTTTTTAAAAGAGTTCCCTCATTTAAAATAAACCCAGCACTCAGATGCGAGCGGGACATGAATGACTTCCGCATCTGGAGCTTCTGTTTGTGTAACATGGTTATGTTCCCCGTTCTGGAATTTTTTAGCCAGTTTGTAAGGTACAGAAAAATGCCTGGGGGAGTTTGAATTCTCACTTTACATAAAAGGAAACAGGTATGCAGACACAATGTTCACAGTCTACGAAAGTGCAAATGAGTTGACAAACCCCCAGTCTGAGGGCACCTCTGGTGGTTTCCTGCAGGTTCCCGGTGGGCTTGGCCAGTGGTCTCTGCTTGGGGAAAGGCAGTGGTGTGTGTGTGCCCCTATGCCCACCCCGCTTCCTCAGAAGGGCTGCACCCCTCACACCCCTGGCACAGCAAGGGTGATAACACATGGAAAGGAATTTGACTCTTTCCCAAAGTGAGCTGTGGCCAGTCCAGGCTTGGAGAAGGGAGGGGTCCTGGTGGGCTGCTCCTGACCTCGGTCCAGGTGTTTGCTGGGTGCACAGTGGGAAGAGAGTGAGGCAACCTTTAGTCATCAGAACAAAACAAGCCAGATTCCTTGGCCTTTCAAAACAGTGTCCAAGCCTCAGGACAGCTCAGGAGAGGGTCAGTCGGCAGGGCGCATGAGCGAAGGGGACGCCAAGTCTCAGAGAGGGCCAGAGACAAAAAGAAAAAGAAGAAGAAGGAAACAGAAAAGGGTGATGGGGGCCAAATGTGCTAAAATCAAACCACTGTAGCCCAGCGCCAGCTCTCTGGAAAGGGACATGCCTGGCACCCTAAGGTCTCCCTGAGTGCCTGTGAGAGCCAAGCACTAAATGGGCCCAGGGAGAGTCAGGCTTTGCAGATACTCCCAGGCTGGTGTCATTGAGACTGCAAAGAGCCAAGGGGGGGGGGGGGGGGAATGGCTTGGCCCTGCCTGACCACCCCCCATGTGTACAACCAACTAAACACATGCAGGCACACAGACTGTCTTTTGCACACATATCTGCACATATGGGACCATGGGCAGGCACACACATGGCCTTCGTATGTGTGAGCGCACACACATACACCACCCCAGTGGATGGACACAACATATCCAACCTGCCAGTGGGTGGTGTAGGCACACAATCACACACACACACACACAAACTCCGTCAGGAGTGAGCAGGAGTGAACACACATTTCTGCATGTTCAGGCTCATGCTCATGAAGGCAAAGGTCTCACATGCCCACACAGACGTACACAAAAGCACAGCCGTTAGGAAAACACGCGCTGACAGCCTGTTAGGTACCCGCACACCCCACAATCTCTCGAAGTGTGCACACACAAGTTAGTGCACACACTGCTCATCAGGCATCCATACGCAACCTCTCTGTCTCGTGTACACACAAAACCCACCAAGGCACACGCACTCAAAACTGTCAAGAACACAAAACCGCTCACAACTTCTCCGTCGGCACGAGCGCAAACACAAACTCCCAGCCGGCCGGGGTCACCCCCGCACACTCACAACCTCCTGCTGGGATGCACACCCGGCCTCACGCGCTCTCCGCCAGCGCAGGCATGCTCAGCCTATCTCCGCCGGCACATGCACACTCACAGCCTCCCCTGCGGGCGCACCCCACACCCCCGCACCCTCGCGGCTGGGCGCACCCCTCCCCCAGGCCGTGCCAGCGCCGGGCAGCAAACTCCGGCCGTGCGGGCTGAGCACACGCCCCCGGCCCGCAGCCGTCCGGCCCCCCTGCGCCCCTCCTCACCTTTCTCGCTGGCGCCGGGCGCCCGGCCCTCGTCCTCCTTGGGGTTGGTCACCTGGGTGATGATGGCCGGGCCGTCCATGGGTGCGCGGCGCGGCGGCCGCCCGCCCGCCCGGCCCCCCGCCAGCCAGACGCGCAGCGCTGGGGACGCGCGGGGCCGCGGGCCGGGGGGGCGCTCGCCGCCGCCGCCGCCTGGGCGCGCCCGCCGCCCGGCCCCGCGCTCTGGGAGAGGCGGCCCGGGCTCGCGCCCCAGCTCTGGCCGCCGCCGCCGCCGCTGGGCTCGAGCGGCCGCCGCCTAGTCACCATGAACCCCGGAGCCGCGCCCGGGAGAGCTGCGCGCGGGGAGGCGGAGTGGGAGGCCGTGCGCCGCGGGAAGCGGGAGCGGGCGAGGGGGAAGGAGCGAGCGCTGAGCGAGGGCGGGAGGGCGGGAGAGAGGGAGGGAGAAAGGGAGGGAGCGAGGGGAAGAAGGGCGGGCGGGTGGGTGTGTCCCGGCTCGGGGACCGGCCTCCGCGCTGCCGCCAGCGAGGCCCGCCAGCCCCGGGGGGAGAGGGGTGCGGGGTGAGACGGAGGCGGTGAGTGTGGGGCGGGAGGGGACGCGCGCGCGCGCGCGGGGGTCCCGGGCAGGTGAGTGGGGCGTAGGCGATTCCAGACGGTTTATGGCGATAGGTGCGAAGGACCTGGGGTATGAGGGATGTGGAGAGGAGTCTGGCAGACGAGTTGGGTGAGGGGCGGGGGGGGGGGTGGTGGATGGGGAAAGCAGGGCCGGGTGCTAGGGCTCGGAGGGGTGCGCGGGGTGGGGACCCGGGGCCCGAGGAGGGATCGCACAGCTGCAGCAGTGAGCATGGGCCTTGAGGAAGGATGTTTACCTGGAGGAGGTAGGAGACGGAGTATGGGGTAGGATGCGGGGTCGAGGGTCCCGTGAGGGTCTTGGGAGAGCTGCTGGGCGACGGAGTCCCCGCCGCGGGAACCCAGAGCAGGGGCGTGGGCGCGGAGGGCCCCGAGGTGCGGAGGTAGAAGCTGCTAAGGAGTAGCTCCTTACACCGAGGAGGTCCACGGTTTCCCGCGCGCTGGTGTGAGGAGCACCCGTGGGTGCGGGGAAGATTCAGAAGGACCCGAGGGTGCGCGGGCCGGCAGAAGGGTCCGGGGATGAGGTGCCCTGGAGTGAGCCGCGGTCAGCACGGGGCGTCTACGGACGGGGCTGGAGGCTCCAGGCGTGGGGTGCCGGCAGAACCCACATCAGCCTGGGCCCGAGAGCCCGCGTGCCAGGTCCTCGAGGACAAACCTCTTGGCACGTGGGGGTGTCGCCGTCGAGGGGGGCCTGGGCAATGGGTATTTCCGGGTGCTCTGCAATAAGCGGGCAGGAAGAGCGGGTAGGAAAGGGCCTGCGGCGGGCCAAACCGGGCACGCACTGTGCTCCTGAACAGCCGCCAGCCACTGTCAGGCCTGGGGCGACGGCCAGAGCGCGAGCATGACGGGAAAGTGCTCCCTCGGCCTGGGAGACGCGGGGCCCTTCCGCGCCCGCGCCTTCGCGTTCCAGCTTGGAAGCCACACCAGCAGCCTTGTGAGCCAGGGGGCGGGGCCGTGCCACATGCAGGGGCGGGGCCGGAGCGCTCGCGCTCGCTGCCCACCAATCAGGAGGCTCTGGGAGGGCCTGCGGGGCGTGACGTAGCGGGCAAGGCTGAATGGGCGGGCTGCGGCACAGCGCCCCGCCTCCCGGCGCTGTGTTGCGCGCGCACTTCTGGCCTTGCAGGCTCGTCCAGCTTCGTAGGCGAGGCTAATGGGAACTTTCTCACTCCTCGTACTCACATACCCAGGAGCTGGTTGTAGCCAGGTCGAGTTCTCACGGGGGAGCCAGCGAGCATCTCCAAAATTTTAGAGTACACTCCTGAAGTGCCCCTGGCGAGGGGCAGCCCGCAGACCTGGCTGGTATCTGCACCAGATGGAGCCCAGGGAAAGTCCAGTGTGGGATACAGTCCTGGGACAGGCTCCTGTGGCTGAGGCGGGGGTGGGGGTGGGGGGCGGCAAGCACTTAAGGAGAGCTGCTATAAAAGTTAGGCCCTTTTTCACCCAAATCCAGATTTTAAGTGGCTTCCTGGCTCGGTGTTTGGGGGTGGATCTTTTGGTTCCAGTTTTCTTGGCGCATAAAATATGCTTATGCGTGAGTAGCTTCTCTTCTAAGGTGCCTTTGGAATCCCAGTGAATTGCTCGGGGGGCAGTCGAGCCATCATGGTTGAAGTGAAGTGCCCCTTTGGTTAGGAAGGCAAGCTTTAGTGTAAGTATCCCAGACTCCAGGACACGCTCTGCCTAACTCTCCGAAGTACAGACCATTAGGGCCCCAGTGGTACCCAGGACTTCCCTTGTCCCTACTTCTAAAGCTCTTCACATTTGTTATGAGTATGGCTGGCCCACCAACTGAAGAATTAAAATGTTCTCTGAATTCGACTTAAAAAAACTACTGAATTCTAAGGGGTCATATAGGGATTTGCTAGAGACAGTTGTGTGGGGAGATATGGTTCCTCATACAATTCTTAGTATATAACCACAGAGATCAGCATCCCTGCTCTCTGGCTGATGAAGCCTCCCATTAGCCAGGGCAAGGTGCTGGAGCTTTTGGACTCACTGATACACATGCCTGAGACCTGATTCCTTTTGGGTGGGGCACTTTCAGAAGTTCTGCTCACTTAACTGAGGCCGAGAAGGATTTCAGGGTACAGGGCCAAAGGAAGTGGTTTTCATACAGTCTGTCTTGCTTGGTTTTTCCTGTAATAATGACTCCCCAGGGCCCTCCAGTAACAATTTTTCCTTACCCGCATTCTCTACTATCCTCAGCTCCCTGAAATCACTTCCAAAAAACCCCCTACCTTCACCCAAGTATTTGTTTCAAGCTCAAGCAAGAAAACAGCTAGCAATCTTTTAAGTCCTTCCCCTCCATATTCTTTTAATTCAAATTTTCAATTTGTTGTTTCACAAATATTAATAGAAAGCAAAGAAAAAAATTACCCTTTTTAAATGAATCTATTTTCCTGTTTCTCCCTGATCTTGCTTATATGTAGACATAATTTTTATGTAGCTATAAAACATGGTTAAAATGAAAAGGTGAGCCTTTTTCCAAGTGGTGGCAATCATTGTAACTACCATTATAAATGACTGTATAACACCTTACTGAATGAGTCTTAAATATCTTAGTTGAAGGAAAGATTCAAGAATTGCTATTGGGACAACCGATTAGCCATGAGGAGAAAATACATGTTCATCTCAGTCCTTACAGCATATCAAAATGGATCAAATAATTAAATATACAAAATTCACAAACAAGTAAATATGCCAGAATAAATATGGGTAAATGCCTTTTTGATCTTGGATGGGAAAGGCCTAAGAGTGACAAAAACTCTCGATATTACAAAGGATAAGAGTGATAAATTTGGCTGCATTTGTTCATTCACTTATCGAGTGCCCACTATGTGCTGGGATCTGTTCTAGACACAGGATCTCAGAGTTGTCTGAAACAAGCATCAGGGGAAGGGCTATAACACTCTTACATGTAAGTTATAGCTAAGGGCTGTCCTAGGGGCCTTAAGCCGGCCAGGCACTTTGGCCTCCCTGGGAATGAAAGCGAAGAGCCCCAGTGACCTGAGGACAGGTGCCAACCATTGGAGGCCAAAGCACATCAAGATCTGGACAGATATGTTGGCTGAGTCACGTTTCCCAAACATGCAGTGTCCTTGTACCACTTGTACTATTTACTGTTATCTTTAAATTAACTTTTATTTAGATAGAATTCTTTAAATATAAAATTAGTGGATAGACCATGATCCTAAATAGGAAGAGCTACACAGAATGAGGGGGCACAGAATGGGATATCGGGAGCAGGGGGACATGGACTAGGGCTGGCAAGCCTGGCCCTGAGAGTCTAAGGACAGGCACAGGTAGGAAGCTGGAGGGTATTTGTGACAGCAACCTGGCCTGGAGTCTCTAGTAGAGGCCTGGGGTATAGCTCTAGTGTGGGAGGGGACAGTTGTTCTGGAAAGTGGAGGACAATGGCAAGACTACTCTGAGGATGAGGGAGAGGCTGCCCTTGACAAAGGAACACTGGCTGTTGAGATTAAAGCGAGATGGTGATTTGCAGAAGGGGAAACCGGGGAGGGGACTGTATGGAATGAGTGTCCCAGGCTGAGCGAACAGCAGCATGTTTCCAGGCTTAGAGGCAAGGGAGAGCATGCTCAGCGAAAATGTCAGCAGTGGCTGGAGTTTAAGACTGGTGATGTGTAGGCTCACAGCAAAAGGCTTGTAACTCAAGAAAAGGATCTGGACTTTACTCCGGGGGCTGTGGGGATGACATACCCAGGTGTGTGGTTAGAAAGTTTCTACTGACTAACAAATTAGATAAGGGGCAGTACAAAGCAGGGAACCCCACAGAAAATGTTGCATTAATCCAGAAAGAATGGCGATGTTCTCGGGTTAGCCCCTACCCTGCTCTCCACCTCGGAATCTCTGCCCTCCAGGCTCTGCTCTTGGTCTGGTTTTTCTCTTCATTATGGGCATCTCGGTCTTGAGTTTTGTGTGTCTGTTACATAGTTTCTGTCTCAGCAAGTGCTTTTATGTGCCTCTGTCTTTCTCTGATTCTAGCCGCATGTGCTTCTGGCTTTGAGGAGCTGGGTCGCAGGCTGGCAAGTCCCCTGGTGAAAAAGTTGTGGAAGCTGGATATGGGCTGATTCCTGGTGGTCAGTCGAGTGGATACAACCCTGAAACCGCTCATAAATCTCTCTCGGGGTCACCTTGAAACCCAGATGAGTTTCCTCCAAACAGTAGTCCTTCTCTGATACTGTGAACCCGGCAGAGAGTCTGATATCCGCTCCAAAAAGGTCTGCTCTCGCCGAGGCAGGACAAGCCACACACAGAGGTCCTTTATTTATACTCCAGATATGTATTGGGTGCCTTCAGTGTGCCCAGGGGGTTAGGGCCAAGACCAATGGACAAAGCCCCCTCAAGGGGCTCACAGCAGAGGAATAATCAGAGGGTGGCACAGAGTAGAGCCGACTTATTCTCTAGTAGTCCAGGAGTCCCCGCAGAGGAGATGACACTAACAAAGTCATTTCCGGAGCCCTCAGTTTCCTGGTAGGAGGACTTTTTTATCCACAATGTCCATAGGGAAGGCTGCATCTGAGGAGCAGTAGAACATCATGATGGAGGCAGAGGTTGGGTTCTTGAAGGCCTGGTTGAGTTTGAAGTTTAGCCTGTAGGGTAATCTGCATCCCTTGATACTTCTTAAGCAAGGGACCAGGAACCACTTAAAAAACTAGTTCAGATCTGTACATCGAAGTGAAAAACAACTCAAACCAGCTTAAGCGACAATGGGGACTATACTGGCTCATGTAACCAGACCAGGGTTACATGCCTGGGCTGGAGTGGTCCAAGATCAGCGTTGCTGAAGTGAACTGTCCACCTAGGGAGAGGCTCTCAACTCCAGCTGCCCCTCCCCGTGACCTGGAAGACCAAGGTGTTAGGAAAGCAGAGGGCTTCCTTTTATCCCGACACCCTGTCTGGTCTTCCCTACTCAGTTTCCCCAAGATATCATCCCTGAGAGGTACCCGACAACTCATCCTTTTGCCCTCAACACCCATGCTCCCACAACATCCCCATCCTTTCTAAGATCCTCTCTCCCCATCACACATGGTTTCCTCCAACCAAATGCCTGTGTACACTGATACCCAGGGCTTCCTAGCCATCTTTCCCCTCTGCCCTCATCTGTAGGGATCCTTTCCATGTGTCCTCACGTGGGACCAGTGCAAAACATCCTTCCTACTTACAGACACTTCATCCCCGAGAATAAGGCCCCCAATGGGCCAGTGGTCTGGAAGGTGTAGCCTGCCCCCTGGTGGTGGCTATATTGTGTGGTCCTTTTTATGTACCCAACTGGATCTGGAATCTGGCCTCTCTCCGCGGGCTCCCTGAGTTATATACCACACCAACTGGATCTGGAATCTGGCCTCTCTCTCCGGGCGTTCCCTGAGTTATATACCACAGCCAGAGTGGGCTCAGTCATTTCCCCCACTTCATCTAGCTGTTGTGATTTGCACTCCTTTTCAGCTTTCCCAAGAAAAGCCTTCAGGAGTGTGAGGGCCTGTGTGCTTGTCCGGAGGGGTGGGGAGCGGGGGGAACGAGCGATGTGCCCCAGTCTCGGAGTAGGGGGTGAAATAGCAGAGCGGATGCTGGCTGCTGGTGGTGGAGAAAAGGGGTCGCCCGGGGGCCCTGAGCACAGGGAGAAAAGGACACTTGGCATAAAGCTGGTGGTTAGGAAGGGTTTGGGGGAATTCAAGAACAAGATGTCACCTGGCCTGAGATATACTCTATGGCCCTGGGGTGAGAGGTTGCATCCTCAGGGTACCCAGAAATCCAAGAAGCCTTTCTGGAGGAGGACACCCCAATCACTTCCTCTCTACCTCCAAAATTCCAGACCTGCTCTGCCCACAATTTGGAATAAGGGGACACGTCCCTGTACTCAGGTCCTTCCAGGGAGCCCTGGGTCGGGGGAGGACATGGCTCTACCCCCAAACCCTGTTACAGAGGAGCAGCCACTGGAACAGAGCAGGGAAGCCCTGTGTGCCCTCAGCCCAGGGGCAGAGAGTCCTAGAGTCCTAAGTCGATTTGGTGACTCTGGTGCCAATGGGCCCCATGAGGTGGGACCCCACACTTCTATTCCCTATATGGGTTGCCCTTTCGGTGCCTCTCATATATCCCAGGGTACCAGGTGTCACCTGGCCAGGCTGGTGGAGCTGCTCTTGCCTAGCTGCTGGCACGTGGCCTCTCACCCAGGTTCCCCCGGGCCTTGGGCTGTGGCCCAGCCCCAGATGTCCCTTTTATTCCCCGACTTGTGCTTGCAGAGCCAAGGGGGACAGATCCAGGCATGCTCACGGTCGCTGACATGAGGTATTTCACAGGCAGGTCTGGTCACGGACGCACATCTTGGCACACACAGGTACAAGCTCACTTGTACACAGGCTCAAATACATGCCAGGACACAGGGCACACATGTGACAGGGTTTTATCTGCCCAGACTGGTTTCCCGCACCTTGGCACTGGCTGCTCCTCCCTCCCCCGCCCTCTAGCCCTGCATGTCACGACCCTGCCGTGCGCTACCCTACCGCTTACTCCCCTCGAACCCTGCCCCCCATCCTCCCTCGTGTACGGATCACAGGTGAGAGTGAGGGAGCATCTATTCTCTTTTTTTCACACAAACTTCTCCACACACCTGGGTATAGACAGGGTTGGGCTATCTGTCTCCTTTGGAACGTAGGGAGGAAAAAAAAAAAAGAGAGATCTCAATAAATCGGCCTGTCCTCTGACTCTGCTCTCCTCCCCCCACCCCTCACATCTCATTTTGTCCCTAGCACAGACGCAGGTGCCACGCTCGCTCGAGTGCACCTGCCGTGCCTCGTCCTTCTACGCCGCTGTCGCACGTGCACCGCTAAAACTGATTCTCAGATGCAGCGCTTGACCCCAATGAACCACGACCGCCCACCGGGCCCCGCTCCTGTGCTGCTGTGGGTGGAAGGTGGAGGCACTTCCGGTGCACCACACCTGAGCGCTACGCTGAGGTGGGCGGGGCCCACGGGGCGGGAGACCGGAAGAGGCCGGTCTCCGCTGAAAGAAGCCAGGTAAGCGTTTCCCGTCTCGGAACTTCCCTTTCCCGGCGGGAATGAACAGATGCTGGTCCCTTGCCCCGAAGGCTCTGGAATGAGTGCAATCTGGGACACCTGGCCTGGCCTGAGCCTGGAGATGGGACCGAGGAAGTAAATTTTAGGACCTTTTGGAACCATTGAACTTTATTTTTAAAACATTGAAAGCAAACGTTTTTGAGAAATGATACTCACCACATGGCCAGACCTCGAGCGTTCACAGAGCTCCTTCACATTTTCTGTTTTGAAGAGTCTCTAATGGCTCTTGGCGGGAGAAATGAAGGTGGGTGGGTGTCACCCTGTCTGCTTACCGTACCCCAGGCTTTGACTGGCTAACCATGTGTCCTCAAGGGTGAGACTCCTTGGATGTAAGGCACAGCGTGAGGGGCCCAGAGCCCCAGCCAAAGCCTCACAAGAACCCAAGTCAGACGGTGGAGAAACCCCTCACCTGACAGTCCTCAGGAAAGATGGGGTATCACTGCCGACGGCCAGAAACTGGATCATGCAGGACCAGGGCCGCTCCAGACCAGCACTCCTGTTATTCTAAGGCATTTGGCATGCATGTGACTCAGCTGTGTGTTTCCATCGCTGTGGTCTAACGCTAGCAACTTATTAATTTTCATAAGGCCCAATTTAAATTCTGGGGAATGAGAGAATCCGTTTAGCTCAGTTCATTATATATTGTTCAAGTTATTATGGTGGTATAAAATATCACTCCAAAACTTAGTGACTTAAAAAAAACAACAACAAAAATATTCATATGCGTATGATCCGTAGGACATGGGGCAGGACATGGTAGGAATGGCTCATCTCTGTTTTACATGGTGTCCCCTGGGCCCCTTGAAGGCGGGGGGCTGGAATCATCTGAAGGCTCACTTTCTCTTGTCGCCATTGATGCTGGCCGTCGGCGGAGCCCTTTGGGCTGCTGGCTGGGAACCCCACAAACGGCTGTAGTAGCAGCCATGCTTTTACTACGGTGTTCTGACATCTTGGGGCCTTGCTGCCCCTGGAGCGGCAGGGGCCCCTCCCAGGCAGGGCAAGCTGTCCTGGACACACACTGGCGATCTGTGAGCCTGCCGTTCCTCTGCAGGCCAACTCGTCCTCTGCCACTCCTCAAGGGAGCTCTCACACTCCAGGCCACCATTCCCTTTCCCTGATCACCTCAGGGCCAGGTGCCAGACAAATGAGGACAATCCCTACACCCTGGAGGCCGCTGAAATCATTCACACTAGCTGGTCCTAAACCTGCTTATCCTGTCTCACCGGTTCCCTTGTCTGTTTCCCTTCCTCCTCCTGCCTCCTGACCTACCTTGGTGCTTCCACATGTGGTCACCCCCCCCCCGCCCCCCATGGCATGGCGTGTGCCCATTCTCCTGGGAACGATGAGGGGAACAATGAGGGGAACGATTTTTTTCCAGTGGCAGTTAGTTGTCTTCTGATCTATTGGTTGCACCATACTTGAATAATAATAAAACCCATATTTTAAAACAATGGTCTTGCCGGTGGCTTGGTTGTCATCATGGTGGCTGGGTTCTGAGGGTGTGTCCTCCAAGTGGGAGAGAGCATGGGACCGGGGGAAACTATATGGCGTTTTATGACCTCGTCTCAGAAGTTCCTCTGTGCATGTCTGCTGCATGGTTCACCGAGACAATGCCGAAGTCCCGTCTGGGTTCAGGCGGGGTTGGGGAAAAGACCTCACCTCTTGATGGGAAGTGGCAAGGTGACAGATGAATATGTGAATGGAAATATTGTGGTGGCCAGTTGAGGAAAGTACAGCGTGCGAAATTATCCTCTCTGGGCAGAGCTCCAGGCCGCCCCATAGGTCACTGGCCAGTCAATGGTTAGGATGCTCACAGGTCAGATGTCTCATCCCACTCAGTCTTGCCCTTGGGCCGGAGTAAGAAGAACCCTTGTCTCAGGCTCTTGCCCGGCTTCCCCTTCTCTATGGAATGAGACATTTGCAGAACAGGGCATGTGACTACCTGAAGTCTCTGCTCCCACTGGCCCTGTTTTAGAACACACTTGGGGCGCCCACTCGAACAGTAGGAAATTCTGTTTGAGATGACAGGGCAAGTCATTGGCTGGGGTTGTTTACGGACCTTGACTCTGAGTTCCCGCCACTATTGCAGGTTGTGCCTAACGCAGGTTTGGCTCAGGAAAATGACCGGACGTGCTTTATTTGAAGAAGATGTCATTGACAGAAGTTTGAAAAAAGTATTCTGGGAGAAACATAATATGAAAACCTCAGTCTGAGTGGAGGCATGTTTATCTGGAGTGTGTAACACACGATCAGGGCTGAGAGAGGCACTTTTTCTATTCAGGAAATCAAGGCTCGCGACCCACAATCGACTAGATCTGTGCTCGCTAGGCCCCTCTGTTCTCAGGAAGCTAAACTCATGACTCCACATTGCATATCTCTTGGGCTGTTCCAAAGGAAATATGAAGATACGGAGAGAAATGGGAAAAGAGTAAGACGGCTCCAAAGTTGTGTCATATGTGTTATACCCCTCCTTTGCATATGCATCTGCCAAGAATGCTGTTCCTTACGCTTCGCCTGAGTAACTTCCCAACCTCCCCAGGCCCAATAATTCGGGGCTTCCTCCTCTCAGTTTAGTACTCCTGGGCTGTGCTCCCCTTGGTCTTTGGACTTACAGATCGGGAAAGAGCAATTGTAGGATGAGAAGCAAGAGGTGGCATACACGTCCCCCGGATCAGTCTGCAGACCTACTTCACATCCTGGCTCTGGCAGATGGGGCTGCACCCTCATGTGGGACCGTTCCCTGTGCTGCACGGGACATCCGAAGGAGGCCCTGCTACTCACCTGGTTTCTCCTTCCTGCTGAGAAAAGCTTGATGTGCCAAGGACGTTCCCCTTCCCAATACCGAAACACGTTTTTCTCCATTCATAACTTCATTGAACTTAAAAGTGTCTCTTTTCCCTTTATTTATACAAACACATTTTTCTTCAACAGTGGGGTTCTGAAAGACTATTAGATACTCCCCTCTTTACCTTAATCCTGCTGTGTATGGTCTCTGCTGAGACCAGAAGCCAGGAAGCAAGATTGCTTGCACCTCTCCCAAAGGCAGCCAACAAAACATAGAATTTCTGCAGAGAAGACTTTCTGGACTATGGCCGCTTCTCTTTGCCTCTTAGGACCCGGGCTGCGTTCAGATTTAAACTAGTTTATTAGCAAATAGATTATTCATGTCATATTCATATTCGTGTCTCTGCTGTTTCCTTGTTGGTGCTGAGCTGGCTTAAAATTTCCAGATGCAGCAAAACATTCTTCAGCATTGGTAACCGCTGTCATCGGCAAGACCTCACTCAAAATCGACTCAAGAAAATAGATCTAAACCAAAGACTATGAATTGGCAGCCCACAGGCCCGTGCTGGTGGCAAACATGGCCATTCTTGTTTTTTAAATTTTTGTTTGTACAGTGTGGACTCTCACATGTTTTTTTTTTAATTACAGACTTACAGGAACATTGCAAGAATAAAGAATTCCTATATACCCTTCAACTAAAGTACCCAAATGTTAACTTTTTATCCTCCCCCCATATTATTATTATTTGACCTATTTGAGAATAAGTTGCAGACTTACTTCTAAAGACTTCAGTGATTATTTCCTAATAAACAAGAATAGTCTCTTATATAACCAATATAATTATCAAGTCAGGAAATTAACAGCGATACAGTATTATTACCTACTTTATAGATCTTATTCACAACTCACCAATTGACCTATTCTGCCCTTTATAGCAAAAAAGAAAATTTATTTTTTTCTGACCCAGGATCCAATATTGGATTACGTTATATTTCTTTTGTTTAATTTAATCTAGAACAGTTTCTTGGTCTTTCTTTGTCTTTCATGATCTTGCCAGTTTTGAAGAGTACAGGCCAGTTCTTTTTGGTAAAATGTCCCTGCATTGGGGTTTGCCTGTTGTTTCCCCATGCTTAGACTCAGGCTATGCGTTTTGGGCAGGAACGCTCCAGAAGTGATGTTGTGTCCTTATCAGTGCATCACATGACTAGGCCCATGAACATTGCCTGTGGGTTATTGATAGGATTAACTTTGATCGGTTGGTTAAGGCAGCATCACTAAGGTTTGTCCACTATAAGTTTTGTCCTTTGGTATTATCCCTAATTAAAAAGCATTTTGTGGGGAGGCAGTTTGAGACAGTGGAAATATCCTTTTATTTTCACCAAATGCTTACCATCCAGTTTTAGCATCTGTTAATAATTCTTCCCTGAGTTAGTTACTGCTATCAAATTTTCCCAGTTCGATCAGTGGGAGTCAGTTCAGGTTGGTTTTTCTGCGTATGGGGCATCTTCCCATTATTCTTTGAGCACTACCTTACTTTCTAGTATGACAAATGTTTCAGGCTGATCTTGTCCTTTCTTTGCACTAGTCCTGAAATCAGTCATTTATCTAACGAAGCTCGATTCTTTTTTTGGGACAGAATGGCATTTACAAACCAAGATCTGGGTGCTAGATGTTCTCGTTGCTATTGGAGTGTTATTGATTCTAGGCTTACTCAGTGGACACACATATATAATTCGATATCTATCTATTCATCTATCTACCTACCTACCTACCTATATGTCAGTTTCTCTATCTACATCTATATCAATCTACATCTTTCCCAGTCATCCGTCTATATTCAGTCTACTAAAACCATGAGTTTATAGTTTATACCTTCAATTCCTAATACCACACAATTCGTTATAGCCTCCCCTCTTCCCATACTTGTAACTTTCTTCCCTGATGGTGATAACTTAACTTTCATTATCCATGATATATTTGTACACTCAATCTTAGAATACCCAGAAAGTAGCTTCAGAATTGCTAACCAACTGCAAAAACCAACCCACTAAGTAGAGATCGATATTTGTTTACAGTTCTCTTTGTATTTTGTGAAAATACTTTATTCAAATGTTAATGTTACTTAGGTTAGTTCTTCCACCACCACCCCCCACCCCTGAGTTAGGATCATTTTTTTTTTTTTTCCGGTCTGTATTTTATTTTAGGGCTTCTTCTCATTCTTGTTGATTTCATTTTTGGTAAGTAAAGCATTGATAGTGTCCTCAAAGTCAGAACTGTGCAGGAAAGTGTGCTCAGATGTGTCGCAGCCACAACCTGTGTACTGGCCCCCATCCCACACCCCCTCTGCCCTGCTCTGCTCAGCACCTCAGGTCACCACTTTCATTTCTTCTGGTTTATCCTGTCTGTGTCTTGTTTTCTTGTTCTGTACAAATAGCACACACACGTGTACAGAATATTGCCATTTCTCATTCCTTATACGAATGGCGGCATACAGTAGATACTCATTTTTACCTTTTTTGCTTAACAAAATAGCCAGCGAATTCCTCCTTTTCAGTTCAGAGATCTTCCTATTTATTATTTTATTTTTATTATTATTTTTTTTAAATTTTAACCACGCTGCTTAGGAGTATCTGGAGGGTAAATTCCTGGATCACTGGGGCAAAAGTAAACACGTGTGCACTTTCATTAGGAATTGCCAATTTCCTCCCAGAAAAGTTCTATCAATTCGCATTTCCGCCAGCAGCGCATGAGAGTGCCTCTTTTCCCACAGCTACAACAACAGAACGTGGAGTCATATTTAAAAATTTTGCCAGTCTGCTAGGAGAAAAATGGTATCTCAGCATAACTTAAATTAGTCTTTCTCTTATAATGTAAGTTGAATCAATTTTCATATGTTTAAGGCCCACTTAAAGATACATACATCCACAGTGAACTGTGTATTCGTGTCTTTTGCCCACTTTTCTATTTTTTAGAGTTTTTTCCTACAGTAAGGATATCGGCCATTTATCTGCAACATAGATTGTGATTATTTTCTCCCATTTTGTCATTTGACTTTGCTTATGGTGTTTTTTGCCAAGAGGAAGTTTTTTTTTTTTTAGTTTTACATGGTCCACTTTATCAATCTGTTCTTTTTGTCATTGGAGTTTGAGTCATAGTTAGAATGCTTTTTCTTACCTTTCCTATGTAGGAATCCACTTATGTTTTATTCTAGTGCTTGTATGGTTTCATCTTTTACAGTTGACCTCTGATTTATTTGGAGTTTATGCTCTTGTAGGGTGCGAGATAAGGATCTAGGTTTTTCTTCAGCCCATGGCTATCCTGTTGTCCAAGCACCATTTATTAGTCAATCTCTGCCCCAGTGATTTGAGATGCCACCTTTTATTGTATATTAATTTTCCATATGTACTTAGGTTGATTTCTAGGCATTTTATTCTATTCTGCTGGAGTATCTGTCTATTCATGTACTAATACCACACTGTTTTCATTATAGAGGCTTTAAAGTATATTTTAATGTCTAGTAGGACCATTTCCTGACCCCCACTATAGGTTTTTTTTTTCTATCCAGTATTTTCCTAGATATTCTTGTATATTTTTTCCATATAAATTTTAGGATCTACCTGCCTAGTCCCATGAAAAAATATTGTCCGAAAAATATTCCTAAAATTTTGAATGAGTTTCCAACAATAAAATGGGGTGTGACCACATCAAAATATGGATTTCTAGTTTCTCTTGAAAATTGGGAAGCTCTGTCAAAATGGGCCTTTTCTGTTCACGTGAACTAATAGAGCGCAGCAGTAGCTACAGCTTGTACGCAGGCCTTGTGGTCTCCAGGACTCCACGATGCCCACTGCTCCCTCTAACCTCTCACCCCTGACCTTCTTCATTCATTCAAGTTCCCTGTGTGCCATCTGAGTTGGTGACTCAGGCTTTAAATGGCAGGAAAGTTATATATCATGTCCACCCTTAGTCATCCATTTCTCTGTCTCACAATAAAATGTTATGTGTCTATTTCGTTCACTGCTGTATCTCTAGGGACTAAGAAAAGGGCTTAGGGCATTGTTGGCACTTAGTAGTAGCTGTTCAATGAGTGAATATTTATAGAGAGGATGAAGAAATAATTAAAATATGTTCTCTCTCCAGAAAACCATTGAAAGTACATCAAGTGGAAATTAAATTCTCTTCAAAAGGGGACTGATTACATAAATTATGACTTATCCATACATCGATACAATGGAATGCTAAACAGTAATAAAAAAGAATAAGGAGGCTTTCTGTGAACTGAGAGGGAAAAACACAATTGCAGAATAGTGTATACAACAGGCTACCTTCTGTGTATAAAAGGGAAAAAAAACAAAGATCCATATTTATATTTGTAAGCACACAAAGAAAATCTGAATGGAGTCATAAGAAACAAATAACAGTAGTTAGTCAGAGTTGGAGGAAGTATGGTGAAGAAACTGGGCAGATAGGGACAAGGTGGGCAGGCAATCTCTCTCTCTTTCTCTACCCCTCCTACCCTGCTCTCTTCCCTTCCCTTTCCCCTTCTTCCCTCCTCCCTCCTCCCTCCTCCCCCTCTCTCCAACACTGAGGAGTAGGTTTTAAGCCAAAGGCTTACTTATACATATAAAATGTATACACACATACATACAGGTATAAAAAGAATGATTTAACTAAAGAGACAATAGAGGAAGCCATCAGACCCTGGAGACTGCAACTATCCAGCTTGGACTCTCTCTGTACAGACAACCATGTGATGGAGGCTCTGGGTCACTCGCTGGAATTTCATCCAGTCTTGCTAGAAGATGATATATTGTGCGTGGTAATTCTATCTGGACAGAAGAGGCAATGAAATATGTTTCCACTCTTACTATCTTGCATATAGATAATCCCAGAGGGCACTTTACAAATTGACAGTCAATAAACCACTTCACCTAGTGGAGAAGCAGAGCAAATTCCAAGACAGAATGGTGATATCCACGACACGGACGCTTCGTGATAAAAAAGGGAAAAGATTCCAGCTAGAGAAACCGGGAATTTAGCAAAGCAAGAATTTTTTTGACTGACTATAGTTCTAGAATCATAGAAAGCAAGATCATCTAAATTATTAAAATGGAAATTCAGGAAATCTTCAGGGATCTTACGTTATTATATAGGGTTTGGTACATGACATGATCAATGCGAAATGAATTTTAAAAAAGAAACTGTATTAAGCTGAGTGCTATTCCTCAAATAAATAGATGACTCTATCTGTCATAGTATTTATCAAAATATTTTAAAGTGGGGAGCCCCAAAATAATTAGAACTAAGACTGTGGCAGATAGTATTTTGGATGTATGTATGTCTCAGTAACATTTCTTTTATCCTTTTTTAGTTTATAGTTTTTTTTTTTTCTGAAATTGGCACTGTTTCTTTGGAGTCATTAGCTTCCTTTTTTTTAAAAAAAAAAATCTTTTAAATGGCAAGCCATTCTGTTTTATACCCTCGTTGATTAAAACAACAAATGTTAACATTTCTGTTAGGCAAACTACTAGTGGTATAATTCACACAGCTCAAGGTGATATATTCAAAGTAGAAGAGTATTCATTTTCAAAAAACTATACTAGCCACTTGAGAGTAAAGATACTTACGTACAATGAAAAGTGTTTTCAATTCGCAGGCTGAGAGCATTCATACATACATATACGAGCACAGACATAGAGAAGAATCTATGTTGAACAGAAACAGCTTAGAATCAAAGTACATCTCTGTTGCTTTTGTAAGGTATATTTAAATTAATATTTTTCTAGTAATGACAGTGACATTGTAGAGAAAATGGTGCTGGGAGATAACTATCGATTCAGTAGCATTTCCCCCGTTGTTCCAAGGGGATTAAGAGTGCCTCTCCTTGACGATCTGGGGGAGTGGGGAAAACAGGTTACAAAACGGTGCCTAGGGAATGGCCCCAGTTCAGTAAGAATCACGTTGCCATGCTTCATCGTAATTCTCCATTTCTCTATAGCTCTGCAACGTGAAACGAAGGCCCAGTTAAAACGCTGCTTGGATGACTATGGTCGAAGTATTTTTTAGTTCTTCTGAAAGATGGTTGCTTTCTTGTCTTCACCCATTATTCCCACTAATTGCATAACTTAATTTCTCAATTATGATTTCCTCCTCAGCACTACAGTCACTGACGTTTTGGGAAGTTAAATGTTTTGTTCCCTAAATACCAAAAACATCCACATAATTTTAAAGCAGTTATTAGGAAGGCTGCCCTGACATGTCCTGACCACCAGGGGACAGCCAGTAGCCAGATGATTCGATTCCTTCCCAATTAATTCAGACTCTTGATGGTGAGGTGCTGCCTTCACCGTGGGCCTTCGCCTCTGGCTTCAATGGGGCAGAGGCCTCTGCAATCCTGCAAGCCACCTGCCAGCAGAGTTCCTTGCACTGCTTCTCATGCCTTACCTCACACCTGGGCCTCACCTCAGCCCAGGCCTCACCTCACGCCCAGGCCTCACCTCATACGCAGGCCTCGCCTCACACCCAGGCCTCACACCCAGGCCTCACCTCACACCCAGGCCTCACGCCCAGGCTTCACCTCACACGCAGGCCTCACCTCACACCTAGGCCTCACCTCAGCCCAGGCCTCACCTCACGCCCAGGCCTCTTGGCTCCTGCACTTGAGCCGCTGGGCATCTCTCAGTTTCTTGAATAATCTAGGCTTCCCACCTGCCACAAGGTCTTTGTACATGCTGTTCCCTCTGCCTAGAATGCTTTCCCTTCCTTTTTGACCTACTTATTTCTCCTTCTCAATCACCTCTTCCTTAGGGAAGCCTTCCCTGATCTCCCAGAACATGCAAACGCTTCCATTTCATGCCCTCGTTAACACCCTCTGTCTGAATGATTATTTGTATGATTACACATACATTTATTGTTAGTGGCCTCAGTCACACGGCCTTGTTTTCTGGGGGTGGGGTGTTACCGTGGGAGACCCTGAGCCCTCCGTGGGTAGACACACTTCCACACCCAAACTCACAAGAAACTTAGGGGCTGATATAGGGTGCTTTACAGTGAGAGCTGTGACTATCAGTAGTTTCTTCAGTAACCATCAAAGTTAGAGGTGGGGGCTTGAGGCCAGATGCATCTGCTTCCTTTCCTGTCCAAGTTTTATTTTCCCTGAAGTTCATAATTGTCTTTTAATTTTTTTCTTTTACTTTGTTTTCTCTGTTTTTTTTTTTTTTTTTTCTTACTAATTCATCCCCAAACTTAGCTCAGGTCGTACACATCTCCCTCCCTTATGTCCAAACATGTTAGATGCTCTCCAGCATTAATTTCTTGACAAGCGGCATCTCTCGGAGCCTCCTACCTGCTGCATGTGGCTGAGCTGGGTCCTGCTGCTACCTCGCCATGTGGCGCCTCCTAATGGCTAACGTGTATGAGGCTTCCCTTCTATGGTTTCATGATGTGATTGGCTCCCTACTAGGTCTGACTCTGTGTATCTGAAGGCATTGAAGGGGTGAAGGGAGGGGGCCATATAGAGAACAGGCTTCACTCTCAAGGCGATCATTACATTGTTACTTCTGGGTCTTCAAGTGGGATGGGAACAGCCTCATTAGACAGAAAGAAGCAAAGCAGGCGCATACGTCCCCAATGCAATTCTTAGGTCCCTCTCATTTCCTCATGCTTGCCTCACCAATGCCCTACATTTCATATAAAGGATCCGATCATCTGTGGATTTAATGGATTTTACAATTTGATAACCCACAGGATTTTGAGTCTGATTATTGCAACTTCATTCCTGCTGCTGCATAAGATGAAAGATTCTTTTAGTTTCATCACAGAACGTTTCTCTCTCCCCTCGAACCAAGAATTTAGAATTTGAGCTGCTTGCTCTTTTTCATAAAGTTGTCCATGGTGGATTGAAATAACTTCCTGAAGTTGCCTCCCCTAGAACTGCAGCCCCTCCCGGAGTCCTGTCTTCATTCCAGGGGACCTGTGTTTTGAGAACCCGCCTTGGCTGCCGGAGCATCATCCTCTAACACCTCATGGGTCCTCACTGCATTCAGGTTTCACCAGATGGGACAAGAAGTCTAGGTCCCATCTCATTGAGGGTCTGTTGTTTGCAGTCACTCCTGATACTAGTCAGACGGGATTCTCAGTTGCAACGAAGCAGAAGATGCTTTGGTTGGTTCAAGCACCAAATACTTGTAGAGCCTAGAGAACGAGGCTGGACGGTTCCACACACAGGAACAGGACCCTGATTACCCTGCTGGAGAGCTCTAGGGGGTTTGTTTTTGCTCCGAGGCACAGATCCTGTGACACACTGCTGATGTCCGGCATGTGGTGCCACCCCGAGTGCCTCTGCCACTGCCATCTCTAAAGGCTCATGTCTCTCCACCTGGCCCCTCCTTCTGTCACTCACCTCTAAATCAATTTTGTGTAGCTGTGTTTCACCAGCAGTGCCTGGTTCTGCAGCTTCAAAAGGGAGTGAGAAAAGTAAGTTTCTAATTCTCAAAGGATACAAAAGTAAGTTTCTAATTCTCAAAGGATATAAAAGTTATTACAGTTTGCAGTGTGGCTGAAAATCATAACCAATCTCCCCTACAAAGTATAGATGTTAGGTCATGATATAGGTTCCAAAAATCAATTATGTAACTATATCTTAGGGATTAGAAATCACTAATATGTCCACTAGGAATGAATAAAATGTGGTAAAATCACATCATGGACAACTATATAATTGTTTTAAAAGGGGATGGACTAATTTTATGTATGTCACCAGTGGGGCAAGATGCAAAACCAGCACGCAAGAATGATACATAAGAGCATTTATAAAAATTAAAAATGTAAAACAACGTTCTATATTGTTCATAGATTCATAGCTATAAGTATGTGAAAATGTAAAAAAAAAAAAAAAAAAGAACTGGAAACATGCACTCTGAATTCATGGTAGTGGTTCTTTCAGAGGAGAAAGAAAGGAGAATAGGACTCAGAATTGGGGACAAAGGAGCTTCGACTCATCAAGAACACTTTGTTTTTATATTAAAAATAGTTGAAGTGCTGGAGCAGTTGGACCTTCATAGGCAAAATAATGATCCTTGATTAAAACAACAATGAGATCCTATGACAGATGATTGGCTAAAGAAGCCATGGCATGTATATACAATGGAATATCAGCCATAAGAAGAGATGAAATACTGCCATTTCCAACAACGGGGATGGACCTTGAAATGATCATGCTAAGTGAAATAAAGCCAGACAGAAAAGGTTGAAAACCAACCACATGATATCACTTATATGTGGACTATAGACCTAAAAGCAGCAAATGAACAGGACAAACAGGGACTCAATATGGACAATGAACTAGTGGTTACCAGAGGAGAAGGGGGATGGGGAAAAATATAAAAAAATAAAATGTTAAAAATAAATAAGTAAAATAATAAAAACTAACACAAAAACCTCTTGAGCTAAAAAAATAAATAAGAGATAAAACAAAGTAAAACAACAATGAGAAACCACAAAGTACGTATTAGAATCGTGAAAATCCCAAACGCTGACAGCATCAAGTGCTGGCGAGGATGTGGAAGGTCAGGACTCCCGCTCACTGGTGGTGGGAATGCAAAATGGTACAACCGCTTTGGAAGACAGTTTAGTGATTTCTTACAAAACTAACTGTATCCTTACCATGTGATTCAGCAATTGTGCTCCTTGGTATTTACTCAAATGAGTTAAAAAAAACCTATAGCTACATTGAGATCTGTACATGGACATTTTAACTTTATTCATAATTGCTAAAACTTGGAACTAACCAAGATGTCTTGCAGTAGGTGAACAGATAAATTGTAGGACATCCGTACAATGCAAAATTATTCAGTTATAAAAAGAAATACGCGATCAAGCCAAGAAAATACATGTAGAAAACTTAAGTGTTTATTTCCTAAGTGAAAAAAGCCAATCCGAAAAGGTTATATACTGTATGATTCCAACCATATGGCATTCTAGAAAAGACAGAAGCATGGAGAATATAAAAAGACCAGTGGTTGCCAGGGGTTAGGAAGGAATAAAGGAGTAGGCAGAGCACAGAATTTTTAGGACAGCGAAACCATTCTGAGTAACACTGTAACGATGGCCACATGTCACTATACCTTTGCTAACACTCATTGAATGTCCAATACCACAAGGGAACACTAATGTAACCTCTGGACTTTGGTTGATAAGGATGTGTCAGTGTAGGTTCGTTGAGTATCATAAACATACAGCTGTGATACAGAACATTGAAAACGAGGAATATGTTTTCTCATAGAAGTGATGTTATGAATAGTACTCAATCCAGTCAAAAAAGCCCATTTAACCCAGAATCTGTCTACAGTGTTACCACCATGGAAAACTAAGTACCAAATACATTTTCTCTGAGAAAATTAATTCCATTTTTTTTTTTCAGTGAAACTCAGACCCTTCCTCCTCCCACTCTCCCCACATGACTGAGAGGGCTTTCCACACATGGCCATTTGTATGGAAGACACATATGTAAAGTGGTGACTGCAGAGAAAAAAAAGGAAACATTTCTGTGACTACAAAAAAAATCCGACTAGAATCTACAAATGGAAAAGCAAAGGTTACATACTCTTATGCTTCCAATTATAAACCATCCTCTAAAAGATAAAATAGTAGAGATGGAGACTAGATTAATGGTTGTCAGGGGTGAGGGATGATGGGGGAGGGGTAGCGTGAGGGAGTCTCTGTGGTGATTAATATTTATTTTTTTTAAATTGAGATGTAATTGACATATAACATTAGTTCCAGGTGTACGACATAATGCGGTCATTAATTTTTATGGTGAGAGTGGTTATGAGAATCTATGCATGTGAACAAATTGCATAGAACTCTAGAGCACACACACATACGCACAAATGAGTGTGTGTGTGTGTTTAAAAACTGATGAAATGTGAATACGATCTGTGGGTTGTACCGATATCAATTTCCACTTTTGATGTCACATGAATTATAGTTATGCTATAACTATAAGCACTGGGGAAAGCTGGGTGAAGGGTACATGGGACTTCTTTGTATTATTTTTCAACTGTCTGTGAGTCTATAATTATTTCCCCCCAAAAGTTTATAAAACCCAATGGAATACTTGAAGCAAATGTGCAAAGTGGTGTTAGGTTCCCAGGTATTTGTTGTAACATTGTTAGACTTTGCTGAAATATTTCCCGGAATGAAAACAAATGGGTTATAGAAGACCTTCACTTTTTTTTTTTTCATAGAAGTGGATTTAAAAAACCTAGGAATTGCTTGCAACCTTAATACGAGTAGTCGACAAGGTAGCAAAGCTGCCAATAAGACAGATAAAAATTCTAGTTACTCAATTTAGTTCTACGCAGCTCAAAGCAAGAAGGGAAATTTGAGGGTTAGCTTCACTAAAGGGTGAGTTATTTTCTTCTTTATGTCAGAGATGGTGCGGAATGTGGAAACTATCATAAAAATAGTTTTAGGAACTGGAGGTTTCCTAAATTATGCAGAGAAGAAAAAATTTGTAGGTTATATAGCAGCTCTTTTCATATGCTTTGAGTGCTGTCATGGAGACAAAGAGATGGGTTTTTTTTTGTTCGTTTGGTTTTTTTTTGTTTGTTTGTTTGTTTGTTTTTTTAAGGGAGACTTGGGACAAAAAGCTGGGAGAGTTGCAGAGACAAGAATAGACATGCAGACCAAAGGAATAGAATAAGGATCCCTGAAATAAACCGTCATACATATGGTCAAATGATTTTTGACAAGGGTGCCAAGAACATGCAATGGGGGAAAGGACAGTCTCTTCAACCAATGCTGAGAAAACAGGATGTCCACCTGCAGAAGAATGAGGTTGAATCCTTACCTAACACCATATACAAAAATTAACCAGGAATGGATCGAGGACTTCCATGTAAGACCTAAAACAATAAAACTCTTAGAAGAAAACATAGGGCAAAAGCTTCGAAACATTAGACTTAACAATGATGTGTTTGACCAAGACACTAAAACCACAGGTGATGAAAGGGAAAAAAATAGACAAATTGGACTTCATGAAAATTTAAAAATGTTGTGCATCAAAAGACACTAGCCACAGAGTAAAATAGCACCCCACGGGATGGGAGAAAATATTTGCAAATCATGTATCTGATAAGGGGTTAATGCCAGGAATATCTAGAGAACGTCTAAGACTCAACACAATAAAAACAAACAAACCAATTCAAAAATGGGCCGAAGACTTGAGTAGACATTTATCCAAAGCAGATATACAAACGGACAATAAACACATGAAAGATGCTCAAACCACGAATCATTGGGGAAATGCAAATGAAAACTACAATGAGATACCACCTCACATCCACTAGGATGGCTACTACCAAAATGAACAAACAAAAACCCCAGAAAACGACCAAGTGTTGGTGAGGATGTGGAAAAATTGGAACCTTTGTGCACTATTGAAGGGAATGTAAAATGATACAGCCACTACAAAAAATAGCATGGAGGTTCCTCAAAAAATTAAAGATAAAATTATCATTTGATCCGGCAATTCTGCTTCAGGGTATAGATCTAAAAGAACTGAAAGCAGAGTCCTGAAGGGGTATTTTGTACCCCCATGTTCATAGCAGCATTAATTACAGGAGCCGAAACATGGAAGCTACTCAAGTGTTCATTGACTGATGAATGAATTAGCAAAATGTGGTGTATACAGACAATGGAACATTACTAAGCTTTAAAAAGGAAGGAACTTCTGTAATATGCTACAAAATGGATGAAACTTTAGGATATTATGCTAAGTGAAGTAAGATAGTCATAAAAAGATAAATACTATACGATTCCACTTAATGAGATCCTTAGTCAAAAGACAGAAAGTAGAATGGTGGTCACCAGGGGCTGGAGGGAGGGGACAATGGGGAGTTATTGTCTAATAGGTACAGAGTTTCAGTTTTGCAAAATGAAAAGAGTTATGGGTATGAATGGCGGTGATGGTTGCATAACAGTGTGAATGTATTTAATACCACTGTACTGTACACTTAAACATGAATAAGGTGGTAAGTTATGTGATATGTGTATTTTACTACAATACAATACAAGGGAAAAAAAGGGAGACTTGGGAGGGTTGGGGAGACAGGGAGCTCCAAGGTTCAGGTCGTGCCAATCAATAGGGCAGAGAAGTTGGGTGAACGCTCCCTTAGTGAGAATGTCAGAGCAGAGGCTGGAAGAATGCAATTTTAGGGATGCTAAAGAAAAAAAATTCCCAAAGTGAGAGAGATCTCCAGAGTTGGTGACAATTCCAAGATTCAGATTCTAGATGTAACTGGTATGTGCCAGCCATTGCTGTTATGAAAGCCCATAAAGACAGGACACTCCAGTGTCTATACTCCAGCCAGAATCATCCGACCACACCTTCCTGAATCCCCTCCTGGGGCATGATCATGGTTATATGCGGCTGCATCATTCGTGTCTGTGGTCTGGGGGTGCTAGGTGAGCCCATTTCCTTTAGAAGGGCACTCGGGCAAGGTTCTGGAACATCGTGGGATGGTGGTGGTGGGGGGGGGGGGGTTGTCTCTCCAGTGACAAAGGCTCCTTCCTGGTCCCTCGGGGCTCCCGTGGGTGTGGCCTTCTGCTGTTCCTGGGTACTTCTCTCCTGTTGCATGTTGTCCCCATGATCTGCCTAAATTAAGACTCTGTCCTCTCAGACACAGCTCTGTATTGTACGACACACTTCATCTGTCAGTGGGTTTGGGCACAGTGTGGGAACACGGTAGATATTTGATACTACAAATATCCTGGAAAGTCTTCCATGGAGAATCAATCCATGGATGGTCCTCATTTCTCAGAAGGGCTTGGTAATAGTCTATTTCTGTTGTGGAAAGAGTTGTGAAATATTTTAATGATTAATGTATAGTGTCCTAGAGCTACCTCCTGTCCTGGAAAGACAGGGTCCCTTTAGGACGCTCTATCATTCACTATAGTTCGGTTATGCAATATATTTTGTTATTCCCACAACTCAAACCGCCACACTAAGAAGTGTGTGGTAGCATATTGCAAGGAGCAGGGGATAGGAAAGCCAGAGGAAAGATCTGAGGATAAAAACACAATCATGCAAATTACCTTCGCCTGACCTTGCACACCCCCTCAGAAATCTGACCCCCAGCCCACTAGTTAGAGAAAAATTCCACACACAAGCAAAATCTCATCATGCGGCACTGGTATTCTAAGATACATACTCACCTTGAGGCTCGGAGCAGCCCGGGCCTCATGGTCCGATGTAAATATTTTTTTATTGTCTCAGAGGCTTCGAGAAGCACTCAAGAAATGATTTGGCTTCTGTTAGGGTGTACTTTCTCAGCCTGATTTAGAGAAAGACCATACATTTGTTTGAAGTTATGTATCTTCTCAGATTTCAGCCTTTTTAGACATGTACCTTCTCAGATTTCAGCCTTTTTAGACATGTAAGTCTGGGTTTACAACATCTGCTATGGCTACACAAGTACCATAAAAATCAATCGTAATAATTATTGCTGTTGATATGAAACACTGACAAGTAGGATTCTAATTTATACATTTATTTCCATCAGCTCATGTTCAACAAGTTTCAACACACAATCACAAGTAGAGTATAAATCTTACTACATATAGTTACTGCCAATAGCTACATCAACAGCAGTATCGCTAATAAAATCTTCAACTCAAAGGGAGGTCAATTTAAATGAAAAACTCGGAATCGATAACTTGTAAAATGTTATGCAGCTTTTGTTTTCAGCATCTTGTATAATTAGTTTTCATATATATCAGAGGTTGAGTAAATTCTTAGGAGAGTACATGAGAATTACTCTAGACTAGAAGTTACTAGAGTTTTCTTTTTATTGGGGTATTGAAAATTATGACATATTTCAAATATCAAGAAAAATACAGACTTATTTCTAAGAGCATGACTGACTTTCTTGCTGAGATCATCTAAAAGTGCAAGATATTACTTTTGTTTTCCTTAAATTATGTGTAGGCAGTTGTTATTAAATTTAATTATTATTAAATTGAATTATTGTGCAAGAAAGTAATGCACATCCAGGCCAAGCATTAAGTTCAGGTGGGAACCCCACTGGGGGTGATAAGCAGAATGTGCCTTGTGCCTGGGAGACATTTGCCAAACTGGGCAAACTTGGGCATGGGTGTTCATAGCATCATGAGGAAGGGGCCGCTGGGGACACAGTCCTGGAATCAGTCAGGGGGACAGTCTGAAAGGGGGTCTCTCTCTTCCATGAGGTTGGGACGCCAAAGGGCTCTGTTTTCAGGGCAAGAGTGTGTGAGAGGTAAACTCACTGCTGTCCCAGTCCCAAGGTACACCAAGAACACTGCCGAACTAGAACTCTGGTGCTGAATAAAGGAGAGAAAGTGTTTCTCCGCAGAGGATTCATAACCACACGCATGCGCTCGGATCAGTTCGCAGGCTGACTACTCACTCACTCCCTGGGTGGTCTGAAAAACCTCAAGGCAAAGAATTTAGTTCAAAGCAGTCTCAGATTATTAATTCTCTCAGCCACTTTGCAGAAGCAAATGAAAATCTTCCCTGGAGAAAATGACTTCAAATTCCTACAATTAAGTTCCAATGAAAATGAACAGTTGACAGTAAAGAAATTGCAAAATACCAAGGAAATACGGCACAATGACTGAGAAGCAGACAATGTCGGCTATTGAAAATAAGAAATACATTATAGAATAATTATGATTAATATCCTTTAAAAATAAAAACTTAAACATATATGCAAGGTTGAGAAACTATAATAAATGCCCGAGTAGATTTAAAAAGAGTTAAATGGAAGTTATAAAAGTGAAAAATATAATTAGCAATTCACACAAACATACAAAAAACAACTGACATTCAGGGGAAAATATACTGATATCTGCATGTACTACTTTGAAATACATAAAAATAAGGCATGTGAATGGATGGAGATGGATGGATATCTGTGTTATGAATAAAATATAGTAAAATATAGTAGAATGATGAGGATACAGATATTTGCTAAGAAACTCTTTGAACTTTTTTGTATGCTGAAAATGTTTATAATCACACACACAAATTGACAGGAAATTAGATACCTAGAAAATAGATAGCTAGATTTCTATTCCATGAATAAAAGGTAGACTGATGCTCATAATAATGAAAATAGGAAAAATGAAGAATAAAATATTTTAAACAAGATATTCTTAAAATAATTGAAGAGATGGCAAAAGTAGAAATTATCAAGCCAAAATCTGAGTGAAGGTAGAAATGCAGGAGAGTAAGGGGAGGGCTATAGTCACCTGAGTTATGAGCAGGTGTCAACTTAACAAAATTGAAGTTTGGTTTTCATGGCCTTTCCAGGTTCAGGGGCCCATAAAATGGAAGCTTAAAGGGCTACAACCTCAATATAAGAGTTAACCAGAAACAGAAGTACCATACCTACTGAGGACCAAGGGACTTCAAGGAATGTTGCCTGAGTGCTGAGGAGCACAGAGTAGGCAGTGTGGTGACGGGAAGATCACCCCTGAGAAGTAGCAACCGCAGGCCCCCCTCAGCATGGACTTGTTCAAATTCATTTCGCATGGGTGGTCCATGAAACCTTAAGATCCGGTCCCAAACTGGCACCTGGCAGATACTCCCTACAGGAACACATTTTTGTCCTATGCCTCAGAGAATCACCATAAATAATTCTCCAAGGAAAATAAGCAGCTAACAGTAAAAAATACACAGACAGACAAAACCCAATCAACCAAGCAACAGAAAACCATTAATTACACAAGGAAGCAAGGCACCATGAGTGAGAATCCTCAGGGAAAATTTTTATTGTACTTACCAGACACAGGAAACTAACTATGACTATCTTGTTTAAAGAAATAAATTTGAAATTACAATGCAGTGAACAGGAAAATACAAGAAATTAGCACATCTGAAGAAGAACCAAATAAAACTTTTAGATATAAGGCTATAATTGAAACTAAAACGTCCATAAATCATTCTAAAAGTGGATTTGACGCAGCTGAAAAGATAGTAAATACAAAAAATAAAAGGCTAGAATGCTGTACAGAGAGACAATAGATGGAAATAGAAAAATGTAGATAAAGAAACAAGGAGACAGTGAGATGGTTTCACACCTAGGATTGTAAAGGAGAAGAAAGCAAGAATGGAGGATGAGTAGTATTTAAAAAGATGGCGAGAACTGATGAAAGACAAGCTAACCATAGAAGCCCAGAGAATCCTCAAGCAGAATAAGTAAAAGAAATCCCACCTAGCACATCGGAGTGAAACCACAATGCACGAAAAATGAAAATTCCAAAAGCCTGAGAGAAAAAGCAGATCCCTTTTGAAGGAGTGACGAATGGGCTGACTGTGGACTTCTTAACAGTAACAGCAGGAACCAGAAAGAAAATGAAATGATATATTCACCCACCGAGGGAAAATAACTGTGGATATAGAATGCTATACCAGCAAAGAGTCAAGTTTATGGGCAGATTAAAGACGGCTTTAAATAAAACAAAAGAGAAACACTGGCCATCGGCAGACTCTCTCTAAAGAAAATTCTAAAGGATATTCTAGGCACAAGGAAAATGGCCCCAGGAGGAACGATCCGAGATGCAAGAAATGACGAGGAGCAGAGAAAGTGGCAAATCCGTGGGCAAGTCTGGACAGTCACTGCAGAAAACCCTAAAAACAATGATGCAAAAGGCTAAAGTATACAATTAACATACATAAAAGGTGGTGATTAACTTTAGCTTGTGGCATGTTAAGCAAATAAAGTATGGTAAGTCTTAGAGTTTTAAGGTGTCTGGGTGTCCACTTAAAGAATACAAGAATCAGGGCTAATGGAGGGGAAGAATGAAATGTAAAAATGAAGAAAAGAAAAAAAGAAAGATAAAAAGCTAGACAAACCACCCCCCACAAAATAAGATAATAGAAACAAATCCAATTATTTCATAAGTGTAAACTGTGTTTCAGTAAAATGAAAACATTGTTGGAATGGATTTTGAAAAGTAGTTATATGCTGTTTACAAGGGGCACAGCCAACACATAAGGATATAGAAAGGCTGTAAGAGTGGAAAAAGATATGTTGTTCAAATACTTACCAAAATAGACTTTAAGACAAGAAAGTAAAGAAGGTCGCTGCATGATGATAGAATGTTCAGCCTCATCTGGAAAAGGTAATTAATTCTAAACTTTTAGGTACTTAATAAAATAGTGTCAGTCCTAAACAAAAGGCAAAAATGGACAGAACTGAAAGGAGATAAAGAAAAATCTGCAGCCATAATGGACATGGAGAGAGAAACAGGAGAATTTCTGAATGATCCTGGAAGCTTCTTAAGGTTGCCTGGCAATGAGTTAAATGGTGTAAGATGTAATCCATAGCCCCAGATGCTAGCAACTGATGTTCTCATCACAGATTTGCAACTGGTGTTATCATCTTCCCTAAGCATTTGTCACCCCAGCTCAGGGTGTATCCCCCTTGACTCCCCACCTGTAAGTAGGCTCTTTTGCTAGCCCCATAAAAGACAGGTGGGTTTCTTTTCCTAGAGGATGATCCATGATTATTCTAGCCACACTCAGCACAAACACCCCTCTTCATGGGAAGCTAAGAGCCCGGGTTTTGTATGCCTGCAATTTTCCCTACCCTTCCTTTAAAATTGAAGGTGGGAGATTTCAACACACCTTTCTCAGCAATTGATAGATTAAGCAGACAAGTAAGGGTTTAGAAGATTTGACCAACACCACTTATAAATTCGATGTGACAGAAATCTACAGAACAATGCAGTCTACCTACAATTGTAGGATCTACATTCTTACTGCATACACATGGAACACAAATAAAAATTGATTATACATTGGGCCATAAAATAAGTCTTACCAAATTCCAAATGATTAGTGTAATATAAATCACTCTCCCTGACCACAATGCAATTAAATAAAAAATTTGTAGCAAACTAGGAAACTCAAAAAAAAAAAAAAAAAAACCATGCTTGGAAATTAAGAAATGTGCTTTTAAATAAGTCATGGAGCACAGAAGCAATTAAGAAAAAATGGAAAATATTTAGAATGGAATAATAATAAAAATGAGCATATCCACATATGTGGGACACAGATTTAGGGAAATATTAGTCTTAAAGGCACATTATAGAAGAAAATCCTGAAAATTGCTGAGTTAAGCATCCATTTTAAGAAGTTAGAAAAAGAATAACTAAATTCATGAATTCAACAAATATTTGCAGAGCCCCTAATATGTACTGCACACTTTTCTAAGTCCTATGAATAAAGCTGTGAACAAGGTAAGGTGATGGGGGATGGATCATATATGTCCATAAAGGACCGGGGCTTTTACTGAGAGGGGTGGGAGCCATTGGCTGGCTTGAGAGAAGAAACAACGCAGACCCTGCCAGCTGCTCTGTTGAGAAAACACTGGAGGCGAGTAGGAGCAGGACAAGTGCCCTGATCTAGCCAAGACACGATGGTGGCCTGAACCAGGGGAGTAACCATGGAGTTGGTGAGACAGGGTCAGATTCCAAACCTACTTTTAAAGTAAAGAGATTTCTCATGGATTAGACGTAGGATGGGAGAGTGATGAGCCAAGGATGACTACAAGGCTTTTGGCTAGAGCAAGTATATCAAGATGCAGATTGCAGCTGCTCGTTTCTGAACATGCTGACTTTGAGGGGCCTATGCTATAGCTGAGTGGTGATCGACTATGTGAGTCTAGAATGTCGGGGAGCGGTCCAGGCTGGAGATCTGTTTGGTGACATTCAAAGCCAGGAGCCTGGATGGAATCTCCAAGGAGTATAGATGGAAAGGAGCCCCAAGGCCTGAGCTTGGGCTCCCCCAACATTGAGAGGGTGGGAAAAAGAGCAGGAACCAGCAAAGTGGGGTGAGAAATGGCTGGGGAGGTGGCAGGGTCTGTTATTCGGAGGTGATATTCAAGGAGCAGAAACCCAGATGGCTAATAAGAATATGAAGCCTTGTGTGTGTGGCTATCAAACACAATCTAGTCAAATGAAAATGCAACCACCTTACGACGTAACACATGTCATATGTACCAAGAGAGCTTCTAGCTCAGGTCCATAAAGGGATGTGGGAGAGGATGTTTATTGTAGCAGGAAGCAGCTAGAGTCTCCTTCAGAGGTGCTGGAGGAGTAAAGTGTGGTGAAAACAATGTAGAACGCAGTGCTGCAGCTGGAAACAGTGGACTAGATGTAAATAAAGCAACAGGAATACATCTTTGAAAAACAAAACGTGAACGAGCTCTGAGGCTCAAGATCATTTAAGTGAAACACACGAAATAGTACTATGTACATCCATTTCTAAGGATACGTATTCAATTTATTATATTGGTGTCTCTAGGAGAGAGGGGAATGTGAGTGGGGACGGGGGGATGGACGAAGGAGAAAAAATAACAAGGAAGGGCTTTGTGTGGACATAAATATGATTACCCGACTCTGTGCACCAGAGAGCCACCCCACCCTAAATAAAGGTTTTCTCTTGCTTGAATCCAGACACAGGATTTGAAGGACATATGCTTATGGCTTACGGCAGCTGTAGCCTGAGCATCTTATACACGATGGGTATGGCAACTGTTAATTGTCTCCAATATGTACTCTCCTCTTATTTCTTAATAATACATCCCCCCAGCCTCCCTTGTGGGTGGGCGCATTTACATGACTAATTCCTGGCCAGTGTTGTGTGGACTTCTGGGAAGGTTGGTTAAAAGGAGAGAGCATGTGCCATTTTATCCTCCTCCTCTGTTGGCTTAGAATGCAGACACAATGGCTGGTACCTTGGTAGCCATCTGGGACCATGAGGCAAGTTTAAGAATAGAAGCTGTATGTCTGGAAAGTTTGGAGCTGGGATCCTGATGGTCCATGAAGCTTCTATACCAGACCTTGATGACTCACTTCTGGTCTTCCACGTAAATGAGGAACACACTTCTATCATGTTTAAACCATTGGTATTTTGGATTTTTCTATTATATAGAGCCAAATATTTTCCTAACCTATAGAGTGGGTTCTGATTAGATGTTGGAGAGAATTTTGTTTTTCCCACATCTGCCATTTCTTAGTAGAAAGGTTTCCTGGAGGTCCTTTTTAAAATGCCCTCTGCTTCTTCAACTATTTGGTGTCTTAAAAGGGTAGTAGTTATACTTCTATTGAGATTTAATCTTTAAGATTTTTTTTTCAGTTATGGAAGAATCCTGTCAAAGTATAAAATGACCTGGACTAGACTTTGAGGCAAAGCAGAGGTTTGGCAGAAGACCCAGTCGGCACAGCATCAGATTTTAGTACAGAGCTGGTGATATCTTGTTAATACCCACTTTAGACATAAACACTGAATGAACAAGCATGATCTCATGGGCAGATGGCTTTGCTGATGGATAGCTGCCAATCGGTTTGATGGTGTAGACAGAGATAGATCTAAGTAAGCACTTACATGAATTTTATTACTAAGAACAGTAACCGAATGACGAGACAGACTTTAAGGACCAGAAGTAATCTGGTGGACTCGGAAACTCATGATCGAATGGAGGCAGATTTTACTAATTGGTGATTTCTCTTCCTCTTCAGGTTTTTATCTTTTATTGCTCTGAGTTTGTCCAGGCCTTTTCTGGCTTAGGGGAACGGGCTGGGTAACCTCAGAGAAGTGTATTTAATTAGCACTAGTGATCGTGGCAGGTCTTGTTAAGCCAGGAAGCATCTGGCATGACAGCGCTAGAAATCACTCACTGGACCATTGTCCTATGAGTCAAGCTCATCAGTACTCTTTGCTACAAACAAATCTCTTCCTTTCCAGACCTACAATTTGGAATCTTCTTTGGCTTGGCCATTCATACTTTCCCAGATGTGATTTTATTTGAAAAATAATTTGCATATGCTTTGTTGTTGTTACAAAAGTGTACGCTCACTGTAGAAAACTGAAATTCAGACAAGAACAAACAAAAAACAAAGCAAAAACGTCAACAATTCCACCTACCCCAAACGACCATTTTTAACCCCTTGGTGTATATATTTTCATACGTGTTGTAATACTGTGTGGTGTGTATGTGTATGAATTTTAATCATAGGGGAGTAAAATTAATTTTAATAAAAGCAGTAATTAATGAAATAGAAAGCAAACACCGGTAGACTTGATTGGGACAACCAAAGGCTTATTCTTAAAAAGGCCAATGAAAAAGGTATCTCTCTGTTGGTCTCGTGGAGGGGAAAAAACGGAAAAACATACAAGTGAACATTTGAGATAAGGACAGGGACATAACTGGACAGATGGGGGATACTAAAATTCTGAGAGAACAGGGTATGTAAATGTGTAAGAATGCAACCAAAAAGCTTCTGAGAAAAGGCTTAGTGACTGCTGGAGGCATGTGGAAGCAGCCTACTGACAACAAGGCATGCTCTTCATTGAATTTAGGCACATTTACCTTAAGATCAAGGTGCCAGGCGTGGCTCTGAGCGGGTGGGTGATGCACAGAGAAGGCGACAGCCACGGAGTGGTTTGCTCACGTGCACAGTCATGAGGGGATGGACCTGCACGTGCTTGTTAACGGTCATGTTGAGTTACACCGAAGCCTCATCTTCGACACCCCGAAAAGGTTCAAGTCCTTCACTAGCAAAGACGTTTCACACCGAACTCCGGAATCATTTGCAGCCTTTTTTTTTTTTTTTTTTTTTTTATTCCAAACATGTATTTTTGTAAACCTGCATTTCCCAAACAGTGCAAGTGAGTTAGAAGTGACTGCATAGACATTTTTTTTTTTTAAATACATGCGACTTCATGAGGAGGAACACCCCTCCCACCAAAAGTCCTCAATGGAAACGTACATGGATGCGTCAGTCGCGGTCTGGAAGTGAAGTTAGCGTGGGTGCCCGCCATGCAATTAACAACTCTTAAAGCTTTGAAACTCACTCTGCCGGTCACACTGTGCACATCAGAATTAAAAAAGAAGAAAAAAAAAACCTCAAAAAAGTCTGAAATCTAGATCATTGTGCTGTAAAGCATTGCACCATGTGAGACATTTGTTCATTATCTCTACAAAGTGCTGAAAATCAGAAAACATTCTAGAAGGTTCATTGTTTGACCCTATTTGCTCTCTATTCTCCCTGCAACCATCGTCTCAGAAACTGTTCTCCACCGTGTATATTATTGCTCTGTATAGCAGAAGAAAACATCGACTAAAGCCCTGCATATTGGAGTATTTCCAAAATGACACTCATTTTCTGCCTTTCTTCTACTCAAGGGCCATTTTCCCCAAATTATAATTCTTCACAGTGCCTGTAAATTTCCAGAGGTTTGAACCAGGTATAGGTAGGTTTTACCAGATACGTTTCATAGGTAACCTGTGCATAACTGTATTCGCCTGGGCATAATGCCTTATCCAAAAATAAAAGGAGAATAACCTTTAAGATAATTATTCTGCCAGGGTTGAACAGGTAGCATACAGCATGCATATCACGTGAGGGATCCACCATGTTTTGTATTGAAAACAGATCCCAAATATTTTCACTAGGCCTGGTGGGTTTCTGTTTGTTTTCAATCTCCTTGCCTTTGGCTCAAGGACCGTAAGCTACACATGACTTGGTGAAGAAAAACTTTCTACTGAATTTTCTACGTTTACCCAACTTGAAAATATTATTCCCGGTGATACTGATGGAATTTTCCCGACGAACTGACTGGGAGAGCCTCAGTGACCTCAGCGGTGATTGATTCCAGATGTGTGCTGTCAGTCACCGTGAAGCCAGTGTGGATCCACTCACCCCCGATGCCTTCTTGTTCCTAAACCTCATGGTCTCTTTGTGACAGGTCCAAGGCTCCCTCTGGGGATGTTTCAGGCTGGCGAGTCTCAGGTACATTGAGCATAAGCGAATCATTTTTTTTTAAAAAGGGGGCATGCTTTTGCTCAGTTTCTACAAAGGTCCTTTTTCACACTTAAAAAGCATCTCAATCCTTCTGACAGTTGGTTAAAACCAGAGTGAAACATACGTAAAAGCTGAAGCAGACTGAAAGGATGCTGCGCAAGAGAGTATCTTATCGGATTCCACAGTGACCCTTCAGAAACGCGCAGGGTAGCAATCAGAATGCACTGTGGAGCTGTAAAAGAAGATTCTGGAGAAATCACACAGACATGACGACTCACCCTGTCTGCTTCCGCTGAGAGCCCACTGAGTGAGGCCTTCTGAACTGGGGTGGAGCTGGTGCGAGGCCCAAGCTGGGGGCGCACTGCCAGCGTGTGGGGCTTCTTTCTCTATCACTGGGCTAAACGGTTAACTCCCCGGTCCTTGTAGCCCCGCCTGCTACTCAGCATGATCGGACAAGCAGAGGCACCATCCCTCCCAGATAGGTTCCTGGAGCGGCTGCCAGTATGTTCTCTTGCTGGTGCCAAGAATGATTTTCTCAGAAACTGCCTCATGAAGTCCTAGTGATCTCCTGGGTACATGACTACTCAGGTCTGTCTACCATTCTAAGAGCAAATGGATCCGGCTTTGACATTGCCCACAGCTTTGACATGGCCCACAGGAGCCTGTCCTTGTTGAAATGAGGCTTTCCCCTCCGGCTGGAAGAACTGCGGGCCTGCAGGTCACCCTTCCACAGTGTCACCAATGCATCTGCATTCCTTATAGGAGGCTAGTTAGTGGCTATAAAGGCGTTTGGACGAACCACTGTTGGAGCTGTCCCAAGCCCACCACCAAAGTGAGAATTCTGGGTGATTTGTTAAAGGACAACATAACACAATGAACAAGAACCCATCAGAAGAAAGCTGTAAATGGGATTTCAGAAAAGGATCCACACCCTGCACTCCATTTCGGGAAGGTTTGCCTCCCTCAGGCAAAATGTGCCCTCTGGGGAACCTCTAGGAGTTAGTATAGTTCCTGACACACAGCAGGGGCCCCATTAATAGCCTTGAAATGAGTGATTAAAACCAACTCAAGACTGCTTATATGACTTGATAAAACTCACAGGCAAACTCCCAGCGAGAACTGGTCTCCCTGCCCACATCCGCCCTGCAGTCACCTCTGTGCCTCCACCCCTCTGCGAGCCGCGATACCCCTCACTTCATTCTAAGATCAGCCTCCTTCACGCCATTGACCCTCTGGCTTTTACTGTCTATTCCAAGATTCACCAGGGAAGCATGACACACGCGTTATCTTCCTACATCAGAGTCAACCGCACGACAAGAAATGAAAAGACACGTTCCGTGCTCGGTTTGCAACTGTCCGGCACCCTCACGATTTTGCCAACACTTTAGACCTGTTTGCAAGTATTAGCCACCTGTATCGAAAACCTTTCTCCCCTGAAGCTGAGTTCCGTGTCTTTTCAACAATGTTCACAGAACCCCCCCCTTTCCCACCCCATGTTAGCTTCCAGTAATCAAGGCCTCATGGCAAAGATCCTTCATCCTGTTTCTTGTTTCATTCCCATTTGATGCCATCTGTATGCACCTGGGGCTTGAGCAGGCTCTGATAAGCCATGAAGGACCGTTTGTCAGACCCAGCTCTGAGCCACGTTTTTTTTCTTATTAGATGGTCATCCTGCAGTAGTAACAGCAGTCATAGCTGCTAATGGTCATTGAGTGTTTACTATGGGCCAGCTGTAGCGCTGAGCACGCTATAGCCATCATCTCATTGGCCTTTTAGAAAATCACAATGCACTCAAAACTGCGCAGCACAATGCATCTGATAATAAACACTGTCAAACAGAAGGCTTAAATATTGAAGGCCATAACTCATCATTCACACATGCATGAGATAGGAGAGGAGGTGGGGGTGATGCCCAGATCTCTTTGCATCAGGTCCGCAGGCCTCCCCATGTCGGGGATATACCTGCGGCTCTCTTTCAGAGGACTACCCCTGAGCTACTGGGACTCTTTTGCCAGTAGGAACTGAGAACAGAAAGTTTACATCTCCCCTGGAGTGTGAAAGCTCAGTTCCCTTGCATTAGGTTGGGACATCTGAGAGACCAGCTGACCCTCCAGAGCTCCCCTGCAGGACCAGGCTGAAGCCACCTTCCATGGCGCCCTTACCTGGCTTCCTCTCCTCTCCTGTCCTGTTTTACTCCCTCCCTCACTGGTGTCCCCTGAAAATACTTCCTTAATAAGTTACTTGCTCTTAGATCCTTGTCGTGGGTCTGCTTTTCGGGGACCCCACTGAAGACACTATTTAAAAAATAAGAACAGTTTAGACAGTCACCGCTGGGAAGGAATCTGCGATTATCATTAGCTGGGATGGCAAGAGTGATGGGGGAAATGGAGACCTCTGAACTCAAACGACCATGAGAAGGCAACACGTCACAGCATTCAGACACAAGTCTTTGCTCGGTGGGCACTACTTTAGTCCTTGTGGTTCGTGGACTCTGATGCATGATGTCCGGGATGAGTTGCCATTGAGGTTTACCAGATGACTGACTGGAGTTGCTCCAAGTGCTCTTCTAGTCTCCCAAGTGGAAGGAGGGTGGGTGTCTGCTGTACAGAGGTGATGTGGAGCAGACTTGTTTAGGAATCAGGTTTTTCCATTCAAATTCCTGCTGGGAATCTTCCAATGAAAGGTACGTATGACAAAAACCTAGAGCTCCTTAGCGCATGACTTCGAACTTGACTCCAGGCAAGAAAGATGTGAAATGTCTTAGGGGTCCCGCCACGACCACAGTTTAGGTGCAGCACTGCCAGTTCGGTGGAGTCACGACACCAGGCTTCTTCAGGTTATTTTATCTGCGAGTCTATTTTAACAGTAAATTCCGAAGAACAGTAAGATTTTTATCCTCTAAAATTTGTATGAATGTACACACGTTTCCAAGATTTCAGGCCAGATATCAGTGCTTGAGTGAATTATATAACTATTTAATAGAAATAATAAAACATCGATACAAATATAAAGACATAATCAGTATAAAAGGCTTATATTTATAAAAATATTTTTAGGTTAACAGTTTTCCCCTGAGGGTTGACCACGCATGTTGCATCCATAAATATTGCTCGGCTCCGCAGCTCGCTTTCCAAAGTTCAGAGTTCATCCGTAAAAGGAAGTGGTGGTGGCTCCAGTCATGGGACCTGGCCGAAGTGGCTGCCTCGGGTTGGTGCCCGGGCATGACAGAGTGAGGATGAGAACAGCATCAGTGGGGCCTCCGAAAAATCTGGAGAAGATTCTTTCTTCCAAATATGGAAGATACAAAGATCAAGGACGACAGGTGAAATGATTGGGTCACGTGACGGGTGTGGCAGGTCACTGGCTTTTTTCGACCCAGTCCCAACTGTCTTCGTTCTCTTTCCGGTTCTTCTCGGCTTCAATAATTTCTTTGTATCTTCGGCGAAAGAAGCCCATCTGAAAGGCAGAGAGAGAGGAGAAGCCAGGTTAGAAACGCTGAAGAATCAGCCGTTTTGATTGCCGGGCTGCCTGGTGGAGGAGAGGACGTGCCCCGTACTCACCATGCAGGGAAAGCTGGGAAAACTCAGACTTGGCTGCTTTAGAAAGAGCATTACGTGGAGCCACTCGTCAAAACGCATGGCTTTCCTGCAGGCTATCTTATGGTTGTTTGCCCCTTAAATGCTGCTGGTGGGGTGTTTCCCAAACTGTGGACTGGGGAACACTGGTTACGGAGAGTTATTCCAAGGTGTTTGGGAGTAAATGGGTTTCATGGTCAACATAAGTTTGGAACATACTGCCTTCTTTGTTTCTTCCTTTAAGAGATTTGCAATGTACAGCAGGACAGTAAAGGATCTAATAAACCCTTAGTAAAGGATAGAAGAAACTTGGGGGCTTGATATTTCCTGAGTTTAATTGGCTTTTGAGAAACGTATGAAGGTCCTGAGAGATGTTAGCTATCGTGGACTAATTTGATAATTGCTGCTCCCATACAACAGGCTTTCGAAAGTGTCTGCATTCTACCCTGCTGTCATCTAGATCTTTCTCTGGAACCTGTGGAACTCACACTGTCAGCGCACCACAGACAGCAGCGCGTGCTCCTCTGGAACTGGTGCCTCGTCCTGACTCAGGACGGCACTGTCCTTTAGCTGGATTCTGAGAAGACCTTTCCCGCTGAAGTCTGATGGCTTCTCACACATGTTAAGTTTCTAGTTTTCCTCACACAGTCATCACAGGCACTGACTGCCGGATATTTAAGCAATTTTTTGTAGCCCGAAGCTGACCTTCTCTCTCATGCTCGGGGTGACCTAGCATCTCATGCCCTTGGCTCACCAGCATTAGCGATGTCTGTTTCCAAGGTCAGGCATCCCTCCGTGCATTTGTCCCTAAGCATGACTGGCCGGACCGGGTGTACTCCAGCCTCCTCTCTTGCTGGGTGAGATAACCCTGAGGTGCATGTCCAACCAGTTTCCCAATTGAATTTGACTGCAGTGCTAACCAGCTCGACACATCCTTTATTGGCTTCCTTCTCTTCCCTGTCTTGCTTCCCTGCTCTGATCACCATTCAAATAAATGACCTGCCCACAAATGCTGCCTTTCAACCCCCTTGAACAGAGGAACTCAGACACACACACATACACTTGGTCCGCTGCTGGGAGGTCTTCTGCTCTACTGCGGGTCTGTGGTGCCACACTGTCATGAGCTTATAATTCCCGCAGTCTCATTTGAAAATACTCCAGACTAGTCATCTCTACCGTCTGCTGCAAACAGCGAATGCCCGGACAAACCTGCCCTGAGGAAATCGTTGAGCAAACCCAGCTCTCACGGGCACAGTTCACTCTTTGTTTCCTGTGCATTAGTCTTCGCGCTCCTTTATGAGTCTAGCGTCCACAGCCGCCTGATGGTGTGAACTCCCCCAAAGGAGGGAAAGCAAATGGGGGTCAGGAATTGTTCTACTGTGGCGTCTTTCTACCCTCGAAAGGGGGTGATTGGCGGAGCTGGAGATGAGAAGTACCAACAGAACTGCCAGGAAACACCTTCGCTCGCATTGCCAAGGGCCTCCTGGGAGTTCGCTCTGAGCGGAGTCAACGAAGTGGGGCCGTTTGAATGACTGGAGGCAGACGCTTCCTTACGAAACCTGGCTAAGGGTCTCGTGTTCCGAGCTTCCCTCCTCGCGGCCAGTTTTGTGAGCAGACACCGAGTTCCTAGTGTCTTTAGCCCTGGAGTTTTCTTCTTGGCTTAAGAGCACATCTGTCTGAAGGCCATGGTCTGACACCCCCACACAGACACTTTCTCTCCTCAAATCCCTATCACCTTCTCCCCTCCGGAACGGGGTCTTGGCGTTAATGTTCTGGATAATTAGAAAAAGGTCCTTGTTATTGCTCTCAGAGCACAGAAGGCCAGAAAAGCAACCGAAGACTGAACAGAAATGTCTAACAAGTTAGTTATTGCTTGAACTATCATTCTTCATAGACGGAGATGTGGCTGACCAAACATGTCAGGTGCCCCTTCTGGGCTGAGCGGAATGTATTCATAAAAATAAGGCTGGGTATAATTTGGAAATAAGGCTCGTGAGCACATGGCTCTGCCTGCCGATGGTGTCATGTTTCAATAACCCCAGGTTCCTCGCTTTCAATTCCGGAGAAGTCACATACCTCTCCATGACACTAATCGAGCAGAATTTTAACGGTCTGCTCCCTTCTCATCCTTCGCATTGTCTTAGGACTCCTTGAAGGCAAGACTTGTGCTTTTTACCCCCAGAACTCAGTGTCTCACCTCTACTTGGCACCAGTGACAAATTGCTTAGATGTCCACGGTCCTCCACTCCACCTGTATCCGCGCCCTTTACCACGTGACTCTGTGACACTTCCCAGCGGGGGCGGAGTCTATTTCTCATACCTTTAATCTGAACCGTAACTTGCTCTGACAGTTGGATGCGATGGAGGAGATCCTACGTCAGTTCCACACGTAGGCCTTGCACGCTTCTGTGTACTTTCTCAGAACTCTGCCCGGCCTCCACGTGGAAGAGTTCGGCCTAGCTTGCTGGAAGATGAGAGTCCACCCAGCTGAGACCCTCCGAGACCAGCCAACCCTCGCCCACCTAGAGGTGTGAGTCCAGCTAAGACTGGAACACCGCCCTGTTGAACTCAGTCCAACTCGCCGAACTGTGGTGATACAGATGGTTGCTGCTTTCAAGCCACAGACTTTGGGGCGACTTGTTATGTGGCATGAGGTGACTGATACAGGATGCCATCATTTCTGCCTGCCTGACTGAATGAATCAACAGCCACAGGGTGGCAGACAGGCAGCTGGCAGGTTCTAGATAGAAAGAGCATCACTATGCTTTGCCTTGCTGAACTGAACAGGCTTTCCTTATTCACCTCTAAGGGAGACAAAAGTCGGCTCACTTTGTCCTGGCTGTGCTAGTGTAAGGACCTGACAGAGTGCACGAACAAGCCATCAGGGATTGAGTGCACCCGGACTAACTCTCACACGTGGCTCTGGCGTGCTCACGTTTTATGTGTGTCGTGTGTGCTACCAAAAAGCGAAGGTGCCGTCATCCTCTTGGGCACCCAGCAGCAAGCTCCTTCCTCTCAAGTGGAGTGGCGTCAGCGCTAGCCCTAAAGTCACCTCCCCCGCTGCTCTTGGAAACAGCCTTGCGAACTCTCTGCCCCCCTCCAACACTGCGGCGCCTCAAGAGCCCTGCTCCAGAACAACCTCCGTGTAGTCTCCAGATGGAAGTATCATAGATGTTGGTCCTTCTTCTCTGGAGCCAAAGACCGTTTCTTAAAACAGTCCACTCTCGTGGCTAGGGAGTGCTGGGTCCAGTAGTGCAGGCTGTGAGCTGCATGTAGGTGTGTATGTGTGTGTGTGTGTGTGGGGGGTACCACTCACATCAAATGTATCACAGGTGTGTAAATGTATTATAACTACTTTCCAGCAGATGTCAGTAGAGTGTCTTTTTCTAACAAAATCAGTAGCATCTCTGAATTTTTTTTTTTGACAGATGGAAGCGAAGCTTCCGGAGGACAGGGTGCTGTTTGCTAGTTTGCTCAATAGTCTAATAGTGGCTCTGTCAAACGAACTTTTTTTCTCACATGATCAAACTAATTCTATTTCAGAAAAAGAGAATATTGCCTTTATGCTCTTGTTTAGAGCATGGTTTTGGCGTTTGATATAGAACCCAAAGCCCAGGTTCTGAGTTTACCAAGCGATGGCCCCCAAGTGACTGTATCACAGCAGGCCTGCCCAGTGCCACCAGACCCCCTCAGAATGGCCACACGGGAGAGATGTGGCATAGGGAGCCCACGGTCCTGACTGCTGACCATCCCATTAATTACCCCTTGGGCCGCAGGGTAGGTCTTTTTCTGGCTCCGAACCCCAATGTCTTTTTGTCTCTGCCTAAGAGACCAGTGGCATTCCCAGCCCTCTTTCAGCCCTGAAACACGATGACAGCTTTTTTTTTTTATTATTGGTCCTCAAAGCAAACTCAGGACTGTAGCCGGTAGGGCACATAGCCATGTACCCAGGACTCACACTACGAAGGCACAAGGCAGTGAGTCCTTGCCTGGAGCTGATTTTTTTTTTCAAAGAGCTTTTGGAAATTTTGGGGGCAATTGAATTTTCAATTTCTATATATTAAAGTATGCACATATTATAAAGAATTATAAAATTTTTAAAAATTAAGATAAATCAAGACTTCAAAGCCATTCCTCTCCTGTAGCAGGCCTTCCTCAGGCATATACTCTCTCTCTCATTAGTGCTCATGGCTACTTTGGGGAAAATCTTTGAGAAGTGCCGGGTAAACCTATGATTTTGCTGCCGGCTGAGCCCACACTGAGCGTGCTGGGGAATGATTAGAGCTCAGTACAAGCTGGACTCTCAGCGGCCCCACACTCAATTCCAATCCAATGGAGTCGGTGTTTTCCTGCACTTTTTCTGGAAACTTCTGGGGCTTCTTTTGCCGCTTGAGGGGCAAGAGGCCCTGTTCCTAACGGTTCTGTCTGCAGCAGAGGAAACCCTCATGGAGGAGGAGACACACGAGCCAGGAGCTGCTCTGCTGAAGGCCGGGGGAGCTGTGTGTGCCGGACCTTCCGGGGGCCTGCGGCCCCAGAGGGCGGCTCCCCGAGCCCTCCTGACATACACACACCACTTTCTGATAGAAACGTGTATCCACAAGCTGCCAGAAAATTCCTAGGAAAATAGCAGATTTCCCTTGAAGAGCTGTAATTAGGGAAGCAGGTGGCCTAGGGGGAAAGAAGGCCTGGGTTCTGGAGTCTTGGCCTGGGCACCTGCCTCTTCCCGGCCCACTTCGGGGTGAGTGAGGAACTGTCCTGGGCTCCGCGGCATCTGGCCTCCTGTGTGAGCCCCATCCCCACCTTCCCTGGCCTTTCGGTTGCTTCCTGGGCAGCTATTCCAAGGACCTCGGACACAGTCCTTGTTTGGATGAGCTCAGGGCCTCTTGTTTATGGGTCTCTTCTGTGTCTTGACTATTTACATAGCATGTCTCTGTCTCAAGATGTCGACCATGCGAACATCAGCCCAATATTTACTTGCAAACATAAATACGTCTGCACTGAGTGTCTCTGGCACACAGTTCTGAGACAGCGTGAAGGGTGTTCGTGTGTGTGCACACGCGCATATGCACACGTGCGCGTGTGTCTGCGCATTTTCTTTTTCTTTGGAGGAGAGCCAGGGATGGCTTCTCACAGCCTTGTTGGAGGGGAGGTGATAACCCCAGTGACCCTGGAGGGGCCTCCAAACCGTCCGTATTCACTAAGCCATTTCACAGATTTATTTTTCTGTGAAACATAAACAAGTGTTTCTGCTGGAGGTCAGAAGTAATGCTCTCGAAAACAAGGAGCCCCAAGCCAGCCGTGAAGCAGCAAGCTCTTGGAACAGCCCCAGCTGAGGGTTCGAGGCAGGGCCTTTTCAGAGGGTCGACAATACGCTCTGCTGCCTATCTCTTATACAAGGGAGGAGCTGGCAGGTCCCAGGTCTTTGGGGGGAAGGACTGGTCACAGGGCCGGCAAGGCAATGGCACTGCCCTCCGCTCCAGGCCGTCTCAGCTTACACAGTGGGAAACAGGGGAGAGGGGAAAGGTTCCTTGGCTGAAAGCAGTGCGCGCAGGGGGGAGGATGCAGAGTTTTCCTCCTTCACTGAGTGGTGGCCTGTGTGTTTTGGCAAACTGCACGAGTGAGTGGGGAGAGGGTGGGAGTCGCCTGGGGCCCCAGAGGAGGCTTTTTCCTCTAAATGAAAGACATCCCAGCATCTCCGTTCTCTGGCCACTTGACTCAAAGCCTTGCTTAGCGAGCTGGAAGCACTCTTTTCAGGTACAAGTCACATCCAAAGTTGTTACCCCTATCGTACTTCTGAACAATCAAACTTTCTCTTATAAACAGGCCTTCGTGATCGTCTCGAAGAGGGACCAAGCCCAGGCAGCTTCGAACCCAGTTGGGAGGTAAAGGAAAGGAGAGGGGGGACTCATTTGGATTGTTCTCCCTTAAAAGAGTCTCACATTTCAAAGATTTCTTCCTGAGTGGTGGTTTGGCAGGCTACTGTAATCCTCGCGCATAAAGTTTAAATTATGGCTCCCAGTGTCTGCTAAAATCCCGGCTTTGGAGAAGCCGATTAGGATCCGTTTCAGTATTTGAAGAAGGGTCTGGTTAGCTTGAGGCCCTCATTGTGGATTTTGCACTGGAGCCAGGGCCTGCTGCCATCGAGCATGAAAGAATGCCTGAGATGCCAGCCCGAGGACCTTCTAGAAGGCTCTGGGGTCCTGCCCAGAATCAGAGAAAGAGGAGGAGGCTGAGCGCTAGGGAGGGAGCACGGAGTTTTTGATGACCGCACAAGGGGTTTCCATTTTAGAGGAACGGTGGATGATCGGTGTGTTAGCGCCACCGCAGTGACATGCAGAAAGGGCCAGCTGGTGGTACAGGCTCCTTTGCCTGCCAAGTCCCGCTCACCTTGTAAGGTATACTAGGCTCAGCCATCATTTCCACTCACTTAACTTTTTCCCAGAGGTCTTCAAGATGGAGGGAGGGCTGGGTTGTTCACCTCTGTCCCTTTGCCCAGAGCCTGTCATCTGGTAGGGACACAGTACATTTCGCTGAGGGCACCGGTCATCTGGCAAGTGTAAAGCATGCTGGCCTGAAGGCCTGACTTTTAAAGAATGTAGAAGCACAGCCAGCTGCTTTGTTCCATTATCAGTACCATGCCATGATTTGTGTTTAAGGGACACGTTTTTGGAAACGATCATTTTGGCTCATGAGCTGAAGGCAATGGCAAGCAACCATAGGTAGCGATATCAGAGCTAGTCTCACAGGAACTTCAAAGTATGTTGCTCTATAAAAGGAAGAGGACTTGAGGTGCCCACCTATCTTCAGAGGCCCTAGTGACGATGTGTCTCCTGGTTAGCAGTGGCAACTGGGTACCACTCGGTAGCTTTCCTTTTGAAAGAACTAAAAGGAATTGCACATGAACTGTGGTATAAGCCAGAATCATTAAGACCTATCATACCAGTCAAATGCTAAGCTGGACTTCAGGCCCATGAATCGACAGACTTCTATGCCCTGGACTGTCAATGTGATATTAGATCTCTAGTCACTACACGTAATGCATCATTCTTAGGTTATAGACACAGGAATTGGAGTTGATCAGAGGTCTGTAGTTGAAGTTGTAGGAATATGTAGGTCTTCAACCTCCTATAAAGTCATAGTAATTAGCCATTTAAGAAAGAAAGACTTCTTCCTAAAGAATCTCCCTTTGCCAAGCCCCTGATGCACGGTAGCTCTGTCTGAATGAAGAGAGCCCACTCTGAACGATGAGTGCATTCATGCATGCTGTACCGAGGTTTACTCTTCGCTTTCTTTTTTCCTAAAAGAGCTCAATTGTGATTTTATCTATGATATTATAGAAGACAGATGAGGTTTCAACTACTTTAAAACAATGTAACTTTCAAAGAAGAGATTAGGATTTTGCCGGTATTTCTGCACATCATAAATATGGCAGATAAAGGATGGCCACAAACCCTTTGCCACCCCTCCCACTGACAGGCAGGGTCTATGAATCGGGGCTGGCATGTGATGACTTTGCCCAACAGAGTATGGTGGAATGATGGAATGGCAGTTCTGGGCCAGACTTTAAGAGAGCTGGCAGCTTTGACCATGTCCCCTTGAAGCCTCCCACCAGGTAACGAGGCAGATCGCTCTGCTGGAAGGGCCACATAGAGAGGCCCTGGGTGTACGCGGAGAGGGACAGGGGCTCAGCAGAGTCAGACTCCCAGCCGTGCCCAGCAAGGTGCCAGGCATGGGAGTGAAGCTGTCCCGGACACTTCAGACCCGTCTAGCCACCAGGTAAATACCACCGAGTGACCCCACTCAATGTCACGGGGAGCAGAAGAATCAGTCTGAATTTCTGACCCACATATTTGTGAGATACAATGCAATGGTTGTTTAAAGCCACTCAATTCGGGGGCAGTTTGCGAGGCAGTGACAGCTGACCGGTGCGACATAAAAGCCTGCAATCTGAGCATCAGCACCACTAACGACCATGACACTCTGCTGCAGGGAAAGCCTGCGGGGTATCTGCCTAATTTCGTCCTTTTCTGGGATTCACCCCCACCCCCACCCCCACCCCATCACCCCAAACCGCCATCTTGTATCTTCTTCCTGCCCTGGCCTCGGCTGTTTGGATCAGTTGGAGACATGTGACCCAAACTGGGACAGTGAGATTCTCTCCCGGACGACTCCCTGCCTCTAGCCACAGTCGATAAGCGTGAACATCTGACTTAAGCTGAGCCAAATCAGATTCTTCCTCGCAACTGGGAATCAGGTGGCTGTTCAGTCTGTGTCTGTGGCTAGCCATCTCTGAGATGTTCGTGCGGAGGGGCTGGAGCAACCATTTTCTCCCGGGTGTAGGGGAGCGTGGAGAAAGCCAGTGTGCCATGGAAAAGGACAGCGGTGTGTAGAGAAGTAGGGGTGAGGTGGGGGGGAGAATGCTCGCCTTGGGTTTTGGACACTTTCTGGGTCTGGGAGCACATATTCCTTTTGGGATCTTTGAGTCTTTGAGTGCCCTCCAGCCACAGAATTCTCCCTCTTGCTTAAGTGGCTGTGGATAGATTTGTTTTTGTTTTTGTTTTTCAGCTGGGAAAAAAAAAATGGCCTCTGTGATGCCCGAGATAAGTATGTTCAGCCATAGAAACGGGAGCGAAAGCGGCCAGGCTAGTGAAGTGACAGGAACGGCACTCTGCCGACTTTCCCTCTGCTGGGAGAGGGTGACTGACTTTCCCTCTGCTGGGAGAGGGTGACTGGGAGTGAGGCAAGCCCAGTCTGGCCTCCTGTGGGCACCCGCACTCAGAAAGCCCAACGCCAAACTCCTCCTCTTCCAAAATGACTTCAGACCCTGCCTTCCTTACCCGGGCTAAAGGAAACATTCATTGCCTAAGCTAAAAACAGCGAGAGGCCGCTGCTTTTTCTCTTTCCTGATCTCTCAAGTCCAACTGGTCAACAAATCCCACCTGTTCGAACTTGGTCCCCTCCCCTCCGGACCCCTGGCGACTGACCTCGCCCCATCCTGTCCCCCGATTTCCCTCTTCAGGCAGACCTGGTGGCACCACTGCTCCGCCGACAGAGCCCTGCGCTTCCGCCTTTCTTCCGGTCAGCAGCCGAGGCAGGTGGTCTCACTGTGGGTCACGGACTGGCCTCCCTTGACACGCCTCACAAGCTGCCCCCCACAAACCCTGCTGATTTTCTCACCTCCTCTTCCCTCTGTATGGACTATCCATTTGCCCTTCATCTCATGGAAAACTCAAACCCAACCAAGGTCAGATGCGAATGATGCCTCCTTTGTGAAACGTCCTCTGACTTTTCTGGGGGTTGTCTACGTGTCGAGTGCAGGGCTAAGCATTCTGCCTGTTACCGCTCCACTTCGAGCTAGGTGCTTTTGTTTCCATTTTACAGGGGAGGACGCTGAGGGTCACAGAGAGTATGTGACTCTCCCAAGGCCACACAGCTGTCAGCTTGTATAGCCCGTGCCCTTGTCTATCACACGGTACCTTACAGCCTTCTCGTTTTCAGGTGCAAGGGTCGGGGAATTAACAGTGTCTTCTTCTCAGCTTCCAGAGAAGTTCCTGCACAGCCCTCACCACCCTTCACTATGTTTACAGGTCTGTGTGCTCAATAGCGAGGCATTCAGGGGCAGGGAAGAGTCACGATCACTGTCGCTTCTGGGTGCCGAGCCCAGTGTGGTTGAAAGCGAGGGCCCAATAACTGTTAGTTGAAACGAAACATTGCTCTTGGACGATGAGCTGTTTTGAGCCTCATGACGTTATTCAAAAACTTGCTCGAAAACGTTTTTAGATAGTTTTCTTACCTTCTTAGCAATGGCAAGACCTTGGTTAGGTTAAGGCCCCTCGAGTGCCACCTCTCTGCTCTGTCGCCCAGTCCGTGGCGGGGGGTGATGTCTGACCTCACAAGTCCCGGCTCTTTGAAGCACACAGAACTGGGTGACCTCAGGGTCCTGGCTACCCCAAGACAGCCACCTCCCACGACCACATTCTTTAAACAAACACGACAAAAGCCAAGCTAAGCAAACGGCAGGTGCGAGCACGTTCTCGGGAGATGGGACACCCCTGCGCGGCAGAGCCAAGTGGGGTGGCCAGAGGGAGGGCATCCGAGCCATGACATCACGTGGGGCGCAGCCACCACTCTCCCCACTCCGTGTCCTCGTCTGGTCCCATGAACGCAACCACGGAGGACAGCATTTCCTCTCATCTCGGGAGCCCGTACAAAGGCAGAAGGAACACAGACAGACAGACGCACACACACAGACACACACATACAGACACAGAGACATGGACACACGTGCACACAGACACACACACGCAGACACACACAGACACACACACACACAGACACACACACACAGAGACACAAACACGGCCTCCAAAGCTCGTGCTATCTTTTCAGGTCCCAAATACTGAGCTGGCTTTGTTCTCCACCCACAGACCAGAGGCTGTCTCAGCAGGAAGGATTTAGAGAAAAGGAAGAATTAAAGGAAGAATTAAGACTCTATCCGGCCACATAGATTAAACAAACAACAAATTGGCAGATTATTAAAAAAAAAGAAAGAAAGAAAGGTAATATCCACTCCTGGCAAACACACAGGAAATGGCACTTTGACACACCGTTTGCGGGAGGGGGAATCGGAATAACTTCTCTGGAGGGCAACTGGCAATACTCAATAAAAGACTTAAAAGATGCATTTCTTTTGACTCATTAATTCCATTGCTAGGATTTCGTCTTAAGCACACAATGAAGGATTTGTACAGATATTTGGCTCCAAGGATATTCACTTTGGCACTGTTGAAAGAAGTGTGAACCCAGGAGCCACCTCAATTCCAACCCCAGGGGACTGGGCGAGTCATGTGACTCCTGCAGCCAGAAGACAGCGCTGGAGACGAGTGTTAACAGCACAAAGGATGTGCACGGTATTGCGTTCAGGGAAAACTCGGCGGCAAAAGAGGACATGAGGCGTCCGATAAGCACACACGTAAGATAAGCTTCTCTTCGAGTAATGTGCTCGATATGGTTTTGTCTGACTTCCAGACACTTTTTCAGGTGAAGTATCTCTAAATTTAAAGTGAGCAGTCCAACTGCCAGTCTGAAAAATGGACAATGAAACCACTATTTTTCCTGTGTTTCTAGACTTCTTAAAGTGTATTTATTATACTTTTTTTTCCAGGTTAATCATTGAACCCATTGCTTTAATTTTAGTGGTACTGCACCTGAAAATAAATCAAGTACGTTATCGGAAAATTTAACATACTACCCAAAAATAAGTAGGTGCTGTGAGAATGCCTGATCTATATCTATTTTGCAGAAAGAAAAAAAAAAAAAAGATCAAGAAGAGAAAACACTGTGCTCGCCACGATTATTTCTGGGATGTGAATTCCTGAGTGTTTTTTACTCATTGATATATTACTACCAATAAATGAAACTAAGTATTCTTATTGATATGTTTACTCTGTTTGATCCATAAATACAAGTTATTTTGTAATCCCAAAGAAATTTACTACTTGAATTTAAAACGTCCCTCCATAATAATGGAGGCTGTTTCCATCTACATCTAAAACCTAGAACACTGAAAACGCAGGGCTAAAGTATCAGGAAGCCCCAGCTACGGTCCCCGGTGCCCTTCGCGAAGCTGGGACACAGTGAAAACGGGAACAGATCTCCCATGGGAGAGAGACCGTCCTCAGATAATGACTGACACCCTCACTGATGAACGCAGAGGCCTCCAGAGCTCTGGGAGAAGAGTGTGAAACAGAGACACAATCCTAGATCTGGGGGTGAGGACGCCCCTTTCTCCTGGTGACAGTGACCAGAGGCAAGATACACAGGATGAGCAGGTGTTCCCCGGTGAGGGATGCAGGGCGAACCTGCACCCGGGGGCCCCTCCCAATGCACCTCTGGGGGGCAGGAGAACTTACGCTGCAGCCCCCAGGCAGGGCCCGCGGAGCCCATCACCGTTCCCTGAGTCGTCTGGGCAGAAATCTCTCTCATATTCCACATGGGGGAAGGAACAGCGTGGTTCTGCAGGTCCTTCTCTTGTTCCTTTTATTTATTTTTTGGTTCCCTGAGTCCCAGCTGTTACTCCCTACCCTTCTGTTTTGGAGTTAGGTTCCCACCTTCCTAGGTGAGGAGTGGTGGGAAGGCAAGAAAAAGGCGGAATGAGCCTTTTGCTCTCCCTCTAACGTAGTTCAATCCTCAGCTGTGAAGAGCCTGGAAAGGAGCCAAGATTGTGTTCTCTGCCCTCCCCGTGCCGTACCTGCGCCGTGAAGGAGGTTCGGACAGGAATGGTCTTCCCGAGAATCTCTAACCCTGGCGAGGCAGGAGGGCTGAGCGTCCACAGGTGGGGGCTCCATGGGGACCTGCCTCGCCAGACTCACCTTCCAGAGCAGCACGGCCAGCAGCAGGAAGATGAGGATTCCCACCAGCAGACTGATGGCGATGATCCAGCCCACAACATAGCCACGGGGCTCCAGGTTGTGCAAGGCCTCGAAGACCACCTAGGAGGCAAAGGGGAAAGTGAGAATGGTCCCCGCTGGGAGTGTCCATAGCACGACGGAGCCCGGCCCGGGCTTGACACCCGGAGTGAACTAGAGCAGAAATCGTTCCTTCCTACGCAAAGACAAATGAAAGAGAAACGCCTGCAAAACCCTGTTGTCACTCTGGGAATGGAAGCGAGGACTCTTTGTGGCCCACGCTCAGTAGCTGTGTGACTCTGGGCAAGGTGCTTCACCTCGCTGAGCTTCATTTTTCTCACGCTCTGAGCACCATCCCAGGGAATTCAAGGGGATAATGCAGGCGGACCCCCAGCACGGCAGCCGGCAGAGACGAATGGAGGCGCTCCTATTACCGCCATCACTACCGGCATCCTATGGTTCTGAGAAGCCACATCGTGGAGAAACACACCAAGGAAGGAGCAGCAGCATGGACCACGCACGGCGAGAGTCGAATAGCACGAACACGCGGGTCTCGTCTCCAGCATTGACGAGCTGGTGAACTTGGTCAAGCCGCCCTCTCCAAACTTCTTTTTTCTCCCTCCTCACGCTTCCATTTCCAGTTCAGGTCTGGTATCCTCTCCCCAGAAAAATTTCAGGGAACTTGGAGAGGCCTCCCTCCCGTGACCTTTGTAAACACAGGTCTCGTCTCGTCGTTTTCTTAGCATATATACTAATGATGGCTTCCCTTCGTACTGAGTATATAATTCAGGGTACCGGGCTCCCTACAATCTGATCTCCTTCCTACCTTTCTAGCCCCTCGCACGACATAGATTCATTCACATTCTGGTTAGTTGGAGGTATGTCCCTGGGAGACCCATGGTCTTTTGCCTCTAAGAAGCTGCCTTTTACTACCTGAAATACTCCTCTGCTCTTGCCTATTTGATAAACTCCAAAATTTCTGATCTTAAAAACGTTCCTACCCTTTGATCCATTAATCTGGACTTAAAAATTTACCCAACGCCAAGAAACATAACATACAGAAAAAGTTTTAAGTTCAAAGATGTTCACTGTAGAATTATTTATACTGGTGATGATCAATGACAAAATGAAATATGATGATAATAAATCTGGCTGTCAAAGAATGATTTGTAAAAAGTTAAAACATGACTCTCACATAAAAATACAATGAACACATGTTAAAGACTTATTTAATTCATTACTGAAGGAATAAGCAAGATAGTAAAGCTAGTTCAAAGAAGGATCTGAACACATGTGTAGTCACAGGAAAAAAAAAAAAAGAATTCTGAAATCAGATGCACAACTGGTTAATACCCAAGAAGGCAATAAACTATATAACCTTTGGGATTTTATTTTCTGCCAGACAGAAATCATTGTCATCTTTTCTGGCAAAAGTCATTTATAGCTTTCCAGTCCTCTATAGGTTAATATGTAACTTCACAGAAGCTGGGCCCTCAAGAATTGGGCAGCCCGTGGAACCAGTGCTGTTCTCAAATTTTAAGCTGTGCAAAAATCACATGGATACAATGTAGATTCTGAATCAGCGAGTCTGGGTTGGGGCCTGAGATTCTACAAGCCAAGTACGTCCGTTGTGATGCACATGCTGCTGGTGTGTGGACCATACCTGAGTAGAAAGGGGCTAGAGAGCGTTCCAGGATGCCCCTGAGAGGACGTCATCCTTTCGCCTAATTTCCAAGTTATAAATACTTTTGAAAACATGATCATAACATGGGAAAAATAATGAATACTATAACGTTAAGGGAAAAAAATCAGGATATCAATTTAATAGATTACTTCAGCTTTGTAGGAAATTTTAAAAGTAAATAGGTGGTTTCTGAGATTATGGGTTTTTTACCCCCTCTTTTCCACTTTTTACCATCAAAAAAATTTTGACTGAACATTTAAAGCCAAGTTAAAAATAAAAAAGAGAGAGACTCTGCTCTAACACCTCCTCTTCCAAGAAGCCTGCCCTGCTCACTCCTCTCTTTTCAGCTGGATTAGCTATTCTCTGAGCTTTCAGAAATATGGCAATTTTCCACCTCTTTTTTTGCAGAGAAAATCTGCAGCATCCCAGTGTATAAAACAGAAAAAAGCGGAGACTCTCTGGCTGTAAAGCAGGGGGGGCAGTCAGAGCCCCACTTGCTTAGCTCCCTTCCCAAGCCTGTCCCCGACTCCTGCAGCCACAGCCCCCAACCACCTCAAACAACCTAGAACTCCACAGAGCTTACTTTGAAAACCACAGCGAGCACTTCCCGGTCCCAGTCCTAAGTCCTTTTTACTCTGAAAGGTAATGATGCATCTTCCTGTCTACAGACTCCAGCAAACTGTGACTTCTAATAGAACGAGGGTTCGAATGCACGCTCTTCTGCCACCTACACCGAGTTAGGGATCCATTCTGTGATTCATGAATGCACAGATTAATAAAGTCGATGTCCTTCCTGTCGTGATGTTAGATGAAGCGTGGATATGATTCAGTCGGTAACACAAGAGATGATGGGATTTGAAGCTGGAGTCTCTGCGTGTGCTTTTCTCCTACGTCAAAATCCTATCTGCAAATGTTATTTCTTCGGGGGAGGAGTTCTGGTCATCCATCCATCCATCCATCCATCTGCCCATCCACCCACCCACCTGTCCGTGCATCCATTTGACGAATGTAGCATCTACTATTGCCAGGAACTGGGGGACTCACAGATGAATACAATGGGCAGTCTTTGCCCTCACGAAGCGTTCAGCTCGTATAGAATACTGGCTGATGAGGTACACGAATGCAAAATTATAACTCCGGAAAGTGCCCCAAGGGAGAGAGTCATGGTTATAAAAGACTGAGACAGGCTTGGCAGTTCAGAAAGAGTTCCTTGGTGAACCGCTTGAGTTGAGAGTTAAAAGGTGAGCACAGATTAATGTGCCAAAGAGGGAACATCATTCCAAGGAGAAGGAACAGCATGTGCCAAATCCCCGTGGCAGGGGTGAGCTTGGCGGGGGTGAGCAGCTGCCAGCAGACAGTCTGGTCAGAGCAAACACATGAACCGGAAGCCAGAGGAACATGTTTTAGATGAGCCTGGAGAAACGAGAAGGACTAGAGGCCGTATTAGGAATTATATGCTTTATCCTAAGAGAAATGAGAGGCCCATGGAGGGTTTCAACCAGGGGAGTGACGTGGTTTGCATTTTGCAAAGAGTACTCTAGCTGCGAAATGAATACAGATAAGGGAGAACTTTACGTGGGGGGTTCAAGGAACAGACAGCCCTAGTAAGAGGGTTGCAGGGAAAGTGGTTTTCCCAGGGGAGAGCCACGTTTCCGGTATGAAGAGAGAGAAAAGAATGGGAATGAGGGGACGTCTGTTGCTTTTAGAAGGCGGCAGGAGGCTGAGCGATGGGAGAGGCAGAAGTTTGACCAGCGAAGGGATGGATGAGGCATGGCTGCAGACGGAAGCTGACGGGCTTACGTGCTGGATGCTACTAAAACACAAGCCAGTGAGGAGCATGAGGATCTGCCGCAATAGAGCCTCTACGGAGGACGGACAAGAGGCCGGGGCGATGGCATGGCCCAGTCCCTGGGCATCTTGCCTGCTGCTGTTTACTTTAATGCACCGGAAGTTGGTAAGCTGGTGTCAGCAAATGACCAGGAGCCAACTTCCAGTCTGAGGGAGCTGGTGAACTTAAACCACGGCGCCTGATTATTCATTTCTGTGTTTCTGGAAACTTCTCTGTTCTGATCATTGCAAATATGCCTAATGTCATAGGCGGAAATGCTCACATCTCCTGAAGGCCTGAGGACATGACCATAATGGGGTACACCTGGCCCAGACCTCTGCTGGGCAGAGGGCTTCCAGTACTGAGGGGGCCAGTTCAGTTAGTGCCACCTCTGCCCCCGAGGGGAGGGTGAACCAGCTAAAAGTCGATACGACAGCAAGATGCTCTCTGCAGTCACCATTGCACGCATCATACAGAGGGAAGCGATTTATGTAACGTACAAAGTGGAAAGAGAAGAGCATCTGGGATAATGAAAAGACATTTTCATCTGCCTCTGATTACAGCCTGCGGAGGTGTGGGGGAGGGGAGGAGTGCGGGCCCTGGGAGAATGTGCTCAGGGCTGCCATGTCTCAAAGGGCTCTCAGAGAGCACACCGGCTCGGGGGAGCAGGGAGACTGGTGGAGAGGCCATCGAAGAACAGAAAACAAACTGGGCATTTGGCAAGAGCAAAGCTATAAGTTTGTGCTGTGATAAACGGAGATACCAACCACACCTATGCCTTCTGGGTGCCAGGAATTCCTAGGTCTTAGAATTTGCAGAGGGATGAGCTGGGCTGGTGCTCACTCTTTTGTCGCTAATAAGAGGTCACATTTGTTAAGAACATACTAAGGGCTGACACTGTGTTGAGAGGGTTCGTACCTACTAACTCCTGATAGCTCTCAGGACCTGTCTTTAAAGGAAGGAGGAGAATGCAGCTCATTCACACAAGCCACGGAGGGTCCTTGAGGAGCGCCAAGTCTCCTCGGGATGAGCAGCCTGCACCTGATTAGGATCCGGGCCACAACGGAGAGCGTTCCAGAATCAACAGACTGCTAAGTCTGAACATGATGTGCTTCTGAGGCCACCAGAGCCCGGGGTCGCTCCTAAGGCAGAGGGCCAGCTGTTTACCACCCAAGACTGATTCCTACCACCTGCCCCGAACGGTGCTCTCACCGCATGTGGGTGCAGGGCGACGGGACAGCACCGGTCAAGGGAGCAAAGGGTGAGGACAGACAAACGAGCAGACCCGGCAGCCAGGCCTGGCTCTTCCTCCGACGAGCTGTGGCGCCTCGGGCTGGCAGCCCCCTCGCCTCCTGGAGCCTCAGTTTCCTCGACGGATAAATAAGAGTAACTACACCTAGTTCCCAGGAGTCGTGTGAGCATGATGAGAGATAATCGCATCACATGCCTCCCTAGCAAAGCACAGGAACGGAACCCGAAACAATGAAGCCATTAGGCACCGTGGGACGTGGGAGAGCTCGCTGAGCAGAGCACCCAGCATGTGCGCAGAGACCAACGGTCAAACACTGCTGGTTCTCTGCCCAGACTCCTTCGGGTCCCTCTATCAGTTCGAGGTGCCCCATTTCCAGCTTTTCCATGCTTCCACTTCTTCTGGATGGCATTTTTTTTAGAGGCCATGTTCCCCCAGGGTGCGGCAGGAGAGGGTAAAGTACCTCGGGGCCCCCAGCTAATGACGGACAGGTACAGGATCTTGACGGCCCAGCTCAATTGCTTCAGGTACTCCAGAGTTCCCCATTAAATCAGGCGGAGGCCGGGGTCCTCTGAAATTTCACCCTCACGTCCCTTCTTTCGTTTCCCCGTTCTGGATCCCCACTTTTGTCCTGGTCTCCCCAGGAGCACTTCCGGAGTAAACTGATTGTACACAGCATCCTATTCTCGGGGTCTGCTTCCTGACGATCTAACCTGAGACAGCACTGACTTCACCTGCGATGGCTGAACTCCCCTTGTGCGCTTAGGAGATTCCCCGAGCCCTTGTTTAGGGGTCACTCTTCCCACGCAGCCTGTTCTAACCTCTTCGGCATTCTTGGCAGATAACCACACTGCTGTGTGTGCATGTGCCCGTGTGTGTGTGTGTGTGTGTGTGTGTGTGTGTGTGTGCGCGCGCGCGCGCACAGTGTGCACTAGCTGGTGCTGTGGAAGTCGTGAGGGCAAAAATTTTTTCTTGTTTGTAGTTATTGGAGATTCAATTCATTGTCTAGTAAAAATATCTGACAAACTGGACAACAGCCTTGTCCTAAAATACAACCTTCTATAGCTGTGGGTCTTGGGCTCCCTGGAAACCAGGGGTTCAGTGAGGGGGTGCAGAGCCTACCAAGGGAGAATGGAGATAAAAACTGGGGGGGGGGGGTTCCAGGAACCCCACCTCTGATTCGACTAAAGCATATTTCAATTTAGATATAGGTTCTTTTGTTTAAAAATATAACGATGACGACAATAGTGGTGATGATTGGAAATTACTGGTTCGGAGTGAACTGGCCAAGGCTCTGGGGGACCCGTGGGAGGCAGAGGCTTGTTCTTCATTCCGTGCCTCTTGCCCTTGTCTTTATGCGGCGAGAACCGCCCTTAACTGAATGCTCAGGAGGATGCGCCAGGCAAGGGGCTTTGCACCAAGATGTCACTTGACCCCTCCTAACAGTGTAGGACAGACTCTCCCTACGTGCAACTAGCACACACTGCCACATCTTTACTGAGATAAATCCACCTGTCCGTGTCTACCGTCTCTGTCACTATCACCTCTTGTCATGTGACAGTCACGACCCTCTAACGAGCCGCCTTATTTCCGGCCTTCGCCCCTACGATCCACTCTCCACACAGTAGCCCGTGATTTTTAAAGAATACACATAGGATCATGCCGGTCCCTGCTCAAAACAGCAGCTTCCGATGGCGTCCCTTTGCAGCGGCCCCTCGGCGTCACATGGCGCGGACCCTGGCCTGTGTCTTCCATCATGGATGTCTTCACTGCTCGCCAGGTCCCTGCCACGCTGGTCTTTCAGCCTTGAATACGGCAAGCTGTTCGGGTCTCCATACAGCGTTCCCCCACACCCCCCACCGGGGGCACGCCTCCCCAGCCTGGCAAGCTCATTCCGTCTCACTCTCTAGGTCTCAGCTCCCTTGGAGAAACACTCCTTGACCCCCTCAGTCAAAAGCAGGTTGCTCCCATAGAACTAACCACAATTTAAAATAAAACACTTTGTTTGCTTCCTTGTTGACCACCTGTCGTCCTCTCGGTCAGCTCTGGGAGGGCAGGGACCCTGTCTATTTTGTTCCCTGTTGCGTCCCAAGTGCCTAGCACAGTGCCTGGCCCTCAGCAAGCCTTCCATAAATAGTCATCAAATGAGTACGCAAATGGTAACCATTAGGAAATATGACGCATGTGTTTTGGCCAAACTATGCTGGGTTTTTCTCAATTCCTTATGATTATAGTTAATTCTCACATGTGGGGTGATGAGTGGGGACAGGATGACCGCCCACCACCTTCTGATGATGGCACAGAATGGGGGTAGTGGTGACCTTCCAATGACCCTCTTCTTCATCCTACGTCTTAATGTAACTTGAGGTTCAAGAGGGAAAAAGGAAAAAACGCTCTTGCCATGTGGAGTGTAATTTTAACTGTAATGGGCCATATAAATGGCCAATTACATATAAATGGTGAAGTACAAGTCATGATCTGCTTGGTGACAGTAAAAATTATAAAGCTTGCATCGAGAAGCGGTCCGGCTGGCGTCATCTTTGTTTACCATGTGAGGTGATGCCCCTCTGGCTGAGGTGCCCTGGCTGGCGTCTTTGGTTGGGGGGCAAAGGTCAGGAGGAGAACAAAGGGGAGGTAGAAGCAGCTTCCCCAGCTTACAGATGAAGAAACAGGTTCGCGGCGCTTACCCGATACCCACAGTCACACAGTTAGGACGCGAGGGAGATGGATGCGACCCCAGGCTTTTCTGATCCCCAGCGAGAGATGCAGTGCTCCCTGGGCACTGAGGAAAAGGCCAAAGCAGGAGGACCGACTTCCTGAACGGGTCAAGACTGGGAGCTGAGCCCAAACGGCTTCGGAGCAAATGCAGCTGGAACTTACTGCCCTGCTCAGTCAGGGTGTGACAGGGCAGGTGTATTTAGCAGGGACGGCGTGGCCGCAGTCGTGGGGCTTCATTCTGGGGCCTGGTTTGGACTGAGAAGGAAAAGCCCCACCTGGGGTGAGGAGAGCCAGGGCCACTCTGAGGGAGCGGGCTGGGCTCCAAGGGCACCTAGGCGGTCTTAACAGACAATGATTCTACACTGGAGACTTTGCGCTTGTCAGGCTCTTTCATCCAAGAAGGCTCAGTGCCCTCCCACGTGACTGAGCGGCTGGGGGCAGGGGTGCAGGAGGAGGAGCACCAGGCTGGGAGTCAAGAGTTCCGGACACTGCCCTTGGTTTGGTCACTGGGAGATCCTGGGAGAGTCATTTCTTCTGCCCAAGTGTCAGACGCCCTGTGCTCACCAGAGGAAGAAGCGTAGTGGCTCGAACCCAGGGAAGGCACAGTGCAGTCTCCGGGGACTTGCTAAAACTATGACCCGTCTTCCCACCTGCAGGGTGAGGAACGCTGATGGCAGTCGGGCTGGGTGAGGGAGGGGAAGGCCTCTCTGGACACATGGTTCCCACGGCAGCATGGCAGAAGGCGAAGGGCCCCTGGCATTTGCCCTAGCAAATCAGCAAGGCAGCATCGCTCGTTCGAGTACATTAGTTCTTAAAACAAACAAAGCAAAAAGCACAAATGCCCCTCAACCATCTTTGGACAAAGAGTTTCACGTTCCCTCCTTAAGGCTGCAGCTTGCCCAGGCAGTCACCGCCAACACTCCAAACCGTGGAACAGGGACTCCAGCCGGGACAGTCCTCAGAAGACCCAGGGGTCGGCTGGCCCGATACTGGTCCTTAGCGTTAGAGGAGCACATGGCGGGGACGTGTGTCCCTTTTTAGCAGCCTCGCATGGGGATGTATGTGTTGCTCACATTTTCCACTATTTTAAAATATCAATACAATGGGTTTGTTATGTAAGTCCTGCCAGCGCCTCATCCAGCCTGAGGAGGGAGCGGCTTCCGGTCGCAGAGCTGCTTCTGTAGAGTCTTGGTTTGCCCTGGGGAGCTTCTAGCGCCAGTTGTTGGCAACTTTCCCCGAAAAGGAAGAACGAGGCTGAACAGAATAGGAAGCTCAACGTATTATTGGCGCCGATTGCAGTCCCATAGGTCTCACCTGGAATTCGCAGGTTTGGATCTATACAAAGCCAGGTAGGCTTGGTGTGATTGGTTTCAGACACACGTTAACACCTTAAGTGGAAAATACCCCCAGAGCTATTTATTAATTAACAAAGCAAATGCCTCAAGACATATTTATAGGTCTTCACCCAAATACTCTGTGAAGCACTACTCACTCCATAAAAACGAGAGATACGAAGAGTCATAGGACAATTATTTGATTTCCCTATCAGTTAAGCTTAGCACCACGTACCCTTGGGATGGTTAAAAATGTGATTGTTTTCCTCTTTTCACCCAAATGCTGCTCTAAAACAGCTGCTAGTACATTTCCTGTTCACTCCAAGGCCAGAAAATTCGGTGCCTAATCTAAAATCTTGTGACATTTTGCCTAATTTAAATTTGGTGGCCACCCTCATGGATGGCTGACAGAGAGCCAGGCATTCAGAAGAATCATGCAGGGAAGAACGTGTTTGTTCTAAAAGGCAAACCTTCCTACTCAGAAACATTTTTTTTTTTTCTGCCAGGAAAGTTGAGAACAGATTGTAGCACTTCATCTGAGCTTGTGGATTGAAACGGCAAAGTCACGAAAAGGAGGAAAGAAGGGGACATCGCGGGGTTATAGTTATGATGGGTGTTACTCCTTTTCTTGGGAGTCCAAAAAAAATCAGTTTGAAATGAAAGCTTCTTCCAAAGAACTCCTGATAATGACAATATCGCCATGGTGCTCGAAATGAAACAGCAGTTAACGGAAGTGGCATTTTGGGGGCGTGCAGATGACTCAGAAGCCAGTGATGGGATGTTAAGCAGTGTCCTTCCTGGATCCTGCAGCTCCGTGCTCTGAAAGCAATGTTCCCAGTGACATATATATAGATAAATAACATTTTTTCCCCATTTACACAAGGGATTCTACCTTTAGGAAACGTGTTAATTACCTCCGTGAGCTCCTATCTGGGAACTCCGTGGTCTACGAGAACACTCCGGAGCTCTCCTGGAGGGCATGCATTTCGTTCTATAAACCTTTTAAGCCAGAGCTGTGACTACGAGCAGCGAAGCCCCCACTCTCCTTCACTTCCCGGGTGAAGGTACGAGTTAGCAGCGAAACAGCCAGGAACGCGGACTCTTGGTAGCAAAGGTTTCCAGCGTCTTTCCTCTTCATTCCGTTCCGTTCCTGTTAGTGAGGTGACTGCCTGGACAAGTCCTCAGCGGGCGCAGAGCAGGCAAAGCCGTGCCCCGGCCGGCCCTTCCCTGCACTGAGCGCGCCAGGCCCAGGCCCGGGCGCATCTTCAGCACCCCATCCTCGCCCATTCGCAGGTTCCTATGCACTCTGTCCCGGCCGATGTTCTCACCTCCTGCTCACCACCCACAGGAGCATGACTGAGATTTCACCGAGGTCCCCGGAGACTTATTTTCTGCATGAATCCTTCCCAGCCAGGGTCTCGTAAGAGCGGGCTTTGGTCCGACCCCAGCCTAACGGTTCCACATGTGGTATCTCCTCCACATTTTCTGCTATCAGAAAATAGGTGAACGATCTTTTCTTTCTAAGTAAATAATCCGTATCACCTCGCCACTTCTGTAAGCATGTCTCAGCAACACTGACCCTTCTCAGAAGGGGTAAAGTCACCCTTGACAGAAAGAAAATTCCAGGGAAGGAGATGCTAACAGGGAGCATCATGGGCAAAATCAGTTAATAGACTGCTGCCTCGCGTTTCCGTCTGCCTAGGATGTGAGTGTGGGTGTCAGAGGAAGAGCCTCCTCTCCCCACCCCTGAAACACAGGAAAAGGCAGTAAAATTCCAAGGCCGCACTTCCCCTCCAGCCTCTCCCACACCAAGTCTCCTGGCTGCTGCAAACCTCTCATCTCTCCGAGGCCTGCGTGCCAATTGCACTTTATGGAGAACCAGGGAGTAGGTAGAGAATGAAAGAGAAGGTTCTAGGAGTCGGCAGTTTGGATGTGACCTCTTTAAGTTTTCTAAACAACTTGTTTTTATCCATTGTTTGTTTATCCATGGAGCACCTTTACTGAGAAGGCAGAGGTTTCAGGGGAGAGTTTGAGGAAGATAAAAACAGGCTTGGCTTTGGGGTGGAAATCCAAGCCTTGTCAAAGGCGCTTGTGGACTATTTTTCCTTTGGCTGGTCACAGCAGGATGCTTTCACTTAACGATGGAATCCTAAAGAACGATGTTGTCACAATGAGAGTGGACCTCAGAGGCTCTCCACGGGGGCCTGGACGCCAAGACAGGCATGGTCTTGGGCCTACCACAAAGCCTATGTCTTGGCTCAGGAACCATCTTTACCCTCAAATGCCATCACCAAGTCACCCAAATTCTCTCACCCTCTGAGAAAGGTTGGACCAGGGGACGCTGACTCACCGTCATCTCTTCTGGGTTCCCGTTGGCTACCTCCACCACCCTCAGGGCAGGGTCCACCTTCACCTTGGCGCGGGTCATGAACTGAATGACGGAGGAACTGTCCTGTGGAGGAAACAACACAATTCACTGTAAGATCTTTCGGTGACAATAGCTGGGCCTTGAAAATGGCTGGGTACCAGGCAGGACTGAATTCCGAGGTTCCAAGTGGACCCGACAAAACCAGAAACTTCCCATCTCTGGCACCCACATAAATAGAGATCTCTAGTCGCTCGCCTGAGAATTCTTTCCTATCATGGTGGATGCGGAAAAAGTGTGGAGTTTTGCCAATCGTCAACACATGCGAGCTTGTGCTGTGATTTCCAAGAAAGAGCCAGATATTTGGATATTGACATTGACATAGTCACAAGGAGCAGAGAATAAATAAAGCTGTTTAATTGCATGAAACAAACCCAGGCCTGGCATTCCACAGAAGGCATCTGATTTACATCTCTCAAGCGTCTTCCTGCCTTGACCACAACCCTCAAACCCTTCGCATGAGTTACTACTTACTTTTAACTCTTTCTTTGCTATTATATGAAGCTGTTTGGGGTTCAAAGCCATCTAACTTGGCAAGAGGGGACCTGATGCAGAGATGAGGAAAGGGAAAGCGCTTGGCTTAGAAAGTCGGCTATGGCCAGAAGAGGAAGGGTTCTGGGCTGGGCACGGGCGCCTCTAAGACTCAGGAAGCGCCCACCGGCCAGATGCAGCCAGAGGCCTCGGTGTGGGCTCAGATTCAAAGGCACTGATTCAGAGAATGAGAAAATGGCTCGAAGGCAGGGATGGAGAAGGAACTTGGAAAAAGATGGGGGGCTGGCAAAACTGTGGCTTAGGAAAACGCCAGAACGTTGAGCCGGCGGTACAGATGGACAGTGGAGAGGCCGCCTGGCTTTCGTGGTGCAAACAGAGGGCAGACAACAGGAGCATTCAGCACCCGACCTGGGCTGGTGGCTGGGGCTCTGCCAGCGAGGTGACTTGTAGCGTCCCCACCCACATTTGCTCAGCTCGCCTGCCATGCAAGGAGTTATGTATCAGATGCCAGCTCTGACCCACTTCTGGTTAAACCTACCCCCAAAAATGAAAGCGGAGGACTCTTTCTTTAGGAAACAGTTCCAAGGGGGCACTCTGCTCACCTCTGACAAAGAAACCCCAAAGACCATCCTGGGAGGACAAGCAGGATGCCACTTTGTACACCTGACCTGGGAATTATGCGCTAAGCACCGTTCTTTTTAAAAACAGCAATATAACATATTTTCAATGGTTCTAGAATGCTTGTCCCTCAAAGGAATTGTGCCAGTAAATAATTTTGTAAACCATTTTCTATGTGAGTAATCTTCTACCAATTTAACTGCTTTATAAATTTGTGGTTTTATGTGTCACGAAATGCTGTATTTCCAATCTTGGATAATTACGATCATCATCTTAGATATTAGTAATGACAATAATAATAACAGTGATAATGATGCTAACTGTCAAAGTTAAAGGTTGAGCAGATGAGGAGCTTGCCACAGGACAGGCCCCCGTGGTTGTAAAAGCACACTTCCAAAGAAATCTAAATTCTCTGATAAGTGAAAAAGTCAGATCTTACATTTCAAATGAAAACTTGTTAAGGTCAAAACAATAAAACTTCAAATTTCCTTCTCTGGGGCCTGACTTTGAGGTCAAAGGAAAATAAACACACTGCAGACCCAGGCAAACCACAAGGCTGGTGACGTCCCCCATCCTTGGGGAGGCAGGGAGGGCTCCTGGAGCCATCTCCTTCTCTGCTCTCCAAGGGAGGTCATGGCTGGCCTCCGGGGGACCCACGTTTGGCATTTCGAGCTTGAGGAGCAGCCGGGGCCCCATCTGGCTTCCAGGTCAGCCTCGTTCTAGGCCTTCCTCTGCACCTGGAATTTTTGCCGGTTTCTGCTGAAAGGGCACTTTCAAGGAGAATGACCCTTTGACACCCACATAAGACCCCAGGGCTTTCTGCGCTCTTGGGGTGCAGACTGGGTTGCACGGCCCATGAGGATAGCAGTCAATGGGACATGTTTCTTGGCAAAGAGTCAAGAGACTGATTGCTGAGAGAGATGCAGAAGACCAGGCCACATTGCTGTGTACAAGGAAGGTCTGAGTCACTGTCATTAAATTAAGCACAAATGACTGAAGTGCAAGCTTAGGAAAACGCTCTGTTGACAATGGCAAGTGTGACATGAGGAATAAAATTGTCACCAGGGCCGTTTGTCAAAAACATGAACAGGCCGGGTAAGCACACGGAATCACAGTCCCTCAACCTGACCTGGGGACCCATGCCAGGAAGGCACTTCCTGTGATGCGGGGCTTCCCAACTCCCTTCTGGACTGGCAAGACGGCCAGTGGTGCTCTAATTCACGCCTGGTCCTCTCCCGACACTGTCCTTTTCCGAGGCCGAGGCACGACAGGGAAGTTCTGCTGTGTGAGCCCAACCTGCCCCGAACCGATTTCCCTCCAAGGACAGCAGAATTGTATGCAGCTCTCTGCCGGTGTGTGGAGGCTGCACCAGCTACGCCCGGGAAATGGGGGAAAACATCCCGTATTCCCCAGGGGCCGTGACGACTCAGGTCAGCATGCTACTTCCATGCCTAATTTAAGAAATAACACTGGAATGATTTTTCTAAAGATAGTCATTCATACACTGACAGGTTATTACGAACTGACAAGTTTAGTTTTTCCGAAGAAAAATAAATAGAGTCTCTGTGGCTAACATGCATATTTTGTTTTATCTTCATATGTGATTATTTTTAAAGTGTTTTGTTGGATGTAGTCTTTTATACTCAGCAGCTCTTATGTCAAAGTAAATCATAGTGAATTTGCGTGATTTTTTTAAGGGCTACCAATTCACTGACTGAGAGTCATTTTTTATAAACCACTTTTGACAAATTAATAACAGCAAACTGATCTGGGGTTCAAAAACTGGACTTCTCTGAAACAAGGTGTCATCTAAACAAGGGGTCGGCAATCTACAAACCATGGGTCTAATCTGGCCCTTTGCCTGTTTTTATAAATAAAGTTTTATTGGAACTGGCCATGCCCATTTGTTTGAGTATTGTTTATGGCTGCTTTCACGGTACAATGGCAGAGCTGAGCAGTGGCAAAAGACCATATGGCCCTTAAAGCCAAAAATATTTACTACTGGCCCTTCACAGAGAAGGTTTGCCAACCTCTGTCTAAAACGTGGTCCCCAGACTCACAGTGTTGGCATCACCTGGGAACCTGTCAAAAATAAAGCAGATCTCAGACTCCATCCCAGGAATGTGCAGTTTAACAAGGTCTCCAGGTGATTCTGAGGCAAGCTAATGTCTGAGAAAAAAAAAAAAAAAGCACAAACAAAATGGCTTGTTAAAATGAAGATGCTGATCCAGCTGGTCTGGGGTGGCGTCCAAGGTTCTACATCTCTCACAAGCTCCCAGGTGAGGCTGATGCTGCTGGTCCTCGGACCGCGCTTTGAATAGCAAGGGTCTGGTATTTTCCCCGGCATGCTCCAGCAGCAGAATTACCAATGGTGATCGCCAGGAAAGTTTTCAAAGGGGCAGGCAGAGTTTCATGAGGAAACCAATGCAAATGCTTTTAAATAAACCGTGAGAGTGCAGTTCCTCGGGACTTACCTTCTTCAATATTTCTGTGTTCAGCAGCATGTAAATGTCTATGGTACGACTTTCTTCTTTAGCGAGGGCACTCAGATTACAGTGCATTGTTAGGCAAGAAATTCCTGGTTTTTCACAATCCTGAGAAGGAAAATCAGAGAACTGTCACATAGTATTAAGGACAAAGACAGATGTATAGCAACCGATGGAGCAGAAGGCTCCATGTGCTTCGATTCTGGTGACTAAGACAACTCCAGGCAGAGGAAGTCCACAGGAAGATGCGATCATTCCTTCTCGCCACCAGAGGGCGATGAAGGGACTTCCCACTCAGTGGGCGCCAGAACGTGCCTTCAAGTCAAACAACTGGGAGAAGGCAGCTCGTTGGCTACCCTACCAAAAAAATTGGATTTTGCTAAGAGGAATTATTGTTTTTTTTTTTTTTTTAAAAAAACACATTTACATATTTGAGTTTTGAACACAAGATGTATTTCCTGCATTATGTAACTTCTGCCTGTGCAGTGGTGAATACACTTTCACGTCCATTTTTTAGGTAGGGCAAATTAGAGGGCTACCGAGTCATTTGACTGCAGACAACACAGGAGTAAAGGAAAACACATGCTGGAACACGAAAATACGTGAATCACCAAGAGAAACCTAAATTCCAAAGTTAAATGACAAAAGAGGAATTCTTCTCTTTTGTATTATAGGATCCAAAATATACACACATACCTTTATGATGTTTCATGTGTGGGATGAAATTTCAGTCAGATGTGCAGTTGTATCTGTCAAACAACTAGATATCACTACACCTAACAATTCTAAGAGCTTTTAAAAATAGTTGTATCATCAGCACGACGTAAGTTAAAAAACCCAACATTCCCAGTGCCAAACAGTCCTATTTCTTCTACAGGAAAAAAAAAAAAAAAAAGCGAGTGAAATGTGCCTCGTCTGAAATAAGGAGCTAACGAGATGGAACCAAAGATATGAGGAAAAGAAGCTTTGGAAAAGGATATGATTTCACCTGCAGTATCTTGACTTAAACAGAATAAATCTGGAGGCTCCATCTTGACATATTTTTGCACATGTTTATACCCAGATCAAGACGTAGGGCACATCTAGGACCCAAGCAGGTTCTCTCATGCCCCCTCCTGTTGATAGTCCTCCAAAAGTCACCACTACCTGATTTCCAAGGCCACTGATAGTTTTGTTATTTCTGAACTTCACAAAAGTGAAATATTATATCACGTGTGCTCGGTCTCTAGCTTCTTTACACATATGTCAGTGAGATCCATTCATGTTGTGTGCAGAAGCAGTTTTGTATCGCTCTGTAACACTCCAGTGTATATCTCCACCATAATCGTTTACTCACTCTCCTGTTGACGGACATCTGGATGGTTCCCACCTTTTGGGATAATAAAATGGCTGTGGTTCTTGTCCCTGGCTTTTGGGGAACACAAGGACTCATTCCCCTTGGGCTTATACCTGGGAGTGGAATTCCTAGTGTTAATAGATACTGCCCAGCAGTTTTCCAAAGTGGTTGCTCAAGAACCATCGCTCTTGGTTAGACTCCTACTAGTTGAAGAAATGTTTTACTCCTTCACGCTTGGTGGGTTGCAAAGGTTTTCCTTTTGCCAGGCAATGGAACTTGGAATATCAGTTCGATGCTTTGAAACCTCAGGCTGAAAACTAGGAGCTGACCACAGTCCTTGTGACTTTCTAAGCCAAGTGATTAAAACTAGATTTGGGAAATAATAAACACCAAACAGAAAACTGGCCTCTCGTTCTCGCACTTGCCTTCTCGGAGAGGACCACCCATGTTGTCCCAACCAGTAAGCAAATCCTTACCAAGACTTTTCTTCCAGACTTCGTGAAAAAAGCAAATATGGTATGGAAGATATTTTCTTGTTCTTGAGGGATGATGCAGGGGGTTGGGTTTCTCTGGAAAGAACAGTTTCCTTTCTCTTGGCCCACCTGAAAATGAAAAGGACATCTGTCAGAGTGGTCCACCCAGGAACGGATCATGAGCATGGAACTCCTTACTACAGAGGTGGACGCAGTAGAGCCTAAGCCAGCTTCCCCCCTTGTCCATCCTCCAGTGGACGATAATGGCTGAAAAGCTGAAAGGCAGAGGTAGGTGCATCGACAAGGACAAACAATAGAAAATGTAGACTCTTAGTCTTTAATCGAGACGAGGTGGCACACAACATGCAAATAAGATGTGTCCAGGAAACAGTAAGAATCATAAAACAACATAAACCTATACTTCGTGGTCTCCAAAGCACATGTACAAGCATCCTTACAACGCTCTGAGATAAGCATTCATGCTCTATGTTCCAATGAGGAAAATAAGACTCAGGTTAAGTCATTAGCAGAGTCCAGAACCCAAGTTTTGATCCCAGACCAAACCTTTAGGCATGACACATTGCCAGAGGTGTTCAAACTGTATCCCATAGAAGCCCTCGGGTGCTGTCAAACCCTTTCGTAGTCAGCTCTTCTCAAGGGATCCAGCAGGACTGCTCTGGGCCCCAATCTCTGCTCTGAATAGAGCTTCAACCACAATATCATTTAAAACTGGGGTTCTGCTACCAAAACAAACGAACAAATAAATAATTGGGTAGCCACTGCACCGAGCTGCATCATACAAGAGCTTATAGGCCCAGTGAGCTCTTGGTGAATGATATGATTTTGCTTCTGGTAGCAGTAGCAATGGTGCTGAGCAACAGCAACATTAAAAGCAAACCGCCCCCCATCCCCCACCAAATCAGTGTAGTCTTCCATGTTGATTTCATTATGAACAACACTATTCTTAATGCCTAGACTGAGGAATTGTTTAAAAAACAAAGTCTTCTTTGTACATCATCGTATCACACTGGTCGAAGCTAAAGACTGGATGTGATTTAAGGTCAAGCTGCAAAATTAATAATTAGTAATTCAGAATTTAAGGTTGTATTTACAATCCCACCACTTTCTAACCAGAAGCATCTGTTTAAAGTAAACTCTCCTAACTTTAATGCCCTTGAGTAAGGTACAGTGTATAGTTTGAACTTACTGAAGAATGTTTCAACTTCTCATTTATGGTAGGAAACAAGATTTAGTTTAACATTTTTTGCATAAAGAAACCTCTAACTCGAGCTAACAATGTTTAACTTTTAATAATGAATTCTAAAACAAGACCCCATAATTTACTAAATTGACCTCATCTCTGGTCTGGGTACATATGCCAGGATTTATCACATGGTATACGCCTGAAAATAAGATGAAGGCATATTTTGTCAAATTAATTATTAGAAAATTATTACAAATCTCTCATAGTTTTATGACTTGTTATTCTTTAAAAAAAAGTACCTCATAACTTGTTATTCTCTCAATTACTTTATTTGAACCACAAAATCTGGGAAGACACGCCAGCCTGAAATGGTCTCAATCAATGTTGGTTTTGGATGGTTCTAGAGGTCACTCGAGGGAAACAATGGAAAGACGGCAATGAGATTTAACACAGATTTGGTGATTATCCCTGGGGTGCAGTCGTAAGTTGTGATAACTATGTTAAAACTCATTACTGAAGGCAAAACGTAAGTTGCTTATGTTGTGAGGACCATGACTAATTACTTATAAGACGAATGGGAAATACATCTGCTACAATGTTATACAAATGGGTATTTGTGTCTTGTAATAAAATTTCAGCATCAAACATGGATTCGAAATGTTTCGCATTTCAAATAAATTAAGACAACTGAAGACGATGTGCTCTGGAAAACTCAACTAAAAAGTGGCTTAGTAATAATATAGATTGACCTCAAAAGATGTACATTTGCATAAAATCATTTCGTGAAATACGTGAATGGGAGAAGTAGTATAAATTAATACATTATTCTTATAATTTTAAGTATAGTACTCCCCCTTTTTCCATGGGGGTTACATTCCAAGACCCCTAATGGATGCCTGAAATCACAGATGGTACTGAATCCTATATATGCTACATTTCTTCCTATACATACAGACCTTTTCACATAAAGGAAGCACTTTAGGGCTTCTCATTGGCTTCTCTGAATTGCCAGCATCACTACCCTTGTGCTTTGGGGCCGTTATTAAGGAAAACAGGGTGACTTAACCACAGCACTGCGATACCGTGACAGTCAATCTGATAACCCAGATGGCTACCAGGCGACTAACAGGCAGGGGCCCATCCAGCGGGGGTACACTGGACACGGGGTGATTCACGTGCTGGGCGGAATGCGAGCTGAGTAGCTGGAGATTTCATCATGTTATTCAGAACGGTGCTCGATTGAAAATTTTTTGGATTGTTTATTTCTGGATTTTTCCACCTAATATTTTCAGACCGTGGTTCGCCGTAGATAACGGAAACCATGCAAGAGAGAACTCGCAGAAGAGACTGCTGAACGCAACTACGTGGTTAGGTTAAATACTATAAGTGGGTATTATTTAATTCGTTTTTCCTAATTTTTCTACTGAGGTAAAATTTACATTCACTGAAGTACACAGAGCTTACAGGTACAGTTTGATGAATTTTGACAAATGAAATCACCCTCACATAACTACTACCACGGTGAAGGTACAGACCATGTCCACCGCTCCAGAAAGTTCCCTCGGGCCCCTCCTAAAGTCAATTCCCATCTCCCAACTCAAAGGCAACTATAGCTTAGATTCCTCTCAAGTTGGCCAAAAGAGCTGATCTCATAAGTGAAGCCAGGGATTGGGTTATCTGGGAGTCGCCCTCTATTTAGGCATATACAGCACATGGCAGATGGAAAATGTTTTGCTCACTGAGCATTTGAGAATTTGGATGCGTGCTCATGTTCTTAACCGCTTCTCACTTTGAAGCATGTAAGTCTCTACTTTCCCATTTGCCTTCTGGAGTGGGTATTTGCTGAAAGGCCACTGGAAAAATGGTCCTTCTGTATGCAGCCCTGTGGCATACATACTCCTTGGTTGAGACGATCGGTTCTGGCCTCCCGAGCACATTTTAATCTGGGTTTAGAGGAACAGAACCTGAGTCTTGGAGGAGGCGTCCATCCTAACTGAAGTCGGGGATGTGGCGGTTGGGTCTGCAAACTGGCGCTTTGGGTTTCTAGGCCGGGAGAGGAAGTGTGGGAGCAGAGTCCCAACTCGGCTGGTTTCACTACTGTGCTTCGGGGGTGAGGTCTGGTGCTGTTACGCGCCGCCTGTGAGACCCCAGCACAGAAGGGCGTGGAGCTGGGAACAGCCGGGCACAGGGGCGAGGAACCACCGAGGCCTCAGCCCCCTAACCTGGCGGGGCAAAGACCCGGCTCAGAACTTGAGTTTTCTTCTTTCTCCTGGGAGTCTCTGAGTGGCCTGTGAACAGGATGATGATGATAACAAGATGTGACTTGGTGTGACATTTGATCTGTCCCAGTGGAAGCTGTCCCCTCGGAGAAGGGAAGCCGAGACGGCGTTTGTGGTGCATGAAAATCTCAGCCGGTTGTGCTCCCAAATGCGGTTACGCGGGAATCACTTCAATCGAACCAACGGCGTTTTTCCGGGAGGTTTGGGGTGGTCCTCCTCTTTCAAAGGGAGACTGAAGGTTGCTTGGTGCTGTGTGGGTCTGATTCAGACCAGCTGATGCTGCTGCCGACGCGCCCTCAGTTAAAGCTGTGGTCCCGGCCAGCGCCGTGAAAGGGAAGCATTTGCGTGTGTGTTGGCCGTCCACGTGTGCGAAGGCCCCAGCCACACCCAGCACAAGCCCAGCCCTGACCCGTGCGCCAGGCTCTGAGAGCTATGTACTCATTAAGTCGTCCAGTCCTCACTCCCGCAAGGTGACTGCTCTTACTATCCTCATTTTACAGATGGAGAAAATGAGAGCCAAGGGGAGGTCATAGGACTGCCTGAGGTCCCCCAGCTGGTAAGTGACTCATTCAGCTCCCTGCCTCTCAGGTATGGAGGCAGAGGCTGGGGCAGGGGCAGGGGCAGGACTCACGGAGGGGTAGGGGTAGAGGGAAACCATCCCTTCCTCTTTTGACCTTAGTCAAAAGGAAGGAACCACCAGCCTAGGAGTCTAGGAATCCCAGAGTCCTCTACTCTGACCTAATTCTGCCACTGTGAGGATAAAAACAACTCCTGCCCAGACTACGGGAGATAAAAGCGCCTGCTGGCCGGGAGGCCAGGCCGCCCCATGCTGTCTCGGGCTGGAAGGCGAACAGAGCATTCTGAAATGTTGTTTCTGGAAAGCAGCTCTGAGCTCATGTGGTCCTGTGGCCTTGAGTGACAGATAAAGAACCAGAGGCCCTGAGTTCTGTGATGCGTCCAAGGTCATGTGGTTGGCTGTTGGCAGTAAGTGACCCCCAGTGAAGGAATCCTGTGGCAAAGATGGCCTTGATGTACACTCGACAGTCCTGGGCCTCAGCCCCAGCTCTCCCTCCTGGGAGCTATGCCGATTCGGGTCCCCAGGGCCTCGGTTTCCTCACGTGTAAAGAGAGGACGGTGGCCTCTGTGGGCACTATGGCTGGCCTCAGTTGCTAATTCCACACTTTGAGGACCATCTCCGCATTTTCATCGGAGCATGAGGCCACCTGTCGTACACTACGTAGGTAAACAGTTGCTGAGCGCCCCCACCCCCAATGGGTTCTAAGCACCCTCTTTGCTCAAAATCAAGGGGAAGTAATGTTTTCTTCTTGTATAACAGACACTGGAAGCACCACGGCACTGAAGTCCAGCAGCTCAGTTTTCTAGGCTGGCCAAGGACTCCGTGGCCACTGCCCCCTGCTCATCTCTGCCCACTCCCTTCTCATCAATTTTCCAGACTACTGAGCCCAAATGCTTCCCACGACATGGCTACTTATCTCTTGTGACCTCTGGGAGCTGGAAGAGGTCCATGTCTGTTGGAATGTGAAAAATAGGACTTCACCAAATAAGAAAACGACAAGAGAGTGAGGGACACAGTGTCAAGGCTGAATTCTGTGAAGGCAGCCACTGTGGGTTTTGTCTGCTGGCATCTGGCCTCCCCCTTTCCCTTGTCCCGGCCCCAAGGAAAACATTGTGCAAGTTGAAACCAAGAGATAATGGTGACTTGGGAAATCGTCAGGAGCCCAAGGAGAATGTGGACATCACTTGGTGGCAGAGTCTAAGTCAGCCTCGGTTAGGGGAACCTTTGTGGTCAGAGGCCTCCAACGTCCCAGGCCTGTCTAGGATGAAGTACCCCTTGCCTACGCTAGGTGGTCTGGCAAGACTTCGCTCCATGAAATACTAGGGTTGAAGTATGAATCAGGGCGGATTCCGGGGGTATGACATGGAAAAGGAGAACCCGCCTTTTTTTTTTCAGAATGTTATCATTGAAAGGAATGTCTACGGCTTCTTCCAAAGCCTCTCTGGGCTGGGGTGGTCTGCTAACGGTGCAGCCTCAGGAGAGGCGCCTGCATAGGTACCTCGGGGTTGTTTATGGACCTAGAGTGAGAGAGAGGGCACAGATCTCCCCCGGGGCCCCAGGACACAGCAGCCCTAATGCAGACTAGAGGGGCAGAACAGTCCTCCCACCTGTTTTCTAAGCCTCATGCCCCAAGCACATAACCCTGGAAGCCCATTCTCACTGCTGAAGGCCTCATCTCTACGCCGAGTTCAGACACAAGGGGGAATGATACTAGCTAACATAGGAGCTATTCAGAGAGCTGTGGCATACAGAACCCTTACAACACCCATGTGCAGAGGGTACCGCTATTAGTGGGGTGACCATATAATTTCTTGTCCAAACTGGGACATCTGGTCTCCCTAATTTTTACTCCCAATTTAGAGATGAGAACACTGAGGCCCAGAGAGGTTAAACAACCCGTCACGTACCTACCTATAAGCTTTGCCTCTATAAGGAGTGGCTTCTTCAAAATCCCCAGCGGGATGCTCACTGCCCCATTCCACCTGCCTCACACTCAGGCCGTGCAGCCTCTGCTCCGCACATGCCTGGCCATCATCTCATTATCTCTTCACAGCCCTCAGAGCAGGGCTCCTATTGTGATTATGAAGTTCGTCTACAAATTTCTCCCTCTACCAACGAGTCAGCCCCTGTCACAGTCTGCATTCCTGACAGGGAGGTGGCACTTCAGGTGGACGTTGGAGAATAAAGAGAACTTCTTGAGAGTAGAGAGAGAGAAGGGGGAAGTAGTTCCAGGAAGAAGGAACAGCACATGCAAAAGCGTGGACGCGCAAATAGTAGACTTAAGTCTGGCGGGACCAGGAGTTCAACATGGCTCAAGCACTGGATGAATGTTGGCAGCAGTGGCCAGAAATAAGGCAGGAGAGGTGGGCCTGGATGAGGAGGAGGACCTAGTAGGCAAACAGTGGAGGGTGAGCAGCTACCTAGGAGGAGGATTAATGTGTCTCCAATTAAGGAAACACTTTTCACCGGAGGCAGGTGATACCCTTGGTATATTTTTAACAGGGTAAGGCATAGATGGCCCCTTTCGACCAGAATCAGCCCCATTCCTTGACTGTACTCCAGCTGGTTGGATTCTGGGAATGGGAAAGGTCACCGAAGTGTCCCTGACTTGATGTACAAAGTACACTACCTTGAATGCAGTATACAGCCAATAAAAGGGAAATGGAAGATTAACTTAGCAGAGGAATGGACTCAATGACAGTGGCGCTTTCCTCGAGCCAGGCTTGGAATCACTCTCGGGGGGAGTTTGATCTGAAAACTGTTTATGGCATTGGATTAAAGGGGACGCAGGTTCATTGTTGAGTAACATCTGTTTCGCGTTAATTGATGTTAATCACTGACTTTATGTTCCCTATGACATCCTCGGGCCACTTTTCCACATCCTGTTACGCTGACGTGATCCATCCCATGGCTTACCACCTGCTCCTCTGAATTCACGTGCCCCTCGACTTTGAAAATCTAGGCAATATTCTGAACGCCCACTTTGTTAATTCAATTACCTACTGCCTGCTCTCGGAACCAAGGTATCGGAAGACAATAGGTTCTCTTTCTGTCATGGGGGGCTAGACATTTACCGCAGTGGCTTTGGTGACATTAACTTGAGGACTCTAAGGTTTGAAATAAAAGTAGCATTCATAAAATGATTGAGAAATGATGCCAACCGATAAATAAGGCCGACCTATGATGTTTACAAGAAAGGTAAACAGGAACTACATATTTTCCATTCAGCAGGATGTAAACTGTGATGAACAGCCTTACAGAGCCTTTTATATTGTGCCTTATGTTAAATCACATTTCTATGATTTACTATTGAGTGTTTCTTTGTACTGCCCAAAGAACAGTCGAAGATGACAGTATTTTAACCATAAATCCTAAGATAAATATTTTCATATATCATCATTCATTTCGAGCCTTTGTAATAATGCTGACCTAGCATAGCCTGGAAGGGGTGGATCCATTTATTTACCCTAATTTTTTAATTTCAGTGGCACTATTTAATATAACGGTGGAGAAATAGTGGTCACAACCTTGGGCAGGTCCAGATCATGGATATGCCTCTCTTTACGTTACTGAAGTATTCAAGGGGTTGAAACACACTTTTTGTGGGTATGCATATCATTTAAAGGAAGGCGCTCTCAAAGGTGTCATTTGGTAGACCCTCTGAAGAGGTATGGATTCTTTTGCTTTGTGAAATAGGTCCCCCTATTTACCAGTTTTAGAAAGTTCTTATTTTCTGATACACGTGTGTAGCTAGAGACTCAAATGTGTTCATACAGACAGACAAAAAGAGAAAACATTTTGATTTCCAAAGAAGAACAGCACTCTGATGATCGCACTACAAGATAAGTTCACATCAAGCTCTAGAGTTGGACAGTCCTTCCAGCCCTTGATCTTCAAATGAAGAGCCATGTTTTTTAATTGAAAAGGGTAAATGAGAGCACATAACAGCAGCCTATAAGCAACAGCCACGGCCAGACCTGCAGCTGGGGATGGAGCAGGAAGGGCAAGACGTTTAAGAAGGACCTGGTGTCACTTAATTTTCAGAAAGTGGAAGAGAGTAACTTTAAAAAGTCTGGAAAAGTCTTTTGTCTAGATTTCTAATTGAAAATTATCTTCCGAATAAAATACTTGCTTTCCCCAACCCTCTTCCTCGTCCCTTAAGTCCATCCCCACTGTGAAAAGTTATTCTAGAGCTGAAAGATCAGGGTGTCACTGGGACCAAAACTGAGACAGAAGATAAAGGGACAAAAACACCAACTTTCCAGAGGACAGAGAGCGCACCATCCACTGCACAATCGACTTCTGAGTCTGCCTTTATCTCATTAAATATCTAACTTCTTATGATACAAGCTAAAGACTTTTTCCCCCACCAGCTCCAGGGTTTGGCTTAAGCAATGTGGTTCCCTCCCCACTCCTCCCCGCACCCTTTCCCTTGGGGGGTGACAGGCCAACATGCTGCAAAGTCAAGAGAGCAGGCCACAACCAGTGAAACAGAATTCATTTACATTTACTCAGAGAGAGAGAGAGAGAGAGAGAGAGAGAGAGAGAGAGACACGACTCTCTCCGAGTCTCCCAGGCGAGGCCCATTTCCCGAACGTGGGGACGGCCTTTCACTGGAGTTAAAGTGATACAGATGGGATGTAGTTTCAGAGAAGCAGCAACACAGAAGAATTTCCAGATGCGGTCAGAGTCTCTTTAGTGAAAAAAAAGTGAGACAGAAATATGTTATCTGAGCACTTGACATGCATGCCAAAAATTTTACTTCCCCAGATAATGAAACATTTTAGAAGCTGAACGGTCCGTTGATTTGGATAATGAATGAGCCAGTAGCCCTGCTATGGGACACAATGCCGTTCTTGGAGTGGTACTGGTTTATTTAAATTCCGGTTCTAGCTCTTGGACCCATCTTATGGTAAAAGATAAAGTAGCACACCTAATGATTCACTGAGTTATCTCTGCATTTATAAGATGTAACACTTTATTATTACCCTTTTATCAAAAGGCAAATAATCTTTTTCTGGATGCCATGTTTCATGTGTAACCATCTGTCTAACCTCTTAGACTCCTTTTTTGAGAGTATATACGTCAGAGCAGTGAAAAGAGAAACCTAGATGACATTCGTTAAGTCTAAAGTTTCAAAACTTTATGGGAGGCCTGAAATATGCTTTAGGTCATAAATTTAGATTATTAAGGAGAAGTGAGTGAAGTTGGCTCCCCGACAGCTAGGGAGATAATTGCTTCTCAGCGTCTAACAATGTTGACAAAGCTCTTTTGGGTCAGAAGAAACTTGGTGTGTCTATCAGAAGGGAGTTTTCCTGTTTTTGTGCTTCCGAAGCACACACAATTAGTCCTCAGCAGGTTAAATGAGAACCATGTGTTCCCCAGCAATGACCGATGCGCTCTGTTTATCCTCAGTGAGATTTCCTGTTATCGACTTTGGTAACAGCCCATCGCCCCTGCAATGACAGGGCTCTGTGTCATGTTGCTTTTAAGGAATGAAAAAAAAAAAAAAAAAAGAATGAAGGAAAGTAAACTGCGTAATCACCGACGTTTAAGGCCAGAAAACGCCAGGTACCTAACTAAGCAGGGACATTCCAGCTGGCCCACACACCACAAGGGAGCCTTAATGGTTCCAGATGTCACAGCGGCGGGAGCAGGGGACCCGGGCTCCTCGGTAAGGCCGGCGGGCGCCCTCAGCCAGCAGGGAGACAGCGCTGCTGGCTTGATTCATCGGCCCTGTCCACACAGGTTAAAGGGCAGCTCGGACCACACCGTGCACGGACAGCCCCGGCTGAAGCTCATCCCCACCTTCCACAGGGTGCGTGTTGAGTGTAAGCTGTCCCTCTGGCCAAATCTAAAATTGACCCAACGACCTGGGAAAACCGTAACTCTCGTTCCAGAATTCAATCAGCCACCACCCCTCTTTTTAAGTGTTTGACTTCTGTTGAGGAAAAAATTGAAGCCAGCTTAATCCTGACCCATTTCAGGAACTTGACTAGTCAGCTGACATTCAGATATGGGCAGAAAGAAAAATTTTTAAAAAGTGGTTTGAGGCCATTGCTGAGATCAGCAGATTTTCCTGGGGGGCGGGAGGAGGGAAAGAGAGGAAAGAGGGAAAGAGAGAAAGAGAGACAGAGAATGAGAATGTTTTCACTGCTCTTAGAAGCCCTTATTTCTGAGAAGTGATTCAGCCCCTCATTTCGGCTTTACCTTCTTACTTATTCCCACATTGAAATCAAGGCAGCCTCGGATTTGGGTTAAGGGGAAGTTGTCAAAAGCGCTCTACTTGGGGATTTTAACTCAATGCAAATTTCCTTAGTTCCTAGGAGGTGCTCCTTACAAGTGCTGCAGGGTGTCCACGTGTCAAGCATACACCTATCTTAAGGCAGAAAGAAATATTAGTGTTGGGGACACAAAGGAAACAAGGCGGCCGTGACCTTTACTGTCACGGTGTTTTCCATCTCGTAGACGGCAATGAAACATAGTAATTTCAGACAGTGGCCAGTGATAGGAAGAAAATAACACACAGGGATAGAGAGTTGATGGAGGTTTGCAACTTTCGCTAATGCGGTCAGGGAAGACCTTGCAAAGGTGAACTTTGGGCTCGGACCGGCATTATGAGAAAGAGCCATCCATGCCAAGACCTTGGGGGAGAGCGTACTCAGCAGAGGCAGGTGCAAAGACCCTGGGGCGGACTCTCTGGGAAGGCATCTGCGAGGTCTTGAGGGGAGAGAGGATGTGTGCATTGGGTCTCACGTGGGCTTTCCACAGCCAGAAGGGAGGGAGAATCCATCAGTAGGGTCAGGAGGCACGAAGGGAGGTTTAGCAGCCTTCATGCTCCAGAGCGGCTGGAAGACAAGGTCAAGGATGAGGCTGGCAGAGGATACTGGCCTGGAAAGGTGGGTGGGAGACCACGCAGGGTTTTGGACTTCATGGTTTTGGTCATTCTCCCTGTTGCTCTCTTTACAGAGAAGCTCAGGGTGCCTCACAGAGAAATCATTAGGAGCAGAAGTTAATCAGCAAGTTCTCAAACGGTAAACTGGATCCTCCGAGCCTGAGTAATAACAGTTTGTGATAAGGAGAGGTTGGATAAAGAGGCATATACATCTGGTGCTCAGTTCTGAATTTGTATTTATTTGGACAATATGGAGAGAGTGCAGAGAATGACCTAGGATGGGAAAAACAGAATGAAAGGAACTGTGATCTTTTGGGAAAGAGAAGTGGGAAGAATGAGTAAGTGACAGCTCGACTTCTCCAGAGAGGGAGCTAGGCGACTGTTTTCCATTTTAGTTCAGAAAAGGTTGAGGAAATTAGAGCATGAAAAATTGAGGATAGTCATAAAAACTGGAATTCAAGGGATACCAGAATGGCTCAACAAAGAGAACTTGCTGGAAACACGGTTCTGTTTTACTATTCTATTTTCAGAATACTTAATTGTATTCTGAAGAGGCAGAGGGTTAGATCATGCAATCCCCAAATCCACCCCAAGGCTGGAAATCCATTTCCTGCAGGAGAGGGGTTTCCCTTTTCCCCTGTCTCTCTCTCATCCCCTTGTCGTATAAGCTGTATTATTAGCAGTTCAGTTTACATGACATCATTTAAGCTGCAGGATATCAAGAAAAAGATTGCATATCATTCAAGGGCTTTGCATCCTGGGGAGGGTCCCTAAGCCTTGAATTCTTGTTAGCAGGAACATCCCACCCAGGATGTGTGTGGATTTGGTATAGGGTGAGTCCTTGAATTTCTACGGAAATGAAGGAGAAGGAAAAAAGAACTCGTATGCACCTGGCGGGAGGGAGCAGCGGACGTTGCAAAACAAGTGAGTTGTTCAGCTTTGCTTTGGGTTATTTGCTGGCTCACTTTGGAGTGCCAGGCCTGGCTGGCGTACAGGTTAAGTCTTGGCCTCCAGCAAGCTTGTTGCAATTACTCTCTGTGCATAACTAAGTAATAAAACTCAGGATGTCTCTCATGCAAAATGTACCTTCACCAACAGCCGGCTTTAAAAATCAGTGTTACTATCAACAGTTGCCAGTGACGTGAGTGATTGGCTTTAAGGTGGAAAGCTCCCCCAGAGTGAGTGCTGAAAAGCACGCACCCCCCGACTTCTGGATGTCCGAGCTAGACACAGGCAGGGACAGCATGGGGGTGGCATTTCCAAGGAAAGAAACTGAGCAGGGCTAAAATCAAGGAGAGAGAATCAGAAAACACTGACCTGGCAACGCTTCGTGCGTGAACAAGATCACATTACAAACTCCTGAGACAGCTCTGGTCTCCCAGCTCCAACGAAGGCCTCAGTGAGACCTGTCGGACCCCTCTACTTAGAACTGCAGCCTTTCCCACTCGCGGCCCCTCGCCTCCTCTGTTTTTCTCCACAGCATGTACCATCATGTAACATTATATGTTTTCCTTATTTATTTATTTGTCCCTTTCCACCAGAATTTACACGAGGGCTGGAAATTATTATGTCTTTGTCTGTTCCGTTCCCCACAGTAAGCCAGTGCTTGGCATACGGTGGGTGCAAAGTACTTGTTGAATTCAACGCAGACTGAATATACAGCTGTACATGAGTCGGGCTGAGATGTCTGAGACGGAGGGCGGGAGGAAGAAGACCCTGGGCTCTGGAGAATTTGGGGAGAGGAGCAAAGCCAGTGAGACAGGAGGAACCAAGGGAATGTGAAGTCCTGGAAGCCAAGGAGGCTTTTCAAGGAGGTGGGAGGGAACGGTCATCTGCTAGCTATCAAGTTTTCCTTGAGACAAAACCAGCTACAGTTGAGTTAGGATCAAGTAGAATTGCATATTCTGCATATAAATTAGAGTTCCAACCTGCACTCATGTCTTATGAACTGATCCTTTATCTTCCAGGCATCAGTGGCCCTGAGAATCTTTATTAATGCTGTGGATCTTCCCTTCAGAAAAATTCATTTAGATACACGCAGGATGGTAGATGGTTGCCGGGGATCCCAGAGTCAGTCGGGTCCATCCCAGAAGTCAGGTTCATAACCAGCCCTTGCCTCTCCCCAAAGAGGTCTTCTTATGGCATTAACCAAACTATCTCAGTGTAGAAAGTCAGGTATTGCGGGTATCCTAACTTCTCCAGATCTGTTTCCAAAGGTTAGACTGCATTAAGTTAACTTTTTGGGTTCTCGGGGTAGAATACAAACTGTAAATAAGCTGGCTCAAGCCTGAACATAACAGGGAAGCAAACAAAGGAGAACTCACCGCCATCTCCTGGACGTGGAACATTTCTGCACCTCCAGATGACAGTCGATTGGGGAAAGAGATGCTGACGGATGACCCAGGAAGGGTGCTTGGTCCAGTGTTATAGACCTGTGGGTATGAGACACACAAAACAAGTTTTAATAGAAGTACAGATCTTCATTGCATGTCATGCAATAGGTACTCTAAAATTCTTAGAAGTGATACACAGAGACTCTAGGGTTTGGGATCTACTAGGTCATGACTTAAAGTGAAATATCGAAGGATGGGAGATTTCAATGAAATAGAAATCCTTCTAATATGCATTTTGAAACCCCAAATTACCTTATTTCCTTTTAGCATTTTGTCTTTTTTCCTGCTAAAAATTATATTTCTTTTTACATACCTAGAAATACACGTGCAGAGACAGAAAGTAGATATTAGTGGTTGCCTAGGGGGGATGGGGAGTGTGGGAAGCAGAAGAATACATCCCCCTCGCCACCCAAAGATAACCACAGCCCAGTGGGTAGAACCTGTGAATATATTATGTGGCAAGGGGAGAATCAAGGTTGTTAATCGGCTGGCCCTAAAATGAAGGGTTATCTTGGATTACCCAGGTGGGTGCAATGTGATCACGAGAGTTCTTACATAGGGAGGAGAGAGACAGTCAGAATCAGGGAGATGTATTATGAGACTTAACTGGCCATTGCTGGCTTTGTAGATGAAGAGGGCCATGAGCCAAAGAACGCAGCATTCTCTAGGAGCTAGAAAAGGTAAGAAAACGGATTCTCCCCTAGAGCCTCCAGAAGGAATGCAGCCCTGCTGACACCCTGATTTTAGCCCAGTGAGACCCATTTTGGGCTTCCATCCTCCAGAACTGTAAGATAATAAGTTTGTTTTGTTTGAAACCACTAAGTTTGTGACGACTTATTATAGATAGCAGCAATAGGAAACTAAGATAGGGAGCGACTGCTAATGGGTGTAGAGTTTCATTTTGGGAGTGGTGAAATGTTCTGAAATTAGATTATGATCGTCGCACAATTCTGTAAATATACTAAAATCATTGACGTGTACCCTTTAAACTGGTGAACTTGAAATGATATCTCAATGAAGATGTTATTTTTAAAAAGATGGGTAGGACCAAGAGAGAGGAAGGAAATGCTGCTTGGAGGCCTGGGGACTAGGGAGAGAATTCAGGGATGCAAGGCATCTCTGAAGTTGAGGTCAGAAGGGCAGAGGCAGGAGACAGGCTGGAAACCTCAGCAGGTCTTCACACATGACAGAGCGCATCGGGATCTAGCTACAGCCAGATCTTCCCTAAAAAACTAAGTCTTCGTTTTTCTTTTCTTTTTTTTTTTCAATAGTTGGTTCTGCTTCAAAGAACAGACAAAAAAATGATCGAGCGGATGAGAAGTCATTGCCAACTCCTGATTGAAAAAGAACAAAATCCATCAAAAACAACAATCCCAAGACACAAGGAGAGGAAGGACTATCCGACCGCAATTGAAATAACTAATTTGAAGCGAAACGTGAGAGCACACAGTTGACAAGAAACCTACGGACACGTCTGGGAAATCCCAATTAACGCAGAAGCGGGGGGCGGGGGGTGGCTGGGAGGAAAGAAGAAAATGATTTTGATTTGCGTTATTTCACCATCAGAGCCAGACAGATGGGAGAGCTTGTATTTACCATACTTATTTACTTTTAGCAAACGTCTTAACGTTTGATTCTCTGCAAACGTCCTTGTGAACGTCTGCATTATTTTTCATCATTTGTCAGGTGAGAGAAATGTTCAACTTTTGATGCAAAAAATAAAAAAAATCAAAAAATAATAATCAAAAAAAGCCTATCAATAGTTAACAAATCATTTTGTCTGGTAAGAAAAACTCTGATAAAGTGTAGAAACCAGGCCCAAGACCAGTATTTCTGCCTTTCTGCCTTTTTTTCCCATTTGCATTTGCAGTAGTCTGTAAACAATTACGTAGCTTGTTGAATAATAAGCTTTTGAAAGACACAGAAAGATCTCTTTATATAAAAAGTCCTGTGATCGTCTTCAGGAGTGATGTTGCCAGAATAAGGAGATACAGAAGCGTTTCATGCATATTTCTGATTCCTATTCTCACCTCTTGGTCACTGTCACCATCAACCGGGTTAGTGGCCTTCAGGCGGGAGGGTCATAACAGCAAGTATACCGGGAAATGAGTCGTCAGAATTCTCGAGGAAACAGTCAGCACTGCCAACATGAGGGGGGTCTCCTAATCAGTGACACACACCATCCGTCTTTCAGACCCAGTCACCTCTCTTAATCCTGATGGAATGTTATGTTCTTCCTCAGGCAACTGATGATCACGAGGTCTCTCTAAGGGGTCTGTTGGTCACTGGTTCAAGGGGCCCTGATTCTCTAGCTTGTGTCCTATGTCAGGCCAGATGCGAAGAAAGGTCTTTGCCTGAATATCAAGCTTTAAGCTCCCTGTAAAAATGCCTTCGGAGAAACATGACTTGACCACGTACCCTCGGACTTCTTTATTTTTTTAGAGGGCGATAAAAACGTTTTTTTCCTCTTTTGTATAACTGCTATTCCTCCTTGCCTTCTCTGTCAACATGCACGCCCTCTACGTGGTGTGTGTTATGTGAGTCTTTCTAAATAATTTTCTTGACTGTATCTGTTATTGTATGACACACAAAACAAAAACTATGAGTAGGTAAGTAATTAAAATTAAAATGATCCAAGTAAAATGAAATGACCCTATCTGGCCTTGGCCTGTTTTCTATCCAATTACAAAAAGCGATGGAGAAAATTAACAAATTCTGAAAAGCGATTTAGAAACACAGAGGACCTGTCCACAGCAATCACTCTGAGCTCTCGAAAGCAGGTCTAACCCATCTTTCCGGTTGGCCCTGAAAATCAAGGCATGGGGTGTGACAGCTGGGCTTAGCTGCCTGGGAGGTGCATTCCTTCTGAGCTGGGGACATGCGCTACTCATCACGGTTTCCAAGGTCTCTGGCTTGGGAGAACATTTTGGAGAGAGGAAGACCACTCCATCTGTGTTTGTGAGACCCCACGATCGTTTTCTGCCTCGTTCTTCAGGCCCTTCCCGTCGTGATTTGTCATCCCCTCAGTCTACCCAGGAGCAGCCACGAGGAAAGAAAGCAATAATAATTTGGCCACAGCAGTCAGCGCTAGACCGGAAACCATCTTCTCCAAGGGGAATGGTGGAGCGGAGGCACGGAGAGCTCTGGGAGACGTGGGTGGGGGCTACGCTGCACCCCGGGTGGGATGGGTGTACCTCCTCTGCCTTCGCTTCATCCCCGGCTCATGGCGGGGTGTCTAGTCAATGCCTGACCAGCCCTGGCCCAGCCCCGTCCTCGCTCTCCCAGCTCTGGGCCCTGCAGCACGTCGTCTCCCGCCTGGGCCTACATTCCCTGTGTGTGTTTGTCAGTCGAGGAGAATGGGCTGGATGATGCTGGATGATGCTGGATGATGCCGAGGCGGCTCTAGCTTCACATTCAAAGAGTCTCGCATCGAACAGTGCTGGCCTGAGAATTAGCGCTTCAGAGCAGGGCTCCGCACGCTACAGCCTGCAGGCCAAATCTGGCCTGCTACCTCTTTTCCTACAGCCTGCAAGTTAAGAATGATTTTATATTTTTCAATGGTGCAAAAAAAAAAAAAAAAAAATCAAAAGAAAAGTAACACCTTCGTGATGCGTGAAAATGACATGAACTTCAGCTTCCAGGGTGCACCGTGACGGCTTTGTGTCTGCGTTGCCTGTGGCTGCTCTCACACTTTGGCAGCGTAGCTGAATCGTTGCTATGGAGACAGTATGGCCGGCTGGGCCTAAACTATTTACCCCCTCCCCTCTTCGGACAAAATTTGCCCATCCCTGGCTTAAGAGAAGGAACGGCGCCCTTCGCGACGAGTGGCCCTGCTGGCCATGGCGCTGGTGTGACGGGGAGAGCCGGCTCCTGCTCCGTGAGGGAGCGGCACATTTCCTCCCATGTGCTCACACTGCTTCGCTCTCGGAGGACCCCACTTCTGAAAGGCTGTCTGTCTGCGGGGGGAGCGGGCTCCTGGCTGAGTGATCACAGAGAAGCCCAGGAGGAAGGAGACACAGCAAATCTCCAAGGCTGCCCTGGCCATCATGTGAAGACTGATGAAGAACTGAAAGGGGTCCTTTGGGGCCACTGGGGCTGGGATGTTGGCCTGGGTCTCAGCATCCAGAGGCCTCCTTGGGGGAAGCTGGTGTTCATCATGCAGCTCTCGTTCCAAGTGCTGAAAAGCAGAGGGGTCTACGCGGCAGAGCACCAGAGAGGGGAGGGGTTGATTCTGAGCGTGGTTTCAGAAAACGCATATATACACATCCACTACGCTCCAGTCAACCGGGCCGAGAAGAGTTTCTCCTGGAAACAGCCTGACCCTTTAGTTGCCTTTTAGTAGGAGACACACTCCATAGGCCCTTCTGTTGGCCCCCAGTAACAGAGATGGCCCCCAGGGGTGGGTACCTGAAGGGTGACGTTGAGGGGCTGGAAATGGCACTCCAGATCATCCAGCTGAATGAAGCTAGATGCGTCCACTGACTCGCCATACACAAAGGAGGTTGGAGACATGATTCTGAAAGAAGAAACCAGGAAATCCGTCACCCCGACCCTTGGTCAAGCACTGCTATCCTGAGAACCCAAACATCTGCCTCTGTGGAACCTGGCTCCCTCCAGTAGTTTACACCAAAGACTTCCCTTCTGGAATTGTTACCTCTCTCTCCTGTAAATGGACACAGCCAGCCTCATGCTTTCTAAACAGACATTTCCAGTAATGTCTTCTCACCTTAGGTCAAATCAATAAGCGACATAGACAAATAGGAACTAGAATTATATTTCTAAACCGAAGAGAAGAACTCTGGTTTGATTTTGGTTTTTTAAAACAGGATTATAAAGTTATATATGTTCTGTTCTGTCATCTGAAAGCTGTTTTGTAGATTGAGGAAGATCATGGCAAGCTCTTAAAAATAAATATAAGTGAATCATATATTGGGCATCCTCAACCTCTCTGTGACAAATTCATTTTAAAAATTTATCAGACTACTAAAATGATTAGAAATTAAGTATTAAAAGTGGAGTCCATTCAATGATAGCATTTTTCTTCAGATTTCAAACACTGGCTACATAAGAGGTGACTAAAAATTCAAGCTTGTTTTGTAGCATTATTTCAATGTTTGCCTGATAAGCAAACCCCAAGATGAGATAAAGCCCAGATTCACTTGAATTTCCAGCTAAATATTGGATTCTAGATGAGAATCGAGAAGCTGTTCACTTGCCTGGACACTAATAATGTAAGATTTTTGGTCCCAAGTCAGAATGGCAAGCTTTTAGGAAATACATTCATCTATTTTCCACTTAAGCGTACTCCTTCAGGAATGTAGCGAGTCCCGGTATCATCCGATAGCAAGATCTGGCTCCTTTCTGCTCGCCCTGTTTCATGTTCTTGAAGAGATCAGAGGTTGACTCGTTTGTTTAACCAGTGGCTTCATCGGGGGCTGTTAGCACCTCACAATGAGGCCTCCAAGGGCCTGATAACAGGCTCAAGTGAACCAATGTTTTCTCCTTGGTCCCCAAGGACAGGGCTTGGTTCGGGGCACAGGCTCACTGTGCCTCTGGCGAGAGAAATAAATAAACTATATGGTTAAAAATAAAGCCATGAACAGAGGCAAATCTGTGCTAATTTGCAAATCTAATCCGCCGATGCTTCATGTCTGAGGAACGTGATGAAAAAGGCCAAGGGCCCTGGACCGCCCATTCCCGGGCACCCAGCAGAGCGAAAGCCATCACAGTCATGGCTCCTTCCGAGATGAATTAACTTTTCTACTTCTAGCCAAGGCTGGGACCCAGAGCACTTGAAAATTGAAAAATGAGAAACTTTGAACTTCCAGAAAGTTGAGCTTGCATATAGGGCAAGGGTTCACTGGGTTGTCATTTGATCTGAACTAACTGTACAAGTCTTTTTTTTTTTTCCCCTACTATCAAAGAGGTATGTGCCCTGTTTTCTGAAGCCGGGAAGCAGGAACCGAGTTCTCATTTTTCCAGGCCTGGGTTTTGGCTGAAAACCGACCCGGGTTGTCTTGGGACCCGCAGCTCTGCTTTCCAACAATGCCAGTAGCTCTGGGTGACCTGGACTTCACCCGAGGAGATGGTATGCCCGTCCCGATCGTCCTTTTCCCGTTCCAGACTACCACGGGCATCAGGCAGAGCTGCCGCAGAAGGAGTTAACAGAGACGCACAAAACCAGTGCTGCCTGCGAAGCTAAGTCAAAAGGCACATCTCCCTTCCAGCCAGGACACTCGGACGTATCTGGCTGTAACCTCTAGTCCAGCAGCCTGTGGCTGAGATTCTAATCCCAGGAATCATACTGCCTGCTACCATATGGCACTCTGGAAGGCGCTGAGAATAAATATATGCATAGAAAGATGTACAGAAGGTTCACAGAAATTACGGGGCTTAAACTTGTCATCAAACTTCTTGTGTTACCCAGCAGGTGGGTGGGTGGGTGGTGGGGAAGGAGGAGACGGTGAGGAGGGGGGAGGGCATGAGTCACTGCGTCCTCCTGCCTTTCGGAGCCGGGACGCAGTGGAAGTGGCAGGCCGCTGACTCCCGGCTACGTTTGCCAGCACGGGAAAGGCACGGCGTTTCCACCGCAGGCCGCCTCTGCGCTCCCGTGGCCCGGGGCTGGGCTACTCACCCAGTGACGGACGTGTCCACTTCATGCATCAGCGGCACCGTCAGCGTGAGGGTGTTGTCGTGCAGAGATTCTGAGCGCTCCACGTTGCCGCTGTGGGGAAGAGTAAGTGAAGGCCGGTGAGCGCTAGCCCCTCGGCGCGGGCTGACTCTGCGCCCCGGGTGTCCTCAGCTCTGCTTTAGGTCCCTGCATGGAGTCGCACTGGGCACTCTACTGTCTCGGTTGTGTTTCCCTTACAGAGATGTGAGTGGTGCAAGTAGAGACCTGGGGAGCTGACCCCAGGGCACAAGAGTTGGGAGTGGAGAAGGGAGAAGGAAGGGGAGGAAGACAAGAATGTCGCGGGATCAAGGAGGTTAGTGCTGTGGGCAGCTGGGCTCCGTCTGGCTGGGGAGCGCTGGGAGGCCGTGAAGAACACACACTTCAGCCTTCCTGGCTGAGGGCATGGGAGCTGGGCCCTTACCCACGGACTCCTGAGGCCTGCTGCTGCTGCGGGAGGCCTGGCACCTGCCCTGTGCACCCAGGTGCGTGGTCTCTGGCCAGGCGAAGCCTCGGGCAGCGTGGCAGGTGCTGGGAGCTGTGCAGCGGTGAGTGGGAAAGGTGAATGCTGAGGGGCGTGGATGGGCACCCACGGTGTGTGTTCCTTCTGTAGTGCTTGTTTCATGAATAATGAACAAGGAAGGTTAGGGCACTACGGCCAGGAAGGGGGCTGCTGAACTTTCGGAGCCGTTTCCCACCTGGAGGCATCACCCATCTTCCCTGGACAGCCAAGGCCAGGACAGAGGCCCTGGCCAACCCTGCTGCCCTAAATGTCATGGGAGCGCCTCCTCTGGATGTCTGGCTGCAGTACGTCCCCATGCAGGCTTCCCCCATGGGGTCAGAAAGCACAGGGTGGCGGCGATTCCTGTGAGGTCACTCGGAAAGGGCAAATGCAGGGGAGCTGAAGCTCTTCAGTGCCTGCTATGTGCCAGGCACATTTCACGGCATGACCTCCCTGGGTTCTCAGAGTGACCCCAGAAAGAAGGGACTGCCCACCTCTGGCAGGTGAGGAACAGCTCAGGTAGATTAGGTAACCTGGCCCAAGGACCTATAGCAAGCCAGGTCAGCCTGCCTTCCAAAGCAGGGCTTTTCCACTGTGATTCCTTCTCCTGATACCAGGGTTGAGAGCCTGGGGGAGGGATGGGAAAGCAAAGGAGAAAAGAGGGAGGGAGGCAGAGGAGGAACGCAAAGACCTAGTTTCTCTTTACTACTTATTAAACTTCAAATGTGAACTGTGATTATTATTCCAGGGAAGGAACTGCCTTGGGAAAAGGCATGGCCGTGGGGTGTGTGCTGCTGAACCCACCATTTCCAGTTGGTTCTACCATAGGGCGTGGACGTGGGATCCGGGCAAAAGCTAAGTTCACCATCCGGGGACGAAACAGAAGACCCCCAGACCCGCCGAGGTGTGGGCACAGCTCTTCCGGCCACTCCCCGCCACACACTGCTCCCTGGGCGTGTGCAGGGTTCCTGCCCACTGCTCCCTGCCTGCCCTGCCCCCATGCCTTCCGCTCCCACCCTGGGAATGCTGAACACAACAACACTTAAATAGGGCTCAGCTCACATCCCCTCTCCTTCTCTCCTATTGTTCTGAAACAATGGTGCTCTGCGACTCTGACCCCTGACTCTTCATCTGTCTTCCGCATACAGGGGCGACATCCATCACTCAAAGGCCAACCATAGTTGCAGAAGCAGCAGGATCAGGTGCCTGCCCGGCCTAACTTCCTTGCCCTTCCTTTCCTAGGGGGCCACAGAAATCAGAGAATCACAGCTACTCGCAGGCCAGAGGCGACTCTCATCTGAATGGGATGGCAATGCCTGGGCCCGCTCCTGCCCCCCACTCGGCATCTGCCAGGCCTGCATAATCGGTTCCTGACGGAAGCTCCACACCCTGGCCCTGCCATTTGTCCAGCCACCTGTGGCCGCTGGCAGCTCAGGCCCGACAGTCTCATCTGTCATCAGGGGACTGTTCCAGACTGAGCCAAGTTGAAAAGTTGAGATAAAGAGACCAAACATCAAAAGGCTTCCAGTCATCCTGCGAGCGTGTGACTTGGGACGCCTTCCCGAGGTCAGCGGAGCGGGGCTGCTGAGAGGGGGGCTCTTGAGAAACTGTTTAGTCTCAGTTTTATGTCCTCCTAGGTCCGCAAGCGGGCAAGAGATCTTCAAAGGGTGGTGATGGGAAGAAAGGCGGGATTGATAGCCTAACTTTGCTGTCAAGATAAGGAGCTCTCAGGGTCTTTCCGTCACAGCAGGGAGTCAAGTGCTGTGGGTGCCCAGAGTAAGGCCAGGTTTCCACCAAAGCCTGGAAAGGAACGAGTGCCTGAAATATTCTGCTGTGTATTTTAACAGATAGTAGTGCTTCCTTAACATCTAAATTCAAAGAACTAGATCTGACATCCAACCGGTTAAGCTACCAGTAGTAGGCGTCCCGTGATGCCATGTGGCGATAGTAACGTATCTAAGGGGATGTTCTTGAATTTAGTAAGTTATCAGCATTTTCTTATGTGCCCAGCACGGCATCTGGTAAATAGTAGGAGCTTAATATGTTTGCTGAGTGAAAAATGTGCCCAGTATAGAGCAAGGGACTAGGGGGTTCTCGGCCTTGGCTGCTCATTGGAGTCACTAGATGAAACTTTTAAAACCCCAAAGCCCAGATCTCACCCCAGACCAGTGAGATCAGAATCTCTGCTGCGGGCTGAACCAGGCATCGGTAGATGCTCCCGAGGTGATTCCAGTGGGAACCAAAGGCCAGAGCACCACTGGGCTGTGGGCACGTGATGCTAACGGACGAGGTTTTCCCCTCCGCGTGTGACCAACCCTCCTTGTACACCTCTGACTAGGGCTGGGAGGCAGGTACTTTGGACACGAGAAGTCTCTTCCATGTCATGTTTCCTGCTCAAATGTTCCTCCCCAGGAATATTGGCTGCCCCATGTGTTGAAGGGTGCACTGATGGATCTGCCCACTATTGGTGAGCTTTCTGCGGATCCAAGAAACAGCAGGAGGATAAGAATTTCCAGGTTTCAGTGGGCATCCGCCTCCCTTGATTAAATCTGACAGCCTCGTGCTCTGTGGGCAAGCAGTTGCAATGTGTTACTTCCCCTCCTCGGAAACTTTCGGTGGCTCTCTGTCGCCTTTGGAAAGGAGCTCGGACCTCCCGCGGCTGCACGGGCCCTCTGGCGCCCGGCCCCGTCTCCTCCTCAGCCCTACCCCTCACTGCCTTTCACGTTCCCACCCTTCCTCAGAGACGGCTCCTGAAGCCCCGATTCGCTCCAACGCCCACCACCCGCATGGGTGTAACTAACAGAGCAAGTCGTCCTATGCCCGCTCTCACTACTGCGCCTGTGTTTCTTCAGCCTGAAAACAGACTCCTCTGTTTAAATGCCACCTCCCCAGGGAAGCCCTCCTGGACTGTAGCAATGGAAACCGAGCCGGCCCTCCCTATGCTTTGCATGTGTTTCTGTTATATCATAGTCACCCGTTACGTGAACGTGAATTATGCGATCCTGTAAACCGTGCGAATGAAAGAGAACCAAGTCTTGAATGATTTCAAAACCGAGTCTTGCATGATCGCAAGCCCGGGCCGTCGTAACCTGTGTTGGATGCTGGCCCTCGGTGACAGTGGGACCCATGCACCGAAAGGTTCTGTGGGAATCTGGGGATTACGGGGCTCTGTGTTAACACTCACTGTCGTCATTAGTTACCTCCACTTTGTACATCCTGCAGCAATATATAGAATACACAACTTACTGCTCATGTTCATTAACTCTGACTAGTGCTGAACAAAAGGCCAGCACATCGCCAGTTTGGAGTGGAGGTTGGGTCCGATAACGCACGGTAAAGAAGGTCAAACAACTGCTGTGTCTTATTTTTAGGACAGAGGACGTTCTCCGAAATCATAAGAGATAGTAGACAGCAGCATTAAAAGCAAAAGCATGCTATGGTGGTTGTGGATCCAGGGGCTCTGAAAATAATGTACGCCTCCGGCTTCAGAGTCCCTCGTAAGGGAAAATTGATCTCCATACGGTGAGTTTGAAGTAATGTTGGGGCTGAGGAAGGCCTCGAATGAAAACACAAGTAAAGAGTGGTGGGAGATGGAAATAAAACTTCCCTCCGTCTGCGTCCGTGAGCACCGCTGCCGTTCACTGCCGTGTTATGCTTGCTGAGGCCTGACCTGGGCTTCCCGAACACCCGGCAACTCCGCACGGGAACTGGGGCGCCCCAGGACAAAGCCGTTAGTGAGAGGCTGGACTGGGGAGGCAGTGAAAGATTCAGGACTTGTGGAGAATCTTAGTCTAAACTCTGAGTAATTTGTGTTTTTGTGAAAATTCAAGAATCACTCAGGGGCCGAGGATTACAGGATGCTAAGACACAAACTTTGGTTGAGGCGTAATCGATGCCAAGATTCAGAAGAAAGCACTACGCCAGGATTTACTGCGTCTGATGGCAAACATCCAAGGGACAATGTCGAGGATACAACAGAGCTGAGAAAGGAGGATTTCTGAAGACAGTTTTTGTGGAAAACTGTTTGTGGTGGGGAGAAGGTGTCTGCATTTCAAATTGCGCTTCAGGGGACCTTGATCGAACAGTCTGATTACTGCCCAGGAGATCAATGGCAAGGGGCTGCTCAGCTTCCCCTCTAATAGCAGAGTGAAAGTCTGCACAAAAGTCACCTGCACTTCCAGGGGTTGTCTGGGCAAAGATCTATACTGAGTGGGATCTACATGGGAGAGCCAGTGTGGGGTCACCTTTGACCTTGTCCCGGAGGGCACAATCTCAGCAGCAGAATCTGAAGGTCACCTCTGGCTGCCTAGAGGCTGAGGTTGGAATGGTTTTTCGTTTTCCAAAAAGAGTCAGCTTTGAATACCTCCACGGCCCAGCGAGTGCTCAACAGTAACTGCTAAGCTAGACCTTTTCTCTTTCACAAGCCCTGCCAGAGAGCGAAGGGCTCAGAAACTGCTCTCAGGAAGAGGCGGGGGCCAGTGGAAGCACAGAGGGAGGACAGCAAGATCATTCCAGACAGAGGCAGGCCCCCCCGCCCCACCCCCCCCCCCCCCCCCCCCCCCCGCAGCCTTGCCCCGGCCAAGTGTGGAAGCCTTCGCTTTAAATCAAGTTTGGATGATTTCACGGGACAGGACACTTTACGGATTTGTGAACTTGCTTTGAGACTTGCAGTGACTGTAGGACTTTGCATTACCCAAGAGTGACCGGAGAATGCACAGGACTGTCCCAGCTGTCCTCCCAGGACAAGGAGGGACTGGGTGGCTGTGCAAGCTGACCTGGACAAGCGCCATCCCTAGGAGATCTGATTTTACCCAGTGCTTTATCACTGAATAGCCATCTCCTCCTCCTCAGCATCCTGAGCAGCATCAAAGCCTGACCAGGGCATGTCCTTTCTGGTCCCATCAGTATTTGATCTTTGAACAACAACGACAAAAAAGTTTAAATCTCCTTTACCTCTGAGCAGTAACGATGAAGCTAAGAACTTCCTCTTCCCCTGACAGGTGGCTTGTATCAAAGATGACGCTGAATTCATACTAGAAAAAGAAAGGGCCATGTGTCATCAGCAGGCATTCCAAGTTAAACCCCGTTAGCTACAACCTTCTGCAGTTCACGACTTCTGGAAACTCATTTGCATGACGAGCTTTATTTTTTATGTATATCCTTCTGTTGGTCAGGCCAGAGACTCAACTGTAAGATAAAACCAGGCTGGGACCACAGCCTGGCGAGAGGCTCCACTAACCTTTTCGGCAACTGAGGGCCTCTTTAGGAAGCGAGACGTTTGTCTCTTAAGCTGGGACTTTCTACATCTCACTCACACACCATGCTCCCATTTTTTTTCCCACATCTGCATAACATATCACCTGTGATATTTACTTCATGTTTTTATTGCCTCTCCTTGTTTAAAGGCTATGTTAAAAGGAAAATTTACATTCCTATCCCAGGTGGGACTCCAGGATCACCTGTCATAAAGGGAAGGTAGTCACAGAAAGTTCAATGAAAACAAAGCCATGTTGAACTGCATTGCTTGCTGCAGGCTCCGAGCCCGAGGTTGGCTCTATTTTGGTAAAAGGGGGATCGATAAGAGACAGGGTGGCGTTAAAGCTACGCGAGCCCGATGGGAGACCTTCTCCTGCCCATGGCGATGAGGGGAAGGGTGCCAAAAAGGTAATAACGTGCCCACTGCTGGAGCCAATGCTGTCCACGCACCACCTAGAACCGCTCCAGGTCCCCAAGTGATGGACGTCCTGCGATCTGGGGACGCTGCCCTGAGCAAATGGTTTTAACCATATCAGGCATGTGTGGAAATGTGGGCGAAACCTTGAGGTGGGGGGTTACAGAACCAGGTCCTACCACCAACTGTGCATGTGATCTTTGTGAAGACATTTCATCTCTTCCCGTTTCAATGAAGAGAGGGTGGACAAAATGATTCTTAAGCTCCATCGAGCTCTGAGAGTCTATAACTTAATATCTAAATACTTGGGTTCCTTGATGACAAATTCTAGCCCACAGTCTAACTTTGCAACAGTGGAGTCTACCGAACTGAATGCTACCTGATAGTAATGAGAACTGGACCATTGCATTGGACCACTGGACGTCCCTTTCTAGACAAACATTTCTGTTGCAGTGGGACTTGTCAGCTTAAAGTGAGGGTGGGGCATGGAGACAGGACGGGAAGCAGAGCTGGAAGACGCAAAGAAAGGGAAAGTCAAGCGACTTGTCCCAGCAAAGAGCCAGAACCGGCAGGAGGTCTGAATTAAACACACTGAAGATCAAGGTGAGGTGAGAAGCAGAAGGTTTGGGTGAGAAGATGAAATCAGCAATGAAGTCCTGGGAGAACAGAAGGTCAGGAACGGGGCGGGCTGGTCACGAGAGAGAAACACACGGCCACCGAGAGGAGGCCCCCAGTGTAGTCCCCAAGCTCAGCAGGTGGTCTGGAGCCTGATGCCCCCCAGGGTCTGAGGGCCAGGGGAGGGCAAGCAGAGCTGCAGACAGAGAATGCCCACACTGGGTCGCCGCCAGCGCCCCTGCCTCCAGGCTTAGACTTGCTGCAGGTCTTAACCGTGGCGTGTGGAAGGCAGGCAGTGGCATTAGCAGAAGGTCATGGCGAAAAATTTCAACATGCTGACATTCACGCTTATATCGGTTCCACGTCTGCTTTGAGAGTTAAGTGAAATTTTGACAAAATGCAATGCTCCAGATTTCGCCATTGCTTTGTTTTCGTTGTACTCATTGTTATGACTACGTCCTCGCTATGGCTGGGGATCCTGGATCCATTTGTGACAGTGAAGTCAATTTTTCCCTTTTAAAACAATCTTTAGATTAAAACTAACAAGACGGACCTTAGGTTTGATTTGGGATGTAGGTTGAATTTTACAATGAAATGAGAACTGTTAAAATTTTTCAGTTACGTCTACTTTCTGCTGCTCAATAGATTTCAATTAAATTTGCGTGTGGAGGAGCCACAGATGTTACCTACATTACCACAGGCGGTGATGTCCCAAGTTCAAGGTCTTCCCCCTCCTTTCTCATCCCACCCAGAGCCTAATAGGATTCGCCCTGTATTCTGCCAGCTACTTGTAATCCCTTTTCTAAAGGTGGCCACCTCTATGGGTCTCTCTTCTCAGATGAATGTGGGCAGATGAGAAACAGCCAGAAAAAGGCTCAGGAATCATGAGGGTAAGAGCCACAGGAGTTTGGAACGGGTACATTTCAACGAGGCAACGGGTTCAAGTGATTTGCTAAGAAATATTTGAGCAAAGCTTCTTTCTCACTAGGACATCCTCACGGTTGGCTTACAAAACAGCTACTATGTACTAGGACCAAAAAAGTCTTAGGAATTAAAATAATCTGATCCTATGACATAGGCAGGAGAGAAGGATTAAGTTTTCCTTTATTTTAGGGGGATACAAGGTAGACTAAAACTTCTGAACGTTCCTTTAAATTATAGCAGGGGAAAGAGCTTCTATTTCAAAAGGCACACCTGGTCTTTTGGATTCTAGTTTTGCCTCCAACAATCACATTTTCTACATATCTTTGCACGTACAGAATGCTCCATGAACGCCTCACTGCGCTGTGCATATTACCGTTTGAGCTTAGAAATGTTGGTTCCTTATAAATATCAAAGTGACTATAATTCCTTTGATTTAAAAAAAGTGAAGCGTGATACAATTATTTATATTTTAAGAATTTTAAAGTCTCTTAAAGGAAATTGTGAATACCCAGGGGAGTCGAAAGTGTAGGTCATCAGCCCGGACTGCTCGCTCTCATGCTGTCTCAGGGACTCCAAGGCTCATGGAACGTCCCAGAAAACAGAACTCTAAGGCGGCCAACCAGATGCTGCTTGCCAAAGCGATAAGGCCACAGTGCGTCTCTCACACTTGGGGCACGTCGTTTGGATGAAAGAGAAAGACCACGTGACCATGGCCCATCTGGGGCAGGAGGAAACCTCAGGGCGAGGCCGCTGTTGGAGTCAGAGGCCGGTGGGAAGGGCTGGGGGCTGCCAGGGAAGTCCCCCACTCTGCCCCTCACCTTTGACTTTGACCTCATGAAAGGAAATCCCACACTGCATTTGAGGAAGTCCGATTCCAGCAGTTCACAGGAAATGCCCATTTCCTCCTGAAAGAGAAAAAAAACACCAACAGATGGGCTGGCTGCGTGAAGACAGATGCGTAGAAGTGACCGCAGCCAGACAAACTGAGACTTCGGCAGACATGGTCCTCCTTTGGGGCAGTTCTCAGACAACAGCCCCCGTTGGCTGCGGTGGGATGAGGAGCCTCTGACCAGGGCGAGTCCCAGGCCTCCTCTGGCCGCCCACCCTTCCTGTGGGTTCCCCTGGGAAGACGGGAGTGAGGACGAACCCACTCTTCATTCTTAACTAACACGTTGGCTCTGAACCCCTAGAGCTCTCCTGGTGAACTGAGCCAGGCCACATGTGAGCTGGATGCCTCCTGAGGTGTAAATTAAAAGCAACTGAAGGGTCTTTCTGGCCTCTTCCTCCTAAACCCACACCCTAAGCCTGTCTTTCAAAATCTTGCTACTTTAGTAAAGTCAAACTAAAAAGAAAATCACACCAAGGAAAACGCAGGGATTCTTTCTACAGCCGGACGCAATGAGGGCTGAGCTGCTCCCCTGCGAGCGCCCTCCCAGGGTGGGTGCAAGCGCATGCAGGGAGAGGTTTCTGGAGTGGCTGGCCTGGAATGGACTGCACACTCGGCAGCAAGTGAGAACCAGGAGACGGGCACTGGGAGCTGCCATCTTTCCGCCCCTCTCTCCAGCAGATACATGGCTTACAACCGAGGTCAAAGGAAAGCCGGCAGGCTCTTCAAAACCCACAGGGCCTCTCCAAGTCACTGAAGCAAACCAAGATGTTCAAGGGAGGACAGTGTGCTTGCAGATTTTGGAGACGGAGAGAACATGGAACAGAATAAGCACTTGCTGAGTGACTGGAAGCTGGACCACTTAAGTTCGGTGAGACCACGTGACTTCCCCAAGGTCATTCCTGGCTGACTCTAAAACATGTCTCCTTTCCCCTTCCATGGCTCTAAATTTCCAGAGGGAACGGGCACAGCCAACAACACAATGACAACTAAAATAAACCATGTGATACGGATTCCAGCTCTGAAATGCTGCCCACGCTCCTGCTTCCAATTTCCAAGACTCACACCTCATCTCAGACCAATAGTCCTAATCCTGTAGGCAGAAAGAATAAAAAAAAAATTTTTTTATTGTGTATCCAAACAGGAAAAAAATGTGGACACTTACCACAATGTACCTATTTAGTTATCAGTTATATACATATGCTACTATATTAATATATTATGAACACTGTCAAACGCTCAAAAAGTAGACAAAAGATAAATGATCCATGGGATTAGAAGTCAAGATAGTAATTGGGGAGGCAGTAAGTGGAAGGGGTTCCTTCCTTGGGTGCTGGGAATATTCTTGGGTGTGATCGCTGAGAAAATTCGAAGAGCTAGGCACTTAATGATTTGTGTACTTTGGTTCCTAAATCAATGAAACGACTTAGAAAATAGCAACAAAAATCCCTCCAAAATACGATGAAATGAAAGACAAGAGATACGGAAAAAGGAAACTAGCTTATCTTTCAGCATCTCAGTGATTATATGTTTTCTTTTTCTTCCCTTATATTTTTTAAAACTAAGTTTATTGAGGTGACATTGGTTTCTAATGGCTTTACATGTCCTCAGCCAGCATTCCTCACAGAGACTGGGGACCACCTGCATTAGAATCCATTTGGGAGCATCTTCAAAAATATAGATTCCTGAGCTACACCCCAGTATTCTCTGAATAGATAACTGAGTAGTCTCAGAGTTTGTGGGGTCTGGGATGACCATTCTTCAATAAATGGTAAGTGACAAAGTAAGTAATTCTGCTGTGCAACGATGTCCGGGAGCCACTGCTATGAGCTTCCCTTTCTTTGGTCTGTTCCATAGGCTGCCTGACGAACCTTCTTAAAACATGCCTCTCTCCTCGGTGTAAGGTGTTGCCGCTGCCAGGAACACCTCTCCCCAGGCCTCCCTCCTAGGTTTTCTTCATCCGTCTTGGCTCCCAGACACTCATGGGTAGAAAGCTCACGTGAATGTGGACACGGCGCAGGATTCGGAATGGACCCTGAGCACCCGCTGAGGGGCGGAGTCATCCCAGCACCTGCCGCAATCAGCGCTGAGGACGCAGGTCTGAGAGATGCTAGTCCCTGAAACATGAAGAGCGCAGGGCTGAGAAGGGGGCCACCTCCCGGCAGAGAAACAGCCATTTACACAGCAGTGGGACAGGGGCTGCTCTTGGAGCCTAGAGGACGTGCACAGGCAATTTCAATGAGGAAAACCAGAGAATAATTTCTCGAATGCTGTCTTAAGACCTGCAGTGTGCAAAGACTGGTCCTAACGACTCGCTGCGGGTGGCCTCTTGTCATCGTGTCTTCTTCCTCACATTCCTTGTGCCAGAAGCAAGTCCGCAACTGGCCCAAGCAGAAGTTCCTCTGAATCCCAGCTAATCAGCCTGAGGGCCTCAGAGGCAGAGCACCCGAGCCTCGGGTGGCTTTAGCTCTTAGTTTCTCTGGGACAGTCCTGGTTCATGTCTGTCATCCAAATGTAATTACTCTCGGGAGCATCCCGGCATAAATATAAATGACAATGATTACTCGACCCAGTTCTGAACCCCTTTTGTAAAGCTCAATAACTCACTAGAAATCCCGTTTGAGCCAGGAGAGAGGTCTTCGATTTAAGTCAAAGGCCTCACTGTTCTTGAGGTAAAAATTTACTGCCCCGAAGACTCCTTCAGTTTTACGTGTGTGTGAAGGAATGACTGTGGCTTCAAAAATTTACTCTGGAACTTGACGGGACCTCAGTTTACTTAGTGTTGGCTAAGAACACTTTTGATTATTCAAGAGCTGCTGAATGGCCTTATTTTTGTTAATTCCCAAACGCGAGAAAATAACATTTATACCAGCATTTACTGCCTTATTCCAAGTCTCTCTTCCGCCCCACTCAGTTTAATAGAAATTACAAAATTCTGGTTGGATCTTGTTGGGGATAAGCAAAAAGAGTGGAAAGCGAAGACATCGCGAGGAATGGGAGCGATCAGCGTCTGGTTCCTGACTCATGTGCTCCTGGATGGAGCCACGAGGAGGGATGTCACAGGTCACCCTCCCGCCACCTGTCGGCACCAGTGTAGCCCTCCCGTGGCTGTGTACACTACCGTGACCAAACGATGTTTAAATTCTATACCCTGCTCTCCTGCTACAGCTGTGAGGTGATCAGGCCTCTTGGAGCGTGGGCTTCGGCAAACACTGAGACTCCTTGTGTGGACGGGATGGGTGCTTCCCGCAGGACCCCTTTACTAGCTGGGTTCACCAGCCCCAGCTGAACGAGAAGTGCTTAAAAGTCCAGGAGGTCACAACGCCCTCCCCCACGAGCGTCCTGCAGCCTAGGGCTGACAGGGGTGCCCTGTGCCTCAAGGCGAGAGAGCAGCTTGGTCGTGTCCTGTTCCGGAGCCCCCGCAGGACGTGGCCAGCACGTCCTGAGCACGTGCTGAGAGCAGGACCTTGTGTGACCCCTTCCTCTGCCCCACCCTGCTCCCTTCACTCCTTCCAAGAGCATCTCCCCGCAAAATCACCTGCACGGGAATCCCCATCTCAGGTTCTGCTTCTAGTGAACCCGACTGCAGGCAATACTCTTTACAATACTCTGGGCACTGACGGCCACTGGAAAGTGATGGCGTTTACTCCCGAGCGGGGAGAGGCCACGCAAGGGGACACTCAACATGCCAATAAATCTTGTTTCGATCCAAGAGGAAACTTTTCTAACTGCAGTTTGTAAAACCTGCAGAGCTTGCCATCAGGGGAACACCTGACCACAAAGCAGAACCTGCACCCACTTTGTTCTGGTTTCAGATCGTGCCCAGGGCACGACCTTAAATAAATACCAGAGTGGGGATGGAGCCACGTCCTTCCTTGGTCGTCGGGTAGGGAACTGATACACACGGAGAGACTCAGAGAATGAATTCCGGGGCGATGTGGCTAATAACCTCAGTCTCCTCCTGCTTCAGGCAACATCAGTGGACAGGGTTCTTTTAGGGGCTGCTTATTCGGTACCCAGCGGGAGGTGGATGGGGGCCGTCCCAGGGACCAGGCTTCTCCTCAGCTCAGATTCCTTCCATGTCCTAGGCATTGTTCACACAGAGTTCAGCTCGGAGAACTTGACTTTTAGCATTGTTGCAAAAATTAGGATCATCAGCTCTCAGCCCTCTGAATGATGGTGAACAAACTGTCTAGCTTTGCGCCTGGTGCCGGACACTGTGGACCTCTGATCATCCAATTCATGTACTGTGCAGATTTACTACAGAATAAAACTAAACTCTTGCTGCAAAAGACATAGGTTTTCATGAAATCAATGAAAATGATGGGAAACTGTTTGCACCTCTGAAAACCACTGATAACTCTGGACCTGGCAGTGCTGGGTCCGCTAACTGTTGAAGGAATCAAAAATTTCCTTGGGTGATAACACTTTTTAGTTGCTTCAGAAGACAAGAATTTAAAAAGAAAAAAAAAAAATCAAGAGAGCCCTTGGGAAGAATATGCCAGTTAAAGACAACCTTTTTGTGATTATACTTAAAAGGAATAAAAGCAAAACATGAAGCAAAAAAAAAGGTTGTTTAAGATATAGAAAAAATATTCACCTCCAAAAGCTGCCTATTTGGTACTTAATTCCTTTTGTTCCAGAAAGTAATGTATTGTTGTTTTAAAGATGCTAAAAAAGCAAATAAGTTCTTGCCTTGGGTCTAAAATTTCCTCGACAATTATAATCCCATTACAAAAGCTGTTCAATGGAGGATAATATAAACTTGTCTTCAGAATTTTTAGTTTCATTTTTCGAGTAAAGTCCCAATCAAAGCTTAAAATTTTCTTTTACGATGAGATTCTAGACCCTGCCTGAAGAAGAGTCACACCATCAGCCTCTTTTTCGCAATGTCACTTTTCCTTGGCTAGCAAGGACATCCATCCTACAATACCATAAAATGCTATTGGTGTTTCTCCCTGGAGCTTAGGAATGATTCAATTAAAATTTTCTCGATTTTTTACCAAGACGCGTGACTCTCAGGCTCGGGAAAGCAATGAATAGTCTTTAGGACATCACACTGAAAAGCCTGGCTCGTGCACATTCACCTCTGTATTCCCAGTGCCTGGCACTGAGCCTGGCACTTAGTAGCTCCTGAGTTTGCACTTGTTCCATGAACGGGCCTTGGCTCATCAGGGATTCGGATGAAGGGACTGTAAGAAGCAGCTCATTTGCTGGTCTGTCTGGCATGCGAGATGCTTGCCTTGGCAGAGTCCCTCTCTTTTCCAGACATACCTCGGCTGTTTCGGCCCCAGGAGCTTGGCCCGTGGAGCCAAGCTCCATCTCTGTTTGTAACGTGCGGTGTTTGGCAGGAAGAATCAGATAATGAGGTTAGCGAGCCTCTGTGGCTTTCGGGCTCCTTCCTCCCGATCACACAGCATTTGATTTCATCATAAAGTGGGGCTTTATTTGATCACTGATACAGTGCTCTTTGGGGAACAGCGAAGTCTGGTAACGGGCTTATGCTCAGCGCCAGGGTTAGTTTGAAATCTGACTTCCCATTTTCCACACATTTGTCAAACTGGAGATGACCCTGATGTCTCCATGTCTGGCAGCCCGTCTGGCAGTCTGGGGTTTGTCTAAGACCCTCTTCCCTCTCCAGGCATACCAGGTGACCCCTGTGAGCTGGTAAGAGAGGCCTTTGTGTTAAGGTAGCTAATCTAGAATTCAGGTGAATTTTGGAAGCATTTTGTCCCAAATTCCCTAATCAACTGAGGAGTTGGAAGTGCAGGGGTTCCCAATAACCTGGTCCAATGAGTTAGCAGAATGAGAGTTTATTCCTAGGAAATACTTTATTGTCCCCACTCAGTGGTGAGTCAGCCTGAGCCTCACCAGAAAAAAACAGTCTGTTCTCAGAGAGGAATCTTTTGGGACAGGGCCCACGAAATCCCAAACCATAAAGAAAAGCCCATGAGCTCGCAGCATAGAAAGTGCACAAGCTTTGGCATAAGTATCCCAACTTTTGATTATTGGCTCAGATACGTAACAGCTATGTGTCATCAGGCAAACTAACTATCCTTTCTACAAGTCCCCATTTTCTCACCTGTAACATGAAATCGTAACATCTGCCTTAGGCGACCGCTGCTGGCCTGCCAGTGCCAATGGTCACGAACTCAGAGAACACAGACGGCCCGGCTCGGCAGAGGCCGACTACGTGCCAGGCAGCTCCTCTGTGGTAGCTTCTCTTCTCACGCCCATTTTAAGAGGAGGAAATGGGAACACAAAAGTTTTATCACTTGCCCAGGGTTTCCTAGCTGGAAATATACCAATAGATCAGAGGGGGCTCGGGATGGAGAACACCAAACAAGGAACGAGAAGGGCCCCTTACTTTCCCCCGTCCTCCAAAGAATCCACGGAAACTAAGATTGAACAGGTGGGGAGCAGGGACCCTATGAACCACAAGCAGCCTCTGAGGGGCCTGGAGCGCACGGTGACTCTGGTACAGGTGCCAAGCATGGCTGATGGCCTGGCAAGGTTGGGGCAGTGGTGACGGACCTTCCGCCAGTTAGGAGCCGGCAACTGAACAGCCAGCGGGAACCAGAGGTGATTACTCAAACACACGGGGGATTTGGAAGAGTGGGGCAAAGGAAGTGCCACAAAGCAGGTACCCCTCTTCACTTTCATCGAAACCCCTGTTCGGAAGCACAGGCTTAGACTAGTCCTAGTTTGTTGTCTCCTGGATTGAAAAAGCGAAGCAAGCAGGAGGTATAGTGAGGAGGACAAATGTTGGGGAGAGATAAGCCATAGAGATGTTAAAGCAAAATTCCCTCCCAAAGCTAAGTACCGGAATTGGGAGCGAGCACTTTGAACAACACAGAACCCATCACGGGCAGTGGGGAGCAATGATCTGATCAAAATGGAGACAGAGCGGTGTCCTCCTGAACGGCCCTCTTGACCCCGAGGGGGAAAAAAGTGCTTTGAAAGCTCTAAAATAAATAAAAATATTATCCTACATTTGTAAAACCAATACGAATTAGAAATGACTTGAATAAAACTGTCTTATTCCTGTGCATGCCCCTCCTTGGTACATTTCATCCACTCTGTTTAAAGCTGATCTTTAGGTTTTCCTAAAATGAAGACACAAACACTTTCCAAAATGCTGGTGATTGCCCCCTCTGGGACCACAGGGTTATGAACTTGAGGATTTAAACAAAGTAATAAAAATAAATCAACCGGCCCTAATTGAAGAGCCCAAAGTGAAGACCAACAGCCATGCCTTCTAAGGATTAAGTATGTGATTTTCATCCAGGAAGTTTTTCCTCTTGTTAAGTAGAAGCGACTAACTTATTCCTAGATTTTTTTTTTTTTTTAAAAAAGGTTCTATTCTTAGATTAAAATTTTTTTCCCCCCAGAGCCTGCAAATTCTTGATCAACACACTAAGAATTCAAAGTTGAATTCCATCTCGTGAATCAAATTATTTTGGTTTTCTATCAAACTTTTTTTTCCCCCTGTAGGCTTGACTGAAAAAATAAGGTGGGGACCTCTCCTGAAATGATAGGAAAGAATTTAACATCATGGCATAAAAACAATTTATGAGTGGTGTTTGGATGGAAAGGTTTTGTAGGAGTCAAGTGTTTGAGGGGCGCTTACTAAAATCCTGGCCAGGAATCCTAGCATAGGAAATGCACTTCAGTGAAGAGTTCCATCCCATCCTTCTAATACTCCTGCCCACTCAAAACTCACTTATGAAGAATCTTGCTGCTAAGGACCTTGTTACTTAAAGCATGGCCCTTTTGGGAGCTTGCAGAAATGCAGGTTCTCAGGTCCCACCCAAACCTGCTGAATTAGAATCTGTATTTTAACAAGATCTCGACCTCTGTGAGCACGACCATCGAGGAGCCCTGCTCTACATCACTGAGCCCACCCACACAGGAAGCATGACGTCAACCCACGGAGACCGCCTCCCTCATGCTCTCTGCTTCCAGAAAAATGTGTACGCTACGGATGCTATTTGAGGGCTAGTGTCTGTGTGAGGATACACTTTTCTGGAGCTGGAGACCTGCCCACTCACATGACCCTTATCTGGGCAGACTCGGGGACAAGGATGGGGGTGCAAGTGGTTTGTTTGGGAGGTGACCTCAAAGCCCTCTGTGGGGGAGAATGGGCAGCTGGAGAGAAAAGTGGGTATCTATCCTTCAATCCCTGCTTCTCCTTGGCTGGGAACTGTTATGGGGACGTTGACCAGCCTGCATTTCCAGCCCCTTCAGTGCCTGATTGCAGCACTCATGTAGCCAAGAAAGCCCCCAGGCAGGGAGACGCGGGCAGACCCCACCTGCAGAAGAGCTGTCACTGGTGGTCCCCAGGGTTGGGTGGAGGGGATACAAGAGGCATCGACATTATCACTCCCCAAATGCTCCCCTTTCCACAAGCAACTGGGGCGGCAAAGCTGTGGACTGGGAACAGAGGCTGGAGACAGCCACCGACGAAGAGACATGGTCTGAGAAAGGACCTCTCCCCAGTTCGGCACCCCCGGAGCGGGTCTCCGCTGAGCGTGCTGTGAGCTCACGGAGCCCCATCTCAGGGGGCGGCTGCTTCTCCTCTCTTCGCTCTGGTTGCCATGTCCACTTTGCTGCTTCTGGACTCATCTCGGGACTCCCCATTTAGGATGGACATCCTCTTTTAGGGTGATCCCTCCTCCTTTTCTCTTTCCTTGCTGACACAACAGATCAGCTCCGATCTCCTACCACCTAAACCAGTGCCAGAACAGCCCGTTGGCGTATGGTGTGCTCTCAGCTGTCCCACAGTCTGCATTATAAGCCACCCAGGTGAATCTTAATACACTATAGTAAGTCTTCACTTAATGGCATGGCTAGGCTCTGCCAGACACTTAAAGTGAAACGATGTGTAACAAAATAAAACGATGTGTAACAAAATAAATCCTACTGTAGGCTAATTGATACAAAACGGGAGTTAAGTTCCTACATAGCTCATCAACGTTGTAACCAGACAACATTGGACGACACAATGTTATTCGAGGACCTGCTGCTACACCTTTGCTCGCTTTTGTCCAAAAACCTTCAAAGGTCATTAATGACTAACGCCCTTCACTGATTCCTAACTGGGGACCACCTGGGAGCCAGAGACACCTGCACAGCTGTGCAGGCTGTTCCCTGTACCAGACACCTGGCTGAGGGGGAGCGGGTCTGAAATCTGGCCCATGCTTCCCTCGCCAAGCCCTGCACTCGGCCCCCTGGCGAGAGGCTGAGGACCACTGTCGGGGAGGGGTGTGGGGGCACTTCTCTCCGATTTGTATTACGGGGCTCAAAAAACCGTGAGGACTCATGGGAAAGTTTTGTCAAAAGGACCCAGATGGAAGCTCCACTGTGGACCCACCGAATCAAAGCACGCAGCACGGGCAAGCATCTGCTGAAAGCTCCCTGGGTGGCTCCAAAGTTAGGGAGCCTGAAACGTTAGGCCATATTGAAATAATTGTTAGAGATGCAGATTCATGCCCCCACCCCCGCCATCCCCAGTTTAAAAAAAAAAAAAAAACAGAAGCAAGGTTAGGAAATCTGAATTTTGAATCATCTGAGGCAAGTGTTCTGTATTAACCTATGAAGCACTGGCCCCAAGGGCTGGGGATATCACTGCCATTTTGGAGGTTAAGAGATTGAGACCCAGAGTGGACAAGAAGTGTCTCCCTGGGGTCCTCACTCTGTGAGGGCAGAACACCTGTCATCACGGCCCGCCCTGCCTCTGAGTCCTCTGACTGGAGCTTGCGGACCATGCCCTGCCCACCACGCCCCCGGGACAGTGACGCAGAGAGATGATCTCTAGAGAGTGAGGCCAGCTCCAGCACGGGTGCCCCTCCTGCTGCCCGGGGTGGGGGGAAGCTCAGCCATTCGTTCAACAAGTGTTTCTTATTTTGCCTCAAATGGAAAACAGCTCCCCATTGAAAACTTGTTCTGCATGAGATGCGTATGTTTTCTGTTACGCCTTACATTCCTTTGTTCATTCCCTCGGTTAATAATTATTTATTGAGCAGCTTCGATGTCCTTCATCAGGCCACGTGCCTTTATAATACCATCCTTGCTGTCTCAAAGGGGGGTGTTCCCGGCCTGGCAGGGGGGCGAATGACCAAGGTGTCTGAGGAAAGACTCCTGTCCACGCCCGCGTGAGGAGTGCGTGGGTGAGGCGGCTCCAAGGGCGGAACCAGATCTCCCTTTACGAGAGAAGCTTAGCTTCCCACCAACCCTACCCCCACGAGTCCTAGTTCATTACTACCATTGCTCCACTTTTCTTTTGAATTATCGAAAAAAACAAAAACTGCAAGTTCTTTAAATTATGGAATCCAAGATCACACAGAATAACCTATCAGAGAATCATACCAGTGTGAACTTTAGTGAGTAAATTTAGTTCATCGTACGAACACATAGGTCAAAAGTTATTACGAATGACAAAAAATACCATTCACGAAATGGCAAGATCTAGCTGAAGCTCCCTATTCAGAACAATATCTAAGAGACTAAAAGGCTGAGAACAGGTCGCTGTATCAAGTATAAGACTTAGGCTGTTATTAATTTATTCAACAGATATTACTGGACTAATCTCACATGCCAGGCATGGAGGTACACAGGTATATCCGTGTCCTGGGCCAGCTCTTCTGTTAAATACCAGACAGAGTGACTGCTTGGAGCTGATCGAACAGAGAAACCTACACCAGTGAGGGCTCAGGCTTTAGGAAATGACCACGAGGACAGACAAGGGAATGTGGGCTGGTTCTTAAGATGCTGAGACTGTACACGGCAAGGGGAAGCCTAAGGCCAAGAACCCGGCGGATGAGCTCACTGTTAGGACCGCGGCGAGTCAGCTTCACAGCACTCAGTTAAGAAGGGCCCCTAATACGACAAAATGTGGCAGGTGCCCCTTTTGTATTTTAAAGAACAATACAGGCAGATGGGGCTGTGTGTTCTAGAATTATACTCGATTTTCTCTATATTCGGTTCCAATATTTTCAGTTAATCGGCCAGTTGTTTAAAATGACTTACACGCACAGAGGAAGGGCCGCTTTGGGTTGGTTGAATGGCTAGGTTTTAAGTTCGATCTTGCTAGAGTTGTTTGTGAAAAAACTTGATTTTTTTTTTTTGTGATTCCTTAAAAAAACAAAACAAAAAAACAAAAACTGCAGGTTCATCAGACTGCCTAAGCCCCAGCATGTGTGTTCTGAACTTGCTGGAATACGCTCGGCTCGTGGCTGTGTCAGCTGCTGGCTGGGGTATGGGGAAGGATGAAGGGACCGAGTTATTACTCCCCGCGCTCCGACCCTGCAGCGGTCGCCGGCTGGTCAGCGCCTTCTGGGTCACCGTCTGTCATTTTCTAGGTCTCTCTTCCCACAGGACAGTTTTGCTCGTTCTCGGTTCTCCTTTGAAAATGCGTTCACGCGTCTTGCTTTATTTTTATTTTCATTTATTTTTATTTTTTGCGATGCTATTGATTCTATTTTCCTGTGCTGTACCTTATAGCCCCTGACTTATTTATAACCAGAAGTCTGTACTTACTCCCCTTCCCCTTTCCTGTCTCTCCCCCCACTTTCTTCGTCTTGGTTTATAGCTCCGCTTTGGATGCCCAGAACTAACATCATGCCCTTTCCCTCACGGCAGGGCGCGGGAAGGGTGGGCGCACAATGCGGGCACCACGTCCCCTGGGTCTCTTCGCCACGCACGGCTAGGCACGCTGACATCCCAGCTACCAGGACCTGTGCTTTTGGGCTGCTGGACCCTGCGTTGCCTGTGAAGGTGGGGGAGATGGAAGAGCTCGGGGATTCACATCCCCTCGGGGGAACCCTGGGACCCTTACTTAGCCAGGCTCCCTTGTCCCTGACTGAGACGCCTTGAAGCGTGACTTACACTTTGGATTGTGCCAGAGTTGCCCGCCTCCTTTGTCCCTGCTGAGGACTCTGACACCACCCCTGTGGCTTGTCCTCTCCCTACTCATTTCCCACTCCCCTGACTCGTTTCTCCCGGGAACGCTTCCTCGTAAATCACTGTCACAGGATGTCTCCTCTCAGAAGCTCATTCCGGGGAACTCAGACTGACATCGTGGGAAAGAGTCCGTCCTAGAAACATCCAGCTTCCCTCCTTTCTCTGCGTTTCAGGTAGGAGGATGCCAACCTGGCAGCGGTGGGAGAAGCTCAGGTTTGAGCAAATGAAACCCTGTCATCCTCTCTAATGCACGATGCAGGGACCGCCAGTCCCAAGCAAACCGGAACTTTTACAACGAAGAATTCCACCCGCCAAACATTACGGATGCAGCTGAGATGGCTGTGCAGACTTATATGACTTACATATTGATTTTAATCCACTTAAGCGTCTCTTAAACATGGACTCATTTAATTATCATTCCTAAGCGTTTCCTCTTTGCCCCCTTTGGGAAGGATGCCGCCCACGCTCTCCACACCAGGCTGCCGCAGGGCTCCTGAACAAGCAGACAAAAGTCACTCTCCTCTTTACAGAGATTCCCAGGGGAAGGAGCTGAGACCCTGGACGCGTCTAGACTTGAGATCGCACAATGATTTTTTTTCAAACTGAAGGTTCAAATCCTGGTTCTATTACTTACCAAGTGGTGCCTCAAGGAGCTCCCTGATACAGTAATTCCCACCCCACGACTTGCTAAAAGGATTTAACGAGTTACTACGGTGGCTGCCACCATGGTGGTGGTTGTTGCTATGAGGCTCTAGAGAGGGACTTTGCAAGTGTTTTCTTTGCCACCTACAATTGCTGGAAAATCCTGCGGCTGTTCAAAGCCACCCCCAGAATAAGACCAATAACGCGCCTGGGCTGCCTGAAACCTAAGACAGAGCTAACGTGTACTGAACTGAGACCACGTGGCAGACACGGCTCTAAGCACTTTGCTCCTTCTCGACAACCCTATGAGGTTGGGTTTCGGATCGCCCGTTTTGCAGATGAGGGTACGGAGACCCAGGAACGGCGACGGAACTTGTCCAAGGTCACACAGCAGCTCCACAGTAACCCCAGGGCCTGCATTGCCACACAGACGCCAGGCTATAAAGGGGCCTTTGGGGAGCGTGGGGCAGAGGAGGTTGTCTTTACTTTGCTCTGCGGTATCCTGTCCCTAGCAAGGCAGTGCTCACACTCAGCGGCAGCGCGTCTAAGGCACCAGGAGGTAAACGCACAGTGCTGGGACCCCCTGCTGGTTTCTGATTCAGCAGGTCTGGGGAGGGACCTGTGAGCACGCCTTTCTGACCCGGTCTCAGGTGATGTGGATGCTGCTGTCAGGACACCACACTTGCAGATTCTTAGAACACCAGTCCCGGGCAGGACCCACAAAGGAGGGCACCCTCACAAAGGACAGGGGACTTGGTCTGCTGAGCCGAGCGGCCCCTTCCAGGGATGCTAGGATGTCGGCAGGGCCCTGCGTTGACGTATGAGCACCTTTCGAAGGCCACCCGCTGTCACTGTGACTACCCAGATGTCACCTTTCTTGAGGTTGCCTCCGACTCTCCCCTCTACAAACCGGAGCTAGAAAATGAACTTTATAATGGTGCTGTGGTGAGAAAATGCTGAACAGGAAATGAAGGGGAGGGAGGAACTCGACAAACGTTTAGAGTGCCTTCTCGTGTCTGGCCCTTGAAGCATCATCTTACTTAATTCTGAGGTAGGACTTACAGTCCCCACTTTACGGATGAGGAAAACGAGGCCCCAGGAAGTTGGAGAAGATGGGTGACTTGCCAAATGTGCACAGCTATTAAGCGGCTGAGGCGGGATTCAAAGCCAGGTCCGTTTGGCCCCGCGGGCTCCGCACGCCCTCTACCCCAGGCTGCATCGCCGAGACCATGGGGATGGTGGTCCTAACTGGCCTTGAGCAGCCTGTGTCTTCATGTGGTGTTTCTGCTGGGGAAGGAGACGTTGCCCACGCCGTATCTAAAGCCACGAAACAGACTCTGGCCTGTGTGGCGTTTCCCAGCCAGAAATAAATTTAAAAAAAAAGTCCCATGGTGTTTCATCTGCCTGAAGGATCCACGGCTTGTCCTCAGCCCAGAGAGAAACAGAAGTATGACCCCGGGCCTTACAACACGGCCAGGAGACCCCTTGCTGGCAGCCCATGAGTCCGCCCCTGGGTCCCAACCAGCCGCTCCCTCATGAAGAAAACTCAACAGGCTTTTCACAAAGAGCGAAGAGTTTTCTTTGGCACGAGGTTCAGATTTCCTGCCCTGTTTCAATGACCTCTCAAGGGACTGTGGAGGGACCCCACACCCCTCTTCAGTGCCAACAATCTCGAGTTCACATCTCGGGCTTTCTGCTTATTTGGGGAGAAAGCTTGTTTCTTGTCTTCTTAACTTGAGGACCTCCTCCCGCCTCCATCTGTGGCTCAATCGAGTGCCCTCCTCTGTATCTGGGGACAAAAGGCCGCCCCTCCAGCTGGAACCTTCTAGAAGAAGGGTTGTGGAGAAGAGAGGCCTCTCTGTCATGCGCACCAACTCTACATTCCTTCAGCAGATGAATTTTTAGCTGCTGAAAAATGCCACGCAGGAAAAGGATTCTGTGTTTAAATCTCACGTGAACGTCAAGACAACAAAAGCCCCCATTAGTTCGTGTTGTCCAAGGGGCCAAGTTCTTTGGGGTGTTTCTGAAAATGGGGTTTTCCTAACTAGAAATTCTGTCTCCTCCCACTAGCCATGGTCATTCCACGCCATGACCTCCAGCCAATGATGTTTTAACGCAGTCACTTCTAGAGCCATCGGTCGGGTCCTAGAGTTTTAAGTGGACACTTGAGATGGCCGCAGAGCACTCAGGAGTCAGGGCTGCGGTAGAGAGAGCCTCTTCCTTCACCGCCGTGAGCAGGGCAGGAGGAGGAGGACCCCTCAGCTCCCATTAGCTGTGACACTTTGGCCAAGTCGCTTCCTTGCTCTGAGCCTAATTTCCACATTGGTTGATGGAGATAACAATGCCGTATCAGACATTCGTTTTTTGCCACCCACATCATCAGCTTTCTGACGACCCGCCACAACTCCCCTCTGGGGAGCCATCTCTTCTCCACTCTCAGCCTATGGGTGGCACTCCACCTGACTCCCACTCCCCTGGGGGTGGGGCATGTGACCCAGGTTTAAGCCGATCAGACCAATGAGACTCAACGAAACGTTTGCTAGGACTTTTGCGACAGAGTACTCTGGAAGCCATTTTGCCACCCTGAGGGGACAGCCTGAAGAATGACTCTAAAACAAGAAAGAGAAGCTGACAGATGGAGAGTCACTGTGACAACTTTCTGAAGCCCAACCACAGGCTGTGGCTAAAGCCAACCCTAGGTTTATTTGGTTTGCAAAACAATAAATTCTCTTTTCACCCTAGCCATTTCGAGTTTTTGATTGCTTGCCACAAAAAGCAATTGAATATGATACAAATCAAAAAAGATACAAATCCCTATCTCCCAGTGTGCTGAGAGGCAAATTAAATAAAAGTCCTTGAAAGGATCTTGGCCTCTGTGCTACAGTTCTGGGGCCCAGACTCCCTGAATGGGGAGGGGACTCAGCCGCGAAGGCTCTGAGCTCCAGAGGGAATTGAGAGTCTTATCAGGGGGTTTCAGAGGGATAAACCAAACCGAGAGGGATCCTCAAGCCACCTGGACCCCACAGAGAACGGCCTGAAGAACCCCCGAAGCTGACCTATTGTAAAGGTGACTTGGTCATCCACATCTGGCAGGGTGGCAAAGGGAAGCGTTGTCATTAGAGAGATGGGGACTTCCAGTCACAGCACTGCCACTTACTGGCTTTGTGACTTGGAGCAAATCACAATCCCTCTGAGCTCATTCACACTTCTGTGAGATAGAGATGATGATTCCAGATCCACAGGGTTAGCATGAGCGTCCCCTGAGATGACACACGCGCCTGTGCCTAATACAGTCCCTGCCACACCATGGGTGTGACCCTCCCCTCCTCAGCACAGTTCGGTGCTAAATACGTGTGGGGATCAATTCAGAAAAGTAAGCACAACCCTGTGCTTGGTTTTCTCTATCCCAAGAGCCAGATGGACTCCCTTCCTCCTTCCTGCGTCGGATTTGAAGTTTCGCCCAAAGGGTTCATCACCGACACTGGCTTCCCGCTCTCTACCCCAGACTTCCCCAAACCTCGTGATGGTGTGCCTCACCTTCTTCCCCTAGGATTCTGAAATTCAGAATGAAGAGGGAAGATGATGCCGTCTCCCAGGACATTCTCCATCCCTCCCTGGACCCACACCTCTTTGCGGTTCGACTTTGCACCTCCTCCCATCATGAGTTGAACTTTATTGTTCCACTTTGAACCTGGGCAGGACCCATGACTCGCTCAACAGAATGTAGCAGAAGTGGTGCTCTGCCCGCTCCGACCCTCATCTCAGGAGGCCTTAGACCTTCTATTCACTCTCTTGGAACTCTGCCAAAGCCACACAGGCCTGCGCTGGCCTGCTGGAGGATAAGAAGCACACAGCTCTGTTGCTATCTGTGCCCCAGACAACAGCTGGTCCCCAGCTGACTTGCCAGCTAACCACAGACGCCTGAGTGAGACCGGCCAAGGGCAGCCGAGCCCGGCCCAGAGCTGAAAAACTACTCCCACGGTCATGAGCAATATTCAATGGCTGTCGTATTGAGACACTAAACTCTGAGGTGGTCTGTGACTGAAATGAATAGAGTTGCTGTGAAGAGTAAGTGAGGGCACCTGTGAGTTACCTAAGCCCCACCCTGCCAGTAGGAAGCACTCAGGATGGAGCGGCCATGATGATGCTGGTCACCTCCCCATGTCCCCTTGCAAAGCCTGTGCTGCCAGCCAAGCAAAGCCCTGGCCTGTCCACCCTCCACTTCCTGAGAAGCTCAAGTTAGCTCTTCTTTCTTGCTTAAAACCCAAGGAGAGGTAGACCTGATATCCACAGATGAAAAGATTAGAGAGAAAGAGTAAGAGAATGATCGCAGAATAGCAGCACAGATTCCACCAGGCTCTGGGTGGTGAGGCCACGACTGAGCCCGGCTCCTACAGAGAAGGGGAGTTGGGGCCTGGGGAGATGTGACATGTGCAAGCAGCCCTGGCACTGCCTCCTTTCACTTTGTGCCTGTGTCCCCTGCGGGCTGAAGAATGACCTTCTGCACCCAGGATAACACACCAACTCAGAAGATGGATGACAAGAAAATGGCCATCAATTTTATTTACCGTCCCCTAACCCTCAAAGCACACGGGACTGCAAACAGAAAGAAATATAAGAAGAAAACAAACACAATGAAAACAAGACAAGTGTTTTGTAAACTCCTTCAAAGAAATTGTTCTCCTTATCTGCTTAAGGTGCGGCCACTCCCAGAGATCCCACTTACACAGAAAATAGTTCCTTGGTAAAATCGTTCCTTAACGAAACATTTATAAATTGTTGAAGCACATTTAACTTTCTGTTTGAACCGCACTGACCTCTGTTAACTTGTTTTTAAATTTATCAGGATCAATCCTTTTGAAAATAGAAGGAAGTTGTGATTAAAGTAATTGATCCCTTATTTACCTTTCTTTCAAGTCTGGAGGTTGTTGAGTTCAAAATAAGGTTTTCTGCAGAGTGGAGTTTAAATGTCATAACTTTTCAGACATTTTCACATTAAAATTTTTTAATTTATAAAATAGTAATCCGGAAGAAAGCAGGTGTAGAGTCAACGCCCCATCTACCTCCCTGCAGGACAGAAGCTCCTACCTGCTCACCTACGCTGAGAATGCAGACTGTCTTCCCTTTGGGCTTCTGGGACACCTCGGGGACCTGATTCTGGCCAGGAGAAAAGCTGACTGATGCTTTTGCTCACATGGCAGAAAGAACTTTCAGGAGGAACTCAGGTTCTGGGCGCCTGGGCTGGGGTTGTGGTCAGAAATGGGTTTAGCATGTGCCTCAGATACTGGCCCACCTCTGGTTTCTGCTCTGGCCTGACACACCGTTCCCTGGGCTCTCCCACTGGACTGCGCCCCCTGCCCGGGCGGGATAATATTCCTTCAGAGGCAGCCGTCGGCTGACCGAAAACGGGACCTGGTGAAGGAATGCTCCAGTCTCCTGTCCTGTAGGTGAGCTTTTCTGGGTATCTTTCTACTCTATATGCTTCTGAAAAAGTCCAAGCACCACCAGCAGGGATCTAAAAAATACACACACGCATGCTGGCTTTTCTCCCCTCCTTCCTGCTTCCTGGCACCCGGCTCCAACAAACCAGCTGCACCGCATCCTCGCTTCTGGCTTTGCGGATGGCAGGCCACTTGCCTGGGGTCCACGAATCTCGGGAACAGGCATGGTCTGAAAAACAGCACTTTTGGGAAAAGCTGAATGGGAAAGCCCAACAGTCCCACTGAGGCTGAGAGGGTGATTTCCAGAGGGAGCTCACGATGAAGAAGCATCCTGACGGCTTGAAGGGAGAGCAGAAAAGATTCTCAAGGACGAAGGGCCCTTCTAGAGCAGAGCAGGAAGGGCGATGAGTATGTAAGAAATGACCCTGCCTGGGTCCTTGCTCTACAAAACCAAACGTCCTCTGGTCTTACCTCCGTCTCACATTTCTACACCAAATGGCGAGCCTATCCATGGAAACTGCTGGACCATCGGTCAACTTTTTCATTTTCTGCTGCCTCTATCCCTAAGTCCCCAATAGGAAGAGAATGAATGGATGACTTCAGAAAAGGAAGGCACCACATCGGGCCCCGCCCTGCTAGAACAACTCCTTCTTTCCCAACGGGCAAGCCAGATACTAGAAAGCTGGGTGAATTGTGCCTTTTCAAAAGCCCAGCTGCTCAGTATGCATACTCTTTCCTCTCATTGCCCAATTAATTCGTGAGGCACACGCGAAATAAAATGGTTGCTGTATGCTTCCAGCCAAGTAAAAGAAATCTCGTTTCTCCAAAGCCAAAACTAATACGGCACGCTCGAACGGGCTGAAAGCCGACACAGAGCAGGTAGAGCGTTTCACGGAACACACATCATAACCCTGAGCCGGGAAATGAGGGCTGGGAGCCTCGGAGCCTCCTGTACTGAGCTACACTTTCAGAGAGGCTGAAGAAAGAAGGAATTATTCTGAACCTAGACTTGGTTTTCTTAAACAAGGACCCCAAAATTGATATGCCGTTTGGCCTCGTGAATTTCAACAGTCTATTCCCTTTTCCAGGGCTTGTCCCATCTGTAAAATGTAACCTTTTAGGTCTTTTACAGCCTGAGCTTCCATCCTCCTAGGACCAGGTTCAGATTTGAAGCTTGGGTACATCGACTGGCTAATAACCATCAGCAGTGACCAAATGTGTAAATGGTTCTTTTATGATGATGATTCTGGTCTCAATTAAAAAAGCTTCTGTTTTCATTAATGATGGTTTTTATTTATTTGTTTGTTTGTTTGTTTATTGGGGACTGAGGGGGGGGAGGCTTATCTTCTAAAGTAAGGAAAAATGATAAATGTATGGCCTCGCTTCCCCAGACTTCATTGTAAGACTAGAGCTTTACAATAATCAAGGACACAAACATTCTAGAGGCCTTTATTTCATAAACATATTCGGAAGCTCCAACACTACAGAGACTGACACGCACAACATCCCTCCCTGCGGTTTGTGCACAGACCTCTTACCCTGGGCCTCAACGAGGCCCACATCACCCGGCCCTGCCCAGCTCTTCGGCCTCGTCTCTGCCTCTGCTCCCACGCCATCGCTCCATTTTAAGCACACTGTCCTTTCCTGCAGTGACCTGAGTCCCTTCCAGTCTCAGCACCTTTGCTCTTCCTGAAAACCTCCCACAGTGCCTCAGGGAAAGCACCCATGGCAACCAAGCGGGTTCCACTTACCACAGCTACAGTCGGCTTCATGAAGAGTTCTTCAGATAATCGATTTCCCCAACGGACGATAAGCAGATTGGGGGCGGGGCCTATGTCTGCTTTGCTCACACGTCTCCTACGTCCGATACACGTTAAGCAAACAATTTATATCTGCTGAACCGACGAATGGCTCTGTGATCTTACTTGTGATCAAGCCATTCTAAGCATCCACTTTCCCATCTGAAGTTTGGTACTTGGAGGTGAATTAATTCCTTTAGACCTTTAAGATATAGACCCAGCTCTAGACCATGCAAGGAAAAGACTTGATGTTATTCATTCAGTCTCTTGTTGGTAGAACTTGCCTTTGACTTATTTAGAGTAAAACAAGACAAAAATAAGGGATTTTATCCCACGGAAATCACAACTGTCTCTACAAGCGAGCATCACCTCATTGCACACTGTACACCAGGAAATTAGAACATGTCACAGGATTCTGGTAGTGACATGATGTAATCAATCATCCAATAGCCTGATTTCCTTGGTGCCTGTAAGAGCTTCAGAGAAGAGCTGCCAGAGCCTCCTGCTCCAATGGTCCAATGTTCAACAGGTAAATGTAAAAACAGGAAGGATTGTGCTATTTCCACCTTCCCGACCCCATTTAAGGACAAAGCTTTCATTTGTGATCTTCCTTTTGAGTTCATTGGGGATTTATTAATTCTAGAGAGGAAAAGCCCCGGGTGAGGCTGCCGCCAGGCTTTCCAGGATCCAGTGTGGAGACACGCAGGCACCACAGGAAAGCTTGCTCCAGGGGAACCGGTTGGGAGCTGGGCCCGCATGCCAATATCTCGGGGATACTGAAGGCGGCCTTGTTCAGACAAATTGCAGCTGTCTCTGAAAATTCATCAATGCTTCCTTGCCCAGTGCCTCTTGCACAAAAAAAACTGGTCATGATGTAATGAGAAAGATCTAACTCAATGCAGCACCTGGCACTCCAAAGGGTAATAGACACAAAGCCTCGTGGGGAGCCAGCGCACCGCATTAGACATGTAAATAAGCTTCTTTATGCAAAGAAGATGCATGAGAGCACACTGGAGTCAGCCTGTCTGCGCCTGAGTCCCTGCTCTGGCATTTACCAGCTGTGGCTCTTCCTTAACCTCTCCCAACCTTGGTTTCCTCGTCAGGAAAACTGAGATCATAATTGGACGTACCTCACTGGGCTGTTGTGAGGGCTAAATGCCTTACTGCAAGTTAAGTGCTAGGGACAGTGCCTGGCACGTGAATATGTGCTCCAGGAAGGGTTAGCTCCTGCTGCCCGCTGCTGCGACCACGCCGCACACAGAGAAAGGACGTGAGCTTCCTGCTTATGTTTGCAAACACCAGCAAAAGCCGACACCAGCCTGACAGAGACCACGCGAGAAAGAAAATTACAGACAAACCTTGCTTGTGAAAATAGACTCTGAATAATACTACTAAATATTAGCCAATGGAATCCAGTAACATATTAAAAGAATGCTGCACGATGACTAGTAGAGGTTGGAGATTTTAAAATAAAATTGATCTTATTGATCTTATCAAAAAAAAAAAGAGAGAAGCAATATGAATAGCTTAATGTATCAATAATTTACGTATTACTAGTTCATTTTTAAAAGGGGTAATTTCAGTGACCTGAATGATCAAAAACGTTAGATTTAACTGAATCAGATTTGGTCTCATTCAGAACAATCACTCAGAACGAATACTGACAAAGTGGATTTATATTAGATTGTGTTATAAGTTAAGGTACCCAAACAGGGCCATTTGAGGGAAAAGATTGTGGCCACACACCCCGAAAATCAAAACAAATCTGACTGGTCAGATCAGTAACGTGGGAAGCTTCTGTAATGAACGATGCTTGTTTATGACAAAGGGGGGGCCTGTTTTAGGGTTGGGTATCCAGAAGCAGACTCTGAGATGAGGCTTTGCAATCAAAAGATGCATAAAAAAATATGCTCCCAGAGAGACCAGTGAGGGAGCAGGAGAAGCAGGATAGGGGTCGGGGAGGAAATCAGGCTGAGTCCCACAGAGGGCGGCCTTGCCCGATCCCACAGGGGAGCTCTGAAGTGTGTTACACCTCAGAACTGTCCTGACCTGGGGTGCTCGCTTCCATGCACCTGCACCAGTCACTGGTCAAAAGTCACCCAGGTCAGGCACTGTGGTTCTTCACAATTATGGGTAAAGTGGTTCTTGTAGCCTGAGGTCGGGCCTCCAAAAAAAGGTCACAGATGCTGGGAATGAAAAGCAAAAGCAAAGTGGGATGTGTGTGCAGGTGGAGGTGTGAACATGGCAGGAAGGGACCGGAGGGGGATCAGGGTGGACCACCACCACCGTTGGCTACATCGGCCAGCTGGATGGATGATAGACTAGAGCTGGAACCCTCGGGCCCCTGGGGCCGAACCTCCCACAGGCAAGCCTGGCCCATGCCTCAGGCTTGAGAAGCTAACTCTAACTCTTCTGGGAAAGTCGGTGCAAGTGTAGCTTTAGACAGAAGTCAGAACCAAGGTCAAAATCAGAATCAGACTAGAGATCATAAAGAAATCCAAATCTCTGACAGCAGCTTTTGTGTGATTGGGTTTTAGTATTAGCCTATTGATCAGTGAATCACAGGTTTCCTTTTTAAGGTACTGAAAGCATTTAAGGGAGTCTGAGATTTGTGAAAAAAAATTCCACTGATTTAGCGGGGGCTCAAAGCTAAGTGCGAAAATCTATTCGGTTTAACCTTATGAAATTGCCAATTTTCGGCTATCTTTGACCTACGAGAATATCAATTTCATACGGTTCACCATAAAAACCTCTTAAATTCACATTTTTTAACGTACAAGTTAGGCAAGTACTACGTGAATATTTGTAAAACGGTGGCTGTTTCAAAACCAACGAACTGGAGGTTAGACATAATACTGATAGAAGTGATCATTCCTTTTCCTGCATAAACGCTCTTGGGATTGGGAAGGATATTACGAACGGACTGAAAGCATATTTGACACAATGTCGGCATCCATCATGTTAATGCACTTCCTTAATATGAATCATAAAATATGGAACTCAGGTCTGCAGCCACTACCACGCTCCATGACATTTAAGCAGGAGAAAGATGTTCGCTACACTTGCCACTGCTCACGCTGTCTTGCAGTGAGAGGCAGAGTATAAACCCAGAAGAAGTGAGGTCTAATATTAAAGGAGGGAGCAAAATCACTGTTTGCATATGACATGATTTCTGCCTAAAAAAAAGGCCTCGATGAACGAAACCGAAGAACGAAGATTTAAGTTCAGTAAGGTCATCGGTTGAACTTTTACACGTGTACTATCCAGCTATAAAACATCACGAATTGAAAACATTTAAAAAATAGACAAACATAATGGGAAAAGGCCCCGTTTACAACAGCAAATATCCAGGAATAACAAGACCAGGCAGGGCCTAGTAGAAGAAATGAGGACACTTTTCTGAGGGATAGAAAAGAAAAAGAGTAAATAGACAGATGGCAGATTCTTGGATGAGAAGCCTAAAAACTGAAAAATGTGTTTATGTTCTTCCGAAAGGAAAGTACATATTTAAAATAATTCCCATCACATTTTTCTCTGAACTTAAAAGAATGGTTTATTTGAAAGAACAAGCATGTGACACAGGACAGGAAAAGTTGAAAAGTTGAACACCGAGGGAGAAACTTCTTCTCCCAGATACTGAACCGTCACATCGAACTTCAGCCACTAAAGTTCATAGCCTGACCCTAAGGGTGCCAGGGCAGGAGACGGGAGGGAGGAATCCCGAAAAACTTCTGAGCGTACATGGAAAATCAGAAGACGACCGTGACTTCAGGCCGGTGTGGGTGGATAATGGGGTGTTTAACAAATCTCTGGAGACATCTGACTACTTGGAAATAGAAAGTTGGATCTCTATGATTTTCTCCTCATATCAAAGGAAATTCCACCGAAAATGAACTGAAAATTTAAATGTTAAAAAAAAACAAAACTATGAAGTACTGATAAATATTTGGGTAGCTCTCCTACCCCGCACCCCCTCCCCTCGGGCCACCCCATCTCTGGACAATCCTCGCTACAGCCCACACCTGGTCCTGGGCCTCTGGTGGGCCATGAGCATGTGAGGCCACATTACCTGTTCCACAGACTGGGAGCTGCTCAAAGCAGAGATGGCCTCGCTGTGTCCCTCAAAACGAGGCCAAAGCTTCTAGACGGCCCATGTGGTTTGAGGCCTGTATTTATTCTCATCTTAAATCCTCCAGCCTGTGGCCTGTTACTCCTTCTCCTTTCCTCTATCTGAGAACCAGAAAGAAGCAAGTGAAAAAGAAAGAAATGTAGCCGGTGACTAATGCATCAGAGGCCAATCTTGCCTGAGAAGTTTCTATTTTTGGGGGGGTGAGGGTGGGGGGGCATTCGTAGCAGACCCAATCGTTCCATTTTCCGGGCCCTGCCTCTCCAGCTAATGCATCTGCATTTTCTACCTGAGGGCTTTACACTTGAAGGCTTTCTACCTGAGGGCTTTCTCTAGTGACAAAGCTGTGCTGGCCTCTAAGCAAGGTCAATATAATACCTTGTAAGAATTGCAAAGAACTGAATGTCGGAAGTGTCAGGATATTAATTATTAATGCCCCCAGGAGCAGCCCTCAACCAACGACCAGGGGAGGTGGTGCATAAAAACCCAGCCCCCTCACCCCTGGGGCAGGATAACTCTGATTCTAGCACCCAGAGCTCCCCAGAGGGAGTGAGCCCAGTTGCCCACAGTAGTCTCTTGCGTGGTGACCTGTCCTTTTTCGGCTGCTTTCCCATTCCTCTACCTTCACGTCCCAAATGGACTATTTGCATTTGCATTCTTCTCTCTGCATTTACTTCTGGGGAAACCGAACCAACATACGGGTGTCACTTTTGGTTCTTTTAAAGAACCCACGGCATAGATGATTTTCAAGCCTGTGGGATGGGAGCTCACTCACATTCCCAGACCGACGGAGGGTCTGCAAACCTGGGGCCACTGTGGACAGCCACATGGACAGAGCACTGCTCTAGCAGGGAAGAGCTGCTGGCTTCAAATGACGAGAATACATGGAACCTGGAACCCTGTAGGCATGGCCTTGGTCCAACGGTGTCACCCCTGACAGGCAGGCACAAAGCTGCCACCTCGGTGACAAGTTACAGCACCAAAGGACAGAACTCACCCCTTCGGTCAGGCCTGATTCGACACAGGCAGAGTGTCACCAGGTGGGGGTAGCATTGTCCCACTTCTCTGAGTCTGGGTGGTTTGCCTTTCCAGGGAGAGAAGAAATTATCATACCTCTCCGAACCACTACGTTGTTTAAAAAGAGCATTCAGCGCTTAAAAACGACTCGTGCAATCTAAAACGTAATGACAACTGACACAGTAACCATAAGGCACATAGAAAGACAGAAATACCCTTCGTCTATCTACATATCCATTCATTTGTTCACTCGACAATACTGAGATCCAACCACATCCCAGGCACTGCTGTAGGTGTGAAAAACGAATCAGGGAATAAAAAATCATTGAATGTTACATGGAGCCTATAGTCCAGTGGGAGGATCAAGACAATTAGCAACAAACACATAGTACATCAGACCGTAATACATTTCACGAAGAAAGATCGGGGTAAAGGGATGAGATGTGGGTGTTGGGAATCGGTATTTCTAATCCGGTGGCACGTGAGCTCAGATGAAGAGGCGCCGAGGAAGTGGACCGCATGCCTGCCTGGGGGAAGGGACAGGGCAGAGGCCCTGAGAACACGATCGGTGTGTTGCGAGCAGCAGCAAGACGGCCGCTGTGGCCACAGTGGCGAGGACAAGGGGTCAGTGGCAAGAGACGTGTTCAGAGAGGCAGCGGTGCGGTCGGGTCTTACAAGGAGACGTGTTCAGAGGGGCAGCGGTGCGGTCGGGTCTTACAGAGCCTGCTAGGTTTTGCAAAGAACGAAGCTACAGGAGGGTTCTGAGCAAAGGCGTGTCGGGGGGCGGGGTGACGGTGAAAGCGGGGAGACCACCTGTGAAGGAAGCCACTGCAGTTAACATCAGGCAAAGTGACAGGGTGGCTTGGGCCAAGGCGGAAGCAGCGGAGATGGTGAAAAGGGGTCGGATTACGGATGAACTCTGCCGGTTCCGCCGACCAGCCGCCTGCGAACAGACAGACGTGGCGTGTGAGAGAGGGGGGATGAGAAAGATCTCCTGCAAACGGAATAGGTTTGGGGGGATCAGGACCCCATTTTGGACCTCCTTCCGTACTGTTGGAGCTGTTCTCCTTCTTGATGTGGGTGGTGTCTGGATGGATATAGGCGCAGGTAAAAATTATCGATCTGTACACGTTAGACGTGTGCATTTTACTCCATGTAAATTATACCTCCATAAAAAAACATGCCATTAGAGTCAAAAAAAAAAAAAAAAACGAACAAAAAGGGAAGTACTTTACTGTGCTAAGAGCTGTTGATGGGTCCAGAAAGGACGCTGAGAAATGACCACTGGCTCCGGCCAGGTGGAAATGAAGCTTGTCTCGTTCACTGCCTGTCATTAACGCAGCTAGTCTCAAGCACAGTCCACATCCGGCCCAGGGAAACTTCTTTGCTTTTATCTGTGTACAGATAGAGTCTCTTCATCTCAATCCCAGGCCATGGCAGCTGTGCTCATGGCTCGGAGTGACTTTTTTACCCCCAAGAAGGGACACGCCCTCCCGACCACTCTGAGCTGTTCTGAGACTTTCCTTGGGACCCCTCGAGGTCTCGCCATGGTTTTGAATTTCTGTTTTCTCTGGCACCTGTACCAGTTAGCTTTTTTCCCTTGATGAAGAGTCCATCTCATTGCTTCCTGCGTGGTGAGCTCCTACATGACTGCCATTTTTAAATTTCACGCTAGGGAGAAGCAGCATTACCTCCAGCCACAGAAGCAGAGACTGATTTCCCCAGTCAGCCAACCAGACTCTTGGCAAAAGCAGCTGAGAGGCTTTCTGGCGGACAAGACGATGCGAGCTGGGCCAGAAGGTGACGTGAGCACCAGCTCAGCCCCTTACTAGTTGTGTGACCTCAGTCTCGTTAACCTTTAAGAGTCTTGAACATATAAAGTGATTGCGTTCCCTTAAGCTTGTGGGTCTTTGTTCCCTTATCTACATATTGCGAATACAGTGCCCATCTCTCAGGGCTGCGGTGAGGATTCAACAAGATAGAGTACCCAGCACAGCGCTTGAAGGATGCTCTCTCAACACCTGCTGCTTCCCTCCCGGTCCGCTCAGGGAGTGGCTCCTCATCCGCCCAGAGGGCGTCCCACCTAAAGCACTGCCAGATCCCCTCACTTCAGGTGCATTTAGGGTCCTCATCAATGTCTTGGTAAGTTACCAAGTTAGATGACTTCAAGTCAGAAGCTACGTATGGCCTCACTCAGATTTTGCTAGGCATACGAATTTCCTACGGAGCCTGATTTGGCAGGTCTGAGATTCTGCATTTCTAACAAGGTCTTAGGTAAATGCCATGCGGCTGGTCCACGGACCATATTTTGAATAGTCAGGAAATAAATGACACAAAGACCAGACAGAACAAAGAATAAATGCATCCTGAATAAATATAATTGCATCGGAGGTGCCGCAGTAACAGAAATATTGTGTTTAGACCTAGTGCAATAATATTTCTACGCTGGGCTCATTCCAGAGCAGTTTGGGCTTGGGCTCCACATTTTTAGAAGGAAGATGCCAAACTAGGGAGAACACAGAGACCAATCAACAGAACAGTAAAGAAAGGGCTGGAAATCCGTATACCACACAATCAGAAGAACAGGTCCTGGCTCTTGGCCTGTCTTGAGCAGATGGGCCTGCATGTGGAGCTGTGGCACCTCTTCTGGAGGCCCGAATTTGTTGACATTATCATTGGAGTGGTTTTGTCTTGTGAAAATAAGAAATGCATGGACAGGTAAAGGTCACCCTTATACTTTGTCAGGGTCCGACATCTAGGGCAGAGGCAGCCTCGCGGGGCACTGCTTGATCACACACACCTGGGCCACACTGCCCGCTGGCTCACAACAGGTGCTCTACTACACCGCCCGGGGGCCAGACTCGATTTCCCCAACAGGTGTTTTTGATGACGACTTTTGAAAGATCCTAAATGCAGTGATACAGAGCCGGAAAGAACTTCGGCAAAAGGAAAATGAGAGTAACTGTGCTGGTCATCGGCCTATTTGTCTGTGATTCCTTCTCTATCCTTCCCTGTGTCTGCGCTGTATCTCAGAGACACATACTTATCAACGACCTCTCCCAGGTTTCTGCTGCGGCTGACTCTGCTGCTGCCCCTTCCCCCCTCCAGTAACAAAACCTGACTGAGTTTGGGGTGGCGATGTGCCCAGCTAAGAAAACATCTCCCAGCCTCCCCCGTGGCTAGGGGTGTCCATGTGACATGATTCAAGGCCAATGAGATGTACATGGAAAATGCTGAACGGAGCTTCGGGAAAGCTCTTTGAAAGGGGGCAAGCGCGTGTCCTCCTTCTTGCCACCTGAACGCAGCTGCGGCGTGGGAAGCACGACCCAAGCAGCAGCATGCATGCAGCGAGGCTAGAGAGAGAGACAGAGGAAGGCACCGGGCTCCTCCTGCATCGCACACGTGCTCATCAGTCCTGGAATGTTCAATCCGAGATTTACTGTGACAAAAGAAAAATCAGAATCTCATTAGGATCAGCTGCTAGAAATTGGCTTTTCTGCTATGTGCGGCCAAACACATTCCTAGATGATTTTTAAAATCAGTTGCCTAATCCACTTGCTTATGAGAACAAGACGGGCTGGCTAGGGATACTCAGATGCCTCGGTGATGCCAGTGGCCGTCACATAGCAGAGGGGCCAGGGAAGCCTTGGCTACGCGTAAGTCTGGCTTCAGAGGGATGAAACGACGGCTCTTGCAAGCTGGGTTGTAATGCACCATAGCTGTGTATTCATGTTCTCTGTGAAATTCCTTGGGCGTCTAGGTTCGCCAAGTCCCTAATTCAGACGCTGGCAGAAATACCCTGTGTGCAACTGACGCTGAGAACATCACACAAATACCTCAAGAGCTCAAAGATCTTGGTCAATATGCTTGTAATATACGCGTCAGGTGATGGGAACCGTACTGTAGCAATCCCGTTCAGGGTTCTACCCAGACCCGCGGACCCCCTTTACGTACCCTCCCTCTGGCTTCAGTTTGCATTTGCTTCCAGGAGCCAGTGCCTCTGGATCTTCCTCAGAGGCTCGCCCTCAGGCTACTGGAGTCATTCTGTCCATACTTCACCCCCAGAGTGGAAAGTGCCTGAGACTTTTATTCCGCCATAAATGGCCCTGGGAGAACAAAAGCCCAGCATCCAGGCCTTGAGATGGGACGATGCTGAGGTAGGACCCACACCTCAGAGCTCTCCTGCAGAATCAGGCTATGGCCACCCTCTGTGGTACTTTGTCCGAGATACCTCCCTGCCCAGTCCTGCTCCCCGCACTCCCTGGGGAGCACATCCTTCATAAAGCACTTGCCATGAGTCCTCACCTCAGCATCCGCGGCAGGGAAACCCAGCCGAAGACACTGATGTTCTTCCTGGGGTTTTTGTCTGTTTTTTTGTTTTTTAGTTTTCTTTTGTTTGCCAGAGCTTAGAGGGCCATTTTCATGGCTTTCTTTTTTTAAGAGGTGTTATGCTGCTTTATGAAAAAGATTTAAAATCCAAGAATCCCATTTTCCCCTTAAAAGAGGAAATTATTAAATTGCTGTTTTGCAGTTCATTAGGAAAAAAAAAAAAATCCAGAGGTTGAACACATGTTTTCTAAACTCCCCCACCATGGATTTGCCCAAGCCCTTCGGCTCTGGGAAACGTCCTTCTTAATTGATCCTTGTCGTAGCTACAGCTCTGTTGACATTTCTAAAGCAAAACGTAGCCTTCCTTCCAAATGCAGTGAATACACAAATGAAGCTTTTCATATATGTGAAAACTGAGCCCCACCGTGGAACACTGAGGCCACGTTGTGACCTGAAATGGACATCTGGGCTTCTCCACCACTTCCTTACTGCTGACTGCCACAGGAAGAGCCTGGCCCTTCTCCCGGGGCGCAGCTGCACTCTGGGTTAGACTCTCCCTGATCGGAGGGCCAGAAAATGCTAATGTAATTGCCACAGGTAATCCAGGTGAGAAACTACAAAGCTGGGTACATGGCTGGGGTACATGGTCCCCACTACCCACTCTCATCTTCTCGAGGAGAAACAATTCAAACATGACAGAGCTCTAGGGAACGTGGGATTTACCTTTGACGGGCGGGATGGGGACGACCAACTATGTGGGACAAAGAGCTTGCTGCTGTTAGAGCCTCAGATGGGCTGGGAGCCAGGTGAGGTTTTTCTCCCTGGCATTAGGCAGGAAGTTCAAGGTAAAGTCACCAGGGGGCTTGGTACATTGGATTAAAAACAGGAAAGGGGCGGAAGAGACTTATTATTTTCTGAGTATCAATATCCACCCTCAGGGCTCTCTTACAAGGGCAAGCAGCAAGTTCATTCATCATCTTAATGGCTGAGCTGAGATGACTATAAACATCTAAGGGTTGCATTTTACTCGGGGCTACTATTAACTTGACGGGAGACACCGGAGAAAGCAGAACACAATGAAAATCAGTTCCTGCCATGAATGAGAGCTGTAGCAGAGGGAGCACAGGCTGTTTGAAATCTGCTTACACAATAAAGGATGGGGTCCGCCCACCTCTGCCTGCAAATCACTCTGATGTGCAATGTTTGACTTCCCAGCTCCACTCACTACAATTCATTTTGTTCCTTTGTGTGGATGCAGCTTCTGTACGGAATCTTCTGTCTGAGAACAGGCCAGAGCACTCCCACAAACGTAAAGGAACGCAAACACATAAACGTCTGCCTTTCCAGCTCTATCTAGGGTAGAAACTGGATCGGCTTTATCACCTGGCGCCATCTTGTGCGGTTTGCTTTGAAAGTGAGAAGAGAGAAACTCCTGAGAGAAGGGGACTGCCCCTTCTGTGGTCAAGGTAGACATACCCTGGAAGAATCGCTTTACAAGAAAAACAAACTTACAAGCCCTCTATGCCTCTTGTCATAAAGAATAAGCCATTGAAAGCCACCAAAGCTGACCTGGTGCTCTTCCGTCCCAACGCCAACTGGGAGGCCTAGTTTAATTCGGAACACGAAGCACTCACTCCTCACGCAACCTCGAACATCGTCACACCTCTCGTGTTAGGCCCCGGCATGGGAGGAAATAAAAGGACATCTGACCGACCCACTGCTCCACCTCAGTCTCTTAAGAAGGAGATCAGAAGGCCACGCAATAACTCATCAGCAGAACTCAGTGACTTAACGGACTCTGAGCGCTCACTCCGTTGCTTATGAATGTGAAGGTCCTCTGAAGGCTATGACATGCGTTGTGAGTGGAGGGTCTGTATTCTCCCCACCACACACATGATTCCCCCTCCTCCCTGGCCTCTCCCCTCCAGCAGCCCCGAGACGGCGTCTCGCCTTCTGACCTCCCTGGTCTGTTTCCTTCCTTTCTTTGCTCTTCCTCCTGGATGCCTCCAGCCTCTGTCCTTTCTTCTGCTTCCTCAGTCCAGACTCTCAGTCAAAGCACGGATGGCCCCTCGCTGCCCACCTGAGGAGGAATCTGAACCCCTCCACCACACCCCTGCAGCCCTTCAAGGTGGTCCTCTCCCTGCCCAGTCGTCAGGACAGTGGACTTAGCCTTGCCACTGCGTTTGGAGCACGTCACTCTCCTCATCCTCTAAACCCTGATATTATTTGCTGCATGCACCACATATCTGAACAATTGCACATCCTGGATTTTAAAAAGTCAACATCCCCAAACCAAAAATTCCAATAGTTCGGCAAAAAGTACGCGAAATCAACAATCCTAATCAAAAGCGAATAGGAACCACACAAGCTAACATAAACGTTTATTTAACTGACGTGTGTTAACTAAGTTTTACATTACTTTTCAAGTAATTTTATCTTTTTAAAGGCGATACATTAAATATAAACATTTGTTCAGTTTAACACTCTATTTTTGCAGTATAAATACATATGCACACGGGTGTGGGCGCGCACACACACATAATATTTTGTTAAGAGTGTGAGTCTTGATTTTTAGTTTGAAAGGAAGAGTCAGTACCCTCTGGCTTACACGTTTATCTTACCTTCTTGTCCTTTTTCCTCCTCCCCTTCAGCATTTAATCTTGGTCTGAAGTGATCGATATGTGATTTCTGAATGATAAAGTGTGTGCTCACGTGTACAAGCAGTTTGGTGTAGGCCTCATTTAATGCTCAGAACATCTCATTTTATAGGAAAAGAAAGTGAGGCGCAGAGAGAAAACCCCTGGCCCGAGGTCACACGGCCAGCGAGAGACAGAGCTGGAGTGTCACTTCTGCACCTGATGGTGGTCGGGTCCTCACTTCCCCTCTTCTCTGCCTTGGCTGCTTGTGGAGCAAGCATTTCACTTCTCTGCTAAGAACCACTACATAAAAAAAAAAATCTCTAGCTTAGCTGCTTCTCGCAATCATTGCAAAGTACAAACATTCCAGCCTGAAAATAGTTTTCAAAACATTGTTCGCCTTAAACATTCCATGGACACTACATTTGAGTTGACCCTCTCCAACCTCATTCTTCCCCCAGATGCACACTCACACCTGATGCCTTCAAACTCCGGTCTCTTTGGCTAGCTAATCTGCCACCCAGGGACAGACACGAGACCTAGTCACGGCTGTGGACAGACCAGGTTTATTAGAAATACAGATCCATCTGACAAACAGGCAGGCAGGCCAGAGAACAGGGCTAGAACATATGGAAAACAGCTAAGCCGGAGGTCACAAATTGGTGGCCTATAGGCTGGATGCGGTCCGTGGACATGTTTTGTTTGGCCCGTACGATGTTCAAAGAACATTTTAATTAGCTGCCAAAGTCATGAGATTTCACATAAAAATGTGGGTTTCTGGCTTTTATTGAAAATTAGGGACTCTGGCAGCAGCGGCCTTCACTCCCACCTGGCTGCCCTCGACTGCGCCGAGAGCTGGCTGCTCTCTGCGGACGAGGCTGGAGTCCTCCCTTCTTCCGGTCTCCGCGGCTTCCCCATGCCCCACGCCTGGCCCCTTCTGCCATTTATAACACCTGCCCGGCCCCACCCCTGTACACTGTGAGGTGTGTCCCACTAGTGCTCACCTTAGAAGCTTGGTGTAGTTTATTGGGCTACCTTACAACTTCTAGAAGCCTAGAGAGTGAGCTGCTTAGGTTGGAGTCCTGGGAAATGCACATCCCTGGAAGGCTCAACCATTGACTCTTTGGGGGGCTATAAATTTCCCAGCTCCCTCGCCCCTGAGGTTTGTATTTCCCTCTGTTTCCCAGATTTGCCCCTCGAGATTAAGCCCCATCGCCTACTGCGTAGTGGTTTAACAGCACCCCTCTTCGGCACCCCTCAGCACCCACCTGCCTATATCGCCTCTCCACCTCCCTGCCAGCGTTTTCTTCACCTCCCAAATAAACTAATTGTCCTCAGTTCTTTGCTTCGAGGTCAGCACCTGGGAGACCCAGACCAAGATAACACACACACCGCAGAGAAGAGACTGGGTCAGGGAGTCCCTTCTCCCCCAGCACAGCAGTGTCTGCAGCTCCACGACGAGCTGCTGCATCCCTTTGTGCCCAGAGGTCATCCGGGCGCTCTCTCGCGCCTAGCGTGAAGCTTACGCTGTCCACATCCATCCACGTCTGTGTTCCTGTGCCTCCTAACAGCCAATATCATGGAAACGTACTCGCGAACCCATCATGCCCTCTGCTCTTCTCTCCCTTGGTCACATGAAACCTTCATGAGCGTGGGAACCCAAGCCGACAAGCGACTTCGGCACGGAGCAGCAGACACCAGCATTCCCCAGATGTTCGGAGTCCAGCCACCAATAGGAACTTTGCCGGTCCTTTGTCTCTCTCCTTCTTGGTGGGTCCCTCTTGCTCCTCCTCCTCGGCTCTCCTCTGCCCTCACTCCTTCACCGGGAGCCCTGCTCTCTCCTTTACCACCCAAATCAATGGACCCATCCCACCCATCCACCCCAGCCCTGCGATGTTGGCACCAGCTGACACCAGCTCTTCAGAGGCCCCTCCATCTACCCTAAGCTTTTATCTAGGGATTTTGTCCAACCAAAGACCAGCAGTTACAATAACAACTTGCATCACCTTGTCACATTGGTGCTTCGAAGCAACTTTTCAACACTTCTTAGGGCAACTGGCATCTTGTGCTTTAACTGCTTGGTGACATGCCTTTCACCCACTGAGTTTGAGCTCCCTGGGAGTGGGGACCTAATCTTACCTATCTCAGTGTCTCCTAAGAGCTGGTACTGGTCCTGGCCCTTGGTAGGTTCTTCATAACTGCTGTTCGAACAAACCCATTCCTGTTCCATGGAAGCGAGAAGAGCCAAAGCCATCTGTGCCAAGTCACACCGCCGCAAGAAATGAGAGCTAGACTTTTCATGTCGACTCCAGGGCCACGTGCCCATACCACTTCAGGACCACTGCCCACATTAATCTTGTGGGGTATGTTCTGGGGGTGTCACTCACAGAGAGCCCACCGTGAACATGACCTTGAAGCCGTGTGACGCAGTGGTGCTCCAAACTGTGTTTTCTTTATTCTTCCTGTTCTTCCTTTTAACTGTATGCCCCTCCCCCCGCCCCTAAGAGGTCCCTTTCACTGATCCACAGAAGACCACTACATGACCATTATGTGCTATGCTCCAGGCAGACAGCACACGCCAGCCAGTCAACCAACCAGCTGGGTAGCCACCAACAAATTAAGTCCTGTTTTATAGAGTGTTTTCAAGTTAGCTTTATACAGGCGAGAGGAAAGTCAGCAGATGGTCATCCATGTGCATGCCACACTTTTATAAGCAGCCTTCCCTTTAAGGAAAGGAATAAGCGTAGACCTATGAAAGCAGCCTTGCGTTAGGATAGAAAAATCCATCTCAGGGGACATTTGTCTTGGTCAGCCTCAGAAACGAGTATGTCGCTAATTGTGTGATGACAGAGAAGACTGGAGCCCTGGGAAGCCTGGGGCCTGAGTTTCTTTGTGACTCTGGACAAGAGGGACAGCCATCCGCCATCCACACGCATCACCTGTGCAGCTGGGTAAGGCACCTGCCTCGGTCACACCAGGGCTGAGATACGAGGGTAGAGCAGTTCACTAAGCAAAATGGGGGTGAAGGGGTTCCAGAATAGAGGCAACTTCGATGATAAATTACGATTGGATTCATGTGTGTCTGTGGGGGATGGTGGACGACGAGGCTCGGGGAGAGGGGAGGGCGGAAGGCCCGGATTCAGAATGGCCTCTCATGAACAGCTGAGGAATCTAAACTCCATTCCGAAGAATGTGAAGCAGCAGGGGTGATAAGATTAAATTTCTTTTCAAATTTTTATGGTATAACTGACATTACAGGCTTATTTCTCATTAGCCTTTTAAATGATGTGTTTGCTGTGACAGTACTTATTTTGTTACACTTGCTTAGTATTCTAAATATCTGCAAAAATTGTTTTTGCTCATGTCTATGTTTCATTGGCTTTAACACGCTTTTTATTCAACAACTTCTGTATTCTTGAGGGCTTTATCTGTAACTACTTCTGACGAATAGTTTCATGGCGATTAAAGTTTTCATGGTTATTGCAGGAGATGCTGCTGGCGCCTTGCTCACATTCCCCAGAACCATCCAGAGGGTTGATGACCAGAAGCCTGTCCCCTGCCAGGCCAAAGGCTTCCTGCATCTCTCTGCCTGAGTTGTTCCCTCACCCTGGGAAGTATGGCCCATCGCCCGAGAAAGCTGGAACTGCCAGAGAGCTAAGGTCCTTGGAGTGATCTCTGTGGATGAGCGCCAGGACTTGGTGGATAAATCCTCCGGCAGCTTCCTCACCCCTCAGGGGAATGACTCTGAGATGAGTTCCACAGGGTCTGCCTGAAGACCTGCCGTGGAACAAAGCCCTATTCTCCACAGCGACCGCCTGCTCATCCGTGCATAGTTCCCTATCCTACATCCCTTCTCTGTCCAAACTCGCCACTTCCACACATTGCCTCCTGACATCACTCCCTAAGTAAACTACCTGCACCTACATCATTGTGTCAGGGTCTGCTTTTTGGGGGAATCCAAACTAGGAGAGTTAACGGACTCAAAAGGTTCTCATATACATGAAGACATCTTTATTTTGCCTTCACCATGGAGGGTGAGTTGGCTGGGTATAGAATCCTTAATTCATAATGGAACATAGTTTAATTTTTTGATATTAATGTTACAGAAAATAAGTCTGCAGAAAACCAATTTCTTTGTTTTCTATTAGGCATTAGGAGTACCATTTCCATATCCTTAAAATTAAACGTTTCATGAAGCTATGTGTAGACATTAAACTGTTCTCGATATTTCTGCCTGGTATTGATTTGCGCGCCTATGCGAGAAAATGGAGATCATTCTTTGCTCGGGCCTTCTCTCCCAATTATTCTGGATCCATTTCTTGTTGCTGATTCTGAAGTCGCCACCTTCCATACCTGTCGTCTTCACTGTCATCTTTCCTCATCGCTATGAATTCTTAGAAATTTTTCTCTGAGTCCTTAGAATTTCTCGTAAACAGGCCCCGCACAACAATGAATCAACTGTCCGTACTGCCCGTTCTGCTTTCCCGACTGCAACACACGTTTTAATTCTGCCATCGCTTTCTTGGTTTCTTTACAATATTTCCTTATCCCATCCACGACGTTTATTTTGCTTCCCTCCCAGCCCGCGCCATTTTCACCCCAGCCTATTGTTCTACTATCTGATCTTTCGTTGTGCTCATTTTTCCTTGACTTTCATCAAAGACACAAATGGATGCTCCGTAAAATTCACTTTTTCCTATTAACAATCTTTTTAATAGGTGTGCTTTCCCTCTGTATCTTGAGTTTTACGCTCCTTAGTTCATGTGTTAGAGTCTTTTTGTAGGGCCCGTCTGCACAGGGCGGGTAGGCTTTCTTGGTTTCCCCTTCGGTACACACCTGGTGCTGTCAGAATCTTGCTCTGGACTGAGTGATGCCATTTACATCCCCAGTTGCAGGTGCAGAGGGGAGGTTGTGTTCCTTTACCTTTTCCTGCCACACTGAAGGTCACTGTGCCGATCTGCTTTTCCGGTTTGTCCCACCTCCACATCAACTATGTGATGTCTCCGTGCCCGGCTGCCTTTCTCACACTGATGCTCACCACATTGTGAAGAGCCCCTGATACCTAGTAAACTTTCTACCAGAGTGTAACCTAGGATTCTCTATGCTAAAGATTTTAAAGATTATTGAAATTCAATGTCCAAGAGATAAAAATGATATGTTCTTATTTTCCCCATGATTAGCCACAACGGCTAATGACCTACCTGTGTCGTACAGGTGCACTGTCCTTGACTGACTAGAGCCCCCTCATCTAGATGCCCGGGAGGCTACTCACCATCCCCTGCTCTCACACACACATAGTGGTCAGGATGATAGAGGAGTGGCAGTGATGTTTGCCATCGCTTCAAAAGGGGACGATTCTGCTGAGTGATTTGTGCTCTGGGCACCCCTCCACCTCTTTCCACCCTACAAATCAGACCAAGGCTAGCTTTTATGGCAGCACCCCCTTACTCAGCCCTTTCTCTACCCCATCCTGCTTCCCTCACTTCTTCTGGAGCATTCCTCCAATAAAGCAGACGCCTCGGATCACATGCAGGAAGTAAGGGATGGGAAAATGTATGCAAAGTCCCTGGTGTATAGCAAGTGGTCTATAAATGTTACTTTTCATCCCCCAAATAGTTATAAGACTACGGATATAATCATTTGCTCATACCGATACCTGTAAAAGGCATCCAGCACCATATCATTTAAAAGAGAACAAAACTGGAAATAGTTAAGTATGTAATAATAGGAATTCATAGGTAATCCATAGTATATCCTATGAGAGAATATGATGTAGTCTCCAAGCTAAAAAGAAAAACATGGCGAAGGGAAGTAAAGGTATAGGAAGCTATTTAATTTATGAAATAATGCTACCACGTCCTATATACTGAGAGTGGGACCAGCTCTGAATGTTCTAGCAAACAGAAAGAACAAAGCCTAGTCACAAGGATGGCTAGGTCCACAGGTAAAAATAAAAAAAGCCAAAGTGTTCAGAAAAAGCACGGCTATTCCTCATTTTGAGACCAGAGAGAAATTTCTCCAATGGGTCCTAAGGGAGAGCAATCTGTGCAATGTAATGACCTGATCACAACCACATCCTTTCAGTTACCATAGAGACGAATTTCACAGGTCTGGTCCCTGAGTAAATTCTTCTCCCATCCTCCAGGAAGATGGCATCATAGCGCAGGAAATTCCGTAAAAGAGATTCTGTGCATAGCCAGAGATACTGGCTATGGTATCTCTGCAGATACCTTTTTCTCTCTTGACAGGGCTTAAACCAGGAACAAGTTTTAGCAGGTAAGAGGTGGAAGGCAAGCGCGCCCTTCTCGCCTCCTTCTTGATTACTTTTGGGGCCTCCCCCAACCCTGAAGCGCCTAAAAACTATTAAGCAGCAGAGAGCTTCTGATGACCTCTTAAAAGTTCTTAGAACACTGCCATTCTAGATAGTTCTACATGCATCAGCTTCCCCCTAAGCTGGGTAAGGTTGGCACAATCCTGCCAAACCTATTGAGTCTGGCAGGATATGGGCCTGAATAGAAATAAGGCTGCCCACTGGTTCAAAAGTACGACCAGTGGACAAGAAAACAGTTTTCCTCAGAAAGTAATTTTGGTTCCATTTTAACCATTCAGACATCAAGGCACTGGAGTTCAAGGCTGTACACACTGTAAAAAGCTGCAAAAATCCCCATCAGAACAGCTGTCAACGGTTAGAGCAGCCATGGGGTAGAGTGAGGTCTGTTTAGATCGCTCGTTCTTCCTGCTGTCTGCTGAGGAAGCCTCCTCTTTCTTCCCAAGGTGGTTGGTTCACTGAGGTGGATTATCCTGAGTCACGCTACTTAAACGTCAATTCATTCAAGTAAATTGATTCACTCTAAAAAATCCACTCAATTCATGGAAATAATTTAATTTCCTCAATTCATTCAAGTATGTCAGGGATAAATAAATACGCCAAAGCACAGGCTGACGTACACGACCCTCTAATAGAAAACATTGAGTGCATCACTGGTGATAACGACTGTAATAAACAGCAATCTGTCCTCATCTCTTATCTTGTTTTTCACAACTACTGACCTAAACCTGGAACTCTCCGGAACACGTGTGTGCTGGAGACAGTGATTATATTATCTCAGAGAAGGGGCCCTAAACTGTAGGGAGAGGGTTTCACAAAAGAGAAAGGATGGGAGACAATGTAAGATACCGGTGCTACTCTGATGCTCTGTAGGTATTTACGGTTTCTTCTTTGGCTGTACCGACAGACTTTCTAAGTCCAGGAGGAAAAAAAATTCGAAGAGTTCCAAATGATGCTCCACATAACAAAACAGTCTTTGCAGAATCACTGCGTATTCCAAGCTAGGATGCAAGTCAGCAAATGCACTAGATGGAACAAAGGCTCCCTTTTGGGGGTACCCTTCTTACCTTCTGCCACATGTTGATAAAGAAGAGCTCTCGGGAAACGTTGAAGGACACGTTGGCATCATAGGCATCGTCCCCGAGGTTGGAGATGGAGATGTTCAGGGAGATATTCTTCACAGCCCCCAAAGCAAGATATGGGGTTTTCTCATCAATGCTGCAATGTGAAATAAACAGCAATTAATGCCCTGCAGCTTTCAGCTTTCACTAATATAACATGAGCCATCATGAGATAGCTGAGGGTAGGGGGCAGAAGCTCCACCAGGATCAGAACGGCAAGTTCCAAGAAGCCCATGAACCAGCCATATGTCCTTGAGCAATCAGCTCCCATAAGCCTCAGTTTCTTCATCTAAGCACAGGAGGATTCCTTAGGCTGTTCTGTGGCTCACATGAAATTCTGTACATCAAACTTAGAAAATTATGACATTTAATAAGCTAGACACAGAATCTCGTGAGACATTAATTCATTCAATTATTTTTGAGCACCTCCTACCTGCCCATTGCTACTGCTCTATGTGCTAGAGCAGATAACAAAGTAGAATCCTGTCTTCTCAGAGTCCTAGCTTCAAGGAGACAGAAATCACAGACACAAAGAAGTAAACACACAGGTCAGACTGTGACAAGAACTATGGAGATAACATGCCAAGGGTATGAAGGATAGAGAGAGCCAGATCTGGAGGGAGAGTAGGTTGCAATTTTAAGTAGGGTGGTCAGGGAAGCCTCAATGATGAGGTGACCTCTTGGCAGAAACTTGAAAGAAGAAAGGGAATGAGATAAAAAGATATCCGGGAACGAGCAAAGCAAAAGCCACGCCTGGCGTGTTCAAGGACTGGCAAGGCAGCCAGTGTGGCTGAGAGGAGTGAGCGGGAAGGAGAGTGGGAGGAAACGGGCTCAGGGCGGTGACGGCGGTGGGAGCAAGCAGATCGCGTAGTGCTTTGCTGGGCCGTCTGAAGGACCGTGGCTCAACTGTGAGAAGGAGCCCCTGCCGGGCTCTGAGGGGAGGAGTTGTGTGACCTGACTTCTGTATTTAAAGGCTCACACTGGCTATGATGTGAATGGTCCGTGGACTGTGTGGTCAGCGGGGAAGCTCTCGCAATAATCCAGGTTTGACAGGATCGCCCACCAGTCCATAGCAGAACTTGTGGAGGTGAGAAGTAGTCATACTCTGGATAGGTTTCAAAGGTTATGCCAATTGATTTTTGCCCGTGGATGGGATGAGGGGTATTAGGGAAAGAGAGGGGTCAAGGATCGCTCCAGGGATTTTCGATTCAATAACTGGAAGGGAAAGACTGTGGGGATAGAAAGTTTAGCAGAGAAAACTTAAATACCTATTGGATTTTTAAGAAAAGGTGTTGAGACAGTTGGCTGCAGTCTGGAGTCGAAGGAGGGGTCTGGGCTGGAAATATACGTTTGGGATGGACTAGACATGATCGCTAGGGAATGTGTGTAGGTAGAGCAGAGGACGGACACTCAGAAGTTGAAGCTGAGGAGGGGCCAGCAACGGAGACCGAGAGAACAGAGTGACGAGGGAGAAGGGAGGGAAAACCGAGAGAGAGGGGATCCGAGTGGCCACAGAAGACGTGTCTCAAGGAAGGAGCCATCGGTTTGGTCAAATGTGCAAGACAGTTAAAAATGACCTGAAGAATTAGAACTGGCCATTGAAATTAGCCATCTGAAGGTCATTAGTGATCTTGATAAGAATTGCTTAAGTGGAGTGATAGGGATGAAAACTTAATTGGGATAGGTTTAAAACTGTAGGGGGAGAGGAAATAGAGAGGACAGTAAACTATTTAGAGTTGCTTTTCTGTAAAGGGGAAGAAAGAAACAGGGTAGCTGCTCGGGGAAGGGGGCTCAAGGGATTTTTTTTTCCTAAGCTGGAAATTATCATAGCATATTTGCATAATAATGAGAAAGATCTATTAGAAAGAGAATAATTTATAATGACATGATGGGACAACTGCCGGATGGCCTGGTGAACAGGTGAGGGGCTGGCCTCAGCTGGCATGAGGTGAGAAGGCGGAGCATGTGTCACAGGTGCGTTAGTACACGGGTGTCAGAAATGAGCAGACGCCCCTTGGGGTTGCGTCCAGTCTTCGGTGAAACAGAGCTGGGTAACGACTGGAAAGGGAGGGGAGGAGGTAATGGTTTTTGTTTGTTTGTTAATTTATTTATTTAAATTAGTTTCGAGTATACAGTACCTTGGTCAGACATCTATACAGTTCATAAAACGATCTCCCCAGTTGCTCCCTCCCTCCCCTAGCTCTCCACCTAGCCATCGCATTAATGCTAACTGCATTCAGAGATCATGTTTGAGGGGTGAGGAAAAGGAGAGAAACAGCGGCCTAGGAGGGTAGGTGAGTCAATGAGCCATCGATGGGAAGATACTGGGGATGAGGATGACAATGACAATGATGATGATGCACATGAGATTGATGATTATTACGTGATCTGAGCTTTGGACACTGTACATTCACACTGGTGGCCAATCTCTGGCCAATCAGTTAACAGATGATGTATTAAGTGTATGAGGATTTGTGTAATGGACAGTTAATATTTTTGGCCACTCAGCGTCCTGATACTTTCCTGTTTGGGGGTAATCTCAAGATAAGTGAAAGGGGCACATCGAAGAAAGGGGGCAGGGCCTCCCCTTCCCCTCTCTTGGTTGCTGAAGTGTGGTCATCTAAGCGCAGTCATGTGATTTAAGGGTGGTCACAAACCTCAGTGTGGTGAGCAGATGCGCCTAACTGGGGCCATGAACTCAGAGGGTTGCATAAAGACAGCAGGGTCCCCTGAGACCATCAGAGGTGGCTACAGAGGATGGAGATACCCAGAGGTGGCACCCCGAGCTAAGCCTTGCCTTCCCTTGTGTCCTGTGATGATGATTCTCCAGCCTTCCTGCCAATGCTCTGAACAGGCCCATATCCTTGCAACACATTCCTTTTCTGCTTAAATTAACCAGCATGTACTCGTTGTTGTTTGTAACCACTGGTATAGCTAACAGAGCATGCAAGGGAAGGGAATGATCCAAAATTTCAGTGGGCTATCATACTTTGAAGTACAGGTTTCGGGGGGAGGGATCGCTACCCATCCAAGAAGAGAGGACCTCACTTTGCTACATGCCTGGCGCATCAACAAGAATAACATGTGCGAAGAGAGATCCGATGGTCTTGTTTTTGGAAGCAAGAGCTCCAAGGATCCAAACAAGATGTGAAAAATTAACTTAGAGAAAAGTTTCAAATTCTTGAATGGCCTCCAATAACTCACTACCCTGACCTCGAGCTATTGTGGCAATTATTTATTATTGTTGGCCATTTTAATTTTAAACAATTGATGGGTTATTTCTGTCCTCCTGTTTGCTTTTGTAAGATTAAAGGAGTAATCCTCAGACCTTGAAGGAGTTATGAGAGAGCAAGCGAGCTAACCTCGCTTTATCTCAAGCCCTCACAAGGAGTCCTGTCGCCTCAGAGCCTATCCCTACTTTCTAAACGGAGTAGTGAGCAAGCTGAAAGACAATACAGAAAAGCACAGAATCGTGGGGTACAGGGCTGCCTCCTCATTCCAGTTTTGTTTTTCGTGATCGGCTTCTTTTTCTTGTGCGTAAATGGCAAGGGATCAAGCCAGGGGTGTCTAACCTTCTGCCAGCCCCCTAAGCTTAGGCCTTTGTCACTTAATCATGAAGCGAGGTTGTTCCTAGGGTTTCAAAGTCAAGTGATTAAAAAATGGCTCCGTGATTGAGGGAAGTCAGGCACCTTCCAGAGCAAGCCGTGAACTCAAATATTTTAAAACAAGAGGACTCAAAGCTGTTTTCATTCCTTCTTTACAGCTAAAAACCCATTTATAAAATAGAACCTCTCTGCTTTCAAAGCTATTCTTAGAAATGAAACGTAATGTCATTTGCCTGGTGCTGGGTACTTTCAAGTATGTTGTTGTCTTTCCGAAACCTTACGACACCATGAAAGGTTCATGATGTTCGTTCCATTTTTAGAGATGATGAAATCGGGATGCAGAGAGATAAGGTGGCCGGCCACGGAGCTGTACTGGGCTGAGAACGCGGTGCCTCCTAGACTGTCGACGGCCACCCCTCGCCACTGCAGCCCGCATTCCCCTCGCCCCTCACACTCTAGGAGGTCCTTTCTGACTCCATCTTGGGTGAAATAAATCTCCCCTTTATGAGCTCCCCCTGCCCCATGTGCTCCACCAAGGCTGTGATGACACATTTACTTGTGCAGCTAGCTATTTGCTTAAGGACTATCTTTCCCCTATTAAGATCTAAGCACCATGGGGCAAGGACCACTGTCTGGTTTTGCTCGTCACCGAACTGCGAGTGACAGAGTTGTGCCTGGCACAAAGTAGGTGTTCAACAAACCCGTGTGGAATGAACGAACGTGCACAACGCCTCCACAGCGGATCATCAGCTCAACCTTTGCATTTTATGGATGAAGACGCTGAAGCCTCCCCCAGAGGGGAACTCAGTTTGATTGAGGTCACCCAGCTATTTAGGGGCTGAGCTGGAGCTAGTGCCAGACTTCCTTTGGCATAAAGGACGTTGGAGCTACAGCTCTTACATAAACTCCATCTCGGTCGGGAAGGGCTTTGGCAAGAAACATCTTTTCATGACATCTGGAAAGAACAGGACCCCACGCGGGCCAACCTCTCCGACAGGACTGTGGAAAGAGTAAATGACCGGGCACAGGGCTTTTGTGCCTGACATTCCATGGGTATTTACTTATTTAATAAAGAACAATCTTTCTAATTTTCAAGACATTTTATTCCCTGAAAAAGTTTTTCATTAATTCTAATTTGCTTGTGCGGTCTTCTAAGTGGGTCATTTTACTTTGTACACTGAGCACTCTGATGTACTTTTTTTTATGAAAAACCTTATTAACAGTTAACATAAGAAACAAACTGTACGGTTTCTATAAAGCTTATCTTCCTGCATACCTATAGCCTGCTGGAAATATACTGCTCATATGTTATCCAAAAGAACAACTGTAACTGTCCTGATATATCTTACAGCAGCTGTTTTTGAATATGTTGGGTTTATATCGAAGAGTAGCACCGATTCATTCAGTGCTTCAAATGTCAGCTGTTACTGCCACCATCCTGGAGGCTGTGTGGTGCCTGAGGAGTGGCGTGGAAACTGTTCTCTGACCTCACTCATCCCCCTGCATTGAGAGTGCACAGACCCTTTGAAGAGCCTCACAAGGGAAATGCAGTATATTCCCATGTCAATCATATGCTGAACCATTAAATCATATGCTGAACCATTATTAAGTAAATTCTTTCCCTTCTACCATCATGGAAACAAACATTTTTTGTGAAGATGCTAAGAGAAGAAATTAAAGTAGCTTAATGGTGTTTCATAACTAGTTTCCTATGGAATCATTTTGGGTCTTCCTTTAAGTCTTAAATATGTAAACTGTGACTTTATTTAAATAATTTGTGATTATACTCTACCTTCCATGAAATATAATACTTGTATTTTCTTTTGCTGCTAGCTTAAATTTAGCCTGAGCAAAAGATACAAATATAGGAGTTAATCAAATGCATTCTAGTCAACTGTATTTGAGTTTTAAAAACTTCTTGTTATGTCGTTATTATTATTATTATTATATTTGCCAACCACGATTATATTGAATAATGATGACAATTAGGAGAATAATACTGGGCAGCCGAATCCATCTATTTTTCCTTCCTGCCTTCCTCCTTCCATCCTCCTTTCCATTCTCCTCCCTCCCTCTCTCTCTCTCTCCCTTCTTCTTTTTAGTCATTTATCTATCCATTCATTACTTTAAAAAACTTAACTTAGGCACCAGAGATACAAGTCCTAGATCTTAAGGAGTTCACAGTCTAGTGGAGGAGACATATATGTAAGATGTGATGTCAATGTGTGCTGAATGCTGACCCAGGGGATGAGAAAGCATCCTTAAGCATCTTTATGCTATGAGAGTACAAAGAAGGGATTCTGCAGGGGCAGTGGAGTGGGCGGGGTGGGGGCGGCGGGGAGAAATGTAACAGAAAGTGTTAGGCAAGGTATTACTAAGGAGGTAAACCAGAAGTCCTACAATTAATGGGATGATAGTCTCATCAACAAAAATGTTACTAAGAGTGATTGCACGTGAACACACGTGTGCATGCACACACACAGGGAATTCCTACTTTTTCCATTCATGAAAATTAAATTAAAAAGGATGTTATGAAGCAGATCAGTCTCCAACAGGAAAATGAGAAAATTGGGCGAAGGCGGGAGGGCGGGGGGCGGCATTCTTGAGTAAGGATTTAGCTCGACCAATCACAGACATTCTCAACACTGTGTCATAAAAGCATTGACATAAATTGTAGCCACCATAATTTAAAATCATAAACAATGCTTCCTAGTCTTAAAAATGGGAAGACATCATAAAATCAGAAATGAAATTTGATAGCTGGATGGGGACCCATTAGTCATCATTTTGCAGATAAAGGCCAAAGAGTTAACCACTTTCCCGTGGCTGCTCACCAGGCGGCCCTCCTCATTCCTGGTCCAGTGTCCCTCCCTCAGTTCCCATCGCTCCTAAAGTACAGCAGAACACAACGGAACAGCATAAAATTCACACAAAACCTATTTGGCTATAATAAGAGAAATGAAATTATGTTTGCCTCCGTAGCATTTAGAATATTTAGAATATTGGAAGGTGTCATCTCTTTACAAAAGCTATCCAAAGTGCTTATTTTTCCTCTAGACAATTGTCCTTGAAATTGGCACAGGCACCTCAGGATGGTTCCAGATGCCTTTAGCATCATCGCTGGGTAACTTCCTTCTTGGTGCTTTGTTGACAAGTAACAAACTATTAGTGCTTCAATTTACAAATATGAAAAAAACCCCATAAAACCACAGTTACTCATCTGACATCTTCCCATGAGGGATATGAACAGAAAGTACCAAATAAACTGATTATGATGTGAAGTAAATACAGCCCGAAGCTGAGACGGCCATGCCGAAGGAACAGGTAGAGAACAAGGTGCAAGAGGAATTCAGGAGGAAGAAATCACTGGAGACTGAAGTTACCCTAAGAAGTTCCCAGAGAGATAGGAATCGAGCCAAGTCTTCAAGAATGGGGCATATACGGGTGGACAAAGAAATGGGAAGTACATTCCAGGTAGAGGGAAAAAAAATAAACAACAGATAAAGGGATGGAGGTGACTCAGAAATAATAACAACGTGGAAAGGACCAGGAAAAGGACATCTTTAGCAGTAAGATGAGTGCGAGGCAAGTAGAATAGGCAGGATGCATTCAGATCCCCGATGAACCTTCGGTGTCAGAATCGAGTTGATCCTCTCGGCCTTGTTAAGTGAACACTTAACCATGTTATCTTGAGTGACCATTGCCGGTGTGTTGCAACTACTTTGTTAATAAATAATAAGGCAGCAAAGTGAAGGTATTACAAAATGTAGTAGGCTACAGGGGGTTGTCCCCTTGTCCCCTAGGGTCTTATCACTGTAGCCTGCAAAGGCTACGGTTCCGTCTGCCAGCATCCCCATCTTTTGCTGGAAGGCTTTTTTTTCTGCAAGCCAAAGAATTAAGCCCCTGACAGCCAGTAGCAGCCCTCGACGAATGATGGATGGGAACTGGTGTATCATAACGCTGGCTTCTATGCCTACTGGGTCAGACATCTCTGAAGCGTGTCTTCTAGTTCTAGGCCTGTGCTGTTCACTGTGGTAACCACGAGTCGCGTGTGGCTTTTGAGTACCTGAGATGTGACAGGTTTGCATTAAGTGTAAAATGCAAATCAGATTTCTAAGATGTAGCGCAATAAAATAAAGGATGTTAAAAAAATATCAATCATTGTTTTAATATTAAGTACATGTTTAAATGATATTTTGCTATATTAAATAAAATTTTTACCAGTTTCACTTTAATTTTTCAACGTGACTACCAGAAAACTTTCTTTTCTCTCTCTTTTTTTTTTTTCCAGAAAATTTTAAATTGCATATGTGGCTTGCACTATATTTCTACTGGTCAGGACTGTTTTAGATTCTCAGTAAATTCTATGTATTTTACTTTTAACAATATAATATGGTTGATTTGTGATTACTATTCAATGGTATGTATTTGCTCATGTTACTTGCAAAGTAGAGGTCTAGGGAAAATAAATTTGGGTAAAAATAAAATTAAGTATTAAAAAATAAAATTGAATATTTAGCTCTTAAAACTCTCTTGCTTGCAAAATGCTGTAATGAATATTGTGAAATGTCAAAAAATGAAAAAGCATGCCACGTACGTGCTTTCTTTCCCCCTACACCAAAACCTGATGCTCAGAGCTGTACACTGTGCAGGTGAACCTCCCTGGTTACAGGTGCTGTGGTCGGCAAGAGGAAGCAAGCCACGCAGACCTGGGCAACAAGGAGTGTCGTAGCCTGGGACTCACAGGAGCCAACTGAGGCAGGTTTGAGAGCAAAGTGTTTATTTGGGAGGTGGTCTCAGGAAACAGAGTGAGACATGGAAGGACAGGCAACTGATAAAGGACTGGACATCAAGTCAGTCACCCCTGGGGGCACCTGAAGCTTTATCTTGGTGAAGAATTCTGGGAAATTCACAGTTATCTCATCTGTGGGGTGAGGAAAGTATTTACGTGCTGATGGTCATCGGCGGAGGGCTGCTGTTGGAAAGGGAGGGCATGTATTCCCAGCACTTCTGGTCTGGTGGGCAGAATAGGCAGAGATGCAGTTACTGGAGCTGAGCATCAGCCCCCCCCCCCCAACACAAGGATAAAAGGGGTGTAGACAGCACTGATGGTGCCTGCTGCAGGGTCCTCAGGATGGGAGATGCGGCTTTATGAAAGGCGGAATGAGCCAGCCTGTCACTGGCACATCAGAACGATTAGTCTTGTTACCTCCGGATGTCTACAAGGGACCCAAGGCCCTGGAGACACCCCGCCCCACCACCCCCCTGTGATCTACATCCTGTTCACTTTCCTTCCTTAGCAACTGTCACAAAGATCCATCTCAGGTGCCACAGTCTCCATTTCCACCAATGTTCCCAGCCCACTCAGGCCTCATAGTCCTGACGAATGTTGATGAGGGGGATCAAACGCACGCCGTGCCCAGGGCTCACCGCCAGTGGCTTCATGAGACACACTGCACTGGTCGTCTACAGCTGGCAACTGCTCTTAAAGATAGGTAAGTCCAGGCTTTGAAGGTTATTAAGTATTTTGATTATTGTCCCTGCCCTAACCCAGTGCACCTTAAGGTAAGATAGACAGGAGGGTACCCTTGTTAAATTTGAGGGGCACATATTTTTGAGCTTCCCCACTGTAATCCACTTTAGCGAGAATGACTAGAGTCCAATTTGAGAAGATACAGAGAGTAGCAAATATTGTTTCTGGGCCCATCTCTGCAGGGCATGCATCTGTGACCCAGCTAACTCCCCTTGACAGAAGATTAGTGATCTAGACCAAACAATATGAAAACCCATTCTCAAAACCCCAACATTTCTATGTCTCCAAAGAATAAAGCTGCCAATATCAGCCTTTAGAAGTAGGATGTCCTCACCTAATTCTGTACGCTCTGAGCATTACGCCCCATGTTTTTAGATTCTCAGTCCCTCTCTCATCTTGCAATAAGCTGGAGAAGCTCTTCCCTTCCCCAGGACAAGTCATCTCATGTGATGGAACTCTAGACAAGGGAAACTTGAAGTACAGCGAGAGACTACCAAAGGAGTCAATTCTCAAGGAACGTTCCAGTAAAAACTCCAAAAACTCTCTTTCCTAGAGGTTATGAAAAACTGTTTTGTCTTGCCAGCTCATTTTAGTTAGTGACTGCCTATTATTTTGCCTTTCTTGGCGGTCTCACTGATCAAATTATTTAGAATCCAAATACCGATTTTCACTGCTTTAAAAAAAAAAAGAGAAATCACTACAGTTTCCTGATTTATATTTATGGAAAATACGGCAAATATTTACGGATATATTTTACTAACCAAGAATAACAAAAAGGTATCACTTTTTTTTTTTTTTTTAACAAAACAATATTTTTTTAAATGTCCTGTGGTTATCCTCCTGGCCCCACATAAACCCAGGCCTCAGGCGACCGCCTCTGGTTGACAGCTCCGCCCTGAGCCACCTGCTCTAAACTATCGGATGTTCTCCTGTGGACTTGCTCAGGACCCTCTTGTCTCACACCTTCCACCTAGCTCAGTACGCAGGGCCACATCTGAGACCGGCCTGCTTCTCAGGTATCCCCACCCTACCTCTGCCACCACCCAGCTTCTCCTCTCAATGCCCTACCTTTGGCTTCCCTGGACACATACCTCTGTCATCCAGCCGGGCTTCAGCTGGATCTCTGCCTTGTCCCAGACAGCCTGACCGTATCTATGTGGACATTTGCCTATGTTCAGATATACTTAAAAAAAAAAAAATCTAAACAGCAGCGGTCTACATTAATTAATTTATGCTTTTGTTTTAAACCCATAACTTTAAGTCGCTTAAATACTCATATTGTTTACATCCTCAAATACTACACAAACCAGTAATACTACCATTGAACTGTAAGTACGGATGGATATAGGTTTCAGCTTTTTCCAACAGTGGGTCATTGGACCATGTAGTTTGAGATGTGCTCCACATGTCGCCCTGCTTTATAAATCCCTCCTAATCATGCAAGACAGACCCCTATGGCTATTAATTCCAGACAGAGATCATGAGACACCTCTGTAAGGCACATCAATTGAAGTTTATACGGGGTCGGGGAAATGATTCTTGGAACTGAATTTCTGGTTGGAAAACCACTTCCATGGAGCCAGAAATACCTCTATCTCCTTCGTATGTACCCACCTGGCCAGTTTTACACTCCAAAGCATTTACTAAGGTGATTTGAGCCAAAATAGTGGTTTCCCTAGCAACATTCAGATCATCGATGTAAATATGTGTTACTTTAAAAAAGTAATATACTATATCCTCACTGACTTCACTAGCGTTCACTAGGCCCTAGCTCTGGCTCACTTACTAACTCGTGCAGTGATAGAATCAGTATTTGTTTCGAAGGCCATCCTCTTTGTAACGAGGCCAACAGAGAAGCCAGAGGGCCCTCCCTGCCCCTCCCCCTGCCCCATCTGTTTAACTGTGAAAAGAACTGCTGGTTCCCAGCGAACAGAGGAATTCAAATCCTCATCAGCCTTTACTTTAGGAGTAGTTTCCGGAATCACTAAATCTTAGGACATCTGGAATGAATCAGGGAGGTTCACTCACTGTAACAACTGGATTAAAGACAAAGAATACTTTGGGGGGCATTCCCAAGATCTGAGGGCTGCTCAGAGTTCTGACATCATAAGACAGGGGTGGTGTGCAGTGATGTACGACTTGACCCAGCAACGGCACGGTACCACCCTATGCGACACATAAACGGCCCATTCGCCTCAGCCACTGCACCCTCGAAATGCAAGAAGCTGATCCGCATTTCACCATCGTGGCCCTAACTTCTCCCTGCTTCTAGCTCGAGAACCAAATGGGGCACACAAACGGTCACAGACAATAAAACGGACTGAAATTACAAGTCTCCCTGGATTTGGGAGCATTTTTTTTTTTTTTCTGCGAGGTGCGTTAGCCACGGGGCAAGGGGAAGGCAGCTGTTCCGCCTGGGGCCTCTGGACCTCGGCACGTCTTGAAGGTGGAAACAAGAATACAACGCCCCACGCTGCGTTCCAACCACCACGAAGGCGCCCGTGTGTCCACAAAGCGGTTGCCACGTTCAGCGTCATGCCCGGCTTCTCTGCTTCGGGCTGGGAACCGTTTTCCTGAGCTCGTCGGAACTGTGATGGATAGTTCCCTGTGTCTTTAATACATAATAAACGAAGAACAAAGACTGAATAGTTACTTTATAATCAGCGTAGTGAAGACACTGAGAGCCACAGAGTCGGGGAGACATGACGACCACCTTATAATGAAGTCCCACCCAGTTCTGGACGTTATAATAAAAATATTTTGTCTGTTCTAGTAATCTCCAACATGTATCTTTTCCCACAGTCAGAAAACTTCTAGAACAGAGTTTTTAAACCTGTTTTTTTTGTGCCCCCAGAAACTCCTGGAAGTCTAGTGATGTGAATGGACCTGCTTCTAGCTCAAGAGCTAAATGTTTCTAAGTGCATAAAATCAAAAACATGATTATGAAGAAACCAATTACATAAAATACAATGACAATTACAGGTAAAAATGTGTGGCTTTGTCATATGTGTTCTTTTTTAGATAACATTAAATAATAAGAGTTGGTGGTGGATCTAATAACTTTGAAGTCGAGATGAATGTAAATGATATTCTGAGATCTCTGCAACGCCGTCACTTGATACGAAGATGTCAGTGATTTCTATGTGTGACAGTCACAGGTCCTGCTAACATTACTGTGCCTTGTTATCTACATTCGTGATTGAATGAAATGCTAAATTTCAGTTTGAAGTCAGTGGAGATAGACATGTGATGTTTCCCTATCTAAGTTCACAGACCCCATAAATTCTATGCCGAGATCACTAAGGGGATACAGACCCAGGTTAGGGACCTCTGTTCTGTGGGAAGCTAAGAGGGAGAGACGGATGTTATGATGGGAAGGAGAGGCCATGCAGAGTGGGGGGCCGGCGTGCTCAGCCTCTGATACTAGGAGGAAAGGTAAGAATGTCATTTCTGAAAAGTATATAGGAAGATATTTGTAACTGCTGTTGATTCCATTCACCCGAATTCCGCCATCCCAGGGCTAACAATAAGCCATCTTTGAAACTGGTGAGGCTGGGCAAGGATGTACAAAAATGGGAATCTTCTCCTCTCTGGCTCAGGAGGTTAAATTATTGGTGTACTTCCACATCAGAAAAGAAAAAGAAGAAGAAATTTAAAATTTGTCTTTCATTCTTTTCTCAATGAAATACAACTGTTGAGTGAAACGATGCCATTCATCTCTTGTTCAAGTCTCGTTACACGGAAAACACTCGCAGAAAAGAGCCCAGAGCTTCAGGTGATTGATTCCTCCTCCCGAATATCCACTATCGCGGTGTTCCCTCACCGTAGAGGACTGTGACTGCTTTCAGTTCCCCACCAGTGAGGACATTTTGCAGCGAAAGCCATCTTTCACAAGGGCGCCTCTCTCTTTTAATCTCTCGTGTTTGGATAATCCTTTTTAAATAACAAAATCCCAGGGAAGAAGCAACCAAAAGTAATCCTACCAGACACAGGTCCCTCTCACCATCTGAAGGGACCTCCCATACATCACTCCACAGGCCTGGATTTTAAAAAGCCCCAAACTCCTCCAACTACAGGCAGGCAGATAAACAGCTCACCACCAACTGTTTCTCCCCCATTAATATCTGATTAGTACAATGAATTTGAAATTCACAGTCCTAAAAAAAAAGAATGAGACTGTCTGACCAGGAGATGGAACGAGCCAACAAAATGTGAGATCTAAATTGTACAGAGTCTCGGGTGGGGTCCCCTGGAATCAGTCTCTGACAAGGATTCGGATATTTTGTCAAGGGATGCCACAGGAGCAGGGGGGAGGGGAGGAGGACAGGGCCAGAAGGAGCTGTGCAAGGCTGCGGTCTGGGGTAGTGTCAGCCTTGGCCTGATTCACACTAGGGCTCTCCGGAGCACAAATCACGGCGTGGAATTACCAGCACTTGAGAGAAGGGAACTGGCTTTTTTGTACCCCAGATCAGTCAGTCATTGGTTGAGGGCCGTCCCAGGGCGGGTGTAACCTCCTAGGTAAGGGGACCCCAGTGAGATGAGGGCCATTCTCCAGACCTGAGGTGGAGCGGCTGGGAACCCTCTGCAGCCAACGATGAAGGCAGCGGGGGGCCTGGCACCTGCACAGCACAGGGTCCTGGGTGTGGTGCCAATAGCATCCACCCTGCCTTGTCATTTTGGGATCAAGATCACCTAGAATGAAGTCAGGGAAGAAGGCTCCTAAAATCTAGACTTTTTTTTTACATAGTACGCTGCCTCTCGCTGCAGTAGCAATGAACTGTGATTTATGGCCAGTTCATGGCCTATCACCTTTGGCTCTGGGGATGAGTGGCCAGTGACCTCTGGGGACAAAGCAAAAAAAAAACATCCCTCCTCAGCCACAGTCGTCTTTGGTTTTCCATCTGTGGAGAGTAGCAGGGCCACTCACTTTCCAATTTGCCCAAGGTAATATTAGGTGGCTCAGAACAAATTCTGGAAAGGTACTTATGAGGGGTTGTGTGCAAGACAACAAGAAAAATCTGTGTGGGGGAAGATTTCAGAAAACCAGACGACTGTGCGATTGTGTGACTAAGGGCTGTGGGACGGGCAGGAGCCCAACGACAGTGCCACAGGCATAAATTGCAAAAATCGTAGCAGGGAAACGGCACACGGCTCTTCGTCCGCTCCGGATTTGAGAGAAGTGAGGGATCTAGCGGCCTCATTCCCTCGTTAGGTCCTTTTCTCAGACTGAATGTCCCATGAGAAGGAAGGTAACAGCCATGTCATTTTGACCCTGCTGGAGAGATGCTTACGCATAAAACCCCCCGATGGTTCCCTATTTTTGGAAGCCATGGAAAATACTGCCAAATAAAATTTTACGAGGTACACCTGTGAGGTAGACCCAGACTCCTCAGGTCGCCTGGGAGGGAGGCCGGCTATGCGCAGGTTCCCAGCCTCCTCTATGGTTGACATGGTTACTCCTTAGCCTGCCTTCCATGCTCCTTCGTGGATATCCCCACCCTTTTACCATCCAGATGGAAACTCTCCATCGGGGCCTGCTCAGCAGGAGGAGGGCCACCCCTGAAATTCAGTATTTGTTGGGACAGATTTCTGCTGCTAATGTGTGGTGGGGCCCTGAAAACGAAGTGACCCCACCCCCCGCCTTTGAGTCTGCCCAGCAAAGGAAAACTGTCAGTTGCTCGGGTGATAGTTTGCTGTCCCCAGCCTCACACTAAGGCTGGTGGGCCACTTAGGAAACTATAAGTCAGATCCTCCCTGAGATGGTAAGGAATTTTCTAAAGTCATTTCCACCGGTTAGCAGCGTGTCACAGTGGGATCAAGAGACAGGCCAGGCTCCCCAAACTGCCACAGCTCTTTAAAAACAGAGGCCGTGGGTGGAACACTGGGCCTGGACACCTCTCAGGTGATTCTCTTGCCACTGCCATTTAGCTTTCTTTTTCACCTCAGATAAGTGTCTCGAATCCCAGCCTACCAACTTCCTGTTCTGCACCTGATACACCATGGCTCCAAGCACACACACGAAAACCACCAACCGCAAAGAACCTGTGATCTGGGCTTGTTTCTATTCTGTCTGAGTTACTCTGTAGGACCTCGGAGGGGGTGTCTCAGAGTCACCATCTGTGCTTACCACCCCCCACCCTCCGGTTGATTTGGAGCCAGGGCTCCGAAGAAACACAGCTGCATGGCCCAGCTCCACCCAGGTCCCTCCCAGGGTGATGGAGGGGTCAGAGGTCTTATCCTCTCTGCCTGGGAGGTGCCGTGGACACATCCCTCACCTGCTTTTGCTGCTGTCCTCAGGAAAAAGGGATCAAAGCTCCCGGCCCTGTATTTGGCTCATGGGTTTGCTCTAAAGCCAAATGCCTCCTCAGCATGTGATCAACAAGCGGTGGTAAAGGAGGGAGGAAAAGATCGAGATGCAGACAAATGCAATTGGAAATAAAGTCACCATAGTAATGAGGACTGCTGAGTGCAAACATTTTCATGCAAAACAGGAGAAGAAAGCATTCCCAGGAAGTTAATGGGAAGAGTCTTGGTAGAACGCTCTTGCCGGAAATTCCAGCATTCATTCATCAACTGAGATTCTTTGAGAAAGTGGGTGCAGCAGACAGTGCACAGCCCCTGCCACCCCCCCCCCCTCTTTGAGTGCTCTTGCTGACTTCTAGCTGCCAGTGTCTGCTATCTGTCACAGGCTGGAAGTGCCAGGGAATTAACTGTCCCTACTCGCCCCACCCCAGAGTAGCCCTCACCCAATGACTCAGTAATTGTTGTACAAACACAATGGCCCCTTCACCCCTCAGATGCAATAATTTTGAGGTGTGTTTTCTACCATTCCCCAGCATCTCTCTACAGGATAAGCCCCAGGAACCCACTGCGGAAGTTGGGTGTGATGGGCTCACTGAGAGCCTTTCTCTATTCATATCCTTCGTCATGAGACATTGCAGGTCCTCCCATCAGGAAGTAGAATTTATTTTCCCATCCCTTGAATCCGGTTGGCCCTGTGACTTTGCTTTGGCCGACAGAAGGTGGCAAGTGGCAATATACCAGTTCTGAAACTAGGCTTCATGAGGCCTTCTATACTGCTGTTCTACCATATGGACCCCTGCTGTGCTATAAGAATAAGCCTGGACTAGCCTGCTAAAGGATGAGAGACCACGTGGAGGACAGCAGAGGGACCTCGGCCAACAAAAGCCAATCGTCACAAACAGGGGCACCTAGCCAACCTGACTTGGGCTGCAGAACCATGAGGGAGCCTAGGAAGACCAGAAGACCCAAGCGGCTGAGCCCAGGATGAACAGCTGACCCACAGAATCAGGAGCTCTTAGGCATAAAGTTTTGGGATGATTTGTTACACAGCAATAAGTAACTGATATACTAATGTTACAGTGTGCCCTTATTGGCAGCCTTCCCTGTATACTTCTTTACTCCCCTACTTTTGTTCTCTGTACTTCTCAAGTAACTTATTTATACTCAAATGCTTCTCACAGGGTCAGCTTCTGGGAGAACTCAAACTCAGAGTGGAGTGCTTCTTCCCTGTGCTTCTAGGAGATTCCTTAGATTCTGATTATTAGAGGTATCATAGTGAATTATAATTACTGTTTTCACGTGTGTTTCCGCTGCTAGACCAAGAACATCAGGAAAAAGTAGTTTGCCCCTATTTATTCCCACCGAGCCTGGTACAGCCATAGAAAGTGCTCCATCGATATTTGTCAGATAAATGAATATATCAGAACGGTGTCACTTCTTGTCAGGTGAGTAGAAGCTAGGCACTCAAGAAGGGCACTGTACCATTCAATACCACCTCTCCCAGTGCGTAGGTGTCTCTTTGCTTGCCTCACTCTACTGATCCCCTTCCCAGGGGCCTACATCACACCCTCTGCTGAGGTAACCCCACAGAAGACCACCCGCTTGTGTTCCCGAAATGTGGGAGAGACACCTTCTGCCTCCCATCAGGGAACCCGCATCAGCGCGCTTGTTCTGAGAAAGGAGATGAGGACGAGCAATCCACCTCTCGTTCAGAATTCTAGTCCCTGGGACATTTTACCTTTCTTTCAAGGATATGCCATTCAAATCCATTCCTGTTTCCAAAACAGCAACTACAAAAGCAGCTGCTGCCAGTCAACAAGTTTATTTTGCATCCCTACCCCCTCCAAGATCCGGGGCAGAAAGTGAAGGGAAAAAATAAATAAATCACATGGTTAATAATCTGGTAAGGGCAAAAGTTTTCCAAGTTTCTCATCAGCTCCTATTCACCTTCCAGCCTAATCCTAATAATACTAATATTACTACTAATACTACCAATAGTACCAATACTACTAATACTAATATTGTCACATTTGAGTAAACTCTTGATGTACCAGCCCCGCAATCTCACAGTCAAATCTGAGACGCCCCAAGGAGAGAAAAATCTAACCTACATGGATTAAGACCGTGATGACTCAAAGCAAAGACTGCTATTGACCAGCAGGACAGGCGGCTAACATCCCCGGAGAGGAAATCTGTTGAGCCGGGCCTCACAGGTCACACAGCACACGAGGAAGCATGAGCGGGGTGGACAGAAGCCACATCTTTGATCAGGAATTGTTTTTTATCCACCTTCTTTCCAAACTGGGGCTTTTCCCCCAGGGTCCCCAGTCTTGGTACTTCTGAATTAGCCGCTATCAGACCACAACAGCAACTGAGATCCATACGCAGGGAGCGAGCAGGACATTTCCAGCTTTAATTTCGCCCCCATCATCACGAGCCCTTAAGCGAACAACCTGCTCTCCCTGAGGCTCCCTATCCTCCACACAAAAAAAGAGGGTAATTATTTACGTCTCAGGATCATCGAGAGGATCAAATGAAATAATAATGCTAGCTCTCATCTACTGAGTGCTTACTACACAACAAGACCTTTCGGAAGCACTTAAATATGTTTTAATTCGCTAAATATTCAAAATAACTTGGTATGGTGGTGCTCTTAGTTCTCCCATTTTACAGATGAGGAAACGGAGGCACAGAGATGTTAAGAAGCTTGCCCAAGTTTGCACAGCTGGTAAGACACTACAGTAAGTTCATGTATACTGAGGACTCTTCGGTGTACCCAGTGCTCATAGGTGCTCAATAAACAGGGGTCTCTTCCCCTTCGTAAAACAAGACAACTTTACCTCTACCCTGCGCTGTGCAGTTAATGATTCTGGCCACTCTGCCATTTCTGAAAAGGAGAACAATTTGTTTCAAACTCTAAATAGCTCTCTAGGTGCAATGATCCTTCTCTCAAAGACGGCGCTACCCATCTCCCGGCCAAGAGTTTTGGGAAATTCACTTAACACCCCCAACCCCAGACCACAATAATAGCATTAGTAAGGCTACAACCATAGGACCATTCATTTTATGTGACCGCTAGATGGTTCTTTTAACGTCATAAATATTCTACCATGTCTCTTCACCTCCCTTAAGAGTTCTTTCATTATCGGTGTTGGCTAGCCAGAAGGCACTGAAATGTTCCACTGATCTCCTATGGGATGCATCAAAAAAACCTTTTTTTTAAGCTCGACTGCCATAGTCTATATTTCTTTTTCTTTATCCTAATCACATGCGATGTATTCTTAGGTAGAGTATTCAGACAGACAAAACAAAACAGAGTTGCGTCATTTTACAAATGGAATTTTCAGTCCTGTTTAATAGAAACTATTGGAATAGCTTCATCCCAATCCCTGGACCTTTTTGGGAATGGCATGTTTTGGAACCAGGCTCAAGACCATTAAAGGCTGTGGACTTTTAATTGAAGAGTTGGTTGTTTTAAGAGACAATAGGCCTGCCAGAATTCATGCTCTCTGGAGAGAAAAATAAAAACATCCATGAGGCCCAGTCACAGAGAGCATTTCCTGGCTCGGTCCCTGGCCACTCTGGGTGACCCAATCACTCCCAGCTGTCTGCCCTTCTGTCTTCTTAAGACAAAGCCTCCTCCGTCTGGTGGAAGCTTGGCTGCTTCCATCCACAACGCCTTGTCCTGAAGTCTACCCAGTCACTGGAGGGGTCTCTCCCTGCTACCTCTCTGCTTCAACCGTTCGGTACGGTGAGTCGCTGCTAGCACGAGAGCTAGTCTCTAAAAAACTGCACGAAGGCAGGGATTTTATCCAAATTGCCTGTGGAGATCAACGTAACACCTCTCGATAAGTCCGGCCCCGTCAAGGGTGCTCCTGCATGGGGACAAAAGGTGTTTGCTCCACGGACCTGAGCCAGCAACACAGGAACAGAGATGGATGGAGAAAGTAGCTGACTCAAAACTCCAGCTGGAACTGACTTTCACTGGGCGGAAGACAAGACCAAATGACTCATACCGTTTTCTCATTCATATTCTCCCTCCATCCCTCCCTCCCTCCTTCTCTCTCTCTCTCATGTCTCATTTTGTTCTCCTGACCACTTCCTTCACTCTGGACCCTGCAGATCTTCACAGGAATCCTGCTCTCCACAGCCACTGTCTTACTCACATTGCCCCTCTGCCCAGAATGCCTGGATCCTACTCATTCCCCTTCCTGGAAGCTGTTCCATGGCCCTGTAATGACCCATCCATCTCCTAAAGCACTGAAATGATGGGACCACCATCACCCAGTTGCTGGGAGAGCAGCCTGGTGCCCAGTATTTCCTTGACTGAACAATGAGGGAATGTACATCCCGGCCCAGGCAATAATGAACCAAGAGAGTTAAATTGCCACAGCAGCTCCCTTCTGGTTCAAGCCACTGAGCCCTCGTTAACCAAATTTGAACCTTGGCTTCCACTAGTAGTTTACTGACTGTGCCTCCTCCTCTGGGCCTGGCTCTAGTCGGACACCTGGGGAAATCCAATGTAACAGAAACCATAGGTTTGTTTTTGTGTCTCTACTTATCCAATTATCAAGTAACATTTCTCTGGTGCTCCTTTGGGGACAGCTTTGGGTCCCAGAGTATAATGAAGGTTTAAGGGGAAATTTTGAGAGAACAGAGGGCCACTTTGGAAATAACTCTTCCTAAGGAGAGGTTCAGAGTTTTGGTCCAAAGACAGTGCTTCTGAGATTGAGAGAATCTCCTCACCTAGACTCTGGCTCTTATGTCTGAGTTCCAGGAAGATGAAATTACAAGAAAAGCTGAAACAGCTCACAAAACTATAGGAGCAAGAGAATGTTTTCCCACCACGTAAAATTATCTACAATTCAGAATAAATTCCCAACATCTATAGTCTGCCTCAAGATAAAACAAACCCATGTATTTTTGTTTCATGTTACTTTTTTTCCTAAAACACTTTTTGGAAGACTTCTTTGAAACTAAAAGTACTGACCTGATAATTTATGAATCTTCTTTGGAATTGGTTTCTCTAATAATCCCAGGAGGTCTTTCTTACTAATGTTAAAAAATTCCAATATCCATTTCATCAGTTTGAAGTAATTGTCTAAGCTTGGCAAAACATTCAAGACTTTAATCTACCACTCTTGTCCTAAGTAAAACTAATGCTAATTAATATTTAAGTGGTTCGGAGGGAGTATTTATGTGTGTGTGGGAGGGATGACATCACCTTTCCTCTAATAAATGGAAAACAAAACAAAAAAAGAATCTTAGTATTACTTTCTTTTGATGAATGATACATCATTTATCACCGTAAGAGTGTCCTAGTGGAGTCACTGGTTCACGAGGAGATGTTTCTTTCATTCCATCCAAACTTTTTTTTACAGTTACAAATAAGGGACATAGTATAGCATTTTAGAGAATACCTATCAAAACGAATGGCTATTTTGGAGAAATGGTAATAAATCACATGGAGGGGCTTTCTGGCCCCAAGGCTAAAGCGATCTTGCAGGAAGAATTGCCTCGAAAGGAAGCGATTCTCTGAAGTGATGCAGGGCGGGCACCTTCATCCTGAGGGAGAGCTGAAATAAAAGGCTGGCTACGAGGAGGCAGGAGGCCTCTGCGCGGTCCGCCTTTAGCCTGGGAGATTCATGCGCTGTGGGAGGACGTCCTGAAGCAATAGAGACTGCCTGCCCTGCGGCCCCCGCGCGCCTGGATCAGGCAGCCCGCCCCTGCCCGCCCCTGCCCGCCCCATCTCCTGCCACAGAGCCATCGCTTGCCGGTAAAGCAGACGCCACTGTTCGACGTGGAAAAAATAAAAATAAAAAGAACCTTTATGTAACGATCACTCTGATCAGATGAATTGTCCCAAACGGTTAAATACGGGCAACTACATACGGCTCAACTTAATACAGCGAGTGAACATCACACACACAAATACAGAAATTAGAAATACCGGTTAAACTGTGAAACGTGGAAGTGCGAACAGGACAAAAACCAAACTATCCCCTCAAAATAATAGCTGTTGTTAAAATTACTGTGTAACACACTTTTTTTTTTTTTTAAACCACAAAACATCATTGTAACCCACTGACGCTATTCCCCTCTTTGGCGGAGAAACCTGTACGTTCAGGCTTTGGGCCTGGAGTTCAGACGAACGAGCTTTGCAGAATGATGTCGTGAAAGGGGCACTGACTCACCTGGACAGCAGCAGCTGACCCTGCAGCTGCAGGTCGGCGGCACAGTCCTCCGAACGGCAATTCCTTTCGAAGACAGTCTGCGGGAGAGACAGGACGGGACGGTCAGAGCAGGACTGAATGGCGGATGAGCAAACAGCAGCTAAACCCTTTCTTCTAAACCGGGAGAATTCTCCCGTGAGCCTTCACGCCGTCTACACCCCGGCATGGTGAGGGGTCCTCCTCGGGCTCTGAGGAGCCCCCAGATCTATGGTGGTCTTGCCTGCAGAGCGAATGCCTTACCTGATTCACTTCTCAGTCTGCTGAGGAGCTTCCTCAAGGAGTTTTTCAAGAAGGTTACATGACAGCTGTCCTTTCCGTCTTTGTCTCAGAATATCTCTAATGCCCTCGGATGTGAGTGAGTGACAATCCAGTGGAGTAAAGAATTCTTAGATGGTAGTCTGGTCACTCCCCTCTGTTGGCTGTCTTGGGGAGGCAGAAACTCTATAACTGGGGTGGGTTCTGCCTGAGCGATGGGATCGTATCCTAATTTTTAGTTCCAAACAGAAAGTCAAAGGTAATCAGACTGGGAGGCTGAGGGACCACAACAAGGCTGGAGGAATCCTTTCCTGTGTCTTGGCGGGGTGGCCGGTAGTGAACAGGGACACAGTGTCCTTTTTGTAAGCAAGACTGGGCCTCGACAGCCAAAGCCACACCCAGTGCTGGAGCCTACAGCTCGGTGTGCCAAACCTGACAACTTTCCAGAGGGCCTGGCGTGTGTCTGAGTCCAGCCTATCTGTGGGGGTTGGCTGGGGAGCCAGACGCAGTGTTTTGGGAGGAATTATAGTTTTCTCCTCTCTATAGTGCATGGTGGGCTTGTCAGTCTCTTCCTCAATCTGGTGGTCTCCCATCTACGGACAGAAGGCTCCCCATATTCCAGACTGATGGACCCTTCACAACATGGCTCTGCTGGTTTTGGTGGGATTTAAGAGAAAACAGCCTGTTGTCATTTTTTAGTAGTAGTATTCGCTATTAAACTCCTTCATTGTCCCTGCTCATGTTTGTGAGCCTGCCCCACACGGTTGCAGGGGATTTGCTGCCCTCCCACAGACGGCCTCTCAGACATGGAGTCCAGCAAAGTCACTTGCCCATGGTCAGTCTCTACCCAACCAGATGGGGTAATTTGCCGGTGGAAATTCATATTCCCGTGCTACATTTCCAAAAGAATAAAGTGTCACAGCCAACATTCCCTGCCTTGACTGTGGGGGAAAAACTCACGAATGCCTTGGGCAACAAGAAGAAATTCTCGCGTCCTTTTAGACACTTACTGGGGCAGGAAGAGGATCAAATTTCCAGATTTCCCTCTGAGACACTTGTGCTTTATTTGCCAGGGAGAAAACAGGAGGAAGCGGACGTGAGGACCAGGTGAACATCTCAGGTGAGAGAAGAAGGCCTTTTGAGGTTAGAATTGAGGTAAAAACACCAACAGTGGCTTTACCGCCAAGTCAATGAATCACAAGCCGAAGGTCCCTGCTGACGCGCCCCTCCTGAGGACCTGAACCTAACTTTGTATTCATAACTTCACTTTTTTCTTTTTTTCTTCGAGATCATTTTTCCTCCCTAACTGTATAAGCTTCAGGCCCCGCAAAACCCAGCTCTGCACCTGGTGGCAGGCTTCTCCTTCCGTTTGTCTTTCCCATTTCACAGGCAGGAGAGAAAGTCTGACTTCCCCACCTTTAGGGTGGGGTAGGGGCTGTAAGCGGATGAGAACTGAGGAAGAGGATGTGACCTAAATCCATTTGTGTCATACAATCTGGCAAGATCTGGTCCCTGCCCTCCTCACCTCTGTCACTCTGGCTCTCTCGTGCCAGCTGCTCTTCAGACTTCCCACCTGGGGGCCTCCCCACAAGCCGGTTCCTAATTCCGCCACCTCATGCACCCAGGTGTCTCCTCCTCCTTCAATGAGCAAATGAGAACCATGTCCCTGAGTCCCCGACAAGCTCCTGTCCCTGCTATAAGCTCTGATATTTCCATGAACTTTTCCCTTCCACTGCTCTTCTTGGTTGGAGCTAAGTAATTCTGTCATTACAAGTTTCCTGCTCATCTCCCCTGCTAAGATGATGCTCCATAAGGATGGGGACTGTATTGGTCCCACCTCCTTCAGAGCCTGGCATGTAGAAGCCACCATCTCTTATTTCACTCTGGTTAAAGGAAGCTAAACCTTTCATATCAGGAGACAACTGTTTCCTGTCTCAAGCTTCAGAGAGCTGCAGACTGGACACCCAGCGGCCTGCATGGCCCCACGGACTGGATTTCCTCACTCTGGTCTTGACCTCTGGTTTCCCCGGAGAATACAGTTCTCTTTTAAAAATCCTCTCTGCAGCTTCTCCCCAAATTCTCGTTCTACTTCTTTTAGAACAGGGTTGGCAGGCTTCTTCTGTAAAAAGCCAGATAAATATTTTTGACTTTGTGGGCCATATTATCTCTGTTGCAACTACTCCGTCTGCTGCTATAGAGGGAAGGCAGCCAAGGACAGTAAGTAAAGGAATGGGAGTGGCTGTCTCTCAATAAAACTTTATTTACAAAACAGGCCGCTGGTGTTGAAAAGCTTTCTGTTGTTAATGCAGTAAATCTGCACTACTTTAAAAAGCTTTATGAACTGTTTCAAAATGGTATCCATTAACTGCTTTTAACAAGTTATCTTTTTCTCAGGTGACAAATGTCCATCTTCACAAGAGCACTTTTTATGTATTGTGTATTGATCTTTAAGAAAGCTTCCTCAAAAGAAAATGTACAAAAAATTAAAAAGTAAAACAGGCTGGTAGGCGGAATTCAACCTGTAGTAGGCTGTAGTTTGTTGACTTTTATTCTAGAATATTAGGCTAATGGTTTCCTCATTCCCTTCAGGCTAGAAAACAAAACAAAACAAAACAAAACACAGTGAATCCTGCTCAAGTTACATTTCACTGTGGCCCAGAGCACAGAGGCTGTAGCTAGCTGTTCTTTTCTCACAATGCTGTGGCCACCAAGGCCAGGGCAGCCTTGGGGACATGTGATTCGGGACCAGCAGCTCACTGGCTGCCCTGGCCAAGGCTGACTTCAGAGAGGAAGTCATACAGGTGCTCAGGCCTTGAGATACTCATTTCTCCGAGCCAAATCTGCACTGGGAAATCTTCCTTTCTGACCTAATTAATAGGAAATAGGCTCCTCAGCCTATTCCAGCTGTTATGTTCTGAGGAGGGTCAGTTTCTTGGACTCAGTGATATTAACTTTAAAAAATATATAATCATTGACATAGGTTAGACACTGTTTATAGGGTTGCTATGGCAACTAAATCCCCTGCTGAGTCCTGAGAAAATAGACAACTGATTTGGGTGGAGATACATGCTTTTCGAATTCCACCCCAAAGAGACCAAACAAGAAGGCTATTTTTAAGCTAAAGTGAGTGAGACTTGTCCTGATAGGCCATGTGACTTTGTAGAGAGTCTCTGTCTGGACAACAGGAGGAACATTTTTGAACTGCTGCTCCTCCCATAGGCCCGCTTAAGTTCCCAGAAGCTCCGCCCATATGTAATTCATGTCTGTACCCTCCAGCACCCAACAGTGTTAACTTTTTGTGCGTAAGCGCAATGATCCGAGTGTAAGAGGTTCCTCCCTCCCAATCCTGCTAATGGGCTCTTCCTCCAGAATCCAACGCTGTCCTTAAATGAAAGACAAATACTTTGTAGAATTAAAGCTGAGAAATTCCTTCTATCTCAGGGTCTGTACGAATTGCCCTTTTAGATTTTGAAATTATGGGAGAAAAAACAGCCCTGTTGGTCTCCCTCTAAACCCAAACATGGCACCGATTTTGCTTCACGCCCCTATGGAACTCCTGGAAGTCCTCCGTTCTGTCTTTCGGCATCCTTTGGCTTCCGCGGTTGGCAGAATGGTGCCCTCTGTCTAAAGGTATCACTTTGATGATCTCGTTGATCCCATGAAGAACTGAGTGGGAGGATGAGCTGCTCGGCGAGGTCCTGGCCCACCAGGAACTGGGCCTGGCCTCTGGACTCACCCAGTGCCCTTTCCAGGACCGCCTACGACCGAGTGGTCTTTTACAGGCCACATTTCGCCCCTCTCTACAACCTCCGACTTCTAACATCAGCCATAAACTCTCTTCCAGAAGCTTCGCCTCCCAGGACTGGGAATCCTCTCCCTTGATTGTCGCCCTGGAATCTTTTGTATTCTACGGTTCATTTATTTTTATTTTTAACCGCTATTAAGTAGTTGCATGAGGCAGAAAACAGAACCAACAAGTTCAAATAAAGGGGTTGGTGCTGCCGGAGGAAAAAAAAAATGATGCTAGCTGTGTTTCCAAAAGTTGCTGAGCCAGATAAAGCTAGAGGACCGGGAGTGAGGAAGATGGCCCTAAAACTGGAGAGGTCTCCAGCGAGACTTCTCCTCACCTATCTGCAGGCACATCACTTAAATGGCACCCCAGTGCCTTGCCTTTGATTTCCTAAACCATCTCAGAAGATAACAAGGGAGGGGCTCATGTTTCTTCCGCAGCCAGACACTGTCCCCTGGGCATGAGTCCTCGTTTGCTCACACACACACTCTACGTGCCTGCGGGAGAGGGTTTCGCTAAGGCAGGGCAATGCAGAAGAACGTCCAATGGGCTTGCAGGTTTGGGTAGGGGATACGCTATTTTCTTCAAAAAAGAGTTCTGAAGGACCAGAACATACTTTATCCATAAATTGCAAAGATAAAACACTAAAGAGGAAATTTTGCAAATTTGACAGGTCACTATAGGGTACGGCCCAGCCTTTGAGGGGCGGGAGATTGCTCTCCTTTGCTTTTGGGGTTAGCCTTGAAGGGGAAGCCTGAGACGCAGAGACACAGCCAGACTTCCCTGGTCAGTCGGAAGGATGAACTACTTGTTTCCCTCACACGCACCTGACCCTAGATGGTTTTCACACGTGTGTCACCATGGTGCCTTCTGAAAAGACTACCCGGAAGCCGATGCCTATACAAGTTGGGTCGATGTGGTTGACATCAGGATGGAGGGTGGAAACTTCTTCCTCTAACACCCCTTTTCCTCCTCCGCTGGGCCAAAATCCTCCCCTAAATCCAGGTGTGTAATCTGGACCGCGCCAATCGGATGGTCTCTGAAACCCGTCTGGCTCTGATGTCTAGAGTTACTCCGCCCTCTTCTCTTCCACTCTCCCTCCCCCTCGGCTTCCCATTCTTCTGCAGAGACTTTACATACGATAACGAAAATAAACCTTAGAGCTGTAAATAATGGCATTTTAAGCCAGCCAGGCACTTCAGCCTGGCAAGTATTAACTAATATACATGCTGAACAAACAGTCGGTTTTCACAGGCGTGGGGCGATAGGCCCGCATGCCAGGCACTGAGGAGTCTGGGGTCTGCAGTGAGAAAAACAGATGGTGACAATTTTCAGCACAATGGAACTGCAAGGTTTACAGCTTCGACATAGTTAAAAATTAACATTAGAGTAAAATCGCTTACTTTTCACTTGAGAAATGACAAAGTAAGTGCTCTCCACATAGCCGATGCCTTGTCTTTCGCCCGCCATATTTCCTCCATCTTGTTTTTCAAAAAGGAGATTTGCACATGCACAAGTGTTCTCCAGGAAAGACAAGTCCCCCGACACCACACGCCACCTTCTCCTGCCTGGGAGGAATCCCCTGAGTGCTCGCGGAGTACATTTCTTTTAACTAAACAGCTTTGCGGAATCTACCAGAGAAGAGATTCTGATGATGGCCACCCTTTGCAGGATGACCTAACCTTTTGTCGTTTCAGCAGGGTTTTCAACCGAGATAGATTTCCTGGGCATTCACTATGGGTGAAGCGCTGTGCTAGGCACTGGGAATCAATAGATAAAATAGACCTCCGCCCTCGGTAGGCTGCCTTTCTGGTGAGGGAGACAGGAAATCAATCAGACAACGTAATAACAAACTGCGACAGGTGTCGTGAAGAAATCTAAAAGTCAGAGAATATAGGGGAGTTGGGGAATGGTTCTCTGAGGAGGTGACATTTAGGCTGAGGTCTAAAGAATGAAGAACTGGCAGTGAGGAAAGCATGGCAAGAGCTTTCCAGAAGTGGCATCAGGGTATGCAAAGGACCTGAGGCAGGAAAGGGCTTGGTAAGTTTGAGGGTGGTTGGAGTGTGGTACTTGAGTAGACTGGATGATGCCAGAGAAGCTGGGGCCCCATTGTGCAGGACCCTGTTAACTTTTGTAAGATTCTAGACTTTCTTCTAAGGGCAGAAGGAAGCTATTGGAGGCAGGGAGTCGGGGTGGAGAATTATTCAGAGAAGTGACCTGGTCCAAGAGAGAAATAATAGTGGCCTGGACTAGAGCGGTGACAGTAGAGATGGAGTAAAGAGGAGGGATTCGTGCACCATTTGAACTTTGTGATGGTACAGCCGACTTTCGGGTTCCGGTGACATAGGTCATCCTTCTGTCTTTCCCCTGTAGAACAAGGGGCATCTCTGAGCCCAAAAAGGGAGGGCCGGACAATCCTAAAGATCATGAAAGGTTCCCTCGAGGAACCAGCCAGAAGCCTTAGGTGGTTCTATTGCCTCCCACCCAGGGAAACTACCCCATGGACCAGCTGAGATGGGACACACCCTCAGCAGAAAGAAGACAGATTCAGTGGTGCGTCTGCTTCCTGCAGAGCTCCGGTTAGACTCACTGCCACGAGCTGCCTCATTCCTCCCTCCCAACAGCGCTGTGACACCTTCTCGTGACCTCCATCCACTCACTGGGGAAGAGACGGAAAGTGACCTGCCCTTCCCAGGAAAGGAAGAGCGGAACCCAACGCTGCCTCGTCATTTCTGTCCTTCTCGCAGGGAGGAGGAGGAGATGATGGCACCCCAGCTGATAGGTGACAAATGGGGGCTCTCAGGGGGTCAATAACTTGCCCCCTGCCCCTAGGTGCGTATATTCTGGTCTGAGCTGGGACCCTAATCTTCTCACTAGGGCTCTGCTTCCTGGAAGTGGGCCTAGTTCTCAGAATCTTTCTTCCTCTCAAACTGAGCAAACATCTGGAAGATCCATGAAAGAAGATCATTTAATTATCTATTTTAAAAAATAATAATCAGGAAAAGGAGAATAAGCAAAGATCACTCTCCCAGAATTTTTCTCAAGCTCCTGGACAATTTTACCAATCTAAGGACAATTTTTTTTCTTTCATTTTAACTTCAATCAAAGGATCACATGGTTAAAAAAATAATGACCTCCTGAAACACACCATCCTCTAAGTCCTGCCTTCCAGGGACAACGACTATTACCCATGTCCATTTATGTTTCTTTTGATGATTATTTCACATCTCTAGAGAAGAGGCCGATGCTACCACTTCTTGATTGATCAGATTTAGACGTTATCTCACTGAATTACTGCTGTGATAGACAAGACTTTATCTCAATTACAAAAGGGCCCCCCTGCCGTCCACTTTCGTAACTTTGATAAGCAAAACATTACATTACTCTTAGCTCCTCTACTACAGTGGTTCTCAAATGTTTGTTACATCGGAATCACCTGGTCAGCTTGTTAAAACACAGACCGCTGGGACCCACCCCAGGAGCATCTGATTCGATGGGTCTGGATTGGTGTCCCTGGATTGTCATTTCTCACGAGACCCCAAGAGAGGCTGATAGTTCCGATTCAGTGATTACACTTTAAGAAGCAGTGCTCTGCTGGTGACCTCTGCAATTTTAAGTAACAAACAGCTGTTTCATTAAGTTTTACAGTATCTCTTGGCTCACCAATGTAAAAGATATTGAGAGAACTTCTGTAGTTCTATTTTTACCTCTACACAGTCAAATTTAAATGATATTTACACTTTATACTGTAACCACAGCTCTAGTTTGGGCTTGGCTGTAAATACTGAAAACCACGAAACAGTGCTATTGTTATTATGGCTACGTGATTATTGTTCACAGTAGAGCCGATGCAAGGGTCATGATTACATACCCTCCTCCACAGGTTCCACGTTAAACTCCTAGAATACTCAACTTTTACTTAAGGGAGAATATTTCTAACGTCAAAGTCCATCTCTTATACTCTTCTTCTTGCTTAAAATCCCACCACGTTTTAATTTGTTTTCTATTTGAACTATGACATATTGACCACATTTCTATTTCTCCGGGAATTTTTGATTGTCTTTATTTTTTCTTATCCATAGAAGAAACATATTCCATCTATTGTATCCTGAATATCTGCTACTTTCTTGTCATTCTGTCTATGGTTTGAAATCCATTAATCCCCTCTTCTAAATTGACTATTTTTCCGATGTGCCGCACGGTTGTAATCCAAGAATTTCTTGCCGTTAGACTGCTGGGAGTAAGTTCCACAATTTTTTGCATCCACATCTTGCTCCTTCTGGTTGTCAACTTTGTTTTGTTGGAGGGCATCTCAGGTAATATCCTTGGAGGAGTTACTATGGAGGTAAAATTTCTGGGTCCTTGCTTGTCTGAAAAATTATTTCGACCTCATACTGGACCGTTAGGCTAAGTATAAAATTCTAGTTTCAAAATCACTTGCTTTCAGAACTTTGAAGGCTTTATTTCACCATATGCTAGCTTCCACTCTTGCTAATAAGGAGTCTAAGGGGACTACACAGAATGGCTAATTCTGTTGCAAGCTGATATACATCTCCCAATATCACCACCCTGTATTTCCTATTCTCAAAGCATTTAGAATTCTCCATAAGCTTTAGGAGTAGTGACATTTCGAAATTATGTATCTAGGATATTTGGGGTTTATCCTGCTTGTAAGTTGTTGGGCCTTTTAGACTTAAAAATCTCTTTAATTCCAGGAATGTTTATTCCATTATATCTCTTATAATTTCTTCTTCATTTTCTCTGTTTACTTTTTCTGATATTCCGACTTGGATATAAGAATTTGTAGAGTCATCCTTTACCTCTCTTTTCTATTTGCCTTTTGTTTCTCCTCACTGGGAGATTTCGTACACTGATCTTCTAAACCTTCTACTAAACTTTTGGCTCTACAAGCATATTATTAATTTTCAAGAGCCCTTTGTTTATTCTCTGGATCTTTCCTTTAAAAAAAAAAATCCCAACCATTTACAGTGGATGGGATATATTCTTAAATCGCCTTATGTTGATTACATAGAGTTTAAGCTGATTTTTTATAATCATTTCTATTCCCTGAATAGTTTATTTTCTTCTAAGTCAGTTATTCTGCACGTTTAGTTGTTATTTTTTTCATGTACCACATTTCCTCCCAGTCTCAGGTTTCCTTGGTTGTTCATTCGTATTAGAGAATAAGGTAAAAAAGGGCTGATTGGAAAAACAGTGGGAGTGTTTGGGTGGGAGAGAAGTTAGGCTAGCCTTGCCTTTGGAAACATGCCAGAAGTCAGGCTTTTGTCTGGGGAACCATGCTACCCACACTCTCTCCCAAGCAGTTTATTCGGTTCTTTAGAGAAGGAAATGTCTAGTGGCTTGCTACGCTGCATGCCTGAAGCATGTCGGAAGGGGGTGGGTAGGGTGGAAAGTCAACTCTTCTACATATCAACCATCACTTAACATGTCCTCCCTGTTTTCAGCCCCATTTCGCACATTTGCACCCTCTGTAACTGCTGGACCAGCCATGGCTGCAGCCTCTCTGGCTCTAATGGGTAGACAGGCTGCCGACATAGGATAGAGACCTGTCCTATGTATAGTGCAAGGTGCACCCACCAACACCCTTTCTTCCTCTTTACTCACTCCAGAAAATTACTGGGCTCTCTCATTGGCTGATACTCCTTGCCCCACAATGGTTACCCTCCTGTTCTGATTTACTTATTTATAATTATCCTAATAGGATCTCAGAAAGTATAGACAAATATTTATGCTTGGTCAGCCACCTTGAAGTGACCAGAAATGACACCTTCATACTGATCTGTCTCTGTATCCCCGGCGTTGATCAGGAGGCTTGAATCCAAAAATGTCAGTAAAGGTTCTAAGATGCTCTTCACTAACCAAGACCCACTCTGTGCAACGGATGCATCTGTAGAAATGAGAGTTGGGTCCACCATGGAAGGTATGCCCACGGCAGCAGGATGTTGAGCAGAGTAGGCAGCAACCTTACTGGGTCATTTTAGAGACAGAACGAGCACAGAGTACCCTGAAATGATTTCCCTGAGGACCCTGGGTTTGGCCCACTCCCATAACACAAGTTCATCAGGCCTGCAAGAGTCCATCTAACAGACAGAGCAGAGAAATAGTGGAACTAAAAGACTAGTTATCTAGAAACTATCATAGTACTCTGATTAACTGAGTCCCCAGACTGACCTCTTGTCCACACTCCATCTGGAGATGGCACCGTCACTCCTCGGCCCAGGTAGAATTCATCAGCTTCCTTCCCCGCCTCTTAATCACACTCTCCCCTCGTCTTCTCCTCACCTTCTTCATGCTTCCCCTGCATGCCAGCCCCTCCACGTTGCCCCACCCACTCAGACACCCAGTGTCCTCCAGGTCTGTCTCCTCACTCCCCCGGAGCCTGCTCTAAGTATCAGAGACCATCAGGGGCATAGCGGTCACGCTCCAGGACACTTGTGTTTTGAAAAGAAGCTCATGTTTGAAATCAAAAGAAGCATTCAGAAAGGCAGTATTGCCAATCGATTGTGTGCGTGTGGGCAGCGGGCACTGTTAGCCCCACCCCCCAGCTGATGTGAGTCTAGGCAACTAATGGCTCACTTCTGCATCCTTCTCCAGAGACCTGTCCTAAGCTGAAGGAGGTCTCCTTCAAGAAGGGTTACACTCCCCTACCGCACCCCACAGGCGGCCAATAACTGACTATTATGGGGTACGAAAGGCCAGCCCCCTCACCTCAAGGACAATTCTTTGATATAATTTAGGCCCCGGAGTTCTCTGCCTCGGGCCAAGGCTGGATCTTAGCTGACACTGCTTTCCTGCTCAGCCCCTCCCCTTCCCTCATTTCCTCACAGGTTTCTCCCGAGAGCACAGCCTCATTAGACTAGGTGTTCCCAAATCCTTGTCTCAGGCTCTGCTTCTAGGAAACCTGATCCCAGACCACATGGGTTAGATTTTGGGAGAAGATAGGGAAGCCTAGGTTAGAACAAACAAACAAAAAAAATCACCACTTAATTGAACATCTAGAGGGACATCTCCAACCCCAAACACTTCTCTGTGGTTCTATTTACAAGCCTAATCTGCCAGGAGTGGGCGGGCCACTGGTCTGCTGGTTCCCTCACACGTCAGAACGGCCATACGGTGGAGGGTGGGGCCGTGAGCGGCTCCACAGCTTTGTCCGCCCCGCTGCACAGGAGTCAGGGTTAGCCGAAATCCAGTTTCGCCTGACCCTCCCCAGGGCCCTGGATCTGTGGCGGCCTTGGGTGTTAAAGAAAGATTTAAAACAGACTTGGAAATCACAGATTCCTTGCCTATTTCCTGCCTAGTAGTCAGCACTGCACATCTCACAGGTGGCTCAGGGCAGGCCGGCCAGGGCTGCTGCGCAGAATTAGCTCAGAGGCTCACTCCGGCCTCGTGTGGCCTCGTACAGCCTGCACCCAGCCCCACTCTAAAGCTCCCCATCATGACACACCGTGGAATCCGACGAGCACTGGGCAGGGTGAGTGGCCCGCCCGCACTCACAGCGCCCTGGCTTCCAGAGACACTTGGGCACTTTTAATCCAACTACCAATTCTAGTGGGACGACGTTCGTGTGTCTCCACTCCGCTCACTCCCCCACCAATAAAACATTGACTGCACGCCTACTACGTGCTGGTTGAAGCTCTGGAAACAGTCTAGGAATAGGACATAAGTACAAGGGCGAAGCGGTTAGTTCATGACCTCAGAGGGATGATAATTTCCTAATTGCTTAAGAACAGCCTCAATGTGTTTAAATCATGTGCTTGTTAGAAGCAACACCCAAAAGCATACATTTCGTCATTTTCCAGATCGGGAGAGGGAGGCCCAGAGAAGGGGTGTGCCTTGGCCTCAGTCCCCCCGATGGCCAGGGCCGTGACTCCTGCCACATATCACAGCCCCCTTCGGACCCGGTTGTGAGCTTTTAAAGTTCTGACCTGATTCTTCTGGGCAATCTTCTGTCCCTTTTTCCAGCGGAGCACTGGCGTCAGAGCCGGCAGTTCCCTGTCCTCCTCTCCCGTCACGTGCTCGCCCAGGCTGTAGGCGGCTTCAAACACGATGGGGCTGATGACGTCCTGCACCCTCCGCTGGAACGACAAACAAACAGGCGCATGAAGGGCTCGCGCCGGGGGCTGCGGCGCGTTTTCCCAGTTTACAAAGACCTTCCGCAGGCATTGCCTCATATGAGCCTCACGGCCACCCCTGTGAGGCAGAATTTTATTATTTTCACATTTTTGATGAGGTAACTGAGGCCGAAAACAATTACTGTCTTGTCAGAGGTCACTCTGTGAGTGAGCGGGGGGTGGGGGGGGGGGCTTCTTCGCTCTCTCTACCTTGCATGGTGCTAAATCGTGTTCTCTTTAGCATATGGAAGACATTACCTTACTCATCTTCCAAATATTCTTATGAGCCAGTTGGCGGGCAGGAGAGCATCTGCGCTCACCCTGCAGCGCTAACCCTTTGCGTTCGTGCTGTTTTGATGATCAAAGCTTTTCTGCGTTGAGATAAATATGGATCTGGTGTTAGAGACGGGAGACCTGAAGACACCAAGGGGCCTGGCATCCTCTCAGAGCCAGTCATCCATAAATCTGGGATAAAAGTCCGACTTCTGGCCTTCCGTGGTTTCCTTTGGACCTGAAGACCCACGAGGACAATAGGTCGACAGCCATAGCAGGAAAGCAGAGAAAGCGAAGCGAAGAGAACAAGTATAGCGTGAACACCTCTGAGAAGCCAGGACCTGTGCTGGGTGTTCTAGAGAGACGAGCGACATTCCCGCGCCCTGGGAGCTAGGGCTTATTATTATCCTCTACTGCACAATAAAAGGAAAATAAAGGCGCAAGGATAAGCTCCCCAGGACACAGGCTGATAGAGATTCTGAATCCCAACGGTTCGATCTTGAAGTCCCCGGCCTTTCTGCACAAGGTGTCACTGTGTCCCAGGGACGTGAGCCCTCCAGGCTCACAAGTGAGTCTGAGGAGGAGTCAAGGGTGGGTCGTCCCACATTCTGTAGGCACAGGCTCTGTGGGAGATGGGCTCCCAAGCGGAACAGGGTGAGTCTGAGAAGTGGCACCAATGATCCAGGTCCTCACTGCTGTGCATCTGTCACAGGAGAGACAGGACAGATCCAGCAGGAAAGCAAGAGTGGTCCAGTCAGGGAGTGAGAGAAGCTGGGTGGGCAGACAAGGGCCAACGACAGGGCCATGAGCAGAGCTAAGGATTCCATAGTATTCTGTGTGTGAAGTTTGGTGGAGCCTGGAGCAGATTAGTGCTGTGTTTAAAACAACAGAAAGTTCTAAAGTTCCCAAGAGGCGCGCAGTGAAGACTTTGCTCCCACCGCTCCCTGACACCAGCGCCCCTCTCCGGAGGCAGACGTGCCTGTCAGTTCGGGGGTATTCACCTCGTCTAAGCATATGTGGGCAACTGATAGCTCACCACAGAACGCACTTTGCTTTCTTTGCTTAGCATGCGTCCTAGAGACAGTTCCACGTGGAAACACAGAGCTCCACCTCCTCCCTTTTGGTGGCACACAGCAAGTTATTATGGGAGTCTTTACTGACCTACATGTGGCCTCGAAGCTGCATGGACAAGAAAGTGGGTGGCAGCCCATAACCAACTGTAGTAGCATCTTCCCAGGTGGGTTATTTGAACCTCGAGGTTCCCAGCAGGGAGGGAAATGAAAGGGTCGTGATCAAATAAGCTGGGGGAGAGGACAAGGGGGAAACCAGGTTAAACAAAGTTAAAGAGGGTTTTAATTCTGTTTTGTTTGTTGCTTCTGTTTTTATCTCAATTGCCTCCGAGAAAGAGTAGGGTGGCCCCCAGTTTTCTGGGTCATGGAGCCCTGTGTCTCCTCGGGGCTCCTCAGGGCTGCGGAGTAGAATGGCGGGTGTTAAGGGGACGCACGTGGGACCCTGGAGGGCAGAGCCGAAACCTCCGGCAGCGGCTCAGGAAAGGAGATGCAGCCCGAGCCAGGGCGGCAGGGGTGGCCGCGCCTGCGGCCGCTGAGCTGTGGGGTGTGGAGGACAGGGGGAAGGGGCACAGGTGACGCCGAGGTGCTCAGCGGATCATGCACATCGGTGTTCGGAAAAGCATCCAGCAGGCAATAGCTATAATCACTCAGCATAAACAAAACACGGGACCTCACCGGCAGTCGGAGAGGGGAGCCTTTGGATACACGGCTTCCGGAAAATCCTCTTGGACTTCAGATTTTAGGGGAGATGGAGCAAAGCACATACCTGGGATCCAGACCCCCTCTGCCTGCCGACGTGGCTAAGCAGAATTTAAAGACGGTCAGGGGTGTGGGGAATAAAGAGCACAGTTGTCATGTTTTTACAAAGAAATGCTTCGGTGTTTCTTCAAGGTAGACTATTTTAAGGGTCTGCATTTAAATCATTCATGTTGAAATAAGTCAGTTGTGATGTTGTTGTTTATTCTTGGGGGAGAAGCTGAATATGGGGGAGGGAGCGGCAGAAGAAACTTAACGTTTCTTGGCTAACAGTCGTATTCCAGAGACTGGGCCAAGACGTCAGCGTTATCCCGCTTAATCCACATAATACCTGAGCAGACAGATTATTGCTCCCATTTTATAGATGAGGTAACGGAGGCTCAGGAGCCCGGATACGTTGTGCTCCATCCCAGAGTTAGTAAGTGGTGGAAACAGACTCATTCTTAGATTCTGAAGCACGACCGCTTTCCTTGAAGTCCACAGAATACCATTTAAAAATGATCCCACCCGCTTTAGGTTCTGACATCACCCTGAAAAATCACCTGTGTACTGAAATGGACACAGAAGGCAGTTCGGCGGAGGTGGGGGGAACGTTTCTCACGCGAGTACCAATGTCACTAAATGGCAACTAAGAAACAGAGGCTTGGAGAGAGGGCGGTCCCTAAACGCGCGACCACTGGAGCCATCACCCCACAACCGGACCTGGCACCTCTTCCTTGCCTCCTTGGGCGGGCGAGGTACGCATTCTGGCGTCCAGCGGTGCAGATGCTGTGCTCGGGCGCTGACTGCGGGAACCTGTTTTAACTAAGAAGCTTGAAAACGGCTTCCTATTACATATCCCAGTAGCTCTGGGCAGAAGGGATCCAAACCACACTGCGCAGTGGGTGGAGGCTGAGGAGGGGAGGGGACGGCAATTAGCAACAAGCCAACACCCCAGAGGACGGCCCCTCCTTCCCGCACTGTGCTTGTTTTTCTCCCAGAGCTACAAAGGAAAAGTAGCAGCCACATTTAGTGGTTTCCTTTCCATCTTTTTGGAAGTGCAGCTTCCCCTCAGCTCAGCACTGCAATTAAGCCGAGGGACTCCTGAGGGTAGAGGAGGCGGCTTTGGGTTCTGGCACAGATTGTAATTGCTAAAATTTTACTGCTTGAAAAAAAATAAAAAAACATCACCATTACAAACTGAAGCTTCTAAAGTTGAACAAACACTCATGCCGACAAACCGAAAGGCAAGAAGAGACCTTTCCTGATGAAAATCTAGAGAGAGTCCTGTTTTGAAAACTGAAGGCACCTTCACAGAGAACACCACCACCCGGACTGGTGGCAGGCTTTGCAGTGGCGGAGGTTTTATGGGGAACTTAACATATGCTCAAACTGAAATTTATTGGGTGCTTACTTTATGCCAGGCAACGTGCTGGGCCCCAGGGAGACAGAGATGAAAGACTTTCGGGGGAAACAGGCAAGCAGTGACAATCTAGTACATGCGTTAGGACAGAGGTGGCTTTGGGGACACAAATGAGGGACACCTGATTCGGACTGTGGGTGGGCAGCCTTCCCAGAGGAGGTGCTCTGGGCTCAGTCATAAGACAAGAGGATATTAGGGAGCAAGCAGGAGGCATGGTGGGTCTGGCAGGGTAGAGGGGGCGTGGGTGTCCAGTGGATTGCTTGGGCTTGCCAACGGTGGGAAAGCTGAGCTTGTGGGCAGAAGTGAGGGGAGAGGAGGCCGAAGCAGAGAGCAGATCTCAGCGGGGCTTCCAGGTTGGTTTGACTTCATCAGAAAAGTCACGAAGAGCTAACTGGGAGTCAGGTGATGCTAGAGGCTGTGTTGCAAAAAATCTCTCTAGTTTCTTGGATTGAGGAGGGTGAGACCGGAAGCAGGAAAACCAGGAAGGAAGTTGGAGGAGGCTGTGCTCTAGAAAGATCCCTCTAGCTGTCCCGTGGAAGTGGATTGATGGGGGCAGGCCTGGGGACAAGTAGGCTAGGGAGGAGGCTATCATTGTGGTTCAGAGGGCAGATCCTGAGGGCCTGAGCCAGGACACAGCGGAGGGGATGGAGAACAGCGGAGAGGTACGAGGGAGATTTAGGAAGAAGAGGTGATGGGACCCGGTAACGGCACGCGGGGAGGACAGAAAGCATTACGGAAGATGCCCCGGTGTGCAGCCGGGCGAGTGAGCGGACGCGCTGCTGCCACTCAGCATCGTGGGTACCGAGAGAAGAAATGGGTACGCGGTGACGTTAGGCATGGACGCGGTGAGCGTTGTTACCGCACAGAGACCCCTCTTCCCCCGCCACCGCCTGTCTCCAAACGCTAACGCCACAAGGAATTTCCTCGAATATACTGATTCGGGCCCAAACTCCATGCTTCCTTTTTCCTTCCACGAAAGTATTTTCCTGGAGAGTATAAGTACCTTCAAATCGCAAGACACCGTCTACTTGGTCAGAGGGAGAGCTGCATTGCTATTTGGGGGAAATGCCCAGGGTGATTCAATTCCAGCTCTCACTCTGTGATGCTAAGTACGGAAGACCTGAGCGCCAGGCACCCTTGGGCCAGCCACGTGAATTAGAAACTTACCTCCCAGCTGCTTTCCTCCAAGAGCTGAAGGGTTTTCACAGTCCTTAGCTAACGAGCAGCTACCAACCGAAAACTAAATGAAAACGGAAAGTGCTGACCTCACTTTAAATTGGCAAATAACACAGAAGGTCGGCAAATAAGCCACCAGCATTAAGCCAGATAATTGGTTTGGGGAACACCCTCTGTTTTTTAATGAAGCGTCAGTATTTTTTCTTTTCCCAAAAATGTGATTTTTTTTTTTGTGGCCTTTCCATCCTGTATCCTTTTTCCCAATTTCTCTGCCCTCCACACTCAACCCCACTTCTGCCTATGATGACCTTGCAGGCACTCCTCGAAATGAGAAATCTTCAAAAGTGAAATGCCTTTTCCTGTATCTCTGTGATTAGAATGATTAGAATGACGGTTAAAATGTCATAGGCGAATTTAAATTCTCATAAGCTTGAAGATTTGTTAAAAGCGAACTTGAGGGATTTGTATTTCAAGTAATAATAGAATAGTACTAAGTCTACTCTTCCACTGAGAATGACTAGAAAAGTTGGACCACACACACACATATGCACACGCACACACCTGTTTGAAAGTATCAGGGAACTATTAAGGCAGCCAGTACTTTAGAGTTTAGGGTCCCAAAGAGAAGGAGAGAACACTGAGGTGACCCTAAAATGTAAGCGGCACTTTGCTCCCGAGCTGTTTGCAGGTTTGCGAGCAGTGTGGAATGAGAGGTGAAGAAACTGAACAGGAAATGGTGGCTAACGGGCCACGTCCTCGGGTTTCTGACCTGAGTTTCTGGCAGTCTTCGGAGTGGAGGAAGACTTAAAGCTCAGGGCTAAGTCAGCCAGGACTTGAGAGCCACGATGCCCGAGGGAAGGCAAGCACATGGAGGGGAGTGTGATATTCTGTTCCATGAACTCTCAAGGCATTCGCTGATTCCACAGCGGCACAGGGCTGTGAGACTGCAAAACGGAGCCAAAGGCGGCGGCTAAGGTGCTGAGAAGACAAGACGTAGGTAACTGTCAACTGGACACAGCAGGAGAGCAGACCAGTGATCCAGAAGGTGGGTCAGGAGAAGGTACCCAGATAGAAGCATGGCGAAGAAAAAGCATAGAAAATAAAGGAATACACACAAGAGATACACAGGCCACGGTGAAAGAAATAACATATTTATGATGATGTAATAATGTTTACATAAAACACTTAGCAAAATGACCAGAATACTGTAGGTGAGCAGTAAATGGTGGCTATTATTATTATTATTATTTTTCCATAATTTTTCAATAGCAACTTTGATACGCAAAACTGTAAAAACTGCCCTACGGCCAAAATGAATCCTTAATGTGAACTGCGCACGTCACAGGAAACTATGTCTCATTTTACAAGAGAGACACTGAGGCAGTGTGGTTTCGAGTCCTATAACTAAAAATACGAATATATTTAAATTAAAAACAAACAAGAAAATTCTAGACAGAACGTTTTAAAAACTGTATGAAAAGCACAACTTACTACAATAGTCTCACAAGACGGGATTTGCACTAGGAAGAGACTAAGCTTTGAGAATGAGTTCAGCCACAAACATTGACTGGAGAGTCAGCGCTCTGAAAAACGGCTGAATTCAAAACACTTCACAAGCCCTGTCATGTGAGCGGGAAATCAGTGGTGAGCACATCAGTGTATCCTGTCTCTGAAAGTTGTGCGATGAAATTAGAGATTTTAATTATGACGACATATTATGTTACACGTAATACCTTATTATGGAAATGGTTATCGTTATTAGTCTGAAATGTGTGACCCTTGGGCAAGCACCAGCGCTCAGAAAGAGCAAGAAAGCTTCAAGGACTCTTCAACGAACATATCTACATAAAATTATCTAGGAAAATCACATAGTCCCTTTGATGCTTTTTCCTATTAGATGATAAAACAACATGTAGCTGGATATATGAAAAATGGATGGCTTTTGTGTGAAGTTTGTGGGTGACTATGCCACATCCTTGTATGTTTTCTTTTTTGCAAAGAGACATGTTAATTACATCAGAGATAATTACATGCATCATTTGACAGCTAAATGACACCAGCTGGAAATGGCCCAACAGGGAGATTATCCAGCCTATATGTCCTCCAGGGGAAACTGAATTTTAGCTTCCAATCTGGTCTCTACCTATTGGTTGAAAAGTGAGAGAATGAGGCAGGGACCCACTTGGCTTGGCCGGCATTTGAAAACCCTGCTGTACAAATCTCCTCTCCCTTCATCTTGACCTCCTAAAGTAACCTTTTGGGGAAGGGAACACAACCGAGCCAAGGGCATCTGCTCAGGTGTGACTGCTGACCCCACGTCTGGAATGCTCTTCTCGCTGCGAAATCTGATCTCCCCTCAGGGCTCAGCCCAAGGCTGCCGCTTCTATGAGACTTTCCTTGAGGATGCCAGCCCTCCAGCCACGACTCCCCAAACCCCAGTGTCCTCAGGACACAATTTGGCACTTAATTATTTTCTGTCTTTTATTGCACTCTTTCCTCGATTCCAAAGACCTCTCTAGTCCCATTTAAAGTTTCTGAAGCTGGGATACATCTTAGCAGCGAAGAATACATTTATTGTGAGAAAGTTCCTCTTCCTTCACCTCTGCCTGAAATGCTGTAATTACATCGTTAGCAACATGGAACGCGAGGGAATGTGGGGTGAGCTAGCTCACTGGTGGTAAGTGGCTGTGGGGACCAGTTCTCAGCCCTGCCTTGAGGTCCCTGTGTCTCCTGGACAATACTGATCATGCTCTTGTCTGAAAGAGGAAAGTGTAGCAGCAGTGGCCAGACACAGCACTCAGGTGAGTGCTGGGGATGACAGGTGTGGAAGGGGGAGTGGACAGACACAGTGTTGGCCTTCAGCCAGCACTTGGTTGCTGTGTACCCGTGTCAGGCACCAGGGTAGGCAGACGGAAGCAGAGAGGAGGCAGGCAGGCAGTGAGCAGAAAGCCAAGAGGCAGAGGAGGAGATCAAGAACTGTGGAAACCTGATGAGAGGGAACTGCTTCTGACCCAGAGTCACGTGCGAGTGGAGCGTCAAGCCCTTGGAGAGGAGGTGACCCTGGTAGAAAAACTAAAAGTTCCATAGGCTGTTGGGGGGACTGAAATGAGGACCATTATCTCAATTGGCGGAGATAAAACGACAGCCTGATAGACAACTGCTTATCTGAGGAATGGGAGCAACGAAGTGGAAAGCGAGGACTTTGATATCAGACAGTCCTAGGTCCGAGGAAGTCTCAGCTCCTTCTCTTACAAACCTTGTGACATTGGCCACTTAATCTCTAGGAACATGTTTTCTCAGATGTAAAATGGGTTGACAGAATCGACCCCTTGCATGACTGTTGTGATAATTAAAGATGACGGATGTCAAGCACCTTGGAGAGCTCCACGTACTCAGCAAAAATTAGCTGCTCCATCATCATCATCATCGTCGTCGTCATCATCATCACGGTCAGTGTCCTGCCCAGATGCCCTTCACCAGTTAGTGCATTCGTCATCTAGCTGCTATAGGCATTGACTACTAACGGCTCACATTGACACCCTTCTCAGGAGGACTGTCCTTAGTTGATGGGAGCCGTCTCCTCTATGATGCCTGCCAGTGATGCCCTGTGATAGGCAGAAATCTAAGATGACCTTCGATGGCCTTGTGTAACCCCCTCCCTGAGTGTGAGAAGAACTGTAAACACGATGGACATCACTCCTGTGATTATGTTACATTATATGGTGATGGTGAAGGGGTTTTGCAGATATAAATATGGTCCCTAATCAGTTGAATTTGAGTTAATTTAAAAAGGGGATTATCTTAGGCCTACTGAAGCAAAAACCCTTTAAGGGAGGGCTTAGGTTTTCTCTAAGCTAAGCCACCAGATGCAGGGGAGACATCCTCTTGCTGACCTTGAAGAAGTAAGCTACCGCAGGCTCTGCAGCTCCAACGACATGAATTCTACCACCAACCACAGGAGCCTCAAAGAAGACCCTAAGCCTCAGATGAGACCTGACTGACACTTGGATTACAGCTTTAAGGCTCTGAGCAGGGGACCCAACTAGGCTGTGTCCAGACTCCTGAGTCACAGAAACTGTGAGATGATAAATGCATGTTAAGCTGCTCAATTTGCAAATTTTGATGTAGCATAGAAAACTAACACATGCCCACTCCCCTGGCTGGCTGGTGCAGTGGTAGAGCAGCCCATCCCGCTGGCCTCTGGGTCGACGAGCTCTGTGGTGTGAGTCATCACCCAGCACTCCCTTCTGGGATCAGCTGAGGCTAGGCTTTTCCTGAGACCACATCCTGACTCAGCTTTTTCCCAGCCCCATTCTGTTTCCCTCACTTCTGAGAGCACTCCCTCAATAGAGCTCTGGCAGAAAAATGCCCATCTCTGATTCTGCTTCTGGGGAACCAGATGCAAGAAACCATGTAATAAATTTCATACTAGATTTGTTGGTTGCAATACCCATGAAGAGGTGAGAAAAGCTAGATAAAATGTGAGCGATGACCCAGAGCTCATGCACGACTACAGTACAAGCAGATCCACGTCAATATTGAGAAGTGCGGAGATTCCATGCAGACCATCATTTTGACCATTATTCTCCATTACTTTCAACTCAGAGTTTGACTTTGCCCTTCTTTTATTTATTCTCAAGAAGAACAGAGATGGCACTCCCTGAGTAAGTCTTAGGGCTCAAGGGTAGATTAAAGGTACAGATTGGCCCCAGGCCTCCTTAAGGAAAACCTTTTATTTTATTTTTATTTTATTATTTTTCAGAGCTGTTCACGAAGCACCTTTGTCTCTATTTTACAAAGTGCTAAATAAAGAAAGAAAAGGCCTGGGACTTGAACTATCAAAAAATGAATAATGAGTGTCGGCCCCGAAGGGTTGATGATCTATTACCACATATCATATAAACTACAGATGTTTTTGTTTGTTTCACTACTTTCGACCCAAATTATTCAGAAGTTCTGAACCTAGAAGAGAATTCAGAGGGGTCTGTGAACTTAATGGAAAAAAAAGGTACATCTTTATTTTTATTAACCTCTAACCGAAATTTAGCATTTATTTCCTTTCATTGTAAGTGTAGGCAGCCAACCACAGAACTATTAGAAAGACCTGCAACTGTCATCGGTAGAAATCTGAGATGTTTTCACATATTACAGTTGTAAAGTCCCTGAAATATGATTTGTGTTCCTCGGTATTTAAAAATTTTAGACCTCGTTATTTAATGCATTAATAATAATAAAAAAAAACAGGTATATTACCATGTCATAAATATGGGTTTTCTTTTTAATGTTTTGATAGTTGAATTTCAATATAATTGGTTTCCTTATAATTCTATATATTTTATCATATGCACTCAGAAACATTCTGAGGAGTCCATAGTCTTCTCCCAATCACCAAAAGGGCCCAGGTACAAAAACAGTCAAGAATTTTTGTCTCAACGGTAAACAATACAATGAGAGGGATCATCCCATGCATTTCTGAAATGCTTCAAGATATGCTTCAAAAACTGCAAAAAGGATCGTTATGTTGTTTTAGTCTTCATAGGTTGTATGAACTCCTGGTCTCAGCAGTTAAAAATATATCGCCCATTACATTTTATGACAGGTTCAATGCCTGGGCTCCAAATCACTCCGGGACCCCTGGAGTTTTAAGAATTTGGTCCTGGATAGGTATTTCGAGCCAGGGTAGAGTAAGGTTGCTTCGATGCTGAGAGTTATATGAAAGCATCTGTTTCCCTGTGTGAGTCCATAGGAGGGGAAGAGTAGAGAGACTGGGCTCTCTGGGCCACATGTAGCGTTCACTGCTTTTACAGAAAGAGTCCTGACCTTCCCAGGGCAGCTCTGCTGCTTCACGGGCCCTGAGAGGCTACCTAGAAAGCTGAGAAGCTTGCCCTGGACCTCAGTGGTGTGTGAAAATCCTGAACCATGACTGGAATAAAGGAAAGAGTCAAAAGACCGACCCTATAACATTTCCAAGTAACTCAAACCACAGTGGGTCTATCTGCTCAGCTTGGGGCTAACCGAACCAGCACAATGGCTTTGAATGATATGCAGCTTAGCAAGGAAAGAACACAGCTCCTCTCAAACTTGTAATAAAGCAAGGTCATTAAAATTCCAGTGACTTTTATCAAAACTCGTTCGCTCTTTGGTCTCGTCCATTCTCTGTGTCACTTTGTTTCCACTGCTTTTGACAAAATCTCCAACGGCTGCTGTGTCATTAGATTCAATAGCACACTCTCTCCTTCTTCACCTTCCCTGACGCCCACAGGCATTCCTCATAGCTGACTCTCTTCTTGAAGCCCATCCTTCCAATTCCCCCAGGGGGTGGCTCACTCCTCCTGTCCCTACTGTTCCTTGTCCTTCTGAGATAATATCTAAAGCAACACATGTCATTTATGGTTAACATATTCCTCCTCCGCCACCACCATCGGGCTAGACTCCACTCTTTAGGAGCAGAGGCCAATCTTCAGCACACTTCATGGGACAGAAGAGGCACTCAGTAACATTTAATGAGATGTATGGGGCCTGAAATGGACATTCATCCAAAAGTAAGATATTAATGAATATGAGATCCCAATTCTTAAGAAAGGTGGCTTTATCCAATAGACCAGTTCTATACCTACAGTCATACATATAACATCCCACTAAACATTTACCCAAAGCATTATTGCTTTGACCCAATATTATTTCCTATCGGTGTTGATATCTCACACTTCTTCACTGCTTTTCTTTCCAAATATCCCCTCCTTCTTAACTGTAGTTATTTCAAACATCTTTAAGCTCAAAAGAAACTATGTCATACCTATCCACAAAAACCTTATTAAACCACTCAATAGATACAATTTTTACAGCTCTTAGCTAGAGTGTTTGGGTTTACTGGGTACTATGGGATCCTAATCCAATAGAAGGAGACAGACACCGAGTTCTTCTTTGTGGGAAGGAGTTGGAACATTGGCGGATGGGTGCTTTGAGTGAAATCTAATTTCATTTTGGTCCCTTCAGCATTAGGCACCTGTCACAGCTGAATTTAACTAACATTGATCAATCATCAATGCTCAGGACTCGGCCAAGTGCTCTCATAGGTTATTGGGTATAATCTCACCTAGGTATTATCTTCCCTCAAGTGGTGACACTCAGGCTTAGACAAATTAAGTCTGTATATGTATCACCTCAGAGTTTACCGATATGATCTCAAGAGACTATTAAAGTTATAAGGAATCACAGCAGAATACTCTGAACTTCATCACATCTCCGGAATCTTCGCAAGTTGATAATACAAAGAACAGAAATCATGTATCACATCTCCCTCTCATTTTTCCCTCTTCTATTTGGATAAGCCTAATTTCCTTTCCCACCTGGCCATCAGATGGAAACGAGGTACAAAATAAGATGATCTATCCGTTTTACTTAAACAATTCAGAGAATGAAAAAGAACTTCATCTTCCTTTGGGGTAAATATAATATTAAAGAGCCCTGCCCTATAAATGTGACCTGAAGAATAAAGAAAACAATACCATTTAAAATAGCATAAAATAAAATACTTAGGAATAAATTTAACCAATGAGGTGAAAGGTCTATAAGATACTGATGAAAGAAATTGAAGACAACATACATAAAAATATGTCCTGTGCTCATGGGCTGGAAGAAGATTATTAAAATGTCCATTCTAGCCAAAGACATCTATAGCTTCAGTGCAATCGCTATCAAAATTCCAGTGACAATTATTTTTTTACAGAAATGGAAAAAACAATCCTAAAATTTGTATGAAACCACAAAAGACCCTGGATAGCCAAAGCAATCTTGAGAAAGAACAAAGCTGGAGATATTACACTTCCTGATTTCAAACTATTCTTACAAAGCTATCATAATCAAAACAGTCTGTTACCGGCATGAAAATAAAGACAGAGACCAATGAAACAGAGTTGAGAGCCCAAAAACAAACTCATATATACACAGCTAACTAATATTTGACAAAGAAGCCAAGAATACTCAATGGGGAAAAGGTAGTCTCTTCGATCAATGGTGCTGGGAATACTGGATATCCATGTGCAAAAGAATGAAACTAGATCCCTATCTTACACTGCTCACAAAAATTAACTCTAAGTGGACTGAAGACTCATGCAAAATCTGAATCAGTAAGAGTCCTAGAAGAAATCAAAGGAGAAAAGCTCCTTGACGTTGGTCTTGGCGATTTTTTTTTTTTTTTTTTTTTTTTTTTTTTGGCTATGACACCTAAAGCATGAGCAACAGAAGCAAAAATAAACCAATGGTACTGCGTCAAACTAAAAAGCTTCCGCGCAGCAAAAAACAAGATCGACGAAATGAAAAGGCAACCTATAGACGGAGAGAAAAAATCTGCAAACCATATATCGAACAAGAGTTAATATCCAAAAACGCGTAATCAACTCATACAACTCAACAGCAAAAAACCCAGAGATGAGCCATTCCCACTGCTCCCTGCCCAAATTCCTTGCCCAAAGAAACTGTGAGCACAATAAAAATGGCTGTTGTTTTATACCATTAAGTTTGGGGTGGTTTCTTGCACAGGAGTAGATAACTGAAACAGTTATTTACAAGTGTCACGGGTGCAGACCATTTCCTTCTTTGTTAAATCTTCCACAAGATTTTTTTACCTGGCACAAGAACTTGCACACAGGTGTTAAACAACTCTCATTCGATCATTCGATAAACACGTATTTAGAATGCTTCTGTGTAGGGCGGAGTGCAGCAGGGATTACAAACATGAAAAGGATACCATTTACCTCATCAAACGCTTACAGATTTTCTTTAGAGACAAGTCCTGTTTACAAATACTTCTAACACAGATCCAAAGAGACAAAGCGCTATGAAAATTCATAGAAAGAAGAAACCCTTCCCTATCAAATTAAAGGATGGAAGGAGTACTGCATGGGAGGCCGCGTGTGTGGATGCTCTGGAGAAACGGAGGCAAGAAAAGCCCAGAGCACATCCTACCTCTCAGAAAGGACAGGGAAGGACTGATCATGTGATTCTAGTCAAGAATTTTTTGCATAATGGATGAAAAGTGAGGTGTAACACCACTTTGGGGTAGTCACAATTTAGGGGTGTTCACCTACATCTTAGTGTGGCATGACAGGGAAGGGAAGTCTCCTCGGAACACAATCTCTGGTCTCAGGATCTTAAAATCTGGGGTCCATCTTTCTACCCAGTTCCCTACCTCCCCTCGAGACAGGTAACACTGGGACTTAATAGACTCCACTTCAAGGAGGACCCTAATCTGAGTTTTCAAAGAAAACCTCAAACAAACAAATTCTCTAAACTGCTAAAACACACCATACCATAATTGAGTTGGTCCTGCTAACTACGTAAAACAGTATTTATGTCTTCAATCTCATGTCACTGAAAAGTGAAGCAAAAGCCTTTTAATAAACAGGAAAGTGTGTCCTGGAACTGTAAATTTAGAATTATTTGTACCAAGGACAAGCTTGTCTAAAATGATTTGTAAGTACCAATGGGCTCTTTGGGGCCCCCAAGGTCAAACCTGTCTGAAAAGATTTGCACAGTTCCAGTGAATTATCTGGAGTCCATGAACCACATTCTTGATCTTACCAAAGATTATGAAAAGTTTTTTTTGTTGTTGTTTTCTAAGTTTTAGTTGGTTGAGACATTTTCCACTAAATCTCAGCCTATTTGCATTGATATTCCATATAGTCACTTAAAAAAAATAAAAGAAAAAGAAAAAATACTTAACACTTTTTGGTGTTCACCTTCAAAGACATTGTTCCAAATCCTTTCTGTTAATAGAAATAGCTGAATTTTATGTTCTTGAAATAGCGTTCGTGCTGCATTTATGATCGCTTTGATCTTAACGTTTTCAGTGGATAAATTAATAACACTTCTCATACTGGAAAGGGAAACATAAATGACCGAGGCTTTTAGTCATTACCCTCCCCAATCAAGGGAAATTTGACCATAATCTTTAAAAGCATATTCTGGAAATACAGCCATAAAGAGCCCAAAGATATCCCCTCCACACCCAAACCACCTGTTTATAAGTAGATCAGCTCCAATCTGAGTGTGAACAAAAATGTGCCAAGCAGAAAAAGCCACAGCTGCAATCCTGATAATTACCTGTAACTGGAAATCCCTGTTTGGTTTCTCATGCCCGGCCATCCCAGCAGGAATAAAAATAGCTTTGAGGAATGACCACCAGGGGTGAAAACAGGGCTAGCCCCAAATTAAAAATGGTTCCTGCTAAACCTGAATTTAAAAAAAAGAACCAGCGGTCCTTTCGCGGGACCATGTCTTCCAGGGCCCTGACCTCCCTGACATTACTCCCAGGTCTGAGATGTTTCTGGGCAGTGATGCTGTTTCTACCACATTCGATGGGCTTTGCACAGTTCGTTAGTATGACAGACGGCACTGGACATTCTTAACCCTATTCCTTTCCAGGAAAATTTATATTCTAAATCTGTATCATGCAAAAAACTAAGCTCTCCATCAAACATCTGTTATCTTTCAAGAGACTATTGCTGTGTAGAATACAAATTAGTCCCCCACATGCTGAATTCTGATATCTTAATTTGAGGGGTAGGACTTGCCCAGACATTGAGTTCCGGACTGTGAGAGAACTGATCCCATTTGCAATACACGTTTGGGCTACCACCAAGCTTGGGCATGTCATCAATCTTCCTTTCCTCATCTATAGACTGAAAAGAACAATATTGGGCCAATTCTTTGTCTTAATCCCGTCCCCCCATCTGCACCACAGTAACCTTCTACGTCTCCCTCTATGGACAGGTGAGCTACCTGATTTCTGACTAGGTGTCTCCTGGTCCTACTGAGCAGCTAGCTCATCCACTCACCTGCCACTCAGCAAAGGCCTCCTGAAAACACTCAAGTTGCTAAGCACATGGGCAAACTCGGAGGGTCCTTCGGCCTTGCTGTGGTCACGGCCCCTACACTGTGGATGTCATCCCCCCCAGAAATCTCTCGCACAGGCCAAGAAGTGGGCATGGGCCAAGAAATCACTGACTTTCAAGCATCTATGCTGGTGGGGACAATATTAAACACCAAGAGTAGGAAATGACAAATGCCTTTCCCGGGACTGGCCGGCCTCCACAGCCGCTCTGGGCACCCGCAGAGGTCAAACAGAAGGTCACGGCTCAGAGCAGAGGTCCATGTGGGGGAAACGTCCCCCTCTGAGGACGGCCTTCTCACTGATCCCTTCCCAACACATCGTTTAAATCTCACCACACTGTCTACGGCCATGCCACCCTGAACGCGCCGGATCCAGTCTGATCTCGGAAGCTAAGCAGGGTTGGGCCTGGTTAGTACTTGGATGGGAGACCACCTAGGATGACCAGGTGCTGTAGGCGTAAGAAAAATAAAAATTAAAAATTAAAAATAAATAAGTAAATCTCACCACACGGACTGTGCTGAAATACTGAGATAGCAAAGCAACACCCCTAACTGCCCAACAAGCGCTTGTTACAGTGCGCTCGCAACGTGGGAGACGGTGAGGGTCTTGGGGGCACAAGGGGGCCTGTGAGGCCATGAGTTCACAAGACCCACATCAGAGGAGGGGTTTCCGTGAAAAAAAAAAAAAGGGAAAGAAAAAAAGAAACATTCCTCTAGCACTGTCCTGTAGCCACGGGCTACACGTGGTGATTTAAATTTGAACTAATTAAAACACAATTTAAAATTCAGTTCTTCTGTCTTACAGGCCACATTTCGAGCGCTTACCTCATGGCTACTGTACTGAACGGGGCACACAGAGAACATTTCCAGCACTGCAGTGCCTTCCAGAAAATATTTCTAAATTGGTCTCTCTGGGAACCCAGAGGCTCTCGTGGATGACAGGGCCGCAAATCTCAGCATCTGCTCGGGGCCGTAACAGAAGACTGCACGTGAAACAAGAGATTTCCGTGTAACATAAGGATTCTGAATGGCCCAAATGCATGATGAAAGATAGACTTGCTGTGTTCAAAGCCAAAGTAAGTATTATGCGCCTTTACCCTAAGAACGCTGAGGTTCTTGTGGGGCAAGAATACAGCATCCTCCAGACTGGGGGATAGAGATGGATCATCGGCGCCGACTGGGTGCTAAAAGCATGTGGTCTCCTGTCGGGGAGAGTCACCGGAGGGAGGTTTAATGGGCCTCCGTCGGGCATCCTCTCATTCACAGCATGTCACACCTACATACTTTATCACACTCATATGTCACCCACATTTGGTGACCAGAGACATGAAGCTAAAAAAAAAAAAAAGGCTCAACCATTCCAAGTTATTACCTTAGTAAATGACTACATATAAATGACCACACTGTGTGATTTATTAACCAGTCGCCCTCCCTTAGAGAGACATTGATGGCTGTAAAGAAACAAAAGCATCTTTTTAGCCTCAGGCCGTAATAAAATGTTGCTCACGTAGGGGCAGCTGAGTGATTTTTCCAGCCTTGCAGGGGTCCACCTCCTTTCAATATGAATCATATTATAGCTCAGATAAGCATATGGTCCAGGTTTATAGAGGACTTTATGAATACTTATTCCTTCCAGAAACCACATGAGAAAATACTTACCCCTATTTTATTAGGGGTGAACGGTTGCATGCCAGAGACATTAGGAGACCTGCCCAAACGTGCACAGTAACGAAGTGGCAGAGGCAGAACTAGAATCCGCTCCAGCCCATCGGGAAGCACAGCAATTTCTCGCCTCACCTACCAAGTGAATCTCCTCTCTTGCCTCCCGCTTGCTCATCCGTCTCTTTTCCACGCAAGAGCCAGGGTCATCTTTGGAGAACCCAAGTAAAGCCCCACCATACCCTCCTTGCTCAAAACGCTTCAACAGCTTCCCGCAGCTCATCTAATTAAACCCACTCACTGAGCATGGCCCACCAGGCCCCGTGGGAACTGGCTGTGCAGACTTCTTCACCGTCACCTCCTCCCATTCTCCCCCTCATCTGACCATACTCCAGCCACATGGTCCCCTGCTGCTCCTCTGAACACTCGCTCCTGCCTCCAGGCTACCACATTTGCTGTTCCCTCTGCCTCCAATGCTTTTCCCCAAACACTTAGCATGACTGACCCCTTCTCAAACATTTCACTCTGGCCATTCCCTCATAGCACCTATAACAATCCATTTCTACTTATTTAGTTATTACATGTTTACTTTCTAGCATTCCTGTTAGACTGTAAGCTCAGCGAAGAGTCATATCTATTTCACTGGCCTCTGAATACCCAGCCCAGAAAAAGACTCAGTTAACAAACTGAATAAATTAACGAACTGGACGGATGACAGAATGCTGTCTCAGGCCCTGCCAACGCGCCTTACTTAGTGCCTTCACTGGAGAGACCGCTCCGAATGACCAAGAACCTCTGCATGGTTTACCTCAACTTTCTGAAATGAGTTCTCCTTAGAGGGTTTTAAAGAGGTGGGGTGAGACATACTGAACCCTACTGAGGACATCTGCCAAAAATGACATCTTTCAAGTTGCTGTCCCATAGTGAGAGAAGAAGAGAGAATGTTAAGGGCAGGCGAATCATAAGTAGAGGCTGAGCAGACCCGAGTCGCCCACGATTTCTACACCATTCCTGAAAGCCACACGAAGCCCTCAGCGTGGGAACTCTGTGGCTAACCAACTGCTTCTATAGGCAAGAGTTTCCTGAATGTTGAGCTCGTGCTTCTGAGTCTCACGAGGAACCCTTTCTCTGCCACCCTCCTGGTATATGTGAGAGGAAATTATACAGATTTCCATGAACTGCTTGTAAAACACACCAAAAGATAAGGTTTCATTACTAATAAATCTGCTTCTCGAATTCACCCGATGACGGGAATTTTCTACCTCTGTAACTGAGTTTGACACAAAGTGTTAGGAAGTGTAGAAAACTAGAAGAGACTAACTCAACGGGAGATTCAACTCCTCATCGTTTTGTTAGCATCTAAGCTTAACTATCAGCCACGCTCAGCTGTTGGCTTCTTCTCATTCCTCCTCCATTTACATCTCAGATACTTTAGCAACTCCAAAATGTCTCGGAAAATAAGTACAATGGATGGGTGTGACCTGGGAGAAGAGAGCAGGACAAGAAACTTAAAATTTCCTTAAAACTTAATCAGTTTCCTTTCTGAACTGTTTGTCCATCTGCATCCTTTGCCCATTTCCTGGATGGACAGGTAGACAGACTTCTTTTCAATTCTGACATGAAACCTAAGGAAAGCAGAACAGTTAGGACATGGCTTGGACACACTTCAAATCGGGGACGTTTCTGATTCTTTAACACAGCACCGAGCCAGCTCCCCTGTTGCCCTTCCCCACCCCAACAGGATCAAATATTGGCAGCATTGTGTGATGGAAAGGGCAGGGCCCTAGGTTTGAACCCTTCATCTGTGATACCTCAGGTAAGGCAGATCGCCTCTCTGAGCCTCAGTTCCCTCCTCTGGCAAAGGAAGAGATATGGACATGCATCTCATGGTGTCTGACACACTGGGTGAAGGAGGACCATCATGACATATTTGTTGAAGCAGGATCTCCTGTCACATGGCTCCCTGTCAGTTACTAAGAGAATCGCAGGATTTTCCAAGAAGGAAACTTAGAGATGCTCCCTTGAAAGCCTCACAGCACTCCTTAATGCTCGGGAAACACTACATATCACTTTCCACTTACGATCACGTAGCTGGGGTTTGGAATTAGGTGGCGGAAATACTGAGCAACATAAACCCCACTTAGTGAGGCCCAGAACCTCAAAGATACTTGAGTGCCTGAAATATATGATTCTCCATGAAGTAATGAGGGAGTTGAAAGGCTGGGTCAAGTTGGAGAGTGCTTCAGCAACTTTGACTGCATCCAGATCATCACATCACAGGTCCAGAGCGAGACACATACTCATGAGAAGTGGGTGATCCACAGAGAAATTCTAGGATGGGTGTTTCACCCTTACAGGAGAATGTTTGAGAGTGGCTGTAATCACGGCCTTTGAAGTAATATGAACCTTTGCCCCCACTCTGCCAAATAATGGTTGTGTGGCCTTGGACAGTTTCTCTACCTTCTAAACCTCAGTTTCCTCCTTGGCAAAATTATGGTAATGATGGTACCCATGATAAAGAATGGTGGTTTTGCCTAAATGAGATAACACCCAAAAAAACACCTAACATCAAGCAAGATCTCAGTAAATACAAACACCATTGGTAAGAGAGAAACTGTTATTTATGGTGACAGGTTGAATACATTGACTGTGACTGTCCTCACTAGGAAATGGCCGAGATGTGCAAAAACTAGAAAAGTACACCCAATTTAATAAGAATAAATGAAAGAATTCAAAACAAAAAGAGAACCTAAAAACCTAAAATTTATCATCTAATGAAGGAAGATAGCATTTCGAGAGAGTCGAGGACTTACTTTGAAATAACGTTTTTCAAAAAATGATGAATAGATGTGTGATAAAGCGAATATGGTGAAACATTAATTGCAGAATCAAAGTGATGAGCACATGGCTATTTGCTGGGAAAGTCTTTACACTGATTGCTTGAAATCTTTCATAATAAAGCGATAAGGAAAAGAACAGAGGCAGGAGTAGTGGATCTTACTTTAAAACTTCACACTTATCCAAAAGATGTGGGAAGAGGTTTATAATCCTTAAAGGAACTCCTCTTTATCCTTTAAGATGGTCTTCAAATGCCATCACTTCTTCTCTGATCTTTCGTGTGTCCCCACAGCACCGAGAGAGAGAGAGAGAGAGAGAGAGAGAGAGAGTGTGTGTGTGTGTATGTGTGTATATTAATTACTCCAGAAGTACATGAACATATTCCTGTTAGAAGATCGACTCTCTTCATTGCCCTTCTCAGTTTCCTCTTTATATATGGTCACTGTTCTCAGCCTTCCAGAACTTTAAACATGTATCTTATATATGTACACAAAGAAATACAGGCATACCTCCTTTTACCACGCTTCACTGGAGATGAACCCACAATACCTCTGAGGTGTGCCTGTATATAGCACTGTGAGGATTTTTTTAATGTAAACGACATTGCTATGCCTATGGTTCTACCACTTGACTGTCACAGGCTGGATTCTGGGGAAGCCAACTCTGAGGTTCATAAGGATTACTAGGGACTGCCCTCGGGATCAACACTTGTGGAGGAAAACGGACAGAAACAGATGGGACAGATGGGAAAGCTGGGCTGTGATGTGGTCTCAATAGAAGCCTCACCTTATGTGTTTATCACTATTATTATTACTAGAGAGTTCTAAAGATGGAATGACATTTCATGGTTGTTCCAAGCTGGGCCAGGAGGCCCAGGCCTTATTCCTCAGTGAGGGTCAGCCACTGGATGCAGGTTGCTCCAGGAAAAGAATGTGACCTTGGACAAGGTCAGTTGAAGGTGATGCACAACAGGAAATAGCAGCGGAAGGCCCCAGCTGGAAGAAGCCCTGCATTCTTGGAAGAAGACCTGAGATGTGAGGTATACATCCACTACATTGTTTCATTTCCCTTTTTTTTCATTTTTAAAGAAAGATCTCTGAGAGTTTTCTAGGTCGGTACGAAGAGATGTGCTTCCTTCTTACCTGTTGCATATTAGATTCCAGAGTATTACTCCATTACAGCTCACTTAACAATCTCCTTATTTGCAGACATTATGTGATTTCAATTTTTCTACCATCAAACACCATAATAAAAATCTTTGCTTTGAGCGTGTGTGCAACTATTTCCGTAAAGAAGATATCGAAAAGTGAAGCTGTAAGATTGAAGAATATGAAGAATATGAAGATGTGATGGGAAGTCATGTCACACTCCTATCGCTACTAAATGCAAACGACTTTCCTTTTTTCCCCAACATTTAACACTGTTACTCTTTAACAATTTTTTTTTGCCAGTATGTGAGTAAAAAGTGTTAATTCATTGTTTTGTGTTACTTGATTACAAATGAGAATAATTTTTTCTGCTTATTTTTATATTTTTTAGACTACGAACTGCCTCTTTATATCTTTTGCTTCTTATTGGTGATAAACGGTTTTCTTCATTGTTTTTTCAAAAAATTCTTTCTTTATTCTCATTAGAAATCCTTTGCCTACTATTATGTTTTATACTAGTCATTTTACTTTGTTGATGGTGTCAGTTGTCATGTAAAAGAGATTTTAATATACACTTCTCTTCAATTCATGTATTTTAGTGAATGGCGCATAGTAGGAATTTTGATCAACTGGTCTACTTTTGTACCAATTTTATATGGTTTTAATACTATTTCATAATATATTTTGATATCTGGCTGAACATGTTCCTTCTTCCACTTTTTTTTTTAAGAAAGTTTGATTTTTTGCACATTTTATTTTACATATGAATTATAGATCAGCCTGTCAAGTTCCATGGAAAGAAATCTTACCGTAATTATGTCTGAGGACAACTGACAGATTTGTGTGGTATGTCTCTTTTAATGAGATCTTTTAAATCTTTTTCAAACTTTTAAAATTGTCCTATATGGGTCTTACACATTTCTTATTAGGTTCATTCTTGGATACTTTATTGCTACGGTGAATTGTGATTTTTAAAAATGATATATTCTCACTAAATACATAGGAAAGCTATTGATTTTGTGTCTGGATCCAGCCAAATTGCTGAAATCTATTAATCTAACAGTTCATCAGTTATCCTGTTAGATTTTTTTAAGTAGATAGTATAAGCTGTAAATGATGGCATTATCTTTCACTTTCTACTATTTATACTTATTTTTACCTTATTACATTGGCGAGAATATTTACTAAAAAGTAGAAATGAAAGTAAGCATTCTGGCCTATAGTTACTACTATAATGCAAGTTATTTTTATATTTCACCTTTAAATATGCTTATTGTGGGCTTTGATACACTTCATTAAATCAAGGAAATTTACTTTAGTCCCTAAAGTCTGCTACCTAAATTTTAGCTCTATGATATACGTGCCTCTACTATTATAATACAATGGATGGAGACCTCATTGTTCCATTCAGTTTTGTATCTTCAATTCCTAAAACTGTATTGGTTCATAAGAGCTCCGCAATTACTGTCAGCTGGATAAACTGATGGGATAAAAAAATAAAGGTGTTTTCTGTATCGTGTGGGTTTTTTTTTTTTTGAGGGGGAATATTCTTCCATTTTCAGAAAAACAAAGCCATCAAGTTTGACTTTAAGATTCTGATTAAAAGAAGATATGCACGTTCTGATACGTGCGTGAGAATTTCGTTAAAGCCTGTGCTGATGGAGTTCAAGTCTGGTTAATATCAGAGATAAAGCCTAATACTGCTTATGCTGATGGTTAGCAGAAGCCATGGTGTCTGGAAATTATCAGTCCAAAGGAAAATTTCTAAACGTAAGTCGCTTCTGGAGATCATATGAAGCTACTTCAGGAATATGCTGCTTGTGGGGAATTATCAAGTTGATTCATGATAATGAAGTGTTAAAAAATGAATTCCAACATTGATCCCCCCCCCCTTACTGTGTTCTGGGAGCAACACCTGATTGGTTGATAGAGGAACCTCTGCTCTGCTGCTAATGATTGGAATTCCGCTCGGCCTCTGTGTTCTCGTGGGCTGAGGAAGCTTCCTTCTCTCGAGAGCTGTTCTGTTTCCGTTCCTGTTGCACCCTCCCTTATCTGTCCCCCCACCAACCCCATCTCAATCTCTGTGGAGCGGTTCAGGCCTGGTTAAGAGCTGTTCTGCTCATCAAAAATGCCATGGACGGGGGATGCAAGCCTCCAGGGGAAGATGGGGGTATGGCCGAGAGAAAAGAATCACTACCCCACTTCTCCCTACAGTAGAAGGTGTGTGTGAAAGGAGGTGCCAAAGAAATGCTTGCTCAAGGAAATGAATCACTCCTTTTCTACAGAATCTTCTGTGGCTCCCCATTGCCAGCGAAATAAGATTAAAACTCCCTAGCACCATACCCCTAGAGCTGAGAGAGGCTTCGGCACACCTTTCCATGCTCCCGCTCATCAATTCATGCACAGAGCCTTCGTACTCTCTTACCTTTGTGACTGTACATACTATGTCCTCGGCCCGAAATTCCCTTCCCTCTCTCTGAGCTACTTTTCATCCTTTAATAGTCTTTTTTCCCCTATACTTGTGCCACAGGCAGAATTATTTACCCCCTCAAGATGGTATAGTGGGAAGGAGATATTATTGCTGTTATTTTAATCCTTACTGCCCATTAAAATAGATTTTCTTAGCCTCATTTTACAGATAAAGATGTGAAGGCACAGAGTATAAAATAACTCACTGAAGGCCCCACGACTAGTGAGTGTGGCACATGGGATTCAAACGTATGTCTATCAGTCATACCAAGGCCCTGGTTCTGCCTTCTTGCGCCTCTACCATCTCCATGAGACCACTCCGGGGCTGGCCTGTTGGAGGATGAGGTACATGTGAAACAGAGCTGAGATGCCCCCGTCACCCCAGCCAAGTCCAGTCTAGTTAGCCAAGAGCCAACTCCCAGCTATGTGACCAAGCCCTGTCAGAACCAGCAGAGCTGTCGAGACAAGCCACTGCTATCTCAAATTTACAAACGACATGCTTATTATGTCACAAGGTTTTAAAGCTATTTGTCATGCCACATTATCGTTGTGACAGATAACTGAAACAAACTCCGATGCTCATTTCTCTCACCATAACTTATTCACACAATATAATAACCTTACCAATCATTTACTGAGCACCTACTGTAGCCAGGTACAGACAGCAGGTCCTGGGTGGGAGAGGCAGAGCTAAATCAGACACTGAGTTCTTCACACAATGAAGATGACTCCACAATAGAGATGAAAGGAGAGCACGGGAGTCAGACTTCAATGTATCCTGCCTTCTCTGCAGCCTTCCCTCTTCTCTTCGCCTCCACCACTAGACCTCCACAAACTTTCCACCTGGCCTCCCTGCATCCGCACTTACTCTCGAACGCCTCTTCCCTAACAGCAGCCAGAATGATCTCTCTGAAATGCAGTACCAATTGCACCCTCTTGCATCTTCCAGGCCCTTGGATGCCTAGGTTGACCCCTTTCTCCCTGACCCCCGGATGAAACCCTGGGCAGGTCCCATTATCTTGGGTCACTCTTAGATCATAAAAAGTCTTCCAGTCACTCTGACCTCCAGAATAATCTCATTCGGTATTAAAATGACCAGTCCTACGTAATAGTAAAAAATTCCAAATTTGATTTAAAGCTAACCATTCTTGTACCCTACGTCCAAAACTGAGTGGCAACCTTTTTCTTTCCAAATCCTTATAGGTAGTCGAGCATCCTAAGGATGTGGAAAGACTTGCAACCTCTTGGGGGCTCGGTGGAAAAGGATGAGAGAATGTTATGTGTAAACATCCAGAGGTATGCTTCTTCACGGCAGATATCACAGCCGACAGGAGACATTGATTCACAGAATTATCTGATCTGTAGTGGAACCTTCATCAGGACAAGGACCACGTCTGCTTTTCCTCATCCTTGTATCCACAGCATGATGCACAACGCTAGCCCAGGGTGGGTGCTCAATAAATGCTATTGGCTGAACAAATAAATCAATCAATAAATGGAAGAAAAAAATCATTTGCAACCAGAGTGCAGGGTTGTACCTTCCTGCCCTGGTGGGACAGGTGGATGGCCTCTTGGGTCTGGCCACAGAGGCAAACTGAAACCCACAGGGCGAGAAGTCCTGACTGAGTCCTGGGACGTCTTCCGCTACCCCACACAGGGATGAAGAGAACACTCTGGAAAAGCGGGTGGCAGGAAGTCACCCTGTAGCTTTCTTCATGCATACATGGCCATCTTGCTGACAAAAACAAACACCACGCCAGGAAAGGAATGGAATGGAGAAGCAGACTTAACAAGTTGTTCCAACACGGAGGAAAAGCCAAGTGAGGCCAAGAGGGTCTGAGTCGAACTCTGCCTTACCAGTAGCCTCGGTGCCACCTCTGATTAATCAAATAAGGAGATTAAGTAGCTGGATGTCTTCTGCAGTGTTTATGCTTTTCTGCCATGTATTGAAATGTGTGCTCTGGACAAGGAAAACGAGTCTCTCAAGTCTAAGCCAGCTTGCCTTTAATTTTGGTTGTTTTTTCCTATGCCGTTTTCAGACTGTAGTCTGGTCATGTGCCATCGGAATTCCCTGACACCTGGACTTCTTGCTTATATGGCCTTTTCTCATTGTGTTTTCTTCTTCCTCCCAGCCTGGCCCTTGGGTGGCCAAGGGTACCGTCTGGCCTGGTGGTGGACCAGGCCATAAGAGGGCTGCTGGCTTTGTTCTGTGGTGGACGGGCCTGTCCCCTGGGCAGCCTGGGGGCCTCTGGGCTCTGCCGTCCCTTCACCACCCAAAACTCAGGTCTCCTAACACCCAGCTCTTGCCGGCCTCCCAGACATGCCCAGAGACGTGTCTGCTCCCCTCTCCCGACCAGGCTCTCTCTCAGCCGTGATACTGCTGCTGTTCTTCCTGAGGTCAAAAATCTTCCAAATTTTAAATCAGGCAAAGATATGACAGGTGCCCTTTCAGTGACCACACACTGAGTCTCAGTGTCCGACACCACATCCTCGTCTTTTCAATGCCAAAGAGAAGAACGCTGTTTGGTGAGACCACCCACGCATCCGGTGGCTCTCTGAGATGATATCCTTGTCTTCTTGACCACTCATTCTGGAATGGGACCCAAACTATTGAAAACTAGATGCTGATCTGTGGAACACTGATCATCCAGGAATGATCTCTAGTGAGCGGAAAGATTTCCCCAAAGGTTTCCATTTTCGTGCCCTCTAAGGCATCAACTGGTTTGAAATCTAACTTTGCAATCTTATTCCAGCATTTGTACTATTCGACCATACGCAGACCTTGGTCTCATCTGCTCCTCACTCCCTCTCCCAAGCGCCTCTCCTTCTTGAAACCTTGCTCGGCCTTCAAGGTGCACCTGCACCTCATCTCCCATTAGGGAAACCTTCCCCGGAGCCTGCAGGCTCCAGTGTGGTCTCCCCTAGCGAACTCCCAGCAGCGCTGCCAGAAAGTGGCGTGGAACCTCGCACTGCACCACACAGCATTTTACGTCCTTCCTCAATGGGCCCCTGCCTCCTGCATCTCAGTCTCTGCCTGAGCCACGGCCATCGCTGGATTTCCCATATTACTCAACATTCTGCAGGTGCTCAACAAACGCTGATCGCTTGAGTTCAAGGGCAAGGATGATGGACAATCGAATGACAACTGAAGTGACAACATCTGCAGGGAGAAAAGCAGCCTGGCGCTGTGGGAAGGCCAAGGCCGCACACTAACTAGGAGTTTGTTGAGAGTGACGGAGATGTCGACCGGGAGTTCTGGCCATAGGAACTCACCCGTCACTCTGCTCAGGTTCCCCCACAGACAAGGATATGAGCCCTCCCCAGGCCCCCACCCCAGGTGGTGGCCCTGCTTCTCGCTCCTGGTACAAAGGCGTAATCGAAGGCTGCCAGTCTGACCTTTTAGACAGGAAAGAAGCCAAGCCCCTGTCTCAGTCCTCACCTGCAAAGCCTCCCCACATCCCTGCCCCAGAGACCGGTTTTGACCCAGAGCGCAGGTGGTCCAGACTCCCGGGCACACCTGGTGCCATGTGTAGCAGCAGCAGCCGGGACCTGCCCAGTGGCGAGGTGGCCTGTGGCTGCAGCCCACGACTTGGCCTTTGGCTGGCTGCCCCTTTCTTTCTGATGAGGAATGGAGGAAGCAGCATGCTTGCCTCTGGTCAGAAGTCCAAGTAATGCCAGCTCCCAGCTCTTCTTGGAGCCACATACCTACAGCTACGAGCCCGAGGCCGTGGAGCACAGAGGAAGCTGTGCTGGCACAAGGCGGGCGGACTTTCCCCCTCACCTGAGTCAGGTGGTCACCTTCACCTCTCCCCCAGGGATCCCAGAGATGAGAACCCAGCATTGAAGAGGGTGCGGTGTCCTCTCCTGGGTTACTAATTATGTCCTTTTTTCTTGATTATTCTTATTAGCTTTGTACTTGCAAAGTGATTGGCCTGATCCTTTCAGGTTCTACGGTTTCAGGCTGTGAATATAACTACCAGTCTTTCTCACCTAGATCGCCATAGGATGGGCAGAAGGGACTCAAGTTCATTCAGTGCTATTTCTACTCATCTCTGCATTCACGAAATGCCACCTGCCCTGGGCTGGGCCTATGACAGTCGGAACCATCCCTTCGACATCTGCCCCTCTTCCCGCAGACTGCATTTCCTCGGGTGGCATCACCAGCCACCCCGTTCTCCAGACTAGAAGCCCTGAGGGGGGACAGCCTTGAATTCCTGATTTCCCTTCATTGCCCCTTATACACTCGCTCACCGAGTCCCGCTGATCTCGCCCCCTCATCATTCCTCTAGCCCATCCCTTCTCTCCATCCCCGACCACTGATGCTATGTGGACTTGTCACCGCGGTGACTCTCCACCTGGGCCCACATTCCCCAGTCTCCTGCAAGCCCAGCTATGGCCATGTGACTAGTTCTCACCAACAGAAAGTCAACAGAAGGGATGTGGGTCATTTCTAGGCCGGAGTGTTTAAGAAGTGGGTATGCCCTGTCCACTGCAATTTCTCCTCTTGCCTCCAGGAAGCAGGAGACTGAGGGTCTGAGGGGTGGCAGAGCCGGCGATGGAAGGAACAAGAGTCCCCGAATCACCACGTGGAAGAAGCTACCTCCACTGAGGAACAGCCATCTCTGACCAATAACGTGAGTGGTGAACAAACTTCTAGTGGGTTAAGTCACTGACAATGGAGGGTTCATTGGTTACAGCAGTTAGCCTTGCGTTCATACAGGCATACACGGAGTTATCTTGTTTTTTAACGGGGGTTAAGGAGCATATTTAAGCAGAGAAATGGTGTGAGGGGTACATCTCAGGCCACAGTGGGGAGAGAGAGAAGCCGGATGATGGAAAGAAGGAGTTTTCTACCATCACTCAAGATGGGGATGTGGGAGGGAAGTCAGGGGCGGGACCCCATCCTCACCCCACCCCCATTAGCTCTGACTTGCCTCTTTACATCTACACTAAGTTTGGGGTTCCAATACCCACTCTATATCTTTGCCTCCTTTTAAAGTCCAGAAGCAGGTTAAATTTCCAGCCCCTCATACCCCAGGACGACACCCCTTCCCTTATCCCCTGTCGAAGGAACTCCATGCAGATTTCAGAGTAGAAATCAAGGGATCTCGGGGTGGGAGTGTGGGACTCAGTCAGGACGAAGCCCTCGAGGCCAGGGCAGCTGGGGATCGATGGGAGTGTGGAGACAGATTCCATAGGTGACCCAGGAAGGAGAAACAGTTCCCAAATACCATCAAGGCTCAGGTAATGATGCTTCAGCTTTTTACTAAGGTTCAGAGACAAGCTGACTGAAGGGCCTGGGCTTTGTACATAAGGGTCTACAGCTGAGGAGGAGGATGCACCCCAGAGAAGAGCTAAGAAGTCAGTCCCCAAAAGACATCCTGCCGACTCCATTCTAACAGCTGCCAAGTCTCCCTCTAGCAAGTCCTCCCACCTCCCGGCTCCCCACCCCCAGCAGCTCACAGAAGCAACCAGAATAAGCAGCCGGAGCTCACCCCCTCACAGGAATGGCTAACGGTGGGGTTCTCTGGGGGGTCCCCAGATGCCAACGGGATTCATTCCATCCCAGGTTACATAACATCTTAACTGCAGCCAAGGTCTGAACTGAATATGAAAATGGAAAATGCTCCAGCAAATAAATTCCAGGGGCATTAGGCAAATCGTCCTTTTAAATAAACAATAGCTTTCATTTTTACACAGACATGACGAAAGGGAAGCGGGGTGAAAAGTGAAGAAAAATGGATCATTCCCTGATCACAAAGGCCATGACCTCTGTTCACGCCCCACAAAACGCGAGGGTCCTGAAGTCAGGGGCAGGAGGGGCAGCTGTACTGCCCCGTGTCAGCCCGACTCTCCCACGGGCAGGGCCGCCCCTCTGCGGGGCAGGGTGAAGCGGCACAGAACCAGGCAGCAGGGCGAGGACTTCCTCAGTCTGAGCCGCCCTGATAACCCGCGGGGCTGCAGAAAGGCAGCTGGCCTTCCCGCTGGCAGGGTTCTTCTCCTAGAACCGCGTTCACTCGGAGTGTGCCTGGGAGGGGTGGCACATTGGGAGGCTCTGACTCCGTGGGAAACCCTCTGACCCAGGGCGACCACTCGCCTGCACTGCCGGGAGCAGCAGGTAAAGCAGGCCTTGCCTATCCCCTCCCCCAGGCCCCCCCAGGGCCCACCCACAGAGCCAGCCACAAGGAGGGCCATCCGCACCTTGGCACTGGTCCCAGGAGAGCCTTCTAGCTCCCTGGAAAGTTGTCCCGGGCAATGCCAAGGGCAAAGCAGATACTCTTGGAGGGTGTCTGGACTGATGTTGATGCCACAGTTATAAGCAGAGTAATGGCTGGCTGTGGCCGTGGCTAAATGTTTGGGCTCAAGTGCACCAGCCCCAGGAACAACGCTCCTTCAGACTGAGCCCGGAAAGCCCACGGGACAGCCACAGCCGCGACTGGAAACTGGTTGGAGAACAAAAACCCAGCCCTGCTTCCTGTCGGCTCCCTAACACACACACCCTCGCCCAGCTGCACTCCGCCCTGCCCCTCCACACTGCCCTCCAGCATCTTCTTCCGGTCTTCCCGTCCTCTAACCAGATCAAAGCCAGCCAGGAGACTGGGGTCACAGGGTGGTCTGGGAACAGATCCCGGATTCCCTGGGGAGAGGGGAGAGCCAGCCAAAGCAAGGTTCGTACATGGGTTGCGGAAACCAGCCTTGCTCAGAAATGAAGTGAATACCCACAACCTGCCCCGCGCCTGAATTCTCACCAGCAATGCCACTCCTTTTTAAAAAGGGTCTCCAGAAGACTGCACACCGATCATTGGCTAAAGACAGGCATCTGGGACTTGAGGGACTGGGACACAGAGCACGGTGGCTGGAGGTGAAGAAGGGCATGCAACACAGGTAGGAAGTAGAGAGCTTGGAACAGTGGTGGAGACCTAGGGGCTAGCCTGGGGGCCCAAGCCATGGGGAGGAGGTGCTGAGGGTTATGTCACACACAGTCCATACCCTGCAACGACCCCATTTCAGAGTCAAAGCCAAGCCCTTTCAGTGGTCTTTAAGACCCTACGTGATCTGGCTCCTGTCACTTCTCTGACTTTATCTATAATCTGTGTGCATGCGAGTGTGAGCGCGTGTGTGCACGCACACACACGCTCACTTTGCTCCAGCCGCAGCCGGCCTCCTGGCTGTTCTGGAGCAACAGGCACTTCTGCCTCAGGGCCTTTGCACTGACTATTCCCGCTGCCTGGAATGCTCTTCCCCCACATCCTTCAAGTCTGTGCTCAGACATCCTCTCACACGGCCTCGCCTGACCGCCCTATCTAACATTACATACAACCCACCTCGGCATGAACAAACCTCCCGCCCCATCCACATTTTCTTTTCTTCTACAGCACTTATCGACTTCTATCAATCTCTATATTTGTTACGCTCTTGATTTATCTCTGCCTCTGCCTATGAGGATGCCAGCTCCACTATGGCAAGGAATTTTGCTTCTCTTGTTCATTGCTGAATCTCTAGTTTCCAGAATTCATGGTAGATGTTCTATGAATATTTGTTGGATGGGTGGATGGATGGATGTCCTTTCTCAGTGGGGTCCAAGCCCCCTGGAGAATGGCATTAACAGCCAACATCACAATAGCTGCAATTCACTGAGTGCTGACCATGGGCAAAGCCACATGCTGTGTATAGATTTCTACATTTCATTCTCCACCTTCACAACTTTACCAGTAGATTCAGCATTTTATCCCCAGTTTTCAGGCAAGGAAACAGTCTCCAGGGGTGGTTCTTAAAAAACACAAAGCTGGTCAGTGGTGTGCTGAGATACGCATCCAGGAGCCTGTCCCCAAGGCTCGTAGCTTTGTATAAACCATGTTCTGAATTCACATCTCTGAAGCAGAGCCCACGTAAGCTACAGTCACCCACTCAGGCCCAGCCTCAGGTCCTCACATCCCAGAAAGCCACTAGGACAACGTTCGGAAAAACTCAGCCTTCAGAAACTGCATGCAAGTGGCAGGTTCACTTTACAAAACAACAAAACACTGGCTGAGGAACCAGGGCTTCATGCCCAGCTCTGAGAGTTACTAGCTGAGCTCGTCTATGGAAAATAGACGAGTGGGTCATATGACCTCTGTGGCCCCTTCCATCCTCTGCCCTTACCTTGAACGCCACATTCACGGGAAATCTCAGCTAGCCCTCCTCTAGCTACACTTCTCCCCCAGGGGTACGGAGTTTGCCAGGCTAAGGACAGAGCCCACAGCCCCCTCTTTCAGACACATTCTGGATGCCCAGGTCTCTAGAATTTCCTGCCCAAACAGGCCTGAGTCTACTTTCAGGGTCTATGTTGGGGTCTTCACCAGGGTCCGCCCCTTCAGATGCAAACATGCCACTGTGAGCGTCCCTCTAGACCCAAGGGCAGCCTTTCGTGGGGAGTGGGTAGATGGAGCTTGAAGCATGTCCTGGCTGGGGTGTCCACACGCATATACAATGTGGGGTGAAGCCAGGTGGAAAGAGAAGTGGGAGTTAGCCTGGGAACCAGCTCTCCTCAAACTACCAATTTCTGCAGTAAACTCTGAGGAGCCTGAGAAATCTAGACCTGATCCTGGACTTCCGCATTGTCATAAAGGTATATGTGCCAAGGCAGCAGGGTAGAAAAAGAGTTTCCTTAACAGCTATCTCGATCTGTACCTTTTTAATATTTAGACATCTGCTAAGTGGATCCTCTTTTGTACTTATACTTTTGCACCCTCAAATGACAGGGCAAGTCTGGGACAGAACCACAAGCTTCCACAAGATTGTAAAGCGTGGATGGGTCTCTCAGGGGTTCCGTCCTGTGTACATTTCTCTCCTTATGTCACTGAGAGCAGGAAGATGCCCCCGAAAGAGAAGATGTGACAAACAAGGGACTGTTCGAGCTCTGAGCCTGCCACAGAATGCTCGCCCTACATTCTGAGGTGGGCCTGAGTCCAGGCAGACAGAAGAGTCCATTTAACATAAAAGGAAATACAGCTCTGGCCCCAGTGTCACGAGAGTGCCTCAGGCCTGCCCCACCTTGACTGGCTGGGGGATCCAGGTAAAGAATGTTAGCTTCTGCTCTCCCATGAAATGGAATATATGTTGCTTACCTCCCAAAGGTGCTTTGAATGCTGGAGACCGTCTGATAATAGTATGTTTCCAATACATGATGCTTTGTCATTCCAGCCCTAGCATGTAAACGCAGTGGCAGGTACCTTGTAGGAATTAGTACTTTTTGAAATGAATGGACAGTGGACATGTGGTAGGTTCTTGAATTTTTTAAAGAACCGTTCAAAGAACTCGAACTCCCTACGCAGTAACGATTTATCCAGCATTGCCCTTGAATTGAACCTCAAATACCAGGGCATAAAACTCCTTTTGTCTTTCAGGAAGAAAAACAATAACAAAAAGCTTGGAATTCATCACTGGGCTTAGGACTTGGGCTTAAATGTATTCTCCTAAAGCATGTGCTGCTGTAAGGTCATGTGCAAAGAGTCATAAGCTCAATTCTGGAAGGTGCATGTTTCAGGGTCCATGGTCCCAATGGCCTTAAAATCCACTATGGCATAATTACTGCCCTTGGACATGGAGATCATTTTTAATACCATAATGATTAGTTCAATTAATTGAGGCTCCAGCCTCACTCAGTGCTATGCAAAATGAGAAAATAGACGCCATGCTATATAGTGCAATATACGCTGAGCCAGGGATGCTAATAAATCAGCTTCGATCCAAGGTGTCAGCGTGGATGAGGGAAATGAGCCAGCACCAAAACACTTGAGCATCACAGTTCCCAGACCTTCCGAGCCCTCAGGCTTGCATTATTCATTCAATGCTGTCATAGATCTTGCAAAAAGCAGGAAAAACAGTGTGGATTGGAGGTGAAAGGAAGTGAGGGAGCTGAACCTTACAAACGGCATGCATGGGGACAACAGAAAAACGGTAAGGTCGATACCCTGAGAGAATTCCGCTTCGCCAGCAAGATGTCTCTTTCCCCAGTGAGTCACAGAAACACCCAGATGAGCCGCCAGCTCACAGGGATGCCAGGCTGCCCAGGAGCTCCAATTCACAGTAAATAACATGATAGTTCCCCAAATGTATTCATTAATAGTTTGCAAGTTCCCCCCCCCACACACACACATCTCAGAGCATAATCACAACACTTTGATACTAAAAGCTGTACTGTCATCTGGTAGGTGATAAGTTTTCTAGGCTTTGCTTTCTGCAGAACTGCTACAGAATCTTGAAATGGCATTCCTACAAGGGAGACTTCCTAGTCTACCAGAAAAAAAGAGGCCAGCATGTCCTTTTGAGGGGGGAACATTTGTGTTCCTCTCCAGAGAGTGGTGAGTTAGGACATCCCCTGGCCTAGTGATGTCTATCTGCAGGGAAAACCCTCTGCAGAGCTGTTTAGGACTCCTCTCGCATGATCCAGGCATGGGGTGAGGGTGCAAGCTCTGACCAGGAAGTCATGCAGTGGTTCACGAAGGATGGGCTCAGGGCTGTCTGCTCATGGCTTTCGTGTGTAGAACATGATGATGGCTGTATCTTTGCTTCTGGTATCGATGAGGATATTTAACAAAAACCTGCTGGTACCATCCTTTCCATTCGATTCTGGTAAAATAACGTTGGTATGGGCAAAATTAGATAAGAACAAGTCTTGCAGGGGCCACGTGACGATACATGTAAAGTCTTGGCAAACTGGACAGTGATTTCCAAATGTCCCATATTCTTGTACACTATCAATCATCATCGTTGTCATCATCGTCACTGTCATCACTGGATTTCTCCTTGGCCAACAGACCAAAACCCGTGAGAATCACAGCTGGGCCCAGCGTATACCCCACACTTCATTAATATGATTCACCCAAGTGCATGTTGAAAACAGATTCCTGAGCCCCACCCTGGGCCCAGTATATCTGAACCATTGGAAATGTGAATTTTTAACAAAACATTATCATGACCAGGGAAGTCACTCCAGCGGTCTGCAAACTCTTTCAGGAAATTGAAATTTGGGGCCTCTTTTTTCCTGCTTAAAAATACCAAATGCATTGTTCTATTGAGTCAGGAACAGTGGTGTTAATTACCCCTTCCCAAATTATTATTGGTAGGTCTTAAGCACACTTTTCCTAATGTTGAGACTTCTTTAGACACAGACATTCTTGGAATGTGATATGGTACATCAGGGAAATAAAAGCTCCACAATTTATGTAGAAAATGATGCACTTGAAAGAATCCCTAATTATCCCAAAGGGCATGCCAAAGGCCTTAGGAAGGAAAAAAAAAAAAAAAAAGGAAAACCTTCTCTTCTGAATTCACACTGATGAGTTTACTTTGCCAGATTCTGATGAGAGGGGATGGTAGCTAGACCAGTAACGGGGAGAGAGGGAGGGCGCCCTGCTCTGAAATCCTACGGGATTTTCAGGTAGAAGAAGTGGCCAGTTGGTGGTCGAAAGTCTAGGAGGGAGGGAATACAAGAAGCCCTGACATTCCATCAGGGACTCATTGAGTACCGCATGTCTCCGTGAGGGTCCTGGCCAGGAGGAGATGGCTTCTGCAAACAGGCAGCATGAGAAGAGCTTACTGAAGGGACACCCCGGGGTGAAGCACCTTGGGGCTAGCGACAGCAGGGAGCTCTTATCCGCTCAAGTTACTAGAACCCTGAGGTTATCAGGACTAGCCACCTGATGGAAGCTCCGGCCTTCTGCAGGGCGTCACAGTCCCACCAGCGTGTAGCCAGGCACTCCCCACCCTTTTTTTCCAGGACTCCTCTCTGACTGACCTCAACTAAAAGCCAGAAGGAAGGTCGGCCTCTCAGGGCACGAAGCAGGGAGAATGATGCTGGAGCGCAGATCTGGAAAAGGGGGATGGAGAATGTGCAACACACCCACGAAGACCAGATGCTGCAGTGTGCCCACCCGACGGTCTCCGAAAAAACACACTGCCCGTGGCAGCCTGGTCCCCTAAGCCCCGCCTGCTGTCTCGGCCCTTTCGTTATTGACTGTGAAGCTCCTCTCACTAGAGGGTCTTTCCCCACATCCCTGACATCGGATTTGAACACGTGACCTGCTTTGACCAATGGAAGGTAGATAAGTGATAGTGCTGGTTCTGAGCCCACCCCTTAAGAGGGCTTGCACGTTTCTGCTCGCCCCTCTTGCACTTCTGCCCTCACCGGGAGAAGAGCCCGCCCCAGTAGGCCACTAGCTCTAGAAGGAGGAGAGGCACGGAGAAGAGAGCTTCCCTCGCTGACTTGCAGCCCTGTGGTCTGAAGCAGAACTGTGCGGCTCTCTCACAGGCCTGTGGGAATGATCACTGCTTCTTGTTGTGTGCTCTGAGTTTCGGGGTGGTTTGTCAGACAGCAAGGGCTAATACATCAGTTCACCCAGTTCAATAAGTCACCTCCATTCAACGACAACAGCTACAGGGGTAGAGATGAAAGAATAAGGATTCACACAACTGACAGAGCCAGGTCCAGTGTGGACATTCAACGTGAGCAATGTCCAATGGGGAAAGAGAGACCATGTCAAGTCCTAAGGCTTAGACGTGAGGCTAGCCTGATGTAGGAGCCTATTTGCAGTGATAATATAAACCCTCTCTAAGAGAAACAGATGTTATTTTTTTTAATGTATATTTAGTCTTGCTCCAAATAGGATGCTTAAGGATGCTTACCAAAACGCCCATGATAACTTAAGCAAGCGAGAAAAGCAGAGCACTGAGAAGATGGCATGCGAAACCAAGGAGTCAATAAACCAAATGCACAGCAACACAAAGTCATGTGTCCCTGCTGGACATGAGCTGCAAAGTTGTCCCTGAGCTTCCCAGCAGCTAAGGCAAAGACAGAAACAAGATTCATGGCGTGAGTAAGGTATAGATGAGCCAGTCATTCAGCAGAAGGACAACTATTCCCCGGAACTGAGATCTGATAGACATGTCTTGCCTGGGGCCCCATAGCACCTGAGTTATATAGTGAACGATATTCTCATCAGAATCCTCGCTGGAAACACTCTGAACAGCGCACACTGATGACGACGATGACGACGACAGCAGCAGCAGCAGCTGATGCTCACGCGGTGCTCTGTGCACACGCAGGTGTTTTCTAGGGACCCAACATACAACTTTCCTTACTAGCCTCAAAGGAATGGCAATGGCTGCTTCTCATTAGGACCCCCAGGAGAGCAACCAAAATCAAGATTCCTAAATGAAGTATTCCACTTTTAAAATAACAGCAATAGGATAGGTCAACACTGTGCAGAGCAAGAAAAACAAGACTGTCTGGGGGCAAGGCCACCAGGTTTTAAGCTCTAGCCCAGAAATGAATGGATGGCTCACCTTCAGGCACTCCACCAAAAATATAATTAATGTCAGCCAAGGTCGCAACAAATACTGAAAGGTCGAAGGTCTGAAGTCCTACTGATGGATGGATTTTAGAATGCTGACATTCTGTAATGTCGTTGATAAATTCTAGGATGCTGACATTCCATAATGGTGGTAAGTATAGAAGCCTGAGGGGACTTCCTGGGCTGGGGGTGAGACACTTTCTCTTCTGAATTGAGGAACAGGACGAAGACACCACTTCTGCCTAGAAATGAGACAAGGAAGGTCCAGAAACCAGCCAGTCTTTGAGAACTCACACCATTACTTCTTCAACTTAGAGGGTTTATGTGGAATCCACTAAGACCAAATAATCAGACTGCCAGCCACACTCCTCAGACCAGCCGTCATCAAATGTGCCATCGGCATGCACCCTCACCGATACCCTTCAAAACTCTGCCACCCAGGCAGCCCCGACTTACTCTACCGAGAAACCCAAACCCTTTTCTTAAAAGGATGCTTGGAGTGATACAGGAGGTCGGAAGAGGGAGAGAAGAGACGAGAAATCCCATATATATTCAGCCATCTTCCTCCCCTTAAAAATCAATCCCTATTTGGAAATGTTCACTGTCCCTTCTTAAACAAGACAAGTGACCTCAGGGCCAGGGAAATAAAATCCCCTGCCTGTCTCGACTCAACAGGTTCCCTGAGAAGCTAAACACAGCTGCACTCTGACCGCTATTTTTAGACCCTATAAATTCTGCTCTCTCTCTCTCTCTCTGAAATATTCTTTACAGATTTGCCAAAGCCTTTTATCTGGACTGACTCCGTGACAATGATTTCATTACTACGAAGTCCTCGCTGTGTGTTTGCTGTTATTCTCATTATTTTAGGAATGTACTCATAAAGCATGTGAAGGGCTTCTTCCTCCTCAGAGGGGAGGCTGCCTGCCCCTAACTGCCCCCAGAGTCTAAATTATGAACACAAAGAGAAAATGCTGCTACCAAAATGATTTCCTCTCTTAGAAAAGTAGAAGGAAAAGATCCAGAGCAGGAGTCGCCCAGAAACCCTCCAGGACAGTGTTTCTCAAAGTGGCTCTAAACCCAGATTTCCAGGTGAAGCCCCCAACCTGCCCCAAAGAGCTAAATAATGGGAGTAGGGTCCTGACCCTGCCTGTAACAGTCAGGCCACGACAGCACCCAGATTCTGAGAATCCATGTCTGGTTAGTTTCACTTTGGTCTGAACTCTGTGATATTGACTCTGTGTCATCTAAGGTGGTTTCAAGGTCTTTGGGACCCTGTATCGCTTTCCAGGCCTTGCTCAGTACTGCCCCTCTTGATTCTAGAAGCTGCCCTCTAAAGGGGTGGGTGGTCGGAGCACGGTAGCTTCAAACCCCGAGCAGAAGTGGACCTTGGCCTGACGCACTGTATTTATCGTCCGGCGTGGCCCGGTAACGTGTGCTCCTTCTTCCCTCCATGTCCGCACGAATCCAGCCACCCGGCCCACTTTTCGGGGGTGTCATCCGTGTGTAGAGTTCTCTGCTAGGCTCTGTGACAGGCAGCACCATCCCCAAACCTAGGATCCCTGCTTGATCATTCTCGTTCCGCCCCCCCGCCTTTTCCACATTCGAGAACTCGGCTCTTCCTACTGCCTTTCCCTCCAGGCCCGTCTGCTCCCCTCCGGCCCCACCACGACCACGCCGGTCCAGCCATCTTGTCCACTGCTCTCGCCTCCTAGCTGGGCTTCCTGCTTCCGTTTGTTTCTTGTGCTCCAATCCCCTCCCTCCACAGGGGTTTCCTTTTGAAAACATCTGTCATGTCATGTCAATGCCCTGCCCCCGAGAGACCTTAAATAAAATCCCACCTCTCAGCCCAGCACAGCCTGGTCTTCATCCACCTCTCTGGGTTTCTCTTCATATGTTTATTTTGTCCGTCCTCCCAACAACCCTTTGAAGTAGGAATTAACCTCAGTTTACCAATGAGAAATGGGAGATTCAGAGAAGCAAAGTAACTCGCCTCAAGTTACTTTGGGGCAACCACGGCAGAGCTAGAACGGACATCTGCGTCTTTCAGACACCCAAGTTCATGCTTTCCACTTGACCTCTTCGCGTATGTTAAGCAGATTCAAAGACAGAAATATGGCAGTCAGCCCTCAAGGTTTCTGGTTCTTGGATTTCCAAAAATCAGACCTGAGCTGAGCTGGGGAGAGCAGAGTGGCCACGTAGAAGAGCAGGAGCGGAATAAAAAGGAGAAAAGCTCAGAGAGAAACAGAAAGAAGAGCAGAAGAGAACATTAAGAACGAGGGCAGGGAAGAGGGAAGATACTACAATCGATATTTAAAGCAGAATTACAAAACTCCATCTGCTTTCGGCCAAAGCTCTGCTATGTTTCCAACGCCAGCGGGTTGGGCCAGCATGCCGGGCCTCCTTCCCTAGAAGCTGCGGTCCCTGGTTTGCATCACCTCTCCTGGGACTTAGCAGACAAAGTGAATCAGCCGGTCACATGGTGCGGCCTCCCCAAAGGCACTTTCCAACTGACATGTCCGACACAGTCAGAGTTTCCTTCCCCTCGAGAGCAAGAGGAAAGTCCTTCCTTACGACCGTTCTGATTTTTTCCATTCATTTACTTTTTTATGTGGTGGAACATGAATTGACGCCACTAGGTTTGCAGAAGGATTCCCTGCCCTTTTACGCATATCAAATAGTAACATGAGTTTTCTCGGCCAGCTCCTATCTCCCTGCATTGTTAGCTCAAACACAAACAAAACAGTCTACATGGGGCATTTTCCACAAGGATTCCTAACATCCTACTCATACTGACCGGTGGTGAAACTCTTTGTTCCTTGTTTCTCTAACATCTGGAATCGGATAGTATAACTACATATAGACCATGACTGCCAATTTTCACGGCCTAGATTTTTCCAATTTTATTGATAATTATTAGCGCATTTACCATTATCACGGAATGAACTGATAATGAGGTAGAATAAGTTATATTTTTTAAATGCTTATAAGTGATATCTTGTTAACTGTAGTTCCACTGGGGGAGGGAGTATAGGAGCTGAATAAGATTTAAATGATCAAAGATGGAGAAGCCCACCATACACGCCCCTGGGCTAGTAACCATAAATACTGCAAAGAGAAGAGCCATACACTCAGAGCTCCCAAACAGCTTAGGATTGGATCAGAGGGTAAGAGATTATATAAATTGGCTAGAATGCTTGGCAGAGTATGTTAAGGTTCATATCTGAAGTACTGCACATGTGCTAGACCATGGCAGAGACTGCTATTTGCCCAGCCAATATCCACTCTTCTCGTCTTCCTTTTAACTGAACTTCAGCTTTATTGCAGCCTGCAATGTGCCTAGCTAAAGGGTAACATTTTCCAATCTCTTCTGGAAGAAATGGTCAATAGGATATAAGCAGAAACCATCATGTGAGCTTCTAGGAGAGCTCCATTAAGGGAGACCAGTTAGCTGAGAGATGTACTCTTTCTCACTCTTCTCTCGACTTCCTGTTTCCTATCTGGAATTTAGATGTCATGGGTGGAGATCCAACAGCCACACTGGGCAGGTGAGGTGCTTTGAGGCTGGAAGGATAGTGGAACCAAAAAGAGAAAAGGATCTTGGATCTTTGATGACCATGAAGCCACCATACTGGTCCTGAACTTCTTTTGTGTCAGAGCCATAAACTTGAATCTCATAAACTTATTATTTGGATTTTCTGCTACATGCAATAATTTGGCTTGGCCTAAAAGAATGATGGCACCAAGTAGCCACCAGGAGAGGGATCAAGAGAAGAATGAGCTGATGAGAATGTGTCTCTGGGGTTGTGGGGGCTGCTGGGGAGGCCACCGCCCAGACAGCAGAGGACAGGTTCTCAGAACTTCTCTTGGGAAGCATGGGATACTAAATGATGAGGTAGGGTATAACAAGGCAGGGACAACTCTCTCGACCTTCTTAACAGGCTCTAACTTCTGCTTACCAGTTACAAACCACCTTAAATGGCCTTCCTCTCCGCCCACTTCCTTCTTGCTCCTTCTTGGCCCTAGGTGACTGGTACTCAGCTCCATATGACTGAACCTCAAGAGCAATGGGGATAAAACATCTTAGGACCTTCCTTCTTACCTTCCTTCGTCCTACCCACCATAATGAGGCTTTTCCCGGCAGCGCTCTATGGGACCTTGACACAGAAAGAGGTAGAGACATACCAGGAATAGATATTCTTGAGATTTTTAGTTAAGGGAGGCAGGTTCTTCTCATCTCTCTCTCTTGCTCTCTCTCTCTCTCTCTCTCTCTCTCTCTCTCTCTCTCTCTCTCTCTCTCTCTCTTTTTAAGGATAAAAGGATGCAGAGGTCCGAGGGACCACAGTGGGGAAGGATGGGTGAAGAGGAAGTACTCCCTAAGGGCACACCATGTCAAGACTAGAGAGGGGCAGCTGCACCTTTGAAAATTCATCTGAAGTAAACCAGACATTATATCTGCCACCCCAAAATAGCAGGTCATCCCACATCCCTCCAAGGACACAGGCCCTTCTGAAGGAGGTAAGCTTCCACACTCCCTTCCTCATGCTGGCTCTTAAAACACATACATTCTTATAAAACGAACTCATCCAAAATTTCCTAGCAATGAATTAAAATTTAGCAACCCCAAGCAGCACACTTAAAAGTTTCAAAATCAAATCTCCCCACCACCCACCCACCGCCAACAGGAAACACAAGTTTTTAAAGAGTGAAAGGAACAGGAGTTAGAGTATCTCTTCTCATTGTACATTTCCTCCACCTTTTAAATGCATCCCTTCCTCCAAAAAAAAAAAAAATTCTCTCTGGAACTAAAAATATCACACTTTATTAAACATATCTTCCTCACAAGAAACCATGTTTGGGCTTGAGATTAAATAGCAAGAATTCTTTAAAACTACATTATTCTTGAAAAGTAAATAATGACCAAAGGAAAAAGAATTCCAGATTTTTCCAATACAACATAAAGATGACAGCACAAGATAATAATGAAGGCCCTATTTTTAAGACTCCAAGTGACACTCGCAACTAAATAAAAACGTGTTTGTGTTTCCACTCGACTCGACTTAGGAGTTCGCACATTCTGCTCAGTCAGCCATCGCTTCATAGGAAGAAGTTACGAACCACAGTAGATGCGAAAATGGCAGGCTTTCTTCATTGTTCCTCTTGTACTACCTAATTAAAAAGAGAATTGAAAAGGATAATTCGGGAGGAGCCTTTCATGGACAGGAGGCGGAAAAAGGATGGCTATCCCCAAATTAAAGAGGCCACCACTTGAAAAGGACCGATCCCATCCAGACATCATCCATGCCACTTCTTTATGCTTTTGAAGGATGCATTAGAAATGAAGTTAAGACAGGCAGGGCTGAGAAAAAGCCCATTTGCATGATACACTCAAGGCAGAAACAGCTGGTTGCACTGTTGGTCCTGGGGCTTTATGCGGTCCCATTTTATGGGTCTCTGGGGAGCCCAAGTGTACCCCTTGCTTCTGAAGGACATGAAAAGACCTGCTGCCTGCACAACTGTCAGGCGTGAGGGCAAGAATGTCACCCTCGGCTCCAAGGAAGCCGAAGTCATCATTTGGTGTTTACGACTATAGACACTCAATGTCTGCCAGGACATGCACAGGCCAGTCTTTTATACTTCAGAAAACTAAAACAATTACCTGAGGCGAAGAGCACCCCTGCCCAAGGGAGAAGTGGAAGCAAGGCGGTGAGGCTGAGGGCCTCGGCCACGTGAAACTACAGGACACGGGAGCGTTCGCCTCACCCACGGGGTGGTGTGATCGGGGCCACCACAGGAAGTGAGTGACCTCTCTGGACGTGGCCCTCACCTCTCTGCTGTCCCCATCCCCCACAGAGAACCTGCACCGTGTCAGAGGAGCAGGGCCCAGGGACCAGACTGCCCCCGGATGTGGCCCCGAGGGGCAGGGGTCAGCCTCCATCGGACGGGGCCACAGGGCATCCCGGCAGAACCCAGGTTCCTGAGACCCGGCGCAGCAGCCACCCTTGCTGAATGAGCACACCAACTGGCCTCTACACCTTCTGCTTTACTTTTATTTTAAAACAAGAATTGTAACCTAAAAGCAACAAACAAGCAGGACAAAAGGAGACTCAGGGACGTGGACAAGGCACTAGTGGTTCCCAGAGAGTATGGGGTGTGGGAGGAGTGGAGAGGTAGATGCGGTAAAGGGGGTCAAGTATAGGAGGTTAGGGGGAGGATGAAGTGGGTAAAGGAGATCAAATATAGGGTAGCTGAAGGAAACTGGACTCTGAGTGGTAATCACACAATAGAATATATGGATGTCAAATTACAATGTACACCTGAAAATTATATAATTGTATTAACCAATGTTGCCCCAATAAACTTAATAAAAATAAAATAAAATAAAAATAATGAAAAATGAAAAATAAAAACAAGAAGTGTGGCCGGGGCCTACACGCTTGGCTGTGGCATGCCCGGGCGCTCCTGCCGCACTCCATGAAGTCGCCCCCCCTTTCCTCCCACCTCAGCTTCTCCAACAGGACTTTCCCTGGTGGAACGTGATCCTGAGTAGAGCTTCTGACCGCCCTCATGCTGCTGTTGATTGAAATCTCTCTTAACCCAATGGAGATCTCAACACTTAGGTGGAACTTCCTCGTCAAAAGGCTGCTTGCTCTCACAAAAGGAAAAGGAAACAAACTAAAAACGAGAGTCCCCATTCGCTGGAAGCGTACTTCAGGATGGTTGTACATATTAAAAGACATTAAGAGGCTGTTCCAGACCACGGCCAAATTCATCCTTTCTCCTCTCTCTCCCCCCAGCCTGGTGTACCCTGACAGAGAAGGACTCCATCGGCCATGTCCTCCCTGGAGGATGAGGTCCTTGAGGACAGGCACATGGACTGTATACTACTGTGTCCCTGGAAAACAGTGGTACCCAAGGCAGGTGGTCCCCCAAACAGCAGCAGAATGAAAGCCACCCGAGGGCGCCCAGCTCTAGGGTGCTGGGCAGTGAGCCTTCCCCGTGGGCACAGCTGACCTTTCCATTGCTTCTTCTGAGAAACACTGGTTTCAAAAGAGTCCTTTTACTTGAATCCAAGTTCTGTTCCTTAAGACAGATCTTCAGATAGTCTAAAATTAGCACCCTGTCCCCCAAAGATCAATTATGAAAACCTTGACTTTTTATCAGAATAAAAAGTCCACTGGTGTGAACAACTTGCTTCCACAGTGCACAAACCACTTTCCGGTTAGCCCCACATTTGGTGAGCAGATACTCAAGGGACAGAATCATCTCCAAGTGGCTTTTCTGCAGCTGTGCTTTGTCACCTGGGCCAGTGCCCGCCCCGTCCCAGGATGGCCCTGGATGGTCAACTGAAAGACCCCACCCCCAGAGTGGGAGCGCAGCTCCATAGTCCAAGAAATTAGGCCTGAGGCACGCCTTACTGCTTTCTGCTCCTAAGAGCTTGAATGAAGTCGCTCCCCTGTCTGGGCCTCAGTTTCCTTGTGAGTAGAAGGGGAGATGATAGAAGATACTTCATAGGATTAGCAGACGACCTTGAATAGAGAGCTTCGAACAGTGCCCAGGTGTAGCAAGCATTCACTAAATACTAGCCATCATCTTCAGTGTTATTTTAGTCACTCTCACTACCCTTTATTTATCCTTAAATCAGAGACAGCCGATTAAGTCAAGTGAAATAGCAGCCTGAACACAGCACTAGCAGGTGTGGGTCTGGTGGGCTACGCTGTCAAACACCTGCTGAAGGCCGACCAGGCGTCTGGGGACGCCCTCCTCCCCAGGGCGCTCTGAGCCCCTCTCCATTAGCAAGCAGGATAACTGAGAATCTGCTGCTGAAAAACGGGAATGCTCAAGAGTGAGCGACACCAGGAACACTGGGTGCCTCAGGTGACAGCAGCCTGTCGTTCAGTCAACTTCCTCACCAGCAAGATCTTCACGAGTGGATGTCCTCTGTCACCACACATCCCGATGCAACTATGTGCAGCTGCCCGCCGCCCTCTTTATTAGTCCTGAGTCAATGGCCCCTTCAGGAAATAGACTCTGCGCAAAAAGACCCTGGAAGGCAATCCCACGGTGAGGTGGTCTGGAAGGTTCTGAGAATGTACTCCAGCTCTAGAAGGAGCTCTCTAAGTCCAGACCCAGGGCTCAGACCCTGCTGGAGCCCCAGTGCCAACCCAGGCTCACTCGCTCACTCACTCACTCGACCTCAGACCTGCACCCCCAGGAAGGGCCAAGTGGAGCCCTGCCCGGGAGCTCTCTCTCTGCATGGAAGGAATGCAGCTGCAAAGCCCGCGACCTTAGGAGGTTTGCACAGTCCCCACTCAGAACGTCAGGGATCTTTCCACAAGGCTCGGTAAGAAATCAACTCGGAGGCTAAGGGGAGACAACTCAGGAAGTTTAGGAAAAGGTAACCCCATCCCAGCGGGAGTTCAATGGCTTTGTGGCTTATTGGTTAAAACTCTAAGTTTTAATTTCAGATTGGATCTTAATGTAACAATTCTTGGCTGCAAGAGCTGGATGAATATGGAATAACAGGAAAGAATAATAGGAAAAAATCAGCAAAGGTGACTCTTGGGACTGATATTTTATTACACCACACTTGATCCTCACCCAAAGGTCAAAAAGCAATAGGATTTTACTCTCTCCTTAACCTGGAACTTCTCCAACCATTATTGAAAGTTAGATGTTCTGAGGACACAAAGATGATTCAAAAATAAGAGTGAGCTTATTTTGATGGGGTGTGGCAAATGAAGAGGAAATATGCTATTAACAGTCTTAAAAAGAAATACGTACCCTATGAAGAATACCAGGACCGAAAATAAACTTCACATAAATGTAAAATAAACTTTTACAAGCAATCTTCTCCTGATGCTGATTTTTCCCTTTCCATCTGACTCAAATATAAGCAAGACAGGACACTGAGATGAACTTTTCACTTTTTTAAAACAGTAAATGGAACTTTGTAGGTCCTGTGCTGAAGGTAAATAAATCTTAAAATGGCCTTCCATAAGGTCAAATTTTTCAAGTGGATGAGACTGTACTACACAGAATTCTGAGTTTCCCATGTGAAGTGATTATCCAGAAGCCCTGCTCACTCTGCTCGGCTCCAAAATAATCTGAACAAGCATTTATGAGGTGAGTGATGACCCAGCACCCCCTTTTCTTCTTCCACTCCTCTCCATGTCCAAAATAACCTGACTCTTCACTCGGAATCCTCACCTGTGGCTCCCTATGCCCAGAACACATCAGCTCATGTTCTCTACTTTCAATGTAAAAATGTATTTCCACCCTTAAAGTCATCTACTTTTCTATAATGCAACCTTGACACTTCTCCAACTGAGTGGTGAGGTCTATGTGCCTTCCCCTTGAACTTGGGCAGTCCACGATTACCTCAAACATCAGAAGTGATGCTCTGTGACGTGCAGGCTGGATCGTAAAAGTGTCATGCACGTCTATTCTGCTCTCTTGAGACTCTCCCTAGGAACACCCCTGCTATGTTGGGAGGAAACCCAGATCAGCCCACACAAAGACAACATGTCGTGAGGCCACATGCATGTGCCTTGGCCAATAGCCTCTCTGCAGTCCCTGCCCCAGCCAGGCACCTGCCAGACATGTGAAGGAAGATCCCCCAGAAGATGATACCAGTATGTGCATCTTCCCAGCTGAGGCTCCATACATCATCGTACACTCAAAAGTATTCTAAGCCCAACCTGAACACCCTACAGAATCAATGAGCAAAATTAAATGGTTGTTCCACATCCCCAAGTTTTGGAGTGGTTTGTTATGAAGCAAGAGTAACTGAGACATCAGTCTCTCAATGAACAGAATTGCAAATGTGAATGAGAACTCAACGTGACACACAAGCCAGGTGTCATATGCACTGGGAAGAGGGTGCTCCCAGACACAGGACATAAGGTTAAGGATCCCGGCTGTCATTAACCACCTGTGGAGCCTGGGCCAGTCATTTCTCTGAAGTCTTCGCTGTACACACTGTAGAATGGGATTACGGAACCTAACATGACCACTATAAGGATTAAATGAGACAGCGCCCAAAGACCCTGGGGAGGGTGTGAAATGCGAGGCATTGATAACATCCCATGTGAGGTCTTATCAACGCCATCTACATCTTCACTTCGGTAACACGAATTTCAGCACTCCGTGATGCCCCGTAAGGCCCACTGGAAAAGCAGAGTGAGAGGACAGGTGATAAAAGTAGCAGCAGGTAAAAACTTAAATGAGGTGTAAAGAATGTCATACTGTACCATTTTCCCTCCCTCCGGCTGATTTTCTCTAGAATGCACGTCGATAGCTTCTACACGACGTACTCCTGGGCAAATAGGAAAACTAGGAATTCCATTCCGAAAAGTGCACGCACACCAACAGCATACTTTACAGGTCTTTCGGTAGCTCAAGGAAGGCTTGCAGTACTAACGACTAAAACGTGCTGCCTTTTTCTTGTAAATGCAATTCTAATTGCATGATGTGTGTCACCTTATTTAGTCTGTACAGCATTAAATAGGTTCTAGCATTATTTCAATGTTATAGATGAGAAAACTGGAACACAGGCAGGTCACATCACAGAGTGACGACGTGACAAAACCAGAAGTTAAACCCCAGGCATTCGGGAGCAGGGCCACCCTTCTGCCCACTGCCCTGGGCTTCCCTAACGCAATTTTCTTGAGGAGAAAATGTGATCTCACATTCGGTTCGATTCCTACCTAATTACTGGGAACTTAAAAAGTGCTCTTAATAATATTCTGCCATTCGAGCTCCCTTGAAGAGACACAAGGAACTGATACAAAGAATGCAGCAGAGAAATGTTTTCTGTTCCACCTACAACTGACTCGGTGCATGAATTACATGTTTATGTCCTCAGAGACCCTGAACATATTTACAGAGCAGAACCCAGCAGGTCGCTTCTGAATACTGATGGGCCACGTTGTGTGGCTCAGATTCGAGCAAAATTCTGGGACAGAGCTCAACAAACTACCGAAATAACTTACGAAGCCCCAAGATTCTCTCTGGCCTAGACCCCATGCGGCCGGCAGTTCAGTTCTCTTCTTTAAAAAATCCTGAGTCGTAAGCTGCCCTTTTGAATTTCTGAGACTGAAGGACAAGTTGGGAGGAGGGAATGAAATAAAGAACGATGGATCCTCGGATGGTGTGACGTGACTGAGACAGACCAGACAGTCCCCCTGTTACCTTCCAGCTGCAGGTTATCTAGTCAGCTTCCTGGTGTCCATGGAAATAGCAAGCAGATTCCCTGTTCCAGGATCCAGACCTCCTTTGCAGTCTGGATCAATGTATTTCAGAGTATGGCCCCTGGACAGCAGCACGAACATCTCCAGGAAGTAGTTAGAAACGCACATTCCCGGCTCCCACCCTAGACCCACTGAATCGGAAACCCCAGGGTGGGGCCCAGGAGTCTGTTTGAACAAGTCCTCCAGGTGATTCTGATACTAGCTAAAATTTGCAAATGAGAGCCACGGATCTGAATTATAGGACCACAGGCGGCCCTAGACCCACCCCATCTCTGGCTAATGTCCAGGCAGCGCTCCTAGCCACTTCGATCTCTTCACGCTCAGGGCCATTTTGAACTTGTTGGGTGGGCTGATGGAAGGAGCTCAGCCTTATTGTCCAGTTATCTTGATCTCGCTCAGTCGATGCTTCATTCATTGACCCAAAACCATGAGCGACAACGATGCAGTCTTGTGAAACTCCTAAACGCTGCTCAGGTCTTGTTAGTTTTAGACAACTCACGGGTGTGACACGCTGCCTCCAGCCAACCACCCCTCCCTGGGCTGAATCCTGGTCAAGGAGCAGCCACTCTGGGCACACAGTGTCGCTATGCATCCCTTTGTGGCCTCGGCTGGTGCCTTTGAGATGCTTCTCATCAACCAGGCTTCCCAGGGTTTATCTATGGGTCTTCTTCTGTGTTAAACTGTCACATCTACATGAATAGTTAATTTGTGTGACAATGGTTCAGTAAATTCTTACCATCAAACTGACAGATGATTATTTATAAATCATTTGATGAAGTGATCACTGTCCATAGTGGTTCGGTTTTTAAATTAAAGGGAAAACTTTTACTTTGTTGATAATATAAAATCTTTAAAAGATTATCACCCCAACATCTATATTTCCTTCTCACAAAAAGTAGATGATGTTTCTGGTCTGGAGCGCTCCAGTTTCTTAGGAAATTGGAGAGCGAAGGGCCCAATACACAAAAGGCCCACTGCTGCTGGATAGATACATCCCTCGCCTCCAACACAAACAGCTCCATCTGAGTCCCAATTTGAATCACTGAATTAGGGCTTTTTATTTCTGTCCGCCTCTCATCAGTGGGTTCTCATAACTTGGATTCTCATGCAATGCTACTTCGGGCCTATTTTTCCCTAATGTTATGTCATCTCTTAACTCTTTGCATTTGTTCTATTCTTATCGCCCTTCTGCAATTAAAACGAAAAAGGATTAAAATAACAACATCTTTTTAGAAACTGAAAGCTCTCGAACTTCGAAGTTATTAGCCTTCGTAAAAAGGGGCTGATGTCCCCACTGGTCCTCACCCCCATCGACTGCAGAGGTAGAGCCTTCTCCTCCAGGAACCTCACATTTGACTTGATTAGACTTATAATGAAATGTCCCAAAGCGAGTCTGATAAATGATACCAGAAGGGGCAACAGAATTGCTAGAAAGAGGCAACCTGGATCCACCCCCTGCCAGAGATACAAAGCCTTGATGTGGTTCAAAAGAAACCTGCAAAAACGATCTCATCCCCAAAATGCTCACTGCAATTCACAGCTGCATCATTACCTACCCCCGCCCCCAAGGGTCCTACCACGCTGAGATCAAGTTTGAGAATCCTTTGGACACTCCCTCCACACGTTAAGAATAGCGACAGCCAGAATAGTCCACGGGACTCTAATGCTGTTCAGCGAAAGCTGCCAAGCACTTGAGAGGTATATGCTGTTGGGTCTCTGCTGTACCCTGGAGAAGGAGGTCAGCCAAGGCCAGGGGTGGCCAAGCCCAGGGAAGAAATGCTGGGACTCTGGGGGAATCAAAGCAGCTGCTGTGGGACATGGCAAAAGCAATGGCCAACCCTACTTTGGGAGAGCTGGTGTCTCACAACTGCATGATCCTCACATAGTTTAAAAACCTCTCGCTGTCTACGGCCATGCCACCCTGAACAAGCCTGACCCTGTCTGATCTCGGAAGCTAAACAGGGTCAGGCCTGGTTAGTACTTGGATGGGAGACCACTTAGGAAGACCAGGTGCTGTAGGCATAAAAAATAAAAAAGTAAAGGATTGTAAGCTGACAAGGTCCTTGCAATCTGTGAGGTCAACCGAGGGTTGCCTCGCCTAAAAATTTTAAAAATAAGTAAATAAATAAAATCTCTTGTTGTCACGACTCAATACACATTTCTCAAAGCAGATTTCGGTAGTATCAACATTTTTGTCATCAGAGTAAATTAGAGGTCAAATCTAATGTGGCTTCATGCTCAGCCAGTATTTGCCCCCAGGAACCTATGATCTGTCACACCAAGGTTCCTCAACATCTCCCATGCATAGCAAGGCCATGACCTAGGACCTTTGCATGTGCAGCTTCCTCTCCCTAGAACGTCTCTGTTTTCTTTGATTCTATCCCTAACTCTTCTATCTCCAACCCATATTCTGTGGTCCAGCTCCCCTTTCAAAACTTGCACCCTCCTGGTCTTGTAGATATTTACAAAACTAATTACTTCTTCTGAGTCTCTAAGTGCTTCATACTTGCATGTATTACGGCATTTATTTATATTACAGTTGTGTATTTGTATCCATCTAACTCACTAGATATTGCCTTGTTACTCACAATGTCTTATTTATCTTTGTACTCCAAGGCCTAGAACAATGTTGGGGATACAGAGTTCCAGGATTTAACTTACAGGAAATAATTAGACCAGAACTCAGGAAGGTGATCATTTTAGCAACTACATCAACATGGAGTATCACTTGATTCAATGATAGTTGTAAACTCTGCCAAAGCAATTAAGAGGATCAGAGGATTTTCAAGAAGGCTCTTCGGGAACATCTGGTCCAAGTTGCCTCTTAGTGCTGCGGGGACAGGGATCCTAAGGCTCATGTTTGAATTTCTCTGGCGATGAGAAACCACTACTTCCTCATGGAGGCACTCAATTCCAAAGAACAAACTGGATCGGGCTATAAGCCACAAGCAGTGAACACATAAAGTCCATCCAGCCCAGATCTCTCTCCTCTATGACCCAACTTTGCTGAGGACTCTGGCTAATCCATCTCTGTCCCGAGCCCAGAGTGGCCACCACTAATCCTCACTACAATCCCATGCTGTGTTTGTTCCACAGAGAAGAAAACTGGGGACCCAGCAGGTAGGAAACATGCTTCAGGTCGCCCAGCAGTGCGTGCACAGGTGGAAGTTACACTCCTATTCGGTCCTTGCTCATCTATGGCTAAGAGAATCACTGCCCCTTGGGTCACTGATTACACTAGACAGGGTTTCAGACCAATATCCAGCCTGTTATGTTCAAACCTTTTAACTTTACTTATATTTTGAATCCCAATGCCCATTTCTACTCCTTTCTAGGGTTGGTGCTTTGGAATGTCTATTAATTCTACGGTCTTCTTTTAGCCCTTTTCTTTTAAGTCTGGGTGGGGATGGGTGTGGCTGGAGGGCTAGGCCTGGGAATTTTGTTTTGGGCTTCAAGACCCTTCAGGGAAGCACAGAGCCCCAGGCCAGTGTGGTATTTGCAACCGTGGGCATTCAACAGATGCCTGTTGAAGGGAAGGGACAAGTATATCTGTCTTGGTGATGTATCACGATTTTAAAAAAGATACCCACTTATCCAGTGGCCACTTCCTCTGGTTATAAATCAGTAATAATTTAATGATGGGGAGGAGGAGAGGATCACATTTTCTTCCATTAAGACCAGCAATCAATCAAGCCTGCGGAAAGTCCAGCTAAATTTAGCATGAGATATGAGCTTTCAGAAAGTCCTCTGCAGTGTAGAAGGCCACTAAAAATAAAACAATTAAGTCACCACAGGGCTGATGGAGGTCTATAAATGGTGGGGATTGTACTGAGAGATCGGTACTGGGAAATGCCACCCCTTTAAACGGGACTTATCAACAAGAAGGAAATAGAGAAAAACCTTTCGATGCGAAATATCTCAAAGTTCTTCCATGATTGAAATGAGAAGCTAAAGAAGAGTCGTTGAGTGAATGGGGAGAAAAGAAATAGGAAGGTGTACAGTCAAATTATTTAGAAGAAACTCATCTACCTGTAACAATATCACCTAAACTTCAGGAGAAAAAAACATTCTACAGTCAAGTACACTAGACGTGACTACACCCTCCTTGTGCACACTGGCTTCTAAAGCTCTGGGGGGGGGGGGGGTCCTGCAATAAAGAAATCTGTCCAATGCTAAATACCATATTTTCCTAAAGTTATTTGAATACAGAACTTTATTTTGACATGAAATCTGTTGCCATCCTATGTGGGGGGAAAATCTCTTTGGGAAGTGCTGGTATGAAGGACAATATCCTCTATGCCTTCGATGCGATTTAAGCAAGGGGCCCAGTGTCATCAAAGACTGTTCCATAGGAACGATCAGCCTAGGCATTGCTGCTGACATGCGCCACCTGTACCAGAATTCCCCAGAAGGGCTGGTTGAAAATGCACTGCTTCAGCCCGAGATTTAGTTACGGCAATCCCACATTCAGCAGGGGAGGGCAGAGAGTTGCTGGCTACCCTCTGTGAAGCCAAACTTAAAATGCAGGCGCTCCCAGGTGACCATTTTCCAAGCTATCAGCCCATGAGATCTGAGAGGTATTCATTTACTCATAATTATAATCAAACAATATTTTTATTCATATCTGTTCTATATTATCTTGGACAACACACAAATTAACTCGAAATGGATCATTGACTTAAATGTAAAAGCTGACACTGTAAACTTCCAGTAGAGTATCTTGGGCCTATGTCCAGTTTCTTCTACCATTCAGTGAACATTTATTGAACAATTAGTCAATGTCAATTGTTTGGCACAGGGGATATGGCGAGGAACAAGAGAGTCCCTGATGCCAAATGTCTTATGATCTTTCAGGAACTCTTTATGGCTTTATCATTAATAAGATTATCCCCAACTTCTTAGAATCCATGTCTTTCTTGCCAGTACTACCTTGGTTGTAATCTAAGTTTATGGAACTTTTTGGCTCATGAATCGATCAGGTAAGGATACCATCTGCTATATGCTGACATTTTTCTTACCAAGCAGATGGGAAGAAGGACATCAAGCCCAGGAAAGTATAGGGCGAAAGAAGAGCAAATAAATGTGAGACTCAGAGAGCAACACAGATAAAATCCCTGTTTGATCCAGACCCACAAATACCGGTCAAGGTGGTAGAAAAGTCGGGCCAGCTGGGGTTCCAGACGACAGAATTTTATCACCCAGTCTGAAGGAGCTGGCTAACAGGAAGGAATGGACACATCCATTTAACCAGCTTGTTTCAGGCATCTTCCTAACACTGTTGTTGATAAGGAGCAAAACTGGCTGGTTTAAATTTCTTCTCCTTTATTTTCCCTGACCTTTGAGGGGGGGGGAGGGTGGGAAGGCTAAAGGTTCAGATACAGAGGAAGAAAGGAATAAAAACAAAGAGTATGGGTATTTCACTAATGGAATAACAAAGTGGAGACCCAGAGGGACTGGGAACATGGAGCCCCAGAGGAAACAGGAAGTGGGGGGTTGAGAGCACAGACAGATGCCTGTGGCTGCTCAGGGGCAGGACGAGAGGGGGGTGCAAGTACAAGGAGGTGGACTCTGGTTCAGCAAAAAAAAAAAAAGAACTTTCAGGTTATCTGTACCACCCAATACTGGGTGGGCTGCCAAACAGTGCAATCCTCCCACACTCAGGGTGGCTGGGGCTACAGGACACCCATAGTGGCCCCCGGGGTCCTATTCATGGCTTTCTACTCTGGGAACAGGAGGAACCCACCAGCAGAGCAGCTGCAGACAGAAAAGCTGAAGGAAGGGCAAAGTTGCATTTCCCAGGCATCGCATCCAGGTGGAGAGCATTATTTGTGGCACACGGGAAATGCTTACGCCCTGACTTCAGTGCAGGAAGCACTGGCCCAGTAATGGTGCTCATTTACTCCATCCACTTTTTGTACCCTCCAAAGCCTCCGAGTGTTAACAGGGCTGACAAATGAGTCCCGGAACGCCTGTACGTGCGCCCGTGGATGCGGGCCCTCCAGCCCCAAGCACTTCTGCACCCACGCACTCAGCCCCAGCATCTCTAACATGACCCCAGGAATCCCCACCATGTCACCTTTCAGGCAGAAAGTCTGACGAGCACAGGCTCACCAGCAAACTGTTCCAGTACAACCAGTGGAAAGCAAGGATGCTGACACTGTCAGCAGCTGGATGGCAAATCGCTGACGCCTGCAGGGTCTTCTGAAATGCTAAAAAGAGTTTTCAGACCTTCATCACCATATTTATGGACACCTGGGTTCCAGAAACTCCAGTTCAGGAGATTCAGAAGCATGTTTCCTAATCTAAGTATGAAGTCAACCTTTATAATATTAACACATTTCCCAGAACCTCAGGGGATGGGAGCTGTACTTTGACTATTCGTTGATTCAGGAAATGCGTTCGCACATATGAATTCACACCTGGGTCCCCTGCAGCAATCCCAAGGTCCCCCAAAGTGAGCAGGTCTGACTCCAGGCCAGCACTGTCCAATTTGGTAGCCACTACCCACATGTGCCTAATGAGCACGTAAAATGTGGCTAAAATACACTCTAGATTTCAAAGACCTAGTACTAAAAAGAATATCTCATTAATAATAATTACATCTTGAAATAATATTTTGTATATCTTGGGTCCAATGTTATATGTTATTAAATTAATCTTACCGGTTTAACTTTTTCAACGTAGCAACTAGAAAATTTACAATTACGTATGTGGCCTACATAACATTTCTATTGGACAGTGCAATCCTCCCACAGATGCTCTAGAGTTTCCACTCTGGGGAGAACTCCTCTTCCCGGACAGAAGGCAGAGAGGCACTAATCCCTTGGCGCCTAGGCATGGCTCTTCACCTAAATCAACTTCCTGCTGCCACGCATCTAAGAAAGCTACCGAGCTGACTGCCTACACAGTGCAATTGCTCTGTGTGGTTTTCTTAAGCATAATATAGCCTTGAACCATTTCCTGAAATTGTTTGGTCCTTCCTTCATTCCAAGGCAGGTGAACGCACCTGGGAAGGTACGTGGGGGCGTGTACACGCGACTCCACAATCACCATCTGGTGGGATTGGGGTGTTAAATAAAAGCAAAATCACAAAGGGCTAAAAAAAAAAAAGAAAAAGAAAAAAAAGAAAAAAGAAAAAGAAAAAAAAGGCAGTGAGGACACCTGCCTGGAAATTCCAGCTCAGTGGATTTACAAAAGACTCTCACGCATGTGTTTGCATATTTTCCAGTGTGCTGAGCTTAGCACTGTATAAGCAAGGTCTCATTTTATCCTCACGCCAACACTCTAGGGTAAATATGTGGGTTCTGCCTTTTCCCGGTATTAGATTTTTTATAACCACAGAGATTACCCAGAAAGTAATTTTTAAAAATAAATGACCCCCAAAATGGTTATGGGGGTGTGTGTGTGTATATTCCTATACTCTTATCCACCAAAATCTTTCCAGGACCAAAAAAGTTTGATTCATTATATCAGAAAAATAAGTCTCTCCTTTGAAGTTCATCCATTAACTCTACTCATCCTTTGAAATGGACAGTAAGGAAGAAACGACATTGGAACTTAATCAGTCATTTGACAAGCGTTTGGCAAGGGGAAGGGCCTAGGCATGGCCAAGGGTGAATGACAAATGTCATAAGCTCCCTGCCCCAAAAGAGCTGAGAATCTAGAAGAAGAAATAAAAATCAAGTACCAAAGACCTGTGGGCTAATCTGTGTCCTCCCCAAATTCCTATGTTGAAAATCTAACTCTCTAGTACCTCACAATGTGACTGTACTTAAGGACACGGTAATTAAGTTAAAATGCAGTCTTTGGGGCAGGCCCTAATCCAATAACTGGTGTTTTTATAAGAAGACGAGATTAGGACAAGTACAGAGAAAAGACCACGGGAGGACACAGGAGGAGGCGGCCATTCATAAGCCAAGCAGAGAGGCCACAGAAGAAACCAAACCTGCCAACACCTCTATCTTGGACTCGCAGCCTCCAGAACTGTGAGAAATTTCTGCTGTGTAAGCCACCTAGTCTGCGGCGCTTTGTTCCGATGTCCCGAACAGACCGACACTGAGTAACACAAGCAGGAAGAAGGCCCGCAGCCCGCCTGGGGAGTGCGGTGAGAGGAGGGAGGGCCGAGAGGAATCGGGGTGGTGGGCAGTAGTTCTGGAAAGTAAGGTTTGCACAGGTGGAGCTGTGGGAAGGGAGCGACAGGAGCACACGCGAGGGGTGTGGCAGGCAGGCCGCCCGACTTGCTAAGTCAGGGCTTTCAGAGCGGATGTCCCCACAGACGATGAGTTTCTTGGATGCAGGGGCTGTGTCGCTGTTCTCCATCTCTCCGGGGCTCCGCCCAGTGTCCGGCACACAGAAGGCGCTCGATCAACGGGGTGGCACGCATGATATGAGAGCGAAGGGGTAACTTTTAATGACCGCGCCAGGACAGCAGGTGTAAACCGGGCGTGTCCCAGGCACACCTGGATTAGGTCGCCGTAGCAGCGATGCATGTAGACGTGAACCGAAAATAGAGAAGCAGGGAGAGAGAGGGGCAAAGCTGAGAACTGGCCAAGTGAGACGGTGCCCCCAGTGCAGGTGTGAAATCATCTGAGCTTCTCAAGGGCGGGCCCGCTCTTTCACCGTTGCGTCCCTGCACCCAGCAGAGCCTGGCACCCAACACGTACTCCACGGCGTACTGGGGGCTGAATGCACGAGCCACACTTTAAGTCCCTCAAAAGAGGATTAAATGATGTTTACTTTTTAAGTGGTTGAGGCCAGTGATAGACCGGAAGACCAAAGAGGAGGACAGAGAGGCTTCATCCACACCCCCCTCCCTCCGAGGTACCCCCCTTGCTCTGGGCTCACTGGCCCCTGCCTGAGCTTTCCTCCTGCCCCAGCACCCACCAGGTGTGGACACACGTGTGCCACAGCAGCTGTGAGTCAAGGTCTCCAACCACCGCGGGAGCCCAGGGACTTGCCCAGGGACCAGCCTCCGAGCCGGGGCTCTCTCGTGCTCAGACTGACCTGCTAATCAGTATTACAGTAACCGCCATGTCTTGTGGGCCATGGCATTAAGATTACGCAATCTGTTCAAGGTTGCAGAACCATTAAGTTACCAAAGGAGACTCAGACCCAAGAGTTTGCTGCTGGTCAGCTGTGAGATCTGGAGCCAATTAAATGCTCTAAGCCTCAGGTTCGTCAACCCTAAAGTGGGATTTTATTTTACATATATGTATATGATACATACAATCTTACGCGTAGGATGATTATCATGTTATTGGGTTCTTATAAGGACTAAAAGTCCATGTCAAACAACGCATAGTAAATGTTCAAGAAAAGATAGCAATGATCACTGTTATGTTACTATCTTCTTTTAATCACACAGCCCTAACGCATTTAGAAAAAGAAGCAATTTTCTGTCACTCTCTTCACACAAAACTTCTGGGACACATATGGCTAGATTCTCCCTTTTACCCACCATTATTTCAACTCTAACGGCATAGGGCCCGGTCTGTCTTGTGAGAAGACCCCCCAAAGCCATCTGCAGACACCTCCTACAAGGAATAAGTTTCTCCACTGTGGAGACTTTCCTGGAAGTCTGTAAGTGAGGGACCACTTCCTCCTGCCCACTCGCAACAACCGGCAAAGGCCCCCATTCTTAAAAACGGAGGTCGCTCAAGAGGCAGGTGCCCCGCTGTAACCTGCCAAGGAAGAAAACGCATGTAACCACCATTTCCCCACAAGACAGAACCCTCACGATCCCAAAGTTGGTTTCTTATACTCTCTTTGTCTGAGGAGAGCAGAGCCAAGGAAAAAGGAAGGAAAACTATACGGAAACGCTTCTGCTTAATAAGAGCTTGTACTTCAAGAAGTTCCTCCTCTGTGGGGAGGAGAAATAGATGTCTGACGTGGTTGTGCCCGAAACGCTCCAGCGAAGTTTTACAGAACTGCTGAGAAAGTCGTGCTCAGGAAGTTAACTGCTGACTACACCGTCCTTCAGGCCACAGGCCACAAAGGAACATGGAAGATGCAGCCACATCGGTCCTCCCATAGGGGGCGCGCCCCTCCATTACCACCCAGCTGCAGCCCGCGCCAGAGGGTTGCACAAGGTCACAATGAAGCCAGTGTCCCCACGAGAACTATGGCTCCATGTCACTGATGAGGAATTCTCACCATCAGTATGAGAGGCATCTGGCCCCTCCGAGGCCCACTCTCTTCTGACGCCTAGAAAAATGCCAGCTGATCGTCTCCATCTTTTGACTCATAACCTGAAACTCTTAGTACCTATTCCAGTTCCTGGCTCTGCAGACTGTGGTCCATGGACCAGCAGCATCAGCCTCACTAGGGAGCTTGTTAGAAATTCACCCCAGGCCCGCTGCATCAGATCTGCACTGAACAAGGTCCCCAGGAGACCAGTGCACATTCAAGCTGAGGAGCCCTTGTAAACGGACTCGTGAAGACAACTCAGCAGCCCTGACTTGCTCTGTTCCAGATGCAAGATGATGTCATTGGGAAGATGGTTACCATTTGCCTTCTTCTCGTCCCATGTTTATTTGTTTGCTCCATCCTTCCTATTTTCTCCTCACCATCTGCCTCTAAGCATTAAAACAACAACAACAAAAAATCCCCCAAACACCTATAAATGAGTCCTGTCCCATTCTAAACATGAAGGCAGCTAGGTAGAGCAACAGATTTATGGGGTAGAGAAGGGAAAAGGGGGCCCACTGTTTACTGGACCCCTACTGCAAAGTCGGTGTTATCCCCAGTTTCAGCTGAGGAAACTTGAGCTCAGCAACAAAGGTAATGCACCTCGCCTAAGACCATGTGGCTGACCACACACCTGCCTGGCCCACACCATGCCAAGAAGGAATGTGCTTTACTCACAACGGCTGAGGTGAAAAGCAATCTCTCCACCCAGCACAAGCAAGAGCATCAGGAGGGAGGGTCTTTATGTTCTAAAAGACCCTCAAACTTTAAGATGCCCTCCTCTTGGACCCAGCCATTCCATCTCCATCCTCTACACTGCCGCCCTTTGCATAGTTTCATGACGCAGAGAAGAAAACAGAAAACGACAGATGTAAGATTGTGACGATCCTTAAACGATCGACTCAGGGTGAACCACCCAACCTTCTCAGTCCTAATAACGTTCCCTTCCACCCATCGTATGTGGCCTATGGATACTTTGTTTGTGGATGTGGATGTGGATGTGGATGCGGGGGTGGGTGGTGGTGGTGGTGGTGGTGGTGGTGTGTGTGTGTGTGTGTGAATCTTTCAAAAGAACACTATAGGGAGAGAGAGTATATTCTATGATATTCTTGAAACTCAGGTTTTAATCAATGCATGTAAATGCAAAGTGAAATGATCAACTTGACTTCAACCCAGTTATGTTTCCATTTGGCTTGTGAGGCTTGACTTGTGTAACCTTTGTCTTGTGAAGACTCCATGTTCTATTATAGCAGAATCTGCAAGATGCCTACCCAGTGCCCATCCCTCCCCCGCCTTTAATAATCAAACTTCAGGATCTGCACTGTCTAATACGGTAGCCACTAACCATGTGTGGTTAAGTTTAAACTTAACTAAAATTGAAGTAAAAATTAAATTCCACAGTGGCAGTAGCTACATGTCCAGTTCTCGACAGTCACCTCTGGTTAGTGGTCACCATATGGGAAAGTGAAGATATAGCACATTTCCATCATCACAGAAAGGTCTACTGGACAGCAGAGCTACTATACTGTTATGGCTAAAAGGATGTCCAGGTAAAATGGACATCTCCCAACCTCCCTTAAGGTATGGATGGTCAATGAGATTTTAGTGAAAGTTATTGGAGGCTTTTTAAAAAGGCTTCAGATCAGATGGCAAGAGCCTTTGCCCTTCCCCTTCTTCCTGCATGGAAAGCGGACACAGCGGCTGGAACTCAGCAGCGGTCTTGGGACCATGAGGAAAAAGTTCTCCTAATGGTCTAGGAGTGCCCTTGGTCTTCATTTCTATCTATCTTGGCGATCTCGTGGCTTTAAATACAATCTATCTGCCCATGACACCCAAATTTATACCTCCAAACTTAGTGTGTCTAAAAATAAACTCCAGATCTTCCCCTTAAAACACGGTCCACTTGCAACCTTCCCTATTCCCGCTGATGACAGCATGCGTCCAGTTATTCAGGCTGAAACTCTTGGAGTGGACATCTCAGTCCCTCACACCTGACGACTGAGCCCTCAGGGTCCACCTTCAAACTGTACGCAGAAGTCAACCACTTCTCGCCGCCTGCATCGCTATCGCCCGTGGCGAAGCCGCCAATCTCTCTTTCCGGACGCTCAAGTAGTCTCCTATGTCCTTGCTTCCATTCCCACTCCTACAGTTCATTTCAACACAGTGGCTAGAAGTGTCCTGTAAAGTGAGACGACCATGCCACTGCTGTGCTCAGCAACCTCGGATGGTTCCCGCCTCACTTGGGGTAGCAGTTAAGTCCTTCCGTGGCCCGCGAGGCCCCATGTGATCTGCCCCACACCTGTCACTGCTGGTCGGACCGGCTCTTCTCCCATTCTTCTCCCACACCGGCTTCCTGCTCCTCCTCAAACACGCCTAACCCTTCGGGGCTCTGTCTGAACACTTCCTCCAGGAATCCACTTGGCTAACTCCTGCCTCCCTCAAGTCTTTGCTCAAAGCTCACCTTCCCAATAAAGTCCCCCTGACCATCCTAACCCCAACCTGCACTCCCAACCTGCTTCACCTTGTTCTGTTTCTTTATTCCTCATGGCTCAACACGCCTGAAGTTACTTATTATTTCTACTGCCTATCTCCCTCCACCGCCATGTAAATTCCCAGAGGGCAAGAATTGTTGTTCACTGATAGTGCTGAGGGCCCACACAGCCTAGGACAGCTGGCACTCAGTACGGATTTCCTGAGTAAGTGGAAGGTCAAGAGAATTGCATCCTCGAGACTCTGAAGTAACACCAGCCACTTCTCTTTCTCCTCGAGTCATCTTAGGTGAGAAACTGTCATCTCGCTGCACTTAAGCCTCTGTGGTCAGGTCTCGGTTCCCGGCGGCTGAATGGAATTCCTAACTGATCTGATACCTCCGTGAAAGCCAAGGGTATCATGCAGTGGGACTCGGAACGCCCTCCACACGCCGCGGGGCTGGCAGCCCTGCGAACCACCCAAGTTCCCACCTCTCCAGGAACTGGAACGTGCCTCTGCTGCAGGGAGCGGAGGGGAGAGGTGGTGAAGCAAGTTATCCTATTAGTACGCTCACCCCCTTCACATACGTAGCTGGCTTCGAATCTTTCATTAGAGATGTTCCCTTACCCAGATACAGTCTTCGCCGGCTAACGGATATTTTTTATCCATGTTCTATCTTAACGTGAGACATGGCACAAAGGGCAGCTCGCTTCCCCCACTTCCCCTTCTTGCAGTTCCCACCCAAATGCACAACATTCATTATCAGTGCGGACTTGAGCCACTGCTCCGGCCTACTGCAACCGGCCATGAAGACAGCACTGGATGCCCAGCAAGCTAGCCCCGTGGTCCGGCACCTCTGCAGGAAAACGCTGTGGCCCAGTCCATCCGGCTCATCCATCATCAATCCGAGGTCACCATGGGCCCTTCCACGTGGAGCTGGATGTGCTCTGCTTAGGGGGAGAGACAACAAGGGCTGTGGGGCCGGGTCAAGGCAGCCCAGGGAGTGGACCAAGGGTCCGGCCACTCCACAAAGGCTTTCAGGCCGTCTGCTCCTTGTACCATGTGGCGCTCACTTATTAGGTCAGAGAAGTCTACAAATGGCTATGGAAATGGATGTTTCGGGAGGGAATGGAGAAGATGAGGAAAAGAGTAATAGCACAACTTGGGACACCTTGATATGCTTCTGATTAGAACAATTAGTAAGAAAAGGAGAGGACCAGCCCTTAGATTCTACTTAACCAAGTCACCAAGCAAGAAAACCAAAGGGCTGAAGAATGACCCCTGGGAGCCAGTCACCCCACACTAATCAGGACTAGGCCAAACTCAGTCTCAAGAGGTGAGGAGACCCCCGGGGTCCAAACCTGTGGGAGATGGTCTCCCCTTCCCCAAGCCCCTTCCAAGCAACTCAACAATCAGCTCTTGATTTCTCTTTAGTGTGCAGAGGGCTGCCGAACAGAATCTCAACATGTATACATAGGGTGGGGGATGAGGAATGGTAAGCCCAATACATTTAAATAAAATCTTTTTCATTATTTTAAAAGGAAACAATTAAACTATGGAAATAATTCAACTACTTCATAATTTCAGCCGAAATACGGCGTGCCTCTGAACCAAAAGTACAAGTACAAAAGCTGTGGTTTTGTGGTTAAACTGACCCCACGAATGTACCTTCTTATTATTTGTCAAACATCTGTGTTAGGCGTGACCTGAATGATGCGACCAACTTAGTCACAAACACAACAGGCGCCGTGTTTACTGCCGGTGGGGCTCCCTGTAGCTGGCTCGCCAGAGCCAGCCGTTAAATTTTCAGAAAGTTTATGAGCCAGTGGTTAAACACGGCCATTATTAAGCTGCATTTGTGATATGTGAAATAAATCAGATGAGGAAAGACAAACACTGTATGATCTCACTTATACGGGGAATCAAAAATAAATAAATAAACATAAACCGCTCAGAACAAATTGGTGATTGCCAGAGGATGGGGGGTAGGAAGTGAGAAAATGGGTAAAAGTGGTCAAAAGGTACAAACCTCCACTTATAGTAAATAAGTCCTGGGGATTTAGTGTAGACCATGGTGACTGGAGTTAATAATACTGCATGCATATTGGAAAGTTGCTAAGGGAGAAGATTAAAAGTTCTTATCATAAGGAAACAAAGTGTAACTATGTGTGGTAATGGATGTTATGGTGATCATTTTGCAATATATACATATATCACTATGTTGTACAGCTGAAACTAATATAATGTTATATGTCTGTTATTTCTCAATTTTTAAAACAGTGAATAAATAAACCCCAGAGGAAATTCCAAAATAGGAACCAATAATAGATGATTACTTAGAAGGAAATCACTCTTATAATGAATACGGAAGATCTAGGTTAGAGGGGGAAGGAAAATCTTTGTAATCCTTTATGATCACAACTCAAATGTAGGGACAAAAACAGTAAGACAGGAACACATTACTATGTGTGACTTCAAAAGAATATTGGTGTTATAAGAGCATCGATAGTATACGTAAGTAAACTCAGTTTAAGTAAATAACCGTAAACAGCAAGTTGTCTCTTAAAATGAAATTTTTCACCCCAAATAACTGCTATAAGCCTGTCTCATACAAAATAGAAATAAGCTTATGATAAAATATGAGAATGCAGTGTCATGACTGTTTTTGTTTATGTATCAGCCTCGTTCCAAAAAAGGCTTTGAGGTGGGCAAAGCCATTGGATTAGGATTGCTGTACCTGCCTTCACTAATCAAGTCTCCCATGGCCCTGTCCAAATGTAGAGGACTAAGAACCCTTCATTCCACCCAAGCAAGCAAAGGCCAAAGGTGCCCCTGCAAGTGATCGGCACCCACGTGGGATGTTCTCCACAGCACTTCCGTTCTCGGTCTTTCCCTGGTGTATGTGCCCGCTATGCACAACGTGGCCTCCCAGAGCGGTCAAAGCAACCCACATTTAATGGGGTGACTTCAAGTGAGGTCCCCAAAGCCCAGCTGCCCAGTTCCTCAGTGACGTCCATGTGACCGAAGCTCATCACATGAGCAGCCTTACAACTGAGCTAGGCAATGATGGTGGCTTCCCACGTACCAGTTCTACTCATCCGAGTCTTCTCTCTTCCCCTGCCCTACTTTCCAGCATCCCTCTAGCAAACATTCAGGCCATCTGTGCCACCTATGAAGAGCCTGCCAAAGGCACAAAGCTGACTGCAGGAATGAAGAAAAATCTCCATAGATTTCCCTGAGGACCCCATGCCTGAGAGGCTTGTTCTTTTTAGGACACAGGTCCAAGGCCACCTCAGGGACCACCAGGGTCCTTCTATCTGCCCTCCTCAGGGGTCCTAACAAACCCTTGACTAGGACACTACAGGTCTAGGGCGGGCGAGAGGAGCTGAGTGCAGCAGGTGGAGGTGCTTCATTCATGTTTAAGAGTTATCCTCCTTCCCAAGGCAGACTGCGGGTCCTCCAACTAAGGGAGACTGAAGCACATCTGAGATTATGGGTTTATAAACTCCAGGCATAGTTATCTTGGAGCTGACATTTAGAAGACCTCTGGACTAGTTAAATGAACTAAGGGTACTCTTTCAGCAGAATACCATACAGATGTGAAAAAGAACAGGGAAACTCTACACGCACAAATACGAAATGACCTCCAAGATCCATTTAAGAAAAATAAGTTTGAATGAAATACGATTTGCCTACAATAACAATGTTTTTTCATTGTAAGTGTATACTGTGATGAGTTTTAATAAATGTATTCAGTCATATAGCCGCCACCACAACCATGACCTAGAATATTTTTATCATCCGAGTAAATCCCCTCATGACCCTTTGAAGCTGATCATCTCCACCACCCCCACCCACCCGCCCACCCATCCTTGGCCCCTGGAAACCACTGATCTGCTGTCTCTTGAGTTGGCCCTTCCAGAGTGTCCTATAAATGAAATTATAGGGCATTATAAATCATTATAGTAGTCGCGCTTTGTGTCTAGCTTCCTCCACTTAGTATAATGTCTCTGAGATTCAGCCTCGTTACCATTATCAGTGGTTCATTCTTTGTTATTGCTCAGTAGTATTCCATGGTTCGGATCTACTAAAGTCTGTTTATCCATTCTGCTATTGGGCATCTTAAAAGAAAAAGAAAAAACAAGCTGCACGACAGTGTGCCACAGCATGCTGTCATTTCTATAAAGCAAAAGGGATGCATACACACGGCTTTGTGTATTTACTGAAAGACATATACGAGATTGGAACCATGGCTAACTTTGGGAGAGAAACGGGTGGCTGAAGACATCACTTCTTTTCATTACTTTTAGTACAGTTCCAATTCTTTTTTTTTTTTTTTAACTACGTGGATATACTACCAATTTTCAGAAAATAAATAGAAGTTTTAAGATGACATGATACATCTAAGGTCTGCATCCCTTTCCCCCAAACCTTATTTATTTATTTTTTGCTACAACAGCTCCTCAAACATATTTATAATGCCTCTTCCTTCAATGTCATTTCATTATAACACTGATGAGATGGCATAGGAGCTTAACTCTTTGTTTATATCAATTAGCCTAGGATAAAATTGGTTTTGTTATACATCATTTCACTGCAATTCCAAGAACCTATCAATAACATTAAAGGAGGACTTAACTATACTTCTTTGACTCATCGAGATGAACAAGAGATATAGCATGTTATTTTCCAGATAAAACTCTGCCGTTTTTCCTTCTCCTCTTCCTCAGAGTTCTTATTTACTCCAACCTAATCTCCCTTCCTCAACTTCTTAAACAAGAACGTAAAAGCCTCCAACACCTCTGAAAACTGCCTTCAAAGGGTCCAACACTGGAAACTCATAGCCCATCATGTGACTGGTCCTAAGACATTTTGTTGGAGGTGAAAACAAACAAACTAAAACACCTGGGCAGAGCCCAAGGCATGACCCAAGGCAGAGAAGACAGGGTGGTGAGCGTGACACTCTGCCCTTCCCCGGGCCGCGATGACCATCCGCCATCACGATTGACGAAGCAGCGGCAGTAACTTAAGGTTCAAAACTCCCTTGAAAATCCCTCCAACAATATAAAAGAACAGCCCCCTGAGCATCTGCGGCTACTCAGAAAGGCACTGCGCTGTCTTATTCCCTTGTCTAGCGTGGCCTTTTTACGTTAATTCTTGTTCTTGGCCCTCTTGACATTGTCCAACACATGGTTTTGCTCACCAAAGGTTTTCTGAAGGGCCTCTAGGGGGTGTCACTGATCCTCGCAGCTAGGAATGATGCAACTGACCCCACGTTCGGCCTTGCCCGGGCTTCTCCGCCATCCCTGTATAGACTCAAAACTGTTACCCTGGTTTCTCGGCTTCTGAAGAGGCTCCAGGTTGCCTGACATTCATGAGCACCTGACCTCACAGAGGGCTGGCTTTCTCAAGGCATCGTGGATGACTTGAGGATGGAGCGCAGTTTTCACCCAGTCAAATTCACACAGACCAGAAAACAATGGAGCAGTGACAGGACACTCACATTTATTCCTCGGCATGGGCCACGCATCCACGACTCTGCTCCCTCATCTCACGCCGTCACCTCCCGGCTGTAGGTCTGCAGAGAGGTGAGCAGGCCCCCACAGATGCTTTGACAGGCATTTATTTTGTATGTATCATTCACAGAGCAGGAGTAGGGCAGCATGGCATAAGCTCTGAGAAGACAGGAAGCTGATGGCGGCATCCTCAGGACCAATGACAGTATCTGGCTGAGGATGTTTAAGACCTGTGCACTAACTGAACCTCGAAGACCAGACACACCTTCAGTGGGCAAGAGAGCTGAGGCACAAGCAGCCACAGCAGAGGATGACCAGGACTTTGGCTTCCCAAATGGGGCTCATGACATGGTTTTCCACAGCACATGGGCGTGGCTCTACAAAAGGACTGACATATGGGAAAGTTATTCCCCAATCAATACCCCTTCAGTCCTTCCGACTGCATCAGGGAGAAAGTTCTGGAGTGGTGCCAGTATGTCTCCAATGCTTCTTCTCTAGATCTCCATGATCTCCCGCCTTCTAACACGCGGGATGGCAGCCCACGTCTTCAGAGACTTTGCAAACAGTGAAACCCAGTTAGAACTCAGTGATGTTGTTGTGTCTTCGATGTGTTTATTTTTAGAGTTACTTTGTGTTTTGACGTGCGATGATTAGTTTTCTGCTCATAGGAGGGTACAAAGTTTCTGTTTTAAATTATTTTACTTGAGGCCAAAAGCCAGCCAGTTTAAGAACTATATTTGAAATAATGCAGGAGGTATGTGTTTAAGACCAAAAAAAAAAAAAAAAAAAAGTAAAAACCGTGCAGGTGGTACATGGCCGTATGTGAATATGACAAAACCCTGGCCTCTAGTGACTGACATGCCAGAAATGCTGCGGGGAGTGTAAGAACCAAGGCAGGGAAGGGTGAGAGGCCCATTCCAAGAGTAAAGGGGTCAGTTCACCTTGACAAGAGCCCAGGGCACACGTGAGCTGACACAGAAGATGAGGCTAGGAAAGTAAACTGAGGCCAAATGGTAGAGAGCCTCGAGGCTGAGGGGAAGAGTGTGGGCCTGTGCCCACGGGGAGCCGCAAGAGATTTCCAGCCCACTTCACTGGCACAAAGTGCCTGTCCCCAAAATGGAGCTGATTTGAGGGAGGAGAGGAGAGAAACTGGGGCCAAATGAAGCAGCTAGAACTGCTGATCACAGTGAGACCTGACACCCCCCGAAGGGTGGGGTTCATCACAGAATTCTGTACATCCTGGAGGCCCCAGCAGGGCTGTGAGGGGAACCGAGCCCAGACAATGCAGCTAGCGCGGGAGTCAGGTGTTAGCCCGAGCTGTCTTCTATGATAGATATTTATCACCATATATGGAATGAAAACTTCTAGGGAAAAGAGGAAGGAAAAAAAAAAAAGATTGGAATAGGCTTAAAGAAAAAAAGAAGAAAAGAAGAACCTAAAGATAGCCTAAACAAAACACACCCGGCCCCTAGTGCCTGCCTCACTGTCTGCTAGCCATATGGTGCGTGATAAGCCAGAACACTTTTATTTATCTTCCTCCACTGTCTATAAAGCCCCACTGAGAAGGGCCCACTTGAGGCAAAGGCTGAGCTGTGCTCCCAGGCCCTGACAACCAGCTCCCGGTCCCCGCTTCGGGAGGCAGCCGGGCTGCCACCCCGCCCCCCAGGCCCCACAAGAGCCCCGGCCTCCACAGCTGTTTTCCCACATCTGGAGAAACCACAGGCCAGGCCAGCTGGGCCACACTGCGGACAGCCAGCCAGCTCATCAGCGTTCACCCTCACGGGCTCACTCTACCACTCACCGGAGTCCTCTGCTATGACCCAGGCAATTTCTGGTAGAAAAAAGAGTAACCTTTCTTTGTGGCTATATGTTATCCATCGCCTTGAGCACTGCTTAACAGGGGTGCTGCCTTTGAACCATAAAGGTCTCCCCGAAATATCCTGCTACCCCCATTTTCTTGCATGAAGAAATGGTCAAGCAATGACTACACCCAAATTCCTCCAGGTCCAAGTTCACTGCTCTTCCCTAAAATGACCCAAATAATCACATAAAGATCTGTGCTGGCTCTGTGCTCTGGAGCCCTTGCCTCAGCCTCCACCCTCTTCCGACCACCATCTCGACCTCTCTTCCTATCAGCCATGTTTGGCCTGAGCGGGGAAATGCCACATGTGGGGTGGAAGGATATCAATAAGGCTGAATCTTCCAACGGGATGCTCAATTAAATGTGAACCGAGAAAAACAAATACATTTTAGTATAAGTATATTCCACGTATTATTTGGGACATACCTGTAATAAAAAAAGATGTTTGTTGTTTATATACAATTCAGATTTAACCAGAGATCTTACTTTTATTTGCTAAATCTGGCAACCCTGGCTATCAGGAAGTACCAGGACCGACAGCCTGGGACAGCCCTGCTTTTTCCCAGTGAACCCTCTGAGGCCACCACAGGAAGAGGCCTCCTCCGAGACTGCACCCCCTTATTGCTGCTCCCTGAGTACACTCTGCAAAGGCCTTACAGGCTCTATGACCCTCTCTTGCAGTCAGGACCCTGGTAACTACACAGTGAAGGGCCATCACTCAGCAAAAGCAAAGAGTTGCAAAGCACCCTGAAGGAAAGCATTTGTGGAGGACCCGGCACTAGGCAGCCCGAGGGAAGATCCCTCACTAGCAAGTATGGAGACAAAGCACAGGCACTTAAAGGCCTGGCAATATGTGGACGTACGTGAGCCTGTCCTGGGCAGCCTCACACCCCCAAGGGCACCCACAAGCCAAGTAATATAACATCTCGTGGGACAGGTGTCTGGTTGGTTTAACAGGCGCGTGAACTGCTTTCACCCGGGGCCTCCGGGCAGCGGGTCTGGGCAAGTCTGAGCATGAGTCCTGGCAGGAGACACAGCCCAGCCCCACCTAAGAGCATCTCGGGGGCAATGGACTCATGGGCTCTGGGCCAGACCAAGTGCCGTGGATGTGTGGGGGCATTTCTCTATATACAGCCCAGAAGCATCTAGAAACAGCTGTTATTCTCCTGCTCTGGCACTTACGATGCAATAATAGAATGACACTTCATCTCTAATCTGTGGACTTTTTTTTTTTTTTTGCTCTCACCCAGAAAGCACTGGCTAATAATATTAGGCCGAACTACATGAAATTGCTATTTTCATAAGCCAAGAATGTTGGAATAGTGGCCATTACACACAGCCCGACCAAATAATAACCATGCTCAGCACCTGCTGTGTGTCAGACCCCATGCCAGGTCCTTCAAGTATGTGCATCATGTAATGTTTAATGCTTACGACCACCGTTCAAGGTAGGTATCGCTGCGCCCATTTTAGAGATGCAGAAACTATGACACAGAGAGATCGAAGTATTCATCCAACTGGACACGAACCGGGTCTGTGGGACTCAAAACCCTTGTTCGCTTCGCCCACCATGTGGCCTGGGTCATGCAGGTCCTTCCGCCTCCTGTGCCCTCTGCCTGTGGGTCAGTGGCTGGCCGGTCCTTCGGATTCCTTGGGCACTGGGCACCGCCAACACTCCCGCCCTGCCGATGCCACTCTGGAGCTAATCAAAGCCTGGCCTCCCGAATTAGCAGCGAAGTGTATTTAACAAACAATTTCAAGAGGAGAAAAACATTTGGAAGTTTATTTGGAGTAAGAGTGGGGAAAAGAGCCAAAAAATGCACTCCAAAAATAAACCGAACATAATCAAGGGGGAAAGATCTAGTCCAACCAGTTTTAAAACGCCTGAACTGTGAATATGAGCCAATGTGCACTGGACCAGCGGACCACTGAGAAAGGCATCAGGTGCAGTGTGATCCAGCATCACTGTAGACCCTGAGACCTGTGCTTTTGTGACTCTCCTCCGAGAAGACGACTGAGCCTTACAGAGAGAAAGAGAAACCTCCCCAAAGAACAAGTCGAAGCCAGGTCTCCTGGCCCACCATAATCCCCCTTAGAGGCCGAGACCAGCACAGTAAGATAAATAAAGGCCTGTCAGACTCCAACTTTAAAAGAAGAAAGGAATGTTCTCCTCGTGAAATAAGGTTTTGGAAGTCAGAGCATACGTAATGCACAATAAAAGCAGTTTCCATAGTTCCAAATGAACATCTGTAGAGATCAAAGTTTGAGAATAAAAAGGAGGACTGACCTTCACGTGGGCCGCATAGTGATGACACGTCTCCTCCATGTGGACCAGATGCAGCTTCTCTGAGACCTGACCCACGGACTCTCCGTGCAACACGAAGTAGACCCTGGGCAACTGGCTCTTTTCCTTTTTGGCCACGTCGGCCGTCAGAACGTAATTCAGGCCTGCCAATAAATGAGGTCAAAACATCAGTGAGGACACACACGCAGCGACAAGGCCACCTCCGCGGTCCCTCACAGCATCGCGAGCACATTTCGTGCACCTGACCCTCCACTGCGCAGAGAACTGTGGCCGCAAGTCAACGCCTTCTCAGAGAGAAGCCTGCGGCCGATCTGAGAGAGAACCAGATGCCCTCTGCCTTCTGCGCGATGCTCTGTGCGTCACACGTCATGGCTCTCCCCGATTTAAACCTTATGAGTTATCAACCGAACCACCAATATACACATCACCAATTAGCTTCACTCGACACAATTCGTGTCCTGAAAAACAGACACCATGGTGAACCTATAGACTATGACTGGAAGCTGCTAGAAGGATCAGGATTGCATGCAATAGTGACTCCTTTAAAGCACTGGGAAATGCTCCCAACGCAAGGGAGAAATTAGCCACTAACTCTGACTCACGTCACAGATGTTGAGTGGTGTTCTATAAACACTACATCTGCTGGACTGTGCCCCATCTGTGGGCCACTGAGTACCCACTACATGCCAAGCACTGCACAGGTGCAGGGGATACATCTGAACGGCAGGGGCAAAACGCCCTGCCCTCCCAGAGCTCACACGCGCAGACACTCAGATGAAAGCTGAACCTTTCTTCCCAGGCAGCCGACGGTGGCGATCACACATTTTACAGTGTTTATTGCTTCAAAAAACCATGACCGGTGCTGGGCCTGTACTGAGTTGCCCTCCCGAAAATAAAAAGCTCACCGCCTATATCTCAGTGTACAATGCCAGATGGTAGAGCCTACTGTGATACAATCCGAGATTTAAAAAAAAAAAAGAGAAAGATCTTATAATATAGAATACACATTAAATAAACCCAAAAAGTTTTGCCTCCATTATTTCCGAGTCTTGGTACATATACAACAATGTGTTACATAGGGTAAATATGGCTTTAGTATTAACAGACCTATTTCACTGTGTTTCTGTACCCAAGAGCCCTGTTTCAGAGGTCAGCCCCTCTGCAACGCATTTTGTCGCTAGCTGCTTTGTGGATTCAGGGGTGTGTGGCATTTCTAACGTGAGGGAAAATGAACTTTCTGTCCATAAAACCACCACAGGAGACTGCTGAGCAATGGGAAAGCAGATGACCCAGCCCCTGGCCCCTCTGACACACCAGCCTCTTAGAAGCCAGGTTCTGGCATCAATAAAAAAGCAGCCTCACGCCTGCAGGCATCCACGTCTGGGAGGCCAGGCAGCAGGGATGGCTCTGGCTTTGAATAACATCAAAGGGATCAGCCACCAGGGGAGGTATGAACAAGGAGAGAGGAAAGCAACCTGGACGGGCACTCTGCAGCTGCCACGGGCATGTTTTTGATGCGTTTAATGGTTTTCCTGGGCCTCTGCCATCTCAGGGATCCTGCCATGCCCAAGCTGGCACATTCTGGGTCAGCAAGGGCAAGTCTGCCCTGACTTATTTCAACAAACGGTTGATTTCCAAGGCAAGGCTGGCTCACTGGGAGGGACCTAAGACCTAGATCATCCCAAGAGATACTATTAAGAAGAACATAATGCATGCTGGGAAAATGCTTGAACAGAGAAATCACAGGAGCCCATACAAGAGCTCCACGCTGACTCCCCTGGTGACAACAGCAGGAAATGGGGTACACATGCAGACTGTCAAGACTTCAGGGCAATTCTAGTCCAAAACTCTGTTTTTACATGAGGACCTGAGGTCCCATAAGAGAACAAGACTTGCTCCATGTCTGAGATGCACCCACCTCAGAACCGAATCCAGAACTCTCTGCAGTGCCGGGTTCTATCTCCCATACTGGTTCTTGGTGCCTTTTTTTTTTTTTTTTTTTTACATTATCTAACAAAAACCTCACATTTTTTAAATGCACAGACTGCAGAACCTAACAAGTGTGGAGATCTAGAACTGAACTTTAGCCAAGTTGCTTTCTACTCATCACAATTTTCCTGAGCAACAGCCATGTAATAAGTATAAATAGAGTGAGTTTCCAGTTCCATTTAGCAAGGTCAGGCGCTGCTGGAAGATGAGCCAGAAGGCCTTGGTAAACCATGGTGGCGGTGGTTTACTGAACGGGGTCCCCTCCGGGGCCTCCTACCTGGCCTTCCTCCCGGGTGAGAGGGCTATGGCTACCCTACCTCGGGAAGGGTGATCAAGGAGAGAAGAGAGGGTGTGAAACATCTTGCCAGCAAGGAGCTGGCTGAGCTCAGAGAAAGCCTGGGTGGGAATGAAGACAGGATGTAGAGCAGACAGTATCTGTGCCCCACCCATATCTTCTTGGATTCTCCCATTTCTCTGCTATCCAGCTCAACTTGCAACTGCCAGCACCTGCATCCCCTTTCCCAGGGGCTTTCTCTGGTGGCTCTGCTCACGTGCATAACAGGCCAGAAATACACAAGAACGCATGTCCCCAGAGCAGCCCTCAGGACTGCGTGACCCCAGCTCTCTCACCCCTTCGGTGGGGTAACTCTGAGGTGTGTTCCACACTGACTCCTAAGGTTCCCCAGCAGGATTCAGCTCCGGCTGCCCACAGTGGTAACTTGCTTACTAATCCACCTTTTTAGCTACTGTGATGGTTTATTTTGTGTCAGCTTGGCTAGCACATGGTACCCAGATAGTTGGTCAAACACACATCTAGATGTCATCGCAAAGGTATTTTTAACAAAAAAAAAATTAATGTTTAAATCAGTGCACTTTGAATAAAGCAGAGTATCCTCCATAACGAGGGCGGGGCTCGTCTAATCAGTTGAAGACCAAAAGAGAAAAAGAGAGAAGTCCTCCACAAAAGAAGGCTGCCTCCAAGCTGCAATATCAACACACATACACATCTTCTTGTTCTGTTTATCTAGAGAATCTTGACCGATGATGCTGCCTTCCCTTCCTGTCTCCCTTCCCACTTTCCTACTGGTGCTTCTGTGGATCACCTCCTGAGTCAACGACATGCACCTGAATCCTTGACTCAGGCTCTGCTTCTGGGGGGATCCAAATTGAGGCAGGGCCAGCCAAGAAACGTGAACGAGTTTGACCCTTGACATGTGACAAGTCCTATAACGGGTACTGTACAAATACCAGCTTTAGTCTTCCAAAGCTCCATCTCACTGCAGAATCGTTGACCCCGTATATCCCCCTTGCAAGTCAGAGGAGGGGAGATGTCACTCAGTTACTAGATACTGAGCTGAGAACCACAACTGCTACTCTGCTCGAGGTGGAGCGTGGACATGCCAACATGTACTCCTATTAGACTTTTCTTAAAGTATACAATCACAGACAGACTGCATTATCCAGCTTGCCAAGCACCATCATTTTGGAAACATTTCATCTTTAGACTTGCCTACTTAGTGCTTCTCCTTGATTTAAAATTTACTTGGACATTTTAAATTATACAAAAAGAAGCCAGCTCCATATCAAACTTTCTCTTCTAGAAGGAGCCACGAGGAGACTTAGGTCGGGAAACTCAGCCTGGGTGAGGAGGGTCTCAGAGCTGCCAGGCTGGCAAGAAGTGCAGACCATTCTAAAGCCCTGAACTTGGCGGGTAGCTTTAAACAGCACCCACGCCAAATGTGTGTGAAGGGCAGCCCTTAAGGAAGGGAGGAGAGGCAAATCAGCCCGCTTGGTTCGGGTGGCTGAAGCTCCATAGGAGCGTGTCTCTAATGCAAGCCAGCCCAGCCAGCCCGCGTCCCAGGGAGGACGCTGATTCTGATTAGGGCCCGAGGAGGGTGCTGGTTCTGATTAGGGCCCGCTCCAATAGCACATTTCACATCTTCGGGTTTTCTTTCTGGCAGCTTGTGTCCATGCCATGTTGAATGATGTCATGTTGATGGAAAAACTGATCAGCCCCCAAGTAATGCTTTCAGCCGCCTCCTTTCCCTGCCCCTAGCTAGCTCCCAAGGGCCCCCCACACCGGCCTGGGCCAGGAGGGAGCCAGCTGCCTCACATCAACTCCGGCTCTGGTCTCTCCCTGCGAGTTCTGATTCATTCTCTTTCTCCAGCAGAACATGATTTCAGCTGTGAAATTCTACTAATAAATTCTCCTTCCAGAGTTACTCTGAGCTTCCCGTAGTTTCCCAAGAGGCGGGGGGCAGATATTTCCACTTTACTAGCTTTCCTAAGATTTATCCCCCACCAAAGGAATGAGTGGTAATTATTAGACCAGGTTACCCCGTTCCTCATGTAACATGGATTTGCCTCATTAGCTCATCCCCATGCTTCTCGAGAGACCAGAAGGAGCTCAGAGAATGTTCTCTGTGTGCCATACTCTGCAGCAGAAATGTACCCTGACAGCCAGAGGAAGCGTCTGGGGACTAGTCGCCTAGTTTCAACCCTATTTCTGCCGTTGGCGTGGATGATCTTGGTGCCATCTCTCAGGACTTGGGCTTGTCCGGAGTCAGCGGAAGCGGCCCTGCTCACTCACAGCTTTGCTAGGCTGCCTGAGAGCCATGGAAACACGGGGGAGAGTCAGAGCACAGAACACCATCACGCAGGGCTCGTGCCTTCCTGGTTTTCATCTAGCGGGCTGGTGAGAGCCCAGAACCGCCGGCTCCATCCTCAGCCTCCAGAGACGGACCGGCACATGCAGGCTTCAGCCTGGTGCAGGCCCCGTCCACGGGTCAGGGGCAGAGCCCTCTCCGGCACGGCGTTCACCACCCTTACTTACATCAGCCAGGAGGCTCCAAGGACCCACAGGCCACTCCCCAAGCCAAGAATGAAATAACTAATGAGACTTCACTAACGGGAGCGGCAGAACTCTTGCTTGATGAAAGGTTACAAACCTGCTGTTGGGGCTGTTACAGCTGGATGCTGTGTCTGCACCCCGGCACTGAGCACAGGGCTTGACATGTGACAGGGCTTGACACACCCAGAGGCAGCGGCAGGGGCTATTTTTGTCTTGACCACCTGCCTCCCTCCCCTAGATCACAAGCTCCATGAGGGCGAGGACTTAGCCTGGCCTGTTCTCTGCTCTGCGCCCAGGACTGAGCATCGGGTCTGGCACTTTTAAGAACTTAATAACTATCTGGTGACTGAATGACCTAAGAGGCACTTCGGTAACCACGTGACTGGACCCTGGCTGCGCCGGGTTACGAAGCTCTCGTCTCTCAGCTCCAAACCCACCCTTCCTGGCTCTGCAGTGCCGAGGATGGGGCTCTGCGAAGTTTGTTCCTGCTCTGGCTGTGGCTCTCTGTGAATCTGCCAAGCGCTTGACGGAGGCTGCAAGGCCGGAGGAGGGAGAAGGGGCTGGCCCCTTCCTGCCTGCTTGCCACTCCTCTCAGCTTAACCCAGCAAGTTTTTCATGGCCGCTGGTTCCAACAGCATTTCATTCGACTTTGTTTTTCCCCCGTGCCCCCAGAGCCAGCCTCACTGCACCCCCTTGGAAGCACCAGCAGCACCAGCCCGTGCCCCATCCTTCAAGGTTGAGGTCCCAGCTCTGGAGGGCCTCCTCTCCCCGCTTAGAGGTTCTGCTAACCCCAAAGAAGTGGTTCCAAAGGTTCTTAAATCTAAGCCTCCTGGAAGCCTGTTAAAACACCGGTTGCTGGGCCCCACCCTCAGAGTTTCTGATTCAGTCAGAATTTGCATTTCTAACAAGGTCCCCCCCTACCCCCTCGTGCTGCAGCTGCACTTGGTCTAGAGACCGAGAGGCAGGTGGTGGCTGCTTCACACAGTTACTACCGGGTTCTCTGTGACCTGTTTAGCCAATTCTCAAGGTTAAGTTCTCTTGGTTAAAATAACTGGCATGGTTTCTGTTTTCCTGACTGCGCCCTCCCTGAGGGGCCAAGGCGGAGTCTCCCCCTACAGAAAACCTCTGCAGTTCCCACAGTATTGCCAGAAGCCACAGCAGCCTCCCTCGTGGCTTGGCTAATTAGCTGGCCCTGAACACTCCTGAGACCCAGTGAGAGCTGTGGTTTTCCATTGCGGAAGCAGAAAACGAAGAAGCAAATGGAATTCCTCCTCTAGGCAGACGCTTGAGCCCCAACGGGTCCCAAAGGAGAGAAGAAACCCGGAGACCACACTGTAGTGTCAACTGCTGGTGGCTCCCACACCACCCCCAGAGAGGACCGGTGGCTGAAGGTGCCAGCGGCATACCCGTGAAGACGCTACTTCTGACAGCCGTTCAGAAGTGCCGAGCGCACCGCGGTGCCTCTCTCTCGCGCTGCCCAGGCTGCACTGTCCAAGGGCAGCCACTCTGCCCACAAACTCAGCCCCGGGAACGCATATGCTCATTTTCCAGGTATGTGGGGCCAAAACCCACCACCACCAACAGGGCTGCATCGCAGCCACCGGTCCCAGCCCCGGGGTCTCGGTGCGGAGGCCTGGGTGACAACACTGGAGGAGACTAGAGGAGATCTGTGCCCTACAGGTCCTCCACCCTTCTCTGGAACAGCCCGCCCGTGGCTGGACTCACGCAGCTCCCTGGCAAGCTACCTTCTCCACCGCCTGATGTCACATCACGTTTCCACAATGGCTGCCCACGTTGCCTTTCTCAAACTCTCCGTAATTCCACTGCCAGCTCCCTTATTTTGACAAATTTCTGCGTTTCGCCCTTTCCTGCAAAGATTGAGATAGAGCTCATTTCCCTGGACACCAGGGGAAGAGATAGAAAACGCCAGGGGTGGACCCTGTCTTTCCGCTGTAAAGGAATATTTCACTCCATCGGCAAACCCACGTGGCTTCCGATGGAAGGGGACGAAGTGACCTGGACTGGGGGAGGCACTCCTGCCCAGTGTTCACCAGCCAACTACGACATTAGCCGGGTCGCTCCCCACTGCTCATGAGGTACATACTACACGTCACCCAATGACCTGTCTCTTCCATTATACCCCGACACTCCAAGAACCATGGCTAAGCCTAGACCTTCATTGTAATTCTGTCCAGGGGTCAATGGAGCCACAGAAAGGGCCTCTGATTGGGAGCAGCGTGAGGAGACACCCGCCTCTCCTCCTCGCTTGGCTCCCGAACCTGCAGATCAGAGTCCTACCACTGTCTTGGGCTCTGAAATTACTCTTGCTCAGAACCAGCATCTTGGTTTCCTCTCCTCTGCTGCTGCTCCACCAATTTACCTTCGCTTTTACCACAACAGTGACGTGAAGAGTTTGAAATCCGTATATACACTGATTCGGGATCCAAATAACAGAAACTCTGTAATTCCCCTTAGACGCGCCGCGGGGACACTCCTGGCACATGGAGAGACAATAAATACTTGTCGAATAAATGAACACGCACATGGACCCTTAACTGCCTTTTTAAAAGAGTTCTAGAATATTTATCCTTCTTCTGACATACAGAGAAATTGATCTCCAGTTCAACACTTATTTTAAAATGATTTCGATGGAGCCCAACTACATCACAAGTTGGTAGTTGATAGAGGACACACGAGTCCCAGGACCATCTGAAAATTTTTCTCCTGGAGACTGTGGGGTATTAAACAACTAAAGCAGGGGTGAGAAACAGTTTTGGAGAGCGAAGTTAAGCATCATCAGACCAGAATTCAATTCCTTCCTTCACCAAGAGCTGTGCCATCGTGAGGCAATATCTTTCTCTCTCCGGGCTGCTCACAAAAAGTTGGTTAATCCCCTCTCACTAACCAAGTCCCAAGTTCATGGCATGCCTGCATTCAAGTTTGAAATTTCTATGTCCTTGGGAAAAATCTATATTAAAGAGTACAAGGTTTAATCGTTGAGCTATTCAACCCACCTGAAGGTCAAGATAAAGTGCCGTTGAGACAGTTCGCTTAGAAGGATTAGAATATTGTTAAATGAGGTAGAACATTCTAGGTGCAGCTGAGAAATGGACTAGCACAGGGAAGTGTGCTTCTGCATGGTGGGGTGTATGTACACACATGTGTATACACACACACACACACACACACACACACACACATACACGCAGTGTACCAGAGCAGTGCTTCTCAAACATAACTGTACTCATGCATCTTGTTGAAACCGATTCTGATTCAGAGGTGCGGAGGGGTGCCTGAGAATCTGCATTCCTAACACGCTCCAGGGAATGCTGGTGCTGCTAGTCCAGAGCCAACCCTATTAGCAGGGTGGGGGACATGCATGACTCTCAAGATGTCTAGGAAACTCGCTGAGTCCAGGTCTTTATTAGAGGTTTGCCTTTTGTTTTGTTTTCCCGAAACTCTACTTTCTATTATCAAATCAGCTGTTCAAGTAAAAACGAAGCACCTATTAACCTGCACAACTGTTCTGCACATTTCCTCCGGGTGACCCCATGTTCTGAACTCTCGCCCACACTGACCCTAGCTTGCTTTGGGGCTAGATGCCGTCTCCGGAGCTGGGCTAGCAAGTCAGCCTTCCCCAGTCAGACAGAGAGCGGGGATCACGGCCCGTGGCCATGGCAACGCCTGCCTCTATTCAACCACCTAAAGCTGACAAAGCAGCAAGCACCCCTTCTTTTGGGAGCCTAAGCCATTGTAAAAGTCGGCATCCCAACCCAGCCACCCACCCCTGGTCTCCGACTTCACAGGGAAGTTATAACCCGCTGATATGTGTCTGGTGCTGCGAGCTCACGGACGCGCCTCCGAAATCCCACTGCTTCTTCCTCCTAACTGCACGGGACGCTCCATAGGGCCAAGCTCCGGTCACTACGTCTCCACGAGTCCCGCAGGTCTGTCCCCCTGTGGCCTAGCGAGGTTTAAGTCTGGTCCACATACCTCCGGGAAAGGGACGCTTGGGGTCAAGTATCATTAATCCTAGAGCTGGAGGTTGCGTTAAATTGGGGAGACAACGGTCAATGGAGTGAAAAGAGGAGGCATCTCAAAGAGGAAAGGCATCTGGCATGTGGGCCCGCTGCCTTCGAAACGCCGAAAACACCCCCTTGGCTGCTCACCATCCCGCAAGCCCACGCCGGCTTAGAGCCCTCACTCGTTGGCTCATTACCAATTTCTCCGGGAACATGCCTGCCGTGGAAGCTAAAGCAGGCGGTGACGTTCAGGCAGTTCACAGGCTGCTGTCCGTCGTGGCACTGAGGCGCCGTGATGTTAATGGAGGCTGGGAGGAAGATGGAGCTCACTACCGTAATGACGGGTCTCGCCCTGCAGGTGAGAGAAGAAGGTGACTTAGGCACGTTGAGCAGCAGCTGTCAGAACCAAACGAGAACCAACCCAACAGGACACGTCCTAGGCCTTCGGCCCAGCACTTAATTAAAGTGTGAAATAACCCAAGGGAGAAGGGCCAGGGGACTCTAACTACTTTTTTCTGGTTTCTCAGCTTATTTCCTAATAAATTAATGGTTAGCTTCCCGATAATAAAGGCAAATTAGTTGTTAATAAAACACATCTGGTTGAAGAAAATAAATGAACCACCAGATGTTGAGTGATTATTTGAAATTCTACCAATTAAGCTCCTATTTCCATTTTATTGGAAAGATATGAGTATATTTAAGAGGAATTCGACAGCAGATACCACGATTCGAGAAAGAGACGCACACTCAGGATTCCTCACAGCCTCTACGGCCACGAGAAGCGCGAACTGCGAAGTTCCGGTCCCGTCCAGCGGGTCCGACCTCCCCCTTCACTTGCCCCCATCAATTCATTACGTGTTTTTCTAAAGAATTTGATTAATGGAGTCTCAGCTGGTAACAGCAAAGTACGTCAGAGCCGATGAAATCAAGCCGCCTGGCCTCAGGACCGAGGGAAACCCCATAAACATCCACACTCTTAACACCAGTGTGGACCCCCGCCCAGTGCTTGATGGACGGTCGGCATCATTGCCGCGGCTCCCCCGGGGCAAGCGACACAAGCCCAGAGTGAATGTCACCATTCTGCTCTCGCGGCTCACATCTGCTCAGGGACGTTCACCTAAGCTGCGGCTCAACCTCCTCCCCTCCAGGCCTCACAAAGAGACCCTTTTGCCTCCAAGGCGCCCCAGGCATCGTGGGCCGGGGTGACATAATAAGATTAAGGGACATCGGAGGCTCCAGAACAATGACCTCACTTGTGTACGGTGACCCCATAAAGGGGGCCCAGGGGGGTGACAAGACAGATGGGAACACTGACCAACAGCGACTCAGAGAAGAAAGCATTAAGGAAAACCTCAAAGAGAACCGGAATTGAGGCACATGGCACCCTAGGGGCTCAGGGATTTTATTGCTGCCACAGCTGCCGTGACATGTGGGTCAAGGGTGGAACCACTGTGACAAGTACAAGGGAACCGTGGGACTCCCAGAGCAAATCCAGCCGCAGAACTAATGGGAGTCAGACGGCAGTGCCTGAAAGAAAGCCAGCCTCCTGGTCTTCCAATTTCCTTCTGGGCTCGTTCTTAGATGTCCCAAACAGTCTCTTCCCAGTCACTGTGACTGCGTGGACAGCAGTGGACGCTCCGGAGCCCCGCCGCCCTTCCACGGCTGGCTCAGGTGTTCCCTCCCCCAGGGAGGATGTCCTCCCGCTCTGTCCTGGGACTGCGTTCACACCTCAGCTCACTTACTAATTAAGGGCACTGTCTATTCCCCCAGCTGCCCCCAGCCCCGGCCTGCAGGCCTCCCAAGGACTGGGAAGCTGGTGAATTCATCCCGCTGTTCCCAGGGCAGTAGGTTTGCAAAAACCTTTGTTAAACGGTTGCAAACTTCACGTCAGGCCAAGGGACTGAAAGCCACAGGCGTGCCCAAAGGTTCACAAAACAGACGGGTACCAGGGAGAGCTGGTCTCCATCCTGTGAGAGCCCCACCCTGCCCAGTGCATGTCCTGCCTGGTCATCGCACAAAAGAAAGGCCCAGCTCCCCCCCCCAACGCACCCCCCCACCGCCATCCCAGGGGCCACCGCATCGGGGTGGGGAGGGGAGGGAATGCCTGGTTCTGCAGAAAGCGAGGTGAGCGGGAAACAGGAGTGAGTCGTCCAGACAAAATAATGAAGGTTGTTAAAACAGAACGCTTTGAAATGACACCCAAGGACCTTCACAAGCCCATCTCCCTCCAACATCCGTCAACCCGGTTCCCTCAAACCTTTTTGTTTCAACTCCGAGTATTGTTTTTGGACCAGGAAAAGCCCCGAAATCCTTCATGAGCCTCTCCGATCACTTCCTTTGACTTTCGGTGGCATCGCACCAGACGCCTATCACCCTGCGCCAGGACCTGCCCTCCTGAGCTAATCTGAGAGAACAAACTTCCTAAGGGCAGAGCTGGGCCAACCCGCACTCCTGGAGGGGAGAGGGTGGGGGGGGGGGCTGGGTTTCACAGTCCCACCTGCATATGTGCCAGCCTCCGAGATAAAAGCAAAGGGGCACCTGAGGACAACACCTAAACCCGTCCAAGATTTTACTGTAAAGAGGCTGAGCGCTGGAATGCCTCTTTCCGATGGCTCTCCGGCGGTTCGGATCCTGCTATTTCACTTCCGGGTGAATAATTAGCCAGTCAGGACGCCCTCTGCCCCGGTGCTGCTCCAGCTGCCCTGGCCTTCTGCCCGGTCAGTGCTGCTTGCAGGGCAGGGTCAGAGCGGCAGATGAAGGGCCTCGACCACCAGGGAAGATGCCGGCCTCCCAAACCTGCGTGGAGCCCCTGGCTCCACTCTCAACAAGGTTTTCCCTCTTAGCTGCAGCCCAAGGCATTCCCAACCCACACACTTCTGCACTCTCCCCGTGAGGCTACCTGAGAACCAGCACGGTGCGTTTCAAATGTGTGCACAGGTGTGCTGTTGCCTGGGCCCTGCTCCCTTTTCTGGTCCCACCCAAACCCCAAGGTAACTCGAAGTCCGCCTGACTTGTCTGTCCGCTAGACATGATGGGGATGCAATTAGGGACCAAGAAGAAGACTGTTAAGGAGGCAAATTTAACTCGATTTATGTCAACACTGCTGGCATGCAATCAGCACTTAAACCAGGCACCAACTCACTGAGTTCTCACGAGAACCTGACAAGGTCAGTATTATGACCTTGTTTCACAGATGAGCATCCTGAAAGAGAGGTTGCCAGCCTTGCCCAGGAAACACACCTCATAAGGGCAGAGTCGGGGCTGGTACCCAGACCTCCTGGCCCCAGAGCTCACACTCCTAACCTCAAGCCTACTCTGCCTCTTCAAGAATTTAACATTTTGAATTACCTGGGTCTTAACTGGTTCCCTCAGTGGCTGCTAAGCACCCCCACCCATGGGGTCCACCTCGTTCAAGAGGAGGCTTGTGGCCCCGCAGCAGAGACGTGGAGAGAGCACCGCCGAATGAAAGGAATCTAGGGCGTGGAACTACATGGCCTCTGGGATCCCTTCCAGCTCTAAGATCCTCCTGGCCTGTTTTAGAAAGTTCTGCCATCAGGTTATTAACAAAACCTAAGAGTTGGCTCCCACTCCAAAGTGTAATTCTGCCTCTTCTGACTCATACAGACAGAAATACTTGGAGAGGGTTCGCGGGTGGGATGGCAGCCCACTGGCCTTTGCAGGAGAGAGCCAGACTGCATGGGCTCCGGCAAGCTCTGGACCTAAGCTCACGGCCCTCACCTCCGCTACTACCACGGGCAGAGGCTCCCAGTCCCCGGGGGGCTGGACACTGGACTGGTGGGGATGCAGGAAGAGATGGCCCAGGACGGTGTGCTTCCCAGCCCTTGGACACTGTCTTGTCATGGCATCCATAAAAAATGACAATGTGTATACAGTACATTAATGAAAGGGGCTTTTTATGGCAAAAGGCAAAAAACCCTAGGGCTTAGGCCACCCCGAACCCTGCCTAGAAGCTCTAAGGATGCTGTCATACCTATAAGCCACTGGAGGCTCAGCAGCTAGAAACCTTGATAGAGAATAACAATAATGAGAAACAAAGGTAGCATTCCTAATTACTCGGCACCTCTGCCTGCAAGGAACAGGACAGGGGGAATTGCTGACCAATGTTGAATAACTCCCCTGTGACCCCGCCACCAAATTCCACCCCTCGCCCATGAAGAACGTGATCCAAGAAGAGAGAAGCATCTCACCTTAGAAGGACCACACTGTCGGACATGAAGGCTCCAATAGTCACATCTGAAAAGCAGAGGTATACATATTCAGAAACTTGTTGAAGCCCATCCTACCCACCCCCTGGCCAGGTGCTCCATGGCCATGAATGAAAGTCAGTCTTGAGGTCGGAGCCTCTGACAGCAATTCTCTGGCCTTTATAATGATTTTCTAAGATTCAGAGCCACGCTGTCCCATATGGAAGCCAATCACCAGATGTGGCTGTTGAGACCTTGAAATGTGGCTAGTCTGAACTGAGATGTGTTGAGTGGAAAGATCAATTTCAAAGACCTAGTACAAAAAAAAATTAGCTATCTCATTAATAATTTTCTATTGATTATATGTTAATATGTCAGATATATGGGCTAAATAACACATTAAATTATTTTCACCTGGATCTTTTTATCTTTTTTTATACGGTTACTCAAGTATTTTAAATTACGTATGTGACTCACATTATATTTCTTTCGGACATCGGTGAATCAGAGAGAGGAAGACCTGCAATTAAATGGCTCTTGGAAAACGCTTCAAGTTCTGTAAAACATGTGATTTATTTCCACTTCACCCCTTATTACTCTGTGTGACCTCAGTCTCTGTGTCCTCATCTGTACAATGGAGATAATTATACCATGTCTTCTTCAAAAGCTGATAATGTCGTACTTCTATCAGAAAATATTTATTAAACATAATGTGAAATATTTGTTTGAGTTTTAAAATATTTAAGTATGTATTAAGAATCAAATAAGATATTAAGTCACATATTTAAATAAGAAAATTCTTGAAAATACTTGGTAAACTACAAACCAAGCCACAAGTGTTAGCTGGTAATGTTTATTCCTAAATAACTTTAATTCAGGAAGTATTCACCCATCAAATAGCTTTCTTCTCCTTTAATATAAACCCCTTACCCCTGCAGTTCCCATAACTGCTTCACAGAACCAAGCATCTGAATCCAAGAGAGTGAGTTCCCATGTCTACACCAACACCCTCATTACAGAAAAATAAAGCGCAAATCTATGAATCGCAGTGCTGCTAAAATTTCTACACTTTGGTGTGCTTGTTCATTTTGCTGTTTTCCAACGGTCTTTATGAATTGACATAATATTTGAAAATAAAAGAACCTGATGAATTTGTCATTTCTTTGATGAAAAATGCAAGGTAAATTCAGATTCATTATGAAGTGTGAATACACCTGCTCACCCACCTGGAACCTCGCCATCACAATGTGGGCTCTGACTGGTCCCCTAAGTTCTCTGAGGCTCAGTATCCTGGACTGTAAAGTCGGGGGACACTACCATCTCCACTTACCTACTGGCGTTACCATAAGATGTACGTTGCATGTGGAAGCATTTTGCATATATTAAAGTGCTAAACCAATGTAAAGTATTATTTAGAGATGGCCACGGATTGCCCAGGACAAGAACTGTTTTCTCAAAAAGAGCCATGAGGGTCAAAAGGGACAAAAACTTCCACACTGACCCTTTTCTGTTTCTGCTCCTGGCTCTGTAAAGTTACAGGGGAAGATCAAAACTCCTTGGACTGTAAGGATTTGGTGCCCTCCTACAGAATTGCATTCATTTTCCTGGATCTTACTGAGGTATGTGAAGTGGAAAATAATTTTTTCTCAAGATAGCAAGATGACCTATAGTTTCGGGGATGTTTTTTTCTGATATCAAGGATTTTGGATTTTTTCAAATTCTTATCTTTGTTTCCTTACCTTGCCCCACTCCGTTCCCTTCAAACACCAAAAGAACCACTCTTCCAGCCGCCCGGTTTTACTTGAGCTGGATATCACTTGGGACTGGGGTTTAAAATCATACATTTTTATTTAATTAGTCTCAACCACCACGAGGCGCTAATTAACCCTGAGGATGAGCCAGGCAGCTTTGAACAGTGAAGGTCTGTTTTGTTCATCAGTGAAAGGACGTGGTTTTCTTTTGTGCTCCAAATCTTTCGATAATTTTCGTGTGGAGGGCAGGGTAGGATAGGTGAGGCTCAGCTTTTTCCTTTTCAAGAAGCAGCTTCTGAATATGGCTAAGTATCAAGGAACACATGAGATTTCACTACTTATCATTTGATATGCGGATGTGCTATTTTTTCATTCGAAAGATTTGCTGCCCCAGAAATCACTGTAAAAATCATCTTCCTGGTGCTCCAACCCTACAGGGTGGATCGTCTTAAAACCCCCAAATGAACTTCAACACGTTCGCTTTACATTCAAGTATCAGGTAAAATACCCTCTTCGACTGTGTGAATTTTCCTCATCCTAAATAGATGTGACCCCTGCTTAGCCATACTGGAAATTATTCTGCCTCGAACATTTTTCTTCATTGACCTCATCTGCCTTTAAAGAAAAATAGCTTACCGGGATAGCCGTTTCCATCCATATCGATGCCCCCTGATATGGACTGTCCAAACATCCGCAGAACTGGACTTATCTTCTGCCCCGACAGTTTCTGAAACAGACAACAGGGAAATTGAGTCTCCGGAAGAGAGTGGAGTCACAAATAAGAATCCGTGACTGTTTTAGCCCAACCTCCCTAGGACACTTGGTCTTGACATGACTGAAAGAGAAAAAAAAATGTAGCCCTAATTTGATCAGGGGTCCTTAGCAGGCTTGTGAAGACCACACACTCCTTTATTATTACTTGCCTTAGCCAAATGTTATCATTTAAAACTTTTTCTAAGTTCGATGCTAAGGACAAATCGACCTAGACTATTATGGTAATGTTTTGATATCTTGAATGAAGTTTGAAACGGATGAGGTTTAGCTTCCAGTCCTAATGAAGGTTCTGTTTTGTTTTTACACAGGTATGGCTGGCTGAAATTCTAAGAATGTATTTTCCCTTATATCACTCTACCCAAATATGTACCAAACTCATACCACTCCTCTCCCGAGAGGCACGCGTTACGGTCTTTCCCTAGGCAGACGGGCAACTAGCTTGTAAGATGCCCCCGTGGAAACTGCCTCTCCATCAAGCTGACCAGAAAACATGCAGGCTCCTCGCTGATAGAATGAAGAGTTCACCTAGTAAAACTAGAATGCCATGATCCTGAACCTTCTGTACGCTGTAGGAAATCCAAAGAAAAAAACCAAAAAAAACAAAAAACAAAAACAAAAGCATGAGCTGAAGTGGCCCTTCTCTGTAAAAGGCAGTTCTCAGCCAGAGTTCACAGCTGCACCACCACCGGACATACTAGCGTCTATACCGACTTTTTTAAACTCATCATTAACTCCAACGTATGTTAGTACATGCCACACTGGTTCAAGGGTATCTGCTGTACAACCAGCCTTCACCATATACTGTCTGTGTGGCACAGTTCTTTGCGAAGACACCAACCTTCCTGAATCAGAAAAGTCCCAACTTCTGGGATGGATTGGACCTGTTCCTTCTTCCCTTAGACGGTCTCCTTGTGGGGGGTAGGGGCGCTTACCCCACAATGCCCTCATTGTAGAGGAGAAGAGAAATGCTTTGTTTTCATGCCGTGCAGCAAAATCCTCGTCAGAACCAGGTTCGCAAACATCCAGGGGCTCACTTTAGACTTTCTTTCCTTATCATTTTCCTTCCTGAGTCATCCTGCAGCACAGTCTTGAGTCTGGGGAAGGGAAGTTCCCATAGAATCTACAGATGGAGATGCCAGCGACGCTCCCCGCCTCCAGGCAGCCGATAACTACAAATAACCCTCCATTTGCTATCTTCAGTTAAGCCATCCAACAGGAAATGTGCAAGCATCAAAGTACAAATCAGAACACTGTAGGAAACACTAGAGAAGTGTTTCTTGCTAACAGGCAGAGCCCGCATCCCACATGGCTCTGTCTAAACAAACATGGATGTGCGTCTGCGCATTTCTTAAAAGCCACATCTTGAAGCGGACCGTCTCCGCTCTGAAGCCCGTCAGCGCTAGCAGCAGCGTGCCCTGGGCTTGCATTTCTATGGTATGCTGTGGCTGGGATGAGGGGGACGAGTGAAGGGGTGGTCCACTTGGGGGTGGTGATGCAGGCGTAAGCTATCCCACAGACATCTGCAGGCCATTACTCCATAAAGCCAGGAAGATAAGTCTGCTCGGTGCTAATAGCCCTAAATGAAAACCAGGAGCTTTGGGAAACCTCCCCTTGACCAGGTTTTTATGCGGCGTCCTCACGGCAGAAGAAAGATCGCAGGGGCTGCCAAGACGGGCCCAGGGGGCTCTCGAGTCGAGAAAGGCACACGCGGATCTTAAAATCAACACGTTCGGTGCTGAACTCCAGAAAGAGGAATGAGTTAAAGAGTAATGTGGAAGTACTCTGATCTCACAATTTATCCAGTAGAAATAATACCAATCCAGGCCAAAGAAAAGCGATTCCCGTGCCCAGAGTGTCTCTGATTTCCTTCTCGAGTTCACCCGCACAAAGGCTGCTGTGTCCCGACCCGGGCCCCGAAGAATCTATCGTGAAAGGATTTTTTTTTTTTTTTTTGTCCTTTTAAAGCACTGACCTTATCACATACATCTTAGCGGCCTGGATAAGTACAATTATAGTTTCTTTCTCTCTTTTTTTTTAAATTTTAAGAGCCCCAAACTACTTCGTAAAAGCCATCGAGCCGGTCCGCATGCTGACAAAGGCATGATGGGTCCAGCTGCGGCTCCCTGCTTCCTACTGAAGATACTCCACGCTAACCACAAAATTTACACTTCGGTTCCCTGCAGGATTCCACCCAGCAACAAAACAAAGCCCTGGAGGGCCGCAGGAGGAGGGGAAGCAGGGGTCTCTCTCGCAGGTTCCTCTCTGTGTGATTAGCTTCCGAGGTCTGGGAACAAGCTTCCAGGAGGATGCGTGGAGAGTGACCCTGATGGCTGCCCGAGGACAGAGCCCCCTGGATGACTTTCAGCTCGTCAGGAGAAAGATCTCAGGGGCCGCCACGAGTCGACCAGAGGGTGCTCAGATGGAGAAAGGGAGGCACACAGGATCTTAAAGTCGACACTTCTCCTGGTGAACTTGAGAGGAATGAGTCACAGCAAGGTGGAAGAGCTGACAGCATCCCTGACCCGGACTGGAGAGGCCCTTGTGACACGGATGTGACCCCGACACTGCGCCTGAAGCTTCCTTCCTCCTGCCACATCAGCTGAATCGCTTAGGAGTTTATTCCCACCATTAATTATTCATTTCTAACAAAAAGAGGAGGATGACCCGTCTAGATAAATGCCCCTCGGAGTATGCATGTCTCACACAGCAAAGTAAGTTTCCAGATTCCTAAGTCTTCCAACTGCGCTTCCCCGACTGGCCCTTTTTCAGAAGTGGAGTTGAGGACGGTGGTTACAATAAAAGGTTTGGGAGTCAGACCGGCAGTTTCAATGGCCATGTTGCCACTTAGTGGGCTGGTGACCTGGGGCCAGTTAACTAACCTCCCTGGGCCATAGTGGCTTCATAAAAAAAAAAAAAAAGTGGATAATGAAGGTGCCCATCTCACAGGGCTGTTATGAGGAGTGAGGGTAAGGAGAAGGCAGAGCAGGTCCCAGAGCCGGTCACCAAGCAGCAGCCCCTGCTTCCGGCAGCCCCGCCCTCAGCATCTGTCTCTTGGAGTCCCTGAGCCGAGCGGGGAGGCCCCAGCACAGAGGGAACCTCCACTGGCAATAGCCCTCAACCCTTATTAGCCAACTCTTACGTGCAGCAAGAAGAACAATTATGAATGTATAAAACGAACTTACGTTTACGTACTGCCTTTTAAAGTCAACTTGTAAAGCCTTTTTTTTTTCTTACCTAGAAACTTTAGTACGTGAACAGGTTCTGATATTTTACCACTGTTTCATTTTATAGAACATTTATAGAACATTTTATGAGAACAAAACTTGGTTAAAAATTTCTTGTTTCTTTAGCAATGATCAAGATATGAGGCCTGCCTCCATGACGAGAAATTTGAGTAGAAAGGACTGAGCACATAATAAGTGCTCGATAAATCGATATTTGCTGATGGGAAATTTCTTCATTTGTGCTCAGTCCCTTTTTGACACTGACCCACCGGGAGAAAGACACGGGCCTGTGCCACGCTACGCTCAGACATCCACAAATATCCTGACGGTGCTTCTGCCGAGAGCATGACTTCCTTTTTTCCCATGGACTGGGTTTGACACCATCAGCAAGACTGAACACCAAGCTGATGGGGCGAAAAAAACAGAACTCGCTACTTCCATGTTCCCAAGTTTAGGGCACAAGGCCAGAGCTTAACCGGCTCCACACTTCCATGCCAACTCCGACAACGGCCCTGTGACAGCTTTCAGGCCCCTCCTCCACGGGCCACTGTCCTGCCAGATGACAGTTTACAATATATTCCTTTGGCTTAGCACAGATGGTTGACAAACAAAAAAAAAAAAAAAAAGAAAGCCTCTTTTTTTTTTTTTTTTTTTTTTTAAAATAAATAGCTCTAATTCTGGGTCAGAACTTGGGTATTATCCTTTGCAGATAGACTGCATCCTTGAATGTGAGCAAACTCAGGAGTTTATAAATAAATTTCCGTACTTAACAAGAATAGCAATTGTTTGTCTTTCCTTAAAGGGTAAGAAGGCTAAAGGTGGGGAAAATGTTGCATGTTCCTCTATACCCAGGGCATCATGGTACAGAGTAAAGGGTCCCCTACATGTTTGTTGAATGACTGTATGAACAAACAGTTACCACGTCACTCTCACACCAATTACCATTGAGTACTGAGGGACGATTCCACTGAGGTCACCATGGTAGATGTAGACCGCCCCTGAGAAGTCGTCCTCCATGGGTGCGCCAATGGCCACATCTGAGGGGTAAAAAACAGCCATGGGTTAGAAGAGCCACAAGGAATAACATAAGGGCAGACTCTCTCATTTTTGCCATCATGGCTGAGTCCCTCCCAAAATTTCTTGGCTGTTGGTTGTTCGAGCATCACAACAGGCACATAATATCTCAGCGGGAAAAAAAAGGTAGAAAAAAAATTATAGAAGCTGAGAAGTGTTTAGTTCCAGAAAGGTTTGCAGATCACCCTCCTAGGAAAAATCATGAAGCCATCCAATAAAAAGTATCAATATAAACCTCCTGCCCTATTTTCTATTAGAGAGGCGAATTCCATAAACAATGGTTATTGCATAACTGAGAGAGTCGACTCTATTCCTGGATCAGGAAATCATATAAAATGGCATTCGCTTTACACACACACACACACACGATGTGCATTGCACTCATAACTTACAACTCCTGGAACAAAGCTTCTATCTTCCTTACTTATTTCTCTTTGTTTCTAACAAAAGTCATGTGTCTGCAGAATTGAGGTCAAGGGCGAGGGGCATGCATCCACATGACCTCCGGTGGAGGTCCCCTCTCTCCAACAGAAGCCCTTGCTGGCCAGGAGTGTGAGGGTATCCAAGGAGTCTGGATGCCTGGCCTGAGGCAAGAGCTGCTCTCTGGCCCATCTTCCACCTCGGCCAAGCCCCCAGCGACATGGCTTCCAAAAGTCCTGATGTCTGAACACTGTGTATCCAATGAGGGGAGGAGGGATTAAACAGACCAGAAGGAGAAGCCAAGACTGCGAAGGAAACTGATGTCCAGACAGAACTAGACATTAGTTGCCCACACTCACCCCTCCCGACACTTACATACGCAAAAGTCAGTCGGTCCAGCGGGCTGTCACTATCGGGGGGAGACTGCTAAGATCTCTCCTCACTCACTGCACTAACACAGCAGAGCATTGTGGAGCATCAGCAGCTCAGAAACAAGAAGTATTTTGTGGCGGGAGGAAACGTGTGCGAACGTCTCTGCCATAAGAAGCCCCAGTGGGCCAGCCCCAAGGTTCACTTGCACCCCAAACACATAGCAAAGCAAGTCGAGCTGATGAGAAGGGACTGTGCAGAAGCAAAACTCCAGTGAGCTCAGAACTCAGCCCTGAGTGTCTACATGAAGAGCATCTTCTCTAAGAGGGGCCCTCTCTCCCCAGTGTGCGTCGACGGGCCTGGCAGGCAGGCAGGTAGTGCATCATGCTAAGGCAAGGTCAGAGGGCAGATGCCAGCTCACCGACCTGGGAACCCATCGTCGTCAAGGTCACCCAGGCTGGCGATGCTCTCCCCGAAGTGAGCGTTGTAGGCGCCATCCCCGGGCAGGGCCAGCTGCTCCTCCAGGGCCCCCTGGGAAACAGGACGAAGAAAAAGATGGAACACAAAACAAAACAAAACAGAACAGAACCAATCAAGAACACAATAAAAAACCAGAGCCACCCTTTTAGCACACGCCCATCGACAGGAAACACCTGGACAGAATCACAGGCACCCAAACCTCCTCCTCCCAGTGGCAAGATGAGTCCCTTTTATCTGGGCAGCGTGAGGCCCTCCAACAGCCTGAGACACCTTTTGCTGGGAAGGAGAATCCTGTGCTGGCCAGTAACTAAACCTCTCTCTTGTCCTAATGCTCTATAAACAACCTACCTACCTACCTACCTGTCCCCACCGTATCCTCTCAGCTTTCTTTATAACATTTTTGCCCCAAAAGTTGTTTTAAGCAAGAATACAATTTCCATTTTTCACTCCTGTTTTTTAGTACAAGTTTGGAAAGCTGTTTTGCAGGGTACATGGATTAGCCATCTAGACAGAGGGAGTTGCAGTTCCAAACAGCTCACGCCCAGCAGTTCTCGGTTGCGCTGGGGGCACACACGACCATGCCCGGTATCAAGTGTGCTTCGGATTTCCTGAGCAAACACCAACCGACAGAGGGAGGAAGGTGTGGGTGGCAGTAAAAGCCACCTGAGGACCCCGACTCTACCCCCAAATCACTGACATGCAAATATCAGGGTGCGAAAATGCAATCTGATGTTTTGCAGCATAAGAGTGTCTGAACCTGGCCTAGTATGGGGCACTGCGGACCCACTGTACCCCCACGGGCCATCCCAGAAAGCATCTGGCTTTTGTCATGACCAAATAATCGTCTTCTTCACTATAAACAAACAACTTGCAATTTGGAAACAATAAAGATGTGATGATTTCTCAAGTCAGTGAAACCCCCACCTCATGACAGAAATATGTAGATTCCTTCCTATTAGTGTGGTGGGGAAGGGAAAGAAGCACCCATAGCTGATTCTTAGTATGTACTGTGTGTCCCTCTCATTTTAATCACACAATGACTCTGGAAGGAAGACCTTATGACTCTCCCCACTGAACAGATAAGGAAACTGAGCCACCAATTTCAAGCTATTTGTCTACATCACATGAGCTAGGAAATGGCAAAACCAAGATTCAAATGCAGATCCATGTCGCTCCAAAGTCATCATTTTTCCCACTCCTCCACGCTGCTTTGCAATCATCTATTAAATGGGAAAAGGATCAGCAGAAATAAGAATACCCTGGTACTTAGGGTGGGCACATGGCATTAAGAAACACTGGTTGAGGTGCTGAGCTGTGTGGGTAAAATGTGGCCAGAGAAGATCTGGGAAATTATCCTGCTCCAAGTGTCCATGCCCTGACTTAGACACATAGTCAGGCTGTTGGTCTGGTCACTTTATTGCCTCAGACACATTAACACTCACACAAATATTTCTGTCTCCTGCAAACAGGGTGGCTGACAGCCACCGAATGTCTACTGTTCTCGTCTCCATAACGACCATCGCGTTTCTCTCTATGCCCTCTTGGTCCACTATCAGTGCAGCTGCAGATGCATCAGGTACCAGAAAGCATCCTCCCTCCCAGGTTTAGATCCACCTTCTCAAAGAGCCTGCAAACATCCAAGAAAGCCCAAGGAAGGCACTAACACTTTCCGGCTCCTCTCTAAAGGGCTGCCCTTTCTCTCTGGCATCTGCCTGCTTCGTTATAGTTAAACGCCACTGCCCCCTTCTCAATTGGGATAACTAGCATCTTGGTCACCGCTTAAAAGTACACTTTAACTGACTTTTTTGATTATGGAAGTATTACACTCTTGCTACTTGGATGAAGACAAAACTAAAATTATACCCAAGCACCACCACCCAGAGAGATCTATTATTGACATTCTCTATGCATTTTGTGTATTTTTATATGCTGTTTGTATACAGTTTTTACCCTGCCTTTACACTGATTATCTCAGAAGCATTTTCCCATGTTAGCTCAAAGGCCGGTGGCACCAGAATTTATTCATTTAACCATTTCCCTCCTGTTGAGCACTCTTACTTTCAGATTCTGAAAAGATTCCTTCTCATTGGTCTCCTGCCTCCTTCCCCTGCCCATCATGAGACATCATGATGCTGGCCTTTGGCCACTGCACTGCTCCCCCCCAACCTCCATGGTGACCTAAGTAGCCCTGGGCCTCATACCTGGACCCCTTTGCCCAGGCCCGGCCCACTCCCGCCTGCCTAACTCCTACTCCTTCCAGATTCTTTCTAGCCATGGTATCCTCTGAGGAGCCTTCTCTGCTTCCCTGGGTAGGTGTGTGTATACACCCAGAAAGGTAGCACAGCCCAGAGATGAAACCAGCCAGCTGTGAAGCCTGCTTGCCTAGGTTCAAATCCCAGCCCCATCACGTCTTAGCTGTGTGATTTGGAACAGGTTGCTTAACCTCTCTGAGCCTCGGTTTTTTCACCTAAAAAAAATGGGGACCCCTGATACCATGTGCGCATTACACCGAAATTCCACAGAAAGCAGGAGGAACAGTTCCTGGTACACAGTAAGCACTCAGACCATAACCATTAAGATTTTTCTTGACCCCTGTATGTTTGCAGTTGTAATACTGTATAAACCTTTGCATTAATGGAACACTGAGCTTTGTGAGGGTAGAAAGCATGTCTTTTCACCATCTCTGGGTAACAGGACCGAGTGCATGGTCCCGAGGGATGTTCACTGGACAAACATCCCTCTCCCACACCCCGTCCTCCCGTCGCCCAGCACTGTACTCACATTTCCTCTGTTGATGTAGACGGTGACCTGCCCCTCGTCCCTGATCTCGGAATACATGGGGGCCCCCACCAGCAGGTCAGAGAGGCCATCTGCGTTCAGGTCAACTGCGCATAAGGAGGAGCCGAAGTAAGAGCCCATCTGCAACCAAGCCGAGTCGCAACAAAGCGTTCAGTGTCTGCCCTTGTACAGGAGGCCCTCGCTCTTCTCCAGCCCGCTGGCTTTAGAAACGCCTGCCCCAGGCCCCTCAGAGGCTGGATGGCTGCCCCGCCCAGCACCCCACCGCCCAGCACCCCGTCAGTCAGAAGCCTAGGGAAACAGGGGAATCCTCTAGCTCCTGCGTGTCGCAGCCATGATGCAGAGCCCCCCGTCAACGTGAGACCAGAGCTAACAGGCTCAGAGTCCCCTTCCTGGAGCCCTCCCACGGGGAGAACAAACAGAATGATCCCTGGAGAATGAGGCGCTGTTTTTAAAAATACAAGATGAGGTTGCAAATATAGGTTACGACCATAATAAAAGTGGCTTGTAATTCAGACATCTGACAAGGCCAAGCAAGTAGGAATGCAAAATTTCACAAAACAAGGCCAGCGTCAATATAAATGGTACATGGGGAAACGGGGTGCCCTCTCCCAGTCCCGTGCATAGCTAAAGATCGGTTAGAAAGGCATGAGCTGAAGTGACAGGAAAAGGTAGAACTAAGACTATTTGATGGAGGAGGGGACACAGCCAGGTTATACTGGCTCTTCTTTAATTCTAGCTTAATCTAGTACCTATTATTTTAAATCAGGGGTCTCAAACCCAAATGCCAATGGGATCCGGTCAGGCAAGATAACAAGTATTAAGAAAAAAACAAGTAACAGTGCATGCCCGCATGCAGGTGGCAAGGGGCGCTTGGCTTCAGCATCTCAAAAACAAGAGGGAGTGGTGGAGACTGGCAAACGGGAGGTCCCAGACCCAGATGCGGTCAACCGATGCCCTAAAGAAGGCTGACCCAAGGGAGGCCAACCCTCCCATTTTTCAAGAAAAGCCGAAAAGCTAAAATTTTAGTTGAAGGGTCTATTTTTTAAAACGATAGCAACTAATTCATATTTAAACAAACACACACACACACTATGCAGGACCAAAATAAAAATGTGTAGGCTGTATCCCTTCCAAAGACTGCACGTTTGCAACCTCTGATTTAAAAAAAAAAGGGGGGGGGGAACCCAAAACACCACGCTATTCTTTTAACATAAATGTTTTCAGATAAAAGGGCTTTGGCTTTATTGACATGAGCGGGCATTTTTTTCACTGTTGGAGTTTTCTGGCAGCTAACCCTGGAGAGTATGACACAGGTAGAGGGCACTCCAGACTATTTCCTGCAGCGAGCCCTGGGACAGGAGGACACAGAAGTCTGTCCCCAGTCACAGGCCGAAGCCACTTCCACTCAACTCACACCCCTTCCCAAGGGAGAAGGGCCGAGGGAAGGTTTCGAATCACAGGAGGCAGGGGAGGCAGACTATTTGCCAGTCGCTCAGTGGCCTTGCCAAGCTCCTCATCTGGACTTCGGTAAAAGAACGAAGACCCAGGCGAGTTCCCGAAGCCTCTAGCTGCTGTCTCTGTTTGAGCTCCAGGAAACTCTTTGTTTCATTCCCATGGGCTATTTAACTTGGCATTGTCATCACACTTAAATCAGAAATCCCTGGACATGAAGTTTCCTATCTACGTTTTGACATCCTAATGCATCACATACTCAGTTAAGTCAATGAAACTTCAACACGGCAATGACATGCTTTAGAGTGAGCATTTCTTGATCAGAGTTCTCCCATCAGCCGGAAATGCTGTGTCTTTTCCAGGGGCATGTGTGTCTATAAACATCTGAACTGCATACATACTGGTGATTCCTTATATGCACTATATGAAGGACATCAACCAATAAAAGACCGGAACTTGATTTTTTTAAATTTTTTCTTATGAGGAGGCCAGGAGACAGATCTTACGAAATTCTGGCCAAATGAAAGCAGAAGTGGACCGGTGGTTTACTGAGTCAGACCCCTCCTGTATGTGTGGGACTCTGAATACAAGATAAGGCTACAGGCATCCTTTGAAAGCTTGGGGTCATGTCCTTCCCCTATGAAATAATGGAGAAGTCGGAGAGACGAGAATTTCTCATGTCTTCTGATAAAAAGCAGAATAAGATGTACAACAAGAGTAACAGCCTATTTCAAAAGCAGAACGATGATGATGGAGGTAAAGCCAGAAGACAGGACAAGAGGCGAGAGTGGGTGGCAGTGTGAAGCAAAAACAACTGTAACGTGGTGAAAAGTTAAGGCCGGAGGATATGAAAAGCAGCGCCGCCACGGAGCTGGGATGTGAAATACCTGGGCTGTCCAGCCGCCTCCTCGGAAAGCCCCAACGTGCCTCAGTAAGGACATTCGAGTGGACAAGCAACTCGACGTCGTGAGGTCCACAGGAAGTTGGGACAAGTAGGTTCCCAAATGTTTACCTCTCACTCACCCCACTCTCAAATCTGCCCCTCGAAACCTGGCCATGACTCACTCGTAGGTGGGTGGCCACGTAAGTTATCATCTAAACCAGGAGGTTTTTGAGAAGGAGAGATTATAGATTGCTAATTATGCCAGGATGACAGGCACTAACTGAGTCTCTCCCCTGCACAGGCAGTGGGCAGGGGAGGAGGGGACAGTGGTGGGGGGGGGGGAGGCACAGCTGCCAATAAACACGAAAATACTCTGAAAACTGGGTGACGAGTGTGTTTAAGTTGCGCGAATTATGTTAAAGTGCCCTTCGAAAAAAAGTTACGTGAGGTGAGAGATGTGTTAACTAGCCTTATTGTGGTCATCGCTTCAATAAACCTGAGGAGAAGGGAGGAATCCTTTATGTTTTCAAACCTAGGTACATTTGAAGGGAAGCAGAGGGGGTTTGGGTTTTCCACAGGAGACGCACTCACCCGTCGATTATTTTTTGGAGGAAAATCTAAAATGTTAGGCTTAGAAGCATTCACCCCCTACTTGCTTTTATATATATATATATATATATATATATATATATATATATATATATATATATATATTATATATACACACACACACACACACACACACACACACACATATTTTTTTTTAATCACAAATGCTGTGGCGTTATTGATTTTCTAACCTTAGGGGGGCTTGGAAAACCTCTTTTGCAGAATTGCTCACAGCCATTTTCCAGTGTTGCTGCTCTGGGCTTTGGAAATGTTAAAATAACACAAACCAGCCCAGTTCCCAGGGGGAAAGCAGGGCTGTTCTCAGGGAAAACTTCACACAACCGAGTCTGGTGATGTATTCTTTGTTGAAAAGATTATGACAATTATATACTGAGTATATACATTAAAGTTGTTAAAATGGCAAAGGGTGAGTGGGATTTGGGGAACTCAGAATAGGATTACTATCAGAACAGTACGTAAGGGTGCCAGGCTGTGTGTGGCAGGAACTGCACCGGGGCTGGGGCGCATGGCCACTCAGAGAGGAAGCATCATTTCCCCCCCTTTCTCATGGTAGTGGTAGGTAAAATCGCCCTCCGACATTTTCCTATCTCCTAGCATCTCCTTCCCAAGGCCCAGGTGTCCTGTGCTTCATCCTAGACCTAAGGCCTCTGCTAAGACGAGCCTCTGAATGACCAGCCTTATCTTCCAACCTGAATGCCTGTCCCCTTAGGGCAGCCAGTCACACTAAAAGATCCCGCTGATGTAGCCACATAGGGTGTGCATGACTAATAAACCCACGTTTATTAATCAAAGGAGTCTCCAGCTGGCTTATTTTAAGACGATGGTGCAGTATTAATAGGAATTAGGATTAGGGAGAGGGTGAGGACGGCAAGACAACACAGGCAAACAAACCCTGCCCAGGGCTGCGCTGAGGACAGCCTTCCCGAGCTACTTCTATTTCGAGGCTCTTAAGGGAAACGGGTGGCTTTTGTTTGGTTTTTCGTTGTGTGACAACCATCCCCTTGGCAACAGTGGAGGCGGGCTCAGGATGCGGGGAGGGGACATCCGCTGGGTTGGTGAGATAAGCGGAGTGAAAATCATTTGTCTATGTCCCTCCTTCAAAAGTAATCGGTTATATATCACGGGTTTGCTTCCTGTACTCAACCGTGTGTGACGTCTCTAGAGGTGTAGATGTGTACGTATGAAATAAAGACGGACAGATGGACGGATGGAGAGGGAGAGGAGAGCCAGGCAGAGAGGAACTGAGCATGCAGAAATTTCGATGACAGTGTCTGAATGATATGATGGACAGCCTTTTAAAGCTCTGTGCTGGAACTTGGCCATGCACAAACTCATCTTGCTATATGTCTCCTACAACAAGCATGAACCTCATGAATCTGCAGATCACACACACAATGCTGAGAAAGTAAAGCTACCAAGAGTCGGTGGAGCTGCTGCATAAACTTAGGGCACAGTTAGGGCCTTTAAACCAGAGGTTCCCAAAACCCCGGACCGCAGACCAGTGCTGGTCTGTGACCTGACAGGAACCAAGCCACACAGCAGGAAGTGAGCGGCAGACATACGAAGCTTCATCTGTATCTGCAGCTGCTCCCCAGAGCCAGCATCACCACCTCAGCTCCACCTCAGAGCATCAGGCATTAGATTCTCATAGGAGCACCGCTCCCTGGTGCCAAAAAGGTTGGAAACGGCCGCTTTAAACCAATTTTCCAAAAAGTAAGAACTGATTCCCATATGGCGTCTCTCAAAAAACAAAAAGACACTTATATCAAGAATCTCACCTTTTTACCTGATGCCTGAAAAATCTTAATTAAGGTGCCTGATCTTCGGTCAGCTCTAAAAATATAAACCTATGGAATAGAAGGAAAAAAAAATCTAGTTAAGTTGGAAGCAATGGCCAAAGATATTTATCATCATCCTCCTGGGAGTCCTACTGAAATGCCTGGCCAGGCACAGAGTTCGGCATAGTGCTTACACGGGCTGATAATGATGAACTTGGCATAGCTCTTATTTTATCATCCCTGCAAAGAAAGCGTCCTTCAGTCCTGAGGCAGAGATCAGCCCCAGTGCTCCTGAGCCACACTGCCGATGGGGACCACCCAAGGAGCTTCCAAATTACTAGTCAACAATTCAACTCTTGGGAAAAACATTTTCTTCTCTGACATTTGTCCTTCATTCCTATTAGTTAGAGCTTTAGCAGTCATGTCGAGATAAGACAGAGGGAGGGGAGTACTTTAGACAACGCAATTTTCCAAAGTGATACCACAGAACATTAGCCCCATGAGATCTGCCTGGGCAAATGTGAGTTTAGTTTGGGAAACACCATAGTTAAACATTAAATAAGTTCCTTGACCGTGGGACTTTTCTGAACCTTTAGTGGGCACGTTTACACCATGAATCTCCACCACAAAGAGGATCATTGTTGGAGAACTTTCTAAATGACATGATACGGAAGTTCTTTTTCAAGGTGCATTTAATGGGAAGTGTGCCCCATGAGAACCAGGGCAGGGGACCCTGCCATGGGGTAAAGAACCGCCATCTTAGTGTGAATGCTTTCATGTCCTGACACCAGAAATGAATAATGGCCAAAATCCTGGAGGCCGGATGTCCATTCTGGGATCCCTGGGAATCAGGTCTATACCAGCCCCCCTTCCTGGTATTTTCAAATAGCGATTATGTCAATTATGAGCAGTTTCTCCAACGCCTGTCATGTGGTCCAACCAAAAGCAGCATTTTCATGTTCTTTTTCCACTGGACCCAGGATTCTCTACCTGGCTCTATTAGCTATAAATCCCATTCTCATCTTAAGACTTGACAGGGACTAGGCAGTAATCTCAACCATCTGAAGAGAAGCATCCGCATCGCTGTGAACTGGGAGGTAAAAATTTTTACCAATGCTACCGAGATGCCTGGGTCCTGCAGCCCCTCCCCGGGAAGACTTATCAATGTGGGGTCAGCTCTTGGTGCTCCGTCTTCCCTCTACCATGTAAGAAGAATTCATGTGACTTGAAAAGACCCACATCTTTCTTAAAGCCATCTGAGTTCATTTGCTTGCCTCCCGCTGCTTGGTGCTCCGGGCTTTACCTGATTTCATTTTCAAAGAATCTTTCCCATAGCATGGGTGTCAGGGCTGAGGAGGCACATGCTCCAGAAACGTGAGCAGCGGCTCCTAAGTCCTGCCTGGAGGATCCAGGAAAGTGACCCTCATGAACACAAGGCAGCCAAGCCTCGCTGGCTGATCATACTGACATCCTGGCTGAAGGCTCCAAATGACAGTGGCCCTGGCCCATCCGGGCCTCTTCACAATCTGGACGCCACTGCTCTGAGCTCCTGGAGATACTGCCAGACTCTATCATAGGTCCACCCATGGGCTCAGATCCAACTGTCATTCCTCTGTTTAATCTTTCCCATCAGAGAACCTACAGAGTTTATTAAAAATGCAGGTTCCTGACTTATCTGGAACTACTCAATCTGGATTTCCTGTACCCTGGAGCAGAAAGAAAAGGAAGAAAAGAAGGGAAGGGAAGGGAAAGAAAGGGAAGGGAAGGGAAGGGAAGGGAAAAAGAGGGAAAAAAACAAGCACAGTTCTCGGTCCTTCGGGCCCCACAGAGGCCCAGATTCCAAAGGGACGCAGATAGCCCTGGATCTGTGGGATCTTTTGTAATCTATGGGCAGATACTTCAGGGAAAGTATCCCAAATACTCCTAGCCCAATCTTTGGGCTGATCTACTCTGGGTTCTGAAACACTGGAGAAATAATCTAGGCCCAAAGATAAATAAATTCCCAAAGATATCTGGACTAGACCTGGCTCCATTAAATGGAAAGCAAACTTGGGAAGGGTTGGAAACGTGGAAGATTTGAAGTTAGATAGCGCTGGACACCAGTCCTTTGGAGGATGCCATGATCCCAGCGTCCTTTTTAATCAATCGATCGATCGATTCATCAATCATTCTCTCTCGCTCACACAGTCAGCTATGAAAAACATTCTCAGAAACAAACGTGCAAAGAATTGAGAGGTGTAGGAGTAGTATCCACACCGTGATTAAGCTTTCAAGGTCAGCTCTCAAAAATGATTGGAAGAACACAGAGGGTTCCTCAATACTTCATCACTTACCTGTTGGCCACTCAGCAAAACGTTCAGATCAAAGTAAGCTGACAAACCACTATAACAGCGGCGCCATGCTCCCCGCTTCTGTCTGACCCCACGCTATTCCACGGACGTCCTTCTCCTCACCTTTCCGATGCCTTCATCCTGTGGGGCGCCTCCTACCACATCGGTGGTGGACAGGTGAGAGAAGTGGCCGGCGGTAACCGCATAGCCTGTAAGAGATGGGCAGAAACCCAGGATGGGGTTGAGGACAGAAGGGCAGGACAGAAGAAGGTACATCCGAGGGAAAAGTTTCTCAAGCATCTTTTAGCTAGACAGTTACGATCCAGCTATTCTTGGAACATAAAGTACCAGGGAACAAATGGCGGCCGTCAGTCTTCCCGTGCTGGAATGGCTCATCACACAAAGAAACGTTCACAAGGACATCGGGCTTTCTGAGTGTCCTCTTTGGAACAGGTACTATACTAAACGCTCTATATCTTTTTCTTTTTGATACGTTTTGAATTTTGATACAATTTGAATTTTCATAAACTACATGCATCTAAAGTGTAGAACGTAATGAATGTATATGACCACGCAATCACCACCCAGAGTGAATAGTACCATAGAACTATAACCCAGAAGGTTCTCTCATGCCCTTTCCTAGTTACTACTTCCCACAGGTAGCCCCTTGTCTGATTTCGATCACTATACATTACGTTTGCCTGACCTAGAACTTCACTGGACATCTGTGACATTCGCCCATGTTGTTGAGTGTAGTAGTTCCCTTTTATTGTTCATTAATGTTCCATTGCATGGATACATCGTAATATCTTTTTTTCTCCTGTTGCTGGGCATTTGAGTTGTTTCCAGTTTGGGGTTATTATGAATGAAGCTGCTATGAACATTCTTGTATGTGTCTTTGGATGCCATCATCTCCTCTAATCTCGCAGTTCGATGAGGAAGGTATGATTATCTTTTTTTTTCCATTTTACAGATGTGGAATCTGGGTCACTCAATGTGGGTAAGCAACATGCCCAAGATCACACAGCAAGATTCATGTGCAATCTGTGTGTCTCTAAGCCTCCTGCTGTTAACCATTACGTCAAACTTCCTCCTGAGAGAAGGCAGAAAGAAGCAGACAGCAGATGGACAGATGGATGGGCAGGCAAAGAACTGGATACAAAAGGAATCTAGGAGGAAAGGAAAAAGTCGTCTGAGCTTAATCTAAATGTTTCCTTTCTGAGAGGCTTGCTGGCAGGCTGAGAGCTCTTCTCTGGCTGGCAGAAACACTGTACAAGCTGCCGTAGATTCCCCCAAACCTTGTCATCACCCTCAAACCCTAATGCTGTGATCATAAGCCATTTGGGTTTTGTGATGACACCATACTGGGATCGATTCTTATTTACCAAGTGGCTGATATCTCTCACGTGACCCAAAACTATTAGGAATGATATCAAAGCCTCCAATGAGCCTTGCAATGCCTGCAGCAGATAAGGGCCGCTGTTCTGTATGTGAGGGGAAGCCACCGGCCCTAGGCTTAGACATTAAGTCCACTGCCCAAACCAGGCTCTCTGCTGCCTTCTTTTCATTTCCTGACCTAATAAACATGTGTTGAGTCCCTACCACACGGCAGGCACTGTATCAGGTCCTGGAAATGTGAGACAAACGTCCCGCCTTCAAGGTGCTCCCAGCCTAGCGAGTGGTCGGTGTCTCCATAGCACACACAGGGGAGGCAGCTCAGATTCTAGACCCTGGGCTCAGAAACCACAGATTTAAATCCCCGCTTTGCTCTTTACAAGCCATGTGACTGTGGCAAGTTGCATAACTTCTTTATACCTCAGTTTCTTTCCCTGTAAAATGTAGGTAAATAATAATAGCTACCTCGCAAGGTTGTTACAGGAATTAAGAAATATGCAGAGTCCGGCATAGAGTAAGTGCTTAATAAATGACAGCGTGAAAGAGCGGCGAACACCCAAAGGCTCCAAGTAAAATATTAGAGTCCTTGTCGACGGTGAAAAAACTTGCAGTCAGAAGGGAAAAGGCAAGTTGACAACTCTCCACTGCCATCTCGCAAGTGAATCACTGGAAAAACGGGGCAGGGACTCCCCGAGATTTAACTTATGTGGAATGTGTGTAAAAGCATTATTTTCTCTTCATTAGACTTTCCTAAATTTGGCTTCAGTCCAGAATTACAGCATTTAGGGTATGAATTTTTAAAAAGCCATGAAAAACTGCCACGTACACAAGCAAAGACAGCCGGCCTATCCCTGTTCTTAAGCAGGCATGGTCTCGTCCGGCATCACTCTCGCCTGGCAGCTGCTAAATTAAAGTGTGTCGATATTCTTTCTAGAAGATTAAAAGAGCTGAGAAAAAAGGAGAAACTTGTCTACGCTTTAGTGAAGCTTCAGCATTAGGCTGCCATCCGTCATGATTGTTTCTGGTTCTTACTAATTCTACTTGCAACCAGTTTGGGGACCATGAAACAGAGACCTCGTCTAAAGGAATGCCACGGAAACCAGGATCGTTTTGCTCATTTTGTATCTGACCATCTGAACGTAATTGCTAAAATAAAAAAATAAAATGTTTGCTTCCCTGGATGTTCAACTCTCAGTTTTCAAATTAAATCACACAGTTTTAATTCAGTCCCCTTCTTCATTCGCCTCTGTGTGTGGGGCTTGATGTTAAGGTACACTAGCTAAAAGTAAAACTAACTAGAACGATAATTAAACCAATAAATAACTAGAACAATAAATAAAAGCCAACAAGCTCTTTTTTCCACCAGTTAAGCAATAATTCGTGAACTCTGTGGCGATGGCTCCCATGTCCCTTTTCTTACCTGTCACCTCCCTGAGCTACTCACCCAGGTAAGTGTACCGCCTGTTCATGATGGCTTCGTCATTCAGTTTGAAGTAGGTGTTGTCCGTGAGGTTCAGCACTTTGACCGTCCCAGCCCAGTAAAATGACCCCGGGGCGCCCATCACCACCAGCTCCTATGGAAGAGAAACCCAAAGGTGCTCAGGGAAGGAAGCTGAAGAGGGGAGTAGGCAGCGAAGTGAGAACCCAAATCACGCCAAGGAACCCAGAGTAAATGAAAGACAGTGCACCAGGGACTTTCTTCAGCTGAACGATAAAAAAAATACATATTTCACCAGATTCTCTGGCATTATGGAATCTACTATACAAATGGAGTTACCGGGAATATACAGACCAAGATAATGAGCAAGGTAACAGAACAAGTAACACACTACATCCCTATCCTATTTGCAGGAGAGTCTGAACATATTTCCTCATCTTTATACCAGGATCACAGAAGGAAATGGCCAAGATTTGGCATGGTCTGAAATCACGGAACTTCAGAAAATCATGCCCATGAAGAGACACCACCACCCCATGCAGCCTGGCCTCCAACCCCACCATCCAGCGACCACGCCTGCCCGGTACAGAGCAAGAGGAAAACATTGACCAAAATCAGCTTTGCGAAAACTGTGCGCCAACTAACACTCCAGGAAACGGTCCCCAGTCCCTACTGAGGGCTCTCTTCTTAGGAACGGTTCCAAAGCTGGGGTTTGCGACCACTGTGACCCACTGCAAACTCAGAAGAGCAAAAGCTAGAGAGCAGAGAGGCCCACTAAGGGAAGGACGCAGACTGGAAAGAGAACACAGACAGACAGAGACAGCACTACTGTGAAAAACAGACCCAGGAACACAAAGACATAGCTGTCTTCAGCGTTTAAATTAGGGGCAGATGGACCTCCATCCTCAACACGCCTGAGAGCATGTCTGTGCTACAAAACCATCAAATGACCAATACCAATAGCAATTCCAGCCCCCAGAAATGACCATTACTTCAGGAGGGCAGCGCGGACATCTGCATGTCTCATCCACAGGAAGATGCATCACAACTGTGCCAACATGAGTTGGAGAGAACCGAAAATTCTAACAATCGGGATTCTAAATCATCGCACGTCTACTCCACAGAATTCTGTAGCAGTAAAAAGACTATAGGAGATCTAATGGTGCTGAATCACAACGCGCTCAAGTTAAAAAGGATACACCAAACACTCCGTACGCTATAATCAGGTTTTGTGGGGGAAAAAAAACAAAAACGAAAACAAAAACGTATGCACATAAAGACCAGAAACAAGATCCAACACGTGTATGGCTTTTTCTACTGGGTGCAGGATTATAGGAATATTTTTTCTTACTTTTATCCCTAAAGTTTCTTTTGTGTTTGTAAAACTTCTAGAACAATGATTAAACACTGACAAGGAAGTCGTCTTAGAAAATGCAAAACGTGTTTCTGGGAATGACACGATCCAGGCATTAACACAGAGCATGCGCCGTGTGGAGGCTGTGATTGGCGGAGGCGGAAGTGGGCGTCCATCACATCTTTGCATCCGCTGGTGTCCTGACTGAAGCTTTGATTTCTTCTTTTCCCAACAGGGAATCCCTTCTTTATAATCTCTCTATTTTCTAAAGTACCTATAATTGCAATAAGAATACAAATTGTTTTTCTAACAAAAAATCATTCGTTTTTCACTGAACAATATTTATTATGCACCTACTATTACATATAAAAACTTATACTGGAAACCCAGATAAAGTCTTTTTATGACATTTCCAGGGAAGGCAACATGAAAATATGCAAAATATTTTAGAAAAATTCTATCCAAAGAGGTTAGAATAAAGACAACTTTAAGAGGAAACTCTTCAGCTATACACAAAACCCCGAAGATGCAGGCCATCTGGGCCTGTAAAAATTTTGGCCACTAGACAGGTGGCCTCTCATTGCCTCCCCTGGCCTTAGGAGGCCCCACACGCTGTCACCTTTCAGCAACCTCCTTCCAGACTGCCCCTTCTCTGCAGAGCTGGCCTCACCACTGCCAGGGCTGCTGGTGTTCTCCAAGTCCCTGGAGGCCAGGTCTTGCCACAAAGGGGTTCTGAGTTTCTGATGACAATTCTTGAAGTCACACTGACTTCCTAGGGAGCAAATGTCTGAAAAAGTCAGAAATATCTAAAGAGAAAATTAGAGAGATGAGGACAGAGCGGGCTGGCGGGGAGCAGCGGTAGTATCAGGGCAATGCTTTGACTGTCATGTGCTCTCAGGCCAATCTGGAAAGAACTTAAACAAAGCACGATGGAAAGAAAGCCACCAGATTCGTGCCGGGATGGTCTGCTCTGAGAACACTTTCAGGTTCTGAGCTCCATCTACCTCGAAGGAAACTGTTGGTGATAAGCTGGATACTCTCGGAGGTATTTCACTGTTTTATAATAACATATCGGTTTCTGCACACAGGACTCACCAATGGGAAAACACAGGCAATGCTTTCTTTCCTTCCTTTCTTCCTGCCTGCCTGCCTTCCTTCCTTCCCCTTACACTTATCTGTTCTGCGTAAGGCACCTGTGCTAGTTCCAGAAGGGGTGTGAGAGACAAATGACCATTTCTTCAGAGGAGAGAGACTCTCCTGGCCTTGAGCTCAGAAAGGAATCTGCAATCAGGGTCCACGTGCGAAGGGCACCAAAGAACATAATGAGCTTGCTCGGTACCAGTGCGTACACAGCGGTGAGCTCTCTCCACCTGCAGTTCTTCACCAGCCAAAGCTTTGGGCATCACCACAGGCCTGTAAGGCCTTTAGGACACTCGGTGGTGGGCATGCTGCTTTCTGATGACTTAGATTAATCCAGGACGAAAGCCGAGAAATGCCTGTCTAACATGTCCCTGTCTGCCCTCTCCTAGACATGACAAGACCAGGTGATCCCTCTCCTCAAAAACCTTTAAAACCAACAGCTCTTTTTAAAAATCATCTTCTCTTAGTGCTCATGCCCTGTCTCCCTTCAATTCAAACTGGATAAACTGAGGCCGAGCCTGACACGCTGGGGCTGGGAGCAGGGGAGGGGGCATGGAAGAGTGTCTCCCTGGAACTCCCTCATACTTAGCTTTCTCCATTCTCTGTGGGTGATGCCTGTGCCCTTTGGGCACCATCTGCAAGTGGCAAGAAAACATTTCCAATGCTTAGCTCCCCGCCACCCAGCAACAGCCAATGCAAATGTCACGCACGAGAAACACGACCTTCCCCATAAGCCAAAGGCCACCACCACCTAAATCAGTGTGTGGAACCCCATCGATAAACAGTGTGGGCCTTTATCAGCAGAACCTCCAGAGGTACAGGAGTATCGGGGTGTGCTGAGAGAAGCTGCGAGTAGATGGAAGCTTGGGCGGGACCCACAACGGAAGTCTGTAGGGAGCAGCCTTCCTTCTCCCCTCGCCCCGATGTCTCCAGGCTTCCACGGTGGGCCCCATGCTGGAGGGGTTGGTCCACTTCCTTTCTTGTTGCTCTATTACCCTAGGCTACAAAAATAAATAAAGTTCCCAGGAAATTCCCCCTTATCCTCAGTGAGCAGCTAAAACTCACATGGTATCCACCACTCAAACAGCTTTGATAACCCCAGGGTCACCGGCCTGCGGGTCAGGCAGGCACTTTGGACCAGAGCAGTTCAGGGCAACGTGGCCACATCTGGAAGGTCACAGATGCATCCAGCTTGGGAGGCAGCTGCTCGCCCAGTGCAGGGACAGTCCAAGTGATGAGGTCAGCAGGAGGGCACAGGAGAGGAGCCGTGCTCCTTGACCCCCTCGACCACGTTTCCTGCTCAGCCTCCAACAGCTGAAGTTCCAGAAATGAGGGAGGCAGTAAGTTCAAAGACCTTTTGTTTCGGGAGGCCAAGAGCCTGGGAACTGAAGCCGAGGGCAAAGCTCAGAGTGGCCAGGAGACAGTGTGGCTGGGTCAGAGGGCCGAGCCTCCCCCGCTGCCAACCCATTCCCACCACGCCATGCACGGCAGCCCCACTGCTGTTTGCTCCAAGCACGTGCTGAGGCGCTGTGGTCCCCCCAGGCTCTGGACCCCAGGGGCTCGAGTTTTAACAGGTCTTCTGGCTCCTCTGGTCACCTTGAACTTGCATGGCAACCTGGGTTTCCCCCACATGCCCCTGCCCTTCCTGCCCCTCCTAAAAAACCCTCCTCGCGCCCAGCCCCAATGCCCTCGTCTTCCCTGACTTTCTGGCTGGTGATACCACAGCGATGCTCTCTCCCCAGGAACTCTTTCTCTCCCTGAGGTCTCCATCGACTTATCTGAAGAGTTCTCATTTCTGCAGTGAGTCTACTTTTCCTGCCACCACCATCTGAAGGAGGCATTCCCTCCCTCTCCCCGACCCCCGGCTCCACGCTAAGCACGTCCAGTCCCCTCAGAGGGTTACTGGCACTGGCCAAATCTAAGTTTCTGACTCAGGCTGTGTTCTGAAAGTCCCTATATCCAAATGTCTTCTAAAAACATCTACGCGCATTCCGAGCCATCCCCTCACACTGCACGTGTCTAAGCGGACCCATCGGTTTGCCTCTCCCAGTGACCCTTCCTCGGGCAGGCCCCCTTCCACCGGCACCGCCATTCTCCAGAACCCTGGCTCAAAACATCCTTCATCTTCCCACCGTCCTCTGGCCACCCAGCCCACTTATACTGCCCTCGCATTCTCTGACTCCCCTCATCACTTTCATTCCGAAAGGGTCTCCCTAGCCTGCCCCGTTGCTGGACCACAGCACGATGCCCGGCCGGGCCTCCCTCCAGGCCCTCCCACTTCCAAACCCCTGGGCCCACTGAGCCCTCGTGGCCTTTCTGACAGCTCCACACCACCACCTGCTCCTGCGCTTGCAGTGGCTCCCTGCTGCCTACCGGCTTGAGTCTTATTTCACCAGAACTTGCTGGAGGCGTGACAACCGTAGAAGTTACACAATCTGAATGCTTACCGAGATGGCGGGATGATATTTCAAATCGAGGGGAATAGAGAAACCTGTTCGGCACACCAGTGTCAAAACAATCAACTATAGATTTAGGAAAACAGGGGAGTCCGTTCCTACCACATAGTGTTTGCAAAAATAAATCCGAGATGGATGAAAGACATCTTTTTTAAAATTATAAAAGTGCTAGAAGAAAAGATAGGTGGATAGTTCATACTCAGGATGGGGATGACGTTTGTAAGAGAGAAAGCTAGAATCCAGAAAGAAAAAAACAAAAATTTGACCAAATATGAATATTCGATGCGAGTACAATAAAGACGCCATAAGCAAACTTAAAAGGACCGAGGAAAAAAATCTGCAGCATATCCAAGAGATAAGCGATTAGTGCTGAACATACAAGGTCCTAAAAATCAGTGAAACAATGATTTAAAAAAAGATTGGACTAAAAATGCGAACAGGTAATTTTGAGAACAATTCATTCGAATGTCCAATATTTGAAAAAGATCCTAAACTGCACTAAGAATCAGATACGGGGACATTAAAACAAAATGAGGTCTCATTTTTAATGACAAAAATTTTAAGTGCTCGTGAGAGAATGTAGAGACAGACGATGACCTACAGCCGGGGGGAATGTCAACTGGTAAACATTCCTGGAGCGCCCTTTGCCGGTATGTGCCGAAACTCAAACGCTGGATACCTATGAGCTGGCAGTTCCTCTACCACACACCTCATCTAAAGCAATGTGCACTTGTACACAAGGATCTCCAGGACGATGCTGCTAGGGAGAGAGGGGCTGGCGTGGTTCGGCGGCAGCCTCCGGTCACCGTGGCTGGGGGCAGTGAGTTGGGGGAGGCGAGGTAACAGGTGAGGCTGGAAAGGTAGGAAGCCCTGGGAGTCCATGCAGAGGAGTCCGAATTTTATTATAAGTGTGACGAGAAGACACGGGAAGGTTCTGAGCAAAGCAGCATCACAATATTTTACTTGTTTCTAAAAGCTGGTGATGGTTGCTGTGTGGAAACGGTCTGTTGGAAGGTGAGGCCGGAAGCAGGAAATTGGGAGGGTCTGCAGCGGCCAGGAGAGAGGCAATTGCGTCTTAGATAAAAATACTCTGAAACCAGACAGTGGCACAACATTGTGAATGTACAAAATGTCACTGAATTGGACAGTTTAGGATGGTGAAAGGGGTAAATGTTATGTCATGTGCATTTTACCATGATTAAAGTAATAATAATAATAATAATAATAATAATAATAATAGACGGTGAGACCAGTTTGAGGCCGGCGTATCTGGGTGATGACGGGGGCTTTCTAGAAGGGCGGTGGTGATGATGGAGGTGATGGTGGTGGTACTTAAAGCTGCCATATTTAAGATATGTTTTGGGGGTTAACACAACGGGATTGCAGAGGAATTAGAAGTAAAAAGTACTTTTTTTTTTTTTTTTTTGGCCTGACCAACTAGATGGACGAGGGTACCACTTCCAGGGACCAGCGTGGGACTTTGCATACGGCGGACGATCGTCAAAATGATTGAGACAGGAAGAGTTGACATGAAGGGTAAACTCATGTGACTCTTACCATGGGTAAGAGTCACATAAGAAAACAGTCCCCAAAAATGTACCACGAGCCAAGGGTCACGGTAGGAGCGCAGAGGCACGTAAGCCTTCGAGGCCGTGGCCCTTCGGAATCTGGGGAAGGGATGCTGGGGCCGTGTGTGAAATCAAGTCTCTGCCCCGAGAAGGGGAACGACAGGAGTCGGTACTCATGTGCCGAATCTGTCTTCTCCTCTGCCAACCATGAGACACCAACTTGGCTGGGTGGGCGCTGTCTCACTCACGCCCTCCTTGAATCAGTTCTTCTCACCGGCCTCAGAGTCGAGCTGACTCCTAGAGAAATCCTCCGAATGAGCCGGCCTGCGCCCTCTGCCCAATGGTCTCTGGCCGGCAGGTGCTCCCACCGCTTCAGTGACCTTCCCTGGATGTGAGGGAAGGTCGCTCACGGCTCAGGTACGTGAGGGCATCAGAAGACCAAAATGGGGACTGCTGAAATCAGAACCAGAAAGGAAACGAACACCTGCCAAGGAAGAGAGGTGCCCGGACGGCCGACACCCACCTCGGTGAAGAAGCCTGCTATCCCGGCCTGGCAGGAGCCGTGTTCCTCTCCGTACTTCTTCTTGTACTCTGGAGGGGGAGGGAAGGACAGAGAACAAACCACAGCCGCGTCAGTGTGTGCCGGTCGTGTGCGGGGCGGCCGGGCGCTGGCCGCTTCCCCCAGTGCCGCTGTGGGCTGGGCCCTGGGACACCGTCCAGACTGCGGCGCGGAAGGAAAGTCTCAGGAATCCACCCGACCTCAAAAATCCAGGCTCCGGTGCCATCAGGTAGTGAGGCTGCCAAGTGCCCCCCAGAGGACTTCCTACGAGCATGTGGAAAAAGAACAGTAGCCATGGTAATTAAGTGAGAGGCTGGTGACAATTATTTCATTTACTTCGGAAAGGATGGAGAGCCCCAGCAGGAAGGATCTGAAAACATGACCCAGAAAAGGAGTGGTGTAGCCCTCCCCGTGTGGAGTCCCCTGAAAGATGACCAAGCCTCCCCGAAAAGACATGCCATACAGCTGGAGGTAATGTACTTTCTACCATCCAGCCAGAAGCCACCTGGAGAGCCTGGGGCGTGCAGAAAGAGGGACTTCGTGGACCTGCACCGGCACAGGGAACATTATCACTTATGGCGTACAGTGACACTACACACCTCTGTCCCTCTTGTTCCACACTAGGAAATGGGGAGGATCTCTCCAGGTCAAAAGAAAACAAAGGGAGCAGCTCTCCCCCACCGCTCTCCGGTCCCCAGCGCTCCGCCCTGACAGAGGGGCCCGTCTGTTGCTTAGCATGTTCTAGGCACTGTGTTAGCTGTCTCTACTCACACCACTTCACGGATCCCTGGGAGCCTACGTTGCCATTTGTTAACATATAAAAACGCTTAGGCTCAGAGGGGTGAAGCGAACTGTCCAAGGTCACACAGCACAAAACCAGGATGCCACCCAAGTTCAGCAGACTCAGAAATTCACATTCTCTTTACCTCTGTGGCCTATCAAAGGTTTTGCAAAGTGAGTGATTACACAAAACCCAGGAAGTGACTAGCCATCAGATATAATTTCATGGGTAAAGACATGGAGAGGGAGAGAGATTCAGCTCAGGTGACTCAAATTAATTACATGTGAAACCGACATTGCTGGGCACTGGCTCACGGCTGCCCCTGGGTACCTTCAGGCTGGGGCTACCCAGAAAAATAACCCAGTGACCCCACATTACCCCCCTGGGTTCTCAGCAAGTCCCTGGTACCATTAAAAGCAATATACTTAATTTTGAAACTTTTATACTTAAATATACAATATACTTAAATTCAAAACAAAATAAATAATACAAAGGAACAATGAATCATGATTGCAACACAGTCCCACTTTCCGCAGCCCAGAGTGTCTACTGGAGGAGAAGTGGGGAAGAGGACCCTGGGGAGACATCCAGAGTAATTCAGTTTCTAACAACACTCACCGCAGAGCCTGGTAACATTTTCCAGTAAGTGGCCATTAACTGACTGCTAAATTACAATGGAATGTCAAGTGAGTTTCTCCTCTTCCACGGGAGGCGAAAGCAGTTCCTCCCGCTTGTCCTGTTATTATTACAAGGAGAGCTCACATGCCTGCCAGAAAGCAACCCAGGGTGAACGGAACTCGCCTGTTCTTTGCAAAATCTTGCACCAGGGCTGCGAGGGGGCTTGTGCAAAATCACAAATAGATCCTGTGTCAAATTGTATGATGGCAAAAAAGCAATAAAAGTTAATCATATAGCACAATGGCAAGAAACATCGAATCATCCCAACCTGAATGGCTATGTTAAGTCTGGAAGGTCTGGGAAGGTCTGGAAAAAGCATATGCACGCCATCGACTCTAGGGGCTAAATGCGCAATTGTAACTCACAAACAAATGAAACACAGAAAGGAGAGTTAGACCCCACAAGCAGAACAAAACTACGCTGTAGGACACACCAGTTCGGCCTCACAAATTTATGACATTAAGAATTATTAGGCATTCTTTCAGGTTTTATTTATTAATTTTTTTAGGCAAGGCAACCCTTGGTTGACCTCATAGATTTCAAGGACCTTGTCAGTTTATAATCCCTTATTTTTTTATTTTTTACGCCTACAGCACCTAGCCTTCCTAGGTGGTCTCCCATCCAAGTACTAACAAGGCCTGACCCTGCTTAGCATCCAAGATCAGACGGGATTGGGCTTGTTCAGGGTTGCATGGCCGTAGACTCGATCGTTCATGTTTTAAAGAAGAAACGTGTTTCAATGACTCTTTTGTGACAGGAACTCAAAAATAGTAAGGACACTTCTATGCCCCTTTCCACCTCATCCCTTAATTGTACGGGTGAGCTCTATGCCGGGAGCAGGACCCAGGGTTTCTGAGGTAACCACAACCTCACTGGGAGCTGGGAGTCCCCACTATTGGTCCTAAAGTAAAGGCCAGGTAGAGCCCTCTCCCCAGCACCCCTGCCTCAGCCAGCATCAGGGCACCCAGGAGGCTAGCCCTTGTCCAGGGTAGGGACTGCATTAGAGGTCTGAGGCACCATCCCACTGGCTTTGAGTTTCTGAAACCTCAGGGTCTATACTGCCTTCCCAGGATATTCTAGACAAGGATTCAAATCACGTGGAACTCCTGACTCGTACCCATACCCCATAATCCCCACAGGCCATGTTCCAACCTCCCAGAATCCCTTTGACTCTGTGATTAACCCCTTAACTTGAACTAGGATCCATACCCAGTGCTTCTACCCCGCCCACCCCACCACATACCCTTCGGGGACAGGGCAGCTGTGGCAACCCTAGGTAGGCTCAGCTGGCGTTTCTGGCTTAGACGGTTTCACATGCCAAGCCTCCCACAGCCTTCCAGACCCCTCCTCAGCGTCTCTGTCTAGATGACATTTCGGGCAACAGTAAATGAAACCCTCTCTCCATCATGAAAATGTTTGTTCATCTCAGTTTATTCAACACAAAGATGAGTTCATTCATCTCAGTGCCCCCGTACCAGCCCTGTGACAGCTACCTGTGTGTGCTAGTGACGTGAGCTGAGGGCAAGTGTGTACATGCTGCTCCGTGCAAGAGCCAGGCACGTTCCTCCTGACACTAAGTACCTGAACTGTCCAACGTGCTTTGCTTTGGACCTCTGTCCCCCACCTTCTCAACTGACTTCTCAGGCTCCCTGACCTCAGCCCCAGCCCTGCTTGAAGAGGAGCTGTGTTCTGGGTACCAGGCATCCTGAGTTTTCCACCTGCTGCCACCACTAACCACAGAGGCCCGGGACGGAGGTGGGTGCGATCAGAGCAGGGCGAGAACCAACAGGATGGATTTTTCTGGGCTTTCCATACCCGGATCGGCTGAGGCTACCTGGAGCAACTCCATCTCCTCTTGGGCCTCAGGAGGAATATTCAGGTCCAGTTCTTCGATCCCTGCCCACTCCACCCCCCTCCCCGGCATGGCCCTCCACTGGCTGTCCTCAAACACACAAGAGGAACCGCTGAGACACAGGTGGGACAGCCCAGCCCGGGAGACACAGGCCCCGGAAGTCGCCATGCCTGTGTCCAAGTCCCGTCCTACGGAAAGCGTTCTTCTTCTAAAAGGGAAAGCCCTCTGAAGATCAGACATGAGCAGCCTTCACAGAAAACTCTGAAGCCATTCGTGACCGATCACATCTTGAGATGCGACGCCATTGTGCAAGTATGGCCGCCCAAACCCCACAGTCTGTGCCCAGCCCAGCCTGCTCCTTTTCAGTTAAAAACAAAACAAAACGAAACAAAAACACACACCTAAGAAGTTTCTCCCTGATCCACTTTTCAAATTACATACAGGCCTACAATATGGGTATGGTAGACCCTTCTATGCAGCATCCCTATATCCTAAAAAAAAACTTGATTTTGCTTGCCTACACCCGAGACGGCAGGAAACCCTCTCCTACAGAACTACGAGAAAGGTGGTGGGTGTGGGGACAAGGGATTGGCCGGGGCACAGCAACCCCAACAAAGCCCCCAGGTCCCACACCATCCCTCCACTGAGAAATGCAGGGTGGAGGGATCTGCGGTGGGAACTTCAGGCGCCTCCATTCCCAGGAAGAACTTTTCCTGCACACACACAAAGGCTGTGGGCCCTGCAGCGGGCTGCTCCTGGGCACCGCCCACTGAGTCTCCGAATGCCCCAAGGACATGGCTGGGCAGGGAGGAGGCTGCTGCAGGCTAGCTGCCTCCCTCTCCACTGCAGAAGCAACGTTTATCCACCTCGAAGCAGCAAGGGACCTTCAGGCGCGGCGTGACAACAGCTCACAGGTGCTATAACAAACCTCATGCTGTTAAATTTGAGGGAACTGAATCTGGGAAGCAAAAAATGTGGTGGAATGAGGGGAACTAGCCGTCATTTGGGGGAGCTGGGAACGGCTCTTTCTGCCATGCCTGGGTTTAAATTACTTGACCTGCGTCATGAGCTTTGATTTCTTTAAGTTGTATGGCTCCTCATTCTTAAAATGGTAGTATTTTCCTTGGTTTAGCTGCTGGTTTTACTAAACCCTAAACAGAAGGCAAATCAGGGAAAATATCAGTTTCCAAATGTTCACAAGCCACAACTCAATGCACAAAGCTTACGCTAATGAATTTTAATTCATTCAAGAATGAAATTGGGTGGGGTTGCTTCCTGCGCCCTTCCCAGATGCTGGTGGGATAAACCCAACCCGTGGAAAAATAAAGATTTATATACAGTGTAACATATACCCTTCCTACTAATCTCCCTTCCTATTATGCATTTGAGAATGTCTCATCTTTCCAAGCTAGTCTTTTTAACACATCAATTTTAAAATTATTTTTCCACAGTTCCTTAGCTTAGCCATGAAATAAAATATCAGATTAAAAAAACAAAAAAAAAAAAAAAAAAAAAAAACAGCTTTCCAGTCTTAAATTATTTGATTTTTTGCTCAATTTCTGAGTGAATACTAAATAACTGATTAAACAACAATTTAGAGGACAATGAGTTCAGGGAGATATCTCTAGTAACAAAAAGGACGTTTAAACACACAAAACTGGAGAGAGAACAGAACGATCGTCAGCTATGAGGAACCACAATCTGAATGGAAAAATAAAGATCTAAATAGCTAGGTTAGAGAGGAAGTGAGAACATTTTATCAAAATAATTGACAATCGAGCTACGGTGGGCATTAAATGCAAACTGCAATAAAGACAGAAACTTACAATTAAGTGAGAGAAAGAGGCTTTAAGAGGTGAAACGATCTTTAGAGAATGTCTATAATTCTAATCCTATCCATTCGTTTCACGGATGAAGTTTACTTAAAGCCACAAGGGCAGGAGTCTCAGTTTGCGTCTGCCACACCATCCTGCTTCCCAGAGTACATCATTTCCAGCGATAACGTTCCTACTCTTAACGAAAAAAATAATAATAAGGTTTTCCCATTGATGGATGAATAGGTAAGCACAATGTGGCATATACATTCGATGGAATAGTATTCGGGTTTAAAAAGAATGGAATTCTGACACATGACACATACGGCATGGATGAATCTCGAGGACATCATGTTAAGTGAAATAAGCGAGACACGAAAGGACAAATGCTGTGTGATTCCACCTCTATGACGTATCTACGGTAGTCAGAGTCATTGGGACAGAGCGAATGATGGTTACCGGGGGCTGGTGGGAGGGAGAATGAGGAATTATTTAATGGCGCAGAGTTTCGGCTTGGGAAAAAGCTCTGGAGATTAGTGGTGGTGGCTCCACAACAATGTGAATGTATGTAGTACCGCAGAATTGCACTTAAAAGGGTCAAGATGGTAAATTTTACGTTACATATTTTTTCCAATAGTAAAAACAATTTTTAAAAATGTTTTGCAGTCTTTAAAGAGTTCCTTCCACCCGGAATCTAATAACACATCTCGCCAACTCCCTACTTCAGAAGCGGAAACTAGCAACTTTACGGGCCCATAATAACATACCTACATTCGACTTACTGTGTGTTTTGGACTGGATATTTGTATACCATCAAAAGTCACATGTTGAAAGCATGCTCGCCAATGTGACGGCATGAGGAGGTGAAGCCTTGAGAGGTAATGAGGAACAGATGAGGGCATGAGGGCACGGCCCGCATAAACAGGGTTGGTGCCCTCACGAGTCCTGAGAGCTTGCTTCTCTCTGCTCTCCACCGCGTGAGGACCCGGAAGAGGGCCATCTGTGAACCGGGAAGGAGCCCTCATCAGACACCGAATCAGCCCGGGCCTTGATCTTGGACTTCCCAGACTCGAGAACAGTGAGACATAAATGTTTCTTGTTTTAAAGTCACCCCACACAATGGTACTTTCGTCATGCAGCCCAAACTGAGCAGGACACTCGACATTGTGTTATCTTTTGTCCTTCCAAAAAAAATTTAAAAAATGGAGCTGAGCATGAGACTGTCACGTTTTGTTTAGAACCTCTGCTCAGAACGAAGTGGTATTCACTTTGTGACCAAAGCTCAAGGCTTACGAAGTCACGATCACTGAGCAGGGGCAGTTGAGTCACTGTCCGGATAGTAAGACCAAATGCTTAGAGGAAGGAAAGATCCAGAACACAGAGCAGATCAGCCTCCCAGCAAAATTTTATCAGGCTAAGGAGCTATAGCTGCCCTCTGTACCTGATGGGACTTGTCTATAGTCTAGGTCTACAAATACAAAACTGTAACATGGCTTGAAAAGTCTATAACATTGTGTCCTATATATTTATGCAATTGATATGAAAACTTCTGTGATGGGCCAGAGCACCCCAGCCATCAGAAAGAAAACCAACATCCCAATAGTACAGGGGGCGCAAAGAAGCGTACTCTGAACCTAAAAGCCAACAACCCTTCCTTTGCTTAATAAGCCTGTGACCTTCTTTAAGCTCCCTAAGCCTCAGTTTTCTCGTCAGTACAATGGGAGTAAGAATACTTACCCCCAAATAATGTGCTTACTCAGTAAGATCATAAACGTTAAAAGTTCCTAACACAACACCCAACACCCAACAGCTGCTCAGCTAATGTCAGGTGAATCCGAATCTGTTAGTTTCTCTGACAGGAACAAAACCTGATACCCATCACACGCATATGCTATTTTAGAAAAGGATATTCATAAAAATTTGGGCATCCATAAGGAAAATATAGACGATGCATTTTAAGCAGTCAATAATTCCACACAATCTCTGGAACATGTTTGAAGTGCAGAATAGATTTGTGCCCGAGATAAAAATTCTTGGCACCCAAGGGAAAGCCTGCTGGGGCCTCCCTGATCCCTGAGAGCCACTGCCAGAGACCTGGCCCCGGGTGTCACCTCTAGTCACCCTCCCTCTCTCCCCGGCAGGGTCCTCCTCCGCCTTAACTGGCCATAACACAGAACTGCATCTGCTTTTTAAAAATCTGCTGTATTTACTTAAATGAGATAATCTTTATAAAAGCTCTTTGGAAACCATAAAATCCTATGTAAATGTAGAGTTTTTTATTTAATAAAAATTTATGGAGCTTGTTCTTGAATTTTTAAATGGATCAACTTAGCCTTTTATGGTTCGCTCCAAAAACAAAACACGACAAAACAAAACCTCAATTGCTTTTCATTTGTAAATGGCTCTTGATTGATTTTTGCCCCCTGTGGAGCCACAGCTTCCCACATTAGAAGGGGGAAAAAAATCTTCACATCTGAATGGGTGATCTCTTTCTTTCTCTAGAAATGATTGCTGTCTTTGGACATGCAACAGCAATTAGGAATAAAAGGCCAGCCACCCCCTGGTTATAAAGAAAGGAGTATGCTTTAAGCTAAATTAAGCCCAAATAGCTTTTCCACCAATTTCACCAACTACTCTGAGCAAGACATTTAATCTCACATTTTTCTTCTGTAAAATGGTGCTAACAAAGCCAGCAAATCAAGGCTAGTATGAGAAATCCATTAAAATACTGTGAAGTAATAAAAAAAAAAGTACAGAAAACTTTTGAATAAATGGGACCATTTTAAATCACAGTAAAATTTGGCAAATTTGGACTCCAGCAATTCCAAATTTTAGAACATTTAAAAAATGGCATGAATTATACTTACACAATCTACAAAAGAGAGCTTAATAAGCAAATCGACTGTGCAAATATGATCTTCACAGTATTTGAGAAACGATCACCTTTTCAAGAAGTCTTAACACATTTTTAGTAACACCCAGCTTTCTACCCTCCGTTATCTATTCATTAATGCAGGATCTGCTAGACACCTTCTGAGAACATTTAAGAATACTATTCCAGATCTTAAAAGTTAATTAGAAAATCCACATGTATTGAGTGTTCGCTCTGAGCTACGGACTGTGTTGAGCACCTTACATACCTCTAGTACCTCTCAAGTAGGGGGTACTCGCCCTCATTTTACAGATGATGGCACTGAGGCTCAAGGGCTTTGCCCAGCGTCACCCGATCAGAACTCAGGAGCTACGGGGTAAATCACAGGAATGAGCCGGTGGTAAAGCCGGATTCTGAAATTAGGTCTAATCCACAATGGCACCCTAATAGCCCTTCTTGGTCAGTGTTTCATCTGGAACGTTTTTTGTTAATCTAGCTGGGCTGCTCCCAAATTATTCCACACTAGTGAGGCTTTTCTGTCACGATGAAGAGATGGCTTGTTACAGCCTCACTCCAGCCAAGCTCCGGTTTCTCGTGTCCATGGGCTCAGGAGCGAAGGATGAAAGAAATCTCTGTGCCCGATTTTATCAATGCTCCGACAATTTGGGGGAGTCCTAAAATGCCACGACTTGGCTAACGGTAACTAATGTTTTATAGTTCTCGCTCTTTAACTCATAAAGTTTTCCCCACATGTCATTCCACTGAAACTCCTGTTTTCTCACACATTCTGATAAAACCAAACGACGTATGGTAGCCATGATGCTATTCTCATATCGAACGTGAACTAAATGGTTTGACTTAAGGGTGCGCTCCACTACTTTCTTTTACTTTGTGTCCTCAATTCATTTTTGTTTCCTAGTCCCTCTACATTTCCCGGTTCCAAACAGGATATTCTGATAGCATTTCCCACCCAACCAGAAACAGGAAGCACCTGAAAAGCCATGAGAAAAAAAGGCCCTTGTGCCAAACCAAAGACCGATTTTTTAAAAATTCAAAAGTTTGAGACATTTTGGACAAGTGCCCACACACTTAGAGGCTTTCCTCAATTAAACCAACCTTCCGACGTTCTGAAGGGAGCACAGCGGACCCTCACGCAAGCCCGCAAGAAGGCCCCAATCGGAGAGCAATGTGTGGTCTTTCTGAGTACTTTCACCTGAGTTCTCTCACAATCAGCCTCAGCAGCAAATGCAGTAGGGCCCATCAGAGCATCCTTTCCCACTGAGCGTCCCGCCACAGGCCTGCGGCCACAGAGGCAGAGCATGGGAGAGCGAGCCTCGGCCAAGCATCCCACTGCTCCCCCTGCGGTCTCTCCGCTCCCTATCCCAGCCCGTCCTCCCCTGCCCTGCACCCTCAGCCGTGACCGACAGTGGAGTCCCGCCACCCCTCCCTTCGATGCGCCCCGACAGGCGGCAGACTCGACACAGGTCTCAGTTTTTCCAGTTGTAAACTGGAATAATCCTGCCTTAATGCCACCTTGAACTTGGATGCGGCTTTGGCCTTCGGGGAGAGGTATGCAGCGGTATACGCCGGCATAGAATTCCCCCCCACCCCAAACCCCCCACACCCATGCAGCTCTCCCACTTTTGAAACATTGTGTTCCCTGTTTTCTCCCGTAGATGGGGAACTTCTTGACAGCTGGGACTGCATGACTTGGGTTTTATCAGGCACTTCGCACAGTGTCTAGCAGGTACTTAATAAGAGTAAGTGGACTCTTTCTGGTAGACGAATTAGTCCCTCCATGGTGATTAACGAACACCAGTACATTAGCACATAATATGGTGTATTAGCATTTATATGCTTAGCATGTAGTATATAACAACTTATGCATGCCAGGCACTGTTATAAGAACTTACAAGTATGAACGCAGTCCCCTTTACAGCCCCTTGAGGTAGGTTAGGCACTGAGAGGTTAAACAACTCATCTGAAATCACACCATTCACAAGTGTCAGAGCCAGGACTTGATCCTGGCAGTCTGGGTCCAAACCCTGTCCTCACAGGCATCACGCTACTCTCCATTGTGTGGCATGTGAATAACAGAATGGAAAGAAAAACTTGGCCTTGAGAAAGCCACGCCACACCTCTAGACCTCAACAGAGACAGACTGGTCTAGGTGATATCTGAAAGGTCATGTCAAACTCTAAAACACATCCGTTGTACTTAATCATAATGTGATCCCCTGCCCAACGAAGAGAGCTTGCGTCACCGAGTTTTCCACATTAGGAGGAAATAATGGTCGCCTTCAGAGCCAAGGTAGGTTTGCTTCAGACCACAAAGCAGGGAGGTGGAGATCCCCAAAGCTAACAGAGCACAGGCAACAGCCCCAACTGTGGTCTGCACCGCACCCCCATCTTGACAACCCAATCTTCCAGAGAAATCTGAGCATCTGCCATCCTTCACCTCTTACATGACCAAGAGCCACAGAAACGTTCTGTTCAGTCCCCCATTGTTCTGAGGGGCTCTTATAGACCAGCACTCCCCACCCCAGCCTTACCCCGACCCCTCACTCCTCCCTGGGTCGATGAATGAGGATACGAAAGCATGTGTGTGTGTGTGACTATGGGGAAGGAGGACTAGGTGGGCTCGTGACCATTTTGCTAATTTCTTCGCTGGCTCCATTTGGCCATCATTAAGTCAACAATCAAAGGCAATCCTGGAGGCTGGGAGTCGATCCCACAGCCACCGTTAAGAGGAATTTCAGGTCCTGAGGTGAGCCCCATGTCAGTCAGCTATCACTGCATAACGAACATCTCCATGGCAAACAATAACAAGAATTCATTTCTCACTCACATATCTACAGATCAGCTGCAATTTGGCTCATCTAGGTGGTTTCTCGCTGCAAGTTCAGTTCGGGTCTGTTCCACAAGTTTCTTTTCTGGGATTGGTGAGCTCCAGGGGGCATGTGATATGGGCATAGTCCAAAGCCCCCAGAGGGAAGTGTGGGGTAGGGGGACATGATGCCTCTGAAGGCCTAGGCTCAGAGCTCACACACTCTACTGCGAATGAGGGGCACGTAGATCAGACCGGAGGCCAACCTGTCGCCAGCCCTGCTGCTGCTCTCCTTGGCTCACTCAGGCTCCCACACTCCTGCCAAGCATCACACCGGAGCCACCAGCCAAGGAGACAGGAAGCCGGGCAGGGACTACTTTAGAGAGCGCCATCACCCACAACATTCACATTCCTCGTCAATACACCTTTAGGATACTTCAAACGGTCGCCCTCTCTGATGGCTGGTTCTTATTTAACTTAAACTGGAAAGTCCGAAACACAAACGGAAGTCGCCAATAACCATGGACAGGGCATGAAGTGGTTTGCCGAGGCCAAAGAGATGCAAAATTCAAAACCCAGCTCTACTATTTACCGTGTGAGCGCCCTATGGCAACTTACTTAGCCACTGAGTCTCAGCGTCCTCATCTGTAACAGGAGGAAGACAACGCAGAAGTCCACCTACAAGGGCCCCACCCACAGCCCCTCCGCCCTGAGCATCTCCATGATGTGGGCCCCTGCCACCTGCCGGCACCTGCAGCTCTTTGCCGGGGGGCTTTCCCTGCCCACACACACAGCGGGGCCGAGTGCCCAGTGACGAAAGACCCCGGCCCCCCTCAGGTGGGATGGTTCCGAGGTGTGTTCTCCACTGACCTCAGAGCTCCCCAGAAATTGCGCCCCAGTTGCCCAGGGTGGAAACCCGTGGGGAACCTCCCTTTGGACCCCCTTCCCTTCTTTCTCGCTCTCCCTTCCCCCACCGGTGTCTTCTGCAATAACCTCCCAAACGAACCACCTGTCTTCAAACCCAAGGGAGGGAAAATACTTGTCTTTCAGGGGCTGTGTCAAGATTAAGCGAGAACGTGTGGAGTCCCCAGCCCGACACCGGCCTGCTGCTGAGCCCACGGCTGCCTGACGACGGGCCACTCAGCAGCGTGAGCCCCGTGGCTGTCAGCAGGCACGGACGGCGGCCCCGGTTCTCTCTCCGAAGGGCAGTCCTTTTGCTTTCCGATGCCTATGGCGGGGCAGAGAGAGGAATCACCGGGGACGGCAACGTGTCCCTGTTTCGCAGCACATCTTCTGGGGAAACTAAAGTGTTGGTCCCATTGCAAACATAACTAGTTTGGGTTCAATCATCAAGGCCTCTGTTACCCCCCACTGACCCTCTCACTGCTCCCCGGCCTGACGACTGTCCAAAGGGTTGTTCCTGGGGCACTTCCCTTTTCTTCCGGGGGGTGGGGAGGGGAGTGGATACGCTGGGCAGTCAGGACACAGTCTTGACCCATTACTTGAGTATTGATACTACCTATCCCTCCCTCTTGACCAACTAGACTATCGTCTATGTTTCAGATAAAGCTTTTCTTTCATCTGGGGAAAACAGAGATAAACAGGGCCAGAGTTCAATTTCCCCACATGGCCCGGCCAGAGCTGATCAAATGCTGACCCTGGGGGAAAAAAAGGGCTCACCCTCTGGGAGGCAGAGGGTTTGTGCCCCCCACAGGGCCCCTGCCAGCTTTTCTGCAGGGCCATTGCACAGAACACCCTGCTAGGGCCACCTGAGTCCCCTTCAGGCCCCACAGGGCCCTCAGCAAGGCAGAAAATGCATGTGTCTAGATAGCATTTCTCAGAACTCGTTTGCGGGCCACAAAATTTAAAACCTGAAAAAAACCCAGAGAGGCCCAAAGGAAATGAAGGCACAGGCCAGTGGAGAAGTCTAGCCAAATCAGGGGGAGAATTAAAATTCAAACAGTCAGCACTAAGAGAAGAAAGAGGTTTTAGCTCACTCAAAAGTAGGCTAAGAAAACCTAAGTTTACAAGCTATAAAACTGAAGAAAATGACATTTTCTGAATCCTTACAGCCACATTTGACTGAGCTAAACAATGATCGCCTCAATGGCCCCCAGTGCCCAGGCATTTGAAGATTTTAAGCAGGGAGCCTGAGAAAATACATTTTCTTTCCAAGACCCCCAAGTGCCCCTTGGTGAGGAGCTCTCAAAACTTTCCTGAGGATGCATTCAATTCTCAAGCATCTGACAGGGGGCGTGGAGCAGAGAAGGAGGAAAGTTAGACAGCAGATATTAGAAAAACTGAATCCTGGGTGTTTTCTGGCCCCTGCCTCAGGACATCTGACCATGGGTGTGGCCAGGAGCTGTCTCCAGAGCCTTGTGTCCATGTGGGAGCTTTACAGCACTATAGAGACCATCTGAACCAACCTCTGAATTTCCGGGTGAGGAAACTGAGGCCCAGAGAGAGCAAGTAAGTTTCCCGAGATTGCACAGTATCGGGCAGTGCCAGGAAACCAAGAGTTCTGTCTGACCGTTTGGCTGAGGTTTGGTGAATTTCCATCCATGAGACTTTAATAAGCTTGATAAACACTGTGCACCCTGTGGCAGAGAAGGACGAGGCTGGACAGGGCCTGGAAACGCTTCTCACCCTCCTCATTACCTAGGCAGGGCCTCCAGCATCAAGAGGCCATCTGTGGACACATGCTGCCCTCCTGTTAAGGGTTTGAAAAGTTGGGGGACATGGAGCTGGGTTGGGGGTTATGGCACAATGTGGGGAGAGGATGGAGGAGACTCGAAAGCACTCACCTTCATAGCACGGGATCAGCGTCCTGCCTTTGGCCTGGAGGTTGGACGGGATGATGTAACAGAAGCCGTGGGGCAGGATGTGGTCTGTTTCGTAGTAGATGTTCTTCCAGCGGTGGGCACAGGCCTGAAGGACAGACAGGAGTTCAAGAGCAGGAAAGTCAGCTCCGGGAGGTCACAAAGCACACCCCAGCAGTGCCAGGTGGTTCTGCGAGAGAGCGGCAGAGGGGCCAGGAGCCCATCCTCCCCCTCCCGCCACCCCCAGCTCCACCTTGGACCAGGTGTTCTTCTGGGCATCGGCACATTGAACAAGGACAAGCTCCTGGGAGGAGACCGTCAATAAACAAATGTGTAAACGAGGATGGATCGTAGCTGGTGCTGAGCACTGGGAAGGAAAGGCACGGGTTATGGGGTAGAGTCTGTGAGCGGGAAGGACGGTTTCATCTGGAGGTCAGAGAGGGCCTAAAGGAAGAGAAAGAGCTGGCCACACTGAGCGTAGAGGGAAGAGTGTTCCAGAAGGAGGGGGTGTCAGGGGCAAAGAAGGCTTAGAGGTTCAAGAGAAATGGGGAGGCTGGGAGGGCTGGTCTGGAGTGACTATGGCGGGAGATGAGGTCAGAGGGGACACGGGCCAGGCCACAGGGTGGGGCGGGGGGCGCCTGCAGACCTTGGGGACGGGCACTGTTTTAGTGGGTGTGCAGCGGGAAGCTGATGCAGTCTTACACAGGTGAGTGGTGTGATCTGATTTACAGTTTGGACAGATAACTTGGCTGCTGTGTGGAGGCCGTAGGTGGGCCTGAGTGGACGTGAACATCCAGGTGAGAGACGATGCTGGCCTGGACCAGGACGCGGGCGGTGGAGGTGAGAGAAGGTGGCTTCAGGACACCTGCTGGAGGTAGAGCCGAACAGGCTCTACTAGGTGTGGGGAGAGCAGGAAGGAAGGAGAAGGAAGCCAGGTGAAGACTGAGACAACCACTCGACACCCACCTGGGGGGCCCTCGGGCCAGGATGGGTCTGCTGTGCGCACCCCACTTGTGTGACTGTGCGTTTATTCATGCATCGGGTGGTTAGAGAGCACCTACTGCATGCCAGGCTCTGTGCCGGGCACTGAGCACACAGCAGTGAACAGTCGTGGCCCTTCTCCTGGGTCAGTCTGGTGGGGAGACAGACTTGAGTCCTCAGGAGGCAACATGTTGAAAAAAAGCCAAAGAGGCAAGGGGCTGCCCCTCTGCCCACAACAGACCTGGTGGTTGACGACGCCCACTTGCTCACCCACTTGGTCAGCAGCTGGCCCCTACCAGACGTGAAACCCATCAAGGTCACCTGGAAGCCTCATTAAAACACAGACTGGGGGGGGCACCCCCGAGATTCTGGCTCAGCAGGCCTGGAGTGGGCCACAGGAATCTGTACTTCTTATGACCTCCTAGGTGAACACACTCTGGGACGCTCCTTTTCAGAGCTGGTTCAGGGTAAAGTAATAGGCTGAGCAATATGAAATTGCTGACTTTTATGTTTTTACCTACAGAAACACTTCGGTATGCATATCATTAACCAGAAGAAAATGCTTGTTGATGTTTTTTTTTTTTTTAAGTAAATTTACAGCAAAAGGCACAAATCTCCAGTGCACCATTTCATGAGCTTTGACAAAGGCACACATAACCAAACCCTTAGCAAGACAGAACATCTCACCAGGAAGTTCCCGTATGCCAGGAAGTGTCTGGTTTTAACGGGCTGGTCAAGGACAGCCCCTCTGAGCAGAGACCTGAAGCGAGTGAGGGAGCAGCTGGAAGGGACCTGGGGGAAGGTTCAGGGCCGAGGACCCTGAGGTGGACGAGAGCTTGGCATGTGTGAGATGAGGTCATCAGGGACAGACAGACCCCTCTGGCCAGCTCTTGAGAGCAGCTGCTCATCGCTGAGGTCAAACCTGCGAGGAGAAACTGAGAGACCTTCCCCACCCACCACAGAACACAGCAAGCCCCACGCTGGGACGTAGCTGCCCACCCCAGGTACCTGTGTGTCTCTGCACATTCGGGCTGCCCGATGAGGAGCTGCCCTGCTTACTCAGAGGGCACGTGCTCTGGCCAATCCAGCCCGCTTCTCATGGGCACTCACCACTCACTCCCGCTAGCAGTTTGCTCTGGCCAATGGATGCATTTTCTTAAACTGCTGCATTTTAAAATATAGACTTCTTGGCTTGTTTCCTTCAAACACACTATGGGCCGTAACATTCGTCATTTATAGGGTCCACCCCTGACTTCTGCAACCCTGGAAGCTGGGCAGAGTTGTCTTTGGAATTCCCAGTTTCCATACGGGCACCCTGCGAGTCACACAGTGGGGTCGAATGGGATGCCCAGGTCGCCGAGAAAGGGAGGGGTTTGTCGGGAGCCTGGTTATCCCTCGGGTTGTTCTACAAAAAAAAAAATCACAGCTTGCCAGCTGCTCTGCTCTTCAGCCCTCAGGCCAGCTGCCAGCAGGACCCTTGGCCAGGCCACTCTGCCCAAAGGCCAAGAGGACGTACTCAGAACATGTCAGAAACCGAGCCTGTCCACACACTGCCTCTTGCCCTAGGACATGAAACTACATCACACACTTCCTTGTTATTACTCCCTATACTGCAAACCACCCTCGCTCCTCCCCACGTGGCACTGTGTTGTGGTCAGAGCACATTTCCCATGGATGGAAACAACACGGGGCTCTAAGGGTGTCTCGCTAAGCAGATAGTCATTCTAGTCTGCTAGAATTTTTTGAGTTTTAGCTGATCTAATTCCGATGGCTTGCAAACTTGAACCACTTTTCACCTAATTAGCTGGTAAATCAGTTATATTTTTGTTTATGGATTCACCAAAGCCGTTGGCTTCTGGGGCTTACCACGTTTCATTGTATTTCTGGGTTAGAGAGACCATAAAAAGAGGAGGATGTTTATTGTGGGGCACGCTGACTCTCATAAGGAAGGACTTTCTGCATTTAAAGTCTAGTTTATTGTCTCCTTGTATTTTTTTTAGTGCCATAAACTGTTTACGGAATGATCTTAGAAGGTCCCCGGGAGATCCAAATATTGTGTTTCGCAGTAAACTAAACTAAAATTGAGGCATTCTGCGAGGTCAGAGATCAAAGTGTCAAAGGCAATATGCATGTAGGAAAACAAGGAAAAGTTTCTCCGAATTATAAAAAGACCGTTTAGCCCTGATTATCATTATATATACACACAAACATCAGCCTGACCCCTACATTAAAAAATAAAATTCCTAAGGGCTGTCTCCAAAGCATTAATAACTCCATCAATCTCTCCAAATGAGCTCTGCTGTGAGGGAGGAAGGGAGCAGAGAGCGAAGAACAGGAAAAGGATCATTCTCTGGAAACAGCAAGACTTGATCAAACTCAGATTGCGAATAATCATAAAAGTAGAGAGGAGGGACTAGCGCCACCCCAAATCTTAGAATTGAACCTATTTCAAGTTACAAGGATTGTTTTTCCTCCCAAAAGAATAAAAAGGAGAAAATGAGCCATTTATTTCAAAGGGCTTTTTATTGCACAGACACAGCACATCCTGGGAAGGGTTGGAGGCACTGGGCTTCTCCGAATGTCTCAGCCACAAAAGCACGTAAGTCCCCACTCCTACCCTGGTTCACGTGCATTTGCCATACACAGATGGCCAGAGCTTTAACCAGGCCCTTAGGTCCACCCCGGGGCCACTGAGGCCAGAAATTCTTCCCCAAAGACATCCACCCCTCCCAGGGAAGAAGGAGGGGCCTCCGAGGCACAGGAAAGGAGTTTCTGGGATGCTGGGAAAGTCATTGAGAACGTCCACCAAATGAAAATTCACCAAGGTGTACCCAGATCGCTTGTGTGCTTTCCTGCATGCGTGTTAGAGCTTATGAAAAAGTTCACTAAAAAAGAAAAAAAAAAATCAAGAAGCCAAGTAAGTGCAGTAAATGCAAACATGTACTCTGTGGCTTTGGGAAAAAATGGACAGATGAGACATGGAGAACCGATAGGGACTGCCCTGATGCTGGGAAAAGGAACCTGCGGGGAGAGAGCGCCCGAGAGCACCGCCCCCACCCAGACACACGCCAGACACTCACACGATTTGCTGTCTGAGCCCGTGGAGACTGATAAAAAGCGGAAACCGGACTTAAACATTTTGAACTGCCTCCCGCCCCGCCCCCCCCGGGTCAGTGCCTATGCTGGGGTTGTCAGGTGGTAATGGCGAAAAGCGATTTTTCCCATTCCTTAAACTCCCATCTGCACCCTGGAGATGCAGGATGAGTGGCGAGAAGGGAAGGGCTTGCTTGCCTCCCATCCCCATGTGCATTCTCTCCTGGTATCGTCTGTTCCCTGGGGGAAAACCGGAAGGTACCACAACACCTGTGAGCCGAGACGGGCAGATATGAAGCCAAGGTCAGCCTACAGCCCGGCACAATGCCCTGGGTCTTTCCAGAGTTGGTTGCTAGGTCCATGGGCCAGAAAATGCCATTTTTCATTGAGACACTTGACTCCTTATCACGGCTTTCAAATTCCTCATCTGTTCTTTACTTTGAAATCGGCACCAAGTACCATTTTCAAAAAAAAAAAAAAGCCACCTCAGCTTTTCCTCTTCAAACCCAACCTTAGAATCCAATATTATGTTCTTTGGGGACACAGGTCTCATGCCCACTCCCTAGGTACCTTCTGAGTTCTCAAAATGTGTTTGAATAAAAATCTATCTTTCCATTTTTTAGATAAACACTTGTCTCTGAGGAAGCTCTGACAGGTAGAAGTGAGACATTAAAAAGCAAATGGATACGAGACCTCCAAAATGTAACTATGACCAGGCCACCACTACCCCTTCTAAGGGGCATTTCACAACATTTTGCCTCATGCTTCTATCGACCACTTAGAACCAGCCACCGAAAAGAGATGGCAACTGATTCGGTTTCTATCAGTTTGTTTGTTTTTTTTTTTAACATCGATGCTCTCTGCCCCTGTATTATCCAAACACACTTTTAAACACCACTGCTTAGAGAGACCTTCACCAAGCACTGAGTGAGGAGGATCGATTTGGTCTCCGTTTCCTAGTGGCTTCCATTAAAAAATAAAAAAAAAAAGGAAACATACATCCAAAATAAATTATGCATATAAGGTACCCACATAATGCTGAATTTCTAATAACACGAAAAATGCTAAGCTTGTTCCAGACAGCGCTGTCACCAATGGTAGGTGTCATGGAGGATGCAGAGTCTAAACCAGGGAGGACAGGGGAGTGTGGGCACAGAAGGGACTTAGGACAGGTCTTAACTCGCAAGACCGCATGTGCACAAAACTCAACAAAAACCAAGCAATCCAATGTAAAAATGGGCAAAGGACTTGAACAGATATTTCTCCAAAGAAGATATATGAATGGTCAACAAGCACGCGAAAAGATGCCCGACATCACCAACTGTTAGAGAAATGCAAATCAAAGCCACAATGAGATAGCGTCTCACACTCATCAAGAGGGCTACTATTTAAAAAAAAAATAGAAAATAAGTGATGAGGATGATGTGAAGAAACAATCTTTTCGTGCCCCGTTGGTGAGAACGTAAAATGATAAAGCCGCTGTGGGAAACAGCATGGCAGTTCTTCAAAGTATTAAAAAAGACAATTACCATAGGATTTAGCAATCCTACTTCTGTGTACACAATAGAATGGAAAACAAGACTATTTGAAGAGATATCAGCATACATGTGTTCACATCAGCATTACTCACGATAGCCAAGATGTGGACGCCACCTGAGTATCCATTGATGGACAAACGGATAAAGAAAATGTGGAATACACACACATTGAACTATTATTCAGCCCTAAAAGAGCAGGAAATCCTGTCATAAATGAACCTTGAGGACACTATGCTAAGTGAAATAAGCCAGTCACGAAAAGACAATACTACATGATTCCACTTATATGAGGTACCTAAAGCAGTCGGACTCTTACAGAGAGAGATTAGTAGTCGCCAGGGGCTGGGGGACAGAGGAACAGGGACGTGGTAAATGGGCGCAGAGTTTGTCTTGCGAGATGAACGTTCTAGAGCTGTTATCCAGCGATGTGCCCGCAGGTGACCCTGCTGCACTGTCCACTTACGAATGGGCGCGACGGTAAATTTTATGTTGTTCTGACCATTTTTAAAAAGCCATGGGGAAAATGGAGGCTGTTGGAAACCCCCCTCTTCCTGCAGCACCCACACTTACTGGGTGGACGGCACAGTGACTGCGTAAAACATGAGAAGAAATAGCTCTGCATGCGACGGATTACAGCGGGATTATCACAGCACCGTCACCACAAATGCCCCAGCTCTGCCTTCACGGCTTTCTTTGCTAAATCGTCCCCTGCCGTTCATGTCCCAGAGATGGCCCCTTCCTGATACTGATTTGAAGTAATGCAGAACCCCCTGGAAACAACCTCTCAGCCCCACAGAGGTTGCCCTTCCGTGGGGAGAGGAAACGGTTTCGCAGGAGCAGCCTCTGGCTGTAGACGCCCAGCTCGCTGGAGCATCGTGTGTTGTGTTGCCATCAGGACTCCGCCTCCCCTGTCCTGCGTCTCGACCTCAGGCTGCCCTGATTTTAAATGGATCAGCTTCCTCCCCCCCTCTCCATAGGAGGGTAGACAAGCATTCTGACCCTCCTGGGGCCAAGCTGTCCAGTCAGGGTCAGGCCACTGTCTGGAGGAATATAGAGGCTTGGAGAGGATCCAGGGCAGCCTGCAACAGTGATTAGACCAAGACAAACAACAGGGTTGGGGACCCTGAACAGGACCTACAGTGGTTTCCAGCAGGGAGGCCCCATGACACTCGTGATAGCATCCAGCTGCTCCCTTTGTCCCCACAAGGGGCTGACAAAGGGAGGGTGCTTACTTTGTGCTAAGGCAGAATTCAGATGAACGGCCTCTTTCACAGAGAACACAAAAGTGGGCTCCTCAGAGAAGGGACAGAAACATCTTGCCTAGATCCTTTCAGGAAACCCCGTTTCCCCTGGGATAAAACATGCCTAGTACCCTCAGCTTTACAGCATGTGGCCTCAATAAATGGCAGCTAGTATTATTTTCCCTGCTTGATCTTATGCAGCTTCCAGAAAAACACCAATGGCAAGAAAAGGCCGATGAAGTGAGGACACTGGTCACCTCAGAGGGGAGGGACACGAGGGAACATTCCGGGGTGTTGGCGATGAGGTCGCATGAGTGTGTATCTATGAAAAATTCACCAAGCTGTTCACTTGAAGTCGTGCATATTAAGATGTGAGCGTTGCGTCTCAACAGAAAAGTGTATAAGAGAATGGAAAAAATGGACAAACAAAACCTCTGACAGTTAGAAACGCCTTTTCGGTTGAAACCAATAAAACCTTCTGCACCGATGGAAATGCTCTGTGTGTTGTCCAGTAGTTGGGGGCCATACGTGGCCACTGATCAAGATGTGGCGAGTATGCCTGAAGAACTGGATTTTTAATTTAGATTGATGTAAATTTTAACTGGCAGCTTATCCTACTGGTTGATGCAGCTCAAGTCTCCAGGCAAAGACTTCTTTTTTGTGTGCGTCTCCCTCAAAATACCTAATGGGTCAGAGTTCAACAGATGCATTTTGGGAGCCAAAAAACGACTATCTAACAATACCATGTATTTCTTAAACTATAATACCAAGCAGGCCTAAAGAGGAACAGACTACTGATACACACAACACGGATTGATCTCAAAAGACTGTGAATGAAAGTGGCCTTACACAAAAGAGCACGTACTATGGGATTCCATTTATATGAAGGTCTAGAAAAAGCAAGACCAACCCATGGAATCACGATTCATAATAGCAGTTGACTCAGGGTGAGAGGAGTTGACTAGAAAGGAACATGAAAGAATTTTTTTTGGAAAGACAGAAACAGTTGATATCTGTCTGATGAGACGTGGTTACACATGTGTGTACAATTGTCAAAAGCCAAATTGTAATCTTAAGATCTGTGCATTTTATGTAAATTATACGACTTAAGAAGACATAGAAATGTTTATGTAATGAACAAGATTTATAAAGCCCTTTTCCTATACATTTTATTTTTCTGTTTCAGTACCCACATCTCAGCTACTCTGTGACAGACATTAACATCTAACAGATGAAGAAAATAAAAAAGTTAATCATTTGTCCAAGCGGTAGTCCAGAACAGGCGACCTCAAAGCCGTGCCCTCGGCACCATGCCCTCTGGCTTTCCTAAGAGATCAAAGTCATTCGTTCGGCATGCCACCCCCTCCCCCACACACTCCCAGGAGGCCTTACCAAAATTCGGCCATCAGCCTTGGGCTGCCGGGCAAGGCTCACCCCCATCCACTCATCATCCCGGTCTTCCCGGCAGGTCTTGCCACAGGACATCCCCCGATTCTTCCCTAGAGAAAAAAGAGAAAAGCCAGACACAAGTTGAGAAAAGATGATCCGCTGGCTGCTTTTGACAGGGTTTTCTACTTGCAAATTTTGTCCCCAGCTGGGGAGGAAATACAGAACTTGCAACAAAGTGTAAAATCAACTCCATCACTACTACGCTGTTTACTCAAGCCAATTTTTGTTTTTCATAGCAAGACATCCATGATGAAGGAAGCAGTGCATTGGTTTATGTTCTGAAGCTCCTCGATTTGTTATTCACCAATAATAAATGGTCTGCCAACCAGCCATTTTGAGTAGCACTAGAGAACACCACGGACACTTCTGCTAAAGAAAATCATGACTATTTCTTGTTTAAAAAAGTAATTAGAAGCTCTTGATGGGAAACGACTTTGGAGAGAGTAAGAAGTTGAATCATTATAATAAAATGAGTGCCTATTAGGTGCCAAGCACAATTCTGAATGTTCACCTCTACTATCTCGTTTAACCTTCTCAAGGTAATACCGTGAGGTAGGTATCTTAGTCCTACCACTGAGGAAACTGAGGCCAAAGAGGCTATGGGAAATTCCTAATAGGCCCCAACTAGGAACCGGCAGAGCAAGGCTCTGAACCCAGGCCCACCAATCTGGTTCCAAAGACGATGTATTTTCCACTAGACCAAAGTGAGATTTTCAAAACTTCCATTGATCATCTTTCATTACTTAACATATAAAATCTAAAGCTGATTTTAATGGCCTCTCCCCTCATAGAATAATATTCGAACACCTTACCCCAGCCTGATGGGCCCTGCGGGCCCCATCCTCAACCCCCCTGCCCACCACCCCAGCTACAGCGTCCACACGCCATGCTTTAAAATGGTACACGCTTCTCTCCACTTGCAGGTTCTGCCTCCCGTACCTGCCCAGCTAACGACTGTGCCTCTTTCCAATCAGAACAGGTCACATGCTCCCCTCCCCTGGTCTTCTTGCACTCAACCATTCGTTTTGATGTCTCCTACACCCACTAATTTATAAGGCCTAGGATGGCAGGGTCTTTGTTTCGTTCACCAGTGTATCCCAGTGCTTAGTAAGTGATAGGTACTCAATATGTGATGGGTGGAGGAAGGATGGACTGGATGAATGATCAGGCCACCTCAAGAAGAAAAAAAGGAAAAGCATGAGCGTAAAGGACCCATTTCCACCTTGACAGTGATGTCCACCCACCTCGAGCCATGTCCAGTTCGGTGCATCTCCGGTCAGGGTTGGTGTGAACGCGGCACTTGAACACAGCACCAGGGGACTTCACTGAAGTGCTGTATTTGGAATCTGCCTTTGGTGCACCCACGAGGACCCTGCACATCAGAAAGAAAGGGCATTCGGTCACGAACCAGCAGCAGGAAAGAGGCAGCCAGCGGTTAAATCTTTGCCCGGCCACAGGTGGGCTGAATGCCTGCAGGAAACCAGACCCCAGCATCATTCTGGGCCAGGCGGAGGCACCTCCTATAGTGAGCCTGTTGGATTTTCTCCAGGTGCATTTAAAGCTTAAGTGTGGTTGAGAACACATACAATTAACAAAGAATTCTTACCCAGAATTTATAAAGAAAACACACAGAAATCAACAAGGAACAGCTATCCAATAGAATAATGGGCTAAGGACTTGAACAGATACTTGAGAAAAGATAATAACCAAATGGCCAAGAAACTTATGAAAAGGGACTTAATAATGTTAGTTATCAGAGAAATCCCAACGAGATATCACTCCACATCTACTAGAAGGCTAAAATCAAAAAGACTAAAAATGCCAAGTGCAGGCAAGGATGTGGTGAAACTGGAATCCTCATACACTGCGGGTGGGAGTGTAAACCATTACGGACACGTTGGCATACAATGCCACCGTTTCGACAATTCCATTTCTAGGAACACACCCAACAAAAATGGCTACACAGGCCTACCGAGAGACGGGCACGAAAATGATCACAGCCGACTCTGGAATGGCCCAAAATGAAGAAACCCGAAGGACCATCAATGCTAGAACGGATCGGCCAACTGTGGTACAGAAAGACAATAGAATTCTACACAGCGGTGAAAATCAATGGACACCGTTCAACTGCAATCACATGGATGAATCGCACGAAGGGAACGCTGAGCAAAAAACGTCCGGGACATCAGCGCACTCTGATTCCATTTAGCCGAAGTTCAGGGCGGCTGGCGTTTGACTGCGAGGGTTACCTCGGTAGAGCAGCAAAGGGGGTCGACGCTGAGGAGAGGTGGCTTTCTGTAGGTGCTTATGATGTTCTACTCTTCAGCGTGACCAGTGTTCGCACAAAGTTGTGACGAGTCATTAAATCGTATCTACGATAGGGGCGCTTTTCCGGATGTGCGTTCGACTTCAGTAAAAATAAGTGAATGAAAAATGAGAAATGTAAAGACGCCGTTTCTCTTCTGTGTCCTTTCTCCTCCCCCACAACACGTTCATTTGCGAGGAGACGGGAAAGTAGGGGTAGTCTAGAATTATAAACAACCTCTATCCCAGCACAGACCGGAGACAGAATTGTTCACATAAAACACGGGCAAGAACGAAGCTCTACAAGCTTCATCATGAACTAGAAAGCTGCCTTGGGGATGGGCCACCCCCAGCGAGACACCTGAGAAGACAGAAAATGTACATTCGGGCCTGTGTGGGAGCACAGCATGGAGGGAACGGCGGAGAGTTCCCTTCCAGATGTTACAAAAACAACCCTGACCTACAGTTTTATGCGTTGTTTCCAGAAAGCAGTCAACCGAAGAGCTATAGGAAAGAATACTAAATAGCACCAGTCGGGCACGGCTCGCGCTGAGCTACGAGCTGTTTGGAAAAACACTTGTACGAAGAGACTTTAAACAAAATGCACACCGATGTTCAAAGAGTAGAGCATCCCAAGCTGCTGCTCAATGAGAACATAAGTTGTTCCATCTCTCTAGAGCCTGGGAAGGGGATACGATTCACCTCAACAGGTATTAGGCACATTATTTCCACTCACCTGGGAATAGGAAGTATTATCTATTAGGTACCTGCAAAGAAGGCATCTAGTAGAGGTTAGAATGACCCAGGCAGGCTCCGTCAGGATATGGAAAGAAGACTCAGACTCCCCTCACTTTGTCCTGGAACCGTCTTCATCTTGGGATCTTAGACACTGATGCTTCACCCCTACCCTGGCCTCAGAGTGACGCTGCTCCCCGACCAACACTCCGGCTCAGCAAAGAGGTGGATATCTATTCGGAGACCCTCAGATGGGCCTTTAGCAAAGGCTGGCATATATCGCAAGGGACACTCACACTAACGTGGCTCAGAAGCACGTTGTCAGGTTCACGGGAAGGCATATGGGTCTCGTCCTAATTGCCACTGTCCCTAAGCCCAGTTCCTCGACACTCAAAAGGTGCAGGATCTCTGAGAACACAAGGAGCCAGGGAGATCCACCTCTTACTGGAGAATTTCCTTCAGGGTCAGTCCTGCAGAGTCTGTATTGGATTCTGTGAGGTATCAATCACACTCTGCAGGGGTGCAAGAGCAGCCGAGCCCCCAACAGCGAGGGGACCCAAGCTGCCCCGGTGGTCTCTCAGCAACGCCCTGGGAAGCCGCCCTCCCAGGTGCTCACTGGGCAGCTTGCGGTCCTCCCGCCTCACCCTGAGGTTGAAGGGGGGTGGGGGGTCAGGCCCACAGCTGCGAACTCCACGCAGCGCAGAGGCAGGGCTGGACCCCACGGCCTCCGTCACTCACACAAGGCCAGTTTGGCCAGCTCTCGGCTGCTGTAGCTCAAATGCATGCTGACACACAAAATGAAACTCCAGTGAGGAGAAAAGCACGTGAAGGGATCGATTTCCCACCCCCTCCCCCCAACTCCTGAGGCTGAGCTTTAGAGCTACCGGGGCAGGACACGGGCTGCTCTCCACAATGCCAGTTGTTTCCACAGGTGAGAAGAATTAGCCGTTTGACATTGCTAAACAGCTGGACTATATCCATGGCCTCTCCACACCAGCCTGTGGGAGCCGGGCAACCTACGACGCCTCCTCCACTCAACCCCAGTGGGACAGGGCTGGGTCCAAACATTCCCACCGACTCCGAATTTACGTTAGCGCAGTGAATGAATGCCACTTGCAATTGATTTTGTAAGAATGACAGAACTTAAGCAAAGGGGGGAATTCACCACATACAACAGCAGGCTGTTTCTCTCGCACAGCCCCCAAAATAGCACTGGAACCCTGGGCATTTCAGAAAGTGCCACTGCTCCCCATTTACAGACCCAGATTCACAGCTTATCCACGCAGGAAGGGGCCCTGAAGAGCGCGAATCCCAGGCACTGCTTCCCCCGGACCAGCACGGCGACTGAGAGGGGCGAAATTTCTATCAAAATCTAAAGAGGAGAAGAGACCTGATGAATGACTTTTTCCTTCCCAGCCGAAGGCACTCAAATGGCTCCAACAACAATGGCTGATCAAGCGCTGATAAGAACCCTCTGGTTCAAACCCTCAATCAGCTGGTCAGATGAGAAACTTTTTCCCAAATCCTGTGCGATGGGAAATGAAGCAAGAGGTGAAGGGGGGCGTGTGCGTGCACACGGGTGCACGCCGCTCACCGGGGCGGCATGGTGGAGAGCCGGCTTGTATCTCTGTGTTTACAGAGCATCGCGGCTTCCTCCGTCGCCTGGTGCTGCTCTTTACCTAGGCCGCCGGCCAGCAAGACTGCTGCTGCAGGCCAGCCGATGAGCGTGTCTTCTCTGTAGTTAGTTCAGCTGGCTCTTCGCCAGGCCGATCCCAAGAGATAGAGAGCGTGTAATGGCCCAGAGTTCAGGACAAGCCACTGAAGAGATGCCATCTGCTTTTTCTCATTATTCTCTGAGTTATAAAGAGACATCCCAGCTACTTCCAACTCCTCCCCCCCTCCCCGAATCTTCCCTGGCACTCTTGACAAGACAATAAGCGTTTCTTTTCTCTGTACAGTTGCCATATAAAAGGACCTGAGTGTCCCCCGACTCTTGCCCCCAACAGGTGCCCATCAATGAATCATCAGGCTGATTCTGACTTTTGCTTGCTACTTCAGGTGTGGTCCTCACACCAGCACCATGGAGGACACCTGGGGGCTTGATGGAAGCGTAGAATCTCAGGCTGCACCCCCGGCCCACTAAATTAGAATGTACGCATTAACAAGCTCTCCAGGTGATTTGCAATCTAAGACGAGCTATGTAAGCACCCACAGATTACAAACAATCACGTTCCCTTGGAACCCATATTAACAGATGACTCTTGAGAAGCAAGGCTCTCCCATCCCATCCCCAGTGAAACACTCAAACCTCTAAGACATCTGAGCGTGAGTCCCCTCATTAACCCTAGCATTCTAATTACAAGGACAACCAGCACTTGGAGTGAGGAGACTCACGCTGAATCTTCACAGCAACCCTACAGGCACTAACGTTATCCTTATTTTACAGATGGAGACGAGGCCAGAGGAGGTCCGGGGACTTGCCCGCAGTGTGTTAAGATACCACATACCCTGGCCGTTGAATGCAGCGCTCACTCCCCTATTCATCAGCCAGGAGGAAAAGGGAACCAGCAGGTACCAAGTGGGCCCTCGGGTCACATGTGCGACCTGCCTGAAAGCAGCCCTCGCGAGGCTCCGCGGGTGGCTCCCAGGCCAGAATGCTGACATGAAGCACTGTTGTGCCAAAGGACAGACTGGGGTCTGGAACAGAAAGGTGGCTTTCTCCTCCGTCAGGCTGGATTTCCACCACGGTATTGCTTTTCGAGAACATTTGCGTTGCTGGTGTGGTGTTGCCCAGAGGTTCGCCTTTCTGGACCAGTGGTTCACACACCTATTTGGAAATGTGGGGCCATCTGCTCACCGGCCAGCACCAGCATTGCTCAGGGGTCGTCTGACTAATGCTCAAGGCAGCCCTGGCAGGAAGCTTCTCGTGTCCATTTTACGCTACTGGTAAGCAGCAGAGCCAGATCCTAGCCCAAGTGTCCAAGGGCATGCTCTTTCCAGTGCCCCCAAAGTTCCTATGGTGGCAATTTAGATGCCCTCTGCTTTTCCAACACAGCCACTTCCCTGATTTGCCTGTGTGTGGTTAAGCTGGCTACAAAGGCTCCAGTCCAGCCCCCCATCTGGTTCTGAACCCATCCCTCACATCCTGAGAGCAAACTGCAGGTCAGTTCCCTGGAGAGAAAGTGGCAGAGACGGGCTGAGCCACAGCTGCCTCCCCGGGGAGTCTCAAAGGCTCCCGCCCTGGCCACAAAGGCCGCAGCAGTGCTGCCACGGGGGGGATTACAGCCAGATCCCAGACAGCAACTGGGGAGTCAAAACCTTAAACCCATTAGGTTTGCTCTCATGCATTTGATCCCAAGGCCAAAGCTCCTCCAAGGACCCACGCGTCAGTTACGGGAGTGGAATCCAACCACTGCGTGTGCACCGCACAACGCGGAAACCCCCGGCACTGCTCCACAACCCGCAGTGCGCAAAGAGGAGCGGAGACTTGAGCAGAGGGAGAGCCACCTCTGACCTACGGGACCACTCACTCCCAGAGGGAGGAGACCCCCTGGGGCCAACCGAAAGTGTGGAACCCGAAAGCCCTCAGAGGCACCTTTTTACAGTTGGGGGATCTGAGGCTGCAGGTTGTTTAGCAATGAATACTGCTTTTCAGCGTTTTAGACTAGTAGAACCACCTGAATTCTGAGCTTCAAAGGCAAGTTACCAGGGCGAAGTGTGTGAAGCACAGGGGTCACAGGGTTCAAATTCTGCCTCTACCACTGAGACACTGTGTGACCTCAGACAAGTCGCTTAACCACTCTGAGCCTCAGTTTTCTTCCTCTGTAAAATAGAAGGACTCAAAATGTACCTAATAAGGGTTCTTGTAAGGTGCAAACAAGATAATGTTCATAAAGCACCTAGCGTGGTGTTCAAAGAAACGTTAGCATGCTGGGCCAAAACCCTTGGCACCCAGCTCCTTCCTGTTCCACCTCTTGGCAGCACCCCCAGGAGTTCACGGATCCTTAGAACCTCAGGCGCTTTCCAGATGTGCCAGGCAGGAATTTATTCAGACCGTCGTCTGAGATTGCAGAAATCCAGGAATGGCTAGGACATTTTTACCACTATCAACTGCGAAAGTAGAGTAGCCACAATGTTCTTCCCTCCCTGTATCCATGCCCCTCTCACTGTGACTTTGCAGCTCCTTCCATGAGGAAATGGAGTCTGCTTCCCATCCTCTTGAATGTGGGCTGGTCCTAGAACTCGCATTGGCCAACAGAAGGAGCGTGGTTTGACTTCCGAGCCTAAGCGTCAAGAGACTAAGCACACACTTCTGATTGCTCTCGGTGCCCTTCCCCGTGATGTCCATAAGCCCAGGCTGGGGGAGGAAAAGACGCACGGAGCAGAGATGCACCCTCCCAGCTGAAGCTATCTTAGACCAACAAGCCAACCCAGAAGCTGACACCGGATGCAGAAGTGAGCCCAGCTGAGGAAAAAACCACCCAGCTGAACCCAGCCCAAACGGCCAACCACAGAATCACGAGCTAATAAATGGTGATTGGTGTAAGCCACTGAGAATGTTTGTCATGCAGCAATACTACTGTAAGGGAAAACGGATACACCATCTAGGCAGGGCATGCTGCCCTGAAGAGAACTAGGCTGTGGTACCTCCATCATCCACCAATTGCTCCTGAGTCCATCCGAATTATCCAACTCTACAGCTAAGAACTATTGCTACTGCTCCGCCTACCTACCTGATCGCCTTTCTTTCCCACAAAGGAATCTCGTTGCCAACCAGGACCACAGGGTCCAAGGGCATGAGAAAGGCAGGGTAGGGTGGTCAAAACACCCTGAAACGTCTGCAGGCTGCTCTCCAGCTGTGTGAGAGAAGGGTAAGTCCCCAAGCTCCCTTTTAACTCTGAAACAAAGATAATCAATGCAGAGTCCCTCTCCCGGGGCAGCAGTGAGGCACAAAAGGAAACAACAGAAAGTGTGTGTGTCAGGGTGGGGGGTGGCACACACCCAGGACGGCCTGACCTTTGAGAGTGGGGTAGGACCTTTCATCTGCCAAGGCCAGGAGGAGACAGAAGGACTCCTAGTAGAAGCATCGGGGCACTTTTTCTTCCTCCTTAGGAACCTGATACCTTGGACAGGGGCTTGATGAGCTGAGGGACAGGAGGGCGGTAGAGCTGACCCTGAGAATAGTCAGGGAAGCATCACGTCAGGCCCAGCTGGGTTCAAATCACGATTCTGCAATCTACTTGCTGGGCAACCTTGGACATGGCTTCTAAGCCTCCGCAGCCGTAGCCCCACTGCATCAGGGGGACTGTGAGCACAGAGGAAGTACTCAGAAAGAGGCTGGCAACAATTGTTTTCACTCTAGGGAACCCTAGGCTGGAGAGAGAGGGATACAGTCCATCCCAGAAAGCACTGATTCAGAGAACAAAACAGGTGGAGCGCCAAGCCCAGCCGGGACGAGCAGAGGCACAGGCAGGGTCCCACCTTGGCGAGGCATCGGCCCCCTGCCCGCCCTGTCAGGGAGGGAAGGGGCCTCACAGGCCCTGGCCAGGGGCTCGAGTCTCGGCAGATGCACTGAGAGGAGGCTGCTGGAGAAGGAAGCATGGCCAAAGGACGCACATGGTCCTTCCCCGCCTGAGGGCATCGAGTAAACATTAAAATCCAAGAGACAGAGCAAGTTACAGACCTCTGGGAGATCTGAGGAAAAGCCTCGATGTCTTCCTCTTCATTTCTTGTGATAATTTTCATCTCCAAGAAAAACAGGTCAATACTTTTACATTTGCTTATTATATTTTTTTCCTAAAATTTTTACCACCACCTTACCTTGGAACTATAAACCTACCTCCTAGACTTATCTAGAGCCTAGGATGGGGGCCAATGCTCCCCATAACAGGGTGGACTCCCACCTGCTCATAGAGAAAGAAGAGGCATACAAAACTCTAGGATTTAGAGTCTCCTATTAAAGCAGCCATTTGAGACCCATTTGGGAAGCAGACAGTATGTAAATGATACACAAAAATGCAAATGTATATAGAGTGTGACCATAAGTTTAGAGACCGCACGTAATGAAGTGTGTGTCTTATGTGAGACTATCTCATTCATTTCTGTATTGAGTACTGACACTCAGATTTTGATAAATGAATGAATCAACAAATGTATTGAAAGCAAGCTCTTAGCATCTAAAGTCAGGATAAAGAAAACCAATAGTTTCAAGAGTCAGATCAGAGAAACAATTACTAGTATTTATCAGGAGTTTACTATGAGCTGCATGTCGTGTTTCAGACTTTGCAGACATCTCATTTAATGCCCCCAAAACATGAAGCAACTCTTATCACTCTCTTATAGAGGCGGGAACGCAGCTCGAACAGCCGAAGTAACTCGCCAAGATCACACAGCTCCTAACGGGGGCTACGTCAGGTTGGAGGCAGGGCTGACATTGAGCCCACCCTCTTGGCAGGCCCCCCCTTTAAAGCCCAGAAACCACAGATTTGGTTGTTGCTGGGGCATCAGACCACAACGAAGGCAGAGCCAGGGAGAACCCCACCCCCGAGTCTGGAAGATGCACCCTCCCTACAAGACACTCTCTAGGACCTGCCCAGGTGGAAAAGGGGTACCGAGACTCCCTGCCACCCTGCCGTTTGCACAAGGCCAGCTTTGCTCTGGGATCTGGGCACAGTGCAGCGTTTTAACACTAGGCAGTCAGGAAGGGGTGGGAGAGGCCGCCTGAGCTTAAACACATAGAGGGATGAGATGAGATGAAAATCAGTTTCATGTTTTTATATTCGGATTTTGGGAGACTTGAATAATCCCTGCTCACATATTGTTGTCCACTGGTGTGGAAAGTCTGACTCTGTTAGGTTTAATAACGTTACAAATCCAGGGGTGAATCCTAACACCAGCCATCAGCCACTGGAATATTCCAGAATGCTCCGTCTTTCTCAGGACGCTTCCATCTTAACATCAGACGGACTTAACAAAAGCCCCTGGCAGAATCATCGGATCCCTGTTTACACAGTGATCAAGCATCTCTGGGCAGAAGCCTAGTTCCCCCCCCCCCCCACAGGTAGCCAGTGGGGCACGAATAAGCCTCCCCAAAACGTGTTCTGGGGAAGCCGCCACCACGGCAATTCCAAAATGTACACAGCAGAGCAGGCAGGACAGAACCTCAAGAGACAGACGCTCAGACTCTAGGGAGGCGACGTCCTAAGTGCCAGCTCGGCCACTCTCCTGCCGTGTCCCGTGGGCTTCCGTGCCTGGACCTTTCCCCTTAGTGACTGGGGCTGAAATGATTGCGGGGAACACTGAATGAGCTCACACACGTGAGGCATGTAGAATAGTCCTCGACGTGTCTAAGTACCTAATAATCTAGTGCTGAGCTACTGTTGCTGCTGCTATGAATTTAAACTCACAGCGGAAGTCCTTTTTGTTCCCCCCACCAAAAAAATAAACAGAAATTAGGGACCAAGGGAGCCTGTGGTTTCAAAGAGTCTAGATTTTTCCCAATCTTGGATTCACTTTCACTTCCTAAGGCTTCCTCTGGCAAAAAAAAAAAAAAAAAAAAAAAAAAAGAAAGGTTATGCAAAAACACTTTATTCTGCTTTGGTTAGTCACCAAGTCTGCTTGGTTTAAGGATTCATGTCCATGAGGTGCCTGGGATGAGGTCTAGTTGAGAGCTCATCCAACTGCTCCGCGGCTCACGGTTAAGGTGAGATGGTCTCCCTCCTCCATCCCTCACCTGCCACTTTTCTGAGATCAGCTGGCAGCGAGACTGCTCTGGAACCTGCTTCAGGGCCAATCCTAACGGTCCAGAATGTTACCACTCGCTGTGCTGACACCGTGGGATGAGCAAAGGCACAGACGATCCCCGCTACCAACGCAGGCTGAGGGGCCTGTCTCCTACCTTCCTAGCACAGCCCCTCGCACGCGACGGGCTCCCGGGCAGCCACGGAGGTGTGTCACCTCATGCAGTTCAGCTGCAAGTGCGCAGTCAGCTGATGGCCTCCAGCTGCACCCCTGCAGTATTATTGCTATGGAAATTGGCTGCGGCCAGGGCCGCCACAGCCAGCGACTACGATCAGATGTGCTCCGCATTCGGAGGCTCTCCGTGCCCGGTCCTGTTCCCTCCCCCTTGTTCTTTCACAGGCCTTACCCACCCCTGTCCCTTTACCAATAATTCCTATCGTTGCCTTAGCATCTGCTTCCCAGAGGACACTAAGCGACTCTAGCCCCTAGTCAACGTACGTTGACCACTGAGGCTGGGTGGGCCTTGGGCAACACGTGTAAATCTGGGAGCCGCAGTATTCTGGCTGGCAAACTGGAAACCACTCACCACCAGGTTGTCCCAAAGATTCAATTAAAGACTATTATCCCCATGAAAACATTCGACCTCTTACAGATGCCCAGCAAATACTATCTCATAGAATCATTCATTGGAATTTCTTACATGCTACTCCCCAGAAAGCACATGATTTTTGAGAGCACCACGGCTTCTTTTAATAAATGTGAAAACATTAATTCCCCAGACAAGTCGCAGTAGGAGTTATCAGAAGGAGATTGTTTCCTGACCAGCATCAGGTCACTGGGGATTCAGAACTGGCTGGAACCTGGCCCTTCACACCCTCACACTCAGGGCTGTGAGTAACTGGCTGAAAAGAATCTGTCTTCTTGCCCTGGAAGGTTGTCCCCTGGGCAGCAAAGCTGTCCCTGCCCCAGCCAGAGTTCAGCACTGGCTCAGGAAACAGCACCCTCACCCGCTTCTCCAGCTCCTCAGGTGGACGCCTCAGAAACCCCAAGAGAGGCTTTCTGGGTCTCCTAAGAACGTGGGCCTCATGCACGTGCTGTCCATTCCTGAGGGCTTGAGAAAGCAGGCTCTGCGGCGCCAGTAAGAACCAGGAACGGGATCTGAAAATGCCACTTCCAGAAAATCAAGATGGGGAAGTAGAGAATCCACCCCTGCCTGAGAGCTGGCACGGGGCAAAAGAACTCAGCAAAAACGTCCACGCAGCGGTTATGAGAAAGCAGCTTTCATGCCATTTTTTTTGGTCTCTCCTCACAAAGATCTGGGAGGCAGCAAGTCCCATGATCTACGAGGTCTCCCTCCTAAAGGCTTTACCTCCACAGGGGTCTCTCCTCCACCCCCTGAACACCTGCACCTGCCCAAGGACAAGCCTCTCCCCCATCGGAGCCATATCTCATATTTTGCCTGAGATGCAAGACTTGAATCCCACGATCTTCTCACCCATCAGACAGTGGATTCTCCGTTCTTGAATCCCTACCCCTGAGCACAGAGCAGGCACTCCAATGTTTGATGAATGAAAAAAGAACTCGGCCTCTCTGGCTGCCCATGCTAAAACTTATTTATTTATTATTTATTTCTATTATGACAGCCCACTGGAAATTTTAGAGTTAAGCACCTCTGATTCAGTTCTAATACTCAAATACACCAAGGATTGATTTTTCTTTTTCTCATGTCGCCTTCTGATCTTTGACTATTCCTTTAAGACTTAAGTCATTGCTCTAAATCAGTACCATCCAGAACTTTCTATGATGATGAAAATGTTCTATGTGCTATCCAAAACAGTAGCCACTGGCCACGTGTGGCTATTTAACACTTGAAATATGGCTGGCATGACCAAGGAACTGAATTCTAAATTCCATTTGGTCGGAATTAATTTTGCTTTAAATAGCAATATATCTGGCTAGTAGCAACTGTATTGGCAGTATGGCAACGCTGTCTAGCTTGTTCTTTTAATTCTCGACCTCAGTGCAAAGTGAGGATGTTCCGTTCCTGGCTCTGAACTGCCTGCCATCCCTCAGTGAATGATGCTCTGACAACCTTAACAAAGCAAAAAGCCGAGCACATTTTCCGTTTTAAGCACTTCCTCTGTGCCCGAGCACAGCCGTCTTGCTGTGGCCCAGGAGATGGGGCAGGAAGCGCGTCGCCAGAAAGGAAGCCAGTGCACCCAACCGCCCCAGACTCCAGGGTGTCTGGGGCAGGGAGGAGGAGAAGAAGGGTGTGAAGGAAACCCACTCTGGGGGCTGGATGACAGCCGGCGGCATGTAGTTATATCCCAGAGTGTTACGTTGTCTGCCCTGCAGTCTAAGGGGACAGAAATCAGCTTTGTTCGTGTGCCCTGGCACCTACTGCTCTTGTTCAAAGGATGCGAGAAGACCCAGGGGTGGGGTGGGTGGGAGGTACAGGAGAGAAAGCTGTGCCTGGGCAAGCACACAGTCTCTGGGTGTCGCTGTAAAGGAGGAAACTGAGTCATGCGCATGTTTGAATCCAAACGGATACTCATAACATCTGTAACATGGCCCAGGATATTCCGGCCCACCTGGCCATGGGGACAGCACACACTGTCTAGAGCATGGCAACAGACGGACCACTCAAGCCAAACGCTCGGGGAGAGGGCCCTGACCGAGCACATGCTCGTTTGTGACGTGACCCTGCTGACCTTCGTGCCGGAGCTCCATCCCTGACCCTCCGGCATTCTTCTCACTCCCTTACCCTACATACGACAAATCTTTTCACCTGTAAGGAGGTGTTTAATTAGCATGAAGCAAACTTATTAAACCACTAATATCTAATGAAGAAGCTAAAGAGCAATTTCCTCTCACGGAGGAGGACACCAGACACAAGGCTTAATTAACATCTGCCTTCTTTTCCTTTCAACGTTTCCATAATCACTTTTCCTTTTCATGTCTGTCACTTACCTCCCTCACCCATTTTGACTCTGTGTGATCTTTTTTAAGTCCCCATCATACAGGCTGCTTTGGTCCTTTGCACTGGAGCAGCCCGTTGGTAAATTATTCCAAAACTCCAGTGACCAAATAAGTTAATGCAGTTCTCTAAAGTACACACTTTAGCATCCCTGGTACTTTGGAAATGCATAGAAAATACCTTAAAACCTCTCTCCTCTCTGACCCAGCAGTTCTAAGCCCAGGAATGTATTTGAAGGAAATAATTAAGGATGTCCACAAAGCTTTAGTTACAAGGATGTTTACCCCTGATGTTGTTCATCATCGTGAATAATTGGGAACAACTTATATGTCCCTCAAGCAGGGCCCAGGGACCGCCTAGTAGGAAGAGACCAACAATCAGTTACTAAGTCAATCAACCAACCACAGAGCGGAAACTTAAAGTACAGACCGTGGGTGTCCAAAATCCACAGAGTCTAAATCTTATAAATTTAGGATGACTACCTTTAAGAAAATTAATACAGAATTATGAGTATAAAATGGTAGGGGCCTGAGAGGCCTTTGGCAGAAGTTTCATTAGCCTCATAGTAAGTCTAACTGCTAATGATAAGTCCAGAAGAAAAAAAAAAGTGAAAAAAAGAGATGCTGGAAGTTTCTTGCTTCAAAGGCCACAGTTCACCAAGACTGGGCAGCATAATTTGCAGAGAATAACATTCAAGGTCCAAGAGAACGAATACTGGGAAGAAGGGAGAGGACAGAAAAAGGATGGGGAGGACAATACTTGAAAAAAGCAGCAAGAAGACAGAAATCAAGGAGCTAAGCCAAACTAAGATAAAATTAAAGCTGTGTGGAAGAAAGAAAAAAAAAAAGGAAACAGAAAACTGCTTACGATTTCTGCAGAGATTAGTTGGTACCTGAAAAGCTACAAGCACAAGCTCTCCAGCACGAAGAGCAGTGTGCCCGGTATCAGAAGCAGATAGGGCACTGAGACCAGCAGCCTGGCTATGGATGGGTTCCTACCGAGCCCTGAAAAATCTGTCCCACATCTCCACTGGCACCAGCATTACCGCCCAATTCCACCTCCTCTCTGCCTTTACCTGGTAAAGGTAAACTTTCTTTTCTTGCACTTGTCAAATGTATTCACATCACCAAGCTTTTCCGCACCCACGTTCCAAAACGAAGCTGGCTCAACTCTCTTCCTATGTCAGATCTGCTCTTGGCTCCTCCCAATTTCCCAACTGCTCCTCAGGTGGGGCAACTTTGACCTCTGGCCCATCCAAATCCAGGTGAAAGAGGGCCCTGGCAGCTCTCCCCTAAACTGAGCTGTTAAAGAGCTTAAAGAGTTCAAAGGTCACGAGCTTGCACAGCTGCAGACCCCACACAATGCCCCAGTGCCCCCGCCCGCCTCGCCTCAGGAGCCCCCTGCCCCGAGAAGCCCTTCTCTTTTTGACCGCTCTCTCCACACGCTTCCTGCCAAGGGCACACAGTCCAGGAGCCCAGCATGCGATTCTGGGATGTGTTCTCCAACCGCTTCTGCTCAGGCTGCATTCTCAACCACACCCAAAGCCCCCAGTGGACTCTGAGTGGAGGATGTGGAAAGGTGTTCAACCAGCTTCGCTTCATAAAGGGAATTTGGCAAGTGCAGGGAAAGAGTCCTGCCGTAAACTCAGCAACTGGGGTCGATGGTAAGGAGGAAGATATAAAATACAGTAGGAGCTACACAAGGACTTTAAAATCTGGTTCTCTTAGAGGCAGCTCTTTAAACAGTATGACTGTTGATGAGCAGGCTGGTCAGAGTCCCCACTTTTCCAAGAATTCATGAGGACTTGATCTACAAACCCACCCTCTTCTGCCAGCCTCTGTCCAACTCAGAGCAGTGACTCTCCCACAGAAATCCAGGCTGAGAGCCGAGACATCACTGACCTTGCCTTCCCGGCCTGCACCCCCTAAGGGGGTGGTCACACTGACGACCACAATAAATGTCACCTGGGCCCCCACTGGGACATGACCTTGAACAGACCTCACTCTTTGAGGAAGAGGTGACCCTTGTGTGGCTGCTGTGTTCCTCCTTGTGGGGGGGGGGGGACCAGCCTCTCAGTGCTTCTCGGGGGTGCACATTCCAGTTCTGTGCTCCCCCGGGTGCTTAACCAGGGGGAGCTCCCGCCTCTTGGGATTCTTAGCGGGACACTTTAGGGACGGCTGGACTCCTTAACCTCTACAGAACCACATCTCTCTAAGACTTGTCTGCCGGTCAGATGAGCCACGTGAAAAAAAAGCCAGGGCTACCCCAGGGGCTTGTCACTTGGGGTCCTGGCCCATCGTGCATGGCTGCACCCCAGACCCTCTCAGCTGGCTTCCACAGTGGTGTTGTAAGGAAAGAGGGAGTCTCTGGCTTGTTCTGTGTTCCTTGGGGTCCCAGACACTCGGTCCCAGCCGCTTGACTTCTGGAGACCCCCGTCACCTCCCCCCTCCCGCCCCCCCGCACCAACGTGCACCCACAGCCTATTCCCCTCACCTCCTGGGGTTACTCTGCTTCCTGGGCGCAGCAGCGCGGGGAGAGGCTTGAAGCCAGGGAGACGCGGGTGGGGTGCCACCAAGAGCATCCCGAAACTGTGGGATCTGCATCTTGAGCGCCCGGTCCGCGGCGCTCGGGATGCTAGCCGGGCCAGCGGCGGCCCCTCGGGGCCGAGGAGCCAAGTTACTTGGCCACCGAGAGAGTTAAGCCGAGTCTGGACGCGAGGCCGAAGGCGGTTCTGCCCTGACACTCCGGACTGTGACCCCAAGGGAGGCGCCCGGCCCGGCCCTCTCCAGCTCCGGGCGCCACCCGGGACGTCCGCGGGGCGAGGGATCGGCGTCCTGCCTGCTCCCCGCCTTTCCTCCTCGGCCGAGCGGCACTCGGCGGAGACATTTAAATCGCCCCCTCGGGACGGCGGCCTGGAGGAGGCCGGAAAGGCGGCGGCGGCGGCGGCCGGGGGACCGGGGCGCGCGCGGGGCAGCCGCGAGGACACTCACCAGCGCGTGTTGTCGTGGAAATGCTCCAGCACCGCGTAGCCGAAGAAGGAGCCGGCGGGACCCTGGAAGCGCACGGGGCGCTGCGGGTCCAGGTTGTAGGCGCCCGCGGGGGTCCCCACGGCCACCAGCGCGAGGAGCAGCGCGCGGAGCCCCCCGGCGCCCCTCCGCGCCGCCGGGCCGCCCATCCCCGGCCGGCCGCCGCCCTCCCTGTGCCCGGCGAGCAGGGCGCCCAGCGCGCGGGCGGCGGGGCCGCGGCGTGCAGCGACGGCCGGGAGACTCCCGGGGGCCGGGGCTGTGCGCTCGGACGCGGGCGGGACGCGGCTCCGGGCCGGGGGCGGCAGGCCGAGCGGCCGCGGAAGGCGAGCGCAGGGGCGGCCCGGCGCGGGCGGCGTCCTCGGCCCCGCGGAGAAGTCTGCGAGCTCCCAGCGCGCGGGTCCCGAGCCGGGCGGCTCTGGACTGCGAAGAGGCGCGCCCGCGGGGTGGGCGGCCGCGGCGGCCGGGCGGCGCGACAGCGCCCCCTGCGGGCCGCGAGCCCCCCGCGCACCTCCCCGGGCCAGGGAGAGCCGCTGGCCGTCCCGCCTCCCCGCCGCGCCCTGGGCGCTCGGGCCAGAAGGCGACCCGAACCCTCTCCGCAGCTGCGTGTCCTGCCCGCCCTGCTGGGTTTCTGTTCGTGGCTCTCGCTCCCTCTCACACCCACGCACACCGACGACCAAAGGAAGACGCGAGATGAATCGAGTTTCTGCTCTAGCCCTGCCCATCTGCTGCCCCTTCACCCACCGTGAGATAACCTGAGGCAAGCGCTCAGTAAACGTCGGCTGTTGTTGATAACAGCGGTAGCCACGTGGGAGTGAGCAGAGTACCCCCTCCATATTAGGCTCACCTGGTCTCCTACACCACTGATTCCTAAATGCGGGTCCCCGCATCAACATCAACAACATCACCTGGGAAGTTGCTGGAAATGCAGATCAGCAGGTCACACTCCAGACCTGCTAAATCAGAAGCTCTGGGAGTTGGGGCCCAGCTGTCTGTCTGTCTGTCTGTCTCTCTCTCTCTCTCTCTCTCTCTCTGTCTCTCTCTGTCTCTCTCTGTCTCTCTCTCTGTCTCTCTCTTTCTCTCTGTCTCTCTCCCTCTCTCTGTGTCTGTTAGGAAAAGATCCATCCATAAATTTCAACAAGTTCTTAAAAGGTAAGGTGGTTCTGAAAGTTTACAAACCACAGATTTAAAACACACTGATTTCAGTCTCCATAATCTAAACTCTAAAAGTGTTAGGTGAAAATTGTGGCACTGGTCTTTGATTTCACGAAGCAACAGCTCCCAAATTTGGCTGTAGATCAGACCCTCAAGCAATCATTTTAAAACACAGACACCACTCTGAGTCAGAATCTCTAAGGGTGAGGCCCAGAAATCTATATTTCAGACACCTCTGGGGAGATTTATTAAGTAGCCAGGTTTGGGAAGCACTGTCCTCCAGAAGATCCAGAGTTCTGCACTGTATTCCTGACCATGTGATACACGACGTGGTAGGAAAAACCTACAATTTAGCCTCAGACGGAGGATTTAATCCCCAGGTCTGACCAACTGTGTAATCTTGTGGAAGTCAACAAAACCGATAAACTAATAAACCTAACTGTAAAGCTCTAAACATTTGTTACTTATTCATGTAATCTGACATCAAGCGAGAGCTCGATTCGCTGGTTGCCAGAATAAGCTTTGCTGCAGAGACTTGATCTGAAGTGTGTCTCGGGACCACCTGGCTGGGGGACATGCTATTTCAGATCTGGTCACACGGAAAGTGGCTTTGCTTCAAGGGGATGTGCCTTGTGAAAAACTGAAACTCTTGTTCAATTTTCTAACTGAAATGACAACCAACTGCTCCTTTTCCCCTCCCTTGATTCTCTCACTTCAAGGCGTAACCTGAAGTTTTTCCGTTAACCCTAGTGCTTGCAGAGTGAACAGCAAGCACTATTGTATTAGCTTGCCTATCATTTGCTTTTCTAGAGTCTGCCGGCAGTTTTCCTAAGGCAGAGCTGACGTCCCTCCAGGGGTAAATGCAAAAGAAGCGATGGTTTTGCCCTTGCTGCCTGCCCACCCCGCTGCACAGAAGGATATTGGAATGATTAAATGTCCCAGTGGAAACAATGCCGATTTTTCATAAGCCTTGAAAAAGTCTTTAAGAATAATTGGTCCATTTTTCCCCTTCCTTTCTCTATCAACTTTTTTCTTATAAGTTGTAAATTTTTGTCTGCCCCTCATTATTTCTTAAATGCTTAAATGCTGAGTACATTTCTATGTAAAGCTCTTCACACAAGCTGATTGACTCATTAATTTTAAGTTTCGAATATAATTTTTCACTACAGAAACCCAAAATTATAACAGAAAATATGCACAGTCCTTCCAGCCGAGAAGATGTAAAATGAGTTGTTTTTAGGCCTTGTCTTGAGCCATACCTGTGTCCGAGTTATTTTTCCCTGGAGTGTCCTCACTCTGTTCTTCAACAGAAAATGCTGATTCTTCCTTGATAGAGCTCCCCAAACATGACACTCTAACGTCTCCCTTGGCTCCTCCTCATGAGTGCTCCCTTTTCTGGGCTCTGCCTAAATGTATCCCAGCAGGGTGCTGAGAGAAGGTCTTGACCTTAGCAGTGACTATGGTTGCTCGCTCTGCGGAGAGCCGTTGGGAGCACAGACGGTGAGCAGGGCAGATGCTGCGGGCAGCCAGCAGCAAAGCGGGCGCATTCGCTGTGTGTCTAACACTGTACCGAGCATTTTACAGATCTTTATATTGCATTTAAACCAAATGTGATCCAATTAGAAAGCTGCAGCCTGAGACTTGATCTCAAGTGAAAACTGCCTCTATTACAGGTCCACAATCCTCGTCCAAACTCTTGGAGCCAGATGTTACTGAATTCAAATTTTTTCATATTTACAAGTTAATATAGCATACTCATTATGCATTAGACCTGCAGCGCATAAGATGAAAATAGAACGAGGCAGCAAAATGTATGAATGTTCATACTTGTGGTCAGCAGAAAGATGGCCCCCACCCCCACCCCAAGACGTCCCGGTCCTAGCACCCAGAACCTGTGACTATCTTACCTTACACAGCAGAAGGGACTTTGCAGATATGGTTAAGGTCAGGATCTTGAAATGCGGAGATTGCCCTGAAATATCCAGGTGAGCCCAATGTAATATTAGAAAGGAGAGAGAGAGCCCAAGAAGATGTGACAAGCAGTGAGCAGAATGATGTGACCACCAACTCAGGAAAGCAGGCAGCCTCCAGAAGCCGGGGAAGGAAACAAGGAAATAGACGCACGAGAGGAACTCAGAGGCCGAAGAAGGAAATCAGCGTTGCTGAGCCGTTTTGTGCTTCTGACTGCCAAAACTATGAGGGCGATAAGTTTGTGTCGTGTTAAGCCGGTGATAAGTTTGTGTTGTGTTAAGCCACTAGGTTTGTTACAGGAGCAACAGGAAACTAATGCCATACGACAGTATTGTATCAGTTTGAGTCAGGTTTTGCCACCACATTATTTTTAAGAAACTTTCAGTTTTCAAAAATGTTTCTACTTTAGAGTCGTGAATCTTTCCTCCCACTCCCATCCTCACTTTGTACATGGGAAAAATAAGGCACAGAAAGGTTAGACAAAATATAGGTGTTAATAGTAACAACCTCATAAGTGCTCTATGATGATTAAAAATAAAATAAAGTATATACGGCACGTCTCAGTAGGTGGCCCATAGGAAATACTCTGTGAATATTAACCATTCCTTCTTCCTTCTTCAGGCTGCATTCTAAGTGACTTTTTTAGTTTTGTTTTCCAGTTGACTAATTCTCTCTTCGTTTATGTATAATCTATTTTTTTACTAGTCTTTCGAATTTGTAGTTTTCATTATTATTATATTTTTTAATCTAAAAATCTCTATGTAGTCCTTTCTAAAAACTGCCTTGTGGGTTTTGATGGTCTCTCGCTCCTTCGTCATGCTTCCTACATCTTCCTCAATGACATTAAATAAATTGAACTTCTTCAGTTCGTACTCTGTTTCTGGTAATTCTAATAGCTACAGTCTGTACATCTCATGGTGGCTGGTTTCCTGTGTGTTATGTAATCTTTGGCTGTGAGTTCGTGTTCCTTGGAAATCGATCTTTGTTTAGAATATGTTCCCCCACAAATGATTTGTGTCTACTACTGCCAGTCGCCTGGGGCACTGCCGTTTCCCCGCCATTGTAACCCAAATTTCGGGCTTGGAGTTTTTCCTGCCACACATGTAGCATAGCACAAGCCTATGGTTCAGTATTCTCAGGGAATCCTTTGTCCTTTTATTTTATTTTATTTATTTTATTCCATCAAGAGCCAAGGAGGCCAACGCAAGAAAGACTTCTTATAATCTCTCTCTGTGGAGCAGGTGCTATCCTAGTCCACGCTCTGAAGGGACTCATCTTGACTTGGTGTCTCCAAGCCGACTACACCCAGGCTCGGTTTCCAGGCTCTGCCTGCTGCCCTTGCATGTGTGAGAGCCACTTAAATTCAGATGTAACCAAGGCGAATGCTGACATCAGCAGTCGCTTTTCCCCCACATTAGAATTTTTTTCATTATTTCTGGCCTCTGAACATTTACCTTGTTTCTTGCCAGCCTAGCAATCCGTTATTTATTTTTGCATTTGATTCAGCAACTTTAGGTGTTTTGTACCAGGAAAGATTCCCAGATATCTGGGTGTTTTTCACTATATTGCCAGGAAGGAAACCTCACTCATTTTTAAGTCACTTTTGAACACTTTATTCGACTAGGAGTTTTCATGTTATTTCAAATCCTTAAAGAGGAGCCACGGTAAATATGGGACTCTGGAATTTAAAGGTCAGTTTGGTGTAAAGTAAAGCCCTTTGACCTCTCGGCAAAGCTTTTGGAATGAAAGGACCTACTGGGCATCCTTGCTCTTCATTGCCCCAGGACCAGCTATAGCGAGAACATTTATAGGATGGCCAGGAGCATGATAGCAAAGCCTTTTATTCCTATGTTTGTTTACTCATTTATTTGCTCACATGTATTTGAGTTATTGACTAGTTTAAACTTTTCGAACAATAAAAATAGTAAAAGGAGTGAAAAACAAGTCTTCCATTCACCCCTTCCCTCCAATTTCACCATTCCCAGAGATAACCACTACAGCAGCTTCTCGGCATGCTTCTAGAGATATTTTTGCATATTTGAGTACAGGGTTTTTTTAGACACATATTAACATGCCCTGTAGTTTGTGCCTTGTTTTTTCCAAGTTTAGCAATGTGTTATAAATGCTCCATATTGATACAACTTATTTTTCTAATGGCTACATGGGTTTCCATCATATGGATAGACTATAACTTGATTGAAACAACCTCCCCCAACTCCCAGTGGAGAGACATTATTAAATGGTAGAAAAAAAAAAAAAAAGGCTGCTGTGAACATTCTGGTACCTATGTCTTCTGACCATGGTAAGTATTTCTCTAGCATGAATTCCTAAAATTGGAATTCCTTAGTCAAGGGGAATGTGCGTATTAATTGTTATGATATCACTAAACTGCCTTGTAAAGAAGTTGAATCAATTTATAGACCCATGAGAATGCTTGCTTCTGAGAGCTCTCTCTTGATCTATTTTGATCAATCAATATATTCTTACTTACTTTCTTAATAAGTTGATAGTTTGTACAGCTGACTGAATTCAACAAGACTCCATGTGAATAAATTCTTTTATCAAAATGTTGTGCATCATATATTATGATGATTACTGAATATAGGAATACCTCTTTATAGATGCATAGTTGGAAAATTGCATTTAAATTATATGTAAATTTAATATTTTATTTCTAAATTACTTTCTGGTTTTGAAGATGCTTTAATTACTTTACTGGTTGACAGTTGATTAGAAATAGATCCTTAGACTTAAACCTAAGCTTCACATACTTCCTCTTCCTCTCTCTACCTCATCTCTGCACGACCTGGATCTCAAAGTATTAAAAATCCAATTATATTTTAAAGCCCTGTCCTTCTTAGCAGTCATCTCCTAGGAGTTTATCATAAGAAAATAATTGGATATGAGTTCTTAAAAATGTTTGCATAAAGGTTTTCATGACAGCTTTATAATAGTAAAAAATTGGAAATTATTATTTGACTAAATGTCTGTAGGAAAGATATTTATACTTTATGGACAGCTATAGACTATAAAACGATGCATCAATTATAAAAAGTAAAAAGATCTATTTGATCTCAGTATCTATACACACATGAAATGGCTTTATTTCTTCTAGTAACTGCTACCATCATAGCCCACTAAGTAGCAGCCTCTCTTAATAATATCCCAGTCCAATCCCATAACCCTTCAGGCAGTTAATCTCGTTTTGTCGGTAAGACTTTATCTTGTTTATTTAAAACTTTAGACTCATTCATTTAAAGCTATTCTCGTATCCCCAGCTTAGTGGTTATAAGAACTTGGTGGCTGTGTGTGTGTGTGTGTGTGTGCGCGCGCGCGTGTGTACTGGGGTTGCCTTCTCTCTCACACACACATCCCCCTCCCTATACCTACCCTTCCAGGGGCGAAGATGAGGGAATGTGAAGAGGAGTCTCCTTACCTGACTACCTGGGATGCGTGGTTTTTGCTGCCCACTTGGTCATCACCACTCACATAGCTTGTGTGCAGACTCGCTACAGACTAGACAGATGGGCAGAGGCCCCAAGAAACCCTGCTGCTGAGGGCCTCGATCACCAGCAGGCCCATAGGCACTGGTAATTCCTTGTTAGACATCCCTCTGCTGTCACCAAGCTGGTGGCCTCCGTCCGCATTTCTCTGACGTTAGCACCTCCTGCCCTTATCATACTATGGTCTCCCATGAGCCAGCAGCACACATTCCATCTACCCCAAACTGGGTCCAGCAATGTGGAAGAGATACTCAGGGACTGGAACTTCAGAGGGACGATCATTGCCCTTCTCCAATGGCTATTCCCCTTTTCCACTTCATTCGCAATCCTTCCCTACCATCGCCCTTCTTATAATCACCTAGAAATTTTATGACCAATTATACTGAGAGCCCCATCTGTAGTTTCGAGGGAGAAAAATCTGACAAGCATCCCTCCCTCAGTCCTCCCTGTCGGGCAGTAAGCGGGGAGAAGTTAGACTATCTTCATAGACACTGCACTCCCCCTAAAAGTAACCTCTTTGTTGTTCCAATGCCCCAAAAATATAAGGCCCACAAAGCCAGTTTCATCCTCTCTAGCTCATGCTAAATTGGGTCTTCTTTGGAATTAGCCCTAAAGAACTTAACAACTTGGAATTAGCCCTAAAGAACTTAACAACTTGGTTCTTAACAGAAGGATGGTATGTAACTTTATGTGCTGATGAGGAAAGACACCCACTGTATATGAAGCAGAAAGACTCAGGTTCCTTAACAACATGCCCAGTATGATCTGAAATATGTACATTTTCATGCATCTAAATGTATAGATACACATAAAAAAAGGCATGGGAGTTTACCTCAAATGTTAATGGTTATAGTTGAGATTATGGGCTGTTCTTGTCTGTCTGTCTGTCTGTCTACCTATCCATCCATACATCCATCTATCCATCCATCCCTTTTTACTGTTCGAATTGTCTACAGAGAGCCAGCAGGGAATGTGGAAGACGCTACATTAATAAGACCAAAGCATTAATCAAAGTGAAAGTCTGTTAGAAACAGGGACATGGACCAAGAGCAGTGCACACAAGCCATCTGCCCCCGCCCCCACCAGCGAAGTAGAAACTTGACCTTTACCCAACAGGGGAAGAAAGTGGAGCAAAAGGCAGCCCACATTATCCGTCTGTTGGAAAGTCCTGTCTACAGCCCTGGGCTCTGTTGAGGAGCCACTTCCTGTGAAGGAGCTTGGCCAGCTGAGGTAAGAAGGGGACCAGCCAATATGTAGAAGAAAGTGGTCAGTAGCCAGATGGCTCCTCACAGTATTTTCAAAGGAGGGAGAGAAGAAAAAGGGCCGAGATCATTCACACACCAGATAATCATTCTCTAAATGATTGATACTTAGCTAAATGCAATTTTTGATGTCAATTCTTCAAAAGTTACCTGACCTTATTTTTTATATAAGACAAACTACATTTCCACATGGTTTTGAAATCCAGAAAGTTCAAGGGAAGGGCAAATACTATCACCAAACCTTCAACTATAATAGCAGGCAGAGATTTAAGCAAATACTTTCCCACTGAAGTATTTCATAAGCCAAAAGTCCAACTATTATGACTGGGTGCAATATTTCCAACCTGTTTCCATGCTCAAAAAAAAAAACCCAATATTTTTTCCAGAGATCCAAATTTAGTGAGACTGCTTTAAGTAAAAACAATCGATGTTAGAATAATTCTGTCCATCACCATGCCAAGTGTTTAAAACATTTCTCACCTCAATTTAAATGTTAACACTAGCATGCTGCTTATTGAAAAATAAAAAATTTTAAATGGTGATGAATGAAGGCTCTGGTGCTTATAATCCCAATGTAGTGGGTTGTCAGGTATAGTAGTCGGCTGAGGCTACCATAACAAAATACTGTAGCCCGGGTGGCTTAAACAACAGAAATGTATTTCCTTACAGTTCTAGGGATTGGAAGTCCAAGATCAAGATACCGTCAGGATTGGTGTCTTGTGAGAGCCCTCGCCTTGAGTGGCAGACAGCCACCTTCTCGCTTTGTGATTACAAGACCTCTTCCTTCTGCACATGGAGAGCGAGCAAGCTCTCAGGTGTCTCTTCTGACAAGGACGCTAATCAGAGCAGATCAGGAACCCACTTTTATGACCTCGCTTAACCTTAATTATTTCCTTACTCCTAATACAGTCCCACTTGGGGGAGGATTTCAACACGAATTGAAGAGGACACATGGACACATAGATTCAGTCCATAACATCTGGTATGTGACCTTAAGAAGTTATTTAATCTGTCCAACCCTCAGTTTCCTTATTTGTAAAGAGAAGCTTGTGCCCAGAGTGGTGTTGTGAAGATTAAATGAGGCAAACTTTGTAAAGCACATTATAGAGTTTCTGGCATATGGGAAGCAATGAAGAAATGTTAGCAATTTAATACCATTATTATTGTGTTATTTATTTTGCTTTTTAAAATAGCTATTTTTATTTAAAAGAGAAAAAATTCAAAACACTTTTCTTAAGGTGGCATCATTTTTTAAACATTTTATTTTACTATTAGTTTCAAGTACACCATACATTAGACAGACACATATATACATAGTTTATAAAACGATCCCCTTAATTGCTCTTGCTCTCCTCTGGCCCTCCACCCAGCCATCACATTAATGCTGACTGCATTCCCTCTGCCATGCTCCCCATTCCTGTGACCATCTATCAACTACCCATTTGTACTTCTTTAACCCTTCGCCCTTTTCTTCCAACACCTCTATGGCCATCACCAGATTGTCCTCCATATTTGTGAGTCTGTTTTTGATTCGTTTGTCCTTTTTGTTCATTAGATGCTGCATATCAGTGAAATCATATGGTATTTATCTTTCTCTGACTTATTCCACTCAGCACAATAACCTCTAGGCCCATCCATGTCATTACAAATGGTAGGATTTTGTTTTTTATTATTGGATGAGTAATATTCCATTGTATATATGAACCATAACTTCTTTATCCAATCATCCGTTGATGGGCATTTAGGTTGCATCCATATCTTGGCTGTTGTAAATTGTGCTGCCATGAACATAGGGGTGCCTAGATCTTTACGAATTATTGTTTCGGTTTTCTTTGGATAAATGCCCCAAAGTGCAATTGCTGGGTCAAAAAGATATATCTACCTTTAATTTTTTGAGAAACCTCCAGACTGTTTTCCATAGTGGCTGTACTAATTTGCAATCCAAGGTGACTTCATTTGTAAGTGGGTCATTTTAGAGCCTTCTGAGGCTTACAAGTTCAGGACCTCACGCCCCATGTTCTTCGGGTGCGCCTTGTGGGGGGCTCAGAAGCAAGTGCAGCCCGGGCCCGAGCAACCAGGTCCTCACCCTCCTGATAGCAGCAGGCCAGCCAGGCTTCTTTCTCAGGGCGTCTCTCTGGTCACTTCAGTAAACTGTCCAATTGCATCGCACCAGCTTCCCAGGTGGGAACCATCAGTGGAAACACCTGACCTGCCTTCCTCAGAGATTTCCTCAAGGTTCCACCCACTGTTTTCATGGTTCAAGTGCAGGGAGGTGGGGTTTAAGGTGTCAAATTCTTTAGTATGTGTGTGTGCGTGTGTGTGCACACGTGTGTGTGTGCATACACACACGTGCAGGTAAGAAACATTGTCAGCTTGCTTATCAAACACCCATTCGGCTGCCTGTGAGTGCCGAGCACTTGACAGACACTAATCTAAAGGTCCTCTCAAAGACTGAAGAAAGTTGGCCACATTTTGGTTCCAGTATTTTAAGACGAAGATATTCTGTTCGTCCTCCAGGAAAGAACTCAGCATTCTCTTTCCACTTGTAGTTGTTTTTTTGTCTTTGTTTTCTTTCCACACACCCCCGCTTTGGTTGTGGTTATTTTACTTGGTTAGAATTTTTTTTTTAAGGGACTGTTTCGTTTTGTCATGTTCTGTCGCAGCCACCCTGGTTCAGACAGGGGTGAGTCACGTCGGAAGCATTGGCTCTCCATCCACAGAGCTTCGAGAGCCAAAACTTCAGGAATGCAGTGTGCTACAGGCCACAGCTATTGCTCAGAATACTCCTCTCCCATCCCGGGGCTAATTTTTATTGTAGGTGCGGTGGGTGCCTTTGATGAGGAAGGGTGATAGGGAGGGAGGGTGTGTGTGCTGCTCCAGAGAAGACGCACTTTGAACCCAGGACATCCCTGTGGGGAGTGGAGGTCCCTGTAGGCCACCAAGCCACCAACAGCCACATAGAGGAGAGGGAGCTTAGCGAAGAAGGGACCAACTGCACATACAAGACTCGTTCCTTGTTAAAAAAATAAAAGACAACATAAGTCAATGTCCAAAGGTGAAGTCTTTCCCAACAGGGCTTCACTGACTCAGGAGTCAGCTTCCTGGATTTGAATCTCAGCTGCAGCATTTATCAGTCCTAGAAAAACAAACAAACGAAACAAGTTCCTTAACCCCTCTGAGATTCTGTGTCCCCATCTGTAAAATGGGGATGATAATAGTACCTACTCACAAGGTTCATGTCGTGGGATTCGAGCAATTTCTGGCATATAGAAAGCCTCAACCAACGTCACTGGCAGTTGAAGAAGCTGTTGCTGTCCGCCAACGTGGAAGAAGCGCTCCAGAGATCTACGTGCCAGTACCAAGACTGCTAAGTACAATGAACACAGCGTGCCCTTCCAAAGAGCAGTCTAGTGAAGGAAGCTGAGGATAAACCAGTTAATTACTATATGAAAGAGCTTGAAATGCAGGGAGGTGGTTGGTAAAGGTGATTTAGAGGTACAGTGGGAGGGTACTTGTTTGGGGAGGGCCACAATGGCTTCCCTAAAGCAACATCTCATTTGAGACCTGAAGGGTTAAGAGTTGACCAATTAAAGAAGGAATTGCAGGGAGGAAGAAGGATAAATGAGAGGGATACATGAGGTCAAGGGAGGGTGTTTTGGGAAATGGGAGGGTGGGGAGGATAAAGAAAGAAATGCCAAAAAGTTGAAGTTTGCATAAGAGCAATGGGTCAAGTACGAGGGACATATGCTATGTAGCCTCGTAGGAAACAGATGTACCCTTGGAAAGTGTCCATTTGTATTTTTAAAAAGGGGTAATTGAGGCCCAGAATGCAGGCTCAATATTACTCCAGGAGATGGCGCCAGAGGTGGAATTAGAAGTGATTCGGGGTCTGTTTGCTGTGGTGTCTTTTATATAGGAGGACAATTAACATGGACTCACAATGTGGTTTTCAGATCAAGGCCCCCTGTGCGCCAGACTAAGAAATTAGTCCCAACACTGCTGGGAGACTCAGGGGAAGGAGAAGATCGAGGAAGGCGGGATCAGGGCGATAATCTTCCACACCTGGCTACCCTTACATATTTGCCATGGAAAATGAAATTCGACATCAAAATTACTCTGACCCGTATTTATTGAGCACTTATCGAGTGCCAAGTGCTTTTGTTATCTATTGCTACACAACAATCTGTCCTAGAACTTCATGGTTTAAAAGAGCCACTTGATGAGCCTTTCATATAGTTCTTAATATTTTTATGTTAAAAGATCAATAATAAAAATTATTTGTCACTGGAGAAAAAGGAGCCACATTATTACATTTTACACTTTTGTAGGTCAGCAATTTGGGTGCTTGACCGGGCAATTCTTTGGTTCTGTTTCATGTGTCATCAATGGAGTTTACTCAATGTACTCAGCTGGTGGCTGGGCTTGTCTGGAGGACCAAGATGGCGTTACTCGTGTCTGGTACCTTGGTGGGAATGATACAGGTCGGGCTTGGCTGGGACTCTTGATTGTACCATGGACACATGGCCTCTCTAACATATACTCTCACAGGGGAGAGAAATGTCTAGATTTTTATTTCTAAAAATGGTTATGCTCTTCCCTCTGCAGATAGGCCCCAGTAAACTTTCCCAAAGTGCCAACATCAAAGTTGCAAGCCACACTGTCATGACGACATTTGGTATATGTGCTACATATCTGGCGGGCCTTCAAATACCAAGAGATTCTTCTACAGATGCAAATATTGCCTACAGGTTCTGTTCAGGTGAGAGGACTGAACATCGGTTATAGCCTCTCCTTCAAGTCTCTAGAAATGAGAAAAAAAATGTGTTTTTGATCCATAATGTTGGAAAACCAGAAGGAGTTTCCTATGGATAAGAAATCTTGAAAAGTCGCTGAAATATAGAAGGCAGTCTAATCAGATTTTAAAAGGAACCCTATAATTAGGCACACGTGGGAATAGGACTCTTGTATAAAAGTGAAGGATACGAGGTAGCATTACTATACTCAAAGCCTGGGGGTACCAGAGAGTGGGAGAGGGGTGGCTCCGAGCACCTGATGGGGAATGAGCTGGAACGCCAGAGTAGGAGCTGTCAGGTCAGTATTCCCTCCTATTCCCTGTCCCCAGTGCCCTTTGCACTAGGCAACAGCAATAGAGGTGCCCACTTCCCTGTAGGAGCAAGGGGTATGAGTCTTTAAACGGAGCCATGACAGTGTCCCAGGGGGTGGCAATACTAAGGAGGAATGAGTAAGGAGGTTCGGCCCCAAGAAAGCCGCCCCTGATGGCAATATGCCTGATTCTCACTCCTCATCCTGGAGGTGGGCTGCCATATACAAAGACCGGCCAACAGGAATCCTCAGGTGGATGATTTCTCAGCTAACAGTCACCAAGCAACTGGAAATCTAGCTCTGTGCAAGAAAGACTTCACCCTTTTACCAAGTGTGGAACTTACACTGAAGGAAGTAGAACTCATAGACCAAGCTGAACTAAACAATTCATATTCTCATGGAGATACAAAATTACCATGTGCCAAACATTATGAATGATTTTTATTTTAAAAATCATTGAAAAAAATTCAACATTAACGGCTGAAGAGAATAGATTGCCAAAAGAGCAAATTTAGAAGTTGTTAAAATCAAGCCGGAGGAATCGTCCAGAATGTAGGTAAGATTTTTAAAATATAAAATAGAAGTTAAGAGATGTGGAATATAAATTGGATGTTACCAAATTCAAATATTCTGTTCTTCAAAGGCATTGTTAGGAGAATGAACATACAAGCCTAAACTTAGGGAAAATCTTTACAAAGCAGAGATTAAGAGACTTATGTCCGATATACACAAAGAACTCACAAAACTCAATAATAGGAAACAACTCAATTAAAAAATATGCAAAGTATTTGAACACTCAACTAAAGAAGATATATACATGGTAAACAAGCACACAAGAACAAACTCTATTATTAGTCGTAAGGGAAATACAAATTAAAACCATAAGAAAATTTGATGCCACTATGTATATGGTAAGATGGAAAAAATTAAAAAGTCTGACCATACCAAGTGCTGGTGGGGAGAAATTAAAACTCTCATATACTGCTGGTGAGGATGTAAAATGGTGTAACTACCTTTGAAAAAATAGTTTAACATTTTCTTTAAAACTTAAACACATATATCTACCATCTGATCTAGCCATTCCACTCTTAAGTACTTACCTAAGAAAATAGAAAGCTTACGTCATATAAAAACTTGACCACGAATGTTCATAGCAACTTTATTTGTAATTGCCCCAAACTGAAAACAACCTAAATGTCTATCTATACATGAACAGATAAACAAATTGTGACATATTGATACAGGAGAATACTACACAGCAATATAAAGGAACAAATTTGTCATAACATGAATGAATCTCAAAATTACTATGCTAAGTGAAAGAAGACAGGCAAAAAAGGATACATATTATATGATTCCATTTATATAAAACTCTCAAAAATGCAACTAATCTATAGTGACAGAAAGCATAAGGAAACCCCTTCTAGTTTTCCAACATTTTTATGGATCAAAAACACATTTCGGGTCACTTCTAGACTGAGCCTGGACTAAGTCAGACATAGTGTCAATGGTTGTCTGAGATCGAGGATGGGAGCCGCAAAAAGGAGGAATCACAAAGGGGCATGAGGAAATTTTAGGGAGTAATGCATATGTTCACGATCTGAATTATAATGACGGCTTCACGGGTATAGACATATGTCAGAACTTATCAAGTTGCATGGTTTAAATATATACAGTTTATTGCGTATCAATGATACCTCGATAGATATATATGTAAATACATATATATCTATCAGTAAGTATGGACATATATGGATATGTATATAAATATATATGTGTGTGTATATATATACACACGCATATACATATACATATACATATACATATACATATACATATACATATACATATACATATACATATACATATCCATGTATGTCCATACATATGCATACGTGTGTGTGCACGTACCAGTGTTTCTCACATCTGTTTGACTATGACTCTTTTTCCCTGCTCGTGTCACCTCAGTTTGCAGAACCATGTCATAGGCGAGACAGACCTAGGACTGATCCGCTGTTATACTGGCTGTGTGACCTTTCAGTAAGCGATTTACAGTTTCAGAGCCTTGGTTTACTCCTCTATAAAATGGCGCTGTGGTCAGGAAAAAGCAGCGAATGTCAAATGCCTGCCACATAGTAGGTTCTTAAAATCTTGAGTCCATTCGCCACCCCAGAAGTAAAAACAGCCATATTTATGATTTCCCCCATTGCATTAACTTTATTTTTAACTAAAGAAACCAGCATTAAGTCATCCAAGGTCCAAGGGGAATGCGGTTGAAATGCTTCGCACTGCCCTGCAGGCCCATCTGCTCTGCATTAGCCAGTCTTCCTCTGTTTATTATTCCTGGTGTTAAATCTCCTCCAATTCTTGTGTGAAAAGTTTGGACACACAATAACGTCTTTATCACATTTTCAAAATCTAGGCCCGTTCTGGAGAGTTTACACCTTTTTCTTGTTGCCATTGTTTTCATGTGGATTCGGATTTCTGAACAAAGCATTTGGAGCACTTTACTGAAAACATTTATGTGTAAGCTGGATGGAGACAAACATCATCAAAGAATGAGAGTGAGATGTCGGAAGAATTAGAACCGCACTGCATGGGCTCCATGTGGTTCACCGGGGCTCAGGCTGGTGGTCAGGAGCCTGGGCTGTTCAGCCCCACCTCTCAGCCTTTCTCCTCTGGGTAGGAATTGAATAATACTGAAAAGATAAATAAACATGTCAATATTAGGGTATAGAATAAGAAACACATATAACTGTGAAAATAAGTATATCACAGTAATAATATTGGTTACCGTTCATTGAGCATTATTTGCATGCCATGCTTCACTAAGTACTAGTTTATTTAAACATCGCAACAAGCCTGTGAGTTACGTATAGAATCAGGGAGGACTCTTTCAGTCACGAGTGGCAGAAAAATTCACCTCAAGCTGATTCATAATACAAAAGAATTTTTAATTGGGTATGTCCATTCAAAATCCAGATTTAGTTCTGGCTTCAAGTGAGACTTGATCCAGTAGCTCCAAAAGATGTCTCCAAAGACTCAGATTCTCTCCCTCTCCTTTCTGCCTTCTTATTGGCTTTCTCTCTGGGCTCCATGCAGTCAGCCCAGAAGTTCCAGGTTTCCCTATGGTGGCAAAATGGCTGCAGCTGTTCCAGACCTCACGTCTTCATACCACATCGCTTAAGGGAACGAGAGAGCAAGCCCTGGCATTCACTCTCTCTCTCATTGGTCCCAAGCGAGTCACGTGTCTGTCCCTGAACAGATCACTGTGGTGGGGGAGGAGAGAAAAGGAGGTGAGAGAAGTTGACTGTACTTAACCTTTGGGGTCGGGGAGTGGCCCATACCCAGGAGCAAGTGGTGTGGCCAATCCCAACCGAAGCCCCAGGCTGAGAAATTGGGAGAGGTGATTTCTCAAGGGAAAACAGAGATGAGGTTGATCAGAAAAGAGAAAATGGATGCTAGGACACACTCAGCAGATGTCCATTCTAGTATTCGTTCACTGATCTAAAATTTTGTCAAATACAGTTTAGGAGCTTGTGCTGTATCAGGGAGTTAAAAAAACCAATCCCTATGGCAAATACTGTTGATGTCCCCTCAGAACAGCCCTTTGACTCACCGATAACTGTGGTAGACAGTTCCTATTCTTCAAGACTGTGCAACTCTCTGCTTCTCCATGGGAGGACTTTTTCTGGCACCGTGGAAGCTTGCCCGGCCCAGGCACAAGGCTGCCTGGATGTGTTTGGGTACACTGGAGGTTTAATACCTTCAGGGCAATCTACAGCCAACAAAGATCATGAGTTGGGGACAAAGAGAGAAACCTCCAGTGTTTCTATCTGTAGACAGGAAATTTCTGAGTCTGGTTTGACAGGGCTTCTCAAAGGCTCTCCAAAGGGCTGAGCCCCAGTTGCCCACAGCAGTCATGGGCTGGTTAATGCAATCTTTACTGGTTTCATTCCCTTCCTCCTCTCTCTTCCAAGACTCCCTCTCTTGTGCCCTTCGGGATCATGTCCCAAATGAACGCTCAGCACCAAAGCCCCTTACTCAGGATCTGCTCCCAGTGGAACCCAAACTCAGACCATCCCCACCTTCAAGGACTTACATTCTGATGGGAGAGGGAGACAGATAAAAAACAAGATCAATGAGCGACGTTAGATGGAGGTGGATGTGATGAAAGTGGGGAAGGAGAGAGTGTCAGGGCGGGTGTGGGTCCGCTGTTTTACACGGGGCTCCGGGAAGGCCTCGAGGAAAAGGGAGCATGTGAGTCCAGACCTGAAGAAGGTATGTCAGTCAGGTCAAGCTCTGCTATGCTAAGTTAACAAGTAACCCCCAGATCATAGCGGCTCAGAGGTTTGTTTCCCACTCAAACTACATGTCCCTTGCAGGTTAGCAGGGGACTTTGCTCCACACGTCTTCCTCTAGTTGCCAGCAGAAGAAACGTTGCTGGTTGTCATGAAGACAGAAAAAGAATCCTGGAAGGTCTCCCACCATCAAGTAAAAGTTCGGCCCTGAACTTTGCTGCTTTGTTCATAACTCATGTCCAGAAGCAGTCATGTGGCTCCGTCAGCCGCAGAAGAGGAAGGAAGTACAAATTTTCCAAGTGTCTAGGTGCGAGAGAGTGGAAAGTCGTTTGAGGACAGACCTAATGATACCACAGTCGTCCTTTCTGATCGCTAAACATTTAGACACAACATACTCGCCCTCTCCCCAAGAGGAAAGTAATGACAATCATGGCAGCAAACTCCAAGTCCATCAGGGGATGACGGGTCTCTGCATCGAGTTTGTTATGGTTTCTCTAGATCAAGAGACCTATGAACTAAAAAGACGAGTTGTCTGAACTCACCAGGCACTACATAACGTCCAGCTTTCAAAGAAAGTTGAAACACTAAATTGAATACTAAAAGGCAAAATACACAATTTGAAGACACAGGATAAGCATCAGAACCGGACTCAAATATGGCATGGATGTTAAAATGATCAGGTCAGGAGTTTAAAATAACTATGATTAATATGCTAAGAGCTCTAATGGCAAAAAGGAGACAACTACAGATGGGTAATAAAAGCGGAGAAAATTAAGGGAAAAAATGGTAAAGACCAAAAATAATATAACAGAAATGAAGAATGTTTTTGATGGGCTTATTAGCAGACTGGACATAAACCGAGGAAAGACTCTCTGACCTTGAGGCTACATCCATAGAAACTTCCAAAACTGAAAAGTGAAGAGAAAAAAAAAAAGATTGAAAAAAATGGAACAGAATACCCACGGACTGTGGGACGACTCCAAAATGTGTAATTTACACATAATGGGACTACTGGAAGTAGAAGAGAGAAGAAAGAAACAGAAGGAATATTTAAAGCAATAATGACTGAGAGGTTACTCCAAATTAATGTCAGACACTAAAGCTCAGAGGTCACTAGTGAAACGGGATAAATTCCACCTCTCCCCCGCCCTCGCCCCCCCCCCAAAAAAAAACCCTGTAGTTAGGCATATCATATTCAAACTGCAGAAAATCAAAGTTAAATAAACAAAGGAATCCACTATCATGGCTGGAGACTTCAACACTCTATCAGAAATGAATAGACCCAGTGGGCAGAAAATCAGTGAAGACACAGCTGAACTCCATCCACAGCACCAAGAAGCCGATTCCAAAAGGGCACAACAGAGCAGGCTGGTCTGCAGCAGTCCTGAACCCCTGAGCAGCTACTGCAAGGGGCTCCCACCTGGAGGTGCAGAAAGCTCCATGACGAGGCCCCAGGTCTGCTCCCTGGAAGGGGCTCCCCAGTATTGTATTTTGGGCCCTTGCATCCATGCTGTGGGAGCTTCTTCCTTCTCCATTATCCTCCTTGGCCATATCAGGATTGGGCACTGGAGAACAGCCCCCCCCCCCCACCCAGGGGGCTGCCCTGGAACACGAACCCTGTGTAACTTCTCAGATTCTCTCCTTCAACCACAGCTCCAGGAATCGACGCTGAAGCTATCCTTCCAAAGTCTGTAGCAACACAGACACAAGATCATTCATGGCAGCCTCGTTTGTAATGGTAAAGACTCCAGACAACTCAAATGTTTGGGGGGAGGGGGGCGGTCTGCTTGCACAAAGTACATTCATCAAATGAAATTCTGATGTGGCTGTAATAAGAATGAACAAGTTCTCGGTGAACCAAAGTGATCTCCAGAATATATTAAGCGAAAAAAAAAGCAAGATCTGGAACAATCCATAAAGGATGCCAACTTTTGTGTAAGAAAAGGGGGGAAAATAAATATATTTGCTTATTTTTTTTGCCAAAAGCAGCATTGAAAAATGGCATAGAGAATATAGAGAGGGAGGGAGACTTCTCTCAAGATACCTTTTTAATATTGTCTTAACCTTGAAGTACATAAATGCTCTATCTATTCAAAAATAAAGTTAAATCATCGAGGGGAAAAAATGCAGTCCCCACAGCTGAAGCTGGAGCTACGAGGATTCACCGGCCATTGGATGTGGCGTGCAAGAAAGAGAGGCATGCAGACAAGACCCTGAGGAGATGACATTACCTTTAGCTGATCAGGGGTGACAGTGGGGGGAGAAGTTTTGGGAGGAGTAGCAGGATCCCGCCCAGGACGTGCTAAGTTCGAGATGCCAATTAGACACCGAGTGGAGATGCTGAACGGGCGGTTGGGTGAGCCTGGGGGCCGAGGAAGGAGTCTGGCTGCGGATCCAAACGTGAACGTCGTTGGCATGAATGTAGCTGGTGTTTGAAGCCCTGAGACAGGATGAGATCACCAAAGGGATGTAGATAAGAACGAAGAAAGGAAGAAACGCTTGGAGCCTAAACCTGAGGGCCCTAAGTTGTCGACGGTTAGAAAAATGAGGATGCACCAGCCAGTGAGGCTGGAGGAGACGGTGGGAGCGGGGTGCCCCGGAAGCCGAAGGGGCAGGGTTTCTCAGAGGAGGAAGTGACCACTCTGCAAGTCAGAGAGAGAGAGAGACCTAGAGCGACCACCGGACTTAGCGACTGCCCTGGCGAGAGCGCTTTCCGAGGAGGGGAGAGCGGTCCTGACCGGAGATGCTTTAAGGGAGGATGGAAGGAAACCTACTGGGGATAGCGAGTATAGTTATCGCTTTATAAGAGTTCTCTGAAGAGGAGGTGAGAAATGGAGTGGCAGGTGGAGGGGACCACGGGATCCAGGCAGCATTACGTTTTAAGGTAGGAGCCACAGAGCACGTCTGCTTGCTGATGGTGAGGACCCAGCACAGAGAGAGAGAGAGAGAGAGAGAGAGAGAGACTGGCGATGCTGAGAGAGAAGGGTCACTATCTAATTTATAACGTGAGGGAAATGACACTTTGGGAAGCAGTTAGTGGAGGCTGGAACGGTGACTTGCTGAGGTCACCAGGCTGGATGTGACCTCACCTCCAACGCCACCGCGTGCCACAGGGAGCACAGCAGGACGCTGGCTCTGCCCATAAATGGCCACAGACCTGCAAGCAGCCTCCGCCCCAGCCGCCGTGGAGTCTGGCTGCCTCAGAGGGACAATAAAAGCGAAACCGCCTCCATTAATCAGGGCACGGGATTAGATATGAATGGCTGAAGCTCTGCCAGCAACTCTGGCCTGACAGCTGACTGGGAACATCAGGAGACCCTTGAGCACGAACATGCCTCTGAGAGCTTCCACGAGCCTATCTGAGAGGGCGGTCACATAGCTCACACGCACAGCCATCGAGCCCAAGGGCAGAGGGCAGAGGGCCCCTCAGACCCACTGTTAGGTCCAGGAGGGCCCTATCCCTAGCCCCGTAGTGTGGGAAGCAGACTGCTCCCTTACCTTTGTGTGGGAACCAGACCTTGCAATGCCTGGGTTGGCAACGCGACGTGCTCACCTCCCGTTTCCTGGACTTTCCTCCCTTCCCAGTCAATTCACCCACCCGAAATAGTCCCACCAAAAAAGCCTGCCTCAAGCCCCATAGAAGTTTCTAGTCCCCTTGCATTCGGGGCTGACATCTTCGGCTCAGCTTGGCTGCCACTCTACTACAATAAACCCTGCTTAACCCCTTCGGCCTCATGTGTTCCTCCTGGGCGAACCTAACACCCAGCACTTCTGGAAACCAGAGTGGCAGGCCGAGACCCTGCACAGCGCAGAGCACGTGCTGGCCCGTGGCTGAAGGAACGTCTCTCCCCTCTCTTGCTCACAGCTGTGGGAAGTATCCATAGACCCGCTGTGGTACAGTTTGTAAAGATGGCCCGGCGTCCTGCCTACACCAGCACCCCTTCATAATGTGACTCTGCAACGCCTCCCATGAAGAAAGTGGAGTCTCTGTTCCCAGTGCTCGAGTCTGGCCTGGACTTGTGAGTTGCTTCAACTGACGGGATGCGGCGGAAGCCGTGGAGTGCGGGATCGGAGCCAAGGCCTCTCAAAGCCCTGCGTGCTCTCACTTGCCCTCTCAGCACCTTGCCGGGCTGCCATGTGAACGAGCCCACACTGGCCTGCTGGGCTCTTGGGGACCACGCAGATCCGAGACCCATCATCCCGGCCCCTGGACCGGCCAGTCTCATGAGTGAGCCCAGCTGAGTTCTGAAGAACCACCCGGATGATCCCAGACCAAATGGCCAGCCCACAGAGTTGTAAGCTCAATAAGTGGTTGCTAATTTAAGCAAACACTAACTTATACATCCGACTAATCAGTCCACAGGTGACCAAGTAGAATTCAGTCACTATTATTTACAACCGATTTTGTGAAGAGTTATTCAATGAGACTTTAAACCTCAGTTTCTGGCATTGGCACAAGAGAGTATGGGTTGAGGCCAGGCACGGGAATGAAAAGCAAAGCCCCGAGGAGAGGACTGGCAAGGGTGGGAGTGTGCCCAGGGGTGCGCGTGCAGGCTTGCATGCCTGGGCAGCCCTCTATGCCGCAGCCAGAGTCACACCCACAACACCATGCTTCTGCCCGCCGGCCCTTGCACACACAGATCAGGCCTCGGGCAAAAGCTCCCTGGAGCTCACACAACCAGTGAACCCAATTACTCTTCCTCAAGAGGTCACAAGCCCCTTATGCACCAGGGTAAAGCCTGCGAGGTCTGCCTTCATCCACGGGGACACACGGCAAGCATGGGCACTTCCCGCTTCGGCACAGAAGGCATTTCAAGGCTGTGGACCAAGGAGGAGGGCGTGGAACTCAACGTGGCTCCCCTACGTGTTGGGGAACAGGCTGAGTTATTTATCCAACATCATTCTCGGCTTCTCCCCTACTAAAAGAGCATCCATATATTTGGAGTGGAAATGTGCTCAACTGAAAGACTACATATCCCAGCCTCCCCTGCAGTGATGGTGATCATTCATTCATTCCTGAAGGACTTACTGAACACCTAAGTCCTGGAAACTCAGTTTTGGGAGAATTGTGGGTTCTGGCAATACCCCAGTAAACAAAACAGACTAAGTCCTTGCCCCCACCCCCACAGTCTGGCAAGGAGAGGTGACAATAAAGAAATGCCCAAGAAAAAAAATCTAGAGAGAGTGTATCGTCTGGAGATGCCTGCATTGAAAGCACATACAGCAGAGTGAGAGAGAATTTGTCTAGCAGGAGTGGGAACATTGTTTTTTGTAAGATACTCAAAGACGGCCTCTCTGAAAATGTCAGGTTCGAGCAGACCAGACAAAGATGAGGAAAGCACAGCAGGTCATACCCAGTGGACGAGCATTTCAGCTGCAGGGAACAGCGAATGCAAAGGCCCTGAGGCAGGAACGTGCCTCAGGGGAAAACAGGGAGGGCAGCAAGGCCCAGGCAAGCAGCAGACCGCTAAGAAGTCACAGCGGCGAGCGGACGGGGCTCTGTGCCCACTGAAAGGACGCTCTTCCTGGAGTGGGATGTGCTCCACTGGGGGACAGAAAGAGGGAAATCGTCTGACTTCTGTTTTAGAAGGATCGCTCTGGCTACCATCTTGAAAAAAAGATCTTAGAGGCCAAAAGCAGAAACAGGAGATAGTACAGGAGGCCCTGTTATAATTCATCTAAAAAAAAAAAAAGATGATGATGGCTTGGATCAGAGTAATGGCAGTGGAGGTTGCAAAAAGTAGTTGGAGTCCAGACACGTTTTGAAAGTGGAGACGACAGGATTTGCTGATGGATCGAAATCTGCGGCATGTGTCACTCAAAGGTGGTGGCATGGTTTCGGCCTGAGCAATTAGAAGGATGGAGTTTCCACTCACCAAAAAGGCAAAGACTACAAGAGGGAATGGGGTTTGGAAAGATGATTAAGAACTTAGTGACAGATGTGCTAAGTTTGAGATGCCCACTAGACATCTGTCAGGGACTGAACAGTATCCCCTCCAAGTTCATGTGCTGAAGCCCTAACTAACTCCCAGAGTGAATGCATTTGGAAACAGGGCCTGCACGGAGGTAATAAGGTTAAATGAGATCATAAGGATAGAGTCCGATGTTCTTAAATGGAGAGCAAGAGAGACCAGAGCTCTCTCTCTCCCCACACGGGCACAGAGAGACGGTCATGTGGACATAGTGAGAAGGCGGCCCTCTGCGAGGCAAGGAGAGAGACCTCAGGAGACGCCAGACCTGCCGATACCTTGACCTTGGAGGGCCGGCCTCCAAAACTGTAAGAAAATAAACATCTGTTGTTTAAGCCCCCAGCCTGTGGTATTATGTTATGGCAGCCCTGGCCGACTAAGACAACACTCAAATAGAGATGCTGAATAAGAGTTAGATCTCCAAGTTAGGAGTTTGCGGTCAAGCTCTGGGCTGAAAATATACGTTTGGGAGTTGTCAAGCACTTAAGTGCTATTTGAAGCTACGAGACCAAATGAGTTCATCTAGGGAATGAGTATGGATAGAGAAGAAAAAGTTTTGGCGATGATCCTTGGGGTGTTTTAAAGAGACTGGGAAAGGAGGGTTACCAGCAAAGCAGGCTGACAAAGGAGCGGCCAGTGGGGTGAGGTGAGAAACAAGAGAGGGACCTCTCAGAAGCCGAGAGAAGAGAATGGCCAACTAGGTCATATGCTGTGGATAGCTTGAGCAAGAGAAGCGCTGAGAATCAGCTATTGGATCAGACTCTGTGGAGGCTACTAGTGACCTTGAAAAGAGTCACCTTACGGCAGTCGTGGGGTGAATCCCTGATTTAAGTGGTTCAAAAAGAAAGAAGTTAAAAAAAACCTAGAGACACTGAGCACAGGCAACTTTCAAGGAGGTTTGCATAAAGAGGAGTGGATAAACGAAGCCGATGTTGAAAAAAGACGTGAGAACAAGGCAGAAATTTGCCGATGTCCATTTTGGTTTGTTTTCTAAGCTGGGAGCTGTTACAGCATATTTATAGGCTGACAGGAGTGATCCAGTAGAGGGAGACACATGGCTTAAGTAGGAGGGAAGATACCTCCCGGAGTTTTGTCTCTGCATTGGTGAGCGAGCACGGGGTCACTGGGAGAGCAGAGGCTTTTGATACGAAAAGTAACAGGAGCCAAGTCGGAGTTTATGGGACAGGTGAAAGTAAGTTTGCGGAAGTGGTGGAGGAGGTGAGACAGTTCTCCGGTCACTTCTGTCTTCTCAGTGAAGTAGGAAGCACAGACCTCAGCAGCGAGGAGGGACTGAGACGTGCTGGAGCTCTGGGGCGAGAGACGTTAACGTTGGGGCTGTGAGGGTGGACGGACAGGGGGTGACGGCCGCACGAAAGGCCCATTTGAAGGTGGTGGTCATGGATCTCAAATGAGCGCGCGAACGTGGTTCGGTGGGTTCTCTAGCCTCCTCCCGCTGCCAGGGCGACGACTAGGAGTAGGTGGAAACGGAATGGAACCAAGGCGGCGGGCTCGTCAGGAGAATTTAATGAAGAGAGACGGGCACGTGAGTCGACAGGGTGTGACAGTCATACTGGGCCATGGATCTCCAGGCTGGCTACGGAGAAGAGTGAGGAAATAAATGATAGTGAAAGGGTAGCAGTAGGACGGACGGATCTTAGTTCGGTTCTTTAATCTTGAAGAATTCTGGAGTTGTGCCGATAGAGGGAGGCCGTTGGTTGCAGAATGGGAGGCATGAGGATTACGTGACAGAGGTACAGATGGCAAGAGCTGCAGGGCTCCCAGATGTCAGGCAGCGGTAGGGACAGCGGGCTGGAAGAGACAGTGAGGAACGAGGCCCAGCGACCCAAGAGGCATGGGAAAAAACACCCCACCCACCACCCACGCGAGCTCACCCCCAGAGGAGCGTTAAGTGTTCCACTTAAATCAAGAAAACAAAGGGAGAGTTCGGAGCAGAGACAGCAGATACTGGGAATTCTGCTGAAGACTCCGTGTGAGTTTGAGAGGCCCTGTGGAAGGAAGGTTTGGAGTCACTAAGTCCAGGGTTTCCATCCTGCCTTCGGGGTTATTGACTGCGTGGCTTTTGGCCTGCTCCTTGGCCACCACGGGGACCAGTTTCCTCGTCTATGGCTGTTATGAAAGTTAAAGAAAATAAGGCATGCAAAGTACCTGGCATAAATTGACAGACGGGGCCAGTTCTTTTCCATTCTATTTTTCTGACACCTGAAGTTTCAGTCACAGCTTCCGATGATCAAACACATTTCAATGGCCACTTATCTTATCAGCTGTTTTCAAAGCAAGAGCTCTTTCTGTCTCCTGACTGCCCTCTCTCTCAGACCCCTCCCTCCACTCCCCCTTCCTCCTCTCCCCACCCCACCTCTGATTAAGCAATTCCAACATACTCCAGTACTCCCAAGGAAGGAATCCAAGTGTATATTATCACGAGACCACAAGGCACCTGATGTTTTCTGATCCTTAAGTACTTTTTTTGATTAAGCTTCTATCCTTGTCACAACTCAATAAAACCCAGAGTCTGCTTTTAAAGCAGCTATTAAATGTGGCTAAAGGTGAGTCCTAATTACTAAAATGGGGACGGCAATGCCTACCTCCCTAGGCATCGGGGGCCAGGGCGTCATGACTCCCTCACACTGCACCTGGAAGGAGAAGACGCGCCAAATGCTCCTTCTCTCTCCTTCTCCATCTTCCCTCTTCAAAGGGAGTACTGCCCTCTGTGGGTGCCCTAAATCTAACCTAATATTGTTAGTATGTGGGAAAGAGAAGATAAATATTCTTGTAAGGGCAGAAAGAGAGGAGAGAGAGGGAGGGAGGGAGGGATGGGGGAGAGAAAGAGAAAGAGAGAGAGAGAGAGAGAGAGAGAGAGAGAGATTGAGAGAGAGGATATGAATCTAAGGAAGACACATGGGTATTCTGTCAACAGACCCTGCCACATGCATGGGATGCAGAGATGGCCCTTCCATTTGGGGACAGACTTATCAGGCAAACAGATATAGACAAATGCACAGGGAAATTCATTCCAGCCATGACAGCAACAAGCTCGTCCTTCACTGGTCAGAGTAGGACCGTCAGACACCAGGGGACACCAATAACAAAGAAAAAAATTAATCAGTGGGACAACTATCTCCAGAGCAAACAGAGCTATAGAATAAAGAAGAAAAAAAATTATTTTTAAATAATTCTAATTAGTATCTTCAGAGAGATTTAAGAGGTTTCATTTGAAGACTACTTCAGTTAAAAAAATTAATACTGTAAATGTATTAACATCACAAATGTAGAACAATTAAGTTTAAGTTTAGTTTATGTTTCATTATTCTAATTATAAATGTACCAAATGTCAAACAATTATTTTAAGGAAGTTTTTATAACTTTATTAAATTTCCTTTATTTGAAGTTTGAAATTGCTACCTTAATAAATTTATCAAACTTGATTTCCTTTATAAGTATTTCTTGTATTTACCCAACTCAAAATACCTTCCAAATATTATGTAATTTCTTATTTACCCAAGGCTGATAAATCTAACCAATTAAATTTATAAATAACATATACCTTAAGTTTACATTGCTTATAAATGCCATAAAGTTTCGACTTAAAATCGCAACTCTAAATCAATTCTTCAATCATAACTTTTAAATGAATCCAAGGCTAATTTGTTAGCTAATTTAATGGGCCAAATTATCTTTAAAATGCCCAAAAGATGAGGACCATGGATTTATTTCACTTTGACATTTATAGTCAATTCTAAATTCAAAATTATCCTAGAGGATGGTCACGTTCTTCTAAACAATTATAGGCCAAGCCTGAATATTGAATTAACCTCTGGGAGCCTTGGTTTTCCCCACCTAAATTTAGGGGTGCCCGATAGGGTGAAAGGTCTCGGCGTGGAGCCCCGTGTGAGCAGACTCCTCCCTCTGCCCCTGCAGAGTCCTGGGAAGCACCCCACAGGAAACGAAGGACTCCACCAAACCTGGTTTGAAGACTGTGTACTTATAGTTGTGATGGCAAACGGCTTCGATGTGACGTATGAACTCCAGCTGACTGGTAGAGGCTGTGGAGTAGAGTCGGAAAGTGTTTGGGTAAATCGTTTGCATTGAGGGCCCCAAATCTTCACCCCCTCAGTGAAGTCACACCCTTACAATGCGACTTTTTGAATCCTCCTATTGAGAGATGGTGTGAATTTCTCCCTCCTTGACTTGAGCGTGGCCCAGGTTGTGATTTCAGCAGAAGCTTCAAAAAAGCGCTTGCAGGTTACCATTCCTGCCAGTCCTTCATCGTGAGAACGTGCCAGCCAGCCTGCTGGAAGGATGACAGAGACGCCGGCAGCAAGGCCACGTTTCTCCAGCTGAGCCTGAGCCGACAGTCTGCCAACCCCCAGATCATGTGAAGGAGCCTCGCCAAGCCCAGAACGGTCCAGCCTGAATCGCTGACCTGCAGATGCCCCCGAGCTAAAAAGATGCTTGTTTGAAGCCACTGAGTTCTGGGTGGTTTGCTATGCAGCATGAGCGTGGCAATAGATGACTGGGACGAGGGTTGACAGCTCTATCTGCCAGGGGTGCAGAAAAGGGGTCGTCTGCATCCCTTCTGGCATTCTAGGAGAATCGGTGGACCACGTGGGCTTCCGACCACTTTCCACCACCTCCCACCATCCCTGGTCTTCTCACACATTACACGCTATGGGCAAAGATTCACCTGAGATCACCCTCCCAGCAGCAGAGTCCACTCATGGCCCCTCTGTGAGATGCTGGAGAAGCCAGCGGGTGAGGTGAGACTGGATTTGGCACCTGCCTCTCAGCCATCATTCCACAATCCAAAATGGGGAAAGGGAGGAGAAGGGAGATGCCCTTGAAAGACACAGACAATACACCCTCCTTCCTTCCGGATCATCTCCCGATCATCAGTTGGCTTCGGTTGAGTCATTCACACCTTCAGCTGGACTTGGGACAGACTTCCCATCTTGAGTCTGGGATCCACAAATGGACGCCAGTAAGAGCTGACCAGTGGGCCAAGGAGTCTGGGATCTGCTCTATATTCTTGCTTTTGGAGCTGTTTAGACTGTGGGCCTTGGTGACAAAAGCCAGCTGGCTGTAACCTCATTCTCCTGGGCCCAGAGAATGAGCAATGGGGCTCACATAGCTCCAAGAAACAAACTTGACTTCGGACAGCTCCCTCTCCTCCAGCCCCGAGAGGCTCAGATGACTCCGTGCATTGCGTTTGGCTTGAGCCACGGAACCCCCCCTCCCCCCCAACGTGCATTTCATTTCTCAGAGTCCACACTGGCGAAAACTGCAGTTACAAGATTCCTGGCAGCAAAATCAGCCCTGAACTTTCAAGGAAGGGGATAAATGGCTTAGAGCTGAAAACGTCCAAGACCATCTTAAAGCTCTCTCTTATTACTGCTTCAGATGAAGTCTAAGGAATTAGCAGGGTCTGCGTGGGCTTTGCCACCTGGCCCCATCCGCCTCTAGTCTCACCCCGCTGCCCGCCTCGTGCCTTGTGTACCAGCACGGGCTGTGGTTTCCCACAGAAACCCGGCTGCTCCTTACCTCTGAGCTGTGCTGTCCTTCTGCCCCGGACGCCGCCCCAGACTTCACCAACTCCTTCCTTCTCTTCTTAGGACTCAGATCGGGTGTCATGGTCACCGCAGTCAGGTGCTGCTCCTCCTTCCTCCCCGAACGCCTGTGCCTTCCTTCCTCTGAGCACCTAGGTCAAAGCCTCTTCCCGGTTATTTTCTCATGTCTCTCTCTCCCTGTGGTGCAGCTCTACTGGTGTGTCTGTGGCTATGCCCCGAGGTCGGTTTCCTCTTGGAATCTTCCCGCTAGCTCACGACTTCCTGGGGGGGAGGCCCAGCAGGCATCGCTACAGGGCGGCTTCTCCTTTGCCCAGGCAGGGGTTCGATGGGCTTCAGAGCAGTACTGACATTCCCTTACCTGCTTGGTGTTCCCGCGTCAGAGTGGTGGGAATCCCTCACAAGTGACTCTTCTATCCCCTCTCCTGGGCAAGTCTAGCTTATTTTCCCAGGCCAGAGAGTGGAGCTTTAATCCTTTAAACCAATGGGTGGACTATCTTCAGCAGCTTCTGGATTTATGCAGGGAAGTGCAGCTCAAACACCCCACATCATAGGTGCCCACTCACAGCCCCCCAGCCTCACCCGTGACTGGGGTAGACAGTTCCATGTGGACTTGGGCTTATTTTATACTTAAGCACACAGGTCAGGCCCCCGGACCAGTTCATTCCCTCCCCCAGGAGCTTTGTAGGCCTGTGATGGGGCAGGATCCAGAGGCCAGGTCCTGACCACACAGGATGACTACCTGAGACAGCTGGGATCAGGCCCAAGAGGTGGCTGGGAATGACAGTCAAGGAGCCCTGAAGGGCAGAATTAGAGATGGCCTGAGAGCTAGAATCAGGGATCAGGACAGAAGGGCAGGTGTGAAACTGAACAGAAACGAGGTCAAAGGAAAGGGCCAAGAAGGTTAGACCCAGTGGCTAGGGCTGCAAATCTGGTTCAGCTCAACACAGGTAGGACCAAGGTGAGGGTGTCCCTTCTCACTGAATACTGGCAGTAGGACTCCTGAGCAGCAGGTGACCTTGAAGAGCTAAGGCAGAGCTGTACAAGCCCTGATAGCCCCAGGGCAAAGCAGGAAGGTGGCCACTTCTGGTACAAATTGAACACCAGATGGCGATGCTGATTTTCAGGCCCAGGAAATTTTGAGTCTTCTCCCACAGACATGGAGCCAAGGTTAAACAAGAGATTCCCTCCTGAGCTCCTCTCCAAGTCAGGCAAGCACCCAGAGGACTCCTGGTGACTCCAAGGGACTGTCAGCTCTGGCCTGCAAACACCAGAGCTCAGCCTGACCAAGATCCCCAAGGATCCCTGACGCCCCTCTTCCTTGACTCTGCCTGTTCTGAGTCTTCCTCTTTGCCTACTTCCGGGCAGCATCCGAGTCCCTGTTTTGGCTTAGGCAGTTCTCTATGAGTCTCGTCCAATCATTACATCAGGCATTATGCCCAGGATCTCGTGATCTACACCAGATCTTGAGCCAATGTCTTCTCTAGGAGACGTGTGAATTAAAAAGACAAATTATCTGTCCTACCTACTCCAACGTATAGTGGTGAAAGAGAAAGAGGGACCGACCAGGAAACACACACGATTCTCCTCATTTAAAAGGGGGAAAAGCAGCCTAATCAGGGTACGGGGCACCCAAGAGGAAGTCTTCCTGCAGCAGGGGAGTGAGCAATTGGAAAAATTTAGGCGATGTGCTCATTGCTGCTTATTAGCCTGATTTAGAAAACAAAAAACAAAAAAAAACCTTTAAATTTTTAAATGGCTACATTGTTTACAGTTGAGGTGATGTTCACGTTTAGTGTTTGAACACTAACAAAGAATGTAACAACATCAACAAAACTAAAGAGGATACCAAATTAAGGCATGAGAAAATTGTCCTTACAATAGAAACGAATGGCTTGAGGGCCCGGAAGGACCTGCTCCTGCTCCCACCCGCACCCCCCACCTGCCACCCCCACCCTCCCATGGAAAGTATGCTTTAGGCATGGCTATTTCAATTTGTCTTTGACACTTCAAATCTGGGTGAAGCCCAGTTTTGAAATGCAGTGTTCTAGGAGCGTACTGACTCAGAATGTTCGCTCATGCCTCACTTCTCTGGAACGTTAAGGGGGAAACGGTGCCAGACAAACCTGGCACGCAGTAATCTGAAATGTGTCCACTTGTTTGGCACCAAAGGCTATTGAGAGAAAGACGGTTTGGTCCAAGAGTGCTTACAAGCACTCTTCATGGAGTACTGAATGAAAGGGATTAATTACACATATCTTAAATGTCTGGTGGTAGAGAAAGGGGTTAAATAAATGACAGCACATCCATAGGACAAAATATTAGGCAGCAATGAAAAACTTTCAGAGAAATTTTGATGGCCCTCAATGTAGACATATAAATGTAGGCATGTACACACACACACACACACACGCACACACAAATTCTTCCGCATATCCATGTGTGCATTAGAAAAATACCACGTGATTAAATGCACCAAAGTAGTAACAGAGGTGCTGTCTTGGTGGGGGATTCTGGAGGATTATTTTCTTTTTTAAAAAAACATATCCTCCAACTCATCTACAATGAGCCTGAATTTCTTTCCAAATCGGAAACAAACCAAAGCAAAAGGTTTTTCCTGTTTGCTTTTTCAGAGGTAAGGAAAAGCTTCAGTTTGAACACAGCACTTTAACCTGCAGCCTTTCCCACCCCACCGTTTGCTGTGCAGGGCGAGGAAGACACAACCGAGCCAGCCCACCCTCTGGGTCTTGCTGCACGGAAAGGCGCGAGCACCCGTTCAGTCTCTGTGAGCCACTTACTCTACCAGCAGGAGTTTGGGTGGCCAGTGAGGTTTTGAAAGAAGCACTTATACATCAGAAAATAAGAAGATATATTGCAGTCCTTTAATTTAGGAATACTTAATCCAATGATTTTCAAGCCGCTATAGATCGAATGTTTGCATCTCCCAAAATTCATGTTAAAACCTAACCCCCAAAGCGATGGTATTGGGACTTGGGGCCTTTGGGAGATGACGAGGTCATGACCGTGGAGCCCTCATGAATGGGATAAGTGCCCTTATATACAAGGCCCGAAAAGCTCCTGTGCCCCTTCTACCGTGTGAGGTAACAGCGAAAAGACAGCTATCTATGAACCCGTAAGCACGGCCTCATCAGACACCAAATCTGCCAACACCGTGATCTTGGACTTCTCAGTGAGAAACAAATGTTTGCTGTTTACAAGCCACCTAGTTTATGGTATTTTTGTTATAGCAGCCCAAATGGACTGAGAAGACACAAGTCAGCAACTGGGTAGTTCTCCATCAAAATTCACATGCATCTGACCTGAACAACATGACTATAAAATTAATTCTGGTAGCTGCAAGTGAAATTGTTGCTGACAACTTGCTTAAGTAACATCTTTAAATGAATGGCTTGTTTCTTGGCAAATAAATTTACAGCATCACCTTTTTACGTGCTCCAGTTCAGCACCCCAGCATCTGGATACAAGTGCTGGGATCAGACCTCTCTCACTCTCTGGTCTTGGGCCAGCCTCAGCCATCACAAACCTGTTTCTTTGTCTGCAAGTCAAAATCAGAGTAGAAAGCAAAGTACTCAACAGACTTTAATCTATGAAGCAAACATGCCTTTAAGGATTGTTGGAAAACTTGTCATTTCCCAGGCATCAATCAGAGAGAGTAACAGGGGATCTTCAAGAAAAGGTCTGAGACCCTGACACTGTACACAACATAGAGTTCTGTCCCTTTCGCTGGAAGAAGTAACCGAGAAACAATGTCACCACTATTTTTAATCAAAGAGCCCTGATTGGCTGCACCTTCTTCTGAGAGAGGGGCTGCATGCCTGCACTGAGGGAAAATGAGCAACTCCTGTATAATAACTGATGATCACACCTCCTCTCACCCCATGTTTAAAATCCAGCTTGTGCGCTTTCTCAGGAGTTGGCAAACCACAGCCTGCTAGCCAAACTCAGCCTACCACTTGCTTTTATAAATAAAGTTTTATTAGAACACAGCTATGCTCATTCGTGTATTATCTTTGACTGTTTTTATACTATAGTGGCAAACACGAGAGGCTATGATAGAAACTGTATGGCTTGCAAAGCTGAAAATATTTACAAACTGGACTTTTATAGAAGAAGTTTGCCGACCCCTGTACTCTTTTTTGATATGCTTGTCCTCAGAAACGAATTAGGGAGAAACTGCTGGCAGTTGTATACGGATTTCACTAAGAGTCCCACAATCTACCCTAAGGAAAGATATAAAAGGGGTAGGAAGTCATGTCTGTTGTCAGAAATCCTTCAGTGGGACAAAATTTTGGTATTTAATTAAATCTTGATTTAAAGGGAAAAAAACAAGGTAAGACCCTCTTCCTTGCTGAAAGGAGTCAGCTCTGGGTTATAGGAAGACCCCTTGGTCGTCCACCCCACCGAGCTCCCCGCTCTTTGTCACAATATGATACCCAAGCAACGCTAAGGTCCAGACTATCTGGATAATTGAGATTCCACGTTGAGGCAGAGGCAGGTAATACCTAGACATTGAATATTATACTTGCTAGAATATAAAGAGTGTGTAAAACTCTCTGACCATCTCTAGGTGTTCAGAAATTTCACCCCAAGTTTAAAAATAATCAAAGTACGGTCTACTCCAGAGAGAAAGGGCATCTCCAAGTTGGCAAAATCCTAAAACACCCATCTGTGAAGTGCTTTTTGTTTCTATACTTTTCTAATTTGGTCATCCTAATTTTGAACATAAAAAATCTTTCCAAATGCTCATCTTAACAAATAGTTCATTGTATTCACCCAGATAGAACATAAATTCTTAACTATTTTGAAATAGATTTCAATGTAAAGTACAGTAAGCAAATTTTATACAGTAAATAAACTTTATTTATTTGTTCTTCCAAATGACATTGCCAACAGTCACAGATTTGCATACAATAGTTATATCTTGACTATTTACAATTTACAGTAGTATTTCTTCCTCTGAAAAATATAAGTACAAAAGCTAAGTAAACAATGAGGTACTGCCATTTGGATTTATCATATGTCATTGCTTAAAGAACTAGTCTGTAGTAAATATTCGACAAATCAATCTAGATAAAAGTCAATTAAATGCTCTAATTTATCAGAAAAAAAGTCCACTAAGTTTCACCCCAAAATGTATTGCACAAGTCTTTTTTAAAAAATCACTCTAAAAATAAATAGAAAAGGCAAGCAGTTCTTTAAAAAGAGGGACAAAAAAGAATGGAAGAAAGGAACATTAAGTGAGCCCATAAATCAGGTTAAGTTAGTCAAAAAGTTTTAAACATAAACTCTTCCCAACGACAACAAAAAAAAAAAAAAAATGAAGAAAAAGTAAAAGCTATCACTGTTTCTCCACTGATATAACCTATATAAAAGGCAGTCTGCAACATATCTGTGGGCCGATATTAGATTTTTCTTGGTCATTTGGCCACATAGGGGACCTGAATAACAGCTTCTTTCTCAAACAGCAAACATGCAGTTTCTCGAGCTTGCCCAACATTGCTCTCCTCATTTCTTCAAGATGAAGATCGGAGCCAGGACTGGAAAAGAAAGAGGAAAAGAGGATAAAGAAAAAAAAAAAAAAAACCTTTAAAGCCAACTTTTTGGGAGATTTGTTGTTTCGCGTGAAAATAAAATTATATTCTATAGCCTGGGGATAGAAGTAGAAATATTCTAAGTATTAAATCCTACAGGAATCTTTTAAAAATCAATGTCCTTGGAATCAGCTGACCTGGAGCCAGCAACCCTGGAAAACGGTATTTTTAAGGGACACTAGCACCGCCACCTCCGCCATGTATCGATGGCGACCAGGTCATGATTAGAGCGCCAGGAGTAAACCTGCTGACCTGGGAGAATTTCTCTAGGACGCAGCTCTTCAGGATGGATTTAAAGAGGAGAAAGAGTTCTTCCCTGTCACTAATGTGCTGATTTTTCTACGTATTGCAATTCTCCAGGACGATATGCATGGCAGCAGGGGACAAGTAGTATTTTAGTGTAAAAAGCTATGCCTCATCTGAAATTAACAAACTTAATTTTTAAAAAACTTAAAATGTTATGAGAAATGATACTAAATCTTCCTAATAAGGTTTCTCTGATTAAAATGCTAAAAGCCTGTGGACTCAGGTCAAATATGAGGTTAAAAAAAAAAAAGCCGTAAAATTAAAATACCAAATGAGATTAAGTAATAGAGACAAACTTTTCATATGTATTTAGTGGAAAGAGAAAGCTTTAAAGTCTTCTCGCTTTGTAAATGAACAATGTAATTCACTACTCATGATGTATTTCTCATAGTATATTATTTATAAAACTAGCCATATAATCATGTTGATCCTAGAAATCTAGACAAGAAGACAACTTCCTGTTGTATTTAAATTCCCTTGTCAGTTATTGCTTTGCGACCACGGCGTGCACTGTTGCAGGAAGAAATTCATGCATGATTTATTTGATAATGCTGCATAAGTCGCTGTCATGAAAGACAAAAAAAGCTGGGGGAACTTTTCTAGTTTAAAAGAGAGACTAGAAAAGCACAGCAATGAAACTCAAGTCATGATCTTTGAATTTTGGAATTCAAAAAATTATTAAAGACATTATTTGGAAAACTGAAAAAATGTGAATATTTACTATATACTGGATAACAGTATTATGTTAATATTAATTTCGTGAAATGGATAACTATTACTACTATGTAGGAAAATGCCCTTGTTCTTAAAGATACTTGCAAAAATATTTAGTTTTTGTTTGCAAGTAACTATCAAATGTTACAGAGGGGAAAATACACATACGGAAAGAATGAGCAAGAGTGAAAGCAAGTGAAAATATCGGCAAAATGTTTTATTTTATTTTTTTATTTTTTACACCTACAACACCTGGTCTTCCTAGGTGGTCTCTCATCCAAGTACTAACCAGGCCCAACCCTGCTCAGCATCCGAGATCAGACAGGATTGGGCTTGTTCAGAGTAGCGTAGCCGTAGACTAGGCAAAATGTTAACAATTGGTGAATATAGCTGAAGGAAATCTGAGTGTTTATCGCACCATGTTTGCAAATCTTACGTTTGAAATTTTGCAAACTGAAAGTTGAGACAATCAATTAATCAACAGCAATGTGACATAGTACACCTTTCCAGTGATTAATGACAGTATTTAAATGCAATAATATAATAACAAGTATAATGCAGTATATTATTAAAAAAGGAAAAGTTTAAATTTATTAAGGCTTGATATGAGATTTACATGACTAAAGATAATTCTAGATAATCACTAAGGCAAGTTAATTGATATATATTAAAATCAAAACAAGATTCAAAGGTAGGCATAAAGAATTTTTAAAGCTAAAAGGTTTTTAAAAATGCTGTATATTGGCATTTTAAACCTTGATACTGTTAGCTGAACACTAGCTGAATTAACTAACAATCTCAGATAATCTTTAAGCTCTATCAATTGTGATAACTAAGCTCCATTAATTGTGATTCTACTGATTTGTGATTTGTGAAAATTCTAGCAAAGTTTGAGGTAAAAATGTACCCTAAATTTAGGGGGTGCTACATTCAGCTGATAGCATGAATAATACGTGGCAATGGGAGCGATGTTCAAATAGTGAAGACAGTCAACTGTAATGAAATATTTTTGATGCCTCCACTTCAATGTAATAATATGTTAATAAGAAACAGCCCTGTTCAATAAAGCAGGCTACACCTCTGGGTCTCCTCGGGACAAATGTGCTATTTTGTTAAACTATTAAGATCCCAGGAAGTAATGAAACTGCGTTTATTTTTAAATCAACTTCACTAGTTTCCCTTATTTCTAAGTAGACTTTATAATATTTTAAATTCTGGATTCATAAAATATATCAATTCACTTTTACCTAGAAAATGATTTTTCATTTCTCTTTCACAATCTTTATTGACTTCAAAAACCATTCTTGGGAAAAAACTAAAAAGAATATAAAATACATAAATACTTTTTGGATTCTTTAGAAAAATTTCAAGGGGAAAATTTGAAACTTTCAAGTATGATTTAAAAAATTAAAATTTCCTAAAATTATATAACTCTTACTTATAGTGGTAATTATTATTATTTTAATGAATATATCACTATAATTATTACTACATTATTAATCTATAGAGCAGAATTAACATAAAATACCTATTTTAACCCACAGCAAAATCATATATTCATAAAACAAAAAGGCAAAGGAATTCTAGCAAAATGGTTAGTATCATGCAATATATTTGATTTTTGCACAAAAGACACAAGACATTATTCTTCACTCACCACATGCTAACTAAGCACAGACTGATGGTTTACTCAGAAGATACCACTGCGAGGTGAAGCATACTACAAAGCCAGGAAGAAAAAAAGCTTATTGGGTTAGTTTTAATACTTAATAATATTAACACAGATTATATGTGTATATGAACTTCAAAGGATTAAACAAATTGTACTTAAAATTTTCTCAAATCTCCTCAAATCAAGGAAATGCAGGCCAAGTGTAAGGAATCTGTAATACCTCCCTCCCATCCTAAGTAAATCTAAACAGCTGAGATTTTACTTGCAACTTCACACTTTCAGTACATATTTATATGACAGATTAATTAGGGTGTGATTATTTGCTTTATAAAACAATTTCATAATTGCATTAAAGTCTACATTCGAATTTGATTTGCATAATCTCAATTTACCATCAAAAGGTTTTGAGGAAATGTTGATGAATAGTACTAAAGTATATCTCTATGTTGAACTGTCATTCCTAAAATATGTCAATTTTATTAGAGAATAACTCTCTTGCAATTCAACAGTACTTCAGGAATGGTTTCAGAAATGATAGCCCACACCGAAACTTCCATTCAAAGGGCCCCAGTTTCAAACACGGTTTTTGTTGTAGCAACCTTCTTAAATAAATTCTATGTCCCGTTGTAAGATGGTCACAATCCAATATTACTAATTAGCATCCTGGTTTAATTACTAATTAGCTTTAAATAGCATCTGCAAAAACAGAGGCTGCTTATAAAATCAGTGTCTATTCTTAGATAACATGATCAATCTCAGAAGCATCATTTTATTTACTTTTTATATTTAATGTGAAGTTAGTAAAAAGCAGCAAAATCAAAGACAAACTTGAAAAAAATATTTGCAACACACAACACAATATGGTTAATATCCTATTGGAAAACTTGCAGAATATATGTATATGGACGTTCCCTGTGTCTGTGCTGTAAGTACTGAAAAACTGGAAACCACCTACGTGTCCATGAATAAGAAACTGGGGACCTAAATTATAGGACATCCACATAGTCACACAATCAGTCAAAAGAATGAGATAGATCAGTTTGTAATGAGGTGGCATAATATAAAAATATATGAAGTAAAAAAAAAACAAGCTGTTGCATACTCTCATTTTTATAAAATAAAACAATTAGATGATAAAGGAATAATTATAAATATATTTTAATAAAGATTAGAAAACCTGGGGATATTCTCCACGCTATTAACAAAGATGATCTTTTCATGGAAACAGCTGGAAGGCTGAAGATCACAAAAGGCCTCCCTTTCCATGTAATATCTTTCTGAACTGTTTGCAATGTGTTTTTGGCAATGATCCTTTGTTATGTAATTCTAATAAAACCAAGAATCAAAACCACTTTTGAGATAACAAATTGGTATTTTACACGTCCAGTATTTTTTACTCTGTGTCAGTTTTATTCGTATTTGTTTCTTGAATCCACCTGGCATGCATCTACTGAGTCCTTCAAAGGGAATGGAATGGAAAACACTTGTACCTAACGATGCTGAAAATTTCTGATGATTTTATTAATTCGAAAGAGATTTTAAAAATTCCAACTAACGGGAGAGAAGTGAGAAACATTAACTGAAGTATAAGGACTGGTCTAGGGCAAGGAATAACCAAGAACTTGACGAAGGATCGGTGTGACAAGCAAAGCGAAACAGTTAAGAGAAGATCAATTTTTTAAAAAAATGACAACAGGAGATGAGGTTAGAAAATAAGCCAAATGTTTTTCATCAAAAAAAGAAAAATTTTCTTTTAATGAAGTTATCAAGAAAATAGCCATCTACGTTAAACGTGTCGTTAAGTTTGCTAGCACTCTAGCGATAAAAATGTATTTCTAGGAACACTTCTTAAAAAGAGATTTCTGTATAACAAAAGAACCTCTTAAATTGCAAGAGATAATTTAGCACCTGCTTAAAATAAAGTTTCTATAATACTGCATGTCAACTATACCTTAATCAATTAACTTTCTTAATAAAATTATCCTAAATAACAAATAACACTCTCCTTTTAAAAAAGGAAGGCAGTGTTATTCAGCAAAATACAATTAGACAAGCCAAAGACTTTTGCATTCACTCTTGCTTCTGGCCCGCTACTGAAATACCCTGTTTACTGTGGCCATCTAAAGCAGTGGTCTCCAACCTTTAGGGCACCAGGGACCGGTGCTCCTCTGAGAATCTAATGCCTGATGATCTGAGGTGGAGCTGAGGTGGTGATGCTAGCGCTGGGGAGCAGCACAAATACAAATGAAGCTTCTGCTTGCTTGCCTGCCACTCACGTCCTGCTGTGCGGCCTATCTCCTAACAGGCCATGGACTGGTACCAATCCATAACCTAGCGACTGGGCACTCCTGATCTAAAGTAACTGCACCATCACCAAGTGAAATAGCAGGGACAACAAGCTAAAAACTGGGAGGAGGAAAAAGGCTGCTCTGCGGAAGACAAAAAGATATGTACACATGAGATGTGCATTTCCTTTTTAACTTCTGCCTGCTCCACATAAGGCAATTTTTTTGTACTTGAAACAAATCTAAAACTTCAAAAATTTACAATTAATTTTATACTTTAGAGGGAAAGAAACCTTAGGGATAGGATAATACAACATACTCATTTTACCAATGAGGGCCAGAAATATGAAAAAGGTTTGCTCGAAATCATACCAGGGATTGAGCTGTTGAGATTTAGGCTCTTGCCAAAGCAATGTTGCATGTGGCTGACACTCCAAGGTACGAGAAGTGAAGATGGGCACAGTTTTCAGCTGGTTACCATTCCTATAAAACTGACTGTCTTCCTGGAGTCTTTAATGGTTTACCTTACACATATTAATTATTAGTTCACCTTTCCGAGTCTCATTTACTAGGAAAGACTCATCCTACATGGCTATATGGTGGCTAAAGTAGCCACCACTATGGAGGAAGAGGGTGGGGAGAGGGGGGAAAATAAAAAAGTAAAATGTTATAAAAATAATAAAAAATAAAATGTTAAAGAAAGAAAGAAGGAGGAAGGACAGAAAGAAGGAAGGAAGGAAGGAAGGAGGGAGGGAGGGAGGGAGGGAAAAGTAAAGGGAAAGGGAAAGGAAAGAGGACTAGGATTCTGTCTCTATATACAATAACCCTTAAATAAGCCAAATTTTAATTATGCTCTGTAATTTACTCTTCCTTAACAGATAATGGTTTCTCATCTATGAAATATATTCTTCGAATTATGTTAAACTGAAACCATTTACTAATAACTGTTGTACTCTATAATGGGGTCTTTCAAACAGAATATAAAACTCACTGGGGGAGGGGAGAGATGATAAAGAGGGGATATACTGAAAAGTACCTTACCAGCAGCCATGGAAAACTTTTGATCAATGCCACAAAGTATTCAGAATGTATTCCTCCTATAACACCTGCTAAACAATGCAAACACTGATGTGGGCTGCACGCTGTCAGCACAAAGAGCAACTTACTCTCTCCCAAGCATCCCGAATACTTATGGACAGGGGAAGCTCTACAATATGTTTGGGGTTTGTCTTGGGTTTCTTATACCAGCTTTTCAGCCCCCAAACCTAAAATAACAAAACACTCAAGGCTGCTGAACAGAAATTAAACTGTAGCTTCACATTTATACCATATTACAAAAAAGATCCATTTGGAGTGTACATTTAAAGCTAATATGACCAAGTGGCTTTTAAATGATTATTAATAAACTCCTAAAAAGCTCTGTTTTCTATATACCTATATTTCTATTGGAAATATATTTTATATAATGACATTGAAAAGATAATTAGGTATCCTTCTATTGGATAGCTTATCTACCCTTCTATTGAAAAAAAGTCACTTCTTTGCAGTGCTGTGTCTAACCAGCTACAGTTCACTAAACGGGTATCAAACTAGTTGAAATTTCTTCAAGATCTGTTCAAACACAGCATTTTTTATTGCTCATTTCATGAATGATAACAATCTTAAGGGAAATGTGACTCTTGTTTCAACATTCTCAATCACCAATGATTAATTTTCCATCAAACATAGAAATAATCATGAGTCACACATCTAGTATCAAGAATCACCTTATACTGACAAAAGGTGACTCAAGTTGATTAATAAGTCATCTTTGGGATCTTCCTCACCTCATGTTCATTTTAAGTTATTTCATATTTCCTAAGCACTTATTTTTATTATTTGAATTATATTACTTAGATATATCTTTTACTCATGTATGAATGAATGGATGGTAACTCTCCTAAAATTAAAGACTGCACACAATCATATCTTCCATGTCTTCAATTTTTCTATAATCACCATAACAAGTAGAAGAAGAGGTGATTAATGACTGAACTCATTTATTAAGCCAAAGATAATGATAGATGATACTCTGCTTAAAGCAGTATTGGAATGAGACTTACTTTCTGGACTGGTCAGCCTCTGGGATAAGGGAGAACTATTTCAGGAAGAATCAGCCACCACTTCATCCCCATCTAAAATGAATTCTACTTTACTCAGGAATAAGGGGACAATGTTTTTCAAAACTTTCTTTTTATTAAACTTAAGAAAATCTGTCTGCTTTAAAAGGATTTTAAATGGTTCACTATTTATAGGCACCAATTTGATGAGTTTCCCTCAAGGCAAACCAATCTAAGACTGCATGTGTGAATGTTTCCTAAAACATTTGCCAAGCAGTGATTTAGGATGAATCCATACCACAGAGCAAATCCTGATCGAATGCAGCCCCACAGTGAGAAGAGAGTCTGCCATGCTTCAACCTTAAGGTGTTAAAAAGGCCGTGGGAGAATGAACAAATAAAAGCTTTTTTATATCATCTAAAAATATTTTCTTAAACTGGACCATAATGTCAACAGGTTCAAACTGCATTAGAGATTTTTATTTTCACAAAGATACAGTTGTTTTATTCAGTGAAGATGAAAACGTCTACTCTGAGTGACTCCATGGTTATAGAGTTAGATGTGCAGTCAAATTTAAAACATTCTCTCTATTCATGAAGGACATACATTATAGTGACATACTTTATCAAAAATATTTATAACCAGAAATAACTATAGAGGTATAGCAGACTACTAGATACTGAGGAAGAATGCTTTACAAAAAAAAAAAAAAAATGCTAACCAAAATAACTGCAATTGTCCCAGAAACTATACAATAGGTATATAATACAATATATCATGGAGTATTGGGGCAAAGGTCAGGGATGCTGGGATGACCTTAGAGGAAGCCAGGAAGAGGAGGTCAGGATGTGCCTGAGGCACGGGGATGCCTTCAGGAGTGGTCCTGTGCATGGGTCAAAGGAAAGGAACTTCATAAGTGGCTGCCACATGCTGGGGGTATTGAGCCTGGAAAGAAAAAACCTTCCATCTAGGCCATCTTGAGATTTTTGGTTGAGTTCCATGGGTTAAAACCAGAACAAATTAATGACCTCTACAGAAAAGGATATTTGGGCTCAAGATAAGGAAGAATTTGTCTAAGAGACACACACAGTCTGTTCAAATAAGATGGTATGCTTTGGGTGGTACTTACTTACTGACTTAGTCCTTTTTACTGGAGATACCACGACACAGGCTAACCCATCACTAAGAAGATCTCTGCTTGCTTCAGGGAGGATAAAGAAATGAACAGCAGAACTCTGATCATGAAATAGGAAAAGAAACGGGGGGGAGAACATGGAAGGTACTGCCAGCTCCAGCAAGAAAGGAAAAATTAGAAGAAGGAGAAAGCCAAGGGCAAGACGCGAAAACTACACAAGTTTCATACTCTGCTTAGAATGAATCTTCTAAATGAATTACTGGTCGAGGACAAAAAGAAGTTAGGCATAGGGAATTTTGCATAATTTATGAAGAGTGTGTTTGTTTCTCTTCAATCACAGCTGACCCCACGCAAAGATTTCTAATAATTCAATTACCTACATTTCCCTTGCAGGGTATATCAAAAGCTCAAAAATGCTTAATTTTTTCACTCACAATTATTGTATCTGACAATCAACTGAAACGAAATAAAGGACTGGAATGTATAAGACATCATGATATAATTTGGCTTAAAAAATTATTACTGCATATCCTAGAACAAATGCCTTTTCTGTCCTTTCCATAAATAGGCCAAGTTCTAGAAATCCCATGTAGAATATTTAATAGCAATAAATCCTTATTTAATAGCAATAAATCCTCCTATTGCTATTAAATAAGACTGTCCTTCCCTTAAAGGACTTCTAAAGCTTACCATCAGCCGAGCATCTTCTCTTTCCAAAATTTTCTGAGTTTGATCATCAGGGAACTTCAGCACAGTGGTTATAACTTTTGCCATGGTCTACAACAAAAACAAGAGATGATCACTAACACATATTAAAGCAGATGATATCTCGACCCATTCTGACATGTTCTGCTGGTGAGATTCTTTAGTGCTCTCAATGGAAGCCACGACCAAAGAAGTATGATGTGAAGGTATTAGTCAAGGAAAAACAGCCAACACTAGAATTTCAATTTAAAAGGACGCCTCACAATGTCGGGTTGATATTATTTTAAGAAGATGCATTTACAAGAGCATGAAGCTATATACAGTTCTAATGCTCTTGGCCCTTTGTCTTATTAAGATGAAACTTTATTCCTCATTAGTTTTACAAAGGTTTTTATTTGTAGAAATCTATCTAGTAAGTGATGTATTGCCAAAACATATGCTCCAAATAATCAGAATTAGATACTCCCAAGTTCAGCTTTAACTAAATCACATCATATATCTCATAAACATGGGCTACTGCATGAACATGAACATGCTTAGTAGGTATTTTTAAGACATGCAGCACATCAACCTAATAGAAATACAAATTACATTTTAAATAAACACAAGATGTTTTGTTTGATAGAAAACATGATGAATCAAACATTACACATGGTGGCTTGCAAAACAAGATCATAAATTGTGTAGATCTAAATAAATATACCGTAAGTCAGACTGTCACCCATAAGTTCGTGGAAAATTCTCCTCAAAGGTTGAAATTCCCTATTTTGTATCAAGATGAGATGTTTTGAGGGAGACAGAGAGGAAAGAAGATACCACGTATGAAATAAGTAGAACAAGTTTAGAGCTTACATATAAATTCAGGTGCTACTGTTCCCCTGGGGATTCCTACAGAGGAGGGGAGGATCACCCCAAGAGCCAACGCTAAAATTCTTTGTCCACAGTTACACAGACTATGTGTGCGGTGGTGATGGTGGTGGGTGGGGGAGATGGACTAGAGAAGGTCATTGAGGAAAAGATGACATAATTGAGTTAACCAAGAATTTTGGAAATTCACGTCATTAGGAAAAAAAATATCATTATTTCCGGGAAGAAAAGAAACTAATGTTTTTAAAATTCCTATTATATGCTAAGCCCAGGCAAGGCAATGTGCATTATTTCTAATACCTACTTAAACTAACAGATCAAGTAATACCACAAACCTCAACATAAAAAATTTTAGTTTCAGCCTCCTTCATTTTATGTTTGCCTCTGCCATTTTGATGATCGAAAAACTACAATTTATACCAACTTAGTTCTTAGAGAACTTAAAAGGCATTTTATAAAAACCCTCATCCTTTAAATTGTATTGCCGAGATAGAAGAGAATCCTTCTGTGCTAAACCGAAGTCTAGAAACCAAGCATATTATGTGGCAAGAAATGGCAAGAGAAATATGAAGTAGTGACTATTTCAGTATTCTTTTTATTAACACTGAAGCAATTTTAAATGCTTTCTGATATACTATCTATGAAGGCTGTTATTAGGAAAGAACAAAAATCTAAAATTCAGAGATTCACAATTACAAGAAACATTTATTTAATTTCAACGGCTTATAGAGTTCAAAGTAATCGGAAATCCATTTATATTCACACAAGCATATGTCAAAAAAAACAAAAACAAAAACAAAAACAAAACCCCAAAAAACTCTGGCTAGGTGTCTCTTCACATTTCTAGACAATATTAAATGGAAACCCACCTCTAAATTCATCAGTGATCCAGAATTTGCAGCTGATTACTAAGACTTAAAGCTCTTAAGAAAATACTTGAATAGAGAAACCCAAGCTCTCAGCCATATCTTGGGGAAAAAATTAAACTTTCTACTCTACATACAATATTCTCAGGCCCTAAAAAGTAAAAGATAGTTCAAATGAGTCACCCGGTTTAGAAGTGGCCTCTCCTGCGAGGTTTTCTTTAGGGAGAGGCTTCAATAAAAGCTGGGATGAGAAACACTTTCTACTGAAGACGAAAACAGGCTGAATTTTAGTGTCAATAATAGTATGGAGCGTCAAAATCCAAGAAATAGAAACTGCAAGGATAGAAGGAAGAAGGGGAGCTTACTTAACTTCATACCCTAAGAATGCGTGTCCTACACGTGGTCTTAAAAAAAAAAAAACCATCTGCCTCATAAAATAAACAATGTATGCAAAAGCAGATGAAAAAACAAAGGTGGAGTGACATATAGATCCTGCCAGACAAGAAACAACTGAATATAAAGATCCAATCACAAAGGCCAAAAGATACTTTGGCTCATTCTAAAACCACAACCTGGTCTCCATTTCAAGTTCTTTATTAAGTATAGAAAGTGGGCAAATCAGCAAAAGGTCTGTCTCAAAACAGCTCTGATCTTGTCAATCCCTTCTCAAAAATGTCCAGGGTTACTACCCCCAATACCAACAGGTAAAAACATTCCAGGCCCTCCACACTCTGTGCAGCCTGAAGCAGAGTAACTTCCACCTCACAAATCCATTGTTTTAGTTGGACCAGACTATGTGTCATTCCAAAACTCACTCAGTGTTCTGCCTTGAACCTTCTGTCTAGGCTTTCCCTCCTATCTGAGCTAATCTATCAAAATCTAAGCCCCCCTTTAAAGCCCAGTAGACACATGTGGTTCTCCATCATGTGTTCCTTGACCTTCCCACAAGTAAGTATGAGGACTCTGTGTCTGTCTTAATGGCATCACATTATGCTTAACATACTGCATCATATTATGCTTAACTGAGAACAGCTCCCCTTTACAACTACAGACAGTCCCTGACTTACGATGGTTCGACTTAATGATTTTTTGACTTTGAGATGGTGTGAAAATGATATGCATAATAAATTACACAAATATTCAACTTTAATATAAAATAGGCTTTGTGTTAGATTATTTGCTCAACTGTAGGCTAATGTAAGTGTTCAAGCAGGTTTAAGGTAGGTTACACTAAGCTACAATGTTCAGTAGTGTGTATTAAATGCATTTTCAACTTATGATAGGGATTATTGGGAAGTAACCCCATTTTAAATCAAGGAGCATCTGTATATGGTAAAATCCTTTAAAGTTAGGGTTGGTATCAAATTTCATCTCCCTATCCATCATAGTGATAAAAAAAGGGCCACATGCAGTAAGTGCTCAATAAATATGTACCAAATTAAACTGAAAGTCTGCTACTGATTTTCAATATTTATAAAATGTGATGGCAGAATGATAGGCTACTTATCATTTTTAGTAACCAGAAAAATACACTGAATGCTGAAGATGAAGACCAGAGAGAGCACCCCTCAACACTGATTGCCAGCTAGCTATTAAATGGGGCTGTCTGGGCCTGGAGGATATCTCTTTCAGCTGTCTCCCAAGTCGCAGCCTAACACTAACTACAGAGCCCTGAAAACAGAAAACTTAGACATGGCTGAACTGGCGCTGCCCCAGATACATCTTATGTTTGTGCTGGGTCTTTCTTCAGAAGGACTTAAACTCTAGAGCTCTCAGCTCACATATGTTTTCAACCTCCAGAAGAAACAAGTTGAGGCAGTCTCTTCATTTCGCAGACTAAGAAAAGGTTAAATAATTTATTTAGCAACAACACTGGGATAGTAGTTTTAGATTCACAAATTTACCAAAGTAGCCTAAGTTCTGAGAGGCTATTTTTTAAAGAGATATGCCTTTTCCCCTTCCCTTGTAATAGTATCAGGTAACATTAAACTATCTACCACACCTCAAATACAGGCTGCTATTCAATAAAGACATAATAAGAGAAAGTCATATTTCATTACCTTTGTTTTAAAAAGATAAGGAAAAAATAAGTTTTAGTTAGGCTTTGAATAAAAATGTATTCAGGAAACACAGACACTGAGTCACTGCAAACTAATATCTCTCTCATGTGGTACATGTTCAGGATCACACTTATCACTACTTAGTTTGAAACTAGTTGATAAAAAGAAATGAGATTTCTATAGACACCAAGGACTCAAATGACTTCTAGCCCTACAACTCCTAGCATTTAGCTGAATCTACAATTCATAAATTCATAATATTCTTTAAAGAGATTTTTTGATGCCTTTACATTTTAAGTTAAAATATTCCAAATCTATCTCTGAACTGGCTTAGCTCCCTAGGACTCAGTAACCCCACAGACTCATAAGGTAAAACACTGATTGCTTCTAAGAATAGAAAACTCATTATCTGATTCTTAACCAAGGTATGCGAGACAATGTAAAAGTATATGAAGGTAAAAACTTGACGCGATGTCAGAAACAGAAATTGCTTTAAATGAAAGAATTTTGTTCAAGGGAAGACTTGTTAATTTCCCTAAATGCATTCAATTGAATACCAAAAGTCCAAAATAAGGCTCTTTTTAAAAACACTGCAGTGGGATACAAGTAAGAATAACACAAGAATCTACACTCAAGGACCCTACAATAAATTTAACATCCTAGAAAACTAATTAGCCAAGTATTATTATCCATATGATGTGATAATTTTTAAATAACATTCCATATGTGAAGGAATGATTTTCTTATATTGACTACAGTCAAATATTTCAAAACACCTCTAAGTCATCATTCTTAATCACGACCATTTCCAATACTCCCACATTGTCCTTATGTCTCCATAAAGATAACTATTCTCCTAAATTTAGGTTCTGAAGTCAAAATAAAAACAGCCACATGTTTCACAAAGTATTACGTTAATGAACTTTCAATTTTTAGTTTTAGCATCATCCAACAGTATTTTTTTAATTAATATTTTATAAATATAAGAAATATAAGCAAAATCCACCAATTAACTTCTGTAAATTAGAAGCAATGACACAAGTACTACTACTACTATTAGCATGTAGTCTGCTAATAGTAAACATACAGAATCAATGTGTATATTAAAAATGAGACATATTTCCTTCTAAATTAAGCCACATGCCAAATATTCCAGATATGATTTATACCTTAGTTTCACGACCCATCATATACTCAAAAAGCACTTTTCGTAAATACTCAAACTCAGTAGGTTCTCCAAAGAGTGAGACATCGGTATGGTATAAATTTCCACCTGTCAAATAAAAAGAAAACTGAATGATAAAGAAAAAAAACCTGAAAAAATACTTATTACTTAGAAAATCAACAAACGAAAAACAGTCGAACAAAGAGATGCATCATGGTACTGCATTGTGCATACATGCAGAATTCCAATTGGTGTTTTTCCCTTGGAATAAAAACAAGTATTATAACAATTTTATTTCTCAAATCTTTTCCTTCTCGTCATCTTCTTCCTCTTTACTCTGACATGATGATTTTAAAGGACTATATAGATAAGACAATTTAAAATGCATGAATATTAATGTCATTATAGTAGTTTTCAAATACTTTGATTCAAAATCTTAAAAAGACTGTCATAATAAGGTAGTTTATCTGTTAATGAAGCTCCATTTCAATCTAAAAGTAAAGAATATAGTTCAGATGTATGAAGTCACACTATGACAAACTTTAATCTGAATTCATAATTACACATTATGTAAATATATACTTGCATGCACTTATAGTAGTATGGTATACTAGGTAATCTGAAAAGTGCTCTGCTACCAAGAAACATCAAAATGCTGCATAAAAATATTCTAAGTTCATAGGAAATACCTAAAAGGGTGGAGAATAGAGGAAAATGAAACCACAGAATTACTGGGAAGGCAAATGGGAATCTGGTAAGGCAGAGACTGACAAACCGATCTTAAAATTCATATGAAAGTTCACATGGAGACCAAGAACAGTCAAAACAGTCTTGCAAAAGAACAACAAAACTGGAGAACTCACATGTATCAATTTCGAAATTTAATACAAACCTATAGTAATCAAGACAGGGTTATCCTGGCACAAAGATAAATATATAGATCAATAGAAAAGAATTGAGAATCCTGAAATAAAATTTTCAGACAACGAACTTTTAACAAGGGAGCCAAGAATACAATGAGGGAAAGAATAGATTTTTCAACAAACTGTATTAAGACGCTGGATATCCACATGCAAAAGAAAGTGGTTAAGACTCTCATCTCACACCATATGCAAATATTAACTCCAAAGAGACCAAAGAATAAATGTTAGGACTAAAACTATACAACTCTTGGAAGAAAACAAGGGAGTCAATCTTCGCAACCATAGATTAGCCAGTGGTGTTTCAGACGTGACACCAAAAGCACAAGCAACAACAACAAAACAGAAAAAGTAGGCTTCAAAATGAGAAGCTTTTGGGCTTCAAAGGAAAACTTCAAGTAAAAAAAGAACCTACAGAATGAGAGAAAATATTTGCAATCATATATGTGATAAGGGACTTGTATTTAGACTATATAAATAACACTTATGACTCAATAAAAAAAAAAATTTTTTAATGGGAAAAAATGTCTATATAGATAGACATTTTTCCAAAGGAGATATACAAATGGTGAGTAAGTACATAAAAACCACCTAATATCATTAGTCACGAGGAAATCAAAACCATGATGAGACATCACTTTATACCCACGGAGCTGAGGAAGAGATAATAATAAGTGTTGGTAAGGATGTGGAAAAATTGGAACCTTCATATACTGTATGTAAAACGGTACAGTCACTTTGAAAACCAGCTTGGAAGTACAGGTAAACGTACTTCCAGTTGACTTCACACAGATAAACGCAGAGGTACCAAATGGCCTGCAATCTTACTCTAGAGAGACATCCAAGAGAAATGAAAATACCTGTGCACTAAAAAACTTGTACGCAAATGTTCAAAGCAGCATTACTCACTACTACTCTCTGTGCACTGCTGAGCACTGATTCAGCAGTTCTATGCTGAAAGTTCCATTATGTTGACTTAGCTATGGCAAACAATCTTTGTAGCAGGAGTCGTCTCTGTAATGAGCCATGGGAAACTTCCAAGATGGCTTTCTCTTCTTCTTGAAGAGCATTTTGGAAAGAATTCAAAGCAAGTCCTTATGTAATTTAATTAAAAATTGTATAGTATCTTATGTTGTTATTTCATAGCAACAAGCATTTTCAAAAACATAAAGAATATATGAAATGGCTTAGATTTATCTCCTAGTGCCTGCCATGAAAAAGCAGAAAGCTTTACAAAACATGTAGTAAAATAAAACTATTCTTAATGCAGTGAGGCAGTAAAACTGAGAGTGGAAAACTGTTACAAGACATTCAAAGATCATGATCATCTCAAGGGAACAACTACATAAATATCCGAACTCATCTGTAAAATCCTCTGTAGGTAGCATACATTATTTAAATTGAGAATAATATTTCCAAATCATCCTTCCCCACTTTGAATATAAGAATGCTCATGAAATTATTTTCTCCTTAAATCCTGGTTAAAATTAGTAAATATCTGTAATAGTAAAAAGCAGAAGCACGTAAAATATATAACTGAGTGTGTATGAGTATATGTAGTGGATTATGTAAATGTTTGATACATACGGAAAAGTCTGGAAGATTATACATAAACTGTCAACTAGGTCCATTTGGAGAATGGAGAATAAAGTGGGAACTTGAAGTTTCACTTATACACTGTAGCATTTGAATTTTTAAACAACAAATATGCATTATTTTTTATTTTAGATTACTACTGTTCTTTCCTTAAAACTGTTATTGGTGAATTACAAAGGTAAAATATATTCATTGTAAAGAATTAGATTAGCAAAGATAAAAATAAAGTCATCTATAAATCTACCAACAAAAATAACCATGGATAACATGATATGAGGGATCATTCGTACCTTTGTAGGGTGTCCCCACAGTTGCTGCATATGCATTTGTTTCATACTTCTTCAAACGATCTTCTAAATTGTGAATCTAAAAAAAAAATATTAAATCATATAAAATTCATATGGAAACCATATGTAAAAAAAAAAGGACTGCTGTAGCCACTAGATTCTTTAATGCTGAAGACAGGTTCTAGGCAAATAAAATTAATACAAATAGTTTCTTAGATACGATACCAAAAGCACAGAGAACAAAAGAAAAAATATATATAAATTGGACGTTAATGAAAGTAAAACTTTTGGCCAACAGAAAATGAAAAGACGACCTACGGAACGTGAGGAAATATTTGCAAATCATATATCAGACACAGGACTTGTATCCAGATTATGTAAAGAACATTTAAAACCCAACATAGAAAAATCGACCCAACTAAAAAACGAGCAAAGGACTTGAATAGATGTTGCTTCCAAAGATATACAAATGGCCAACAAGCAGATGATAAGATGATCACCATCATTAGTCACTAGGAAAATGTAAATTAAAACTGTAATGAAATAAATGTCATACTAACTAGAATGGCTATAATCAAAAAATTTCTTGGTAAGAATGTGGAGAAATTAGAATCCTCATACTGTGTTGATGAGAATGTAAAATGGTGCCACTAAGTAAAATAGTCTGGTGGGTCCTCAAAAAGCTAAACATATAATTACCATATGACCTAGCAATTGCACTCCTGGATATGTACCCCGGGTGTTCAAATGAAAACTGTACATGCTGTTCTTAGCAGCACTGTTCAGTTTGAGTTGAGTAGAATCAACTCAAACATCCATCAACTGATGAATGGATAAGAAAATGTGGTATATCCATATAATGGAATATTATTCAGCCTTAAAAAGAAATGCAGTATTGATACATGCTGCAACATAAATGAACCATAAAAACATCTTGCGAACTGAAAGAAGTCAGATAATATTACAGGATTCCATTCATATTAAATACTCAAAACAAGCAAAACCATACACACAGAAAGCAGATTAGTGGTTGAAGGGGCTGGGGAAGGAGGTAACGAGGAGTGATGCTCAGTGGACATGGGGTTTCCTTTAGGGGTGACGAAATGTTCGGGAACTGGAAAATGATGATGGTTTCACAACACTGTGAATGAACTAAAGGTCAATGAATCATATGCTATAGGGTTAAAATAGTCAATTTTGTTATATGTATTTTACTACTATATAATATCTAACACAAAAATTATGTTAGGACAGTTAGAAGATCTGAGGATGGTAAAAGAAGGGAATTTTAACCCTGAGAACAGATGAGAAAAGTCACACTATTGAGAAGTAGAAAAAAAGTAACACTGGGGCTTAGTACAGCAGGTCTTCGAATAACGTTGCTTCATGCAACTTCATTTTAACGTTGATGAAAAAAAAAATCAGTTCCTGGCTGGGGCTGCTGTCTGTGAGGAGTCTGCACATTTGCCCCATGCCTAGTGGGTTTTCTCAGGGCACTCCAGTTTCCTCCCGCATCCCAAAGATGTGCACATTAGGTGAACTGGCATTTCCAAATTGTCCCAGTCTGAGTGTGCGTGTGTTAGTGGCTCTGCGACGGAAGGGCATCCTGCCTGGGGTGGGTTCCTGCCTTGTGCCCTGAGCTGCCAGAACAGGCTCCGGCCATCTGTGACTCCGAACTGGAATAAGTGGATTGGAAAATAATGATCTTACTTGTTTTTATTCATCTTTCTTAAATGTATGTCTAGCGCACGTTTATTTCAATGTTTACTCTCAGAAGTGTTTTGGGTGTTTAAAAGAAGTTTGGTAATGTTTTTGTGACCAGAAAACAGGCTGCAGGAACTTAACTCTTATAATATCAATTAGACTACAATAAAACTGGTTTCATTATACGATGTTTTGCTTAAAGTCACAGTTTCCATTAACCAAGTGAAAACGTTAAGTAAAAACTTACTGTACTTATCTTTATGGATTTAAAAAAAAATACTATGAAAAATTTCAAACATACTCAATACAGATCCATCATCAAGTTTCAACAATTACCAAGATTTTTATATGTATGAATTTTAAAAAACTTTAATATCCCTGAAGATTTAGCCTTCGAATAGCCTGCTGACATGAGTCACTATTCCTCTGGTTTGGAAAAAGTCTGCTAATGGTCATGCACCACAGATACATATATACTGGTGTTTGCATGTTTGTGCATCCTTCTAGGAGTACATATGTGGTCCTATTTACATCAAATTACTGGATAACATGTGGCCGAATTATATTTAAGTCGAGGCAATTTAACCACAAGGAAAAGTAGTAAAAATTGATGTCAACGTATTTTCCCTCTGATAAAATCCAAAATAACCATTTTTAAAACTTATTACAAATTAAACAAATACAAATTTTTATCCAAAATATTAAGCACTAGAGACTATACTATGTTTAAATATATGTAATCATAAATTTACAGAGATATCCATCTATATAAGACAAGACTGCAAAGCCAGCTATTAAATCAGTTCTTTTTTCTAATTAGTGAAATGAGACGTAAGTACATATTAACATGACTTAAGAAAGTTCAAAATAAAAGGCACCAATTAGATCTCTACCTGTTCTCTGAATTCTTGCTCTTTCAACTTTGAATCACTGATCAGAGTAGTCTTCTGTGCTAGCTGTGTCTGAAAGAAACAGAGTCAGATCTGAAGTGCACACATAGGTTTTGTCATTGCCTGGACATATTTCCATACTGCTTGGGAAATTTTTTTATTAAAACAGTTTCTTTATGTTTTAACTTAAAACACAGAATGTTCCTGAAAACACACTACCTTCAGTCAAATTCTATGAAGATTTAGTGTTACCTGTAGCTCCATAATTGTTACCTGAAAATGGAAAAAGAAAAAAATGAGTGTATAAAATAAAATCTGTAAGAAACAATATATTGAAGTAATATGAAATTACAAGGAAATAAGAATTCAGTGTTATAGTCTTAAGAGAATGGTCAGATTTGAAATGAGATGACTTTAAATATTTGCTTTTAAACTTAGTCTAACTGTTATATCAACTATCACAGTGTAAGTATACACAAACAATGGTAAACAAAGAAAAAGGACTGGAAGGCCATTCATCAAATTCCTAACAATGATTACCACTTAGCAGGGGAGGTGCCCACTATGGCGGGTTTATTCTATATATGACTCTTTTTCAACAAGAATACATACATGCATGTATTGTTCGTACAATTTTTTTAAATTAAACATATTAACATCTAGTAAAAGATGGGCTTTTTAGGGAAACTTCTAAAGAACCACTTCTGGGAATCCACTTTGAGCTATAATCACAAATTATTTTCCACTGAACTCTCTGATATGCAATTCAAGATATCCCAGAAACAACCAAAGATATTCAAGAAGAATAAAAATTCATCAAGAATAAAATTAAATGTTTTTATAGAAGAAATAAAAATTAAAGGCATTTTCTCTCCTTTCTTATGACACAGGTAAAGGACTCAGAAGACCTTCTGAATATTAATTTCATAATCTTTCAACACTCTATGGCATTACAATACAGGTCGAAATGCCACAAAATGCAACATTAATATTTATTTTGATACTAAGGAAGAGAACATGTTAGACAGTGAAATATATGTATTCTTCTCATAGCAAGTAATATTTCATAACACTTGGTATCATGATTAAATGACAAAAAAAAAATTAAAAAACAAAAAACAAGAGCACTTAGTAGCTATTAAAGAAAGACACAGTCCACTCAGCTTGCTCCGTGTTAAGGTACCAAGCAGCACACAGCATAGCCTTTATAAAGGCTCTTCTCTCCATTTTGGAAAAGTGATCCATATAATTGGTTGTCTGGAAAATTGCTTCCTGATAACTGACATTCTGTAATGAATCCTCTGTCTCAAGGATGAAGACATGAACACTGTCCACCTAACTCTCCAAGGCTCTAGTGACAGTGCCATAAAAAGACTGGATGAGTGAGAACATTTTAGGAAGTAGAATGGTAGGTACACTGTTCAGCTTCTCAAACTCAGGCCCACATGCCCTGGGGGTATACACCTGATGGGGGGCACAGTGGGACAGGAAGCTACTGCATAAACATAGCCTATCTTTCACAGCATCAATTTTACTTAAAGACTGGGATTATAAAAATAATCCCATTGCATTTATATCTGGCTCATTAACCAAGGAGAAAAACAGAAATTGTTTTTCTTAATGGTATATAACTAAAAACATTTTATGTGATTACAAATAAGGATATATTATAGAGTCGAATATAAAATTTACATGAATTTTTAGCACAAAGCTTAAAAAATCTAAAATTATCACACTTTCTATGGACTTTTTGGCTATGCTCAGGGCTACGAGATTCACTTTCCTCTGTTCTTTTCCTCAGAAAAGACAGAAACACAGAAATGTCTAGGCTTTGAAGTCTAGAAAATTGGGTTTAAATTCCCAATACAACATTCATTGGGTGAGAATGTTTTATCTAACTTCTTTGCACATTAGTTTCACTGTCTATAAAACAGATGAAAAGATTTTTCTTAGGATTAAATGAGGTAGGTATGTATGTTAGTAAGCGAGTCAAATAATGGAATTGACAATGTTTTCAAGAAACATGTGACACAAAGTCCAGTTCCTCTCACTTTATCATTGCCAGGGTTTTCTTCCTGCTGTAGCCCTTGCTGATGCTTCTGTAGCTCCTCAAGTTGAGTCTGCAGGTCCATTACTTTTGCAGTCATTTCTTCTTCACGAGCCTTTAAAATTAAAAAAAAAAAAAATTGTTAATATATCAAAAAAACAAATAGTCAGGCAACACAGTATAGAGAAAAACTATCTCTGTAGGAGAAACAAACCATTTTTACTGTATTCATTACTGCACTCTGAGTAGTTTACTTCATGCCCCACTTTTAACTCCAAGCTCTTTTTAATGCTACTCACTATACCTGGAATATCGTTTTTCCACACCTCACTCCCTCTGCCCTCACCCTATAAAGCTCATCAAGCTACTTCTCCCTCCTTAAACTAGGATTCCCAAGTTTAAGCAATAATTAGGTGTATAACAGTGTTGTGACAATTATAATACAAAACCTGTTTTAAGACTTTGGCTCTTCCTATATTGGACTGGATTTCCATAAAATGGCAATTAATTTAAACTAGTATATACTTCTATGCACAGCTCTGTCTAGCCAGCTGGCAACTTACTGATCATAAGACGTTGTGCAAGTTTTTTCCCAACCCCTTTGAATGGCTGTCTAATTCAAGAGGTGGTTCTTTGTCCTAGTTCAGCAAACCTGCACATCTACACATCTGTTCCCAAACAGCAGTGGTTCTTTAAGGTAAAATGTTCAACTAAAATCTATTTTTGAAAAATTAGTTACTGTCCAATGTATTGGTTACCAATTTATTGTCTCTACTTGCCCCAACCTTTGAAAAAAAACTGACAAGACTGTTAAAATAATATGTGACTTAGTGGCCAGAAAAATCCTTCTTATAAAATTTGGCAGATTGCTGTCTCTCCTGTTTTGACTATCCTGGTAAAAGGCTGTTGCCCATCCTTACATTTCATTTGTCTTGATAATTGCCATGATTTATTATACAACACAGTCTAGCACTCTCCTTGTTCTTATAAATCTTTCAATAATCTTTGTGCAAAAAGAACATTTGGAATTGGAATATTGATTGGATTTAAGTACTGAAGACAGGACAAGTGTTTGCTGAGTAAGAGTCCAAACAGGAAAAACAACCATAAACAGGTTATCTGCTTTAACAGATGCTGACTTACCAGAATCAAGAAACAGTAAGTCTCAAAAACAAACAAAAACAGATTGGCCCAATGGCACAAAATAAGGCAATGTACCACAGGACACATGCAAATCTAACTTTAAATACCACTTGTCATGAACTTAGATGACCTGAAAAAGAACCAACCCCTTCTCTCAACATAAGCAAAGCAGGGATCTCCTTCAAGATCTCCCCATAGAGGCATGCTTTAACCTAGCCAGCACCCCTAAAACACCAAACACCAGAAACTATTGTAAGTACATTACTGCCCGCAGTATTGGTTTACTGTTTTTATTCTACCAGGCTGTACAGATGTCTGTATCAATGCAATTTAGCCCTGTTTAAAAGTATCATCTGTTATATATACTTATACAGTTAGATCCAGATTTTAATATGACAATTAGCTATGTCTGACATTTCCTTTGACAGTTGTGGGATGTCAACCTAAAGCAAGCCCTCTAAGAATTAGAAAAGAATCCTTCATGTGCTATTTCTAATCTAAGAAACAGTTCCGTAATTTCTTTTGTAATGCTTTCTAGTCTTCTTGAGGAGGAAAAACAGTACTGCTTGTTTTGAAGTAAAAACAATAAGAAAAAATAGTTAAATTGAATATTTATGCACATACATGGAAATTATGTTTTAAAGACTACTTATAATGCCAAAGCCAAATCACAAAAATACAATCAACGTCAAAAAGAAACCAGTTTCGTATCCACTTAGCTTCAGGCGCTACTTTCTCTCAATGAAACTGCACTGAGGTTGGGACTATGGTGATTACGTAAGCTTCCTTACTTGTGTGGATTCGATTCCTCCTTTGAGATATCATCACCTTCTGACCAAGTAAGTTCTTTCCTGCCCTACCATGTGTCATCTCCTTCAAATTTATCAAGTGTCTAGTATGAGCCCACGAGATGCTTACAGTCTAGGGGAGAGGTCTGATATATTAATGAACATACATGTATGACAAAAATCACATGTTTTAAGTGAAGTAATAAATATAGATGAGTACCAAAGGAATGCAGATGCAATTAATTCATTTCAAGGTTTCCAAAAGAATAAGTGAAAATGTGATGCAGAAAAATATTCTTTAAAAGGCTAACTTTGGGTACAAAATGGAAAAAATAAGAATGTGATCTATGATAATAAAGATGGGAAAATGAAAATGTTTCTGTGCTCTACTTTGCTTTTAACAAATCACAGAATTATTTTAGTAGATGACAAAAACACAACATTCTATAATATCATCATGAGACAAATCATCAATCTAATAACAGCTTTTCAGAAGGGAAAAAAAACACTGCTATATAATACATACAATCCTATCTAAAACTCCAATTCCGGACATTTTTAAGCAGGAAAATAGTAAGAGAATATGTCTCAGAATCAAAATAAATGGTGTTTGCTGAGAATTAATATACCCTTTTAGCAAAATTTATGATTTTAAAAAGAAATTCTTTAAGACAAATTATGTAATTGGGGTGTTTAGATGAGGACTTCCTTTTTAATCACAAAGTCAACTCCCAGACCTGGCAGTGGAAAGTCTAGGGCCACACTGTCCAATACAGTAGTCACTAGCGGTCCTAGAACTGTGGCTGTGAACACTTCCGATGTGGCTAGCCCAAACTGAGATGGGCTATAAATTTGAAAACATACTAATTTCAAAGAACACATATATAATTTTTTACTGACCACATACTGAAATAATATTTTTGATATAATGGGGTAGTTAACATATTATTAAAATTAAGTTCATCTGTTTATTTTTTTTAATGTGGCTACTAAAAACTTTAAATTATATATGTGGCTCACATTTGTGGCTTGCATCATATTTCTAATGGACAATGCTGGTCTGAGACACAGGAAGGAGCTTGGAAGAGCGTCTACCCAACTCCTTTGCCCGCCCTCTACTTTCTGCCCACTTGCTCTGCTACTCTAAGCCTAAAGCTTGGAGGTCCATTCTCTTCATTTTCCCTAATAAAGAGCAGATTCTCAAGGATGAATCATATCAGAGGCTAACCTCTCTCCCTGCTCCTCACCCCTCAGAAGTTTGTAATGGCCAAGAAAATCTACTGTCTATTATCCCACAATCCAGAAACAGAGAAGTAGTTCACAAAAGGGAATTCTGTAGCTGTGGCAAATGAAGCTCCCAGACTTGATAAATAACTGCTGCCTTCCCCAAGTTCCTGTCTTAGGGAAAAGTCTTTATAAAATATATAAAGCTAATGAAGAGTCACTGCTCTATCACTCACTGTAGTTATAGAGAAATCATTCAACTATGCTGAACTTGCTTTTCTTTCTAAGAAAGAAAAACAGAAGATGAAACTAAACTAACTTCAATATATCTTCCAATTCCAACATTCTCTAAGGAATTCAAGAAACAACAGTATAAACTTCACACATATATACTCTATGAAAGTGTAAGAAAACATGAAATCATTCGAATTTTTTCATAATGAGGTCTAAAGCTCAAAAAGTATATGCATGTGTCATATCTTAGAATTTTGGCCCTTTCAATTACATTTAAAATTATTATTAGGATCTATTCCCGGCTCAGACTTCTATTGCTGCCATAGTCAGTTGAGGCATGATTTTCTGATTGACACAATCTTAATCAAGAGGTTCTTAGCGTATAGTAAAATAAGGCTTGGAGTAACGAAACATAATTTTCATTGTTTTACCTTTGAAAATGTTCTGGAGTTCAAAATACCCACTAGCATTCAGAGCTTATCTTCATACACTGTCATTCAAAAATGACCATGATCATCCACCATTAGTAAAGTATACTGAAATAACTTTTCACTAAATATAAAAGATTTGACTGATGTATTCCTTTTTTTTTTTTTTAACATCTTCTTTCTCCCTTGAGACCAACAAAAACCATGTGAACTGGGTAGGGATGGAATAAAGTCAACTGGTCCTCCTGAAAAGATCTCAGCTACGTAGCCACACTAAAACACTCTAACTCTCCTAATACTCAGACTTCACCCAAGTACAAACTCTCATTTCTTAGTCTGGCTCTCTCACAATTTAGCCTGACTTTGAGAAAGATAAAAGAATACATTCTTTCCTTTAGCAACTCACTGTTGCCTCAATACTTGCCAACTGGACTGCACGGCCTGGTTAGCAGAATCTAATCAAGGAACTATAATCTTAGTGGAAATCAATTAAACTTCTTATAAATCTGCATACTGTGTAGAAATACCAATTTAGATAATTGAGCCAAACAAAAACAAAAACCCTCTATACGTTAAAAAAACAAACAAACGGGAAATCTTAACAGTCCAATCTTATGAAGGACTACCATGAAATCTACTACAGCTAAATTTCAAAATAGAAAAAGAAAATAAGGTACATCAAGGATTTCTTCATATCTTTTGGCTGTTCTTCTTATAGCTTCTTCTTTCTCTGTAATTTTTTTATGTAACTGATTTGTCTCTTCTTGATGGCTTTCCAAAAGTTCAGCCTCCACTTCCTGGGCTTTATCTAATAAATAAAAAATGGACACACATGAGAAAACACATTAGGTAAGAATATATACATCCCAATTGCAGTTAAGAACCCATGTTCCAAATCAAATTTGATGAAAATCAACTGAACAAATGTACCCTTCCCACAAAGCAGAAGTATCTTTACGAGTTAATTAATTAGCTAATGCTTTCAGGTTCTTTCACCTGCTCCTCCACTGCCAGGTAGTATAGGTTCCCATTAGAGAATTTTCCTGGCCAAGAATTATTTTTCGTCCAGTTTAACTACCTGGAGCACTTTGCACAGTGTGACAAAGAATAAGCTTAAATTATAAATAGTCACTGCTGATTCTGATTTGTTCTTTATTGAATTGAAAATGTTCCTCACCAATGGTTTCTTTTATGGTTGTTTCGAGCTCCTGTTCCTTTTGTGCCAGCTGGGTATGAAACTCCCTCATCAGCTTTTTTAATGTGGAATTGTGCTTCAACTCAAGATCTTCCTGCTCCTGCCTGAGTAACGAAAATATAGAGTTAATTATCATCAAAACAAACGAACAAAACAAAAAACAAATAAACAAAAAACAAACAAGATCTAAAGAGTTACCTGGTCTTCAAAACATACAGTATGATCTCAGTGGTATAAAAGCATTTTTAAGGGCACGCATGAGTGTGTGTGTCTAGGCGCAGTCAACTACTTCTGGAAGGGTATATAAACTATGATTACCTCTAAGAAATGGTCCTGGGGATTTAAAAGTTTTTCTTTTCCACTTAAAATTTTTCACCAGACACATCTAATCTTATATAATGATAATGTTAATCCTAAAATAACAAAAAATGAAAATAATTCCTTGGATATGTACCTAATAACCATGATAATACATGTAAGAAAAGGTTTTTCCCCCTAAAAGAGGACATGGAATAAAACTGCCTCTTGACTTAAATTGCTTTTATTTCTCCTCAGTATGTAACTTACTAGATTTATGCTTAATACTTTGGGTGGGTGAAACAACTGTATTAAGCTCCAGAAAAGGGACTAATTAAAGAGGATTTTATGCTAAAAAAAAAAAAACAAAAAAAAAAACCTTACTTGATTCTCTCTTCCATTTCTTGTTCACATTCCTTCTTTGTTATATCCAGTTCTAGCTGATGCTCCTTCCGCAACATTCGAATATCTTTCTGCAATTTCACAACCTCCTTGCTCAGCTTCTGCCTCTCCTGCTCTGCCGCTGCTAATTTAAACTCCAGGTCGCTGTGCTCAGCCTCCATGTTACTAAGCGATGTGGGTTGGACCACGTGTGATTTGGACTTTTCTTCAGCACTTTCTTCCAAAATTTCTGTGGGTTTACTTTTTCCACCCATCTGTTGTAAAGCTTGTAATTTTTCATATTTTGAGGTCAACTCCTCCATTTCAACTCTATGTCCTTCCTTCTCTCTTGCTAAGCAAGAATCCAGCTCTTTTATCTTTTGCTCCAAAATTTGACAGGTTAGTTCCTTCTCCTGGAGGATTTTCTGGACATTATCGACCACATTTTCCGAGTTTTGCTTTGTCCCTATGTTATTTTTACCTCCCTCTCCTTCCACATGCTGGGGTACTATAGAAGAATATTTCCGGTTTTTTTCTTCAAGTTCTTCTTGAAGATGATTTATCACAGCTTGATCCTCGTGCTGCTTTTCTTCAGCGTGTTTTATCTTTATTAAGAGCTCCTGGTATTTGCACTGCATTTCAGAAAGGGAAGAAGATGTTTCTTCTTTTTCCTGCTCTAGCCTCTGCAATAACTTTTCTTTTTCAATTACGTTTTTTTGTAAAACACTGATTTTTTCCTCACATGCCTTCTGCACACAGCCTTGGGAATCTGCCTCTTGTTCAGTACATGCTGCCACATTTTTTGCTGATCTGGGCACAACTGACGTTTCTGACTGTGGTGAACTTTCCACTGACTTAAGTTTTTCTTCCAAGATATAAATTTCTCTCTCTCTTTCTTGTAATTTTGTATTTAGCTCACTCAAATGGCTTTCTGTATCTTTTTTATACTGCTGTTCTTTCTCTTCCATTTGAGATAACAACTGCTTCTTGATGGCAGCAACTTTTTGTTCAGCTTTTTTCTTCAGTTCTGCTAATTTCGCAGCACTCTCTAACTCGAGTCTATCTTCCAAAGCCTTTAACGCCTCTTCTTTGCTTTTCACACTCGAATTCACATGTTCCAATTCTTTCTTTTTAGTTTCAAGTTCAGATTTCATGGAAGCCACTTGCTTTTCAAGACTTAAGACTTTTTCTTCAGCCTCTTTAACCCTGTTGTCCTTTTCTTCTCCTAACTCTTGAATGTGTTGAAGTTTCTGAACCATTTCGTTCTGTTCAATATCCTTTTGTTGATTGTAATTTTTAAGAACTTCATTTAAAGACTCGATTTCAACTGTCTTCTGAGTAACATGCTCCTCTAATTCCACAATTCTTGCTCTTTGAGTTTTTAACTCAGTCTCTAAATTACACTCCTTTTTCTCCATCTTGCTCTTCTTATCTTCCATTTCACCCTTTAAACATTCAAATCTTTTATTTTGCTGATTGAGGTCTTCCTTCAATAAAGTTGTCTGCTCATCCTTTTCACTGGCTTCCTTTGTTTTTAAGTCAAGCTGCATCTGCAATTCTTTAATAGTATTTTGATATTGTGTGAATTTTGACTGTGCTTTCTTCTTCCATTCTGAGAATTTGTTGGACAAGTTATCTACCTGTTCAAGAGCAGAAATTTTCTCTTTACTCAGAGTTTCAACTTTTAAAGATAAATCTTGTACCTGATCCAGCAATTCACATTGTTCCTCATCATATCGCTTTCTTAGTGATGAAATAGCTGCTTCTTTTTCAGTCAGGCTAATACTGTTCTGAAGTTGAGCATTCAAGTCAGTTACTTGTTTACTCAGATTGCTGATCTCTGATTTTTTTTCTTTAAGCTCTTCTTTCATCAGTGTTAGAGCATTGATGTTTTCGGATAACTCCTTCTTCAACTGTGTGATACAAGACTCCTTTTCAGAAGCGGCCTGTTTCTGATTGCCTCCCTCTTTCTGTAAGACTTCTTTTTCTGTTACCAGACCTTCAATATCAGCCTTCAAGCTCTTAATTTGATTTTCCTTTTCTTCTAACCAATTAGTAGCCTGTTGAAAAGAACTATTTAGTCTGTTCTGCTCTTCTGTTAGCTGTCTAAGTTGTGTTTCTAATTCAGAAACTTTGCAAGTTTTAATTTGTAGTACCTCCTTAACTTTAGTTGTGTGGTGCTGACAATGGGAAATTCTAGAGAGAATGGCATTAATTTTGCTGTTACTAATGTTGATAAGTTCATTTGTTTTAGCTTGTAATAAGGCATCGGTTTTCTTAGAGTAAATGTCCAGCTGAACTGCTAGTTCCTCAGACAGCTTTCTGAACTCCAAGCTTTTGTCTTCTAGGCTTTTCTTATTTCCTTCATGTGAAGCTTTCAAACTCTGGTATTCTTCATCTGTGGTTTTCAACTTGTCGGTCAACTCAGAAACCTTAAGCTTATCTTTTTCTGCCAGCATCTTCAGTTCAACCACATTCTCTTGAAGAAAAGTATTTTCCTTCAGAGAATGCTTCAAGTCAACTTCCAGCTTCTCAAGTTGCGCTTTCAGTTTAGTTTCATTTTGTGAGAGAGAATTCATGTGAGCAGACTTCTGGTTTAACTGTTCCTTTAACTCCTTCAATATTGCATCCTGTTTAACACCTTCTTCCTTCAGCCACGTTATTTCTTTGTTCATCTCTTCTTTCTCACACCCAAATATGAGGATCTTTTGCTTCAGTTCTGCAACCTCTTGTTCTTTTTCCTGTAATCGAACTTCATGTTTCTCCTGAAGTTCTTCAGCCTGCTGATTAAGTTTCTTTTCCCAGACTGATATGACATCATTGAGTTCTCGCCTATGCCCTTCAGTAAGACTTTCTATTTGCTCCTTTTGGTTTGTTTCCAGTCTTGACACTGCATCATTGATTCCAGCTGAGTTAGCCTGAGCCATTTCCAAAATTTTGGCATTAAACTCTTTTTCTTTCTGACTAAGCTCTAGAACAGTATTTTCAAGCTCTTTTTTAAGTTTGGCTTCCTGATCCAATAATTTCTTCTTTAATGTTTCCTGCATCTCCTTTGCTTTCTGTTTAATTTTTTCCATCTTTTTTTCTTGATTTTTAAATTTGGTTTCATATTCTTCATGCAAAATACTAATACTGTCCTCCTTGGCTGATAATTTCTGTTTGAGTGTTTCAATTTCTTTGCTCTGTCCTTCTCTCATTTGTAAAATTACATTTTCCTTCTCCATCAAGATTTGACTTGTCTGTTCCTGCTCTATGTTACTATCCTTAAGTTGGGACTCATAGAGTTGGGTTAAAGACTTTACCTTTTCCTCCATTTCACAATTCTGTTTCTCAAGTTGCTGCATTAAGTCCCGCACCTGGATTTTGTGAGTATCTAATTCAGTACAAACGTCTTTCTTTTGTGTTTCAACTTCAGCTATCTGTTTTGTAAGAAGAATTCTTTCTGTTTCTAAATCCAACAACTTCTGTTGCAACTGGGCCAACTGCTCCTCGTGTGCTTTTGCCTGTTCATGTGTGGTATCCTTGTGTGACTGAAAAAGATCCAGCTTAGCAGATGCCTGCTGGAGTTCCCATTCAGATCTTTTAACATCTGCCTCTAAATTTTCCACATGAATCTGCTGTTCTTTCAACTGCTTATCCTTTTCCTTCAGAAGAAGCCCAAGTTGATTAATTTCATCTTTTAATGCCTTCTCAGTTCTCTGGATGGACATCTCTTGTTCTTTGATAATACCGTCAACTTGTTGCTGGTGATGATTTTTCTGTTCATCCAGCTTGGCCTCTAATTCCTCCTTCACTTTATCTGCTTGATCCTTTAGTATAGAAAGTTCCTCTTCTAGCTTATCACGGGCTTTTAATACTTCTGACAGTTCAGAAGACAATGATTCCAGTTCTGTTTGCTTCACATCAAGCTTTTCTAAAGTCCTTTCATTCATCTCTTCTATGTGGGCCTGGAAGATACTCTCTTTGTCTTTCAACAATATTTCTTTTTCTTGTTCATACGTTTCTCTAAGCTTTTCCATTTCGGTCTGATGTTGTTGCTTTAAGAGTTGGAGTTTTCCAGTCCAAAGGTTGTCCTGCTGATGCTGCAGGCTTTCCAATTCTGTCTTGTGTTTTTCAACCATGATTGTAATTTCTTTATTGTGCTTATTTTTTTCAGCTTCCAAATGAACAGCTACATCTTCTGATTGAATTTTGCTTTCTTGTAAGCTTTTTTCCAAAGAACTTTCTAATTCAAGAATTCTCTGTTAATAAAACAAATATATTTTTATTAAGTACGGACTTATTTATTAGTGATAATATACATAGCATAGCGCCTACTCCTAAAGATTAAAATTTAGATAACTACACATCACACCAAAGAGTAAAAAGGACAAAGAATCTGTACTCAATACCTACAGAAATTATATAACAAAGAAAAGATTCTATTTTTGACACAGCTCACAATTCCAGATTCTTTCTACCTACTTGGGTAATTATTTCAACTACCTATATTTCAAAAATATTATAAATGGATAGTCACAAAGAAATGTCATAAAAGAGGTAATGGCAATTATTGGTAGAAACATGGGCATTTTTATCTGTTTTTTAAGGCCTATGATAGTATTCTATTACTTTCATAATTTAATTTTAGAAGATAAATCGTGTATCTGATTTGTCTACCCCCAAAACTATTATTTAGAAGATATTTTGCAAGAAGGAACTTGCACAAATTTTATAAAGAAAATATCGAGTTTATTATTTCATGAAAATATCAATCTTGACTCTGATGGGAAAGGGGCTAAGACACAGAGCAGGTCTTAAGGAATTACCAAATCCAATCTCTTCATGTAAGAGATGAGAAAATTATGGTATATTTACAAAACTAACAAGTAAAATATCTAGGCCTGAGTACCCATTCCTTTCCACCATGCCACTTTACATAAACATTGGAAATGGGAAAATAAAGCACAATTTAGAACTATGGCTAAGAAGTGTGGCTGTTTTACTGTCTAAATCAAAGCAAAAAGTCTAAATGAATAACATGAGTTTATTCGTAACAGGGTGTACATTTCATATATTCCTGAGGGAAGGGCCAGAGGACCTTAAAAAGGTACACACTGAGACATACATACAATATGTTCATTACAGGAGTATGTTTAATACAGGGAATTTGGGGAAAATGTTAATGTACGGGCAGGTACTGTGATACAGAGTAAGAATTAAGTCCAGGACACGACATGAAATGAAGCTAGACAGGAAGGAAGGCAGCAGGGCAAGGGTTGTCTACAAAATGAGGCCACTTCCTAGAGATCAGGGTGAGTAAGTAATGGGGCAGAGATGCTGCAGAGTCTAAGTGCAAAGAATCAAAGTGAGTGGCTGACTGAAATACAGCCAGCTAAAGGCAGAGCCAGAGCACTATGTAGTAAACACCAAACCACTCCCACGAATAGCTCTGACTACCTAAAAATGAAGTACATGTATATGTAAATCTAACCTGGTAGAACGAAAGCCTCCCTATAACTTTTTACTGACTGGAGAAATAACACAGTATTCATATTCAAACAATTTCAACCTCTGGAACATGAATATTACTTAAACTTACAGTTCTGTAAGTCTCTGCTTCTTGCTGAACGTCTCGAAGTTTATTTTCACTCTCTGCGAGGATTGCTTTTTTCTGCAACTCTAACTCTTCCAGGGCCAAAGATTCTTGCTGTTCTTTCTCTTGGGTGATCTTCAAATATTCTGATTGACATTTTTCCTGTGCCAAAAACAATACCACCACCTTAGATCCACATAAATCTTCGGCATTCCCAAAGCACTTCCATAGGTATCATTCATTTCATTTGATCTGCATACCAGCCCTGTGAGGTAGACAATATCATAACCTCTCTCGTTCCATGCTCTAGTCTACAAAAACGAGGGGCTGTGGCTTTTACAGTGTGGTCTGGTCAATCTTTGGCACAATTACCATTGATATGAAAATTTTTGTTCCTGTAACCACACTACATCTGCCATTTTTCCACTCCTGAAAATGTTTTGCAAAACACTGCTGAATGTGAAGGATCACACAAGTGCTGCTACCCCTTCTCCGCGCTCCAGAGTTTGTTTTTTCAACTCTAGGCTGAGAAACTATGTTACAAGTTTGTATAATTTGTGAGAAATACATCATTATAACAGGGCACCCCACATGGAAAACCAATCAAATTCAGAGGATAACATGTGAGTATATGGCTTAGATCAAGGAATTACTTATAAAAGCCTACATAACTCTTTTCAGATGATCTGGACCCTTTTACTGTCCCATCAATCCTGAAAAGCTTCTTTGATTGTCCTTATTATATATCAACATTCACATTAAAAGTGTTTACTGTTTGAAAAGAGAAGCTCTAGAGAGCAGTTTTTAACATTTAGTGGCTTTGGATTCCAATTAAGTATACTTATCCATACCTATCGCTCAGGGTTGTGTTACCAGCAGTGACATTTTCACTACAGTTCGCTACACTCCGGTGAAGCATATTGCTTTAAGGAAAGATTTTGCACCATCTTATAAATAGATTGATAAAAAAATATTAGTTTCTATTTAATTTTAAATCATTTAAAACATACTGTATTGCTTAATGTAAACTAGATTTTAAATACATCTCTATGTGCTCATAAAAATAAGAGAGGAAATTTTAATAGTCTGTTGCATTTGGACTCTCAACTCAAAGCTAACGTCTCTGAGAAACTAGAAAGAATGCAGAATAGAAGAGAGCAAGTGTGTGTGTGTGTGCACGTGTGCTTTTTATGTGTGTTTATGTCCTGCTTTCTCTACTCGGAATATCTGAATATATCAGTTCCTAGAACACAGTTTTAACAAGGCCAATGATCAAGGCTCAGTGCTCCCAATGGCCAATTACTGCAGCATGAAAACCCACAGTAGGTCTTTATGACAAGAATTTTTAGCGCCATTCCCAGCTTCATTTATGTCCTGCTTTGTTTCTTTATTTTGATACCCCTATTTTAAATTTATGCTGTTCTGTTATAGTTTCAGTATTCTTACGAACTGATTCATATCCTTTCTGGACCAACAAAGAATGCAATTATGTGCCCATATACACGTATATGTCACAACCACAAACTAAATCCCTAACCTCAGCCGACAGCACTGTAAATCCACTGTTTGTCCCACAGAGATAAGTGAACACCCTGACTCAGTTCAGGAAACATTGCTGCTGGAAATTCTCAGAGCCCCAGATCCAATAGAGAATGAAAATATACATATACGTGAAAAAAGAAAAAGATTACAAATTCTGTTTCTCATTCTTTTGCACTGAAAGTATTTTTAAATTATATATATTATCTTATGGATAACATATAAATAAACTAAATTTTTGGCATTAACACTTCTTATGATAACTTATATAAGAAGCTTTTTTACAATTTGAGAAAAAAAATTTATTGTTTTAAACTTTCAAATATATTATTCCAAAAAAAGCTTCTCTTTGCTTCTCTGGTTAATTCACTTGTTAGTGCAGTCAGTTATTTTTCATCTTCCTTCATTTTTTTAAACATCATATGGATTGAAAATTACGGCTGAGATTATTCTACTTAAAATGAAAACTACTTGGTCATTTTCATTTTTTTCTTCTTTAAAAGGTATTTCAGTCAAAATTTTCTGAGCCTTGAGCTTTTCTACATTCAGTCTGGTGAGTTTTTAGACATTCTTCATGAGTTATACAGTCACCAGTTTTTGGCTTCAGTTGACCCATCTTTTCCTTTACTTCTACCTAATCATAACTTACCACCAGGGTGAAAGGGATGAGAAACAAATAAAATGATTAATGAAAGCTTGTTAAGTTAGTACATTTAATTTTCGCGCAATACTAACGAGCTCTAACAGCCTCTTTCCTGCCTACATCCTATCCTCTCTTTATTCAAAAGTCAAGGCTGCCAATAATTTGACCTCAAGCTGGGAGTCAGGGATAAGCGATGACAACTTTATAAAGCTGCGAAGTTGACCGTTAGTAAAAACCAAATAAGTACTTACAAGAGATACTTTCATTTGTTCCTGAAATTCCCTTTCTTGGGTCTGAAACTTCTTGGTCAGTTCCTGATCTTTGCTGGCCAGCTCCTCTTCATGAAGCTTCTGTAATTTAGCAATTTGTTCTGAGGATTTCTGAAAATCATCCAAATAGTTAAAATGAAAACAAAACCCAGAATAAAATATGTAACTCTACAACTAATACTTTATTACAGTTTAATCATGATGCTAATAGCTTTTTAAAAGGAAAAGTCAGAAGATACTTCTTCCCCCATAAATCGAAAGTCACCGAATTCTCAATAGGTAAAAGAAAAACCAGTTAAATGTTGCTCCTCGTTTAAGACAAGGAGAGCTGCTGCTGCAGTAGTCAGTCCCAAGTGGTCCGCCTCCGCATATAGCAGGGATATTTCTCACCTATCAGGATGGGGAAGCGCAGTAGGGGAAACAGGGATGCTCTCAGAGAGGGCGCTCCCCTACAGTACAGCTGCCCTGGCTGCAACAATCTAATTATGCCTAGCTTTCCAGGCATGCACTATTAAAAAGTACTGACCTTGTTCTTTCTTGGATAGGAAGACTTAATCATGTAAAATGTCAAACCTCCTTAAATAAATCTAAAATTTTAGTATAATTAAAAAACTGCCAGCAGAATTGGGGGAATGTCCTCTAGACCAAATAAACATGCAAGAATGGCCAATACCCTTCCGAAAAAAGAGTACCAAGGAGAGGTTACCAAAGAGCAGAACATATAAAACTAGAGTAATTATAACAGTGTAATGACAGCACATGGTCAGAGAAAGCGATGGGATACCTCAGAGAATCCAGAAAAAAGACCCATATGGAGCACTATAATAATTTAGTGTATAATAAAAATAGTATGTTATGTCAGAAGGGAAAACATGGATTATTGAATTATTTGGAGACTATCTGGCAGTCATCTGGAAAAAATTAAACTTGGATCCCTACCAACTTTACACCATACACCATTCACTTTACACTATACACCAAATAAATTTCAACTGGATTAAAGAATTAACCATTTAAAAAGCATGTAAAGCCAGAAGAAAAAAAACAGAATTTTAAAAAATGATCTCAAGTGATATTGTATTTTTAAAGCAGAACAAAAATCCTGATGGTATTTAAGGAAGAGAAAAATTTCTGCATGGCAAAAAAGGAAGGAAGGAAGGAAGGAAGGAAGGAAGGAAGGAAGGAAGGAAGGAAGGAAGGAACTAAGTGACGAAGGAGAAAGTAAGAAAAGAACTGAAAGAAGAAGAAAGAAGAAAGGAAACGTCCCAATTACGTCCCTTACCCCTCCTCCCTTCCTTCTCCTTCCCCCTTCCTTCCTTCCTTCCTTTCCTTCCTTCCTTCCTCCTTCCTTCCCTCCCTCCCTCCCTCCCTCCCTCCCTCCCTCCCTCCCTCCCTCCCCCTCCTTCCTTCCCTCCCCTCCCCCCTCCCCTCCCTCCCTCCCTCCCTCCCTCCCTCCGCCCGCCTCTCCCTCCCTCTATTCACTTCAAAAGCCCCAAACAAAACAAAACAAAACAAAGTCAACATATAACAAACTGAAAAAAGTATTTAGATAAAAGCAACTTATAGCCAAACAGATAATTCCTACTGTAAGTAAAGAGCTTCTACAAATCAGTAAGAAAAAGACCAAGAGTCCAATAGGAAAGTGAGTCAAGGATTTGACCAGGCAACGCAAAGAGAAAAACTACAAATTCCTTTTAAACATATATACATATGTTTATCATACTGGAAAAGAGGTATGTACATTAAGACAAAATGGTCTTTTTTAAATGATAAGCTTAGAAATATAAAAAAGTTATGTAGCTCCATCTTTGTGAGGGGGTAATATATTCTAATACATTGCTTATGAGAGTATAAACTGTCCTTCATAGAGCTTATAACAAATATGCAGTAATTAAAAGTACACATATCTTTGCCTGAGTTAATATTCCACTTCAAGGAATCTATCCTGAAAAAATTTACATGTGAGCAAATACGATACAAATACTATTTGCAATAGCAAAACATGAAAACTTTAACATCCATGATTAAATTATGAGGTATTCATGAAATGAAATCCTGAGTAATCTTCAACAAATGGAGCATCATTATCAATTAACGACGCTAAGGGACAATCTTCAACACTGATTATTAAGTGGAAAAGCAAATATAGAACTGTATATATAACATGCTATCTTTTGTGTTAAAAAAATAGAGAGACTATAAAACAGAAAAAAAAATTATGTACAGAGACAATCTCTGAGGAGTATATCTAAAAAGATGTAAGTTCATTTATCTATCAAAGTACTTTTTCTTATATCTTGAACATCATGAAATGGTCAATGGTTAAAATGCAAAATAACTCTTCTTCATACACAAAGACTGTAGGAAAAGCATAAGACTTAAGTTTTAAAATGACTGTAGCCCATTTCAATCTAGAATTATTCTTACTTTCTTTACATCAACGACCTCCTGTTTCACCCGACTTAATTCCTGTTGAAGACTGATGCGTTCCTTCTCACTTTTTTTTTCAATAGCTTTTATTTGTTCATCCATTTCTGCCTTCATTTTTCTCCGTGATTCTTCTGTTTTTTGGGCAGTACTCAAGGCTTTTTCAAGTTCCTCAAAAGCTATAATGAAAACAGCAGAAAACAAGTATCTCAAGAAATACTACCACTGAGCTAACGTGTTTTACATTCAACATATGGGAACTAAGAGCAGCAGTAGCAGGACAGGTTAAAAAACTCATCATTGTTTTAAGCCAAGAGATATTTCTAAGTAGTTCAACTAAGCCACAAGAAACGTTCAGTCACTGACACCTATTTGTCAGAGTTCTGCATTCAGATCATAGGATTGCCTTCATGAACTTAAGCCAGAAGTTTGAAAAAAATATTAAATTACTAATGGTTCCCCACTCTACTCACAAATGTCCTTATAGATAGCAAAGTCAGAGAAATAAAGACTTGTACTACTTCTGTACTACATAATTTTAATTGCTTTTTTGTTTGCTATGCAGTTCTTAACTATTATCAATAATTGGGTAATATATATTCGCTACAACATTTGAGAATGGAAAAATTATTCTTTGACTAATCTTATTTTTTAAAATCTCTTAACTATATAATAAAAAAGAAACAGAGTCTTGTTTTGTTTTGTTTTAACATTTACTAGCTAAAGGCTCAATCACATAGAAGATGTATTTTGGAATGAAACCGGCTACTTGTATAAGTTTCAAACTAGGGCCATTATCTAGAAAGAAACCTTTACCTGATTCACTAGTGTATAGAAAAGTACTACCACTACCCACAGGGTGTTCTTGGGTTAGATAACTCAGGGCCTGCAAAAACAATCATCTAGGCTAGAGTGCTATGATCTTTAAAGAGGCCAAATAGCTCACCCAGCATCAAACAAAATCAGATAGGGTGGGTTCAACAGATGGGTAATTTGGCACTAAAAATATGTATGCACGTGTGTTTACATATACTTGTGTGTATATGTATATGTGTGTTTGTGTATGTGCATGCATGTGTGCACTGTATATGAATGTGTGTGTATTCTCTATACTGGCCTGACACCCTGTGAAAATCCTACTGTTATTATCATTCTAGATTGTTTCCTTTAGTCCTCATAGAATATAAGACACCAGAATTCTCTTCATCTTAGAGATGGACAATAAATAAAACTTCAGTTTTTAAGTTGGGTTTTTAATCCTCTCAAGAAACATATGTCAGGGGAGATAGTTCATTGACATATGTAGTATTTTCGATCCTAGTGGTATGAAAAATGTGGAACTTCAACCTATGGCATCTCAGGAAAAAAAGCCCTTTTACAAACCACACCCTGGCTTAACAGACAGTAATTTGGGCACAGAAATTTCATACCTCAAGATAAAAACTGTTCTTAAAGCATTTTCTTAATGGCAAATTGCATTAATAAAGAAAAAAGCAAAAGAAAGGCTGAATTCTGGTAACAACTGGGAAACGGAACTTGCTTTGCTCAATATTTAAACAAAAACTTTGCTGGCAACCATAAGTCTTTGATATAAAAAGAAATCTATCAAATTTATTCATTTTACATGCCCAAAACATAAAATTGAGGCTCAAATAAAGTCTAAATTTCAAAGGAACATTAATTAGCTGAGATTATTTTAAAGATTCTAGCTCTACTGGTATTTTCCTATACACACCAAGATGATAATCCTCATATATAAGTATGTTGGAAAATAAAATATTTAAAGAAAAATGCTGTCTTTGCTTTATATATTCTTTTACTATAAATTCTAGTGTCAAACATAAAGAAATATTTCTTACACCTAACAAGAAATTAGTTTCTAATTTCTTAAAAATCAAGTGACCAATTATGCGAAAGAGGTTCTATAACAGAGTGCTTACTGCTTATTTTGTGCTGAAGATTTAAATGTGGGAAAACAAAAAATGGAAAAAGAAATGACCTCATTTTTCTTTTCATTACTATTATTATTCAGCACATAAAATTGTATTTTAGCACTTCAAAGCACTTCATAGAAACATATCAGGCTCTGGACAACCTGAAGATAATTCTGATGTTCTTCCAGCAAAATAGAATTTTAAATGAAAAACTTTTGTCAATTAAGCAATAATAAAACAAAACTGTATATAGTCAATGCCCAGTGAATTTTTTCATTTTTTAAATTCCAGAATCCAGTACGGTATAAAAAAATAGATGTAGTACTCTCACTTTTTCAAACAACAAAAAATCCATACCACAGCTCCTATTTAGATAAATTTTCCAGTAATTAGGTTTTCTAACCATACCCAGTAAATTTTAGAACCTTCTCTGACAATACATTCTAATTTTAGTGTTTAATCCACTGAAATTGTTTTCCTAAGTCATTTGATTATCCATCATATAATGATTAAAGTAGGATAGATCTGGTTCCACAATTAATCTAAATTTAATACTCTCTTCCACCTGCTGCTACCATGTCCAAGAACCATATAATTTTACACTTAGATAGAAAACTTTGAGATGTTTTCTTTCAATGTCCTCATTCAGATGCAAGAACCGAGGCATCCAACTTTTCCCTCAGATGATAAAGCAACTTGAATTTACCATCAATGGTAAAACTTTAAAATTGTATTTAAAGAATGATCCTTACCTTGCATTATTTTTAAAAACTAAGAATGCTGACATTGATGAAACTCAGTTGAGTAATAATATATCTTACTAAATCACAACTTCTGAACCATTCAACTACTGAGAGCTTCTAGATATAAACAAAAAGTAGCATATCTCTGACTGACACACAAAAACTCAACTGCTTTCCTTCTCCATCCTGCCTTGCAAAAATGTTAAGTACCAAAAAAAAAAAAAAAGCCATTGAAACATACTGCACATATCCACATATAGAAAACATATTACAAACCCATTCTGGATTCTACACTGTACCACAAATGAAGCCACTTCCTTACAGGAAGTCTGCCTCCAATAATGAGTCCCATCGCAGTGTTGAAGTAGGATACACTGAGAGTTTACTTACTAACCAAAAATGTCTCACTTTATGATGCAGCAACCACCAGATACAGTAAAGTGGTGTCCACGGCTCATAATATCGTAAAAGCAAATTCCCCACTCTTTCCAAAATAAAACTATGCTGGGATTTTAATATTAGTACTAAAGAAATCTGTTCTGAATGTCTACATAGGTTAACTTCCAATTACTGACAAAGGATAAGTGAGTGGGGAGAACGAAGGCGTGCATCAGCCACAGCTGACTAGTCGTCTGCCAACATGCAAGGGTGCGCGGGAAAACCACGGTCACAGCACACATCAGAGGGAAGGCTAAGCACGAACTGCCACCAAATGTTGCAAGAACACGCTGTGTTCTTCCAAAAAAAAAAATTCAATGTATCTCAGGCAATTTTTAATTAAAAAACACTTTGGAAATATTTCTACGCAAAAGTTTAATGACCCTTAAGGATGGTCCTCTGCCGAAAGTAAAATGTGGGGAGAGGTCTTTAACTGCTAATTCCTCACTTTGCACTTCAGATGAGGTTCACTCATATCCTTGGGAATTATAAAAATGGGCAAATGCTCACTGTAAGAGTTAAATAAAAAAGGCTAGCAACGGCTCAATAATCCAACCATTCATTCATTACATATTTACTGGATGTTTGCCATCTGCCAGACATATGCTACACACTGGGTGACATTAAAAAAATTTTGCACACACACACACACAGCTGAAGTAGTAAGAGGAGAAGAAAAATAAAAGAGATGAAAGTAGGAAGAATGTGGCATTTGCTTTTACCCCTTCACCTTTTCGTCTCCATATCCTCAACATCCTTACCAACTGCATAACAAATGACAGAATTCTGAGATACTAGGTAGCATTACTATTCTGTTGCACTGTCCTAGAGGATACTTTACTCTAAGCACAAAAAGACCCACTTCTACTCCCGCTATGGGGGATAAACAAACATGCAGCAGTGTGGATAACTGTTGCCCCTAAGAAGCTGATTAATAACATCAAGAATAAATAAGTAAGCCAGTACTTATGCCTTTAACCCAGCAAAACAGCTACTAACATGCATGTGGTATTAAACTAAAACCATACAGGTAATACCACAAAATGAATAAAATGCAAATTAACAGAAAAAGAAACAAACAATAATCTTATCAGAATTCCCACCCAATCATCGAGCCTCTTTTGTGAATAAAAGCAAAAGTCTAGAGAAGCAGTTTTCAAAGTATGGTGCAAAGATTCCAGGGTGCTGACGCCCTTGCAGGGGGCCAGAAGCTCCTCCCTTTTCCAAATGCTTAAATCTGCATGAGGGCAGATTTTCTTTGTATATTTCAACCAAAATAACATATCAGAACAGATTAAATGCAGAAACAGATATAAAGTCCAGATATCTTCTATTAAACCAAACAATGAGATAAGCAAAAATGTAAAACAAGGCTATTCTTCACACTAAATTTTGTTTTGGAAAATATAGGTAATTTTCATAAAACTATACTAGTATGTAACAGGTTTATATTTGTTATTTTAAATGAACTAAACAAATTTTTAAAAAATTTCTTAGTTTTAATTTCCAATGCAATAAGTATCACTACACACAAATGAAAGCTCTTTGGAATCATCAGTAGGGTTTAAGAGTGTAAAGAGGTCCCTGTGATCATAAAGTCTGAAAACCGCTCAGCTAGAGTTTAAATGAAAATAAAATAATACCACCACCCAGTGGCACAAACCAGATAGTATGATATTTACATATGAACTGGGGTCTTTGGAGATTTAATAAACACCACATTTACAATGGAAATTCACTTTTTAAGCCATTTTCCAAAATACATAACAAGATTCATTCCATAGACAACGCTTCAACTTTTAAAAATCATACAGATCTATCCAAAATTTCATGTACTCCTTACATTAACCATGCAAATTTATCCATTAAATACCTTAAAAACATCAAACATGTCTTGAAAAATATGAGGCTAAAGCTAAGTAAGTACATGATTCTCTAGTAAAGTGTGTTCTTCTAGTTTCTGATGCTTTTCAGTAACAGTGACAGTGGCAAGGACACAAGTTTAGTGCAGGGTGAAAATGACTATATAAACATATGGACGCATAGTTACTATTGTAGAAATGTATCAAGCACCCACAATTACATGATTATTAAATAAACAACTTAAAACATAATTCCACTTAAAATAAATTTTTCCATCGGGTATGAATTTAGTGATAAAATATGTACATAATTCTTTTCTAACATGGCAGACTTAAATTCTACTTTAATTCATACTTCTTTTGCCTGAGACACATAGAATTTTCTTTGTAAAGCTCATCCTAAGTATCCATGATAAGAAAATAAAATAGCCCTTACCCCAGTCCTGTTCATACAAGGCTTGGGAAAGGCACCATGATTCACTTATTGGCATGTGTGGATGCACAAAAATAAGATGTTTTGTGAGACTTAAGACTCTAAGAAAACTCCGTTACATAAATTATCAACAACTAACAAAGCATTTAAGTACACACGATTTTCGTTTGTTATATAAATATGCTTATCTTACACATTATTTAAATACATAAAACTATTTTAAAGGGTTCTTCGAACATCAAATAAATACGTTCTACAGACTGTCTTTAGTATATCAGGTCTATACTATACAAATGAATAAAAAACTTATTTCCTGCACAAACACAACATGGCAATAAAAAAGCGAAGAATGTTATGAGTTAATCTAAGATTTTAAGTGCAGCCAATCATATAAAACACGTAACTCCAGCAAAGACAGGATACATGAAAGGGAAATGGGGCTTGCAAAAGACAGCGCAGCACTCTGGTAGCTTTCCTAATGCAAGCAGAATGCTGTGTTCATCTCGCACAACTATAGGCAAGAACATCTTAAAGGATGGGTGGGGGTTCACACTGTGGTGGGAGCTCTCTTCTGGTATTGGCTATATTTAAGTCACTTAAAGGTAACTAACAAAAAGATCAAGTCCATGGGTAAGAATTTATCGTAAGAAAAAACTCAGATATGGAATAAGCTGTATCACAAAGCTGTTACAGTATTATTCATAATAGTAGAAATATAAAAATAATCTAGATATTGATCAATAGGGAAATGGTTAAGTAAGTGATGGACATGCATTCTGACAGCCATGAAAAATGTTAGTACTTTAGCAACATGTAAACGTACCCCTAATATAATGTTAAATGGAGAAAAATAGGAGCACACAAAATTGTATATACGAAATAATATTATTTACAATAATATAAAAATAAGGATCAGAAAAAAATATTAAATGGGAGTGCACTGAATAGTGATGTTCTTTCATTTTCTCTATTTTTTTTTTTTTGGTAATACATTAATAACTAGCCAGCTACCCCAACCTCATACCCTTGTTAAATGTACACACGCACACAAACAATATTGCCAAGACCTAGTGTGAACATTAGTAGCATTAATATTCTGCACTTGTGCTACACTGAAGAGATAATATTCTAGACAATTAGTAATACTCAGCATCTATAAAATACAGCATTATGCACGTAAGCTGAGTCACCAGACTTCTCCAAGTTTAAAACCTGGTTACTTGGCGATATGACCATCTGTTCTTAAGTAACACCTAGAAAGGAATACTATCAACGGTTGTACTAAAATGCTTATGATGAATGTATTTATTTTTTTATCCATTAAAATAAATAATTTTAATAAAAACAAGAGTACTATAGTATCAGACTACCAAACACATGCCTGACAATTCCACTATGGAGTAGAATAAGTACTACAGGTTGATACAGCACCCTAAAATAGGCATGCCACCATATTCACATAGTCTCAGTATTTTATGATAAAATTTTTCTTTTAAAAATAATAGACAAATTCTCTTTCTCCTCCAACATATGGGAGGCATCATAGTTCATTTGGGAAAAAAAATGAACAGCAGTGCAATAGATTGTTTTCCAAGAAAAGTAGAGGGGAATATAGTGAGCCAATCTTGACCTCCAGAATAAGCGAGCCAAAGAAATTAGTTATTTGTCTACTAACATCTACATGTCAAGAATTATTAAATATATTGGTTAAATATTTTAGAGGTGAAAATACATGAGGAAAGTTCATATTCTTTGGTAATTATTTTATGTGGACACATTTACTTCTAAAAATCTTAACAACTGTCAGCTTTAATGATGTTAATGTTTACTGCACACGGCCAACTCTTATGCATTTAGCCCTTGAATTTTAACTCTAAGAGAAAGACAAATATTTAACAGAGCAACTGAATTCTCCAAGAACCAGATGATGTTCACAGACTATTTATGGAAACTCTACTCCTTTTACAAAGACCTTTTCTTACTTTTAGTACTTAATTCGAATTTTTCTGTCAATTGGCATATGCATTTTATAAGAACTATCTAAGAATCATTTTATATTTGAAAAGTTTGGTTCAGACTCAACTGAGGTCATTAGATGAAATGTAGTTGGTGTGCTAAACTAGTTTTTATTATAAATTTAAAATGCAATGTCTTCAATGTGGAATCTATTACAACTTGGTATCATAGTTATGATACCTCAATAATTAAATACCTAGAAAAGCACTCATAACTGTGTGATCCAAAGACTTTCCAAAGTGAATGCACAGCAAATATCTTTAAATCTTATTTCTCTTTTTAACTTTTAATATTTTGACAGTACTGTTATTAACAGAGACATTTCTAAATTTATAGGCTATTGATTATTTATAATAGTTCTATGAAAATCACATTTAAAGATAAAATATATTTGTGTTTTGGAGAAGGAAGGCTATATCATTAAGGAATTGACTAGAACAGTTGCCTGAAGAAGTTTTATCCTACATGTGAATTAACTATATTTCGCCTACCTTTACATCATTTAGCTCTTTCAGCTTGATATACCCCAAGTCTCCTGATAAGATACCCCAATTTTAAAGAAAATTTAATTCCTTAACCAGCATTATTTTCTCTTGACTAACTACATTAGTCAACAGAAGAAGTCCTGAAAGTGGAAAGGCTTGAGATGAGAAGCTGAGACTATGCACTGGGATTTCTGTTCACTGAAACAAACCTGTTTAACAATGTCTCGACACTCTCAAACTGCTTCAGGTAAGTCTTCAAAATTATAGTCAGAGAGATGTTGTCTATTAATGTTCTCTGAAGAGTAATTTTCTTAGGTTTACTGAAAACAAAATCATCAACTAAATTCCCTGCCACTTATCAATAAAATGTAAGGAGACGGGGGAGATACTTACGTGCATTTGGTGTCGACCACCTACTTCTGTCATCCAGATCCATTCACTTCCTTAAACCTTACGATCTAGTTTTCTGCATTTCTAAAACTATATCCTTGGAATTAAACCCTCACCAAATTAAAAATACCTTTAAAGTCTTCATCCCACCTTCTCCACTTCTGAAAATGCCTCTGATGTTACCCCCAAAAGTGTTAACTATTCACGATTCCTGTGACTTCTTGGATAACTTTATTTCTCTCTGCCAAACTCAAGATCTCTATGCTTAAGAGCATAGACTCTGGACTGGAAATGCCTGTCAAATCCTGAATATACACACTTAACTCTCTGTGTATGAATATAGGCAAGTTACTTAACTTCTACATTCTTAGATTTTATTCGTAAAATTAGGATAATAATAGTACCCGCTTCACAAAAGTTGTGATTAAAGTACAAGTACACACACCAGTAAATACAAATGAAGCATTTATAATAGAGCCTTGCATAAAATAACCTGACTATTGGCTATCAGTAGTAGTAGCAATAGCAGCAGTGTCAGCAGTAGAAGAAGCTGCTACCGCTGCCACTGCTATTACTACTACTGTAAAACTTTCAGAGAAATCAGCCTCTCCTACAAATGTAACTGTTGGCTTCAACCATGCCAGTGACTCCTGAAAGATGCTCCACTTTCTTCTTTCCAAATTCCTACAAGTCAATTCCATTTGGAAAGTACATGATTGGCTCAAATTGAAAGTATCTAAGCAAACTCATCATTTCTTTCCATTCCTCAACTTCCCCACTTAGATTTCCTTCATTAGTTCAGTCTCCTAAACTAAAAACTTTGGAGTCATCTTAGATTCACTCTAAATTGATCAAAAATCAAATTCTGCTGAACATACACTTCCTCTCCTTCCCAGATCCACAATCCTAGTTAAGGTGGCCAAAACTCAGTCCCTCACATCTATGTTTCCATCTTTGCTTCTAAGTTTGACTTCCCACTTCATTTCTTCTCTTCATAAAATACTAGCTTCCATTACATTATGCTTTCCTAATACTGGTTTCCTTTTGCCTTGCATGCCAAAGTCTAAACTCTGCTACTCACCTTTTACGATTTTAATAGTCAGTTCCCTCACTATCCAACTTTATTTACCACTTCAGCAAGAATGGTTTTCAGTTAATTCACACACCCACTATGGTCACTGTGTTTCACTGTGCTGGTTTATGGTCGTGCGCTGCCCCCAGCTCTCTGTTTAGGCCCATTCTATTCATTATTTAAGGTCTAATTCAAAACTCACATCCTCACTAACTTGCAGCCACCGGTTCATTCTGTTGTCTCCACTTTCTAAGCTCTCTCCTTTCTTTCCTAGCACTACTCAGTATTGCACCTTGTCGACTACTACGCTGGTCTCTACAATTTATAGCTTAGTATTTATTGTATCAAAACATAATACTATTATAACACTGAATTATTCACTATTCCCTTAAAAAGCAGATCATATCTTATACTTTTTGTTTACCCTACGGCACCTATAATGTAGCAGTTATTTAATATGTACCATGCTGTGTCTAGTTGGGGAGTTACAAAATTGTTAACCTGAATTTTGATGCTCTAAGGCAGTGGTCAGCAAATGTTTTCTATAAAGGGCCAGAAAGTAAAATGTTAGGCTTTCCAGGCCACATATGGTCTCTGTCACATACTCCTCTTCTTTCCAATTACTTAAAAATGTAAAAATCATTCCTAGCTTGCGAGCCCTACATAAACAGGCCATGCATGGACTGGATTTCACCCACAGGCCACAGTTTACCAACCCCTGCCTCCTCTAAGGAACAGTTCAGTGTCTTATAAAGAGTCTCTACAGTTAAATACTTTCATCGATACTCAACTCATTTGTCTAAATGTTGACTGGCCAACCACTTTAATTGACCTTTGAGGTTTAACATAAAACAAAAAAACCCTGAGTTCTTACCAGCTCTCTCAGACTTCTCTTTCTGCTCCCGTAATTCCTCTCCCTGGGTTGTCATCTGTTTGATGCGACTACGAAGTTGAGCGATTTCTTCTTCTTTCATTTCCAGGGTTTCATGCATCTGCCGTTTAGTCTCTGCTATTACCATTCCCTAAACAGAAGCACAGACTCTAAAGTCTTTACATAACAAAACTGCATCATCGATAGGAATATCAAACTTACTTTAAAAGGCAGAAACCATAATATCTCTTACTAAATACAGCCCAAGAATTAGTTCATCATTTCACAACCTGAAGTCTGTGTTCTTCATTATACGCTGCTCTATATACTGCAATAACCTTCATTACCTGACATGATATCAGGGTATTTTTGATATAAAAACATTATTTGAATAGTAAATTTAATATTTTAAATATGAAAAACATAGTTTAAAAACTTAAAATCTTTCTACAAATGTTTGCCATAATTTTCCCAATCTTAGTGTACAGTTTATAATGAACAAAAAATACAGCCTTTTGTGCTTGGCTCACAGGCATCATGAACTATAATAATCAACCTGTGCTGTAACATGGAGACAGCCTCGGAGGCTGCTAAGTGTAAGGTTACTGCTGCCACAAAGGATGGACTAAGACCGTGGTACAGATCTACCTGGTTTTTCTTTTTCCTCTTGTGACAGTTTATTATCCCATCACCTTTCCTTAGTGTGTCATTGAGGCACTCCCTTCCTCCAACTTACTAAGTATTACTGACTTCACACTCGTTCATTTGTGACTAACAAAAATTGGGGTGGTTCAACTAGCCCCTGGAAAATAAGACTTTGTGACAGCTATTTTATAGTCTTTGGATAATTATTAACTTACTTCCAGGGATTGTCAACCCCTGTTTTACTCTGTGACTCTTCCAGACATCTAATATTAATGGTCTGATAAAAACCAGGTAAGTAGGGCATTATTATATGAAATTTCAAAACAAAATCGTGGGCTTTCAGTTTCTTCAAAAACCAATCACAACAGCAAAAAGGAGAGAGAGAGAGAGAGAGAGCAGTGAAACTTATAGGTTAAAAGGAGTCTTAAGAGTTATATCAATCACTTGCAATGAAAGAATCTTAGTTGAATTTGATTCACAAAACTAGAAAAAAAAATGAGGCAAAAGGAAAAATATGAAGCTGACTAGACCATATTAAGGAATTATTAAATTTTCAGATGTGACCGTAATTATATGGTTATATTTTCATAAAAATGAGTCCTTTAAAGATACATTAAACTACATACGGAAGAAATGATGACATTTCTTGAATTTGTTCTAAAACAATCCTGCGTTGAGGATAATGGGAGCTGGTGGAACAAGATTAGCCGTGGATGTTAACTACTGAAGCTGGGTGATGGGTTCAGAGGAATTCACATCATTAATCTTTCTACTTTTATAAATGTTTTAAGCTTTTCATAATAAAAGAATTTTTTTTAAGTGGACCTTCATGTAGTTTATGGAATAGAATCTACCAAAATATTATAGAATGAAAAGCTTGCCAATAGATTTCACTAGCAGAACAGTTCTGATTTGTTCTTAATAACAAGGTCACTTAAAATACTGTAGCTACCAAGTGTCATATTAAAGAAAATGGTGGATGTTTGTAACTAACTGGAAGCTGCTTTATAAAAAGGACCCAAGAACCTGGGGCTCACAGAGTTAGGTCGACACTGTCTGCCCATGAATTTTGCAGCTGTTTTTGCTGCCATAGCTACCACTGCTGCTCCAGCTCCAAACTACTAATCTCACCTAGACATTCTAAAATTCACTTACAGGAAGTTCTGTTTATGCTGATACATTACCACTTCTTTACTTTTTAGGCAATTTATCTGAAAGATTATTCTGTTTCCATTATATTTGAAAGACAATACTTATGTCATTCATACTTAGCAATGATTTAACTATAAATAATTTAACTTTTCTCTGAAAAGTAATTATGTATTATAAACAGATTTCCTTTGCAAGAGTTATTCTAATCTATAAATCAAAATACTAACTGGGAACAAGAAATCACAGAGAATCAGCTTCCCATGATATAAAACTAATGCTAATAGTTATATGTATAAATCTAGAAATAAAAACAAAAATGATTTTTCATGGAAGCAGCTGCAATAATTTTAGAAAGCATTAGTCTAAATGCTTCTAACTGCTTCCAAAAGTGAATTTTAGGGCCCCCTGACAAATTTTAGTATCATAAGCATTGTTTTACCTTATCTTGTTCAAGCTGTTCAATTAAGTTCTTTGCATCACGTAACTGAGTGATAAGTTTAGTCTTCTCAGCCATATGAAGCTCCTAAAAAAATTTTAAAAATTCATTTCCATCTCAATAAAGTTTCTCCTCATATGAGAACTCTAAACAGTTTATCTAATTTGGATACTTCTCATAATCTAGTAGGAGAAAAGTACACAGGACGTCTCGAAAGTATGGTGAATGCTCTGAAGCCTAGGGCACCTGGGCGCCCCCTCCACACTGTCTCTGGAGGAAGGGAGAAGGTTTTCCAGAGATGCTGCAGGCCACGCTGGGGCCTGTAGATTTAGCTTTATGGGGCTCCCATAAACGAAACTCATGTGCTCTTTTACCTTCATCTTTTCTAGTTCTTGAAGTCTTTCATCTAGTTGTTCCTGCAGGGCTTCTTTTTCACTGGTTAAAAGCGTACATTGTTCCTTATGTGACTGAATTGTTTCCTTACAACGCTGCAGTAGATTCTCCTGACGCTTAACTCTTTGCTGAAGTATTTCCTGTGTTTTAGCAGAAGCTCCATCTCCCACTATTAACAATAAAACAGAAGCAAGGGCAGTCGGTATGCAACATAAAGGCTCCCTGGGAACATTTAACTCTGCTGGTACACAGGAGAGTATTCTTACCCCGACACACTGCTATACTCTGGGCCAGATCAACAAGAGAGGGTCCTTTCCAGGGTCCCTTGTGTCTTAGCTCCCATCCCAAAAGGATTAATAAAGTACTCCTTCCAATGCATTCTAATCTCATCCTGGGAGAAGTTCTGGTAAATACAGCTTCCTCCATCTCCTTACACTTATGAGTGACGTTCTCATGCTCCAGGGGAATTTCAGGGCCCCTTACAGGTAGGTTGCTCAGATAGATACCTGCTCTGGCTTTGGCTGGACCAAAAGTTTATCATAAATCTCTTTGAGAGAAAGAGCTGGTAAATAAAAGGTGGCAATTTCACTGAATATTATTTCAAAGCCTCAAAGAGTAGAGGAGGACTATAAATGGATTTTTTAAAAAGATTTAATTATTCTTTCTTTTCCAGCTAGGAGTCTATAAATAGGGCAAATCCAAGCATCTTCGAATGTAGAAATACGTAAGCGACATTACTTAAAAACTTATAAACAATTACAAATAGCATATTCATTAATCTTGAATAGAAGGAAGCTGTTTATATGAAATCTAGCTACTATCAATAAAACAGTATAATGTAATAAATTGATTTCAATTACAACAAAAATGTAATGTTACTACTTGCAGACTTTCAAGTCTTAAAACAATTACTTAGTTACTTTCTCCTGAATAGCAACGACAATAAACAAAGAACCAAAAAAAAAAAAACAAAAAAACAACAAAAACTCTTGCATCTTTCTGGCAATGTTAGGATCAAGGACATTTCTATCTCAGCCCGTTATCTACTAACTCATGCCCTAGAATCTCTCGACATCCTCCTCTAGCTTTTAAATTAACATTTTGACAAGATGAAGCTTACCAACTGACTCTACAACACTCTCTGTATTCTCTTTAGTGACACCTTCGGCCTGTGCTTCCACCTGAGGGAGTGGTTTTGGTAAATCGACATTCATCGGGCCATTTCGTAACCGTTGTTTCAGCAGAGAAACCTAAAAAAAATGTGCTTCATTAGAAAAAAATAATTCAAAAGAAACTATGCCAGTAGAACTTTCTTTTTTTTAAAAAAAGGGAGGGGGATAGAGTAAATGGTATCCTTTTTGCTATATTGAGGGAAAAAAATTAAAACAAAAAGTTTCCTTTCAATGCAGTTTTTGTTTATATTTGCTACTTTCAATGGCATCATAGTTAGCCGAAAGACACAATAAATCAAGAATTATCCTTACAGTTAATTGAAGAAAAGCAAAGTTTTTAAAATAGGCCATTTTTTTTTAAACATCTGGAAATTATTACACATCCCATTAAAACTACTTTATTTTTCTTTATCCAAAAATCCCACACTTTTAATCTCTTACCTGAGTCTGGAGAACACTAATATACTGATCTTTTTCCTCTAAAGAAGCATCAAACTCTTCTTGGAGATGTTTTTTAGCTTGTTGGTCCATTTGGAGCTCCTAAAACATAAAGGATTTTATAGGTAGTTTTCAGCACAAAACAAAAAATACAAACTTGAAGTTTTCAAAGTGTAAAAACATGATCAATCCAGACTTGCATTTCTCTTAAATATCAGCAACATTAGAATAATTAGCATTTAAAACATTAGTATTTACACCAGCAAAGAATTTTGTTCCTTAAAGAATATGAAGATCCAAAAAGAGACAGTACGTTTTTGTAGCTTTGATTCCTGAATTGATAATGTGGAGAGAATTTAAAAAATTAATTTCTTAAGATAAAAGTAAAACTTCATCCTACTTTAAGACATCTTACTACTGTGCCATCTTACATTCACTTGATCTAAAATTAAATAGCCCATAAAGTCTTCCTCCTCCCAATACACAAAAGTGTTCCATAGCCAAAATCAGAAGCTTTCTCATCTGTAAAATGCAAAGGTTCAACTAGTTGATCACCAAACAGTAAAATTTCAAGTTCCTGAAAGTACTAAAAATGTTGCTTTCTTTCGGTCATTAAAGAGCATTCGTAGCTAAATCCAATGATTGTTACACCTCTGCTACACCAGTCCCTAATAATTACCTCCTCAATGTCCCTGCCGTCCTTGGCTTCGGGGCTCCTCTCTGTATTCCTGTGTCTCCTCTTTGTCCTTCATTGACTCTATCGGCATCATCCCCTCTGGGCTCGGTCCTGTGTCCTCAGTTCTCCCTTACACCTACCTACTCCACTGGAATGCTAGAGATTCACTTCTAGAGCATTTTAGATATCCCATCAAAACCCCTCTAATTTTTCTGGGATTCCTACTTTTCTTACCTCAAGTCTTCCTCTAACTTGATCCATCCCTCACATATTTGCTAGAAAATTTTCCTCGAATAATATTTTCAAAGATTTATATGCAATGCCCTCTTCTTATATTGTTTCAAATTTACTAATTCTCAGAACACTGAGGCATTAACTGTCTGGCACTCACTGTCCTTTTTCTCCACCACACCCACACTGCCCAAGATCTCCAGCACAGTATTTGCTGTTTCTTTCACTAAAAACTCCTGTCTTGACTTCCCCCAACTGTAGCAGTCTCCAGATGTTGGTCTTTGGATGAGAACACATCCAGAATGAAGTTTTCATCCATTCATGGTGGAAGAAACAGAGGAAAATGTAGAGAGTTTTTAGCTTTGATCTAAATCTTTCATTTAAACAGCTATACTTTCTTCTGAGTATATGTACTTCCTAATTTTTTGTTACTTAAAAAATCCGCCTTTCATGAAATAATAACAATAGAAGAATCTGGTTCCTTATTCTTGATGTATATACTTGAAAAAAAAAAGCAGCCCTATGACAATTCTTTCTCCCATTTCTGAAAAGACCTGGAGTTAATTTTTCAGTCCATGAAATCCAGCAATCTGAAAAGCATTATCCTCCATGACTTTGCACGGGCCAGTTCTTTAGTCTGGAACCTCTGCACATCTCCTTAAAGCAATGCAGTCCTTCACTTTCTTTAAAATTCATTTCTGCAATTTTCTACATCCTACATACTAGACTCTGTTACACGGCATCCCTAACAGTACACAAATATGCCTCAATTTACATTATGGTTCTCAGGTTCTGGATGCTTTTCTTAAACATTCTAACAACTTGACTAAATCCTTTCCCCCCAAAAAAACAAAAACAAAAACAACAAAAAAACAATAACAACTAATGCCAAGCACTGATTCTAAATCCAATCTTAAAATTCAGAATCTTACTAGGGAGAAAAATCTGCACGTAAGCCACTTCAAGATGAAAAAATATGTTCACTATTGACTATCATCTGATGGTTTATATAGTAACCTCCATCACCCAAACTATTTTGTTAAAATGTAAGCCTATGAGAGAAAAGTAACTCTTTCAGAAATCTAAATCAATATATTTCCAGATTAGATTTAAATCAGTAATTGTTAAAAAAAATTTTTCAACCTAGTTTATTTGTCACTGAATATAGTCAATAATGCTCCCTTCAGTTAACTGATTAAACTAATCCCTTGTTCAACTCATGAGAATAAGGGACTGAAGTATAATATAATTGAACTTTTTAGTAAAATAATAAATGGCTCTATAATACCATTAAATATGACAACTAATTCAATAATTCTCCTATTGTTGACCACTTAGATGGTTTCTAAATTTTGGCAAAACGGGGGTTAACACGTTTATGCATAAATTTTGCAAGGTCTTTCTGATTATTTCCTTAGAGAGAAATTCTGATGAGTAGAATTTCAAATACCTCTAACTGTTGCACTATTTTTTATCTCAGCCCAATGTTATCCATTATGTTCAGAGCTGATTTCAAGCTGCAAAAATGAACCCTCCCTCCCTAAAAATCAACTTTGAGAACAGCAACTGCTTATAATGAATTGCATCTGGGTGAGCCTGGAAAAAGTACACACTATACACAGACAGCAGGACAGAGAAAGGAGGAAACATCTAAGACAATGTCTTCATTTATTCCTCATTTAACTGGCCTTAAAAGGGAATAAGAGAGTCCTATCTACTCAGATGAGCTCATAATTTACATAGCATAATTACCACTTTCTCATAGCATGATATTCCTGTTTAATATCTGTTCATGTTATAAGAGTCAAAAACAGGCAAAAAAAAAAAAAATACAGGACATCTACTGATAATGCTTTTACTTACCTTTTGTTTCTTTATCTGATTCATTAAAAAATAACTAATATGCTAGATATTGACATAAGACATAATATTTGCTGATACAGAACAAATGTTCTGTTTTGTCCGTCCTCCAGAAAATACTGGGAAAGATGTTGGATTCTATTCATGCATATATTCATAACCACATGAGGAAGAAATAAAATACTAAAAAACACTTTCTCAATGTCTTAGTATAGCAAAATAATCATACTCAATTTGGCCTATCTAAATCAAGAAAGTACTAATGAAACTTTGAAAAGCTTCTATTCAGGCTTTAATCCCAAAGAAACAAAATATTTTATGACTTATATCACTTTAAATATTTAATTAAGTGGTAATCATGACTTTATGGGTTATATTATTTAGCTGAAGGACATTTTTCTCTTCATGAACAAAATAAAAAGTACCCAAAACTCTCACTTACCTATTTAGTATTTACATATTAATTATAGGATAAATTTTTCTTTAAGTAACTGGAACCAGGTTATATAACTGGTTATGGTTGAAAAATATATCTTAGCTAGTACTAAAACTTGTCAATCTGTGGCTCTAATATGTATTTCCTAAAAGAATATAAAGTTACTTAATAAAGTTATGGATTTGTATGATACTATATCCATTAGTTCTGTATTACCTGTTACTTCAACCTCTTCTCTAGTTTACAGAAAGGGGAGGTAGAGTTGCAAATCTGATTGGCAGCATCCAGATTACTCAAAGAGCCTTCTTTGAAGGATTAGCACACCTACTTCGCACCACAGATTGTGGCAGGGGATGCCTTTAGCCAATTCTCTCTCATAGTTTTCTAAGTCCCTCAATGCCTGCAACTGAATAGAAGAGCTTGGCTGGGGCCTGCTAGCAAAGCAGCCCTTCTCTCTCTGATATGAAAAGAATGCCTAAGAATGCTGGTTCTGTCATTTAAATTAGAGAAAGGATAGATAGCCTTAGACATTGCTACTGACAGTTTATGCAGGCAAATGATAGTCTATGGCTAAGTAAGACAATCTTATTTCGTTAATTCCACCAATGACATATACCTTAGGAAAACCACAGAAATAAAAACTGTAAGAATTGATCTCTGGTCTTGTAGGCGGGGCTGGTTAGCTATTATTATAACTAATAAAGTGCATATGAAACTATCCCAGCAAATACAATAGTTCTGATAAGTCTGAGAGATGTAATTACTATTTTCAACATACTAATCACTATAACTTACCTCTCTTAATTCCGCAACTCTCCGAAGTGCTTTATCCTGACTCTGACTTAATATACCCTTGAAATGAAAGGAAAAAAATGCTGATTTAAACAACTACATGACATAGTAATACAAAGCAAGTAAAAAAAATTATTTCTATAATATTACAACCATTTATCCAAAAATAACCTGAGAACTGCAGATGTTAAAGATATGACCATGTTGAAAATTTGCTAAAAGTTAAATTGTGACGTTACAGAACTGTTCTGCACCCTGGCTGTGGTAGTGTCACACAAATCACATGCAAAACAGACAAAAGTCAATTCTACTGTATGTTAATTTTAAAAATAAATTTTTTAAGTTAAATCAAATTCAAAATGTACTTTATTTCATTGTAGTCTATTATATGCGGAACCAAGTCAATTACCAGTCTGTTCTAAAGGTTTTTATGACTTAAAAACAAAATAGTCCTTTTCTATATTAAAAAAAAAAAGTCCAAGAGAAAACTGCAAAGAGAGCTATAGATTGCTAAATTAATAGTCATACATAAAAATCAAGAAGCTAAAAGAGTAATATTGAAAGATGAAATGATTCGTCATTTCCTAAGGAGGAGATAAAATAGGGATGAATGCTTTTCACTAATGAGGAAATTAAACTTAAAAAGTTATGATCTATGCAAATAAAGTAACTGTATATTCTTGTACACTATAAAGAAATGGAGTGATCTAAAGCTTCATTGGTCTGTGTGGACTAACAATAAAATCAAGAAGAACAGGTAGGCAAAATCTGCTTATGACCTAGGGGAGTGTGACTTAGCTCTATTTGTGGGGCCTTATAAGTGAATAAGACAAATACCAAAGGCTTTTTTTTTTTTTTTTTGGCATCACATATAAATTTTTAAATCCAGAAAGATGCAACACTGAGAATTATGAAAAACTGCAGTGCATTATTTAGAAGTACATGCTCTGCAATCTAACTTCCAGGAAGTAGATCCTGGTTCTCCTCCCTACCTCTTAGAAGCTGTGCAACAATGAACAAGTCACTCTTCCTCTGTTTCCTCACAGGAAAGGTTTAAGGACTAAATATACCAAAATGTCTGGCACACAGTTAGAGCTGAATAAATGTTAGCTAATATGAACAGCACTGTTATTAGGGTTAGCAGTACTTACAATTTTAATTTCACTGGATCTATTAAAAGGATGTTTGTCTATTTAATAAAGAGATTTCTAGGCATGCAGATATGGGCATGTACACACATGTAGAAAAGAGCATAAATCACTGAATTATATCTTTTTCCAACATCCTTTATATTAGGGACTATGCAACCACAATTGTCTAGTGCCACTTAGTGGTAGGAACGCATATACCTAGAAATAAAAATCTATAGACAATTCATAGACACACAAGGCATCCACAGAACTTAGGAATAAAATGACCTTTGGAGAATGAACTTAGAGAATGTTAATAATACAACGGATTAAATCAGAACTCATTTGATAGAACTCGTGTTTAAGAAAATACCAACAAAAACCTAAAAACTCTATTTGTAATAATCTAACTTTCACATTTGTTATGGACAATCAGAGCACTGAATCAGCAATAAATAACTGGTGGTGGCATTTTGAACTGATTATATTCCATACCAAAGCCAGAAAATGTATGTTGTACTTGAAAGATTAATATTTATGGCAGATTAAATATTTTAAAATAATGTACATGGAGAAATTAACTAATTTTATCAAAACTCATTTACAAATAACTTGGTTATATAACTAACTTTTGGTTAGTGTTTTAAATGGCTCAAAATGCTAAACTGTTTTAAATAACTTCTAATGTAAAAAAATAAGACTATACTTTATAAAAGACGATACAGCAAAATGAGAGCACCATTTGAACTGGACCAGCTAATTCCTCTTAGCTCTGACGTGTGATACCTGGTGGAAAATTTCTGACCATGAACAGGATGACGCACTAGGGTCGGAGGGCGGTCACCTAGAAGAGCTACAATAGCTTCCTCTCTCCACACTGGGGAGCTTTCCAAGCAGCAGCCTCAGGAAATAAAAGAGAGGCTACTTGGGTTTGGACTCTGATATAATAATAAAAAACGGATGTCTGCAGGTACTTAAAAAATAGAAGAAAAAGCTTTGAAAGTTTTGTGTCTCTTTACCACTAAAACAGAGATTCAACCTGCAGACTGAGACACTAGGAAACATGCTTGGAAGAGGCGAATATGCCTTAAATCTAAACTTCTTAAGCACTGCAGAGATCCAAAACTTGAGGAAGCCCATCCCTGTCAGAGAGAAAATCTCCAGGATCTCTCATTTACTCTCTTTATCAAATCCCCAATAATAGTAAAGAAGGTTAAATACTTTGATTATATGGAGAATTATTATAAGTGAGGATTAGAGCTTTATTACTATAAGATCTTAATTTTAAAATTATGTATGAATCAGTATCACAGCCAATAAGTCACTTACTTGGAGCTTTTTCTTCTCTCTCTGAAGCATCTGATAAGCAGTAACAAGCTAAAATGAAGAAAAAGTCACCAATAACATTAGTCATTCCTAGATAAATGCAATTATTCTGAACTCTGCTAAAACATCTTGTCATAAAAGTCAAAAAATAAATCAAAAGAATCCTTTCACAGACAATTCAACCTAATTAGATGCACATACAGTCAAAATTAAATAACACAGGAAAGATATTTCTAAAAAATAAAAGGAGAACTTGAATGTATATTAACTCTCTATTTGACTTTACCTTAGAAACATGTCTATTTAAATTTCAGTACCTAATTCACAGGTGGGGATTAGAGTTAACTTGCCTAATAACAGGCGATTACTCAAACTTTAGTCACAGACCAGTGCCATCAGCAACAGCATCACCTAGGAGGGAGCTCACTAGAAACAGAAATCCTTGGGCTCCACCCCATCTGACTGAATGGGAATTGGGGGAGGGAGTATAGGAAGACAGCATATGTGATTTAACAAACTTCAAGGTAACTTTTTCCTTGGGGTATAAGAGACCATGTAACTGCTCTCTAAAAGTTCCTTCCGGTTATAGGATCTGTGACTGGCTGTGTAAAAATCTGAGGAAAAGAACTCACAACCAACAGATAAAAACTGGTAATTTAGGTCCTAGAGAAATGTTTGATGACTTAACCTAAACAGGATATTTTAACATTCTAGCACAACTCGATGAAATTATGAATTAGCAAATCTTTTAAAATCTGTAAATGATAAAGCATCACTCATCTGAAGGCTCAGCACATGGCTCCCATGAATTATTTGGCCCCTAATTTAGAAAAGCTAGTGGTGTCTGAAGAGACAGGCTGCAGCTTTAGGAGCAAGCACTCCCCTGTTCTGAGCCTTGCTATCTTCCTTGAAAGGCTGCTGTGTGCCCCGCAAATGCCTCTACTGATATCTTGAGTAAAGAGGCAGGCAGCACTGGAAGGTGAGTTGGCAACAGATATTAAAAATAGAAAAGACAAAATTCTGCTTAAGGCCCATTCTATTATCTTAAGACCAGATTGGTGAGAAAAAGTAAAGAAAGACTATGGGCTCTTTTCATCCCTAATTAGCTGCATAACTCTACCTAAGGTAGCACAGAGGAGTAGAAACAACCAAGAAGACCTAGAATCAAATCCAGACTCTGTCAACTACTATGTATGTGACCTTAGGAAAGTTACCTAATCTCTATAATTAAGTCTATTAATCTCTAATCCCTAGTCCACAAAACAGAGCTAATTAAGATCTACTTCACAGAGATGATGAAAAACTAAATGGCACCATAAATACAAAATGCATAGTGTCTTGCACACTTAAATACTAATTATACTGTTGCCCCAGCTTTAAACTTAAAGGCCATGGGTTAGTGAAAATAACAAGTCTTAACAAACAAAAATCAAGACCATTATTTACTTTGATAGAAATAAAAAAATTAAACACTAAATAAATTGTAAGGAAAAAGGCTGCCTGATTCCACAGTGCCTCATGAGATACAGGGCTCTAATGCACTGTTTACATCTCTGGGTTCCAGACAGCCAATAAATTTTAGCCTAATAATACCTTCCTATTTTGTCAGTACTTTATAGTTTTTAAAAGATAGTCTATATATTTCATCTAGGGGTTGTTTGTTCTTTTTAGCTGCAGGGTAAACTACCCATATTGCAGCTATACATGGAAATAGAAGTTTTGGCTAACTTTATAGGCTAACCTTGAATTTACTATTCATTCATTAAAATTTACTACAATACTGATTTACAAACTGTTAAGACAATACAAAGTTAGGCATTGTTTACAAAAAAAAAAAGCCATGGGCAACTTGCTCCCGGAAAGGTTTTCCTTAGGAAGAATTGTTTTGACTACACAGGATCCAGAGGCAAACCAATACAATTAAGCCCAAAGGGTAGGTACTATGTTCCTAAAGTACTAAAAAGAGAGAAGGAGCCTACTACACTTCCTTCCTCTCTTAGACCAAATGGAGAGCATCATCGCCCAGGGGGTCAGCAGTTAAAAGACTCCTTCAGGTAAAGTTTAAATGTAGGTACAATAATGTGCCAGAAAAGCAGACTACTTAAAACATAATTGGGGTCAGTAAATATGGGAATCTGTTTGGCACAAGGGGTCACGATGGAACCACAGCACTTAAAGGATGACGGGGTGGGTATGTGAGAAGGAAAGACGACGAGCTCTGCACTGGACGTCCAAACAGAGCGGCACAGAATGTGACAACCAGAAGGTTACAAACAACAATCTCCAAAATTTTACTAAGAGTCTCACCAAAGGACCTCTGTACTGCTAAAAGTCTTTAACCAGATACTACCACAGATTACCTACCATGAGTTACCAGCATATCTGGTTAAGCAAATCGACAGTTTGGCCATCCACAGGAGTAAAAGCCATGTAGTAATATGAATTAGAGAACCAGGAAAAGAAATTTTTGTTCAGGCAGAAATGCCATTGCTCCTACCTCAGAATATTTTCCTTTGTAGTTATTCAACCTTCGTTCCATTCTTCGCAGCCACTGAATCAACTGTTCTTTGTTGAGGCTGTCTAAATTCCCTAGTGAGTCTTCGGCCTCACTCTCCATATCAGACGGTGGATCAAAGGTGGCAGCAGAAAAGTCCAGGTCAAGCGTAGTCAGGGACTCTCTGGAAGATGTTCGTACCAAAGACTCTTTAGAAGAAGATCGGAATAGAGATTCCTTTATTGGACTTCGAAACAAAGACTCCAAGGAAGGCACCCGGAGCTGGAGCTTCTGTGCAAAAGACTGCGTGTCACCTGACTGTAACCGAAACCCAACAGAACATGTGGGTTAAAATACACGTTTAGACTTCTATTATTCCCTATCACCAGCCTTAATCTATTAAACGCTCTAACAAATTCAACTAATATTCCAACAAGAGACACCTGGTTATTTCTGAAAAAAGTGCTGGACCTGGAATCAGAGGACTGGGGTGTGGGTCCCAGGTCTGTCACCGAGCAGTGGAATGACCTCCACTAAGTCACTTCCTTTCAGTTTCACATCTATAAAAAAGAAGGAAGTCATACTTTCCCAGCTGACCTCGCAGGTGTGCTGTAAGAATCTGTCCACTAAACAGTAAGATTTGGGGAGGCAGTGACCATCTGTATCATCGGTACATAGCCAGCGTCTAAAATGGGGTATATACTTGATTTGTGGCTGAAATCAAGTAGACTTTATCTGGATTCTTTATGGAAGCATTGACTCCTGATCATTCCTTTCAACAAAAGAGGGGTATGTGGAGGGCAGGGGGACGGCAATGTGTAGCGAGTCCATTTTGTTTAATAAGAGAATGGCGGCCAGGGTTGCCTTGTGACATCCAACTCTGCTCTACTTCCTATTTTGTCTACTGGGAATAGAAATAAGCATTAAAAACCATGCAGGGCAGTTGAAAAGTCTGAGCTAGAGTTCCTCTGCTCAGATCAGTAAGTCTGATGTTAGAAACAGTGAAAAGCAAGAGCTACTCTCTTAATTTGAATAACACATTAATTTGAATAAAAACAATGAAAAGCAATATAACATAATTCAACAAACTTGTGAGTGGCATTATTTTGTTAAGGTGACAGTATCAGTATTAAACAGGGAGTGTTTCCTAGAAACTCACTCTCATGAGTGCAGCAAGGTCACTACAAGATCTCAACGATGCCAAGAATAAAACGCTCAGGGGAGATCAAAGTCATACATAGGCAAAGATTACAGGAAAACATAAGGATTCTCTTTGGTATACAATGTGAAAATCAAACCAGGAATACTTCGCTCGTGGATTTTAGAGATTAATAAGAGTATCTGGCAAGGTGGAAGTGAGAAGGGATAATGTGCCCCACCCCTTCACAGGCACAAGGATTTGTACATGTTGTTTATAACAATAAAAACTGGAAACAACCCAAATATTCACCACTGGAGGATACGTTATATAAATTACAATATATGGAAGGAGGTTCAAGAGGTACTATTAAATGGAAAAACTTAAGTTATAAAACAACATGTACATTAACTCATTTTGATTTAAAGTAATTACACATACTTTTTAATTTATATGTATGTTTACATAAACACCCTTAGAATCAGGTCATTAAAGACAAACACGGAAAGTTAGCAATGAGTGGTTCTGAATGGTGAGATTTTAGGTGATTTTTATTTGTATACTTTCTTGTACTTCCTAATTTTTTTTTAATAATGTGTAAGGTTTAACTTTATATTGGTGAGATGGAGAAAGTCTTAAGGGAAAGAAGAGACCCTCACGTTCAAAAACTTTAAGAACTGCTTTAGTGATATTCCATTACCAGCTACTCCCGACCCAAGCAAAAAGCTCTTTTCAGTTCATCTAATCTTGTGTATCGCCCTAGGTCAAACAGGTGAAGCAAGTTTGAATAACACTAGAAGTAGATGATATTTAAGGGTCAGTAAGAAGCTAATGAACAATATCAAAGACATGTATTTGCAGAAGTTGACAAACTTAGTAATTGCCACATCTATTATGGTTGGGAGTAACATGTTTGAGTGTAGCGATTCGGCCCATGGGCTGTCCAGTAAGGCCGTCTAAGTTCAAATCCTGTCTTCACCACTATGTTACTTATCCTCACTAGTTGTGTTTCCCCTTCTAGAAAATGGGAATAATAAAAATTATAACATTGATAATAATACTCATGAGTATCACAAGGACTGAATAAGTTAATACATGCCAAATGCATAAAATGTAGCAAATACTCAATAGATGTTAGTAATTATCATTGAGAAAGAAGTTAAAATAAAAGACAAACTTACTAATGAGAACGTCATACACAAGCTTATTTGGCAGATTCTTCTGGTTATATGATACAGTACCCAAGAGCACAAGTTAAAAGCCAGACTTCTTAGGCTTAAGTCTTAGTTCTACCTTTTACTGGCAATATGACATTGGGCAAGTTACTTAACCTCTCTTGCCTCTGTTTCTTCATTTGTAAAATGGAGAAAACAATAGTACTCAACTCCTGGGTGGCTGTGAGAATAAAGTAATACATGTAAAGTACTTAGAACCATGACTGGCTTAAGGTAAATAACAAATACTGGCTATTACCTGATAGCCAATCTTCACTTCTGCTTTTCCACCAGACCTGTTTTATTCAGGGTACCAATATGCCCAGGTAAAAACACTCACCTTCCCAAATACAAATTAAAGCCATAATGAGATACTACTGCTCATCAACCAGAATGACTAAAATTAAAACTACAGAAAATACCAAGTATCAGTAAAGATGTGAGCAATCCACTTTAAAAATCTATTCTTTAGTATTTACTAAAACGAAATACATGTACACTTTCTGAACCAGCAATTTCACTGTAAGTATATGCCCAACACAAATGTGTAAATATGTTCAACAAAAGATATGAACTAGAAAGTTAATTGCAGCATTATTCAAAATAGTCCTTAACTAAAAACTACTGTTGATTCATATCAATAGTGGATAAACTGGAGTCTGTCTATTCACCAATGGAATACTAGACAGCAATGAAAATGTATGCTTTACAATCCCATGCTAGAATATAAGGAATTTCACAAACTATTGAGCTAAAGAAGCCAGACACAAAAGAGTGCCTACTTTTGATTCCATTTACATATATTTCAAAAACAGGCAAAATTAACCTATAGTGTTAAAAGTCAGGATAGTCATTACCCTTAAGGGTGAGAAGAGGGAGTAGAAGGGAGTACAGGGCTTCTGGGGTACTGGCAATTTGTTTCTTGATTTTGGGTGCTGGTTATAAAAGCATATTTGGTTTGTGAAAATTCAGAAATTGTATAATAACTACATCATACTTTTCTCTATTTGTGTATTATAATCAGACATACATTACATTTCAATTAAAGCGTTTTTTAATTAGCTTTTCTCAGACTGTTTCAACTAAGGATAGGCCAGGTACAGTTCAGCCAATAATGCGCACTATACTATAAGTGGAAATCTGCAGGATGGAATCTTCTAGGAGAGATATCATTTTCCTGATAAAAAGGAATATGCCTTTTCTTCTTGTCTTCAGTTTTCCTTCCTGTCTAGAATGGAGATGCAATTCCTGGAAGCCAACTTGTGATTATGAAGATGAAAGGAAATGGTAAGGACGGGAAAAGTAAGGGGAGTCAGGGGACAAGAAGCTAAAGGGAGAAGGGTCTTTAGTGACTGTTTACCTCCAAACCCTCTGGGAGTGAAAAACTAAACTCTCACTGATATCAACTGTTGTCAGGTTTCTAGTACCAAAGATATTTACTGATTTATAATTCACTTAAAAAAAAAAAACTGATGAGGGTTAAAGAGGAGAAATGTGTAAGTAAAAATAAAGGAACACATAAGAGTTCCTTTTAACTTCTTCCTCTGTCCCCCATTTTACCTCGTTTTCAATCCCTCCTTTTTATTTCCCAAACAAGTGTTCTTATTTATTCAGATCTTTATCCTCTATCAGCTGAACATCTGCGGCGGCCTTCTGTTCTTGCCTCAAATCTCTTACCTACGCATCTGCCCCTATCGGACTGTCATCAGACTGAAGGGTGGGGGTGGGGTGGGGAAAGGTAAGGTGATGGGTAAAAAAGGTGATGGAAAACATCGTCAATAATATTGTATACAGCTATTTGACTGAACTGAACTCAAGACTGTGACTGGTTTAATGAATTACAGAACAATCTACCAACCCAACTTTTGAAATGTGAAACTTCCAGGGAACTTTCAGAGCAGGGAACTGTGGATGCTCAGAATGAGTCATCCCAAGATGTGCCTCTGTGGTATGCAGGTTCTTTTGAGCTAAAAAAAGCTTTAGCCACAGGCTCAAAAGAAATTTTTGCCCCTCCCTGAACTACCTAGAAAAACTTGAATCAGGGGCTTTGCCCATAATAAGAATTATCATCCCTTTTGACCTATCCAGATAGGACAGGACAAACTTTCATCTACCAAGTAAGCATCAGCTTTTCCTATCATCCTGCCATGACCCCTTGAAGCCCTCAAAGCACCTTACCTCATCCCTAGCTCAGGATGTCTTATATACCTTTGTTCCCTTTCTTTCTATCTCTGAACCTCTCGTTTGTGGGATCTCTCTCTCTCATGTATGTGGGCCTCCATGCATATGTATGTATTAAATTTGGTTATTTTCTTTTGCTAAAAAAAATAATATTGTGATAAATTTTCACAACAACAGATGAGTACTAGACTTACTGTGATCGCATTGTAAATATGTAAATGTTGAATCACTACATTTTATACCTGAGACTAACAAAATACTGTATACTAACTATACTTAAATTTAATTAATAAATTAAAAGAATTCCACCTCTTAAAAAAGTAAGAAGAATTAAGAGACAAGTAGAGGAATGTATAGATGGACAGATCTGTGATTAAGCAAATATAAGAAAGTATCAATGATAGGATCTCGGTGATAAGTATACAGCTGTTCACTTTGAAGTTTCAAATTTTCTGTATGTTAGGAAATTTTCATAATAAACTGTTGAAAGTAAAAGAAAAAAGCAATATTCAAAAAAGAAACAAAAGTTTCAAAATTCAACTTTAATACTACAATTTAAACTTAAAAATTCATAAAATGATTTTCAAAACCAGAATTTTCTTCATACTTAAAAATAGCTTAAGAGAACAATCATGTAAATCTGTTTTGCTCTACTGAATTTAACAAATTCAGTCTTCATTTTGCTTTAATAACATATTAATTCAAATGAAGCCACACATGGCAAAAAAACTACCAGATAGAGTGATGTTTTGTATCTATGATGATGCACAAAAATATCAGTAACTAGCCACTGGTCCTTGGGCAAATAATTTAAGATTTCATGTCTGATACTCTTCAATACAATAAGAGTAATACTAGATCACAGATTCCTCCTAAGTTGCTAAAATACTAACAGTATGATTTAATAAAACTATTTTACAGCTTCTCAGATAAAGATAAATGCTCAAGTATTACCTACCGCTTTGAAAAACATTTTTCTCTACTATGTGGTGGCATATACTATTTTCAAATATCTGAGTTTTTAAGTCTGTTTGAAGTAAAAGGTCAGCTCTCTACATTCTTTTAGAGATGAAGAATCGCTTTGAATAGCTGAATATTATGAACTGCATTAAGCAACTTAAAAGTAACTGTATTTAACAGAAAATTTTCTAGAATAGATATATACTTTTCTGCCTTCTTAAATAAGAACAGTAAGTAATCTTTTAATGACGTCCCTGCCACAATCATATATTGTGCGCCAAAACTACTGTCTTGTTATGAGAATTAAATGAGATCATATATATAAAATGCTTAACAATACCTGATACACAGCAAACAATCAGTAAATATTACCTTATTTTTTAGGGAAATATCTGTTGCTTTTTTTTTAAAGAAAGTTCAAAGCCTTTAGTGAGCTGAATTCCTGAATATCACCCATGTTCATTATTCACCTTAATTAAAACTTAAATCTCTCCTGAATTTGTTATAAAGTTGGCTATTGTTCATTCTAGCTTTTGTATTCATAACTGTATTTAGTCTTTATGGGTTCTTATATAAAAGAAGAAAATAAGCATCCTAAATAACATTCTTTAACAATATTCCTTAAAGATCACTGGATCTGTCCAGTATTATTTACACTGGTGCTTCTCAATATTTTACGCTTACCTCATGGCATTTATAGAAAATGACGTATTTGTAGAGGACTTGGAATTAATTGGGGATGCTGCTCAAAGCCAGAATCAACAGGCCCAGGGACCCAAACTATGACCAGAGACTGACGGGCTCCCTGAAAGAAACAGGGATCTCAGCTCATAGGTCATCTTTGCATGGAGTTTGGGGAGCTGTAATGTATACATCTGCTAGACAATACTTTAGAGTGTTCAGTTTACATAATTTAGTTTATAAATTACTTAGCTCATAAGCTGTCTACATTCATGCTCCAGGTTCACAGAATTAGAAATGGTATTGCCCCACATTAGAAATCACTGAGAAAGCCAGGTTAATGAGAATAATCATTACGAAAGCCAAAGTAAACAAATGTTCATTTCAGTCACTGCTATCATTACAGTATTTTTAATGATTTTTTTCTTTTTTGGAAGAAGTCAACAGAATGTCACTTAACCCCAATCTCCAAATAATTTTAAAATCAAAGATAACCTAAATTCCCTAGTAGTAAACTACTTTGCTTTAGTGCATTTGAAAGCAAACTTTAAAAGAAATCCTATTTCCTTTATATCCCTCTTCCAGATTATGTAACTCACACTCAATGTGTCCTTCAATATTTCTTCTATTTTTTTTACAACTATAAAGTCAGATTCCTTGTTTTCCAAAAGTTTTCTCTTTATTGCCAATAATTCTTTAAATGAATAATCATGGAATCTTACATGACTGATGTATATATAAAAACCACTTTCATTTAAAACTTTACCAAGAAACCACCACCAAACCTGGATTTGCCATGCATATTGTTCCAAATGTTTGGACAACAGTTTCAATGTAAAGTCAAATGCTAATAATATAGACTGACCAACACTAAAATGTCTTGCTCTTTTTAAAATTAAATAACACACCTGAGGAGTCATTGGTTCACTTCCATTAACACTGTCGGGAGATTTTGTGGCTTGGATAGATGCATTCTAAGAAAAAGAAAAAAACATTGTAAAGAAAAGGAACAAAAAACTAGTTATAAAACTGTTAAGAACAAAGGTCAAGTACCAAGACCTGAGGTACATTTATCTATTAAACAAAATTAGTAATTGCTCATTTATTAGAATGTTTTCATGCAAGGCAAAACAAGTCTGGTAAGTATTTTAGAGAATTTATTTTGCTGTAATATATGTAACTAAATAGCAAAGATTAGTTTGCAGCAAAGTTTATTTCAGGCTAATCACATACCTCTCCCTACTATAATGTCCCCAGATTCTTCCCACCACAACAAAATTAATATCAGGGATTTAATTAGCAAAACTCATTGAGATAGAAAACTATTCAGAAAAATATGTTAGCTGTTCCCTACAATAAAAGAATACTCAAATTGAAGTTATTTGGCCTAAACTATAAAAATATCTTAGTAATAACAGAAATGCTTTATTCATTTGAAGCCAGCAGTATAAGTGACATTGTTATGATAACTTTCAGAAGAACTTAGAATTAAAAGTATCTTCTTCTACATGTGAAAGTTTTTTGTTTTGTTCTGTTGGCATGATAAATGCTCCAAGTTAAGCAACATTCTAATGATTACATCAGACTGGCCTAGGTTCTGTGATAATGGATGAGCTTATTTGAGATGTAAAATTCTATAATGCATTCATAATACACTGTCTTAACTAAAATTAGAGCTTCAGAAGTAGCTCATGATAAAATAACTTCCATATTTTAAACAAAAGCATTAGACCAAATACTAGCCACTATGTTTCAATAACTTGGTCTTAAAATAGTACATTTCCCCTACAACTCTACAGCTGACCAAGGAAAGTCAAAGACCTGATCTTACTTAAAAAAAAAAAAAAAAAAAAAAAATTGTGGAGAAGGCACTCAGCTTTGCAAAAAAGTGCTCTCAAATTTCTGAACTCTCATTAGGTATATGATACTAAGATATTATTAATTTTTAGGTATGGTAAATGTATTATGGTTATATATTTATCTTTCAGAAATGTCTGCCAAAATATTGAGATAAAATTTCTGAAATTTTGCTTCAAATAATGCAACAGGGGTTGAGGGTGGAGGCAGCTGCATGCAAGGGGAGGGTGGTGGCACGGTTAGAGAAGTGTAAAGGGATGGTGATAAGATGGCCATGAGTTAATTCATTGCTGACACTCAGTAATGGATAGCGGGGGGGGGGAGGGGAGAATTCTTATACCCCTATTATTACTATTTCCACTTTTGTAATGTGTTTGAATTTTTCCCTAATAAAAATTTAAATACATTCTCCCTGTAATATAAAATTATCAAATTTTATCAGTCCAAGAAATTTTCTTAAACTTACATAGGGGAGAAAGGTTGGGGGAACTTCCTGTTCTCTGCCATTTTAAAGAATTAGAAGTTGTATACATGGCATATGCACACTATAAAGTGAAAAAACATTTTATAGAGTATCTCAACTCGTCAGTACACTGAAAAGTAATCATTAAATTATGGAGAAAAGAAAGGGCTCCATAGGAGGAAGAGTGGAAAGAGTTCATATTCTAATAAATTACTTCACACGTGATTGTAGTCTGTACAAAAAGCTATTCCACAATTTGAAATATCATCTAATCAAATACAGCCTAACATTTAAAAACTTCCTCTCCTTGCATATATATCTCAATTTATATGTTATGCCGAATAGATGCAGGACAGCTAAGGGAAGTATTGGTCTATGTCACCCTGTAAATTTAAATCAGGAATCTCTAGAAGCAAAATTACAGATTTTGTCATTACTTGTAATGACTTCTCCATTTCTGCCCAACAAACTCTTGCTCATCTTTCAACTTTCAAATGCCTCTTCTTTTGTGAAGCTTCTTATGACTTGCCTGAAGGGATAACACATTCCTTATACCTGTATTTTCTTCTATGAAACCTTAATTCCTTTTACTGTAAGTATATGTTGATATCTTTGTCTCTGTATTAACTTACAAACTCTGGGAGGGCAGAAACCTTGCATTTTCATCTTGGTTCCCAGAACCTAACATTTTGATGACTGTAGCAGAGGCTCAGTAAATGCTTGTTTAAATCCATATGCAGTTAATTCTGTCACTGTAAGGAGATTTTCTGAAGACCTTTTCAGACAGAAGCCTAAAGAATTAGCTCAAGCTCAATACATGTCAATACTCAACAGTCACCAATACTTTCTCCTGAAAGCAGTTCTTAGACAGCAGGAAAACTCTTTAAAGTGCATTTAATTTAAAAGCACATACTGGTTCCCTGCCAAATTTATCTTCAATTATGTTTTGTTTGATCTTTTAACAACTATTTATTGATGGCTGAACATGCGGGATACAGAAATTTTTAGAATTTGGGGTAAAACGATGCATTTTTCAAAAAAACTTAATTGAGGAAAAGTTAGCAGTTGGTGAACTTATAATGATTTAGACCCTCACACTACATTTTTATTTTACTATAGGTTATGCTCTGGGTTCTCTTTATCATGTGAGAAAAATAAGTTTTCATCTGAACAAAACTAAATTTAAAAAATATAATGAAGATTTTTAGTCTACTTAAATTACTTTAAAATAGTTCCAAAGCCTCCATTTAAAAATTACTAGCATTTTTCACAATAAGACAGGACTCAATACAAATTACCTATATGTACTTACAGAAGTGGGCCTAGGAAAAGCTCCTCTTCTTTAAGTCTCTATTACTACTACATGAAGTGTAAAGCAATATCGTTTTATGTTTTTAAGAAAATTGGTAAGTTATCTTTAACTAGGACTCCTATCTCCCTCTCAAACCAGTTTTGAAAATAGTGAGGTGTTACTGGTAAGCAGAATCAAGGAACACTTCTCCTGAGAGCCAAGCTAAGGCATCACTAGAACTCTGAGTTGCTTTTTTTTCTAAAACCAAGTTTAGAATGTAATTTAGGATCGCCACTGGCCATATACAAACCAAGTGCTTACTGGCGGCACGGATTGAACACAGGAATGTTCTAATTTCATCACTAGCTACTTAGTAAGTTAAACCAATAAAAACACCTCTGTCCCAGTCCAGTGTCCAGTCTATCACCAAAAAGCTATCTTGATTGGACAATCAAACATCTCTAAGTTTTAATTTGTTAAATTAAGTACTTAGATACTTTAGGAAAAAAGACCAGTTTTCCAAAGTGAAATTATATACAAGATTCAAAATGTATGAATTCAGTCAGTTGAAAAATAATATGATGATTATTTCCTTTTGGCTGTTTAATACAAAAACTGGTACTCTCCCAAATAAGATGCTATTACTTATTACAGTAGAATCCATCTACCTACTTTGAGTTATTTAACTATGGATTTACATACGATGCATTTTTTCCTAAAAATATGAGTCGCATCTCAAAAAATTCTCGGTCACCTACCAATAGAACAGAGATTTCTAGTAATGCATACCTTTTTTTAGTCAAAGAGCAAACATTCCCCTAGGAGAAAACTTAAGAGTTTAGACAAGTGAAGGCAGTCTTCAATACATTAATGAAAACGGTGTTATTTTGTTGCTGTTAAAAGCTACCAGAAAACACACCAGCCATCAGAATTTAGCATTTTACTCTTGATTTTTTAGAGCAGGGTTAGCAACAGGGCACTGAAGATGCTGTGAGAGATGGTAAGTGACAAGCGACATAAGATCTGCTTCTAGAATTACCAAATTACTTTGCTTCCCCACAAAGGGAATGCAGAAAGCGGTGGAAGGACTCACCACACTGTCAGTCTGTGTTTTAGGCTGTTTGGAGGAATCCAAAGCAAAGATAGTATATTCAGAGAGAAAAGCGGGCTCTGCTATCATCCCGGCTAGTAGCTGTCTCATTCAGTGTAACAAGCAGAGGTATAAAAATAAAACAAATGATGAAAAACAAATCATAAGGGCATGTTGCAACCACATGCATGCACAACACCATAATGGCCTTGTACCACCACCACCACCACCTTCATTCCACCCCCCGAATAATATGTTGCTGGGAAAGATCAGGAATGGAGATGAGTTGAGGGGCTTAGATTCTCAAAGCCCAACTTTAAACGACTTGCTCATTGGTGTATAAATGATATATGCTACAGGCCACAGCACACAGCGCGTCTGGCAATCTGGTCTGTCTGCATCAGTAAGAACAATACAGGCTTTGCGCGGTGGCAGTATTGTAGTCAATGAGTTATCCGAGGCGCGATTATTGCTAAGAACAAAACATGGTAGAGAACACCAAGCCTTAGTATAGCATAAATATTGCGGCATTCATTTTTATACATTCAAAAAGATAGCATGGAAATTTGAGGGTAAATATATAAAATTTTAATCACTTATTTGTACTTATATACAAGAATAGTTTTCTCCAATGTATACATAAGAAACTTTTGAAACTGGAATTTTTATTTTAAGGATAAATTCTATTAAACTAGTTTTTTTATTCTCTTCTGTGCTCCAGTTTTCTTTCAGAAACTGTCACCAGACACTAAAAAAATTAACAATCATGAATTAGATATATAAGAGGTTATAATTAAAATGAACTTTTTTTTGATGGTGGAGATTTCACAAATATATACATGATCAACTACACAGAACCAACCCCTCCCACCCAACCCCCCCCCCACACACACACACACAATGAGTACATATAAAACTGGTGAAATCCGAATAAGTTCTGTGCTGGACACAGTTTACCAATGTCAATTTCCTTGTTTTGATAGTGTATTATAGTGTTACAAGATGGTACATTTGAGAGAAACTGGGTAAGGGTACGTAGGGCTTCCCTAAAAAAAAAATTTTTGTAATTTGCTGTGACTCTATGATTATCTCAAAATAAAAACTTTAAAAAACAGATCTTTTGAAACATTACCTTAGCAGTCAATGCATGTTATTATATAACTAAAAACATATCAGAAAATAAACATTTGAAAAGCTTAAGAACGTAACCTTTTTTGTCTCAGTACTATAGAGTTATGTATCCTAACTAGAGCCTTCACTAACTCTTCATCTAGTCCTACATTACAGATCATCCTACAGACAGGACATTTTTTAAGTCCGCTGTTGTTATGTTAATAACTGGTACTCCTTGGGTAGGATTCAAGATTTGACTTTATACTAAGTCTTAAAATTTACTATTAGTAGTGTACTAAAATATACCAGTTGCCTTCTTGCCTCTAAGGAATTCTTCTATCTAATTTTTCACTCTTACTGAAAATCTTGCTTGGGAACTAAGACCATGTTTTGAATAAAGTTATTTTAGGTTAAAGCTATACAAATTCATTCTTCTTAGGCTTCCAAAGTTAATTTTTGAAATGAAGTCAGTTTTGCTCACACAAGGAAATAACTTAAAACTGCACACTTAATTAAGGGTATGTCTGAAATTTTAAGAGAAAAATACAAAAGCTAATTCCCATTACAGAAATATTGACCAAACATTTCAAAAGAAGCTGCCGAACAACTTAGACTCTAGCCCCTAGCCCACGGAAAAGCAAATGCTATCAAAACTAGTTTCCACTGACAGCTACCTCAAGCCTAAATTTTTCTTTGCACTTGTCCTTGTCAGTTTCTTCTATGTCTGTGAAAGTCTCACCAGCATCAGTTCTCAAACATTGTAAATAACATTTTTGTCTCAACTCAATCTCTTTCAAATTCTAATCCAAATCTGCTACGAATTTAATTCACCTCTTCTGTGTGGTCCCTCACTGCAGCCATCAGTTAAACTAACACTGATCGAAGTTTTAAGATTCTAAAACGTTCATGAAGCTACCTAAAAACTCCTATCAGATGTGTGCTGAAAGCTTTCAATCTATCCTCCATATTTCTTACTCAAAATAATATTTTTTTTCTTAATCTCTGTGTTTTGCGAGGGATTACTTAGTCTTCTCTTCAAATTACCTATTTTTCCCTTGAACTGGGATCAGTCTGAATTTCATTTTGATTTACAATTTTATATAGTTTTTTTCATCTCCAGCATTTCTATCTGTTTTTTTTTTTTCATATTTATCTAGTCTAATTTTGTTTTGGTTTGGCCTGTTTCTTCTCTACAATTTTCTGTTCTTAAGATCATTACTTCATTTATCTTACTAAAGATACATATTTTAAAGTTGTTTCCAGATAACGCTATTATTTTAATTTTATTTGAAATAAACTTATATTCTAATACCTGTTTTTTAGCTGCCTTCTTAGCATTTGCTTTAGAATTGTTATGAACAGCCTCATTTTGAGACAGTATTATCTTTCTCCTTCCTTCTGTGCTCATCCTTCCTTATCCAGTCCTAGTTTCGGGTTTCCCGCCCCATGGCAATACAGGGGTTATCTCAGACTCAATCACTAAGCCAATGTGAGGTTTGGTTCATTTCTTGATCATGAAGCCTCCCTAGGGACAAAAGCTTCTTTAATGGGCCACAGAGAGCTCCAGGCAGCAGTCAGCAAAAGCTTTTTTCAACTTCTTTTCACCGGTGCTGGGAGCCCCACTTTAGCCCCTAGCTTGTAACACTAAATCTCTGGCATCAAAGAACCCATCCAGGCCTTCATGAGAGAGTTCGAAAAGTAAGTCCTAAGACCTGCTCTAAGGCATCCACTAGCATCCACTGTATGTAATGAATTCACGTATCTCTTATGAATTAATATATCCCCTATTAGCGAAGGGACCTTAAAAACCTTTGTACCTTACGAAGTCTGCAAGTCTCTCTGCCTTGAAGAGAGGATTTCCTGTTTCTATCTTCCCAGACACTGTTATATACAGCTGTTAGTAGTAACACTTACTATTTTGAGTCAATTAAACTCATTCCATTTTTATTTGCAACAGTGTAGACCTTAAGAAGTACTCCTGATAATAAACCCTGCAGAAGATACAAGAATATAATTGTTTTCAGCAGTAGCAGGTAAGGAAATACCTAGTACAGACTATGGGTATACCATTTTGATCAAATTCAATTCAAAACCACAACTTAGGGCCTTACTTTATCTGTATGGATATTTCTACTACACAAAAACTCTTTAAACAAAAGGCAGTAAAAAAGGACAAGGTGACTAAATTACTCTAATCCTAATTATCACTGAAAAAAAAACCAAGGGTATATAAGGATGGACAAAAACATACATCAGGCCAGAAAACCAGGAAAGTAACAATACAGACTCAAGGAATTTTTGCTAAGTCCCAGAGCACTTGAGACTTGAGATAAGTCATCAAAGGTCAACTTGCCACTCCAATTCTGAGAATGCGCAATCCAGCACACTCAACAGTAAAGTGTAACCAAAACTTGGTTCCTCAAAATGATCAACAAATCTTTAGCTTGACTGACAGGGAAAATAAGTGAGAAGATTCATATTACTAATATCAGGAATGAAAGAGGGTAAATTACTACTACATTTACAGAAATAAAAAGGATTATAAGGCAATACTATGAACAACTGTATGCCAACAAATGGTATACCTTGAATGACACAAAAATTCCTAGAAAGACACAATTACTAAAACTGACTTAAGAAGAATGAGAAAATCTCAATAGAGCTATAACAACTAAAGAGATTGAATTAGCAATCAAAACGCTTCTCACAAGGAAAAGCCCAGAATCAGACAGCTTCCTTGGTAAATTATACTGAACATTTAAAGAATTAATACTAATCTTCACATACCCTTCTCAAAAAATATAAGAGTGAGAATACTTCCCAACTCATTTATGAGGCCAATATTTTCCTAATATCAAAACCAGACACCACAAAAAGAGAAAGCTAAAGAACATTATCTCTTATAATACAGACACAAAAATCCTCATAAAATACTATCAAATCAAATCCATAATATAAGATTATATACCATGAACAAGTGGAATTTATCCCAGAAATGAAAGGTTGGTTTAAAATCTAAAAACAAAAAAATAGATAAATAAATTTTAAAAATAAAATCCAAAAACCAATTAATATAATACACCATATCAACAGAATAAAGGTCAAAGCCACACGTCCATCTCAACAGACACAAAGAAAATGTCTGATAAAATTCAATACTGCTTCATAATAAGAATACTCAACAAACTAAGAATGGACAAGAACTTCCTCAACATGATACAGGACATCTATTAAACACCCACAGCCACATGGCACTTCATGACAAAAAAATTGAATGTTTCCAACCTAAGATCAGAAACCAGACAATTATATCTGCTCCCACCACTTCTGTTCAACGTTGTACTGGAGGTTCTAGCAAGGACAATTATGCAAGAAAAGGCACCCGGATTAAAGGAAGATGTAAAACTACCTCTATCTGCAGATGACATGAAAACACTAAGTAATCCACTATATAACTATTAGAAATAATACATGAGTTCAGCAAGGTTGCAAAATACAAGATCAATTTACAAAAATCCATTTTATTTCTATAGAGTAGCAATGAAAAAACCGAAAATGAAATTTAAAAAACAGTTCAATTTACAGGGGCCCTTCGCATGATCCTATACTCTATATTTCTCCAAAGCACCTATCTCTAGAGAAGCAAAAAGATTTATCAAGCAATAAAAAGGAAAGGAAGCTCTATGCTGAGGATAATGAGGCTATGCCAAGCATCACCAGGAAAGAGTACTATGTTCAACTGGACAGATCTGTCATTCATGCAAAAAGAGGTAGTGCTAGAGTGCCAGAAATCTGCAGACCTGACGGTCAGTGCAAATTCAATCTACTCCTTTGCCTTTGATGCCTACAATCATATGGATGACTTTTTACATCTTTATAAGGAAGCTGGAGGCACTACAACCTTTAGCTTACTTAGCCTATTGTAAAGAATGCTCCAACCATCCCTTTCAGAAAAGATTACTTCATAAGATATACTCAATTAAAACGTTTTAAAGCATCCTAGATAAATCTGTTCTAAAAAGCAATAGTAATAATCAAGTTATTTTCAGGGTTTCAACTGTATTGTGTGTAAACCAATATATTACCATAATATCAAGGAATATACTGAGTATAGGAATGATGCCATTAAGATTGATTGCAAAAAATAGTAATACTCAGTATTGTAGATTTCATTCGAATTGGTTACATGTATAAACTAAGTTTAATAATACTCAACTTAAAATCATAACGTTAAAGAAATGCAATATTGCAAATAATGCAAGGAAAAAGATCTCAAAGGAAGTATGCATATATTTTATACTTTTATACAACTTTGTCAAATCATATAAATATATACACCAAGAACACAATACATACGACATTAATTTTGAGTGTAAAAATTATACTGTAAAGTATTTATTTTGCTATCAACATCTACTAAATAAAGGTTTTAAATTTTTTTGTTTTAACGTCATCTTCATCATGACCATCTGGAAACATCTTTCAAATTTCTAAATTTCCATATACTCTATGACCCAGCCACCCCACTCCTAGAAATCCATCCCACATAACAGCATTATAAATGTTTGTGTACAATGCTCAGTAGTACTGTACTACTTGTAATACTGAAAAGATTATAAGATTTGATTTGTAATATTGAGACCTTCTCCAAACCAATCTATAGTCAATGCCATTCCAATAAAAATCTCTGTAGGTTTGTTTTGTTGTCATGGTTTGTGTTTTGTTTTGTTTTGAGTTTTTTATTTTGAGATTTAAAAATCTGATTCAAAAATGTATATGAAATTTCTATGGAAAGGAATAAGAATAACCAAGACATCAAAGAAGAAAAAGGTAGACCGAACGTTTGTCTCCCAAAATTGATATGTCAAAGTCCTAACCTTTAATGTGATGGTATTTGGAGATGGAGCCTCTGGGAAGTAGAGTTAGATGGGGTCATGAGATGGGGCTCTCATAATGGAATTTATGCCACTTATAAAAAAGAGAGACATGAAAGCTGGCTCCCATACTCCGCCCACCCTTCCAGCTCTTCCCTAGGGGCATGCACCAAGAAAAGGCTATGCTAGGATATAATGAAAAGACAGCTGTCTGAAGATCAGGAAGAGGGCCCTCACCAGGCACCAAATGGGATCTCGGGTTACCCAGCCTCCAGAACTAAATGTCTGTGTTTAAGCCACCCAATCTATGGAATTCTGTTATAGCAGCACAAGCTAACTAAGACGGGGAAGATCTGCTCACTGACGGCAAGATATAATATAAAACTATAGTTATTGAGACAGTGCGGTAATCTGATCACAACCAAAGCAAACAGAATAGAAGAGAGGGCGCAGAGACAAAACTGCTCAAATATAGACACTTAATTTCTGAAAAATGGTAGCATGGTAGAACCGTGTGGAAAGAATGGGACGACTGGAAAACCATTAGAGGGAGGGGTGCAACTTGATCCCCACATCACACCATATTGAGAAAAAATCATTTATAAATGGAGCATAGATCCAAATGTGAAAAGTAAAACAGGATAACACAGGAAAATATTCTATGGGTCAGAAAAGATACTTTAATAAGAAACAAAAAATACTAGCCATAAAATAAAATATTCTGTTCATCAAAGGATACCATTAAGAGTAAAAAGCAAGCCACGGAGTGGACAAAGATATCTGCATATAGTCAATAAAAAATTATCCACACTATATTAAAAAAAGGACTCCCACAAATCAATAAAAGACAAACCAATAGAAAAATGAGCAAGAGACTTAAACGAGCACTTCACAACAGAAGATATCATATGGCCAATACACAGACGAAAAATGTTCACTCTTATCAGTTATCACAGAAATGCAAATTAAAACTACAATAAGAAAATACTATACACCCACCAGAATGGCTGAAATTAAAAAGACTAACAAGAACGAAGAGCAAACAGCAACTCTGATAACTGGCAGGGAGGTAATGTTTTTACAACTGTTCTGAGAAATAATGGGCATTGTCTTCTAAAATGTTAAAATTATGTATACCCTTTGACCTAGTGATTCTACTCTTAAGCACCTAGCCAAAGAAATGCAAGTACCTGTGTACCAAAGAAATGCACAATAATGTTCACAGCAACATATTTTACAATAGCCAAAACTGGAGACAACCAGTTTAACCTCCATGTTTACAACAGAAAGCATATTTAAGTGGTACTGTAAACAAAAGGAAGGATGCAAATACCTAAAAGTCAGGAGGATGGTAATCTCTGGGGATGGAGAGCAGGGTGAAGCGGCACTATAGTGCTGATAGTGTTCCTTGTCTAGACCTGGGTGGTAGTTAGATGGGGATTCACTTTGAAATAATTCACTGATTTGTGCATTTCTGTTTTACCTTCTTTTCTGTACGTGTGTCAAACTTCTCAGAAAGATTTTTAAAAAGTTGGAAAAACCCTAATCTGAGCTATGGTGCCAGCTGCAAGTCACAGGAATAAGTAAAGTTACTTCGGTTGCCAATTACTAGCTTGAAATTACAGGACTTTTCCCCATATGATGTTATGCTGAACAAATTGCTTTCGAATTATTCTGAAAAATTAAAACACTAAAGGCAGAGTATATTGTCCTCTCGAATTAAGATTCTCAAAGAAAACACAATTTATAAAAGCATAACTACCATTTAGGGAAAAAGGACAACTATGTCACTAATAAATGCATAAAAATTAAATATCTGACCTGTCAAAATAACTTCCCATTTTGTTATCAACTGAAGCATTCCATTTTAGACTAATAAGCTTCTTGTGAAAGGCTTACTAAAGTAGAAATTTCAAACTTACCTCTCTATTGGGTGTACCTTCGTCAAGTTGCTCTGTAAATGAAGATGTCCTGCTCCTGGTTCTTGTTGGCATTGAAGAGTTGGAGGAAGCCTAGAGTCAAAAATTATTGAACGACTTAGAAAGACTATATCGACTAGTGCGCTCTGTGCTGGGTAGTCCTTCTCTCAGTCAATGACCAAAGAGCCCAGCAAAAGAAAAGAGCAAATATATGAAAAACAAAAAAGGATAACCAAAACATAATCCAGTCCCAGGCTACCTCCTGGGTCTGAATCTTCCACCAACTAAAACTATGATCTTAACTAAATGAACTTCTTGAGGGTTATATGTCTTCATCTATAAAATAAGGTGTGTTCATAAAATAAGATAATAGGGAAAACTGAAACCAGGTGAGGAATATACGAACATTCTCTGTACTATCTTTGTAACGTTCCAGTACATCAAAATTACTCAAAAGTTAAAAGTACATAGCAAAAAATAAGGTTGTCAATTCGATACTTAAGGTGCCTTCTAGCTCTAAAACTCAATACTATGAAATGCACATCTCTCTAGTAAACATCTCTCTAGTAAAGGGCCAGCTTTGAGCCTACCTTACATGCTACAACTAGATACTGAGATGCCAGTCCATTTAGCCCTATGAAGCAGGGGTCCCCAAACCCTGGGGCTGGAGACTGGTATCTGTGCACAGCCTGTTCGGAACTAGGCCACAAAGCAGGAGGTGAGTGGCTGGTAACAGAGCAAAGCTTCCTCTGTATTTGCAGCTGCTCCCCAGCGCTAGCATCTCTGCCCAGCTCCATCTGAGATCATCAGGCATTAGAGTCTTACAGGAGCACCAGTCCCTGGCGCCAAAAAGGTTAAGGACTGCTGCTATGAAGGACATCCTAACTCCTAAAATCCTCAGAATAAAAACCCTCCGGAAAAAGGGCCTAAAATTTAAACTGGGAGTTTAAGGTCTACTTGAGGTAAGCTAAAAACAGTCCTAAAAGTATAAAGCACCAACTTCAAGACCCTCCCTCACCCATAACAAAGTATGTCTGAATTCATCCACACATAGAAATAAGTTTTGATGCCTTACCCTTTTGTAGTCTGCACAGCTCTACATAAATCAAAGACATTTAATAAATATTTGGTAAATAAATGAGTGATTGAACAAATGGAATCCTGATCTGTCAAATAGGCCCATACTGCCATGGCTAGCCTAGAAGAGAGAGGTCATGAGGAATAGTGTACACACATACAAATACTCTATGTACACACATATATGTACATACACACAAATACACATTTAGTTTATAATAAGCATAACATTTCTAATCAAGACAGATGCCCAATACATGGTGTTGGGACAAATGACCATGTATATGGATGGAAGGTCATCAATCAGATCCTTAGTTCATATTAAGCTATATTAAAGATTTAAATGACCTTTAAAAATCTGAAATATAAAAGAAAATATGAGGGTCTATTTCCATAATGTCTGAATTGGAGAGATTTTTATGTCAAAAGCAGATATCAAAATTAAAAGTTTAATTGAGAGGAGGAGGAAAACATCAACAAAATACAACGAAAGTTTAATATCCTTTTTATAAACAGCTCTTAAAAGTCCAAAGTTAGAACTCTAAAAACTCACTAATCCAGTCGTCTTTGCATCTAGGGCAGGTGACCTGCGCCCCACCAATGAACACACCCACATGAGACTGTGAGTCATAAATGATGTGAGAAAATAAACATGCAAAATTAAAGTCCAGCAGCTGACAATCATGGAGACAGCTTCATGCATTCGTGCACAAGAGCTGTGCAGTGGAAGATGCAATGCTGGTACCAAGCTGAGGCAGCTACAATACTGTTATTAGTACAGTCCCCTCTGCATGGCTGGGCATGGCAACGTGCCCAGACTTTCAGGCTCTACTGGAAATTCTGTAAGCTACCAAATATCCTTTAATAAATTCCTTTTCTGCTTAACTATCTAGACTGAATTCTGTTGCTTACAACTAAGAATTTCAGCTCACACATACCTCCTCAAAGATGAACTAGAAAAATCAACAAGTGATAGATGAAATTACCTACATGCAGAAGTTACCTTAAGGAATATGATATCCTTTTCTGGGATAAAAACAGAAACAGTAAGGTCTTAAAATTTTAAACAAGAAAATGGTTGAATGTGAAATAAAGCTGAAGCCTTATCAATATTTTAATGTCTAGAAAAATGTATGACTAGAAGTTATTAATATTGTGCTCAGAAAATGGGAAGGGAAAGTACAGCCACTGGACAGTGTCTGCCCAGCACTTTAGAAATAGTTTTCACTGAAGCTGAGAGAAATTCAATAAACCCTTCCTAAACGCAGAGCCATGAATTTCGAACCGTCCCAGCTTCGAGAGCTATACATGTGTTAAAGCCTGCCACTCACTATGAGAGGGAAGAGCTCCATTTCTATCTGCTTTGAAATGGTTGTATGTAATATCTCCTTTAATAAAAGGGCTACTGAGAAGGCAAAAAGTTAAACAAAGTACTACTAGGCTAGAAGAAATAGCTCTTGACCAACCCTCTCTGCTTTGATTCTATCTTCACCAAGTAATCTTTGGGGTAATAATGCAGCTTGCCAGATGCCAGATGCCAGGAAAGGGCTACTCGAGACAGTGACCTTCCAATCACTTGAAAAGTACACCCCCACTGTGAATTTTAAAAATTGGCACTGTGTCTTTTTATCTTGGCTTCATGTGGGCCTAATCAGGAACTGACAGCCCCATCAGCTCTAGATAAACCAGCAAATCAAACGTTGAGGTTTATAAATTTGAACAGGTTCTGAAACACACTGTCCTCAGTAAAGCAGTACCACCTGGCAGGGCTTGGCCTGATGACTTGTAGGTCTTCCTCTGCAGTTGCAAGAGTAAGGATCCCATGATGGAATGGAAGTGATTGTGAAATATAAAACATGCATAAAAAACTAACTGTACTTGAGCATTTATCCCAAAGTCCTGGATCTTTAATGAGCTATCCTAACTTCAAAATATAAAAGGATTTAAGATTCATTCAGACTAAACTTGGTATAATTAATTTTCATAGCCATGAGAAAAATCTTAAGACAGATTCCTAAGCTATTTGTCAAGAAACCTGATGGTTATATCCACGATTAACGCTTTTATTGCTGACTGATTATTATCATTATTATGAGACTACAGGCCTCAATTTCAGTATAAGAAAGACTATTTTAGTCAATCCAGCATGCAGAATTCTAAGATGATTCCAAATGACCCTTACCTTATGACTATGCTATCACTCCCCTGATTAGCTGACCTTACATAGCAAAAGGGCTTTTGGAGGGATATTTAAAGTTACTAATCAGTTGGCTCTGCATTAATCGAAAGTAGATTATCTGAATGGGTCCAACCTGATCACACAAGGCCTTGAAATATGAGTCTACAGTGCAGAGGCAGAAAGCAGAGAAATGTATTCCTGCTGTCCTGAAGAAAGCAAAATGTCTACAGGGGTCCAGTAGCAAGGAACTGCAGGCAGCTCTAGGTGCTAAAAGTGGTCCCCTTCAACAGCTGGGTAAGGACCTCAGTTCTACAACCATTAAGAACTAAATTTTACAACCACAAGAACATGGAAGAGGACCCTAAGTTCCAGATAAGAACACAGTCTGAATAATACCTTGATCTTAGCTTTGTGAGATCCTGATTAGAGAACCTAGTCACCCCGTCACCCCATATCAGACTTCTGATATATGGACTATGAGATAATAACTGGGTTATTAGGCACTAAGGTGGTGGTAATGCTATGCAACATTAGAAAACTAATACAATCACCTTTAGGAATAATAAGCCTTGAATGCCTTGCCCTTACATACCATGACTTTTCATTATCCATCAAGACCCTACTCAGATGTCACCCTGACCCTCTCCAGAAATGTCTTCCTATGTGCAGCCACAACACCCTGTGCATACTACCACCATACCAGGTGTACTTGTCGCTCAACGCCATGGTAGAGAGACTACATTTACCCTTCAAGGCAAATGTGACACCCAGGTTAACACCTTGGCAGGCTTGTTAAATAAATAAGTGCTCTAATTACAAATGCTTTCAAATACTTTATCTCTGTTGATCCTCACGACCAATCTGAAAGGTAAGCAGGACAGATAATATCATCCCCAATTTCTTGATGAGAAAATAAGAAGCTCGGAATACTTGTGTGGCTTGCCCAGGTTGCATACTGCAAGATCTGGGTTAACACACAGGTCTGATTCCTTCATCCATTTCCTCAGTATTATTTAGACCATTGTTTCTCAAATTTTTTTCCACTTGGACCTAGAGTTAAATTAATTAATCAATCAATTAATTAAACCATTTCACACAGAGACATCTCTAAAACGAAAGTTTAAAATGACTTAACCTTTATGACATAAGATACCACATTTTCTGACCTAATTTATTCTTTCACTAAAAAAAAAAAAAAAAAGCCGATCCCACCTACTTGCACTGCTCAGCATAAAAAAAGTTAAGGTACACAAATGATCTATCCAGAAACAAGATTTTTTTAAAAGAGGAGAGAGGCTAAAAAAAAGGTAGGAATAAAAGGAAACTGGAAATGTTCTGAAACCAAAGAAAAAAGAGATGATTAAAAGATCAGGTTAACCACCAATGAAGGAAAAACAGGCTTAGAATGAGACTTCTCAGCTGCATCACACATAAGGGAGAAATAATTCAACGATCTGAGGGAAAAATTTCAACCTAGACCAAGAACAAACAAACAAATCCTCCTGAGTGTGTAAAAGGAAACTGCTTTACACACCCCATTAAACTCTCAAGGGCATGGTGCCTTCATCACAAAATAATTTATACTTAAAAATGAAGAAATTATAATATACAAATTCAAAATTGTTTGCTTACAAGAACAACAATTTGTGTAATCTGTTGCAAAAAGGATTGTAATCAAAAAAAGGCTTTTTTTTTTTTTTAATTCATGTGTGAATGAAATCTTTAACCCTTAACTCGGAAAACAATCCACAACTACTCATCTGCAAAGGTTCTGAATAGCTGAGAACCTGAGACCAGAAGAGAATCAAGTTTCTGTCAGTAGTTGATCACTAACGATTTCCTTTTGTATTCTGGGTAAATAGACATATTATCAAAGAGGACTGCTTTAAATCTTTTGTACACAAAGTAATTTTATTTGATCCAAATGGAGTCTACCAGAGGCATCAACCTATCCAAACTGGGAGAGCTCTAATGTGTTAGTTTGTAACTAGCTTTGTTTTACTATTATTCTAAAAACAACTTTCCTTAATGCACTAAGGCAATTAATTTCCATGAAGAAAAACTAAATACAAATAAGAAAAAATATACTCATAATATTTCATCAGCACCTTAGAGTATAATCTTCTTAAACTATTTTCACTATTTGTATATAAACATGTACATATTTTGCCCTACAAAACTGAGTTCCTATGCTGCTTTTTAATCAGCTTCTTAACACAATTATTTTGCATGTTAATACTTTTCTGTAGGCACTAACACTAGCAGTGTGATATTAGGCAACTTAACCTCTTTGAGCCTCACTTCTTCATGCATAAGAGATTATATACCTTGTAGGTTTAAGTGACAATTAAATAAAATAATGCATGTAAAATACTAAGCAAAATGCCTGGAACATAGTAAGAACCCAATAAATGTTGGCATTTTTTAAGAGTGCAGAATAATTGACTTCCTGATACAACTTTCTCTTTCTATTGTTGAACAATTTTTTAGCCAGTTTTTACCTATGAAAACAACATTGAAATGAAAATCCATGTGGCTAAATCTTTTAATACATCCTAAATTTTCTTAGAATAAATTTCTAGAAGTGTAACCTGGATCAATGACACTTTATACATTCCCAAATGTTAAGTGTCTTACATTCGCTAACATGCCTGTTTCCCCACATTCTTCAGCTCTACCTCACTTTTAAGTTTTTTCTGTTTCTTAAATAACTGTGTTTTGTAAAGTGAGAAAAGCAGTAAATGGTATGAAAAGTAAAATATTTACTATTTAAATTTTTGTCACTATTTACATTTTACTTCGAAGAATGAAAAAGTCTTCACCGACACGTTCCAATGTAGTTCAAGAACTGTTTTAACTCTACACAAGCTTTAAATTTTAAGAGAACAACTTCAATTTATAGTTCAGAACTCAATGTAATATCTGCTTAATAGTTGTTAGATGTTTAATAGCTGATTATAAATTATGTAAGATAAATGTTATGTTATAAAATGTATTACAGATGCCTCCAAATTAGTCAAAACTCAGACTTCCTGTAGAAACTAAAATTAAGAGAGCTGCGCTCAATCTGTTGAGATTCCGAAAGGTTGGGAAGAAATTCAGTAGAAACCATTATTTTCACTGAAGAGACCACGCGCTGCCAGCAACAAAACATAAATATATTCACTGGTGCTTAAGGACTGTTTTTTTTTTTTTTTTTAATTAACACTAACACGCCCCCTTTTTCCAGGAAACTGTCATTTTCTGAAACAACAGCATCCGTGAAAAACCACATTAACAAAACTCCTGAAGAAGCACAAGCCGGGCTGGGGACAGGCGCTACCCTAGCGAGCCTCGGAGTGTCAGCCCCTATGGCTGTCCGGGATCAACCAAGGTATGCCAAGTGACTAACTCGTGACAGCCTCAGGCGCTGGACGCGGGCCACACTACCACCTCTTTCGCGTCCCAACGCTCCCGCAAGCAGCCTGGCCTTGAATGGCTCAACCCCTGGCCCTCACTCCTCGCCCAGGGTTTGGAATTAATCAGACTTCTGTCAGGGATCAGGAATGCTGCGGGATCCTGGTCCCTCGGTACTCAACCTCGGGTCGGGGATAGAGGAGGGGACTTCATTCAAGAGGTCAGATATTACAAGGGACCCAGGTTTTCCCATGTCGCCCTTATTCCTGAGTTGGGGTCTCGCCTGGGTGTGAGAACTTAGACACGGGTCAAAAGTCATGCAAGATTGGGGAGCCCTTCTCACTTGTTCTCGGGCCGGGGTCTGGAATCAGGGGGAAACTCTAACAGAGGTCAGATACACGAAGGATCCAGCCCCTCCCATCCACTCTCCTGAGCCGAGCCTGGGGATGGGGACCCAGGTCGGGGGTCACGAAGGACCTGCACCAACCTGAGCTCGTACCCAGTGCAGGTTTTGGGGGGAGCCTCAGGTTAGCGGTCAAGGGTCACGGAAGAACCTCCCCTCCTTTTCGCCCCAGAGCGAGGGTCGAGGCGTATTGGGAACTCGGGGAGAGCAGCAGCCACAGTACCTGAGTAGAGGCCAGCGCCTGCTGGAACTGCTGCTGCTCCTCGCTGACCTTTTGCTTCAGTTTCTTGAACATGGCGCAGCGCGGGGTCCTGAGTGTGAGGGGGACCTGAGGGGCGAGCGCTCAGGGAGACCCGGCCGCGGCAGCGTCGGCGGCTTCTCTACCGCAGGGACCGCGGGCGCCGGGCCTCGCTGCCTGCTCCTGGGGCTCGCGGGCGGATCGGGACTCTTCTCTTACGGGTGTCGGCGTCGCCGCCGCCGCGTCTCCTTCTTGTGGGTGCCACTGGTTGGCCTCGGCCCCCCATCCAGCCCCGGCGGCGGCGGCGGCGACAACGGCAGCAGGTGAGCGGTGTGCCAAAGGCGCCTGCGCGGCCTACGTGGAGCTCGCCGAGGGAGCCCTACGGAGCGCGGTAGGGAACAAGCGCGGACGGGCCGGCACATGCGCGCTCGACGTGTCGCGCACGAACGCGGGAGCGCGAAGGACGGCGCAGGGCTCCGCGCTGCCCAAACCCGGTGCGTGCAGCACTGCGCTCGGAGCGGGGCCGGGGGCTGGGGGCTGGGGCTGGTCTGAGCACCGGGCCGACGCACTTGGGCTCCGCGAAGTCAGGCGTGGAGGGTGCTGCTGCTACTGCAGGGCTGGCAGGCCACAGTGAAGACCCCGCCTGTATAAGCGTCATGGGTGGGAGAAGGGACATTCAGGGAACCTGCCACGGGCTCTGAAGGATGGTGTATTTTTTTTGCAGCATCTGTGGTTAGGATTTTGTACCTTGAGTGCCTAGTAATCCTGCTCCTAACATGAGTAGCCTCCGAGGGTCCAAATATTTCACGCTGATAGTGCAAAGATTTCAATCATTTGGACATCTGCCTTTATTTTTTTTAATTTCACCGAAATTGTATATATTATCACATATTCATTCAAAAAATCATGAGCAGTGTAAGTGTCAGGTCCTTGGGGATGTTAGAATCCACACAGATTCCTAAGGAGTCCACATTTACCTCTAGCACCTGCAGTTATCCTAATAGTTTAATGTTTATGGGCCTAATTCATTCAAAACCCTGCACTTTGGTGGTCTGTGAACCCTCCTCTATCTCATCAGCCTACTTCCACGTGCTATACCATATTGCTTTATATTGCCTCAGGTATCAGAACCTGACAGTACATGCTGATCTTCACATTTTAACAAATTTTATTTAGCAATTAATTATAGGAGCAAGTTGCTCTCTGAGATTCCATAGCTTGATCCCAAAGTGTATTAGAGCCAGAGCAGGGCCTGGTCTGAATACTGAATTGACAACTGAGCTAAGTCCTCTCTTATCTCATGGTGAACACCTATATAATTAATAAGAGCGTTTTTTTCCCCAGGAGTCCTTTTCTCTTAAGACCGTAAAGTTCAAGTCCAGCTGCTCCCAGACTCCAGATGCCTGATATGCATCTTCAACCCAACATTCACATATAAATCAAAGGTCACTAGTTATACATATATATGCATACGTTTGTGTATTATGTATATATCTGGGCCCTATCAAAGCAGGCCATAATAAATAATAAACAAATGAATAAGAAGAGATTTGAAAAAGCACTTAGAGAAAGAAAAAGACCAGAAGAGGGCTAGTTATGTGAAAAAAGCCTTGCTAGGACACCAAAAATTGAGGAAGGAGGGACAAGATCGAAGCTATGACGTTTAACCACAATTTTGTTGGAACATTACAGTCAGCCCTATTCGTCTTCAGGCCTCTGCAAATTAACATTCATTGTCTGTTCTTAATTAAACCTATAAGTTACTCTTAATTCTTCAGCCACTCTTGGATGCAAATCACCACCTTCTGAAAACTCTTGCCTTGGCCCACTTAGAGTCCTGCGCCGACCCAGTCAGAGCATTCCGCCTGCCTCAATGTTCCATGTTAGTAATTTGAACTCATCTCCAACAAGCTACTCAAGGACAAGCACACCTCACTGCAGGATGGAAGGGCTTGCATCTGATCATAATGACCAGAGGCCTCATGAATTTATTTCCCCAGTGGAATTAGTGTCAATCTTTTTTATGACAAAGAAGCTATCTTCGTAATTACAGACCAAACCTAATTATCATTCTTTCACCCTTCCAATGGCAGATACCATCCTACCTACATATTTCAGGAAAATTTCAGAATAACATCATCACTAGGGACAATACTTCAGAAAACAGTATTATATATATTTTCAAGTTCCTTTCCAAGCCTTAGATAAGAAAATGGTATGTCAGAAAAGACTACTATCCAAAAGAACCAATTGCAGCCGAGATCTTTAACTGTAATTTCCTACTTTCTGACCCCAAACATCTATCAGCCCTTTTGCGTCACCATACAACACACTTTCTTCTGCCATCCACAGAAGTACAGCATAACAGTAAAGAGCATCGACTTTGATGTCACCCAGATTTTGGGTCAAGCAGAACTCAGCCATTATCTCACCCTGTGACCTTTGGCACTTAGGTAAACCACATAGTACAAAGTCAAATGCCTAAAGGGAGCAAAAATGTTACAAGTGAACATATATGATATAAGACAGTAGAAGATGAGGGAAAGTAACAAACTAGATAGTGCGAACACATCTAGAGGTATTTTTAAATCACCGCAGCAAAATAGAATAAAATTCAGTCCAAAGGCCTGATTGCGATCTCTGAGTTTCAACTCTCTGTGCTTCATTTTCCTCATCTGTAACATTTGAATATTTCATAGAAATGTCATGAAGCTTAAATGAGATGATATGCATACAGTATAGCTCATAGTAAATAATGCTCATAAATTCTAAGAGCTTCTTTCTCTGCTTTCTGGTAGCACTCTTCCCTCTATATGTTGATAGCTCTAGCCTACATCTCTCCCCTTAGCTCCAGATTACAGCATCTCCAATAAGCTCTCAGCTTCGGGAGGGAGAGAACCGTATCTGTCATACAATTCAGCCAATGCCTCATACTAGGCCTGACACTAAATTTCTACAGAAATACTTAATCTTAATATATTCAACTATTGAACAACTATTAGACGACTTAATGGCCCATAGGCACCTCAAATACAACGTATCTAGAAATCCTCCACTATTGAACTTATCACTGACACCATCAGATTTGCCCCTTTTGTGTTTCCTCTCACTCTCTTGCATGTTCTCCTCTTCAAAAGTTTAGCATCCCTATGTTCTGCCTTGGCTGGTGTCACCTCCATCTGCTCAGTTACTCAACCTAAAAGTTTGAAAGTCAATCTTCACCCATATCCAGAGAATCACCAAGTCCCGTGACTTTTACTCTAAAATATTTCTCAAATCCACCCTCTTTCCTATTCCCCGGCTGCCACTAGTTTCAGTCTTCATTATGTCTCACCACTTAAATGGTCTCCCAGTTTCCAGATTTGCTTCTCCCCAATCCATTTTCTCCAGAGCAGATGATACTCTGTTGCTGGAACTCCACCAATGGCCTCCTTGTTCTGCAGGACACTGTTCAGATTCCCAGACAGTACAACCAGCCCTCAGCAGCCTGGATCCTGCTTTCTCTTTTGCTACACCCTCTCCACCCTTCACACTTCAAAGCTCCAGAAATGTCAGATTAACTTGTGGTTCCCTGACACATCTGGCTTTTGTATACCTCCTTTCCTTTTTTTTTTTTTTTTGGTCCACAAGTTACACATAGTAGTTGTAAAAGTCTTAATCGGTAGAATATACTTGTTGTCCTCTATGACTTTGTATCCCTCTTCCTCTTCTATCTTTCTTGCCTAACCTTGATAATGCTACTCACGTGTTATTATCATCCCTTTCCAGCATTCTCTAACACCATCCCAAACTTCCTACCCACACACCTATCAGTTGAATCAATCTTGCTCTCCTTTATACAACCTCAGTCTTATATATGGCTAACATATGTATCACACTGTATTTTTTTCTTTTGTCACAAAATAAATATATACTCACTGTAACAAAAGACTAGAATATAACCTTATCCTTCCAAATGACCCGTATTAATAATTTAGTTTGCATTCTTTCCATTTTGTTTCTGTATTCATGAAAATACAGAGACATGTAAATTTGTCTGTATATAAATATATTTGTAGCTTTGTTTTATTGAAAAATGGATCATACATATTTTACATTTTGCTTTTCTCAGTTAACATGGCATAACTATCCTTTCTAATCAGTACATGTATTTTAATCTCTTTAATGGATGCATACTATTTTATATTTTATATAGATGAAGTATAATTTAAGATTGATGTATTGATGTTCATGTATTAATGGATATTTCACTTCTCTCCATTTCTTTGCCATTAAAAAAAAAACAATATTAAGGTGAACAGCTTTATAAATATGTTTGTATGCTTGCATGTATGTAATTAAATGTAAATTGATTAAATCAATGAAAAGGCAGAGATGGTCATGATGAATAGAAAAGCATAATCCAACTATATGTTGTTTATAAGAGATGCAATTTAAGTATAAAGACACAGATAAGTTAATAGCAAAAGCATAGAAAAGAATAGACCATGTATCACAAATCAAGTTCCCTTGGTCACAAGCTGAAATTTGCTTACAGGAGATTTGTTGGAACTGGGGCAGGGGTAGTAGGAGGAGAAGCAGGGGATGTGATAACCTTGTGCAAGGCAGCTACCTTCAGCTAAAGCAGTACAGATAGCTGTGAGTCATCTGCAGCCACACTAACAGCACGCAGGGGGAATGAAGGTCTCATCCTGGAAGTGCACCTGCACAGTGCCCTAGAGAATCCATTACACTGGGCAAGCATGATTCATAGGATAACTAGTATGACTATATTAATATCGAATAAAGTAAACTTCAAGATAGGGGTATTACACAAATAAAAAAGGACATTTCAAAGTAATAATAGGGTTAACTCGTCAAGGAAACATAACCTTAAATGTGTATCGATATAATAACAGAGCTTCAAAATCATGAAGCAAAAACAATCAGAATTGAAAGGACAGATTTTAAAAATATAATTCAACCAATTATAGTTGGAGATTTTAACACACCTCTTTCCTTAACAGAACAAGAAGACAAGTAGACAAAAAGTCAGTAAGAATATAGAAGGATTTAGGTCAGCTAACTTGGCCTAATTGATATTTTGAAAAATTACACTCAACAACTGTAGAATGCACATCTGTTTTGAGTAGACATGGAACATTCAGCAAGATAGAATGTTAATTCTATCTTATTATGCTAATTCATAATACAAGTCTCAATAAATTTCAAAGGATTAATATAATGTGGTATGTTCTCTTACCACAACGAAATTAAATTAGAAATCAGCAACAAAGAAGATATCTAGAAAACTCCCCCAAATACTTGAAGATTAGGCAGCTTACTTCCAAACAACTGGTGCATCAAAAAACAAAACACAAGGAAATCACAAAATGTTTTACATGAATGAAAATAAAAACAGAACACATCAGTTTGGGAGGTGCAGCTAAAGCAGTGCTTAGAAGGAAATTTATAGTATTCCATGTTTATGTCAGGAAAGAAAAAAGCTTTGTAAATCAATAGTCCAAGCTTCCACCTTAAAAAGTTAGGAAAAAGAAAATTAAAACTGAAGTAAGTAGAAGGAATGAAATAAAGATAACAACAAAAAAAGAAATCAATGAAATAGAAAACAGATAAACCAACAAAGAGAAAAGCCAAAAAGCTAAAATGTGGTTCTTAGAAAAGAATAATATTGATCAGTCCTTAGGAAGACTCACTGAAAGAAAGAAAAACATTAATTATCAATATCAGGAATTAAATAGGGGATATCACCATAGATTCTACAGATAGTATAAAAAAATGTTATAAATAAGTTTAGGCCAACAAATTCAACAATGTTAAAAAATGGACAAATTCCTTGAGAGACAAATTATTAAAACCTATATGTTTTTCAGCCAGTGAAGAGATAAACAAAATGCGCATACCATGAAATAATACGCTGAAGTGTAAAGAACGAACTCTTGATACCTACCAACCTGAATAGATCTTGGGTTTGGCTTAGTGGAAGAAGCTGGACTCAAAAGAAGCCATACAAACATGTGATACCATTTATATGACATTCTGAAAAACCAGGAAAAAAGAACAGACCAGTGTTTGCTAGGAGCTGAGTGGGGCAGAGGTGGGGTGAAATGGGAGAGATATTAATTATAAAGGGACAGAAGGGACAGTATGAGGGAATCTTTGGGGTGATGAAACAGTTCATGTCGTAACTATGGTAGCAGATATACAACTCTAAGCATTTGTCAAAACCCAGAAAACTATATGTACTACAAACACTGCATTTCACTGTATAAAATTTTTTAAATAAAAACTAAGGCTCAGAGAGGTTAAGAATCTCACCTGAACCAACACAGCCTGCTTGGACAGAGTAGAGGCATCATCTGAACCCAGAGTTTTCACGGCTCTAAAGCCCATAGCCACGGCCCCCTGGATCCCTCACTGAGGATGCATAGACTCCCCCTGACATTAATTTCTCTATGTTCAACTCTGTTCCAAAATGGTTTACTGATTGATACTCAAGTGTCCTCAGTAGCATATATGCTTTCTTGGTTGCAAAAAAATATATATTTCATTTTGTACATGTAGAGAACTATCCTCAAATATGAAAGTGCTACAAATGTGTTGTTCTTCACATGCCAGACTTGCCAACATTTGTATGAGGAGTGGGGAATATAGACATATACACACTCTTGGCTATAGCAAATAACAGAGATATAGAGCAGATCAAATTCATGTTACTACCCTGTTTTAATGTACTTCATTAGAACACTTGGAAACATCTTATGTTTTCAGATTTACTTTTGCAAAAGAACACTGTATGACTATATAAATTAAAGTTATAAAAAGTTGGAAAACCTCCCAAGAAAGAAAGGTCCACATCAGTGTCTAAACTTAGGCTATGACTCTCCCAGGAATGTAGCCAAATTTTCAGCCTGGAGCCTTTTCTTTAAAAAAAAAAAAAAAAAAAAAAAAAAAATTGTTGTATCTTTGTTTTTAATTTATTCTCATTTTAGGCAGAAAGTAAATAAATTAAGAGAAAGTAAGGGGTTACATTATTATTGCTATTGCCCCTGTTTGACAAATAGGCACAACCAAGCAAAAAATGTCTTTCCCTAGTCATATGATCTCAGTGACAGAACTGGAAACTGACCTCAAGCCTTCTTGACCTTTATCCTCATCTCCAACTGTACTATGTTTACCATTTCCTTCTGTTCCCTGAGACACACCCCGTTCAGTTTTTTTAAAGCAGTTCAATTTAATTGTTAACAGTTTTATAATTGTTTACATGATATGTAAACAGTCAGCTATTTACACAGCTGATACACTCAACAATTTAATAAGAAGAATCATTTGAAGGGAAATCCTGACACTGGGCTTAGAAAACAAAATTTATTTCAAGAAAGTGGCTTCCTGGGAACAAAGAGAAGGGTTGATGAAAAGGAGGTGAGAAGATGTCAAATTCCTCACTCCTTGCTAAGTAGCTACTTGATAATTAGATTTCTAAGTAAACCAATTACTATTGCAGACATTTAGATACTGTGTCTGTGTTGTGGTTAAAAAAAAAAAAAGAAGCACTTACCTCACATTCAAGATGTGTGGGTGGTAGGGAAAGGCAAGGTTCAAATCTCAGCTTTGTCATTTATTAGTTCTGTGATGGGGGAAGATTACTTCTGTATGTTTCAGTTTCTTCATCTGTAAAATGAAGACGTGTAATTATATCAATCATAAATTTCCTGTGAGGATTAAATGAGTAGTTGGTATCTTGGGGGGGGGGGGGGTGGGGAGGGGGAAAGCTGGATTCATTCCTCACACCTAAAAATGAAATTATTAAAGCACTGGAAGAAAACATAAGATTTACTTGATAATCTTAAAGTGCTAACAGCATTTTTGAGTATAACACAAGAACCCGGAAACCATTACGAAAAACATAGTTTAATTTATCAATCGATATAAATGTTTTCTTAATTATGCAGGTCAAAAATGCTATAACACACTGAAATATTGTGCAATGTATTGCTCTATAGTCGTCACACGACAACAGGGATGAATCTTCCACAGTGCTGAGCAAAGGAATGCTAAACGAAAGAATGCTGCATGGTTTCATGCGGGCCAACCTAACCTCTGCCGTTTGAAGTCAAGGAAAATATTGTCTTGGGGGGTAGAAAAGGCATAGCGATAGGGAGGGGGGTTCGAGGGAAGGCGGTGAGGTCCCTGCAGGCGGTATTCTGTCTTTGTCGTTGGTGGCGATTGCAAAGATATGTTTGAAATATTTCTGTTTCCTGGTCGTGGTAGTGGGCACACAGATCTACACATGATTTCAGACTCACAGAACTGTACGTCGGAAGTAAAATTCAGGTTTCCTGGACGTAAATTTTAAATAATAGTTTGCCATGAAAACAAATAAATAGGCACAAAATTAAAAAAAAAAAAGTCAGCTCTACACATACAGACATCTCAAGATTTTTTGTTAAGTGGGAAAAAGTACACTACATTGCATACAGCACATATACGTGTGTGTTAGGTTGAATCTCATGAAACTGCTGATTTTTTTTTTAACTTCAAAAATGGAAATTTCATAGGGTTCCACATATGTATGTATGTATCTTAGTAAACACACAGCTATTACAGGATATATCCGGAAAGACGCGTAAGAAACTAGTGAGGGTGGTGGCCACCAGTGAAGGAAACGGGGCGCTGGAAGTATCAGTGGTGGGGAGATTTACTTTCATATCCCTTTTTTATCTTCTGAATTTGTAGGAGAGGAGGAGAACTTCCCCCCTCTCTACTATGCTTTGGTTCTTATGTCTGGACAAATAATAAAACAATGAAATTGACACAAGACTAGATTAACAGGAGAAAAACCAATATCATATGTGTGTACGGGAGAATCACAATATGATGCGCGGATCATAAAATGAGGCTCAAAGAAATTATCGCACCACACACCTTTTTATACTTTTAAGACAAAATAAATTGGTGAAGAATTGACAGGACAAAGCGGGTGGGGAGTTAGTGCTCATTAAAAAGGACTATAAGCAAGGTTTTGGTACTCATTAATGAGGAATTCAAACAAAGCAGTAAATTGGAAAAGAGGCAACAAGGCTTGTTCATACAGACTGTTCGGCTCTAGGCTGTTTAGCTCCAGTGATATGGGGTGTCTTCCAGTTTTGAGGACACCGGTCACATGGGAGAAGTATTTCCTGTATTCAAGGAGACAAGGAAAGGTCAATGTGCCCTTCTGGCACTGGCTGCTTGTCAAGTAACTTTAAGTCACAGTAATCGATATGCCTTTGGGGGATATTTTGGGGTGGCCTGTCTTGGGCCCCAATCAAGTCATACATGTATTAACGATTCAATTTTTTTTTAAACATGTTAAAACAGAAGTAGTCAATGGAGCATTACGTTCAAAATTTCTACCTCGAATTCTTTTTGAGCCAAATAATCAATCTTGTATGTGTCCATAAATGCTCAGGAAAATATTTAAGGCGACCCACTAAGCTATCGTGGCTTGGCTGACCCTGAACAGTGTAATTAATCAAGACAGGGAGAGCACAAATTTCACTTTTCACTTAGTGTGTTTCTGTATGTTTTGAATATTTAAAATGTGTATGTAACACTTTTACATAACTAAAATGTGGTCGAGACTTCCTGCCTCCATCTCAGAACAAGTTACTACTTTAACTGACTCTCCAAAGGAAAGCAAGACTCCCCTATGCAATAGCGAAACATGGATATTTAACTCGAGTCTGGAATTTCTAGCGTCTAGATTTTTAGGAAGAAAAAAGGGTCATGTTTTACATTGTCCAGTCCACAGTACTTGACTCCAAATTATCTTATTAAACATATCTTTTCTCCCTATACTACCCTACTCACTGACCTCTATGCCAGGTCATTGTCACAGTCTCCCCATGCAGATGTCACACTGGCGTGGCTCAGCCTTCTCCATTGGGGCCCAGGGCCTTGGGCACCTCTGTCTCTCTTTTCCTGTAGCAGAGCCTCCACTGCCCCCACCTCTCCAATCCTGCATTCCCACATCTATCTCTTAACTCTGTCTTTGTGGGCAGGGCAGGCAATTGTTACAGAGGTGTTGACTTTGCACTTAATAAGCCAAAGAATCTCCGGTTACTAGACACTGCCTCCATGGGAGGAAGGGAAGAAATTGTAAACGCTAAGTCGTTTTCTGTCATCAATGATTATTTTAAAGGATCACACTAGTAATTTAAGAAAATCCGTGCTAAAAAATAAGGCTTTGTACTGATATTTTCCTAACCATGGGTATTTGTTTTTAACACATACGCTAAGGATCTTTATCTGAACCAGGGTGTCCAGGTGCTAGGTTCCTATAGGAATAGATGAAGGAAATTAAAATCAATGAGGCATTAGTAAAAGAATCGGGCTTGACTTTTCAATCCAGGGACCAAAGGACAAGTCTTCCCCATGCGTGAGTCTCTGGGAAGCTTGTGGTTGCACCTTTTAGACCCTCAGACGAGAATGAGCACGTGTGCCCACCTTCCACCAATAGTAATTACTGACCAGCTGCCCTCCACGGTTTCCATGGCAGCCAGGAGAGTGTGGGGTCCCCCTCTCCTCCCACAGGGGGCAGATAGGCTGTGGGGCCTCTAGCCTCAGCCAAGAGCTCCTCCACCCACCCCGCCTGCAGGCCAGGCTCCTACTTCAGCTTGTGAAAGGTGGACGTGCATTCCTCTCTGGAGAATGCTCTCACCTCACACCACTCCCTGCGGGAACACTGGTTCAGCAGCTCCTCAGGGGCACGCCCAAGGATTGGCAGTTCCAGAGTCAACCTTCGTAGAAACCAGAGAGACACCTTGGTTGACAGGCGCCCTTACGCATGGAAGAACGTGCACACGTGTGTTCTGCACGCTCAGCCTTGGCACCGTCTACACCTCCAGTCACAGTCTGTTTCTCATCTCCTGTCTCGATCATGGGCCAGTTAAAGGGAGATGGATTTTAACATAACACATACAAACACTCATGTGATATTCTGAATAAATACATTTCATTTATTTCAGACTTTGAGGCTTAAGATTTCATTACAGAATCATCTTGCAAAAATCATACTCGGTAAACTGCCATCTCTGATTGTCCCAGAAGTGTGTAATTCTAGAATTCTGTTCTTTCTCCATTAGAAAGGGCATTATTCACAGTGCCTTGGCCTGCTACTTGAATGGTCTTTGAGAGAAAAAGACAGCCTCTCTTGTATCTTTTCCCATTATGCATGAAAGAATTGCCTGTCCTCCCAGGGCCCAGGGTTAGATGCCAGGGCGAGCTATAGCTCAGCAGTGTGGGACGATTGCAAAAATATTGACACTTGACAATAGACACCAACCACCAACTGTGTCAACTCGGCAGCTGCCCCGACCTGGACAGGTTATGAATGCAGCCAAAAGAAGTTGTCCCCAAACTGTCCCTGATAAAGAGGTGTCTGTTGTGGGACAACTTCTCCGACCCCCACCCCAGGCAACCACACAAGGACACCGACTTATTTGTGACTTACAACAACCCGAGAGAATGGCTCCTGTGCAGGGAGCTGGATTGTCCTCTGTCGCCTGTCCTCTTCTCTATCCATAAAACTTCCCCATACCTCCCGAGGTGGAGGACAACAGATTTCAAAGGAAAGTGGCCTGCCCTTAGAGCGACGCCAGGACACCTCCCACTGCCATTGCCTCCTGGTCCTCACTCTCCCTGATGGGCCTTGACTTCAAAGCAGTCTACCAAGTCAAGCGGAACGGGCTTATTTCTCAGATGTTCTCTCTCCCCACACGCCGTTTCCTGATGCCTTCATGTATCAGTCAGGGTCCACTCGGGAAAGCATAACCCATACCAGGCAGGAGGAACTAGTTATGTAAGTCCTGGAAAAACCAAAAGGCCCAACAAGGGATGGTGAGGCAACCTAGAGATTAGTAAGAGCAGAGACCTGTGACCATGCCTAGGGCTGGAGGAACCAAGACAGGAGGCGGTATTAACAGAGCAAGATGGAAACCACCAAGGTGGAGCCACCTCGGGAGAGATGCTCCCCTCTCCCCACCCTCATTCTTTTCCTGGTGCTTCCTACTGGCAGCATTCAGTTGGCAAGGGTGTCTGGGAAATGTAGTCATAGGGTCAGCCCCTCGCAATGCCAGGAGTGGGGAGTGGAGCTAGGAACAGATGACAAAATGACTGGCACTCTCTGAGAATGTCACCACGGGCTCAAAGTCCTCTACGAGTGGACTCTGCGCTCTGGTCAGACTGCCTCAGTGCAAAACTCACAGAGCAAGGGAGTCGGGGCGCTGTCACCAAGGTGGAGCCAATGACTTTTCCCAACGAGGACCCTTGGAAAACTAGTTTGGGGAAATATTAGTAGTTGTGAAAAGAAGGAAGGGAGAGAAAGAATCTGGGAAAACGAGAGTTTTTAGTGGAGATTAGATAAGATCCGACTTGCATTTTTACAAGAGAAACCCAGTTGTGGTTTAGAGCAAGGCTTCTAAAACTTTAATGCGCATACAGATCACCTGGGGATCTTGTTAAACTGCAAATAATTTAGCAGGCTGGGGTGGAGCCTAAGATTCTGCATTTCTAGCAGGCTCTGGGGGACGTCAATGCTGGTGGTTATTGACTGAGCACATTAAAAGCAAGGATTTAGGGGGACTCTAGAGTCTGTGTGAATGCTGATTGGAAAGATCCAGGAAAGAGAACGTGTTGATCCAGAAAGCGATAAAGATGGAAGATTCCTGAGGCTGGGGGAGGGGACAGAATGCTGGGCGTAGATAAAGGGACTGGCTTCAGGTGGAAAGAGAGAGATCCTCCATGGAAAACTGGAGGGAAGAGAGAAGATGTATGCAGAAGCAGGAGGCTTCGCAAACAACCACCTTGCAAAATCCTTTTAATCACCATTAAACAGATCTCAGGTCAAATAGGTTTCCTAACTGAGGGTTCTTTCCAAACCTTTAATATACTAAGATGTACTGTGAATCGATCAGATTTCCTAATCATAAGTGACTACATGAATCACCTAGGGGGGCTTGTGTTTTGGAAAACAACCTTGGAAGACAGTGACCTACCTGATATATGTCTTGACTTTCCTAGCTATTAAATGGAGACTGTAAGATCAATAAGACAATTACTTTACAAAGATATTGTGTAGATAAGTTTGAAAAGACACATATTTCAGAGTTAAGGTCTCGGGTGTAGAGATTTAAGTAGAGAAAGGTGTCTGTTCCAGCTACAGTATAGTCCAGGCGGTCATCTGAGGAAGTAGAGTTGGCTGTCTCATCCAGGGCAGTATTTAATTGCCTTGCTGGATATACCAAAGCTCTCAGTCTTGCAGTCGCTGACTGTTCCTACAACACACTGACAAGCAGACTGCTCTCAGAAGCCAATGCGCATGAACCAGTACCTCAAGATAGAGACATAAACGAAAATGTATTAATTTACGGCAGTGAAGGCTTTATCTGTCACGTGGGCCATTAGAACCTTATTCATTCATTCAAGAGTACTTATTAATTGCCTATTACATGCTGGGCTATGCAATAGGCAAAAGATCTAGGCAGCTCTAATAGGTGTCCTTTCTAGGAAGTCATACACAGATCTCTTTTCTGTTGACACTATTACACTTGAGAGGATGTGACTCTCCCCCTCTGGGCTGCTGGGGGATTAAAGTGTTGTAAAGATCTGCCTGAAGAGAGAATAAGATGAACATGCAATGAAAAGTGGGGACAAACTATGTTGAGAACTGGATGGAAGGAGTCCTATTGACAGTGATCCGTGGTGCCAGTCCCTGAGGTCCTAGGTTCCTCGGCTCTTACTCCCACCTTCTAAATTAGCCTGAGATTCTTCCAAGCTATCTGAACTGATACATTCTCTTTCTGCTTAAGCTGGTTTTAGTCAGGTCCCTTTATAACTGACAGAGTCCTGACTTATACGCCCGGTATGTAACCTATCAAGATAGGGCTACATTTGAAGTCATTCGGAGTAGCTGGTGTTCTCTCACGGTTCATGAACCTTGACAGAGAAGATGAAAGATACAAGCTAGGCAGGAAAGCTTATAAGGCTAACGTCTGCAAAACCCGAGAAGAGAGACTAAAGAATGGCATTTTCCTCTCTCTGGCTTGATAAACACAGTGTTGCCCTTTTACAAACAAGGAGGATAAAATTGAGCTTGTGTTAAATATTTGGATGTAGAATTGATCAGTAACAACCTGTTTCCTTAGCTGGTTTCCTTCTGTCCACAGCTGCAGCCCAGCCCCTTGCCCCCAGGTCTGATCATAGCCTGATAAAGGAAGCACTTGACTAGCTCCTGGCCCACAAACTGTTGTGCATCTTCACAGATGATGTTACTCCATTCTGGTTGCAGTGACCCAGTTCCGATACCTAAGCTCTGGTCTCATCAGCAGGATCACATCCTCGGCATCCCCAAGTGTTCTGATAATTTATTTGGCTTTTGTCTTGTCTCTGTTCCTGAATTCTTGTTCTAGTATCCCACCTAGTACTTCATTCTGCCTCCTCAGTGGACTATAGATTAGTTCCTTCTCTCAGACCAGTAGCCAGCATCTAGCCACCCCTTCCCCCATCCCATCTCCTGGGATTTGAGTTCCTATCTTTCTACCATGCTTATTGTAACAGCCTCAAGAGGCTCAATTAATAACCTGCTACTCCCCTTTCAAGCTCTGAGCCAACTGAGAGATAAACACAGGAGCCAGACAGATGGAGAACAAAGTATCAGCTTTATAACTGATAAGAGTGATAGGGAGTAAGCGGCATGTTGTATGCCTCATAAACTTAATAATCTTCTCTCTAGAAATTAACTATTCAGCAGAGGTGGAGGCCAGGTGTGCTACTCTAGCCTCTGTGCCCTGATGATGGTGCTAGGACTCGGGCTGGGCAGCAGAATGCAAGCACTATGTCTACATCATCCAGTCTCCAGCGACAACTGCCCTGGTGGACTTCGCCTTTCGTCTGCGTTGGGTTCCCCCAGAAGCAGATGCTGAGACAATGATTCAAGTCCAAGGAGTTCATTCGGGAGCTACAGAAACACCAGTAGGAGGGGAAGTGAGAAAGTATGGGAGAGGCAGACAAAAAAAAAGGGAGGACTTGGACATTATCAAGCCCAACACCATGGGGACAAATGAAGCTCAATCATGATTCTGGGAGCCAATGTAGACCACTCTCAGGTATCCTACCCAAGCGATCAGGAGCTTTGGCATTTATACACTAACTTCCATTCATTGCTGGTTGAAGGCAAGTGGGGAGTGGGGGTGGGGTGAGGGAGGGACAGTAATTCCTGGACACATGCCGCCTGCCACACTGGTAAGTAAAGTGGGCTTCAGTGTCCAGAGAACAGCCTTCAGACTGAGTCGCAGGTGTCCGCAATTGAAAACTGGGCTGGTGTGCACTGCGGGGTTATGAATAGAATTCCACCAGTGTCATGTAGCCTCTGGATTCTATCTTTGACCCCAAGGAGAAGTATCTGAGGGAGAATCTCTTCTGCTTCCTGCTTAGGCACAACCATGACGCAGGCTCATGCCACTTCCAGCTGCACCACCACCCACCACCACCCCCAGGGCAGTGAGGACCTGAACTGAGCTGGATCAGCCACTTTGGCAGCAGCTATAGGGAGGCCAAGGAGAGTGAGATCACATGGCTGATATCTGAGGTCTTTCCCTAAACAAGTAATCCATGATCAAAAAATTGAAAAGGAAAGAAAGTGAAAAAAATGGCGTAGATGATAGAGACTCTGTTCATCCCTCTGGCGATGAAATCAAAGTCGTGATGGAAACGAGGAGCAGCAAGCAGCAAGGAAAAATCGCCTGGAATCTAGAGGAACAAGCTTTACAACTAGAGAGAAACCCAAGAGATCGCCTTGCAATGGCAGAAGGTAGGATGCGGCGAAGGCGCAGGGGGAGCGGCTGAGCCGGCAGCTGCCCCAGTGGCTGACGCCTCTTATAAAGGCCACAGCCATGAGCAGATTTTCGCGGTGACGGACCTGCTCACTCTGAGCAGCAGTGCCGATTTGGCTGCACTCAGGGGCCACCAGAGACTTAGAGGGAGACACTGTTGGAATGAGAAGAAAGAGCGAAGGGAGACTCACCCTATATAGAAGTGCCGGCGGGATCCATTGTTCTCTGTTGAGCCCTCCAACGTCCCAGTGTGCGGACACAGCACCGCCAGAGCCTTGACATCATCAAACTGGATAACAGAGGTCGCTCCGCCCAGAGGATTCCCTGAAACCCCGTCTCCCCCAACTCAGGGCCCACCCAAGCCACATGTAGGTTTATCCTCAGCGAGTCAGGTGCTCCTTGCTGAGTAGCACGTAGACTCACACTGGAGGCAGCTGGCCTCGGTTTCTGGTGTGCCCTTTTGAGGCAACTATAAGCACAGCACCTGTGGATTGCTTGCTGAATCTTGACAGGTGGCCCCAGAGGGGCAGAGGCTTGGGCTAAATTTGGCCTGCAGCAGAACCCCTCTCAGGACTGTGCCACTGGACACCTACTTCACAAATCCACACTAATAACACTTGGAGACTTAGGAGCTTTGCTTAGTACATAGAAACAGACACAGAAAGGCAGCCAAAAGGGGAAGACAAAGAAGCAGAAGCCATATGAGAGAACAGAACAGAGATCCGGATATAATGGAGTCAAGTAACCTAACAGATGCAGAGTTCAAAACACAGGTTATAAAGATGTTCAATGAACTTTTGGGAAGGGTAGATAAATTCAGTGAGAACTTTGACAAAGAGATAAAAAACATAAAAATGGGAATTATAAAAGGGAACCAATCTGAAATGAAGAACGCATTATCTGAGATGAGAAGTATATTAAATGGAATAAACAAAATGAATAAAGAAGAGGATCAAATGCCCTATCTAGAGGATGAGAAAGCCAAAGACACACAAATCGAATGGCAAGAAAAAAGATGCCAAGACTATACAAATAAGTTAAGGAGCATATGGGATACTATTAAGGGTCCAAGTATCCGTCCGATTGGCATACTTGAAGAAAATCAAGATTTTGAACAGCTGCTTGAAGAAATAATGATGGAAAACTTCCCTCACCTGGTGAAGGAAATGGACATAAAACCCCAGGAAGCTCAGAGAATTCTGAAAATCAGGGATCCAAAGAGGCCCACACCAATATACATCATAATTAAAATGCCAAAGTTTAAATACAAAGAAAGAATATTAAAAGCAGCAAGAGAAAAACAGATAATTACTTATAAGGGAACACCCATAAGACTGGCAGCTGATTTCCCTAAAGACACTATGCAGGACAGAAGGGCTTGGCAAAAAACATTCGATAGGATGAAGATCCAGGATCTACAACCAAGGATACTTTATCCAGCAAAGCTACCATTTAGAGTTGAAGGACAGATAAAGAGCTTCCCAGACAAAAATAAGTTAAAGGAATTTATCGCCATCAAGCCAGTATTACAGGAAATGTTGGAGGGACTTCTTTAAGAAGAAATAATACAAAAGACTCACTTCAGATTAAAAGACACACAGAGACTAAAAGGAAAGGGGTGGAAAAGATATCGCTTGGATGAACCTAGAAGGTATTTAAGTCAGACAGAGAAAGATAAACATTATATGATTTCACTTACATGTGGAGTCTAAGAAATAAAAAGAACAAACTAATCAAAAAAATATACACAAATATAGTGGACAATTTGATGATGGACAGTGGGCAGGGGGGTTTGGGGGGCTGGGAGAATGGGGTGAAGTGTTAAAGAAGTACAAATTAGTAACTGATGGATGGTCTTGGGGATGGAGAACACGGGATAGGGAATGCAGTTAGCATTAATATATTGGCTAGGTTGAGGGTCAGGGGAGGGAAGGAGAAATTGGGGGGATCATTTTGTGAACTATATAGATGTCTAACCAATGTACTATATACTTGAAACTAATTAAAATAAATTTTTAAAAAAACATTGCAAAGGAAAGTAGAGATGTGTTATTTCCCATAATAAGCTGTGCAGCAAAGAGAAATGTTTCTAAAGTAGCAAGAATGAAAAAACAAGTTCTGACTCACCATGCAAGAGGAAAGAATGAATTATCGTCTACTTTCTTTACAGAAGATGGCATTTTAAAACTGGTGCCATATGTAGAGGTAACCAAAGAGGAGGCAGATATAAAACATAAGAAAATGTACTACAAAGCATAACGAACACTTAGTAATAATTTAAATCCTTATCTCCTTTCTAGGAGGACTCAGAGGCTGGATGAGACAGTCCTAGCAGTAGCTCCACATTCTGTCCAGAGTCATCCCTGCTCCTGCACATTTAGGCACATCATCTAAGTCTTATTCACTGGGCCACTTCCTTTTCTCCCTTAGGGTTGGCACTCTGAGCCTCCATTGTCCTCCCTAAAATCTGAGCATCTCTGGAGTGACCTGTCTGTCAGACATGTTTCTGCAGTTGGTACGTGTCTGAATCATAGGAATGGATAGGGATGAAAGGCGCTCCCTGGGAGCAGTCCTAGGAGATCCTGAATTCACAATGCGGATCACTGTGGAAGGGACGTGGCTTATTTACTCTGATGAAAAGCATGGCTTGCCAGCTCATGCCCGCCTGACACCATGACAGCGGTCACTGTTGGTACTCCACCCAGATCTTTTTACCCGATCGTGAATGTCATGCTGCTGTGGGCGTGCCGTTGTGGGTACTGTGACCTTTTCTTGTGCTCTGCCCTGGGGAATTGCCCTTGGTGGACAGGAGCCACCTCTCAGGAGCCGCCTCCCTGGATCTTCCTGGGAGTTATACCGCCACTCCCTCCGCGGGTAGCCAAGGACTGACCATCACTGGAGTGCAAACGCATCAGGTCAGGGCAACTCCATGTTATGACTTACACTCCGCAGTGCTGTCCAGTATAATTTTCTATGATGACAGAAAAGCTTTTGTCTGCTCTCTTCATTGTGGTAGCCACCAGCTACATGTGGCTACCAAGCACTTGACATGAGACTAAAGAACTGAATTTAAATTTTAATTCCTTTTAATTCATTTAAATTTAAGTAACTATGTGTGATTAGTGGCTAACATATTAGATAATGCAGATCCAGAACTTCCCATGCACAAGGAGGCCAAGGACAGACTTTGCCTGACATCTTTACTAATCTCTTTCCCTTTTACTACCCTATTTCACTCCCTCTTTTACTGGCTTCTCCTGAGAGCACAGCCCTAGTAAATCGTGTGTATGTGAACCCCCACCCCAGGATCTGCTTCTGGGGAATCCACCTAAGATATTATGTTCCAATTATTTAATAGTAAATTACAAAAAAGCTTAAACCTTGAATTGAAAGTGCACATATGAATTCAATACCAGCCAGAATGTTTTTAGCAGAAGGGGTAAAAGAATCCCTAACTCATCTGGCTAAACAAGAAAATGAATTATCCTGCACCTAGATGTCCAAGGATAGGATAGCGCCAAGCTTGGATAATTCAGTGGCTCAATGACATTCAAGGACCAAATTCTTCCATCTTGGTGCTCGGTCTCCTTGGCGGGCAGCCTTTATTTTAGGGTGAGCTTCCCTCTCATCGTGACATGTGGCTGTCCCATGCCTGCCTTCACATCTAGATATGGCCATTTCCAGAGAAAACGACCAACTTTTCCGGTTTGTGTTTTTTTATTAGAAGCAAGAACAGTTTTCCCAGAAGCCTCCTGCAGACTTCCCCTCAGGTTCATAGGCCAGAACGGCATCACATAGCCACGTCTAAACCAATCACGGCAAAGGGGAATGGGAAAAACCATGACTGCCATAGCACAATAAGGACCCGCCCTGTGGGTCTGTGGCCAGCCTCTTCTAAAGCACAGGGTGAGCAGAGAAAGGTGGGTCTCTAAAAACAATGCAGCATCTGTGGGTATGAGTTGGGAGCTGAATAAAATGGATGTTACAGAGACAACCACAGTATCGGTCCCAGTTTCTATGATGTGTTCTGTGAACCACCTGCATGAAAATCATTTAGCAGGCTTGTGAATATGCAGATTCCTAGGCCTAAAGCATTGTCTGATACATGGCAGGAGCTTAAGAGACATTCGTTGAAAGGAAAAAAGATGGTGGGGGGGGGGAGAGAGAGAGAGAGACCTATTGAGTTAAATCACCTTCAGATGGTTTTTCTGCTTACTAATGCTGGGCAACCACTAAATTAAGCCGAAAGCTAAAGATTTTTTTACCTCTAGTCTCTTCCTTACCAACCTCCCAGCAGAAGGGGAGGCAGTACGTGACCCTGCTGCCACAGACATGCCTCTTTGCCCTAACAACGCTCAGTAATGTTAAGATGACGAGAGTGCCTATCGGTCGTACTTAACATACATTATTGATATGGCTTTCAGCTTCACCCGCTGAATCCTTGATTCTTGTTACGGCACTTCGTGAAAAATAAATGAGTGTGATAATGGCTTCCATTTCGTGGACTAAAATATTGAAAAACATCTAAGAAGACATAAGCGTGACATTTGTGGAAAGCAGCATCTGGGACCGTTTTTACTGCAAAGAGCTCAGGGATAATTTTGGCATCTGGAAAGCAGCTGCCCCAACAGTAAAGGCCAGCTGTTTATCTTCTAGATAACTCTCAATGGAGTCTGATATAATGCTCAGTCTCCAGTTAAGCAATGTCCATTGCCAGGGAAAAGAAAGCCTGGCCGTCACAGACATGTCAGAGAGGCAACTTGCTAGAGAAACTAAACAGTACTCGCCTCCACTTTACTGATGGCGGATAATTTGACTCTTCTTGCCAAGCGCCTGCTCAAGGTATGCATCGGATATCTCAGAATCATTCGATTCTAATGCGTCCAAAATAAAATTCTTGATTATACCTTTATCGCTGATGTTCCCGTCCTAGTTTTCCTCCCTTCCTTGTCTCCCTGTCGTTACTCCTTCACTGCTAATCCCTCAACACCTCCCTAAGAAACTGCTTGCTCCTAAGTCCTTGCTTTAGTCTCTGCGTTCGATGAAACCCAAACTAAGACAGGTGATAGGAAAGAACGAGGATTTCCCAAAATATTACTAGAACACTATTTCAAAGAAATTACGAATATAGTATGCACACAGCACAATTGACATATCCTCGGAAGGATAGCCAAGATGGAAGAGGCACGAGAAACTGACAATAACACTTAAATCTGGGGAAAGGAACGGGAATGAAGGAAGGGATGAGCAGGGAGCTCACTCTTCATTGTGACCTTTTCTAACTTAAATGCTTTTGCCTATTGATCTTGGTGGACAGAATAACGAATAAGAGAGGATTTATATGTAAAGCTTGATGGCTCGGACTGGGGGGCGGGGAAGGTTATTTCACAGTCCACGGGTCGCTAATGCAATAGGTTTCTACTGTGGTGTCCACCGCCCAGTCTCATCGCCTCGAGGTTTTCAGGTCCTCGGTCTGGAAGTGACTGAGAGGGTGGGAATCACCATGGAATAACTAGATGATCTTCCGCTTCAGAATACCTGCTGCGAGTCAGTGTTTCCCAAAGGGTAGGTGGGACTCATACATCTTTGGGGTACAGGAGGTGATTTTAAGTGGTCCCTGGCCTTTGCTATGACCTGCCTTTCAAGGTGACCCTTTTCACCCACACCCTTTGAAGGAAAGAGTTTGCCAGTTCTAGACAAGGCTGGCAGAGAGGAATATGGTTGCAGGACTGCTGACAATGGTGGCTCTTTCTGCTGATGGAGAGGCCTGGGGGCAGAAGGCTGTGATGTCGTCTCAGTCAGGGTCAGAGATGAGAGGTGGCCTCCCCTATCTCAGCTGATGGATGGAGGCAGGGAGAGAGCATCATGCTGCCTGCCTCCTCTGGGTCTGATACTGGAGGCGATGCTGCAGCTGGACACATGGAAAACATTATCCTAGAGGATAGATGAAGACAATTATCAAGGATAAGTCTCTACAAACTGTAAAGTTCAAGACAATCGTACCCTACTCTGCAAGCATTTAAATAAGTTGGATCTCAGTTGAAGACACTCCCTAAATTATTCTCAGACACCTCCTCACCTCCCGTCAAGGTACCAGAAGGCCAGGGCTACCGAGGTGGTATCCTCAGGTTTTCAATATCAGTCATCCAGCATTGCCTCCTTAACTACTTGGGTTCCAGGCTGTCTGCTTATCTCAGACTCAGGTTTCTGTTAGACCTTGGCTGACTCTCTTGAGCCCTGGCCTCATGCCTGCTTCTAGCCATTTTTAACCAGAGTTAAAACGGGATGCTGAATGGGTGGCAGCAATAGAAAAACTGTCTGGCAGGGGCAATGAGCCAGACCTCAGAAGAGCTAGATATTAAGAGATGACCAGCCATGAGGTATCAAGAACAGACAAGAAAATTAAAAGTTGCGGAAGAGCTACACTTACCAAGTCTGCAGGTAACAGCGGAGAGTGCTGAGTTAGACAACAAAGTCTAGATTCAAAGAGAGCTCAGCTAGCTGGCTAGAATGTGGGCTTAACCCAGCAATATGACATTAAGTAATAAACGTGCTTTCGTTTTTGGCATTGCCATGCTGTTGGCCCTGATGGAAGACACTTGGCTTGAGAACACTTTCATATGAAAAAACATCTTGGGGTTTAGCCAAGCGCAGCCCCAATGTGAGCCCATATTTTGATGCTGGGCTAAGGAGAGGGGATTTAATTGTCCCCTTGAATTCTACACGTCAGACCACATCTGGGATATGCGAGTCCTGGTCTGGGTATAACGACAGAGATGGGGTCTTAGAAGAAAATGTACAGAGCCCCTTTCCTGGGCACAAATTCCCCATGCACTGGGATTATTGGCTGCTAGCAGCCCACAGCTGTACCCTGCTCATAAGAAGTCCTCGCCAAAATGGGACTTTATTCAGGAAGATGACTCCTAAGTACCCAGACCCATGAAGCCAAAGACTAAGTGACAAAAGGATGAGCTGCATGTCTCAAGGTATGACAACTCTGTGGTGCCACTCAGCCTGAGGCCCGTCAATCACTTGCACTAGAATCCTCGTCCCAGACTCTGCTTCTAGGGAACCTGACTGCAGAGAGAAACACAGCATGATGAGGGCTCTGGAGATCATATCACATAAAGAGAGACTGAAATATTTAGTCTAGGGAAAATAATGTGTGGAAATAAGCAGTTGCCTTCAAATATTTAAAAAGCAGGAAAAAGGACAGGTTGGCTAGAAATTAGACCAAGGCCAAATTTGGCTCAGTATCAAAAATAACTTTCTAATAATCGAAGTTTTACGACATAGGTACAGACTGCCTTGCAAACTGGCAACCTGAATGGAAAGTAGTCATCCAGAATCCAGACGACCATTGGATGCGATGTAGAAGGAACTCCGGGCATTGCCTACTGGGTGATTCACTGGACCCAAGGCAACACTCTAGTTATTACCCTAAGTGGCCACAAGATGGCAGCAACAGAGAATTCACGGAAAGGTGACTATATAGAAAATTCTAATTGTTTACAGAGATTTGGTTCACATCTTTAGACATACTAGGAGTTTTTGTGTATACCATTACAAGCCCTTTTTAGGACACACAAGCTTGTAAAATAATAATATTTCTCCCACATCATATATATTGCTGTCGGAAAAAAATAGAATCTTAAAGGTAGGAAAAGGTAAAACCTGATCCTTAAGATGACACTGAACCAAGGTAAATACGCTTCTTCTATTCTGATAATGATGCTACTTCTATCATGTTCCACAGGTTTCAAGGTCCAGCCATTGTGTACCTCCTAAGGGGTCTGTGTTTGAAACAGGCTCAACAGTGGGGCTTCATGCTGGCCTACGGTCCTCGCGGAAGACACTCTCTACATTGCTGAGCCTCTTCCTACCGAAGCCTCACAGGCTACAGGAAGACGTACTGGCACTGAGGGCCTGACTAATAACTCTATGGGTAAACCAGATATCCCAGTGATTCCATGAAGCCTGTCAGAGTTTCGTTTGCAACCCCGAGGCCAATTAATCCCACGAGGCCTCACAACCCTGTCTCACTTGGTCCTAAGATGGCTCCCCAGTGAGTCTACACATCTCTCGCCAACTCTGTATTTAGCGACATCACACTGGTACCTTGAAATCAGCCACGGCGGGAGTATTTACACCATGACATTCAACAAATTCTACCAATCAGAGCTTTATCAAGAGCCAGTCGATAAATCATTTATCGGCACATCATTGTTCAACCAGATGCTTCTGCCTCCTGAGCTTCAGCCGCCCTGTCCTTCTTGATTTTTCTGGTTCACATTAAGTGTCTCAGTGCCTTGCATGGGCTCCTCTGTCTGCCTGGAGTCCTTTTTGCCCAGATATCCCATGGTTCAGTCCTTGATCTTCGTCTGGTTTTTGTTCAAGTGTCACCTTTTCAAGGAGACCCTCCCTGACCACTCCATTTAAAATTACAGCATTTCTGATGCCCACTTCCCTTTTAATGTAATGAGAATTCTGCAGAGACGGGGAACTTTGTGCCTTTTCATGGATATAACCTGAACACCTCTTAGGATGATTCCAGACACATCCTGAGGTCCTCCCCTGAATGCAGAAGGTCCCTCAGACCCTGGAGATAGCAAGACTGAGTAAATAACAGGATTTAACTGGATATGAAGAAGAGCACCCTGGATTAGAGGAAAAGACAAAGTGGATGGGGGGCAGACTGACCACTTCACAGCTCTGTGATCTTGGACAAGTCACTCTGCCTCACTAAGATTCAGTTTTTGTGTCTATAAAATGGAGTTGATAATATTTGTCCCTTCTATCTTGCAGGACGTGGTGGGGAGTGTGGCCTTATAGCTTAAATCCTTATGCCACATGCCCCAGGAAAATGACCCACTCGTTAGCGTATTATCATCCAAGGGCTATGTCCATGTTTGCCAGCTGTCCTCTGTGATAATATATCAATTCTGGGGAGGACACATTGTGTTTAACACCCAGACGTCCTGAGAACATCTGGATGAGGTGGGGAAGGAGGGAGATTAGGGTGATCCATACAGAGAGGGCCACATTCACAAAGGGGGAGGAGAGATGTGCATGCCACGGTCAGGGGTTACGAACAAGGAAAAGCCAGGCTTCGGAAAAGTGAATCACTTACTAGACGTCCTAATAGACTCTCTGTGGACCCCAGGACTCCTAACTCCCAGGCCAGCGCTTTGTCCATTACTCCATCTTCTTAAAGAGCGATAAATAAAATTATTTTAATAATGCAAGTCACATTTTCAGGTCCGATTCCTTCAGCTCACTTGGTACTTCAGGAACCATCCCACTCCCATTCAGCAGCATGGGCTATATTTGTAACTAGTTTCCAAGAATCCTATCAAAACTGGAAGTATCCCAGGTTATTGTCCCAACTCTGCTGGTCACCTGGGTCCCTGTTCATACCACAGCTCAGTGTCTCAGACTGCCATTTCCCTTTAACATAATGGTAGAAATTTACATTTGTTGCATCTTTTCTTTTATGACGTCTTATTGGCTTTGTCTCAGGTGTATTAGTCTTTCATTTCAGGCTGGGCCCCGGGACTATTTCTGAAATGTAACCATATGTTTTGTGTATTGATGGGCGCGCATGCAGGGGTGGTCTGTGGCTCTGGATCTGAAGTTGAACTGGTAATAATAATAATTGCTAATTAACAATTTGAATTAATATAATAAAATTTTATTGATAAAAATAATAACACTAGCCATCGTTTATTGAGTGTTTGTTTTTTATTAGTCACTAAATTAAGCCGTGGTAGAGAGCATTTTGGGGTAAAGAAATCAATCATCCAAAGTTGGTGATGGAGCTTTGAGTCCAATCCAGGCGGACCGGCACAAGGGTCCATTTGGTTCCTTACCGTCACTGCATTCTCATATTCTGCCCCTTCCGTAGCTCTTGTTTCTCTTCAGTAATCGTTCCTGACTCTTTGCTGCCTCAGCTCACCAAGTGGATGATACTTCCTAGCACAACTCACTTCCTTGGCCCATCCTGCCCTTGTCTCTTTCCGGTGTTGCTTGGTTTAACTCCATCTGTAGCTCTCACTGTGGCCCAGACAAGTGTCCAACACAACGGAAACCCCTGCTGTAGGAGACAGGCCCTGCACCCTCTAGGCAAGCAGGAGAGGACTTTCCCACTCTAGCTCCGCATCTTCCATCTGATTTCTCACACTTCCTTGAAGTCTCCTCTTGAGCCAGGCCGAGGAAAGTTCTTCAGAGGCTTTGTGGATAACGTCCGCCGCATCTGGAATAAGCTACTCATCCTTCCCAGCTATTCAGGCAAGTCTCATATCCCACATCTTCCAGGAACTTTTTTTTTGTTCAGAGTTCTTGGGTTGCCAGCAACAGAAACCGACCTTTAAAAGATCTCATTGGAATGATATGGGAAAGCTCACAGAATTTACAGAATCTGACCTGGCAGGCCCAGAAGGTCGAGGAATAAGGGTACCCGAGGAGTCTGTGTAGGCGGAGTTAATAGGCAGCCCCTTCAAGGAGCCTCCAAAGGGATAGATATTGCATCCTCTGTTTCCATACTCAAGATTCAAATTCCTGGAAGAAAAAGCTGGAATAGCCCAATGTGGGTTACTCAGTCGCACATATCCTTTGGCCATAGCACTTGAACTGATAATCCCACCAAGACTGTGTAGTGGGTCAGGGCAGTTTCTCGAGGGACAATCAAGGTGCTGCAATCAGAAGGAGGAGGAAGGGATGCTGAGCAGGAGCCTCGCCTCCCTTCTGTCAAGCCTCAGACCAACATTACTGTCTTCTCCCATGGTGGCCTCTCACCTACCTGTCCTGCCTAACATTGTTATTTAAATTGTGTGCAGAGAAATCACTGTCACGGCCATCATTGTGCTCGTTTCAGAAGCACAGATGTCGTCTTCTCCCAAGGTCTGTAAACTCCTTAGCGCCAATTACTGAGGCTTTTAAATTGTAGGTTTGCTAAGCACCTCACCATAGGCCGGGTAAGAGCAGAGAGACTGGCTCCATGTTGGGTGGAGGAAGAGGACATCAAGGGGCTGAGCCACTATAGGTAAGTGGGACACTTTCCCCGGGGAGCCCTTTACCCCTAGAATATGTCTATTCCTAGGCGAGAATGAGTTGCACACAGCTCAAGGCCGCCTCCACTCGGTCAGGCTCTTCCAGACTTCTGCCATGGTCATATGTGCTTAAAGCCATTCTGGTCATTGAATATCCTGTTATGCTTTTTTCCCCCCTCTTAGTTTTTGGTTAAAAGCCCTTACAAAAAATGCTGACTTTCCCTCTGCTAACCTAGTTTTGGAAAGAGCCTGGACAGGGATTCAAGACATGTGGCACCTGAGGCCGACTCTGTCCCTAACTACTTGGCTGGTCATTCATTCATTCATTCATCCATCCATTCAGTCATTCTACAAGCAGGTATTGAGAATCTACGATGTTCCAGGCACTTCTCAAGGCACTACTTGGGACACAGCAGTGACCAAAGAGATGAAGTCCCTGCCCTACTGGACCTTATATTCTTGTGGGGGATCAGAGAGTCAGTAAACGGTTACAAGGCAGGGAGAGGATTACTCACTCCTCTGGGTCTCTGTTTCCAACCTCTTTCTTGAAGGTAGGAGACCCTCATCAACTCTCACAGCTTTCTCAGAGCTAACATTCTAGAAGTATATATGAAGAGACAATAAGAAAAAAGTTGTCTCTATCTTGTTCAAGGCAAAGGGGTATCAAGGTACCTGAAGAGGTAAAGCATGGTGGGGTGTTTGGAAACACATCAGAATCTGGATGAGGAGATGGAGAGAGAGACAGGGGATGGGGAGAGGGAGAGAGAGAGGGAGGGAGGGGAAGAAGGAGGGAGATTCACTCTGCACGATATGAGTCCCACAAGTCTGTTCAGTGCTGTATCCTCAGCCCCTAGAACAATGCCTGACATATAATGGACACTTAATATCTGTTCAGTGGATGAATCACGTGGGAAAGGGGAAGAACAGTTAAAAAGGTGGTTGGGAGGGAGCATTTCCTCACTGTGACTTTAGGCCCTCACATACACCCCTCTTTCTCTCTCCCATCTTAGGAACACTGCTCCTTCAACACAGCCCCTTCTGTAGCTGCCCCACCTCCTCAGGCATTTGGACCCAAGTGGGCTCCAGTCCCCAGAGTCCAGAATTGAACTGTGGAATCTACTGCTTCCTATTCTCCATGATGCTAAGAATAGACGCTGGCTCGTCATCGACTATAACCCCAGGCTCTCCCTCCTCCGAAGGAAACCTTCCCCTCTGAGTCTTCCTGCTTCTTCCTCAGAGAGGAGAATGTTTGCTTCCTGGGGAACCTAACCTATTAACATCATCTTCCATGATGGTTTCGGCCTGGTGCACAGAGGTGCACACAGAAGGTAATGTCAACAGGGAGTGTTGGGAGACTGTGGTAGACTGGAAAGGTGAGCCCTATGTGGCCAAACCTGCACTTTTAAAAAGTAACGTGTGGGCCAAACCTCACCTGTGGGTGCCCTAAGATTGGTGGACCATCAGTTTATGGTACCTACCTGTCATTAGGAAGAAGCTGGAGACTTGTCAACATTCAGTCTTCACTCTGCAGCATGTCTCCCCTGTTGCACGTTTGCCTGAATGGAGGAGGGAGAGAGGAGGCCATGTCCGCTGGAAAATGGAATGCAGGTTACTGCCTTAAAATATTATCCTGCCATCTCCACATTGGGCTTGGGATGAAACCTGTCTTGGGCTAAACTACGTAAAATTGCTATAGAGGCACAAGCACGGGCTTCCACAAAAGCTGAGAGAGAAAAGTGTGGGTCGGAAGGATCAATTTTCTGACAAATCAGTGAATAATTCTGAGCGGAACGAACCAGGCCTGCGTCGTGTCACCCTCTCGTTATAACCCACAGTCGAGTGCGTTGAAATCTGCCCACCCTCCTGTGGCTTCCCCACCCCCTCACTCCTGCTTTTCCAGCACGTGTGCAAACGCACTGCACATGCGTGCACACACACGGAGAGAATAAGAGGATGGAGAAAAGTACATTTTAGGAATCAGAAGCCTCAGAGAGATTCTAGAGCCTTCCTGAACAGGCCTGGAAACAAAGAGATGTGAGAGGATGATTATCAGTGGAAGGAATTTAGCTCTCTTTGCCTCAAGGGAATGGAGGTCTCAGGGAAAGAGCCCTGGGTAACAAATTAGCTCCTCGGCAAGACGAATTCCTGAAGGATTCTAGTCACTGATGCCAAAGGAATAGGAGAGTGATCAATTAACTTTTCCCTTTAGGATTCCAACTGATGTTATCCCACCAAGCACTGAGTCATATCTCCAGAGCTATGTCAGGTCAGGCCTGGATCGCCTATCACATTAGTTAAGGTTATATTGGTTTCGGGGATGAGAAATGGACTTGGGCTGACTTTAAACAAAAGGAGAATTACTGGAAAGCTCCTGGGGGCTTTTACAAAATCAAAGGAAAGCCAAGAAGCACAGCTCAACAAGGGAAGAAATGGAGTTCCACAAGTACATAGTTGTGTTGCCATTGATATGATGGTTTCAGTGCCTAGGTTTGCTGACTCTTTGGGGAAAGATCTTATGGTCTCTATGCTTTTGCTTGGGTTCCCTAGAAGCAGAAGGATCTAGTGCAAGTGATTTACGGGGGAGTGCTCGTGGGAGAAATCTGTAAGGCAGGGAGGGAAGCAGGATGCAGCGAAGATAGAACTAAGCAAGTCTAGCTTCAGCCTGGCCCCACAGTGGAGTCTGGAGAGCAAGTGGTATTGCAGCTACCTCATCTTGAAGCAATGGAGCCTGCCCTGGGAACCCCCATTTCCATTAGTTATTGGGTATGGGGTGCTTCCAGGGGAGGGCAGTTTCTCAAGCATTTTGGGCCAAAGTGATTCAAGAGAAGAGGGCAGTTGTAAGCTGCTTGCAGGCAACATTCACAGCAGCTGAGGGATGGCTCCCTGCCCTGCAAGGGGATCTGGGCAGGGGACCTGCTCCATCCATGGCACCTGGTACAGGTAAGGTGTCTACCCAGAGCAAGCAGCCACCGAGAAAGAAAGGCAGAACCTTGAGGTCTAGATATAGCAGTGGGGGCTGTTTACAGAGGAAATTAAATGAAATTGAAGGGCACCGATGCCAAAGTGTCCAGCAAATATGCTTAAATCACTTCCGCCGAAAGTGCCCTTCTGGTCAGCAGCTGACATGACTTGCCTGACCTCTCTCGATATGCATTTGAATTTGTGACCTTAACTCTAAACCCATTAAGAAAAATGTATGTTAGATACCTAGAAGTGGATTCTATGGGTCTTGGAGTATGAATGTGTTCACCTTTAGTAGACATTCCCAGAATGGCGGTACTATTTGATACTCCTTTAACAATGTGTGGAAGTTATAGTTGCCCCATATCCTTACCAGCACTTGGAATTGCCTGTCTTTTCCACTTTAGGTATTGTATTGGATATAGAGTATTATCTCATAGTGGTTTTAACTTGAATCTCTCTGATGACTAATAAAGTCAAGCACCATTTCATAGGTCTTTTTCTTATTGATTTATAGGAGTTGTTTTTACATGCTATATGAGTTCTTTGTCAGATATTTATCTAACAAATGATATATATAGGTTCTGATGTAGATATTGATCTAGATACACACATATAGAGTAAAAGATATATGTAATTTACAGATAAGATATATTTATTATATATTTTATATTTTAATACAAACATATTTATATGACATAAACACATTTGCATTTGTACATATTTTATGTATAAATTATATTTAATACATATAATTATATGTAATATATAAACATTATCACATATACTACTCTGTGGCTTGCTTTTCTACTTTCTTAAAGTTTTCAGTGAATACAAGCATTTAAATTTAATTTAGTCCAATTATCAATTTTTTCCTTTTATTTTAGCATATGCTGTGTCTTACTTAGGAAATCTCTTTCCATAACACAGTCATACAGATATTCCATCTTCTTCCTAAAAGCTTTATTATTTTACCTTTCATACTTAGACATACATTTCACCTGGAGTTTATTTTTTGTGTTATGAGTTAGGACTTAAGCTTGTTTTTAATATGGATAGCCAATTATCCAGCTTCGTTTATTGAAATGACCATCCTTTCCCAAATGGACTACTGCTGTGCTGTTTTTAGCATAGTCAAGTGACAAAACGAGAATGGGTCTATTTCTGGCCTCTCTGTTCTCTTTTACTGGTTTAGTTGTTCATAGTTGTGCCAATATCACACTGCCTTAATAACTATAACTCTATACTAAGTCTTAGGTTGACTGACTTGTTCTGTTTTCCCCAGTACATTTTGATTCCTCCCCACCCCAGTTTTAATGAGATGTAAGTGACACATGACATTGTATTGGTCGAAGGTGTACAACATAACGATTTGATACATGTAACTTTCTGGGGTGTAAAGCAGAACTATTATATCCCAGGAAACTGCCCAACCCCTGTCAAACAAGGACAGTTGGTCGTCCTACTAGTTTTGATATCTGGTTGCATAAATCCTTCAGCTTTGTTTTTCTTCTGCAAAATTACCTCAGCTATTCTTTACCTTTTGCATTTCTTTATAAATGTTAGAATCAGTTTGTCAATTTCCACTAAAAAAATCTTCTGGGACTTTCATTGGGATTGCATTAATCTATAGATAATTTGATAAATTTGGCTACACATCTTTCATTTACTACTTCATATTTAATATAGGAGTTGTAAATAGTGCCATTTAAATTTTTTCATTTATTTTTGTTATTGTGTTGCTGGTATAGAAATGAAATTTTGTATACTGATCCTTATCCAATGACATAACTCAATTCACTAATTGTAATATAGATTTTGAATATTATGTGTATAATCACACTGTAAAAAACGATAACATTTTTCTTCCTTTACATTCCTTATATCTTTTTTCTTTCTTATTGTACTGGCTGAAAACTCTAGTGCAATGTTGAATGGAGGGATAGCGGACAATTATCTTTTAATTCGATTCTTGGAAAGATATTGTTATTTAACCTAAAAATATTGTTCTGAGGATAAGAGTTTTATGTGCTGTGGCCAATAAGTAGCTTTATGGCAAGTGGGTCTAATTATATGCCTGCTTTTATGCTAACATATACCGAGAGTACCCCTAACTGGAGCCGAAGGAGATGACATTACGTTCATCCACTTGGTGCTAAAGTTAGGATTAAAGTCCGTGTTTCCTGACAAACTCCCTGTGAGTACATCTATTGGTACTTGTCTGCCTGGCATCTCTTCCCCCTCCTTTCTTCCCCTTTGTTCTTTCTCATTCTCCATGGAATTCCAGGGAGGCTCCCAATCATATTACTCCACCTCTTTGGCTACTGGGCCATAAACTGGGCCCATCCGTTTATTTCTCCCCAAAATTCAAATGGAAGGCTCCAGAAGCCTTGTGGAAGCGCCCTGGGAGAAGGCCTAGGAGTTTTCCAGTTTCCTGTCCTTCACAAAGTCATGATCTCCAGTTTTTCCCTCAATTCTGGAACTGCTCAAGAATCTTTGTTCCAATAAACCTCCCTTTCTTCCTTAGCCAGAGTCAGATTCTATTGTGTTAATCAGAGAATTATACTCCTTATTGTGTTTACCACCAACATTGAGCAAAATGGAAACATTTTAAAAAATTTATGTATTCTATTTATATTTATTATATTTTCTAAATACAAATTTTTAAATTGGGTCAAAACTAGTCATTGCATATTAAAATCATAACTATACATTTATCTTATTGCACATATGTAATTTGAGTCCATACATTCCAGGTTTATTTATCCTAAGAGATAGCTAGTAACATAGAAAAAAGTTTTAATTTGTTCCCTTGAATCCTCTATTCTAGAGATAGGCAAACTTTCTGTAAAGGGGCAGAGAATAAATATTTCAGGCTCATGGTCCATACAGTTTTTCTCACAACTACTCAACTGCTAGATTAGCTATAGATAGTACATATACAAATGCATGTGGCTGTGTCCCAATAAATAGACATTGAAATTTTAATTTCATATAATTTTCATGTCATAAACTATTGTTCTTTCAATTAAAAAAGCTATTTCGAAATGTCAAAATTCTTAGTTTGCAGGCCATACAGAAGGAGGTGGTGGCCAGATTTATTCCATGGGACGTAGTTCGCCAATTCCTGCTCTAGTTCTTCAATTGATTATACATTGTTAAACAGAAGAAATATTGACTTATAAAATTGAGATTATAAAATAGTAATAGGCATTATTTCTGAAATATATAGTGACTTATTTGTCTCTTCAGTTGATGAGCATATATTCAAGGATATGACTACAAGACATTAACTGGATAAGATTTTCTTATTCCCAGGAATTCCTATAAATGCAGGAAGATCATGCTATATGCTAAACTTCTCTGCAGTTGTTTTTTATTATCTAATCTTATAATGTACTAATTAGACAGTTATTGTTAACAAAGAATCAAAAGAAAATAAGGGGCTTTCAGATACAAATCACCTAGTCACTTACAGTAATAATGATGCCTAACATTTGTATGGCATGTGATGGTTCACAGAAATTACAGTTCCATATCTCGTAAGATCTTCACAACAACCCTGGAGATAGAAAGGCAAGGTATTTATTATCCTAATTTAAAGAAGAGCAACCTGCCCGAGATTACGCAAGGGACAAGGGAGTGAGAGAAATACTCCGGTCATACCTCTGAATCATAGTCAGAGTTGTTTCCATAAACTATAATGATACAGTTGTGCAATACGAAAACTGGGTAATGAGTAAACCTTGCTTCACCAGCTGAAGAATGCATGTCTCACCATAGGGATGTCTCTGGTTTGTCAACACATGCTCTACATGCCTGGCTTAGTGGGAATTCTAGGTCTCCTCTTCTGGTTCCACCTCCTTCCCTCGTGTGTCTAGGAAGCCCAGTGATCACAATCACAGCTGGCTGCTCTAGAAGGTGGTACCCTTGCTGCTGTGGAATCTGGGAGCCTGGTGTCATTGCTGACTCTGAAACATTCCTAAGCTGTGCCCTTGGAAAGCAAGGCCCTTGTCAACTTCCGCTGCTGATACACAGGATTCGAACGCAGTGTTTTTCTACCTAATGAAGCCCTAGTTGAGATAATTACGTCCCAACTTAGTCCTAAGCTTCAGGTGTCAGTGAAAGCTTCAGCTACCTCTCCTTTGATCACCTGTGGACATACAGGCGCTGTGAAAGAAGTGACTTGAATTGAGCTTCCTTTCCTTACGGTGTCTGTTACTGGCACGGTGGCACTTCCCCTCAGTGGTTTCACAACAAAGAAAAGGAGATGCTTCTTTCCTCAGGAATTTACATTTAGACAAGTGTGCCCACACCACCTGGCTCAGAGATCCCACTGTTACAGTTCTTTGCATTCATTCACTCAGTCTATTCTCCAGGGCACAAGTCAGGTGTAGAAATAAACTGCCTGAAAGTTTCTTTGTACACACACACACACACACACACACACACACACGTGTGTGTTTCCACTATGGAAAATTTAAAACACACACAAAGTAGAGAATATGGTATTATGTCCCATCCTCCCGTATGCCTTTCGCTCAGCTTTAACACTTACCGATCCTCACCTAATCTTGCCCTGCCACTTCCACCCTTCCCTCTGAAATATTTTGAAGGAAATCCTGGAGATCATAAAATTTTATCCCTACATTATACACTATATGTCTCTAATAGGCAAAAGACGGTCTTTAAAAACTCAACCATAATGTCGTATGACACTGACAAAATCATTGACCCTTAATAATAATCCCTTAATATCATTTAAAATCCAGTCTGTGGTCAAATTTTCCTATTGTTTAAAAAATGTTTCTTTATAATTGGTCAAATGGGGATCCACATACTATGTTTGTTAGGTCTCTTAAAACTCTTTTAATTTATTAGGGTAACTTATTTGTTGAAGAAATCTTATCATTTGTCCTATAGAACTTTACATATTCTTGGTGTTGACAATTCCCTCTATTGTTCATTCTCCCTTCTCCTTAAAAACTCCTTTCTCCTCCTTTTCCCCTATATTTAGGGGCTTAATTGGATTCAAACTCAAAATATTTTGGAGAGTAGAAAAAAATTTGCCACAGGTGATCATTACCATAAAATTTAGTGACTTACCATAGCAACTTCTATAGGAGACTTATAAATTCTTTCTTTTCTCAGTATCATTATAAACTTACTAGTTTAAACAACATTGATGTGATAAGTAGGCAATGGTAAGCCACCACAGGCAGTTCCCGACTTTCAAACTTAAGGCATATCTAAAAATCTACCTAAAAATCAAACGACAAACGTACACGCTTTAAGAGGAATCTTTTCTTGCAGAACTATAAAGATCAAGATCTCTAATATATCTAAATTTTTAGGTGCCACCTTTAACAATAAATGTTTCTAGGGTTGTTTTTGTTATCTGATTTTCTTCTTTTCCTTCACTCAGTTTACTGGCCTTTGTTTCATGACTGTCTGGTTGTCTAATTGAGGCTAACAATATATTGCTTCTGGCACGCCTAATGATTTCAATCTTTATAGCATTCAAATTACATTTATGAGACCTACATTCCTATAACTAGCATTTGCACTTTCATTTTTTTATAAAACAAAAGCAAATATATACTCAAATAGCTGAACACCATTCTAATAACTGAACTGAATGCTGCTATGTGGACAAAGATGGGGATGTGGCTCAAACTGAAGCACTAACAGTGAGTGTCACTGTGTGAGTGCAATGTGCTTGTCAGCTCATGTACCGCAGCCAGATTTCGTGTGGAAAAGGAGGGTTAGGTGTTCTAACAGAGACTGTACCAAACTGTTATTAACCATGACATGCTGGATTGTTTCTATTAGCTTACTTGCTGTATCTCCACAAGACAGTTTTACAAGAGCAGAAACCACACCTGTATTGCTCATTTACTCCCAGCATCCAGTAAGTTTCTTTTAAAATGCAATTTAACAACTGATTTATGTAAGAGAAAAAACTACAACGGTTTTGAGCACTGAGAATCATAATTAGATCTATTTTTTGGTTACATATTTTGTATGTTTTGACTAGGGTATTGGTATTATAAAGCTATTTTTCTTTAAGAATTGATTTATCTAAAGACAGATGCAATTCCATCCAGAAACGTTTTGAAAAGCAAACAACCAAATCAAAGCAAATCACTGATAATTCCATTTCTTAAGGTTAACATTTGGGTGTCTTTTCCAGTATTTCTCTATGTCTGTGTAATACTGAACAGTATTGGAATCACCTAGAACATACTGTTTGGTAACCTACTTTTTACATTTAAATACATTGTTAACAGTATCCTATGTCACCTTATCCTATAATAGAGAATTTTAATAGCTATATTCCATTATCATATTTATTTTTCAAGTAACCAGACCCAAATCCAATTTTCACACATACAATTCTGATGAAGAGGACTACAGGCCAGTGATTCTGATCAGAATCGTGCTTAATAAAAGCGGGCTATTCAATGGCATGCACAGCCCCAGGATGTGAGATTAACTTGAACAACTATTCATTTAGTTTGGTTTGATTTTCTGCCAGTCTTATGACCAACTTGAAGCAGGTCCTAGAACAGAGAATGTTATGTTTGGTGTTCAGGGAAGCAGCAAACTAGAGAAGCCATCCCAGATTCCAGAATAACAGAGCCAACATTCTCTTCACACCAAAGCTATCCATTTCCTGCAGCAAAATGAACTAAAGTGTTAAAAATGCATGTTACGTCAAACATCTTATGGTGGAAGCGATCTGTTGGTGTAGAAATGGAAATAGTGATGCTGAAAAAAAGCTGAAAACAGACATATCTGCAGACACATTTTGCTCTCAAGATTTTGCACTGTGTAAAATGTCCTTCTGGAAGATGAGCTTAAGCGGATTCACTGTCACTTGCTTCTACGATGGTTTCCCAGGCATTTTAGGTAGCAGCCACCCTGCCCCCAGGGTATTGAGGGCAAATAAAAATGTTTCAGGCAGACAATAGGAAAGAATGGTAGAACAAGAAACTACCTGCAATACCTACGTGGGAGTAACCTGGAAAGTGATGTGCTGAAATACTGACCCTTCCAGCTGGTTAAGTTCTATATTCATACACTTACTTTTTGTGATGTTCACTCATCAATGACAAGTGAACATCTGACAGGCTAATGATTCAGCAGAAAATGCACTATTGTGTATGGAACTGGAAGAGATTCAAAGTGGGTGCCATGGTATTAATAACTTCTTTTATAAGCTTAAGGAAGGAACAACACCTAGGCCTTTGAGTTACTTGGTGTAGTATGTGTTGGTTTCTGACCATCGATATCCATTTCCTTATTTTGGTGACAATACTCCATTTTTAATTCTGGGCAGCCACTCCTTTCCTAGAGCCTGTGTTCTTTGGGTGGATCAGAGGCAAAGCATATGACTCACATTTGGCCAATCACGGCACAGAATTTTCCTAGCTACAGTTAATTTAAGGGATGGACAGGTCACCCATGTTGGTTCAATTAGTGAATCTAGGGACTACTTTCTTCCTGGAGTAAAGTCTTGCTGGACATGAAGTCTGAGTATAAAGACAGTATAGAAGAGGAAAGCTGAGCCTTTTCTTTTTTTTTTTTTTCTTAAGGTCTCTTTTGTCTGATGATATAAGCATGAGTGGCAAAAGATCAAAAATTCTAACTCTACTTTTATTTTCATAGGACAGCTAGGAGTACCTAAAGACTTATAGGAAAATTGATGCTTTATGACAATAAAAAAAATTTAAAAACTCTATATTAGAATGCTTTATTATATGAACATTGTAAAATGTCTTCTAAGAATATGGCATTATATAGACTTTTTCTTAAGAAATGTATAATATACTTGAGAAGACGAGACCAAAATCAGAAATCTAAAGTCTGGAGAACATAAGTGAACTGCAGACAGTAATGCCTATAAATATTCTGAAAGGCAATATAAAGTAACTGATAGCTCTCTATAAAGTCAGCCTATAATAAAAGTATGAGTAACAGGCTTTAGGTTAAACTCTGTTTCATTCTCAAGGCACTGGTACTTGTATTCCCAATCTTCAGGTGGATTCATACATTTGTATTTCCTACGTGGATATTTCCTCTGAATTACTGACTTGTACATTCAATTGCCTCTTTGATATCTCCACTTAGATGTCCAACATGTACCTCAAACTCACCTTGTCCAAAAAGTCTTTTCCTCCAAACCTCCTTGGCCTAGGCTCCCTTCCAAATTTCAGTAGATGGCAACCCCACTTTTCAGCTGCTCGGGTCTAAAACCTTACATGTGATCTTTTTTCTTTTTCTCACATCTCACAAATTCATTCCATAAGCAAACTTATTGGCTCTATCTTCAAAATTTATTCAGAATCTAATCACTTATTACTACCTCCATTGGTACCTGAATTACTGCAATAGCCTAACTGGTCTTCCTGACCTCACCCTTGCCTCCTCTAAAATCTATTCACAATACAGTAGCTAAAACAATCTTCTCATTTTATTAGGAAGTATTTCAAATATACGGCAAAGTTGGAAGAATTTAAATGATCTATCTGTATACCCATCGTCTAGATTCTACCATGAATGGTCCTTTTAAAAAAATGACAGATTATATAGCTCCTCTGCTGAAAGTTATTCAATAGCTTACTTCGAAGAGGAAAAGCCAATTTCTTACCATGGTCCCTATTACGCTATTCTTCCATCTTGTCCATTACCCTTCGGCCACACTGGCCTCCTTGTTGCTCAAATATGGCAGAGTGCATTCTTACTTTAGGGCTTTTGTACTTGCTGTCCTTTTGGTTGGGATGCTCTTCTTCCAGGTATTTGTATGACTTATGTTTCTTTGGATCACTTACCTTTCTTTGGATCACCTCATTAGAGGTCTTCTCTGAGGTTAAAAAAAAAACTGATGTAAAAAGATCAGTAATTTTAAATGGTTCAAACTAATAAAATATCAAGACCACACTCCCCTTTTATTCTTACCCCAGTTCTTTATAGCACTTCTCATCATCTTGTGTACTATTGGTGTATTTTCTATAAGATCTTCAAAAGTAGGGGCTCTTTCCATTTTTTTCCACTGCTGTGTACTCAGTGCACAGACTAGTACTTGGCCCATTGTGGGCACTCAGTACATATTTATTTAAAAAATGAATTCTCATTGAAGCCGGAGTGATCTTTTGAAAACACAAATCATGTTATTCCCAATAAAAACTCTTCAATTGGTTTGAATTGTTTCCAAATAAAGATAGGGATCTTTACCAAGTGTATGAGACCCTGTATGGTGGGCCAGTACTTAATTCTCTAGAATCATCTTACATTATCCCCCTCATTTCTTTTCAGACTCTGGAACCCTATGGGTTCCATCATGAGGTTTTTACATTCTTTCTTGCTCTTCCTCTACTTCTACATCAAATTCACTCTGAGGCAGTTTTAAATATTGGTTCAAAGCACCTCTTGCTGGGAGAAGCCATTTGTGACACCCCAAATTAGGCTGAGTTCCATTTTAATGCCCTCATCTACCACATACTCACTCTTAGTAATACCTATTAGGATTATAAAATTACTTTTGTGTGATCATTTGTCTCCCTTACCAGACACTTAAGTTTAATAAGAGAAGGAAACAGCTTTATTTTTACTTCCCATTAGATCTTTAGCATCTAGGAAGTACCTGGCACATAATAAGAGCTTAATACTCATTTAAAAATAGATCCTGTTGTGTCTCTGTGTTACTAGTGCCAACTGGGTGTCTGGTACACAGTAGATGAATAAGTTTGCTAAATGAGCCATAATAAAAAATAAATAGAGTCATAATATGAAGGATGTTTGATTACTCATTTATAATAACTATATAATGCAAAAGAGCCATCACTTGATTATCTGTGATTAGGCATTCACATGTAATTGATACCTACACAAAATCTCAAATTCTCCCCTCTCATCAACCTTTCCTCATCACTAAGACAGGAGAAAGTAAGTTCCACATCTTTCCTTTCCTTTGTTTACTCGCTCGTGGAGTAAAGTATGAGCTGCTCTGGCTAGAAGCCATGCAGAGCCAGAACTAGCCATAAACGAGATCCGACTTCTGAACTAACAGAACATAGCACTCTTACTTGGATGTTTAGAAACTTTTTTTTTTTCAGTCAAATGAGGAGCTTTGCATTCTTATTTCTTTTTACTTTAATAGCAATCTCTTTGAAAACATTTCAGTGGTCACAGGATGAATTAAAACACACACATGCACAGGTTGTATAAATTTATGGGTTTATTAGGGCAGGATGATATGGAACAGTATAAGAAGAAAAAAAGCAAAAAAGCAAAACTCTTACAAATGAATAATTTTTAAGTGTGCTGACCCACAGAATTTTTTAGTAAACTTGTAATTCCAGACGAGCACTATGGAAAGCCTGTTGACTTTGTCATCTGCTAAATTAGGAAAAGAGCCAAATCAAACATAATAGAAATGAATTGTTGCAAAATGGTAAATTATTTTTTGATATAATGAAATGAAAAGAAACTAAAAACCTGAAGAAGATAGTTAGATGTCATTTCCTAGTTTTAATAATGTATTATAGGTACGTAAGATACTACCAATGGGGAAAATTGGGTGAATTGTACACAGGACTAACTACTCTTTTTTGCAATTACTTGTGAGTCTACGATTATTTCCAAACAAAAAGAATAAAGAAGACATTAAAAAAAATAGTAAATCTAGATAAGAAATTTTTAGAAGGAGAATATTTGTTATATTTAAAACAAATATACACAGTTGAAGACTTGTTTTCAGGTTTCCATAGGTTTGTAAAGAGTTAGACAAACTTTTAAAAATGCTTCCAAAACACACACGCACACATTTACTAATAAAAATATTAAGCTCTGAAAAGTGGCATCTTATTTTTATTGTTTGAACTAATGATGTTTTCCAGAGGTGTGTACAGAGTAAAAAACATAGTACTGTATTTGCAAAAGACAACTTAATTTGGTGAAAACCACAAAAATGAATGTTTGCTCTTGGAAAATTTTTGTTTCCTGACATCATCTAAGAAAAATGTGAAGGATCTGATATGGAAGGAACAAAAATGTACAAATCCTACTATCTCATTCCTCAAAATTGTATAAATACTTGCAAAATTTTCCTTCATCTATTAAATTGTCCCTAGAGCAGCCCGCCCACACAGACCTGGGGGCATTTACACGTCAAAATATTCCACAAAGATCTGGGAACACATATTTTTGGCAGAAAGATCACTTAGTGGGCAAGGAAAGACTGCTTATGAATAATCCATAGTGATGCATTCAATCAGGACCCTCTTGCAATGTAAAATGTTAGAATTGTACTTTATAACACTCTTGAAATTGTTCAAAGGACACATGACAGTATGAACTCTTAAAACAAGTAAAGTAGGTTTTTGGGTGCTAACCAGATGGCAAACATCCCATAGAGGGAGATGTAAAAATACAGAGAAGTTCCAAAGTTGCTTCGTTTACACTCTACCTTAAAGTATATTTTCATAGTAAAACTCTAACATCAAAATAGAAGTCTGCTTGGCCACTTTGCTTTTATTTCCCTCCTAAATATTAAAGTACAGCAACATGGCCTACAGGGAATTAGGGTCAGAAAGATCTGAGTTCAAATATTGATTCTTCCAGATACCAGTTTTGTTACCTTAAGCAAGTCACAATCTCTCTGAATCTCAATGTCTTTGTTACCAAAATGGGTATAATAATCCCCATATTTCAAGGTGGGTCCTAGTACTGAACGGGGTAATATACTTAAGCGCAAGCACAATGCTCTAATAGTAGATACTCAATCAGTGTGAGCTCCTTCCTAGTTTTTCCAGAAGACACAACAAAATATTTGTTAGTTTGGTATGAGCCAAAACAAGTGGTTAAAGAGTGAAAGAAAAAGGGCAGGAGAAATCATCCTAATATTAGCCAAACTTTCTATAATTATGCAATTATATAAACTAATATTTAATAAACATCATTGAGTTTATTGGTATTGCTCAGGTAAAGCATTATTACCTGAATAGGTCCTCTCTCTTGCAAGTCGGCTTTTTATTTTGTCTAACTGATTTAGCAAAACATGTCATTAATTCTTTGTTCAGATCATAATATGATATTCTAGAAAGATTAAGCTCCTCTTATCCCCGTATGACATTTTATTCACGGGTATGAGAAAAATAGTGACATGGAAAGAGAAAAAGTGAAAGGTTGAAGAAACTATCTTTCAAGCTGATGGTATAATTCTCCCTGCGATCAAGCATCTGTTATGCCTCACACTCTAGAAACCGAAGTTCCTTAATTCATGCCTTGAACCCCTTTTATCAGTGCCATAGTCCTAGCTATGAACTCTAAGGGACGAGCAAAGCTCCCGAAACTGCAGAAGTACAGAAACAGCCCTTAAAGGGCTTTTAGGGACAGGTTCTTAATGTGGAATCCGTGAGCTTATTCAGGGGGTTCTGGAACCTACAGTGTCTGTATGTAGAGTTGTGTCTAAGTGTACAGTGTGTCTTTTTCTCAGGAGGTTGCTCAACTGTCACTTCCTTCTCGTGGCCTTCTCTAGCCATCCTATTCTACCAAAGAGCTCATAATGTTTCTCATCATTCTTGCACATTTCCTGCAGAGCCTTACACAACCTGTCGTTACCTTGTTTGTTTGCTAAATCCGTCTACCACAACACTAGAAGGTAAGCTTCCTCAAAAGAAGGATCCTGGTCTTTCTCCAGGCCGTGCACCTGGTGGGTCTCGCGAGATACTTCTGGAACGAATGACAGGTCTCTGTGCATCAGCTATCTAATGGACTTTATATCCCCCCTCCCCACTTCACCCCCGCCCCAAGCATTCTTCTCCGGAAATAATTTAAAAAATCACGCGTTTTCATTTTGAAAATAAGGCTTTTAGCATTTCAACCACACCCACTCACCCTCGCACACTCGTTTCCTACAGTCGGCACTGCCATCCTGGGTCACTTACCCAAAAGCACTACGGTGGACAGTTTAGAGGTGACCAGGAAAGGTGTGGTCTTGAACCTGCACACGCATCAATTCACATCTCCGGCCCTGCTCCCGGGGGCGGATGGGCCGGGCAGGAACCGCAGGCCGGGAGGAGCCACCTCGAGGCCGCCCCGGGCCTCCGCCCCAGCGGCGATCGCGCCTCGCCGAGCTCCGTCCAGCGCGGCCCCAGTAGCTCGCAGTGGCGGGGCAGAGCTGCAGGAGAACCGTCTCCCGGACGGCGCACAGCTCGCCGCGGGAAAGCCGGGCACACTTCGCCTGACCGGGATTAAACCCACCGCGCAGCGCGCGCCGCCGCGGCCGCAACTGCTTCCGGGTGAGCGGGTCGCCGACCCCGTGGCCCCGCCCCTCCCTCGTCTGCTTCGCTGCCGCTCGGGCTGCGGCTCCTCCCGGGGGCCGGTTCCCGCTGTCTCAGCCGCGGCGCCGAGGGGACACCGGCGTGACTGGCTGACCGGTCGCCGGCGCCTGGTGCCGCCGCGTCCAGCCCGGCCTGCCTGGCCGGGCCCCGGGACCGAGTTCGTCCTCTGCGCCCCGCGCCCTTTGCTCCTCGCTCTTCGCCCCGGCGGGCTCCCGGCGGGTGAGCCGCGCTCCGACCCTTCCCGGGCGGCGCCCCAGCCCCAGCCCGCGCCCAGAGACAGGTAAGGGCCGCTCCTCCCGCCAGCCGGCGGGTGAGCAGGGACGCGGGCCTCTTTCCCAGCCTCTGCCGCCCCAAGAGGTCCGCGCCGCCGCTGACCCCTTCTGGGGGGCCGGGCTTCCCTGGAGCTGGCCGAATGCCCTAGCGGGCTGGGGGTCGGGGTCGCCCCCTGCCTGCTGCGGTCCCCGGCATCACGCCTGATTTCTCACTCTCCGTCCGTGCGAAGGGAAGGTGTTACTCCCATTGTAGGAGAAATTAAATTGGGCTGCTGTCCTTCTTGGAGTGCTCGGAGTGCCTTCTCCTCCTTCCCAGACGGTGCACAGCCTCGTTTCTGTCCTCAGGCAATCACCCCAGGGAACAGTGTCAGGCCGGTGGAGGGCGTAGCATTTTTATGGTTTTTTTTTTTTTTTTTCTCTCTTCCTCCTTGACCCGAACCGAAGCGCGGGTATAACAGGCACTTGCTAGGAGTGTCAGGGTAAATGCTTGACTAATAAGGGGTGTTATTCACACCCAGATTGTTAAGTTATATAGTCCAGTCGGGCCTGCTTCTCTTGCCTGTGGATATACAGCAGGAAGCAAGAGGACCTAAGGAAGCCCACCTCTTATTTACGGGAGAAAAAGTACAAGTGTGCTCTACTTTTTAAATTAAATTAATTTTATTTTACCACGAGAGATACAAATATCAAGCTGCTGAGATATGGCTAAGGAAATATTGTATCCTAAACTTTAACTAGTTTGTAGCTCATTTTCTTTTGAATTTCCATTTAATGACTCAGCGTTTCTGCCGTAAACAGAAAAACTGTAGAGTAAGTTAATCGACTAAAAGATGTATGGAAGGATAACATAACATTTTTTATGTTATCACAATGGGAAGAGAATGTGGATGCAGTAGTGGCATTAGAGAGATGGAGAGCAGGGTATGGATGGATGAGTTCTTAATGTTTAAAATAACATTTTTTTTTCAAGATAACATTTTATTTGGGGGATAAATCTGTTTTTGTACAATGCGAAGTCTTGCAGATAACATTTGGCAGGGACTTAAGGTTTGCTGTGGTTTGAAAGTCTGCAGAATTAACCCTGTTTTACCAACATCCTGTTCTGTTTAACAAATACAGAGATGATGACATAATATTATACTCATATAGAATAAGAATTTGGAAAGTGTGATTCACTTAGGAAGTTAGGTCACAACTTTGTGAATCATTGATGTGGAGCTTAAGTTTGAAGTAAAGGAAAGCTAAAAGTTTGTTACAGCCTGTTTAATTAGATGCCTTCACTCATTTTATAGGAGTATTGTATTGTACTTGGTTAGGTTTGTTGCTGGATATTTATTGTCATGAAGTATAGTAAGGAAATAAAAACTGAACTTCTGTAGAATGTTTGGATTTAGAATTGTTTGTTGGTTCCTAGGTGGATTGTTGTGATTTTATGCATATTTTGCCCAACGACGGAAGATAAATGAAGGGGTCTAGAAATAAACGTCATTGAAAAGGAGACCTGTCATCTTTAAGGGAAAAGTTCACTGAAAGAATCTGCAGTATTCAAAATAGTGTTTTGAGTGAAAGGTCTCACCTATTTTGCTGAATCTATCCTTTAAAATGTGGCATGAGATTATGTATACTGAGTTCTATTTAAGTTCTGATATAGAAGAATGTTTGTATCAAAGTTATTTATTATTGGAATGAATTCATTTCAAACTAGAAATAACTTCTTATTGATGAAATGTAACTCGATCATTTTGGCCTTTAAAATGTTAAGCAAAATGACTTTGAATCATAAGAGTTCTTGATACTCTTAGCCTTGTTTTCGTTTTCTTTCTGTAATTCAGCATATTTTACCTTCATTTCCATTTACAAAGAACTTTCATTAGTTATCAGTTATAATGTAATGGTAAATTTACCCTGTTGGTCTTGCTTACCAAATTCCTTTAATTCGTTGAGTAAATTTTGGCATTTTGTTTCCTTGGATATCCATTTATGTCCAGAGTGTTCCCTGATGCTGCTTTTGATTTTTGTCCAGCTAATAGTGACATAAGAATTTTAGTTCCCTGTGAATAGAGATTCCCTTTTGGAAAATCCCTTGTGGAAACCACCGTCACTGACAGTCTTGATAGGTAGATATGCTAGAGAAGCCTTCCTACGCCAGGATTTAAGCATGAAAGAAAAAAGTGATAGGGAGAATATATTTAGCAAAACAGATTTTTTTTCTCTCTCTCATAAACAAAAACAGATCTTTACTAGAAATAAGAGGGAGGGAGCAGTTTCTTGCAAAGCTCTTTGTGAATTGTTTATTTACCCTGCTCCTAGTGTGAAAAGGGACAGAAACGGTGAAAGAAAAAAAAAAAAATTCTCACTGCAGTGTGCTGGAAACGTTGATGACGATCACTTAAGAGGATATAAAATTCTTCTGTCCTCACCATAAGATCATTGTACCTACAAAATAGAGGCCCTTTCATAGCCTTTTCCTCTTTGGAAGTTGCTTTCTCTCTGGCAAATCTGAGTAGAGATATGGTCCTTTAACCAGGAAAATGTACTACCTTGTCCAGTTTGCAAATAAAGAACAGACTTTATGACCATCATTCAAAACTCAGCTTTTAAACTTCAGAAGGAAGAAATTGAACAAAATTACTCTATGAGTAAAATAACTTTGCCTTTTCTTCATTTTCCCTTTAAGATAATTGATAAGACATCTTTTTTTATTGTTGTACATTATACTTCCACTTTTAAAGCTTTTTGGCCTGCAGCAAGTTGGGCCAGACTTAAAGGAATCAAACAATGAACTAAAAACAGGGTTTATCATGTTAACTTTTTCATTCGGCCTATTATTTCTTTATTTTGGTGGGGAGACAGAATTCTTGGAGAAACTCAGGTTTGCTGTGTATATATGCTTTTGTTTTGGTCCAGTGGTAGGGACAGCGATAGATAAAATTGGAAATGGTTAAAAAGAAGGAAGAAATAGTGTATATGAAAGAAGAGTGCTCACTTCGTGGGTTCAGTAAATGTTTACAGGACTTTTTAAAATTGATAAAACATTTTAAAATAAATGTTATATGGTGAAAAAGGAGTCTCCTTTCCACAATAAACTTACATCCTTTCCTCACTCCCCTACCCCTAATCCAAGCAACCACTATTAATGGTTTCTGGTGGATCCCTTTCCACACGTGTAGGAGTACCTTTCATTTTTACTCTTGATCTGTCTTAGAGATCTTTCTGTATTAGCACATATGTTCATCTGTCCAGTGTAGATGAACCATGATTTATCTGTTTTCTGTAATTTACTTTACCATTCCCTTTTAATAGACATTCAGGTTGTTTTTAGCTTTCTACAAGCTCTCCTACATCGAACAGCTCATATATAAGCCCTTGCCCTAGTCCATAAGTATGAATGTGGAATGTATTTCTGAAAGTGTGATTGTAAGGTTGGGATTTAAGTTATGAAAATCTAAAACTTTGTTTGAATCCTATATTGGGCTTTATTTTATAACAAGTTAACTTTTTTCTTAACCTGGTATAAGGAGAAAGGAGCTCTTAATTACTTTGTATTCTTTATCTTCCTCTTTATTTAAAAAAATACTGCAACTGTATTTTATAAGACAATTTAAAATATTTTAGAGGGACACATAATTTTATTTGTACTGGTAAGGGTTAAAATACTGTAGCCTGAAGACTGGTGCTGTTGTAGACAAACCACTTCATTTATATTTTGGTAATAGTTAAATGAATATCTTTTGTAGTAGGTTGATTGTTTTAGGATCTTATGACCAATATCAATGAAAAACATTATATATAGTTTAACTTCTTGTCTTGCTGAAATCTGCTGCTATATTATTAGTCATAAGGGAAATAAATAACCCATCTCTTTTTCCTTTATCTTCCACATCCTAGTCTATTTATAATAAAATAAACCTCTGTGGAGTTTGAAATATAAAAATCCTTTTGCAAGCCAGAGTGCTAGGGATGGATTAATTTCCCAAGGCAGGAGGTACGTACAGATCGAATCTTTGGTCTGCAGAGGGTTTGTGAGCAGAATAAGGGAGGTTTAAATTTTTGATTTTTGTGTTATACAGCTTACTCTTGACCAAGAGGAGGTTCAAGAATCTTTGCCCTTTTAAAATGAGAGAGACTAGAGAAAAAAAAAGTGCTGAGAAGCTAACATGTTATAATGAAATTGGAACTTGTGAGTGGCAGTTTCCCTGGCTGGTGCCCAGGGTCTATTTTGAGGCCTTGTCAAAGCTCGCCTGACAGAACCTACCACATAACTAATCTGTCCTGGCCCCACCGCGAGTCAGGAAGGTCTGTGGTTTGGGAAAAGTGGCAGCCACAGAAGAGGGAGCTTATAAAGGACATTTGCCTTCAGAAGATTAAGGCTCAGTTTTGGGGTGAAGATCAGTTTAGCATGTATATCCTAGGATCCAGTGTTTTGTCTTCCTTTTTAAAGGAAAGACTATGATTAAGGAAAACTAATGAGGAAAGCATTTTAGAAAAATGTGCACAACGAGGAGCACAGAATTGTACTAGTATTGTTGTTATGTTCTGGTTCTTCGAGTGTTTGCCAAGAATCAGCCGCATATTTTACAACAGGAGAAGAACATTACGGTTACTGGCATAGGGAGGCCATGCCCTGGTTAAAATACTCTAATCCAATTAGAGACCTTCACACTTATCATTCATTGGGACCAAAAGGACACTGGTAATGATGGGCTGTTTTACAGAATTATTTTGTGTTCATACAGAGAAATTAGCTTCTTTCCAAGTTCTCATTTTCTTCTTCCCATAGAACTGTTACAGTATTGTATATAATTTCATGAAGTTATCTCTTCATACTCTTGGTTATTACCAGATGCTGTCTCCCTGCTTTCCTGTAACATGTGCTTTCTTATGAAAACCGTGGTGTTTCCTATGCTTAGTGAATGAAGCATTTGAGTTTAAAGTTCTTTAACTCATCTCACTTAGGAAAGCTGTTTAAGAGCAGAGCTCCACCCTTTGGACCAAGGTTCATGTCACCATAATTAACTACAGGCTATATTACAGTCAAGGTTGTTTGAAGAATTCAGTGTGTAGATTTAATTTGCAGATACAAAGCTAAAGTTCCTGTGACTCCTGAAAATTTAGCTTTTCCCCTGCCCTGAGAAATTTGGATTGTTAGCATTTGATGATGACGATGTATTTAGTATTCAGTGTGAGGACAAAAAAATAAACCAGAGAATTTTTCTTTCTTCTCTATTCCTATTATCTGGTTTATTCCTGTTATCTCCCTTCCCTATCTCAGCCTTCCACTCCTCCTCCTCCTCCTCCTCCTCCTCAAAAAAAAAAAAAAAAAAAAGAGAGAGAGAGAGAGAGAGAGAAGTGAGGTTAGAACCAAGCAGGTGAGAGTGGAAAAGAGGTAGAGAAAGCCTTGAAGTACAAATGCATAAGAGATTGTTTTATCTTTTCGGAAGTGGTATATTAAAACCTTTCTTAAATAATCATACTTAATCTTTGTCTATTTTCACTTTGAGCCTGTATGTCTTCGTTTTCCTTTATTATGAACAGCAAAATTTTAACTAGTTTTGATATGACATATCTTTAATGCTTTAGGAAGCAATTTTTCAGTTACTTGTTCTGATCGTTTTGATATTCTTTCAATCCCTCACTTTCCTAAGTAGAAACATTTTAACAGCTGGGAGCAAACTTTTGGTTGTTTTCTAAGTATAGTATATACTATGCAGAGGATTAAGATGTTAAAATATTTATTTCCCTGTTAAATAACTTAAATCATAACAATAAAAAGTACAATTAGTAAGCATACATGTTGTTGCTATTAAAAATTAAAAGTATTTCAGTTATGTGACCCAAGGATTATAAGACCAAAGATAGAAAAAAATCTATTTTAGATTAGATGTTTCTTCCCCTGTCATGGATATTGGTATATTGGAAATGAGAAGGTCACTGTCCTCCTGTTTTATCAAACTCACCCTTTGCTGTCCATCCAGAGTTTTTAAAAATCGTGGTAAAATAACATAACATAAAGTGTACTACTTTAACCATTTGTAATGTATAATTTAGTGACATTAGGTACATTCACTGTTGTGTAACCATCACCACCCTCCAGCTCCAGAACTTTTTCATCATCCAGAACTGAAACTCTTCCCATTACAATAACTCCCCATTTCCCATTATTCTACTTTCTGTTTCTATGAATTTGACCACTCTAGGTACTTCATATCAGTGGGATCATGCAATATTTTTTTCTGTGTCTGGCTTATTTCATTTAGCACAATGTCCTCAAGGTTCATCCATGTTGTCGCATATATGAGAATTTCACTCCTTTAAAGGCTAAATAATATTCCACTATATATATATATAAATATATATATATTTATATACACACCACATTTTGTTTATCCATATATGTTGATGGACACTTGATTTGATTTCACCTTTTAGCTATTGTGAATAATGCTGTTATGAATGCAAGTGTATAAATAACTATTCAAGTTTCTGCTTTCATTTCTTTTAGGTATTATGCCCATAAATGGAAATATTAGATCATAGAGCAATTCTGTTTAATTTTTTGAGGAAGTTGTCATACTGTTTTTCGCAACAGCTGCACCATTTTACAGTCCTACCAGAAGTGTACAAGGGTTCCACTTTCTCTACACTTTTTTTTTTTTTTAAATACCTATAGCACCTGCTTTTCCTAGGTGGTCTCCCATCCAAGTGCTAACCAGGCCCAATCCTGCTTATCTTCCAGGATCAGACGGGATTGGGCGTATTCAGGGTCTCTACATCTTTGACACATTTCTTTCTTTCTTTTTTTAACAATAGCCATTCTAATGAGCATGAGGTGGTATCTCATTGTGGCTGTGATCCTTGTTTCCTTAATAATTAGTGATTTGGTCATCTTTTCGTGTGCTTAGTGGCCATTTGTATATCTTCATTGGAGAAATATCTATTCAACCCCTTTGCCCATTTTTGAATTGGGTTGTTTTATTGTTCGGTTTTAGGGATTCTCTATATATTCTAGATATTAATCTCTTATCAGATACATGATTTGCAAATATTTTCTCCTGTAGGTTACTTTTTTTATTGCTGATAGTGTCAGATGCAAAACATAATTTTTTAAAAGTTCTTTTTTTATTGTTTATTGAGATAACATTGATTAATAAAATTTATATAATTTTCAGGTGTACATTATAATTTGACATCTGTATATTTCTTTCAGCCACCATATATTGGATCCCCTTACCCACTTTACCCTCTCCCTACCCCCTCACTCCTCTCTCACCCCTTGCCCTCTAGTACCATTAGTCTATTGTCCGTGTCCATGAGTGTCTGTTTGTCCTCTTCATTTGTTGCTTTTAGGTCTGTACGGCACATATAAGTGCTATCATGTGATTTTCAACTTTTTCTGTCTGGCTTATTTCGCTTAGCATAATTTTCTAGAGGTCCATCCATGTTGTCGCAAGTGGCAGTATTTCATCTCTTCTTATGGCTGAGTAATATTCCATTGTATATATGTACCACAGCTTCTTTATCCAATCATCCACTGTAGGGCACTTCAGTTGCTTCCATGTCCTGACCACCGCGAATAATGCTGCTATGAACATCAGTGTGCAAATATCTTTTCGGATAAGGACTTTCAAGTCTTTGGGGTAAATACCTAGTAGAGGGATTGCTGGATCATATGGTAGATTAATTCTTATTAATTCTTATTTTGAGGAACCTCCATACTGTTTTCCATAGTGGCTGTACCAATTCTCAGTCCCACCAGCAGTGTATGAGGGTACAAAACTGTAATTTTGGTGAAGTTTATCTCTTTTCTTTTGTTGCCTGGGCTTTTGTTGTTATATCTAAGAAATCATCACCAAATCCAATGGAGCTTTTTGCATATTTTTTTTTTCTAAGAGTTTTATAGTTTTAGCACTTAACATTTATTTCTTTGAGTCACTGTGAATTAGTTTTTGTATATGATGTAAGGTAAGGTCCAACTTATTCTGCATGTGGATATCTAGTTTTCCCAGCACTATTTGTTGAAAAGACTGTCCATTCCCCCATTGGATCTTGGCAATTTTGTTGAAAACCACTTGACTATATATGCCAGGGTCTATTTTTGTACTCTCTATCATATTCTTTATGTCTTTACGCCAGTAACACACTGTTTTGTTTACTCTAGCTTTCTAGCAAGTTTTGAAATCAGGAAGTATGATACCTCTAACTTCATACTTTTTCAAGATTGTTTTGTTTATTTGAAGTCCCTTAAGATTCCATATGAACTTTAATTTTAGGTTGAGTTTTTCTACAAAAAATGTCATTGGGATTTGATAGAGATTGCATTGCCTGTAGATTTCTTTGGGTGATATTGACATTTTAACAATATTTAGTCTTCTAATCCATGAACATGGGCTGGCTTTTCACTTATTTCAATCTCCTTTAATTTCTTTCAGCACTGTTTTATAGTTTTTAGTATACAGATCTTTTGTCTCTTTGGCTGAATTTATTCCTTAGTATTTTATTCCTTTTGATGCTATTATAAATGGAATTGTTTTCTTAATTCCCTTTTTGGATTGTTTGTTGTTAGTGTATAGAAATGCAATTGAGTTCTTTTTTTTTTTTGAATTGATTTTGTGTCCTACAACTTTGCTAAATTTATTCATCCAAAAATTTAAAGAGCTATTGTGTTCATTTTTTTAATGTTGTGTAACAAATTACACAAATGTAGCAGCTTAACACATTTTCATTATCCCTGAGTTTCTGTGAGGTGGGAGTCTGAGTATGACTTAGCTAGGTCTGATGCTCAGGGTCTCATGAGGATGCAATCGATTTGTTGGCTGGGCTGAATTCTCATCTGGAGATACAACTGATAAAAATCTGCTTCCAAGCTCATTTAGGTTTTTGGCAGAATTAATTTCTTTGTGGTTTTAGGACTGAGGCTTCTTGCTCACTAGAGATTACTTGGTCAAGCTCTTGAAGGCTGCTTTCAGCTCTGAGAGGCAACCTGAAGTTTCTGGCCTCATGGTGTTTCCCTAATATGACCACTTCATCAAACCATCAAGGAAAGTCTGGAAGACGTGTGCTAGCTAGACAGTATTGTATAATGTAACCTAACCATGGAATGACATCTCATAACTTTTGTCATATTTTTTTGGTTAGAAGCAAGTCACAAGTGCTGCCCACATTCTTGGGGAGGTGTTTACACAAAGGTGTGCACAGAAGGAGGGAGGATGCTGAAGCCCTGCAACATTCCAGTTTTATAATTTTAAATCACTAAGTTGGTTATTTTAATTGTAACTGAATAAATATTGTTTACTGCTTAGCCAAGTATTGTATCATGATTGCTTCCTTTTTTGTTTAAGTTTCAGTTTTTCCATTGGGTGAAGAGTTACTTTATTTGTTTTTTTAATTTGTTTTTTGGCTTAGTTTTCTATTCACCCTATTTTTCCCAAATGCTCCAACAGATTTTTCAAGTGTCTGTTTTATCTATCTAATGTATTTTAGGCAAATATGAAATAATACAGTTTCAGGAAGAATAATAAAATGAGCATCTGTGGTCTGACTACTTGGGTCAAGAACTTGATCATTACAATTATCTTAGAAGTTCCCTGTATATATCCTTTAGTGACACCCCTTCCTCTCCAGGTGATAACAAGCCCATTTTACATATTAATCATTCACTTGGGACCCCTCCCCCCAACCTGCAATCTGTCCCACCTCCCATATGTGCGTTTCTAATTCATATGCTGTTTAATTTTGAAAAACTGAATATCTCTACCACCTTTTTGTGTCTATCAGTCAGGTTGGATAAACTACTTTAACAAACAACCCCTAACTTTCAGTGATTTAACACAAAATTTATTTCTCATTCATATCTCTGTCTGCTGTTAGAAATAGTGGCAAAGGAATAGTTTGTTGCACAGTCATCCAGGGACTTAGGCCCCTTCCATTTAGTGACTCTGCCATCCCGTGGCCTCAGAGACATTCACTGACTTCTCTGCATCTGGCTGGCAGATTTGAGGGCAAAGACCTCAGTGATAGATTATGTGGAAAGTTTGATGGGCCAGGCTGGGACATGGCATACATCACTTTTACCCGCATTCCATTGGCCAGAACTCAGTCAGATGGCTGCATGCAATGGCAAGGAAGTCTGTAAAATGTAGCATAGCTGTGGGCAGAAAAGGGAAATGGATTGGTGAACAATAAGCCAGTCTCTGCCATAGTATGTCTTCCTAAGCTCTATATTGTTTGATTTTGAAAAACTGAATAGCAAGCATGAACCTAGCTGTGAAAGGATATGTCCATGTTGCCACTATTATATTCAGACTCCCAGGAGAAGATAAGCTGAACAGAATCTTTCTTGAGCCCTTACTGGTAAGTCACTGGGAAAGTTTGTTAGTCCTGGGAAACCTTAAGACCAAAATCAGGTCATCTGACGGAGCTGAAGTCTTTACAAGGTACTAATCTAGAAGAAGTGTGGTTGGGGGAGTACGCTTCTCTATACGTTTTTGCTATGCTCATCATGCTCTAGCTCTCAAGAATAGGTAAAAGCAAACACTTTTGTGGTGTGTAATAAGGCCTCAGCCAGTCTAGGCACCAGAGGAAGGGACAGCAGAAACTTCATCAACATTAGGTCAAGACAAACTAAATTCAGACAAAAACCTGGACAAGGCTTACCTCATATTAAAAAATCGCAAAGGCTGTGAAGATTTTGGTGATGACAGTCTTCCGGTATGTTTCTTGAATCACATTGCTTCAATCTGTAGCTTTCTTCCTGGAATATCTATCTTGCTGTGATCCAGTCCCCTCTGTCCCTCTTCTCTGTTGGATTTATTTTCTGAATGCTAAGCTTCCTTTCTTGATTTTCTCTTTTATTGGATGAAGTCTGTCTTCTAGTAGCTGATTGACAAAGAGGTTAAAAGGAGTAAGTTTTTAAGACCATATCTGAAAATGTCTTTAGTTATCAAGTATGAGAACAGAGTGGTTTGGGCATAGGCTGCTTAAAGATTGTCTATATAATTTTCCTTCAGAAGTTTGAAGGAATTGCTCTATGATCTTGTTTCCAGAATTACTTTTGGAAATCTGAAGCTATTCTAGTTGTTAATCCTTTATACATGACCTCATTTTCCCACCCATGGAAGCTTTAAAATCATCCTTGTCCCCACTGTTTGAAGTTCATTATGATAATTCATTGTAAATACCTTGGTGTAAGCTCAAGACTTATATTGAGCATTCTGTGGTTTCTTTGACTCTGGCAACTTAACCTTTAACTTCTGGAAAGTTATTTTATTAATGGTATCTTCTCTCAGTTTCTCTGTGTATGTGTGTATGTGGGGTGGGGTGGGGTGGGGGTGGGGGTGGAGTATGAGCAGGCATGGGAATGGAGAGGGTCCATTTCTCTTTAATTTTCTAAAAGGGAGCCGCCAGTGTTGGTATTAGGTGTTTCATGAGCAGAAGTGCATGTATCTAAAGGAGGAACTCGATGCGTGTGTCTTTAGACTGTGTTGGCATTGGATTAGCTGCTCTGACAGCTGTGTTTCCAGCTGTGCTCTTTTCTCCAGTCATTCCCTCCTGAACATTGTACTTATATTGCATTTTATCTTGTTGACTTTTACCTTTTATGGGCCTGACTGGTATCTTGCCTACCATTTCAGGGCATTACTTTGCCAACTATCAGTGTCCAGACAGAATTTAAGATAGGTTTAGGCCACCTGAACCTGACCAATAAACATGGCTCAAGAAAGGGAAAATGTTGGCTTCTTCCTTTCCGCTACAGAAGTATCTCATGTTATTACTGTATTTTTTTTTTTCTTCTAATGATTGAGCTACATGGGTAGAAGGAACGATAGAAGTCTTCAAGGAAACCTGAAAATTTCAAAGAATTTTGCTCTAATGATAAAAACTCGTGGACTTGAAAATTGGTGTTTTTTTCCCCAGGACTTAGGGGACATTAGTGTTTGCTTCTTTGTTCTAATTGAACCTGTTGATTCGAGCCAGATTTCTAATTTTAAAGGTTAATCCAGTGGTGTTCATTTATTTAAAATTAGCAATGTGTTTTTCATTTACTTAGAATTTTGTTTTGTTTCTCAGAGTGATGGTTAATGTTAAATCGGTAGAAAATTATGGTTTTACCAGAGATGACTAACATAAATTTTTATAATCCTACTTTGTTTATTGAAAACCCCAAAACATTGTGGAACAAATTGAGAAAATAATATTTTTCTATTTTTCTGTTGCAATCCCCAGTTCCCGTGCCTTTTATTCACTTAGTCATGTACCCTTCTGAACTGTTTTTTTTCCTAACACTTTTTTAAAAAAATTTTCAAACATACAGAAAAGTTGAAAGAGTTCTATTGTGAATACGCATGTATCTACTACCTGGATTCTACTATTAATGTTTTATTATACTTTATCACCTATATATCATTTTTATCTATTCCTCTATCCATTATTTCACATTTCGGGGGATGCATTTCAAAATAAGCAGCAGATATCAGTACACTTCCGTCCAGTTCAATATTAGTTTAGTGGTCTTTTGAGGTACAAATTATATAGAACAGTATGCATAGATCTTAAGTGTATCATTTCATGACCACTATCTTCTTTTTTCTTCTAAGTCAAGTGTTCTAATAAAGAGACTAATACTCATTAGAAGTCCATACTCCCAAACTTGTGTATTCATTTAGATTTTCAAAAATAGACTTTGAATACCACAAAGTACCTTAAAAATTTCTTTATTTTCGTTTTTATTGTGTGAATGTGCTGTATAGTATAATGATTATAGTTAAAGGCATTTTTATTTTTCCCAGACTGTTCTATGCTTCAGCAAAAATTCTTAGTGTGGCTAATGACATCACATAATGCATGCTGGAGGAAGATATTTTTGTTAGGTAAAAGTATGAAACTGTAAAGAAAAGCAAGGATTGCTCTTTTGTCAACTTTATTAGCTAAATATGTAAAAGAGATAGTTAATTCAAGATACTTTAAACATTTATGAAGTGTCGTATAGGTTTATTAAGTGGTTGCATTTGTCTTAACTCCTTTGAGCGTCACATTAACCATGTCATATAGCCGGGACAGTTGTTTCTGCTCTATAGATGAAGATACCAAAGCTTAGGCAGTAGGAAGGGCGATTGGTTGTGCAATCAGTTGAACTCAGATTCTCACTTGAAATTTCATCCCATGGCAACAACTGTAGTCACACTAAGTCTTTAGTTCAGGTGCCATTTCAGATACTGCAGTTTGCTTATGAATAACTACCAAGTGTTTTATTGTGCAGGCCAGTGCTAAAGGTAATTACAACTCCGACGGAAAGACCATGCAATGTTCTGAGTTTTCCATGATGAAATACTTAGATATAAGGGAACTGCAACTATCAGTGTCCAGACAGAATTAAGTGTGCTGCATTTAGAATGTGACATGCTGGCATTACATACACATTCTGTTCTCACAAAAGGGAACAATATCATGATTGAAGTGCCACTTAAGGTGGCAAAATGCCTGTTGTTTTTTTTTTTTTCCCAGAAATGTGTTATATGAGAAGCTCCTTGGGGAAGAGAAAGCCTCGTTGTCTATTTTGGAAGGTTTATATTTTACAACATTCTGAAAGCACTTCCCTTATTTCCCTTAGGTAGACAAATACATAATGGCAACACTGGAGAAAAATCAGTGTGACATTGCCTAGGTAAAGGACTTGACAAATAGGCAGGCAGTTTTGTTCTTTTCAGTGAATGTGAAGGTTCAGCTCTTGGTTTAGTTAATACCACTAAGGAAAAGCTGGAAGAGGAGAACATGGCTCCAGAAGAAAAAGGTTCTTGAGGAAACCCTTTGGGATAGAACCTGACTGAAAGTCCTTTCAGGATCAGAAACTAGAAATAATCTATTTGAGTCTACGTCCTTATTTTTGTCATCTTGTTGAAAAGCACTTTTTCATTGGATATGCCAGGAATCTTATTTCTTTTAAGGATTCTTCCTATCACTGATAGAGAATGTTCTGGAATTATTAGAAGATAGTTTGCATAGGAGCTGAAAACCTTTAAGGATACTTGCCTACAGAATACAAATTACATAATTCTTTTGAAAGCACTAGATTGTTTTTTTGAAATAAGTAATAGTTGATCTGCTTCTTGTACATTTGAAAAGGTGGCAGGACCTGGCCTGTCAGTCAAGTAAACACGTAGGAACCTTTAGGTAGGCTAAGGAAGACAGGACGTTGTTCCCATTTCGTACTTATCCTCTGCCTGTGTTCCTTTACTTGTCATCTTTCTCTCGGGGCTGGTTAGCCTGAAGCTTGTTGAAATAGTTTTGTTTTGAAGCATTTTTAAGAAAAGATAATTCTTTATGTAAATCTGTGTGCTTGGAATATCCTGGCAGGTCTAAGGTCTAAGGCAGTGTTAGTTGAGAAAGAAGCAAAATAGATTCTGGGGAAAGAGGAGAAAGAAATATATTCAAAAGAGTGACACCAGCAGTGGATTCAGATAGTGTGTCTCAGCTGTATCGCATATTGTACCTAATTTGTACCTAATTTCAGTGCAGTCCACTTGGGGGCCAGTTTATTCTTTGAGCCTTGGATCTGAAAGTTTTAATTTTTTTTTTAAAATGCATCTCTCACCAATGCTATTGAAATTTTAGAGAATCAAGAATGAAAAAAAAAATGCAACCATGATCCTGGCCTCCTAATGAAGCCATTGTTATGTATACTTCCAGCCAAATCTTATTTCTTTTTAAAAAAATTTATTTATCTTAATTAGTTTCAAGTGACAGGACATTGGTTGGACATTTATATAGTGCATAAAACGATACGCCTAATTGCTCCCTCCCTTTCCCAACCCTCCATCTAGCCAATATATTAATGCTAACTGCATTCCCCATTCCTGTGACCATCCATCAGCTACTAATTTGTATTTCTTTAACCCTTCACACATTCTCCCAGCCCCCAAATCCCCTTTCCCCTCTCTCCGTCACCAAATTGTCCACTATATTTGTGAGTCTGTTTTTGATTAGTCTGTTCTTGTTATTCCTTAGATTCCGCATATAAGCGAAATCATATAGCGTTTATCTTTCTCTGTCTGACTTAAATACCTTCTAGGTTCATCCAAGTGATATCTTTTCCACCCCTTTCCTTTTAGTCTCTGTGTGTCTTTTAATCTGAAATCAGTCTTTTGTATTATTTCTTCTTAAAGAAGTCCCTCCAACATTTCCTGTAATACTGGCTTGATGGTGATAAATTCCTTTAACTTATTTTTGTCTGGGAAGCTCTTTATCTGTCCTTCAACTCTAAATGGTAGCTTTGCTGGATAAAGTATTCTTGGTTGTAGATCCTGGATCTTCATCCTATCGAATGTTTTTTGCCAAACCCTTCTGTCCTGCATAGTGTCTTTAGGGAAATCAGCTGCCAGTCTTATGGGTGTTCCCTTATAAGTAATTATCTGTTTTTCTCTTGCTGCTTTTAATATTCTTTCTTTGTATGTAACCTTTGGCATTTTAATTATGATGTGTATTGGTGTGGGCCTCTTTGGATCCCTGATTTTCAGAATTCTCTGAGCTTCCTGGGGTTTTATGTCCATTTCCTTCACCAGGTGAGGGAAGTTTTCCATCATTATTTCTTCAAGCAGCTGTTCAAAATCTTGATTTTCTTCAAGTATGCCGATCGGACGGATATTTGGACCCTTAACAGTATCCCATATGCTCCTTAAATTATTTGTATAGTCTTGGCATCTTTTTTCTTGCCATTCGATTTGTGTGTCTTTGGCTTTCTCATTCTCTAGATAGGGCATTTGATCCTCTTCTTTATTCACTTTGTTTATTTCATTTAATATACTTCTCATCTCAGATAATGCGTTCATTTCAGATTGGTTCCCTTTTATAATTTCCATTTCCATTTTTATGTTTTTTATCTCTTTGTCGAAGTTCTCACTGAATTTATCTACCCTTCCCAAAAGTTCATTGAACATCTTTATAACCTGTGTTTTGAACTCTGCATCTGTTAGGTTACTTGACTCCATTATATCTGGATCTCTGTTCTGTTCTCTCATATGGCTTCTGCTTCTTTGTCTTCCCCTTTTGGCTGCCTTTCTGTGTCTGTTTCTCTGTACTAAGCAAAGCTCCTAAGTCTCCAAGTCTTATTAGTGTGGATTTTGTGAAGTAGGTGTCCAGTGGCACAGTCCTGAGAGGGGTTCTGCTGCAGGCCAAATTTAGCCCAAGCCTCTGCCCCTCTGGGGCCACCTGTCAAGATTCAGCAAGCAATCCACAGGTGCTGTGCTTATAGTTGCCTCAAAAGGGCACACCGGAAACCGAGGCCAGCTGCCTCCAGTGTGAGTCTATGTGCTACTCAGCAAGGAGCGCCTGACTCACTGAGGATACACCTGGATGTGGCTTGGGTGGGCCCTAAGTTGGGGGAGACGGGGTTTCAGGGAATCCTCTGGGTGGAGCAACCTCTGTTATCCAGTTTGATGATGTCAAGGCTCTGGCGGTGCTGTGTCCGCACACTGGGACATTGGAGGGCTCAACAGAGAACAATGGATCCCGCTGGCACTTCTGTATATAGCGAGTCTTGCTTAGGCCCTCACTCTGACAATGTCTCGTTGTCAGTCTCTGGTGCCCCCTGTGTGCAGCCAAATTGGCACTGGTGCTCAGAGTGAGCAAGTCTGTTACCAGGAAAATCCACTCGTGGCTGCGGCCCCTTTAAGAGGTGTCTGCTGCTGCCTCATGCAGCTGCTCGAGACTCCATGTCCTTGTCCCGTCCTACCTTCTGCCGTCGCAAGGTGATTTCTTGGGTTTCTCTCTAGTTGTAAAGCTTGTTCATCTAGATTCCAGGCGATTTTTTCTTGCTTGCTGCTCCTTATTTCTGTCACAACTTTGATTTGGTTGCCAGGGGGATGAACAGAGCCTCTATCATCTACACCATTTTTTTTCCTCCCCCCGAATCTCTTTTTTTTTCTTCTGTGATTATTTTTATGTGTCTAGAATTAGAAAATACCTACATTTTTGTATCCTACTTCTGTGAAATGTTTTTCAGCGTGTCCTTGAAAAACTAGCTGAAGGACAAGTGCATTACCTAAATTGTCACTAGTCTGAAAGGGAACTTTGAGCATGCTGCTTTTTTCTCAATAGGTGATTAATATTTGTATACCATTACTATTAAGTGATTAATGATCTTTAAATTATGCTGAGGATGGAGATGATGGGAACTTCTGAGAAAACTCCTCTGTGCTTTTCATAAATTGTCCTGATTCATGGCTTGAATTTATCAGCTGTTGCTTTCAGACATCAGTTTTTTGTTTGTTTCCATTTATGAGTTTTTTTTCATACTTATATCTACATGTATTTTCTGTGGCAGAGTCAGTCTTCATTCTGATTGACAAACTTAACAGCTAGCTCTGTGAAAATAAGAAATGGTGTCAGGTAAGAAGAGAATGGCTTGAATTTTATTGGAGAAAACCTTTTTGGAGGACTAGAATGAGAGTGGTTCTATTTTATTTTGCCTCAATCAAGTAAATTTTCGTACATTAAATTTACTTGTAGTTTTAATATAGTTTAATATATTAGGACAAACTTACTTCAGAATCTCTTTGTGACTCATAGTGTAATGAAATTTTGCCCGTTTATTTTTGTTAAAGCTAGGAAAAAAATTTAAGTTAATGGATATTTAGCTAAATGAGCTAGCTGTACTCAGACTATAGGAGGGAGTCATGCAAATTAGGATACATTCTCTAATGAGAATCTTTAATTTCAAACACGTACCACATGTTAGAAAGTTTAGATGGTCTTTATCATCCTAGAGGATTAATTTTTCTTCTCTATTGTAAAAATAAACTTTTCATAATTATAAGAACAACAATAGATCCATAGATATGTTCTTAATCATGAACCTATGTCACTTTTGTTCATTCCTGTATATTCACCGCCCATAGTCCTATCAATAGCAGGGACTCAGATATTTGTTGCATGGACAGTGTTGGTTGCTGTTAATTGCAGATAGGAAACTTAATTTATCCTTTTATGTGGTAATAGTTTAATTGAAATTTTTTCTTAAATTACACTAAAAAGCCAAGTTACCTTTATAACTAAGGCACTATATTAAAAATTTTTGAATAAGTTCTCTCCAAGTTTTAGGTTAAATGTCTTTTCTTAAATGTTTTTTGCTCTGGAGTGGAAATAGATTTTTAGAAATAGCTGTAGTAATCTTAAACAAGTAGAATCACTGTTGGCTACAATGGATACCGCCAGCACTTCTGTATAGAGCGAGCCTTGCTTAGGCCCTCACTTTCAGTTTTCTGAGGGTAATATAACATATTCTCATAAGTTCCCATGAGCATTATGGTAAAAGAGTTGGGAGGGTCAGTCATTAGCATTAGTATAAATTTAAATATTCTAAAATGTATTAAAATAATTTGATAATGAGAGCAAGTATTGGTGATTAATTTTAATTTATATGTAGATACATAAATATAATTTATTTTTCTTAAAAGTCAATCTGTAAATGAGCATTAACACTGCACAAAGAGAAACCTCTTAAATTATTCTGTTTCTTTCAGGGCTGACAAGAGTGAAATCATTTTTCAGAATTAATAGAAGATCAAGAAGACAAGATGGGGACTCCTGGTTCAGGAAGGAAAAGAACACCTGTGAAAGACCGATTTTCTGCAGAAGATGAAGCTTTGAGTAACATTGCCAGAGAGGTGTGTGGAAAACTCCCTCTCAAAACTGACATGCACAGATGAGAATGTTTTCTGTGAGAGCGATACAGACATTCATTGAGCTAGTTTCAGAATGCTTACTGTGAATAAAATGTTGTATCTGGCTTCTAAAATACTGTATTAAAATAAAATATAGTTATTATCTTTTTACGTGGATATCTATCTCATCTAAAATTAATTTTTCATTTTACTTTTGTAGATTATTTTAATTCCAGGTACTTATCCTAATGGGACAAGTATTGCAATTTATAATTAATCTTTAGCATTGAAGCTTAAAGTAATGAGAATCTTAAAGATATGATAAACATTTTATAGAAATGCTTTTTGGGCTATATACAGTTAATTTATTCCAGGAGGCACTGTAAAAAGGTGGACAGAAACTATCCTATTTGATATTTGCTCAGTGTCTTTCTGTTTTCTTTTTAAATATTGCAATAGAATTTTTATGTTTAACTTTTAGCTAGTATCAGGGCTTCTGGAGCATTTTTGTTTCAGTTTACTGACAACTCAGAAAAAAGAAAAAGGGAAAGAAAGGGTTGTCACCTATGAATCACTGGCAACCTTTCCTGTTGCGTATTGGAAATTTAAGGTAACTCCCAGCTGTGATTTCTTAGTGGAGTGCCAACTTTGTTTCAGACTCTAATTCTATCTACAGTTCCAGACCTGACCATAAACTGATCTTGTATACAAATTGCTTAGAGTACTGTATTATTAAACTATGTTCTTTTGGTGAGAATTATTCCCTTGTCACTTCCTCTTTGTTATTCTTAGTAACTAACTCATTTGGGGCTAGTGCTGTTTCCTTTTGACATATTACACAATCTTTTTTGACTCAGCTCATTGTTATATTTTTCCTCTGGTAAGCTACTTAGCTTTTGAATTAGAAGTCAAATTCTGTAGGAGAATATTTGAAACAAAGAAAAGTTATGAAAACTGATGACAAAATTTATATTACTTTAACAAAATTACTTTAAAAAAATCAAGGAGATATTTTTAGATAAAAAGGTAAAAGATATTTAAAAATGAAATAATAGATAGGACATTATAACAATCTAAAGTATTTGCGTGAATGAAGTATTTTGGAAGCCACATAGTTTTAGTTGAAAATTGAAACTACTCAAAATGTTTACTTCCAAATTTGGAAGGATATAACCAGATGAATAAGGAGAAAATACCAGCATCTTCTAGGCTCATTTTATACTGTCCTTACGTATTTGAACTTTTTTGGATAGTCTTCTAGCATTCAGTATTTACTTAACATCCAGTGCTTACTATGTGACAAACACTATTCTAAGTATGTAAAACGCATTAATCAATTTAATTCTCACAAAATTCTGAGATTGGTTTTATTATTATCTTCATTTTATTGATGAAGAAACCATTGCACAGAAAAGTTAAGTAACTTCCCTAAGGTCATATAGCTAGGAAATAGCAGAGCTTTGATTCAAACACATGAACTCTGGCTCCAAAGTCTGAACATTTAACCACCCACTCTGCTATACTGTTTCTGAATCTTCTCCGATTCCTTCATTAATAGCTTGTTTTTCTGTAACTTTTCATGATTTTGAAAGCACATTAACATCTTAGTTGTTACAAAAACATGAGTTAGATAGGATAGGTATTATTATTATTAGCCTCATTTATAGATGAAGCTGAGAGATAACTGTCAAAAAGGTTTCAGAACTGGAACTCAAATTCAGCTGTTTCAAGCCATTGTTTATTTTACTGTACCATACTTCCAAAAGAGGTGGGCTTTGGAGACTGGCTTTAATTCTAACCTTATTGGTTGCTGGTGGAGTAATTTGGTTAAGTAATTACTCTAGACTTTGGCGCCTTCTTCTATTAAATGTGAATAATACTGTCTTGGTATCTTACAGGGCTGTTGTGATGACTAAAGGAATAATGCATGTGACCCTTTAGTGCAGTGTTAGGCTTTTAGTAGGCTATTTTGTTGCTTATTAAGTAGAAATAGAAAGTGAGAATAGAGGTAAAATAGTCTCCTTTTGTAAAAAGAAACTTATTAAGATAGGTGTTCTAAAACATGGTCGATCATCTAGAATCTCCCAGGGAGCATTTTCAGATTTTATAGATTCCCAATTCATACCTCATACTTAGCTAAATCTCAATCTTTAGGGTTCAGCTCAGAAATCTATTTAAACACAAACACATGCACCCAACACACCCCACACTCTCCTTCCTAGAGAATTTTGATGACAAGTCGGGTTTGGGAACCATGAACCAAAATACACAGAAGGTCCTATCCTGGATGTTCATATTTTAAAAATTGAGATATAATTGATCTATAACATTATATTAGTTTCAGGTGTATATCATAATGATTTGATATTTGTGTATATTGCACAATGGTCACCACCATAAGTCTAGTTAACATCTAACATTGCACATAATTACACATTTTTTCTTGTGATGAGAACTCTTAAGATCTACTCTCTTAGCAACTTTCAAATGCGCAGTACAATATTATTGACTATAGCTACCATGCTGTACATTACATCCTTATGCCTTATTTATTTTATAACTGGAAGTTTATACCTTTTGACTCCCTTCATCCATTTCCCTCGCCCACCTCCCCTGCCTCTGGCAATCACCAATCTCTTATGAGCTTGGGTTTTTTTTTTTTTTTTTAATTCTACATTAGTGAGATTAAATGCCATTAAAGTCTATCCATGTTGTCACAAGTGGCAAGATTTCGTAATTTTTTATCGCTGAATAATATTCTATTGTGTGTACACACATACACATACCACTTTTTTTTTTTTAACCATTCATTCGTTGATTGATATATCTTGGCTATTGTAAATAATGCTATAGTGAACATGGGGGTGCATATATCTTTTTGAGTTAGTGGTTTCATTTCTTCAGATAAATACCTAGAAATGGAATTGCTGGATCATATGGTAGTTCTATTTTTACTTTTTTGAGGAACCTCTGTACCATGATCTCCAGAATTCTTTTCATTTTGTACAATCTGAGTGCATTTTAAAAAGATGTTGAAAAGTTCAAAGACTGCCCTGCAAAGGCAGGAATGTGGATGTATTTAGAAGTCACGTTTTGTCAGTAATAGGCATGTTGCTGCTTTGCTGGGGAAGCATGGGTTGTCATAGGTCTCAGAAGAGCTCAGAAGAGCAGGTGTGGGAAGGGGTCACCAGCAAGTCCTCTAGAGTATCAGAAGACCAATCTGGATGCTTGTCTTTTTTGTTTGCTTGGCTTTGATTTTTCCACATGTTTGGAGAAAGTGCAATTGGAGGGTTGGCTTTCAGTGAAAATTACCTGAAAGCACAAAATTTGAAATTGGGGAGCCTTAGGCAGCTAGCTTAAAAGTTGGACAGTGAAAAAAGGCCAAAAGGAAAAATACTGACTCATTTGAAATTTGATGTTGGAGGAGAGCTTTATGGATACCCTGGACCGCCAGAAAGACAAGTGGGTTCTAGAGCAAAGTAAGCCTTTAGGGTCACTGGAGGCAAAAGCAACACAACTAAAGCTGTTTTACTTCGAGCACATCATGAGAAGACAGGGTTCTTTGGAGAAGACAGTAATGCTAGGAAAAAGAGAAGGCATCAGGAAAAGAGGAAGACCAACTTCGAGATGGATTGAATCCATAAAAGAAGCCGTAGACATGAGTCTGATAGGAGCTGAGCCGGGCTATTGAAGACAGGACATTGTGGACAACACTCATTCATAGGGTCGCTAGTAGTTTGGTGACTGTTAAGGTGACTATTCTATGAGAAAAAATTGAAGCCTCTTGAGGGTTTTGCAAGTACTTTTTAAAAAGGCACACTGAAACCTGGAATAGGACTGATTTCTTTGGTTTATAGTGGAAATTATGCAGAAAACATGTTTTACGCATGTCTTTTAAAATGGAAATCATCAGAATGTTGCTTATTTTTTGACCTGATGATCTGAGAGTCCTTCTTACTCTAAAATTCTGTGATTTCTTTAAAGGTCCAGGACCCAAAGAAAATTCTGGCTCATAATGCACAATTCTGTTCAATTTAAAAATCAGTGACAGGCATAGAAACTGATCATCTTTTGTAGAAGTTAGACTCTAGCAAACAGAGCATTCTGAGACTTTTATGTTGAGCAGAATTTATATGTATACATATTCGGTGCTCAAACCTACTTGTAACAAGGAAGAAAGGAAACCCTATGGCTGTTTAATATTTGTGGCTGCTAGAACTTTTGGATTTTTTAAAATAGCTTTTTTGAGATTTTGATTCACATAATATGATTGACCCATTTGAGCATACAAGTCAATAGTTTTTGGTATATTATGCTATTAATGTTTTAAGTTGTCAAAATATGTGTAATAAAATTTGCCATTTTAACCATTTTTAAGTCTACAGTTTAGTGGCATTAATTATATTCACTATGTTGTGTAACCATCACCACTATTTCTAAGATCTTTTTATCACCCCACATAGAAATTCTGTAACCATTAAGCAATAACTTCCAACTTCCTCCTCTGCCAGCCCCTGGTAACCTCTCATCTACTTTATGTCTCTTGAATTTGCCTATTCTAGATATTTCACATAAGTGGAATTATACAATGTTTGTCCTTTTGTGTCTGGCTTATTTCACTTAGCATAATGTCTACAAGATTCATCCTTCCTCCATGTGATAGCATGTATCAGAACTTCATTTCTTTTTCTCCCCTTCTAAATAACTTCATTCCTTTATATGGCTGAATAATATTTCATTGTATGTATATATTACTTCTTGTTTGTACATTTATTTGTTAATGGACACTTGGTTGTATTTCATTTCGCTCTCCAAGCATCTAGTAGAACCAAAATTGTGGTTTTTGATTATGGATTAGCAGGATACAAAAGGAAGAATTATACTTATGCTTAGTTTAAAAGAAACTGTCCAGAAAATAAATAAATAAAAGATACTGTCCAGTGTTATTGTTTTATACAATATGGAATGATCACTATAATTGCTCAATAGAGCTAGTGATCTCATAGTTATTTTGCATTTTATTTAATTCACTTTTAGGCCATGGCAAATTAAGGCTAAAAAACTTTTGGCATGGATAGCAGCTTTTAAAAATGCAAAGAATTACCGTAATCAGCGATAATTATGAACATTAATTCCATATTTCATTTAAGAATAGTTTTTTTTAAAAAAAAAACAATTGAATGTTATTCAGTAAATGTTCATTGAGCATCTGCTCTTGTCAGTGTGTATTAGGTATGGAGGACATGGAATGGATACACTGACATGGTCATTTCCCTTGTGGAGCCTAGATTCTGGAGAAGAAAAGAGATGCCAAATAATTTACATGATGGACTACCTCAATTTTCAGCTCCTTTTTTTCCTTCGAATTTAATGTCTACATTTAGTATGGCGATTTTTTCCCCTGAAATCGAAAACTGTGATTGTCAGGGTATGTCATAATCATTGGCTTTCTTAGAATTGAGGAAATATGGTAATATACTTATTTACAACTGTATTAAATGCTTCGAGTGAATAGTAAATGGTTATATTACAGAATGCGTGAAAGGGGTACTTGACAGGCTTTGGGAAGGCTTCTCCAAGAAAGTATCCTTTCAACTCAGTTTCGAAGAACGAGTGGAATTATTTAGGGGAAAGGAGTTGTCAGATTTTGGGAAGAGCTTTTCAGTCAGAGTAAAGAATGTGTGATAAGCTTTTGAAGCTGAAAGAGTATTGAGAATTCAAGGATTAAGAACAACAGCTAACATTACTGAGCTTTTTTATATACCAGCACTGTACTAAGTACTTTTAATGAATTAATCCTCATGAAACTCTGTGAGGTGGTCTTCTATTTTCATTTTATCGATGATGAATCAACGGAATGGAGAATTGAGATAACTTGCCCAACAGTGACTACAAGGGTAGAGGTGAAATTTGCTTTTAGACTTCTACACTCTTAACCATTGTGCCTCCTCCCGTAAGAACACTGTTAATAGTAACCTGGACAGCAGAGAGGAGAGTAGCCAGAGAGTTAGGCAGGCGCCAGATAATGTAGGCAAGTCAATGCTTCTCAACCCAGGGGGATGACATTTAGCAGCGTGCAGAGATATTTTTGCCTGTTACAATTGGGAGAGGAGTGTGCTAACTGGCGTTTTTGAGTAGAGGCCAGGGATACTGCTAAAACATCCTACAGTGCATAGGACAGCCCCCATAACAAATACTTATCTGTAGAATGTATTTAGAATTTTGATTTGCATCATAGAGGAGCAATGGAAAATTGAGGAGTTTTGGGTAGGGGTATGCTATGATCTGATTTGTGCCTTAAAAGGATGACTTTACTGCAGGTTGGATAGAATATAAGAAAGAGGCATCAGTGGATGCAGGGAGACGAGTCATAAGACTTGCAGAGGCAGTGGTAGCCTGGCCTGCAGTGATGACATTGGGGATGGTGAGAGGTGGTTGGAATGGAGAGGTAAGTAGTAGATGCTCAGTGCATGGCTATGGTTGGGTAGCAGGGAGGGGAAGTTTTGGCTTGTGCATTTGGGTGAATAGTAAGGAACATTAGAATGGGGAGGAGGTTTGGGGAAGGAAGACCATGGATTCGTGTTGGCATTTGCTGAGTTAAAATGCCTGTGAGGCATCTTAAGTGGAGATTTTGAAGAGGCAGTTTTGGGAATATAGATCAAGAGCTCAAAGGAGTGGTCTGGACTATAGATAACCATTTGAGACTTGTGAGCACATAGAACGTATAGAAGGTAATTAAAATTACGAGTGTGGGTGAGATTGTCTAGGGAGAAAGTATAGAGTTGAAGATAACCAATCCTCAGGCAAGGAGCCTAAAGGGCTTCAAAATTTCACAATCAAGTCTTGAGTCTTTCTTAATTCAGTACCTTTAAGTGTTCTCAGTGGTGGTACATAAAAATTTATAAAAGATTATAGAATATGAGTTATTTTTTCAGTTATAAAAAATGAATGTTTTTCTTTTCTAGTTAAATCAAAACCCTCTCCCTTTGTACTTACTGGTTTTATTAGACAAATCCTTTGAAAGAGTGAATCTATTGTTTTGAGTCATTTAGAGGATCTTTTCTATTGGCATTAGTGCACAAATTAAGCCAGTTCTGTCCAGTGCGGAACTTTCTTCATTTTTTCCCCATTTACTCACTGGAACTAAAGCAAAGGCGAGTGGGAGATGTGGTTGGGGCATCAGTCTCCTGGTGCTGTGTGCTGCCCCAACCCCCGCCCTTGCCCTGGCTCTGTGATGGCCAGTGTTACTCTTGGTATCACCTTGTTCCTTGATTTGCCCCTCTAACCAGAATTAATGGAGGATTATTGAACCCTAAGACTTAGTTTGGTGTCAGTGTAACTGAAAAATATTTGGAATAACATTCATAATCTTCACTATTTCTGTCACAGGAAAATGGAGGAAAAAAACATCCAAATAGACAGCATCATTAACCTAAATGTGAAGATGATGCTGGCGATACCTCCCCCCAATCCCCCCTGGGTATTTCTACTAGAACTGTGATTCACATTTTCTCTTTTGGTGAGATATATCATTGCACATCTAAAGTTTCTAGTTCTGCTGTGCTGTTATAAAGTCTATAATCTTAAATTTCCTCTCTCATACCAAAAGAATATTTTGCTATTAAAAGATCTCTGAATAAAAGGAAGATATTGTTGTCTGACATCAGAAGAAAATGGTTTAAAATTCCTAGATTCTGTCTAATATACATTGACGTTTATGCCCAGAAAAATTTAAATATTTGATCTTCAACTACCAAAAACTTTTAAAAAGGTGTTTAAACATAATTACACTGTAAGATCGAAGAAAAAGGGTACCTAAAATTTTTCTACTAAAGGGAAGTGGCTAGGAAATCAAGTAATAATTTTTATTTGTTAATTTGGAAACCATAGCAACACAATAAATATTATGTCTCTTAATTTGTTTTTCAGGGTTCTTTTAGCATGAGTGTCATGGAAGAATAAACAAAATTAAACACAGTAAACTCTGAGTCTTAGCTGCGTGATTTAGTCATTTTCCTTGAATGTTTCACTTTCTAGAATTAGTATCTGAAATTTATTGAAATTAAAGAATAGTCTGTAAAGTCCAGGTTATACTTTATCTCTCTTAACTCATGCTAGTCGCATAGATTTTATATTATGGATATACATGCAAGCTGCAATTCTAGTCTTGGCTCAGTTCAGTGCATTTCTGTCAAATTATGAAAATTTAATATAAGTATCCATGAGTCCACCACCCAACATTAACTGACATCAACGTTTCGTGACAATTGTTTCAGATATTTTATTTTAAAAGATAGGAGGGAGAAAGAAGACATTATAAACCAAGCTTAAGGCTCTAAACTTTCCTCTGCTAACAGAGAATTACTGTAATAAAATAATAAGATAGGCTTCCTGTCCATGTTCTAAAAGTTCTAATACATATCTCCATTCTTTTATGAGTTTTTGTGTATTGCTTCTTAAGCATTCTACAGGCACAGGGGTGTGAAACAACTGGAACTGTGTGGGAACTGCCAGAATAAAAGCTCATTATGAGTGGAGAGAGGTTGGGAAAAGGGAGATGATGCTGGAGAAAAGTACAGGGCGTTCATGAAGGGATTTGTGTGCCGAGCAGTTCAGATTTGATTTCGAAAGCTGTGGTGAGCTATTGAAAGGGAAAACTTGTTCAGATTTGAGGTACAGTATAATTGCTTTAGCTACTGTGTAACTGGTAGGAGGCAAAAAACTAGTTAAGAAGCTGATAGTCATCTTTGTGCAAGATGATGAGAGCATGAATTAAGGCAGTAAAGTGGGAATAGAGAGAAAAGTTTGGGTAGAATAATAAAGTTAATCTTGGTGGGAGCTAAGTAGTTGAGATTTAGTGACTGAATGTGGAAGGAGGGTAAAAATAAGGAAGGAGCCTTATGATTCTTCATTTCAGTTTTTGAGTGATAAGACAGCAAATGGGAAATACAAAGAGAAAGGAAGTTTAAGGGAAAGATTATAAAGTCAATTTGTGAGATATTGAACCAGAGGTTCCAGTGGGATGGTCCCAGTGTTTAATAGCTAATTGGATTAGTACTGTGGGAGAAAAGTCTGAGTTGGACACAAAATTTGTGGACCACCAGTATCACCCAGGAAGGGAACATAGAATGAAAAGAGTGAGATTGAGCCTGGAAGCTTTGATTATTTTAAAATGTAAGGAGCTAGCAGAGAAAATGAGCCCATGAATGATTCTAAGAGAGGTCGGAGAGTCAAGAGGAAACCTGGGAAGGAATTGAGTGGTCAATGATGTTGGAAGCCCAGAAAGGACAAGTGAAATAAGAACAGAAAAATTTTATTGGGTTTGGTAGTGAGAGGTCACTAGTGACTTTCATATGAGCAGTTTCAATCACGTGATTCGGGCAGAAGCTGGAATGTAGTCATTTGAAGAGAGAACCGAGGAGGGATGTGCGAGAAAAGAAGATAAGGCCAAATTGAACCAGGAAGGATTTTTGCCTGTTTGCTTTTTAGAGATGAGAGAGACTTTGGACCTACTTGCAATAAGAAGAACAAATCAATGGAAGGACAGAGTGAAGGCAGAGTCCATGGGGAGGGTGGAATTTACAGCATAGCATGGCAGATGTGTGCATGTGTCAGGAGGGGGTGTATATATATATATTTAATATTTATATTGTTACAGAGTATAATTCTCTTGCCTTTGAATTAGGAGGATGGATTCAAACTTAAACATAATCTTTTTCTTTTTCAGCTAAGTCCCAAATGAAATTTGACTCGCGGATTATATTCCAAGGAAACAGCACTGCCCAGTGCATTGGATAGATCCCGCCTTACTTGTAGACCCACTGGGCATATGGAAGGTTAATAATAAGATTGGCCTCAGTTGAGTTTCTGACCACTGGGAGCTGTAGCAAGTCTATTTTGGCCTGTTCTCCTGTGTTCATTTAACTAAAGCAGTAACAGAATCCAAATTAAAAATTCAGAAGGTATACTTTCGTGTATTGAGCATTGTAAAATACATCATGGTCAGTCATATTTTACTTTAGGGTGTTTTGTCTCTCTTGTTCCTTGTTGTTTCAGGCAGATTAATATCAACAGTATGGAATAGAAAGGATGGGAGAGAAGTTGAAATGGAGAAAGTGGAGTTAGAATTAGATAACGAAGTATTCTAGGTGAAAGTGCTAAGAGCCTGCTTGAAAGAGGGGGAGTCTTTAGAAATGGAAATTATAGATTGGATTCAGGGGATAGGGTAAAGGAAGATATAGTAGGAAGTAGGAGGCCCTGAGACCTTAGGTTTTGAACAAGTGTTACAGGGGTTTCATTTCTGGAAATTGGAAAATAGGGAAGCAAAGCTGTTTTCACTGAGAGAAGGTGAGGTCGCTTTTATTCACTCTTAAATTTATAAGAAGAGATCCACTAGACAGAAATGTAGGCTTTGATTTTGGTCAAAGCTTGAGATGCTAGATTTGAGTCATTTTCATTGTCTGGTAGTTAAAAAATGTGGAGTAAAAAGATGGAAGGAAAGGGTGTGTACCGCAAGGGAGAAGATTATCTACGTGGTAAAGTCATGGTCAAAGAAATAAGAACCGGAATGGTACCATTTCACAGAAAAGAGGGAATCTGTGCTAAGTTGAAAATCCTAGAATAATTCATCCAAAGTAAACTTTTATTATTTGTCTAAGGATCTGCTCTTATATGTGGGGGTGGGGGCACTTTAAAGATACAGGTTGTGGCAACATAGTTAAGAGTATTAAATACAGTCATTCTTAGGGTGTGGATCTCAGCTGCCACACTTGTCGGCCAGGGGATATTGGGAAACTTACTGAACCTTTCTGTACCTCAAGGGGTTACTTTGTGGATTAGAGGAAAATAAGCATCTAGCTTTGCTAAGTAAATGCTCAAATGATGATAGTTACTGTGAGGTCTCGTCTTCCTATTATTTTGAAAGTTTGAGTTTTGATTGTGAAGAGATTATTCTGATAACAATTTAATTTTATAAATATTAAGATCAGAGGTAAGGTTCCCCTTGAACAAAATTAATGCAGTTTGAATTGGACCCTGATATACTGCTGTGAATTTAATTACTATTTCCCAAATGTGTACCTTGGAACATGACATGATCCTTGAAAAATTATATAGGGTTTATTTGGTAGTATGGGCAAGAAAGTCTGAGAAATATTTTTTTATCTTTTTCTTGGAGAATCATAATGTATATTATTAAAGACTCTGATTTTTAAAAAAAGTTTAACCTGGCATTTTCCAAACTTACTAGATCATAAGATTCCTTTTCTCTTCTTTTATATATTGAATTTTACATATTGGAATTTTACATATTTTACTGTTAGTTTATCTTAGGCATTATATTTTTTATGTTCCCAATACCTATTAAAAAATTTTTAAATTGAGATATAATTCACATGCCATAAAGTTTATTATTTTAAAGTATACAATTTTAGTGGTATTTAGTATTTTACAAGGATGTTTAACCAACACCACCTTCCTACTGCAGGACATTTTTTCAGCACAAAAAGAAACCTCATAACAATTAGCAGCCACTCTCCATCTCCCTCTTGCCCCAGCCTCTGGTTTTGCCTATTCTACACATTTCATATAAATGGAATTTTGCAATTTATGTCCTTTTGTGTCTGGCTTCTTTAATTTAGCATAATATTTTTAAGGTTTATCCATATGGTAGCCTATATTAGTATTTCTTTTATGACTGAATTAATATTCCATTGTATGGATAATAACACATTTTGCTTATCCATTCATCAGTTGATGAAAATTTTGGGTTGTTTTCCATTTCTTAGGCTATTATGAATAATGCTACCAAAGAACATTCATGTATAAGATTCTGTGTAGATATATCTTCTCATTTCTCTTAGGTACATATCTAGAGAGAGGTACATGCTAGGTATTGTGGTCTATGTTTAATGTTTTGAGGAACTGCTAAGCTGCTTTCAATAGTGGCAGCACCATTTTAAATTTCTATCAGCAGTGAATTTTTCTCTATCCTTGCCAACAGTAGTTATTTTTGGTTAAAAAAATTTCTTTTTATTATAGCCATCCTAATAGGCCTGAGTGTTATCTCAATTAGCTTTTTTTTTTTCTCTTAATGTGGTTTTTGATGTGTATTTTCCTGATGACTAATGATATTGAAGATCCTTTTATGTGCTAATTAGCTATTTATATATTTTCTTTACAGAAATGTCTATTTAAAATTCTCTGCTCATTTTAAAATGGAGTTATCATTTACTGCATCTCATCTGCTTTTTTCTAAAATACCAAAAGAGCATAAATACAAAATTCTGATGATGAAGGAAAAGTTCCTAACATTGTCATGCTAAATTATACTACATATTTAGTTTTAATCTTTTCCTAGAAGTTGTTTCTTACCGATCATTATATAATTCCTTATTATTTGTTTAGTGATAAAATGAACATTCTACAAATTTAGAAGATTTATGAGTTACCTTTGTTTCAGGGGTGATGAAAGCCCATGATTTTTGCTGTTATTTTTTTTTCAGTTTGCCTCAACTATTTAGTAAGAAATGGGTTTAATTCTATCCAAATATAGCTTTGCTTTTTATGAAATCATTTTCACTGCTCTAGGAAGAATAAAATTTTATACCTATCCAATTCGATTTTATTTTTTAATCTGCTTTAATGTGCTTAATATTTGAAAGTTCATCTGTCAGAATCACTTTTAGAAACCCCGTCTTATCAGCTTCTTGACTTCGCAGGTAACTTTTGAACCTGAATTTCCAGTTCCTGGACTCTCATGTTGACTTTAAGAGTTTGGGTCATATCGGCCCACAAATTCTACAAGTAATCAAATGATTTAGGCTCCTGAATACTTCTGATTTCATATCTAATACTAACTTTAAATTGACTTTTTAATCATCTTTACCATTTTACCATGTTTACCATTTACCATTTTAATCATCTTTAAGTACACAGTTCCGTGGCATTAAGTACATTCACACTGTTGCGCAAACACCACCATCATCTCCAGAACTTTTCTGTCATCCTGTGCTGAAACTCTATACCTGTTTAGCAATAGCTCTCCATTTCCTCTTTCCCCCAGCCCCTGGCAACCACTGTTCTACTTTCTATCCCTATGATATTCGACTATTCTTAGGTATTTTATATAAGCAGAGTAATAGAATATTTGTCCTTTTGTGGCTGGCTTATTTCACTTAACATAATGTCTTTTATGTTTTTACATGTTGTAGCATGTGTCAAATTCTCCCTTTTTTGTAAGGCTGAATAGTATTCCATAATATATGTATGTCGACTTAAAAAATGTCCACCTTTAGAGAATTTTTATAAGAGTTTATTTGATACAAAATTAATGACATGCTTCAGAGAATAAGTTTTGCAGTTTCTTTGTATGCATTCGAAATTAAGGAGGGAATGTAAAGAAGAGTACATGGAGGTGAGAAAAAGCAAGGCGGGCATTGGATTATCGAATAATTACCAAGCTTTTGTCCTCTCTTGTGGGTGGTCACATCCGTGAGGGTATTTCTTTAGGCATTTCAAAGACATGTTCACCTATATGCTTAAAAACCTTTCACTAAAGAAGTTATATCCCTGGGCGTGACTACCCACCATGATGTGCCCAGTTAGGAATTTACGATTTATTTCACAGCACCCCTTTTTCGTCCACATATATAACACATTTTTTTTATCCATTCATCCACTGATGGACATTTAGGTTGTTTCCACCTTGCGACGGTTATGAGTAATGCTGTTCATGAACATTGGCACACACACATCTGTTGATTTCTGCTTTCAGTTCTTTCGTGTATGTATCCAGAAGTAGAATTATTGAATCAAATGGTAATTCTGTGTTTAATTTTTTAACTAACTGTGTTTTGAACTTAGTTAAATCTTCGTGGTCCTTTATTGTTAGGCCCCATTTGTTGTATATATCTGTGAGGTGGGTGTTGAATCCATAGCAGCTCTTTTATGCAGTTTTATTCTGTAGGGAAAATGCTAGCATTACTGCCTAAAAGTGTGCTTGCTTCGTGTAGCTGTAATTTGTTTAAAAATATGTCGGTGTAAGTATAGAGCACATGTTTTGCCTACTAGATTGGAATCCCATTTGTTCCTTGCTACTTCTTCTATCACTATTGCCTCAGGCATCTGGTAGCAATGTATCCAAAGAACCAGATAAAGCAGTTTTAAATTCTGTTTATCTCTTTTGAGCTTGTTTATTGGCCTTCAGGACCATCTCCAAGTGAAGTAGCATCTGAGTTTGGGTAAAGTTGGCTAAGTAACAAAGGAAAGGGTGTTTTTGTGGCTCTGAAGTCCATGTTCTTTCTGTTACACAGCAGTCAGATTCCCTTCCCTTTTGTTGTGAAAGAAATTTTATCTATAATTCAGGTTTAGTGAAGGAAGTCCCATTTTAGTATTGATTGTGCAGAATTGGCCACAGATATTAGAAGGATGAAATTGGCATTTTTTAAAATACTGTATATTTTATTATTTATAAATTGTGTCATACCTTTTGTATCAGTAAAATTTATAATAATCTTCATGTAATTTTTTTAAAAATATTTTTTATTTTTCAATTACAGTTGACATACAATCAATATATTAGTTTCAGATGTTGAACTTGGCATTCTTGATAAATTTCTAAGGAAGGCTACAAGTACAAAGTTAATAGACATGGGAATGAAAATGTCTACACATTGCTTTGGCTTTCTTAAAATAAAAGAGGTTTCAAAATTTTTCCCAGAAAAATAATATGTTGTAATTTAAAAGTGTACTTGCTGTCTACCAAAGCATAACTTAGCCTTGTAGTTTTTTTTTCTGTAAAATACAAACCCTGGTAAGAAAGTAGTTCCTAGTAAGAAAGTGAATAAAGAAGGTAGAGCACAGGTTTTTTTGTTTTGTTTGTTTGTTTTAAGAAGATGGGGTATAGGTTTTTTAAAGGTAGAGGCCAATGCAAAATTCAAGTGAGAAGACAAATTGCTGTGGTCATGTCAGTGTTTAGAGCTTGATGTTGATAGATTGCAATTACTTTGCTGGGTTTTTGATACTAAAAGGCCAGGCTAGTTAAGCAGACTGGGAAATTGCCAAAATTGGGCTAGTTGAATAAGTGTTAACCATTAAACTGTCTCCTCTTCTTAGAAGCCCGCTCTGTCTTTGGCAAGCAAAATCAATTCCTCCCTCCTGCATGGTTGCTTCCTTGTAACCATTGTGTTTCTGTCTCCCTCAGGTAGATGGTGAACTTTTTAGGGCAGAGATGTCGTATCTTGTTCTGTATTTTCAGCATCTAGCATAATTGCTTATACACAGTAGACTATTTTAAACATTGGCCAAGTCACTTCTTAGTATGAGAAGAAGCAACTACTGCAGTTATCAAAAGGGGAGATTGAAATCAGGGTTAGGATGTGGCCAAGAACAGAGGAAACCACTATCAGATCGAAACCAGAGAAAAGATTTTTGCTTCATGTGGTATATCAAGCTATTTCCTTGTCTCATTTTCTTGGTACTTTGGCCCATGGCCTGAAATTCTTTTGTTTATTTAGTAGACATTGAGGCATGAAAGTTGTGGGGTGACAGAAGCATGTAATTTTAATGCAACTTAATTCAATGATAGTAGAGGCATCTGCATAGAGCATTACTCTGTGAAAGAGGGAATGAGGGAAATCTTCATAGAAGGTCACGTTTAAGTTGAGTAGGAGAGAAGTGAGAGTACCTCCTGCCAAGCAAACAGTCTGCAAGAGTGGCTTAATAGACGACAGTAGAGCCCAGGAAGGGTGGCAGATGGGAGCAGCTGGTACATGTGGGCAAACTACTGGAAGCTTAGGCGGAGATCTGACTGGGAGGAACCTTGTTTCTGTTTTCGCTTCTCTTCTCTATTCTTTTTGTGCTAGTCCATGGAATTTTTGCTTTAACCATAAGTAATGGGGAGCCAATGGAGAATTTTATAGAGCAGAATGACGTTATCAGAAACATGTTTTGAAAGGCAGATTGGCAGTCTTGTAACCATGTAGAAGATGAATTATAGGGCAGATTCTGGAAGCAGGTAGACGGATTCGGAGACAATTGCAGTGTTCAAACAAGAGAGGATGAATTCTTATTGTGTCCAGATTAGGCAAATTCATAGAGACAGAAGTAGATTGGTGGTAGCCAGGAGCTGAAAGGAGTGACTGCTAACGGGTGTGGGGTTTCTTTTTGAGGTGATGTAAATATCTGGAATTACATAGTCGTGATAGTTGTGTAATCTTGGGAATATACTAAAAACTCACTGAATTGTCTATTTTTAAGTGGTGAATTATATCTCAATTTAAAGAGAGAGAGAGGGAGGAAGAGCTCTTGAAACACGGAGAAACAATTAAAATAAAAGGCCAAAGTGAGTTGGAGAAAACTCAGTGGTAGAGAATTGACAGTACTTGGAGACCGAATATTGGCACTGTCCAAAATGAAATAGAGGTTGGTTCTGAAGTTTCTAATTTCCATGATTGAATTGATAGGGAAAGAAATTCTGGAAAAAGCAAGTTTGAATTGTGTGAAATGTTTTGAATGTGTGATCAAGGCAAGCAGTTAAAGGTAAAGGCCCAGATTTCAGGAGACTCTAGGACTAGAGAAAGAAATGAGGGTGTCGTTGACTGAAGAAGCCAGTCAAACTGCTGATAGATTAATATCTTGTGGCCAGTGGAAGGCAATGTCTCATTTGCCCCTTATCCTCAAAGCTGGTGTAGAGGTCGTGGTGTTGGTTATTTTTAAATAAAGCGAAATCTTTATGTTACTTTTCAGGCAGAAGCAAGGCTGGCAGCAAAACGGGCTGCGCGGGCAGAAGCAAGAGATATACGCATGAGAGAACTGGAACGACAGCAAAAAGAGGTAATTTGGGGGAATAACCCGAATGTCATGCTGGTGTCAAAAAAAATCAGTGCTTAGCTAGTCTACTTCTGAAGTAAAACTGATGCCCTAAGCTAAAGTAGGCTTGGAGGTGACAGTTATTTATCATAGACCTGAAGGTCCTAGAATTTCCATTAATTGTATTACTATATCTACATAGTAAAACACTGTGAAGTCATTCAACCTCACAGTTTTTAAGCGTATTTAATAATGGAAGAAAATAGTCATGTAAGAAAATAGAAAAGACTGGTAGGGTTCTAATTTTTGATACAAAACCTGTATTTGCCCATATATAGGGTCAAATACTACTACAAAGAAGTGGTTACTATCAATACTTTGGTTTGTCTATAGCGGGATCATGATTGATTTTTATTTTCTTATGCTTTTCAGTATTTTATAAATTTCAGTATGTTTTTATCATAAAGGAGAGCAAAAACAAAAAAAATTTATTTAGGCATGTAGAAATTAGGCTGCTTGAAAATGAAACAACTCTTTTTTTTTTTTTTTTAAACCCTTCTGACATTGACCTGGCTCTGAAAATTCCCATAAATACTATTTCTGATGCTGTATTATTAGTACAAAGGGGGAAAAAACCAGAATAGTATTAAATACTTTATTTCGATGTTGGTGGTAGATCTTCTGCTAATAAATTAAAAATGTATTTAGATTCCATATTGTCACAGCTCAAAACCAAAACAGTTGATAGATATGATGCTAATATTTTTTAAACTCATAGGAAGATTCAAATATTGAATGCAGTTCTTGGCTTGAAATGAAAATGTTGTAATGCATTATCTTTTATACTCCTAAAATTTTAGTAAATTGTAAGGAGATAATTAATAAAAATCAGTTCTATTTATGGTTCCCTAAACTATAGAGACCCATATATCTCTTATTGAACATATTTTGCTCACTAATTTTCTGTATTTTGAATGTGTAAGTTACTTTGAGTTAATCATTTTCTTCAGGGCAAGTACATATGATTAACCTATGGCTTTTCAGAGAATGTGATATTTTAGAAACTGTTCAGCTTATGAAACCTTTGCATTTGTAGCACTCTCATCATTCCTTTGATCGGAAATGGGGACAGATTCAGAAGTGGCTGGTAGGCCAGGATTGCCTGTCCTGCATGTTGTGATTAGTTGCTGAAATAATGCAATCTTGAAGTAAAACATTGACTAATAGTTTGCAAAGTAGGAGTGCTTGGCATGTTTGAACCTAAAGGTCAGAGAGTGTCTCTTCTGTCTGTAGTGGACTAAATGTGTACTTGGAGTCTAACCATTCCGTTGTAGTCTTCAGCCCACACTCATTTCAGAATGCTCCTGACCAAGAAAGATTGAGTCGAGGAAGGTGTTTTCTTTCTAAGGGTTTGTCCTTCTCTCCTTTACCTTAGTCTCTCCCGCATTCTCCTCTTCCCCTTTCCCTCCCTCACTCCTTCCCTCTTTCCTTTTTCTCTCCTCATTTCTCTTTTGCTCACGCTCTCTCTCTCTTTTTTTTTTTTTTTACAAATTAAGTCAGCAGGGTCTTAGATGACCCAAGTTGTTTTTTCATCTCCTCTGAAAATTACTCTTATTTTTTTTACTTCTCTCAGTTCCCTTTCAAGTCTTCTACCATCGCTCCCAGATTTGTTAGCTACAAGAGCAGACTGCAGTAGAATATCAATGTGAATCATTCCTAAATTTGAACTTTTTCAACTTAGGTTCCCCAACTGTCTCTTACTGCAGGGGTTCTTAACTTGATATGTGAATAGTCTTGGGGGATGGAGCATGAAGCCTTAAAAGCTCCCACAAAGTTTTGTATATATGTGTATTTTATGTGAAATGCCCACAGGTATTTTTATTATCAGATACTCAAAGGAGTCTGTGATCTCTAAAGGGTTAAGAACCACTGTCTAACTGCTGCTAAACAAGCAACTTTTATAAGCAAATCCCTTCTATAGCAGTATTTTAAGGTATACCGGAATTACAATATTTACGACTGTATTAACTTACAAATTTTAAATTTGTCATTTTAATATTTATCATTGTAATATTTTAGAAGAGAAGGGGAAAGATATGTTTGGTTCCTTAAAATTGAGAAACTCCATATGGATGTGGAATAGAACCTGTCCTTTCTTATTACTAAAGCTAATTAGTTTTACTTAAAGTGTCTTTCTGCATACAACTGGATTAACATTATTAATAATATAGTAAGAATGTTTTGGGCAGTGCCCTCGGTGGTCCCCTGGATCTGTCTCCTGCTTCAACAGTGTTTGGACAGAACAGAACCAGGGACGCCCCTTCTTCCAGCCTCCGACCACCCTCCAACCTCTTTTCCAGTCGCAAACTTCAGAACCTTCTCAGCCATCCCTGGCCTCTGAGACCAGCCAGCACTGTGTTTTGAGCTTAATTCCTTATTGCCCAACAACCATGAGCTCTCAGATCCTTCAGAATTATTCCACCGAAGTGGAGGCCGCTGTCAACTGCCTGGTCAACCTGCATCTGCGGGCCTCCTACACCTGCCTCTCTCTGGCTTCTATTTCAACCGCGACCATGTGGCTCTGGAGGGCGTGGGCTACTTCTCCCATGAGTTGGCCAAGGAGAAACACAAGGGTGCCCAGAGTCTCTTGACGATGCAAAACCAGCGTGGCGGCTGTGCCTCCTTTCCAGGACCTGCAGAAACCTCAAGATGAGTGGGGTAAAACTCAAGATACAGTGGAAGCCACCATGGTCATGGAGAAGAACCTGAACCAGGCCCTCTTCGATCTGCATGCCCTGGGTTCTGCCTGCGTAGACCCCCATCTCTGTGACTTCCTGAAGAGCCACTTCCTAGATGAAGAAGTGAAAATCATCAAGAAGCTGGGTGACCACCTGACTAACGTTTGCAGGCTGGCTGGCCCCCAGGCTCGGCTGGGCGAGTATCTCTTTGAAAGGCTCACCCTCAAGTATGACTAAGAGCCTTTGGAGCCCAGAGGCTTTTGAAGGGCCCCTCTGCATCCCCCTGGTGTTGGCCTTGTGCCTGAGCCTCTCCCTGCAACCAATAGGCAGCCTTCTCAGCATCTTGGAGCTCTCTCCCATGCCTTGGACCAAATTAAAACAATAAACCTTTTTACAGCAATTAAAAAAAAAAAAAACACTTGTGTGTGAATAAAAGAAATCACTTTTGCTTGTAAATTTTCCATAGAAATATTAAATTTCTTTTAATTATGTATCATAGTTTTAAAATTAAATTCCCTAAGATTTTAATATCTTAAGACAGACCAAAACATTAAATAAGAAGAAAAGCCTATATTAAAATATAATATTTGATTCCTATGTTCAAAGGCCATGAAGATAAACATACTTTTATTTCTGACATGTGTGCAGGTCAGGCAGTGAGTCTGCTAGATTTTTATGGGCAAAGGGGAGCAATTTGGAGTAGAGGCTTAAAATGCAGATGGTGACTAACCCAAGTCTCGACTAATGGCTAGGACTTGGACATGCAGAGAAGGAAGGGTTTAGTTTCAGGTGGGAATAATGATCATTTATAACCCCTTGACACTCACTTTTTACTTCTTTCAAACTGATTATTTCATCTCACTTTGATCTTATTCTTGTGGCTGCTTTCTATGAGCCTGTAGTAGAAGTTGGCATGTGATAGTCACAATATAAAATATAAATTACTAATAAATCTATAATAAAATAAATAATGCATATACAAACAATAGTGTTTGGCAGAACCAGAATTTGAAGGTGTGAGAGAATACCACATCCGCTAATGGATTGGAAGGCAAAAGGACCAGTAAGAAAAGGGCCTAAGTCTTTCTGGGCCTTCAAATAAACAGTCTAGCTGGTGATTCTGTTTTTAAACTGGATATCTTAATCTGTAGCTGTTGGTGACCTGAAAGAGTACGTGCAGTTTTTGAAGTTTCCTAGTTTGAATCTGGGGGAATGGTTCCAGCTTTGACTTAAATATTCTTTGCTGACAGAAAAGATGACCAGATTTATTCATAGGACTGTGGGTTTTTGAAAAATAAAATCACTTTTTTCTCATTTCAAGTGAACTTTTGAAAACAGTAGCTTTCATTTCCATTAATTTAACTGTATCAAACATAATTTTCCAAAAAGCCTTAACAAATATACATCTATCTTTAAAGGCATTGTTCTGCTTGTTCAGCCTTTGATCTTTTATACTAATATAAGGACTCCCAGGACAACAAATAGGTTATTTTTTCCTGACTGTGGAAGAGGGATGCTCTGCCTTGTGATTGGCACCTAAAAACACAGTTTGTTGCATTTTTTCCTATGTGCTCCTGGTGTTATTAATTTAAGGAAAGCCAGTTGGCAATTTAAATACTATTCTAGTAATACTTGAGAAATGAAGCTCTTTATTCTTCTACATAAAGAGAAATCTCTGTGTAAAAACCAGAATACCTTGCCATTTTCTTTATGTTCTTTCAATGTAATCAGTGTAGATTTAACTGCTATAGGAGGGAATCTTTATGGTTCAGTCGACTAGTGAGTCAAAAGATATGAATGCTGGTCCCAGCTTTATGACTTTGTAGATTCTTAATCTTTTTGTGCTGCAGTTTCTTTTACTGTACAATGAAGGGATCACTAGAGGATATCTGAGGACCCTTCTAGCTCTAAAAATAATTCTATGGTTGGTGCTAGGGTTTTTTCTTTTATACAAGGTTTCCTTCTATTTCCTTCATATGTACCACTATGCAAAAGTATTCAAGGTAGGGGGAGTAATTAAAAACTACCTACATGCCTGCCTTTTTATACAAGTGGTGGTGCTGTGTGTCAGACTTTTAGTTAATACATGTGTTTTGAGTCTTTTTGGTATAATAAGAATTTGCTTTGAGCTTGCCTTGCTGTTTGTACCATAGCCCGCTAACCATATGTGGGTAATTAGATTTACAATGAAATTGATTAAAATTAAAAATTTAGTTCCTCAGTTGTACTTCTAGCATTTCAAGTGCTCAATAGCCACATGTGGTTAATGGCTACGCTCTTAGACAGTACAAACATGGAACATTTCCATTGTTACAGAAAATTCTGTTGGACAGTGCTGGTTTAAGGTATAGATTATGACTGTGAAATAAATTGTATCCTCTCATTTCAAATTAACTGATCTGTATGGGGTTTACATTCTATTCAGTAGTCCTCTGAGATCTTTTTAGCCCTATTTTTTCAAATGGGGCTTAAAAGAGCTGTTTAAACATAGAGATCTATTAACACTTAAGGTATTTTATTTATAATTTTTACAATAGGCATAATTAAAAATAAATATGAATTAGTCTTTGCTGCATCTATAATGGGATGTGGTTTTTAGAGGTAGGTTTTTAAAAAGTGCCTTTGTGTGGTAGATAGAGTGAAAAGAAAGGACAGAATAAAAGGAAGATTTAACATTAAATCATGTATATCACTCCAATACGCCAAATAATACTGGGAGGGAGCATGTAGAATTAACCTGCCTTTGTAGCACAAGACTCTTTAATCAAGCTTACTAGCCTAGAAGTGGTTACCCCTTAATGACCTGTACCTATCCTTCTGGGCTAATGCATACGTTTCCAGAACTTTTGTGGTATCACCTGATAGTCAAAGGAAAGAAATTTGCTTGGCTTCTTGCATATTACATGTGTCTATTATATAACAAAAATGTAAATGAATTCTTAATGATCAGAACACTCTATTGGACATTGACTCATTGAATCATAGTAATACTTATAAGTAGACTTCTGAAGAGATTTGATCAAATGTATCAATGTACACAGCAGATACAAATGAATTTTTTGGAATTATCTTTAAAGATCATGACGAAATAAGACATTAAATGTGGTGTTTCAGTTGAATTACTATTTATGTATTTGCAATGAATCAACAGGTACAATCACATCTATTCTACCTGTGTAATGCTGATGCTATAGGGATTGATTCATCACTGTCATCAGTCATGACCCCAGTTGGACCAATTGTGTTAGAGTCTTAGTGCAATTTACTTTAACACTTTGGGCCTTGAATTCTAAAGAGCAGAAATTTCTTACTCTTTCAGTTGATTAGGTTCTAGGGACTAGGCGTTTGGTTTCACATAACCTGGGACTTAATGCTCCATTGTTAATAGATAAATGTGGAAAAATTTAGAATTACATTTCATTTGTCAACTTCTAGGTTGTAGTCACTTTTCTTTGCTCTCTTCATAAGGCGTAAGTTTTGAAATAACTTTACAAGCTCTAATCAGTTTCTTCTGATTTTTAGTAGTTTTTCATATTAACAGTATTCAGGGTCATTTAGTTGTTCTTTTCCAGTTAAAATGGTGAAAGAAGTTTTTTTCAGTGAGCAGAAAATTATAACTCAAATCTTTCTAAAGCTACAAACTGTCTCCTTAATATATCTCTAATAACATAAACATTTCTTCTTTCCTTGCCTAAACTTCACATTCACATTGAAAAATATGGATAAAACTCTACTTTGAATGCTGAACTCAATTTCTCTTTGTTAAGTATGCTTGCTTATTTTTATCTTGATATGTTGAACTCTCTTCGTCATGTGTAGATTACATTCTACAAGTGATCAGACATATGTACACTTGTTGAAATAAAAAAAAACATTACCAAGATTATTTCCACTTTCTTTCCAACTGAAGCATGTGGCTGCCCCAAACTTAGCTTTTGAAACTGAGCGGTCCACACCTGCTTGCTCTAAGGAAGGCACAGCTGTGCTCTTAACTAACTGACTGTGCTTGGCTCAGTTGTTCTGGTAGATAATCCTTTGTTCAGTGATTAACTCTCTGTGTGCTTTCTCCTTTCCCAGGAAGATTCAGAAAGGGCCAGGTATTCCCACCGGTCCAGTCATCATCGTCCTTATCCGGTTTGTAATATCTTGTAAATTTGCCTCTAGTACTTTTCCTCGTTAACTTAACATAGCCAGTCATTCATAAACTTTTGTTTTTATTTTTATCAGGGAGTTGAGGAGGCATTGTCCATTCGAAGTCTTGGCAGTCACAGGGTTGGTACTTTAAGTTGTTTACACCACAGTAGCAAAGCTACTACACCATTTCCTAAGCAATCTGAGAATGTTCATATATTCCTTTACCTTTTTTTAAAATAGAAAATATTGGCAAAGTCTTTCCATTGGAAAGTGATGCTTTCTCTCAAATTACTGCTATAAGTATATCAATTTTAAAATCATGAATATTTTCATCTATTATCATATGTACTCTTTTTCTATAAAATGACCTTTGATTTTAGAAAACAGTCACAAAATAATAAGATTTATTTTATAGAATAACATCTGCATGGGTCTAACTTTCAGATTTTTCCTATTTTCATGTTTTTAAAAATAACGATTAAGTGGGAAATTTTTTGAATGATTAATTAGAGTTTTATTGCATGGAAAATTGAGCTACTGATTTGAAAAATTGCCTTCTCATACTTATAGAAATTATCATTCTTCAACATTTTGATTAACATTTTGCAGCGTGCCTCAGGTTTTTAGCATACAATGTTGTAAATCAAGATAAATGAGAAGTCACTTATGGAAGGCTTGCATATTGTGCCAAGACACTGACCTCTCTCTTCTTAAAGAATTGTGCTTTCAACTTTAAAGCAATACTTTCAATTTTCACATTGATAATATTATATATATCCAGCTTTTTTCATCGGTTAAGTAATCTTTTATGTTAAGTTCTATATTTGTTAATTTTCCCCCAACTCTAGTTTTCTTCCCATCTTGTATAATGTATAAAAATATACTGTAATGAAAATAAATGTTCTGGTATGTTAGTTATTAATGTGTTTGTATTCTTAAATAGTTATTTACTCTGGTTATACTTCTTATTGGAAATAAATCTGAAAGTTCACTAATTACATTATTTAAAATAAATATAATTACTATCTTTCTAGAGTAAGTTAGTAAACTAGTGTTTGAATCATAAGTATTTTGGTTAATTACAAAAGTTTAGATTTGTAAGAATACTAAGAAGCCTTTGCAGAAATCTGATCGGCAGCTTCGGAATTTTCCTGGAGAAAAACTTCAGGACAATAAATTTGTCATGCTTCTCCCTAGATGTGTGTGTGTGTGTGTGTGTGTATACTTTTTTTTTCTTAAATGCTTTGAAAAGAATCATAAAGGGAATTAGTCAATAAAAGCTTAGAAGCTGAGTGTCTTAAGGGTTTGAAAATAATTCCCTCTCCACACCTTTTAAAAATGTATGGTTTTTTTTTTTTTTTTTTTTTTGCTTTCTATAATGTTCACAGTATGAAGTTTCACACAGTTATTATTAAGCTGGTTATTTGTAATTTGTATGTCGCTTCAGAGAAGCTTGGTTATTGTATATTAGTTTATAACCTAATGGTAAAACCGTGGAAGTTCAACCTAATTCAAGAGTCTTCAAAACAAATCTACAGACACACAAAAAAGAAATTCGTAAGCTAATTAGGAATTGTTACACATAGAATGATATAATTTTTGTAAAAAGAAAATCAACTCATAATATAGAATAATGAGTTGGTTTTCTTTTTATGGAAATTATATCATTAAATACATTTAAGATCTAACCAGAACTCTCACAGTATTTTATTTCATTATGGTAATTATCAAAATGTGTTGCTATGGGAAAAAAAGTAAAGCTCCCAATATTTAAAAAAATCAGTGTGAGAATTAAAGTATTAATAAAATTTTATACCCTAGAGGAGAGTCTAGTACTTTACTGTGTGTAGGTTTATATCCAGCACATTTTAAATATTTAGACTTTCCTGGAAATAACATTGTTTAAAAGAAATATAATCAAGATTAGTTCTTTTCTTTTAACTAGATAATATTGGGGGTTCTAAGTTTTCATCAGATTGTTTGCCTTTTAAAATTCCTTTACCATTTACATTAAGCTGAGTATGTAGACAACATTTGTTCTCTGTAAAAATAAATGTGGTGACCTAAAACACTGACCTAGATTTTATTGGGGTTTGCTGTATAATTTTCGGGTTTTGGTATTTCTCTGCCAGTTATCTTTTAAAGTATTATTTTTACTTATGAGCCATGTATTTAAAAGTCTACCACTTTGGGACCTTGTATTTGATGTATGAACATTAGAAGTACCTGGAAGTGAAGCAGATGTATTTATAGTTTATACTGCATTCTTAGGACTTTGATCTTTCCTTTTGTGCAGTTAACTTTCAGATACTACCTTCTTGAAAGGTGGCCTGCCAGAGCTGTTTGGGCTGGAAATGGTGTCAATGCTATAGACATTCTATATTAAAATTAAAAGAACAAAGATGGTTTAAAACTGTGAGCGATAAGTTTTGGGGAAGGAGGATTAACTCAAAACTCCGAGTTTAGAATTGAAACAATCTGTTGCTTTGAAAAAACAGTATGTCTTAAACCTCCCCCCACCTCCACACACATCTTACAAATACTTGGTCACTGCTTTATATACTGAAATACAAGAAAACTATAAGATAGCTATCTAAAATTAGAAAATGAGGCGCTCTCGAATCAGAACAATAGGGATACATTGCTATTTCTCACTGATGGAGATTTTTTGTTGTATATATTAGTTCCTGTTTGTATGTCAATGGCCTTTGTATAATTTTAATGAATTCAATTTTAATATGCTTCGAATTTATTTTTTGTCATTTACTGCTACACTGTTTAATTCTGTTGAAGAGCCCATCGAAGGATATAACTGGGACACATTGGAGCAGAGCCAGTACACTCAAAAGGAAAGACATCATGGTGTGTAGTCCTGAAAAATGTGCAGTGTTAGTGTTATGCATTCATTGCTGACTCTCAGAATTCTGGGGGCTTGTTACATTCTATTAGAAATTGATACATCCTGAACTTTATTTTTACAACTTGTTTGCTATACTTTTGATTTTATTTCCAAATGAAAACCTTCGGGCAAGTTTCTCTGAGAGTTAAAAATTTTTCATTTTGATAGATTATAATAGCAAATTTGGAAATGTTTTAGCTAGAGCCCTCATATTTTCAATTCTCCCTCCTTTGATGAATTATTTTGTTTTTAAACAACATAAGTACAGCTGTCACTTGGGGGGGGGTGTTAGTTCTTTTTGTTTACCCAGTGGTTCTCGTAACGATTGGGGTGTCCAAGTTATGGATTTTCCTACTAGGTAGATTCAGCAGTCTTTTAAAACCAGCTTAACTCTGTATTATATTTTGGAAAGGGAAAATAGACGTATGTTAGTTTCAGTTCAGTTTCTTAAGTCCTGTGCCTTTGTAAAATGCCCTTGGTGCTACAAAGAGGATGAAATGAAATAAGACATGACTATTCTTTTCAATGAACTTATCTGGTTCAGAGGATGGAGTAGTTTAATGCTAGAAGATTTGGTTTGAGTAATAACATGTTTTGGCTGTGGTGTTTTTTAAAATAAAAAAGATAATTTGTTAACTGATAAAAGAAGTAAATAAAATTTCTTCAGAGAAGGAACTTTATTTTCAGGGAAATGTCACTCCAGTGACATTTACCATTGCTCATCATTTACCAAGTGCATACCTTTAGGCACTTTAGAAAATTTTGTATAAACAAGATTTATCTTTTTACACACATAGTAACTTTTTTGCTTGCCTTTTCTGTTAATTTCAGGATAATATAAGAAAAGAATGCAAATGCAGATATTTTGCTCTAATATTTTTTGGATTTATTACAATATCACTTTCACTGAATTTATACCAGTGGTGTAATTGTAGTACTTAGCCTTATATTATTGAAATATATTTCTGGGGGTTTTTGCAGTATCTTTTATAAATGACCATCTCATTAGGCATGAAGGGAGGGCCTTTGTTCTGTTTGAACTTTTATTTTAATGTTTTATTAGAACTAGATTGTATAATTTGGTTTTGTAGTATATTTTAAGCTTTTTAAAATTATAGCCTCCACAATAAGAAATGCATTTTTTTACCGTGATCCAGTATACACCAGCAGATATGTGTCTTTGTTTCAATACATACAATATGAAGCAAAGTTTCATGAAATAATATTTACTCTTACTGTGTATGATATACTCTGATATTTTTCTTCTATTTAATTTTTTTTTAAAGAATTCTGTCAGAACGTAAACCGATTTCATGAATTACTCATGAGTTAACAACCTGCATTTAGTAAAACGTTACTCTAGATCAGGTTTTGATTAGGGTTTCCTAATATCCTAACTGGATATAAGAGTTGCAAAACTACCTGAGGAACTTATTCATTTTTATTATTTTTGTTTTTTTGTATACATTGCTTCTCCAGGTAAGATTGCTTAAAAAAATATAAGCTAGAATGCTTTAAAAACAATTAGGAAATCACCAATCTAATTCAGTTTTTGGGTTTGAAATGTGGTGGTCCATGTATTATCTTATTTTCTTAAAGACTCTACCTGAAATGTGGCTTTCTGGTTTTATCATAAATTTTATATGTTTTTCTTTGATTTATATTTAATGCCACACTTACATATACTGTGCATTCCACACTATGCTTGGAGCAACTTTCTGGTTTTGTTCAGCAATTTTAATAGGGACTGTTCTTGGGGAGGGCATTTTTTCAGGGGTGTGTCTAAAGCAGATGCAAGGAAATTCCTCCCATTTCGATGCTGTAGTTGTTTCTTGTAAGCTCGATTAGTTATGTGCTTTCGCCTCATTGCCTGTCTGTGCCTTGCTTTTACCTTGTTCAAATGATGGGAAATGATGATAACAGTCACAACACTAAAAAGTAAAACATCTTTTGACTTCAAAATGCTTATTTCCTTTATTTTGAGCCGTCTTTTAAGGTGTTTTTTGCTAGTGTACTGAGATTGAATCATCTTACCATTATCGATTACGAATTCTGTATTTGAAAGAGAATGTGTAGTTTTACATTAGAGTTTAGCAATAACTTATACTAGGAAAGAGTAGGGGGGAAGAATATTGTTTAATTGACTGTAATACCCTTTGTGTTTAATAGTTTTGGGCTTTTTAAGTAGTGCTGGATTTTTAATAACTTTGCAAATGTTACTTTTTTCCCTCTTTATATTTCTGATTTTGGAAATACAACCAACTTTCATCTTTTTCTGAAATCCAGTATGATCCTCTCAAGGATAGATCGTCGAGACTTTCATCATTAGTATGTAGTGCATGACTTTGTGTTAAATGTAGTTTTAGTTTATAAACACCTGATGATGCTAATCATAGAGTGTGACTAACTTTCACAGGTTTATCATGATGTTTGGGGAAAACATGACTAACAAAGCAAAAACTGTTGTTTTGCAGTTGTGGCATGATTAACATTTGAATACTTTCCTTTAGAATTTTAGGATCAGATAAAAATTATTTGCCTTCCTATTCAGGACTAGGATTGGTAGCAATATCATTTCTTAGAATGATGAACCACCCATCTGACACCTACTCGTCATCCCTGGAAGCCATGTTTCTAGCAGGGTTTTGGTACACACTGAACAATAGCAGCACAGGCCCAGTGTATTTCATGCTAGGTGTCACAAGCTACCAGGTGTGACTTTGCTAAACAGAAAACTTCCAGCAGTGACAGTTGACACCTGAAACATCAGTTATGTCCACTCGTTTTTGCTTGGTTTGATTTGTTTTTTATGGTATGTCATTTTAGCCAAGGAAGTTAAGCTATAGCATGTTTTAATATTATGTCAATAGATTGCCTGAGTTTCTAGGCTGTATAAACATCTCTGAAAATGCTCAGACAATGTACAAAAGGAAAGATATGGATAGCCCATGAAAGAAAAATGAGTCTGTAGTCATTGATCTGGGTTCCAGCTGCGCATATGTCGTAGACCGCCTAGAGCAGACCGTTCATGGGTAGGACGCTTCTAGCTGCACGTCCTTATTTCAGGCAAGCAGAGCCTACCTAGATTGGATTTCTTGTCTGCCAATTGGCCTGTTTAGTAGTAGTGCTGTTCTTTGTCCTGGCATACACACTTGGCTCTGTACTCCTAGAAGCAGTTATGTATCAAGACAGTGCTATCTTCAAAGGGCTCATGTGTAAGGTTGTTGTCTAATGATGCTGCTGCTGTGCGGGACGGCCATACCATCTTTGCTTTTTTCCTCCTGAGCAGCACATGCCATGAGAGTACTGTCTGCGCCAGTGCAATATCATGTTCTTTGTTATCCCAACCTTGTTTTTATTGATCCAAAGGATTGTTTTATGGCCTTTAGGTAGGGAAGACTATAGAAGAAGGTGGACTTCTTTGCCGCCACATACCTTTATAAAAAAGATCAACTCAAATGAGGTGTGAAGGTTTCCACAAATGTTCTGCCTGGCTGTGTCTTAATTGTTTTTTAGCTGGCTAGACACTGAGCTGGATGGCTCAGGGGTAGGTAAGAGGAAGTGCAGATGTGTAAAGAGGTGTTATATCTTAGCCAGTCAAGTACAGTGAATCATTTACTAACAGCTGGAAATTAAATTGCATGTAGACTACTCTGTAACTCATATGGACCTTTCTGTGTATAGTTTTGTTAAATTGGTTTTAAACCCTCACTATATAATTATTATTCTTCATATATTTAACTTCAAATATTTACTTCCAGAATCATTCTTATGGAATGAAGAAGAGATCTGGTTCTCATAAAGACCTGCTGGTTAGTTCTGTTGTGTCTCGTATCACACTATCTTGTGCTGCTGTAAAATTCACTGATCACTTTTAGAGAACTTAAGAATTATGACTGCTTTGCCATGCTCCTAAGGCATTATTGAAATTGAACATGATTTGCCAGAACCTTATTTAAAAATACTTTTTGTTTTCATTTATAAATTTTAATATTAAGTTAATATACACTAATCTTGAGGGCTAGAGGTTGGACAGTATCACAAGAAGTTCATTAACAATGTATATTCATATATGAACTGTCCTTTAGAATATACTTCAAGAATAGGTTAAGTGAGACATTCTTATCCTTTAGAAATTAAAATAGATTAAATTGTGGTATTATAGGCAGTATTAAACTCACAAATAGGTTTCATCCTAAAAGTTTGTTAGTAGGTCAGATTTTGAGAACTTGGAATAATTATCTGGTAGATACATTAAGGTATTCAGTGACAGCGTTCCCATGCTGTCTTGCAGAAGACTCTTTAACTTTTAATGTGATTAAACTGCAGCACTAATAGTGCTCTCTATTCGAGCTACCTTCCTAACAACATTTCTATGGGGAAAACAAATTTGCCCAGAATGCCCATTTGAGATGCTGGGGACACCTCTTCCCTGTTAGGCTGCCACCTTACTGGCAAAGGATGTACAGTTTCAAACTCCTTGCTAATTCAGGGTTCCTGCTGTAGGGCCACTGCTGAGGTGGAGAGAGGGTCAAGAGACTTTGGCTTGTAGAAAGGAGGTGAGAGGAGAGAATATAATGGAGAGGACTTTCATAAGAAGCCTTGGAGGGTCAAGTATTGGGGACTCTGGGGAGAGATGACTCATGGTGCCTCATGGAGGGTGTGGTGTATGAAGGAAGGCAGGGCCAGGAGAGGCAGGGGTTGGGTAGGAGTGAGGATGTCCCTGATGTGCAGTGTCAACAGTGCAGGAGGCTTTCAGTCAGGAATTGCCTGAATTTCGTTAACTTTGAGTTAAAAATGATAGCTGTAGAAGTTAGGAAGGGAATTCCCCACTCTCACTCCCCCAAAACCCCCCACAATATATAGAATTACTAGTTTGTACAGTTATTGAACATAAACCACCATTGATGTTTCAGACCAGACCATATTTGGTGTGTTCTCTCTTTTCTCTCTCTTTGGTAATTTAATTTGATCAGTTTATTTTGACAAATAACAGAACTAGTAGAAGTTTGGAAAAAATGACTGTTTAATAATATCTGTGACATTGCCAAATGGATTATAAAAGTAGCAATTATTAAGTTTTCCTGGATTTTTCAAGGACATGCCTATGTATAACATGAGAATAAATCGCTTATTTTTATTCCATTTTACCTGAGGTTTATATTCTTGTGTTTAGAGTTAAAGAAAAAAAGTAATTTGTTTGAAAACAGTTAACCTTAAATATTAATCTTTTTTTGAGAGGTCGAAATTATTATTTTGACTTTTATTCAATACTACTTAATGCTCTAAAGTCATTGTTTGTGGGGAAAAGGGTTTGGCAATCTCAGATCTTGCTTTTGTGTGTTCAGATTTTGCCTTCATGTGCTGTAAGGTTAACCACTTTTACCCTAAGAAAAATGTGTTTGATTTTGCTTCTTGCAGAGTGGCCTCTACTTTGACCAGAGAAGCTATAGCAGTCTTAGACATAGCAAACCCACCTCTGCCTACTACACTCGGGTTTGTCTGGAGTTTTTTGGCTTCCTGTTTTACCCAACTTTAACACATTTCTAATCTCCTATTTTGCATTTTGAATAGTTAGAACTAATCTGTGAATGGCTGGTTAGACTATACTAGTTTGTGGTAACTGAATTCATATATTCCGTGTGAGTAAATTTAAACAGCAGGAACTATTGAATTACCGTATTTGTGAGTACCATTAAAAAATTTTTTCCCGACAAAAAATTTTAACTTGCAAAAAAAATTCAAAGAATTGCATAGTAACCACCCAGCACCTATTACTTAGATTCTACAATTAACATTTTGCTGTGTTTCATTTATTATATAATTATCTATCTGTCCTATGCATCCATCAATCCATCTTTTTTGGGGGGTGCATTTCAGAATAATTGTAGGCATCAGTACACATTATGTGGATGCCCTTTTAATAAAAGCTTACATGTGAAAATTTAAACTATAAGTGGAATGAGAAGAATGTAATTATTTGCACAATGTTAAAACCTTTGTTTTTTTCAAGGCATCTGGCACATCATACATTTAAAATGCATTAAATATAGCATGCAGTACACTTAAAACAATTCGGCTGTCAAAACCTACACACACAATTAGGTACTCTTATTATTTTCTGTGTCCGATTAAGCCTGGTAAAAAGGAATTTAAAAGTATGTCATCAAATGATGTCAGGAAAAAAAGATTTAATTCCTTTCTTAAAAATGGTGTGCCTTGGTAATGCATGGATGGATTCATTGTGACCAGTACGTTCTATCTGATTAAACAAGGCACTTTGTCCATACTTGTTTGGAAATACAGGTTGTTATAATCTTTTCCAGACACAGGGAAAAGAGTGTTTACAGTGATAACTTAGTGCTTACTTCCTTGGTTCCCCAATAATCAGGCTAAAGCCATTTGGAGTTTGACGTGAGATCATTGAAAATGTTATAATAGCTGGTGGTGACCGGGATGTGGCCACAGTTGGCCACACTCCCTGTGCCACGACCCTCTTTTCCTGAGTGTTTTCTTAGGTTGCTGTCCCATCTCCTAACATTAATGTCCAAAGACCAATAAAACATAAATACATGTATAGAAAACTATTCCAAGTGTTTTTCTTTCTTATCCCTTAAAATTGATATTTAAAAAGATGTCTAATGATTAAGTTTTTCTCACTTTATGTGTTACTTAAGTACCTTAAACACTCAGGAATTGCTAATGAATTTTGGGTATAAAATAAACATAAGTCTTCTGACCTCATGATGATGAAATCAATTCATATTCATTCTCTCTCTCTCTCTCTCTCTCTCTCTCTCTCTTTCTCTCTCTCTCTCTCTCTCTCTCTTTCTCTCTCTCTCATTTCATTGTTTTGTTTTTCTTTCTTAGCAGTCTTCTTCCCTCTACAGTGACCCTCTAGCAACATCTAAGAGTAACAGGGTTAGTACTTTCTGAGAAATATGCTGCCTTCAAAGCTACCGGTTGGGTGCCTTCCTTTGGGTTAAATCATGTGCTTTTTTCATAGGCCTTACCTACTGCAAATTCTGGTCTGCTGAGAAGCACCAGTCTGGTTTGTAATTTCCTCCTCCAGCGTGTGTACTCCTGGTGGGGCCACTGTCGTGGTGCTGACTCTGGCTTGACAACTTTCCTCCAAAATCGTCAAGAACACATGGCTTTAATACTATGTGTACTGCAGAGTGTGTGGCTTTTGCTTAAAATACGAAACTTTAGGGGAGTAAAAATGAGCACATTCTCTTCACGGCAGTAGGTGCTGCTGGCTGTTGGTAGGCCCTTGCTTAGAATTGGTTTCCTATAGAGGAGACAGATTCGCATGGGTCCCACTATGCTTGCATACTCTTGTGGGATGGCTTGTCTGTGGTTGGGATGTCATTTTTCTTTGGGACAGCCATGGCCTCGGTCACATTAATACTAAGCCGTAGTAAAGCAAGCTGACTAGAAAGCAGAACAATAGCTCTTTGTAATGTGCAAGTTATAAGTTGGTTGCTTTCAAGCTGTTGTTTGTTGTGTTGTGGTCTGTTCAAGTAGACTGGGAACCCGAGGCTTTGTAACTTAATTCTATTGTGACAGTGGGCAAAACGCTTTCTATTTCACTTACCTTTCCTGCCCTCTTTCCTCTTTTGAGATAATAAATTCATAAATGTTAATTCTCCTAGCTTGATAACATGATAATTAAAGGAACTACTGTAACTAATGTGCTTTTTAAATTAAGTGTGAGTTTGAAGTTTTAATGAGACGGTTGTACGATCTTATTTATATAAATGAGCGTTATCACCTTTAGAGTCTTCGCCTTGGGAGGCCGTTCACTTATACCACCTGTCAAAACTTTTTTGGAACTGAATATTGCAAAGAAGTTATGACATTCTCAAAATTACTTTATGCTGAATAGATAAATAGTATTTCCTTTGTTCTTTAGGTATCATTGTATGATGGTGGATTATATAACCCTTATGGTTCTCGAACTGTAAGTCTACCCAGGGGGAGATGGTGAGGGGGGTGATGTGAAGGTGGGCACAGGTCACTAAGAAATTTGAAAAAGTCATTTCATTTGACCTGTCATACTCTACAAGCTGTGATCCATCAGGTAGCCAATTGTGACTCTCACCCAAACTGTGAGAAAATGCACACTGGGACTCATGGCTTAAAGTATGAGGGAGTGTAAATAGAGGAACCTCTTTTCTTGTTCAGGAAGAGAGTAGTCCTTCTCAGGGCATCTGCTTCATCTGCTCTTCCTCCTGCCATAAGCTTGAGGCTGGGAATGAGGTTGAATTCTAGGCTAGAGAGTCACAGTTACCTTCACCCTGGGAGCCAAGTGCATGTTAGATCCAAGGTCACTAATGTATTCCCAGCAGGACAAAGAGCTGATCATTATTGTAAAACATTTTTTTCTTGGAAACTTTATAGCCATCTGAATATAGTTATTACTCATCAAGGACAAGTTCAGCCCGAAGCAGTCCTGTGGTGAGCAGTCTAGTCTCTTCGCATGCTTCATGGAAACTTTTGGTTGTTTCATTAATCTGGACTCACAGTTTTGAATATTGAGAATGTAGTGTGTTTCACTCTCTTGTGCATGGATTATCATTTTCTTCAAGTACACAAACTCAAAGTACTAATGTGTCCTAATTAGTGATTTCTGTATGAATATAAATTAGCATGTAATTTCTTAAATGAGTCTGGAACCGATATCATTAGAATTTTTTAAAAGTTTATATTTAATTGTCATTTGTGTGGAACTTCTTGTCTCTTCAGTGGTCACGATTCAGTGTATGAGTTGGCCACCTTGTGTTTCTCAGTGCCATCTCTGTGTCCTGCGGTGAGCCATTTCTCTTCCTTGCCAGCTCTTCCCAGTGGAGTGGAAGAAGAATAAAACCAGTCAACTTTTAAAAAATTTTTTACATAAAAGACAAAACGGGGACAATTCTAATCACATAATCTTTCTGGAGTATTAAATTATATTTAGTTTATAAAAGTAATATTAGTTTAAGGAACGTCCAAAGTAAAAGTCTCCTGTTTCCCCCATGTCCATTTTTGAGTGAAGCGTCTGTACTCGAACATTTTTTCACAGGTATTTTATACATATATGAATGTCCTTTATTTGAACAATATGTATATGGACTCATATATATTGTTCCTCACTTGTTTTCTTAAAGTATATTTTTGTATTAATACGTAAGGATTTATTTCATTCTTTGACATTTAAAAGATTTTTGAAAAGTAAACCATGCCCCTTACTTTTTCCACTGAATGCCTCTTGGAGGTAGTTTATGTCTGCACTTTCTTTTTAATGGCTATAAGTTATTCCATTAGGGCATGTGCTGTATATTTCAAAGATCACTCCCCTAATGATGGACATTTAGATTATCAGATTTTTGCTACTATAGACACAATCATACAATGAACATTCTTATGCAAGTATATTTTTGTGTAATTATATGAGTAGATCTTCAAGGTGAATTGCTAATCATGAAATGGCGGGGGGGGGGGGTCAAAGAGTATATACATTTAAATTATGATGTATATTGCCATATTGCCCACCAAAAAGACTGCTAATTTATAATTCCAATAGGAAATTATGACTTTAGGAGCTGCCTTGGTATTCTTGATGAAGTCAAAATTAGAGAAGTTATTAAAACAGTTTCTTAATAAATAGTCAACATGTGTTACTTTGTGGCATGGAATAGGTAAGCTGTGTGGGCTTTCTTTTACAAATATGTTTGGCTCAGTCATCCTGCCATTTCCAAGTGGCACTTCTCAAGGATGCCACTCTTATAGTTAACAAATAATTACTCAGGGATGTTTAAGGAGGTAACAGCTTTTTCACCTTAGGAGCAGGTTTACTTTTAATCCACTCAGTAAGAAAATTCTACTTGGCAGGTCTTGAGCCTGGTAGCATTTTTAATGTCCCAAGTATAATGGCCTTTGCAAACAAAATTGTTGCAATATGTTTTTAGTCAAGTGTAGAATCTTGTCCCTGTTTCCTGGCTAGATGCTATTTCATTTGTAAGTGAGGTTCAGAGTTATTCTCTTAGTGATGCCAGAATGGTTTCTTAGTGATGTCAGAATGGAAGTAATCTACAAGTACTGAAGATGAGTCTTTTATTGTTGGTGAAACAGGAAGAAAACTGTAGGGCGTTGTTAGAAACATCTCCACTAGTTACATAGGAATGAATAAAGGAAAATAAGAATCATCATTTCAGTGTCCTTGCTGGTAGGAAATTTTGTCTTTGACTTACATTAGTTCACTTTAAAATATCCTTTTATTTTCTCTCTCAAATGGAAACGTTAAATATATTTATTAACCCCTAATGGGATCCCAAAGGGCCTAGAGGTTTAAACATGAAATCCCTAGCTGGTTTTGGTTGGTTTACTCATGCTCCTGCCCCTTTTTCTTTAATTTAACTTAAAAGATAAAGTACCATTTTGTTCTTTGTGCTTTTTGGAAATACCTTTTGACTTTCAATGATAGTTCATCATATCTCGAAACACCTTTTGTATTTAATGATGTGCAGCAGATGGTGCCAACTATAATACTTCCGTAGTATATTTGCATGTTTCCCAAACCTTACCTAATATGCTTACAGTCACATAAGACCTGTAGTGAAATTGCATTTTTTTTTTCTCATTATCTGCTTTGATACCTGTAGTGTATCGATGACGACACTGCGAGCATTGCGTCTTCTGGTCGTTCCAGTCACGGGCGAAGGGAGAGTGTGGTGAGCGTGGTTTGCATGCACACACATCAAATGCGTTTCGAAATGCCCGCGCTGCGTGATAATTTGAAATCTACTGGAAAGCGAAATTTGCATTTGGCAAAACGAGTATTTTTCTCACCTTTAACTTATAGGGATAATTGGCCTTCAAAATGTGTTCTCGAGAAAATATATTCTCAGTAGTCTGTCTGTGTAAGCTTTCGTTAATAACTTGCATCCTCACACCTCTTGTGTGCTAGTCATTGTGTTTTGGAAAGATTTTCACTTTTTATTTTTCATTGGTCTTTTACCACATATAGTTATGTGCACAATTCAAAAACAAAAAAATTTCAAGCAAAATTAAGGCTCCCACATTGTGTTAAACTTATAACTGTGGGTTATAAGTCACATTATTGGTTGCTTTCTTTGTCGTGTATTTAAGTTTGACCATTGCTCATACATCTTTTAAGACATGAATATTTTCACAGTTTCTGATGGTAAAATTTAAAAATTCTGGTCTTAGAATACAACTGGAGTAATAATTGTAGAGGCAACAAATAGCTATATTAGAATACAAATTATATAATTTCAGATTATTCTTTTGATGAAGCCGGAAATGTTACAGAGAGCCAATGACATTCTTGCTATATTTAAGAACTGATTTGAAAATTACATTGGTTAGGATGATGTGTCAGCTCAGAGCCAAAAAAAGAGCCCAATAACTTGGAGGGTACAATTCCTTTAAGAAAAATAGAAGAGTTTTCAATACAAGTCATGTTTTATGAAAGATTGTAAACCCAATGTTTCATAGAGAAGAAGGGCACCAAGTGTTTGTGAGAGTTGTTGCCCCAAAAGCCAGTGATCTAAGTAAGGCAGTTGTGGCCTATTGTCAAGCCAGCGAATGCTCACACTCACAACCGAAGGAGAAAGAACAAGCCACTATCATGGAAGCATCGTCAAAAGGAAGGGACCTTAAAATCACGGTGCCTGAGCTCGAACCACTTCTACAACCTGTTAGTGTGTTAATGGCAGTTTCTTTATTTCTATAATGGGACTGTTACTATCTTTGTAGGTAGGCTTAATATATGGATTCAATGAATTACTATATAGAAAATAACTATCAAAATTCTGAAATAGTAGGTACCAATAAAATACTAGATATGTGTAAATATAAGTTGTATTACTGTCACGGTCAACAAAAATACTATTGCTTGATCGTATTAGCCCTTAGCAAAATTTATAGTTTTAATTTATAGTCTCTCTGGATGGGCTTTCAGGTTCCCTGCCTGGAAGGGAAGTTTTTAAGCAAGGTAATCAGACAGAGCTGAAGTAAAGAATAGCTAAAATAAAGAATAGCAGATGAATGAGGTAGAAAATGTCTGTTATTTATTAATTCAACAGATGTTTATGGAGTACCGATTATAAGCGAAGTGCTTTGTTAAGTGCTGAAAGTAATGTGGTAAACCAGACAGACCAGATTTCTGACTTCACGGAGCTCATATCCAAGTGAAAGAAGCAGAAAATAAGTAAGGAAAGTAGTAAGGAAAGGAACAAAAAGAAAGTAACCCTGGGACTGTGAAGAGAAAAATCAGGTGATAAGCTAGGCAACATTGAGGGCGGTGTCTGATGAGGTGGTCAGGGAAGGTTTCTCAGGGGACATGACTTTTGAGCTGACACTCGAAATGTGAGGAGCCAGGTCCTTGAGGAGCTGGGAGCAGAGCTTTTAGGCCACCGCCAAAGTCTTAAGGTAGGAAGACTGGGTATGTTTGGGAAACCAGAAAGAGTCCAACGTAGTTCTTTGATTTTTCTGTTCTACAGTTCCTGATATTGAGGAATGTAAAAAAAGAGGGAACTGTGGATGTTGGGTAATAGGTCCAGTAAATACCCAGCAAATAATTCCGCATTCAGCATGTATATGCTTAACAGAATGGGTAGCTAAAATGAATGCTAAACTTTGTGAAAAGTAGTAGGGGCTTTAGGTATATATTATCCTAGAAACCTTCCCGGCAAGGGACAATGCAAGTATTAAACATGGGAGACTTTGCTGGCCCTCAGGCAGTAAATGATCTCCATAAAACTCTAGTTAGGATGAATAACAGTTTATCTGAGACAGCTGTGATTTCATTTCTGAATCCCTTCACATTTTTTAAAACTTTTTTGAGTAGTTTAATTACTACTCAGTTCTTTCATTTCATAATACTTCATCACACACCAAAAAAAAATTTTCCTCCTATGTGCCAATGTTCTTATCTTTTTCTGCTTTCTTTTCTTAATTTAAATCATCCCATTTTTTTTCTGACAAAGGTTTCTGCCGCTGATTATTTTGGCCGCTCCAATCGTAGGGGCAGCGTTGTCTCTGAGGTGGATGATGTCAGTATCCCAGATTTGACCAGCGTGAGTGTATTGCATGGGGCGGTTATGTTGTCTCAGGCTTGTGACTAACAGCTAATACATTAGCTATGTTAAAATCAGGAACTTAATTTACTGCCTAGGAAATATTTACTTAAACACAGGAGCATAAAATAGTTATTTTGTTTTAGAATGTATATATTGATATATTCTGATTTTTATATAAACTTTTTTCCTGTGGAATTTTCCCCATAGAACCCATCAGCAGCTGCAACAATTATAATATTTTGCCAATTTCATTTATTTCTTCCCCTTGTCCTCCCTTTTTCCCTCTGAATTATTTTAAAGGAAATCCCATACATCATGTTATTTCCCAATAAATAGTTCAGTATGGATCTATGAGAATTGTTTCATGCTCACTATACTATTATCTTACCTAATGAAACTAAAAATAATTTCTTAAAACCATCTAATACCTCAACCATATTTAGATATTCCTGATCAGTCTTAAAAATTTTGTTCCCTTTTTGTTTTGGCAAATCTATAAAGTTCTAGTTAGACTTTGAAGGTTGAACAACAACATATACTCCTTAGTAAAGTGCCACTAATTTATAGTGCCTGGGAAGAATCTAAATAGATCTTGAAATACTGCATTGCCTTCACGAAATGCCTCCCATTCATTGCTTTCAAGTTCATCAGGGACTGAATTGAGGAAAGAAGTTCCAGTGAGATGCTTAGCGGCATTTGTCTTAATGAAGGACCTCCACCAGCCTGGTTTATCTACCAGCCTGATTTTCTCTCTGTGACACCTCCTCTTTGTGGCTGGAATTAGTGTTGTTTTTTGCCCATGCATGTCCTGATTATTGCACATTTTGAAACCAATGAGAGGCAGTGTTTCTTAACAGGAAAGTAAGATAGTTTTTTAGTGGAGAGAAATTTATATTTAAATAGCTATTTCTGAATGATTTTAATCCTAGAAGGGAATTTTAAGTATGGTCCGTAAGAATTCAGATTGTTGGTTCTCAAACCTGACCGTGCAACAGTCTCGTCTCACCCTGGGTCCGATCAAGAAGTCTCTCTGCATGCAGAGTTAGAAGATGGGCTCCAAAGTCTTTTCCCCGAAATAGTTCTTCTTCTATAATTTGCTTAGTATCTTGTTTTTTCATAGATATAAACAATTAATTTATTGTGTATCCTTTTCTCTCTTAAAAACTTTGAATTCTGTTAGCCTCTAATATGTGATGTCAGAATTAGTAATTATGTCCTCCTTACATTGTATTTCTTGGCAATTTATTTTAGTAACTACACAGAAGTGAAAAGATTGACAGTTATAAAAATAATCTTCCCCAGCCTCTCAAAAACAACTTTTCTTTTCCCAGGTAGTTATTTGGATTTACTGACATGTTTTAAAAAAAATTTATACGTTTTTAAGGTATATAACATGATGATTTGATATACATACACACAATATACATAGCCTATATGTATATCATTGGATGTATATCTTAGTACATAAACAAAAGATTCTCTAGAGCAGGTTGACAAATCTGGAAAATTCCCTGTTATTTTACAGCTTGTGACCTAATTGTGTGTGTGTGTGTATTTATTTTTTCATTGCCACACCTAAAATACTGTTTGCATTCAAAAAGTTTCAATATATTTTGCCTTTTATGTTTACAAATAAACATAAAAGGTCTCCTCTCTAGATCAAATTTTTCTCTAATGATATTTCTTTTAAAGGTTGTACTATAATTCAGCTCATTACAGACAAATAAAAATGGACTTGACATTGGTAAGATTTCCCCTTGCACACACACTTTTTTAAAAAGATAAGCTGGAAATCTGCACTTTTATATGCAGTATCCTGATTTTAAAATCGCAAGTTCAAAAATTAAAAGATACTTTCTGGCTTCCTCATTGTGGATCAAATATATGTGCACAGTGAGCTAGTTTATAACTTCTGAGCTAGGAGGTGCTGACAAAGGGTGCCAGGCTCTCATTTGTGAAGACTCACTATACAGTATTTATAGTTGCTCTATCCTCTTGTCTTCTGCATTGTTTTCTTTTCTGTCATATAGGTCAGGCTAGAGTTAAGGAAAAGAATGAAAGTGTGCTAACTTCAGTTTTACTGATTGTTAATAATTTGACCATTTCTGAATGGAATCCTCATGCAGTTTTGCTATAGGAGATTATTAAAATTAATTATTCCCTTCCCTTTGTGGTTAAAGAATCAGATCTTCTGTTTTCTGTCTTCCCTCCGCCCTCCCCAGCCTTTTTGAATAGCATTATCAAGTCAGTATATGTAAATTAGAGGTTAACAGAGATTAGAACCTAATGACTACATTAAACAAACTATACTATAAATACTTGAAATTATGTGTCAAACTAAGTAGCTATTTGCTGAAACAAAGTTTAAAGGGCCCCTTAATCAGAGACTAATAAATATCTTTCTTTTAAGAAGAAACAAAAGTTTCAAAGATTTGACAAGGTATATACATTCTAAGGAAAACATGTGCTAAGTGAACAAATGATCAAGGAGTTTGGATTTCAAGAGAAACAATCTGCAATTTATAATGTCAAGAGCAAAGCTTTTTGACATGTCCCAGACATAAATAAGGCAAAGACATTTATCACTGAAATATGGGAAAGATTATACTTAAGACTTTGTTTACTAACTGATAATTTTAAATTCTTTAAGAAAATGTTACTTTTGAACTTTAAGCATTAAAATTGGAGTAAATTTTGCCATCGTGCTCTTTTTTGCACATTAATACTAATATCAAATATTACAAGCTTGTTAGCTAACTTTCTACAGCTATCAAGGAAAAATACCCTTTTATTGAATGGGAAATTACCTATTTATTTAAGAGTTCAGTGGCATAACATTTACTCTGTCTGTCTATCTATCTATCTATCTATCTATCTATCTATCTATCTATCTATCATCTATCTATCTATCTGAGACTAGTAGGCCCTGTCAACATTAATGAGCAAGTCCTGAGGACCTTTCTAGGGGAAAATAAAAGTTTCATTTGTTTTTTTCTTTTAATTTTAATCTACCTTTTTATGAGCCACTTTTTTTGTTAGCAATTTCATGATTTATTTTCATTATTTTTCTCTTGCAGTTTGTTTTATTAAATTGTAACAATATAGTATATGCAGATTTGTTTTCTGATTTTTTCACTTACTAATCTTATAATCATTTTTCATGCTAGTATATATTCTTTTTTTCCATGTTATTTATATATGATTTAAAAAATCAGCTATAATCACTATTAGATCTTCAGACCTTATTCATCTGGTAGACTCTTTGAGACATCATTCTGAACATAAGCTTGTCCTGGCGTTAGGGCACTGGGGTTTTTAGAATACCATGTTTCTACTAGCTTTTTGTTTAAATGGAATACAGCATATTATATAGCACAAAGGCTGACACGTAAGAACTGAAGAGTCTCTGGCCAAGTCACTGCAGCCAAAATAATTAGACTGCGGCATGGCTGTTCTAGGCATTTTTTGCTGGCTTGACAATCCCTGAGGTTTGGCGCATCATCGGTTTGGGTTGCGACAGTTGGGATCTGTCAGAGGAGAGTTGAAAGCAGTAGAGTCGACATTGCGATGGACTAGTGATGCAGCCTCTGACATGTAAGATTATTTCAAGTTGACTCTATTAAAAAATGGGTGGGTTTGGGGGTTATTGTTTGAGAGGGGATGAGACAAGATTTCAGATAGACCTGGAGGAATGTTTTCAAATGCTGTTTGTTGTTCTCTTTAACTCATTAGTAGAAGAAAGTTGGAAGATGCTCAGGAAAAGAAGGCATTTATTCAGATGTAGTATTTCTTTCACTCTGAAGAATAACACATTAAACGTTAGGTAATATATTTTACAAGTAAAGATGCAATGAAAGATTATTCCTTTTTATGGCAGAAATGCCAATATAAAAACTATTTCCATTCCCTGATTGTTATAAAACATTTCACATATGGTTTAAAATCAAAGTGAACTGAAATCAATTCCTTTTTAGAGTACTACAGCAATAAGTATCACAAAGAGTTTAAAGTCTAAGATAATTTATATTACTGATACAGTGCTTGTAATAACGGGTATTTACTGAGAAAATGAATGTAATATATATGGACAATGAAAAAGAACAGAAAAACTTTCAAATATAAGGAAATTAAAGTGAAGTGAACTGAATAGAGCCAGAAAAAATGACATTTTATGTTTTAATAATGAACTGAAGAAGCTTTTCAAATCCTTTTTAGATTGGACTAGGAAGATTGATCTAGCAGTTGGAATCTGGGTCTATTTTCATTTAGTTAAATCTCTGTGTGACTCCTCCCTGCCCAGTGATAATTGGGACAGTATGTACAGGTAAATAATATGAATACTGGGGCCAAAATTCACAAAACTGAGATCTGGTCCAGCTCTGACATTTAGTAGTTCAGCCTTTGGCAAAGTCTTTCCCCTCTGAATTTATCTTTCCTTAGCTATAAAGTCAGGGTTTTGGACTAGAACTTTAATGTACCTCCTGTCTCACTAAAACAACCTTAAAGACTATCAGCAGAAGATAGGATAACTCAGTCATGGTATGTCCAGATAATCGGATATATTCAGCTGTTAAAATAGAAGTCATTCTATAGTACAGATGGAGTGTGATTCATTTATGCATTCATCCAACAAATTTTGAATCTTTATATGCCAGGTGCTATATTTGGTGTTAGGAATGCAGAAAACACCAACATAGAGCTTACATTAAAGGGAGAGAGGAGACAGTAAATAAATTAATACCATGGGGTCAGGGAGAGATAAATGCCATGAAGAAAAGTGTTTTCTAATCTCTGAAACTTGACAAGGAGAAAAATATATATAGAATGTATTTGGAACACTATTGTTAGAAATCTTTTAAGACTTAAGAGTTGGTCGCCCTTGGATAAGAGTTGAAGGTCAGGATATGATGTGGAAGGGAGAGGGGCTTATTTCTCATACTTTTTGTGCTGTTTAATTTTTTCTTCTTTTTTTTGACACTTGTTCATGTATTACTTAAAAACAAAAGACAACATGTGCCAAACAACTGAATCCTTAATGCTGTGGGGGAAAATTTTTTTGATGATATATTTAACATGCTTCAGTCTAATCTGAACTTTTTTGGCCAAATATGCTTAGTCTTATCTTTGTGTTCTGTGTCCTAATAATGTTTAGATAATAAAAGTTTTTGGCTTTGGATTGTATCAGACTTTTCCTGTTGATGTGTACAAGTTTGTTTTGTATTAACATTTGCAATGCTAAAACAAGTTTAATGTATAGTTTTCCTTAATGTATTTAAATACCATGAACAGAAAATCTATCTAAAAGTTGTAAACTTTTGCTAAAGGACAGCTTGCTTACTTCACGTCTTTCTTGGGGTAAGAATTAAAGTTTTTGACACTTTATCTTATGTATTTGAACTTTTTGTTCAGTTTTAGTATGTTTACTTTTAGGTTCCAAACATCAGTTGAACTTAGAGAAATCAAATGAAGTCACTTCTTTTTTCTCCTAAAAAAAAAAAAAATCAACAGTCTAAGCATCTTTCCTGATTTTTATATCTGTTTTTTTCTAGTTGGACGAAAAATCTGACAAACAGTATGCTGAAAATTACACAAGAGTGAGTATATAAAGTCCTAAGGGAATTAGGTTCTCAAGGTCAATTAAACTTACTTTCTACTACTATTTCATTATTTTACTACAGTTGAACGGATGGAACTACTCTTCCTCTCTTCATCTATTTTCTGTCCTTGACCCCCGAAATTCCTCTGAGGTTGAATCATGCGAAGCACTGGGAAGAGAAACGACACTGCATTTTATTTCCCTGAGTGGGTTACCTCTTAAGCTTTTGGCTGCCGTTTTGCTTTTCATTCCTCTAGAATTTGATCCTGAGAAGAAGCCATTAAACACTGCAAATGAAGTGTCTTTAGGAATGGTGGTGACAAACAGATTTTTTTTCTTTTTAAATATAAGATAAATTATTTTTTGAAGTAAAATAACTAACTCCTCGCTAGGAGTCGTTTTCTGTCAAAGTCTCTAACTTTTTTCTAGAAGTATTTTTTAAATCCTCTTAGGGAAATTATCAGGATTAATTCTATGAGATACACGAGTTCTGTCCAATAGAAACATAGTGCAGTCCACTAATGTAAGCTACATATGTTAAGTCTAAATTTTCTGGTAGCCACATTAAAACAGTAAAAAAAAAGAAACAGGTAAAATTAATTTAAATAATGTTTTATATAACCTAAATATTCAAAATATTTCAACATAATATGAAAAGTTATTGAGGTATTTTACCTTCTTTTTTTCTGTATTAAGTCTTTGAAATCTGGTGTGTATTTTAAACTTGAAAAAACAAAAAGAATCTCAATTTGGACTAACCACATTTCAAGTGCTCAGTGCTGAATGCTACTAATTGGATAGCACAGATCTATGCCGTTTATTAATCCAATAGCATAATCTCCCATTTAAACTCATTGTGGGAAGAGCAGTCTAAACCCATAGACTGGTGTTGTCTAAACCCATAGTGATACCGGTGTTGTTGGTCTCAGCTGCAAAGAGTATCTCTAACTTTATTAAGAAAGGATTAGAAAAACAGAAGATCCTGAGGGAAGCAGCTTCAGGAGCTAATAGGACTACTAATTTGCATAGCAATTACAAAGTTCTACAACTGTTTTTAAATTAATCTGACATACTCACCCCCGTGTTTACAGTATGGCAAAGATAAACTTAGAAAATAAACAGCTCTTACACGTAACAATTTCCTTCTTAGTTATGAGTTCAGGATTCCAATGAAGTGTTTGAGTGAATGACGTTATCCTATAGGGCCTGGGCCCTTCTCTGGATCCCCCGTCCTCCGCCCCCCCCCCCCCCCCAAAAAAAAGAAGCCAATCCTAACTGCCTGTAAATTGCACTTGGTAACTGCTGGTCCACACTGTATCAGATCTCCTTCACCATTCTGTCCCATTCTTAGTTTTCGCAGCAAGCATTTTTAAAGAAACAAGACTTAGAAGTGTCATATTTCCTTTCTCTAGCCTTCATCTCGAAATTCTGCCTCGGCAACAACCCCTTTAAGTGGAAACTCTTCCAGACGAGGAAGCGGGGACACCAGCAGCTTAATAGACCCAGACACCTCATTAAGTGAATTGCGGGTAAACGGAAATTTTTGGTTTGATTTTTTAAAAACAGTTTGCTGGCTTCCTTGTGGTATACGAGTATATGGGAACTGTTTAACATTTACTATGACGTAGTAGAGAGAAAAGGAGTATGAGTTCTTTAAAAAAATTATTGCATTTCAAGAATGTGACTTCAGTCTGAAAAGAGATTAGTTAATTCTTTTTCCTGTTCTCTTTCCTGAACTTTTGATGATATTGGAATGAGTTATGCTAATTTAAAAATGCCAAAAAAGATTTTTAATGTATATAAAAGTAGTTTTCTCAGAAATTATGGGCCATATTTTAAATGGAAAATATGCGGATGTACAAGGAACCAGACTCTGAGGATCATTAGTCTTTTGAGCGACTATGGTATTATTTAGCTGCTTGAATACAGCTATCTCTCAGTTTCTCATGATAAGACAAGTATAATAATATTTGCAGTAACAGAAATAACTGAGTAATGACAAGTTTATTTAACCCATTAGTCGAGTCTTCACTCTTATCAACCCTTTTATTTGAAAGATGGGAGCTTTCAAAATGTATTTATTTGAATTGCTATTCTTGAGCAATGGGGGAAGGGTAGCAATAAAAACTTTGTATTGATTCATTCATTCAACATTTATTGAACCATTGTGCTCAGAGATTTAAGAAGTAAAACACACTTTGGACTTCAGGAGTTTACTGGGAAAGATCAACTGATACAAACCTATTAACCCAAGTGCTGTGGCGTGATGGCAGTGGCAAGAATAGGGCTGCTAGGGGAATTCAGAGAAGCATCATGTAGATTGGACTAGGATAAGAGGTAACGAAAGGCTTTTCAGAGGAGAAAAACTCTGAGCTAAGGTTTATAGGAAGAATAAAAGTTAGCTAGGCAAAGAAGTTGAAGGGGGAAGGCTTTCTCAGAGAAAGAAATTCAGAGAACCAAAAAGTTGTCCATAGAGTAAAGCCGTCAGAGGTTAGGATGAGAAGTGAGTAGTGGTGGGTGACAGAGAAGGCTGGAGAAGTAGTGATGGGCCAGATCACAAAGCATCTTGTACGGCAGCCTAAAAGGCATTCAGTTTCACCCTGACAACCATGGGGCGTTAAATAGGGGAGTGATACTTTCTGATCTGCTCTCTTAAAGAACGGCCACAGTTTGGAGGAAGCACTGGAGGTGAGAACAGTAACAACAATGAGGATGAGATGAACAAGTTAAAACTGTGATAGAAAATGTAAGAAGTTTGCTCTGAAGAGAATAGTAGAGGATAGGAAGTTGGTTGGTCAGTAGTAGATACAGAAGGTTAAGAGAAAGATTTTTTTTTTTTTTTTAAAGATGGAGTTGATTATTTTTTTCATTGGTTGGATTGAGCCAGTAGAGAGAGATCATGAAGGTTGGGGAAGCAGAGGGGTGGCAGAGCAAAGTGCCCGAATGGGCGAGGGGAATGTCCAGGGCCATGTTGTGGGGCGGGGAGGGGGAGGAGTGGCCTAATCTGGAGGACCCCACTCACTGATAATAGCCTCACTGATAACAGTAGGGGAGGAGGCAGGGACCTGTGGTGAGGGAAGTCAGGGTAGGAGCAGGAGTCTGGATGTCACATGGACAGCTTCTAAAAGTGGGATGGGGTGGAGAGGTTTGGATCCGTGGCAGTGACAGTGGAGGACAGCTGGCCCAGGTCCGCATGGCCGACACTTTGAAGGTGTCAGTATTTATTGAGCTCTTGCTAAGGGCCAGGCATTAGTGCTAGGAATACAAAATTGAATAAGATAAACCGTTGCCTTTAGGTGCTATTTTCTGGTGTGACAAAAGGCAGGAGGACAAGGCCTTCCAGCCTCAGACTTAGCTTGTGTTTGCCATTTACTCATATGTCGTCTTTGAGAGTCTGACTGCCTTCAGCAAAGTGAGATTTTTATATTCCAGCACCTGGCTCCTAATAGGCCCTCGATAAATGTCCATTGAATGAATCAATGAGTAAAAGAGACAAACCTACCAAGGAAGGAATGAAGCGGACAGGGGAAATGTAGTACAGAAACTGTATAACGTCCTTGGATAATTGATTCTGCCTGTAATCGCGGAATTATATTTGGGGCCCTGTGGCAGTTAATTCCCACATAAATCAAGCGTCCAGAATAAACCTCATTTAGCAGGGTCAGGTACAAGGGAAATAATATTTCCCATTTAAAATATGACCTTTATTTTTTTTGTAAGGATTATGGTAATATTTGGAGCAAACGCTTTTCTCATTTAAATGGTGTTCTCAGGACAGACTGTCTCATTTGACATTGTGTTTAAAATGTTTTTGTTTAACTTCCCTCCCTTTACATTCTTTCTCTCAAATTAATTTTGGTCAGTGACTAAGTTATTGAAAGACAACTTTGTTCAGATCCTTTTATTACATTTTTAAAAGCTTCTGGATGAGCCAGTAAAATTTGCTGCTTACAGTTATTTTACTACATATTTTACTAGTTCTAGGTGAAGCAGTTATGCTAAGAATTATTTAAATGATTTATAAAATTTTAAAAATTATGTGTTAAAAGCGTTATAATTTATATAGCTTTTTTCCATATACAGCCCATCCTCTTTTGCTAATGCTGTTTCAACAGACGTTAATGCCAAGAAAATATGTAACACTTTAGGCTGATTACTGCTAATCCCTAGCCCCACTATTACTTATTTGCCCCTTTTAGTGGTTGGGAGTGGCAGTTATGTTTGTGTACTTTGATTTTTCTACCTTTAGTCTGGAATATATAAAAGCAATTCACATTTGCATCTGACTCCTTGGAGACTTAAGATATGTCTGTGTATGGTTTTATGCAATGGTTCATTCCTATGTCCTACAGGATATCTATGACCTTAAGGACCAGATACAGGATGTAGAAGGGAGATACATGCAAGGGCTTAAAGAACTGAAGGTATCAGGGCCCATTTTGCAGTCCAAGCATGCTCTCTGTACGCAAAAGTGTTGGTACTGGTGGCTTCACGAGTTCTATTAACACCACTGCACATAGCTTTACTAACAGTGTTCGTCTTTTAGGCATGTGCTTAACCTGCAATGCATAGGAAAGGTGAATTTTCTATCTCTGCTTATGTTTAAATGTTTAGTATACAGTTTTTGGAATATTCAGTACAACATACACCTTACGATTTTTAAACCTCGTAAAATAACTTGAATGTTCCTTGTGTTTTAGTGATTCAAAATTGAATTGGGCGCACATCTAAAAAGTATTCTAAGAACATTTTTTTTTTTTTTACTGTGAATTAGACCTCAAAATTCTTCCAAGCCAAATAAGGGAGTATTGCCTATTTCTGTCACCAAATTCAGTCAATATTAAAGGCAAGAGGAAAAAGTGTCCAAGAGATCATTATTATAAATATTCCCTCTGGAGGAAGGACCCTGAAGCATGAGGCTTTTGTTTTTCTTCTTTTTCTACTTATCTTTTAACCTAGATCAAAAAGGATTACACAAATTCAGTGCCTTAAAGATTTTAGAGGTAAATTTAAATGAGTCTTATCTTTACTGAACAAGTATGAGTACCAGTTTTCAATACAGGTGTCCATGTGAGGCAGGCATTTTGGTTATAAATAGCACTTGGTTATCATGCTCTTCCCCATGTTTTTTTAATGAAGTTCAAGCCTAATGTGAGGAAACTAAAAGTCTCTCTGAACACATGCATGTCCCTGTTTGAAGTAGAAATATATGTATCAGCACTCTGAAAAAAGCATAAACAAGACATTGAGAAAGGTGACTCAGGGTACACCCAGAGCACAAAGTATGGAGCAAATGGACAGGCTTTCATCAGCCTCTGTGGTATCATTCGAAGTAGCCCAGCTACCAGCCAAAACCTTCATGCAGGTGACTGTTGTCTATAAGAGACTTACAAGTAAGACTCAGGACCGAAAAGGGTGGGAAGTCCTATGGAGGGGACCCATGGGGGAGGCCTGGAAGCTGCTGACGTGGCATTGTGAGGTTCTCAGTAAACATCAGGAGAATTACAGACTTAGTACGCTGATGTGCTCATTTAGTCTTATGCTCTCATCTTCAGGATTTAATCCCTCTTTTAAGGTTTTAGAGGTGCGACTTTTGGAAATATCTTGGATCAAGGGAACAAATCCAGTACATTAAATAATTATGTCCATATTAAAAGTCTCATATATAATACATGTTTCAGGAAAGGAAGCAAGTGATTCAGGGACATTCTTACTTGCTTTTTATTTTATTTAAAACATTTTTTCTTACCTTTTAGATCTACCATTTATTACATTCTTTGAAAGATACAAAAGAGCAGATTAAATTTATTGAAACTTTGAACAGATAAGATTCTTTTTCTTAATTCATGATCAGCGTATAATTGAATTTGACTTCGGTTTATATTTATCCTTAAAATGACTTTTGAGTGGAAGAAAAATTATTGAAAATAAGACTTGACAATGAAGAACCACAGTGATGTGATATATCCGTAGTCTATTTAAAAAGGATGCTGGGTCATTGTTTATGACATTATTTTTGATTAAGTATGTCTGCCTTTGGATGCTTTTCCCCACTCTACCCTCTACCTGGAATCACCTGGATCTTGTTAAAACAGATTGCTGAATGTGGGTCTGGGATGGAGTTGAAAATTTGCATTTTTACCCAGTTCTGAGGTAATTCTCAGATTTCTAGGTCAGAACCCACACTTTGAAAATCACTGCTTTAGATGTATTAAAGTAAAACTGATTCTCGATGTTATCACTATATAAACTAGATTAAATTCACTAAAACTACCTTGATACTTAGATGTAAAACAGTTTTCTGTAGTCTGTTGTTTAAAGGAAGAAAATATATAAAGTTTCTGTCAAATTCATTGTGATACATATCGTGTCCTTGCATCTACTGCTTGAACTATCTTAGATTCTGGTGTTCATACAGTTATGCCCCATTTTATATGGGACTGAGGTGTGAAGAGGACTTTTTTAATGCTATTATCTCTAAGGTGGAATCATTCTAAATTCTGCATTATATTACGATGCTACTATATTTACATCATTACACAATTGACTTTGCTGATATTCTTTATTTGGGTTGTATTTGTTCTCAATTCTAGTATAAATGTTGCCTGTTAATATAATCCTAGTTCATGAAGCGTTATTGTGTATATGTATATGTGTATATCTTTATTGAGATATAATTTACATACCATAAAATTTACCCATTTAAAGTGTACACAGTTCAGTGTTTTTAGCATAGCCACAGAGTAAGTAATACAACTATCACCACAACCCAGTTTTAGAACATTTTCATCGCCCTCAAAAGAAACCCCATACTAATTTCCAGTCATTCCCTACTCCTCCTCTCCAGCTCCCACACTTGGCCCTAGAGAACTGCTAAGCTACTTTCTGTCTCTCTGGATTTGCCTCTTCTTGACATTTGATATAAATGAAATTATACAGTATGTTGTCTTATATTATTGACTTTTCATTTGGTGTAATGTTTTCAAAATTCATTGATGTTGTAATGTGTGTGTGCGTGTGTGTGTGTATGTGTATTTTATGTCTGGGTAATATTCCATTGTATGAATTTACCACATTTTATCTGGGAGTTGATGGACATTTGGGTTCTTTCCAATTTTTGACTATTATGAATGATATTGCTGTGAACATTTGTGTATAGTTTTTATATAGACATATATCTTTTCATTTCTCTTGGATAGATACCTAGCAATAGAATTGCTGGGTCATATGGTAATTCTGTGTTATGAATTATAGCCATCCTAGTAGGTCCAAAGTGGTATCTCATTGTGGCTTATATGTGCATTTCCCTAATTACTAATGATATTGAGAATATACTTATTGGCCATTTGTATTTTCTCTTTGGAGAAATATCTATTCAAATCCTTTCCCATTTTTAAATTGAATTATATTTTTATTATTGAGTTATAAGAGTTCTTTATACATTCTGGATATAAGCCCTTAATCAGATATAAGATTTACAAATATTTTTTCCGATTTTATGTGTTGTCTTTTCAATTTCTTGATCATATTGTGTGGAACACAAAATATTTTGATGAAGTCTGTTTTTTGTTGTTGTTGATAATGCTTTTGGTTTTGTATAGAAGAAACCATTGCCTAGTCCAAGTTCATGGATTTACTGCTATGTTTTCTTTGAAGAGTTTTATAGTTTTAGCGCTTACATTTGGGTCTCTGATCTGTTTTGAGTTAATTTTTGTGTATGATGTGAGATAGGAGTCCAGATTCATTCTTTTGCATGGGGATATCCAGTTGTCCCAGCATCATTTGTTAAAAAACAAAACAAAACTATTCTGTTTCTATAGAATTGTCTGGGGCACGCTTGTCAAAAATCAATTGATCGTGAATGTAAGTGTCTTTGACTCTCATTTGTGTATCATTGATCTTGGTTCGATAAACATTTGTATTAGTATTTTTTGAATTTATTTCTAGCAGTGATGACTTTTTCTAAGTGAAATGTCTTTTCTTTTTAGCTTTAAAAAAGGTTAGCTACCAAACTAGATATAGTTACTAAAAAACAGACTTTTAAGCTATATTAGGCAGGAAACATAGAAGTAGATAAAATTCCAGGCATTTTATGATAGCTCTTTTTTAAATAATCATTTTTGTATTGCTTACTTCTTTAACGATGACTAAAATTTGAATAATTGCTAAAAAATCATGTTTATACATTTACATGAGCATTATGCAGAACAAGAAAGTACTGAAAACAAACATCCAGGAAGTAGCAAAATTCAAATGAGTACGAAGTTTACTTGTGTAAAGCGAGGCTGTATTCTGTTGTCTCTTTGCATTCGGAATACCAAATTGTTGTTGAAAACTACAGGAGTAACATTTCTGAAAACCGATGATTCTTCATTTCGTGACTCCTACAAATATATATTGCCTGCATACCTTTTCGTCTTTCAGAGGCTACGCTGCTGCTTGATTTTGTTTTGTTTTGTTTTGTTTTTTTAATAGCAGAGAGCAAAGTTCTTATAATGGCATTACTGGCTTATTACCGTCCTCTCATCTTATGTGCATGTCACTAAACAAGGAGTTGCCTAAACTGCTTGTATCCTGCAAAAGTACATCTCCATGTGTCTGTCCCAGGCTATAGCTTCCTGTCGTATATCGTATATATGCAGGGAACATATTTTAGATATCAGGCTGATGACTTTGACTTTCATTTAGGAGTCTTTGTCTGAAGTGGAAGAAAAATACAAGAAAGCCATGGTTTCCAATGCACAGTTAGACAATGAGAAGAACAATTTGATCTACCAGGTAGACACGCTCAAGGATGTTATTGAAGAACAGGAGGAACAGATGGCAGAATTTTACAGAGAAAATGAAGAAAAATCAAAGGTAATTGTTCATCTTGTGTCATGTCTTTCTCTTGGGGCAGAGAATTGAAACGTGCCATTTAAAAAGTGCTGGGCTTAATGGAAGAAAGGCAGCGTACCTGGGAATGATGTTTCAGTCAAAACCCATCGCTATGAAATTGACAGACCATAAGATAATAGGTCCTAAATATTTTCTTTTTAACTTTTTATAAGATTTATTTAATTAAGGAAAAGCTTATGACCTCTTTTAGTTTCCATAAGTAGAATACAATTCAAATTTTATCTTTATTTTCTATCTCTTAATTGGGACACTTACAGTCCATTACTTATTTGTTCCTGTTTTAACTGTTGAAACTCCACAAAGTCCCAAAGACTTTCAAGGTAATGGCCCATTTTTTTCTTTTTCTTTCTTTTTTTATAACGCCCATTTTTCAAGAGAAACTTTTTTTCAAAATTATTGGAGAGAAGTTTTAATCAGTAATTTAGAAATAGCAGTGTGGAGATGTGGGTCAGAAATCGACTGATGTTTTCTTTAGAGGTTTGTAAGCTATATTGTTAAAATGTGCAGATGGAAGCTTCTGGGTATTTTCATATTGAACGACAGTGGCCAATTAAAGATTATGATTTGGCGGCAATAGGTGGTTTCCTCTTTGCTTTTTCCTGTCTTTCATAGGCCAGTTTTGGATATCTGAGCCACCATACGTTACCCAGAGTCCTTGGACTCCTTTTTATCTTCCCATGCATTGTTTGTGTCTGTCTCTGGCCCTTTACTTCTAGCAGATTGGAAGAAAATCTCATGCTAGGTAATTAATTGTCAGTAGCAAAATGAGTTCTTATCCTTCCATCTCAAATGTCTTTGAGCATTTTTAAAATTAAAAAAGAAATCCTATGAATAACTTTTTAACAACTTTATTTTTTTCTATCATTTTCTAAGATACAGAGATGTCTTAGGATGCATAGTCATGTTTTTTTTCAAGTTTTATTTTTAAAAATATCTTGTGCCTTTGAAATTTGAAATATCTGTAAGCTTTTTAAATGTCCTGTCACTGTTTAAGGTACAGTGAGGCAGAAAACAGTGCAATAGTGTCTCTCTATAATATTTCTTCACCTTGAACTCTCTTCTTCTAACTATATACTGCCTCATGCTGTAGAACGCCCATGTTCAGAAGCATACAAAGAGGTCAAGCACTCTGTGTGTTGCATTATAGCAGCATATGGTGAAGGTAGAGAAGGACCACTCAATTAAAACAATAATGATAATAATACAATATTTCAAAATGTCTTTAGTGCTTTCTGATGAGGTTATAACTGTATCTTAAATGTTGTTTCTATACCTACTTTAAGGACAGAATTCCTAATTAAGAATATCTCAAGTATATTATTCTTTTCTTAATAACTATTCATTTTAGTAGCACATACTTTTTAAAAAAATATCTGAAACTTTAAAAAAGTTTTATTATAGATTTTAAACATATAAAAATAGAGGAATATAATACACACCCTGAAAACCATCGCCTACCCCCAGCAACCATCAACCCATGGCCAATTTTGCCCTGTCTACTTCCTCCACTCATTATTTGAAGTGAATCCTCAGTATCTCATATTTTAATGTGAATTTAGGTATGGCTCAAAAACAACATAGACCCTCTCTTTTTAAAATAGAACTGTTACGAGACCATTTTACATCTGAAAAATTAAGAATGATTCCTTCATACTACATCTCCAATCATTGTTAAAATTTTAATTGTCTCAAATATCAGGTCATTTTTCTTTTATATACCTAAGAAAATTAGGATCCAGATCAGTTCCACACATTGGAATTAGTTGTCATGTCTTTGAAGTCTCTTTTTATTTATAGGTTTCCTTTCGTCTCTCTCTTTTTTTTTTTTCCTTGCAATTTCTGTGTTGAAGGAACTGGATTTCCTCTCTTACCAGTTTCTGACAGTCTTACAGATTTTGCTGTTTCATCCCCATGGAGTCTTTAATATGTTCCTTTTTCCTCTAAATATTTAACTCCTTTTAATAGGCAGTCAGGTTTAGAGGCCTAATCAAACATAGGTTTAATATTTTCGGCAAATCTACATCATAGGTTATTTTCCTTCAGAATACCCAGATGTATGGCTGTCTCTCTTTGTGACATTGTAGCTAGGTTCTTAGATCTGTTTAGTTGATTAGGGGTTGTAGAATGTGATAGTCTAATTTTGTCTTTACTGCTTTATTTTCTTTTATTATTTTAAACAGTTTTATTGAGATATAATTTATGTAGCGTACAATTCATCTGTTTAAAGTGTATAATTCAGTGGGTTTTTTTGTATATTCACAAATATGTGTAACCATTACCACAGTCAATTTTAGAATATTTACATTTGTCAAAAGGAAACCCTATACCTTTTACTATCATTTCCCTGTCTCCTGCCCTCCTTAGCCCTAAGTAGCCACTAGTCTACTTTCCATCTCTATAAATTTTCCTAATTTAGACTTTCATTTCAATGGAATCATATAATATGTGGGCTTTAGTTATTGACTTCTTTCACTTAGTATTTTCAAGGTTCATCTGTGTTGTAGCATGCATCAGTAGTACTTCATTTTTTATGACTTAGTAATATTCCATTTAATGTATATACCACATTTTGTTTATTCATTTGTGCATTGATGGACATTTGTTTTTTTTTTTTCGCCTATGAAAAATAATGCTGTGACAAACATTTATGTATAAGTTTTCGTTGTCCTTTCTTTTAAGTATGTACATAGGAGTGGAATTGCTGGGTCATATAGCAACTCTAAGCTTAACCATTTGGGGAATGCCAGATAGTTTTCCAAAGTGACTACACCATTTTACATTCCCACCAGCAGAGTATGTGAGTTCTGATTTCTCCACAGTTTCGCTAACACTTGTTATTATCTTTTTGTCTAGCTATCCTAGCAGATGTGCTTTTGATTTGTATTTCCCTGATGACTAAATGATTTTGAGTGTATATTTTCATATGCCTATTGATTATTTGAATATCTTTCTTGTAGAAATATCTATTCAGATCCTTTGCCCATTTTAAAATTGGATTGTCTTTTTATTGAGTCGTAAGAGTTTATATATTCTAGATATACGTCCCTTATCAGATAGATGATTTGCAAATGTCTTCTCCCATTCCATGGGCTGTCTTTTCACTTTCCTGTGCTTTTTTAGTGTAAGTCTATCTTTAAAGAGAAATGTCCCTTCATCTCTAAGTACTCAGATGAGACAGTGTATGTAGGAAAGGGAAGATAAGCCTTGATTTTTTTCCTTTTACTTATGATTTTTCAAAATAAAGAATTGGTTGTTTAACATCTTAGCATAGTCGCTCATTATTTGTTTTCTTTTTTTAAATCCATTATGAAGTCAAGAATTCAAGCATTTGATGATCTCAATCCATCATAGCTTTTTATTCTTACTGATCTTCCAGTTGTCCGATGTTTAACCAATGTGAACCTCTTCAGGGTGATTCCCAAGTAATTTTGACACGAGTGCAGTTGTTTTTGATAGTTCTTTGCTATCTAGCACAAGAAGGTATCCCAGGCTCATCTGGTGCATTTCGTGCCCCAGACCCGGAATCAGCTATCTGTCCAAGGAACCCTGGTTCTCTTTTAATGGAGCAGTGTTGGTGCCAGAGATCGCCTTGTCACCAAGTTGGTCACCGTTTATGGACCTTTTTAGTGGATATATCAGGGAAACATTCATGTGGGATATTTTATTTTATTTTTATATTTATTTATTTATTTATCTTAAAATTTTTTTTAATAGGCAGAACAGCCCTTGGTTGACATCACAGATTGCAAGGACCTTGTCAGCTTACAATCTCTTATTTTTTAATCTTTATGCCTACAGGACCTGGTCTTCTTTAGTGGTCTCCCATCCAAGCACTAACCGGGCCTGACCCTGTTTAGCTTCTGAGATCAGACAGGATTGGGCTTGTTCAGGGTGTCATGGCCATAGACTATGTGAGATATTTAAAAAAATAATTTAAAAACAAAAGTTTTTAAGTCAAAATACGTTATGAGTTTATGCTGATAGTTCTAGTTCATGTTTAGAATGCAAAGGTTTTTACTTAATCTCTTCTCTTTTATGTATGTATATCTTCTTTTTCCCACACTACTATTCCTAGTTCTCAAATTCACTGGGGATGATAGTAATTATGTTATAGTCTATTCTCATTCTTTTGTCCCACAGTACCCGGAATAGCAGTACCAATGTTACTACCAACGATATAATTACTGAAAATAGTTAAATGTTGTTTTGTTCTGTTTGGTGGTTATTTTGCTGCTAGGCTATGTATAATCCAACCATTGTTTTTAAAAGTTACTTGAAATAGTTTCTTTGTGCTTATGCTACTAACTGGGTATGTGTTTAGGTTCACTGCATTTTATTTCAATATTTAGGAATTGCTTTTTTTTTTTTTTTTACTTTTTATCTTTAAATTATTTTTACTTGTGGTAAAAGCATATAACAAAATTTACCATTTTAACCATTTTTGATTATGAGTTCCGTAATGCGAAGTGTATTCACATTGTTATGCAACAGACCTCCAGAACTTTTTCATTTGCAAAACTGAACTCTGTACTTTTTAAACAACTCCTCATTTTATCTTCCCCCAGCTCCTGGCAGCCACCATTCTACCTGGTCTATATGAGTTTGACTATGCTAGCTGGGTACCTCACATAAGTGGACTAATACAGCATTCGTCTTTTTGCGATTGACTTATTTCACTAGCATAATGCTCTCAAGGTTCATCCATGTTGTAGCATGTAACAGGATTCCCTTCCTGGATGATATTCGACTATATACATGTACCACATTTTATTTATCCATTCATTTATCAGTGGACACTTGGGTTGCTCCCACCAGGAATTGCTTTTTAAGTTTATTTTTGTTTTACAATTACATAAAATATTTATATATCTGAAGTCAAATCAACAACAAAAACAATTCTCAAAGAAGTCAATCTTGTGTCTCTGTATTTTTATTCCTATTTTCTCCTTAAGAGAGTTTTTAAATTAACTAGATTATTCTTCCATGTTTCAATCTGAGATTAGATATGTAATATACATACATAAACATATTTCTTGCCACTCCAAAAAATATGCAAATATATATATTTGTATTCCTCCTTTCTTATAAAATAATAGCATACTATAAGCACTGTTTGGCACCTTGGTTTAATCACTGTATGGTGGTAGTATGTAGAGATCAGCCTCATTCTTTTTTATCACTGTATAGTTATTCCATAGTGTGGATATACTATAGAGTATTTCACCAGTTCCCTATCAATGGACATTCAAGTTGTTTGCAGCCTTTTGCTATTAAAAGTAGTCTTGCAAAAATGATGTACTGAATAGGTCTTTTTGTATTTTTCCTAGTGTATCTATGGGAGTCATTAAAGTGGGTTTGCTGGGTCAAAAGGTGCAGTAATTCTGCTAGATACTGCTGAATTCCCTTTGTAGGGATTCTGTCATTTTGTATTCCCAGCAAAATGTTTGAGAGGGCCTGTTTCCTTCCACATACTACCTTCCTGAATATGTTGTCAAGTTTTTGGACTTTTACTAGTGTTAATGAGAAATATATTTTTAATTATATTTCTCTTAGTGTGATCTTCTTTTCACATTGAGAATAGTTTCTCTTTCTCTGTGAACTGTTCATTTCTTTAAGAAAATTTTCTATATAGTAGTGTTTTTTTTTTTTTCTTCTTCTAATTTTAAAGGCTCTGTAAGGGAGAGATAGTGACTTTTTGTCTCTGGTATAAACTGTAAAATTTTTTTTTGCAGTTCATCCTTTTTCATTTTACTTTGATTATATGTGTCTTTTGCCATTCAAAATTTTTTATTTTTATTTAATCTAATTTGTTACGTGTTCCTTTTCTTGCTTGTAGATTTTCTAGTCACTTTTAGTAATATTTTCCCTATTCCTTGGTTATTAGAATTCACTCATCTTTTTTCTAGTACTATAACAGTTTCTTTTTTCCCCTCCCTCTCCTCCCCCTCCTCTCTCTCTCCTTTCTCTCTTTTTCCTGAATACTTCTGATCATCTGGAATTTGTCATGGTGTATGGTGTGAGGTTTGGTTCCTATTTTGCTTTTCTGTATGGATATTCAGTTATCTCAACATCACTAATCTAAAAGTGTTTTTTTCATATTGATTTGAGATGCTCTTTTTGTTTTTTCATTGTTTAGTATATTCATACATGAAATTATGTCTATTTTGGGATGTTCTATTCTCCTCCTTTGATCTGTATTCATGAGCCATTACCACATTGTTTTTATTATTTGGCCTTATAATATGTTTTAATATTAAGTGACGCTAGCTTTATTCTTTTTCATTATGTTTTCTATTTATTTTTTCTCCTTGTTTTTTTTTCCCCAAATAAAGTTTATAATAAAAAAACATGATGGAGTTTTTATTTGCACTGAATTAAATGTATGGATAAATTTGGGGGAGAACTGACAAATTTTTTGGTATTGAGTCTTTTTATCCAAGAGGATGGTATAGTGTTCCATTTATTCTATCCTACTTCTCTGTCTTCCAGGAATATTTTATATAATTTTCCTTATATAGATTTTGGCTGTATCTTGTAAGTTTACATGTATGTATTTTTAAATTTTTATTTTTTGATATTGTGTTTATTATATCTTCTCTCTTGATTTTGTTTGTGTCTATGAAGATTATTGAATTTCGCATGTTAATTTTGTAAGCTCTAACTTTACTAAGCCCTAGTAAAAGTTACTTTACATGGTTCCTAGTAATTTTGATAAGTTTTGGTTTTCTAGATATATAATCCTATGAGATGAAAAATTTTAATCTTCCGAACCTTTCCCATAAACTACAGAATTTTTCTAAGTTACTGTGCTTTAGCAGTTCAGGCATATTTCTGGAGGTCATACTCAGCCTTTGTATTATTATACTGTAGATGTTCCAGTTCATTGTGTGCCATTATCTATATAAACTGTATCATTTGTTTAATAACAGGAGTTAGAAAGGCAGAAACACATGTGTAGTGTGCTGCAGCATAAAATGGACGAACTGAAAGAATGCCTTCGACAAAGAGATGAGCTCATTGAGGTATGTACGTGAACTGTGGGATACTTTATTTTGAAAAAAATGCATGAAGTGGGATGAGAGGGTACGTGTTGGGAGGGAAGGGAGTTAAAAGGCCATGAAGAGTTTACTTGTCTCTTCACATTTGGCTGTACCTTGAAGTTTTACAAACGTGAAGCATAAAGGCAGGCTTAAACAGTTAATACTGTGTACCCTAAAATTATCCCCCCTTTTAATAATAGAAGCTTTTGTTATTATCTTTTATTCCTAATCACATTCTTTTCTAAAGATATCTTTAAAAATGAGCAAAAGGAAAAATGAGAGTACCATTATTCTTTGAAATGTAATGAATGCTGTCTCTTGGGACACGATTTTTGGGGAAGAAGAAACTTAATCTTCACTCAAGTAGATACATTTCTGAGGTGGCTAAATGAAAATGAGAAATTGTCAAGATGCCTTATATACAAAAAGGCGAAGGTTGGCCAAGTGCCGAGGTTCAGATTTCTCCTGGCAGAGGGACTCTGAGTGCCACAGTGCTGGCAGCATTTTAGGAATGGGAATCAGTGTGGTCCACCAAGAAGTGATTGACAGCACTTATCATCCTTTTATGCCTATCGCCTTGCGTACCGTTCATTTTCTTTAAATGTGTTTTTTTTTCTCCTGAGGTTGTCATTTTTTATGAGTATGGAGGTTGTTGGGAAGGGATCCTGCCCACTATGTTGGCGTGTTTATCAAAAGCCATCTAATGTTAACTTAGTGATGTTGACATGTGAGTGGCATTCAGGAAGGCCATCTCTTAATGATCCCTAGGACACTTGCTCATCCATGGCCCTGGTTGCGCAGGACCCCCCGCTCCACCCACCCCACCCTCATACCCACCTCCCTTTTCCTTCCCCCATAGACCTGCCTTAAGTAATCTCCCTAAATGACTTAAAAACCATTTAATAGAGGAAAAGAAATGACTTTTTCTGTTTGTGAATTTGTGTTAGATTTTTTTTCATTTTTGAGATTAATTGAATTGAAACTAGCCTGGTGAAAGCACGTAGAATTTGTGAATTCTAAATGCAGATACATAGCCTTTTGAAAATATCAAATTACATGTGAAGTTAGTTGTCTTAGTTTTTCCATATATGGCAAGAAACATATTATCCAAATTCTGTTTCCTACTGGTATTTTAAAATGATGTGAATTCCTCTCCATTTTTGTCCTTTTTTTGTTTTTGTGTGTCAATGTGCCAGCCACTTTTCGCTTCTTTTTCTAGTTAAGAAATATACTTCTCCCTTTTTATGATTTCAAAGGAATAATAAAACAGCTTTGAGAGCTGCTTCTCAAATTCAATAGCTTCAGTTAGACTTGATTTAATGTTCTGGTTTTTAATTTGATGATTGCATTTAAGAGGAATTGTAATGCATGATTTCTATAATTTGTCATCGTGGTTTTTTTTTAAAGCCCAAGGGGGCTGGGTATAAACACTTTAAAAACGTTAAATTAGTTTTAAGTATTTCTTATGTTTACAATTAACATCTCTTAGATGTTAATATTCATGTTTATGTGTGACTGAAAAACTTTGACTATGACAAAATAATGCTTTTTGATCTTTAGAATCGCATGGTAGAGCAGATACGAAATGTTTGAGTAGGGAAAGTCGGAGATGATAATTTACCAGCAATGCATGAAAGAGAACCTGTTAAACATTAGAGGGTATAAATTGGGCATCATTGCTTAATCAGAAGAGTTGTTTAAGAATTGCTAACTACTAAATTCTCATTTTTCTAAATACCGAGGTGAGTAGTCATTTATAACTCATGATGTTCTTGCTAGCATAGATTATGCTAACAAATTCAAAATGACGAAGCTGAGATATGTCCCTCTTATATTTTTTCAGTTCTGCTTAAAAAAATAAAGTTCAAAACTACTGCTTGTTCCCTATGATAAGGATCATTTTGTTCATAAGCAAATCTGAATTTCCCTCCCCAGAAATGTAAGTTTTTCCATGTTTGGAAAACAGGCAGTTACCACAGGAAGAGTACTCATGTGGAGCCGTGTATACACAGAAGCCCTAGCTGGCTTGCTGCCACATAGCTGTGGTTGAAACAGTTATTCCCAGTCCCCTGGCTTACTTTCGTAGTGGCGAGCCAATGAGAGGCATGTCGCCAAGACACCGGATGTCATCTTTCCTTTTAGCAAGCAACTCTTGCTTTTCCTGTTCATTGCAGACTTTCCCCTTTTGTTAAATTTCTTTATCAGCTTCATTTTTATTCTGTTTTTCTCCTAACTCTCCCTCCTTTTTTTCTTTCTGTTCTTTTATTACTTCTCTTCCCTTCTTCCTCTGCAGGAGAATCAACGTATGCAGCAGAAAATAGACACCGTAACAAAAGAGGTGTTTGACCTCCAGGAGACACTTCTTTGGAAAGATAAAAACATTAGGGTATGCGGTGTAATTGGGCTTTGGTCTGAAGCTCATTGATGAGGAATAGACCAATATAATTTAACTTCGAGATTCCTAAAAATCTGCCCTTTTGATCATTTTTAAGCATTTACACAGTGAAATATGAATAAGCAGAAGACAGAAAGAAACTTCTATGGGAAAACCTGATATTATGCATGAAAAGAACTCTTCTTTTCAGCCAGCTTTGGCTTGTGAAACCTACAAGTAGGAACTTTCTAAGGAAGTTGTTCTTTATTTCCCCAGGATTCTTATCCAGAAGCAGCCGCAGACATTTAATTCAAACTCTGTGGGTAACTTGATATCCTTCCATTGCAAGAATTTGGATAAGAAGCAAGAGGATGGGGAGTGGGACTAGTGGGAAGGTTATTAGCATTCCACAAATCCTCGATGAGGAGAATAGGAAGAGATTAAAATCAGTTTAGTTACGGAAGCGGATAGGAATGTAAGATTGGCCAGAGCTTCCAAACCGTGACATCATCTCTAATTATAACTCCACAACTCCCCAGAGCAGGGGCCCACATAAGGAAAAAGTCTTCAGTGCTTTTTCGCTAAGCCTTACTTCAGGTAGACTCCAAGTGTGTAGGAGGCTGGAAACATTCCCACCAGTTCATCCCTTGTGGCCTTTGACCGGCGGCCTCATCCCATGGCACGAGCTCTCCGTTCTGCAGTAGGGGGTACCACATAGCCCTAGCCGCCTGAGGCTTACCTGAGGGAAGGGCTGTGGTGGAAGAAACAGACAGAAGGAAACCCTCGGCCTAAGGACACAGTGAGAAAGTTTCATTCTGCTTGAGGCTTCATGGGGTGGGGTCAGGAAAAGTTGGCAAAGACGCCCAGCAGCACCTGTCATAGGTAGACATGCCTGTGTGTGAAAGGCATGGGTCATCCTCTCCATTGTTAGGGGCGTCGTGGTGTCCAGTTCTTTTCACACCTCCAGTGACCCTATCCTCATAAATAAACACGTGGGAAACATAATTACTTCTTAAGAGTTTGGCAGTCCAAAAAGTTTTAAAGAAATAAAGCTACCTTTTAAAGTTTTTAATACTCAAATACCGAGTTTCTAAAATTCTACCCAAAGCTAGAAGAGCCTTCTAGAATATAAATTAACCACTCTGTTAAGAGTTTTAAAATTATAATTGTGAACCGATTCTTAAAATTTTTTCACTTGGGGAATTTAAAATGAAATGAAAAAAAATATTTGGCACAGAATAGGTAATTTGAAAGTTTAGTTAAAATCTGGTTAGGCCCTTACATAATTTTCTTTAGCATGTAGGTCCATGCAGGTCCATGATTTATGTTTTGTATGATTATCTTAGTATTTTTAACTGATTATTTTGGACCAGCCATAGAAAAACCCTAATCCTCTCAGTTCAATAAGATAGCTATTCAAATAAAACAAAATTTTTTTTCTTACCTAAAAGCTATACTGATAGTTAAGCCATAAATTGACTTTTTAATTTTCTTGGACTTGTTGAGTGAATAAGTAGATACCTTCTTTCTATGCGGTATATAATAATGTGTTCCTTTGGCTTTTCAAAAAAAATTTAAAGTTAAAATTTTTGAGGTAATTTTAGATTCATATGCAATTTTAAGAAATAGTACAGAGAGATCCTTTATCTAGTTTTCCCCAAATGCAACATCTTGCCAAACTGTAGTACAATGTCACAACCAGGATATTGACCTTGATACAGTCAGAATACAGAGCGTATTCATCACCATAAGAGACCTGTCATGCTGCCCTTTTATAGTCATATCTACCACCTTCCCTACCTTGTCCTAACGCCTCGTAATCAGTGATCCATTCTCCATTCTATAATTTTGCCATTGTAAGAATGTTATATAAATGGAATTGTATAGTATGAATGAAACCCTTTGGAATTATGTTTTTTTCACTCAGCGTAATTTCTTTGAGATTCATCCAAGTGGTTGCACGTGGCAGTAGTTTGTTCTTCTTTTGCCTTTTTTAAATTAAAAATTGTGGTAAAATACATAACATAAAATTTTTAACTTTTTTAAGTAGAGAGCTTGGTGGTATTAAGTACATCCAGATTGCTGTGCTACCGTCACCACCATGTAGCCACATCTCGTAGAACTAAAACTCTAGGCCCATTAAACCCCTCGGTTCCCCCACCCCACTCCCAGCCCCTGGCAGCCACTCTCCTACTTTCTGTCTCTCTGAATTTGACTACTCTAGGTACTTCATATAAGTAGAATCAGACAGTATTTGTCTTTTTGCGACTGGCTCATTTCACTTAGCACATAGCCTCAAGGTTCATACATGTCGTAGCATGTATCACAACGTCCTTCTTTTTTTAAGCCTGAGTAGTATTCTGTTGTATGAATGTTCCGCCACATTTTGTTTCTCAGCCATCTGTTGATGGATGCTTGGTTTGCTTCCACCTTTTGGCTATTGTTAATAATGCCACTACGAACATGAGGTTGCAAATATCTCTTCGTAAGCCTTCTTTCATTTCCTTTGGGTGTATACCCATGAGTGGAATTGCTGCATAATGTGGTAATTTCATGTTTAATTTTTTGAGGAGCAGCCGTATTGTGTTCCACAGCAGCTGCACCATTTTACATTGCCATACAGACTGCACAAATGTTCCAATTTTTCTACATCTTTACCAACATTTGTTTTCTGTTGTGTTGATATTAGCCATCTGAACATGTGTGAACTGGTCCTCCCTTGACTTGTAAAAAGACAGTTTAAAAATGGTCAGTGACTTTCTAATGTATCACTTGTCTCTAGTTTCATTTTCAAGATTTAAATTTAGTAACTTCACGAAGGAACATGGCCAGTCGTGTTAAAGTTCAGTTTTCTTTAGTTCACTGATTCTGGTGGTCAGGCCTCTAGCCCTGAGGCTGTTTCAGTCATCAGGTGGCCCTGTGTAGAACAGATACATACGAGGATGTCCCTCTAGCCCACCATAAGACTCACACCCGTTCTGACTAAAGATAATTGTGCCCCATGCTGTTAGACGAATAATAAACCCATTGCCCAAAAGTTCAGCCTATTATTCCTATCTTTCAGGCTTCTTGACACTAGAATTCGGGGGTAGGTCAGGGGTAAAGAATTATTTAGATCTCCACAAGCATGTACTTTTTTAACCTTAAAAAAAAAACTACTATAAGAGCTATAATTGAATGCAACCACAAGGGTAGTGATTATATGGTCAGGTAATACAGAGGATTTCAGATCCAGCGTGAATACATTTGGTCCAATTATAAGGTATTTTAGTAGTCTTCAAACTTTGTGGTGAAACAAGAGAACTTACAGGATGTGTTTTATTTTCCCATCCATAATTATGGGAGGTAAAATTAAAAGGTCCAAAAGTAAAGATAAAATCTACTGTTATAAGATGTGGAAGAGGAGCAAATGGCATGTATGAGCATTTGCTAGAATTCCTAGTTTCATATTGGTCTGTTCCTAGGAGGCCTTTTGTATTCAGCGGCGTTGCTTACGTTGCGCACGTTGTGACAGTGATCACTGCCGCGGCTCCACGTGCTGATGCATGGCTAACTATGCACGCAGATTCCAGGAACTAAAAGCATCTAACCCAGCAGACATTAAAGTGACTGTCAACAGATGGGAGAGTGTTGTGCTTTGTTGTCTTAATGTTATGTTTGTTATTAATGTAATGGAGTGTTAATATTAGCTTGAAGTATTAGGGTACAGCCTTGTAATATTAGAAACTCAAATTATTGATTCACAGGCAGACTCGAGACACGTCATATGGTGTGAATTGTCGAAAGGAAGTTAGGTATTGATGTTATAGTTTGGGCAAACAAGAAGTAGGACTACTTTTCAGCAGCATCTGGGATGGCAGTGAACATAATTGTGACCTTCACTGGGCTGTGATACAGAAAAAGTATGCAAGGCTTTTGGAACCAGAAAGAATTGGATTCATTTTCTGGCTTTGCCACTTACTGTGACTCTGGGCAAAGAGAGAGAAAAAAAAAGGTAGGTTTTCAGAGCCTCAATTTTCTGATCTATGAAATGAGGATAAGACAACTACAGGGTAGATAAGTATAATATAGAAGGACTTAACTCATGCATATATAACAGTTCCTGCCATGTAGCCGAAGCTACATAGATGGTAGTTCTGTCCTTTCTTATTTCTTTACTCTCAGTTTCATTGCAGAATAGAATTAGAATGATTTAAAAATTTGTCCAACTACTCAGCAATCAGGAACTTAGCAGTTGGCCCACTTCTAAACCCAACAAACTGAAAGGAAAGTTACCTGTTTTAGTTTAACTTTTTGGATTAATGGGAATGCTGGCGGAAAACTTTAAATGTATGAACAAATATGTAGAGGAAGGCTTTTTCAAACAGCCCAGCTGTCGGGTCCCTGCGTAGACTGCTTGGGTATGTTTTGAAGCCTGGGCTATTTTATTACCGATGACCAGAGTGTGTTCCTGCTTCTCTAAGGTCACAAGAGCTCTGACAGTTGTGAGATTCAGGCAACGGCAGGGCACATACAAACGCAACACGAGCTGGCTTCTCCCGCGCCTTCCCTGTTGTGTGACGCACGGCACACAGTGCTTCCCCCCGAGGACTCCCGTGAGCCGGCGCCCGGGGGTGGGCGCTGCTCTCACCCCTTCTGTCTGTCAGATGAGGAAACGGAGGCATAGATAAGTTAATAGGTGTCAGGACTCAAAAGCCAGATTCCAAACCCACAGTCTGCTACTCTCTTTAGGTGGGCTGTATTTTTTTTTTTTGTCAGTGTGTTATTTTTTTTGTTTTTCACGTTTTGAAGATAGAGCAGAAAACCAAATTACTCTTAATCGTATTTAATTAAATTAATAAAAGAGGTCCTTGAGAATCCCTTTGGAAATCAGCTATTTTTAATTAAATGGTATTCGAGGAATGTTTTGCCATGCTACTTGGAGAAAAATCACAGCCTATATTAAAATACCTTGTATAAGTGGTGAGTTTTCTTCTAAAACGTACCCCTTCCTCCCCCCTCAAAAAAAAAATCAAGTATATTCTTGAATAAGCTGGTTAAACGTGAAACGGGTTGGTTGGTACGAAGGAGGCCAGTGTGGTGCACTTTGTTTTAATATTACCGCTCTCTTCTTCTCCCCTTTCCTGTTTTCTTCCTTGACTGAAAAACGAAAGATTTGTTTTCCCGCCTGATGTGATAAGCATGTTTCGCCGAGTTTATGCACGATTAACCAGTTTCTATCAAAATTCTCTTCTGGAGACATATATCCATGTAACTTTGTATTTCCTCCCGTATCTAACTGCTCGTTTCCAAGCTTTTAATGCTGCCTTGTCTTCTGTGCCTTTATCTTTGTTTGTGTGAATTAGGTTCGTCTCTGCTCCCTTTCACTTGCTCTTATTTCTGTGCCATTCTTTCCCTTGCGGCCCTGTCTAAAACCAGGCCCTAGAGAAACAGAAAGAATCCATTGCCTGCCTTAGGAATGAGCGAGATGCGCTCAGAGAGGAGCTGGCCGACCTGAAGGAGACAGTGAAGACAGGAGAGGTACGTGGGCGTTAGCCTGGAGCTCGTGCCCCTCACTGCTTTTTTCTTCCTTCCTTTCGTCCTGTCATCTTTCCTGGCCTGAGTACAAACCACAGTGGTTCTTCTTCCATCCAGATTTGGTAGGGTTAAGTCATTTCTTCCATAGAGCTATATTCCATATCACGAGTTCCAACCAGGTTTTACTGGTGCCAAACATGTATTGTGACAGAGTCATCCGAGAAGGCGCACGGCTTAGGACCATTTTTCGTGATGGTGTTTTTTTTTTCCTTCCCCACAGAAACATGGCTTGGTTATAATCCCTGACGGCACTCCCAATGGCGATGTCAGTCACGAAGCAGCGGTCGGAGCCATCGCCGTGGTGTCTCAGGAAGCCGCTCAGGTCTTGGAGTCAGCAGGAGAAGGTCCACTGGGTAAGAGACTGGTCGCTGTGTCGGCTTGGATCGGTGTTATCCTGTTAGACTTCCAGCTCGTTCGTGTCTCATCTCGGAAAACAAAAACAGCACAGGGCTGTCTGAGCCTCACCTAGATCCTTAACAGGAGAAATCTGGGCACGTTGTCTGCAGACGTCCCTGACCTCGGGAGGCCAGCATTTGGGCCATTCTAAGGCCCGTGGGTGGAAGCGCCGCGTGTGCACACAGTGGCCTTTGACTTAACCCTACCAAATACAAACTTCCCGTGAAGAAATAATCCAGCACACCCGTCCCGGGGAGCCTGTGGGCTGCTAGGTGACTTTCCAAGTATGTTTTCTTCCTGGAACATCTGGTTTTATGTTCTGCTGTTTATCCCAGGGTTCTGTAGCTTTTTGCCACCTCATTTCTTAAGGCAAGAAACAGATGACCAAGAAGACAGCTATCAGGGGAGTGTTATTTCTAGAGCAAGGCTTCTGAGCCTCTTAAAGACTAAGCCTCTTAAATGTAACCCTTTGAGAATCTAATGACACGTCTCGCAGGAAACCACACAGATGGCCATCCCTGGCGTCCACTAAGAATCCTGCTCTAGAAGAAGCAGATGACATCGCCAGCACACTTTGATTTACTAAAAAATTATCGTTTTTCTCTTTTTCATCTTATTTTCATATATTTGTAAGTTTCCTAATGAGTAGGGTATAGTGTAAGAGTGGACGAAGCCAAAAAACTTTTAAAAAGTTAGTAAGCGCATTTTCTAATGAACAAAATACCAGAAATGTAATCGTAGAGCCCTTCGGTAAAGCAGAGGGTGTAGCTAGGCGGGTGAGGGCTGCTCTAGAGAACGGACTGACTGCGCAGCTATGGGCAGCTCAGAGCGTTTCCCCTGCTTGTTTGGAAGGTACTGAAGAAACCAGAACTTATAGTTAGCTGTGACCCTAGTTGGTTGTGAGGGGCGCTGGCTAGGTGTCAGCTGCTGCTTTTACTCCTCTCTGGGTTTCCCCTCAGCCCGAGGGGCCAGGTAATGGGTGCTTGAGAAGCAGCAGCCCTCACCGCAGGCCAGGACCCAGCCCTGCTGATCCTGCTACCAAGCCTCAGATCAGCCCTTGACGGCCCCCCATCCTAGAGCGGCTCTCCTCCCTCCCCCGCTGGACTTCGGGGGCCTTTGCTTCTTCCAGCACCGTGTTCCTCTTGTTTCCTTGGTTCCAGCTTCCCCTCTCAGGCCCACTCTTAATTTCTGTCTTCCGTTTCCTATTTTGTTTTCTCCTACTAAGGGCTTAATTAAGCCTGTGGGAGTATCCTTGGCATTTGACTTGTCTGTCTACTAGTGAAAGCTTGCAGTTTTGAAACAAGGAAATGATCTTTGTACTTCAGTGTGTCTTTAAATGGAAAATCACTGCTCTTGGAAGCAAAAGTTGTATTTAGTACCCTGATAAATATCAGTCATGTGGAAATATGTGTTGAATAATTAAGTAGTTTTCCTTAATACCTTTAAAGCCTTTGTGTCTTTTGATATTCAGAGTTTTAAGCTTATCAGATCATGTTTGCTGTTTTTGAATTTGAATAATTATTTTTTATTGCTTATTTAATACATCATTACAAATTGAGTGTACAACTCTTTTTTTTTTATCTGTTTTAGATGTAAGGCTACGAAAACTGGCTGGAGAAAAGGAAGAGCTACTTTCACAGGTAAAGGCTTTCTTCTCAGTGGACGTGATGTTGACTGTAACTGACCGAGTCACGTGGTAAAATGGGAGTGAACCAATGTACACCAGGAAAACGTGTGCTATTTCAAATATCAGTACTCAAGTAAGATTTGAAGGTTGCAAAGATGATTTTTACTTTACCTCTTCGTTTCCTAGTCTTTAAGAAAAACTTACAGGACACACAGCTTGAGGGTGAAATGTTCTGCCAAGCTCGTCATGAAGACAGAAGCGCCCTGCCCCGCCTCTCCCAGCCTCACCCCTGACCTTTCCTATTCTTCTTCTTTTTTTAAAAAAAAAGCTCATTCTTTTGGTGTGTATTGTCCTCGTGTATTTGTATATAACACGCGTACGGCTGCTTCTCGATTGTTCCGATTGTTCCGTTTGGGGCATTCTCCGTTGCCGTCCCTCTGTGGAACATGAGCGCTTAGCTTTCTTTCATCCGGTGTCCGTACCACAGACGTGCACGTCCCTCCCCCACATCCTTCTAATAGAGGAACTGTGTCATTCCCGCCTGTTTACATTATTAGGGTTCTGTAAACACCACTCACAGTGGAGCCACGTAGCATCCTAGGATCGCCTTTCATCTCTTTCACAACTTTTTATGTCCTCTCAAATTAATATTGTGGTTTTTCTTTTCATTCACTTGCTTTTCTATGTGTTTATTACTAGTTTAGCTGCAGACTTTCCAACAGTAGTTTAAATCCAAGCTCAGTGTTTTCAGATGCAGCAGATCCTCCCTCCGTTCCATCCTTTTGATTCTGAGCGCCTCTGCCTCCTCCCGTTCCGAGCTCCTTCAGTGCAGAGGCACGTCCGCCCTTCGTCGTCTGCTGGGGTTTCCCCTACCTGTGGTTTAGGTTGGCTTCTCTTTGTGCAATCTTTAATGCTTTCCTCCTTTTTCATTCATTCTCTTAATTTTGGTACATACCCCAGTAACTTCCTGAGAAAAGAGTATGTGGCTGTAAATTTTTCTTAACTTTGGAGGCCTGAAAATGTCTTCATGCTGCCCTCTTACTTGATCTAACAGTTTGGGTACAGAATTCTGTGTTACAGTTGTTTCCTTTCCATCCATAGCTCGCTAGCTCGCTCGCGCGCGCGCGCTCTCTTTCTCTCTCTCTCTGTCTCTCTCTGTCTCTCTCTGTCTCTCTCTGTCTCTCTCTGTCTCTCTCTGTCTCTCTCTGTCTCTCTCTCTCTCTGCCCCCTTCTCCCTCCCCTGCCCCCCTTCTCCTTTTCTTTCAAAGAAATTGCTTCATTGTCTTCTCGCTTCCAATATGGCTGTTTAGAATTTCAAGGACATTTTGATTTTTGATCTTTTGTATGTGACCCCTTTCCCCGTCTCTGGAAGTTGTACCATACTCCTTCTCCCTAGTGTTCTGAAATTTCACAGTGATGTGGTTTGGAGTTTTCATGCATGGTATGGGCCCCCGTCGGTTCTAGGAATCCCTGTTCTTCAGTTATGGGAAAATTTCTTGAATGATTTCTCCCCATCTTCTTTTGGAAACTCCTATTCAGTCATTCAGATAGATGTTGAATGAGATTCCACTATTTAAGAGGCACAGGCATTTGGGATATTTCAATGAATAAATTAGTTTAAAAAAAAAATCCCTGCTTTAGTGGACCCTATATTATAGTGGAGACCAGGACAATAAACAACAAACATAACAAGTAGATTTTATGCTATGTCGGAGGTTCCTGCGAATGCATTGTTGCTCCAGCCACGTTTAGCTGCTCTGGCGCAGGCTTTTACCAGGCAAGTGTAATAAGGCAGAGGAAGCTACCGTGTGTGCAAGAGAGTGATGATGGACCCAGAGATTAAACCGGGTAAGGATATTTGCGGGGACATCCAGGAAGACATGAAGGCACAGAGGAAAGAAGATGGGAGCAATGGGTTCCAGGTGCCAGTGGGACCGAAGGATTTTTGGAGTCAGGGTCTAGAGAGAATGAGCTGGAAAGACCTGGAATTGTGGTTAAAAGAGAACATGGAGTTAGAAGAGAACACCATGCTAGCCTGAACACTCCCGATCCCGTCTGATCTTGGAAGCTAAGCAGGGTCAGGCCTTGTTAGTATGGATGGGAGACCACCTAGGAAGACCAGGTGCTGTAGGGGGAAAAAAAAAAAAAGGAAAAGAAAGAAAGAAGAGACCATGGATCAGAGTTATGTAGAGTTTGTAGGTATCTAATGATGACATATCGTACATGACTGTAGGAGTACGTGGCTTAGGGCAAGAAGGGATAGATGGCAAGATCCTTGGAGAGGAGGTATTTTGGGAACAGAAACCTCAGTTTTAGGAGAAATCCTCTACTTAGATGTATTTTGAAATTGCCAAGAATTAAGATAGAAATAGTCTCAAGGGAGTGCGAGCCAGGAGCTAAAATGACGGAGGAGTGGGACGATGGCAGTGAGGAAGGTCAGTTTACGTAATTCGAAGAGATGAGATTAGGAACTGGGAATTTTAGGGCGGAGAGAGGGAGGACAGTTTGGCAACAGCGGGGAAAGCGAGAGGGCAGCCGCCGCATTTTCAGGCTGGGCGGTAGGTGGGCCGTGGGAGGGGACCAGCCAGTGGTTCGGAGAACTGCAGAGGACGGAGGCAGGGTTGACGGGAGCACTAAGGCGAGGCGTGCCCCGAGAAGGGGCTGAGGGTGAGGGGCCTCTGTGACGACGGAATGGCCGTCCCGAGGGCACGGGGAGGAGTTCCAGGCTTTGGGAAAGGTAAGAGGCCAAGACAGGGAATGGGTTGTACGGCGCCTTTTGGGGAAGACTGCAGGAGAAGAGGGAAGACCCTTTTTGCGATGGACATAAACAGGAATGACGGGGATAATGACATTAGTCCTGGTTTACGCAAGGCAGATGGTCGCGTTGCCCCACGTGTCTGGAAAACATGGATTTAGTCCTAGTGCTGAGGCCTTCTCTGGACTCCTCGTGATGGAGTTGAGGACACAGTTGGGGAAGCCACCCGGAAGTCTCAGCATGCAGACTCACCCTTGAACCTCGGCGAAGGATGGCACTTTGGGGAGGCTTGGTCTCGGCGCCAGAGGAGCTCCCCTAGTGCGGAGGAGGGTGGGGCGGGTAGATGTGCTCTGAATGGTGCCTGCTCTGAGAATGAGTTTTTTATAGGGGAAACACGGCCGATTCGGAAGGAGGGGACATTAAACCCCTGGCACTCACGCCTAACTTCCTTATTGTTTCTCTCCTGTTTTCCCATCTCTTCTGCTCCACTTTTGGAAGGTTTTCTCACCTTTATCTTTTGAATACTTTTATTGAGTTTCTATTCCTGCAGCCATTTCAAGGATGTAGATATTTTCACTTATCTTGGAGAATTTGATATGTCAGTTGGTTTGTTTTCTGATGTTTTCTTCTGTCTGCAGCTTATTTCCTTCCTTCCAGATGCTCTTTTATGTATGTTTATTTGGTCTTCGGTTTAAGAGTGGGGAACTAAAAAGCCGATGGGCAGCTCTGAGCATGTGGATGGGGCTCGTCCAAGTTTTTGTGAAGATTGATGTGGCTGGGTGTTTTGTTGGGAACCCTCGATGTGGGAATGTTGGTCTTTTATTTTGGGCGAGTTGGAGAGTTCTAAAGATATCCTCCAGCCTCCTGCCTGAGGGTTCAGGCCCAGCTGCCTGCATTCAGGGGTGGAGTAGAGACCTCGACCTTCAGTACATGTCTATTCACTTAATCTCCTTATTTTCCATGCGTGGGACTCCTCTCTCCACTGGGCCTTATTGTTTTCCCAACACAGGGTCTCTTTTAATTTTATTTTTTAGTTTCTTTATTTTGCAAATTATAAAACCCCAGCTTTATCAGGGTCTAACTGGTGTCAAATAAGCTGTACATACTAAAGTGTACAAATGTTAGTTTCTCTTAGTTTCCTAGAGCTGCTATGACAAAGTACCACCAACAGATTGACTTGTATCAACTGAAATGTGTCGTCTCACAGTTCTGGAGAGCAGAGGTGCAAGATCAAGGGATCAGCAGTGGTGGTTTCTTCTGAGGCTTGTGAAGGGAAATCTGTTTCATGCTTTTTTTCTAGCTTCTGGCGGTTTCCTGGCCATCTTTCTCATCCCTTGGCTTATGTAGGTAGCATTCTCTGCGTCTTCACATTGTCTTCCTTCTGTATGTGTCTGTCTCTTTACCTGGCATTCTTTTTATAGGGACATGAGCCATCCTAGATTAGGGATCCCCCCTATTCCAGTGTGACCTCATCTCAGCCTAACTAATTGCATCTGTAATGACTCTGTTTCTAGAGTCTTGAAGGTTGGGACTTCAGCATAATGAATTTGGGGGAGACACAATTCAGATCATAACATTAACTATGAAATGATCGCCACAGTCAAGATGGTGAAAATATTCATAACTCCCCAAGAGCGTCTGTGTCCCTTTGTAAACCCTTCCTGCGCCTCCCTCCCTCCCTCCCTCCCTCCCTCCCTCCCTCCCTCCCTTCCTCTCCAGGCAACCAGAGATCTGCTTCTGTCACTATAGATTAGTTTATATTTTCTGGAATTTCAGGTAATTGGAACACATCTTTCACACAGCATACCGGTTTTGAGAGTCAGCCATATTGTTACATGTATCAGTAGTACTTTCCCTTTCCATGCCTGGTAGTAATTCCACTGTATAGATAGATGTACCACAGTTTGTTTGTCCTCCTGTTGATGGGCATTTGGGTTATTTTCAGTTTTGGTTATTATAAATGAGCTACTATGAACATCTTTTATTTTGGGTAAAATAAGGTAGACTTTGTAGTTAAACTCAAAAACGTATTTCCAATTATTTCTGTTTACAGAAAAAATTTCCAAATAAGAATATTTAACCTAAGTCTAAAACAAAACAAAAACATCTAACTGCTCATAGAATTCCATTTTTAATAAAAGAAACAAAAAATACTGAGAAACGATGTCCAAAAAACCTACAGAAATAATAAAACAGAGCTGTTTTTAATGCGACACCTGGGCCTAGTGCCCACTCCTTTTGGTATTTTTTCATAGCATATCTCGAGCACCTTTAACAGTGCGTCCCCCATAATGAGCACGCAAGAACGTCGTTCTGAGCGAGGGTTTTGGCTCATGAGGATAGGCCCTGCCCTATGATGCGGTGGTCGGGCCAAGCATCTGCTTCCTTTGGGGGACTGGATCATCCTGACGAGCCTTGTTTCCACTTCAGATTAGAAAACTGAAGCTGCAGCTGGAGGAGGAGCGGCAGAAGTGCTCCAGGGGTGACGGCACGGCGGGGGACCTGGCGGCGCTGCAGAACGGCTCCGACTTGCAGTTCATCGAAATGCAGAGTAGGTCCCGGGGGACAGGCCAGTCCCGGTCTGTGCGTAGGCCCTGTCCCGGGAGCGGGACTGCAAGCTGGCTGCTAGCGTCTCGTAATTCACAGTAGTCAAGGAGAGCTGCGTCCTAGAGATTGGCGGGTCCTCCGTTAGTCCAGAAGAGCAGTCCTGGTCAGTGATGGAGCCAGCAGCAGCTCCGACTGGCCTGTGTGCTTCAGGGGACGATGAGAGGAATTTCCCACTGCTCAGCGACGGGATTTCTAGAAACGTTTCGCAAATAGTGACATCCTGACGGTCCTCTTCTATACCTGTGTCAATGTGAAGCTCAATGCAGCACGCTTTCTAGTTATAATTTTTTTCATGGAATTTATCTTAGAATAATTGGAGGGAGATATTTGGTACTAACTCACACTAATGTTGAGTAGTTTCAAAATTTTCTCAGAAGTTTTTTTGTTGATTCAAATTAATTTTTATTAGATGGAATTTAAAACAAGGCCACAAAGTAAGCCTATTCGGTGGACCTGAATGATCTGTTTTTCTCCCTTTCTAATTTTGACCCCATATTATTTTAAAATGCCCAATGTATTCACAGTAATTCTTATGGTAGAGAGAGTTCAGAAGCAATTCATATATAGTTAGATACTGTATAATAGGGGTCCCCAAACCCTGTGTTATGGACCAGTACCGGTTTGTGGCCTGTTAGGAACTGGGCCGCACAGCAGGAGGTGAGCGGCGAGGGAGCAGGCGAAGCTTCGTCTGTATCTGCAGCTGGTCCTCAGTGCTAGCATCACCGCCTCAGATCATCAGGTGTTAGATTTTCACAGGAGCACCGGTCCCTGGTGCCAAAAAGGTTGGGGGCCACCAGCTATATAATTCACGGATGGGAAGGCTTTTATTTTTCCAATTTGAATACTGGTTTGTCTGATAACTTATTTTAAAATATTGGTTTTTCCATGGACATTGCCTCTAAATATTCTGAATTAGGCTAAATAGAAAAGACTTTTGGGATTAACGCTTGTTAATACTATTAATACCAACCCTTGAGGTTAAGGTCATTTCCTTTCTCGGATATCAGTAAGGATCCTTGTGATACTTCCTGGTGAATATTTTGTTGTAGAAATATCACTTTGACACAGAGGGTAGATGAAGACAGGGGCATGAAAAAGGGCAGGTTGACTAGTTAGGAGGCTGTGATGGTGAGCTGAACCAGCACAATGGGTACCAACAGTCTTAGAGGGGGAGCGGGGGATAGATTTGAAATAGATTGGCCTAAAGCAGCGAAATCAAAAGGAATCGTATTAAGGGGGAATGCGCATGCATTTATGTGTGAAGTAGAGAAAAGTACCAGCCAGAGCCGCACGCGAAGGTGAGTGAGCAGGACCAGGCTGGGCCTGGCCCGTAAAGACAAAAGTGGGCAGCTTCCCTGCACCGGAAGGGCTGGAAGGAACACTGCCTGGCTGTCGAGTGGGGTGTTTCGGAGTGGAATTCAAACCGTGTGAAATGGCTGAGGTGAAGGACTTACGCTTTTGAAAACAGGAAGGCATGGGTGGTTTGGAGAGCAAGAGCAGCAGCAGCAGCAGCACATTTTGATAATAAATTGCTGGGATGAAGAATTAAAAACTAAGATCCTGAAGCTTCCGTTTTAGAGGCCAGGAATAGGGATTGCTCTCTTTGAGTCCCAGAGGTGGCTTTTGAGGAGCGGGTTTTATAATTCCATTACTTTTAGGGCGACAATAACTATCCAGTTAGAACAGCCTTTTGCATTGAAGATTTTAAAGGTAGTTATAACCTTACTTATGTGGAACAACAGAAAAGTTCTTGGGTTATAATTAGTTTATCTCTTGTAAGCCTTATAATTCCTACCCTATAATCATTTCAGAGAGTGATTTTTGTTAAATTTGGCTTGCTGGAGGGATTTTTTTTTCTCCCTGTCATTTCTAAACATCTTTTGTAAATGATTTAGTTCTCAGGTCAAATATTAAGCATATGCTATGTGCAAAGTACTTGGCTAGATACAGAGTAGATTCCAGAATGCTAAGACAGAGCCCCTCTCCTTACATACATATATAATGTTAAGAAAGCATGATAAATGTTAAAAAAGAGAGTCCAAATAAAATGCAACAAGGGAAGAAGTTACAGTTAACTAAGGAGAGTCATGAAGGAGGTGAAAATTTAGTGTAACCTTGAAGGCTGCTGAAGACTTAAATCAGAGGGGACACTTGAGGCATAGAGAGCAGGAGGACTGGGCAGTGGGGGAGGCCAGGGCTGTGGCCAGGGAAGCCCGAGGGCCCAGACTTGTGGTCGCAGAGGTTCCCTGGGCCACAGGGCTGCAGATAAGACTCGGCGACTGCTCTGTGCTCTACCTATAGGCACCATGGGGCAAATAGTGATTGTTCTTCTGACTCCTGATCCAAGGGGTGCTGTTGCAACACAGGTGCTAGAGTTTCTCGTAGTATTCACAGTTCCAGAGCCTCGGCTGCCGGAGATGCTGTGCTTGCCCCGTGTGCATGTTTTGTCTTCTTAAACTGCATGGTCCTCTCAGGTCCTGCAGGGGGCGTCACTGCCTGAGATGATTCAGATGACTTTACCTGAGAGACGATTCTTTCATTCTCTTCTGTTCTAGGAGATGCCAATAGACAAATTAGTGAATACAAGTTTAAGCTTTCAAAAGCAGAACAGGATATAACCACCTTAGAACAAAGTGTAAGTACTTCTCTATGGTACCGAGTGATTTAAATTCCTTGAAAACACATCTGCTACCTGCATCTTAGTGGCTAACCCCACGAGTGCCTGGGTTTCTTTAGGCTGCCTTTATAGTTGGATCTCTAGAAAAGCTCTATATTAAAGGCAGAAAAGCCACATAAAACACTGGGCAGGGCACTTCAGCCTTCTGTTTTCTGTAAAAATGTAAAAAACTGTAGCCATAATTCTTATTGTAGATATTTCTCGAGAATTCAAGAAGGTTGTAGTTTATAACTACAAATGCCTTTCAAAACGTCTAAAAACTTTTCCATTCAGTGAGCCTCCTCCTGCGATGTTACTTTGGCACTTAAACAATATAGTCATCATAAAACTTAACATGGGAAATCAGCCCTGTAACAACTCCACAGCTGTAATTCATTGGGGACATTCCTTGATTTATAAATAGCAGTTGGATTCTAAGAGGACCTATGACTCACCCTAAGGGGACTTGTTAGTGTTAGATTACTTGGAATGTTAATGACATTGCATTTCCACCTTGGCTGCAAAAAAGGAGTGGCTCCCAGTGCCCATTACCGGAGGCCCCTGTTCTCATATTTACAGATTAGTCGGCTGGAGGGACAGGTGCTCAGATACAAAACCGCTGCCGAGAATGCTGAGAAGGTGGAGGACGAACTGAAGGCGGAAAAGAGAAAGCTACAGCGAGAGGTATTTGTTTTTATATGCTTTCTGGAATACATTCCCAAAAAGAAAAACTCCCCTGGAAGTACTTCTTTGCTGCATAAGGAAGCTGATCCTGGGTCCAGTCTTAAGGAAACAGCAGTGGGGTCACTTACTCTCCTGTTGGTTTTTGACCTGCACAGTGATTGCCATTTACTTTTATGTTTTGGTCAGTTCGATAATAAGAAAAAGGATCGTTTTTATTTTTTAGATCAGGTCTGTTTCTCCAACTTCTGTATGTCCTGTCCATGATTAATGCTCAGCATCATTACTTAACCTCTAGCTGACTGAAAAAACAATTTCAGCTGTGGGATCCTGTGCAAGGCCATCAGTTAGCAGTGCTTCCATTCCCCAAAAAGTCGAAAATAAAGTTCCTGGGTTTTCTTTCTGACCCTGTGAAGTGACTTGATTTCTTCCCGTCTCCAGTTACGAACAGCATTGGACAAGATTGAGGAGATGGAGATGACCAACAGCCACCTGGCCAAGCGGCTGGAGAAGATGAAGGCCAACAGGACAGCACTTCTGGCCCAGCAGTAGAGAGGCCACCCTTCCACCTGGGGGCTGCTTCTGGGGCCCCACCCAGAGGGACTGACTTTTTGTCCATTGACACAAAGCCTTTTCAGTACTGTTTTGAGTTTTGTCATTAACATAGCCACCTTTGTATTTTATAATTTATGAGAGAATGAAACAGTTTTGAATCTTCATGGATGAACACTTTGGATTTTGTTTGTAGTTTGATTCTAGACTAAGAACTGGTCCATGATGTTTTTATTTTTTATCTCTATAATTTTAAAATCAAGTTTACTCACCATTTCCCCCCGGCTGCCTCAAGGACTGGGCACTCGGAGGCCTTGGCCCGGGTTCTCGAGGACAGCGATTCTGTGAGCACTGAGACACTCGCTGGAGACCTCAGAAAACACAAGTGCCTTCCCCACAGTGCAATTCAGACTTCAGCTCTCTCCAGTGGTCAAAAGACATTCACCCTTCATACCGGATAGCATTTATATTTTAGTGAAGAAGAGTTCACAGGTGGGGAATATGTTTCATTCAAATTTATATGTTTGGAGGAAAAGCCTTTTTTGTAAAATATTTATATAAGAAAATGTTAGTAAAAGATATGGGGAGTGTATATAAAACTTGCTTTATTGCATGGGGCAGGGGAAGTCCGAGGCCTAACACTCTTAGAGTAAGAGCAGGGTCCTTAGTCTTCAACATCAGCTGTGCTGTATCTTCTAAAAGTATTTCATCTGCTGCTGCTTTGTGGACTGAAACCTCAGACAAGCCCAGTGGGGAAGAGGGCAGGGCAGGCAGGTGGGAAATCTGCCTGAAGATTCTATTAAATACACCCTTTTGCTGACCACAGTTGGCTACTGGCACATTCATTTTGTTAGCGGAGCCTTTAAAGCAAATCATGGCAACCATGCCCTCTTACCTTGCTTCTCTTCTCTCCTTTCTAAAGGAAAATAATCCAGAATGTAGAACTTTTTAAGAACTTTCATTTCATCTCTAAAGGTACCCAGTTCAAGAGGTTTTTATCATCGTGTGTAGTGACTTTGCAGGATTTGTGATTCTCTTTTACTCTCAGAATCAAGGTGATTTTGTGGAAATGATTATTGTATCTTCAGTGTGTTTACACAAAAAAAATATTGAGGAAAGTCTTATGAAACAAGGTCACCTAAGACTAAATTAGACCAGAAACTAGATAATAAAGTTAACTCAAATGTGAATAAAACCTCTAATAATTATTCCCTTCTTTAAGAATAATTAGCCCTTTGTTTTAAAAATATGGAAACCAATCTCCTGAACTAAGATGATTTCCTATAGATTTTCTTCCTATTAGTAGTAACCACAGTTGTTTGTGTAGGAGTAGGGTGAGGGGCAGCATGTCTGAAATGCAGATTTATCCTAGAATCCCACAGTCAGAACCAATACACTGTGTGGTCCAGCCCTGGTGGCCTTGGAAGCTCCTCTTCCTCTTCACCCATGGTCACTCAGCCTGCGCCCCTTCCAGGCTCCTGGACTCTCACTTCTGAGGTGCCCTGGTCTACCTTTTGGAAGTTCTACATGTTAAAATCTGATCTTGCCTCTTTTGTGGCACAGCAAATATGTCTCTGTCTGTTGTCTCAGTCTTTTCTACATGGAATAGCTCCACTTCTTCATAAGTTTTCTGTTCCTTCCAACAGACCTTTCTTCATTTGAGTCTTGAAATCTGGATTTTACCTCCAAACTATAGGCATTCTTTTTTTCTGTGCACACTGCACATTTATTTCTATTAATGCAGGTTAGTATTAAAGTAGCTTATTTTAATGGCACTTATAGTTTAAGTTTGTATTTTTACATCATTCTTCAAATAAGAATACCTAGAGCTTTCTTTTTCTTAAGCTGGTATTAGGCATAAGTCATTAACAAAGTGGGTTACCTTAAAAACTCATACTGGATAAGGATTATTTTCTCCTCTCAAGTCTTTCTTTTAATAAAGAATAAATCTGTTACATTTTGGTCACTGAAGGTATTAACAGATTATAAATTTAGCTTTCTCCATAGGCAGTGTCATCAGAGCCTCTAGTATGCTCAGGACCTCTTTTAAAAGGCACCTGAACTAACAGAATATCTATCGCATGATCTATGAAATTTTAAAGCAGTTTTTAGAATTCTTATCAGATGTTCACTCAGGGGGCTTTCAAGTTGCTTTTGGGATTCTTCAACACAGTGAGATATATATACTAAGTGAAAATCAATTTAGAAAAACTTTCAAGTTTAATGAAATTAAATAAGAAATCATGTTTGACACATTTGACAATTTATTTAGTCAACTCACCATGCATACGGAGTGCTACTAGTTAGTGTGAGTCTTCAACCTTAAGACCCAGCAACATCAGGATATAAAGGAAGAACAACACACGTAGAGTCCACAAATGACCATATTTAACACCTCTCAAAGACTTTGTAGAGATCGGGCAGGTTGGCAAGCTGCAGGATATTTCCATCCTCCGTGAAATGTTTAGGAGGCAGAAGGTGTGAGCGGAAGGCTTTATAGACAATGTGTTCCACGGTCCACTTCCAGGGGTTTGCAGTCGAGCCGGGCCCTTCACCCTGGAAGACATGTTTGATGTCATAAACCTCCCCGTGAGCATCCCAACGTACACTGGCATCCGGGCTGACATGCACTGGGCCGGGAAAGTCTTGGTAGCTTGTAATGGCCTGTGCTCCCTCTCTGGGCCGGCCTCCCAGGGAGCCTATCGGCCTGAACATGAGAGACGAGATGGGGGAAAAGAAGGAAGCCACAGCTCTCATGAGACCTTCTCCCCTGGAACCAAGTTCCCATGCAGGGAGAAGGAGTTTGTTTTGACAGGATCTGATCCTGACTGTGATGTTAGCACCACTAAATTTGGGGATCTTCATGTAGCCCTGTTTGCAAAAAGCTCCACAGGTAAGAAATGAAAACAATGAGGATTATTGTGCTTTGCCCTTCCTCTCCCACATCTGAGCCTTAGCTGTCTCATGCACAAGAAAATGTTCTTTCTCATCCATCCTTTTCTGTAAGTAAACCTTCGCAGTCAAATGCCATACTCTCAGCACAGTTCGGTAAACGTGCTGCCTTACCTCGTCCACTGGCCTGAGATAGTCCCCGGGGGTTATGGCCAATAGGACCTAGGACTGAATCTCTGCTCCAACACCTACCGGCTCTGGGAACCCTCGTGCATGCCACCTGTCCCTCCGTTTCCTCGCCTGTGCAATGAGTGTATCACTTGACCTCAGAAGATGACTGTAAGTAATGAATGAGCGTGGCTATGGATATAACGTTGCTACCTTTAATTCTTAAGACTATTTCAATCCCCACGGCCCCCACCCAACCAAACCCTCCTAAATAGTTGTTGATTGAAAAGCACTGTCATCTGATTGGAAAGCGACGAGGAAGCATAAGGAACCCAGGCCCTTTCTGCGTCAAGCTGACCTTCCATGAGAAAAGCTGGCATCTGACCTCACTCAGCCCAGCTCCGTTTTCTTGGGAAAGCAGTGGTCAAACATAGAATAAGGCAAAAGCTAGAAGAGACTGGGGAGACTGGCCCGGAACCTGAGGACTGTGGCTACACTTAAGGACTAACACTGGGAGCTAGCACCCACTGGCCCTGGACAATCTAACTCAACCTCCCCTGTCTTACTGTGATGGCTTGTGTTTTTACAGTTGACAGCGGGATCACTATCTAACTGATCTCCAGCAGAAGAAAAAACTCATGAATAAAAGCTGACCATTGTGTTGAAACCTTATGTGCAATGAAATCCTAGGAATTTAGGGATGGGCACGTTTCACCTAAAGGTGGTGTGAGGGCCCATGCCATCCTGGGTGCCACCATGCACCTGCACAGTACCTGCTGGCCTGAGAGCGTCGACTCCTCAGATACGTACTGCTTCCGAATGGAGTAAAATAGAGCACATTCTTTACTGAGGCTTTCAAAACATTCCTTTTCTTCGTCCCAGTTCACCTGATCCAAAGAGAATTCAATACCTCAACATATGTATGCACTTTAAACACACTTCATTCTAAATGGAGATCACACGACTTTAAAGCTAAATGCAACTTTTTAGGCATTAAAGCTATGAATTGGAAATGCTAAATATTGCTTGCGGGTAGATGGGGATGAGAGGGAGCCTTCAGGTATTTTACCCTTTCCACTTTCATCATTCCAAGTAAAGATGGGGCCCTGTGCCTCCCACCCCCAGCACCCACATACTTGTTAATGGCTTGATCACTTGCCTCAGTGGCTAGTCGAAGGATGAAGATAGGCAGACCCTCTAACGGGGGCACGTAGTTGTCGATCAGAAGGGGTAATCCGATCAGGTTCCCTTCCTGCTTGCAGGAAAAAAGGTCAAGACGAGAAGACAAGAAATTAATGCTATTACAGTTTAAATAAATTCCATTTCCACAGACCCTCCTCAAGGTCCTGACTGTCCTCATACCTGTCATTCTGGTGACCAGGTGCATGACTGGACTACACACTGGGGACAGGAGAGCTAAGCACTTAAAAGGAGCTTTTTGTCCTGACATGTAGCAGGACAACCTTTTCTTCAGAAGTGTTCACCAACCAAAGAACATATCAAGAATGAAAACCCCAAAGATCAAGGGGTAAGAGGAGAGTGCGTGGCTCAGCAGCATCGCATTCACTGTGGCCCGCAGGGGCTGTGGGGTTCAGCCCTCCCTCCTGCCTGCGTCCTTCATCCTCGGAGCAGGAATGGGCACGAATGGGTGAGAAAACTGCGGTGTAACTAGAAATGCAAATGCCGCGTCTCCTCCTGATCTTGGACCAACTACAGAACTCGATTCTTATCTGAAGAATACAAGAGACATAAAAATGGCTGTCACACACCTCGTCAATTTCCAAAGAGAAGTAGTCTGCGAGCATCTCAGTCTTCTTTTTCAGAAACTCAACTATGTATTCAGCAAGTCCTTCCTTGGGGCCATCTTCCTCTGTCCAGCCGCTCTCGGGACTGTCTAGCGCGAGCATGGCGAGGTCAAAGAGCGGCGCCGGCTCCTGGGGAGCAGCAAGAACATGGGGCGGCAAGCGTTCACGGGGCGCCCAAATGAAGCCTGAGCTCCCATGACACCGGTGTCAGAAAAGCCACAAAACCATGACCACAGCAGGAGGTGGAACCCACCAATCTAACACTTTGCACAGAAATAACAAAACGTACCACAAAACCTCTTTCTCCTCACCCGTGGGCCCTTCAACAGAGAAGATGTGACAGACAGACAACCCGCTGAACAGGTGCGATGGGTGAGGCCGTGAGGAGGCACTTCCTTTTCGTGTAGCTTTAAGGACTCCACTAACTTTCACATTTATAGAAAATCACCGAGCAGATCATTCATTTCTTTCTACTGCCTCATCCATGACTAAAGCAAGGGGAGGGTGAATAAGCTAAACAGAATGACATTTCAAATAAATTATCTGAATAGGAAGAAGAGTGAAATCTATTGTTAAAAATAAGATGCCTAAATTTTCTTCCATTTCTCTCTTTCTGACATGGTTACTGTGGTCACACATTTTCCCTTGACATGTTACACTGTTCTTATTTTTTCATATATTTTTCAATTATTCAAAAGGACCTAATAATCCTAAATGTTTGTACACAATAACAGAGCTTTAAAATATGAAGGCTAAAACTAACAGAACTGCAAAGAGAAACAGAAAAATTCACAATTATAGCTGGAGGTTTTAATAGCCCTTCCTCAGTAACTGACAGAACAAGTAGACAAAAAACCAGGACACAGAAGATTTGAGCATCACTATCAACTGATACACTTGCCATTTATAGAACATTCCACTCAACAAGACCAGAAGACAAATTCTTTCCACGTGCACATGAGACATTTACCAACATAGACCGTACTTTGGGCCATAAGACATCTTGGCAAGTGTAAAAGGATTCAAATTTGTTCTCTGACCAAATGATAGGAATCAATAATAAAATCTCTAGAAAATCCTCAGTAATTGACACTAAATAACATACTTCTAAATAACCTGAGGGTCAAAAAAAAAAAAAAAAGAAAGAGAAAATTATATAGAGTATTTTGAAAATAAAATGAAAATAAAAACAACTTATCAAAATTTGTGGGAATCTGCTAAAGCGGCACTTAGGGGAAATTTATAGCACTTAACACTTATCTTAGAAAAGAAAGATTGCAAACCAGGGACCTCAGCTTCCACCGTGAGGAATGTAAAACAGAAGAAAAAATTAAACCTAAAATAAGTAGAAGAAAGGGAAGTAGAAGAGCAGATATCAATGAAATAATCAAAAAAAGAAAAATCAATGAAATAAAAGTCAGTTCTTTGGAATCAATAAAACTGACAAACCTCTAGCCAACTGATGAAGTAAAAAGAGAATATAAATTATCAAGAATAAGAATGAGAGAGGTTATATATCACTATAGATCTACGGAAATTCAAATAATAGATACTATAAACAACTTCAAGCCAATGAATTTGAAAACCTAAACAAACAAATTCTTTGAAAGAAAAAAGTACCAAAGCTGATTTAAGAAAAAAAAGTTAACCTGAACAGATCTCTATCTATGAAATAAATAGAATTTTTAGTTAAAAACTTCCCTTCTTGGAAAGCTCTAGACTCAAATGGCTTCACTAGTGAATTCTACCAAACATTTAATGAATAAACATCAATTCTACAATCTTTCGGAAGACAGAAAAGGAGGGACTACTGACCATCCCATTCCAAGGGACCGGATTACCCTGATACCAAAACCTGACACAGATAATACAAGAAAACTACAAACCAATACTGTAATTCATGACCACAGATGTAAGAATCACAAACAAAATTTTAACAAATCAATTCCAATAATATAAAAAGGGTAATACATTAGATCAGGTACAAGCAAGGTTCATCCCAGGAATGCAAGACTGGTTTAATATATGAAAACCAATATAACTCACTACATTAACAAACTAAAAAAGACAAACCATATCTTTTAACAGATTCAGAAAAAGCAGGTGAAAAAATTCAACGCCCATTCTTGAATAAAAATTCTAAGCAAACACAACTTCATATGGGCAGCTACAAAAAAAACCCCACTGCCTACAGCAGAATGCATAGTTAATGGTGAAAGACTGCATGCTTTCTCTCTAAGATCAGGAACAAGAGAAGGATTTTCCTTCTTGCCACTTTATTCCACATTGTACTACGGTTCTAGCCAGTGCAATCAAGTGAGAGAAAGAAAAAAAAGGCGTCCAGATTAGACCGGACAGGAAGAAATAAAACTTTATTCACAGATGCTATGATCACCTACGTAGAAAATCTGATGAAATCTATAAAAAAGTTACTAGAACTGATAAGTGAGTTTAAGATTGTGCAAGATACACGATTAATGAACAAAAACACCTGTATTTCTATATACTAGCAACTAAAAATTGTTAATTTTTTTAAAATGCCAATTACGATACCATCAAAAAATGTGAAATACTAAGGGATAAATCTAACAAAAGATTTTCTGGAGGGGAATGGGGGAAAAAAAGATTTTTCTCTCCAAATTGATCTACAGATTCGATGCGATCCCAATAAAAATTCTAGAAGGCTTTTTTGTAGAGTATGGCACACATAAAAAAGAAAATATGAAATTACATAAATATGTAGTATGATATTAATTTAATTCTAAAATTAGGCAATGAAAAAGTCTTGGAAGAAATGAACTAAAGTTGTTGGCTGGGACTGTGTTTAGGTCACGGACTTTAGAGAACATTTATTTCTATTTTTATCTCTTTCCAAGTTTTCTTAAGTAGATATATTAATTTCTATAATAATTAATAAACATTGTTTAAGTCGGCTACCAAATGCCTGTTCTGCTTTGTATAAAACTATTATCGTTAAAGCTGTGTCCATATGTAAATCATAATACAGAAACTATCCTCAGCATATTTAGAAAAATTTAATTTAATAGTTTTACAACTAAGGTAAAACTATTCTATTCAGAAATAACCAGTTGTTGAAATTGCAGAAATGAGAAGCAGGAAATAAACTTACCGATAACCTCAGAACCCCAAAATTGGCAAAATCGTAAATGAGTATCTGGTAGAACAGTTCTTCACTGAAAATAAAAATGAAGTGACTTGAAGGAAAAGCTGAATCCAAGCATGAGAGCCCAGCCACAGGGGCAAAGGGAGAATTAAGCCCCGGAACACGAGCAGGACGTGGAGATGGTCCTGCCCTGCTGCGGGACTGTTTTAGTCTACCCACATGAGCTGGGTTCCGGCCTGGCCTGCGATGAAGCCAGGGCTTGGGTTGCCCACCGCTCCCCCCCCCCCACGCAAGTTCAAGTGTGAAGACCAGTTCTGCCTCATGATCACTCCTGCTCTGTCCTCACTCCTCTGCTGCTATGAAAGGTTTCTGACGCCCTGTAATGACATTTAAGTTTTTATTTGCTTGCCCTTTTCCCACTTAGAATCCTACAAATCCCATTTTTTACGACTCACCATTAAAAGATACGGAACGTGGAGGCGGGCAGGGAGGAGTGGACACAGGGCAGAATGAGACTGTGCTGCTCCGTGCTTTAGGATGCAGCACTGGCTGGCAACGTTCCAAAAGCAGCTGAGACGTACAGAATATACTGAACTACTCACAGAAACATAGAATTCAAATAAATGCTACTTTACAGTTCTTAATGCAATTTGAACCATACAGATCTTGTTTAAAACTTTTTTTTTTCATTTTGTCAAAGTAGACAAAGCACCTGCTATGCCTGCATTACAGTGGGGAAACTGAGGCACCCAGAAAGTAACTGAGCTGTCTCAGGTCAGAGTAAGTAAAGTGGGATATGAAGGAGTTGAATCTAGATACTGCACTCTGAACTTGGTCTCTCTCTGCGTTTCTTTACCTTCTCACTGGGAAACCATTCACATCAATGGCTGAAATTCTGGATTCTTAACTGGGATATGAAACAACCTGAACAAAACCATGATTTTGTGGCTTGGAAATCTTGCACTTAGATATGCTGGGGGAAAAAACAGGGAGAGCAGAATTCCCAACAAGTTAATACGAGTCAGCTCACTGTACAAGCCCGAGGACCCTCAAGGACAACGGGCCCCAAACAGAGCTGCGCCAAAAGGTTCCCAAGCCCAGGAGGCATGAGTGCTGATGTTGGAGGAGGCACGTGCGCCGAGGGCCAGCTGCTGGGCTGGGGCCGTTGCTAGGTCAGGGAGCTCAACCCGGTTCGTATCTCGTGGGCCAACTCCAAGCAACACGTAGTGGCTGCCGCACTCACAGGGCCAAGCAGCGCTGTGAGGCCACAGCAGCGCTTAGTGGAAAAGGGTCCCACGGTGGACAAGTGATGTCTCGTAGATGGAAGGGGCAGCTCCCTCCCAACTCTACTACCAATCTGAGAACATATTTGATACAGGTTCTTGACTCAACAGGAGTCATCCACCAAGGTCCCTGGAAGCAATCAATTGAAATGTTACTGGCTATGCACCGGGCAATTGGCACAGCTGGGATCGCCCTTCCCTTGCTCGTCAATCCCACTGGTTTATTTGGTGGCTAGAGTAAGCTTTTGCCATATTCCCGAGGCTAGGAGGAAGGAGGCATCAGGTCTTCTTTCTCTTGCATCCCCGACAGTACCCTGTTGCATGCAACAGATACTAGAATCTTCTACCAGCATTAGCCCTCGACATCTGGTTCACAGCAGCCAACATTAACTGAGCACTGAGCACCGACCAAACACTAGGCTTCTCCTGTCATTTCTCATCCTCGCAAAACTCTGCCAAGTTTATCCCAATTTACAGATGAGAAATCCCAGACGCAGTTTTGGAAAGGGACTTGTCCATGGTCACGTCAACTGTAAATGGTTGAGCCTAGAATCTGAAACCACATCTGTTTAACTACAAAGCCTGGGCCCTTTCCGACTCTGGCAAGCTGCTCTCCGTTGTTTTGTGCCTGTGGCTCCTGGACCATTCTCCTAGGAGCTCTGCTCTTTTCATGTGCTCACTGATTTACCTAAGTTTGGTGGTGTTGAGAAGGTACAACTTGGTCTGATGCTGTGCCAAGGCCCACTGAGGATTCACGCAGCCCACGAATGAGTGGTTATGCAGCATCTCCCGGAGACCTGGAAAACAGAAAAACAGGTAAGTGTTGGCATCCCACCAACACCTCTTTGCAGCCCAAAGCACCAAGCACCAGAACTAGAGACAACAAACAAGCAAAGATGCCTGAACTAAACATCTTGCTGAAAACAAAAACGAATGAGGAATAAAACATAACTAATCTTTTATGGAACTACCAAAAGAGTCAGGAATATTCAAAAATCACAATCTAAGACAAAGCAGGAAGCCAGAGAAGTAATGAGAGCTCTGAAGCCAGCTTTACCCAAAGACACCAGAGGAGCCTCAGGAACCACGAACCTTAGCTTTTGCAGGCTTTGAGGTGTGGAGAGAGAAAACCGGAAGCCTACAAATGGTTTTAAATGGGGAGTCTAACAGGAGCCCTCTTCTCCAAGACTTGAAGCTGAGACCCCAAGGGCTGTACCCTCACTGTGAGGGGAAAGAGCCACTAACCTGCCCCATGCCTCCCCTTCAAAGGGCAGTGAGCAAAACTGCCCACCCACCTCAAACCCTGGTGTTGGGAGTAAGAAAAAATTGCATCCCTGAGAATCTGTGATCATAAGCTGGTCTTCGCAAGCTTTTGCAGTCAGGAATTAACACTAAGCAGGTTGCCTGAAAACCGTAAGTGTAGATTTTAGTTTAAACAGATTCCAGGGCTGACTGTTCCTCCAGGTCCCTGATGGAATCAAAGGCAAATTCCTTCTGGAGAAATTCACCTTTGATCCAGGCTTCAAACTATTCCCCACAGATAAAAGTACCAGGATCTAGCAGTCGAAAATTGTAAAACACACAAACACATGAGGCACCAAGAATTTGAATGCCGAAGAAATCATGACATCATATCTGCAAAGGTTTCAGAGCCTGGAAATATCGGCAAAGAAGATAAGGTAAGTATGTCTGGTATGCGTAAGAGGTTCTAAAACAATAAGCAGCGGGGGACTATCAAAAATGATGGATGAGAGTTCCAAAAGACGCAAATAAAATTTCTAAAACTGAAAAATTTAATAGTTGAAATTAAAAATCAAAATAGACTTAACACATTAGACAAAGTTGGCAAGGTAATTAACTGGAAGGTCGATCTGAAGAAATTATCCAGAATATAGCACAGAGAGACAAAGGGATGGACATTAGAAGTGACGGGAGACACTAAACCTCAGCTTCTACGAAGCCCAACGAAAGCCACACCTGACACCCAGCAATATTGTAGGACAGTAAAGCAGAGAGATCTCAAAAGCACTCAGAGACAAGTGAGACTACCTGTATTTTTAATAGCAACAGTAGAAGCCAAGAAAATGACAGTTACACCTTCAAAAAAAAAAAAAAAAAAAAGCCGATCTGGAATTTAAACCCAACCAAAAAACTTTTCGAAATATTGATGAATTAGATAAAGCAAAACTCAGTTTGCCGCCCAAGGATGGATGGGCTTAGAGCAGATCATGAAAGGTCGGAGGGAAAGAATTATGAGCAAATATTATTTGCTAAATCCAAAGAAACTGACAATAGCAATGTATTATGAAACAACCAGATATTTACATGAAAATTGTGAATCTAACACCATACACCAAAGATGAATTCCAAGTGGAATAGAAATTTAAGCACACACATTTTAGGAGACAATACAAGGGCATTTATTTAATTTTCCTAGAGTTAGGAAGAATTTCCTGAGTAAGAGAAAAAAGCCAACCTGTAAACAACAATTCATAAAATCTGCCTACATTAAATCTAAGAATTTCTGTTCAAAAAACAAGTGTTCATTAAAAAAAAAAAAAAATACTAGATGAGTCCTAAACTGGGGGAAGATATTCCCATGTAACATTACTATCTAGGATATACATAGAACTCCTAAAATCAGTTAGAAAAGACCAAAAATGGGCAAAAAACTGAAAAGGTTCATAACAGAGGAGGAAATATTCTTACTCAACTTTATCAGTAACTAGGGAAACACAAATGAAAACCACCACCAGACACCATTTCACGAACAACAAACTAAAAAGTCTGACAACATCAAACTCTGGAGAAAAGGTGAAGCAAATGCAACTTCTTCGCATTGTTGGTGGGACTGTACATGTATTCGACCTCTATGGAAAACAATTTGTCATTTTATGACCCAGCAGTAACTCTCCTAAGTATATACCCTGCGGCAGAGCCCCCCAACCAGTGTGTGTGTGTGCGCCAAGCTCTTGATCCTCTTACATGTGGGAAAAGGGATGTGGCGTGAGGCAGGGAGGAGGCCAGGTGAGTGCCCCAATGGCCTTAACGGCAGAATGAATGAACAAACATGCAGGATAGCCACAAAGTGGAATCTATCACACAGAAAAAGTAAACCAGAGCATAATAAGATGAATGAATTTTAGGAATACGCACACACACACCCCTAAGATTCATATATATACATATGAATTCATAAAATATATCAGAAACATACAGTATAATTGCATTTATATAAAATTTAAAACTTAGAAAACTAATAAGTTTTTAAGGGCTACAAATATGGGTGGTAAAAGTGTACCAGAAACAAAATCATCATCAAAATTTTGGTCTAGTTACCCGTAAGGGAGAAGAGACGGGGATGGGACAGGGAAGGATAGAAGAGCTTCGGAGACGATGGTGCTGTTCTGTTTCTCTGTGCGCGTGTGCATCTGTTTCCTTCTGTACACCCTACACACCTTTTACAAATATGATTTTGCATTCACTAATCTATCTGTGTGTGTGTCTATTTTTTTTTTTTTTGAATGAATGAAAGAAGTAAAAATGTTACCACCATAACGGGGGCTGGGGAATGAGGGGCTGGAGACAGCAGGGCAAGGGTCTCGGGGACAGCAATAAGGCAGTTCGTGACATTTTTACTATACTTTTTCTTAAAGCCTGGGCACCACAAGTGAATTCTCATATTGTTACATAAGTTCCACAACACTCCCTGTTCCCCCTATAAAAAGGAGCCTATTTCTTCATTTTTGGAATAAGTATTCCCCTCTGTTCCCACTGGAAACTCAATGTCTCCGCAGGATGTTCTGCGTAGGAGGAACATGATTACTTTAAAAGCTGGAGAACATCAAATACTCTTGAATAAGGAGGCACTGGAGGAAAGAGAAAGCAGTGCGATCCACTGAGAAAGGGTCAGAGCTTTTTCCACGCAGACCCGCCATGGCACGCTCAGCTGCTGGAGTGCGGCCGGGCCGGCAGCGGAGGGAGGAGGTGTCCGCGCACTGCGCACCGGCCTGGGCTTCCAGGGCGGCTCTTTCAGCCAGGCAGCGAGTTAACCAAGAAGGCAGGCAGGGCTTTGTGAGGACCTGGACCTCTTCATAGCCTCTTCTCAGGACCTCGAAGCCCCACAGTTCATTCCTCCCCCGCAGATCCGCACAGCACTGGAACTCCATGGGCATTCCCTGCCAATCTGCCAGCAGCAGAATGGGACGAAATCCTGTGCTTCGAAGCCAGACCACACGTCCAAGTTCACGAAGGAGGCCTTGGGTCCCAGTAGGCTTTTCCAAGGAGCAGCAAGTAAAGCCAAACCCCGGGCAAGGGTGACCAGTCCTCTGGTGCCTGGCAGCCACCTGCAGACTAGAAGCTCCGCGCCCTGCTGGGCGCCAGACAGCAGCCTGAGATGATCAAGAAGCCCTCCCAGGCAGACTCGCCTGGGCTCTCGCGGTTACAGTATCATTCTACCTTAGGCTGCAGCCAGTAGTTTACCTGACAATCCCCACAACACTATGGCACGTGAACACGGGGTCACGGCTCATCCATGTCACGTTCTGCCTCAAGGCTCAGCAGGGCACCTTCTGACCTGAGAAGATACTGGACAAATGTCTGCTGAATGGATTTCATGTACAAAGAAACAGTCATCTGCTGACAAACAATATCCATTTGTACATTTAGACCCAGGAGTGTTGACCAAAGACCAAGAAAATATAGCAAAATTGTGGATAAAATGTTAAGCACACTTTGATATTTAAATGTCAGCAAATAACTTAGGACATTCCTTATCCTCATTAATTGACAGACCAAAATTATGGGAGCAGCAGCAAGTTCAACCACCACTAATCCGAAATGAGCCCAATTCCATGGAACACCTGACTGGAGCCTGGGCCAAAAATTAATCTCACTTGTTGGTCTCAAGCGTGCCCACCAGGAATGGGTAATTTCAGCAGACATAAGAGAGTTGTCTGCCTGAGAGTTCAACTTTGTCTTCTCTTCAAAATAAAGATTCTAGGGCTTCCCTTCCCAGGCTCCTCAACCATTTACTCACTCCTTACTGAGCAAATGCCACATGCCAGGCACTGCGCTAGGCACCAAGGGTGAGCCAGTGAGCTCAACAGACAAGACCCCTGCATGGACACGCAGTACGCTGACTAAATAACCACACGGGTAAGTGCAACTAAGAAGCTGTCACAAGGAAAGTACCTCTTACCTCCTTCTGGGCCAGGGGCACAAGTCTATGGTGGAGCAGCCAAGCTCTTGGGCTATTAAGATGAGTGGCCCACATCACCTACTCTGAGTTTCAGAGAAATCCTTGTACAGCATTCAACTCAAAGACAGCAAGATTCCCCCGCCTATGCTTGGAAACCAAGTGCCAGGGTGGAAGACCCAAGGCGGAGTTCCCTTCCCCTGAACAGAGGCTTGAAGCTTAAAGAGTATGTGCGCGGTATCTCAGGTGTTCATCACAACAGCCCAGGAAGGGCTGTAGAAGCAGCTTCACTTTACAGAGCAGGAAAATGATGCCCCAAAAGGTGAACAGACTTCCAGCTGGCTCAGGAATGGTGCCGCCGGCAGGAGCTTCCGCAGAGCTCTTCTGGCTCCAAAGGAAGTGCTCCCTCCACAAGACCCTAGGCCAGCCACAGTGTCCGGGATCAGAACCACACGGTGTGCTTGTCCTGCGCAGCCAGGTGATCTAGTTTGGCATCTAAGTATTGGGCTGGCGTCCCTGAGTGCAGGCCATGCGGGAACAAGCCACCCTCAACAAGGCAGGTTCCGGGGATGTTCCAGCTAATCTGTCCTCTCTGCCACCCTCCATTTCATTTCCTCCCCTTTAAAACAGAGACAACGGCATCTGCTTTCTCTTTTATAAGACTATTCTAGAATTAAATGAGATAACATCTAAGAATATACAACTTGAGAAGATTTAGATTCATCATCAGCCTCAGCAATGAACTCCGAACCTGATGACATAACACAGGTTATTTTTATATCGCACTGAAAACAGTTTGCACCTATTCCGAAACTAATTGAAATTTTAACTTAAAATAGCCTGCTTTGCATAAGGGAGACAAAACTTTAAAGAAGACTGAGTAAATTCCAAATCTAAGGGAGTCTTCCACTAAAACTACTGTGAGGAAGACTGCTAAATAAATCAAGTAACAGCCCACCTTTCTTATTTTAAATGGTTTTAAAAGTTCCCAGCTTGAAAGCCAATAACCGAGGGAAAGAGCAACCAGAGCAAGTCTTCGTGGAAACAAAAATCAGAAGTCAACTGGCAGCTACTTCCACAACCGGCAAGACCCTAGTCACAGGAAGTTTTTACCCTTCCCAGTGATAGAGACACCTACATTTCCCCCTACATGCAGACAAAGGCCCAGAGTGCTAAGAAAAGAAAGAATGAGCAAGGAAGGCGAATTAAGGAATTAAGGCCTTCCTGAACTCATTCAAACAAGTGGTGACTGAGACAGAGAAAATGTAATAGGCCACCAAGTCAGAGCAGCTGTTCTAGAAGGTTAAGAATTAGTGGGAAACGCACTCAACTGCTCCTTGGCTACCCATTTCCTTTAAATAAACCCAGGCTGTCATATTTTAAGACACATTATAAAGCAGTGTTGAAATGTAACTATGTTACTCAAGAAATGTGCTGTCGATGCAAAGCGGGGCAGCGAGGGCTAACCCGTGAGATTCAAGTGCCGAGCTGCCCTCGGGAGCCTGGAGCCGTGATGTCTACACTTGGAGCACGACGTATGACTCCTCGGGCAGGGTGAGAATTGTTGTTAGGGACAAGCTGCTGTTACACATCCCAGTCCCTGGGAGGTGACTGGCCCCTTTTATGTCCTAAAACCATTTAGTTAGTTTTGAAGTAATGGGGACCAACATGGAGTCTTCCATTCAGGTGTTCAGAAAAGCTATTTGTGAGGAAGATGATAATGGATTTATCACTCTGTCTTCAGGATATAAAAGTATCTACTGATTCTTTACTCTGCAACAAGTGTTGTACTTACATTTTATCTCTAATCAGTACATTAATCTTTAAGGGTAAAATTAATCTCATTTTGCAGATGAGGAAAAACTGAGGCACAGAAAGGCTAGGTCACGAGTCTAAGGTGACACGAAAGTGGCAGTGCCCCCAAAGTCTGCGCATCTTCAGCAACGGCACCGGGTTAGAATTCTGCTGATCTTTACGCTGCTTTAAGCTAAGTAATAAACTGATGGTTATTTAAATGGCAGCTTTACTCTCACTCCCATGGTTTAATGAGAACACTGATTGATTCTAATTAAAACCAGAGACTATTTTTTTCCCATCTCTCCCAGTTGAAAACTGTCTTAAGCTGTTGCTGCTGCTGTGGGTTAGTAAAGGAATGGAGGTTTGCTTAGCACACTGCCATGGCCATCTTAACTTGAATATTTTCTGCATTTCCAAAAACTGAATATTACCAGTTCAGGCCCTTGGAGTCCCCAAGAGACCTTGGCACTTACGTACTCTCATGTCCCCGCTCATTAATTTCTTCCTGGAGAGTCAGAACACTGGTGAGGTTAATGATTCTTCTACGGGGGGTACAAGCTGCTGTCATTTCCTTTCGGGACTCGTCTTCCACCATTTCCACATCAGAGTCTTCCCGGTGTCTCTTGCTGCAATAAAGATAAGGAAGTAGCAGATATTACTATTCTTTAAAAATATATTTTCTGAATTGAGCCAAATTTTGTGTATTGCATCTTGCAGAAAAGGGCAGCCTCTCCGTGCTGGCTCTGCCCAACTGGGGAGGGATCCTGTGCTGGTGGCAGGCCAGCAAGATCGGTCTCTTCTGCGACACACTGCTTACGTCACAGCGCGCAGGTCCCAGCAGCCTGCGGCTACACACAGCCATACCCTGGAGTCCAGCGTGCCTCCGTGGAGCAGCAGGGCCTCCAGCAAGTGAAATGACTTTGCCAAGTCTCATTTATTCGGTCTTCCATCTTCCTATCCACCAGATACCATTATAATACCAACTACACACAGCCATGAACAAGACAGTCCAGGTGCCTACCCTCACGATGCTTACTTTCTAGTGGGGAATCAAACAGCAACAGAAAAAAGATCATTTTAAGTAACAATAAATGCTATGAAAAAAACAAAACAGGGTACCATACTAGGATGATGGGGATGTGAGGGAAAGCGCGCTTGAGATTAAATGGACAAAGGAGGCTTGTGGTGTTAGTTCCCCAAATGATAAACAGAAATGTAACACTTCCCGCAGAGGCTGTTAAGAGCATGAAATGAGATAACGTATGTAAAGTACCTGGCACATAGTGAACGCTCAGTAAATGTTAGCATCCATTATTATTCTTTGAGGAAAAATCCTTAGAAGTCATCTGGCTAGACTGACTAGGAAATAAGCAAACCAGAGTTAAGTAACTCATCAAAGTTCCAATGGCCAGTTAGTGCCAGGGTTTCGGTGGTCAGTCACCAATGGATGTGCAGCCTTGGGCAGATGACTTCACCCTGAGCTGCAGGTACAGGACCTTGAACCCATTAAACGATGAACATCCGCCTCACAGATTTCAGTGGGGTGTCTTTCAAGAACCTGCACATGGATACTGGAAAGGCTCAAAATTAAATGACAGTCATTATTTCTGTTGTTCCTGCCCTCTTTCTCTACCCTCGCTCACCACTAGCTCATGTGCTTCAGGGAGTTTCATAATTTGAATGAGAAGCGTGCTCTTCTTGAAAGGAATGAAAGCAGCTTTGAGTAGGATGAAAGAGAATCCTCCAGGTATTTTAGGTTCCCTGCTCTAGCCACTTCCGCTGTTGAGGGTTTATCAAACTACTTTACTAAAAACAAAGGGCAAATCTTTTGATTTTTTCCCGATGTATTTAATACTTGGAATCATGGACATTTGAGATATTTCAAAGGCCACTGTGATGGGTGACTCTCAAGACATGGCCAAAGGCAGACAGTGGACAAGGCCACAGCACTGTCCCATTGGAGGCAGAGGCCAAGTCAGGCACAGGGAAGATGCAAGCGGTTCACGAAACATCCAAGTTTGAGACAGTTTTAGCTAAGAACAAAGGGGCAAGTTCCATTTTTTCCCAAAGGCCATACCTGGGGTTGCCCAGACTAGGAGAGGATACTCTCTTCTCTGACGTTTCTGAAGCCCCTTTTGGTGCCACCCCCTCCAAGCTCTGACTCTTGCCAGCCGCTTCAGCAGGAGCTGGGACTTTAAGCATTTCCTCATCCTGCTGCTTGGCACTAGAAGTATCTGTCCTGTCCTCTGGGACAACGACCTGGGGCTGACTGGACAGGGCCTTGCTCCCAGGCTGCAGAAAGGCATCGAGCTTCTGTTCCCGGGAATCTGTGCGGACCATCTGGTGGGCATAGACCTTGTCACCGCTTCCGGAAGTAGAAGAGAGGGTCACACCCGTTGTGGATTTAACTACCTCCCCAGAGGGGCCGGCAAGACCTGGCAGTAAAGTCTGTAACAAAAAGAAGGCAGGAGGAAGATTCAGAATATGAAGTATAGAAGTCTAGGTCCCCACATGGATCAGTATTGGAGAAAGAAGCTAGAACCTGCTATGTTTATCATTACAGAATTATTTTTAAAAGCAGTTCTGACCTGAATTTAAAGTATAACATTAAAGATATACAAATAAATATAAAATTCAAAAATTTAGCAAAACCCTTATGATCTTAAGACTAATTAAAATGGAAACAGTGTAAAGTTCTCATATTTGGGTTTTTCTTTTTCTTTTTTTTTTCCCTGTCATAAGAGGATTTTATTTTCTTATTGTGGTAAAATATAAATAACACAAAATTTTCCATTTAACCATTTTTACATGTACAGTTCTGTGGCATTAAGTTACATTCACCACCATCGGGCTCTACGAGGACTACGTGATCCCAGATTAAAGTTTCTAAATATCATTCACTACTAAAATAAATCAGAGTTTCTTGGAAAAACGGCCAATTTCAAGGCTTGAACTGGGAAGGTACAAAGTGAACCTAAAATAGCTTGTCATGCTAGAAACAAAGAAACTATCAAAGACTAATGAAATTGGGTCAAAAGGACAAGAACGCCAGTTTGAAGGAGGTTTCATTGGTCTAAAATGGGATAATCTGAGCACCAAAAAGAAAAATGACTCTAATTAATTAAATTGTTCTGCTTTGTTAACAGCTATGACAAAATACTAGGAGAAAAAGACAAGGAGGGAGAGAAAGAAGGCGAGAGAGGAAAAGACGGAAGAGAAAAAAGTCATTGAATGTCATTGGAAATTGCTAGAACACCGACTCATTCCTTTGTAAACTGATAATTAAAGAGATAGCAATTATCCTTACTTTATAGTCCGAACTCTATTTCAAGTAATCAAATAGCTCTAACAAATGAGGAAAAGTTATTCTATAGAGAAGAACTATAGTTAATTAACAAAAAAAATGATAAAATCAGAAAAACATAATTTTGCGACCTAATAACTGATTCAGGTAATGGCCCCCAGTGAATGGTGAAATCGTTAAGGTAAATATCAATGGGGGAACTTTACAACGGAGTCAGGCTGTCACAGCTGAACTGCCGAAATGACACGTCAGCATGCGCCTCCTGCTGGGATGTGCTAGAAAGTACATGGGATCGTCTACAAAGAAGTGCTGTAAAATTTTTTTAATTAGAATATAATCATGCTCGTAGATCTAATCTCCAGTTTAAGGAAAATATGGAGGGCTGTGACAAGTTAAATGACACTAAGCAGCAGCAAACGGCAATCCAAAATGTACGTCGCTTTACAGAATACCTTTAGAATAAGCCAACAGGAATAACAAAAAAAGGGTAGGGTGACTTTTCTAGTAGCCAAGACACTTAAACGTGACCTAAAAGACATGATAACCAAACATAATAAGTAGAACTGGAAACAGATATGAACACAGTTACTATAAAAGGACCTTTTGTGCACAATGGGGACATTTGAATATGGACTGGATATTAAATGATATTATTTCTATTAATTTTATTAGGTTTAAGAGAACATTAGATTACACAAGAAAAAAAATATTTTCAATAGATTATACAAGGAAATATATTTTCAGATGTATAATAAAGTACTAAGTAAAAACGAAATGCCTGGAAAGCACTTTAAAACACGCCATATGCCATAGCTCGTTTTCCGAGGAAGTCAGTCTAAGGTCCCAGGCAGAAGTAGAGTAAGAGGCCAGGCCTTGTGACTCCAGACCCAGGGATAACAATGACAACACCTCACGGTTAGGTTCAAAGATGGAAATGTTGCTAAAGCTATCAAAATAATACTTAGAAGGAAAGTCCTAAAGAAGCAGGCAAAACTCTGGGCTCTCATGTCCAACAGGACATATTTGAAGGTGGTGAAGGCGCCGGAGAAGCGGCGGGGCGAAAGCTCCGTCACCTGGGTGAAGTACATCCTGGAGGAGTTGGAGCCCAGGAGCTTGCTCTCGACGTGCTGCTGCACCCGCTCCAGGATGCTGTCCTCGTGCAGGAAGTGAACTTCGTGCTTCGTGGGGTGCACATTGACATCCACATTCTGGGGGCTGATTTCTAAACTGGTAGGAAAAAGAGAACAATTACCTGAGGTGGGAGGGGATGGGGGGGTGGGGAAATGTGGTGGCCAAAGGACTTGGGGAAGGCCCAAAATGACACAGTGGTCAAAACTTCAAGGTCAAGTCTGAGTGACCTGGGTTCAAAAGCTGACTCTGCTACTGAAAAGCTGTGTAGCTTTGGGTAAGTGACATCATTTTTCCTTGCCTCAATTTCCTCATTTGTAAAGTGGGAACTGAATTCACGTAAAGCACGTTGCATGTAACTGGCAAAGTTTTCTACGTCAGCTGTTATTATCATTCTAGGACTGGGGGCGTTCCTTATTATGCCACCTGAGTTAAGTGACTTAACTTTTCTGCACCGATTTTCTCATCTGTTATCCTGAACCTATCCCTTATTTATTTTTTTAGTATTATGTAAGGATCAAAACAAGAATGAGAAAACTTTCTACCGTTAAAACGTAAAACAAAAGTTGGATTAAATGCTGCGCCAGCTACCGACTTTCGGCTGCAGCTCCAGATCCATCTTTCAGTGTTTGCTGTGTGACAACGGAGCTCTGCAATGTGACGCTTCACCAGCAGTTGTGCTCTCTACTGAGTGGCCCTGGAGGAGGAAGGGGTTTCTCTGCAAGGTGTGGGGTCGTTTCTGCCTGGTTCAAGGGTAAGATATGTTATTCGCCTTGGTTCCTCCGGCACAGTGCCTGGCACACGGGAGGCTCTCACCGAGATTCTGCTACCTGAGTAAGCGAATGGAGGAACACTGTGCCCTGCACCTGTGAGCAAGGGACAGGACATCCTTGTGCTGGTGGAGTACGGGATTCGCTTAGCTCAGGCCATTAGCAAGTCCGACTCTTTCAAAGAGGACAGCTGGACAGAATTTCTGTTCGTTGTGAGCCCTGGGTAAGGAGTTCGGTGCTGCATTACCTGAGGTACAGGAACGGGTGTGTGTTTTTGGGTAAATAAGCTGCATACACCGTTTCAATGGCTTTTCTTAAGGAGGCTGACTCTACCAGACGATCTAAAAAATGAAAAGAAAGTAATCAGTTTCAAGACTGTCCTGAGGGTGAGGTGACAAGTGAACATTCATACCACACCATGAAATCACCTCAGGAAAAACACCTCTGGGGTGACATCCATGTCAGACCCCCAGAAAGCGCCGCAGCTTCCCAGTATCTTTCTATGGGCTTGGGGCTCTCTCCCCTCGCCCAAGTAGCAGAAACAAGACAGGGCAATAAACTCTGCCTCCCTACTTCCCTTCCCTCAATCAGCCCAGGTAAACTCCCTCTGTCCTTGCTGGGCACAGTGGGCAGTATGACACCAGCTCTCAGACTTCGTTCTGCAAATACATACGTGTGTCACATGCTAAGAGACAACATACTGGTGAATAAATGAATTCCAACTCCAAGTGGTAAGCACTGCTAGAGAGACATGTGTGGTAAAGCAGCGGTCCCCAACCTTTTTGGCACCAGGGACAGGTGCTCCTATGAGAATCTAATGCCTGATGATCTGAGGCGGAGCTGAGGCGGTGATGCTAGTGCTGGGGAGCAGCCGCAAATATAGATGAAGCTTCACTCACTCAGCTGCCACTCACCTCCTGCTGTGTGGCCTGGTTCCTAATAGGCCACAGACTGGTACCAGCTAAAAGCCCAAGTTGGGGACCCCTGTGCTAAATGGTGAGACAAGGGAGCAACTAACGCTGCTCAGGGACTTCTAACCATGGGGAACCCACACTGAGTAATGAAGAGTAAGGATGAATTTTCTGGGCATTTCAGGAAGTACAAATATCTGAATGTATGTGGGAGGAAGTTTAGGAAATGAGGCAGGTTTGAGGGTGTGGCAAATAAAAGCTGGGAGAGAGAAGACTAAAATCAGGGGAAGATCTATCTTCGGAAAACACAGCTCTCCTAACCCCCAGACAGATGACCTACTGATCATCTGTTATCCTATGTTGGTGTAGGCCAAGAATATGTCACATCTTTTTATTTCCAATGAGAGGAGCAGCTGTGATTTTATCAGTGAGGAAACTATTCTCTGAGTGCTCATTAAATCTGCAGCTTCCTCAATAATGTCACCGTATTCTGCTCTCTAAAGTGTCCTGATCACACAGGCCTAGAGCAAGTGTGGGCACCTGACAAAAGGAAAGCTGGAGTTCCTCTGCTGAGATTTCTGAATCTGAGACATGCCAAAGGAGTGTTCTTTGTCCCTGCCACCCGAGTGAGCCTGCAGAGTGTGTAGATAACTGAATAGCACGCGTTAAGTCTGACCTCTCTTTGCTCTTGGGAACCTGGCATCAGGACCAGATTAGCTGACGTTAACACAGAGCCCGTGGGGTAACCCGTCCCTCCAGAAGCATGAACATGAGCTACTCAGATGGCACTTAACACCAATCTCTACTTGTCTGTTCTGTAGCCAACACATGTGTTATAAAGCTGTTTTTCCTCATGGTTAGGAAAAAACAAATGAAAAACATTTTCTGAGCCTTGATTAAAGTAAGCTTTGTTCTATATCAGGCTAAAGTCCTTCCTAACAAAGTGTGAGAAGACCCTGCTAATATAAACCAGTTTAACAGAATGTCTCTGTAAAATACTGGCTCTCTCCTCACTGTTTCTATATTGCTATAAAATATGTATAATTTGGGACATTTATAGCTGATTATCATTATAAATGTCAGGGGGATTATACCATTTCCAATAGCAAAACAAAATAAAAAAATATAAAATATATGAATTTCTTTACACAAATAAGGACCTATATCATAAAAATGATAAGCGAACAACAGGAGAGATGCATCTTGTTTCTGGATGGAAAATGAAAACCGGGGTCAGACCGTGTTTGGGACTATTTGCTTTTGCCCTGTCACTGTCTCAAAACCTTGTAATATGAAATTAAGTAAAAAGAACTAGAATACACAGTCGTATTTGCTTAATAGGCAGCAATCATGTCAACAAACTATGTCAGCGGAGAGATAAAGACTGGAAAGGAATCTGAGAGAAATCCAAATCGCAAAGGGCTAAGCATTCGATTATTTTAATAACATTGCCTACACCCAAATACCCCGCTCCCTGTGTCCCGCTGTGCAATTTCAAAAAGCGGACCTCAGATCTGCCCAGGGCCTGCCTGGAAAGGCTCTGATGCCAGCAGGCAATGAAGAGGTGCCGGCTCGCGGCGGCCTGTCTTCCCCTCTCCCGAGCTCCGCCACACAGGCAACAGCCAACCAGTAATGAGCACGTCTCAGAGGGCTGGGCGGACGTAGGCCAGAAATTATAAATGCTTCCTAATCAAACCACATTTCAGCATGTGTAATCAAATCTGGGGATCAGGAGTTTTCCATGGTCCCATAAAATTCCCTGTGGACAGATTTCCCCACTTGGCTCTTTTTCACTTACGGTTGATGAAGAGTAAGAAGATGCACTTCTTCACCGAGTAGTTCGCATTGGATATGTAGCCCTTCATTTTGAAGGCTAGTGTTTTATCCTCACACCCGACTTCTATCAGTTCTCTGGTTGGAAAAAGAAATGTTGAGGCTTTTGAAAATACTGGAAAATTCAAATGTTATAATCAGAGTTGGAAAATCAGAGCTCCTTCCCATAAACTGTCATATGAGGACCCCAGAGGTGGTTTGTTGAGGTCTGGCCCACCCGTCAGTTCATCTGTCTGTCCTATCACCCATCCACCCGTCCGTCCACCCACTTATCCACTCACCCACCCAGACAGTGTTTTCTAGCACCTGGGCTAATGGTCAAGCAGCACTCGAATTGCTAGGACATAACGATAACTCCAAGCTCCGAAATCTTATTTTGCTAAAAATTTATGTATCTTAGTAACAACATAGCAGAGATCGGAGTCCCAACAAACTCTTCTCTGCTGAATCCCTGACTATAATGAATCATACCATGGTGGGGCTCCAGTGTGGTGCTGCCTGGAGTGCGTTTAAGGGGAGAGCAGGTTAACAGGGGAAAGGAGGTCCTCGCACAGGCCAAACTCATTTCTGCCTGAGGCCCTTCCCGAGCACTGGTCCTTCTGCCCGGAAAGCTCCTATTGTCAGTTAGTTACCCCTCAGTTATTCCTCCTTAACCCTCATATCTCAGGAATTACTTTTGCAAAGAGCCTTTTATGACTATCCCCCTCCCTGACCTGAAGAGATTCTCCTGTCGTGCCTTTCCAACTAGAATATAAGTCCTCTGTGGACAAGAATCGTTTCTGCTTTATTACCTACTATATATCTCTACCTTACAGCACAGCACCCAGCGAATAACAGGCACTCAAAAAGTTTTTGCTGAATGTATGGTGGAAGCTTTTCACGCAGTACTCTTTTGAGTATCTGAGCAGAGGTCAGAGCTTGTAGTGTTTCCCACACGCAGTGAACCAGCAAACCCTTTCTTTCCCAAAATGTCTCAAGAAGCTGGTGTTCTGAAAACACACTTTGGGAACTGCTGCCCTGTGGGATTTCTAATCTCTTACAGTCCCTAGGAATTTCATAACAACTAATTCTGAGTTCTAAAATTTAGCTAAGAAGCTCTTAAAAGTTTCACTGTACAAAGAGTTCTTTGCTCTTGGAGCACAATTTAAAACAATTTAGTAACGATTGGAAAGAAAAGGGTAATAAAAAGCAAGCTGGCTATTCCCTACTTAAAACCTTGCTTTTGCTCAAAGAATGAACAATCTGTCCTTCAAAGTAGAAAACTGGGTTCTGGTAAGATTACGAGAAAAACAGAAGTGAGGGGCTGTCACATCTATCTGTGTATCCACAGCTCCTGGTGCATGCCTGGCATATAGGTGAGTCTTAGTAGTTTCACCCTCAAACTATGACATAGGCACTTTGGGCTTTGTAAACTCCTGAGATTTAGCTAGGAATCTGTGACAGACACGGTGATTCTGGTAGTAGTGGAAATGATGGCAGAGAGGAGTACCATGAAAAATCTCTAAAATAAGCAATGTCCCCTCCTAGGCTTTCCTTGACTACGAAGATTTGGTGACACTCACAAATCTGCCTGCCACCAGACAGAGAAGTCTTTAAAGGCAGGAAATATTACATTCGTCTTTACTTCCTTAACTTCTGGCACAAAGCGTAGAACATGAGAGGTAAGTAATAAATGTTGGATGATAATAAAAGAAATCCTAAAGTGATGATAAAAGAAATAAAGGAGAAGAGGGAGCACTGTGAGAATAAAAGAATTCTATATGCTAAAAATACTTTAAAGACAAAGACCAATGAAGGCACACTGATTTAGAGCTGGACCATCTAAGAGATAACATGCACCCAAGAAGTGTTGGTTACCTGATACAAGATGTTGGTTACCTTTACAACATCTAAACCAAAATAGCCCTCCAGAGCTCCTTTATTTCTGGGAAGTAATATTATGATACTGATTTATACAATTCTAGGGAAAAATGACATAATAATTCTATTAACAAATCTGAAGCATGAAAACAAGCCTGCATATTTGATTAAAGCAAACAAATACTTAAAGCAGACACTATTTAATCTAAAATAACATGAGGGAGCGCAGATGTTTTTAAATATAAATTATCAACATACCGGCTAACAGCATTTCCAAAGATGGAGCGAATATTGTCCACGGTTGTGGCACCGGGCAGTGTTCTAACATCGGCTACTGTCTCACCTTGCTGATAAACAGAACGGAAGATACGACTTGCTGTCTCACAGTTGCGACTGAAACATCATAGCCTTATCTTCACGGGATATAAAAATCCTTTTTCTTTAATAATACATAACCATCCCCTATGCATCAATAGCTTACCTTTTTAACAGAGAAACTAATGCCTGAATTATGTATTGAATATCTGGCAAAGAAAAAAAAAAAATGAAACAGTAAGCAAAGAGTGGCCACATGCACAATTTTAGTTAAACTGGTAGAGTTAAGTGATACAAAGATATACGCAAACCAAAATATCTTCATATATCATATTTTACCCATAGTAAAATCAGCTGGCAGAGACTTCATAGAGATATTAATGCTAAATGTGGCTGAATCAAACTAAAAACAGGGTTCCATTTTGCATTTATAGGTTGCTGACTAGACTTAAGAACATCCCAACACAATTTCCTCCTTGCCTACAGTTTTATTTTCAAAAGGTCTGGGTTGCCTCAAGGACATCTTGAGAACCTAGACCCTAGCTTTAACAACCCCTGTACTCTTTTGTTCTCTCCCTGGGCCCCTCAAAACAGCCTCTCCTCACTGACTTCTTCTTTGACCCGAGGTCCTATTCCTCAGCCTCTCCTCAGTTGAACAGTATTACTCCTCCCTCCATGGGCCCCATGAACTGAAGGGTTGTGCCAGTAACAGTAATTTACTTTACAACATCTAAAACCAAAATAGCCCTCCAGAGCTCCTTTATTTCTGGGAAGTAATATTATGATACTGATTTATACAATTCTAGGGAAAAGTGAAGTAACGATGTATAAGTCCGTTCCACTTCATTAGTAGCAAATGTTTTATTCATTTTCGATTTTTCAGAAATACTGAAAAATAGTTAACACATCTGTGTTGTTACAATTCGAGGACACTCGGGCTTAGAGAGCCCATGCTGGAGCCACTGTCCCAGCAGATTAAGTCCCTATCACCGGCACAGTGTTGCTTTCCGTTGCCCTGATCCCCTTCCTCTTCTGTTAATGGCCTCAAAAGTGCCCCTGGCCATTCTGTCTGATGTATCTTTAGTTAGACTGTCAATCAAGAATCCTTCTCTCCACAGATGTGGGTAAACTGCGCCAACCAGACACGCTCTCCCAGGAAACAGACTCTTGAGCAAAATCAGGAAAAGGATGAAAACAATTGGCGCAGGGTCACGTCACTAAATCCCTGGTTCTTGTCCTTCCCAAGGAGCAGCTGTCCACGCTCCTTTCCACTTGGTGAGTCACTCCTAGCCTTCCAATAAATTTATTTTGGGCTTGAGATAGCTTGAGTCAGTTTGTTTTGCTTGTCACCAAAGAACCCTCACTGATTCGGAGACCAACTACTATCTCCTGGGGACATGGGAGAAAACCCAGAATTAGTGGTTAAACACTGACCAGATAGCGTTCGCAGGCTAGTACTGCTGTACTCCGTGAACGCAGCTCAGCAACCACTGTCCGTTCACAAGCTCTGGGACACATTCCTTTGGTGAGAGAGCTCAGACACCCACGCCCAGAGTTTGGACTGTACCTGCCAACGACTTCCAAAATTTTCCCATACTCTTCACTTGGATTTTTTAAAGCTTTCCTCCTCGTGGATATGTTATAAAAAAGGTCCTCCACCTGAATAGAAGATTGATTTTTCTTGTAAATTCATATAAGTATATGGAAGTAGAGCTGGGTCTTAAGGCAGAGAATCTAGCTATATTTATGAACAACGTGGTTCTAAGCACTGACTTGGAGGTGGGGGAGAGATAGGGCAGACTTAACAAAGGAAAGAAAGGGTATTTTTCCAGCCTCCCACATTCATTCACTGACTTCTCAAATAGGTGCTAGAGGCCATCTCTATGTCGGGCTCTTTCCTTTGTACTGGGAATAAAAAGACAAGTAAAGCACGGTCTTGCCCAGGATAGCACAGGAGTTACTGGGACAAACATAAATTTACAAACAATTATAACATCACATGGCATTCCAACCTATTTTTCAAACTAAGAATAATTATAAAATTTCTGAGATGATCTGGGCTTCTTGGAAATCACGCTGCGGTCACCTGGTACAGGATCCCTGTTAACATGCACTTCGAAGCACATGTTCATTTCTGCCTCCTCCCTGCCTCAGGAAGCCCAGGGCTTGGAGTTTCAGGGAGATGTGCTCTAGCTGGGGCTGGAGGTGGAGACAGGATGTGTAACAGGACAGTGGGGTGCTTTACAGGACCATGGAAGAGACCAAATGCAGCACCATAGAAATAAGACAGCGTAATGGACTTTCTCCTGAATAAGATGCAATCATATTACTCAAATGCCCTGAGTGGGAAGGTATTCATTATTCCAATTGAGAGACAAGAAAAGTGAGGTTAAGGGACATTAAACAACTTGCCTCTGGACACACAACCATTGTGTGGCAAGGCTGGGGGATTCTAAGTGACATCTTCTGGAGCCAAGCCAACAACCCTACCACTGATTTCTGCCATCCAGGGAAAAGGATCTCCCAGCCTCTTAAAAAAGATGACTGGGTGGACAGCTGCCATGCTACCGAAGCCAATAGTCATTTCTCTTGCTTAGGGAGTCATACCTCGGGGCTTCTATTAACTAGTAGAGATTCATTTTATTATTACTTTGAAAGTTTGGAGATAATTTTATTTTTTTATTTCAATATTTATACAAAGCTCTTTTTCAACAATTTACCCTGCCACGTGCCCCTCTTACCGTGATCTGGGTCCCCTGATTGCCTGCACATGGTTTTGGAGGAGCTTTCAGCTTTCCATCTGAGTAATTTGCTCTAATCAGGAAATATAAGAAATTATTAATATCTAAAAGAAACAATATACTTATCCAAAGAGTAAAAAAAAATTAAATAAAAATGATATCAATGATAGATTAAAATACATGCATGTGATAAACTGTCATAATTACCACTTTCCTCTTTAGTTTTCCACTAATTCCATAATCATTCTAATTGGATTAAAAAAAAATCCCTATTTTTCTAGTAAATGTTGCTTTTAAGCTCCTGAATTCTGAACTATAAATAACAGTTTTACCAGTGCCTAAGATGGCAGTAAGATTTTTTTCAGGAATTCTGCAATCATCTATTGAGGGGCTACCACACTTCAGGCCTGCGGAGGCCTGGTAATAAAGAAAGGCCTTGGAAAGCTCTTGATCCAGCAAAGGGATGGACTTTTGCTGAAAATGGAGAACAATGGGCTGAGTGGTATCGAGAAGGAAACATTTGGCCTGGGGTGAGAGTGGGAGTGGGTAAAAGTCTCACTGAAGAGGTAACAATTCATTGGGGCTTGAGGGAGGAATTGTTTCCGGTAGAGAGACCAGGGAAGACCATCCAGGAAAAGAAAAACATAAAAGCTTTAGCATACGTGGCAGCTGGGGATGTGTGGAGAGAAGAGGTTGAAAGGTGGACTGAGAGCATGTTGGGAGGATGCTGGTTGCTATGGTGATGACTCTGGATTTCATTTGACCATGGAAAGATGCCACTAGAGGTCTCAAGCAGGAACATAACATGATCCCAAAAGTGAAGAAATGGAAATTGTGTCCTAGGTTATATAGGAAGACATTAACTCATAAATGTCTCCCCATTTTGTGAGAAGGGCTTCTAATCATATCAGCTGCCCAGATCTCAGGGCAATTATAATTCACACAGAGTCAAACTCCTCTAGCATCAGTGCTGTATACTCTGAAATGCTCCATCTTCCACTACACATTTGTCTGAAGACTGAAAACATGCAGAACTGCCCTTATTGAGGCTATTTTAACTTACAATCTATATGATAAAAAAATTCTCTTTTGAGGGCATGAATTAGGTACTCCTGCTTGTCTTCCACTAGTGAATGGCCAGTGCTTATTAAAACAAAGACGTGATTTTGATTTTTGTTTTTTAATTTTGATTTCTTGAATCTGCTTTTGCTCTGCTCCAAGGCCATTCATCAGCCTTTGAAAACTGCGCCAGCATAACAGTCAGCAGCTATCCATGGGAAGGCAATCCGGCACAGGCATGCACATGTGGCGGGGAACTGGTGGCTCATGAGCCAGCTAAGGAACTGTGAGGCTCCAGTATCCCAGCCACAGGCCTGTAATCAGCCCAAAGTGATACCCCACTGAAGAGCCAGAGGGCAGAATAACATCTGCAGCTACCACTTAGAGTACCTCTGGGTAGCAGACACCTTGCTATGCACCTGTAATATGTCACGTCTTATCTTTTAAGAATCCATGAAGTAAGAGAATTACCCAATAATAATCATCCCTGTGGATTACCAGCTAATCCAAAGGGAGGAAAAAAAAAAAAAAACTTACCCAAGATCTTGGCCAAAAAAGATTAACACTGATGTTTAGATAGAATTACTTTGAGATGCTGGCAAAAAGCACATCTCTGGATGAAAATACATGAATAAAAGAAGACAGCACTTTACCTGTATGCACACTTTCCATCGGCTGTTTTGGTTGTAATAGTGACATGAGCCACATGGCTTATGCTGGCCAAAGCCTAAAGAAGAAAAGAAAATGGAATGAAAGAGAAACTCACTGCTGGGTCAGCCCGTGTTATGTCATTAAAGGAAAGCTTATCTGAACTGCCTCTTCCATTTTGTGTTAAGAGATGCAACAATGAGCATTTTGCTTACTTACTCTGATGACATGTTAAAAAATAAAAAAGGATATCAAATTTAATCTGTAACATAATCATGAGAACAAGAGGGAAAGAAAAAAATACATATATGTATATATGTATGTATGTATGTGTATGTGTGTATATATATATTATATATATAATATATATGTATATATCTCCAAAAGGAAATACACTACAGCATTAATGTCTTAATAGCAATTAAGTTCAGGTATAGGGTTATAGGCATGTTTAATATTCTCAATGATTTGTCTTTCAACAGTTTTAAAACTTGCCTTCAGAAATGGGTAAGTCACTTCAAATAGACAAAAATGTATACTTTTAGTCAAAACTTTTCTGTAAGCAATTACATGTTAAGAAATATAAATTTAAAATTATGCAATCGACATAAAACAAATTTTTAAAAAGTCATGACCAATTTTTCCTTTATAATCAAGATTGGTTTCGGAGGCCTTTGGAATCTGCATCTCCTTTCATGAGGACATCAGAAATGCAACCAGGCACTGGGATGAGGTCTGAGTGACAGCATCACAGGATAAAGTGAATGTAGCCCATGGCAGGTTCAGTTCATTAACAAGGAAGATGGCTCAGGCCAAGGAATCACGAGATCACTGCTGGATTTCCCTGGTTTATGTTAAATGAGTTAATTTTCATCATTCAAAATGTAAATGGTTTTGAGACCTGTGTAAGGAAGGATATTAAATATACACAGTACTATAATACACCAGGAAGAGAGAATGCCACTGGCAGATGGTCCTGCTCTTTTGGAGGCCATGTACTGGCACTAGAGGAAGCAGAGAGGAGCAGAGACTCTGGAGTCAAACGCATAGGTTCCATTGCCCACTCTGCCACTTTCTAGCTGTGTGCCCTGGCCATGCTTCTTAATCTCTCAGTGCCAGTTTCCTCATATGTAAAACAGGATAATAATAGAACCTACTCTGCAGAACTGTCAAGAGTAAGAGAGTTAATACATACAAAGTGCTGAGAACCATGACGACACAGAGAAATAAATCCCTCAATAAATCTTCCCCTTTAATTACAGTAAAAAAAAAAATAACCCCAAAGTTATTTCTACAGCTAGGCTAAGGCTCCAGGGGGTCACGGGCTTAGAACTGATGCAGGAAAATACAAAGCCAGAATAAGGCTGCTTTGCTAGGGCTTAATCTGAGGCATATTTAAAATTAGGGGAGCCTAAGGGCAGACAGTCTGGTATAGCCCCTACCTGTAACAATTTGGGGCTCACTGTGAGCCAGAGGATGCTTGAGACCACTCTGGCTTTATCTAAATTATGGCTGCCATTTACTTTTAAAAAATAAAAGTAATACATGCACACGATAAAGAATTGAGAAACTACAGAAAGGCCTAAAATGAAAAGTAATTGGCTCTACAACCCTCCCTACTTTCACTCTCATTCTGCCCAAATAGCTACTCCAAACAGTTTCTCTGGCACCCCAGAGCCTCCAAAGGGGAATACAGCCCTGCCAACATTTGTTTTTTAGCACAGTGAGACCGAGTGACACCCATGTCTTCTGACCTCCAGTACTGTAAGGTAACAAATTTGTTTGTGTTGTTTTCAGCCACTAAGGTTATGGTCATTTCTTTCAGCAACAACAGGAATCTAATATAAAGTGTTTGAAAAGTATACATGTTTTTACCTGTGAGATTTATTTCTATAAATTTCTCCTAAGAGTTGAAGAAAACACATTGTATAAATATTGTGTGAAAACACATGAATATTCACCAGAGCATTAAACAGGAAGTAGTGGCAAAGGGCATAAACATTCAAAAAGAAACTATGTGAATAGACTACAGTTACATGTAATAGCAGCGTATGCAGCTATTAAAATTTATGTATTAACCAGGCACTGTGATGGGGTCTATGTAACAGCAACTCAGGAGAAAGTGAAAATAGCCCTTGGCAGGTCTATATATACAGAGAATGAAAAGATAACCACAGAATATTATCACAAAAATATAAGATCCTATTTTTAGTCTGAAAAACATTTTTATCTATTTTCTATATCACATATTCCTATGCTACATTGCATAATTTCATCCACAAATATTTCAGTATGTATTTTAAAAGATAAAAACTCAAAAAAAAATCCATGATACTATTTTTAACAATAATTTCTCCTTAATACTATCAAATAACTACTCTGTGTTCAGATAGCTGTCTCAAAAATATTTTTACAGTTCGCTCAAATCCAAGTAAGATCTATACATTGGAGCTGCTTCATGTGTCTCTTAAATCTCTCTTAATCTACAGGTTCATGTCCCTTCTCTACTTTTTCCCCTTGCAGTTCATTTGTTGAAGGAAACAAGCCTTTTATCATGTATTTTCCCAGTCTCAGTATCATTTATCATGTTCCCTTGGCCTCTATATTTTCTGTATATTGGTATTTAGATCTAGGTATTGATCAGATTTACATTTGAGTTTTGGACAAGAAAACTTTGCATTCTTCCGTCAAGAGACACATAGTATGTTGGAGGTCTCTATAGAAATAGTTCATAGTGTATTAGTGAACAATTCTGTTTTGGCAAATTGAATTTAAGTTTGTTTGAATCTGCATATATTTAACAAGTAAAAAGTATAACATCTTACTTACCCATTGAGAAACATGCTGACAAGTGGCAGAAATGTCATCATAGGATATTTTACACATTTAGTTAACCTGCAGCTTACCTCACCCCGAAAGCCATAAGTAGAAATACTAGATAAATCCTCAAAGGACTGCAGTTTACTTGTAGTGAACCTCTCACACACAATATCCAGATCTTCTTTCTAGAAGATACCAAAAGATAAATAATTATAATACTAATTTTTCTAAATCATCTTGAATTTCCCTTTTTTTGATTGAAGAAAACTCTTTAAAAGCGTCTTTCAATTAGCAGTACCTTTCTTACTCAGCATCTGGAATGCTACATTGACCTGCTCCTCCTTCTCACTTGTCTCATTCCTCAGTGTCATTTCCTGGTTCTGTCTCATCTCCTGACAGTGGAGCCACCCAGGTTGTCATCCCTCTCTATGCACACTTTCTCTCTTTTTAAAAATTATTTACTGGTCTTCCTAGGTGGTCTGCCATCCAAGTACTAACCAGGCCTGACGCTGCTTAGCTGCCGAGATCAGACATCAGGCTTGTTCAGGGTGGCATGGCCATAGACCACAGACTGTGGCTCCACTGGGGCACGAAACCAGGACCTTCTGTATGTAAAGCAGACGTGCTAACCGTACACTGTGCTGGAACCACATCCAGCACACTCACTCTCTTGATGATCTCATCCAGTCTTATGGATTTTATAAAATTAGAAAACTTCTTTATTAAAAAACTAGATACACTTTATAGATACGTTTTACAGATACATTTAATTGTAGTAAAATATACATTAGAAAACCCTCTATTTTAGGCATTTTTAAGTGTACAGTTCTGTGGCATGAAGTACATTCACATTGTTCTGCAACCATCAAATCTGTGTCCAGAACTCTTTCATCCTCAGCAATTGAAACTGTACTCATTAAACAAAAACTCTCCATTATCCCCCTCCTGAAGCTCCTGGTGATCACCCTTCTACTTTCTGTCTCAATGAATTTTACTACTCTAGGAACCTATATAAGAGTAACCATGCAATATCTGTTCTTTTGTGACTGGCTTATTTTACTTAACATGTCTTCAAGGTTCATCTATGTTATAGCATGTGTCAAATTTTATTCCTTTTTAGGGCTGAATATTCCACTTTATGTATATATTACATTTTGTTAATCCATCTGTTGATACGTGGATTGCTCCCATCCTTTGGCTATTATATGCTGCTATGAACATAGGTGTACATATCTGTGTGAGACTTTGCTTTCACTTCTTTTGGTTATATAACCAGAAGTGGAACTGCTGGATTGTATGGTAACTGCTGAATTTTTTGAGGAATCACCCTATCGTTTTCCATAGTAGCTGTACTATTTTAGATTCTCATCAACAGCGCACAAGGATTTAAATTTCTCTATATTCTTGGCGATACTTATTTATTTCTGATTAATAGCCATCCGACTGAATATTAAGTAGTATCTCACTGTAGTTTTGATTGGTTTTTCCCTAATGATTAGTGACACTGAGCATCTTTTCATGTGAGTCTCATTGCTTTTAATACCAGCCCAAACCTCTACCCTGCACTCGACTTACACACCTATCCAACTAATAGATATCTTGAATTTAACATGCCCTCAAACAAATAATTTCCAAACCTCCCCCGAACCTACTTCTTCTACAGTCTCTCCCGTCAGTGAATGGTAACTCCTTCTTCCGCTTGCACAGGCCAAAACCTTAAAATCACTCTTGATCTATCTTTCTTACACCCTGTATCAGCAAACCTGAGATTTGTCTTCATAATTAACCCAGAATCTCACTGCTTCTTACATCTCTGCTGTGATCAAAATGGTCCAAGGCACTGGCACTATCATCCTTCTCCTGGTTTGCTCCAACAGCCTCCTCACTGCTTCTGTCCTGTCCTGCTACAGTCTATTTTTCGCATTATAGACAAAAGAGTTCCTACAAAACTCGCCAAACCATGTCACCTCTTTGCTCAAAACCCTCTAATAGTATCTCACCTTATTCATAGTAAAAGCCAAAGATTTTCTGACAGCCCACAGTGTCCCACATGATCAGTCTGCTTATCCTTCAGATCTCATCTGTTCCTCTTCCACCCCCAACCCTGTTCAAGCCTCCTTGCTGTCAGGCATGCTTCCATTTCGTGGTTTTGCATGTATTATTCTCTGCTCAGAAAACTCATCCTTCAAAGGGCCTCATGACTCACTCCTTGACCTTTTTCTTGCCCTGAACAGTGCCCAGCACAGAATAGGTACTCAATAAATATTTATTGTTGGTGCTGAATTTTTCAAACAATTGTACCTACAAAAGCCCAGAGTTTCCAGAACTGGGAAAGGGTCTGCCACTTCCTGCAGATGTATCACAAGAAGGTTACAAATGTCCTGCTTCTCTGAGATTATACTTACCCTGATTCCGGTGCCATTGTCTTGGATTTGAATCAATTTCAGGCCTCCTTCTTTAACAACCACTTGAATACTTGTGGATTTTGCATCTAAACTAACGAGTCAAACAGAAAAAATAATTTATTAGTTTGCACCAATGTTAACACACGTAGTTTAATATGAGCCATGGGATAGGAACAAATTCCAGATAAATATAAGACTGTCTAATTAATATGTTTTTCCTTTGTCTCACAGGCTCTGTGACTACACTGTTATCAGTTCACATGTTGTGTGAGAGAGAGGAAAGGGAGGGGCCAAAGGGGAAACCATCATTTCCAATAGGACATTGAACACCATTTTTGTTCCTCTAAGAAAGAAATGAAGGTAGGTCTTTTTAGCACATGCCTTTTTACTACCCTCTTCTCTACTAATTCTAACATTTGTTACTTGACCTATATTTGGCCTCGAAATGACCCTAATAAAATGTCATTTAAAAAATTTTGAAAATTCTAAATGTTTTTTCTCTACCATTCCCTTTTCTATAAGAAAATATATTTATGTTGGGGAACAGAAAAAATGGCAATGCAGAAAGCTTTTTAAGAAACCAATAATTCGTTCTTATCCTCAAAGAGTAATCTACAAGCATACAGCACCTACCAGAGAAGAAAATTTCAGCTTGGTGCTGCAGGAGTAAACGATGTTATTGGCTCCTCACACAGAAAATTCTTTATTCAGAAATAAGACAGTAAATTACTTAAAGACTTTTCTCATGAGCCCCTGAATTGAAGTTATATTAGCCATCTTAAACTACATATTAAAAAGAGCATAACTGAACTCCTTACAAAGTCTCTGCTTGCAGAAGTAATTATAAGCCACTGAGCTAATATGTTTAGTTTTACTGTACAGTATTCTGGCACAGTGCAATAAAAGGCGCAGTTAATTCTAGCATTGTTCTATCAGTTAATTCTAATATTGAAGAAATAAAAGCCTGTCTTTACAAACCATGGAAAGTAAAATCAAAAGGAGAAACCATTCTCAGGTTCTATGCTCCTCCTTTTGTCTACCTTTTTTCTCTTCCTTTGCCTGAGTGATCCACTGTTCTTTCAATCCCATCGCCCTGAATGGTTTATATTTTCACACTAAATCTCTTTACAAACGTACCATTCTTTGCTGGGGCTTTTTTTTTTTTTTTTTTTAATGTTCGGATTTTATTAGCGACTGATTTTAACACAAAGGATCTTATATAATGTTTAGATATTTTATGAGCATGTGTCTTTTTTGAGGTTTACAGTTTACGCCCACTTTTCCACATTTTTAACCTCCTTCCTCCACATTTGGTGATAGCTCTAAACTTCAGAATCAACGGAATACCCCATAAAATCAAGTACCTTTGAAGTCACCCACCTCCCCCCAAAGTAAAGGGCAGGAACTACACTAAGTGGCATCACTAATTTAGCAATAGGGAAATCACAAGTTAAACCTAGAGAAAGTCCACTGGCCTGTCCTAAAATCTCGACATTTAAAATAAACAATAACTTGTACTCTTGAATGTGCATGATTTCTGAAATTAGCATGAAACATTCTTTCTTTGAAGAATGGAGAGTTTCCCCACCGAAAATTTTGTTACATTAAAAATTATGCACCTTCTCCATATATACTGAGTATTTCTTAGTTAATGGCAATATTAAAATACTGTGTATCCTCCACTCGCACCCTCAACCCTAGAAAAGTCTCGCGACAGCACTCATGAAGGTACCCCGGGAGAAGGCAGGGCCCCCGAGGTCTCCGCTTTACGGGCATGCGCCGTACACGCCCCCGCCCAGAGCAGGGAGGCGTGTCTGCGCCATGGCGAGGAGCAGCAGCCCGTTAAGTCACAGCTTCTAAGGCACCCTGGCTCGACTCCCTCCGTACCAGTTCTCAATCATCTCCTTGATGGCGTTAGCTGGCCGCTGAATAACTTCCCCTGCCGCAATGCGGTTCACCACGGTCTCATCCAGCCGCCGAATAACGCCCGCTACGAACGACATTTTGGCGCCAGAGGACCCCAGGTCACGTCGAAATGCTCACCGGAAGTGCCTTCAGCCAATCACCTCGGTGCTTCGTTTTCACGCCCTTCCCTCGACTCTGTTTACGCCGTCCCGCCCCCTCTGCCAATGGCAGCGCTGCTTTCGGGCCAGGGAGCTATTGATTGGGCGGCTTGAATGCCAGTCAAGTTCCTTGGGTCTGGGGCTCTCTGGGTCTTTTCGTGCCCCGCTGAAGCCGTTTCAGACCACCAGCTAGAAGGACTTGCGCCTGCGCGCTAGAAATCACTGTCCGCCATTGCGGCCAATAGGAACGGAGGTGCGATAGCGGAGGTTGGTGTCCCCCCGCTGGGGTGATCTGGCGCAGAGCGGAGGAGGTGCTTCGCGCTTGCTCCTGCTCCGCCCCAATCCTTGCGGCGCCACGGAGGTTGGCCTTGTTCTTGTGTCCTCCAGTAGAATGTGGATGACACCAAAGAGGTGCAAGATGGAAATCGAGGAGTCTCGGGGTTTCCGGCCCGAGTGGACCCAGCGTTTCTTGGTGGTGGAGCCTCCGGAGGGCGAAGGGGCCTTGTGCCTGGTGTGTGGCCACCTCGTCGTACCCATCTGCGAACGCGACGTCAGGCGCCACTACGAGGCCGAGCATCAGTACTACGAGCGGTATGTGGAGGAGGGCGAGCGCGCGGCCCTGGTGGAGCGTCTGCGTCAGGGAGACTTGCCGGAGATCCCCCCGCTCACTCCCGAGGAGAGAGCTGCTCGTGCAGGCCTAGGGCTCGCTCGCCTCGTGGCCTTAAAGGGCCGCGGCTGGGCCGAGGGAGGCTTTGTATACCAGTGCATGGAGGTGATGCTTAAAGATGTACTGCCGGATCACGTAAGCGTCATAGGTGGCATTGATTTATCTCCAGAGATCACCCAGCAAAGGGTCCTTAAAATTAACGAAAATCTACGCAGTCAGCTTTTTAACCGAGCCAAGGACTTTAGAGCCTATTCCCTTGCCTTGGACGACCAGGCTTTTGTTGCCTATGAGAACTACCTCCTGGTCTTTGTCCGCGGCGTAGACCAGGACTTGGAGGTGCAAGAAGAGCTTCTGACCATAGTCAACCTGACTCATCATTTCAGTGTTGGGGCCCTCATGGCGGCAATCCTTGAGGCCTTGCAGACAGCAGGGCTTAGTTTGCAGCGAATGGTTGGACTAACCACAACCCACACTTTGAGAATGATTGGTGAGAACTCAGGACTGGTGTCATACATGAGAGAAAAGGCTGTAAGCCCCAACTGTTGGAATGTCATCCATTATTCAGGATTCCTTCATTTGGAACTGTTGAGCTCCTATGATGTTGATGTTAATCAGGTCATAAATACCGTTTCTGAATGGATAGTTTTGATTAAGACAAGAGGCGTTAGACGACCGGAATTTCAGGCTTTACTAACGGAATCTGAATCAGAGCATGGCGAAAGGGTTAATGGACGGTGTCTGAACAATTGGCTTAGAAAAGGTAAAACTTTAAAACTAATATTTTCTCTAAGGAAGGAGATAGAAGCCTTCTTGGTTTCAGTAGGGGCAACAACAGTCCATTTCACCGACAAACAATGGCTTTGTGACTTTGGCTTCTTGGTGGATGTTATGGACCATCTTCGAGAACTCAGTGAGCTATTGCGAGGCAATAAAGTCTTTGCAGCTGCTGCCTTTGACCATATTTGTACCTTTGAAGCTAAGCTGAATTTACTTCACAGACATATTGAGGAAAAAAATCTAACACACTTTGCTGCCCTCCGAGAAGTTGCTGATGAGCTTAAACAGCATCTTAAAGAAGATGATAAAGTACTTGCTGTAGATCGGTATCAAGGTGTGATCTGTCGCTTACAAAAAGAATTTGAGAGACATTTTAAGGACCTCAAGTTCATTAAAAAGGACTTAGAACTTTTTGCAAATCCGTTTAACTTTAAACCTGAATATGCCCCTATTTCAGTAAGAGTGGAGCTCACAAAACTTCAGGCAAACACTAACCTTTGGAATGAATACAGAAACAAAAACTTGGGGCAGTTCTACGCTGGGCTGCCCTCTGAATCTTACCCGATTATCAAAGGGGTTGCCTGTAAGGTGGCATCCTTGTTTGATAGTAGCCAAATCTGTGAAAAGGCGTTTTCATATTTGACTCGAAACCAACACACTTTGAGCCAGCCATTGACAGATGAGCATCTCCACGCCCTGTTTAGAATTGCCACAACTGAAATAGAGCCGCATTGGGATGCTCTTGTGAGAGGAAGAAATGAACCTAATCCATAAGGATTTGTAGTTCAACGTTGAAACAAGAAGAATCCATTTCCAATGGCAAAAATTTATTTGATTTTTCAAGTTTACTAATTTGAATCATGGGAAAGCACCAAGTTTACTCATCCAAATTGATTATGATTCAAATTCTGAGTTTTTATTTTTTCATCTCAAGAGGCAGCATGGGACTGAAAGATGCACCTCTTTTAAAACTTAATGATAAAATTATTTTCTTTTGCTTTTATGGCATAATTGTTTTTAAAGAAGTTTAGTACTGATAATGTGAGTTTAATTAGAAGTCTGTTTTTAAGATGTTAAAAAGAAATTTTAGCTTTTAACAAAATGTTAAAATTCTCATGCATATAGTCTGAAATTATCAACTCTTTAAATGTACGTTTGAGCAAATTTACAGAAACAGCAAGTCCAGAAGTTTCTGTAAAGGAAGAACGTACATTCATTGGAAGTATTTTGTCTAACAGAAAGTTTGAAACTATTTTTTTTAAACATTTCTGAATCCGAGGTAAATATTGACAGATTACCTCCGTCTCCCCTCCTCCCTACCTACCGCAGTGATAATGATTATTACTAATAGAGAAAGTAATCGAATAAAATTTTAGGAGCAAGAATTATTTTTAAATTGCAGATTAGAAGGCTTCCTGCAATTTGGAGATCAGACTAACCAATTATTGGAGGTTTCTCCTGAATTTTTCACAATTGGGTGCTGTTTTGCCAGCTTGCCTAATAAAGGACTATGGTAAGTATAGAATCTTAATGATTGCCCATTAGCAATTCTTTTTTCTATTTTAGGCAGAAGTTTGGCCTTATTAATAAGAATAAGGAAAAAAAGATTTTTCCACACCAGAATCAGGAGGTGTGAGATATTTTAGCTTATTTGTCCTGTCTGCATGGGTGTTACCTTTATGAAGAAATTCTGCTTAAAGGAAACCCTTTATTTTATAGTGATATATTATCAGATTCTGTTAGCTGTTGCAAATGGATTTATTATAGAATTTGAAACTGCCCCCCACATTCTGTATTTAAGACAGTGCATAGGTAAAAATATTTAACTCTCAAGAAGTACCTTTTTTCACAGATTGTAGCAATTTCATATTTCTAGTGAGCCATCTGCTTTGTGCTAAAACAGTAATTCTCAAACTTAAGTTAACCATGAAAAGGAGATTGTACAGTAAAGCCAAAAAGCAAAATGATTTAAAAACAGGACCCAATTTCTAGATTCTCTCAAGTACAATGTGAAAACTCGTGCTAAAGTCCTGTCTTAACGATTGTAACACATTATATTCTGTGGTCACTAATCCAGCAAATTCAAGGAACCAGGATGCAACTAAGAATTTAAAAGGAACTGGTACCTGAACAATCAAAGTAGATAACAAAGTAGGAGCCCAAGACAAAAATTGTGTCAGTGGTTCTTAACCAGAGACAATAACTCTTTTTTCCAAAGGATGTTGGCAAATATGGGGGACTTTTTTTGGTGGTTACATTTACTTGGGGCAGGTGGGGCAGAGGGTGGTTCTGCTGGCATTTAAGTGCATGGGACAACCTGGCACAATGAAGAATTATCCCTCTGAAAGTGCCAGTAGATCCCCAGTGTAGATTATTTTATTTTGAGGGATGGAAAATTACTGGTAGAAGCAAAATTAGAAGGTCAATTTGGGCAAACCGACCTAGGGGAAACTAATTCCAACATTCTAAGTTTGGCTGATGAGGTGCAATAAAGGCCTTGATAGGTTCTGGTTGCTCACAATAGCATGTCAGTAATTGATTAAAGGCTCTATTCTGTTATAGATAATTAGTTGACAACCAAGTGGTATAAAGATATTTATCAAGAGTGGTCAAGTTGAGATTTTGGTTAACAGAGAATAGTAAGTAGGCTTAAATATTTGGAAAACCAACATAATAAAAAACCAACCAAACAAAAATCTACCGGTAATTTTCCAGTAGCTTGGAGAATTCTCTGTCATGACAAGTGCTTTATTGAAAGGGTGATTGGAGACCTGAAAGCTCTTTCTGCTTTCTAACCCAGTTCCTCAAATATTAAAGTCTTGTACATTTCGTGAAGTTCTAGTATATATTTTGCTTAAGGTAATAATAAAATTAGTTGCATCATATAGTCACTGAGTGGGGGGCGGGGGAGATATAAGCCAAGGATTTTAAATGGATTCCAAATAATAGAGAGTTTACTATAAACTAGTCTTGTTTGTAAAAACAGAAAAAAAAAGTGTGTATTTTACTGTTTTCTGTATTTAGTAATTCTGTAACTGCATGGCAGTCTTTTGTGTTTGAAATATTTTTTTATAAAATAGTTGTTATTGGTCCCATTGTATCGGTGAATATAGTTAAAACAAGTACTATTTTTTAAAAGCTATTATTTCCTTGTATCTCCCATTCCTACTGGTTTCTTCTTGAAAGATTTGTCTGTGTTCCTGGTCTCCCGTATTTCCACTCAAACTGCTCTACTTAGCACACAAAGTCCTTGTCAGTATTCTTACCCTCTGATACTACTGACCACGCTCCTTGAAATACTTGTTTACTTTAGCTTTGGGGAGATAGCATCTCCAGGTATGCTTAGTCTTCTTTGCAGATACCTCTTTCCCTTAAATATCTGTGTTCTTGGGATTTTTAGGCTATCTTATTCACATCGTCTCTTAGCTATCTCATCTTTTATGGCTTCAGTTACCACTTGTATGCAAATGACTCCCAAATTCATATCTCCTTTCTAGACCTTTCCTGATTCATATATCTGATCACTAACAAGTCCATGTTGTTGTCTTATAGGCACCATGGCCTGTCATTGGTCTCATCCCCAAACTTGCTTCTCTCCTGTGTCCTCTTTTAGTAAATGGCACTACGCCTACTAGCCATTCAGTTGCACTTGCCAAGCCAAAAACTAAGTTATCCATGACTTTTCATTCATCACATCTACTCACAAAAACCTTTCTGTTATGTCTGCTGTCTAAATTTTTCTCAATTCTCCAGTGCTACTATTCTAATTCCAGCCATTAGCCTACCTAGATTAATACAACAGCCTCCTCATCAGCTTCCCTCTCTCTGATTTTGATCCCTTTTCACACTGCAGCCAGATTGTTCCAAAAGACATTTCTGGTCACATCAGTCCACTGCTTTCTCCACTCTTCCTAAGATAAGGCACAATTTCTATTTATCTTTCAGGTTTCACTTGATAGAACACTTCCTCTAGGAAACTTTCATTGACGCCCTCTAGACTAGCCGCCCCTGCTACGCACTCCCTAATAGCCGTTCTTTCCCAGCCACACACTTAGCACGCTTTATTGTTACTTTTTAATCACGGCTAGATTGTAAACTTTATAAGGGCAGGAACCTTATGCCTAGCTCACTCTTGTGTCTCTAGTGCTTAGTATAATGCCTGGCATTTCAATAAATGTTTGGATGCATAAATGTTTGTGTAGTGTTTTACAATCTTCGAAGCCCTTTCACAGTCTTATTTCACCATCACAGTGGTCTTGCCTTAGTCTGCTCACTGGGTGATTATTATCCACATATTACAAAGTAAGGAATGATTCCAAGTATTTCGTGACTAGAGATCTCATTGTATTCCCAGAATCTAGCTTAATGCTTGGCATGTGGCTCAAATGTTTGTTATGTGTATGTTGTTGGGGAAACAAACTTAGATTGTAATTTGCCCTAGCAAACATAAGTAGTAAAGCCAGGATTCAAATCCAGGCATACTCACGTAAATCCACTATGTGATTAAGTCCTTACCTCCTTCATATAGAAGTCTTAATTTTTTCTTTTTTTTTTAATTTCTAAAGACAGACTTCCAAAGGAACCTGGATGAAAAAGATTGGACAACTATTTAGTGGACTGACATAATACTTAAGTAATTAATAAGTTAAATTCAGTATCAGAAAAAGGTAGTGCCACTTAAGAGTTATCCATTTTCCTTTTGTCAGCATCAATCATAGGAGAAAATGGCATACTGTTCACTTGCTGCTTTTTTTCACAGATGGTTTCTGACTTCTGGGATTTAAAAGTAAATAAATTTAGCAAAATGTTAGAGGAATGACTCAGCTCTTCTGATCACTAAATAAATATTCAGTTCCCTTGCTTTCCTACCTGCAGACTGTTCTCATCACCTCCCCAAAGACATCTAATGAACACTTACTTCCTAGATTTGCTACATTTCTTTGGTGTCTTGTTTGTAAGCCTCTCCGAACTTAATTCCTGAATAACTGGAACCTTCAGACTTCATGGGAGAGTCATACCCTTACTTTCTTTTTCCCTGAGCCATTTTGTCCAATTTAAGGAATTAATCAATGTTATACTCTTAGGTGGATTTTAGTTTGGGACACATTAACTTATTCAGAGATCTTAACAATAGGTGTGATAGTCATCCAGTGATTTCATTGGGTTTTAATCAACCATTAGATTAAAACAGTTCTCATTTGTCTTTTTTTGTAGTTGAGAAGTGGCTTCATCCTACTCAATAGGTAATTGAATTTGTGAACTCTTTCTGTTCCCTAGCATTTCTGCTTGCAAACTAATGAATTCTGAATTTATCTTTTTTTCCTGTGTATCTTGTCAAATGCAGCCCACAGCAACCATAAAATTTGTTTTTTCTTTAGTAAAGGATACATTATCTGCCTTCCAGCTTCTCTCAAGGGACAGTTTCACCCATCCATAACTTGAGTTGTTCCTGCATAAGTTATTTCTTCCATCCTCCAATAGCAGTGTCCTGAATGCCTATGATAACCTGGCCAATGTTCAGTAGTTGAGGTTTTGTGTAAAAAGAACCAATTTCTGTATTGGGATGGGCTAGGTTGCCATATAGTAACAACCACAAAATCTCAATGACTCACAGTTTTTCTCTCACTTGGGCAAGGACTTTGCTCTAGATCGGGTCAGTTACAGACAAAATCTGTTCTGCTGCTTGTTTCTGTAAGTAAAGTTTTATTAGAAGACAGCCTAGCCCATTGGTGTATTGTCTATGGCTGCTTGTGTTCTACAGTTGCAGAGTAGTTGTGACAGAATGTATGGCCCACAAAATCTAAAATATTTACTGTGTGACCCTTTACAGAAAATATTAACTGATCACTGCTCTAAGTTGTCCTCATTCTGGAGCTCAGGCTGATCAAGCAGATGCCATGTTGGGTGTGGCTGCTCGTTTTGGGAAATGAAGAGTCTGGCAAGTCACTCATAGACCCTTGAAGTACTTTTGGCTAAAGTAAATCATGGCCACCAAAGTTCAGTCACATGCATGGGAGGAAACCCAGAAATATTTGGAAGACAGCACTGGTTGTAGCTCTTCGTAGCTCTTCGTTTACAGAATTTCTTTCAAAATATTTTTTTGAGATAAAATTTATATTCAGTAAAGTGTGCAAATACTAAGTGTGGATTTATATTTCACTCTTGAACCCATCACCCAGATCAAGATAGTGAACATTTCTAGCATCCTGTAGGTGTCTGTATATCCCTCCCACACGCATAACCACTATCCTGACCTTTGTCACTATAGATTACTTTTGTCGATTTTTAAACAATGTAAATGTAATGATTATATGTACTCTTGTGTCTTTAGTTCAACATTATGTATGTGAGTTGTCCATGTTGTTGCATGTAACAACTGTTCATTTTTTACTTCTGTGTATTCTCTTGTATGACATTACCACAATTTATAAATTTATTCTAGTATTGATGGAAATTTTGGTTGTTTCCAGTTTGTGGTTATTATAAATAAAATTGTTGTGGACATTTTTGTATCTGCCTTTCAGTAAACATGTGCACCTGTTTCTCTTGGTATACTCTGGTATATACCCTGCTTCCATCCTTCCCACATAATAATTTATTCACACAGCAACTATAGTGGTTCTTTTTTTAAAAAAAAATTAAAATATAAATCAGACCATGCCACTCCTCTGCTCAAAATCCTCCAATGGCTTAGCATCCAATCAGAATAAAATCCAAGGCCTATTATGGTCTCTAAGGCCTTGAGTGATCTGTACCCACACATACCCTATACACACCCTTTTCTTCCTATGCCGTCTTACATTGTATCCTTTACCCCTTTCCCTCTTTCCACTTACTGCTCTACTAGGCACTGCTTGTATATTGGGAAATCAAGATAAATGATTTGGCACTATCTTTAAAGCAGTTATAGTCTGCACAGCTGATTTTACCATAAGCGATAACACTGGCTATGATTATACAGAATTACAGCAGAACAAAAGCTATTTTCTGAGCCCTGTTCCAGTGCCTGTCCCACTCTGCCGTTGCTGTCATTACCAGAGTGCCCCGTGTCTCCAATTCCTTTTAAGGAACTACCTGTTTGCCAGTATCTTCACTGTCTTGATGTTTGGTTATGTCAGCAATGGGTGAGAGAGGGGATCTCTCTGCTGACACAGGAATAATCCTTTAGGAATCTAGAATTCTTTGAGATAGTCTTCTATTAGATATATAATAAAAATTAGAAAATGTTCATATTTTGATATGTATTCTGAAATAGTTTAAATGGTATGCATATTACCTGTTTCTACAGGGTTCGAAAAAGCTTATCTGAAAGGAATGAATTAGTGCCCCATTAAGTAATTATTGACAATTTCCCAATTCTATGTCTCTTGCATATTGAATTTCAATTTTTTTATTTTCCTAGGAAATTTTCCATTAAAGTTTTCAAATTTAATGAGTTTTTATTTTATCTCCTCTATCTCTGGTTATACTCCCTCTCTCATTCCTAATGTTTGGGTTTTATATTTTTATTAATTAGCCTCATTGCAGATTTTTATTTTTTTATTTTCATATTTTGTCTTTTTCAAGGAATTTTCTCCTCTGTTAATTATCCATGCTAATGTTTTCTAATTTCTTGGCTGCTGCTTTTATCTTCTTTAATTCTTCCTATTATTTTTTATTTTTTTCCATATCCTTTAATCGAAAATTTTTATGCTTTGTTTAATAATCTGTCTTCATTATACATCAAACCTATTATTAATATAAATTTCTAAGCCTATATTATTTTATTGCTTTGAGTTCTTTTTTGGCTCATGGTGGATACTGTGCTGACCACTGAAATAACTCCTTTAGCACTGAAGTTCATATTTAATCTCTAAAAAAAAGAACATTTTCTCATATTATTACAATGCTATTGTTGTTACAATACATCACACCAAATAATAATTCTCTGACAAAAACTAATGCCTAGTCCATATTCAGATTTCTCTAATTGTTTTCAAAAATGATTTTTCATATTCGGCTTCTTCAATTCAGGATCCAAGCAAGGTCCACACACCATATTTGGTTGTTGCGGCTCTTAAATCTTTCATCCAGAGGAATCCCTCCTCTTGCTCCCCAATTATTTTCGTGCCATTGTCTTATTGAAGAAACCTGGTCAGCTGTATAGAATATCGCATTCTAGATTTATCTGTTTTCTTTCTAGTCACGTTTAATTTGTTCTTCTATTTTCCATGTTTCATGTAGTCTTGAAGTTAGTTCTGAAGGCTTGATTAGGTAGATAGATGCAGGTTAATATTGTCACTAGAATCCTGGAAAGGTGGTACTGTGTACTTATTTCCCTCACATCAGGATCACAGATTTACTGGTCTTCCCAGTATTAGTAATGCTAAAAATGGCCAATGGTTTTAGCTGGTTATTAGTCTGATCCTGTTTGTGTCAATTTCCCTATGAGTCTTTCACTGGATAGTTTTGATTTGTAGATCATTGTTGCCCAAATCCATTATTAATTAGGACTTGTAATATAGTTATTTTTCTAACTCTTATCATTCCTTCTACATTTATTAGCTGAAATTCTTCTATAAAGTAGAATTTTCCTTATTAACTACAACTATTGGGTTACCTTGACATATAATTTGAAGCAGATATGCAAAGGAATCACAGACAAGATCCATGAGGACAGGAATTTATTTTGCTTTGCTGATGAATCTCCAGTACCCAGACCAGTGCCTGGCACTGATAGGCCTTCATTAGATAATTGTTGAAGTCAAAATAAATGTTCAGTTCTTCCTCTTTAATTACTAATTTTCAGAGGAGTTGGTATCTTTTTTTTTTATTTGCGGACTTTATATTTTACTAAAAACTTTATTAAAAAAACTTTTATATTTTTAATTGCTTCAGTCAGTTAACAGTCATTATTCTTTTTGATGCTCATGTTGCCTCATCCTTGACCACTGGGAACTTCTCTGAGATGGCTCCTGTATCCTCTGCCATGATCCCATTAGTCTTTGATAGCGTCCATGCATTTCTGCACAAGATGATCTTGGCTCCTCTCTGCATTCCTACCCCATACTTGGTCGGGAGCCCCAGTTCCTTGAAATAGAAGATGATGGTCAGGGACCACCGTTACAACATTGATATTGCTTGTTGTTCATGGGCTGTCATTGTTTCTAGGCCTTCCTAGTGCACAGAGCTAAGACATATATTTTTTGATAAGAAAACAGGCCATATTGATATTTCTAATTCAAATGTAACATTGCACAGTTTTTATTTAACTTCTTTGATTTTGTACTGATATTTTTTTTAATACTGAAAATATTTGCTTCTAAAATATTAACTTAATATCATTTGCTTTGTTCTATGATGTACTGAAAATACTTTCAGAATCATATTTAAAATAGTAATATTACTAATGGTAATATTACTAAATAAAATTGATAATTCTGTCTAGTTCTAATTGACAATATATTCCACTAAGAATGTACAGTTAAAATACTGTACTCCAAAGTTAATTGAAGTAATTTTTTGTGTATGGCTATGTCACCAACTTGATACTCATTTATATTTATTTGTTCCAGTTTGGGACAACTTTCAGATTACTTTTTCATTTTTTTTTTTAATTTTATGTTTTACATATATAAAGGAAATAAAATTATATGATGTCTCATTTCCATCCTTTCCCTTGTTATGCAAGGTGCAAGACTGAAATTAACCCTGGGTTCTCACCTTGGATTGTCTGGAAGATGAACTAGCTAGCTAGGCTCTCATCCTTTTCCTTGATGGGATGACAGCACCTATGAAGAGTTAAGGCCAACCGCAAAATTAGAGGGAATACCATCCATAGAGTTTACATAATGCAACTTTATTCTGGAAACTACAAAACACTGTTGAAAAATTAAAGAAGATTTCTCCTTTGGGATAAGTCTTTTAAGTAACTTTCTCCAGAAGTGAACATAGTATAGTTTTTTTTTTTTTAACTCTACATTTCAAAATTTGTATTTCATAAAATTTTCTAGGATATATCTAAGTATGGGTTTTTACTGTTTGTTTGTTTGTTTCTTTGTTTTTCCTACGAAGGAGCTTACTTACAGTGAACTATTTGTCCTGTTCATCGGCCTTTTGGGTGAGAAATTAGGGCTGAAGAAGGGTTGCTTTAAAATGCAGGTTTCATTTTTAATCAGGTATGGTGAGGCCAAGAGGTCAGGAGGTGACTTCCATTGGAAAGATAGTTTGTTACAGTTCCCAAGAGGAGGGGACACTCCACGCCATGCAGGGCCACACCGGGAAGCACAAGGTCAGTCAGGGACCATGAGTGGGGAGAAAGCCTGGGCAGGGATCTCGTCTGTGGTTTCCATGAAAAAGGCAAGGCAAGGCAGGGTAAGCCAGATTAGGATTGTCTAGTTTGAGTAATTTCAGCCAGTTCTGGGAGATAAAAGCTGTCTCTAGTTGCCTGGTACTTGGCCATGAAATGGAGCAGAGGAGTATTGCTTCCTAGAGTGTAAGAGTCAGAGGAAGTGGTTCAAAATTAATGCTCTAGGTTAGTTGGTTTGCATGTGAAATGAGTAGGAATTATGTACCTATGTCTAGGAATTAGCCACCCCTGGTGGGGCAGTCCCTCTTGGGTCAGCAAGGCCCCAGATGCCAAAGCATCAAGAATACAGAAAATAAGAAAGTACAGTTTAGACAAGGGATACCTGCCATTCTTGGTCCCATGTTTTCCTGGCAGGGAAAAAGTAAGCCAGCCCAGAGATAGCTGGCTTATGCTTGCAGATGGTCATGGGACTCATTTCAGGAGTTTCCTATTGAAAGGGACACTGGCTCTTTCTTCAAGCATGGGCATGTCAGTCAAGGGCAAACCAGTGGTTTGATGGAGAATTCGTTCTGGCTTTTGTGCTTGGCTTGGGTTCCTCAAGTTTTCATGTAATCAGGAAAGCTCACCAGCCCACTAATGCTGTCAGATTAGGTACTACCTACAGCATCTGGTTTAGTCTCCCTCTGGCGAATCACAGGAGTAACCAAGACAAATCAGAGACTCAGCCGTCTCCGATAAAGGAAAATTATTTGTTAGCGGGGTACAGTCTGAGGGATAAATGATGGTGGGGGTTCCTTTATGGCCGGCCCATTGATTGTGACGTTTCTCTGCTGCTCTTTTACCAAGTGTGCTTGACTGTCGTCGCATATCTTGAACACAGGCAGAAACAGAGGACACCAGTTACTCAGCCTTATTGGTCAGGCAGCTCTGCAGGACACTGTTCATAACTGGGGGTTCCAAGTAGATCCTTGTTTGACTCTATTCTCCTAGCCTCTGTAGAGAAGGTGTGTCCTTCTCTACCTGCTATCAAATGTCGGTTACTGTTAAAGGTTTGGGTGGTACATGGAGAAGTGTTTCATCTTTTGTGTATGTTTAAAAATTCTATAATGAAAAGGTTTTAAAAAATGAATCAGATTTATACCACTAGGGTAGCTACTTAAAAAAATAGAAAATAAGTGTTGGCAAGGATGCGGAGAAAATGGAGCCCTTGTGCACTTTCGATGGGAATGTAAATGCTATAGTGATTATAGGAAACAGTATGTCAGTTCCTCAAAAAATTAAAAGCCAGCAGTTCCACTTTTGGGCGTCTACTTCCAAAGAAGTGAAAACAGGGATGCAAGGAGATATTTGTACACTTACATTCATAGCAGCATTATTCACAATAGCCAAAAGGTGAAAGCAGTGAGTGAGTGGATAAACAAAATGTATATACATGCAGTGGAATATTATTCAGCTTTAAAAAGAAAGAAAATTCTGACATATGCTCCAACATGGATGGACCTTGAGGACATTGTGCTAAGTGAAATAAACCAGTCACAAAAAAAGACAAATTCTGTTTGATTCCACCAGTGTCAAACTTGATACCTAGAGTGTCAAATTCATAGACAGCAGAAACATTGCCAGAGGCTGGGGGAAGGGAGGAATGGGGTACAGAGTTTCAGTTTTGCATATGAAAAAAGTTCTGAAAATGGTTAATGGCGATGGTTGCACAGCAATGTGAACATACTTGATACCACTGAACTGCACAGTTAAAAATGGTTGAGATGGTAAATTTTACGTTGTGTATTTTACCACAATTTAAAAAATGAATCAAGTTTAATTACCCTCTAAAGTTAAACATAAACCTACCACATGAGTCAGCCATTTCACTCCTAGGTATTTACTCAAGAGATATGAAAACCCGTGACCAAAACACTTCATCGTTAAAGAATGTTCATAGCAGCTTCGTTCTTAATAACCCAAAACTGGCAACAAACCAAATGTCCACCAACAGCAAATGTATAAACAAAATGTGTTCTATTTATACAGTAGACTACTAATCTAGGACAAACTACTGATACACATAATAACATGGATGAATGTCAAAAACATTATCCTGAACAAAAGAAACCAGATACAAAACGAAACATGCCATTTATATGAAGGTCAAGAACCGAAGAATCCAAACTATGGTGAGACCATGGTGACAGAAATCAGAGTAGTGGCTGCCTGGTGGAAGGGACTGTGGGGTACAGGAAGGGCAGGGAGGTGGGGGTAGGGCGATGGTATTGGTTCTACAGGTATATATAGTTGTCAAAATTCATAAAACTATATACTTAATATCTGTGTATCACTATATATTATTTATACTTCAACATAATTAGTGTTAAAAAAGTCGTCTGCTTTTCTTCTCTCCCCCTGGGGTCAGTGAAGCAAGTATAGAAAAAGTAATGTGGTTTTTATACTGTTCTCTGTGCTTTGATGTATATAATTAAAAAAAAAAAAACAACTGATACTCATTTCTCACGAGCAGGTTTGCTTGTGATAAAACAAGGACAGCAGGTCCTGCTGCCTGGCATAGCCCCCGTCGTCACTGGCACAGGCCACAAAGAGGGAAGTGAGAGAGCAGGCGTAAGCTTTCTATAGCTGGACAGCATCACGCTGGGACAAGTGATAGTTCTGGAAGGTGGCATGAATCAAGAGAAAGGTTGCTTAGCGAACAGCAGGCCTCAGCATTATCTTTGGTATCAGTGGAAAGCTGGTTTCCCTGGCAACAGAGGCCTACTTAATGAATGGTGCTGAGCAACAGGCATGAACATGTCCACAGCAAGTGTACATAGAAAAAGGATGCCTCCTCACCAAATGCTCCTTTTTAGTCTGCATATTCAGGTCTATCGATGGTTCATTTAAAAATCAGAAAATGCCCAAAGGCATAATAAAAAACTGTGATGCCCTCACTCCTCTCCCCCCTCAGTGCTATCTCTGGTAATAACCACTTTAACCTTTTCTTTTGGTTTCATACATCTCTATATATCACTAACTCCATTTATCAACGCTAAACATGGTCTCTATTGCCTATTGCGATAAATAAGGACTTGGAGAATTCATACCACCTCATTTCTCCCCGTTTTATCTCACTTTTTCACAGTTGTATTGGTTTTCCGTTGTTTACTTTCGCAAATTTAGATTCTATTCTTAAACTATTTGTGTTTCCTCTGTCAATTTTCACCAGCGTCTCTTGGCTCTGCCCCTGCCCCTCCTCCTACTTCCACCTTTTAGATCTTCTGACCATCCCCTGGGGTTAGGGGACTCCACCTTTATATTTATATTATCGAAGCTGAAAAAATTTATAACGTTCTGTTCAGAAATCATTACTATCTCCCACAGTTGGTCTCTAGGTGGATGACAGAAGTTTAAAATTAATAAATCGTTGTGATATATTATTACATTTTCTCCTATACTTATGATGTCACCAACCTCAACGGACAATGTTCCTAGCAAATCATCAAATGGATTGTTTTCTTAAACTACCATAGTTGCTCAAATTCATACCACATTTTAGTTTGCTTCAACTTTAGGTTATAACTTTCCTATCTTCTTGGAATTTTTTTATTACCCCCTCTCCCCAAATTGAGAAAAGTAAAAGTCTTTTCATCATAGCACCAATAGTTTCCTTTTTATTCTAAAATAGCTCAGGGTCTGTTCCAGAATTCTTTTTAAGGACATCTTTTGGAGCCCGCTGACCTATTTTAATTTAGACAGATTTCTTTCAAAACCTGCTGCAAGGTATTACCTTGGGATTTTTTTTTTCTTTAGATTAACAAGGTTGGTTCTAATACTTCTTGTTTTCTATGTACTCCTCACACTTGATCTCCTGGCCGACATCTCCGATTATCTCCTTCAGAAAGGGTAAATAGTAGGTAAACACGCTGAATCTTTACGAGTATCAACTTAACTTTATTCTTTTCTCTATCTTGATAAGCTAGCTTGGCTAGGTATAGATTTCTAGGTTCATAATTGTTTTTCTACAGCAAGTATACTCTACTAATTCATTAAAAAATTTTAATTGTGGAATAGAATACGTATACGGAGAGGTGCATAAACACAAATGTGTATCTTAATGTGTTGTCATAAATACCCATATAAGCACAATCCAGGTCAGAAAATAAAATTTGTCAAAACTCTAGAAGTCTACAACACTACTCGCCACCCCCAAGCTCATGGGCCCTTTTCCAATCACAGTGCTGCCCTTCTTTCTTAGAGATATCCCAATTCTTTTATAAAAATAACTTTTTTCCTTTAAGAAAATGTTATAAGTATGCATCTCTAAACACATAGTCTAGTGTTGCTTATTTTTGAGCTTCATATAAATAGAATATGGTATGTATTATTTTACATCTGACTTCATTTGCTCAAAATTATATTTTGAAATTCATACATGTTGCATGTAACTGTAGCTTTGTTTTTATTGCTGTGTAGTATTCCACTGGATGAATCTAACACAATGTATTTATTTATTCTACTATTGATGAGTATTTGGGCTGTTTCCAGTTTGGGGCTATTGTGAATAATGCATGTGTTCTGGTGCTGATGTGTAGGAGGATTTTTGACTGTTGCTCTAACAGTTACTGATATAACATTGTTAAAATCTCTTACCAGCATTGTGAATTTTTCTTCGTGGGTCTGACAACTTCTGCTTTACGTATATGGAAGCAGTTATTTGGCACACACACATTCTTCCTGATGAACCTTTTGTCATGGTGAAGTGGCGCTCCTTAATATTTTTTTGACCTAAATTTTGTTTTACCTAATATTGAGCTAGAGCAACTTTCCAAAAGTTTCCATTTTAGCCATTTTGAAATGCACAACTCAATGGCATATTGTGCATTCACAATCACCACTATTGTTAATTGATGGTCATTGGTGTCAATTCAACACCAACAGGAATCCGCAATTTGGGGTGCAATGAATAAGGAAACTTTATTCAGTGCCAACAGCTCAGTTGTGACACAGTATGGCTATGGAACAGCCCAATAATATTACAGCTCAATTTTGACACCTCACGGCTGTGAGGCAGCTTTAGGGGCTATGGCCCTGGGGCAAGGCCTCTCTCTGCCTGGACTGCTCTTCTCTGATCCACTAAGATGTGTTTGGTGTTTCAGCTCCAGTTTGGGAAACTCAGTCTTCAAACTTCAGTGGAAAGGGAAAGTGTGCTTCCCTAATTACAGGGGAGCTGACTTATATAGACAGAAGTCTCTGCCTTTGATTCCTGATTGGTCCATTCTCATGCAAATGAGGGCTCCAAATCCTCATGGTTTGATTGGTCCAAAAGTCACTGTCCTGATTGGTCAGAATAGAGCTGCTCTGATTTGTCTGTTAAGATGTTGATGGGGATATAGCTATGTAGCTCCAATTGGATGGGGACAACCTCAGTCCTATTAGTTGAAATATAATTCCTGGAGCTCCTTTATAAGTGCTAGCTCGGATAGTAGGAATACAGTATAGTCAGGCACTTCAGTGCAAGAGGGAGGCAGCTTTAGTGCAGGCTTTGTCCTAAAGTGCAATTTGTGTGAGAGGTCCCTGTGTAGAAATGGCTGCTAGGCTCTGTTTTTTAAAGTTTAGCCCAGTTAGCCACCAGGAGCCCTTCTTAGTAGGTATCTTCTTTCTCAGGTTCCATACTATCTTGGTCCAGATCTTTTTCAGCATCCCAGATAGAAATTCTCCGCCCATTAAATAACAAGAGCCCTTCTCCCTTTCCCCTCAGCCTCTGGTAACTGTTATTCTACTTTTTGTCCTTAGGTATTCGAGTATTCTAGATACCTCACATAAGTGGAATCATATAATATTTGTCCTTTTGTGTATGGCTTCTTTCATTTGTTTTTGGAGCTTTAAATAAACTTGCTTTAAGCTATCATCTTCACATAAATGCACCAAGCAGAGACTTTTAAAAAAACACTTGCAGTGTGTAAGGCCCTGTGAGGGAAGCAAAGATGAATAAACCTCTGTGCTAGAGCATTTACCCACCAGTTAGGAGGAAAACACAAGACAGGGACTAAGGATCAGGGAGGGTTGTGAAATGAGTGACTGGTCTTTCTTTTGCTTGACCTCAGCTGATGTAAATAAAATTTGTGTGTGATATTTAAATGCCAGTAAGTTGAATCTATAAACATGCTAGGCTTGAGGTCCCCTTGGGGTAAAATCTGAACCTGTAGCCTAGTGGTGTAACTGCACACGTCTGCCTCAAGGTGGCGGCATACTGAAATGAAAGCAGCAGCTCCAAGAGTAACACGTCTGTCTCCCTAGGACTGTTTCTGGGGAAAAGAATCACCAATGATCTCATCACCGTAGAAAACAAAACCTTTTACAAGTGTTGCCCTGCTCCAGGTGGCTGTCAGCAGGGTGCTGGAAGTACTTTCTTATTCTTATCATCCCACGGCCTCAGTTGTCTGTACATAGCCCTCCCCCACAGATACCCTTTAAACCTTAAGAACTTCCCATTAAGATTGCTTAATTTCATTTCTTGTCTTACTACCCCTGCCATCAGAGCCCACCACAGGCTTACTGTTTACTGAATCTTTAGTTTCATTTCTGGATTGCTATTCTTTTGCTCCACCCTCCTCCTCATGAGTATCGTTTTCCCAGTACAAATGCAAATTTCTTGGTCATCCTGATGAACGTAATTTTGCCCCATTCCTAATCTTTTAAATAATAAACGTTGTAAATAAACTTGTCATAAATACAATTTTGGAATTTGATCCAGTAACTTCACGACATTGGTTTTATTACTGATACGTACTGTTTATTCATTCCACAAGCATCGTGTCAGCTAAGTGCCAAAGAGCTGGAAACGGAATAAACAAGATAAGATCCTAGACTTCGAGGTGCTCGCTGTCTAGTGGTAGATGACAAGTAAACAGTTCTGAAATAGGCTGTAACCGAGACATGAATAAGGGGCAGTGAGCAGGCAAGGTGAAAATAGTCCAGGCTTACTCACGGGAGGTGATAATAGAGATGAGTCATATGAGGAGTTTTGGAGTTTACCAGGTGGGGGAGGGCGAAAAGCTATATCAGGCTGCAGAGATAACAACATAGGAAAATACCATTAGTTCCTCAAACTGTGAAGTTCAGTGAGGTCAGGGCAAACCACATGTGGGGTAGCTTCCTTTTGCTTCAGCTGGCCAACGTGATCTGGGATAGATGTTTAGTTTGATTAGTGGCAATAAACTTGGCTGACCTATCTGGCCTGTCTGGCTGGGTTGTTTTTGGTGGGTATTGTGTTAACATTCTGCATTAGTTAAGTAGGAACTTCACGTAATTAAGATTTCTGGTTTCTGTAAAAAAACATATTTTTGACATTAAGCCTACTTTCTTTATGGCAACAATCAGCTGGAGCCACTTTAGAAGGAGCCTGGCTGTCCCCATCTGCTGCAGATCTTACCTTACCGTGGTACTTACACCTGGCCAGATATACCCAGTTGTAATATTTGCCTGACCCCTGTAGGTCTCTACTTTGACATCCCACCCCAGCTACAGGTGTGGGCTAGGATTCTTAAAAAGCTTGGTGCAGATCCCCTTCCTGGGGTTAGTGAGGAAGAAGAGGGAGGGAGGGGAAGCAGGAGCTAACCCAGCCACTGAGGTTGGTTATGTAGAGGGCCACCAAGAGGTCCCACCCTTGGCAGATAGATGAGTCAGAGCTAAGGAGGAGAAATGAGGCAGCGGTCCACTCCTGTGGTTGGAAACTAACTGAGGAACAAAGAGAGTGATGAGTGAACATGCCCTAGACCCATCCCTTGGACATTAATCCTGATCTATGAGGGTGTGAGTGATAGGTCCACCCCTGACCATCATGGAGGCTGGGACAATAGTATAAATGGAGATCTGCAGCCCACAACCTTCCCTTTTCCTTGTCTCATCTCTGTCCAATTGCATGAGGTGAACTTGTGTATAGACAAGTTCAATGGAACAAATGGAGATCTCAAAAAGTTCAATCTGTCACAGCTTCTCATGCTCCTGGCAAACAGCTGCCCCTTAGGTATCCCTTGGTCTAGAGGTGTGCACACCAGAAGCTTGGTCCACTCTTAGGAGGACAGACTCAAGAACTAGGCTTGGCCAGACCCTGAAAGCAGTCTACGAGCCATTTGGGCAGGGACTTATGGCCCAGATCACGGTGCAGAAGGAAAGTATGAGCTCTGGATGGGCACATCCCTACATGCCAGTGGACTCTTCTTCCTCTAGGGAGGAGTGTGGGCAAAGGAGAGCCAGAGTCCTGGACCTTCTAAAACTCAGGAACAGGGCTGAAGTGTTAAGCCCTTGGATTACCTTAGATAATGAGGTCTATATTCATTTGCTAGAACTGCTGTAACAAAGTACCACAAGCTGAATGGTTTAAAACAACAAAACTATTCTCTCATAGTTCTGGAGCCTAGATGTCCAACAAAATCAACATGTCAGGAGGATTGGTTCCATCTGAGGGCTCCAAGGAGAATCTGTACCTCTCTCTCCTAGCTTCTGGTGACAGCTGGCAATCCTTGGCATTCCTTACCTTGAAATGCATCACTCTAATCTCAGCCTGCATCTTTACATGACATTCTCCCCATGTTTCTGTGTCTTAATACGGCCACCTTCTTGTAAGGACACCAGTCACATTGGATTAGAGATCCACCCTACTCTAATACGACTTCATTCTTCTTCAACAACCCTGTCTCCAAATGAGTTCACAGGCTAGTACAGGGGGTGCGCACTTCAACATATTTTTTTGTGTGTGTGGGGGGTCACAATTCAATCTACATCAGGGTCTACCATGAAGTCATAGGCAGTAATAAAGGAGGTAACACTCATAGGTTCACAGAAACCATCTTTCAGCCGGGCCTCCTACAGCTCCTACTTTAGGACAAGGTGGATGTTTCCTCAGAATAGGTTGGTTCTCACTAACTTTTGCTAACAAGAACTTACTGATCATCAAATGTCATGGTGCCCCAGTCTCCTTGCATCTGCTTTTTTTTTTTTTTTTTTTTAGGTGAGGCAACCCTTGGTCGACCTCACAGACTGCAAGGACCTTGTTGGCTTACAATCCTTATTTTTATTTTTTATGCCTACAGCACCTGGTCTTCCTCGGGGGTCTCCCATCCAAGTACTAACCAGGCCCGACTCTGCTTAGCTTCTGAGATCAGATAGGATCGGGCTTGTTCAGAGTGGCATGGCCATAGACTCCCTGCATCTGCTTTGATCACTCCTGCTGCTTTCCAAACCAGCTGCCTTCACACTGTGCATCTTTTTCTCTATCGGGTGCCATTGGCTCACTCTGGCCCTTGTGGCCTGTATGGCTGCTCTTTCTCAATATTTTTCATTTTTTGCTTCTACTACTAGTTGCCCTGGCTCTCCACTCTAACCTCTAGTTCAAATTGCTGGACATGGTCTGGTCCAGAAAATCACTGTGGTTCCTGTTGGCATAGGCGTCTCACTGGTTTGCCTCACTAGGAACTGGCTAGTTTACCTTGTCTTCCCTTGGAATAGGAACCTAGTCCAAGGAGCTGTAACCAGGGTTGGGGTCCTATGGTACCAACCATGGCCAGTTAGCAGGGAGGAAGCAGCCCTAGGTGATTTATTAGCAAGTTGCTAAGGGGAGGACAATTGCTCGCTCCTTCTTCAAAGGCAAAGGTTTCCAATCTTGGAACTATTGACATTTTGGGCCAGGTGACTCTTTGCTGTGGGGGACTGACCTGAGCATTGTAGAGTGTTTAGCAGCATCCTCTACCTAGTAGATGCCAGCAGCACTCTCTTCCCCTTCCCACCAAGTTATGATCATCAGAATGTCTTTAGACATTGCCAAATGTCTCCCGAAGGAAAATTACCCCTGGTTGAGAACCACCATTCTAAGGGCATGAGATTAGGCTGTTCAGGAGGGTATAGTCAGGAATCAGGAGTGTGAATATAAAGGCTACTGATTATAGTATATCTGCCTCTGTCAGGGCTGACTCAGAGACTTAGAGGGTCAGCTCCTACTGTGAAAGGGGATTGGATGGAGCAGTGGCGGGCTCAGATGTGAATAGATGTGTTCAATCAGAGTGGGGAAACCAAAACAGATCCTTGTGTTCGTGTGTGTTTTGTAGCTGCACGAGGTTGAATGAGCATTGGTTTACTCTTTGCGTATACACGTCTGAGAATGTGCCATTCTTGGTGTTGATGTAGGTATCTGTGTGAGGGTGTGTATGTCTGTGTGTCTTCATGCAGGACTACATAGTACACACTGCTCCTCTTCTTATGTTATCAGAATAGATTAGTGTCATATAGAGCACACGTAATTGGTATTTTCAGAGTGCTACACAGGGTAAGAATTAGCTCTACTAAAGTTGAAATGAAAACAGAATTTGCTTCAGAATGGTTTCTCCTGTTGTGTAGACCTGCCTGCCTCTAGGAATATGTAACGTGTAATGGATGGATAATGCCCTTAATGGTCTCCAATGGCATCATGCCTTAGCACCGGAATCCAGGGCAGACCAAGCTCAGGGTCCAAGAAGCACAGCCAAGCTCATTCGGAGCTTTTCAATGTTTGCCTTCTTAGCCCTTTGACCAACTGGGTGTACAACAAACTGCTTAACCTTTCATTTCTTTAGTTTTGCTTTCTGTGAAACTGGATATGTAATATCCTTCTTAGATAACTCTTTTGAGAACAACTTACATTATCATAAAGACTTAAAAAATAGTCCTACATAAATGATTTGTGAAAATAAATTGTGCTTCTTCTTTTAGTTGGTATTATGTAAGCTCTTCCCTTAAAAAAATCAATTGATGTTTATTTATGTACTCTATTTGTCTCTCTTACTTGTTTAGCAGTCTGGGTACATAGGGTTAGGTCTGCATCTTTACTTGGTATAGCGGCCATTGTGGCCACTAGTGACTCCACAGTCATTTGTTTTCATTGATGTGTCTTGACAGTGGTGATTCTGGCCTGCCTAAGCGCCCAATGGGGTCTGTTAATTTTCAGTTTTTCAAGGTTATTGAAATGGGTTCTTGGACAGTTTCAAGGGAGAAGAGCTTGCCATTCTTGTCAGCCGAGAAGCAAAAAAAATATATGGAGTAAAGGCTCTGGCTCTTAAAACATAATAAGGGACAAGCCACAGACTTAGAAGACCCAGACCCATGAACACTCTCACCAGGTGGTTTTCCTGCTCTTTCAAAATATTCTCTTTTTTCCTTCAGCTTTATTGAGGTACAATTGGTAAATAAAATTGTATACATTTAAAGCATACAATATGATGATTTGATACATGTATACTTTGTGAAACAATTACCACAATGAATACATCCATCACTTTACATAGTTACCTTCTCTTTTGTAGTGAGAATGTTTAAGATCTATTCTCTTAGCAAAATTCAACTGTACAGTACAATATTATTAACTGTAGTCACCATGCTTTACATTATATCTCCAGAACCTATTCATCTTATGACTGAAGGCTTACATTCTTTGACCAGCATCTCCCCATCCCTTTTGGCCTCAGCCCCAGTCACTAGTAACCACCATTCTACTCTATGTTTCTAAGAGTTTGGATTTTTTTTCTCTTTTATTGTATTTGTCTTTTTCTGTGTGGCTTATTTCACTTAGCATAATGTCCTCTAGGTTCATCCATGTTGTTGCAAATGGTAAGATTTTCTTCTTTCTCCTGGCTTACTACTATTTCATTATATATGTCTCTATGTATGTATGTACGTATGTATGTGTTATCTATCTATCATCTCATTATCATCACATCGTCTTTGTCCATTCGTCTGTCAGTGGACAGTTAGGTCATTTCCCCATTCCCTATCTTGGCTATTGTGCATAATGCTGCAATGAACATGCAGACAGATATCTCTTCAAGATACTGAAATTGTTTCTTCTGGATATATACCCAGAAGTGGGATTGCTGGGTCATATAGTTCTAATTTTAAGTTTTTTGAGGAACCTCCATGCTGTTCTCTATAGTGACTGTACAAGTTTACACTTCCGCCACAGTACACAAGGGTCCCCTTTTATTCACATTCTTGTCAACACTTGTCCTCTTTTGTCTTTTTGATGACATATTCTAACAGGTGAGGGGCGATATGTCACTGTGGTTTTGATTTGCATCTCCCTCATGATAGTGATGTTGAACACCTTTTCTTGTACTTGTTGACCATTTGTATGTCTTCTTTGGAAAATGTCTACTTAGTTTCTTTTCCTATTTTTGAATAAGATATCCCCCGCTCCCCTATTGAGTTGCTCAAAGCCTATTTTGTTTGATATAAGTATAGCTATCCCTGCTGTCTTTTGGTTTCCATTTGTGTGGAATATCGTTTCCCATCCCTTCACTTTGTGAGTTTTTAAAGCTGAAGTGAGTCTCTTATAGGCAGCATGTAGTTAGGTCCTGTTTTTTAATCCATTCAGCCACTCTGTGTCTTCTGGTTGGAAAATTTAATACGTTTACATTTAAAGTAATTATCGATAGCTAAGGATTTACTAATGCCATCTTATCAAATGATTACTGGCTGTTTTGTAGTTCCTTTGTTCCTTCCTTCCTCTCTTGCTGTCTTTCTTTGAGAACCGATGATTTTCCATATGTTTTGATTTTCTTTACCTTGTGTGTATCTACTGTAGGTTTTTGCTTTGGGGTTAACTATGAAGCTTACACAAAATACTTTACAGCTTTAACAGTATACTTTAAGCTGGCAATAACCTAATTTGAATTGCATACAAAAATTTTACCTTTTCACCTCCCTCAATTTATGTTTTGATGTTATAATTTACATTTTTATATTGTGTATCCATTATTGCAGCTATAGTTATTTGAAATACTTTTGCTCTTTAACATCTATACCAGAAATGATTAACACACTGCCCTATTATAGTATTAGAGTATTCTGAATCTGATTATATACTTACCTTTATTTTATATTTTCACGTTACTGATTAGCATCCTTTCATTTAAGATTGATGTCCTTTAGTATTTCTTGTGAGGTAGGCCTAGTGGCAATAAACTCCCTTAGCTTTTGTTTGCCTGGGAAAGTACCTCTCCTTCATTGCTGAAGAATAGCTTTTTGGGTCAAGTAGTTTTTTTTTTTTTTTTTTTTTGGCAGTTTTTTTTTTCTTTCAGAACTTTGAATACATCATCCCATTCTTTCCTGACCTGCAAGGTTTCTGTTGAGAAGTTTACTGATAGCCTGATGAAGGTTCCCTTGTAGGTGAGGAATTTCTTTTTTCTCTTGCTACTTTAAAAATTCTTTCTCTGGTTTTAGACAGTTTTATTGTAATGTCTTGGAGAATCTCTCTTTAGGCTGAAACTTTTGGGGGACCTACAAGCTTCATGAATTTGGAATTCTAATCTCTCCCTAGATTTGGGAAGTTCTCAGCCATTTTTTTCATTAAATAAGCTTTCTTTCCCCTTCTTCCTCTCTTCTCCTTACATAATAATCTGTAAATTGTTTTCCTATAATTCATATAGGCTTTCTTTACTTTCATTCTTTTTTCTTTGTTCTCCTCTGACTGAATAATTTCAAATGACCTCTCTAAGAGATCACCAATTATTCTGCTTGATCAACCTGTTTTTGATGCTCTCTATTGCAGTTTCCATTTCATTCAATCTTGAATATTTCTTCTCCAGTGGTGTGCTAGAACTTCTCCACTGGATTCCTGGACTTCCACAAAGGCACTGTCATCCTCAGATGATTGTCAAAATTGGTATTCTTTGGGAGGAAGATGGTAGAAAACTCCTATTCCACCACATTGCTGATGTCAAGGTTAATATATTCTTTAAATCAACATTCAACCTGCCCACAGAGGACATGCTAAACAGTGCATGGGCTAATATAGAGGAGGAAAACTCTGTTGGAAGGTCAGCCTCTCCTCTGTGGTCCAGAGAATTTCATCTGTGACCTGACTCTTCATATACCTGGCTCAGCACAAGCAAAGCCCTACAATGAACAGGATCCACCCTCCTTGGAAAGCAGAGAACTTGTCCTTTAGGGTACTCTTTACCCTTCCTTCCCCACCCCCCCAAGCCAAATGGTGTTTCCAAATACACTTTACATAAAACTCTCCCCAGGGTTTGGGTAGATACAAATTTCTCCACCTTATTAACTCTCTAGCAATGCCTGGGGGCTCCTTAGAGGTGAGTAACATCTGGGCAGTTGCCCAGATGAATTACCGTTCGATCTGGCTCTGCAATCTAGGGCCATAGATAAAAGCATAGCAGAGGTGTGGAATGGGAGACGTTGAGTTATTAAGTACATTCCCCAAAAGGAAGAACTTTTAACCATTTAAAAAATATGTTGGAGGTCTGTGGATAGAACACAAGTATTTGGTTTTATTTTCTCCTGAAATCCCACTGAAACTATAGTAAAGGGATTTTATAAAGGCATATGGAGAGGATGGAGAGAATACAATAGCAACAGAAGCTTTGATGCTGGAAAGCTATCAGAGAGTGGGAAATGGCTTGGCGGACAGAAGAGAAATGAAGGTAAGCTGGCAGAGGAAAGCCAAGGGCCAACCTATTTTTCACAGCAGAACTATCAAAAGTCTCATGAACGACTGGCACAAGATATTTCTGGAAGTAGGGGTAAAGAAAGGACACCCAAATAAGGAGTTTTGGTTAAAGTCTGTTTAAGAAGTGAAGGATCCCTAGATCCCATCCCAACTCACTATAGCTGCCCCTTCCTCACCTGGCAAAGGAGGCTTTGTTCCCTGGAGGAAGTAAAAAGGTAGATCTCAGGACTTGGAGACATTAGGAAGAGTTGAGAATAAAAGTACTTGTCCAACTTCTCCATGGACGTGTGCACAGGTGGCTCAACTCACTCCCTAAGGCCAAGCCGTTATGAGCGTTGGAGAGCACTTCGTCTGAGATACGTGTATATATAACGAGCCCAGAGAGAAACCAACTAAGCACGGACGACACACACACAAATAGTTGCCAGAGCATCACACAAGTTTAATCATACCAGATCCTGATGGATTTCAGTCCTAGCAGACCACCCGGCTGTGCTGGCAGAGACAAGACCCGTATTAAACAGTGACCGGTCGATGCTGGCTCGGATGCTGTCGATCTGCGATGGTCGATTAGCGGAGGCCTCTTCTTCAAAGCAGAGCAGCCGGGAACCAAGAGACGGAGGAACATAGTCCCAGGAGGATAGGGAGCACGTTTTCTAAGTCTGCATTAGAGTCCCTCTCAATTTATACTCCATGATGATGTCTTCAGTGTCTTATCAGCCAGCTGCACGCTGTCTGTTTATCTTACTGAGTCAGGTGGCTAAAGCCTTTTTTTCTTGGGTTTGCATTATCTGGGTTACACACACAGACCACTGCAACAGTAGCAACAGGGAGAAATACAACTTTTAAATTCTTATATTCTTATATCACACACACACACACACAAGAAATCATATTATGTTTGCCACTCGGATTACTGTGACAGTCTATACTGTAAGCAGTCAACATGCGTATACTGGATGCTGAGACCTGTAACTTCCCTACATCCCCTTGGTGCCTGTAATGTAGACAGCTAGACCTTTACCCTCCCAAAAGGAGACTGATTAATCTGACTTGGCCCAGAGGGAAGATCCAAGACTGATGTCAGATTTTTCATTTCAGTGGCTCACTGACCACTTGCAGCTAATAATCTCACTACGTGTTCTGAATTTACAATTAGCTTTTATTCCACTCCCAACCCCACCCACAACTATTCTGCATCAAAAAATTTCCAACCTCACTAAAGTGGAGAGACGGATATAACAAACCTCCATAAGACCTGTTACATACCTACAACAATTATCGCTATTTCGCTAATTTTTTAAAATCTATATATCCACTTCTTTTGGTTTGTTTTGCTTGAATATTTTGAAGCAAATACCAGACACTAAGTCATTGCACTGGAGAGAAGAGAGGAGAGAGAGAGAGAGAGAATGAATATCTTTAATAGGAAAATAATTTTAAAGAGCCATAACTACAATACCATTATCATACCCTACCAAATTAACAATTCCTTCATATCATTTTATACTCAGTCTGTATTCAAATTTTCCAAATTGTCTCAAAAACTTATTTTTACGGTTGGTTAGAATCAAGACTCAAACAGTTAACACATTGCATTTAGTTGACTTGTCCCTTAAATCTCATACTCTATTATAGTTACCCCTTCCTCTTCTCCTCATTTCTCATTGCCGTTTTTTTTGTTGACGAGATCAAGTCATTTGCTTTGTAGAATTTTTCATATTATGAACTCGTTGGATTGCATCCTTGATGTGTCTGTTTAACATAAAGTATTTCTCTAAGTTCTGTGCATTCTATGAACTGATAGATACAGAGCAGGATTCTTAACCTTTTAGCAACTCCTTCTCAGGGTAATATTTTTAAACGCAGAAAATAAAATGCATCGGGTTACAAAGAAAACTGTATTGAACCATAATTCTCAAAATATTTTTTAAAATTTGTGATAAAATAATGTATCTTCTTTATTAACATTACATAATTAAGACCCATCAGCAGGTTCTAATAATTCTCATAACTGTGAAATAGGTATAAGCAAAAAACAATATTTTGAGGTATCCACAATTGTAATGGGATATGAAAGAATCCACAATGTCATTGTCAACAAAACTTCGGGAACTGCTTTTTTTGTAGTTTTTTTGTTTGTTTGTTTTTATTTGCCTACATTCATACTCAAAGACAACACTACATTTCAGGTAAAGGTTAGTGAAAATAAAGATGATAATTATGTTCTTATTCGAGCTCACAGAGTTTCTAAATAAGATCCATGGACCATTGCTTAAGAACTGCTAGAGTACAGGCTTGCTTAAATTCAGATTCAAATTTTTGGTGGTAAGAATTTGAGTAGCTGTGTGCTTCTTTCAGCATGTAATGAAAAAAGAGGCATGTAATGTCTGGCTGTCCCAGAAAATGGAGAAATGGAGAAGAAATACTCAACGAAATTATTCAAGATTATTTCCTAGAACAAAAGAGCTTAAGTTTCAATCCTGGACGAACTCATCCAATACACAGTGGAATGGATGAATGGGCCCACATCAAAGCACATCATTGTGTAATTTTGAAACACTGGGGAAAAAATAGAAGAATTTTCAGGCTTCCAGGAATTAAAAAATAAAGAAAGAAAGACAGAAAGAGGTCACATAAAATTGGTAGTTGGATGTTTTCAGAGTTCTCAACAGCAATTCTGAAAGCTAGTGGTCACTAGAGTAATAATAGCTTCAAAATCCTGAAGGAAAATTATTTCCAACCTAGAATTTTACACCCAGCCAAACTATATGGAGGGTTAAGGTTTTCAGGCAAGAACAACTTAAAATTTACCAGATGATGCACAAAACTGGGGGGGGGGGGAGACCCTAACAACAAGTAGCAGTGTTATTTAGAGACACGATCATAACCATCAATAGATCAGCTAACAGAGATGCAAATTACCTCTGGAGAAGAAGTCCGGTTGGAGAAGGGACTGCTTCTTTAACTGTGAGAATGTATAATTTTGATAAAAATATTAAAATAACAGAAAGAGAAGAAATAGTTTGAAAAAGAAAGACTTGACTGTTTTGAGGACTGTTTTGAATTGATGTGACTGTTTGGAGGACTGTGATGAAAGGTACAAAGGAAGAAGTATGACAAAAATATTCTGATATGCTTACGTGTGAACCTGACTTGGCCTTTTGCAGTTGGCCAAAAAGAAGAGGCATGCTAGAAGGGGTGGTGGCATGGGCCTTCCCTAGATACAGCAGTGGGTGATGTTGGGAAAAACATTGGAGAAAGGGTATATAAAGTCTCCTAAAAGCGCAAGGGCCAACGATGTGTGGGCTATAGCAAGTAGCTCCAACTCTTTGGAGATGAGCAGTGTTTCCCCAAATTTTTCTTTATGTTATTACATGAAGGGCTTTAAAACTCATGATGTCCATGTCACACTGGATACCAATTAAACCAGACTATTTGAGAATAGGAACCAGACGTATTTTTAAACGATCCTCAGGTGATTCCAATGTGCAGCCAAGTTTGGGAACCACTGGAGTCTAGCGTTTGTGAGAAAAGGCTAAGACTGGAAGGACAGGGTAAAATTGTCAAGAGTCTCAAATGCTCAGCTACCTAATCTGGTCTCCAATAGGCAATAGGATGCCATTGAAGGTTTTCAAATTGAAAGTCCTGCAGGGCGATATCGGTGAAGATTGATACCCAGAAGAAAGGGGAGGAGGTGAGACGCCAGAAACAAGGAAACCACTAGCTAGACTAATAATACCCCAGTTCTTGACTCAGAGTAAGCAGCGCAGAGCAGTATACTGGTTACGTGGATTGAGTGTGTTCATTGTCATCTCTGCTTCACTGGAAACTATTCCTCTCGCTAAAGCTCTGTGGTGTCCTCCTCCTGGCCACAGGGCCGGCCAGGCGCGGTGGTGCCCAGAAGGAAGCGAGAACCACCAGGAGGCAGTGAAGCCCATTGCTTTTCCCCCAGAGAGGGAGGCGGGCTTCGCTCCGGATTGGGCCAAATCCCCGTCCCAGAAACTTGAGGACCAAACAGGAGTGGTGTGTGAGACGGTGCGCGTCTCGTAGCACCGACGACCGACTGGGAAATGGCAGCCTGAGGTGGTTCTAATTGCCCAACTCAGCACACTGCCCTTCAAGGAGGTTCCTTGCTAGTTCCCGCCTGCGGTGAGAAGTTCACTGGACCGTAGGCGCCATGAACATGGCCGTGAGCGTCACGAAGTTGGGGGCCTCGCTGGCCTCGTCCCGCTCGAATCGCAGCGACCCGAGAATGGAAGATCACGCTCACCGTAAGTGGCCTGTATCCCAGCGAGGACTGAGACAAACAGGGAGTGGGCGCGCATGGGCAGGTGTGCGGTGCCCCGCGGGCCGTCGCCCAGGCTTCTTTGCATGAGCGGGACCGAGGGAAGGCGAAGGGGCGAGTCGGGGCCTTGAGCTGACCGAGTTCTCGGGTTTCCACGGCAATCGCGGCGGCCCCGCGGGCGAAAGCGGAATTCGCTACCGACGGAACGAGCCGGAGGGGGTGTGTGTGTGTGTGTGTGTGTGTGTGTGCACGCGCCTGTGCGCGCGCGCCATCAGTGCCTCGTGGGAACGGGCTGGAAGCACCTGTTTTTCCAAGGCGGCCGAGGGGCACCCCCTGGGAGCGCTCGCGCGCTTAAGGGAAGACGTCGCAACCTCTCGTTTGAACACAGGGACAAACACCCCCGCGCACCCAGCGGCGACGTGCACGTGACAACCGTCGGTCTCTCGCAACTACGTGGACACTTGGAATAGGTCTGCGGCCGCACACGGCCGCGCGCCGGGGTCCCCGCGCCCCCGCCCCTGCTCATCGCGGCCCGGGCGGCGCCGCCGGGAGCGGGGGGTCCCGCGTGGCCGCCGCCCCGCGCCGCCCCTGCCCAGGGCCTCGCCGGGGAGCGGCTTCCGAGGCGGCGGCGGCCCCGGCGCGGGCCCTCCGGCCCGGGCCATGTGGGACCCGCGGGCAACTAGGTGCGTAAGCGGCGCGGGAAGCGCGGGAGGCGCCTCCGGCCTTCCCGGCCCCGCGCCTCTTCCCAGCGGGGAGTGGCCGCGCGCCCGGGCTGGCGACACCCGCGGGCCCCGCGCGCATCCAGGTGCAGACCCGGGCCTGTCGCGCGGGGTCGGGCGCGCCCGGGGCGGCTCCGGCCTTTTTTAGGTCTGGGGAGACGGGGGCTCGCGCTGCGACAGGCCTCGTCCCTCCCCGGGCACCGAACCTCCCACCTCCTCGGGGCCACCCCGGGGCGGCCAGCACTTTCCGATGAGAAGAGCGGCGGATGCGCCCGCGGGCATGCTCTCGGGCTGGCAGGCGCCCCGGCGCAAGGCGGGATTTGCCGGGAACTTGGGGAGTCTGGCGGTTTCTCGGCAGCGAGAGGTTCAGGAATCCAGCCCCGGGCAGGCCTCTTCCTCAGCCCCCCGGATCGTGAGCGGGGCTTGCCCGAAAGGGGCTTCACGGCCCACGGTCCTCGGCCGAACGAGTCTAGCAGCGGGGGCGCAGTAGGGGCCCAAGGCCACGAAGCGGAATCCCCAGAAGCTCAGTCCTCTGCATCTGACCAAACGTGGGCTCAGAGCCCGGAGCCTGGGAGGCGCGCCCACGGGGAACCCTGGGCATGTTTGCAACCTCCCTGAAATAGCAATCACTTTTTCCGCGTGCGATTCGAATCAGATCCCTTCCCAGCTGGGGGTCGTTTCTGGAAGGCCGCAAGCTTTGGTGCTTCCTAGGGAAAATTTTTAGAAAGGTGTGCGATTTGAACAAAAAAAAAAAAAAAAAAAATTTAAACAGAGAAAGGGGGCTCCGAGGTCTCTAGTGCCCAGCCCGTTTGCTGATAGCCCAGTCAGTGCTTAGCCAGAAGATCAGGGAGCAAAGGGCCTTTCGCTCCCAGCACCCAGGTTCTTCCCCTCTGCCTCTTGTGCTGAGCCCCTCTTCCTGAGGCAAGGCAGTTCCATGGATGGTTTGGTGTTCTGTCGAACATTCTGTTTTGTACCTTATAGGAAGTACTACCTTGCAGGACAGTCAGAAGTTTTCCAGTCAGCTCTGGTTTGTAGAATTGCACAATGCGTGCTTGAGTTCTCAGTACCCTTTGCTGGCCCTTGTGTCCTCCACGGGGGATGAAGGCGGGGTGTGTGTGGCATTCACCCCGACAGTCAGATACCACTTCCTCAGGCATATGGGTTTCTCAGTCTTCTTTTGATTAAAAACCCACAAGAGACCACACCCACCAACATGCATATATAAGTATCAAACTGCAACAAGAACTTTACAGTATATTTATAGTATCCACAGGGCAAGGCGCAATGGTATTTTCTATCCTATTTTCTGTTCTTTTTTTTTTTTTTTTTTTTTTAGATCTAGTCATAATCTGTTAACTTGATTTTATGATCGACTAACCGGTTTAGGCGGCAACTGCAGGTTCTCTTTGGGGCACCCCCAGAGAGGCTTAGGAGAACATCAGTATTTCCCTGGGAGGTAACTTTGGAAGGGAGGAAGAGTTGGTGTTGGATGAAGGAAGCTGATATTTATACTTGAATAGGGAAATACATACCTGAGTAATGAGAATACCACAGGATATGGCTGAATGGGTCACACCAGTAGTGTCTGCAAAGGCAGACTGCAAGCATGCTTCTGGGTACTCCGATTCTATCTGTCTGCCCACACCCAACTGGCTGCCTGGCATGAGCCCAGTGGAGCCTTGTGTGAGTACTGGAGAGGTAGGAGAATAATGACTCCTTGCTCTTATGCATTTTTTTTTTTTTTGAAGAAGAAGAAGAAGGAAGGAGAGTGCAGCAAGACTGCCACAAACTGGATTCACAAATTTGAAAGGGGATTCTTTAAGTCTCCTCTCAGAATTTCACACCTGCCGTGTCAGGAATGGAGGCCATGAACATTTTATAGATGAAGAAACAGAGTCCCATCACTCGTTTGTCATTAGTGGTAGATCTGGGATTAAATACCCATTCTCTTGACTTTTGAGCCCCTGGATCTCAGGGATCAAAAAGAGACTTTGCATTTGCGGGATTCTTAAGCTTTTCTTTGCTGATTAGTTCTGTTTTCCTGTGGCTGCCCCCAAAGACCCATTGCTATATAGTATATGCTCTCTTATTATTTTAACTTTGCTTGTTAGGATGAAGGTTCTTTTAGCAGCCGAAGTAGAGCCTGCAGGCTCCATGTTTGACTGGGGGAGGTAAAGTAATGCTGAAGATGCATTTAGGAACTGAAGTGGAGGTTGGGTGTGTGCGTCTGTGGCCATCGTGGAAAATGTGGCATTGTTTGAATTGACCTTGAGGAATAAGCTCTCCTCTGCCTTTTCAGGTGGGGAATTGGAGCTGACAGGTCAGTGCCTTGCCTCTGGTTTTCTAGTCAGTGACACAACTGACTCATGGCTTTGAAGCAAATTTCCTTAGAGGTTCTTAAGGCCCAAAATTCCTTGCTATAAGAAATCTTTACAAGAACGTGGAATTTGGCGGAAATGGATAGTCTCCTTAGCAGGGATCACACTTTAAGTTACAGCAGAGGTTGATGGTGGGGACAGTGGCAATGGCAGGAAGAACATTCAGGTTTAACATTTAAAAAAAAATATCGAACCAGGTAAACACATCTCAAACCTCGAAATGTCTAAACCCAGAGCAGTGGCCTTCCTTTGGTTGGTGAGGTTGTCCATTTTGCTGACTAGACATTTTTTCTCGGTCTAAAATTTCTTAAGTAAGCATTGCCTTGTTTCCTTATTTTTGTGGAAAATCTGGATGTGTAAATGAGCCTTACCTATGATACCCTGACCCAGTTTACATGAATTGACTCCATCTTTGGCTTGAGTGTTGAACCTCAGCATCAGTGCCTGCCTACACTCATCATGGCAGATTTATCTGAGCTCCAGTGAGCCTGGTGAGCCTGTGGGAGTCCTGTGTGTCTGTTAGACCCAAGCCAAGTCTGGTTTTAACTATGTCTGTTTGAAGTTCCAGTGATATTTAGATTGAAATGTTTTTATTTTTTTTTAAGCACTGGGTCCTCCCGTCCATGGGAGCAGCACTTGGAAAGGAGGCTGGATTGCTATCCCTAGAAAATGACGATGACATTTTGGAGGTTTAGGGGTGGGAAAATTACCCCCTTTCCCCTACTAGGTTCTTCGGCCATTCTGGTAGTTAAATTGACATAAGACAGATTAACAGGAGAAAAACACATTTTATTTCATGCTTATGGGAGCCCTATAAAAATTTGAAAGTCAAAGAGGTGTCCAAAGCAAGAAACTCTTATATCTTTTAGACAAAGAAATAATAAATTGGTGAAAATTGTCGAGACAAAGAGTTTTGGATTTGAGTCAATTAATTGGTGAAGAAGTAACAAGATTTGTTTATACAGCCTTCTCAGCCCTAAATTCCTTGTCTATGGTGATAGGGATGCCTTCTACTGTCCTGGTACAGAGAGGGTACCTTTCACATGAGAGATTTATCTCCTGCTTTCAGGGAGGTGAAGAAGGGTCAGAGCATCCTTTTTTTGTACCAGCTTTTTCTCAAATACCTTTAATTCAAAATAATCATAATACCGAAGTGACATAATTTGGGGTGGCATATTCTGCTTCCCTTCAATGGAAATCAGTTCTTTTTGGAAGAAACTGCACAACACAGAGGATTTAGTGACTCACAGTGCTATAAGAGGCGATTTGATTCACTGCGACAAGAATACTTGGATCATAGCTTTGAAATGGGATGAGCTTCATGGCCACTGGGGCAATCTCCTTTGGTCACTCTGGGGCCAGCTCGCCCTCTGCCTGTCAGGGTTGACTCTCCCTGGAGACTCAAAAAGTGGTGACTTCCAGGGCTCACTGAAGTCTGAACTCATTGGCAAGGTACTGAGGGTCACCACACACTGCCCTTCTAAGCCTTTTTCTCTAATATGCCCTTTCCTCTCCCCTCAATGTCTTTCCTCTTCTTACCTCTTTTTGCTTTTTGTTTATCAAGGCAGTTCCACTCCCCACTTATCTGAGGGCCCTGTATTGGCCTATGGAGGATGTAAACGTATAAAACATGGGCACTGCCAACAGTGGTAGAACAGAGTTAATGCCAGGGAGACCCGTGAGAAAGGATCAGTGGAGAGGCAGACAAGCACTCTAAGAGAGATCCCTGATAATAATAGCAGTTGATCCCGGGCCAGGCTCTGTGGTAAGTATGTTCCACATATTATCTTATTTAATTCTCACAGAAATGTGAACAACCCCTATTTTATAGGTCTTCCTGCACCAGAATGTCAGCTTCATGAGGGGAGCAGTGTTTTGCTCAGTCTAGCTCCTTCGCATACCCCAAATATGCATGAGAGTGCCTGGCATACAGTCGGCACGCATTTAATATTTGTTGACTGACTGAGGAAATGGGGAGTCCAGTCACGTAGGCGATACTACCCCGTCTTTCAGTAAGGAAACTGAGGCCTAGGGTTAACTGAATTGGCTACCTGACTCCACGCCTGGAAGAGCTAAAGTGGGACTTGATCCCAGGCTTCTGGACTTTGTCTACTATCAGAGGGACACGTTTATATCCTTCTGCCCTCCTCCTGGCCCTAGCCCCTGTTACATTGCTGTGCAAAGGCATGTGAGGGGGTGGAGGCAGATGAATTTGGGGTCCCATGGCTACAACATTGTGGGCATGTAGTGTCAGAGAATGTTGGAAAGGTAAGTTGAAATGTGTGTGTAGGACTTAGAATGGGAATCTGAGCTTTTGGGGCTTTATTCTAAATGGGATTAGGAGCCATGGAAAGAGAGAGAGAGAGAGAGAGAGAGAGAGAGAGAGAGAGTGTTTTAACAGCTTTGAGTTTTATTTAGAAGGTTGAGAATGTTAATGAATATCTTTTTCAGCCTGGCCACTTTTTTGAAGGCCAAGTTCAAGGTCCTGTGAACTCAAGTTCTGTCAACACTGCTAAGGGGCTATGCCTCACATCCCTGTTGAGGGGAGATTGTTTTGTGTATACGGTGTTCACAGGCACACCACCTCCAGACCCTCCCCATGCCATAATGGATGGTGTATTAGCCTCTTTGCTGGCTTTGTGTTTCTCTTCAGAGGCAAGTAGATTACTCTGGTCTTGGGGGGGTGGTGGAATAGAGGCCATTAACCATCATTCAAAATATTACAGAGGGGCTCAGGGAGGGATCTGGAGGAGAGGATGACTGGGCTGCTATTATTTAACTCAGGGCTCTCTTAAAAGGAGAAGGCACCTTTGCTCAAGGGCTACCGCAGGGCTTTGTGCCCTCTTTGTGGCTGCTCCAATCTTTACAATCATCTATAGCTCCCAGGTGCTTTGTGGAAACCTGAATGAAGGGAATATGGCAGTTCTTGGGCGGCCTAGATTTGACTCAGGTACTGCGTAAAAATTTATGAGCAGCCCCTGCCAGCCAATGGTTAAGGTCCTCATTTGTCTTGAGGCAGTGAGTGAAATGCTAACTTTTCGGGCCATCTTTGGGTTTGCATTAGCAGAGATTGATTTTAACTTTAAAAGATACTCTTTCTGTTTCCCCCGGTGACCCTCCTCTGTTCACTTCGTCTCTCTAGGCTTATGAACACAGATTTTGGTATCAGATTTGGTTTTGCAACTTGCTTGGAGAAGTCCCTTCGTCTTGATTAAACCCGTTTTCTGGCCTGTGAAATTGGGAAAATAATTATACCTCTCTCAACGGCATTGTTAGGGACATTGAATAAGAAAATGCCTGAGAAGCGCTGGAGCACAGGGGCTAGAACTCAGTGTGTGTTTGGTAAATCTTACTTGTTATCACACAGCTGCCTTGGACTCCTCTCATTCAAATAGCGAAGTGGAAATACGTCAGTCTGTGGCACACACTGAGGAGAAATTTATGCCTATTCCTGGCCACCAACTGGTAGGGAGGCGTCCTTGTGGCCTTTCTCTTCGAAAGTCAAGTGATTGAGACTCTACTACAGAACCTGAAGTGTAAATTGATCCATCTTGCCCTTTAGTGATATTTTTTGAGCATCTTCTAGGGGTCTGGTGTGGTTTTAGGGCTTGGGATGACTCCAAGTCCAAACCATCTGTATACTATCCCAAACTAAAATGGGCTGTAAGGTTCTTAGCGCTTCCTTCCTTGAGAATGGCTTTCTTTTAGTCTGAGTTTACATTTTTCCTCCTTTTTTTGGGGAGTTAAAATATTTCTTCTTTTGTGAAATTGTGGAGATAGTAGATGGTACACTTTTTAAAAAATATTTTCATTTGGCAAAATCAGGAGTTGGCAACCCTCTTTAGGTTCCTTTCCATTTCTTTTGTGTGTGCGCACATGTTACTGTTAGCCAGCTTCGAACTGATCTACAGGATTAATCTGAGCATTTTCTGAATCTCAGACTATAATTTCACACAAGGACATGTGGCCTTGTTTGCTGACCATCGAATTCTCAACAGGTGCTTATATAAATGTGTAAACATCTTTCTCTTTTGTTTTCCCCAAGTAATCAGGCTGTTTTATCTTGTTTGGATTTATATGGTGGTTTCTGGTTCGTACTTTGTGTGGTTGGCTTTTATTAAATTTGTATCTTCCAAGGGAACAACTGACCATTCAACATTTCGTGGTCAGAAATCCAAAACCACCAGTGAAATCATCTAGTTTAAATTAAACCCTAAAACCTTTCTTCCTTTCCCATTCCTCCAGCTTAATCGTCTTTCTCTGATAAGTAAAGAAACAGCCAGAAAATCAATCATTTAAAGGCAACAACACTGAGCCCTCAGGTTGCAAAAATAATAAGACTTAGTAAGGCTTAGTTTCTGCCTTAAGAGCTCAGTCGACTGGAGAAAGCAGAAAAATAAAGCTCTAGCATAGAGCTCGGACACACTGCAGGGGTGGGGGCAGGGCACCCCTGATAAAGACCTTGTTTAATGTGAAGTTATAGAAAGGGGTGAAATAGGGCGAGCCAGTCTCACCTCCTTTCTTCCTTTCTAGTGAATGAAAGAAAAAAAACGAACTACTTAGTCAAGAAGGGGAAAGTTCTGGAAGACTGTTGATATCTTTAGTAATTAGGGAGGGGCAGGGGTGCAGCTGGGCCTCTGGGCAGTGTCATGTGGAACGGTGGGACCCCAGAAGCCCCTCTTTCTGCCTTTTCTGTCTCCGGGTACAGGTATTGCATTCTTCACCCAGAGTGGCAAGGCCACCCGCTCTAGAGTATCCTCCTCCAGCTGCTGCCGCCGGAGGAGCTCCTCGCAGAGTTCCAGTTCGAACACCCCTGTGGAAGGGCTCCGGCCTGCAGGATGGGCACGTGGAGCACACATGGTGCCGGCCTCTCTGCACCTCAGCTCGCCCCTGAGAAGGCCGCTGTGCTGAGCCGAGCGGCCATCCCAGAGCGTGCTTACATTGGTGACCGTCTTTCAGCTAAAAAGGGTTTATTAGGGCCTGTGAGCAGGTGCTGGGCCCTTCTTCGCAAAGGAGCAGTCGCAGTCGAGAAAGATTTGGGACCATTTTCAGATGTTCCAGCACACAGCCCTCCCACCTTTCATCCAAGCAAGGCCTTGACGCTCACAGATTCCCACAGCTGTAGCCGCTTAACTGACTGGTCATTTCAGGAAGGCCCTGTGAAAACAGGCAAAGACTAGGGCTGTGTTTTTAGCAAATATTTTCTTTTTGCTGGGTCAACACAGCAAAGGTTCTGTAAACGTCGAGTGTCTACACTCAAATTACATGCAGCGACTGGCATGTCCCACAAAAACCATTACCCCGTACCATCGTGGGCCAGGGGCAAGACCTGGGTTCTGGTCCTGGCTTTCCTGCCCATCCACAGGTGTGTGGACCAGGGTGCCAGTGTGGAGGCCAGGAGGCAAGCCACTGTGTTCTTTACCTCGGAAATTTTAGTCTAAACTTCTCACTTTATTAAATCCTTTCTATTTATGTGGTTCTGTGAACATGTTCAGGGAGGTGCTATTTTAGCTTCCTAGGGCTGCAATAATAAATTTCCAAAAACTGGGTGACTTAAAACAACAGAAATTTATTCTTCCATAATTCAGAAGTATTCTCCCTGTTCCCAGATCTGCTTCCCAAAGTTAGTTTCTTAAGTGTCCTTCCAAAATTTCTCTAATGGAGCAAGTGTACACACACAAACAAATGTATTCTTTAGCTCTCCATGTTGCTCTGCAAATTACTGCATATTTTGACATCTCTTCTTTATTATTTTTTTAATTTTTATTTTTCAGTTAACTCCTCTTACTTTATTTAGATCTGCGTTATAGTTTTTAACAACCGCGTGGTGTTCTGCACTAAGGTGCACCGTTCCTTATATAAACATCTCCAATCATTGGACTTGTGGATTTGTATCATTTTGCTTTCACAAAGAACGAGGCAGTGAATATCATTATGCACTTGAATGAAATATGTTTGTGGAATAAATTTCCGGTGGGTAAAGAGCTATGTGAAGAGTTCGTGCATTTAACATTTCTGTAGGCAGACGCCGCACAACGTAATCCTGCCATCGGCACTACGTGAGAGTGACTCTACCCCATGGTCCTCCTGACTTAGAGTGTTATTAAACTATTTTGGAGGCTTTTTTGATGTACAGAAGTTTTAAATTTTTTATGAATTTATGTCCATCACTGTATGGTTTTTGCTTTGGTTGTCGTTAAAATGGCTTTCTTAAATGTGAAGATTACATACATTTTTTCCCCTTGCATTAAAACTTTTGAATTTACGCAATTCAACAATCAAAGAATATAAAAAGGTAACAGCAAAAAGGAGGAAGTAGATCTTCTTTCCCAGCCCTCTATTCCACCTCCCAATAAAGATAAATAATTTTATTTCCAGTGGCTCCTTCCAGAATTTATTTATGTACATACAAGGAAATGCAAATATATATTCTTATTCAGCTCTTTCCTCTAAAAAAAAATTTGCACAAAAGAGAGTGTAAGATACACACTTTTCTACATTTACATTTAAAAAATGTGTTTTGGAGATTATCCGAGATCAGTACCTAGAGAGCATCTCCATCCTCCCTCCCTCCTTTCCTCCCTTCCTTCCATCTTTCCTTCTTTTCTAATACTTGTGTAACATTCTGTGTGGGGGCTGCACTTCAATTTATTAAACCAGTCCCCTGTTGATGGACATTAGGCTTGGTCCCAGTCATTTATTATCACAACAGCTTGACAGTGAATAGTCTTGTGCACCTGCCATTTCCTGTGTGTGCAATCAGTCTGTAATACCAATCCCCGGAAGTGGAATTACTGGGTCAAAGACCATTGGTACGTGCCACTTAGATATTACCAATTTCCTCCTAGAGCAGTTGAAGATGATCTGGACTTTGTACCTGTATTTTCTCTTAGTGCCTTTATGATTTCTTTTTCTCAATTTTTTAAATGGGTACACCTATATGGCCACTACCCCAGTCCAAATACAGAACATTTTCATCCCCCAGAGAGTGTATTTACATCCCTTTCCACTCAATAGCTCTCTCTAGACAACTGCTCTTTAATTTCTTAGATTTGTCAATTCTAGAATTTCATCCAAGTAGAATCACAAACATACACTCTTGAGTCTGGCTCGTTTTGCTCAACATAATGTGTATGAAGTTCTTTAGGTTGCTGTGCGTCTCAGCAACTTGTTTCTTTTTTATTGCTGTGGTTTGTTTTTTTTACACTAACATTTTTTCATTCATTTAGAACGAATTTTGGTATACGATGTGTATTAGTTTACTGTCGCTGCTGTAACAAATGACCACCAACTTAGTGGCTTAAAACAACACAAATCATGTAATTAATCTTGCAGTCTCTAGGTCAGAAGTCTGGGTTAGCTTGGCAGGTTTCACGTGGCTGAAACCAAGGTGTTGGCAGGCTGGGCTCTTAGAGAGTCTGCAAAGAATCCTCTTCTAGGCTCATTCATGTCGTCGGCAGCATCCAGTTCCCAGCAGATGTAGGGCCGGGGTCCCTGTTTTTTACCGTCACCCAGGGGCTTCTGTCAGTTTCCAAGGCCACCTGCATTCCTCCTCACCCTCCACCCTCAAGGCATGCAGTGAGGGGTCAAGTCCTCCTCCTGTTTCAGGTCTTCTGCTGCATTTCTCCTGCCTTCCTCTTCCCTGGCATTTTTCTGACTTTAGCCAGAGAACTTTTTCTGCTTTCAAGGGTTCATGGTGACTAGACCGGGCTCCCCCGGATCATCTAGGATAGTCTGCTTGTCTTAAGGTCTGTTGCCTTAATTACATCTACGAAGTTCTTCTTCTTCTTCTTCTTCTTTTTTTTTTGTAATTAACGTAATATAAGCATGGGGTTCTGGGGTTTGGAGCATGGACACCTTTGGGGGGAGGTGTCTATTATTTGGTCTGCCACATGGTATGAAGTAGAAATTTAACTTCTAGTCCAGATATTTAGCCAGTTGTACTAACAGATTCATTCTTTCCCCATCTATTTAAAAAGCTACCTTTGTGACATGTGGAATTCTTTTATAATATATACTTATTTCTCTATATTCTGTCTGTTCAATTGATCTGTTTACTCTTTAAAAATTAGATAAGTTTTGAAAGTGCATTTGAAAATGGTAGTGAAGATTTTCTTGATACTTCTCCTTTTTATTAAAATTATCTCAGTTATTCTGGTTTATTTATTCTCTTAGATGAAGTTAAGAATTTTTTCATTAATTTCTTTAAGTATCCTGTTTTTTTTTAATTGAGGTTTTGTTGAAAATATATATTAACTCATTAATATGGAGAGAATTTGACATTTTTATTTTAAAAAATAGTGAATTTTCTCAATTAGAAACAAGTCAGTTATTTTTAAAAGTCAAGACTATTTTCTTGGGTATAGTTTTTTTTCTCCATGTAAGTCTTGCAATTTTATGAGTGTTAGTAGATATTTTGTCAGAAGCTTTTTAAAAAAGCTCTTCTGAGAAATATATATTTACATATTTTGTAATTAAAATTTTTCTTATTACCCTGATTTTTCCTTGAAAATGTCTGTTCCCTCAGGTTGGACGATACAGGTTATTGTATTCCTGTGTTAATTTAAGCCTGTAAACATTAAATTGTAAAGCAGTGTGAGTATACTTAACTTTCCCAGGAATCCTCCTTCTGCTTTTCTCCATGTAGTGAAATGTTCCATTTATAATCTAGAATTTAACAAAAAAAAAAAAAAAATGTTTTGAAGTACTGGTTAGTTGAAGGACAAAAGCAAGTCAGTCTGAAGTGTCAGGTCTTAACATGAACATCAGGAGATGCTTAGGGCTCTAAAGTGGGCTGCACTGAAAATTTTAAATAGCTACTCAGTAGCGCTCAAACTTGAGTAGCAGAATAAAACTATTTTATCCCCCTCTCAAACAAAAAGCAAGTTGCTTCATGAAATCACGTCAGAACATTTTCTTCACGCTTGCTTCACAAGGTCGGTAGCCGGGTTCTCGGGTTGCACCTTGGTGTTGCCGGTCTTTACTCTGTTTGTTAAGGAAGTAAGTAGGATGGAAACTTAAGGGTCTGTGTTTATGGGGAAGCTGTGGAGCAATAAACCAGTTTCTAGTTGTACTACTGTGGGCACTAAATGGGGCGCCTGGAGGCAACATGGGATGGAGGACTCAGCACAACCTGTGACTCCACACTCTATCCAAAATATGTGCTGGAGTAATTCCAAGAGAACTGAGTTCCTGATTGTAGATATTTCTAATCTCTATTTATCAGATGTTGTGGGATAAAAAGGTGGCACAATGCTCAGCGGTGGGAATAGAGTAGTGCAAGGAGCGTGGCAGATACCCAGCTCCCAGGCAGAGGCCCTGCACGCCAAAACGTGGGGCGACGGCCCTCACATATCTACCACTCTCTCACACACAGGATTAAAGGCTCCATTTCTCACTAGGTAGAAAAACAATATTTCAGATGTTACACCCAGATTACTATTCTATCTAGCACTGCACTCTCCAGTAGAACTTTCTGCGTGATGGTGATTGTCTATACCTGCCCTGTCTCAAGTTGTGTAGCCACTAGCCACGTGTGACTGCTGAGCACTTGAAATGTGGCTGGAGTGACTGAGGAACGTAGGCTTTCAGTTGTATTTACTTTCGGTTAGTTAACATGTAAATAGTCACTTGTGGCTAGCAGGTACCATTCTGGACAGAATGTTCCAGATAGAATAGTATAGTGTAAAGCTCTATATTGTAGTGCTTTTAGATCTGAGTAACAGAAAACCTAAGGATAGTGTTGTAAGCAATAAGGATATTATTGGCCCCTTCTGGGACACCCTGTTTGCAAACCCAGCAACCCCTGCCAACCCCCTCCTCCCCGACCACCTGCCATTAGAGAACCAGACACTTGTTTTCCCAGATTCCTGTTTCTGACTGTGAAACACATGGAGAAGTCTGTTTGTGGGCTTGGGAAAGTTTTCCTCTTGCCTTGAATTTTAAGGCAATGCCTGGATTTTCAATCATGAGGGCACAGAATCAGGGCACTTAGGATGGTGTCTCAGAAAGATAAAGAGCTGTGCTCTTACCCCCTGACTTCTGATTATGGAAGAAAATTACTCCTGGTTCAAGCCACTATTAGTCACCTGTCCTTTTACCTGCAGCCAAATGTGTCCTAACTGATGCATTCACAGAAATAGAAGTCTGAAGATAAGACAGGCCCTACGATTCTCTCAAATCAATAGCTCCCACATATTTCTCTGTGATTCCCTGGGCTCTGTCCTCTTCCTCTCAGCATTGACTCCACCCTCAGGCCAGAATCAACATAACTGCTGAAGTTTAGGGCTGCTTTTCTACAGATTTGGTGTCGAGATTCACAGCCTCACTTCTAAACTGAACAGTGCTCCATGTGACAGAGATTTGCTTCTGGAAGCTTCTTCAGAAGAATGAGAAAAAAACATTCCCAGAAGCCTCCAACAAACATCTCTTTAAGTTTCAAGGGCCCGAATTGAGTCACCCAGACTAGACCAGTCCCTGACAAGGAAATAGGGTTTGCTCATCACACCTTCCTCAGGAACTAGGGGTGGAGTTGGCTTCCCATAAGGCCAGTGGCTCTGTGGGGAAGGGTTGGGTAAAAGAAACGAAACTGGGGTTCAGTTTGGCAGTAGCGGCCACTTTAAAGGCCCCAGGAATGGTTCATTGTAGCCAAATGGGTACAGTGTCTGAGCTTTCTGAGTTATAAACACTGTTTAGTCGTTATTTAGGGCCAACTTTCAAGTTTCTGCCACAAAAGTTTAGTTTGTTTTTAGCTTTCACAGTGACATCGTGCTATCGCTAGAATCTAATGAAATCTCCTTAGGCACTTATTTGTAAAGCCTCTTTAGAAAATTTATTTCCTGAGCTTCCTGTCGTTTGTGTGCTGTATAGTTGAGTGGTGGTTGTTGGGTGTCCGGGTCAGAGTCCACCCTTCCCTCTGTTGTCGAATAGTGATATTATTGCTGAGAAAAGGAACTGAAGTAGGTCTGGCATATGGTCATCTATCTTAGTGATTATTTATTACAAACAAAGCAAATAACTCTTCTAAGATTGGGTCTCTTTGGCACTTTACAAGAGAGGACATTCATATGGCTAACATTCTTGTAAAAAAGCACACAACAGCCTTGATCATCAGGATAATGCTAATTAAAACTGCCATGAGATACCACATTGGTTAAAATTTAAAAGACTGTTGATACCTAGTATTGATAAATATTAGCAATTTAAACTCCCTACACACTGCTATTGAGGATATAAATTGGTCCAACAATAAGTCCCATGCCTCCTGCTCCCAGCCCCTGGCGCCCATCTACTTTCCGTGCATAGCAACCATTCTACTTTCTGTCTCTGAATTTGACTACTCTAGGCACCTCATGTAGGTGAAATATCATACAGTATTTGTCTCTTTGTGACTGGCTTATTTCACTTAGCATATAGTCCCAAGGTTCATCCATGTTGGTAGCATGTGTCAGAATTACCTTCCTTTCTAGGGCCAAATTCTGTTTGTATTGAGCATACAAATGTATATCACATTTTGTTTATCCATTGATCTGTAGATGGATCTTATGTTTACTTTTAACTTTTTTTTAATCCCTTAATTTCCACTAGGACAGTGCTTCTTTACTATTTTTTTTTATTACGACCACCCCCAACCTTTTAAGGGATTTTTCCTAATATAGCTCTCCATCCCCTGCCATGAAATTTTAATATCACAGATACACCGTCTATCTCTTTGTGTATTGTATGTATTTCTGTGCTTTGTACATAAAAAGAATACAAATTTTCACGCCTTCAGAATCATTTTTTGCCCCTCTGGGGGCAATATTGCCTCTTTGAGAATGCATGTTACAGGGAAGATCACTCCTAGACTAATGTGTATGGAGGCAGCCCTGAATCTGCTTAACATCATGGTAATGAAAGAAATGGCACTTGAAGAAAAATTAATTAATTAATTAGTTTAAACGAGGCAACCCTTTGTTGACCTCATAGACTACAAGGACCTTGTTAGCTTACAATCCTTCATTTTTACATTTTTTATACCTACGGCGCCTGATCTTCCTAGGTGGTCTCCCATCCAAGTATTAACCAGGCCTGATCCTGCTTAGCTTCCAAGATCAGACAGGTTTGGGCTTGTTCAGGGTGGCATGGCTGTAGATAAGAAAAACTTTAAAGTCACCTTTTCTCCCACTAACTTTCCATCTCTCACCCCCATGTCCCCCATCCCCTTTAAATAGAAACAAAAAAGAAGAAAAAGGCAACATCCTGACATTGGTTTGGTTGTGATAGAGACATATTTCCCAGTCTTGGTGTAGGGATGACCTCTTCTCATCTAGAGGGGAAAATGGCTTTCCATGACTGTCACCCTTCATCCTGAGCCCTCAAATGGTACTGTCGCTGGAACACCAAAATGGGTTCATGATGCAATATTTGGCTCACAAGATATATTTTTCCATATGTTTCTACTTGGTGCATCCTCGACAGTCACAAGTGACCCATTCTCAGGCTTTTGTATATTTCCCCAAATTGTATACTTCATAGAGCATATACTTTACTCCATTAGCCTCAGTGACATTAAAATGGTTCGTCTCAAAGGCTATGCTATGTGTGTATGTGTGCGTATGTGTGCGTGTAAAAGGAAATTCAATATTATATACATTTCTATATGAAACCAAAGCTCCTATTTCTATAATGAAAAGTGAAGTTTGACTAATAGCTTTGTAGTTAATTTTTCCTGCCCTTTACTCCCATGTAGGCCCATCAGCAACTCTTATTGACATTGCCTCCTGAGTTTGTTTTACTTTGGCCTGTTTCTCTCCATCTGGCCTACAGCCAGTTAAAACCCTCTGTGCTGTATTGTCCAATATAGTAACCCGCTAGGCACATGTGGCTATGTAAATCGAAGTTAATTAAAAGTAAATAAAACGAAAAATTCATTTCTGCAGTTGTAGTAGCCATATTTCGAATGTGTAATAGCTACAAGCGGCTAGTGGCTGCTGTATTGGATACTACAGAACAGATCATTCCGGTCATCACAGAAAGTTGTAATGGACAGTGCTGCTTTCCCAATTGAATCCGAAGATGACTTGCAAGACCCTCTGATGGCCCTCTGGATTTCATGTCACTCGTCCATTGCAGCCATTGCCTACTCTTCCAGCCTCACGTCCGTCCTCCTGCCCACCTGGCAGTTCTCAAACCTGAAGCTCAGAACCTTTGCATGTACCATTCCCCTGGCCTGGACACCTACTCCTACTCTTGACTGGTCTAACTACTCCTTTTCTGGATCTTGGCTTAAACATCATTTCCGAAAGAGACCTGCATTGGCCCCTACAGTTTAGGGTATATTCTCCTTTTATATCCTTCCTATACCCCAACTTTTTCTTCTTAAGATGAAAAATCTATTAACTGTAATATTTGTGTGATTGTTTAATGTCCATCTCCCTAACAGATAATAAACTTCTCAAACATGGGCCTAGAGGTTGTCCTTTTGCCATCAATCCCCTGATGCCCAGTATAGTGCTTAGCACAGGGTAGATGCTGTGTAAATATTAAAATTGTAGTATTCTGAAAGTTATAGATCCTCTTGGGAGACGCATTTGCGTTGAGTGAGTGTGAAAATTTCATCAAGTGAGGCATAGGTTTAAAAACAATCAAAAGACCCCACATATCAGGGGGATAGTTATTTATGGTGTTTACTTTTTGCCGGGAGTATGAGTTTTAGGATGTAAATTTTATAAGAGTGATTCAGAGCTGGACTTGTTAACTGGTTTTAGAATCGCCATCTTGACTTTGGTATTCTATGTAGTTGGGTGTTTGGGTGGTAAACTGAGGTGGAATAATTTAAAGTTGGTGGGTAAAGGAGATTGGTTGTACTGGGACAGCCTTAGGTTTATGGCATGTCACCAAACTGGGCTTTGGTGGGCTGGAGAAGGCTGATAAGAGAGCCGAGGTGGGGTGACAGGGTGATCTGATTTTTCTTGTTCTATTTAGGCACCCATGTAGGAAAGGCTTGGGCTTAATACTTCATGTTTTTCCAGAGGCCTTTTGAAAGATTTTGAATGCTTTTCTTAAGAAAATCCTTACTCTTCTTTCCTGCATTTGTTCCCCTTTCCCCAAGGGAAAACAGAAATTAGAAAAGAAAAGAAAACAAATTGGATTGCCCAGAATGAATCTGCCTTTGGATTCTTATCCTGGCCACCTTCCTGTGAGAGTAGGAAGGAGTCAATTTTAAGAATTGTCTCTCTGGCCTCAGTTTGAAAATGTCTCTACTCTAAGCATTCCAGAATTAAGCTTGGATCATTGACTGCTTTCAGGGTCTCTTGAAAGGATTCTAGCTAAAACAAAGAAAAGCACCGAAAACCAAAAATTTGCTTTCAGGATTTCAAGTGATACCCAGACCTTACGAAGGTAAAGCCTCCCTCTGTCCATTTGAGCTGCCCCCAAGCTTACCCTCTGTTGGCAGTTTTTGCTCTGTTCCTCTAAGTCGGCTCCAGAATTTTATGTGTATGGACATAGTGAATAAAAAAAACTACAACAACCTGGATCTGCTTTCTTTCAAACTTGTTTGTTTCGAAATCTGTCTAGTGCATTTGTATTTTTCTTGCTTCTACTTCCTTGGGTGTATAGTTTCTGTTTCCTTTCCATGACACCTCCCAACAACTGGACTTCGAATTCTCATAGGGATGTAGTGAAACTGACGGAAAGCCAACACTGCAGCTGTGAAACTGTCTCTACTTCTCTTTTAGCTTTTGCCCATTAACAAAACTGAAAGTGCAGGGGAGTGAGTGCTCGGAGTCAGCCAAATAGCACATATTGTTGTGATTTCACTGGGTGCTAACCATTTGGTCTTGGCCCTTCAGAGTGTAGTTGAGCTCTTACAATCAGGCCACCTGGGTTTGGATTCCAGCTTTACCACTTTCCATGTGACCGTGGCAAGTCACTTAACCTTTCTTTGCCTCATTTCCTTCTATGTCAAATGGGGCACAATGATGCCTTCTTCATAGGACTTCTTGTAAGAATGAAATGACACAATGATGTAAATACATAGTAGGTGCTCACTAGACATTATCAAGAGTATTGTCATTATGTTAAATTATTACCATTTGTATTTAATAACTTCATCTTATTGTTAAAAAAAAATAGACTCAACAACTGAGCCCTCCTTGTTCTAAGGCAGAGATAAAGAGCATTCTTCATTATAAGGAGACTAGCTGTCAATAAATACATCCTATTAAGAAACAAAAAGCCTTCCATGTGGTTGGCAATTGTGTTTCCCCTGTCATGTGATTGTACCAAGAAAAAGCAGAAACATAAGCGAATGTATACATGTGGTGTTTGCCCACATGACATTAAGAGGTCACTCTTGGTTTCTAGAGCAGTAAGGGAAAAAAAAAACAAACAAATTCTGACATAAGTAGTTTTTACTGTATATGTTAAGTACAGTAGAAATAGTTTGTATTTGAATTCTTTAAGCCCTTAAAGAGTCTCATTTTAATAACTGATTAAATGTTAAATGTAATTAAATAGAAATGAAAACAATATAGTATTGGTGTAAAACTAAGCACATAGATCAATGGAACAGAATAGAAAGCCTAGAAATGAATCCACACCTGTATGGTCAATTAATCTATGACAAAGCAGCCAATACATACACTGTCTCTTCAATAAATAGTGTTGAGAAAACTGGACAGCCACCCACAAAAGAATACAGCTAGACCACTATCTTACACCATACACAAAAATTAACTCAAAATAGACTAAAGGCTTGAATGTGAGAACTGAAACCATAAAACTCATAGAAGGAAACCCCGGCAGTAAACTGCTTTACACAGATCTTGGTGATGAGTTTTTGAATCTGAAACCACAAAGAAAAGCAACAAAAGCAAAGTAAATACAGTATGACTACATCATACTAAAAAGCTTCAGCCTACCAAAGGAAACCATCGACAAATTGAAAATACAGCCTACTGAATGGGAGAAAATATTTGCAAATCATATATCTAAAAGGGCGAATATCCAAAATATATAAAGAACTCAGATAACTCAATAGCAAAAAAAAAAAAAAAAAAAATTCAATGAAAAAATGGGCAGATCTGAATCGTTACTTTTTCCAAAGAAGACATACAGATATCCATCAGGTACATGAAAAGATGCTTAACATAGTTAATCATCAAAGGAAATCAAAAGCACAATGAGATATCACCTCACATTTGTTAGAATGGCTATTATCAAAAAGACAAGACATAATAAATGTCGACAAGATCATGGACAAAAGGGAAGCTTTGTACACTGTTGGTGGGAATGTTAATTGATGCAGCCACTATGGAGACAGTATGGGGTGCCTCAAAAAATTAAAAATAGAGCTACCGTTTGATCCAGCAATTCCACTTTTGGGTATTGATCCATAGAAAACAACACTAACTCGAAAAGATTTACATACACCGGTACACCCACGTTCACTGCAGCATTATTTACAATAGCCAAGATAGGGAAACAACCTAAGGGCATTATGCTAAGTGAAATAGACAGAGAAAGACAAGTACTACATAATATCTTTGTTATGGAAAATTTTAAACTAACAAACCCAACTCATAGATACAGAGAACAGATTGGTGGTTGGGAGAGGTAGGGGTTTGGGGTGGGAAAAATGGGTGAAAGGGGTATAAATTTATTTTTTAAAATTTAAATGTAAAATAGCCGCATGGGGCCAGTGGCTTCTGTATTGGATGGCACAAGCCTAGAGCAATTAAGGTCGGGATTTCTACCGAGCTAAGTTCACTCTGTGCATAACTTACAGAGAGTAAACAGCAGCCCTATTTCACTACAAAGCAGTCCTATTTCACTGATGAAGAAAGTGAAACTAAGAGGGGTCAGGTAAGGTGCTCATGGTTTCACAGCAAGGAATGGCTGATTGAGAATCAAGCACAATGCTCTTATCACTATGAGATGAAGCTGAAGCATGGGGAGGGCCAGGTTAAAGACACCGGATATCAGAGTTTTCCGCGCAGCTGAGCAACGAGCAAGTAGAGAACCCTACACCCCTGCTAAGGAAACTTAAGTGTTGGGAAGCAGTCACCTGGCTCCATCTGGGCATCATGGAGCTGACAGGCCTCAAATAGCCAAATTCGAGCAGCATGACCTCTGAAAGGGCTTGAGAGTCTGCATAGGGATCTCAGCCCACCCAATACCGAATAGCTCACTAGTGAATTTTGTCCAGGTAGAATGTTCTAGCAAAGCACTGCTTTGGAAGGCACAGTAGGGAAGCCCACTGGGAGCTCATTGAAGGAGAGTTTTGGGGTTTGAAGATATCCCTGAGCTCAGGTTTTCTTAGCCCCACTGATTGATTGCTCAGCCTTCAATAGTGTTCTGTCTAGTGAGATTTTGATAACATATCCACCATACTTAGAGGACATAAGGCCATTTTGTTTGCATTTGGGATCTTCCCTGGAGAAATTAGGACAATAAACAAGCCCTGCAGAGTCTGTGGAAATGTGGTGTCCATTAGAGCTAAACCCAGAACGGAGACAGTGGGGCTGAGTTTCCCAGAAGAAAGGCACTCATCCAGCGGGGCAGGCTTTTGAGGGAGGCCACTGAGAAGGTGACATTTGGTGACGACCAGAATGCCTTCCCACTCACCAGTGGGCAAAGGTAATCCCATTGACAAGGCCAAGTAAACAGAGAATGAGAGTAGCTGAGAATCCTGCGCTGAGGAAAACCCAGAAGGACTTGATAGCTCCCCCAATAAGTACCCGAGGTGGATTTGTCAAACAGAGACAACCAGAGACACTTGTAATGGCAAGGAAGGCTAACATTTTAATGGTTTTTAAGCTTATGTGAGTTGACGACAATGACTTCCAACCCTTCACCTTCCACCCCACTTTGAGATGCCTGTCAGTAGTTGGTGAGATATCAAAAAGGACGCACTAGGAGATGTTGCTTGGTACCTAGAGTAGGGGTCCTCTATGATGTCTATGGAACACATGCTTGATCAAGTTAAATGAATGGAAGAAGAGCTGAATTTGAAGCAAAATAAATAAAAGATGGGGCTTATTCTGCTTAGTGTACACAGAACTGTAAAAAAAAATGTTTGTGGTCTGATTATTAAGATGGTACATTATAGGGCAATTGGAAGTTAAGAAGGGCACAAGGAGGAAAATCGGAACCCTGCCTAACCCCAATGGTGCGACTGTTAACATTTTGGCATATTTCAATACATTGTATGGGTTTAAAATTTAATTTGGGATTATATGCCTTTTTATGTAGCCTGAATTTTTCATTTACTAACTTAGCCTATCATTAAACGTTCTTTTACAGCATGATTTTAAACATAACTGCATAATGTTACGCCATATGGACATGCTACAACTGATTGTGACCCATTATGTGTTATAGAGCATTTAGGGCTATTTCCAGTTTTTCCCTGTGGCAAACACCCATGAGTCTAAAATCTGCCCATGATGTAGTATACTTCCCCTGTAAGCAGAATGTGCCAGTGCCCAACACTTGAGATCATTATTTTAATTATTTTCCATTGATATCTTGCTGTTTTAATTTTTCATTTCTTGCTCATTGTGAGGGTGATTCTGTTTATCCATAATTCTCTATATATTTACCCATTGCTTATATTTATCTGTGAATTGTCTGTTTAAGACCTTACACATTTTGATCAGTGTCCAACTTCTCTGCGGACATTTGCACAGGTGGCTCAACTCGCTCCCTTAGGCCAAGCCAGTATGAGCATCGGAGAGCACTTCGTCTAAGATACGTATATATAACGAGCGCAGCGAGTAACCAACTAAGCAAGGATGACACACACACAAATAGTTGCCAGAGCATCACACAAGTTTAATCATACCAGATCCTGATGGATTTCAGTCCTAGCAGACCACCCGGCGGTGCTGGCAGAGACAAGACACGTATTAAGCGATGACCAGTCGGTCGATGCCGGCTCGGATGCTGTCGATCTGCGATGGTTGATCAGTGGAGGCCTCTTCTTCAAAGCAGAGCGGTCAGGAAACCAAGAGATGTGTATATGTTTGGGTTACACACACACAGACAACTGCAACAGTAGCAACTGGGAGAAATACAACTTTTAAATTCTTATATCACACACACACACACACACACACACACAATCATATCATGTTTGCCACTTGGATTACTGTAACAGTCAGTGTGTTGGTCTTTTTTTGGAATGGACAGATATTTAGAAAGGAAGGGTGTTAACCCTTTGTCAGTTATTATAGCAATTCCTTTTTCTAGTTGTCCGATCATGGCCAGTTTAAAAAATATTTATTGGACATATAGCTGACAATATTTAAAAGGGAAACATGTTTTTATTCTCTAGTTAGTTCATTATTATTATTTTTTTCATGCTCTTCTTAGTCATCTCTGTCTAAGTGTGAGCCATAGAACTGAGAGATTATTTAATGAAAAGTGTAGGTGGAATTTTGTCTTCCGACTTAAGAATCTTGTCCCTCATTCTGATACAGCTCTGCCTGAGGAATGCAACACAGTTAAAAAAAACCCCATTTCCAATAAACTCATATGGGTTTAAAATAAGCCACCACTTATATCTACCTGGGTCTGCTTCCCCTCTCCCTGAACCCCTCAGCGAGATTTGAAATGATGAAAACAATAAGAATTGTAATCTATCCAAGAATTGTGTTGATCAACAAGACCCTCAATAGATTGCGTGACTCACAAGTTCACGGCATATACAAATATCTGACTGGTCCTCATATTTAAGGCTTTCCTCACCTTCTTGCCTTTCCTGTGGCCATTTTGGGAGAAGGTGATCCTCAGGGATGTCTCTGCTGGCCCCCACCTTTTCCCTACCTCCTCGGTATTTGTTTCTTGAGGCTTTCCTCTCCACCACCTTTGTTCAGTAAACACTTCCTGAGGCCCACTGTGGCTCCAGGCCCTTCACCCCTACTACCCAGGCCACACCAGAGAGAGTAAGTAACAGGCAACCTCCCTGGGTCTGGCTTTCAAATTGATTACACCACAAACAAATATTTAAGTGCCCTTTATGTGCTTGGCCATTGGGATACTCAAATGAATAAAATAGAAGTCATGACCTGAAAGAAGCAAGTGCTTTTGGGGGAATACAGACAAGTAAGCAGGCAATGGCCAATTCAGGGACAAATCTCAGGAATAAATAAATACTCGGAGGCTTAGTTTACAGTGTTTTTAAAAGGGAGGAGTGCAGGAGATACAGAGGTTGTGGCCCTGTGCCTTAGTCCCTTGCATCTTGTGGCCTTCAGAACTGCACCTTCTCTCCACTTTCTGAGTAGGACTGTCAGCTGAGTTTTGCTGGTACCAACAGGTGATGTGATACAGGGGTGAAGAGCAGAAACCTGGATTTGAGGTCCAGATTGGGGAATGCTATTAACAGATCCTTAGGCAAGCGATGTGATACTCTGAGCCTGTTTCCTGATCCGAACAGTGGGGACAATGCCTCCTTATGGGTTGTAGAGATGGGTAAATGAAGGAGTAATAATAGTGCCAGTTATGGGAATAGCTGCCACTTCCTGAGCCAAACTACTCGCCAGGTTTATTGTTGTCTCGTGCATGGGAGCAGCTTTCCGTGGTCAGTGCCTAACTAACTGATCGATAACATAGAATAAATGGGATAATTCTGGCTTCTGCCCCTGACGTCAGAAAAGAACTGAGGAAGAAATGACTTCGTCAGACTCCCTGTCTGATCCCCGGGTGGTGAGGGGTGTTGTCGGCGTTTGCCCTGGGCAGGTGGGTGGAGCCACAGCGAACAAACTGCCTCTCCGGACTCTCAGCAATGCAGATGCGAAGGGAAGGGATCCCGTGCAGGCGGCAGCCAGGCCCTCCTCTGCCTCCTCACAGCATGAACCCCTTCGCGTTATCTGAGCAGTTGAAAGACTCTGGCAACCAGGATTTTAAGAATGGGAACTTCTCTTTGGCCATCAGAAAGTACGAGGACGCCGTCCAGATTCTCCTGCAGTTATACCATTTGGGGTAAGTGTTTGGATTTTCTTTCCACCTTTCCCCACCCACCCCCCCCAGGGAACGGGGACTCTGTTGCTTATGTTTTCTTGTCATTTCTTATCGCACTGCCTAGTTTCTGTTTTCTTTCTCTCTCACTTCCTGTTGATTTTCTCTGCATTGGCAGTTCCGAAACTGAGAGCACCAGAGGAGTAGCAAGGGAAATGGAAAGTGAAACATTACTAAACTTGCTCTTCTGCCTGGTTACGGGATCAGAGTCCTGGGATGACTGAAGTCCCCAAACCTCTCAGCTGTCATCCGTTGCATCTTCTTGAGTACCTGTATCATTTATTCCCTGGCCACAGTACACACCACTGGAGAACTAAGGCTCACCTCTACTCTGCCCCTTCCACTTCGAGTAGACCCATTCCCAAATCTTTTAGTTTCATGACATGCTTAAAATTCTTGGAGGACCCCAAAGAGTGGTTTTTTTTTTTTTTTAATGTCGGTTTTAACTATCGACATAGTATGTATTAGAACTTAAAACTGTTATATGTTAACATAAATAAGATATTTCAAAGAACATTTTGAAAACTGTATTTTGGAATATTTGGAAAACTATATTTTCCAAAGCAAACAATTTGGCGAGAAGAGGGGCACATTTTACATTTCTGCAGATCTCTTTACTGTGTCTCGGTAGGAGACATTTGGCTTCTCACATCCGCTCCTGTGTTCAGTCTGTTGTAATATCACATATCATGTAGACTGTGGAAAATTCCCCGTGCGCATGTGAGAGAATGAGCTTGAAAAAGGCACATAATGTCTTAGTATTACTGTTGTATTAGTTTTCTGTTGCTACTGTAACAAGGTACCACAAACTTAGTGACTTAAAACAATACAAATTTATTATGCTGCAGTTCTGGAGGTCAGAAGTCCGACATGAGTCTTACGAGGCTAAAATCAAGGCCTTTGGCAGGGTTGGTTCCTAGTGGAGGAGAGTCTGTTCCCTTGCCCTTACGACTCTGAGGGGCCGCTTGTTTTCCTTGGCTTGTGGCTCCTTCCTCCACGTGCAAAGCACATCATTCGACTCTGTCATCACATTGGTTTCTTTTCTGCTATAGCCCGGCCTCATTCTGTCTCTTATAAAGGCCCTTGTGATTGTATATAATTCAGAATAATGTTTTCTCAAGATTCATAATTAAACATATAAATGAAACACATCAGCAAAGTCCCTTTTGCCAGAAATGGTGACATCATTTGGGGACCATTATTCGGCCTAGTACAATTGTGAAAGTATTTTGATATTTTGATTTTGTGGACCACTGAAATGGTCTTGGGGACCCCAGAGGTTCCCAGATCATACTTTGGGAACAACTGTCATAAAGGAAGCAGAAGTTGTACTGAGAAATAGCACTGAATTAAATTACTGAAACGTGGCTCCCATCCCCTATCTCTTATCACCTCGATGTCTATACTCTAGCTGGAGTTGAGTTGAGTGCAATTGGCTCGGCCTGTAATTCTGTCATTCTGCCGCCTCCTGGTTCAGCTCTGAACTGTGTCAGAGCTGGGCCTAGAGCTCCTTATCCAGGGCGAAACACCCAGGTTTCTTAAAGAGATACTATTGTATGATGGTCATAGCCATAGACTGACTCCACACTGTGAGTGCTCAAATCTCAGCTCCACCACTTCCTAGCTGTGTGACCACTAACGGGACTTCTGCCTGGACCCTCACGTGTTACCTTTCTTAGACCTTCCTGACGCTATTCCCTTTGCCTGTCACCTGCTGCTGCCAGCTGACACAGGGATTTAGGTGCAAGTGCTCTTAGGAGAGGGGAATGGAGGGAAGCAGGACGGGGCAGGGGAAGGCTCCAAGCACGGATAGTGTCTCATCTGGAGTCCTCTTCAGCTTGGTCCCCCGGGTGCCTCTGGAGCATGAGTTGTACTGCAGAGCTGAGCTGGTCCCACTTTGGGGCAAGGGAGCTGACCTTTTGCTTCTCATATCAGTCAATCAGTGGTTGTAGACTGTCTGGCCCCTGGGAGTTGTCCTAGGGAGTGGGGTTATATTAGTCAGCTCCGGCTGCCATAAAAAATATCATAGACTGGGTGGTTTAAACAACAGGAATTTATTTCTCACAATTCTGGGCCTGGGAAGGTGCTGGACAATTCAGTTCCTGGTAAGAACTCTCTTCCTGGTTTTCAGCTGGCCACTTCACTGTGTCCTCACATGGTAGAGACAGTGAGGAAGCTCTCTGGTGCTTCCTCTTAGAAGGGCACTAATCTCATCATGAGGGCCCCACCCTCATGACCTCATCGAAACCTTATCACCTCCCCAAAGGCTGCATCTCCAAATACCATCACATTGAGGGCTAGGGCTTCAACTTATGAATTTGGGGTGGGAGGCATCATTTAGTCCATAGCAGGGGCATAACTTCCTGGGGAAAACGTACTCCCATTAGGCCGCAGATTAATCCCTGGAGCCCCTAGCTGCAGCTGACACTCACCGCAGCTGGGGACAGCCACACTGCCAAAGTATCTGGGCTGGACACTATGGCATCTACTACAGGGCAGTCACAGCTCCCTTGCTAGTCACCCACTGGCTTCCCTACTGCCTCTTCTCTGTTTCTGGGGCCTCATCTTTTTCCCTAGAGGGAATTATGGGTGCTGAGAGAAGCTGGACGCACAAAGCATCGGGGTGGGGACAGTGGTGGAGGTGATTTTCACTTTGCTTTATTTTTGTCTTTCTGCATCACGTAACTTTTCTATAGTGATTTGTATTATTTTCGCAATTAAAATATTCAGTAAAAAAAGAAGCCTGAGCCTTGCCTTGTGTGCCTTGAATTCAGTGGTATCAGGGCTTCTGTTAACATATTGTGGTATATTTTGTGTTTTCCTTTTCCTTCGGACCTGGTTTCAGCACCAACCTTGCTGTTGTATTACCCCAGGGCCAAGGCAAGAGCTCCCCTACCCCCCGCCAGCCATGTTTAGAGGGACTCTCTTTTGGCCTTCTCACAGCTGTACCCCTCCCCACAGGCGGAGTTTGTGGGGATTTATCTACCAGAGCCCTTTTGTCTTCTTTGGTCCATACCATGGAATTCCTGCCCATGCACTCTGTTCTCTACACAGACCTCCTACCTGCAGCCCACTTGTCTGAGGCCTGGCCAAGGTCAAGGGTTTGGCCAGAGGTTGGAATTGCGCCTCCTGTTGTGCGGGATAGGAAAGAGGGGAGGAGGTAGGCAGGGCATAGGCCTGGCTCACTCTGCCCTGACACAGTTCTAAATTTGAAACTTGCCTTCCAGTTATTATAAATTAGGAGGGTAGGACATATTTTATTGAACAGTTTGTAAGCTTGATTTATGGCCTTCAAATACTTACGTAGCACTGTCCAAAAGGACTTTCTGTGATGATGAAAATGACCTGGATTATGGAGTGCGGCTGTTGAGTCCTGAAAGATGTGGCTAATACATCTAAGGAACTGAATTTTAAATTTTATTTTGTTTTCATTAATTTAAATTTAAATAGCTACATGTGGCTAGTGGCTACTCTCTATAAGGGAGTACAAATTAGCCACATGGTGTGTGGGCCTCCATTTGTATTCTGGCTCTGGGTCCCGCAAATGCTAAGGGGGCCCTGCTGATGTAATAGAACAGCGCTTGCCCTGGACCTCTCTCTGTGGGTCCATGGGGATGGTGTGGGCACATATTCCAAAAAGCCCTTCCTGTGATAAGCTCTGCCTCCATTCAGCACGAATGTGCATGTGGAGTGTGTCTGGCCTCTGCTAAGGCTCAACGGGAACTCCCATTTTCTCCATCCTTAGGAATATTAATCATTTTTCAACATCTTCAGCAATAGTCTCTAAAAAGTAAAAAAAAAAAAATCTGTGGAAATCAATAGGAGATAGAACCAAGGTGTTAAGAACACTGTTGTTAAAAGGTGGGAGCAGAGGATCTGGGAGCTATAAAGGACAGATCTGTGTATTGCAAGTGCCCCAGGCTTTCTAGGGGCTTACAAAGGTCAGCTCTGATAGGTATAAGAGGGATATTCCATGCTGAATCCCCTTCGTGATGGCATCAGCTAGCACCAAAATGGTGGCCTTCAAGGACTGTTTTCTGTGTTTGCAGAGGGATAATTTTACTGACCACCAGCTTGTTCTTTCTCATAGCAGGGTTCCCCCCAGGGAGTTGGCTGTGTTGCTGTGCAACAAATCCAATGCATATTACAACCTCAGGAGATGGCACGAGGCATTTGTGGCTGCCAAGGAATGTCTCCAGTGGGATCCAACCTATGTGAAGGTATGGTGCCGTGATGGGAGTCGCTGCTGTCTCATTCTTCTTAACCTGCCACCTTCCCTCCCTTCTTTATAAAAGGGGAGTGCTCCTCTTTCAACTCTCTTTGCACTTCAAATGCCCATAGGGTATGAGTGGTACCCAGAGGAGAGTAAAAACAGTGATGGCCAAGTGCTGAAATGCTTTTGAAGGGGAGAGCAGAGCTGGGCCTCTTGACAAATGGAGTGCAGTGGAGGCACTCCTGGAGCTCATTTTCTCCTGATGTACTTACACTAAAATTCACAGTCTGTTCGTGTTCTCTGTTACTTGCAAGTTTCATTTTAGCAAAGCTTTATTTCAGATGCAATCTGAGTGGTTGCCATGATAGCAGTTCTTCAGGTAACATTTCTTACAGTAGAAATTAGCCCCTTTGGAGGGATCACGGAAGTTTGAGAGGCTTGTAAGACCTTTTAAGATTGTTAACAAAGGTTAACAAATGATTATTAACAAAACAAATAATCATTGGGTTGCTTTTTCAGCTAAAATGCTTGAGCACCTTCTCTGCAAGGCACCTTCACGTTCTTGGTGCCTCAAGGCAGACAAAAGGAGTGTAGCCCTTGAGTAAGTAATTCACAGTCAAGCTAGGAAAGGAAAAACGTGTGCAAAATCAAAGGCCTTAAAATACATCCTGGAACCATCCGAGGCCAACATACATTTAAATGTCAAATTAGTGGTATAGACAGTTTAAAGAGAGGCTCCAGGATAAAGTAGGGGAAAGTCCAGCCCTGTCCCCACCTGTGCTCTGCTTGCGCTGGTTTCAACAGCTTGGATGGGGTACTTTTCCCTGTCTACGCCTTCATCGCCCCAACTGTAAAACTGAGATAATACCTATGCCTTAGAGTTGCTTTGAGCATTAAGGAGACACGAAGTAAAGCCGTCGACTTTCGGTAAATAGAGCCTGTGTTATGTCTGCAGTGGTCTGCGATTTGTGGATGACGGCATAGTGGGAAGTGGGTGGGGAGGTTTGACCTACAGACTATGGCAGCCTTGAGGGAGGGATGTGTATATTTTACATTAAAACCTCTTCTGTTGGATGGATACTTGAGAATTATTGAGTCGTTTTGAAAATGAGAATGCATTCCTGAGGAATTCTGCCCCGTGACATTTGAAGATTTTCCTGTCTCCTAACTAGGGTAGAGTGAGGAGCAGTTGGGGTTTGCCCGCGTCCCTGAGGTGGAGGCTGTGGCTGTGGCCCATGGGGCGAGGGGTCCTGGCTGATGCTCCAGGGTTCTTCCTTGAGTGTCCAGACCTGCAGCAGCCTCTTACAGCATAGCAGCCAGGACCACTCTCCCATTTTTACCCAGAGTTCCTGGCTGTCTCCCTCCATTTTCATTCTTTCCCCCAAATGTCCTCTGTAGGGGAGGAAAAAAACCATTTTCTTTACCCTCTTTGGTTTAGTAGCTGGGGCCCTGCAAATGAGTCTGATAAGAGACAGATGAACAAGAGAAAAAGCATACGAGTTTTATTTGATGTTAATTTTTATGTGACATGGAGTCCTTTTGAGAAAGAAGTGAAGACTCCAAAGAAGCAGGCAGGCCTGAGAGCTTATATACCTTTTTAAACAAAGAGTGATAAATCATGGAGACATGACAAGACAAAGGAGAGTATTTTAAAGACTTCTAGGGGCTGCAAACTGTGGAAAAGTAAACATATGGGGTAAACAAATAGAAGAAAAGGGCTGTCTTAACAAGATTCGCTTGTGCAGGCCCATCTTAGTGCTGACTTTCTGTCTTCATGGCCGTAAAAACCCCCTGGGAGAGGGGATTCATGCAGTCCTTATTTCTCATATTTTGGGGTGGCATATTCTGATCCCCTTTACCCCCCTCCAAAATAAAAAGATAAAACAAATCTGAGAGAGTCAAAGAAATGGGAGATTCTGTACCAGCTTGCCAGTACCAGTTTTTCTGGTCGTTAGACTTTCAAATGATGGTTAAAACAAATTAATAAATCATCAGAGATTTGGCGTTAAGTAGAATTTTAAGTGTTGATGGGTGTGGATAGTCAAAGTGGGGAAGACAGTATGTATCATCTTGTTCCTACTCAGACTACGATATTGTATGCATGGGAAGCCTTTTGTATCAGTTCGTATATGGGCAAGACTAGACTATTTCCCTCTGTTAATCATTGTAATTTTCCTCTCTACAGAAATAAAAACAAATCCTGTCCCCCACTCCCGGGTATATATTGTCTATACTGTGGAGCTCCATAAATCTCAATACTTGTTATTACAATTTTTTCCCCTTATATACCCTGTGGAAGTTGTGTTTACTTTGATTGAAAGGAGCAGGGAACAATTTCTGTGTTTATATGGCAATCTCATTTTTTTCCGGAACACTGTAGTCTAAGGATTTTTTTCATTTCTCGTTTCTCATCTAGGCTGTGATTTGAGGCATAAATAAATAAACCACACATGTAGTTGGAACCAGGCCTGCTTCCTTCCCTCTGTCATACGATAGATGCTATGTACATTATAGATTCAAAAGTGATTATTTGCTTGCCAGTTAGAAAATGACGGGAAAAATGTGGAATGAATATAATGTGGTCATCCTGTATCCAGGGCTCCTTAGAAATCTGTGTTTACACAGAAGCGAGGCTCCTGCAGCCCATCTCCCCATGTCATCGATCTTGTCCTTCCTTTCAGCCACAGATGAGAACAGATGGGTGTGTTAAAGTTTTCCTTTTTCTCCCTTCCAGGGATACTACCGAGCTGGGTATTCCTTGCTGTCGTTGCACCAGTATTATGATGCCGCTAACATGTTTTTGAAGGGTCTTCAGCTTCTGCAAGGCAGCCGCGATCAGACCCAGGTCGCTGATTTCCTTGTGGGAATCTTCACCACGATGGGCAGTAAGTTGGACAGGGGAGCATTCTCTCTTCTCTCTTTTTTCTTTTCTCCTTCTTTTCTTCCTTCTTCCCTCACCCCCTTCCTTCCGTCCTCTTCCTTGTTATTTTATTTGAATGGCTCTTAAAGACTCGGGCTTCTGGGGAGATAATTACAGGGCGTTTCTTTGTGGCTGATTTATGTAGTTCGAATGAAACTGGTTTTCACATTAGAAAGCATTTCGAAAGCTTTTGCGGCTCATGCCTTTGTATAACTGACTAAGTCTTACTGCACAAATCAAAGTGCTCCCAATTTTGTTTCAGACCTCTTTTCTCTGTTGCTATTCATAGATCTTTCCCTATTTATATTACTCGTTTTATGTAATTTTTGCTCTTCCTTGTGATTTTTGCATGTACTTCTCCAGTGTGTCAAGAAAATATTCTGGTTTGCTATGAAAATAACCTGAAAGGGCTGACGGAGGGCCCCGTGACAGCTGACAGTGAGTGTGCCCAGTGTCGTGGTGGCTGCCATGCTCTCTGCGGCAGGGGGACTCAGCCTACGAGTGACGAGTGACACGTGGAGGCCTTTCACACGACTGCATTAGATTTTTATTCTAATGACGTGGCTGGAGGGGTGGCTTTTTGTCACTGGCTTGGATTAGGCAAAAACGGAAAAACAAAACAAGACATTAAACACAGCGTAATATACTCTTTGCCAGTGACAAAGGAGCTCTTTCCCTGGTGATCTTAGCCCAGTCTAAGTTCTTCCAGGAACCAGGCTGTTTTCAAATACTACATCTGATCAGATTTAAGAGTGCGCTGATTTGAGATGCACCATTAATTTGAGTTCTGCCATTCAGAGACAACATCGACTGTAACACTTAGCCCAGTTCTAGAGATTTCACATCTAGAATGTGAAGAATGGCACGTTTGAGAATTGCTGAAAAAATGGTTTTTGGCTTTCAGAAGAGGGGAAATCACTGCTGACAACAGATTCAACAGTTACAGAGCCACCCGTCACCATCGTGATTGCGGGGGAGTGACTTCTGCGGTCTGAGCGTGCAGTCCTACAGGTTGTGGCCAGTTAGGCACTGAGAGGGTTAAGAGCACTATCAGGCAGTGTGTGGGGAAGGGATAAAGGTGGGCACAGCTGTGTCCTCTAGACAGAGAAGCAGGTCTCCAAATGGGCGCTGATGGGTCACGCCCACCAGTTGGCCATTTGGTGACAGTGACTACAGCCTGCTTCTCTTTTCCTGAACCTGATGGCTTGGCCCTTCCCTTCAACTTCCTCACTGTCTTCTCTATGTCTTTTAAGAGTCACCGTTCTGCCAGAAGCCAGACTGGAGCTATGGCAATTCCCAAGAACTGCTCCTGGTGACTGCCCCTTTAAGAAATCTGGATGGTTTTCATTCTGCCCCCATCCTGAGAGAGGGCAACTAACATGTCTTAGGGCAACAGCAACCCATACTTTTCCACCAAAGTACTCCTATTTGGAGGGGAAAAGTATGCCCATGCCCAATTTCTAAATTTTGAAGAATATACTTAGGGAAATTTTTATTCTTTTATACAACATATGGTTGTTTTGATATTTACTTATTTTGGAAATTGATGACTCTGAAAGAGATGCCATGTTTTTCTGTCTGACCTGTCCCCTTGAATGCTCTCATCCATGAGTTTGAGAAATGTGGTTTGAAGGATCATGAGATGGCATAGGTCTATGGGCCACTGGGTTAGAAGAATGTGTATTGTCTAAAAGAATTGGTAGATCTGGGTTCCAGTCTTGCTTTTTTGTGATGATCTAGCTGCATGACATGCCATCAAGCCTGACCTCACATATGATCATTTCTCCTCTGTTGGGCGAAAATAATATTTGTCCCATTTTTCTTTAAAGGAAGTAAGTTTTGTAATTTCCCTTACATTTCCTCCTCCATAAATGAGGATGGGAGACACTGCCTTTGTGGTTTGTTTGAGGGATTAAATGTAAACAAATATCACTAGATTTAGTTAATAGAAAAGCTAAGCAAATGTTGGCTCATGTTATGCTGTCTGACTCTTAGGAGACTGATTTTCATTTAAACTTAAAATGATTGCAACTTTAGTCAATTATCTAGGACTTTATTTCTTTAATTTACCATTTGTCTAATTGTGGTTTTAATTGGAGGCTCTTTTCCTAAATGTTCTAGACTTCCCCCAAGTTAAAATTTCTAACAAATAGAAATTTCTTTCAGGTGACTGCATTGTTTTGGAAAGTTTCTTGCCCTGCTTTAATTATATTTTCACCACTGGATTCTCAAAGGAAGTGTGGCAATCCGTAATAGAAAAGTTGGCAAAGAAAGGACTGTGGCAGGTAAGTAAAAGGAGATGGCTTTCTTCTGGGGAAAGTACATTCTTCATTAAATGGTTTCATTCTGCTGACAGTGAGGGATGATAATTTATTATTTGTTTACCTTGATGCTAAAATAAATTTTTTAACTGTAACATCATTAAAGATGGAAAGTCAACTGAGATATGTTAATTATCCAGTTTCCATTTTTAAAAAAACAAAAACAAAAGATAAGAAATAGACTCAGTTTGTGGCAACTTCACTCCTTGCTGTGTGTGCTGCCATTGTCATCAAAGAATATAAAGTCCGGATGCTAATGGTAACATGGAATGAGGAAAACAAACAAGTGCATGCTCACATTCTTCGTCCTTTATGTCCTGCATTTGCTAGTGTGGGCCCAGAGGACCTGCCCGTGCTGCTCGGTGGGTTTCTGTACAGACTTAAGGGACTGCTACTCAGAGGCGACGCTGAGGCTGTAGGACCTGACCTCAGATCTAGGACCCCGTGGAAGGGAGGCGCAGAGTGGACTGAGGGGCCTGGGCTTCAGTGTCACACAGAGGTCTCCGTGAATCTTAACCCTCCACTTTCTATTTTAGACTAATTATTTCCCTTCTGAGTCTCATTTCCTTATTTGTAAGTTGCAGGAGATGAATCTATTCCCTCAGGGTTTTGGCGAGGGTTAGACATAACGGACCAAGAGCACCTAATGCTAATATCAGTTAATGTTTCCTCAGGGCTTACAATGTGCCGGACACTGAGCTAAAGGGGTTTTATAATGCCTGGCATATGCCAAGTGCCCAGTGGATCGTAGTTGTCATTGATGGTGGCCTGTAAGTGCTCCTGAGAATGGGCTGGCCAGGCTGGGTGTTTGGTTAGAAAGGGCCTCCTGGGTTTTCTAAAGCTGAGCAGTCGAGGAAGGTCACCAAAGCAAGGGCAAACCCTAAGGACTCTAGACCCAGGCAGGCGCAATGACTTCACAGTACAGAATTCTTAAGTTTTCGAAAAGGTCATGAATGTCATTGAAAATCTAATGGAATTATAGAATTCTCCACCTACATGTGCAATTTCAGGTATAGCGTCAGGGAGTTGATGGGAAACCCTGTTAAGTCCAGCCGTGGGTTCCCTGAAGCTCGCCTTATATTAAAAGGTCTTCAGAAGGAGTCACCAAGGATGAGGAAAGCAGGTGGGACTCTCGGGGAACCAGGAGTCAGAAGTCCAGGGTCCTAGTAACAAGAGACCTGAGGTCTTCTCTTTTTCAGATTAGGTGGCTGAACTAAGATATCTTTCCAGCTTTATTTAAAAGTTCTGAAATTCTGTGATTCCAAGTGCCAGGGTGGGAGTAGGAGGCTTTCAGCCTCACTTACAGAAATGAAGTTCAGTTTATAGGAAAAAGCCTCTGATGTTCTCTCTTCCTCAGGTGGGGCGCATGTGACTAGAGCCCCATAGCCAAAGTGGGGAGTCAGGTAGTTCCTGGTAGGTTGTCATTTTAGCCAGCCAAGGAAGGCCTAGGAATCCAGCCGAAGTGGCAGATCCAATATCCTATTAGCAGGGGGCCCCAGATAATTTTCAAATATTGGAGACGGAAGCATCTTATGGGAAAAAAGCCAGGCCAGCAATCAGGACTTTGAACATGTCATCTGGGCAGTGGAACCTGTTTAGAGCAAGTGGTTAAGCGTGGGCATCAAACTGAAAAGAAACTGGAGCAAGCGTGGCCATTGGCTCAGCTCACGTGGCCCCAGGCCCGTTGGCAAGAGTACACATGAGGGATGTGCAGAATTTAACCACTCGGACCTGCTGGCAGTTACCTGGGTGATCTCAACAGGGGCCTCTCAGGATGTGCTGTCTGTGACCCAAGAAGAGTTGCTTAACCTTCCTGGGATTCACTTTCTCTAGTGATTTTAGATAGGGTCAGTGGCTTAACAACTGGCTCTCTAAGGTGGGGGCGGCAGGGGGGTGGGGTGTAAAAAAAGGCCTAATTTGTAGTGTCTGCCAATTTCTGTAGTGGAAGTACTCTCATCATGGCCAATTTCAAGCTGCCAGTAGAATTACAGGACTTGGAGTTGGAAAGAGACGTGCGCAGTCAGCTCTCGCTTGCTGATAGGACCCAGCTCCAGCACACCACTCGGGAGGGTCTAATGGACCTCAAATACTTGGGGCTTCTGAAACCCCGATGTGCGAGAGAATTAATTGGGATATTTCTAAAGGATTTGATTCTTCTGCCTGCTATGCTTTCAAAAGGGAATTACTTTTTTTGCCCACTGCCTCTGTACCCTCGGCAGCCCTGCTTGACATCCAATGCTGTCTTCAGCAAGCTTCGAGGAAATGTGGTGAGAACTTAGCTCTCAGCAAGAACAGGAAGTTGGCTCTAGAGAGAGACCGATTATCATGGTTCAGGCTGAAAAGCTTGGCAGGTAGCTTTAAAAAAGAGACAGGGCCAGAGGGTGTTTCGTTTTGTTTTGTTTTGTTCATTTTAAAGCTTAAGATAACTTTTGCTCTAATAACCTGTGTGGAGAACATCATCGTTCCAAACTTTTCTTTTTCTCCCCTCATCAGTCATTTCTACTTCTGTCAGCGAAAAAAGACCAACTACCAAAAAATATCCATGTCCCAGAATTGTCACTGAAAAGCCTCTTTCAGGTAAGGTGGCTTCTTGAAGCACATGATTTTACTTCAGGCTTGGATTTGGGACCTTCCCTTTCAGCTGCCTCATGACAAATTTGTTATTTATCATAATTTTATGCTTGGGCCATAGCTAATCCAGGTTTTACTGATTCCAAACTTTATGGGTAAAGGAGTTTGAAGTTTCATATTGATATAGTGACTTCCATGATTGTTTCTGTATGTTTTTCTTTTACAGAAATATGTCTACATTGGACTTTATGAGAAAATGGAACAGGTGCCCAACTTAGTCCAGTGGCTCATCTCCATCGGAGCAAGCGTTGAGACTATAGGGCCTTATCCTCTTCACGCCCTCATGCGACTCTGCATCCAAGCAAGTGAGTGTTCTCCCAGCTAGACACCCACCCTCCCGGCTGTCCTTCCAGCTCTGAGCACTGAACTCTGGCACTCTGCTGAGCTCAAGCGAAACCAGAATTTAACCACGCGAATGTAGAATATTCACGTAATTTGAATATTCAACGATCGGTTATTCAAATGAGCGAAGGCAGCAGGGAAACAGCATTGTCTTCGTTTCTTCTGGGGTCTAGGAGCTGCAAGAGGCCCAGATTGGAAGGATCCTGTGTCCCTAGACAGATTCTGGCAGCAGGGTGGGGCCCTGGGACCCAAGGAAGGGCATGGGACAGATAGCCTTGGCCTGACAGCGCTCCCGGGAGAGCTGTGGCGTTTCCTCCCATTGGCAAAGGCAGATGTGGTCTTTTTCCTGGTTCATTTTCTTGAGATTGGGCTGGGATCCAAAGGGAAATACTGGCTGTTGCTGACAGAGTTTGCTTGTGGTTCTTTTAAAGGACTCCTATTTTCATAAAATGTCTTTTAAAAAATATCTTATTAAAACACAGAAAACACATACACATTTTACACTTTAGTTAGAAGCTTTTTTTCTTTTCCAAGCACATATGGCATCACTGTTGGACATTTGCCCATACTATTTTATAGTCTTTCTCTTCAAGGTGCATCATCTCCCTGGGAATGGGGGAGGTGTGGGGTGGTCAGGGACTCGAAGACCTGGGACCCCATCTTTGCTTTAGCCAGCTTTGCCCTGCTGTTATTCATTTTATTACTGGGGAATCTGTAAGATATTTTATTCATACACAGGGATTGGTGAATATATTTAAAAGTAAAGTCTGACGAAAGGCAAACTAATCCAGTCTTCCTAGTTTCCATTTAGGAATCTGGAACCCAGGCAAGTGTGCATCTCGTTATAAAGTGATGATTCTTCATTGTGTCCGCTCTTTAAGTTAGCTCCTGTGAGTTATAGGCAGGTATCAATAAGATCAAGTGTTCAAGTTTATCCCTGAATCGTTTCTCAGAGGAAAACTCTGACATGGTGGTAAATGGTGTCCACAGAGTTGGCAGAAGTGTGTGGTTTCCCTTGATCTTAGGAGCTACAAGGAAGGAGTCTGGGAAAAGAATTTAAGATGTATGTCTTATTGATAATAATAGTAATATATTAGGGACACCTAATCGGAGATACTGACTTGCTGGGAGCTGTCACACCCTGCCCAAATCCTCTTTACGCCACCCCTCTGCTCCCATCCCCACCTGCTGTGAGTGCTCTTTACCAACAGTACCAGCCAGAGAGGATCTCCCTTCCTGGAGGCACAGAAGGTCATGTCCCACCTCAGGCGGGACAATGCTGTGGTGCATTTCACTCTCCAGAGCTCCCCATGGGGTCAGGCAGAAGCAGACTCAGCTGAGACCACATCTCTGCTTGCCTCCTTCCGCTTCCTTGCCCTGCTTCCTCACTCTCTTTCTCCTGAGCTCCGTCACTCGATAAGTATATAGGAATCCACATCTCAGGCTCTGTTTCTAGGGAATCTGAATCACTTTCTGTGACTAACTCATCTTTTCAGTTCCCAAACTCCTGTGTCTCCCATACCTGTGTGCGTTGAGTGGCAAAGCGTGTTGGATTACCCACATGGTTCCCTTAGTGTGGTAGATATTCAGAAAAGAACATAAATAACTCATTTAAATTCCCTCCAGAGGATAAACGTCTTTTCAGATGGTTAATGGACCATAAGCCCGAGTGGAAAGGCCACATCAACCAGAAGGACGAGGATGGCTGTACCGTCCTGCACATCGTTGCCACCCACTCCCCAGGATACCCCCTCAAGCGTAAGTAGTGACACCACCTGGCAGGTGTGCTATGGGTTGGATGGCTTCAGGCATTAGAGAATCCACACAGCTGACCTTCCCCACAGCTGACCACTACGTTTTACACATCCCATCCTGCGACAGATTCAGAGGACTAAACTTGGCCTTGAATTAAGCATGATTGGGAGGGTAGGCTCTATGCAGAAAGGATGTGGGACAAGAGAAGGAAGAATTGCCATGCTCCAGGTGTTCTGGTTGGCTTCAAATGGCTTCTGTGGCGTTGAATGACTCGAGGACATGGGCTTTTGGCTGCATTTGTTCCCTCCCTCTTCAAAGGGTTTCTAAGTGCTTTATTTTACATCGAATCTGTGCTAGCCACTAGAGATCAATTGTGAACCAGACAACAGACATAGTCCTACCTTCATGGCACTTAGAATCTAACACAGGAATCACATCCTTCCGCCAAAGCGAGGCAGGCCACGTGAGAAAATGAGGCTTGACCATGCAAGGAAAGGCCGGCTCCTTGATACAGACGTACCCCGTTAGCCTGTGAAACAGGGAGACCGTGTGCACTCTTACACAGCTCTCTGAGGTCTCCTGTTCTGGAAACTCTCATGGAGACAAGCATATTTTTTTTTTTTCTATGAAAAAAGTTCGGGTAGCTGAGACGATAAATGGTAATGGACTCTCAGCCCCAGTAGAAGGGAGGTGACAGTGAGCACTGGGGAGCTTGTGCCTGGTGTGGCTGCAGGCTGGCTCTGATCATGGAAAGCATGCTGCCATCTTATGGAAGGCTGGACTTAAAACAAAACAAAACAAAACACTTGTGATTATAAACATTGGTTTGAAATGAATCATACCTATGGATTAGACGCAGCCCGAAGGTTTCCAGTTGGGGCCCTCTGGTCTGGTGGGTCCTTTTTCTTTCTTCAGCAAGTCCCAGGGGTAGCCAGCCCAGGGGATTCGTCTGTCTATTATCATTCCCGACTGAACTGGGTCCCAGGAATCCAATTCTGGGGGAAGCAGAGAAAAGGCGTCCGATGGGTTTTTATTTTGAACTTTATCGACATATTAATTTATGTACCATATCATTCACCATTTAAAGTATACAACTCAGTGCTTTTTCATATATTCGCAGAGCCATTCGACCATCATCACAATCAATTTTAGAACATTTTTGTCATTTGAAAAAGAAAACCCAGAACCATTAGTAGCCACTCCCCATTGCCTCCTACCTCCTCAGCTCTAAGCAGCCACTAATCTACCTTCTGTCTCTATGGATTTGCCTATTCTGGACATTTTCTATAAATTGAATCATGCGATGTGCGGTTTTTTGTGACTGGTTTCTTTCACGTAGCAGGGTTTCACGGTTCATTCACGTCATAATGTGTATCAGCACTTTGTTTCTTTTCATTATAAATAATATTCTATGGTGTGGATATACCACCTTTTGTTTACTCACTGATCAGGTGATGGACACATGACTTATTTCCACTTTTCAGCTATTATAAATAAAGCTGCTATGAACATTTGTGTACAAGTTTTTGCGTTGAAATATATTTTCATTTTTCTCGGATACCTAGGAGTAGAATTGCCAGATCATGTGGTAACTCTACATTGACCCTTTGAGCAACTGCCAGCCTGTTTCCCAAAGTGGCTGTCCCATTTTACATTCCCACCAGCAATGTGTCAGGGTTCTAGTTTCTCTGTATCCTTGCCTCACTTGTTATTATATGTCTTTTTGATGTCCTGTGTATTTTATTATCTTATTAAAGACAGTGGTATCCTGGCAAACGTTTGACAGCTGGGATTTCAAAGAGAAAAGCCCTGGTTGTTGTGTTGGCTGATTTCCCTGGCGTAAACACTCCCCCCGTGGCTGATTTCAAGCTGCCAGTGTGACGTCATTGAACACAGAGCTGGGAAATGTGCAATAGCACACCATCATATTGCATTTTAAGATAGATGTAAAGAAACCTCATCATAGATAATAGCAAAATGTAGAACAATAATTAAGAAGTGGTGAGTTTTGTTTTTAATACATTTATTTATTGTAAGTAATAATTTATTTATTGTAAGTTTGAACAGTTTAGTTGTTAATGATGGCCATTTATTGACCATCTTACAACATTCCTGGAGATGTGACAATTGGTCCTCGTGGACGGGTATGAGCTGGCTCCAGTGTACCACTGTGATAAAGCTATTATTAGCCTCGTAATTAATGGTTAAAGTAAAGTATGCCTCCAATCACCTCCAATTATTGTGCTGTCCTACACATCCCCATCCTGAAAATCCTCAAGAAAAAATATTTCCGGTTAAGACTCTGATTTGCGAAGAGACACGTCTCCAGGTCTCCTGAAATACAGATGGCTTGAGCAGGGTTTGGGTATTTTATATACATGTTTTGCCTTGGATATTAACTGCATGTGTTGATAACTTGGCAAGCATTCCATTCCCTGGGATTTAAACCAGTGCCATCCGATACACGTATCACGAGAGTCACAGAGACAATTTAATTTTTAAAAATTTCTCCTCGATCCACTGGAGTTTAGCATAAGGATCTAGTTTTATCTTTTTCCAAATGGCTACCTATTTGTCTCAGCATCCGTTATGTAGAAGTCTGTTGTGACCTCAGGAATTTGAGATGCTGCTAATTCTGGGCTTTCTATTCCGTTCTACGGGTCTTTTTGCCTGTTCTTCATGTGCGATAGGCTTCTTTGAATCACCTTTTAAAAAACTAGTTTAAAAATCGAAACGAAATGGCACAGCAAGATGGCTAAAATTAAAAACAAAAAAAAGATGGATGGCGACAAGCACTGACAAAGGTGTGGAAAACTTGGAGCCCTCAAGTAGATGGTGGGAACGAAAAGCGGTGGATCTGCTTTGGAAAAAGGGCTGGCAGTTGCTCAAAAGGTTAAACAGCTCGCCTGCGATCCAGCAATATTACTCCTAGGTAGGTCGAAAACATATGTCTCAGCCAAAATTTGTGCATGAATAGTCATAGCATTGTTCATGATAGCCAAAAAAGTGGAAACAACCCACATATCCATTAATCGATGAATGGACAGACAAAAGTGGTACATCCATCCTACAGAATATTTTTCAGCCATAAAAAGGATTGAAATAGGGATACATGCTGCAGAAAATCTCTAGAGACGGAAAGTAGATTACCAGTTGCCAGGGGCTGGGGCAGGATGGGGAGAATGGGGAGTGACTGCTAATGTATATAGTTTTCTTTTGGGGGTAATGAAAACGTTCTGGAATTGGATAGTGGTAAAGATTGCGCGATTTCGTAAATATACTAAAACACACTGAATTGAACACTTTCAAAGGATGAATTTTATGGTTCGTGAGCTGTATGTCAATCAAATAATTTTTAAAGGCAAAAAAATTGAAAGTGCATGTTTTTAATAATAATAAAAAAAAAATCCCCAAATCAAACTAGCAACGACAAATCACTTCAAAAAGATGTGTGATAAAAAGTAAATTCTCATCCACAAATTTAACTACCAAAATATTTTTTGAGTGTCTTGCCAGTATATATATTCATAAAACCAAATGTCTTTTTTTTTCTCTTTCAAATATGAATGCGAACACACTCTACATGCTGTTCAGCAATTTGTTTTTTAATTCAGCAATATGTCTTGGCCATCTTTCCCTTATAGTACCTGCACAGCCATTTCATTTTTTTAAATAGCTCATGGTACTCTCTAATATGACAGTGCCCTACCGATGTATGTTTAAATGGTTTTCAGTTTATTTTGCTACTGAAAGCAGTGCTCAGAGAACATTTTTCTACGTTCATCTTAGTGAACTGCTAGGAATGTATCCATAGAGTGATTTCCTAGTTTAGAAATTTCTTGTTCAAAGAGTTTGTATACTTCATTGTGATGACCTCTTATTTAAATTTTAAATAGATTACATTAAAAATCAAAGGGACAAAGGTACACAGTGAGAGTCTCTATGCTACCTCTGTCCTTCAACCGTTCGGGAACCAATGTTATCAATATCTTATGTTTTTTTTTTCCCACAAATATTTTTGTATGCACAGTAAAAATACATGTACAGTTTTAAGATGTTAGCATATTGATATGTATTTGGATTTTGAAAGCTATTGCTAACTTGAACCCAAGAGAGGTTGCCCCAACAGTGTATGAGGTTATCTCCATCTTGACTACATTTTTGGTACATGAAGAGTCAGGAAACCTGCAGATTATTCAATGTGGCCTGGATTTCAAATCACCATTCTAAATAATTGCAGCATTATAGGGCCTTATAAATTTTCTGTTCTGTTGGTATTTTGGTGGGGACTGCTTATTATGATGGTCCCCCTGGTTCTGGAGCAATGGTTTGAGAGTCTTAGGGAATCACGAGAGCCGGGCAGCAGTTGGACCCAAAGCCTGGATATGTTCATCTTTTAGAATTATAGAAGTGAATATGGGTTGGGACTGGCTTCCTCTGTCTCAGTTACAAGTTGCATATGCTCAAACTGGTTTAGGCAAGTAGGGGAATTTATTGGCTCATGAGACTAAAGAGCTGAGTTTGGTCGAGGTACCCCTAAGATGTCTTCAAGAATCTGTCTTACCTCTCAGCTCTTCTCTTTCTGTGTTAGGTACATTCTTAGACAGTCTCTCTTTCACCTGAAACCACCAGAACATTCTGGATTATGTTCTGCCAATTTTTTAATCTCAGCAAAAAAGAATACCTTCTTTCAATATTTCAGTAAATACCTTGGAATGAATCTCAGTGACTTAACTTTGGTCTCATGAACCAATCAACCACTAGGGCCAGAGGATGGAATGATCTGATTGGCCAGGTCTCAGACAGGTGTTTGCCTCTGGAGCAGGGGCAGTGGTAGTGGATGTCATGGTGACAGGCATGTGTATCTGTCTTTCTAGTTTAAACTGCTATCAAATCGGCAGTGTTGGGATCGGGGAGAGGTGCTTTCTCAAAAGTAAATTGGCTTTTTATCAGAAAAAAGGTGAATGGATGCCAGCCAAGTAAAAAAAATAAAAATAAAAATCTAGTCTGTCAGTGGTCTTCAAATTTTGCTTCCTTATCCTTTTAGAAAATTTTGAAAACCTGTGTACCTCTTGACACGTTTTTAAGTTGACATCTAGAATTTTTTAACTTTGAGTCTAAATAATTAAAAAGGTAATTTTCAGAATTTTGTACACATTGATGTTTTAAAACAAAACTCCTATCTCACTCCTTTATTTGTATATAGTAGTGTATCGTACAAAACAATTTGATATTTTCTAATATTCATTTAAAATTATAGACATGATCTTTTAAAAAAATTTTAAAAGAGTTTATTAGAGTTTATTTGAGCCAAACAGAGGATATGCCTGGAGGACAAGTTCCTTTAGTGGTCAAAATATCAAATGTGCATTTTTTTAAATTTATATTTCTAGTTTACTTTTTTAAAAGGAGTTTGCCCTAATATGATTTACACTTGAAAGTCTTGTCATCCAGGGATACTCTTCCAGGTCAAAAGCACTCATATAACTTTAAATCTTAAATCTAAGGGTTAATTTTTTTCCGGATTGAATTGTTACTAAAATTACGACTACAGAGATCATTAAAAAAAAAGCAAACATATTAAAATTTGAAGAGGGGGAGGTAAGAGGAGAATGGATTGTAGTGCCTTTTATTTATTTTTATTTATTTGTTTGTTTATTTATTTTTTCAAAGTAAGATTTCCTCTTTTTTTGTAGACATGCATTATCATTAGCCACAAGCAACCAGGTATGTAGGATAGGTCTTATATATGGCATATGTGAGCACCAGCAGCTTCCAAGTGGCATACTTGAAAGTCAGCTAGTTCCATATTTGGCTCCCACTCAGCAACTCCATTGTCTACACAAGGCTGTTTGCTCCCTAAGCATCTTAAGGACAGAAAATACAATTATATAATTTTCAGGCGTACATTATAATTTGACATCTATATTCTATTGTGTGTTTACTACCCAAAGTCCAGTTTCCTTCAGCTACCATATATTTGATCCCCTTTACCCACTTCCCCCTCTCCCTTCCCCCCTGTATTTGACCCCATTTACCCCATCTACCTCCCCACTCCTCCCCCACCCCCTACCCTCTGGGAACCACTAGTCCATTGTCCATGTCCATGAGTCTCTGTCTTGGTCTTTCGTAGTGCCTTTAAAAGGCACTGGGCAGGCATCTAATTTTCCTTTAGGTGATACCACTGAGGTCAGGAGTTTCACCTCCTTTGGAGCAATACATTATTAGTTTTCCATGCTTTGCAACAAATCACCATAAAATTAGCAGCTTAAAACAACATCCATTTATTTGCTCACAGTTCTATAAGTCTGGAGTGATAGACTGAGTTTTCTCTTAGTGTCTCCTGAAGTTGAAATCAAGGTATTGGCTGGGCTGTGTTCTCATCTAGAGTTCCAGGCCTTCTTTCGAGCTCACATGGTTGTGGCAGAATTCAGTTCTTTGTGGTCATGGGATTGAGGTCCCTGTTTCCTTGCTGGCTCTCAGCCAAAGGCTGCTCTCAGCTTCTACAGGCCACACGCATTCCTTGTCATGTGGCTCCCTCTGTCTTCAAAGCCAGCAGCGGAGAATTTCTTGTGCATCACATCCCTTTTGTACTTCGAATCTCTGCCTTCTTTCATCCCTGGACTCTACACCTTTGACCTTTTGGGTTCATGTGATTAGGTCAGGCCCACCTGGAAAATCTCCCTGTCTTTAAGGTCAACTGTTTGGGGACCTTAATTACATTTGCAAACTCTCATCACAGCAGTATGAGGATTAGTATTTGATTGAAGAACTGGGAGAAGGTGTGTGTATACCAGGGCCTGGGAATACCGGGGGCAGCCTTAGAGTTCTGCCTGCTCGACGGAGAAGAAGGAAGTAGGACCTTTTTATTTTGTCATATTTTTGTAAAGTGGGAGAACTGGGGAGACGGAAAGGAGAACACCACGAGCAAGATAATAGCTGGAGTATAGGTGCCTGGTCAAGGTGACTTTTAGGAAAGCATGGGCATGGAAGTTGGGGGCTAGGCATTGACTCTTAATTTAACTCTCTGTGCCCACGTAAGTCTTCATACCCCAGAGATACACCTGTTCTATTCTGAAAACTATTGCATCTGTGACCACAGAGACACCTTTATGCTTGGCAAATAGATTCGTCGAAGCAGCAAATAGAGCTGGCAGCCAGGTGGTAGGGGCTTGGAGGGTCGAAACAGTGACAACAAAAAGACCCTGATGCGAAAGCAATTGCCACTTTCTTCTACTGTCCCCAGACAGGCTTTTCTTTCTAGAAGAATATTCTGTTGCCTCCGTAGGGAATAAAGAAATCTGAAGTCACAGCTTGCTGTTATCCTTACAGCTGTAACTGTTGCCTAGTAACCAGATTCCCCCTCTCCTTGCTTGTTGCCAAGGAGAGGGGAGAAAGGTATAGAGGAGTGTACTTCTAAACCTCTTAAAAGCTATTGTCCTTCCCACTCCACACAGGACTCCTTGCTTCTGGGAGTCGGGTGGATTGCCCAAGGCCAGCAGTTCAGGGTCTGTAAGCAGAGGGACCTTGGTCTCCTTGCCTGGGCTGCTCAGGCAGAAAACTAGGAAGACAGCACTCATGGGGACCTCTCCTTACAGAAGGAACCGTGACAATGCCCCCTTTTCCTTTTGGCCTGCCCTAGGACAAACGGAGGATGTGCAGATGCTCCTGGACTTTGGGGCAGACCCCACTCTGCTCGATCAGCACTCCCGGTCTGCTGTGGATGTCCTGAAGAGGAATAAGAACTTCGGAGCCATCAAGAAAATCAGCAGTCACTTGGAAAAACTGGCTGCGTGTTCTAAGGACTCATCAGGTACAGCTTCCAGTGACTTCACTTTTTTTGGGAGGGCACATAAAACTGCTTCTGTGATATTAGATACAAATCAGTTTATCTTTTCTGATATACGAAGATGGAAGTGAGACTAACAGTCTTTTGGAAAACTTGTTTCCTTTTTTTTGAAAGAATGAGAAACTCTTATTTAGAGAACCTCTGTGACATTACATTCTGGGAATTTCACCTTTAGATACCATAGGTGATTTTTTTTTTTTTTTAATGCGTGCACATAGTAAAAAAAAAAAAAAAAAAAAAAAAATCAGACAGAGCAAGAGATAAAAATCAGTCCTACTTTTCAGAAACAACCACAGTCGACAATTTAAAAAATACTTATACTACACTAAATTATATTTATGCACTTATATATTAACTTATATTTCTATCTCTCGGTTTATTAGTTTGGGACAACATCTATTGACTGACTGCTGTATAAGATGAAAGGCAACAAGTCAGTGCAACTTCTTGAATTTTGCTTATAGTGTTATTTGTGTCATTTACATCCTGTTCCCTAACTCTAGGTTTTCTACGCTTCATCTATAGATTGATTTTAAAAATTAAAAACCAATAAATGGCATTCGCATGGTAGGATGATTATGTAAATGTTACACTTTCTACAGCTAGTAGTGTAACTGGACCCATAGAAAAGAATTACCCAATGTCCTGAAAACTTTGCTTTTTAAATGTTGTAATAATTACGTATGGCGTCAGGTGGGTACTAACTAGGCTTATGAGGTGGGTCACTTTGTAAGTTATATAAATTCTAACCGCCGTGCACTCCACTTGAAATTAATATAATATTGAATGTCAACTCTAACTGAAAAATTTAAAAAAATAATAAATATGCTATCCTTTAAGCATCCCAATTTAATGAAACATACATATAATATACATTATTATAAGTATATGTATGTGTGTGTATGTACACAAATGTACTCTTTAGACTTTGATTTAGACTTTAGCCCCAGCAATTTAATGCTGTGCTTCTTTTAGTTCTTGTACTCGTCTATGACTCTAGTGGCTCACGTTGTCCGCTTAACTTTCTCCCTTGCTCTGCTAGAGTACCTACTCAAGGTTTTCATGGAGGAGACATGGATGATATAGACTTACGGAGTTTTCGAAAAGTCTTTCTTTAATCCTTTTATTGGTTGCTAATATGTCTGGATATAGGCATCTTATTCCCTCGATTCCGAGTTGCCCTTTCCCCCCACATTTTAACATCTTTGCAAACTAGAATGTGTTTCATAATCGGTGACATGTCCCCGGTTGAAGGTAGCCTTTTCTGGTGTGTCTGACAATCCATGGTTTCTCAGATTTATGAAACCTTGTTCCTCGCAACTCTGAAGAAACTTGTTTCCGTTTGCTACTGACTGGAAGTCTGGTGTCAGTCTCATTTATTTTCCCTTCTAGGATTTTCTCTGTCCTTAGAGTTCTGAAATTTCCCTGGGATATGTCGAGGTGCGGACCCTTCCTTATTCATTCTTCTCGCTTGGCACTTATTGGCCCCTTTGGATCTAACTTTTTTAGCTCAAGGAAATTATCTTTTATCATTTCGGTCCCCTTCAGTGTCTCTTTGCCACCACTATTAAATGGACGAGCTTCCTGCATTTCTGACACGTCTCTCTACTTTTCCTTAATGTTTTCTGTCTCCGTTTTTCTTGCCAGATGTTTAACTTGGTCTTTGGCTTTTCCTTTTATAATTCAGTTTGCCCATTGCATTTGTTAATTTGGAAGTTCAGTTTTCATTTCTAAGAACTCTTTCCCGTTCTCTGATTGTCCCTCATCTGTGGCAGCTTGTGCTTGTTTACATTTGCCATTTCTTCTTGGATGGCATTTAAGAATATTGAAAAAAAAAATTTTTAAAAGAACATCCTCTTCTCTGAATTATTTATATTTCTTTTGGGGATCGGTTGTTCATTTTCTTGCTTCTCTTTTATGCTATTGGCTTTTCCTTAATTATCTTCTTATCTTCAGATGGTTTGCATTTATGAATGAAAGACTAGATGGATGAAAACTTAATAGATGGTTAAGTGTGCATGTACTGACGTTATTTGGTTGTGTTTCCCTGGAAACACTTCCTGCCTGGAATGGATAAGTAGGTGTCAAGTGTCAGGCAGCTTGTAGGGTGTTGGATGGGGGCGGGAAGCTGTCTGACACACTGGGGGTCATGGCAATTGCCAGGGTCAGGAAAGTTTTACGTGGGCAAGATTGAAACTGCTTTTCATTTCAACGCCCCGCCCCCATTTTCCATCTGTATTTTAATATTTATTTATTTGTTTGTTTATTTAAAATACCTTCCGTTTCCATGAGACCATGGGAATGAGGGGAGAGAACTGTATTTACAGAGTCCTCTGTGTGGCATGGATGTTCTTTTAAAGCTGTGACATCATGTGTAGTTTTTAAATGGCCTCTATTTTAAGAAATTGTGATTTCTTCTGTGAGGTAGCGTACTTAATAAATCATTGTAAAATGCTTTCTGAGAGCTTACGCCTGGAATCTCTGTTTCAGAATGGTCTCTACTATTTGAGAAATTGCAACTGTCTTTGCCAGTGAATTTCCAAGTTTTAAAACGTCAATAAAAAAAGGACCAGAAGTCAGTGGTAGAAAAATGATTGACTTGTTTGCAAATTCGTTGTTTATTAATTTTAATATTAATGCTTAGATACTGTATATATGTATATTTAGTATTATAGACTTTAGCATAAATCAGTTATTTTTATTTAGTTTTTAAATTTCGATTTTTTAAGTTTCCTTGTAGAATAGGATTTTTAAATATCTGTTAATCTTAAAAACATCTTCTGAGACAGGGTCTCGCTCTCCTTTCCTATCGGTGCTTCTTTACTAACTAAATCCAGTCCAGAGTTGGAACCAAGAGAAGAGACTCAGCAGAATTGCAGCTAGTCTCTTTTTTTACTTATTAAAAATCGACCGTGCTTGCTTGGCAGAAAAACACATGCAAGAGAAATGTGCCCCGTCACAAGCATGACGATGATGACGGCAGTCAAGCCTAAAGCCCCCAATGCTCACTAGTAAACTTATTGGATGTTTAATCATTTTACAGTTTTCTAGACCACTGACCATGAAGTTTTGCCTGCCATGCTAGAGGCATATTGAAAGACTATAAGAGAAACATTACATTAAAAAAAAAAAAAAAGCAAAAGCAACTGATAATAATCGGAAAAGAGGAAGAAGGCAGTTATCAGGAAGGGCTGGCAAGTGAGGGTGTCTGTGTGTGTAGGGCAGCTTTTTCATCTAGGTGAGAAACAAAGCCCGAGCGATAAAGGGTCTTGCTGAAGAGTTCTGCTGTCCCCTAAACCAGAGCTTCCCGATGTCGACAGGCATACGAATCATCGGGGAGCCTGTTAAAAACGCAGATTTTGATTCAGCAGATTCAGGGCAGGACCCAAGGTGCCAGAGGAAACCAGAGCCCACTTGAGGAGCAAGGCTTTGCTGCTGAGTAGTCAGGATTACTACGTAACTGTCTTTACCCACCTCCCAGGACCGCCGCCAGATGGCAGCATGTCCATCTTCTCTGGCAGCTGTTGCTGAACACGATCCTTAGGACCAAGAAACAAGAGGGTTGGGATCTTCTGATTCACTAAAGCCTGGCCTTTTCAGTGAGCACTGATCCAGCTCTCTGCAGCTTGTCTCACTGACCCTGCCGTGGGGAGACAGCTGCCTTCTGCACTGTGCTGGTGTAGGCATCTCTAGCGCAGCACAGCACTCAGGATGCTGGAACCTCTCTGCGTTTTGGTTCCCCCTTAGATAGGGCCTGTGACAGGCCATGGTTTGTCTCTGCATTCTTCAGCACCAAGATGGTGTCCTGTTTTGAGTAAACACAGGCTTCACAGTATTTGCTTAAAGGATGCTCAAGATACTTTTTTCTTATTATAAAGGCAATATATGGTTTATTTCAGGAAACTTATAAAATATAGGAAAGGAAAACAGATATTATTAATTCCACATAAACCCACCTGCTCCCAAAACATAATGCATCTGTGATTTGCTTATTTAGTCTTATTCCATGAATGTATAGTTATTCATTTTATCTTCTTTTATAAAAATGAGATGGGTACATAAATTTAAATTGATACAATGTGTGTAATAAAACTTACAAGCTTTGCCGTTTTTAGCTTAAAAGAAAGATTTCAGGCAAAAATGAAATCTCCTTTTGAAATGATTTATTTCTACTTTCTAACACTTCTGAACACTATCTTAACTTCAAATCTCTTTTAGTTTGACTTTTAGTTTTAAATCTGTTTATACACTTATATCTACTAAATATGACCATTGTAGAAAATCTGTAAAAATATAGTTTTATATAAAAAACAAAAATTTATTGTAATTACACTTTTGCATATTTTTATTCAGCCCTTTTTGGTTGTTATCGTTCAGCACTTAAATGGCAGTCACCTTTTTTTAGAAATGCGATTGACATGTATAAACGAACTTTATATCCTGCTATTTCCTTTGTCTCTCCTTAAGCTTATAGAAATTTCAGGAAGAATCCAGACAAGTTTAGGGTAATAAACACGTCACCTATACCTTCCAGGGATATCATCGTCAGCGTTTGAGCCTTCCCTTTTCTGCATTCTTACACTGTTGATATCATTCTCTGGTTTCTTTCCTGTTGTCTGGAACTTTCTCTGCCCTATAATTGCCTTCGGAACCACACAACCATTCATAGTATACAACCGCATCTGATTCCCTCTGTGGTCAAGCGTGATACTTTTTTTCAGTTTCAGGTGACTTTTATACTGATGCCCCTGGTGGAAAGATGATGTTCCCGGAAAGCTTGTAATGGCATGAGTCAGGGAGGCATTTCCTCCTTTACTAAGGGTCCTGTTTTCTGTATTGTGAATTCTTTTTTTGTGTCTTCTTGGGTGTTTGAGGATGAAGGTGGGAGGGCCGAGTCCAGGAGCGCTGGTCAGTTATCGTCTCACCACGTACATGTTTTCTATCTCAGAGTGGGCTTCCCGCGGAAGGGATGGAGGTCTTCTTTGATGAATGAGTTCCCTTTCTTTTTCTCTGGAGGATAGTGCTACAGTGGGTCTTGTTCCGCCTGGCACCTGAAGGTCACTCGATTAGACGGTGGTGGGCGTTTGCCCCAGAAGTTGGTGTGTGTGTGTGTTTCTGGAGTTCTGACTCGATTGACTGAAAGGTCATCTGGCTGTGTATCGGAAGGCACAGCAGCCGTCAGCGCTCTGCTTGGACCCCTTGCAGCATTGCGTGTGCTCCCTGTCATGGGCGCGCCTGAAAAGCCAGCACCTGAGGTTTGTTCTTAAGGAGAACAGTCTTTGGGCTCATGGAGCCTGTTTTGCTTGTGCTCCTTCAAACCAGAAGTGCCTGGGAATTTGCTTCCTCCCGAGGCAGCCTGTAGCCAGTGACAGACACATGTGAGCATTTGAAAAACCCGTTTTCCTCGCCTCGGATGGGGACGGCTGTGAGGTGTGACTCACTCCAGACGTCCCCTGTGGGATCAGGCAGGTCTGCTCTCTGTGTGGGACCTGACCTGAGCTCAGACTCTGGCCTGCCTTCCTCCCTGACCCCCAGCCTGCTTCTCCTACTCACTCGTCTCCTCCTTAATACACTACTTGCATACAAATCCTTGACTTAGGGTTGGCTGCTAGGAAACCTGACCGCAGGTAGGATGCTTTTTATTTTTTTCCCATTTTCAAATAGTCCATCTCTTTTAAAGTATTCCTGCTTTGCTTTACTAGACCATGACACTGAACATTTGTTCATCTCTTTGCAACATGATAGTGCTTACGCTGCGGGCCAGGCCCTTTTCATTGGGTGTGAAGACAGGTGTTCAATTTTGCTCCTATCTGTTCAGAAAGATTCTGTTCTAACCAAGAGTGCTTTTTGAGTGCATAATCTGATACCAAATAAAACGTTCGCCCTTTTTCAACATTCCAAGAGTGGGCATTTCCTAATCGTGACTACTTTCTCAAGTAAATTGAACCAAGGGGGTGTTGTGTTCCCTTCGTTGGCCAGAGAGATGGCTCCTTACTCTTGGCTTTTCCTGCTTGCCCGTGTGACACCTGTGTGGCTGTCAGGTGCAGTGGGTCCCCCCTTATCTGCAGGGGATATGTTCTAAGACCCTTCAGTGGATACCTGGAAGTGTGGATAGCAGTGAACCCTATTTTTTTTGTACATACATACCTATGATTAAGTTAAATTTCTAAATTAGGCACAGTAAGAGATTAACAATAACTAATAATAAAATAGAACCATTATAACAATATGCTATAATACAATTTGTGTGAATGTGGTTGTTCTCTCTCTCTCTCTCTCTTTCTCTCTCTCTCTCTCTCTCTGAAACTGAATGGCTACTAAGGGACTTGTGGGCAGGTAGCATGTTCAATGTGGATACACTGTACACAGGGATGATTCATGTGCCAGGTGGCACGGAGCGGTGTGACATTTCATCATGCTACTCAGAACAGCGTGCAGTTGAAAACTTATGAACTGTTTAATGTTGTTAGACTACTGTTCACTGCGAGTAACTTAAACCGTGGAAACCGAAACTGTGGCGAAGGACCGCTTTGCACTAAGTCACCCTACTGCTGTCCCTCCCCTGAACAGTTACATCAGTTATCTCCTGCTGCATAGCAGACTACCCAAAAACTGAGTGGCATAAAATGATAAGCATATATTTTTTTTTTTCGGTCATGATCCTGCAGGTCAGCAGTTTAGGCTGGGCTGTTCTCACAGCGGTAACTGAACTCCAAGTGTCTGTAGTCTTGCTGATCTTGGCTCTCTCACATCTATGTGGCTCAGGTTTAGACTACTGGGCTGATTCTTCTTTGTTCTATGCTGTCTCATCCCACAGAAGACTGGCCTGGACCTGGTCACAGGGCAGAGGTCAGGGTCCCAATAGAGCGTATAGAACTAAACAAGGCCTCTAGAGGTCCAGGCTCAGAGCCAGCACAGAAATCCCATCCACTGCATTCTGTCGGTCATAACAAGTGATGAAGCCAAGCCAGGATCAAGGATCTGAGAAGGGAAAAGTCTCCACCTCCTGATGGGAGGGCTGCAAAGTCGCTTGGCAAAGCGTGTGGATCCGCCAAAGGGTAGAGAATTGTGGTTGTGTTTTTCAGTCTCCCACAGCTGTGATCTCAGTATTCGGAAGCATCACCTGGTGTTGTTTTGCAGGACTGAGCAATGGTGATGGACCCATTAGTGAGAGCGACCGTTTCCGGAAGGCCTGTGCGCAGCTGGTGAAGTACATGAACTCAGGAAACCAGTTACTGCATAAAAACTTTATGAAGCAAGATGTGGTCCAGAGGTTCTTGCATACCCTTTCTTCTCTGGAAGGTAATTCTTCTCACGACATTCAATTATGTTAAAGATGATATATGCTCACTCATTAAAACGTTTTCTATTATCTGTTAAAAATTAATTTAAAAAATAAATGAAATGTTCTGCATGTAAAACATTCAAACAGCACAGAACATTCTTCAGTGACAAGCCTATCATCCAGCCCTAACTTTCAGTCCCTAGATCCCACCCCCGGAAGCAGCCTGTTAGTAGTGTTTCCTATGTCCATTTAGAATTACCCTTTGCATAGACTGTCCTTTTTAATGTACCACAGATGTTTTTCTTTTCTGTAGAGATATTGACTAATGTTGGTATATAAAGTTATTATAAAATTGTTTGTTAACTTTTTTTTCATTATGGGGAAATTAGGAAGGTTCCAGGAAGGAACTTGAGATGACAAACGTTAGATGATTAGGGGAAACTCTAGAAATCCTAAAAAGGTAAAATTTTGTCTTTTTTAACATCAGCAGTTAGCATGGGGTCTAAAGCACACTCACTTGGACCCCATAAGGCTGAGATGTCTCAGTTTTATAGAGAGCTGTAGAAAGGCGTGGCCAGTGACCCACAAAAGCTCTTCAGGGTACGTAGCAGATCTTAGTGCTGAAGGCTTGGAGTTCTGAATTTTACCTCTACCACTTGGGCCAATTACTTAATATCTTTAAGCTTTAGTTTCTTCTTCTCTGCCTTGTCTGGGGGGCTAAACTTCCAAGATGACCGAAGTAAAATACTTAGTCCAGTTTCCTGCACATAAAATGCTAACACCCACTAGCCGTTAGGGCAGGTGGAGGTGACGCAAGTTTGCCAGGCTGTTCTTTCTTTCTTGGATATGAGTGGGTCAGAGATAAGCGGCTCACCTGTGACTCTGGGATGGGGCCACCTTGTTTGGGGTCTAGTAGACGTAGGCCGTTCTGTGCAACCGCTTCTAGGGAGCCTTTGGTGTTTGGACTTTAGGTCATCCAATCCATGGCCTGTGAAGACGGGCCTCATTTATACTTAGGGTTGTGAAATTAAGACACTGGCCTTTGGTAAACATCTAAGGGCTGCAAGGTGAGAATGCTGCCCCTTGACTGTCCTTTGGGTCCTAAGGCCTGTTCTCCTGTGTTCTCGCACTCTCTCTGTGGGGACTGCGTACGCCGGTGTGCTCCTTCTGTCTCTCACTTCGGCCAGCTTCCTTTCTCGGTTCCTTCCTGCCCCTTACTCTTCTGGTCTTTCCTGAAGGGCTTCTCCCACCCAATTCTCTTTCAGCATCTCCAATCCACCCAACTCTCTTGAATTTTTTTTCTCTCTCTCTTTCCCTCTTTTTTACTTCTTCATTTCCTTAATTGGCCACGGGATAGACTATTTCGAACTATTTCTGTTGGAAGTGGCAGACAAAATCAAATTGGCTTAAACAAGCAAAAGAGTGACATTTTGAACCGTCATGGTAGGAATGCCAGGCTGCCTTCGGGTACAGCTGGTCCGATGATCTAACCAATGTCAGCAAGACCCAATATCTCCTATCTTTTAATCCAGCTGTCCTCTGGCTGGCTTTCACCTTAGACTCTCTGTGGAGACAAGATCCAGGACTTTAACTATTTTTTCCCCAGAGTTTCTGGACCTACAGACCCATCTGTCTCAAGTTTGGACAAAAGTTTTTCACTTTTGGTCCCAGTGTGTATCTCTGAACCAGTATTTGTGGCCAGGGGGATGGTGAGTCCTGATTGGCTTAGACCCAAATCATACCCTGCCCCCTTCCCTGCCGCGTGGAGAGTGCTGGTGGGTGGGGGAGCACTGTTAGCAGACGATAAGCGATAAACGAATAGATTCTGGAGCACAAAAATCGCAAGTGTCTAATATAAAAGTTTGTATTTTACATTTTTATTTTGCTGGTTCCTGTTAAGATGATAGGGTAGCCTATATTAATTTTTTTTCTCATTTTCAAATGATTATTTTAAATGTTAAAAATAAATATTCATTTATAAGACTTAGAAAAATATAGGACATAAAAACTAGCAAATGTAAATCAATTTACTCTTATTTAGGTGACCTTGATTTCTTACCTTCTTCTCTTCCTCCCTGCTTTCTTACTGGTGGGATTGCCAGACAAAATACAGAATGCCGGTTGAATTATAATTTCAGATATACAACGAATGCATTTTTAGTATAAGTATGTCCCAAATTTTGTATGAAACATGCTTTTACTAAAATTTTATTGGTTTTTATCTGAAACTCAAATTTAACTGGCATTTTATATTTTATATTTTAATTGGCTAAATCTGGCAATTTACTTATGAGGACCTCTCCGATACTGGGATAACTGTTAACTATTAACCTGTCTCCAGACATCAGAGATCAGATGGAAATACTTATGTATCAGGATACAAAATTAAGAATCGAGGTTATTCTCTCACCATTACCCTGTAACTCTTGACTTTTTAATTATTCTGTAGCGTCTCCCTGTATTTCAGTGTTACTTAAGCAGACACACAAAACATTATGGAAATTTTAGCTGGCCTCTTGCCCTTTTAGTCTCAATAGAATGCCCTAACGCAAGTATTTTTTCCTTAAGACATAGTTATCATTCTACTCTCCTCCTGGGCCAGGCTCTGCTCTCCTTAGAGTGTTTTTAACCTTCCCAAGAAGCTTTGCGAGTGGCTAAGTAGCCCACCCAAAGTAATCACCTGTTTATAGTTTCCTCAGTGCTTAAACTACTGATCAGTAATTCGTGTTATGTATGTATGTATGGGTTGGGTTGCAGTAGGGACAGAAATCCTATGAGCCTTATCTTAGAGTGTGATGTATTCTTATTTTTGAAAGAAATTCCTCCTGACGTGGTCTGTGACATTAATCGCGACTGTGCCAACACCTTCATCAAGTGTTTATTGGAAAAACAGAAATGGCCCGAAGTGCTTCTGCTGCTGACGGGCAAAGTCAGCGGGGAACCGCCACTCGGAGACGGCCTGATTAAAGACTGCAGCTTCTCCAGCCTCGACCTCTGCACCATCACCCCCCTGCTCCGCACCTGGGACCAGCGCAGGACACAGCTCCTGGGCTGCCTGGTGGACAGAGGAGGTGAGCAGGCTGAGGTGGTAAGCGCGGGAGGATTCACCCTGCGGGAGTTCAGGCCACCGTCTGTCATGGAGTCTTTCGCTCGATTCTGGAGACACCTCTAAATTCTGCCTCATCCCCTTCCTCCATATCTAGTCATTTCGAAGCAGTGAGGCTTGTCGGTGGGTGTCGCCCCGTAGGAACTCTGCATTTCCGTGAACCACAGTCACCTCCGCCGTCTTCTCTTCCTTTCTCGTGTGAGAACCCTCGAGTACGTGGAGGGGTCCTTGGCCCCAGCTCAGCCCACAGCAGTCAGTCAGTTCCTCCTGACCTCCAGCCGGACATTTCCCTGCACTCCATATGCTGCACGGGTCCTTGTCGACGCTGTGGCATTCTTTCCTAATCAACGGATTGGGATTTGCGATGCTTGTTTTTAAAGAAACAGCCAAATAAATAACGGGTGGGTGGAAACATCTGCCACTTCGATCGGCACAATCACACATGGCTGGACGTGTGCAGATGTCCTGCTGCTTTGGGTTTTATTTTAAAACTCATTTGGAAACACTTACTTCCTCTCCTCTGCCCCCCGGCCCCCTTCCTAATGCCCCTGCTAACTGTCGTGGCCTTGGGCGTGCTGTTTATACTTCCATCTCCTCATTTGTAAAATGGGAATGATAATAGTCCCCCCATCTTAGGACTCTCGAATGTTGAATGCTCTCATGTGTGCAGGCTCTTGGAAGAGTGGCTTGGCTGCGTGGTTTTCTGCTTGCTTTGCCATTTAAGGAAATGCCCTTCCGAAGGAGCAATGACACATTGGTCCTAAGCTCTCAAAGTGCCATACAGAGCCGTCAGGCATTGGCTCTGCCACAGGAGGTAGATGGAATGTCTCCTACAGTTTATTTCTTCAAACCTATTCCTCGTGTAGCATGTTACTACCTTTGCCCAGAAACTGTGGCTGTCATGGAATTCCTGTTTTATTCCTGATTTACCAGGCGCTTAACAAGCACTTCCCTGGGATCGGGTGCTAGAGACCAGGGACAGAGGACAAATGCAGGAGAGCTACACCTCCGCAGCGGGTGGAGGTCAGGGAGCCTGCGGCACGGGCTGAGCTAAAAAGAAGGTGGTGCAGGGGCTGGAGAAGGGTCAGGGAAGACGGCGATCGGGGGAAGGAGCTTTGAGGAAACAGAGGGTGTTGGAAGCGGCACTCGTGTCCTGATCGCCAGCTGTGTGGTAGGCACAGCTAGTGTTAGGCAAGAACCGGGCTTCCAGTGTACAGGCCCTGTGCCCGCTCCCGGGCAGTGCTAACGCTGGGGTCCATGGTCCCGTGGTGGGACGACGGGGAGCGGCAAGGCCCGTGGACAGGGCACCTGAAGGAGTCGGGCTTTTCCCTCTGAGGGTGCAGGGAAGCCTTTGCCCCCCAGAAAGGGTGGTGGTAGGAGGGCCCCCGAAGTCAGGAGAGCATCAGCTCTTCCCTTGGAATAAATGGCAGAAGTGGTCCTGCCCTCCAGGATCTCCGCTCACCGCCCCCTTCTCCTCTTCCTCCCCCAGCCTTGCCGGAGGGTCTCCAGGACAGCTGGGAGAGGCCGCTCACCACGTGCCTGAAATACCAAGACTTCGAGTTGGCTTTTCTTCTCTTGACCAAGGGCGCAGACCCCCGCGGTATTTCTCTCACGGAAGGCGATACTCCTCTGCATGCAGCACTCCACATCTTTTTAGATATCAATGGTAGGCTTCTATTTTGGAATCAGTCTTTTCCTTGAGGAGGAAGCTGAAGATTAGAACTGGTGCTCCACTTTTCGGTCTTAGTTTCTAGTGGGAAAACTAACGATCCGGAAATGGCCTATTTCTTGGCAAGGTCTCCCCGTAGCTTGATGGGAAGGAGTGACCATCATGGCGAATGGTCAGGATGGGGTGATTGAGGATGAGTTTTCAGTTTCAAAGTTGGATGTCCATCACTGACGAATACTTTCCCACTTGTTTATATCATTTTCGAGGGTCTTGGCATAAAGCATTTTACTGGAATATAAGGTTATTTCAGGGTTTCTCAACCTTGGCACCGTTGACACTTGGTCTGGATAATTCTTTGTTATGGGAAGCAGTCCTGTGCAATGTAGGATGTTTAGCAGCATCCTTGGCCTCTGTCCACTAGATGCCAGTAGCATCTCCCAAATCGTGACAATCAAAAATGTCCCATGGGAGGCAGATAACCCCCGGTTGAGAAACACTGGGTTATCAAACTCTTAGGGAAGTTCAGTGTTCTGAGACACCCCTGGCTAGCATCTCTCTTGAATTCAGGGGGTCTCTGTTCCCTGAGAAGAGCGACTCAGCACTCACAGAGGTTTATTTGTGTCTTTCAGCCGACATCGGTTTTAATTTCCTCAACCACTTGTTGGAACTCTTCAGGTCCAACTCCACCGAATTTTCCTACCTCAACCCCAATGTCCAGGACAGCAATGGAAACACGCTGATGCACATCCTTTTCCAGAAGGGCATGCTGAAGCGCATGAAGAAGCTGTTAGATCTGCTGGTGAAGTTTGACATCAACTTCAACCTGAAGAACAAAGAAGGCAAAGACGCGCGTCACAGGATTAAGAAGAACGATGCTCTGCGCGTGGCCTGGGACAAAGCTCTTCTTGAGAGCCGGCGGAGGAACCGGCAGGACTTGGCCGCCCACCCAGGGAAGCTCCCGAGGTCTGCTGCCCCTGCTCATACATCTCAGCCCAAGTCCCAGGTTCCATCCAAGTCTCTGCCACGCACTGGCACTGCCGGAGCTCCACCCGAAGATGCCATGATCTCTAACAACCGGGAGACTCTCCCAGATGCCCAGAAGATGAAGCAGGAGCCTGAAGCTGTCATGCCCTGTCCTCTAAGAGACCGCCTTGTGCAGGACATCATGGGTTTGATTGAGCAGGTTGAATTGGATACATCCCTCCAAGAGGACAGTCCTCAGGACTCTGAGCATCTGGAGACAGGATCTGGCACAGAAGTAAAGAAAGATGAGGTCCAGCAAGCTCCGGGGGTCGGGGGCTCCGACTGTAGTGGGAACAACCCTGCCGACCTTGAGGTAAGGGAGGGACATGCTCAAGCGGCCCTTGGAGCCTCAGAGCTCATTCCTGTTGGTCACAGAGAGAGGGAGGACAGCGGCGATCAAGATGAATGGAGCGTGCCGGAGACTGAGGCCTGTTTCCAGGACTTCGAGAACATGACGTGGGAGATCGAGTGCACTTCAGAAGTGCTGAAGAAGCTGTCCAGTAAGGTGATGAGCAAGGTCATGAAGAAGAAAATCATCATGGCCATTCAGCAGCTGGGGAACGGTGAGTGGACCAGAAGCCTGAAGAAGCGGCTGAAGCACCTGAAAGGAAACATCCATCTCTTTGAGGCCGAGCTGGACAAAGGAGCCCGGATGCTGTGGGAACTCGCCATCGACTTCTCCCCTCGATGCAGTGAGAGCCCAGAGAAGATCATCGCCATAGGGCAGAGCTCACAGTCCATAGAGAAGTCGGGGCAGGTCTACACAGAAATCATCCGGATCTGGGACATTGTCTTGGATCACGACAAACTGTCGAGCACCATCACGGCCATCTGCAGTGCCTACAAACGGGGCTTGTCCTGTGTCCTGCGGAAGAAGCTGAAGAGTATCAACAAAGGCCAGGTGGCAACCAACATGAAAATCCAAAAGCGGATACCCCGCTGCTACGTGGAGGACATGGAGGCCGAGCGGAGCCGGGAGCCCGCGGAGCCCGAGTACTTCCCGCCGGCCAGCGCGCTGCAGACGGAGTACAACATCATGAAGTTCCACAGCTTCAGCACTGACATGGCCTTCAACATCCTCAGTGACATGACGACCACGGTGGAGTACCCTTTCCGGGTGGGCGAGCTTGAGTACTCTGTGATCCACCTCAACCCCCGGCCGCTGGAGCCCATCATCCTCATTGGGCGAAGCGGCACTGGGAAGACCACCTGCTGCTTGTACAGGCTGTGGAAGAAATTCCACATTTACTGGGGAAAAGCCGAGCAGGCAGAAAGCCCACTGCTGGTCAAACAGATCTGGTCGAAGAGAAATTTCGAAGTGGAACCTGGAAAGGAGGGTTCAGGTGAGGAGAAGGAAGAGGAAGGGGAAGAGGACGAGGACGAGGAAGTTCCTGTGGAAGTGGAGACGGAGGACAGCATAGACGAGGAGCTGGAGAGTGAAGCAGGGAGCGATACCGGAGAGCACGAGGGGCCTGGCCACGTGGCAGAACCAGGTGCCCCAGACCAACCCCAGCAGCTGGAACATTTACATCAGATCTTTGTGACCAAGAACCACGTCCTGTGCCAGGAGGTTCAGAGGAATTTCATTGAGCTTTCCAAGTCTACCAAAGCCACCAGTCACTACAAACCACTGGAACCCAATGTTCACAAACTCCAGGACCTGAAGGACGAGAACTTTCCTCTGTTTGTCACTTCCAAGCGGCTGCTCCTCTTGCTTGACGCTTCTCTGCCTAAACCATTTTTTCTGAGAAATGAAGATGGCAGCTTGAAAAGAACCATCGTCGGATGGTCCATGCAGGAAGACTTGACGATCCCCAACTGGCAGGAGGAGGAGGAGGAGGAGGCTGAGGGTGATGGGGTCGGTGACGAGGAGGATAAAGTTGTGGAAGCGCATTCGTGCGACGTCGACCCCCGGGTGTACGTGACATTCGAGGTGTTCGTCAATGAAATATGGCCCAAAATGAACAAAGGGAAAACCTCCTACAACCCTGCACTGATTTGGAAAGAAATAAAATCTTTTTTGAAGGGGTCTTTTGAGGCCCTCAGCTGCCCCCAGGGGAGACTCACGGAAGAAGCGTACCAGAAACTAGGGAGAAAGCGGGCCCCCAATTTCAAGGAAGACCGGAGCGAGATCTACAGGCTTTTCTGCTTGTATCAGCAGATCAGGTCTCAGAAAGGCTATTTTGATGAAGAGGACGTTCTGTACAACCTGTCCCAGAGACTGTCGAAGCTCAAGGTGCTCCCGTGGTCCATCCATGAGCTCTATGGCGATGAGATTCAGGACTTCACTCAAGCCGAGCTGGCGCTGCTGATGAAATGCATCAACGACCCCAACGCCATGTTCCTCACAGGGGACACGGCTCAGAGCATCATGAAGGGCGTAGCCTTCCGCTTCAGCGATCTGCGTTCGCTCTTCCACTACGCCAGCAGGAACACTGTGGAGCATCAATGTCCCGTCCGGAAGCCCAAGAAGGTCCATCAGCTGTACCAGAACTACCGGTCCCATTCCGGTACGTCCGGGCCTTGGGCTCACCTACAAGGGAGGTGCTCGGGCGCCGACTTTGGGCTGCTTTTAAAGCTGTAGCCCAGCTTCTGCTAGGCTCTTGTAGGTGAAGTAAGGATAGTATCGTGGAGTTTGTTAGGAAGTAAATGCATTCGTGAACAAGAGCTCTTCCGATTTCTGCCACACTCATTCTTAGGTTAATTCAAATTGTGGATGTGGACTATTAAGTAATTATTTAAACTGCTGGAGAACATTTAAACCGCCAGGGAACTTTTATTAAAACACTTTGCTTGTACAATATAAAGTAATACGCCAGTTACAAGTCGCTAATCATTAAAGGAGCTTTCCTCCCAAGGAGAAGCCAAAAAAGAGCGGTGGCAGGTCGTGGGAGAGGGCATACACTCAGGTGCTTTAAACCTGTGCCTCCGTTGTGCCCCTTCTCTGTGCCAGGCACGATGGCAGGAAGTTTATGTCTAGTACCTGTGCTTAATCCTCGAACAACCCTGGAGGCAGGCATCCTTCCCATTTTACAGAGAAGGACAGTGAGGAACGGAGGGTTTAAATAACGTGACACAGTGCCGGAATCCTTCTTTATGGTTCATAGAATGCTCACAAAGTCACTTCCTGGGTCCCACAGGTGTCCACGAAAAACATATTGTTTTGCACATTTAGAAGCTACTAGATGGGATCATGCCAGACATATGTTTTTGTAGCTTGGTATTTACACCATTTTCGAGCATCCCGACGTCAAGGATCTTATTGGAGTGTTACAAGGTTATTTCAAGGTTTCTCAACCTTGGCACTCTGTAACCCTCCTGTGATCGAATTTTACTTTTTTCCGTATGGACAGTTTGTCATGCCGATGCCACCTGCTTCATAATCCGTTCTTTCCGCCGATGTGTAAGGCTGTTCTTTTCATGTATCTTGTGTCTGTTTCTGGGCTCACTGCTTGATTTATCTTACGTTCTTATCCTATGATCACACTATCATATTTATGGTAGTTATCAAACTTGTCCAACAACTCTTCATCATTTGGATTGGAATTTCTTGGACTTTGTTGCTCTTTGGGAAGAATTCACATTTTTACATTATTGGGACTTCTGAGCCACAACCCGAGCATATTACTCTATTCAGGTCTTCTTTTATGGCCTTCAATAATATTTTATAATTTTCCCCAGACATTTTACACAGCTGTTAGATTTGTCCTGGGTACCTTATATTTTTTGTTACTATCACAGCTGTCCATTTTTCTTTCATTACATTTTCTAATCAGTTGTTACTTGTATAAAGGAATGCTGTTGGTTCTCATATGTTGATCTGGTATCTAACAGTCTTGCTGAACATTCACACTTTTTCGATCTTGGCATTTTTCTGCAAAAAAGAGCAGTTTTTATCTTTTTTTCTATACTTGTTATTTCTTTTTCTTATCATTTCATTGGTTAGGACCTTAACTAGAAGCAATAACAAGTATTCATGTGTTATTTCTGGAGTTAATGGGAATATTTCTAACATTTTGCCTTTTAAGTGTGATGTTTATTGTAGGTTTTTGATAAATGCTCTTTTTCTCGATGCATTTCAGGTAGGCTATGGTTTGGTGGAGAGAGAAAGCGCATACACACCACACACACATGTATTTCTATACATATACACAAACATACACGTTCACACACATAGGTACATATACATACGTACAGGTATACACACATAGACAGTGCAAAATTAGATTAAAATCCCGATTTGTTTAGCCAGGGATTGATAAAATAATTACAAGTCAGCTGGCTTCCGGGCGTGTAGCATACATCACACAACGCAGCCCAGCTGTCTAGGGCTCTCAGAGTTCTCAGGGGTGGTGCTTGTCAATCACCTGGATCTGGCTGCATCTGAGCAGCTCCGCTTCTTGCTCTTCCATGGTCTTATACCTGGGACTTGCGTTGCGTGGGAAGAGCTGGCACAAAGTAATTTATGAATTAATTGAGCCCCTGCCCTTCCTTCTTCTGTTCAGGAAACGTTTATTGAGTTCCTACCTTGCCTGTTACTGTGTGGGGGCTGGGCGACCGAGATGCGTAGCTCACATTTCTTTGTCCTCAGGGAGTGGCTCTGCTGGCACTCTGTTTTCATTGTTGGGTCCAGTAGAGAGGACCTGGCATGAGTAGTTGAGTGAGCCCCTCCCTTTTCTGCTGTACATCCCTGGGTCAGTGGCACTGGCCTGGGGCCAGCAGCCTTTATGATCAGCCAGCAAGGTGGAGCCATGGTAAAGGGAGTTGTTCCTGTGAGCTGTTCTTGGTTTTTGTTTACTTGTTTGTTTTGCTAAGTAACCCAATTGGACAGTTACTACACAAACCTCATCCCCCACCTCCTCTCTTGGGATGGAGGCAAGAGTATATGTATGTTTTCATGTATAGAGCCAGAAAAGGCCCAAATAATATGTACTAGATTTTAGAGACTTAAGAAAACATAAAATGTTAAAATTGCAAGCTATCTGTAAGGCTGCTCCCTACTAACATTTTGTTTCATTTCCTTCTGATCTTTTTTTCTTTACATACATTATATGCATTTATCACACACATTTAGGTAGTGAGTATATACCATGTCTAGCGAATATTTTCCCCCATCTTTTATTCTTCATTCGAATTGAGATTCACACAGCATAACATCTCCCTGCTTAAAATATGCAATTGTGTGTTTTTTAAAAATATATTCACAACGTTGTGCAGCCATTACAACCATCTAATTTCTCATTTACGTCACCTCGAAAAGAAATACCATATCCATTAGCCGTCACTCATCCTCCTCCCCCCACCCCCACTCTCTGGGATCTACTAATCTACTTTCTATCTCTTTGGATTTACCTATTCTGGACATTTCATATAAATGGAATCTTACAATATGTGGCCTTTCGTGGCTGGCTTCTTTCGTTTAGCATACTGTTTTCGAGGCTCATCTCTGTCGGAGCACGGGTCAGTATTTCAGTGCTTTTTTATGGCAGAACTGTCTTTTATTCTTTGAATATGTTTACATAAAAATCATTTATCTCGTTTCCTAGAACGGCATTTAAGTAGATTCCAGTTTTTCACTGCAGTGAGCGCTCCTGTGCCCTTTTCCGATTCTCCCATTAATGTAAAGCTCTGGCCCTTGCTCGTTCTTCATGGGGCGGGAACCAGAGTAGCAGGTCATTTGCTCAGAGTCAGCAGTTTCCACTTGTGCTCATGACTTCTTTATATTGTCTACTTTTAATAATTCTAGTATCAATGATAAACTTTCCCTTTCTTATTTGGTGATAGCAATGTTCTACCAGGAACATAGTATTCTGTTTGGTTTCTGGCAAAGGGCACATGGCCCGTAAGAATAGTGAAGAGCTCCAGGATGATGTATGTTCGTTCAGCTTCAAATCCTGTCACTTGGAGGCGTTTATGGATTTCTGAGACCTCAGAGCCTCTGTTTGTAAAACTTGGATTATCTAGTCTGTCTCACTGGGCAGTCGTGAGGATTAAATGGAAGATTTCTATAAAGGACCCTGTTGTATGGTAATGTTCCATCAGCATCGCTGTCAGTGTTATTTCAGAGCCTAGACAAGAAATGAGACCCAGGGAGAAAGTTCTTTGGAAAATCCTTTCTCCAGCCCTAACAGTTTTTTCTAGTATAGTCAGTCCTCTCTCAACCGGATATAAATCTGGTGGGAAAAGGTGATGGAGGCCTTGGTTGCTGCCCCAGCTAACATCCAGCAATGCTGTTACCATGGCAACATTGTCTCCAGTGCTTTAAGCACCAATGAGAAAGGACAAGATAAGTCTTGTTTCCTTACCACCTATACTAGTACCTTCTATTAGCATTCTAACAGCTCTCATTGTTCAGATTACATTTCTGCCTTGACTCTCCTTTATGAGGTAATTTTCTTTAATGCGAATATAGATCATAAATGAGATCCCACAGAACCTTCTTAACACAGCAAGACATCTCTGCCTACATTCCCTGTACCCAGAATGCTACGGCTCAGGGCCAAAGTGACAACATAAAGAGAATTGGAAACTGGCTTGCAATTATATGTACTATCAGAGCCAATACTGCTTCACGGGGGGGTGGGGAGACCCAAAAAACTAAAAACATTAAAAAAAAAAGGCCAGCCGTATTGTCATGTCGTTCGGTATTCGATATTGGTTTTCTGTTTTATCCTAGGAATCCTCAATTTGGCATCAGGAGTGGTGGATTTACTTCAGTGCTATTTCCCAGAATCTTTTGATCGCCTTCCAAGGGATTCTGGCCTGTTTGATGGTCCCAAACCAACTGTCCTGGAATCTTGTAGTGTAAGCGACTTGGCAATTTTGCTGCGTGGGAACAAGAGGAAAACTCAGCCCATTGAATTTGGAGCCCACCAGGTGAGCTTGCTGGGATCCTATGCTTTGAACTAAAAGGCAGCGTGCAATTGAGAAAAGGTTCGAGAGGTTAAATTATTCCACAAGGTAGAATTCAATAGCCTCTCTCCCAAAATGGGTCAGTCTCAGAGATGGGTGAGTGATTGTCAATTGTTATTAAGAGTCCCACTACCCCGGCTGACCAAGTTCATGCTGGCCACCTCTCTTTAAAAACATTACCTGCCTCCCATAGAAACAGACTGATCTCTCTTTACCAGATTTCTCTCCCTTCTCCCTTTTCTTTTTCCAGGTAATTCTTGTAGCTAATGAAATGGCAAAGGAGAAAATTCCAGAAGAGCTGGAGTTAGCGCTTGTGCTAACAGTTTATGAGGCCAAAGGCTTAGAATTTGATGACGTCCTCCTTTACAACTTTTTTACTGATTCTGAGGTATGCCATATTGATTTCTTTTCACACAACACGTGTGTATGTATGAGCTACGCTCCAGGAAAGAGAATTTGGAGCTGAGTAGAGGAGAGTTTGTTGCAGGTGCTTGTTTCTGTTTTGAAGCATCATCCATGTAGTGTGGGCCTCTGAGCATCTGAGGCGGGTTTTCGTCAATGGCTGTGGGTTGTTTCACAGTGTCATGGGCTGGTTCTCTCCGTGCCCTGCTCTTCCCTGCTCTCTTGTATTCATCTTCCCTGCTCTCTTGTATTCATCTTCCGAATGCCTGGGATGCACGTGCCAGCTTTCGGTTTTCACTAGCTGCTGTTATCCTTGACTCCCAAGGATGCTCAAGTTGGAGTGAGTTCTAAGGAGAGCCTTACAAATGAAGGCAAGGTTAGCAGTGTCCACCCCACGAGGACAGAACTGGGCAAGGTCGGTTCATAGAAAGAGACAACTTCGGGAAGACAAATGAGGCTTGGTTCCCACCCATTGGATCAGGTAACAATGCAGGGGGTGAGAACAGCTGCCCTGCCTGGGGGCTCCCTTCTGGCATGGCTTCATCACCACTGCTTGCTGCCCATGCAGACACTGGCAGCCGGAGTCCCTGGATTGACCCCCAGTGATCTATCTCTGTGCCAGCTCATTTCTTTGACTTGATGGTCAAAGCTCAGTACATGGTGGGTAGAGCCAACACCTCAAGACCATTGTCCTTGGTTTTTTAGCCACTTATTCCTCTTCGCTGCCGTCTTTTTTTGGGGGGGGAGGGTGGACTCAGGCTGCCTGCTGACTGTGCTGTGGAGTGTCCTTTGTAAACCCAGCTGGCCGCGCCCTGGTCCCTGCTGCAGACTTCCCACTGCACATGGTGTATGCTCGAAGGAGCTGCTTTTCACATCCAAGGCAAGAGCACTGTTAGCTTTGACTCTGTAAAATCTGCCCTAGTACTGACCCTTTACAAGGAGTCTTTATGTTTTTTTTCCCCTGATCTATTTTAAAACATCATGTTTGCCTTGATAATACCTACGACAGATATTGCTATGGGTACTTTATAGTTTGTAAAGTACTTTTTGAAGGCAGCGTTTCGTCTCACCCTTCACCAACCCTCTGAGGTTGTATGTGTTTTTATCGCCCTCATTCTATAGATAAGGCTGAGGGTCATGGAAATTAAGTAAATTGCCCACAGTCATAATGTAGGTGGGAGAGCCTAGAAACAAACTCAGATGCCTTGAGTTCTAAATTTCCACTGTACTCCTTTCCTTTTAAAGGTCTGCATGCCAATCAGCTTCCAGAACCTTCCACAATGAGTATATCATTGCCATACCTTAAGTACATTCCTTTTCTATTGACTTTTGCTTATAAAATCGGACGCACTCTCATTAACCCTGGAACCACTTTTAATGTCTGAGGACTAACTTTTTTTTCTCATAATACATTCACTGGTCATAGTTGGACCGAGGCTCTCCTAAAAGAGGAAGGGGTAAGACATTATTGTTCCTGTCCTTTATTAAGTGCCATTTGTATGCTTGTGCCAGTAAGAAGCTCAAGGAGCTCTGGACTTACGGATCTATAACTTGTGGTCACCTCTGTTTGTGAAAGAAAAATCCAATGATTCTGTCTCATCTTGATCCTAGAAATGGCAAAGGCCCAGATACCTTGACCCTATGCTCCTACCAGTGGCTCAGTGAATTGAATGAATGAAAACAATCTCAGAATGAATTTATTGGTAACGTCCACTTTATCCCATGTTCTGTAAGACTTCTAGAAAGCCTTCTGATATGGTGCTTCCCAGGGTACCAGGGAATGTAATTACACATCCCTGGTACAAAGCACACCCTCAGTTTATAATTTACAACTTCAAGACCCAAAAACGTCAGTCAGCAAATGATAGGAAATTCTTTAATTTAAAAGCAGAGGAGAGACAGGGATCACATAAGTCCCTGGTTGCCTGTGGCCTGGCTGGGGTTTTTTTCAGGGTGACTGGCTAGAGGCTGCAGGATAGTAATTGCTATTTGAGATGAGAGACCTGTGGAGAGCCCCCCCTCCATCCCTGGCCTCTTCTCCGCCCATTTATGTTTCTGTCGGTTGGGGGCGTGTGTGCGTACATAGGATATTTCTTATTGCCCTGGTTTGTGAGTCTTCTCTCTAGAGGATTTACAGTTACCTGCTCAACCCCATGGTCACTAGGTTCATCTTCTGAGATGGGGAAGGAACCAGGGAAAGTTACGCCAAGTCCTTCTCTTGTAGGATTTTGCCTCATTTGGGGAAAAGGCAGTCATTCTCCCAATCACTCCCAAACTGTCCTCCTGTGGGGACTTGGAAGAATGCTTGCCATTTATACTCTGTCCCAGTGAGGAGTCCTTTCCTTCTCATTCATGTGTGAATAGGATGGGAGAGACTTTGAAAACACCAACTTTTATGGGTTGCTTAACTTAGAAAGCAGGCCTGCTTTTTTTCCTTCACAGTGATTAATCCCAATAGCAGAGCTGGAAGACTTAAATGCTTCTTCCTTTATTGACAGAAGTGCTGCAGGCCTATATTCTTGTGTTTTCGTGGACAAATACATGTACTCACTCCTAAAAGGCTCTGCCTCGAAAGTCAAATGTTTTATTCATGGAAATAATCATAAGCCAGATGAGCAGCTTTGCTTCTCATTCAGCATTTTTAAAATATATTGTGCTTCACTAGCCCTCCCGAGGTCATTCAGTCTGTACCTCATGCTGTCTGTTAGAGGATCCTCTCAGATGCCAAGTACTTGTGTCTTTTGCCTGGCAAATAATTCAGCTTTGCAAAGAGGATAGTCATAATATGTCCTGAAGATGTTTGTTTGTTTGTTTGTTTGTTTGTTTTTAGTTTCCAACTACTTAAATGATTACAAGATTCGCATCTCTTTTAAGAACCTGTTGATTAATTTCATAATTGGTTAGTAGCATAACCATTCTTATTTAATAGATAGCATTTAAAGCTTTCAATCTACTATTTATATAGTTTAAGTTACAAAGTAATGTAAAGGAGGTAATGAACTATAGCCACTCCATCTTTTCATCCTGCTTGAAAAGATACATAGGTAGCAAGTAGCATCATTTTAAGAACAGAAAAGTAAGGCTAAGGAGAGTTACCTAACTACTCTCACGAGACACAGTACAGTGTGAAATCTGAAATTTCTTAGGAATTCTGGGCTCTAAATACTGCATGTAATCTGGGCACTTTAGCTTCATCAGGGTCTCCAAACCATGACCAGAGCCAGATCCAGCTCACTGCCTATGTTTATATGGCTTGTGGGCTAAGAATGGTTTCTTCATTTTAAATAGTTTTAAAAAATTAATAAGAAAGTAACATTCCATGGCACATGAAAATTTTCTTAAATTCAATTTTAATGTTGAAGAAGAACATTTTATTGGAACACATCAAGCCCGTTCATTTCCATGGTCACTATGGCTGCTTTTGCCCCACAACAGCAGAGTTGAGTAGTTGCAAGAGAGACCGTATGGCCCACAACGCCATAAATATTTATTATCTGACCCTTTAGAGAAAGAATTTGCCCACCCTTGGTCTATGCAGTCACCACGGTTTTGCGATTTGAGTTTAGGTAAAGGGAAAAATGGCTCAAAGAGCAACTATTTATCAAGCATAGTATTAGACACTTGACATCATCTCCTTGTAGTTTTTCAATAGACTCGGGTAGTTCTATCATCCCCATTTTACAGAGCAGGAAAATTCAACCTAGAAGAGACAAATAAATTGTCCAAGGTAACATAGCTAATAAGTGAAAGAGCTGAGATATGAATTTGTTCTGTCCGACTCAGAGTCTGCCTTATACAGTGTACCCCAGAGTGCCAGAATTTTGTTCCATCCTTGCCTGAATAATTTAGTTGGAGCATTCTGCCACATGTGTCTTAACAGCTGACCCTAAGTGGCATCTCTTAAACGTATTGCTTGTCAAACTTTTTTCAACAAGAACTTTCTGGTCCTTGAGCATTACTTCAGGAAGTGGTCACGTGTGCCTTCTCAGCTGATTTGATCATGTGTCTGGGGGAGTTTTCCCAGAAGTGTCCCTGATCCGTGCCTGTGCAATCTAAGGCCACTCTCCCGACTCTGAAGCCACAGGATGGGCCCCCTCCTCAAAGCTGGGGCTGAAGGCCTGGTTCCCATGCAAAAAAAAAGGGTAGCTCAATTCCCCATGAAGCTATGCGAGGCTGTGTGAACAGTTCAAAAGCATATTTCCTTGGTCTTTAATTTGTCATTGTCGTTCAGGCTTACAAGGAATGGAAGATCATTTCCTCATTTACACCTTCATCATCTGACTCCAGAGAGCAAAACCGGCCACTGATCGAAGTGCCCCTGGAGAAACCCAGCTCTTCTCAGGGTCGGTCTCTGCCGGTGAATCTGGAAATGTACAAGGTGATCTTCTGCCATTTGTCCACATGCTTATTTGACAGGGAGCCAGGAAACAGGCTTGGACGAGAAGATGAGGTTCAAGAGAGAGCCTTGCACTTGGCTGGTGTTCCTGCAGCAGCGGCACTGGGGAGTGGAGGACGGGCAGGGGAGCGGCAGGGATCTCCATGATTGCAGACTCCCTCGTCCCAGCAGGGAGCTGGGTGGGCTTCGTGAGTGGGGTACTTTCTGAAAGTGAAGGGGGTAGGTCATGCCTTCTGATCCCCATTGGAACTCGGGTCTGTTCAAAAGTTTTGAAGTTGCCGATGGGGAACCCGGAAGTGAAGCCCAGGACTACAGTTCGTGGAGACTGTTGTATAGCAGCCCTGACTGTTAAGGGACCCAGCTTCCTTTGCCCTCCGCATCTCTGCTCATAGGCCCTTTCCCAGTCACCAAGAAGTAGGCCAAAGCTCAGAAGTTCTACAGAGTTCTTGGGTGAGAGGGGTTGATGGGTCCACGAGAGAGTGAGGGTGACATCATAGAAAATTGAACCAGCAAAAACAAAAACTTTGGGAGAAACTGCTATCCTAGTTTTATGTCTCATACAAAATATGAAACAAATAAATGGAATAGCAGTTATCAAGTTATTTCTGTAAATGCCTCGAAGGCTCTGCAGAAATAGAAGCTAAATCAGAGCCACGCTTTGCGAACTTCTAGGTAGCCACAAAACTGTTGTCTTCTTGAAATGGGCATTATTTAATCAGATAGGTTCTCCCTGTGTCCTAGTCATAAGCCCCTTATATCCACAGTCCTCAGTTGTGGGGTTGGTCATAAGCAATTTATTACCAGTGATAGTTGTCATGGAAATACCTGACTGGTTTAACTTTTAAAAATCAGTTATAGTAATTGTGTAAGATATAACCATTGGGGTAAACTCAGTGGAAGGTACATGAGACCTCTTTGTATTATCTTTGTATCTTTCCATGAATCTATACTATTTCAAAATATAAAACTATAGCAGACTCAAAGGTGGTCCTGTACTAATGGTGTGCTCCCTGCTAGAGCTTCGCTTATCTGACTGTGGCCACAGTGAGCTCCTCATGTCCTCCTGGCCCGTTCTAGACTTGTCTACGATTTACTTTTTGTATTTTCCCCCAGTCAGAGTAAGCCCATGAAGCATGTCACCTTCTAGCTACAGACAAGAAGCTCATCGTCTTTGTCCTTAATCTTGCCTTTAGCTCCTCAACGGAGAGCTGAAGCAGCTATACACTGCCATCACACGGGCTCGGGTCAACCTCTGGATCTTCGACGAAAACCTAGAAAAGCGGGATCCTGCTTTTAAATATTTCATTGGAAGAAATTTTGTCCAAGTCGTGAAGACAGATGAAAATAAAGGTAAGATCTCATTAAAATAGTCCGGCCATTGGCTAGAAAGTGTGTTATCGCAACTGTTTTTATGACCAGGTATAAAGGTCATAGTTTTTTGCGAGCACTTTCTTTCCTTTTCATTTTTCTGAGAAATGAGAGTTCATATTTTTTGCTAAGGTGTGCTGGTAAGTGTCGTTGTTATGGAATTGGGAGGGTTAACTCTTTTGGGGAAGAGCTTTTATTTGTCCTTAAAAGCGAGGGTCATGGAAAGACCAGACAAGATGGCATAGAAACTAGATGCTGCAGACCTTCCTAAAATCTCTCAAAGGCTCACAAAACCCAAAGAAGCAGCGTCTGGCCTTAGCGTGCCCTGTACTTCTTGCTGAACAGCACTAGGTCCGGCACTAGTGACAACCAGCCTTGGTTTCTGGCTCGGCCTCTTGAGGCACCTGTAAACCCAGCACGAGTGGCAGTGATCTGCAGATTGCTTGGTGACTCTTACCAGGTAGCCCCAGAATTGCACAGGCTGAGGCTACGCTTGGCCAATAGCTGGACCCCTCCTAGGAGGCCCTTGGCCTGCTTTGACTGGCAATGGAGCCAGAGCACCACCTAGGGCTGTATCCGAGGAGGACACACCCGAGGGGCAGCCTGGGCAGGCACCAGAGCCCTGCTAAAGTGAATCCTGCTTCATCAGGTCAGCCGCTCACCGGCCGATCCTCACAGCTGACCAGCCTAAGGGTTACTTCCTCCCATCAAAGTGTGGACAGCAACCAAGGCTCAACTACATCAAGAAGGCATACACAATTCATGCAAGGGACACATCTCGAGCACCCAGCTGAGATCACCAGGGAAGATTGTGTCACTGGGCCCCACAGGACTCCTACTACATAAAGCCACTCTACTCAGACCAGAAACTTAGGAACCCTACCTAATACAGAGAAACAAACACAAGGAGGCAGCCAAAATGGGGAGACGAAGAAATATGCCCCACATGAAAGAACAAAACAAAGCTCTAGACAAGTGGAGATGAGTAGTCTACCGGACACTGAGTTCAAAACACTGGTTATAAGGATGCTCAATGAACTAGGGAAAGAGTAGATGAACTCAGTGAGAACTTTAACAAAGAGACAGAAAACGTAAAAATGGAGATGGAAAACATAAAAGGGAACCAGTCAGAAGTGGAGAATACAGTGTCTGAGATGAAGAGTACATTAGAGGAATCAACAGATTGGATAAAGTAGAGGATCGAATTAGCAACTTAGAGGATGGGGTAGCAGAGGACACCCAATCATAACAGCAACAAGAAACAGAATTTAAGAAAAAATGAGGATAGTTTAAGGGACAACATCAGGTGCAACAACATTTTCATCGTAGGGGTACCGGAAGGAGAAGAGAGAGAGCAAGGAACTGAAAACCTATTTCAAGAAATAATGACTGAAAAATTCCCTAACCTGGTGAAGGAAATAGACATACGAGCCCAGGAAGTGCAGAGTTCCAAACAAGGTGAACCCAAAGGGGCCCACACCAAAACACATCATAATTAAAAGCCAAAGGTTAAAGACAGAGAATCTTAAAAGCATCAAGAGAAAAGCAATTAGTTACCTACAAGGGAGCTCCCATAAGACTGGCAGCTGATTTCTCAACAGAAACTGCAAGCCAGAAGGGTGTGGCACAAAATATTCAAAGTGATGAAAAGCCAGGACCTAGAATCAAGATTGCTTTTACCCAACAAAGCTATCATTCAGAACCGAAGGACAGATAAAGAGCTTCCCAGATAAGATAAAGCTAAGAGTTCATCACAACCAAGCCAGTATTACAGGAAATGTTGGCGGGACTTCTTTCAGAAGAAGAAAAAACATGTATCAAAAATATGAATAAAGAATGGCAATAACTGCATATCTATCCACAAGTACTTCAAATGAAAAAGAATTAAATGCTCCAATCAAAAGATAGGGTGGCCGAATGGATAAGAAAACAAGACCCTTACAGATGCTGCCTACAAGAGACTCACTTCAGATGAAAAGACACACACAGACTAGAAGTGAAGGATGGAAAAAGAGAGAAGTGAGCCAGTTAGAGAAAGATATGAGCGCAAGAGTGTTCAGCACAGCCTTGTTTGTAATTACAAGAAAGTAAAAATGACCTAAGCATCCACCAATGCAAAACTGTTTACAGTGGCTCCTGATGGCGTGAGGGTTGTTGAGGAGAAACGAATACCTTTTACCCTTCACCTGTATATCTTTTTGTGCTGTTTGTAGTGTTTCTCAAAAATACACATTGTCCTGTATTGTTTTCATAACTTAAAAAGATTAGCTAATTAGAAAACGGAGTGCATGTCTCCTGGTAGGATATCTAGGGGAGAAAGAATCAGCCCTTCATAAGGAGAAAACCATTGTCTTTTTCTAGTGGGTTAGCTGTTGAGTTGGCTCCTCCAGGCCTTGGTTAATTTTCTCCGAGGATGGGGAAAAACGCAGGGCCTGGCTGCTGTGCGGAGGTGTCTGCGCGTTTCCCGAGCACGTTTCCGCCAGTTACATGGAGGCTGTTTCCGGTTACAGCCAATAGTTCAGCTGGGAACCAGGATTAGCAGTTCCGTTCCTGGGCCCTGACCGTTGTGGTGTAATGGGAAAAGTCGAAGGCTTGGGGTTCACCTGGCTTCTTATTAGAACTCTGCACCTGTGCCGCCACACGACCTTGTTCAGGTCCCACTTTCTCTCCCTGGGCCTGGCTTCACATCCTCAACTAAAAGGAAAATGAGCGGGTTGGCCGACTGTGGTCATTTTTAATCTTTCCTGCACTCCTTTTATTCTCAAACTGTTTTCTGGCACCCGTTATATGAGATCATCAAAATAGGCATGGTTTTAACTTAAAGATTCAAAACGTCTTCATAGCACTAAGAATACAAGAAAAAGCACAGTCTCGATTGTGTTATAGGTCGTACATGGTAAAGTCTTTGAGAACGTCTGCTCCCACTGTGCAAGGGAGCTTGGGATGAGAGAAGTGACTGTGTGGTATGGGTTTCTCCAACATGGCGCTGGCATGGCTCGCTAGCCCTATGCGGAGACGCCGCGGGGCCTTGCTGTGGGGATCAAATGTTACCAGGGCACTAGTAGGGCACAAGGAGTCAGAACAAGATGCCGAGAAGTCATCTTTGCAGATGGTGCTGTCGGGCTCGGCAGAGGGCCCTCAGGGAGGGGTCAGGCTGCAAGCCCTAGGGTGTGTTTTTGCACCTTCTAAACAAAGCTGGAATGTCTGTCATGCCTCCCGGTTAACATCCATTGGCCTGGGTATCTCAGACCTTTTCAGCTCAGATTTGGCTGTCAGCCCACGGGCTAGTGAGGATAACAGCCTTATCTAGCTGCAGGGGGTTGCAATAGTCTCTGTCCACCACCGGGAGTGTCAGATTGCTCATTATGATGAGGGCAAAGCCTGCACCTTTGGAAATACTGTAAAACTCTGTCGTCTTATCCTTTGCTAAGGCCCCCACAGAAGACCTACATGGCTTTGGATTTTCAAGGAGGAATTAGAAATTTCTATCTGTCTCCTAATTCATAGCCATAGAAAAGGAAGGCAGAGCAAAATTGAAAAACAAAACAGTATCCTCGTTTATTTCCCGCCACCCCCCACACACGCACATATACACATCCTCCTTCAAAAACCCACAAAAGCCTGACCTGGAATATATCATAAAATGAATGCTAGGAAAACAATACAGGCGTATGTGTTTGCTGGGGCTGTCATAACAAAATACCACAGACCGTGTGGCCTACACAACAGAAATTAATTTTCTTACAGTTCTGAAGGCTGGAAGTCCAAGATCAAGCTGTAGCAGGTTCATTTTCTTCTGAGGTCTTTCTTCTTAGCTTCTAGGTAGCCTTTTCTCTGTGCAGGCCCCTGCTGTATGTGTGTGTGTGTGTGTGTGCGCGCGCGCGCGCGTGCGCGCGTGCGTGTCTTCTTATAAGGACGCCAGTCAGATTGGATCAGGGCCCAACACGACAGCCTCTTTTTAACTTAATCCCCTCTTTGAAGGGGATTAAATACAGTCACATTCCAGGTTATTGGGGTTTAGGGCTTCACATAGGAATTTTCTGGCGGGGGACAAAATTCAACCCATAACAACAGGCTTAAGTGGACAAATGCCTAGAGAAGCAAATTAACTTTCTCTTTTTCGTTTTAGACTTTGACGACAGCATGTTTGTTAGGACCTCGACCCCTGAGGAATGGATCGCACAAGGGGAATACTATGCCAAACACCAGTGCTGGAAGGTAGGGGGCCTGGTGGGACCCAGCGGGAGTCTTTGCGACTGGCGGCCTCGTCAGGCCTCACGGTTTCTCACCGGGACAGGGGAGGATAATGGCGCTTGTGCTGTTTCTGCTGAAACATCACGTCACCCCTCGATGAGGAGAGTGCCCTGTCCTGCTCCTTCCCCGATGCAGCCGGTGACAACCCTTCATTTTGGCCACATGCCAGCATGTGCGGATAGGAAAACAGAAGGTCGTGGCCTTGGCCTCACCGAGGAACACGTCTGTTTATTTTCTGTCCCTTTTGTATTCTAAGCTTAAAGGCTGTGGCTGTAATCATATGGCATTTTAAAACAGTAACAGATTGGTCCTTTCGTTTGCTTTTCGAATTGATCAGACGTAGGCTTCACTGCCAATTTGAATCCTGTGGGCACAGGTTAAACTTTATCACTAGACCAAGCTGACTGATTTCTAGCCACAGGCCATACGAGTGAGCCTGGGCAGTCTTCTTCCAGGAAATGTTATCACTGTCAGTCTTCTGGAAATGCTGGAAATGGCATAAAGAGCCCCATCCCTGTCCCCGCCTTCAGCATCCCTGCGCATCACAGGGTCTCAGCTGGGGCACCATGGCACCATGACCTCTTCTGTGAGGTCATGGTAATGATGTCTTCGCCTGCACGTCATAAACACCTGCAGCTCGACAAAGTCAGCATGGACCCAGACTCATTCGCTCTCTTCCCTGTGTCATCTGCAGCTTGTCAGAGATGCCCCCCATGTGGTTGCATGATGGCTTTGGTGGTGCCAAGCACCTCATTTCGCTCAGCAGCGTCACGAGCAGGACGAAAGGGCGGGCACTTTATTCTCATTTCTATATATACTCCTTTTATTTTTTTAATCAAGAAGTCTCCAGTGGACGTCTCCTTACATCTCATTGGTCGGTACTAGGTCACATGACCCTGGCTGTCGGAGAGTCTGGGAGAGCAAGCCCACCTGGCAATTATGGTCCTTTTGGGGAGTTCGTCCCTACCATCAGGCAGGAAAGGGAAGAATGAGCGCCGTGGGTAACTGACCGGCCGCGTCTACCAGCACAGGCACGACCGCACAGAAATGCACATTTCCCTAAGGTTCGACTCTCCCAGACACCTGGAATGCCCCGTGCTTGCAGGCGCAGGCAGGCAGTGCGTCCTGAGAGAATACATGGAGCTACATTTTGGGCAGAGAACTTTCTTTTCCTTTCCATGCCTCCATGCCGATGTTAGGCTTTGGCCTAACTCCTCAAACATTACAGGAAAAGTGTCTGCAGTTTCTCTTGCTACTTCTGAACAAATGTCCTGAGACAGTGATTTTTTGAAGGGCTTGTCCTGCTGCTTTAATAATCTTGCTTTTCATAGAGTTGGACCCAAGCGAAGGTACTGGCAAGTGATGAATGCAATGAAATGGCAAGTCAGAAGTTACTGGAAGCCACTGTTGGAGGTGTCTTCTGTCTGAAATGCCTGGGAGAAAGAATCCCCAGAGTTTTGTTTTTCTAAATTCTTAGGAGAACTTTGTCTCCTGTGGCAGGGAAAATGGTTTTAAGTCTACAGCCAGTAACTCATATCTGGGCTTTACCAGTTACCTTTTTCGGCAAAACAACCCCCAAATTTAGTGGCTTACATCAAATCACTTATGTAGCTCACAGTTCTGTGGGTCGGCAAAGCTGAGTTCAGCTGCGTAGTTCTAGTCTCAGCTCAGGGACTCACGTGTCTGAGCTCCACTACCAGTCAGCAAGCAGCTTGCTTCCGGGCATTGGCTGGCTCTTGGCTCGGGTGATGGGGGTGAATGGGGTGCCCGGATCGCGTGCCTTTCGTTCTCCATCAGGCAAGCCTGGGTTTGTTCTCTCGACGCCTGAGCAGGGTTCTAAGAAAGTAGCAGAAGCACACAAGGCCTCTCGAGGCCTGGCCTTGGAGCTTGTCCACTGTTGCTTCTGCTATATCCTGTTGGCCAAAGCAAGTCTCAGCTCAGATGGGGAGGGAGGGGAAATAGGCAGCACTGTCTGTGGGAGAAGCTGCAGGGTCGTATGGTAAAGGCGCGCGGACAGATGCAGGGGTGCGTGGAGGACTGCGGCCACCCTCGAATCAGTCCTGAGGGGTGAGAAAACAGTGTGCACTGTTGTGTGTTTGCGGGTGTCTGGAAAGCATTTTCAAAATATGTAGTATTTAGCTGGAGAAGACAGAGCTCCAAAACTTTATTTACTGCTCTTCCTTGTTATAACTGCAAATATATATATATATATATATATATATATATATATATATATATATATAACACTTTGCTATTACTATAAAACCAAGAATTTTATTTTTTTAGAGGGGGGGTAGGGAGGGAAGGGAGGGGTAATGTGGGCAGCAGGCATGGGTATGAATCGGAAAACTATATAGTCTTTCTCTTTATGGTTTTCCGAACACTGTTAGCTCTAGCCGCACATGTTGCCCATGGATTGATTGCCAGTTCTTTATCCCTTTAAAAATAACTTTTGAACGTTCGAATCTAAAACCTTTTGCGGGAGCTGGGACAGATGAGAATGTTATAAAAAGCCTCCTCCTTGCCTGACTTTATTCCACGAAGGGACTTCAGGACTGAGGTGGTCTTTGAGCTTTTTGGCTGCACGTCAATAAATGTTTCAGAGCCACCATACAAATGGCAACCGCTTGAGATTCGTTCGTTCAACAGATTTCCGTTGAGCCAAGCGTTGAGTTTAGGTCATGGGGATGTGATGGCAAGCAAGACAGGCATACAGAAGAGCTCACAGTTCTGTGTGACATCTGTGGCAGATGTCCCAGATGAGAGGCCAGCTGCCCCCAGAACTGCCTTTCCTGGACAGGGAGGCTAAGGGCAGCTGCTTTAAGTGAGGAAGACCTACGCTGATACCTATGGATGAATGACGTTAACCAGGCAGAGAAGGGATGGAGGAGCATTTCGAGCAGAGGGAGCAGTGAGTGCCAAGGTCCTGTGACGAGAGGCGGGTGTGGCACAGCTCATGGGAACGAAAGATGGCCCATGGGCTGGGGAGGCTGCCGCAGAGGGCCAGGCGGGGAGCAATGCTGCCCCGTCCTTGTGATCAGCAGGCGCCACTTAGTGCTTCCCTTTCCCGCACTGAGCCGCAGCCTCCACGTGCTGGGCCGACGGAACTTCCCGCCCCTGTCTCCTGTGCCGGGAGACGTGGTGTCGGCATTCCTGTTTGAGAAAAGCATCGTTCCGCTGACAGGGATCGGGGTGCAGGCTGACTCCCCTCCGACACGTGTGCCCACGTTCTTTTTGGTTCACACGGATCTGCGTGTCCCAAGGATCTGGTCGGCCGGTTGTCTTCTGGGATGTGTTGCGACACCATTTCTACCCCTAGTAGGTGCCTGGTGGCTGTCGCACCAACACTGCCAGTCAGCTGTGTAGTTACCACCTGGAGGGGACCTATGTGGAGCCCAGGAAAGCGACGGGGCGACTTTGGGCCAGTCACTCTCGTGTCTCTGACCCGAGGTTACCATCATACACAGTGAGAAGGAAGAAACTTCTCACACGTGCTTCGGAGAGTTAACTGGGGGTGTTCTCAGGGTGGCCTGTAAAGCATGTGTTATGTACCTTTTGCATGGCTTCTGGGCACTTCCAGAAGGAACCTGTGAGTGCGAAATGTCAGTGGTGACGCCACCAGGCTTTGTCCTCGGAGGGCGTTTCCTTTGGCTTCGCAGCCCCTTCCTGCCCCTGCCTCTCACGTGGGGCTGGGGCGAGGCTCGGCGCTTTGTCGGCGCGAACGCGAGATGCATGCTCTCACTCTCGTTCTGCACGTCTCCTCTGTTTCGCCTTTTCCAGGTTGCCGCCAAGTGTTACCAAAAAGGGGGCGCGTTTGAGAAGGAGAAGCTGGCGCTGGCCCACGACGCTGCCCTGAACATGACGTCCAAGAAAGTCAGCCCCAAGTAAGAGTCCCGGGCCTTTTCAGGGTTGCTCCGAAGGGATCAGAGGGTGTCTTGGTGTTCGGTCAACACCCTGTTCTGTTTCCGCCTCCCAGGGAGAAGCAGGTGGAGTACTTGAAACTGGCGAAGACCTATTTGGAATGCAAGGAGCCAAAGCTGTCCCTGAAGTGTCTAAGCTGTGCCAAGGAGTTCCAGCTCTCCGGCCAGCTGAGCGAGAAGCTGGGGAAGGTACGGCCGGCCCGGGGCTGCTTCCAGGAGAGCTGAGCTGCCCTCGGGAGATTGAGGACAGGGCCAGCTCAGGAGGGCCCCAGTCCTCCCAAGAAGAGGCTGGCCCTGTTAACTCGAGCGTAGCCCTTCTTTCTCCACCTGCTCAAGTGTTAAGATAGCTCCAAAGGTGTGTGTGTGTGTGTGTGTGTGTGTGTGTGTGTGAGCATGTGCGCGCGCACACGTGTTCATGTCCATGAGCATGTTTCAGACCCGACATTAACTATGGAGGAGCCAAACGTTCAAGTCAAAGGGGAGGTGGGCTTTAGAACATTCCTGTCTTCTCTCTCTCCGTGTTCACCGTCCGGTGTCTGCCTGCATGAATGGCTTCGCATCCTACATACCTGTTTTTTCCGTGTGCCCAGTAATTTGTTCAAGATCTGCACTGACCACTGTGGCGGCCACTAACCACATGTGGCTATTCAATCTAACTTTTAAGTTAATGAAAATGTGATGAAATTAAAAATTCAGTTCCTTAGTCTCACTAGCCACATTTCTAGTGCTCACCGTTCCAGAACATTTTCATTGTTGCAGAAAGCTCTGCTGGACAGAGCTGTCAGTCAGCGGGCTGGGGGGCCACACACAGCCACTGGCCTGCAGCACGTTAACAGAAGATGAAAGTCAGCAGTGAGGAACTTTTTATAGCAATTTGGCACTGCAGTGACATCCCAGTGGTGACAGTTTTCTTAGTGACTTATTTTTTTATGGAGCTGTAACTGACATATAACACTGTATTTGAGATAAATCTATATGGAGAGATGATCACCACAATAAGTTAATAATCCATCACCGCACATAGTTTTTTAGGATTTACTGTCTTAGCAGCTTTCAGATCTACAATTCGGCATCGTTAACAGTCGCCATGCTGCATGAATCGGCTGTGGTGCCCTGGACGTGTAAAACCGTCTGGTCCTTCACCACGGGTAGTCTGAGAAGCTGTGCTCCGGGGAGCCCAGCTGCCTGCTGCATTCACCCCCGTGGGCTTTGGGTTTCGCATCTGTATGTGAAATGCGGTAACTGCTGATCCTCAGAGCACCCAGGCACCTGGTGGCGGTGAGACCTACTGGGACGTTCAAGTGTGGCCCTGATGCTGCCTGGCCTGCCCCAGGATGGGAGAGATCGGGATGGAATAGGGATTTTAGTGTGGGTGGAAGTTTGGGTCCTGAGATTCCAGGAACTAGAGTCGTTTCTAGCCTCTCCATGCTTCTTGGCACCCACCATCCTAATCTCCAGTGCCGCCACCTGGACCCCAACCGGTGACAACTACAGGGGACAGACCTAAACCTGTCACTTTTCCCTTTTTGCCTACGAGCGCCTGTCGTGACTGAGCCAGAGACCCTTCCTTATTGCTCACCTTGCCTCCCCCCAGCCTGCCGAGCTCTGCTTCTAAAAGTGGAGCTTCTGGTGAGGGGGCAGGAGGCTGTAAGCACAGCCCACATTCCCTTCTCCAGGACTTCAGTGCCTCCAAAATGTGGAGGCCGCCCTGCTTCTAGAGCTTTTCCTCTTCCACTTCCACAGGCCCGACCACTGGTGGCAGCTGCTTCTACCTTATTCCATCAGTGCATTCTGGTAGCTACAAGCCCCAACCGGTGAAGAGTCTGGTCCACCCGCCTCCCCTCTCCCCCTGCACCCCACCCCCCTATTTTTTGCTCAGGCCCACCCCTGGGAAGGATGTTCAACCCTCAGCCAGCCTTGGCCCTCTTGTGGTCATCCTACCAAAGTACCGGCTTGACCCAAATTGGCCAGCTTGTTAACAGCCTTTGTCAAAATTCTTAAGCCAAATCAATCCCCAAATGTGTGCTACCCCTGGGAAGAAATGCTTGTGAGGGGGCCGTGGGAGTATAAGATTTCCTTTCAGGGATTCCTCTGCCTGGCCTGCTTCCTGCCTCTCTCCAGAGAGCAATGTTGGCATCCCTGGAAACCTCTCAAGGTCCTTGCCCTGGGTGGCAGTGGGGACCTCCTTGTGGAGCAGGGAGCTGCCTTTTAGAGCCACCCCCTCTTGTCTCTCTAATTGGGCACATACATGGCATCTAATAGGGCCTTCAGTAACCCTGGGGGAATTTTCTTCTGAATAATCAGCATTGTCAAGGAAAGGAAAGGAGACAGGGTGGTTAAATGTACTGGTTTGGGGCTTCGTTGATGTGACAAGATGGGTCTGGGAGCTCCGCAGTCTGTGAGGTCTCTGGACATAGAAGAACCTCACACCTCAGTCTTGTGTATAATTTGGCCCCTCATGTAGCTTGTCTCCTTCAATAAAACCCAGCTAAGATTTATTCGAGGGCTGGGCATATGTATTTGGTTTTGTTTCATGTTTTCTCTTTGGATCTCAGGTGCAGCAAATAGAATTGAATATTGTTAAATATTCAACAAATACATGGACCCCTTCCTGTGTGCCAGGCACTGTGGGGGCTCCGTGACCAGCAGGCAACAAAGCAAGGGCCTCCGCCTCTGCAGAGCTTCCCTTTCTAGGGCGAGAGAGAGAGAGAGATGACAGATAAGCCAGTAGTATGTAAGATATCAGTGGCGATGAGGGCTAGGTGAGAAGCGAGAGGGTGTCAGGTGGTGCTGTTTTAGACAGGGGTTGATCAGGGAGCTCACTTTGAGCAGAGATTACGAGAACAGTTATCGGAGAGCAGGGCGGGCCACGGATCCCCGCGGGCAGAAGCCTCTGCAGCACCTTTTATCCGGGACACAAAGTGAGAGCATGGGGGAGAGTTTTTGAAGAACAGCAAGGAAGCCATTTAGCCAGGGCAGACCAAAGCTGGGTAGAAATGGCAAAATGAGCAAGGGAGGGTGGCAGGAACGAAGCCTCGCAGTCCAGGGTGGTGACCGGATGTCGTTCAAGGGTGGCGAGGAGCCGGTCGAGAAGTGACATGAAGCTCACTATTTGGATGCTCTGTGGAGAGGTCAGTAGGGAGCAAGAACAGAAGCGGAAGGGTCAGTTAGGAGAGTCTGGCGGTAGCTCAGGCTGGGACGTGTGTCTTGGGTTGCCACCTGGCGGTGGAGGAGGTGGGAAGGGCTGGCGTCTGGGACGTGCTGGGAGAGCCCGACAGACAGGCTTAGCTGATGGGCCGGGCGGGAAGTGTGGGAGGGAGAGGAGTGGAACATGCGCTCCTGTTCACGGCACGCCCGCCGTTGGTGGGCCCCAGGCCACGCCCATTGCGTTTCATTTCGTTCATCCTCTTTCTCTTCAAAGCCAGTCTCCATTCCCCCATGCTCTTCTCACTGGCATTAGAATGCATCCCAATGCATTTTAACGTACGTTCCCCTGTGCATGCATGGCGGAAGAATAAGTAGTAGCGTTTTCTGTACGTATATCTTTCAAGCTTATCTTAATAGCATCGCGTTGTGTTTTTCACTTCTCCCTCCCCCCGCCGTAGTGTGTCGGTCGGGCCAGGTCTGGGACCACCGACGGTGTTCCGCAGAGGGCGTCCACCGCGTTCGACCTACCCGTTTTCCTCGTTTTCCTCGTAGTGGACCACCAAGTCGCCGCCCACTCCTGGCTGCCACCCACTGGACGGCAGCACAGTGCGTCTCCTTCCAGTTCTGTCTGGGACCAGGGGGTGCAGGGCCGGAAGTGGGCTTGCTGGCCCCGGGGTGTGCACATGCTTAATTTTACTAAGTGAAAGTAAAAGCCACTTGGTCTCCCAGGCCCACTCTGTGCCCGAGGCTTTGCAGGCTCCCCACATTCTTGACCTTGTTTGGTGGGTCCCGATTTTCCAATTCTTTCAAACCTGTTGGATTCATCTCGCTGTAATTTTGGTTTGCAGTTCTCTGATTATTAGTGAAGGTGAGCATCTTCATTTGTCGGTCATTCAAGTTTCCCCCACTGTGAACTGCCTGTTTATATCCTTTGCCTAGTTTTCTGTTGTGTTTTCAAATGGGGTGTGTGTGTCTGTGTGTGTGTGTGTGTGTGTGTGTGTGGTCGCTGGAATCCATTTTATGTTCTACACCCGCCCAGCCAAGTACAGTAGCCGCTAGCTACCTGTGGCAATTAAAATTAAAAGAAATTAAAATTAAAAAGAAATGAAAAATTCAGTTCCTATGTTGCGTTTACCCACATTTCATGTGCTCATTATTCACACGTGGCTAGTGGCTGCCGTATTGGATAGCACAGATATAGGACATTTTTGTCTTCACAGAAAGGTCTATTGGACAGTGCTGACCGAGACGTTAATGTTTGTCTTCTTTTAACTATATTTCACATGTCCTTTATTGAACAGTTTTGACATAATCAAATCTAGCAATTTCTCTCCTGAAGTTTGTGTGTTTGGGGTTTTGTTAAAGGCCTCCTTTACCTGAAGGTCACAAGATAGTCACATACATTTTCCTCTAGTAACTTCCACATTTAGATCTCTAACCCATCTGGAACTTAAATTTGTATATGCTGTGTGATGTGATGTCGGGATTTAACTTTATTTTTTTCCCTATGAAGAATTAGTTGTCCTAATATTACCTACGTTTTAGTGTTTTTCACTGGATTCTAACAAATAACAAGACATTTGACTATCTCCTTTATTATTTAAGGTGTTGGTTAATTTTTAAGATAGAAATTTATGTTTGAGTACTCTATGAGGGAAATTTTACTCTGTCCTAGATTAAAGATGCCGCCTATTTCTATAAGCGAAGCCAGCGCTACCAAGATGCTCTCAGATGCTTTGAGCAGATTCAGGAATTTGATCTAGCACTCAAAATATACTGTCAAGAGGAGCTTTATGAAGAAGCGGCTGTCGCGGTGGAAAAGTAGGTGGTTTTATCCTCTCCCTTCCCCTCCCCTCTACTCTCTGGGTGCAGCCTGCCCTGGGAGGTGGCCTTCCGCTCTGCTGCAGCGGCTTGATCCTGGGCCCCCTTCTGCTGAGCAGTGTTCTCGGTGCTGGGTCAAAATCGACTTGAGAGCAGGACTGGGTGTTCTCCACTCTGTTTATAAGCTTTGACACAGTGTCGCGAGGAGACGGGGCTACAGAAGATGAGGAGCGTGTTACGAGTGTGTGTATAACTTGCACAGCAATGTTGTGCTTCGTGATAGTTCTATGCTCTCACCTTTGCTTGCTGAGTTGGCCATTTCGCTGATGTGTGTTATGGCTGGATAAAGGCAAGAGCACTAGTGGGCAGTCAGGAATTTGCTTCATCGCCATCTACTGGCAGATGTTTAACCACGCAGTTATACGTATGTGAATGCTACGAATGTACACATACCTTCAGTTGTAGGACACGTATGTTTCATATATGACCCAGCTGCTCTGTGCTGTATTTTGGAAGAAATTTTCTATTGATTAGACGATAATGAGTTATCACTAGTGTCATCTGTCATTGCAGATATGAAGAAATGCTGAAAGCCAAGACCCTTCCCATATCCAAGCTCTCCTACTCTGCCAGTCAGTTTTACTTGGAAGCTGCAGCAAAGCACCTGAGTGCAAATGAGATCGAGAAGATGATGACTGTTCTCTCGAAGCTAGACATAGATGACCAGCTGGTGTTCCTGAAGTCTCGGAAACGGCTAAGAGAAGCTGCAGACCTGCTGAAGAGGGAAGGTCGGAGAGAAGAGGCTGCCTTGCTGATGAAGCAACATGGCTGCCTCTTGGGGGCCGCCAAGCTCACGGCTGACAAGGCCTTCCAGGCCTCGTGTCTGCTGGGGGCGGCTCGCCTCAACGTGGCCAGGAATTTGGATGCGGAACATACCGAGGCCATTCTGAGAGAAGCCCTCGATCTCTGCAAAGAAACCAGGCAGCTGTCTGGCATTGCTGAGGCCCAGTTCCTGCTGGGGGTAATCCTGAAAGACTTTCAGAAGCTCAAGGATGCCTTCTTCAGTTTTGCCAAGCTCAACCACTCGGCCGGAATGGTGGAAGCGCTCTATGAAATCACCAGCCAGTGTGAGGCTGACCCTGAGAAGGTTCTGGCCCTGGCTCCAGGGGGCTTGGAAGTCCTGCTCAGTCTGGTCAGGGCCCTCAAAAAAGTGACCAACAATGCTGAGAAGGAAATGGTCAAGTCTTGCTTTGAGTTTTTTGGGATTTCTCAGGTGGATGCCAAGTATTGTCAGATAGCCCAGAACGACCCTGGACCCATAAGAATACTTTTTGACCCGGATTTGAACTTGAGAGAGAAGAAAAAAGACCGTTCCTTGATAATGGCTGACCAAGTGAAGTTACCCTTGTACAAACACCTCTTGAACAGGCTGTGTCAGATCACACAGAGCCTGCTTGGGAAGAGCTACCCGAGCGTCTGCACGAAGTTCATCATTGGCTTAAAATGTAAGGATGAAAGCTGTGAAGATTTCCATAGGCCTTTGCGGCGCTGCGAGGCCAAGAGTTTGGTTCAGTCAAAAATGCACCTGGTGGCCATCAATGGCTTGCTTTTGGAAGCCAAAAAAGTATTCCCTAAAATCTTAGCTGAAGAATGTGAAAGAATTGATCACATTTTGTCCACGGATACGTATCGCCATTGCAGATCCTTCCTGAATGTCCTCTTCCCTAAGCATTTTCATCAGAGAGTGTTGTCAGAAAACCCCGTGGCATGCAGAGAAATCCTCAAACCACGTTACAAATCCAAGTCTTACAGGTTTGCTCTGAAAGAGTACATCCATTTTCTGTTTCGAAACGAAGGGGCGCGAGGCCGCCGGGAATCTACGGACCTGTGGCTGAGCGCCATGCAGGCTTTTCTTCTCTCTTCCCACTACCCAGAGGAGTTTGAAAAGCTGCTCCACCAGGAAGAAGACAGCTACCACAGGGAACTCCAAGCCCTAGAGTCTGAAAAAGCGGAAAGAGGCAAGGGGAGAGGCAGCAGGATGAAAGGAGTAGAAGGGAAATTCGGCATGCTGGCGCCCAACAAGGATGATGGGAGTCCCGCGAAGACGCACCTGTGCTTCATCCGGCTGCTGGAGAACTGCATCGACCAGCTCTACATGCACAGGAACCCCGAAAACTGCAAGAGGCTCTTTTTCCGTTTCATGAACGTCCTTGTCAAGAAGTGCACAGAACCGCTCATCCCCAGCATTGGTAACACAGTGGCCCTGTTGGAATTCCAGTTCATCCACTGCGGGGCGGTCCTGGCCCGCCTCTGGAAGAACGCCATCCTGCGCCTCCCCAAGAGCTACATTGCGCTTTTTCACTACTGGGAGTTTCTGTTCAGCAAGAAGGACAAGGAGCTCGGGAATGTGTTCTCCATCATTCAGGAATACAAACCTAAAGATGTGGCAAGAGCCGTTCGGAATTTCCGGTTCCACCTCTCCTACCTCTTCAAGGTGCTCTGTGGCTACGAGAATGTGGACTTCAATGTGTTGCTCGATGCCTTCAGCGACATAGACTATGTGGTCTCCGGTGAGGCAGAGCGGACCCTGGTGCTGTGCTTGGTGATGCTGGTGAATGCTGAGGAGGTTCTGCAGCCATTCTGCAAAGCTCTTATGTGCCGCCACTTCCAGGAGATCGAATCGAGGCTGCAGCTGATGAGCATGGACCACCCGGACCAGGTTCCCGAGAGGCTCCAGAAAGTGGTGAAGCGGCTGGTGATGGAGGCCAGCGTGAAGTCTGTGGCCGAGGCTCTGCAGGACCTGCTCTCGGAGCGGGATGAAGAATACCTGATGGACTGCTCCTGGCGGTGGGACAGCGTCCACGGTCTCTACTACGAGGAGGCCAAACTGAACCGCCTGCTCTGTGCAAACCCCATGGGCCACCCTGGTGAACTAGAGTATGAGTTCAATCAGGACGAGACGGAGGAGCTGGCACTAGAAGACCGAGACGACCTCGTCACCATCCTTTCCCAGAAGCAGCGGAAGGATTCCATCCGGCGGAAGTTGAGGATAGTGTGCCTGGTGGTGTCCCTGTGCATCAGCTGGAGGAGAAGGGCGAGTCCCCAGACGGCACTCATCAGGGAAGAGACCAGGGAGCCCAGGACTGGGAACTTCAAAAGGGCTGACATTGACAGGACCCAGTGCGACCTGTGTGGGGTGAAATTCACTCAAGGTCCCAAGAGCTATTTCTGCCCCAGTAAAGACTTTGAGGGAGACACTTCAGAGGCGGTTGCCTTGCCTGGGGCTGAGCTGGATGACAAGGAAGATAGGGAGAAGAATAGCGAGTCTTACGAGCAGCACATCCACCTAGAAAGCCACAAGAGGCAGCAAATGGCCTACGAGAAATACTCCGAATTTTTCGATGAGAAGGTGGTCCAGGCCATTGACGAAGGCATGCGGGTGGTGCAGGATATCAAGCAGAGGACACAGATCCACAACTACCCGGGCTCCAAAGAGCAGAGCCACATGCATCAGAGGAAGATCCAGGAGAACATCAAGAAGGTTTCAGATATGGTGGAGGACCTCTACGGGCGGAAGGCCTGGGCTAGAGGTAAGGGGCCCTCGGGAGTGGGGGCCCAGATGGTGTTGGCCCTGGGCTTCGAGAACACACCTCAGAGTCAAACCCTTTGTGGTGATGTCTGACCAGAGGAAGATGGAACACGGCATCTGCAGAAATACAAGTCAGGACCGTGTTCTCAAATTAGAGCAAAATCCCATGGTTTAGACCACCTTTCTGCAGGGAAAACTTCTTGATTATCTTGGGCCAGGACGGTTTCCCCTGGCATTACAGACAATACAAGGGCTCACTAGCTAATTCTATGGAAAAGATTTAGGGAGGATGTTTAAAGTCTCGAGGACTCTGCTTCTGGTGGCGGAAGGTAGCTGCGAGTCCTTAGGCTTTTGCTCTCCGTGGGGGGAGGACAGAGACAAGCTCTTGGAGGGTGGGGGCTTTGGCTCTAGCACTGGGTGTTCGAGTCCCTACAGTGACTGCTTCACTCAAAGACCTTGTTCTTTGGTTCCCACAGCGGAAGAGGTGATGACTCGGCTTGTCGACACTCTGACCCTGTCAGTCGAGAATGCACAGAAGTGGCTGATGAAAACAGAAGTCTCCTTAAAGGAGGAAGGTGAGGAGCCCTCTATCCCGGACAGTGCTCTGGGTCTGTTGGTTCTTGATCTGTCTAGAAACATCTTTTTCGCTGAGTCAAATTTTAGCAACATAGTATCTGAGTCACTTTTTCAAAAAACCTCTTTTGCCATTCCAGCGCTATGATCAATCACTTTCAGTCACTACTCAGGTTTAAAACAGTGACTCCCAAGGATACACAAAGTATCACAAAGCCATCTCTTGATAAGTATCTTGCTTGTGCCAACCATTCGTGTAAGTTAACGAACACTTACTGAGTGTTTAGTATGTATCAGCACTGTTCTGGGCTTGGGCATACAAAACAAACAAAATCCTTGGGACAACTTGCACGCATTTTCCTACAGAGCTTGCCGAGAGTGAGTCAGGTTTCTCTCCTGACAGAATTATCTTGCCAAGTTCTCTTTGATCGGGAAAGTCTTCTCTCTTGCTCATTCCAACGGCTGCCCCTCTTGGCCCCACCTCATTTCTTCTCACCTGAATTTTCACCGGCCCCAGAATGCCCTGCTGTGAGTCCTTTTAATCCAGATGCTACTGGAAAATCCAGGCCCCGGTGCTGCGGAAAACTTGAGGGGACTTGGCACAAATATCTCTGTCAATAACAACAATGACAACAACAACAACAAAAACCCTTTAGACTATAGTTTGTGCTGGATCTGTGATTTTTGTGATTATTTCAAAAGGAAGATAACGTATTAGCAACCCAAGTCTGCCCTTGGGTTTAGGTTTTCTTTGATCTCTTTCATTTAAAGGGCCTTTAAAATCAGGCCAGAGGAGCCAGTCTGTAAGGGAAGTAATGCTAGAGAAGCATGTTTGCTTTGGGCTTCGGCTCACCCTGGCGAGCAACGTCAGGACTCAAAGCAAAATTGTCTCTTGCTGGCACCCTAGTGGAAAAGCCCCTTTAATTAAAAAAAAAAAAAAAAAATGACAGAGACATTAAATTTTGCTGGTTGATTATATTTTGCAGTACAGTGAGAAAAATCATTCTGCACTTTGCTTCTTTTTTCCTTCTTTTTTTTTTCTTTTTAAATAGGCATTGGTCAGGAAGATAATTACGAGAACGAAGCTGAAGACTTTGTTGAGCTCCGCCCTCGAAGGCATTGGCAGAAACGCAGAAAGCAGAGGAAATTCTAGGGTCTGCACAGCCACCGCCCAGAACATTCCATCCTGACTTAGAATTCTGCATGCTGGGGCAGAAGAGGAAAAAGAACGCAAACTAGCTTTAAGAAGTCGGGGGGGTCTGGCCGGCCGCCGCTTTGCTCATCGTTCCCGTCAATTCTCTTTCAGTGGAGGTGCAGGGTCCGACTGCTTCCCGCAGAGCAGGGACCGCTCCTGCTTTCCCAGTTAGAGCCTCACAGTGTTAGTTCCTCTAAAACATGTTAGGTGGGAGGAGTCATCGCCGAAGGGGGCCTTGGGACCCCTCACCCCAAAGCCCGCACGTTCCCCGGCTCGTCACCATCATGACGTGAGTCAGTAGGAGGGACACCCCTCATCTCAGGTGCCCTGGGCCAGGAAATCCCCCCACGGATTCCCCTGTCTACTTTCACATCCTTTCACATGGCTGCAGCATCGAATAGTCCAAGAGCTACATGTGCCCAGGGCGTGTGTGCGCCCCACTTCCGGCCACCCCTGACCCCAGGCCCCACTCTGGTCACCTCTGAGCCTCTTTGTAGCGTAATTCGGTCCGTTATATATGTCAGCCTTTATTCTCTGTGGCGACTTTCTGCCCTTTTCCCCCCATCCTCAGCTACCTATACGAGTTATATTAGACTACCTCGGAATTTAGTCAAGAACTCCCCCAGAGGACTTTGGACCTTCTCCCTAGAAGGAAAAGCTTGGCTCCCTGGTCTGCTCTCCAAGATGGTTCGAACTCTGCCTTATCTATGGTGCAGAAATTTCAGAAAGTGTTTTGTATGTAGCCTGGTATGTCTAGTTTTCTTGGTTCTCCCTGGCGAGTTTGTCATTCTGAGGAGCTTTCTCCCACCAAGCTCACCACGGTAGGACAGTGACCTGCAGAGATGCAGGTTAGGGCCAAGGAGCCAGCAGAGGAAGCCAGACTTAATGAGTGCCAATCCATAGGGATATGGCTGTGAATCACTGCCCATGGGCGGCAGGCCCTGTAGCGGAGGGGTGGGGTGTGGGGCTGCTTGCAGGAGGTCATTGCTTCCCACCCCCACCCCCCACCACCCTGGGCCAGCGGCCATGAGCACGGTCCCATTCTGTAGCCTTCATGCTTCTCTCATGATTACTGCCCACCCCTTCCCCAGCCCTAAAGTTCAGCCTGATGGGAAAGGTCAGGTTCACCTTGATCTTTCATTGCTTTACATCGCAATAGAACCAGCTTTCTGCCGAGGTTGCTGCTGCTTTTGCTGCTCATTGTTTTCTCTTCATCGCCTCTCTAAATGATTCTATTTCCTTGAAATGTTTAGGTTTCTGATTTTTATTAGGTATGTTTCTAATTTTTATTCCGGGTATTTTTTATAAAGTTCACTTGCCAGGAAAAAAAAAAAAAAAAAGGAAAAAAAATCAATTAAATCTCGCTGTATTACACATTTTTATAAAGTTAAATCATTTCTCTTACATGCTGTCCACTTGTTTATTTCTAGTCTCTACTCAGAGAGGAAGGGGGTAAATCTTGGGACTAGGTCTTTCTGGTCAGCTCGTTGATGCTGACCAGGGCAGAAGCTCGCTGCGCCTTCTGGAACATCCCAGGGCAGAGGAATAAAGCGCAGCCCAGGACACACACCTGGTTGCCGTGTCTCTGGAGGGCCCGCCTGTGCACATGCTTTCGCATTTGGATGCTCCTGAGCATGCAGGGTGCGGACCTTACACAGTTTTGTCAGGGCTGCCCGATAACAAGGACATTGCCCTGGGAGGCAGGAGACCTGGAGTCAAATCCTTGTCCTGCCCCGTAACCAGGGGTAGGTCAGAGCTATTTGGCACACCCTGAGTGCCTAAATATGGCACTGCCCTTGGACTGTCATGACCCGGTGCAGGAGAGAGATGGAGACACGGAAAAATAGAAGCGATAGAAATATGGATCGCATGGGGGTGGTGGCAGCATTTACATAACCCAGCTGGGCCTCAGTTTCCCCTTTTGGGAAACCGAATTGTCTAACGTTTCTTCCTGCCCTGATGCACGGTGGTTCCATAGGCTGTTGCCATGAGTTCGGAAGGAAGAAAGGACATTGATGTGGGAGATAACAGCATCCCCCAGCTCCATACTGGTACCTCAATACCTTACGGACTTGCTGGTGGGGAAACTGAGGTGCCGATGCTGTTTCTTCCTCTGGGCTGCAGGGCCAGTCTGGGGCAGAGCTGAGACCTGGACCCAGGTGTTCCGATGCCAGCCAGCGCTCTTTCTGCTGAGGACTCACACACCGAAGTCAACCTCGGATGCTAGCAGGGTTGACCCCATCACCCCTGCCCAGCATCAGTGCATAGGGTGCACTGACCGGCATGCGGCATCGACGCTTCGACTTCTCACCTGCTTTTTGGTACCTATAGGAAAGTGGGGTGCCTGGCAAGGAAACTGACTTGTGTTCTCCTGTCACCCACCTGGCGCAGCCTGACCTCTGACCGCCCCCCCCCAGGACTGGACGGAGTAGCCACCCTAGTCATTCCCAGTGGGTAGCACAACACAGCACTGCCCCCCGAAACTGTCAGCTTTACTTTCTCCTTAGTGCCCTCGATCGTCCCCCTGAATACTGTAGTTCATCCATAGGAATCCCATCCCTGCTCCCCTGCCTCCACACCTAGGGCTGGAGATACTGTGTTCACCTTTTCCTAGCCAGCCTGCCTCGGTTTCCCTGGAGTGGTCCCTTGCAGCTCACGGAGCTCTGTGTAACTTACGGCTTATGCTACACCTGCTCTCAATGTCAGAGCTCATAGGTGGTGGCCATCACTCGCGCTGGCCAGTGCATCAGCGGTTAATTTCTCTAGTGCCATGGAGTGGGCTCTTCCAGCACCTCCCACAGGGTTGGTCCAGTGCTGCTGGTGGGTGGTGGGGGGGGGCAGGTGCATGGCTCTGGGGGATGGGAGAGGGATGAGGCCAGCAGATGGACAAAGCTTGTACTCTACCCTCTGGAGCTCACAGGAAGGGCTCTCCAGGCCTGGATGGAGGGTCAAACCTGTGGCCCAGGAAGATGACCAAGGTTGTCTTTCCCAATGTTGAAATCCCAACAAAGCAACTTCCAGGTTTTACCCAATATACATATGAGGTGTTTCATTCTTCTTACAGGTTAATGGCATTGAATATGAGTTCCCTACGTGTCCATCTAATTTTAGTATAGCTTTGAAAATCCTGGGATTTAATGGTCTAACGATAGTGTAATACACGTGAATCTCAGTTGTACAAGAAAGGTCACATTGTATTTAATTCAAATCCTACTCTGGTCCTGCTGTAGTAGGAAACTCAACCCAAGTCATGATTGGGGGACCCTCTGCTTCACTGGGGTCTCTTAAGCCTTAGGAGGCCAATTCGGTCAGTGAAATAAGGGTGCCCTCTCTCTCCCGATCATCGTGGCTACCATTGGCACACTCCCCGTCTGAGGAGCCGGGCGCCTTTCCTCCTCCCCAGCTGGGCCTGGCCAGTCTGGGAGCCCTGGGGCATCTGGTCCAGCCTCTGTAGATGAACTACGGAGCCGTCTTCCCCTTGGTGTTGACCCATCTCCCCATTGCATTGCCGCGAGGGTGAGCGCTGGTCCCCATTGGTCATGGCGTCCTCTAGCCCCTGTTTCGCTTCCGAATGGCGAGAGCCTCAAGTCCACTCCACTGGTCCATAGGTAGAGTTCGTTTCCCCCTCCCCTCACGATGCGCTTTGGCCAACAGATCGCAGCAGAAGCGCCACTGTCTGATTCCGGCTCTGGCCTTTCGGGGGTCTGGCGGCTTCTACTTTTGTTCAGGGGAAACCAGCTGCCCTGTAAGAATTTGACTACCCTGAGGCCACCATGCTGTGAAGTAGCCCAAGCTAGCCAGGTGGAGAGGCCACACTCAGAAGCCATGTGGGTGGAGCTTTCTTGGATGTTCAACCCAGGTGCCTCCTCAATGAGTCCGGGCCAGTGGCCCTCGCTGATACCACATGAAGATTCACCACCGGCTGAGAGCTGGGGAGCCCAAATTTCTGACCCTCAGGAATCACGACAGTGAATAAAACATTATTGCTTTAAGCTACTAAGTTTTGGGGAGGTTTGTTACACAGAAATAGATAACGAAAACAAGAGCCTACTATGTATGTGTCAGGTACTATTAGGCACGTTGCATCTGTGATCTCTAAATACTACCACCACACTCCAAGATATTGCTAATTTGTATATGTGTGAAGTGAGGGTTTTGGTTGAAGTCGGTGAGCTAAACTTCTGGGAGCCTGTGTTGTTACACAGTCTGCATTGAAAGCAAAGGGCTTAAGCCACCTGTTTCCCTAGCCTGGTCGGGATTCTAGTACCTTAATATCTAGTGCCCTAGTATCATGAGGGAGCCTAGAACTCATCCCAAGTATCAAGCATTTGTCATCTTAGCCACTTTCTCTCTAGCCCCTGACATCTGGGGCCATGCTGGGCTTTGCCAGAAGCTGAGATTTGTTTGCCAGGGCAACCTGCAGGAGTTACACTGACCAATTTGTAGGATTCTCTCCACTCAGCTCCTGGGGCCTGGCTTGCATGGGACATTGGCAGCCAGCACTGCTGGCTATCACATAAGGGCCGGTCTGCCCCTAACTTTTGTGGGGTCTGGGCTGTAAACGCAAAAGACCTCTCCCCTTATCCATTCTCTTCCCACCCTTTGCCTCACCCCGCACCAGGAAGAGCCCTTTGTGTGTGGGTGGACATTGCAGCCACAAACACAAGCTCATTATATATCTGCACTCCCCAAATAGTCACCCTTGGCCACCCCTTGTGCCAGCATATCAGTAGGGAAGAGGCTCAGGGTATTCGAGTGGTGGGGCAGGGAGTCTCCTGAGTACTAAAATGTGATCTGGAGGGGGCTGTGGATACATACTTTTCGTGGATTTGGGGCACGGCATTAGCTAACACCACAGCATCATGCCTCTTTTCTTGATCGTTTCTATCTCCTTCAGGGTCCTTGAAGGACAGGAACCCAGCATTCATAGATTCTCCACCCATAATCATCTTAATCTTCTCAATGCCTATAATCTCTTTCTCTGTCTTGGTTGTCTCTCTGTCTGCCTCTCTCTTACACACACACACACACACACACACACACACACACACACACACACTTCCTTCTCCCTGGTCTTCTCCACTAGGCTGATCTAGGGTCTAGAATGCCCCAAATGTGTTCCTGGATCAATACCATTTTTAATTACCAGGAGTCTGTGTCCCTGGGGTCATCCTTAAGTTTATGAACCAGAGGATGGGTCAACCAATGCCACAGGTAACTGCTCTCCCTTCTGCCACAAATATCTTTCCGAAGCAATTGAGACTGGCTTTGCCTGACCTTGTCACTCTAAATATGCTTCAGAGATTCCGGCCCTATGTAGAGTGCAAGGTCAGGTGGGTTCATGGGAAGCCTCCCTGTTTGACCTGATAGACTGGCATTCTTTACCGCAGCAGAGAAACACATCTGCCAACAACAGTAGATGGCTGATCCTCACTCCTACCCAACCAACCAGGAAAATATGTCTCTCCACATGCTTAGGGGGAGGAAGAAGCCATTAGCAAGGTACCAGGAGTTCTATAGGTGGGCCGTAGTTTAGAAACCTGTCTCCTGGCGCTGTAGAATTCTAACCCTATTCGGAATTCTGTGTTCTCTGCTTAAGACACATCACCTTACCCTCCTTCGTGGTTAAGCGACCTGAATATCTTGTGGGACGTTTTTGGGAGATGGGTTGCCCTGGGGAAATAGTGCTATCTTCATAGTATCTTTGAAGTGAGCCATAAAGACCGAAATTTGGCTTCTTATACTGGTTGTGGGAATTCGAACACATTAAAGTCTTTGAGCCTGTTTGGGGATTTATGAAATGGAAATATTGACACGAGCTCGTAGTTTGGTTGTAATATCATTCCTCTCCTTACCTGCCATCCCCCTTCTGTAGTTGGACTAAGAATGTGAAAGTGTTTCAGGCAGGGATCTGTTTCCAGGGCAGGGAGCGGCGGTCATGGAGCAATGACAAGCCCTGGGGACAAAGCTGGGTCAGCTTTTGTGTGCCCTTTATGGATGGGCCAATATTTCTAAGAGGACTTTGTTCCCAGGGACCCAAGCTCCTTTTAGAGACCGAGACTATATTTAACCCAAGTTTTAGTGCTTCTGCAGGACAGCTGTTTCAGAGAAATATGTAGGCCAGCCTGTGATATTTGGAGTCATTTTAAGGTTAGGGAGTGGGATGGGGGAAGAGAGCGAGAATAACTTTGCAGTTTCCGGAGGCAGCGTCCACAGAGATCTGCATCTACAACCGGAAGTTACTTCGTGGCCATTCTCAAGGGTCTCGAGGGGCCCGGGATATGAACACCTGTTTGTTACACTGCAAGCTGAGTGTCCGTTTCTGCCATTTCCGTCCCCAGTTGCCATTCCTAAATCGTGATGGAGAAAAGAGTTGACAGTGCCCGTGTTGGAGAGGCCGTGGGGCCAGGGAGCTCTTACTGCCGTGGGAAAAAACCAGCACAGCCTTTCCGGAGGGCACTTGGACAAGTCCATTAAAATTTAAGAGTGGACTCACCTTTGGACTTCGCCTTCCCACTTTTTTGTTTATTAGTATTATTTTAAATTGTGGCGAAATACAAATAACATACAACTTGCTCTCTTAACCTTTTTCGCACATAGAGTTCAGTGGTGTTAAGTATATTCATGTCGTTGTGCAACCACTCTCTGGGACTTTTTATCTTAAAACACTGAAACTCTGTACCCATTGAACAATCCACATTTGTCCTCCCCTGAACCCCTGGCTACCGCCATTCTACTTTCTGTCTCTATGACTTTGACCACTTTAGGTGCCTTACATAAATAAATCCATATGGTATTTGTGTTTTTGCAACTGGCATATTTCATTTAGAACAAGGTTCACCCATGGTGTAGCACTTGTCAGGATTTTTTTTCTTTTTAAGGCCGAATATTCTATTGTCTGTATATTACCGGCATGTCCATGCTTTTAAAGATTTGTGTTAGAGAAACATTCCTGCAAATGCCCAAATAAATGTTCATTTCAAGAGTGCCTGGGATAAAGAATACGCGAGTATTTGGCAGGGGCACAAGTGAATGCCGTGAATATGGTTCAGATTTTAGAAAGATCTAAAGGTGCTAGAGTGGAAATATGGCAAAGGAAAGTTGCTCACTCAAAACTCAAGCCAAAGAGGAGGTTCTAAGGTTCCATCCATATTTATAAAAATTTAATTCCAAGTTGTTGGTGGTGATGACCTTGAGTACTCTGAAAAATGGGGACTTTCAAATGGTTCGAAGTATATTTATGGTCACCAAAAATAATAAAGATATTTTTAGCAATCAAAATGAAGAGAGAGGTGCAAGAGGCCATATTGTTGGTCAACGAGGTGCTCAGAGATGAAGGTGCTCCACCTACTCCGGAGTTGACGAGGTGGCATTAAGAGGCAGTGGCATGTGTTCCATGGTGAGGATTCTGGAAGGGATGCTCTTCTTCTAGACACTCCTCGAGGTTCCACACAGCTCTAGCTCGGTCCTCTGCTTCTCATCTAACTGACTCCCATCCAACTGGTGCGTATCTGCAACCAGCTCTAAATAGGAGGTAAACTCAGCTTCCAAGGCTGCCCATCATTTACACCTGGAACTTTATCACCTGATTCTTGTATGTCCTGCTCTTAGTAGTCTTGCCTCTGGACCTGTCTTACTCCCTGAGAGTGTTCTTGCCCTTGAGTTGCACAGGTGATGTTATTCTCCCACTACCTTCCCTGGCTTCTTTCCTAAACTGTGAAGTCACACTCATCTAATCACGGGGCTTCAGACGATGTAATAGCAACAACAATAGTAACAACTGTCATTGAGTGAATGAGTACTTCAGTATTGGATCATACAGGTACCACCCCAGCGAATACTCACAAAGACCCGTGAGAGAAATGTCATGATCACACCCTTCACACAGATGGGCACTAAGGCTCTGAGGCTTCATCCAGCCCTGTTTCTCAGGACTGTCCCCTCCAGCACTGGCCCGACACAATTATGTTTACTCAAACTCTACAGAGATAGAGAGGGTGGAAATTTCCATGAGAATACAGAAACCTTCTACTCTATCAACTTTCTCCTCCCTTCAGTTTTTTTTTCCTTTCCTTTTCTTTTTTTCCTTTTTTCTCCTTTCCTTTCCTTTCCTTTCCTTCCTTCCCTTCCTCCTTCCCTTCCCCCTTCCCTTCCCCCTTCCCTTCCCCCTTCCCTTCCCCCTTCCCTTCCCCCTTCCCTTCCCTTCCCTTCCCTTCCCTTCCCTTCCCTTTCTCCCGAGCAGATGTCAACATGGTTCTAATTTCCTGGAGTCCTTTTGCCATTTTGACTGCTGACCTTGCTGGCGCTAATTTGGCGGAGGGGGAAGAGGCGGAAGCCTGTGCTGTCACTGCGCACTGACTTCCGACTTCCGTTTTCCGGGGTGAGAGCTACGATGATTGTTGACGCAGTGCCAGGGATTCTTTCCCACCATGTCGCTGATCTTGTCGGCCCAGGATTCGGACCCTTGGGACGATGCAGGGCCGGACTGCATCCGAGGAAGGGAACGAGTCCCTCTCATGGAACGGTCCAGGTTTCGCAGGGGAGGAAACAGAGCAGACCAGGTTGGTAGCTTTTCCAACTTCACTTGGAGCTTCCGAGTCAGATGTGGGGGAAGACCGTCTCTTCTGCTGGGGCCGTGAGGTGTCGGAACTGATGGATGAAAGGCAGAAGATGCAGTCCGCTGTCCTGGAGTGCCCGAGGCCAAACATCTGAGTCCTCGGAAGCAACTGCAGGTTTGCTGACTTTGATCATCACTTCTCTTGGCTCATCAAAACTTAGCTCTTAAGGACCCAAGTTGGGTTTCAGAGTTTTCAGTGTGATCTGGGTTCCTCACTGAATACTTTCCTAGAACTCGACTCTTCCTCCTATCAAGGGCTTTCAAATAAAAGTCATAAAGAAGCAGCAATCCTGTTGGAAGAGAAGTAGACTCTACAGATGCTGGGCTGTCAGGCTATCTGTGCTGGAGGAGGGGACGGTGGCCTGGGCCCCCAGGGCACAGCTTGTGAAGTAGGCAGGACACTGCTGGAGAAGGGAACTATATCTGTGCTTGTGGAGCGGGGTGAGGCATGGAGGAAGAAGATGCAGGCGGCTGAATTCCTCTTCCCTTCTGCTGCTGCTTTGCATGGAATTCAAGGGAGAAAAAGTGCACAGGCTGCCCGGGGGTGTCCAGGTGGAATTAAGCCGTGGAAGTTTATTCCGAGTGCACTACAATCCTCAGATATATCTGGGAAGGAGTCTTTGCCAAGAGACAAAAACTGTTTTGTCTACCCTTGTTACAGGAGATGTTTTAAAAACGAAAATGGAAGCCTGCTGTCTGAAAGGACCTACGAGTCCTTTTTTAATCTTGTACTGATGGGAGTAGGTGTGTGGGCGGGTTGTGCAGGGAAAGGCAGGGACTCTCCGTGCAGTGGGGAGGGGGTTGTCTCTGTGGCCTTCGAGAGGATGAGAGGATGAGAGGTCTTCTTGACTGGGGTCATCGCCCCACAATGATAGTCAGGTGTATTCTTCGCCTCAGGCTGGGTGGCTTAAAAAGCAGAAATGTATTTCTCACGGTTTTAAAAGCTAGACATCTAAGATTAAGGTGTTGGCAATTTGTTTTTTGTCCCTGAGGCCTCTCTCTCTGACTTGTAGACGACCCTCTTTGCGTGTCCTTACATAGTCATTTCTCTGTGTGTGTCTGCGCCCTACACTCCTCTTCTTATGAGGACGCCAGTCATACTGGATCAGAGCCCACCGTAATGACCTCATTTTAACTTGATCACCTCTTTAAAGGCTCTACCTCCAAATACAGGAGGTATCTGGAGTACTGGGGTTTGGGATGTCAACATATGAATTTGGGGGGGGGGGGGAACACACACAGCCCACAGCCCCAGGTAAAGGCTTCGGCTTTTCTGAGCAACCCTTGAGGAAAAATGAGTTTGCTTGAAGCCATTAGCCCCGGTTGTCAAATGGCTGAGAGCAGAGCCTATCATGGCGAAGTTTTAGTTGAACAAAAGCGACAGAAGGATTTCTGTCATCTGGTTGACCAGAATGTTTCGGGGGCTGGTGGAGCTCACCTGGCTGGCTGGGCAGTGAGCATAAAGGCCGTTCTTTGCGCTCTGTCTTCCGCCTCCCTCCTGTCTTGTCTGACCCTATTCCCTGGACAGCTCTGTCAGCCCTGCAGCCTCAGTTCCCCTGGTGCACCCGTGACTTCAAAGTCAAGCCCCCCTCTTCCCAAGGCCTGCTGGGCTTCTCCACCCTGATGCCTCACTGGTGCACTAAACTCTGCCCCTTGGGCCGGCTTTGCTTCCCGATGACTCGATTTTCATTAAGGGTCATCCTCCTCTTAGCCACACGCCTCAGAAGCAGCTGGTTATCTCCCTCAGCAAGACTGACCTCCCCGAGGCAGGACCCGAGCTGGTCACTGCTGCATCCCCTGCGCCTTCATGGAAAGCCAGCCCCTCACGGGCTCCGAGTAACTGTCGGGGGATTAAGGAAATGAGCCTCTAACCCTGTTTTATCCCCATGGCTAATTTCTAATCAGTCATCAAGCCTGAGAGATTGCTTGGTGCCATCCATCCTCTTGTAAACATTATTGAGCAACTACTTACTATATGCTTCGATCCCTTTTTATCAGTCGAAACTTAGCTGGGTACCACAGATGCACGACAGAGTCGGAGGTGCTAGGAAGGGCATCGAAGGGCAAGCTCACGCCCACCTTTCCCTCAGCCCTTATTTCTATCCTGACTCAGGTCTTTATTCCCTCTCGTTTGGACCACGGCACCCACCTCCCAGGGCCGCTCGTGTGTGTCTTAGCCATGCTTCCTGCTTCTTAACGCTCACATTGACTATATTGTTCTGTGGCTCAGAGGCGTCTGGACACCCCAGGTGCCTAGCCTGTCTGTCAAGCCCCCACCAGCCCACTTGTCCAGACACACATCCCACTTCTCCTCCTTTGCCCCTGAGCCTCCCTCTTTCCTAACTGTCCCTTGTCTGTATATGGCACTTTCTGGCTTCTGCACCTTTGTTAGTTTCTGCCTGAAAGTCCTTTTCCCACCCAGGTACCCCTGTTGGAATACTTTCCCTCCTTTCTTCTTCTTCTACCACCTCCACGAAGCCTGCCCTAATTCCCATGTGGAAAGCAACCTCTTTTTTTGAGGTGGGCGGGGACTCTGAGCCCACAGTTATGGTCTCCAGGCCTCTGGTGCAGCACTTCGGAGCAGGAGGTGGCCTAGGGCTTTGGGGCATGTGCCCGCCTTTTTCTAGTCTACACTTTCCAACACAGCAGTCACCGGCCACGGATGGTGATTTAAATTAAAACGAGTTTAAAATGAAATATAATCGAAAATTCAGTGCCTCGGTTACACTAGCCACGGCGTGGTTCCGCAGCGGACAGCACAGGTACAGACATCAACTCTGCCACAGAAGGCTCGACTGAACAGTGCTGCTGCAGAGTGAGAGCGTCCGGACGCTGGTCCTGGCGTTAGGCCCGGGGCGTGGCCCAGAGTCGGTGCTCAACAAACATGTGTCGAATTCAATTAGGCATACGTTTTGGAGGGAGCGAGAGAACCAGGGGACCACTGGACAAAAACAATCTTTCGTGCCTTTGAGCCAGGTTTGCAGGCTTCAAAAGTGAACTGGTGGCTGCCTTGAGGGGCCGAAGGATGGGGAGAAAGGAAGGGAAGGCCCGGGAGCTGAGCTCCTACTGCTTGGCAGGCCAGATGTGCAGCCCCCAAATTTGTGGAGGTGCAGACAATTGCATGTGTAGAGGTGCAGACAATTGCTATTCCAGACACATTTTCCCCTATAGAAGAGACACATTTTTGGTTTACAGCTAACACAGAATCAGGGCCAAGAGTGTGTGCTTGAGTGGGTGCATTTGAGACTGTCATAATGTTTGAGCTCTGCCTCCTTTGTCCCTGTCCCACTGTGGTGCCTTGCCCTGCCCTGCCAGTCGACAGACAGGCTTGCCAAGAGGCCAGGACACCCTTCGTCACGCTTCTGAGAGAGGACATGGGGAGACCAGAGAAAAATGCAGAGAGACCCATGCAGAGAGGGAAGAGCGAAGCTCCTGGCCTTTCTCCAGCCCAAATCTGGGGCTGTGTGTCAGTCTGAGCTTCAAACAGAGGCACCTCCCTTGCAGTGACGTTGAGCTGGTTTCTCTGGGAACCTCCGTCTGCAGGTCCTGGCAGCAGGCAGGAGGCTCTGAGCTTTGTCAGGCTCAACTCAAGAAGCTGATCATCTCCCCTATCGAACTTGATTGCTTTCCCCATAAATCCTCCCAGGAATTAATATCATCAGATGATTTTGACACCTGGGACTCAATCTATTCCTGGTTAAAAAATTGGTCCTCAGTTCCTTTTCTTTTAAGAATGCTCATGAGCTGTTTAAGCACAGCAATTGTGACCTCTGTTTGGTGCTCTACTCACCGACATTTGGAACCAAGTGTCTCATGGCCGGCACTGTGTTTAAGCTCCCTGGTGCCCTCGAAAGGCAGCGTTCACTCTGCAGATGCGGAGACTGAGGGGCAGAGAGCTGCAGCTGCCTGCCCGTGCCTTTCCCTCACCATGCTCAGTGCTCTGCTCCGCCCCTCACTAGCACAGCATAACCGAGAGGGATGTTATTTGCTGCCACCACCGTGCCCACGATAGCTCCCCCGCCAGCCGGGACTGAGCCAGTGCACCCATCTTGGACCAGATGCGGCATCAGGCACCACTGACTCCTTCCTGCAACTCCAGTGAAACCTAGAAGTTACCCCATCACACCTTGGCATCATTTGTCCTAAGCAGCACCCAGCACAGGAGCCCCCCAAAGAAAGACGACAACTATCAGACAGGACGTGAAAGCTCCTTGCTGCCTACCGCCCTCTCCAAGCTCAGTCTCCGTCTTGGCATCGATTTCTTGCTTCTTCTCTGAGGCTCTTGGCAGCCAAGCCTAATCACGCTGCTACTCACTTTCTCACCCAAGAGACACCTCCTACCTCATCTCTTCTGTGCTCCCCTATTGTCTTCGACTTTTCTTCCCCTCATCCCTGTGGCAGATTGTCTTTTCCAAAAACTGGCGCAGCAGTCATTCTAGTCCCACCTGCTCTGACAGTCCTTTGACACTCCTCATCGAGAGAGAGAGAGTCTATTTTCCCTTGAACTAGACCGGATTTGGTTAGTTCCTTAAAAAACAGAATATGGCAGAAGAAAAACTGTGACTTCCAAGGCAAGGTCATAAAAGGCGACATGGCTTCCACTGGGCTCTCTCTTTTGAAAAGTCTCGCTATCAGGCTGTAAGGAAGCCCAAGCTGCCTTACGTGGAGAAGCACATGTAGCCTGCAGTCCCAGCTGAGGTCTCAGCCAGCACCTGGCACCTACTGCTTAGCTGCATGGGTGAGCGAGCCTTCAGATGGTTCTGGCTCCTAGCCCTTGCCCCACCGGATGCCACATGGAGTAGACACATGAACCCTATTCAAACTGTAGACCTGTAATCAAAATAAATGTTGTTTCGAGGTAGTTTTTGTTATGTTACCATAGTAACTGGTATCTCCCACCCCCACCCCCAGTGGACTTTCAATCCCCCAAAATAATTGATGCATCCCTTTTCTGTTTTTTCCTCCATCTTTTCTTCCCAAGCTTTTAAGCTAGTTTATGGGTTCCTCCAACTGCTTTCTATTACCGCAGGCAGCAGCGACAAAGACTCATAGCCTATAAATGTTTCAACAAATGTCCCCAGGACTCCTGCCTCTGGCTGCTGCTTAGTACAGATCCTGTAGGATCAAGGCCATAAGACCACAGGGACTACGACCTTGTGCATTATAGTTTTTAAAAATACTGCCTTGGTTCAGTTTTGAGGCCCTGGCTAGGGGCTGGTAAATTCTCCTTAAGCAGCCAATTAAATTGACACACCCTCATCCTCTCTATCAGGCGTTCATTCTCAGAGACACAGTACACTTGCCCTAGAGCCAGAGAACCGAAGAAAACCAGGAGAGTAGTATCTCATGACATAGATAACATTGTTTTTTTAAAAAAAGAATTATGTAAAGGAAATGAATAGAAATTTTGGCAAACAAGAGAGACACAGAACAATCTTTCTGGCCAAGGTTTGCTTAGTTTGGTGCTACGCTTTGTTGCTTTTGACATGGTTCTTTTAAAACAAATTTTCCAGTCTTGTCTTCTTCCAGGTAGGACCCCTGACCCCGCCCCCTCCCCAGTGGTTCTTTCCTTTCTCTCCTTCAAGGACCTATTAGGCAAGACCATCGAGGCACCAAGATGCTCTGGGTGAGAGCTTTCTTGCTTAGTAGAAATTGACTTTGTTTACCTGGATTCCAAATGCTCTCTGCCAGGTTTGCCAGTGGCGTGGCTGGGTTGCCTGGCAACGGGGCTCAGATGACAACAATTTGCTGAAATGACAGAGGGATCCACCCCCACTTTCCCAAGGTGCTTGTCTTCTTTTCCCTTGGAGGATAAGGACTAAAGTCTTCTGTTGCCAAGACCATGCTAGGCCAGAAGCAACTGAGAGGCTCGCCTTCCCTAGCTCCTTCGTCACTTCCTGTCACAGCTTTCTGCTTCGTTCATCTTATAGGATTTGCCGCAATTATGTTATCTTGTTTATTCATTTTCTTCTTTATTGTTCATCTTCTCCCATTGAAATGTAAATTCTGTGAGAGTTGGAATTTTGTTTACTTTATTCACCTCTGCATCTTTAGCATCTCAAGCAGTGCCTGTCCTTAGGTACCTGTCCAATAAATATTTCTTGAATGAATAAATGAACAAACGTTATAAGAGTATAAGGCTCTTGAGTGCTGGGAGGTGTGGAGGTGGGAGGCAGGCGTCCTGGAGCCTGTCTACATGCTCCTCTCTCCTTTCCCAAGTTGGGGCGAGTTCGGGTGGTCAAGGCTTCAAAATGGGATGTCCTATGCAGGAAGAAAGAGGAAGAGGAGGTAGAGCTGGAGAATGCATCCCAGGTAAGGCAGGGAGTCTAGACTGGCCAGGGGATGGTGGCTGCTAGGCACAAGGTCACAACTGTAGCAGTTGACATTTACGGCAAACAGTTCTGTGTTGGCTGTTCACAGAGCTTACTGTTCTAAAATTCCCAGTTATGTCCCCTCCTGCTGAGAGTTTTGTAAATCAGCATGCTGAGATTTTTTCCTCTCTTAGCCTTCTTCCCTCTGATCTTGTGTTTAATGCCTTTTATTTGGAACAATCTCAAACTTACAGAACAGTTGCAACAGCTATAAAGAATTTGTTTTCCTGACTCATTCGAAAGTAAGTTGCTGACATACTGCCCATCATCTTCCAAATATTTTGTGTGTATTTGCCTCAAATGAGGAGATTTTCCTACATGACCATGACACATCTATCAAAATTAGAAATTAAATTGATATATTACTACTATTCGATTCTCAGATCTCATTCAAATCACCAAATATTGCAATAATGTTCCAAAGAATTTAGTTCAGAATCATGCCTTTCAATTAGTTTTATCTTTTTAGTTATATATATATATATATTTTTAAGTCTCATTTAACCTGGAAAGCTCCTGTCTTTTCCTGACATTATAAACTTGATACTTTTGAAGATTATATAGGCCAGTGACTTTGTAGAATGCCCCTCGATTTGGGTTTAGCTGAAAAGCTGGCTCTAGCTGAGATCTAGCGGATCCACAGCTTAAATAGCTGCTGAGAACTGAAGATAGAAGCCTTGTCTTTGCTATTTTTTCACTCAAGCAATCCCATGGCTTGACAGCAATCACCAACACCACACTACAGATCACCCAAAGCAAAATCTCAGCTCTCAGCAATAAATACCTGCTGCCCACTGGGCCCTACCTGGGTGGCTTAGAGCCAGCCACTTCAGACAACACCTCCAAATTCAAGGTCATCACCTGCCTTAATTCCTGGCGCCACGTGAATTTTCACAGTCCAGACCCAGATTTGGTTGCCAGAATAACCATCCACCTGGGCTGAAAGCTCACGTCTTCTTGTGCTTCCTTGTGACAACTGAGACCACCTGCATCCACACAGCTTAGCTGTCAGGACTGAGAACTGGGATCACCTGTTCATTCCAGCAAATTCTTGCCTAGGAATTAAGGCTGCGAACTGGTAAATAACAACCTCATTGTTTCCTCCAGGGAATTCTGTTACCCAGTTTGTTTGGTCTTCTCATTTGGGCAAATAGCTCCCTTCTCAGGACAATATGTTGTTCACCTGGGCAAACCACTCACTTGTAAAGCAACTGCTTACTTATCAAGATCTACTTTAAGACTTTCGTCATGCTGTGTCCACTGAGGGGTAGCAGAATATGCCACCTTAAAATATATTGCTTTGGCATAAGGATTATTTTGAGCTGAAGGCAACTGAGCAGAAGTAGATACCAAAAAAAGTTCTCTGCCTTCCTCCTATTTGCCTAAAAGCAGGACCTAAATTTGTAAAGGTGTTCTTCTTCTCTTTTTTTCCAGAAAGGACAAAAATTAATCAATGGAGACAGCCCTAGACCCCATCAGCCCAGACGGAACACCAAAGGAATCGACATAACAAACCTCACTAGCTCTTATTTACTAATAGTTTCTCCATATGTTTGCCTTTCCACAATTTGCTGCCCCTAGAAGCTCAACGTCCTTTTTCTTTGTTTTTTTTTTTTTCACCTCTCTAAAAATTTATCATTTTTTTTTTTTTTAAGGTGCCATGCAAGCCCAAATTCTAACCATCCCTTTGGGCTGCTCATCACTGAGTGCTCCCATGTGTATGAGAGTTGCACCTGGAAATACACATCTGTTTATTTTTTCTCTTTTAATTTGTCTTTTGTCAGTCTAATTTACAGGGCCCTGGGGGAGAACCTAGGATGGGTAGAGAAGCAAGATATTTTTCTTTGCTCCCATATACCACCACTCCTAAACTAATGTGTTGGAGAAATAGATAAAAAATAAAATATTTTGACCCAGAGTCCTCTTCACAAAGGTAGTAGAGAAAAAAAAATCACTTTCATTATCATACAAGCAGAATGGGGATGAATAAACCAGCACAGGCAATCAGCTAAGTGATTGCAAAGACAGAAATCTCATCTTTTTTTAGCTATTACATACATGTTTTCAAGATAGACGACAACTATTCTTCAAGTCAGGAGACTTGACAGCGTCTTTTGTTACATAAAGTTGTCCTAACCAGCATGGTATTTAGGGAGACTTTTTGTGTTGGCTTTACTGGAGGAGAAAAAAACTTCTCAAATATTTGTGACAGAGGATTGTTTTGCAAATTGGAGCAAGATGCCCACGGAAAGTAGGCTCTTCCCTCCCACAGGCTTTGGGAGGCAGGAGCGCTACCTCCCCTGATATTTGCATTTCAAAAAGATGGATCCCAGGTTTGTGAGGAAACACGCCTAAGTTTTGGGACCGGCAAGAGGCTTATTTAATCTCTATAAGGATATATGTACATTTAAAATGAATAGAAAGAGAACTTCTGAAGAAAAAAGAAGAGGAGGGGAGAAGTCTCTTTCCTCACTTTTAGCAGGGAGAATTAAACCTCTTTTTAAACATTTGTATTTGACTTTACAAATGTTACAAACTTTTCTCAGTCCTAATTAGTTCCTGGTCTGGAAGATCTGTCTTAAACCACTTGATCCCAGACTCATACCGCATAAATATCTGGCCCTGATCACCTGCTGAGACACTACTAAGAAGAGACCAAGGTGGCAGTCTCCCTTGTTTGCTGTAAGTTTAGTTACAGTGGTTTCGCTTGCTCATTAGGTTATTCTGATGATCTTTTCTGGAAAGCCGTGATTGACACTTGCATTCTGCATAATCTGTCATCAAGTCCTTAGTGAGTTCAGCCTCACAGTGTCTTCGATGTGTCTTTTCCTAGTCCCAGTCTCTTGGGTGGGGCCCCTTAGCCCTTGCCTTGCATATCACCTCTGTTCCTTCAAGTCTAACCTCTCTCTCCCTTATATAACGACCAAGGCAATTTTTCTGAAATAAATCTCACGCCCGTTTATCGGGCCTCTGGATTCTCAGCTCAAATAAAATGCCTGTAACAGGCTTTTCCTTGTCGGGCTTTCACTGTAGCCCTCCCATCCACACCACCTCTCTTTCCTCCTATGTGCTAATCCTTCTGTCTTAAAGACCCTCACCATTTGCACTTGTTGAAAAATTGCCCTAGAGATTATCGTTAAGGAAAAAAAAATATTTTGATGCTTGTTAAAATGGTGAGGAAGACTATTTAACACTATTGCAGTAGGGGTACTGCAATAGGGGAGAGAGATCAGGTTCAAATGGGAATACGACAAGGAAAGTGAGGTTTTATGGCCAATGAACAGAAAGGGGTCAGTGGATGGAAAAGTACAAAGAGGAGGCATGAAGGCTGGAGCGATTCTTGCTCACCTGATTTAACAGGATTTATGCTGGAGGGAGGTCAAGAACTTATACATCAGAAGCGGGGGACAAAGGACTGGATCAGTCAGCAAGCGGGGTCGGACATCAAGGCGGAGGGATTCTTACTAAACTGCCTTGCAGGATCCTGGTTTAAACTGGGTTAGGCAAAAGGAAGACAGAATGAGGGTCAATGTCAAGGTCTGGTTGAAAGGAGGGGTCAGAGGAGCCTGACTAAAGTCTGGTTAAGGAACGAGTCCTTTTTACTATATAATATAACGGTAAAAAAGACAGTATAGATGCCACCATTGCAAAAATGGCTAATCAATTATGGCACTGTTCTCCCTGAATCCAGACATGAGTTTTAGAATCCTTCTCAGTGACATTATATGTTAATCTGTGTTTCAAGTAAGATCGAACCTATTTGCAAAAAGTATAGACTCTGAGACCGGAGTGCCTGAGTTCAAATTCAGACTTCATCACTAACTAGCTGTGTGGGTTTAGGCAAGTTAATCAGCCTATCTGTGCTTTCGGTTCCTCATTGGTAAAATAAGGATGGTACTAATACCTGTTTCCTCAGATCGTTGTTAGGATTGAGTGAGTTTGTATATATATATATATATATATATATATATATATAGTACTTAGAATAATGCCTGGTATATAGTAAGTGCTGGACATTGATGGTGATGATGATAACAATGATGGTGATGATGATGATGATGACAGTGATGAAGTGGGAAGAAATGTGGTATAATCAAGGAACTGATTCAAGGTCGGTGTGGCTGGAGTTACAAAGGGGTGAGCGATTCAAAAGAAGAATGGAGAAGTGAGCAGGTGCTGGATAACTTATGATTTTGTAGCCCATGCCAAGGATTTTGGATTTTCTCTTATTGGAAAGTCATTAAGTAATTTAAATAATTTTTATTTAACTATAAACACACATGGAAAAGTGCACATAAGTACATAGCTTGCTGAAGTTTTCACAAACCGAATATCCATATAATCAGCACCCAGATGAGAAAACAGAATGTTACCAAAAACCAAAAAAGACTCCCCTCGCACCTGCCTTGATTCTGAACCTCTCCTTCCAAAAGTAAGCATTATCTTGACTTTCAACAACATGTATGTTTGCCTGGTTTTGTATATTACATAAATAGAATTATACAGTATGTATTCTGGTATCTGGCTTCTTTCCCTCAGAATATTGTCTATGAGAGTCATCTGTTTTTGTACCTGGAGATTGTTCATTCTCATTACATGACTATACTACAATTGTTTTATCCGTTATAATGTGGATGAGCATTTGGGAAGTTTCTAGTTCTTGGCTGTTATGAATAGTGCTGTGAAGAAAATTTGTGAATGTCTAGATAAATATGTATTTCCATTGGCTATATATACACTACGGTATAATTGCAGGGTCAGAGCTTGGATGTATGGTCAAGGTCAGCTATAGTATATACTGTAATGCTGTTTTCCAAAATGATGGCATTATTTTACATTCTCCCTAGCAAAGTATGAGAGTTTCAGTCTCTCTATATACTCATCTATACTTGGTATTTTGCACGTTTTAAATTTTAGCTTTTCTGGTTGTTTTGTAATATCTCATTGTTTTTATTTTGCATTTTCTGAATGAGTAAACAGGGGAGCATCTTCAAATGTTTATCAGCCATTGAAGACTTTTATGCAAGAGCATGACACAACCATATTTGCATTCTAAGAAATCCTCTCCACCTTCTGGTGTGGAATAAATAGGTGGGTGAAGAGCAAGATTCTAAGTAGGGATCTGAGTTAGGAGATTCTAAGTAGGGATCTGAGTGATCTAGGCAGGATGCAATTAAAGCTTGGTCTAAGGTAGTTGAGATGTAGACGGATTTGAGAGCCATTTTAGAGGTAAAATTGACAAGACTTGGAGATGAGGTAGATACAGGATCTGAGGGAAGGAGGCATAAAAATTATAGCTTTAAAGTTTCTGGTGAACCCACCATCCCTTTCTATTCTGCATTTAGGTTGCTATCATTATGTACATTTTTTTAAATGATTTTTTTTTTTGTTTCTTTCCAAGGAGTGAAGAAGAAAATTTTAATTGGAAAAAAGAAACACACCTTTCAGTTGTGTGTTTCAAAAAGAAACACAATTCAATTACATATGGTAATTGAATATGACCCTTTTATTATTCATTTTTTATTTGACTTTTCTTTCTTATTCTCTAGGGTTTCCAAATGTTTTATTTGCAGATGACTCAGAAATGAAACAACACAAAGACCTAGATAAATATTACACTTGTGGTGACAGAATTCTCAGCAATGCAGAGACCTTTAGAGACTGCTTGCCTGGCCTGTGGGATAAAGTGTTTCAAAAGATGTTCTAATGACTTGCTCTCTCTGTGGCTCATCTTCATTCAGATTTCAGAAAGGATTCAAATCCTGTGGGAATCCAAAGGATTACCCAGGATCTTAAGTGCATTCACACCGAGAAAGCCCCGGCCCCAAAGTTGGCAGGTCTGAGAGCGCTTCTTGCTGCCTGAGGAGCAGTGAGGGGATGTGAGGCAGATGAGGGAGGAGAGGCTGGCAGCCTGATTCCTGGCAGAAGCTGGAACAAGCTACAGCCATCCATGGCCACCATTTTCTTTCATATTTTTTATTCCTTTGGGCAAGCCAAAAATGTCCATTTCCTTTGAAGGCATAAAGACTCATCTTAGCTAGGGCACCCTAGCTATCCCTATCCCTAGCTTCAACAAGGTAAGTATGCATCTAAGTCACCTCACACCTCCATCCCATGACCAGTATGGCAGATGCCAATCATCATGCGGTGTCTTGTTCACAGAATCCATGTTGGAATGGAGAATGTGGCATGCCAGCTCTGTCTATGAATCTTTCCTGGAGTCTCCCTCCTGGAGAGAGTGTCTTCTTCCCCTGACCTGGCTGCCCAGAGCACTCCAGCCTAACCGACCTCATCAGGCCCATGTAGGCTAGGCAAAGGAAAGACCCTTGGGAGTGTCATTAGCTGTTCCCTGAAATGTTCCTGAGTCATGTGGAATGTTCCATGATTTAGGTCTCATAGGAGTCCTTGGTGTCTATTAACAGAGCAGCAGCATTTTCATGTCTCTGGGACACATTTTTTCCCAGTGAGATGGTTTCTTAAGGGTAATTCCCATGATGCTATGACATCCGTTTCTAACACAGGCAAAGATGGGCTTGTTTACTGAAATTGGGAATGTTACAATGAGCGCCCACACTTGCACTCTTGAGTTTCTCTCAGAATTTCCTGTTTGGCCCAGATGTTTTCCTCTAAGAATTTTCCAAATGTAAAGAGAGCCAAATTTCACCTGGTGACATTTGTTTTCCATCTAATCAATATCCTCCAGCTGAGGGCTTAAGTTGTGTCTCTTGAAACCTCAAATTCCCATTCAGCTTCTCATAGCCATCGTGAGTCTAGGTAAGAGGGAAGAAAGATGGAGATGGGAGGGGAGCAATGGTCCTTCTGAGTACAAGTTCTTGACAATCAAGAAATTTCGAAGTCACGATATGGTTTTCAGAGGTAGTTAAAGCTGGCCTGGAATGTCTGCATGTGTGATATTAGATAAGTTACTTAGACATTGTATAAAACGCAATGAAGAGTATCTATTTCATATCCAACACGTAGTTTTTCAGGGAGCGAAGCCTCCAGCATAATGTCTAGCAGACACTTGGTGAATATTGATTTCTTTTATCTTTCTGTGTCTAAGAGTACTTCCCTAGGGCAGAATCTTAGAAAGGAAATTACCGAGAAAAAGAATGCGAATATTTTTTATAGAATCTCAAAGCTAATCACTTTTCAAAAATTATACCGTGATAAAAGCAATGTTTGTGAGTGTCCATCTCACCACATGTTCGCCAGCATTGAGCAAAAAGATTCTGTCTGCTGTTCCATTGTTTTATTCTCACTGCTTTGATAGCACCTGCAGTTGAATAATTCCCCATATCTTTTTAACACTCAAGAGACTTCTGGGTTTCTTCGCCTTCTGTATACAGGGATACTTTATCTTCTAGATACTGGGACTTACATAATACACAATTCTTACATAATACTTAATCTTCCATAAGCTCTCATTTCAAAATGTTGTTATCAGAACAGTCTCATTGTGCTCATTGTTTAACATGAATATGTTATAAATGTGAATATGTAAAATAAACCTTCACAAAGAACATTCTACTGTTGTTGGTCTTACACATTAAGGTTTCATGTAGGATTTCAGTTGAAAAGAGGGTTCTGCTAAACACACAAACACACACACACACACACACACAACTAGTTTGGAAATCACTATCATATATAAGAGGCTCCTCTCCTACATCTTGGTACCCTCACCAAACTTCTCATGTGAAAGTGATAAGAAAGTTCTGACACTGAGGGTGACTGGAGGGTCTTTTTCTTCAACATGAGATCCACCGATCAGCAGCCTGGGCATCGCCTATGAGGTAGAAATGCAGAATCTCAGACCCCACCACATACCTGGTAAATCGAAATCTCTAATTTTTATAAGTTCAAGAATCACTGATATAGGGAAAGAAATACAGTCTTTGCAGTCAAAGGCCTTGACATTGACTTCCAGGCTCATAATGATTTAGCAGGATAATCTTGAGTAAGTCACTTAACTTCTTGGAGTGTCTGATTATTTTTCTAACATGTAAAATGAAGATGGTAGCATCTCTGCCTTACAGGCTTGTTATTGGGGGATGAAATGAGCTAAGCATGGGAACATGCTCTGTGAAATACTTAAATGAGAATCATGACTGAGAATGGCCTTGCTTCTGAGTCCTTACAACTGAGCTATGAAATCTGGTGAATTAACTGAAAACTCTTCAGCTTTAAAAGAAATTTCTTACTTTCACATTTTGCATTCCAGTACCATTACTATTTCCCCGAGTCCCTTTTCTTAAGGTCTGGGAATTGCATGTAGAAATCTATAGGCAGATCCCTTTGGGGTCCCTAAGCTGAGTATAAACTTGAACTTGATTCCTTTACTGTTTTCTGCATTTAGATTGGAAATCGGACTGCCGATAGCTCAAGAGTAGACTCACAAATCAAACATGTAGTTTCTGGTGAACAGTTTCCTTAAATCTATGCTCACAGTAAAATGACTATGAATCAGGTAAGTAATATTTCCACACATAATAAAGGAAAGAGGGAAATATACTCTGATTTAAAAATAAATACTCACTTATTCGTAGCAAAAACACATCCAATGATGTGTTCTTACTGTGAAAACCAGTTATTGAGACAGATTAAACATATTTCATGGTTTCTAACATTCACTACATTCTCACTAGTAATTATTGTTTCGAGTCTATATTTTAGATGGTTGTTTAGCATTGACTTTGTATTGGAATGGTTTAAGTGTTTTCCATAAGTTTTTTTATTACAACTTTTTCGTTCATCTCTCATTGCTGGATTTATCACCATGTGGCCTCTTGGAGAGTCGCTTCAACTGATTCATTTTTAAAATGGGCATAACAGTTTCCACACATTGGTTGTTGTAAGGAGTAAATAAGACAATTCATGTAAAGCTAGCCACACAGAGCTTAGTACATTATAGATGCTCTGTTACTGAGGTTCTAAGAACCAAGGTGACACCTTCTTAAAGTTCAAGATGTAGAGGTGTCATTTTTTGGGAACCAAGTTTTCTGTCACTGTGTATCATTTGCTTCCATTTTTTTCCCCCAGAGAAGACATTCTCTAGATTGTTTTCATTACCAGCAATTTCCATTTGCACTATCCAAGTTCTGTTTTCCTAAAGACCGTGATAAATACTGCCTGTTCCTGCAAGACGTTTGATCGATGATAACCTCGTTCTGCAGTAGAGATCTCTAAGCTCTGAGGCACAAGGTTCTGTAGATGTGAAGGAGTCAAATGAATCCCACCCATTCTGTTAAACAAAAGTTATCGTGTTGCCAAGCGCTGTGGAATTATATAATTATCAGTTTTGCTTTGTTAGATAATTATGCTTTTTAAATGCATTCCTGAAAATAGCTTTTAAAAAAAAATCTATATTTCTACCTTCTCTGAAACTTAGGAATAATTTGAAGGATAATTTTGTCCCATTTTCTTGTTGCTAAAATGCTGCAAGAAATATGATTAAAAGTGAACCAGGACAAAGTTAGGGCGTTTTTTTTTTTTCATCCTCATTCTCTCTTCTGACACAGAAAAGGCTGTTTCATTTCTCTGGGTCTCATGTTCTCCGCCCACTCTCAGTGGGATGGTCTAAAGATTCATGGAACACTTGCGAAATTCTTGAAATTTCAAACCAGGAAGGTTCTGTGCAAGCGTAAAAGACAAAGACAAGGACTATATACAAAAGACAATGGATATCCAGACCCAGCCGTGACTGCCTTGCTTTCGTGTTGCCAAAGTAGCTGTGCCGCTGTTGTTTTTTGTTTCTAACATGCTTATTTAGGAACTTATTCTTTTGAAATTTAGACCACTCTTGAGGGTTTAGATTGCACCATTTACAACTGTAGTTTCAAAAAACCATCACAATTTTCAAATATTACAAAGCATGACATTAAAATGTCAGGACTAACAACAGTAGTTGCAGATCATATAGGAGAAGAGTATTTTTTTTTTTTTCCACTAGGGTTTCTATATGAGCTAGCTTGAACAATAGGTCAGGCTCACTCTCCCTCTAGCTGTTTTCCTGTCGAACTCCTTATTTCTGCTAAATCACAATTGTAGGCACTCAGGAGATCAGCATGTGTCTGATAGCTCTGTTGATATAAGAGAGCTCTTAGATATAAGAATTGGACTGTCAGCCAGAAATTATGGAGAAATTTCTTACTGAACACTTGAAGTCTGTTAGGCTGACAGTTCTACTGCACTTAGAGCCCCAGGAGGTGAATGTTTGAACTTGGAAGAGAACGCTACCTGCATTCCTGTTCTGCACTAGGTTGACTTGGCCCAGGAAAGAATTTCTTCATGGTCTGGTACACTGTTTGAATGTAGCTTTTAAACATGCTCAATAATATGACATTGACTTATTTCTCTGATGAATAAAGAAAACAGTCTTGGGAAAAAATCTGACCCAGTGATAGGGTCATTTGTACCACAGCTCAGTCCCCCTATGAAATTCTGAGGTCTTAGTTTTGATAATGTTTACAATCGTGATATATTAGCTTTGGGGTTATAATCTCAACCTCTCTGAGATATTGAATATGTCACTGACACTTGCCATTTGGAATCATAGAATAGGTCTTTTTGACTTTATCAGTGATGTGAAAAAAACTTCTTTAGAATCTCATCCTCATCTTCATAATTTGATGTAAGCACACTTCTTGACTGTGATCATGCACGAGTGTGGGAAGAGCAGAGTTGTTTTTGTTGTCCGTTTCTTCTCACATCATCCTGACCAGGCAGATGTGACACTGAGTCACTGCGGTTTAATCATGTCCTGCTTTTTCACTGGCTCCTTTGACATGATGCCAGCCCCAGGGGGACTCTGCCGTTGCCCACTGACTGTTCTCTGTCAGAGCTGTACGTGGGTCCGTCTGTGGGAGTGGACCCTTAACTGTAAAAATATTATTATTATTATTATTATTATTATTATTATTGCTTCAGACGTGGCTGGGGCTCCAGTGGCCCTGATCCCAAAGCTTGTTTTCCAGTATACCACACAGCTTGCCAAACCAGTTTCTTCTCCTGGAGTATGAAAATCACTGAATGCTTCTCCCTCATATATGTGCTATTCAGATGTCAAGACCTGAATTATAGAAACTCCTAGTTGTAAAATAACTAAGTCATAGGGAGGTAATGTGCGGCATAGCGAATATAGTCAATAATATAGTAATAATTTTATACAGAAACAGGTGGTTACTAAACTTAGTGTGGTGATCACATTGTGAAGTATAGAAATGTAGAATCACTAGGTTGTACTCCTGGAACTAATATAATATTGTATGTCGTCTATACTGTAATAAAAAAGAGTTGGATTATATTTTGCAGTGCATTATCCAAATCTAAGCTGAAATAACTTCTATCATTAGAGAGTACAGCACGGTGACTGTGTGTAACTAACTCATCACAGTCTAGTGGGTTCCACGCCAACAGGGCACCTGAATTAACTCTGGTATGGCAGTTAAGAGAAATTCAAAGGGAATCTAGACTGAACTGGTTTGAAAAATTGCTTTGAATTTCATGAGGCTGGAAACTTCCATCACACTATATCAATAGCCCCACATCATGCGTATAGTTCAGCGTTACAGTCTAATTAGTCAACGCTGCATCTTTTAGAAAAATAAAACCATGAAACTATATTTCATAGGATATGGTTACTCTTAATTTTCCTTAGTTAGGTTATGGATCGAGGGGATTCTGAGGTGGAGGACCACATCGATCTTATTTAAAATATATCTTCTTCCCCTAGCGTCATTTTTTTCTTCAGTTTTGGATGATCTTTGTGTCCTCGGTGCCTGGCATAGTGACTGAACAGATTCCCCTAAAGTGCTCGATAATTATTTATTGAATGAATATATGAAGAAATCGATCAAGCAGCAAGATAGGGTAGAAGGAAGACAGACCCGAATTCCAGTTTTGCCTCTGCAACTTATTAGGCTGTGTGACTTTGGGCTTTTCTTAAGCTCTCCAACTCTTAGCTTTTTCAAGTGTTTAAAAACAGAAGACAGCCTCAGAAAGATGGCAAGAATGACCCTTTGTGGTAGCTCCCGAAAGATAGTTTGGAAATGCTCGGCTTTCCTCTCGCACTGGGCTTCTCTGCTTGGTAGAGATTTTGAGCATGTCCAGAGAGGGGATTAAATCTACCGAGTGGGTTAGACAATGAAAGGGTTCCATTAAAACAAATTGACTGTTTTGAACCTGAGAATGAGGAATATTAATTTTTTTTTTCCTGAAAATATCTCATCCTGATTAAACACATAAATACGTAGGTGTTGGTGGCTTGCTCTTTCTTCTCCACGGCATCCAAAGACAGAACACAGAAATATGCTGACGTAATGGCAGGGGTCCGCAAACTTTTTCTGTAAAGGACCAGATGATAAATATTTTTGTCTTTGTGGAGTATTTAGTCTCTTTCACAACTTTTCAAAAGTAGCATAGACGATATGAAAATGATAGATGTGGCTATATTCTAATAAAACTTTATTTACACAAATTGGCAGTGGGCCGGCTTTGTCTGTGAGGTCCATGTAGTTTACAGACCCCTGTCCTTGAGCAGCAAACTTCAGCTAAATACTAGAACCAGGAGCGGTCTGTCTACTGTCTCTCTGTTTAACTTTGAGGACAGCAGCCATATCTGAGGTTACTGCTATCCTGTCATTAATATTGAGATGAACAAGAAGATTTTATCGAAGACTAACTGAATTGTTCATAAATTTATTTTTAAATGTAAGAGAATTTTGAGCCCCTAATTTAGGAATTTCTTTATAGCATTCTCAGCATCAGTGTGCCCTATACATAGGCATGAACCACACATACACATTTTACAAATGCACATGTGCATCTGTACGTTTTTAACTTTGTGTGCCTACATGTCTTATTCTGAAAACTTATCTCTTATTTTTTAAAGGGAAGTTTGGTAATTCAATAGAGATTACACATATATTTGTACTACAGTCTAGCTTTCTCAGAGTTTGGAGCAGTGTAGTTTTCGAGCTATCATATCTAATTAGAGGCGGTATTTTGAGATACTCTGCTTAAGTTTTAAAAGTAACATAGTATCTTATAATACTCGAAATCGTGCCCTGAATCTACAACTATATTGTAAGGACTTGAGAACGTCTTGGACTTTCCTTGTATTACTATTCCATGCTTGAAAGTTGGTTAGTAGTTTTGCATAAAAGTTTGTATTTATTGCTATAATACAGAAAGCATTATTTGCATCTTGGTTTTACAGCACTGAGTGCCATATTCTTGGGCATCAGGAGGGCCCAGATGGCAATTTTAGCAGACATTAGAACTAAATGGATTCTTTTAAAAACAAGAGCTTGTATCCAGAAAAAGTAGTAACATATTTTGATATATTCCTTACATCATGTCTACGCACAGCTGACACATAGTTATCTGAACTAGAATGAGAAGATAGATTACATGCATCAAGGACAGCCACAGGAAGTCTTGTATTTTATCTTAGGCAATGGTTTTGACGTCTTGCTTTTTGAAACCTTTCACTAGTGTGAACTCAGGTCAACCTTGATAAGTCTTTCACACCAGATCGAGGCATTTGGGTTGACTTCAAGGTAGATAAAAATCACTGGCTGAACAGAATGGCTGGGTCAGTTGTCAGCACTGGGAAGAGATCAGATTGGCCAAGATGCAGTAATTCAAACGCCCTACTTTCCTTTCTTTCTGCAGGTAGAGAGCACCAAATAATCAGAGCTCGAATCATGGCTTGGCAGTTTACTTACTGTGAGGAGGTAATGCTTGAGTCAGGTCTGCACAGGGGCAGATGGAGCAGTGTATGGAAAGAGATAGTAGCTAAGAGAAAGCAAAGAATTTGTACTAGCTGGAGCCCTGAGTATCCATGATGGGGATAGCAGGGAATGAGGGTTGATAGGTAGACAAAACCAGAAGTAGAAAGGCCTTGAAGATCATCTTTAGGCATTTAGATGTTAACCCTCAGAGTACACAGAGCCAGTGGCAGATTTCCATGCAATCATAGAGAGCAATATTGAGGATGATTTCCTTGTCTCCAATAAGGCTCATGACCTGGGAATAAGAATGGAAAGAATGTAGCAGTATAGGGAAGGAGATGCTTGGGATGGTCAAGATGGAGCGCTAATAAGACAATGACAAGCAGAGGGGAGGAGAAAGAGGAGAGAGCAGAGGATTTGGAGACTGGATGTGAAGTTGACATTAATTTCTGGATTTATGGCTTGGATGACTGAATTAAATAAGACTAAGAATCCAGTAGGAGAGGCAGATTCTGGGGGAAAGATGATGAGTTTTGTTTTGGATGTTATAAAAGGTACCTACAGGGTGTCTATGAGGGTTCATCTAGTAGGTGACTGAGCAGGATTTTGAGAGGGATGAAATGAAATTGGTCTGAAGTTAAAACTAAGAGATTAGATAAGATCACCCAGGGAGAGATTACCAAAGACAAGAATAAAGCCCTAAGAAATAGCAATGTAAAGACTGACTAGAGGATGAGAGACCCACAGAGAAGTAAAAATGTCTCCTTTAAGAATGTGGGTCTAGATTAAAAAGCAACAGGTTCCATAGAAGTCAGGAGAGGAGAGAGTTTCAAGACCGATCACACACTGCAGTGAAAGGAAATAAAATAAGGAACGAATTGTGCTCACTGAGTTTGGTAGATAAGAGGTTGTTAGCAATGCAGTTAAAGCAGCAATGAAGAAAGATAAAAAACAAAGGAGACTGCAGCAGGTCTGCGGAGTCTGGTGGAAAAGAGAGAGTATAGATGGGGAATGTGAAATTGTCTCTCAGGTTTACCAGGGGAGGGAAGGAAGGAGGTGGTGACAGCTGGGGGCGAGGAGACACCTAGAAATGTTCTAGCAATATGATGGGAAGAAATGTAAAGTGTCACTGAGGAAAACACTTTGCAAATTTGCTAGAATAGTGAGTGATCTGTATGAGATATTGAATTTTTCTCCTTTCCCCAGATCTTAACCTGGAGTCACCCTGGGTAATGCTGGGAAGTCCCGAAATTTCTCTCGAAGGCTCCATCATCCCCTTATCTAGTCTCTTCTCCAAGCCTTTCCTGAAAACGCTGAGGTCTCCCACCCAGGTTTGACCTCTCGGAAATGCTTCTAGCTCCTTCCTCAACAAAGCCTACCCAGTGTCCTGGATATGTCGGTCAGTTTTTTTCATAAGTAAATTCTCTTCCTGACTTAAAGTGTCCCATGCAGAGGGGCAGTCATTCCACCCCTCTGGCGTCCACATCTATTCTACTTCCTCTAGCCTCTTTTCCGCAGAGCCATGGCTATGTAAAGCAGGGACAGACACCCCAAAGCGGCCAATCCAATGGCTGACCGGTGGTTTAAATGCCTTGGTCAGAAGAAATAAACAGTTCTGGGTATGTTTTTTCTCTCTGGAGAAACCGAATTCTGAGATGTAGCAATTGTGGGGAACACATCCACGAGTCAGGTTATGAGGTGGTGGCCAATTTGATTTCGGATGTCTGTGAGATACTTCAGATAGTCTTAAAATATGCTGTGGTCCCTGTCACTTAACTTGAGCTACTTGAGTGAAATTCTGCTGGCTTTGCAACCAAAATAGCTCTGACACCTTGACCAGACCACCAGGGCTATTTATTGTTCCATTCTCTTCCGCTAAGCTAAATGAGTTGCTAGTTACGTCATTCGCTATAAGCATGACGTTCTTTTTCTTTCTTCTGTTTCACATTTAAACGATTGCAAATGTGTGTGCTCAATGTTTCCCTTAATATGAACTTAGCAGCTGGTGGAAGTTTAGGTCTGCTTCATGTTTCTCCACTTTTTCCCCTGGACTGGCAGCCAGCTGCGACATTGGCAGAAGCAAAAAAGGGCAAACCAAACTGCACTGTATTCCAAGCTTCTGTTCACATCATGTTCAATAATATTCCATTGGCTTCAAAATCAGTAAGTCTAAAGTCGAGGTCAGGGAAGTAAACTCCATGTATTATAAAGGGTGGTTATCTAATACTACTAAGAGATGGAGCGAAGAGTTAAAAGTAATAATCCAACTTACTACAGACATTATGTCTGAAATCCCAGACCAGAGAAGGGGGTTGAGAAGGACAAAAGAATGTACTTATTAACAGCATTCACATCTTGAAGAAGCCCATCTGAAACTCCCACACAATTCTATTTCATCAGCCAGAAACTTTTCATTCCTGGCTACAAGGGAGGCTAGGAAATTGATCCTTTTTTCCAGGTTGCAGTGTGCTCAGCTAAATGTTGGAGTCTGTTACCATGACAGAAAGAGAGAATAAGTATTGAGTAGGCAACTACTCAGTGTTCACCCAGATATATCATGTTCCTCCTTCACCGTTGTGACATAATCTGATAACTTGAGTTAAGGGGTTCATTGTACTTGTTTAAAGTATATAGTTAATTAACATATAAATGATTATCTAGCCAGTAATTAAACACTGCTGGACTGCTGCTTTTGCAAGAAAGATAATACAAGTGATCTGATTGCTCCTCCACAAAAGTCAAACCTTTTTCTAAAAGTCAGTTTATTTAAGTTTTATTTACTCCTAAAATATAAATGATAGGTCCAAGAAGAGTGGCTGTAAAGGCTTCTGAAAAGAAAGTGCTTAGGTAGCTGAGAGGCGCTTACCCCCGCAGAAATTTCCAGATACAGTTGTCCCCCTTATCCATGGGGTATATGTTCCAAGACCTCCCAGTGGGAGCTTTCAACTATGGGTGGTACCAAACTCTGTTTTTTCGATTTAATATGTTTGGACCGTGGTCGACCGCGGGTAACTGAAACCACGGACAGCGAAACCGTGGCTAAGAGGGCCCACTGCAGACTCTTTCTTCAGGCTTTTGCTCAGTGTCACTTTGCTAGCGAGGCTCTTCCTGACCACACAGCTCAAAATAACAGCGCTCCTGTATTCCCCTCTCCTTGCTTCATTTCCTTCCATTCCATTTATCACCATACTCGATTATTTCGTTTTCTGCCTCCCCCCACCAGAAGTCGAGTGACTTGGAGGCAAGTCATTTGTCATTTTGTTCACTGTTGGTATAATGGATGACGGAAAATGGTCCTCGATGATCACTTTGGGTTGTGCAGAACCAGCTAGAAACAGAAGTTCCTTTTTACAGAGTGACTTCGTGAGGCTGCTGCAGCCATTTTGCGACCCTGAGGTGACAAGTGTGTGGAGAAAAGACAATATGTTGAAAGTGGTCACGGGGAAGCCTGGAAAGGGACTGGGTGCTAAGGTCACCCCCTGATCAGCTGAAACCACACTGAGCAGTCTTTTTTCAGACTTTCCACAGGTGTGAGAAAGACCCTGCCGTCTGGCAGCTGACCTGGCACGATCAGCTCAGCCGTGGGGTTCTGTGGAATAGGAACAATTTCACAGAACACCAACGTTGGGCAAAGCCATTCTGTGACTTGATAAATTGAGGCAAAATCCAGACTAGTGCTATCTATAATCATGTCAGCGGCCATGGGGAGGGATGGGCGTGGTTTCCCCAATGCATTCATTATCTTTCCCAGGACGGGTCTAGGGGAGCCAGCTGAGGATATGCTGTCATCCTCCACCCCACCCCACCCCACCCAGCCTGGACTGTGACTGCAGACCTGGGGGATCTGCAAATATGAGGGTCAGGCGTGTGGTGCTGGGGAAGGGTATAGGGGTATAACGATGTAAGGGGCATTGAGCAGCCTTTAACTGGTACCAGGAAGACACGAGGCTAGAGGGATGAGTTACAGCCCGTCTGTCTTTGAGGCTGCGAGTATGGACCAGAGCATGAGCAGGTCTCTGAATCTGGCAACGAGGATGTAGGGCAACTGCGGCACTTGGAGTCCGCGTGAGAGTGGCGGGAATGGGAAGTCAGAGTCTGCACTCTGACTGCCGGGAGGGGCGCGGAGTGCCGGCGGTGCTGGGGACGACTTTGGTCTGCTACCTACGGAGAACGTGGGCGAGGCTCAGTTCAAAGCCCGACCGTACCTGGCTCCAGGGCGCGCAGTGCTGGGAGCGCAGACCGGCTGGACCCGGCTGGGCGGGGAGAGGCGGGGCTGCCGAGGAGTCCCCCGGGGCCACGTTTTGGCGCTCATTGGCGAAGTAGTGGCTGTGGGTGCAGGTTCCAAGCCCGGCCCCGCCGGGCCTCCGGTCCCCGCGCGGCGCGCACAGCCGGGCCGGCGCGCAGAGGGAGGCAGTGGCGGGCGCGCGGTTGCTAAGCCCTGCGCCCCCGGAGACGTTCGCGGTGGTTGTCGCCGGCGCGACGCGGGGCGAGCAGCGGGAGGGAAAGAGGAGAGAGGGCGGGCGCGGGCTCGTGGCTGCTCGCGTCGCGCCCCGCCTTCCCGCGCTCGCCGGACGGTCGAGCCGCCGCCCCGCGCTGTCGCCGCCGAGCCCCGCTCGCCCCCGGCCCGCCGCCACGCCATGCCCGCCGCCGCGGCCACCCCGCGGCCGCCGCCGCCCCCGGCCCGGCCCGCCCCCGGCTGCCCCGCGCGGCCTGCCCCGGGTAAGTGCAGTGCGCTCCCGCGCGGAGCCGGGCAGGGGTGGGAGCGCTGCCGCCGCCCGGACTGGAGACCCCGCTGCGTGCCGGTCGGGGCAGAAGTGCCAGTCGCGCGGAGGTGCCCGAAGCACAGTGTGCTGCGTGTGTTTGTGTGTGTGAGTTGTGTGTTTGTGTGTGTGTTGCGTGCGTGTGTGTGTGTGTGTGTGTGTGTGTGCGCGCGCGCGCGCGCGTCTACACCAGCTGAAACTCGCTCGCTTGGGCATAACGCTTGTCCGGAGCTGGTTTCCTCTCCCTTGCCAACCAGCCGGGCCTTCCTGGGAAACGCGTGGGCATCTTTCGAGGTGCGGCGGGGCTGCAGAAGAGGGAAGAAGGCACCCGGGAGGGAGCTGACAATGTACTGAGCATCTTAACCTGCTAGGCGCTTTACTGAGAGTTGACCTCATTTCATCCTCTTCACAAACCTGTGAGGAGGGTGGAATCGTCCCCATTTCTCAGATGTGAAAAACGGAGGTACCCGGAACTCTTGAGGACACGAGGCTCGATAGCGGTGGGTCTGGGATTTGAACTCACATCTGCAGACCTCTCCCATCCGGCTAGATAAATAAACACGCAGAAGAACTAAAGACCACGAGGAAAAAGACTACAGCCAAAGCATTTTAGAATTAATGGGGGGGGGGGGGGAGGAGGAAACGAGTTTGTGAAATATCTCCTTAATTAATTTCAAATATAGGAGCGTATTTACACTGCCTTTCACGTCTGGTTCTGGGGGCGGTGCTGTGTGGCAGGGACCGCACCAGCGCTGGGCAGAGGCGTCTGGGGACACCTTTTCAGAGTATCCGCCTGCTGGAGTGGGGGGTGACGAGAAGTTGTGGAGGGAACTCACTTGTTATTCATCCCCAAGTGAGTCATCCGTCCACCTCGCCCCCTCCCTGTTGACTCTGTTTCCTTTTCTTTTCTTGATGAAATGCTGTCCAGGGCGTCGGCTCTCAGATTGAACCTGGGTCTTGCCTTTGCCATTGTCCTTCATGAAGCCCCTCGGCATTGAGTGGTCCTGTGCTTTGATGAGCGTTAGAGGCTGTGAAGTTGGTCTCTCTTACTGCTCACAGAGGTGCTCTGTTGGACTAGTGTTGACCTAGCAACCACAGTCACAATCAATGTGACATCTAGAGCGGTAGTCAAGCATCGGGCTTATCCTTCAGGGGCAAGGTAGCAAGAAACAGGGGCCCGGGGAAGTAAAAAAGGAAAGGGATTTTGGAATCACCTGGCAGCCCAGCCTCAGAATAGCATTTCGATTTAATAGTTGGATTGCTTTAGGTGGTGCCGTAAAATGCTTCACTGGAGAAAGAACAGAGAGGCAGAAAACGATTTCTGAAAGATGCTCTTTAACTCACTCCATTTAGGTCTGAAAGATCTTTGAGCCATGGTCTTTGATGGCGAGCTAAAAGAAGTAGAAGAAAGGAAGGAGTCCCTGCATGAGCATCCCATGAAGCCTGAGAATAACAGAAATGTTCTTAGCATTATCACAGCCAGATTTAGGCAAAACTGGTGGAAGAAAATACTGGACTTCACAAGGGTTTCGGGGCTATGCTGTATCCCTTCAGAGCTCTTTGCCATCTTTGGTGTGCTGGGTGCATTCATTCCCAACTGCCAGCCCCTCCTCTTTGTGGGAGGATGGCCTTAGTGTCTGCTTGGTCAGTAGGAATTGAGAGCAAGGAGTACCTGTGAATTGTACTGGGGGTAGCCCCTAAGCAACAACTGAGAGGTGCTGGAGTAAAAATAGTCCAGCTCTCTTGCCCTTGATTGGGACACTTCCAAGTACTTTGTCTCCAGAGACTCACTGTAGAGTTGTCAGTTGACTTCCCTGAGTCTTTGCTGAGCTTGTTTCTCTTTCTTGTCTCTTCTTCACTCCCCTACCAGTTTTTCCTAGTAATACTTGCTAATGAAACACTTTCATAGGGATTCTTATCCTGGGATCTGATTCTATGGATCTGTTCATTCTCGGCATTGTTTTTTCCTTCCATAGGATCTAAGTAAAACTATATCATCAGTAATGGGTAGCCTGTGCCGGTCTGTCAAGTGCCTTTGCATGAACTTGCACAAGATGCCTCCTTCTGGGCAGATGGAGCCCTGTGCTTAGGCACAGGATTAGCAAGCAGGGGTTCGGTGCCCATCAGCCCCCTCGTTGGGGTGCCGTTGGTGGTGCATGGTGCCCAACAGAAGGGATGGAGTGGTGCTTGGCCTTGGTGCTCAGAAAAGCAAAACAAGATGGAGAGTTGCTTACTTGTCCCGAGATCTCATTCCTTGGCTTCTCTCAACCTGCTTTTCCCAGTTCATGGGAAATTTCCCTCCCATGTTTTTCTAGATATTTTAATATTTCAGGCAGATGTTTTTGCTTTTCTCTGGTGAAATGTCAAACTGGTTAAATGTCTTCGCTTCTTTCTAAAGCCAATGAAGGGACAGGAAAAGCTATCTTGGCTAGTGGAACCATAATACCACAGACTGCAGGGGAACTTCACCCGCCTGGCCTTGCAGGGGGCCTCTGCCTTGACCTGTGCTCATTGTGTAGGGGGTTGGATGGGCTGCTGTGGTCAGAGGCTCTTGCTTGATGAGGTCCTTTTCTTGCATCCAGCGGTCCATTGTATCTGGTTTCAGAATTTCCTCACTTTTTCCTTTTGTGGTCTCCTGTTAATGTCTAAATTTGGCCCATCTGGTGGTAAAGCAGAGCCCCCTTTGAAGATGCATATGTAGGGGAGCTCTTTGAAAAGGATGTTTTTGTTAACTTCCTATAAGGTAGGTCAGAAGAGGGAAACACAAGGAGAAAGGAAGAGTGGGGAAGAAGACCTCTGTACTGGGAGTCAGGGACCTGACTTCCATCCCCAGAGGTCTGAGGCTTCCTGGTAATCTGGGGCAAGTCATTGAACTTCTCTGGGAACCTCAGTGTCTTCACCGTCCTTTTCTTAATAATCATTATCCAGCCGACCTCAGAGGATCGTTTGATGATCAGAGGGGGAAGATTTCCGGTGACTCATCGAACAATTATTGAGCAAGCCCATAAAATCTATACCCAGGGAGAACTGGCAGTCTCTCGGGAACAGTGCTGTATGTGGAGGGATCGTGGTATACATAGTAACTGGGGTAGAGAGAAGCACCAGTTCCATGGCTGTGTGAAGAGATGGGCAGGTCTCCAGAGCTGCTTGGGCCAGCTCGGAGGCTAAGTGTTTACAGAGCTTTGCAAATGGCAGCGTGCCATATACTGTGCGGTTATGGGGATTAGAGCTCTTGAGTCCATTAAAAATGCCTTCAAACCTGGCTCTGGTACTTCAGAGCTGTGGGATCCTGGGAAAAGTACTCAACTACTATGAACCTCAGTTTTTCATTGGTAAAATGGGCACGATTAGATTGTTCTGAAGATTTAATGATATAAAATACTTAGTGGATATTATTTCAAATGAGAAGTATTGTTGTTAAAGTTACCTTTTAGGCTGAAGAATTCTGTTTGGGTGCCTTGGGTTAGTGCTTCTCAAATATTGGGCATGTGAATTATCTGGGGATCTTGCTGAAATGCAGATTCTGATTCAGGTCTGCTTATCTCATTAGCTCCTATATTCTGTAGGTGTTGCTCCTTTGAGGACCAGAGTTTGAGTACAAGGCCCTAGGCTGTCCCCGCCCCTGCCCCCAGGTAAAATCTGAGGCCTTTGTGGGGGCTGAAGAACACCGTGTTTGGGGAGGTGATAGGGAGGGTTCAGGCCTCCTAGGCAGGTCTGGTCTAACGTAGAGACTGCCGGGATTGGCTGCTGTTGAGTAAGGTGTTTCCTACAGGAGGTAATGGGTCTAACCCACCTCTTTCAAGTGCCTTTAGATCAGTCCCCAGGAGAAAGCTCTTTGTGGCCAAATGGCCAAATGCTGCTTACTTCTCCTGCATGCTGGCTTTGGGGTATAGAGATGAATAAGCCACTGAACCTACCATTGAATGGTTGGGGGTATCATGGGGACAGTCACGTAAACATGTGATTATTACGTGGTGAGATAAGCATTCTGTAGAGTTTGTGGGTGATGGTGGTGGGGCTAAGAGGGTTGGAAAAGAAAGCAAATATTCCTGGTAGTAATTAAATCTGAACTGGGTTGTGAAGGTTGAATCAGTGGGGGGCGGGGAAGGAGGGTAGAAGAGTATGGGGAATGGAATTTTAGGATTAAGGAATAGCATGTGCGAAGTTAGGGTGTCACGAAACAGCTTGTTGTGTTGAATGAAGAATTGTTTGGAGCTTGGAATATCCTGGGAAGGGCTTGGTCAGGGAGGCAGAGCACAGTTCCTGAAGATGTATTAGTCAGGATAGGCTAAGCTCTGCTGCAGGAACGAATCAACTTCATCATCCTAGTAGCTTAATGCAACAAAGGTTACATCACACTCATACTATGTGTTCCTCACAGGTCAGTGGAGGGCCAAAATGACACAACTTTCTCATGCTGCAGACACACCATTTGGAGAATGTGGTCCATGTAGTCGTCTGCACAGGGGGAAATGGTGGAAGAGTTGCTCTCTTGCTGTTTTGTGCTTCAGTCTGGAACTGATGAATTGCTGCCGGTGCCCACAACCCATTGGCCAGAAGTCATTGTGAGGAGCCTGGGGAATGATGGGGGTTATGGATGGAAGGTTCAGAGACATCACGTTCTTTCCCACATATGCCTCGTTATGAGCCTTAAGCCTCGCTCGGGAAACTAGAGGTTCTTGAGGGAGAGTAATATGTGAATTTCTTTAAAGGAAAAATAATCTCATAGTTTCCTATTGGTAGCTTAAATTATTTTTATTATAATGCAATTCAAATATGTAGTAGCATTCGATAGGTCTAAACTTCTTAAATTTAGAGCTTTCATAAGACTATAAAACCAACACAAATATATAAGTGTAATATCAACACAGCTACAAAGCAAGGAAATTCAGATTAACTTCAGGAATTTAATGTGATGCATGAAGCTATTGTTTATTTTATAAATAATTGTTCGGGTTCTTACGAATTTGGCATGCTAAGGGCCATATCACATGAGTTGCATGATGGCTCAATTCTCTCATCAGTTCCCTCTCTCTTTATTGTCTGGTTTGTTATTTCTCATTAGCCTGTGACAGTTGAAGTAATATTTCTTGTTGCTAACTACATCATCAATGTAAGAATACAGACGGTGAAATAATGTGGCAGCACTTGGTCATCGCATGGTCATTCAGATGGTCCAGAATATGTTTGCTGATTTTCAAATGAAACGATGTTCTTAAAAAAGACGATCATGAAAACGAAAGCACAAAGTTAAACAGCTGGTAATTTTGGAGAACATCTGAGCCCTCTAGAATATGTCTGAAGATTCCCTAGAATTTGAGAAACAGATCGAAAACTACCAGAGTGTTTCATGAAGGGGGAGAGATGACCAGCTTTATGATTTAGAGACAGTATTTTGTTCAGGTGTGCGGGTAGGGGAGGTGCAGGGAGCAAGGTCTGAGCCAGATGGGTTAGGTCAGATGTGATGAGGGTGGGTGCTAGGCGGTAAGTAGTTAAGGGAATGAGAGGAGGTGCCAGATTTGAGATGCATTTTGGGGGTGGAATGCACAGGACTTGGAGATCGTAGGAGGTGAGGGGAGGGAAGAGGAGTCAGAGATGATTCTTAGTTATGGAGTTTGGAGCAGTTGATGGTGCCACTGACCAGACTGAGGATTACACGTGTCCATGAAAAGAACAGAAGAGCTCAAGGTCAGAGCTATGTTCAGCCATATTCATCCTCCCATCTTTTCTGATGAACTTGAGCTTTCCTGAATGAATTTCTGAGGAACTGCAGCATCTAGTGTTCATTTGGATGATATGAGTGGCTTCCTTAGCCTTTCTGTCGTGCCTGCTGCTTATGACCCATTGGAGGGGGGTTCTGGCAACATTTTCCCTAATTAAGCACACACTATTTTTGTCTTCTCCATGTTTGAAGAAAATGAAAAAAGTTGAGAAAATTGCACATGGTTCTGAGCTAGAAACTGTTGATACCGTATGATGTGATTAGCTATCTGCCTTCGGGTTCTGAGAGTGCTAACAATCAACTTTCCACCTTGTGTTTTTGGACAGAGATGCTCAAAATTCTCTGAGGAAAGAGCAGACTTGGTACAAGTTAAATGATCTCTAGGTAATTCCGTAATGAGGAATATGGAAACTCTGCACTTTGGGGAGGTGGAGGGCAAAGAACACAAGGCCACCCAAACAGACAAACAAAAATGTCATGAACTGGAAACAAATCCTTGTTGTCGCTAGAGTGAAGTCTTGTCTTAATTAAAGTTTTCATCATTAAATAATTTAAAATGTAACTTGGCGTTTCCTGTTTATGAATTATTAGCCTAAGGCACCAATTAGTGGAAGCAGCATGAACGAGCTGCCAGAAATGGCTTTGACCCCACTTGTCCTCACTCATGACAAACTCTTTCATGTCTTTTGGTCTTGGTATGGCATCGCCTTCATGGCAGAGCCTCTGAGGATCTCCAGGGAGATGTGTAGCATCCTCATGCTGTGTATTTTTGGAACTTGGGATAAATAATTTGTAAGCAAGTGTTACCTGTCATCTCCAGAGACCACATACTACTTAGGGACAAGCACTGTGTCTTTTCATCTTGGAGTCCCCGCAAACTAGTGGAGCATTTTCCCTAACAGCCATCTCCACACCCATGAGCTAGTCCAGGGAACCCTTCAAGTAGCATCTTTGGGCCATAGGGCTGGTTGGAGGGACAGATTTCCCAGCAATAATAGCCTTGATTTTAGAGTATCTTTCAGAAATAGATTGGATGAAGCTGGTTGTTCAATTGAATTCAGATGCTATGTTGGTTTCAGATTGGCTGCAACCAGAATCCTCTGGAGCCTGCGTCTCTACATATATGACAGACGTATTTGGTACTCCCAGAAATTACATGCTCCCTTTCTTTAGCAGATGCTATCATTTCTTGTCCATAGTCCCTTTTCTGATGGTTCCCTCACAATCCACTGCAACCTGTTTGAGGGCTCTCTCTGAGTGTAGGGGCATGGTTGGCCCATTCCTAGGGAAAACCAGAGTGCCAGGCAGCCACTAGAATGATGAAGTTGATTTGTCACTGCAGCAGAGCTTAGCCTATCCTGACTAATACATCTTCAAAAACTGAGCTCTGCCTCCCTGACCAAGCCCTTCCCAGGACACTCTAAGCTCCAAACAACTCTTCATTTGAGGACCTGAACACACCAATCTATATCATGATGCCCTTTGCACATGCTGTTTCTTAATCCCAGCAGCAGCCTTCAACCACTAATGGTAGGGACCAGGTGGATACATAGCATAGTTTCCTTGACCCTCTGCAGTACAACCCTTGGGCGTGTTCTACCCAGTCTCCCAAGAAATTCCAAGCAGAGCTGAGCCCAGGGTGCCCACGGCAGTTGTCTGCTCATTCGTGTTGCTTTGTTTCTTCACTCTCTTCCGGTGCTTCCTGGCTCGCCTCCCAAACAAACTCACATCCTTGCCCCTGTCTTGGCTTTTGGGAAGAGTCCAACCCAAGACCCTTTTGGGTTGGTTGGGGCCACTGGACTGTGGGTACAAGTGCTGTATGTCACTTCTCATGCAAGGCAGGTAAGAGCCAGGGCACCGCCACCGAGTCTGTCTTGCTGCTGTGGCGGCCTCGGAGGACCTGACATGGAGGAAGGCTGCTTAGTCCACACTGGAATTCACATGTGCAAGGAGCTTTTATTATGGTAGCCACTGAGCTTCTTGACATTCATCAGTTGAGGCACCTACCTACCTGACACACAGCATCAGCACTGTTCCTTTGGGGTACCAATACATAAATCAGCACACCTCATATCTCCATCCTGTATCTTGTATGATACGTAAGATCTCTTTGGGACCTTTTACTTGTTATCTCCTTTAACGCTTCTACTTTCAAAACGCGTTCTTTCTTCAGTGGTTTGATTAACATTAAAGTACGATTTAATTACATCTATCTGTGGCTTTTAATTAATCTGGAATTGATTTTGGTATATACTTGTGAAATAAAAATCTAAATTTATTTTATTTCCAAATTATTAACTAATTGTTCCAATATTGAATAAGAATTATTTTTACCTTCCTGATTAGTCTGTAATGATCTTTTATTATACATTAAATTCTCATGTGAATTAGCATCTATTTTTGGACTATAGTTTTCTTTTTCCTTAAATCCAGCTATTCTTGTGTAAGTACCAGGACATCATAATAGTACCTCTGTGATATATTTTACTGTCTTCATTACTCATTACTCATTTCCCTCCTGTCTTCTCTCAAACACTGCATTAGTGCTTAAGTTGCATTAAACCCACACATTGCAATGGGAAAGAATTGATATGTTTAACTTATTAGGACTCCATTTTTTTTGCATTGGACAGTCATTGAATTGAATCTTCTATTTCCTCCTCAGTTTTATAGTTTTCCTTACGTTGATTATATACATTTCTTGCTAAAGTCATTCCTAGGAATGCTCTATATGTTGACACTATATATGTTATTATTTTTAAATTGTGTTTTCCAACTTGTTCTTGCTGTTATATAGGACAGCTCAACACAAATATAATATAAATATACATAACTAAAAAATTTGGCCTTATCGATGTCTACTTTTTAATTATATTTCAAAGTAAAAACATATAAAGCTATTGCGTGAAGTTCCATGTCCTGTAATCACCTTTCCCGGTGGTTCAGAATAAATAAATAGGTACATTCTAGAATTGAATTCAAGGTGGGAGGGACTAAAGGATAGAGAGAAAAGGTGTAAAAGGAGCATTCATGCTGTAGGAATCATAGCATCCCACCCCACAATTCAGGTGCAGAGTTATAGATGTCACGACAGCAAACAGCTTGGGTTCATTGCGTGTTTTCTCTTTGAGATATAATCTCTCAAGAAATTTAAAACTTGCTTGTAGGCATCTCTGCCTGGTCCTAGACATCACTAGCCCCAACATCCTGGCCTTCCCTTAGATGATTGACACTTGTTAGTTAGAACATGTTTATATTTGAGTCTCGATAATAAAAGATAATGTCAGGATGCTAGCTCTTCAGTGACATGAAAGACAGGCCCTGACAGGTCAGGCTAGTTAACATAAAACACATAAAAGGACACCATGGCTCCACTCCGGGTCTCAAGTTAAGAAAACCTAAATTATCGGATGTATTAACTTAAAAAGAAATAATAAGCAGAAAGAAATCAAGTGTGCTAGTTCGAAGCTCCTTTATCTTTTTGGAACTTGGAGTTAACTGATGCGGAAGGCTCGCAGACCTCCCCAGCAAACTCATTATGAGAAAACTCTTGAGGACGAGGTTACAGGTATGCTGTGTGCTGACTGTCAGAACCTTTTAGTGCTTTCTCTTTCATGTCATCAATATTATTTTAGAATTCAAAGGACTTGATCACTTGAAGAATGGCATAACTGATGATGTTTCACTGTTTTTGAAGATGGTGGTCTTTTCCAAAGACATCTTATAGTGTGAAAGGGAAACGGGAGCCCACAGTCACGTTAAGAGAAACAGAAAATAAACTAAAAGAAATCAGAGAACCAGTCGAGAGAACCCTGTGGTTGGTTCCCATGTTCTCAGGAACCTTTGTAAGTTGTTTGCTTTTTCCCAGTTGCTTTGTCTACAGATTACAAAGCAAAGACAGCAGTGGCTGCCTGGTTTTCTTTGTGTTTTGCTGCACTTTCTTCATCACAAGCACAAAGTAGGTGTGTTTGTTAAGCTGTTTTCTTTGAAAGGGAAGGAGTGTTAGTGTAGAGGTGGAAGGGGGCGAGTTAGGGGACAGGCTGGTATCTTTATCTTGCCCTCAGCATGTTCATATGCCAGAAACACAATGTGTGGGCTTTTAAGTAGTCTTAAGTGAGGATGTTAACAAAGAAACACACACACACACACACACACACACACACACACACGATGGATTCTTTTTCTATTGGGAGGAGGGAGTGGGGGTAAAGGGGACATTCTACATTTTTCAGGTTGCCTTGAGCAAGCATCAGAAATTCTCAGCAGTGTCTATCTCTATCTGGAGGCTGGCGTTGTGTTCTTTTTTTTTTTTTTTTAACCTACAATTAACTACCATCCACTAAAAATTCAACCAGTAATAGTCATATTGTTTCGCAGCTTTTAAAGGAACTTTTCTCTTAAATGTTCTTACAGCTCGTTTCCTACCCTTGAGAATAGTGTAAAAGTTTTAAATTAGATATTAGGGAATCACTGATGATCACCACAAATGATTCTTTCATTCACTCACATATATTTATTGAGTGTCTACTATATGGCCACAGTAATTTTAATAATTTAAATAGAACATAGCCACATGTAGCTAATGACTATTGTATTAGACAGTGCAGAGCTAGAGGGTTGGGGAGACAGAGGCTAAAACATCAAGTAAGTATCGTAACACCAGTAGCGCTAGGTGCGATGAAGAAAGAAGCAGGCTTGGCAAGTAACGGGGAGGGACATGAAGGGGGTGAGAATCTTCAGGAGAGTCCTTTGGAGACCTGATATTAGAGTCATCGAAGACCTGAGCAAAGGTAGGAAGAATGTGTATGAGAGAAATAGACACCCCAGGCATCTCTGGGTAATTAATTGCCTTGTGTTTTTAATGAAATATGAGAGCAGGGATGCTTGCTATTCAAGAATTTGAAAAAAAAAACCAAAACACTGCAAGACACTCAGCACTCATCCTTATTTTAAAATGTAATGGCCTTTCATAATTCAGGGCAATGGTGTGGGTCTAGGTTCCGTAGAAGTAGAACCTAAGGGTAGGCTTTTTGTGCATGTAACTTTGGGAGGAGAGCTTTCAGGAGAAGGGCAAAGGAGCAAGTTGAGCAGCATGTGGCCTCAGCTGGAGACAGGTCTTAAGCCTGAGCCCACGGGAGCTCTGGGGCATGCATTGCATCATGGAGCTGGTCCTACCCTGGGTTGAGAGCTAGTCTTTTCTACTCTTCCCAGGCTCTATCAGTCAGCCATCGATTATGGACTGCTCTTTGAAGGTGAATTAGGTGTGGAACCTCCTGGAGGAACGGCTCTAGTCAGCGAAGGGTAATTCCTGGGAGAAGTGAGCAGTGATGGCCCTTTAATAGTCAATTCCATAAGTAGATGGGGCCACCGCCTGGTAAGGGGATCTGACTGTTCACCTACAGCATCCATGACGGTGCTGGCCCTGTAGAGTGTTCATGACTGAGTAGCTTTAGATAGATTTGGGGCAGAAACTGATGAAAATCCTGAGCACGTGGTGGTTGTGATCATCTAGCACATTCCCATGACTATGGACTCCACTGATAAGCTCTTTTCGTTCTTCTTGCTATGGATTTACTGGCTTCTTTCATGCAACAACTATTTATTGCCAGCCGGCTACATGCTTGACATCAGGTATGTGTGTCTGAAATCTGGCCACACAAGGCCTGTTTATTTAGTTGAGTCCGTCCCTGTGGGTTACGTTTTTTTGGCAAATGCCAAGAAATAGCATTACAAGGGATCCTGCAGCTTAACCACAACTCCTAGAGAAGCCAGAAGCTGCCAAGGTTTACTTTGCTCTGAAGGCAGCAGTCTGTTAAACCAGTTATATGATGCCCTCAAAAGGCCCAGATCCAGCGGTTGGGCTGTTGGAGAGAACTGGGTAAGATTCTGCCCACTGAGGTTGGTTTCTCAGTGGAGGAGCCGGCTCGCCTCGGTGCCACTGCTATCAGTGTGATTTAGCCAGTATGTGCTGAGTGCTTACCACATGCAGGCGACTTTGTGCCTGTCACCTTGTTACAGTCTTGCCACTCATCCTGGGGGGCCAGGCTGGTGGTGGCTACACAGGCTCCATGCCAGTGAGGACCAGTGGGCGCTCTGCAACATGCCGGTGAAGACCCTCTTAGCTGTGGTATTCAGGATGGGTATTGGGGTCACTGCTAGAGCTTTATGGTGGCCTTTTGCAGTCAATGTCTTGATACCATGACTTCCCTACTTTTAAATTAGAGGAAAACCAAACCTAGTTTGAATTCTCTAAAGGAAAAAAAGTTTGCACCTTAATCTGCTTTACCCCAATATCACTCTCCTTTGTCTGGAATCTTAAAACACTTCAGAGACTTGTTTTTTAGTTCAGCCTGTCTAGGGGGATGTTGGGGAAAATCTTACTTGTTTATTGCCAGCTGTGGGAACACCGTGCGACTTTATTTTGCACAATCGGGATACTGGCTGTCTTGACAATCAGGGCAGAGCTAAACCGAGTCTGTTTTGCTTGGATATTGATGTCCATTGATGAGTCTGAGTCCTGCTCTATTTCCTCTGCATGATCCCATGAGCTTTACTTTATTCCATGATTTAAGTGACATCCCTACACCTGTCTAAACCATTGTTCAAAAAGATTCAGGATCCATGGAAGGATTGTTTCAGTTCTTACTAACTAACTGTGTGACCTTGGGCTAGTTGCTTACCCTCTCTGGTCTACAATTGTATATGAAAATTGAGGGCGGTGGGCTACTGGCCCTTTCAATTCTAATGTGCAAAGATTTTCACCCACACAGCCTTTGTGTCTAATTCACAGATCCTCCTTCTAAGTCTCATTTGCATCCTCCTCAGATTGGATCTGTGGCATTACATTTGTTTACGAAGGGTGCATATTTCAACATAAGCAATTTTTACCAGTAAATCCAATCGATCATGTAAATGGCCATGTCTTGAATATTTATGGAAAGTTCTTCCTCGGTCTGGTATACCCAAACCTCAGATAAAACACAGTGGAGCTATTTAGTTTATTTATTTCTTCCTGAGTGAACTTCGGTAATTTGTATCTTTTGTGGAATCCATGAAAGTTGTCTTATTTATTGGCATGTAATTATTCATGATATTCTCTTATTATTATTTTACATAAACAGCCTCAGTGTTTTTCACCTGTGTCATCTCTGTTAAATATGAATGCGGGCTGTATATTTTTGGATACCTTTCCTCTTACATTGTTTTGCTTGCTTGTTCTTTAATTATATGTTATACATGAAAGTTATCTTACCAGAAGTCAAGACCAGTTAAAGAACACTTTCATAGAATCCACAGGCTCTTTGCTCCTCTTTCCTGTACGGTAATAGGTGGCAGAGCCCCTTAGATAAGCACCTAATAAATGGGGTGAGGGGTGTCAGGGCCAGGCACCGACAGATGGTCCAAATATGTCAGGGGTCTTTATATCAATCTAAGATCCGTCCAAACCAAAGCATGGAGATGTAGAAGTGAGATAGGTGTGCTCAGTCTTTCTAGAAAAGGTGGAGGGGTTGGCTTTTAGAGTTCCTGCAGCCTCACCTATAAGGATGGATGGAACGTGGGGAAGCTGTAGCTAGCCCGGTGTCTGCATGTTGTTGTGACATAGGTGAGTGGGACTAGGGGACCGATGGAAGCCTTGGGATGCGATAACCAGACGGAAAGAGGAAAATACAGTGAAGTCTTGCAGACATCAAGTCAGCTGCAAACTGGCCCCAGGTGGGTGTACTTTAGTGCTCGCCTTTCAAGTGAACACACCCAAAGGGCCAACCTGGACAGAACCGGGCAAAGCAAAACTGAGCCCAGACAGAGGTCATTGTGAATCAGAGCTGCAACAGACGGCTGGAATTAAAAATCCAGGTCATAGGAAACAGCAGCGGGCTTGTGAGCCAAGCCCCTTTGGAATTTTACTGAGTGAGCGGTGACCCTCCCCCCCCAGGGGTGAGATTGTGGGCGAGCTGGAAATGTTTGGCAGAAACTTTAAACCCAGGGGGTGACACTGAAAGGTAAGCCATCCCCAGGGACCAGCATCGGATGTCACAAAGGACAACATGAGGGACAGGGCAGCATCTGGAGAGGCTCCTCAACAGTGGGACGCAGAGCCAAGGACGAGAGAGGAGCATAAAGACTGTGTGTGACAAAATAATTAGAAGTTGGGAGAAGGGTTTATCTGGAGGAAAAGCAGTTGCAGAGAAACGGTTATTGTGTGGGCCCTGGAATGTCGGCGGCCTCGCCAGCCCTGGGAGCAAATGAGGCTGTGTCACTATTAATGCCCAGCTTGGAGTCCCAGGGGCCCCACCTGCTCACACAGGACCTCAGCTGGCGTCCTGGGAGTCCTCAGGGCAGGATGTCACCTGTGCCCAGGTACACTGTGGCTCCTGTTCTTCCTTTGGCTGTGTTGTTACTCCTCACTCCCTCCTCCCCTTGCTGTCCCCTGGCTGTCAGTGTGTCCCCAGAGCCCTACATTGCCCTCTTCCCCCTAGGGCCCTGGGGCTTGCGCTGCTTACTCTGCTGTATGTACCTCATCACTTGGGTCCCAGCGCCTCCCATAGGCTTTTGAAACATGCTCCCTTGACGTCCATCCTTCACCCTGTGCTCTGAGGCTCATGAGGGCATGGTGCAGATACTACGCCCGCCCTTCTTTTGTCATTGCCTCCTTGCTTACTCTCCCCTCCCAGCTGTCCGCCAGGGCCTGTGCACAAAGCACCTCCTTCTTACCCTTTCAACTGCCCCCTTGCCTGCCCATTTGGCAACTGGTACAAACAGGCAATGGAAAAATGAACGCGTCCCTGGGCTAAGAGCCACCTCTGGATCCCAGTTTGGGTGGAGTTAGGTCACACTGCCAAATTTCCAGGACTAATGGAAAGGATGTAAATTAGCTAAGTACTTTATGGTCTCTCTTGTCGTGGTCTGAATATTTTGGTTCCAGTAACCAGTTCGGTGAAGCAAGAAATAGTCTTTAGCAGGACCTCTCAAACTTTAATTTGCACCAGACCACACCTGAGGGTCTGTTAAAATGCAGAATCTGATTCTGTAGGTCTGGGGTGGGGCCTGAGATTCTGCATTTCTAGATCGTTCCCACCCCATTTCTGTTCACTATGCTCTAAAGAAAACCCTTCAACAAAGAAGCCATGACTGGCCTTTTTGTTTCTCTGCGCTGGTGATGTCACGTTTTGGTTACATATCACACCAGCGCTTACTCACATATGAAAATAAACGTGCTGTTCGTTGTCACACTTTTTACAGGGATTGGCGTGTGGATGGCCCACTTTGAAATTAGTTACAGTTGACCAGCACTCCCGGAAGGATGCTCTTGAACTTCTCTCTATATCTTCGCTTCTCTAACTGTGGTCTATGGGCCAGGAGCATTGGCATCACCTGGGAACTTGTTAGAGATGCAGACCCTCGGGCCCCGCCCTGGACCTAGACAGACTGAATTAGGAATCATATTTTAGCACGATCCCCAGGATGTGTGTGTGTGCGTGTGTGTGTGTGTGTGTGTGTGTGTGCGCGCATATTAATATTCGCGAAGCCCTGCCCTCTAGAACACAGGGTACTGGAATGGTAGCTGCTGGTTTAGTCACTTTAGGAAAAGGTACACTCTCTTTGTTCTGATTTTTAAAAAAGGCAATTAAAAGATTAATTTTAGCAGTACATTTTTTCTTTCTTTTGTTTTTCTCGATCCTAAACTCAAATGATTAGCAGCCCAAACCAAGTAATACAAAATGATTAGACAGGAAACTGGGTTAATGTGACTTCCAGTCATTTTGATAGCCTTTCCAGTGTAATAAGGAGTAGAGCTGACCGTTGTGGAATCAGGTTATGTTAATTTATCTGAATTGTCGCAGCAGAGAGGAGCTGAACCCATTAGAGGTAATAACGGCAAAATGCCTGTGTGGTTACCGAGTTTATTAGCTCGCACCAGTCAGAGAATCCTGGGATCAGTGAGCAGGATGGTGGTCTGTCTCCCCTGAAGAGCTATATGCCTACACTTGCTGGCATGTTTCCCTTACTGTTCTGTCCAACTGGTTTTGTGTTTTGATTGCTATATGAATGACAAATTTGCCCTGGAGAGTAACATTTAGCCTCATATCCTCCTTGGATTTGGGAGAAAATCCGAGGTTAGAAGGCCTGTTTTCTTTTAGAGAGGGAAGAAAACAAACACAGTTTGAGTGCCTGCTGTGTGCTAAGCCGTGTGCTGGGCACCTTCAGCATGAGTGAGAGATCAGGTTTGGCACATGTGGAAACTGAGGCACAGAGAGGTTATAGTACGTTCCCAAGGTCACACAGCTAATAAGAGTCTGGTAGAGCCAGGATTTAAATGAGGTCATCTGACCCCTTGTTTAGTGTTCTTCGCACAACTCTAAAATGAAGCTTTCACGGCTCTCCTCTACCTGTCTCAGTTACTCTTTATAAAATGCTGCTTTGGCAAATATCCTTGTAGTCAGTGGATACCTGTGATCATACTTTGTTTCACCTCACTTATTCAATCTATTGAGGAGGTCTGTTGTGTGACGTCTACCAGTGCTGGAAGTAGTTACTCTCAATTATTTACAACGAGAGCTGGAAGACTCAGACTTGACACAGGCGTTTGATGTTCAGGCTGGGAACTGCTTCCCTGAATCTCTAGTGCCTACTGCATGTAATAGGGGGCAGTAGGGGGATTTACATAATCCATGGTCTCTGCTTTTGGAGAGTTTAATTTTAGGCAAGAGGGAGAATATTTACACCTATGAACATGAGGTAAAGATGAGCTAAGATGTGCCAAAAGGAGGCCAGGTGTTCCACAGCCACGCGCCGGCATTGGGTCTCAAGCATTTATACTAAATGTTGGTTTAATGAAATGGCTAGGTCTTTGGAGGAGGGAGCTATGCCTGTGAACTTGCGAGGTCAGGGATAGTTTGGTGATGGATATGGATCTTAGGTCTTACAAGATGGTAAGGCTTGGATGGGTGGGAGGAGGGAAGGTCAAGTGGGGTTGGGAATGGGTGGGGGCCGCCTGATTGTGGAGGGCCTTACATATCAAGCTGTGGATGGTAATAGGGAGCCATTGTAGGTTCTTGAGCAGAGGAGCGGCTCAGCCAAAGCAGTGCTTGTATGTGTGGGGCTGGATTGGCATTGGTGGGAAAACGTATAAGCATTTGTATTTGTGGTGTATGAGGCAAAAGGAGCAGTATTGTTAAATCAAGACTGGTTTAGGAAGTTAACAGGAAAACAATGCTACGAGAGCATCTTTTCTCTATGTCACTTCCTGGGATGCTGTGGGCTTGGTGACCGAGGACTGGGAATTAGGATGTTCCAGTTTTATTGTCTATCCCTTCGTTAATTATTTACTGGTGATGTGGGGATAGAGTAGGGGTTATTATCCAACATAGTATTGTCGAACCATATGAAATTTCCATTTTTTTCATAAGTCAAAATGGGTAGAATTACCGGCAATTTCATATGATTTCATTTACTCGACTTTGAGGTCGTTGGGGATGTGTGGATGTGGGGCCGCCTTTGGCTTTCTGGTCGGGGCAGTTAGGGTAGGTACCCAGATGACGCTGCTTATAAGTAGCCTGAAAGTACTCAGTGTGCTCTTGTCTTTGGGAGTGAGATCATTCCTGGAGACTGAGCCCAGGGCTCATGGGATGTGTTATGTTCTTTTTCTCTCTAATAGCTGCTCTCCCCAACCAAGGACCAGACATTCAGCATCCTCTATTCTGTTACCTTTGCAGAAGAAAATTTTGCTCTGGACGAAGAATTTTAAAGGAGGGAGGAGGGCTTGTGGAAGAGAGGATAAAAATATTTGCATCTCGGTTGTTTTCGTAGTTTGATGCAGACAGAACCTAGTTAAGATGGGAGAGAAGGGGTACTGAGTTCTCACGCTTGCCTCAGGCCGCCGAAGTTTTAAATGAGTTTGGGAACGTCTGGACAGTGGACTGACCATGCTTGATGGTGGTGTGGTGGAGGCCGGGCTGTTCTGCATTCACGTCCTTTGCCTCTGCACCCTGGGATGGGGGCCACTCTTGTGGAGCCTCTCCTGGGTTCACGGATGGGGTGTTCCCAGATTGCTCTCTTAACAAGCAGGAATGAGGGCTGGTTCTGAGGTCGGGTCCACTGAAACTGGCTGGACATAGCATCCCAGGGAGTGTGCCCCTTTTGGCCCTGACTCTGGGTACCATGGGGCCAAGTCATCTGTCATCACACCCAAACTCCACAACTTCATGGTCTGAGACCGTGAGTCCACTGGTTCCATCACGATTTGCCTCCGTGTCATCCTAAGTTGCCACTCAACATGCGAGCCCCGACAGTGTTCGTCCTGTTCCACGAGTATTGTCCTTTGCTTCGCTGACATCCCGAATGCTCCCTTGTCTTCCTGGTTCTCTCTTGAAAATCCCTCTCCTCTCCCTTCCTCGGAATAAGAAATCTCTTCCATTTATTTAGCCTTCAAGTACGTATCGAGGGTCCCACTCTGTGAGAAGCACCATAAGGAAAACAAATGAGAAAAAACATTGGTCTTTTCATGTACACGCATTTGAAGGTCACCTTCCTTAGCACCTGTCCTCGATTTTTCCAATGAGAAGACACAACTGGTACCACTGCTGTGCATCTCTCTTTCCTCTTCTTTTCTGAAGAAAAGAAGGAACAGCTATCCAGAAATAGTTAAACCGTAAACGTGATTTTTAAGCTCCTAAGTTTATGGCATGTGGGAAGATCAGTAGCAGCCACCACTTGTCATCTAATCTGACACCTGTGTCTAGATGGAAATCATCTCGGAACAGATTGCATGTTATAATTAAAAAACAGAAAAACATTCTGTGTAAATATGCTCCGCCAAATTGCCCATCCTGGCACCACTGGGGTTTGCGCCACAATTCAAACGCACTTAAAATATTATTTTTAACTTCTCTCTAAAGGAAGCATAAACAGCAGATTCCTGCATGTAGGATATGACATATGGACGCTGTGGGGTAACTTTAATAACTCGCAGCCCACCCTCCCGGTTTAACTGAGCTACACATTCTTTCATTTTCCTGTTTCTTTTCCTGACCTGGACACTTTATTCTGCCTGGGTACAGTTGACCAGGAAATACAAAGTCTCGTTGTACACATTTATTGAGTTTATTTGGAAATACAATGAGAATGAACACATTCTCATTTTTAAAGTTCTGAACAATCACATGACCTTGGCGTCTTTCCTTTTTTCATTTATTTTTTTAATAATAAGAGGAGAAACCTTTTGGAGAAGAAAGTTTCTATACCTAGACTAAAACCTTTAATTTTCTTGTTTTTTTTTTTTTTTTTTACAACCCCAGTGCAAAAGAATCTCAGTCAGAATTTTAAGAAATGCCCACGATGTCATGTTGGTCCATGAGTTCTGGTGACGCCAGGCGTAGCTGAGCACAGCAGAATTTTACCTCATCAGTAGATTACATCGCTACCAAAATGAAATGGTCCTACAGAAGAGATATTAAGATCGCGAGGACAGTATCGGTAACTGGCAATCACTGTGCCCTGACTGTGTGTGTCAAGCGTGGCTTTAAGTGAACGATAATTATTTTATTTACACTTCATGAAAACCCTGGGAGGAAGGTGTTAGCATTTCTCCTTTATAGATGAAAAAGAACCAAAACGTGAGTAATTTGCCCAAGTGCGCACATGTAGTTAGTAGCCACGGCAGGTTTTAAATCCAGATTTGTCTCAAACTCTGTGACCATCATCTTGTCACATATCACCTCATCTCGAGTGGGTTAGAAGTTGAGCTGACAAAACTTGGGTCCTTTGAAGTTCCAGAATGTTCTGACTTCTTATTGGTATTCCCTGAGCGGCAAACCTTGGGCCTTTTATCTCAGCTGCAGATTCTTGAAGGTCAACTCACTTTAGGGTAGCAGGAGTTGTGTTCTCAGGGTCAGGCCTCCCCACTGATGGCTCCCCGGGCATGGCCCAACCTGGGAGTCCCTGGGAGAACTAGAGGAACGAGCTCAGGCTCCATGCTGACTCTGTTCTTTGCTCTTGGCCTCTCACAGGGGAGCCTGGGTCTTAGTCTCCATTGTTTCAAGCAGACTCTCAAAGATCCCTCTTGTAAACTATAATAGAGTCAGTACTCTTTAGTAAAGTCTTGGCGAAGGCCGGAGAGCTCTTTGAACCCATTTTGATTAACGCTGTGTTGTCATTTTCCTCTTGCAGGACATCGAGGCCTATGTGACCATTCTCTAAAATATTTAAGCTCGAGAATCATGGAGCGGAAGCTGCAGGGCTCATGGCTGCCTGCTGGCCGAGGGAATCTGGAGAAACTGTCCCCGGGAACACGCAGCTCCGTGGTGCCCGTGCTCGGCCCTCAGAATGGCTCTCACTCCACCCATGCTGAGAACAGCCCTCTGAAGCCCAGGGTGGTGACTGTGGTGAGGCTGGGCGGACACCCGCTGCGGAAGATCACCCTGCTCCTCAACAGGCGGTCAGTGCAGACCTTCGAGCAGCTCTTGGCGGACGTCTCAGAGGCCTTGGGCTTTCCGAGATGGAAGAGCGATCGTGTGAGAAAACTGTTTAACCTCAAGGGCAAAGAAATCAGAAGCGTCTCTGATTTCTTCAGGGAAGGGGATGCTTTCATAGCCGTGGGCAAAGAACCACTGACATTGAAGAACATTCAGGTGGCCATAGAAGAACTGTACCCCAGTAAAGCCCGGGCCTTGACATTGACCCAGCACAGCCGGGTCCCTTCTCCGAGGCTGAGAAGCAGACTTTATTGCAAGGCTGTCAAAGGGGGTCACCACTGTGGGGAGACGGAGACCACCAAGAGCTGCATTGAGGCTGCTGGGTCCAAGGCGGCGGTCAGACACCAGGAGAAGGCCCCCGGGGAGCCGGTGCCAGAGGACAGGGCGAAGACCCCGAAGAAGTGGGCGAGGGGGAATTGGGAGCCCGAACCCGGGAGCAAGCCTCCTAGAGAAGCCGCCTTAGAGAGGCATGTGAATGGAGAGAAGCACCTGGGGGTGGAGATTGAGAGGACCTCAGGTGAAATTATCAGGTGTGAGAAGTGCAAGAGAGAGAGAGAGCTCCAGCAGAGCCTGCAGAGGGAGAGGCTGTCCCTGGGGACCAGCGAGCTGGACATAGGCAAGTGCCAACGGTATAACGTGGAGAAGCTGGTGAGGACCAGGAGCTGCAGGAGGTCCCCCGAGGCCAACCCGCAGGGTGGGGAGGAACAGTGGAAGGGTGACAGCCACAGGAGCAGTCCCAGGAACCCCACTCAGGAGATGAGGCGGCCCAGCAAGAACACAGACAAGAAAGAGGACAGAGACCCCGGAGGCCAGGAAGGTCATCTGCAAGGAGCAGCCAAGGCTAAGAAGGATCTTGTGGAAGCTCAACCTGTCAGAGAGGAAGGCCGGAGGGACGGGAAGAAAGACACCAGGAACAAGCATGGTGGATGGCTTCTCAGGGAGCACCAGGCTGACTCCGAGAAGCTTCCCAGGACCAGAGGGGAGGAGCAGGAGGAAGAAAAGGAGAAAAAGCCATGTGCGTCAGGAGGGAGAAAGGTGCTTTCCAAAGATGACCAACTTGGAAGGGTAGAAAAGGAGCCCAAGACAAGGCCGGAAGAAAGCAAGCCAGAGAGGCCTGGTGGCCGGAAGCGGCGGCCAGCGGGCATCATCTCGGCCGACGTGGAGAAGCACTATGAGCCGGGCCGGGTCATTGGGGACGGGAACTTCGCCGTGGTGAAGGAGTGCCGGCACCGAGAGACCAGGCAGGCCTACGCCATGAAGATCATTGACAAGTCCAAACTCAAAGGAAAGGAGGACATGGTTGACAGTGAGATCTTCATTATCCAGAGCCTCTCTCATCCCAACATAGTGAAACTGCATGAAGTCTACGAAACGGAAACGGAAATCTACCTGATCATGGAGTACGTGCAGGGCGGAGACCTTTTCGATGCCATCATAGAAAGTGTCAAGTTCCCAGAGCATGACGCTGCCCTCATGCTCATGGACTTGTGTAAGGCGCTCGTCCACATGCACGACAAGAGCATTGTCCACCGGGATCTGAAGCCAGAGAACCTGCTGGTAAGCCCTGACCTTGCCGCTGTGGGAGAGGGTGTTTATAAAATGCGAGATACAAGAAATTATCTCATACTCCGTCACTCTTACTCGCTAGAATACTATCTTTATGCTATTGTAACATACTCATTCCAGTATCTACAACTTTGGTTATAGTTCATAAGTTGCTGAGATAAATTGGGTTTGATGAAATTATTGAAAAGGAAACCTTCCAATTTAAATAAAATGGAATGTGTTTCCTCATCCTTGGGAGAAAAATACTTTTGCCTTAACAATGACCAGGTGGACTTATTTCTTGGGCATTTGCACAAAGGCTGGCTCAGGTATCAGGGTGTCTACTGGTAGCAGCTTCCCCTGCAGGCTTTGTGCTCACCCTCCCATTGAAACTACCCCTGATCCTTTTGCAGATAACTTCTTGCCACGAGAATTCAAAAGGCTCATCACGGCAGGTACCTGCGTGTGGAGTGGACAAGAGGCAGGCTCTGGAGTCAGATAACCTGACTTTCAATCCTGGCTTTCTTAGCTGCTTGCTCTAGAATCAGTCCTTCACCTTTCTGGGCCTGAATCTCCTCATTTATTAAAGAGAAATAGTAATAGTACCTATCTGGGAAGGCTGAGTGAGGATTGAGCACAGGAAAAGGGGAGGAGACCCTGACAATGGGAGCTGGCCTCGCCACGGCTCAGCTGGAGTGTTTTCCTGATGAACACAAACAATTTTGCAGAACACCAACCTCTGACCATGAGGAATCAGGATAAAAGCAAGACCCTTTTTATAATCATGTCCAAATGCAGATAAGAAAAAGATTGTCCAAACCACAAACATGGCCAAATACCCCTCTTCTGGCTACTGTGAGCGACTGCTTCACTAGATGAGAATCACTCAGACGCCCAGTCATAGAATTCCCCTCTCTTCCTGAGAGTATTTAATTCCAAGCAGAACCTACCTTTTCGAACCCTCCCCCAACCCACCTAACACAGCTCAAATCTTTCAGTAGATACCCCAATCCCAGTGGTGTGCATTCTCCATTGATGCCATGAGTCAGGAAACCCAGGGTGTTCCTGAATTACAAGCGTGTTCCTGGTGGTCTTTGTTAGGACAGCAGACTTACACTGTCTCCCTCTGGCGCCTTTATCCCACCTTCTTCTTCATAGCCTTGCTCACCAGCTCGTAATTCTGCATTAATTCTTCTGTTTTCTTTCTCCTCTGACTGGAAAGAAGATTGGTTCTATGACAACAGAAACTTCATTCTATTCAGATTGTACCCTGAAACCTAGGACGGTTCTGTCACATGGTAGACATCCGTTAATTATTAGTTGGATGAATAAATGAATACGGGCAGAGCAGGCTGCCTGGGAGAGAGTGAGCACTCCGTCCGTGGCAGCTGCTGTCATTACTATCAGCAGCTCTGATATTAAGTGGGTATCATGACTAAGCACTCAAAGCCGGATTGCTGAAGGCAAAGCAATAGTGAATGGAGGCCATGATCTTGATGGGCCACATTTTTTTAGGGGGAGAAGGGCATGGATTTAGCCTGTTTTTTTAAAAAAAATTCAATGGCTGTCCACCCAGCCTGGAAACGTCATGTCGGTAAATGCTCCCACCAGGAGAATGAAACACTGAGTGAGTCAAGCTAATTATCTGGTGAAATGAGGTCTGCGTTGACCGCTGAGTCAAGTAAATTTGTTGTTGCCCGAATTCATAGAATTACAGAAGTTTGAGTGGTTTCTTGAGTGGTTTGAATTACCATCAAATAACCCTCCCTTTGAAAATTTTTTATTTTTTGCGTTAGCTGAGTGTCTCCATCCTTTGCTTGCTTTTTATTTCTGTCTTCTGGGTCTGAGCGCAAGTAATCTGCATGCATGATGTGTTGTATGCTGTTTCTCACGGCTACTTTAGACCAGCCACAAAGTGGTGTTGTTTAATGACCCTCTGAAGTATTCCCCAAATGGTCTCCGCATGAGAGGTTCTGACCGGAGGCCTGGGCTGGTCTCATGAGCTGAGCACTTTGAGCTTGTGCTCTCGAAAGAATCATCACTGTTATACAGGTTCCGTGTTATACCAGGAAGCAGGAAGAGAGCATTTACTCTATGGGATCATTTTCCTTTGGGGACAGTCGTCTGAGCTTGTATTTTCTCAGCAAGGTTCTGGAACCAATCTGTTGAGCTGGCCCATCTCTTGGACAATAGAGACTCTCCCTTGTGTTAAGGGACTGATCAGCAGGTTTCGAAGTGGAGAAAGTCATAACCAGTTTAGACTGCATTGAGAAGTTCCCTTTAGGAAGTCGAAAATTGCAAGGTCAAGATTTAGTGTGGACAAGCTGACTGCCTCAGAGAAGTCATCTGACAGCTCTTCGTAGATTTAATTGTCAGTAAATATATGTTTCGGGTGTCCTTAAGGGCAGTGAAGTGTGTTTGTGTGTTGTGTGAGTGTGTTTGTGTGTATGTGTGTTCTGAGAAGCAAAACTTCAGAATAGCTATACTTTTCAGTCTATATACTTCAGTTGTCTATTGGTATTAAAAGTATCTGATATTTAGATCCTTTTTCTGAATTTGAAGAAAGCCTACTTTTTTATTTTCAAATAAAAACTTTTTTTTTTTTTTTTTTGTGGTGGTATGGGCCCTTCAGAAACTGCGAACAGCTGCGTATTTGAGTCATCTTTTGCGGAATAGGTTAATATCTTTTCTCCATATGGATAATTCTATCAGTTTGCATTTATCAAAACAAACAGGCCTGTCACATTTGTAAACCGTTTGTCCTTTTTTCTGGGCGAGTAAAGTTCAACGTATTGTTATGTCAGAAATCTGAACACTAACGTTAGTGCTCTTTGCTTTTTTCAGCCAGATCTGGATTTTGCTAGATTTGACAATGGGATCATTGCCTGGGTTTAGAAAGGTGCCATCTCTAAACTTGCTGATATAAAAATGGTATTGAAAACTTCGTAGGTCGACTAGGATTTAATATTAGTAAATATCACCATGGTGATTACCGTCTATCAATTGTTGCTTTCAGAGACTTTCTGAATATACTAAGAGCTCTTAATGAATATAGCAAGCTTATTATCATTGTTTTAATCAACAGGAATATTTGTATCTGATAACCGGGCCCCGGAATCAAATTTTGGGCCGATATTACTGTTTATTTATTTCTATGGATCACATTTCCTGATAAGGTGCTAGTTGTCCTCTTCCCTTTGGGTTATTTTGACTCATGAGATCTTGCAAAAGAAGTTTTAATGATGAGAATTTCCAGCCTGCAGAAATATCAGTGTTAATTGCTTCTGCCAGTGTGTGCTCCCTTGGCGGGGTTGGGTTATGCTGTGTGGTGTTGCCTGAGCCCTGGGAGGAGGGGAAGAAGCAAACAGGAGCCGGAGAGGTAAGAGGATCAGACCAGCCCACGCAGAATGGGAAGTAGACAGGCCAGGTTAGTTATGGCCAACAGAGGACATACTACATCTTGCAAAGAAAGCTGAGTGGGGGTGAGGAGAGACCGAAGAGGTGTCAGACAGGAGCAAGGTCATTTGAAAAATTCTGTTCCAGAGTAAGGGAGAGGTGGGACATGTTCCCAGTTTGGAAATAGGGCTGAAAGAACCGAGATGGGTAGGCAGACACTAAAGCTCAGGAGTGCCTGGAGCAGAGACCTTTGAAATGGTGGCGGGGGCAGGTCACAGAGAGGTGAGGGACAAAAGTTGTACCCTCTTTCTCGCCTCTTGATGGTTCTTGGAAGGAACAGACTCTTCCAGATTTTTAAGTGCTGAATGTGACTAGGACAGGGCAGTGATCAGCGTCTCAAGGGTGGCAAAGAAAATCTAGAAGGATAAAAAATGGCCAAACAAATGGGCCCTCCTTGCCCATTCTTTCTCTTAAAGACAATTGCAATTAGACAACTAGACCTGAGGCCTTGGAAACATGAAGAGATTCACTGACTTGCTTCCTCAGATTAAAGACATTTTGAAAATAAAGGGTTTTAAGAAATCTAATCGTAGACCCTCAAATGGCTCACAAGGAATCAGTCTCTTAGACAGGTAACGACACACAGGAACACAGGTATTAAGAGGACAATGGGAAATTGTTGTGATTTACTAAATGAACGTGTTCAATTGCTGTGTTCATTTTAATTCCCTAAGTTCTTTTTCCACTTCCACTTTGACATATGAGAAGGATGCAGGGAGTCTTGCTCTGTTCGTTGGTGCTTCTGCAGTGTGTGATCCTCACCGAGCAGCATGGCTTCTCTTCTGCCAGCTCCGATTTCAGTCTCCTGCTCCCTTAGCTTCTAAGACGGAGCTGTCCATGTCCTCTCATTAATAGCCCAAGTATTCATGAATGCATTTATATACCGACCGCGTTAATTAAGAAATGGGTAACAACTTCGAAGCATATCTTGTTAGGAATACTTAATAAAATCTAGAAATGTGGATTACAGCAGTAACGTGAAGTCAAAGAAAAAGTACAGTGGTCTAGGGCTTTAGGTCATTGGCTACTATTGATCAAGTCAGCAATAAGATAGGTTTATAAGAGAATCTCTCTCGAGAGTATCAAGGCGAATTCTGCAGTTATGACTTTAGATTTATATCTGTGAGAGTGGCTTTCAGTGTCCATTTAAACAGTTTCCAGGAAAATAAAAAGTACTCATATGGTCAGTGAATCCACATGTTGTCCATATAGCCAGAGATTTCAAGAAATTGCTTACAAGTTTTCAAAATTCTAGATTCTGGGTCATCTCACTGACTGAGGTTTTCTTCCTTCTGTCAGTTCCTTTTGAAATCGTCACCTAACAGAGAGGATGTCTGATCATTTACTGTCTGCAGTAAATGATCAACAGCAAAGGGAGCTTTACAGCATGATTCATAGTTACTCACCTTGTTGAATATCTTCTGAAATTGTGACTCCATTCTCCCGAGGAGTCCTGAAATTTAGGTCATTTAGTAAATCACAACAATCTCCTATTGTCCTCTTAATACCTGAGTTTCTGTGTGTTGTCACCTGTCTAAGAGACTGACTTCTTATGAGCCATTTGAGGGTCTACGATTAAATTTCTTAAAACTCTTCATTTTCAAAATGTCTTTAATCTGAGGAGGCAAGTCAGTGAACCTCTTCACGTTTCCAAGGCCTCAGGTCTAGTTGTCTAATTGCAATAACATGAAGCCCCCTGGTTCTATTTCCGCTTCCTCCAGACGTCCTATACATTAGGGGTTATGTAAGTGTAAGAAGAGGAAGGGTAGAAAGAAGGAAGGTGATAGAGAGATTGAAATAGAGATAGAGTCAGAGACAGAAATAGAAATAGAGAGGGCAGAAAACTCAGTCTTGGTCCTTAATTCTTTCATTCCTGCATTAAACCTTGCCAATGTTCTGACTGAGCCTTCTTATGAAGTATTCAGTAGAACTGGCATTCAGTGTAGACATGGATATATTATTAATTCCTCTCCATCCTTCAATTTCCAATGTACCATTTTGGGCCAAGATGCTCCATTTTTCCATATTTAGATAAAACTCTTAAAATCCCTTCAGTCCAATGAATAGAAATTTAGAATCAGGTTGAAGGATCATTTGTCTAGGAATCTCCTGCAGGCTGCATGCACCCCGAGCATTTGGCCCATGGTACCTCCTTGGGATGTGAATTTCCCTTCAAGGAACCACTTCTGAATTTTTTGACCCTCTCCGATCTCAGGGCACCACTGGAGGCCCATGAATGAATATTTAATGGTGACCATAACAATAATAATTCTGTTTGAAATAACTTTGGTTTTACTGGGTGAGATGTTGAACATGGGCATTTTGACAAATTACTTGCATGGCCATATAATTATGGGCTTGGCGTTCCGTGTAGGTTGCTTATCTTTCCCAGGAGGCAGTTGGAAGCAGAACCATAAGGTAAAGATGTGTGTCTATTGTCTGTGTCTGCCTCCAGGGGGAGCAGGATGAATTGCAGGGGCTGAGGAGAGGATAGGAGGGGGAGAGAACACTCTTGCTGGCTCCCCTAGTTACAGCTGAGCTACCTTCCGGCTGCAGTACGACTACCTGGCTAACGGTATAACTCGGCGCTTCTCAAAACTTTCCTGTGCACAAGAATCACCTGGGATCCTGATAAAATGCAGGTGCTGATTTAGGCTGGGGGCTCTGAAACACTGCCTTTCTGAGAAGCCCGGGCTGGGCCCGCCTTTCCTGAAGCATGGTTGCCCAGAGGCTGGATAGAATCTGGGTTCTGTTGGCAAGGAAGGCAGTCGTGGGCAGGCACCAGCAGTGACTGCCATTGAACCTGAACATGAATGTGAGAACTACCTGTGCTCGGGTACAGGAGCAAACACTGTGTGTGCTTGTCCACCCCGGAGGCTATGCAGACTGCTCTGTCCCATGGGGCAGGTAGGTGGGTAGGAAGATGTGACTGAGGGAGGTGCAGGCCTTACGGTTGGGCCCTGCGGTCTGTTTAGTCTTGTGTGCCAGCCAGTCAGGGGAGGCGCTTCCTATGTTTGTTTAAGTTTCAGGCTCCGTGCTGCGTAAGGTTCTTTGGCCGCCGCATTTCCCCATGCTTTGGCTTATGCTTTGGCCTCTGTTTTAGGCTCACCTTGGCCCTTTAGCCAGGTACAGTGGGTGGGGCACGGGAAACTTTCAAAAGACACATTTTCCTAGGATAGGACACTTTTGAGATGTTCAGTTGTGTTTTCTCCTGGGGACTCTGCCCAGCGGCCAGGACTTTTGGTACTTCTCCCCACAGGGAAGTGCCTAGGACAGCAACTGCCTGCCACTACGGACAGTGGACCTCTTGGAGCGGGAGGGGGGACAGAGGCTGCCCACACGGTGCCCCGTCTGGGTCCCTTCAGCCTCTCGCTGAGGGGCTGGCTCAGGGCCCAGTGGGGCTTCTGCTCAGGCACTGGGCCATTTCTGGGCCAGCCTACGACCTCCCCGTCACTCCTTCCCATCTCCATGGTGGGGTCATTGGGAGGCCTTGGAATCCTCTTTCAGGAATTTTGGGGGGACTGCTGGTAGAGGGTAAATCTGGGAGAGGACGGCTTTCAGGGAAGTGTGGATAAGAAGCACTTGCCAGGCTTGTTCCTAAAGTCACCCCAAACTTCACGGTGGTTCTCTTGGATCTCTCAGGGGCCCCCAACTTCACAGAAAGGCCTATTGAGCCTCCCCATCATATAGGGCAAGGCATCTCTCAAATGCCTTTCTCAGCCTGCTTTCATTACCCTGCCCTGGTGGAGAGAAGTGAACCCGTTACTCTGGTTGGCAGACCACCCTGTCCTCCCGCCCTGACCCATGGCTGGTCCCCCTTTGTCCAACTGTGGCTGTCTCTTTGATAACCACGCCCTCTGAGCTTGGCTTCCAGAGGGGGCTGGGGACTGGAGTGGGGAATAAGGGGCCCCTCCCTGATACCTTGATACTGTCTAGCCTCATAAAATCTTATCACAAAGAAGCTCATTCAAAGGGCTGTGCCAAGCACAACCTTCTGGTTCCAGCTTCTCTCTTCCCCTAGTTTACCTAGTTTTTGAGTTCAGATTTTGTCTATAAGTTTGTCCGTTACATGCAAATCAAGCTCCACCTACCTCAGCAGTCAGAGGGGCAGGTGAGAGCTGTTCAGCTCTGAGGGACTTAGGCGTGACTACATGGCGGTAATGTTTCCTATATTACCGCAGGTAAAGGTTTAGTCTTAATCCATGTCAGGGACTCATGGTGGAGAAGGGAAGAAGGGGACTGAGAAATTCTTCATTTCCATTTACCTAAGTAATTAAAGGGGACCGAACTGTACCCAAGATGGTAGCGGAGCATGGTGCTCACTGACATAGCTCCTTGTGCTACCCATGGTATAGGCCCCAGGCAGTAGGTATGCTTACCCTGCTCCAAAGCAGGGGAGGAGTCCAGACACAGGGAGGTTGAGTAACTGGCTCAGAGTCACCCCGCAAAGAAGGAGAAGTGGGGTTCGAAACTCAGGACCCACCCATCCTCTTGAGCACTGTGCTCGACTGGCACTGGGCGGTGGCTTCTCTTAACTTTTTCTTGCTGTTCCTGAATGCAAACACCAAGCTGAAAAGGATGCTTTATTGCCACGTGGCTTCGGATCCTGGTAGTTTGTAGCATAACAGCAAGTCGGGTCCGCTCGGGAAGTCTAGAGACTACTCTCTCAGTTTGTAGGTGATGAAGTGGGTTCAGAATGGCTTGTTTGAGGCCAAATGGCTCGTTTAGGTTATAAGCAGAGATGAAACAAAAATCCAGGTAAATTTCAATCCCAGTTCTGAATTCTTTTGCATAAAACGTGTCAAGAACTCAGTTACATGTCTTTGGATGAGATGATGTATTTCCCGAGAAAGTTTAATGCCAAGTATGGACTTTGGTCCTTTGAGAGTGGGGGAGCTGAGTAGGTTTCAGTATCGGGGGGTGGGGGGGGGCGCTGAGGAGCTAGTGGGGAGGGGCACACTCTAAGCAAAGACAAGGAAATCACTCTTTGGGCCAAGCATGTGTAACTACCTTTCTACGTACCTCAATTGTCTTTCACCTCGATTGTCTTTCACGTAGTTACTTTAGTCTGAACCTGATGATTATGGCCTTATTTCCACTGTCTAACACCAGGGTTCTCTCCATGGGCAGCATTGGCATTTGGGGCTGGATGATTCTTTGTTGTGGGGCCTGTCCTGGGTGCTGGAGGTGGCTTAGCAGCATGCTGGCTTCTACCCACTTGGTTCTGTAGCAGCTCCCAATTGTGACAACCAAAAATGTCTTCGGACACTGTCAAATATCCCCAGGTGGTGTCGGTGATGGAGGATTGTCCCTGGTGGAGAACCACTGCCTAGGCTTTGTTGCACTGTGATATCGAAAATTTCCTAACTGGGTGCTTTCACCCAGTTAGAGCCCACGACCCGTAATTGTCATGTGATGTCGACATGATGGTCACTAATCTTTGTGCTTTACATTTCCTAGAATTCTCTCACTGACCCTATGGGGAAGGCCTCCCTATCTATATTCATGTGTAACTGAGGTTACATTAAACTGAGGGACTCTTGGAGGTCGGCCCGCTGGGCGTTTCTGAGCTCAGAGCCCCTGTCGTGGTCACTAGGATGCACTGTCTTTTTCACCTGGCGGGTGGTAAATGTGTGGCCAGCCCGGCTGATGAGGGAATGGGTGCCCAGCTGTGGGTGCTTCCCAGTCACATCCCGTAGACTCCTATTCAGCAGCCTGTTTTGCATCGCCAGCTCGCTGTCTGATGCGATGAACATCGCAAACTCAAGATGCTCTAACTGATTTCACCTGCACCCTGCGCCTCTCCCAGAGTTCCCCAACCCGAGATGGCTCCGTCAACACATAGATACACAGTCTAAATGTGTACAGTATGAAGATACTGTATCTCCCGACTTAACGCAAAAGCAAACTTGTTTTTTCCACCTCCTTTCACCTACTACCCCGTTTTTATGATTCACACACACACACACACACACACCCTTGAACATGGTGTCTACACTCGCCATGTGCAGTTCCCATTCTATCCTGAACCCCAGGCAGGCTCTCATCCCCATGCCGTCCTGAAACCACCCTTGTCTGTCAGAAAGAAAGATGGGGCCACCACCGACCCAGCTGCTCTGCTCGGGGAGCTCAGTGTCACCCACGAGTCCTCCCTTCCCTCATCCTCACATTCGGTGCATTCTCTAGTCGCGTGTCTACCTTTGGGATGACACTCCCCATCTCCACGGCACTTAGCAAGACCAGTCCATCGTCAGTCACCTCTTGCCGAGAGTATGGCGTTCACCTCCTCTCTGGCCCTTCCTCTTCCTCGAAAGCCGATCTTCTCCAAACGTAGGTCAGAACCTAACTCCTCTGTTTAGAGCTGTCGGCTTTCCATCCCATGCAAAATAAAGGCCAAGTTCATTCCCACGGCCTACAAGGTCCTGCACGATGGGACCTCTGCCTGCCACTCCAAGCTCCACTCCAACCGCCCACTTCCCGACTCACTCCTCTCCCACCCCTACCTGTGGCATGGCCCCTGGACCTTTGCTCTTGCTCTTTCCTCCACCTGAAAAGCTTGCTTCTCAGATTGTAACATGGCTCACCCCTGATTTTTTCCAAATGTTTCTTTCTCGGTGAGTCTTTCCTTAACTACCCTTTTAAAACACCACGCCCTGCCGCTGTCTGTCCCAGCATTGTCCAACAGAAAGTTGCTGGAAATGTCCTATGTCTCCACCGCCCGATACAGAAGCCACTAACTGCACGAGCACTTGAACTGCACCTTGGATATCTGAGAAACTGAACTTTAAATGTTACTTAAAAGTAAATAGCCACATGTGGTTAGCGGATACCGTAATAGACAATGTGGCTTTTATCCCACTTTTACTTTTTCATAACGCTTATCGCTTACTTGACATTACATATTCATTTGAATATTATTTATTATTCAAAGGCTTCATAAAAGCAAGGGGTTTATTTGTTTCATTCACTAGTCATAGGACCAAAACAGTGCCTGGCACACAGCAGGCATATAATTGATGTTTGTTGAATGAATATGAAATGTTAAGTAGAAAAAACTGGTATGATAATGGAAACACCGAAAGACTGTCATAGGCCTGTCATGTGACGGGTTCCAGGGAAGACTTTGTCCCCACTGCTTTTTTTTTTTTTTTTGTCATTCTTTTGTATTATAGTATCTTTTGCGATAGAAATCTAAATTGATTTTAGACATTGGCATTTTGATGTGCATTGGTTTGTAAGATCAAATCGGTCCTCACAGCCAGTTGAAAATGGAATCATGGAAGAAAAGGGCAGAAGAACCATAAAGGGTCAAATAAGAAGTTGGCCAAGGTAAATGAGCTTTACATCAAGTAATTTTTCTCAAGGCCGTCTCTTGCTGTTTGGTCTATACTCTGCTGCCATCTTCTGTTCAGAGATGATAACTGCAAGATCACATTTAAATTGATTTAGGATCGAAGGAGGGAATGGAGGAGGCTAATGGTTCCTCTCGAAGCTTTGAGACCATCCAGATGTTTTCTGGGTGCTTATGTAAGTAGTATAGACCACGTGGATTCAAATAGGGTACTTCGGTGTGGCTGGAAAAGGGGGTGATGGATGCAGATGTATGCAGATAGTCATGACAGTTCTATGCAAATTCATCTCTATGACTCTTTCAGTTAGAGGGCAGCTGAAAGCAGAGCCGGGGAGGGACCACGACCCAGAGCCCTGAGGGTAGAGAGACCAGGAGAGAGAGAAATGGGGACGTGGGTGAGGGCGAGGTCGGGTGTGTGCACCTTTTTCCTCTACCCTCCTAGGTTTTGTGCCGGGGATCTTGCAAATTCAACTGACAGATTAACAAGAGAGAAGCAAGAGTTTCCTTATGTGTACATTGTACACACCGGCAGGAGAAACTCAGTGATGAGCAACTCAAAGGTGTGGTTAGAACTTGAGGCTTATGTCGCACTTTATCAAAGAACAATGAATGTTTAGAGAAATGACAAGACAAAGGAAGAGGGATTTGTGTTTTTTTAGAGGTGGCAAACTGAGGAAGGTAAATGTGTGGGGGAAGCTAGTGGAAAATAAGAGGTGGGTTAGTAAGGTTAGTCATGCAGATGCCTCTCTCAGTACGTCTCTGGGCTGATGGCAGTCTCTGGTCATTTAGAGCGTTCTGTCCTTTCCGCTACCTTCCTCATGGGAAGTTTTATGTTCTGCTCTTAGGTAGAAAAGGGGCGGTCCGAGTACCTTTCCTGTATCTGTTGTTTCTCAAGTCTTCAGCTCAAAAGAATTAACATGTCGAAGTGCCATAATTTGGGATGGCATGTTCTGATCCCTTCAAAAAGCCTTTCTGTGGGACATTTAGGGGGATCCGTGGCTGCCTTGATGGCCGCTCAGTTCCTGGTCAGCTGAGAGTCCCAGGTCCACTACCCTGATCTGTGTGGTGTTCATTTCTCAGCAATCTCCATTAACAGGAGCACCTATGCAATGGGGATCATCCAGAACTTTATGGTGCACGCGAATCACCCTGGGGTCTTGCAGAGATACAGGTCTGGCCCTGTGCGTCTGGGATAGCTCGAAATCTCTAATGAGCTCCCAGGTGATCCTGCTGCTGCTGCTGGCCAAGGTACTGCGCTTAGCACAGGAAGGCGTGAGAGAGGAGCCACACACAGGTCAGGAGACCAGGTCCTATAATGATATGCTGGAGGACCCTCAGATGTGAAGCCAGAAGCCAGAGGCAACCTGGGGGATCAGGGTACTTGTTCCCCATCTTTGGAAGGGACGTGTCCTTATTGAGAGTAACCCCTCAGACGGCAGATTTAGAAAACAGGGTAGGGGTACAGTTCGGAATCCACAAAGGGGTGAATCTCCTCGTAAGTTAGGCTGGTCACGATTGGGATGGCCTGCTGTATAGAGCTGTGGACTCTTTGCCATTTTGAGATTTCCATCAGAGATGAACGATAGTCTGGTGGGAAGATGTTTTAGACAGGTTCGGGTGGCGAATTTGATGGTTTCAGAAGTCCCACGGATTTTGGAGGAAGAATAAGTCCAGGAAGGTGTCATTCCTTTGATTTCAAGGATTAAGATAAGAACTGTTCTGAAGCCAAGAATGTGAGGCGCCAGTTGGAAAAACAAAATGAAATGAAATTCGCACAGTCAGTGCATGACCTTCAGTGTAATTAAACGGCTTACGCAGGGCAAGTACAAGTCACAAGGACAGCACCGAAGAGTGTTACGTAACTCCTGACAGCGGACACTGGAGACAGAAGCATGAAAGACACTCAGCGGCCTCCAGCCACTTTCTGGAAGGGACAAGCATCTGCACAGTTCTTAACCCGCCCCCCACCCCCCAGGTTCTGCTCCTTCTGTTGGCGATGCTAAGGGGTCGATCCTCAGACTCAAAGGGTAAAGCTAAACCATGAAGAGACAAAGAGAAGAATATGTTTTAGAAAGGCCATAAAATGATTTTAAAAAAATGGATTTGGTATTTGGAAAATGTATCCATCAGAACCCGGACATTTAGCATAATAAAATTTCAAAACGAAAGGCTGGGTTTCTGCCATGTTGAACCCGCTCTGACCTCTGTGGAGCCAGGTTTTGAAGTGGGAGGTGGTTTCTGCGAGGAAGGGAATTTTGTTATTTCACGTAGGGATAGATATTTTTGTCTTGGCGTATGAAGTCAGCCAAATGCTTTGAATGCTGATCATTCGGTTGGGAGTATTTACAAATATTTGTGAGGGGCATGTTTTTTCATGACTCACGCAGCAAATGTGATTAACGTCGCTGGGCCATCTGGAAACGTCAGGCGGCACGCTATCTTTGTCCTTCCCTTTCAAACTAGATTTCGTCATCTGAATTACTCTAATAATTACCTCTCTCGTCTCCTTTCAGGCTATGTCTGTCTCGAAACGCAGACCAGGGCAGAATTGCATTTTTGTTCTACATCCATGATTTTCCATTTGGTTAGGTTAATTATGGAGACATTGATTAGAGTGCCCCGTGGTGACTCAGACCCGATAATTAAGACATATTCTGCGTGCAGAGCTGTAAGCTCACTGGCAGGATCCAGAGAAGGTCTGGAGAACTTATTCTCATCTAGGGGAGGATGGGGAGTGGCTGCCTGCCTTGCACCTTTGGGTGCTGCTGCTCCCAGGGCTCCGATGGAGCACAGGGAGGACCAGAGTGCTCCCCGTGGCCCTCTTGCCTGCAAAGTGCTGGTAGGAGCTTTGAGATCCTTTGTCCCATCCCATTAAAGATGTGAGTGCATGTGCCTGCAGACAAGTTGATAATTTCTCCTACGGTTCTGGTGGCCCCAGTGAGTCTCACTTAGGTGAAACCACCAGACTTGTCCCAGTAAGTTCCACAGTGCTGTCGTTAACTGCTCAGGGCCCCTTTAGCCTGACCGTTCAGCTTCTGGAATGAGACGCAGGCAGGTGAGAGTTGGGAGAGTTTTGAAGCTGTGACAGCAGAGGGTGGATCACCACCCTGCCTCATAAGGGGCCTTTGGTTTGAGAGAGGAGCAGGAAGATATCAATGCCTACTTCCTGTACTTCTCATTTCGCCCGAAGTCAGTCCAGCTATTCAGAGGTGAGCTGTTATGCTGGCTAATGTAATACGGTTTACTTAACAAACACTTATATTGTGCTTCTTGGGTGTCAGACGCTGTTTATAACACCTTACGAATACTAGTTCATCTGGTCCTCCTCATAGTCCTGTGAGGTCTTTCACATCCCCATTTTGTAGATGAGACGATGGAGGCACCCAGAGGGCGAGTTACACAGTAGATGGCGAGCTGGCATTCGGACCTGACAGTTGGGCTTTAGCATCTGTGCTTGTAACTGGTACGTGACACCTGATCGTCCAGCAAAGAGCTGGAGGCGAGGAGGCCCATGCAGAGGCCCCCAGGAGAACCAGAGGCAGGTGGACTGGAGGCAAACCAGAACCAGCGGGACGCAGAGCCGGTGGTCCTCAGCCCTGAATGGGACCAGGTTGTTGCAGAGGGGGCTTGGCCATAAATTCCTGAGGCTGTGCAGGGTCCAGGAGGGGTCCCTTCAGGGAGAGGGGTGGCTGTGTCGCTGAGGCCATTTTGGAGAGTTCCCCGGAACTCTCTGTCTGTCTGGGTTTCAAGATAAAGGCAGCAAAAGGGCTGTGATTCTTTTTTTTTTTTTTAAAGTTTTATTGCGAAGTTGCTTTGAAAAAAACTAAAATATGAATTTATTTAATCTTATAGTTAACAAAATTTATGTTTTAATGAAAAGTATGCATTACTTTATCTTCCGCCCAGCTTTACTGTGGTGTAATTGACAAACCAAAGTGCAGCGTGATGATTTGATATATATATACATTGTGAAAAGATTCCCACAATCGCAATCAAGTTGATTCACGCGTCCATCACCTCATATAGTTATTTATTTATTTTGGCGAGAATGCTTAAGATCTACATTCTTAGCAAATTTCAAGTGTACAATACAGAACTGTTCACTATAGTCATCATTCTGTACATTAGATCCTTAGAACTTATTCTTCGTGTAACTTTGACCAAAGTCTCCTCATGTCCCCTCTGCCATCCCTGGAAATAACCATTCGACTCTGTTTCTATAAGTTCAACGTTCTCTCTCTCTTTCTCTCCCCTACTCCCTCCCTCCCCCTCTTCTCTCCCCTCTGCCCCTTCCTTCCTTCCTTCCTTCCTTCCTTCCTTCCTTCCTTCCTTCCTTCCTTCCTTCCTTCCTTCCTTCCTTCCTGCCCTCCTTCTGATTCCATTATTTTCTCTACTCTCTTATGGATGAATTTCCTTCTGGGCCTGAGATCCTTGACAACCCCAAGCTTTGTCCTTTTTTTGGTAAGCAAGGGCGTCCAGCAGGTTGCGGCAACAGGTCTTGGTGGGCTACGCCTTTCTCAAGAGGCAGAGGGAGGAAGAGATGCCACACTTTCAGAATCTTTCATTCAAAGCTTCCTGTTAAGAGATGGCGCCGGCTGCTTTCTGTGACCGAATGAAATCAGAGTGGTACTTGGGTGGTCATGTGGCTGACAGGTCTCAGAACACCTTCCTGGCATGGAGCCAGCATCTTCCAGGTGTGCACAGACCGGCTGCTAGGTGCAGCTGCCTGGGATAGATACAGAATGGGGCCCCGAGCTGCTTCCGCCAGAGGGTCAGAAGGAGGCAGGTATCAGCTTCCTCAATCCTGAGAATGAGGGGCTGTGCCTTTATTTCTTGGTATCCTGAAACCTCTGTCTAGGTGAGGCTCATGTCGGGGAGGCAGCTGCTCTGAGTCTAAACGTTTTCTGATGTTTGGGAGACAAGCCTCCGGTTAGGTTGCCCTTCTACCCTCCCGTGTGGGTACCAACTAGCGTTGCGGGAAGTTGGGGTTTGGGTTTGTGCCTGATCATTTCACCTTTCCCGGAAGTGGAAACTGCCTCCGTAGCATGGGTTACAAATGTATCTTTCACTTGCTGCAGGATAGGCTAGGCTTACCCCCTCATTGTTTCTTTTCTTAATGTCAAATATGTTTTTAGCTTTGTTATTTCTTGCATGATGATCTAAGTGCTTGCTAAACTCACCTCTTGAGGTTCATTTCTTAGGTCTCCTCACAGTCATCATGTAGCATGAAGATACCTGGAGAGTGAAGGACAGGACAGCTGAACTTGCCAGGGGGAACTGGTTTACCAGAGGTCAGAAAGCTGGTCCCCTGGACTTGCCGAAAGGAAGAGCATGTCAGATGGGACCTGTTTTGATGAGAACAAGGGAGCGCAGTCAATTCCGTGTATACATTTCAGAGTGAGGGTAACTTGTCTTTGCCATTTTTTAAAAAATGACTAATTCTACCCTTTTCTAAAATCTAGTGGAAGTGAAGTCGAAGGGAAGAATCAGAGATGATTTCTTTCATCTTCACGTAAAAACGTTAACAATTAGAACCCAGTTTGCCAGTTCAGATACATAGGAATAGATCTCAGTTAGATAGCATTCGGTTTTAGTTATTATGTGCAAGCAAGGGCGGCCACCTCATTCTGGTTTGCCCAAGACTATTTCAAAAATGAAAGTTTTAAAAATGAAAGTCCCACATCCTGGGAGCCGCCCTCAGTCTCAGGCAGTCTGGGGCCACTAGTCACTCTCCAGCTAACATTTCACCAGGTAGATTATAAACATTGACTGGAGCTCCTGACCTAAGCCTATTTGTTGGAAAATATCACCGCCCCCTACCCGCTTTTTGAACAAATGCGAAAACAGAGGTTCAGGTCAGCAAAGAAATGGCTCAGGACCATTTAGCTGTAAATCTTGGAACTGGAATTAAAGACTCATTCCATTTGGTTTTTAACTAACTACCCATCCTCTAAATGAAGGACTTTCTTTAACATCCCTCCACTGTTATTCTACTTCTTCATTCTAATTCCTTGTTCTTTCCCTTTTTTTTCTCCTCTGCTCAGACTTTGCATGACCCACAGGCATTCACTAAATCTAATCTGTGATCAGAATATCATTGATTCTTGTTCTAGGCCAGTGCTGCCCAATAGAACTTTCTGGGATGATGGAAATGTTCTACATTTGCCCTGTCCAATGTTATAGCAATTAGTCCTCGATGGCTATTGAACTCTCGAAATGTGGTTAGTGCATCTGAGAAACTGAATTTTTAATTTAAATTTAAATAGCCGTCTGTGGCAATCTGGTGCTACCATATTGGATAGCACAGTAAATCTAACTCATTGGTTCTTTAGTTGAAAATGTGAGCACCTGTCACTGAGATCAAATTGGATTTATCAATGTTGGACTAAATTGTTAGCTCATATAGGTTTATTGTTTGTTATCCTGACCTTTTATGTTTGTTGTCTCATTAGTTTTCTTTCTTTGTTCTCATCATAATTTTGGTGGTTTGGGGAATTTGATTTCTTACAGGTTCAACGAAATGGAGACAAATCTACCAGTTTGAAACTAGCTGATTTTGGCCTTGCAAAATATGTGGTGAGACCTATATTTACCGTGTGTGGGACTCCGACATATGTAGCTCCTGAAATTCTTTCTGAGAAAGGTAAGTGCTATGCATTTGCTCTGTGGAACTCTGGCTCTCTTACTAACCAATATTTCATTTTTAGTATTTCCTATTTTTCAATATGGAGCAGTCCGAAATCTCAGAGAGTTGGTGCTAAGCTTGCACTTGGGTTTTAGTGGAAATATTTGAGGTGAGTCTCCTTGACCAAAGCACGAGAACTTTTTGCTCATCAGGACGGCCTTATTGCAGAGAAGGGATTGGTGTGTGTGTGTGTGTGTGTGTGTGTGTGTGTGTGTGTGTGTGTGTGTGTGTTGATACGACAGTAAGGTGGAACGATGGTGGATAACTGGGTGGGGAACTCATGTAAGCAAAGCCCTTTGTGCCACTGACCCACGGCTACCTCTGATGGGAGAGATGTGAATCAGTTCTTATGGCAATTGGCTTAAAAATTCCTCCAAAAGCGGGGAGGGTGCCATTTCAAATCCCATGTATAATATTTATAACCTGTTTCTACGTTGTATGAGGATCCAGTGAACTGTTTTAGTGACACACTCTATAGAATGTATAAGAAGGAAATCGTCATTATTACAAAGCTCCAGATATATGAATGACTGTTTAGCTTCTGAGGTGCTCCTGGAGGAATCAGTTTAGGCACCTGATGGGAAGGCTCTGGATGGGTCGTAGGGTCATAGGGAGAAGGGAGAGATAGTCTCCCATCAGCAGAGGCATCGGGGAAGCTAAGATGAAGAGACTAGAATATGCGTGGAGGTTGGTAGGGCATTGAGAAGACTAGTCTCAGTGTTGCAGAGGGAGGTTTAGTGGGTTGAGTAGGTTGAGCGTGGATTCCCCATGATTGGGAAGGCTGGGCAGAGGAATACGGATGCAGTGTGGCCAGCATAGTAGCCATGGTAACGTGGCGACGGTGAGACAGCAGAATGCTGAGCAACCATAGACATTTTAGTGGAGGCACTGATGAACTGGATGAGAAAAGAAGAACAGCAAATAGTCTATACGAATCTTAGGGGACCTACAGTGTTCGTTGGTAGCACCAATCATAAAAGGGTGTTGGCAAGGAAAGCTGTTTTGGGAGCTGGGATGGCGCGCTGACTCTGCAGAGATATCAGGATGGACCCACGGAGTTGTCTGGTTGGCAAGGAAGGGAAACTGGGCTGAGTGTGTGGTTTTGAGATTCCTCAGCTCAGAGGTGGCAGCCAGAGCGGGCGAGGGAATGAACTCCTCGGTGATGCCAGCAGTCGGCCAAGGGCAAATGCGTGAGGGAGGCCAGGAGCTGGGGGACAAGAGAAGAACAGAGAGGTGAGCAGAGGACAGGGCAGCCAGGGGCAGGAAGAGGATGAGGACGGTGCAATGTCACAGAGGCTGAGGGGCCATATTTCAAGAAGCTGGGATGCCTAGCAGAATCAGACTCTCCTGAGAATAAAACATGGCTGAGAACTGAGAAAGGCCATTAAAGTTGGCTAGAAAGAGGTCACCGGTGACTTATTCCCTTAATATTTTTTGTCGATTTGTGTCTTCACTGTATTGCTCTGGGGCTTAATAGTGAGTATCTGGCTTAGAAATTTAGGCTGCCAAGTGTTTTCCTTTTCCAAAGATAAAAAGTTAGAAAGTGTTTGAAGATGTGTATATTGCAGTTATAAACTATGGGGAGGATGACTGGGCAAAATGTATCAAAAACCTTTATCGCATATTACTTCGTGTATTTAATTTCTAGAGAGTTATTTTAAGAATATAATCAGAGATGTGTACAAATATTTAATGTATAAGGAAGTTCATCACAGAATTACAGTTGTAAACAAAATTAGAAAACTTAAATTACAATGCAGAGGACTCATTATAAAATGGGAATGTTAACAGCTATTAGAAATCATATCTTTGAAGAATACTTTTTATATTTTTTCCTAGGAAACTCCTGTATAGGAAATACCACGATATAATATTAAGTGAATGAAATAGGGTATAAAATACGTACGATGTGATCCTAATTCTGTTAAAGGAAATATAGATATACATATGCATGTGGGGAATACAGCTAGTAATATCAGTCTTTTTACAATCATTAAAAGAGCAAGTAAATATTTTTGAGGCGAGAGAAGGTAATGAGTAAGGAGGACGTAGAGGCTGCTGGTGTAGACCACGGTTTCTTTAACTATCGCTGGCGAAGGGCCGGGTTTTAACATTTCCAGGACTGCGTGGACCCATATAAAGTCCTGCTGCGTGTGATCAGGGCACAGCCCGTGCCACATGTGACTTATCGTGTGTCCCACGACCCTGAGCTGATCTGTACCCCGTTCAACGAGACGTGTCCTTTATTGTGCAGCCGGATGCTTTGGCCACATCGAATGGCTACGGGAGTTTCCAGATGTTTCCTTTCAATTTCTGTGCTCCTTTTATGACAGACCAGTAATAAAGGATGACAGAGCAGCAGTCATCTGAGGACCACACTTCGGGTCACATTGGTGTGGACCCCGTGTTCGTAGGAGTCCACAGCCACGCGACTGGAAGTGGCTCTTGCTTACCGACAGCTGAGGTCCGCTGTGACCTCGGCCTACAATTTTCGACTCTTGTTCTCATCGCACATGATCCAGCCTCATCTCAGTTTTGCTTGTGTCTCTGCCCCTGTCGCACAGGTTATGGGCTGGAGGTAGACATGTGGGCGGCAGGCGTGATCCTCTACATCCTCCTGTGTGGCTTCCCCCCATTCCGCAGCCCGGAGAGGGACCAGGACGAGCTCTTCAACATCATCCAGCTGGGCCGCTTCGAGTTCCTGGCCCCTTACTGGGACAATATCTCTGACGGTGAGATTTGGGGTTTCCCCAAGCAGGAGGAGTGAGGATGTTTAGCCGGAGACCCTCCCGGGTTCTGACTGCATGTCAGGTTTTAGGTCAGGTGTGTAACGAGACACGCGGAGGGCCCACAATCGCACCTGGCACGGAGGTGGGCTGACGTCAGACTGTGATGCCTCCTTCACTTCCTGCCAGCCTCACGAAGATTTATGAGGCACTCTGAAATCGTGACTTGCTTTGAGATTTAACAAAAGAGTCTAATCACTAGTCGTGGTCACCAAGTAAATACTTTTCTTTAAGGCAAACAAAAACCTCAGAACCGAAAAACGTCAGAAATGTATAACCCTCATTTGGAAAGATAAAGCCATCTCATATAGAGAAGTGTCTGTGAACGGAACAGACTGGAAGTGCTTCTTTCACTCATAAATTACCAGGGGTCCTGTAGGGGCACACCAGGGCGCAGGGGATCAGAAAAACAAGGAGTGAGGTCTCTTCTTTTCAGTGGAGCAGAGGCATCTGTGGTCTTCTTCTTTTCTGGCCCTTTCAAATGGAATCCTTCCCTTGTGCCTACTGATTTGTCTGTGCTACTCAATGTCCTTATAAAGCTGAGAACTAGATAAGTTGAGTATTCGAGTCTTTAGCTTAAAATATAAAATAGGAGTGATTACTTTTTTCCCTCGACTTCCCATAAACTTGTCATCTGAGATGTGATTGAACTACCGTCATCACCACCTCTGTCTCCTCCCTTGGGGTTAGGGATGGTGAAAGGGGAAAGCTTCATTGTTTTCCCCTTAAATAGGGTAGGGAGAAGGGTGGCTTTGCTACAGGCAGAATGGGGGTCTTGAGCTGATCTAGGAAGAGGCAATTTGGTAATTGAAGGACGAAAAATCATTTTAGAAAGTTTTACGCAGCACTGTCCTTAGATTTGGGCATGGGTGGCCCCTGCTCTGGGCCCCATACCTTAGAGCAGGGGTCCCCAACCCCCAGGCCACAAACCAGTATCGATCCCTGGCCTGTTAGGAACCAGGCCACACAGCAGGAGGTGAGCAGCAGGCAAGCAAGTGAAGCTTCGTCTGTATTTGCGGCCGCTCCCCAGTGCTAGCATCACTGCCTCAGCTCCACCTCAGATCATCAGGCATTAGATTCTCATAGGAGCATGGGTCCCTGGTGCCAAAAAGGTTGGGGACCGCTGCCTTAAAGGGCCCAGCTATGGTTATGCCCCTCCCCACAGAGTGAGGAGACTGAGGGACTAGGGGTTGTTCCCCTCAGATCCCAGGTCTCTCCTTCTAGGCCACTTAATTGGGACCCCAGAATTCTTTACCCAAATGGCCCAGGCCCACTTCCGAGACCGGTGAGACCTCTTTTCCCAGCCTCTCCCAACAGTGCCGCAGGGTACCCAAGGGATGGCTGTCTGGGGAGGGGAGTAGAGAGAGCGTGGATCTGCTGGCGGGGTGTCCAGTTGTCCACACGTGTATGTGTGAGTCTGAGAATTCCCAGTTTGAACCTGTGAGTCCTTTGAGAATCTTGCAGGAGTCATGACGTGGCTGGGGCAGGTACCAGGGTGCTTTGTGGGCAGGATTTGCCCAGCATCAACCGACTAGGGTAGAAGAAATCCTGGGGTTCCAGTGCTCAAGGGGCGGCTGACACTGGTGTGGAGGAGGGGGTGATTGGTGGGTGAGCAGCTGATCTGGAGCAAGGGGGGGCCCCAGTAAAGGAATTGAGAAGTGGGTGATTTTTCTTTTTTGAATCCCTGCACATTCTTGAGTGATTGGAAGTGGAAGCTCAGAGGCCAGCCTGGGAGAGCCCGCAAGCCACGGAGACGTCTCTTCCCCTTCCTGCCTGCCACCCGGCTCACTAGTTATCACCACATCTCTCTAGAAACAGTCATGGTCTTGGGCGGAAAATGAAATTAATTATAAATTTGCACTTCTTCCTACTTACATTTCTTTATACACGTTTTTCACGAAGGCATATCTATCCACTTAGGAAGGAAGATTGAACATATTGAGCAACCTGATTGTTTGACTGACAGACTTAAAACACGCAGAGATATGAAGTGTGGCCTCCGTTTGTTCTCTTGCTCTGGGCGCCCTGGGGATGAGTGACAGACCAGGCCCCCGGGCTGTAGAGAAATGAACAAACGTCTTCGAGAGCTGCTCTGTCCAGCAGAGTAGCCCCTAGCTACATGTGGCTATTTAAATCTAAGTCTAAGCTAATTAAAAGTAAATACAATAAAAATTCAGTTCCTCCGTTGCACTAACCACATTTCGAATGCTCAGCAGCCCCAGTATGGACACTTTCCATCATCACAGAAAGTTCTGCTGGACAGTGCGGCTCTGGAGGGGCGTGTGGGACGGACGTGGACGTCCTCGTGTCACGCGTAGGAAGGAAAATTCAGAACCACCTGCATCATCTCTTTTTCCCTCCTCCTCTCACTTCGACAGCTGCCAAAGACCTGGTCAGCCGGCTGCTGGTGGTAGACCCCAAAAAGCGCTACACGGCCCACCAGGTTCTTCAGCACCCCTGGATCGAAACTGCGGCCAAGACCAGCACAGCGAACCTACAAAAGGAGGTGTCCCCCAGTAGCGACGGCCACCCCCGGAGCCAGCACAGGCGGTCTCCGGAGCAGGCGTCACTGTCACTGCCTCGGGCACCTGTCCAGCCCCCCGTTCTACTTAAGGCTGGAGAAGAGGACAGAAGTTGAGGAGAAAAGCAGTAAAAAGGGCTTCTTCACGTCCCTGGAGAATCGGGAAGGAGAGATGCTTCCGTATATTTTAAAGCATATTTACAACGATAAACTTGAGTCTTAATGTTAAATGTTGTAACATATTTTTAGATTTGTATATTGGGAAACTTTAATATCTTTTGTGTGTGTGTGTGGGGGGGGGGGAGACTTGTTATCAGTGAGGAATTTTTGGTAATAATGACGTGTTTTGTTTCCTCTTTGTAATCAAGTTCGTGGTATACTATATGAGTGGTGCTTACCGGGGCCTAACCTCCCCCTGTGCGATTAATAAGGTGAACCATGGTCTTTCTGTGTTAATAAAATGTGCTCTTAGTGACTGGAGTGGGTCGCATTCTGATTCCTTCTTAATGCAAGTGGTGAGACCGCAGCCGATATGACCACGTATAAATGTAGCAATGGACACGATTAACTGGCAAGATCTGTTTATTCGGGATGTGCTGGTCTTGGTCTCTAGCATTTTAGTCTCACTGAAAATCAGATTTGGTGCAGTCTGAAAAAATGGAGAGAAGAAATCATGGATTCATTCTTGCCCCTTCGATACCTATTTATACTGCTTTTCAGCCAATTATCTCTGAGCCTGAGTCATTTCTACGTGAAGTTAGGCGCTTCAGGCTGCGACTATGTTAAAACATTTGCAGATCACGAGGGAGCCATTTAGTGCTTAATATGTTAGAAATGCAGTCAATGGATTATACTCAGGCTCAAAAAAAAGCTCAGACAGTTCAGGCACGTCCTACCTGCAGGGCAGACATGTGGAGGTCACAGGATGCACGTTCGCTGATTACTTCATGCCAGGTTTCTGTACCGAAATGTTGGTCTTTTCAGATGACTCTGGGAGTATGCATGAGCTGAAAGCAAAACATAGTCCTGATGTTTCCCAAATTGACCTTCCTGGGTTATATGCCACCTAGTCGATAGGGCACAGACTCAATCACAATGCGTGGGGTTCTCACCCCTTCCTTCCCTTCCCCACCAGCATTAGAGCCCTCTAGGAGGAGGAGGGTATCTGCCGGGAAAACCAGAGTAAAACTAGGGAGTTTAGTAAAAGGAATTGCTTAAACAGGTGTTGGAGGTCGTCGGAGCACGAAGGAGGCTCTATAGTAACTGTAGGGCATGGCTTCCCATCCTAGGTGGGGGACCCAGGGAAGAGGTTGGGGTGATTAGGATCTACAAGCTTGGAGGAGAAAGCCCTCATAGTGGGCACTCAGTGTGCCCCCCAGATCCTGCTTCCAGACTGGGGAGGGAGAGGGGCCTCGGTCCTGATGGCTGACAGCCCCATGGACTCATCATCTACAGAATCGCCCTTAACTGGAAAGAGTCACCTCACCCCCAGGATTACAGCCCCCCTCCTGGGGCAGGCTTGGCCAGTGACTGGCTCATGTAGGGCATGACCAGTGAGGACAACATCGATGGGCCATCCCAGTTTCAGAGCTCCTCGCCATAGCCCAACTTCTCTCCCCAACAATCCTGCTTCTTCCCCTTCTCTTCCAGAGGCGATGATCCTGAGGTTACTGTCTCATAAACCTTCTGCATGCTAATCTGGACCCCTGAGCTGGCTTCCCAGGGAATAGAGCCTGGGACCCTCCACCCCCAGAAACTCGGAACAGCTGCGAAACAGTACCAGATGGTGCTTTGACCTCAGGGGTGCTCAGAAGAGAGGCCCCGTGGAGCTGGGACCCAGACATCTGAGGAGAGAGGGTGCTCCCTGGCAGGCAGTGCAATGGTGTTCATTCTGAAAACATGAAAATAGGCTGGAAGCTGGAAGCAGTTGCTACTGGAACATCTTCTGATAAAGTCAACAAAGGCCTGAAACCAAGAGTTTTCAGTCTCCCTGTTAGCATCATTCGATTGTCTGATCACTCTCTTTTTGGGTTGTTTCTCTTGTTGACTTCTGTGATGCCACATTTTTCTGGTTTTCCTCCTGCATCCCAATCTACTCATTTGGGTCTCCTGTGCAAGCTTAGTCTTCTTTCATTTGCTAAAAGTTTTGGTTCCATCCCTAATCACTAGGGAAATGCAAATCAAAACCACAATGAAATAGCACCAGCCACCTATTAGAATGGCTAAAATTAAATGGCTACGATGAAAAGATCGACCATACCAAGTATCGGCGAGGATTACAAGCAATTCGAACTCTTAGACATTGCTGGCGGGGGATGTAAAATGGTCTCCTCCCTTTGGAGAACAATTCGGCAGTTCCCTTAAAAGTTAAACAGATACCTACCATATGATGCAGCCATTCTACTCCCAGATACTTACAAGAAGAATTCAAGCGTATGTCCACACAAATACACGTACAAATATTCACAGGTGTTTTATTTGTAGTAGCCCCGCAGTGGGAACGACCTGGATGCCCATCGAATGGTGAGTGTCTAAACAACGAACACTCTTCAGTGATAAACAAGAATGAACCCTTGATACAGGCTACAACACGGACAAAACTCAAAACAGCGAGGCTGACTACCAGAAGCCAGGCCCCAAAAGTCTACATTTATACACAATTCTAGAAAATGTGCCATTTATACACAATTCTAGAAAATGGAAAGCAATCTATGGTGACAGAAAGCAGAGCAGGGGTTGCCTGGAGCCAGGCATGACGGACAGGTTACAGAGGAGCACCAGGTAATTTTGGCGGGGATGGGTAAGTTCATTGCCTTGACCTTAACAATGGATCCATGAGTGTGCATATATGTCGAACCTTATCAAAGTATACACTTTCAATGTGCGCAGTGTATCGTGTGTCAGTTAGACCTTAATAAACCCGTTAAAAAAACCTGTGCCCTCAAGCCCAGGGCTCTCCTGTTTCTCCACACTCTCCCTTGGCAGCTTCACCTGCACTCGCTATCTGCTTGCGGGCAATGTTCTTGCCCCCTCCCTGCATTTACTTCTCAGTCCAGGCTTCTCCTCTAATCTCAGACCATCTGTCCAACCAGATTTATCGCACATCCATGTGTAGGCATCAGAGGTTCTTCCAGGACAGAGGGCATGATCAGCACCCCCAAACCCGGCCCTCCTCCACTGCTGCCGACTTCAGGCAGTGGTTCTGCTAAGCGCATTTAAAACGTGGGCCTCCTCCTCGATACCTCTGTCCCCCACCTTAATCCGGTACGTCTCCGTTGGTTTTACTTCCTTTGCTTGAATCCGTGCATTTAACTTACTTAGTTCCCATCCTGATGGACGTTAGAGTTTATTACAAACATGCTGCATTTGCCATTCTATACCCTCCCCCAAGGGGCAGGGTATAGAAGGGGTAGGGTATAGAATGGCAAATGCAGCATGTTTGTAATAAACTCTAATATGGGGGAGTCTCCTCTTAGAGGTGGAAAAGCTTCAACGGGACTAGATCTTGCCAACTTGATTTTGAATTAATTTACCTTCTCACAAAGAGCAATGACAGTTTCCTCTTTTCCTTCACGGTTTCTCACGTGGTTATTTTTTTAAAAATTACTAAAACGTCAATACAGGGATATAATTGAGAAGTAACAACACAGAAGCTGCTCTCGCGCTTAGAGAATTGGGTGGCACTTTATAGATCCCGCAGTGAATTCCTGCATCTCATTTCTCCCTTAAAAAAGGTAGCGTCAGGAGGTATGATTCTCAGCCCCACTTTATAGATGGGGAGACTGAGGCCCAGAGAAGTGACCTGACTTGCACATTGTCACTTGGTCCATAAAAGACACCAGCTGCTAGATAGGAACCCCCAGAACACCATGACGGATATGGCACAGTATCTGCGGTCAGGAAGCGCCATCTGGTGGAGGAGACAGGCTCTGAGGCTGCTGATTTAATGCAATGTATTGACTGGGATGAAGTTTAGGCACAGAGTTTCACTTACGTTACAATTATTCGTGGTCACTCAGGAGCACACATGAGGGGCCAGGCCCTGTGCCAGCTCCTTGGTATTTTCTTAGCTAATCCCCAGACAACCCCATGATATAGGCATAATTATCTACCCTCAGCATCTCTTGCGTAAATTACCATAGCCAGAGTGAACTTTTAACACAAAAATGTAATGATGACTGCCCTTTACATTTAGAACACAAGCAGACTCTTCACCATCGCCCGCAGGAGCGGAATGAGCTGGCCCTCCCCACCTCCCCGGCTTTCTCTCTCACCCTTCTCCCCTCCGCTGTCCCTACTGTCATCACACAAACACTTCTGCGGCTTCTCAAGCGCAGTCGGCTCCTTCTTTTGGAGCCTTCGTTCTGGCTGTCTCCTTTCTCTGGAGTGATGTTCTTTATGCTCTTTGAGGTCCGAGCTCAAATGCTGCCTCCTCAGAGAAGCTGCCCCCCCGGGACACAGTCCTGCCTCCCCTGTTTGGTTCCCTGCAATGCACTTCTCACTCTCTGGAATAATCTTGCTCATGTTGTCTGTCTACTCCTCTGTGTCCCACCTCCCCTCTGTCCCGACGGATAGAATATAAGCTCCGGGAGGACAGGGACCTTAGGTGTTATCAGCGTCTAGAATTGCGTTTGGAAATTTTAGGCTCGTGAAACTATTTGTTGCATGGCTGAAGAGATCCCTGGTCTACTGCTGAGGAAATGAAGGCCCCACGTGAGCTGCTTAGTAAACAGCAGCGCTGAGATCTGAACCCACAGCAGCCAAAGGCCACGGCGCCATCTTCCATGCCTCCTTGCCTAGGGAAGAGAAAAGCTCACCTCTCCCATTTCCTGTATCTCGATTCCAAGTTTTATGACCTTGCCTTTGGTCCCAGGGTGGGATCTCACGGCCCTCCCTCTATGCCAAATAGTAAAAGCTGAGTTGCTATGAAATTGAATCTCCACAGCTGTTTTTCACTTATTCTAAGGTGGATGCATTTCTTTAATTGGAGTGCATTTTATGATTGACAAGTACTTGATAGTTTTCTTTTCCCCCTTGAAAGCTCTTATTAAACCTAGGGTGTATCTTACAGTGATCGTGGCCTAGAATCTGGAAATAAATTGCAGTGAAAACTCTGTAATTATTTTCCAGGAAGCAATAGTACTTGGAATAAGTAGTAGAAATTTCTCTCTTCCCCTTGGGTTGTGTTCTTTCTGTTTTACACCAATACTGTACAGACTAGCCCTCAGATATTTATTTAGTTGTTAATGGTATATTGTTTTTTCTCCTTGTCTATCTTCCTGATAGAACCTGGGAATTGAATAATACAAGAATATAAAGATATATCGAGATTTGTTCTGACACGTTTCATATCACCGAATATACCTGGAGAAGAAAATTTGACCTTAAGAAAAATTACATCGAGAAATTCAGCTGCCATTATAAAAACTGCAGCACGGGGAAAATGATGCTTCGTCTATTGTGGTACCTGTGTAATATATGTCAACAGAAAGCCAATAACTTCATCCTGATGTGAAAGTAAATTTCGCTCGAGAGGTCTCGGGCTCTCGTGTGATCTGAGAGAAGGAGGCATAAATTCTTCCATATAAATGCTCAGCCCTAACTTCCCAGAAGAACTTTGGTGGGAGGTGGGGGTAGGGGCAGACGGACGGCGCGTCCCTTGCTCTCATTTCGCGTCAGCCGTCGCCAAAGGCTCCCAGGCCTTTGACAGAGAGAGATTTATGCAGGAACATCACAGAGGTAAATCTGCAAACAGAAAATAAATGTTCTTCCTAAGACCAAGGATGCTACTTTAAATTGACATGTCGAAATGGACATGTTTCTCCATCGCATGTAGGTTCATGTTCTTTTTTTAAATTAAAATTTTTTTTTTTTTTTATCCAATCATAATGCAAGCTGCTTAATTAACCTTTGACTTCAGTTTCTCTGTCTGGATATGGCAGGTCCTTATGTTAGTCTGAAACCAGAGATTATTGCAGAGATTTATTTTCTGTGAAGTGAATTATGTTTTGATTCATGTATCTGCTGGCTGCTGAGCAGTGATCTCAGCTCACACTGGACCATCGTTCTAGAGTTTTGCGAAGTGTCAGGTCACAGAGCATTCTTTAGTGATCAGTTCCTGTGTGGCAGGCTGACCCTGCCTGGCGGTTTCCTGCTCGGAGGAGTTCGGTCCCGACTGCCCTCCCCACCACCTCAAGGACTCTCCGGCTAACATTTTTCCATGGCTTGCCAACCAATTAATGTCCTTCCTTATCTCTGTAGCTGTGTAGGGATGACAAGACTGTATAAAACTGCCTGTTATGTTACAACCGGGGCTCAGGCTTTGGATAAGAATCCGCTGAGCCGGTGCCGGCATTAATGAACGCTGCTTCCTGCTTATGGTCTTGGTGTCCCGTCTCTCCTTTCGAGAATCCTGCAACACCTGTGGGGTCGTCGCTGACATGTCTACAATCGCAGCCCACTTCTCCTCTGCTCTCTCGCCCTCCCAGGGCCTGGGGACCCTTCGTACAGCCCTTTGCCCAGGGTTCTGTCTATCCCCACGGTCACACTGATTATTCTTCTCTGGGCTTCTGGTCCCTCACTGGGTCTCTACTTGGATGTCTGGGGCTCCCAGAGCCTTCTCTCTGTTTCCTCAAGCCAGGAAAAATTCCTATGAAGAGTTAGGGGGAGAATACTTTCTTCCTCCTTTTACCTCGGTAAACTTCTTTCTTTCCCCCTATGCCTCCCTCCTCCATAGGTCCCCCAAATTCCTCCCTGGCCAGGGCTGGGATTAGGGTAAGGCAAATGAGAAAACCCCCATGACCACTACATTCAAGGATACCTCTTAAAAATCGTGGATTTTTCGTTTGTCATTTTTAAAACTTGCAGTAAAATATTGTATAATCTTGATTACTGAGTTTTTTGGTGGTGCCTTAACTTTTCTGACCAAGGATGGTGCCTCGCCTTAATCCCAGTCATGGGTTTTGGAAACAAAAACTAGAAGATCCCATGGCTTATGTCTCTTTTCTGTCTTGTCACGTACCCTGAAACCAGCTTTAGCTGAGGGGAGATGCAGGAAGGACAAACCATAAATTCATATCTCAAGACACACCTAGCCATGCAGAAGTGCCGGAGCCAGCCGGCTAAAGTCGATCAGTACCTGAAACAGGTGAAGCCTAAGAAAAAAGAAGAAGATAGGAAAGCGCTTCGGGAGGGCATAGGTCACTGCTGCAGCCCCGAGTTTATTTAGCACAGCCTTTATATAAGTTTTTGGATACAATAGCAGAGTAGATAGCAAAGCACAGAGTACAATGGCAAAGCACGATGTACATTACCATAGGAATGCTGACATTTACATAAGTTCCTCTATATCCTTCCCTCAAGGTACGAACATCCTTTTCTGGGCTGTAAAACATTCCAGTATCTTAAAAGGATTTCTTTAGGAGGCAAACCTCCCCTCCAGGGTCAGTAACGGTTAACTCCACACCCTGCTTCCTAGAACCATTGTTAAGCAGTCTCAGCAGCTGCTCCATGGCTATCACTACGGGACTTCTTCAGTGCCTCAAAATGGCTCCCGACACAGAAGCAGAGGGTCGAGCTTTCTGTCAAAGTCTCGTTCCAGGTCTCAAGTCGGTGCTGCTAACACACACCACGGAGAGGATGAAATGCGGCCGACGGATGATGTACAAAAAGGAAGGCACCTACCTACCTCCTCATCCACCTCGGTCATCAGCAGCAACCAAAATTCCCTTTCTGCCCAGATTCTGGCTATGGACATGCAGCCAATTGACAAAGCCTTACAAGCTAGAAAAATCACGACAGAAACGATGGTGGCCTGTGACCTGCTTGCTGGATGTCTCTTCAGGTTCATTTTCCTCATTTCTTTGTGGCTCAGCTGCTCTCTTTCTGGCTGTGGCCCTGAGCTTCTCTGCACTTTTGCGTTCATTAACAAACACAAGCCAAAAAAACTTTTTCAAGCATTTTTTTCCCCCCAGAAACACTGTTTCAAACACATTCCCCAAAACACAACCCGCAAAGTTTAATCCGGTTTGTATAAAAGGCCCAACGTTTGCCCTCGGCACGAACACAACACTCTTATTAAGGAGGGGGAGCTGAGTCTTCCAGTTGGAGGGTGGTTCCTTTTGTTGTGTTTCTTCGTTCGAACTTGCCCACAAATCGACACCAGGGAAACAATCTAAGGTTGTGGAAAGCCAGCGGAGCCGATCCCCGCCTGGAATCGGGGGGCTTCGCCTATGTAACCTGGAGGCGGCTGCTTTCAAGCTGCCTGGCCGGCCCTTTCAGCCCTCATAAAAATCGTTCCAGGGCCAAACATCACTGTTTTCTCCGCGTTGCCGACTCCCTTGAAGATGACAGAAGCACCATGGGACATTTTGCCCCACATTTGCTGCTTTTGAGTGTGGTTTTTTTGTTTTTTGTTTTTGCCAAGGGTCCCAACGCAGGCTTTTCTTCTGCAGGCTCTGAGGGACTGAACGCTGTTTTTTTTCACTCATCTTGTTTTCCCAGCTCGTGCCGCCGTGGCTCCCCACACGACGTTCAAGCAGAATGGAGCCAGCAGTGGCCTCTCCTCGCCTCTGCTCTGTTCCTCCCTTCCTCAGGCACTCTGCTTACACGTGCGTCCCCTACGAGTTGCATCTTCATCAGGAACCGTGAGGTTGCCAGGACGATGAGATGCCCAAACTGTGAAGGCAGAGGAGGAGCCTATTGCAAGGTCGTGGGGGGAATCGCATGGAAAAGGTTTCGTGAGAACCGGCGGCCACCTGCACTGAGCATCCAGCCTCCCCATCTCTCTGAGGCCCAGTGGGCTCTCAGCGAGGTCTCGAACTGGGGGCCCTCTCTGGTTTGTCCCCTGCACACACAGCTTGCTTCAGACTAGCTCCGTGGGTCTTGCTCCCCCACTTTAGGGGGGTCGTGGTGCCCACTCTGGTTCCTGAATCTCCATCACCTGGTAGCCTGTCTCCTCGGAAATAACTGGCTCAGCCTCTCAGGGAACTGGTCCCAGATTCCTGGCAAAGGAACTCCGATCGGCTCAGCTTGGGTCAGGAGTCCATCTCTAGCCCAGGCAGCTGTGTCCAGTGGTGGTAGACGTCACATGGGACATGCCCTGTCCCTTTTGGAGCAGAGTGAGTTGGGGGTAGATTTTCTAAGACAGGGGTATGGGCTGGGCAGGGATTATTGGCATCTCTAGTGCCATTCCTAAGGGACACTTTCTGTTTGCTGTCATTGTTCCGGGCATACTTAGGTGAACGTGATCTTCCTCTGAGGTCCGACTGCCTCTTAGTCTCTTTTGGGTTCTGACATTGACGTATAGCTTAGAGAGGCCTTCTCCATGCCAAGATTAAGTATTAAAAAATGTTCTATGAATATCTTTATTAAACATTTAAACAGTAAATATTTCATCCATCGAGAATTTGTTATGGTGTAAAGAGTTAGGTAGAGAATTTAATTTAATTCCCCCCCGCCCCACCCCCTGCCATGCAGTGGTTAGCTAGCTATCCTGAAATAATTTTTGACATTCATTTAAAAAAAAATTTTAAAGAATACCTTATTTATTATATCCTAAATTTTCTCGTGTATTGTACATGGTTTCGTTAACTTGTTCATCCATGTGCCAGAAACACCATATTTTAATTACCACGATGCTTCTTTCAAACCGTGGAGTCATTCTGCACATCCCGTGATTATTTTGATTCTCATCCTCGTAGACCAGACTGGCCTTGTCTGTATAATACCGAACACTGGGACAAGTCCCGTGAGTGGCTGTGGAGGTCTTCCTTTCCACAGAGAGAGGCTCCTTACCAGGGAGATGCCTCCTTTGTGCTGGGCATATCCCCCTCCAAGTCCACTTCAGCAGACCAAAGCTGCCAGGAGATCAAGGTCCCCCCACCAAGTAGCCCAGCCATGCATCGTAGGAGCCATTCTCAGCAGAGCCCAGGTACCATGCAGCTCACTCCCCACAAGCACGGTGACAGGTCAGCTCTGAGGAGAACTGAGGTCACCTGGCAGAGAACCCCATTCCCTCAGGTCTTGGGGGCAGGATTTTGCTTTTGGCCGACTGTGACACTTCCCACCCCCATCAAGAGCCACTTTGGTTCAGAGCTGGGATGAAAGCTAGGTTCCTGGGATCTCGTCTGTTTTCCAGGTGGGCCCTTAGAAGTTCACGCAGCAGATGTTGAAAGGCTGATACTTCTTCTAAGGTCCCCTTTTTCTACAATCTCAATTTTTTAGTTTCAGGCCTGTGGTTGCTGCCCCCTTTAATTTCCTGTTTTGATTTAGAATTTTCGCCCCTAAGGCCATTTAGTTATTTTGATGGAGATTTCAGAAAGAAAAGAAGAGAACAAAAAGCATAGACTTAATTATCATTTAGATTGAAGGGCCTATAATTTTTTTAAGGAAGTAATAGGAATATAAATAATCCCCCCTTTTTTTTTAAAGGCAGTGTTTCTCACATGTGGGTCTGTAATAGATTGTATGATTTGTCCGCACCTTTATGTTCTCTTCTTGCCTTTGTCCTGGATTTCTCAACCTCTGTGGGAAGAACATACTTCCTTATCCCATTGATGTTGGACCTTGTGACAGGCTTTGGCCAATAGGATGCGAGCAAATATGATGAGAGCAGAAGCTTTAAATGTTTTTACCTGCTTAGCTTGGCCTCTCGTGCTGCTGCCATCTGCCATGAAAGAACATGACCTGGTTGAAAGATGAGAGTCATGTGGTGCAGACCTGATTCTGGCCTGTAGAACAAAGTAGAGTGACTCTAACTGACCTGCACACGTGCAGATGAGCAAAACACATGGTTGTTATTGTAAGCCATTGAAATTTTGGGGCTGTTTGTTACACAGCACACTGTAATTGCAGCCCAAACCTGACTAACACTGATATATTTACATTTTATATATATATATATATATATACATATATATCCCTTTTTAGAGGAAGAAATGTCAAAATAATTTATTCATTCTTTCAACAAAGAACGTTGCATATGAGTGTGTTTATGGGGGATGCTGAGGGATAGAAATAGGGAGATGAGTTAGAAGAAGTTAGAAGTTAATCATTTTATATAATGTAATTTAAATATTTCAAACAATACTAGGTATACATTTCTTATCTTTATAATTCATACTCAGCCATAAAAGCAAAACAAAATTACAAATAAAGCTGTATCAATAATCTACATCAACTCAGTGGGATGGATGATGTTTTGCTTCTAGTATATGGTCTCTTGCATTGAAAATAGGGCCCTTATAGTTCTGTCTGTCCCAGATTCCTTTCAGCTAGGGCACTTATACCATCGTGAGCCCTGTGATGACTCAGTTCTCACACCATCTTTCTGCAATTGCTATGGCACTCGGCTGAGTCTTTTGGCTTCTACTTAGTGTAAATGCTTCCTTGAGAAGTTAGTCTGACTTTGTTGCTTTATTAACATGCCACAATGAAAATAGTAGCACTTGACACAACCTCCTAGCCATATCCTAACAAATGCACAATAAAGGAATCTGGTTTGATGGTTTTCCTTTATCAGTCCGATGATCTGGCATCTGTTTGTATTGTTTTTTTTAGGCTATCATAAAAACGAAAAGATACACAAGCAGCTCAGACATCTTGGAGAGTACTCTGGACCCTCAGATACTCATCCAGTGAGAGACCCATTGCATTAAAGCACTTTCTGCCGAAGGTGCTGAAGAGAGAGGAGACAAGCCAGACCTTTCAGCATCTGGGCAGCAGGTGGCGCTCTTGACACTGAAATCAGACGGGCCCACAGTACAGGGAGCACTACTCTTCTTTGAACGATTTGGGGCATTGCGTGGCAAGCAGGTTGTTGGTGTGGAATCTTCTATCGTCCTCCCTCCGCCCCTACTTCCTGCAGTGACCTTATCTGTGCCAGGTCAGTCAAATGCAGCACAGGCAGGTGACTGGTGCTGTTTGGTCCCTGAGCTATGTTCTGTTTTTTTTTTTTTTTTTTCCTAGGCTGTGAAAGTAACACTGAGCCCAGCCTATCTGTTAATGATTTGCTGGGAGACTTTCATACCCTTACTAGAAACAGGCAGTCAGCTTGTGCAAGCTGGTTTACTCCAGAGCTCAGGCTTGCAGGACGGTGGGTGAATTCTAGTGCCAAGACAAGGATGGGAGACCTTTCCGCTCTGGTGCTTGACCAGCATAAAGAGTCTCCAACTGTGGTGGTTCTACTCGTAGCAACATGGAAAGTCAACGTGTATTTCTGTGCAACAGCGTGGAGGTCAAAAGCCACTTCAGCTTCAGTTTGCTGTGTGGCCTCAACCAATCTAAGCCTTGGTTTTCTATTTAGCAACTCAGAATAGTAGCATCTTCTTAGGGATGGTCATTTATAGCAGGGGTCCCCAACCCCTAGGCCGCGGACTGGTACTGGTCCGTGGTCTGTTAGGAACCGCTGCACAGCAGGTGGTGAGTGCGAGGTGAGCGAGAAAAGCTTCATCTGCATCTGCAGCTGCTCCCCAGCGCTAACCTCACTACCTCAGCTCCTCAGGCATTAGATTCTCATAGGAGCACCTGTCCCTGGGGCCACAAGGGTTGGGAACAGCTGGCTCATACGATGCTTCATTAATATGATTTACAATGAAAGTCACCTGAGTGCTTCCAGATTAAAAAAAAATACAGAATCGATCATAAAATTTGAGATGCAGCAATCACCTTGTCCATCTTACTCCTTTTACAGTTGAATGTTTAATGCTCAGGGAGGGGAAATAAACTTACTTAAGAAAGTACAGTGGACAGCAGTAGAGTTTAAAACTTTTCTCTCTCAATCCAGTTAAAAAAAACCATAATGGATATCTACCCTCTGCCTGACCCCCGCCCCCACCCCCGCCCCAATGGCATGACCTCTGTGCTTGCCAGCACAGCGTCAGGGCTGCTCACCTGGTCTTGTCCCACCCAGGTAATTCTTAGTGTTGAGAATGATTGAGTCCACACTCTAGAATAAGAACATTATACTGTATATTCAGTCTTCATTAACCTAACCAAAATCTAAGGTGTCCCAAAGTGTGGAAGTATCATTTTTTACAGACCGACGATGTCTTTTTGACGACCTATATTTGTCTGTGCTCCCAGATTTTACGAATACCCATAGCGGATATTACCTTTTTTTTTTTTTTTTTTTTTTCCAGCTTGAGGGTTCTTTAACACACAATAAAATGCACTCGTCTTAAGTGTTCAGCTTGATGAGTTTTCACAATTGAGTAATTGCTTTTTGAGAATGAAACTGACTATAGACTTAAGTCATAAGGGGGATGGAGTAACATATTTACACCTGAAGGAAAGAAAATTGTCCTCTTCAGGCCTTCCTGGAAAGGGAGAAAGACTGACAGCTCGGAGACCCCTTCGGTTCTCTTGGGCGGGGTGGCCGCCCTCACTGGTTTCCTGTTGGGCTTTCCCACAGAGGGGGAGCCCCTGACTGTGCCTCCCCAGATACTCACCTGCCCTCCTGCAGAGGGAGGATGCTCAGGCCAATTTTACTGAGACCTCGAAAGACAAGGTGACCACATGTAAGAGCTATAGCTGCGAATCACAGGCTCTGATTTGTGTTTCTGGGTGGTTCTCACTAAGAATCCGGGAGTCACCCTTCACCAGTGTGGTCAAATACCAGGCCTGTCCATGTCCGCCGAAGGGACTGTGTGTGGCTCCTGGATTTAAATGCTTGGATTTTAATTCCTTCCTTCTGGGTCTTTGTCTTCAGTCTCCATTTTATATTTCCCCCTGAGTCCCTCTAATTCTAGTGGCAGGTTTCTGCAAAGTCTGTTCCTGCCCATATAGTTGGGGTGCTGTGAATCTGAGCCCCCAATTGAAGGTGTGCAGGGGAATATCCGCCTTTATTTTCTAACGCTGAGGCCCCATTCTGCTGGGCTGACAGGAAATGTCCTCTCAGGTGTTACTGCGGGCGGCTCTCCAACCTGAGGTTGTGCCAATGTCCTGGAGTCATTCCCAGAGATTCAGGAAAGGGGGGGCCTCTCCAGTCAGGAGTCAGGAGTCCACACTGGTTAATGCCAAGACACACCTTTCGTCCCAGCCTTTGGGCCTGTTCAGGTTCAGCTAGGAGCACCAGAATTTTTGGTGAGCCTGAGAGTTTTGGGTCACTGGATTTAGCCCCTTGACCTTAGTATCTCCCTGAGGTCTTATGACCCTCCCTGGAGTGCTGCCTGCCTGAGTCATGGACCCATAGACATTCTCAAAGTCATAGATACGGAACTTACAGATGTTCCCAATTCTGCCCCGCACACTCTCCTGGCCAGCATAGTCTCTCCTCTCTCCACTCCACCTCTGGGACACCCCTCATTTTCTCCATTACAGAGGACAGAAGAAAGGCAGGTTTCTGACCTCAGGCTACTTCTGCATCCTACTCTGCAAAAAATACCCCGAGGCGAAGAATTACAAAGGGGACTTGCATGAAACCTGAGGACATAAAAATAACACTTGGTAAAACATATATCTCAAAACAAGTCTTCTCCTAAATTTTTACGATACTCTCTTGACCTTCTTTCCTTATGGTGCTTCAGAGTTCTCTCTCTTGCTCACTTTTCCAGAATATTCTGTGCCTCCTTTGTTTGCTGTGATTTCTCTGGCATGATCTGGATTACCATGGCAGGGGCTTAGTGAGCATTTTCACCTGGAAATGGTCACTTCCTGTACTTAGTGGAGCTAACAGAACACATCCTCACAGCACCATTAGTCACATCTGAGGCATCTGTCTTCAGGGGCATTACTGTTCAGTTATCCCACCCACCCTTATTCTTGTAAGGTTTTGGGGCCAAACTAGGTATTTTCTCCTCACGGCATTTAAACACTGGGATGAGCATTAATTTGAAAGAAGATTGGAAAAAATGAAAAGATGCTTCTGAGTTGTGCCACTTGCCCCTTGAATAATCTGGCAGTCAGATTACTCTTTCCGGGATGAGGACAGAAAGGTAAAGTGACTCTGCAGCCCCAGGGGCAGCCAGGTAAGGCTCTCTACCATCCTCATTTCCTGCCTTTGCAGAGTCATCAAGGAGGAGGGGAGGTGGGAACCTATCACACCCACGGCTGCTTTCTGCCATTGACTGGCACATTCTCACATTGCTTCTGACTGATTTCATGTCTAATGCACCTCAGCAAAAGAAAAAGAGTAAATTATTTTATTTCAAATTGAACTGGAGTTGAGCAAAAGTTTTTCCTCATCATGCTCATTAAAAGTACCAGAAAAATCCTGGTGATTAAATAAGAGTGAGCAGATGAGAAAGAGAATCAAAGGCAAAGCAAAACTGACTTTTCTGAACCCTTTCGGCTGGGATTTTGCTGGTGTCTTTAGGCTCCATAGGCTGGCACGTAACCACCAGATGGCGCTGTCAGCAACGTAATGTTTGGCTTCTCCAAGGTGAGGCAGAGATTATCAAGGAATCTGCCCTTGTCTCGGGCACTGCGGTCTGGGCCTGGAGATCTAGCTTTCTGATCAAGGAGTGACCTGAGTCTCGCCAGGTGCAACAACACCGAGGTTCGCTTCCTGCTTCCTGACCCTGTATCCATGGATTCGAGTTGTATTGGCTTCTGATAAATGCTTTTCGTGACAATCAGGGTTGGGTATCTTTCTCATTTTCTGCCCTGCTAGGTTCAGTCTCTCAAAATGGGATATTGCTGTCTGACAAGATAAGGATTGTGTCACTGTAACAAGATGTGCTTGCTCATGGCACTGAAAGCTTCATGGATAAACTCTAAAGTGTGTAGCCCTGACTCTGCCCCCCATCCAGGCTCCCTGACTTAGCTTCGCCCCGTATCTGAGGTCAGAGTGAGAGAGAGTGTGGAGGGACCAGGCTCAGGGATGGGGTGGATCTAGGACAAAGGATGGGGCCAGGGCTGAGCTGAGGCTGGTAGGTGGTCAGAGGATGGGTTATTAATGAGAAGAAGCTCAGATGTCAAGTGATGCTGAAGGATGGGGAGAGGCTATGGGAGGGGCTTATGCATCACATTCACACCTTGATAAGGTCCATGTTGCTATAGATACTATAAAAGACTGGACAAAATGTCCGAAAGGTTAGAAGAGCCTTGTCAAATTGCTGCTTGAAATGACCTGAATCATCCAACAGGAGGCTCCAGCTAGGGGGAGCATCTCTCCTGGGATAAACTAAGACATAAGCTGAGCAGCATCTGCTGGACCAGAATCTCTGATGGATGGTGGGCTGGGGCAAGGGGCCAGCAGGGGGCTGTGGCCACACTCAACAATGCAAAGCAGTCTGGGTTCATTTCTGCCTTGATTTTGGTCTGTGAGAAAGAGAAATTTGTTACTATTTGAATGTCAGTTCTGGGAACAACGAACTCTCTCTCTAAACAGCTCACAGCCCTAATTCCTGGCTTAGAGAAGCAATAAATGCTTAGAGCTGCTTTGCCCAAGCTTGCCTGGGACTAGCTGTCATGAAGAAGAGATAAGATCCCAGACTGAAATGTTCAATTTGTACAATTTCTTTTCCTAATAAGAGAGTTGCTGACAGTGCGAGGCCTATACCATTTTAACCTTTTAAAATTGTTAAGGGTCAGCCAATATTTTAAAATCGGAAAACTAAATTGTGTTAAATATGCCCAAGACACACGATTGGTTATGACTTCAGAAATGTAAGTTTTCAAAAATTGAAGAGGATCAATTTGGTATAAAAGAAATTCTCTTTATATGAAGAAAATGTGCTTTTATCTCTGCACACTGAAAAACTTTAGAAATATTTCGATTTGGAACTTGTGTGTGTGTATGTGTGTGTGTGTGTGTGTGTGTGTGTGTAAAAGAGGCTGAAGTTTTAGGACTTTTATTGTTTATTTTTCTAGAGAAGTTTGCTTGCCAACTCCCAGGATTGGCTGAAAGTTTTCCAGAACCTTCTAGAACACGCCTAACTTCTAGGAAAAAGTATTGTTTCTTCTAGAATGTTAGAGAGCATTAGGCAAGGTTAATTACATTTAAAATTAAGTTGTTTCCAGACTTTCCTTCCATTAAGAGAGAAATACTGTGTAACTTTAGCTTCATAGGTGACCATGGTTGTCCACAAATTTATAACCTTCCTTGAAAAAATTCCCTGAAATTTTTGGGAGAGAAATATGGTGAGTATATCAGTCAGCTATTGCTATGTAACAAGCAAGCACAAACAATCTTAGTGGCATACAACATTTATTTAGCTCATGCACCTGCGGGTCAGCTATATGCCTCTGTGGATCTCATGTGGAATGTTCATGCATCACAAGCTGGCTGGAGGTTGACTGATCTAAGTGCGGGAAGACTCAGTAGTTCTGTTTCGTCTGTAGACCCTCTACTTCTCACTGCAAGTCTGAGGGTCTTTCAGGCAGTGTACCCAGGGCATGTCTTTGTCATGGCAATGGTAGAGGTACAAGAGGAAGGGCTCCACTGCAAAAGCCAGCTTTGTGTCATGTCTGCTAAGATCCCCTTGGGCAAAGCAAGTTTCAAAGCTGATCCTGAAATCAAAGGATGGGCATATACACTCATTCATGGTTGCACAGGGGAACTGCAAAGTCACATGGGAAAGGGTGTGGACATAGGGAGGGGTAAAAACATCTCCCAAAATGCAACCTACCTGCATTGTTCAGAAAACACCAGTGGCTCTGCATTGCCTTTAGCCTGGTACATGGGGACTCTTTTCTTTGCCTTTCTCTATAAATTCTTATAGTCCTCCCCCTGGCCCCTCCCACCCTCAGCCAAACACATCTTAGACATGCTCATCTTTGCCTGGGTAGCCCCCTCAAGTTTTTGTCTGCCTAAGCCCTACCCTACTTCATGGTGAAATGTAGGCTCTGCTTCCTCTGAACAGCCCCACCCCTGGGTAGACCTCCCCTTCTGAGCTTAGATTATTGCTCACCTTTCTTGCATGCTGGGCTTGGAGGCCCTCAGAGGGCTGTCTGCATCTCTGAATCTCCAACATCTATTCTGCCAGGTGCCTAGCATGCAGTAGGTACACTCAATAAATGCATACATACATACGTTATACACACACACACACACACACACACATTTTTTTTGAAAAAGGGAGGAGAAAGGGAAGTTAGTCTTCCCTTGGGAGGAGCCAGAGTTTCTGCTCATTCAGCTGTCAGGGTTCCCTCTCCCCTTCATTCTGCCATTGGAGTTGGGATATGGCTGAGACAGAGTAAGTCATTGTATTGTTTCAAGTCCTCTCATCCCTTGGATACCTCAGATCGACCAGCCTTCTGTTTCAACACCTGCTTGCCAGCCTCGTTGATCTTCCTCTATTAGTCCCCTTGGGTTGATTCAGTGATGAGACATTTGGCTTGTTTGCACGGGGTGGTGAGATGGGCATTTCTGAGTCGTGAAGCCATCTCCTCGTAGTGTCGGTCCCATCCGGTGGCTCTTATCTCAGACGGTTTGTTTGCATTGCTCCCTCCTCTGGAATGCCTTTATAGTCCTTGGAGTCAAAGTCCAATTCCAGCTTGACCTCTTCATGAGGCCTTTCTTTGGATCAGAGAGGTCAAAGGAAGTATTCTCCAGCATCCTCTGGATAAATTACTTCATTCCTTTGGCTCTTAGAGCCATCTATAGAATAAACTGGCTATAGGCTAGTGATTACCAAAGGACTATAGACTAGTGGTCTCTATCGGGGTGGGGGAGGAAGGGGGAGGAGGGTCAAATATAGGGTTTAGGGGGATGGTGAAGTGGGTAAAGGAGATCAAATATATGATAGCTGAAGGAAACTGGACTTTGGGTGGTAAACACACAATAAAATATACAGATGTCAAATGGTAATGTACACCTGAAAATTATATAATTGTATTAACCAATGTTACCCCAATAAACAATTAAAAATTAAAAAAAAATTAAAAATTAAAAAAAAGATTAAACAAGATAATATATAAAACGTTGAAGATGGGCATCGCCAAAAGCATGCATAAAAAACACACTGCCACCCTTCTATTGGGGAAAATCTCAGAGAAGAAATACATTTCCGTGCACCTAGGACCCGTCCTTCAATGGGCAACAATTCGTCGATCTTGTTTCATCCATCCCCTTATTTTTATTGTATTGGAGAATGTGAAAGTAAATCCCAGATGTCATGTCATTTCACCCTTAAATACATGTAGCAGCTTAATAGCACTCCCCTGTCCTTTATCTTTTCCATCCTCCTCAGATCTCTGAGGTCCTAAAGCCCTCTCGTTTCCCCGCTCAGTATATTTAGCACCTAATCACATAGCTGCCATGCGTTTCCTTTGTTTCCTGAGGGGAATTGCAAACAAGAGATAGAGGATTTTGTTTTGCCTCCACTCTGCGTTCAGCTACAGCTCTACTGTAATGATATTCATGGGGCACAACGCACTGTGTTTGAACAAGTAAATAATAAAGGAGGGTGGATGCCACAGCAGACCATGGCGGGGATCGAACTGTTGGATTTGTACTTGGAAAATGACCGAGATCAGTTGTGAATGATGTCAGCTGGACTGGCTGTTTATCAGCCCCCTTAGCCTTCAATTGTGGGTTGATAAATAAGGTAACTCCACATTGTAAGAGGGAAACTAAAATCTTGGGCCAAAGGAGCCTCATCTCATAGATAAGGTGACATGACTAACTCCAGGTAACAAGCTGACAGAGGTCAAGCTGAGGTAGGGACTTAAATCTCCAGCATTCTGTCTTTTCTTCTGGGTTTACTTCTGTGCTCTGTAGAATTTGCACATTCTTGGAGATGCCTCAGAAGTTGACTGAGGCCATGAAATTTGTCCCACATAGGGGAGGATGTGGTCCCATTTCCTCTCCATGTGCCTTATAAGATCTCCTCTGAAGAAGAGAAGGGTTTCATGATTAAAGGGAGTTCGCAAACCACTGCTCCACAGGATTCTGCATCTTCCTCAAGGTGATCTGTGGTTGCAGAGAATCCCCAAGCCCTGTGAGAAGCGGGACGTAACACACTTTCTTTTGTTTACAATATCATAGGAATACATCCAGAAAAGATTTAACGATGTTGTTTTTTGACACTGAGAGATGGCTATGTGACCCCAGTTCAACATTTCTAGCTTCTTCGCATCTCCGTTTCTGCATCTATAAAATGAGGGTGATCACTGATGATGCAGTGGTGATACACCCCCACCGCCTTGGACCGCCTGGTATCCGCACGTCTCTGGGGGACCATTCCACATACTTCATCAGAGTCCCACAGTGGGCACACGGGGCAGCACAACTCAAGATGTCTCTCTGCTTTGCTGTCCCTGAGATTCTTCTGAAGCTGCGGAACGTTGCTCAACCTCGTGCAGGCGCGATCCAAAAATGCAGAGGAGTTAATGCTCCAGGGAGGACTGTCATGTGAAGGAGAATGAGAGTCCACTGATCATTCTCCATCTTCCGGTGGTACAATTCTGAGATGCACTCTATGCAGCTCCGTGGTGTTCTCAGTGGGACTGATTCCCAGTGAGTGGCCCACAATGGTAACGAACTCATTAATATACCTTTAATCGGTGTCAATGTCTGTCGGCCAAAGACCTCAGGACCCTACCCGAAGTCAAGCAAAATGAGGTCGATGAGTTGCTGCAACAGGAGAAGACAAATGATGAGCAGCCAGCTGTACGAGAGACTTAGAGACTTAGGGAAGCTTTTTTTTTTTTTTTTTTTTTTTTTAGAGAGAGAGTGGATTTATGTTGAGCAATTTTGATAAGGATTGTATGAAGTGAGTTTTCTTTTTTTCTGAAATTGGATCCTGGGGGCAATTTCACTCATGTTAGAAAGAAGGGGAGATTGGATTATTTTTGCGGTTTCACAGTGTCCTTTATCTTTGTGTTCAGTTATGATCATGGAGTGGTCTTGCTTTTGCCTTGTTCTATCATAAGTGGCCTTGTCTGGTTATTTTCGATATTCTGTGGAATTTTGTTGTCGGGTGCCAGCGGCCAGCTTGCAAGTCCTTTCATCCTGCCTGTATTGGGTTTCCTCCCTTTCCTGTCTCTTCTCGCTCCCCCACTTCTGTGATTTGGGATCAGCTCGCTAAAAAACTGCCTGTAGCCAAGTCTCAGGCTTTGCCCTCCAGAAAACGAAAGTGCCACACTGCTTTTTTTTTTTTTTGTAATGGGACGTCTTGGGTTCCTGGAATATCTTACAAAATTCAGAGGCCGTTCCAGCTCTCAGAATCTTAAAGTTTTTTCCTAACACTGCAATCACTATTACATTATGGAAGACTGGACACAATTATTTCCTCCCTACCTCAGATGTATTCACGCATAAAGGAAGCACATATAAATGAAAAAACAAAACAAAACATAACCACAGAAGCAGTTCTTAGCCCTTCCCAATTTCTGCCACCTGCTAAGAGTATTATGAAGAAAGTCTTCCTGCCACTATGATTTTTATCCTTAATGCACAGATGTTTAACTAGATTTCCTCCCACTTTTTCCCACTGAGTTCTCAGTATCTTGCGACATTCACTTGTACCTGGACACTTTAGCGCTGGGACATTCTCCCTGTCCACCATGTACAGATTAGCCTAACTGTCCCAGGCACAAAACAGCCTATGCAGTCCTCGGAGTCAGTTTCAGGAACCCTTGAGGATACCAGAATCTGTGGGTACTCAAGTCTCTTCATCTGCTTATAGATCCATCCGCGGTTGGTTGAATCTGTGAGTAAAGAACCAGTGGATACAGAGGGCTGACTGTACCTCCATTAAGAAAAAGGTCAGATGCACTCCAGAGCATTAGGAAGGGCAGGTGCTCAGTGAGTGGGATTACTATAATTATTAGTAATTAATAGATTTTATTTTTTAGTACAGTTCTATATTTACAGAATAATTGATAAAATAGTACACTCATCCTTCAACATTCCGCTCCCATCCCAAGCACAGTTTCCCAATTATTACATCTTGCATTAGTGTAGTACATTTGTTATAATCGACGAACCAATGTTGATATATTACTATTAACCATAATTCATAGTTTACATTAAAGTTCACTCTGTGTGTCATACAGTTCTATGGGTTTTGACAAATGTGTAAAGACATATACTCATCATTGCAGTTTTATACAGAGTAGTTTCACTACCTTAAACACCTGTGGCTCACCTATTTATGCCCCATCCTCCCCCACCAAACCCCCTTGCTCTATTTTTATTTTTTGATAAATGGGTTAAGAAAGGCAGGATAATATTCTACGACCCTGGGATATTAACTAAAATGGCTTTTGCCTCTTCATCAGGAAGGCCAGATGCGCTATCTCTATCTATGGCCATCCTGCAGGGTTATGGGGAAAATCATTCCAAAGGAGACAAAGTATGCAAATTACTCAGCACGTGGTAGGAGGCTCTGTACAGGTCACCCCTCTTATCATCCCTCCACTGTGGGTTGGCCGAGGCTTGGTAGTTAGAGAAAAGGACCAGGCCATCCTTGGTACCTAGGTAATTGCATCTCGAGGGATAAACAAGAGGCTTGTCTGGTCCCAGTCAAGGGAGAGATCTGATGGGAAATTTAATTTTCTTTGTGAGTTTAAGGAAGTCAGAGGCCAAGACTTTCATTAATCACTAAGAGAATTCTCTGCTGCCCCATTGCTTGTGGGCATCACCTGTCCCGAACTATTTTCTTGGGGCTGGCATTCAGAACAACCCAAATTAACCCCTCGCCATTGGTTCTGACCCACCCTGACACCACCTGCTGAAGGCTGTCTCTCTCCAGCAAGGCTCCCTCCCCTGCCACCCTGTTTTCTTCTGATGTTGGAGTACTTCTTCCTTAATGCGGACTCTCTCCTCGGTGGCAGTGTTTCACAACACGGCATTTCTCTTTAGCACAAGCTTTCAAAATGGTGATTGGAAATGATGCGATAGATTAATTAGGAAGCTTGGTTTGCAATGTGGAGGCAGATGTTGGTTCTAACATGGAGAAAAGTTATCACTCATCGCTCATCTTCTTTGTTAGCGTGGCTTTGTGGTCAACTTATTCTAACAGTGGTGGATTAGTCAGGGTTCTGAAAAAAAAAAACAGATGGTGCGTGCCAATATGATTTAGAAGAAATTAATGAGGAGGTATTTGCAAAGGTGTTATAGGGCAAAAGGCACCAGCAAAGAATTTTGAGGCACTGCAGGGCCCACATCAGTAGGAAGGCATCGCCTCCCATGATGGTGGGAGGTGGGGATGGTAATGGGGACTCGGCAAAAGCTGTGAGAGGGGCTGTCTGAAAGGCTCTCTGACCTCAGGCAGAAAAAAAGCAGTGTTGTCTAGCAGGGAGGCAGCCAGGGAATAAGCATGTAGCTCCTCTGTCCTGCCCTTTAGTTACTTGATGGCACCTCCATTAGTCAAATCCAACCAGAAGCCAGAGGCCTAAAGAAGCTGGATGATGCATTCCACCAATGTCAGCCTTCTGGGGTCCAGGGCAGGACAAGGAAGCATGCACAAGAGTGACAAATTGGGAGTTCCCATGTGGGTTACAAGATGGATAAAGGTGATAAGAATGTGCGAAGCAACCAGGACTAATAAAGTCCAGGCCGTGGAAGGAAGACATGGCCTCAGTGCTGCATAGCAGCCGAGTGACGTAAGGTCCCACATGTGCTCCATGATGTTTGATTTTGCAACTCTTATTAAAATATCTGCAGGAAAAACAACTCGCGAATCTGAAATTCTTGAAGCCCTATCTCTTTACCACCCCGACTCCTATTGCCATCAAAATAATCATTGCTTTTTTTTTATTGTGGTAAAAAACACATAACATAAAGTGATCTTAAGAATTTTAAGTGTACAGCACAGTATCATTAACTATATACACATTGTCGTACAACAGAGCTCTAAGAACTTTTCCATCTTGCATGGCTAAAACTCTATTCTCAATGAACGAAACTCGCTATTTCCCCCTAACTCCTGGCAATCACAAGCCAACTTCCTCTTTCTATTAATTTGACTACTCTAGGTGAGTCATGTACATGGAATAATGTGGTATTGTCTTTTTGCGATTGGCTCATTTCACTTAACATAGTGTCTTCGAGGTTCATTCCTATTATAACATGTATACGTCATCTAAGAACAGAGGTGGTTTTACTTTCTCTTTTCCAGTCTGGATGCCTCCCTTTTTATTTTCCTGTTTCTTATCTAATTGCTCTAGCTAAGATTTCCAGTATAATGGTGAGTAAAAGTGACAAGAGTGGGCATCCTTGTTTTGTTCCTGAACTTAGAGAAAAAGCTTTCTGTTTTCACCATTGAATATAGTGTTAGCTGAAGGTTTTTCATATATGCCCTTTGTTATGTTGAGGTAATTTTCTTCTATTCCTAGTTTGAGTGGTTTTTGTTGGTGGTGTTGTTTGTTTGTTTGTTTTGAATCATGAGAGGGTGTTGAATTTTGGCAAATGCTTTTTCGTGCATAAATAAGTGACCAAGTGATTTTGTCCTTCATTCTGATAATATGGTGTATATCACTGATGGATTTGCATATGTTGAACCATCCTTGCATTCCGGGGATAAGTCTCACTTGGTCATGGTGTACGATCCTTTCAATGTGCTGTCGAATTCAGTTTGCTTGTATTTTTTTTTTTTTTTTTTTGAGAATTGTTGCACCAATATTAATCAGGAATATTGGGCTCTAGTTTTCTTTTCCTGTATCATTGTTTGGCTTTGGTATCAGGGTAATGCTGGCCTCATAAAATGAGTTTGAAAGTATTCCCTCTTCTTCAATCTTTTTTGAAAGAGTTTGAGAAGAATTTGTTTTAATTTTTCTTTAAATATTTGGTAGAATTCTCCAGTGAAGCCACTTGGTCCTGAACTTTTCACTGTTGGGAGGTTTTTGAATACCGATTAAATCTTCTTACTAGTTATAGATCTGTTCAGCTTTTCTATTTCTTCACGATTCAGTCTTGGTAGGCTGTTCCTAAAAATTTATCCATTTCTTTTAGTTTGTGTAATTTGTTGGCTTATCCTTTTCCACAGAGGTTTCTTATAATCCTTTTAATTTCTGTTGTATCAATTGTAATGTCTCCTCTTTCATTTCTAATTTTAGTTGTATGAATCTTCTCTTTTTGCTCTCATTTGATTTAGTTAAGGACAGGGCAGTGTGCACAAGAGTTGCTTTTTATAAAAAAGAACCCAACTCTTTTTCATTGATTATTTTTTTCTATTGTTTTTCTAGTCTCTAGTTGTTGTTGTTGTTGTTGTTTTTTAATTTTCTGCTAACTTTGGGTGTAGTTTGTTCTTTTTTTCCTTCTTTTTTGAGGAATAAAGTTAGGTTGTTGAGATCTTTTTTCCTTTAAAAAAAAAAGGTGCTTACCACTATAAATTTCCCTCTTAGAACTGCTTTTGCTGTATCTCATGAAAGTATTGGTATATTGTGTTTTCATTTGATTCAGTTATTTTCTAATTTCCCTTGTGATTTCTTCTTTGACCCATTGGTTGTTTGGAATGTGTTGTTGAGAAGTACAAAGTTCCAGTTATAAAAATAGTCATGGAGATATAAGGTACAGCATAGAGGATATAGTCTATAATACTGTAATAACTATGTTTTCAGATGGGTATAAGATTTATCAGGTGATCACTTCATAAGTTATATAAATGTCTAATCATTATGTTTACACCTGAAACTAATATAACATTGTGTCAATAGTAATTGAAAAATAAATTTAGAAAAATTTTAAAAGAATGTATTGTTTAATTTTCACATATTTGTGATATTTCCAGTTTTCCTGCTATTGATTTTTTAAATTTCATTCCATTGTGGTTAGAAAGATAATTGGTATGATTTAAATTTTCTTAAATTTCTTAAGACTTGTTTTGTGACATAACATGTAATCTATCTGGAGCATCTTCTGTGTGAGCTTGAGAAGAATGCGTATTGTATTAACCAGTGAGAAGATCTGGGGATCTCTGCAGAGCACTGACCCTAAATCTCTCTTTAGAGTCACTATTGAGAGTGCATTGTGATTAGAGGCAGCTATAGCAGGATTTAACACAATGATCATTCTTTTCCTTTTTATTTCTCTCTCCTGATCTGAGATTGTACCCATAGCCTCTTTTTAACCCATACTTGATATAGAAAAGACACATTTACTTTATAATGCTTTGCATGTTTCCTCTCAAAAGAGACCATCAGCCCAATGCTTCCTGTTATATAGAGCTGCCCATTTCACCTCTCAATGTGTCAGAGCCCAAGATTATAGCAAATAAGCATGTTTCTTGTTCCAGAAATATATATTTACTGGAAATACACATAAAATACATTTACAAAAATATTTTTACAGGAAGGAGATGATTTAGTTTTTTGATTATCCATGCAGTTTGATATCATTTTACATTTAATTATCACATCCATCAGGGGACTGGGAGATGAAAAGAGAGGAGCTAAAACTCAAATGGCCTAAAATTCAAATGAGCTTGGTTAATAAGGAACCTTTTAATATAATATGTTGACCCCTTTCACATGGTGTTTGCATTAATGTGACTTACTTAAATAACACCCTTTTCTCTAAAAGTAGTCATAATTTGCAATGATGTCATAGCTAAGTTTCTTATGGATTTTGGATGATGAGAGCAAAGATGTATTATCAATCAGCTCTGGAAGCTAAAATGAGCAGCTGAAGGCAGTGGGCACATGACTCTTTCTGTCTGGAATGAGAATTAAAAGAAGGCAGAACCTCAGGCCTTCCTCCAGCCTTACTTTCCATCTGCTCTTACTTTCTGTATGTAAAAAGGATATTGACAGAGGTGACTGGGTTGATCCATCCATCTCAACGCTCCCCTCCTGCCCAACATGGGTCATGTAAGTGATGCATTTGCAGCCACTGCTTGTGGTGATACAGCTTACTGGTCTCCATCATTCTCAATGCTTCAGGTCAGGTGTCCTGCGGCAGCTGAAGCAAACATAAATCAACAGATGTGTATGTTATCCTGGCATAATTCTAATGCAAAGAATGAGTATTCTCTTAAGGACTTGTCCAGGATGATATGTGTCAGGGTTTTTTTTTTTTTTATTGGCTACTTTAAGAAATCAGACCTCATGCTCTGCCAGTAAGCAATTCTCAAAAGGCAGTTTAATGGGTGTCTGTTGAGAATTATTAAAATTCTTCTATGTTCCCTTGAAGATAAGGCTTGCAATACCATGTTATTACAATCTGTGTTAAATGAACACCTCATCCAACCAATATTTTCTATTTTACGTTTACTACTATACTTAAAAGAAATGGTTGCAAACTGATATACGTAAAGATAGCATTTGCATAGGACTAAGGGTTTTTCTGAGACATGGAACTTCCATTGCTAAAACCAGAAAATTCTCAGGCAAATCAGGACTTGTTGGTCAAGTTGGATCACTCAATATTTTGACTTTCAATGCAAATGAGGCACTGACTCTAACCCTAAAATGCAGATTTCTGAGTTCATTCCAACTCTACTACATGAGCCATTGGATGACTCAACTCTTTTCTCACTTTCTTTCTTTCAAACTACTATGAAACCTTTGTATGAGAGGGTTCCAAATTTGCTCACGCCATGTTCAGATGTGGAAATAAAAGTAAACTTTATTTCTCTTATTATACAGTTCCAGCCTTCCTCCAGAGCCTCCTCAAATGCTAAGTATTATGAAATGCCTGGGTATTCCAGAGCTGGCAAGGTGGGCTTCTCTCTTATTGGGCAAGGATGCTCCTCCATCATATCCTTCTCTCGGTCGAAACAGCATTTTCCTTGCTCTCTTTCTAGGCCTAACAGATTTGGTGCAGGCAGAGAAATTGTCTTACTGGTAATGGAACATGAATCTGGAAATGTTTAAAAAAAATTAACTCATAATATCTGCCATGATATATTTATCATCTTCACTCAGTGACTGTGATAAATTTTGGCTCTCTATGTGAACCAAATTCAAATGTAAATAGAACAACGTAGTATAAAGACATTGCTGGCATTATATAACTGAGCAGCTCTTGTAGAAGAAAGTTCATACTAAGAAAGATTGGAATGAAGGTTTTGAAAGATTCTTCAGCCTTGCTGGTAAATATCCTCTTCCTTGCTTCTTCGGTGGGCCTTGTGAGCCAGCAATCTCCTTATTGTTACTGTGTTTTTGGATTTGGGAAGCTGGCATAGGACTCCTTTGAACTGCCATTGTGAAAGCACCTTGACCTTAGCAGCGTATCTGTTGTTATTGATACAGAACCTTCATCTCTCATTGTCTGTAAACTGGTAATGTATGAGTGGTTTTAAATTTTCCTGATAGCATGAAAGTATAAAGTTTCACATTTCCCAGAGGATAATTTCACAAAGCCATTTCTGTAAGAGGCACATCTTTATAGTTAGTTGAACTTATTATCACAGTAGTGACAGTTAAAGATAGTTTTCAGGAGATATTCACCCTTCTCTCTGTCATTCAAAGCTCAACTTGCAAAACTGTAGATTTACATCTGCATTCTTATTTTTTTATTTTTATTTTTTTTAATATATATATTTAGCTTTCTCTTTTGGTAACAAGTACCTTTCAGAGGAGACAGTGTATGAGTTTTGGGTGTAAGCATGACAAGATGAATACTCTTAATGACCCCTGCTTTTCAAATGCAAATATGATATAAAGAAAAAAGCCTTTCCTGTGTCGTCTTTAACTCCGGGAGCATTAACTACTTTATCTTGAAGATTTTCTTGACTCAAAAGTTCAGCATTTATAACTGTAAGAATCATTATGTCTTGTTTAATTTTCTTTTTTCTTTATGGATGGAATTTTGGAAGGCGAAAGGTCCATAAAGGCAGGGAAAGGAATGAAAGAAATAATTTTCTGGTAAGATAATCAGAGCTTTACACTACTAATAGATGCTTAGCAAAATCTCTGTATACCACTTGTAGGTCTACAGAAACACTGTTGGTTTTCTCAGTGCGATTTGAGTTGTCCCTGTCTGTTAATCTGGATCGGCACATGCGAAGTCCTGTAACTGAATTTGTTTGGGTTTATACGGGGGGGAATGTTATGTAAGTTTCTCTGCTCACAAATTGTTTTGATGCCTGGGCAAACAACAATATTATTCTTCATATCTATGGTTTATCCTCCTTGGACTCAAAGATACCATTTTCTCATAAATAAGTTCTAGGTCCCCAAAAGTAAAGTCACAATTTTTATGTACCATTGGATGATGCCATTAAAATGGTCAATCGATATTAACAAATTCAGGATGTTCACCTTATATGTTTTTAAACTTGTCTTTGGGGACACAGGATCAAGAAATACTCTAGATTATTGTTGCGTTCCAAATTGAGATGGGAATCACAGGTGCTGTTTTAACATGTTATTTGAATTGAAAACTGAAGTTAAATTCTTTGTATAGAACGGAGCTCTGATTTTAATGTAGGGAGAAAGCAAGAGAATTGAAATGTTAATCAAGCCATAATCAGAGACTGCAATATGCTGGTCAGCCCTGCAGCCAGGCCAGGAGGACGCCGTGAGAAAGAAGAAAGGAAAGTTTCTGCTGGATTACTAACAGACTATTCCCCACACCTGTGAAGGGAAAACAGGATCCAAGAGTCATTCCCTATGGCTAAAACCATGGGGGAACCTAAGGATTAAAAGCTGGGATCAGCCAGCGAGCTTTCACTCTACATATTCTTACCTTTTCATGGGTACATACCCTTCCCTTTCCTCGCTGTATGTCCATATCAAAGGAAATGAGAACTAAAGAACGACATATAAACTGAATTCCCTGAACACTCAGGGTCCCTCTCACCGTCCCTCTCACTCTCTGCCTCTGAGAGGAGACCACACCCTGTCGCGTGTTCTCCCTTCTCCAATAAACTTTCCTGTTGACTCTAACTTTGGTGTGTGTGTTGAATTCTTTCTTCACTCTCTGCCAAAGGACCTTCTTCTTTTCTCTGTGCAGGACTTGGTCTCCCCATCACTGGGGGAAATTTGCCCTGTCCTGCATTAATTCGATGTTTGGTTTGATGTTCAGAATGGCATTTTCATTGGGTTATATGAAAATAGTTTACCATAATTAATCAGCTGCTCCAAATTTAATTATAAAGTAAAAGCATTCCCCCACCCTCCTAAATATATTGCCTTAGAACAGTTGAGTTAAAATTAGCCATAATACAATTTCCCATCCTTTTTTGACTATACTGTGTTAAGCAAGATACCCATAAATAAGAGTATCAGGTATAACTAGGTATAATTAATAGTCACTTAATCATTTTTGGGTAAATCTCTTACATGTATATCTTAGAAAAAGTAAATAAGTAGTATGGTCGTGTGATAAAATATTTTGCAAACACATAGTTTCTTATTCTTTGCTTTCAGCAAAATTGAAAGAAGCCTGAATCGAGTTGTCAGGATATAGGCCATTACAATTAGTTTTTGATGATGGATTACTATGTGATTTTGGAAATATAACAAAGAAAGAGTTCAAAGAATTGAGTCCATTGCTATAAAAACCTATTTTTATGTATTTATATAAAGTTTCCCAATATTTTTATCTATAAAATAAAAATTAGTTAAGAAATTAATACTACATCTTATTTTGTTTTTGTGTTTATAATGTTTATTCACATAGGATATAATTAAAAAATTTTTATGTCACTAGCAGTGTTTCCCATAAAATTTTACTTTTACTATTTATAATAATCTTTCAAAAACTGTAATGTATTTTTGTTGTTTTGATATTTATTTTCAATAATAATTATAATGGTAATTCAATCATAAAAAAGTTTTAAGCCATAAATGATTTATGTCTCCAATTCTTCACTATTACTTTTACAGTAAAAGGAGTACATTGCCCCCTTCATTGGACTTGATCTTGTGACTTGCTTTGACCAATGGAATCTTAGCAGGTGTGATGAAAGCAGAGGTTTTAAAGGTGCTTTTGTAATTTGACCTCATTTCTTGCACCTGTCGCAGACCCTGATAAGAAAATGCTTAGTGTGGTACTTGCCCAGGAATGATTGAGAACCAACCCAAGTTCTGGAGCCAAGTCCAGGTGAATGATGCCTGAGCAGAGCCACCTCCACAGACTTGGAGACTCTGGACTAAGAAATATAAATGTTTGTTGTTGTGGCCACTGAGATTCTGGGGCTGTTTATGTGGAATTATTATACACACACACACACACACACACACACACACACACACACAAACCTGTCTGATGAACTTAGACAGGTATGCCAAATAAAACAAAGAAAAAGAAACTTCTGTTTGTATACCTGTTTTGCTATAGAGAACAATGTTAGTGAAATCAATAACAGACTTTCAAGAGTAAAAATATAAAATTGTATTTGGATAAAATTCTGTGGAGAAATAAAATGAAATACAAGTTCAAGAAAAAGAAAGCATCAACATCTAAGGAGAGCTTATCAATGTATTTTTTTTAATGAGATAATTATCTCAAGATCCATAATTGAAAAATAATTTAATAAAAATATATAAATAAACATTTAAAAACCCGTAAAAATGAGATGATAGTTGATATCAAGTCACAGGATATATAATTTCCATTGGTAATATTTAAATGCATGATATAATCTGATTTCAAAAATCTCAATATTTATTACATACTGAGTATTATATCCTTGCATATATTTAAATTTATGAAGAAAAATGTGTGATTAGGTACATTGTTTTTCAAATTTCTCTTAAGGTATAAGTGAATGAGAGATTTGTAGACCACCACCACAGGTAGATACAACTGGTGGACATATCTCAGAGACTATTTAGTACAAAGGCATTTAAAAATCCTAATGTCCCAAATCCAAGCATTTTCCTATACATGAAGGTTGATGCATCTAATCTGCTTTCTGTACTTGCTTCAAGATGATGTCTCACCCAACCTGTAGTTTTATTGCTAAGAAAGAGATACAATAAAGCATGGCTTGATGGCAGGAATGCATCCTTAGGTAGTTTTATCGTTGTGCAAAATCATAGAATGTACTTTACACAAAACTAGACTGTATAGCCTACCAAGGCAATTGTACATGATAGACTTTTATAAGACCGGTAGCTCAGTAGGTCTGTTTACACCAGCATTGCCACAAACACTTCAGTACGTAGCGTAAACTCTGACAGTTGGCTTCTCTTTAGGTAATTCAAGTGCCTGACTTAAGATTTGATTGCTATTTTGAAATGGCATCTGCTTTAAGGATGGCTGTCCAGAACAAACACATTGCTAGCCACACTCTAAAGAGCCATGCCCTCTCCCGGTGGCGGGTTCCCTTTGTTTAAGACATCTTGGTTGATTTCCATAACTGACCATTTGGTTTACCTTTTTTTTTCTTTCTCCAGTCTTTAAATTTCTGCTCTTTTGCTTTAAGTTCACCAATAAAGAGAGAGGCTCCACCCTCAACTCCAATAAAAGCAGAACCCTTCCTCCCCCAACCTCACTCAGTGCCTTCTGATGTGCCTTGTAAGATCCGGGGCCTGTAAGTAATAGACTTTTTTTCTGATGCTTATGGCCAAAGGGCATCTTGTTATTCTAATAAGAACCACAAGGGTCGTCCAGTTATAACACTGGTTTACAGGATACATGCCAGTGGGAAGCTCACTGGGGCCAGGGCAGTGCCCCCAGGCATTTCTAGCCAATAGCAATACTATTAACAGACCGAGTTCTGAGCAAGGCAGAGATGCTTTGCTCTAAGTCCTGAGGGCTGCTACGATGTCACTAGGTGATAGGAAGTTTTCAACTCCATTATGACCTTAAGGGACCTCTGGTCCATTGTTGATGGAAACTTCGGTAAGTGGCATATGACTGTGTATATAAACTTTCAATTGTCTATATCTTTGCCCTATGATCTATTAATGGTAAGACAAAGGCAACATTTCTGATGGTATCTGGTGAGAATATAGGAGAATGGTTTAATTTACCTAAGAAAGAAGGCATTTAGAATATTCTGTAACTATTCAACCTTATCAGTTTCCCCATTCTTGATATTAAATGAAACTAGCTCCATTTAGAAAACTTCCTAAGACTGAGGATCTTATAGTGAAGTATGGGACCCCTGGGGCTTTTGTGTGGGTGAAGTCCACAGCCTACTCAGTGTCCAGGGTAAGCATGGTTCCACCTCCTGGAATATCAATTTCACTTCATCCAGAGCTTATTAAATAATAAATTAAGCCTTGACATATTGTGGAATAGGATGCAAGATGTATAATGAAAATTTAGAGAGATTGCACAAGACTTCTAGAAAAGTTCGTTGGTATGATAGGATCCAACAGCCACGCCTCCAGGATGGCCAGGTGTCGAGTTAACCCTTCTCTGCTATTAGGGAGTCTTCAGTGAAACAATTCAGAAACTTGCTCCAAGGGCTTCGTGTGTTTAAGGTGGTCCCTGTCATGGGGAGAGAAAGGATCCCAGGCACCAATGCCTCCATTTCTTATTGCGTAGATGTGGCGCTCATCATGTGGCCCTTTTCCTGACATGGTGTTGAGAGGAGTCTGCAGAATTTGTAGATGTTCCAGAGGGTTTTCTGCTTGGCTGACATTCAAAGGGAGACTTTTTTTGCTTGGGTTACGAGGAGGTTGATATTTCATTAACAATGGTGACAGATTATAGGGGCTCTAAGATGGCCTCATGCCAAATGTGAAGCAACCAATATGTTTATGGAATCATTTAATTCATGATCACAACACCTAAAGAAAGGGCCTAGTAGTGGCTTTGCATCGACATTTACAAGGCTGTCAACACCATGATAAGTTTCTGTGAATTACGGATTCAACAAACTGTGTAATTTATGAGCGATGGGGGAAAAGATCCATCTGGGCAGTTCTTGTCAAGGCAAAGTGAGATCTTTCATCAACCTGAATATAAAAACCACACTAGCTGAATTATTTTCGTTCTGTGCCATGTCGTGCTCTCTTGGTCCTTAGCATTTTCCGAGGGATTCGAGAAGCAGAGGGGATAATGTTCTTTTCAGTTTTGCTGATTATAAATTTTTTATTTTCCAAAGATGCTGTGGATATGCTACAATTATTTTCTGTGGCTATTCAGGGGCAACAGAGCTCTGACTTTCAGTGCATTGCTTGTATTGACCTTGAAAAATTACTCATGTTACTTTTAATCAGATAAATCAAAAGCCATAATTTGGGCTTAAAGAAGGCTGCCGACAGGGCATCTGTGAGATGTCTATGGACTCTGAGGTTTCTCATCATTTTTCATAGTGGAATATAACCCCTTTCTGAACTCCGGCTGCACTGATCTCTATTTCAATAGGCCATTAAGTGTGTTCACGGCTATTTAGTCCTTTATCACTACCTTAGAAAGGCCCTCTCTATCAGCCTTTGCAATCACATATCTGTGTTGTGTTAGGAACTGCAGGTCAAATATAATATATATTCAAATAATCCATGCCTATCATGACCTTTAGTGTCTTTATCTGGAAGGTGATGATGATAATACTAATTTTTACGGTGGTCACGAGAATGAAATGGTCATCGAGTATGAAGTACTAGCATATTGGTGCTCAATTTGTGTCAGTTTGAGTGCCTTCCCCCTACCTGTATACACACCCAGCAGGTTCTCCCAGGGCAGAGAAAGGTGCCTGGGTGTAGCTATACGCTCTCAGTTTTTAAGGACGTGGAGGTGATGCCCAGAGCTAATCAAACCAAGGGTATGAGCTTATACGATGACCATCAAAAGAGTCAGACAAGTGTTGGCTGCATATCATTGTTGTGTGGGTTACATATACATTTTTTCCCCCTGCTATTTCATATTCTTTAAAGCCCACATTTTGAGGAAGAAAGGTATTTTGTCTGTTAAATTCCAGCTGCTCTTATGGCCTCAGGTGCAATGCTCTCTACAGTAGCACTTACCTCTACAATTCTGTGGGGTTTTAGTATTAGAGCTAAGACATGTGTGCTAAAAAGGCTCTCTGTGAGCAGCTGGAATCCACAGGGGAAATGGACATAGCCCTGGAGTCCAGTTCTAGGTTTTCACTATGCCTGCTCCCTCCCCACTTTCGTTCCCTATTTTTCTGGGGATTTTTGAGCAATTTGGGTAATGGCCTTATATGGCCAGGGAACCTTAGTATGACCTTGGTATTTATAGATACATCTCTTTCTGTCCTATGAGGATCATTTCATACTCAAGACCTACCTAGTCTTGGGGTTTATAAAAATAGAAATATTAGGCAAATTTATATTTTTTAGAAAGCTCTACTCTCATTAACCTTAGAGAAATAATTAATGACACGTACACAGTTATGATAAGAATGTTCATTGCAGCTCTTTTTATAATAGTGAATAAATAAAAAAATAAAATTATTTGTAATTATTATTGAGATAACAATTTCTTTGGAACCTCCACAAAAAGTAGTTCCACTTCAAATGTCAGTCCAGAAGGAAACTCTCTGAAGCCACATCAGACCTGCAAATTCTTCTCAAGCACAATATCTGGAATGACCTTAAGTAAATGGTCAGTGGCAGGGCCAGAGGGAAAAGGGCCATATCTATAAAATATGGAATTTACTTCTGTCAGCAGGAGCCATCTTAAGTAATGGAAAACAATCACAGAGCCATATCTCTCAATGTTTTCAGTAGTGAGAAGAGTGAATGCCTTCACCTGAGGGACGGCAGGGTGCTGTGAGGTGGGGGGTGGTTTAGAATCATGCTAATATTTTCCACCTGAATTTAATAATGTCCTAGAAGTCTTGGGTTTCATTTTTAAACATTAATATAATTTCTGTATTTTACAGTAATCCATCCTTTTTTTTTTTAATATGGAAGAAGTTTTAAGTTATTGCCATTAAGTAAAATTGACAGACCAAGAAGCCGTGGCGTGTTTATCCTGCCTGGGCTTTGAGGAGCCCATGACCTTCTTCCAAGGGTCAGCTAGCTGAGTGTGAAGTCTGAATTTCACTGACACCCTATTTTAAAATTTTCTCTTCTGATGGTTCCTGAGGCGGGAGTATCACTTACCGAGGTGGAAGCGCCAGCCGCGCAGAATGTCAGGAGCAAAGGGGAGCCCCCAAGAGCAAATGACGAGGGTAGATGGCAGAAGTGCTCTCAGGGGAAGTCTGGCATGGACACAGAAGGAGAGTCTGCTTTCTGGGGAAGGAGGCAGGTGCAACACAGATAAAACATGAGGATCAATTAGTCATTCTGGCTGTATTCACACCTGGAATGAGGATCAACAGGGCCTAGTCCAAGTCTTGGGATGTGTTGAAGGAGGTGAGAAAACAGAAGGCTTGGTTCCTTTCCCTTGCCTTACTTTTAATATGAAACATATTTAGACAACTAATGGTCAGGAAAAAATGGGATGTATGAGCGAGGTATGTAGAGGCTGAGAAATTTATGACTTTATGCCAGTTCTTTGATGTTGTATTACCACATCTATTATTTTTACATGATAAAACTGGCTATACAAAAATAATCCTTTTTTTGAGTGTAAATTAAATATTCAAGAATTATGTAAAATACAATATGAAAAGGACTGTAACCTGTGCCTAAGAATCCTTTAAAGTTTCACTTATTTAAAAATGGGATATTTTTGAGACAAGCATGAAAAAAAATATTTATATGTAACTAGGGTCCTTGATGGTCACTGTGAATGTTGAAATGAATAATTCCCTTTTACATTCTCATTTTCCATTTATTGGAAATCTAACAACAGACAAGTTGATTCCAGGATGAACACTGGAACCTTATGGAGCCTATTGAGCATAAATATTTGATGGCCCTGAGGCAGAGCTTGCACTCTGCAAGAGATGTCTCCTGGCTATACAGATTTTCTATCTTATCTCTTTTCTGGGCTGGCTTAAGTTTGGAGACTAGGAAGCATACTTCCTGAAGAAAGTCCATTTCACTATTTATTTACTTTGCTCTTCAATTGATAATCTTTGTCTTTATCTTGAAATTTAATCTATTTATATTTGATATAAATATAGATGTATCTGGGTTTCGAGGTAACATTTTATTTTGTGCTTTTTATTTGTTATACTCTATAATCCTTTTTCCACTTTCTTTTTTTATTTATTTTTAAAATTTAATTTTCCCTTATTTGTAAGTTATACTTGGTGTTTAGTCTTTTAATGGTTAGTCTAGAAATTGCTCTAGAAACCATCACCTTACCAAAGTCTAAATACCGCCTTTACTCCCATTCCAAACAAAGACAAGGACCTGAGAACTCTTTAACTCTGTCTACTTGACTGACAGTCTTACAGTGCATATCCTTCATCTCACATTTTCTCAACCCTCTCACTTCTTGTCTGCAAGAACCTGCCCAGCACTCATGTATCCATAGTGTAGAAGTGCGATGAGGTTAATGGCTAACTGGGACGGAAGATGGTGAATAAGTACTCCTCTCTTTTGCCCTTTATTTGGAAATTTTACTTGGCTCAGGAGGCCTTGATGAGATTGCATTCCAGCTGTCCGCAGAAGGACTTGCTCAATAATAAACGCTTTCGTTGGCTTTCTCTCTTTTCCTTTTTTTTTTTTTTCCTCTCTCCCCAGTCTCCTGTTCCTTTGCTCTCAGATTACTACCTATGATAAATTGCATTCATGCCTTGGTCTCAGCTCTGCTTTCCAGGGGATCGCAGGCTAATGTGCTTTTAGGTATACATCTTAATCTCATATATTTACATCTTTGTTCTTTATTCCTTTCTGCGCACCTAACATTCCATGTGAAATAATTTTCCTTCTGTTTGAAGTAGTTTTTTTTTTTTTTTTTTTTTATACCTGGTATGGTCCTGTTGGCAATATAGTCCCTGAACTTTGTCTGAAAATATCTTTATTTTACCTTTGTTCTTAGAGAATTTTTTTTTCTGGGTATGAAATTTTAGGCTAATAGTTTTTTCTCTAAACACACTGAACATATCATTCCACTTCTGTTTTCTACTGTTGCAAGTAAGAAGTCACTTGCCAATGAATGCCATCTGTTTTTTTCCTTTCTCTGGCTGCTTTTGTAACTTTTTTTTTTTTGACCTCTATTTTCTGTATTTTTGCTATAACATGTTCATGTATGAACTTCTTTTTAAATTTATTCTGTTTGGGATTTATTCAGCTACTTTAACCTGTGGGCTGATGTTTTTAATCAGGTCTGGAATATTCTTAGACGTTTTCTTCATATATTGTCTCTGCTCCATTCTTTCTCTCTTTTCCTCCTTTGATTCCATGTAAAGGTATATTCAATCTTCTTATTGTATCTTCTATATCTCTTGTGCTCTCTTCTGTTATTTGCTATCTCTTGTCTTCCAGTGTTGTAGTCTATATAATACATTTTCTTTATAGATCAAATTTCCATTCCTTTTTTGGTGAAGTCAAATCCGCCATTAAACTTTTGTTTATCACACTTTTTATTCTTAATTTATATTGTTTTTTTTTTTTTTTTTAAATATGCTATGCCACTTTTTATCATTTTTAGTTAGTTCCAAAACTTTTAAACTTGGCTTCTATGTCTTTGAAACATTAAGCTAGAAGCCTTTATTTAATAATTACAATACTATATGAAATCTTTTAGAATCTGTTTGTGTATTCTGTTTGGTCATAGTGACTTGTTTTTTGTGTGCCTAGTTTTTTGGTTGTGTGTTTTACACTGCACCTAACTTTTTTAAAGAAATAATTTGATGCCTAGTATGCTGGTTCTCTTTCTTAAGAGAGGTTTTTTTTTTTTTTCTTTATCTGATAATTCTTCTTTTCTTAAAAAGTTTTTTTCCAGATTTTTAGATATCTTTAGCAGGATGTTTGGTCTAAATTACTCAGACTTCCCTTATAGAAAGCGGTTTTCCCATTCAAGGTTTTTGAGCAGGAGATGACATAATTTGATATCAGATTTAAAAATATCTGATTGTTTGCTATGTGGATGTTGGAAATAGGACAAGATTGGCAGCTGAGAGGTCAGTAAAGAGCTTTTGCAGTTGACTAGGTGAGAGATAAAGATGATTTAGACTAGGATGGGTGAACTGGAGAGAAATGAGCTAGAACTTAGAGGACTTTAAACTATAAATGAATAATAAGGAAAAAAGTAGATTCAAGGATGACTTCTATAATTTGGCTTTAGTAATTCAGTAGAAATTGTGCCATTTACCAGGAAAAGAGAGAGTGCTCACTTCCTGTTTGCTCTTATATCCTTTTCCCATTCTATCCTTATTAAGCAATACATTCTAAGACCCCTTATTTTCTGAGTCCCATTGTCAGGTGGTTTTAGTAGTTTTGGCCAATGGCAGCAATGTCAGAAGGCTGACTAGAAGGAAGAAGAAAGAAGCCAGGGATGTTTCTCCTTCTACTTCTGCATCAGGTGTCTCTAGCAGAGGTTTTGTCTTTTCCCTGACTCTGTCTTCTGTCAGCCTTCATGGTCCTAACTCTCCCTGGATGGCATCAGAGTTTGGACTCTGATGAGAACCTCCACTTTTCTTTTTTATCCAGACCTTCAGGTGAAGGTGACTTTCTGCTATTGCTAATCTGTGGTTTGCTCTAACATCTCTGGTTTCCATCACCTATAGTACCAATTTCTGGTATTAGATCCTCTCTATTGGAAAGACCTAGAGTGATTCAGTTTTCTTGACTGGACTCTGATACACTTGAGTTAGGACTAGGTTGGCTGAAAGGAGAGGGGAAAACAGACTTTCCTAACATTTGAGGTACCTTTTAGATATCGAAGTGGAAGTCTACAGCCGTGCTACCCTGAACAAGCCCGATGCCATCTGATATCAGAAGCTAAGCAGGGTTGGGGCCGGTTACTAACCAGTTCTTGGATGGGAGACCACCTAAGAAGACCAGGTGCTATAGGTGTAAAAAATAAAAAAATAAATAAAAATAATAAGGGATTGTAAGATGACAAGGTTTTTGCAATCCGTGAGATCAATGAAGGGTTGCCTCACCTAAAAAATAGATATTGAAGTAGAGATATCAGAGGTGGCTTGACATGAACCTAGATTTCAGGGGATAGGTGAAGAGATACAAATTTGGGACTCATTAGCATGTAGATGACACTTACGGCTACAAATGGATTATATAATTTAGGAAGAGAAAATGGGAAAATAAAAGGAAGTGTCTAAGACTGCTGTGGGGAATTTTGACATTCAAAATTCGGGTGGAAGAGCAATGTGCAAAAGGAAATATAAAAGGACTGTACAAGGAGATGAGGAAAATCAATGAAATGTGAGTTTTCTGAAAAGAAGAGAGGAATATAACAAGAAAGAGTGGATATTTAAAGGATTATGAGAGGTCAAATAAAATAGCCTTTGGATTTGTCAGCATAGTAGAGCTCTCTGATGATCATTGCAAAAGTTGCTTTATGAGCAGGATATGAATTGGAATGGATTGAAAGAAATGAAAACAACTCTTCCATGAATGTTTGCTATAGAGGGCATAGAGGATTTACTTCTCTGGCTGCCAGTTACTTCTCTGGCTCAATATCCTTGGACTTGTTTCAACAGAACCTGGGACTACTTCTCTTTGGCTATAGGATGACTTCAGTGTGAAAAATAGAGACAATATGTGAGCTTCTCAGTTTCTTGAATTTATTTTTAATAAAAGAAATGGCTACTATGTGAGACCATCCTGGCAGGGTTGGGGCAGCGATGTTACAGCTCTGAATAGCTAAGTGTGCTAATGAGTGGGTCTGATCCTGGAGGAAAGCCTTTTAGCTTGGCCATGAAGACGAAGCTTGAGAACACTGGACATCTCATATGTGAAGCCATTTTCCCCACACTCTTAGCTATTGTTTAGCACAATATTTCTTGACCTCTTATTCATTATTGTGCCTTAAGGAGGCTGGTTAGTAATTTTTTCCAACTTACTCTTCCCCCATGAAATTTCTCAAATTACGCATTGTGCATCACTTTATGAACTATCTGTATACCTTTGCTTATATGTAAAATGAGTAATAATTTTTTCACTCCCTCAAAAATTATTTTTATTGTGATATCACTCTTGTGAGAATGTATGATCTTACTATAAGTTTTTATCAACAGTAGTGGGATTTAGCAATTATTTTTCTGTAAAGAGCTAGGTAGTAAATATTCTAGGCTTTGCAGACTACATATGGTCTCTGATCTCTGTCATATAGTCTTTTTTTTCTTTTAAAAAAAGGCTATTTAAAAATATAAAAACTCTTCCTAGCTTGCAGGCTATACAAAAACAGGCTGCGGGCCTGCATTTGACTCACATTTGCTAACTCCCTGATTCATAATGATAAAAAAGCTGAAATTTCAGAGTTTAAATAAACAATTTTTTGCAGGTTGATGTCATGGCACTTTGAAATATATAATTTTGTTATTGATTTAAAAGGCTACACAGAATTCATTTATATAACAAATAATGATTGACAACTGCTTGTGTGCAAAAGTATGACTAATTTTTATGTTATGGCAAAACAAGCAGCTAAGTAACGAAGCATTAAAATGAATCCAAACAACCAGCGGTAGGCAGAACATGCTGTGGATGAAATTGGGGGAAGGCTAACGTGTCGTAGAGGGACTTACTTCAGGACCGGGATCAGAGAGACTTCAGTTTGTATCTGCACTGACCTTGGTCTTGCTACATGACCTTGGACAGTCTCTGAACCTTTTAGAGTCTCAATGTCTTTAATTAATGATGCTCGTGATAGTAAGCCACCATTACAGGGCTACCAGGAGGGTTAACTTTGGTAAGAATACAAGGTGCCTGATCCCCCATAGCAGCTCTAGAGTGATAATTCCCTTTTTCTTTGCTCTTAACATGACTAAACTGAAGAAATTTATATGTGTATTGTTATAAATTATGTCAGAAAATCAAATATATACCTATTTCAGAGACAAAGGCAATGGTAGTAAGCTTCTTATATCAAGGATGCTACTGGAATTTAGGAAGTATGTACAGAGCACCATGAAGAAATAACCACCTGGATAGTCCGGTTTGGGAGGTTTCAGGCACACATGGAATGTCCATTTTTAGAGCATTTCAGGTGATTCTGATGCAGATGATACATGAGCTGGACTTTGAGAAACACTGCCCTATTATTAAGCAGAAAATGGTTGGTTGAGGTTCCAAGATCCCAGAAATATATAGTTTTTCTACCAGGTTTCCTGAGGTCCTAGAAGCATTAAAAAAAGGAGAAATGCCAGGATGTCGGGTGGGGGTAGGGGAGGAGTCTAACTTGGATATTTAACTGAACTCTCTGCTGGGTCGACTGGTTTAAACAGGCTCCAAAATGAAATAAAGTCTAGAGTGATCTGGACCCAGGTTGACATCCTAGGTATTCAGTCAGGTGAGCGGGCCCAGGAGAAAGGGAGGTCCCACATGATCCTGGCTGTTCCGTCTGGTTAAGGGCAGAGTCTTGGACAGCTGGGGATTCAGGAAATGTGATCAAAGTTGGGTGGAGGGAGATGACAAGGACTAGATTAAATTCCAGGGTCTCAGCCCTAGTGCAACTTCGTATGTTGAGGGGGGGCAGGGCGGGTAAGACAACCAGTTTTATTGCTCACTAGCTGTATAATAACTCTCAGCTCCTGATTTTTCAAATCCGTAAAATGGAACGATAATCCCTATTTTAGAGCAATGCTGTGAGGATGACATGATGTGAGGTATTTAAAGGACCTCGTACGGCATCTACATACTACAATACAGGTCTTTGACATACAGGGGTGGTTATTATGATCATTGCAGGGTGAGGTCCTGAGTCCAGCTGAACTCTCGGGAGCTCATCAAGAAAGCACACTCAGGCCAGTCTGGCAAGGGCAGGGTCCAGGCCAACAGGGGTAGCCTGCCTCACCTGGGACTGAGATTCCCTCCCTGTTTCAGTCAGAACCACCCATTTTTGGGTCACTTTCAGAGACTCTGATTGTTTGGATTAGGGTTTAAATTGAGAATCTACATTTTAAAGGATCACTTCCCCCTTCCCTATGACCTCTCATATTCTGGTTCTCCCCACTGAGAAACACTGTTTTGGAAGGTAGGAAGAGAGATGAATAGAGCAGAGTTCTCACTTTTTTGTGTTTGAATTTTTGGCAGTACACTCTGAGGGATCATAGGGATCGATCTGGCATGAGCAAGCCAGCAACCGCTCCAGCAAAATCCCCACTACTGTTTAACTAGGTCTCACACTGCCTTGAATAAAGCATCCATCATTCCACTAGTTTCTGATTTGCCTCTCAGAACCATGCTTCTGTTTGAGCTCAACTATTCCTGGTATGACTATACTCTTGAATATACCTGGGGACAGACTTCTCTCATTCTTCCCTTGGGGACTGTTTGCTTTTCTGTTGTGCCTCCTACCTCTCATTCTCAGCCAGTGTGTTCCCCTCTGCAACGTTGTCCCAAGTAGCTCAGAGTGTCAGCTGATGGACTGAATTGTATCTCCTGTTGAAGGAAAAGTCAGTTTTCCGCAGTGATCAACAGTTGGGGTATAGTTGTGTGGCAACCATTTTCTAGGGCACAGGGTTTGAGAGCCATATGCATAGGCAGTTAGGAGAGAGGGAGACACCCAGAGCCCCAAAGTGGGCATTGAGCTGGACAGAAACAGATGGGACACCATTCAGTATTGGGAAAGAGCAAAATATTTCCATGAAAGTCTTTTTCACAGGAGTTAGTGATTTTTAAACAATTTTCAAGCTAAGTTAAGGCCTCCATTTCTTGCTTCCTTGATGTCTTATGAAGTAGAAGGCTATGTCCCATATATAGACTTACTCCATACACCCATTGATTAGCTGGGTTGTCACAATGTTGAAATTTTCTGGTGGTCTGGCTTAGTTAGACCATGAATTGAAATGAGTCTTTAGAATTTATTTCTATTATTCCTCTCAGGTACCAGAGTTTATCCCTGTGATTTCTCTCTTTTGTTTGTTGGTAAAAGCCCAATGTGTTCATGTCGATAGAATTTGTTTGGTTAAAACTGTTTTCTGCTGTCATCACAAATGTAAAATGATAATTATTATTTACAAGAAATCAAACAAAAACACTCCAGTGGGGGCTAAAAAAAATAATACTTTTCCTCCTACCTTCTAAGTTCTTCTAGCTGGGCTAATGATAAAATTAACAGAGACAGTTTAACAGGAGAAAATTGAATTTCAATACATGCAAATGGAGAATTCACATAAGCATGAAAATTCTGAAGACAGTGAGTCAACATTGGGTATAAAGACATTTTGGGACAAAGGAGAAAGGGGTAGGATGGAGTGTTAGATTTCAGAAGTGAGAATGAGCGATTTATAGGTAGTTGAGGAAGAGCAGAACTTATATGGCAGGAAAATTCTTGTTAGCCAACTCAAATAATGGGACTCGGGGCATCTAGCCAATAGGCTTGGAGTCTTCCTGCCTATCCTAGGCTAATGCTAGGGTGAAGATTCTTAAGGTTGATTAAGCCTCCCTTCCTAAAGCAGAATTTTCTGTCCGAATCTTTTGGGCAAGAAAGCGAGGAGGGCCAGGTTGTGACTGCGTGTCCTCGTGAAAACTGGATAGATCTACAGAGCGAGTACAAGACTTTGTCCCAGGAAAAACAACAAAGTCTAAATGGAAGTGGCTGAAGGTCTAGGAGTTGGGAGATGATGTTGGCAAGTCAGGAGCCAGGCAGAGCAGGGATGGAGCTGGCAAGGAGCAAGGTGAAGCATGAGGGTGAGGAGTGCTGCTTTCATGCAGGTGCATGGTTCCATTAATGGAGCGCGGTGCAAGAACCTGATCTAGTGATACCTTCCGTATTTTAATGCTGCAAACGGTGTTAACAATATTTGCTCCAAGCTCAAGTTTCAGAATGGATAAAAACAAGTGCATAAGCATTACAGTATGCACGTTACCTATTAAATGAAACACCTGGAGTTTAGCTGTCTTCTTTAAGAAATGAAAATAAAGGTTTTCTGGCAAGGTGCTTATACTAATTGCCACCTGTGGTGCAGTTAGAGCTTAAAATGGTATAAGGTACTGTAGAGGGCAGGAGGGGGTGTTGTATTGAAGTTTGTTTGTCTTTAAATTATTGTTAGGGCCACAATAAAACATAAGAAGGGAACATTTTGCAAAACCCAGGAAGTTATAAAGTATTTTTATTTCAGTAAGATTCAGTCGTGCTAAAATGTCAATTAAATCAGCAGATGGTTAGCTATTCTTCACAAGGTCAATGATATAATTTCAGAATTAAAAAGATTGACAAATCCTATATACATTTATTCCATTTCTTCATTTAGAAATATGAGACATGTCTTTTAAGTCAATCTTATAAACATTTACCTGCTGTCCCCTACACCCCTCTCCCCGCATAAACCTTGCAATGAAATAGCCATGGGGTCCAGGACAGTGGCATGACTTCATGAAGTTTCTTCTGGTTCATCTGGATTATTATCTCAGCTTTTCAAACTGATGGATGATTTATTTTTTAATAGCGTTCAAAAGGAAAAATGTGAGAACAGTAAACTTGTCCCAAGTCAGTCAGGTGGGTATCGGCAGACCTAGAACTGGCGTTCAGGCATCCTTCCTGCTCTTATTCTCTGGATGAGATCGACATGGAGTCTTGAGTTCAGATATACTTGTTTAGTGCTTAAATCATCACAGAAAGTCATTTAGCAGTCACTAGGCGAGTCAGATATGGACAAGAAGCAGTAGCAGAAGCCAGTGCGACTTATTTATTGGTGTTTAGACCTAATCTGGAGATAGCAAGAAAGCAATAGAAGCCCTCATCCCTGACAGAGGCAGGGCAGGGCAGGTCAACAAATTATGATAGAGACAGAAACGACAAGGGGCGTTGGACTGTCTGGTTCTCTTTTCATTTGTTCTTGACAAATGTGATTTATGAATCCTGGTTCTTTTGTCCCATTATAGAACAAAGCTATCGGCTCTGTGCCCTGACACCATAATTTTGTTCTAAGTCGTTCTGTCTATTTGTATGCATTTCCTGGGCACATTTGTGCACCTGTTTGTCAGTTCCATAAATCATTGTAGATAAGCAAATCCTTCTCTTAACCTTTTGGAAAGATAACATGACCAATATTTTCTGAACATATTTTTGCCAGGCTTGCTTTGGGGAGATAAATGTGGTCTGCCTTGATGGTGTACCACTGAACAATAGCATGATTTATGAGGGGGAGTGGGCCTTGTTTGTTGCGGCTTCCCCCAAACAAGGCTTTTCAAATGTCTTCTTCCTGAAAGAACCATGGTGAGTTGTAAGAACACAGTAAAGATGTTTGACGAAGACCTTGTATTCAAGATTTCTGCAGTGGTTTGTATATACCAAGGTGAAGTAGAATGTGAAAGTTTTAATGTAGTATCTTCAGTTATGCAGATATTCTTTTTGAGGGATGTGAACCTCACTTATTTTTTTTTATATGTTTACATAGACTCCACCAACAAAGTCTCCACCAAGAAGCTTCCTTCTAGCTCTTAAAGACACAGATATGCCGTGTCCCTCTAGAATGAAAGGAATTTAAGATAACAGAGGAGAAATGGAATATATATGGCCCATGGGAAAAGCCCTTTATTATAGCATACCCATGATATTGCACATCTAAAGAAAGGACTTACCAAAAGAAAATCACGTCCGGCATAAATGTCGGAGAAGGAAAACGTGTTGTGGTTGAGATACAGGCTGTAGAGTTAAGCAGGGTTGAGTTGGACACTACTGAGAACCTATCTTAAGTTCACCTGTTTTGCAAAAACAAGGCTATGGCATACCTCAGAGGGTCATCTGGATTAAAAGAGACATTATCCTGGCTTTCAATGAAACTTTTATTTTTTCCCCTTGGTATGGAGAATTGGAGTGATCATATCTACCTCTCAGGTTATAGCTCGTGATCATCCTCGATCCCTACATAGCCTCTTTTATTATTTTACTTATTGCTCCTTGTACCTCCTATTTCTAATCCTGTTTCCTGCTCCCAGCATGCACCACCCACTCCACGGGAAAGCTGGAGGGGTCTGCAGTGCAAGTCTTCTGACCCACCACCCTGTGCTCACAAGATGGAGAGCTGAGCGTCAGCTTCCAGGGCTGTCTTTTTAATTTAGCTCAATCTGCAGAATCTACAGAACCCCAGATGATATACTTCAGTGTTGGCAGGACGAGGTTGGGACTTTATTAGTTTCAGGGTAAATAAACCAACCAACCAACCAACAAAGACATACACACTCTTCTTTCTTTTCCTTTTTTTTTTTTCCCCTCCAGGGGACATCACAGGATTCTGCTTCTGTCTTTGGTAAGCATTCACTTATTCCATTCATGTAGCTCTGCTAAGAGGACCCCTCTCTGATTTTGGTCTTTACCACTTGTTCTTGGCCTCCTTGGTCCTGTGCTAAGTGTATGAGGGTTCTCCTGAATAATTTCTATCCCAGTTCGTCCTTGGTTCCTTGACAGGAAAAACGGAATCTTTTTTTTTTTTTTTAAATCGCCACTGACTTTTTTCTATTTTAAACAAAGGGAGTTTGTGACAATCTTTAGTCCCCATTCTCTATTGCTGTTAGAGAAAACTGGCCTCAATAGCCTGTCAGTACCCCATCTTTTCTTCTAAGGTTGTTTACTTGGAACCGCACGATGCAATTTAATGTGGAAAGGTTCTGAGAAAGATGGAAGTTATGAGGGTGAGTGGTATAGAACCCTATAGAACCCGAATTGCCACACCACCAGCAAGAACAAGACGGTTTTATTTTCTTAACCATGAGGTTATTAACACATAAAGTTTCATAATTCGTTCACTTTTAATTATAGATCGTACCATAAAAAATGAGCCTTTTCATGCATTTAATTCTGTTTAATTCAGTTTATATTACCACCATGGGTTTTTTCTTTATTAATTGTTTCTTTCTTTTAGTTTAACTTTTAACCTCTTTGTATTATTTTATTTTAGAAATCCTTATATACTGGATTCATTTGGTTTTACTTTTTAACCCATTCTGAGAGCTCTCCCCTCTTGACAGGGGAATTTAACTCGTTATTTTTGTTTTCATGGAAATATTTAGCGTTTAGATAACTTTCTTGTCTACTTACTTGTCTACACATTTTCTTTAAAATTTTCCCAGTCACGCTCTTATTGTTCAGCTTTTCTGAAACATTAATCTCTACTTCTCCAATTTTAAAATTTAAGATCAACTCAATTAAATGTCTTCCTTATGTCATTCTTGGGATTAAGATTTTTTATATTGCTCCCTCCCCCATCATACCATTTCTTGATCTTTGATAGCCTAATTTGAGATTATAAATCTGGACTATTATTACTGTTGAATAACTTTCTTTATATTATATCTGTAGTTTTGATTCTGTTCTTTGTGAACAGCAAAACAGAATTCAATGCTGTCTTTGTGTTTTTAGCTCCTTGTACCATTTCGCAATGACTTTTAATCTTAGTCCACACTTTAGCTTGTTAATTTTCTAGTTTATTTTACATTTTAAAAGCAGAGTTGATATGTTCTTGTATTTTAATGAGAGCACAAATTAGGCCCATTATAAACATTTCTTTTATATATTATAGCAGCTTCTTTCAATATGTGTTCTCTCTTGGAATCACGTAGGAAGTAGGAGGAAAAGGTGGATGAAAGATGGCCCCTAGGTTTTCTGTGTGAACAACCAGCTGGATGATAATGATATTTGGATAGTCTATTTTGGATAAGTTAAGCTTGAGATATCTCTTAGATAATTCTTTGGTGGTGTATTAAAATTAAAACTCATGAGAAAGTTTGAAACTGGAGATGAAGATGTAGTTGTCACCTACGTAGGTCTTATTTAAAACTGCAGGGCTCTTGAGTTTATTAAGTGAGGGCATACAGAGAGCAGAACAGACCTAGTCCTGAGGGATGCCAACATTTAGATTTTGAGTAGAGGAGGAAGAGTGCGCGAGAAGCAGAGGAGACAATCAGGTAGGAAGGAAACTAGGCAATATGTTGCAGGGTCCAGGAAAAAAAGAGTTAGAGCTTCTCCTACTGGTATAGCTTTAGCATTAAATTAGCCACTTAGATAATTTAGATTTGTTAAAATAAGTAAAATTCATCCAGCTAAATACAAAATTGAATATGAACTGGATGGAAGAAAGTGAACAACCATCTAGTTAACATTTGGAATATCAGGAAAAAATTGACCTTGAGCATCCGTCATTCATCCTGTGAGAATAGGTAACATAAAGGGTAGAACGGTTGAGATAATGTGTTTAAGAAACTTTATAGTATGTCTAGACGTCTGGTTCTGGAACAGTGCATTGCTCATCTATTCTAGCAAGTTTAAATAGGAAAGGATGTTACTGAACACTTGGAGAATCAGGCTTTGAGGCTCTGGAGTATGCAGGACTCATCAGAGGTACAGTCCCGTGATTGCTGGATGCTCACCCCCATTTTCATGAGGACAGAGACGTGAGATGCCGGTGTGAAATCGTCTGACATTCCAGATTCTGAAGGATTGCTATTTCTCTTCCAAGCTCCCTCTCCCATCCAACAGAATGGATTCCGTGCCGTATGCTTCCTTGTCTTGTTTTCTTCATTGTAATCTGTGGGGGTGTGTCTGATTCACGTCCTTGTCCCCTAATGGCAAGGGAGACCAGGAAAGCAGGTGTCCTGGGTTCTATCTTGCATAGCAGAGTCTCACAGTGTGGAAAATTACCAAAGTATAGGAAGGGCATTCAAAAGATGCTGGAAAGCCACCAATAAGACAAATACAGAAAATAGAGTGAATCCCAATAAGGTCACCTAATGCCTCAGTTATGGGAAAACTGGGAAAATAAGTCCTGATCCAGTTCTGTAATCGTTTTATGTTTTCTTCTTATGGCATTTAAAAAATTCTTTATCTTGTTAAAAGTAATTTTTAAAGAACATGAGAATAACTAATAAGTAAGCATGATTTTTTATTATTTCTAAAAAATGCACATATATTTTAAATTATCAGAACATGGGATTATGCCTTAATTTATTTTGTGCCTTGATTTTTCACCGAATAATACATGACTAATAGATTTTCATTTCTAAAGCACACACCTACAGGATTATTTTAAAGGTAGAATGGATGTATTGCACTTTATTTAATCTATTCCTTAAGGTAGCACATTTAAATTCATTTACAATGTCACTATGAAAACTTTACCATTATTGAAAATAGTGCTAACAGAACATTCCTGTGTCTAAATCTTTACATATTTTCTTAACAAATTTTTCTTACTAAATCTTAGAGAAGTTAATTAAAATCTCATGTTTCAGTTTTCTCATCTGTAAAATAGGTCTTTTAATAGCAACTGTCTCATGGGGGATGCTATGAGGATTAAAATCAATATTGAGTAGATTTAGATCATTGCCTAGGACTTACTTATCAGCCAAGAGGTGTTGGCCACTATTATTTTATTGCTATATGATATAATGTACAGCTCTACCCAGCTTACTCACCATTGTCTTTCTTTACCTGGTTCCTCAGATGCCGGTCAGGGTTCTCCTTCTCCCAGCAGGTCATCATCTATGACAAACATCGCATGTCCCTGTAGAAGTCCAAGGAAGCCAAGGTCTCTAGGAGCCTTAGGATGAGGTCAGGGGATTATAACTGTCACAGGGTGCACCACAGCCTCCTGTAAGTCAGCAGGGGCTGAGCTCATGGAAGAACTCCCCAGTCAGCCCTCAACGCCACACCTCATAGGTTTCTGAACACGATACCCCAGGAAGGGTCAGCACTGGTGGGGGCCCTGCCACCATAGCCTCTCTCTCTTTGTGAAAAGAGAAAGATGGTGTGTTTATGGAGTCCTTTTCTTCTTTGGTGCAGACTTCTTTGTCTCATCACAATTAAAAACACAGTTGGGTCATGGGGTAAAAAACCATTTTACCCTTAAAGCCCAGGACACTCCTGTATTTGTTCTGGAATCTCTTCCTGTGACTATCAGAATGGCATCTGGGAGGTCACAGCACTAGGTAAGTGATTAAACTTGCTGTGCTGGAAACAGATTGAAGGCTGGGCCCTGGCTGGCTCTGAGAAGCTGCTGTTGCCGGTGGAAAAGTCTCTTATTCACACTCCTGACCAAGATGACTGGTCAGGAACCTGGTGCTCTCATCTCTCCTCTGGTGATCAGATGATTCTTCCCCCAACCCTGAGGTTTGGTCAGCTTTGCTCAGGCCCTGGGAGTCTTCCTTTAGGTTTAGCTTAGCCATGCAGAGGGATTTGGACTTGGCTCTAAACCACTTTAACTTCAAGCTGCTCTGTCTGGACCTGACTCTTCAAGCCGTTGTTCCCCAGCCACCAAACGGCTCACACTGAGTCCTTCCTGTCTGAACAGAGGACTTCTCTCCTTCCCGTCTGTGTGTGGTCATCTTGGTCCCACCTCTCTTTGCCATAAATTCTTTCCTGTGCATGGACATTTACTAATAGAAACAGAAAAACCTTAGCCAGTGGCGTAAGCTCACATTCTTCTTCTGTGTGTATGATCACATCATCCTTTTCTCCCATTGTAGACCAATTATGAGTCAATAATTAGTGGCCAAGGAAGCTGAAAGTTACAAACATGGCAATACCCAGGGGAATTGACATGTATATAGAGTGGTGGGTCGGGTAGAGGGGGAGATTGATGAAGAAAGGGGATAGTCCTTGTCATATCACCCCTTATTGATCCTTACAGTGAGGATACTTAGGTAAGTAAGAAAACAGATGCCAGCTATGGCATTAGTCAGCTTTTGCTGCAGTAACAACCTAATTCTCAACAGAATAAAACCCAAAACTTAATTCCTTCTGACATTAAATGAAGGCTGAGACTTGGCTATGATTCTGAAGGGCTTTCCTGGATTCAAGGCATCTTCTCATTCCAGGACTCAGGCTGAAAGCAAGAAAGCAAGAGGACAAAATGAAGGGAGTGAGCACATTTGAGTTTCTGCTCACAAGTGGTAAATATGTTTGTCTACATTCTACTGACCCAGCCTGTCAGTGGGGCAGCCTGGAAAACACACTCACACGGCAAAGGCTGTTGATGAGTGACAGTCATCACTCATTGTGGGGGAGGGAGGAGGAGATGAGAATGAATGGGAGTGAGGGCAGGACAACACAGGCAGACTCCTCTTTCCAGGAACTTGCCATCTAAGGAAATAGAGGTAAACCGTGAAGGTGAGCGGTATATCAAGGGTTTTATTTTTAATGGAGGAGACTTTTCTATATAGAATTCAAAGAGAAAGTATATGGAAAATATGATAAAATAATACTTTCAGCTTCCATTTTTTGAGAGATTACTCTTTGTGGCCTGTTTATATTTGTCATCTTATCAGTCTTCAACAGCTTACAAGCCAGGTACTATTATTATCTTTGTTTTACCAGTTAGGACAGTGAAGCTGATATTATATAACTTGCTTAGTCACAGAGCAAGCAAAGTTGGTACTTCAGTCTAGTAGATCGACAATAAAATCTTGGTTTGTTTCTTATATACTAAATGAAGATGATAGAAATATGTTCTTCTCTACTACATTCTCCCCTCCTTCTACTACCCCAGCATCCAAGAAATCCAATACGCATGCAGGTTGTTTGTTTTTGTTTTGTTTTATTTTGTTTTAAATGTCCTTGAGTAGGTGCCAAATGTCTGAGGTCATTGAGAGGCACAGGGTGAGATCATTCTGCTTCATGAACATTTTGCCCTTCTAAGTGACTCCAGGTGTGCTATAAGCATCGGACAGCTTTGCAGTCAATGCACTGGGCCTTTGGTAAGGCTTCCTGCCTCTCTGCTAGATGTGGCCAAAGCATCCAGAACTCTTGATGATTGTATCCAGATGTCGCCTTTAGCTGGAAAACAAACAGTCTACCTCAGCCTCCTTCTGGATCCAACAGAAGAAGTTTTGGGTTTAGTGTACTTTTTGGTGGATTTGTTGACACATTTCTTTTTACTTAGGGCCAAATGTTCTGAAAGCAAAGCCTGCATTCTATTTGCCAAACATGCATAAGAACACAAACAAAACTCATGCTTGCAAGCCCAAAATAAGTGCTTCTTAATGCTTTAAGTGCCTTTTGGAAACCATCCAGTGCCCCAGTGTGTAAGCTTTCTGAACAATTCTCCATAATTGTGTATGCAAAGGATGTATATTCACAATTGCATGAATGCCTTTAATTGCCTTTGATTACATGGCACACTCTGTTCTACCCTCTTGAAATGAAGGTTCTTTATATATCAATGGCTTTTAAAATTTGATATAGATTCCTGTGGAGTGGAATTCTGTACAATGAAATTTTCTAATTGGAGCTGGGGTGAAAGGAGAGGGAGGAGAAATGGAAGGGGACACCAAATTCTGAACAAATAAAAGTCCAAGTGTAAATTGTTATATGCCATTGCTCTTCTCTCGAACCGCTCTGTGGGAAGAATAACATTGACACCTTAGCCAAGTTTCCTCGGGGCAGTGGAGAGTCTTAAACAACATCTGATGTTTCTTGGAGTCTTGCTGAGTAAATGTAAAGTTCAAAAGGCCCAACCATAGGCAAGACAAAAGAATATGTGGGGGAAGCATATTTCATACTTTCCATTAATGCCTCCATGGTCCCCAATATCCATACTGGGAATATGGGTGAACAAGACTTATGAGGGGGCTTGGGCATCAGATGGTGGTTGTCTAGATGGATCAGACAAGCGTTATTCCACACTATTTGACAAGGAGATGGATTGCCTGCTGGCAATTTGTGGTCCGCATCAGAGGACGATGAGAAGGACAATCACTTAGCACTATCTTGGTTTACTCAAACCTCTTCAATGCTGGTGTAACGAGGCTGAGCTGATTCAAGCTCAGGCTGCAGTTTTCGAATTCTCCATTTCATTCTCTCTATTGCACCAGGATTGTCTTCCTCTTTCTTTCTCCAGTGCTTGTTTTTTTTTTTTTTTTAATATTATCTTTCAGACAGAGAAAGTTGCTCTATAAGAATGCAATTCTACTTTTCTGAAACTGTGTTCTGGCCCATGATATTTTTTGGTTAGTATTTGAGTGTTTTGTATCTTTTTGTTTGGGTTCTTCAGTGGGTAAATCCAATCCATCTCTTTGGACTTGGGGAATGAAGAAGTTCAGTGGGTGGCTGTGGGGAGCATAGATATATGCCATTTATGGAGATGTGTGCACAATGAACCAAACACTGCATTCAAGACCTTCTGAGACATTTTCTCCTCCAACAGATATACAACATACTTAATATTATTCCATTTTAACCAATGGGGAGACTCTGAGTTTGAGAGTATGAGTAACTTCAAGACCTTGGAATGCAACTGGATATGTCTGAGTCCAAAAGATGTGATTTTTTCCCCGAATAACAGCCTAACTCATTTGGGCATTGCCAGGGTCTGTCTTCCTGTCCCATTTCCCCTTTTTACTTTTTTCCCCCTTGTTCCCCAATGTTCGGTGAAAAGTGTTAGTGTGATCCTCTAACATATCAAAGACTGATCTGATAGCAATAATTTTAATTGCTACATTGCTGCTATTGTCTTTCTGTCTAAATGCATTTCATAAATGGGGTTTTGGAGGCTAGTTCCAGAGGAAGAATTTTTAAAGGGCCTATATAGGAGTCTGAAGGTCCTGGAATAAGGTTTGCCAGCTTTGCTGTTATAGTTTTTCTAAACAAAAATGAGGTCCAATAAGACAATACCCTGCAAAAGGACTGTGACACCCCTCCCAGATCCCCTGCATTGGGTTGGTGTACCCATATTTCCAGCTGCTGTGAATGTTAGTTGCTACTGTTTCACAGCTGGAAAACTGTCTTGGGCTGAGGAAAGTTACCTGGCCTGAAGAGTTATAGAAGTGACTATAATTTTCTTTACTTTAGGAAGTGATATCTCTGAGTATGGACCTTACTCTATAGACTTACTGTAGATCAGGACAAGACTATAGCTGAGACCACATCCTTACTCAGCCTCCTCCCCTTGCCCTCTCCTGCTATACTCCTTCCTTCACAGATTTCTCCTGAGAGTGCTTTCCAAGGAAATCACATACACCCAGATCCTTGTCTCAGGCTCTGCGCCTATAAACATTGACCTAAAAGAGGTTGCTCATCTGTTTGGTCCACTCTGAGTGCAGAATCTTGACTACAACAGCCGAGTGAGGTCTATCTTATTCTAACAGCCATACCTAACAGTATCCGAAAGGACTATTTAATGGATTGTAGGAGACATTAAAAAGACTATTTGAGAACAACTGAAACCACTCTTATAGAATAAAAACCATTTAGACTTTTCAAAAAAGTTAATTTACACCAAAATAGGATTCATATATTAATTTCCAAATCCCTTTTCACGTAAACTTTGGTTAGAATCCTTGACCAGATAGATTTTCCCAACAACAAAATACTGTATGGTTTCACTTATATGTGGAATCTAAGAAAGCAGAACCAAAGAGAATATTCTCTTGTCATCCAGTCTGAACCTTCTTTTCCTTCTTCATCCATGTTCTGCTCAGTGAAAATTGCTGCTCTTGGCCCATACCATTTTTGTCTATTGCAGGAATGCAGGGGGAGCAGAGTTTTCATATCAGCATCCTGAGTCTCAGCTTCTCCTCAAATACTTGAAACTTATTTGAAATATTGTCAAATGATTGGAAAAATGCTTAGTGCTAAATCCTTATCGTGGGTTTCCTTTTCTGCTTTGGGGGCCTTTGCTATCTGTCTGTAGGCTGCAATCATGTGCTGTTATTTTGCCAATTTGTTCTGCATTACACAGGCTTTTTTTTTTTTTCTGAAATAATCCCGATTGGAGTCTGAGCTGAAAAGCAATCCTTTTGAGGTTGAATCAGGGCACCACGGCAATTCCTGTATAACATCACTAAACATCATTCTCATTGCAAATTAGAGGGTCCAAATGTTGAACTACTTCATGTCTGACATCCTTATAGTAAATGATTTAGTCTGGTATATACTTTTGACATTTGTAGGTTTCTGAAAATGTTGTCCTCTTATGTTTTGAGTCAGTTTTCTCTCTGGTTATATCTTTCTAGTTTTTAAAACCCTTGAAGGAGGGGAAGAGATGAGGATAGGAAATGTCTATTCTGTCTACTTCCCTGATATAGGAAAGCAATTACTGAGCTAGTCAATGGGTTAGTAAAGTTTTTCTTGTTTGCAAGGTCTCTTCACCATCCCAAACCCACTGAGCCATTCTCCCTGGCATTCCTTTGCTCCCACCCAGCCCTCTGTGTGAATGCTTGAAACTCTTTTTTTCACTAAGCTATGTCCCACCCATATTTCAAGCTCATATCTCACTATCCTCAAGAAGTCTTTTCTAACTTTTCCATTCTTGTATCATTTCACCTTCTTTTGAACTCCTCGAGCATTATCTATATAAAAATAGCAAATAGATGCTGATTAGAAGTAACTCCCAGGTCTAGTGTGTTCAGAAAATATTAAAATGAGGCTTAATCCAGGCTCATTGAGCAAAGGAGGTATGATTAGCAATGTCAGTCTTGGATATCAGTGATGGGGGGATGGCCATGTGTTTGCCATACGTGTTCTATACCATTCATATGACAATTTTATACTTCCTGCTTTGTTTTTTAGTTATCTTTTAGAAAAATTATCTTTTTCTCCAGCTAGATTTCACATTCACCTAGGAAAAGGACTATATATTTCTCTGTAGCCACAGGGCTTATTTTCCGGCACAGAGAAGGTTTTAATTATAATGAACTATTAATGCTCTGTACTAGATAAATAATATCTATAGACCCTAAGGTTTCTGTTCTCCAGATGGATAAGAACTGGCCTTGGATGTTCCATTGACTATTTAACCCATAACCAGGCAGAGAGTCTCAATTTAAGAATTATGGGCATGAAACATGTTTTTAAAAAATTGAAAGAAAGAAGGTGAGACTCCAGTTGACTTGAAAACATTAAACACATACTTAATTTGCCAATGGGGATGTGAAAAAAATTTTTTTTTCCATTGCAAACAATGATTTGCAAAAGGAAACCGCTAATTAAAATGAACTTAAAACTCAAACTGGATTCTTTCATGGAAAACCAATTATGAATTACATCTTTGTTAAAGACATGCCCACAAACATATAAAAGTTACCACATGAAGAACATATTTCCCCTATTAAGTGTAAATCCTAGGAGAGTTTGCATTGTTGCTTCAGAGGAAAGACAAAGAGAATATATTCAAAACCCAAAATTACGTAAGACGGGGGTCGATACATGAATGAACAATTTTTTTTATTTAACTTTTTTAATTACTGAAGTTTATGATGTAGCATTTGGGTGGTTGTTTTATTGGGGGTAAATAGTAGAGTAGGTCATTATCACCAATGCTTGGACATTAAAACTTGATTCGTACATAATTGACCAGTATCAGAGAATTGTGTGACAGCCATAGCATTTGATCACCTAGTGGAAAGTATAGAAATTATCTGAGGATAATTTCAAACTCACTCAACAGTTCAAGAAGTTTAAGAGAAGATAGAAATGTTTTTAGAATAGCAATCTCCAGTGAAGGAACTAACACTACAACTTGATACAATATAAAAGTACACATATTAAGTGTATCATAGTTATCAAGCATCGTGCCAGACACCCGCATGCCTTACAAAGTTGAATAGATGCAAAGTAATTAAAAAGAGGATGCGTTTCACACTTACATAGTTATGAATTCATTGCAAGCGCTGTAACTGACTAATTGTAGGAGCCTGACCTTTTCTGAGCCTCTTCTAATAATGCTGACTTTAGTGCAATTATACAAACTAGGTGAGATGAGATGAGGTAGATCTACAGATAGTTGGGAAAGAAAGAAGAGGTGCTTGAATAAGCCTTGGATGGAAGGCTGTTGACTGTGAAAAGCTAAAAGACTACAAGATGCTGTGTGGATATTCTTTTTTATATTAGTCAGAGTTCTCCAGGGAAACAAAACAGATGCACGCCCTCTCTCCCTTTCTCCCTCTCTCTCATCTCTCTCTTTGTATTATCTATCTATCTATCTATCTATCTATCTATCTATCTATCTATCTATTATCTATCTATCTATCTATCTATTTATCTATCTATCTAGCTATCTATCATCTATCAATCACTTATCTATCTCACACCCATATGCCAGCATATCCATACATACGTACATACATACACACATATATACATTCATGCATACATACGTACAACCTGAGTCAAACCACATTTATAGAAAGGAAAATTAGGCTCCAGTATGTTAATGGTAGAACTAGAAAGATAACTTGAATTTCTGCCCTTTCCTCCTCAGTAAACTTCTTACCCCATAGCCCAGATCTTACTTCTGGCTTGAATATTTGATAATCTTAGCTCAAAGTTGAAGCAAATTTAAACAGGAGGCTATATTTTTCCATGTTACTCTATATGCTTAGAGTAATATGGAAAAAAAGGTAACTTCTATTTTAGGAAGTCCAATTGAAGGCAAATAAATACAAATAGGAACATAAGAATGATTTTACACCTATGGATGCAGCCAGCTTTAAAGGCAAGAGAGAGAAATCATCAGTTATAACATAGAAAATGTTCTCAAATTGTATGTCACAACTTTTAGGAAAGAAAACAGAAATGTGGTCCGTTTACTGGATCTTAATTTCCATATAGCTTTAAACTGTTTTGGAAAAGGAAAGTTCCAAAAGCCAATGTCAGAAAAGACATTTCTCTGTGTTTACTTATATGATTATACGTTTTGGAACAATAAGACCGTATTACAAATGTGGGCAAGTTTTATCCAAATTGCTGAAAATTATCATCAAGCTTTATTTAAAAATATCCATTTTATTTTTTCTGAATATATGTAATGTTGCATATTAATCCCTGACAAAATGCTTATGGAACTCATTTTTAATGATTAATAATTATAACATGTAATATGCATTGAACTTCTACTATGTCATATATATATTTAGAGTATTTCTGGGAAGATTTCAAATTAATGAAAAAGGGTTAGGTATTATTGTAAGTGTTCTCATGTTATGAATTCATACTTTTCATTCATTAGCTACGTTAGTCATGAAATGGAGAAAATCAGTCTGTTTTTCTAAGCATCTGGCATGCATTGTAAATCCAAAGGAGTAGATTGATCTTTTTCAAGAGGAGTTAAGGATATTTCAGAAATGTAAGAAGAGATAAAGGAAAAACACCTAACCTTTTTGAATTTCATTGTCACTACTGGGCAAGCTCACTTGTATATTTTCACGGTGATAAAATTCTTCATGGTACAGATGTATTACTGATAGGTAGGTTCCTTTAGACCACGGAGTGAGTTACAAGACACCTATTTTTCAATTACTCATTATTTTCCATAATGATTGATGAATTCTTAATGAAATTATGGGTTGATCAGATTAAGAAGTGGAGCTCTGGGGAGTGGACAGAAATAACCCCTCAGCTGTGGTGACTAAGTAGTGGGGGAGGGGTGTCAATGAGGAGTCTCCAAACCCAGAACGTGGAGAACTGAGGGATCCAAGTAAAACCAACACAGTGCATGTAGTGAGCCCTCCACTAAAGCCGGCTTAAATGTTGGTCTATCTGCCACTATTAACAGATCTAAAGAGACAACAAGGGAGAAGAAGAGTATCTGTGTGGTCTGGAAAGGAGGTCATAAGCACAAGTGTTTGTCGTAAGCTTTGTCCTAAACACCAGTGTTCTTGTCTTCTTGGATGCTATGTTGGTCTTGGGGAATGGGAGTATCGGGCATTAAGGTCTGCCACAAACTTCTTTTCCCTGCTTTTCTGTGCATTCTACAACCTTATGATTATAATTCATATCATCATGAGAATTTCCCTGTGTAGGAAAATGTGTCTACTTGTGAATATGAGTATTAATTTTTTTTAGCAGTCATTATTTATAGAATGCCTACCATTGTGCCAGTATTATGTCAGGCATTTACTATACATTATCCTAATTTATCTCACTTAGCCTTATGAAGTAGGCATTTTTACTGTCCCTATTTCACAAATGGGTACATCAAGGTTCAGAGGAGTTAAACCACTGCCTAGGATCACACTTTTGCTAGTGGTAGAACTGAAGACTGAAATCAGGTTATTCTTCAAAATCTGAACTCTTCACAGAGTGAAAAGTAGTTCTGGTACACTTGGTACTCTGATTTGTTATTGTAAAGTAATTAATCTAGTTTCTTCTCAGATGCTGGTGAAGTTGACTAGTCTGTGTAAGTTCATGAGAGTCTGATCAATTCAAAACCAGGACATAGCTGAGTTTCTGGATCCGAAAAGCTAAGACATTAGGTTTAGACAAGCGATCCCACCAAACTTTTCACCTGCTCCAGCCTGCATCTTTACCAGAAAAAAAAAACCCAGCTTTGCCCTTTCTCTCTCTGGCTTGAATCACATATCTCCAGAGAGAAGCTATGGCAGGCAAGAAAGAGAATCACCATGGGAGAACCTTAGCAGTTCTCTCATAGCAAGTAACAAGTGGTTTGGGGGAGGTTTCGTAAGAAGAAAAACATTATTTGTCCTCAAAGACAAAAGCTCTAAGTTCATAACGTAACTATTTACTTTTAGAGATTTGACAGTCTACACCACAAAGAAGAATACATTTTTTTTTTCATGGATAATGACAAAGTATGTTCTTGGGAGAAATTCCTGATGTCTAGCTTCTCTCTCTGTATTTACTGTATACAAATATAAGTGGTTTCTTTTGAGTGGATAGAATACTGGTCAAAGTTCCGGGTTGTCAGCCTTCAAGTTTCATACTGTTTAGGAGCATGGGAATTTGAATAGCCTCCCCTCTGTCCGGGTCACGCTGCCTTTCTGCTCTAAGAGCAGAACTGCCTTGCAATTTTCCAAGCATTGTGCCCTTCCTGGTGAATGATGAGCTCAGCTAGTTGCTTAGTCTGAGGCTAAATTACTTTTCTTTTCACTGAGCAGCGTTTGGCACAAACAGGGCACCCAATAAATACTAGATGAAAGAAAGACCAGAAGTTTCAGAAGAACAGAGAAGGTGGAGAGAAAATAACATAAGAAATGAAAGTAAAACATTTATCTGACTGAAGAAAGGCACAAATTTTCAGATTTTAATTTTCTATCTGGTGCTAAGGAAGATAAATTTAATCTGGTCAGATTCTGGCAATATCGTATACCTTTAAGGCAGGGATCCCCAACCCCAGGGCCATGGACCAATATCTGTACCCGGCTTATTAGGAACTGGGTCACACAGAAGGAGTTGAGCAGCTGGTGAGTGAGCGAAGCTTCATCTGTATTTATAGCTGCTTCCCAGCACTAGCATCAATGTCTCGACTCTCCTTCAGGTATCAGATATTAGATTCTCATAGGAGCACCGGTCCCTAGTGCCAAAAAGTTGGGGACTGCTGCTTTAAGAGGAAAGAGAAACTCCTAAAACCTTTGAGAGAAAGAAATCACTTGAAAAGGAATTGAAAAAATTAGACTAACATCAGGTGTTGCACTAAGAACACTAAGTGGCTAAAAGACAAATTTCAGTAAAAGTCATTAAGACAAGTGGTGAAATTTAAATAAGATCTGATAATTAGATAATAGAATTATGTCAATGTAAAATTTCTTGATCTTGGTAATAGTACAGTGGTTATGTAAGTAAATGTCTTTGTTTTAGGAAACCCACACTGAAATATTTGGGGATGAAGAAGAATTTGGTCTATTATTTATTCTCTAATGGATTAAAGTAGAGATAAATATAGCAAAATATTAATTGGTGAATATACATAAAGAATATATAGAAGTTCATTGCAAATTTTTGTAAGTTTAAAATATTATCAAAATTAAAAGTTAAAAAAATTTCTGGTGAAAGAATGTATTTTGAATTAAAAATGCTATCATCAGAAACTAATATCAGTTAATTGTGAGAGAAAAATTAAGATATTGTTGCATGCCCAAAAAGAAATTATAATATTTGCCACCCTTTATGAAATATTTAGTGATATTAGATCAATAAAATGAAAATGATATCCAAGACAGAGTCTTGAAAACTACAGAACACTGTGAAAGAAATTAAAGATGAACTAAATAAATGGAGAGACATACTGTGTTCATGGATTGGGAAACTCAATATAGTGAACATGTTAATTCTCTTGAAAGTGATACATTGTTTTAATAAAATTTTATCAAAATCACAGAAAGATTGAAAATATATACATATATATATACACACATATGTATGTATATATTATACAAGATTATTCTAAAATTTATATAGATATGAACTAGAATGGCTAAAACAATTTTGAAAAGACAGAATAAAGTGGGAAGAACTGGTCTACCCAATTCTGTGACTTACTCGATAGCTATAGTAGTTAATACAGTGGAGTAGTGGCTGAGGGATAGACAGATCAATGGAACAGAATAGAGGACTCAGAACTAAAAGCATATAAATGTGCCCAACTGTTTTTGACAAAGGTACAAAAGTAATTCAATGGAGCAAAGATGGCCTTTCCAGCAAATAATGCTGAAGCATTTGTATATCTATAGGCAAAAAAATAAATTTCAACTTAAGTCTTATATCTTATATAAACATTCACTGAAAATGAAACACACAAAATCTAAAATTATAAAACTTGTAGAAAAATATAAAGAAAATCTTTAGGATCTAAGGCTGGGCAAAGAATTCTTAGACTTGACATCAAAAGAATGATTCATTGGACACCATCAAAGTTAAAAGCTTTACTTGTGAAAAATGATGTTCAAGGTTGAAAAGACAAGGTACAGTCTGGGAGAAAGTATTTGCAAATCACATATCCAGTAAAGGACTAGCATACAAAATATGTAAATAACTCTCAAAACTCAACAGTAAAAAGCCAACACTCCAATTAGAATATGGAAAGATATTTCATTAAAGAGACTATACAGATGACAAACACAGAAAAATATGTTCGATATCACTAAAAATTGGGGAAATGCCAATAAAAATCACAATGAAAAATGACCCATTGGAATGGCTAAAATAAGAGTAGTGACCACACCAAATGCTGACAAGAATTCAGAGAAATTTTATTCAATAATATTGTGAAAGCATTGTACAGTGTGAGATAATTGCTGGACTTATTGTGGTGATCACTTCCTTAGGTATATAAATACTGAATAACTATGGTGTACATATAATACAGTATCATATGTGAGCTATATTTTAATAAAAATCTTTTTTAAAAAAATGTAAGCTGTACAGCCACTCTGGAACACAATTCAACAGTTTAAGAGACAAAAAATGCAACCACCATTTGACCCAGCAGTTGCACTCCATGGTATTTATCTCAGAGATATAAAAACTTATGATCACATAAAAGCCTGTACATGGATGTTTATAGAAGCATTATTCACGATACCCCCAAACTGGAAACAATTCAGATGTCTTTCAATGGATGAATGATAAACAAACTGTGGTACACCCATCCCAAAGATAAAAAGGAATAAACTATCGACATTGGCACACACAACAACCAGAATGGATCTCCAGAGGATTATGCCTACTGAAAGAAATCATTCCCAAGGTTACACACTTTATGATTCCATTCATATAACATTATCTAGGTGACAAATTACAGAAATGGACAACAGACTGGTGGTTGCTAGGAGTTAAGGTGGGTGTGGGGGCAGCTGGAAGGAAGTGAGTGTGGCTGTAAAGGGCAATATGGGGGATTCTTGTCATGATAGAAATGTTTTCTATTCTGACTGCTGTCAATGTCGACTTTTTGGATGCAATATTGTACTATGGCTTTGCAAGGTGTTACTGCTGGGGGAAACTGGGTAAAAAGTTCATGAGAAGTCTCTGTATTAATTTTTATAACTGCTTGTGAATCTACAGTTATCTCAAAACAAAAATTTTAATTAAAAAACCCTCAAAAAAGTAATATGGAAAATTTTATTTATTTTATTCATTTTAATTTATTTTTTTTAATTGAAGAAATGATTTAAATCCCCCCTCCTCTACTTTCCCCTTCCCCACTCATCCCTACCTTCTGATAAATATAGGAAATTTTAGCAAGGCTAATCAAAGTTGAAAGGACATTGACTCAAAGGCTCAAAGAAAATAGAAGTTGATTTCTCACTCATGTTAAAACAGTCCCAAGTGGTTTCTTCCACACAGGATAATTCAGGAACATGGTTCCTTCTGTTTTGCGACTCCACCATCCATGAGGGGCTTGTTATAAATGACTGAGGCCAAGACACCATTGGTGGGAGGAGAAAGGATGCATGGAGGAGGCCCACCACCTCTGAACAGCCTTCACCTAGAAGTGGCTCACATTCCTGCTAACATTCTGTGCTAAACGTGGCCGTATCTAGGTCTGCGGAAGACTGAAAAATGCAGTCTTGGTGGAGAAAGCAACTTTTGAGATGTAACAGTGGATGGAATGAACAGATTTCACCAGACAGGTTTCTTCTCAAAATCTAAAAATATTCAAGCAATCTGGAAATGTATAAAAGAAAAAAATAAATGCTCTGGTATTATTGCTCTATATTTTTTTCTACCCTCAATGGTCACTAGTGTTAATGGTTTATAATATTTCTTTCCAGACTTTTTCTAGGGATATATAATCATAGGTAAATAGACCCCTACAAAGAGACTGACCCAAATGAGTGCACGCCCTATATAGCATCAGGCTTTATCTATTTACTATCCAATATTTCTTTCCATTGTTCTCTGTCTCTGTTTCTATTTATCCTCCCGCCCCTTCACATACACACATACACGTACATTCTTGTCATTTTTTACAACACATACATTCTATTTCATAGTAGGAATATACTGTATTGTTTTGCTGCAGAACCATTTCCCTTTGCTCTATGTGTAGACTGTTTCCAATTTTCCAATATTATAAGTACTACTTAGTTAAACAACTTTGAGGAAAAAACTGTTTCTCCATTTAGTATTTTTCCATTTATGAGATTCAGAAATAGAGTTCCTGGGTCTAAGATCACTGGGTTTAATCCCTTAAAGTTTCATTTTTTTCACTCTTGTCTCTTTTTCTGATGCCTTTGCAAGTTTCTGTTCAGCTGAGCTTTCTTCTACAAGGGTTTACCAAATGTACTGAGACAAAAAAGTCAACTTTTATTCCTGTATTTGGCTTGAATTTCATTGTTTATTTCTTGGTGGTTATGAGTGTCATATTGGTATGCATGTGGGAAAATAGACATAAGACCCTGTCTCATTCTTGGAAAATTACAGGTTCCCATTCCCAGGGGAATATGGGATGGAGGAGGAGATTTTTTACTAAGAGGCAGATTCCAGGATCAGTTCTCCCCCAAGTCTGTTCTCAGGAGTTGTTGAGGTCATCTGTACATGCAGTTCATGCTTCTTGACTTAGCAATGTTTCAATGAACTTAGCAATTCCTTCCTGGGTAATTACTTCTCTTGAGGTCACAGGTCCAGGCGCTTCATCTATCCCTTGAATTTCTGGCTCTGCCCAGCTCTAGATGCTTATTTCTGCTCCTCTCTTAATCCTATATCTATCATTAGTCCTATATCTATCATTACGACTTCTTATTGCTCAGTTGACCCCACCAACCTCCCTGCTGTGGTCCTTCTGGTTCCTCTTCTCTGGGAAATCTATGTGTTTTTTCCCCTCTCTTATCTCCATGGTTTATAGCCTAGCCTTTTCTCTCTTTATAAAAGCACCCTGGACTCTTGCTTTTTTAATTGTGGGTTTTCGTTTTTTTTTTGTTTTGTTTTTTAGTTTTAGAGGATTTCTCTGAGTTCTGTCCTGCTCCCCAGTACCTTTTTCTTTGGCTTATTTTCTCAGTTTCCCCTCTTTCCTTCCCTGTCCTGACTCTTTCCCATTTGGTCTCTGTTCACCCGTGTGCTTTACACTTGATCCCTTCTCTTTTACTATTAGAGGGTAGCAGGGATAGGGTTTCTGGCAGCCTCCAGAAGGAGATGGCAGAGGTCTGGGTTAGCAAAAGGGGCTGATGGATCACTATTGGGCAGGTAGTCTAAAGGGGCGAACATACAATTTGGAGCCAGAGTGGCATGGTCACACCTGTGTGCATGTGTGTGCATTTGCATGTGTAGTAGATAACAGAAAGCTAGCAAAGGAAACAGAAAACTTTGGATAGTTAAAGAAAAGAAGTAAAGAAAAATATCAAGGGCTTTAGAGAGGTCTAAAAGAAGAAGAAGGATAGATGAATGTTTTCTGAAGAAGTTGTACAAGTGTTCAGAACAACCTCTTTTATTAAAAAAAAGGGGGGGGGTGAGGACAGAAGTCAAACTACACAGAATTAAGGACAAAATGAGTAGAGTTGAAACCTAGGCTCTGAAATTAGACCATTCAAATCCCAGCATCACCATACACTAGCTGAATGACGAAGGACCATCTCCTTGCTTTTCAAGTTCTTCACCTGAGAAATAGGAATAATAGTAGTACCTATCTTCTAGGGCTTTTTTTGTGAGGATTAAATGAGACAATACATGTGTATCACTCAGCGTTCTATCAGAGCAGAACTTCTCTAGTAAAATAGGACACAAAATTTATTGTAAGGATTAGACGTTGCAAGTATAGCAACTGGCAGAGGAATCAACACCAGCTGTTGTCTCTTCATGTACTGTTGAGTCTAAAGCAGCATTAGGTTACCCAGGTCAGCAGTTAGATGAGAAAGCCGGTTGTGGTTGAGAGCAAAGCCAATCAGGCGCCCATGAAGATAAACTGGCACGCACATCTGGTCTCTCCCCACCTGGAAACTCAGCACTGTGGCTGACACACAGGAGAAACTGATGTCCTTCACCAGGATGCCATATACATACATGGAGCAGCTGCAGGAGAAGACAGATCGGGAGTTGGGGGAACGGACAGTGACGAAGTGAGCCAGCTGCCGAAGACCCTGGTGCCTCATACTGACCTTCAGAGCGCAAAACATGTGGCGGCTGCTTTACTTCCATATTTCGAATCTCATGACCTGCACTGACATGGAGCCATTCAGAGAAGGGTAATCTGGGAGATGTAGTTCTAGCTTAGCAATGCTGTCACAGTGCAGAGCCTACAAAACACCATACTGTATTAAAGATTGCGTGTAGAGTACATGATAATGTTACTAAGTGTATGCTTGAATTAAGGGTCCACTGGAGATGCGTGCTTGAGGGACAGGAAATTACCCTGCGAGGTAGACATCTTCCCGCTGCTTCTCTTTGTTCTCAACATGGTGTCAAGCTGGCAGGTTGGCTCTTTGTTCTCTTGTAGCTGCTGATCAGAGCACTTACCCCTCATGCACAAAGGCCCCCTTTATTAGCTCCTCTTGGGCAATATTTTTCCTCCAGAGAAGAAGCTTACTATAACTACAGGACTTAGCTCAAAATGGGAACTTTGTTTTTCAGTTACAGGTGCCATAACTGCTCACCTTTGGAGTTCTGGCTCATCTGCTTGTGCTGATATCACTGACTCAGACTCTTTACCCAGTTAGAGCAACAACTCTCTCAGCCACTCCCCTCCCCTCTGTCCTATTACCCTCCCGGCCCTGTTAGGAGAACGGTAGGCTGTTTTTCCAAAAAGCCACAAACACGCTCTCTTGGTATCCTGCTGACACTTTGTGCATTCCCAGGAAACACTGGTCTTCATATATAAACCAAAAGTACATAAAGAGTGAAGAATCTGTAACAGACCCACTGATTTATCCCCTTCATGGCCAAGTTTATTTGTATGGAAGATAAGGTTGTCAGCCACCTTCCTCAAAAGGATATTCTGAGGTTTCACATTGGAGACTTGACATTTATTAACCAGGGTTATATGAAAGCCCTGATTTAATCTCCAGAAAGATACTGTGACTGTTTCAGACATAAGGACCATATAAGCATAAAGAATTTTGACCGTAGCTCTTAAAGGAGGTGGCGGTCAGTCAACAGCGGTGTGGGCCAATCCTTGGTGTGTTCTATTTACAGTTGTGTCCAGACAAGTTTAAATGGAGAATCAGAGGAGATCAGTATGTACTACTCTGGTTTATTAACTATTCACATACTGAACGAAGATATCTGAAAATGTTTACCGTGTAATAGAATAGACTCCTTTTAGTTAACAGGTTACAATAGGACAATAGCCTGTTAATAGGATAATACCACTCTTGGGGACAAGAGTAAAAATTTTATGGCCTTCTATGTGCCAGTCACTACACTATATACCCTTTCATATAAATGTGTCCGTTACTTCTCTCAACAGTTCTTCCGGTATGTGTTAATATCTCTGAGGCTTGGAAAGATTAGGTAATTTGAGGAAGGCCACAGGCTAGTAAGGAACAAAATCAGGCTTTCCAACCTAGGTTGTTTGTATTAAAAAATAACAACATGCTCTTTTTACTATATGATAAAACACAGTTGCCTTCTAGGTTAACAGCTATATTATTAAGCATTTGCTATTTATGTTCTTTTTGTGATGAAGTGGTAATATGAGTAAAGATAAAATAATTTTTTAAGGATTTAGTTTGGAGTACATGATTAGATTAGTAGTATATCTAGACTTATGAAAGAGCAAATAATGTCACTTGTGCATTTGTGGGTCAGATTATACTCCTTGGAAGAAGAATTGTGTAAGTGGGACCAATAACAGCCGAATTCTTCTGAGGGGAAGGCCAAATAGATCCAGTTCTGAAGGAAGCTCCAGGGAACTGAAGGATACAAATGTTAGAGAGAAGCCATAAGGATTATTTTTTAAAAAGCCTACTTGTGCAGTAAAATCATGGTGTTCCGGTTCATTCCATTTGTGCTATTTGGTTGGGGGTATAATTTCTTTTTCTCTAAGAGTGAACTATCACCAAGAATCCCTTATTGTTTGTTGTCTGTGATATGATGGAAAGGAGACTTTCTAAAAGTAGTCTATTAACTATAATGACCCAAATCCCAAATCATAAACCCAAGAAAAATTATTTTGTGTTCAGCATGAAAGGAAGACGTTAATAAGCGAATGAGCATGCATTTCAGTTAAATCGAGTGTCAGCTAAGGAGCCGAAATAATGAAACTTTCAAAGGCAGGTGTTAATAAGATGTGAACACAGTGAAGAGAAATTCTGGTTGGCTCGGCCACGTTGCAGAATTGAGAGTGTTTGAAGAAGTGTCCTTCTGAGATGCTGAGGATAGAGTTGTGTCCTCTACGGAAGGTACCAGGATGCGAGCCTGGAGGCAGATACCCTTGGAGCTGCTGTATAGTTCTACCTAGAGGCTTCCAGTGGTAACCAGAGGTGGTGTTTTTATTCCTTGTAATTTTAACTGTCATCTAAATCCTTCTACAGAGAGTAGGTCTTATTGGAGAAAGAACTCTTGCCCTGTCGAGCCTTTTGGTTCAATTGCATGTGAAAAGTGAAGCAGAAGCTGGAGAGAAATACTTTTTCTCTCTTAAAAGAATGAGGCAAGTCTGGAGCTCCTGGGGCAAAGGTAGGACACAGCCTAGAGAGGAGCAGGGAAGAATTGGGGGGCAGCGCCTTGGTGGAAAGTCATATGCTAGAACTCCTGGACCTCTTACTGACATCATCAGTGCAAGTCTACTAAACTCAGCTCATGATTAATGGGAGCGGATCTCTCATAAACAATGATGAGGAGACTGAGTTTCTCACCATCCAGCCTGAGATAGTGCAGAAACAGAAAGAGCATGCAGGAGCTTAAGAAGAGGGAGGCAAAAGGGGTCCAGGAGAAGATAAGTCTTTGGGAATCTCTAGAGATTGTGATGGAGGCCTAATTAAATAATTAATTAATTGGAGATTGGAGTTTATAAATGATTAAAGCATAATAACTAGGTCTGGCTAAATAATTTTAGTGTTTTAAAATTTTATTATTCCAGCTTTATTGAGATAAAATGGGCCAATAAATTGTTAAGATATTTAAAGTGTACATTGTGATGATTTGATACATGTATACATTGTGAAAGGATTCTGCCTAATTAATTAACACATTCATCACCTTCACGCATTTATCTTTTTTTTTGTGAGAACAGTTAAGTTATACTCTTCTAGCATATTTCAATTATATGATACAGTGTTATCAACTATGGTCACCATGTTATAAATTAAATACTCAGACCTTTATTCATCTTATAGCTGAAGGTTTGATACTCTTTCTAACCTCTCCCTATTTATCCCAGCCCCTGGCAACCATTTTTTTACTTTCTGATTTTTTAAAAATATTCCACATATAAATGATACCGCACAGTATTTGTCTTGCTCTATCTGGCTTATTTAACTTAGCATAATGCCCTTAAGGCCTATCCACATTGTTGCAAATGGCAGAATGTCCTTCTTTCTCATGGCTCAGTAATATTCCATTCTATGTATGTACCACAACTTCTTTATCAGTTCATCCATTGGCTATTTTGAATAATGCTTCAGTGAACATGGGAATGTAGATATTTCTTAGATATCTTGTTTTTATTTCCTTTGGATATACATCTGGAAGAGGGATTGTGGGATCATACAGTAGCTCTATTTTTAATTTTTTGAAGAACCTCCATATTTTTTATCATAGTGGCTTCACTAATTCACTTGGAGCCTTCAGACTTTTTCAAGGCATGGACTAGAGACTCCCAAACAACCTTCTGTAGATTTCAAGGGCTGAAAACACCCCACATGGCACCTCTGTTTTGGAAACAAATTCAGTTTAATCCCCAAACCAGTTATTATACATTCACTATGAGTAGAGAATTGTGCTGGGTGCAAGGGAAATATTTTCAGCTGAACATTTCACAAATGTGTGTTGCTGAAACTGTAAAAAAGATCAGTTCTTCCCTTTAAGTTGCTTATAATCGAGTAAGAGAGGGCCACAAGCAGGCACCTAGTTTACAGAATGAGGTGGCAAGTCCTGGCATGGCACAGACAGCCAGAGAGTAGTCAGTTACAATGAGAAGTAGGTTCAGAGAGGCTAGTCTCACTACGTGCATGATGCACATTTATAGATATGTTTTATTGAGTGTTTACTGCATACTATAACTTATGCTAGGACCTTCCTATTTAGTTCTCTAAACAACCCCACGAGATGGGCATTACTTTGTATTTATTTTATGGCTGGGGAAGTGGGTCATAAGTTCACCCCAGGGGTGAGTCGTGAGCCAGATTGGAACCCAGCTAGTGTGAATGCAGAGCTGACACTCGTCACTACACTGCATGGGGACTGGGACAGTTTGTGGGAACATCTGGGCAAAAGGTTCACAGTTTTTCCCTCTGGATGTGAAGGCAAGCCTAAGAGTTAATCTAAGACACAGAATTACCCAATGCACTTTACTTTTAACATCATTCATTGCTTGAGACTTAAAATCATAAAATGCAAACAATTGCTATTCTTTTCCCCCATCCCTACTTGACCTGGGATGTCTCTAAAAGCAGTAGAGATGGAGAGACATAGATGTACAAAGGGGCCTTGTGGAGGCAGCCTTGTCACCGAATGCCCTTTAAGTTATTTTTCTGGAGGTGGTGATGGATCTGCAACATCACACCCTCACCTTGTGACTGGGGCCGGAGCTGCATTCCCTGCCAAGGGACAGGACAAAACCAAATCTCTAGGCCATGTCTAGACCTTGATGGCTATCTCGGTGGGCTTTGCTGACTGATTTAACCTGCTATAGGCAGAGGCCATGGTCATCTGGTGCTGTGACCTGGACGTGCTAAGAGGTGGGGGAGTGTTCTGTCATGACAGATGGGGTTTTTCTGATAATACCGATACTCTATGGTACTCTGAATTTATCAGGAGATAGTGATTACCTTCTCCACTGCAATCCAGCCTAGCGTTCTGGCCTCAAGTTGTTTAAAGGCTATTCACTGAAAGAAATTTTAAAAACTACCTCCAGCGAAACGTGAAGTATAGATGTTAATTAAATGGTTCTGGTCGGGGCTATGCAGTTTTAAAGCTGCTGAGCTTGGTCTGGAGCCACCAGAGAAGACCCCACTGCAGGGGCTGGGTTGGCTTCTGCGGACCTGGGGAGCCACTGAGGGTTTTGAGCAGGGAGCCAACAGGAGTGAAGTGATGGTTTACGAAAATGATTCTGGCTTTGAGGTGTACTCCAAAGAACCACCACCAAAAAAGGCTTTGCAATGGTGGAGGAGCTGCGAGCACACGGTGCCAGGATTACGCTGCCAAGCAGGCTGGCTAGGCTTGCTGCGCTGCCATGGGGCCCTTGTCGTTGCCCTATATGGCTATAGACTCTGCCTCTCAGCACTGGCCTCTTTCTTTTCTAGCCTGCTTCCTCTCTTGCTCCTGAGAGTGTCTTCCCTTCTGTTTTAGCTCTCCCAATATCAACTCTGTTTCGACTCCAACCCCCTACAGGATATTGATTTCACCCAGAATTCACGTCATCCCATGAACCTCTTCTTGAGTTTTCTCATCTACCCGAATCACCCTAAGCGTGACATAGTCTCCTTATTTCCCACAATCATCTCTTGATTAGATATCTCTTTCCCCAATGCTTTTTGTCAGTTACTTATTGCTATGCAATGATGGATCTGTTTTGAAATATAAAGTATATTTGAAAGACAAATTGCAGGCAGAGATGGAAATGCTCGGCGTCTAACCATCTCTTTATCATTGCATTAGAACTCACAGCTCACTCAGCTCCAGAGGTCACACAAAGCCAGAGGTCACGGAGAGCAAAATTTACCCTTTCCCCTCCAGGAGAAACAGAAATTGGAAGGTGAAAAAAAAAATATTTACATTAATTTCCTGAGGCTATGAAATTTACATGATAGTAGAGACATGTTGTCTCCTTAAGGAGGCTGGATTATTTCTGCAAGGATTAGTTATATAGTCTTGGGTGGTAGTAGTAATGGGGTCAGTGGTAGAGAAAAGAGTTAAAGAGAGAAGGCTATGGGAAACACCTTCCAGAGACCTAGGTGATGAAACTTTGCTTCTTGTGAGAAAAATAAGAAAGGAATAGCTTTCAAATCTTAGAACAAATAACTGCTCAAATCTTTATCAGGGCTCAGTATAAAGTCCATCTGAGAATGTGGGCATGCATGCAGTCACCCCCTGGATGCAGTCCTACTGACCAAACCAATGTATCCTTCCTCATTTTTCTATCCCCAGAGACTGCCTCAGTCTATTATTTCCCAAGGAAGGGGTTACACATTACTACCATGGTTATACATTACTACTATGCTATCAGATTTTTCCTATTCTCTTTGCTTGACTTTTTTTCTAACTTTCGGGAGCTGTGTCTTTGACCTTAATGTATGTTTCCAGGCTTTTTTTCCTTGACAATGCTCTTACGGCACAGCCACGAGGTTCAATTAGATTTCTCCCATCATCTCTCTTTCTTCGCAAGCGGCAGTGTGATGCTATATGTTTTCTCCTGGTGCTTAAACAATACAGATTTATTTTCTTACAGTCATGTTGATCAGAAGTCCTAAATGTGTCTTGTTGAACTAGGGGCCCACGGGTTCTCTTCTAGGGTTCAAGGAGACTCAGCTGGGGTCCAGCTTACAGACTCCATCAGCAAAACTAAAACCTTGCAGGTAACAGGATCCACCATCCCTAAAATTCAGGTTAGCATCAGTCATTGTTATTTCAGGTGGTCCCTCGAGGGCCTCACATTCCAAACTAAGGTCTCTTAAAGTATTTTGTCCTTCAGCAGACACAGGGCTCTCCTGGAGAATTCTGGGAAATACAGATGCTCAGTCTTGCTTCAGTGTTGTGATGCTTCAGTGTCAGGTGCTGCTCCATCCCCACCCCAAGATTGCCCTGGAATCCCACCTGAGTCCAGCTCTGCTTCCAGCTACTGCCTTCCTGCCCAGTCCTTGCATCCTCACTGGCCTGCTCCTCTTCCCACGGAATACATGGTGCTCCTCCTCGGATGGCTCTTCCTTCTCTAATTACAAGTAACATTTCTTGGACCCCAAAGCCTACACTGGCTCGAGATTTGCCTTGTACTGCTTCATCGCATGAAATTTTAGGGTCTTAATATCACATGTCTGCAAGAGTTATGGATTCTGAATATTTAAGATTTTAACTTTTTTCCCTCATGTGTTAAAGGGGGAAAGGCAACTTCTGAAGCACTTAGGGTAAACAGTTTCCTGTTTCTGTTCACTTATAGCAGAAAGACTCTTGTGAGGTTTGTAATGAATATAATAGGAATCTGACCTAAGTCACTGGATGTCTGTAATTTATAAAATCCTTGCTGCCTCTGTTGTGGAAAAAGTCTATAGATTTGTTTCTATTTTGATGATGTTTTAACTTTTATTAGCCTATGAGTTAATTTTTTCTGGGTTCCTAAACATCAGGATTGATTTGGGATAGATGAGATCTTACCTGGATGGCTTGCTGTCCTTGGGTCATTTTGCCAGAGATAAGATATGAACCTAAACCTTCTTTGGAATGAGACGTAGAACAAATAAGTAAGCAACCTCTTCCTTCTGGCCCTATACCACGCCCTCAGCCAACCCCATCTCCTCCTTCTCACCAACTCCTCTGGCCCCCACTCAGTCTTTTACTAATACTGCTAATATTGCTCAAATATTTGGCACTACAACATGAATGGAGAACACTGTTGGAAATATTTATACTAAAAAATGTAAAGGAATTAGTTCACTTCCACAGAAATCTAACTCCACCTCACTTCCACAAAATATCTTCCCTCATAATCCATAAATTCTGGTGAAACTAAAATGTTTCAAGTGTTGGGGAAATTATAAAAGAGAAAATTGAAAAGCTACCTGACCACTTTCAACCTAAAATTGCCTTTATGAAAAGTGAGAACATTTTGGACACGAGACTTTTAAACTTTTGTAGACCTTGTACCTAATGGAACCAGCATAGTTCCAGTATATTCTTGTGGTTCAATGTTTTTTTTTTTTCTTTATTGTAGCATTAATCACACATTTTTCAGTATCCTTGTTTGATTACAGTCTTTCCCAGTAAACTCCAACACATATTTGTTGATTTCCCTGCAAAAATAACAGCAACCATAATGACCAAAGGAAAATCTATGACTTAAAACCAGCAGTTTGTGGCATACTATGTCCAGATTCGGACTCAGGTGTGGATACATTTCATTATGTGATTTTTTCTCCCTTTTTTGTAAGTAGCACACACCAGAGCCGTAATGTGGGCCCCATCCAACGGTGATTGCTGATTTCATTGTAATTTTTCTGTCAAAACGTCTTGACCTGATGTTGAAAAATTTCAAGAATATTCTTGGAAACTCTTTGCTTAAAAGTAGTTCCTTTACAGTTTTCTCCAGGGCATTAAAGAGAATGTTTATTTAGGAAATGACCTCAGTAGAAGGGGACGCTGTGGTGGACAGCATGGGCTGCCATTTCCTTTCTCTAAGAGCTGGTACTAAAGAAGGGATTGGAGGTCCTTGCAAAGTGTCTCTCGCTTACTGCTGCTTGCTCCTAACTTCCTTACCTTTAAGAGAGCACATTAGCGAAAACAAATGAGAACACAGATAGCCTGAATAGTTTAAGCATTTATTTAGTAGATACACATTGAACTTTATACACTGCAGACATGACTTTTTATCAGCATCCATAGAACACTTATAAAGATTACTCATATAATAGAGAACCAAATAAATTGGCAATTAATTTCTCAAAGTAAAAACCATATGGACCATGTTTTCTGACCACAATACATAATGGTTTTAATCACACACACATACATAAACACACACACACTAAAAAATCTAAGCGAAAAATCAAAACTGTAATACAGAGTATTTAGAAATGAATGAAAAAGGGAACACTTTAATATGGTCAAAGCTGAACTCAGAGGAAAAGTCATAACCTTGGATGATTTTTTTTTTAACTTAATAAAAAATGAAAGTAAATGAACTAAGCACATAATTTTCAAAAAGCTGGTTTGACAGAAGATAGAGAAAGAAAAATATTGCCATGCATAGAAAAAATGTGGTCAGTTGAGTACCCTGAAAACCTGAGTAAATGAAGCCAGTGGATAAAAATCTAAAAATGATCTGCCATTTTTCTTGTAAATGCGTATTGTACTTTCCCAGGGTATATTTTCAGCACTTCAGTACATCCTGACTTCCATGAAGACATGGGAGCTGTTGAGTAGCTGTTTAAACTTGGTGATGAGATGATGAAAAGATCTGTCATTTTTTTTTTCATTTTTAAAAAAGAACTATAAAATAAATTATTATTTTGTTAAAATGTCAAGGTACAGTTAAGAGTTTCTACTACCCACAGGAAGACTGAGGACTATTTAAAACTCCTTATTAGAAGTGAGAAATAAAACATGTTCCGAGGGTCAAAAACACCCGCCATCATACAAAACACGCAAATGAATGGCAACTGAACAGAATCCAAGAGATCTTACAGGATGTCATTAAACTAGTCTCAGTTTTTTGTTCGAGTTGTTTTTTAAGGGTTTTTGTTTTGTGATAAATCTGTGGAACACACCTGCTCCCTCGGTTTTGTGGGGATGTTATTTTGGGCAATGTTTAACTTTCTTTTATTCTCAGATTTATACCAGCCTGTGCTGTGTGGGTTAGTATTTGCTAAAGCTATCAGAGCAAGATAAAGCTACTCTTTCTGCTGAGTTTTTCATCCCTCAGAGACACAGACTCCACTTTCTCCTACTTCCTACAGACTCAAATTCCAAAGTAGATTGTCTTGCAGCCTTTGTTTTTGCTATAATTGTACACTTTTTGTCTTTTTCAATATTTCACAGGTATCTTAGTGAGATGTAGGAAGGGAGGGGCTGTTAGGGAACATTGGAAATACAACGTGGATACAATATTATTTGACAGTTCTCAACTACGGCATCTTCAAATGTTCTTGGAATGTTCTAATTGATGTTAATAGGTGTTTCATGGTTTTAAATCCCCTTTCATAGATTCACCATAAAATGAGAAAATTAAAGGCTTTGAGAAGTTCTGAGTAAAGAAGTATGGTTCATCTTAAAAACCTAAGTTTGTATTTGAATGTACGACACTTTTTCACAGCTGCCTGGGCCTGGCTCTAGCCTGGGACTGACTAATAGGTGTCCTTCCTGGCTCTGTTCTCCTTGCAGCCGCCAGTGACCTGACCAACTTCTGGACTTCCGTGGTACTCTTTTGCTTTTTAGCAGCACTTGGCCCCAGGCTATTTACCCCTGCTGTGATCTTTCCACTGATTTGATTTTTCTCTCTTTAATAGCAGAGAAGACTAACTCTAATAAGCTTCTACTGTGTACCACCCCAATGGTTGCTTTAAACATGTAGCTGAGATGCTGGGCTCTTCCCCTTGACAGAAGTGCGTGCATGCGTGCGTGCGTCTGTGTGTGTGTGTGTTTGGTGTATAGAATTGGGGAGGAAAAATGCTCTGTGCAATTCACCCTATTGGTAGCCAGCTGGATAGCTACACATGGACTCTCTCTGCAGCCACACTGCCCACACTAAGGGTGCTTTAGATGTCTGTTATCAATGTGGGTAAAAGAAGTTCTAATCTTTACCTTCTGGAGCCCTGAAGAAGGTTCAATCAGTTTTTTTTTTTTTTTTTAATTTCAAATTCATCATGATCGAATCCACATCCTACAGAATGATGGCGAAGTGTTCGGCGCAGCTCCCTGGTTTAGTTTTATATGCAGCATCCCTCAGCAGGAGGCAGAGGCAGGTGAGGGGGTGGGTGTAAGGGTGTTCCCCACACTGTGCAAAATATCCCCCCAAATACCGTTGTTCTTCATATTAGCACTTTCCTCTCCTTCTTGTCCCCTCACCAAAGTCTGTCTCCTGAAGCTTTCATCTCATCCCCATTCGGAAACGGTGGCCCTTCTTCCAGCCATTTCTTGAGTCTTGGAAATCTTCTAGGTAGATTTCGGGAGGTCCTAACTATCCTCATTCTTGCCATTTCTGCAGACAGGTAGGAGGAGTGGAAAAGCCGTGGCTCCTAAAAATCTCTCTCCGTTTGTGAGTAAGCATCTGTGGTAATCTGTGCTATGAGGAACATCTGCCTTTTGCTCTGACATCTGGACGACTCCAGATCTTTAAGGCACACTAGAAATCTTGCATTTGGAGGGCTAACTGCCTGCCAATACTTGATGTTCACAAAAACTTTTGAGTCTCATTTTGCAGAAAGAGTATTTTTTTTCCTCCTAACATTGGCTCAAATTAAAGTTCCTGTTCTAGTTATCTATTTCTGTATAAGAAATCACTCCAAAACTTAGTGACTTAAAAAAAAACCAAACAAACAAAACCTGACTACATTTATCTTGCTCATAAACCTATAACCTGGGCAGGGTTCAGCAGGACCCACTGCTTTCCTGTGATGTCAGCTGTGGAAATATGTGGTCTTTCCACTGGTCAAGGCAGAAGCTGCAAGGGCTTTTTTTGACCTAGCCTAGATGTCATGCAGTATCACTTCTGCTATATTCTATTGATCACATTTGACCAACCCAGATTCAATGTGGCAGCGGGCTACACAAAAGCAAGAATATCCAGAGAAAGGGATCATTGGGGGACCCTTTTACAAAAAGCAAACTGATTTTTTTAATGCAAATTAAATTTGCATAGGAAGTGACGCCATGGCATCAAATTGCTTCACTGGATTTTCCACCAAAATGGGGAGATCAGGACACATGTTCTTCTATGTCCCTTCTATCCACTGTGTTTTTACTAAATGGAATATTGAATTAGAGGCAAGGAGCATTTGTAGTCCGGCATTCCATTTAACAGAACGGCTGTCATTTATCCTCCCTGGCTTTCAAGAAATCCATCTGACTCTGTACATTCAGTTTTGTATGTTGTATCAGAGAGGGGAAATTCTGGATGCTGGCTTTAAAATGAGAGTAAGGCATCCCAACTACTGTGAAACTAGCAGCCAGCCTGTTTTAGCTCCCAACTTCATGCTGAGTGGTAACAAAAGGAATAAATGGAGACTAATGATGCTTTGGTTTGGGAAATGATGCTTACATGCACAGGATGCATCCACTTAAGTCTTTAAAAAACCAATTGTTCTAATGATTTTATTGCTGTGTAACAAAATAAATAAAACTGACATTGATTCCAAGGTCATTGTGAATTGAAGCTTAACCATATTAAAGCCTAATAGGATGCAAGTTTGAATGAGGAGGAAGGCATCACAGTATATTGTATTCTTGTAAACATTAGTATAAGTATAGAGTAATAGAGACTCCTCTAGTTGATGCTAAATAGGCCCCAAGTTCTGCTTTCAGGGACTGAAACATTAAGCATTCTTCTCCATTTTACATTTGCTAGGGCATAATATACTGCCCTAAAGAAGAATGAATTCCATTTGGCTGCTTTTCTCCTAAGATGCTGTTGGTTCTCCTCCATGTTTCTGATTCTCTGCGAGGTGGACTCAGCCTTCAAGAGGGAGTCCTACAGGATGGCATGAGGGAAAGATGCTGCCCCTAGCACAGAGAATGTAAAATGAAAGTGAAGCTCATCGTTGAGGCTTTTCGCCACATTCTCTTCCGCAGTTCCATCTCCCTGGGGAAAGGATTTCATTACTGGAAGGACTATATAATCTTCAATAAATAACGGCTCTTTGTCCCATCTTACTCCCACTCTGTCCTTTGTACCTATGCTTCGTATCCTGCTCTGTCACCTCTGTTGGTCACTAGAGCGGCAGAGCGGACTGCCTGTCAGCCATCTTTGGGCAGACCAGGGCTTCGCAGTTGGTGCCATGTCAACTTAGCTCTTGGATCTAACGCACACCACCACGACTTAACTTGGAGGACAGCAGAGACAGCATAAACGCAAAGCGAGGGGGCCTGAGGGAAACCCTGAAATCCTGGGGGCTAGGAAGTGGGACTTCCTGGTGTTCTGCAGAGAGACTGCTCGGGGTCTCGAATGTGATGATGCTCATTGGTCGGTACTGAGGACAAAGGTCTGGAACCAGAATCACACTTGGCTGCATAGACCTGAACCTGGCTCTGGGGCCACGCCACAAACCGGAGTGCCCTCCAGAGGGTTAACTTACACCACATGGGCAGGAAGGTAGTTGAGATCTGGGGGACAGCTGTGGTTACTGCCCTGCTGCTGCCACCCAGTAGGGTCCTCCACTCCGCCGGTGACGCACTCAGCCTCATCCCCCCTTGGGCAGCTGGGTATGCTATGCGATAGACCCTCTGTCTTGTGGCTGTTACTCCACAGTTTCTGGTCCTTGAGTCTTGTCTCACTGTTTCCTGGGTGGCCGGATCAGTGTGACAGCTCCTCTGGGTTGACACAGTGTGAGATGAGGCATCACAGCAGAGTTTGCCTACTGCAAAAGGAGGAGGGGCCAGCAGTCAGATATTTTCTAGGACATCCAGGGGGACGAGGCCTCTCTTCTTTCCACTGAGGACTCTGATAAAGCCGTCTTGTTCTTCTTCAGAAGTCAGGCAGATCTGAATGCCAAGGAAGAGAGAGAGAGAGAGAGAGAGAGAGAGAGAGAAGAGAGAGAGAGAGAGAGAGAGAGAGAGAGAGAGAGAGAGAGAGAGAGAGAAGAAAGAAGGAAGGAAGGAAGGAAGGAAGGAAGGAAGGAAGGAAGGAAGGAAGGAAGGAAGGAAATAAAAAAACAAAGCCAGAGCATCAATAAGAAGGAAGCTAAAACTTGCAGCTTGAATCACTGCCGACTGACTGAGGACAGTGGGAGAGAGAGCAGCGTCAGGGTGGGAAACTGTGGCTCCATGAGAAAAAGGTTGATAAAATATTAGGCAGAACCTTGGGTTTTGGACTAGGTCCAGGCCTTGAATGTTTTCTGAGATCCAGCTTGATGAATGAGGAGCAAGAAAAGCTTGAGAATCGACTATTTTAGGAAGCAGTGGTAGAGTGGAAAACTTCCTTTCATTCAGCGGCAGGATGGAAAGATCAACTCAGAAGGTTCATTATGGGTAGGAAAGGGTGGGAGGTGAAGGAGAGGCTGAGGATCTCTTGGGTTGCAGGGCTGTGAACAGGGTGGCTAACTTGTCTTGGTTTGCCTGGGACCTTCTCAATGTGAGCACTGAAAGTTTCACATCCCAGGAAACTCTCGGTCCAGACAGACTGGATGTTTCATTATCCTAGCAGATATTTCACTCATCAGGCCAAGTCAGAGATAACGCAATTGTCTAAGCACCCTTAAATTCCCTGCTTTCTGCATTCATTTGTTCATTCACTTATTCAACAAATTTTTATCGGGTTCCCAATAGGTGCTAGATACCATTCTAGAGCTGGAAAACTAGTGGAAAAAGACACATCTCTGCTGTCATAGAGTTTAGTAAGCAGACCTAGGAAACTAACAGACATTTCATTGAGTTCTTTCATGTGTGATGAATGCAAGGGCCATGCCGGTTTTAATCACTGATTATCCAGTGAACAACATTTAGTAAACTGACTGACAACCTACATTAATATTTTTGAATTAATGAGTAAAGAAAAGGGTGCTGATGTGAATCTATCTGTCAATCTGATCTAGCCTAGGGCATAAGAAAAACCTCCCTGAAGGAGTGAAATTTAAGCAGAAAGGGGGGCATTGTGGGAGAAAGGGAAAAGAGATTAGAATATGAGCAACATCCTGTATTAAGAGACTGTGGCCCTTTGGAGTGACCAGCTAGAACGGTATAGCTAGGACAGAGAGATGGAGGTGGAGACTAGTGTGAGATAAAGTTGGAAAGGTTGACAGGAGAGGATGTCCAGAAAGCCCTGCTAAGCCCTGCTAAGTCCCGTAGGCAACCTTCTGACCTCTCTTGTTGATTGGAATTGGGTCATAAGCCAAGGATTAAAATTCAATCAATTCAGTTAAGATTTACCTAAGTCATGGAAGATAGAGATGGACAAGAGAACAAAAATCAGGTGTCTGCAGTATGGGAAAGGGGCAAAAATGACTGTCGGTATTGACCACCTGTTGGGTATTAAAAGATTTTGAGTGAGGGAAGGAGATAGATCAATTTAAAGCAGTTCTTTTTCCTCTTCGCTCCTATCCTCTCCTCTTCCCTCTCTTCCTCTCTTCTCTTATTACCTGTTGTCATTCTTCCTTCTCTCCTTTCCTCTTTCTCTCCCTGTCTTCCCTCCGTCCTCACTCCCTCCTGCTCTCTTTCTAGACAGAAGACTTCCAAAGGCTGAACCAGTTTTCTTCACGCTATAGACCAATCCCAACCCGTCCACCTAGCTAGCTGACAGCAGAGTGGACCTGACTCGGGTACTTCATGCGTGCAGCAGTGGTGAGCCGGACACCTCAGTGCCGAGGTGGACGCAGCCTATACAGAGCAGAGGCACCCCACATGCTCAGCACACCATTTCCGCCAGCCCAGTGCTTACCTAGCCATCAAGCCCAGCTACAGCCATCCTGTCGGCGTCACTTAGAGACTCTGCATTCCTAACATGAAAGAGATGGTTTTCTAGCTTAAAAGATTTACCCCCATTTCTTCCCCTATCTCATGCCCCAGAGCCTAGACTCTTTGGTTGCACGTTCGACTTGGTAAGTGTAACATTAAACTTTCAATCTTTAATCTTTTAGTTTTTATTAATATAGTTGTTGTTATTATTATTAAATACCACCCATCCATGTCTCTGCTCTGGTTTCTGCATTCGTAGCTCTACTACCTTCCTGCTTTCACCCCCTCTAGTTCTTAAAGACTATGGCAGGGGACTGGATTTTCTACTCTCTTATTTCTAGCTGATATCTGGTTGCCGACCCACTTCCTGGCCTTTGCTTCTTCTCCTGAGCTGCTTCAGATTCTGCTGCCTGACAGTTAAGTGCTCCTACTATCTCAGCCCCATTTTGGTGCTACCTGGCTAAAGTCCTATAGTCTGACGGACTTCCAGGAGCACACATACATATACTATTGACATATAAGGTTGTCCCCCGAATTACCTGAAACTCATTAACATTCAAATGTACTGCCACTCTAAATGAAAAATCATTTTATTAAAAAAAAATTTTTTTTTTTTTGGCTAATATTCCTGGACTGAGTCTTCCCCTCAAAATACCTATTAAAAGATAGAGGGTTAAAAGTGGAGAAAGATATCATACATTAAATGCCAAGACTGATGGCTATTTCACAAGCAGATTGGAATTTCTATAAGTCCTTTGGAGCTGAACTCAACTGATGACTGAAGCAAGTTGTGCTGCTGAATCAAGGATAAATCTGCCGGTCTAAAAGAGAACTTCTCCTCCACGGTCTATTCCAAGTTCAGAGATTCAGCATCTTCCAGGAGCAGAAAACTGGGCAGCCATTTCTGTTACTATGGGCTCTACTTTCTGATTTAGTCAAAATGTACTTTTTCCTTCCCACACTACTCTCCTGTCAATCATTGCCTCTCTTTCTACATTTATTTGGAGACCGTGGTCCTCCAAGAAAAGGGAATGGCAGGAAGTAGGGCAAACTAGAGGTGGCACAGGTGTCTTAAGGGAGGCAAGCTCCCAGCACATAAAACACAGTGGGTGGGGAGGGAGACAGAAAGACCGTGAGGGTCTTGCATGAAGGAGAAAGCAATTTTTTAAAATGAATTCCAGGAGTTTGGAATGTCGCGGGAAGTAATGGCGATAGAAGCAAATTCTAACACAGCCCAACAGACCAACAATGGATAAATGCCTCTTAGATTAGAGAAGTTAGTATGAATCAGGAAAATTACCTGCTCCTCCAACAGAGTACACCTGAAAACATCAGGATGGATCCCAAGCTGGACCCACACTGATGCACTCATCTTTGCAGCTGGGAAACCTCAGCTCTGCGTTGATCACTCCTTGTTCTAGGATAAGTAAATCGCTCAAGGCAGACACTGTTGGTTGATATCAACAGTCATTCTTGCTCTTCTTCCCATGCAGCAGAGTCCTGACACTTATTCTGTTGTTGATCCCTATGCTATGTGACTCAGATAAATCTTAATTATCCAAGTTTGTTTCTATTCTCCTTCCTAGTTAGTCTATTAGTGGTTCCCATGGACTCAGTTCCAGCCAATGAAGCGGGATGGGAAGCTGTGTTTTCTTCTAAAAAGAGATGGATCGGGAAGAAAATCTCTCCTTGGTTGGAAAGAATTCTTGGAGTGGCTGCAGCCATCTCTGACTGTGAGGGGAGGTGGCTAATATTTCAAGGATGGCAGAGCAGAAGGGTGGAAGAATCTGGATCCCTGACCATGGAATCAAACTGCTGAATAATGAATTTAAGAACTTGCTTGTATTCAGACCTCTTATTATAAGAGTGAAATACACCTTTTGAGGTTGACTCAATTTGTGATGTGTATTAGTTTACTATTGCTGTCATAACAAATGATTGCAAAGTTAGTGGTTTAAATAACATCATTTATTACAACACAGTTTTGTAGGTCTGAAGCCCAGTGGGTTTGGCTATTTTTTTTTTTTTTTGCCCTGGGTTTCACAAGGCCAAAATCAAGAAGCCAACAGGCCCTATTCTTTTCTTTCCTTTCTATTTTTTTTTTTAGGAGATAATTCAATTCCAGATTCATTTAGGTCATTGCCAAATCCAGTTCCTTGTGGTTGTAGGACTGAGGTCCCTGTTTCCCTGCTGGCTGTCATCAGGAGCCATTCTCAGCTTCTAGAGGCCTCCCGAATTCTATGACTTGTGGCCCTTTCCTATATCTTCAAATTCAGTAAGAGAGGGTTGAGTCCCTCTCTCTTCTGCCTCATCTTCTCTTCTGCTCTCTTCTGGTGTCTTTCTGACACCAGCCAGATACATTTCACTGCTTTTAAGGGCTTAAGTAATTAGATTTGGCCAACCTCGACAATCTAGGATATTTACTGTCATGGGGTTCATAACCTTAATTACATCGGCAATGTCCCTTTTGCATGAAATCCGGATTTGTTTTCTATGGCTGCTGTAACAAATTACCACAATTGCAGTGGCTTAAGACACACAAATTTATTATCTTGCAGTTCTGGAGATCAGTTGTCCTAATATCAAGGTGTCGGCTGGGCTGTATTTTTTTCTGGAGACTCTAAGAGAGAATCTTTTTCCTAATGTTCGGCTCCTAGACGCTACCTGCACTCCTTGGCTCCTGGTCCCCTTCCTCCATCTTCAAGGCCAACAGCATAACATCTTCGAATCTCTCTCTCTGAACTCTGCTTCCACCCTCCTACCCTCTCTGACTCTGACCCTCCTGTCTTCCTTTTATAAGGACTCCTGTGATTACATTGGGCTCTCCTGGATAATAAACACAACTCTCCCGTCTCAATAGCCTTAATCACATCTTCAGAGTCCCTTTTGCTATGTAAGATAACATTCAAAGTTTGGGGGATTAGGTCATGAGGCTGTTATTATGCTTACCATGAGACAAATGGATCAAGGCTATTACCAGAAAACATTAAAAATATTGCAGAAAATATGTGTATATGTCTGAAAAAAATAACTTCCAGATATATTGAATGCAGTGAGTTGCAGGAAGACTTGGTCTTAATGTTTTAAGGAGAGAATCTCTTAAGGTAAGAAAATAGGCAAAGTACTTAAATAGATTATTCATAAAAGAAATATAGTGCCTGATATATATGTGGTAAAATTTTAAACTCTCTAACCAGCCAGAAAATGCAGATTAACATTAAATATTATTCATCTATCAAATGACAGATGAAAAAATACTAATGTTCAATTCTGGTAAGGATGTGGTGACCTGAATATCTTCATAAACAGTTGATGTGGGTATAAATCAGCCCAACATTTTTGGAGGCAATTGAGTAATATGCATTAAGAATTGTAAAATTCTTTTATGTGTCTTCCTATAAATTTGAAAGTATATCCCAAGGAAGTGATCAGAGTTATAGGGAAAGATTTAGGTTTAAAGATATTCATTGCAGTTATTAATAATAGTTTAAAAAATAAAAACTGAATATCCGACAAATTGGAAACACTTAAAAACATTCTTACACATCTAGATTGGGGGTTGGCATACTTTTCCTGTAAAGGACCAATTATAAATATTTTAGGCTTTTCAGGCCATATCGTCTCTGATGCAATGATTCAGCTAGGGCATTGAATTGTAAAATATACATAGTGTATGTTCTCATAAACTTCATTCTAATAAATTTTATTTAAAAACTGGGCCAGATTTAATCCATGAGTCATCATTTGTGGACCTCAGATTTATATGACAACATGTTCCTTAAACAATGGTTAAAAACTATGTTTCCATAAACATTTAGTGACTCAGTTAAAAAAATAAGTTGGGAAACCGAATAGAATATGATACCAAAATATGAATTAGAAGAAGAGTTTGATAGAAAATATACTAAAATCTTTATGTTGATAATAGCTTGATGGTTGAATTACCTGTAATCTTTATTTCTTCTTTAGATTTTCTGGGAGTATTTTCAAAATTTTCACCACAATAAGTGCAGTTTAATTTTATCATCTAAAAAGAATTTATCCTTTTTTCCTTTAAAGCTTGATAGAACACAAAGAATCAATAAAAACAGTTCAATAGGATGATTGAATTATGGAATGAATTTAAAAAATGCTTTTATGGTGTGTAAACTTGATTCAACATGAATATTTTTAAAATTTCAAAAATGAAGAAAATTTACTCATGTCAATGCAGACTCTAGTTACGTTCACAACAAAAGGGTAATTTAATTCTATTTGGAAATAAGGGTCCTGTGCAAAAAAATAATATAATAACTGTGAGACAAATTAATCCCAAAGGCAAAAAAAAATGTGATTTAATCAAAGAGATGTATTGCATTTATTTTCGGAATCAAATTTCTTCTATTTCCCCGCTAACGACCATTTGTCTCTTTATATTTTTAGAGTTATAAATATCACACTTGCTACTTTCTGATGCTCACTAGGTAATTGTAGGAGGCATTGGCCCCTGTAGATGAAGTCCTCATTAGTCTTAACTATGAGCGATGACGGCAGCAAGGAAAATGACCTTGCTAAACACCCGTGGTGGCCGGGCACTGTGTGGGGCTTTGCACAGGTGATGGTGTTGCAACCTCACCTCCAAGTCAAGAGTGAGGAGCCGCTACACTGATTTCACAGATGAGAGTGTTGATATGTACAGATGACTTTGCCAACAAAATCACACAGGACATGGATTCATTTCCGTGTGACACAAGAATCCATGTTCTTGCTACTTACACTATATTGCCCTAATGTACTTTAGAATACTAGAGACAAATTTTGAAACTTTTTTCAATAATAGATTTTTTAAATGTAAATTTTCTTTCAAGTGGCTGACATTTTTTCAAGATTTGGTTGCCACATTGATAGCAAGGATTGGAAATAGAGATTTGTGTAGTGGTAAAGAGACCTCAGTGGCTTTTGTTGGCAATATATAATTGGAGATAAAATGCCTTCAGTTCTCACAGAGCTACTATAGTAAGGTAATGAAAATGATGGTCATTCTCAAACATTCACTTTGACTAGAACACCTGGGGAGTTTGTAAATGAGACTGATTCTCTGCATTTACCCTGAGGGGTTCTGTGTCAGCAAGATGGGGGATAGAGTAAGGAATTTGAATTTTCTGACTCTGATTCAGGTGGTTCAAAGAACACACTTTAAGAACTTAATACCAGGCTGGACAAATATCAGGATATATGGCACTTTCCTAAGGAATTCTGGGCAGATCCATGTGGTTCCAAGTTCAGGCTCAAATGTTATGTTGTATTTTGAACATGTCTAATTGGAGAGGTTGGGTTGTTCACTTTGCCCTCACCCCACAGACTGTCAGTTCAACCATGAGCATGGAGAATGCAAGGGTGAGCCCATTCCCAGAAAATATTTTTTTGGGGAGAATATGGCCAAGAAATTGGTAGAAGTCAATGAGCAGATGTTCTGTGCTGGAAATTGATCAACTTCAGCAAATTTTAATTTGCCTTCTGGTTTCACTGATTTGTATTTTAATAGCATAAAACAATGTTTAATCTCAAATGGGGAAGCACAAGATTATACTGAGAAAAAAAGCAAACATGCTAACAAAATTATTTAGTAACACTTTGCCAATAAAGATGAACATCCTTCCTGAATTTCTTTCATTCAAAAGACTTTCCAAATTTTTGGAACAGGAAGGATACAGCTGGGTAAACTTGGAGAAGTTTGAAGCATTGGCATGGAATTCAGCTGGGAAATGTGCACATTTGCTTTGTGGATTGTGTGTGGCATCAGAGACAGGGTTTCAGTCTGTCTCATGAGGATGATTCAATTGCTTGGAATCAAGAAGGACTCAGTAGGATGTCTACATGAGCAACAATTTGATTTTAAGGGGCCTTCTGGTCCTAGGACACTTGCCTTTATGACAGTTGCCTTCCCTGGGAGCCAAACTAAGTAAATGGTGCCTTACTGTTCAGTTCGTTCTACATTATCCGGGGCCCATGGTTCAGTGAAGGCATTGACTTGGAGCTTGCAAATCTATGTTTAAGTTCCAGCCTGGCCACTTACCAGGTTTTGGTCCCTTGAGCAAGGCATATGACCTCTATAAGTCTTTGCTTCCTCAGTTATAAAATATAAATAGTGAATAACTAATCTATAAAATTCATAGGGCATGTATGAAACCTCGAATAAGATGTCATAGATATATATAAGCTTTATAAAGATTATATAATATATATATGTATGACATTTAAAAATAATGACTAATAACAGTGATGATACTTATAAAAATCGTTATTTTGACAATGTCTGAGAGAGTATTAATCTGTTCTTTCCTTCTCTGTGAACCAGAGGCTGCAGATAAAATGTTCTCTTTTATGAAGCAGATCCCAAAACAGGTCATCATAATCCAAAAAGGAATAGCCATGACACTTTCACATATATTTTTATGGGAGGCAGGGTGGTTTATGCAATCTGCCAGGGTCAGGGGAATGGTGGGGTTCCCCAGAGGTGAGGTTCCCCAGAGGTCAGGGGGAGTCTCTCTGATGCCACTGCTCTTTATAGGCAGGCAATGGCTTCTGCTCTCTCCAGGGAGCACATGGGCGAGTAATGTGTTAGACAAACTTCAGCTCCAAGGAGAATGAGCAACTCTGGGCAGAAAATGAAGGGGCAGGAGATCTTAATGCTGGCACGTTGATGACTTTTGATCTCTTTTAAACATATATTCTGGTCACAGGGGACCAGGTAAAAGACAGGTTGTATAATTTTCAAAATGTAGTCTGTCCTTCAAGGGCATATCTTGAAGCAATTTTTATAAGTGGGAAGAATGTCGATTTCAAGTAAAACTGTGGGTGAAACCATGGAGCCCAGTGGCCCAGTTCCTTAAGGATATTAGAGATTTTAATAACCAAAAACTTAGATGACACACAGCCCTGAGGGTACTTGCATTTCTATAAGCAAGAGCTACTGCAATTAGATGCAGTAATGGTGGGATGTGGTGGCGATGGTGGTGGTGGTGGTGGTGGTGGTGGTGTGTGTGTGTGTGTGTGTGTGTGTGTGTGTGTGCGCGTGTGCATGCATGTGGCCATGTGCAAGATTGAGGCCCAGAAAAATCACAGCAACCCTGTGTATTTTTACACTGTTAGATTCAAAAGATAAGATTGAGTATTTTTCACTTTGCTTTGTTTAAAATTTAGTTTTTAAAAATTTACACTCTGAAAGTAATTTAAATGGAAAGAAAAATAGCCCTTAAACAAACCTTTCATTTTTTTCCTTTGTCCTTCATATTTGTATTAATTTTTCACTACCATTATATCATTAATATTTAACTTATTTCTTCACTGCTTATAAAACTATCATTTAAGATGGCGACACAATATTTGAAGGCCTCTATTCTCTCTCCTAGGTCTGTCTTCATTTCTCCAAAGGGAGGAGGTCTGACTGGACATGTCCCAGGGGTCTGTCATCATCTGTTAAAGCTTCTTCTTCCTGGCCCCTCCTGGGAGCTCATCAGGCCCTTTTGTCTCCTATGTCCGGTTTTAGCACTCCTTCCGGATCCCTCATCCTCCCATGGGCCATCTGGTGCTGTAGGATCCTGAGATTCAGATAGGCCTGTGGTGCGGTGGCGGTGGTGGGGCCCTGGCGAGGGAGACTTTCAGGCCCTAGGTCCCATCTGGTTCACTATGTTTCCAATAATAAAATTGGTACCTGGCCCCATTTTCATCTCTCCCTTTGTGTTTACCTTGAGAGAGTGCCGAGTGGGATCTGGGTCTAGATTCTAGTATTCTGCTCATAATATTATCATAACACCATCAAAACTGAATTGGTTCCTAACACTATCCACTACAGAAAGTATTATTGTTTACTTAGTTATCCCATTGCTGTGCAATTTTTCCTAATTTTCAATGTATGGACACCACTGTGATAATTATTTTTTTTGCATAAATTCTGCCCCCACCTCTGTATTTTAGATTATTTTCTTGGTTACATTACAGATAATGGAATTAATTTATTTATGAGGTGGAATACTTTCATAGCTCTTAATCCATGGCACCAAATCACTATTCATAATGAGTGAACTAATGTATCCTAATATTTATAAACATGCCAATTTCACTGATTCCATCCCTGGCCTTCGTTCAAATATATAGGAAAAATGATTTTCAAAATTATTGATCTCTCATTTTCAGTAACTTTTATTTACTTAAATATAAAGGGGAAATTTAAGAGCTTTTAAAGCTGTTTCTCTACATTATTATTTTAAAAAAGATTTTTTTAGAGAGTCTTTTGAATAGCCATTGAAAAGACAAACCATTATTTTTGGAGGTGTGTTTGTTAGTTTGAAAATGATTGAGTCATTTGGAGCCATGTGTGGCATATAAAATTATTGCTCAAGTTGGGTAAAACAATTTTTAAAATTACAAATCAGATGTAATTATAAAGTAATAACTGATTTTCTTGTGGAACTTAAAAACTGTATTTAAAGGCAATTCCCAAAAGACATTCAAGATGTGTTTTGGGCAACTTTAGTGGAAGGAGAGTATTAAAATCATTAATGCATTTTTTCATTTTGTATTACTTTGTGGGGTGAGTCTCATCCAGAGGTATTGATAGCTTCAGAAAATATTAGAAGTTTTATATCAACAATGCAGACAGAGAGTGATAAGCTTTTAACTTCCAACATTGGAAATTAGAATTAGTCGTGAAACTTTATTAGGAGAGAAAATAAATTTCTAATGTCTAACTTTCAAAAGCATCCCCAAATATATCAAGAGCAAACCTGGAGATCTGAGCATATTATTTTAGTCTGTACTAAGAATATGGGGTAACATTGAGGGGAGTTGCAGTCAGAGAAGAAGAAAATCTCTCTCTGCTGGAAGAAGACAGAGAGGCAGAATAGGACAAAAAGCTGAGATGTGTGTTTCTTGTCCCTTTGTCTCTGTCAACATTCTAGGAATGAGATTGGAGAGCATAAAGCAAGGAGGTTGAAGACTTATAGGTACAGGGGGTTCCCGCCTCCCTTCTCAGAAAATCAACATCATCATAGCGAACTCCACGTTCAACATGGCACTGGTGCAAGATGGCACCAGACACCTCTAGATTAGATGTAGGGATACATTCAAGGAATAAGCCTGAGACAGTCCCTGGTTATGGAGCAATGTGAGGATGTCATGGTTTTCAGTGAATAGGCAGAAGCTCAGAGTCTGGACAAGGAGATCTAAGAGGGAGCTTTGTGACTGGCAGCAAAGGCAGTGAACCGTGGAACAGAGCAGCCAGGAGCACCAAAGTATTCCCAAGAGATCATGAAACATTAACCACACATTAGTGGAGACCAGCACAGAGCCCAAACTGTAGTAGCTGCTCACATCAGAAACCAGTGGTTCTCAGAGAACAGCATGGGGACCAGATGTCCTCACTCTTCTGCCACGATGATAACATTTCCTCTTGTCAACAGTCACCACCGAGTGAGCTTTCTACCATTTTGGTTTTGCATGTTTAGATCCCACTACACTACCATTATTGGAGTAAGCATATCTTTTCTCAAAGCGAATACTTTGATCCCCCTCATTCACATTGATATGTATTGCTATGTTTGTTAAAACGACCGTTACTCTGTTTTGGTCATACTTGATGTATGTTTGTGTGCTTTACTCACCTGATTTTCTTTCAGTGTTATCTGCCCCTGTTCTTTACACCCAATGAAGGTTCTAACACATCTAAAAATCTTCTCATTTTGTTGTACTCTCTGAACAAAGTTGGCTGGAAAGAAGCCAATCCTGTCTTGAATTTTCCCCTGAAAGGAAAAAGGAGGCATATGCATCCACAAATTGTAGCATTTGTTGTAATTGTAGTAACCAAATGACTTTTTTTTTTTTTTTTTAAGAAAAGAAATACTTACTTTCCACCAGTCTTCATTGGAGTCTTCCAGAAGAGTAATCATGTCTCCTGGTCTAAAATGAATAGTGAATGAGTTGAGTGAGGAAGTAGAGGGAGAAAAAAAGAAAAAGGTGGTCCTTAAAAGTTGGAAGTAATAGCTTTTCATTTATACAAATAACCCAAGATAAATAGAAATAAAATACACATGACTTCTACCAGTTTTTCTCACCCATGAAAACACCTTTGTTAGAAATTGAAAGCATGTGTAATTTCTATGCTGAATTTAAAAAAATCCTTAGCTTTATTTTTATACATAGATAATCATATTTGCATTGCAAAAAACTCCAGAATTTGGAAGTTGTTAAGTTTCAAGGTGCAGGTCATCCTTCATATTCTGCCCTACAATCCTCCCCTTATTGCCCAGAAGTGACCACTGTTAATAGTTTCCTGTATCCCCTTCTGGACCCTTTCCAAGCACTCACATTTATATGTAGATATGTATATGTATTTTTCTTGTTTTGTTTTGTTTTGTTTTTACTATTGATATCCAGAATTAGTCATTATATTTATCATTATCTATACTTTCTCAGTACTTTCTTGAAAACTGTATACTTTTGCTTAGCTCTCCTTTCCCAGCCTGCCATCTTTTATGTTGGTATAATTTGAAATTTTGTTCTAGACTTGTGTGTACATGTGTGTGCGTGCGTGCATGCATGGGTATGTGTATGCATTATATCTTTCATCACAAATTACCCGGGCTTAACTGAAGACTTATGTGTTTTGTTGATATGGTGGTTATTTGCTACTTCCTGTCTGATTTTCACATCCACATGTGTGTTTGAGTATATGGATGTTTGATAATTTCTTCTACTCAGTACTTCCTGGAGCTTTTATAATCTGAAGACTCTACTGTTCTCAGCTTGGGAAAATTTTGTGTATTATGTTTCTCACTGTTTTCCTCCCATTCATTTTCTCTCTTTTACCTTTCATGGCCTTTTAGTCAACATGTGCTGAATTTTCTGGATCGACTATCTACACCTTTTGTCTTTCTTACACATTTCCCAATCCCGCCCCCCTTTTTTCCCCTTCATTTTTTTCTTTCTGATCACTTATTTTGTGTTTAGGCTTGTCTTTTCTATCATTTATTATATTTAATAAAGGCCCCTGTTCCTTTCTCCCAATGAAGGTTCAATCTTCCTTTTTAAGAATTTTTAAGAAAACAAATTAGTTTCCAAGGATTCTTTATTATTTTTTGAAAGTTTCTTTTTCAAATTGGCTGCTTTTTATTATGGATGTAATATTATAATGGATGTTTCTGAGGATATTATTATATTTTAAAAATACTATTTTTTCCCTTTATTGAATTCTTTGTTTTCTCCAGGATTAATTGACCTATTCTTTATCTTATTGCTTCTCCTTCTTAGCAAAGGATTTTCTCCAACATCAGTGATTCTTGGTTGTCTCTTTATAGTAATGACTGAAAATAGAGGTAGATATGAATAAATGGGTTAGTTTCTTTGTGATTACATACCTCTGTGTCTGCAATGGGTCTCTCTCCCAAGTGTGAGGGCTAATTTCAGGCTCTGTTTAAGAGAGCATGTTGTGTCAATCAATGCATCTCATTTTTGGATGCCTGAACATATAGCAGGCAAACAGTCTACCCTAATGGCTTTCTTAACCCTGGAGAGGAAGAAGGTCAGCTTATTTTTCTCCTAAGAAGAGCTGCTGTTTCCTTCCCCCAATGCTCTCTAGGAGGTCTGGAGGTCCAGAGTTATCTTAAATACAATTCTTATTTATGCCCAGACTTTTGTGCCCACACAGGAGCCCCTTTAGGCATGGGTTCCCTTCCTATAAAGTACAAGTATTAATTTAATTCTGGTCAAACACTATTATTGCTTATTGCTCATTATAAGCAGTAATGTGGTATATGAACACAGGTGGAACTCTGTATCAGTCATATGTTGCTGCGATAATGCTGTGTAACAAACAGCCACAAAATCTCAGTGGCTACTCACATACTTTGGTGCTGACTGGCTGTTGGCTGGGATGATTGGGGTAACTTTGCCCTTTTCCATGGTTCTCATACTCCAGAAGGCTGGTTTGGACATTCATGGCTATGCCAGAGTTTAAAATGGAAACATGTAAAACACAGAAAGCCTCTAAGACTTAGGTTTAGAACTGATACATTGTCATTTTTTCCTCACATTATTGGGCAAAGCAAGTCATGAGGCCAGTTCAGACTCAAGGGACAGAGTAATAGACACCACCTCTGAAATGAGAGGAACTGCAAAGTCTCATGGCAAAGGGCATGAATACAGGGAGGGGCAAAGAATCTGGGTCGTTGATGCAATCAAGCCACCAGAGACACCTCATGCTCTTTAGTGAATTTGCTGTTAATTCAGTGTTTCTGAATGTGTTCATACATCTAAAGTTATTTTTATCCTGAACGTTCTTTGGTCTCTGGTCATATTCATTGTTCTCAACTCCTGCCAGGAAACTTCCAGGATTTTTGGGTCTCTGGTAGTGTTTTTCTCTTGTTTTCTGGTACTGTTACAGATGTATTCTTAAACTATATATGTGTATGTGTGTGTGTGTGTGTGTGTGTGTGTGTGTGTGTGTGTTTTCTGACATGTTAAGTGATTTGAGCAAGAGAGAAAGTAGATTTCTGTGCTCATTTTGCTCTTCTGATTCAATCTCCTCTGCTGTCATTTTCAATTCTCAGTTAATACCTATCTTCGCAGGGGGATTCCAAATACAACAGGCTCGTTGCACCTGAAACATTAAACACAACTGGCATTTTGGTATTTCAACAGTCACAGTTTCATGCTGATGCCACAGAACGCGAGATGGCTGAAAATCACTCTTTTCCCAGGTGAGGGATTTAATTAAGCAGCGAGGACGAAAGTCGATGTAGAAAAATCTTTGTAGCTCCAGCAGATTTTATTTAACCTAATACCTTAAGAAACCATGTGTTAGTATCAACTACAAAGACTGCTGATGGCTTAGTAGAAATTATAAGTAGGCAATAAAGCTGGAGATTAGGGAAAACACCTTTTCCTAAGGGTGAAAAGGGTGCTGCCTGATTCTAGCCTCTATTTTTATAGTCTAGACAGAGACTCATTCTTTACTGTGCCCAGAGGTAGACGATTCCTGAGTCTACGGGCCATGTTAACTAAACTGCACATTAAAATAAGACACTCCTTGGAATACAAGCTGTAATTTTATGAGAACTACCAGACATACTCCTGACAGCATGATGGGGATTCTGTCTCTTCCTAAAAAAAGATTTCTACCAGAATCAGAAAATTGCCTGGTAAATGAGGAGAGTTACATCATTTATTTATTCTTTTATTTTCTTTTTAACTTACTCACTCATTTAACAAATATTCTAGAATGCTGACTTTGAAAGAGCCATTTTTCCAGGCATTATGTATGCTTTGGTGAATAAAGTTCTCATTGAGGCTAATATTCTAGTGAGAAAGATGGATGATAAATTAGCAAATATATAATAAAACAAAAAATACATAAATAATAAGTATGTAATGTGTATATATAATTGTGAATTGTCTTAAGGGCAATCAAGGACATAAATAGGATGCAGTCGTAAAGAATAAGAGTAGACTCTTGATATTAGTCAACACTCTACTCATCTGATGAAGACGGCCAGTGCCTATTTTTCATGGAGGGTGGATCTTGCTCTACAGCAGCCCTTGAATCCAAGACAGCAGCTCTTTAACATCTGGGTCAGCTTGTGGGAGTTGCGCGGCCTCCATGCCCCTGCCTGGCATCAGCCATCAATCATAGCATTCTTTCCCACTGAGCCTGCACTGATAGGCTTAAGAGTCCTTTTCAACACTGGGCTCTAGGGGGTGGATCTGAGTAGGCATGCAAGATAAAACCGCTCCGTATAATATGTTTTTTATTTGTTTTTTAAAATGTGTCTTGACCTAGTTTTAAAATTCTAGCTAGAGGCTAGTCAGTTCTCCTTAAGCATCTGATTAAATCAATACCCCAAACACTTCCCTTCAGGCTCTAAAACTCCAGGCCACTAAGCACCAGCCCCCTCCTTAATTGCCCCTGGAGGCCAGGTACCAGACAACTAGGGACAGCCCTTATGGTCTGGAACTTGGGAAATTATTCAAATTAGCTTATTCACAAGGAGCCTGGGAAACCTAGCTAACCCAGCTGCTGGCAGTACTTAAAGCTGCTTCTGCGGCTCCAGCTTGCTGTTACCTGGCCCCTAGTGACCCACATGGCCCTGTGTGCCAGCCCTTCATCTCTCAAGTGGGAGTTCTCCTCTCAAACCAGTTTACAACTTAGTTCTATTCTCCTACCTGTGCTGCCGGGGTGCTATGTCCTGCCACCAAAGAACTAAATCCAAACATTCTGCCTGCCTTACTACCATTGTTACCAGAAAAATGAAGGCCTAATGCCTAAAATTCTCCTTCCCCTGGTTGGTCCTAGGATGGACTCTGCTGGTGCGCGACTCTCTGCTTCCAAATGTTTCCTGTTTCGGTGGCTGACCAGGACCCATTCCATGGAACAACTCTTTCTTATTTCAGGTTATCATACTCCAAACGTGGTTAAAGAAAGTCCTGCTCTAGTCTAACTGCTATTCTCTTTTTATCAGGTGACTTGATGTTCCTGATCCATTATGTGTAGATTTTATAATTTAACTCTTTATTTCTACTGTCTTGGGTATGAACTTGTCAGACCCTCAAATACTTTTAAAAGGGTCCCTTTGCTTAATTCAATCAGAGCATCCTAAGTTCAGGTACAAATTCTCCTTGAACTGTAACCCAGAATTACACAGCATGCTACAAAGTGTAATGTACCTCATAAATAGTGAAAGCATCACTTTCCTATCTGGTGCAGATAGCTCGGAGCACCACAGATGGCCTCTTCTTTTTTGTTTGCTCAGTTAAGTTTGTCTTAGAGCCAGAGGAAGATTTTCAGGTTGGTTTTATCATGATTTATGGAAACTCTTGAAATAATGAGGGAACTGTGAGCTACTGATAAGAGTAAGAATGAGGTAACAAAAGCTAACTATGGAACTGTGTTTCAATGGTAAGGAGGACAGAATTTGTCTGTGAGGGCATTTGCATGTTTATGTGTATTTGCATGTGAGCTTGATGGTTGCTGTCTGGATTTGTTTTCAGTAGTCCTCTGTCTCCCTCACTTCTCAATTTTCTACTTGGACATAGGAATCCATCTCTCCTACCACCAGGTAAACGGGTTTTAGGGGACTCAAAGAGCACAGTGTGTACTGATTACATGAATGATGTAAGCTGAGCCCAGCCAGCTAGAGGGATCTCTTCTATAAGGTGTTAGGAAGATGCTTTGGTCTTCTGTGGGTGGGATCTCCTAAAGGTGGTGGGTGAGCTGTCCCGAACTTCCCCTCCCTCAGCCTCTCTCCATTCCCCATGTAGAGCACAAATCCCTAGTAGCGGAGACACTGACATCCTCTTGATGAGGCTGCTGCTTCTGAGAAACACTTCTCCCACTGTCTGGGACAATCTGAGACCTCACACCCTCCCTCCTTCTGAATCACATGGAAGGCAGGATGCTCTGAGCCTTCTGTGCTTTTGTAACGGTTTGGATAGACTGCATATTTCAGAATATAAAGGACTTTTGTCTGTCTTTATTCCTCCATCTCTGACTATTGAGCAGAAGAAAATTGTATTTCTTTCTTTTTTTTTCCCCAAGTATTTCTTGAATGTTTATGACATGTTAGGTTTTGGGCGTGCACTGAATGTACAGAGATGAAAAGATCTTTCGAAGCATCAGTTTTCTTATCTGTGAAGTGAAGATAATACTAGTACCTACCTCATCAATATCTTTGAGGCCTGAGTGAGGTGATACTTGTAAAGCACATTTAGATAAGCCCGCAATAGATGGTGGCTATCACCACTGTTGAGACATAGCTACGGGCCTTAAGATGTTGGTAATCTTAAAGGGAAAAGTCGTGTAAACTGGTAATGTACAGTAAGTATCATTGCTGAATAAGAACTATGCCAGGGGTCACAAACAAGTGTGGAATTGACCCCAAACCCAAACCCCAAACATATGTGCCTTTTTAAGACTCAGCTACCTCAATTATCTTTATATAATTACATGCCATGTACAACAAATATATAATAAACTATATTTACTTTGCAAAGTTGCCGTGTGGATTAAATGAGAATACATACGAAGAAGTTTTCAGCACTGTGATTGATATATAATAAGGCTTCGAAATTCTAATTTCTCCTAAAAATGTAATTTTTCACTTGGAAATTAGATCTAGTGATTATTACCTTTTAATTGAGTCCTCGCTTATATTTTCGGCAGGGGCAGTGGGTTAATGAGACAGCTTTTGAACTCTCCAGTGGCTCCTGACACTGACCTTTGGTGTGATTCAGAGCTTCAGAAAAGCTTTTCCCTCTCTTTACGTGCCCACCCCTCCTGCCCCTTCACTCCAGGTAGTGAGCACATAGGTATGGCAAGGCCTGGGTGTTGGAACTAGTCATATTCCTCTACTCTCTGAGGCTGACTGCAATGGCGAGGTTGAAAGGGCTGAGGAGGACAGCCAGATAGCCTGGAGTGGACAGCGATGTTCACCGAGTGAAGCGAACATGACCTGTTGCGTTTTCACAGAAGAAAGAAGGTTGAGAGAGACTTCACCATTAATAAGCAGGGTCTGAATCCACTACTAACACTACTAGATCAAACTGCTTCTTGTACTACCCAAACCTTGTGAGTGCTCATCAGGACTGCCCATTTCACTCTGCATGTACTTTTAGATATCTTTACTATTTCTCACCCTTTCCCATTCATCAGGCAAAAAAGAACCCTGTATGAAGCTTACAGCACCATAGTCACTCACCCAAAACAGATGTCCTGAAAAACCAGGCCAAGGGGTTCAGAAAAAGGAGCCGGGCAAAGCGCCCCATTAATTTTAGATCTTCTGCTTAATTTTTCACTAGACCCATTTCTCAGTTTCCATAATCCTGGTCCAGAACCTTTTGACAGTCCGAGAACATGGGGAGGTAACAGGGAACTCCTGAACTACGCAATTTGATTTTGTCTTAAGTCTGGTATCCAGAAAACTGCCTTCACTTTCCCACGTTGAGAGACTGGCTCAGAAAAAAAAGCATTCAGCTAAAGGGCCATTTGGATGGGATTTGGCGAATGTTCCTGATCATTCACTGTCATGGATCACGCTCTCCGGAACCTAATTGAAAGAGGCATATTTGAGTGAGAGGGAGGCTGCTAAACACATTAGTGACATTTGGGAAGATCTGGGTTTCTTGACATAGCACAGCATCAGAACATAATATGCATCAGAGACTTCCCTCAAATAGCCTTAATTGCATTTTGATGTCCTGGTGACTGTGAAGATTATTTTTAAATCAAATTGGTGCATTAGAATTACATTTAGTTTTAATTAAGTTGATGCATTTGCCAAGCAGTAATGTACTTAGAGAATGGAAATGAGACACTGAGGGAGCCTTGTTCTGTCTTATTCTGTCTCAAGGGCTCTCCTCTTCTTATTTTATGGGGAGCATATAAAACCTTACAGGGTGAAGGACATCATCACATAAGTTATAGGATAAACATCTGATGTGGACCAGTATACAGAGCATCAGGCCAGAGAATCAGGACACCTGTATCTGGTCTGGGCTAGGCCACTGGCCCACTGTGTATCTTTGGATGAGTCACAGTTGTTCTCAAATCTGACAGATAATCAGAATCTAGGGGGAACATTGAACATGCAGATTTCCAAATGGGATTTGACTCTCTGGGCCTGAATCTCTATCTGCTTATGGCTTATAATAAGTGTTAACGATCCTAACCAGTTTTCTCCTCTGTAAAATAGAACTTGCTTGGGTAACCCAACACATTTGCTAAATGAACTCAAGGGGACGGCAGAGAAAATTGTGAAAGATTTCGAAATAGGCAAAAAAGCTTGCTAATCTGGGCCTTCAGCTCATCCTTCCAGGTCACCTACCCCTTTCAATGTCTCTGAGCTATTATTTTACATTTCCTCAAGCTGTAGAAAACTAATAATAATGCAAATGACTATTGTCCATAAAAATGCAAGGGAATTGTGTCTGGTGGGATGTAATCAATTACCCTGTGAATACTGGCCAGTTTTACATGTATTTGTAAATTCACATCCGCACTCCTGATGGCTTGCATAAGTGTGATGTTTGAATTTTCCCTGAACCAGATGTGACATACTACTGGTTCTTTCATTAATTAATGGGTCTAATAAAAATTTCGACATGTGTTTATTTTATACTTGTTTAAGAGTCATGATTTTATCTTAATTTTTAAAAATTATCCCTGAACAGGGGTGACTTTTCATGAATACATTCTATAGGTCACAAGCTTTCTGGTCTTACAAATAAGCTTAACAATCCTAATAGACTTGTAAGAAGTGGTATGAGTGGCCGACATGGGATAAATTAAGACATCGTCTGAATCTGCTGATTAAAATATAACTGTCAAACTTATCAGACAGGAGACCTACCACAATCAATGTAGCATGGAAAGTTTGGGTAAGAGAAAGATGAGTGGACTTGGAGTCAGCCTCCCTGGGTTGCCACCCCAGTCTCTACTTTCTACCTGAGTTCTTGGTTTTGGTTCTCACACCATATCCACAAAGGGTAAAGAACCATAAATTGTCTCATTTGAATATGAACTAAACAAACAGTAAAGCTTAATGTCCATTCATTAAGCTCTACTGAATTTTAAGATAGTCTTTCCATAATGAAGACTTGAATGGATGTGGCTATCTAAATATGCTCCTGTCTTGCAGTGAATTTGCACCACTTCTTTTTCTAATGGAATGTGTATTTGCCCCCCATCTGGTACCTTTTAAAGTAATTCTCCTGTGTCACTTGTTTTACTGTTCTTCCCTTATCCTTTGCTCACTGGAGAAAGGGAATGACTGCTCCGTAACCAAGCTGCACAAGCCCCCATGTCCCTTTTCCTGAGGCCCTGACTTGGCTGTGATGCCAGCTCCTTGCAAAGTCTTCCCTGCCTCCCCAGGCTGCTTGATGCCCCCCTGAGGTGCTGTAGCAGCACACTGGACTACCTTTCCACTCACAAGATCTCACACTGAAGTGTACCTTCTCCTTTACTCTTAGCCACCCTGCTTTGACCCCACAGCCCTCTGACCAGTTAAGCTTTCGGAGGACTGGGACTGTGAGTTGTTCACCCAGCAGAGAGCAGGTGCTCATGCACTATGTGATGAGTGGTGGATAGATGAGACAAATTCTGGAAACAGCCAAACAGGGGTTAAATTGAGTTTTATCTCCATTTCAAATGGCATTTTGAAAAAATCAGGAAGAGATGATTCAGGCTATCTCATCTCAGAGGTTCTTGTGAATATTAGCTAATGAGACAAATGGTTGCCTGGTTTCATTCAAACTCATCCATGGAAAAATTTGAGACTCACTATTTCCAAGAAAGAGTTTGGTGATTCAAGAATATAAAACATTACTTGGGGTCACAAAAGAAGATAGGTTTTTCTTTGAAGTCCCCCAAATTTAGTTCTGATGCATATTGAAGTGGCAATTAATTTGTGTCTCTCTTCATTTATAATATTGAAAAGGGAGTTCCTTCTTTCCTTCTCTTGCCTCATAAGCTATTTTCTTCTCTCTTATTTTTTTTGCTTTGTGAAACATGGCCATTATCATATAAATCTATTTGGAGAGAACTAATAAAAATGAAAATGACTTAGGTGTGGGAAGCCAAAACCGATTCTTTGGAATAGGCATTATATGGTCACTAAAACAGGCATTCAAACCTTTAAGTCTTTTATTTACTCTTGATTCTTTATTTCAGAGTTCCTAAGATGTTTTAGGGGTTTGTGTTTACTTGGAATTATTTATATTGGCTGATTATTCACATGCTATATCAACTCAGCAAAGCCATAGAAATTATTGTGACGGATTTTTAAAAAGCGTGCTGGTGTGAATAACGTGATGGGGTCAAGACTCTGTGTGCAGACACTAAACCTGAAACAGTGAGGATAATGGGACAGGTTATGTTATAAATATGGAGGACAGAGCTTACTTTCTGGAAAAAGCTAAGCATGCGTTATTAAGTTCTTGCTAATGATGTGTGTGCATATAAGTGTGTGTATGTGACTAAATGTATATTTGAGTGTGCATGAGTGTGTGAATGGGTGCATATAAATACAAGTGTGTGACTGGGTTTGTGCAGATCTGTGAGTATGCGAGAGTGTATGTGCATATGTAAATATATCACACACACACACACTTGCCCAGTTGGCCAAGAGGATGATTTGACATGTGGCCGATGTAAATTCATGAGGCGGTATGGGATGGTAATGATGTCAGTGTTGATTATAATGAGTTTTTTCCAATTTGTATTTCAAGTAGCATTTTAAAGAGCTGTGTGCATGAATTAAGCTAGCAGTCCATAAAGTGTAATTTTCTGAGCTCTTTAAAAAACTTGATAATTAGAGTTATTGGTGGAAATTGTCTAAGACCCTTAATTACAGAAGATTATCTATTTACTATATAAACTCATTACACTCAGAGGACCTGGATGACCCTGGACCTGGATGGCCCTTTAATGTTATTAGAGCACAAGTCACTAGCAATGAACTTAAGATTCCACGCATGATGGCATCACATCTTTCATAACGGTGGTAAAACTTCATACCTATGGCGTGTTATGTCAGCAACTGCAAAACCCACTCAGAAGATGAGGGACAGGGTATCACAGCCTCCTTATCTCTGGAACAAGTCCCATTAGATGAGCTCATAGGTCAGAGACAACTTTCATACAACACTCCTTAAGATAGTGTTAATGAGGTTGTTCAGAAGACTAGGAAATAAAACATATTGTGAACAGATGTAAATTATGAAGAGAAGATACCTAAAATATATAGTATACCTCGCTTTGTACTGGGCATGAAATTCTACCTTTTATTTATATTATTTTGTTAAATATTCAGTCTCTCTAGGAAGGAGAAAACTGAGGCTCCAAGAAATTAAGCAGTGTGCTCGAATTAATGCAGCTAGCTAGTAAGGGTCAGAGCTCGAAGGTAGACCAGGTGTATGTGACTCCTGGATAATGCAAGGGTCAGAGCGTGAGGGTAGACCAGGTGTATGTGACTCCTGGATAATGCAAGGGTCAGAGCTCGAGGGTAGACCAGGTATATGTGACTCCTGGATAATGCCCTTCGCTGTTCTGCCACCTGTTCCCCCATCTCTGCCCATGATGGTGGAAAGACAGAGCCTTATCATGGTATGTGAGCTGCAGGCATTTGGAAAGGTAATGGTGGATCAATTTATAAAGAAAATTTATTTTGCACTGAAAATGTAGCAAAGCAGACAGTGTCAAGCCTCTGTCTGTAGATAGCATCTAGAGACTAATGGTGGGACCACAGCACTTCCAAAAGCAGTGCTCATTGAATTAAGGAGGCAGTTCCTGGCTTCTCCTCTCTGAGGCCCGCTCCTCCACCCTCAACTGTGAGTGCTCAGTAAAGGCTCAGCAAGGCTTCTTCCAAATTGTTTTAAACCCTTTGTTCTTTGTGACTACAACCATGGGCTATTATCTCCTTTTCTATAATTTCTTTGTGACAAATAATGTACACCTTGGGCTTACAGCCCACCTCCTTCTGTAATGGATCCTGGTTAACTTCTCTAAACTTGGTTTGCTTCCTTTTTTATAGTTTCTGGTATATTATCATGTATTTGATATACCTACTAATTGTAGATGCCAGGCACAGCATTAGTTCATTTAGTCTCCATAATACTCATGCGTCAAATATTTATTGGCCATGTATATTTCAAGAACTGTACTATGCTACAGAGATAGAAAGGTTAGTGGTTACAGATTTGTTCCCATGGAGTTTACAAGGGAGCCAGAAGTTAACCAAGGAATGCCAGAAATAAATATATAAATCCAAGTTGAGATAAGTGCTTTTAAAAAAAAAGAAATATGGTGTCATAAATGTATATAACAGAGAAAACTCAGAGTGTTGGTATCAGGAAAGGCTGTACCAAAAAAGTAAAATCTGAGCTGTGATCTAGCTGAGATCATGATAATCAACTGGAATTGTGTGTGTGTGTGTGTGTGTGTGTGTGTGTGTGTGTGTGTGTGTGTGGTGTGATAGTAGTGCTGTTGGGTAGATGGGAGGATGGGAGAGGGGAGGAGCAGACTTCAGGAAGGAAAATCCCTTGGCAGATGGTAGTGTGGTCCTTTTGGGGAAGGAGAGAAGGATGTTGTAGGTGGAACAGAGAGGCAAGGGGAATGAACACAAAGCAGAGATGTCACCAGAAATGAGACCGTACAGGTCCTGGCGATCCCTGTAAATATTCTGGTCTTAACACAAGGGATAGGAGAGGACACTTAGGTATAGTTTTAAGCAAAGATATGTGTGTCATGAGCAGACCAAAGGCAGGCATAATGATTATCTTCTTTTACAAGTGAAGAAGGAAAGGCTTGGATGAGCTTCACAGGGGTCACACAGCTGGCAAGTGGCTTAACTGGGATTTAAACCCATGTCAAATGATACCCACACTTTTTATTCTTAAACATTCAGTGAATCCATGTTGATATGTTCATTCTCCTTGTCTCATTTCTTAAGTCTGAAAAGGAAGCACCTACTTCTGGAGTATGACTAGAACTGATCAGGACTAACATTTTTAAGCTCCTACTATGTTATCTTATTTAATCAGAGCCATCCTAGAATGGCAGTCCTTATATCTCTATTTTCAAAATGAGAAAAGAGAGGTTCAGAAAGTTAGGCAATATGCTCTATTGTTAGAAAGCAGAGTAGCTGAGATTTGAATCCATTTTATCTGACTCCAAAGTTTAGACAACCCCACTTTTACGATAGGCAGGTAGGGACGTGTGTCTGGAAGTCAGCAGAGAGATTTGGACTGCTGGCTGTTGGCAGAAGAAGCTTTCCTTATTTCTGAGCAGATGTATATCAAATGTTTGCTGACATGAGGATTCATCCGCTCTTCTCTGTGACAGCTGGCTTTGCCAGTTGGACCTTCTTTGCCCTTAAGCTCACACTCCTAATATTCCCTGGACTCTCACCTCCTTTGTTCTCTTTCCTGAGGACAAAGCCCAGTGTGCTCCCCTGGATCAGAATGCAGGTGAATAAGAATGGTATTTTGTTATAAGGATTTTTCCCCCCTTAACTTATGGTTTAAGGAGAAAACGGTAATTCACAAAGCTACAGTTCATTCAAGGAATTTTACCAAATCCCCAAAGCATTGCCTTACACATTCTAAATCAAGTGCCTGGCTTTTAAAATGGGAGCCTACAATATCTTGGCGAAAGAAAAAATGTAAGTATGATTTATCGCTCCAATCTTGCAGTCTGTGTCATGCAGACATTTCACTCCTAGGAATGAACAGTCCTGTGTGCCTTGAAGCAGACTGTAAACGCTTGGTTCGTGACCAGACAACTTGTCTTTTAATGGCCTGCAACCGACTAAAATAAGCACAAAAAGTTACAACTGCCACCAGGCAGCTAGACATCATTCCTCAGTACCCTAATAACATTCTATATTTATCTAGAATTGCTTTTTTTTATCTGATGGCTTCAGAAAAATATCTTAATATAAAATGGTTGGCCACACACAATAGGACATTGTTAAATTTTAAATTTGAGATACCCAAATGATAATTTCAAGAAGGAGAAGATATACTGTATTATTGCAAAGTAATACGTCATCCTTATCTTCATCAGCAGACAGTTAATTGTGGACCAACAGCTGAAGGCAAATCACCACCCCAGTGATGAATCTTAGGCAGGCTCTAACCTCCAGGGCTTGTTTTATCTCTGATAGAATAGGACTTCCCTTGATAAATACCATCTCCTCTTCCTGCACTGATGCCAGTCTGTTCAGGTAGTATTTACAGCTTCAGCCAGTGACCTCAGTGTGGCAATTCTTACTCAATGATGGAGAAAACTCATGTACAAAAGCCTAATCATCTGAACAAATCTAAGAAGTCAGGAGCCAGGCGCTGAACTCTGCTCTGAAAACACCCAAGAGTCACTTGGAAGCGAACCATGAATGATTACTGAAACAAAGCTGACCTTAGATGTGAGCCAGGAGGCACTCCTAGACTCTGGCAGGGTGCATGCAATTGCTGTGGAGTCTTGCTGGATGCTGCACCATGAGGGGCATCAAGCTGCCGAAGGTGACCCAATAGCATATGAAACCAAGGAAACAGGGTCTAACTGGAGCCTTTTTTGGAAGTTCTCTCTTTTTAAGGGGATTTGAGGAAAGTGGAAGAGGAGAGGCAGTTTTCACTGAGGCGGGAAACCACATTCAGCCAAGTGTGAGAGGGAATGCGCCTGGGAAATAGCAGAAGCCCGAGGATGTGGAGAAGCCCAAATAGCTCGAGGGAGGAGAAACAAGTCCTTCCAGAAGCTGTCTGAAGGGAATGGCTGGTGACTGGTGACTTGGCCTGCATGGTGACACTCAGACAAGTGGAGTATGCCTCAAAATGGAGGCTATTTCACTAATGCTCTGACATTTCAGTAGTTTTCAGTGCTAATTTATCTTTCCATTCTCTTCATATTTGCAAGGAGCCATTCTCCAAGGTCCATTGGACTGGAAAAGCAGCCCCTTCTAGCCTGCTCTAGGACTGGAAAACACCAAAGCCTTCACCCCAGATTACTTGTGTTTTGGGGCCATGAATGGAAGAAAGGAATAAAGCCTTTTCTTTGAGAAAGTCCAGTGAACATTATAAAAATTGTAAGTACCAGTTACTGAGTGCTCACGGTGACTAGGCACTGTGCCAGATGCTTTAAGAACATTATTCATTTTATCCTTACAAATACCTAAGAGAGGAGAGGTGGTTATTATTCCTTTATAAATAAGGAAATCGAAGTAATGAGATGTTTCTAAGTTGCTTACGGTCACCCAATAAGTAGGACGTGAATACATGATTGACTCCAGCATAATGACTCCTGAAACATGAGGACCCTAAATTGTGGTCAAGAGAAAGGTTCAGATTTCATGAGGATTCCCAAGCCCACCCTGTATGTCAGTTATCGTAAGTGGGATGGGTCCTACCTCAGTGTCTGAGCCAGGGGGAAGCACCAGTCTCCCGCAGGAGAAACAAACAGTTTGTTTGATCCTTTGATTGATGTTAATTTGGGCATTTAATGCATCTTTTGATTCCCTGTGAGATCCCACAGGATGCATTTGATGCTCAACTTTCATGAAAACTTTCATTAGCAGTTCTGTTGACAATGTGCTAAAATCATGCTTCTTAAAGTGTGGTCCCGAATCAGCAGCATCGGAACCACCTGTAGATCAGCTAGAAATGCAAATTCTCAAGCCCCAACCCAGAACCGCTGAATCAGAAACTCCCGGGACAGGGCGCAGCAATATGGGTACTAACCAGCCCTGCAGGTCTTCGAACACAAACTAAAGCCTGAGAATCACTGCTCAGGCTAATGCCTGAGAAGCACGAGGAGATAGCACAAATGGAATGATTTTTTTTCACATGGAAAGACATTGACTTAAAATATTTTCTCTCTCTTTCATTCATCTTTTTCTTTTTCTTAAAAAAAAAAAAAAAAACGTGCTTACCTCATTTCCAAATCTTCGTTCTCCTGTGGTACAAATCTGTACAAGGCAACGTAGGTGTTCATCTGCAGTGGGTCTTTGGAAGGAGGCGCCTGAAAGAGAAAATGAAAGAGAAATGAGAGAAGGGAGGAGGAGGAAGGGAAGAGAAGCAAAGAAAAAAAGGAAATGGAGAAGTTAATGCAATGTAAGTCAATGCAAAGTTAATTCAGTATATGGCTCTTGCATGTTAAAATATCTAACTATTATTGAAGACTGTTTCAACCATAGGTTTATTTTTACATTCTTGGCTGAGTTTGATTGCATTGCAAACCATTTGAAAACAATTATGTGGCAGTCTTTGTCAGAAATACTACAATTTTCTTCAAATAACTTTTTTTTTTTGATATATTTGTTCATAAAAGTTCATTAGGTTGACCCCAGGAATGAGAATATTCTCTCTATAATCTACAAGAGCTGCATGTGAACAGGAGTAAACAATTTCTGCTTCTTAAAACTGACTTTTTATCAGTTAGCCTAAAATTTGGTATCTAGTACATCACAGAAAACCAGGTATATTCATCGGGCAATTAGTTCATTCACATTGTGGAGAAAAACATAGATTTTGGCATCCGACCAATTTAATTTATATCACGGAATCACCATCTACTAACTATGAAATCTTGCAATAATAATAATAAAGCTACCATTTTTGATAGCGTACTGTGTGCCAGGCAGTCCGTGATATGCACTGGCAAACTCAAACCTCACGACAGTCCTGTGAGGTAGAGTATATTGTGGTCACCAATTTGTAGACTATGCAAAAGTCTTACGAGCGTATATACATCTTAGCTATTATTATTATGACCAAATAAACGTTAATGCTATGTAAATGTCCATACTTTATAATACATGCAATAAATTATAAATTATATAATATACAACAAAATTGTGTAATATTACATATCATATAACATTATATATTATACATTACATATTTAACATGTAATACACACATGTTAATTATGTAATATGTATGTATATATAATATACAATTATATATGTATTATGTAATATGTAACCTATAATTATATAATATATTTAAATGCATAATATTGTAATGCATATATGCTAGATATAAAACAGAAAAAAGTTGCACATGACTATGTCTTTTTTATCTATGATTCACTCTGCTAGCCAAAGCTCAAGTACCTTATACTACAAATTTCAATTCTATTCTATTCTGTTCTGTTCTAATTACATATATGAACATAATATAGTAACTATACAGTTATATACTATAAAATAGTCATAATATATTACATAATGATATAATTTACACACTATAGAGTATATACCAACTTGTATGCAGCATCTATAATGGACGCAAAAAGTGTACAACACGATACTTATCCTTTTTAGCTTTGATGCATAGTGATATTCCTGTTTTACTCCACGCTATCTGTTACATGGCAAGTTATGCCGCATTACTCTATTGTATTCTCTAAAAACACTGGTCTGGGGTGCACTAATTTGGCATCATGACCATGTGGGTGGTGACCTGCAGTATGATCTAAGGATCCTGTCTCGTCTGCCTTCTGTGACATCCGTAAATACCTGGTGGTTTATATTCTTTGCTTCGTCTCTGAAATCGTCAGTGCCATTTTCTGGATACGTAAACACTGAAGGAGACAGGAGAAAACAGGAGCTTTATGAATCTGGTCACCACGTTTAGAAAACATGTTTGAAAGATGCGGCTTTATTTATTCCCTGTACCCTAGCTTCTACTTCACTTCTCACCGTCTTTTCCTTGTTCTTGGTGACTGGGCTTCCATGTCGTCTTCCACAGGATGCTTCCCCGCCTCCCCCGGCAGCCTTCTGCACTGCCTTCTCTGTGCACGCACACCCTGCAGCCTTCTGCACCGCCTTCTCTGTGCACGCACACCCTGCAGCCTTCTGCACCGCCTTCTCTGTGCACACACACCCTGCAGCCTTCTGCACCGCCTTCTCTGTGCACGCACACCCTGCACACGCACACATCCATCTGGCACACATCCTCCTGACTTGGCAGTTGTGTGTTTACAACTTAGTCTCCTTTGGTAGTGCTCTTCTAAAGAGCAGACACCGTGTCATTCATCGTTTTCGAAACATTTGTTAATGAGTTGGAGGGTGAGGTATGGCCCAATTTAACTGTATTTGAATTACCTTTTCTAAGCACCAGATTCTTTTATCTCTTTTCAATATCTGGATTCTAGCTTCTTAATGATCTATATCCTATTTTGCAGATTAAAGCTGTAGTTGATCTTGTACTGTCAATGCATTGAGGCTATTATTTGGAATAGAAAATAAAATCATGGTTTCTCATTTAGTTTGTTCTTGGGATGTATAGTTCCCTTTTTCTTCTTCTCTTCTTCTTCTTTTTTTTTTTTTTTTTTTTTTGGCATTTAAACAGCCATTCTGTGGCCTTTGATAACAAGACTTCTCAAAATGAGCAGGAGTTGTCCCTGTCCACACACACAGCTGTGGGAGGTCCCTGCCTGCCTTAGTTACTTCCATCAACCAAGTCTACCTCAGTTACCAACACCGTGGCCTAATTCTCACTTGAACACAAATGTGGCAAATGTTTCCAAGTTTATACAATAAAGTTATGATGTCTAAATGAACCCCCATTTAGGTGACTTGACATTTAAAAATAACACGTTGCTGCTTTATTCTCCCCTTTGGTCTCCCTTCAGATGATCAAGGAAATATCAGCAGAGGAAGAGAAACAAATCACAAATGCTGTGTAACCTATTCAGTTAGTGCATTGACAATCTCCACCGTCCTAAAATGGACTCAGTAACTGTGAAGTAGAAAACACATTTCAAAACTAGAGCCCTTGTAAATGTATGGATGCTTAGTAAACATCTATAATCCCCAGTTTATAGTTCCAGAGCCTGTGGATGCAATTCCATTATCCCTAGGAAGCCATTATACAGTCGTTGAAGGAGCTGTGGTTTGCAGGAGTGGAAAAAGAAGGCCCCATCCTAGACACCTTGTCTGCCTCAATATTTGACCACTCAACAGTTTAAAATGAGTGAGGCCAGCAATACTTTTCTCCAGTATTATGTGATTACCTGAAATTCTCGTGTAAATGCTTGATTCCATAAGTATAAAGCTGGATTCCATAAGTATAAAACTTCTAAAGGAATATTGAATATTTGAGTGAAAACATGCAAAGAGAATCTTCCAAAAAAAATTTGTGATTAGAGCTAAAATGGGGGATTACATACACAATGATCAATTTGGACTGGCGTTACGATTTTGTAATTTCACGGTCTACTTTTTATTGAATATCCATTAGGCATCTGGTTTGAACCGTGTGTCATTTTTGTGAACTCTGCTAAAAATTATTTGCAGTGACCCCAAATGTGGGGTTACAGTGCAAAAATGATTTTTAAAACCCAATCCTTCCAGAATCAATTCCAAGACTTTGATTTGATAAAAAATGAATAAAGAAAGGTAACTGTTTTACTAATATATATCATACACCTTTTATGTTTGGTGTTTTACATGCATTTTATTAAAAATAATTTGGTTGTTGATTTCATCCATTACAATTCATCAAAGAATATGTCCTCTATGCAGACATCTTTTCTAATGTTACAGATGCAAAACAAATCTTTAGTATTTGCCACATCCCCAAAAAACTTTTTTTCGGTTAGCTTTTTCATATTCTGTCTTTCTTTTTTGCTTTGCAGTCCTGCGAGGCCCATGTCTGCCACTGTGTTTTCTAATGAGATGATGATTTGTTTTTCTTCTTTAAACTGATAATCTATACATGAGTAGCTTATCTGACATTGACCCAAATTTGCAACCCCGGAGTAAGTAGAACTTGGTAATTATGCATTACCTTTTAAAAATATATTCTCGGATGTAGTTTGCTAAGATTTTGTTTCAGATTTCTGCATCCATATTCAAGAGGAAGACTAGCCAGTGATTTTTCTTTCTTATGTTGTCATTGTTTGGTTTTGAGGTCAGTATTACATCAGCCTCATAAACTAAGAGAACGCCACTGCCCTTCTTCCTCGCCACTTTTTGTTGGCCTGAAAATACATAATGTGGAAATATTCTATTCCTTAAACGTTTGGTAGAATTTATGAATAAAGTTGTCTGGGCCTGGTATTGTCATTATGTAAAAATTTTGAATATTGATTCAGTTTCTATTATGATTAGAAACAAATTTAAGTTCTCTATTTCTATTCTTGAGTCAGACTTTGGTCATTGATTTTTTTCTTGGGAATTTCACATTTAAAAAAAGTTTTGAAGTTTATTGTCATGAAGTTGGTCATGAGATTCTTTTATTTTCCTTTTAATCTCTGTTATATTCATTCTTTCTTATTATTGCTTTTTGTTTGATCTTTCTATTTTATTCTTAAAAATTGTTAATTATAAATTTAGATTTTTTTAAGAACCACTCTTTGGATTTATGATCTATCTTTGTAATTTAATCATCCTGCTCTTAACTTTATTACTGCCTTCCTACTGCTTTTTTTTGATTCTTTTTTTTTTTCCTGACTGCTAAAGTATGATGTTTAGATAATCATTTTTTAGCATTTCTTATTTTCTAATAAAATAGTTTTAAAGCTAAATACTCTAGTCACAGCATTACCTGTATCCCACAAGTTTTGGTATGTAGTATTTTTATACTTAATTCTAAACATGTTCCAAATTTCACTATGAATTCTTTTTAGACATGAAATTTTCGAAAGTAGCTTTAATTTCCTAAATTATGAATTTCTCTACTTATCTTCATGATCGATTTCTGCTTTGGTCAGAAAGATGTGTCCTATACAATATTAATTCTGTGAAATTTATGAAGTTTGCTTTGTGGCCAGCCAAGGGATCAATTTTTATAATTGTTTCACGTGTTCTTAAAAAGAATCCGAATTCTCCATTTGTTAGATGGAATGTCTTTTTTAAGGAAATTAAGATGGTCAAATATGTCCTCAATTCCTCTGTGTCTGTACTGAATCTTTTTGTTTCTCTGATTTACCAATGACTAAGAGGCATGTTAAAATCTCTCACTACAGAAGGAAGTGTCAATTTTCTAATAGTTCTGTCAATTCTTCCTTGAGTTTGTCATTTTGAGGCTATATATTAATTATGTAGATGTAAGTTTAGAACTAATATCTTCTGGCAAAGTGGACATGACCATATTATGTTGCTTTTTTTTCTCTAGTAATGCTTTTGTTCTTAAAGTCCATTATTTTCTCACACATTAATATAACTATATAATCTTTCTTTTGCTTAATATATGCCTGTGGTAACTTTTTAAAATAATTTTTGTTTTACTTTTATACTTTCTATATTCTCATGTTTCATGTTTATAAGTAATATATAGGTCATTTAAAAAATCCAGTCTATAAAATTCTTTTATCTAGCATTTAGTTGATTTACATTGATTTTGATTACTGATAATGTTGGATTACTGCCTAACATTTTATTTCATACTTTTTATCCATCTCTAAATTTCTATGCTTTTCCTTCCATTTCTGTTCTCCTCACCACATGGCCCTCATCCTATTCTTTTCTCGCCATCTTTTGAATTAATTGGCATTTTTCTCTTTGTTCAATTTTGTTTCTGTTCTAGTTTGAAAGGTTAAAGCTATTTTTAATTCATTTAGTGGTTATCCTGGAAATTTTATGAAATATATTTTAACTTATCAAAATCTAAAGTGAAATAATATTTTTAATCATCTCCCAAAAAATACAAGAATCTTTGAATGCCCATTTCCCATTTAAATATATGTTACTTTAGTTAATGTTTTATTAACAACTTTTTGTTAACATTATTGTTATCTTTTATGTAGCTAACATTCTCTTAGATTTAACTACATGTTAATCACTTTCTTTGTTCTTCATTCCTTGCTTCTTGGTCCTTTCCTTTGAGGTTACATTTTCCTCTTTGAAGTACACCTTTCTGAAATTTCTTGAGTGTGAGTTTTTCTTAAATGTACTGTAGATGCGGTTTTTGTCTGAAATTAAAGTACTGAAAGATAGTTTTGCCTCATTTATAATTCTAAGAGTTACTTTTAACATATTGAAGATACAATACTATTATTTGATTTCTATTATAACTTATAAGAAGTAGCTATCAGTTTAATTTTCATTCCTTTGTAGGTAATCTGTCTTTCAGCCAATATTTAATATTTTCTTTTGTCTTAGAAATACTGCCATTTCACTAAGACGTGTCTAGGTAAAGTTTCTAAATTTGAGGGCTGGCATCTTTAAGCAATTCTGAAAAATTCTTAGCCAGTAACTTCTTAAATATTGTCCCTTTTCCATTTTGTCTTTATGTACCTCTAAAATGTCAACATATACAGTCTCTGAGAATGCATGTCAAATTTACTCACTCATCTTACATGTCTCTTTGTTTTCATGAATTCTACTGCTTTGTCTCCCTAGATATATTCTTAGCAATTTCTTTGGCTCTATATTCCAGGGTACTAATTCTCTCTTCAGCTTTATCTATGATGCTATTAAATCCATAAATCAAATATCTTTTAAAACATTTTCTAGAAGTTCTATTTAGTTTGTCTTAAAATTTGCCTTTTCAATTTCGATAGTCTTCTCTTTCTTTTTTATATGTTCTAGTCCATTTTTATGTATTTAAACATATATAACTACATAGTTATATATTTCTTTATTTGATAATTCCAATATATACAGTCTCTGAGAATCTGATTATAAAATTGGTTGTTTCTGCTGACTCTAACTCATGGTAGCTTATTTTCGCATATATGTGGTTAATTTCAATTCTTAACTCATTTGTGGAAATTTTGAGGTCTCAGTTTAAACTCTCTTCTTCCAGAGAGGGTTTATATTTGCTTCTGCCAACTATCTGGTGATTTTATCTAAATTGCATTAAAATTTCACATTATTTTATTTTGTCCATAGAGGTAGTATGAACTCAGACCCTAAATCTAAATAAGAAGACTTTCTTCCTCCCTCATTCCTTTCCCTCCTTCTCTGCCCCCTTTTCTTTCTTTTCTTCTCTAGCTAAGTTAAGGCTAATATCACATTTTCCTTTACCAAATTCTTCTTCAGGTCATTCTTTTTTCCTAGTGCTACTAAAGGTGTATTTTGGGATATCAGCATTTTTCCAAAAGGCCTCTCATCTAACCTATTACCCTGCTCACTCCCCAGGTTTGAGCCTCCATTTTTCATGCCTAGGACCTATTATATTACCCAATTCAAAGCCCCAGGGAGATGCAGAGTAAACAGTGGCCTTCCTCTGCTTATATCTATGGATTAATGCTTTATTGCCATTTCTAGACTCTAAGGAATTGCCTTATTTTGCTGAAAGCTCAGCCATGCATTCACTAAAATTAAATTTTTTTTTTCTCCTAGTAGTTTAAGGAGTGCTAAACTGGGAAAAATTTCTCTGAACATCCAGCTCACCACATAGCTCGAAAGAGAATTTTCTATGCTTTTTAAGAGACCTTTACCTAGTTAGATACTGAGCGTATGTAGCAGAAAAACACCATGAATATTTGCATCTGTAATTTGGGAATTGTCTACTGGAGGGGAGCCAGAAACAGGGGCATTGGCCAAAAGAGCTATTAAAACGTTTTCTTTCCTTCCTTCCTTCCTTCCTTCCTTCCTTCCTTCCTTCCTTCCTTCCTTCCTTCCTTCCTTCCTTTCTTTTTCTTTTTGTGACAACTCAAAATTTGAGATATAGAACCAGTGCATGCTAAAGGCAAGAATAAATTGCATAGATATGCCCTTGCTGTTTTTTTCTTCTGGATAACATTTATTTGCTTTAGTGAAACTTAAGGTATATTAGCTTCTGTGATACCCTCACGTGGATGTGATTAACTCGGTCTTTTTGGAACAGTACTTCCAGGAATCTGTCCATTCCCTCTACTTCTCTTATGTTCCATTCCCTCTACTTCTCTTCCAGGAAAGTTATGATCACGTACAGTCAGATTGAAATGCGATTATTGAAGGTAGCCAGTAATATCATTATTCGGCATTTTGAGCTGAAATAGGCAACCTCGATTTTACTTCCTCCCTTGCTCATGATCTTGCTCCCAGTGGCGTTTCTGGAGGTTAAAGCAAAGGTGAAGACCAACAACTCTCCTCATCTATATTTTTGATGCATCCAGGAATAGTGTTGAACACAACAACTGGAAACAGAGCTGCCCAAGATCTTTTATAAAAGAGAAAGAGACTGCACTTTTAGCAGTAAAGAAATGAACATAAATTGTACCCTCTTCTAACGTAGCTTTGGAAATATTCTTCAAGGATTTGACATAAAACCTGGCTGGCAGAAATAATAGCTGCGTGCATCGTGTATTTTTTAGAACATAAATGAAACATGTAATGCAGAACTGCTTGTGACTGGAAGCCCAAGTGCTGCTTCTGAAAAGCCAGCATCCCCTTTGCCATGACAGTGTGAAGACCAGTGGGAACTTGGACCCCATAAGCAGGCTGTTTTCTCTATGTTGTTTCTCGAACTGCATGGACAGGGGATTAAATCCAATCAAAGGAAACTGTTTTGAAGCAAACTACTGCATAATTAATCCCTTTAGCTTCCAAGGGTGCGTTATAAAGAAAGCTACTACTGATCAAAGGAATAGCTAATAGATCTCCAAAGCTTTTTAGAGCTTTATTGCTTGCTAAGTTCTTTTTACAGATTTCTTAGAATAAGACTGTGAAAATGCCCCTTAACATAAAAGAGATGGTAAATAATCAGCTTTATGTCTGACTGTATTGCTCCATACCTCAGTTTCCTTATCTATACAGTCTGTGGGGTGTGTGTGTGTGTGTGTGTGTGTGTGTGTGTGTGTGTGTTGGAGGGGCAGAGTGGATTTTATGACTTCTAATTCTGCTTCTCAACCTTGAACAAGATTCATGTGCAAATTCTGATTGTGCAGTTGTTCTGGGAAGGCCTGAGACTCTGCATTTCTAACAGGTTCTCAAGTGGTGCCCAGGCTGCTGGTTGCTGGACCACACTTGGTGAGACTGACTCTAAGTTGCATCTCTTTATGACATTTTATGATCTTATGATGACTTTATTAATAGCAACCATACTTGATATTGAAGAATCTTAAATATAGCTCTTCACATTATAAAATCCTATAAAGATGATTTTTTTTTTTCAGTAAAGAAATCCCCAGGGCAGATAGACACTTCAGCTACTAAAGGAATGGGTGAGCAACAGCATCAGTAAGGCTGGACCAGGATGGCTGAGGCAGAGGGGTAAGTGGAGGGCACACACTGGGCATGACTTTGAAGAGCAGAAGATAAGATCTGCTGACAGATCAGATACGAGATGTGAGAAGAAGAGAGAATCAGGCTCATACCCAAAATTTGGCCTGATCAACTAGTAGAATGGCGTTTCTTAGTTCGTGAGCAGGGGCAATTGGAGAAGAGACAGTTTGGATGGGTGGATGGGTGGAGGAATCAAGAGCCCAGTGATAACTTTAAGATGCAACATTGGATGCTATATCCAGTAGGCTACAGGTGTCTGGAGACAGCAAGGAAGCCTAGTGCTGGAAGTGGAGTTTCAGAGTCATCAGTGCATAGATGGTATTTATGTTTATTATTTCATTTAAAAATCATAATGCCATAAGGATTTGGTGTTATTATCATCTTCATTTTAAAAATGAAGCAATTGAGGTAGAGAAAGGCGAGGTCAGTGCTTCATGGGCACACGATCACCAAGTGAAGTCCAGCACTCTGTCTCCAGAGCAGGCAGGACCAAGGAACTAAATACATCCAGCAAGGTTAGTGATGAGGAGTGTCAGGTAAAGGTGCACACAGAAGTCAGAATCAGGGGACAGAACAGCAGACCAGACCCGAAGCATTACAATGCAGGCACGTCTGGTTTGTATACCAGTCTCTGGTGAGTTTGTTCCTCAGATGCTGAAGAACTCTGGGGTTGCTGACCAAATTCAGGGGTTGGGCCTGCAATGCTGAACTGACCTGGGCTGGGATGTTCCTACAGTGCTACTGCCCACTGGGAGGGTCCCCTGGCAGTTGGCACTCCTTAATTTGCCCCTCTAGTGGCACTGCTAAATGCTCAGTGAATGTTTGCAGTTTTCCTCATGTGATGTCAAAGAATCCTTCCCCTCACAGTGTGCTTTAGCAGATGTTGTGAGCTTGGCAAGGGGGGCCATGGTGAATGCCGATGCTTATTTAACAAGGAGAGTCACAGGAGAAGCCAAGTATGTGCTGCCTTGTGGGACTCACAGAGGCACAGTCCTAACTAGAGAAGGGGCATACATGAATTCTTAGAACTAAGGAATTAGAAGTGATACCTCATAGGAGAGCTGTTGACAAAGCACCTACGGGATATTGAATGCAGAACTTCTGCTTCCAGTCTGGAGAGGGCAGGGCAACTAGTCAAGTGGGAAACATATCCAAGCAGGCGCATCCCCATGGTTCACCTGCAGGGTTGGGAGTTGGGACGGATAACTGCCACCCTGAAGATGCACTCAGCCTGAGTAAATGGCCTAAGTCAGGATGTGCAAGATGATGAGCGACCTGAGGACAGCGTTTGTGACCTATGCATCTTTGTTGGTGATAGTAAATGCTTCATAAATATTTTTTGGACAAACAAGTGGAAATTAAGAAGTTGTTCACGTCACAGAGGCTTGGCAAGATGCATTCATAAGGAGCTGGTTATGTTTTCCTAAGCTCTGGTTTCAGAGGCCGTTCTCTCTTAATGTTAGCAAGCAGAAGTATGTAGTTAGCATTTAATAAATATTTTAGAAATTATTGCAACAAGGGTTTAAGGTATTAGAAATTAAGTAATGTTAATAACGCATGTTTGGCTAGGTTGTATGTATCAGGGCCTTAGTTACCTCTGCTGGGAAAACGTCGAATGTGTGGCCCTCACTTCCTTCCCTGGCACCACCACCCGCCTGGCCCAAGGTACTTCGAGTGATGCATTTGAGTAGCTTCTCTGTAGCATGGTTTGTTAATCTTATGTAGGTCAGTGGAAAAATGATGCATTAATAAAAAGGTCTAGAAGTGATCCTTAAATCCCAGTATAGCTAAGTATATATGGCATGAGAACTCAGGAGACAGAACTCAGGGAACGTGATAGTCAAATCATTGAAATCCTCCAGTAATTATGCCTTTCTCTCCAAAATGTTGAGAACTTGCCCAGGTTGAATTTCAGAGCTGGCAGGGAAAGCGAAGGGACTGGAAGTCTACTTTCCCTGCCCACTGACTCAGGCAACTGATGCGATTCGCACTTGTGCTAGGCAGTGCCTAATTTCCTGTTCCCTCACTCACCGCTGTTGCTGCGTTTCCGTAGGTCATACCCTTCTCCTGGCCCGTCAGCTTCTTCAGGAACCTCCACAAGGTCTGAAGTCTTGGAGAAAAGAGGGAACAGCACGGAATGAGCGATGTCATATCAGTGGGCCACCCGAACAGAGAGTTCCATGTCAGCAAAAAAACTAAGGCAAAATTTGCATGACACTGTCTTACGAATCCAATCACTGCTGTCTTGTCTATTTGGCTCACTTCAGAGAGGCTGTGTTTTCCATTGTGGGCACTGTCCTTTTTTTCAGGTGTCTGTGGAATGTTCAGGGCTTGACATATGACAGGTACTCAATGAGTGTTGAATCAGAAGCACAGGTTACAGTTAGGCTTCTTCCCAGCAAGAGACAGCAGAGAGAAATCAGAATTCCTGCCCATAGCCTGTCACTTAAAATTTTCAAAAGAACTATAGCTCTTTCTATTGATGAGATTTAAATATTAGTTATAGAGAATAAGATGCATTGAGGAATGTGTTACTTAGGTAGGAGTTAAATGCTGTTTCTATTTCTGCAAAAATCAGTTGTTTTTGTAACACTTATTCTGTCCTTTTTTTAAAAAAATAAGAAAAGTCATGGTCTTTCTTCCACTTAAGTTACAGAATAATAAAACAACAATAATAGCACTCTAAATAGTAACAGTTCCTGATCATTTATCATATAAATACTTTATATACATCATCTTGTTTATTCTTTACAATAACCGTACGATCAACCTGCTTTTCAGATAGGAATCTGAAACCCAGAATCAGTAACTCTACTTGAAGTCCCACAGCAAACAAGTGGCGAATCTGGGGTTTGAACCCCAGGCATTGTCTCCAGAATTCACACTCTCAGACCCTGTACTTTATCCATCAAGTGTTGTGCTGGAGTGACACACATGGGCTGGGAGAGACTTCTGCATCACCACTGTTAGTAGCCTGAAGGTGGGAATATTTACACCAAGGAAATTTGTAAATGTTACAAAGTAGCGTCCAGCCTCAGCTGGTGGTTAAACATTTACTAGGACATCACTGATTTCAGATGGCTTCTTTCCAAAGGCCAGATGCTCACTTCTATCTGCCTGGCTCCAGCCTCTTTAAAAGAAGAATTTAGGAGGCCTCAAAGGAGAGTCACATTTTCAAAACATTTTGTTTATATCTTATCAAAGAGGAACAAGTTTACCTTCCTCACTCTTCTAGTCAGCTCTAGAGCACTTCGGCACCCCTCTCCAGAGACTAATTTTATTATAAAAATTTAGTTTTAAGATTTTTTTCAGCCATTCTTACTTTCGTGACACATCAGAAATATGAAAAAAAAAAAAAGAATGTCACAGAGTCTCTAAGTCACCTTCACCCTGCTCCTTTGAACCTCACTATTTCTGAAAAGTTGCTATTATATTAATTCAATCTTATGAAACAAGATTATTCCTAAACTAGCCAACCAGCTCCCAGACAGTCTTTTTAAATTTGGTTTCTGCAGGCCTTCCCAAAGCCATCAAGCCTTTTATATTCTAGAACATTTGGAAGACCATTAAAGGGAACATAATGATTTAACAACAGCCAGGCAGTGACTTCCCGACACTGTAAAGCAAATGCCTCTATAGCCCTGGAAGAAAATTAACCTGTGGGACCGAGCTTCGCTATGTGGGAATATATTAGCTTTAGGACATAATACTGCAACAACAGCAAGAGGCTCAAGTTCATTACCATTTGACCCTGCAGGAAGGAAGCAAAATCATCTTAAAGTAAGAATCAATTGTTTGGAGGCAAGTTGGACTCTGGGGAGAGTGAAGTGACAGATACTTAAGCACAATTTGATTTGTCTTTGTCTCCCTGCAGGTCTCAGAACAATGTCTTCACACAGCAATATTCCAAGAAATCGTTACTGATGGAGCTGGTACCAGGAAGCATAAGTGGGCTGTGATGAATAAACACCTTATTGACATTCAGAAAACTATGCTTTTTGCCCCTAACACCAGTCTGTAGGGTCCAGACATTGCTAGAAACAAAACTATTTTAGACATGAAAGCAAACTGGACAAATTGTCTCTCTGATGGTCTTGCTGTTTCTTAGCATGAGCCCAAAATGTGGAGGCTAAAATGTCCATCGCTTGCTGTGAGTGTTTCTGAGGCTGTCTCATCGTCATGAGTTCAGCAGAGCTCACAACCGTAGGATAGGCCATCTGGGGCTGATGCAAACAGGTCAGGGCCATCTCTGGGGAAGCCTTTTTTCTATTCTTACCTCCCTCGGCTGACTTTCCATTTGCCTCTCACCACTGTCAGCCTCAGACGAGCATGGGAGATGCATGAGCTGAGAGCAGGGTGAGGATATATTGGCTGTTACCAGAGACACCATAGAGGCCTATTCAGCATTCAGGTTGAAGGGAACAGAGGTCCCCCTGCTCTGGCCAGCACTGTTCGTAGTTTTCTGTTGGGTTGCTGGGTGGTATCTATGAAAAGCCTGGACTTGCAAAGAAAGGTTGGCTGCAGGCTGAGAGCCGGCTCTGTGTGGTTTTGGGGAAGCGACTTATTGGCAACAATGGCTTTCCTCACTCTCCTGAGGACGGAGATACCAAATGGGACATGGTTAATGTTCTTGAATGAATCTCTGATCCAGACCAGATCCAGCCTGCTGGGCACTGTGAATGTGTGACTCACGAGTTGTTCACACAGAGAAGGCGCAAAACAGGTACGAGCAAGCAAGGGAGAATACGAAAAAGAAAGAGGAGAGGCTGGCAGAGGCTGGATTTTTGGAAATAAACTTAAGTCCTTTATTTAATTTAATGATTCTCAAACTTTAATGTGATTAGAATCACCTGAAGGGTTTGTTAAACCAGATATTTGGTCTCCGCCTTTGGTTTTTCTGATTCTGTGGGTCTAAGAGGGAAATATATATTTGCCTTTCTAATAAGTTCCCAGGTAATACTGGGTCCAGAGACCACACATTGAGAACCACTGATTTAACTCATTGTAGGCCGTAGTTCTTCCTTAGGACTTTAGAGAGTTTGACTGAAAAGGGTGTTCATTTATCACATATTTAGTGAGAATCCACAATGGACTGGCACTGTATAGATCAGTGGTTCTCAAACTTTGGCAGGTTTCAGAATTGCCTGGCCAACTAATAGAACACACAGGGGTTCAGGCTTGTTGAAGTAGGACATGACCTTGGCCTTCATATTTTTGCAGAGCTCCTCAGTGACTTCTGCTACCCACCAGAGTTTGATAATCACTGGCATAAAGTAAGGGAAATAAGTGAAGAAGAGTCCTTGCATTTAAGCAACTTAGTTTAGTTGAGGAGGGGACTGGAGAAGAGAGAGAAAAATGAAGACCAAAAAAAAAAAAAAAAAAAAAGAAAGAAAATTAACAAGCCATGTACAAATCACTATGATTAATGAGTTGGTTGTAATGAGAGCCCAGGGAAGGGGAGCCCAAGCCAGATGAGAAAGAGAACTGTCGTTTGCACAGAGGCAGAGACAAGGTGTGGGCAAGTCCCAGTGCCTGGAGAGAACATGGCTATCCAGAAAGCAGCAAACTGTGCCTGGAGCTGAGGGTACAAAAACAAGGTGTTGTGTGGATCTTTTAGTGTCCTGAGGTTCGTCTTCAAGAATTCCTTGTTAATTCTTCCTCATTCTGCAAGCATTTCTCAAGCACCCATTATGTGCCAGGCCCTGGTATAATTAAATGAATAAGGAATGGGGCTTTGATCTATAGTGGCTCAGTAGCTAGTTTAGGAGAGAGATGCAAAAGCAAATAATTATAATGCACTGGTCTGCATCCTACAAGAAAGAAATTTTTGAAGGGTTGTGGGAGGAGCAACTCATTATGCTTGGGGAATCCGAGAACTCTTCACAGTTTTTATAAAAAAACCAAACTGGGTGTTAAAGAATTCCAACTGGAGGGAAGAGTATGTTCTAAGGTATGCAGATATTAAAGAACTTGGTGAGTTCAGGGGAAGAAATGTCTTTAGACAGGCCTCATTTGCCATGCTAAAGAGTTTGAGCATTGCCCTTAGGGCATAAGCAAGTCAACAGAGTGTTTTAATTAGGAAAATTACATGAAATCTTCCTTTAAAAGATGATAAATTGGAAGATATTGCTAAGACGGGACTCAAAAGGAAGAAGGTAGTACGGTTATTGCTTTATGAGAATCTGGCTGAGAGATGATGATTTCAAACCTCCAGCACAGATGATAGAGAAGAAGGGCGCTCTTGATACACATTTCTCAGTTCTGAGTGGCAGGACCTAATCACCAATGGAGCATGAATTTAGTTTGGACATGCTGATTTTGAGAGATCTGTAGAACTGGTCTGGGAAAGAGGTTAGGATGGGAAATACCTAAGGAAGGTATTGGTGGTTGGACAAGAGGAATTGTGAAAAAGGTGACCAGGAAGAGCATGTAGGACATGAAGACCAGGCTAAGCAGACCCCTGGGGACACCCCAACAAAGGAGTGACTGGAGGACATGATGAAGGAGGCAGGCAGAAGGACAGAAGAATATAAGCAGAAGGGCAGCATGGAACTCTTGAGTGATCCAGGGTTTCCTACAAAGCTGAGAATGGACCCTGTTAAAGGGTGGCTCTGGGAATGCTCTTCTCAGAGAACGTATTTACCTTTTGAATGTATTACAACCTTGTTTCATTTCATAATAACTCTAGTTCAATGAAAACCCAGTTAAAGCCCAGATACTTAATGAAATTAAACAGAAATGACTTCCGCTTATTGAGTACTAATTGTGCCAGGCCCTGTGCTTGGAACTTTGCTAATACTATTATGAACATCCGAATCCTGTAGCCATAACATACTTGTATATAACATAAATCTTATCCATGTGCATTTTGTATGTTTTCATTACATTTAGCACTGTTTCTATCCTTCTTTCAGGAAATTAATTAACATTATCATGGGACTGCCAATTGGATTTATAGCCTCCTTAGGGAGATTGTCAGGATTGAGTATCTTAAAATGTCACAAATTATACCCTCATTGTTTTGAGGCAATGTCTACTGAAGCTAAATATTTTTCATCTTTACTGCAAAATCCTTCAACACTTACATGACATAGATATTATAATACCCTTAACACATGTATGTTTTGTTCTTATTCCTAATAAAAATAAGATAAGACACATAAAACTGTACTTAAAAAATGCTAAATAAGCCACCACCATCAACTTTCTTCTTTATCAGTTTGGTCTTCAGAAATAAATTGTGAATTCTAAAGATAAAGAGCCATGTCCTCCATTTCTTTTGTGTGCCCTCCAGTGCTAGTAAATTATAAGCACTTAATTCATGTTTGCTGAGTGGTAAAAAAAAGAACGAAATCCACATCAATTTTATGTTCCACAAGGAGAAAGAGTAAGAGCTATTTTTGGTTCTTCCCTCTTAGAAGTTAGTGGGACATATGAGGAACAGGGCTTTCAGTGAGTTTAAAGCTGGTTTCTAAGATGATCATGTGGCATAGGTCACGTGACCTATGAACCTACCTACTCACTCACCTGACCTACCTCCCTACCACAGATTACCAGCTATTATCTTTTGGATTGGCCCATACCCAGTGAAGAAGCCAAGTCATCTCAGCCCCTAAGAACCCCTCCCAGCAGTCTGCCTGTGCTTCTCCCACAACCCACCCCAAAACACTGCGTGTTGAGAGGACCCTGTGGGGCAGACGATTTGGAGGCTCATCTGTGTCTTGCCTGGAAGTGTGTGGTCCAGCAGGAGCTGCAGCAACGAAACTGGTAACTGTGTGCAAACTATTCTAATAGGAAATGTGAATTGGGAGGTCCTTGCCTTTTTGCAGGAAAGATGCTGCATGAGCTGTAAAGTCGTGTGGTGTTTACAGAAATTCTGGTTGGGACAGCCAGAGGCAGGATAATGATAGCAGGTCACAGATATGCATGGAACACTCATTTTAGATCAGGTAAAACATGGGAGAGGTGCTTGGGACAATGGCGAGTGTCCCATGGAGAGAAGCCCCGCTAAGTCACAGATCAAGCACCTCTGGGGAGGGCAGTTTTTGCGTGAAAACCAAGAGTGTACCTTGCCTTAGAGAGAAAGGATTGAGAAACTATGAGAAATGGCTGTATTCTTGAATTGGGATGCATCCGGAAGGAGAACTGAACCCAGCTGGGACTTCGTGCTTCTGCTCATTGCATATGTCACATCTCTCTGTGTTGACTGACACGGTATCTAGTGTTGATGGGAGGGTGAGGGAGAGGGAGTACAAGGAAGAGAAGATCAGGAAGCATGAAGCTAAGAGCATGGTCTTTGAGGAGGAAAGTAAAATGATTCCTGGGTGTCGGTAACAGAAAGTCAATCTTTAGTGGCCCAAAGCCCTTTGGGTTTCCCTTTGGAGGCTGCTGACTCCTAACAGACCTGCCCTCATGACGCATTTAGGTGGAAGCCCTCACACTGCAGTGCCTGAGACCTGCCCTCCTGGAGCACTTGGTTGACCCAGGGAGAAAGAGGACAATTACAGAGGTCCTGTGAGGTGAATCAGAGCCACTGCCAGAGCTGCTCTTCTTTGTTCTCTGAGCCAGGGAGGTGCCAAAGCGAAGGGTCTCATAGACTGGGTCCACCTTATTGCCACAGGCTGCAAAGGAAGAGAAAGCGCATGTGAGAGAAAGGTTTCTTCAAGTCACGGTCAGGAATATAGCCTATCACATCTCCTAAACCACACCATGCATCACCTAACACACGCTCCTGAGAAGCAGGTTCTGAGCAGCAGGCCCACTAACCCCTGGGAAAATGGGGCTTTTGTGGTTAAGCTTTCCTCACAGAATTGCTCCCCCATGACGTGCCCATTTGCCAGGTCCCTCCACTGCACCCAGCAACTGCTCTGCTCTCAAATGCTTCCCGATGGATTGATTTTCCTCTTTTGTTTTACATCCCCAGGACTCCAATTTCAAGGTTCTTCCCAGAGACTTGCTTTATTTCCTCTGGTGGGAGGCTCTGTTCATCCAGGTAGAAAGCCTTGAGACACAAAGTTTGCAGTAGAAAGCAAGTGTTTTTGGAAGAATTTGATGTTACCAGGCTTCATGAATTTCTAATGAAAAGCTTTCTGGTTTACAAATTTCTAGTTTAAGACTCCCCCCGCCCCACCTGCTGCCAAAAGGCAAACATCAATGCAGAGGTTTTTAGAGAGAGAGAGAAAAACAGGAGTATACTGAACAATATTGCTGAAGAATAAATTCAAGCCAGAAATATCTATAAACACAAGGCTTTCTTTCTTTCTTTCTTTCTTTCTTTCTTTCTTTCTTTCTTTCTTTCTTTCTTTCTTTCTTTCTTTCTTTCTTTCTTTCTTTCTTTCTTTCTTTCTTTGTCCTCATTAAAAGATAACTGTTATTCACTGAGAGTTCCTTCTCAGCATTGGCCTATAATTTGTATTTATTTTTTTACAACAATTATCAAAAGAAGCCATCACTGTTCTCTGACAGGTTGAGTAGCTTGTTCACACACACAGTGGGTCAGTGGGGAAGCTGGGCTTTGAATCAGGTCTATGGGATGCCACACCCTGTTCCACTCCAATGTGCTTCTTATGGTATAGCATATAGGTAGCCTTTGGGACTAAGGTGTTTTTTTGAGCTTCGAAGGGAGAGGATAAATATTCCTGCAGAATTTGGTCCTCCTTACATTTCCCTCCCAGCAAAATACACAATCAGAACCCCATCAGCCACCAAACAAATGCATAAACACTCCCCACTGGTTTTGCAGCCCGAGGAGAACAGAAGTCATTAATGCTGACATTGCTGCGCAAAACCCAGCTAAACCCATTATTGTCCCAACTCACCAATGGGCATAACTTCTTTAATGCATCCAAATTGTTCATGAATGAGCAAGGGGGAGCTGTAGTAACGCCGGAACCCCTTTGGCTGGAGAGAGAATGAGAAAGAGAAAGGCGTAATGTCACTGATGGAATGGAGAAAACCACTTAGAAACTGTACAAAGAAACCAATTGGTTTCTCAAGGGTCACCTCCCCATCTCCTTATAAGATGCTGACTTGTCCTGTAATTTATCCCTGGAGAGCGGAGATGTACAGGTGGCAATATAAGCAAGCTACGTTCCATCCAGAAAGCAAGCCCCAGCCCTGCTTTTCCTTGTCGGGGTTTTCCTCCCTCTGCAGCCCACAGCAGCCTCCCTTATGTCCAGGCTTCTCATTATCTCCCAGGATACAAATGGACCATTATGCCTCATTTTGCAACAGCTTATTACTGTGGTTTGTTAAAAACATAAAAGGGCTTGGCATGAGAAAGCAGACCTCAGGGGTCAGCCTAAAGGCCCTTGTATGTCTGATGAGTTCTACCCAGAATCATTTGCTTTGTGTTCTAGATTCCATTCTGTTTTTCTGACCTCTCACCCACGGACTTTGCCCTTAGCTTGGGAGAATTACCATTGGAGGAGGAGGGGAACAAGTGAGGCAGCGTTTTAGAGAACAGAGCTTTGCCAATTGGATTAAGTTGATGAATTCTCCAAGAACCTCAACTTATTATATCCTAATATTGAGAGAAAACTTAATGGCCCTGCCTCTTTTGGAATTCCAGAGCCCTCTCCTCCTTTGTTTCATTCAACACTGCCACTGATGGAGGCATGTCTTTGGAGACTTTGTCTCTGACTGTTACCACGTGCTACCTATTAATCCTAGGTCTTTTTCCTGGAGCCACAGAATGACAACAGGGTCTTATTTGTATGACAGGTCTTAAATTTTTTTGAAGATAGCTGTCATGGCCTAAGTTGCTCTAGGGTAGACATTCTCGGTCCCTTCTACAAATCTTTGGCCATCTTAGTTTCAAATATCCTCAAATGTGCTCTGGGTTGCTTTTTTATCAATGTGAAGCCCACACTCCTAAGATGGTATGGTCAGCCCAGAATGGGCCAGGGTTACCCAGCCTCCTTGGTGAAACCATCACAATTCTATTAAAGTACTGTAGATTTTTCTTACTCTACTAACATTGGGCTTAATCTCTACCCTATCCATGACACCCACTGAGCTCTCAGCCAATTAATTTAAGTGTGAGGGTGACCAACCACCCTAGTTTGTCTGGGGCTGGGGGTGTGGGTCCTGGGGTGCTTGGCTTTCACTTTTAAAACCTGGACAGTCCTGAGATGTGGGACTTCCCATGTTAAAACCGAGAAAGCCCCAATCTGGGACAGGTTGGTGACCCCGTTAAGGACACAGAATCCTTTTTCCGTGTGAAACATTCATCTCTTAGGCTGACAAAACTCCTCCTCTGTTCTATCACTTTGCCAACTACGAAGCCAAGCTGGCAGGCCAAGGATTCTGGGGCTGCCCTCCTGGTGTTCAATTCTCAAGGGTGTTACAGTGAAGGAGTGTGAATAGAGTGATCTCACTGGGGCATGCAAGTGGCTGTGCAGGGGGTTCTGGTGCTCACTTAGGGCACAGGCCCTTACCAGCTTGCCCATACACCGCTGGGGTGCTAGGCCATCCATGCACTTGTGGTGGATGCTCATCTTACAGGCTTTGCAGCGTAGTCCATGCTTAGCATTTATTCCTGTCACACATACAATGAACTTTGGTTAGGTACAACTTAACCTTTTTTGGCGACTAGTATGAAATCACTGGAAAGTGATTAGTTCCATAACCCAGGTAATTCTTATCGTCTGTGACTTTTGCATGAACCTTTCAAAATGGGCAAAATATTATGGTTGATTCTTTGACCTTTTCTCACACTTTCTACCTAAGGTATCAGGTCTGGTTTTTCCCCACTCTTTTTCTGTTCATTACTCCAGAAAATCATGGCTGCCTCCACTTCATTATTAACTCAAGTTAAGCTAGCAAATTCCACTTACTTTGCTCTTTATGTAGGTTATCCATTTCTGCTTTTCTATATGTATTGCTGAGAAGTGCAAGTCCTGAAATTCTGCCCATTTTTACCTAAATTCCTATCAATTAGTCCAAGCTGTTGGATAAACTCTCAGAAAAATAACTAATAAAAGGGAAACGGATATCCCACTGTGTATCACAGCTCATTATAGATGCAAAATGAGGATATCCAAAGATATATAAAACTCACCGTCTTCTCTACTATTGCCTCCTTATCCAAACCACCATCATTCTTTGCCTGGACTAACACCCAATTGGACTAGTTTTATCTGTGTTTGCCTTCCTCCAATCCGTGCAAAGTGACCACACTAATCTTTTAAAAGTGTACGTGAATCATTAACTTCTCTTGCTTAATTGTCTTTCAGTAGGTTCTCCATGCCTTTATGATATAATATAGAATGCTCAACATAGTCACAAGCTTCATATGATTTGGTGAGAACCCATTTTTTAACTTTATTACAGGCCAAACCTTCTCTTGTTCACTCTGCTTTAGCCACATGATCTTCTTCAAGTTCCTTGAATGCACAGGCTTTTTAAAGCCCTAGGGCCATGATGTACGCTGCCCTATATGCATGGAATGCTGTTTCTATCACTCTTCACTTGTATCACTACTCTTCATCCATCATGTTGCTTGTCATTTCTCCAATGAAGCTTTTTTGGAAACATTCCTCTTTCACTGATTAATTAATCTTTTTTCCTATTATTCTTTCTCATAGCACTCTGTCACAGTATTTTTATCACAATTATTATTTTTTCGAGAGTTTGTTTTTGTCTGCCTTTTACTCTGGACTATGAATGCAATGAGGCTTTAAGGAATGAGTCTGTTCATTTGCCACTTTATACCCAGCTCTGAGTATGAGGGCCAGTAAATAGGTATTAAAAAAAATAATAAATTCTTTCATTGCCACACATCTATAGAAACAGTGGTGGCTGATTTAGATAATTAATTGAAGTAGATTCAAGATGGTATAGAAATGGCTTCCAGAGCTGAAAGAGACTTGGAGATCATCTATATGTATGATTTTATTTTATAGACAAGAGCCTGAGGGTTCAAGCAGTAGAATGATTTGCCCCAGGTCAGAGGAGGTGTTGTTTAGTTTCACTGCTTGACTCAAACATTGTCTCCCTTTATTTGTGTTGTTTAACCTACATTAAGATGCAGTTGGGAATAATTAGATGATGAAATAAGGGAGTATAAGAACTTGAAATTCAGCTGGAAAAAACAATGGGCAAACTCTTGACTGGGCAAGTACCTAAAAACCCTTTAGGAAGCATTACCTAAAAACTCCTTTCAGGAAGAATTCATTTAACACAAAGCATGTCTGCTGTTATAACCACAGAAAGTCCAAGTGACATACAAACACACCAAATTACTGGGTACCTGTGCTTGCTCATAAATCCTAGTTGGAAAGTCTCTTTTCCTTTTTGAGAATAACAACTTAGTTGAAAGATTGCAATGCCTTCAAAAGACTAGACTTTGAAAGCAGTCACTTATTTTTTTGTTTTAGAATTAGAGAATGCTATTTGTGCCCTAGGTGGAAATGTAAGTAAAATCTTCAAAGAAGAAAGTTATTTCACTGTGTGCTGGACACTAAAATTGTACCATTGTGTATTAAAGGATATTTTCCTTCAGACCTGAACATCATAATTTCAGTTTTTCTTATCTGTTCTAATACAATGCACTGTTATGTACCAGTAAGACCACCAGTAATTATTTGGTTTTAGGTGTTCCAATTTCTACTGTGGAATAACAAGAGTGATTGAAGACAAAGTTGTATACTATGGCTCAGAAAATAGTTCAAAGGAATAATTTACATCACAGCTGTGGTGTTAGTTTACTGCAGCAAGAGATGGGGAAGCTATTGCCTGACTTGTAGTATTACCAGCGACTGCCCTCACAAAGACATCACTGAATGTGACCCTTGTGCCTCAGTAAAGTGAAAAAAACATGAAAACATGATTTTAAATTCAAATTTGTTTCATGCTGGCTTTTTGAATTTAAGAAAGCTGCTAACATTTCTGAAGCCTTAGCTGTCTCTTTATCAAATGGGAATAGTATTAACTACTCTCAGGGTTGTTAATAGTAATAGTATCAAAATATATGGGTTTAAATACTGGGAAACAAAGATGTCAATGGACTTTGAGCAAACATGGTAGACTGGTCACATGGGCTTCACGCTTATTCATAAAACCCCGTTAAAATTACCCCATTAAAATGAAAAAGTTGTTATAAACCTCAACAAAGTTACTGGGAAGAGCAGCAAAAGTAACAATGTCAATATATATTTGGAAGAAAAATGGTAAGAAGTTTAGCAGAAGAGAGGAAGATTGAATTTACCAATAGCAACTTGGAAACTAGAAGGCCATAGACCTTTAAAAACTGTGGAATTTCAAAATTCTGAGAGAAAATTTTTGAGCTAGAATTTTATACCCAGCCAAATTACCAATAAGTATGAAGGCAGAATACACACATAATCAGGATCTTCAGGGATTCAAAATATTTATTTTCCTCATATCCTTTCTTAGAAAATTACCAAAAGATGTATCTTAGAAAGATGAGGGAATAAATCAAGGAGAAGGAAGATGTCAGAGCCAGTGTACAACAGAAGAACTGATACAGAGTAGAGGTAAATAATATGCCCATATAAAAACTTTGCAATAGCCCTAGACAGATGATGCAAAATGAAGTAAGGCAGTAGACTTGGGGGGAAAAAATGGAACTTAAAAGTTTATTGATGCTTTTGAGATTTAGGTGTCATAATACATATGGCATTTGGCAGATATATGGAAGCATTTTTAAAAAAATATAGTGTAAGAAAATCAAGAAAATGAAAAAGATGATTTTTAATTTGAGGAAATATAAAACCTATGTAAGAAAGCAAATGTAATCATAATACAATGTTTGAATCAGAAGTTAGCAATGGTCACAATAGTGTATAAATTGACTACCTAGTCAACAGAAAACTGTGATGAAACTACTTGGTAAGACAAGAGCAAGGGAACATAGATAGTGATATAATTTTGGGGGAAGGTGGGAACAAGGAAAAAAGGAAAAAGAAAAAGCAGAGGATGCTGGAGGAGTGAGAGCTGAATCCGCATCTTCCGTAGCAGAAAGCTAGTTAATGTTTGATTAATCAATAAATAGTAGTAGAAGCACAGCATTTAGAAATATTAAAATAATGCCGGAAACAATTAAAGAGGTTGAAAGTGGCTGTCTTTCAGAAGTGAGTCTGGGTCATAGGATGAGACAATTTCCACTGTAGAATTTTCAGTACCATCAGTACCATCTTTAAACTAGTCTCGTGTACTATTATGACAAAAAGCAATTAACAAATGAAGTTACTGGAAACTAGGACATGTCAGTTCCTTGGAGTAATATGCTCCTTAGTATATGGAGATGTAGGAAAAATATGAGACCAGCTCATCACATAAACCTTTATTTCTTCCTTGGAATTTAAACTTCTGGGAGAAACCTAAGATAGTTCTATAAATTACAGTTGAAAATTATTAAGAAAGTTATGATAGTCAAATGGAGTTTGGAATGAATTAATGTGAGTCAATACAATACTGATTAACTATCTGGTACTGTGCTATATTATGAGCATGATATCATATCATAGATTTTGGGAGAAAATACTAAAAAGATGTTCTTAATGCAAGTGGCTAAATCGACTACATTGGATGACAGACTCCTTTCTTAAAAAAAATAAAAATGATTATATATATATTTAAAAAAGTTGGCCATACTCATTTTGATAAGATTTTCCATCGAGACATTGTTTAACCCTTAGTCAAATTTCATATTGTATCAAAATTAAAGATTAAACAATGGCTTACAACTGAGATCACTTATCTAGAGAAATAAAATAATGAGTAAAAATAAACTTGAATAAGAAAAAAATGGAATCAAAGTATAGTACTTAAATAAGCAGTGAACAATGGTTATAATTGTTATTGACAGTTAATTTGCCTACAAACTGTACAATAGGAAATTATTCCTATAATTTATTTGATTAAAATTAATGTAAATTAGACAATACAATAAAATATTTATTGTGATTTGGGAAAAATACTTTTTAACAAATCTAGAACTATGCATCTAAAAATATGCATATCTATAAATAGATCCGTAAACATGTCTTAGAATACATAAAATATTTATAAACTATTCAAAAGTAAATAGAGACAAGATAGTTCAAGGATGTTCCAGGCCATTGTTCTTATAGGTTCAGCTACTGGACTCCCCACAACCCCCATGAGTACCAGACATGGCTGAGAGAGGAGACTGCAAGGGAAGCCCAAATCAAGAGTGTGCAGAGCCAAGAGAGGGCCAGAAACCCAGGTTACAGAAAGGTCTTAAAACCAGAGAGATGAGAGCGAAAGCGATGAGTGAGTTTTCACTGCCTGGGCAGATCAGAGGCATTTAAGAGCTAGGCATTATGCAAACAGTAGTAAGAATAACAGAGTTGGTATTTTTAAATTAAAGCTATAATAAAATCTCTACCAGATAATAAAAGCAGGCATTATAATGCAGCTAACAACATTCATGGCGGCTTACCCTGAATACACACCAACACAAGGAATGGAACAGAATTATGTGGGAATCAGTTAAGACACCTTCTATGAGGGGATCCCTACCTACTTTCCTGGCTTCATTTTCAGCAGGTACCACCCTGGTCTCGTCCTTCGTTTCGCCAGATCACTTGTGTTCCTGGCAAGGGTGGCCAGATCAGGCACTGCGGGTTGCTCACGCCGTGTCCTCTGCCTTTCTTGTTCAACTGCTAAACGGCTTCTCATCTGAAACTTGTGTGAGTATTTTCCAAAGCTTCCTGTGCACACACCCTTCTTTCTTCCACAACTATAGGACTCACCTCTCTCTGTTGCCTCATTGTTCCTGCAGTACCTTTCGCAACAGGCCCTCGGCGTGGAATGGTGGTTTCGTCACCTCGGAACCCTTGTGGCCAGGAAAGTGCTTGGCACAAAATACATTACTGTCCATCAGGAGTGAACAGCTTACCTAGCCCTGGGCCAGAGAAATGCCCAGGCTAAGGGAAGGTTGGGGCTCCACCCCACTTATATTATGGAAAGAGCTAGGTTTCTTCTTGTGGCCCCCTGACTCTGAGGGGCTTGCATGACTACCGAGTTCTAGTCTGCCTGCAGATCTTTACTCATGCAGAATTGTGATTTATGGGATGGGAATGCATAAATTCTATATCTTTAGTGCCATTATTAAAAACTCAAGTCTTCAAAATCTATATCATCACAGAAAGATTTGAAGGAGTCAGTGCTCCACAGTGGAGTTAAAAAGGATATGTACAGAACGGGGGATGTATTCCCATTGCTCTTACATACCACTGCTCTTTGATGTCAAATAAGGATATGGATGTCTTCTGCTGAAATTAAAATGGTAAAATTAGAAGGTCATTCATTTCCCTCTCAGCTCTGACTGTCTCTGATGATGATAAAGTAAAAATATAACTGTATAACCATGATCAATGAGGATGGAGTTGCAGGATTGGAGAAGGAGCAAGGAGTTCTAGACACCAAAAGTTATCCTTAGAAGATTCTGGATCTGAAGCCGTTCTTATCCCAACACCCCTTTGGAAGAGGAATTTGGGTCTCATTTGGGGTGGGTTACAAATAGGCTCTCACAGTTGACAACCATGAACAGGAATTTTAGGGATGAGCTAAGCCGGCCACTGGAGAGGTGCAGGTCCACATAACAGACATATGTAAGGGACCTGCTCTAGTGCTCAGTGCAGGCCCTCGAAAACATGCAGAAGGAAAGTGCAGGAAATAGGGAGCCCTTCCTACTGCAGACTTTATTGTCAAGCCCTCTAAGCTGATGATTACTTACACGATCAATAATGCATTAGGAGTCAAAGCCACATACGCATTAGCTGATCTAAATGCACACTGCTGTTTCTAGCTTTGATATGCACTTATTCAGGGACTTAATTTTTGTTTTGAAAATGACATTGATGTCATAAATGCCTTTAAGAAAAACAGTGTTCTCATCTTGGTTGATTCTTTTAAAAGGAATTGTGGAGCCAGGGTGGAGAAGTACAAGAAGAAGAATATAAAAGTATAAAAGCAGGGCAGCTGTCTTACGACTTATTAAAACTTCCATGCATCAATCATATTATATTTGAATATGTGTGTACATGCATGTATAATATATAAAGACATGACGGTGGGGTGGAAGAAGTCAGGCTTAAGGAATCAAAAGGTTTAGATATTAGCCCTAGCTCCGAGATCTTGAACAAAGCACTCGATCTCTGAGCTTCAGTCTCCTCATCTGAGAAAGGATGTTGGGAGCACAAAATGGGAAAACCAAGGAGCCCTCTCTTTGGTAAGCATAAATCACAATGAAAAAGTCAGCAGTGGTAGGGTTAGGTGTATCATCTGTAACTTTAAATATTGACTTTCTCTGAGGGAATGATTTCCAGATTCTTTAAGGCCGAATTGGGCATTGCAAACTCAGGACTGGATCAGGCGGGACCCAGATGGAGCACAGCCTGCATTCGACTCTCCTGTGTGTACACTTAAATCTCTCCTTCTAACACAACTTACAAACAAGTAAGTCGATCTTTGCTGTGTAAAAGTTTATCTCAAATACCTTTTGAACACAAATATGTCATAAAATATTAAATGTGTCATTAGTAGAATAATTCACTCCATTGTTCTTTTGTAAATAAAATTCACCTTAATGTATCAACTATAAAGTCGTTACCCTACTAATGTAAGTCTTTCTCAAGAGTGAAGTGGCACAGAGTGAACTTTTGGAAAGCGTGGGATACTCTTTGCTTTATGCAGTTTTGGCTTATGAAAGGTTTCACAGGGATGTTCTACTTTCAAATAATGAGGGAAATCTGTAATAAGTAAACAGATAAGCATGGGTGTGTCTCTATTAAACTTTATTTGCAGACACTGAAATTTGAATTCCTATAATTTTCATGTGTCATGAAATATTATTCTTCTTTGGATTTTCTTTCAACAATTAAAATGTAAGAATTATTCTTTATCTCATGGCTATATAAAAAGAGGCAGTAGGCCAGATTTTGCCTGTGGGCCATAGCTTCCCTCACAGTATTTTTTTTTTTTTATTGAAGTGGAATTCACATAACATAAAATTAACCATTTTAAAGTGAACCATTTGGCATTTAGCACATTTACAATTTTGTGCAATTACCACCCCCGTTTAGTTCTAAAATATCTCCTCACCCCAAAAGGCAATGTTTGATAATAACGACTTTCAAATCAGCAGTGAAAAAAAGGAATTATTCAACAAATATTGGTGAGTCACTTGGTAAATTATTTGTGAAACACACCAGATACTTAATACATAGCATATTCTGAACAAAAGTTTAGATGGATTAAGAAATATACATAAAAGTTGAAACTATTAAAATAATTGGAGAAAATATTTTACTACCTTATTTACTCTTGGGTAGAGAAACTCTTTCTAAACAAGTTTTACGAGAAAAAATAATATATCAAAAGATTGATAAATTTGATTACCATAAGAACATACTCACTAATACAAAACTGAAAGGCAGATAAATTGGGGAAAATATTTGCCTTGTAAAATTATGAGTATTATACCGTATTATATGGGATTTATTAATATTTCTTATAAATTAAAAGGAAAGACAATAAGCCAAAATATATCCAAGACATAAACTGATAGCCTATTAAAAAATTGAAAGTTAAGTATTTGATTAATGGCAGATTTAATTAGTAGTTTAAAAAAAACAGGAAAAAATAGAAAGATATTCATTATTTTCTCTATTAAATGTACAAAGATTAAAAAAGATAACCATCAATGATTGGATGTGGGATAATGGGGTCTCCTAGAGACTGTCTCTGGGAAAGGAAATGGTATCACTGTTGTCAGGTTAATCTGGGAACATACATCAAAACTTTAAACATGCACATAATTCTTTGATGTAGCGATTTCAATATCAGAATTGGATCTTAAGAAAATAATGAAATGTTTGCAGAGATTTAACTACAAAGGTGCTTACTGCAGCTTTGTAAATAATATTGAAAAATGGAAAATGACTAAAATATCCCAGAATAAGGTATTAGTTAATGAAAGTTTGGTGTATCCATAAACCAAATAATTTTTTATCTAATAATGATTGACAGCATGTGATGTTCACAATATAATCTTAAAGTGTCAAAATCGGGGTAAAATATAAAATGTCTAGAAAACTCTCATTTAAAATGAGTATAGAACATGCATGGAAAAAAGTCAGGCAGGGCATATGTCAAACATTAATAATATTTCTATCAGGGTTGTAGAATTATAAATGCTTTTTAGTCCTTGTTTTTGTTTATTTGCATTTTTTACAAAGAGCATATTTTGCTTTTGTAATAAGATACTACATATTTTTGAAAGAAAGTGCTACTGTTTTTGAAGAATTAAACGATGAGAGGAATCACGCTAATGGTTTTGTTTTTGAAGTTCCCATTATTGGGAATTTGTGGTTGGGGTTGGGAGTCTAACAGCTTAGGAAAAAAAGTGGTAGCAATTCCCCAGGTCTCCACTCTCAGTTACCTGTCACTGTTCTCGTAGTGTGGTGTACTAAAAAGAACTTGAGCTTTGGAATTAGAGAAATACAGTTTGAACTGCTCTCAATACTTTAGATATCACTCAAGAGTTAGAAAGCTGTTTTGTTTTGTTTTGTTTTGTTTTGTTTTGTTTTGTTTTGTTTTGTTTTGCTAAAGGATAAAAAGGGGAGCATATTTTCCAACACAGTTGAACTTTAGTCATGGAATCCTGATTAAAAGTAACCCATCCTATCTATCCCTTACTGTGATTTCAATTGAACAAGATGATTTTCAAGTTTTTTGGGAAATTCACTAAGACAGTTATTCACCAGACTTGAAAGGCCATCAAACAAGCAGAAAAACCACTAATGATTGTGACGAACTCTGGGCCATCTTTCCCTGCCTGTATTCCCTACTCCTTGCTACACTACAACATTTCCAGCCCCTTCCTAGCTTAAAAAAAAATTAATGGCATTCATTGTTTATAAATGCCTCTGTTGATCTTTCCTATTTCGGTTCCTGACTACTAGTGGAAAAACTCTCCTTACTTTCCCCGCCCCTTGCCCGCACCGAGCTTTAAAAATAGCAACAGGAGTTGGATTGACTCAGGGCTTTGAGTTTGGAGTCCACAGCCTTTGCCCTCTGGGTCATCAGTTCACATTGTAATACCACGGCCACCCAGCTTTCCTTCTGTTTTGTGTGTTTGGCTTAAAGTGCTGAGAGGAGATGTCCTCCTGGATGATCACTTTCTCTTGACCATCTGGAAACTATCTGGACCTGACACCTCTGACTCTGGTATTAATAATCTCTGCTGCTCTGCCTGTGCCTCTTCTCTGAGGTCTGCAGTTTTCACGACCTCATCTGCTTTCTTCAAACTGTTCTTCCAGCTTAAGGTTTGAGAATTTGTATTTATCTTTGGATCGCCCAAGAAAAGATTGATCAGTCTACATACTACCCCTTCTCCCCACACCCCGAAGTGTTTTCTTAGGAACCACTACTAATATCAACCATTCATACATAAAGATAGCTTTAATAACAGTGAATAGTTTTTAAGTTTAGAGTTCATGAAGTGTGTGTGTGTGTGTGTGTGTGTGTGTGTGTAACTTTATCAGTAAATTCGATGAAGTAGGCATTATCATTTTCAATCTCTTCTGAAAGACACCTGGATTGAGAGAAGGTAAATTCAATTGTCCAAGGTCAGTCAACATACTAAGTGCCGAGTCAGAATGCAAGCACCCTCTCCTGACGCCTCTGTGCCTTTCTGCGCTCTCTCTCCGTTCTCTCTTACAGGTCTGTATTTTGTGTGTGTTTGTGATGATCCACTTACAGATATTCACCAGTGCGATTGAGGATGACTGTCAAGGGTAACGAATGAAGTTTCACCTTCTACAAATCTGATGGGACAAAGCCTTTACTTCTTTCCCTTTGTCAGTTACTGAAAGTTTTAGAATAAGCATTAAGTTAAGGAGTTTGAGTGTAATTCACTTCAAGCAGTGAGCTAGTGCAAGCACTCCCAAGAAAAGCAGTAATTCAATGTTTGCTTTCACAAGAGGGTTGGCAGTATGTGTAAAGTGGATGAGGAAGTAGAGATGAACAGATAGGATATAATTTAGGAAGTTCTGGAAACAGGTCATGTGAGATGTGCTAAAGCCTGGACTGGGGCAGGAGCAGTGAAGAAGGGAAGAAGGGCCTGACTGCAGAGAAATCACAGAAGTAGAATTGACAATTTTCTCATGGGTGGGCTTTCTAGAGAGAGCAGGCAAAGAAGAGTCAAAGATGGTCTTGGGGTTCTGGCCAGGTAGCTGAGAGCATGCAGGTGCCATCTGCCCCAGCAGGAGCAGTGGCAGGTTTTAGGGGAGAAGGGGTACTTTGTTCTACTGTGGACATATTTAAGTATTTCAGCAATGACAAGGCTTTTGAACAGCAACGTTCTGGCAATTGAAGTGAGAGCCTAGATCTTGGGGGAGAGGGGCAGGTCAGCAGCAGCACACATCCCCGTAGCAGCAGGACAGGAAAACAGGGAGAAGCAAAGAGCCTTGAAAGTTACTACTAACTGAACGCTGCTGCTTTGCGACGCTGTCTCGTTTTATCTTTACACCAACTCTATCAGATAGGTGTTTTTAACTTGTCTCTTTAAAATGAGGAAATGAATGCTCAGAGAATGTTCCTTGACATTTCTTCTCAAACAAGGATATCAGGATGATTTCATGCAACGTGATACAGTCCTCCTGTGTCAAACACAATCACAGCGGTTCTTGTCCCTCTTCAGTTCTGATAAGTGATTCTTGTTACTTCTCTTTCTGGCATTATAAACAGGGTGAAGATGGTGCTAGGATCTTAGATTGTAAGGGGTCAGGCACAGGCTGAAGTGGATGTGAACTTTTTAAAGCATAATTCTGCTGTGTCAACGGAAACACGCATTTCCTGTGTGGTGGAAGGTGCGGGTGTGGGAGTGTGTGTGTATGGTGTGTACATATACACGCAGGTATAAGTGTGTGCACTCATGACCTTTATTGTCATGTCGTCAGGGAGAAAAGTGTAGGGCAGATATAGGCTTCTAGATTTTCTTTCCAGGTAAGGTTAGCATGTGAAAAAAATAATCTCTGCTTTGTTTTTCTGGTTGCACAACCAGGCAGTGTTTGATAAGCTACAAAGAAAATGCTTTAGTAGGATTTAGCCATGTATTTCTCTTGCCCCCATCCTCTGTCCTTAATGGCTGGGTTATGATATACAGATGTCTCCCATAGATACACAGACACACACTTGCCTGATGTTTTGAGTCTCAGGCACACACAGAGGACTGCCCCATTTTTGACTACTGGTCCAGTTCTGTCATTTTATGATGTGGTATCCACTGTGGCTGCACAACTAAGGTGACCATTCCAAAGTAGGTCCGTGGAGCATTCCCTGTTATGGAAGCTGAATGGAAGTGCAGGACACACATTTTTCCAACAGGTCTTCATCTCCCTGTAGTTATAACTGGTGATGGCCTGTTACTGTAGACCCTCAGCCTCCACACATGGAATTAATTATGGGACAAAGGCAGGTGGCCTCTCTACATTTGTCTGTCACAGCTTGGACTGAACTTCAAGGATGAAGATGTGAATGAGCAATAGCACAGTCAGGAAAAGGTTTTGTACCTTCAAGGTTAGAAAACTCTCAAAGTATATCACAGTAGTGTCTGCTTTCTGTTCATCAAGCCCTTCCTTGAATGACTTCTCCTTTCTTTCTGCTCCAGGAACCACTTTTATTTCTTGATCAATGGGACAAGAAGAATATGTATAAAGCACAGTAGGTCTTGGAAGAACATGGAAATATATGTATTCAGAATATACTTGCTATGATATTACTAAACAGCATCTAGCTGATGACCTATAAAGAATAAGTAAAAATTTAACAAAAGATCACTTTAAATTATCATTACTTCCTCTCTGGTTGGTTATACATGCAGTTAACATACTTTTCTGTATTGTCATTTCTTCCAGTTAAAGTATGATCTTAAAATACAAATCTCTTCTTTGGGCACAAAAAAAGACATTATTTTTCTGAAAGATCTCCTTTCTGCTGTGATTCAGGAATTCACCAAAGCACTTGGAAACATCACAATCTATAATTTAAGAGGGATAATCTCTTTCCTTTGACTTTTTTTTAAAAAATATTTTCCCCCCAAATTTGACCATTTAAGACTTCGGTCAAATACTAGTAAAATAAACAGTTCAGAGGAATGAAGTTTTGCATTTTATTTCTCATACTGATAAGATAGTGGCAATGTCTGATAACTTGGGAAATTTTTATTTGGTGGAAAGCTGTACACACAAGAAGATTCTTTTTTCACTACTTAGCCCCTTCCTTATTCTTGATAGTCATGAATTGTTTAATGATGGGGTGGAGAAGGGAAGAAGTGTCCATGTCTTCCTAATATCTGTGTATGTGCACATTAAGGAAAACAATTAGGAACATGTGTAGAAGTATGATTAACATCTTTGAGACTAACTAGCCTCTAACAGTTCCTTTGACTTCCTGACTTCCCCAAACTGGTCCCCTAAATAGGGTTCAGATATCTTCTCAGCTGTGATCTGGCTTCAGGACATCCAAGTCTGATCACCTGGGTGAGGGTAGGAGATGGGATGGCCTTGGCAGGTCAGTGAGAACATCATGAAGCCTGTTGTTAACCCGCTTTGCCCTCTGAATGCTGCAGCGTGTCATGAAGGGAGGCCCAACAGGTCTCAGCTTAAAGTGGCAGGGGCTCCTACTAACTTCATCCAGTTTCTAGGTAAGTTCTATTCCCTTTTTCTTTGCTACCTCCCAGTCTCCCTACTTGAATTTACGAAGATGTTAGCTATCAGCACAGGGCCTGGCACACAGTTGGCACTCAATGTTTGATGGATAATTGGTTACTGAGATTACTAGAGTTCTACCATCTTAATTCTGAATATTTTGCTTTGTGCGTAATAATAATAATACATAATTCTGGTATAATATTTCTCATTGGTTGAGCACTCATCCATTCATCCATTCATTCATTCACTTAACAAATTCGTATTGAGCAATTATTACAGAATGGTGCCAGCTTAGTACTAAGAATGCCACAGTGAACATAACATACCACAGCCTCCGCCCTTTGCCTCATCTATGTGACTGTATTAAATAACCTACCTCCTTTATTCCTTTCAACAATGCCATAAGAGAAGACATATTTTGAATGGCTATACTATGTTAAACAAAGAGAATTATAGACAGTACCTGCTTTTGGTTGATGATAAAATAAAATATGATAAAGGAGTCAAAAGAAGAAATTTTTCATAAACTCAGAAGAATGCATGGGGAGTATAGGGAAGCAAAAAACAAAATTTCGCAATCAAAACCCTTATTTGAAGTTGTAAAGAATAGAACTGATAATACAGAAGATTTAATTACTATCATAAAGCAGCAGTTCCTAGATGGACTAATACAGAAGGGGAGACTGTGCTACCGGCTTCAGTAAAAGCAGAGTGGGCAGGGACAAGAAGCCACCACAGACTATGGCTGAGGGACATTAAGTGGAAACAGCAAGAAGCCCTCAATTGGTCTCTGCTCACCAATCAGTCCCAATCTACAAGAGATTTATTACCCAAGCAAGTGGGGCCCACGGCAATTTACTCCCATATACATTTGGTGCTCATGTTCTCTTCTTGAAAAATATTGCTGAAAATATACACTGCACAACTAAGAAACAGAACAAAAATAAGAGCTTAAAAATGAAGATGTTATGTAGCAATAGAACTCGTGGTAAATACTGAAATCTGTTAGAACTAGAAATGTCTAAAAGGATATGTAAATTTTGCTATTAAATGTGCACATATCTTAAGAATTAGTCTCAAGGTCCGAATTGTAAAACATTGGAATAACAATAAAAATCTGGACTGATAAGAGTGCTATACTGAATTTGTGAAAATAAGTAGAAATACCATTGCTGATAGGATGGGAGTTGGGATTAAATGTTTGGTGACCTTATCTGGAATAACGGAATAATCAAAATACCATATTTATTTTTACTTTTTGATAACTTGAGAAATGGAGAATAAAGAATGTTTTTTTTTTCAAATCTCATTAGGAGAAGAATACATTATTTATCTTCCAAAACATGATAAGTTAGAAGAGGGAAGAATACATAAACCACACACCGCTAATACACACTCACACAAAATGGAAGGAAACAGGAAACACAAAATAGAAATCATATAGTAATAGAAGGAAAGCCAAATATTTCACTCATAGCAATAAATCCAAATCCATAAACTCCTTCTATTTAAGCATACAAATTCAGGTTGGGGAAAAAAGGAATCTAAAATCCAATTAAATATATTTTCAAAAAAAGTACTTACCTAACATGACAAAAAAGTTTTAAAGGGTAGATAAAGGTATATCAGGCAAATATTAAAAAAAAACAAGTTGGAGGTATTATTGTAACAGAGGGTTTTATGACAAAAGTGTTAAGCAGGATAGGATGTTATTTTATTTAAACAGGAATATTATGCACTTTGATGACCCTTTATGAGCCAAGCAACTTTGCATTAAAATATGCAACACAAACAGAAATGAAGAGAAAGATGACGGGTGAGAAAATAGGGCTTCTGTGTCAAGCTTCCTTTGAGCAGGATGGAGTCTGGCTCTGCCTGGGAGTGACTTTTAGAAGTATGAAAGATTTTCCTGTGTTTTGTTTTTAATTTGCTTCTGTTTCTATTGGTTAGTATTTAAAGGCGGACTATTTGTTTTTTCCCACTCACTAATTACTACTTTTTCAATCTTCACTAAGTGTCAAGTGTGTGCTGTGTTAGCTGCTGTGGGAATAGGCACGTAAGTCAGACCTGATGTGTCTTCAAGGAGCTTACCAAAGTCTAATCTGTTTGGGAAATGACATGCCATCAGAGAAAACAAGTGGTCACCCAAGAACTGGAGAAAGCGTTTGAATTAGGTTTTGATAGATTTGGGACTGGGTTAGATAGAGAGATGGAGCAGGAAGGATGGGTGCTCCGGATGTTCCAGAAGGAACAGCAGAACACTAGGGCTCAGAAAACAATATTAGAACCTTCCACAGGGAACAGGGTGTCTGAGGGAGAGTGGTGAGAAATATGGTAACGTGGACAGTCCTCTCTACCTCCTCTAGTCCTGTCTTCTCTTGTGACAGCAGTCAAGGAGTTTTACATTTTAAAAGGGATGACATGCAGGTCCCACGTGCTTCACCAGAACATAACAAGCCCCTAACAGGTATTACTTCCATTTTTTTTTTGTGAGACTCTAAGATCTTTCCTTCCTTGGAACCCACCAATATCCGTTTATGCTCCATCTTTGCTGGAAGGTGTGTGGTTTACTTTTTTATTTAGGTAATTTTCAGTGAGAGTTTCCTTAAAATGAATAGTAGTTGACAGCAAGAATAAATTTTCAGAAAACCAATAGAAGATGTTTGCTTTAAAGTATTTTGTATCCCTTTAATTGAAAGGTGCTACATACGATGTTTTCTGAGGACATTGAAAGTCAATCGAAGTCTTAATAAGTCATTAGTGAATTTGCAACTTCATTGTTTAATGAACACATCTTTGTCCTTTTATGTATATGTGTGTGTGTGTGAGAGAGAGAGAAAGAGAGAGAGAGAGAGAGAGAGGAGAGGAGAGAGAGAGAGAGAGAGTGTTTTTCCATTCAAGGTTTGGTTTATCAGTCTTTTTGAGCAATCAGATGAGGTCAGAATAAGTCAGGAAACAATTAAACTAACGGTCTAACAAGAGGAGAGCAGAAAGGTCCTGGACTCAGTTTAATGTAATATTTCCATGTTATATTATTCATTACAATGGCAACACAATGTTATTTATATAACATTACCAAGGGTCCATCTGCTTTTTAAATTCATTCCTAGTGGAGGATGTTTTTATATTGCATCTTGTAGCATTAGAGTATGTTTACAGATGTAGTGATGCTGTTAGTGCCATGTTTAGATCTATTTATCATGTTGATACTGTAAGTGTCAGATGGTGTAAGAGTCCATCAGTGCTCTTTATTCAGAGAACTGTTCTCAGTCAAATGGGGTCCTCCTTGCCTGGGGTGTCACACCCACTTCTTCTTGGAGACAGCCATAGCCAATGGCTAAGTGACAGGAGTATACAAAGGCCAGATTCTCTGTCTCAAGGTGAGACTATTAGGTGATATAATCTTGTGTTCCAGAGCTCCCCATGGGTAGGACCAGTCTGAAGCCAGTTCCAGCTGAGACCATATCCTTGCTTAGCTCCTTCCTGGGCCTCTTGCTTCTCTGATTCCCCTTCTCCTGAAGGCACTCCCCAAAACAAACCATGTTCATAAGAATCTCTATCTTAGTTCCTGATTTAGATATTTTTGCTTAACACAAAGCCATTATTATTTTTCCAGTGGTTTATACTTGGAAAGTTCGAGAGTTAATGATTCTTTGACTCTACATTGACTGTGTAAGAAAACATGAAATTTTAGGCAATGAAATCTGTTTTGCTAAATCTTTGTATAGAAAATATGAGCCCATATAATATGCTGTGTCTTCTAAGTGGATACCAACTAAAAACATCTACTTGATCTAAAAATAGTTTTGGAAACAAGGTATCTGGCAGTAAATAGAAGAATGGAGTCCCTTAGAAAAACCTTAATTGATGGAGTAGACTAATGCATTGAGTTAGTGCCTGTTGACTTATTCAATTCTTTGAAATTTCAATGAGATGCAGATTACCAGAAGGAAATCCAATGCTCTCTTGAAATTGAGTCACTGTAGATAGTTAATTCAATGTAAAGACAGAGTGCCATAGATGGAATATGTTTAGTTGATGCACAGTGAAGATGCACAGTGAAGATGAGGTCCCTACACTTCGCTCCCATTGCCGAGGCCTAAGCATGGCAAGAGCAGATGTGCTTGGTGGAGGAAGAATGTTCATCCGATCAAGAACAAGAGGATTCTCCTAGGCTAAGACTTGGACTTGAGTCCTGTTGACTCAAAGAGTGGGACATCCAGAATGGGAGCTGACAAGCACACTTGACTGCCTATTTCTCATGAGTCTCAATGATTTCCTTTGGCTCATAGGTGACCACATTTTTCGGGAAAGGGATAGACTAAGGGGGTGATCATGAAAGGTAAAAAAAAAATGTCTTAGAGGCAAGATTAGATGAGCAGGAAGGCATGCCACATGCCTGCTTAACCTAAGAGGCCTGGAACCAGGTCTGTAGGGCAGGAGCAGTCTCAGGTATCAGGGTATCAGGGGCAGGGCAGGGGCAAGGGCAAAGCTGGCAATAGGGAATGAATTACAGAGTGAAACAGCTAAGGAAATTATAAGCACATGGTCAGGGGATGAGGCTGAGGTCCTGGTCTACTTTTATTGGTCACTTTCTTGTGGCAAATGTGTAGGTGTTCCAATTTCAAGGCATAGGCAGTCAGGCAAGGCCTGGAGTGAGGCTTTGTGAACTTAACTCCCAGTATCCATTCTAACTCAGAAATCCTAGACAGTTAGGAGGCCAGATTCATTTTTATTTTTAAAGAAATATCCATCAGCTAGGAACTGCAAAAATGAGATTTGATTTTTCTTGGCCATTATTATATAACCTTTTAGTTCTCAGTAGAAAGTGAAAAAGAAAAAAACTGCTTTAATATATTTTCCAAAATGTCATTCTGAGAGGATAATAGCAGGTAGTCTTTTCCTAGAATTCAGAATATGAAGATGACCCATGACTTGAGGAAAAAAATCTTCAAGTGATGTATGTAGAGGCAGGAGGCCAGGTTTGAAGAGGAAAGAAGAGAAAAGGAACAGATCAACTGTGCTCTGCAATCACTGCCTGGAAAGGCCTACACATTGTTTCAGGAAGTAAAAACACTCATCGGCTCTACTTCATCTCATTTTCTTCCTCCTCTTACTTCCTTCTTCCTGTCTTTTCTCTCTCCCCTTCCCTCCTGCTCACACTGCCTCTCTAATTCCCCCCACGCCTTTTTAAGAGGAAGTCTACTATTTGGTTTACTTTGTTTGTATCTTCGAATAGAGAAGCAAGGCTTGTTGACTACTTGTTTCCCCTCTTTCTTTTTTAAGATAAAAGGGCAGCTACAATACAAATTTAATTGTGACAAGAGAAGAATATAGTGCAATTCTCTTTAGCACAGGGCATGTTTTCTTTTGTAAGTTTCAAAAGAGTCTTTCAAAATTATTGCTGTACTTGAGGTATACCTAGAATCCTCTTTAGGGTAATGATTGTGACATTCCTCAGAGGTGAACTCATTTCGTTACTCATTTTAAAAACACACATTCTGTTTGTCTTTTCACACTGGTCACAATGAGATTTAAAATAGACTTGTCATCACCTACTTAAGGGTTATGAATAGCACTGCCTTGAAAAGGCGCGGTGGAAATTTGTGTAGAAATTGAAAGTGATGCGTCAGACTCAGAAGCTAGCAAAGCAGAGACAAAAACTAAATTGGAGGCCAAATAGCCTAAGTATTCTGAACATGGAACACAGTGAGAACCCCTCCCCTCCATGCTCGCAGTAAGATGCTAGGCATCACATCCAGATGGAGGAGTGAAGTGGAAGGATATAGCTCCAAGACCTAGCAGAATCTACCGAACTAAAAGGATTAGCAATCCAGAGGCCATCCTTGGTACTGTGGTAGATTGAATTATTTACTCCATTCTTCATCCCTTTCTGTACCTCTGCCCTTTGCCAGGTGGCTTTGTAGTCCCTGCTACTAGAGGCGGAGTATACTTCTCCATCCCTTGACATGGGATTGGTCTACGTTCTGCTGAGATGCCAGTAAAAGTGGCAGAGTCACCTCCAATCTAAGGCCTTAATAGGCTTTGTAGGCTTCCACTTGTCCTTGCCATGAGAAGGACATGATATACCTAGCCCACTGGTCCAAGGAAAGAGTAAGAAATATGAAATAGAGAGAAGATGAAGTAACTGATCTGAGTATGGATCAGCCAAACTCCAGCTGATCCAAAGATGCCTGAATAGAAGTAAAAGAAAGCTACTTTAAGAGCTGGAGTTTTAGAGTATTCGTTAGGCAGCATTGTTGTTGAAATCCTTGATTCACACAAGCACTGTTCCTAAATGTGGTCTGTTTGAAGAAAGAACATGAATAATAATGAATAGAAAGTGAGAATGTGAGTAGATAATGGTTTTCTGAAGATGAGGACAGGCCTTGTATATATGGTTGTAAGAGGGGCTGACATTGCCCCCCGTTTTGAATATCCCTCCCCTTACCTGGGTCTTGGTCAAAGGTAAAGAGAATTGCAGAACACTGCCTTCCTGGCCATGTTGGAAACCACTGATCTGTCCAGTTTCAATGATGACAGACATTGGCCTCTTTGGAAAGCAACAAACACGTCAAGTCTCATTTCAAAGAATATAAGATAATTAAATAAGAAAAGACCTTTGAGACAACCTATGCCCGACAGAAGTTAAGCCATGTGCTGCTCACAAAGCAAGCCATTCAATCACAGGTCAAGTGCTTCAGTTAAATGATTAGATTCTCACGGAAATTTGCCTTTTGACTTTGCCTCTTGTTCTCAAACCTTCCTTCTAAAGCTGTGTGGAATTGGTCTCTTGACTCTTACAATATGGTGCTTTAAATCACAGCTGTGCATCCTAAGTCTTTCCATATCAAACTCCCAGGGTTCCTCACAATTTTCTTTTGACATACTATATTCAGCATTCTGAACACTCTCTTTTAAACACCCACTTGCTTGTCCATCCCTCACAAAAAACTAAATGCAGAGTTAGAGATGATGCTTAAGGTGTATGCAGAACATTGCTATGTAGATGATGAGGGACTAATTACTTGTGGTTATCAGGACATTATTTTTTTCATTATTTACGCCTATTAAGTTAATTTTTTTTTCCTGTAAACTAATTTGGTTTACCCTTCAAATATCTTTCTTTATCTCAAGGAGACTAATGATTATTTTCTCTTTTAATAATAATAATACCCACTCCAATGGGCTCCCTTTACTGAGAGACTACTAGATGCCTGGTACTTCTCCTCTGCCAGTTCATTAATCCATACAAACCCAAGAGTGGTCTTATCATCTCCATGTAAAATGAGGACACAGGCTCAGAGTAGGAATGTCGTTGGCACTAGGTCACACAGCCTCATGGGGCTCAAATTTGGGCCATCTGATTCCATGCTCATGGTCTTTCTACCATCCTCACTCCCTCATCTCATTTTGTCTGGGAAGGGAAAGGGCTAATTATGACATAAGAATAGTCAGCAGCAAAACATGGGTCACTGCTCTCTCATTCTGAGCACCAAACAGAAAGGTACCTCTTTGCCCAGTTCGAATGAAAAGGCCTCTCACCATTACACATTACAAAGCCATCAGCTGAAATACAGCCATCACATGATTGGCATCAGAGCCAGACGGAAAGGAATCAACAGAAGCCAGTCTTGTGATTAGCCAAGGTTTTCTCTTCTGATTGTACCCTGCCCAGACAGCCTGCCTAAAAGAATGGCCTCCCAAGGATGTCCATGTCCTAATCTCCAGAACCAGTGAATATGTTATGCTTCATGGCAAGGGAAAATCAAGGTTGCAGATGGAAATAAGGTTGCAGACCAGGTGACCTTGAGATGGGAAGATTATCCTGGGTTATCCAGGTGGGTTCAGCATAATCACAAGGGTCCTTGGAAAGAGGGAGAGTGAGGACCACAGTGTGAGAAAGATGCAAGCTGCCACTGCTGACTTTGGACATGGAAAGGGGCCACAAGCCAACGTGCAGCAGCCTCTAGAAGTTGGAAAAGGCAAGTATATAGATTCTCCCCTAGAGCATCCAGAAAGGAATGCAGCTCTATTGTCACCTTGGTTTTAGCCCAGTGACACCTATGGAAAAGTTTTGGCCTCCAGAACTTTAAGGTAATAAATTCGTGTTGTTCGAAGCCACTGTTTGGCATCATTTGTTACACTAGCAAAAAACCACTAATACATTGGCAGTAAATGTATGTGCTGGTTGCTAATGACTCAAGCTACCCCTTTCTCCAGAAAATTTTCTTCAACAGATCATGAGCCACCTTGTCCAATGGGCAATGAAATGGTATCTGTCATGGGAAGAGGAGGGAAAGCCACTGATACCAGGATATAAAAGGCTGACTTCAAGGTAAGACTGACTAGTGCAATTCATGTGCCAAAGCTCCCGCAAGTCAGGTTGACAAAGATTCCAGCTGAGACCACTTCCTAGTTTAGCTCTTTTCCTGCTTTGTCCACTTCCTTCCCTCTCCTTTTTCCTGATAGCAGCAACCCCCCAACCCCCTCAATAAATGAGATATAACTGTCAGACTCAGTAGAGATGCCAGGCCACAGGGAAATGGTTCTGAGGGGGAGATGCGGGGTTGAGAAGGAGGGTCATCTGTCAGGCAAGAGGAGCTGGAAGGTGAGCAGAACACATACCAGCTTTTCGCCTAGGGCCATACCGGGCTCTGGCCCCCAGCTTGACTATCTAAAGCTCTTGCCCTTAAAAGTGCTGTTCCCTGAAGCATTCATTGTCAAGCCTAAGGCTGGAGTGTCCAGGCTATAAGTGACTAGGAGCCACAGCATAGGCCTGGCATGGGGACCACGGGGTGGGGAAAGCCTGTCTCTCACAGCCGTTCCCTCTCTGTTCTTCCTGGCACTCTAAGCATTCATATAGCTACATGTCTGAGGTATTAGCACCGTCTCAGGAAGATAATCCACAACTGGGTCTGCTTTGCATCTGCTGATTTTCAGCCTTATTTTCCTCTCCTAATTCCAGCTTCTGCCCTTCAACTTCTCCTACTGAGGTTGGCAGGGGGTTGGGGGTGGAGGTACATCCTCACACCCCCTGAGAGCAGACATTGGCCTTTCCTCTTTTCTCACATTCTGGGGTGACTGGTCAATTACCAGGATACACTGCTGTTCTTGAAACCACTGGTTTAAATTCACTCGAGTCCCGCCAAATTCCCTTCATCTATTTGGTCACTGAGTTTCTGACACAGGAGACAGAAAATGTGAACTGAGGAATCTCTACGCATGTGGCTCTGAATGGCCTATGTTTTCCTTTTATCTGAGGCATCATATAGGTCAATCTTTTCATCTGGGTACAACCCTAGGACCTCAGGCTACCATCATTTCTCTGAGGTACTACAAGTGAGTTCTTTCCGGGTTCAGAGCTGTAATTTTGGCTTAATCACCTTTCTTGCCTGGTTCAGCACCTCCCCGAGGTCCTCTCATATGAGAATCATCCTTTCCACACCTGCCTATCTGGGTCATTCACCTGGAATTCACCAAGCAATAGGCCCTTCCCCAGGCTGCCCCAGGTAGACATCGCCACACACCTGCAGTGGAAGCTGCCACGTGGCACTCCGATCCCCCTGCAGAGCTGAAGCAGTTGATCCCCAAATGCCTTGTGTCTTTGCCTCCCCCTGATTCTCTCTCTGCTTACTGCCCTCAGCTAAAAACAAACAAACAAACACAAACACAAAAACAAAACAAAAAACCCCCTGCTTTATTCAAAATCATGCCCCCTGCCCAGGGGTTGCCCATGCTCAGCAAAAGGTGATGCAGGGGTCCGGAGTCCCAGATCGCCAGTCTCAATGTAAGTTGCACTATCAAGGGCTAAAACTCCTTGGGGGATCCACTGAGGGCTTTGTCACAACTACAGCGCAACCTAGCTTCTCCCTCTGCCCAGTCTTGCTTCCTTCACCTTTTCACAAATACTGTTTCTCCAAAACACACCCAAGCAATCCTCCTGTGTGTACATCTCTGAGGCACAAAGTCTGTCTGCGGGTACCTGAACTGTGCTATACACCATGCCCCCTTGGGTTTTCACAGGGCGCTGGGACCTGGAGGAGAGGTTGTGGGACAGGCTTACCCACGATCATGTGGTTGCAGACATCACAGAAAGTGGGCTTCTTAAAGATGTGTTCCTGAAAGGCGTGGGCCTTGCCGCTGCCCGGGTGCAGACCAGCCCTGGTGGGTGTGGACGTCAGGCTTCCGGGGGCAGGGAGCGGGCTGGAGTCCGGGCTGACCTCAGCCAGCAGGTCCGCGGGCATCTTCACATCACTGTTGGTTCGCTGGAAGAAGTTGTCAGCACTTTTGCTCCGCAGACTCTTGGTCTTGAAAGAAAGTGATCGTTTTAGTTTCTGGAGCTGCAATGCAATGACAGAACAGACTCTCTTACGATCAATCGTGCAGACAGACTCATGCTGTGTGGGTGAGGTCTGCTCCATGCATTGCTCGCTTCCCACTGACACCCTCAGCCCCCAGGAGGCTCGTACATGTCCCTGTGTGGGTGGGGTGATGTCAGTGGCTTGAGGGTATTCGGCAGCTGCTCACCCTACCCCCTGACAAGCCAGACTACAGAAAGAGGTTCCGTGTTGGCTTAGCTTCTGCCCCTGCTCCTCCTTCCTGCCTCCTTGAGGTCCCACCAACTGCTGTCAAAACATCCCACGACATTGAATTTCTGACACCAATGTCTATAATGCTGGGGCTTCTGCTGGGCTTTCTCTCTCATGGTTGCTTAACAGCCATTTGTCTCTACTATACACAGCAAAACAGTAGAAGACACAGTCAAACTCAGAATCAATCTGGCTAAACTATCCACAGAACGCAAACCAGAAACTCTCAAGCCTGCTTGGGTCTGAAGCATATGGATAAGGAACCTGCATATGTGTGTGCTGTGTGCTTCTGTGTGTGTGTGTGTGTGCGTGTGCGTGTGCGTGTGCATGTGCGTGTGTGTGTGTGTGTGAGTGTGCGTGTGCGTGTGCATGTGCGTGTGTGTGTGTGTGTGTGTGTGTGTGTGTGTTTGGAGAGGACACAGTGTGGAATTATCTGTTTGACTTTCTCTGCTCTTCCCCCTGCCCTGTCGTTTGGCCATTTGGCAAACTAGACCATTTCTCGTTAGCCTTCGGGACTCACACAGAGGCATCCAAATGGGTTTGGAAAAGTACCGACTTCCAGAAGTCTGAGTTTGGGCCAATCTGTACCCCCAATCCAGTCCTCGCATTGGAGCTAGAGGGATCTTTTTGAAACACAGATGTGAGCTTTTGAGGCTGTTTAAATTACTTCACAAAATTTTTTTTGTTCTTAAATTTAAAGAAAAGTTTACTGCCATGGGCTCCAAGGACTGGCAAATTCTGGATCCTGATAAGAGCGTGTACCACTGTACACCTTGCTCTGTCCACCCCAGGCACAGTGGCCTTTTAAAAGTCTCTAGTGTTCGTTATGCATTTTTATTACCATCCCTTAGTACATAGTTTTCCCTCTGCCCAGAGAAAAGAAATAAACCACTTAGTAGCTGCTTGACCTGCAATAGGTCACTTTGCCTTTAAGATCGTTCCTTTTGTAATTGCATATCATGGGCACTTGGCTTGTTGCCTGGAATAAATGTTTATGGCCTGAAACTGCAAGCAGGAAGGTGCTAAGCACACTATTTTAATAAAGGCCCGAATGGAGTGTGGTCAAACATCCCTACAGGACATATAAGGTGAGTTGATCCGGAGTTGCTAAGCCTAGCTACCTCCTTCCCCCGCAGCCCTCCCCACCCCCGCCCCCGCAACCACCGCCACCAACTTCTACCCAAGATCAGGAAGATATGGTGGTCTTTACTGCTGGGGGTAGACTGCGAAAATGCCACAATTCTCTACCCTTCCTCATCCCCATGCCCCTTTGCAATGTGACTTTGCGGCTCCTCCCATCAAAGGTGGAGCGTGTTTCCCCACTCCTTGAATCTGGATAATTTTGGCAATTTGACCAATAATATAAAGTGGTAGAAGCCACTTTAGGCCAGTTCCAAGCTCAGACATCAAGATGCCTTGCATGCTTCTGTCATGTCTCTTAGAAATGTGCCAAACTGCTATATGAACAAACCCAGCTTAGCCTAAAAGATGATGAGAGATGCATGGTCCAGTCACCTCCCATCACTCAAGTGAGACCCCAGAAGTAGAGCAACCTGCTTCCTTGTAGGGAATGAAGACATTTGCATGAGACCAGAAGAACTGTCCAGCTGAGTGCCACTCAAATTGTTAGCCCACAGAACCACCAACTAAAGAGGTGACTGGCCTTTTAACATTAAGTTGGGTATCTGTTGAGTGCACACAACACAGTGCTGTTCTCCTCACCCTCCTGGCATGTGGTGGGATTATACTTTGCTGCCCATTAGAAGTTGGCTGTGGCTGTGTGAAGCCAGCTCTCTACTTCAGGAAGCCACATAAGGTGAGGACCTTCAGGGCCCTCTAGAGAAGCCCTACTGCGGCCAGCAATGGGACATTACCAGCCAGCAAGGGCTAGCGAGAGAAGCAATAGCCTCCATAGATAGGTCAGAAACAGTGGGCCAGCCAAGATTCTTCTCTTATCTCTTTCCATCTGCCCTACAGCCCAAACCCACCAGAGGAGCTGGAGCTGTTGAAAGAGGAGGAGGAAGAGGTGCTCCTGAGTTATTTTGGAGTTGTTTGTTACCATACGATAATCCAGTGCATCCTGACTGACATAGGAGAATGGAGTCATGAGCCCCTGGAAACAGTATTTATTTTGAAGAGTACCCTCTGTCTCCAGCGAAGCTAAGTTAGAGGCAAGTATGAAACAGTCACTTTTTGAGACTTAGGCGAACACATCTTTTATACTTCAAGTTCTTCCCGTTATACACTGGCCTGGTGCTGGAGGAAGGGAGATTTAAATAGGAGGTGAGATTGAAGTTTTGTTTTAGACAGATTTAAATACAGTGTCCAGAAAGTTAAGGAATCTGCCAATATTTTGTCATGGGCTATGCGAACCCAGGGGAGGGAGGTTTATCCAAATGAATACCATTGTATAGAAAAATAAACTTATTTTCTGTCCCCCCCCCCCCACCATGGAGTTTAGGTGGTTCAATAAGCAGGCTACCCTGGTCTCAAAAATAGAACAATGACACCTACCCTGATCACAGCAGGGCACGTTTGTGAAGATTGCAGGGGATAATGGATGAGGGAGCTGAGAATTCCATGTGACACAAGCAGAGGGAGGACGATGGGGCGGAAGAGGGGAGGAAGGGGCGGGCATTGTGGAGCTGGCCTGAGTGCTTCACCAGGTGATCCTTCTTTATCTTCCCAATCATTCAGTGAAGACTTTGTTCTTTTCCCCCTGGAGACATGGAGGCTGAGAAAGGTTGAGAAACTTGTCCAACATCACTCACAGATTATGCGATTAAAGACCAAGGTTCGGAATTAAATCTGCCTTCCTCTAAACCTCACACTGGTTTGTTGGCAGAGGACGAATGAGGGCCTAGAGGAGAGCTACCATCGCACCCAGGCAGATGGACCTACTTCTGGCGGTCAGTGAGGGAAGGAAGGGTTGTGGAGTGGGAAAGCAAATCTGCTTTTGGGAGCTATTGCTTTTATTTTATATATCTCAAATTTCTTAAAAATTAGAAAAGTGCATCTTTCTTTCTCAAAGGGGACTGAGTATCACACATTGCTGTATGGCCTTCTGCTGCCAATGCAGGGGAAGTGATAAGGGAGATGCCCGCGTGCATGCAGTCTGGTCCCCCTCCTGTGCTCACGTGCTTCCTTCAAACCCTTCCATGGTGTACTATGTTCCCCAAAAGTTTAGTTCAATGCCAAGAAACCTTTCACATTTTTCTTGCCCTGAAGGATGTCGCTGGAAATTGTGTCAGAGACCTTTGGCACTTGCCTGCCTCTATAGCTGGAGAATTTGCCTTGGAAGCCAATGTGACATTTGTTATTCAAGTGGACAGTTTAAAAGAAATGCCTACAAGTTAAACAAGTCTGAGCAGTGAGCTCAAAGGAACATGCTTTCTCCAATTATCCCTAAAAGAGCAGAGGCCAAATGAGAACATACGAAATGCAGAAATAGAAGCAAACTCTGATAATAGCAGATGTCACAAAATGGTTAGCTTCCACACATCATTGCCATTCTACTTACAATAATAATGGTAAAAGAAACAGACAGTTTTGAGGACTTTACTACTTATAATAATAATGGTAAAAGAAACAGATCATTTTGAGGACTTGACTATGTGCTAGAAACTACTCTAAACACTTTACTTCATGTAATCATCCCAGCAACTCTACGAGTAAGGAATCATTCATTCATTCACTTATTAAAATAATTCTCTAATAAATACTTATTGGGCTACTCCTGTGAGGCAGACATAGCCCTTGGCTTTAGCGATACAGCAGTGAAAAGAGTAAAATCCTTTCCCTTAAGGTTTAACATCTAGTGGGTAGAAACCTAAAATAAATAATGTATAAAAGATGTATAATAATATAAATTTGGGTAGGGATAAGGGTTATGAAGGAAATTGAAGGCTTCTCTGACAGGTAACATTGGAGCAGAGATATGAAGGAAGTGAGGTTTTAACTACTTTAGAGAAGAGCATTCTGGGTAGTGGGGAAACCAAGGGCAAAGGCCCCTACAAGAGAACCGGGTGGATGTTTGTGAGGAGCACCAAGAAGTCAGTGTGTCTGGAGCAAGGAGAGAGAGTAGAGAGGTCAAGGGCCAGCTTCATATAGGACTTGCAGTCATGGCAAGGGTTTTGGAATTTATCCTAAGGGTGATGGCTTTGAGCAGGGATGTGGCAAGGGACTGACTCTCATTTTAAAAAGCTATTCTGGCTGCTGTGTGGAAAATAAGACTATAGGAGAGCGAGATGAAAGCAGGGAGACCAGTTGGGAGACTCTTGCAATTATCCTGGCGAGAAGTAGTTTTGGCTTAGCCTAATCTAGTAAGATATGGGGCATGGTTTGAAGGTAGAACCAACTGGGTTTGTTGAGGGATTGAATGTAGACTATGCGGGAGAGGGTAGTTGAGAATGATTTCAAGCCTTTTGGATTGAGCAACTAGGTGAATGGAGGGACTGTTTACTGAAAGGAAGAACAAGTTGGTGTAGGGTGTGGGTGGGGATCAGAGTTGAGTTTTGGGTAAGTTTAAAATGCTTGATTTGAATTCTAGTGTTGCTGCCAAGTAGGCAGTTGGATCTATGATTCTGGAATTCAGGGAACAGGTCCAAGTCGCAGTAATGCACTGGGGAGTTATGAGCATATAGATAGTACTTGAAGCCAAGAGACTAGATGAGATCACCACGTACTGAGTACAGACACTGATAAGAAGTGATCTAAGGACAGAGCCCTGGAGCATGCCAATATTTGGAGCTCAAGAAGATTAAGGACAAAGAAATCTGAGAAGGAGAGGCCAGTGAGGAAAAAGAAAGTTGAAGGAGAAGGAAGTTTTAGAGTCCAAGGGAAGAAATTATTCAAGAAAGAGAGAATAACCAGCAGCATCGGATGAAGCTTGAGTGTCTAATAATATGATAGGTAGGGGTTGGCCATTACATTCAGCAAAGGGAATGTCTTTGGGAGACCTTGACAGTAGCCTTAACAGGACCTGCACAGATTCAGTGAGGTGGCGAGGTGAAAACCTTACTCATAAGATTTCAAGGAAGAATGACTGGAGGGGACATGAGCAGAGGTAGAGCGTGGGCAGTTTTGCTACAAAGGGGATTAGGAAGAAGAGGCAGTCGCTGAATGGGGGTATAGCATCAGGAGAGGCTTTCTGTTTTGTATTATTTAAATGTGGAAGATTATTTCAGCATATTTTTAATCTGGTAACACAGAAGAGAAAGGAGGGAGCGATGTCCGCGAGTAGATGAGAAGGGGCGAGATGCAGTGCACTGGAGGAAGGGCTGACTTCAGATTGATAAGGTAGTTTATGGAAACAATTCTATCTCCTGAGTGAGTGGAAAGGGGAAACAGAGGGAGGGGGCGATGTAAGCTGGAAGAGAGAGAAGAGACAGAATAGCTGTTTCAGAAACTAGAGAGTGAATGGACCAGATCAATGCACAGTAGAAGGATGGGAGGGTGGCACAGAGGGGCCATTTCAGGAGATTACCTCATTTTACAGTTGAGGCAACTGAAACCCAAAGTTAAATGGCTAGGAAGTTTGCAGAATGAAGACCCACATGCAGGTCTCTAACGCTAAAGCCCCTTAAGCCAAATAGTCTTTCCTGAGAAGGTTTTCTACCCTGACTTCTCCTTAGTGAAATTCCTCTGCTTGGTGTGCTTTATCTTCCCAGTGCCAGCTGGAATTTTAGCAATAATCCATGTGGTTGCCATGTTGAGCAGCACTTCTATGGTAGTTAATTGGAGGAGAGCAGAAATCAGGCATCATTAGAGCAATGGAACACAGAGAATTAGAGCCTGAAGGTGACTGTAGTGGCATGCCTATCGATTTACCAGTTCATCCCACAGTGGCACATAAAGTTAATTAAGCAGCTTGTGCTTGATCATTTCAGCCAGGATCTAAAGGCTGCACTATGTGGGAAAGGGGAGGGGAGAGTTGGAGCAAATGAGTCTCCGCCCACACAAGCATACATCAGGAGGCACAGTCACCATGTCAGTTTAGTTTCCTGCCCGTTGACAGTTAACCACAAAGTTGCCTCTATGGACATTTCCTTTGCCGTTTAAGACCAAACTAATAATGCACTGGCTTTTGCTTTGGAATTAAAATGAGGTCATCAGAGAACATTCAGCAAGCAAATGTCTTCCCCTTGATGCCCATATGTGATCTACATCTTTGATTTTAGAATGAGCATGTTTTCCTTTTTTCACATTCCAGATTTTCTAAAATAGGGGTACGCCTCCAATTGAAATGCTCCTTCTTTTCTCTCCCCCGCCTCCTGAAAAGTTATTAAATCAATTGGTGACGAGGAAATAGATTATTTGTCATAATGTAATATAACAGTCCCCACAAATCGCCTGTAAAACCCAGCTCCCTTCACACTCCGTCGGCCATGCGGATTCACTTCATTTACTCTAAGTTCGGCGAATGCTGCGGTCTGTCAGAGCCCTTCCCGCCCTCATGCCTAATATTTTACCCATGGCTCCACACTCAGAGAGTGAAGATTGGGACCTCGAGAAATGTAATGCCTATGACAAGGGCTGACTTTCTCATCAATATCTTTACCCATCCACAGTCTGACATCCTTTAAGGCAAGTATAATACATTCCAGGTCTTGGTTTGATTTAGTCTGGGTGTCAACTTTGAGTCAGAAATTGTCTCCTTACGTCTACCCGGCTCTGTCACAACCAGCTGCAAAATCCAATTGTTAATGAAAATATGACCAAAGCAACAGTTAGTGAGTACTAACTGGAACGGCTATCTTTGTCTTTTGTGACGTTTTTATTTTAAAGAGTCTTGTACTCTTTATATAATTGTCTTTTACTATATCCCTCAATCTGGGCTTGTCTGATGTTTCTTCACAATTAGATTCAGGTTATACATTTTTCACACTGCAATATTGCAAAAGTGATGCTTCGATTTCAGGAGGTATATGATATTTATTTCTGACTTTGTATTTTATATTAATTTACTAGCCTCCCACACTAGAATGTAGCCTCCATGAGGGCAGAGAATTTTTACTGTTCTATTAACTTCTGTCTCTCAAAACCTCAAACAAAGCCTGGCATATGATAGGTGCTCAATAAATATTATGTGAATGAATTTAGGTGTGGCTAATTCTAAAAGTCAGGTACACTTAACCACCAGAAAAAATGCTCACTCCAGCATCCTCCAGAGAATTCCAGAAACCTTTTCCTATCCTATGTATTCTTGAGCAGTTACGGCATGCCAGGTGGCTTGAAGATGCCTTGAACAGAGAGGACGAGTCCTGTAGTGCCTCGTTGGGGGCTCTCAGGTGCATATTTTCAAGGCTGGCCCAGAGAAAATGTTGCAGCAGGCAACTTAAGGCTGTGCAGATCAGGGACCTGCGACATTGCTGGTTGGAGGAGGATCTGTGAAGTGTGCAGGTAAGAAGTCATGCCAGATGATGTTCACTGGGATGTGGAGGAAGGCTGAGGTGTTTCACAGGCTCACAGATGTCTCAACACAGTCATGTTAGCCCTTGGAACATTGTTCAGGTTCTGCTCTGCTCATCACCTGTCCAGAGTGGGACATGACTGAGGCCTCCAGAGCTCTCTTTGTAAAATTTCCTCTTGACTCAGAAGCAGGAGAGTAAGTGCGGAAGGTGGAGAGGAAAAGCAAGATGGAGGCTGACTGAAAGAATGGGCCCACAGGTCATTTTCCCAATGTAGGTTCTCAACCCAAGGGTAAGGCCTGAGCTGGGGTGTTTTTAGATGGAGTCATGAAGGAGGTTGGTGGCAAGGATGAGGGGAATTACAACAGTATGTTAATTGTCAGACTAACATTTTTCTTTAGATGGACTTAACTTTGAATACCTGAAAATGAGACTCTCATGGCCAACAATGAAAGCTATGACATATATTCAAATGTTGCCAAGAGGCAATGAACAAAATTCTAACCAACCATGTTAGAAGAGTGTGAGAGGAGAAAAATAAGGCTGATAGCCGAGGGCACCGCAATGTGTTCAGGCCCTTAATAAACTGGTTTCCTTATCTCTATTTAAGAATTGTTTTCCTATGCACTAGATAATTACTGGCAGGAGCGGAACTTGAACATAAACTTCTGAGTCCACATCTGGAAACCTTTCCATAGCCTGGTTCTAATATTCTGTATTATACTAACTTGATATAATATTTAAGTCTTGAAAAGAGTGGCTAATAAAGTCAATTTATATGCTGAGTCCTTTGTGTATCTCCTACCCTGTGTACGATCCTTGACTTTTCATTTTTAAACCACTGCAGAACACCTCTAAAGCCTAGATTTACAGGAACCTGGTAAATCGTTTTTGATTGAACAGCTTGCGGCTCTAAAGGCAGCTTGGAGAATCAGAGTGGCAAGTAGAATCCTAACTCTGGAGCCTCATCCGGCATTTTTCTGGTTTTAATAATCTATCTAGCTAAAGATGAGATAAAGGAAGTTTTCTTTGTCAAATAAACAACAAATACGTTGCTCCTCCTGAATAATTAATAATAATAATAATAATAATAATAATAATAAACCAGAGGTAGATTACACAAAATTAGGGGAAAATTTACAGAGTTTAAATATTAGTTATTGGGTTTTGGAGAGTTATTCTGACTTTTTCAAGTCAGTTGGCTCTGAATTGCTTATCTATGAAAGAGCAACCTAGTGATAAACTGTGACCTACTTCTATTGTTTCCAACTTTTTATTTTAGAATAATTTAAATCATACGGAAAAATTATATAAAATAGTAGAGTCCCCACATACCTTCCACCTATTTTTCCCTAATGGTAACATCTTACATAACCATAATAAATTGTTTGCAACCAGGAAATTAACACTGATATAAGACTATTAACTAATCTATAGACATTGTTAGAATTGCTCATTGTCTCACAATATCTTTTTTTCTGGTCCAGGATCCAATCCAGGATTCCATATAGCATTTAGTCATATTTTCTTAGTCTAAGCAATCTAGAGCAGGTCCTCATTCTTTCTTTATCTTTCATAACCTTGACACTTTTGAAGACTGCTAGGCAATATTTTATAGAATGTTCTTTAATTTGGGTTTGTCTGATGTTTTTGCATTACTAAATTAAGGCTACATATTTCTGTAAGAATTGAACAAAGCAATGCATTCTTCTCAGTACAGTATATTAAGAAGTATCTGATGTCAACATGTCTCATTAATGAGATACTAACTTTGGCCAATGGGTTAAGGTGGTATTTGCCAGGTAGAGCCACTGTCTAATTATTAGTTTGCTCTTTGTAATCAATGAGTTTCATGTAGGGGAAATACTTTAAGTCTATGCAAATATCCTGTTTTTTGTTCAACATTTGCCCACTAATTTCAACATCCATTAATGATTCTTGGCTGCAAAATGTATTACCTGGTGTTTGCCTAATGGTAATGTTTTATTCTCATCAGTCTTCCTATATTAATTTGTTTATTTTCCTTTTGTTTCTCTTGCTATTGGAGTCAAATCCACAACATCTCTAAGAACAATATTCGGAAGCTTGGAATCTATGATTTCTTCTATGTATTTGATGGTTTCAGGCATTACAGTAAAGGATTTAATCAAATTTGAGTTAGTTTTTGTGTATGGTGTAAGTTTTATTCTTTTTTGCAGGTAGCTGTTTAGTTTTCCCCACACCATTTATTGAAGAAACTTTCATTTCTCCATTGTATGTTTTTGGCAACTTTGTCCAAATTAGTTGTTCACATGTGTGTGGGCTCTCAGTTCTGTTCCACTGGTCTACGTGCCAGTGTTTTTTTTGCCAGTACCAGAATGTTTTGTTTACTCTAGCTTTTGTTTACTCCAGCTTCATAGTATAGTTTGTAACTTGGGAGTATAATACCTCTGGAGACAAACAAAAATATAAATAAAGAAGGTGAAAGACATGTACACCGGAAACTACAAGACATTGTTGAAAGAAATTGAAGAAGGCACAAAGAAATGTAAAGATATTCTGGGCTCATGGATTGAAAAACCTAACATTGTTAAAATGCCCATATCAACTAAAGCAATCTAAAGATTCAGTGCAATCCCTATTAAAATCCCAATGGCATTTTTTCACAGAAATGGAACAAAATATCCTAAAACTTATATGAAACCATATAGCCAAAACAATCCTGAGGAAAAAAAAAACAAAGCCAGAGGTATTTTTCTATATTTATTAGTTAGTATTCCACTGTAGAATTCTCTATTCATTCATTCATTCATTCATTCATTCATACATTCATTCAGGTATTCATTTCTGTAAGTATGGACTAATAGATATTTGCTTTATTCTATGAGTTACAAGTTACTATTTCATTATTTATTCTGTTGCTTAAATTATCACAAGCTCCTTTAGATTGGTATCTGTCTCTTTTGACACCTCCAATTATTTTTTTAACACTTTGTTAGTTTCTAACACTACAGGATTCTTCAGGCTTATCTTATATTTTCCTTGGATCAGTCTTGCAGCCAACCATCTCTCTAGGCAGCCCTGGTTAGTTTTTTTTTTTTTTTTTTTTTTTACAAACTGATATCTGAATGCCTAGATGTACTTATTGCTACTGGGTTGTCATTGATATCAGGCTCTCTCACTAGACAGAACTAGAAGATATATGAATAAGTGCTTATACACATATCCATATTTATTTTTATACCTATTTAGGTACAACTATTAAAAACCATGAGTTTATACGTACTCCCTTACTTATTGAAACATGTTTCATTGTTCCCAAGTTGGTTGGATGTGAAGGTAGGGTCCTTTAAACTACATCAGAGGAGGAGGGGACAGAAATTAGTTGGATATAAATAAAAAGAACAAAAATAGAGAAATTGGAAATAATTTGAGGAGCAGAGAAGCTACTTAAGAGAGGTATTATGCAGGACCTTAATAAATGTTGTGTAAATTAAGTGGGTAGGAGAACCTTTTCATGCCAACAAATATTTATTGACTACCTGCTATTTGTTATCCATTCCGCTAGGGATGAGGAGGGTGACAACATGCCCCTCGTCCTCAGGTTTCCATTTCACTTTGGAGAAACATGGACAGACCAGTGATATGAGTTTAATGGCACTAAACAGTCTGGTGAGCCAAAGGGAAAAAGAAAAAAAGAAAATGAATAAAGCAAAATACTGGGTAGCAAGGCTATTGTAGGAGGATTTGAGGTAGATAGATGAGTAAAAGAAGGAAAATGAGGAACAGAGCAGAAAGGGAGCTTTAAGTCCGAGGCGTAAGAGGGTAGACTGAGACTCAAAAGGAAAGGAGCTTGAAAAATGTGTCAATAAGCCTGGACACTATCTACAGCAATAGATAATTGCTGAAGAGTATTAAGCAAGGAAGAACTTATTTATATTTATGTATTTACATTTTGCAATATTAATAATGATATGTTCATATGGTAAAAAAAAAAGTTATACAATAAAAAAAAGAAACTTACTGAAAAGTAAGCTTTCTTCTAACATCAGACCCCTAGTTCAACTCAGAGTTAAACCTCTAGTAGTAATTCCTTCTTCCAAAAATGCTCTGGGCATATACCTGCACATAAGTGTATAGATGCCCTTTTTAAAAACACAAAGGTGAATACATTGTGCACATTTTTCTGTATCTTGCTTTTCCATTTCACAATGTATATTGGGACCTTTCTATTATACATATCTAACAGAAGGGAAGATTAAACACATTTTTTAATTGCAGTCTAATATTCCATTGACTAGAGGTACCAGATTAATTAATTGTTCCTCTTTTGATGGACATCTGGTTGTTTCTAGTATTTTCTTGAGGCAGAGGCCTGCAGTTGTTAACCAAAATCCATTTCCACTTTCATGCTGGGTATATGGTTAGATTACATTTCCCGAAGCTTTTGGTGCATAAATGTAGACATGGGGCTGCATTCTTGCTAATGGAATATAATGAAATGAAATCTATCGCTTCTGAAACTAGGCCTAAGGCTGTGTGCATGATTGCTCTATCCTCCCTTCCCCTTCATCTTAGCTGCAATGGATGTGGTGTTGATCTTGCTTCAACCATGGGTATTATGACAATGCCCTAGGGGATGGCAGAGCAATATCTTAGAGGGAAATGGGTCTTTGAATGACCACAAGGAGCACAGCTGCTCTGCTGTACTAATCTAAGCAGTTTACCTTGAAACCTATGTGAGAGAGAAATATATTTCTATATTTTTTGAGCCACTGAATATTCGTTGGGTTTCTTTTTTTTACAGAAGCATAACCTTACCCTTACTAATATATTTTCTATTACAAGCGATACTATAATAAATACTTTGTACATGCATCTTTGCATACACATGAAAAGATATCGAAGAGCTATAGGGCTGTATGTGAATATGCTTGGCCAAATACGTATTTGTAAATTCACAGTCCCATTGGTTTGTATAAGAGAATGTCTCTTTCTCCACACATTGGACAATATTTGTTATAATTGATTTTAGGTAATAGGTAAAAAAAAAAATAGTATATCAACTCTAAAAACTTTCAATTTCTTAAATATCTGTAGGGCCAAATGTATTTTTATATGTTTATATGCCAATTTATGTGATTTATATGGGCAGAAACTAAATGCTCAAAACTTAATAAGTTTTTCTAGTTGGTTATAACTGTGAATGACTAGAGCAGGGACATTATTCAAATATGAGAGAGTTCCTGGACTAAATGAGGAAAGAAAACCCAATCCATCCATGAAGAGATCACCACGTGTCAGGTCAGCCTAGTGGAAAGAGACATCTCTTTTCCTGCCAGCATACTAAAGTATCTTGTCAGAACCGTAAGGTGTCAAAAGTGAAGAAGGACATCCAAGCATTCAGGTAGGAAAATGGGTCATCCATGAAGAAAGAAACCTTAGACTTACTTCAAATTTATGTTCTATAATGTGAAACCATGTAAAATAAACTTATGACCCAAGTATCCTTAACCTAGACAAATTACCATTCATGAGCAGAGAAAACAGAAGACTGGAAAATATGGAAAATATAAAGCATACAAGGACTCTGCTTGAAATAATTTAAACACGGTTAAGTTAAAATGACTGGTATGGTATAAACAGTTCACAAAGAAAATTCACCTGTTATAAATACCTGATGAAACAGATGGCACATAATTTCGAAGTGTTTTAACAGTAATAAAAATACCATGACTTGTAGTTATCAAAACCCAAGCAGCGGTGGGTGAGTGGGTGGGAGAAATGGAGGACAAATCAGATTGTGCTAATTTCCTCCTTTTATACTGAGGAACAGTAACAAAGACAGCAAAAGTAATGGTTTTAGTTACAGCTGACATTTGAGTCCTTTGCTATGTGTCATATACTGTTTGGAGAACTTTAGATATAACATCTCTTTTAATCCTCTGATCCACCCTATTAGATAGGTCCTATTTTTATTATCCTCATTTAAGATACAGGAGAAGACTGATGCGCTATTCCATTCTCAATACTAATATTTAGAAGCATCTAGTTGCATAAGTGTTAGAAAAAATTTTAAAGTAGCTATTAGTGTATTTAAAAATTTTTTTCAACTTATTAGAAAAAAGTTCAGATGGCACAGAATAGTTAAAAAAAGAAAAGAAAAGAGCAACCAGCATGAAAACCTCCAGAAACAGAAAATAAAATGACAGAGATAAAATCAAATACATGACAGTAAATGTTAATGATTATATTCCTCATCAAATAAATTTAAAGTGTAGTTTAGAAGATTACCACTAAACCCAAAATAACTCCTAAAGATTAAATAAGAGAATGAGCAAAGAGGATGACAAATGCTGGCAGAGAAGAAGGCTTGGCCATATTAATATTGTAAAGAGTAGAATTTAACTTAAAAGAAGTTAGCGGGGCAGAGTAGGAAGTTAGTCATTATGATACAATCCATAATGAAGTTTAAACAATTGTGAGCAGTTATGCACCAAATAACGGGGCATTAAGAATACATAATATAAAACTTTTAAACTGAAAAATGAAATAGAAATAAATGAATCAGTAATAAAATACTTTAACTGATATCCTTCGATCCATGATAAATCTAACATTGTAAAAGAAAGTATAAAATATCTGAACAGTTGAATTTATAATGAATATTTAACCAAGAGTATTAAGCTCTTTACACTTCAGTAAATACGTTTTCTTTTCAAGGGCCTATGAAACACCCACTCAATATTACTTCATAAGCAACCAGCAGGGAATCCTCAATGAATTCCTCAAAACGGATGATTAGAAAGGCCATATATGATGAGCACAGAGCTGCAGAACAACAATTTTATAACCAAAAGGTAAGAAACATAAAAATATCAAACCAACTGGAAATGAACCATCGCCTTCTTATTAGCTTGCACGTGCACACACACACAAGCTTTTGTTTTAGAGTACTCAGAAAATAATAATGAGAATAACAATCATAAAAATTTAAGCGATATAATCACAGTTGTATTCAGGAGTGATTCCAAAGCTATAAAGTCTTTCATTGTTACAAATGAAAGAATGGAAATTGGTGAACTAAGAATGTAACTAAAAAAATTAATTAGAAAAAGAACAACAAAACAAATTCAAGGAAACCAGGAGACAGTGATTAATAGAGAAAAAGAGATATTAAAGAAAATTACAGGATAGATAAATTCAAGAACTAGTTTACTGAAAATATTAAAATAGAAAAACTTCAATAAGAGGAAAAGAAAATCTCTCTACTAGATATACAAAATTTAGAATGAGAAAGGAGGTATAATCACAAATATAAGTGATTTGAGATCCTTTACTAACATACTTGAAAATTTGGTTTAAAGGGATAACTTTCTAAGAAAATATAAATTGCTAGGATTAATTTAGAAATGGTCAAAGAGCTGATTAGCTCAATTACTATAGAAAATGAGAAATTATTTCTAAATAATTACCTGCAAAAAGGTGGCTAGGCCCAATATTTTATGGGCAAATTCTCTCCTAAATTTAAGTAACACATAAATTCTATACCTTATGAGCTATTACATAGCATAGATACAAAACCTCAATTTTGTTTGGATAGCACTGTGTCCAGCTTTCCTTAAAGCTGAATATGACTATATGACACAGTTCTGGTCAATGAAATTGTGCATCCAAAGTAGCTATCTCCAGAGAGCTGAATTCTTGATAAAAGAGGGAAACCTAGCTGGCCCTCTCTTTCCCTTTTTCCTTCTTATCTTGAACATAGACACAATGTCCAAAGCTACAGCAGCCTCTTGCCATTTCAAGACAACAAACAAGAGGACATAAGCCAACAGGTCAAGGAGGCAGAGAAGAAAGAACCTGATGGCTTTGCTGAATAGCCAAGCCAAGGCCAGCAACTTCCTACCTCTAGACCTCTTGCCATGTGAGAACACCAAATCCATTCTTGTTTGTTACCGTAACTTGGATTTTTGGTCACTTTTAGCCAAAATTATTTTTAACTTTTACAGCTGATATCTTTAATTGGTAGAGCATATATATGCTGCACTCCCATATGTATATGCAGATGTTTTACAAAGCCAAAATGTTACTGCAAAAATTTGAAATAGGAGGAGACCGAGACTCAGGGAGGCTGTTTGCCCACGGTCATGCCAATAGTAAGTGGTGAAGTTGGTAGTCAAATCCAGGTCCGTCAAGATTCCAAAATCCATGTTTGTGCCCCACCCATGCTGCCACATCACAGGGTGTGTGTGCTGGCTCCCGTCTCATCCTTTGGCTTAATGGAGGTATGGGGCCTCTGATTGCTGCCCTTCAGATACCTCACTCTAGTGGACTGCTCTTTCCTGGGCTTAGCTGTCATGGTCTCCCTTCCTGTAACAGGGGTACAACTTGGTTGGCAAAATATTGCCTGTCTTTCTTGGATACTTCTTAAAAGCTCCTTTAGAACAACCTCTACCAGCACACTTTGGTCCTGATCATTCGCTAAACCTGAGATGGAAATTTGTTCTGTGCGTCTGAGGAACTCTGAGGAGTATGGCTATTCAATGATGGGAGCAGACTGGGAGCAGACTGAGGAGGAGGAGGAATTGAAGGATCCAATGTTATACCTGCAGAGGCTGGATGCTTTAGGACCTCAGGGGCCTTGGTAATGACTTTGGGTTCATTTTCAGTGTGCTATAAGTCATTGTCTGACTTTGAGCGGTCTGTATATTAACAAAGGATTGAACTGGCTTATGCGTGCACTAGCATTCTATAGACAGATGCTGGCTCGAGCCATGGCAGTGAAAATAGTAAGAAGTGGTATGTTTTAGACATATTTCATAGTAGACTCAACAAGATTTCTTAGCGGGTTACATGTGGGGTTTGAGGAAAAGAGAGTAACCAAGGATGAGTCTAGGGTTTTGACCTGAGCAGTTGCCATTGGAGAAGCAACAATTTACTGAGATAATGAACAGTGGGAAGAAGCATGTGTGATGAGGGGAGCGGATGAATATCGAGTACTTGTTTTTGACAGGTTAATTTAGAGATGATTCTTCGATATCCTTGTGAAGACGTGGTGTAAATAGAGTTCAAATCTTCTAAGTGTATGGTCCCAAATACCACACCGTACTGTTTTTATAAGCCAGAGTTCAGATGGCAAGACACTGGAGTGAATCATATGAATTATGAGATATGTTTGAAGATGAAGACAAAGATTATTCAGGAATTACAAACAAAACACCCTGAGTTTTTGCTGTTCAATCTCAATTTGCTGCTGAACCCATCAATATGTATTCAAGAAGATGGGTTCATTTATTTGTTTGATTAATTATCTCAGCCCGAAATATGTACTGATTCTATTTTAATGCAGACAATAGAGAGAACTGCTCTCCTTAAAGATTTTTTCCAAAACAAACAAATGAAGAAATACAAACATACACATAAACATGGTTGTTATGTGGCATGGTAATGTAATCAGTGGCAAAGGACTCTGGGGATCTGATTGCCCAAAATGGTTAAGGTGCCTGGGTCTGAATCCTGGTTTTGATTTCTAATAGCTCTATTAACCTCTTCATGAAAGGAAAATATAGGTTGTTGAGATAATTCAAAGAGAAAATCCCCATAAAGCTCTTAGCACAGAGTCTGGGACATAGTTTCAACCCATAAATATTAGCTGGTATTTATTAAATTCACAGAAGCATGCAATACAGACACACATAACCCATTGACCATGTACCTTCCCACCCATGTGCTCATAAGCGCAGTAGTAAATCTACATGTGTGGCATATACATGCATATGTTATATAGAAAATGCCTTAATTTTTTCAGTTCCTCATTGCCTGTCTTGCCTGCCTTTGACTTGATAACATTCCCTCCTTAACACTTTTCAAGAATGGAAAGATTATTTTCTTTTTCTTCCAAGAGCTGGCTGTTACTACCAATGCCTGCCATGGCTCACGGCTGGCTGTCCTCCTGAATGAATGACAAATACCCTCAGTAAATCACATTCTCTAAAAATAGACCACCCCAGATGATCTTGAACTTCAATTCTCATTTTCATACACCTTGGAAAGGAAAGAAAAATTCTATTATTTTTAGGGACTTACTGCTAATCTATCCCAAGCAATTCAACTTGATGAAAATGAACAAATCTCTTCTCTGGTTTTGCAAAATGCCCTACTTTTGCCTCATCTGTTTATTGGATTTATATAAAATAGAAATGTAAGGGTGACAGATTTCTCCCGATTCTGCCAGTTGAATGTTCATTCAGTTTGGTTTTATTGAGCCTTTTACCTGGAATATTTCATGTTGATAATTTAATGCATGATTTGCCTTCCCTATTTCTTCCTCTAGATGCCTGTCAATGAACTGAGTGGGTACAAAATACTTTTCAAGTCATAGTCACTGTGTAGAAGCAGGTGAATTGTTCTCAGCACTATAACCCAACTGAACTTTTGATGGACACGATTCTTCAAGAGTTCACTTGGCTTTCTGGGTCAAGTACCATTCTTTTGACATCATCCATAACTGCTGAAATGTATGTTTATGGCAAACAACAATAATAATAAGAACAATATAAGACAAAATAAAATAAAATACAAAATAGAAGTAAAACACCACTTAGAATGTATTTTATATTGAAAAAGCAACACTGCTGACCAAAAACTAAGGGAACCTGAGCATGAATTCTAGTTATCTCCTTTTAACCTTACTATGCATAAACCAACTAAATTCTGAGTTGGCTCATTTTGCTCCTCTGATTTGGAAAGAGGCAGGCAATCAATGTTTTAATACCAAATCATTAAAAACTTCTCTAAACTCTGTCTTGGCACACTTACTCTGGATCTTAACACTGGGGAACGCTGAATCTGGAAAACTACAGGAAATATGTCAAATCTATATTTACATCCTGGATGCCATTCAGTAAAATCAGGTGCAATGAATTTTGCAAATTTCATGCTGGTGACTTTGACATCATTCCCTGGACAGAGGTAGCTTCTCTGTATATTACTGCTGTTATTATCTGTATTGTCATCATCATTATTATTAATATTTCCAACTATAGTATGTGAAGTAAGGAAACCACAATATTTTACACTGATACACACACACACACACACACACACACAATCACTTATGTACCTACAATTGCAAGTGTTAGTAAACCCAAATTCAACCTAGCTTAAACAATAAGGATATTGAATCATATAACAAGATATGATGCAGGAAGACATTAGGGAGGGCTAATTCAGTAGCAGTATGACATCACAGAGGACTTGAGTTCTTTCCATCATTTCACTTTGCCTTCCTCATCCTAGCCTTACATATGGCTTGCCTCATGGTCTAAAACGGCTACCTGTTTGCAAATATTCAGCAGCAGAAAAGTGATGGCATTCTTTCTTATGTCTGTTCTTATCAGCCTGGAAAACCTTTCCCAGAAGTTGGCGCAATCAGACTTCCCTCCTCTCATTGGCCAAAACTGTAATGCATGTCCTTCCTAAATCAATCACTGGCGAGGAAAATGAAACCACCATGATTACCTCAGATCAATCAGGATTTACCCTTTGGTGCATAAGCTGAGAACACTGTTTCCTAAAGAACACGGCTATACAGAGAAGTGTTAGCATTTTATAATAGAGGAGTAGATGGCCCTGGTGTAGGCAATGAACAGTGTTTCTTAAACATACAGAGGCTCTGGTGGAGCATGACTGGATTAGCTGCAGGCAAAAGAGGAGGAATTGGGGGAAGAAGGGGAGAAAAAGCGTAAGAATTCCAAGAATGAGACCAAAAGGACTTAAGGAGCAAGAGCACATAATTTCCTTCCCTAGACTTGGGCACAGCCTGTGAATATGATAGTCACTCCCTTGGTGAGGTTATATTATATGAGAAAAGTATGGGGAAATCACTCTGGTGATTGTATAAAACTCCATCCTAGCTGACTGAAGTGAGACTGTTCTATTGGCCTTGAAAAAACAAGTTTCCATGGTATGAGAGGAGGGAGCCATGATGCCAAGACCTGAGGTGGCCTCTAGCTACTGAGAACATCTCTGGCAAGATAACGGGGACCTCAGCCTTACGCCTGCAAAGAACTGACTTCTTCCCACACTCAGTGAGCTTGGAAAAGGACCCCACGCTTCAGATGAGAACGAAGTGCTGGACAACACCTCAATTTTATCCTGGTTACATGGTAAGCAAAGGAGCCGCTGGCCTTGTGCCTAGATTCCTGATCCACAGAAACTGTGAGATAAATTATGTGTTGTTCTACGCAGCAATAGAAACTAGTAAGCGCACTGGATGACTGAGAAATAAACTCATTCTTTATGTTAAGATCTTAAACTTCAGTGGTTCATAGCAGCTAATGTTATCTTAACTAAACACTATGGCATTAACAAGATTGCTCCTATAATGGCAGTAAACGCCCCAGAAAATGTGCAGGGACTGTCTCCTCTGGAAATCTAGTCCTAGAGACAGTCTCCTGGGGCTGGCCCACATCATGGCTGTACCTGCTAATGAAATGGAATTTGAACAGCAATGACATATTATTTGTCACCTCCAAATTATAGCAATTTTCATTTATGGGATCTGACTTGCTCCAATTCATTAGAATCTGGGCCAGATACATAAAGCATGATACCTCTAAGGACCATCAAGCCTGTCTGTCACATTTATGCAGTAGGAAAGGCCTTGCATTTCTGCCAGGTGCTAATTTTTTTTTTTTTTAAACAAAACAAGCACACTAACATCTAGTATACTCAGAGAAATAGGAGTCCGGATTATTTTAACCTTAAAATGATATTTAACTTTATGAATAGACCCACTGGCTCTCATGTAAGTGAACATAAAGTAAATACCAGGTATACAATAGTAATCCATATAGGCATTCTTATTTAATATTTTTGATACCCTGAAAAGACAGTGTGAACAAAAAAGGGGCTAAGTACAAGTTCAATGACCAAAAGTAACCTCACTGGGTGATCTGACCATCAAGTCCTAACTGGGCAGGTCATGGTGGGTCCTCACACACCAGGCCTGTAAAAGATTTATCTTTTCCTTAAGCCAGCCCTGTTCATCATTCCTGTACATCTAGGTGAACACACCTTCGAAATGCCAGAACTAATTCTCTTTTTCAGACCCCTAGGAGGTGTGACCACCCTCAAGGGAGCAAATAATCTTGTTAATTATCCTGTAATTCAATCTTAGAGATTTCTCCTCCTTTCTTGATTCCACCTCCTTGCAATCTTCTCTCCTCCTTAATTCCAAATGTATAAAAAGAACAGCACAACTGTGGTTCCCCAGAACATTTGAGATCTTGCTTCCCAGCACGTCATCATTTTGGATTAAATAAACTCATAAAAATTATCTACAGCTTTGGACACTCTTATGTTGAGAAAGTAATTTGAATCCTACTTTATCGATGAGGAACTTGAGGCTTAGAGAAGTTAAATCATGTATTTAAGATCACAGCATTTGAATGGCAGAGCCACGAATCAAACCCAAGTCCATCTGACTCATTTATTCATGCATGAATTCATTTGCCATTCATCCAAAATTCCATTTCTAGGCCCCAGTTACGGAATGATATACAAATTAACAGTACAAGGAATGATAAACTTCCTGTAAAAAGACAGCAACTATTTTGGGTTTTGAGGGCTATATGGTCTCTGTCACATCTACTCAACTCTGCATTATAGTGTGAAAATGGCCATAGACAATATTTAATAAATAAGCATGGCCGTGTTCCAACAAAACTTTAATGTAGAAAACAGGCAGTGGGTTGTATGTGACTTGCAGGCCGTAGTTTGCTGACCCCTGGTTTATGGTGAAGACTGACACATTACACATCCCGGTGAGTGCAGAGAAATATGCACATAGGAGCAGGGAGAAGTGCCCCCATAGCAGAAGCTGTGGTGCACAATGCAGATGACCTGCCTCATTCCTCCTGCTGCTGGAACGTTGGTGGCTCCAGGCTCTTAGGGAAGGGATCTGCTTCTCCTAAGGTGACGGATGTGAGGATATAGGTCACATCATCTTTCCACAGTTCGGAACAACTCGTATTGGCCACCTTAGGTCCAGAGCTCCCCATGGAATTGGCTGGGGCCTTTGCTGTGACTGCACTGAAATTTAACATCTCCCTCTGCTCACTCCTGTTTTCCCAGGCCCTTGCAAGGTTTCTTCTCAGCAAACCCCATGCATGTGATTCTCCATCTCTGAGTCTGTACAGAGAGGTAGATGAAAGCAAGTCATTGAATCCAGCCTGCCTGGGGTGGGAGAGGCAAGGGGTGCAGGGGAGTTGCTGAGGGTTGAGAAGGAGGATTTCTGGAACAAAATTGTGTCTTAAAGAACTACTGAGACTATGCCAGTGGGAGGGGCAAGAAGTAGGAGAAGTGGAAGAGTCTTCTAGTTAGAAGAAAGAGCAGGGGCAAAGCTGTGGAAGCAAGAAACACACGAGGGATTTGGGGAACCATGTGTGGTTCATAGTTGCTGGAGTGGGATGTGTGGATGAGAAATGAGCTAAATATGAGGCCATGAGGGAGGCAAGGGCTAGATCATGCCAGGCCTCGAAAGAGCAAGCAGTTCTACAACTGAGGATGAAGCAACAGCTAGAGGCAGCTCTGGGTGGTGGTGGGACCCTTCTCCACTTTCTGAGTATGAGGTAGGAGGTACCATGCCTGGAGCAGCCTCTACTGGGGAGGGCTTCAAGGAGCTGTGTGTCTTGGGGAGAGTCTGGCCTCAGGGAGTCCCCAGATGCAGGAATTGTGAAGACCCTTAAAATATGAGTATGGTTACCATGCCTCAAGGTTTCAGAGGACACAGTAGAATGCTGGGACCTTGCAGAGTCTGGCACAGTAAGTGAGGGATAACAAGACTAGATCAGGATGGAGAGAAGCTAGAAGGGAGATGGGTGTCTGGAAGGGCTTGTGCTCGGGATTAAACAAGGATAAGGTAAGGCCTATAGATTACAATGAGGTTGCTTCTCCAGTGAGGGCCCAGACAGGGCCTCGATCAGACTTGGGGAGCTCGTAATTCTCTCTGTTGGTGGCCAGATGTGTGGGCACCATGGCTTCACCAGGGAAGTCACAGTTAAATACACAGGGGCTTTAAGAGCCAGATGGGGGGGGGGGTGGAGATTGGAGGGTGTGGATGGGAACACGCAAGGAAGCAAAGGACCCTCACGAGCTGCTCTCCTGGCACCAGCATCTCCTGAAGCCCAACTAGACCCTTAAAATGCTGTCCAGGCCTTACAATTTCATAATTACATAACTAAGCAAATAATATATGACTTTTTAAAAATTTCAAATGATATAGATGTACTCACAATAAAGAAAATTACTTTATATCATTTCTATCATCACTCTTAGTACTCTGTGTATGAACAATTGGTAGCAATTTGGTGTGCATAATTCCAGAATAATTTCTGCGAATTTACTAACATATACTTTTACTTAAAAGTTTCTATCTATCTGTCTGTCTGTCTGTCCGTCCGTCCATCCACCCACCCACCCACTTACCTACCTACCTATCATTCTAATACTTTTCACATAAATGGATTCTCTTACATATTTTGTTCTGTGACTTGTTTTTTCTATATCGGATTGTAGATATATACATGACAAATTTTATTGATATTTTTCCATGCTATGAATACAGTATGTTGTACTTAAACATCCTCATATTGATGAAAATCTGAGGCTGTCCTAATTTTTGCTTTTGCAAGTGCTGCCGCAGTGATCATTATCTTTCATATATTTGTACGCACAAGCACACTTAATAAGAGTAATAAAAACTAATGTGTCCTGGTGCTACTATGAATCTGGTGTTCTGTTAAGTGTTTCCCACGTGTTACTCATTTAATTCTCACAATTACCCTTTGAAGTAGGTGTCGTAATGACCCCAGTGCATTTGAAGAAACTATAAGTTAAAGAGTTTAGGTGACCTGCTGATAATCCCCCGAGAAGAAGGGTGAAATGAACTTGCCAATTTTCATTTTTTAAAAATTCTTTGAAGTTATATGACTGGAATTAACTTGAGTGTACATAATTGTTTAGAGTGATTGACATCGTCAAAATATCGAGTCTTCTTGTCTAAAAATGTCATGTCTTTTCATTTAGTTAGCTCTCCTTATCTGTCTTTCCCAATGTCTGCATGTTTCTTCACATTGGATGTACATGTTTCTTGTTAAAGATATTCCTAGGTATGTTGTTTTTGCTGGTGTAGAGACAATGAATAGATTTTGCGTTTTGTATTTTGAGTTTGTAACATACAAAATTGTTTTGCTAGTCTTTAGAGTTTCACTTGATTAAACAGATGGACTTTCATATAAACTGCTAGTAATCACGATTTTGTCTCTTCATTTCTAATATTTATTCTTCTTGCTTGTATTTTCCATCCTGGAACTTCCAGAGTGATGATGAGTAACACGGGAAAGAGTGTGCTTCTTTGGCTTGCTCCCTACTTTATGGGGACTCAGGATTCACAGCTACGAGTGGCTACTACCGTTTTCTGGAAGATACTCTTCAACAAATAAATAAATCCTAGCTTATCAGGAATCCGTTTGATAATTAGGAATTCCAATTGATTCTTCATCACTGGAGTCAAAGAAATTTTCTCCTGGTTTCTATCAAAGTAGGAGATACAGTTTTTTTTTTTTTTTCATGTTTTGCTGCCTTTGTTTTTTTGGGGTACAGTCTCCTTGGTTATGAGAAATTAATTTTTTGATATACTGATAGCTTTGCAAATGCTTTATCCAGGATTTTATTTGTATCTATACTCTTTCAGGAGATGTTTATGATTTTTTTTTCAGAGTTATCCTGAAGACTTGATATTAGATTCCAATTGAATATGTTTTTCCTTCAGAATCTGAAGCCATAGCATCCTTGACTTTTACTCAGTCTAATGCCCCTCTGGTTCTCATTATGTCTTTTTTTTTTTTTAATTCCTGGAATTATTTCAGGGTTCTTCTCTATTCTTAAAGTTGAGAAGTACCATCATGATTCTGCTAATAATGTATGTGTGTTTCAATTTAATTTTAATTTTTCATATCAATTTATTTTTTTGCTTTTACTGCTTGACACTCATATTTGACTTGTATTACTCAGCACTTATTGGGGCCTTTCAATTTGAATATACAAACCCAAATTTCTTCTATTTAATTTTTCATTAATTTTCTTCATTTTCTTTTTAATACTTAATTTTTTTTTCTTTTATTTTCTTTCTTTAATTATTGCCTCACTTTTATTTCAGTTGTTTTCTCCTAGTGGAGATGACTGGTCTTTTATTTATTTTTTTTTCAATATCTCCAGACTTTTTTTTTTATAAATTACCTTTCCTTTGTTATCTCTTTTGGGAGATTACCCTACTTGATCTTCCATTTTACTGATTCAGTCTTCAGATTTGTTCACCCTAGTTTTTGGGCCTCGTGTTGATATTTTTGGATATATTATTTTTCCAAAAATTCATTTCAGTGCATTGATTGTCGAGAGAGAGAGAGAGAGAGAGAGAGAGAGAGAGAGAGAGAGAGAGAGAGAACCAGTTCTTTTGATATGATCACAATACTTTTTGGATTTCTCCGAAGATACCCATTAGAAAGTTTTAAAACTTAGTCATAATCCTTGTGTTCTCTCTTATTTCTCTGGTTGGGTTTATTTGGTTTGTGCACACTGGTTCTTGCTCACGTTCCATTGTCTGTTCATATTTATGGATGAAGAACTAGCTTGGTCATATAGGTGCTGGGGTGAGTTTCCTCTGCAAATAAGGCTGAGTAGACCACTCTCTGCATCTGTCTGAATTGAAAAAGGGGACAGGCAGCCACTATTGCATGACATAATATGGGTAGGGATCAAGCAGGCAGGGTGGAGACCCTACAAATGTCAATGTATGGAGGGTTTTACTTTGAGATTTGAATGCTCATGTATTTAATTCCTGGGCAGAACTGCCTTCTGTTTGTTATTTTCCTTAGGTTATGATTTTTGGAGTCTGGAATTACCTTGGGCTCTGTCTGTTTCTCTGTCTGGCCGCTGAATCCATTCTGGGTGACCTCCTAAGCTAATGCTTTAGATATTTTGGACAAACGCTGAGGCATAAACTTCAGTCAAGAGCCTATGCTTCTAGCTCTTCACATCTTTGGGGATTGAAGAGGAATGACAGGACCTCTGACTGGGGACAGCTCTTAATTACTCATGTAAGTAACTGCCCAGCCCGCCCTTGCTCTGCATCTGCTGACACTTAGCTTGGGAGGTCTCTGGAGCTCCTCTGGGAATATCTGCTCTCATGTTTGTAACTGGTATCTCCAGAATCTTTGACAACCGTTTTCTTTCAACTGTTTTATCCATTACTTCAATGCTCTATGCTTAAAATATTCCACAATTTCCTTATAAATTTTGTCGATGGTATCTTGCTTTCCAACTCTGTTATTGATGTAATCTTTCATTATATTTTCTTATATATCAGTGGGTTTTGTGAGGAAAGGCAGTTAAATGCCTATACTGGGTCTGAATTCTGAATGATGTCTCTTTAATGACTTTTAAATCAGGGCTGACAGTTCGTCTGGACAAGTTACTTTCCCAGCCTCAGTTTACCCACCTGTTGTTTAGATCAAATATTAACCTACCACAGAGGCACTGTTGTAAGGATCAGAAGTGGGTTTAAAGTGCCTAGGTGAATAGCAAGCATCTAGTAAACAGGGACTCAGTAAATGGTACCTGCTATTAGCTATTTGCACTAAAGCGATTTCACTGGAGGGAGATACTACCCACACCACCAGATGGACTATGAGAGTCAGCTTGACACAGTACACAAAGCACATATCATTTTCTTACAGAGAAGCAAGATCAAGAAGCCTTCAGCACCCAGCCTCAGCTACACATGAACTGGGGGTGGAGGCGGGGACAAGTTAACCAACCTCTGTAAGCTTCGGGCTCCTCCTCTGTAAAGTGGGCATAAAAACAAGATGTTTGGGAAGGTTGTTTTGGATTACATATAGTAAGGCATGGGAATCGGTATGTAAGGACTGGCAAACACATTCTAGCTTTCCTTCTTCTCCTCACCTTTCTCCCCTCTTCTTATCCACTCCTACTCTCCCTCCATTCATCTCTTTCCTTTCTCTTCTGCTGTGTTTTCACAATTCTTGTTGTTGTTATTAAACCAGGATCTGGACCATTTATTAGCCCTTTTTATTCATTAAAAATTTTTTATTAAATGTTTACTCTTTCTTTGAGCTTCTAGGGAATAAAATTTAAAAACAGATATGCATTCTTTAGGAGCTGTTACTGCTTTAGGAATATGAATGTAGAAAAGGTAAGACCAACCAACCAACTGACAAATAGGGTCTTAGAACCAGAAATAAATCGGAATTTCAGTGTAGACTCACATCAGCCACACGCCCCCTGGCAAACCACTTCACTTTCCTGAACTTGGTCTCTACAGTTTCCTCATCTGTAAAATGAGGATTAAATGAGATAATGTCCATGGATCGCTTGGCACAGCAAGTCCGAGGGAAATGTCTGTCCCCTCTCCCTTCCCTGTTCTCTTGCTCTACCAAACTCTGCAGTGGGGATCCCAGTGCAGGACTGGTTCATGGGTGCAAGACCTCCGTGTGATCACACAGGAAGGGCCCTGCATTTGGTTTAATTCTCTGCTATTGCTGTCTTGAAATTCTTAATAATGTTTGTCCAAGGAGCTCCTACCAGATCCCAAAAGTTAAGTAGCTGGCCTTGCTTACTGTGACACAATGCATAGAAGAATCCATATTTCTATTCTCCCAGCAGACAAAGAGGAAGCGGTTTCCCAGATGCTGAAGGCAGTAGCTCTGAAATCTTCCAGCTGTTAGTGGCTGCAGCTCTCCCAGCATCATTTCTATCCAGGTTCCTAAAACATCCAGTGGAGGCTTCCTCGAATTCCCTGCAGCCCTTCTAACTTTAGCTCCAGTGTGACACACTTACTATTTTCTCTCCAGGTCCTTAAGGTAGCTCTCTGCCAGGTTTTGGAAGGGATAGAACTTACTGTCTTTTTGTTAATGATTTTTAAAGGAATGAGCCTTTTTTGACCATAAGAAAACCTATAGGAATATGCCGGAAAAGGCAGGCTCGTGTTGTGCATTGCATGGACTAATATGTGTCCTTGAATATGAAATCCCAAGGAAATGTATAGCTAGGAGCTCCTCCTGCCTCCTTCGTGTAACTCAGTTGGCCGTCTGCTCCTTTATTTCTGGACGGTACAGAGATTGGTTTTCAATTTTTTTTTTTGAGGCTTAATTTCTAATTATTTTAAAATGAACACAAAAGGTTGTCTGGAGGTTTGAGCAAGTAAATCTCAGCCATATGAAGCCAACCTGCTTTGCCTTCTTTCTCCAGGTTCACAGCTGGGGAAGGAGACAGAGGATGTGGGAGGGGAAGAGAGGCCGGGCCAACCCAGCGCGGTGCTGGTGCTTCCCTCCTTGCCAGCTGATTTAATTCTGGCCAGCTGTGCATTGATAGAGGCTACGGCCAGAGCCCTTACATAAATACAAGATGCAGACCATTCTGAGTCAAGAGAACACCTGTATGCAATGATAGCTGAAGCCATAAATTAAGAGGATGGGTAGCACAAGCATACAGAATAGGCAGTTACCGCAGTGGTAGCGGTCCTCAAAAAGTGATCTCAGTACAATAGTGTCAACATCATCTGAACCTTTTTAGAACTGCAAAATCTCAGGCTTCACCCCTGATCTACCAGATCAGAAACTCTGGGTAGGGGGCGGGGGGAGGTGTAGGGCTAGGTAATCTGTGTTTTGGCAAGCCCCCTAGGTGATTATGATGCGCACTCAAATTTGCAACCAACTTCTCTATGGCCATCTTTGAAGTCATCATAAAGCTTCCCAACCCAACACAACTGCCTAAATGGTCTGACCTGTGGCTTTGACTTATAGTGCTTGTTGTGTAATTGAGAGAATAACTCAAACTCTCTGGACCTCAGTTTCCCATAATTTAAAATAATGGGATTATCTGCGATGATCTCAAACGTTCCTTCCACATTATATTTTCTATGCACTAAGATTCAAAAAAATATTTTTATGCACTCTCAAATAGTTGTATAATACACAGACGAATGATCATTGGACATTAGATGAGCAGCTATTACAAAGTATCTATTTATATGTTTCTATCTCTATGTCTCTTTACCTACCTATCATCTATTTGAATGTGGAACATGGTAGCCCAGGTTTTGGAGTCAGACAACACGAATTTTACACTTATGAGCTACTATTATCTGTTAACTCGGGAAAGGGCCTAAGCAGATGAGACAATGAAAGTAAAATATTCACTGCTGGCTCTGGAACATAAAAGCTTCCTGAAGGTACTCACTATTACTTTGTTGCTTACTCTCTTAGATCTGAGCATTATCTCCACCCCTTTTAAAGCACACTAACCCCTTCCTTTCTCTTATCGATTTCCCCAATATTTCTTAAAGCGCTTGAGTATGAGTGCCCCAATTTTGTGTGGAGTTGTGTAAAGCATAGAATTGTCAGTAGCTGGTTAAAGCCCACAAAGCCTAGAGGCATAATCCAGGCCGATCAAATTAGAGTAACAGGGTTTTTTTTGTTTTTGTTTTTTTTTAACTTCCTGCTGTCTTTAAAAGTCACTGTATAGGCAGTCTATGAAGTTTGCCAGAATAATTCTAACCATAAGAATAAATAAATAAATCACATATGAAACAGTGTATGTTGCTTTCTCAGACAAGTTCATAGAATCCATAAAATTCTAGAGCACTTGGGTTATCAGAACCAGGCTGAAGTTATTCCTTCTGTAAGAAAGACCATTCATAGTGATTAAGAATCTGCAGATATGAAAGGTTTCAGTGGTTAAGTTGTGGTTTGACATAAAGCCTCCTAGCTTTATATCATGTTTTTTCTTATATTCAACAAAAGGACCATAAACTCCATGTTTTAATTTTGTAAGCTGGATTTTTTTCCCTTTGCCTCTCCCCTTTTTCGCCTTGTGCAACTTATTCATGAAACATTTATTTTGATCGTTTCACTTACAAGTTACATACCTGAGTAGAGAAGATAGAATCGAATAGCAGTTATATAAAAAAAATCTACTCCATAGAAACTGACAGTAATGAAAGCTTACATTTAGGAATTTATCTTTTTAAATGTTATTTGGAAGGTGAGGTTCTTTGGAAATGAGCACCAGCAAACTGATTAACACATTAAGCAACCAGTAGAAATGTATTAATGGAACAAATGAAACCAGCAACTTAGCTTAACCAACCTGCCTTTTAAGTAAGATTTAAGAAATATTGGCTTCTGGTCATGATGGCGGAGTAGGTAAATGCTATGTTTGCCTCCTCTCACAGCCACACCAAAATTACAACTAAACTACAGAACAGACAATTGGGAGTCACCTAAAGTCCAGCTGACCAGAAATCCTACAACAAGGGACATACAGAAGAGGCCACCTTGAGACTGGTAGGTGGGGTAGAGTCGCAGAACGGGCTGGTCTCACCACTATGGGCAGCAGTTGAGATTCAGGAGGGATATCTCAGCTGTGGAGATACCTCCGGAGGAGTGAGGATCCCAGGCACCACACTGGGCTCCCTGGCCCATGGTACCAGTGTGGAAAGAGGAGACCTCACAATTTCTATCTGTGAAAACCATCAGAGATTATGGCTGAGTGACTCAGGGGGCTGCTGGGATCACAGACATTCCTCTTCAGGAGCCTCTGTGTGTGGACTTACCCACCGAGAGACTCACCCACTCTGAGCTCTGGGGCAGCAGCTTGAAAGGCACCTGGGAAATATGGGGAGAAACCAATTTGTCTGGCTTCAGGGCGAGGGCTGGAGGGGCAGCTTTTTCTCAGACAGAAGTACTGGCAGACGGCATTGTTCCGTTGTTGAGCCCTCCCCTGCATGGCATGCAGATTCAAGGGGCCGCCATATCTAAGCTCCACCAACCAGGCTAACACAGGAGATTCCCAGAGACCCTGATCCTCCCAATTTGCCCACCCAAGCTGCTTCCAGTGTAGCGTGCTGTGCACTTTTCCAAAATCTCTCAAAGGTTCACAAATCCCCAAAAAGCAATATTTGGCCTCGGCATGCCCTGTACCTCTTGCTGAGCAGCCCCAAGCCCAGCACTGATGGCAGCTGGCCTAAGTGTGCGGCTTGGCCTCTTGAAGCACTTCAAAGCCTAGCTTGGGTGGCGGTCACCTGCAAATTGCTTGTTGGCTCATGCCAGGTGGCCCTGGGCAGGGCACAGGCTGTGGCTAAACTTGGCCTGTGGTAGGGCCCCTCCCAGAAAACCCTGGCCTGCATACCCAAGGGCCAGCTTAGTCTGAGCTGGAGCATCACCCAGGGCCACATCCAAGAACAGACCTGAGGAAAACATGCTGACTGAAACTTTAGCTACTTGGGCTATTAAGGACAGGCAACAGGTACAAGTTTCATTTTTAAATAAATGAAGCACCTCTGGGGGCTGACAGACATCTTGTCTCTTGTCTGCCTGCTCCTAAACAATCTCTCTTCTCAAGTGCCCTGGGGGGTCACTGAGGATGATTTCTGGTGTTCTGGCTTGGTTGACTCTAAAGATAATGCTCATCGAAGGATGAGAACACAAAAAGAAGAGCACACAAGAAGAATTGAAATAGGGTCCCTGAAGGCCCTGATGAGTCATCTTTCAGGGTTTTATTTCAATAAAGCACTGAACGAGTTGATCAAGCAGCATTGTGTCCTGTGGGGCCCTTGAAAAGACCACGGCAGCCCCCGATGGTAGGCTAGGGTTGGGGCAGGTCAGTGGATTGGGGCTGGGAGACTCCTGAGAAGGCAGCCTCATGCTGTCTTCCCAAGTCTTGCCAAGACTTTGGATCCAGCCTCCATCTCTCCCTCATTAAAAAAAAAAAAAAAATTGAGTTGAAAATGATGAGTTTAGTTGAGGGTAGGTTGAATTTAAAATGTATCAAGGGCATCAAGACAGGTTGTCCAAAAGGCACCTAGATATATTGGTCTGGAACTCAGAAGAGTGATAGCTGTGTTGGATTTAGATATGAGAGTTATCAGCAAGAGGATGAAAAAAAAGAAAGAAAGATAGAAAAGGTAAGATGTCCCAGCAGAAACCCAGAGAGATTATGGAGAATGAGGAAGGCTGAGGGTTAAGGATAGAGTGCTGGGGAAGACCAACATTTGAATGATGGGTGGAGGAAGATGAGGCAGCCAGTAGGACCAGAGAGGACCGGTTATAGCAGTAGAAAGGGAATCAAATGATTAGAGAGATTTAAGGAGGAGGCAAGGGGTTCTTTCACTTGGTAAGGTGCAAATGTGAGCACTGCTATTTAATTCTCCTGATTCCAAATCTAGATTTAAGAAACTCATCTTATGTAAACATAGAGAACTACCAAAAAGGGATGTTCACATGAGGGGAGCACATAAGGATCCTGCTAGAGCGAGGACGTGATGAGCCTGAAGGAAGATCCCAGGGCTGGCCTACAGTAACTCATCCAGAGATGTTACAGAGATTTAAAGGAAATGGATAATTTTCTGGCAAAACACAAGTTAACAAACATGACTTGAACCAATTTAGGAAAAAAAGAAGTAGAATAAAAAAGTGGAGAGAAAGTTTTCACAATTTATTTTAAAATAGGAGCTGGTTTTAGATATTATTGGCAGTTTTTTTTTTTTTTTTCAAACATTCAGAGAGGATATCTGGGTTCAAAAATTGTCCCACAGGAAAACAAAGCAAAACAAAACAAAACCAACAAAAACGAAACAAAACAAAATCTATGGAATCTTCCCAAATCATTTTTTAAAACTTGGCATATCCTTAAAAATAAAATCTAACTAAGGACACAAAGTTACAGTTATAGAACAATCTGCCTTATGTACATAGATGTAAAAATAATAAAGTATTGGCAATCAAAACCCAGCAGTTTATTAAAAGAAAACCCCCATGGCCAAGTAGGATTTTTTCCAGGAACGTAAGGAGAGTTTAATATTAGGCTATCTATTAATATAAACCATCACATAAGGAGGCTAAAGACCAAAAAAAAAAAAAAATCACATGATTACCTTGATACTTGCCAAAAAATCATTTGAAACCGTTCCACATCCATTCCTGATGGAAATTCTTAGTAAGCTAAGAACATTACCCGTCTTTCACACAAGAAAAACTCTCTCAGTTTAATTGCAATATGAGTGGGAAGTCTGGATTTTGTGTAGAAGGGGATCTTAAGGAATGGTTTAGTCGGAAATGGATTTGTCTTGAAGTTAAATTTGCAAAGCACCACCTTATGTTTCTCGGGCTGAATGTGTAAGTTTGCAGTGGATTTGAGTGGCTTGAGATACAAGAGAGCCGAGGCCATCCCCCAGCACCAACACTGTACAATATACACTTATAGACAGTGAACACGTAACAGAATATCAGTGACGTTTAAAGCGAGTCAGGTACCAGCTCAGTACCTCCACTAATATTTACCATATTTTGGGAGTTCTAAAACAATAAACCCCTGTCCCTACCTATCCTACTCTCCCCCTGCCGCCCCCCCCAAAAAAAAACCAGTGAATTAGAGGCAAATTATTATTGTAGATATTATGATAACATAATAGTAATAGTTAACATTTACTTGCTATGTTCCAGGCACTGTGTTAAGCACTTAGCATACACTGACTAATTTAACCCTAATGATGCTGCTCCCAAGGGCATAATTATACTCACTTTAAGAAAGAATTGTGACACTCAGGAAAGGAAAGGACAGGGAAGCTTGTTAAGTGGCATCCCAAAGTGGCTCAGTGGGATTTGAACACAGCTGCATCTGACTCCAGAGCCTGAGCTCTGAACCAGTAAGCAACACCGTACGTCTTTAGTAATAAATAATAAATGGAATCTAAATGATCTCGGATTACAAAATTAATATAAAAGAAATTTCTTATAGGTCAGCTATCACCAGTTAGAAAATATAAAATATATAATTTTTTAAAGTAACCCAGAATATGTAATACCTAGGAAAGAGCTAACAGAGAATTGGGCAGGAAATATCTGAAGAAAATTGCAAGGCATTTATGAGAGCCATAAAAGACATTTCATTTACTAAAGATATGTACTATGTTCCTGGGTGAGAAATCTCATTATTTGTAAAGATTTTACTGAAACGATCTTAAAAGTTTCATGCAATTGCTTTTGAAGTGACATTTTTATAACTTATAGGAAAATAAATAAGTAAGTAAGTAAGTAAATAAATAAATAAATAATAAAGCTCCTAGGAGGGTACTTGTATTATCAATTATCAGTCTATTGTAAAACTACAATAATTAAAACATTATGATAGTAATGTCTAAGTACAGTATAGTAATAAAGCAGCAAAATTCATTAGAATACAGCAGATGACTCTAAAAGAGAACCTAGTTCATATTATCATTTATTATGTAATAAGTGTAATATTTCAAATTACTGAACAATAGAATAAATTATTCAACAAACAGTTTTAGAAATACTTATTAATCATTTGGAAAAAGATTTCTTTTGTACCACATATCAACATAAATTCTATCTGGATTAAAGTGCTAAAAGTAAAAAATATATATTAAGGATCTAGAAAAACATAAAGATTAATATTTAATCTGTTCCTAGCATGGTGAAAACCTTTCTAAATATAAATGAAAAAAAGAGATACCATAGCTGAATAGATTTGCGATATTTAACAACATAAAAAAAAATCTATGTCGAAAATGTAATAAAATCCAAAACAAATTTCAATTTGGGAAAATGTTAGCAATATATATAGGAAAGATCAAGGTTTTAATATTTATAAAGAATTCTAAAAATCAATAGGAAATGAATGAGTGCTCTATTAAAATGTACAGACACGAATAGATAATTCACAAAAGAAAAAAGACAGTTTTGAAAATGTGAGAAATAATCCTCAAGTGAATAAATATAATGAAAACAATAAGAAAATTTGACACATATTTCTTGTTTAAATATGCTGATTTAAAAGGCTATGATAATACAACTGAACAATAAAAAAACAACACAATTAGATAAAATAGGCGAAGGCCTTGAATGGACATTTCTCCTGAGAAGATATACAAATGGCCAATAAGCAGATGAAAGGATGCTCAACATTACTAATCATTAGAGAAATGCAAATGAAATAAGAGATACCATTTCACACCTAACAGGATCTAAAAAACAGAAAATAATAAGTGTTGGTGAGGATGTGGAGGAATTGGAACATTTGTACATTGCTGGTGGGAACCTAAAATAGTAGTCATTGTGGAAAACAATATGATGATTCCTCAAAAAATTAAACATAGAATTACCATATAATCCAGCAATTCCACTTCTGGCTATATAGCCTGCCAAAATGGAAGCAGAGACTTGAACAGGTATTTGTATGCTCAAGTTCATAGCAATGTTATTCACAATAGCTAAAAGGTGGAAGCAACCCGTGTCCGCTGAAGGATGAATAGATAAACAAAAGGTGATATATGCATACAATGGAATATTATTCAGCTTTGAAAGGGAAGGAACTTCTGACACATACCACAGCATGGATGGACCTTGAAGATTTATGTTAAGTGAAATAAGCCGGTTGCAAAGGGACAAATATTGTATGAGTTCTCTTAGACGAGGTATCTGGTGTAGTCAAATCCATAGAGACAGAAAATAGGATGGTGGTTATGGAGCAGGATGAAAAGTTAATATTTAATGAGTACAGAGTTTCAATCTGGAAAGTTCTGGAGATGGCTAGTGGTGTTGCTTGTACAATGATGTGAATGTATTTAATGCCACAGGACTGTACATTTAAAAATGGTTAAAATGTTTTAGATAAAAATGTTTACTTTTTTTTTTTAGCAATTCCATGAATTGAATTACATAGCAGAGTGACAATGAAAAAATGGTTAAAATGGCACATTTTATGTTATGTATATTTTATCACAAATGAAAATAAATATAGGGAGATTGGATTTTGATGCTTACATGGAGCGGAGATCTGAAAAAGAAAGAAAGAATGAACTAGAAACAAATTTCTCACTAACTCAGGTTGATGAAAAGAAATCTTAACCTAGATACAGGTGGATAGAGAAATAGAGAAATTAAGTAAGGAAGTAAATAAATAGATAAATAGATACATAAATAAATATTTCCGTTGGAATTTATAATCACTGACTTCTGTGAGACGTGACTTCTCACAGGTTTGGGGCTCAAATTTTGGTCTGAGTAGCCCCCTAATGCAAACGTAACATAAAATTAGTTTATCAGCTACTGATGTCCACAGATACTTGGCAGAAGCGAACACTCTGGAGTGGGACATACTAGTGGAAGAATTTATAGTATAAATATGTCCATTATCTCTCAGTGGATTTAGAGATTTACTGCAACCCCAATCAAAATCCTAGCAGGTATTTATGTGGAAATTAACTAATTCTAAAATAACCAAAACAATTTTTAAAAAAGCAAAGCAAAACTAGAAGGCTTACTCTGCCAGATAGCAAAATTTTTTAATAAAGCCTTTACATTTAAGGCAGTGCTATATTGGTACTGGATAGACAAATAGACCAGTGAGACAGAATAGAAACTTCCATATAAATCAGATATATAGTCACCTGATTTATAGCAAAGTTGGTGGTGCAATGCAATAGTAAATCTTGACCCCTACCTAACACTATACCAAAAACCCAATTCCAAATGGATGATAGACCTATGTGTGGAAGGTAAAACAATAAGATTTCTAAGAAATAATAACTTTGTGCCTTTGGGAGTAGGCAAAGATTTCAGAAGCAGAATACAAAAGCACTAACAACCATAAGGTGGAAAATTATTAAGCCGATGACATTAAATTAAGAATTTCTGTTAAGAAGAGGTAAACCACAGAATAGAAGATATTTGCAATACACTTGTCTCTTAAAACAGTTGTAGTCAGGCTATGTAAAAAATTCCTACAAATTAAAAAAGGACAGATAGCCTAACAGAAAAATAGACAAAAGGCTTCACAAAAGAGGATATTCAAGTAACAAAAAGCATAAAAACTGCTAACGTCATTAGTCATTGAGGAAGTATAACCACAAAGTGATACCATTAATCACCTATGAGAATGGCTAAAATAAGACAGACAGACAATTACAAGTGTTGGGAGGATGAGGAGCACATCGAACTCTTATACATTGCTGGTGGGAGTATGAATTGGTACAGCTACTTCAGAAAGCTGACAGTATCTACTAAGCTGAATATATGTATATCCTGTAACATAGCAATGTTGCCCCAAGGTATAAACCCCATATAAGGGCTTCATATGTGCCACAAAGGACGTGCACAAGAATGTTCAGAGCATTACTACTTACAGAAGCCAAAACCAAGAAACAATCCAAATATCTATCATCAGTAGAGTAAATAACTAAATTGTGGTCTATTCATATATCGGATTGCTAGATAGCAATAAAAAATGAAAACTACTGCTACATGCAGTGGTAGAGATGAATCTCACAACATAATGCTAAGTGCAAGAAGCCAGGCATAAAAGGGTGCACACTGTATAGTTCCATTTATAAAAAGTTCAAAAGTAAGCAAAATTGATCTTTGTTGTTAGAATTCAGGCTATCATTGCCTTTGGAAAACAGTGACAGAAGTGAGTATGAGAGAAATTCTGAGGTGTTGGTAACATTTTATTTCTTTATCTACATGGCAGTTATCCACAGATCAAGTGTTTATTTTTTGAAAGTTCATTAAGCTCTAATCCATAATGTGTGTACTTTTGGCATGATATCATACTTCAATAAAAGGTTTGCTAAGAAAAAAAAGCTATGATATCACCTTTCTTGAGGGCACTGTGTCAATGAGAATAAAAGACTGTTTGCATCCAGACCTAGCGATTCTACTTCCCATGAAAAGAAGCAGAAATATATAAAAATATTTATGTGTCAGAATGTACATTTTAATATTTTCATTTAGTGAAAGCTGGAAAGAACCTAAATATGCAATCAGGAGTGATTGATGAAATAGATGTGGTAAAATAACAAAATAGAATGTTGTACCATTTTTAATTTTCATGCTATTATCTAATAGTATGGGAAACTGTTTATATATAACATTAGGTGGGGACAAAAAGCACTCCCTGCATTTTTTAATACGCTATTCTAATTCTGTTACCAATGTGCGTGTATGTAAAAGTGGAAATGCATACAGAAGAAATACAGCAAAATGTAATCATCCTTATGTCTGGTGTTAGTGTGATAATGATTTTTTCTTTTATATTTTAATGTGCTTTCTGGTTTTCTACATTGAGTACCTATTACTTTTATAATCATGAAAATAACTTAATAAGACATAGTCAGCTTTGTAAATTCAGCTGCATCGGAGTAATGCTTAAAATTCCTTAGCAACGTGGAAGATAACAGCAGGTCACCTTTGTCAGAGCCATTTTTGGATTGAAGTATAAATGGGAAATGCAGAAAAAAAGAAAGTGAATACAAATGATGCCTTCATACTAGGTTGGAAGGGAAAGGATCTTGCTTTCTTTGACATCCTACAATCTTTATAGTCTAGACCAGTGTTTCTCAAATTTGGCTGTTCAATAAAATCACTAAGAAAGCATTGAAAAAAAAAATATTGATGCCTGGGAACTTCACTCACCGATTTCAATTTAGCAGATCGAACCTATGGCCTGGACTTCCCAGGTGATGAGAATGCAGTGTCAAGGTTACATTTTCTTTCATTTCTTCCCTTGAATAGAAGTTAAATTCCTTATTGATAGTAATAGCTTCCTATGTGTGTATGAAATGCACTGAGCACAAAATAGGCCCTCAACAAATAGCTGCTGACTGATGTCACAGAAACTCTTCTGGGAGATGCAGGACATGTCCTTATGGCTAGGGATTTCTTCTCCCTGGCTTGGATGGTCCAGGTTCAGAGAGGACCATCCAAGACTGAGAGAGCACATTGGTCCATGGTTCCAACAGGGCATTGAGTGGCTTATATTACCTTTCGAAATCGAAGTAATATATTGGTGAGTCTATGGCTTATCTTTCTTAGGGATGCAAAATGACTAAGATAAAATCTCACTGTAAGCAGTAGCATCCAAAAATCCCCAGGGAAGAAAACTTAGTTATACCATTGGAATGTCAGTTTTGATTACTGAAATTCTTCCAGTGATGATATTTGGGGTTGGCTAGTGACAGAAGTCATCTAATTTGAAGGAGGAAGAGAAAGTAATGTTTATGCTCAAAAAAGCTGAAACATATTGAGTGTTTTACATATTCTCAGGCCTTACAAAAAATCACCAGTTGGGTATTAGCATCCCCAATCTAGAGATCGGGAAGCTGAGGCTCAGAGAGGTTAAGCAACTTGCCCATGGTCACAAGGATGGCAACCAATGAGAAGAGATGTGACCTCTTGTATATTTTACCTTAAAACCCATAATCCCTTTACATCATCAAAATGTGACCTTGGGTCATATAGGTGGTGGCAAAGGCATCTAAACCAAATCTTTCTATTAGGCTCTAATAAGATTTCTATGCTGTCAATAAGTCAGTAGGAGAAAAGACTTTCATTGAAATAAAGGATGCTGAAATGTGAATTTTTTTGTTAGTATTCAGTGGTATCTGTCAGGCACTTAGAAAATGAATTAGTTTGTAGTCTTTCTGGAATAGTTAGTGGAAAGATAGAGGGGCGAGTTTCATCAGCAGCTTTCAAACTCTTTCAACTCATCTAATTTTATGAAAAAAAAAAAAAACCACATAAACCACATTACCCCTTGTGCTTACAGAAATTTGCTCTGAGGAAATTGTACTAAGGTATCCAAAGTTCAAGACAGAGTTCTTCAGGGTATTGCCAGTAACTATCTGTGTGATCTTAGGCAAGTCACTGCCTCTCTCTGGGCCTGAAGTGACTCAAGAGAGAGAGAGAGAGAGAGAAAAAAAGATGTGGGATATTTAAATTAACTTTAAAGGCTATAGACACTTTATTGATCTGATAAAAGCTGATGACCCTGGATAATGCACATAACGCATGTACGTGCATAATTTTCCATGTCCTGGTTATTCACATACCTTCGAAAGACCTTTTGTGGACCTCCAAAGAATACATGGACCTTTGATTTAAAGACCCGGAATATGTGATAATGGCATTGTAGGCATGTTTACAGAAAGAATCCTTATCTTTTAGAGATATAACCTGAAATAGTTATGGATGGAATTTGCATTAAAATGATCCAATATGTGTGGGGAAGGGTGGGTGGTGACGAGGTAATAGATAAAAGAAAATGGCCCATGAATTGATAATTGGTGAAGCCAGGTGATGAGGTACATGATGGGTTTTCCTGCTCTTTTCTCTATTTTTGTGTATGTTGAAATTTTCCATCATAAAATAAATTCACAAAATAAAAATTATACATAATTTAAGAAAAGACTTGGAATAGTTGATACCTAGTGTCCCCCATTCTAATAGTCTGTGATTTTGCATTACAAATACTCTGCAAAAAAAATGGACCTCTGGAAATATTTCATGTACTCAGGTCATTGAATCATCATCATTCCTCTTCTAACAGACGCTCTGGACTAAAGGGTTTGTTGCGGTCCCATTTTTCCTGATGATTCTGTGGTATTCCATTTAAAAACTTCCATAAATATACTTTTGGGGAGAGGGTAGCAAAATCAAATGCAAAGAAGCCGAACAAGAATTGTTTTTAACTCATGTTGCATGATAATGTGGCTCAATTTATTTTCAAATATTTCTTAACAGTTGCAAATGACCATAGCGGCATGAAAAACACTTAGTTAAGATGTTAGGTGAAATGAGAGGTTTAAAAGAGTACACAAGTCTGAGAGACGGTTGTATTGTGGTTGAGAACTGGTATTCCACAGCCATGCCACCTGGGTCCCTGTTCTCATTATCGCTCAACTATGTGCTCCTGGGTAGGTAACCTAACCTGTCTGAACCTCTGTTTCTTTATCTGTAAAATGGACATAATAGTGTGGTCTCCCTCATAGGGTTATTGTGAAGCTTCACATTGTGCTTGTCATATGACAAGTACTCAGTAGATGTTCACCATTGTTCTCTCAACTGTGTAAATATGAATGAAAATAGATGAAAAAAGACCTAAAGATATAGGTGAAAATATTATCAGTAGTTGCCTCTTGATTGTATTCGATGGGTGATGTTTTTTTTTTTATTTTTGTCCAGACTTTTCAAAATTCTACAAAAAGTATTTGTTACTCTTACAATCAGAGAAAAAAACGTTTTTTTTTTAAAAGGACTTTTTAAAGCCTTGAGAAATTTTGATGCCCAGAGGGGCCTGAACCATGCTTGTCCCACACAGTATTTTGACAAACAAGCCACTTAAGAGGAGAGTAAGATGAAATGATTACTAACATGATGCTCCCATTTTCTTCACCAGGCTCTCATCTGCAGGAAGATTCTTATCAACGCCAATGAGCCTTCCGGTGTGGCATTCCTGGTGCAGAATGAACACAGCCTTCCTCTGCTTCTGTTCCATCCTGCCTCCTTACCACATATTCCTCCACACCAGCAGGTTAGCCTTTTGGAGAATATCACAAATGCCATGCCAAGAAAAATTCATTCAGGCACACCATTTTGTATTTAGTTTCCTGGGGTTCATGCCCCTCCCCGCAGCCCATCTCGCTGATTAAGAACACCTAAGCCATGGCAACACATTTAGAAATGTATAAACACACTTAAGGCATGTAGACCCCTTTGAGAAAAATTGACATGTACAAATTTGAAACCATAAGTCAGACAAATGAGTGGATAATTATGGGTATTACATATATAATTTAGGCTTTGCCAAAGAATTTACATTAGGATATCTAAAAATAGCAAACACATGGTGTGTTTGAACCATGCTGCTGTGTTACCCAAATGCGAAGCTTTTTCCAGAACACACCTACTGCAGAGCAACAGGCCCAGTTCAAACAGGCTAGTTTCGCTCCTGAGTTTAGCTACATTCATTTATAGTATTCTAGACCACCTTCGAAACAGCCACTAGCTCATGTCACTTAGGTGACTGACTGATGGCCAAGGATGGACAAGGATGACTCCTAGAAACTTCTGGTCAGAGAAGAAGTGGTACACGTGTGTGGGTTGTGCAGCTGCTTTGGAGAGGATCATTTGCGGTGAGATGCATCTCATCTCCTTTTCTTGGGTAGAAAAAGGATGAACATTGATTGATTCCTTAGCCTATACAGGGGTAGACTTTAGGTCATCTCATGTGTTCCAGAATGACTCTGGAAAGTGAGGATTTTGCTCCTGTTTCCAATTGAGTTTTAGAAAAGTTGACACGCATTAGCCAGGTCAGACATTTATCAGAAAAATATTAAATTATATTTTAATGCAAAACTCTCTGTCTTGGATACCATATTGGGCGGTTGACTTCCGGAGGCTGGAACATGTACAGTGCCCAGCCGTCACTTAAACTGACAGACATTTAGCTGTGATTTTGATCTTGCTGATGTGTCAGTGGCTTCCATGGGAGTGTGGGAAGGGAGGCAGAGAGAGGACTTTTCCTTGCCCCATCTGACCTGCTCCCCCAGCCAACACTGCTCCTTTCTTTCACTCCTACACAGGACTGCCCCCCATTCGAAAGGTGCTTGGGCAACTCAGAAAGAGATCTGCATAAAGAGCCAGGAACCCTGCACTTAGAAAAAATAAAAACCTATATAACTACAAACTCCATGTTTCCACCTTCGCTCCAGGCTGAGATGCGATTTGGCATCTCACTGCTAGCAGCAGCATTTTACTTGATCCTCTTCCAAGATTTCCAAACATGTACCTGGCACTCACGAGAGTTTCAGAGGAAGCATAACAGTTGACGGGGGAAGCGCTGCGGGCTTGGTTTTGTGTATATGCATCAGTGTAACTCTCATATAAGCAAATGAAAGTTCTTCGAGCATTAACTTCCAGCAGAAGAGCATCAACTTTGCCGCGAACGTGGCATTTCCCCTCACCTAGTTTTCCTGAAATGAGCAGTTTTCGAAGTTAGCGGCGAGCCCTGTTAAGCAAAGGGTCTCTGAGACCCTTGGGATACAGACAACCTTTGCTGGCCTGCAAATGCCCTAGCTTTTCTGGAGGAGTAGCCCTGAGCTACTTACTAGTAGTTCCTCAGCCTTCAGAAGCTGCCTAATACCCACATGCGTTTGGGAACAAACAGGCAGAGAACAACCAAGCCACCACCACCCAAGAAACCGATCTCTGAACACAGAGTCAACGTGAACTGAATGTGCTCGCGGGGTAGAAGCCCAGCGATGCCTCGGGTCTGTGAGGGCGAGGAGGCTGGGTCCACAGGAACGTGGTCCAGCACGGCTCGCAGCTAGTCCTGCCGAACACTCAAGTCTCAGGGGAGGAATAGTCCTTGAACGGTGGGAGAACTAGGGACACATCTCTGGCTCCGGCGCCAGGCCAGTTGGAAGGAAACAAAGGTGGACAGAGAGAGGGAGAGAAGGAGAGTGAGTTTGTGTTCTCCTGGGGCAAGTGCGCGCGGTACCTTGGATTCCTGGCTGCTGGTGGATGCAGGCGAGGGCGGCTGCTCGGCGCTCGCCGCCTCCTTGGGCAGCCCGTCCACGCGGTCCTCGCGGGCGCCGCTCGGAGGGATCATCGTGGCGGCGCGGGAACGGTGTTGGGCTCCCGGAGGAACAGCGAGGCTCGCCTTCCTCCTGCGCGCCCTCCCCGTGGCGCGCTGGGTCGCTCAGCTCCAGGTCCCGGGGATTCCCATCCTCGCCCTCCGCCGGCCTCGCCCCGACCCCGGCCCTGCCCACCTCCCCGGCGGTCCCGCGGGCAAAGGAGAATGAGCCCAGGGTCGCCGCGCCCGCCGGCACCTCGCTGGCGACCGCACAGTCGTGACTGCCACTAGGCAGCGGGCGAGCGCGCTCAGACTGGGGCTCGCTCGCCCCGGAAAAGCGGGAGGAGGGAGGTGGCTCCGGGGCGGGGCTGCGCGGCCAACGCCGAGGTAGCGAGGGCAGGCAGGGGCCGCGCGGGCGACAGCCTCTGGGCGCGCACCGCCCGGGGTCGAGGGTGATTCTTTAGCAGGGAGAGTGGAATTTCAGACCAAACCCCGAATGAACAGAATACCCGTGAAATGATTCAGCCAGAGGGAACCACCTGCGACAACTCTCTTATTCCTCACCCTAAGAAACAGCGACTCTCAGGGAGACTGTGACTTAGCGAAGTTATTTATAGGGTTTGGTGACGGAGATCAGGCTCCGAGGCTGGGGTTCCCCGGCTTGAGGACACTCCCCCACTCGGCTTTGGAATGCGATGTGTGTGTGTGCGCCCTCATTTTGTTGTGCAATTATGTACTGAGCCCTTTGCATTTTTCATTTTATTTAATCATCAGAACCACACTCCTATCACGTCCATCTTATAAGTGAGAAAACTGGGTTTTTAGGGAGGCTAAATCATTTGCTTTAAGTCACTGAAGTATAAATGATGGCGCTGGGATTGGAACCCATTTTGTCTTCAAAATCCATATTTTGGACTATGGAGTCTCAAATCGAGGCCAGGTCTCATAGCTGTAGAACAACTGGGGTGTTGCAGGGTGGCAAGGAATTTCGGGTTGTTCACAAAGAGACAAACCATTCTGCCTTAATAAATAGATCTTTTGGAAACATAGAGATGGCCCCATTGGATAAAGGGGCAGAAGGATCCAGTATTTTTTGAAGACCTAACTATGTAGAAAAACGAAAATACATCTGGATGTTTAAAAGACTTCCCCGCCCCCTGCCCAATCAATACAAAACTGTCTCCTTAGCGTTCTAGCAGAAAATTGCAAACCTCAGTTCAGATTTTTTTTTATTGCTGTAAATGTTTACAAGGCCAGCGTCATGGATATGCAACCTGTGCAAATCATGCAGGGTCCTGCACTTGGTTTAATGCTCTTCTGTTGCTGGCTTGAAATTCTTAATAATTTTTAAACAAGTGGCCATGCATTTTCATTTTGCTCTGGACCCTGTGAATTATGTATTTGGCCCTGTATGTTTGCCTTAGCTCATGCCCTTTGGAAAGAACCTACTACTCTTTCCATCCTGGACATCAATTGAAAAACTCCTGTTCTAAGTGACAGCCTCTTACTCAGCATTTGGCTCTCAGAGTGCTTTAAATACCACAGTGACACATAGCCTATCAGTTGACCAGGCCAGAATGGGTAACCCTATGGCCACAGCTTTTTCCTTCCCAAAACACAATTCCTGGTTGTTTGACAGAAACAAAATTCTAACAGCCAAATTCATAACAGCAGCAGAGCACACAATGACAGGAGCAACAGTGTCAACATATCTTTATCAAGCATCTATTTTGTTCTAGATAATGTGCTAGAAACTAATGACATAACAGAGAGAAAACATAGATTAAGTCTGTTCTCCTGGGACTTGGAGCCTGATGAGAGATTAAGTAAATAACAAATGTGCATGCACGCACACGTACACACACACATACACATTTTTCATGAACTGTGATAAGGAAAAGTACAGATGTGAGACCTGAATTAGTGTGAGGCCAGGGAAGAGTTTTTTGAAAAAGAGAAGCCACCAGGGTCTACTAGCAATTCCAATCTTGGTGAGAAAGCTCATTGTGGTTTCCAACAAGAAAATTTTTATCGTTGGATTTTATTTTGTTTTTAAGAATTAAAGAGGAGCTATATTATGTTACCCTCAATTTTAGTAAATGCTTAGCTCCAATTAACAATAGCCATTAGCCAACAGCATATATTTAAATGTTGTTCCCTTGAAAGACATTTTAAAGAAGGCTAGTATATCCTTCCTTCTCATTTGACCCTTATGGCAGCAATTCTTACTCTAATAAATAATTACCTTTTCTAGGAAATTGTGGAACTACCTGTAGTTTCCAAAACTGACCAAGACTTTGTTCATGTATTTCTTTCACATAAGTCATTCTCCATTCCGTTTTCCGTTATCTAGCTAACTTTTCTTATTCTTTAGAACACAGCTCCAAACATTTATTATTCTTGAAATCTCCTTCCTTGACCCTTTTAGTCTGATTTAAATTCTGAAACCAATGCCATGTCCTCATGGCATCCTCCCCTAAATAATCAATGATGAAGCTGCCTGTCCTCCCACAGAGCTACGAGCTACACCCACAGGGCAGGGACCATGTCATGTCCATCTTATTTCCTCAGCCCCTGGCATACTGTTTGTTAACAAGATGGTGCAAGGAGACTGTCCTTGTACCCTCCTGAGCCTTAAAGTGTCCCTGGCATTAGTTATGTCCAGTGACCTCCATACACTGAATGGAGAAAGACATTGGATGTTTAAAATCACACAATCTCCCTGATATTAAGGATTTTGACTTTATTGATTTAATGGAGAATCTTAAACTGAGAGTCATGGCTCTCTGTGAATGTAGGGTTCATCGATTTGCATGGCGGTAAGGTGTCTGCAATAAAAACTTCAGGTTCAAAGCTCATCTCTAAAAACAGGAGTGGAAGTGGACAGGGTGCTGCTTTACCTGAATCTGTGGGGAGAGGGATGTTGGCAGAAATGGGTGGCATTGTATTTGTGTAGGAGGCCCTGAGGCTTGAGTCACACTCAGTGCTGCTTTGGGACTAGATGACCATGCTGATTCCAAGTCCTGGGCGGAAGAGTGTCCTCCCATGTTATCATGAAAGCTACCCTGACTTGGTACTGAGGGGACATTGATGTATTGATAGAGATGCCCAGAAGACAGTAGAGACGGCTATGGTCTCCAGGTACTGGAGGTCAGTAGATGTAGACCAGTAAAGTGATTCCCAGAGAATGCTTGATAAAGCACTGACATTGCTGAGCGTAAGTGTACTTTTTTAATGGCCCCATGTGAGATACCTCCTCAGAATTACCAGTTATACTAGCAGTGAGACCTGATGGAAAACTGGAGGTCTTACATTAACAGCTGCAGTGACTTTTTAGCTATGGTTGTCAAGATGACCTCATTTCTACCATAGGCTGGTGAACCTTGGGGGAAATTCACATTGCAAATAATTACCCTAAGTCTTGAGTCTATATCAGGATGCTGTGATTTTTGTAGCTTCCTTTCATGGTCCATTTCACTCTGGTTTCTGGTTAAATATCGAGACAGCAGAAGTGTACAGTATGCAGAAATTTCTCTTCACAAACTTGAACTAGAAACTCCCACTCCTGGTTCATTTACTCATTCATTAAGTTGTAAGGAGGGCAAAGCCTTCCCCCTGATCACATGCAACTGCCTTTTACAGTAACACTGCTGAGCAGAAGAGTGCATAATGCGTTCAGCCTTCTCTTATTGCTCTGCTACAAGTGTGAATAAAAAGACTGGACTTTCATTCTGGGGACTTTGGCTTCTTTGAGAGCCATTTGGTAAAGAGATGCTATCAAGACTACTTAAATAAATCATACTTATAGAGAGCACAAAAAGAAGAGCAAGGAAAGGGAAGATGTAAAATAATCAGAATGTCCAGGAAATGGAGAACTGGCAAGGAACAAGGAGAGAGCGTCTCAAGGAAAGAATGGTTCTCAATGTCTGATGCATCAGAGTTATCATGGTGATGAGATCTATGAGAAGGGCTTAGGGTTTGGCAATTAGATTGTTGATTATAACAAGAGCTTATACGCATTGGGTTTCGACAATGTTATAAATATTTTCCATTAAGCGATTTCATTTAATCCCTACAAAACCTTGACAAGGTAGAGAAAATTATCCTAGGTTCCACAATGAGCATGGAAACAAAGATTTGAACTCAGATGTATCCTGCTTCTGGTCCAAGTTTTGGTCACTTTGCTCTGCTGCTCCCCAGACAATGGCAGAATCCAGATCTGGTGAAGAGGCCACAGGCTTTAAAGGGAAGGAGTGATGTAAATTGAGAGCCAAGGGCATCGTAGAAGGCACAGGGAGAGTCCTCAAAAACTGAAGAGGGGCCCGCCCCGCTGTTTTACCTTAAAAGTAAGTAATAATCAGGTCTACGCTTAGAAGAAGGCAATAGCCAAAAAGTTGAGACAAACTCAGCAGGAGGCATGGACCCTTGCCGCTTAGCCTGTAAAGAAGAGCCAGGAATCACAGCATTGTTGTCACCTTCTGACTACTTTGCCCAATGTACCTGCCTTTGAGCCGTGAAGAACCAAATGCTTTGCTCAAAGTCTTATAGCTAACGATCACCACCACTGTCACCACCAGTGCTGGACCGTTAATGCTGGAGTGCAGTCCTCATCGCGGCTCGTGATCGATCTCTGCTTAGCACCAAAGGTAATGATTTCATTTGAAGACTCATATTTTCAGGATGAATGAGATCCAGCTTAAGCATCTTTAACTTAATTTTCTGAATACCAATCAATAATAATAACAGAAATAACAATAGAAAATCATATTCGAATAGCTCTGACTGCATGGAATTATCTCCCACTGGAAATTCCTAGAAAAAAGCAGCAAGGCCCAAGCCACATACAGTTGCTTTCTGGTTAAGATTTAGCTCTTTCCTGTAAAGACAGAATTCATGGGCTGCTTCTAATTGGCTATAACCTCTGTAAGATGGATTTGGGTGGGGTTTGAATCTTTGATTCTACATTTAGTGTAAAGGCCATGAACCTAAACTCCAAATAGTGAGATCTTAACTGATTAATTCGATCTCAGTCTTGGTTTTCTCAAACCTAAAATGGGATAATAATCCCTTCATAGAATTTCTATAAGTATTAGAGGCTTAAGTGCCTGGGTCTGATAGTATTATATTGTTCTTGTTTTGTTATTATCATTAGTCATATGGTTTTGGTCAAATAGATTTGGTTTGAGTTGTATTTTCTGTTCATTACAGACAAATGCATATACAATATTGAAAGTGAATCTCTTCTACATTTCTAAAATTGTTAATAGCTCTTAACTGGAGAGTTTAGAAACAGCAGATATCTAGTTTCTTATAGAGTGTTCGTTTGACTAGTGATTAGCATTTAACTTTATATATCCTTGTCTATGAGTTCAGGGCAGCAGTTTAAAAGGTACAAGATTCAGCCCACCTTGGCATTTTTGCTCCTCAAAAATGCTTGATCTGTTCCTCCCCCAGCTTTGGTGCTTGTTGCTGTGCCCTGCATCTGAGAATTCTCCACCCGCACCCCCCCAACCCCCCGCATTATTCCCCATGGACATCCTTCATTGGGTTTTGGACTGTAATGCCTACCATCTAAATACATCCTGTTTCTTTCTTTTCTTGTTTGATGTCTTTTTAGAACAGCAGTCCCCAACCTTTTTGGCACTGGGTACCGGTGCTCCTATGAGAATCTAATGCCTGATGATCTGAGGTGGTGATGCTAGCAATAGGGAGCAGCTGCAAATACAGATGAAGCTTTGCTTACTTGCCCGCTGCTCACCTCCTCCTGAGTGGCCAGGTTCCTAATGGTCCATCGACTGGTACTGTGGGACTTGGGGAACCCTTGCTTTAGAATGTAAGCATCATGAGGCTCAGGGCCTTATCTCCCCTCTTCATCATACATCTCTGATGCTTAAATGCTCATATCATAGGTGTTCAGCGAATATTTGTTAAATGAATGAAAGGTAAAACGTCAGCGTTGAAGAGGAGTTTATAGGTCTAATGAAAAACTACTTTGTAGAAGGGAAAATTGAAACTCACATAGGTTAAATACCTGTGTAAAGTCAATTAATATGTGGCACAATGAATCAAAGTCTATTCACTTGCTCACCAATTTCAATGATCACTGATTTATTCAGCATTGGAATATATGACCAAACCGTAGCTGCACACGTTTCTTTTCTGAGTTTTCAAATTTATTATGATATTATGCATAGTATTTCTAAATGCACTTTCCCCAAAACAATAGTTTTATCATCATTCAAGCAGTACTCCAAAAGGGTACTAAAGAAATTAAAATTTTTTAAAATTCTGCCATCTATTGGTAATAACTATTGACAATTTTATAAGCCTTTTTTTAGAAGCACATGCATATATAAGAATATTCTAAATTCATATATATTTATATAGAAATGATCTCAGGACACTAGGTGTTTTTATAACTTTCTTTCCATTCAATAGTGTGTCATAGACAGGATTTTGTGTCAATAAATATGTGTATCTTATTCCTTTTTAATGAGTGTATTTTCTACTGTATAAATGTACCATAATTTATTTATAAAGGATTATTTATGCTTTTTGTTAGGAACTGTTAGAGAATGATGAAAAACTCATTATCTCTTTTATTCCCAAAGATGAACCTGGTCATCAGAAGCCTCAGAAGCTTTATGACTTTCCTAATGAGAGATGGTCAGTGCAGAGTCGAGTCCAGCCCACATCTTCAGACTCTAAACCTCAGGCTGATCACAGCATGTAAGCAGACAGTAAAACTGTGTGATCATTGCTGTATAAGAAACCTGCCTGGCATGATTTGAGGGCAAAGGCAGGGAAAGGATAAGGTTCACCAAGTGGCAAAGATGTTGGAGAAGGATCCAGGGGAATTTGAAAAGTGACTGTAATTTTTCTGAAAGGAATCTTAAGCAGAATATACAATCTCAATAAGATATAAATTTTGCTCATGCAGGGCTTGTTCAAATTTGATTCTTAGAACACAACAGTTTCTTTTCTTTGTGAGTAACTTTTACTGATATGTAGGCAATATTCAAAAAAAAAAAAAAAAAAGAGAGAGGGATGGGGGAAGGCTGTAGCTGGAGAAATTCTTTGAATGCTAGTTTTAAGTACTTTTACAAATGGCCCATGGAAAAAGCTACCTCTCAATCAGCCTGGAAGGGACAGTATTGATTAGTAACAGAGGGAGGAAAAGAAAGTGTCATAAGGATTTCTGGAAGGTTTAATGGGTCACAGAGTAAGAAAGAGCCAGCATACAGAGCGTTCTGAGAGACCCGCAGAATCTTTACACCTGACAGCCAGACACAGAGAGCTCTCGTTTCCTGACAGACGGGAGCCTATTCTGTATAAAGCACCCTAAAAGTCAAACACATGTCTCATTTGACATTTATAACCTCAAAAGGATCGATTATAAACATTCAACTTGTTAATCATTATGCATCTGAAATGACATCCTGAGAAGGAAGTGGTAGGACTGACTCAAAACATAGAACAGGAACTCCAGCGAGAGCAGGAATAGTTCTTTCTCTTTATGCATAAAGCTTTGCACTTAGAAATATGTTCCAAAAGCTTATAGAGTCATGCTGGGAGCAAATGAATCTCAAAAATTCTCTTTACAATATTTTCCAGGGAGGAGTTATATCATTGCTTTGTCCTTCTGCCTTCTGTAACCCTCTGTGTTCCTCCAATAACTTACTCGGCAGGCCTGAGCCATCTATCAGGCCCTTGACAACTGGCCTGGAAAAGATGACTCAGGCCTTAAGCCCTAGATGCCATTTTCTTCTCTCCATAGCTGAGGCAAACCTGCCCATAAACCCTGGACTTGGGAAATGTACCTATGTTTCATTCAGAAAACTGAATACATGAAGCCCTTATTCTATTTACTGATTTATTTATCAACAGTTCTGAGACCTGCTATATACTAGGCACTTTATTAGTTCCAGGGATATAAAGAGGTATACGAGTATGCTCTGATCCAAAGGAAAATTCAGCTTAAATAGGAAGGCAGAATTGGGAACAAATGATAACCATGAATATGAAGAGAGAGCCATAGGAACCAGGAGAGAAAGTAGCTAATTCCACCGAGTAGCGAGAGGAAGGTTCACCAAAAGGAAAAAAAAATATATTGAAAAATAAGTAGAAGTTTTCTAGAAGGGGAAGAGGGAGGGCATTCTTGGCATCTTAAGTACGCTTCTCTGCTTATGTTTACTGCGGTTATCTATTTTATTATTGTTACTTTGGGAGTGATGAAAGGATCTAAAATTGTCATCATTATTCCTTGTAATTCCCTTTCTCTCATTTTAATTTGTTTCATTAATTGTCCCAAATATAACCTAATTCTCATTCAAAATTTCCTTCCCTCAATGACACCCATTATGTTTTTTAAAAATATATATGTCTTAGATATGTATGGATATTTGAAAAATATATGGAGATAATTTGTGTGTTTAAGTGTTTCGAATTGCATAAAACGCATTGCACTATAGCCTATTTCCTCTTTCTTACTTATTTTAAGGAAACAGTTTGATATTTTAAACTACATTAAAAGTAAAATATGCAAAAAAAAAGAAAAAACATGGATGAAGACCCATGTCAATGAATACATTCTCTTTCACTGTTGTATAGAATTTGTATGAATCTGCCATAATTTATTTAATCCATTGACTGTTGATGGACTTCTAGGTTGCTTCCATTTTATGCCTGTTATGAATAGTGCTGCTTTGGCTTTTCTCATGGGGGACTTTTTGTGCTGATGTGCAAACATGAATTATGGGTTCCAGTTGTTTTCTCTAATGTGGACACAGCATTATTTTATTTTTATTGTTGTGGCTTTATTTGCATTTCCATGATAAATAACAAAGTTGAATACATTGGGAGTATTGGGAGTGCTCAGCTACTCACATTTAACTCCTACTAAAAAGGAAAATTTAATTTTTAAAGATAATCTGATTGGGTAGCCTATTTCTGAGTATATGAATAATTTCTACTACATTTGCTTTCTTCTGATATTCAAATTAACTCCCAGACTCCTGTATCTACCCTGAGAGAGCCATAGGAACCAGGGGAGGAAGTAGCTAATTCCACCGAGTAGCGAGAGGAAGATTCACCAAAAGGAAAAAAAAAGATATTGAAAAATAAGTAGAATTAGATATTGAAAAATAAGCCTTAAGAACCTGGAGAAATTAATCCTCTGTTTCCATATCTTTTTCTGTTTTCTTCCTTCTTCTTGGGACTTACTTGCCCCTGATTCCCCATTATATGGCCCAAACTTTCAGGGTTTGGAGAGATCTTAAAAGGGTAAATCAGTTCATTCTCCATACTTTACAAATGAGAAAGCTGAACAGGTGATTTACCTATCCAAGGTCATCCAACCCTTTAACCCCAGTCATTCCAATAAGTGATATCCCTGTTTTTTTTGAACATTCTCTTCTCAATAACCAACCTCTAATCCCTCAGTCTTCTAGGACTCTATTGTAAGAAATAAAAAAAAAAAGAAAGATCATCATGAAACTACGCACCTGTTGAGAAGGGGAAAAAATTAGGAAAGACTACTTTTTGTAGGTTTTTGGAGAACTTTTTTTTTTTTTTTTACTACGTATGCATCTTGCTTCATAAAATATCTAAAATATCCACTTAAAAGCTACATTACTATTTCTTTACATACTGTACATGCATGCTTTTCATGGGAAGTCCTATTGAGAAGGCTCAGCTACTCACATTATATTTTGGCTGAGATATAAATGACTGGCTGGATTATTCTTAATTGTTATGACATGTAACAAAGAAATTATAAGCTAGAAAGAGAAATTATTATATAAAAACAAACTTTTAAAGAAAAAAATTTAGCTAAATTTATTTTTTTTGAGTATCCCTAACCATGGACTAATTTACAATTCCCAAACAAAGTACGGACTAGCTAAACCTTATTTCCCACAGATGACCACCTAATTGCTGATTATAGAAGCATTGTATTTTGACCTATTTCTTTGTTCCATTGTTCTAAGTGTTATTATAACCTCCCCACTACTTCCTAATACATTTTAAAATCGCTGCATCATCTCCTCTAATTTAAAATTTTGTTGATACCTGCTTGGTGGTTGAATGACCTATTTTCTTGTTTCCATTCCATTTCAGTGCGCTCTGTAATGTTATGAGTAAATTTTGACTAGGATCATTAAAAAACAGTCTAGACTACTAGATAGGAACAGAAACACCCAGTGATTTGGACAGTCTGTGACTCACTGGTTTCTCTAATCATAATCTTACACTGTTCCTGTGATAGACATCACCACCACACTCTAATTCCCACATTTGCGATATTCCTTCTACAGTCAATCACTCTTTCCATTGGTAATCAGATGTGGGGCTAACCCATGCAAAGGAACCAGTGCTTGTCACCACTCTAGGTAGAGGATGCTTACATGTTGCATTTTGCAGATATATTCAGGCACATGTATTAACCACATTTCCTGGACAATTGTACTCAAATCCAGGCTGCATCTTACCTTAGCCCCTCCTTTCTTTCTGGAGCTTACTTTTGCCTGATTCCACATCATACAATCCCAGATTATATGGCATGTCATATAATAGTTTTTGGTCCCAAATAACCGGATAGGAGGTCTTTCAGTATCATCAGCCTCTGTCTTAGATGAGGGTCTGACAACATTGAATATTATGGCCAATCCATAAACAGTGGTCTGAGCCATCCCATCTCAATCACAGGACACATTCAGCCAAGGTTAAAAGCACTACCCAACAGCAACAAGCAGGTACTGAGTGCTGATTATGTTCTAGCCTCTGTTTTAAGTGCTTTTATGTGTATTATCTCCTTTAAGTCTGAGAGGCAATATTATACTTTGCAGATGAGGCTCAGAGAGGTGACATATCCTGTCCATGATTACTAAGGTCTTAAATAGAGGCATTCTTGGTTACAGAGTCATGCTCTTGTATGTTATACTGCTTCCAAACTGAGTACCCTACTAGGATTCAAAATACAAGTGGGAAATTCAATATATTTTTGTGACTTAAGTACTTTATCTTTCATTTACAGGCACATACAGTTAGAGCCTATGGTGTAAATTAGTTCAAACAAATTGGAGGAACTGATACCATGAACATAAATAAGGCTCTTATTGAAAAGTTCCTTATTTATTGTCTTTGTGGCTGGCAATTTGGTTCTGCAGCCCTTATGCATGTCCTTACAAACATTCATGTTTAAGGTTCAGATCAAACTCAGAAGATATATTAAGGCTGTTGCCTACCAGGAAACAACCATTTGTAAATGCATTTCTGAAGATGCTTTTGAAGGTTCTATTGTAAAGGACAAACATGTTACCCTGAGCAAAGTTTTGCATTTCATGATTACTACAATTCAGGTGTAGCCCAGTTCAAAGATGTGAACTGTTATCATATAACGAATTTAAAGAAGGAAAAATTTCAAAATGTAAGCACTTTACAGTAATTTATAGATACTTGATATTTACATTAATTTTTCACTTCAGTTGAAATATAAACGCTCATGGCTATTAGATATTTGAGTTATTTAAAAGAAATTAAATCTACATTATTGAAAAGGGAATGTTCACATATTTTCCTAATTGTGTTCCATTAAGAGAGAATTTTAATTTTTAGGAAATTAATTCTGTTAGCCTTGATGTTTAAGATAGAGAAGTGGAAAGAATCGAACCACTTAGCACTTAATTTTTTCAGGAGGCCATTAGCAAACCGACATAGCCTTCCTGTGATGTAATCAAGTATTATATTCCTCTCCATGCTTCCCCATGGGAGATAAATCAGGAAGATATTTTGTGCCACTAAAGTCACAGAAAACAGAAAATTCAGCTGCTCAGACTTTGTTGTGCAGAGGCAGTGGTTAAAAAAATTGAATTTAGGGAGAAAAAGAACCCTCGAAAATACAGCACTTCACCAAACAGCATTTTAATGCCTATTAACTGATGTATGAAACATCTAAATAAACTGAAAAATCAATCAAACAAAAATAATCCCCATTATTTACTCTTATAACATGTTCCAGGAAATTTTATGGCTTTTGTAGTCACAGAGCATATACTCCTGATCTCCGGAAAAATTAAATTCTGGGTTTAAGCATGGAATTATACTCTTAATCACTATCTTCCTAGTCACTATTTATCTACTTCCAGGCACTATAAGCACTTTCTATGCATTATCTAATTTAATGCTCTCAACAACCTAGGAGACAATTGTTTCCATGTTACAGATGAGGAGACCCAAGTTTCAAAGGATGAAGTAAATTGTCCAGAGCCATTGAGTGTGGTTCTATAACAAACCACATCCAAATTTAGCACTTAGAACAGCAATCACTTCTTCTCAGAAGTCTGTAGGTAAGCAGTTGGGGCGGGCTCAGCAGGGTGGTTCTACTCCCAGTCTCCCTGGACTCACTCACATGACTCAGGTCACCTGCCAGTCCCATAACCTCTTATCCAACAACAAGCTATCAGGCTGTGCACATGGTGCTCTCAGTGTTTCCAGGACTCAAAGAGAAGACAAGCTGCAGCGTTCAAGTGTTTGTAAAGCTTCTTCTTGTCACAAAGCAAGTGACATGGCAAAGCCAGATTGCAATAGGTAAAGAAATGGACTCTACCTCTCGATTAGAGAAGCTGTGAAGTCGCATTGTGAAGGGGAGCAGAAGGATTTTGGCTGCCTTTTGAAATCTGCCATAGTCAGCTAGTAGGTGGCAGAGCCAGGCTTTGAATGCTGACCCCCAAGTCCATGCCCCTAACACTGATCCTACAGTGCCTCTCAAAAAGAGATCCCTATAGTTTTCAAGAATACTGTTCCACTTTTTGGAGGGAGCTTTGCCTTCTCTTGATTTTATAAGCCCCTGCTGCCCAACGAAAATTAGTTCTCTCTGTGTATCCCTGTGGGTGTGTTCATTCACCAGAGTGTATAGCACATTATAACAAAGGATTTATCGTAATATAGTGTCCACTCTCTAGACAAGGCGGGGATTATGTCTAATTATTATCTATATCCCTGATGCTTGACCCAGTTTTTGGTACAGGATTTGAGCTCAAAAACGACTTGCTGAAGAAAGTCATGATAATTTATCTATTGGTAGCAAGCTGTTTCAGTCGTAACTGACAATGTCATTAATAGTTAGCAATCCTCACAATCACTTTCTGTTAAACATTGTCACTCCTTTGAAGAAAGCAATGATAAACATTGTATTTTCAATCCCTAAGTTTTAGAAAAGGACTACATTTGTTTGTTATTTTAGGGAGCTCCTGTAATATCAGCGATATTAATTTAAAAAAAAAAAGAAAAGAAAATTAGATGTAAGAAAGGATTTTAGGACTAACCTCACATCCAGTTTAGTAATGTCAAGGATGGGGTGCAGCTGGGGATCCCCAACTGTATGTATTTTTTAAGAAGGGCACTTTCTGCACCCTCAGAGGAACAGGTCCTTGGAAGTAGGAGCCCCCATCTTCCTACCTAGAAACTTAGCAGTGCTGTTGTGAATACTGCCTGGAGAGTCCCGTGGCTGAATTTGGAACCACTGCTTTACCTGTGTTTTCCTTCTTTTCAGCAGCAGACATAGGCTCCAGGATGCCTCTATGGTCATTCCAGTTCTTGGTGAAGTCCTCCATGTCTGTCTGGGCCTTACTCCTCATCTGTAGGCTGCTGTTTGAATGGCCCTTGCACACTGTGTATGCATGTGTGGGCAGCTGAGCGAGGATACCGGAGGAATGGGAAGTTGGCGCGTGAATAAGACCTAAGTGAAAAATATTCATAGATCAGAGACTTAACCTTTAATGTTCTCAATATCACCCCAAATCTGGTACAATGCTAACCCATCTATGTTCTCCAGATTAAATGGAACAATGTTTATCCTGAAGTGTTACATACAAAGCACTTCTGCAACTGTACACTTGCCAGCTGGGAGACCTTGGCAAGCTACTAATCTGTGAGCTTCAGTTTCCTCATTTGTACCCTATGGTTCACAGAATCCTGGGGAAGATTAGCAAGATCTATGTATGTAAGGTACTCAGCACAGGGCCTAACACATGGAAAATGCTCGATAGAATGAAATACTGGTATTATTAATCTTATACAGGATGTGGTGTTTCCTGATGAAAATCCTAGTTCTTCACTTAGTTTTCTGTATTGTATTGTTTTCGAATTAATGCTATTTTAATTAAAAAGAAAAAAACAGGTTGAAATACATAGAAATAAAAAAGAGTAACCCACATTTCTACTACCATGAGCAAATCCAATTATTTTCATTTTTCCATGTTCCTATTCAGTTCTTAATCCATACACATAGCTAACTATTTCCCGAGTTGCAATCTGCCAAGGAAGCTATTTTGGTATATGTCTTTTAAATTTTCACTTAGTGTTATACGTTGAAAAATATTTCAGTCACCTGAATTTTAGAGGTTTAAGTAGCAATAGTGAGATAGGGTGCTGGTATTGTATATCCGCAATAAGTAACACAGTTTCTTATATTTCTATAATGCTTTGCAATTTTTCGTATACGCATTTTTATTTAACACAGTAAACTTGGAATATAACAAAAATAAAATGCTAGTTATTATAAATAACACCTTTGAGGTTTACTATGTGTCAAGCTTGTTCTAGCCTTTATTACCCCTATTTGACTCTCACGGACACCAAGTACCTTATTTACTCAATCTCACAGATCCAGTGAAATGATGAATGGGTCCAAAAAATCTAGATATTCCAGAGATTGTTTCAGTCTTGTTTCCACTTTACCATCCCCTTACAGGCTCTAGTTCCTTTATGAGATACATTTCCATTGGACACACACGCGCCGCCATGTAATTTTGTTTTAATTATTCATTTGCACAGTTTTGAAGCTTGCTTTGGCCTTGTGTCTTGGGCACAACCTCTAAAGTTGGCAGGATCAGCTAATACAATATTTAGGCATTTATTGTCCTGAATCTTCCAGGCAAGCATGACCCCAGTGATTAAATGAAGAGCAGGACAAAGAAGCATGTCAGCAGGAAGTTCAAGAGGAATCTTCTACCTTTTACTTTAAAGATGAATGCTTTTTCTCGTGATGTCATTTCTGTAGGAACATTTTTTTTTTTTTTCCTGGAGCACACTAAGTCCAAGAATCACCAGGCCAAGTGTTCTGTTTTTCATACGCAGACTTTCCCTCCAGCGTTATTTAAACCTCACTAATCAGAGCACTTATCACTCTTGTGTAAAAAGCTTCTAGACAGGAACTTAAGGTGGAGATGGCAATTACCATAACGCCAAAGCTAATTGCCACTGCACTACATGGCAAAAAGAACACAGCAAATTTATTCACTGCCTTCGGTCTCTGTTTCCTTTTTGGTCAATTCAGGACCTTCAGTGAGATGCTCTTTACTGTTTGTTCTACCTGAATCCTTCCTGTGCTTATTCTATTCCTCTTTCCTGTTGTCCACCCACAACTACCTACTTTGTTAATTGTCTAGTTGAAAATTTTAAAATTCCAAGTATCATCACAAATATATTCACATGTGAGCATCCTGTGTGTCCACTTTCTTATAATGTAACTACATCGGAGTGCTATTGAAGTCTTTAAAACTTTTTCCTGTTTGGGTGCCTGAATTATGTTATTTCTTCACTGAACACATAAATTAAATATTAGCATTGCTGGAATTATAGACATAATGATGAATTTCTAGAAGATATACAGCATAGTATAAATTCAAAAAGTAGACATAACTTCTAAAACTGAAACCAAAATGTTGACAAGTATTTGGCCTTGTAATTCCTTCTTTATGATTTTTGGAGACTGGCAATTTTAGAATTTATCTCGTTTGCAACACCAGGAGATAAAGAGGGATTGTACTATTAAACTCATCAGACTTTTTAAGCCTATTAATTTGAAAAAAGTACATGTGGTATAATTGTGTTATAGCACTAGACCATAATATATTAAAATGACACGTTAAGTAAGAACTCTCTTAATATTACTAGTACACAATTATTTTATGTTGCAATCATGTGTTAGTTTTATATAGTCTTTGTTTCTAAACTTACCCCAAAATTTGTGATCCAGGTACTATGGATTTCATTCTAAAGTTTAGGAAATTGAGATTTAGTGAGGGACTAAAACATTGTTCTCAAAATTGATATCAAAGAGCAAGTCAATTTTTTTTATTACTAATTAGTATACAGACAACAATCACTCGCTTAAAAAACTAGTCATATTTTATTCTCTTGAGTATATTTTTCAGATCTTCCTTCCTCCCTCCATCCTTCCATCCTTGCTTCTTTCCTTCTTGTTTACCTAAATGCAAACAAGCTATACAACACAAATGGAAATTATAAATAAAAAATATTAATTGTAAACACTCATGAACAAATGATCCAGCTTAAAAATAGAATACCACCAACACGTTCACTATCTCTCCCTCAGCCTACAGCTATGGCTTCATGGACAGTTTTCTAGAACCAGTTAATAGAGAAGGAAACTGATGATGCTCTAGTTTGTTTGGGCTGCTATGGCAAAACACCACAGACTGGGTAGCTTTTAAACAACAGAAATTTATTTCTCACAGTTCCGAAGGTGGTTTCATAGAGGGCTCTGACCTAATTGACATTACCCAATGATGATTTGACAGCTTTTGTGATCTCGTGTATTCCTTGTGTCGGAATTTCAAACTCTTTTAGACAAGAGAAAATACTGGTTGTGTTGAGGCGAAAGAGGTGAGATAGTGAGTATGTTAGCCTATCATGCATTTGCCTCTCAAAATCCGGTTTCCACCCCTCTTTTGCACTTTTCTGCTGTCTATTCAGGGAGTGTGACCTATACAGAATTCATCAATGATCTTTCATCTAGGATTTCAGGTAAAATACAAGGTGCAGAGTTAAAAATTGAATTTCCAAAACAAAAACAAAAACAAAAACAAACAAAAAAACAAGACAAAAAACCCCAAAACAAACAATAAAAAACAAATAAAAGTTTAGTATAGTATATTCTATGAAATATTTGGGATTTGCTTATGCTAAAAGTGTATTTGTCCTTTATCTGACATTGGAATTTACCTGTGTGTCCTGCATTTTTAATTTCCTAAATTTGGCAACCCTCCTTTTGTCCCATATGGGTTCTGGCTGAGATCCATCACTGGGGCCTCCAATAAGAAACTGATGGAAGATAACAGAGGGAGTTCGAAATGTTTATTTTCCTGCCTCCCTTTGTGCAGGGTCACCTTGGGCTGGCTTTGTTCCTTGACCAAAGCTCATTCTCTCCTTCTAGATTCCAGGTACCAGTCCTTCTCCTTGACACTATAGGCCAAGGGATGGAAAAACTCTACTGTTGTTACCAGCCCTGTGTTACTGTACTGTCATGTGATCTCTTCAAATCTCATTACAGCTTTGTAAATAGTCTCTTTGTAAATTAACCTTCCTTATATTATCCTGCTGAAGAAATATTGACAAGACCAAAATCAAGGTACTTCCAAAAAATTGGTTCTGCTACCAAGTGAAAGATGAATGAAATTTAATCTTACAAGTTCTTATTTAGTCCAATACCTTGCTATCTCTTTTAATCCATCCGAGTCCCTGATGTGTTTAGGCAGAGGCATGAGTCTTCACCCTCATGGAACTTATGATCTAATGAAGATGATTGGGAAGGAAACTAAGTTCAGCTCATCATCATTTCAGCTGTTTTATATACACTTACTCAAGTAATTCTCCTACTAGTTCAATGAAGAAGGTGTTCTTACCTCCACAGATGAGAGAAGTAAGGCTCAGAAAGGTTAGTGGGAAATTTTAAGCATCTTCCCCAAAGTCTTACTACCAGAGTATGCCAGAACCCTAGTTCTAATGTGGCTCACTTGCCCAGAATAGTCTAGCCAAGATTTTTTTAATGTAAGCCAGGTATTGTTCTCAGTGCGGTAGGTATATTTACTAATTCAGTCCTCCTTAAAGCCCTGTGAGGTAGGTACAAATATTAACATCATTTTACTGATAAGGAAATTAGAGGCATAAAAGGTAATTTTTCTAAGTGGTCTCACAAGCAAGAAGCGGTGGGGCCAGGTTTTGAGCCTATTCAGATAAAGTCCAGAGCTCACGTGCCTACATATCATACCATAGTATCATGTCTTGCCCCAAATGAGGGCTATTCTTTATCTTGTGGGCCGACCCCAAGAAACACATGAGATAAGCCAGCCAATGCGGGCATCTGAAGAAGTGGTTTGTGCAGTGCTGAGCAAAGGGTCTGCTGCTTCCTGCCCACTGAGATGCTAGGCAATCCTGCATATGGTTGTTCCTAGACTTTGTCTAGATAGGGGATGAATGTTCTCTGATTCTAAAGGGAATGGCAACAGGTGAGGGCTTCATTTTCCTCTGGTCCATTATAATCTTGCATAGAATAGGCCATTGCCGCCAGCTGTCCCAGAAAGACCTCAATCTCTAAGCTTATTTTTCAGAATCTGGCTAAAGCAGATATTGTGCTTTCCCTCAACCCCTGAATGTCATAGATACGGAAACATTGACCCTTTCTGACCTTCACTATCCTCATTCCAACATAGAGCATTTTCTTTCTAGCAAAACAAGACAATCATTTAAGGAAGGTAGTTAGGGCAGAGAAAAAGAGAAGTATGTAAGAGAGTGGAATATAGGAAAAAAATTAAATTAATAGTATCATTATTTTCAGATGGCATAGTTATTTACTGGAGGAGCACAAGGGAACTAACTCGAAGTCCATTAAAACTCATTAGAGAGTTGGGTAGATGGTTAGAAAATTAAAGTGGAAATGACAGTAGCTTTCCTCTGTACCTGTAATAAATGAGAAATACAATGAAAACAAGGCCTCATGCAAACAAGAATACTTTTTAAAAATATTAAGAAATAGACTTTTTAAAATTATGCAGAACTTACATACAATAAATGAAATAAAACTAACAGCAAAAGCTACTACATGCCTGATGTACATACTAGGCACTTAGTCTGTAACTGTTGAACCAATAAATGGAGGACAAAACTTGATATTTTAATACACGGTGAGAGGTATCTTATTTCTGGATAGGAAGACATATTACCACATAGATATTGAGTGTCACTGAAATAATTATTAATTTTATTTTCAGTCGTCCGATGCGCAAGATTAGGGCAAGTTTGAACTTGGACAAGTCAATTAACTCTCCCAAGTTTTTATTTCCTCATCTTTAGAGTTTAAGTCATCCCATGAAGTTGTCAAAATGGCTAAATAATAAAATTGTCTTTGGAAGATGTTTTTATAATGTGACAGCTTATTCACACACCCTTTGGTAATAGGAGTCAGACCTGTCAGTAGAGTTAAGCTACTGAATGGGTCACTTGGACAGGGTCACCACTGACAGCTTATTATTTAATGACAGGAGCTCAGGCACTTCTTGAGCATGGCAATCAGGTTCCACAACCGAGCAGGCAGCCTTTAAGCCAGGGTTTTGGGCTCAGGCTCTCTGACACTGGTCAGAATGAACTGACTATGACATGTCACTCAATTTGAGGTCTGCCTCCAGGATCTCTGTGCTCTGATGTAGGTGTTCATTCAGCCTCTACAGTGACAAACTGCAGAATTCTCTCTAGCTGACATATTATCCCAATCATGTTAAAAGGGAATTGTGACCCCACAAAGTTACTGGGCTGAGTGCAGAGCTCAGAGGAGTATAATTATGTGGGCAGATATTTTTAACCTTGACATAAGGGGAAAATGGGCAGAAGAATTTGTTAGCTTTGTGCAGAGAATCGACTGGAGTTTATATGGCACCTAAACTATGCTAGCACCACCTTCACCTCCTGCCCTAATTCTTGGCTCAAGATTTGTGATGGCTTGGTGACCACTTCCCTGGGTTCTGTTGTGAAAAGGCAGCCACCCATGAAAAACAAAAATAAAAACAAAAAGCAAAAAACTGGAGTATATCAAATGTAGGAGTGTTCTAAATTAGTCTGGAAGCTCAGAGCTGATAATGTAAATTGTCTTGGTAGGACCACCTAAAGGGAGCTTTCTTTAGAAAGTCTATTTTTAGTTTAGTGCCTGAGAGCAACAAAGACCCAGCAAAAGGACAGCTCCTGTTAGACAAATAATGGAATGAGCACACACTGGAGTGGACTTCCCTTGCCTCAGCACTACACTCATAAGGCTTAAAGATGGAGCCTAAGGATTAAGGATATCAAGAAAAGACTGCACAGCCCTGTCTCTTTCATGCTTGAGATTCCAATTTTTCTTAATTTCACTGGCAGATTACTCCATTTTAAGGGAGTGGAGAACTTCTTAGTTGAAGCACCTTCTAAATACAGCATATCCTTCTCCTGATATTATATACACAACCTGTCCCTTTCAGGGCCTTAGCGCCTTTCCTTATCAGCAGGTGCAGGACAATTGCTTTCTTTGAATAGTTGTGCTTCGCTAGCCCCTTTACCCTTCCCGTTACCAACTCTCCTCCGACCTTCTGTCCCCATAAAAGGATAGAAAGGAAGAAGAAGATCTGAAGGAAAACAATGTAAGACACCATGTCTTGTTTGCTCTCTAAAATCAACTCCCAGATGGTTGTTCTTTCTCTTGTTCTGACCATTCTTCTGAAAACTGCCAAAGGGCTATTTCCAAAACAAGCTGATCATGAGTCTCTTATAAGTCCGTAGGCTCTTCAAAGGAAGCGGTCATCTTTGTGTCCTTGGCTCTGGACTCAGTCCCTGGCACATAGTAGATGCCGGACAAATGTTTGCTTAATTGGGATAAACTGAAAGTCTGTCATTCATTAACATTCATAACAAAGCTTTCTTCTAAGAGTAATTAGAACTCTGTGTGTGAGTACCCCCTCGTCCCCCAAATTTCCACAGGCTATATGACCTCACATTTAGCTCATAAAACATTTTGTTCTACAAGTGTTTCCCTGGCCAGGAGTTAAATTATCAAACAAGGCTTAAAACAAGTGGTAAGAAGCAACCTGGCAAACTGTTGAGTTCTGTGTAATACATTTCCACCAGCCTGTGAGAGATGTTCTGCTAAACAATCCATTTGTCAAAGGCACGCCTTAAAGATTGTTCTTCGAAATTGCTGATATTAGACATTTTATGAAAAATAAAACATCAAATTCACATAGTTCAGTGTAATATTTTCTATGTTCTAGGCTTGCAAAAGATATAGTGGGGAATAGTCTGACCCAGTCCCTGCCTTCATGGACTTTATAAATCTCACAAATAACACATGCATTGGGGTTTGTGACAGAGAAATGTCAGATGCTATAGAAACATATAATGGAAGGAGAGGAAAAGGGAGCCTTGTAGCAGAATCTGCTACCTTTTTGCCAGAATCCGAACTCTCCTGCTCTTTCTGGAAATGCAGCTAGGTTACATTTCCCAGTCTCCCTTGCAGTTAGGCATGGTCATATGACTGACATATAGACAATAGAATGTAAGAAGATGTGATATGTTCCAGTTAGGGGTTTGGCCCATACAATTTTCCGTATGTGCTCCTCTATACCCTTACCCTTGTCCACATGACCGGGAAGGAGATAATCATGGTAATCTTGGAAGCCATATGTTGAGGAAGTTGGAAACTGTATCAGTCTTTGTCCTTGATTTACACTACCTTAGACCGCTACATGAGTGAGACACATACTTCTGTTAGGTATGAGCTATTTTTGTGTTGAAATCTATTTGTTACAGCAGTTAGCTTTACCCTAACTAGGGACTATGTAGTTTAAGGTCAATAAAAGACCTGGTTGAAGTAACATTTGAGTTGAGGTCTGAAATGTGAATTAAGCTTATCTAGGCCATCCATGCCGGAAAGGGAAAGTTCTCAGGCTGCAGGGCCACTGAAGGAGGAAAGCTGGTGCCTATCGGTTCTTATTAAGGATCTGATTGAATAAGATCCTGAGGATCTTATATAAAACATGAAAAAATAAAAGGATATGAGTCTTTTTTTCCTTGGGCAAGTCAGGGAAATTTTGAAGAATTTGAACCAGAGGAGTGACCTGATTTATGTAAGCCCTTTGGGGAAACAAAGAGCTGTGGTCCTCTATACTTTCACTTGCACATACTTTGCTACCCTTGGGAAATGAGCATGCTTATGAAAATGAAACACAGTCAAACTACTTTCTCCTCCTGTACCAGTTCCTCCTCTCTCCATCCTTGCAGCTTGTAATTTGTGAGATTGCAGAGCACAAGAATAAGGCAGATAAGCCTTTTGAGTAAGAGTTACTTTGCAAGATACACAGAGTAGCAAGCCCAAAAAGGCAGGGTGGGAAAGTTGCCTTTGGTGCCTCTGCATCCATATTTTTCTTTCTTAGTCTTCTTCGTAAAGAATACTTCCCTCACTTTTAATGCTCAGTGTGGGGAGACAGTATTTATTTATTCTTTTTTTAAATCTATTTATATAACAAATATCGGGTGAGTGCCTATTATGTGCCAAGAACTGTTTTAGGCTCTAGAACTGATATAATGATGACTATGACAGGCAAAATTTATGCTTTGTGAATCTTACATTCTAGTGTATGAGATGGACAATTAAAAAACCATTTAATGATGCCAGTCAGTATAAATATTGTGGGAAAAAAATAAAACTGGGAAGCAACCCAAGAGGGACTGCTATTTTATATAGATTTGCCGGGGAAGATTTTACTGTGGAAATAACATTTGACCTGAGACCTGAATGAAATGAGAAAGTAAGCCCTGATAATATCTGGAGGAAGAGTCTTAAAGGAAGATGGAAAAGCAAAAGTGAATTGCCCTGGAATGGGACTGTGTTTGGCGTACACAAGGTTCATGGGTTTGGCCAGAGAAGGAGACAAAGAGAACCCTGTCAAAATCACTCTTACTCCAGAGTGACTGGAATACCAAATTCTGCACTCTACTGAGAACCAATATCAGAGACTTAAAACTGCAGGATGGGGGAATAGACTTCACTAAATAATCCAGCCAGTCACTAAGCAAATAAAAAAAGGAAGTAACAATAATAAGCCCCAGAAGTACCAGGACCCAGAGTTGTTAATATGTATTGTATAACCCGTCCAGTTTCCAACAAAAATTTTATGAGAAATGCAAAGAAACAGGAAAATATGACCAATGCACCATAAAAGTACAAGAAACAGAAACTGTCTGTGAGAGAGACCAGATATCAGAAATAATAAAAAAAAGCCATCAAAGTAGCCATTATAAATATACTGGAGTACTAAAGAAAACAATGATTCAACAAGTAAAGGAAGGCATGATGATAATACATTGAATAGGAAATATAAATAACAAGATGAAAATCATATTAAAAAACAAATGGAATTTCTTGAGTTTAAAAGTAAAATAAATGAAGTAAAAGATTTACTAGAGGGGCTTAAGAGTAGATTTGAATTGGCAGAAGAAAGAATTAGTAGACTTGAAAATAGGCCAATAGAGACCATTTAATCTGAAGAAGAGAGAATAAAAATAATGAAGAGCAATGAACAGAGCCTCAGAGAAATGTTGAAATGTTAAATATCTCAACATTTATTGTAGACTGTTTAATGTTGAATTTTAATTTATTAGCGTTTCTGAGATACATAGAATAACTATTACCTAAGCTTTAACTATGCCAAAATCCTCCAAATTTGAAAGTGTCAGAAAATAAGAACTACAGCATTATCCCACTGTCAGAGAAATACAGCCTATGTTAAAATTAGAAGCGTTTGACTGGGAATATTTTGTAATATGACTTAAAGCTCTTTGTGATCTTGACAATATTGACTAGTGTTCCACCAAAATTGTGTCACCAAAGTTGCAAGTACAAGTGGGTTATGGCATATTTCAATTCTATTTTTGCATTTGCCTAATATCTAGATCTTCTCCGGGCTCATGATGTGTGGCTCCCACTCATCTTTGGTGTATTTCAGAAGTTTTCTTTCCCTCCTCTCCACCTGTGATAGATAATTTTATGTGTCACTTTGCTGGGTGATGATACTGAAGTATTTTGTCAAACATTATTCTATGTTTCTGTAAATGTACTTTTATATATGAGATTAACATTTAAACCATAGACTTTGTTTAAAGCAGATTACCCTCTATAATGTGGGTAGGCCTCACCCAAACAGTTGAAGGCCTAATAAAAAAAGACTGACTCTTCTGAGCAAGAGGAAATTCTTCCAGCAGACCAACTTTGGACTTGAATTACAAGTCTTTACTGAGTCCCCAGCCTGTTGGCCTGCCCTGAAGATTTTGGACTTTCTCAGTCTCCACAATTGTCTGAGCCAACTTCTTAAAATAATATATATGTATATTATTTATTATATATTATGTCTATATATATATATACATATACTGTTGGTTCTCTTTCTCTGCAGCACCCTGACTAATACCACCTAAGAACAAAAAATTTAAAGTTAAAAATCAAATAAATTTTAGGGCAATCCAATTTTATATTCTGCAATAACTTTAACATATTAAATTCCACAAAATTTGAAAACCTGCCAAAAATATCTCTCCAAGTTGTATTTTACACATTTTCCAAAACTTTTTGATTTGTTGGTTTCCATGAAAAGATTTTAATATTAAGTCTTCAAATAGAAAAATTTGAATTTATAAACCTTTTGATTTTTAAAAATCACCTTTTAGAGAAGCCATGGAATCTGTAACCTCAATATGAGGTTCTAAAGCAGGCCAAAGATGGCAAAATTTCTGCCTAAAAATATTCAGCTAATGGCAAATTGTGTCGACAACCATTGTTCTAAACATAATGCCATTTATTAATGCCTATACCTTCTTCCCCATTTCTTTTAGCTTTGGTAAAACAAATTTTTTTTTTCCAAAACAAATTCATGCCTGAAATACAAAAAATAGTTATTGAAAACACTCATAATTAAAAAAAAACCCAACAAGATAACTAATAATGATGATCTAGTTAATTCCCTTGTGTCTGTAACCATTTAGGATACTTGGGGATGATAATCCATAATAAAAAATTAGTTTTTGAGATTCTCATACATCTTGTTCAAAAACTGCAAAACATATTTATCCAGCCCTCTCACATATACACACTTGTTTTACAAAAAAATTTTCAGAAAAAGTAGCTTAGTGCCGAAAAATGAAAATGGCACATTTTCACTCAAGTAAACTCTGATATGTTTGAAATCATCTTTTAAAATTCAATTAGCTACCAATGAAATCCATACAATTCTGTAGTCTCAAGACCAAGATTTAACCTGTACTGTGAATAACTGATTAGTTGATTAGATTAGTTGATTAAAGTTTTAGGTAAAATAACCTGTTATTATCATATAATCAGTATATATTCATAAACTTAAAAAATAATTTTATGGAGGTATCATTTACATAAAATTATACCACAATTTTATCATATTACAATAAAATTCACACATTTCGAGTGCCCGCACAGGTTGATAACTTACATAACCAGCACTGAAATTAAGACAAGATATCTTCACCTCCCCAGAAAGTACTTTCATGCCCCTTTGCAGTCTATTTGTTACCTAGGATTACTTTTACAAATTTGACAAGTAATCAACATTATACCTGACACCATACCAAGTGCCACAGTTTTCCTGATAAACTGGTCCTTCCTCAGGTCCTCTTTGGTCAATGAAACTAGAGGACTCCTTAAATCTACTTGTTTGCCCTTCTCCCACCTAAATCCTTTGTCATTGGTCCGGTTTCCATTGCTATATAGTCTCCCTACATTTCACAGATATATTTCCTACTTGCCTTTGAAGGCATAATTCCTTTTACTATGTCAGATTATCTCCTTAGCTTCCTTTTCATCTTCTTTAAACTTCCTCTACTCCCTGAGTGCTTGAGCAGCCGTAAACACTGAAGCGAAACCCATTTAATCTGGCAGAAAATCTAACCCTCAGGTTTATCAATTATCTTTGCAGATCAGGTGACCATTGCCTTTCCTGACATCCCAAGAAGGCTGGTGATTGAATGCACGTGACACTGACATAATGACGTGACATCTACCTCCCGGTCATGGTGGTCTCTGCACTGTTCCCCATAGTTCTCCCCTTGGTGAAAGAAGTAGGGGAGGAGCACGCCCACTCCTGTCTGTCCTCTCGAGCTCCCTCATTCAGCAGGTTAGCCCTACACTTCAGGCCAAATAGTGTCATGGCTAATCATGGGTTAAGCTAAAAGTCTGTAAGCTTCCATCTCTTTCCAGGACTGTTTTAAATTTCCTGCTACCCTGGCCCTCCTCTTGGCCTCATCTTGCAAAAGGGCCATGTTTTCCTTTATGCCAGCTTTCAAGCCATGATCATCCCTTTGGGCATTAAATTCGAGATGATAATTTCATAGAATAATCTTTGAATTGCTTCCCTTAAGGCACCCTTGCTTTTCCTCTTCCCCACCTAGCCCTATAATCAATCAAATGTATGACTGTTGACAGAAACATCTCTTTGAGAAACTTCATCTTGGACAGGGGTGGAGCCCATTCTGCTGGTTTCAGGTCTGGGCACTGGTTCTGGCCAACCACTGTCTCTGAGGCATTGATTAGTCAAGCTGTGCAGCCAGTTTCCATGGAGAGATGGGCTCACTCCCTGATCCAAGGCCCTCTCTTGGGTCTCTTAGGTTGGATTGGTGGAGCTGTCATCTCTGTTAGGATAACTGGAGGCCATGTTTTATCTGATACAGGAGGAACATGCCCCTTTCAGACCTAATACCATCTTGTGCTCTTTGATTGACTTGGTTTAAGCTTCTTAAAAGCAGAGACTGAGACAGGGATTTGTGACTTAATGAGGGAGTGATTTTCTGAAAAAAGAATCTGTAAGGGAGAGACTAAAGATAGGAAAGAGGAAAGAGTTGAGCAAGGATGTGGTGTCAAGAGACATCCAACCTTAGCCTGATCCACCAGAGGGGATGGGAAGCAGCCCTGGAGCACAAAGAGTAGTGCAGTTGTCCTGTCCTGAAGCCAGTGGGAAGCCTTTTGTGCTGTACCAGTTATTCATTGACTCTAGGCTGCTTCTGGGCAAGGAGAATAAGACACATAATCACAACGTTCAGTCAAGGGCACTTCTGAGCAGGGACATTGCTCACAGAAGTTTGGAGATAGCTACATCAGCCAGCCTCAGAGGGGGATGGATGCACCACGGCACTCAGCACATTTAAGTTTTTTGACCTGGAAGGAATACAGCCATGAAGAATACAACTGGAGAAGGTATAAGAACACTTGAGCTCAGTAACCAGGAAGAGCCCGCCTGTTTGTGTTCTCCACGTTTTCAGCACCAAGCAGTTTGAGCAGAGATGGGGCTCATCGTTTGGCTTGATTAAGCAGTTAGAAAGCCAACTCTCCAGCTGTGCCAGACCTTCCACCTCTTTCCCATTTGTGGGGAAGCTGATCCAAAGTTCTCCGGGGTTCCTCCTCTGAGCTGGGCAGGTGGAAGTGCTGGGTGGAGGTCTAGCATGTAAGCACATTTCCAGTGAAAAGCACATGCGGCTAGGTGATCGTTTTTAAGAAGGAAGGGCTAAACCAAATGTTCTGTCTGAAATATATTATTTTTCAGTCAACTAGACCTAAAAAATACTATGAATAAGCTGCTGGGTGCCGGTCTGCTCCTTACTTTTCAATTGTTTTGTGGTCTAAACTACAAGATGAATTGCCACAGTCCAGTTGTAATGCATTCCTGATGGTCCCAGCTGGGATGCTGAGAGAGAAAACTGGCATTTATTAGAAGACTGCTTATGGTAGATAATGGCTAAATCCATATCGGCCTGATTTTATAGATAAGGAAACAGAATGAGAATGGTCAAGAGCTTATTCAATGACAGATAGCTAAGAAAACCAGAGTCAAGGTTCACACCCAGGCCCAAAGCCTTGATATTTCTACTAAATCATCCTACTATTATAAATTAAGAAAAGTTAAGAAACTAAGCTTGTTTCCCACATCTGTCCCCAGATGTCTGCTCAGTGAAATAACTACATTTTTTTTTTTTCAGCCAAAACACATTGTATGAAAAACCTGAGCATAAGGCAGAGGTTGGCAAACTTTTTTTTTTTTTTTATAAAGGGGCCAAATAGTAAATATTTTAGACTCTGTAAACTTTACAGTCTGTCCAAATTACTCAACTCTGCTGTTATAGCGTGGAAGTGGCCATATTGCACACAATATGTAAACAAATAGTGTGGCTGTGTTCCAATCAAACTTAAGGATACTGAAATTCAAATTTCATATAATTTTCACTTGTCATAATATATTTCTTGTTTCCCTTTGACCATTAAAAATGTTAAAAAATATTCTTAACTCTTGGGCTATACCAAAACAGGGTGACAGGATTGGGTTTGACCCTTGGGCCATAGGATGTACACACACACACACACACACACACACACACACACACACACACACACAGAATGCTTGATGGTATTTTGGACATTAAAATCTGTGAATCTACAGAGAAATTTTTCTCATGCTGAATTTTTAATGTATCACACAGTAGTGAAATAGCAGTGTTTTAGAATGTATAGAAGTTATAAAACATGAGTGCACCGGTAGGAAAAAACACAAATAATGAGCAATAAGAATAAAAATGAGATGTGCCGAACTGCTAGAACACAATTTTTCATACAGAGGTAATGTGTACATTGATTTGTTGGAAGAACACTAGGTTTATATATTCGTTTAATTTAAAACAATCTGAAATAATACTTGTGGGTTTTATTAAGTTTTTAGGAAAATCATTTAGAACAGCGAGATTGAATAGAGATGTCATATGAGTTTAAGAGAATAAAGCCTTTAATCAGATTTAATTATTTTGCTGTTTGAATAAGTGTTTTGGAGTGGATGAGATGGTTAAAAAAGATTTTTAAAAGGAGTGGGTCTCATCTTAAGTTTTATAAATGGCTGAGTGACAAGCATTGCTGTGGTTGGGAAACCATTTCTCATATTTAATGATAATACCACCTAGTATTCATGTAATATTTCATTACTTACAAAAAAAGCTTCCCTGTATAGCATCTTATTTAATTTATATACAGCTTTGCTAAGGTAGTTGTTTCTCTAATTTAATAATGAAAACCGAGGCTCATAAAGTTTAAGCGATTTTCAAGTAATACATTTAGTACCGTATGTTCAGAACTGGAGCTCAAATACCTTCTGTTCTCTGTGCTTTGGGATGTTGCCTGGTGTTACATGAAAAAGAAAGTTCTATAACTGAACTGTTTAAGAAATGCTGGGATAAACCAGTGTCTGCTTTAGGACTTCTCAGAAATTTCACAAGTTAATGTGAAATGTAAATTGCCGAAAGGCGAATATAGGATGTGGTATTTCCCAAATTCATTTGGTTCTAGAATTGTTTCCAGAAACATACTGGTCAAGAGCTTGTTTCATGTAGCTTTGGATAAGAGTTAAGATTAGGCAAAATACCTAAATCTCTCTAAGCCCATGTTTTTGTCTGCAGCAAAGAATTATAATAATAGCTTTTTCATAGGGTGGTTCTGAGGGTTTGGTGAGTTGATGCACTTAGCCCAGTGACTGCTACATGTGATTGCTTATTATATGTAATTGCTGAATTACACATAATTGTTTTATAGCCACATACATATCAAGCACAATACCAGCAAATTCAGTCTCCTCAAAGATGAAGAAATAATTTAGGGAATTGAAATAATTTTCTCAAGGGTCATGAGTTTAGCAAGAGAGAGAGCTGAAACAGAGTCCTAGGTCTTCTAAACCAGGGTCCCCAACACCTGGGCGGTAGACCTGTACTGGTCTGTGGCTTGATAGGAAGTGGGCTGCACAGCAGGAGAACGGCAGGTAAATTTTATTTGTGTTTTCAGCCGCTCGCCAGAGCTAGCACCACCGCCTCAGCTCCACCTCAGATCATCAGGCATTAGATTCTCACAGGAGCACCAGTTCCTGATGCCAGAAAGGTTGGGGACCACTGCTCTAAACTCAAGAGTGCAGTTTTATTTATCAGAACCAGAAAAATGAAACCAGATGGTTGTTCTTATATTAAGGTCTAAAAGAAAACTGGAAGGTTGTAGTTCTTACCTAGATTCTTTAAAGAAAAAATATAAACATCTGAATTTGGTGGAAGTGGGATGACTGTGCTTTTTTACTGTTGTTGTTATTGCTTTTTTTTTTCATTTTTGTTTTTTGCTTATCTTCTGTCTGAAGGATGTGTTATCCTCTTTGATGAAATTGATTAGTAACTCCCTGCATCGCTAAACCACTGATCTCAATTTAACTATACAATTTGAGAGAGTTGGAGCTGTGCCATTTTGCCAGAAAATGATTTAGACAAACTCTAGGAATATTGCGAACTTTATCAGGAAAATCAATTCCTCTAACAAGGAGGTGAATCACTATTGATTTTTTTTTTTTCCTTTCTCTAATTGGACTTGGAGCCCTGATAGCTTTTCATAAGTGGTAGCTGTTTGCTTTCAGCAAATGCGTTTTTCACTTTGCGGTGGCACATAACATGCTCTCAGAGTGGCGCTCTCTTTCTTTGTCTCATTTGTCCCCATGGTTGAAAGTTAACGTGGAAGCTTCTAGACATCTGCTTTTCACAGTGACAAGATGTTCATTAGGTTTTTTGGTGTCCTAAATAGGAACTCTGTGTTCCTAATAGATAGATACAAGGGGATGGAGAGAGATTGGATTCGCAGGACAGGTGATGCCCAATGTGAAAATGGCTAAGATGTAACTAAGGGATTAGGGAAGCAGCATGCCATACACTTTCACTCCAAGATGCCTATACGGATGTGCTACATAGCTTATGAACTTGACAGAGCCAGCAACCTTCCTAGAGAAAGATGGGCCCCTGAGCATAAGAAAAACCAAAGACCTGAGCTGTTAATTGCTATCTGAGGCCTCTGAATGGGATGGCCTCTCTAACCAGGTGAGGCACTCTCATAATAGGTGCTAGAAGAACTTAGAACACCACTGGCTATGTGCAATTGGGTGGAGGCAAGACATAGTCCCAGATTTTCTCTTCTCCAGCACCAGCTTCTCAGCTGGGAGATTTCTGTTTGCTTGCCTACAAGTAATTTCCTTCGCTTTTTTTTACCTTCCTTTGTTTCCCTGTATTATTTTTTCCTTTAAGAATCTTGACTTGGATTTAATAGATTTAGTCACTGAAATTTATGTTGATTAAAAAAAAAATATTTGTCTTTTAATTCTTCTAGCTCTTGTCTTGGACTTTTAGTCTTTCTTCTTCTCCCCCCCCCTCTTTTTTTTTTTTGTATTTTTTCCTATTTTACTATGCAGGAGAAGGTTAATTCAACAGGCCTGGGTTGCTTAGACCTGAGGGAAGAAGGTCTGTTTTAGGACTGGCAGGTGGCTAGCTTCTGGGAGAAAGAGCTCTGAGCCCTTGGGATATTCTGCCTGATATCAGTCTTGCACGCCTGAGGCTTTGGGCCATGTGGTACTAGTACTAACAATGTGATTGATGGCGAATGCTTGGTTTTGTATGCCGGGGACCTGGTACTCACTGAGTAGCTAAAGTCACTCATGCGGGTGCTGTATGCTGAACCCCAATAAAAATTCTAGACACCAGAACTCTAGCAGGCTTCTCTGGTTGGCAGAACTTTTGCATGTGTTGTCATACATTGATGCTGGGAGAAGTAAGCCCGTCCATGTTAAACAATGGAAGATAATTTCTGATTTTTCTTAGACTTTACTCCATATACATTTCCATTTGCTGATTTTAATCTATGTCCTTGTACTATAATACACCATGAAGTTATAGTGCACAATGAGGTTTAAGCCTGAGTATGATTTGGGACCCTTGACATACCTATAGCTTCATTTTAATTTTTAAAATTTAAAGTTTTCCTTTGTTTTTTAACTTTTAATTCTCTCTTCCTTAGCTAATATTCTGGTACTATGTTTTTATCTTTTATTGATTTTATTTTATATTATATACTTTTACCTAGTTAACATTTTATCTTTTTTTCTAAAATTTTAAAATATTTTTGATACAAAGTTTACATGCTAGTTGTCTTTTTAATTCTCTTAATTATTTTAATTTTCTATTTTATTTCAAGTTATAGTTTAGTTTTGTTTTTTCTTAATCTCTACCTTCTGGTTATTATCTGTTGTATTTGTTCTTCTTTTCCTTTTACCTACATTTTATAATACTTAAGACTTGTTTTTCATACCGAAAAGCAAGAAGAGCAAGTCTGTAGATGTGACTTTGAGAAAAGAAGACAAAAACCACATAGAGGGTTCTGGAAACTTTCTCTTTGTTTGTCCCTGAAGCCACACTTCTATCTCTCTATTTTGTATTCAGTCTTGCTTTTTAAAGTTATTTTTCAAAATTCCTTATCATGAAAAACTTGTGAGGTCACTGTTTAATAGGAATTAAAAAATTTACATCTTTAGAGCAAATTGAGAAGATACAGCCTCCATGAAACAAATCAAATTAGGCTACTATGAAAATAGAGATATGTGATTACAGAAACCAAAAAGAAAAAAAAAAGGATAAAATGGAAAACTGAACTATTGACCTCAATACAAATTGCTTCCTAAGCTGGGTCTGGATATGCTTTTGGTGTTCCATGAATACTTTTACCGTAAGAGAGAAATAATTATAACTCAAGTTTGAGAAATACTATCTGAAAATATAGAGCCAAACAACAAAAAGATTGAACATAAGAGACAAATAATAAAAGACTTGGAGGACAAATATAGAAGATCTAGTATCTATGAAAACAGATATACAGGAGGAGAAAACAATAACTGAAAGATGGAAACTTAAAGCAAGAAGAAGAGTAAGAGGAGAAGGCGGAAAAAAGAGAGGAAAAGGAGGAGAGGATGTTTCTGTTAAGCTGAAGGAAGATGTATTTTTTTCAGATAAAAAAGCTGACGAAGTACCCAACAGAAAATGTACCAAAATCAAGCTCAGAATGCTTAATGCATTCTCTAGAAAGTATCAAAAATGGAAAATTAGTGAAAAGACTTGGTAAAGAAAAAAAGCAAACCTAAAAGAAATGAAAAGAGGAAGTTAACACATACAAAAGACCAAATCAATGAAGCAAAAGACACAAAACAGATCGATAAGGCTAAAATATGTTCTTTTAGAAAGACTTAAAAATAAATGTTCCCGATCTGATTAGGAAGTTGAAAAAATAGATACCAACTGTACAAGGAGCAAAAAAAAAAAAAACTCACACACATATATGTGTATATATATGCAATTCTGTTATAAAATTCCATGCAAATTATACTTTAATTTCTTTACAAAAAAGGAAAATTTCTGAACTGAAATAAAAGAAAGATGATTGGCATCATAAAAACATGAATGTGTAAACTCGCTGGTAATGGTAAATATATAGTCAAATTTAGATGCACTAATATTGTAGTAGTGATGTAGAAGTCACTTATACTCCAGTTTAAAAGTTAAAAAGCAAATGTGTTAAAATAACCATAAATATAATAATGTTTTATTGAATATCCATTGCCCTACTTTGCATTGTTTCTCTTTTTCTCATGCCAGGTGAATATTTTAAATTAAGGTTGTCGGGCGATGCTTCAGTCTCACCCCCAGGTTCTGGGATTTTTGCATTGTTATCTCTTCTATGGATAGGTGCTAGTTGGTCTTCTTGAGAGGGGGACTAAAGTCCCCATCTTGATGACCTCACCTGAATATTTTTATTCTTTATTTTTTTTCAATTTTATTTTATTTATTTGTTTATTTATTTTTTTTTCGCCTACCGCACCTGGTCTTCCTAGGTGGTCTTCCATCCAAGTACTAACAGGGCAGACACTGCTTAGCTTCTGAGATCAGACGGGATCAGACGTGTTCAGGGTAGCATGGCTGTAGACCTCTTTCAATTTTGCTGAATGACTTTGTCACTTACAGATATAACTGTATTTTTTCTCATTTGACTTATTAATTTAATGGCATATTAATAGGTTACCTAATATTTAACTATCTTTTCATTAATGGGAAAAATGCTATTAGAGTGCTATTTGGTTTTGTTTGTTAATATTTTAACGAATAATTTTGCACCGAATAGTAATTAACTTGGTTGGATTTCTACATCACTATGCAAATTCTATCTTTTATAGGTTGGTATTTATATTAAGATGGTTTAAAAATATATTTTGGATATATTTCTTTTTTTATTTACACACTGAAAAAAATTTATTTGCATTGTCTTTTTCTTTAAGGGTTGAGTGTATTTAAATTCCTAAATTCTCAATGCCTGGTAAATGTTGGCATTAGGTCTTTAGCTGTTTGCATAATTTTTACCATGGTGAATTTTTTTTACTTAGTAATAAGATGAACATCTACTATTCACTGCCCAGATTAAGAAACAGAATGTTGCTATACTTTAGAAACTTTTTGTATGACCATCCCAAATTTTACCCCACTCCCTCCCTCTCAAGTTAGCAACATCTTAAATTTTGTGTTAATCATCTCCCTGTTTTCAAACACAGGTTTTAACACCTGTGTTTGTATCCTTAAGCTAAGTACAGCTTGTTTTTGTGCTTTATGTACTTGGAATGAAACTAAATATATATTTTTTATGATGTGCATTTACTCACCATAAGTTTCAAAGCTCATCTGTATTGATGGATGCAACTGCAGTTCATTCATTTTCATATATGCCACAACTTGTTAATCGATTTTGCTTTTCATAGATATTTGGGTGATTTGCATTTTTTTCTTTCTTGAACATTCTTGTACGTATCTCTCAATGCATATTTTTAGGAGTTTTAATAGTATATAAAACAGGTAATGTAATTGTATTGTAAGATACATGTATGTCAAAAGGAAAATGTCAATAGCTTTTTGTAAGTGCACTTATGATTTACGCTTTTCAACAAAAATAAGAATTGCCGTTGCTCCACATATTCTTACCAAAATGTGCTATCATGATACTTTAAAATGTTTTCCAGTGAGCTAGAGTGAAATTATCTTATTGTGATTTAAATTTATATTTCCTCAAGAAATAATGAAGTTGTTTGTTTGCCACTTGGGTTTTCTCATCTGTTCATCTTTTGCACATTTTTCCTTTTGAGTTGTCTTGACTTTTTTCTTTCTGTTTTTGTAATTATGATAATATTCCTTTACCAATTTTTGGTTTCGCAAATATATTCTGCTGTTTTTATTATTGTTGGAGGAGGCCATCAAGAGGATGTGAGCACTGACTGACTCATAAGCTGGACCCTGGCGAAGCAACCCGGGGCTTCTCATTCCTTCCCCTCCTGCCCTGGGAACGTACATTCCACCCACCATTCTCACGCTAGGAACCATTTTCAATGACGGAACCTTGGGCGAACAGTTGTTAAGACCGTCCGGACAGAATACGTGCCTGAACCACGTTCAGGCCTCTATATAAAGGTTTAAGATTCTGGCGGGCTGTTTGGGAGCTCTACTGTCCTGTAGCCGCCAAAGAACCTTGTGAGTAAAGACCCTCACTTGTTAAACTTGACACCTACCAATCTGGAGTGGCCTCTTTATTTGGTCTTCCTTATCCCCTGTGTACGGGGACCTTATTTTAAGGTGGTTGATTTTATTATTTTTCTAAATTGTGGTTTGCTGGTTTTTTTTTTTATCTTAAATCCTGTTCTGTCCAGAGACCTATACAAGTTTAACAGATTTTACTTTCATATTTACATATGTGAGCCACTTGGCATTGTGTTTTTGACAAAATTATGTGATTAAGATCCATTTAAAATTTTTAACATACATAACTAATGACCCTAGAGTCATTATTAAGTAATCAATCAGTGCACCATTGATTGGAAATGCCCACAGTATAATAATGGAAGCTTCCACAGATGTGAGAATTTCTGAATGAGCTCTTAATTCTTTTTGTTGTTTTTCTATCAGATTGTTCTATTTGTTCATCTTTGTACTTTTAGCATATAGTGTTCATTATTATAGCTTTAAAATCTGTCTTGATATTTATTTAACAGGGCAAGTCTTCCTCTTTGTTCTTCTCACTGTCTTAGCTGTTATTGCTCTTTGTTTTTCAACATAAATTTTACAATAGCTTATTGAGTACCTGGGGAGTGGTGGGGGGGGGTAGCTTTGGGATTTTGATCAATATTCTATCAACTCTGTTAGTCGGTTTGGAGAATTGACATCTTTATGGCATTGACTTGTATTATCCAGAAACTAGGTATATCTTGCTGTTTATTTTCTCTGAAAATACTATTAAACAATTTTAATAGTACTTTTTTTAGGTACATTATATTTGTGATGTATTTGTAAATGTTTTAGAATTATATTTTCTAATTGTTAATGACTTATAAAATGTGATATTGTTTTCATAGGTAAGAGTCTTGCTCAATTCTCTTATTTATTCTAATAACATTTCAATTTGAGTATTTCCCATGTACAGCTCACATCATCTGCTATAGTGTCAGCCTTGTGTCTTCTGATCATTGCTCATTCTTTCTTTTCTTCTTTTATGGCACTGACTAGGGCTTTGAGTAAAATACTAAGGAAAAGGGGCAATGGCAGTTGTCCTTGCCTTGTTCCTAATCTTAGAAGAAATGCTTTTGACATAAAATAAGATATTTGCCCTATTTTTAAGAAATGTGTAGTATGTTAGTTTGCTAGGGCTACCATAATAAAATACTACAGACTGGTGGCTTAAACAACAGACATTTATTTTCTCCTAAGCTAGAAGTCTGAGATCAAGGAAGGTATCAGCAGAATTGTTTTCTGCTAAGGCCTCTGTCCTTGGCTTACAGATGGCTGCCTTCTTTAAAGGCTATCCCGGTGGTACTGGGGGTTAGGGCTTCAATGTATATTTTGTGGGAGACAATTCAGCCCATAGCATATGGTTTCTTTTATTCTTATTTTTCAAAATTTTTTAAATCATGAATGTATGTTTAATTTCAGAAATGTTTTTCTTGCATTAATTGAAATGGCTTTTATTCTCTTTTTCTTTAATATATGGTTATTTATACCAGTAAATTTCTAATTTTTATACCTTTTCTAAAGTAAACTTTATATCTATTCCACATGTTTTGATATGTAGTATTTGAATTTTGGTTCTAAACATTTTTTAACTTTGATATGAACTTATTTATGCCATTACTTATTTAGAAAAGTTTTTAATTAAAAATATTTTTCTCATAACTTTTTAAGATATAGTTTTCTAGTTTAATATTTTGATGAACATAGAATGCATCACTTCCAATTCTATACATTTTTACTGAGATTTGCCTTGTGGTATAAAACATGGCTAATCATTGTAAATTATGTGTATAAAAACAATGTGTAGTGTCTAGTTTTTATGTCTGTTTTATCAATCTTATTAACATTGCTCTTCCAATTGTCTACTTAAAGTTTTTTAAATTTGATCTTATTTATCTTTTATTCATTAAGAAACATATTTCGAAATCCCCCATTATGATGGCACAGTTGTTAATTTTTACTTTCTCTATTTTGAGTTTGTGTCATTGGGTAAAACTTATCTCGACTTGCTAGCTAACTAAATAATATAGCTATAAAAATAGGGAGAACAAAAATTAAGTAAAATTACCTTTGGCTATTTGTGATATAAATATGTTAAAAATAAGGTTTTACCTTTTAACTCTCAAATTAGAATTTCATTGCAAAACTGTAACTTTATATATATTGTTCAAATATTCAAATCCACAGTAACAGTATTAACAAGATTAAGCCTTCTATGTAAAGTAATATATCAACCAATAAAAATAAAAATAAAAATAAAAAATAAAAATAAAAAATAAAAGTCATCGGTATTAAAATGATAAATGAACAAAACCACCATTATAATTTTGGACACTAGTACAAGTCTCTATCATAGAAAGACATAAAAATCAATTAGGTTTATATAATTTTTTACAAGATATAAATATGCATATAATGCAAACTTAAAATTTTGCTGCCTACTAACAAAATCTGTTTTTTTCCCCAATCGTTCATAGGATATTAATTAAAAAATGGGTTATGGATTGAATAACAGAAGAAATCCCAATTAATTTCATAATCCAGAAATTATATGGGAACACCATAGTGCAGATTTTATTACCATGTGCAAAGCATACCAAATTTGAGGAAATCCTAAGATCACACATATTTTCTATAAACTTTCATAAAGGGGCTAAGAACTTGGATATGTAAGTCACACCCTCATAAATGATGTTTGGTCCAATATGGAATTAAAAGTTCAATTACATAGTATGAAGAAAATAATAATGTCAAAATGAAATAGCAAAACTTTTAGAATAAAGTCAAAGTTTTATTTTCAAGATTCTCCATGTTCACTTACAGCTTGTTACATTCAAGTACAAATAATGATGCTTTCAATCACTGCCTTTAGGCACCTAATTGTATACATTGATCTTGCTTTATAATCTGTAGCCTCTCAGTCTTCTCTGTGTTAACTAGGAGTAGATGTGACTTGGGACTGTGGAGGCAGAGAGGTGAGTGTGATCATAGTCATTCTCCTGGGGAGTCAAGGTGGGACAACTAAGGTAAAGCCCTGAGGGCAGCTGAGAGTCAGCAAAGGACCAGAACATCTCTTCATCAAAACCATCTCTTGAATCTAACATAAGCTAGTCAAAATATGTATGGCCTCATTTGGAAGTTTGTTCGAAACAAAACCTTTTTTTCTTTTTTTTTTTTTTTTTCCCTCAGCCAGCCATAGGAAGAATTTCATGTGCAGTACCTTTTTTTCGTATTTTTAGATTTAAGTTTCTTGTTCACAACACCCTCTGTGACACTTGGACATCAGCTGTGTTGGTTTTGTCTGTGTTTACAGAGCAGATAAGGCACGTTCTCTTTGATTTAGCACAGCTGTGTGGCAGCAAGCTCTTGCAGAGCCTAGGCAAGAAACTATCCATGAAACTAAAAAAAAAAAAAAAAAAAAATCGTATTAAAGTTACAGGATTTCTTATGGCTTGCTTGTGGAGTGAGAGATCATCTATATGGGGGAAATGTTGCCTTTTTCAAGAAAGACCCATATCTCTAGCATGAAAGATGTAAAATCTGTTGTTTTATCCTTGAAAAAATGAAAATATAGTCACAATTCAGCAGAGAAAATCTGAAACTGAAAAAGGATTAGCAAATTCTACCATTCTAAAACTTTTTGAATATATTCACATATACCAAAAAATGTATGTATGTATCAGGAATGTACAGATTATCAGATTTTCATAAAATTAACACATTTTCATCCCAGCTAGCACCCAAATCAAGAAATGGAATATTGCCAGCTCCCCAGGAACCCCTCTCGTGCGTTTTTTCTAAGTAGTATTCCATGACTGTCTCTTGATTATTAATGTCACAGATTAGTATTGTCGTTTTTGTGCTTTTATAAGTTGGACCATGCTTCACTGGGTCTTTTTTATATGTATTTTCTTTTATAACATTTTGTTTGTAGGAATTGTTAGTATTGTTGCATTGTAGATCCTTCATTTTCATTGTTGTATAATAATATTCATTATGTAAATATATCACGTTATTAATAGCTAATCGACATTTGGGTAGTTACTAGTTTGGGGCTGTTACAAATAGTGCTTTCATAAACATTTTTGTACAGGTCTTCCAATACATACATTATGCATTTTGGTTAGGACTGTGTGTGTGTAGTTGTTATCTATGATTTTAATTTGCATTTCCTTTATGGCTAATGAAATTCAGCAGCTTTTTATATGGTTCTTGATCATTTGCATATTTTATTTTGAGAAATGTCTAAGTCTTTGTCTATTTTTGTATTAGATTCTTTTTCTTTATCTTGAATATATGAAGTTATTTGTTGTGTGTATATATTGCAAGGTTCTCTCTCTCCCTTCCTTTCTCTTTCCCTCCCTTCATCTTTCCCTTCCTCTTTCCCTCTTTTCCTCTCTTCCATTGTGGGTTGCCTTTCAAGTCTAATGTTTGAAGGTTAATGTTTTTGGTCTTCTGTTTAAGTAATCCATTCTCAAGATCAGGAGGATAATCTCTTAGATTTTTAAAAAGATTTTTATGTGGCCTTTCATGTATGGATGTATTTTTGAACATGAATTTCTTTTCAATGTGGATATAGTGTGAGAAGAGGTCCAAATAGTATTCTTTGTTTCATATGAATATTCATGTGAAACACAGCACCATTTATAGAAAGGTCCACCTTCCCTATTGCACTGGAGTGTCATCTCTAACATAAATCAGGTGACTATATATTTGGGACTGTTTATGGACTCTGATTTTAGTTCTGTTTGTCAATTTTTTTTTATCCTTATGTCAATACGATGTTGTTCCAATTATGGCTTCGTAATATATCTTTATTCATCTTTAATGTTGAATTGGATATACTCAACCTTTAGCATTTCCATTTAAATTTAAAAACATGCTTAGAATTTGATTACCTTGTTCCTAGTCTCTGGTAGAAAGTTTTCAATATTTCACTTCTGAGTGTGATGCTTGCTATTAATAAGCTGATTGGTATTGCCAATTGTTTTAGATTTCAGCCATTTTAATAGGTATGTGCTGATATGCTGATAGTGCCATTTTGCTTTTAATTTACATTTTTCTAATGTTATGTTGAGTATTATTTCCTGTGCTTCTTGGCCATCTGTGTGTTTGGTGAGATGTCCGATAATATTTTCTCAACTTTTCCTGTTTTTTTGTTTGTTTGTTATTGGGTTTATGGCGTACTTTATATATTCTGAATATGCTTTTTTAAATTAAATATGTGTTTTGAAAGTATTTTCTCTCAATCTGTAGGTTGTCTTTTCATTCTCTTAACAATGTATTTCAAATAGCAAAAGTTTTACAATTTTCAGGAAGTTCAGTTAATCCATTTTTTCTTTCATGCATTGAGATTTTGGTATCCTGTCAGTGTTAAACTTACCTTGTGTTTTTTGAAAAATCTAAGTAGGTTTGTAGCATATTCTTCCTTTTAGATATCATTTCAATTGAATTTCTAAAATTTGCTTATAATTTTTGTGTTTGTGTCCATTGGGGTTAATAGTTGGTAGTTTAATTGTGATGTCTATGTTGGGTTTTGATGCCAACGTAATGCTGGCCGCTGGAGTTTTCTCTGTGGGAAGATTTTTTATTACAAATTTAATTTCTTAGGCTATTCACAATATCTGTTTCATCTTGAGTGAGCTTTGGTACTGTGTGTCTTTTAAGGAATTTGTTCATTTCATCTAAATTGTTGAATTTATTAGCATAAAATTGTACCTAACATTCCATTATTATCCTTTTAATATCTTTAGAAACTGTAGTGATATCACTCCCATCATTCCTGATATTGGTAATTTGTGTCTTCTCTATTCCTGATCAGTCTGATTATATATTTATCAATTTTATTGATCTCGAAGAGCCAGTTTTTGTTTTTACCATATATCTCTGGTAACATTCTTTTCTCTGAAATCTACTTTAATATTAAAATAACTGTTCTTTCTTTTGATTAGTATTAACATAGCATATCTTTTCCATTTTGATATTCACCCAGTTGTGTTTTTTATATTTAAAATGTGTTTCTTATAAATAGCATGTCATTAGATATTGATTAAATTTTTATTAAGGTATAATTGATATATAACCCTATATGAATTTTAGGTGTGTAATATAATGATTCAAAATACATATATATGGTAAAATAATCAACACAAGTCTAGTTAACATCCATCAGTATACAGTTACAAATTTTTTTCTCGTGATGAGAAATTTTAAGATTTACCCTCTTAGTAACTTTTAAATATGTAATACAGTATTATTAACTAGACATTGATTTTTAATCCAACCAGATAATTTCTGGCTTTTAATAGGATATTGAGATCATTTGCATGCAATGTGATTATTATATGATTAAGCATAAAACTATCATCATGCTATTTGTTTTGTCTCATCTGCTCCATTTCCCTTTTTCTTCCCTTCTTTTAGATCAATTGACTATATTTTATCTCACTTTTTGATTGATTACTTATAAAGTTTTGTCTTATTTTTGATTGCTTTCACTTCATAGTATACCCCTTTAACTTCACAATCTATCTTCGAGTGATATTATATCACTGCACATATTGTATGAAAAGCTTACAGGAGTATACTTCCATTTTTCCCTTATTGGCCTTTAGGTTATCATCGTCATATATTTTACTTGTACGTATGTTATAAACATCGCAATATCTTGTTATTATTTTTGTTTATACAATCAATTTTATTTTAAAGAGATTCAAATAAGAAAATGTTCTTACATAGTCACCCAAGTAGTTATCATTTCTGGTGCTCTTTATTTATTTTCGCAGACTCATTTTTTTTATTGGGAGAATTTACTTTAATGTTTCTTGTAACACAGATGTGTTCATGATGAATTCTTCTAGCTTTTGTATATCTAAAGTAGACTTTATTTCATCTTCATTTTTGAAATATTTTTGTTGAGTATTGAACTCTACCTTGATGTGTTTTTTTTTGCCTTTTATTACTTTAAATATAACACTCTCTTGTCCTCTCACTTGAATTATTTTTATATCAGTTTTCTATTGCTGTCATGATAAACATTGTAAACTTGGGGCTTCAGACAGTAAAAATGTATTATTTTATGGTTCTGTCAGTCAGTCATAAGTCTGGTTTGGGTCTCAGTGGGCTAAAATCAAAGTTTGGCAGTTTGAATTACTCTCTGGAGGCTCCAGGAAAGAGTTTTCTACTTATTTGGGTTTGTAGAATTTAGTTCCTCATGGTAGTAGGATCAAAGTTACTGTTTTCTTGCTGGCTGTAAACTGAGAGCTATTCTCTTAGTTTCTAGGAATCACCATATTCCTTTCTATGGGCTCGTTCCTCCATTTTCGAAGCCAGTAAAGGCTGGTAAAGTCCTTCTCACTTCACATCTCTCTGATTACAGCCAGGAAAGTTTCTCTGCTTTTAAAGATTTATCTGATTAGATTGGGTTTCTTGGGTAAACCAGAATAATCTCGCCATTTCAAGGTTAAACCTTAGTTCCATCTGAAAAGTGTCTTTGTCATTGTAAAGAAATATATTCATAAGTTTGGGAAATAAGAGCATGGGAATCTTTGGGGAGCTATTAGTCTTCCTACTAGTTTCCAGCAAGAAATCTACTGTCAGACTTATCTTTGTTCTTCTACATATAATGTGTCTTTTTGTTCGTACTTCTTTTAAGATTTTCTCTTTATCACTGCTTCCCAGCAATTTGATTATGATGTGCTTTGATATAGTTTTTTCATGTTTCTTGTGCTTGGAGTTTATTGAGCCTTTTGAATCTTTAATTTTATAGTTTTCATCAAACTTAGAAAAATCAATTATCTTCAAATAATTTTCTGTTTCCTCTGCCCTTTCCTTCTACATAGATCATAATGCTTGAAGTGGCCCAGAACTTACTGAAGTCATTTTCTTTTTCTGATGTTTCTCTCTTCATATTTCCTTTTTGATAGCTTCTGTTGCTGTCTCTTAGAGTTTACTAAGATTTTTTTCCCCCACAACATCTAATCTCACATTAAACTCATCCAGTGTATTTTTCATCTTAGTCATTTTATTTTTTATCTCTAAAAGTTTGAATTGAATTTTTTATATTTGTCATGTATCTTTTTACCTTTTTGAATGTCCGTAATTTAGTTATAATTGTTTTAATGTTCTTGTCTTCTATTTCTATTACCCTTGTCAATTCTAAGTCAATTGTTATTGGTTGATTTTTCTTCTCATTATGAAGAAGGAACATTTTCCTGTTTCTTTACATGCCTGATAATGTTAGAATTGATGCAGGCCATTCTGAATTTTACCTGGTGGGGTTCTGTAAATTTTTGTATTTCTGTAAATATTCTTAAGTTTTGTGCTGGGATAAAATTATTTGAGATACAATTTAATCCTCTTGTATCTAGTTTTTATGATTTGTTAGGTGGGACCAGAGCAGCATTTAGTCTAATTATTCCCCACCACTTCATTTACAGAGCTCTTTGAGCCATTCCCAGGTCGTTTATTTATGTATTCATCCATGTATCTATCTTTATGAAATGATGTAAAGCTTTATGTTTTAGATGTAATGTAAGTACAATATGGAGGCAAGATTTACTTGCCAGCCACATGCTTAAAGTAGTTAGACTGTCAGAAGTTAGAGTATTTCAAAGATAGAGGGAGAATCAGTGATCTTTCAGGAATTCTAATGAAAGAAGTCCACAGAAGGGTTACCTATTGTAGAAGTAATATTTCTTTCAGCATCGTGGTTATAACACTCATAATTGTTTTTATTAGAACATGTTAGGTCCTAGCTAGCATTGACATGACTTCAAATACAAAACTAACAATTCCTTGTTTGTAACATCAGACACTGGATGCATGATCTAGCAGCAGGAACTTCCATAAATCTTTACTAGTATAGGGTCCAAAAACAATTGGACACTTATTCAGGAGATAGTCTGTTTACAAGGTAGTTTTGAAAAGAGAGACTCACAGTGCAAGTCATAGGTGCCAATCTCGGTGGGCTGTGAAGTTAAGGCTAAAAATTCACATTTGCATATATGAAATCTTGTCTCACAAGAACTCCTGAAAGTCAGGAAAATGGCCTTTTCAGTGAACTGCCTGCTTGTTGCTGATCCAGGAAGAATTAATTTTATTAAAATGCGAACAATAAATAAAGACCAAAAATAGGTCTTCCACAAAATACTTCCAATGAAATAAGAACAGCTACCACAACCGATGATTGAAGAAATGGAAAAAAATTACAAATAAAAAATATTTATATTACCATGGCAGAGGTGAAAATTGCCATTTATTTATCTCATGAATTACAAAAAGTTAATGAAGTAACTGTCTCTCTAAAACGTAGGCACAAGGCAGAGACAAAAGACATGAGAAACGGGGCGAGACAACAGAAAAAAACAAAATGTCAGTGAGATAAATGTGAGGAAGAATAAATAATCTAATTTAAAAATGGGCAAATTATCTGAAAAGGCACTTTAGAAAATGGGTCATCAAAAGGGCTAATATTCATATGAATAAAAGGTTTGTGAAAAGAAAATTTAAAGCAATTTGAATGACCAAAATGAAGAAAACTTCAAAAGTCTAAGTGTTATTAAGGATATGTAGAGCAAGATGAATTTTCATATAGTACTGGTGGAAATGTACATTGTTAAATTTCTTGGAAACGTAGGGCACTGTAATAAAGTTGGAGATAACTTACAGTTTAATTGTTGGTAATGCTGTTTACCAGCATTTTTAGTTTTTTCTCTTTTGGAGACACTTGATAAAATTCTTGTTTCCATCTCTTTTAACTTAGGTATGGCTATGTAATTACTTTGGCCAATTAAATGTGAGCAAAAGCAAAATGTATCACTTATTTCTGTATAGATGCCTTTAAGATCCAATGCATAATTTGCCATCTTCCATTTCTGTTGACATGGCAACCAGTCGCTTTTTAGATGATGGGAACTCTAGCATGTTACCTTGCTGAGTGAGCTCCACTAAACCAAGATAGAAACGTGTAGATGTAGAATAGACGACAAAATAAACCTTTGCTGTTTAATTCACCGAGTTTTGGGAGTTGTTGTAAGAGTTTAATCTGATTCATCCCTGACTGATACACAGAATTTATTTTCCTCTTTGCTATATGACCTGGAACATCAGAGTATTGTGCCATGTACCATTTGGCAGTCCGCTGAACATGGGAACCCTTTCTCATAAAAACTTTAATATTTTAAATATATAAAATAAAATATATAGGGTTTACAAAAGGAAACAATTATATCAGAATACAGCTATCAAATATTAAAACAGTAAATTTATGCTATAGTAAAAATTGTTGATCTTTATTAACATATTAAGTAACAGCTAATAGATAACTTATAACTATCATAATTTCAAAATAGTGATAAGCACAAATGATATTTCTAGGTATATGCAATCATAATGTGATGTAAAATATCTGTTATTTCTATCAATGTAAAATTACAAAGCTACTTGTGACAAAGTTACAAGTGCAGGTATTGCTTGTCTTATGTCTATATTTGTAATGGAAGAAAATGGTGCATCAGGTTGAAGTTAGTGAAAATTAAGATGTTATTTGTTTCCCATTCACATTTATGGACACTCTAAACTCTATCCATGGATCCAAGGATTAAGGATCTCTGCATAGGAGTGTGTGTTAGGGTATAGTTAGAAGATTACACTTCATAACATTGTTTATAATTGTAAAAAGTTGGAAATATTACCAGCCTTGTTAAAAGATAAAATAAGTAAGCAATAGTACATTCATACAATGAAATATTTAGCAATGAAATTAACAGTCTTCAGTTATACACAGCTACTTGAGATAATCTAAGCATACATCCTCTTGCTCCATATAAAATTCCAAAATTGGCAAGGAAAATTGAAGGTTTAGGTTGCCAGGTAGGTGCGAAATTTATAAAGAAAAGCCAGAAATGATTTCTCCAAAGTCAGCATGTTTATTCTAAGGAGAGGGATAATGTTGAAATTGAAGAGGTCATGTCTGGGGGCTCAGGGTTTCAGGAAATGTATAATTTATTGACTTGAGTTCTGGTTACCCAGGTGTTAACTGTACAATAATTCAGGAAGTTATGCATTTATATTTCATGCCCCTTTCACCTTTCTATGTGAGTATTATATTTTATAATTAAATGTTTTATTAAATAGAAAAATTGCATTAAAAAGTAGAAACATGGCTATATGTAAATGCAGAATTCAGTTTTTCTGGGAAAATAAAATTGAAAACTGCCCCCCCCAAATTGAGAGCCATTAATTAATAAATTTAAAATAAAGAAGTGAGAAAAAATGCACAAATATCCAAAATTAGCAACAATAATGGGGAAATCAACATAGATACAGGAAAAATAAAAGAATCATTGGAGACGATTATACTCAGATATATACAATAAATTTGAGAGACTGAAAGGAGAAGGCTGTCTGGGGAAATAAAAATTGCTAGAATTAACCCCAGTAAAGACAGAATTTAAACAAGTTCATTATTAAAGAAAATTAAAGGTGTCAAAGACTACCTCACAGTAATAGTATAGATGGTTTCAGAGTAGAATTATACTATATATTTTAAGGAAGATATAATTCCAATGATATTTAAATCATCTCATTGTACACAAAGGAAGGGAAATTTCCAGATTATTTTTATACAGTAGATATACAGTGTTTAAAAAGTCTGCCAAGGAGAGCACAGTAGAAGAAAAACTAAACTAAACATAAATATCAACACAAGTGTCTTAAAGTGGGACAAATGTATTCCAGTGTGCTTGCTCTGTTTGATGCTTCAGGATATATACTGATTGACAAATTGCAGTGCCTGCCCTCAAGTAGACTAAATTTAGAATAGGGGATTGAAGTAGGAACATGACTTCATGACATAGCAGGGTAAGATAAGGACTATCATAGATGACATGTATATTGCTATGGAGGCTCAAAGGAAGGCACTTGGGTATATCTGTTTTAAGTATATGAATAACAACTTGGAAGAGCTGCTCTTTGAGTTGAGTGGTGAAGAATCATGGCCGAGAGCCTCAGTCTGGCCTTGTTCTAACCAAGTCCAAATCCTAAGCCTGGGACTCTATTATCATTAGTGTTTAATTAGCTCAGTTTTATATCCAAGCTCATCTTTAGAGCCTGGATGCTCTGAAAAACACAGAGTCACACTAGGTTATTTCTGTTGTAACTGATGCTTCCTTTATATACATGGAATAGACTGCAAACATGACCACGATTCTTTGTAGCTTCTTTGAGAAGCAGAGTCTATTTCTTTGTCCTTTGGATCTGGGCTGGCCTTATGACTTGCTCTAACTAAAAGAATGTGGTGAAAATGGCAGTGTACCAGTTCCATACCTAGTCTTCAAGAGATCTTTCAGTTCCCACTCTGTTTTGGTAGCCCAGTGAACAGGCCTGGACTCTCCTGCTGTAGGATAAGAGACTGTGTGGAGAGAGGATCTTTCAACCCAAGAATCCCAGCTGAACCCCAGATATGTCACCTTACCAAGCCAAACTTGGCTGATGCCAGGAATTTTCAAAAATTTTTACCATTTTATTTGTGAGTAACGACTGCCTTTAAGAATTGTTCTGTATTCTTCAGAGTGTAAAACAAAAAGTTGGTGGAGTTATTGAGCAGTTCTCGTTAATATGTGGGGCATGTGAAAGCTTCCCAAACTGACTCAGAAAACCCAGTTACTGCACTAATGAGCTGTAGGGTTTAGAGTAAGATATTTTCTTTCTAAGGTTTTAGCTTTCTCACCATGAAATCAGGGAGAACAGTTGGGGCTCCAGGGTCCCATTGGGTCTGATGTGCTCTAATTTCAGCACCCTCTGCCATGTTGAGTCACTTTCCAGGTCCACTGGGCACTAGAGTCAGTAGCAATTCTCTACTATAACAGAAACTAATTTCTATCTTCGGATTTATATTATTTTATTTGATCTTAATTATGGCAGTTACTCATATACCAGTAATTCACCAGTATTCAGAAAATAGAGTATTCAGATAAACAAATCAGCATATTTTCATAATTCAGATATAAGCAATGTTAAAACTGTTCGCAGCCTGTCATTATCCCTAATCATATATGTATTAAAAATAAGGCTTTAATATACATGTTGTCCTTCCAGTTGATTTTTCTGTGTCTGTATATGCACTGGTCTGTATGTTGGATGGTTGCAGTGTATCCTATAGAGGAACCACACGTCAATGGTTTCACATCTGGGCTGTTGTCAGTTTTTACTCTTACCAACAATATTGTGTAAAAAAGACTAAATTCTCTAAATTTTGAAAACAAATATTTGAAAAGCAGAACACCACCCAGAGCTTTAGTAAGGGTATTGTCCAAGTGATGAAAAATAAATCTATATTTTTATATTTCTCATTTTGGGGTCATGTGCTAGCCACAGTTTCCTAAATTCATGCCTGAAGTGGGGTACTGAAAAATTCTAAAGACAATAAAAGTGTCTAGACCCCCTACTGAATCTAATTAAAGTGAGGGTCTCCAGGGCAATCTTTAAATGCACAGCCAGCAAAAGCTCGCAAAGATAGCATTTCTTTAGCACATTTGTTTATTGACCTAATTAGAAAAGTGCAAGAGAGGAAACCACTTTTAAAATCTTGTCCCAATTAACTATAGATGAGATGTCCCCACACATTTGAGGATCAATAAAATGAGCATCTAGAGAAATAACTTCCTGTTTTATTTCCAGACAGGCAGCAGAATTTCATTTCAGCTACAAAAGAAGATTTAGAAGTCTGTCAGAAATGACATAAGCAGGAGCTATGCCTGAGGAGAAACCATAAAATCTGAATATACACATACTGAGAGACATACTGCTTCACAGATTGTTGCAAGCGGTCTCTTTCCACATCCTGTGGATCTTTTACCTTCTTCTATTAATTCTTCTTGACTCTCAACAATTTTTGTCTACCTCGCATATACCAGACCAGATAACGTTTTTAATATCTTGAATCAGATCTAACTTAAAATACACACACACACACACACACACACACACACACACACACACACACATCTCTTTCTTGCCTCTCTTTACCAGAGTGAGAGGGCGTTGAGGGCAATATCCATGTGTTATTTTGCTTGGACTGCATCTGTCACACAGGGATAATAATTGTTACTGTTGACTGTGTATCGGGCATTGAGCTAAGTGATTTGTGTATATGGCAGAGTAATTAGTTAGACTATTTTTCTTCCTGTAGTTTCCCTCCTTGGTTGGTTATCAGTGGGTAACCAGCATTTGTGTTCTGTGTCTGCATCTTTGCAGGACAGCAGGCAGATGTTGTTGATATCATTAGCCCTTCCTAATGCTCATGACTGGAAAGCTTGTGCTGAGTGTCCTGGGTGGTGAGGTAAGAGAGTGGAATGATTATGAGGGCAGAAAAGAGTTATAGCCCACTTCTTCAGCCCACAACAAATGAAGATAAATTAGAGGTTCAAGTTCCCAGAATGTGGGATTTTATTTTTAAAACCACAAAAGTCTCTGGCAAACTTGGACGGTTGGTCATACTAGATGGAGTGACAGTGCCCTCAGAGAAGGCTAGGTCTTTAGTGGGAGAGCCTGTGATGTTCGCCTGGAGGGAGACGATGGCTCCAGGTGTAGGTGCTCCTAAATTTGCCAAGATTCTCTTGCCCCACGTGCAACCCAAAAATAACAGCGAAGCTGGCCCTGAAGATACCATTGAGTCTCTGACAACAGGGATCTCAGTAGAAACCAGTGTAGAAGATAGAGACTTCCCTTAACATTAGGAAATGTTTATTGAGTTCCAGTGCCCAGTACTGTGTGATGATCTGAGGATACGAGTCACTGCCTTTGAAAGACTGGGGATTATAAAATAAAATTTATACTATGGAAGAAGCTGCAACAGCCAAAGAAGGACACACCCTAGGGCATATTCAATAAGAGAAAAGGTTACTGGGATGCCGTCCTAGACATAATGATGTCACTTGGTGGATGGTCAGCCATGACCTCTGCAAGGATATGTAAGAGGGAATAAAGGAAGCAAGCATACATTCAAGACTTCCTCCAGAAGTTTGCAACTTAATGGGGTTTCTTCTGCACATATATTTCAACAACCTAGGGCAGTTCCAAGGCAGCAGATGCAGCGTAAATTGATGTAACAAGAGAAGAGCAGAAGTCCTCGGGGGCCTCGGGCAGGACCATCCGAATGAAGTGGAGTAAATGTGTCCTCAGAGAATGAAGTTTTGAATCTAGGGGTCATACATGGATAGAAAGAGATTGGAAAATAAAGTGAGAATAGATATTCTAACGTAAAAGGTGAAAGTAGTTTGAATGACAACTTCCATATGGCCTAGCAGCCTGTCTTTTCTGGAGGTGTACTTGGACAGGAGAAAAAGGGTTGCAGGGAGATGAGACTGACCTAATTATTTTCTGTCAACAGCATCATTTGGGCCACCATGCTGAGGGCTCTTCAAATTTTGTTCCAAAATTCAGGCAATATCTTCACCCTCACTCACTAGTCCTTTAAATTTTGCCCTGAGGAGGGTGGCTCCAGGTCTTATTTACTTGATTCAATAAAAGCCACTATTTGTTACTTTTTATATATTTTAATCAGTTATATTGAGGTTCCAAGTAAGATGTCTGAAATCTACCAAAAATGAAAGTGACCACACTGGACAACGACTGTCTAGTCCTAGACGGCAGAAGTAGCTTCTGGTCACCATCTGCGCCCAGCACAGAGCCTGTCCCAGGGGAGTCCACAGTAACCATCCTAGGAGTGAAGGGAGCCAGGCCTAGGCACCTTGACCTCTGTGAAAAGTGACATGAATAGAAAGACATAGGGTTTACAGCAATCCCTGTCGCACTTCTCAAAATGTTTAATAAAGTAGAGCAGTACCATCTGTCCTCAGTCAGACAGAAAGAACTCCTCATAAACAAACAAGGCTGCCCCTTATAAATGTATTTCTTCCTCAAGAATTATCAGCCAGGATGGGCTTCCTGCAGGGCAGCTCCCAGGATCTGAGAGGGACTAACAGTTGTGTCAGGAGAGCTCTTCCCCTAACAGTAAGCTACTTTAATCACATTATATTTGTTTAAAGAAAAATACGCTGAGACTCACTGAACTCAATTATATAAAAACTCCCCACAAATCTTAGAACTGCAGCCTTTTCTTCCTTTTCCCCAAATTCTCACTCAAACCCAAACAAATCAACCGTGCATAAGTACTATAGTTTAGGGATATAAAAGCAAAAAGATGTAACCGCACACTCACCTGGGTTACCCTCAGGGACTGCCCTGGGCAGAGTCAGTCACTTCCATCTCTGAGTTCCCACTGCCCGGGTCATACTACTGTGATGCATTTTTCATATTGTAGGTGCTTGTTTGGTTAGTCCTGTCTTCCCCATTAGCTTGTAAGTTCCTCCAGGGCAAGAGCAGGGTGGAAATGTTCAATAATTACCTGTGGTTTTAGGCAGTTTCCTGTGTTGCCTCATTTAACTTCATCAATTCAAGCACCCTGAGAGGTCAGCACTACCCATAACCATTCTCAAGTTTAAGCTTGTTAATTTAAGGAGCTGGAGCAAGATAAAAGGCAGAGTGGAGAATGCACCCATGCCTAATCCACTGCAAGGCCCCACCTCTGTCCACACACCCAAGGCCTTATTTTACTTCCTGTTATTCCCAGTACCCAGCTCAGAGCTTGCCCAAGTTCATAGGGGATTTGGCAGGGAGTTACAATGCTTCATATCAGATTTTCTATGAGAAGTAAGTAGGTGGATAGGGAGGAGGTAGGTGTTGAGGTAGGAAAATTTGATAGTGGAAAAGGTTACAGAAGCTGCCACTGAGAAGGGAATCATAGAAAGAGGGGTTGGTGTCCTTGCTGTTGGAAATTCAAGTTAAGAAACCCCAGTCTGAGTGGTTGTGTGCTTTTCAGTAACAGCACTCCACAGCCTGTGTGTAGGCATTGCCATGGAGACAAGGATTGTGTTGGGAGATGTGACCAACGGGCAGGGGCTAGGGGAAGTAATGACACATGTAAGATGATGGTTGAAGTGGTGGAGCCTGAGGTCTAACCCTTGGCACAGAAGTAAATGAAGGCAGAAAGAGCGAGAGCGAGAGAGTGCGAGAGCGAGAGCAAGAGAGAGAGAGAGAGAGAGAGAGAGAAAGTGAGAAAGTTCTAAAGATGATTAGTGCAGTGAGTTTAGGAACTCCTGAAGCTTTAAGAAATAAATGATAGAGCTGTACGAAGGGGCTATCTTAATTCAGGGTTTAAAGACTGAGTTGCGGGAATGAAGTTGCCTGTGGTCAAGGGAATGTGAAGCTGAAGAAGCAGCGAAGGTGAGGGCACTGGAATTGAGTAGTTTGAGGAACTGAAAAGTCAGGCTCTTACATGCATCGTCTGGGTGCACACTGAAGTCAGTCTGGGCGATGTCATGGTGATGTCAGGACCAATGATGTTAGGACCTCGAGGGAGAGAGGTTGCTGTAAACCAGGTGGCACACTGCAGTGGATGAGGAGGCTGACCAGAAGTTTGTTCAGAACAAGAGGGACAGAGGTAAATTGCCTAGGTACCTAAAAACAAGAGGAGCAGATGTTTTACAAGAAATTGGCATTGGAGAGTAAGATGACACTGAATTTAAGGTCTAAAGTAGACAGTGCCATACGGAAGGCTCAGCAGATAGGGAATGTCTTGTAAGAGGTGATGAGGGTTTGAACTAAGGAGACGTGATTAGTAGAGAAGAAGAGGACAGAACAAGCCTGAGATCATTCAGAGAGAGGGTTTGTGCCTGATTGGATATGAGGGGAAGTAAAGAGGGTAGTGGATGTTAACTGGAAAGAAAGTGCTGGTATCTCCTGAGAGCAGGAAAGGGGGAAGAGCAGGTTGGAATTGGTGTATCCTTCATGGGTTGGTCAGGAAAAGAGAGCTACTGCAAACACTGCAGGAAGGCGGCACTTCCTAGAACTCACATGAATCTGGCAGGACTAAGTGAGGGTCTGGAAGTGGGGGGTGGTAAGATGAGAGAGGCACGCACAAGTCAACCTGAAGCTCAGGGCACATGGACCACAATTGGCTGGAAATTTCAAGAATTCATGTGCTTGCGGAGATGTTTATGGAAGTCTGCCTCTGGAAACAGCTGCTTCTGCTTCTGTGCGAGTATCACCTCTGTGGGCCTGAAGCCCAGGACCCCGTGATGGGCTTGGTGCCACTGATTGTTCATATGGTCCAGTGGGAAGAAGAACTGCACATGGAGTAGGTGGAGAGCAGGGATAAACTGGTCCCCCAGGTCCCTCTTATTTGTTCATCACCTTGTCTGATCATCACAAACATCTCAGAGTGGCACCTTCAGCTCTGGACAATTAGATACATGTGTCTGGAACTTAGGAAAGAAATTGCCACTGGAAGAATATATATTGTGAATCAGCAGTAACTTGATTCAAGATGAATAATAAAAGGAAGAGAAAGAGAAAGCTGAGGATAGGGCAAAAGAAACTGAATATCTAGAAAGGCGAGAGGTATAGCACATCAGGAACTAAGGAGAGGGCTTCGAGGAGGAGCCACGTTCAGAGCCACGCTCAGAGAGGTGTAGTGAGGTAAGGCTCAGGCAGGGTCCTAGAGAAGTAATCAGCCAGGTCACACTTCTGCCTGGAGCTGACTTCTCTGGTTCTGGGTATGGGTCCTCAGCACATGCCTTCCATAATTCAGCATGCAGCATAACCTTCCTAAGAGAAGACAGCAATATGAGATATTTGCGTTGACCCACTGAACTTCACTGTAAATTTGTGTTTCTGATAAAAGGCATTTGAGACATAACTGATCTAGTCCTTACTAGTAAGTAAGTCAGTCCATTGCTGTTTGCTATGCTAAATTTACATGAAAAAAGGCACTCATCTCATAAATACTGAGTTTCTTGCACCCAGAAACTCACTTATCGGGCTTACACTTGATATAGACAAACAGAACATCTCTACAAATTGTTGTGCCTTTTTATTTCTAATCCTTGTACCTCTGCGTTCTGAATTCTAATTAAATTAAATTAAATACACATACATAGCCACATATACATATATCTATATATACACATATACACACATATAAATATAGAGAATATGGTATCTCATATCCATCGTATTTCTCTGCTTCACTATGCCGTTAAGATCATTCGCTTCTAAAATAAAAAAAGCACTAAGTATCTATTTGAGTGGGTTTCATAGGCTTTGAAAATATCTCATTTAGGGTATATTTTAAAATGCACTCAATCATGTAATTGCATCCACAAATTACCTCCTTTCCTGCTTGATTCGAAGTCGAACTTTTGTGTTGCTATGTGTGTTCTTTCATAATTAAAAAAAAATCACATTCAAGCTCTGCAATTCAGTTTATCTAGTTTAAAAATCTTATAAATAGAAAAGACCTTAAAATAAGCATGAAGTTTATGGTGCTATGAACTGCTATTTTGGGCTTTATTTAAAGAAATGATAGATACGTGTGCCTTGTCCTCTAGAATAGGGTTTCTTAGTCTAGAACTACAGCCTTTGAAATATTATGGGAGAATTTATATCTTCACAAATGGAGTCATTTCCTTCATGAACACAGCATGCCTCTTCATTTATTCATATATCCCCATGTATGCTTTATCTCCTAGATAGCAGTGGACAATTTCTCTGTAAAGGTCATGTTTATCTTTTATTAGATATGTTCCCAAGTATCATTTACTTCTAGTTCTTATTGTGAAAAGAAACCTTTAAAAACACACATTTGGTTATTATTGGGTGACAGAAATACTATTTTTTTTTTTATGAGTTGTCTTTCCCCCGGAAACTCACTTCCTGGTTCTTAAATTCTGTGTAGACAAACACATCTGCATATGATTGTTCTCTTTGTGATCCTTGTACTTCCCAGTTGCCCACCTTGCTGTCCCTATTTTACTGAATTGAGTAGTGTCCTTTCAAATTGTTCTACTTTCTGTCTCTAAATATACCTTCGACATTGACATATCTGATGGTTATTGGTCATGTACTTTATTGTTCTTGTCTGAGCTCTGTGCAGATCTCACGTAGTTTTAGCTTGTGGAAACATTCTCATTGGAAGTTTCTGAGTTATTTCTCCTCTGGATTTGTGGTTCACATGTTCTGGACACGTTTTTACAAATGAAGTAACACTGCTAACATTCCCAGATTTATTTATGCAGGAAGCTCAGGTAGTCAGGGCCTTGACTACTGCCTCCCTGAGGATTGTTTGTTTGTTGAAATAAAAATAGCCTCTAAGGCCTTTATCCAGTTTGCTAACTCTGACAGACCACAAGATTTTAGTTTCACTCACAACTGAAAATTTTCCCTCTAACTTTCCGGTTTTAGCAAAACATCTTAATTTTGAGTTTGGCTTACTACTTTGAGTTTAAAATGTATTTCATTAGCATGTTGTGTGTGTGTGTGTGTGTGTGTGTGTGTGTGCACGCACACATGTACTTTTGAAGAAAGATTCTCATCAGATATGTTTCTTTCAGAAAAGAAAGTGATCTAGTGCAAGGGAAAAAAGGTCCAATGTCAGTAACACAGGTACTTTCTCCTTGGGTAGAGGTGGGGCAGGAAAAGAAAAAGATCAGGATATTTAAAGACTTGATGCATAATTTATGTGCAGGGCTATTTTTGCAGGCTGTAGTAATAGCAAAGGAGATCAGAAAGCATCAGCAAAAATCAAATGAAAGTGGAGCTTTGATTAATCTCAAAATAAGCCCTTAAGAAAGAAGCCCTGTGAATTCCATAGTTCCTCCCTCAACGCTTATGGAAAGGTGTGGCTATTTAAGAGCCTCACAGAATTGGGAGGAAAAAATGAGGCAAAACCCATTTCCTCTCCAGATGAGGTCATTGTAAATGTCAGCATTCTCTCCAGCATCAGTAATATATCATGTGGAATTAGAGCATCTTGAAAGAGAAATCTGGAATGCTTTGTTCCCAGAGCTACATTTTGACCATTGCTATACATTTATTATCTACAGTGTCATATGTAATTAATTGGCAATTGGTAAAAAAAAAAAACTCCAACAAGATTGAAAAAATAGTCAACAATTTTTGTCCCTTTTTATGCAGTAAATGAGTTACAACTGGGCTTCCGAGCAACAAATACATGTGGAATGCCTGATGTGTGCCAGGCACTGCTTTAAGCTCTGAGCATTCAGCAGTGAGCAAAGTTTCTGCTCTCTGGAGCTCATATTTTAGCCATGGAGGACAGATAGATGCTAACCAAGTAGGCAACACTAAGAAGAACATATTTCTAGGAAGTAGTAAGGTCTATGACAACATTAAAATTAGATAACTAGATAGAGAGTGCCTAGATGAGGAAAGTGAGTTAGGCAGAGAAGACTGATGAGAGGAAGGGATGTTTGACCTGAGTGCTGTGTTATGAGAAGAAGGGAGGTAGGAAGTAGGAAGACTTCTATGCAGAAGACCTTCAGACCAGGATAAAGCAGCATGTCCTAGGCACTGAGAGCAGACCCATGCAGCTGGTGCAAGTGGGAGGAAGGAGCAGACAGGAGAAAATACGGTCAAGGGGACACGTATACACTCATCGAAGATTTTAAGAGTAAAGCATGGAGTTTATAAAATAATTCAGGGTTGAACAATTAAAAGACTTTATATATTATTCCTTTAAATAGTAGCATTCCTGACCCAACTAGAGGGGAGGATTATATTTAATTGTACCTACTCGATAATAATTTCTTGTTTGATTTTCTAAATCACCTTTATTTTCCTGGATATGGTAGGAGGCTCAATGAGGTCAAAGGATGCATATGGTCATAAAGCCAGGGCTGTGTTGAACAACTCTGGCAGGTGTCAGTGCCCTCAGAGAGAGTGGCTATGGCAAAGGGAACAGCTCCCCCTGCACCCAGCTCATGGATGGTGGAGACATTCCACTCGCAGGAATGCATAGCCCTTTTGCGTTTTGTAAAGGGAGGTATATTTACCTTCTGTGTAGGAAGGCAGGAATACACCAGCAATCCCCATGACACTTGTAAGAGCCTCACATTTCCAGTGTGAATTGTCCTTACAACAGGAATTTCAAAAAATGGAAAATATGAACAATAGTAGTTGTCCAAATTAGAAATGCAGCCAGTGTTGGGCTAAGAATAAAGAAGATACATCTTTTTAAAAATTCTCTCATAAAAAAATACACATTTGTGTTAGCTGAGATCACCCACAATGCTGGAGAACAAGAACAGTGTTAGAAAGCAATTCGACAATCCATTTCAATAGTTATAAAAATATTCAGTCCTTTGACCTAAGAATTTTTCTCTTGGGAACCTAAAAAAATTTTTAAAAACTGTAAGAATTTACATATACATAAGTATATCGCTTATGACACTATTTATAATGCATGAAAATAAAACAAAATTGAATATCACCAAACAAAGGTATCATACTCTTGATGAATTATTGTGCTGACATTTAAATTAATCTTTATGAAGATGCTATAGCTTTATGAAAAATTATCTAGAGTAACACTTAAATGAATAAAATATAATAGAAAAAATACGCTAAGCTTAATAGCACTCAACAAATTGTATCAGCACATTTAGAAGGACCAAAAATGAATAAGAAAATTTTAAAACTGGCAGCCTGTACCTATATTGCCATTTCAAGAATTTTCTTTCCATACTTTCTTTGCCTTCTATTTTATTTAATACATAAATAGAACAATTCTAGCAAATAGTTTGGAGACCTGCTGCATCTTGGATATTGGAAATGGTGTCCTCCTATACCAGCCCTGCCTTCTGTCTACTGCTCATCCTTGCTCTGAGCTGTGGGGAAGGAGGAGAGCAGACGGCTGACAAGGGAATCAGGGGCCTTCTGCATGGTCTGCTCTTCCTCTAAATCATGGATGGGCTGGTGGCTGAAAAACTTCTGCTCCTTCTGACGGGTGACCCCATCCATGTCCAGGGAAACGTTCCTCCTTGAAGTATTCGTGGGAGATGCTGTCATGACAAAGGGTTGCACATGGCCTGAAGTGGAAAACCTTTCATTTCTAGCATTTAGAGAAATAAAACTCAGTGCCAGAATTGTCAGGGAAGAGTCAGTGAGCCAGCTGAAAGGCCATGGGAGAGGTTTGTTTCTCTAGCATAGAGGCACCCAAGATAATTGTACTTCCTCTTTTTTATCTAGTTCATAGTTATCAGCCCCAGTGGAGTGAACCATAAAAAACATGTAATCCCTGAAGTTCCAAATGCCTCACTCGCAATCGTTAGCACAGTTAGCTTCCTAATGAATTTCCGGTTGAAATATCCATGGAGACACATATACACACACAAATAAAGCATTGCAATGGCATCGATAATGAAGGATATCATTCAGCAATGGGCTACTCGTAAAAGTTTCTTAAAGGAATCGAGAAACGTTGGAAATTCCTAAACATCTCTAAATGAGCAAAATGTCAAGGCAAAGAAAAGGAGAAAGGGTTTTTATCTCAGTCCCTGGTTTATCCTCATGTTAGAAACTCAGGAACGTGTGAGCAGATGTTCTGATTGAACATCCTCCAGCTCCCCAGGCGGCATTTGGTCCTTCCCCACACTCCTCCCTGCCCGGCAGTACCACTCTCTTTTATAATCCGGAGATGAGGACTCTCAGGAATGCAGTGCAGCCGAAGGTGAAAAGAAAGAGGGGACTGACTAGTGCCTTCTGGGGTAGGAAGTAAGCAAGCAGCAGCTCGGGGAAGGGAGTAGTGGGGTGGGGAGGGTGACAGAAGCCCATTGGAAATAGTGTGGCAAAGGGATGTCGTAACTTCCCATACTGCTTCTTGCATATGATTTTAAACGTTATGTCAAAATAAATCAACTTTCTAATAATAGCCAGAGGCCAAGTAAGAGAAGACGTGGCCCAGTAGAACTGTCCTAGATATGGGTCAACGAGATGTTGCATATTTGTCAGGACTCGTGCACAGGACTTGCCCTTAGTTCCTTGTGTGAGACTGGGATTCTGACAACACCAGGAAGATGGTGTTAGGAACCGGAAGCACATGCACCCTGTGTGTTGGAAAATACAGGGCCAGCTTAGCATTCTCTTCATTCAATCTAAGGACACAGAAATACTGTCAACACGAGGCTTAGGGAGAGATTCTCTTACATAACAGAAGGGACTGTGTTCCGTAGATATGCAGAGGAATAGTGAACCTGTGAAAATTGTTTACTAAAAGTCTCAAAAGAAAAATGTGGATAGTATTTACTCTTTGTCCTCAATAATATATGAGAAAACCTGGTTTATGAGATTAGAGATAAGGAGGGGAAAGCTACAAATAAAAGTTTAAGAATCAGAATAACCCCTACTTCATGTCAGCATGACTGGAAAAGAGATTACAGTGGAACAATGCCTTTAATATATTGAGAAAAAGTGATTTCCCACATAGAATCCTACATCCAGTCATAAAGGCATTTTTACACATGCAGAGTCTCAGAAAATGATCTTCCCATACACTATTTTTTGGGAGATGACTAAGAAAACTCTGAGCAGAGGAGAACTGTAAAAACCTATTTTTCCGGAGGCCTTGCGTGGCTGGAGTTAGGGAGTGGTGTCTTCTCTTGCCTCTGGCTCTGTCTACCATTTTTTACCTTTGAAGTTTATATTCATTAGATGCAACATGCCACCACCCCTTTCATTGCACTATTTCCTGCACTTTAGCTTTCTGAGAATTTCAATCTCTGAAGAGAGGAGGCAGGAAAACAGTTTCATCTCTTTGAAAAGCAGCAGCTCCTTTGGCTCAGCAATTTCTTGCTGAGAGAAGCATCTCAGACTTTGCACCAGTATGTAGACAAAGATGTGTGAAGGTCGTCACTGCAGCATTGGTTGAGCTGGTGAAGAACTGGAAACCCGGTGGCCATCTCTAAGTGGCTGCTCACACAAGTCCACCTAATGGAATTCCATGTAACAATGAAGAATGAATGAGGTGAATTTATAGAAATGATATAGCAAAATGTCCACTCTTTATCAACCAGTGAGAAACAAGAGTTGCAGAGCAAGTGAATCCTACACACCAGAACACTTCCATTGGCCCTGCCCTGTTCTAAGGTCCTGGGTGCTGACCTGTTCAGAGGCTTCAAACTGCATTCTTGCTCTTTGGTTCTGAGCGGGGCTCAGAGGAGACTGGAGGAAAGGATCTTGGACAGAGTTTTATTTCCCTGGCTCCCTTCCAATAAGCCGACTGAGTCTGGTTATTTGGCACCGTGGGGCAGCTCTGTGTACTCTCTTTGTCTTTAGTCCAGGACCACCCCCTCAGTCCTAGGGAGATGATGGCACCACTGTTAAAAGCCCCAGAGTGCCACTTTCTCCCTGAGTTTGTACTGGTACAACTTTATATCTAATTCCACTGTCTAAACTCTTCTCACTTTATTTTAGTTTGGGGGTGCTGTCTGCTTCATGCTCTGACCCAAACTGGTGCATGTAATGCAATCTCATTTTTACAACAGCGATTTCCATATGTGGTCAGTTGTCTAGAAAGATAAAACCAAACTGTAAATAGTGGTCAACTCTAGAAAGTGGATTTGGGAGAATGAAAAGAAGGAATTATAACTTTCCCATTATCTAGTCCTATTTTTTGATGATCATATATCATATTACATAAAACATAAATTTATTTTAATAAGCTACTAATTTAAGTAGCAAAAAAAAAAAGAAAAAAGAAAAGGGATTCATAAAACAAAAATCAAAAGTAAAATCTGCACTTAAATTTCTAATCAATAGACCTGGGATTTCTTAACCAGAATCTAGTTTTTGAGGAAGATGTTGTTTATCCTAGCTTAGTTCATGTCAGCTCATTTATATAGAGAGAGTAGTGGGCTCCTGATTTCTTCATTAAACTATGTGTTTCAAAGCATTTATTAATATCTCAGGATATAATGGAGGTAACTTTCAAATTTTTGTAATTACAAAAATTTATTCAAAATTCCCCAGTGAGGCTCGATGAATGGGACTCTAGTATCTCATGATTTAAGTTTTACTACTTATATTACATATCAGCTTCTTGAAGATTTCAGTCACTAATCTTTGTATTTCAGTTTCTGAATTTTTTTTTAGCATATTCCATTACAGCATGATATCTGAGATTTTAAAGTTATTTTTATGCTGCACTGGTACTTAAATGGTGGGTTTCAGTCCTCCACATGGAAATTTTATTTTGTGTCAGAACTTTGGAATTGGAGGTTTTGCCACATCAAAATATAGCACTTCCTTTGGGAGTTGGGGCCATTATAATAAAGCCAAGTGAGAGACAAGTTCAAGTTATTTTCCAGAAAAACCAAAGTATGCAAGAATGTTTTTTAACTTTCAGAATTTTACTCCCATGAAATCGACATATGTGACAAATTAGACCTTTTAATTAGTAGATTTTCCATCGAGGACAAATTTAACTGATAAAAAATCCATGAAACACTTTTGAGATAATTTATTTCAAATTTTGTCCACCTCTATATTTGCTAAGACCAGCATACATTCATTCCTCTTGGTGGAGCAGGATGGAAGAGCATAGTATCCCATAGAGGCATCAGTTTGGGTCCCAAAAAGCAATATTCAGGTTCACAAGAACAAAAAACAACATTTTAAGAACATGTGTCATTCATTCCTTGGTAATTCAACAAGCATGTACAAAATTTTGACCCAGGAAATATCAAGACAAAGACAAGGGCCTATCCTTCAGAAGCTCAAAATCTAATTAAAGTAACAAGGCACATCTAGAGGAGCAGGGCATCTAGGCCGGAGGAATGCAGAGCCCTCTTTGAAGGAAAACAAAATATTTCAGAACCTTCAGGTGGATTTAAAATGGTTTCATTATGTTACTTGCTTAAGTATAAATATTTAAAGTTTTATATACTCCTTAAAATTATGTCTTCATTTATATGAACCAAATTAAATTTGCAAATTAAATAAAAATAAAACTGCAAATTAAAATACATACATGAAATTAACATTAATTCAAAGTGACAGGAAGCATGGTTTTGTGGAAACCATATCGTTGTACACAGAATGAACTTGGGCCACATTGCTGTGGTCGATTTTCCTTTTTTTCAGGTCAGGATTCTTTTATTCTGTGGCCGAGTGATGACTCAGTTCTCAGGTGCTGTGGAACTTTCACCCCCAGTTTGTCATCTTACTCTTTACCTTCACATGGGTGAATGCATCTGTTAAGAATAAAGACTGCCTCTACTCTTGCTTTGAGTGATCACAATTAAGATAGTGCTCAAACATCGACTTAGAAATTGAGGACAGATAGATCAAAGGTGATCCAGGTACAAAATACTTAATATTTAGAAATGCTTATTAAACATCAGTTAAAGTAGCATTCAGATATTTAGGGACTGAATATATATCCAAAGTCCTTTTCAAAAATCCATTGATCTCTATTTAGGAAATTCTCAGTTTTAGAATATAAATTAAACAAAATATTATATTATACCAATAAAATAACTAGTGAGAAAAATATGAGAAAAGTCAGTGTGATTAGGAAAGTAAAAATATTCTGGATGAACTCTTGGAAATATATATTTTTAGAATTTTGATTAGTATTTTATTGACTTTATAGCTCAAATTGGAGAGAATTAACATTTTTTAAAAGTGAAATTTCCATCTTCGAACGTGTCATATTCCCCCATTTATTTGTATTTGATGTTATCAACTATGTTTTACGATTTTCAGTGTAGAGGATTTACATAATTCTCATTAGATTTGCCTCTAGATATTTGATGTTTTGTGGTACTTTCAGTTGTGTCTCTCATTTCAGTTCAGTTCTTTTTGTTTTAGTTTTTCTTTTTTCTTGCTCTTTTAATCTAGCTAGTATCTTCAGTTAAATGTTGAATAGAAATGACAAAAAAATATTTACATTGTTTCTAATCTTAGATGAAAAGTATTCACTATTTCTCCATTAAATATAGTTCTAGGTTTTTGGTAGATTTCTTTAATAAAATTAAATATGTTCCTTCTATTCTTTGATTGTTGAGAGTTTTTGTCAAAAAGGATGTTGAATTTTACCAATATTTTCTGCATGTGTTGGGACAATCATATGTGCTTTTAAAATTTTATTATTATGGTGAATTACATTGAATGGTTTACAAATGGTAAACCAAAATTGGAATTATTTGACAAACCTCATTCATTTAGGATATATATGTATACACATAGACACACATACACATCATATATCATATATATCCATGTATAGTCTCATTAGATCTTTTGTATCTATGATAATAAGGGGTATTAGCCTATAATTTTTTTCTTATATTTCCTTGTCAAATTTGTATCGGTATCATGCTGAACTCATAAAGTGTATTTGAAAGCGTTCACAGTTTCTTTGAAAATAGTTCACTATATTCTTTGGAAGAATTTATATAAGATAAGATTTATACTATTTCTTATATGTTTGTAGTGATTCATCTGTGAATCCATCTCTCCAGATATGTTTTCTTTATTGGATATCTTTAAATTATAGAATTAATTTATTTAATATATGTATGTATCTTGGAAATGTTTTAAGAAGATTTTAATCATTAAATACTTCTTTACCTTTATTGTCAAAGAAGGCTCTCAGTGGTTTTAAGGATGAAAAGTTCTTTTTTTGTACATTCTTTGCCAGAAATATCGCAGTTTCCCCATGAATTATATTTGTTCTAAAATACTTCACTGAAAACACGATTCTATTCATAAATGGAAGCTTGTTGTGCTCCTCAGAGCTGAATTCCAGTTTGCAAGGTTTCAATTTTTCTAATTCCTCACTTATAGAATTTAGGTTGCTGTTTGCATTAAGCCACAGCAGGTCCTTGAGGCCATGGGTTAAAACTCATTAAGGTTCTGGAACGAAATGCTTAGCTTCTTGTTTTCTAATTGCCAATTTAAACTTCTTTATTGCTAGTTACCTGGAGCCCACATTTTATTTCCAAAATAGTCTTTTGAGTCACCTGTTTTCGAAACACCAGGACATCCTTGAGTAAGAAATGCTGTCACAAAAAGAACCAGTGAGTATAATCTAACAAATGATTTGTGCAGCCTAACATAAAAAATTTGCTGTGCTTAATTGTGCTTACTTGAAAAAATTATGGCAACTGGCTGATATAAACTTCAGTGCATTAAAGAATGAACATGGAGCTGAATCCATGTATATATTCATATACTGGTATCTAGATATATATATATATAAAATGTATAATATATATTTATATGTTATATTTAATTACATAATACATAATACATTAATACATAATACATTAATATATTATAATATTTAATAATTATATATTTGCATGCATATATTTATATGCATAAATCTATATATTAAAAAATGCTGATACCGACATCAAGTAAATCTGCAATAAGTTGAGAAAATTAACTCTTGACAGGATTTATGCTAATTGGTGATTTGGATTCTGCACATCCACTTCTATGTCGTAACTTATTCACTTTTTCAGGTAAAACAGGACAGAAACGAGAAGCAACATTTAAGTGCAATGAACAGAGCAAGATATATTATAAAAATATTCAGTGAAAAATTGAAGCAGAATAGAAAATCATACCGCACATGAAGATTCTAAATGATCAGTTACCTCCATTAATATTAACACAGAAAAAAATGTAAAATTCATACTACACCATTGTGGGTTGCGCATGAAAAACTGTGCATGGGAAATTTCTGTGACCTACTCTGCCCTCACACCTGGCCTCCTGTTTACCTGTCTAAGCTCACATTTTATCACTTTCCCCCTCTGCTCTCACACCCCAGTCACAGTGAGTCTCCTGCAGTTACTCCAATGCCGTCTGCTCTCTTTCACTCATGAGCCTTTACAAATACCATTTCTTCTGCCTGAAGTGTTCTCTAGTTTTCACTCCTTCGTGTGGCTTAATTTGAGTTTAGATTAAAAGTAACTTCTACTCTGGGTCTTTGCTCACCTCCTTGCTCTTTACTCACCCGCCCTCAATACACTCGAATCGAGGTGTTTCTCCTATTATGTTGGCCCACAGCACTCTAGTTGTACTCTTATCATAGCGTCTAATCACTGGCTCATACATGTATGTTTCCCAGTCTGTAACCCTCCGCCCCACCATTTGTAAAATTCATATGAGAAGGAGAGAGATCACTGCCTACCTCCTCAACTATCAGCCTGAGCTTGGCACACTTTCAGGGGTCAGTGACCGTTTCTTGAATGATGAACGAGTCAATATGTGGATGCCAACACTCTATTCTCTATTTTCTTGTTCACTTTTTCTAACATTTGATGTTGGAGGGACCGATACACTATATTTCAATGTTAGCAAGTCTGATTGATTGCCCTTATAGCTCCCTTTGTTTTTAGGACAAAGGCACATTGTGTCTTAGGTTCTAGTGTCTTCTTTGGATACCATATTTCTATCTCAGTGCTGACAGTTCATGCCAGATTGGCATCTTTGTGTGGCCCTGAGACTCTGGTCCCTTGGGCAGGTCAGACCAATAGGACTTAAGTCAGATGGGACATAGGTAGTGGACACACTACTTCCATGTGGAATACGTCCTTTCTGGAGCCTCTGGACCACTCTAGCCCCAACATGCTGGTGTTTTCTAGAAGTACTGTGTAGACCTGCAGCAGTATATGCAATATTTGGAAATGTTCAAAACAGATGGATTTTGAACAGAATCCTCCGTTTTAAGAGAATAAAAAACTAATATGGGAAAAAAGTTCAACGAGAAGTCTAACGATTTGCTGAGTAACAAAAAAATAGAAATACATGCAAATAAATTAGATAAATATTTCCTTTTTACAGAAATAGGATCATAGTATTAGTGATAACTTTAAATTTCACTTATATCATAGAAATCCCTATAGGTCAATACATTCATTTTTTTAAAGAGCTGCACAGAATTCTTTTGCATGACTGTATTGTTATTTTTAAGCCATTTTGTTATTAATATATATTTGAGTTATTTTTGAGTTTTAAATTTTTTAACAGAAAAAATACAATGAAGATCCTTGTCTTTATCTCAATGTATTATTTTTACTATTCCAATACTGCAGATCCTTAAAAATGGGTTTGCTGGTAATAAGAAATGAACACTTGTATTTTAATATGTAGTAGTGAATTGCATAACATTACATTTCCATAAAGTGTAAGATCTCATGGTTCTCACATCACCACTAGCGCTGGCTTTTAATAACTCTGTTAGATAGTTGACAATTTGATTTGTGAAAATGCAATCTTGTTATTTAAATTTTCATGATATTGATTGTTGAGGTTAAATATCTTTGTATATAATGGTTGGCTATTTGAATTTCTTTTTCAGTGGATTGCCAGTTCATGATTTTCATTGATTTCCTATTGTGTTGCCTCGATCTTAACTGATTTTTGGGAGTTCTTAGTTATATTAATTCTACATCTATGTTGACAGTATTTTCTCCCATTTATAGTTTTTATTATATAGTAGTTAAAATTTAGTTTGTAGTCAAATTTGTCACTTCTTCCTTCTTCCTGAAACTACTAAGATTTGTTTCTTGCCTTGGAAATCTCTCTCATTCCCAAACTAAAACTAAAACTAAACCTAAAACTAAAACAGGGTGGCGGTGGGTAGGGGTATTGGGAGAGAGAAAAAGAAGCAGAGGGAGAAAAAGAAGGGGAAGGAGAAGAGAAAAATAAAGTAGGATACTTCTTTTTTTTTTCTTCTAATAGTTGTATATTTAAAATTTATGTGTGTCTTTAGTTGATTTTTTTTTTTGATGTATTCTGTGAGTTAAGGAGCTAAACAGGTATTCCCACTAGATAGGCAATGAATTACCCAAACACATTTTATTGACTAATCTCTTCATTCTTTCCCCACTGGTTTTAAATCCCATCTTATCGTATGTTACTGTTTGTTTAAGTTTTTACCAATTTGGGTGAAATTCATTATCATAATATCATTGTCACTTTGATTTGTCTTACATTAAATACTAGTGATGATAAAATTAGTGGGTTTAACATTTTGAATTATGCACGATTCTTGGTAGATTTAAATGGAGTGGCAACGAGGTTTGAGGCTTCTAAAATATTGCTAGAATGTATTTACCTAAATTAATTTAGGGATATTTACATTAAAATTTGAAAGTAAAAATTGAAATTTTACACTGTGGGCTGTGTGACTGCAGAACTCATTTTTAACCATTCTATTATGCAATTTTTAAGGTAGCATTCTTATTGTAATTATTTTATTGTATATCATTATATATTTATCTTATATATCAGAAATAGAGTGTTTCATGAAATAACCTGTTGCTTTTAAATTTTTTCCTATATTTCTAATTTTGCTTTATATATTTTAATGGTATGCAATTGAGTGCATAAAACTTGATGACATTTATGTCCATCTTAAAGATTTATAACTTTTTCATTATAAGATCATTCTTTTTCCCATTTAATCATTTTTGCTTTGTTACATTTTATTCATAAATACACTGTTACCTGTTTAAAGATATTTATTTTCTCCTGGTATGTATTTCTGATCTCTCTACTCTTCTAAATTATAGGTGATAGTTATTGATTCCTCATTTGAAAATCTTTTGTCTTAAAATATCTTTAGTTTTTTTATTATCTACTTTTATGATTTTTGTTTTTAATGTTTCTTGCATTCTCTCTGCTTGTACTTGCTCAGTTTTTCTAGGTCTGTTTTCCACAATTATCTGGAAATTTTACATGATAATTTTTCCTTTAAAAATGTAGTACTTAGTGATATTCTTAATGCAAGTGACTCTGATGTATAAAACAAACACAGACATCCTCGTACCTTATTCCTAAGGTTTCTCTTTTCAGGAGTAACTTTGGGAATAGTTTCATGTGTTTGTCCAGCCCCTTTTCTGTACTACACTGATATTTATAAACAATCTCTATTTTTTCCTTGTAAGCAGTATTATATCTATTTTTCAGAGGCATACTCGTTTAATTACAAGTACGATGGGAAAATATTTCCATATTAATTAATTATTTATCTCATTCTTTTTAATTGAAACAAATAATTGTATGGATAGTCTATTATTAATTTAAACATTCCCTTTTTGATAGCATTAAAATCATTTTCATTTTTTTAATGATATACAATTCTACAATAAACAACTTTGATTATATAACTTCGTGCACATGTGATAGCCAGGGCGGGCTTCATGGATGTGAGATCTATGTGGTCATGTAGGACCAAACATTCAAGAGCGGTCCCTTTTTGGTTTAATGTCATTGTCTTGAAATTCTTAATCATTTTTGAACAAGGGTCTTGTATTTTCCCTTAGCGCTGGGCCCTGCAATTTCGGTAGCCAGTCACGTGGTAGTCTTTCACAAGATTGGAAAAAAATTCTAGGTCATGGTGTCTATACACATTACATTTTGATATGTCCTGTCCAATTGCCTTCTTTCCTTGTACTACTCACCAACAGAATGTGAGATGACTAATTTCTCTTCACTTTCCTATGTTCAAATTAATTTCTTACCAATATAATTTACAAAAAAATGTCATTGGTAGTTAGCATTTCATTCTTCATTAATATTTCACTGATATTTAGTTCGTTTTCCCTAAATAGTAGTGAAATTGAGATTCGTTTATTTTATTTTTAATTTTTAAATTTTTTTGATTAAAAATCATTGAGGTGACATTGATTAATAAAATCAAATAAGTTTCAAGTGTGCTGTGTGTTTACCACCCAAAGTTAGATTTCATTCTGTCACCACCAAATACTTGACCGCTTTCACTTTTAGTGAACATGCACTGTTAACACAGTTGGATAAATTGTTTTTGATCTCCAGTGTCTTACTCTTTTTTCCACATCTACAATATTTTTCACTTTAATGATAGGAAACATTTTCTACTTCAGGAACTTGAAATTCCAGCCAACTATGTATAGCCCTGTGGGATGTGGTGATAGAGCCAGGATATGTGGGCAAATAGAAAGATATTGGATATCAAGATGGTGGGATCAGACCTGCTTTTGTGTCTGTGTTCATTGTAATCTCGGATAAATTCCTTTATCTTTTTTAGTCTCAGCTTCCTCATCCGTCAAACAGGAAAATTTGTAATCCAGACTTCATGGGGCTGCTGTGAGGATTAAATGAAATAAATTATATATGATGATAGTTCTTCTTTGAGAAACATAGGCTTAGGCAACCTTTCTCTCCTCCCAGCTCTTAAAATGGCTAAAATTTTTACCACTATTTGTAAAAGTATGGTGGAAAGCAAATATACATTCATCTTAAAAATAAATGCAATTGGTGACACAATTTCATTTTTACCTAAGGAGATATTTATAGACTCTAGAAAGTGTTCATATATCACCTAGATAAAGATTATAACATACATCTTTTTTTTTTTAGAAGGGCTGAACGGGGTCCAAAAACCTGCATTTTTTTTAAGCACATCAGGTAATTTTAATACAGGTGGTTTATGTACCACACTTGAGAAATGCAGTCCTAGGGAGCCAAATTTAAGCTAACATTTTCTGATGCTGTTTAATTACAGGGAAATAATAAAACAAATAATTACTTTAAAGCTGTTCTAGTTTGCCTCTTTAGGTAAATCAACATATCTTCCTGCTTCTCCTTACTACTTGTCTTCCTCTCCAACCTTACAATATATACTCTTTAAGATATTCTAGATCTTACACCTTTGCACCTTTACTCATTTCCCTGAATGTCGCATTCTCCATTTCTGCTTCAGATAAGCTACTACTCATGCTTTAATGCCCTACTCAAAAACGCTGTCCCCTCTGGGGGCATTTACTGCCACAGTTAGGCAGAATCCAGTACTTTTCTCTTTGTGTCTTTACAGCACGCAGCACTTGTTCTATGAATTAGAATCTTTGTTTACATTTCTGTATGTCTCAGAATTAAGTTGTAGCTCCCTTGGGGCCAGAGTATTTCTAGCATCTGATGCAGAAGATTCCCATGCTGTGCATTCTTTATCTGTGTTGATTGACAGTGATCATTGCTTTATTTTCCATTTACACATTAAGACTTAACCTGGAATTTCCTCCCTGTGCTTTAGCTACTTCTCTTCTACTCAAAGTTTAAATGCTACTAAGCTTATTCTCACTACATAGACTTTGCTCCTGGTGTTCCTTTTGCCAGGAAAGTTGTACCTGTAGATCTTTATGTGATTTATTTCCTTACCTTATTTAATTCAGTCTCTGCTCAAATTGCCCTTCTACAGAAGGACCTTTCCTGACCATCCATTCCAAAGCAGTCACTCTCTTACCTTGGCCTGATTGATTTTTCTTATAGTACCCCTCATCATCTGAAATTTTCTTATGTATATACGTACTGCTCTACTATCTGACTTAGACATAGTATTGCCATTAGCTAGGTGTAGAAAGGCCAATGACTTATCCATTTTTTTAATCTTGGCATAAAACAAAGACCTGACACAGATAGGGGATCATTGCATTTTGTTGAATCAGCAATGTTTGCTCTTTTATGGATACAAAGCCAAGGAGCGATCAAGTCTCCAGAATAGTTGTACTAGACAATATTGGTACCCAGCCAAGCATCCCTTAACCACAACCCTCCAACTTCCACAGATAAAGACTTACAGCCGCCTCTTCTCTGAAGACTAGGAGTACCTTAAACAGATGATGTATCTCTTCTCCTGAGGCTGACCATAGCCAATGTCTAACTGACATGGATATGCGAAATGCTGGCACCCTTATCTCTACGCAGAGATACCTCTGCAGTGCGATTTATGTTCCACAGCCTCCTGCAGAGCAGGTCAATTTTATAGTTTCCTGAGACCACATCTGTACTTATTTCCTTTCCTTTCCTTCTTCCTTCCTTTTTCTTACAGATTTCTTTTAAAAGTTCTTCCTCTATAAATCATTAACATTTGAATCTCTCTCAGACTCTGCTTCTGGAGAGCCCAACTTAAAACAATGGTGTTCCTGGGTGGAATGTAAGACCAAGAATTTGTCTTTTTTTATAAGGGAGTTGGAGAGTAGAGAGCTAGCCAGAGATATGTGAGGAAGGGCATCAATTGGTGAAACAATCATAGATTTAAGATTAGATATTATTTATGTCCCGTTGGCCAAACTCCCTAACATGAAATAAAGCAAATCTGATTCACGCAGTTATAACTTTGGCCTCAAATTCAGTTGCCAGACCGATAGGCTATTTCCTGATTTCCTATTTGCTAAAGACCTCAAGAAAACATTAACTTATTAGTTTGTTTGATAATCAATACATTTCTGATACTGAGGTAGGTGATGGGGTTTCAAAAGTGAATAAGAGTGACAATCTAGAGGCCCAGCCCTGATAGATTATTGCGCCATCAGTAGTATTTACTCCACCACTCTGCTTCTGACATTGTGGCAATGAGATTAGGCTCTGGGGCCAGACAGCTTGGCTCAGGCACTTCCCAGCAGTGTGGCTCTAGACATGCATTGAACTTCTTGATCCTCAGCCTCTCTGAGGATCAAGAAGTTCAATGCATGTCTAGAGTCACACTAATCTGGGCTAATCTGGGAATTCCATTGCTCATCCTGGAATTTAATATGTTCTGACCAGGTGTAAACAATTAGCGATAGCTTAAAAAGAATATTCGTTTCTAAAAAAAATGTGATTTATCTGTTAGTATAGTAACCTCTTCTAATTCTGAACACATTGAAAAATCCACATTTGATCAGGGGACAGAACACCTGGGAGTTCTTTGAAGTATAACATGAAATATCAGCTGGTTCAGTTTAATGAAACCAAATATATAAATTTACTCAAAGCAGACACCGTTGTACATTCATTATAGTATTGATTATGGTATCAGCTGTCAACATTTAAAGAAAATTTATAACAGAAAAGTAATTAAGATTAGAAATAATTATTGTTTCTTCTGTAAATTTGAAAAAAAAAACCTAAAAAACAACAAGCGTATATTTAATTTTAGCAATGATGCCCAGAAAATTATTCTCATGGGAGGGCGATTTGTAAGCCTCTGATCTAAAGTCTGTCTTGTCTGTGGTCTGCAAAGTAAATGTGAGCCTTTTTCTTCTTTTCTTTCTGCAGTGGAAACTAAGGGTAGGGATTATAGCATTGGCTCAGATAAATCTTACTTTTCCTATTACCTAAAGCCTTGAAATGTTTCTGTGATTCAATGCTTTGCCTATCAATTTCTAATTTAATTACATGAGAGAGCTAGTATTTAGAGAAAATAAAAATGCTTTGTTGAAGTTTAGATAAATCAAAGATTTTTTTTTATTTTTTATTTTTTTTATCTTCAATGAGAACAACCTTTTGCCACTCTTTTCCTTTTGATTTATAACTTGGTATTTGCGGATTATCTAAATGTGTATACTAAAGATGGCCCAACTGGAATCTGTCCCAGGAATAGGGAAAAGTGGTTTTTCAGAAGGCACTTTGACTCAAAACCCTGGGCAGACAGGGATGGGGAGCAGTTGGTTCTAGATGTGTGTGCTGCAGACAATCTGTTTACTGCATTTAGTGCCCTATTTTTTTTTCCTACACAATTTCATAGAAAGTTATGATTTTCTTTAAGGAGAAATGGTTGAAAATGAGAGAATTCTTCTCTCAGAAAACAAAATACTCTGTTAAGACTCTGTACATCTCTCCTGCCGGTCAGCATTTTCAGATTCCAGAGTTCTGTCCTAATTCGCGAGGCATAATTTCTTTCTTCAGAGATCTGCTCTCAATGCGCCCTGTTCCCCTGGAGGCATGCTGTACTAGTTAGTTATCTTGGACACTGTGGCTATATTGCAGTCACCAGGGTAAGTCTGAGCCTTCAACACCGACAAGTTAGCTGTTCACACCAATACTGTGCTCATCCACATCACCAGTGCCTTCCATGCTGACAATGTATTTCCCCTTAAAAGAAATTACTGTTCTTTCTTGATCTCTTTATTACTTCTCTCTCTCTCTCTCTCTCTCTCTCTCTCTCTCTCTCTCTCTGCCCTGGTTCTTTTAATAGTACCAGAAAAAAATCTTTTAATAAATTTTCTGAATTGCATTCCAGAATGATCTCATGATTATAATGTTTCCTTTATTCATTCAATAAACATGTACAGATTTAGCCATTGAATTATATGTATCATGTTAAGAATAAACTTATATTGTAGGGAGGATATAATAAAAAAAATCATATTCTAGGGGAAATATCTATATTCTCCATGGAAACATGGGGCGTAATGTGGAGTAGGGATGGTGTTCCACTGAGTGGAAAGAGCATGAATAAACCGTGAAGATAAAAGGCTATGGGAGTAAAATATTTGGCCTTCTGTTTTTGGAGAATTTGGCATCTGATTCATAGTCTTCCTGTCTAACTTTTTTCCTGCTATAATCCTAGATGTCAAATGTCTAAATGAATGGCTCAAACAACATCTTGAGTTCATGTTCAATGATTTCCCACAGCCACATCCTGAACCTCGCAATCACTGGAGTCCGCTTCTTACCTCTAAATCATAAATTTAGATTTTTGTACTTTTTAGCCATTACGGCCTGCTTACTGATCTTTTTCCATGTCGTCTGCCCTTTGACCTTATCTAACCCTCTGACCTCTGTAACTTCTCTCTATTTTACATCTTTTCCTATCTTTCTTACTTATTCATCTTGAAATCCTTAAGCCATTGCCTCAATTACTCTTTCGACAATATTCTCAGTTTTCTTACCTCTCTGGCTTTTTGGTGCATCCCTGTTTATGTGCTCAGGCTTTCCAGTGCCTCAGAGCTGACCTGACTTCTGGATAAGTAAACACCAAGAAGTACACACCGAGTAAACCAATACACATACACAGGACATGTGTATATAAACCAGCATGCCGTCTTATTATGTGTGCGCATGGGTATGTGTTTGTACATGTGTGTGATCCTTGGGCAGTCTTGGGACTACTTATGTCCTCAGTGCATGGTATCTTTTTTCCCTGGTGCAGAGGGACCTGGGAACATAGCTTTGTGATTGAAAGATTGTTTGGTTAGTATTGTGTGTAAGCATGGTCTCTGTGACTGAGGTATTTTGTCCCAAGCTGACTCAATTTTGTCACCATTTCTTCAGGGCACCCACTCGATTTATAGAGAGTTGGATGGACACTGACAATATTCGTCTCCTTAACTTACCTGTTCTTTCCAGTGTTCCTAAGTCTAGCCAGTTGCTTTTTGGGCCATTGACATTTAGATGTATTTCTACCTTCACTCAGATCTTGCTGACCTTGGAATCATTTTATCTCTTTAAGGTAATTTTGGATATTTCTGCTTTGATTCATTACATATTGATTTTTTTTTTTTTAAATTTTAGTGCTTATTTCCACATTCTTAGGGTTCTTCCTGTGGCTGCTCTCATGTACTGACTGATGCATACAAATATAAGCACTTACACACACACACACACACACACAGAACATTCCCAAACAATTACACTATTGTGTTTTAAGTCCAAAAGGATGAGGGGTATCAACAACTACATATTTTATGGCAGTTCAGACACAGATGTCACTAACTTAGTTAAATGGCACAGTGAGTCACAAGAAACCAGTGGCACTAAAGGAAATAGGGGATATTTCATACTTTTTGACAAGCTATGATTGCCTCTCATGCTCAAATGCAGAAGGATAATGACAGTAATGTGCATAAACTGGAGGTAATGGATGCTCCCCTCTTTCCTCACAGTCTCTGAGCTGTTTTATGTGCAGCTGTCACTATCCATCACACAGCAAATTGGAAGCAAATGTCTGTTGCAAATGAACATCTGAAGAATGCAGATAAAACTGAGGACTGGGACCTCCGTCCCTTAGAAGTTTTCATGAAAAAAAAAAACCACAAAAAACATACTTCCTGGATTCCTGGTTCACAGGACATTTTGAGGATCAATTCAAACCTGTAATTGCTGAGAACCAAGTAGGTGCTATGGCAGATACTGAAGGGGAGAGTCACAGTAGTACAACTTGGTCACAGAAAAAATGTTCATGAAGAAGCAGCAGATAAGTAAATACTTCAGAAAAATAAGTATGCCATATACATACAACTCTCATAATCCTAAAGAAGAAGATCTACATTTGTAGATGAATTGACAGTAGACTGAAGTCATTTTTCTCAGGATCTGGTCTCTAAATCTTCACCTTTATAAATTACCAAGAAAAGAGAACCTTAAGTTATCTCTCAATGGGTTATACAGATGTGATCTCACTTTAAGCTTATCTTTCAGTGAATTTCTGTTACATGAGATAATCCTCAAGTACCTAAGCTCTAAATTAGATCCTTTAGGCAGCAAGAGAAATGACGAGCTCCATCCTCTCCAAAGGAGCAATAGAACCATTTATAATGTGCATTCTATAACCACCTACAAAGGAATATAGATTGTTTTCCTTCAAACTTATAGCCCTGATTTAAGAGCAGTTTGAAAGTTGAAAAGGTGAATCATTCTTCTGAGACTAATAACACACAACTGCCAAATATAATGTATTTTTCAAGTGCCCTTAAGTTTAAGACATTTGAATTTCTGTCAGAAATGACCATTCGAATTAACGCTAGTCTATTTTCTATTGTATGAAATCTGTCTATCATCTTCTTCATCTGTCATTTAGAATATATATGTTTCTGAATTCTATAGAGGATAGAGTTTACTATAATTTGTCTCTTTTTCCCAGAAAATTCAACCCTAACTTGCCTTTTATTCAGTTCCTATTAAAATCCTCCTGAGAATATTGCTGAGACGCATGACATTAGAGTCAGTCCGTTCTTATGCTCTTTCATTTGTTCAATTGTTCACTTATACGTACAGAACTGTTGAGGCTCATGGGATAATGAAAAAAAGATATAGACTTTGTTCTTTAGTAAATCCTAGGGTAGCGAGTTGGACATATAAATGAATAAGTGATCCCTGATGGGATGAGACTATGGGAGTTTACTGGAGGATTGGCTGAGCTAGAACCCCAAGTGTCAGGGACAAGGAAATAACCCAGAGAAAATGGTACATAAGATGCATTTGGAGGGAGGAAAAGAGCCAAAGAGGTATTCTTGTGAGAAGAGATGCTATATGCAAAGTCCTGTGATATTAATATCATAGATCGTTCGGTAAACAGCTAGTGTCTTAGAACCTTGGAAACATGAAAGGACAACTGGGAAAGGACAACTGTTAAGAGATGACACTCGAGAGGAAATGCAGGGATCAGATGATGACTGCCTTTTGTGATCTGATTATGTGAATAGAATCCATGCTGAGGGAAATAGGAGGCTTGGTATGATCAGAACTGCGTTTAGAGTGATCCATCTGGCAGCAGGATATTGAACTGATTGGGGCATGACAAGAGGGAGGCAGGTAGACCAGTTAGAAAGCCATTGCAATATCCAGTAGGAACGATGAAGGCCTGAATGCAGGCAGTGGTTGTGGGGACGGAAAAGAAGGAACTATCCTGAGGGATGTTGAGGCGCTAACGCCAGCATAATGAAGTAACCCATGGAAATGTGAGGAATGGAAATTCATGATTCTTTGACAGATGACCAGCATATTGGTTTAATGGTAGAAATGGTTTTTTTCTTTCTTTCTTTCAATCCAATGCCTAGCATGAGTCCTTACATATAATAGGTGCTCAAATTTGTGAAAAATGGAAAAGAAAAACATTTGTGGTATACATGCCACCTAGATACTTAAGTTGTTTTTAAAAAGAAAAATTTCAAGGGTTGTTGATGCTGTTTATTATCCGGTTTTTCTGATGAAGAAGGTGAAACTTAAGCTAATAAATAACTTTCCCAAGGTCACACAGAACTCATGACCATACATACATTGTAAGCCATTAATTCCATTACTGTATGAAGATTCTTCAAATAATAATAGCAAGAGCAACAACAACAATAATAATAATAATGAATGTATACACCATAGAGAAAACATTGAACAAAAGGCATGAATATTTTTGAAAATAAATATAAATGACAAACTAACATGAATAAAAGGTTTAATTTAACTATTCACACTAGTACAAATACAAAATATTTTAGTAGTGCAGTATTCAGAAAAGTGCAAATTCAAAGAAAAACTGTATGCTTGCTTTTTTTTTTTTTTTGGTTTATCAAATAGACAGGAATTTTTTTTTATATATAAAATGACATACGTAACATTTAAAAAAATCAAGGAATATCATATATACTTAAGAGGTAATACTGTTTTTTAAAGTTAATTTTTGAAGTTTAATAAATATATCGACCAGTACATGAATCATAGTTACATGGTTCAATGAATCTTCATTAACAGAACACATCATTCTAGCTACCAGTGACATATGAAAGAGAACACTGACAGCATTCCAGAAGCTTCCCACCTCCCACCATCTTCCTACTCAAAGGTCACCACTGCCCTTAGATTAACATCATAAATTCATTTTGCCCGTTTGTAGACTTTACATAAATGGGATCAGATAGTGTTGCTTTTATTCAAGATTATGTTTATGAGGTTTATCCATGTTGTTGCAAGTGGCAGTATTATTTCATTGCGATTTCTGTATAGTGATTGTAGGAATATATCATGATTGATTTATCATTCTACTGTTGATAACATTTGGATCATTTGAGATATTTGAGGCTATACTGAATAAAATGTTTTTGGTGAATAATGTTGATTATAAACATAAGAAATGAATTCAGGGACTGAGCAGTAGATCTCAACAAACAGTTTTTCAATGCAATTGTGCCAATTACAATCCTACCTGTAGTGACTGGTTATATCATAATATTGCCAAACCTTTGGATTTTAGATATAAATCTTGTGAGTGTATAGTGATATAAAATTGTGGCTTAATTTACACTTTTTGTGACTAATGCAATTGCACACCATTTCATATGCTTATTTTTATTTTGGATATCCTCTTTTATAAATGTCAGTTCAAGTCTTTTACCTATATTGATTGTGAGTCTTCTATCTTACTGATTTTTGGCATATATATGAGTTCTTTTTTGGATACGTCTATTCCAAATATCTTCCCCCACTTTTTAAGTTGCCTTTACAATCTCTTAATGACATAGTTTTATGAATAAAAGTTCTTCATTTTAATATCATCTAAATTATCAACATTGTTTTCTATTCAAGAAAACTTCATCTGTCGCAAAGTCATGGATATATTCTTATAATTTTCTTCTAAAACCATTATTATTTTACGTTTCAAATTTAGATCAATGATCTCTCTGGTATTGATTTTTGTGTATAGTGTTAGGCACCAAAATTCAGTTTTTCCATATAGATACGTAATTGACTCGACACCATTGTTTTTGAAAATACTATCCTTCCCTCGCTGTTCTGAAGTAACTTCTTTTATTTAAATCAAATGTTCCTATATTTGTCTACTTCTAGAATATTCTATTCCATTAGTCCTTTTTTTCTCTCTTTGCACCAACACCATACTTTCTTAATTACTGTAGCTTTATATTAAATCCTAGTATATGGTCATGTAAGTCCTCTAACTTATTTTTATATCTTAACCTTCAATATTGCTATAGAAACTTTGGATTTTTTGCATTTTTATATAATTATTAAAATCAGTTTGTCAACTAAAAAGAACCTCCTGAGATTTTGACTGGGATTTATTAGAGTCTCTAAGTCAAGTTGAGGATAATTTATGCCTTTGCTACATGAGTTTTGATATTCATAAACTTGTATATCCCTCTCTATAGGTGTTTTTTAACTCCTCTGAGAAATGTTTTGTAGCTTTCAGTGTAATGATGTTATATATAGATTGATGTCTAGATATATGATGTGTTTTGAGTTATATTGAATTATATCGCTTATTGATTTTTATTTTCTAATTTTTATTTAGAAATAAAATTGATTTGATACATTAATCTTTATCCAGTGAGTTTGCTAAATTTATTTAATTCTAATAGGTTATAAATTCTTTTGGATTCTCTGAGCATTGTCTTTTGCCTTCCAGTCATATTATCTATTTTTCTGAGGACATTTGAGGAGTTTCAAAAATGAATTTGCCATTCCTGCTGCCAACAGCTCCTACCCTTTTACTTTTAATATCATTCTTTTGTTTTATTATCTTTATTTTGAATTATCGTACATGCTCTTTGAACTCATTTCATAGAGACCATGTTTATTTTTTTATTTAAATAATTTTATGAAGGTGTGTTTATCCATCAGGTTTCATGGTGTACTGTTTTGGATGTAACTGATTCATTTACCTTGAGTTCAGGGAAAGGCTTCCTGCTTTCACCTGGCAAGCCCCTATGCCGCAGATATTTTTGAGTAGTTACATAGTGTTTATTTCTCTAAATCATTTGTATAGCTGTTCGACACCCACTTTTTCTTCCTTCTCACTCCTTTCTTTCCTTCCTTCTTTCACACATCAATACCTGGCATATGTCTCATGTTCTTGGCTCGTCTTTCTGCCTCGAGGAGGTTTGGTAAAGCTTCTGCTTCCTTTGCCAGGTTTAATCAATGCATCTTCCTCTCAGCTTTGCTATCCCAGATCCAATATTTATGGTGTTATGAAGCCCTTCTTCATAGAAAGGTTCAGAGGTCTGACTGCATTTTAAGCTTATCAAAGATCTTTTCTGCTTTTTACTTTCCTGTTTCATTGGTTTTAGGGAAGACAGGAGGACGGAGGCATCTTGACTCTTTCTAAATATAAATTGATTACTTAATTGTATATAAAATATTACACAAAAATTTTATCCTATATAAAAAGTACAAAAGTCATTAACATTGGAAATGATTTTAAATATTGAAAGAGATAATAATAGCATTTTGTATGTTACAGGCTTAAAATAGTAAAATTTACTTGAACTATCTTGGACTCTATTAAATATGTTTTTGACTGTTGCATTACAGGCTTCCATGAAACACAAATGAAGTGTTTTTGAGAGATTCAGAAAGGCATTTTGAAATGTATATTGCTTTGTTTTACTAATTGATCTGATCTCTTTTTATTTGTTCCCTGTGTGGAATTTTTGGTCACATAAACATAACTATTTGATGGCAAAATTTGAGACAACTTCTTTTTCTTTAAATTCTTGTCGATCTATTATTTAGAAAGAAGAGTCTTATCTTTTCATGAACAGATGGTGAACAATTTGATTTGGTTGAAACTAACATTAAACTATTACTGCAGCAAGTGCTACATGCCATTTTTCAGAAGAGTAGAAAACTTTTGCTTTCTTGAGTCATTAAATTTATAGTGCTGAGAAATTCCCAGTACTGGCCGACAATTACAGTTAGAGATTTTGACTGTAAATTCTTAGCTTATGTCTTTGGTTTTACTCATAACAATACATTTGTCCTTTCAAAATAGTGATGCAGGCTAGCAATCATCCCAAATTGTTGACTGAAGTTGATTTTTTCTACCAATTATCCTTTTTGATTCTAGAGGTATATCCAGAATAAAAAGGACAGGTAGGTAAGGTAATGGACATCACATTTATTGGCTACTATACATGACCTAAGCACTGAGCTAAACACGTTACGGATTTTTATTGCATTTTAGCCTCACTTTAAAAATCAGATTCTTTCTCCTCATTTATAGGTGAGAAAACTGAGGCATAAAGATACTAAGTACCTATTCGAGATTTCACATCAGTAGGTTTAAAATCTGGAATTTGAACTCAGCTTTGCCTGATCCCACAGTCTGTGGCTGGTCTCCCATGGAGCTTTCTCAAGTCACAGTTACTAAGTGACTGTGTAATGCCTGGTCAGTCTGATTCCACAATCCATTCTTTTAGCCATTCTCTCTACTACTTTCTTGGTGAGAGGAGTTATTTATCCTTGTCAAGTACTGGCACAGTGCCTGGTATGTAGTAGAGACTCGATACATGTTTGTCAGAGGGTGAAAAATGAAAGAAGTTGGCTTGTTGATTTCTATTTACCCAGCATGCTTTGCTACTCAAAACAGAAAAAAAAATGGCAAATGGTTATTTTGAGGTTATCTCTTTTATTTTCCCATGTTTTTCTGTCTTTTTAATTTTGCTTTCTGTATAGTAAAAATGCAAAAGTCTATGTAACAACTGGACCACTTAGGAAAAATGGTCAAAATGACCAAAAACATAACAAAAAATACTGAAATACAAGGGAGAAAAGCTGCCTGGTGAAGTAATGAGAATTTATCGAAAGGTGCTTTTTATAGACTTCTCCAAATTTAAGCATAGTATACTGCTTAAAAACGCCTCATATATTTGAAGTGACTTTGGTTTAGAAATTTGAGATGAAATAATCTGAAAATACATTAAGGCCTAATTAAAATGGTTCTTCTTTTGGAATAGCTTTACGGATGACATCACCTTTGCATGATATTTCACTTGTTATACTCCATTGCCAAGTTTATTAATTCACACACTATGAATTTTACTCTTTTGGAAAGTGTTATGACTCTGTTCTAGTGAAAATATTTTCTACATTCTGGATTATGCTTAGCACATAGTAGTCCCTCAATAAATGTTTGATGATTGAGTATAAATTAAAATAAAAATTTAAAGAAGAATGTTGCATTTAACTTGGATTACATGTGATCAGAATTATAGGGAACAATCAACCAATAATAAGTAGTTAATACTTATTTCACATGGTAGGTATCAGGTTAAGGATTTTACAAGCTTTGTTTTATTTATTCCTGACAACATTTTTACGAAGTACTGATTTTACTTTCATTTTACAAATGCGGAAATCATGGTTTAGAGAAGACAATTGTTCATAATCACACTGTTAGTAAGTAGATCAGACAGCATTTAAACCCAAGATTCAAAGCCCGAGGTGTTATGCAAGTTTCTGTGTTTTTCAATCTTAAAGAGTTTTTCTCACACCAGAAACTGACAAACAATAAAATAGCCAAGAAGTATGTGACCATCATTACTTAGAGCAAAAAGGGTCATGTGTGTGCAAATAATGACTAGAGGTTAATGTGGAGTTTGTGATGTAACCAAGAGGGAAATATTAAAATAAATCTCCTAGCCATACTGGGGAATACTGGAGTTTAAAATGTATATATACATACATATGTGTGTATATATATAAAATATATATAATCTATCTCCATAGCTCATCCTGAGAAGTTTCCATTGAGTACCACATCAATCTGATTCTATCAGCGAATTCACCAAATAATCAGTTACCTATATTCACTCCAATGAATATATTCATCCTAAAGTAGCCCTACTTAGTGTTTGCTTCAAGGAAGGCTGCTTGAAAAACATACATTATCTTTCTCTCTATGTTAAATTTCAAATTCTACTCTTCGTCATGCTTTAGGTCTTCATTTGTTTATTTAAGTAATATTTATTGGGTGTTCTGTATACTCCATGTGCTGTATATACATTGGGGAATGACACATCCATGGTTCCTACTATTACTGAACTTACAACCTAAAAGAAAAATAGATAATAAAAAGCAAACAGATATATAATTACAAATGTGACTGTGGAAAGAGAAATGATCAGAGTTCTGTGGTTTAAAAGAGTGTCTTTAAAACAACTTTTATGAAGATGGCAAAAGTATCAATATGTACCTCTGTCTGTAGATAATATACCTGCATTCGTACACAGAGACTGAAACTTGTAACAGTGGTTTAGTTTTATAAAACGTTAGGACAGATATCCTCAGCAAGGTGTTACTAGACATATATTTGTCTTCTTTCTGGTCCAGGCCCTCTCTCTGTTATTTCGTTTCATCATTCAGGCTTCAGTCTTTTGGTCCTGCTGCCCCAAACAGTCTTCATTCAGTAGGGCTTCATGCTGGCCCATTGCTTGCTTCAGATGTTCTTATTAAATATTTTTAAAAATTATGTGCACACAGTTACATAAAGCCAGATCTTTACAGAGTCTACCTTTAGTCATGCTTAATTAGGTAGTATTTGTTGAAGCCTCTGTGGGCCATTTTTTATTCTTATTCACAAATTTTGTCAGGTATGTACTCTCGGCTGACTATTACAGCTAAATATGAATGAGGCTAAAGACCTTGCCCGAGGTCACAAAGTTCTGATGTGTCTAAAATGATGCATGTAACATGGGTAAGTCTAACTCTACAGCCAGTGTTGCCACTATGGCAGCAGGCTGCCTCCAATGTACGTTACAGTCATCATTGCGTGTGGTCTTAAAGCAATTACGTCAAACCATGTGGAGAGATTTCTGGGATAAACACAGTGTTTCTTTTTGTCAATAATAAACATAAACTCACAAAAATTATTACTACAATGTTACCTCAGATACATCTTCTAACATTATACATTAGTGCCTTATTTAACTGTAATTAAGCAGAATCTATTCTTTTATAAAGTTGATTATAATTTAATAGTCCAAATTGAGATGTGAAAAACATCAACCATATATATGTGTGCTTCTCAACTATTTTGGTTTTGAAAACAACTTCAGACTCATATGGCACTGCAGGTAATATTCATTGTCCTGGAAAAAAGTAGTTTTGTTTTTAAAAGTTATTTATTTTGTAGATTATTTCCATAGAAATAGGAAATCAATTCTATGTAGTTAATTGTGCTTCTCTGCCAATTTCCAGTAATTTTTGTAGGGGACTATGCTGGGAGTTAGGGTCCCAGAAACCCTAGAGGACCCTGAGAGACTTTGTCCAGGACAGAGACATGGCCAGGGAAGAGCACTAAGGTAAGAGTAGAGCACAGAGTAAGGTACGATAAAGGCTGAGGCAGGTCTGCAGAGAAAGCAGAAAGGTCCAGAGGCAGGTATGTGTGAGGGGCAGGTCAGGGTAAGCAGTTCAGGACTGAAGCTACAGTTAAGGAAACAATCCCAATTTGGAAATAGCGCCTGTGGCAAAGCCAGGGGCAGGCTTGTTAGATTGTACGCTCACAGCTTCTCCTGTCTGTACAGTGTTTCTTGCATCCTTTTTTGAACTACATCACCTAGTAGTTGTGGACTGAATGGGGAAAGATTATCCCAGCAGGTTCTTCTATGTCCTGCATATGTCAACTGCTGTATGCCTTAAGCGGTTTATTACCATTTTGCAAAGGATAAAACAAAGAGGTCAAAAGAGGAAAAAGTTACTCCCCATTAATACTGTTTATTTCCTGTGCACACCTATCCAACTCACAGATCTCTCAGGGAACAAACAGTACCTAACGCTCAGCTCAGCACATGGGGCTTGTTCTAAAGACTCACCCCCAGTATTTGGCATAAATTGTAACTTTGGCTGTAGCCCAACTAGTCACATTTCTAGGAACCTTCAGCCTATCTGTGGACTCTCTAGAGACTGTGCCATGAACATTTGTTTACTTGCTCCCTCTGTCAGTAGATATATAGGTGAACCTTATTCATGTGGTCTGTGATGGGGCAAATGCTCAATAATATTTGATGGATGAATGAAAGATTAAATGAGCGGCTTTGTGAAGTTGGCCAAAGAAAATTACTCAGGACACTTGTAAGTACTTTTCCTGTACTTTGCAGATAAATTTTGCTTTATTTAAAAAATAGCTGAGTAAAGTAATTTCAAACAAAGATGAAAGAAGTTGGTAAATCTTTCTATTCAGACTCTTACATCTTGCAAAAACCTCTGCTGATTTTAGGAGAACTTTTCCATAAACATCTTTATTTTATTTTGTGTTTCATTTAAGCCTAAATCAAGTTTGTTTTTCTGAATAGATCAATACCAATTTCTCCGAATCCTCTGAATCCTTGTAAAGAGGGCCTACTTGCTGGTTTTATGATCACAGACTCTCAGTTATAAAACTTTTATTATTTATTGTCTTTTAAGAGCAAGTGAATAAAACTGTTTAAAACTTGACTTTTTTTTTTTTTAAATAAGAAGGTAGATATTTTTTGTTGTGAGGTTAGAAATATGTTTTAATTAAAATAAAAGCAAAACTTGAGAGAGTCTAGAATGTTGTTGTGTTTCTGGTGTAGTCTCTGGCTAGCAAAAATGCCAGTGGGGGCCCATAGATTGCTTTTGCCTGACTTGAGAAGGTATTTGTGGATATGAGTGTACTTAAGGATACAGACAATACTTATATCACCACCTACAATGGCAATGCCACTTTAAAGCTTACCTTATAGTGTTTTGGGATTTGTGCTAATCTTCCAGATCTTATCCTCTTGAGTCTGTCCAGATTTACTGTAACCACTTGGTACAGCTGCCCAATCTTTAAAGAGAGGGTCCCAAGTTACTTTCACTATGAACGGACCTTCCACCAGCAGTGCTTTGAGGCCATGTCTTCTTAGGATCTCCGATCTCGATTCCCCCTGTGGTGGAGACATTTCAGTCTGCTTTGGTAATTTTGTCTCCCACCTCCATGAAATTGTTCTGGGTTCTGGTCACTGTTTAAAACCTCTTTACAGTTAAGACAGCTCCCTTTTCTTCCAATTCCCTCTTGAAGAGTAGTTAGAACTGAGCACATCTCCTTTTGTCTTTAATTTTAATCTATCATGGTCTTTAATATCTAATGTTCCCCTTTATGTCATTCTGTATTATAAAATTTTAACCTTTCCTTCAAGAATAGCTCACTCTTCTTCTAGCTTAATCAATCTATCTTTCCTCATTTTGTCACAAGAGTAAAGTATAATTTTCAAAGCATTTGTTATTGCTTAATTTCTTAATTGATCTTATTGTTTCAAGTACAAGCTTGTAAAATATTCAGAATCCTTTTATCTGTAAGAATTTCCTTAAAATGTTTCTTTGTCTTATTTCAAGAAGATGGCACATTATCTTTATAATAAGGACTCTTATTTTTTTTAATAGAATCATCTTTCTTTGGGTGAAGTCTCAATTTGAGTGTCTGAAATTTAAAGGCATTGTTAAAACTATGCAATTATAAAGTCACCTTGAATACACATGGTGAGCAGTTTATTTGAACCCATGGACAAGTCACATGAACTCCAGTCATAATTCTTTCTGTGGTTCTAAATCCAGGGTGTCTAGCAACTTGAAGGTGGAAAATATTGTCAGGCTTGCCAATGCCTAAAATAATCTAAACCAATCTCCAACTCTCAGATGAAGCTATGACTCTTTGGTTCAAGGTCAAGCTGAAGCACCAGCTGGACTGTAAGAACCTGGCCTGGTTGACCCGTCCTTTGGCCAAGGCTTCCCACTCAGTCCTGCAAGCATCTGCATTAAGACTTGAGTAGGTTTTGTTCTACATGTGTCTTGACTTAGCTACTTTCCTTAGGACAAAGCAGTCGTAAGCTGCAATGGCTGATGAAGGCCAGCACTTGCTCAAGGTAACTTACAGCTTTTGTCTAGACTGAATGAGATAAAAACTGGCCAAGTGCAAAGTGAGCCCCTACAAGTCATCAAGGTCAAAGACCCACAAGGCCAACTCCACAAAAAGTCTTAACGTCTGCTGTTCCTTTACTTCACAAATGATACTCACTGTCTATTTTTTTTAAGATTCACAGCCCAAAGCTTAGATTTGGGGTTTGAGAGGATCCCCAAATGATACTTTTTAGTAAACAGAAAGGAGTCAAACAAGTGGAGATCAAAATAACGCCTTTTATTTCCAGTTGATAAAAGTCAATTCAGAATGCGCCTTATTTGCAAGCAATTGAGCTTCCTAATACAAACTTCAAAATTAAGATTTCTGCCCATATGGTTGCAGCCATTATTGGGCAACCCAGGGATTTTCCATATGGAAGTCTATTCTTGCCCCTGTGAAACTCTCCATAGAGAAGCAAGCCAGAGCTTTTATCTTCTGTGTAGCCTAACTCCCAAGAGAGAAGCAGAGCAGGCCAACCTCGAGGAGGTTATAATCCATTCACTGAATAGTATATAAATATTACTTTAATTTATGTTTATCTGGTAGCTAATGAGGTTGAACATCACTTCCTATGTACTAAGTATAGATGAGAGGACACATTGGCCTTGGAAAATGCTTGTTTTTCCTGCCTATTTTTTACTAGAGCCACAAATATGATTCACAGAAACACGCTGTGTATTCTATATTCCTTAAATATATAGACAACTTTAATTGATGACAGTGTTAAAATGGTTATTATAAACATAATGGTGTTTAATTCCTGACCCTTTTGGAATTGCAGAGTCAATGAGTAGTGGCAAGATCTTACATTTATTAAGAGTTAGCTGCATGACTTACAAATAGCTGTTATGTGTATTACCTCATCCCCTGCAATGACCTCTAAGGTTGGAGATGTTTCTCCTTGTCTTATACAGAGAAAAAGTATTTCAAACATGAACTGATATTTTTCTTAATGCCATAGCAGCTAGTTACGTAGATGTGCAAAGATTGAAATCAAGATATTTTGGCCGCTGTAGCTCGTTTGTTTCCACCATGTAAACCTCTTTTCTCTAAAGAATGAAACAACTTAAAAAGCATGTGTTTGTTAGTGACAAGGTGAAGGAAATGCAGAGAAGGGCCTAGAAATTCTTCCCCTTTCCAAGAGTACTCACCTCTTATCTATGCAAAGAATTGCTTCCCCTAGGTTGCTGAAAGGTCAATTCATGGATGATTTACAGAGACAGTGATAAGGAGTCTTCTTCTCTTCCTCTTAATTTCAGGGGATAGTTAACAATGTTATCCAAAGTTGCTGAATAACCCCATCCCATTGTTTCCTGGGCAGCAAAGCTATGCAGTAAACAAGTGACCTTTAATGAAATCTAACATCCTGGATTACTTCCACTTGACATAATAAGGATAATATTACCTTAGCCCTTCAGAGGCTAATTTGCCAAGTGTGAAGAATTCCTCTATCTGAGTTTAGCCAAAATAATGGTTTGTTCAGAGGCATCAAATTTTAAAGGCAGAAATTGATCTATTTTCAGAGCTGCTGTCAGAGTGATTCAGGATGCCTGAAAGAGCCACATTAAGGCTGTTAATAAATCATTAATCATCCTAATGAAAAGCAGAGAGAACAGAGATAACACAAAGTTTGTCAATTACTGAGGAAGTTTGTCAATTACGTGATCATAAAAAACTAAAGAATTTTGAAGCTTTGCTACATTTTTACTCCTTTTCTAACAGTATTGGAGAACATGCATTAAAACCTGCACGCACATTTTAAAAAGAAATAAGAAATAGAGGATAAATTCCAAACTCCTGCAGCAGTTTAGTCCAAGGCCACTTGCATATTCTAAGGCTCTAGACACACCGAACTCCTTGTCATATTCCCTGTTTAATATTTAGTGACTTTCCTAGACAGTTTCACAGTTGTGTGACTTTTCTTGTAATGTTCTCTCTGCCAGGAATACTTTGCTTTGACTTGTATTTGTAAAAGTTTTACTCTTCCTTCATGGGCCAGATCAAATATCACCTCCTCATTGAAGCCATCTCTGATTCACTTTTTCAGAACTTTTTCCTTCAGCATTTTAGGGACATCTCTATTGCAGCACTTCCCATCTTGGGTCACGTTGCATCCTTCCTATGAAGTTTGTGGATCATAGGGAGGGAGTCACATTCATAGTTACAGTAACTAACAAGGGGCCTTAACCAGTAAATACTTACTGAATAAAATAGACGTACTAATTAGACGTACTAATAAACTTAAACCACCTTTAAATGTGTTGGATTCCTATATACTTTCTTATGAGAAATAATGCTTAACTGTCTCTCATTTAGAAAAAAAGTATATAAGTTTTGAGGAATTTACTCTTTCCTTAGGATTTAATTCTAAATTTGCCACAAAATATTAATTCAGAAGTTGTAGCAATTTTAAGGGAAGAAATTAAGATTTTGAACCAATAATTTTTATATTTGCACATATTTCAACTGAAATATGGAATAAGCAAGGTTTTTTAAAAAACAATTTGGGGTCACTACATTGAATAAAACAGTATGAAGAAACTAAAGTTCTCTATTTTAAGAAGAGTCAATTTTAATCATTTTATATTAAATAGTCACATGCTATCAAAAATATAACAGACTATGCCAGAATTATAGTTCTTGGAGCAGATTTTTATGTAATAAGGAATATGTCTTAATTACTTCAGTAATAGAAATTTCAAAAGCATTTTGTTTGACTTCCTCTCCAAAAAGTAGGAAGAATATTACTTCAGCGTGTTTTCATGTTTTCATATGTTTTTCACGACAAGTTAAAATCACTTCAGAATCGCCAAGTAGATAATAAACAAGCCGTTGAGGATGTGTTTAAGGCACTTTCTAATAATTTTCATTTATTTTTTTCATCTTGATATGAGCGTAGAAGTCTGTCTCCTTTATGTAAACTTTAGTTCTCCAAGTGGTTTGGACATTATTGGCTGAAGTGGAAGTGAAAATCTGATTGTTTTTTAGGAAGAGGAAAAAAATTGTTTTCCAGTTAACTCTTAAATATGACCTTTTTTTTTTTTCCTTATAGAGGTCAACTATATGTACCAAGTTAGATGTCTGTAGTCTAGGGGAATTTTATGTTGTTTTCACTGCTTCAGTGGTCTCAAGGCTGCTTATACTCAAATAACCAAATGGCTAAGCAATTCATAGATGCTTTTTCCTACCATCTGATGTTCCTCTGGCCTGGGATACCCTAAAACATTTCAACTGCCCCGTCTCATAACCCCTTTCCATGATTCACTCCACGTCTCAGCCTTTGAGTTTGAAAGACATTTCTTTAGAGTCATCTTTCCAGATAAGTCTCTCTCAGGTAAGTCCTCAGTTGTCTACACTGTTGTTTCCATCATCATATTTAAAATAAATGGTACCATCTTATTACTATCTGTTACACCACAGGGCTGTCAAAATCATGAGGGCAGAGGCCAGGTCTCCCTTAGTCATTGCAGTATCCCTAATATCCAGCACAGTATTACATATTCTCAACGAGTGCCATTTGAAAGAAATTTAATGTAAGCCACATATATAATTTAAAATTTTCTAGAAGCCACATTAAAAAAGTAAAAGGAAACAGGTAAACTTAATTTTAATAATATATTTTATTCTGTGATGCATATTTAATATTACCATGTAATCAATATAAAAAAATTATTAGTGAGATGTTGTAAGTCTTCAGAATCGGTCTTTATTTCATACCTACTTAAAATATTTCTTTTAGGACCAGCCACTTTTCAAATGATCAATAAACTACCTTCAGCTAGTGACTACCATGTTGGATAACACAATTCTAGATCATCATTAAATAACTGTCGAATGTATGGAATCCATAGTCCATTGAATGTAGATGTATAGTTAGTGCCCTGTTGAGCTCCCCAGAGATCTTTTTTATCTTCTCTGAGCATGCATCCCCAGCTTCTGTTTGCATTACTGCCAACAACCATACCTCCAGCCTGCAGAGGGTTGCCCCCGACACTGGAGCCACCTGACTGGTACAGATAGCTGGAAGTGTATAGGAGTTTTATATCTCCTCCATCCCCGAGGCAACAGGGGGCCTGTACAACCTACCAATGACTGGTGTGAAAGGGCAAAAGCCAAGCTCTTTTGCATCCATGCAAGGCACCAGAGCTGTGCTTTACATTCCAGAACTCCCTGTGGGATCAGGCTGAGCCTTGGAGTTTGCTTGAAATCGTTTCTTGCTTTGTTTATTCCCTTTCTCTATCTTGACTCTCCTACTGCCTTGCTGATTTCTCCCGGGAGGCACTTTCTTAATAAAGCACTTGCTTCTAAATCCTTGACTCAAGATCTGCTTCTGGGAAAACTTGCAGTGCTCAAATTGTAGGATGTTCCTAATGCACAGTTGTTGGTGTTGCAATGCCTTAAGCAAGAGTTTGGATTCTGTGTGCATCAGGAACAATTATAAAACTCATATTCTCAATAAAAATTCAAACCATATTAAAAGTGAAAAATCTAAGTTCTGCCCCTTCTCTCTCTGTTATAATAACTGCTGTTAATCTTTTGGTATGTCCTAGGATAAATTTCTTAGGTGAATTTAATATACATGTATAAGTGTTTAATACAAAATATACTTAATATTTACTTTTATAGATGAGGCCAAATATATTCTTTTTCACTTTACTTATTTCCATAATATTTTTATATTTTTATGACTGCCTGTTTAACTTTATAAATGTATCCCAATTTATTTTTACCACTTTTCTTCTTCTTTGCCCATTTTAATTCTTAATTTGCTTCTGGTCCCTGACACAGATTCAAATACCTTTGGGTCTCTGGTTTGGCCATCTATTTATATATACATTCTTGCCAGCTGATCTTGACTAATAATATTCAAATGTAAAGTAGTTGCAACTTCTGAGTCTAAATATACATCTCTTTGTACTGAGGCAGAAATTCTGAATCTGGGCTCCAGTGAGGTCCGGACCTTAATACTGTTTTTGTATGTTTTTGTACACATGCATGTATTTCCAGAAAGAGAGATCAGAGCTTTCATTAGAATCTCAAAGACATCTGTGGCATTCGAGTGTTAGGATTAAATGTACAAATATACACTGTGTCATTTATTTCATATAAATCTTTTGTAGTTTTATCTTACCCACCTCTCCTCATTACATTAGCAGTTAATTAATAGCAGCTTCTCAGTTAGCATACAGATTTTTCAGAGGCTGGGATCCAGCCTCGCCCACGTTTATATACACCCTGCTGCCTAGTTCAATAATACAGAGAATGCAGTCACTAATGGTTTTTTGAAAAATGGCAGCATTTTCTCTTTATGAATTCTCAGTGGAACACATTTCTTCTGCTTCTGCCATTTACCTTGCTTTGTTTTAATCTTAAAGGACAGAAGATCCTTTTCTGTAGAGACGGCACATAATTCATTTTGGACAAATTCTACAAACTTGAAGGCATTGAGCAGGACTTAGACCAGATGCAAACATATCCTAATCCCATGTCCTCATCAGGGCATGGTTTTAGCTGCTTGGAGTTCCAACATCATCATCTCCACTTGGAGTCAAGGATGCTAGGCACATGTCTTGCTTTTTCTATTTCTTTGATCATTGATATTCTGCTGTGCAGAATTACAAATTAATTTAGAAGTTTCTTTGGATAGCGAGTGGTCAAGTATTTGCTATGATCTGAATGTTTGTATCCTCTCAAAATCCATATGCTGAAGTTTTAACCCCTGAGGTGATGATATTACTATTTCATCAGATGAATTTTGGGGGAAAACGAACATTCAGACCATAAGCAAATGGCTCGGCTACTTACTATTTAAAGAAACTCTAATTTGGCCTTTAAGAGGTGATTAGGTCACAAATGGGATTAGTGTCCTTATAAAAGAGACCACAGGGAGATCCCTTGCCCCTTCCATTATATGAGGACATGGCAAAAGACAGCAGTCTGTGAACCTGGAAGCAGGCCCTCACCAGACATTGAATTTGTTGGTGCCATGATCTTGGACTTCTCCATGTTCAGGATTGAGAAAAAAAAAATTCTGTTGTTTATAAGCTACCCAGTTTATGGTATTTTGTTACAGTAGCCTGAATAGACTAAGATACTATTTTTCTTTAATTGGTGAAGTATCTTGTCTTCGTGACCAATGTGGTGCTTAGGGGACATGAAAATTGCCTCCCTTTCCATTGGTTCATTGTCCAGAAAACTGTGAGGGGTTCCTTGTGGAGGGTAAGATGCCAACAGTAGTCTCCACCGACAGTGCTATGTTATCATTTCAGTGAACAGTGGTCAGTGTTGGTCATCAAAGTGCCAGCTTAAAGTGGGCAGACAGGCAGGGGAAGCCTCAGTTGTGTAAGAAGCAAACAGAGACCCGAAGGATGGGACCATGATAGACATTTTAACACTTCCCAGCCTTGTTCCCTAATTCACGCAATCTGCTTATTTCAAAGAAGATGTTTTGGAAGACAAAAGATAGTAAGTACATGTTAATATTAAACTTGAGGTTGTTTGAATGCATCATCTTATTCCTTTTTTATGTGAAGTCTATAAACTTGAGGAAAGTAATAGCCGTATGACCGTAAGTAGACTTTTTCCCTTCCTCTGATTCTTAGGTACTTAATCTTTAACATAGAGGCTAATATAGCTCAGTTTTTAAAAAAATATTGGGACATAAATCACAGATATTTTGTTGTATTTCGAGTGTGCTTTGCACATAGTATGCACATAATAAATATTGGAGGTTAATAGAACAAATGATATTGGTAGTAACAATAATGACATCAATGATAATGATAAATAAGCCCATGAAAGAGCCTTTGCACTACACGTGAACTCATTTAATACACAATGCCATTTTACGGATAAGGAAACTGAGATGCACATAATGAGTAAGTGAGTAAGGTAATACACATAATTGGGACAAGTGATCATTTAAGTACTGTGCCTAAATGGCATTAATAGCATTGCATCGAGTTGAGCTTCTTTTATTTCAGTCTCTTTTGGTCATTTTGACCTCAGTGAGGAGAATGTCTACTAGTATCGAACGTCACTCCCAACACTTACTTTTCTCCTTTTTCGATCACAGCAAAATTGGTCTTCAGGATCAAAACCTTCTATAGGTTGTTGGATTTAGTTAGACTTTATTAACCATTGTTTTGCTTTTTACTGTGTGTATTTTTTCCAATTTTATTTGATAATGGGATAAAACGCTGGTTTTGCATTTAGATTAGGATCCAATACAAGTGTGTAAAATTTGGACATTTGATTCCCTTTCCATTGGTGTACCTGAAACTCCACAGTTCTAAAATTCTATGTGTATTAACAACTTAAAAAGCAGAAGTCTGCAAAGCCATTAGAGAGCTTTCGTCCTTCCTATTAGAAAGAAATTATTTCCCGCCCCCCCCCAAAAGGAGACATTTTTATTATCATCACTATGATACCCTGTTCATACAAAGTACAACGATGCTTCTACTGCATCTGAATGACTGATCCTGCCTAGTATGTGCCAAGCTGAACCTTGCCCCATAGCCAGACTATACGTGAGGGGGGAGAGGGATACTTGATGTGTTTCTGGGCTGCTGGGTTTGAAAGCCACCTCTGATTCTCTTAATAAGCTGAGCCGGGGGCATCTACTGCATCCAGTTCTTCTTTGCACCCCATGGTGAAAGTTCACTGGCAGGTGCATAGCACCTCCTAAAATCAGGCATGCAGTGGTCCCCAGTTTGAGGTTTACTCTGTCTTTCTTAAGCAAAGCAGTTGCCCGGGCATCTGCCTGCACCAGCCTTGCATCACTTCCACCCTCTTGAGAGCATCTTCACTGCCCTCGCCTCTGTGCACAGTTGGAAAGGGAGCAAAGAATAACTAAAACCCTTTTAATGCCCTGAGTTTGGACATAGATACATGAAGTTGCAACTTCAGAGTCTTGGATTTGTATGAAGTCTGGCAGCTAATGATAGAATCATTACTGTACAATTATTTTGAATTTGCTAACAAAATAGTAAACACATTCCTAAGATTATGCTGAGTTAAAGCTCATTAATAGCTTTAAGGTCAACAACCTGTATCCTCCAGGAAAAAAAAGACATACTTAATAGATCATATAACTCCAAAAATGTTTAAAAAAAGAAAAAAGGGGTGATGTTATTGCTATGAACTGAATCGCGGTCTCTCAAAATTTATGCTTTGAAGTCCCACTGTGACTGTATTTGGAGACAGGCCCCTGAGGGAGATGATTCAGGTTAAATGAGGTTATAAGAGTGGAGCCCTAATCTGATAGGATCTGTATTGTTATTAGAAGAGGAAGAGATACCCTAGAGTTTTCTGGCTGTCTGCCTGTGCACAGAGAAAAGGCCATAGGAAAACACAGCCAGTAGGTGGCCACCTACAAGCCAGGAAGAGATTCCTCAACAAAAGCCACCCAATTTGTGATATTCTGTTATGGCAGACCAAACAGGCTAATACGGTGACATACTTAGAAAATAAGTCAAATCTTCTTCTGCAGTCTATGGAAGCAGTTCAAGGTGGAAAAGCAGGCTCTAAGAAGCAAGTTATAGAGAATCTGGAGGTCTGTGGCCAGGGGAAGAGCATGAAAATTAATGAACCCAGATTATAAGGGAACAGAGCAAGACCTAGACAGACAAGCTTTACATTAAGAAACTGATTGGAGTTAAGAGTCAGGGACATACAAGGAAGAATCTGAATCCAAGCATAAAACTGAGTGAGATATTAGACAGCAGGGCTCAGGCTAAGAAAAATCCAGAAATCCACAGTTCTTTCTTTTTATTGCATACATGTACAAGGGGAAAGGCACGTCGTAGATTCGATGAAATATGTTAGAACAATGCCTGGCTCTTACCACTCTAATGTGATCAAGGGAAATTTAGAGAAAACACATTAATGAGAAGAAAGGAGCATCAGAATTTGGGATTCTCCAGTGGTCTTACCTTCCAGAGCAATAAGTTCTACTCTACTATCGTCTCAACTAATAAGGTGTTATAACTTGCGAGAGGAGACAAAGGGAGAAAGGGGAATATTGGTGTGCCTTTTCTCCAGAAGGCAACCCCAGGACCTTCAATATGAGCTTCAGCTTTGAACTCCTTGAAAGCCCACCATAGTGATTATGATTCTCTATAATATTCTGAAATTTGAGAAATAAGAAATAACTCTTCTCTCATATTTGGGAAGGAGGAAAAGAACTCTTAGCCAACAGCAGGTGTCTTTTTTTTTTTTTTTGAAATGAGGAATAATATACATACAAAAAAGTGTTCGTTAGTGTATAACATGCTGAAATTTCACAAACAAAATAATCCATGCAACCAGAACTCAGATCAATAAGCAGAATGTTGCCTGCACAGAGCTTCATCCCTTCCATTTCTTATCTCTCTGTAAAAGATCATCTGCTCTCCTGACTTCAGTAGAATAGGTTGACTTGGTTTACTTTTATACTTTGCATAAAGGGAATCATATGACACACACTTTTGCGTCTGCCGTTTTAGTTGAGTGTTGTCTGTGGAGTTCATCCATTTGGATGGACACAGTTTTGATGCTACTTTCTCCCTGCTTCGCCTGCCTCCCTTTCCCTGTGATCCTGGGGCCATCCTTAGCATCTTACCCATGTCAGTGGGCATGCATTCTTGCCCTACTCAGTTTTCCCCTTCCTGAGTTGGCATCTTGAATTGGACAGCTGTTTGTGTCATTCACCGTAAATTGTCCAAGAAAGCAATTTCTCTGTGAAAAAAAAATAATTTTCTTATTATGCTTACAAACAAATACACACTGAGTGATGATTTAACTAGTGTTAAATGATTATACTGCAATGATTGCCATGGCATACTATAACTTCTTCAGCACCATATTCCTTGTGCAGTATGGATAAGTCTAATCTCATGAAGAGAAAGGAGAGAAAGCCTAAAGGGAGAACATTCTGGTCTTTATATGTCTTTTGGACTCAGTTATTCAGTCTTTCATTTTTGTCATTCTTTCCTCAGTCTTTAATATTATGATGGCAACGATAGCACTTTTTTATGTTTAATCACTATGAAAATGGTTCACTACTTGGCACTAGAAAAAAAAAAAAGAGGCAGATAAGGCAGTGCCAGCCCTCACATTGCTCAGGTTAGCTCTGGAAACTCTCTCTTGCAGTCGATCAGTTGTTCTCAACAGCTCCAACAGTGACATAGAAGAGGAAATAATCTCGTTTCTGTTTGGGGAGGATTTAGGGAGAAATAACACTTGCACAAATGACAGACCTTAAATCCAGATAGAAATTCTGCTTAGCTGAATGTCCCACAGATTTCAGATGCTTTTCATCTTTGCCTTGTCACTGACTTCCCTTGAAAACCTTGATCGAGTCTTGCTTTTTGCATTCCCCCTTGCTAGCTCCTAATGGGAGGTAACCACCACTTCTCTGACCCCTTCATATCATGATTTCACTGCCATAGAGCATAACTATTTGTGAAAAACAACATGTTACAATTCTTTGAGGATCAAGACCACTGGCAAGACAATGAACTCTCCTTCCCCCCACCCCTCAAATGTCTTGGCAATTTAAAAGAAAGGAATAATAAAATTCAGGTATCTTATTATAAATACACAGCAGTAAAATGACAGATAGTTGTTCAATGTTCTGATAACAGATTTCAAGTAGAGTCAATAGCACTCCTCCAGTGCTAATAAAGTTTGGTAAAAAGCTCAGCATTCCACCAGGGAAGAGCCTGGTGCCTTTGTGGAAATTAGCATGGATTTGCAAGGCCTGTTCTAGCTCCTGTTAAAGGAGAAGAGCCCAAGCTGTGGATTAGAAGCTGCTCTTATATCTTCTGTTTGACCAAATCCCTGCAGCAGGATGGAAATACCTTAATTTGTAACTAAACCTGCCTACTCAGGCAGTCAATACCAGGGAATTCTAGACTTGTCCCACCCTAGGTCAAGGTAACATGTGACAGTCTAAGTATGGAGGAAGCAAAATACCTTGGGTTGGATTCTCTAGAAGTAGAACCCAAGGAAGGATTCAGGTGCTACTCACTGGGTGACAGACAGGATCCAGTCCTTCCTGGGAGTGTTGAGAATAAGTCACAATGTCTCCCTTAGGGTACTTTGAGTGCCTGCCATGATGTCAAAACACAATGTCCACATCTAGGCCAGCAGCCCCAAGATGAGGCTGAGCCAGCAGAAGATGGGAACAGGCTTTTGAGGTTTCTTCCAGAGTCAGGCTTGTCCTTGAGCCTGCAGCCTTGGAAGCGGGGAAAGGAGGAGATGCTGGAATATTTGCTACTCACAACTAGTGAACATTTCTAGGTTAGGAAATAGGATGCTCAGAAGAGATTGTGGTAGAACTAGATGTTTTCTCTGTTACCTATATGTAACAAGTGTCTTCATGGTTCAGATTTTTGTATTCATTTTTCCAAATTTTCACTACCATCCTTTCTTATTTTGATTTATTTTTTATTTTGTATAAGTTTCTAACATGTTATCCCTATAATTGCTTTTACCACAATATGTAAATAAATTTAAGTTTGTCTTAACTCTAGGCAATTCACTCAACATGTATTTGCTGAATACTTTTTTCTATATAAACAGTTTGCTGTCAAGTGATAACTGGGGATTCAGAAATTATTTAGATATGCTCATTTCCCTTAATGGGTACATTTGCAGGAGTAGTTTTGTAGCTCTATCTAAAAGGGAGAACCAGGGTATCTCCAGGGAATGCAGTGTATATGGTACTTTAATAAAGGTCCTCCTTAAAATAGTCATGACAGATAAAGTACAGAACACAAACATTTCTTGGGACACACCTATACTAAAAAAAAAAAAAAATTCATTAATTTTCCTGTATTTTTATTTGCTAAATCTGACCAATAACCTGAAATGTTTGATCAAGTACGAGTTCATCTCCAGAAAGTAGAGCTCATTAGAGATCAGTCATCACTGAGAGAGGCATCACTGTGTACTGAAGCAATGAGAGGCAAGGGAAATATACAGACCTGCCCAGACATGGATGGTAGCTCTGCCGCTTACCACCTATGGGTCCCTGAGCCAGGAATTAAGCTCTCTGAGCTGTTTTTCATCTGTATAATGGAGACAAAACAACCTCTTTCTCAAAGTGATTGCTAGTCTTTCAGGGAAAAGTAATCTCAGGCCTCTAAAAAAGAGACAATAAGAATGTATTCGTCATTGAAAATGTTATTTCCTCAAATGAGAAGAGAAAGGGGGAAAGCACCAGGCAGAATTTTTAAGCTTCCTTGCATTGAAATCCAATAGAAAATACCATTTGCCAAGGGTGGACGAGTCTGTTTTACATTTCACAGGTGACAAACTACAGAGCTCTGGCAGGGTAAATGAGGTTTGCACGTGTCCACAAGTAATATGACTCATAAGGACCAAGTCACGTTTTGGATTGGTGAGAGGCAGTAAGTAGCCAGATCCCTTCCAACTAGAATAATTTATTCCCACAGTTCTTATTTATTTCAAAGCCTGCCTTGCCACCCTCAGGAGCTTTGATATCTGGGCTCTTCTATCTTCTTTTGGTCTTTGGCAACAAGTGTCACACGTCTGTCCTACTTGTATGAGGAGCCAGAAGCTGGTTCTCCACTGAAGCATCCCCATACCCTCCTGTCACATGCATCACCTGTTTTCAGGTACCTAGCCCACTTCACCTGATGTACTTGCTAATGACAGAGCAATCGTTAATCAGCATACTTGTTTCTTACCTTGTGATGTACAAATAGATCCCTAATTTAATATGCAAAGTACAAGATAAGAGTTATTTTTATGACTGAAAATGCAATGAAATGCACTGATTCATTATAGCAGAGTATGTGAATATTCTCTTAGCAAGTTTCTTGCTCTCCTAGTTCAATAAACAATGTACCTGCCTGACAGGCGCCAAGAAAACACACCTCCCTAAGGGTCAGATGGTCCTTTGTGTACATTCAGAGAAATCACTCACTTGATTTTCTACTGAAAAGTGGCATTAGTAATAACAAGGAGCACTAGATAGATTCTACTTCCTACTTGTTTCCATTAGGAATAAAGCTGAATGTGTAGCTCTGACTGTGTTAATTGGTTTATTGTGAGAACTTAGTAAATATCAGGTAGTATTGCAAAAGAATGAAGAGGAATGGATGTGACAGAGCCTCTGCCCTCAGAAAAGTTATGCTCTGAAGTAGACACTACAATGTAAAAAGTAAAAGGTATTTAATAAGAGAACACTTGGAACATATTAAAGTTCAGAGGTATAAGAGATTATTTCCAGCTAGAGGGAATTCTCTGTGGGGAGTGCTGAGTTACAACAGATAGAATTTGTATGTGCAATTATGGGAAAGGAGGAAGAGGATATATTTAAGATGGATAAATTTCTATTAGTGGAGATATGGATTTATGTAAGTGACTTTAATGCATAAGAAACAGTAATTATGTATCTCTTGAGTTAAAAGATTGGAATCACACTGTAGAGTTCATAAATTCTAAGATAAGGTATTTGATCTTTATCAGTGACTGGCAATCATCGAGGTTTTGAACATGATAGTGTATGTGAAAACTACTCATTATGCATTACAAAGATGTATAAGGTGGCATCAATGGGTAAGATAACTTGGGCAGCTAGGGGAAGAGGTAAGAGCTGGCCAGATCATTGAGGACTGTTCTTTATATTCATGTTCAAGACTGATTAGACTTGGGAAATCCCTCAGTATAATTGAAGAAACAGAATCTAGAGCTGGTAGGAAGTATCACTGTATAGGAACTGAGGCTGAAAGTGTCAGTACTAAATCCTGCCACAGCTCTCATTCTGGGAAAACAAAGTCACTGTGCATTATGTCACCTGCTGCCATCAGCTGTATTAGGAGCTGACAAAGATGGATTATTTAATTTGGAAAAATAATTTTGGAATTTTCAGATCAGTCTTATTCCCCATGAGATGAACAGATAAAATTTGGAAATAAAATGTTTATTACCTATGTAATGTATACATTTATTTGGTAAATTTTGTGTATGGGGTACCTGAGGGATGTCAAAGTACATTTTATCTTGGTTCATTTGTTGAGGTTCTTTTGACCTAGGAGACATTTTCGACTCAGCCATTTAAAAGTGTGTCATGATGGTGATATCAAGCTGTAAAATCATTGTTTTAATTTCCAGGTAACATGTGTATTGGACATCTTTGGACCTCACTATTTTTAGGGCTCTGGGTGATCTTCAGAGCCTCAACCCTTGTCAGATGAGATGCTGATACCCACCTTGTCTTCCTCGCTAATTGTTATGAAGTCCAAAAGGGGAATTTAGGAGAACTTGCTTCATATCCTATAAAGAGCCACACAGTAAGGCATTGATATTATACAACATTTTCTCAATTTTCAATTATTTATATGGCAGAGGCATTATTGCAATAAATGAGAGTCTCTACAGGAGAGAGATAATAAATGGGATACATTAAATGGAGGAGTTCCTCAAGGAGTGGGCTCTCACTTCTCCTGAGCTTCCTGGGCATGGATGGGCCTGTTGGTCCATCAAGAGCAGGGAAGGAATCTTGCTCATCTTTCTTATACCAGTGAAAACTTCAATGATGATACATGACACACAATAAATATTAATGAATGAGCGAGGTAGATAGTTACCTGATTTGCCAGGTATGGTTCTTTTTGAGCATTAGAAAAAAGGCATCACTTACTCAGGGCATCCCTGAGTTAGGGTGTTATGATAGGTAGGCAAATACAGTACCATTCTACCATGTGTCTGGTACTATCAAAGAATTATTCAGATACTTTTAGAAAGTTATTTTGCCTGCTGTTCAGCTATTTGCATGGAAATTATTTACTCACATTTCAGGAAGTCAGTTGTAGTTTGAGAAACAAAGTCAAAATCAGGATTGATAGGAGAGAATAGAGAGAGTAGAAAAGGCAAAATTTAGTAAATAAGTCTTGTTCGTATTTTTTTTTTTTTTGATAAACCAATTAGCAGCTGGCAGAGAAGGCAGTCTGAGCACATCGTCCTTGAGCAGACTGATTAGTGAAATAAAAAAAGTAATGTTGTTTATGGACTCCCTCTGTGCAGTTTTAGCTGAGGAGCATGCCTGGATCCTCTCCAGTGGCACCTCCATGTTAGTTAGGGCTAATCTGCTCCACACCCTGTGGGAGTAGTTCTCAGTACTGTCCTGTACTCTGTCTACTCGAGGGATGAGCAGGCATGAGAGGGAGGTTCCTAGATGATTTTCCATGAAGGGAACTTTGAGATTAGTGTTAAAAGGCAAGTAGAATGGGAATAATGGGGTGGTAGGATATGTTACCATTTTAGAGATGTGAGAAACATGACAGGCCAACGGAATGCTGCCTGCACAGTGAGAAGGAACGCAGTGCTTTGGTACTTCAGAATTTGGAGAAGGCAGAGCTAAAGCTTTAAACATCATAGGGGTCAAATCTCGGAAGACCTCACAACATATTCAGATTGCCTCCTGGAGGCAGTGTGTGGCCATTGGAGATTTTTGAGCAGGAATCTCACGTGAGTAGATTAGCATTTCAGGAAGTCTACTCGGGCTGAGAGTCTGGAGCCAGAGACCAAGGGTGAGCTCTTGTGGGAGCTCTGGACTGGGGTGTTTCTGTCTGCATCAGGGACTGCCTGGTGATAGTTCATATTTCTTTCAACTTTAAATACATACGATTTCAAGTAACTTAAAAAATAACCTCAAACTTTAGGAATCAGAATCTTCTGAGAACTGAAGATGAATTATTCTCAACTGCATGATATAAAAATTTATCCAAATCGCTCAACTTTACTTGAATTTATGGTTCAGTATTTGAAAATTCAATTTGGTATTCTAAAGGCAATTATTCTTAAAATTAACAAAGATTTTTTTTCTCATTTAGAAAACCTTAAGAAATATTTTAAATAAGTGTTTTGAAGTCTTCTGTGTGATACCAAAAGATGCATTTCCCAACACACAAGAAATCCTAGGATTTCCTCTGCCATATTCTTCACCCAGAGCATGTGTTTTGTTTTAAAGTAGAGTTAGAAGGTGCTATAATGTCATTTCAGTGCAAATTCTCTCATATATTTTTGCAATATCTTCTAATTGGTCTTCCTACCCAAAGGCCTGCCCCACTGCATCCAGTAGAGTCTCCATGGTTTGGCCAGTGTGACTTTCTGCTTGAAATACTTCACAATATTCATATGGTCTTTAGGAGAAATTCTGAATTCCTTAATATTGCCTACATACTTTTTAATGGTATGAATGTAGTATTAGATTGAACAGAAAAGCATTTTTGACATTGCCGGGCTGCGGGTCACAAATTGAAACACCTCACCATAAAAATCGCTTACCAAAATATTCCAGGATATCTTGTCTGTAGGCATTTCCAAATACTCTACCCTCAACCCTGAACTATCTTTATCTAAAAATATTTCCTCCATTCTCTCATGCTCAACCCCACTTATGATCAACCATATAGAGGAAATTGTTTTACCAGGTAGCTTTTCTTACTGCTGTGTAGCAAAAACCTAAAGAAGAAGGCTGTGGACATGAATAATGATGATGAAAAGACTAGATGTTTTGGCTGGGGAATAGCCAAAGATATCTGACTTAATATGTCCTGAGGGAAGCAAAAAAAAAAAAAAAAAAATCTTTTACAACACTATTCATGTGAAGCATTTAAAGTACTCCTACCAAAACACTGTATACATACTGATGATAGTTGATGAGATCCCAAATCAGCCAAACTGGCAAGTGTAACAGGCAGACGATCCCTTTAGCCTCCCATAGTCAAGTCTTACAGTTTATTTGTGAGGATTCAAATATAGTTATGACTGCCATCAACACCAAGAAGAGTATAAATGGATTAGGAAGATGAGAACTTGAGATGTCAATGTATACTAAATGCAGTCTCATTCCCAAGAGCCTGTACCCTTGCATCTTGGTTCTTGTACTACTAGATGTTGCGGAGATGGTTAGGAAGAAGAGCCGGAGTCTGGAAATGCTTTTACTAACATGGATAAGGGAGAGGGGATGAATGGCAATGCTAGCAGCCCCAACCTCTGTTTCCATGTCTTTTTATTCTCCCCTAACAAAGCTGGCTTTGTCATACATACTTAGTTACTATCAGGTTAGCAATAATAAACTACAGCCAATTCCCAGGCTCAGCCTCAGGGCCACAACTGTATTATCAGCTATTTATTCTCTGGTAACTTTTTCCCATCCTCGTCCCTAGAGCAAGAAGTCTCAGAATAGGTCAGGCGTGTGCGCCCTCCCTGCAATGTGTCCTTGGGTGCAAGTCCACATTTGCTTCTGATGACCTTGTTGCTCCAAGCACCAGGCGTCCCACCAAGACTGCAGGTGTTTCTCACAACACTAGATAGTACCTATTTAGTTAGCCTCAGCATCTTTACTAATTAATGAGATGAATAAAATTTCCCAGATCGGGATACTGAGAGGATTAATCTAGATATTAATATAGTACGTGCACAGCTCTTGGCCTATAAATTATTACAAAGTATACTTATCGCTCTTGCTACCATACTTTTATAGGACTTTGTACTGTCCCAGTATCTGGTTCAGGCAGGTGTGTAATGCATACTTATTAGAAGCATGAAGATCTTTCCCTCGTTCTTTGCTCACTGTCCTATCAGAAGGCAAGTGTTACCTCATCTATGAAACTTTTTCTGATCTTCCTAGTATAACTTACCAGTTTCTATTTTGTATGCTCCTATAACCCCATACATAATTATGTCAGTCTCTACCTAGTACAATGTAAGGCACTTGAAGGCAGGGCTTATGTCTTATTTTGTTTATTTCTATTATATGTTATAGTACTTGGCATATAGACTTTAGTAATGTGTCTCAAATAAATGAATGCTAAATAAATGAATTAGTGTGTCAACAATGCATCTTGTGAAAGGACATATATATTCCTAAACAGAAGAACATTTTATATACTACCATTAGGGTGGCAGCTGTCCACAGTAGGATCTTGAGGGGTCTCGCTAATGACCTTTCTGACCCTGTGCTCACAGTCCTATAAATTTTACTCTCACGACCACAGACCACATTTCATCATTCAAAGGCTTTGCCCATCCCAAGCTTATACCTTCATGCTTGCATAAAACTGAAGGAGAAAGGTTAAAGAGTCACATATAGATTAACAGGGCATTAAGATGGCATTTTCCATTCCCTACCCAGATTTGGACCTTAGGCATTCGAGACCTTGACTTAACTTTTGTTACTAAGCTCTCACCATATATCTCAGTGTAGTGGTTGTTATGATGGACCTTCCAGATCTCCCTGCAGGAGAAATTATTCCTCTAGCTTCTAGGAAAACTGCCAGCAGGTAGTACCTCAATTTAAAAGAGCAGATTTGTCCATAGTCACACCCCATTCCCAGGACAGCTTATATCTAATAATTGGCTGAGGCAGGGTCATAAAGGCCAGGACACCTCAACCCAACTTGAGACACTTCTGAAGTACCATCCCAGCTTCAGCTCTCCCTTGATGTCAGTTGAAGCCTTTGTTAACACTGAATCACACCCAACTTCTCCCAACTGCTACCAACTGGGCATTTCAAGTTCCTCTTGTCAAGGGAAGAACAGTAAATAAGAATAATTGCCATCTTGAAAGGGATAATTAACAATGATAGCAGGAGGAGAAAGTGATGCTGTTATAATGGGAACAGGGAAGAATATATTTGGTACCCATACTTGCACTTACTTGGGCATGTTTGCTGCATCTTTGCCCAGTTTTCATGGCAAATGGATACGCACTATAGCAGCCTTAGCCTAAGAAGGCTGTTGTGACCAGGAACTCGGTTCTTTCAAGCATGTAGGTGTGAATCACACAAGGTAAACTACTGAGACAAGCAGAGATTTTAGCTGAGGGTGAAGGGAATCCAGAATGTACTGTAAAGGAGGGAGAAAATGAGTATCAGTTGTCACTTCAAGACCAGCTGCAACAGCAAAGGCTTGCACACTCTCATGCTCGCGCTCGTGCGCGCGCGCTCTCTCTCTCCCTCTCTCTCTCTTTTAACTATTAACTTTCCTTTTCTAAGTTTCCCTTAGGAAGAGAAGCCCACTGGGATCCTCCAGTAGTTTCTCCCAGAATTTATTTAGAGAATTAGATTTGAGTGCTGTAAGGGGTAGACCCTCATGGACACCCAGATTATCTTTTGGGACTGCAGGACTTATTTTCCCAGATGCTAGGAGTGCTTCCAGCAGACAGCTCTGAGCTGCCTTCTTTGGGAAATGCTTAAACTGGAAAAAGCTGCTTGGGCCAAGGTTATTCTTCTTTTATGGACCAGCTCATATTTAATAACTGAAGCAGGGCTATGAAGGCCCCAACTTGAAACACTGTGAAGAGCTAACATATCTTCACAATTCCGTGTAATTTCAGACTAACACTTCGCGGAAACTGCATCATAGTCCAGCTTATTCCTCTGATTAATTCTGTCTCTTTCCTTTCCTTTTCATGTATATTGTTCTCAGGAATATCCTGGGTAAAATTCCTACGTGCTAGTCTTCATCATTGCTTACTAATGAATCCACCCTGCAACACAAACTTAGTCTAGTGACTGGACCCATATATTATTTCTTTGAGTCTTTGCCTTTAGTTGATACTGTGGCTTGGCCTTTTGAATTTTTTGAAAAGTTGAGAATCTGTATTTCTCTGGTCAGCCTCAATGATGATTTCCTTGATGTTTTTGACCACAGCTACTTAAACTTGGACTTTTATATAAGTTAAAAGTATACGTCCTCCACCGAGCTCCACCATTCTCACAGAATATTATTCATCACTGGTTCTCCCAAATCAATCTTCCCCAGGCCTCAGCCTGGTCACTTACTTCTGGGATATCCTTTTGTGGTTCAGCCTGCTTTACTTACCTTCTGTTACAGCATTGATCTTAGAGCCTGAGCCTTTGGTGCAAGTGAAGTAGACTACTTCTTTCTTCTCACAGGCAATATGGATTCTAGTGTCTAGAATGAGGCTGGGTAAATGTTACTAAAATAAAAATAAAGATAAGTCTCTCTGAGAAATTAGCCATCTGCAGGAATCTCCACAGAAGTAACCTTTACTACATGGTGATTTGCAGATTGACAGTGTTAAAGAAACAGGAAACAACCCTCTAAGTTGTAATCATCACAAAACAAGCTATAATTTTTGGGGGAAATTGACATGTGTAAAGGTGTTACATGCTGAAAGCTGCTATCAGGAAGCTGATGGTCAAAATGGGATGGCAACAAGGAAGAGTCAGTCAGCAGAAAGGCTCTTTAGACAGGATTTGGTCCCTGCAGAAAATCACAGGGCTGACAGATCGAGCCACAAAGAGCCCATCAGTATTTAACCTATTTTTTAATGCTAGCCTCTGTCCCCCTGTCTCCTTTGTAATCATATTCTGGGGAAAAAAAAAAAAAAGTGCCCTGCTCAGGTCACAAAGCTCACCTTCCAGGGCAGACACATATGAGATATTAATATATTCTAACTCTATGGAGTTAAAGTTGACAAGAATGAAAATTTAATGTACCAAACTAAAAGTAAAGTTTTTCTCTTTGGACTTCGTTTAAAAAAAGTGCAATCTTTATGCTAGATCTGTAGTATCTAGAACATGTCTGGTGCATAGTAGGAATTATTGGCATTTGAGTCCCGTCCAAAATCTTTGCTATCTATAAGAAATGCACTTTAAATATAATGATATAAGTAGGTTAAAAGAGAATGGAAAAGATATACTATGCATATGCTAATGATTAAAAAGCTAGAATAGCTATATTAATATCAGACAATGTCAACTTCAGAACTTAGAAAATTAACAGAAATAAAGAGGTATATTACGTAATGAAAAAAATTGCCACTTACCAGAAAGACATAAACTTTGTAAATGTGTGTGTACCTTATAAAAGTACTTCACAATATGTGAAGCAAAAGCTAATAGAAATGGAAGTCAAATGGTTGGATCAGATTCACAATTAGAGTTGGAGACATCCATCCTATTTTCTAAACAAGTAGGGAGAAAATAAGTAAGGAGGTAAAAGGCATGCAGTTAACAATCGTGGATCTAACAGAGATTTATAAAATGCCCCACCCAACAAGAGCAGAATATACATTCTTTTCAAATTCAAGTGTACACTTACCAAGAGTTACTGTATCTTGCATCATAAAAAAAATCTTTAAATATTTGAAGAATTGAAATCTTATAAATTTTGTTCTCTAACTGTAATGGAACTAATCATTAAATAACAAAAAGTTAAATGAAAATCTCCTAATATTTGGAAATTAAAACATACTTCTAAATAACCCAAGGATCAAAGAGGAAATCTCAAGGGAAATCAGAAAATATTTTGACAAAGCAAATATGAAAATCCAAATAGCAAAATTTGTGAGATACAGCTAATGCAGCACTTTCGAGAGAAATTAATAGCATTGAAAATGTTCTAGTTTGCTAGGGTTACCATAACAAAATTCAACAAACCAAGTGGCTTAAACAACAGGAATTTATTGTCTCAGTTCTGGAGGCTAAAAGTATAAAATCAGTGTGTTGGCAAGGGTAATTGTCTCTGAGGGCTGTGAGGGAAGGATCTGTTCTAGGCGTCTCTCGTTGGCTTGTAGATGGTCATCTTTGTGTTCATGTGGCACTCTCACTGTAGGCGTGTGTGTGTTCAGATTTCTCCTTATAAAGATACCATCGTATTGGATTAAAGATCCACCCTACTCCAAAATGATCTCATTTTAATGTAACTTATTATAACTACAAAGACCTTATTTCCAAATAAGATCACATTTTAAGTTACTGGGGATTAGAATTTTGATATATGAATTTGGTGTGTGTGTAGGGGGACATAATTCTACCCATAACAGCTTATATTATAAAAAATCTCAAATCAACAACCTAAATTTTTACCTTAAGAAACTAGAAAAAGAAAAAAAAAAGGAAGGCAATAATATCATAAGAGCAGAAGTCAATTAAGTTAAAAAGAGAATAACAGAGAAAATCAGTGAAATTAAAATCTTATTTTTGAAAAGATCAATAAAACTGTTATACTTCTAGCCAGACTCACAAAGCAGAGAATATGCAAATTACCATTTGCCAGGAATGACAAGGGATATCACTAGAGATGTCACAGACATTAAAAGGATAGGAAAATATTACAATTCTAAGCATATAACTTCATAAATTTACATGAAATACAGTAATTCCTTGAAAGTCACAAACTACCCAAACTCTCCAAGAATAGATAATCTGAATAGAACCTTATCTGTTGAAGAAATGGAACTTAATGGTAAAAAACCAAAACAACCACCCAAAAAACCAACAAAAATAAAACAAAAACTCTGCAAAAAGGAAAACTCCAGTCTCAGATGTTTCTGCAGGCAGAGAAGAAAAAGCAGTTCACAAAATTGATAAGGAAGGTCCCTTAGGAAAGGAGACCCTCTTTATTAATTGATTCACCCCCGATCCCGGGGTTTTGTTTAGTCAGGCTCTGGACCACTGGAGTTATAGGAGAAGGCCTTAAATGCTGATCCCTGGTTGAAGAGAGGAAAGATCTCCACTCCCAAAGAACTAAGCCCCTTTCTAGACCACTCTGGGTACTGAAGATCTTGGAGTTCCTCCCTTACGTGATTCCGAGCTTCCTTCCAGGATCTTCATGGGCCCCTTTCTGAGCACACCCCTATGCTCCAGAGTAGTTTTCACAAAATGTAGACTGAGCTTAGACAAGCTTAGAGGATTCGTAGAAGATTCTGCACAAGTTACAGGAAGACCTTTGCAGGGCAGAAGAGAAGAAAAGGTGAGACAGAAAGGCCAGGCAGAATTCTAATTCCATCTGCTGGAGGCTGAATCTAGGGCAATGTCTGGCAGAGTAGGCACTCAGTAATTTTGAATTAATGAATGTGTAGATGATTGAATGACTTTAGTCCTCACAACATCCCTGGAAAAATAGATTCTAGACAGAAAGAAAGTGGTGATGGTAATTTGGTGACAACATAGTGGATAGTTAGAGAATGATTTGAGAAGAAAAATGCTTTAGGAGATTATATAAGCAATATGATGGCCTGGGTAGATAGAACTCGAGCACATGAGCACATCTCTGATGAACATCCTAATCCCCAGTGGGCTGTCACATGGTATGTTTCAAGAAAACCAGTCTTAGTCATTTCCTTGGGACTCATTAAATCTCCACTGTAATCCCCAACCAGGAGATAATGCCACAGTGACTCAGCCGGCTTGCCTGTCTCTTCCAGAACTTCACTCAGTACCTGTCATGTTTGCCCAGTAGACATTGATTCGCAGAAGAAATTTTGGTTCAAGACTAAAATCTGAACTATTAAGAATATCAGTTTGGAAATAATTGATGGTATTCTTAGAAGAAAATAAATTTGAGAACAGAGTGCTAGAAATTAGTAGAACATGTTTGCCTCACACCGATAAAAATTCTCCATTTTCCATTCGAATTTAATTGAAAGCATTTAAAACATTTTCCAAGCTAGTTATGTTCATGTAACACAAAGTCATGGTTATTACTCAACTTCAAGATGAATTATTTTCAGCCATTTTTTATATCATGGGGAAAATACAGCAAACAAGCAATTTAATTATTTAAAAGAACATTGAGGCAATTAAACTTTTCCGACAAATACCACATGAGTAAAGCAGAAGGGCAGAAGTAATATATCAACTGTTTGCCATTCAAATGGCTCATTGAGCCTCTAGCAATCATATGCTACAAATAAGATGTTTATATCACATGCAAATTTAGTGCCTAGAAAAGCATTAATAGTAAACTTTCACACAGCTCACTGGTTTATGGTCTTTAATGACTACGCCACAAGGGAGCAATTGCTTCACCAATACCTCATTTATCTTCTCTGTATCTTCCTCTATAGTTCTTAATTCTATTAAGCAAATGGTAATACAATTTCTTTTAACATGTAACTACTAAATGGACAACAGTAAGCTAAAATATATTTATAAATAAATAAATGTTTAATCATTTACATTACTTTGAGTTGAAATCTGTCTTTAAAATAAGACAGACACAAGATATTGAATCCTGACATTAAAATAATATTTAATTTATAGATTCACTCCAGCGTACACAGCACAAGGCTACTGAATTATTATTTGATTGATTAAAGCCTTGTGTTTCAATTAGACATGTATAAAAGGGAAATTGAAAATGCTATTTGGATTTCAAATCCATTCTCATAACCATTCTACCATCAATGTGTAAATATGAAGAATATAATTTACAGAATATTAAGTACACTAATATATTGATAAACTAGTATACTTATACTAAAGGTCACTAGAGGAAAAAGAAAAATTCCTATAAAATTAGTTTTTAATAAGTATAGTCAGGAGCATAATTAATGAATGAGTTAATAATTTTCCTAATGTAATTATTATTTAGAGGTTGGTCTTTAGTTCACTATATGTCGTGCATGTGTGTGTGTGGCATATGCGCATTCATTACTATATCCTTAACAGACACAGAGATACTAGACACATCTTTATTTTTTCTCCAAATGTTAATTAAAGGTAGTATCTTTTATATTCTTTCTTAACTTATCTTTAAATATGCCTACTGTATTTTTAATTTATGCTATTATAATTTTTATCTCTACCATTTCTTTTTCTTCATAGTCTTCTTTTTATTGCATCTACTTGTAACGGAAACAATGTTTTTCCTTTTTATCTCTTTGGGATATTAATTAGTTATGTTCTTTTCTACTTATAGAATTATTTATTTTTCTTCTGATTTCCTTTCTCTTTAAAATTTTACCTCTGACCTTCATATTAAATGTTTTCTCAAATGCCTGGGCATTCCTGGTTCTTAGCAATATACATTAAACTGATATTTGGAAACTCACTGCATGTGTTTTTTGGGGGATAATGTTAGTGTTAGAGCAGTAGTTGCACTTGTTGGTTGATACGTTTCATTGTAAATTGATCAGGCAGGGAGGTGGCTATTTACTTGTGGGACCACCCAAGGTCAACGGCTGTAGGTCTTAGAGACTTTTTTTTTTATCTTGAGCTGGTTAGGTTCCACAGAGAAAAGTACTTTAATCTTGTGCTCAATTATGTCATACAAAGCTGACTTCAGGGGTTTTAATATGGAAAGGAAGCTGGGAGCTCATTTTTCAGCAGGCAAATTGTCACTTAATCTCTTGTTTTCAGTGTTGGAGTATTACCTCTAGCCTTCCTTGTGCCTCATAGTCATAAGTCCCAAGTCTTTTTTCACTTAAGATCTTGAGAGACTAAACATCCAGGCGTCTTCCAAAGAGAAAATGAGCAAGTCACTTGGCTTTGTAATGAAAATGAGGAGATCCAGATTTCTCACTGCTCCTTAATCCAACTTTCAACCAAGTTTATAATTTTCCACTTCCATCTGGCTTCAGAAGTACCTGATGCATTAGCTCTGTGTGCATTTTAGGGTGGGATGGAGGTGTGGTAGGAGTCATCTTGCTTCTTTTTGGTTTTCATTCCCCAACCACCACTGCCACCAGCTCAAGTTCTATTTGGCTTTCTCCGTTCCGTCAATTAAGGTACTTCTTAATTATCCTTCATTCTCTTTTCCCAGTCTCTCTCCCTCCCTTCCTCTCCATTTTGTGGATTTCTGTCATTTTGATGGGACATAAAAATCATCAAAACTAATAATAGTAATAAAATAGTAATGATAATGATGTGTCATTTTCTAAAAACTTCCATCAAAGAGAGTGACCAGGAGACAGGAAAAGACCACAACAAAAAAGGCGTCTCAGTCCATTCAGACTGCTATAACAAAATACTGCAAACTGGATGACTTACTAATTACAGAAACTTATTACTCACAGTTTTGGAGTCTGGAATTCCAAATCAGGATGCCAGCATGGTTGGGTTTTGGTGAGGATCCTCTTCTGGCTTGCTGGCTACAGATTTCTTGCTGTGTTCTCACCTGTAGAATGGGTTAGTGAGCTCTGTGGGTTCTTTTTGGTAAAGGCACTAATCAAATTCATGAGGGCTCCATCCTTATGGCCTAAGCACCTCCCAAGGCTCCTACCTCCTAATACCATCACAGGCATTAGGGTTTCAACATAAGGATTTGGGGGAGACACAATTATTCAGAACAAACCAGAAGAGCAGTGGATCGTATGGTGGGATGGCATGTGCATTGAAAGAGATTTTCATTTGGGTCTTGGGGAGAAGAGAAAAGAAATAGTTCAGCAAGAAACATTAAGGACAGTAATCTAGCCCTCCCTCAGGCCTTATGGCAGTTGGGTTGTGGGAGAGAAAAATGGCTATCATGTTAAGGGTTCCTAAAGAAACAGTTTCCTAGAGTGGGTCAGGTGACAGTGAGTTCTAGAGTTGAAGGAAATCTAAAAGAGGTTGAGGAAGTAGAGAACTTTCTTGATGCCATTTGTAGTGTTCCAGAAATGATGATGGAAAGTTTTGAGAGTTTGGCAACAAGTGGAAATTTGTGTTTATGGATATACAGGACCGTTTGAGGAAAATGTCCTACTATTAATAGATTATGTGAGTGGTGTGGACATCCAGTGATGATGGAGATAATGATGGGTGTAAGAGTTTGTCCTGGCAGCTGAGGGAAAGGTGAGTCATCATTTCTAACTACAGCATCCCTCTCAGGGCCTGGTCTCTTGTGTCATTGTGATTGGTGGGACAGGGATACTCCTGTATGGACTAAGCCAAGAGCACACTGGACTCCAGGGACATCCTTGATAGATGAAAGGAAGTGGTGTGGTTTCCTCGAGCGCACCACAAACTCCAAGGCCTCCATCCACTAAACTGTGACCTGGATCTGCCATCAATGATGTGTGTGTAACTCCAGAGAGCATGTCTGGGCCTCATTTCCCTCACCTACAAAAGGAGGACGCTGGCCTACTTAGCGCTTCTCAAACTTTTCCTCCACACATCTTTTGGAGATGTGCAGGTGGCCTGAATACACTTAGCATTTATCACATTTTAGCTTGACATTCAATGTGAAGTTTAAATGGAAATTATATTAGTCCATGTGGTGTGATCATTTCTAGACATATTAATTGAGTTTTACTTTTTCTTCTCTAGAGAACATGCCAAATTAGAGCTATGTGTGTTATGTTTCCTGTATTTCCCCATTTCTGTTTCAAGGAGGTTGCCAGATCCTTAATTTTCTTACCTTATGGGTTTTTTTTCAGAGTGTAAAAGAAAAGCTGATGAATGTTGATCATTCCACTTATTTGTGGAAGTCTAAAGTCATGGAGCAACCTCTCCTAGGTGTGTACAATTGGATAATTAAGGGGAAAGAGGCATGGTTCATGAGGAGTGGGGGATTTCTCCCCAATCTAGGAGGAGGATGGAATTTGGGATCTGTGCATAATGCAGATGTGGGACCCCAGTCCCAGCTGCACCCAGAAGAGTGTGTGGTATACAACGAAGGCTTTACCCTTGGTCTGGGGGCTCCGGCACCAGGGAGCTTCCCATGTCTGACTTTAGCTCAGTTTTTTCAGCATACTCTGGTTTTACAAGCAGGGTATCAACAATGGACTGGGATGGAATGAAGATAAATCAGTCCTTTTCCCATTTGGAAGACTTCATGGAGGACTCCCAGATTCTTGAGAACCCTACCAGCTTTTGTGCCAGCCATGTAGGGATCACTGAGTCTTGTTTAGCTAATAACCTTGGTTAACTCTCTTGGTCTCCTTTCCATCACTGGGCAAATGAGAAGGTAGGTCCGTATGATTTCCATGGTCATATCCAGCTTCAAAATAAAATGTGATTCTTTTCTATCAGACAAGTATACCTGCCCTGACGATTCCCTCAATGCTTCCTCCCTGTTACCTTCTAAAACAAGGCTACACCCTGGATGAGCACCAGCAGGTTTACTAAGCCATCGCACTCTGCCGATCTTTGCCAGCTTTTTTATATTCCTATGTAGTTGAGTGCTAGGGAGTTCATTCTGAGCATTAAAATTAGGAAAAATTGAGTGATTTCTTTGTTCTTCCGTCTAGCAGAGCCAACTTAAAAAGCACGACAAAAATAGCATGAAACATGTTGTAAAGAATAAACATTCAAATCTGTGGAGCTCAGCAGCATTTAAAAAAAAATAGAAGAAAAACTAAGACTTTAAAAAGAGCACGAAATTAAAATTAGTAAGTTTTAGTAAACAGTAAATTTAAAAAAAAATATTCGTCTCAAGGAAAATATCCTAAAAGAAATTTTCTCTTTGGGGCAGTCGAAAATAAATAGTTGTACAACCCTTTTAGTAAATGCAGTTAAATCTTTGGAGAAAGTGAACAGAGGCAGAGTGAATAGATACATCCTTCATCCTTTCTCTAGCTTGCTGTCTATCGCCTTTCCCTAAATAAACCAGAGATACAACAGTCACTGACCCAAAACAATCAAAATGACTCTTTATGCGTCCTTAAGCATGGGGAAACTCCTGCAAATATGAGTTTCTCTCTTCACACTAATATGTGGTAAAAATGGGACTTGAGCCCCCATTTCAACATCAGCATCATAAACATCATTACTGTTGCAAAAGGTAAGCAATGGCATTTAGTCAGGATTACATAGATTAATGGTGAAGATTTTGGACTCAGAGACTTAGGTTCCCATTTCAACTTGGATACATATTAAAAGAAGTATCATGGAGCTTTCATGAAGTTATAGATGTTGTGTTTCCCCAAACCACATAGCTGAATCCAGTTCACCCTGGCCGATTCTTAAAGCTTTACATCAGTGCTTCAGTGTGAGGACCTTGTAAAGTACAGATCCTGGTGCAGTAGGTCTTCGGAGGCTCTGGAGTTCCTGCATTTCTGACTAGGTCACAGGTGATGTGGATGCTGCTGGTACATGCATGACTCTGACTAGCAAGGCTTTCCACCACACCCCAGTAGAATATAATATGCATCTGTGGAAACTTTTTAAAAAGCATGATAAAAATAAAATTTCCCCAAACCATTTCAGAAGTATCCCTGTGCTCATTGTAATTTGCAAAATAAAGTTGATGCTAAATCAAAGTCAAAGGTTTTGTGGAGGTTTTAAGGCAGGAAAGATCGTATCCCATCTAGCAGGTGGGATCAGGGGAACGTCACAGAAGAGAGACACTTTCCATGCATGGAAAGATAAGAGGATTTGGAGAGGTAAAAATGGAGATGCCATTACAGCAGTTGAAATAATAATAGAGCAACAACAACAACAGACATCTTTATGGCACGTACTGTCTGCCAGGCACTAAAATTTCTACACATATTAACTCATTTTACTCTCAAAACAACTCTATGAGTGACATACTTTATGACATCATTTCATGGATATAACTGGCATAACTGGGGCGCAGTGAGGTCACAAAGCTAGTAAGTGAAGGAGCTGGGATGTGAATATAGCAGGCAGGCTTCAGAGTCTGTATGATAAAGCACTCTGCCATACTACATCATCGAACAGAAAATATGTGGGATGCTTATGGAGAATGGTTTAATTCACCTGGGGATAGCATGAAGGGTACATAAAATATAGAGAGCAGGTGGGAAAGGAGCCACAGAGCAGTCAGGATGCTCATGGGAAAAAAAAAAAAAGCTAAGAAATTTGGACTGAATTCAAAAAACCATTCATGCTAAGCTCTGGCATTGGCTCAACTCTCTCAAAATCCCTACAAAAAGGGATAACAATAATATCTTAAGCATGTTAATAAAAGTCTAGATCAACACAGACATGGATTTCAACAGACCTGAGTTCAATTCTTTACCCTTCCATTTGGTAGTTGTCATCTGTTAAACAAATGGAACATTGAGCTTCTGATAAACAGTATGAACATTTTCATCTTTTTATGGTTTTATGATTTTTGCAATACACACACATATGCCCACAGTAGTGTTGACTCCCAAATTGGTAGATGGGATGTGAGAGAAAATATTGCCCATCACTTCAAAGAAAATATCATAGCAGGCTTCCCAATGACACTAAGTGGCCCTGTGGCTGACACACAGTAAGCCATGAAGGAGACCTAAAGGCAAGGCCTAGAACTGAAATAACGTTTAGGGTTAATGTCAAGTGGCTGGCTATTTGAGCAGAGAGGCTAATTGGGAGCTTCGGCCACTGTTAGCATGTGACTACTCTTGAAGCCAAAAAAATATTGGGATGACTCCTCTCATTCTGTCCTTTGTCTTTGTGTCACTGACCTTAAGGGAAATCAAAGAGCAGAGGGTTTTATGTCTGACATTCTACCCCTCAAGTTTTTTTCCTTGCCATCTCTGACACCTGACTCTTTCAGCCTTTCCGTTAAGAAGCATGAACAGGGACTTGAGTCGAGCAGAACTTTTCAGAAGCTCTGGGTCTATATGGACTCAGAGAGGCATCTTTCCTTTTTATTTCGCACTAGATGCACCCCACGATGCACCCAGGGTTAGAGGACGTTCATGTTCTCTGTGAGCAGTAAAAGGGGGGACGCCAGCTCTCTCCCAAACATAGCACCTGTGCAGAACCACACACACTGAAGCAGGCCCTCACTCCAGTCTGCCAGGCTACCAACGCCACTCTCTGATTTTCTTTCCATATTGTCATATCCTCAGAATTGAACACTATCCAGATATAAACCGGAAGGTGCTTCGGCAGTGATGTTTTTCCTCTCAAGTGCAACTTCAGACTGTCCTGGGTAATCCTATGTGCCTCTTGCTGGGCTAAGGGCCCTGACATCCACATCTCTCCTGGGTTGGACTTCCACAGCTTCACAGGAAGCCGTTTATACTGTAAGTAATTTCATAATAGCGCCACTCAATTGAAACCTTATCATCTCAGGCATTGTGCTAACAGCTTTAAAGACATTACACACCACTTAAGTCTTAGAATAAAATAGCAATTGATATTTCTTTTTTACAGCTAGAAAATTTAAGCAAAGTGCTAAATAAGTAAGGGCTTAATAAATGTTTACTGCTGTTAGAATTATAAAAATTGATTTTATAACTTTGCGATGCCATTTGGTCAAACGTGTGTAACAAGGTACATTCCACTGTGGGAGACTGGCATGTCATTGTAGAGATCATGTTGTGAACGGGCTGCGATGGAAATACACACACACACACACACACACACACACACACACACACACGATAGCATGATTGTATCACAGAAGAGGGTCTGATTTAGATTATGTGGTTCAAGCAGTGTGTACCGCCCTGGAGAGAAGTGGGAGTTGTTGGCCCTGCCCCCAGGAGCATTTGGAAAGGTATAGGGACAGTTTGTTTGTGATAATAACTTGGCATTTAGTTTGTGGGACCAAGGAAACTATAATCCTGTAGCACTTGGGCAGTATCTCACAACACTAAATGCCATGGTATTTAAATGCACTGTATCCTTAGTGAATTTTTGTTTTGGTTCATCTTTCCTGCGGATGACTGAGAGTGTCTTTTAATCTCCCAGTGTGACTGCATATTTGCCTAGTTCTTTCTGTGCTTCCTTTTTCTTTATATTAACATATGTTATTAGATGAATAAATTTAGAATTATTACATTTTTCTGGTAAATTGAATCATATTTTCATCTCTAATAATGCTTTTCCTTAAAGTCTGTTTTGCTTATATTACTGTAACCTCAAAAGTATTTTGTTCTTGGTTGGTGTTGGTAGGGTATGAGTGTTTTGTGTATGTGTTGTGCATGCAAGTTTTTTAAAAATAAACTTAATTTTAGAACCCTTTTACAGTTAGAGAGAAATTGCGAATGTAGTACAGAGTGTTTTGATACATCCACAGCCAGTTTCCTCTTTGATTACCATCTTACAGCAGTATGACACATTAGTTAGAATTAATGAGCCAATGCGATTCAGTATTATTAAAGTCCATACTTTATTTAGATGTCCTTAGTTTTCGCTGAATGTCCTTTTCCTGTTCCAGGATACTTACAAGAAACCTATCACATTACATTTAGTTTCCATGTCTCCTTAGGCTTCCCTTGGCTGTGCCAGTTTTTCAAACTTGTCTTTTTTTTTTTTTTTTTTTAATGACCTCAATGGTTTTGAGGAGTACTTGTCAGATATTTTGTAGAATGTCTGTCGATTGGGATTCGTCTGTTTTTCTCATTATTGGATTGGTGTTATGAGTTTTGGGAAAGAAGATCACAGAGATCAAGTGTCATTTTCATCTGTCATATTAAGGGTACATGCTCTGAACATGACTAATTACTTTTGGTATTGACCTTGATTATACAGATCACTTAGATGAAGCAGTGTTTGTCAGGTTTCCCTTCACTATAATATTGCCTGTTCGCCGCCCCCCTGCCCTTGCATACTGTACTATTTGAAGGAATGTTACTATGTGCAGCCCATGCTAACAGTGAAAATTACATCTACCTTCTTAAGGGCAGAATATCTAAATAAATAATATCTAATTCCTTGTCTTTTTTCTCTCATTTATTCAGTCATTTATGTCAGTATGGATTTGTGGATTTTGATTTTATGCTTTGGATTAGATCCAGACTCCCTTACTTTTTTGCTCAAATTGTTCCAGCTCCGGACATGTACGCTCTTGCAGGTCCCTCCTGTGTCCTTTCGACGTAACCTCATCATTGTGAGTACTTTTTCAGAAGGACTTTATTACTTTCTGGCCCTATAAGATGCTCCAGGGTGATTTTGTGTATTTGCAACCCCATTTCTAGAGTCAGTCATTTCTCCATGGAGCACTGGTTCCGAATACTAATGGAGAACAACAGTATTAGAAACAAAGATCTGGTATTAACTGCGCTTGTTGCTATTTTGGTATTATTGCCTCCAGGTCCTCTCAGCAGACAGAAGGAAACACATTTATACATTCTAACCTGTGTATATGTTCCAATCTATAAATTTTTATCCATGTAACTATACGCATCTGTATTCGGTTAAACATGAGTTTATACTGTTTTCAAATCTAACTCATTATTATAAATAACATCCTCATCTCTTCCTCTCGCTTACCTATAAATTCCCATTCCAGCCGTAAGAAACCTGGATCTGACCATGTACCACTCTTTCACTTAATTGTTCAATTCCAGTATAAAAATAGCAGCATTAGAATCATTAACTCATAATTCAATTAGGAAAAAAGCTTACCAACTAAGTACAGTGCTTATGTAGAGTTTGTTTTGCCTTTAGTGTTACAGACTCTGCTCATTTTTCCTCTACCTCCTTCAGTAAGGTTTCATATACTGTTAGAACAGTTAGAATTTTTGGTCATATTCTACATTCCATCCAGGAATCCCCTGACTTACTAAATTAGTTTTTAAAATTTACATATATTAAAATTTACTGTTTGACCTGTAAAGTTCTATGGGTTTTGATCAGTGCATAGTGTCAGGTATCCACCATTACATTACCATACAGAATAGTTTCATTGCTTTAAAAGATACCTTGTACTTTAGTATTCAACCCTGTTGCCCACTGAAACTCCTGGCATCTGCTAATCCTTTTATCATCACTAGAGTTTTACCTTTTCCTAAATGTTGTATAATTAGAATCATACAATGTCTAACCTTTCAACTTCCATTAACACTATTAGTATATTTTCTTCCTTTCCATCCCTTATAACATTGCTGTTATTCAGGTGGCATAATTACTCAGGTGACATAATTATTCAAACATATTGTTACTATTATTACCTTAAACAATTATTTTTAGATAAACTAAAAATCAAACAAAATGTTTTATTTTACATTTATGTTTAGCCGTTCTGAGGCTATCCTTTCTTTATGTAGATCCAAATTTCTGATCAATATAATTTCCATTCTTTCCAAAGAATTTCTTTTAACATTTCTTGCATGACAAATATGTTGATAATGAATTCTCTCAAGTTTTATTGAATGAAAAGACTTTATTTTCCTTAACTTTTGAAAGATAATATTGTTGCACATAGAATTCTAGGTTGGTGGGATTTCCTCAATACTTAAAGTGTTTCACTTCGCTATCTTCTTCCTTGTGTGGTCTCTGATGAGAGGTCTTAGTAATTGTTATCTTTGTTCTTCTGTAGGCAAGGTTTCCCCCTCTGGCTTCATTCAGGGTCTCTTCTTTGTCTTTGGGTTTCTACAGTTGGAATATAATATGTCTAAGTGTGTATTTTTGGATATTTATTCTGCTTGGTGTTCTCTAAGCTTCCTGGATCTATGATTTGGTATCTGCTATTAATTTTGAAAAGTTTTCAGCCATAATTACTTCACGTTTTTTCCCTGCTTTATTCTCTTTCTTCATCTGGAATTCCAATTACTCTTATGTTACATCTTTTAAAATCTTCTCACAACTCTTCAATGTTTTATTCCCGTGAATTATTTTCATCCTTTTTCTGTCTTTGGATTTAAATTTGGGAAGTTTCTTCTGATCTGTGTTCAAGCCCACTGATCCTTTTCTTGGCCATGTCTGGACTACCAGTGAGTACGAAGAAGGCATTTGTTTCTATTATAATATTTTTGAATTCTAGTATATTCTTTTCATTCTTAGAGTTTCAGTCTCTCTGCTTATATTACCTATCTGTTCTTTCATGTTCCTACTAGCTTATGGCTCCAGAGGTTCTTAGCTGTGACATTCCGAATTCACCTATCTTTCTAGATTTCAGAATGGTAGTTGACCCTGTAAATTCATTTTTCCAATGGACCCAAGAATAGTCACTGATTTTCATTTCAGCTTTCTCTTGTTGCACATATGGAAATGAAAATGTATTTTTAATTATTTAATTTCACCCTTTTCTTATCTTATATTTTAGAATATTTTTTAAACATTATATAGTTATTTTTAATAATTTGGAGTATTTACTCATATTTAATATAATTACTGATATATTTGCACTTAAATCTACCATTTTGTTATATACTTTTATTTCTCTTACCCTTTCTAGGTTCTTTTTGCTTTCCTATCTTCCCTTTGAAGTATTAACCTTTTAATATATTGCTAGATAAATTTGGCAAAACTTAAGGAATTTTATATTTTTGTTCATGTGTAATACTGGTCATTTTTTGTTCATTTTTCAATTTATCTTTGTCAAATTTTAGTATCAAGGCTGTGCAGTGTTAATAAAATGAGTTGAGAAAAGTTTCCTTTTCCTTTGTATTTTAAAAGAGTTTGTGTAAGAATGGTTTGATTTTTTTCCTTAGGTACTTGATAGACTCACCTCTGAAGCATCTGGACTTAAGGTTTCCTTATTTAGAAAGTTTAATATTATTACAATTAACAATGTTTTCAATAGATAAAGGATTATTTTGCTTTTCTATTTCTTTCAGTAGTTTTTATACAGTGTGCTTTTCAAATAATTTTCATGTATATTTCCATAAAAACTGCCCATAATAACTTTTATTATACTTTTAAATTTCTGTGATGAAAACACAGATCTGTAAAGATGCCATAGTTTTCTATATATAGAATAATATCTTCTCTAGATAATAATCACTTTTCCCTTGTAATATTTATTTATGTCTTTTGTTTTTCTTGCCTTATGGTACTGGCTATAATTTCCAGGACAATATTTTAGAGATTTTTGTTGTTGTTGTTCATTACATATAGCATCGTTTCTGTTTATTTATCTGTTAATCATTGTATATTGGACATTTATATCTACCAAGTTCAAAAGCTAAAAAGCCAAGTGTTAAAATATCAGCATGAAAAAGAAAATTATTTAAAATACATGGCATTTTTGCAAATGAACTAAAGTGAAAGTCTATAACTAAAAAAATCTGTAATAATTGAATTTAAGAAATGAATAAGAGAAGATAAGGAGACTAATCAAATATAGATTAGAAAGTAAAAGTTATCAAGGATGCAAGGACACACAAGAAACTCAAGTTCCGGGAGAGCAGAGAGAAAATAAAAAACTACCAATACTTGAAAAACTAAGGGCTAAGAATTTTTCTAAAGAAAGGTATCAAGTTTCAGATCCTAGACACATTAATTCCAAACAAGTAAACAAAAGATGCCCATACTGCAACATATCATAATGGAACTGTAGAATACTAAAGATAAAGAGAATACTTTCAAACAGTGACAAATACCTGACCTCTTACTAGTAACAAAGAAGAAAGTAGAATGATACATTGAATGTGTCAAAAGAATACCTACCAACCTTGAGTTCTGTAGTCAGAAAATGTATATTTCACAAGTGAGTGAAGACTAAAAAAATCACTAGCTTATACTTCAAAGTTAAAAGTGAAAAGTTATTATTTGAGAAATAAATTAAACTAAAAAGAGGTTGAGAGATCCAGGAAAAACTAATGAGCAACAAATGTAGTAGAAGTGTGGACAATAAACTTTGTATAACACAATTATATTAATGCATTACATTGTTAATATATATATAACCAGAATAAAATATATTTTGGGAGGTGACAAATGGAGTTAAATTGCTCTAAATTTCTTGTATTATCGAGGAAAAGTTTAACAGTACCAATTAACATTAGAATTCAGTAAGTCAAATAAATATGTGTTGTAGTTTCTAGGTTATTATTCACTAGAAAACTGGAAAAGAAATATATAAAGTTACAATTAAGTGGAATTTGGAATATAAGGGGAAATTGATAAATTATTGTTTTTTAATCTCAAGTATGTTGGACAATGTATATGAAAGATTATTTGTGAAAAAATGAAGTTATTTTGGTGTTACTTTCTTTGATAGAATAGTTGCTTTTTCTAGGAGGCTGGGCAATAGTAGTCTGAGATCACTTTTTTCGAAATGGAGGGTTTAAGATATTCTGGGTCCTCTCAGATTGCCCCAAGGCTAAATGCAGTCCACACAAGGGCTGTTAGGCTTCTAGTCCATTTTTATTCCTAGGGTGCTCTTCTTAGGAGTTAGATATATAATCATTTAATGTTTACTACCGATTTCTTTTTCTAGTGTCTTGTTAGTAAGATCTTGGTTCGTCTAGAGTTTGTTTTCAAATAATTCTAGAAATTTTTGTCAACAATATTTGTATAGCTCTTGCATCTTCAACATTGTTTGTAGCTTTATTCTTGAAGGAAAGCATGACTGGATATCACTTTCTTTAGAACACCAGACATTTTGCTTCCCTGTCATCTGGTGGTATTGTTGCTGTGGGGATATCTGAGGGTCATCTGTTAGCCCTTCCAGAGCCTCAGGAAAAATAATAAAGGAATCAAAGGCACCAGAATTGAGACATTAGAAATAGATCCAATAAATAATGGGATCTTGCATAAATATGATACATGAAATTAGTATAGTAAAGGTGAATCATTACATAAATGATATCTGAAAACTTAAAATGCTTATTAGAAAAAAAATCCACATAATGTACTTCTTGTCTACCCACACAAATTTCAAAATAATTATTTAAATATAAAAAAGAAGAGGGTCAATATATCATAAGAAAACATCAGTGAATGAGGGATTTCTTTCTAAGCATGACACAAAATCCAGAAGTTAAAATAAGTTTTAAACATTTTTATGATTAAAAATATTACAAATCAAAAACAAAACACTAGGCAAGACAACATAATTGAAATCAGCCAGTATCTTTGATACACACAGAATTCTTAACATTTATTGGAAAATTGAAATAACTAAAACTAAAATTGGGCACAAGGTCTGAATGAATAATTTGGTCTAACAGAAGCAAACACATGGTTAATACATAAAATAAACATTTAACATTAAGGATAATTAAGGAAATACTCTTCAGAAATACCTTTTTACTTATAAGATTGGCAGATTTGATAATAACAGAGTCACAGTCTCTTATACCCAATTGTGAAATAAGAAAAGATCTGCAATTCAAAAACTGGTTTTGTAAACTGGCACCTTTATCTGAGCTGACAATCGACATCATCTAGATCTCAGTACTCAACCTACCAGTCACTCAACCTGTTGCCTTTTTATTTTATTATTTTGTTTCTTTTTTCTTGTTTTATCCTTTGGGTTTTAATCACACTGACATTAAGGATACTTTATGAGTAAAAATAATTTTGGTGGAAGGTAACCCGGTACAATATTTCTAGATAGAAATCTGGCAATAAGTGCTACGCACGCACGCACATACAAATCCTGTGCAGCAACAACACTTCTAGAACTTTATCTTACTCACAGAGTTATTGGTACAGAGGGCATTTATTATACTACATTTTGCAGTAGCACAGAGTAGTCTGATGTCAATTATTATGTGACAAATTAAATCAATCGTGATGATGCCATACAACTGAGCAGCAATGCAGCAGATTTTAAAATGCTAAGAAAGCTCTTTATGTGCAATTTCCAGGCTCTTTCGATACTCATAAAGTAATCTATTACAAGAATGTTAAATTTGTTTTGCAAAGAATATCATTTCCTCATTCTAAATTTTCTGTTAAATTAAAATTATGGTACAAGCATGCTGCATACCTATGTAACAGTTAAAAACTAATGAAGTAAATTTTAATATTTTAATTGAAAAAGATCTCCAAGCTATATATATCAGGTGAAAATGGAAAAAAAAAATGCTCTGGATTGAATTTCCTTTTCGTAATTTCTGAACTTTTGATTATGTTAAAATAAAAATAATGTCCTGTGGCGAATCGAGGGACGGGCCTGTCCAACGTATAGGAACTCTTGGAAAAAAGTAGTGGGGTTCCTATGAGCATGAAAGCAACTGGCATTGATGTCTCTAATGCAGACAGCTGTGCCCAGTGAGACAAAGCTCATTCTCTCGAGGGTCTTTGGAAGCAAAGGCCACAGAATAGAAATATGTTGGAAATGAAAATTCATTGGAAAGAAAAATAGGTAAGAAAACTGCGTAGTAGTCCCTGGGGAAAGGAGTTCTCAGATATGGCTGGCAGATTTTTTTATGGGCCCAATTATAATCAAGATGATGAATGTTTTAGAAGCAGTATCTTTTTGTTAAAGGCTAATAAGACATTTGATTTATATTGCGTACTGTATATCTGTATATGTATGCACAAACCTACATGTGTGCATGTAAATGTATTTTTCACACCAATTATATATTAAATGACTATCAGCATATCATTTTTGAAGATATCACCAAGATTTATAATAGTTGGATAGATTCTAATTGATTTGTAACCTGGCTGTTAAACTAATTTAGTGTAAGTTAATATCAATTATCAATAAGTTATTAAAACATCATTGTGCCTTAACTCTTTCCATGCTTATAAAGTTTTCCATTAATATTAAAAGAATGGAAGATTTGTTTTATAAAGAATATCATTTCCTAACTCTAAATTTTCCAATTAAATCAGCGGTCCCCAACCTTTTTTGGCACCAGGGACCAGTGCTTCTATGAGAATCTAATGCCTGATGCTCTGAGGTGGAGCTGAGGCAGTGATGATAGCGCTGGGGAGCGGCTGCAGATACAGATGAAGCTTCGCTTTTTTGCCCACCGCTCACCTCCTGCTGTGTGGCACAGTTCCTAACAGGCCACAGACCTGTACTAGTACCGGTTTGTGGCCAGGGGTTTGGGGACCTCTTGTCTAAGGCAAGACCTGACCCTCCCTAGATCAGGACAGGAGCATACTGTAATTCTTTCTCCTTCTCTGCCTTGCATTTCTGTTCTTTATTCTGTGAGGGTCTCTTGCTTCTACAGTAGAAATGCCTTCCAAGACTGGGAGGGCAGTAAGCTTCTGGTAGCCTTGGCCTCATATTCTAAAAGCCCCATTATCCCTTCCTAGCAGTATGAGGTCAGGGACTTATACTGGCACAGGTAGGGCCATGTTTTCCATCCTAACTACAGAGGCTGAGGAAACCAGGCACAATGATAGCTCAGTCTGTGATTGAGGTAGTGAGGACAACTCCTTTGAAGAACTGGCTATGCCACGATTTTAAAAAAGTATTATAGCATTGTGATTTTATAGTAGCAGACACTGAGAAATATCAAGCTTTCAATATCCTTAATTTTTAATTTTCTACTCTTCTGGCTTTATTAAGATATAATTGACATTGTAACATCAAGTAAGTTTGAGCATGTTGATTTAATACACTTATATTCTGCAAAATGATTACCATCATAGCATTAGCTAATATAACACCTCCATCACATCCCATAATTGTCACTTCTTTATTTGTGGTGAGAGCATTTAAAATCTATTGTCTTAGCAACTTTCAAGGATATAATACAATGTTATGCACTAAAATTGCCATGTTGTACATTATAGCCCTAGAACTTATTCATCTTACAACTAATTATTTATACCTTTTGGTCAACATCTCCCAGCCCCTGGTAATTACCATTCTACTCTCTGTTTCTATGAGTTTGGCTTTCTTAAATTACATGTTTAGGTGAGATCATACAGTATATGTCTTTCTGTCTGATTTATTTTACCTAACACTAACACCCTCCAGGTTCATCTATGTTGTTACAAATGGCAGGATTTTCTTCTTTCTCATGTCTGAACAATATGCTTAATTTTTAGGACAACATCTGATGTGTGTTTCTCCGTGTTCCTTATAATTCGGCAGACCTCTACTCTAGATATGCAAGCCAAAACCGATAAGAAAATGGTGCCCATGTGGCCTTAGGTTAGTCACAGCTTCTGTCCTCAGCCTGTCTGGACAGTCCGTCTTAACTTCAATTTCGGGGCTTGTTCTTCATACCTTTCCTGACTCCTGTCCTCCCTCACTTGTTTGGTCTTGTTGTTTTCTACTGCTTTTATCATTCTGGTTCTGGTTTATTTTCTCAGCTATGGTTATGGGTACCGATTTGCAATTTTGGGCCACTTTATGTAAATATCTTGTAAAGTCCATTAAGTCCCCTTGGGCCCAGCACTCCAGCCCAGGTCTGCACGCTGCTGTGACTGGGACTGCAGTCTGTGGTCAGTGCTTCGCTTTCCACAAAAAGCACATGGTCTCTACATAACATAATATCAGGTGTCCCCAAAACTTATAATTAAAGTGAGCCTCTAAGGATTAACATGATAAGATGCCAACAACATAAGCAATAAAGTGAGTCACTTCTGTAAACATCCAAGACATCAAAAAGTGTGTGTGGGTGTGTGTGTGGGAAGATAGATATTTGTAAATTTGGGAACATCCAATCTCTACTTTGGCAACTTGGATATAACTTTAGGAAGCAGGATTATGAAAACAATAATATAAAAATTTTATCAAAAATATTGCAAATTGTATGAAAAAAAGTCCTCAATAACTGAAAGCGACTGGTCCACACGGAAGGTACTCCAGAGCAGGACTTCACATCTGATTTAATCAGTACCGCCCAAGGGAGTCACAGGACCAGGAGGATGGGACTAGATCTCAGGAATGGTCCAGGGATGCTGCATATTGCTCATCATGAGCTGAATATAATCCCTCACAACTGTCCATCTTCCAGAGCTCCAGGTTTACGTTTGACAGAACTCTAAAGATTATGCTCAAATGTGATCTATTCCAAGGGAGTGGCTCTGCTTCAGGTAAGGAAAGCCTGTTTCAGTGTTCCTGTTGCCGTGTTCGCAGGAAACTTTCTTAAAAACAGTGCAGCTTGCCACTTGCACTGGCAGGTTTTGTCCACTCCTCCCATTGATGTTTAGTCCATCATTTAGCAACTGTTCTTGGAGAAAAAACTCTGCTTTAAAATCTAAAGTATAGCATGGCAGGCTTGTTGATTTAGGAGATTAAGCATGACTGTTGCACATAATAGTCTCACCTTAATTAAACCGACTCATTCCAGGATTGTGGCTCAATGAGCAGCACCAGCTGCACACTGCACAGTCTGTCTGTGGTTGATGGAATTCAAAAGCTAGAGAAAAGGTCAGTGAGACCTTGTATTAGTTCTGAAATCTGAAATTTCTTTCATTTATTCTCATTCCTTCTCTCTCTCTCTCTCTCTCTCTCTCTCTCTCTCTCTCTCTCTCACGCATGAGCATGCTCACATCTCACACACATAAATCATGTACAACTACATACTCCAGTGGATTCTTCCATACAATAATGCCATTTACCTGTTCATCAAGAAAGATATAGTTTTTACATTTCTTGGAATTACTTGATTAGTAACCTTTTTCATAGTACATTTCCATAATGCATTTGTTCTGGAGAATTTTCCAGTATATGCCATTATGTGTAGCCTTTTCTTTTTTCTTTATATATGATATCTCCCTGGGTTATTTGATATAACGCATATGGTCATTTGCATTTCTTTTTCCGTTTCATGACTTTTGCTTTAAAATTATCTCATTTTGAAAAATTAACAAACTCTGATTTAACTCCCCCTCACTCTAATGGCTAAGTCACTTTTATTCATGCCACAGACACTGCTCTCTGTATTAGTAGGTCCCTGAGTTCCTGTCTGACATTGGGTCACTTATAATAGAGGCCACTATAATACAACAGGTAAAAAAACTGTGGTGACGAAGATTTCCTTCAGAGCTGATCTCTGCCCATTTCTCCCCTCAGACACTTGGATCACTCAGCCACACTGACCACTTTGCTGTTGCTTAGACATAACAGATCTTTAGGGTCTTTGCATCTCCTCTTCCCTGTGCCTCTGCACATGGCTAGCTCATTCTCCTCCTATTGTTCCTGGCTCAAATCTCACATCATCACAGATGTTGGCTGTACAAATGCTACCTAAAGTACCCCACTTTCTTCATCAAAACCCTAAGGTCTAGAATGATCAAAAACATAAAAACAAAAAATATATACTCATAACACAGTATCAAAAGAAGAAAGTTTTTATTGCCTAAGATAACTAAGGGAACCCCAAAACTGTTTGTCAAAGAATAGTATAAAATAAGAGACAAAAGACAAACTTTCTGGGTATTTGAAAGCAATCCATTTGGATAAAGGCTTTTTTTCCTTTTTACATTTTTTGGTGTTAATTTTCCAAATTCATAACATAGCAATGAACCACCCAATAGAAAAATGAGAAGTCATGAAACAGGAAAAGAAAGACAAGTATCTAAAGATGTGAATATACTCAAGATATTTCAATTAACAAATTTTAAAAAATTAAATCACTAAACAGATTTAGCAAAAATTAAATAATTTGATAAATTGAAATAGATGTGGAGAAACAGGCACAAGGTGAAATTTCAAGAGCAATTTGAGGTATCTTTCAAAACTCGACATGGTGATTTCAAAGGTAGAATTATTTTACATTGGAATGGACATATGACAAAAAACAATAGTTAGCATTTATTGAGCATTTACAGTGTTTCAGACTCTATTTTGAGCACCAGAAATCCCATTTAATCCAACCCAAGACTTAACAAGCTAGGCACTATTCCTTCCACAATTTCACACATGAGAAGAATAAGGCAACAGAAGGGAAGTGTCTTGTCCCATGTCACCTAGCTAGTGGTTAGCACAGGCAGTATTAGAATGAGGCCATGTAGATGTTGATGAAGGGCTTGGGCACTGAACTTCTACCCTAAAATGCATGGGCTCTGGGTAGTACTGTCAGTAACAGCACAAAAATGGAAAAAGCAAAATGTTCATTCATAAGAGACTAATCGAAAATCAAAATAGAACCATGTATTTCCCATATACTTTTATGATTCCTCAGCCTATCAAACCATTAGGTTACCTAACAATAAATTTCTAGACATTGCTATATTTCTAAGTTTTCAAATTTACAAGCTAATCCTGCTCTAATTGTTTTTCATCCCCTTATCCTGTTGAACCTCATCTTCAGGCTCATGATTGGAGGGTCTTACCTCTTAACCTCTCTTTCAGCATTTACGGTCCTCCTCTAACTCGTGTCAGATCTTCCCCCTATACTCAGTCTTTCTCTTCTTCCAAGTGCATTTTTCCTGACTGAGAATGAAGGAAGCCATGAACTGGCCCAGGGGGAATGAAGGACAAATGGCTGTCTGCATCCATTTGAGTCTGAAGTATCTGAGTTGTCGACGAGATTTCAATCCAGGGTAACCAAACTGGGTGCTGAGATAATGAAAGGAGATAAACTGTGTCCAAATTAGCTCCCAATGTATAAATAATCATTTCCAGTGACTGTACGAGAAGAGAAGGAGCTCCTTCAGTTTCAGGGCTGTATCCCCAGTGTGTTCTGGACTAAGCACCATGGTTACCTACTGGGTACCAAAGCTGTATCTGTGATATAAATGACCAGCTATGTGAGTTGGTGAAAGTTGCTTCCCCCTTCCACCTTAGTTTCCTTCCTAGTAAAATAATACATATTAGTCTCCAAAGATCAGTTACTTTCTTCTCTGAACATTTATGCTGTCTAACCCATCAACAAGTAGACTACCTCAATCTCTTGTCTCCCCTTCTCTGGAATCCGGGCTGACCTTGTGATTTGTTTTGACTAAGATCAAATCCATAATTTGTGGGGGCCTAGTGCAAAATGAAAATATGGGGCCCCTAATTAAAAATATTATTAGGAATTTTAAGGTGGTGATAGTAGAGCATTAAACTTAGCACAGAGCCTTTTTCTAAGCATGGAGCCCTGTACAACTGCACAGGTCATATGCCCATGAAGTTAGCACTGGCTTCGACCAATAGAATGCATTGAAAGTGGCAGTGTGCTAGCTCTAGAACTAGTCTTTAAAAGAACCAGCAGCTTGCATTGATTGTAGAATCGGTTTTTATATGGGGTTATTATATATACTATGTAATATATATAAAATATTTTGAGCAGCGTTGTGTATATTTAAATGAACTCAACTATCATTTTACTTAGCTGAACTTAAACCTGACAGTCAAAAAAAGCAGCAGAAACTAGAAAGCATATTAGGAGAGACATTCACTGTTGTAATATGGCTCTCAGGAAAGAGCCAGAAGGAAAAGATTTATATGTAACAGCCTTTCTAATCCTCTGTTGGAGTTACCGATAATGAGATAAGGAGAACTAGCAGAATACAATCCAAGGTCATGTTCCAGGTCTCTGGAATTTGCTAATTATGTTACTCCGCTAATCATGGCATACCGCAAATTATCTGTTAAGAAAGATTTATAGTATTGGAAATAAGTGGAATTTAACAATTTTATTATTATGATTAATTATAGATGAGTCAAAATTGTGTAAAGGATTTATGGAACCAATTCAGGCTAGAGTTTAAGTGGCCTGGTTCAAAATTACAAACTATCACAGTGGAAAATTTGAGTCAGAGATAGAAGTGGCGACTTTTTAAGAAGATTTACACAGAGCCGTACAAATAGGTCAAGAGACAAGTAGAATTTGCTGGTTCAATTGTGCAAATTCTATATCTTGAAGGTCCACCAGGTGCAAACTGCTGAGCTCAGAACTGAGCAAACTGGACATAGAAATTAGGTGTAGTTAGTTATTTCACTTGACCTTTTAATAGATTGGCACAGAGAAATGCTCCTAAAATTAGAGTTTATTAAATCTAGGTCAAATAAAGTATGTTTATGGAGTATCCTCTTGGTGATCGAAACAGAGATTATGCCCACAAAGGAATATTTAAGAAAATGTTAACAGAATTTCTAGGAGGAAAAAAAAAATCCATTATGTAGGCTTTAGAAATTCACTGTGGAAATTTGCTACTGACTTGTCATCACTGGGTTTAGATGACATTAGGTATATCTAGAATTTGGATGCCTGGAAAGAGAGAATGTAATCCCAATGAGTGGGTTGATGACAACGTCCAGAAAGATACATGGAAAGCTCTGGCATTCAAGCTAACAAAAAGGACCCCTGGAGTTCCTGGGGTTCATAAAAATTACCCGAGTGACTTGAACACATTGAAGAAGATTAAATTTATAAACCAACTGTGGAAGAAATAAGATGTCAAGAAATCCAGACAGAAACAAGCTTACTTTTTCTATCCTTTACTCAAAAAACATTTACTGACTATCTACAATGTTACAATTATACTGGTAGGATTTGGAAGAACAAAGAGGAGCGGGACGTGTTTCCTGCCTTTGAAGATCTCATAGTCAGAACAAGAAGACAGGGAGTTATGATTCTACTTTTTTTTCTTTCTTTTTAGGTGATGCAACCCTTGGTTGACCTCACATATTGCAAGGACCCTATCAGCTTACAAGCCCTTATTTTTTATTTTTTTATTTTTTACGCCTATAGCACCTGGTCTTCCTAGATGGTTTCCCATAGAAGTACTAACCAGGCCTGACCCTGCTTAGCTTCTGAGATCAGACAGGATTGGGCTTGTTCATGGTAGCATGGCCATAGGCAGGAGTTGTAGATTCTAAATACAGGAGGAGAAATAACATGGATGTATGAACTGCATATGTGTGAGCTTAGAGAAGAGAGTGAATGCTTCCCATGGATTTACAGAAAATGTAGTAGTTGAGGTCATTGTGGAAATGTGAATCAGAATTCATCAGATGGGAAAAGAAAGCTTAAGCCACGAGAACAGGAGAATTACAAATAATGATGAAATCAGCTTTTCATAATCAATTGTAATCGATGTCACCTCTTCTGGAAGTTAAAATCTCAACTAGAGTCATGAATGTCCCTCTTCCTTTAGCTCTTCTATGACTCTTTTTCTGTTCAAATATTTATCCAAATCTCCTTCTAGATATATGTATTGTATGACTTATTGTAACTCCTTTTGCTTTCAAAATGTACACCTGAATCTCTTTTCCAGTGTCGACTAGCCATATAACATTTGGATCCCCCCAAATTCCTAGGAAGGTACAGAAGTGAAGGAAGGTAGATTTTGGGTTATAGTTATTTATATCATATAACAGATAATACTATTATGTTAAAATCTCAGGAAAAGTAGTATGACCTCTGGCTGCTAACTACTGCCCTCATTTCTTTTATGTGCAGAATTTGAGTAGATGGGGAAAAATTTATCCAAGTCTTTGGTCTAATTTCCATAAATAATTTGGTGTTGTCTTGACAGGATCTGGAGCAACAGGGACTCAGTCTTTAGAAGGAAAAGTACACCTCAGTAATGAGACCTACCCGAGATGTTTGAGTAAGGTTTTTAATGAATGCATCAGAGAATGAGCCTCTCAGTCCTTTTAACTTCCATGTCGCCACTCCCCACATATTAACTGCTTTTTAAAAGCATAATCCCATGGAAGAATTTTTAATCCCTGAATGAGATTGATGTAAATAATCCCAGAAAAATATTTTAAAAGAGAGATCTACCTCTGCTTAATTCATCTTAAACTGTTATGGAAACCAATCAATAAAAATTCGGCCTGTAGAAAAGAGAACCAAGTGATTGACTGAGGTTCATGAGGGCTGGATGAAGCCCAGGGAGGTAGATTTTTACCAGATAAAGGCAGTACTTTCTAACATAGATATTCAAATATTAGATGATGTGAATTTCTCTTTCTGGAAGTGGTTGGCAAAGACTCAGTCGTTGAACGAGGTGGCAAGCTTTGGGCAGGGCTAACAAGTTATTGAGGTTTAATCAACTCTAACTTCTATGGAATTGTAAAGATCTTCGCAGTCAAGAGATTATAATGAGGTATCTCAGTGGATGCTTGTGAGGGAATTGTGTTTGGGCAAAACTCTGGGCTTTCCATTTCTTCTTCAACTGGAGCTAAATTTTTGTATTTTGTTTATATGCAAAGTTTTAATTAAACAAAGGATACCATGACTTTAAAAATTACGAAAAGTACTTGTCTTTCACAATTTATAAATAAAACTTGGTTGTCTGTTAAATTTATGTGCCTTCTAGTACATAGGGGTTCCCGCCATGGTAATAAATCTTTCATTCATGCATTTATTCAGCTAGTATTTATTGAACATCTACTGTATTCTAAGTACTTCTCTAGAGGCTGGACATACAGAGTTGTTGCTTTTTTTTTTTAATGGAAGAGGTCTTTGCTGTATGAAACATATATTATGAAGGTAGGAGTAAAAACCAAATAAGCTAGATATTTTTAGAGAGTTATAAGTGCACTGAAGGAAATGAAACTATTATATGAAGCCAGCACAAATTTATAACCAATATTTAGGTTACTGGGCTCATGGTCAATTAATTTTCCCTTCTGAATAAAAAATGACAAAGCTAATTGAGGCCAAGCTCTAATTACTACAAGTGATCTGAACAATGATATAATTTCAGAGCCAGATGAGACTATGCTGACCCCTGTTATTCTGGGAAAAAGAGACTGTGACCCAAAATGGCTCAGAGATATGCTCAAGGTCACCTGGCAAATAGTGGTTGAGCTGAGAGTTAAATACTGTCTCCTGGTTTTCTAACACTAGAAAATCTGTCTGTCAACAAAAGGGAAATTAGCACAAAGGCCTAACTAACAACAGCAACAGCAAAAAAAAAGAACAATGTTTGATTCAGTAAACCTTACTGGAATACCCTGAGAATATATAAACTTTTAGATATTTGGTTTTTAGATAAAAATGTAAATATCATAATGGGTTATTCAATATGCTAAATATATTAGAAACTCCCAGTGACCTCAATTTAATATTACATGCTGATCACTTGACATTTCCAAGAATGACCTCCTAACTGGATTTTCTGCTTCATTTCCCCTCTCCCCAGCCATCCATTTCCCCCATGGCTCTATGGTGAACTTTCATAAGAGAAATCAGATATCACTCCTTGGTTTAAAATCCTCCAGTTGATTTTTATTTTAATTAAGTTTATGGGGGTAACATTGGTTAATACAATTATATAAAGTTCAGGTGTACATTATAATTTGACACTTGTATATTTTATTGTGTGTTTACCACTCAAAGTCCAGTTTCCCCACTTTGCCCTCTCCCTATCCCCTTTACCCCAATTGATTTTTAGTATGTTCAGAATTTGATTCAAAACTTCTTACTAGGGTCTAGAAGTTTCTACATGATCTGGCTCCATCAGATTTTCTACCTTTTGCCATGCTACCTTCTCATTACTCTCTCCCCACACTGGACCTCTTGCTGTTGCTGGAATGTGCTAAGCATGTTTTCACCCCCAGATAATTACATGGTCAAGTATTTCCTATCATTTAGCACTTAGCCCAAATATAACTTTCTCTAGGAGATTTCCACCAATCAATATATAAAGTCACTCCTCCTCTTAGTTAAATACCAACTTATATTTTCATTTTAGAATTTACCACCACCTAAAATGAAAGTATTTCTTTGTTTAATGTATATTGACTTCATCACTACTAGAATGTAAGATTCACAAGGGCAAGGATCCTGTCTGTTTTATTCTGCTATATATTTAGACCTTGAATTAAGTGAGTGAGACAAAGGATTGACTCAGTAATATATGCTGAATGAATATAAGTCAGGAAAAATAGGTTCATCAGTGATAGAGTTCTCCTGGGTCTCAGGTCCCTAACTAGCTGCATATGGGAAAATTGTACTTGGTATACACAACCTCGAGCTGAGTGCTCTGCTGTATTTTTGGTCACCTGTAATTTGTATTTCCCAAATGAAGTTATCTGACTGGAGTATCTGAGTACCACTGTAAATTGAGTATCGCTATGACAAGAGTTTGTACCGGTGACCTTAAAAATAACTGTGCTCTCTCTCTTATTCATGTGTAGTTCATATTTAACTGTCTTCACTCTTTTTGAGTCCCTGGCAAAACAATTAACCTAAAAGTAAAGTGAAATGGATAAATGCACATAAATTAGTCTTTGTCAGAAGAAAGTGGCTCAGTGGCCACTAGGGGGCTTCTTTCCTTAGAAGATGGCTGTCAGGCTTCAGGGCTCCTGGGATTCTCAGTAGGCCTGTACAGGTTCATCTTGTGGAGCACAAAATCAAATGCAACGGGAGTGTTGACAAAGCAGTGGCCAGGGTCTGAGCGTGCTCCACTCTATTCCTTAAAAATCACAGATGGAAATCAACTTCATTTACATGCTACCTCAAAAATTTCCTGATTGAATCAGCATTTTAATTTTGGCCCTATATCTGCGGTATTCCCTCAGGACACTACCTCACTGTCAGGACCATGACACATGTCCATCCCATGTATCCATTCAATGAATCCTTGATGAGGGGGTCATCCAGTCTCCTATGACAACATCATACGAACATGTGTGTTGGGGAAAGATGTGTGTGTGTGTGTGTGTGTGTGAGTCAGAGGGAGAGAGAGGGAGAGAGAGGGAGAGAGAGGAAAGGAGAGAAAGAAATGGAGAGAGAGGGAATGAGGAGAGGTTAAAAATGGGAATGTAATTTCTTAGTAATGAAATGTGCATATCCATTCAAAATGTTTCTGAAATTTTACATGCTAAATTATAACCTCTGCTGTTAACTTACCTTTGACTATGGACAACACAGTCCTTCATGGATGTCGGCTAGCTGAACTGAGTTGTGTGCCAGGGCTAGGGACAGGGGAGCTTTTGCGAATGGGAGAGGATCAGGCTTTTGTGTACTTCAGGCGTTTTCTCATGGGGGTCTTCTCCATCCTTGGGGTCCTGTCTTGTTTCAGTCTGTGGTTCTTGATGTCTGCCTGTATCTCTCTCCCTGTCATCATACTGGCTCAAAACTAACCCTGATCCTCAGCGTTCTCCTGGGCTTTAATTCTGCCACTCTGCACCCGAAATGCTTTCCGGTGCCATTCTGTATGTGGAGCCCATTTTCTTCTTCTAGGGCTGAGCTGTCTGACCCAGACTCCCCAGGCTCATGCTTCCCCTGAACCTGAATGGTACCTACTTTGTTACCAATCCACAGTGTTTAGTCTAAGTGGTGATGGTTAGATGATTCAGGAGTCAGAGTGCCTGGGTTCAAAATCTGGCTCACTCATGTGATCCAGTGCCAGTTATTTGTCCTCTCTGGGTTTGTAAACCTGTAAAATGGAGTTTGCAATTAAGTATTTATTGAGTTATTAAGTGAACTCATACATGAAAAGCCCTCTACGTAATGTCTGGCTTGTAACAAATACTTCAAGTAAATTTACCAAACTGAGGAAAGGCTGTGTTTGAATTAAAACTTGAATTTGTAAACTTTGTTGGATAGCCTATAATTATGTAAGCCATTACAGGCTGGCACAGATTATCATGAATAATATAATGGGCTACTCAGCATGCTGTGTGCAGAGGTAACTCCCAGTGACCCCAGTTTAATCCTCTTCTTGCTGATTGCTCTGCATTCCCTGAATAGCATTAACTAACCTTTCCCTTGTTGGTGGCTTTACACTGCACTGCGTGTTTTCTGTAGTTTCTTCTACATATTGTTAGTCCTGGCTGATGCAGAAATAGCTCAGCACTGTTTCATAGCTTACTAATTGGGAAATGTCTGTATATGCACAAGTATGTGTAGGAAATAGATATATTCACATATATTTGGCAGGAGCAAGCAGGGCTCTCTTCTTTGAAACTAAACGGGTCTTCTCTGATGAACAGCAGAACTCATCATCAGGAACTTTCTTAGTCCAAATGCAAAGGCTGCATATGTGTATCTCTAGCAGATCAATGTAATATAGGTTAAACTGGGACTGCTTCTACCATATTTGGATTTTCTTGGAGACCTCTCTCTCTCTCTCTCTCCACTTTCTCTCTCTCTCTTGCTCACACACAGATATATATATATATGTTGTTGGTTTTTTTTTTTTTTGCATTTATTTATAGGTATTTTTTTCACTTATGCTAATACAGCACTGTGAAAAGAAATATAGGGAAAAGATTCAGAAAGTATAAATTAACTTGTTATTTCTGCAACTTATAAACTGTGGGAGATTGATATACTGAGAATCTGTTTATATAAAATAGGGATAATTGTCAATCACAAAGATGCTGTGTACTTATCATGTCAAGAATTATGCTTGAGTCACCATGAATATTAAATAAATGAGATAAATACATACAAGTGTTTTTGATAGACCAAAAAGTAAATTTGTGACTATTAAGTATTATGATCTTTATTATAACCGTGCATAAACATTAATATTGGGTAAATAAATTAAGTTAGATTTATTTTCTGAAGCAAAACTGAGGCTACATGATCAAACTTAAGGTAACGACCAAAAGGAAAAGTACAAACAAAAGAGTACTGTTTACTGAACATGTGCTGTGATCCAGGCACTGTGCAATGCATTTTCATGTGTTACTTTCTGTTTCTGAGAGTGTGATCTCTGAAAGTAGATTGTCTGGGTTTTAATATACTTAATTACACTTGACCCTCTACTGGAATGGTCCATTGAGGAAAACTTCAGAGTTCCCTTAGGTGGTCTGCAGCAATTAGGAAAAAATATCCTTCCCTTTTGAAAGCAGAACTCTCTCTCTCTCTCTCTCTCTCTGTAAGTCAGTTGCCTAATTCTGAGCAAAAGTAGCTTGTCCGACTTACCCATGTGAGCCCTCGATGACTCCTGTCACATGTCCCTACTGAGCACCTTCATTTCTTGAAGCTTTTTCCTATATGACCTGGTTTCTATTCTAGATAATCTCCTTTGGGTGACCTCTCTCTCTTTTTCTCAGTGTCCCACTTAAGACAACTATGTACTGAGGGCTCGTGGATTCGTCCTACATATGGATGGGGATGCTGTGTTTCAGATACTTCTTTTCTGCTTATTCTATGTTGACTCGAGCTTCCGTGGTGACTTGTTCTATGGTGACTTGAGGTTCAATTTCTAGGTAGCAAAATAGAAAGGCTTCACTGTGCTGTGTGACTCTTATGCACTTTATTTCTTAAAATAATATTTAACAATATAATGACTTCCATGGTTGTAATGCTTCTTTTACTGATTTTGGAGTAGAAAACCCTATAGAGAGATGACTCAGCCTTGAAAATCTTTTTTGTTATTATTTTTTTTTCCTTGGCTGAGAGAAGAATATTTGTTATTGTCACTTTCAAATTCAATTGTATAAACCAATTCAATAAACAGTTATTTTTTCTAGGACGAAAGCACTAAAATTATTCTTCACTACATCTCCTCACACAACCCCTTTGATTCTAATGAACTCAGATGTTAAGAATCAAGAAAACAAAAGCTATTATGTAGTTCAGCATCTGAATTTTGCTCTTGGTTCACAGCCATTCTTGGACTAACTATCTGCCACCTGGTGGTTCCTCTGAGAATTGTTAGCTACTACCCCAGCCACTGGAGGGTTCCAATTTACCCCATTAGTCAAATTGATTGGTTGATCATTCATTCCTTCAACAAGTATACAAAAAGTTCACACACTTAGGTGGAATAGCTAGTTACTTAAAGAATTCTTTTGGAATAAAGAGCTTCTGTACGTAATTTGGCTATGCTTAAGCATCTCCATAGTCAGTGAATACAGTGTAATTGTGGCAAGAGATCCTCATCCTAAATCTCAGCCATGGAAAATGACGAACTCTTTTAGAATTTTACATCTCAGTATTTTTGATCATGAAGTTCCCTCTGCTGTGATAGTTCTTTCCTACCCATCACCCATAAGTCTGCCTGGCAACACCTTTCCATTTATGGGACCTGTCCTACTTGACCTTTGCCTCATTTGTGCTTTCTCTGTATCGGATTTTTTTATTCTTTATAATCTTTCATCGCAGTCATTTGTGAAATTTTCTTACTCTATCAGACTAAAACTTCTTTCAGATAGTACCATGTTTTTTACCTTGCGGCTCTGAGCCCCCCACTTAGTTTAAGGTGATTAGTATGTCCTCAGTAATGCCCAGTTGAATAACTAAAACCTAAATCTATAGATAAATACTTAGAGAGGTTATTGTTTAACCATACGAGGCAGAGGAACTCCCTCCATGAAACAGAGTTCAGGAGATCTGTAAATTTAGATGGGGAAAAAAATAATCTTTATTTTCACTAACAGCTAATTGAAATTTGCTGTTTGTTTCATTTATGAATATAAACAACAAGCCATAGCAATATTAGCCATACCTGTGACTTCACCACCAATAAAAGATGGCATATATTTCCATATCTTATTGCAGTTGTTAAAGATATTTTAAAATATTGTATATGCTCAACACCATTTGTAATTATGTTATTTAGTAGATATACTATTAGATCTTATTATTTAACTTGTCATTAAAAGGCAACTATATTATATTACTACTTCATTGATTTGGTTTTTAAAAGTATTTTGATAACTGTGTTTTAATGTAACTTTTCTTTGGTAATCCTATGTATTTTATTTTATGTATTTAAAAACTTTATTGCGAGAAAGAGCTCAGTTGGCTTAAATAAACTAAAAAATTGGTACAAAAAATTTAAGAACATTTAGCTATACTATTTTAATGAAAATTTAATAAGAAAGCAAATCATGATTTTAGTAAAACTAAACTTCAGCATCTATATTCTCTTTCCCATATTTATCCATCATCCCTAAAGCAACAGGGATGCATCTGATCTAAATCATTTATCCTTGATTTCATATTGATAATCTTTCAATATATATGGATTTTAATGTTAATCATTTCTAGAGATGCTTTCCCCTTTTATTATAGAGTAATTGAAAATATTTAAAATAATTTTAAAAATAATTCAATGGTTTTAGGGTTAAGGAAATATTTTTTAGGAAGGCCGAACACAAAAACACATTTCGGGGAATCAGGATCTACCCAGTAATCTTCAACTTGGGAATTATCCTTTTATTTCCCAAATTAAAAAAAAAAAAGTTTTAAGTTCAAAACTACAACAGTAGAAAGAGGGCATTTTGTAGTGACCATTCAGAATGTACACATCTTCAACAGAGAGTGATCCCTTCCAGGTTATCTGCATTGTCTAAATCTATGGAATGGCAAATAGAAACAGAAAGAGAGCAATGTTTGGAAGAAAATACTCTAAAGATTACATTTTAATTTTCCTATAGAAAAACTGACAGCTGATATCAGCTCTGATATAAGAAAGTGAAATTTCCACATGGATAAGAATGAGAGCTGTTGGGATGAAATGCAACTTTAGAATTTGAATGATAGGAGATAATCAGGTAGGGAAAAAAATTTGTCTCAAGGTTTTAGGTATGTTACTTGGAGTTCACCAAAACTCTGCACAAGACTCTTGACTTTAGTGTCCACTTAGGAACTCTGTAGCCAAGATTGACAGTTACAATGATAATTGTAACATGAGAATGTATGGAAGGCAACGATAAGATATATTCAGGATGGTTGAGTCTCCTTTAGTGATGAACTTATAGAGCTTGCAATGAATACATATATAACAAACTATAAAGGTTTTATATTGGGTTAATATGCATAGGTTATCACTATTAAATATTGTCACATAGGGTTTAATGCTTAGACTAGACTTAAACTAAGTCTAAGAGACCTAAGACTAGATTTTGCCAGAACCAGGCAATCAAGGGGCATCCCCTGGTGAGCAGCCACAAAAACTAGGTCATGCCAGATATGCACACAAGCCCATTGGGCAGAGAGAGCATGATGGCCCCCTCTGTCCTCTACAGTCTTTGGAGAGTATTTCAGTGGGGCCCTAGCTGTATAGTAAATTAAATACCTGTTCCTTAGGGCAGAGCTTTTAAGATAAGCAAATAAACCTCTTTCACAGAAAGACTGGATCATTTGAGTCAGCTGCCTCTGGGCTGGGCCCTGGGGTGTGGCCAGGTGAGTCTGAGTGGGCCCTTAAAGGGCCGTGTCTGAGTTTCCGGTAGCCTGATGGGTCTTGTGGATGCAAGGCCCCTTGGCTTTAAAAGCTAGCCATTGGGGGTGGCCGTGGGGGTGGGGGGTGGGAGAGTGTATCTCAGGTGCGAGTTTTACGAGTTGGGATTCAAACCCTTCATTCTTCAGTGAGAAGCTCTAAATCGTGAGTTCCATCCAGGTCGTGTGTCATTGCACTGGGGATGGGAGTGTTGTGATGAAACTGTGTCTCAGCCTCTTCTGCCCTCTTCGTGTGGGATTTTCTCATTTGCCTCAGCTAGGGTCCAGATTTCTTTCAGAGGAAACTGTTCTGTGTATAGCTGCAAATTCAGTGTGTCCCAAGGAGGTAAACTCAGGAGCCTCCTATGTTGCCATCTTGAACTGGAACATTTGGCCGAGAACTTCTGAGTTCTTTTCTGTCCTGGACATCTGTTTTTGCTTCAGGATATTTATTGTTAGGACAGTTTTTGCTTATAGACTTGCTCATTGTACAGATTTTTCTGTATGACTTCCCTTTATTTTTCGCCCCTGAGTTGTTAAGAGTTGTTAGTTAAGAGGACTGAAGTATAACATAGCTGGACTTCAAGATATAGTATTGCTGGTGGTTGACCACAGGCTAGTCTTCAAGAAAAAGATCCCTCAAACATTAAATGGCTCCCTGTGGGAACAGTGACCTCTGAGTTTTTCTCTTCAAGATCCAAATATCCAATGACAATTTCTTTTGGCTATTCAAGGAAGAGACTGGTCAAATCATCTCCCCTCCGACTTCCTCAGACACATTGTTTATTCCCTTCTGGCGCCCCCTGCAGTTCAAGTTCTGGCTATAGCCACAATGCAGACAAGCAGGATTTCAGACTGAGAAGTGGGGGGTGGGGGTGGGGGGTGGGCAGTGAAATGACCGCATGTTGTTTGTGTTGGGGACGAAGAACCTGACCCTAGGACATATACTCCAAGGCTCCAGTGTCAAAAAGATGTGGAAGAAGAGGTCAAGCCTGGAGTGTGTGTTACAGAAATGTTTATTGGTAAGTTATGTCAGCGCCAGGAAACACTGTGATCTGAGAGGGCCGAAAAACAGGGACCTACCATGGAAAGGAAGAAGGCTGTTAGAGTTAAAAAGGGATTAGAGAAAGCCTCATCCTACCCCCACCCCCAAATGCCAGAATCTCTGTTAGGTATGGAAATTCATATTAGTATTCACTTCCACCTCTTTAAAAATAGCAGCTTTATTAAGTTATAATTTACATACAGTAACCTGCATATATTTAAAGCATAGAACTTGATAAGTTTTGAAATATATATACCCGTGAAACCATCGTCCTCCCCTAATGTCCTCATGTCCCTTTGTAACTTCTTTCTCTTGACTCTAGCTGCCACCTTCACTCTGTCCCCAGGCAACCACTAATCTGTTTTCTGTCACTGTAGTTTGCATTTTCTAGAATTTTATATAAATGCAATCACACCCTTTAGTCCGATTTTTTTTCACTCAACGTAATTATTCTGAGATTCATAAAACTTGTTGCATATATCAACAGTTCATTTTTTTTTTGAAATTGATGAGTACAGTTGCGTTACGTGACTATATTGCAATTTGTTTATCCATTCACTACTTAATAGATATTTAATTGTTTCCAGTTGGAGGTTATTATAAATAAAGTTGCTGCAAACATTTCTGTTCAAATCTTTGTGTGGGCATTTGCTTTCATTTCTCTCGGATAACTACCCAGGAGAGGAGAGTATCAATCATCCAAAATTGTAGGTTTAATTTTTAAAGAAATTCTGTTTTTCAAAGTGATTTAGTTCCTCTCTATCCTTACTAACACTTAAAATGAGGTCTTTAACTATTTTAGTTGGTGAGTTAGTGACTTCTTATTGTGATTTTAATTTACATTTCTCTAACGATTAATGTTGGCTATCTTTTGATGTGTTTATTTGTGATCTGTGTATCTTCTGTTCAAACTTTTGGCCCATTTAAAATTGGTGTTTAGTTCTAGCTTTAGTTTTATTATTATTATTATTATTAAATTTAATACTTCTTGATATATTCAGGATACAAATCCTTAATGAGATATGCAATTTGTAATATAGTCTTCCAGTCTGTGGTTTATCTTTTTATTCTCACTCCACATCTTTGAAGTTCTTTTTCTCTGTGTGCAGCTCTTTCCTCTTCAGTGTTTTGTCCTGCAAACTATAGCTGCTTTGTTAACCTCAGACTCTCAGCTCTAGAAGTCTACCATGCTCGGCCTTGCGTCCTCCTCTGCATCAAGGCCTAGAAACTATCTCACAGCAGTAACCTGGATGGTTGTAGGGCTCATCTCAATTGTTTACCATTTCTCAGGGATTACTTTCTTTATTAGTCCGACGTCCAATGTCTTGAAACCTATTGCTTCATATATTCTTTCAACTTTTTGGTTGTTTCAGGCAAGAGGATAAATCTGAACCTTGCTATTTCACATTGTCCAGAATCAGAAGCCTTAAGTGTGGCATCATTTACCCCGGAAATGGATACAGAGTATGTTTTTCTGCTCGTGTATCTGTACCGCTTCTCTGCTGTCATTTAGCAGCTACCTTCCCTGCACCCTGCCCCCCACCCCAAACCATTAAATGGGAATAATTTTTAAAAGCCTTTTAGTCTGCAGAGTTCATCTATACTGGCAGTTGAAACTGAAAAGTGATTCTCTTCTTGCAATATAGAGCCAAACTGCACATGTAGCACTACTAACAATCTCCTGGACGACGATAGCCAGTGAATGAATTAGCTGTCGTCTGGACTCATGGGTCGGGGAAAGATCTGAGAGACAAAACAGCAAGGAGGGGAGGGGAGGGAAGGAGATGCTGTGATCCATCAGCAGTTTGAGCACGTTTCATCTGACCAGAGGAGGATCTAGGTGGAGCACCAAACTTTTTGTTGTATGTGGATTTTATATAGTGAACCTTGGGAAATTCGGTAGTCCTGAAAAACACTAATTGCATGTAAAAGAAGCAAAGTTATATGACTTTGGCTGTTTAAAGGTCCTTTCTTTTCAATTAAATGTATGTTGCAAGGATATGTATTAGAAATAGCTGCAAAATTTTCATGCATTTTAATATGAGAGCCAAAATTCTTAGCGTTCAGCATTTCTTAACTACACTCTGTTTTCTTCTCATAGGGCTCTGCCTCAAAGAAGATGAAGTTTTGGATAAAAGTTGGGGATGGGAGAGGTAAAGTTATTAAATTGTTATTCCTCTCACCTTTTATTTATCATGTATCCAATTTTACAACAACCCGACTTTTGCTACTATCCCTTTTCACATTATTCTTCTCTATTACCATAAATATGCTTAAAGACAAGGAAAAGTCTGAGATGATTTGACGAATAATTACAGGAGCCCTCCACTTTGCCTGGAGAAATTTTTTCAATTGGGACAATGCACCACAGTAAATAGTGGGATGAATGAAGAATACAAATTTCTTTTGTAAAGTAAAAGAAAAGTAGGGTTTCAGGCAGATCAGTTTTAAGAAAAAGAAGATACAGATGTCGAAGAGCTAGAAATCAATTCCTTCAAATATTCCTGCTGCTCTAACCCTTGGGATGATTTCATGTACTCACATTGGTATCCGAGTTTGAAGAAAACTGCTCTCTCCAAGGAAAAGACAGAGCAATGGAAATTAGCATAGTGTATGCTAGGGGCAGCATAGTGTATGCAAGGGGCTGTCCATTCCGGCTCTTCTTGGGGCCATGTTTGTGAGGTGCAAAGGCAGGAGGTCTGAAGTAGAAGTTAGGAAATTGAGCTCTAACTCTCACTAGCAGTGGTGCATTCAACCACACACTACATTCCAAACCACGAAGTAAGAGTATTGAAGTTTCTTCCAGCTTTAAGGCTCAATGGCTCTAGGTTGATCGGTAGCGTGCAACTTAAGAGTGATAGGCGGCACTTGGGTAGGTTTTGGGGTTCCTTTAGGGTCAGAGATAGGATTCTAGGCTTCCGATGGGAATCAGTGTCAATGATCCAGAATGGTGAAAATGCGCACAACCATGAGGCTCAAAGGCAGTAGAAGGGATCTGCGGGTTAAAGGTCAGTCTCAGTCATCCATAGGCTCTGATCCTATCCCTAATGTGAGTGATTGGAAGGGAATGATAATGACTAATAGCAGTGGGTCTATATTACTTAATATTTATTCAAAAATTCTAAAAAGAAGTGAGTCAATTAGTTTTATTTTATATATTAGTGAACAGATTAGGGAGGAGTTAAGTATTTTACCAGGGTCACTTAGTGACTAAAGGAAAGAACTAGGACTCAGATTTGGGAGTGTGTCTTACCCTCAACTCCATGGTTTTGACAGGTAGGCAATTACAACTATTTCTTTGTGTATTTTGTGTTGTGAGCATGGATACACGAATTTGACCAGGCACGTGCTTTGCGTTAAATTCTTTCAAATGACCTTAAACTTTAAACTCTATATGTTATATTTTAACCCAGTGGCATAATATCTGGGCTAGGTGCCTTCTCTAAAGTTCTACAAAGGAAAATCAGAGAAAATAACTTTAGGAAGTCGTAAGACACTAAACACGAAGTAAGGGAAGATTTAGAATAAATACAGAGATGGTTATGTACCAAATCATTATCAGTGTTTTTCTACTCTGTAAGAGGCAAATACAAACAGCCCATATTTGACAATCTTGTGCCTAACTTCAAGCATTCGAGAGCAGACTTCTTATTTTACTGTTTCCATGACAACATATGACCTTTCACGTATGTTTTTCAGGGAAGGGAAGGTGAAAATTACTCTGTGTTAGATTGAATTTTTCTCTTTCCCCTCACCTATTTTATTCATAGACACTTAGAAAGTACAGCAATTTCATGTTCTTTTCAAAATTTCAGTGCCATTTTTCTACATTAGATGCAGAATGAATGAATTCAGCTTCAATTCCTCTTTATAAGTCCAGTATTTTCAGAGAGGAAAAAAGTTTCCTTACATTTCTCTAGTCAACAAGCAATATTCTTACAATAGGGTTATATTTTATAACTTTTAAATTTGTAGTATGTCAACATTTTTGACTCTCACCACTGCTAAATTTGGATGTGGCCCTCCACTTGCTTTATGCAGAATTTTTCTTCCTTTCTATCTGCTAGTAAATATTAAATGAGGAGAGTGTCAATATAGATTTGGGAAGGAGTGGATAATTGAATACAGAAGCATTTTCGAAGTAATTTTTATTTAAAAGACAGAAAGATTCTTTTAGAGTGAAATATTTTGATAGTTAAAGAATAATTCATTTGGGGATCAAAAACTTGATATTTCTTGAGTATTGATAGTTGTGTTAGTCAGGATTCTCTAGAGAAACGGAATCAACAAGATGTGTTATTTATAGAGAGAAAGATGTATGTTAGGGAAGTGGCTCATGTGATTGTGGTGGCTTCGTGAATCTAAAATCTGCAGGGTAGGCCCTCAGGCTGGAGACCCAGGGAAAAGTTGCAATTTGAGTCCAAAGTGGTCTGCTGGCAATATTCCTTGCTCAGGAGAGACTAGTCAGTTGTATTAAGGCCTTCCACTGATTGGACAAGGCCCACCTACTTTATGGAAGGTAATCGATCTGCTTTACTCAAAATCTACTGATTTAAATGTTAATCTCATTCAAAAAAAAAAAAAAAGAACACCACAAAAACATCCAGAATAATGTTTGACTAAGTATCTGGGCCTCGTGGCCCAGCCAATTTGATAAATAAAATCAACCATTCCAATAGAGTTCCGCCAGATGCTGTGCCAGGGTCTGGTATTTCTAAGATGCCTTTCAGGAACCAACACAGTGTGATAGAATCTTTTGGCTTCCACTTCAAGTTATATATCCAGGCATGTTTATTATTTGTTACATGCCTATGGTGTTCCAGACATGGTTCTTTCTGGTGAGGATTTATCTAATGGGGGAATTATTACATTCTAGATAGTGCAGTGAATTATTTTATATCTTATACAGATTGACCCTTAGCTCAGTGTCAAGTTACTTATTGACAATGGAGAAGATATTTCAACCCTTTATATTTGTATGGGATGTAATGTGTACAAAGCACCTTAATATCCATTATTTGATGTGAGTATCACATAACCTTTGACATAGCAGGGATGATGCTTGACTCCCATTAGACAAAAGATAAGCCTGAGGCATTATCCTTCTGAGGAAGTAGTGACATTCCAATCTTTTACTTCTTGACTTCTGGTTTAAATTCTAGAATTGAGCATCATTGCCATAGGACCATAGCAATTTTGAATGGAGAAGCTAAGAGTTAGATAAATTTCTATAAAACTGTAGAGTTTATGGTCCGTAAGCTTCTGTTATGTTCACTGTGTGTGCGTGTGTATGCATACGTGTGTGTGTGTGTGTGTGTGTGTGTGTACTACAGGTATGAATTATGTGGAGAGACTCTCTCTCTTTCTTATGTTCAAAGCCAAATGCAGAGAACTTGGAACTAACGTCCTATCCAGCCCATCTACTGTGGGCTGCCCCAGTACCTGCTTTCACTGGATTACTTCTTAGCTAGGAAGTTTCCAAATACCTTTTTACTAAGAACAAAGATTTTTATCCTGCTTCTCAGACCCATAGTCATATTTCAAAGCATAAAAGCAAAAAAGGAACAAGCAACTGGGTGATTAAGAAATTTAAAGTAGGTGGGAAGAAAACCGAGATGGCTGAAAACAGAGTGGAATGTGTATTTGTTGCTTTTGTTCTCTTCAGTTACTCCTTCTAGGTCTTCTTATAGCACACATGCCCAACACCTCCTCGTCACCCTAAAACTAACTCTTCCTGATGAAGGTGTTCCTGAGCCTGACTTAACCTGATTCACTTTCCAGAAGTAGCACCTCTTCATGCAGGGGCAGAGCAATGTGGTGCAAAGAACAGGCATTCTGAAGTTGGACAGACTGCTGTTTATTTTATGTGTGATGATTGGGAAGTCACTTAACCACCCAGAAAGAACCGTGATATCTTTGTCTATAAAATAGGATGATAATAATTAGTTCCCAGTATTCAAATGAAGCAATGTATTTGTGTGGGCCTATAGCAAGTAGTGCTCAGTACACTTAGCCATCTTTCACTGAACAAGAAAAAGGGAGCGAATTATTACAAAATTTTAAAGAACCTAAGAAATGAAGAGAAGAATCCTGGCACCAAAGCTTTATTTGTGGAGGAGGACTGCTGACCATTCTTACCATCACACTTCAGTACTGACCGTAGCCCGTCAGCTGTGCTAAATGAGGGCACCCATTAACACAAGGCAAAGATAAGGCTTCCCCAATTATTACAGTGACAGACTGCTCTGGTTTTGTCTTGTGTTTATCTCAATGGAAATACTGAGCATTTTCACAAATCTGAAAAAAAAAAAAAAAAAAAAAGCTGCTTTTAGAGGACTTCCAGTTTCCCTGTGAAGTTACAAACTTAAAAACTGAGTTTTGAAGTTCCAGATATGCTTCTCACTTTCATTAGAGATTTTATATTTTGGTTATAGCAATGATGCAAAGGGTTATGTTATTTTGGTAATATAGAAATGTTAGTTTCCACTTTACTTTCACATGAACTGGTTCTTCCCATTCCAAAGCCATTTATTTATCCTTCTTTTACAGGAAACTATCCACTTTCAAGTGGTGGAAATACTTTGTGATGCAATTTCTAAGTTACAGAAAAATTGCAAGATGGTATAAAGAAATTAGGCACGCCCTTTACACGACTTCAGAAATTGTTTACATTCTTTCTTTCTCTTTTTCCCTTTCTGGTCAGTTTTCTGAAACATTTGAGATTGAGTTGTAAATATGGCCCCACTTTACCCCAAAATATTTCAGTGTGCATTTACTAATCTCAAAGGTATACTCTTATATAATTTATATGTATTCTCTTATACAGTATAATAATCAAAATTAGGAAATTTAACATCAATACAATTCTAGTATCGAACCTACAGTCTCTAGTCAAATTTCATCAATTATAATATCTTTTATAGCTATTTTTCTTTTCTGGATCAGGACCCAATTCAAGATCACACATTTCATACCAAAGGCTCTTTCATCTCCATTAATCTGGAAAAGATCTTCAGCCTTTTTTTTGTCTTTCTTGACCTTAATGCCTTTGACTGGCCCTTATTTTGAGTTTGTATAGTGTTTTCTTATAACTGAATTCAGGTAGCATCTTTTTGGCAGAAATATCCCAGAAGTGATATTCTCACTTCTTAGTGCATCACATCAAAAGGCATGTGATGTGGTTTGGTCCCAATATTGATTATAGTAACTGTGATCCTTTTGTTAAAGTCATATTTTCTAAAAAAGTTACTCTTTTCCATTTTGTTAATTTGTGGGAGTTACTTTGTCTTTGATGGTATGTAAATATTTTGTCATCAAATATTCACTTATTGGATTTATAATCCATTTATGATTTTCTAACTCCATTATTTTATCCATATTTATTTGTTAGCAATCTACTAAAAAAAGAATTGTCCCTTCCTTCCTACTTTCCTTCCTTCCTTCCATCCTTCCTTTTTATCTATCTATCTATCTATCTATCTATCTATCTATCTATGTGTCTATCAATCAATCAAACAAACAATCAATCATCTATCATCTATCTAATCAATACAAACTTAAGGATTCTTATCCTATTCAATGTTTTATAATCCATTACTATTTTAATTTATTTTGATGTTCAAGTTATTCCAAATTTAGCTAGTGGAAAACTCTTTAGTCTATCTCCCTGTGCCTTTTTGGTATGTTTCCATGATTTTTAATTTTTTTTTTAGCATGCACTGGCTCATCAATATCCTCAGGCTCCTCATTCACTCTCCCTGCCCCAACCCTAGAATCAGCCTTTTATTCAAGGAGCCCTCTCACTAGATATACTCATTGCTAATAGTGTATTATTATTTCTGGATTCATTCAGCAACAGAGCTAGTAAATATCTATATCAATTATTAACCTTGTGCTCATGCTGATTATGCCAATCTCAAATCAACACCACCACTAGATATATTCTAGTCTCTCCCTTTTCCTTATCTATAATTCTCTTCAGGGGTAGTGCAGAGCCAGATAGCTGGCTCTCATCATCTCAAATATGCTTTCTCATTTGCTGAAGCCTGAATTCACAGACAGTAGCAAGATTGGGGCCTTTAACACCTCCTTGTCATGGCCACTGCTCTAGTAAAGTGTTGAAGGTTGATAGATAAAGGAAATCGAAATCTCTCCTGTGGCTTTTATTCTCTTTTCAGAGAGAAATCACAGGAGATGTGAAATGCTGTGACTCTCAGTTTTGCAGTTTCTGTTACCATCTTCACCACCACTTGATCACCCTTGGAGCCGCAAGTGAGCATAGCATTTATCACATTTCCAGGCCAGAGGTACATATGAATGATCCTTTTGAGAACGAGAAAGAGAAACTTCATCCTTAGGAGCACTGGTATAAATGTTAAGGATGTTTGGAGGGAGTCTGTCCATTGAATGGTCATCAGTCTGGTGCTGTACATTTCAATAAAAAATTTCATAGGTACCAGACCATATCCCAAGAAGAAATGTGTAATATTAGAATCTATTTTCCCCATCAAATCTATATTTTATCCAAGGGGCCAACTCGGTAAGACATCCTTCTTTCCCAGTCAGGAGCTAAGCAGAGATTGATGGTCCCAGGCTGTGTTAGAATTGGTGGAGTATTTGCCCAATGTAAAATGCTGATGATAGAAGCAGAGTCTGAAGCATAGTGAGATAAAGATAGGAGGAGGTTACAAAATTATGCCAAGATCCTGGTTGGAAAGATGAAGCAAAGCCAAAAATGGGGAAATAAGAAATGAAGTCATACATAAGAATATGAGAAAAAGATCAGGATGCTTGGGAAGCAGGGAAAGGGCAAACTGTAAAGGAACAATGCATGAGAGGCCTGCTTTGAGGGATGCTGGCTGTGGGACATGCGGTTTTAAAGAAATTGTGCAGATCCGGGTATACTTAATTGGATCACTTCCCTTCCAAGTTGTAGACCCTGCAGACCAACCACTTTTACTGCAACATCCCTTTTTCTTGTCATCCCAACCTAGTTTTCTATAAAAAGCCTCTGCGTAGAGACCTGTGGTGAATCGCTTTGCAGCAAGTAGACATGGCCACTCTGCCTCCTCCTGCTGCCTTACTTTATGTAAATTATTTGTCACACAAGCAGAGTGTTAAAAAAATTGGAAAGCAATTGCTGTAAAAACAGTTTGCTCTGGAGTCTGATAGCTTTGTTCAAATATTTGCTTAGTCACTTAGTGTGTGTGTGTGTGTGTGTGTGTATCTTACCTAACTTCATTGTGCCTCAGTTTCCTCATCTATAAAATGAGGTTGACAGAAGCTAGTTACAATGCAGTTTGGGGGATTAAAAAAACACTTATTATAGTGACTAGAACATAATAAATGCCTATGTTAATTTGGTTGTTATGGTTTTTACACTTTTAGTAAATGTTATATTATTTTTATCTTCTGATATGGTTATGAGACTAATAAGTAGATTATTAGTACAATTTTATAAGAACAGTCTGAGGATTGTGGAAAATAAAACTTTCTCAAAAGCATGAGTGGCAAAGAGGAATGCCAGGCTGGGGATTCTAGCGTCGATATGTATTAACTGAGACCATGCAGTCTCCACACTGCCTTCTCCCCGCCACCCCCACCGACTTTGGAAGACACGTGTAGAGACTCCTGTTATATCAAAATCTTCTTTCTGGGACGGGCCAAATGTTTTGCAGTTGGTGGTGGAGAAAGTGGAATAACCTTAACTTTGAAAGATTCTGGTTTGCAGTAAAACACCTGTACATTAAGCGCTTCTCATGCCCCTCCTTTTATTTTAGTCAGTGCTGCTGCAGCCGGCTGCCTGACGTGGAACCCCACAGCCCCTTAGCTCAGGCGGTTGAATACTTCTGCCCTTCTTTTCGAAGGTTTCTCTGAGACGTTGCATATGCCCACTTTTGCAAACACAGCTTGGAATTTTGAGGGAGTTTATGTCCCATGAAGTAGACCTTGACCAAAGGAAGTAAGAGGAAGTGGCTACGTGCTTCCTCTTCAGTCCTCTGGTGGACAGCTTGGAGGTGTATTCTGTGGGTTCCCCAAGGGTCTTGGCAGGATCAAACTCCAGCTGCCTACTCAAGAGCAAAACCAATCTAAGCGTTTTCCTTCCTTCCTTCCTTCCTTCCTTCCTTCCTTCCTTCCTTCCTTCCTTCCTTCCTTCCTTCCTTCCTTCCTTCCTCCCCCCTCCCCCCCCCCTTACCTTTCCACTGTCTCCCATTCCACCTCCTTGAGATCGCTTTCCGATGTATATTACCTTCATGTGAATCCCTGTTTTCAGGCTCTGCTTTCTAGGGGGAGCCAGTATCCAGCATCCCCGCTTACACCCATGTAAACATAATCCTCTCTCACTGGAAACAGAGCTTTTCTTTCGACTTGGAGGGTTTGAGTTATTCTTATCCCATATTCATATTAGCTCTTCTGCTGGTCCAACAGTAGTCTTGATCCTTTGTACTTGTGTTGAGTTTCTGATTTGTGGAAGTCATTTGCTCAGTCATTCAGACCTTTGTCATACTATACCTACCATGGGAATTGAGAAAAGATACAGTATGTATTCTCATAGACCAGAGGAAGCAATAAAGGGACAGATGTGCAGATAATTTTTTTTCTGACATTAGAAGAATACATTTTTCACTTATTTTTGTATATATATTCTTGTATAATTGTGGGTTTCCTTCCTCCAGCTGAGGTCTGGCCTCTCAAAGTAGTGACCTCAGGTAGCTACGTGCACCTCTAAGACAGTGGTTCTCAGACTCAAAAGAACGTAGAAGCACTCAAAGCCTTATTAGAATACAGATTACCAGAGAACCCTCAGAATTTCTGATTCCTTAGGTTTGGGTTAAGATCCAAGAATTTTCACTTTTAAGAAGGTTCCAAATGATACCAATACTCCTAGACCATATTTTGAGAACTGCCAACCTAGGAAGAAAGACAATTGACCATTCTTGCCTTACACCATTCAGAAAGAATTCTTTCATCAGTGTTCTACTTGGGATATTGAAAAGACTGAGGGCTTAATTATCCAGTGCTCACAAGGAAACATTCTTGAGACCCATTAATTTTACCTCCTTTAAGCCTTTCTCATTCTTACAGAGTTCATGTTCCTCATTCTCACATTGGCCTAGAAAAATTCAACTCACATTAACAATCGAGGCCTCAAATATTCTCTGAACTTTTCCTCATGACCCCTCCAACTTTAGGCAAATTTACATATATAATCTCTATGACCATTACCCTCACATTTGCCTCAACTGTCAAGAAAATTCATGGAAAACTCTGAAGTGGACAAGAAAACATGTGTGCCTTGTCTGACTCACTCATCAGGGTTATCGCCCCTTTTCATTATCTCTGAGAATTATTTACAACTTCAGAATATGTAGAAAACATAACAATGCAAATGAGTCTTGCCCATAGAAATGCAAATTAATTATATCTGGTGGAATGCAAGTGATTGTTGCTCTGTGGTAGACCTATTTTCTTTTATTTGCAAATTTATTTCAGAAATATATATGTATATTTTGATATATATGTGTATTTTACCTGTCTGTTCTTTGTAATCTCAGTGGAATCAGTTATACCATCTTACTGGTTCCCTTATTAATGAATAAGTTAAATATAATCTTTCAGTCTTCGGTACATGTTTATTATATATCTGAATGAAAGTCATGATTATAGTTTCTTTTAAAAATTCTCGTTTAACAACAATACCAGGTATTTCATTAAATTCTAATGGCTCATTTATACCTACAAACAACTCCTCCACCACTTTGCTATGTATTTCTAGAATTCAAAAGCCTCATTTATTTATATCTTCAGATTCTAACACAGTGCTAATAGTGCATGTTCAATAAATATTAGGTAAATTTAAAAAAATGTATTTTTAAGACGAGACATAGCGATATTGTCATGCAGAAAAGGAAGAAAAGAATTTTCTAGGCAGATGGAGTGAATAACAAAAAGACCCTAAAATATGAAATGATACTAGAATATAAAGTGCCATGGCAGGAAATGAGAAAGGCTGAATCTCATTTTTAAAGTTTTTTGAAAACGTGTTTCTGGGGAACCCTGGAAAGTTCTCAGACAATCAAATTTACATTTGAGGATGATCCCTCTTTCTGCCATGAGGAAACTGGATTTGAAGGACAGAAGCCTGGAGAAGGGTAGACCATTAAAGATCTCCTGTAGCAGTCAGTGCAGAGCCCTGTCATCGTGCCTGAATTAGTTAACTGTTTTCTGAGCATCACAGTTCTTCCTGAATCCTTTGTCCCCAGGGATGGAGTATTTTGGGATACTAAATCCTGATTCTATTGGAGAGCTGCTGTCCTCATCTAGACCTCTGGCTGGGAGCTACCTGTCTATATCTGTACAGGTAGCTTCCTTATTCTTGTGGGAATACCCTAGTGTTAGACCTGGATCCTCATGCAGTCCACTGATTGCCTGGCACTCATATGCTCCCCATCACTTCATTTTGTGATTGGCTTGTTCTCCTACACAGCTAGCCTTATGTCCTCAGAATTGGTCTCATCTCTTTCAAGTTCCAACACTGGTCCCTCCCATTCAATGTAGTTCCGGGTCATGTCTTACAAGATCCCATAAAGTCCATATTTAAAGACCTTTCATTTTAAAAATGTGATTAACAGTACTACAACTACATTCATCACAGGTATACTTTGTGGTTCTAATGAAATAACTGGAGATCAAATTGTACCTGAGTCTACATAAAGTTTTATGTAAGTTTAAGTTTTTATTGTTAAAAATAAAATTTAAAAATCAGATGCAATAACAGAAATTTAAGTGATGCTTGGTATGTTGACTAAAACTGTGTCTGAAAGGAAATAAAATGAAGCAGTTATGGAAAGTTACTATTTTTCCTTCTAAAGCAGAAAAATAACATAACCGAATTAGATTGGCTGCTGAAAATTGACTTAGCAATTTTTACTTCTGTTATGCCTTCATCTTCACACAAAGTGAAATTCTGCTATTTTGCTATTATGAGTAAAGTTGGCAAAGTAAGATAGAAATTTATCCAAATGCCTTTAAATCTTAGAATTGTTCTACTCTAACATATTTTTCCTTTTATACATCATATTGTACTTAAGACCTGAAAATTAAGATTTTCAATGATATATGTTGATGCTTTATACAGTCACTGCCCCCTATTTTGTATCTAAGTATAAGGCAAATAATAATTATCGCTCAGGTATATCATATTGCACATTTCTTCTTAAAATAAACTCTGAAATTTGCTTTTTGGAAGCTGGAATTGTACTCTTAAAATGGTTGTATGATACTTCAAAAAAGATGATATAAAAAAGAAAAAAGTAAGATTCTTCTTTGGTTGATAAAACAGTAGGATATCTTCTAGGAAATATTTTGCCAACCTTTGGTTTGTCTCACTAAGTTACTGAAAGTAATAAAACATTTTTAAAGAATTCACTTTTCTATGATGTTTAGGTAACATAACTACAGTTTTCTGGTTGAATTTAATTTTACAAAAAGCCACAAATCAACCCTGCCGGCAGAAAGTTTATTGAGGAGAGGAAAGAAAGGAGGACAGATTTATAGCTAATATAGACTGTCTTGATAAAAAGAGAGAGAATAGAAATAAGAAGTTTACCAGGATAACAGTCATCGGCAGATTTTCATTTAACCTCAATGGGAAAATCAACATAAATTTACATGTTTCATGTAATCAGCAAAAGTAGAAAACTTAAACTGTAAACAGGAATATTCAGAGCAAAGAAACAGCCAACGATGTCTGGCTCAGACCTGCTACTATTGAAAATGATTATTCTTCTGAAGATAGTTTTGTCTTTCCTCCTTTTTTTTCTTTTTTCTTTTCTTTTTTTTTTTTTTTTTTGTTGCTGGGTGAGGGGAGGAAGTATGGTTGGAAATGAGGGAGCAAATATAAGCAAAAATGTCTATTATTTAATAATGAAAACTATTATGTTTATGACAAAGCTTCATTTTATTGGAAACTCTTCTTTCTAATGGCACCAGAAAGATGAATTAAGACAGTTATTATGGTTATATTTTACTGATTAGAGACTGAGGCATAAATAAAAAATCTTCTAAGAAGTGTGTTTTTATGTAATGCTTGGATTCACTATTGTGAATCCAAGAGAATACTTCAGTGTTCTCTTGTAACTTTTAAGAGGTTTACAAAGGACCCCTATGTAATTTCTTATGTTTACTTGGGTATTGTTGATTTGATTTTAATACATACATTACTAAGTAAGAACCAGTCTTTGAGGAGGTACAATAAAATACTTTCATATTTTGAGAGTTTGAATTTAGGTGTTCTAAATTGTTCCTCTTCTGATTCAGATTTGCCTAAACTTTGAAACAGCTTAGTTATTATCTTGTTTACTTTCTATCAAATAAAAAACAATGCCTAAGATCTCTATATATACCAGGAAGAACTGAGATAAAAGTCTCTAGAGTTTATTTACCTTATTGAATTCAATTATTTGTTATGGTTTAAAATACGTATAATATGTAAAAGATAGAAGATATGCAAAAAAGATAACCTTTTTTTTTTTTTTTGCTACCAAAAAAGATACTATCCTAAGTCCCCACTGAAGACATCTGCAAATCTTGAAATGAATGAATATGCTAACAGTGATCCACAGTGCCCTTACATTTTTAGCAGTTTTACTTTAATGGATGTTACAAAGGAATTTAAATGGAAATAATTTTATATTCTCTTAAAATAGTACCTGGTCACAGAAAATAATTTCCTAGATGGTCGTCTGCAAGCAAAAAGAGAAGTTTCACCAGAATTCAACCATGCTGGCACCCTGGTCTGAGGCTTCCAGCATCCAGAACTGTGAGAAATAAATTTCTGTTGTTTACGTTACCCAGTCTATGATCTCTTGTTATGGCAGTTCAAGCTAAGACACCACTACAAATATAGAGTATGAAGATGGTAAGAAGGAGAGGCACAAGGGAGGCAAGAGAGGCTGTATGTAAGGCACTTGATATTTTTTTTCTACTAAGCCACCAGCAACTAGGTAAGGGATTTTAATTCAAATTCTTTACATTCCCCAAAGAAGCTGATTTAAAAAGTAGCTAAGAAGGCATGAGCACAGGAAATGAAGAAGCAAGTGAGCCAGAGTTTTTCGTTGCTCCACTCTATGAGGAGGTCAACCACTAGAATACCCCCGTATCGGGGGTCAGCTACCTCATTCCATATATAGCTCTTTATGTAACTGGCGAAATAGAAATTTTGTCTTTCTCCAACCAAAACTGATAATACCCTCATGTAAAAATTAGTTGACAAAACAAAACAAATAACAAATAAACTAAATGAGGAAAAAACTGCCAGCTAACGTAAATCCACCTGTATTTTTTCAATGCCCCTGTGCATACTGCATACAAAGCAGACAGGAATAATGTGTATTTTTATACACTTTTTGTGTATCCTACAAGATCTTAAAATATTTCTTCCAACATAACCCTACCCTACATCCTTCTACAAGACTTGTTTTAAAATATACGATTATCTCCATGGATGGGGACTTTTACTGCATGACAGACTGTACTTTATAACTTCTGAGGAATAAAGGTAGTTAAATATAAATAGGGATTTTATTTTTTTAATTAGAGAAATGCACTTTATATTTAATACTGTGAATACGCCATGGTCAAACGTCCAGCAGTACAATTTAATACACTAAAAGAGCAGAGGTGGAGGCAGCCACATATATATCTAGCACTTAAAGAATTAGTAATGGATTTAAACACATTTCCAATAAGTACTTTTTGGACTCTAAATGTGAGTTCCTCTTCTGCAAAACATGGCACCTGAGATTTTCCTTTAGGTAGGACACTGAGGGCAAGCCCTTCTACTCTTGGAAGTAGTCTAGATGGAATCCCACTTCTCTTTTTCTGTCTATGATTATGGCACTTGCTCATCACCTATGTTGTAAAAGTAGAGTTCCTTAAATGGCCCGCGGTTGGGGGTAATGTGGAGTGGTATTTCCGGAAAGAGCAATGTGACATTTGCAATCACTTTAGATTTTCATTGGGTAGTCACTCTAATTTTTCCAAAGCTCTGAAATTCAGCTGTTTCTTACCAAGTGCATGATGTGCTCCCCCAATTAAGTTTACATGCACCAACAATCTAAGATTTCTGCAGAAAAAAATAAATGAGATGCAAATAATAATGAGAAATCTTAGTGATACATCCATAAAATGGAATATTATTCAACAATAAAAGGGAATTAAGTACTGATCCATGTTACAATGACGAAGGTCAAAAACATACTAAGTGAAAGTCTATATACGTCTTAAATTTTGAAGAAAAGCAAATTATTCACATTCTTATTAACTGAAGTGACTTAAGCAACTTCTATATTTATCACGTTTTTTCTTTGTAAAATATTTTATTTAGCACCTAATTGAAATGGCTGTATTTACTAAAGAATTTAGCACTATTCAAAGAGATGTAAATAGTCAAAATGCTTTCCTTAGAGAGTTTACAAACTTAAGAAAAGTAATGCAATTAAGTAACTATTAATTAACCAAGCCATTCATAAATTCCAAGACTCTGTGAGAGAGACTAATGGTTTATGAAATTTTAAATAAATTTTAAAATTGAGGATTTAGCGGATCCTTTTTTCCTTGGTGCCCGGTGCTGATTTCTGTCCAAGGTTGAAATTGGCTGTGGCCTTTCTGTCTTAATCAGTTCAGGCTGTTATAACAGTCCCATAGACTAGGTGCTTATTTCTCACAATTCTGGAGGGCTGGGAGTCCATAGTGTGCTGCTATGGTAGGTTCAGGTAAGGACCCTCTTCCAGGTTGCAAACTGCCTACTTCTCTCTGTGTCCTTCCATCGCCCATAGTAGAAAGGGTGAGGGGGCTCTCTGGGTCTCTGTTATAAAGGCACTAATCCCACTCCTGAAGTCTCTGCCCTTCTTACCTAATCACCTCCCAAAGTCCTCCTCTCCTAATATGATCACACTGAGAATTAGCATTTCGGCATTCGAATTCTGAGGGCACACACCAGCATGCAGTTCATAACGAGTGTTTCCTCTACTATACAAACAGCCCGAAAACTTCGCAAAGTGTCCAGCACAAGGAAAAACCTAGTAATTTCTCACTGCAACTGGTACTTCACTGCAAGGGTTAAAATGCCAAGACAGACTCACGTGCTTTAAATATCTTATCCAACAGCAAACTTTGCTGCCAATAAAAAGAATAAATCAAGAAAGAGGCATAAACACAAAATTCTTCTCTGATGGGACCTCAAACCTTCATCTTGTATAAAATGTCTCTTTCTCTGGATTGAGATTTAGTTTTGCAGTAGCAGCACTAACAGCATGTACAGAACATTGTTCTCAGGAGAATCTGTCTGAATGTAGGGTTTCTCAGTATTTATTCTCCCTTAGTCACACAGAGGGGAAAAGTCTGTGTGACTGTTCTCTGTTTTCCATCCAGTGACGGCCCACAGCTCTATAAATTCCAAGTTTATTTATAATTAGCAATCTGGATGTCCAAGTACATACCATTAAAAACATTTTAAAGATATGTTCCCTTGTTACTAAACCCAATTACAGTAGTAGACTGTTTATTTGGAGGTCTGGTTGAGGTCAAACATAATAGACACACTGTAAACCATTTCCTTCCCAGAAGGTAGTATGATTGATTTTTTAAAAAGAAAGTCCTCTATAAATAGATATTGATTTTTATTTTTCTCCTTTATTTTTCTCTGGCCATTTCTGCTGTGAGTGTTTCTTTGCAGAAGTCTCAGGGCCCCCATTTTCACCTGGATGCTTTAGAGAACAGAGACATTTATTAACAGCTATTTTCCTTGGTTTACTTTAGAATTTATTTTATTTAAGAGCACAAATAAGAAAAGAAGATATTCCTCAGCTGCTTGTACTGCTCTGTGAATTCCTGATACTGCATAACAACATCCTCCCCCAAATCTTAGTGGCTTCCAAGTCACTTTCTTGCTTTCTTGCTTTCTTGCTCGTATTTCCTGAGAGTTGATGGTCAGCTAGGACTCCGAGGAGCTTGGAAGGGCTCGTTCAGTTTGCAAGACTGTGCACATCTTCTCATTTTGGAACCCAGGCCGAAGGAATAGTCACTCTCCGGGTCAGGCGGTGCTCTTGGTGGAAGATAAATATAAGAGGTCCCAGTCAATCAACATCATGTATTGAAACTTTCTGCTTGAATATGGCAAATGCCACATCTCCTTAGAGCCACAGGCTAAGACCAAAGTCAGTGTGGCAGGCAAGTAAACCAAGAATAGAGAAGTGAACAAATAATTATATATAATAGAGTTTCTAACCGTTGGAATCTCATATAAATTAAATTTACCCTATTTTACATGGAACTTTATTTTTCCATCTCTTCTTTAGTGTATAATGCTCATTAATGTACTTCGTGAGACAGGGAGCTATCAGCGCAGAGCGGAAAGTGGTACAGAGATGCGTTCTGCACCTCAGGAAGCCCAAAGAGCTAAAGTCAGTTTGGGTTTTGATATTTTTATCTTCATCTTATTTCATATATGCATAATTAAAAAAATTCTGCATTAAAAATAGCATGCATACAGAAAAATACAGACAAAAATGCACAGTTCAATGGAATTTTATAAACTGAGCATAAATATGCAATCACCGTCTCAGTCAAGAAATGGGACATTACTACCCTGCCAGAGCTCTCTCTCTCTGAGCTCATCTGGAAACCCATCGTAAAGAATTGCCCTCACTAACTTCCTAGAATAGCTGTTCTTTCTATTTTATATAAATGGAATTACACTTACGCAATTACATAGTGGCTTCTTTTGCTCAGTATCAGATTGCGAGATCCATCTAAATGATGCATATAGTTCATTCATTCTCATTATTGATTCATTGTACATTGTTTGAACGTACTACAATTTATCCATTTTATTGTTGACAAATGTTTGTCTTTTTAGCAGTTGCTTGGCTATTGAAGATAGTGCTTTCATAAAAAAATAACATTGTTTTTGTGAACATATGCACGCTTTTCGGTTATATTTTCACCTACAAGTGAGATTACTGGGTCAAAAGATATACTTGTATTCAGTCTAATAGATGTGCCACATACTTTCAGAGAATATTTATACCAGTTTACGCTATTATCAGCAATATACTAAAGTTCCAGTTTCTCCACATACTCTCCAAACTTGCTTTAGTCTTTTACATTTGAGCAATCCTAATGTGTATGTAATAGTGTCAGTTTGTGGTTTTAATTTGCATTGCCCTAGAGACAAGTCGAATGACCTTTTCATATGTTTATTGACCTTTTAGCTATTCATTCTTTTCTTCTATTCAAGCCTTTTGCTCTTTTTTTAAAAAAATAATTTAGGTATGATTGATATATAATCACTAAGCATATTTAAGTTTTAAGTGTGCAATATGTTTCTGCATATCTGTATATCCATGAAAGTACCACCACAGTTGAGTCTGTTCCATGACTTCCTCTATTTCCTCAAACTCCCTTTGAAGTCCCTGCCCTCACTCTTCTCTACCTTTCTGTCCATCACATCATCAGATCCAGCTTCTGTGTATCCCTTGGATCTAAATTATCTTTTTGGTATGTTTTCACTTCCTGGTCTTTGGCTATTCTTGCTTCCTAGTTCTTGTTTCTTCAATTTATTTCTAGTTACAGTTCTAAATTTTCATCTTAATATAATTTAATGAGAATATGGAGAGATGATAGCTATGACTCAGTAGGGATCAGAAATTGTATAAACCAACTAAACAACTTTACAAGTGTCTGTTCTATATTATCAGATACTGTAGCATCATGTGGTATTTTGCTTAATACTTATAGTTCAAAAGTATCCAAGGTGGGGCCATTCAGTTCCTTGTATCCAGTGACACCTTTGTCTAGCAACCTCATGGCATCTCTGATGACCCAGCATATCTGTCAAGTCCTTGGGAGTAATTGCAGCTCTAATTTAATATAGATTTTTAATAATACAATTAGAGGTTGTGTTATTTCAGGCAAGTTATTTAACATCTGTGGGCCCTTATTTTCTCAATTAAAACAGTAGGAGAATCATTACTACTGTAGCTGTCTCACATCATGGTTATCAAACCCAGAGTAGGGAGCAAATACTTATGAAATGCGACGTTTTATTATCTCACTCAGTTTTAAAAGTACACATTCTTTATTATTTCAACCACATCATTCATACCGCATAGGAATATAGGTGAATATTGTCATAGTTTTAGTCTTCTGTAATATTTCCTTTAAATTCTTATGAAACTCATTTGCTTTCTGACCTCACGTCACACTAGATTATATAGGATTAAATTTTTAAAAATTAAAATTCTAAATTTATGATTGGGTTTGAAGGGGATGGAGTATTCTTTTACAGATAATCTACAAATTACTCGTCATGGAGAGTACCACAGCGCTCTGCAGGTGATGCCTATTGGTTAAGAAAATAACTCATATTCCCCTGACAAAGAGTGGTAGGAGATATTCTGTAATTAGGTAAAAAGATATGTTAGGGTCCATTCATCACGTTGCTTATGGATATACTCAGATGTCCAAAAGTTATGTGTATTATTAAGCTTTGACTTCCAAAGGTCATGGACAGATATTTTGGTGTCACAAAAAAAGGACAACACCACTTAACTATTATTCTAAAATTCTGAAAACAAAACTTGTTAATCCATTCATGTATTTCAAACATAATTCTTACATAAATATCAGGTAGGTAGAATAAAAATATATTCTGGCTTTATGAAGATTAAATAAAATGATGTAGGCAAAACCCAGTCATTGGCACATATAAGTGTTCAATAAATAGTATCTGTTTATCCATGGGAATAACTAACTGTACAGAATTATCAAATTTCTCGCATCTACTAAGATAGACTTTCTTTTGAAAATCGGGTTAAATTGTTTTAAACCTCATTCCACATATGAGAGCCAATAAAGTCTCTTTAGTGGCATAAGCATTTTATCTTATGATGGCTACAAATATAAAAGGAAGCAAAAGCATAATTTTCTAAAATGCATTGTGATATACTATGTGATACAGTTATTGGGATAAAGAGCTTTATGGTCCCAAATCAAGTTAGATTAGCACCCTTTTGAGCATTCACTAGGCAAATACTTACTTGCCTACTCATGAAAACCATAAGATTATTTGGTTATATATTCATTTCACCTCTCAGGGAAGGTATAGTATAACTTCTTTCACTGCAAAAATGTTGGTGTGTGGGCCTGGAGACATTGTGGCATAGCACACTTTGAATATGACAGCGGAGGTTCTCAATATGAAGTGGCATTACAGACTTTTTAAATTGTATTTAGTATCTGGATGACAATTTGTGATGTTTGCATTGGTTCAGAATAAGGAGAACTGTGAGCTTTATTTCATAATTCATATGGCTAGGGTCATGTGCTTTTATTCTTTCCTTTTTCTTTCTTATTTTGCCAGATTGATAACATTTCTAACAGTTTCATGTCTACTCTCTGGAATATCAAGATATTAAATTAGGGATGCTGCTAAGTAGAGGCCCTTTTATATTTCCTTAAAATTGTTTTTCCTGATTTCTGCTATATTTCTAACTCATAGAATATTTACCCTTTTGTTGGTGATAGGTGAGTGTTGAGAGGCACAAAGTGCGTAAGTCCAGTGTATTAGTTTGCTGGGGCCACCATAACAAAGTACCGCAAACTGAGTGGCTTAAACAATAGACATTTATTGTCTCATGGTTCTAGATGACACAGATCCGGACGACGCCAAGATCAAGGCGTCATCAGAGTTGGTTTCTTCTTAGGGTTGTGAGGGAGAATCTGTTGCATGCCTCTAGCTTTGCTTTGGGGCTTTGCCAGCAATCTCTGTCTTCATCTTCACATGCATGCACATCTGTCTCCAGATTTCCCCTTTCTATGAGAACACCAGTCATATTCAATGAGAGCTTACCCTAACAACCTACTATTTCATTTTAATTTGATGACCACTGTAGAGACCCAGTCTCCAAATAAGGTCACATTCTGAGGCGCTGAGGGTTAGGACTTACAAATTTGGGGAGGGGCGTTCACAGTTCAACTCATAACCATCAGTTACCTTAGTTTAGATTTTCAAGCACAGTTCACAGTGATGGTCTAGCGTAAAAGAGCTAATAAGCTTCCTTGTCTGGGTGTGTGGTGGGAATGGGGCTAGGAAGAGCTCTTTAAGCAATTAGAATTCAGTATTTTTAAGCAAATTTCAGATCGAGATTGCTAGGAGGCAGCATGCTATTTATTAAATAATAGTAACGATAAATCTCATTCCAACAGTGTCAGGAAAATGCTAACACAATTTAGGTACCTAGAGGATATGTTATCATCTGTTGACTCTTGTTTTTGCCATTTATTAATTTTTTTTATTTTCTCTTCTTTTTACTTTTCTTCTCTCATTTCTTTTATCTTATTATATTTCTCTCTCCTAATTACCTAAAATAACTTTATCAATGTGGCCAGTATCAACTTAAGCATTCTGACCTTTTTTCCTTTGAAATGATTTTGAGGAATAATAAGCAAATAGAGATTGGAGATAAGCATCATTTCTGGAGAAATTCTGGGGTATGTTCAAGAAAACAAATATATACACATGAAACAAAGCAAAACAAAAAATTCCAACAAACAACCTAGGTGCCTTCTACCCACATTGCATCTGTGAAAAATCTCACTAGCCTCCTCAGTTGGTGGGTGTGAGTGAGAAGCAGGAGGAAAGGAAAGAAGGGGAGGTGACATCTGTGTTTATGTTTCCCTAGGTGATAACTGTGAATTTGTGACTCACCTCTTAGCGCTTTCTTTGCAGGGACCATTTCACACTTTTCTGGGCGGATCTCAGCTGAGCTGTGTGGTTAGTGAACGTTGTATTACCTAAGTATTACCTTCGCATGCAATCCAATTAGAATTATTGTTTTCTGGAAACATGTTTATTCAGAGGAATCATCTCTGATATTGGTTCTGTCTGTAAAAAAAAAAAAAAGGTGCCAAGTAAGCTAGGGATTATATCAGAACAAACAGTTCTTTCCTTCTCACCATCTTATTCAGAGTCAATGTGCAGGCCTAGCACCAAACCCAGCCTCCGGATGAGCTTTAGATTCTGGACCTAGAAATACAGCAGCAACACTTACTAATAACCATGACAGGGAAGGTGAACTGCCTTTGCCACTATTGTCATTTTATTTTGTAGTTCAAGGTGAACTATGAACTTGGCCTCTAGCGTACTTCTGCATAGGGAAGAATTGTTCTGTCAGTATGAAGGTCTCACATTTGATGACGGTGCAGTGGGATAAATGGAAGGGAGGATATACTCAGGCCTGCACTAATGGATGAAAGAGAATCCTCCCATTACAGATGCCTGGTATTGTTAGAAGTTGTGAGAGAGAGAGAGAGATTTGTTATGAAAAGAAAGGTGGAGGGAATGTCTCACACACACATTTCACATATATTTTATATATATGTATGTAAACAATAACATTCGGTAAACTGTAAAACTTTGCCCAAACTTAGAAAAATTTCAAATAACCCTGTTAGGACAATATGGGGAGAGGGATATCTACCTAGTATTGGTACTTAATTTGTAAATAAGTTACCCCAGATAATTATTATAGAGGGCCAAGTTAACTGTGAAATCGGCAGCTATTGCGGAGTGGGTGCAATAGACCTAAATTTCTACCTGTAGTGTGAGAAAAAAAAATTTAATTAAAAATAAATTTAAAAATTGTAAATTATGTTATATAGATAATAAAACTCACAAACAATCAAATGTATGAAAATCTAAGAAATCCAATATAACGAGAGTTTCTTAATCTTGGTGAGAATGCTTCAGGGGCCCCCAGAGGAGTTCGGGGTCTGTAAAACCTCTGGCATTGCCTGACATGTTCATCCATGTATGTATATGATCCAATATCTACCATGATCTCCAATCACACTCCACAAAACATGTAGTCGAAACTGGGAAGAAGTTCGCCCTTAGCTTGAGAAATCTATATGTTATGATATAGCCTTTAGTGTAATATAAATGTACTTAAAACAAAGCATATTGTGAATGAATGACTAGAAATGATTCATAATAAGCCCAGTTATATGGAGCTATTTCAAAGAGAAAAATATTTGGCTATTTCCACTTTCCTTTTCCATTAAAAAAAAAAAGGATTAGGATTAATAGAGTTTTCCTTCCTGATTTATCACATGTATGTTTGTCAGTCTACTATTCATGGTATATAAAGGGAGGCTTTTAGTCTTAAATCTTTCCTTGTGTATATACAATGTCTACTGGATATATTCATTGACTTCAGCCCCTATTCTCCCCAGCCAGCTAGGAAAATCCTGGATGCCCTACCAGTACTACAGATTTTTTTTTCTAGGCTAAGAAGTTTACAGGTAATTTCTCAGAGGCTCTTTGGAAATTTTCAAAGTGAGAGCTAGATACCACTCAGAATTTCACAAAAGGAAAATCCGGTTGTTAGCAGTAAAATTATCCTATCGCTACCATGCTATGCTGCATACACTCAGGATACTAACTCTATTTCATCTTTTCTCCTTTCCCAACAGTGAGCTTGTCCCATTGGGCATCTATCTCTATCTCAGCTTAAATAAGAATTTCAGTTTCTTGCCCAGTACTTACTTCTTTACCTTTCAGTAACATCGGCTGTTCCCTGGTACCTAAATAAAGGTGAAAGGATGACAGCTGTTTAAAAAATACAAAGTTGACTATTCTGGGAACTTTAAACAGTACTATTTTACTGAACATTCTTATTCTCTGAGAAACTGTGACTCAGAAGGTGAACTGAGGTCCTTGCTAATGAAGCCTCGAAGAGTGATAATTTCACCCTCTAGTAATGAATTGACCCCTGCAAAGATACGTGCCTTAAAATGTCATGTTGTGTTCCCTTGATGAATTTCCCAATAGGTTAGCTTAATGAGAAAATAAATAAATGAATCTGATCTCTCACCTGCCTTCCTTTCTAACAGAAATAAATAATATTACTTAAAAAATTAAAATATTTTCTATACTCATGTGCTGAAATGGTTTTGCTCTTTGGGATTGTTGGCAGCTATAAGAACAGCGATGTGCAGGAATCCAACACACAACTGGTAGATTTGCTTACTGATGTATCATTTTCAATCTAGCACTTTGCATAATTATACATTTGTCTCATCTCTTCTTATAGAATGTGTATTCCTTGAATGGAGATCCCAAATATTATTCACATTTATATAGCCCTGACTTTGGGGCATAGTGGGTACTTTAATTCTTTCTATAGGCATATAGGATGTGTCTTTCAAGTTAGTGGTTCAAAGAAAAGCCAGAAATTGCTGTCATTTACAATTCCCTCTCATCTCTTGCCTACCCAAGTCCTTTCCCAGGTGTTCATGTCTGTTATCTTCCAGACCTCTCCCAGGGCTTGAATAAATAATACAAAACTATCTATGTTCTGTGGTCTCATGAAATTTTGAGCACAGAGTGATCATGATGTTGTTATTTCAACATGACTATCTAAAAGTTCACCTAGCAAGAAGGGTGAGGTCCTTGTGTTTATACTTGACTAAGATCTGGTTTTTGTTCAGACTTTAAGCAGAAAAAAGAACTCTTCCCACCAAATGCACTTCGAAACACCATCCTATTGGTCAATGAGCAAAAGAACATTGACTGATCTTAGGCCAGAGAAATGGGTCCTGAAGAGTATGAAGACAAGTGTGGTCAGGTTACAGAGGGTCATCAGTGTGTAATCCTGAGATAAGCAAGGTCTAAGAAATCTCTACGCTAAGACATTAGAGCCTGAAACCAGGGGCAGATCTGCTGGTGTGAGCCAAAAAGAGCAGGGGGCAAACACTCCCAAGTAGATACAGCTTTCACAGAAGAAGGACTATTCTTGCCACTTGATTTAGGGCTAAGAACAGTTCCTGGGTGAGAAAACCAGACACTCTGCCAAATTTGTGACATGTCTCTCATACTCTAGTGTAACTGTACATGGTAAATTCTGTGCATTTATTCCAAAGTGAGGGCTCAGATGCTCTGAATAAATCTTTCATCAACTAAAATGTCAAATTATAACTACACACCCTCAGTATTATTCTATGTAGATTTCTGAAATAGGTTATTCTTCCCTTAAAATTAAAATCAAACATTTCATGGTCACAAGAGGCAAAACCATGTAAGCTGCCCATTAGATATGTTCACATTAAGGATGTCTAATGTTTCATTTGTCATATTTGCATAATGTCAGTGTTTTCAACCCTGTCTATGCATTTACCTGTGTATTCTGTCAAACACATATGATTGTAGACAAATCTACAGGATGAAGCTCAAGCATTATTGTTAATATTTATTAAAAAAAAGCAACAAACAACAACAAAAACCCTTCCCATTGAGGAGGGCTTGATATGCACTATAGTGCTAAATATTTTACAAAGCTTTTCATACGCCTCATGTACAAACTGTTATGTATCATCATCATCATTATTATTATTATCATTTCTAATGTTACTAATGATAAAGTGACTTCCTGATAACTTTCACATTTACCTGGTAATCATCTCAAGTTCTCCTTCCTCAAGTGGTTTATGAGAATCTCAAAATTTAGTTGTTTTAGAAACAGTGAATTTCAAATTTTTGGATAATGATTCAGAGTGAGATATTATTTTTACATTGTAATTCAGGATACCTATATATCTCGAGTGGCTTCAGGAAGTTTTCAGAAGTAATACACTTATGTAGTTGATATCTGATTGTTTTATTTTGTCCTCTTGTACTGCACAGTACTATTCCATTCCATTCTACTCTATTCTTTCATTAAAAAATTTTGTTTTGAAAAAATCACCAAATTAGGTGATGACTTGCAATTTTAATATCATTGACCTCTTTTTCCTCCCAGTATTGCAGGCAGTGATAATCTTTGCTCTATAGAATGTGTGAATGGTCAGTATCTCCTGCGCTGGATAGAATACTTTGGCTACCGTTTGAGGATATAATATTTAATTTTAAGGATTATCATTCTGATTCATTTATACCAGCTGAGGATGATGTGATATGAGAACCTGACTTAACAGTGAGATGATGGATTGTTTTATCTACTCAGGGACAATGTACAAGTAATTCTCTCAATGATTTGATTCAGTCTGTAATGTAGGTCTCTTGTATCTCTGCCTCAGATCTGTTTTCCAGAATGTATTTATATCAGTAAACAGAGAAGTACATTACACTGAGCCAAGGCATATGGACAATTAATTTCAAATTGAAACTCAATATTAGACCATGACTGGGTAATATGGCTTGCTGCTAACACCAACTCAAATTATGAGGAAAATCATTAGATGGGGGGGAGGATCACTGTACTGAGATCTATTTGTTCCTATTAATAAATAATGTGGTGAAATGTAGAAAAGAGATTGTATATTGGGCTCTCTCTTTTTAATCCTTCTGTATATTTTATATTCCTCTCAAAATTATTCTATTAGCGGTGCTTAAAATCTTGTCAGTAGTGACATCAGGGAAGATGATGGGGTAGGAAGTACTAAGAATCTGTCCCTACACCTAGAAAAGTTATTCTGGAGTAACTAGTATGGAAATCTGGGAGTCTGTTTGAATGTATGCAACGTGACAAGTAAATTGGAGTTAATTATGGTCAATTTCAGCCTTTAGTGTGATAACAGCTACCCATCTCCAATTCTAGACTCGTGGTTCCTGGTGTGGCTTGCTGGAGTCAGTCAGGGTGGGCAATAAATAGCTGCCCTCCAAATAGCTGTTCTATCTTCTGATTGCTAATTGCTAGTTGTGACCACTTAGGTTCAGACACAATGACTGTTCACCATTGTGTCAACCCTCACCAGCTGAAATGTCCTCCAGAGAATTCAAAGGAATGGCATCTGTTGTTGTTGTTGTTGTTGTTGTTGTTGTTATTATTCAATCCCTTTCTCTCCTTTTGGGAGTCAGACAATTAAGGATTAGGACATTTAAAAGCAACTCACATATAAGGGCATTTAGCGAGTATGCATGCTCATGGAGGGACACAGACTCAGAAGAGACCTGAGAAAATCATTAGCTTTCACCTCAAACTAATCTCTAGCACAGAGACCCCTCTTTGATGATCAAAAAAAGAGCAAACACTAGGGAGGGGGAGAATCTGATTTCCGGAGTTAATGCACTGTAAGATTCAAATGTCCAGTTTTAAATTTTAAAAAAAGTGACAAAATGTACATAGAAACAGGAATATATGGCCCATTCAAAGGAACAGGTGGACAGAAAATATCCCTGAGGAATAGATGTTTACATGTTGGGCCACTAGTCAAAAACTTTAAAACAACTATCTTAAAAATGTGCAAAACGCTAAAGGAAGATATAGACAAAGACAAGAAAATGATGCTTCAGGGTTATCTTGTATGTTTTTTGTTCAGGACTAGAATCAGCCATTTCTCAAGGAGCACTAATCCTCCTTTGATTAGGGAATAAAGTTAGAAACCAAGCTCTTTGTGTTCAATGTGCTACTTGCTGCTTGGGTATTAATTGTTTTTAGGCCCACTCAGCTGGCAAAACTAAAACTAAATGTGTTTATATTAACTTGTGTATATACTCATGGCTATACATATTTCTATAGATAATTGACTGTATCTATAATAAGCTAAGTATGAGTTCATACATTTGTCTCCAACTTTATTTTATTACCAAGTAGATAATTTTATTCTTTTCCCTTTGCTTATCTCTTAAGTTCCCACTCTGACAGTAAGGAATCTAGTTTTCACCTTTTGCCATCCATCTACTTAATTGTGGGATACAATTATAATTCTAGAATACAATAATAATTCTAGCTAGAACCATGTAAAATAGGAGCAGTATTGTTAACCTGTACCCCACTGGGAAACAGCCATATCAGCTAGAGTATAGTGCTTACATATAGTTCCTTTTCCCTTTAGTCTTCTTACACACTCTGCTTATTTCCAAGTCACTTAGTTCTACACATTTTCTCCCATTCCCATTCAGTGAGGTTGTTTCATACAGTTAGATTCTCTTGTCACAGTCTGCATTCTTTTCTGAGATCTTCCAACCTGTTAAATTAGATTTTTAATTTGCATATATTAAGGTTTGCTCTTTGTGCTGTAAAATCCTATAGGTTTTGTTAAATTCATGATATCTCTCAACAGCTATTGCAATATCATACAGATATTTCCAATGCCCTAGAAATCCTCGGTACTTCACTTGTTTACCTCTGCCTCCCCCCGAATTCCTGGAAACCACTTATCATTTTACTGTCTCTGTAGTTTTACCTTTTCCAGAATGTCATATAAATAAAATCACACAATTTGTAGCATTTTCAACTGTATGCATCCATATCTTTCCATTGTCTGAGAGCTCATTTCTTTTTATTGCAGGATAATATTCTGTTGCCTAGATGTGTCACAGTTTGTTCAGCCATTAATCTATTAAAGAACATTTTGGTTACTTCCTGTTTTGGGTGAGTATGAATAATGTTGCTATAAATATTCATGTGTAAATTTCTGTGTAGACATGAACTTTCAAATCAATTGTGTAAAATACCTAGGAACATAATTGCTGGGTCATATGGTAAAACTATATTTATCTTTGTAAAAGTTATAAAATTATCTTCCAAAGTAGCCATCCAACATTGCATTTGTAACATCAGTGATTTAGAGTTCCTATTACTCCATATCCTCACTAGCTTGTGACATTATCAGTTTGTGGATTTTAGCCATTCTAATATGTATGTGGTAGTATCTTATTGTTATTTTAGTTTGTAGTTCCCTGATGATAAATAATGATGAGCATCTTTTTACGTGCTTATCTGCTATCACCGTGTCTCTTTTGGTGATATGCTTGTTCATATATTTTGTCCATTTTTAAATTTTGCTGTGTACTTTTTGCTGAAATTTAAGATCTCTTTTTATATTTTGAATGCAAGTCTTTTCAGATACATGTTTTGTATATATTTTCTTTCGGTCTGTGGCTTGTCTTTTCATTCTCTTAAAAATGTCTTTCAGAGAGCAAAGGGATTTTCAATTTCATAAAATCCAACTTATTAATCTCTCTTTTATAGACCACACTTTTGGTGTTACATCTAAAAACCCAAAGTCACCTTGACTTTCTGCTTTGTTTTTCTGAAAGCTGTATGTATAGTTTTGCATTGTACATTTAGGTCTGAAATTTTGAGTTGATTTTTTGTAGTAAAGTCTACATCGAGATTTTTTTTTTTTTTTGCATGTAGATGTTGAATTGTTCCAGCACTATTTATTGAAAATGATATTTTTTCTCATTTAATGAGCTTTGCTTCTTTATCAAAAATGCCAGATGACTCTGTGTAGGTATGTTTATGGGACCTCTATTCTTTTCCATTGTTTTATGTGTTTATTCTTTTGCAAATATCATGCTGGGTTGATTTATAATAAGTCTTGAAGTCAGTTAGTGTCGGTCCTCTAAATATGTCCTTCAGTATTGTGTTGACTATTCTGAGACTTTGCCTTTCCATATAAACTTTTGATTCACTTAGTTGATATCCACAAAGTCGTTAGTTAAGTTTTTGATTGGGATTGTGTTGAATTTATAGATCAAATAGGAAAAATCAATAACATTGAGTCTTCTCATCTATGAATATGGAATATTTCTTTATATATAATTTTTAATTAGAGTTTTTAGTTTTGTGCGTATAGATCCTGTACTTATTTTGTTAGGTCAATATCTGGTGGGGATATTTCTGGTAAAACCCATGAAAGCATGTAGTGGATGAGTGGTAAGGTGGTAAAGGTGGATACATTCTATAACCCTGTGATGAAGTTTTAGTGTGTTTTTTAATCTGTATCTCTGACCTTCGCAGTGTTTCTAAGCTTCCCCCTTCCACCTAGCCCTTAGGCGAGAAAGGAAGCTTAAATGCAGCTGGCGATGGGTAATTTTCCATCTTCTACTTCAAGTCAGACTCTTGTAAAGTTATTTCCATTGGAGTTTTTATGTAGAATGCCTTTGTTATGAAAAGTCTTCTGGGCATATTTCGAAATGGTTACTTTACCCTTCTCCTGCCAGGAAAGAAGGAAACAAGGGTTTTGGCTCTTCGTCATTAAAACTTGGTGGGGTTCTTCTAGGTAACACGGCCCTATCAGACTATAGTCTTAGGAGTTTCTACCTTCATATGAATTTATTCTTCATCTTCAGCAATTTGTCAAAGTTATCATTTTAATATTCCTACCAGTTTGTGACTCCACTGGCTTCTGCATCTAGCAGGCTGATAATAGCTTTGGTTCTCTGTATTTGTCTGCCTCCCTAGATTTTGGGTTGGTGGTATGCCCTGTGACCTCAATTCTCCATTGATTCTAAGGAAAGTCATTGATGTTGTTTGATCTGCATTTTTGAGTTGTGAAGACAGAAATTTTCAAGCCCTTTACATGTCATAGATGAAACCTGAAAAGTAGTTCTATTTTTAAGAAGCCATTTAATGTTAATTCAATTTGTCAAATAAAGATAATGCTTTATAGATGTTCTATAATACATTATGTCAATTTTGATAAAATTTTTTAGTAAATTTGAAATTTCATATAAGTTGTGAAGTTTGATGGCATCAGTTTCTTCATAATATTCCCTCTAACTTTTATAATATATAATGTCTGTGGTATCTGTAGTAATATATCTTTTTTTCATTCTGCATTTTAGTAATTTATATTTTTGATATTTGTGTCTTTAAGTACTGATTTATCTGTATAATTAATCTTTTTGAAGCATTTCATTCTTTTGTGTTGTTCGTTAATTTTATCTATTTTTTGTCTTAAGTCTTTGCTCATATTTTAATGGTCATTTGAAAAATCCCAACCTGCTAATTATAACCTCTCTATCACCTTAGCTCTTCTATTTACTATATTTTCTGCTTTTTGTCATGGGTTACATTATCTAACTTTTTGTGAGAATATATGAAATAGATATTGATTGTATGCTTGACATTTTCAATACATTGTTGAGAGTCTCATTTTGTCCTTTTCCTTTAAAGACTATTGAGTTTCAGTCTAGAAGACAGTTACTTTTCTGGTGGCTTAGCTTGATTCTGTCAATACTTGGTTTTAGATCTCATTAGAGTAAGTAGCAGTATTCCTTATTCTTAGTCCAGAGTCCTACTCTTAATGCATAGACTTTCGAGTTCTTAACTGAATACTTGGAGTATTTAATGAGATCTTTCCACTATGCCCCTGTGTATCTTTTGGAATTTGTTTACCTCACAACACCTCCTACTGCCCAGGACCTCAGAAAACCTTTTTTGTTTAACATCAAAGAATCCTGGTTTACACAGGTATAGTTAAATATTTGGTCAACAAATCAAGGATACTTCTATCAGATTTATGACGCTCTTTCTCTGTTTACCTCCTGCTGATTTTGTATGTTGTTTCAGAAATTAAAGCTACCTCTTTAGCACCTAAGTCTGATCTTTATTCTATACTAGCGAGTCTCCTGCTCTGGATTGGAAAACCATTTCTGGGTGCTGAGATTTGATTCCCCCAGAAAGAGCATAGGTGTGAATATGGAACTCATCTCCCATGTTTCCTTTTTCTTATAAATCAGAATCTTGTGTTTTTTGCTCCCCAATGACTTCAAACAGTTGCATCATACATTTTGAACATTTTAAAATTGTTTACAGTGTCAGGGAGACATTAAACCCGGTAATTCACCACAAGCAGAACCAGAATAAGAAGTTGATATTTGCTTTTCTTAAAAAAAAAAACTTTTGAATGAATTTTATCCTAATCTAATGTCTTAAATATAATTTAATTTTAAAATGTTATAAATTTTACTACTTCCATTCAGATATTTATTTTTAAGTATGATATGAGCTAGGGTATAATTTTATATTTTACCATATGAGTAATTAATTATCTTTGCACTATGAATTCAATATCCTTCTTTTACCCATCCTTTCCAATTCTTTATATAGCTACTGTACATCTAGGCCAGAAGGATAAGATTCAGATTTTCCAAATATAGATGTTAAGAAAGGAATGAATACTTTGGTTCAAGAAATATCAAGTGCCAGTAATATATTAATTTTACAGCTTTAAAAAGCAGAATAACTAAAAATGAATGGAAAATGAAAATGTTTATTTTCTGCAATTTAATAAACTTAAGATATGATCCAAAAAAATGTCACACTTAGCATTTCATTTCCTCTGGGCTTTTAAAATGATGGTTAATTGCAGATGGTGACCTTCTGAATAAGACACTGTTTACAAGTGTTAAATTTCAAGTAGGAGGCTTTCATGGTTTTCCATAATGTGTCTCTAGGGAGTAGTGCATGCAATCCAGGCAAAGATTTATAAATCAAGAAAAAAAACCCAGACACTTCTGTGTTACCCGATTGCTCACCTACCACTCCCAAAGTTATAACCAGATGTGAAAATCAAATTATTTAAGAATAAAATTTTTATTCTCAGTTAATGATGCCCAATGTTACTTTATTTTATTTTTAATGGGAATGTATAGGAATAGAATACTTCGGTCTATTAATGAATGTTAGAATTTCTGAATTGACCTTGATAGATGAATACCAATTTAAATACTGTAAACCCTTAACAGATTTAGTAATTTGACCTAATATGACTCTTTGGGATTCTATGTTCAGCTTTCTTGTCCTGTCCTGCAGAAGGATAGTTCATATACCTGTCCACAGTTAGTTCCGTAAAGAGTTGCATGTGTCCAGAACATGTTGGTTTTTATAACAAATGTCACACTTTTCTGTGATGAAAACCATGACAATGGCTGTACAGGAGTGTGATAGAGGAGTCACCTTCTCTGCTTTGTAGTAGTCAATGTTCATACCTTTAGCACTTTCTTTGAAATACCAACAATTATGTGCTACCTATAGCTATCCACTTCTGTCTATCACTATTCTTAGCATATCAATGGGTTAAAAATATAGTCAAAGGAGAGGTAAAAATGTTGGGGACATCTGGAGAAGAATGCTTTTCTGAAATAACATGGCTGCTTTTGGTTAAGGGGCAAATGCTTTCTTCCAAGGGTAGTGAAAATGTTAAAGAAAGGAGATCGAGTTGCAGAAATGGGCTATGAACCCACAGTGATAGATTCTCTAGCTATTTCTCTCCTGCCCACTACCCACCTTCCTGCTCCTACTAATGTATGCAAACACAATGCCCTAGGCTCTCAAGCTACTGCAGCAGGACCAGAGGAGGATATAAGGAGACTCTGACCCACATATTAGGCATTTCTGTTTTCATAGTAGAGGAGAATCTGCAGAAATCTGTGTCTGTGTGTGCACCTTAAACTTGATCCATCTTTTATGATGACCTTCCTGAATCCCTCGATGAAGAAACCAAAGTCAAATTCACAGTGCATACTCAGATCACACATATTTCCTACTTTCAGATCACAGGCTTAGTTGAGTGATTTTTTTTTTTCTGGTTTCCTATAGTTACATAAAACTCTTATTGCAAAAGAAGGATGTACAGAGCTTATCATACCACCTACACCTATAAAGCCTGAAAGCGATAACCTTTGGAAGAAGAGAGTGGATGTACTGGAGAAGATAAAAATTCCATGATTACAAAGGGGCTTGAGAGAGTGAAGCAAGAGCCAGATGCTGAATATCTGCCTATCTTTAATAAGACCACACTATATTATGAAGCTTTATTTATTTATTTATTTATTTATTTATTTATTTATTTAGACTTCTTACTGTGTTCAAAGCCAAAACAGAAAATTCCTTGCTTTCTTGAGACAGGATCAGGATAAATGCATCGATAAAAAAAATGATAGAGGCGTCTTGTAGCTAGTTGAAAAGGATGGTGAAATGTATGGATATAGCATTTTATCTGCCTGAGGCAAATGACATATTTGAGTAATAAAAGAATTTTCTCAAACTTTTTGGATGGAATCAAAGATTTGTGTAAAAGCAAAATGGTCACTAATCTAACCGGAGAAACTGATTAGGGCTGTTTCTCATCAGATAAAGGTAGAAAGTTCTCAGAGTTATTCTGATTTAGTACTTTCAGTATAGGAACAGCTAAGGATCGCCGACACACGAAACTCTCTTGATCAAGAAAACTCAAACTAAGTTCCTGTGAAGCTCATTATTAGTAAAGAAATCAGACTTTTAAGCATCTAGAAGGATGATGTGAGACATAGCAACATGTAAAAAAATTGTTAAATTTCAATCAAATAATATGGCAACATTTGGGGAAAATATATTATTGAAGTGTGTGAACTATAAATATAGTGAAAATAAAATTTGGGGGGGTGGCTTTATTGAGGTATAATCCACATACCATATAATTCACTCATTTAAAGTGTACAATTCGGTGGCTTTTAGTATTTTTATAGATATGTATAATCATCACCACAGTTGTTTTTAGTATGTTTTTATTACCTCATTTTTTTTATTACACTTTAGCCATCATCTCCCAGTCCTCATTTCCCCTCCCCCACAGCCCTAAGAAAGCACTGATTCACTTTCTGTCTCTATACTTTTCCCTATTCTGGATAATACCTCTGAATGGAATGATACAGCATATGGTCTTTGTCACTCCCTTTTTTCACTTATGTTAGTTTCATGAATGTTGTAGCATGTATCGGTAGTTTATTTTTTTGAGTGTTAATGAATCATATTCCATTATATGTTTATGAAACATTTTGTTTATTCTTCACTTGATAGACATTTGGATTTTTTTCTATCTTTCAGCTATTATGAATAATGCTGCTATAAACATTTGTGTTTAAGGTTTTGTGTAGGCATATGTTTTCAGTTCTTTTGGGTGTATACCTAGGAGTAGAATTATAATAATAATGACAATTCTGTTTAACTTTTTGAGGAACTTCTGGATTGTTTTCCACAGTGTCCGTACCACTGTACATTTCCACTAGCAGGGTATGAGGGTTCTAATTTCTCCATATCCTCACCCATATTTGTTATTATCTGACTTTTTGATTACGGTCATCCTATTTGGTGTAAAGTATTGTTTCATTGTGGCTTTGATTTGCACTTCCTTGCTGACAAATGTTATTGAGTGTCTTTTCATGTGCTTGTTAGCCATTGTGTATCTTCTTTAGATAAATGTCTAGTTAAATATTTTGATCATTATTTAATTGGGTTGTCTTTTACTATTGAGTTGTATAAGTTCTTTATATATTCTAGATAAAAGTCCCTTATCAGATGTATGACTTGTAAAACTTTTTTCAGTTTTGTCTTCTAAGAGTTTTACAGTTTGGGTTATTATATTTTGGTATTTTCTTCATTTTTTATTAATTGTTGTGTATAGTATGAGGTAGGGATCCAATTTCATTCTTTTGCATGTAACATCTAGTCATCCCAGCACCATTTGTTGAAAACACTATTCTTTCCGCATTGAATTTTCATGGCACCTTGTTGAAAATCAGTTGATCATGGATTATTTCAAGTCTAAATAGATTCACAATGAGATTCAAATAGTTCTTTAAAAATCAAATAATCTTATTGTTTCTTAAACTATGTATATTAATAGAAGAAATACTCAAAAATTTATTTTATAAAGTAAGAACCAATTTAATTAAATTAAATGCCCAAACAGTCAACTGTAATCTAATTTGACTCTTGAATTCCGTTACAAAAACTTTAAATAAAATATCAACAAACATAATTCAACAACACATCAAAAAATAATACACATGACACAGTGGAGTTTATATCAGAAATGAGAAGTTGTTTTTAATATAATCAGCCTTACTAATAGTACTTGAAAAATTGTATAATCAATTTCATAAATGTTACAAGTTATTTGCAAAAACTCAATACTCATTTATTTCAAGTATACTCACTTAAAATAGATAATGAATACTGTATTAACATAATCATATATATACATGATTATGTATTATATAAATATACTTCTCCCTTATCTAAAAAGTGTTCCTAATAACAGTCAAAGATATATTAAAGGCATAAAAATGGAAGAGCAGAAGATAAAAGTTTTTCTGTTTGTAGATGGAAAAGCTTAAATAATCCATAGAAAAATTACTAAGAAACAAGAGAATCAAAGTAACAGATTTTTAAATTTACATATAATAAATGTTTATAATGTATAAAAGCAAACAAAAATTACATAGAGAATAAAATGGATAAAAGAGGCAATTTTTAATAGAAAAATTGCTAAAGTGTAAATTTAGTAAGAAATGTTTAAAACCTAATGAAAACTATAAAATACTTGTGTATAGTATAAAGTTAAACTAGAACATTTGGAAAGAAAAAGCATGATCTTAAATAGAAAAGTCCAATGTCATAACATGTACTCTATATTTTGATTTAGAAATGTAATGCAACACCAGCAAAATATTAGACATTTGTTTTCTTTCCTGGAGCTAGACAGGTTGATTATAAAATTCATTTGAAACAAAAAGTCAACAAAAAAAGACAGAAAAACCCTGAAAGAGAAAAATGATAAAGGGAATGAGGTATTGTTTTATCAGATATTAAAATAATTTATATAATCTCTATATAAGAAATAGTAAAACTTTGACTCGTGAATTATACTAAAGGAGTAGACTAGAATGTCCAGACATAGATCATATGTCATGTAGAAATTTTGTACAAATTAAAGCAGTATCTCTAATCTGATGAATTTTTAATTAGTGTTATTCAGATAATTGAATAAAAATATTGAAAAACAAAATTGAACTGAATCCTCACATCATACACCAGGCAAGTTCTAATTCGATTAAATTTGATTTAAATGCTGAAAAAAATAAATCATGTAAGTATTATACATATTAGTAAATTCCTATGTAACTTTGTTACTTATAACTCAAAGTTCAGAAGCATTAGGTGAAAAGATGAACATGTTTATAATCTTATAGAAAGATGGGCTAGAGTTATGTAAGGACAATTCATACACATACACAAAGGACTACAAATGGCTCTGAACTGCGTAAAAAAGTATTCAGTCTCACTTTCAATAAAAGAAATAGAAATTAAAACCACTGAGATTCAGTGTCTCACCTATCAGGTTAGAAAACCCTAGAAGTTTGACAATACCCTCTCTTGATGAGACAAAGGAAAAATATTTAGCAAAATTGCATATACATTTGCCCTATAATAAATCCAATATCACTTTTAGAAATATATGTTTGAAAAAAGTACGAAAATAATTTTGTGTACATGGTTATTAATTACATGACTACTTGTAATGTAACAACAACTAAGGTAGAAATGATTTAAATCTCTATTATTAGAGACCCGTTTGAATAAACTATACAGTGTTGTACTATGAGTCTATGAAATGAAGAATAATTCTTGTGGGTTCATACTCAAACCCTCAGAGTTGGTATAAAGATTATTTTAAAGTGAAAACATTTTGACCTAAAGAAGATGCAAAAAGAAATCTCACATGAACTTTCCTTATCTGAAAAAAGCAGGGGTTCCCAAAAATACAGGTCCAGCAGCCCCCTTCTGAGGGAGTTTTCTGGGAATTCAGCTGCCATAGAGGCAGACTAATCATTCTGTTAGCATCCAAAGTCCAATAGAACCTTCCACATCTTCTCCATTTAAATCTAAACCACTCCCTCCCCTCTTTGTTAAATTTGGTATAAGTTTAGTACATATATCTTTGGCTCTTGAATGAAGTAACTCATCACCGAATACTTCTGGGTGTACACTCAAATAAACCTTGTCTTTTTCCCTCTTAATTTGTTTATTATCAGTTAATTTACAGGCCCCAAACCACTGAATCTATATTGGAAGAAGAAAAGTTTACTCCTAGCATTCTCTATATATCCTAGCGGGATCTCTGTGATATAATTTGGTATTATATAAATATCATAATATATAAAATGTGTAGTTCGCTATAGATTATCTGAGAAAAAAGAGAATATAAATATGTGTTCATATTTTCTATATAAAATGTGAAAAGATAAAAAATAAAACTGAAAAAATATAAAGGTTTCCTGTGGGGGAGGAAATAATGTTAAATGGAATAAGAAGAGAAGCAAAATTTCTTTGCATATAACTCATCATATAATTTAAACATCAGAACAATCTAAAGTATTTACATAATTATAGACAAAATTAATTTAAAAAATCAATATATATTAAGAGTAAACTGAAACAAATTAAACTTATGATTTTGGTTGATAGAATAGCCACAGAGAAAACCTTAAAAACATTGTAAAAATAATGCCTACTTAGAGTCAACTTCAGTATTTAGATTAAGTTCCATTTAAGTAATGAAACAGCTATTAATAACATAAAGTTAATAAAGTTTAAAAAGTTAAAACAAACAATATCACAGTTTGCCTGAACATATCTAATAGTATCTATATGGGATATATCCTATCAAGGAGAAAAAACTTTTCCTCTATATTCTTAGGTACAGTGATTAGGGACCTGTGAATTAAATTTACAAAAAACATTAGTAAGACAAAAGACAAAATTTAATCTTGTGAGGTAGCTCACAAAAATGTGACTCAAGTAGGTGGCTAGAATTTGGGGCTTATATATCATTTAATCTGGGAAGAAAAAGGAAAGAGTAGTATTTATAAGATATGAATAGTGTTTTAATAGAGGGAGCATTGGGGAAGAAAGGTCATTTATGGGAAAATAACTTTTTAGGAAAAATAAGTGGGCCCTTGGAAGAATAGGTCAGATATATGATAGTTTGTGACAGTGTCCGTTTAGGTGTGGTGTCAACTTCTAGTCTCCAGTGATGAGAGTCAGTCTTCCCTGGTTGCTCACAGGGAGGAGATTTGTGACAATTAAGTTCGTTTGAGTTCTTTTGGGAAGCTCTGCTTTTAGGCAGATAAGGGAGTTCAAGAAAAAAGCCTATTCTGAAATGCTTTCAGCTAAAAATTAATTTTTTATGGCACAGTGGAATATTCCAAACCTCTTCAATCCAAAGGAAAATAAAGCAGCAAATAAATTATTTCTGGTAATCAATTACTAGTATCAGGGTTGGATTGCTATTCCAAGACAGCTATGCATGTATTATTGAATAAAGCAAATGAATAATGAAGGTATTTTTGTTGCAAACAAGGATGGCAGTTTGAGAGGAAAAGAGATAGTTGTGCATCTATGAGGTTAAATAAAAATGCTGCAGTTCTGAATTTGAATTGAAATTATCAGTATGAAAAATTTGAATACACATAGACGCATATGAATTAAATGTGTCTCAGGCACACACACATACATTTCCCAAGTCTGCACACTGAAACAATAAACACATGAATATGGGATGCAGCTATGTGGTTAAGAAAGTCTCTTTAGTTCTGATTGATAATTAACAATATTTCTTTAATATTTCCTACATATGCACATACATACACATATGCATATATATGCACACACATACATATTTCTTAGCTCTGGACATTGAAACAATAACCAACCCTAGCTGCCTCTAATTCTAGGGCATAAAATACACAAGATAGGTTTAGAGCATCTTTTTGTACTAGGTAACAAGAAGCTCTCAAGACTCAAGTGGTCTCAGAATCATAATGAAGAGGCTTCTACTAGCCAAAGATGAGCAGTAAGGAATATGACTGCAAGGGATTGAAACACACCAAAGATTTTTAAATTCACGAGTTCATAATAATATTGCAAACATAAAATACCGTTGGACAATTTTAGAAGTTGCTAGGAAACATTATATGAAAAATTCATAAATGAACAGGAAAGAACCAGCATTCCTTCTTTTTTTTTGAATGAAGTATACCTCTAGGTAACCAGTTAATGAGGGAGGGCTCTCCTTTTAAAAGTGTAAGGGAGAAAAAGTTTTTCTTGACCCCCTTAGGGTTCCTGATTGAGTCTGAAAATTAAACTGACAGAGAAAAATTAACTGGACAAAAGCATGCACACTAATTTAGCATAAGTTTTATATGACATGGGTGCCTTTATAAGGAAATGAAGACCCGAAGAAACAGACCTGAGTATTTTCACGGTAGGTGTGATAAGAATAGACAGTCAGTGCAGGGAGAATAGTAGAATTAGTGTATCGATATTTAGCAATTTATGATGCATAAGGGAACCTGAGAAAAGAACTGCTAAAGTATCGTAATGAAAGTACACAGTGCTGCCATGTGTGACAACATGGATGGACTGCAAGAGAATCACGCTAAGTAAAATAAGCCAGACAGAAAAAGTTGAAAATCACTTGATATCACTTGTATGTAGGGTATAAACCTAAAAGCAACAAATGAACAGGACAAACAAGCAGAGACTCATGGACATGAACTGTAGACTAGTGGTTACCAGAAGACTATAGCCTAGTGGTTGGTTATTAGTGGGGTGGGGGAGGAAGGGAGAGGTAGACTGAGTAAAGGGAGTCAAATATATGGGGATTGGGAGAGGGCGAAGTGAGTAAAGGGGATCAAATATGTGGTAGCTGAAGGAAACTGCACTTTGGGTGGGGAGCACACAATAGAATATACAGATGTCAAATTATAATGTACACTTGAAAATTATATAATTGTATTAACCATATTACCCCCAGTAAACTTAATTTTAGAAAAAGAAAATACACAATACCACCAATAAAGCAGTTTTGTAAAAAACAAAACAAAACAAAACAAAACAAAACAAAACAAAAGCAAAAACAAAAAACAAAACAACACAAAACAAAAAAACATCAAATGCAATTCTAATGAAAATTCTCAATCTAAGCCATGATTTATAAATAAGGTGTTAACAATACCACAGTGGTGCAATCAGTAAAATACTTACAATGGTGTATTTTGTGGGACATCAAGCTGGTTTCTTCAATAAATACATTGAAAGAAAAAAAAAATAAAAATAAAAGAAGAAGAAATTGTAGGTTAAAAAGACACTGAAAAGCTATCAGTCTATCAGAATGCTCATCTGGATTCAGGCAAGCAAACTTTTCTAATTAATTAATTAGACAATGATAGGCATTTAAATGTAGGCTGTATATTTTATTATGTTGAGAACTTTTTGTGCCATAGGTCTTACGATTTGAGAAATGAGAACCTAAAGAGAAAGCTAATTTGCTATTATTCCAGAAGAAGATAAACCCAGAAGTTGGGATCAGGAGTTGGGGCTGGGTTCCACTGTTAACAGATCTTAGACTTAACATTCTCTGTGGTCTTAAATAACTTTCTGACTTAATGTTTTTAGTCCACATCTCCTTGTCTGCATCTACTTTTCCACATGATTGTTATTAAATTGTGTTATTGTAACATCCCTTTGCAAAGCAGCATTGTCTCAAAAGTAACAAAATCCTTTTACTTAGGAAAAGGCAGCACGTTTCCTTTTTGCTTTGACTCTATATCCCATGTTTGTGTTTTTTCTCCTCCTGTTACGACTTGCTATAAAAATTTAGATCATCTTTTTTTTTAGAGGTGAAAAAAGGATGAGAATACACTCTTAAGGAACAATTTCAACTAAAAGAAATACAGTATGGATTGTTATAAAATAATATAAAAAGCAGTTAAGGGAGAATTTGCCACCAACAAGAATTGAGAATCACAGGGTAGATTTAGCTCAATAATGCTAATGTATTCTCCCTGTCTGCAGAGGTTTCTATAAATAACACACTCAGGCACAAGGCACATCCTTCATGATTAGCTTCTCCCTCTTGACTTAGTTCATCAGTTGGTGCCATCAGACTCTTTGGAAAGTCATTGCTTCTGATTAAGAGAAATGAGCTGATTCTTCCTCAGAGGGCCCACCAAGCTGGCAATAAAGCATCAGAGGCCAACTTTGCCAGGCTCCTGAGTGTCTACCAAGCAGGCAGGCTGCTCCTTATGAGATGAAAAGAGGCCCAGATTCCCCAGTGTGTAACAGAGCCACAGCTGTCATTTGATGCCTGAAAGGGAGGCTTCTGAAAAGGAAGATGCCATCCTAAAGCCACTCTGCTCTCTGGTCCCATGTGTGTGTGTGAGTTTGTGTGTGTGTGCCTGTGCACACACTGTCTGTATGAAGAGTTGAGACTTGCTCACGTTCCTAAATCAGATGACAGACTTTTACTCTGCTTAGCTTCCCACATTTCTCTAGTGCTCTTGCAAACATTGGCTAGAAGCAGCATTAAGTCCTGCAAGGTGAGCGTTATCACTAATTAAACCCCCCCCCCCCCCCCCCCCCGCAACCAGAGTCGGAAGATGAAAGAAGGAGAGAGCCTGGTGCTTGATTCATGAACTCTATTGTCCAGACAACGGGTCAGGAATGCTTTCACTAAATTGGTACTGGTCTTTAAGGTGGGCCAAGAACTACTCCCGAATCTAGGCAGAGCCAACAATTCAAAGAAATAACAGGAAATAAAAGAGAGGATGGATGGTGGCATATTGCAGAAGAGAGGGCCTGCCCTCAGTGCTTTGCAGTGACTCAATGGGAAATTTAATTATGCTTCATTTGGCATATTTGCAAGATAATATTTTTTTACACTAGAAGACTTGAGCTTAAATTTCACAAGGAAAAATCTGTATTCAACATAATTTCAATTTAATGATACTTAATGTTTCTAATAAAAGAAAGGAAAAAGCAGTAGAGGGAAATGAAAAAGAGAAGGAAATGTAGGGACTACAGCTTCTGGATTCTACATTTCCTAGGAAAATGTAAAAAAAGGAATTTCTGGTTTTAGTTACTGGCTTTTTTATTATAGAATTTTTTAAAAGCTATAACTAGTCTGTGTTCTTACTTCCTATTACGGGCATGGTTTCTGCATATGGAATTGAATTATTAATAAACATTTCACACTTCTAATGAGCACCCGCTGTCTTCTTTGGGTCAGTACATTTTTATCATTTTTAAAGGAACATTAATCACATATGCCAAATTACTACCTAATTTGATATATTGCTTTAAAATAATTATTTTGAACTAACTTTAGACTTAGAAGAAAGCTTCAAGAATAGTACAGAGTTCCTGGATATCTCCCACCCAGCTTCCCCTAATGTTAACATCTTGCCTAACCAGAGTGCAGTGATTGAAATGAGGAAATTAACTTTTATACGATACTATTCACTAAATTACAGAGCTTCTTCAAATAAAAAAAAAATACTTCTAGAAATAATTTTTAAAATCTCAATATTTTAAAATGATATAAATAGCAACAGATTGGTCACAGCAGTTGAGATATTTGCAAATTGGAAGGAAGATCATAAGAAATCATGTAGACTCTACCATGGATGAGGAAGCAAGAGGCAAAAATACAGATGAGAAGGTAAGAGATAAGAATCCCAAGAGTATGTCTTACAGACATTTTATTGGAGTCCAAATGTAGATGAAAAAAGGTAAATGTGAAAAGGGTAACATTTACAGAAAGAATGGCTGAGAATTTTCCAGGAGCGTTGATAGACAACATAGCCCAAATATAAAAAAAGAAATTCATACCTAGTTACATGTTATTAAAATGTTAAAACAAACAAAGCTAAAGAGAATATATTAACAGCAGGCAAAGAAATAAGATAGACTACCTTTAGAGGCAGGATTAGCTGACTGATTTTTGAATAGCAACTACAAAAATCAGGAAACAAAGGGAGACGATCTCTAAAATGCTGAAACAAAATAAATGGAACCTAGAATTTTATACCCAGAGAAAATATGCTGCAAGAATAGAAGTAAAATACAAACATCTACAATAAACAAAGATCGAAGAAATTTGTCACTAGCAGAATCTCACAAAAGAAAATTCTGGAACATTTCAAGTAGATGAAAAATAAACACCAATGTAGGGTCATGTTTCATTTGAAATAGGCAAAAACTGGAAACAACCCAACTATCCATTAATAGTAAAATGGATCGATGAATTGACATAGTTATGAAATGAAATTATGTACGATGAAAATAAATCGGTGTTTTTACCCAGTGATATAAATGCGTCTTGCATTCGTAATGTTGAGCAATAAAACAAAATATACTATGAAAGGACACAAGCAATTTGATTCCATTTATATAAATTTCAAAAACAAACAAAACGGAAGTGTATAGCTATGGATGTAAACACATGCAGTAAAAATACTTTCGAAAAGTCAGTAAGTGGTGATATAACTTCATGATAATAGTTTTCTCTGAGGGGTGCATAGCAAGTAGTAAGACATAGGTAGGGGACTTTTAATATTAGTAATATTCTCTTTCTTGACTCGCGTGGTAGTAACATTAATTTTTTTGCTTTGCCGTCATTTATTCAACTTATATATTCATTATATACTTTCTTCTATATTTTTTAAAAATGAAATAAAATATTTTAATAACCTGAAATTAGATATAATAAAATGAATAGTAAGTTTTTGGAGCACGACTAAAGAAAAAAAGATTCTAGAGGGAGGGGGTAACTGCATATGAAATATAAAAGTTTCTACTGAAAAAAATAGATACGATTATATAAATTTTTTTTTGTCCTTTGTGAATACATAAGTGGTGTGTAAAAGGTAAGCAAATTTTATTTTACCTAATGACATTAACAATTTTTTTTTTTTAATAAAAAGAAGTTTCATTGCAATGGTGTAGGGATAATGGCACCGATTTCGAAAACTTAGAGGGATTTGAATACCTCTACACACTCTGTTATGCAACTGGAAACAAGTTACTTAACCTGTTGGAGCCAGCTGCTTCCTTTCTAAAATTAGGATGACATAATTTATCTCAAATACATGTTTTAAGGATGAAGAATGTTCACATTCAAAATGACTACTCATGGTTGGCATTTAGTAATGATAACAATAATAATATAATATTTCTATTTCTAGTTGGTGACAAATACTATAAGTTAACCCTGAGAGCAGTTGTTAGAAATAGTCTCCAAAGAAATTCTAACTCAAATGGGAATAATGGGATAATGGTGCCTGTGTTGCTACATTGTAGGAAGGATTAAATAAGATAATGTGAACAGGTTCCTCATATTATATGACATGTCAGATTAGGTTATTTGAGGATAATTTAATAAAGACACCATTTTCGTAAGTGTAAATTGGGTAAAAGGAAATTAAGAGAAAAAATCCAGACTGTGTTGGGTGCTGAGATAGTGGCTGCTGCAACTAGAATGAGCGACGTATAGAGAGGGCCAGCTGATGACAGGGTGTGACCTCTACGTGAGAGACTCAGTCAGTTCTCAGTTGCCCTGAAGAAGGGAAGAGGGTAATAAACACCCTAGTTTCATTCTCATCTCTCCCTTCCATATCCTATCTGTGCTCCACCTTGGCAGGTTTTAAATTGGAGTGCAAGGGCAAGGGAGCCTCTAGGGGCACAAATAGAGTAAAGATGGAAAATGTCTGGAGAGGCAATCATAAGATCAGGATGATGAACACAGTATGGCATGTACACATTGCTTGTCATATAATAAGCACAGTAAACAGTAGCTATTATTATGTGATGATAATTACCAGTTTTATTATTTTATGTCATTGTATAGAAGGAGAAAGAGTAACAGATTATGTCATCATGATGCTCTTTACTTCCCCTGGTGTGTCTGGGAAATTCTAACTTTATTGAAGACTGACTTGAAATGATAATTTCTCTGTGAGCTCTCTTGTCTCCAAGGCAGGATGAGGAGTGCTTCCTCCATCATTCCATAGCACATCTCAAATAGAACCCCTGGAAATAATACATTGTAATTCTCTATTCAGGTATATGCCTCCTCTGTCATCTGTGATTTAACTCAAGGTCCAGTTCTTAGTGCAGAGAAAATCTACTTGTTTGTCCAAGCGCCAGCACTCCTGTGGGTGGTAGACCTCTGCCATCACTAGTAGAGGTCCAGGACAATGACTGTTCCGTCAGGGGTGGGAAACAGAGAGGAAGCTTAGGGTAGAGTACAGAAGGGTTACCATCAACACTCCCTAATAGGAACTCAGAACTTTGTGTGTATGAGACAGGATGGTGGTGGTGATAGTGATGAGCGTCCACTTAGGAAAAACTCTTCCTGATTGAGATCTTCATCTCTAAGGGGCAGTGTGGTCCATTACCCATCTTGGAATTGTTGCCATAGTACTCTTTGCTTTTTATTGAATTAAATCCCTACTATATATAATTGCTTGGTATAGCATTCACACTTTCAGTTTTTTTTTTTTTAAATATACGGAGACTTTTATAAAGTACATCTTGTTTTAAGTCCTTAATATATTCCTGCTTCTTTTTTTCTGAAACAGTGTTTTTAATGTTTTAATTTAAACTTGTCTCATAAAACTATTATTAATTTTCTCCTTACTAACTTCAGAGTTAGAATAATTCAATCACAGCCCTCTCATTACTCAAAGTTTCATTCCTTTTATGCAGCTGTTTTTAAAGCATCCATATAAAGAAACACATTGAAAACGATACCAGCAATGGACAGATACAATTTATTGAAAAAGGAAAAGTGCATCTTCCCATTTTTTAAATATATATTATCTATCTACATATCCATTTTAATTTTATACACATAGAGCCATTGTATAGATACTCAAAGTATCTGCTAACATATAAGAGGTTGTTACTTTCATCTGGTTATTCTCATCTATGTTTCTTTTTCTTCTTTTTAATCTATGTTTTGTAAGTGGAAAGATAATAAAATTTTATTTTTAACTGGTGACTGGCTTATAATGTTTTCTGTAGCATTTCTGAAAGTCTGATGATACAGAAATGATAAAAACAAATATAACAAAAGCAAAGACCGATTGGCACCCAAAGTTCAGAATGTTGAGGGGAAAAATGTCATTTGGTATAAAATTATCTTCCCAGGAAATTATAGGAAAGATACTTCAAGACTTGTGTTTGTTTAAAATCTAAGATTGGCATGAATCAAAAAACTGAGAAAACCTCACTCTATTACAAGAGAATCATTTTTTGGAGTTAGCGACAATAGAGTTCCTTTTCCTCTCCTCTCGTTTGTGCCATCCTCCTCTTTCAATCTCAAAAGAAGAAGCAAGATATAAAGTAACATGCATAGAATATTATAATTTTTTATAGTCTTCTTTGCATCAGAGTATCAGAGAAACAAACAAGAGGGTACAAGAAGACCCCTCAACTTCACAAAGCAAAATCAGTTGCATGTTATATGCTGTATGTATCACCATGTTCTTTAACTCTAAATATACACTATACATTATGAATCAACACAGAGAATTGAGCCAATGGTGAAATTCAAATCAAGTATGATTTTTAGTTAATAGAATTACACCGATGATATCTTTTCTGGTTTTAATAACTATACTATGGTTATGTATAATATTAACATTAGAGGAAGCTGGGTGAAGAATGTATAAGAAATCTGTGCCACTTTTGCAACCTTTCTGTATGTCTAAAGTTATTTAAAAATGAAAAATTTAAAAAATAATATAAAATCTGACTATATGTTACTTACAAAAAGCAGACAAATCTAAAGTGCTAATAAAGGAGGCTTTCAGTTAAACAATGGTTGCCGGATCACAGCTTTCAATGAATCCTGTTTAAACTATTTTTTAAAACAAGGAACAAGTTAAAATTTATAAAGAAGTTAAAAAATAGGACTGATGACCAATTTGTATTTTGATTTCCACAAATATAAATTGCAAGGGAAAAATTTTATGGAAGTAGAAATTTTATAGTTAAAGAGATATAGAAGACAAAGCAAACAACTGCAATATCAGAATGATACTTGGATCCTAATTTTTAAAATAAGACAAAGATCATGACATTTATGAGACAATTATAACTGCATAACTAGTGAATATTTGATGATGTTTAGGAATTACTATTAGGTCTAGGTGTGATGATAGAATTGGGGTTACATTAACAACAACAACAACAACAGAAGAAGGCTTTACTATTAGAGATCCATACTGAAATATTTATGGATAAAATGGGAAAAAATCATTGAGATAGGCATTCTGGCTATATGGGAAACTGAACTTTTATAGAATTTTCCCTTTTTCCTCCTCTTGCTAAAAGCATAAAAATTCTGAATAACATCCTATGAGACTTACTAAAGGAACTCCTAAAAAGTATACTTTACTTTCAGAGAACTAGAACTCATAAGGAAAGAGTGGGGTGCAAGAAGTGATAGAGAACAAATTGGTCACCATATTGATAAATCTAAAGAATATTGGACTGCTGCTGCCGCTGCTAAAGTTGATAATGACGATGACTAAATTGGGGTTCTTTACAAGGAAAGTGAAACGAAAATGTGAAAAAATTATGGAAAAAGAAATGGTTGTAATTAAAGTGTCTCAAGTTGCTATGTTGTCTGGAAGGATGATAAACATATTAACTTGAGATTATAGATTTGAACTTAACATCATCTATGAACTTTAACAGTGTAAAGATAACTAAAAATGACTAGGGGAAAACAGGTCAGGGGGTGGGGATAAAACAAAATAAAGCAATCCAGTAGAAGGAGAAAAAGAGGTAAAGAAAGGAACAAAGATAAAAGGATGACAAACAGAAAACTTTAAATATCATGGTGTACGTCATTCTAAACATGTTGCTGTATTACATTTCCCCAGAACAGTAACTTAAAACAACCACCATTATTTGGTTTCTGATTCTGCAGGTGGACAATTTAGGCTGGGCTCAGCTGGCAGTACTTTCTGGTCTTGGTCCAGCTCCCTCATGCATCTTCAGTAAGCTGAGAGCTGGCAGGTGATGACTCTGGGTCCTGGGCTGTCTGTCTCCTGGTGTGCATTGTGTCTCCACATGGTTTCTCACCCTCCAGTAGGTAAATCATGCTTGGTCTCATGACAGAGTCAGATTTCCAAGAGACTGAGTGAAAACATACTGTGCCTCCTGAGGCCTGGTTTTGGAGCTGGCCCACCAAACACTCCTGCTACATTCTACTGGTCACAGCAAGTCACAAGAGCCACCAGGATTCAAGGAGTAGGGAAATAGACTCTCTTCATGGGAGAAGGGACATGGCCATGTTGCAAAGGGCATAGACACAGGGAGAGGAGATTTTGGGGGGATTGTCAATTTTAAATTAGTCAGCTTCTTAATACATATAAAAGACTAAATTAAGATTAAGCAAAAAAGATAAGTGATGGAGAATGTCAAGCAATGCAAAAAGTTAATCAAAAGGAAGATGTTGAGTAAAAAGGTCTTTAAGGTAGAAAAATTTTAAAGCTCTGAGAGACATTTAATCATAAAAGGAAAATTTCATCAGAAATACATTATAATTTTGAATTCCTATGTACCTAACATTATAAAATCAAAATATGTAATGTAAAAATTAATAGAATTAATTAACTGGTAATTAAACCAATAGAAAAAAATGATAGAAATTGACAGAAAAAATTCGAGTGACTATTACTAAGATTAAAAACAGAATCTGTAACTTCCGAAACAGTGGAGATGATAATTACAAAGTAAATAAATCCTCCACTAAAAAAAGTCAGAAATCAGAGGAGCCTTGAAAGGAACGAGATAGCAAAAGTAAAGCAAAATATGTATATTCTAAAACATGTAAATAGGTTAATATTTGTTATTAAAGGGTAGATGATTTTAGTGGATCAAAACTTAAATTGATTTTATTCTGAACATTATAAATAGGCCTGAGACAGTATGACTATAAGGTAAAAATAAAAAATATAGGAGATGTATGTTAACAAACATGTAAAAATAGCATTGTATCATACATATTATTTTCAGATTAGGCAGAATCCAAGGCAAAACATTGTAACTTTCTGGATTACCGATGTGTTGAATAACTTTGCATAAAATTATATTTAGAAACAAAGTGGGAAATCTTAGAAGACTATTATGTTGACAGACGATGTACTAAAAACTCAGCAATATAGAGCTCGAGAACATAAATTATGACATACCTTCATTTATGTGACACACACTCACTGTGCAGAAGCCAGTATAATCTGCAGTCAGTGACTTTTTGTTAACAACTAAATATTCTTATTGCGATAATTCAGGAGAAGACAGCAGACTTGCCAATTTAGAGTGGGAGTTTTCTGATGAGATTGAGGTAGTAAACAATCATAAATTTCAAGAGTGGAGCAGATTCCAGAGCTGATGGTGCATCATTCACTTCAACTTGTGAGAAAAGTTGTATCTGTATTGTGACAAGGATGGTTCTAAATGAAATGCTTCTTAACCGTGTTGGTTTTGCCCTCTGTGGGATATTTGGCAATGTCTAGAGATGTGTTTTGGCTGCCGGAATAGAGTGAAGGGTGGGGGGGCGGGTTGCTATTGGCCTCTAGTGAGTAGGGCCCAGAGGTGCTGCTAAACATCTCACCATGCACACGACAGCCACCCCACCCCACCACCACCACCACCTACACACACACACACACACACACACACACACACACGAATTATCTGGCCCCAAATGTCAATAGTAACTAATTTAAACTGATATATTTAAAAGTCCTGGCACATGCTGGAGTCTAATAAAATAAAATAAAAAGGATTTGGTATAAAGCAGTGGTGCTGACAGAAGGGGGCCCACCGTGTATTTTCAGTAACGTTGGGCACTTTTGAGAGCAGATATAAAGCAGCCTGTTCATGAAAAATGAATTTCCTCTTTGAAAACTACTCAATATATTCTATTTGCCTATTCTATCCAAGTGTGAAAGAACTTAAGAAGGTTCTGATCAAAAAGTATGAACCTTCAAAATTGAATTTCAGTCAGGTGGAGAGGAAAGTCTTAATAACATCCACTAGCAGTTCCCACTTACAAATATGCTTTTAGAAACCATTTGTTCATTCATCTATTCAGTATTTATGTTTCAAATTTCTACTGTATGCGCAGCCACATCTTTTGGTGATAGAGGTGATTAAGCTGAGACCTTTTCCCTCAGCTAAGTGAGAACTGGGAGAAATAAGGATGCAAATGTTGGCTGGGTTACTAAGCTAATCTCAAAAGCTTTTTAAACTTGAGATAAAACTGCAGTATACATCTGAACTGAACACATCAATAAGGACCTAACCAGATAGACAACTACTGAGAATTCAAACATGGGGAAAGAAAATCATAATATGCAATATTTTCTTGATATTGTTCATCACAAAAAGGCTCTAATTTTGGCCTTACAACAACTCAGTGACATAGCTGTTATTAATCCATTTATAAATGAGGAAATTGAGACTCAATGACTTTGAGTCTCCTGGCCTCGTTCACAGAATTTGGGTCATGGTGTAGGGATTTGAATCCTAGGGTTAATGATGTGCCTACTGCACGAAGGTCCAACGTGATCTGCTTAAGAAAGGAGTACCTCTCCCCATTCTTGCACACCTGCTCTACCTGTAAGTGTGAACCATATAGAACTGGGGGTTGGGACATGTCGGATGAAAGCAGAAGGTAGGGAATCTCAGTTATCTGAGCTTAAGGAGAACCTGACTTCTCCCTGATGGCCGGCTTTCTTATCCTCTTCACACTTTAGTATTTCTATTATAATTTCTTTGTCCCATGAGTTACTTCAAAGTTTTTAAGTTCCAAACATTTCTTATTTTTAAAAATTATCCTTTAGTTATTAACTTCTGATTGAATTGGATTGGTATAATATGTTCTTTAAAAAATATATTGTGGATTGATTTATGAACTGCATATGGCCAGTTTTTGCAAAAATTTCATGTATGCTTGAGAACAGTCTCGAGCTCTGATTGTTGCTTATTATATGTCCATTATGTGATTTTTTTGGTATAATTTACCTATCAATACTTAGAAGTATAGTAAAATCTACATGGTGGAGATATCTTTCTCTAGTTCAATGGTTTTTTTTTCCTTTATATGTTGTGAGGAATAACATATAAATTTTTAGAACTGTTGTATGCTCTTAGTAAATTAAACACTTTAATCAATATAGAGTGTGGCAGACATGAAAACAAACCTCTCAGGTTTCTAGCTGCAGGGAGCATTATTACCTGTCCCCACAACTGTTGTGTCTTGAAATTTATCACTGTGTTCATGTGGAAGCCACTCATTTCATGATCTCCTGTCAGCCAAAGACCAACGTGGCAGAGATACAAAAGTAACCTGTTTCTGGAAGACATGGGACTCCGATGACAGGGGGCTTTGACTCAGCGTCACTCTCATATTTACCATACTTTTATGAGAACTGTACCACTCTAAGACTTTTTCTTTGGTTTTCTGCATTTTTAGTGTCATATGTCTGTATGAAGAGTCCTTCCTTTCTTTCTTTCTTTCTTTCTTTCTTTCTTTCTTTCTTTCTTTCTTTCTTTCTTTCTTTCTTTCTTTCTTTCTTTCTTTCTTTCTTTCTTTCTCTCTCTCTCTCTCTCTCTCTCTCTCTCTCTCTCTCTCTCTCTCTCTCTCTCTCTCTTTCTTTGTATTTTTCCTGCTTGATATTCTCTGAGCTTTCTGTCATTAATTTTAGAAAATTCACCACCATTATTATTTCAAATATATCTTCTCTGTTGTTTCCTTTTTTGCCGTCTGGGATTCCAACTTTGCATATGATAAACCTTTTGATATTAACCCACAGTTCTTATACATTCTGGTCTGGCATTTTTTTATTATTATTGTTTTAAATACTTTTTTTTCTTTGCAATTCAGCTTGAGAATTTTTATTGCTGTATCTTTAAGAACTTTGATTCTTGCCTTAATTGTGTCCATTCTTAATTTCTCTTACAGGGCTTTTGACTTCTAGCATTTCTTTGTGTTTCTTTCTTAGAATTTCCATCTCTCTAGTAAATTACCCTTCTGTTCTTGCATGTTGTATACTTTTTCCATTAGAATTCTTAATTTTAGTGATTATATATGCCTATGTAGTAATCGTAAAATCTGCGTAATAGCTGATTCTGGTTCTAGTGCTTGCTTTATTCAGACTCTTTTTTTCTTGCATTTTAACTTTTTTTTTTTTTGCTGAATATGATTTTGATATTGTGATTTATAATAATAAATACATATTTTGTCCTTCATCCTGGTTCCTGGCCAGAGCTCCAAAAACCTTTACAATTTCCTGAGCAATAAAGGTGCTAAGAGTATCTCTTTTTTCCTAATATTTGTCTTTGACCCCAGTTTCTGACGTAGAGCTTCTAAGGTCTTGGAATTTCCTAAATGATAGGAGGGTCTTTTGTTCTAATGAGGAAACTCTCAGCGGGCTCTTGGATGGTTTCAGTGTGGGGGCTAGTCACCAGAAAGACCAAGCTATGATTAGACACTTGGAATTTTTAGCCTTACTGCTCATCCTTGAGTGAGAGGAGAAGGGCTGGAGATTGAATTAATAATTGATCATGCCAATGAAGCTTCCATAAAACTCCCTCAACTCTGAGTTTGAAGAGCTTCTGGGTTGGCAATCACACCAAGATACTGGGAGGCAACACGCAAGGAGAGAGCATGGAAGCTCTGCACCCCTTGTTCCACATCTACCCCTGTGCATCTCCTCCATCTCTTTGTTCCTGAGTTCTTTTTTAAATTAAATCTTTTTCTAATAAACCAGTAAATGTGTTTCCCTGAGCCATTCTAGCAAATTATCGAACCCATGAAGGGAGTTGTGGAAACGTCGATTTATATCTGGTTGTGATTGACGTCTAAAGTCGGGCTCGTCTTGTGGAACTGAGCCCTTAACCTGTGAAATCAGATGCTAACTCCAGGTAGATAGTGTCAGGTCTGAAATGGACACCTGACTGGTGTGAGAGAATTGGTTGGTGTGAGGAAAATACCCACACATTTGGTGGTTAGAAGTATTGATGTATCTGGTAATAGGAAGTGAGGTTAATAGGCTGTATGTTAATAGGTTAATTGTTGCTGTGTTTCATATTTGCTGTAACTGCTGACTCCAAAACCTTCAGCTTCTTCTAGTGTCCTTGTATTTATCTCCTCTGTTGTTTTTGGGTTTCTCTAACAGCTCCTTAAATAGAAGCTGTGTTTTTTAATCTCTTTCAGCTTTGATCCACTGTTATCACATTCGATCCTATGGACGTGTTTGTAACATTTAGGAAAGCATTCTATAATCTTATAATTAAATCTCAGTCTTTTAGTAGATCTGTGTCCCTGGACTGTGAGCTTCACAAGCAGGTCTCAGCTTTTTTTTAATGCCTTAGGTGAGACCGAAAGGCTCTTGGGTATTAGAGCTGGATAATTGCTCTTTTCCCAGGTCAAATAAGGATCTGGAAAAGGCTTCTTCCTTGAAGAGTAGACCTTTCTTATGAGAAAGCTCTGCAAATTTCAAAGTGGTACCTTCTCTTTCTTTTGCCAGAAACACCAGGAGATTTTTCTTGATTTTTTATTATGAGAACTTGGTGATGCTACTGGAAGCAAATCTATGAAAATGTGGGGTCTCCCTTAACACTAGGCACCTTGGAATTTCCACTCATAGTCCAATCTACACTCAGCCTCTAGCAATTTGTCAAAACGACTATTTAAACTTTCTTGTAAGTTTATGGCTCCAGAGATTTATGATCCCCATAAACTGAAATTGGGCTGATTCTCTGTTTCAGTTGAGGTTCTCTGTATTTTCCTGTATTTCTATATTTCAGGATGGTGCTTTGTCCTGTGAGTTCAATTCTTTGTTGGGTCTGAGGAAAGTAATTTTTTTTTTCAGTTCTGTTTTTTTTTTTATGTGTTCTAAGAATGAGAGTAATGATTTCTAAGCTCTTTACATGGAGCTGAAACCTGAAATTGTCGTCTTTTTGAAGCACTTTTTTACTTGAGATAAACTAAAAGAAGTATATATTTATTCTTGGCTACCTCATTGATTTGGCTCAAGTCCTACTGTCTTTGGCTGATAGTATTAATAAATTGTAGGGTTTTAAAAATTCAAATTTTGTCTTTTTTTATCAGTGCAATTTGATCTACTTTAAAATATAGTGGTATTATAATTTTTTTATATTCAAGAACATTAGAGAAGTCAATTTAATTTGAAAGTAAAAAAAGCACAGGGCAGTGTTTTAATAACTAGAAAGGAGATTTGATCATTCAGTGAATTAGTTATTTATATTTAAGTGTGACAGAGACAATTTTAGAAACTTCATTTGTTCTCTCTTTAAGTACATAATGTATGATGGAAGTCATTTTCTTTGTGAAAGATTAGTAGCCTGAAATACATTGAGAAATACATCCATCTCAATGTTCGGAATGTTCTCTGAACATAATTTATGAGCTTGGAAAATGTTGGATAAGTCACTATTTTTGCAGCAGCTTTTTTTGTGCTTTCTATTTTAGTGAATTTTCGATCGTATATCATAAAATGTTAGACCTGGAAAGAATCTTGCAGCTTAGTTTCTCAAACCTCATCATCTTATAGAAGGGAAAACTGGAACCAAGGTAAGCTACCTGAGTAAACTCCTCCCCAAAGAGAATAAGGATTAGAACCCCTTTCCTCTCTCCCAGCTTGACAGTAGCGCCGCTCTGGGCAAAACACCCTCGAGAGCTCATGAGTAATAAAGATCTTCCTATCACAAGTCAATAATCATTGAATTTGCCTGTGAAACTGACAAAACCAACCAGAGGTGGTGCAGTGTCTCCATTTTTTTGTTGTTGTTAAATTTTATGAAAAATTCAAACAGGTTTTGAATGTTTTTAATGGTTGAACAAATCAAGAATATCCTCTTATTACTGGAATAAAATCTCTTCAGACAAAACTTTACAAAGGACAAATCAATATTCAGGATTTTTACATTTTAATATTATCCTTAAAATAACAAATACAAATTACTGGGCTTAGTCTGGCATATTTTTAATTCAACAAAGAGGGAAAAATTTAAATAAATTAAGCAAAAACTGGCTTAAATGGAGCATATCGGTAGTTGAACAATCAAAGTTTCTTTAACTACATTTATACTGCTTTGAATTTGGGCTATTTATGGGCTTTCTGGTTACCTCAAATTTTATAAAGTTTAGATAATAGAGAATTAATTCATAATGGGCTAATCTTGTTCATTATTAAAATAAAGGTCGATTTCATTTTAAGTGCATTTTTTTTTTGTCATGGCAAGTAATGCAGAACATTCTTTTAGAGTTCCTGGGTTTCTAGGTTATTTAAAGTCCAGACATAAACTAGGGCCAAGGGCATCAAGGCTAAGGCACCATGATTAAAGAATGACTCAATTTCAAAAACTGAGAAAAATGAGGAGAAAGGTGCGAGTATTCAAATGTAGTTGCTTTAGAATTCCAAGAGAGCTGTATAACATGTCGTTGTAACCTGGTTCTAATGAAGAAGGGCCATTTACCATGAGGAAGGGTAGATGAAGTGAAAATGGGATTGTCAACAGATAGTGCCTGGGGCTTTGAATACATATGTCTCACACAATTTTGCATCTTCCTTCAATTTTACCAGAATTATAATTATTTTCTGGATGTAGAGGTACTCTACTGCTCACAGAATTTTTATAGATTATTCACCTATCCACAGATTTACCTAATTGCTGATTTCTGAAGTTCACTCTTTAGAGATTCATTTATTTGGCTTTATGCTAATCCCATTATCAGTTATTCATACATTAACATGTATAATTTTAGCATCTTGATTAAGACTGATTAAACTTTCCATTTATCAAATAGAAATGCAGATACTTCAGATATATTATTTTATTTTATTTTACTTACTAAGTAGTAACTCTAGAAGGCTATTAGATAAGGTGTTTCTCAGAGCCAATAGGTAAATTGTGAAAGTGAAGGGAAAGAATAAATAGAGTAGAGGTTTTGCTGTCTAGGGGGATCTATTAATATGTTAGAAAGATAATTTAGTGAATCCTAAACATCCTAAGTTGTTTTTTATTCTAAACATTTTTAAGCCATATAAGTAATCACCCATACTAATGTTCCATAATTCTAATTTTAGGGAACTTTAAGTCCTTCAGTATAATTGAAACTTAATGGTTGGGTTCTGTTTGCAAAGTATTTATATGTCTCAAGTATCTGTATCTTTTTATTATTTGTTATCTCTTACCTATTATGTAGTTTCCTCCTAAGATATCTTTTATAGTCTAGATCTATGTGGTCATAAAATTTATCGAGTGTTAGCTTCAATTAGCATTTTGGTTTTACCATGAGAATAAGATGGAGATAAAGAGGACCAAGGAACTTGAGGGAATAAAAATCAGTCAAGTTCAACCAGAGAAACAGACCTATTATGATACATATCATCATATATATGTATGTTTGTATATATGTATATAAATCATATATGGCATAATTATAAGGAATTATGTCTATATAATATATATGTATCACAAAAATTGGCTTGTATGATTGTGAAGTCTGGGTAAACAAGTCCCCATGGCACACACTGAAGCTGTTGTTCATGAACAGGAAAGAAAATAAGACTGAACACAGGATAGACTCCATGGGCATGGTTCAAAGCTGCTTCTGCAGGTGGAATTTCTTTTGTACCTTGGAGAAGTATCAGTTTAGTTTTAAGAGTTTGAAGCTAATTCACTCAGGTCCCCTCATATTATCTGGGATAACACAGCTGGTCCCCAACTTACACTGGTTTGATTTACAATTTTTCTTCTTTATGATGGTGGGAAAGTAATATGCATTTAGTAGCAAACAAACCTTTAATTTCGAATTTCAATCTTTTTCTGGGCGAGCAATATGCAATATAACATTCTCTCATAATGCTGGGCAGCAGCAGTGAGCCACAGCACCCAGTCAGTCATGTAATCATGAAGATTTGTCATTTTCTTTGTGAAAGGTTAGTAGCCAGAAATCCATTGAGAAATGCATCCATCTCAATGTTCAGAATGTTCCTTGAACATAATTTACGAACTTGTATTCCAAGTGTGCTGTGTTGCCAGAATTTTGGGGATATTGTGTTCTGAGCATGTTTAGGGTAGGATAAGATAAGCTACGACATCCACTAGGTTAGGTGTTGTAGTAAGTGCATTTTTGACTTATGATATTTTAAATTTACGATGGGTTTATTGGGACATAACCACATTGTAAGTTGAGGAGCATCTGTGTACCTGACTTAAAGTTAACCGATTAGGGACTTTAATTGCATCTGTGCAATTTTTCACAACAACACCTAGAATAGTGTTTAATTAAATAACCGGAGACTATAGCTTAGCCAAATTGAAATATCACAAAAGTCATTACAGTGTATAAAAGGGAAAAGTCATGATGATGCCTATGGAAACTTATATGGGTAACCCCTAAAGACATGACAATTTCTTTCCAACATCTTCAGCTTTTCCTCTCATGGACCTTTTTTTAATTGAAATGTCATTATTATTAAGTCTATTAATTAAAAATAAGCATCTTGCATCACAGTACTCCCTTAATATCTTCTTCCTAATTTTACCCTTTATTTAATATGCAAATCTCTTTATAATGTTGCCCACCTACCCTCCATTTCTACACGAGCTGGTGCAGCCTCTGAACTGTCATTACTTGTTATCACAGATACATCTTTTTTTAAAAAAAAAAAAAATACAAAACAAAACTGATCATCAACTCCTGTCACCAAAACAAATACATCAGCATCAGTTGTCCAGAGTGGAAACCTGTGAGTCATTATAACATCTTTCATTCCAATACCTCATTGCACATTCAGTCATCAAATTCTCTTGAATTTGCCCACGTCACTTATTTTATTTCCCTATTTTTACTTATCAACGAATCATGTTGTGGAAAACGAATTAAGATTTTTCAATCCTCACAATAATTTATATTTTATATAAAGAATAAAAAGACAGGTGTGTAATTCAAAAGCATAATAATAGAATAGATTAGTTGGAACAAAGGAGTAATATAAATGCTAAAGTAGAATAGTTACATGAACATCAAAGTACACTAGAAAAGCTTACAAAAACATACCATACATTATATTGTAAATCATTTCATAATGCATGTTTCTGTTAGCATTATTTGAAATTATTAAATATTAGCACTTTTCAGTACATTGCATTCTTTATGTGAACTCTGAAAATATAGTCTCTCGAAATAGCAACTTAATGATTATAGCAAAAATATCATAGGCAAACATATGTCACAATCTTGAGTTGAGCAGATTTACCTACTCTTAGTACTTGCTGTTGATGAGCTATTTTTATGTTTCATTACTGGCTTTATTTTTTTAAAAACATTTTTAATGACATGTAGTTGATCATATCAAATCCTTAGTATATAGATAAACTAGAGGAAATAGTATTTAAAGGTTCTGTCTATATCTTCATAGTTACTATTGCAGCCTCTGAAACTACCTAAACCTTAGAAACTTAAAAGAACAGTAATCTTATATTTCCCCCCTGCAGAAGATCGTAGCAGGATCACAGATCAGAGAAATAGTAAATCGAATAATAAATCTCTTCCACCTGTAGAATTTATATGTAAGTGGTAAAACTATGAAGGTGGAGAGATAGGTAAGACTTGGAAACTCATTAAGATTTCCTCAAGGTTATAGGGAATTATAGAAGGCTATTAAGCATGGCGGTTATAAGACGACAGCTGTGTTTTAGAAAATAACACCAGAGACAATACTAAGGGAAGCCTGGAGGGTTGAGACTAGAGCAGTTAGAGGTTTGGATTAGTTGCCCAAATTGTGGATGAAAAAGTCAGACCTGTAAATGTTTTAACCAAGCATAAAGGTGGTATCACACCATTAATTAAACAACATGGATTTGTAGATTACAAAGCAGTGAAAGGGACAACCGAAATAGTAATATACAGACAGATTCTCATGCATATGTGGTTGCCTGAACATGTCACCTAAAGAGACTATAGATTAATAAAGAATGCCTTATGAGAATCAAATTGATCTTCATATTTTAGGGATTTTTACTTGTTCCTGAAGAAGTTTATGAGCCCATCTTTTGGCCTGTTCTTTTGGCATATTATTTACCCAAAGAGTTTATGTATAAGCTGCATTATGGGACATGTACTGATAGAAGAGGCTTCTTCTGAAGACTAAGATTTTCCAACTTAAATGATGTGGTAGAGACATGTAATGTTCTTGTATATCTGTTCTGTTGTCCTTTTGATCACATGGGAGGATTCACCTTTTCTACCCTTTTTGCATTTTGGGAATCTCATGAAAGTCTGGCAAATGGGATATGGTCAGATGTGGGACAATGTTTCTTGTGGAAAGATGTTCCAGTGCTTTCCTTCTCCTACAGTGGTGATCAGCAACATTCTTAATTGAGGATCCCCAATCCTCAGACTGGTACCATCTGTGGCCTGTTTGGAACCAGGCCACACAGCAGGAGGTGAATGGCAAGCAAATGAGCAAAGCTTCATCTGTATTCGCAGCCGCTCCCCAGCATTAGCATCGCCACCTCAGCTTTACCTCAGATCATCAGGCATTAGATTCTCATAGGAGCATTGGCTCCTGGTGCCAAAACAGTTGAGGATGGCTGTTCTTAATGATGGAATCTCCTTTAGCTCTACCTACATAAGAATAGTCTAGAGTTAAGCCTCTTACCAAACCATGGCGAATTTCTAGAAGAATCAAGGAGCGGGGACGGGGGGACCTTGTTTTGGAAGGCTCCAAGAATTGGAGTTTTGTTTCAATGCACAATCTAGCCACTCTTGATTGACACACAATAAATTGATTTCTTCTGACATTGTTGGAATAAAACATAACAGAACAGATTGATGAGCCACATCAAGATTCCTGGCCTTGTGTAAATGGGTATTTACACAATATCCAGGTACCATCCAGTTTCCTCCTACTTCACAAAGGGGCACTATTCTGGGTGTGAATTGTCTGTATGGTGTGTCTATGGATGAAATTGCCATTTAATATATTCATTGGATGATAAGCCTCTTTCCACAAGGCCTCACATTTCTCAAAGTAATAGTAATTTATATTTATTTATTTGATACAGTGGTAATAGGGATGCAGAGAAAGAGATGGATGTTAAGCTGTTTCAAAGATAAAGTCAACAAATATTATTGGTAGATGACTGTAAATGAGTAAGTTACAGATGATTAAATTTAGTAATTTAGGGGACTTAAAGAATGGCATAGCTAAAGGCATAAGACATACAAGTAGATGAATACATTTTGAGAAGAAAGATGTGATTTTATTTTATTTGGCTGTAATAATAATAGATAACACTTACTGAGTGTGCCAGCCACCATTCTAAATGTCTTACACGTATGAACTTATAGAATTCTAATACAATGTAGATATTTGTATTAGCCCTATTGTACAGGTGAGAAAAATAAAGCACAGAAAGATAATGTGTTCTGGTATGAATTAAGGTTTATATTGTAATGATGGGAAGAATCAATTCTCTGACTTTGGCATTTGTGCCATATTTCTAGTTATTTGCCTTGCTTAAGCATTTGAGGAGCTATAGTGTCATGATTCAGAAACTTGAGTTACATACTGGAATCTCAGTTTATGTAACTGAGAAATAGGGTAAAGTCCTTCCTCCCACTTCCTGGGACTATAATGAAAATCCAATAAACTGGGCCTACTTGACAAAATGAAAAACGAAGCACAAGGAATAATGAAGAATCAACATGACATCTACACACAATGCAGTAACTCGCAGTTCCCAGGACCAGAGGAGAACTGGGAGGAGTAGGGGAATGGAGAAGCAAAAGGAGCAGTAAAGGTTAAAAGGTTAGAAAGGTAAATCATAGCCATTCATGTCCTGGTCCTGGCCAGGAGAATACTATCACCTGTAGAAAAGTCTTAAAAAGTGATGAAGGAAAAGGAAGCAGTCACGTATAGAGTTGAGAGAAGAGCAGTGTCCTTGGATCAGGATTCATAAGAAAACAACCTGAGTTAGGAGATCCATGTTTACAAAATAGACCAAACAAGTGAAGTGGCGATATGAGATTTAGGGTAGTGCCATGAGTAGTTGGGATAGAAATAAATGAGCTGTTCAAAAGGAAAACAGCAGACCTGAAGCAAGCATCTGTCTCCTGGATGCTAAGGAGGCAGCGTCTACTATCACATCCAATGCCAGGCAACTTGAGTTCACCAGAAAATTTGTGTTGACTTTATAAAAAAATACTAAGAGAGAGAGAGAGAGAGAGAGAGAGAGAGAGAGAGAGAAAGAGAAGCCTCTAGGAATTATATTATGGATTCAAGGAGCTAAATCAAACTCATGTCTCTAGTCACTACCTTGCAGAATTTGTCAATATAAGAAAAAAATAATAGCCTCAAAAAAATTGAGACATATAAACTATTCCAGTAAAATTGGCTTACCTGACTTAGTTTGAATGAGTGAATGTAAGCACGAAGTGAAATCTAGAATTCTGACAGATAGAGGACAGGCTTAATCAAATACTCTGTGCTTTTCATTTAGAAAATGAGAAGAGATTTATTCTGTAGAGGGAAGAAACAAATCCGCTATGGAATTTTTACTGGTATGTGTAAATGTGAAGTCTTTGAAATATGGAGAAAAAAGACCTTTTCACATCTGTAAGAATTGGATTGAAAGTTTTGGATATAGGAAGCTATAACTCTATTAGGTGAAGAAAAAAGAGAGACAGAAATTCCTGGATCAGCTTAAAGAACTCAGAGCTAAGGAGCATATTAAAACAGCTGAACCAATAGCATTTATCCAAGAAATTCTGGGAAAGCAAGCGGAGGCATTTAAAGAGGATTTTTATAATTGGATATTTCAGAAAGATTGAGGAATTACAACAACAAAAAAGGTTATTCAGAAGATGTCAGAGAAGACATGTGGAGAAAAACAAGAGAGCAGAAAATAAACAAGACATTTAGCTAGAAACACTTGGGAGGCAATGACTCTTTTCTCAGGAAAGCAGAGAGAGCTATGTCTCAACTGTCTTCTGGGGACCATTGCTTAAAGACAGCACTATATTTTGTTCTGCAGGAGACACCGAGATGAACAAAACATTTCCATGAAATATCTCACTATTTAGTTGGGAAAATGGATATAGTCCATTATGAAGCAATGAGGAATGCCATTTATTTTATTTTATTTTTCTCTGAGAAATAGTTCATTTCTGTGAACTCATTTAATCTTTTTAAAAATTAGTTAATTAATTAGTTTTTATTATGGTGACATTGGTTAACAAAATACAGTAAGTTGCAAGTGTATAATTCAGCAGAAAGGCATATATATATTCCATTATGTGGTCATTGCTCATAGTTAGATTCCTTTCTGTCTCTACATAATTGATCCCTTTTACCCCATATATCTCCCCCCTTCCCCCTCCCCTGCTCGCCTGTGGTAACCACTAGTCCATGTCCATGAGTCTCTGTTTGTCCTGTTTGTTTGTTGCTTTTAGGTTTATATCCCACATCTATCCCACACATATCATGAGGAATGCCATTTTAGACTAGGAGTGAAAACAAATTTCTGTGACAGGACTGTGGAGAGAGAATTTTTGCTTGCAATAATGAAGAGAAGTTTAATGATGAAGAAGCTATTTGAGCTGGGTTTTGACAGGGGATCTACTTGTGTCTGACTGAGGGAAGGCTTATGCCATGGAGGAAATAGCATATGAAAAGTTGCAAAAACAGATACTTTTGAGTTCATTATTATCTTTCCACTTTTAGTTGAAACATGTATAGTTGTCTTAACTGGACAGAAAAAAAGGCTAGAATTTCCAAAGAAATGAATGAAGGGAAATTAAAGAGCATGAGTACCACAGTGGTATTGTGAATAGAAACTACATTCAAGAGAAAGAATAGATTCTGAACATTATATTGACTAAAAGCATGGGATGGATTTGAATCTTAGGTTTTACAGTTTATTAGCTCTGGGACCTTGCAAAGCTGCTTTATTTATATGAGCTTCAGTTTTTCATGCAATATACTGGGATTAAAGATAAGTGTGTCATAGTATTGTGGCACAGAACAAATGAGATAACACGTGTAAAGAACTTAGTATAGTTTCTGGCAAATACAAAGTGCTCAGTAATAGTAGCTACCATTTCTCAGGTAAACTGAATTGATCAACTGGAGTAAGGAGATGTCTCAGGATCATATCATGTATTTTCTGCCCCGGCTCTAGAATTGGCCATTTCTCCAAGGAGCTCTGATTTCTTTAGTGCAAAACGATAGTAAGAAACTAGAATCTGTTTGTCTGGTGTGATACAGCTAGGAAATACCTATTTTATTTTTCTATATGTACATATATCTAAATATGAGCAAACTAAGAATATCTAATGTAATTAACTGCTGCTAATTGACTGGATAGTAGAGGACCTGCACAGAAATAAATAATAAATATAGGAAAGGAGACCTACCCATACATATATATCTAAATATGATCAGGCTAACAGTATTCGATATAATTAACTGTTTCTAATTGAGTGATGATAGAAGTACTACACAGAAATAAACAGTAAATATAGTAAAGGAGACTGCGCAGAAATAAACACATGGATTACTTAGTAAGTAGTAAAAAAACAAAGGGATAAAGTATATGAGGATGGGAAGATAAAACTTAAATTGTTATTATTCCAGATGTTTCAGTTTTCCACATTAAAAGAGTCATGAATATATAAACAAATAAATAGAATTAATTTAGATTTATTAAAATTAAAGAGATAAAATAGCGACCCCAAAATTGATTACATTTATATAATCCAGCAGCAAATAGTTTGAAAATGTTTTAAATAATATTCTTTACTCAAATATCGAATAAATAAAATACTGAATAATAAATTTAACAATGAAATAAGAATTTTTAGAGGTTGTAAAACTTTGTTAAAAGAAATGTTTAAATAAATGGAGAGCTAAATCATGGAAATAAAGTATTTATTATATAAACAGACCAAGTTTTTTCAAATTAAATATACAAATTTGATATTACCCAACTCAAATCTCAACAGAAATTTTTGTGGTTTTAGGTTCTTATTTATTGTAGAACCAAGAAAAAATATCTTTTCTAAGATCATGGGAAGTAAATTATTAACTAATTGAGGGTTTATATTGATTTGTTTGTTTTTGGTGGAGTCAGGATGTAATTTGGTAGAGTATTAAAAACATTTTAAAATTATACAACATGCATTAGCTCGAACCACACGAAATTGTCATTTTTTTAATGAGGTCTAAGTATTGGCAATTTTATATGGTTCCATCTAATATATATTTTGTTAAAATTCATTTGGACTCAACAAATAAAAATTATGCTTTTTAAAGTCCAATGTGTCTCAACAAAATAGTCATAGAAAGATCTTACCTCAATATGATAAAGGCCATATAGAAAAAGCCCACAACTGACTTAATAATCAATGGGGTAAAACTGAAAGCTTTCCCTCTAAGATCCAATACAACAAGAATTCCCAATCCTGCTACTTCTTTTCAAAATAGTACTAGCAGTTTGGCCCACTTCAATTAAACAAGAAAAAGAAATAACAGGTATCCAAATTGGAAAGGAAGAAGCAAAATGATCTCTGCTTGCAGAGAACATGTAAAAAACCCAAAAGACTCAATAACAACAACAAAAAGTTAGAATTCAGTAAAATTGCAGGATACAAAATCAATATACAAAACTCAATTATGTTCCTATATACAAACAATTAAATTTTCAAAAAATAAAAGTAAGAAAATAATTCTATTCATGATAGCAACAAAAATAGTAAAATACTTAGGAATAAACTTAACAAAAAAGTGAAAGACTTGTACATTGAAAATTAGAAAACATTAATGGAGGGAATAAAGGAAGACACAGATAAATGGAAATACATCTGTGTTCATGGATTAGAAGAATTAATACTGTTAAAATGCCCATACCACCCAAAGTGAACTACAGAGTCAATGCAATTTTTATCAAAATCCTATGACATTCTTCACAAAAATAGAAAAAAGTAATACTAAAATTCATATGAAACCACAAAAGATCCCAAATAGCCAAAGCAGTCTTGAGCAAGAAGAACAAAGCTGGATGTTTCACACTTCCTGATATTGAAATATATTACAAAGCTACGGCAATGAAAACAGTATGACACTGGCATACTGTATAGACCAATGGAATAGAATAGAGAGCCAAGAAATAAAATTACACATATTTGGTCAACTAATCTTCAACAAGGGTCCCCAAAACACAATATGAGGAAAGATAGTCTCTTTAATAAATGCTATCGGGAAATTGGATAACCACACGCAGAAGGATGAAATTAGACCCTTATCTTACACACTGTACAAAAATCAGTTCAAAATGGATTAAAGACTTAAATGTAAAACCTGAAATTGTAAAGCGACTAGGAGGAAACATAGGAAAAAAGCTTTTGACATTGACCTGGGGGGTTTTCAGTTATGACACCAAAACCACAGGCAACAAAAGCAAAAATAAACAATGAAGTAATATCAAACTAAAAAGCTTTGGCGCAGTAAACAATAAAAAGAGTGAAAAGGCGATCTATGGAATGGGAGAAAACATTCACAAACCATATATATGATAAAAAGTTAATATCCAAAATATGAAGAGAAGCTATACAACTCAATAGCAAAACAGCACCAACAACAAACCCAAACGAACCCAAATAACCCAGTTAAACAAATGGACAAATGGCCTGAACAGTCATTTCTCAAAAGAAAATATAAAATGGCCAACAAGTACATAAATTTTATTTTTTGACAGATGAATGAATAAAAATAAAATATATATTGAAGAGATGTGTATGTATAAGTGTGTATACACATAATATGCATATAAAAAAGAAAAATATGTAAATGTGTAAAAAAATATATATAGGAATATTCCAATTTATTAAAAATAGAATATTATTCAGCCTTAAAAAGAAGGAAGTACTGTAATTTTGAAAATATAGATGAATCTAGAGGACATTATGCTGGGTAAAATTAGCCAGACATAGACAAACAAATACTGCATGACCTCATGTATATGTGGAATCTGAAAAAAAGTCAAATTGATAGAAGCGGAGAGTAGAAGGGTGGTTACCAGGGGCTGGAGGAAGGGGTAAACTGGGAGTTGTTGATCCAGGTGAACAAAGTTTTAGTTACGCAAGATGAAGGAGTTCTGGGGATTTAATGTACAACAAGGTGACTATAGTTTATAATGCATTATTGTATACTTGAAATTTATTAAGAGAGTAGATTTTAAGTGTGCTCATGACAAAAAAAAAAAAGGAGGGAAATGGTAAGTATCTGAGGTGAGGGATATGTTAATTAGCTTAATTGTGGGGTTTATTTCATAATATATATGTCAAAACTTCTTATTGCACAGCTTAAATATGTATGACTTTTAATTGTCAAATATTCTTCAGTAATAAAGGCCAATGTGTTCTGTGAATATGACATCATGCAGAATGAAAAAAGATTAGGTAAGAAATGGAGCTTTTAATTTTATATCTTCATTCTTAATCTGGTGGAGTTATTGTTTCAAGTAGTAATGAGAACAGAGTATTAAACTCCTCTGTTCAGGTACATACATTTCATTGCCCACTTTTCTTTTTTCTCTCCATTAACTTTCTGTAACTTCTCTTAGAGATGAAAAACGTACAAGAAGTACTAACCAGTGTCTCCTGATGGCAGGCTATATTGCATCAGTCAGATGAATTCTCTTTATATAACACAAAAGAGATGGGGAGAATACACACAGGAATTTCATTCATTACTTTTGAGCATGTGGTTTATTTTTTTCTTGTCGTTTAGTGTAGATTTATGGCATGAAGATGTGTACATGTATCTAAGAACTACTCCCAATTGTCCATCTAATATACATATCAAAGTGCATTTGTAAAACCCTAATTATGTAGTATGATTACTTGGGAAATTGTTAACTTTTAAATTATTCCCTTTGTATATGGTCTCCTAAGAGATGTTGTAATGATTATAAAGAAGCTATACTAAATTTGAGACCTCCTCCAACATTGTTAATTTTACAATAATAAATACTTTTTTAGGGGGTGGGGGTGGGGAATGTAGCTGTAACATGAAAATTTAAAAGAAAATACAAAACTTATAACTTACATAAAGTATGCCCATGTAAGGATGCCTGGAGACCACCAAATAAATGTAAACATCATTCTGCATTAGAAAGTTGGAAAAGGTACCAGCATTTACATCTGCTAAGAACAGCCTAGTAGGTGAAAAGCAAGTCTTTTTCCAGCCTCAGTTCTGTTACCAAAGAGCTAAATAGCAAAGGCTAAGTCAGTTGGTATTGTTCTTCTCTCACTGTCTCATGGAAAAGCAGAAGAAAATATTCTTTTCTTTTTTAGTTCAACGGATATTATTTGAATATACACAACGGAAAGTAATAGAACTCCATTGCTAATTCTATCATATTCTGCTTCTAATGTTGAATAAGTAAAAGCCGTATAGTCTTCCCAAATGCCTATTCAAACTCAGTGAAATATTTAAAATTTAGCATCTGCTTTATAAAATCTCAGGACCTATTTTTCACAGGCCTTCCCCGGTTTTCTTTCTTTCCAACATCACCTTTCATCTTTCAAATTGAGATATTTACTTAAATCTCCTTTTATTTTTTTTAGTACTCTTATCTATGAAGTTCAGACATATATCCGTTTGTGATTTCTCATGCCTTCATCTAGAAGTATTATCCTTTTAAAATAGCTTAAGTAGAATTATTTATTTGTGTTCTATTAATGATATGTAGCAATGAAATCTGTCCACAGTGTAGATAAGACCAAAAGTCTTGTCTTTTAATACTCATTTTAAGCGCAAAAACTCAGAACTTCTAGTAATTGTATGATTTGGTTCAGCCTCAATGAGGCACCTCTTTCTCATTGCCCGGATTCAAGAGCCATTATGTCAACCAGTAGGTAGTCTCCGGGATTCCTGAAATATGAAACCGTAAACATTTCTTTAAGAATGAATATCTTCATTGCATGATTTATGCAATAAATATTGCTTAGCATAGTGAATGCAACCAAAATTTAACCCACAAAATTTGGGACAAATCAATATAGTGAATAGAGCTATAGGGTGGATATAAGAAAAAAAAAATCATTTTTCAAATAGTATGTTGACTTCCTAGCAAAATAACTTGGAAACAATTTATTTCTCTGTATTTTAGTTTTATCAACAGGAAATGGAGATAGTAACATCTACCTTGTTTCTTATAGTGTGCATTATTGTACACCTTAAATTTTTTTAAAAAGGCCTAAACTACCATATAAGTACAAGAGTCTTAAGTGGACTTAAAAACAGATTACTTTAGATACAGGAGAAAGAGAGCCATTTTCTTTTTTAAATTTTTAATTAAGTTTATTGGAGTAACATTGGTTAATACAATTATATAATTTTCATGTGTACATTATCATTTGACATCTATATATTCTATTGTGTATTTACCACTGAAAATCTAGTTTCCTTCAGCTTCCATATATTTGATCCCTTTACCCCATCTAACTCCCCCCTCCTCCCCCACTCCACTAGTAACCACAAGTCTGTAGTCCTCTGGTAACCGCTAGTCTATATTCCATGTCCATGAGTAAGAGAGCCATTTTCAAAAGTTAATTGTCTTATATTTGTAATTGTAATAGCCCTTTACTATATGTATTAGGATAATTAATTTTTCAAATGCTAGGTTTTATAAAAGTTGCATCACCTGTTAACAAACTCTAAAAATATAGACTAGAAGGCATAAGAGCTCAAGTCTAAATCATTTCCATTCATATGGAAATGAAATATGAAGAACATCAAGAGAATAGAGAATGTTTTAGAATTAACTCACTGAACAATGAAAAGAGATTCTAAGAAAATTGTTCTCCTAATAGATGACAAAAAATGGGAATGAGCATGATTTAAAATACATGGAAGTGGTGTAATAAAGCTTGCTAGAAAGAGGTCAGACCTGCGTGAGAGAAAGACCATCTTAAACTGAATGAAATAAAAGGAGAAGAATTTAACAATGTATCACTTGAAAGAAATTAGAGTTTGCTCTCCATTGGAGAATGTGGCTTTAATGATTTTCTAAAAGCAGGAACTCTGATAAAACAGAACAAGAGGTGAAAATTCTCAAATGTAACGATATACAACTTGGTGTTCACATGGTTTGTCTAATTAGAAATATTTTGTTTCTAGAAACCAGCTTTAGTGGATGCTATTGGTGACTCACTCAGATTACATTTACCAGGCTATTGTACCCATGTTCCAGATTCTGTGAGTTTTGGCTACTAAAGGCTCACAACTGCTTCTTTCTCTGGTATCAAGATTACCTTCTCCTAAATGGAAGAAGCTGTTGGCCCAAATGATTGGCTCACTTTGGCCAGTGACTTATTTATGGGGGTGTTTAAACAAAAGAGTGGCACCCTCCCTTCTGGGTGGAATAATTTCCGTGGGACAATTCATGTTTCAGAACTCCCTAATGGGACTGCGGTGAAACCACACTCTTGCTTCCATAACTTCTTTTCTTACCTCCCCCTGCCCCTGCCTACCACACCTTACCCTACCTTCTTCACGTTCTTCCTCCTGAATACATTTCTCAATGAAACACTTGAACAAGAATCACTGTCTCGGGTTTTGTTTCTAAGTGATCCAGCCTAGGATACCATGTGGAGGCTGCCCAAGTACTCTATGCCATTCTAAATTTTGCTCTAACCAAGTTGAGAGGTGTCTGGCTTCAACAAAATTTGTAAAATTTTCCAACAAAGAGGCAAATATCCATTTAAAAAACTGATGGATATTTGCTATGTAAGTAATTGCAAGTCACATATAACTGAATGAAACCTGTTATAAAGTTGCCTTTCAAGCGGTAAATGACATCTCTTTTTTTATGGATGGTAACTTTTCTAGGACAAAAAAAATTACCCTGAACAATATATCGAGCACCATTTCTTCACCAAAGATGTATCTAATGCATATTCTGTACTGCAATTTTTATCATGAAGTTTATAATATATCTAGGTATTTGCCAAACTTTTAAATCATGACTTGCCTTCTTTTTAATACTCTCATAAAGAATATGACATAAATCCTTAGCAATAACACTTTCCACCCCATTCTTCTCAAATGGCAGGATGATTTTGTGCTTCATGACTAGCAGTTTAAAATTTGTATTCTGGGCATGTCATCACCTCTAACTTTCTAAATTGCTATTGTAAAGCATTGCTTCAGCATTTTAGGGTCTCGGTTTCCTTATTGTACAACACTACTTGGTTTCCATTTTTATTAATTATATTTTATACTTAAGTTAATTGTACATAAATTTTCATCAAGTACACTTTTTTTAAAAAGCAAATGTAATACAGAGTCTTAATAAAAACACTATTGCCTTTCCTCATCTAATCACCAGTATTATTCCTAATAGGCAATCATTTATTAAAATTATAGCTTATTATTCACCTAATTATCTCAACATATATAAACAATATACTTTTCCCATAAATTTAGTTATCTATTAACTTCCTGAAATAACATATATGAAAATATAGCAAAGATTAGTCATATGTCAATAATTATTGAAACTAGGTCATAGGTATGTGGGATTACTTGTACTATTCTCCTTTTTCTTCATAAATACTTGAAATATCCACTAAGTAGATATTCCCATAATATCCTAGGAAATCTCCTTCTTGGGCCCCATTGGCCTCCTCCTTCAATATTAGCCTTGTCTTCTTTGGCTTGTAATACAGCTGACATTCTGACTTCCTTTAATCACTTTCCTGATTAGATGCAATCCTGAATCCCATCTCTCTCTTTTGTTTTACTGTGTTTTACTTGTAAACATCATCAAGCAAATTCAAAAGTAAATATCTATAATCTTATCTTTATATTTCATTGACGATTAACCTCTATTTTAGGATAAAAGATTTTCTACCAGCACTATAAATTGCATGTTATCCTCATAGTTCTGAATATCGAAATGATATACCAAAGTGTGGACGTAGTTTTCAATTATCGTGCTGGTCACTATGTGGAACCCTTCACCCAGGAAATGTGTGTCCTTCAGATATGGGAAATTACCTTGTGATCTTTCCTTGGTGTTTTCCAACTCTTTTTCCTTGGAACTCGTGTTTATTGGATAATGGACCTCCTGGAGTGGTCCTGTGCTGTCGCACTAGAAGCTGGATTGATTCTGGTCTTTGAGAGAACTGTTTGGCTTGACGTTCCAATCCTTCCACTGATTTTGTATTTCTACCTTTATGTTTTTCATTTTCATGAGTCCTTTCTTTTTCCTTTTTCAGATCTCCTTTTTTTGTGTGTATACAAACAAATCTTTTTAAATGCTAATTAGTTTTTTAAAAATATTTTCTATTCTAAATTATCTTTTCTCATTCAGAATTTTGTATTATGTTGGCTTATCTGCGGTTAAGTTCAAATAGACAGTAATCTTAACTGTTGGCTAAGTTTTAAGAATAAGGAAATAAAAAAGTTAACTTCTGGGCTCTGTGTATATGGAAGAAGGATTTGTTTGATTGGACTATATAGCCATGGGAATAGCCAATTATATTGAGGCTCTGAACTATCTGAATTTGAAGTGTTTTCTCTGAGGCCACATATTTTCTCTAGAAATATTTTGCTGTTTTTTTCCTATGTTAGAAGGTATAGATATTGGATTGCTGAGAATTCTGCACCTGTAGAGACAGATGGGTCTCAATTATTTCATCTTTAGTTTTTCAAAGACACACTCTGATTTCAAATAAAATTTTCACTTTTTCCCACTGCCAAAACAAGTATTTCCAGATTTCAAGCCTCTTTGGTGAGGTGATGTCAGCCCCTCTCTGTCTCTCCCACTCCATGCCCGTTCCTGCCTCTGTTTCCTCCTGCTCTAGTCCACTGGGTACCATCTTCTGTCTTACATACATTGGATGGATTCTCTTGTCTGCTAATATCTATTCTCCCAGATTTGAGTAAAGTTTTATCATCATCAGTCTAGCAAGTTCTCAGCTGTGTGAAAGAACAATGTATATTATCTATCTACTATCTTTAATGCAATGATAAGACATTTTATAAGATCACATCAAAATTAAAAGAGCAAAAAAACAGTAAGTCTGTAAACATAAACACTACTCAAAGTCTTCAGAAGTCCAGATACTAAATTTAAATTACATTTTGATGTTTCTGAGAACATGATGTCTTAGAAAGCACTTTCAAGTCCAACATGACTGTTCGAATCATATTCCTCCTGTTTGAACTTTAGGAAATAAATAGCCTACTTGATTACACCTGCCTCATAGCGCTATTTTGAGGACATAAGGAATAAATCACTTGAAACTGTGCCTAAAACATAGTAGGTACCTCTTCTTAACTTCCTAATGTTTTATTTTTCCTTTTCAATATATGCAGTTCTTCCCATGACTCTTTCTGTACCTACTGGAGGAAATGCATATAGTCCTTCACCTTCTGCTTAGATACTTCCATGAATATCTTTATACATAATAGGCAGATGCCAGGTGCATCTGTTTGCTTTTCCTGGGTAAAAATAACTACCCCAAAATTTAGTGGATTAAACAATAACTATTTATTTAGCTCAGAAATCTATTAATTGGAAAGCTGAGCTGGGCTCCATGGGTTGGTTCTGTTGATCTGAGCCAGCCTTATCAGATATCAATTGGATTTCTTGACCTGTGTTTGGTCAGTTGCTGGTTTGACTGGGAACTGGCTTATTTAAGATACTTCTGCTAGAATGGTTCATTTATCTGCCATGAGTTTTCTCATCTTCTAGCAAACTATACAGTGATGTTTCTATGATAACCTATTCCATAGTAAGGGCAGAGTAGGCAAAAGACTAGCCTAAATTTGCAGTGTTCCTTTTGCTGCATTCTACTGGCCAAAGTAAGTCACAAGGCCAGTGTGATCCCTATTTCATGTTTTGACAGAAGGAGCTGTGAAGAACTGTAGCCATTTTTGAATCCATCACAAAGTGTAAACGTATTTAGTATGCTGGTCTAGGTAACAATGTAATGAAAGATCTGAGGAATATCAGGTTGAGAATCATCATTTTGTTCTCGCTTGATTCGTGGCAGAGATTGGAAAACACAACTTGCTATCCTATTCTTGCCTGCATCTGTTTTTTGCAGTCTGCAAGCCAGAGTAGATTTTTACATTTTTAAAGGGTTGGAAAAGATATCAAAAGAAGAATAGTGTTTTATGAAATTCAAATTTCAGTGTTAGTAAATAAAGTTTTATTATAAAACAGCTTGGCCTGTGCATTTACGTATCATCTATAACCGCTTTGGGCTGCAGTTGGCAGACTTGAGAAATTACAAAAGGGACTGTATGTGGCCCACAAAGCCTGAAATGTTTTCTATTTGGTTATTTATAGAGAAAGTTTGCCAACACCTAGCTTATAACTAATGCCAAGTATTCAGAGATGGGTGTGTCGTTCATGTAAAACTATAGGGAAAAAATAAAAGTCGTCAAAAGCTATGAAAAATGAAATTTAACACATAGAAAACCAGTACTTATGACTCATTTTCTGCAACATTAATAATCTAATACCAATAATTATCTAAAAGTAATCTTGGTAAAGGAAATTGGTTTTCTGAGCCTTCTTTATTGAACATAAATAGGGAGAACTAACAGAATTATCATGTAATTTAAAGTAAACAGCAGGGGAGATATATTTCATTTTTATCATTTTGATCAGAGTAAATGGCTTCCTAGAACCATATTTAATCTTTTCAAAATGGAATGTCCAAATGCCTTGAGTTCGTAACCAAATCCAAGGAAAAATGCAGTGGAGGGAAAGTCGGAAGACGACAGAAGGGGCCAGGTGGCAGAAAGAAAATGAGAAGTTGACAGTGAGTAATAAAAATATGATTCTTCCCATGAATTAAAAACGAGAGCAGAATTCACAAGTAGCAGTAATTCCAAGAGCTTAAATGGCTTCGAGCTAGGTCTTCTAGCTCTGTAAAATTAAAAGCACAGCATTTTTATAACTGTACACATTTTTCATTTTTCACACCACTCTGCACTGTATCCTTTAAAAGCCTCTATCATTTTCTTTCATCTATTTTACAGTAAGCAAATTCTTGATTATAAAGTAAAGTGTATTCTATGTAGAAAAATTGGAACATACAAAAATTTACTAGAAGTAAATTTAATATTATAATCATTACTCAGGGATGCAACATTTACAATATTTTCTTATTTTGTTCTTTGCTTTTTAGCAATGAACGTTTCATTTTTTCATGTTACACAGATTTTATTGTTTGCCTAATAGTCCATCAAATTAACATATTTTAGAAAAAGTTTATTTATTTTGCTTTCTATTCTTGTTTATTTTCAATATTACAAATAGCATTGAGAAATATGACAATTATTTTCTTTGGGATTTTTATATTATTTCTAAGAAAAGTTGGGAGGTTATCATGTCAGAACATATGGATATTTGAAGGCTATGGGTTTATGTGGTCAAATAATTTTCTAAAATTTCTTTTTACTGAGGATTAAGATACCTCTCTATGGAACAGAATGACTGTACAAATCATTGCCTTCTCTGCATTCATTTTAATTTTAGAACATACAGCTGTGTAGACTGGGCTTAGCTTAGTAGATGCAGCCTTTCATAGACAGGCTTGATGAGGTGAGCAGAGAAATAGGATTAAATATTCTGTAGTTATTGAACAGAATATTTTTATGATTGAAGGAGTTTCCCTCCACTTTTATTTTTAATTCTGATGCAGATTAGTCTCAATGTAAATGAGACTGTGATTTTGGCTAAAGCTAACCAAAGCTATGTTAATCCTTAGGTTTGTCTTATTTCAAAGTTCCCAAATGCTTAATCAATAATTTGTGTATTTGAAAATAAAAACCAAAACAAGCAAACAAAAAAAACCCATGTTGCTATGCACTCTAATTCTGGCTTGGCTATGGACTCAATGAGTGGTACTGGGAAAGTCATTTAATACCTCAATACTTTGATATTCTCATACATAAGAAGAAATTCTTGAACTTGATAAATTTCAAGACCCCTCATACTCTTTTTAAATGGCCATTATTCACATTACATATTAAAAATATACACATTGATAGTTTTCCTTCCAGAAAGCTCTTCAAATTAACCTACTTTCTTACTCATAACCATAAGGGCAGCCATAATAGAAACCTTAAAAGTTTCCAAACATACTTCTCTCTCCTTTTTCAAATAATTTCCCCAGCAATAGATGCCTACTTGCTCTTCATTTATATGACTATTATTGATGATTCTTCATGGCTAATAAATGTAACTTTCATAGTAACTTTCTGATCATACTTACATTAGAAGCAATGGACATTACCACTCCCTATAAGAAAAAGAGGAAAGGAGAAAACAGTGTCTTAAACTCAGTTTTAACAGAAACTCTTTCATAATAATATTGTTAAAGTTTAAATAGAATTACTAAAGAAGCAATAATAGAACATAAATATATGGAATACTGAGCTAATTTAGATGTGATTAATGATAAGTGTTTTTTTGCAACTGATGTAAAAGGAAATAACTATAGATTACCTTATTATATAAAGAAGAAGACATATGTTTTGAGAAATGACACCTAATTTTCTTCTAAATTCTAAATGAATCACACAATGTAAAAATTGTTTTGCCAGAGAGTAAACAGAAAATACCTCATATCTCAATAGAATCAAGAACATAATGTTAAAATTTACTCCGTGAAGGCTTTCTGAAGCTTCTTTCTAGGTTTACAGCTTACTGTTATTTTCTCTTTTTTTTTCACATAAATGAATTGAAACCAAAATATAATCTTGTCCTTTTTGTTGTTGTTTTTATTGTCTAGTAGAACCAACAAATGCCATCAACTTTAACCTAACTGACCAAATTTTAATTAGGGATCTTCCTTATCAACAGGCCTAACAGAGCATCACATATAAATTACTACTGATGAACTCATTTATAAGCAGATGATATGTTAAGCACATCCATAATGAGTAATCTGCATTACAAGTTTCAAAAAAAAATCTTGTTGTTCAATGTAAGAAACTCTGATTTTGGCTCATCACAAAAATCAAATATGTCACATAATTCACAGTATCTAATCAAGTAGAACTTTCCATAACAAATTCACCATAATTAGAACACATGTGATATCCTTTTCTAAAATATATGCCCCAACAGCCTTGAGTTCCCCTTTTAAAACTTTAATGCAAATGTTCTCATCGCTCCAAAAATCTTGGAGACCCAGGGAAGCACCAAGACACTACAATCTTCTGTCCTATCTACATATTAAGAGAGACTTGGGGAATAAGTCTGCAAACCATTCACCAGGTCCCTATCAATTATAGTATTGGGGTGAGCACCAGAGAGCAAACTCATGCACTCCAAAAGTCCTCCTCCTCCACGTTCTCAATCTTAGAATTTCACACTCCGACAATGTCAAAATCCTTACAACTTCTTTCATGCCTCTGTCCTTCTCACATGCTGCTCCTCTGTCCGCAACATACCCCCTACTCTTGTCTGCTTGCAGTTTCTCCTTTCGCTCTAGTCAGCCTGAGAGTCTCCTATGCGTCCTTCCAAGTTAAAGTTAAACTTCCATTTTTTGGAAGTCCTCTCTGACCAGTGCTGACACAGACCATTAGCCCTCTTTCCTTGCCATATGGCTCCGTGTCACTCTTTGTACGCACATTGCATCATGTCTGCATATATATCACTTCTGCTTCACTGTAAGCCTTGAACCCTGTTTTGCATTGTATAATTTATCACCAAGGTACACAATGGGTCTCATGGAATGTGCCTTGATTAAAGGTAATAGCCCCCACCTTTTTACCTTTTAGCAATTATAAATAAACTATCAAGCAATTTCCCCCTAGTTTTACTGTTTCAGCAGGACACAGAGAAAACTCTCATAGGGGCCTCTCCTAACCCAGAAAAAAAGGAAAAAGAACACTGCCCCCCAGAGGCTGCAAAAAGAGGACAGCTTCATGGTCTCACAAACCTAGTGGTAAAGGGAGCGCTGTCCATGGTTGCAGAGCCAGAAACAGTTAATTTCTCTACCTGGGGTTTGCTAGCATTTGAGAAAGCTAAGAGGGGACATGTTGGGTGCAGGGAGCTGACCGGAACCCCCCACATACATTTATAACCTAACTAGTGTTCTGTGGCTCCCCCTTCTTCAGTGAGTGAATACACTAGTAGTAAAACATAGAGTGTGAGCTAATAAGTGCCATTTCCAAGGCTCCCTATGATGAGCATATTGTGTCCAATGGGAACCTCCCTAATATCCACCTCAAACTGTAATACCTTCTGTTAAGATGACATGGAGGTGTTTCCTACAGAGGACTATGCTTCCACATATGGATGACTAATTCATACGATTGCTAGTGGGCCAATTACAGGAACAAATGTCCAGCAAACTCACTCATTCAGAAGTATAAAAGATTTTGTCTCTATTTTGTCACAAAGAGTAATGTTTAAAACTCGGCTCTTTTGCTTCCTTCCCATGAATTGTGAGGGATTTTCATTTCCAAAAGTATTTCCTACCATTCGAAAAGAATAAAAAGGGAAAGGAATGGAAGAAGTGCTACCTAGAGCAAAGCCAAAAAGCAGAATAGAAATATCGATGAGAAGAAGCAAAGTTAGGGGGGATAAGCAGGGGGAGAGAATATGTATGGTCATTCCTAAAATTCAGTAAATTAAATCAGAAGACCCCAGTGGCAGTACCATTTTTTCTATGTAGAAAGAGTTGGGGTGGAACAATTAGATGGAATAAAAGGTCTTAAAACTTCATTTGCATTGACTTTATATGAAATTGTGAACTGTATATTGTCCAGGTGAAAGAAGGCCAAGGCCTTCCTTTGTAGTAGACACACACACACACACACACACACACACACACACACACTCACACACGGAGTAGCTCCATCATCTCCAGACAGCATTGCTTGCAGCCTGCCCAGTGATTTAGGATTTGCTTCTTTTGGGAGTACATTCCTTGTGCTTCCTTGAATCTCTCAGCCCCTGGGACTCAGAGCTTCCTCTTTACATTCTTATCATTTCGAGTAATAGATCCCGAGTCTGGAAGGACTTTGATCCTCCAGGGTGATACATCCCAACATAAGTAATGGATAATCATGGGGAACTGAGTCAGCCCTAACTTCTGGGAATCTGAGTTTTGTAGGATAAAGTAAATAAGATTAATCTGAAAAGAAAAGAGGCACCTCGACTTCGTGTTGGTGAACAGCTCCATCTCCTGTTGTGTGCGGGTATGTTCTCAAAACAGCTTCCACCACAAGCGGCTGCTGTGTACACCAGAATGCTCAGAAAGAATAGCCAGTGTGTAACCCCTTTGCAATGCAGAATCTTCAGTTCATTTACCGCACCTGAAAATCAGTGCTGTTTTCTTTGTGGTGGGAGCTGGTACCAGAAGGTGGGAAATGTTGAATGGCATAAGATTTCACAGGTTTAAGCTACGATAAAGTAAACAGGTTACCAGCAATTTCAAAGGTTTACTTGAAATAATTTTACCATTTTTCTTAGATAATTTATTTGGTACCTCAGGAAATGCAACAAGAAAACTTTTTTTCCCCTCAGCTCTGTAAGAGGAATGAGTTAGAATAACATCTGATCTAGTTCAAGTTGGTAAAGAAATCTCTTTCTTGGCTCTAAATCGAATGAGTTTTAGTTTGTTTACAAAAAAAGCTTTTTATGTTGATTTTAAGCTTAGTCTCCTTCTGTGCTCTACTTCTTACTACCAAAGGTAACTTAAAGGAGAGAAAAATGAAAGGGAAGTTGTTTATTTTAAGACAAAAATGCTAAGAATTCAATAAATGTAACATATAGACTCTGAAGAGTGGAGGCAGCAAGACAAAATTAAATTTTCCTTTTTTTTTTTGTTCTATTGTAAGTAATTTTTTTGGCAAAAACTTGGCGATGATTTTCTTTGTTCGCTTTCCCCTATTTTATTGTAAAAACAACAAATCAATGAAATTAAGCAAAGATTTCTCTACAATAGTAACTTAGAATAAAATGCAATGGACTATAAGTCAAAAGAACTAAATTGTATTTCTCTACTTAAACCAACCAACATTGTGGCAGTAGGCTGGTAACAATCTCCATGACTTAGTTTATTCCCTGTGGAAAGGAGAATTGCTTTAAATGAAACCTAAAAAAGTTATTATTGTGTTACCCACCAATAACATAACAAACCTGAGAAACACATTTTCTATTATGTTTATAAAATGGTAATTTGTATATTGTATTGTGAATCAATATAGTTAAATCATTTCTATATAGAAAATTTTTACAATAGAAGTTTACGGTCCTTTGTCATTCTAATTGGCTAGCTTAGGAAAAGAAGCCCAGCTTAGCTTATTGGTTTTTCACATTAGATGGCATAATAGTAACCTCAACCAGTAATAACATTGCTAATGTGACTTGGTTATCATAATTCCCAGAGGACTGAAGCACCACAAAAAACTACCACATTAACATCACCCTTTCATTTTACTGCATAAAATCATAGCTGATATTCTGTATTACATATTAATATACTAACATATATACTAAAATATAAACTAAAAATAATTAATATATGAATTAATGTTTCATATCCAGAGGGCAATTACTGTGAAATACTAAATAGAGAAAATGTTTATTCCATACTAATACAAATATATGGAGTCATCATCATCATCAATCACAAAGAAAGGTTTGCATTCGTATGGATAACATAACCATTTCGCCATGTAATCAGTCAGAGTTCATTTTTACATTAGGACCCCCAGATCTCTATACAGGACAATGTCAGGAGTATCTCTGCTATTTTTAATTCTTGTAGTGCATTTTGAAGAAAACATTTTTAAAACTAAACATGTCAAATATTTGATATAAGTTTGAGGACAATTCTATCTCCTAAATAATTTATCCATACCAAAAACCGTTCCAAATAATTGTTTGCTCTTCCCACATATCCTGGCTTGGGGCTATTTTATGAATCATGAGTTTAAGATTAGAGTGTCTATAAACAGTTAGCCATGCTCTCTGTTCTTAGTATCAGGCAGTCCACATATTACATGTGAAAATGTTAGAGACTCAGTTATACTACCTACTACTTACCTAATCATTTATAGCCTTGTCCTAGCTCTAGATAAGATTTACCACCTATCACTCCTTATATTCCACAGTAGATCTCACAGTCAAGGAAATAATTCCTCCTTCCTCCAGCTCATACCATTTACTCCCTCTGCCTCTGTATACTCTTTCTCCCTAAACTGGCTACAAGCACATGCAGACAAACCCTTAATAGAACATTTTGGAAAGTAATTTCTCGTCTTCAATCTTGCTTTACTCCATTGCAAACATTCCTGGATCATGACCTTTCCCCTCCTTAGTTTTATAGAGATATGATTGACAAATAGAAACTATATATATTGAAGGTGTACAGGATGATGTTTTGATATACTTATATATTGTGAAATGATTATGACAGTCAAGCTAATTACCATTTCTATTACCTCACATAGTTACCAGTGTGCGTGTGTGTGTGTGTGTGTGTGTGTGTGTGTGTGGTGAGAGCCTTTGAGATCTAATTTCTTAGCAAGTTTGTACTATTATAGTCACCATGCTGTACATTAGGTCTCTAGAACTTATTCATCTTATAATGGAAAATTTGTACCTTTGACCAAAATTTCCCTTTTCCCCACTATTTGACCTTTAATAACCACCATTTTACTCTCTGTTGCTATGAGCTCAGGTTTCCATGTATTTATTTTCAGATTTCACATATAAGCGAGGTCATGCAGTATTTGTCTTTCTATTTTACTTAGTATAATGGCCTCCAGGTTCTTTTATGTTATCAAAAATGGCAGGGTTTTTATTTTTAAACTTGAATTACACACGCACATCCACATATACATATCTTAAATAACTCACATTTTCTTTATCTTTTCATCTGTCAATGGACACTTAGGTTGTTTCCATATCTTGACTGCTGTGAATAATGCTTAAATCTTGACTTCATTTCCTTTGGATATATATATTCTTTAGATTACATCATAAAGTAGTTCTATTTTTCCTTGTTTGAGAACCCTTCATACTGTTTTCCATGAGGACTGTGCATTCTCATTAGTAGTGTACAAGGGTCGCCTTTTCTCCACATTCTCACCAACATTCGTATCTCATGTCTTTTTAATAAAAGACATCCTAACAAAGTGTAAGGTGATATCTCATTGTGATTTTGATTTACATTTCCTTAATGATTAGTGATATTAAGCCTCTTTTTATATACTGTTGGCTACGTGTATGTATTTCTTTCGAGAAATGTCTATTCATGTCTTTTGCCCATTTTTTGAGTTATTTGTTCTTTTGCTATTGTGTTTTATGTGTTTCTCATATATTTTAAATATTAATACCTTTAATCCTGAATGAGGAATGTTTTATTTTTGCTTAAGCCCTGAATTTTCTCTGGGGAAGAGCTTCTTTGTCCATTGTTCCTGTGATCTCTGGCTCTATTTTACGGGATTCTTGGTTCTTCCTTTACCTTTTTCCTCCTTGGCCGTCTCTGAAGTGGGTATTGGGGAGCACACTCTAGCACAGCTTTCTTTTACAGCCTTCTCAGCCCACGTTCTGCTCATAATGGGTCAGTATCCCATACCGAGTCACAGGATTTTAAATACAGCCTCATAACTTATTTGGCAATACAATTTTCTCAAAATTAACAGATTTGTCAACTATTTTATTCCAGAAATTTTCACATGCCAGATATCTTTTAGAGAACATGATTTTCATGTAAGTCATATGTCTTTGTGTATTTTGTCTCCTTATCTCTTTAAGTTTAAGCTAGATTACCTTAGGTGGACTATTCTGGAAATGTTATACCCTTATTATTATTTTTGCTTTGAGGCATCTTAATTCACTTAGATATTTTAATATGAGAGGTAAAGTCCATGACCTTAATTTGACCTATTCCTACAGTTTTAATTTCAGTGGGTCTTAAGACTTTCTCAATTTTGTCTTTTATATTTGGAGTTTAAATTGCAATCGCTGTTCTAACTCTAATTATGCCAAATTTCTCAAATCTATCTCCTGTGTGCTTTCAAACTAGCCAATTATTTTAACTAGCTCATATCTTTTTTTTTTTAAATTTCTTGACAAATTCACCCAATTGCTTTTAGTTTAGTAACCATATTGGCTCTCTGCTGAGTTACTGCAGGTTATTATTCACAAAATATTTTCCACTGTAACACGGGATTCCATTTTTCCAGCCTCTGTCAGTTATTTTACCACTCCAAGCCAGCTGCTAGGCCAATGCTGCATATTTTATATTGTTACGATGGTGCTGTACTTCAACTATGGTATTAGTCAGACTAGGCGAGGCTCTACCTAGGTTGCACTGCCAGGATAAGCTGAAAATTATGTAGCTTTGAATCAGATACATTGGTGCCTTCACTTCAGGGATGATTTCACAGCATTATTTTGGTATGGTTCAGAGTTTGTAGGTTGGGTTATGGCAGTACTGGAAAGTAAAAGACAATGCATTTCTTATTTATTTAAAAATTTAACACAATAGAATATACAGATGTCAAATGATAATGTACACCTGAAAATTACATAATTGTATAAATTAATGTTACCCCAAGAAACTTAATTAAAAATAAAATAAAAATTTGCTCAATATTTTAATTTTTCAGTGGATTCAAGATTGAATATTTAAAAATAATACATACACAAATGAAATTAACTATTTAAGTAGCATAATGTAAAATAGAATAAAATAAATAAATAGTGAAGGCAGAGGTAACAGGCAATGCAATAGTAGTGCATTAGAGATTTCAACATCTTTTAAGGAGGCGGAATGCAGATGGGAGAATGGAGACCCTCTATCTGAGAAAGCTAGAGGAGAGAAACCAAGTATCTGAAGAAGAAAATCTTTCTGGTGAGAATTTGACCTGAGAAGCCCTACAGATTTTCAGAGTTTAGAGGCAGCTGGTACTCTAGAAATCAGAAGTGGTCCCTGGGGCTGACAACAGGGAGAGTACTTCAAAGTTTACATACGGAGTGCTTATAGTTCCAAGGATCCTTTCCCACCCCGCACGGCCAATTGGTTGCTACCTTCCCCACCTCCGTCCCAAAGCAAAAGAATGAGAAAGTGAATAAGGAGAAGCCACTGACTGAAGAACACTAAGAACAGAGGAAATGGGGTGAGACGGAGGGCTGAAAATGGCATTAGTGGAAGCCTGACCTTCCCTTCTCTATTCCCAGACTGTTAACAACCAAGTGTAAACTTCAGACAACGTATTGAAAGATTCTTTGCAGAGACGACCAGCCCAATGCAAGAAGACCAACAGAAACTGATATTTTCTTTCAAAGCCCAACTGCACTACAGTGAGTTGCACCAATGGATAGATAAATCCCTCCCAGGCATGCAGAGTTTTTAAGTCACCTATTTAATTTCTCACTCTTAAATGTAAATGGACATCTAGGGACAACCAGGGTTACATGATAAAAGAGAAGAGCTTCCAATTTGATAAACAATCTAAACAAATTCATTAAAAAAAAAAAAATGAAAACAGAACTCAGAGGAAACAGAGACCACAAAGGGAGCAGAGGAAAATAAAGATGAAAGTGACAACAAGAACAACACTACCCCTAATCTCCTCAAAGGAATAAGGGAGAATATTGCATTCGTGAAACAAAAATATAACTTGATCTTTATAAGAGTATTGGAGAAAAAAATGAGCCATTGGGTTATTGAATTTTGAACATTAAAAAAAAAAAAAAAGCAATTGCCAAAATAAAACTAAGGCAATTCTAGAAACATAAGCAAAAATCAAAGTTGGAAAATAGAAAAAAATGATAAAAATCCATGTGATAAAAAAATTATAGTATAGCTATAGTATAAGTAGGAAAAACAGCAAAGTAAAGGTAGGGGATAAATGAAATAAAGAAAATATTTCAAGATCTGCTCGTCTATCACAGTGCACAGAAACATACACCAAGGCATATTAATATGACATTTCAAAATAGAAGGAAGTAAGTAAAGAAATGTAAAGCCTTCATCAATAAAAAATAGGTAAATTACAAAAGATCAGAAATAAAAACTTTTCAGACTTCTTGGCAGCAGTACTGGAAAGTAAAAGACAATGCATCTAAAATTCTGAAGAAAAGTAGTTTCCATCCTAGAAATCTATATTCAGACATACTATTCCAATTTAAGGCTAAAGTAAATAGACAGAGTCAATTTATCTTCTAAGTACTCTTCTTTTTAGAAAACATTTGAAGGGTGTACTTTACTAAGATGTAGGAATAAAACCAAGAAATGAGAAAATAGGATGCAGGAAATGGAATCAATAATAAGTAATGTTAGATAATATATGCTCAGAAGCCTAAAAAACAACTGTCCTAGGTTAGAGAAAGAGCAAAGAGGACTTCAAAAGTGAAGTCTCCAGGAAAAATGAAATGCTCAGATGGATTGTCTGATGTTTTTGATTAGAGAGAAAATGAAAGCTTGCAGGAAGAATTCGTAATAAGTAAACAAATTTGTTTCACAATAATCAAAGCATAATTATATTTCACTAATTAGAATTGGCTATTTGAGAAACTATTTCAGTGAGGTCAGTTATTTATAGCCATAAACACTGAATATTGATTTATCTGGAGTGTCTGAAATAACTACATGTGTAATATGAAGGAGAATCAGTGGGGAAGGGTGTTTTTAGCTTAATCTTCACCCACCACAGTAAGAAGTCTATAAATAGTATCCAAATGGCTAAATCCAGAAATAGCAATGTAAACATAGTATTTAGAAATATCAGTATAAATACCGGAGCAAATAGTTAACAGAGTTGAACATTTTTGCTTCTGGCCAGTGGGACTTGGGTACAAAAAACTAGAGTAATTAGACTGGTATCCTTTTCACTTTCAGCCATTTAGAACAATTTAATATTTTAAAGCACATGACTTTTTAAAATAAAATATAAGGTAAATAAAAAACAAACAACTAAACCCCATACTTTTGTTACTTAGTAGGTTTGTTTTGTTTTGTTTTTTTAACCATAATTACCTGTGGAACTAGTTTCACTTCTGCATTAGGATTTTTTCAGAAATATCTGAAATATTTTTGCACTTATACTAAAGTTGCCATTTATAATTTCAAGAACAAAGGCAATGATACTCGTTATAGGAAAAGTGGATCCATTTTTGATGAGCTTGAGTAAGTTGCTAATTCATGCCAGGAGCAAGGGTATGGGCACTGGCAATACATACATATTAATGTCCTCAGAGACCAGGCAGTAGCCTCAGAATGAAAATCACTGGAAGTAACAAGAAATACCTCTAATCATATAACAAGGAGAAAAAGAGGCAAAGGGTGTTATACGCCAGGCTGAAGAGTGGAGTTCGATCACCAGCAAATCATCATCTTAGAATCTCCAGAGTATCAATTTCAAAAACTCTGTCTCTCTCAAATGTACTTCAGTGCTCTTAGAGAGTCATGCAAAATTTCAGACCTATAACAGAAATCAAAGTCCTTTCTCTCATTTTTCTAAGCTCTAAACACTCAGGCCAACCTTGATATATTAGTTACTCCATGAAGATCTGTGGCTCTTACACATGACATACCCTTCAAATAGTTCCCATTCAAGGGATAATCCGCCATTAACCTGTTATTATGCTGTGGCCTTCCTTTGTGACTGACAGCAGGCCAACCATTTTAGAAGGCAGTGTTGCCAACATTTATGTTAAGCATTTATGTATGGAGCTACGGGAGAGGGCAGTTCCATGAAGCATATAATCTATAAAACTAGCTTTTCGTTTGGATGCTTCTTTACAAGGAAACACTAAACTTTAGTCTCCTTTAGTCTCCACTTTCAAGAAATGATAGAATCATTGTCAAAAAGAAATTGAATCTATTCTGTAATAACAAAAAAAGGCTTTTAAAGCAATCACTGTTTCGCAAAATTTTTAATATTAATAGTCCGGGTAATAGAGAGGGAATGTGGGCCCTCAGGGAAGTTTATGAAGTCTAGCACAGCAAGAGCTTCTAAAATCACAAAGTGTCCTTGAATTCATTTTGTCTTTTAATATTATGGACATTTAATTGCATGACATGCACTGTTAATGTATCCATTTTTTAACTTGAAAATAATTTATATTATTCACCAGTGAAATTATATACCCAACTTTCTCTTAACATTTTCTAGAAAGCTTGATAATTCCTTAAAAGGAATTTGACAGAGAGGTCTCTCCGCAGTCAGGAAATGATGAAAAACTTACATTTAAATGAAAACAAATGATCTTGTCTTTTTTGTTGTTTTTAAACACAATAAATTATGGTGGTGATAGTACAGGAAAAATGTTCCATTGGGTTTTTTCCTCCAGGAGATCTGTTGTTACCACTATTGTGTTGTCTACTATTTATTCATACGCCACATATGTGTGAGGGTGCCTACGAGTATAGAACATAGATCCCCACTTAATGGGAAGGGCAGCTGGAGAGATTTTTGTAGAAGAATGGGGTTAGATCATCAATCCTCGACTAAGCAGAGAAACCAGAACACACAGTGATTTGCAATCAGGAAAAAACAATCTCAGGATAGGAAGTATGACAAAATAAAATAAAAATAATTGCATTTGCATGTAAAAGTTTGAATGTTTTTTAACATCTCTGTTTCTTTAAATAGTAATTAAAGTGCTACACATTCTTTTTGGCTAATGGATATATATTCAGGAAAAAGAATAAAAAAGCTTTGAGAGAAGATACGTTTCAAAAGATGAAAAGTGAGATTAAGGCAGGAGGTCCCTCCATGTGCTGTGGTTCAACACAGTTGCAGGTAGAAAAGTGCTGGCATTTGAAGACTGTAGGGATCTCAGTCCTGGAAAATCAGATGCTGGGCTACACAGGCAATGAAATTTAACACCCAGATCTCAACAGGTAGACAGGCTGAAGCTACGACAGACTATTTCAACTTTTGTGTTTAGCTCAGGAACTGGAGCACAATGCCATTCAAAAAAAAAAACCTAACTCTATAAAGATGAGAGACAAAAAAGGCAGAGCAAATGAAGTTCAAAAGATAACAAACACCATCTCTAAAGGGACCTAAGTTTTAATTGGAAAAACTGAAGTGCTTTGAAGTCAAGTGGATCGTGCAACAAAAGTTAGCCAAATAGCCAAAGAGGAAAAAAAAAAAAAAGCTCAGTACTGTTCTTTATACCAAATAGAAGCCTTTCCTATTGATCATGGATTCAATGGAAGAAAGTGACTTCAGCTAAAATTCTGGACCAGAATATATGTGGTTTATCAGGGAAAGAATGCAGTTGAGCAACATTTAACCTGCCCTACACACATCACCACATGCTTGGCTGTTTCCAAGTTGATGGCTAGATCTTCCATTAACGGACATGGGAAGAGAAGTGTTCTCCGGTCGACAAAGAACCACTTCTGAAAAGGCTCTCCTTTGTGAGAAAAATAGCATGAAAAAATATTTGGAGAAAATAACCAAAATGGACTTGTTCATGACAGATTCTATCATGCCTTGTTTCAGAGAGGCCACTTCGAGAAAATATTTGACATTCCAGAAGCTTCTCCTCTTTTGTACATAAGACTTTTTATAATGATGTCACTCCCTGTTCAGAGGACAAGAAATTATGGTTTATTATTCTGGATTGCTGTGTATAAATTTTTAATTAGAATGTAATTTGGGCTTGTAGAAAATATGTAATGTTTATACTCTATATAAAACATGTCAGCCACTATAAACTGCCTAAAATAAGGATAGAAAAATTACTGAGATAGATATTTTAATCATAACCAAGGCACTGAGAGAAGAAAAAAAATGTGTGGGGAATGATGATAAAGTCAATATGTCAATAAAGTTGGTAATATATATGTAATATCTATATATATATTCCAGTTGTTATGACAAAAGAGTTATAGATGCCTTGTGTAATGAAGACTGACTCAGGACTTATAAATAAAATAAATGCTCTTTCTAGAGAGATAGCTAAGGTTATTATCACGAAAGAGAAAGGTGAAAGTCCTGTTAATATCAGATTAAACCCTGAGACATTAGGAAGAAAATTAAATTAAAACTTGTGTGGTGAGATCTATTTAGTTAATTCATGAGAAATGGTCCACGGTCGATGTTAATATAGAGAAATACATTGAAATTTGAAACGCATGCTTTGCCCACCTTTTCTTCCATTACATTGCCCTATCATTCACCAGCCAGAAGGTACCAGAGATCACAATCAAGTGTGAATGGGCAGAGGAAAGGTCCGCTGATGTTTGGCTGAAGTAGAATCAGCAAAAGCTTTTGAGATACAAGGACTAAGGACTGACAGTTGATGAGATGTGAGAGGGAATCGGGAGGAGAGGGTACCAGATGGGCAGAGTTTAAAGAAGGGCTGAGGTGGAGTGGTTTAAGGAAATGAAGGACATCTTTCTGCACTGTCCTCTGAAGGCCTAAGTGAGCAAGAGTTTCCTCACCAACCACCCATGTAATACAAGGGAAAGAGATAGCTAGGTAAAGCTGCAACTTCTAGTTGCCAACTCTGCCCTCTTATGGGATGAGGATTTGAACAACTGAGTCACATGGCTGTTTAAATCTCCACTGGAGTTAAGACTGTGTTCAGCTTTGAGATGATAGATGAGAAATGGTACTCCAAACAGGGCCAACACACGCCTCTGATGGCTTTGCCATCCTTGTTTAATTGAAGGGGGAAGAACTACAGGTAGTAGGAAGTTTCTTAAGTCTGAGAAAACCTAAAGACAGTTTCACTGGGCTTTTCCTTAACTTTACACAAGGATTACAAAGCAAAAGCACTCTGTGTGGCACTGAAAGCATAGACTGTCGTTCATAGGTTATAGTATTCCACTTACTTTTTCACAATACTTAACCATTTTCATTGTTAAGAAACTTAAAGAATACAAAATATTCAGAACAAATTGTGAAAATGTTTCCCATCGTCATATTCCAACCAAGAGTTAACACTGAAATCTCGGTTTGCATAATTTCAGTATTGACCATATATGTGTAAGTATAAATGTAAATGTTAATGAATTCATTAGCTCATATTATAAAAATAGTTTATGGTTAGATTTTTTAAAATGTAACATATCTCATGTAAAATTTGTATCTTTGAAATAGTTCTAACTAGTCCTTAATAAGGACTACAAAGTATCCCCTGGTAGAAATAGTATACATTCATTCATTGATTACATCTGTTGGGTTATAGTTCTCTTCTACTTCTAGATACATGGATGATTTCATTTTGTCATTCCATTGTGTTAAATATGGCAATGTGATGTGTCAAATTAAAGTTATGATCAATGAATTTTGAGTGGTAGTGACATGTGTCATTTTGGGGCTTAATTTAATTGCCAGGGCTTGACTGTCTTGAGTTCTCCTCTTCTGTTATACATTCATGGAAGTTTGTATTAATATGGGAGAGCCATAGGATCAAAGCACCTTGGACAGTTGAGCAAAAACTTGAAGGAGAGCTTGCCTGGAGTGTCAGCTAGGTCTGCAGGTGAGTGTGTGTGTGTGTGTGTGTGTGTGTGTGTGTGTGTGTGTGTGTGTACATTGGCTTGACAGAAGGTGGAGAGTGAAAAAACTCATGGTAGAAGCTGAAAAGACACCAAATCATGATTTGCAGGGACAGAACATATAGTAAAACTTTGAGCTGAAACAAGATAAACTCAACAAACCTTCAGCTCTAGGAGAAATTAAAATGAACGATTATGATGTTTAGCCAGAGTAGATGATATTTTACAATTCTTTGATCATTGCAATGATTGTAAGTAATGAATAAAATATTGATATTACTTAATGTATACTTACTTTATAGTAACACATATATCTCTCAGGCTGCACTACAGAACTTCGGTGACAGTTTTGTTGAAGGGCCCTAGCTAACCATAACCCTGTATTCATACTCCTGTAGAACTGCCTTCCATGTTGACTCTGCACTTGCCTTTCTTTGGCTAATGAGCATTAATGAGCACCAAGCATGCAGAGGCTTGATAAGTGCTTGCTCATTAGGGATTGTTCTTTTGGAATGCTCCTTTTTGGAGCCTGTTGATAATACTGGTAAGAAGTCTAGGTTAGACTACTGAATGATTGACTGACATGTGGAAAGAGGCCCTGGAGAATAAGAGCCCATATTGGATGGTCCAGCGCCAGCTAAGCAGATATCTATGTGACCTCCACAAGGAGAACCAACAGCTGAGTCCAGTCAACCTACAGAAATGTGAAAAATAATGTATCATTGTTTTAGGTCGTAAGTTTTGGGGTCATTTCACAATAGATAACTGAAACAATAACTGAATGTATCTGTTAACATTTCTATTATTCCAGAGATTAAATCCTATACACGATTTATTCATGTGGGTTTTATTTTGATTAAAAAAACTGCCAAATATATTCAATGTGACTAAAATTATATTGATAAAAATATACATGGATTTTTTCCTCAAAACTTTAAAGAATAAAGGCAAGCATAAATAAATAAAAGCACATATTAATTCTCAAATCAAGGAAAATAGCTCCTTTATTAGATTAGATGACCTCCTAGTAAATCCAGAAAAAAAATCACCATATTCTAGAGTCATAGTCAACTATTAATTTATTAATTAACTCTCCAAATCCTTTTATTATCTTTATCTTGGATTTTATTGTAAAGTTTTTCTAGTACCGAGTACAAGAAAATATTTATGGCTACAGAATAAATATCTTAATCTTCTAAAGCACTAATTAGATTTGAGTGTTCAGTATTACTGTAAAAGCAAAAATGACAGTTTTGAGTGCTTATAATTTACAGACACATAAAATATATACATATTTTGATCCCAAATATGTGGACCCCATTTTTTTTGGAAGAGGAAGATAAATATCTCCAACTACTTGATTCTAAGTTTTCTGAGTTAAAGCTCTGCTCTTCTGTAGGAGAAGTTACCTAAAAACAATGAATCCTTATAGCAAAAAATAGGTCATGCTCATGAATAATCCAATTAATTGAGAAATAAAATATTTCCCTTTCTTTTCTGCTTAGTTTAACCAGGACTTAATGAATGCATCTAGAGACAAATTAGAGCAAGAAGACCCTTAGGAGCTAAGATGCACAAAGAGGCTCTGATCACTTTAAGATGCATGGTACAATCAGGCTAAGTTGTGGTTGTGTGTTTTACAAGGGAAATGATGAACCTTCTACTGGAGTGACTAGCACTATAGCCATGGTGAGCTACATGGTGCTCCTCAAGCCAGAAGAAGCCTTCAGTCAAAACTCAGCTGCATTATTCGTCATGGTGCTCTTGGAGCTGGTTACTGAGGCTCAAATTTCTAACCTAATATTTTTACATCTTGAGTTTTTAAGAGGACTAATTCACATAATGTGTAAGAAGCACTTAGCAAAGTTATCTGACACATAGCAAATGCTCTGTAAATGTTAACCGTGGTTATTTTTAGCCATTATAAATGCCTTTCCGACCCCAGCCTACCTCTCAACGCTCACCTTGCTTCATAATTTACTTTGCTCTCAATGCTGGCCATATTATTCTTCTGTCGGTTTTTCCAATGAACCATAACCTTTTTTTAATTTTAAAACTTCACATATGATTGTCCACCTGAAATTCTTAAAACTCAACTAACATCTCTTCAGAATTAAGATTTAGTTTTTATATTTCTTTCTTTGCACAAAGCTTTCCCGAGAACTGATGAAAATCATTGATCCCCTTTACCAGGCTTGTGCACCCATCCTGCAGCTGCTGTGAGCGAAGACCGCTAAAAGCTCATCCCTTTCTCCAAGGAATTCACCTAGGCTGGTGGTTCTCAAATATTACTGTGAATAAAATCACCTAGAGGGGTTGTTGGCCCTGATTTCTGGACGCCATTTCCTGAGTTGCTGATCCAGTATGTCTGGGGAGATTGCTCAGAACTGACAGTTCTAACAAATTCCCAGGTGCTTCCGGTGCTGCCAATCCATCAATCACCATTTGAGAACCTCACTCCTAGATCAAGATAAATAAATCCTCCTTCCTGGAGGTTATGACACACCCTGATCATCCCTCCTCCACATGGAGAACTATGACTGACTGACTAAGGGCTAAAAAGTGAGACTAGCCCTGTGGTACCACTCAAGCTTCAGAGTCTGCATGGGAGAAGGCTGAGACCACGGCCTTGCTCAGCTCCTTTCTTTGCCCCTGTTTCTCCCACTTCCCCTTTGCCGAGAGCACTCCTTTAATAAACCAAGAGCACAGAATCTCTGTCTCAGAGCCTACTGCTGAGGAACCCAACTGAAGACACATGTATGTATAAATACAGTGTGGAAATACAGGAAATTATAAAGAGCAAAGTTGTCAACTTTACCTAGACGGGAATACAGACTTCCCCAGAAGAGAATATGTAGGAGCTTTTGGGGATGAAGAAAGCAAAGAATATTTTCCAGTGAAGTCTTGAGCATAGAAAAAGATGCATCCCGTTAAAATCTTAAAAGTTTATCACCATCATTTTTAACAAGCCTCAGAAACTGAGTTGTACCTGAGGCTGTAAGTACTTGAAATTGCCCTATCTCTGAGGTGCTAGGTTGTCATTTCATATAATGAGACAACCTGTACTTTCCAGGACCTTACACAGTGAGGCTCTATAAATTCTGCATCAGGCAGAGTGTGGAAGCATCTCTTAATGGCCCCAGAAACTACCATTTTACTGTCTGGGATCTGACAATATGAGATAATGTTGATAAACTGCTCAGCTTTCTGCCAGCAATAAAACTAGAGAGCAAACAGAGTTTAAAGGCTGCAACTAACTTTTTGTTACAGGCAAGGCCAGAGGACAGGGACTGGATGAATGAGGAGGCCTTAGTGGCCTGTTTCCAGAAATGGACTGTGCGGTCCCACATGGCCAACACTCTTGAATCAGTGTCATCTTTGTAAATCAGAATAATAGACTCAGCTCTCTTCCTTGAGCAGGTGGCATTGCCCTCTTTTGCAGGCTGACATGCCTGGAGTAGAGGCTGGAGCCATCTGGACTGCTGTCACGAAATCACATTGATGCTGAGTTTGGACCATAGGGCAATTAGCAGGGCTCTCTACAGCAGCTTTGTAAGTGCTGGAGCCTTCCTCATCACTTGCCTTCCTCATGCCTGACATGACAATATTCACTTGACTACAATACTACTGAAGGGATGTGATTAACCGGGCCACCTGGTATGTTGGTAAAAATAACAAGAAGGTCTCTGCATAGGTAACTGCCCCAGCCAGTCAGGAGTGAAAAGAAGTATCTGATGAGGAATCTAGTTGAATGTATTTCCCGATTTATACTTTTTTAACAATAGGGGGCGTTAGGTCTCTATGTTGTCTCTTTATTTTGTCTGGTAAAAAACCCTGATCCCTTTCCTGGTTTCATTTGGTAGTTCTGTAAGTGAAATTTTCATGTGGATGATGTAACCACTACCTTTGATAGTCCTTCAGTAAGTTAAATGAAGGCAACTCTTGCTGAAAAAAATCACAAGAAATTTCATGGATATTACAGTTCCTACAACACCATGAGAGCAAGAGCATGCCGGATCCCAGTTTATCTTTCAATAAAGATCCTGAAAGAGGCTATATAACAAGGAAAAAGAATGCCTTTCCCTTCCTTTGAAACATTTCACAATTCCTTCCCACTTTCCTTCCTTTCTGAAACTAAGAAAACCTCTCCTATCCTGCATGACAATGGGCAGAGGGCATTTTATCTGGAAGTTGACTTAACCCAACTTTTCACTGTGACCTTCCCTCTTAAAGATATTTGCCCAGAGGGAATTCCTGCTCTTTATCTTCCAAATATAACATCTGTAGCACCAAATACCCCAAATTACGTTAACGTTAGCTCTACACTGGGCCAGAGAAAAACAATTCTAGGCAATGGAGACATGTTATCACTGCATAAGAGATATAGAGTGGAATATAACTACACTTCCAAGTCACGGAGACATTTCGACTGTTCCTTGAATACTGAAGTCAGAAAATCCTGAGGGAACATTCAAGAAGGCATAATAGGACTATCTTGAAGAAAGTTCAAGATGTATTAGGCATCTCTTGTTTTAACATGTTAGCAGCTCATATGGAATATGGCCTGAGGAAAAAATACATAATATACAAAACGTAGTTGCTTACTTCTTTTCATACTATTATGTAAATGAGTGATAATATTTTAAAAAGTAAAAAATTTAATACCATGAAATCAATCTCTAATAATGGCCCCATTATGGGAGGAATCATTAGTTTACTAGGATCTCATTTCAAAATAATTCAAGTGAAGTCTTTTATAACAGACAGTTTTGCCCAAAGACTACTTCGTGACCAAGAAGAAAAAATAAATAAACTACACTTCTTAAAATTCGTTTTTTCCTTCGCCACCTCCGTCTTCAAAAATCAAATCTCAATCTTTTTTTCCTAGTTTTTAGCTGGAGGAAAAGAGACCTCAAAAGTGGCAGGGTAAGTCTGAGCAGCTTCTGACACTCACAGGTAGAGGATCAGAGCAGTCAGAATACTTCCCAACTGGAATGCTGAAGAGGAAGTGATCCATGGAGCCCTTCTCTTTGGGATGACTTACTTAAGAGCCTTTATTTATTCAACTGGTGCACTCCACCTTTTGGAAGTTCCCATAGAATCAGCTGCCAGCAACAGCTGTTCACTGGTCATTCCCCACACATTTTTCTTCTCTCAGTGCTCTAGTTCTGATTAAAATGTCCATCTCAGTAATTTTTCTATCATCATTTTAGGCAGTTTATAGTGGCTGACATGTTTTATATAGAGTATAAACATTATATATTTGCTATGAACCCAACAAATTACATTCTAATTAAAATTTTTACACACAGCAATCCAGAATAATAAACCATAATTTCTTGTCCTCTGAACAGGGAGTGACGTCATTATAAAAAGTCTTATGTACAAAAGAGGAGAAGCTTCTGGAATGTCAAATATTTTCTCGAAGTGGATTGTCTGAAACAAGGCACGCTAGTACCTGTCATGAACAAAACTATGCAGTTTGCTGTTGGAAGTCCATTTTGGTTATTCTCTCTAAATATTTTTTTTCATGCTATTTTTCTCATAAAGGAGAGAGAGCCTTTTCAGAAGTGGTTCTTTGTTGACCGTAGAGCACTTCTCTTCCCATATCCGTTAATGGAAGATCTCACCATCAACTTGGAAACAGCCAAGCATGTGGTGATGTGTGGAGAGTAGGGTAAATATTGCTCACCCACATCCCTTCCCCATCTCTGAGTGAGGCTATTGAAAAGAATCTGCCATTGTTTTTGTCATTTGCAAGGTACTCTTTATTGGAAAATGGAGAGCTGGTAGGATTTGTGTCGGGAGATGATTCTTCTTTCTTGAGAGGATGATAGCATGCCTAAAATTATGGAAGCATAAAAGCTGCAGGTTTTCTATAATGGGTACTTCTCAGTATTATTAATAACTGTGCACAAGGCACTTCTATGTGGGCAAGTGGCTTCAATCATTTTTATCACACAATAGCTACAGAGGTTCAGTGAGCTCCTCAATCTTTTCACAAGATTGGGTCCCAGTAACATGTAGAGTTTTCAGAATGGGAGGAAATTCCTAGGGCTCACTCAAGAAATATTATTGAATTATTAATTCAAGAAACATTTTATACATACATATGCACACACATGCACAAATACATACATGCATATGCACACACGTGCACAAATACATACATACATACATGTTTCTATCAGTAAGTATATGCCAGTGAGATAAACACAGCCTCCACATTATCTCATTTAATCCTTACAAAAACCCTAGGAGAAAAATGCTATTACATTCTTTTCACAGATGAGTAAAATGAGATTTTGAGAAATTAAGGAATATATTACAAAGATAATAAGTGGCAGAGCCTAGACTCTAATCTAGGTGTCTGATTTCAAATCTCACGTTCTTGTGCTAGATCCATCTGATAATAGGCACATATACTAGCGGGGAGGGGGTGCACTCTCCCACAAGTCCCTCTCCACTATGACCCTTGACCCAGGGATCCAGAGTCTATGCGAGAGATGGAAACAGGGATGGCCTCATGGAAACATTAGCTACAGGTAAGGACCCACGTCACTGCTCCAGGTTCCTCTCCTCGTGCACCATGCGCCCTCATCCAGCCAGATGCTATGCATTCCAGGAAATGAAAATCAAAGTAAGAGAAAGAAATCAGAGAAGGTAGAAATCAATCAATTAGGAAACCAAAAGAACAAAAACTGAGGGTCTAATTCAAAAACTTGTTTTGGGAAACACTAATAAACAGACAAATCTCAGACAATGTTGAAGAAGAAAAAAATATTAAAAGAGAAATGAGATAGAGCCATGGATTCAGAGGAGATTAGCTAATTATATTAAAAAGCTATGTATAATTCACTAATACATTTTTTAAAAATTTTACTGAAATAGTTCATATATGGGCTAATACAAATTAAATTAAAAAAAAAAAAAGAAGAATCAGCCTTGAAAGAAACACACATGAAAGAAAGAATTCAAAGCATTAAATGTTCAAGAGACATTAGGTTGTCACTACTTTACTGGCAAATTTTATTGTCTTTAAAATACAGTATGTTCCTAATATTCGTGGTTTTTGAGTGTGTGTGTTTGTGTTTACACAGCTGTTGGGTACTTATTACTCACCACAAACTTTGTTAAGTATGTAGTATGAACTATCATATTTAATACTCACAATCTTATGAGGTAGGCACCATTGTTATCCTTTTTTTTTTACTAATGGGGAGCAGTGGTAAGTAATAAAACTGGATTTCTAACCCGCATCTGTCAGACTTGAGAGCCTAAATTCTTTTTTTTCAAAGATATAATTGACATATAATTGTATTAGTTTTAGGTGTTCAACATACTGATTTGACGTATGTATATATAGTGAAATGATTACCAAAATAAGTGTAGTTAACATCCATCACCACACATAGTTACAAATTTCTTCTTGTGATAAGAACTTTTAAGATTTCATCAACTTTCAGATACACAGTACAGTATCGGTAACTATAGTCACCATGCTGTATGTTACATTGCCAGCACTTATCATATAACTGGAAATTTGTACCTTTTGACCACTTTGACCTACTTCATCCACCCTGCAACCCCTACCTCTGGAAACCACCAATCTGTTTCCTGTATCTATGAGTTCAGATTTTTGTTTTGTTTTGTTTTTAGATTCAACATATAATTGAGATCGGTATTTGTCTTTCTTTGTCTGGTTTATTTCACTTAGCATAATGCCCTTGGTTCCATCCATATTGTTGTAAATGACAAGATTACTTTTATTTATGGCTGAATACTATTCCTGTGTGTGTGTGTGTTTCACATTTTCTTTATCCAATCATCTGTTGATAGACATTTAGGTTATTTCCATGTCTTGGCTATTGCAAATAATTCTGTACTAAACGTGGAGGTACAGGCATTTCAAGATCGTGATTTCATTTCCTTCAGATACATATTCAAGTGGAATTACTGGATCATATGGTAGTTCTATTTTAATTTTTTGAGGAAGCTCCATAATGGCTGTTTTCCATAATGGCTGCACCAATTTACGTTCCCACTGAGAGTACATTAGGATTCCCTTTTCTTCACATCCTTACCAACACTTGTTATCTCTTCTTTCTGATAATAGCCATTCTAACAGGATTGAGGTGGTTTTGATTTGCATTTCCCTGATGATTAGTGATGCTGAGCACTTTTTCATATACTTGTGGCCATTTGTTATGTCTTCTTTGGAAAAATGTCTATTCAGATCTTCTGCCCATTTTTAACTGATTTTTTTTCTATTGAATTGTATAGGTTTTTATATATTTTGAATCTTAACCCTTTTAACAGATATACAATTTACAAACAGTGGGTTCCTTTTTCATTTTGATAATGGTTTCCTTTGCTGTACAAAAAAATTTTAGTTTGATGTAGTTCCATTTGTTTATTTTTGCTTTTGTTGCCTTTGCTTCTGGTGTCAGTCCAAATAATTATTGCCAAGACCAATATCAAAAAACTTACCCCTGTGTTTTCTCCTAGAAGTTGTGTGACTTTTAGGTCTTACATTCAAGTCTTTAATCCATTTTGAGCTCATTTTCTGTAGGGTGTAAGATAGTGGTCCGGTTTTATTTTATTTTTTGCATGTGACTGTCCAGTTTTCCCAATGTGATTTATTAAAAAGACTGTCCTACCCCCATTATATAGTCTTGGCCCCTTTTTCACAAAGAATTGAACATATATGTGTGGGTTTATTTCTGGGCTCTCTATTCTTTTCCATTGATCTATGTCTCTGTGTTTATGCCAGTACCATGCTGTTTTGATTCGTGAGAGCTAGATTCTTAACCACTACCTTAAGTTGCTTCTAGACAAAAACTGCAACAAACTACAAAATTTTATAAAACAAGCGGAGTATTGATGTGATAACCTTAACAATGATTATGCCTAAGAAAAAAATATTTGAGCCATTCCCATTTTCAAACGCCAAAACAAAAATCTTAAATAAAATATTGGCATATCTATTACAATATGACAAATACACACAAATCAAATATGTTTATTTTAGCAATAGTAGGAAATATATTACATTAATAAGTCTGAGGAAAAAAAATCACACGAATTGTATCAATTAATGTCAAAAAGTTATTTATATGATTTAATTTCAATTCTGATTTTTAAAAAAGAACGCTTATTGTAATCTCTGAAACTCGGTGGTAAAATATTAAAGAAATTTTTATTAGAGGTAAGAACAAATAAAGGATATACACTCTTCTCTTTATTCTTTATATAGTTTTCAAAATTCTAGTCAGTGCGATAAGATAAGAAAAAGATATTGAGATATTTGGAAGTTGCAATAGAATTTGTTATAATTACCTGCAAATCTTCCATGTGAACATTCAAGAGAATCAAGGTAACAGTGATAAGAAATTTCAAGAACAATTCAGTAAGTAGGCTAAGTAAAAAGGACAGTTAAAACAGCTCAGTACTTGCCTGGGCTTATTGCCTGAATTTATATTGAGCTCATTTTTATAATCGATTTAATAACACTAAGTATTGATTTTATTTTTACAAGCCTTTTTTATTTAATGATTTTTTTGCCTTTCTTTAAGGATCTCGGTTTATATCCCCTTTTGTTTTGTGTTTTCATTAAATTGTCCCATACTAGAAACTCTTCGCAAGGCCCTGGCTCTTCTAAATGGACTTTGGCAGAAATTACCATGTACCCAACTGCTGGTTCCCAGTAGTCAGTCATGCCATCTCTTCCCCAGCCCAAATGTGGTCTCCAAAGCTTTCTCAGTAGAACTGCTACTAATTGATTGACACTGGTTTATAAAATATAAATGACTTTTCTTCCCCAGTGAGGGGAACTTGCATTAATCCACCCAGTGGATTTCCAACTAGGGAAAGAAAGTCTTCCAGAATTTACACAACCTCTAACTTGCTACAAATTCAACTTTATTGAATTCTCTCAGAAAAGTCCAGGACTTTGAAAGGTAACCTTTTAGAGAGTAAGCCTTTTAGGAAATGGGATTAACAGAGTTTGTCACAAATTAATTCAAAGCGAACACCAACTTTGCTCCTGAATTTTCTGTAACCTGTAGCTTAGAATGAAAAACTTGACAGTTTTTTTAAACCTATTACTGTCAAAGCAGTCTTGTACCAACTGTCTGCAGTTCATGGTCATTTCTAGCTGGCAACAATATTAAGAGCTCAAGTAAGTCACTTGAGAAGGCCCAAACTTGATTAAAAACAAAGAAATGTCTCCTGGAAAAAAAATGGTGCAGAATTTCATACATATTCTCCAGTGAGTATTGTGTGGTTACAATGACAAAGCATGTATGTGTCAGAAGACAGATACTCTGTTACTCTTTCTCAGGAACTCAGCATTAAGCAACAGATATCCTCAAAAAAAGATATTAAAGACAAAATAGATATGCGTAGATATATCAACCCACAATGTTTACCTTCTTAGAAGCATAAACATCTGAAATTCAATCCCAGCCCTCACTGATTGAATCTTGTGAGAGACTTCCATTTACACTTAAAAGAGAAGTGAACTTTTTAGGACTATAGAATGTTCAGTTATCTGGCCCTGCCTTTCTGCACTGATGTGTGGTACTTCTGCACTCCATTCTTCACTCATGGCGTTTTGACCTCAGGGCACCACAGCAGAATCCCTATGAGGCTCCATTCACATAGACAGTTGCACACCCTATACTGCACCCTTGAATGACCTTCTTTTAATTCTTGGAAAGCAGTCTTTCTCTGCTTCCAGATCTTTGCATATGCTTTTCCTTCTGTTTAGAATGTTGTTCCTCCACACTCCTATTTTTCACTTGGGCAGTTTCTTTTTATCTTGATGTATGGCCTGACATTTTACTTCCTCACCAAGGCAAACTCTGAACAATTTCTACTCCCAGCGCCCCGCCATAAGCAACTCTCCTTATTGTTTCATTGTACTCCATGCTTTCGTTTTGCAGCACTAGTTAAAAAGTTAATTATATATTTATTTTGAGTTTACTTAATGTTTGTTTTTCACAACCAAGTTGTATGTTTTTTGAGAACGATGGTCATGTTTATTTTGTTTTATTTACCAAATGTCTAGCAAAGTCCTTTTGGTTTAGTAGGCCCCAAATTAATAAAATATGAACAGATAAATAAGTGAAAGGAGGCATATTACCTAAATATGCTAAAAGATAACACAATTAATGCTGTGGTAGAGACACAGAGAAAGATTTACAAGAATATAGAGAGTGAGAAATCACATCTAATTGGAAAGTTGGAAAGGACTTTATGAATTGGGTGGTAATTCAGATTTTAAAACAAGCAATATTTGAACTATGAAATATACTTAAGTTGAAAGAACAGGAACTCTGCATTCCAGTAAAACTCTAAATTTAAGTAAATTTGTAAATTTAGACAAATCACTTAAACGAGCCTGTTGCAGTTTTATTAATTAAATAGAGGCTGTGATGATTAAAGTAAATATTATAACATTTGGAAATACTTATTCAGTTTCTAGAATAAAATAGATAGTGAATACATGATAGCTATTATCCTTATGTAGATGAGATAGGGCTTTCTAGACCAACCAGACAGAATGAAACAAGGAATGAGGTGGAAAAGTGAAGGCTATAGATTGGGAGCTGAGGATTCGGATTTGACTGGAACTAGAGTTTCCTGAAAAAAAAAGAAGTATGGTTTCGAAAAATAGTATTCAGACTTTCCCCCTGAGGTTAGGGGGGAGTTGTGAAAGGGTTCTTGCTGAGAGGGTGAAAGTATCAGAGTTAGGTTTCAGAAGTGTTGATCTGGTCCCTGAGTTGGGGAGAGCCGAGATAAAGGAGAAACTACTTGGAGTTGCTATGCCAATAGTGGAGTAAATAGTCTACCTATGGCATCAATTGGTTCAAATTTAGAGGAAAGAGAGAGAGGGATTTAGTTTGCTGGAATGCTATTTACTTTTAAAAATTAAATGTACCTGAGAATTCACAGACCTAGAGGCAAGTGGGACCTTCCTCTAGAGCTAAATCATACTGGAGCATCAGTTGAAATATGTTAAAAACCTAAGAATTTCTTTTGATGTCTCTATTTTGTGAAATATGTGCAAAAATGATTTTCATATGAGACAACTTACAGTGATATTCAGATATTTACATATTTTTAGATAAATAAGAAGGGCATATGTACTTTTGAAAGCAGGAATTGGGATGAAAGGAGAATCATACATCCATCATAATCCTACCTTCTTTCATAACCCTTCCTTCCTCTCCCAGACAGATTTATATCTATATTTTTGTATATCTGTAGTTCAGTATCTGTAACCGTATCTATATTTTTATAGACTTCTACAATTACTACTGTAGTTTAGTTACTATTACCTATAGCACAAATGCGGACAGTGCTTTTGGAAAGCAATTTGTCTATATATAGCCAGAGTCTTAAAAATCTGTTACATATTCTCTAAGACAAAATCCATGGCTGAATACCATTAGATCCCAATCTTGGCACCACATTCATCACAGATACCCACATAAAAATGAATAAGTATCTATTGAATAAACAAACAAATAAATCAATTAGTAAATAAAACTTTGATTCTTTAATGCCAATTCTAAGATTTTATTGTGAATAAGTAATTCAAAATATGGGGAAGAAAACTTTAGAATTTGAAAATTTTAGAATTTTAAGGGATTTTAACATTAGTTTATAAGAATCATACCTTGATAAAACCATAGAAACATTACCAAAAATTAATGGTTAGGTAAATCATGGCATGTCAACCCAGTTGAAAACACTATAATATTTAACAAGCAATAGCTAAAAGAATATACAATAACTTGTTAAAATGTTAAGTAGAAAAGCTGTATACAGGATTTTATATGCAGAGTGAGTATAAATAAAACATACTAATAAAAAATTAAGTGGTAGAAAAATATGGAAAGTAACATCTCATGTTAACAGTGTTTTTTTGTTGGTCTTCTAGGGGTCTTTTTGGAGGGGGATAAGTCTAAGTACAAGAAATTGTTAGCTCTTGTATTTCCAATTTTCCAAAACTTCAACAAAAATCAGAGATTTCTTTATTATATAAAAAATATACCTTATTTTAGAATCCAACATAATCAGCAAAACCAACAAATTTCTCAAATATAAATCACCACCAAGAAATAGTTTGGGGTACCTATCAGTATTAGTATTGGGGTACCTATCAGTATTCTAATTTCCACAAGATGTTAGCATCAAAGTTTTAGGGTGTGGTATGAGAGGAGCTATCCTAGGAGAACAACACTGGAAAGTGCTGGGTTGAATTAAGCTTGAAAGCATTCTTTAGTACAGTACTTTTTAGAGCATTCAATATACTCGTGTATATTTTGCAAACATATTTGATTATAACCACTCCAAATCTTTCTTACCCTAACCAACTTTCTCGTATGAAATCATTGGAATGCAAACCAATTTTTGAGTTCTTACTACATTGTATATCAGGTATAATGGTAAGAACATTTACATGCATAATCACATTTAATATTTGCAACAATTCTGCTAGTCAGGCACCGTTATCATCCCCATAATATAGATGAGAAAACGAAGGTTATGAATTTCCTTAAATCCACATAGCAAGTAGAGGAGACAGATTTTGAATCCAGATCCTTTGTTTTTGCACAGTACCAGATCCTGCTTCCCATATTACAGAAAAATTATCTTGCTATATTCAAGACACACTAATACAAGTATCCTAAAAGAAAATTACATACTCATGATAAAGATTCCAAGACTACTTTTTCCCTTTTTTATGGGTGGGCCCATATTGCTGCAATCCTTAAAAGAACAAAATTCTTATAACTTTTACAAGCAATAGAGCCAGGTCATATTTTTAATCTTCAAAATAAATGTTTAAGCCAAAGAGTATTTCTGACATTTTACTTTATTATCTGTGTTTCAGATGGAAAGGGATTTGAGTACTCTTTGGAGATAATTTGATTTGTGCTTTGGATAGCAAATGCAGTATCAATCATTTAAACATTTTCCTCTCTTTTCTAGATACTTGTTGCCAGGATGGAATGAATAAACAAAAGTACAATTTGAATTTAACAGCTTTTATACCACAGTGAAAGACATATGGTCTTATGTGGGAGAAAAACAGACATAGTTTTACCTTTTCAAAGCAGCTAAGGGAACCCTGCCAACTCTAAACATTTGTCATTTCTATGACATTTCACGTATGGGTGTGTATGTTCTTAATTGTAACCTGTTGTAGTTTAGCATAGTATCATGGCAAAATTTTTTAAAAATCTTCCATTTAAATGAGAATTCATTTTAACTTCCATAAATAGTTTGTATTCAAAATATGCATGGCTACAAAGAAAAAGCCAGAGTTTGAGCCTTTGGACTCTTAATGAAAAGAATTCATTCTGGAACCTCATCTTTCCAGAGTTAAATAGAATATAAATATAAGCTCAAAATATTAAAGAATGATGCCTAATGAGAATTTGGATATTTGTTTAAATGAATAAATGTTAGTAGCAAATTGTTCAAAGGTTTAGATTCTATTAGGTACATGTAAGCAGTTTTATTTTAAAATTGGTATTTATGATATGCTAGAAATTACGTATTTTACAACTACTTAAATTTATAATAAAAATTTTATGTGTTAGCTCTAAATACGGAAATAGGTACATAGTTTTACAAAATTATTTTTAGGGGTAAAAACAGCACAAGTTTTGAAGATCATGGATGCTAATTCCTCATTTTTTAATGCAGTCAGAAAACGAAAATTAGTTTTGGTGTATAGCCATCATTATGATTATGTATTAAAAATAAAAATTACTCAGCATCTATAAATAAAAATTTTCAATTAAGATGTGACACAGATCTTTTGAAATCCCCAATAAATTTGGCTATTTTCAGTCATAGAACCTCAAGTATAGTAAGGCAACATCAGAAATGTAAAATGTAAAAGCAACTCAAAGTTTGGCAAAAAATAAAAATTGTGTATTCAACAGATTCAAGGTAATTGTTTTGGCTTTAGTCTCCTGAAAGCAGTAGAGCAATAAAATTATGCTGCATTTCAAGCTCCACATCAGTGATTTGGCACTATTTTCCTGTCAGCTTGATTCTCAAACTTATATATTAATGACAACCTAAAAATTGATGAATCATAGATAATGAAATAATTCTTTTCCCTGGAAAAAAAAAAAAAAAAAAAAGAGCCTCATAGTTCAAACAACAGGCATTTGGGGGTTTGTCAGTGACTCACTCTTTGTCATCGCCGCCGCCCAGAAGATTTCTGTTTTCCCATATCTAAAAGATGGACACATCCCAAGTACGAAAGACGGCAAACATGGGTTACACTGAGGTGAACCAACAGCACTTCTCCATATCTGTCTCAGACATAACAAGGGCATTTTAAGAACGTACTTAAAGAGGGAGAGGCAAATATATCTTCAAGTGTTAATAGTGGTTACATTAAGGGGGATAATCTTGAACAGATTCATTACAGAAAACGTTATTTTACTCTATATACTCTGAATATTTTACCATAAGTTATTCATATATTGTGTGACTAAAATAATATGAAAATATACCCTGGACTCAACATAGTGGGGGCTTATTTTCCATATTTTATTTAATTTCACTTTCTTTCTTCATTTGAATCAATGACAACATTACTGGCATTGCTGTGGTGATTTATGGTTTACAAAGTTTTTATTTATCTTTTCTCAGTTGATCTATACAACACTCTTTTAGGTGGGTGTTAATATTCCTACTTTACATGGTGAGAAAACAGGATGAGAGAGACATTGATTTTCTCAAGGATATATACCTAGCAAGCTATAAACCTGGTATGTTATCATCAAATTCAGGAATTTTCTCCCTAACAGAATGGAGTATCTACCCTCAAAGTGGAAAAAGCCAAACTTGTAAAAACAGAGAGTAGAATACTGGTTACCAAGGGCTGAGGGATGGAAGTATTGGGGAGATGTTTAAGTATACAAACTCACAACAAGTAGATAATGTCCTAGAGATTTAATGCACTGCATAGTGGTTACACTCAACAGTACTGTGTTATGAACTTGAAAATTGCTAAGACATAAGAGCTTAATTGTTGTTGCCACAAAAAAAGAAACGGTAATTATGTGATGTGATAGAGGTGTTAGCTAACATTAACAATTTTGGTAATCATGTTGCAACATATAAATATCAAACCAACATACTGGACACCTTAAAGTTACATAATGTTACATGTCAATTGTATCTCAATAATTTAAAGAAAAACATAAAAAGGAAACACAGAGCTATTGCCCAAGATCCCTGTTTCTTCCCAAGGTTATCCAATCTATTTTTCAGTCTCTGATACGCTGGTTCAATATTCAAGAGTGTCAATCATGTTAAGGCATCAGGATAAGAGTGTGAAAGGAACGCAAGATCTCATCTGTAATTAGATTTTAAGAACTAGAGCAATATTATAAGAATGACTTCAGCATTTGTTCAGTCTTTCAAATGGCACTTGGAATTTTGCTGTGAAGTCAGTAAGTTAGATTAAAACAAGCGAAGTCCTTAGGATATTAGTTTGCCTGGCATCATGTTTAAAAAACAACAGTATTCAGCAATGGTAAGAATTTCGTTTTAAGGTCAAAGCATTAAACTTTCCTACTGTTTTCAGTGATTTCACTACCTGAACTAGTCAATGAATTATTCATCGCTATAAGAAAATGGTCCTACCTCCTTGTTAGTATTTTAAAACAATGACAGATTCTAAAATGCTGGCTACAGCTGAGAATGTCGACTACATGCAGAACCCAGCCCTCCTCTCAATAACGGAGAAAGAAGCACATCATTCTGTCAGGGAAATATTTCTGATCCCCAATTCAAGCGGCATGTAAGAAACCACGGGGCATCTATTATTTTAGAGGTCAGGTAATAATAATCATCATTTCAGTTTTTGTGCTCCCTCTTTCAGAGCTCATTCCTGAATATGGTCCTTTTAAGTCAACCGATATTGCAATTTTTAAACTTGAAAGATGACTATGCATGTCAGAGAATGTTGCTGTGAGAAAGTGTGAATCAGGATCGGATGATGGTTCTAAAAATTCTGTGGCACCCATCATGTTAATTACTCTCCAGCAAGTAATTATGGTGTTGAAAGAAACTCGGCACCCCAGTAATGTGGCTTATGTTCCGTGTATAGACAGAATTCTGCACTGTAATAAGCTCTGTTCTGAGACAAAAAATCAGGGTAAATCTGATAAAGTTGGGAACGGCCCCGGGATAGGTGAAGTTTTACTTAGATGAAAACCAAACAGGTCTTCAATGAAATTGTATGCTGCTTTCCTAATAAAAATTATTAAAGCTTTAAAAAAAAATCTCTCTTTAAAACTGACAATGATAACTTAGAGTTTTTTCAGTGACAGGAGGAAGAAGAAATGGAAGGGAAAAAAAGGTAAAAATACCAAAGGGTCATTGTAAAATTCATCTTCAAAGAACTTAAAGATCATTACATCAGACATGACAAAATTTATATTTGTACTTCACCTTGAGAAAGTGAGTGTACCACTCAGCACTATAGTTTTTGTCCCTTGTGAAATGAAGACACCTCGAAGAGTTGGGGCATTGATTGTATAAAGGTATGTCTATACAATACCCGGCAGGCAAGAAGAAATCAATACACGTTTATAAACTTTCTTTTTTCTCCCTCTACTAAAACCAATTTCCATGGCCTGAAATCTCATATAATGAGCATTTATCCATGTTATCTTAAAGTACTCATTGGAAAACATAAGCCTCTCGAGGAAATTCCGGTCTCCCTTCTTTTCTCATGTTGGTTGTGCTGTATTTCTGTAGCTTCCAACATGTGATGATCATTCCTTTGCCTTTACTCAGAAACCTAGTCTAGGAGCTTTAGAAGGGAAAACTCAGATGTCTTCAGGCTAAAACAAAACAAACAAAATCACAAACAAATAGCCTGCATTGCAAGTCTTGAGAGCATCAGACTTATTGGGCCGAATACCTAATAAGGCCTTCTAACATTACTCGAGAGGACTTTTATCAACTTTTATCAACATATAAGCCTTTAGTACTTTCTCTACATTAAATCCTCCTTCAATAAATTGTATCGAAGTGGTATTTAATTTTCCTTTTTAGTTACCAAATATTATAAAAGTAGATATGATCCTGCAGATCAAGAATTAGGAAGTTTCAGGTCACAGGGTTGATACAGTGCTACTTTAAGAAAGAAACCTGTGATAACTTTGTTTTCCTTAATATCAAAATCATAATCATTGTTCTGTTAAAGGCAGATCTTGGTCCCTGGATCTAGACAGAATCAATTTCAAAATCTAAGTGTGCGACTTACTAGTTATGGAATGAATAGCAAAGTCTTTAACTTTCTGAGCCTTAGTGATTTTGTTCCTACACTGGAGATATTTAATGATCTCCATTCATCATACCTTGAGTTTTAAATCAAACAATCATGCAGATGGACATATTAGAAACAGGAATGTGGTAATTCTTCAATGAATGTTAGTTCACTTACAAAAATTTCACTATATCTTAATTTTAAATCCTCTTCCACCAAAAATTATTTTTAATAGTATGAGTTAGGGGGCTTAGAAGGATGTATCCAGTAGTCTGCAAGGCTTTGAATATGAAGATAAAAATTAAATAGAATTTCAAACCCCTTATAGTCATCTTTTCCTCCCTATGCCTTAAGTAATGTCATACACTGTTTTCACCATCCTGTCACAGACTTTAACCATCGTAGTGTATTGATCTGCCTCTCTGGGTAGGTAGGTTCCGACCGAGTCAATAAGACACTGACTGCATTTCTGGATACATATGTATAGAGGTAGGTATATAATTTGTTGAAGATTGTAAGGACAATAAAAGGTTTCAAAACGAAGCCTAAGGAAAAGATAGAAATGACTTTTATTTGACATTATAGAAATAATAACTCTGTTCAAAACTGAAAAATATCTGGGTCATCATATTGTCCAATCTCATTTTGGTTGAGGAAACCGGGGTCGTGAGAAGTAAAATGGTTCCCTTTGGTTATAGAAATTGTAAGTACAGCTACACCCAGTAGTCTGAGATTTTGAGTCCTTTCAATAATAGAAAGAAGAAGGCAGAGGGCAAAACTAAGGAGCCATTTATAATGATCCTCTTTGGGGAATTTAAGGATCATTAAAAGGGAAGCTAATGACTATCTGTTTTCTATCTTAAGGCTCTGTGGTTCTTAGGTCAGTGCTAAGGGCTTCCTAGTGAGCCCCTAAAACCTGCAGCATGAGGTGTAGTGAAACGATTCCCCGTATTGGAATTAGAAACGCCAGTGCTTGAATGTTCTATTTACTTTTCATGAGATGTTTAAAAACAGTCTCAAGTCGTCTCAGTTTTCTCACCTAAAATATGGAATAATACCAACATCATAGAGTTAGTTTATGAAATTAGAAGAAAATGCATGTTAAGTGCTTTATATAATGCCTACGACTCGTATGTTTTCAATAACTGGTTCTTTCCTCCCACAGCCAAATGCAAAACAGAGAAAGTGTGCCACATTTAGGAGCTTGAGATAAATGATGGAATAAACGATGAGAATTCCAGACAGTTTCCGTGTGATCTTGGAAAGAAGACAACACAATGAATCCATTCTACTCTCAATGTTTGTTCCAACATCAACATCCATCCAACTTAGAGGCTGTCGGCGGTGTTCCATCTTAGTGAAGCCTGAACCCTAAGACATGATCTGAGTTTTTTTTTTTTTTAATTATGGGAAGTAGCTATAGAGCAGTGGTTTTCAAATTTGGGGGGTATTTAAACCTCAATTAGGCCAGAGGCCACACCAGTATCTTTCTATTCATTCCTGCATATATGGACTTTTTATACAAACTGATACTTCTCTAAGTGGGTGGAGGGATTGAGGAAGGGAGAAGTAGCATGAGTGTGGTACAGGTGGCGAACAGTTGCTCATCTAAAACCTGTTGTTTATTGGGCACAGAGGTCTCCATTTGGGATATATATTATTTAATAGCCACTACAATGTTTAAGATTTTTATTATTTCCCCATTACCCAGAAAGGCTAAACAGCTTGCCTGATATCACAATCAAAATTAGTGAAACTTGGAATTTAAACCCAGATCTGACTCCCAAACCCACATTATTGTCACTTCTCTGCACATTATTAATGTAACCAAGACATGATCAATATTCAAAAATCTGAAAATGCATGAATGTTGTTCTGTACCTGCATGAGAGTTTATGCAAAAATATTTGCAGCAAGTATTATCTTCAGTTATTCCCTAACATAGAAATAGAAAATAATCACATGTATTATTATTTTTGGTGACCATTTTTTTTCTGCTCTACTATTTAATAATTGGTGGCTTAGTGTTAACTAGAAGCAAGGTTAATTGAAACAGATATTTAACTTTTAGGGGCACTTATTAGTATAGGGAAATGGAGAAAACTATGTAAGAAGAAATAATAGCAATTTTCAGATAATTCCAATAGTTTCGTAATATTCAGAAATATTTCCGAAAGGCCCATTAATTCTGACACTTACCATTTCTTTCAGGGAACCCTGATTGAATCTTGACTTATTTGCCCAGATGTTTATAACAAAAGGATCATTATGTTCCTTTCTTCTGCGTCACAATTTCCACATAATGGCTGTTTTGGTTTGAATGAATTGATAAGGTGGTTTCGCAAAAATATCACTAATATACTTGAAAGCACCTTTTCACGGCATCAGAACAATGCCTTCGCTTCAGTTGGTAATTGTCGTCGCCACCCCTCTGCACCCCACCTGCTTCAGCCTTCACTGTTATGATTCCTAATGGTAGTTTTCCTGAACACCGCCTGTGAACTTAAGTGAAGGAGAATTTATGTCAGGATGTTCTGCTAACATAATGTACGCCCAGGAGAGATGCAGTCTACAAGGTGGGAAAGGAGTGCTTGAAGTTAAATGAAGAGTAGGGCTGCTGACATTCTCAGAGCTTCATAAGCCAAGTTACAACTTCTTGAACTCACCTTATTAAGTTTACATGTCAATCTCCCTCTTTCTATATTTCATAGCAGTTCAGCCAGCTCCCGATGCAGATACTCAAGAAAGAATCCTGTAGATTCCAACTTAAACTGAGTAAGCCACCATCCAGGTTGTCGTTAGTGTGTGTGAATGAGATTTCAGAATTGCAGGGGATGAAATGGTGGTCTTAGAGTAATAGATATTTTTGGAGAAGCTTGAAAGTAGGGAGGCTTCAATGATGGGGGACTAGGAAAGAGAATTAGCATTGCATACCAATTTAATGAGGACAGAGTTATCTTTCATGTCCCCTAACCAAAAACACAAATAACAAATAAACCTAGACATATGCTTAAACATTTTAGGGACTTATACATATACATTTTAAATATATGTCTGGGTTTGAGACAAACTTTAAAAAAAGTATCCATTATAAAAATTTGACTTGAACAAATAGAAAAGTGATATGTTTATGGTTAGAGAGATGTCAATTCTTCCTAAGTAAATTTAAAATTTTAATGAGATCACAAAAAAATATATACATTGCTTTTATACCTAGAGAGTTTGAAGACAATTTTACTCTTGAAGACAAGAACAAATAGAAAAATCCCGAAAGAGAAGAGCAGTTTGAGAAATAGTCCTACCAAACTATAATGCCTCCATAACTAAAACGGTATAGTATTAGCTCAAGAATAGACATACAGACTAATCAAACAAAGGTAAAACTCTGAATTACATACAAGGGCATATGAAATCTCAACATATGACAAAGATGGCATCTCAGATTAGCAGAGAATAATGGACTTTTTAATACATGATACTGGAAAATTGGACAGCTGTTTGAAAAAAAGATAACATTTTGTGCAAAACATTACATACAAAACAAATTACAAATAGTTGAGAGAGCTAAATGTTTTTTAAAAGGCAATAAAGTTACTAGAAAAGAATAGATGGATTTCATTATAAAATGGAGGGGTGGTAAATTTCCCTATGATTCAAAATTGAGAAGCAGTAAAAGAAAATATTGGTGATTCAATTACATCATAAAGCATTTACAACTAAGAAAAGCATTGACAAAGTACCCCAAAATTAAAATATTGGGAAAATCTATACAAGACTCTATAACAGAAACAAAAGGTTGAAAATCTCTAACATATAAAGAATTCTTAAAACTTAAGAAGAAGAAAACTAAAAGAAAACTTGACAACACATATGAATAAAAAGTTTACAGAAAAAATAATTTAAGATGCCACTTAACTATATGAAATGACAGTTACACTTATGGATGAGTACAAACTTTAATACTCTTAATGTGTTTCAGAAAACATGATTTTCAATCAAAACAAGAATAAAGTTAATGAATATAAATTTAAATAACTAGAGCCAAAACTCTTTAACTTGAAATTTGAACTGGAATCATCATTATAAGCATCTGACATTAAATATATATATATTCTATGCAGTTATTAACAGAACTTCACAATATCTGGTGCAAAAACTGATAGATTTTAAAGAAGTAGAAGAATCATTATTATACCTGGAAACTTCAACACTTCTCTCTCAGGAATTGGTAGAATAAATAAGAAGAAAATCAATAAGGATATAAATAGCTGGAACTATCAACCAATTTGACCTGATTGATTTTTATGGGGCACTCCACCAAAAAAAAAAAAAAAAAAGAAAAAGCAGGATACACATTCTTCTCAAGTACACATGGAACATGCACCAAGCCAGATCATATCCTGAGTCATAAAAGAAGCCTTAACAAATTAAATATGTATATGTATTAAACAATTTGTTTATATTTTTTCTTGGATCATCACAAAATTAAACCAAGAATCAATAACGAAAGAGATCTAAAATCATTTCCAAATATTTGAGAATTAAACACATACTTCTAAGTAACCTAAAAAGAAATCACAAGAAAAAGTTTTAAAGTATTATCTAAATAAAATGAAAGCACAGCATATCGAAATTTGTGAGAAACAGCTAAAGCAGGGCTTAGAGGGAAAATTATAGCATTAGTTTACATTAGAAAAGAAGAAAGATTTAAAACCAGTAGTCTAAGCTTCAACCTTTAGAAACTAGAGAAAAATGAGCTAATTAAACGTAAAGGAAGCAGAAGTATAAAAAAGTTAATGAAAATAAAAACAGAAAATCAATAGAGAATATCAATTAAGCCAAAAACTTTGTAAAGCTTTCTGGAAAGATCAATAAAATTGATAAATCTTTAGCATGGCTGTCCAAAGAAAAAAAAAGAGAAGTAATAAATTACCAATGTAGAAATGAAAGAGGGGACATTTCTATTGATCCCAAAGCCATTAAAAGAATAAGAAAAGAATACTAAAAAAAAAATTATGCCCATAAATTTCAAACTGAGATCACATGTACCAATATTTTTGAAAAATACAAACTACTTATTCCCACTCATGAAGAAATAAATAACTTAAATAGCTCTATATTTATTAAAACTTAAATTTTTGTTAGAAGTATTTCAGAAGGAGGGAAAAAGCTAGCAGATTCAGAATGTTTCACTGGTGAATTATAACCAACATATAAGGAACAAATAATAAGATTTCTACAAAACCTCTTTTATAAAATCAAAAAAGAAGGAACAGTTCTCTAATTATTACATGAGTTCAGCATTAACTTAAAACTAAAACCAGATAATGACATTGCAATAAAACTAGTTCAATATCTCTCATCAAAATTGACTAAAAAATTCTTGACAAAATGTCAGGAAATCAAATCCAACAGTATATAAAAAAAGATAATGATCACAGCAAAGTAGGGTTCATCCCAGAAATACAAGGCTGGTTCAACATTCAAAAACCAATTATTGAGATGTATTAGGAGGCTAAATAATAAAATGATACGATCATTTTAATAGTTACAGAAATAAGACTATTCACCAAATTTAACATCCATTCATGATAAATACTCTCAGCAAATCAAAAAGAAGATAATATCCCTAACCTGCTAAAGATCATGCACACAAAAAATCTACCTCTTAGTTTGTACTTGGTGATGATCATACATAATGATCTTTACCCTAAAGATCAGAAGTAAGGTCAGGATGTCTTCTCACACCATTTCATATCAAATGAGAAGATCTAGTGCGACAATGAAAGAAAAAGAAATAGTATAAAGGAAGAAATAACACCTTTTGTGCTTAGAGACAGCTGGAATGCCTATGTAGAAAATCTCAAAGAATCTACAAATATTCCTGGAACTAATAAGTGAGATTAACATGAGTGGGGTATGGAATATGAGGTAACTACATAAAAATCAATTGTTCTGTACATCAGCAATATGCAGTTGGAACTTGAAGTTGGAAAAGAATAATATTATTCACAATAGCACCAAAATAATATTTAAATATAAATATGTCAAAACATATGCAGAATCTTTAGGTTAAAAACTTCACAAAACTAATTTTAAAAAATCAAAAATCTAAATAAATGGAGAGATATGTTATGGTCGTAAATTGAACACTCAATATTGTTAGGATGCCAATTCTCTCTAATTTGATTTGTAGATTCAACAAAAATCTCAATCAAAATTGTAACAAACATTTTGTAGATAATTACAAGTTGATCTAAAGGTTACATGGTAAGGCAAAGGATGTAGACTAGTTAAAGCCATTCTGAAAAAAGAAAAAGTAAGATTGGCGAATTCAAATTGCTTGGCTTCAAGATTTGTTATCAAGTACAGAAATCAAGACAGTGTCATGTGGTTGGGAAGATAGACACACTGATGAGCAGGACAGAAGGGACAGCCAAAAAATGTACCCACAAAAATATTATCGACTGATTTTTTTGGTACAGGATCAAAGACAATTTAATAGAGAAAGGACAACCTAAAAAAAAAAATAGTGCTGATATACTTAGATGTCTATATGCAAAAAAATAAAACAAAACAAAACAAAAAGACAAGAAAATCCTTTATACTTACCTTATATCTCATCCAAAGATGAATTAACAGTGGATTATAGACTTGAATATAAAACATGAAGTTATAAAACTTACAGAAGAAAAAGGGGAAAATTTGTATGACTTTGGGTTTGGCAATGAATTTTTAGACACAACATCAAAGACATGAGTGATAAAAGAAAAAATGATAAATTATAATTTTTCAAAATGAAAGACTTTGGCTCTTCAAATGATACTCTCAAGAGAATATAAAGACGATATACAGACTGGGATAATATATTTTCAAGTCACACATCTTATAAATAACTTGTATCAAAACTACATTAAAAAGTCCTATAACTCAATACCAGGAAAATGAATTACCCAATTAGAAAAATGGGCTGAATATCCGAACAGACACTTCATCATCATGTGAGCCAAAAAGAACAGGAAAGCCATTATAAAAAGGTCCAACTATTCCAGGATATTGACTTTGATCTCTTGAGCCAGAATGTCATGTTATATCTCCCCAAAAGAAGACTTAGTCTAAAATTAACCCTGGTTTTATTTGAATATGAAGCTTTGTTGCACTGGATCTCTCTGTAGTTTTAATAGTTTTGATTTTGTTTAACTCAGCTGGAGTTGAGTTTTTTGTTTGGTTTGGGTTTTTAGGCTAATATAACCATCTAATAAAAAATCAGTTGTTGGATAGAGTATGCCGTGAAAATTTAATCTTCTTTGTATGCTTAGCTTTCAAGCTCCTGCCCCACACCCTAATCCTAACTCTGGCTATAATCCTTATCTTCTCCCAATTTCTTGTGCAGTATGTCTTCTTCCAGTAAACCCAAGCAGAATGATGATAATACACACACACAGAGTATTTAATGTGATATACTATTTTGTTGATCAGCCTTCATTAGTGAATATTTTTGTAGTTTATACTTGGTGCTACAAATGATACTGCATTTAATTCATTGTATCTTTTCATATATGTGTAGATGTATATTTTATTCAACAAAATATATGCTACATTTTGTTTTCCATGATATTTTGAAAACAACCCATGAACATACAGACTCCAGGGTTAAATATATTGCTAGAGACAGTGTTTGAATAACCCTGAATATTTTAACTAAATCGTATTTTCTTAACTATTAAGTTGCTTCATATTTACTCAATTGATTTTGCTTCAGTAAACTAAACATGTGATAGGTTCCTTCATGTGCCAAGCACTGTTCTAGATATTCTAAGTAACGCCATGTAGAAAAAGACACAAACCCTAGGATCAACTATCCTGGAATCCAAGAAGGGTGAACAAATTAATACACATATTATATCCAAAATATCTCTATAGAATTTATAATTCCATTAATACCTCGAGAAGTTCCTTTGAAGGTAATGTGGAGACTGTGCTAAGTTTGAGCGATGGTGGGACATCGAAATGGTGATTACTACATGCAGTCGATTAGCGAGAACGGCTAAAGATCTGCGTATTGCCAAGAGACATCCATTTGAGAAATGAAAGCCTTCTCAGCCAGTTAGAGAGAAGGTATATTCGGAGAAAACCCGAAGGTTGATGGCTGTGGTATAGTGGTCTGCAATTAAACTGACGGACCAAAAATGCAGAGAAGGAGAAATACCAGTGGTAAGAAGAGAATCCAGGGGCTATAAAATCATGGCAAGTAATGACTATCCATGTTGCCATCAACAGGTTCGCCTCTGAACCAAACCACCTGTGCCAGGTAATCACTTCAACAAGTAATCAAGCCTACTCCAGACAGGTGCCAGAATGCTGTTGGCTAACTGTCTGCTCTCTGCCTCTGGCACTTGACGTAGTGCCTCACAACGCGGCAAGCACAGACTAAGTGTTAGTTGTGTTTCCTCATCCTTTTCATCTCTCCACTTCTTCCCCTCCCTCCAGCTTCTCCTGGCTGTAGAACTCTGTGCCACCCTCACTTCGGGTTCCTCCATTTTGTTAGACTTCCATCTCCAAATTGCTGGGTTTGATTTCTACCCTTGGATTGGATCTGCCCACATCCATGATTTCAACGCCCGCCACAGGTTGACCTGAGGCATTTCCTCTGTCGGCCTTGCTGCTGGGACCTGAGAAGCGGGCATAACCCTGTCCCTGCCCAGGCCAGAGAGAGAGGCACCTAGAGCAATTGTGACCAAAGAAGAGAAGTTGGATGTGAATAAATAGGACTGGAAAATATCTTTAGTTTATTTTCTCAGCCTGCCTTTGATTCTTAAATATCTCTCCTTAGGTGACAGCATTTTACTTCCAACTTAATCCAATCATATTGAAGATCAGTTGTTATTTCTAAATATTAGTTAGGCACATATTAATTTCATATATTTAACATTCTAGTTACAGTAAATAAAGGGAAATGCTTAAAGAAAACCTTTATTCTGTAATGTTATTCATTCTCTCCCCATTTAGCCCTGAGCTAATGAGTTGGTCCATTCTGTAGATTTGCAAAGCAGTGATCAGACATATGGAATGTTTGAAATGGTTTACTGGTAATGTCAAGTAGAGTTTCCAACTCTAAATCACAGTTGCTCTAAAAGTTTCACGTAGGTGATAATTTTCTGCAAAGAGCGTTAAAAACTGCTTTATAATAGCAACTCCCACAAAACCTCTTCAGTTATATGGGTCTGTTAGCATTTTATTTTAAACACCATTTTGACAGGTGTATTATGTAGTTATTACATTTTCCATGCATAGAACATTCTTGACTTTCACTTCACTTGCAGTTTTCTATTAGAAAAGTTCAGAAAAATTGTCTTCTTGGCTGAATGAAAATGAAAGAAACGTCCATTTTATGACGACTTTTTGTATCATGGGCCTGAGGTAAAACAAACCCAGAACTCAATCAGCTTTTCTTTGATTTAGGCACACACAAGTTCATTCATTTATTCATGTGTATTATTATTATTATTATTATTATTATTTTATTATTATTATTACCACCACACATTTAGCCTTGTGCTAAACATTAGGGATCTAAATATAAAGACCTCATTCGTGACTGCACAAAGTTCATCTTACGTGGGAAGCGGTAATGCAGACAAGTAATGACCACAGAGCAGCTATAGGATATGCTAGAAATAGAAGTGGCATAAAGTTGGGTGCGGTTTCCTGTGTGAGCCAGGAAAAGCTTCACATAAAAGGTGTTTTTATTTTTTTTCTTCTCAGAAAGATTATAATTCACCAGGTCAACGTGGAGAAAAGCATTCGAGGTTGAGCATATGGCTTATGCAAAGGCAGAGAAGCAAGGAAGAACCTGGGGAGTTGGGTGCCTGGATAGCTCGGTGTGACTAAAGGAAAGAGAGCATATGATGAGCCAGAGGTTGGACCTGACGAGTGAGTGGTGTGCAGATTATCAGAGAAGGTGGGTGCCCTGCGAAGGAGTTTGGGCTTCAGGACTGCAGAAGGGGAAGAAACCAGGTAGCGATTTTATCATACTGGTGTCTCTCCGTGGTGTTCAAGGCTCTCTTTATCTCTCTCTCAGTTCTTCCCCTCTCTGTGATCTTTTAGGTCACACATATTCACCACCTCCCCCTTCCCAAGGCTTTCGCACTTACTCTTTCTTTTATTTTTTCCCCAGTCGTCCCTGGTCTTGCTCCCTCATTTTAATCAAATCTCTGCTCAAAGATAACTCCTTGGAGAGTTTTATCTAATTATTCTGTGTAAAATTAAAAAAAAAAATCTCATATCTATGTTATGCTTTTTTTTTTTACTTTCTTTCATTGTGCTAAGCAATCTTTTGAATTACATTAGATATTATTTATTTGTTTATTGTCTGTGTTCCTTATTCAAATGTAAGAGAGTATCCGGCAGAGATGGTATTTTCATTACCATAGCAGCAGCAACTAAAATAGCCACTGGCACTTATCTAATGCTCAGTGAATATTTGCTGTGAAACGAGTCCGTCAAAGAGGTGTATTTCTGTATGCACGTGCCCACATGTACGGTTACTATCACATCCACCAGAAACACAGACGCACTGTACAGTAATGGAGTGTGGAAGTTGGCGAAAGTTGACTCTGATCTCACATCATTCTAGTTTCAATTTTGAGAGCTTGGAGAACGGCTCTTCACCAACACTTAAGTAATAAAGTCTCAAGAAAGAACCTTCTGTGCCTCAGAAGCTCCTGGGATGGGAAGTGGCACCTTTTCACCCCCTATCTTCCTTCAAAGGGTGACAGCCCTAAAATAGGAAAAGGTTTGATAAGCAGGTGGTTTGCCAACTGATTTCTTTCCCTTAGGTACTTCGTCGAGGTTAGCATGAAGCTAACGAAGAAATTGCTATCGGAAGATCTTGCTCTGGCTACCCTAGAACAGCACGTCTGTTTGTATCTCCAGTCAATCTTATCTTAAATGGCTGCAGAAAAATCTTTTGCCCTAATAATGTGTCAGATTTACTCTGAGCATAGACTTCCTTAATCAAGTTGTCCATCACAGGAAGAAATGGTTGTTCAGAGCCTGGGAAGAAGGGAAAGGAGGATTACCTGATACACTTTCAGCACAAGTTGTACGGTCCCCATGAATTATAAATAGTCTCCTCTAGGACATCCCAGTCTTTAGTGGGTCGTCCCGGGCCTGAAGTTAGCAGTAGATGGAAGGTATGAAAAAGTTATGTCAGCTAACCATGACTGCCTCTGAAGGGTGGCAATATGAGTGATTTATATTTCCTTACACACTTCTGTGAATTCAAAAATTTCCAGGATAAATATATTCATTTTATACCCAGAAAAATCAAATAAAGCCCACCTCTGCTTTTTCCCCAGCAACAATTTAAGCATCTCATCCTGGTGCCTTCAGGATCCATTGATTTAAGTGGCTCTTCATGTGGGCCGAGGGACACCCAGAGTGACTTCTGCAACTGCTGGGCCCTGACTGCCTGGCTTTCTTTAGTAACAGAATCCCACAGTTTTACTCCACACACGGTTTTACCTAGCTCACATTTTCTTCTGATGTCCCCATGAAGTCACCGCTGAGAAGGGTCAGTTACCACCATGCAATGGAAAATCAATGAAATTCTAGCCATTCCTTTCCTCCTTCTTACCACCCTTACCGTAGAGAGGGGAAAAAGAAAGTCTGGTAACAAGGGGGTACTGGCTCCTACTGCTGATTCAAGGGGCCTTTCCATTGCATTTTGGTGCTCAAACAACATGGAAGGTCGAAGTGTTATCCCTGGTCCTTAGCGATGCCCTTGCTGACTCTGCTCAGTGATGGGTTTCCTGTCATCTCTCCAGTCTCTAATCCTCGAACTTCAGGGACAGACTGCTCTGCTTCTCTCTTTCTCAACCGGAGGCTTTGTTGATTTGTACATTACCTCCTTTTACCAGGGGTAAATTGCTGGAGATTGTGCTTCTGACTTTTAGCTTCTTAGAGAGCAGTTGTCAAGTGCAACAGCTTTCAAGTTGAGCAGTGACGTCTACTCCTAGCGCTGCTGCCTACTAGTTGTATGACCTTTCGATTAGTCCTTTTTTCTCACCTGGGAAATGGGGCGGGGTGGGTAACAATAATACCTAACAAATGGAATGGTTTTGAGGATTTGATGACACAGCACAAGTGAAGTCTTAGGATTGTGCCCGACACATATTAACAGCTGAGAGAATGTTAGTAATTAGGGCGTTGCTAGATATCTTCATCAGAGTCATTACCAGGGGACTCATTAGCTCTCCTAAAATAAATAACTACTTGGAGCTTCTCACCTTGAAGCACCTGCCATATTGCTGTTCTAGTGAGAATCGGCTCCATTGCAAACCAGCTGCTCTAGGATGATGATCCAGCCATGGAAGTGTCACCCCCTCCCCTCAACTTACAAGGTCCACCAAAGTGAATTCCATGTATGCCACGTGGTCTATATTTTAAGAAAGTCCACTTCAAACATTTCATCCAAGTAAGTCAAAAATTCCTCCAGCCCTTTTTCACATGATTCCGTAACAGAAAATCTCCTATTAATTTATGAAGTTACAGAATCTGCTGCCATGTGGTAACAGAAGAGGCCCGCAGACTCTCTTACCTGACTCAGATTCTGAAAATCAGTTTCTACATGTTTCCTGCTGGAATAAGCAAACAAAACTTGTGATGAAATATGCCCCAAGTTTTTTCTATTATTTGGAGCAAAGTATCCTTCTAGCAATTCCAAGGGAAGAATCAGCATTGAGGTGACTTTGTAAACACAGATTTATAGTGGAAATAAACTACTGTACAACAAACGGTAAATGCCGCTTTCTGGATCCCCTGAACTTGTTCTTACTGAAGAATGTTGAGTATAAAACTTCCATTTGAGAGAAGCCCTTAAACTCAATGCCTCTTATCACCTCCTTCTGCTCCCTTTAAAGAGGGAGAAAGAAAGAGAAGGAAGAGAGAACTAATTCACAAATCTGGATCTGTCGATGATTAATAAATACCCTCACTCCCATTATGTCTCCAAGGCTCAGAGCCCTGCCTGGTCCCATCTTCTGTTTTTTGTGACACCCAAAGGGAATGATTTGATGATCCAGGGGAGAAGCGGTGCCTCCTCTTCTATTAAAGCAATCATTGAAATAAATGAGTAATGAGCGAGAGAGCCTTAGTGACATTGGTGCTTAATGAGCTCAGTTGTCTTGGCTACATATCCGTAATCCTCAGCTTGCTAAATAAAAGTTTATTTATGTTCTTTAGTGTAAGATAATTTCCACAGATGAGCTTTAATAAAGTAAAAAGAGGTACAGAAAGAAGCACTACAGGAAACTAATGACAGCAAAAATGAAAAATGGAAAAAATAATAAATTGTTATTAGGGACCCCTGCCAAGAAACCACTAAGTGTGAGAACGGATTGTGCGCAGGTCTAAGAAGAAAGATTACTTAACGCTGACGTGTTCTCTCTTGAGTAAGGGAGGTAGGCACCCTAGCTACAGGACACTTTCACGCAAACCCCAAATCTAGCCATTCATCTTTTGTCACTCTTTACCTTGGCTACAAATGGTTCTTTCAAAATCTCTCTCTCTCTCTCTCTGTGTCTGTCTGTCTGTCTCTCTCTCCTCCCTCTCTCTCTCTCTCTCTCTCTCTCTCTCTCTCTCTCTCTCACACACACACACACACACACACACACACATACACACACACATGCACACACACATAGACTCCCAAGTTATTTAAGTACCTGGGGAGAATTTTACTACTCTCCAGTGCACCAATTACAGATGCCCCAAACCCTCACATCTTAAGGGGGAATCTTTTCTCTGATATGACAAAGGAGCACTGCGAGTGTTCTGGGACTTGGGGTCCAAATCTATACGGAGCATCTCTGATAGGACACAAAAGAGTCTCGGAGTGAAAGTGGACTTATTCCTGGTAGGGGGCACAAGAGACCGGAAGATGGTACTGATAAGGAGGCCCTGGGGTGGTTATTGAAGGAAAGTGAATATCTCTGACTTGATTTAGCTTTGAAAATCTTGGGGCACTATGTTGCAAAAGCCAGGGAAAAGAGAGAAAAATAGCAAAGAGGCCAAGAAGGAGCAACCAGTGGGGTAGGAAGAAAACCTAGACCGGAGGCCAAGTCGTGATTGTGTTTCTAGGAGAGAGGGATCAATTGTGTAAACTGGTATTCTAAAAAGGTAGGAACTGAGATTTGAACCCTGGATTTAAAAACTATTTCAACACAATAATGAGAAAACACTGATTAGTATAAAGCAAAAGAGAAAGACAAAATGGAGACAATGACTAAAATCAACACTTTGAAGTACTTTTGATGAGAAAGGGAGCAAACAAATAGTAGTTTAAGAGAAAAGTATGTTTAAGATATATTTTCAATGTGGAAGAAAAAGCACGTTCAAATGCTACCATGAATAATTCAGTTGATGGAGAAAACTGACAATATTTGAGAGAAGGGAATATTGCTGGAACGTTATCCTTGTGTAAACGAGAGAGGATGGGGGAAATGCTTTTAGAAAGGAATGCGGATAGTTAATCTTTGGTAACACGATGGAATGCACGGCGTAAGGATATAGATGTTAGATATGTAGGCGAGTTAGGAATCGTGAGAAGTTATCTTCTGGTTGCATAAATTTCTGATTCCTTCAATTTTTCAGTAAATAGAGAAGCAAAATCATCGACTGAGAGTAATAAATGCTGTTAACCTTTAATTGCTCTAATGAAATAAAGTCAATTCTTTAAAAAAAAAGTGAATCTTCACCTATGCCTTCCATCAGATACCAAAAAGCATTCAAACTTGATTATGGATTTAAATATAAAACTTAAAAAAAAATTATAGGAGAAACTCCACAGTAACTAGAGTTTAGGCAAAATTTTTAGTCATGACACCAAAAACATGATCCATTAAAGTAAAAAAATATTAGTAAATTGGACTTTATCAAAAGTGAATACTTTTGCTCTGTGAAATACATTATTAAGAGGATGAAAAGACAGCCTGTGGACTGGGAGAAAAGTATTTATAAGTCACATATCCAACAGAGGACTAGTCTTTAGAATTTAAAAAAAAAAAAACCTCAAAATTCATCAGCAAAAAAACTAAACAATCCAATATGAAAATAGATAAAAATTCCCAGAAGAGAATAAACTGATAAAAAATAAGCATATGAAAGATGGTCGCCATCATCAGGGAAATGTTTGGCCTTTACACTGTGAGTCTGTGGGGAAAGCGTTTGTGGCTTTTCATCACCATTTAGATTATTCCAATAACCATTACTTAGACCAGTGGGCTGAGAAAAATCATTGCTCATTTATAATAGAAAAGGGTTGGGAATGCATAGGTCAAAAAAGACAAGGAAAAATAATCAGAACCAGTGAAATGGAATTGCTAGAAGAAGAGAGATGGAAAATGAATTTTAAAAATAAATTAATGAATGAATATGGGAATTCAAGGAGAGCAAGAAAGAGACTTTCTTGCACTATTAAACATTGTTTTATAATTAGACACTTGTAGATTAATCAAAGAACAGGCTGGTCATTATTGAGATGTCAGTTGGTAGTCTAAGTGATCAAGTGCCAGCAATCTCTCAAAACACTGAGAAAAATATAAAGGAGCTGAAAATAATTAGGCAGAAGATAAGAGCCCTGGAGAACCTAGAGTTTTACCATATTAATATATGAATTTCAGAAGCAGAAGAAAGAATGAAGAGAGTAAAGACAATGAATAAGCAGATAACAGGAAAGAATTCTGAAGAAAAAGGTCCAGTCTTCAGACAGAACATGTTTAGAGTTCTCGTCTAGACTAATTGGAAAAAGCACACTGGTAAAATCCATAGTCTCTCAGGATCATATATTTATTATATACATATTATGTATATATAAAATATATACATATTATATAATATGTATTCCAGTTATGCATATATTCTATATATATAATATGTACATGTTATATATATAATATATATACATTATATATAATATACATATTATATATGTATAAAAAATAAGATACCTAAAAAAAGAAACACAATTTGACTGCTTTCAGATTGTTCAACTGCAAAATTTGCTTTTAGAAGTCAGAAGAAATATATCTACATATCATTTTATAAAAATGATTGCAGCAAGAGTGTCCTAAATTCAGGAAAGATATTATTTGAAAAATATATATCTATGTTTATCATCTATCATTTATCTATCTAAACTTTTGAGAAACTTAAGAATTCTTAGAATAATCTACATATCCCATTTCCTCCTAAGAAAAATTTTTGAAACATGCTTCTGACAAATAAAACAGAGACCTCATAAAGAAAAAAAAAATAGTAAATATGGAATGTACAGATATAGAGATAAACAAGGCTGATAGCTTGTTTGCACTAGTATAGCTGTAGTGGTTGTTAAAATATTGAAACACTTTTGTACTGCTTGGCACATAGCTACTGACCTGAACCCTGAACTCTCCCCTACAACCCTGACTCTTTCTACTTGGGCTCTTCCCTAAAGATTCCCTAGACCAGGAACATCTCATAGGCCAGCTACTAAAAACTTAATGTCAGGACCATTAGGAGGCCTTCAACTTTAAATTTAAAATTCATCATCGTAGAGTTGTACATTATATAATTCTCCTACTCTTTTGTGCTTCTTTGAATAAGTCTTGTCTTCTCTCTCCCTTCTCCCTCCCTCCTCAGATTTAATATGAGTTAATCTATTTTTTCAGTCTTCTTAAATAAACAGTGCTTGCATAATGTAACTGGAATTGGTTTATGTGCTTGCCAACAGAGATCTCTAATTGATGTACCCATAATTTCATCACCAATAGATGAGCCCTGCTGCTCCACTGATTTATTTGCTTCTAGATATAGAGACACGTAAATATAGACAGACATCAAAAATAAAATCAGATTTTCTAATGTTGTACAGCCTATATTTTGCATTTACTAACAAACATTTTAAGTTCAATAAAATTAAAATACACTATAATTCTAATACAACTATGTAATTTATATGTAATTTATTTTACTAGTCTTCTGTTCTTTAATATTCAATTTACTACCAGTGTTTTTTTTTATTGTAAATACAGTACTAACCATAATTCTCATTTTAATTCATTTTTTAGGGCTATTTTCTACAAGCGGAATTTCTGAGTCATCTGAAAGCTTAATTTTAACTGATTTTATATATAAGCCAGTTTTCTCTCATCAACCAGATTCCTTGATAATTCAATTAGGAATGTCTTAAGAATCAAGTTCACAAGTTCCTTCTTCCATTAGCAAATAATCTGCTTAATAATGAGTAATATTTTTTCTTTTGACTATTTTATTGGGTAAAAAATAGTATTACATTGCTTTAATTTGCATTTCTTACATAGGAAGTCTTAAAAAGGTATTCTGCCAATAAAAATAATTATTCTTTTCCCATTGTTTTGAAATAACCATTTTTCTTAAACTAAATTTGTACATATATGGGCTCTTTCAAGACTTGTGCTATCCTATAAGGTAACCACCAGTCAAAATGGCTATTTTAATTTAAATTTAAATTAGTTGCAATAAAATAGAATTAAAGGTTTAGTCTCTCAGTCACTTCAGCCACATTTTAAGTACTCGAAAGCTGCCTGTGAATAGAAACCAATATATTGGACTGCACAGCTATATATTTCCATCATTGAAGACAGGTACATTGGACAGTGCTGTTATATAATAGTCTTAATAAACTTTTATAATACTTTAAAAATTAATATATCTATTAATTCAAATTCTTTTTAATAAGGCCTATCTTATTAATATTTTTAATTCAGATTCATTCGATGTCCAGATATCTAGATTAGGACCTTGCTTTTAAATTGTATATTTTTATGAGTCGTGTAAATTCTTTACAGTCTTATTTACATATAAAATATATACCATAAAATTCACCCATCCTAAGTGCTCAATTCAATGAGTTTCACTAAATTTATAGAGTTGTGCAGCATAGCCACAGTCTTATAATATTTCCTTCACCTCAGAACAAGGAGCGTGGGACAGAAATGCTTTGTTCTTTTTAGTAGTTCAAAAGTTTCACCAATAAATGCGTCTCAGTTTGTTTCATGTCTTTGGCCAATTTCCGGAACACTGAAATGGTTGTTTTTGACATTTTTCCCCAGCTCTATTGTTGCTTTTGAGGGAAGAACGTGTTGCCCTCCTCACTTTATTATGGTGGCATTATGTGATTTTTGTCACCCTGTCTGCCATTTCTGAGAGAGTCCTGCCTAGGTTTCGGAGTTGGTCTGTGAGGATCTTTCTAGATATGACAGAGCTAGATAAGATAAGAAGGGAAATGTTAAGTTTACCAGAGTTTTATTTTGAAATTTTGGAGTTTATTTTTGGCACGTGCTGTGGCAGCCAAATGATACCTCAGGCATTTACCTCACTTATGTTCCTTGAATAAAATGCCTCCTCATAGTTTATTTATCTCACCATAAGAGTTAGAGAAAGCATGAGTTGTGTGAGCATTATTCCAAATAGAATTTGTAAAATAAAGGTTACCTATTCCTTTGCTGGTAGCTTATTTACATTATCATGTTTGGAATTTTACATTGAAATGACCTATAATATATTCATGGAAAACTGCGTGGCAAATTGGAAATTTGAGAAAGTTGCTATCATCCCAGAAACTGAAAAGAATTTCTACTGAACTATTTCATCACGCATTTATGAAGAAAAGATGGATAATCTAAAACATATTCCTTTAGGAAATAAAAAGAGTCCAAGAATGATCACAATAGTATCCATAACTTATACCAGCAATGAGGAGAATCAACCGACACTGTAGATTTGGGAGGACCGGATTCTAATTACCTCTGGAAATCTTAAGATTACCACAGTATGCACTGTCTTTAACAAGAGACCATAAGCTCCTTCTAGCTAGGATTGCTTGGATTCGAATCTTGGATAAACAAGGAATACTTAGTTAGTATGAGTAGGCTCCAAATATTACATGGTGCATATTTATACTGAGATATTATTTGTTATTTATCTGAGATTTTGATATTACTAAGATACTTACATTTTTATTGGCTAAATCTAGCAACCTTGTATGTACTATGTTGTTCACCCATTCCCATAGCTTCCAGACTTTTCCTAACCTGGTCATTTTCCACATCTGTCAATAGTCTTCTTAAAATATGATGCTTATAAGTGAACACAGGTATCCTGGTGTCCTTGACATCATGGTGGTACCCTCTGGGCATGAGTCCCTTTATAAAAGAGTGTTCCAATTGAAGAACCAAGAACTGAACCAACATGAGCTTTTCTCCCCTCATCCATAGATTATATGTTTGCTTTTGTGGTATTATAGGTTGTATTTACCCCTTTATTTAAGTAATACCCCCAGAAAGAAATAGCTATATTTTTTTTCTGAGCGAACAGAAGGGAACAAAGAGATTTTTTCTAACTCTTGCTGTGTATGAGGCACCCTTCTCAGCACTGGCTCCCAGGCTTTCTTCTCATCGTTTCTTCCCAGAGTTTTCCTGTTATGCCCAGCTCCCACCTTAGAATTTATGACTCGGGTGGACTGTCTGCCTGTGTATGATTTCCTCTTTTTCACTTTTGCTTCTGACAAAACTTCATGAACTCTGAGCAAGCTGAGGCCCACCCTAAGCAGTCTGAAATCGCGAGGCACCCATGAAGCTCCTGATTGCAGTGCTCTGTGCTCTTGTTTGGAAGGGGAGAATTAGATGAGGGTGAAAAGGAAAGTTCAGACTTAGAATCTAGGATGAAGCTGGTGATTTGGAGAAGGAGTTGAGTTGGCTTACGGGTTGGCTATGAAAGAAGAAACTGGATGATTCTTAAGAACAGAAGAGTCCATGTTTGTTTGTTTGTTTGTTTGTTTTGTTGCTCTTGGTGGTGTTTTCAAGGCGAAAGGGACCATGTGGGTGTAATGGCTAAAGAAGCCCATAGAGAGATGGTGTCTGGAAAAGACTACCTGATTAACCCGTCACACTGAAGGGGCTAGATATCTTTGCTGTATTTCATACAATAAATTGGAGCCAAGGCAGCACTGGAATCGCAGAATTCTAGTTTTTTTCTTACCTCCAAGTAAAAGACAATTATACCTTTTCCTTACCTCCAAAATGAAGATAAATATAATGTTTATTTTTGTTTTAGACTTTATCGACAAATTTAGTAAGCAAAACTCACTGATGCAGGATAATACTTGTAGAATGCTCCTTCTTGTGGCTATAAGGAGGAGCTGCATTTGCTGCCTCACATTTGCTGAAACATTATTTAAAAAGCTAAATTTATTTAGTAACTTCGTGTTCTGTTTTGATTTTTGCCATCTGCTGAATTTCTTATTTTTCTCTTTTAGAGAATCTTTATATCCTCCTGGGTGCCCCCATGAGTCTCTGCCCTATGGTGAGATTTGCCAACTAATGTCAATATCTTGGTCACCTCCACTGCTGAAAGCAAACAGCAGCAAATCGTTTTAAGTTCATTTGATGATAAATGCACTATTAATGGATCAGGAAGACAAATGGAGTCCAGTCACAAATCCATGTGACTTCATAAGAGTTTATCGTTAGGGTGAAGTTAGTTCAATTTCAACAAGATATATAGAGAGCATAATTTTTACGACGTGAACTTTTGTACACCATACAACTGAGTTGCAGTAACAGGCATTCAGGGGTAATGAGGTGATTCTCCCATTTTGTGAGTTGAAACTGTAAAGAAAATGTTCTGTTTCTTTGGCCATGGCAGCAGCTCCGTAGACTGTGAGCTGCCGTCATGTCTGCAGCACATGGCCTTCTGTCCAAAACAGAGTTTCTGGGAAACCAGAAAACTCACAGCTGGATGTGCTCATTTGTTTTCTATAGTACATTTTCAGACTAAAGCAGTGGCTTTCAAATTCCATGTTCTGTGAAGCCCCGGTATTCCAAAATCTGTTCGAGGGCACCTTATATCTGAGGAGGAGAAGGTAGGATTTCTAACTTAGACTTTAATTTAAAATGGGTTCCATTAATTTAAAAAAGTTTCAAAACCACTGATTTGTGGTTTAATTAGGATTTGAGCAGAAAATTCTCTGAAGACCAGTGGATGATCAGATGAGGTAGGAGAGTATAAAGTGACTGATACATTGTCTAGGGTCTGCAGATAACACTAAATTGTTGACCCAAACACTTCATGTAGTTGTCATAAAAACAAACTGTGTTTTGAGTGATAACTTTGAAGGGAATCACAGAAAAATCAGCCCAACAAATGGAGTTTGAATTCAGACAAGGCTGAATTCAATGATGAGGCCTTGGGCCATTTATTTAACCTGATTCTCCTTTTACTAGTTTGAAAAGAGAACCAGTAATACCTACTTCACAGGGGTGCTGTAGGAAAGATGATGTAACAGGTGTGAACAGATGGTCACAAAAAGAGTAGTTGCTTTCCCTTTTATCATTCCTGTTCTCAGCTAGATAATTATCACTTAAAGACCGATTTCTCCTGATTGATTGTTAACAAGTTTCCAGGCCACCAGATATTTAGTGCCATAAAGAATGAAAAAAAAAAATTGAGCTCATACTCAGTCATCCTGAAAATAAGAGTTTATGAACAAAGAAGATGTGCGTGGAGATGGCAGCCAGAATTTCCGAATTACTTCAGGGCTCACCCCAGGTGGCCTGGTGATAGGAGTTTGCTGGGCTTCTTCTCCCAGGGGAAAGGGCCATGTGCAGACTCAAGTCCTACAGACCCACAGCCCCCAAGTTTTTCCATGTGCTTAGCTGGGAGTCTGGCATTTCTCAGCACTGGCCTAAATCACAGATGCCTTATCTAAGGCCTCTTAATATCTAAGATAAGGGGCTAGATACCTCAGATATTGGCACCCCTGCAATGCTGCTTTCTAGCTTCTTGCATGAAAAAGAAGAGTATAGGACCCTTGGCTGGAGCACAGCCCCGTACTGTAACCAGCTACCCGCCCCCCCCCCCAACCCGCCTCCGCGCCCAGCCCAAGGACACCTCTCCACAAGATGCCAAGAGAGTGAGGGCTATGATATGCATCAGCCTTTTGCCCCAAATCCAGACCATACCCAGTAACCTTTCTAAAATATGAAACTACCGCTCATATTTTAGAAAGGGCATGTTTACTCTAATTAGATAACACTGCTGTAAATGCTTTGGCAAAAATTTATATATGAACAAGAAAAATTTATTTTAAATTATTCCTGTTGTATCCATTAAATATAGCAGTGCCAAAGGACACTAACATATCAGAGTCTATAAATTTAAAATAAATAGAAGTTTGTAACAGTCTATAATTCAGAGATTTCAAAAATCAAAACATGCCTTTTCTCCCATGAGTTTAAAATTTTCCCAAATTACAATTCTTCATGAAGACACATTCTTCTGGGTAAGACATTTAGTGCAGAAAATGATGGCAGCTTGTCAGTTTGTAATTATGTTATCAACATATTTTTATTATGATAAATAATATTTATAGTAATTATATTTATTTAAATTTTATAAATATTCATTTATGTCATTATTATAGCTAGGCAGCTTGACGTCTTCAACAAGTAGTGAATAGCTACTAAGTTCTACACAAGTCCAGACAATTCCCAAGCAAAGCAAAGCTCCAGTCACTACCCCTGATCTCACAGAGCTTGAAGTCCAGCCAGGCAGACAAAAACCATATAGCTGCTCATTCGCTTTGAATGCAATACGTGTGTGAAGGAAGAATGAACGTGATAAAACAATGTCACAAGGAATCCTGACCTATCTGGGAGTGCCCATGGAAAAAAGGCGCACCTATAATGATGGTTTACAGGCGGAGGCCTGAGAGGTGGATAGAAGAAATGCACTAGGAGCACAGGAAGGCTCATTTTATACAGAATAGAGATGTTGGATGAGAAGGAGAGGGGGCATAGAAGAATAGAGGGAAGAAACTCAGACTCTTGTCATGGAAGCTTTAGGAAAGGAAAATAAAAATAACTTATTGGAAGAAGACAGCTATAGAAACCAGTTTTAAACAGAGGCTAGTACAGGACACAGATGTCTGGTAAAGAAAGGAAAAGGAATTCCTGGCAGGGAAACTGTTTGAGTAAAGGCAAGGGAGCAGGGGTTCTCCAGAAGTTAGCACATGGGGAGCACAGGAAACCCACAGTAAGCTGGGAGAAGGTTGGAGCAAAAGGATGGAAAGCAGGCTTTGAATTTCACATGGGTGGTGGGGGATTTGAATGCTATCCCCAGGGTAATCGGGAGCCACAGATGATCAAGCGGATTTTAGAGAGGCTGCTCTGTCAGGTGGGTTGGAGATTGGGAAAAGAGTTAGCAGGTAGCAGCCACAGTCCAGAGTGCACATAGTGAAGGCCTGCACTGGAGCGCTGGGGATGGCGATAGATGGGAAAAAACAAATTTGAGAGCAATTTTAATGTAGAGATTGCCAAAATTTTATCACAATGTATACTTAAAGGGTGAAATTGTTTTAGCTCCATTTTGTACTGTTTTTGTTGTTGTCGTTGTATGTTGTTGTTGTTGTTGTTATTGCCGTTGTTGTACAGGGAGGTGTTGACCCTGCAAAAATTAGGCTTTTTAAAGAGTCAGCCTCTGGCCTCTGAAAGGGCCCATTTAGAGAGTTACGGCCAGTTTGTTCTCATTAGTTATAACACATATCAGCATTTGGGTGTTCACATTTTAGGATCAAAATGTTGGAGAAACATTCTGGAACTGAGTAAAGCCAAGTTGCTGATGTTATGGATAATTGACTTGGCTTGTGTCATGGACAACTGAGCATGGAAATTGAAATGTAGATGGCATTCAATGGAAAGCAGCACTAGTCACATCGTGGGCCCTTGTGACAACGGGTGGGAAAAAACGACTCAACAGCCTCTGCATTCCTTTCTGACCAACAGTGGACACCACAAGCAGTTATATCTTCAGGTTCTAATCTGCGCTCTATCCTGGTAGTAGTCACTGCATTTTGCAGCCCCAAATTACAAGTATATCTACATTCACTTGCCTCTATTTGCTGCCGAGTATTCTCAATATTTTTCATTATCTAATGCAATACTGTACTTGTCTAGTTTTTTTTTTTGTTTTTCTGAGATGAAAACTACCAAGATTATATGTTCACTGCCACTACATAAATATCATGGAAACATACTGTATTTGGTATTTTTCTTTAATGAAAATTAGGCAATTATCTCTCAGAATGTTCATATAAACTGAAAGACAATCCAACTGGAAAAGATGCTACTTAAAACAACAGAGGAAATATCTTCCTATTTTCATCTCGTGATACCAACTCTAATATTACATTCAAATTCAGTGGCAGTACTAGTGAGCAGAGAAACAAACAATTAAGAGCAAGGAAAAATGTGAGTGGAAAGGAAAGCAAGAGATATCTTGTAGGAACTGCAGAAAGAACATTTAGGGAGGCTTATTTTATTGTGTAGTGTGGTAATTACTTGTTTGGATGTAACCTACTAGAGTGTGACTCTTTGGTTCGGAAGGGCTGAGTCTCTTTTCAATTCCGTTAGCACCATTCACAATGCACTGGGTATGAATGAATGAAGGAAGGAACGAATGATTTAAGGAGCAAACAAATGAAACAGACACAGAATATAAATACTATAAACTATTTCACTTGATATAAAAAACTGGGAGAAATCCAAAGGAAGGTGAATTGAGCTTGGTAAAAGCTGTATTGAACTAGACTGATCCACAGACCCCTGCACTGAGCATCCCTTGGAATTTATTTTCAGTTATGCATTCATATACCCATATAAAAATTAATCGATATTTTATCAAGTTACTATGTATCTGTTTTAAGTATGGAGTGATGGTGACTTTATTATTTATTTATTCATTCATTCATTTATTATTTTTTAGGCGATGCAACCCTTGGTTGACCTCACAGATTGCAAGGACCTTGTCAGTCTACAATCCCTTATTTTTAATTTTTTTACGCCTACAGCTCCTGGTGTTCCTAGTTGGTCTCCCATTCAAGTACTAACCAGGCCTGACCCTGCTTAGCTTCTGAGATCAGACAGGATCGGGCTTGTTCAAGGCAGCATGGCCATAGACTGTGATGGTGACTTTTTAATCTTAGAAATTATTATGACTAGGTTCTTCTTATCTGACCAGTTGAGATGGACACAAAAATTAAAGCCCAGTTACCAAACTTCTTCCATCTAGTTCCTGAAATTTGATCTAGGAACTTAGGAGTAGAGATAGCCAAGTTAACCCCATCAAATGTCAATCTCAGAGTCCTAAGCCTCCTACTTCTTTCTTATCAGACACACCCAATGAACTGAAAACTATCTTTCTGTATTTCTGTCCGTGTGCTTTTGTTTTAAATACTGCTTTTGGATTTGAGAAGCTTTCACTTCTTACTTTGATTATTTTATGTATTTTATATTAATGTAATATAACACTAACAGTTTAATTTTCTCAAATCATAACTCTGATTTAACATTTAAACATGTGACATATCTCTAATTATCTTCACATAACATAACATTCCCCATGGTACCTGTGGCCTGTCAACTATGGAGAGTTCCTTCGGCCTCTCTGGATGTACTTTCTCCTGCCTTTAGTGCTCTGTTCATGTGTCATCTTGTGGCTTTTGTTTAGGCATGATTTTGCCTTCTATTTATCTTATTTTTTATTTTACGTCTTTTTTTTTGTAGCATAACATTTATAACATAATATTTGTGGCATATAACAGTTATAACGGTATAATTGTGGCATGATATTTGTAACTTAATATTTACCATTTTCTATATTTTTCAGGGTATGGCACAGTAACGTTAAGTCCATTCACAATGTTACGCAACCATTACACTATCCATCTCAAAAACATTTTCACCTTTCCAAACCGAGACTCTTTAATCACTAAACAACTCCCCATATATTTAAGTTTCTGTTGTGGTGTAACACATGCAGAAAAGCTCACAAATTACTATCAAAAAGTGGATATACTAGATATAACCTCCACTAGGTAAAGATGGGATACTAGTACCCCCAAATCCCCTCCTGGCCTTTCCAGTCATTACCTCTCTCTTTTTCTGAAAAGGTAACCGTATCCTGACTTAGAACATCACAGATTAGTGTTGGCTAGATCAAAATTATCTATTTGTCTATTCTTTTGCTAATAACACAAGATCTTAAGTACTTGCAGTTTTATAGTTGTCTTGAAGTCAGGTAGTGTCATTCCTTCAATTTTGTTCTCCAATATTGCGCTGGCTATTTTGGGTCTTTGGCCTCTTCATAGAAACTTTGGAATTGGTTCATCACTATCCATGAAATAAGTCACCGAAGGTTTGGCTGGGATCATATTAAATCTATAGATCAAGGTAGGAAGAACAGACAGACACTGCCATCTTGTCTTCCTATCCATGAACATGAAATATGTCTCCATTTATCTAGTTCATATTTGATTCTATTTATAACAGCTTTTTTAGTTTTCCTTAAATAGATATTATACATATTTTGTAAGATTTATACTTAAATATTTAAATTGTGGAAGTGTTAATGTAAATAATATTGTTTTTTATAAATTTCAGTTTCATTTGTTTATTTTTGGTATATAGAAAAGCATTCGACTTTCATATATTAACTTTGTATCCTAAAACCTTTCTATAATTGCTTATTGGTTCCAGGATTTTTTTGTTGTTGTTGGTTATTTTGAACTCTCTACAGAGACCAGCATGTCGTCTGTGAACAAAAGTAGTTTTGTGTGTTACTTCCCAATCTACATACCTTTTCTTTTATTTCTTTTCTTGCCTTCTTGTATGAGCAAGGATACTGAAAGGGAGTAGTGAAAGGGGGCATCCTTCCCTAATGCCTGATCTTAGTGGGAAAGCTTTGAGTTTCTCACCACTATGATGTTAGCTGTAGGGTTTTTATAGATAAACTTGATGAGAATGAGAAAGTTCCCCTCTATGCATAGTTTATTGAGATTTTTTTATCCTAAATGGATGTGGGATTTTGTCAGATTCTTTTTTTCACTTATTTATTTAATCATTTTATTTTTCTTTTTTAGTCCGTTGGTGCGAAGGATTACATTAATTGATTTTCAAATGTCAAACTCACCTTACATACCATGGATAAATCCCAGTTGGTTAAGTTGTATCATTCTTTTTATACTTTTTTAGATTGGATTTGCTAATATTTTATTATGGATTTTTTGCATCTATGTTTATGAGGGATATTGGTCTGTAGTTATATTTATCTGGTTTAGGTATAAGGGTAGTGCTGGACTTATAGAACAAGTTAGAAAGTATTCCTTTGCTTCTATCCTGTTAAAGAGATTGTAGAAAATATATATAATTTCTTCCTTAGAGGTTTGATAAAATTCACCAGTGAACCCATCTGGGACTGGTGCTTTCTGGTTTGGAAGTTTATTAATTATTGATTCAATTTCTTTAATAGATATAGACCTATTCAAATCACCTATTTATTCTTCTGTGAGTTTTAGCAGATTGATCCATTGGTCCATTTTATCGAGTTTATGAAATTTGTGAGCAAACAATTGTTCATGGTGTTCTTTTATTATCCTTTTTATTTCCATGGGATCTGTAGTGATGCGTCCCATTTCTTTTCTGATATTCATAATTTATGTCCTCTCTCTTTTTTTCTTAGCCTGGCTAGAGGCTTGTTAATTTTATTGATGTTTACAAAACCCAGCTTTTAGTTTTGCTGATTTTCTCTGGAGATTTCCTGTTTTCACTTTCATTTATTTCTGCTTCAATTCTTATTATTTATTTTCTTCACCTTACTCTGGATTCAATTTGCTCTTCTTTTCTAGTTTCCTCAGGTGGAAATTTAGGTTGTTGATATTAGATCTCTATTCTTTTGTAATATGTACATTTAATGCTATAAATTTTTCCTAAACACTGCTTTTGATGCATCCCACAAATTTTGATATTGTATTTTTATTTTTATTTAGTTAAAAATTATTTTTAATTTGTCTTGAGATTTCTTCTTTGACCCATATATTGTTTAGAAGTGTGTTGTTTAATCTGCACATGTTTTGGGATTTTCCAGTTATCTTTCTGTTATTGATTTCTATTAATTCTGTTGTGGTGTGAGAGCAAACACTGTATGATTTCTGTTCTTTTAAATTTGTTAAGGTATGTCTAATAGTCCACCAAGAACGTGGTCTATTTTGATGAATGTTCCATGCGAGCTTGAGATAAATGTGTAGTCTGCTGTTAAATAAATTAGCTATAGATGCTCATTATATCCAGTTGATTGATGGTGTTATTGAATTTGACTATGTCCTTACTGATTTTTTGCCAGATGGATCTGTCCATTTCCAAGAGATGGATGTTATAGTCTCCAACTAGGATAGTAAACTTGTTTGTTTATCTTTTCCATCCAATCACTTTGCCTCACATAGTTTGTCACTGTTGTTAAGCGCAAACACATTAAAAATTATTATGCCTTCTTGGAAAACTGACCCCTTTTCATTATGTGTTGCTCTTCTTTATCCCTGATAATTCTCCTTATTTTGAAGTCTGCTCGGTTTAAATTTAACTACTCCTGCTTTCTTATTAGTGTTAGCTAATGATATGTGGTATCTATTTCTCCATTCACTTACTTTTAATCTGTATGTGTCTTTATACTTAAAGTGAGCCTCTGGTAGACAACACATAATTGGGTCTTGTTTATTGATCCATCTTGGCAGTCTCTGTGTTTCATTGTCCCTACTATATCTGTTAGTTATTTTCAGCATTTTTTTTTTTTATCTTTAAGGGTATCTCGGGTTTCTTGAACATTTGCAATTCCCTGTCAAATTTAGGACCGCTTTGTCAATTTTCACCAAAATACTGCCTGAGATTTTGACTTTGAATGTAATTGAAAATATAGGGCGAATTCATGGTTTTCTAATATTGAGTTATCTAAGCAGTGACTATGGTATGTCCCTTCAATTATTGAGGTCTTCTTTACTATCTCAGTAATGTTTTATACATTTCTTTTTTACTTCTTTTTATTTTTTGACAACTTTGTCATTTTATGCATTTTTGTGTAATTTTCTTGCAAGTCTTTTTGTTAGATTTATGCGTAGATGTTTAATGTATTTGGCTTTTTAAAATCGCGTTTTAAAATGTTATTTTCTAATTGTTTATTGACAGTTTCTAGAAAAACTACTTTTTGTGTTTTATTAATTCATTTTAAAATTCTAATTAATTACTAGATTTTCTGGTACACATAGTACATGTTAGTATGGTTTATTTTCCTTCTTTCTGAGTCTTACGCATTTTATTTCTTTGTCTTGATTTTTTTTTCATGATCTAAGATCTCACAATGTTATGAAAAGTGATCTCTTTTTCAATTGCAGTGGAACTGAGAAATGTTTTAAGATCTTCTACTGCGATTGTAGATAAGTTCATTTCTCTCATAAATGTTATGTTTTTCTTCATATAACTTGAGACTACAAATTTAGGTTTTCTATGTGTTTCCAATGAATTTAAATTTTTTTATGAAATATGCTGAGATGACTGACAACCACTTCCCCACTACTCTATGGCTGCAGACCTACATTGGGAAAGGAAAACAGATTTAAACTGAATGACTTGGACACTTAGGCTCTCTCTCATTCTCTGTGTTTGAGAGGAGACCATGTTTCTGTCTGTGGGGTGTTATTCCTTCTCTAAGAAATTTTCCTTTTGTCTCTAACTCTGGCGTGCACTTGAATTCTTTCCTGAGTGCAGCCAAGGACACCCCTCCTCCACGTGTAGGGCTTGGGTCCCCACTTTGGGGGTTTCGCCCCATCCTACATCATTTGTACAGGACAGTCTCTTAAAGCCCCTGCTTGGGTAGTCAGGCTGGGTGCTGTATGGAGCAGGAACAGTGTTGCACTGGCAGGCTCGGTTTTCGTGGCCAGGCATACAGCTGAATATCATGACACAAATGCCCCAAATGTCCAAATGAGGACTGGTTTTTTTTGTTTGTTTATTTGTTTTTTTCCCTGAGGCATCAACATTCCTAGCTTTTTTAGTCATTTTTCACTTTCCTTCTAGGAGATCTGTCTTTTTTTCATTTTCAGAAAAATGCTAAGTCTGTGGGAGGTGATGGTAGGGGGTGATGGGTTGCTGACTAATGGAGTGCACTTTGTAGAAAGCCTGCACCTATAATCTCTGTTGTAGCCCTGCTGGACCTGCCATGTTTAAGTCCAGAGCTCCTCTAAAATTTCTGCAACAGAGATAGTCCCATCTCTTGGGCCAGTTCCTCCTAACTCATTGCAAGTTGTGTTTATTTTACCTATTATGTCTGTCAACACTCTAACTCTTTTTAATCTTTAAATATTTTGTTGTAATTCCTTACACATTGGTGGCCTCTCCTGCATCCTCTCTTAGCTAATATTGTTTATGCTTTAGCTTATTTCTGTACTTTTATTTCAGTGGGGACTCAGGACAAAGGGGGACAATGTGCATGCTCTGCTCTCTTGACCCTCAAGTCTTTGCAATATGTTTCCATTAATCAAATTGTGAAGTGAATCCTTAATACTGTTGCATGAAGTGAAGCTCTTTATTCCTATGCCCAATCCTCATTTTAATGTTCTTAGGCTAAATGTGTACCCACACCTCTCGTTTAGAGCCTTCAGTCCCACCTTGGCATTTTACACGGAGAACAGTAGCCCTTAACAGATATATCTGATTCTATCTCCATCAAATTGTATATAGTCAAGCCTCCTGATAATTGTTTTACAATATTGTCAAATAAATCCTTCATGGGGTTCATTGGGCCTTCAGGAGAGTGTTCTGGGAAGTGTGATAGAATGGCTTCAAAGAGCTCATCAAGCTCCATACTTCAAAACTATGCATGTTGCCAAATGGAAAGAAGGGGATGGAAGGGACTAGAAGGGACGGAAGGGCAGAGAAGGGGAGGGGCAAGAGAAGAGGAAGGAGAAAGATAGCACTATGGCCTTTGAGTAGGAGAAGCCTGGGAACCCAATGTTGATTCTGACATTTTTCTAGGCCAATAACTCCAAGAGATTTTTATTTCCCCATCTCTGTTAAAAAGTTATGATACCAGTCTATGGCCATGCTACCATGAACAAGCCCGATCTCATCTGATCTTGGAAGCTAAGAAGGGTCAGGCCTGATTAGTACTTGGTTGGGAAACCACCTAGGAAGACCAGGTGCTGTAGGTGTTAAAAAATGAAAAAAAAAATAATAATAAGGGATTGTAAACTAACAAGGTCCTTGCAATTTGTGTGGTCAACCAAGGGTTGCCTTGCCTAAAAAAAAAAAAAAAAAAAGTTACGATACCAAATCTATTCAGTGCAAGTGAAATTTCTGTAAAAATCATGAAGAAAACAGTGCCTTTAACAGTCAAACAGAGGCATCTGGACATTTGAGATTTATCCTCATGTCTATAATCGCTTCTAACTAGGGTTGAAAGACTTTGTGGCAAATCTTGCTTTAAATGCGTCTTCCCATATTTATCCATTTAATCCTCACAAAAACACTAATATAATTTCTATTTTGAAAAAATCAAAACGAAAGACGAGGCACAGAAATATGAAGTAACTTGACAGTGGCCATGTAACCAGGAGAGCGAGGAGCAGGAATCCCGCAGTAGAGCGCTGCCCCTCCCCTGTACTTCTTACTCACTGCGCCATGTGGCCTCCACAACCACCCTACCCAGAATTCTGGAAGAGGGCCGGGCTTGGCAATAGAAGCCCGTATTTAATGTTAATAGACAAATAGAAATGAAAACTAAGTTATTCATATGCAGTCACTGACAAAAGCCTTCATCAGAACCTGTTAGACTCCCTTTTTTTGGCTGTATTTGTTACAGTAAAAGGAGAAAAGGAGAGAAATAAATATGTGAAACAGGGTCTGGATCAGTGCCGCCTCATGCAGGTGCGGTTCATGGCCCCGCCCTGAATGCGTGTTAGAAACCGAAATTCTTAGACTCCTCCCCAGAACTGCAGAATCCGAATCTGCAGGGTTGGAGCCTGGAAAGAGGTGTTTCACTGTCACTCGAGGTGATTCTGATGCACGATAGTGTTTGAGAAAAATTCCTTTAAAGTTTGCAGATACTCCCATGTAAATCGTAAGAATTTTTTCTCCATCTTATAGAGATGATTTTACCCAATTTACAATGAAACAAAAGGTAGAGAGATGTATATAAATGAGGTAAAATCCGTTTCATTTATCACTAACCATAATTCTTTCATCTATACCTACCTAGTTATGTGAAATTCTCATACTTACATTCTGATTTCCTCTCAGAGTGTCAAGAGTTTCATTTATTTATTTATTTATTTATTTATTTATTTATTTATTTAGGAAGGGGGAGAGAGTATGTTAAGGAATTGGATGAGAAAAGAGGATCTAATAGTTATGTATGGAAGAGGGTTAGCCCTGTAGAATGTTGTTTAGATGGAACATAATGGCTCTTCATCGCCCAACACCAACTGTCAAGAACTTCTTCACAAACTTCCTGATTCTCAAAGGAAATATTTTTATGTGCTTTAGAATCCTTGGCTTATGGATTAACCAGATTTCTGCTAAAATAAAAATAAAAACGTGTTTTAGGATTTTCCCCTTTGTGTCAGCTCCTTTGAGATGCCTAAATGTGGAGATGATCCAGTTGAGTATCTGTGTGTTGCTGAATTGCAAATATTTTGTGCAAAGACCAGCACATTCCACTTGGGCCTACTTTAGAAAGCTGCAGCTTCCTAGAAAAAGGAGCTAATTCTATAGTTGTATTAAAAAGCAAGAGGAGTGTTTAGGATTCAAAGAATGCTGGCAAGGGAGTTCATGTTTCCTGAAAAGACCTGAGCCAGGAGGAAACAGGCAGAGGGTCAGCAATCATAAAATCAAGGCTGGCAGCAGAGGTCATGCCTTAAGCAAACTTATGCTGAGGGCTTGTTGCAGGACACATGCTCTGAGCTTGGCATGAATACCACAATTCTATGCAGAAAGTAATATTATCTCACTTTATAGTTAAGGAAACTGAAGCCATAGAAGTTTGACAACTTACCAAGGGCACATAATTGGTAAAGCGTTTATATCCTTTTGGTCTGATTCCAGATCCCATGTAAACTATACACTGCATGTGTTCTCAGATCTCAATGGTGAGTTGAGACTTCAGATAGCCTCGGGAGAGTTTTTGTTCATCTCAATATCATTCCTTTAAACCAGTGCTTCCCAGATTTATTGTGCTTAGGAACCCCTTGGGGATCGTTAAATATAGATTCTGTTCACTGAGTCTGGGGTGGGGCCTGAGCATCTGCATCTTAATCTCCCTGATGAAGCCGATGCTAATACAGGCTTGAGCTTTGAGAAGGCATCGAGGCTCTAAACAACAGTAAATTCTGTTAAATCAAGCTGCAGTCCAGCGAGTTGCATCTACGTCTCTTAGCTTTGATTGGCTGGACACTTCTTGATGCTGTGTATTACCCTTCAGGGGTCAGCTCACTTAATTAATGAACTGCATAAGCTGTTTCATCAGTTTGCCCACAGTGGATGGAATTACAAGAAAGAATCCCTTTGTCTCTCCCTGATTTCTTTCATGCTCTGGAGCAGGCTGTAAAATAGGTAATTTATGCCAGAGGTTACAGATGATACGTTTATTTAGCTGAGTGCAGTAATAAGACCTTGCAGGGGGCCAGACAGGTTTCCAGGTCTGTGGGATGCTGAAAATCTCTGCCCAGATGTAGCAATTATGTACATTTCACTGGTCTCCTTATGCAACCCCAGGTAGAAAAGCAATCAATCCTCATGATATTTTTTATTAGTAATAAAGGACAATGTTATTTATTTATAAACATAATCATAATGATTGTGTTGTTTTGTCTTTTTATACAATGGTTGCTCCTGAAATGAGCTAGAAATACTTTTTATTTAATTTTATTTTTTAAATTAAGTTTACTAGGGTGACATTGGTTAATAAAATTATATAGGTTTCATTTGTACAATAATACATCATCTGTATATTGCATTGTGTGTTCACCATCCAAACTCAAATCCCTCATCACCTTATATTTAACCCCCTTTACCCTTATCTACCTCCTCCCTTTTCCTCTGGTAACCACTAAACTGTTGTCTGTATCTATGAGTTTTCTTTTTCTCTTTATTTATTTATTTTTTTGTTGAATTCGGTTATATATCCTACACATGAATGAAATCATATGGCTTTCAATTTTTTCTGTCTGACTTATTTCACTTAGCATGATTATCTCGAGGTTCATCCATATTGTTGCAAATGACAGTATTTCATCTATTCGTGGGGCTAAGTAATATTACATAATGTATATATACATATATATATACACACACACACACGCACACACATATACTATATGTGTATATGTAATGTGTGTGTATACTTGTACACACACATATATACACACATATACACACACATACACACACACACACACACACACACCTCACATCTTCTATATCAAATCATCTATTGAAGGATGCTTTGGTTGTTTCCATGTCTTGGCCATGGTGAATAATGCTGCTATGAACATTGGGTGCATATATCTTTATGGATAAAAATTTTCAAATTTTTTTGGGTAGACACCCAGAAAAAGGATTGCTGAGTCATATAGTAATTCTTCTTAATTTTTTGAGGAACTGCAATACTGTTTTCCATAGTGGCTATACCAATCTATATCAAACTAAAAAGCTTCTGCACAGCGAAAGAAACCATCAACACAACAAGGAGGCAGCCAACTGAATGAGAGAAGATATTTTCAAGCAATGGTTCTGATATGTGGCTAATATCCAAAATATATAAAGAACTAATACAACTCAACAATAAAAAACCGATCCAATTAAAAAATGGGCAGAGGACATGAACAGACACTTGTCCCAAGAAGAAATACAAATGTCCAACAGACATGAACAGATACTCAACTTTTCTAGCTGTTAGGGAAATGCACATCAAAAGCACAATGAGATACCACTTCAAACCTGTTAGAATGGGTATTATCAACAAAACAAGTAACAAGTGTTGGAGAGGTCGTGGGGAAAAAGGAACCCTCATACTGCTGGTAGAAATGTAAATGCTCATGATATTAAACTTGAATCTGGCTAGTGACCTATTGGTGTCCTCTTCGGAGGCTTTGTAGCTCTTTTTTTTTTTTTAATTTAATTTTGGGCACACAGGAGATAACTGAACTGCATAAATAATTCAGTAAGTTATAGATGTTGAAGAGTCTGTAGCACCCTGACTCCCTCCTTCATTCCGTATGGGTCCGAGGATGAAGACACTGTTTTTTCCTGGCCTGTCCTGGCTGCTGCTAAATTTACTCTTTGCTAAGCCCTAACAGTATTTATTTTGTACTGATAAGGAGGAGAAATGAAACTATGGGAGTGTTAATTGATCCCTGGGGCATATCCTCCCCAGGCAAAGCTGTTGGGGTGACACCACTGGACAGATAGCATCTATAATGTCTTTTCTCTCAACATGAACAGGAAAAAAACCAACAAGGCTTATCTCTAGAGTGGAGACAAGAAATGAGGCTCTTTGGGCTCCTCTGTTAGGCTTATAAGATTTGGGCAGGTTCTCTTCCTGAAGAATATAAATTAGGCACAGACCCTTTGGTGGGCGTGTGCAGGGGAGGGACTCCGAAGCTCAAATATCATTAGCTCTCTCAGTTTACCTCTGCCTGTATTATTGCTCTTTGATTTATCTTCAGCTTCAAGGCCTTATTTTTTTCATTACCCTTCTGCCACTTCCCGTGACAGCTGAATATATTCTCCTTGCTTGTTCCATCACTTCACGATCCCTGGTGTGCCCTGGTGGCTTTTCAGGCCATCATCATCTGTATTGACCAGAAGTCTTCCTGAGATGCCCTGTGGATCCAGAGACATTTTAGAAATCTGAATTGCCCTGGCTTCATTACCTTTTTTAATGCACTTATTCTTCTGCCAGTAATTCCTTTTGGCTTTCCTTTTTCCTCCCCATTTTCCTTCACAGGCCTAGAAATCCAAGGAAAAAAATTATTTTATTTACTTCTAAAAATGGATTTAGTGGAGAAATATTTAATTCGGTGGCTTAAGTTGTTTCCAGATTTCATCTCATATCCAGCCAGGTGTGTTCCTTTGTCTTCTGCTTTTCCCCCCATTAACTAACTTGTATGTGGTCCATAGTACATGAAAGGTACTAGATCAAGCACTTGATGGACAATCTCTTATTTAATTGCTACATCAGAGTCAAATAACTGTTATTCATGCTGATTATCTTATATACGTTCCCTGGAGGACCTTAATGAGAGTTTCTTGGTTTATTTCCTAGTTTGTCCACCAAACAGTGCCGGATGATTTTTTTTTTTCCCCCAGAAAAGTGGCGTCAGTTTATATTCCCACCGGGAGTGCAAGAGGTGTCACGTTTCCCTACAACCCTGATGATATTTGATATCATTTTAGTTGAATACTTTTTGTTAATCTGTAAGGGTATAAATAAACATCTTTCTAAATATTCTGCTGCTTTTATTTTTTAATCTCTTTTAACTTCTTATTGAAATCTAATAAACATACAGAAAAGTATACATAAGTATACAGCTACGTTTTTAGAAACAGAATGCACTAGTGTAACCAACCCAGATCATAAAGTCTCATTCTTGTCTAATTTTGCATTTCCCTGATTACTGCTAACATTAAATTTCCTTATACTCATTAGTCACTTGAATTCTTCTTATCTCTTATTCTTTGCCCATTGTTCTGTTAAATTCCTTTTAAAAAAATCTTTGTGCTGTACAAGTGTTTCTTTTACATTCCAGAAGTTAGTTACCAGTTTTACATGTTACAGGTGTCTCCTGCTGGCCTGCCTTGGGTCTTTAGGTGTTTTTTAATAGATATTAGAGCTGTAATAGGTGGAAAGTGTGAGACCATTTGTGTTTCAAAAATAGTGTGGGCCGGTAAAAAGTCAGGTGCCTGGCCTTTAAAGCAGAAAACCTTTTCACCCCATCACATTCAAAGTAGTGCAGACTCTAGATAGCAGAGATTATAAAGGGCCTTATTTTATTCGTGCAAGTTTTAAAAAAACATCTCCATGGACTTCTGCAGAAAAGCTATAGAGAAAAAAAGCAAATTGACATATGAACACAAATTATTCAGTTTAACACCTGTTGTTCCTTTTCATAAAACAAAGTTGTCTACTTGGCAAATATAATTGCTTTACTTTTATTCTATTGCTCTGCCCATCTCTTTACTCAAGGGTCTCTGATTGACAGCCTGATGGCTGCTAAATGGGTTGCGTTAGAGTTGGATCCAAGCGAATCCACTAAATTAATTGAAAGAGCTGTGTATTTTAGACCACCTGTTCCTCAGCTGTCTTAGAGTTTACCAGCATGTCAGAAAGCCCACTGGGTTTAATTTACCTTATTTTTTGAAACCAAACAATCAATCAAATTTCTAGAATATAAAAGGGAAATACGGCATTTAATTGGAAATTGAGCAAAGACAAACCTCTTGGATTCCAATGTACCTTTTACTCTGATGCTTACATTAAGCCACCATCCAATGAAAAGCAGTATATCCAGAAAACTCTATCAACAACTGAAAATTATCAGAATGACCTCTGCCCGAGAAGGGAGAAATACCTTCCCCAGGCTTTAATGAGCAGCGTTTACACAATAAGTGAGCATCTCTCATTCCCATATGGAGGGCTGGTAGCACACACACGCAGACCGTACCAGGGAGCCAGCAGATGCTGGGATTCCTAGGCAGTAAAAACAGCCCCTCCTCTTAAGGTCTGTGGAGCTCCTTGGGCTGGGCTCCCATTCCTCTATGATGTGCTCACAGAGATAGGCACGCCTGCCTTCAAAAGGCCACAACACAGGGCTCCAAGAAGTGAAGGGAATTGAAACAGTTGATAAACTGCACGAGAAAGAACAGAATTCCCAGGGAGGTTGGTTGCCAGAGGTGATCTCATTTTCTGACATTGCAAGAAGACAGCAATGTTCCAAAAGATACTGTTCAAGAAAGGAAATACGTGCGTTCTCCCCTCCCTCAGATATCCTCATTCCACAAAGGCAGAGTTAAGGGCTTAAGGGAAATAGCAGATAGAATAGTATTGGTGGAAAATAAATGTCTGTTGAATAAAAAAGGGAACTTAGATACACAAGTATAGCTGGTCCTCAGATAACATCGTATTATTCAATGTCATTTGGTTATGACACTAATGAGATGCTGTAGGACTTAACTCTTCATTATATCAATTAGCCTGTGATAAAATGGTTTTTGTTTATATGTTTCTCTAAAAGTGGAAGAACCTACTGGTGTCATTGAGCGAGACTTAGAAAATCTGCCCTGTCGATAGGTGTGTGGTAAGGTTGAAACCAAAGGTTTCTTCTGTCTACTATCCTTTCCTGAGATATTACTCATTATTTACTGTGACTTGTTGTAAGCTCTAATACTAAAATTTGAACCCATAAGCTTGTATATGATAATTACTTTGTAAGCTAAGAATTACCTTGCTCTCTGAATTTGGGATGTGAGGCCTGACACTTTGCGTTTTGTTATCTCTTTGAACATTTCAAATGGGAGATTATTAAGATTATTGTAGAACTAATGCAGTGTGTGTCTGTAGTACCCAGTGAGGGAATCCATCATCGGCTGAAGGAGCTTCCACTCCTGGTTCAAGCTGGAATTGCCTAGGAATCAAGAGGCCCTCTAGCTAAAAATGTGTAGAACAAGATATTAAGGAGGACTTAAAATTTTTCTTTTAATTTTTTTTATTGTGGTAAAATATATATATATATATATCATAAATTTGCCACTTGAACCATTTTGAAGTATACAACTCGGTAACATTAATTATAGTCACAATATTGTACAACCGTCACCTCTCTCTATTTCCAAAACTTTCCCATCACCCCAAGCAGAAACTGGGTACCCCATCAAGCAATAACTCCATTTGCCTTATTTCTTGCTCCTGGAAACCTCTAATCTACTTCCTGCATCTGTGAATGTTCTTATTCTAGATATTTTATACAAGTTGGAGTCATATAATATTTGTCCTTTTGTGCCGGCTTATTTCCCTTAGCATATTATGGGAGTCTGGGAGTTCGTGTATCCTCGAGGCAAGATCGTAAAGGTGGACTGCTCTCCGTGCAGGCGACATTACTTCTGCTGTTTTCTGCTCAGTAGAGAAAAGAGATTAGCAACCATTTCCCTGATCAGTAGTTACACATCTGGTACCAGGGCCATGTTGATTTGCTTAAGTAAAGACACATTTCTAGAATAGCAGCAGTAATTGCCATCAACTCATAATTAAGTTTTGACCAACCTTTATTCACCAAGACCCTATTGCTAATCAGTTCACAACACTGGGGCCTTCAAGAAGGATGTGAAGGATATCATTCTTGTCTGCAGCTAATTCTGGTACCAAATACTGCATTAGTAAGAGCTCAGCTGTAGATAACAGAAACACCCTTGATAGATAGATGTAATTTGTGGAATTAAAGGCTTACAATATTGTTGGAAGAGCCAGGGGAGCAGTCTCTGGACTGAGCCTCTGGGGCCGATTCTTAGAACAACACAACACACAGGCTCATAAAAAAACCTGCTTCCTTAGCCTCAGCCAAGAAACTGGAAATCACTAGCATCTGTGCCAATTTTTAGGAACAAATCTTAGTTAAAATCTGGGAAACAGAAAGTTCTTACCAGAACCATTGCTTTTAGAAAACATATCACCTTATTTGTGATCTGAGTTACCAGAATTGGCAACAAAATGAATTTTCTGGGCCAGGATATTCCCTTTGTGACCAGGACCTCCAAAGTAGACACCTAGCATGTTATATTCTTATTTAACTCCAAATTCAAGTTAGAGAAAGAATTTTTTAATTAATGGAAGCAAAATTGTATTCAGACTCCTAGCTATAAGAACCAGTTTAGCTTTTATTTTTTCATTCTCTGCAGTTCAGGAAGTTATTCTAGAAAGTGTGGAACACATGGTAAGTGAACGAATCTGCTACCTCCCCCAGAAAAGGTAACTCTAGCTTCATAATATCTTTTAAAAGGATTCATAATGCATATAAAAAGGTGAAAATTTCTAGAGTTTGCGCACAAGGTAATTAAATGAACTGGATCTGGATCAGAGTGATAATGTATGCAACAGTGGATCTTATTAAATCTCCACAAAGGAATCATTAAAAGCTAGATAAGTGATCTTTGGATTAGTCATTGTTTCAATAATCGTTATTAATATCTAACATTGTCTCAAAGACATTAAGCTATTGTATGACATAAATTGATTTTTAGAATAATGACTTGCTTTGTAACCCTCTTTAGAAATAAGCGTGTAACTTAAATTCAACTCATTCAATACATGTAAAATAAATATATTTTTATGGGCAGGGTATAGTTGGGCTTTGTTTGTCTACTAAAACATTGGATTATAATTCTTATATAAGTGAATTTAAAATTAAAAACAGGTTAGATACACATAAAAATGCACACATTTGAAATTCAGGTCAAATTTCAATCAGATCCTAAGATGATTACTTTTATTATATTGGAAATAGTGATGACTTACTGTTGACCATAACAAGAGCTAACACTTACTGTAGGCAAGTCCCTAATTTAAGTATACTATCCATATTATCCATTTAATTATTAAAATAACACTGGAACATAGGTAGCACAGATATAGAAACTTCACACATGAAAATAGGGCCTCACAGATAGGAAGTGTTCAAAAAAATTTGAACTTTGGCTCCAGTGTCCTTGCTTTTGAGCATTACACTGTCAGCTGACACTGGAAACTAAAGGAAAATTTGACTGAAATTCAGTGAGTTAGAAAATGAAGAAATAATTTTTACCCGTCCTCCTACTGATTCTTGCTCCTTCAGGTACCGCCTTAGGCCTCTGTGCTGTCAGGGAAGAGGAAGCAGCCATATTTATTGCTAACCCAAGCCAGGTTCCTCTGTGGTTCCTGGTTATATTTCTAAGTCAACAAAGATTAATAAGTATTTTGGTTATCTGTGTTTTCTACAACATTTTCAGTGGAGGATATAATGGTGAACCCCAGTTCTGAACTTAAAGGCTAAGTAACATCCATTTCATTTCCAACCCATATCTGTCCGCATGTATCACCCTGTATTAATAAAAATAAATTCTCTCCCCAATTCCGTTCCTGACATCTTCGCTATTAGTTTACCACATGCGTTTCCCCAAACCGACTTAATCTTGTTTACAGGCGTGCTTATCATTATGAAAACGTTTCTTAAAGAGTGATCAGGAGAATTGCCTATCCAATTCCAACTCTCGTGCTCTAGATTATTTCCGAGAGCATACCTAATGTAGTCATACACTACTATGCTTTGCAAAATGCCAACACTTCACAGGCTTTCCTAGACATTTTCTCCATTCCGTCAATATCTGCTATTTAAAAAATGTTTCCTTTTCTCTCTTCTCTTGATTTCAGAATGACTTTTTACTGTAATTTTTCTTTTAATGTTTTGTAAATTATATAAACCCTTTCTCTTTTAGCGTGTAGACCTCACATCTTAATATCAGACAGTCATACTTCTGAGATACTGTGGGTTTAGAACTAGACCACTACCATGAAGCAAATATCAAAATAAAGTTAGTCACACTTATTTTTGGTTTCCCAGTTCATATAAAAGTTGTTTACAATGTATTGTAGTCTATTAAGTGTGTGATACTATGTGTAAAAAAAAAGTACATAGCTTAATTTAAAAATACTTTATTGCTAAAAAATGCTAACCATCATCTGAACCTGTTGGAAAACTGACACCAATAGACTTGCTCCATGTAGGATTGGCACAAACCTTTAACTTGTAAAAAACAAAATGCAATATGTATGTGACGTGTGATAAATGAGGTAGCCTGTTCTTGAACTTCCAAAGTAAATCATTTTCCTTTCTCTCTTGTAAACAATACTTTGATGGTAATCGTTTTGATCAGTCAGTATTTATTTACATTTGTCCATATTTACTACTTTCTTTACTTTTCGTTCCCCCTTGCATCTTACACTTTCCATCTCAGATCACATCCTTTCTGCACTTCCACTGAGTGTTTTAGTTCAATTATCTTATTTCTAGAAGTATTTAAAACAACTTATATCTGTGTATTTTATATATATATATATAATTTCAAGCCTTGCAGTGAATTTCTTGAATAAGATTAAACATTTTAGAGTTGAATAATTCTAATATCTGTAATTCTTAGGCTCTGATTGTGATGTCTTATTTTCTGTTGACCATTTTATGTGCCCTTTCTGTGTATTTTGTGACATTACCCCTCCCCGCTACCACCCTGCCTGTGGGCTGCTACTATATGCATGAGAATTTTTTTGGAGTCTGCAATAATGTGGGTCTTTCAGTAGAGAACTTCCATCTGTTTCTGCAAGGTGCCTTGAGGGACTGTGCATCAAAAATGACTATAAATTAAATATCTGGTTTAATTACTTTTGGACCATTCAGGCAGTTTGAGTTTCCTCTTCTGGTGAAGTGCTTGCTTCAGTCATTTGTCCTTTTTCCTATTGGATTTCTTATCTCTTTCATATTGACATTCTAACTCTTTTAGATAAGACTATTTTGGGTGAATGTGGCACAAATATTTTTTCCAATATGCAACATGACTGTTCATTTTCTTTACAGTAGTTTTTCAGAAAGAGAAGTTACTCATTTTAACACTGTTGAACATATTGAGTATTTCTGTATTTTGTTTAAGGACTGCATTTCAACTCTTATGTTATAAATATGATTAATATTTTTTCTAAAAGTTTTATAGTTTTGCCTGCACATTTAAGCAGTTCACCTACACAAATTTGCGTAAAAATTAGGAATTGAAATTTAATCTTTTTCTTGTATGTAAATTATTATAGATAGTACTATTCACTGAGTAATCTGTCCTCTCCCTACTTATTTGCAATATCAGCATTGACAAGCACTAAATTTCTATATTGTCATCAGTCTCTTCCTAGACTTTTAATTTTTTTTCCATTGGTCTATTTGTTTATCACTGAGCCAAGATCTTTGTCTCCATTTCTATCATCATGTTTTCCTTTCCTGTCTCTAGTTCTTGATATGTTCATCTACCAAGACATTTATGAGTATAGTTCATCTGGCTCAACAGTTTCTATTTGTCTACAAGTAGATGCTCTCAGCTAACGATTCTGTTTTCTCCCTCTTGAAATAGCTATATTTGATCTTAAATTATTGAAGCTTATGGCTAAAACATCTAAGTCCATTTGATGTTGTGGACCCTTCTCAGCAAGGGCTTAAAAATAAACTTTAAAGGAGGAAAGGAAATATGATTATGTATGATTTGCTTAAATTAAAGGAGATTCCTCCAGGAATCCTGGGGGACTCACCACTTCTCTGAGACTGAATCTTGCTCAAAAATAAACTTCAATTTGTTATTTCCAGTTATGGTTTTCCTGATGCTAAGTTAAGAACTAGGAGGCCAATAACAGAAACACATCAAAACCTAAAACCAATCTCACAGTTTCTGCTGCAGGAATTTAGAGTAGAGAAAAAGTAGTATGAGAATATGCAGCAAAAATTCAATCTCTTAGGGAATTAAAAGAAATATTATTTCCCCAAAGAGCTTAACTTTAGGTTAAAAATATTAAACTTATTTCAGTAGCTTCAGTTCATCTTAGAATACTGATTTTTCCCTCTTCGATTTGCAGCATCAACATAGCTCAGCAAATTTTTGTCTGAGGAAAATCTTTTATTTATTTATTTATTTCTAAAATTTTTTTTAACACCTACAATACCTGGTCTTCCTAGGTGGTCTCCCATCCAAGTACTAACCAGGCCCAACCCTGTTAGCTTCCGAGATCAGACGAGATTGGGCTCATTCAGGGTGACATGGCCATAGACTGAGAAAAATCTAACCCAGAAGTAATTCTCTTTTTCTGCTTTACAAATATAATACAAACTTAGATTGTGACTTTCAGAAGTCAAATGTATTGACTCAATTTTATACTAATGGTCCCCATTTTAATGTTGTATTTCTAGCCATATTCTCAACCAGTATTTACTGAGTACCTCTTTTTTTATCAAGGCCTTCTGGAGGTGCCAGCATTAGATAGGAAATTCAGATATAATATTTTACTCTTAAGAGGATGCAGTCTAATAGAAAAGAAACATGCATTTTCTGGTCCTTGAATATTCAGAATTTGGTTTGTTTGGTACATTGTCTCTTGGCATTATAAAGCAATGACCAACTTATTGAAACGCTAAACTCAATATAGATCTAAAATTATTTTAAATATTCTTCAGTAAAGAAACCTAGCTAGCCACAATGTTAGTTTCTGAAAACACAATGGAGATTCAGTTATAGTCCTAGAGTCTACTGGAAGAGATGAATATCTAAACAGATTATTGTAAAATATATGATTAAGGAAAGCCCTTAACAATTGAGGATGAGCCAAGTAAGGTTTCACAGAGTAGGTATCAACTGAAGAGAGAATAAAAGCATATAGAGAATTCAGTAAGAGCAAGATCTTTCATGTGAACACTTATTGGGAGAAGAGGAGAAGGGGAGGGATGTAAGCTGGTAAGGTTACATGGGCCAGACCCAAGTTTTCTGAGAAAGTACACAAGATTCCACTGAATGATGAAGAGTAAATGTCTGGAGTAAGCATTTTTATAAGAAGTATCGTTCTCTCTCTAGATAAATACTTCAAACAGCACTTAATTCATATAGATATACTGGAACATTCTGTCTTTGATGAAGGAGGAACTGATTTTTAAACCACGTTAATGTCAAATGACATTTTGTAGCTGTCTGCTAGTATGTATGAACTGTCAACTCTAATTGACGTTTCCTTGTTCCTTGGGGTCTCTCTTTTTTAGATGTTATGATCCTACAACCAGTAGACTTCTCGTGAGCAGAATGAAGATTATGTGCCAACTGGAAGATATACAAGTCCTTTTTCTGTCACTTTCCTATTGATTTTATTTAAATAAATCTTCCTAGTTCAAGGAAGAAAGCTTTGATCATTTGAAGTCCCCAAAGAGACTAAAAATGGCACTGAAGTTGCTTTTGTGTAGAGATAACAAACATAATTGGCTCAGTTATAAATAGTTATGTCTGTGGTATTAGAGCACTGGATTAGGTATGTAGGAATCCAGCTGTCCCTGACACTTCACTTTATGAATTAACCAGAAAATGAAATAATAGAGACAAGAAAGGCTAAGGAGTCAGAAGTAAGAAGTGAAAACATAAGGGTTTAAAAGATACTTTCCAAAATTACATCTAGGGGGAAAGCCACAATGATTTAGCTTGGGTAATTGACAGGGCTGAACAGAACCAGTTCATAGCATGCCTTTTACACCGTGAGTTCACACTTGTTTTCAGTTAAATAACTGGCATAGTCTTGCCCAATAGTCAGGAATGGCAATTATCAATATATTGATAAGCAAAAACTCAGCATTTTAAAATTATGAACTCATTCAACACAAAAAATCTGCTATTTACTAGGCACTACAGGTAATAAAGCAAGTCCTGTATTTCAGTAGACTTACAGCTAAAAAGTAAGAAAGCCATTTATTTATTTGTTTTTTTAACAAACATTTATTACACCTAAAGACTTTTTCTTTAAGTAGGGAGAATATATCAGGTAGTGAAAACAATCAGTTTTTTACTTCTAAGGAATTACGTTCTAAGGGGAAAGAGAAACAGTAAACATAATCAATCAAATAAATATATAGTATAGTTGCAGATGAATGCTAAAAGAGAAAAAAAAGAATGATTGGGTAGAAGTAGGAGAGACTACTTGAGAATATGAGGTAAGGAAAATTCCTTTGAGAAGATACTTGAGTTTTGACTTGAGGGATTAAAAGGAATCACCCAAAGTTCTAGGAAAAGAGTGTCTGAAGCAGACAGAGATGCCAGCATTTGAAGAGTAAACTAGCTTAGCATGTTTGCAGAACAGAAAGAAGTACAGAGGCTAGACTTTAAGGAAATAAAAAAGAGAGTTTCATGGGGAAAAAAAAATCAGAGAAGTAACCAGAGATCTGTTAATGTAGTTCTGTAATGTAATTTGAAACCAGGAAATATGATGGCCCCCAGCTTTGCTCTTTCTCAAGATTGCTTTGGTTATTCAGGGTCTTTGATAGTTCCATGAGAATTTTAAGATTCTTTTTTCTATTTACGTGAAAAATACCGTTAGAATTTTGATAGAGATTGTGTTAAATCTATATATTGCTTTGGGTAATACGGACGTTTTAACAATGTTAACTATTTCAATTCACGAAGGTGGGATATCTTTCAATTTGTGTTGTCTTCTGTTTCTTTCACTAGGATCTTATGGTTTTTGGTGTGTTACATCTTTCACTTCCTTGGTTAGATTTATTTCTAAGTTTTTTCTTGTTTTTCATGTTACTGTAAATGGGATCATTTACTTTATTTCTTTTTCAGGTAGTTTGTTGTTAGTGTGTAGAAACACGACTGATTTTGTTTTCTGAAGCTTTACTGAATTTATTAATTACAACAGTTTTTTGGTGGAGTCTTAGGGTTTTCTATATACAAGATTATGTCCTCAGCGCACAGAGCCAATTTTACTTGTCCCTTTCTGATTTGGATGCCCTTTGTTTCTTTTCCTTGCCTAATTGCTTTGACTAGGTCTTCTAGTGGAATAGGAGTGGTGAGAGTGGGTATACTTCTCTGGCTCCTGATCATAGAGGAAAAGCTTTCAACCTTTCATTGATGAGTATGATGTTAGCTGTGGGCTTGCCATATATTTCTTTACTGTACAAAGGTATATTATTTATATACCTAAATTTTTGAGATTTTTTTATCATGAAAGAATGGTGAATTTGTTAAATATTTTTTGCCTCCATTAAGATGATCACATCATTTTTGACTTTTTTTCTATTTGTATAGGATATTACATTTATTAATTTGTGTGTGTTAAACCATCCCTAAATCCTGGGGATAGACCCCACTTAATAATGGCATGTAATCCTTTTAATGTGCTGTCAAATTTGGTTTTCTAGTATTTTTTTGAGAATGCTTGCATTTATATTAATCAGGATGTTGGCCTATAGTTTTCTCGTGGTATCCTTAACTGGCTTTGGGATCAGGTCAATTTCTCCCTGTAAAATGAATTTGGCAGCGTTTTCTTCAGTTTTTTGGGAAAACTTTGAGAAAAATGAGTATCAGTTCTTTGAATGTTTGGTAGAATTCACATAAAGCCATTTCATCCTTGCTTTTCTTTGTCGGAAAGTATTTGATTACTGATTCAAACCTCTTACTTTTTATCGGTCTGTTCAGATTTTTCTGTTTCTTCATAATTCAAACTTGGTAAGTTGCATGTTTCTAGGAATTTCTTCATTTCTTATAGTTTGTTGATATATAGTTGTTCATAGTAGTCTCTTGCGATCCTCTATTTCTGTGGTATCAGCTGTAATGTTTTTAATTTATAATTCTGAGTCCTCTTTTTATTTTTTTTTGATAACTCCAGCTAAAGGTTTGTCCATTTTGTTTGCTCTTTCAAAAAATCAACTCCTAGTTTTGCTGATCTTTTCTATTGTTTTTCTATTCCTTATTTTATTTCTACACTGATTTTTGTTATCTCCTTCCTTGTGCTAACTATGAGCTTAATTTGTTCTTGTTTTTCTAGTTCTTTGAGGTATAAAACTAGGTTCTTTGTTTGAGACGTTTTTCTTTTAATGTAAGCATTTATTACTACAAACTTCACTCATCACTGCTCTTGCTGCTTCCCATAAGTTTTGGTATGTTGTGTTCTCATTTACATTTATTTCAACATTTTTTAAAATTTTAGTTTTTATTTCATCTTTTATCCATTGCTTGTGCAGGAATATGTTGTTTAATTTTCACATATTTGTGATTTTTTCCCCTCCTGTTATTGATTTCTAGTTTCTTATCATTGAGGTCAGAAAAAGATTCTTGGTATGATTTAATTTTTTAAAAATTTGCTAAGAATTGTTTTGAATCCTAATTTATGATATGTCTTGGAGAATGTTCCATGTGCTTTTTAAAAGGAGGAGTATGGTGCTGCTATTTGATGTCATTCTCTGAACTATATCTGAAGTATAGTTCAAGTCCAATGTTTTCTTTATTCATTTTTTTAATCTGGATTATCTTTCTATTTATTGTTTAAAGTGGGGTATTAAGTCTCCTACTATTGTTGTTTCTTTGTCTATTACTCAGATTTTTAGTATGTATATTCATTTGTAAGACTATTAAATGTTTAATATTTTTAGGTGCTCTGATGTTGGGCGTATATATATTTACAATTGTTATAACCTCTTGATGAATTGACCCCTTTATCGTTGTATAATAACCTCTTTGTCTCTTGTTAGAGTTTTTGATTTGACGTCAGTTTAGTCTAATACAAATATAGCTACCTCAGCTGTCTTTTTGTTTCCTTTGTGTGAAATAGCTTTTTCCTGTCCCTTCACTTTGAGCCTACGTGTGTCTTTGTAGACATGTTATATAATTTGGGTCTTTTTTTTTTTTAATCCATTCATCCACTTTATGCATTTTTATTTTAGACTTTAATCCATTTATATTTAAAGTAATTATTGATATGTAAGGACTTACTATCTCCAATTTGTTTAATGTTTTCTGGTTGTTTTATAGTTCCTTTGTTCTTATAGTCCTCTCATATTCTTCTTTTGTAAATTGATAATGTCCCAAAATAATAAAATTTGATCCCCTTGTCTTTATCTTAAGTGTACCTGCTATAGGTTTTTGGTTTGTGGTTACCCTGAGGCTTACTTGAAAGATCTTATTGATGTAACAGTCTATTTTAAGCTAATAACAACTTAAGTGATCACAATAAAAAACTCTACCCTTCACTCCCCCTTTGCCATTTTTTGCTTTTGATGTCACAATTTACAACATTTTATGAATCTGTCCACTTACAAATTAATGTAACAATAGCTATTTCTAATACTTTTGTCCTTTTGCCTTTACTAAAGTGGTTAACATACAACTACATTATAGTATTCAATTATTCTAAATCTGACTATATTTACTTACCTTTACCAGCATGTTTTATATATACATATTTTCATGCTACTAATTTTCATCCTTTTATTTTAGCTTTAAAAACTCTTTCGGCAGCTTTTATAAGGCAAGCCTTTCGGTGATGCAGTCCCTCAGCTTTTATTTATTTTGGAAAAGTCTTTATCTTTCCCTCACTTCTGAATTACAGTTTTGTTGGGTAAAGTATTCTTGGTTGGTAGGTTTTCTTTTCTTTCAACACTTTCAATATTTCATCCCACATTTTCCTGGTCTGTAGGATTTCTGCTGAGAAATCCACTAGACCTATGAGGCTTCCCTTATGAAATAATGTTTCTTTTTTCTCTCACTGCTTTTAAAATTCTTCATTTGCTTTTCTATTTTAGACAGTTTTATTATAATGCATCTTGATAAAGATTATTTTGGTTTGAAATTATGGGGCAAACTATTAGCTTTATTATGAACTTGGATGTCCAAATTTTCCCCTGGCTTTGAGACACTCTTAGTCATTATTTGTTTAAATAAGTTTCTACCCCTTTCTCTCTCTCTTTTTCTAGGGATTTTTATATACCAAAGATAGCATACAAAACAAAAACAAAAACAAAAAACACTTAAGATGAATATTTCCAATGACCTTATATACACAAATCTTCAAAAAAAAATAGTAAATCAAATACAATAATGTATTTAAAAAGTACACTATGACCAAGTGGGGTTTATTCTAGATATGCAAGCCTACTTCAACATTCAAAATTATTTAAGGGTTATGGAAAGGGAGGGAAAAAATGTGGCTAAAAATTAGTGGCAAAGGAACCTTCTGGTGATGGTATAGGCAGCGATCTTGTTTGCCATGGTGGTTTATAGGAAGCTACACAAATGATAAACCCATACACACATACACACAAATTAGTGCACATTGAACTGGTGAGTTTTAAATAAACTGTATTTCATCGGGAATTTATGACAATAACAACTGGTTTGAAATTTTTTAATTCAATTTACATTTTTTAGTGGTTACTTTGGAAATTTTTACATGCATAGCTTTAAAAAATCAGATCAATATACATACATGATATGAGAGGCAATATATAAAGTAGCAAAGATTGTTCAGAAATTGAAGCCACAAAACTTCATATTAAGAAAGCACAGAAAATCTTAACTGTAATAAAGAAAGAGAAATTCACACTTAGACACATGGTAGTGAAATTGTATGAAACCAAAGAAAGAAAACTCGGTGGCCAGTGAAAAAAGTGATTGTCTAAAAATAGAAAGAAGACAGCTAGCTGCTTTTCAGTAGCAAAAACATAAGTGAGTAATACTGTAAAAGTGCTGAAAGAAATCTAAAGTTGTGTAAAGAGGACAAAATAAAGAAATGTCAGAGAAATGAAAGTGAGTTTTTACTGAAAGGATTTCAGAATAAAAGGAAACAATCCTAAAGGTGCTCTATGATGTAAAAGGAATGGAGCGGAGAAAACCATGGGTAAATGCTAAAAATCGCTGACATTATAGAAGAATATTTTTAATATCTAATTTATAGGGTTACAAAAATATAGGAAACACATATTTTTAATATCTAATCGGTAACCAAATATAACAAAATAAAAAAATAGAAGGCAGCGTTTGATGTTAAAACTGTTTAAGTTTTCTTTATTGCTTAAGAGGCATATATGTATATTGATCTGATTTTTTAAAGCTATGCATGTAAAAATTTCCAAAGTAACCACCAAAAAATGTAAATTGAATTAAAAAATTTCAAACCAGTAAAGAAGAAGAAAATGGGGGTAAAAACCTCCTCATTAAAGGGAGGATAAAATGTGAAAAATTGAAGGAAAAAGGAAAGATATAGAAAATGCAAATGTCACAATAATAAAAGTTTACTAAAATAGCCTATTAAAAGACATAAATCGTCAGATTAGATAACCAAAAAAAGCATAGCCATATGCAGTATACAGAGACACACATAAAACATAAGAACAAGAAAAGGACCATAGAAGAGGGAAGGGGGAAAGTGTATATATGTGTTAATGGGCTAGTAGTTTGGACATACTATAGCAGAAGGAATGATTTAAAGAGCTGTGGTGGACTCTGACTGCTGGCATGATAGGATGAGAAGATTGAAAAGTCTTTTCCCCAGAATGCAATTAAAATGCTGGAAACAAGGTTGAAAACAACTATTTTAATGCTCATAAATTCAAACAAAGATATATAACAAATTGATATGTAGTTAGTTATAAAAACTACTAAACTTGGTTATAAAGAGTATGTGGAATTCTTTTTTTTTTTTTTTTTTTTTTACTGAATGGGGAGATTATATTCGCAAATGATATATTTGGTAAGGGTTGATATTCAAAACATGTAAGACACCATACAACTCAATAGCAAAAAGTAATCCAATCAAAAATAGGCAGAGGACCTGTATTGACATTTCTCCAAAGAGTACACACAGATGGTCAATAGACATATGTAAAGATGCTCAACATCACTAATCATCAAGGAAATGCAAATTAAAGCCACATGTGGTATTACCTCACACCTGTCAGAATGGCTATCATCGATAAATTAACAGACAACAAATGTCAGAGAGGATGTGGAGCAGAGGGTACCCTTGTGCACTTCTGGTGGGACTGCAACGTGGTACAGCCGCCATGGAAAACAGTGTGGAGGTTCTTCAAAAAATTAAAAATAGAACTACCATGCAACTTAGCTATTCCACTTCTGGGTATTTGTCTGAAGAAAACAAAAACACTAATTCAAAAAGATATATGCACATAACCTTTCTTTTGGTTCACTGCATAGTATATCTGCATAGTATATTTTCCCATCTTTTCACTCTCATATTTTGTTTCTTTTTAAGTTAAGGTGAAATTCACATAACATAAAATTTATCATTTCAAAATGAATCATTCAGTGACATTTTTAGTGCCATATTTTACTGTCACAACCTCCTTATATTTTAATGTTATTTATAGACATTAATTTTTTAAAATTCTGTATAACAATCTGTCTTTTAACTGAAACACTTGATATTTTTATAGTTAATACAATTACTGATATATTTGATTTTAGATCTAGATCTTGTTGTGTTTTATACTTTCTTTTCTACTCCTTTATTTTTCTTTCCTTGCTTTCTTTTAATTAGCTATTTTGTCAATCCATCTTCACTCTTCTGCTGATTTAAGAGTTAGCAATACTTTCTGGTTTTCTTCTTATAATCTTATAAGAGGTTTCTACATCTGTATATTTAACCTGCCATTATCTCAAGTTAATCAACAGCTTTACTCTATTTCTGAATTTTATGCTGTTAACTTCATGCTCTGTTCTTTAGTTTTCATAATCTCACCTCTCGCTCACTTCTTTCTTTTTATCTTCATGCTGCCTTCTGGGTAATTGTGATCTGTAGTCTATTTTACAAATTTTCTCTTTAATTATGTCTAATCTGTTCAACTCATCTGTTGAGTTTTTAATATTAATTTTATTGATAGTTCCTAGATGTTCCATTTTATTTTCTCAACTTGGCAATTTTATTTTATGGCTTCTTTTTTCAATTATATGTCATTCTTGCTTGTGGCTGCCTTCATTTTCTATCAAGCTCAGTCAACACGGTTGTTCGGCCAGGGTGGGCTGGGCAGTGAAACAATAAGTTTCACTATCACCATCAGATGGGGGACATTGTCAAAGTGACAATCACAACAGTAAGTGTTTAGGATGGTCAGATACTGGTCTTTTTAGGAGTAAAGAGATTGGTGCATTAACCAGGAATTTTAAAAGGAGTCCCTGAAGTTGAGAGAGCCAGAAAAGACTTTATAAACTCACTGCATTTCCTAGGACGATGGGAGGCTGTGTCAGAGCCAAAGACACCCACATTTTGCTGAGTGGGGAGCCTGCACTTGTGCAGAGTAGATGTAAGAGTCTAGCACACAGTAAAAGTCAAGGAAGGCTTAGAATGGCCCGAATTCTGAGTGCATTCCCCAGCCTACAAATACTTCAGTAAAGACTGAAAGCCTTAATGACTGGAAATATTTGAGTACGACTTCTGAACAACTTCTAACTGAACACTAATCTACATAGTCATGGGGGCGACCACTGTGAAGTCAGGCTTAAACATAAAAAAACAAGATTTTTTTAAAAAATAAGCAAACATTAGTAGCTACACATTGTGGGGGAGACATACATTGCAAATTTTATCCAGGCAAGTTACTAAACAATCAAATAAAACAATAAAAAATATCCTCAGGGAAGGGGATGAACCCAGAATTACTACAATATATTATCAAAAATGTCTATTGTTGAAGAAAATAATTGCAAGACATTCAAGGAAATAAGTGTGACTCACACTTAGGAAAATAAGAGTCAATAGAAGCTATCACTGAGTGTTCTTAGATGTTGGATTTTGCAGACAAATAATTCAAAGAAGGTATTATAAATATATTATTAAGACGAACCACTGTTAAAATATAATAAAAGTGAATCAGCAAATAGAAAATCTCAACAAGAGATAAAAGTTATAAAAATGGAAATTAGAAGGTTGAAATATGTAATAACTAAAATGGAAAATTTACTATAGGGGCTCAACAGCAGATTTGAAATCACAGGAGAATCGGTTACTTTTAAAATAGACTACCAGAAATTATTCAGTCTGAAGTTACCCAGAATAAAGTTTGAAGAAAAATGGACAGAGTTTCAAAGACCAGTGGGACTAAATCAACATGCTAACCTGCATGTAATGAGAGTTCCAGAAAAAGAAAACTGAGAAAAAGAGATAGAAACAAATTTTCTTTAAAAAAAATAACGAAACTTTCCAAATTTATGAAAAACATACTAAGAAGCTTCGTGAACCTCAAGAAGCATGAACTAAAAAATATCTACAACTATACACATCATAGTCAAATTGTTGAAAGGTGAAGATGAGATCATTTTGAGGGCATCAAGAGGGAAATGACTCATCAGACAGAAAAACATATGATTAATGGCTAATTTTCATCAAAAACAATGGAGTTCATAATACACTGTTAAAATAACATACTCAAAAATGTGAAAGAAAAAATATGCACTTCAATAATGACAAAATAAAGACACCGGATAAATGAAGGTGGAAATAATTGTTGCTAGAAGACTCATTCTTAAAAAAAAAAAAAAAAGAAAAGAAAAGAAAGTAGTAAAAGGTCTTTAGCTGAAAGAAAGTGACACCAGATAGTAATGTATATCCATAGGTAGTAATGAAAAGAGCTGGACAGCGGAAAGTATATGAGTTATTATAAAGACTATTAAAAAAAACATTTTCTCTCTTTAAAAAGAAGTCATACATGGTATAAAGTCAATTATAACATTGTATTGTTGATACATATAACATATGTAGATCTTACACATATGACAATGAAAGAACAAAGTGTGGGGAAGAAAAGGAGAAGCGATGGGGCAAAATCTTCACACTTTGAATTCGAATAGGAGTAGGCAAACTTTCTCTCAAGGGCCAGCAAGCAAATATGTTCTGCCTTTGCATCCATATCATCTGTATTCAACTCTGCAGCTGTAGCATGAAAGCAGCTATAGGATGTCCTTAAATGAGTGCGCCTGTGTCCCGATAAAACTTTATTCCAGAACTAGATAGGCCGCTTGCCAACCTCCTGATTATAACAGCAAAGGGCCACACCTTAGGAAGAGTACATTGGACATAAAAATTTTTAGCATGGACTACCTCTCCACATCAATTCATATCAATCCTGAAATTGGACTAAGGCGATCATGGATTAAGTGATCCTAGGCACTTGCCTGAAATAAATTCAGATAATCTCTAAAGGAAGATAACATAATGCAAGGCTTCAGCATATTTCTACAATTTTTAAAAACCTTTTATTTTGAGCTAATGCTATACTCACATGCGGTGGTCAGAAATACTACAGTGGGATTCTTCGTATCCTTTACATAGTTTCCCGCAGTGGTAATGTCTTGCGTGACAGCAGTACAATGTCACGACCAAGAAATTGATATTGATAGAATCCACTCACCTTATTTAGATTTTTGTCAGTTTTACATGCCCTCGCGCGCGCGCGCGCGCGTGTGTGTGTGTGTGTACGTGTGTTAGTTCACTGTAGTTTAATTGCATATGTAGATAGATGTGACCGCCACCCGTCAATACGCAGGAAATTTCCCATCACAAGGATTCTTCATGTTACCCATTTGCAGACACAACCGTCTCATTCCCTCATCCCTCTTTAATCCTTGACAGCCACTAAGACATTTTCTATCTCTATCATTTTGTCATGTCAAAATTATAAATATGAGTAGATTCATATACTATGTAACTATATTGGTTTGCTAGCCTGGGAGGCTGAAGTAACAGAAATGTATTTTCTCACAGTTTTGCATACTGGAAATATAAGAACAAAGTCTTGGCAGGTTTGGTTTTTCCTGAGGCCTCTCTTCTTGGCTTACTGTATTTACTATCTTTTCCCTGTGTTCTCATCTGATTATCCCTCTTTGCCCAGAAACTCCTGGTCTCTCTTTTTATTCTTACAAGGATACTAGTCACATTGGATTAGAGCCCCATCATAACTGCCTCGTTTTAACTTAATCATCTTTTTAAAGAACTTATTTCCAAACACAGTTACATTCTTAGGTACTGGGAGTTGGGATTTTAATATATGAATTTGAGGGGACATAATTCTTTTGAGATTTATTTTTCCACTTCGCATAGTGATATTGAGATTCGACCAAGTTGTCGTATGTATCAATAGATTTTTTTTCTTAATTGTATTCCATGGTATAGATATACCACAGCGTTTTAGTCATTCACCTATTGAAAGATGCTGGGTTGTTTACAGTTTGGGGCTGTTACAACTAAAGTTGCTATAAACACTCATGTATATGTCTGAACAAATGTGCTTATAAATGAAAAAAAAAAAGAAGCAAACAACGAAGCCTCCTAGGTTTTTTAAAACTGTTGCTGTTTTTAAATGTTGTTCTCTCTTAAAGTTCACTAAAGAGATAGGAAACATAAAAGATAGAAAACATAAAAAAGAACCAGTCAGAAATGAAGAATACAATACTGAAATGAAGAATATATTAGATGAAATCAACAGCAGATTAGATGAAATGGAGGATTAAATCAGCCATTTGGAAGACAAGGTAGCAGAAAACACCCACTGAAACAGCAAAATAAACGAACAAACAAAAAATCAAAAGTAGGATTTTTAAAGGACCTTTGGGACAACATCAAGTGCAATAACATTCACATCATAGGGGTACCATAAGGTGAAGAGAGAGAGCAAAGAATTGAAAACTTATTTGAAGAAGTAAGGATGGAAAACTTACCTTAACTGGCAAAAGTAATGGACATACAAGTCTAGGAAGTGCAGAAAGCCCCAAACAAGATGAACCCAAAGAGGCCCCACTATCTAGTTTTGGGGTAAAGTTTTACGGGGACACAGTCACACCTGTTTAAGAATTGCCTACAGCTACTTTCATGCTACAGCAGAAGAGTTGAGTAGTTACAATAAAGATGGTATGGCTTGCAAGGGCAGAACATATTTGTTTGCTGGCCTTTTACAGAAAGTTTGTCTGCTCCTTTTCTAATCCAAAGTGTGAAGATTTTGTCAGGCTTGGAATCCAATTTTTATCCCTCTCAACCCATGAGGCTGTCAGATGTACTTCTCAGCTTCTCAGTCTCTCTCTTCTAAATTCAGCAAAGCCCTTTGGAAGAAAGTAGCCTCAAAGGACAGTCTCATTTCTCTGAATTTTCATTTTACCCTAGATCTTTTTTTCTGGTAATTCTCTATAATCTTGCTACCAATCCAGTATATTCAAACTGGCTTTATTTCCAGTGATTTTATCTATCCCAACGAAAGGGTTGGTCTACTTAGCCTGGTCTGTAATTACCAGAGCGGAAGTCACTAATGCTCCCAGGGACAGTTTTCAGAGCACCTGATCAAAATGAAACTTCTCTATTAACCATATAAGCATGGCTTGCTAAGTAAGAGTATTTAGGTACTCTTTAAACACTGTAGAGCATTTAGGTCATATCGACCTGAAACTCCAAATTGTGAGTTTTACCATTTCCTCAGGGTTTAGTTATCACGACGAATCCCTAGGGAATTTATGAGCCTGACTGGTATGTGAATAATTTGAGAATCATTACTAGAAATAGTCATTGGAATATCCATGATCTACAGGCATCACTTTAGAGTAACAAGAAAGAGAAGGGTCAGGGACGTTCAGCTTTGGAGGCTATTTTAAAGGAAAATTAAAAAGACTGCGAGAGAGGTGGCTTTGATAAGCTTCAAAGAGGTTCCTGAAAGAAATGGGAAGCGTGATGAATGGGTGGGTGAGGAGAGGTTTCATGGTCACGAAGAGCATCAGTGAAAAATTTGGGAATATGTTACTCCAGCAGAGAAACATGAGAAAATGGTGCAGACATTCAGTTGGATGCACAGAATTTGTTTGAGATTTTATATATATATATATATATATATGTGTGTGTGTGTGTGTGTGTGTATGAAATATAATTATATATATATGTATGTAATTTTTTTCTCCTTCTATTGGCTGGTAGTCAAACATTGACCCCTTTGTAAGGGCATTTCCAGGTGTTTTGCACTATTTTGATACAGTCTTTCATCTCAGAATGTGTTGCCATGAGAACATAAATTCAGACAGACTTCTTTTTTTTTTACAATGAGATGAAAACATTTTCCATTCAGGACATGTGACAAAGCCTTCAAAATCCCACCCCCCACCCCCCACTGTGAAGTTCCAACTCAAGATTCATTTATAGTTTGAAAATAGTAGCGAAGATACTATAGAGAGACTATTATTATCATTAATGGTATCTACAGTAACAAGCTGCACTCTGCCTTGTTAATGTCTGTTCAGTCCAATCCATTCAGTTGCACTTTGAAAACCTTATAAAGAGCCCAAAGACAAGTTGTTTAAAAATAATTAAGAGAATTCTAATCATATTCTCAAATTTTTATAACTTGAAAATGTATTTTTATCTATACTTAGAATATTACCTTTAAAAAAACTAATTTCAGGTAAACTGTGGTATTGACTATTCTTCATTCAGGAACTGTGGCGTTAGGGTTCACAAGTGGGCATCCAAACCACCTGTGGTCACCACTAGCCTACAAGGCACCTTTGAGAGAATTTGAAAAAACACGTTCTCTCTTTGAGATAGCACAACTGAGTTGATGTGTGGCCTACGTGAGTGGGCAGTGAATGTGTGTGAATTAGAAAAAAAAGAACTATGGACTGATGCTTGGTATGGGGAAATTGGACCAGATTTCTGCTACTCTTCATTCCGTTGGCCAGATGTCCTTGTGAAGTGAATTAAGTCTGTGATGTCTCCCAAAGAAATCTGGTATGAATTTTAGGAGTTGTGAATGTCACTTGCCTGGCATATAGCAAAGTAATTTACTTTTGCTCTTTAAATTCTCATTTTGAGGTCCAATTATGGGCTAGAAGATTAAGCTTCAGAAGGATTCTTGATTTTCACTCTAAACATGTAGTTTTAAACATGAGTTTTAACATTGATATAGCCGCTACTTTTATTATTATAATAACGGCAAAAATTTATTTGTAATAATCCCTCAAGACAGAGTGGAAAGCACTAATGTATGGACATTCCAGGGAAATATGACAACAGAAATCTGTTTCCTCTAGTTTAAGCAGTCTGAAGAAAAGACTTTGCCCTTCATATATGTTTTCAGTAATTGTTGCTACATGAGTGCATGAATGGATGAATGAATTAATGAATGACAGAGCAGGATAGCTACCTCTTCCACATAGCCATCAAAATAACTTACTGGTTTTGGCAGAACTGCAGAAATCAAAATTGCTTTGAAATCACACAAATCTGAATCTTAATTCTATATCCACAATTGATGATCTAGATAACCTCGGGAAAGTTGGCTAATCTTACTAAGCTTTAGTTTCTTTACCTGTAAAATTGGGAAATAATTCACTCCCCGTAGAGCTCTTGTAAGGATTAAATAAAAGTATATATGTAAAAGGCTTTACAAATTGCCTGGGACCCAATAAGCTTTTGATATATGGTAGCTTTTATTTTTAGGTTTTAAAAAAAATCAGGTCTTCCCTCTCTTTATTGGTGGTTCAATCACCCACTCAAAGTCAAAGGCCAGAAGTCGAAAATTCATTCTTGTCAACCCCCCACATTTAAACCCAAATCATCTCCTAAAAAATGTTACATGGACCAACATAGTTGTTTTTCTGAATTCTGTCCTAGCCATGTCATTCTTTATTTTTTTTTAATCTTCAAGCTGCCCCCTACTCTCATCCATTTCCTATAAAACAAATTGCAAACTTTTAAAACCAGCATTCAAGGTCATTTACAATCTGGTCTTGTCTATTCCTGTAGACTAATTTTCTGCCTTTCTCCCATCCCTGCACCAGCCTTAAGCCAAGAGATTTTTGTCCAGCTTAAAATTCTGTAGGCTTCATTATGAGAACAACGGCTTGTATTGAATGAGCTTTTTGAAATAACTTGTGCCTGCACCCCTCATCTCCAAGAGGCTTTGGGATAATCCTTTAGAATATTCTGCCCGCTCCATTTCATTTAGATTCACTTCCACTGGGTTGTGATTTGCCAATATGCCTTTCCCACGTGTGAAATTTCTCTAATCTGCTTCATTCAAAGCCAGAAACTGATTCAACAGGTTTCTAAATGAAAGTAACAGGTTTCAACTTTACTTTTTTTCTTAATTTAAGAGGACCTCTTCATCCATATCCTCTCTCTCTCTCTCTGTCTCTCTCTCTCTCTCTGTCTTAAACATATTGTCTCTTATTGTTTCTCTTGATATTATCTCATTCAGTTAACGTTCAGATTATCATTGCACTTGGAGGGATGGCACTAAATAGGCACGTCTTCCTCTTTTCACCTACTATGGACCAAGGCGAGATCCATTAAAAAGACTGACAGAGGCTGACAGAGTTGCAACCAACATTCTTTAATTCTCATAGGCTCTCAATTGCTACCTTCAGTTTAGTAGCCAATGCTAGAAAGCAGCTGATTAGATCAACATAAAGCCCACCTCTTACTGTTATAGGTTGTTGCCTTAATCTGGTGACCCCGTAGAGGCTTGTAGAGGAGGTAGGAGATATACGACTCCACAAGCGGATAGGCTGATTATCTTTAGTTGCAGCACCATGCTTATGTGAGCAAAGGTACTTGTTCCTTCCACACGTGGGCCAAGTCTGACATTGCAATATAGTGTGTGCATCTGGCACCACTTAGACGGAGTGGGATATCCATCCAAGGGTACGTTGGGTCTTTTCTGACATTTCATCGCTTTATTTAGGTCTTTCCATTTCTAGAAAAGAGATTTCAACAGAGTAGCTAGTTGTACGAAGTGAAGTTTGGACAAGTTTCGAGAGTCAAGTCTGGATCCTGTCGGCGGATCGTTTGGGCATCACAGAGACACTGTCAGCATCAGGAATACGTTAGGGGTCCGAGTCCCTTTATTCCAATCCATCCACACCTTCCTAAATGTGGTAATTTTGCATATTTCTGTTTTCTGGGAAAGATGGAATCTGTTGGGTACAAAGCCAAGCGGGGGATAAAGGATGGGTGATGTGTGACTCTTAAGATCTCAGGGAAAACTCATTCCAAGGCAGTGCTGATCATCAGTCTGTGAGTCTTTAAGTGAGAAGTCTCGGTAAGGGCAACAGCGGCACACATTGCAGCTGATCATCCTAATCAATGAATACGTTACTTTCTCACGTTCTTGTTTGAACTCTCACCGCATCTGCACAGCCCACAAATTGAGAAAACTGCCTGTTCCCATTGATCAAAATATAATATAAAAATATACATTTGTGGCTACTTTCACTCACCCGGAATTACTGTAGAGGGTTATATCAGGTGGTGAATAAATGTACTTTCATTATTTTTTTCCACTCACCAACCAAAGACACAGAATTAGCAGAATCAAGAAAGCGTCCATTAAATGTGGTAGATTGGGCATTACTTCCTCTCCGTACCAAGATCTAAGTCTAAAGTAACCTGAATAAGAACATCAGCAGTACATTTTCTCTAATCGTAATTCTCCGTTGCCCTACCTTTACCCACTCCCTTCACCTGCTTCTCAGATATGACCATGTTGCTTTGCTGCTTGAAACCCCACAGGTGCCCTGTGGTCAGTGAGAGTAGCTCAGCCACTTGTTGACTTGCAAGGCCTTTCAGGGTCTGGCTCCTGCTCACCCTACTAGTTTAATCTGCATTCTCTCCCCTTTATTCTTTGTTATTAACCGTTACAATTCCAAATATCTACACACTAATTCAGATCAATATTGACAATGTTTATGCCTACGTGGATTACCTTTCTGCCTCCTTTCCACTGATAAAGTTCTTTCGCATCCTTCAAGACTCATCTCATGTTGCTTCACCTGAGAAGTCTTCCCCCTTGCTAGCTTGCCTCCAGCTCATTCCACAGCTCTTTGGACTGACCTCTGTTTTACTAATGACCCTGTAACTCAATATTGCGATCGATGACTTATCTCCCACTATACTGTAAGTTTCTCTAGTGAAAGACAGCATCTGCTTTATAGTTGTATTCTCAAAGATCTGCCTCGATGCAAAATAAAACGCTGCTATAAATTTTACTCCAAAGTCTCAGATGTGAAAAAATGTCACATTCCTTCATTTTATTAAATTACGTAAAGAAGTTCTGAGATTCCCACATGGCTCGGCTGGTGAAAACTCAACCTCAGTCCAAGGCCATGGGAGCTCTTTCCCTTTCCAAGGATATTCAAGATTTACAAACTCTTCACATTCCAGAATGCCCGAGACAGAGTCTTCTATCTTCATTCCATGCTTGATACCACTGAGAAGTTCAAAATTCTAGTCTCTATAGTTTCACTTAGGAAGGAAATTCAGCTATTTCTGGGCTCATGTCAGTCTTGGGGAGTTTTGACCTCAGATTCCAGAGCCTTGGCCATTTTTTTTTCACTCTACTTCCTTTCTCCACGTTTTGGATTCTTTGCCCCATACATGGTCTTGTCCCATGAAGGAGCTCTGCAGTGGAGCTGGTTGGATGTCTTCCTTCACAGAAAAGCCATAACAATTATTTCTTTCCCAGTCTTAGAGAAGCTGTCAAAAATAACCTCCTGCCATGGTTTCCCCTTCTTTGTGTTCCCCATCTGAGCCTCATGCATTGTTGTTTTGGGAGCATCTGGCAATGGGTTGTACAGTACTGTTGTAAGGAGTGAAAATCTTTTTTTACAAAGTTTGGAGGGATTTGGGGAGGTTGATTCTTACTATTATGTTCCACTTACTATAATAATGAAAGCAAAACAAATATCTCAACAGATTTTCTTTTTGTTTATGGAATAAATGATAAACTCTCATTATGATCCATAAAGGGAAATTTTGTCAAAATTAACAAAATGTTTACTGATAGTATTCTTACATTGTCCATAGATATATATTTTTTGAGATAAGACAAATGTCTTGAAAGTGTCTGGATCAAGTGCCCTAAGGCTGACCTCTTTAGCTCAGTGAGCATTAAGGGGCAGCCAAGAACCTAATCCTTCTATTTAACTGTAATCATAGAATGATGTCAAATAGATCTCTTTCTGGGGCCCTGGGTTTAGCAGCTATTCCTACAACAACAACTACGTTTTTTCATGACTCGAAGTATTCTTTAATATGATTAAACATATCTTATACCTCCCTGCAAATCGCTTTCTCTCTCTCTCTCTCTCTCTCTCTCTCTCTCTCTCTCTCTCTCTCTCACACACACACACACACACACACACACACACACACCCCTCATGACCACACTGCAGCTACCATTAAGGGCTGTTTCTATTTCCAAAATTATATCCTGTACCACTAGCTGAATTCAAAAAAAAAAAAAAAAAAAAAAAAAAGGAAAATGACAGGAATTTGACAGCACCTAGAAAAGAACAAGAGGTGACATTAATTCAGAAACTATACTTGTACTGCACAAAGATCAAACTGGCAAATGTTCAGGTAATATATTCAAATGAGCCTAATTCTATCTTCAATGCAGTGATCACATTCAAACAAACAAAATGGTAATATGCTTGGATTAAATTTGCTGTATTTTACCCTATGCTCCTGTAAAGGTGAAGGGAAGTATTTCTTTTAAAGATATTTTCCTGTCATGATGATAAAAGCATAGTTGTTTTTATTGCAGTTAAATTATATATGTGTGTGTGTTTATGTGTATATATACATAAAAATATATGTACACACATAAATATTCAGACTAATGCTTTTCTTTCTATATTTTCCCTTTGTTATCTCTGAATCCATTCCTCTCACTCCACACACATACACATACACACAGAGAGATGTAAACAAATATATCTATTATCTATCTATCTATCTATGAATGACAAGTAAATTGACTAGATCAGGTTGATATAGAATTCTCTACTTTCCAAATCCAGCTAGAATACTGTTACCCTCTTGTACCAAAGTGAACAACGAGGCTCAAAAAGAGTTGCCCATGATGACTTAGGAGGTTTTGGGGTCATAGCACCTACTGTATTCTGTTGTGTACTATGGAGGAAAGAACAGGAAATAGAATTCTTGACTCTCAAAATAGAGGGTATGACATTAGACGATACCATATCTCAGAGAGTATAGGGCAAAATGGAAATATTGCAGCTTCCCTTTATCAGAGGGTTGGTAAAAATCACCTTTAGTAGCTTTATAAAAAGTAATGACACTGGAACATTGCTTTTTTATAAAAAAAAATTTATCTTGCCTGCAATGCATTGTCCACAATCTTTTGTTCACCCTCGAAAGCAATAGTCCCAATGGAAAAATTCTTTCCTCTTTGATCTGTATCGACAAATCAATTTGAGATTTCTAAAACAGAGGAGAGGATATGGATGAACGAAGAGTCAAGTTTTAATGTTTTATTAGATTTTTATTACCAAAACTATAACAGTTAGAACTACTATACCTGTCTATCTTTTTTGAGTTCTTTAATAGACTTAAATATCTTCTTTGGACAATCTTATTTTAGATATAACCTAGTGCCAGTACAGGAGGCAGAAGAGGAAGAGGAAAGAAGAAGAATAAAGAGGAGGGAAAAGGGAGAAAGGGAGGAGGAAGAAGATAAAAGAAGCCATTGACACTTGAAGAACTTATTTTTAAAAGATGCCCAGATTCATTTTTCTGCTAGAATGTACCTTCTGGGAATTTTGATCCTTTTTAGCAAGAGGGAATAGGGGGTATAATAATACTGCAAAAATATGAACAAAATAGAAATACCATGCTTTTTGTCTGTGGGAATTCATATGAAAAATATGTGAGAAATAGATGAAGAACTCTCACTGTTTGTAACCTAGGGAATTGCTACTGTTTTGCCTCTAAGAATATCCGTCTTCAAGATGGACACATTTATTATAGTTTAGGAGAAAGAAAATGCAAAGAGAAGAGATAAAGGGCTTGTTTATCTGGCTTTCAGTGATCAAGATTAACTAATTGGTCTATTCAGATTTACTCATCATATTGAATGTTAGCTAATTTACCAAAAGAGAAAAATGAAAAGTCTGATTTAATTTCATTATCCATTCAAAAGTCTGATTTAATTTCATTATCCATTCAAAAAAGAACAGTCCACAAATTTGAAAGAGAAAATATATATATGTATTTGTACAAGTTAGTGAGCATCTTCTAACTAAACTAAAATTAGAAGCCTATATTGATAATAAAACAAAAGGTTTATGTTGATTTCAAGTCTCAAGTTTCATTATTTTTTCATATCATTTCTACTTCTAACTTTTGGTGGACCCCAGAGCAGGAGGATCATGTCTGAGGGCAAGTCGCGAAATGTCCTACGTATTTGGAGTTCCCGCCAGGGAGAGTATATTCCTTGACTGTGTCTCAGAATGAAAAGAGATTTTATGTTGGGACAAGATCTACATTCTTCCAGCACAGTTAGGGACATGAAAAGAAATTCTAAAGTAGCCCGTTATTATCTAAAACAAAAAGTTCTAGTTAGGTTAACTTTGTAGAAATGTAAAGAAAGGTAAACGGTCCTGAGGAGGGAGGAAGCAACAGGCAAGGAGGGCCTGGGCTGTGGCAGCAGCGAGGTGGTTCGATGAATAAATAGTGGCAGAGGCTTCAGGATTGTCCTTTGTCAGTTCTAACTGAAACCAAAGAGATGGTTGCCCGGGGGACGGGGGGGGGTTAGGGGAAGATGGATGAAAAAGGTGAGGAGAGTATAGTCAATAACTTGTGATAAGTTTGCTTGGGGACAAATGATCACATTATAAGGGATAGAAATGTCAAAAACACTATTTTGTGCACCTGAAACTAATTTAATATAATATTGTATATCAACTAAACTTAAATATTTTAAAAATTAAAAAATAAAAATTTTTTAAAATTAATAAATAAAAGTTCTATATGAAGATTATATTCACACTTTGGCTTTACAGAAACTTATGTTTTCTTTCACTGGGAAATGAGTTTTTCCAGGTTCGAATATATTGGCAAGGCCAGAATTGGGGTGCCTGGCTCCAAATCCTGTAAAGGATAATCACCTTCACTCCAACAGATCCTTTGTCATCTTGCTTCTCTGACCTAGCTTGATTCTGGTGTGACATTTCATGAGGAGTCAGTCCCTGCCTGATTCCATACGATGTGTTCCAGAAAGCTCTACAGCAATGGTGAGAGCTTCACTAACTAATGAGCTTGAAAGTTCCCCTCAAATAAGCCAGTCCCAAGGTACGCAGGGGAGAGAACTGTTCTCTCCAGAACTTAGTTTCTCTTTGGTCTACTCTTAGCTACTAATTCTAATCCCAGAGAATGTTTGAGAATAATGGACTGAAGATATAGAAGGTTTTCAGTTAAACATGTTAGCGTAAACAAATATGTTTACTTCACTTCCTCTTAAATTCCACTAAAATGGAAGTAAAGGAATGAAAGTGTGGTCAACGTAAAGGAATAGAAGCACGCGATATGAAAATTAGTGAGGATACAACAACTTATTTAAAATGTTAATTCATTCCGGAAGCTGGGAAGAATATGGACAAGTGGTAACTGACTCAGCATATCTGACAGAGCTGACACTGTGCCCTGAGCACCCAGCCTTTAAGGAGCAAATTGATTGATGCCACAGAACCTTGGAAAGGCTCCGAATTTGGAAGTTTCAACTATCTCTAAAGGTGGAGTCCAAGGTTGCTGTGATGGATGGAGGGGCAGAAAGGAGAATGGAAAGTTGAAGGAGAACTCAGACCTTTCCCATCATTCTTCAAATTTGTACATCCAGGTGTCAGCCCCTTTGTAAAGCCAGGAGATATTAGATTTACTTTCTGAAAAGCTGTGATTGTGATTATGGATCAGGTGGTCATTGGGCATAGCTTGTGTGACTGAAATTCTGAAAACAGGTGAATGATGAGAATCTCTGCCCTCTTTGGGCCACCAGGCTTATCTGCTTCAGGGAAGAGTTTAGATTCTTTGGTCCAAGAGACCAATGCTACAGGGAATGACAGGGGGGCTATCTTAATAATAAAAAGAAATCCATTTAATTCCTTACCACTCTATGTTCAAAACCACCCGTCAATTTGCTTTTCCATTGGAATGTCAGTTCCAGGCAGGTTTTTAGCAACTCACTTGCAAACTTGAGCAGATAGCCAAAAATCAGGGAAACCTTAAAGCAAAGGGTTTGTTTATGAATTAATGGCAGGTACATGGAAAATTAAGCAAAACAACAACAACAAAATCCTGTAAAGATTAGCTTCAAACAATAAAAAAGGAAACAGTTGAAAAATAACATATGTATCAGATATGAAAATATTTAAATACTAAATACGTAAATACTAAATATTAGTTAAACTAAAATTTGTGATATAAATAGAGCGGGGAGATGGAGAAGGGAATGCCTTCATAATCAGTAGAAGAAAGGTAAGTAGTCATATCTATAGTATAAAATTTGCAGATAAATCCACTATGTAAAAACTCAAGAAATAACTATATAAACATATGTGTCAACTGACTCAACTGTGTTTGATGCAGAATTCTGTGTTTTTAAGGTCATGTTAATTTTAAATCTAAATAGACTCCAACCATATAGATCCCAAATATGGGTCCTCTTGTCTTGATCATTCTACATTGACATGAAAAATATAATTTTCTCCTAATTATAAAAATCACAATTTATATAGCACGATGTGCTATTTCCTGTCCAAACTTATTGTCTCTGGTAACCATTAGAAGAACCAGTGACAAAGCTATTATCGCTTTCTTATTTTACGGATGATAAAACCGACTCTCAGAAAGAATGTATAACTTCCTTTAATTGGTATTGAGATGATGCTAGCTGTAAATACTGAAGCAATTTCCAGAAGAAATAGCAAACCAAGTTTAAAATAGCTGCTTCTAAGAGTATGAATTAGGAAAAGATAGGGAAGTGTTTCGATAATCACATATTGTATAACAGAAGACCCTATAACTTAGAGACTTGAAAAACAAACATTTTTTCTCTTAATTTTTAGTTTGTGTAGGGCATCACCTATTGTAGCTTAAACGGGGGTTGGAGGAGCCACTGTTATGGCAAATTTTGGAAAATATGGGAAAGAGGAAATATTGAAAAGCATGGAGAATTTTGGAAAGTGCATTTGTGTTTGTGCTATTTATTTGTACGTTTATTTGTATTTAAACAGTAATATTTGCTTTTCATCCAACATCTGATTATTCGGAGTGGGACTGTGTGATGGGACTGCATGACAAGAATTGACCACATTCCAGGGCCAATGTCAACCTGTCCTAGACAATCCCAAGCTTGAATTCCTGTGATATTAGAGTTCACAACTATAAAAGGTTTGCAACTGTTGTAGATAAAGAACACATGTGAAATTAAATATCAGAGCCAAGTGCAGCAGTGTTCCATGTTCACCTTTCAATGATACATCCGAACAGGTGCTAGCAGAGCCGAGACTCTGAAGATCAATCAGCAGGACTCATAGCTGAGCCCCCAGGATCCCTGACACCAGCATGACAGGCAGACAAGGTTCTGCAGCTGTTAGAATATCTGGTGCTTGAAGCTGGATTCCGTGACTTTTCACTGATTGACAGGTCTCTTCGAAATGCCTTGGGATTTTGTTACCATCTGGCATTGTTCCATATCCCCTGTCTTTGGAGTGCTTTATGTTGATTAACTGATTAAACTCAGATGGGCAGCATTGAGTAGACCGGAGCAAGTAGCAACTACTTCCTGTCAGCTAGAGACAAAAGTACCCAAGCATTGGGAAGTTAGATGACACATACAAGATCATAGTGTCACAGATTCAGATACCGCATCATTTGTTTAATTATTATTGAACATTATTACACAATTTGAGGTGCTGGAAATACTGAGCTTAGAGAAATAAGTAACACAAAAGACCACCCTTGTGGAACTCCCAGACTTAGGGAGGAAGCACGTATACACTCAAATGTTGGAGGAGAGAGGCAAGTAGAAAGCACGGTGAAAATACAGCAATCTCACCTATATATGTTCCCTGTGATTTTTACATGCTTCTTTACATGAATACAGGATTCAAGGAGGCACCGTCTGCCTTCGGTTTTCAAACATGAGTGTGAAATTGCCCTAATGGTGGTCGTGTATGTTTGTATGGGAGGACAAACAGCTTCCAATATCTAGAATGTTTAGGAAACATCATGCGAAAAAGCAGAGACATGATATAGCATGTGCTCATATGTCTACTTTCTTCTGAACCAAGAAGTGAGCTGTTTAGCTGGGCAATTTACTGACAAATTAATGTGCATGTTCTGAACCACATGAGCTATGCCAGAGTTGTCATAAAGCATTTAGAGAATGAGAACACAAAATATATATATATATATGTATGGCAATTTATTAAAAATGAATTGAAAAAACTGAAAATGTTTTTCACCTTTGAAAAACATGATAAACTTTTTGCTGAAAAACTTATCCTGAGCAAGAAAAGAAGAATAAATTGAAAAAAACTCAATGCTCCGAGGCGCAGAACCAGAGAATCTGGCGATGAACCGTGCTAGGTTCTGCTCCTTAGGCAAAACTGTGGGGAAAGTCCTGGGAACAGCTGTTATAAGTAAAATTGGAGATGGCCAAGTTTTCCTCAATCACTGACTTCTTTCTACAAGCACACTCAACTTGCTCTAGCCTAGAAACAATCAAACCGACAAATCTAATCTATTCCTTGTTATTAGCCAATTAACTTCTGCACTTTTACCACCACATTCTTAATCTTAGTATTCTTTGCCTTCTTCCTCCACTCATTTTTGTCTTAATCCATTGCAATCTAGCCAGCCGCCCACCTCTGTTTCTGCCTCCAACCCCCAACACTCATACACATTGTATCAGTTACCCATTGTCGTGTAATAAAATCCCAGACTTGGTGAAATAAAACAAAAACAGTTTATTATTTATCATAACTCTATAGGTCAGGAATGAGGGCAGGCTCAGCTAGGTAATTCTTTTGTTCTCAGTGATGTTGGCCAAGGTCCCTCAGGTGGCTACAATCAGCTAAGAGTTCAGACAGAATTGGAATACCCAAGATGGACTCTCATCATTTGGGGTCTCCCTTCAGGTGTTCTCTAATCTTTGACCAGTTTATTTTATAATCCTTACAATGCGGAGGCTGGGTTCCAGAAGAGAAGAAGCAGAAGCTGCCTGTCCTCTTAAGGCCTGTGTTTGGAAGTTCCAGAATGTCACTTCTGCTGCATCCTATTGATCAGAGAAACACAAAACCGCGTGGTCTTTAACCCTTGGTATGAGTGGCATTTGCCTACAGGGATGGGAAGAACTGCTGGCAACCATCTGGAGACTATCTGCTGAGCACATGCACTCTGATACAACTGCTGTAGCGGATCACGAACGGCACGCTTCCAAATAAGTTATAGATCTCTTTTCTACATCATGCTAGTTTCCTAGGGATAACATAACTAAGCATCGCAAACCGGGCAGCTTCAAACATAAATTAGGTGGTTTTCAGGCCTTTGGATTTGGACTGGAGCTATACCACTGGCTTTCCTGGGCATCCAGCTTAGAGACCGCAGACTGTGAGACTTAGCCTCCATAACCACGTGAGCTAATTCCTCATAATGAATCCCTTTCTATAGATATATATAGAAAAAAATTAATTCACAGGGCTGGAAGCTAGAAGGCCAAGATCAAGGTGTTATTAAGATAGGTTCGTTCTCAGGGCTCTGAGGGAAAATACGTTCTACTCCCCTTTCTGGTAGTTGCCACCAATCCCTGGCATTGCTTGCCTGGTAGATGCATCACTCCAATCTCTCCTTCTGTCTTTACAGGGCATTATTATCCCTGTGTCCCTGTATCCAAAATTTCCTCTCCTTATAAAGAGACCAGTAATGTTGGATTTGGGGCCACCCCAGGGACCTCGTCATAACTTGATTACATTTACAAAGATCCTATTTCCAAATGAGGTCACATTCTGAGGTACTAGGATTTAGGACTTAGGACTTAGGATTTAGGACTTCACCTAAGTCCTAGTACCTCAGAATGTGGTACTAGGGGGATATAACACAACCCATCACACACATCACCAAGAGAGGTGGCACCAGAATGCTAACATCAGCAGCAAGTGAAACTGTTTAACACTGCCTGCTGCTACCATATCCAATATTCCAAATATTTTTCTTTTTTAACTTACTCTTGAGAATCTTGATAATGGTGTCTCATTTTATCTTTCATAGCTCCTAGCTTGGCGCTAAACGAATTACAAACACCCATTGGATGTAGTTGGTTTTGATTAAGTGACCTCTTGAGTTCACATCTAACTAGGAGAATGGGATCATTGCCATCACAACTACATAAATACACACATAAAATCCTACACGGTTGAAATTGTCTGACAAAGAGCAGCCACAGAGCTCCGAGTTCAAAAGTGCACTGTGGATTCTGGAAGTGCAGCTCTAGCCTTGATGTCCCACATCATCCAAATAGTATTACCCTTCTCAGTGTTTTATAGCAATACTTTAATCTCAGGTTAGTCTCCTTACTGTTCCGAGGGCTCAGGTGACGCACAAGCATTTTTAAACATTCTTTTCCCACTTCATTTTAGAAGTAGAGTATACTCACTTGAGAAATTTTGTAAAATACAAAAATGTGTACAAAATAAAAACAATTACACACAATTTGGCTACCCCAAACCACCTAATTTAGCCTTTGGGACATTTCTTTCTAGATTGGAAACACAGTATTTTCATTTTTATTCACTATACAGCTGAAATAGATTTGGCCAGGGGCCAGCGAACCACACAGCCTGCCGACCAAATCTGGCCTCCTACCTGTTTCTGTAAATAAAGTTTTAAATTTATAAAACTTGTAGATACATTTTTATTGGAACACAGCAGCATTCATCTACTTCTATATTGCCTGTGTCTGTTTTTGCGTTAAGATGGTGGAGTAGTTGTAACAAAAATTGAATATTCCACAAAAACTTAAAATATTTACTAAATGGTCCTTTAAGAAAAAGTTCATTGGCCCCTACACTAAAATGTGAGTGCCATTAGAAAATTGTCCAAGTCTGTTTCATTAACCACTATTTGCCAAAGTCTTTACATAGTGCCTGACAAATAGTAACTGGAAACATATATTTGTCAACCACTTAATTCCGCATTCATTATACAGACCCCATTTTTCACTTAACATCGAATCGCAAACATCTCTGAATTTTACTCCATAGTTGGTGTGCCTCATCTTGCCTGTATAATATCTTGGGAGGAAAGAGAAAGTATGAATGCTAACACTTAAAAGGTACCAGGTAAGCACTTTGCAGACATTTATGTTATAATGAACAATATTAGGTAAAAGTTATTATCTTATTGTTACATTTGGGGAAACTGAGTTTCATGGTGGTTAAATAATTTTCAAAATTTACTTTTTCCTATAGTTAGACATTTTGTGTGTTTCAGGTTACTGCTATTTCAAGGAGACAGTGGGAAATATGACCCCACCACACGTGGGCTTCTCCCCTCCGTAAATTCATTTTATAAGCTAAAAATCTCCAGGAGTAAAGTTATAATATTAAATCTCTCAGTTCATACTGCCAAATAATTTTTTCAAAGATATGTATAAATGTCATTATGTAGTATTTTTTGAGAATTACCTTTATAAAATTCACCTAGTTTCTAAAACACACAGAATGCCTGAATTATTAATCTGAAGCTCTTGAGCAGAACCTAGGAATCAGCGGTTTAACCCCATTTTCCAGTTAATGGTGATGACCAATGACCATTAGCATTTGAGGAACCCTGTTTTTGTCTAACATTTGAATAGCCTGGTATTTAGAAATTCAAACTATTAACCTGCCAGTAAGATGTAAAAGAATTTGCATTTAAAAATTAGCGCAGCTTAAAATAATGTGGCTGTTTCCCAGTGGTCTCCATAAAACCATTTTCCTCTGATACAACATATTGAAATAACCCCAAAGCAGCTTCCTACCTTAGAGAAATAGCTATATTCAGGGAAGATGTTTGTACCTCAAAAAGTCTCAAGAAAATAAATAATAATTGAATACTGTTTCATCCCAATGACTTCAGCAAATACTTCCTTTTCTTTTTCATTTTGGGAAATAAAAAACTATTTTCTACTCTCTTTTATCTTGATTTACATCTAAAATTGGGTATGTTAAAGTAGAAAAAGGAAAATGACAGGTTCACAATTTCAGGTTTTTAATTGTCAATCTACAACTCTCTGGAACATTACTGTTCAAAATGCAATCTTTCAACTATTGCAAATGGTCTGTTATTCCCTGATTACCTCATTCCCTTTTATGTATCTCTGTTACATCGTTTTAAACCAATATGACCCTAATTGTTATTTATATGAGTCTCTTTTTTCTAACTGTACCTGATGTCCACAATTGGGTCCAATTCATCACCCTCTGTTTAATGCTTACCCATACCTTCCCTTTAGTAGAAATCAATGCAGGTTCATTGAATTCCATTTAGCAACTTCATTGTTTCCTTTCCTCATCATATTACAAGTCTACAGGTTCCTTTACTCAGTGCAGAAAATGCCATTGCTCTAGTTAACTGCTAAAATAAGCCCCATTCTCACTATCTCATTGCCTGCAAAATGATGATTAATAGATTCTAGTCTTTGGGGTAAGAGCTTCTCCTTCTAAAGGTTCTGAGCAGCAATATGGCAGAGGGGTTAAGATGGCAATTTCAATAGATCTGGGATTGAATCCAGGTTCTAATACTTGTAAATTGTCCTATATAATTTCTCTGAGTCTGAATTTCCTCGTTGTCAGAATGGGTATAATAATTGCTATTGCAGAAGATGACTAAATGTATTAAATTAGATACTATATAATGAGTGTTTAGCACCATAGCTGGTACATAATAACTACCCAATAAATTATATGATTATCGTTATTATTTCTACTACTTCTACTACTGCTGTTGCTGCTACCACTACAAACTATTGAATACAATTCTAAAGAGCGTATCTCAACCTACAATTGCGGTCTCAGTTACTGAAAATACATTAGAGGATGGTCTGGCTCAGAAACAAGGTCTGTGTCCCCTTAGAAACAGTAATGACAATGCACATTTCAGATTAGCTCTGATTGATGGACAGGGGAAGAAGGAATCATATTTTTACAAACATAAAGATATAGAGTTAGTTAGCTCATGTTCCCAAAGAGGCCTAGCGTCATCTTGTTTGGTTCAGGAAATGCAATCAGCTTGCCAAGGCAGATTTCATTATGGTTGTTCATTTTGATGTAGATTGAGAAAGGGGGGAGATTGGGGATAGAAAGTGAGAGAGAGAACGTGATAACTGTCCTGCACGGTGCAGATTTAAAAATGCAGCAACAGCTACATTGCCATGCGTCTTGCACTGTACCAAATACAGCAGTATCACTGCAGGCATTTGGTAAACACACACACACTCTTTACATTTTATTCGACACAGGAGAAAAAAGAATTCTCCAGAGGTTTAGAGACATGGACAGCTTCATCTAAGAGCTCAGGGATAAAATGGAAATTTCAATTTTTGGTGAGTGACTTGTTTGTTCAGCCTCACAAAGTCCATTTTTCTCCCTGACTGATCCCATTTTCAGATAGAATCATCACATGTCCAAATGCAATTGCCTAAATTGAATGCGTGTGACTCACAGCCATGTTTACACAGTATTCTTTCAACTCCAGAGACCAAGCTAGTGATTTTGTCATCATCATGGGGATTCAGCCAGCCTCTGTTGAACATTCAGGGCTCATTTGTTCTCATTAAGAAATAAAATTGCTGACCACCTGTGCCACTGACACATATGACTAGGGAAAAGTTGCAAAAACTGCGGAGTTGGGGAAGTGGCTCGTAGGTTTTCAAAACTTTTGGTTTCTGGGTCTTATTGACCCGTTCTATTTCCTTTTATTTCTTTATCTTGCAGTTATTTTGCACACAGATGTCAGAGTAATTTCCCTAAAGCACAGTTCAGATCTAGCACTACCCAGGCCAAAAGCCATGTCTAGCATTTTGACTCTCAAGAAGTGATTTGTAGAGAATGTAGCACTTGGACTGATTCCTATAGGATTGGTCAGATTTCTATGGTGTGTGGTCCTGGTAGAGATAATCCAGCATGAACAAACAGATAAAGCAGAAGAAGTTTGAGGAATAGCAAATAATTCTATATTGTTCTATATCGTTGAAGCATAAAGTTGTAGATTGAGCCTATTGCCTGTAGATAGGCTCAAGCTAGGTCACCGTAGATACTCTATTCTCAAGGAGGTGGAACATTGCTAGCAGATTTACTTTGGAAGTTTCTCGAATTAGATGACATTAGAGATAGATAGATGATAGATGATTAGAGAGATGATATAGATAAATGATAGATTAAATAGATGATAGATAGATAGATAGATGATAGAGATATAGATAGATGATAGATAGATAGATAGATGATAGATAGATGATAGATAGATAGATAGATAGATAGATAGATAGATAGATAGATGATAGATAGATGATAGATAGATAGATAGAGATAGATAGATTAGATAGATAGATAGATAGATAGATAGATAGATAGATAGATAGATAGATGATAGATAGATAGATGATAGAACCAAATTTAAAGAGGTAAGGGGAAGTAGAGAGAGAGGACAGAGGGAGAGATGAAGAGAAAGAGATAGACACGGGCTGGGGGAGATGTAATAAAAGAATAGTGGGAAATTAAAGAGGACTGTACACAAGTCCAGGATTATGGAGAACATCTTGGATACATGGGCACCCACTGCTTTGCCTTTTAATCTGTCTCCTACAAGTTCAGAAATTTATGATTATTAAAAACTTTAGTTCATATTGAAAAGTACAAGATTCTGAATTATTTCCTTTCATGTTTTCTAGCCGACCGTTACAACTGCTACAAAGGTAAAAAAAGAATGGGAAGATTTTTTTTCTTAACATAACAAAAGAAGTGATTTGTTGTACGTTAATTTCAATTAAGTATTAGGATGCCTGCCCAGTTTCTGCCTAACAATTCTCCAGGTCACTCTGACCCGTCCGCTATCTAAAGCTTTGTCTGTAATTGCCTATCAGCCAGCACCTGCATGTTCTGATTCCCACCTAGTGCCCCACCTTCGTTCAACTTCATCTCTTACCGCTCTCCCTGGTTTGCTCAGCTCAGCGGCAGCTACACTGGTTTTCTTGGAGTTGCTAAAGCAAAGCACATTAAACCTTACACAGGGCACTTCACTCCTTAGTCTCTTCACTGAGGATTTATTTTCTTGAACTTGACAAAGACTCACTGTTTCTCTTCATTCAGTTATCTCAGATGACATTTCCTAAGGTGGTCTTTCCTAATCGGACTGGCAAAATTAGCCCCCAGTCGCTCTCTATCTACCACATATCACTGTCAGTTATCTTTATTATTTTAAATTTTTTATTCTTTTGTCTAAATGTTTACTATCTCTTTTGTAGATAATGATAACTGATTGTAAAGTTTAATGGAAAGGCAAAAGACCTTGACTAAGCATCTAAACACTGAAGAGCAAAGATGGAAGACACCACTGATATTGAGACTTACTACGAGACTAGAGCAATCAGGACCTCATGGCATTTTCAATAGAATAGACACATAGATCAGTAAAACGGAATACTATGCCTGTAAATAGGCTCAAGCTAGTTCACTGTAGATACTCTATTCTCAAGGAGGTGGAACATAGCTCCTCACTCCTGAAGTATGAGCTGAGCATACTACTTCCTCCAGAGTATCAAAACAGGACAAAGAAAACAGAGTAACTTTGCTGTGGATAAACCTGACAAACCATTCCTCAGCCAGGTGATCGAGACCAACATAAAAAATAAGTCCTGTTGATAGTATACACTTGATATGTGATGAAAACAGCACTTGACCTCCCCCAAACCCTTAACCCCTGTCTAATTATAAGGAAAATGTCAGGTAAATTTTATTTGAGGGACGTTCTACAAAATACATGAACATCAATATTCAAAACTGTTCAGGTCATCAAAAGCAAAGAAAATCTGAGAGACTATCACAATTAAGAGGAACCTCAGAAGATAAGAGTACTAAAATTTAATGTGATATACTTGATGGGATCCTGAAACAGAAAATGGACTGGTAAAACTAAGAAAATCTCAATAAAGCATAGGCTTTATTTAATAAGAATACATCAGTACTATTTCACTAAGTCTGACAAATGTACCATGCATGCTAAGGTAAAATATTAACAAGGTCAGAAAGTGGTTGTGGTGAATGCAAGAACTCTGTATTATTTTTGCAACAATTCTGTAAACCTAAAACTATTCTAAAATACAATTAGAAAAAAAAAGAAAAGAAAACTGCAGTATCTTCCCTTTGAGAGTCAATACAAACTTAAGAATCTGAAGAGCTCATCGCAGTCTTCAAAAACAAACACAGACAGACAATTGAAAAGCATTAGCATCACCAAAGGGATGAAGACCTTCTTACTATCGTAGTCCCTCTTTCCAAGATGTGTTTCAGAACTGCACATCCCAGCACATTAGGTTGCTGATTTCCCCTCAAAGTTTTCATGGAAGCCCACTCTTCACTGATTCCACGTCTTTATCCTTGTGCCTAGAACAACCTTTCTCATTAACAGCAAAAAGTCAAATCCTACCAATATCTTAAGACCCAACGAGAAGGCTGCACCATTTTCCAAAAGCTTGTCCCTAATCCTCCCATCCAGTCTTCCCAAGTAGAAATAAAAACTCCCGAATTCACAATAAAGGTAAGCATTTTTTTCATTGTATCCTTTTCATGGCATGACTTTTTATCTCAGTTTGGTCCATGTCTTGTCTCTGGAAAATATAATCTTGGTTGCAGGACCCAAGGCTGATTCATCTATGTATTTTTTAAAAGCCCTTTGCACAAAGCAGAGGGTTGCTTACATGGCAGATAGTCAATAGATTACTTGCTCAATTTCTAAAGGAAAAAGGCATGGTTCGATTCTGTTACATTATACAGACATTTTCAATTGTGTCTTAATTTCTAACCATACAAGATAGATTGACCCTGTGAGATTAATTTTACATGAGCAAGGCGACCGGTGTCAAAGGAGAAAAAAAAAGCAACATGGGTTTCACTTCTGATTTTGACACATGTATTTTCTTGAGCCTCTGGGTATCAAAGCCTCCTTTGCAAGCTTTGATGCATCACTTCATCACTAATGAAGATCTTCCTCAAACTCTTCTTGTTCACACATCCAGCTTCCCTTGAGAGATCTGAACAAATGTCAATTGCTTCCTGTTCCAGTTCATCACTCAAGATGCCTGACAGCATCTGATTTTAATGAACGCCACCAGAGCACACCCAGTCCCTTTAACCAGCTCTTTCTCCTTCTTGGCTCAAAGCCCACACTAACACTGCTTGGATGATGTGGATACAACAGAGTCTGTCGAACAGATGTAATCACAAGCTACCCTCCATTTAACGGTCAATCAATTTAGCTGACAAGATGTCCTTTTGGCTAGGTGTTTATGTACTTATAACTGTTCTTGACTGCCTGTAAAATTCTCAATTAGATTGATCTGTTTTTTTTTAAACATGTGCAGCGGTTATATTTTTCGTTCCACCATACAAGGTTTAAAAAATGCCTCATTTATCTAAATCAAATTAAGTTTCATTTAAAGCCTGCATTCCCTTGGGTGACAAGAAATTCAAACTTGGTCATATTTAAGGACTCCATTTTTCTGGAGCTACAAACAATTGTTGAGTCTTACTGTAGCATCAAATGAGATGGGGGATGTGATGGATGAGCTTAGAGGTCAGTTCATTACGATTGTTTCTTAAATGCTTCTTATCTAAACTCAGGTGTTAGCTCAAAGATGGGTGGATTTTCCCTGCTTCTTGTCAAATAGACATCTTTTGAAATCATTCTCATTGCTACTCAGGAACAGCTACACAATTTGAGAGGCTCAATCCAAGTGCTCTCTTCTCTACAGTGATTTTACAAAGAATAGATGGATAAATACTTCATTGCAAAATTTATTGTCTAGACTTTCCTGAGAACTTGATATTTGAAAATAAACATTATTTTAAGATACATAGGAAACTGTTTTGTCGTTATCGTAGTTTTATTGTTCTGCATCTGAGTTTGGTGAATCTTGTAACTGAGAAATATCCTTCATCATTTTTTACAAACTTAGAGTATGAAAAGATACATTTTGGAGGTTTGAAAGTCCATGAATACTGCTAGCATTTATTTTTTGCCTGTCTTAGGAGTGTTACTTAACAAAGTCATCTGGATACTGTCAGCTTATTTAGGTATGGGACGTTCTTAGAAGAGACCAGAGTGACCTCAGGTCTCAGGATGTGGATTATTTGCTAAATGAATGCAATTAGATTTCTCAAAATTTTTGGAGCATTTGGGTATCGTTGGTACTTTTGGGTTATGTTGAATTCAAAGAACGTTCTGTCTCTATTTTTATTACTGCCATCAATAACATTTATTAGACGCTCATTAAATACTAACAGTGTAGGCTAACTGAACAATCGAGTTAACCGTATTTAAGATTCTCTTAAAATAAACATTCTTCTTCAGGGTCTTGATTTCTTTTTCTTGATACACCCAAATGTCCATTAGGGAATCTGATTTGAAAGCGCTGAGTTAATTTCTACAACTCCAGACAAGTTAATAAATGTTTTGGGCTCTGAATTTCCTCATATGAGAAAGGTATTATTAAGCTTAAACACTGTTTATTCTTCTCGTTTCCAAAAATTTTGCAGATCACTGTAGCAGTAGGAAATCATTGAATTGTAAACTCTTGCACCTAAGAAGACTAGAGAGAGTACATAATGTTAGCAGAGGCCCCTTAGGGTGAATTTTGAAAGCTCAGTGAGACTGGAAGGAGTACGGTCCAGATGTTCTAGTTTCCATCTTAACATTTATTCATTCTAAAACGAAGTTACTTCATTATTTTTTCTCTCTGTGAGAAAAAAGTAACATCATCATCAGTCTCTACATCTTTTTATTTACAATGTCCAACTTAAATTTTAAAAAAAGACACACAAGGAGAATACAAAAAAAGTGATTAGATAATAGAAACAAACTCAAAGATAAATAAGTTAGAGGAGCAAGTGGCCATCATAAATAAGTTAGAGAAAGTAGATTTTTAAATGACTGTCAAGATGAGGAATTTCAATTGACATGTGGAATCTACAAAAAGGAATCAAATTAACGTTCTAGAATTTAAAAAAAATATATAATACCTATAACAGAACTATTGGATAGGAGTGGAAAGAAACATTTAGCAGAGGACGGAATTGTGAACTCAAAGACAAACTAGAGAAAATATCAAAATTGAAGCACAGAGGTACAGAAATGATGAGAAGGGCAAAAAAAAAAAAAAAAAAAAAGCCATAGGAAATTTGTAGGATGCGAATCTGAAAGAAGTGAGAAAAGAGTCTCCCCAAGAAGCTTTAGAGGGAACACAATCCTATCGACACCTTGATTTTTGAATTCTAGCCTCCAAAACTGTACAAAAACATATTTTTATATTGTTTTAAGTTACCCAGTTTGTGATATTTTATTGTAGTAGCCATTGGAAAATAATCCAGGATTTGGGACAAGGAAAACTGTATGTTCTGAATGCCTGAAGGCATTTCTGGGTCTTCCACCTATATGACTTGATAATTTCATATGACCCTGAGCCTGCAGTGAAGCCACACTGTGTGTCGCCTCCTACTGGCAGTGTGGTGCTTTCACACATACGTGTTAGTAAGGTGGATGGAAACGCCGTTATTTTCAAATTGTCCCAGGGTAGACACAGCCAATACAAATAGGGACTAGGCATGGCATAGGTGCAGGTAAAACTGATGGAGACTAAGTGACGTGTGACGTGCTCCCTTTCCTGAGTGAGTTTATGGGACAGTGAGATCAGAAAAGAAGACTGCAATGATGGATTCCTCCAGGAGGGCACTCTTAGATAGCAGAGAAGTGTTAAGATAGCCACTAAAATGCATAGGTTTCCACAAAGTACCTCAATAGGGAGAATTTCAGGGAATTCTGTGGGCCAATGTGGCAGCCTCGTATTCATTTAGAATCATATACAAGGGTGCACTAAAGAGCTGGCTTAACCTCTCTAAGTGAACACTGTTCAGCTAATATTGCATTTCACGTTTCTTTTGGCAAACATAGAATATGAAACTGTGAGAGGCTGAGGGACTTGCACAAATCCCTGTGTGGGAAGTATGGTGGGGGAGGGACGTTTGCTGGGATTCAGACTCAAGACTTCTGACATCAGGTAAAGGATCCTTTTTATATCCCACACTGCGGGTATAGCAATATGTTGGTGTGAAGGAATAATTCTATTATGCATTTTCATGCCCAGTAATACCAATTGATTGATTAACAGCCAGACAATTTGAATAAATCAATTCAATCAATTAGATACTTGAATATTTGAATGAGATTAGATATATAGACAGACAGATGACATAGATGATAGCGAGATAAATGATAGATAGATATAGATTGATAGATGATTGATAGATAGATAGATAGATAGATAGATAGATAGATAGATAATAGATAGATGATGGATAGATCATACATACATACATTTATACATGGAGAATAGAGATAGACAATAGATATAGATATACGTGTGTCTAAAAATGTTCCAGGACAGAGTAGATTTTGAACAACCAGAGGCCTCAATGTTCTCCTTGCCTCTTTTACCGAAATTCCATTTATAGTGCTACATTTTTGCATGAAGAAAAATAGAATACAGACATCATGGTCCTCTGGTACCTTCCCTGCTGTAAGGCAAGCTCCCTGAGCCTGGCAGCTCCGGTGAGGATGACACACAGGCAGAGCGAAGCAATAAATCATAAAACGATCTTCCAGCAGATCCAGCTGCAATTGTTTTTTATCTACTCTCTTTTAAACAACTCTTTTAATGGCATCTCACTCTTCCTCCCTTAGGAAATTATTTCATTGTGTAATTGCCTTTGCTTCGAGTGAAATTTTCTTAATGTCCAATTTAAATCTCTGCTTTTTTCAGTCTCAGGCCATTGCTCTCGATCGCATTGCTATTAAGCACCTTAAGTAACTCCTCTCTCTTTTGAAAGGATGAAATTGGCTTGTGCATTGCATTTGAAAATGAAGCCTCATTCTTGTAGACCAAAAACTTTAAACACTCAATAAAGACAGGTAATCGTCCTCCTTCTTAAAAGAAGTGGTGATTTTCCTGTGTCTGTGTTTGTTCAGAAATTTAGAAACAATTCATGGAACCGATACAAATGACCCAAACCGCACTATGTGCGTGATGTTTCTTTCAATATCCCTGTCATGGAAAGGTAAGCACACTCATATTTCTTCAAAGAAAAGTGACCCCTGAATTAGCTGAGGTATTTTACACAAAGGGGGAGAAATATTTGTACAGGCAGAAGTGCTTCCTGACTTACTTGCTCAAGAACCCAGGAAAATCAGCTGCAAACTCCATAAACACAAAAAAATAAAACTGCAAGAAGTCAGAGAGGCTTACAATAGCATTGTGGCAATTTGAACATTGATGGTTTCCGTAAAAACTATTGGTTGTACAGAGGAAGCAATATGGCCCTAAATTGCCACCACCTTTAGCCAGAAGTATTTTTTTTTTTTTTTTTTTTTGCAGGGGGAAGGCATTCATATGAGTTGCTGTATCTTTTAGCAAGAAATATGATTCCAGACTTTACAGTAAGCTGGCCTATTTTGAATTCCAGAACCTCCGTATCTGTATGCCTGACCTTTTCCCTCCTCACCTCTGCATGCCTTCCATCCCCTAGATACAGCCCCTGGAGAAGTGAGGCCTTGAATGCTCAAGAAAATGACTCTCCTCCCAGCAGGATGCTATCCAGCTGACCAGTCTGGGCCTGTGCATCATGCATGCCTGCTGGGTTTGTTTCTTGACTGTCCATCAAATCCAGTTTCAGTGTTCGCCCCTATTCAGATTTATGTTTTCTCCTGTTTGCACAGCATCTGACCTCTTCCCTCTCCTTCTATGCAATACTGAGAATAAAATGGAATAAGGCAGTAAAAGAAAACAAATCATATAACAAACACAAACATAAAGCACTCCCTGAGCTTCTGCGGTCAGGGAGTTGATGAATATTGTCTTAGAGAAAGCAGCCTCATGTCCAGCAGAAGAATCAGATTTCTGTGAAGACTTCAATCAGGAAATGATTTCCTTCTACAGAAGGAGGGTATCAGATGCCTCTCCCCACCCCACTGTGTGTATACAATGCTGACAGCTGCAAAGGATCCAGCTCAAAGAGTGAAAACTCTTGCCACTGATGATACATAATAGTGGCAGATCTTTTTATAGAGAGGATTGGAGGTCATAAAACCCCACTAAAAGCAGGTGATAAAGACTTGAACTTGAAACAAACACTAAAGCTGAGAACTATAAGGAAATAATCTCAAATTCCTGAAGAGAACAACTTTCTTAGTAAAGATGGTTTGGAGCAAAATAACACGAGAAGAAGGAACAATTTCTCGTGTCATGTAGAAGTGGCACCCATAGGGTACAGAAAACAGAAGTTTTTCTTCTGACCCATAATGGATAAGCATTCGCACCATTTTTTAAAACAAGGATGGATAGGAAATTGATATCAGATTTCACTGCATATGGTGTATTGATACTGAATATATTGTGATGGAGACTTGGCAGCCTCCCATGCTGTCTTTAATTTCAGCTCAGTCTTCATTCGTTTACCTTGACAGATTATAGTAACTGTACTTTGTGATGCAGCTTAACACAGGGCACTCCCGGCAGAAGTTTCTGTCCAAGAGGGAAAAATAAGATGTATACCGCTAAAGCTGTGCTGAGCACGCAATAGAATTGCTGCTCAGTGTTAAGAGCTAAGAGCTAGTGCTCCTATCCGACTTACCCAACAATGCTAATGGTAGCTGTAGCTTAGTGCCAAAGTTTAACTCTTCTGTGTTCATCTCTGGTTTCTGAATGAAGAGCCTCTTCAAATCTAATCCATCCTACTTTTTGAGGCCCGTTCTTGATAAACCATGGCTGAGGTTGTATTCCCTATCTTTCATTCAAAAATCTTTAAAAGCCCCTGCTCACTGCAAACTGTTTTCAAGGTCATGCCAACCAGGTCCACTGTGAATTAGCAAGTGCTCATTCTGTCTGTTTCTTCTATCTAGTCATTACCTACTCCAATCAACCTGAATTATAATGTTCATGTTTTCTGTGTTTCTGTCCTTTTCTTTCAGGCATTTCTCTTGATTGGGATTGTAACTCACCCACCCTCATGTCTGTATGACCAAATTCCACCTATTCAATACGATCCAGATCAAGCGCCTCCCAAAATCACAGCCAGAAGCCATCTGTTCCTTCTCTAAAATCCTATCTTTACATGTATTTTTCACATGAGGCCTAAGACTAATTTCCTATATTTTTAGTCATTTATATACTGAAACCTCATAAACTTCCTAAAAGCAAGGGCTCCACAGACTGTCACGCAAGGTCTTGAAATTAGTAAGTATGCAATAAAATCTTTGTTTGAATAAACAAATGCATAAATCATTCTTGTTCTCTTCTACATTCACTTAGAGGTATAAAGGCTCATATATATATATGACTATTACTATAATTTTATATATGTGTGTGTGTGTGCGTGTGTATACACACACATATCAATTCATTCAACATCAAGAACTTTTTTTTAAAAAAAGGTCCAGATATATTGGCACTGTGCCATTACCTTCCAGGCTCACATATTTGTAAATGAAATAGTGTACATTAAGTCACCAAAAGATGTCATAGTTGGAAGTAGGGTTGTGATATTACATTTTGACATATAACATGGTTTCTATAGAAATAAATTAACTATCTGTACTCTTGTTTTAAGACTCTAATATATATTTTGAAAAGTATATGTTCCTCATAATTTGAGTGTTTTGATATAGTCTGTGATAAAAGGATATTCTGTTCAAAAATGTGTAACTATGCACATTATGTCTTCCTCTTAGAAATTTATAACGTAAAGTGATAGATTAAAGGTTTCCAGAAATCAGATAGCTTTTGAAAAGGTTGCTTAACCTTCATTAACCATTTCTCCCAATTATAATTATCCTTGGCCTTTTTCATATAACAGCTATAAGCATCCCAAGAAAGAAGTCTTCCATGGAAATAATTGCTAAACTACCAGCCTAAATCCTTATTTGGATGCAAAACGCAAACAATTAGTTTTAGGTCCACCCTTAGGCTGAGGTATTCACAATAGTTTCTTTTTGGTCTATAAATGAACAAATGGCCTGTGATGGTAAGTGCCAGGGCAGAGATGTTGGGGGGGCCTACACCTCTGTCCATAGCATGTACTTGTGCATACAGAATATAAACAACAGGAGTATGGGAGTGTGGAGGCATCCCATTACATTCTCACTGCTGGCAAAAGTAGAAGCAGGATCTAGACATGCATTTATCAGATCTCGAAAGCCATTTCTGCTGCAGCATCTTTCTTCTGCAGTTGTCTCTGCTTTGTCCTTGAAACCTCTCTCATAAAGAGGCTCTGGCTCACATGTACCCCACTTATTTTGTTATGATGATTTATAACTTTATTCTAAATCCTCCAACCATACTTACAATTAATTACATAATTCTATTCCCATAATGTTATATAACACATTCTCCTACCCAATCCCACATCCTGTGGAACTATATTAAAACAATAAAATAATTACAGCTGAAATTCATTGGTATCCTAGTTAGAACATTTGGTTCCAACTATTACAGAATAACCAAATGTATGATAAAATTTACAAGAATAAGTCTAAGTGCTTTAAATTTATTTGTACCCATTTTGAATGGTGTCGTATAACTAGGATATAACCAAATATGCAATAAAAGTTTGCTGAATATATGAATGCATAAGTCACTCTTGTTCTCTTTTGTAGTCACAGAAGCACAAAGAAGCATTAAGAACGACTATATCTATATATCTACATGTATCCATATATCTCTATATAAGCTTATAAACTGAGTGGTATGCAATTACAAAATGCGATTGTGATAAAATTATTAACCAACATGAAAAAATGGAGTATTCTGATGATAAATTAAATTCTCAAAATGCTTCGCTAATAAAACTCTCTCTCTACACACTATCTCAAATATTCTAATGTAAAAGACAGAATAGTGTAAGATTTGGAATAACATAATGTTGGATATCAATATTCAGTGAAAGTAGAGAAGAAAGTTCAGTCTGAAATAGTATCCAAAAAAAGTTATGCAATAAAAGTCAAATGCCTAAATGTGACAAAGGGTGACCCATTTGGATGAATGTCCAAAGAGAAAGAAGGTCCATCTTTACCACTAACATAACATATATTTCAAATCCATTGGAAAGAAGGCTCAGTAATTCTAGGAACCATTAAAGAAAAGATCAAAATTTCCTAGGATTCTAAGAAAAGAAGATAAACATTCAGACTCATATTTGTATCCTTGAGTTTGGGATCACTTCCCAAAGCAGATGGCTAAATAGAGAATACATTTCGAAAATGAATCTATATTGGTTGGCTCCCTCCCTCCAGCAAGAGAAGGCTTTCAGTTACTAGGAGAATAGCACCTTTGAGTTATTGACTCACCGCCAAAAGTAGCGGCACTTTACACGGCATGACCCAGTATAATCAGTGGAATTAGACCATGCCTCTTCTGATTTCCCTTGAAACAAAGAAAACTTGTTTTCCAGGTCGATGGTGGAACTTGAATGAAGGTAGAACAGGGTTTGATATATGACTGCTGTTACCAAGATACTCGGATTTTCCTAATAGGGGAACTAAAACTCCATGTATTCAATAGCCCTAAAACTAAAACCAAGGTGTGCATTTGAAAAAATGTGAAGTCTGAATGGATGAAATAGATACCATCTTACTCCCAGGAGCTCTATAGTATTAGGACAAGAAACTACAGTTGGTTAAGTGTTTGCCTACCACATTTCCCAATGTGATTCCAGTTCACTTACAAATGCCTAGCACATCTTTTCAGTGCATTATTTATGAAATAGTGCGCAAAGTGGATGTGACATATAAACAAACACGTGTTGGAAGAGAGAGTGAATCAAACTGGTGGTAAAAACATGACCTTCCTCCATAAGGTCAAATAGTTTTATTTTGATTAAACACTACAATACAGTATATATCCATTAAAAAAAGAAAACTCTATAGTGTATATAAATTATTCCTTCCATTCATCATTTCTTTTCTTTTCCATTACAGCTTTGGTACAATATGAGTTCAGTATATAATTTTTAAATACTTTTAGCATCACAAACTCAACACAAAGTACAAAACTAATAATCCAAATTAGGGATATTATAGTCTACACAGTGGTATTCAGTGGTAGGAGAAAATCTTACCTTGATGAATTCATGTCACTAGCTAAGCTATAAAGGCATACCTAGCAGACATGACAGAAATATGCACCATTAACCAGCTAATGTGTGTATTAGTCTTTTGTTTTGTTTTTTACAGAATACCAGCAGCAATCATTTGAATGTCGAGTAAGTACTTAAGTCCTCAGCCAGTTTTCCCACCTCGCTCCTCTTCGCTTAAAGATCATGAGTAGTATCTGAAGAAACGCACCATAGCCAAAGAGCTCAGAATTTCACCTGCCACCCAGCATTGTTTATACTCGCACAGTTTGTCCTGCAGCTAGCCGACATCACAGGGACAGTGCTGGAGGGACAGTGTGGGCCGATCAGCCGAAGGTTGTTCTGAGGGGTTGGCGGTGTGACGTTACAGTAAACAGGCATTGCACTGGCTGGTAGTGACCCTTGACCTGCCTGGGTAGGTAGCATGATTGGCTGTTGGTATGACTGCTGGGGCAGCCCTTGAGAACCCTGGGTCATTGGCACCTGCAGAAAGACACAAAGAGAAAACCCTTCATGAAGAGGTTATTTTGGAGTACCCAAAGACCTACTGTGGTACCGTGAAAAATCTGCAAGCGTTTTGAGTTAGACCTAATAGTTTACCAGTCCCAGCTCTACCTTTATTAGCTGTTTCACATTGGGCAAGTCACTTAACCTCTCTGATTTCCTAGATCATTTGCATAATGACACCTACTTCAAAATACCACTGAGAGGATTGCAAGGATGATGCACAGTGTTTGGTACACGCCTGCCATGCAGTAAATGCTCAGAAAGTGTCAGTTCTAAGCTTCCCTCCTCTCTCGTCACCCCCCAGGGACTGCAGTCTGGATCTCCCACTCTGGATTTCTCTCAGTTTGGAAAGCCATGCTCCCTCTTTGGTTTTATGCAAGCAAAGTGGCCTGGAGCCATCTATAGGAATAGGAGTTTTTGTCCCTGGCACCTAACTCACTCTCAACCTGCAGCTTTAGAAAATGTCTTAAATGGAGATAGAGATAGAAACTGATACAATGTGAATAAGAACTGTCAGAAGGCTGAAGATAGATGCTTTAGGGCCGGAAGTGCCTGGTACAGCTAAACTTAATGATTAAAGAATTTCACTAAACTTTCATTTCCATATCCAGTGTATTTCAAGATATAAATTATAAAATAATGCGTTTTGAATACCCAATATATGTTTAGTCTGGGAAACGCAGTTGTTAGGCCTCGTAAATGCCCTTTGAATGGAAGCATACATTTCCCATTTTCTATTTATGTATTATAATCTTGATTCAAAGTCAGCCATCAATAGTGGCTGTGCCTAGCACCCACCACACAGTCATCCACCTGATACGCGGACAGACCCACACCCTCTACACTCTCAAATGCTACTTTATAATCCAAATTTCCATGCCGTGGATGTGCACCTGATAAGAAGACATTGTTGGGTAGGAGACCATCATGCTTTGCACCGGAGTTCCTGGCTGGTTGCTCATCACGCTCTGACTCTGAGGTGGCTGCTGCACTCCCATTAGGCCTTGGAACCCCTGTTGACCAGACAGGACGGGCTGGTAACCTGCAGAGAAAAACCACCTTTTGAATGGGTTGTGCCAGGAAAAACACAAGTGATATTTGCTGGAGTGAGAGCACTTGTTTGTAAGGCAACCTTCAGACATCACAATCTCCACGTTGGGAATGTGTTATCTAAATGCTAATTTTCTAAGAATGTATTTTTTTTCTTTTTCTTTTTTTTTTGCTTCTAAGAGAAGCCAAAAGTATGGCTCAAAAAAATTGACTGATATTTCCATCCTTATGCAAAATGGTTCAATGAGGATGTTGTCAAGATGGTAAATTCTTCATGACACAATGGAACAGAAACCTCTATTGACATCAGTTGACAGCTATAAATCACAACTTTCATATATATCTTTTGCTTTGGTTTTGATGATATTCAGAGAATTCACTCATTATCAGTTCTTTTTTCCTAATTAAATTGATTCATTCTCTTTTGTTCATTTTTCTGCACAACCTCATTTTGCCCAGAGATGCCAATAGCCCATTAACTTTCCATGCATTCTATGTTCCATGTCTTCATGAACAAAATGGTTCACTACCCTGACTAATTCAATGTCCCTTGCCTTAGACAAAAGCAATGGCAATTGAAAGGTATGGAATCCTTTTAGTCTGTTTCATCACTGGCTCCCAAGAAACATTCTGGTAGAACCCTCCAATAAATGGCCATGTACATATAATGGATGATACAGAATGCAACATTTAAATGTATCTGTTTTGTATCCTCCTGAGTGCATTTTTGGTTGCGTTTCTTTCTTTTTTAGTGGACCAGAATTTATTCTAATTATTTTAATCCCCACCACCACAAGTAATTTAAGTATTAATTTTTTTTTAATTTTCAAATTACAGTTGACATTCAATATTATTTTGTATTAGTTTCAGATATACACTATAGTGGTTAGACATTTATATAATTTACAAAGTGATCCTCTCAATTAGTCTAGCACCCAGTTGGCACCATACATAGTTATTACAATATTATCAACTATATTTTCTAAACTGTACTTTACAACTCTGTGACTATTTGTAACTACTAATTTGTACTTCTTAATCTCTTAACCTTTTTTACCCAACCCCCTCCCCCAACCCTCCTTCCATCTGGCAACTATCAGTTTGTTCTCTGTATCTATGAGTCTCTTTCTGTTTTGTTTGTTCATTTATTTTGTTCTTTAGAATCCATATATAAGTGAAATCACATAGTATTTGTCTTTCTCTGTCTGACTTATTTCACTTAGCATAATACCCTCTAGGCTCATCCAAGTTGTTGCAAATGTCAAGATTTCATTCTTGACATTTGCATCTAGTCCATTGTATATATGTACCACATGTTCTTTATCCAATTGTCTATTGGTGGACACTTAGGTTGCTCTCATATCTTGACTATTAGTGTTTTGGATTTCTTCAATAAATAACCAGAAGTGGAATTGCTGGGTCATAAGGTGGTTTTTATTTTTTGAGGAATCTCTATATTGTCTTCCAAAGTAGCTGCACCAACTTTCAACCCCACCAACAGTGCATGAAGGTTCCCTTTTCTGCACATCCTCACCAACACTTGATGCTTGTTGACTTATTAATGATAGTAGCCGTCCTAATAGGTGTGAGGTGATATTTCATTGTGGCTTTAATTAGCATATCTCCGATGATTAGCATTGAGCATCTTTTCAAATGTCTATTGGCCATCTGTATGTCTTCTTTGGAAAATGTCAATTCTTAAAGGAAGACTGTAAACTACTCTTATAAATGTTGGGAAGAAAGTGCTGATTTAGGTGAAAGTGATATGGTGGCAGGGAAATAAAACAAATTCATTTCATGCTGTAAAATAAGGTCCTTTCAGAGCTCATATTATTAACCATACTGAAAACCTGAGAATAAATGCAACTGCTGTCTTAATATAATTCTCTGAGAGGGAATCTTTAAAATTCTAGATTTTCTTAACACAAAAGCTAAACTAAGTTTTATAATCAGATTTAAAAAATTGATACAAAGGATAAAAATGTTTCTAATCAATATGCATTGTTAATACATAACTATACTCTGAGTGCAAGTGAGAGTTATAACTATATTGAGTGAGATGGGAGAAGATAAAATTATATTATAGTCTTTACAGAGGACAACAGTTTACTATCCTTGGCTATACAAAAAAAAGCATCTTCACTTATCTTAGATATATTGTGGAAACAAGGCTTGCAAATGGTCGCTGCGTTAGGAGATCAACTCAGTTCATCAAATATGATGAAATAAGGTATAGCCATTCTGGAACAGCTGAAGGAGCATCTTGGGAAAGAGCCAGGTTGGGAGGCCTGACCTGGGCCTGTGATCAGTGGGCTGGAGCAAGTGTGTAATTTACAAATTACCTTTTGACCTTCTCTATATGTTACACTGTTTTACGTTCATGTTATTCACTCTACTTCGTTTTCATAGTAGTTGTAATTTGTTGAGTTATTTTGAATTTTTGTAAAGACGCTTCCTATTAAGAATATAATTAAGGGTGGTGGCCACCTTCCTACAAGCCACATTGCACCTACATAGTCAAAGCCTTTCCTTAATATGCTCTGCAGGTCTATTTAAGACTAATAACATCAGCTCAGAGGGCTGCCAACCTGAAAGTGTTCACAGTTTGTACGACAGGGAAAACCATCAGACTTGGGAAAAAGAAATGCGACTAAAGCCATGTCATAGTCCTCACTATCTCCCAGAATATCTCATATGCAGAGGCACTTTGGAGGAATTTCTTGCAACATTAATTGTAAAAAAAAAAAAAAAAAAAAAAAAAAAAAAGTTTTTTTATTATTTCCTATTGTCTAGGTCTTCCATTCTAGTTCTTGTATCCATTGGCCCTGAAAAAGTCTGTTTCTATATTACGATTTTATTTTTACATTATTCCTAGTCACCTCAAATTCACTGTGACAAGAATTATGACATGCATAAGAAAGTAACTTCCTATGGATGTAGGAAACAGTCTTCCCGACCATTTAGTGCTTTAGCAAAGGCCAGGCGGTGTAAACACACTTTCAAGTCCATGTAATGGTGGCTACAATAGAGTCTGATTTCCAGCTGAAGATTCAAAGCACAGGTTGAGAATGAGAGAAATGTCTTTTAAAATGAGGACTTATGTTTGGTCCTAGGTTGAAAGCCCAGCTGGCCTCAACGGACCCTTTGCAGAGGACACATGGCTACCAGGGGAATAGAAAAGAGGAGAGGAAAGGAGGGGAGAGAGGAGGGCAGGAGGGGACAGTGGCCTCGCTTCTGAGTATTATTTATGTATTCACTTACTGAATCCTTCCGTCCTTTCACAGAGTCATCTTCCAAATGACTCTGTTTCACAGAGTCTGTTCAAAAACAAATCGAGGTTTCCTACGAGAGATTCATTTATTACGCCAGCTCCAAACCAAAATTGGGGTGAAGGGAAAATAAGTCTTATGATAATAGAGATGTTAAGACAAACTGAAAACAGAGTATCTTGGAAGGAAGAGGAGGCACGCATCAGATGATACTGGAGAGAAAAAGCGAGGCAGTGGTGTGGCTTCTTCCCAGGAAAGGGGCAGAGCCTAAGATGGTGCCGTTCATCTTTGCACAGACACGGTGGCTGCTGTGTCTCCTTCCCCAGGCCTCCTCTGCTCGATGATTTGTGAACTTTAATATTCAGTTATGCATAGCAATGGGCTACCGGCTCTGCACTAGGCTTCCCACAGTAAACATACTTCAGACAAATAAAGATTGATGCAGGAAACAAATAATGCTCTACAATTTCAAAATGAAAACTTAAGTGTAAAGAAAGTCCAATTTATATTCATGAATCCCATCCATTACTCAATTCGTTCTCCAGGCAAGAAATTTACACCTGGAATGGTTTAATTGGAGGCACCCATTTCTGTAAATTATGTTACAGAAGGTAGGTAGCAGAATGGTCCTTAAAACAGGAGGCTATTCGAAATGTGAATGTGAGCTCTGGTTCGGGAATAGACAAATAGAAATGTGATAGCAGTGACCTAAGAATGAACTAACCGTGTCTGCATGGGACACACACCCGAAGGCAGAGATGCCTGTGCTGGTGGCAACCTGCTTATCTCGTCTATTCAAATGAAAAATGTGTTCCGGTTTGTCAGTTCCTAGCTGTGAAATGATCAGTTTTTCATATTTACTGAAGATGAGCAAGATATAATACATCTTAGAAAACAGAAACAGCAACAGTATCTGCCCTGTAGGCATGCGAGGGAGATCATAAAGGCATTAGCTGTTTTTATTATTTCTTTTTTCAGTCGAGATTAATTCAATTTTCAAGTCACATGTGTCATTTATTTTCCGAAGGTAAAAAGGTTAGGAGTGGACAAATGCTTCCTAGCAAATAAAAGAATGCCCTCTGCTAAGATTGAGGAGTTATAAGATTTAAAATGTCTGGATCTTATACATCTGAAATTTTAATAGTGTTTCTATTAAAATACAATAGTCATTGTATTTTATATTATTTGTAGTTGGAGGATAATTCATTAATATTCTGTCAAGGAAATATTTCTTGTGATGTAGCACAATTATGAAAAATCAGAATGTAAATTGATTAGGGATTATAAATGGGCATGATTGTGACTGACATTATTTTAACTCTTATCCGAATACTGTTTCAGATCCAACACTTTAGATATGAAAGAAATGACATAATAGTACCCCGTACTTTCAGCTGTTTGTTTCCCTGGCTGTTGCTGGTTCTGGAGGTTGAATATGGGGAAGGGTGTATTTAAGAGGGCAGATATCTACAGAGCAAATTGATCGAGAAGCTAGCCCATTCTCATCCCCTCTCCCAACCACCCAGGCACTGTAATTTTCATGTCATGTTTGTTAAGGGAAGTATTCTTAATATGGTAGAATATCTTTTCAAATGATTAAAGTTCATAATCTGCTTATTATAAAAATCAGTTATCTTGGATGAATGAAAATACAAATATTTTTCCAAGTTCCTAGGGAATCAATTAGCTGTTTGCTATGAATCCAAACTCTACTTTTTGTACATAATTTCGAGATTGAATTATAGTAGCTCTACTGCTGCATGGTTGGTGAATAACATAAAGAAGAAAAATGCTTATCCAGGACCGGTCTCTTCTTGCTGAATTTTTATAGTTCGTGCATTGCAACCCTTTCCAATATCTGCCTGGTGCTTCTTCTTGATTTCTTAACAATCCCTCTACACTTTCATCTCTGAACCATTTCCATTACAAACTAGCTAACTAGCTCTATTTGTTGATCACTTACTCTAATCCTAACAGTGAATTAAGTGCCTTAACCTTGTTGTCACAACAATCCTGGGAGGCAGTCACTAGTACTAAACTCCTTTTACAAAAGAAAGACAACTGCGACTTAGAGAGATGTAGGAATTTGTCGAGGTCATACAGCTAGGAAGAGGGAAAGCTAGAATTTAAGTTGCGGTTTTCTGATTTGGGCATCCTTAATTATAGTACTATTTATTATATACTCTTCAAACTTTTATACACTAGCATAATCCCTTAGTGTGACAAACACTCAGTGGCCATTTATTGCACTGTCTCCTCAACAGTTAAAACAATTGAGTAAAGAGGACGAGAGTTATGACCCACACTTTGTTGAACGAGGTCTTGCTAAGATCAAAGAAAGAAAGAAAATCAAAGACAAAGCATAAATCGCCCTGTCAAAATGAACTCATGCCACTTTATACGTTTTAAAACCTGTTACTAGATAACGAGACACCAGACAGGCAGTTGAGCTGGAGTGGGGCGGGAGTTAGTCAAACAGATCCTAGTCCTTTCATTTGCTTCCGTAGTTTCTAATCAGCCGATACCAGAGTTTTCAATACTAAGACTGTTTCAATAATTGTTCTCCTTACAATCTTCAAATGCTGTGTATTTCCTCTCAACTGTTTTCTCCAAAAGATGTTAAAATAAAAAGTTAATTTTATTTCCACATTATATGTAAGACCCATTTGGTCATTTGACTGTTCCAGGCAACCTAGCTGCCCCTAGGAAAGTCACTTGACCTTTAAAAACAAAAATATTATTCATAGTTTTGAAAGACAGAAATAGGTAAGAGAAGAAAGATACACAGGGACTCTGCAGAACAACCTAAGACATCAGATGAAGGCCTGGAGAAATCAAGACCCTTCAGGCCACTTAGGCTGTACTTTTGGAGTTTATAGACTGCTGTCATCATGCTTTCTAATTCTGTATGGAAGCAACTACCCCCTTAATGCTTCGGAGAGGCGGATTTGAAGTAATGGATGCCCCTTGCTTATGACCCCACCGCCTCACGTAGGGTGGAAGGTGGTTCCAACAGTTCTATTAACATTGACGCCTACCAGAACCAGGGGTCCTTGGGCGCTGAGGAGGGCATCTAATTTACTACCCTTTACAGAGCTGTCCTACTCTAATACAAGTCCCAGGTGATAAAGCCCACATGTGACAATGTAGGCCAAGTGGGGTCATCTTTGAAAAGCAAGGTATGAATCTTTTGAAGCTTTTTGTCTCTATGCCAACCTCGCAATTTATGGGACTTCAAACTCTTAAGTAGAACTTTTAAAGTGAGAAAGCACTGCAGATTAATTGGAAGGCTTTCTTAACCTTAAACGTGTTAAAAAAATTAAGATATAAGATAAAAATACCTAGCCTGGAAATCATAATTAGATACCATTCTTTTCTTAGATGTGAGGTAAAATACCACAAAATGGTCTTAAGAATTCAAAAAGAGAAGTACAAGAAATTGTTTTTTTCCCCCCCTGAAAACCCATAATGACTTCTTTCATCTTTGCGTCAATGTCTGCCTTCACCTTATTTCGTGGCGGTCTCTGCAACTATCTTTCTTTTCCTCACCGTTTATTATCCAGTGGTTTCAATTCCTTAGGAACAGATGCACAGTGACCTGCAAGGAGCCTGCGTGGGGATGGAGGTCATGCAGTATGTGTCCCAGTGACGATGAGGAAAGCCATGACAGGCGCTAAGTGGAACCATGCTTCCTGAAGCAGTAGTTCTCCTTCGTACTTGCTCTTTTGCTCATTAGCTTTCATACTGCACAGAGTGTAATTCTTAAAAGCCTCTTTACTGTCCCCTGAGAACATCCACGCATGGGTCATTTTCTAATGGCAACACACATCAGATGAACCATCCTATTACTGCAAGCTCGGGGGCCTCTCCGCTGCAATTATACCATCCTGATCCATGTTATCGCAACTACAAAGCTGGTTTTCTTTTTTTCTCTCTCGCCCTCTTTTTTTTTTTTTTTTTTTTTTTTTAAAAATCAGGGCAAACATGAGAGACATTGTTAAATGACTAGAGGAATGGATCATGCACAGAATTTCAATGCATGCCTCTGAGGGAAGCCGCCATTGAATTCCATTTTAAATGGAAGAGGCTGTCATATTATTGAAGCAATTTTCTGAACTTTTCTGGCCCACAGTGCTGTGCTGACAGCCAAGGAGCTTCAACAACTCAGAGGGAGAAAAGCTGCATGAAAGGCTCACAAATGTTTTACTTTCTTAATGAGGCTGCGTGGCTTAGAAGAAAGTGTGTCATTCTTGCATTGAATTCTTGCACCGCTACCAGTGCTAATTACGGACATACTTAAAACCAGGCTGGGTGGCAGCAAACTGCTGCTGAGGCAACATGAGGAACTCTTTCCCCAGACTAGACTTGAGGCAAAGTCAAGGTGAAGAGAGCTCTAATAATTGTCTCCATTGAAATATTCCACCTGCTGGATATTACTGTTGACAAATTGCGTTTTATCATCTGGACAGAACAGGATAAGCATGAGGTCAAAAGTCATGGGTCAAAATCATCGTGATCAAATTACTGTCACTGTCACTGTCACATAGCTGCAGGCTGTAAACTAGTCCCAGCCAACTATTTTGAAAATAAGTGCTATGGTCACAGATTCAATCTGTAGAGATCTATGTATCAGTACAACAGGGAAAACTATATCACAGGCAACAAATAATGAGCCAAAAGTGCCCTCTTTATGTAAGAAATCATTGTACATTATTTTTCCCAAAACTATCTTCTTTTTTTCAATTTCAGCCTGGCAGTGTTCTTACCCAAACATTATTCTAGTGGTAGATTTAATAGCAATACTGTTCCGGTGCAAAATCTACTGGAAGGCGACAGCAATAATTTAGGGCCAAGACAACAAAGACATGAGCTAAGGTGGGTGTTGTGGGGATGGGAAGAAGAGACACAGGAGAGAGCTACTTAGATGTGAGCTATCGGAAACTGGCATCTAGGAGTTTTCGTGGCATCACATGTTTGGTGGACAGGAGCTTGGATGAACTGACTGTACCATGATCGTGAATATAAAAGTTGTCTGCTGGAAAACTGACTCTCTGATAAACAAAAGCCATGATTTGTAGTTCTTGCTGATTTCCCTGGTGTAAATAGTTCCACCATGGCCAATTTCAAGCTACAAATGGTTTAACAATCAGCTGGCAACATTCCTAATTTTTTTAGCATTGCTCTTGGGAACCTGAACGAGAGAGCAGAGCGCTGGCACTCCACTGGCCTGAAGTCAATGTCGAGCAATCCAAATCCCAATCTGCTTAAATTTTATTCCTTTTATCCTTTTTTCTTCAAGCCTTATTTACCATTTACTTTTCGATATTTCATGTAGGAATGACTGTAGGAGCCATTCACAGAGCTTATGCAATTGGTGGAGATAGATAGGCACAGAAATTTATAGTGCACTAGGATAGAAGCATGTCTCAGACGCATGGATCCCTGAGGAGGGAGAACTACTTCCGGTGTGAGTGGGGAAATAGGAAGCATGGAATAGAAGGTTTCCAGGAGGTTTTTTGGATGTAGTGTTAGAAGAGGAGCAGGTGTTTGCTAATGGGGTGAGGTGAAGTGGGAATAATCAAGATAAAGGAGGTATAAACATAAGGACCAGCATGTAAATAGCCCAGAGATGTGAAAAATATGTTCAGGGGTTCCAAGTACTTATAGGTGGAAGCAGGTTAGACATGGAGAGAGGCAATACAGAAAGATAGAAAGGGAGCTGAGCTCAAATCTTAAGTCCATGAAGACCTTTTATAAAATGGAGCCTAATGTTGAAAGATTTAGGGTGCTCTGTACGATTTATAAGCAGAACAATAAAATGATGGACAACCATTTCATAAAGTTTTTTTAGGAGTCACTTGGGGGTTACGTCATGGGAGGTACGAAGACTACTGTGGGGGCATGGCAATAATTTAAGACAGAGACAATGAAGACATAAACTAAGGCAGGAGAGGTAGGGATGGAGAAAAGGGGCACATTAGAGAGCTACTTAGGATGTGAACTGTCAGAAACCGGCATTTGTGAGCAGTAGGGAGGGTATGACAGACAGGAGAAACTCAAGAATAAATCCTAAATTCTGGTTTGGTAAGAGAATTGACTGTCATGCCTTAGCCATACATCCAAGAAGGACAGTAAATGGAGATGCCCAATAAACACATGGGCAAAAGATTTCTAGGGCTTAGGCTAAAAGCCTGTCTAAGATATATATAAATATTTGGAAGCCATCAGGATATAGCAGCTCTTAGACCAAAATATTTATGAGTGGGTACAGATTGAGAAGACAGTCAAGATGGAGCCCTGAGGCACAATATTACTAAAATGTTGGTCTAAAAAAATGAAACCTAAATAGGAGAAATGAGAAGAGGTAGAAATGTGACAAGGAGTAGAGCTGCAGAACAGCCAAGAAAAAGAAGAATGTAGACCCTAGGTTCAAAAAAAAATACTGGTGACCTTGGCAAAAGCAGAGACAATACCAGGTAAAGTAGCCAGACAAGAAGGGAAAGGAAGGAAAGGGATCCTTTCGAGAAACAACGGTGAGACCAAGTGCTAAGCAGAGAGCTGAGGGGAACAGAGGGTTGGCGAAACTTTGTGGTTTTGTTTTTGTTGCTGTTTTAAAATGGGATAAATGTAAGGGTTTTTACATTTTAGAAAGGAAAACAAAGAGGATAAGATTAAAAATATGGAAGAGAGTTAAAAAAAAATCTATGAACCTGTCATGATTCATACATAGCACATTAAACATCAAGGGATGCATACAATCAGGAAGTTTGGGACCCGAGTGACAGAGGGTCTGCATTTTCTACCTGGACTTTCTGATAGCTTTCAGTGTCACCTCCTCGCTATTATATACCTCATTTGATCCAGCAGTAAAGTGTCCTGGGTCTTTCCTCTCTGCCAAGTTGGTTGAAGACACAAGACAGCTCAGGGAGCTTATGAGGAGACATGACAATATGCTCCAATGTGGGGGAGGCAAGAGAAGCAACCCAAGACTTCTAACTTCTAACAAGATCTGAAAAAAAGAGGTTCTTATTTATTTTATGAATATGATCTGTGTTCACATGGAATTGCAATAACTGAAAGAAATCTTCATTAGAAATAAAGGAGAAGCTCACGGTCCCACAAACTCACCACTCAGAATTAATTGACAGGATCCAATGGTATGATGACATGCTCTACATTATACAGTGAAGTAGACAATCAAATGAAATTTCCACGAAGAAACCAAAACAAGCATCGGTAAGATGTTTTCTGTTTCATCACAAATACACACTCCTTGAGCATATATATGCAAAATGCAAAGCACTAATCTTTTCAAAACTTAGTTTCTTTTGACTTTTCTTTAATGTTTAGGTCTATATAATCAGTGAGTATTGAATTTCAGAATGCCAAGAAAGTTAAAAATAAAAATAAAAAGATCAACCTCCCCAACCCCACCCCAACACACACACACAAAAACTAATCTTGGTATAAATGTATGTATTCTACCACTCTATAACCAATGTATTCTATAACCAATGTTTTCCAAGGAGAATTTGGGGATAAACATTTGTAAAGTTTTCATTATATTTAGAATTTGGAGAAGATGACTTCTGATTCCCTTTTATTCTGCATCTTCTTCAATATTCCAACAAATGGCCCCAGAGTAAAAGCCTCTGGGCACCAGATGATGTCACAACTCTGAACAATAATAAAGAGATACTTTCTGTTTATCTGCATAATCAACTCATCATTATTTTTAGTAACAGCAATAAGAAATATCTTTAATCTCACCACGTGGGAAACTGTTATTTAAAAGCATGGTTTTTATCTGGATTGAGACAACAATCAGAAGTCTTCAGGCTTGTCCATACAAATACAAAAATGTGCTTATCTATTCAGCTGGCCGGAATTGGAGGCTGTGGTCAACACTTAAATCGGATTTCACAATAATTAAAGAGAAAATAAAACTGAGGGACAAATGGTCTGTCCTGAAGACTCTTTCAATCATCCCTCTAGGGCAGGCTGTCTCCACCATGACAGAGCAGTTTTATTTTTTTAATGGCCTGCTCCAGGGATGGAAGAGAAATGGTTCAAATCATTCACTTGTTAACGTTTCGCCTCAACCTAAGGCATTTAAGGATAATACTTACATTTTATCATGGTTAAATGCTTTTATGAACATCCAAATGGAGCATGAGCATTGTAAGACAGTCACAACCTTTGTTGCCCGAGGTTCCTTTTGAGGCCTTGAAGGAGCTCCCCATGGCTTGGCACTGCCAGCTCTCAGCCTTCAGGCAGAGGGAACCTTCTGAGCAGAATGTGGAACCGCTGTTTTTAGTGTAATGAGATGGTGCAAACACACGAAGAGGCCTCAAGTTCTCTCCTTGGCAGGACACTGGGCTACTCCTACAGATAGTGCTGAGAGAGTGTTAACCAAGGCCCGCCCTTTCCCCAGCAAGGTCTGCATGATGCCATCTCAGAGCTTTGGATTCTGGTTGTCATTCAATCCTGCCTCATCATCTGTCTCTACCTCTGATTTCCTGCTTCTCCACTGCCTGGAGATCTTCTCCCTGGGTCAGTGGTTCTCAGCATTAGCTTGTCTCTCAATGACTTTTTGGAGGGCCAGTTAAAACACAAATTGCTGTGTTCCAGCCCCCACAGGTTCTGAGGTTGGGGCCTGAGAATTTGCCTTTCTGACCAGTTCCCAGATGATGTCGATGCCACCGGTCTGGGGACCACACTTTGAGAATCACTGCTGGGCCTTGGCTCTCAATAAATATTGCCTGGTTCTCAATAAAAACTCTCAATAAATATTGCTTGGCTCTCAATAAAAATTCCCCTGGTTTAATCCACCCATTTTTTCCCCCCTCAGAGTGGCCGATGAGGTCTGGCAAACACACTCTGTAGGAGGCCATCTCTCCCCTCTGACTTCATTTTCCCTATCTGTAAAATGGGAACAACCCTCTTCTCCAGGGGTGTTAGGATGGACTAAGATTCACTTTGCAAAACACATCCTAGTGATTGAGCACCTGAGGATGACCAGTACGTTCAACTATCCTCCCCTTGCTTTTTGCACTTTCTGCCTTGTATGAACTTGAATTATATTTCATTACTTATTTAGGTCTTGCTTCCCAGGTAGCTTACAACCCACAGGGAATCAAAGCATGACTCTGTCTAGTCTCATATTCTACATTCAGCACCTCAAGAACACTTATCGGTGATGTTGATAAAGAAACTCCCCTTATTACACACATCCTAAAAGAATCCTGTAATGTCACATAATAGAAAATAAGCCAACAAACAAAAACCTAAAGAGGAGAACGAAGAAGCGTTTTACTCAGAACAGAGAGCCCAAAATCCCTGCCCAGCATGAGGGGTGGCAGAAGAAAAACTTTTATGATCACAGCAGAATACAGAAAAAAACTGACCAGACGTCAACTTTCTCCTACCCTCTTTTCCTCTAAAACAGTCCCTTCTAATAGCAAAACAAGAGGGCATGGTGCAGTTTTCTAATTCTACCTCTTGCTTTTGGGACAGGTGCAGGGATAGGACCAAAAAAAGGAGAGGAAGGAGATAGGGGAAGGAGTGAAGAAGGGAGTGGCGAGGGGAGGAAAAAAGAGTCCGAGACACGTTATGTTCCGCATTCTCAGATCTGCCAGCACTTGTGAGGTATCTCGGAAACCAAGCCAGATTTTTGTAGCCCCATACTTTTTAGGACATAACTGAGTTTGCTAACCAAAGGTTATACTTTCTTGTAACCATGTTGCAACTTTCATTTGGCTTAGAAACAAACTAACTAACTAACTAACTAACTAACTAACTAACTAACTAACTAACTAACTAACAAAAAACACAAGTACCAAGAGACCTGGACCTCCCTTGTTTTCCCTGACAGAGCATATAGCATACTCCTGATATACCTTGCTTTTCTGAATCTCTTCTTGGCCCCCACTAAGCCTGCAGTCATTCAACTGACTGCGCACAATGGTTCTGGAGATTTCCTGGTCCAATGAGCTGTGGGGGATGAAGCTGAGGTTTAGAGGGCTAAGAAGCACTTGCACAAGATCACACACAGAATTTCTCACAAACTGAGGACAAAATCCCATTTTCCTGTTAGTCGCTTTGCTAGCATACATGCCGTAGTACTTCCTCCAAATGTGATAGACTGGACTGCTAGGGATATTTTTGATTTCTAGCCCCATGTCTGTTAGCTCTACTGCTATTATCATGCTATTAATAAGAAACTGGAGAATATGTCTCACATATGCAAACTGGAGCTCACCTGGCTTGTTTTCAGAAGCTACCAACAGACTTTTCTAAGACAGCATGCAGTAGGGCATTCAGCAGAAAGAAAATAAGTTTTGGAGGTTCAAGAAACTTAGAATGAGTTGCAAAGAACAGAATCAAACCATCTCTTGTGAAACTGTCATCCGAGCTGTATCCTAATGTTTACATATAGATATTAGCAGTTATTTACCGACAGACAACGTTCTGAGGAGGTCATATAGTATAAACCACATTTGTTCTAACTCAATCCAGGAAAAGCAAGCATTCTCTGTTCATCATCCAAGGTAGCAGTAACTTTATTGTGTGTGCCTTACTGTCCTCACTGAGCTAAGTGCTTTAGAAGCGGGTATAATTATTATTCTCGTTTTACAGAGGATAGAACTGAAACCTGAGGAATCGAGTAGCTTGTTTAAAACCGTGCAGCCCAGAAGTGCCAGAATTAAAACCCTGGTATTCGGCTGGTTTCTTCCTCACCCCCTGGTCCTGGCAGGGAGCAGAATGCCACTCGAATGATTCATGTGAAGGATATTAATAAAGAGAGCATTGCCCAATGAGTGGGCAAGGGACCCACACACAGGCAAGGAAGGCACCCAGAGACTAACAACAGTGGGGAACTGTTTTCTCCCCTTGGCCTGAAGGTCTCCTGAGAGAGCCAGTTTCACCAGAAGCCAGTAAGAGCTGAAGGGGCCATATGAAGAACCAACTACATCCCAAGGCAATGGAAAGGGTTGAGAGACTCTGATATCTTTCTCTCTCTCTCTCTCTCTCTCTCTCTCTCTCTCTCTCTCTCTCTCTCTCTCGGTGTCTCTCTCTCTTTCTGTCTGTCTGTCTGTCTGTCTGTCTCTCTCTCTCTCTGTTTGCCTCTGATCTCTTGCTGTTGATACCTCCTTTTAGCAGAACCCACCTGGAAGCCACAGGGTAAAGGAACCTGAGAGATGCAGTTTGTGAGGTCAGAAGAGAAGAGAGAATGACTAAGTGACAGGAGGAGAGGCAAACAGAATAGGTAACACTTCCCTTCCCTTCAACAATTACAAGAATGCATTCCTACAGGCTATTCGAATGAAGATTTTAAAGAGAGTCGGATAATAATCTTAGCAGAGTACTGCCTCTCGGTTTTATAGATCTTTTTATTCCCCTCAGAAATGATCCTTTTTAACACCTGATAATATGTCAGACCATGCACTTAGCATGACTGCTTTGGCAATTAAGTAAATGTTAACTCTCAAATTTTTATGTCATTAGATATTAGGGCAGAATATTTGACTCTCTGCCCGAATGCCTGCCTTTCCATTTTGAGGAAATAGCAACATTTGTAAGGAATTGATAATAAGTTAGGAAGTACTATTAAGTAATGTTACTGTTTAAATATCCTGTAGGGCAAAGAAAAAAAAGTTAAATTGTGATTCAACTCAAGCAGTACTACTCATCTTTTGAATCTGACTTTTTCTTTGCTGGCTGCAGATCCAGATGGCTGAGATTAAGTGGATAAAATAGGCAAAAAATTATAAGGGGAAATGAAAAAGAAAAAATGGTATCTAGTTTATTTCTACAATGACTCTAACTGATCCTTGCATTCCTCAAGCACATTTGGTTTAGAAACAGCTCTGTTATAAATTAGTCTCAAATTTAGTACATTTAGCCATTATTTTTCAAATATTTAAAGCAATGATCATTAAGATGAAATGGTGTAAAGAAATATTGAAATGAGACTTTAGAGAAGCATTCTGGTGTTAAACCTAAGTTTCTACTTCCTGATGGAAAAATCACAGGCTCTGTGGTCAGACAGACAAGGGGCTAAATGCCATTGTTCACTCACTGGCTGTGACTGGGGTAAGTTATCCAAAATCTGTGAGCATTGTTTTGCTTGCTTATTAACAGGGGGCTATTGATTCCCAATTCCTGGGGCTTTTCTGAAGGTCAAATAAATATCGGATGATGTGACATACATTCTTCAGTACGTGTCATTTTCTACAAAGAAGCTGGCATTTTTCCCCACCAAATGGTGCTACGTAAATGACAGTATTTTCGTTCCTTGCAGAATTATACCTTAAATGAAAAACAAACTGGGTGTTGGTAACAGTACTACGATGGACCCCACCTGCCCCCTCCCCTGCAAAAAATAATCTTTGAACTGCTCCTTCTAGCTGACAATATTTGGGCTTCAGTACCCCAAATCTCCTACGAGCCAAGGCACCATCATTCAGCACAATCCAAGTGGATGCAACCACGGGTGAGGCAACGATTGTGCTGTTCTGCCCTTGTGGAAAGTATAATTTCTAGAAGCAAAAAGCAGCAGAATTAGCTCTGAATGTAAAGGTAGGCAAAGCACCATATAGCAGGAGTGCAAAAGGCAAGCTGTCGTACCTGGGGGCATTCATTTGGAAGCAGGCTCAAGAGTCTTTTGGAAAGGCACGTGGGGCCGGGACTCTAGCACTGGTGGCATGCCAATTTCTAGGCTCTGGCTGTAGGACAGCCAGGGCACCGTGTTCTTTAATTAGAGCTTCTCTTCCATGTTTAATCCCAAGAGAAACATGAGGCTTCCTTTTGTGCCCATACAAGGAACAAACCCACTTCCCCTCCGTCTCTTGCCTCCTAACCAAAGCTATGCTCCCCTTCATCTAAGGGTGTCTCGGTGCAAAGGGGTGCTGAGTGCACCCCGAGTTCAAGCAGGCACCTTTCAATCTTTTTTGGTGACTTATTAAATGGAGGCCCCTGTCATCACATCAAAGAGAAGATGCAAAGCAGGTGCCCTCCTCCGCTTGCTCAGGCTGGCTGCTCTCTCTAGGGTCTGTCTCCTGTCTCCTTAGACTATTGCAATGCTTCCGGGTACCTCAGACCCCTGAGACCCTCCAAGGGGCACAGAGCATTTTCCACTTTGTGAACATTTCTACCCAAACCATTTTGCATGATTTTTGTGCTAGATGATAAAGCAAGTTATTTTCAAGAAAAAGTATAATATTTTCAATTAATATGGATTATATTGCAGTATTCCTTCAAATGCAATATTTAATAATACTCATGATATGTATGGAACAATTTTACTTTTTCTTCATTTAACAAATTAAATATCATGTTTCATTTAGTTTCTATTTAACTATGTGAGGGAAAAAAATCATGATTTGTGAATAAATATCTTGCAACATTGTGCTTGGGGGCCAAGTGAATAATAAAATGGACGTTTAAATTAAAGACACGTTAAAGTTGCAAAATAGATCTAAAAATGCTTTTTAACTTGATGTTTGGAAATATTACACTTTGTAAATTAAGATGTAACTGGCTGGTTTTGATGATTTTGTGTTTTGTTTCTAACCGATAAGACAAAAGAATTCTTGGAGCTAACTGCAAGCACTTATTCACAAAATACACACTATAGATTACAGATAGCCTTTAGTTCTCCTAAACAAAAGCTAGATTGGATACAAATGTCATTATTTTTCTCTTTGAAACTTTGAAATGTATTGTATTTATTTTTAATCACTAATTTATATATAGTATTACATTATCCAAAAGGGCACAAAATAAAGATTAAAATCTACTTCCCTCACTGCTAACACAGCAATTATATATATATATTTATATATATGTATATATAAATATATATTTATATATATGTATTTATGTATTTATATATATTTATCTATATAGTTATATATATGTGTATATGTATATATATACGGTGATCGTATGTGTCTGTTATGCCTGTTTCTTGAGTGTAATATTAATATCCTTTACTCGCAAATGTGTATGGTTCAGATGATACTTGTACAATGACTATATATGCATGTACGTATACACAGACATACACAGACATATATACATTTACATACATATATACGTATGTTTGCATGTGTTTGCGTACTTATATTTATGCATAAATATATATATATTTTTTTAGGAAACTAGTGAGAATTTTATTGAAATGAGTTTAGATGTTACTTTTTTTTCATAAATTGCATTGCAATATTTGTTGTTCCCTCTCTTTAACCAATGGTCCATTTTGCATCCGTGTTAAACAGTGTATAGCTAGAACTGAAACTATTTAAATCAGTTTGGCAGATAATTGGGTTCAAAACGGTGCCAAAAGAAACAAACGAGTGATTGAGTCATGGCAATGCTCTCTCCTCTCATCTTCACTAACAGCCTCCCACTCGGAAAGCATCTTCAGAATTCTTTTTCTGGGGGTGGAGGCTGGGGTGGAATGGAGTGCTTATAATAATTGGAAGTATTAATCTCCTTTAGATTGATATTTTACTGTTTGTAACAGCATGAATTTCCAGAAATCCTTAAGTCCACTGTTTGAGAAATGCTGCTGAACTTCCTCACGAGTGGGAGAATCAGGCTATGAAATAATAGGTACCACTAGGAAGTTTATTGATCAGTGACTCTGACATTTAACAGTTATAGAAGAATACAGGTCACATCGAAAATGTGATAAAAACCTTGGACTCTTTTTCTAGTCAATTATACCCAGGCACATATAAAAAAAAACATTGTGCATAATATTTTCCTGGTTTTACAAACTCCAGGACTGCAGTTACAAAATTCAGAATTTAAAACTCTTGATCTGGCAGGAATGATGAGTAATTCTCATTCTTTCTTATTCAAATATAAGATAATTTGAATGGAGGCCACTTCTCAATATACTCCTCCAGCAAGGTTCTAAGTATTAAAAGGGAGTGGATGAGAGGGAGGCAGGTCTTGAAGAATTCACAAGGAATAAATTTACATCGATGAAGAACAATTTAATGTCACTCAGATAAGTTCCGGCATCTCTGACTGATCCAAGAGAGACTACCAACAGAAGTAAGATGTTCATTTGAGAGGTCTTCGTGAATTGAATTTTGAAAGGAAGTTGTCCTGATATGGACATCTCTAAATATAAAATACATTATTTAAAATGTTCCTCATTTAGCAACATTTTCAGCAATGCTTTTTAATTGTTCATCATACAGGAAACATTTTTATTCTATTATTAAATTGGTAAGTACATTCTGGGGAGGAACGTTCTCCATCTTACCTCAGCTACAATCATGAAAAACACTGAGTTGTTAAGCTTTTTTATAGCTCGTCATCAGTATGACTGTCATTGTCTTACAAAGACAGACATTGTCTTACAAAAACGTTTGATTAAAATGGAATCCGTAGAACCTCCAGATAAAAACAGCAGCTTAGCTGACATTGTGCCATCATGATGCCAGAAAACGCAAAGCTGCAAAAGCCCGTGTTGAAATAGATGTAGCACAAGACGCCGCATTGCACAATAATTAGTTTCATTATTAACTTACTAAAAACACATGGAGTTATTTCTTTTGAGAATAAAATTTTAATTAAGGAAAGTTAGTTTTTCAGCAGGTGAGGGCCCTTGGAAAGCTTACATGATGAAATTTCATGACCAACGATTCCTAAGCGGCCTGGCATTATTAACAAGATCATGATGAAGGACATAGCTGAGCAGTTTAAAAATAGATGATTACAACTGCTTTGCCTAGGTGTGAAAGAGCTGCTGTTTGATATCTAATACTCATGACTCTACATCTAATGATGTCTCAGTGGATGCAAATATCTCATCCTAAGACCAGTACAAACATTAATCTTTGGAAGGATGCACAGATGATTACTGTTTTATTTGGTAGGCACAAACTGTTAAGTCATGAGAGGCAGTATCTCATAGTCAAGACCCAGCCTTGGGAGACAGATTCCTTGTGGATTCTGGAGCAGTTACCTCCCTTTGCCAAACCTCTGTTTCCATCATCTATAAAAATGGGACGGTGACGCAATCGAGGACATCAGTCTCGTGGGCTCAGGGGAGGAATAAGTGGTATAATACCTATAAGAACATTGTCTGGCATATGGAAAGCACTTCAGTTGCTTTTCATTTATAACTTTAAACAAATAACCTGGTGTTAGAAATTCACTTGCTGCTAAGAGTACAACACCCCCAGGGTTTCCCCCCAAAGTCATCACACTCTAATAATATGCTTCATCTTCAGATTGATGTACTTTTTACTCATTTTTCAAGACATAGTTTTGAGTCCTATGAATAACAAGAGAGTCAACGATTCGGCTGAAGACACGGCTAAGAAAGACATTTTTTAAAGTATAAAATCCTTTTTATCTCAGGTCAATGAAAAGTAAACTATCTACGAGGAACAGCCCGCTGTAGGCAAAAACAATTGCACACTAATAATACCAGGCTCTGTTTCAGAAGTGCGATTGTGGAAGAGCAGCTGACCCAGGCTCCAGTTTGCCCCTGGGCGGGAGGCTCGGCAACAACGCACCAGCCCAGGCAAAGCCTGTGCAGCTGTCCTCAGGCCTCCGACGCCCTTTCATTTTTTCTGCAACTAAGAAATCTGTGATCACCACACAGATGATTGCCCAAAATAAAGTGGAATAAAATGAGAGGAGGATTAGATATTACATAGGTGAATTTACTGGACTGGAAAGAAAACTGGTTGGCTTTGAAAAGGCATAATGGAGATGTGATAGAGAATCTGAGATTGCGGGGGCCACCCGGGAGGGTGCTGCCTCACCTCCGAATGCAGAAAAGACACCCAATCTCTGACAGAAGGATTGCTGTACTGATCACTGACCAATAGTTTGACAACCTGAAGGGCAGCTCAATACTTTTACTTAGTTATATGTTTCCTGACAAGTGACATAACCATCTTGGGCCTCAGATTCTTCACCATCGATGCAACTGTAAAGGTAGGGTCCTGAGCTAAATTGGACATGTTTAAGATCTCTTCTGAGTCTAACATTTTAAAATTTAAACAGAATTGCTTTACTGAGAACAATCAAGTAAATAATTATTCTGACATGAACTTTTTAAGCCTTGGAAGATGTTTCCTTTTTGAATGTCTTTCCTTTTTATCCCACTCCCAAGAATAGCTGATATTGCTACTAGATACTTCAACAGATGCCCCCAAATGTTTGAAATTAAATCTGTCAAATTCATCAAAGTTTCTGACGGTGCAATAACCAGCTGCAACCAAAATTAGAACTTTAATGGCTTCAAAGAACAGCTACATTTGCTACTTAAAAAAATGATATTGAGCCTGAACCAAATCTGATAATAAGTTTGTTAAAAGATGAAAAAGAATCTTGCCTGATGTGAATTAGATTTTCCCAGAATCTGTTAAAATCAATCATATCAATATCTTTTGGGAAAAACAAATAATAAAAAAAGCCTCTTGATCTGAACAGAGCATAGTCCAAAAGGACTTTGAAATTATTTTTAATATATATGACTATGCAATGATTTTAAAAAATCACTTTTCTTCTCCTTCTCGACTACAATCCCGGTAAGAGACTGCTTCTGTGTTATTTATCTTTGTTTCATTGTTCCCACTTTGCTACTCCATAGGCTCTATGCAGTTACGACCCCTGTACACAGCAGATGCTTAATAAATGAATTGTTATTTTTGAATGAATGCTGAGAGAGGAAACAGGATTCCTGCTTGGTGTTATGTGACATTGCGCTTAGACTTTTTTTTTTTTTTTTTTTTCCTAAAAAGTGGAAACCAGAGGCCAAGAAGTTAAACAAGCAATGGAGACTGAAGTATGTGGGACCAGAGGAAATGATCTAAAAAGTCCAGATAGGAAGAACTGTGATCCTCCATTCTTCTGATGCCCCACCCGGCCAAGTGTGACTCTAGTTCCGAGAAAGAGGCGATTCTCAACAAAAGCCGGAGAAAGGAAATTCTCTCCCAACAGAGCCTCAGGTCACATAGCTGAACACTAGGGCTTTGGGTACAGCACGTAACTCACTATACCTCAGTTTCTTAAGTGAAAGATGAGAGCGCTGGATGATTCCTCTGGCTCCAGCAACTTATGACCTTAACGTTTTGTCAATATCCACAGGCATCGTCCTGCTCTACTTTGAAAATCCTGGGTCTTTATCGATGATTAATTAATTCTGTTTGTCACACCAAACAGCCATCCGTTGACCAAAATTACATATAACAGCAGTGATCCCCTACATAAATCACCTTAAATGACACAAACCGTCTATCAGGGCATAGAGAATGGTACCATGGGAATGCAGTCAGAATAATACTTCTGCAGGGTTTCTACCATGCTCAGAAATGTCACTCAGCTATTGTGGTAGCAACCAAAGTTGGCAAAGTCACTGCCCACCAGCGAAAACGCCTAATGAAATATGTTCTTCCTTCTGAAGGCTGGGTATTGTCCAGGCCATTCTTCAAGTCTTCTAAAACCATGGCAGCCACTGTTTCACCACAGTCACTGCTGTTTGTGGTAAAAAAGAACCACACGCTATATCGGAATTCTCTGTCCCTAAGTCATCAAGATAAAAGGCTATCATTCCAAGAAAAGCAGCAGCTTGAGCTATAAAAGCATCAAATAGTTCCCAAGACTGAGAAGACTGAGCCATTTATCAATCTTACTAGTATGTACCCTTTGAAAAACTGCCGTCAGTAAAACCGAGCTACTCTTTCCTATGCTAAGCCGGTGAAAAGAACAGAAGTGAGTAAAAGGAGACATTTTAGATGTGTCTAAAAGACCAAAGATGTTTCTTCTTTAAGAAAAATTTAGAAGCCCAATTTGGGACTCCGCTTGGAAGAAGAGCATCACATAAAATAGATTTGGTTTTAATCCCAGAGATAAAAAAAAATAGAGCCTATTTGAGATGAGTATTGTGCAGTCAATAAAGGCTGTGGTTGAGAAGCCCTCTAGCTGCTCTTATATTTGCCTGGATGCAATGAGTTCTATTAACCATCACAACGCAGCAGATTTAAGTAGTGAGTCACTTGGATTGTGAAACCTCCCCTTAGTGGGCGACATATCCCCACACTCCCACAAAGTTGTACACTTTTTTTTTTTTTTTTTGTAGTCAGGGATAAATTTCTGTGAATTTTCAAGCCAAACCACCATATGCTCCTCTAAGCAATGCCTCTCCTCCCACACTATGTTTCGACATCATGTTGACTTTTCTGTTTCTTGACGAAGTGGTAGTAAGGCTATGGCTACAGGAATGCATACCTTCCTAGGCAGACAGCAAAGAAAGTTCACCCCAAATTTCCAGCAAGGTGGCCTGGATGGATAGACAGAGATCATCCTAGCGCAATCATCCTGAAACTACTCCAAAGAACAAAACTGTAATGTGACAAATTATTACTCATTGCAATGAGGTAGGCCATACAGCGGAAGAACTGTGGGGTCTCTCACAAACAAGGTATAGGCGAAAATATCATAGGGAGTTTAGATGACATTGAAATGCAGCAGGATTTTAATAGATTTAAAGCAGAGCAGGGCTGCGTAAGGAGTCGACATCCCATCCAGGCTGTAGTGGACCTAGGTGCCTATTTCTTTTGGAACCACACATTTAAGATCAATGAGGACTATTTCGTCCAGAAACACCTATCTGAAACTCTGTCCATGGGATGTAGATGGAAGCTGCTCATCTATGTTAGTGGCATAGGTCTTCTGGGCAGAGGTGGGGAGTTTTATTCCTAACTGGTATAACTTCAAACAGAAAATCTCAGAAGTCCATTGCTTTAGAGGACAAGATTTCTCAGTGAATAAGAGAGCAACAGTCACTCAGACAAGGGGGTTACTGTGACATATCTCACAGGTCCAATGGGCCTGTAGGGAACACGTTGCCCAAGCCTGTTGCTCCTGCTGTACTTCCTTACTCCAGCCTGATGAACGGCTGTGCAGACTTTTACTTTCTCAGTCTGAGCTAAGCTTTACTTTCTCAAGATACATATATAGGATCCTTTAGAAATAGAGAGACCTGGAAGAGAGAAAGAGAAAGACGGAGCATATGTAATTTCTTCAAGGATTATAAATAGTCTTTTCCCTTTCCCTTTCACCTAGGCTTAACACAGGGTGATACCTCAAAGGAGAAATTCCTTTATTCTAGCCCTTTCTCATTTCCATAACATCCCTAATTCGTTAATATGCTATGCCTTTAAAAAGAACTTGGGGTATTGGGAAATATCACTAAATATCGCCAGTAAAGAACACAGTGACAATATGACAAAAAAATTGCAAGTATTTAGTGATAAAATAATTATAGTAATAATACTGTAATATTATAATAATTTAGTAAAGGATGCAGGTGGTCTCTCAGTGAAAAGAATATTAAAAGAGATTAAGTCATGCTCAATTAATCACTTGAAAAAATATGCTAAAATGAAACTTTTACTAAAAAGCAAATTTGTGAATGGGAGTCCATTTAGAAGCACTATCAATTAAATTTCCAAACAATCATCCAAGAAGGCATGCCATTTTTTATTGTGTAGCTCTTTCCTTCAAAGATATATTGCTATTAAAATGGATTGTATTTCCATAAACAAAATACCAGTTATTTTTCCTTTAAAATTATTTTTTTTGTAAAATAGTAGTAGTTCCCCAAAATAATTATAGTCACTAATATCTCAATGTTAGCCAATGTCCCAAATTTGGGGGAAACGAGTCTTTCAGAAAATGACAGTTCTCCTTCCACTTAAACTGGAGCAGAATTTGCCAACTGAATTCATTCAGGAGAACAAGAATACCAGCGGCCTTCAATAGACTCAAAGAGACAAGGAAATGGGGTGAGGCCCTGGGGAAAAGAGGTAGTGGGAAGGAGACAGGCAAAATTCTACCTGCTCATAACAGGTGAGAACCTGAGTGCCATCTCCATCTGCATCGTCTCCATCCTCCCCCCATGACACACACACACACACACACACACACACACACACACACACACACACAAACACACATGTGTGTAGGCATCGAGCAGGGTAGGAGCCTGGAGCTGGGGTGAGTTTACTCGGCTTAGATCTCAGTGAGGCAAGGAAGTGGAGCCAGAAACTGTATAAAAATGGGGGTGATGAGAAGGTGAAAACCATAGAGCGCATCCTGATTAAACTGGAGATGACATGGGGTAGGACAACATCACTACCTAGAGGTTGGGAAACACTAGATTAGAGATCCTGTAATTAGGCATAAAGAAGGGTTTATGACATTCTTAATAATAGCTGGTGGGTAGTTTGATATAAAAAAAAACAGAATTATAAACTTCAAGAAATGGGTGCAAGATCTAAAATTCCATTACAGAACATGTAAGTCCTATTGATAATAAAGACAGAAAGAATTAAAGCTAATTCAAATATTGTAATATGCACGGAACAACACTGGCGTGGACACAAATAAATTAGTTTCTAATTATAAAATCTGGCTTTTTTATAGATGTTGTTTTCTCTGCTTGGAGTGAACTATTGAGGCAATTACAAACGAAAGTACTTTCTTATCACATAAGAAGTGATGGTAAATTAGTTTATAAATATTTAGCAGTTTTTCAGTCAAGCCAATAAAAAAGAACACACTTTATTGTCCATCATGCTGAATAGAATTCTGAAATAGTATTAGAATTAGATTGTTTTTCTCATTGGCAACTTCAGACATTATAACGTTATGTAATACATTTTCCCTCTCAGGAGTCTAAGGGTTCAAATTAGGTTTGAATTTTGGTTTGGTCATTGTGAAATAGAGAGGAAACTGTAAGTCAGTCCCAGAAATTACTATGGGCTCAAATTTGATTTTTCAGCCTGATTTATTATCTACAGAGCCATCAATAGAGATGGATATTTGTTAAATATTAGGTTCCTCCATCTCGTACATGGTAGATCCAGTAGGAAGCATTTGTGCTTAGCTCTATGTCTTTGTGAGCTTGTTTTACTTAGACACTGGAGCAATAAAGAGCTAAATGAAGGTGAACCCAAATTGCAAGCATTTAATGCCCATATCATTATAGTAATAATAAAAAAATTAATTGCCACTATAAAATAAGCAGGACAAAAATTACCCCACTTCTTGGTGAGCTTATATAATTTCCTTTGAATACTTCCTTGCATCTTAAAAAAATTATATGTGTGTGTGTGTGTGTGTGTGTGTATATATATATATATATAATGAGATTCCTAATTTCATTTTAGGAAATGGGTTATGATGCATTACAGTTTACACAAATAAAAGTCTTGGAGAGCTTTGCTTCTATAAAGCATGAAGATAACTTATTGTTCTGGCAAATGATAAAACTGCTTACAGTGGCAGCTGTGATTTATTGAAGCAATTCAAATACACTTGGAAAGTATATTAGCTTTGCCTCTGCCCACAAAGGGCGCATTTGAGCTGGGTAGGACACTCCAATGATAAATTACAGACCAGATCCAAGTGAAAGCAATTGGCACATCAAATGCCTAAAGGCTCCAAATTATAGCAAGAATGTGTTTTCCATGATAATCCCATCCCTCACATGCGACGGCATCTAGGGTAGGCAAAGAAATTAGTGCCTGATTGTTTTATTTTGTCTCAGTGCTTTTTAAACAACAACAACAACAACAATGAAGCTTTACTTGTTTTTATTAATAAAGGGATTAGTACCTCCATGCTGTATTCAATATGACCTTAAAGACTTATGCCATTAAAACCACAATGGTTGAGATTTACAAATTGATTACAGAATGGAAGTTGGCAGAACCACGTGCCTATATTTTACCAAAGATACCCAGTTTTGTCTTTAAAGAATAAAAACTTGTCTCTAGTTGTATGACAAGCATTTAAACCAAGAAAGTTAAATTTCTCATGGAAGATCACAGAATGGAACATTTCACCTCCTAGGCTGTTAAATACTCCCCATAAGTAGCAAAGGGGTAGCTTAGTCCATTTCTTCTACGGGCTCCATGAGGTACCCAGAGCTACAGTTTCTTCTCAGACTTTGCTAGCTGTGTATCAAGAACTTGCTAAGTGTTAGCACTTTAAGTAACCTACTCTCATTATTGCATGTAATCGTTGATGAGCTAGTCCTAGGGTTATCTTCATTTTACAGATTAGAACACTATGGCAGAGTGATTAATTTCTCCAAGGTCACACAGCTATAAATGGCAGAGATTTGAAGCCAGGTAATCTAACTTCTTAGTTCTCAGTCCTAACCATTCCATTACATAGGATACATTATTTATATGTAATAATTATTGAGGCCGATCTATTTAAAAGGACTAATTTTTATCTTTTTCATCTTTCTCATATTTGATCTCAGAAGAAGGAAACTACTTACATTCGATTAATTTAATAAACATTGAAAGCATTCTCCTTTCATTTACATGTTCATGTCACCTGTTCCTTGGAATGACTGAGCTTTGTTTGTTGGCAAGATAGCATGCAAAATTATATCCCAGTTACAACTGACAAGAAAAATTGCTGATTGATTTTCGGCACACTGATGCTTCACTTATGCAATAAACTGAAAGACTCAGGGCAAAAGAGAGGACTCAGTTAACTACCATGTTACAGCGTTTCTGCACTAAATCCCATGCTTTCCGTTCTCAGCTAAGCTGCGTAGCTATCACTCTGAATCAATGTCGGACATGTTTCTAACAAGCTTTGTTATCACTCTTTCAATCCAAATCAGGATCGGAGAAAAAAAAAATGGAGCTGAGGCAATTCTACTTAGAATTTGACATTTTGATAGATGTAAAACCAGGAAAAAGAAATGTAGTCTTGGGATATTTAGGGTAAGAACAGACGATGTTATGTTTAGTGTATACACTCTGTTTGGTAAGGTGGGAAAGTGAAATCACTTCAGAAAAATTTCTATCCAAAATTCAAATTGAATTACTCAAATAATTTTCTTTCTTACAATTCATCTAGGTGAAATTCTTTTTATCCTTCAGCAGTTGTATGTATATACATGAGACAATAATGTATGTCTCATGATTTTAATTCTGATGTTGTGACTTTGTATTTAATCAACAGAACAGAGAATTACTTCAAATTCTGCGAAGTGAAGAGGTTTTATAAATAATAAGAGTTAAAGTCCTTGGCATAACTCAATAAGTAGTTAAAATTTTTCTATTGATCATTTTATCTCCATCTCTATCTCTCTATCTCTATCTCTACCATTATCTCTATCTATCTATCTATCTATCTATCTATCTATCTATCTATCTATCTCTATCTCTATCTCTATCTCTATCTCTATCTCTATCTCTATCTCTATCTCTATCTCTATCATCTATCTCTATCTCATCTCTGGCTTGCTTTCTTATACAAACAACAGAGCTGTAATTTTAGTAGAAGTGGTAGACTTGCATTTACCTCTACAACCATTTATAAAAACAAAATGCGTACATAGCAAACAGAAAACTAACCTCCCCTCTCCCCGCCCCCCCCCATACAAAAAAACATTATCCCTGGTCCTCTTTTGCTACTAATTCTGTGTTCTCACTGACCTCTTTTGTAAACAGAGAAAACTATGCTTGAAAGGGTCACCTAGGGTTAAGGATGTAGGTGTGCCACTTTCTGTAGTCAATTCGTGACATCCAACCACTACGTCCTAAGTGTTTAGATGGAGGAAAGCACATGAGGATCCAAATTTAACTTTGAAGGCCAGGGACATACATCAGCTTTAGAGAGGAAAACATACACACACACACACACACACACACACACACACACACGCTCTTACATGAAGGAAAAAAATATTGCTAAAATCACACTACTTTATGTCACTCACAACAAATATTTCTCGTGTAAGCCATCAGCTCTTAAAATCTAAGCCATAATATTAAAAGTAAACATTTCCAAAAATGCTATTATTTATCATGCATAAGTATGCATATAATACAGCTATATTTTCTCTTGACAAATACATATCTAAGAGATTTCACATGGGCTAATATTTTTCACCAACCTTATTTCTTTTTTTAGTTTACTAACAATAGTTAAAACTTTTACCATATTTTTCTACAGGACAAGAATGGATGCTAACATTTAAATTCCTAAAACAAGTGAAAAATTTTTAAATGTACCTTTTTACTTTAATCATTTTTAGCAATTCACTTCCTTTGAGATCTTTGGACTACAAAATAATTAATTGCAAAATTTTAACACTAGTAAACAATATCTGAATGTTTCCACAAATATCAGAAAGTGATGAAATTTTGGAAGTGATATGACTTAACACATGATTTTTATGCTGGTACTGCTGGATGACCCTACTAAGCCTTTGATTGCTAATAAAGTAATTTTAACTTCAAATTCAAGATTAATATACTATATTTACTTCTGTAAAATTTTTCGATTTTACAGCGACCCCTCTAAAGGACTTGTGATTGCCAACAAATAGAACCTCTGTGCTATCATTTTGGTGAGTGCCTAAACTCCATGGGATTATATAATAGCTCTTCTGCATGGTGACGGGCATGGTGGAGAAGGCAGCCATTTCCTGACTCCTCACCCTGCATGAGGCATATCTATGAGAGACAGGTAGATGTTACACACTTGTTAATTCTTAATTTAACATGGTACCAATGGCCAGAAGTTAAAAACCGTATTTGGCCTGTGGAACCAAGACTTCTAAACAACTTCATCAGATGCACTAACTGCAGTTCCTAGCAGTCCTCGACAGGACTTCAAGTTACACTCTGGTGCTGGCTCTCTTAGGAGTGGTCCTAAGGTGATAGAAAAATCCCACCTTCCGCCAAGAGTCTCGAGGGAACAGAACAGCCCTAGAGGAACAGAAATGATGCAGGTGGGAGAACTACTAATCAGAATCACTGGGTTTTAACGTAACCAAAGCATGTTATTGACTTCATTAGAGAACTTTGGATGAGTTTCCTCGATCCTAGCTATGTAATCATATTCTTGAAAAGACATACAGAACCAAGAATCCAGGGTTTTTCCTTTATCAGGTCTGATTGTTTGACCCTATATTTGTGTCCCCTACTGATGTCTCTAATGCAGTTCTCAAGCAGCTATTTCAAAAGTTTAGCATATTAAAGACTCAAAAAGCCTGGTCTCTCTGAGCATGAGAATCAGTGCATTTAGTAAAAGAAGCCATTGAGAGACAGCGGTCAAAGGACCACTCCTCACTAGAATGGAGTAATAGTTGGGATTGGCTCTGCTTTATAGTTTACTTGGTTCCACAGGCCAAATACGGTTTTTAACTTCTGGCCATTGGTACCATGTTAAATTAAGAATTAACAAAAACCTCAACATATAAACGTCTTTAAGTTAGAGTTAAATTATACAGTTAAAACAATCCTCTCCAACATTTAGTCTTATTATTTTAGTAAATTGCCAAAATTAACTCAAAATGGTTTAAGGACCTGAATATAAGGCCTGAAACAATAAAATGCATAGAAGAAAACATAAGAACTAAACTCAAGGACCTTGGACTTAAAGAGAATTTTATGAATTCGACCTCAAAGGGAAGGGAAGTAAAAGCAAAAATAAATGAATGGGACTACATCAAACTAAAAAGCTTCTACTCAGCAAAAGAAAACATCAACAAGGTTAAAAGACAACCATCTGAATGGGAAAATAGATTTGCATGCAATGACTCAGATAAGGGCCGAATATCCAAAATATACAAAGAACTTATACAATTCAATAACAACAAAAAAAGACAAAAGACTCAATTCAAAAGCAGGCAGAGGACCTAAACAGACACTTCTCCCTAGAGAATATACAAATGGCCAACAAATATTTGAAAAGATGCTCAACATCGCTAGCTATCAGGGAAATGCAAATCAAAACCACAATAGATATCATCTCACACCTGTTAGAATAGCTATAATCAATAGGACAAGTATTAACAAATGTTGAAGAAGATGCAGAGAAAAAGGAACCCTCATACACTGCTAGTGAGACTGCAGATTGGTACAGCCACTATGGAAAAGAGTATCGAGGTTCGTCAAAAAACTAAGACTTGATCTACCATATGATCCAGCAATCCCTCTACTGGGTATTTGCCCCAAAGACTTGAAAACTCATATCCAAAAAGATATTTGCACAATGACGTTCATAGCAGCATTATTCACGGTAGCCAGGACATGGAAGCAACAGAAGTATTCTATGATAGATGATTGCATAAAGAAGCTGTGGTACAGATCTACAATGGACTATTACTCAGCCATAAGAAGAGATGAAATACTGCCATTTGCGACAACATGGATGATGGACCTCAAGATAATTATGCTAAGCAAAATAAGCCAGACAGAAAAAGTTGAAAGTCACATGATATTACTTATATGTGAGATATAAACCTAAAAGGAACAAATGAACAGGACAAACAGAGACTCATGGACATGGACTATAGACTAGTGGTTACCGGAGGATAGCGGGTGGGGGGAGAGGGGATGTAGACAGGGTAAAGGGGGTCAAATATGTGGTGACAGAAAGAAATCTAACTATGAGAGGTGAACACACTGTGTATATATATTTATGTCTTAACTGTTAAATTGTACAGCTGAAACTTACTGGATTTCATTAACCAATGTCACCATAAAAAATTAATAATAATAAAATAAAATTTCAAAAAAGATAATCGTGTCATCTGTTCATTCAAGACCTGTTTACTGTGGCCTGCCATGTGAAGTTTATAGCGACACTATTAATATCAAGGACAGGAGCATAAGTAGTCAAGGATGTTTTCTGCTCCCAGTCCTTGAGCTTTCATGAATCCAATGTTTATTAGAAATAAGGAGACATAATAATAAGAGAAAATATGTGAAAACCTGAAAGTGTCAAACCGAGGGTCCGATATTCTATTAACCTGAAGAGTATCACACCTGTGTTCATATTCAATGTCAGTTGTCAGTGCTATTGTTTTTATGTAGAAGAGAAAATAAGTAAAATCTGAGAAATAGCATTGGCACTTTCCTAACAGTATCATAAATATAATTTTTACAAAGTTCAAGGTAGAGTCTTTCTTGTTTACCAACACACAAAGAAGAATATTTTCTATGACAGAAGATCTCTGTAATTTTAGTTTATAAATATGCGAATAAATAACAACTAACTTTTGAGAAAAAAAATTTAGTGTAAGGATAATTCCACATGCATGTGTTTGTGTGTGTGTGTGTGTGTGTGTGTGTGTGGTTATTGTCAAGTTTTTGACTTTGGCGTTGAGTGCTATGTTTTTGGAAAAACTCTTTGTTATTTAAATGTGTTGCAGAATCAATAGATTTGAATGGATTCATGCACGGGTGGTACCAATGGCTTCAGTGAGGGATAACACCAAGTCTATGTCACCAGATATCACTGAAATTATGCCTGGTCCTAGTAGGGGCTCAGTACATACTTGCTGAATTAATAAATGCCTGGCTGCAAAACTGGCGTCCTGCTTTCGCTTGGAAATTAAACCTGTAGAAAACGGAATTCATGACATGGCCTGAACCAACTACTTTGCTCATGGCATTAAAATCATTAGTGGCTGGAGTGCTGATTTTTCCCAGCCTCCCACTTTCCGCATACTTCCCTAACAGCTTCTCCATGATGAGATATTGTGGATAACATATCTCCCACAGCATCTGGGCTTCCACTTGCCATCATTTTATAATAAAGAATCATATTGGTTCTTAATTCCACTAGGATTACTTTTCCCGCAAGGAGAATATTAAAATATACCCTGTAATAACTGAGTTGAACGTCAACTTTGCCGACAGACTCAACGGACAGTTCCATGGGCATCGTGGAGCAGAGAGGACAAGGACATGGTGCACGGAGCCTGTTCTCCAATAGCCTCGCTAGTGCTGTTACTGTATGAAGAAGGACCGTGGAGGCCCAGAGTGCCTGTGAGTAGTTTATAAGTCACTTTGCCTTACAAGTAGTAAACAATGCTGGCCAGATGTCACTTTTTTCATGTACCTTGGCTACATCTAACCACTCAGTCACCTTCTAATCTTAATCATTTCCGAACACCTCCCTAAATACAGATAATATTCCTAATAGCATGGACACCTCTGAAAATGTGAAAGGAAATTTGCCCATTTGAACCTGATGTTATTCTCCCACATGGACTTTTGAGAACACAGGGAAGGAAATAAAATTCAGAATTCTCAAAGTAGATTATCTTAAGGCTAGTGGTTTTTAAATATTAATGGCATATTAATTGCTTGAGAATGCATTTTGCAAGAAATGATCTGTCTGAGCCTTAGAGTCAGTTGCACTTAGTTTAAAAAAAAAAAAAAAGAAGAAGAAGCTTTTTAAAGAGACTGGAGAAATGCACCCTCTCCACACAGAGTAATCCTTGAGGAGAGGTGGTGCCTGGTCCTCAACAATTCAAAAAAATCTAGTTATTTGCATTTTTTAAAAACAAACTCCCCTCCCCATCCTCATACAGGTAGAATATCTCTTGAAAGACCACGAAAATGCATTTTTCCTGTGACTGATTTATATCCCATCACCACCTTTCCTGAAGAAGAGTCTAATATCCAGTTCTGAGATGTGATCTTTTACTTGTAAGTCTTTAAAAGTTTTAATTTACTTTCGTAATGCCTCCAAATTGTTCCAGGTGGATATTATCATTCTAATAAATTAACGAGGTTCACCTCAAGTCCTTCGAAGACCAGGAGACATCAGACTCCCAGTTGATTTATTTTTCTACTTCCTACTTCTACTTCCATGCCTGTTAGCTCCCAAAATAAAGCCATCTGTGGTGATTTCACAGAGGCTCTGACTTCCCTGGAGACGTTTGCATCCTCCACAACCAACAGAGGCTTCTGCTACAAATATAGCAAAGAGAGCCAGATGGCAGTTGTCATCCTGCAAGTGCTGACTGTCACCACCAGGCAAATGCACAGAATTCAAGTAGCCAGTCTTTGGGACAAGAACCACGGACCTTGAGGCCACCAGTGTCAGCCAGAACAAGAAGAGAGCCCCCTGGCGACTGAGAGCTTGCATTACCATAATTTATAGACATAATTTATAGTCAGTTACTGTTACTGCAAACCAGCCACAAACACACGGACGAAGAGGACAAAAGAAAACGAAAGAAAGCTTTCTGTTGAGTTTTTACTCCGGTTTTCAAAGGCTCTTGAGTAAGCCCGGGCAGATACACGCAGATACAATGCGATATTTAGTACATGCCACCTAATTCCTGAAGGCATGATGTAATTCCTGCAACATTACAGAGGCTCAAAAAGGGAAGAAACAAAGTGGGAAGTATTGCTGTTTCTGTTCTGGTTAATTCTAGTTGGCGGTAAAACAATCTCAAATGTAAGGGTTTGTCGACAACATTATAAGAATACTTTGGCTTTCTGCACTTAATCTCCTTCTTCATTTCTTCAGGTTAAAAAGAATAAGCAGATTCTTGTAAGCCAAAGAGAGGACTCAGAGGAGACCAAACCTGCCAACAACTTGATCTTGGACTTCTAGCCTCTAGAACTGTGAGAAAGTAAATTTCAATTGTTGACCCCTTCGCACTCCTCCCCCCACACACAAAGGCAGAAACTAATTCTCTTATCTTTTCTACTTGTGCTGAAGACTTGTTCCTCCATAAGAGATTCATCTACTGGAAAACTCTTAAATTCCTGAAGTTCCAAACTGAACAGTTGGTTCAATTACCAGGAAAAAGAAGAGAAAGCCTCCAGTATACTAAATATCCTTCAATAACCGATAAGCTCAGCAGCAAAATAATTTAGAAATCAACAACTACATATACATATTCTCTATCCTTTTTCTCAGGATGGAAGAAAATATAGATAAGAAAGATAAAATTGACTGGAAAGAGGATGCACTTTGAATCTCATTGACATGAGTTTATTGATTTCCTGGGGTGTAGCGAGAGCTCAGGACTTAAAATCACACCAGCTGATCCCGTACCTGCTAAATGAAGTCCCTGAAATTATACTTCATAGATTCACCTATCTATAAATTCACATGTCTATATTTGTCTTGCGATTTTTAATAAGGGGAGGAAAGTTTTCTGAGCTCATAGGGACTTATTTAGAAGCATACTTAATAAGGGTGTCATAAGTTCTGCCAAATTAATACATTAATTTTCACAGAAGTCACCCAACATGACTTTATGTCCTGCTCAAGTTTAAAAAGTACCTCGTATGCATATTTCAGTGACTGAAAATTAATGTAAAAATAAGCACTGCCAGTCATTAAAATTCAGTTCATCTGATCAGTCACATTCATACACATACATACACATGAACATCTTTAAACCTAATTTCCATTTCTATTTATACGTCTAGAAAGGACCAGCGAAAGGCGATAATGAGAACATGCCCATTTCACAGCTGAACTGTTTTAATTGATGGGAAAATAGACCAAGTAGTTGGTAGTGGGATCGTAGTTCATGGCTAAACCAATGGAGAGCAGCGTCTCTTGTCACAAGTGTAGTTTCCATGCCTTGCACACAACAGTGCAAGAGGCACCAGGAAAGGAAGTAGGGAGCAAATGTTTCCATGGTTTTTTTTTTTTTTTAACAATCTTGTTGCCATGGAAACTGTCTCCTTTGTGTGGTGTATTCACAGAGGCACTGGAGGTAGACTCCAACCCAGAGAGTGTGAATTTCTTAAATCGAGGCTTTTTTTTAAAAAAAAACAAACAATGTTTGGAAAATAGAAAGACAAAAGTGTTTGACAGAAGGTGGAAAAATACTGTGAAACTTTTGTGGAGGTGTCCCTGTTTGGGGAGAGAAGCCGCAAAGCCAGTAACAACAGTCGATTATGAAGTATTTGTTGAGTACGGAAGTTGAAGAAGACAGGTACATGAGAGATTTGAAATCTTCAGTTCCCCCACCCTACATGGTTTCTTATTGGGAAAGAAACCAGGAGCACAAGGACTTTCATGTTCTCTCCAAGATATCGGAGACGTTGGGGCTCACGTTGAGGGATCCTGCAGGACTGGGGCAATGCTCTACGCCTCCTTGCACCTACCAGGTTGGGAGTGAGGTGATTAATTATTGCTGTTAAAATCGTGTCACACACTATTCCAGACTGGATTTTTAATGTTCCATTTGTTTGCTGCCAGTATATAAAAATACAGCTGGGTCCTGTATGTTGTCCTTATATTCTGCAACATTGTTAATATCACATTACTTGTAGTAGTTTTGCAGACTGTTTTGAAATGTTTAATGTTTAAACTACAAATATAGTTTAGCTTCTTAAAAAAAATAGTGCCACACAAAAGTTGGAAGAATCAGTTTACATGCAAGTGTAAAATAATAAGTTTTGAATAAATAAAAATGCTGTTAATATGAAAGTGGCATGATCTATAATTATAATATGGGAACGTGTCTATTAAATGCATATACACTAGTTCAAAGGCAGAAAAAAATAGAGGCAAACATAGAAATTCACTATTGTGTTAGTATGAAGTTTGTATGTCTATATATAAAAAAACTTCTTTACTAAAGTATTGTGTGGTTTTTACAATTTATAAAAGTTACCCGAAATAAAACAATAAAAATTACAATCAGGGCTATTTTCTCTTTCTTCTAATTCTTGCCAAAATTTTCAGTGAGGCAAGAACTATTCTCTCTGATTTATCATTTATCCTCAGTTTGTTCTCTTTGACTCACCTCCCTGATGAAAGTGGAGTCTTTCCTGCCAGATAGATCTAGTCAGTCTCAACTAGGGAAATCAAAGCCAAGATCTTTATCAAGATTCACTAAAGGGCCCCTGGAGCTCACCAACCTCTGTAACATAATACCACCCACTCTGGTTACCACCATCCAGGCATAGACAAGTGATTAGACTGATATTCATTTGCAACTTGTTTTGCTTGAGAAAAAATACATGCAAACCCATTTGGAGCTAACTTTGACAGATTCTACTGCATATTCTTATATCTTGAAGTGTCTACTCCATTGCAGTATCCTGTATTTTTGGGGGAGGTAGGGGGTGGACTCTTTTATGGCCCCTCTTCCTGCCATTTGTTTTTTATTCTCAAATAGTAATGACCCACAATGGTTCATAAAAAAGTGCAATGGTGTTGGACCTGGTGAAAAAATTAAAAACAAAAAACAACAGAGTAAGAGCATCTGGGAGAATGTTAAAAAATGCAGTTTTAATGAGTCTCTACGTGCCTTCAGGGAAGTGGGGTGGGAATCAGGGAGTTGATGTCAGCAGGAACTTAGGGACTGGTGGGAGTCCTGGGAGGGCATCACAGCGAAATAGCACCGGCATGAACCCACAGAGGGAGGCCTGACATTTGGGCATAAATGTAAAGGCTTTTACATGTTGCTAACATGCTCTTCCAAGGAACAGATGTACAAAAATACCTCTGCACAGTAGAATCCTGCTGTAACAACTGAATCAATTAGTGTCCTTACTGGTAAGCATGAGATCCCCATCAGTTCTAAAGAGGGTCTGTATAATTCTTTTAGAATTATACTAACAATACTAGGTACACCCAATCATGCAGCCTTCCTGGATGATAGTCATAGTCCCCTGGCTCCAAAATTATAAGGTTCCTATGCCCCTCCTTTGGACAGAAGGGCCCGTGGCATTTCAGAGCTGAAGGGAGTGATTAAAATTTTGTCTTATGCTGATGGTCTGGGGGAGGGGCAAGCTAAAATGGAGTGAGTACAGTACATCCATGCTGATTGGGTTGGCTGAATTTATATTTGTGTCCCTGCAGCTACAAATGATAACAATGAGATGAAGAAGAAACTTTAAAGAGCACCATTTCAGAGCTAGTATCCTTTACATTTACTGATTTGCACATTGCTTTCCTTTTAAAGTTGGAGTACCCAAATTTTCAAGCAATAGTGAACCCCTTGGAAATGACAAATTTAAACACCATCCTAAAGCCTAACAATTCCCTTGTGGGTACCACTGCATCTTTGAATTTGGGAGGAAATATAAAAGTAACATTATTCAAGATGTTCTTCACTTTTTTAATCACCACAAATCTCTAAGCAAAGTCACAGACTTTATGCTGGCTCTTGGAATAGCAAGGTGAACAAGAGATAGTGTGGTACTCTTCCTGTTCTGTGTTCAGAAAGTAGGGAAAACCCAGCACATTGTTCATCGTTTGAATGTTAGATTGTGAAGGTCTCTGGAAGAATGAAGTGTCCTGTCTCATGATGCAGAGGAGTGTGTAGAATGGAAAGGAATAAAGCTGATAAAATAAAGGATGAAGTGCAGACAACTAAAACACGACATGATAAGCACCCAGATTTTGAAGTGAAAAGCATGTTTAATATAAGGAGAAAAGAAGAGGAAAAAAGTAAGGTCCAGAGGACTTGTGCAGAGTCAATAATTAAAGATAGAAAATGAATACGTAAAACAGATTTTGGGATGGGATGGGAATGGAGACCATGAGGTTTTTTTGTTTGTTTGTTTGTTTTTAAATGCTTTCAAAGAAGGATGGGACCAGAAAATGGGGTAATTCATAGATCTAGGTGACAGCTGACACTAGAAATTGTCGTAAACAACAAGAAATAAAAAGAGGAGAAAACAAAACAAAACAAATCTTAACTTCTCTTAATTAGTTCATTTAAATCATCAGACAGTTTGGGAAAAGTAGTTTGGGTTCTTTAGATTTTTCTAAAGTGTTCAAATTCTTATGAAAAAATACATAGAAATGTCATAGTTTTCAAAAAATAGAATTTGTATTCTTATCTTGCAACCTTTCTTTCTTTACCATCTCTTATCCAACTCTCCTTCCTTCCTTCCTTCCTTCCTTCCTTCCTTCCTTCCTTCCTTCCTTCCTTCCTTCCTTCCTTTTCTAAGAGCTACAACTTTCCACATTCTGTTGCATAATACAAAGACAACAGTGCTATGGTGTCTTACTTCCTACCTTTACAGAAAAGCAGAAATGATACCCGTACTAGTAGTGCTTAACTGTATAACAAATGGATTTGCAAACACAAAAAGATATATCAAATGCAAAATGCTAAAGCAATTATTATAAATGGACTGAATAAATCCCCTTTACTATCACTTCCTAGGAACCATAGGGAATCTTACCATCTATATTGTTTGGGGAACCTGTTAGATTTTTCAGGCCTAAAAATAGCATGATTCTCATTATTGCTCATAATCTCAGCTTAATACTTCTCATTCCTGTTTCTGTAAATGGAATAATTAGACCAATTAATGAAAGCAACACATGAACATTTCCATAGAAACCTTTTTTAGACTAATATTTTCAGAACAGCATGTTCCACAAGGATTTATCCATGTGACTTCCACTGATGTTAACAAAAATTAGACAATTAAATCCTCATGTAACTCTTAGCTAATTTATCCTCTCTGCTTTTAGTAACATAATAATGCAGACACCCAAAGTGTAAATCGGTTCCTCAGAGCTGTCAAGTGTAACAATTTTGTATTCCTTCTCTGAGTGATTACTGATAATACATTAAATATACATATTAGGGATTTTCAATATTAAAATGTAGGGAAATATATGGAGATAATAAGACAAATAAATCTTTTTTAAAATCATTAAATTTGGGAAAGGAGACTTACGATAAAAAAGAAAACCCCTCTGTCTGTAGATCAAAATATCTATTGTTCGCACTGATAACCCAAATTCTTTCTTTAGCTCTAGTATTTCTTTTCCCCATCTCCAGCCCACCCTAAGGGGAGAAGAAGTCAAGGTAAGGAACCTCATAAGAACAAAGAGAGAGAGAGAACAGGCTTCTTAAGATAAAACCCCTCTCTATTACATTGACACACTGACTGCTTAATAAGTCAAGCTAAAAATACAGAATTCACTGTTAACTTTCCTCAACCGCTCTGGTTAAACAAATTTATAGACTCCATTAAGGTGCATTTTGCCCCATCTGAAATGTGTTTCAGAACATTAAAGAGGCAATAATCTTTTTTCTTACTAGAGCTGCTAATATAAACAACATGTTACTACAAAAACAGGAATATCCCTAAAAGAAACAAAAGGCTAAATATGTTCTTATTTATTGAAATTCTGTGCAGACCTTTCTGGAAGGAAACTGTGGCTTTGGTCTATTTCAAATATATATGTGTCACAGATAATTATACCTTCCTGCCAGAGATGCCACCATGTCCATTCCATTATTATGCATTCAGAAGGAAACAAAAATGATGAAGGAAAAAAGCTGCCATGAACAAAAGGTGGTATGAGATTTCCGGGGCTGGTTATTCCCTCCCACCTAACCATTTCCAAGACTAGTCACTTGGAATGAGTTTTGACGGATGCATTACTGCTTTAAATTTATACACATTCCCAAATCACTAAGCACAGAAAAACCTCCAAAATACAGCACCCCTGAAAGTGGCCCAAGGGTTCTGTGACATATTCCTGGGCTGTCTGAACTTAAAAAAAAGTGCATATTCATTTGTTGATGTAGATTGCTTTGTTAGGCTGTCTTTTTGCTTGATTTTATAACATTTAACTACAGTTCTGCTCTAAATAATGTTTGAATTGGATGGTTGAGAGGTTTCCATTTAGACTTTTAAATCGTCACACATCATCTCTGTCTGTCTCTCTTTCTTTCTCTGTCACACACACACACACACACACACACACACACACACACTCCCTGTACATGCTAACATGAAAATAGGTACACATACTATTCATTCTTTTAATATTTATGAGTACCTGGCTGTATTTATTTTCTAACTCAAAATTTGGATTTATAAACATTAGCTCATTCATTCTAAATATTTAGTAGTTATAATTCATAAGATTCTATATGCTGACTATGAAATACAAATAATATCACATAAAATAGGAAATGTGTGCCTAAAATACAAATCCTATCAGATAAAATAGGAAATTTGGGTTCCCTTTGCAATGGATAATATACAGATCAGCCATGGTTAAAAATGTACTGACTATTACATTACTCTCAAGATGGTAGACCAGTAGCAGGAGCATCACATGTGAGTGTGCTAGAAATGCAGAATCTCAGAATTCACCCCAGAACCCCTGCAATATGCATTTGAACAAGATCCAGGGTGGTATACATACACATTAAAGTCTGAGGAGCACTTGTTACAATGACCCTCCTATAAATCTCCACCCCCTCTGAGGGAGTGGCTATTACCAGCTCTTGTTAAGAAATTTCAGAGGCCTAGATTTGATGAGTGTGTGAAAGGGGCCAGAGGAATTAGAACTGCTCTACCTAAAGAGATAAAAGAATTTTGGATTTTTGTTCCAGAGAGGAACAGAAAAATCTAATGGCTTATTATATAGTTTGTATTTCTGACAGGCTGACCCCCTCCAACTTTATAATTCTTCATTGAAAAACTCCCTACACAGAAATGGTTTTTTGCGTATGTAGAACGGAGGTTTGAACCAATGCAATCTATATCCTGAAGGTCAGAATGTCCCAGACTGAATCCTGGATTATGCTGTTATCCCATCATCAGTTAGCAAAACAAAACAAACAGGATTCACATTCCCTGATCTCACTATTCTTTTGTATGCCTTTTATTTACATATATTTTACAACCTTCTTTATCTGCATCCACCATTCTTCTCTCAGATTAACTGGACACCAGGAAGCCTTCTAAGGCTATTTCCACCTTCTCTACCAGAGCAGGAGATGATACCCTGAGGGATGAGAAAGCTCGCTTTCTTTCTCATGAATGGGGAGGGGCGATAACATATCTCCCAGTTTTCTGGATGTTATTTTTGCCTCTGTTTGTGTGCTTCCCTTACAATTTACATGTGTTAGATGGTGCTGAGTTCACACAGTCAAGGGCAATATCTCCCACATCCGACTGTCAGCTTGAAGAAGCCTGCTGAGTTTCTGAAACCTGCATTTGTCACTAAGTCTGTAAATACTGAAATAGAAGCCCCCTTTCTGGGTCTGATGAGAGAGACCTCACATTGGGTAGGAGGCTGACTTTCTTTAGTCTCCTCATTTAGCAAAACTGAGAGTTTAAACACCATTTCTATTTCCACTATTCATATTTCATGATGGCTGTTGAGCAAAAGATAAGAGAGTCCAAGTGAGGTTTCTGTTACGTACAAAAGACTGAGGAAAGAAGCTCAAAGACATCTAACGACCTCCACCGTTGTCACCTGGAAGAGATTCCAACTCTCCTATTGCAAGGCAGGTTGGAGCATCATTTACTCAACACAGAGACTGGAGAGAAACCGAGTGAAAGATGTAAAGTAAACAGGCTTAAAGAGGCCTCACGAAAGCTGTGTGAGATTTTGCAATATAATGCATTTTTAAGATTTTCTTTTCATGGTTTCCTTCTGAGCTATAATTTGAAAAGTAAAACATATTCATGAAAAATGCTCTATGAAACTAGTTTTTACCCAAAAGGAATCATTTAGCAGATAGTTGGTGGTGGGGAACGGGGAGAGAAAAGAAATTTTAAAAGGCAGAGGTAAGAGGAATCTCTACAGTTCTCAGAATCCACACCAAATGATTTACTGCAGTGATTAAGTTAATCTAATTTGAGGTTCATTCAAGTTGTGTGTTTTTCCCCCTTCTTGCTCTGTTCTGCAGCCATTTATTGTCCTATTGTTCTACTTTCATGACATTTAAGAATACAGAATCTTCTGGTCTATTAGGAAAAGAGAACTGTGGAACTGCCTGATTAAACAGTTATCTAAATTATTTTTCTACCTAAACCTAAAGTAATATTACTGGCATTAAGCAAGAGTATTGAAAACCTGACAAGTGAGAAACAGGCAGCCACTTACAGGAAAAGCTATGCAGTCAGAGGGCCTTTACCTTCTAGGATATTTCCATGGAATGTTTCCAACTTCTTTTAGAGGATGCAAAATTTCTTGTTTATTTGGGAAGGGAACCAAATAATGGCATGCTCTGAAGAACTTCAGAATCTCCCCTCCATCCTGGGTTTTTAGGGATATTGGGGACAACTTTTGCCCTGAGATTCATTTCAGGACTTTAGGAAGTCTTATAGTTAGAATCATAAACATCCACCTCTGAGCAACTGATAAAACTCATAAATAGAAAATCAGCAAAAATATGGAAGATCTGAACAACAACATAAATTATCAGAATTTCATTGAAATGGATGCACATTCCACTCAACACCAGCAGAACACCTAGTTTTTTTTGAAAAGCTTATGGAACATTCATCAAGACAAATAATATCCTGGGCCATCAAATCAACCTCAACAATTTTATAAGAACTGAAAACACATAGGTATGTTCTCTGACTATAATGGAATCAGTCTAGATTTAATAATGAAATACAACAGGAAAATCTCCAAATATTTGGCATTTAACAGTACACCTCTAATTAATCCATAGGTCAAAGAGGCAATCTCAAAAAAATTAAAAATAGATACAAATGAATGAAAATAAAAATGTAGCATAGAAAAAATGTGTGGGTCACAGCTAAAGGAGAGTTGAGAAGGAAATTTATAGCACTAAATGCTTACATTAGAAAAGAGAAAAGGTTTCAAATCAATAATCTAACTTCCTGCTCAAGAAACTACAAAAAGTACACCAAAATGAAACTAAAGTGACCAGATGAAAGAAAATAATAAAAGTAAGATCAGAAGTGAATGGAAATGAAACAATTAAACAATAGAGAAAAACAAAAGCTAGTTCTTTGAAAAGATCAATAAAATTGGTAAATTTGGCAAGACTGACAAAAATAAGAGAGAATTTAAAATGCACCAGTATGAAGACTGAAACGGAGTATTACAACATATATTGCAGCCATTAAAAGTATAATAATGGACTACTATTAACAATAGTACACACACAAATTCAATCAGCAATTCCTCAGTGATGACCACCAACTACCAAAACCTAGCAAAGATGAAATAGACAATCAGAATAGTACTATAACCATAATGAATTGAATTTATAATTTAAATACTCCAGAAATTATCTTCAAGTAAAAAGTAAAAAATAATGCTTTTGAAAACCTCCAGGTCTAGTGTGATTTCACTGGAGAATTTTATCAAATATTAAAGGAAGGAAGGAAGGAAGGAAGGAAGGAAGGAAGGAAGGAAGGAAGGAAGGAAGGAAGGAAGGAAAAAAGAAAACAAGAAAGGAAGAAAGAAAGGAAGAAAAATAGAAAGAAAGAAAAAAGAAAGAATTAAAGGAAGAAAGAAAACAAAGAAAGAGAAAGCAATGAATTTACATAATTTCTTCCAAAAATAAAGAAGGAAGGGACATGTCCCAGTTCATTTTTGTTGCATGTAGGACATGTTGAAGATTTTGGAAAGCCAAGAATGAAGCTACATATATTTCTTTTCAAGTCAAACTGAAAAGGGAATTTGGAGCTGGTGACACTTATCTAAGAGGAATTCTCCCCACCCACCCCCCCTTTCCAAAGTGTGATTTGTGAATAAACATTTCAGCTGCTCTCTGCCATTTGTTAATGACCAGCTCTGCAAAGCAATATGGAAGCTCATGGTCAGTCGGGAAGCCAAAGTCTAGGATTCCAGATGTGTTATCTGCCTCTGTAACACGAGCACTCTGGTTTAGTTCCAAGATGCTAGTTTCTATGTGATTATACACGCCAGCCAATAAAGGCAAAACTAGTAACCGTATTTATGTTGTTACTGTAAAGTGATTAACCTGGGTACTCCTCCCAGCTGGATGAACCTTGGGCTCCAAAGTAACTTATTTTGCCTCTCCAAGCGAGTTTCCTCAGTGCTAATGGCTGAAATTTTCCTTCTAAATTTACGGTGGGGATAAAACAATGCAATGTTTGTAAATACTTAGAAGAGTAACTATCCTGGAAGAGACCCTGAGCTCATGGCGGATATAATTATTGCTAAAATTTTTGTGGCCTCAAAGATGTTATAATCAAGAGCAAAACCAAACTAAAAGTGGGGTGATAACTAGCTGTTAAAATTAATAAACTTAAACATTAAGGACTGAAAGGTTTGTCCCTTGGCACTGAATTTCAATTATAATTGACCATGGAGAAAAATCTGTTTTCAGGTAAGAGACTCTCACTTCCAAGTCTTTCAAAGCCAGAATGATTTGAAAACCACGGTCTTTTGAGCTATAACCTGATAACTGCCTTTCTTTGTAGTCTCGAATTATCAGCCATTGCCTCATAAAGAAAATTGCCCCTCCTCCACTGTTGAGGGTATCTGATAATGACATATTGACAATAAACATTTTTTTTTCCATTAGAGACATTTCTATATTAAAGGTTTTTGTTTTCCTCACATACGTAGCTATAAAATTCAATCCCATTGTGCAGATCTACCATTTAATTTCTCCAAAATTCCTTAACATTAATGGCTGTTATTTATAATCTCTACCAGTATAAGCTTCTTGTTCCACAAGCTTAGCACATATATCACCCAGTGGTAGGGTAAAGAGTACAAAATCACCAGGAGGAAGACCTTCTGACCTCTTAATGGGCCTCAGTGTAACCCAAGGGTCCCATTTAATCGACTGTAGAATATCCAATTCGCTTTCTAAAAATCCACTGTGTATAGTTTCAAGGCCTAGGAAAGATGCAGTAATTTACAGAGATTTCAATTCTGCCAAGAGTAGAGGAGAAGAAAGAGGCACTTTTTAATTGCAATTCAGTAAAGATTAAGAGCAGTGCCAAGAAGCAAATTGGGGTTAAAATCTCATTTGGCTATAGCTGACATAATTTTGCCCCATTATAATGCTTAATCATGTGATAACTGAATTTACTATGACACGATCTGGTGTCAGTACCAGCAGAAGATGGGAAAGGGTCAGATTCAGGATGCAAGGCTATGGGAGACAGGAAGAGGAGCGAGACAGGGCGGCACCATGGGGTGGTGCCATGTCGACACTGGTCCGGAAGTCAACTTAAAGACAGAGCCAACTTTCAAGCTCCTCTGGGAAATACGGCTTTTACAGTTATCCAAAGAGACTCTTTCTTCTATGAGGTAGTCCAAATAATTCTGCCATGTCCCTTTGGAAAGTCTCTGTTAGTATCACCAAACTCAGCAAAAGGCCTGCCAACTATAGGGCCAGGAGCCTTTGTGCATTGTCCCAGAGACATTGCATGAGCTGGGTTACCTGAATCTTATTGGTGCAGAGGTGATCCTCAGCGAGGTCAGGGGACATCATTTGTCTCTCCTAACATTCAATAAATTGAACACTGCAGTGCAAACTGCATTGGATTTTAGTTCTGATAGCACAGAACTAGGAGCTCAAAAGTCTTGGTTCACACGCATATATTGATGTTTGACTTCGGGAGCAAATCCTGTTCACATATCATTTTTCTTCTCTATCTCCCCACCCTCCACAGACCGCATTAGCTGCCACTCACTCCCTTCACACCTGATGCAGTTGCTTCTATTTGCATCACGATGCTGCTTTGGAATGCATTCTTCTACTTGCAGTGTCATTGTCTCCCCTTGGAGGTGGCATTTCCCTGGTGAGGGGGGAGCAGTCAAAGCCACCAGGCTTCCATAGAATATAGTCGAGTCCTGTTAGGTTGGTCTCTCTGAGATGGAGAGGGTGATTTCTGCATCCCTAAATTACGCCGTGATGTTTCACAAAAGAGTACAAAATGTCACACGTCTTCTTCTTTGTGTTGACATGCGTAAGTGAAGTTAGTGGAGGAGAGTCAGTGGGGAACCTCAGCCCTGCTCCTAATCTAACTCTGTTGCTCTCTTAACACATTCGCCCAACTTTCTCAGCCCCTCAAACAGACTCAGAGTTTACAGGTTTCATGTGGGTTCCAGCACCTTTGTAACCACATCCCAGTATATGAGCTATACTCTAAACCGAGACTGAAATATCTCATTAGGAAATTGTCAAATGATGGCACCAAACTAAATTAAAAAGTAATAATGATAACATAAGTAGATATCTGCATCTTTCTTTTTCTAAAGGCTTTGGGAACCAAAATGAAAACTTCTTCACATTAGCCTCTGCACCAATAGCTAGAAGATTCTAAATTAATTCTTTGATAAACATTAGCAGAAGAAAATAAGACAGTGCAGGACGCAAGCAACACATTATCATAGTATATATCTAAATTGATGGCAGAGTTACCACCAAACAATAGAGATAATAACATTTTCTAACATTCAGAGAAAATATTTCCAAATGCTTTTCTCGAAATAACTAATAATTCGAAACCCTTTTGTGTTTTTATTACTGTAAAAGCGCAAAGTCAATTCAGAGGTCAAAATACATCCTTTCCCAAATGAATAAAGTGGTGAAACAAGACAAAGTCTGGTTGGCTGCTATACATTTCTCTAATTCTTCTCCCACAGACTTAAATAAGCCACAGGATGAACTAAAGAACATATAGCTATGCACAGTACAGAGGAATTTAATTCTCTAATCTGACAAAAGGCTAGCGATGTCAGCAGTAGTGGCTGTTACTGGTATTCGACCTTGGTGAGGATTGTGCTTTTTGTCGTAGCTTGTAATAATAGTACATCTTCTGTATCTATTACACACATATATCTGTACATATTATAGACACATATACATGGATTTAGTGCAGGAATCAGACGATAGATGACAGAGCAGGCATTGATGAGCAGCGGTGAGAGCGCACGTGCTCCACCAGGACCTACTTACTGATGGAAGGCGGGGTCCCCCAGGCTGGTGATCTTCAGCATGACAATTAGCAGTTTTCCCTGCAGTGTGGTCAGCAGGAAGGACAGAGACCTCTCCCTAGCACAAGTCACTCAGCCCTGCCGGGTTCCTGATGCTCTCTGGGTAACGGCATCCCATTAGGAGTGTGACACAGTAGGGAAAGAGACCGGTTCACTGTGAGACCTGCTACTCACTCTCGTACAGTGCATCGGCCCCCCTTCCCACTGCACAGTGGCTGCCGAGAGAGTGAGCCGTGGAGTCAGAATTCCACCGGGACACAGGCTGCAATGTCAGTGACCTTCTTCTCAAGACAGGGCTTTTTTAGGATGGTATAGAAACGACCTAATATAGTCCCCTAGCCTTAGGAAAAGGGGAAGAATTCTCTTTAAATTAAAAAGGAAAAAAAAAAAAAGGTACAAACTTGGAAGACCGGGATGTGCTTGGCTCTCTGCTTCGGAATAAGCTAAGAGGATCCCAAAAGAATTCACGGAGACTGCGTTTCGCATGCATGCCTGTGATGCTGGAGTGATGGGGGCTTCACCTTCTTGTACCTGTTACCTTTCCGCATGGAGTTAATCAAATGTTCCATTATCTTCCTTGAGTAAGGGAAATGAGCTGATTTAAATTGCCACGCTTGGATACTCATCCAGAGAGGACAGCTGCGAGATTTACGTGCAAAAATAACTGGGTTAGAGGAGAAAACGGGAGACAGATTCCAAGTACCTGCTTGTTGTGCTGTCTGTGGCATCTGCTGACCCCTCTGAGCACTGTACTGAACTGAGGCGATGGGCCGGTACTGCTGTGTAGTTGAGGTAGGGTACTGACCAGACGGATAATAATATATGGGCATCTGTGGAAGAAAGAGAAAAGGAAATGAGAACTGTGCACTAAGTAACAATTTTTAAAACATAAAATACATCATCTTATGATTGCAGCAGACTGTAATAAATTGTAGTAGATTATATAATTATATGATTGTTAGTAGATTGTTAGTAGATTGTAGTATGATTGTGGTAGATCATAAACACAACCCCCAGGCCTATGTGTGTGTACAGGCTCCTCTTCCCATATAGATAGAGGTGGAATCTATTCCCCAAGTCCTTGAATCTGAGCTCGCTCTATGACTGGCGTTGACCAGTGCCATGAAGCAACCAAGATAACTTCTGAGACTTGCAAGCCTGATCCTTAAGAAGACTTGCAGCTTCCACTTTTGCAGGAGGACAGCCCAGCCATCAGGAAAAAAACGCCCAGTCTACACTGCTGGAGAAGGAGGTCAAGTGGAGAATAGGGGAGCCCCAGTCTGCAGGCTACACCAATGTTCGAGGCATGTGTGAGGCCACCTTGAGTGTTCCAGACTGTCCCAGGTAATACCATATGGAGCAGAGATGACCCACCCCTGCTGAGTCCTGTTCAATTCATTGATAGTCATAAGTAACACAATGGTGGTTGTTTTAAAACACTGAATTTTGTGTTTTTTGAATGAAGCATGAGTAAATAAAACAGTCATCTACAACAACGACAAAAAATCTTTTATGATAGTTTTAAATATTATATCTAACTTGAATTGTTTTTCTAGTGGAAACACAGGCGAGGCATGAGAACTGCTGATCTCTAGCCTAAAAGAAGCAGAGAATAACATTATGAAATATGGTACAGTCTGTCAAAGCACTTTGCAGAGTGATTGGCACATAGGAAGTATCCAAAAGGTTTATGTTCAGTCCAAAAAGGGAAAAATATTAGAATAGTGTCTATATCACCTGCTATTACTTTCTAATGACTGGTAATGTCTGTAAATATTCTAATTACCTCTGGTTAGATTCAAATCTAATCTCTTCTCATCTGGAAAGACTTCCTTGCCCACCTCAGGTTATTTATTTTAAAGTTATTTTCTTATGAATCTTAATTATTTTTCATCTCTAGGCTTCTGACTTTTCTTCCATCATCTTCTTTAAAGTGTAAACAGAGGCACACCAGTACACACCCTATAAGTATAATATTCATAGAATAATAGTATGAGCCACCTCTTTGAGGATTATTTTTATGGCTATTTTGTTTCTGATTTGCTCGTGTCAAATAGGAAACACTTTTCTATTTCAATCTTGGTATTGAAACATACATAACATGTTCTCCTGCCTAGGGATAAAGTAGGAACAAAAAAAGATAATAGTCTCTGTGGATCTATGGTTTTGCAGTCTCATGGAATGATTATAAATTATAATTCTATCTAACGATATGGATATTTAAGGGTAAGAAGTGGAACAAATCTGAAACAAACCTGGGTCTGTATCTGGCAATTAACTAATTTATTATATGTATTGTTTAGAGTGATTTAATCTTACTATTTCTCCATTTCTTTGTAAGGCAATTTATAACAATAAAAATCCAAATAATTCTGCAGTAATAATTGGTTTTAGTTATGCTCTGGCAAATTGTGGTGCCATTAAAGATTATCACCATTCTATAGTAGGTGCTTCCTAATATTGAGAATAAGAACGAATACTATCTAATTTATACATCAGCATTATATATGTAGGACTTTTAGGGAGAACAGTATTTTGTTCCTTTAGGAGAGGCCATATCTTGATTCAATGTAAGCTCTTAAATATGCTATCCAGTCCTCAGTCTCTCCTCTTACATTCTGTATGAAATATGAAAACACCTTCAGGGATGAAGGACAGACTTCAAACAGCTTTTGAAAAAAATTTCCTGATGAACACTAATGGTTTGGATAAAAGTATAGCTCCTGAGAGAGGGAGAGGGAGAGGAGAGAGAGAGAGAGAGCGCCTCGTTTTTAGTGCTGCTTTTTGTTTTGATCTTGTTTTTTTCTCCTACTTCTACCTTCTTTGACACCCTGACAAAATGTGCTAAAGGTTTGGTCACTTCCATCCGGCATCTCTCCAAGGTGGAATGCCAGCCAGCTCTCAGGAGTTGTAGCTCCCAAGCATATACGGCAAGTGGGAAATGGCACTTGGCTCATCCTCATCCTCCCTCACTGAGAACGAAGCCGAGCTGAGCTAAGAGGAATCTTTAAAGGATAAATTTGAAAGGTTGGGAGGGAGAAAGGTGAAGGAACAAAGGAGCAAGAATAGCCCCAAACGGAGGAAATGTATATTTTCGACCAACTATGTTAAAATACAGAGAATCAAAAAGTGAGTGGATTAGGAGAGGAAATAAATAAATGAGAGAATAAACTATAAAAAATAAGCACTTCTCCCACTTCCCTTCTTCAAATCTCTCTTTGTCTCGTCCATATGTTTCTTGCTTCACCTTCCAGTGAGCACTCAGAAAGCACACATGACAAATCAGACAAAATTGGCCTCCAAGGGTATTAAAAAGTTCATTCTCTGTGTAAGTTTAACATATCTCCATGTATGCCCATGGACCGTATCTCACAAGTTCTTTTCACAGTTGAATAATCAAGTTTTAAAATGTTTCCTAAATTGTAAGGAAACGTTTGTAGATATGTACCACTTAAATAAAAAAAAAAAAAAGAAAAAAGAAAAAAGAAGGAAAAATTATACTAAACTGAAAATCATATCCTATAGCTTAATCTGTATTTCTTTTAAAAAAACTCATGGATGTCTAAACTGATCATGAACATCCATTTTGTCTTTTTTTCTCCCTTCCCTCTTTCTATTTTTAAATCTATTGAAGCAGGAACGAAAGCATTTCTAGCGCAGATATACCAGGGATTCTGAGTTGTCTTTGCTTCTGCAATCCACTAATACTAAAATTCCTTCATCAGGGAGGAACTTTTATTTCAAAGTCTTCGATTAAATATTCTGCCAACTCTCCTCTTTGACAGCAGAAATGGGTAAAAGCTTAGATGTCATTTAGGCTAAAGAACTAAACAACTTTTCCAATAATTAAAGTACTTAATTTATTAGCAGAATAATTAATATACTAATGAGGTCCTTTCTCCTGTAACTTCAAACTATTTTCCATGGCTCCTTAAATCCTACTGGCAAAGAGACACTACTGAGAAGGCAACTGAAGATGAACTATTAATTGCTCAAAATAAAATAAAAAACGGAGTGAAAACTCTTTCATGGCGGAGGGTTTTGCATGACTTGAAAAGAAAATAATTAATTCAAGATGTTAAGGCAGTGAAACAAACAATAAGAAGGTGACACTGTGTTTTAAGCAGCTCATCCAGTGCAATATTTCATAATTAGGATGGAATTTGCCTAGGATATGTGTGCCTTGAAAATGGACCAGAAAACGCCTCTGTGCATTTTACATCTTGACAGTAATCACTTGCAATATTCTGCCCGAGATACCCAGGAGAGCACCAGAGATGTTTGGTGGTGAACAGTAACACATAATCAGTCTTGGAGAGGACAGTAAAAATCAGTGATCTGTGGTGTCTTACATGCTCGAGTCAATTAAATATGATGAATGGCTACTTGTGAGAATACGAGTAAACTCGGCTTCCCCCAAGGGAAAGGACAGGACAGTGCATGTTGGCTTAGCTTCCTCCTTTATATTCATGGAGGAGCTCCTGCCTGGAGTACCAAGTTAGCTCCAGAAAATGCTACGAATCGGTAAGAGAGGAAAGAACAAATTTCCAGAGCGGCAGCAAGAGAACATTGAAAGTCCCCAGGAGCAGACACTCCTCCTGTCCAAGGTTTTCTGTTCCTAGACAAAGCATGAGCAGGAGGACATCACCTAGAGGGTCTGTTTTCATGTGGTCTCTGTACCACCAGTCTGGAAGATGGAATGTTCCCCCAATTGAATCATGGACAGTCGGGTCAGTTTCATTAAACTTATTTTGTGCACAACTACTGAACAGGACAGATCAGGTCCTGTAAGTGGAGAATATCAGTATACACCAGAAGGGCAAGAGAGACTGACCTGACAACATTCTACATGGAGATATAGAAGTCAAAGTGTACCACAAATCAGCTATAGGTCACAGGTATGAAAAAAAAGCATGCTTACCTGTGCAGGTGGAGGCTGTTGCACGAATCCCTGTGGTGAGGGAGGGGCCTGGAGAACTTGCTGGGAGATAGAAGGTGCAGAGCCCGAGAACCCCGCGGCGGGGAGCTGCTGGCCTGTAGAGGCGATGACGTAGCTGGGCTGCTGGGCTGGCTGGGGCATGAGGGATGGGGGGTAGACAGGGCCGGATGGGGGCTCAGGAGTCTCTCCTGAGGACTGCCTACTCAGGTTCATCTGGCCGAACTGTGTTGCCACATCATCTCTCTGCAAGACACAAAGATGAAGGAGGAAATCAGCGAGATCTGCTTAGTAATGGGAGAGGCACACAGAGGCAGACAGAGGCCCCACGACTGTCATTGTGTGAGAAGCAGGGAGTATGATTTGGAAAAAATAAAAGGAAGGGATTCTCCAGCTAGAACAAGAGAACGCAGATTTAATCATCCTGAGGATCAGAGATGGCAAACGGTTTGACCCAAATCTTCCTCTTTCGATGGCATCAAATTATTACTTTTCCACTAAGGGCTTGGGCTTCTCAGGACGGCGCTGAGGCAAGAGGGTTTGGTGTTTCGTCCTGAAGAGTCACATGCTCTTCCCAGCGGTAGCCATAGGACCCGCCTTCTGGGGAGAAGCAGGAGGACTTACGTTCATCATTACCCACAGCTGTTGCAAAGGTCAGGCCAGGTCAGCTGGGTGGGACCCCGTTTGTATATCAGGGAGTGTTTGTTCACTGGAGATTTAGGGGCAATGCTCACCCTTATTGTCCAAAAGGACCTAGTACATTGAGGGGGAATGAAGGGGAACTTAAGGGACTGGGATGTGAGAGGACATTTCTATCAGGAGTGCATGGTTACTATTTTGACACCGACTTTCAGATATTTCCCAAACCCTCACACCAAGTTCGTGAGTCTTTGTGTTTCTGACTTCTAACTGATGGTATTCGATTCCTGCTTAGCTGGTACACTCTTAAAAATAAAAGGGTACCAGATTGCAGAAGCACTAAACATGAAACAATTGGCAGAAAGAAAACCATGATTTTGAAGATGTGTTATAATGTTCTGAAATGAGACATTCACACACATCCCTCATAGTCAGCCTAGGGCACCCATCCAGCACCAACCAGCCCCACACAGGGAAGTAAAACCAGTGACTATGCTCTCCTGGGGCAAAAGGGATACACACGAAACACAGTACCATGGGGAACTGCTGCGTTGGAGACACAGGCAGGAGATGCTGGGGAGGAAACGAGACTGCTGGGTATTGCACTGACTGGGAGGAGGCCTGCAGCCCCTGGACAGACTGGAGGAAAGAAAAAGCTGATCAGTTAACAGGGAAGCACTTGGGGTGGGGGCTGAAATCCCACCGGAAGGCTGTCATATCCGAAGCATACCACCCACCACCCCCTACAGGTCCTCTTGCCTCCGTGCACTTCAGAGACAGGAACCAGGCACCAAAGGCAAATCCAAGCCATGGTTAGATCCTCTGGGTCTAAAAATATTGCCCAAGGAATAAGAAGTAAGGAAAAGGAATATTTAAAACAAGTTTCACTCCAGCGAAGTACTCAGAGCCCTTCGGGGTTCTGTGGACATTGTTGCCTCAGGCAAATGGGGGCAGCTCTACATGTCTCTAAGGGGTGTATGAATAGCCAGGTCACCTTGGAACTAAACTGATTTCTATTCTTCCCAGTGATAAAGTCTTTACTATTGACTCTTTGCAAAGAGGAGCACTTGGTGTGTGCTGGGAATGGGTGAGCAAGTTGATACAAAGGCCCGGGTCAGAATATGCGTTCAGTCCCCAAGACAGGCTCCTTGATACATAAAGATCACGTTTAGCCCTAAGAGAAAAATGTCATTCACTTCCCCTTGTACCATACCCTCATCATGCAAGCCATTGGATAATCCACTCATCTCTATCTAAACTTAAGGTTCCAGATGAAATCTTGCCAACCTGTGACCAGAGTCTAGGCTGCCAGGTTTTATTGATGAGCAGATGAGGGTCACACTGATGGAAAATATCCCCTCTTACTGAAGCACTGCTGTCCTGAGGGCTGTGCAGCCTTCACCTCAAAGCACGTCTCCTCCCTGCCTCCAGCCAGCTCCTTACCTGAGTGACCAGTGGGCCTGCCATTTGTGGCTGTGGTGGCTGGACCTGCTGCTGTGGCTGAGGAGAGGCCTGCTGCTGTGGCTGCTGCTGGGACTGGCCCACCATCGCGCCTCGCAGGGACTGCTGGCTGGTGGGGGGGTTGTATATTGCAGGCGTCCCATCGGGATTCACGAAGGGCTGGCCTGCAATGGAACCATTGGTCCAAGTGAGCCTCTCGATCTCTCCTTTGGCAGCAATAACCACTCCGATAGATATTTAAAAAGCAACCTTAAGCAAAGGGGCAGGGTGGTGGCAATCCAGGACACGAGAACCTTCACCCATGTGAAGACTTTGCTATTTTTGACCCACCTGGTTCAGCTTACATTATATAACAATGTAAGCCCAGAGCAATGTAAGAAGCAGCAAATACATTTACCACCTTCAGGGAGATTTCCCAAAGTCAAGTTCATCTGCATACAGTGGCACCCAGTGGAGAGGAAAAATAAAAAACTGACCCAAATGAAACAATATTTTAATGAAAACAAACCGTATACTATTCAACAAGAACAGACTGTTATAAAATGAGAACTCAGCTAATTAGCTAATGTATGCTAAATGAAAGAAACCAGTGCCCAAAGGGCAGCTACTGTATAATTCCATTTCTATCGCATTCAAGGTCAATCAGCATTTAGCGATGTAATGCTAAATGTCAGAATAGCGGTAGCTCTAAGGGGTATAGGGGAAGCTACGAGGACACTGAGGGTGTTCTCTGTCTTACTCAGAGTGATGTTTACACAGGTGTTCACGTATTCAAATATTTACCAAGGCTACATGTCAAATATGTGTAGATCATGCACTTCACCTGTGCACTTTACAAATGACATGAAGAAGGTAAACTGGAATAGGTTGGGGAGGCAAATGCTGGGGTCAGTAGTGAAACCAGACAAAATGCTCACAGAAAAAGAACAATGGACTTGCCTTCAGCTACGTTAGGAACTGCGACAACAGTTCCTCGATATTACCGGAAATTTTCAGATGACATAGATTTGTGCGCATGCGACAAGAAACCTTAAACGCTCATATTCATGAACATACCTGCCACAACTAAGGAAGTTCTGACAATAGTTTCATAACCAATCGCAATGTGCGGAGATAGAAGAGCAAATGTACCAGATTTATATTCACGGAACGTTGACTAAATTTAGTGATATATTTTTTTCTAATGTTCCCCATGGGCATTTGTTTTTCTATCACTGTCATTTAATTTATTTTATATATATTTTTCTTTTTGTAGAAATAACTTCTGGATTTAAAATCTGCAACCTGTTTTTCCTCCAAAACCAGTAATGTGAGAATGTATGGAAAAACAGTTCAATTTTCAAAATTTTATCAGCCCATTTAGAATTCTAATCTTTCATCGCCCCTCACCCAGCTCCACCTTTGCATCTTAAAAACATAAGTGGAATGTTTTAGGCGCTTAACATTTACAAAAAAAAAAAAAAAAAATCTTCACAGCAACTTTATATGAAATCATTTCAAAATCAGTCTCACTCTTTATTTACACAAACAGACATACAAACGTACACACGAAGATGGAAAACTAAAAGAAAGAATCTATTATATTCTATATCAGTGTTCCCAACATTTTCAAGACCAGGGACCAGTGTTACTATGGGAATCTAATGCCTGAGGGTCTGAGATGGAGCTGAGGCAGTGATGCTAGTGCTGGGGAGCACAGCGAATATAAATGAAGCTTTGCTTGCTGGCCCACTGCTCACCTCCTGCTGTGTGCCCCAGTTCCTAACAGGCCAGGGACCAGTATCAGTATGCAGCCCAGAGGTTAGGAACCCTTGTTCTATATGACTTTCAATTTACCCCCAGGGAAGTGTGAAAAAACTGACCATAATCAGGGTGAAAAACATAACCATAAAATATTCAGAGGTTCTTTGTGATAAATTTTAGATCCCCTATTTGAAATATTATTAATATGTTGTGGACCAGAAAAAAGAAATGTTTCTAGGCAATTGCATATGAAAAATAGTAAGAATTCACTTGGGTAGAGGGAGATGGAAGGTTGTCCTGGAAAGAGAAAAGAGTATAAAAGATTGATTTTATGCTCATCAAGGAGATGTAAAAATAATGAAGAAAATGAAAGAAGTAAAACAGATAGCAGGAAAGAGAACAAAGACAATTTCTTCAGAGAGTGAGGATGGTGACTATTGGTTTTCAAGTTAGGCAATGCTCACCTTTCTGTATTCTGCCATTTACACCAAATACAGATGCAATTACCACTGAATACAAGCAATTAGTTTGAATGACGGCTGCTGAAGACCAAAGGGGAAAGAAACACTAGCTGGCCTTACAACTATTCAGCTAGGAAGAGGTTTTCAGGTCAGGAACTTCACTAGTGTGCCCAGCAGGCCCTGATATGTGTGTCGGCGTGGGTAAAGAGGGTACAATGACAGAGGTAAGCCAGGGTGCCCTGAGCTCAGAAGAAAGGATTCAATGCAGCGTGCTCCTTCCTCTCCACATTAGGTGTCATTAGGTGAAAAACTTCTCCACATCAACATGTACGGTGTGTCGTAGGTTTTATATAAGTACTAAGTACCTGCACAGTGACTAAAGACTATGCTATCCATTCCAGGATTCAAAACAAAAACAGAAACACAACTAAGTATGACCTCTCTCCAGAGAGAGCTTATAAATGTGCTGGTAAGAAGAAAATGAACCCAGGGGCAAGTGACACAGGAAGTAAAGTAGTCACGTGCTCTTGGTTCCTGACACTGAAGCGTTTCTGCCGATGGCTTGGAAAAACGTATTTATTTAAGAAAAAAAAAAGGGGATGAGAAAAAGAGATTTTCCTTTCTTAGTTTTTAGAAGGTGATCAATCAAATTATAAGGGAGTTACTGATCATGGATAGACAAGGATTGATTCAGATCTTGCAAAAATACATTTATAGACAGCACATAAAAACTTCATGGTGCAATTAAGAAAAAGATGGAAACAGTTTGAATAAATAAATGCTAGAAGTCTTGTGAAAAACAAAATGTATAGGGTCATGGAAGCCCAGAGCATTTGAAAGACACCAGCCCTACAAGGCTGCTCAAAGTGAAGTCCCTGCAGATGGCGTGCCCTCCGTTCACACACTCATGAATTTGCACCAGATGAAGGGAAAGCAAAATGGAATAATAACATATACGAACATTAACAAGTACTTGAGGGACACCAAAGGTTATTGGCATCTCTGGATAGTACTGAGCTGAAAGAAAACAGCGAAGCAAAGATGAACTGTCTGCTAAAAATTTCCAAAAGGAGGCTGAGTCCGAGACAGCTGGAGGAAGATCAAACTCAAGAATCAAACCCAAGCTTGCCTTGCAAGGACGAAGATGTTTCAGAGCGATAACTTTGAAAAAGAGCTTCTGTAGCAACTTGCCCATCTCAATGTGTGAAAAGCAAAGAAAGAATGGGTCAGAGGTCCTGAGTTTAGAAATAGACCAGCTGAGAGCCGAGTCTAAGGACAGACAAAATAAAAAGTTGTGGCTGTATTTGGGAATCTGCAAGAATATTTGTGGGCAGGGCTGATTTCAGTGAGCCAAATATTTAGTACTGAGTAAGAACCAAGTCTATTGTGCTGACAAAGGATGTTTCATTTATGTTTCATTTAGTAGACATGATTGGCAGACACCTTAGTATTTTCAAATCTTAGCTTGTCTTATTCTTACTTAAGACAGATATTTCACCAATTATAATTTTATACATGAGCCACATTCTCAAATATAAGACGTTAGATGAAAAATTGCTCCCTATCCACATGAACATGTATAATGGGTAGCAGATAATATTTTGTTAATATGTAATCATTGAGCATAGTGCCTAAGACTACTTTGTCATCTACTCTAGGGGGAAAAAATAGCCAAGTATGGCCTTTCCCTACAAGGAGCTTATAAACATGATGATAACAAGGAAATGAACCCAAGGAAAATTCACACAAGAAGCAAAGTAGTCACACATTCTTGGTTCCTAACACCAAAGCATTTCTACCACGTGTTCGGCAAAGGATGAGAGGTATGGATTTCAGGAGTTCACAGCAATGACAGAGAAAGACGAGTTCCAGCCGAAAGGAGACAAATTTCCAGTTTAAGAGATTAGATAGATGACAGATGGATTAGATAGATAGATAGATAGATAGATAGATAGATAGATAGATAGATATAGATAGATAGATAGATGATGGATGGAGAGAGGGATAGACAGATAGACATGCACATATACACATATATATTAACATGTGTATACATATATATGTATACATACATACATGCATGTGCATATTTTCAATATATAAAAAAATCCCACATTCTGTAAAAGAAGAAACATCATAATCACCTTGCATCTCACCAGTCAACCATGGTCTACAAAATATTGGTACATTTTCCTTCTGGTCTAGGGATATTTAAATGTCTAGCATTTATCAGATCAGAGAAATATGCATGGTGAAGCTGTTCAATAGTGTTATTAGACCCCGTTCCTTAGTTAGGGTCCTTTTTCAAAGGAGATATTTTGATAACAGCTCTAATCACTCCATCCGATGAATAAGAATTGGGACTTGGCACCAGATAACACTTTATTTCTTTTTCTATAAACAAGATTACAGATAATAACATACGCATACACATGCACAGCCACACTATCATTACAAACAATATTCTTGCATTATACCCTAAAAATAATCTGTTGAGCTTTTTTGAAACACCACAATTTTGCTTAAAACAAACCACTCAAAACTAATACTTAGTGTGTGCTCTTGTCTACAAGCCCTCCATCTCAATTAAAAGTGAAAGAATTTAAGCCAACAGAATCATATTCTTTGAGTGCCCAGAGTAATGAATATGATCCCGGTTTTCTTTTAATTTCCTTTATAGTGCTTACAATGATCCAAAGAAAATAAAAGCCATCTAAGATTCTTAGAAGTCTCTAATCGGAAAGCTTTCAAATGGTTTTCAATAAAATGATTATGCCTTCTTTTCCCTGAAGCTGATGACATTTTCAAAATGTCTCAATCAAACACCATGCCTTGAGAATGTGCCATATGTTTTCATGAAAATGTGGCAATTATTCAAGTAACTCTTTTACTATCGTTTCCATGTTTCTGAATTTCCTAATTACTAGTAGCACTATATATGTGAGAAGATTGAGTCAGATTATTTTTAAGAGAACCACATCTGGTTTTGCATTTTCAAATTTAGCTAATCAAAGAAATACTCTGCAATAATCTAAACCAAACCTCAGATATATCTTGGGACAATTCAAAATTTTTTTCTATCCCTTATAAAGAATTCTAAGGAAGCTACTAGTCAATGTTAAACTTTCCAACCCAGGGTTTCTCAACTACTGTGCTACTGACATTTTGGGCTGGAGAACCCTCTGTTGTAAGGGGCTGTCCTGTGCATTATAGGATGTTCAGTAGCATCTTTTGCATCTACCTTCTTAAATACCAGTAGTAGCCTCCTCCTCCCCAGGTCATGATAATCAAAGTATCTGTAGATATTGCCAATGGCTTTGGAGGCATAGGCAACACTGTCCCCAAATGTTGAGAAATTTCCCCTGTGAAGCAGGTGTTCATTATCTATTTGCTCAATGCTCTGGGTCCTTTGAAATCAGCATGGAAGTTAACTGACTACTAGGAAAACTAAAAAATAAAGAACGAATGGTCATTTATCATGGGAAAAAAACTATAATGATGAAGTTACCAATTTTCTGATCCCAGAAAAATCAGTCTAAGGCCTAAAATCTCTAAAATATGTAAGGATTTGCTCATTGTATACTCTCTGTCGCTGCTATTCCTTGTTCTCCAGGAGGAGTTGTGTAAAGGTGAGAAAGCAACTTCCATAGTTAATAGTCCACTACGTGTCCCAATTAATATCTCAAGTTCTTCAAATATAGTGGGTGCAAAAACACTTTTAACATCATAACAGGCTATCTATGGATGTATTCTGAGAAACATAAAGTTTTAATTAGTATATCCCAGTTCCTCACTCAACCATCTCTGATCTTTGTTCCTGGGAATACATGAGACACATTGTGGTCAGTGAAGAGAAGACAGAGAAAAGTAGATATTTCTGGGAAGTCTTTATATCTATATAAATACTGATATCGATATGGAGATATAGATTATAATTATAGACCTGCTCCTCCATAGCAGTTCATGCACCATGCTCTCCTGCTCAGTTTTCAGAAAACTTGCTAGTAAACTGTTAAGAGAGCAATATTCTGGTCCTGCCAAAGCAGAGGCAATACACTAACCTGTGTGTGGATTCAGAAGGATGCTTCCAGGTGGGATGCCTGTTGCAGCTTCGAGTGGAAGGAGGATGTAGCTGGTGCTATTGGCGCCAACCTGGCCGCCCATTCCACTCTCCGGATAGGGTACACAGCCAGGAGAACTGGCTGCCACGCCTGAGACCAGGGTTGTACTCTGGAGAGGGGGATGAGTGCGGGACAGTGATCCTGACGAACCGGCACTGCTGGAAGACTCAGAACCTACAAACAGAGAGAGAGAAAAACCAACAGATCATTCAACAGCTCTGGGTCTAAATGCTTGCTTTAAATAATCCATCACTAAAGAATTTGAGGTGAGTGCTGTAGGACGAGATTAACTAATGCCCCTCCCACATTTTGGGCTTACAGTTTATTGAAATATTTGCTACATCTTTTTCTGATGTATCAATTTCCTAGGAAAGAAGAGATAAAGAATGGTTTTGTTCAGCCTTTTCACATGCCACTAGGGAGATAAATTAGTAAATAAATGATACCTTAAAGTTCTGAACCCAGCACCTGAAAACTCCCATCACCCTGAGTAATTAATGCCATAGAAATGTCTTACTGAGCTGTCGTGAGAATAAAATGACTAGGATGGAGATTAAAGACACTGCAGTGTAAGGAGGAGTCCTATGATGTGCTGATTATGCAGATGGTTCTTCAGTATCTCTGGATTTTGAAGGCCCATAGTCAGAAATAATCTTTTCCCTCAGAGGGGAGTAGTAGAACTAGATTGTACTTATTGAGAGTGCTTAAGATCTGCTTTGTATTTTGCAGATTCATAGACGTCTTATTAACATAGTTAAAAGGTGGCCCAAAGACAGTTTGGTCTTCATGGCAAAGACTGAGTATCTTTCATATAACAGAGAAGAGTAAACTCATGTAGATGTTTGTGGACTATGTATTTCTCAAACACATAGGTAAATGTATCAATGAGCAGAAGCCCCCAAAGTGGAGTCCTGCCCCAATCATCTCCCTCTCCCTCCACTGTGGACAAAGAAATATCTGCTATATCCCATGTCCTTCAGGGACTAGCTGCTGTTCACTGCAACTAGACCATGGGACCCTTGACCATGGTTGTTTTGGGCAGTGAATATTAACCAGATCATTGGAGAGAAAACACACCAAGCAAAATTTCTATATCTGTGAATTCAAACTAATTGATGATTTAGATGATATCATAGGTTGTAAGAATGTAGTACAAGAAAATGTTTACTTACTAGCCTACAAATATTGATTTATGTCTAAAAATGCATTCTTCTGTCTCATTGAAAGGTGACACATGTAAGGAATAGTTAATATTGTATTCAAGATTCTAAAATGTGCCCTTAAATTAAACTGGAAATCTTTTAAAATAAGTGATAGGAATGTACCATGCAATTGCGGAGAAGAAAGACAGTAATACTTCTTGAGCATTTAGTATGTGTGAGCACTTGGCTAAATACTAAGTACTATTACTGCCTATATAGATAGGGAAATTGAAGCATGGAGAAGTTAGATAACTCAAGTCGACCCACATAGTTAGATAATGACAGAGCTAGGATTCGATCTTGGCAGACTAATCTAGAATTAACCATGACCCAACTGCCTCCTGAAAGCACGTGTATGCGCATACCATGGACTGGCACGAGTGTTCTCAGGTGAGAATCTTCTCTGCGTTTTCCATGATTTGATTATTAATAATGGTAAAGTTTCAAGTTAATTCAGGATGCTCCATCTAACTGGTTTAAAATACTGTTGGGCTTCTAAATAACACATAGGGAGAAAATGAAAGGATCTAAAAGGACATTTGAAAATGCTGAGTAATTTGAGACTGCATCACTGATGTTATGACCCTAAAGTGACAGCCTCAATGCGAACTGAAGAGATTGTCTGAGAGCTCCCCACATATGACTTGATGTTACAAGTTTGACCTTAGTACAGAGAGAGTTAACATCAACAGCAGCAGCAGCAGCAACAACAGTAATAATACAATAAAATTTCCTGCTAATTTTTATAGCATCCTCATTTTAAAGATGAGAACTGATCATCAGAGATGTTACGTAAAATTCCTAAGTATACTTAGTTATGTGGTGGATTCTGAGTTTAAACTCAAGCACCAGGAATCTATGGACATGCTCTGAACCACCACGTTTTCTCTAGAGTCATTCAAAAGAGAACCAAGTAGGACCAGGGCGCTGAACAAGCTTGTGCCAAGTCCTAGGGGATACTGCACAGAAATTCACTGCTACTCACAATGGAGTGCCCAGAAGTTGAAGCTAAACCCTAAGGGACAGCTTGTGGGAGGTGTAGGGAGAAGACAGCAGGGTGGCTGGGTGAGAGACTCAGGTAGACATTCAAGAGAGAGACGAAAAAAGGAAAAAAGAGAACATGGGAAAAGACTGAAAAAGAGATCACAAGGCAAAGCAAAATGGAAAACTGGGAAGGGAGCAGGGCAGAGGGGAAGGGCACGGGCAGATTCCCAGGGAGTAGAGGGAGCGGTCACTCTCCAAGGGGGAAACAGCCTGAGTTTGGGTTCTAGTTCAGCCAGTTACTAGCTGTGTTTTCTTCAGGCAGTGACTACTTCCTTGGACCTCAATATCCTCTTTTGTGAAATATAAGCCACCAGCCTAGACGAGTAATAGTGAGGATGAGGTCCCCTCAGCATGGCTTGACTTTAGACAAATTTCTTCCTGACATATGCCTTTTATCTCCCTTTTTTAGAGCATTTCCGATCCCTTAAGATGTAAATATTCTCCCAGCAATTTATGAGTTTTACAACTCAGGATTGTCTTTCTTAAGAATTTGGGTGCCATTCTTTAAAATGTAATCATCAAGAAATAGTGCCATTATTTGTCAGTTTCTGTGGAAGGTGAGTCTGACTCTAATAAACACAAATCTGCAAACACAGACGGCTTAATCAAATTGACCAATCACCTCTCCAACATCCTCTGGTACTCTTCCACAAGCTCACTTATAAACTCTCCTGCCTTTTGTTTCAGTAGGATTGAGTTTAACCCCTCTCCCCTATTGTGACAGCCTTCATTCTGGTTGCCATAGTTGTGAATAAAGTCTTCCTTGCCTGTTTAACTCCTCCAATGCAATTTCTCTTTTATAAGAACCCTGAACCATAAGTATATATTTTTTCTGAATTCAAGAAAACATTTCGAGATCCAGGGGTCAGAGTTCAGTAGAATAACCTAAAGCTTTTGAAATTACAAGGAGGAAGAGCGTATCCAGGCTGCCTCTGCGTAGTGATGAAAATAAACACGAGGAAGAGGAAGTGATGGGAAGACAAGATGCCTTGCGTCGGTTCCAAAAATACTCTAGGGTGTAGACAGGGCAGGTGACAACAACAAGAATATCCTTGCAAGCAGAAAACAAAATACTAGGCCATGTAAAATTATTAAAACGAAGCATAAAAATATCTTATTCCTCCAGAGCAGTTGTTTTCAAAGCCTGGTCTCTGAATAAGGTCTGTGCTTTAAGAAATCCTTCATGTGATGCTGATGCAGCTAAAGTTGAGAACCTCTGCTCTGGAGATGAAGAGAGAGAGAGATGATAGTAAAACCATGAAGTTTGGCCAATGTGGAAAGAAACAGACATTATACTCTTGTTTTTTAGCCACATCACCTCTCCCAAAAAACAGTGATTTCCAGTACAAGCACCACTCAAGTTCTCTTCATAAGGAGGAAGTCATGATGTAATGACATCATCTACCTCCATAAGTGTGCGCTAGACACCTGCTGGGTAACCATTCCTGTGCTCAGTGTGGCGGATACAATAGTGGAAAGGCAGCCCAGGCCCCAAGACGGTGTGCTCGTACATCCAGACTTCAGTAATACCCTTTCTCCAAAATGTAAGAAAACATGTTTCTTTTCTGGAAAAACGCTCATTATTATCTATTTAAAGCTCAAACCTATGTAATTAGAGGAGGAGAAGAGTAATGTAAATGTCACAACTCCAGATTTGGTTTCTGAAAGGTCAAAAGAAAGTTTGTAATTCCACGGTGAATAAAGAGGAAAAACGGAAACTTGTGCTGTTCTGAAGCTCCATGACAGCAAAACTGACAGCTTTGCTTCATAAAACCATCTTGGGGAATTGTGAGTTTGTTTTGACATCCTATCTTGATCGCCTTTAATTTTTTTTTTTTTTTTTTTTTTTGCTTTCCATTTCTGCACCTTGACAAGCTTTCAAATGGAGACACTTAGATTAAACGGAAAAAAAAAAATGTCTGAAAGACTTACAATTTCTAATCATTCTTCAAAGAACATGGCATTTTCGCATTCTTGAAGTGTTATAAATGTTTCCAAAAAGCTTTGCTTTGGAAGTGATTGGGGGTGGGTGCATGGAGAATGACGATTAATTTAAAAATCCTAAGAGCTCTTTTGGTGAGCTGAGATTTTTAAGTGCACCATTTAAGGTACTTGGTTTCTGCCTTTTAAGGAGATTTAAAACTATTTAACCTTTCTTAGTTTACAAAAGCTTAAACGCACCACTGTGGATTTTCTTGACTTCAATTGCTGTTATAGTGGGATATAAGAGCAATTAATTAGAGTAAGAAATCAAGAATTCTCCGATTGGTGAATAAAAATGACAGAAGGCAGCGTGAGTCCACCTGAATCTTTCTAAGAAGCAAGATATATATATATATATATATATATATATATATATATATATATATATATATATATAGTAGTGACTGTGACTAAATGCTATTAATTTTCTGCCTATGTAGGAAAACATGAGATAATTTCTCAGGAGGCATTTGTCAACAACATAATTATGTTAAATCATTAGCATAATGAACGTAGATTTCATAGAATTCTCCCCTAGCGTGAGTGTGACTCTTGGTTAGGAAAGGATTCAGTCTAGGACAGCCCATGTCTAACTTCTGGTTGGTACTGTCCATTTACCATCTTCCTCCTGGCCCTGGCCATCCCCTCACTTGCAACCCCAGGCCATAAATTTTAGGAGGTTTTTAATAGTGAATGTTTGAAAATCAGTTGAAAACAATGGTGAAGAATTCTTGGAAGTCAGAAGAGCCGGTGATGACAGACTATGAGGGTAATTTTGCAGACTCATATGGACACCATGGTATTGATGTTTAAAGCTGTTTCAAGTTAATGGTTCTCCTAGATCGCTCATCTTCATGTACCTCCCAAAGATTGTTCGTGCAAACTTGAACTATCTACCTCAAAAGACCACTTATTCACTTACAAAGGAAAAAACAGGAAAAAAAGATGCATGGAACCTTTTGAGGCTCACTTTCCTTATCTACCAAGCAGGGAGAAAAAGATTAAATGGCAATAATAAAAATAAACAAGAACTAGTTTTTATTGGAGCCTAATAACTTGCCAGGTGTTGTTTGAATTGTTCTGTGTGTATTAACTTCTGGTCTTAACAATAACCTTGCAATATCGGTGCTATTATTATTCCTATTTCTCAGATAAGGAAACCAAGAGACAAATAGGTTAACTAACTTGCCCGGGATCATACTAACAGTGTGCCAAAGAAGGAATGGAAACTACTAATAACATAAGTACTTACAATGTGGCTTTAAGCAATGAATCACAGCATTCAATTTTTTTTTTTTAAACCCTAAACTTTACAAAATAGTTGCCATGCATAGGTGCCTTGGTAACTATTTTTATATAAATGATTGAAATTAAGCTTAAGTAGTCTACTGAGGAGGGTTAGAGTAATATTCCATTATAGCCTATATTTTATAGATAAGTTAACTAGAGATTAGAGAGGTTAATAATTAGATCTAAGCACACAACTATCAAAAAGCAGTATTGGAATTTAAACTGTGCCTTCTGATTATTCTTTCTCCCAGTAATTAATATGATCATCATTAGTTAAGTCAAAGTCAGAGGAAATGGTAGAATTCAGAAAACACCACAGGACATAAACCCCTTCAGTACTAACTACCTGCTTTAGACAGCTTCCCGGTACTCCTGGTACTGGATGTGCTGTCACCCCTGGTCAGCACCGTGATGCCCCCAAAACTCGCCGTCTTGGTCATGGCGGGCTTGAGATTGCGATTGGAGCTGTCAGAATCTGTGCTGCTCCAGGCCCTTTGGTGATCGGACCACTTGAGTTCGTTCTCAGAGCTGCTCTGCCGACTCCCGGACGTTCTTCCCGAGCCATCTCTGTTGCCCCTGGAGCACAGCCATCAGAAAGATGCACAGGCACAGTGTGACGTTCCAGGAGCAGCATGGACACAGAGCGGGACCTTTCTTGGAAGAGTCGTCTACCCCAAACCCTTCCTGTCAACCCCTCCATTAAACCTGTCGCCTCACAAACAGTGCTGCAAATACCTCACTGATGCACAGACAGATAACACATCACACATAACACTCATGTTACGAACAGAAAAATAACTAAACCTAGAAATGTCACACAAGTCTGCCAGTGAAGGACAAACTAGAAAAACATGGTATGAAATATAATTGTTAACTTCTGTTGTGGAGAGTGGAGGGGGATAAATTCTCCTCATCAAAATGAACAATGAGTCAATATTTGGAAACGATTATGATCTTGAATAATCCTAAAAGTAGTCCCCACCTAAGAAGAGCTTTGTCTCTCCCTTCAGCTTTAAATAATTGGACCATGGAAAAATGCACACAGTTCCAAGAAGCAATGTCTTATTTTCTAACTTTATGAGATATATATCTGAATTCATTAAGGCTTTGATGGACAGCACAGAAATCACAGAAATTACTCTCTTAACCTATGGTGAGATTTTTGCTCAGTGAGTTTAACCTTCACAGGCAGAGGAAAGAGCCTTTTAATCCTTTTCACATGGAAAAGTTTGTGATAATAACAACAGTGTAAACAGTATACTGACATGAAATGTTCTAAGGGGATCAATGGAAATAACAAAAAGGCTCCAGAGGTGAAAAAACATATTTGTTCAAAATTCAAAAATAATGAATGTATTGGAAGAGAATCAATAGCCAGAAGTGAATTTTGAAGACTTCAGAGAATCTCTAAGTAGTGTGCAAAATTGCATGTCTTTTCTAGAGCAAGTTGATGAAATTTGCATTTTCATTGGTTTCCAATCTGCTTAAAGAGTAACTTAGCTAATATTCTCAAGGCTTTTTCTGCAGTTGGAAATAATGGATCATTAAAATATTCTGATTCTCATGGATTACCAATAAGTAAAGGGGACATAGATCATGGGCAATAGATAGAACCCCTCATTTCATATCACTATGCAACGTGACATACTCATTGCAGATAAATAACGTTAATAAAGTCTTCTAAAGACAATAATGAACTGTTGAGATGTTAGAAGTAAGCATATCTGATTGAAACACTCACCAATCAAATTGTACAAAAGGTACACAGAAAATTTTAGGTTTTACCTCAACTTTACTTACTAAACTTATAAAAACTTAAGACAGTAAATGGACCCAAGAGATAATAAAAACGAAATAGCTAATATGTGATATGAACTTTGTCAAGTGAGGGGAGGAGGAAGTAGAACAGAAAACTCACAAAACAAAAAGCACTCAGCGCTCTGCTATCTTTTGTCACTGTTTTCTTAGAAACATTCTCTGTTCCCAGTATGTCAGGATGACCGGTTTTAAAACAAGGACTATCTAAAAAAAAGACAAGTTCGCAGAGTAGGAAGTAACAAACAGCCAACCATGGCCAGGTGACTTTAGTTCTGAAGCTCCTTTAAAAGTCAAGAAAGCCAGAGTCGGTACTGGAGGAAATCTCATTTCTGCTAAAAGGATTAGCAGTTTTTCCATTCCTGATTGTTTTCCTTTCAATCTTCAAATTCGGCTTCATTCTTTCCTCATATAATTCTGATTCTTTTGACTCATCTTCAACAAAGCCTGACTAAATCCTTATTTAGCAGTTGTGAATGCACAAGAAATGTGACAATAATCCCACTTGTAGCTATTCTATTATAGAAAAAGATTTGGGGTGCTCCTCAGCATACAGGATGCATCCTAAGGAAACTTTCACATGGGAGTGATCATAACTAATTCTGCTTCAACAATCCCTCTCCCCATGAACTCTGCACCTCCAGGGGAGAATTTAGACTTCCTCTAAATGCCTGTGTGACTGGGCCTTTCTCTGCAAAGGAAGTGTCCACCACTATTACTGAGTGCAAACCAATTTGCACCCTTCACTCTGGCAGAGCTATTTCTTGGACACTGGTAGCTCCTGTAGACTTGTGTCCCAACCTCTGGCTAATAAGGCAACCTAAGATCTCCTTTGCTTCTTCTACCTCTACTGCACCAACTCAACTCTTCATCCTGCATCAAGATCTGTGCATTTTCAACAAGGGAATTTAACTTGCTGCTTTGAGTCAGCATTAATGAGATTTCAAATAATATCTCGAATTCTAGTTTATGATCTCTAAATTTTGTAATGCTCTATTGATTATTCTCCTTAACACTGGCAAGATGAAGTCCAGAATTAACTTCATATCTATTTGGGTGTGGAATCATAAGTATCATAAAATAAACATATCCACAAGTATCTTCTCATCCCTCCTGAGTCCAGTCCTAGTGCCCACCTACTGGTAACCTGAAGACAAAAATAATGAGTTGTTTGGTCATCAAGAGGAGTTGGCCCTCTTACATGTAAGTAGAATGGGACCCTAGAGTAGCAATAAAGCATATACTCTCAGTTCTCTTTCTGTGCTAATTAACATAATGGATAACAGTTATTTTCATTTTTGCCTGAACATAACATTTTTTTTTTTTTTTGCCCACCTTAGCTATAATACACATTTAGAATTACTTTTACTGTTGTGTGAATGGCTCTGTGCTTAATCATCTTCCTGAGTTTCTATGCTTGGTGATTTAGGTGGGCAATGGTGTCCAGATTTTGAGATAGCTGATCTGAATAGACGGTAGCTCTGGCTAGGGATTATATTTAGGTCTATGTAAAATTAATTGGCCTATAAGGGGCAAGAATCAGTAATTTATCTGTATTGCCTAAACAAACCAAGTCATGGTATGTAATGGTAAATTCTAGTTCTTATCTGGGTTTTCAAGGGGAAAAATACAGAGTTATTTTCTTAATCTTCAAATGTGAAAAGTATCTAATGATATATATATAAGTAGAAGGCATTAAACTTTGTAGTTCAATCTAGAAATATGAAGAAAGTTAAAAAAATAGATAGTTTTTTGTTTCTGCCAAAGTATGAATTAGAAAAGTATCTACCTTTTCTAATGATGAGATCCTAAATTCAGATTTACTGCAAAAAGAAATTTTCTAAGCACACAATCCATTTAATTTTCTTAGTATTTTCTTTTTTCTAAATGGGCAAAGGTTTTGTTTGTTTGTTTTGCCTTTCCTACAACAGAGATGAATTCTAATATGTATAAAAGCACTAACATATTAATATATGTATTATGTATTGAGTATACATAGAGCACTACGTATCTTCTGTTTTATAATGGATGCTAGAGATACATTTAATAGAGTATTGAGAAAATGGGCATGATCCTTCTGCTTTCATGCAGTTTCCAGCGTAGTTTACAACTTAAAAAATATATTATTATAGTTATTAAAATCTAATTACACTATATAACATGATTTGATATTATATTATATATCATTATATATATAGATGTACATATCGTCTGTTACCCCTATCCCACACATATCTTGCTTAAGTAGTTCATTATAATTAGAAGCAATCCCATATTTTCCTTTAGAAATTAAATCTGTGCTTTAAAAAAATACTGTTTGAAATATTATGATGGATACTAGTAGCTAAAAATCAACTACGCCAATAGAGTTATCATTGATTTGTTTCCAGTGTTGGGAATGTATATATGATTGCAACCTGCCAGAGAAATTTTAACTCTGTAATTCACCAAAGTTGATTTGGGAATGTTAAATCTGTGTGCTTCCAAAGTCAGCCTTTAAGAAATAAACAAAAAATCAGAGGAATGATCCTAATGGACCGTATCCAAAGTAATGGTCTTTCAGTCCCACATCCCACATTATCCAATATGGTTTCAACATTAGCTCTGTAACAAGCTTCACAATGAGATAACCAAACATATTTTATTTCATGAACAGATATTTTACACTAATACACTTAAACTTAACATTGATTTTGCCACATAATCTGAAAACACAGTTTTAAAAAAGTAAACCATACCAACCGAAAGAGCTGTCTTTTCTTATAGGTCTCATTGCATATGTTACTGTCCTCCAAGACCCTACTGGAAATGAAAAACATGATTTTTATGATATCGAATCTAAGGGTACTAAATGGATGTGCCCTGTCTTGCAATCAATCCCATATACTGTTTTATTTGCATGATGTTGAATTGTTCTACAAAATATCAATGGCAACATGGTTTTCTCTCCTTTCCTAGGATTCAAACACTGATGCTAGATAAGGGAGAAGGAAGAGAAGAGAAACTAGAGGAAATGAGAGGAAAAAAAAACTGATATAGCTATAATTGATATTTAATTAAATACATTAGTTGTGATTTTTTTTCTTTGAATAATATTAAAGTTATTCTTTATTTCTTGAGTATAGTAAAATATTGGTATTCCAAAGGCAGGAATCCAAGAAATATATTTATTTTTGTGGGGAATTCACTCAATTAAATTTTTGCTTTGGGGGAACATCAAAACTTATTCATAGATGCAATGCATGTATGTGATCAATTATTATATTGGTGAATATAATATAATTTGAATATAAGGGACAGGTAAGTACATTAGCAGTCTTTTTATACTAAACCCAAGTAAATGAATAAAATAAGAGAGTAAAGTAGGAAAAAATAATTGGCTAGAAGACTAGGGAATAAGATTTCCCATTAAATAATAGATGTTCACTTAATCTTATGAGTAAGGATATAGAATTTTGGAATTGTTCAAAATCATCCTTAAGCTGTTACTGCTCATGGATTCTTAACTTTTCTGTAAATAAAGAACCCTTCTCTGACTCTGCATGGATTTTTTAGGGCATTTTTGAATGCCTAATGTAGATTTGTTTTCTAATTTTGTCTCTTCTAAAAGAAGTCAATTCGGTTGAAGGACTTAGTTACTTGAAGGTTTCTAATTGCTAATATGAATGATGGCATGTTTTTTTCACCAATCATTTCTAATGCCCAGTTTAATCTTTCTCTAAGTACTGGAATTTAATCAAACAACCTCCCTTTTAACCAATTTTATGGGGGCATCTATTAAACCGACACCTGAAATAAACCACCACATTATTAATGGATACCACATTTCCATTCCAAGTTGCCCATTTTGAAGCATCTTTAATGTAATTAGTACAGAAAATATGAAATTCCTTAATTTCCATTAAAAATCTGCAATTAAATCAGTGGAGCATTTTTCATACCTATGTCGGTTTAGAACTATTTTAAAAAGGTATATATTAAATCTGAAAAATTTCTGCTCTCATGGTCAAGACTTTGTATAAATTTTATAACCTATTCATTTCATCACAATCACCTCCCCCTGCTAATTCCCAAGCCAAGTGTACTGCTTAATCTAGACCAGTTTAAATAAGATTTCCAAGCTGGGCCTTTTGTGAAGAGCAATAGATTGTTTAGAATGAGAAATTTAAACAATATTATTCAAATTATTATTTGCATAGCTACACACAATTACAGGGCATGAGAAGAGGCTAATAATACCAAATATACAAGTACTTTTAGCAGCCTATTCAATAAGCCAATGAAACTGCAAGTTCCTGTGTGGTCTCAGCACTTAGAACGTGATGGAAATCACACCTTTGAAAAAACCAGGAGGTGAGACTTTAAGAAAAATATTTAAACTCATGTTTGGAAGTTACTGAGAGAAGTTTTTCCCCCAATTAAATAATTTTTAGACATGCTAAATAACAGATATGGGTGCATATATATGTGTTTTCGCATAGATATATGTATTTATTTATACATATATTCAAGCACACACTTATATATGGGATATATATGTGTATATATATATCTCTCTCTATGAATATACAGGACACACATGACAGAATTTATTCCTCTAAAGACATAAGAAAACAAATTTTGTTTTACCTGTTTTCCACAAAAAGGCTTTCCTGGGAGCAAACTGACTGAAAAATAAAAAAAGGCATTGTATCAGACGTTCTGGATATGCTGAGGGATCCCAAATCCTTGCCTGATTTTAAAACTATTTTTCTCCTCCAAGGAGAAAGGAATTAAGAAAAACATGTACCATTTTTAGAAAAAAAAAAAAAAAAGAAGAAAATAAAGGGAAAAAATAGGTTAGAGTTGAAAGTGAAATTATTCTCATGCAGCACACAGTCCTTTCCCTCAGAGCATCTCCAGGTTTCAAACAGATTTAGCCCGTTCAGAATCAAGGTCAAAAGAGAGATATTGTGAATGAAACTGCTGGAGGAATGTGTGACCCTCGTATCCTGAGCTAGAGGTTTCCTCCAGGGCTGTGGAGATGCAGCCACCAACAAGAGCCAAAATGACAGGTTCAAATCAAGGCAGAGCATGCAAGCTTGGCACGATCCACCTGAGGATGGGAGAGCTGCAAAGCCACAATCCTACGATTATTACTCCGCAATGATAAACGCCTACGAAATAAATAGATTGACTGCAAGACTCTCAAAACTGAAGAGATGCCATCAATCAATCTTAAGGGGAGAAGGGTAGAAGACAAGTGAAAACAAAATGAAGCTAATTAGAAAAAAAAAAGTCACATTCCATCTAAGATTTCTTAATTTTTAACACAGAAAACCAACTGACTTCTTAGCTTCCATTCCTGTAGCATTCATTTCTCTACTATTTTGTGTTTAATACACCACGTAGGGAAGATAAAATCCATCATCATTACATCCAGGAGAAAGGCAGACCAAATTAAAATTTAACAAACAGAAAAAGAGGAGTCTCAACAAAATATGGTGCAATGGTCCTAAAATATAGAGACTGTTTAGGAATTAACATAAAACCATTTTCAAAGTATTGTGTTTCTAAACATAAATATATACATCACATTATAGTATAGATTTTCTAAATGATGAATTAGTGACCTGCTAAAGGGATAAATAGAGACTTAACAGGTCCACTTTAAGGTAAAATAAAACTAAAGAAATAATAATGACCTTTCAATATTGAATTCTTGAATTCAAAAATGTTGCTAATGTAACCACCTCTCAGAAAGGCAAGTAGGAGATTGGTTTCTCGTTACATTTTTCCTTCCACTGAGCCAAAGGGCTTGCTTGATTGGGCATAATTTCAATGAGGGCATCTCTAGAACCATTTCTGTTTTAACCTCTGTACATTTAACATGCATCCTGAATTTCAGGTGTGTCAAAACCTTATTTAACAAAAAGTAAAATCTTTAGTCATTAAGAAAAAAACTCTTCAGAAAACATCTTTTTTTTGGGGGGGAGGGGACATGTAATCTTATAAAGGGAAACAAATAAAAATGACATGCCACTGACATTATTCCTGTGAAGCTCTGTTCACAGTACACAAGCTATCCTCTGCTGTCTTTATTTATTTTAGTTCGCTTTTCCTACTGGCTTGCGTCAAGTCATAGCATGTGAAAGGAGTGAGATTGTCTCAGAGACACATTATAAATTCAATTCTTTGCTACTTCTCAGCTCTGGTCATCAGAAAGAGGTCAGTTAGAATTACCGAGACTCTACCATTACTTTGAACGAGTTGATCAAAGACATACTGACCTCTTCAGACTCATTAATCGAAAACCATTCTGGGAAGAGTTAACCAGCCTGAACTTTTTGAATTATCAAAAAAAAAAAAAAAAAAAAAAAGTACCTACAAGTCAAAGATAACTTGTTTCAAAACACATCTCTAGTACATTTTTCTGATTTTTGTGGAAAGGTCATAAAAAATCATCTCATCATCCCTCCACCACTTTTTCATAAATATGACAGAGATGGTTATGGGCTGTGATTCAGTAATTGATGAATATAAACTTAAAAAATGTAGCATTAATAACTTGCACATTTTAATAGCAGAGGAAGGGAAAATTGTCACGGGAATTAATGCAACATTCGAAGCTGTCACTTATGCATTCTCAGATATAAAGGGCTCATTTTTTTAAGGAGAAAAATAATTTTGCCTAATGGGTTACAGAATCCTCTCCCACGTCCCACCCCCAATCCAGGTGGCACCTCGTGCCCTATCGGTTCTCTCTGAGGAGGAATTGCAGCACATGCAAAAGGCTGAGCTCCTCCCGAGTCCTATTATACATAAATATCCTTCAGAAATTACCCTCCAGGCAAAATATATCTTTTAAAAATATATTGTTTTAGCAACCTAATTTTCCCAAAGCTAGCAAACTTGCATAAGATTAATCATGAAGTAAACTGAAATTCTTGCCAAACGAAACACGAATTATATTTCCAATATTTGACTACGAAAATGCATTTATTTATGATTTGAGTCCTAAATTGTTGTGTGCGCTGACTTCAAACAATTTAGTTCTCAAATCATAGGTAAATTTGTTTTATCTCAGAATGCCAAAATTCTCAAACTATATTTGAGAAAATCTCAAAGCGATCTGCATATTTTGATTGTGCACCTACATACAAAAGCACACACATACAAACACCTTAGACACCAAGATTCAGTTGTAAAATATGCAATAACATATCTAATTTCAGAATAAATTTGGATTTTGCCGAAATGTAAATACCACGAAGTATTTCCCTATAACTCTCTAATGTAACTTCAAGAAAGAAAAAAATTCTACTTAAGTATATCAACATTTGAACCTATTGGGATGACTCTACTGTTTAATAACTAGCAAGGAAAGCTGGTTTTATCACCTCAACTTTTAAATTATGAAAACACTAAATTAAAGACCAGCTAAGAAAAAGATTAGATGTCTGTAACTTAAATTCCTTATGCTGGATTCTTTGCATTCATTTTATAAATGACTTAATAGAGTTTAATTATTATCTTCTGCAAATCAACAATAATGATCATTTGGGGATCTGGGATTGCATAAATGAAGGATCCTGTCTTCATGTAAGTGATCAGGAAGATCTGTTGCTATATGTATTCAAGAAAGTTCATAGTGCTGTTATGTCCTTGAGTTTGTGTTTTTAGAGGAGGATGTAGTAATATCCTATTCATACAGGGTCACCCTCAGTGATCCTCGCCTCTGGTGTTTACAGCCCCGTGCAGTACCTCTCAGCCGTATAAGTGATGGTCTGTGTGTCCAACAGAATACAGCTGAAGGGAAGGTATGTGACTTCCAAGATTAGGTTTTAAAAGGCTGTGGCTTCCGTTTGCTGCCCTCCCTCTTTCTCTCTTGAATCACTTGCTGTGGGGGAAGCTAGTTGCCATGTCTTGAAGACACGCAACAGCCTATGCAGAGGCCCACAGAATGAGTACTGAAATCTCCACTGTGAAGAATGAGGCCTTCCAACAGGTGAGTGAGTTGGGAAGCACATAACCTCTCCAGACAGCCTTTAGGTAACTACGACCCCAGCTGACAACTTGACCGTCACCTCATGAAAGACCTTGAACCAGAATCAGTCAGCTAAGCCATCCTCAGATTCCTGACCCCTGGAAACTGTGAGATAAGAAGTATTTTTTGTTTTGTTTCATTTTCAGCTGCCAAATTTGGGGATTGTTTGTTAGCAGCGATGAATCTCTGAAACAAGGAACACCTGTGGTGTGACTGCATTGTCCGTAGTTGTCGAGTAGGGAGACAGATGCTGGGCATTTTTTTCTCCCTCTGGAAGAGTGGCTCTTAGCCCTTTAAAGGTCATAAAAAACTTATAACATAATAAACATTAGAGTTTTTTTTCCTTAGAAAAATGCATATGTGTTCATGAACATATTTTGCAAATGATATCAGAGATTTTATTTAATCTCTGAAGCCCCTCTGTGATATATACTCTGGGTACAGAATACTGACTGAAAAACCTCTGCCCTACAAGAGCAGGTGAAAAGTCGTATGGTAAACAGGCCAGAGCCCCAGTTGAATTAGTAGAGCTGGAAATGTTGGCTACCGGACAGCCTTTCAAAGGAGCTCACACCTCTATTCCTGGGTAGGCTATGGCAATAGCTTGGCACAGAAGCTTTCTCACATTTAAGTCTGCTTTTACTTAAAAAAAAAATGTTAATACAGCATATAGCCTTTCGAGGCTTTAAACAGCAACACTAGCCTCCAATCTTTAACCTGAGACCCAGGTCCCTCTCTGTGAATCTCCTTAATAAGAACATAGGGAAAGGAAGTTATGCTCATGAGACTCCACAAAGTACAGAAGCACAAGTGTCATCTTCCCTGCCAGCAGGTATCACGATGTTACTTTCTGTAACCTTGCTCTTGAATATCTGGGAATATGGCACAACTTTGGGGGGGAAAAAGGCATAATGTTGTTTGGGCCATTAGTGTTTGCTTTTGAAGATAACAATTCATTCGTAAATTATATGCTTGCTTGAACCAGAGTAAGAGGAAAATGTGTGTGTGTGTGTGTGTGTGAGAGAGAGAGAGAGAGAGAGAGAGAGAGAGAGAGAGAGAGAGAGAGAGAGAGAGAATGAAAAATGAACGGGGCTTCAGAAAAGTTCCTCTGCATGAAGGTCATCAGACAAGACGTGCTACCTCCAGTCCACAAGAGGCGCCCTTACACTAGCACAACAACACAGATCCTCTCATGACTTCTCTCTTGTATCCAGCAAACACAGCTAAAGGCTTCACATGTGTCAGGCTGTGCCATCAATAATTCTGACCATAATAAAAATCTAAGTAGTGCACACATGTGCAGAATCTTCTAGAAATGTACCCGAACATCATCCAACTACCTCTATCTCCCTCTGTCTCACTCTTCTAATTCCAGAGTTCTGGGCCAGATTGTTCAATCATCGAAACTTGATTTTAATGTATCTGAGAAAGGCGGAGAGGAACAAAAGAGATAACAGAAACCTGTATAAATGCGAAAGAAGGACAGAGTGTTGCTTCCTCTGCAGCTTCATATTAAAGGACCCAGCACTCACCGGAGGGTCTAGGAAACTGGCTTGGGCTTGAAGCCTCTAAGAATAGCAGTTCTCCATGCTAAGCACCGAAGCCCGGGTCTCTAGGCTGGCTTCCTGGAGGCAATGGCCTCCACGAGCAAATCACAAGGGAGGGCAGATGACCCACCTGACTTAGTAAGGCTGGAAGTGTGGGCCATAGAGAGTCTGCACAATTGAGCTCACACCTCTATGTCTGCAGAGGGACAAACCCACGTTTTAGGAGGCTGCCGAAGAATTTCATAGAATGGAAAAGTTATGGCGATAGCTACCTTTCTTATTTTCTTATATTTCAATCTAACTTTTTTTTTTCACCTTTTAATTTAAATTTAATTTAATTACATTTTATGTTCACCACAGTGGGTAAAAGGATAAAAACGGTCCCTACCACATCTTATTTGTTGGGATTTAAACAAAAGGTATTTTTTAAAATCGTTATTCCCTTGAAGATTATTCACAGAACTAATGTTTGAAATTGAGGGGGAAAATGAGTATTATTAAAGTTTGATGTAATAAAATGTCCATACTTATTTTGAATATAATACATTAGTGTGTGTGTGATCAATAGACTCTCTCTCTCTCTCTCTCTCTCTCTTTTTTTTTTTAAGTAATTCCTCTGCACGATGTTGGTATTAAAAAGACAACAATGTGGTATCTGCTGGCTAACGTGGACATAAAAGCGGTTCTTCAAATCTGGCAACCTGTCTCTGTACTGAAAGGCTATTTAACTGGCCAAGATTATACCTCTCTTCCCACACAGGTCATATCCTAGGGACACAAGTAAACCCCTGACGACTCTTCCATCACTTCCCTGAACCAGGGTCCTTTTCCAGAAACACCTCTAGTTTGCTGCAGTTCGATTTGTTCTCTGGCTCCGGCTTCCTTTGTCCCTGCCAGCTCACTGTCTGGGGAATGAGGCTGCCTTGCTGCTGATGGAAGGACCACACCGAAGAGGCAATTAAAACAACTACTCACATCGTGTGCAAATATTCTCTCCCTCACTCTCTGATATTCCTCTTCTCTCTCTTCAATTGATTTACTTCGTCTGTCATCTCTAAATGGATGCATTCTGTTTTGCTGAACAGAGAAAAGAAATCAGGAGGGTTATCCAAGTTGAGCTGTTAGAAATCTGCAGTTAAGCAACTGTCAGTTGAGAATAATAAATGTTCACTTAAACAAATGGAACAGTCTCACTCCCTCTGGTCTCTAAGGAAGCTGTGGTGGGGTACATGTGTACCGTGTGTGCGTGACGAGCAATGTCAGGAGATGTTTGCTGCTCAAAGTTGCTTTCTTGATGGATGTAAGTAGCTTGGGTGTTTCCAGAATGAAAGACTTGGATGTGCCTCAGGTGTCTGGCCAGCTCGTCTATGTGATAGTTCACCTGTGATGGACTCTGTTACCTTTGCCAATCTGAGTGATGCTGACTCCTCAGAAGGAAGAAGAATGTTGGTGAAAAAAGAGGAAGTGGCTAGATCAAGGTGGCTAAGGGAAGAGATGGCTTTGAAAACTTGGGGACTGGAGAAACTGAGCAAGGGAGTAAAGAAAGTAATGGGTAGAAAGGAAGATGTAGACAGTATTTCCCTATATCTTAAATTTTTTTTTTTTTCACTCAGTGACTGATCCTGGGAATTGCATCTGGCATAGAAAGTAGGAACTAAATTTGAATTCTGTCTGTTGATTAGGGTCAATATCAAGAAACCTAAGCTAACAATTCAAAGAACCCAGCATGAGGACGACTCTCCCTCATCCTTTCATCTGAACCTCATCCTGCATCTAAACTACCCTCCCATTTCATTCGTATTAGTCCTTACAAAATGATCTGCCCTGACCACGTTCATCCATCCATTCAACAGATACCCACTAAGCACACGACACAGGCACATGTTTCAGAGTCAATGCCACGGTGTAGCTCGGTGGTGGTGGGAGGAAACGAGATACAAAATGATGAACAGGTTAAAAAAAAGGTGCGTCAGAGATGCACATACTGGCTTACAGTGAGTCACTGCGAATAATTAGAATAATAACTTGAGTGAGATGCTTATTATCTTGCCCTTAAGAATTCTAAAGCAAAGTCATTTTCAAAAAAAAAAAATCTATTTTGATTGTCAGAGACACGAAGTGTAATTGTAATGGCATTTATATAACTTTCTACTGTTCTTATTCTCATTTAAAATTTGTTTTCTTTTGCCATTTACTTAGTTTTCTTCCTAACCGCTCTGGATCCCACATCCCCATCTACAGAAGTATCTCTACCCTTATTGAGGTATCATGAAACAAGCTACTCTAGAACAACATAATGTTTTATCACAAGCAAAAAAACACATAAAGAGAAAGTCCTGCTATGGTTCATGCAAAAAAAGCAGACAATTTACACGGACAATAAAACATGGGAAAGAGAAGGGTCGGGTGACTAAAACATAAACTTGATTCTTTCCTGTGAAGATTTATTTTAGGATAGTTGCAAAATCCACCTGTCCTCACCATAACAAGGTTTGTTCTTTACACCAGTTGGTCATCGGTCCGTTTTGATAATCCAGCTCAATTTGTGCACAACTGAAGGACAAAGCTGTAGGGAGTGGAACGACTGCCATAGTTACACAGACATCTGAAAATGCGACTGACAAAGCTTTTTCCAACAGCTTGGAGCCTGTGGCATCCCAACCCCCCCATACATGCAGCAGGAACTGCGCCAAGCACCACCCATGCAGCCCAACACAGAGCCATTGCTAAAGCAACCAGGACATGGAAGTTTTGCTACCCATCGAATGCCAAAGGGGGAGGTAAGGTGGGGCAAGGAGGCTGGAGAGAGGACAGTAGTATCAGAGGGAGGGAGAGTTGGGAGAGGGAGAAAGGGACAACAGAGGAACGACAAGAACATCAGTCAGCCCACCTTCAAAAACAACGTCAGCCACTCTCAAACTTGAGAACCAACCTGATTGTCTTCTTTATCAATACTAGAGTTATCTCGCTTCAAGATAAACCGCTTCTGGGATTCTTCACCTTTTTCATCTTTTAAATGTTCACAAAACCTTTGCTCTGGTCTGCCAGCAAAGTAAAACATATCAATAAAAAAGTTTTTTCCCCCTGTTTAAAGATATTTCTTAGTGCTGTTTTCCCCCACTGTGGCATTCAACTTAAAAAAAAAAAAAGATAAAAGCAAAGTTTACACGTGGTTTTGATCCTAGAATCGCTGGCAATACACAGGAGGGTAAGAATATGTCACTTCACAGGTGTTGTTAGAACACCTTTGGCTGTTTCGAATTTGGACTCTTATTTGCTGTCTGTTGCTGAAGTTAAAAAAATATTTTAAAGGCCTGTACATATATAGTATATAGATGTTTTCTATAGTTATTTGGACCACCCTCACTCTTGAATTTAATCAAGTCCTCACTCATATTCTAGAACAAATATACATGTTTAGAACTTGGGAGTGACACATTAATTCACCAATGTATGGAAACTAGGAGAATACTTCCCATCATATCCTCTCTTTCAAGAGCCTTCTTAATTCATAATAAGAAAATATAATAATAACTTATAAAAAATTTCCCTCCTTCTCCAATGACAACTGCTCTGGAATCTGGTTCCAGGAGGCTCTGCCATCCTTGACCATGTCCTGTAAATCAGTTCAGTAATTGTAGAAACTGGAAATATTTAGTCTAAACAACTTAATGACTGATTAGCATGGGGAAAATGCTCCAGGCGGTTACACACTATCGATCAGTCAATTGATTTTGTTAGGTCCTCTTAATCATTTTGTAATATTACAGGAAAGGGTTTCACTTCCTTGTTAATTTCCCATAATCATCACAGCACTCTGTGAATGACTTGGAGTTTGGGTTCATCCCCAGAAGAGGTACTAAAATATTTGCCCTGGGTTGAGAAGTAGTTGTAATTTATGACTCTCATTTAAGTGTCTCTGTCATAGCTGATGTATTACTTCCAAAGCCCAGTGGGTTTTCTGTCCCTGTTGGGTTCATTATGCATTCAGTCATTGGGAAGACACTTCACAGTGTCTGTTGTTTAATATGGGTGACCAGTAATTAAGGGAATCTCATCATTTTCTTATAGATCCAAAATAAGCAAATAGCACTTTGAAAACAAAGGATTAATGAGACATCCTTTCCTTAAATACATGTACATAAATTATAATAATATTGGTGGACAGGCACTAACAGAAAACTGAAATATTACTAGTTATAGCTCCTAGAGCTCTATATATTTGCAAAGTGGTATCACTATCTTATTCAATCCTTACAATAACACTTTCATGTAAGAGGAGCAAATACTTTCTGCCTCTTTTACAGATAAAGAAACCATCCCTCAGTGATCATTTTGTTTCCAACTTTATAGATTTTCCCACTAAGTCACAAGCATCAGTCTGTTCACATCCTTGTAGAGATATGATTCAGTTTCTGTTGGCTTTTATATAGCATACAGTGGGGCCAGAGGCTCTCAAATTTCATAATAAAGAACAAAAACCCTGCATTACATCATCTTAAAAATCAATGTAAACGTTTTCCATCAAAATTAAAATTTAATAAAATGTGATGACAATTTGGAAGTGCAAAAAGGACATTTTGAAATTAGAACACTAAGGGAGCAAAGTAAACTTTACAGCAAAGAAGCCATGTACAGTAGAGAAATTAAACATTTTGGTGTGGCATAATCACTTAGAGTACTTATTATAGTGTAAAGTATTATAATATTAGCATGAAATAGTTGCAGCTCACTGTAAAAGTTAACAATTCTCCTGGAATTTTTTTAAGCATCTCAATATTTTTGATCAATACTTAGATGTTATATTGTTTTTCATGTAGCGAGTGAAATTAAGATATTAACTTAAAAACAAATGCTGATTCTACAGACGCTAATTAAGTCCCTCCCAATTATCACCAAGCTCTGATGAACTCTAGTAAATAAAATGATTTGCTCACTGCTAAATTTACAGATATGTTTCTTGTGTTAAGTTTGTAAATGTTCTTTTAGAAATAAAGTGGTCCGAGAATGTGAACTTTTTGATTTGTGAGCATAAGGTGAATTTGCTTTAGATTAAATTATTCTTTAAAAAGGAAACCATTTATAGTGAGATTTCAGCATACTAACCACAGCTGGAATGTAAGTTCTGTGTTGGTTGGGACCTTGTTTTTTAAATACTTACTCCTTGGTGCCCAGAACCATACCTGGCATACAGGAGCCCTTTGGTAAAATGAATCAATTTTGAATGAATAAAAACTTACTATAACTGTATATAAATCATTGTAATTCAGGAACAGATCAAAAGATCACTAAATAAGATATGTAGTCATAAATTTTTAAGTTACAAAACAGAACAAGAGTTTGTTTAGTGGGAACATAAACTTAAATTTAGAATATTAGGCAGATCTTTAAAAATCAAACTTATGTTTTGCTTCAAGTTAACCTAAAATACTCATGTTATTAAAGAAAAGTTTTTAAAATTTGAGGTTATCTTGGGAAGAAAGTGGACATGAGAATCTTAGTTTTTCTAGTTTGGGAACTTCTCAGTTTAAAGTGTTGTTATAGCTACGAGAGAGCTATTCAAACATTTTTGAAATTTCATTTGCATTTCTTTATAGTGTTGGTTTATTTGCTTTTCATAGCAGGACTTATCTAGGAAAAGTACATCCATCTCATAAGCAAAGAGTAGTCAAAGAGCCTGTTGTAATCAATAATGTCAATATTATTTAGAGTAAGAATATTTCTTACTCTAATATAAATTATGCAAAGTGCATTCTCCATAACTGCTTTTCAAATATCTCATTTAATTTCTTTCCAAACATTAGAAACTAATGGTTGAAATTATTAATACCTTCATGATTTTCCAAAAATATTTTGAGTGATTATAAAATAACAATTTAAATTTTTGTAAAAGGAATAAAATGAACCTAATAAGATTTTTTCCAGGTTGATTTTATAGAGAATTAGTTATTACTTTAGAGCTGAAGAGCAATTTGCAATTGAAACTCATGAAAACTAAAGAATCCAGCTGAAGTATAACAGGCGATTAAACTAAAAACTACCAGCAATGCACCATTATATTACAGCTTTAAAAGTCCTTTTTATCACAAATTTAACATCATAGAAATATTTTTTTAGCCATAAAATGAATAGAACTAAAGAAATATATTATGACTTTTAAAAAAAAAGGGAATTAATTACTTTCAATGTATCGACATAAGGATGTAACTCTCGAAAAACTGCCCAAAAGCTGCAAAATATCACGATATTTATTAAATTAATGATAACTAGAGTTTACTACATAGCTCATGGCCATGCATCACATATGGCTAAATATCTTTTTTCTAGGTGATTTCAGTCCTTAAGTTATTAATTCTACCTTTCTCTATAACATGATCAAAAAGCAGAGAAAATGAATTTAATACTTCTTGAAGAACGAGTTTCTTCTTCTAAACCAAAAAAAAAGTTTTCCCACAATTCACAGCAGGTAACTACTGTGAAACTTATTATTCATGTATGGTGAACAGCACTGGCATCCCCAATCAAACCTTTCAAAAATTAGAATTAACTCCTCATTGTTCCTTATTAGACAAAGCTCATGAATTGAGAGGTAGTGTGACTGAATAAAATACGTGTAAAACAATCAAACTCTTCTAATCAAAGTGATTCCAATTTTAGTTAGTTTTTTTTTTTCTCTCTCAAAGCTTAAAATAGATGAGAACTCCTTAGAATTATTTTTTAAATCTTTTGACATGGAAGCATTTTCAGTGATTTATTCTTATTTCCAGTTTCTCCAGACTTTTCTTCCAAATAGTTAAGCTTAATCCCTCCTTGTCCCGTCCCCCTATGTACATACAATTTAAGAATTCAATTCTGTTAAATATGGAGTGTTCAAAGTCTTTGAAATTTATACTGAATAACTGAAAGATGGTCATCAATATGCATAAATATCTAACAAAAAGTCCAAAGTGCACAACAGGATAAAATATTTTGGTGGTGTAAGACATCTACGAAAAATAGTTTAATACTCAGACATATTAGAGGAGTCTAAGTGGCGTCGTTCCTTTAATACTTTAAAATTTTCAATTACGATGTTTATAACTAATGTTTTTTTTTTCTTCTTGAAGTATTTCACAATTTCCACTATCATTTTGTCATTTTATACTATTAAGAGACTAAAATGGTATAAATGCAATATAGGCAGTGCTATCAAGTGTCCTTCATTAGCATCTTTCAAGCCAATGTTCTCAATTCTCTACACCTTTGAAAAATTCATTTTATTCTTCTCCATTTTGATTGTGTACTGTATATATAAACAGAGACATGCAAACTAACGTAGGACTCATCTTGATTCTCCTGTTATATAAAGCTATTCATGACCAACAACAAAAGTAAGCAGAATACACAAAGACAACAGGATCTGTAAGACATTTTCTCTTAAATTGGTACCCCTGCTCTGGCAAGCTACCTATGGGCATTAAGAGCCTTAAAAGTGTCAATCCACCATGACAAGTTGATTCCATTTTTAAGAATGACACCAGAGAAAAGAGTAGTAAATTAAGACATAATTCCATCGATCAAGACAGCATAACAGTGGAAATCCATGGTGGACCAGTTGAGTAACTTAAAATATCTCCATATGTAATATGCAGCTTTATAAAATAATAGCTAATACATAGAAAAGCAATTTATAGTTTCAACCATGATTATATTTATGTTGAAACTATAATACATAATAATAAGAAAGTGGACAGCAGTAGTTGTCTAAACAGTTGGATAACAGACAACTTTTACTGCTAACCTTTTACATACTTGTGATTATTATAATAAATGTGTATTTTATAACAAAAAGATAATAAAAGCTATTAGTTTATAAAGACAGAAAACAAATTCAACAACTTAAAAGTGGTTTGCATCTAATCATTGGATTATGGGCACTTACATTATTTTATTCTGAATATTTTCTTAATTTTCTTTCATGTTCTATATTATTTTATAATCAGCTAAAATGAACATTCAATCATTTTATTTTGTCAACCAGTTCTTAATCTTTCTGCTACACTGCTATTTTAAAAAAAATACCAGGATTAATTGTGCTTCCTGCTTCTGGTCTTGGTTTATCATATTAAGACTTCCAATATATGTAAACAAACAACCGATCAAACAAAAATCACCCTCTTTATTGCTAACTCCTTCTTGATCTATAGGCATAGAAACATGCATTTACTAATGATAATATAATGATAATATTAAGTAAAAGTGTTCAATCTCAACCTTTTTGTTTCCTCTCTAACAGGAAAATACAAATTATAATGATCTAGGAAAAGATAAGCGAGATTAGAAAAAAAGAGAAATTATGTAATTTAAAAAAGAGAAAGAAATCACATGCAGTTAAGATCTGGAATATTATATTCTTTGTTTGTGAGTTAGGTATTTCTGAGCTGTATTAAGCCCAGTATTGGCAATAATACCAAAGAGACCTACACACCAGATGGACCCACTTAGCGTAACAAAACAGGCATATTTCTGCAAGTTTGCCTATAAATTGAGAATCTCCACAAAAGAAAAATAAAAAAAGAGAGGTAGTACTGATATTTTTTATTGTGTAAGTTCTCCATTCTTTTATTTCAATATCACATGAACAATTAAAAGGCAGTAGCATTAAAATATCCAATGACTAGAAGCTCTGCTCCCCACAAAGCACAATGCGTTTTAGCATAAAACTTTACATAAAATGGATGTGAACTAGCACACTAATTTAAACAATTCACATGTAAAGTTTGATATGCAAGCCTAACAAAAGTTTGTCTTTTCAAGACATGCATTATTGTGTCTTTTCAGCTCTGCAGCTTACCAGTGGTGTGTGACTTCTTACAAGTTACTTAACATCCCTATGAGAGAAGTGTTGTTTGTTTTGTTGTAAAAATGGAAAGTAATAATACTTACCTTAAAGTGCTTGGGAAGATTGAATGAGATACAGATAATACAAGTAAAGTGCCAAGCTCAATGCCAGGCACTAATAAAATGCTCAGTAAATGTTAGAAGCTATTATTGCCACTTTTCATGTTTTCCTGAGTAGCCCAAACCTAAAAGTATGCCAATGAATATTGAATCAACATTTACTTTAGTGTTAACCTTAATTATAATAGATTCAATCTGTACTATAACATTCAAACAACAGTTTGATTCATCGGTTCCAAATAAGCAAATAACTCTTTTCTTAAAGTAACATTTTCTTTGGAAACTGCTGAATATGATTATTGTTTCTTGGTAGTGAAGTCTTTTGCTTACATATTATAAATGGTGTGTATAAAAGTATTCTACTAAGCTTATACAAAAATATAGTATTTTACTTGCTGAGAAAGTCAGAGTGATCAGTGCACTTTAAATAATATAGAATTATCTGATAATTTTTGTATGTGTAAAGAAATGCTATTTTTCATATTCCTGGTTTGAAGGCCAGAAAGGTAGGTGAGTAGTAGAGCTTAGGAAGTTGAGGACTATGCTCCCCTGGAAATGATGAGAAATGTAGAAAGACTGAGAGGTTGGAGGGAATCTAGTTGTGGGATAAAATATTATTAGGTAGGCATCCACTTCTCTTGGTAGATTCCAATTTACTGTTTGAAGATTTGTATCAATAATTATGGTCTAGCATTTAAGTATACAATTCAGTGGAAACCAAACACCTTCAACCAATAAACTACAACTTATTTTTCTACTCTATGCCACAATTATCTCTTTCCTAAAGCCATGGTAATATGCCTTTTCACTATCGGAAATCTTAAAAATATCAAGACACAAGAAGAACAGCTATTCATTATATATACCCAGGCTCTCACCTTCGAGGTGCCCTAAAACTCTTCTCAAGTTACAAGTGCTAAAATGATTGCCAACTCCAAAGGTGGCCTTCAGGACCTGAGCCTAAGTCTTCTGCCTACAGCAAATCTGGCTGCAGATGGAGGGAAGCAAGACACGGTAATCTTGCTCCATCCACAACTACTGTATGTTTGGGGTAATACTATACATAGTATGTATATGTATAGTGAACCTTTCTGTAAATTGCCTCAAACTGCATAACACAGTTAATGTATTTACACACTTACACACAGTCTGTACTTATACACTATGTACTTATACACACACACTCACACACAGTTGTGACCAAGAATATCTTGGCTCTTTAAATAAACTATGCACAGTAGGTGTACACTTTCTGTAGTCTGCACTTCTTTTTTTGAAAGCATGGTACTGAACACCTGACATAGTTTAAGGACATGGGATTTTGTCTCACTTCCACATATGCCAGAGTTTTTAATCCAGTGTGTTCTGTGTTTCTGAGGTGTTGATGGTACATAGTTTTAACATCCATCTTAGTATAAATATTGTTGACTTGGGTTCTCTGTTCAATTTTTAAAATAATTAAAAGCAAATTAAGACGTTATAAGGAAACCAATGGGTGCCAGTGAAAAAACAGTGTTTGGGTTTCTTCTTGGTTTTATCATCATTTCCGAGAACTGATTCTATTTAGTTCTTGTTTCTCTAACTTTATGAGAGAAGCAATGGCTGAGTGGGAGGAGAGGTGGATTTCAGTCTTGGTCTCTGTGAATTGAGTAGGTAAGATCATGACTTGAATCTCAGTTTTTGTTCCTATAAAATAGGCTAGCTTTATGTACCAAGAATGTTGTGAGCTAAATAAGTAAGTAAATAAATATTTTTAAAGTATCATTACTCTGTGGAAAAGCTTTTTAAAAGAAAAAGTTGTATTATGAGTACTAATGTTATATATAGAAAGTTACATGCACATTTCATTTCCAAAATTAAGTGGTAAATTACATATTCGACTCTCAAAGGCTCATACATAATTTCAAGTGGGGAAAGGAATACAGCAAATTTACTTTCTCTGTTCACAATATATTTCTATGATTTACCTATCTTAGCTATAGAACCTTATATTCTGTAGGTATTTGTGAATAATAATATGAGAAAATGTAATCACTGAGAAAAATGATATGGGGTTTGACCAAAGTTAACAAATAAGTCTTACTTTGAGCCTGAGTATTGACTAAAGGACTAAGTTTCCTGTTCAGTAAACAAAACTGTTGGTTTTCCTGAGAGCAATGCAATTCTCAGTTAGGTTTCTGATCTCTGACTTCAAGTAAGATGGTTTTCAAGGCTATTCTTAAGGCAAGTATAAATGTGCCATGTTTAGAAATGACAGGATGCCAACCAACCACTAGTGGATTTCTAAGAAGCCTTTGGTTTTCTTCAGAGGATTATTAAGCCAACATCCTTACTGAGATGCTGCTCAGTTTATTTATGGTGTTACTCAACATTCCCAGCCCCTTCCCGCCGCCCCCCCCCAAAAAGAAAGATAACAAATGTGGGAGAAAATCATGGTATTTTTTGTTTGTTTTCTTTTGTTGAATATAAGTGCAATCAATCACCTGCAGGGACTAAAATGCCTTAGTGTCAAAAACCAATGATTTCCATTTTAAACCTTAGCCTCTTCAGGAAACTAAGCAGACCAGATGTCTTTTGACCCTGAGATTACTGCTATCCACTCTTCTCTGGGTCTGCCCCCTGAGAAGGCGGAAAGTCCCACAATCCTGCCTTTTAGTGCAATAATTATCCACCCCATCAACGATCCTTAACAAAGTCAACTGGGCTCAACTGCTTCACCTAGAGAGCAGCTTTGTTTATAACTAGAACAGGTTTCGTGATTCTTGTAATTCATCAAAGAGCCAGCTCAGTTAATCATTCTTTCTGGAACAAACAAATAAGCAAAGTACTATAGTCACTAATACCACTCAAAACTCCAGGCAAACACCCAGGTTCATGCTTCTCAGGAATCGGGGCATTGTGTTTTGGAGTCCTGGGCTTATAAGGTGTCTCCCCGAACCTCTGCCTTTGGGCCACTATTGCAGTTTGGGGCCTGTAACTATTCTCCTTCAGCAGATTTGCTATTTCCTTTCTTTGCTCTGTACTTTTAGAGTAGGGGATTCGAGGCAATGACAGTGGGTGGATATGAAAGACAAAAGAAAAATATTCAAGAGATGACAACCTTTTAACATGAAAATTACCTGGGACTAGTTAAACAGTTACTCTGACATATGCAAAGATATTCACGTGCACAGGGGGCTTTGACTGTGACTGATCTGGGCCCTTTGGAAAATACTAGTGCAAGCAGACGGTTTCTAGTCTCCAAATAATATATTCTAAGAATATATCCTTCTTCTAGAGTGAAGAAAGGGAAAGAAAGGTTTAAAAAAAACTATCTAATAAAAGAACAATGAGCTGCTACGGGTTAAATGTGTAGAAAACAAGCAAAAGAGAAAGTGTAGATCAGAAAGAGAGAGAGAGAGAAGGGCAAAACCTCTCCTATAAAAACAGACTCTGGTATTTATAACGTGTAAGTATTTTTTATAAAATCACTGTTCATACTTTTAGCTTCAGTCTTAAATATCAAAAAAGTAACATTACAGAGAGTAAATACATTAATACCTTTGCCCCCGCATTCCCAAGAGGTCACAACCTAATCTGACAGTTAACAAATGATAATAAACAGAAAACATTAAAAAATTCTAGAGAGTAAGACACATTTCTGGTGATATACTGGGAAAAGGGAGCTAGAAGTAAAGATTGAAAAACACAATATGGAGGGTGCCAACTCAAAAACTCCATTTGTTATTTTAATTAAATTAAAAAAAAGCAGTAACTTCTAACAGGAGGTGTCCCTGGCCATTAAGACCCAATTTGTGGACCAACAGGTGTGCTGAGGGGCCTTCGGTCACATTCGTTCACCTGTACCAACAAGCTTGCAGTGCTGCAAGGGTAAGGTGACTTGCCTGTGCTAATTCTCTAAAGCTCATCAGTATGCTCGAATGAAGGCCCCTTCTTGGAATGCCTCCCACATGAACATGACTATTATTTCCTACTCTTCCTGTACTATTATATCCTTAACCCCATGCCATGCTCTTATAGCTATGGCAGAAAACAATGGAATATGGACAATTGGGTTGCTCATAGCAATGATTTTGTAATAACAATGAATAAGTGTATCTTCTATACTGACATTATCAATAAAGGTAGCTTTTTTTTTTTAAAAAAAAAAAAGATTGAAATGGAATAAAGCAAGGTTTAAATTAAATGGATATCACTCCTTTCCAAATATCACATTTTGTAACAGTGATAACCACAGAAAATCAAGCAAGAACAATCAAATTGTAGGAAATATCTGTTATTTACTGATACCACTGAGTTAATCTTCAAAAATATCTTCTCTTTCAATTATTATTGTATGTTATCAGACAACGAAAGACTTAAACAAGTTGGAATTCCCGAACAATCCAGGGAAACTTCTGGAGGACTTTGCTCAAGATGTTCTGGATGTTTTTGTTTTAAAGAGAGTTAGATTATTTAAGAAAATTGCTCCCGGCATTTGACACACTGGTTTAGATCTCAGCCATACTAATCATTGCTTCTCTGTAAGTCCAAAATCGAACCTGAGTTTGTGCATTATTTTCTTAAAATGAAACTCTAATTACTTAGGTTTTAACTATGTTTTTAAGATTAAATGAAAAAATAAGAGGTAATGTACTCTGTGCTGAGTAAAAACCTGTCCTCAGACAAAATTTTTCCATCACGAAAGTACAAAAGTATTATAACTGAGGATATTATAGAAAATATTGGAGGTGAATGCGGTATACACACAAATATATGTCATCCTCACAGTGTGTTGTCATGACTTAAACATTTTGAACTTTATGTGAAACTATTTTCTCTTCATACAAAACTTAATATTCTCAAGTCACCTTTTATAATTATTTGAACTGCCTATAATCTAGATAAACAGGGATCGTGGGAAATAAATCCCACCAATGCATAGCTGATATGCATCCATGTCAGAGGATCACTTTACATGTCAATGCAGGGGCATTGGAAAAGAAAAATTAAAAATTTCATGAAAAAATGCTTTCTCTCTCTCAGTCCTTCACTTTTATAACTTCCATCCACATTTTTCTGCATTCCCCATCCATATTTTTCTGCTTTTTTCTAAGACTACAATGTCATTTAAAAATATACATTTTTGTGTATTGTCATTGGAGTAGCATAAAACTTTATACATTGAAAAGGTATTCCCCAAATACCAGACCCACAGGGAGGCATCTGAGGATTTCCCATCTCAGCCTCCCTCCTTTATGTAAATGGAAACATTTCCATTCAAAAAAATATATAAATTAATATGGTCCCAACAACCATCACATGACAATTGCCCCAATAGCACAACTTCTGAAATTTTTAGGGAACCAAAGGAAACCATCTAGGACTTAATAGATCATTCTGAATATAATATTCCATTTTGAGCTTCAATTCCAACAGAACATGGCAACAGGTCTTTAATAGTAAACCTATAACTTCCCACAGAACAACATTTCTTCTTTTCTAAAACCACCAACAGTGATTCAGGTCCTGAAAACGTGACTTGTTACTATTTGAAAAAGGACATTTAATTCGTTCATCCTTTTCTGAAAGATATCAGCCCCCACACACCAACCTTATAGAAGCCAGTCATAGAGGATGGTCAGAAAGGTGGCTGAAAGGAACAGTAGGACTTGACAACTACGTTTTGAACATTATTAAACTTGGTTCTTCCAAAGATACCTTGAAAGTCCATGGAATACAGCCATTTATTTATTTTTTTAAATTTAAGGATGATTTGACTCACAGAGTAGGGGCTAAAGGGTTCTGTGCAAGAGCAGGAACTAAGCAGAGACTAAGCCAGCCCAGGCATTCCACTATGGGAACCTCTCCTGAAGGTGTGCTTTGCAAAGCTCTCTCTTTGCTCTTCCTGAAGGCATAAACTTGAAATTGGCCATGAAAATTTTAAAATAGTCGGTGCTCTCCTGGAAATGAAGAAGTCTAATAATATGATAAGCTGATGCCTGTAATAGCCAAGCTTAGTCCCACAAATCAAAAGAATTAAAAGTTTTAAGGGACAAATTGTATCCTCTAGTGCAGGGGTCCCAAACCGCTAGACCATGGACCAGCATTGGTCTGTGGCCTATTAGCAATCAGGCCACATGGTAGGAGGTGAGCGGTGGGCCACTGAGCAAGGCTTCATTTGAATTTGCAGCTGCTCCCCAGGACTAGCATTACTATCTCAGCTCCTCCTCGGATCATCAGGCATTAGATTCTCTTAGGAGCACCAGTCCCTGGTGCCAAAAAGGTTGGGGACTGCTGCTCTAGTAGTATTTGGAAACTTGCAAGAATCACAAGAATTTAGAGAAGAGCTGGTCAACAGAACTTTCTGAAATAATAGGAATGTTCAACATATGATCTGTATAACAGGAGCAATTGAAATGTACTTAGCCTGACTGAGGAACTAAAGTTTAAATTTTATCTCCTTAATTAATTTAATTTAAATGTAAATAAGCATATGCAGCTAGTGGCTACCATTTTGAAAAAAGCAAGTTTGGAGCCAACACTCAATATTCACCAAGTCTTTATACACTACTTAATTTTCTCAAAAGCAATTCTACAAGAAAACAGGTCTCAAACATGGTTACTAATATTCATGACAATGTGATTGCAAAATCAGTGTACATAAAAAATAAATTCACTATCTCTACTAACTGAAACTGTATCAAACAATCTACTCGATGTATGGGCTTTTTTTCTTATGGCCTTACAGAGAAAGAGGAGGAAAACAAATTAAAAGAAGATAATCAATTGCTTGCCTATTTTGCAATTAGTGTGCCCTTACATTGTGGAATCTGAAAGTCATAGCAAAACCGGAATGGAGAATTAAAAACAACATTAGCAATAACTAGGAGTATGTGATGGAAAGGGAAGATGTAAAGGATTAAAGGACAGTGACCTTTCATTTCTACTCCTGTCCAAAACAGGAGGAAACATGTGCCAACAATCAGATAAAGTGGACAGCTGATAAATTTTCAAATGTATTTTGCCAGCACAGTAGAATGCAACCACAAGACCCAATAATTCCAGAGCTTCAAGGGCTCTTAAACATTTTCCACTTCAAACTCTCCTGTGGATAAATAAGTAATCTGATGCCCAGAGAAGTGAGGTATTCATTGTTCCTGAGATAAGAGCCAAGCTCAGTCCCGCATCTCCCAGTTTGTATGCTCTCCACTATGACCTTCGTTCTGGGTCCGCTGAGCACAAAGTGGGCCCTGAATACAGAAAGAGCCTCATCTCTATCTTGTTCTAAACTCCGGTGAGCAGAAAATAAATAGTATCTTAAACAGGCTGCTTTGCTTAGCACAAAAGTTCCCTGCACTAAAGCAGAACTCCTAAAAACTATGCAATTTACACAATTTGCCAAGCATACTGTGATAAAAAGAAATTATAATACACAGACGTTTTAAGAGGATGCTTTACATAGGGGCAGTTTTTCCATTTAATGTGTATTTTGCTATAAAAGTGGCTCGCTGTACCCTCAAAAGATACATGAATAGAAGAGAGACAGCTCCATATTTCCAAAGCAAATGGCTACTCATCCAGTGCCTTTAGTGACTAAATGGGACCATGAAAAGGCATTAAGGTAGAAGTAAACAATTATTTTAAGGACCAAAAAACAACCATTCTCCTTTTGGAGCTGAAATTTAGATATCATCTAGCTCAAAACTCTCATTTTTCAAGTGGAAAAAGAATAAACTGATATGGTAGATGTTAAATGACTTGTTTCAGGTCAGACAGCTAGTAAGTAAAAGAACTGGGTCTTAGAGGCAGGATTTCTGTCTCTACGTCTGGTGCTTTTTGTTACTCTAGAAACCACAAAAGATAGATGCCTACAAACCAGAAAAAGAAAGAAAAGGACGATTATCCTGCATATGTCATCATTGTTTTAAAATGTTTGTTATTTTTAATTTGAGTTATATTTTGACATACAGTTGTTCATGGCTTTGTTTATAATTACATGGAGTACCGATAGAAGAAAAAATAATATATTTTCAAGAGCTATGCTAAAGATCAGTGAATAAACCCACTTTATCGCCTGAATTTTATAAACTTTCTTGGTCCTACGATAATCTTCTACGGATAAATGCCACTCCACTGCTGATAAGAGCAAGAGATAAATAACACTGTACATTTTAAATGTCACGTACTTTGAATTTTATACTGTGGTCTTATAAATGAATCCATAAGAGAAAAAGAAAATGCTAAATGAATATCGTGATGAGGCTTACATTCTCGTGCTGCTGGTCTTGTTGATGATAACAGATTTCCCTGTTTGATCCACATTGTGATCCAACCCGAAGTAAGCTGCCACCCGATGGACAAGCATCCTCTGATAAGATGACATCTGAGGGAACTTTTTATAATGATTACTGAAAGAAAGGACCCAGAAAAAAGTGGAATCAACACTTTCGCTTCTGGCCTAAAGGACATTTTACAGGTACACACACAAAACCATTTCTCTTTCATCCAAACCACTGAGCCCATTTCACCTCTGGCATCACTTAACATTCTCATTTCCAGAAAAAAAAAAATTCACTTATTATTGATTTATCCATTAAGTTATAAGAAATACTTTTGTTTCATAGTTGCACATTTATCTCACCAAAGAGAACTTAATATCTGTTGGAAAGTATTCTATTTTAGTCCATGATACCTTATCAATGGAGCAAGGCATAGGACAAATTATAGGACATGTGACTGCAGATGTCTATCTGGAGATGTGTCATTACACAGTTTACACCGAAAGCAGCAGGATTATTTCCCAGCATAACTGACTGCAGCCAGCTGGAGCCCATTAAAAAACTATAATAAAAATGAAAAGGGTCGCTTCTTGTTATAGCTACTCTATGCTAATCAGTGGGCCCCTGTTTATAGCCATTTTGTCAGGAATTTAACAAGCAGGAGCACACATGGTCCAAGCAACAATTCTCATTAGTATATAGCTCCTAACTCCAATAGAATTTTCCATTTAACAAATCAGCAAACATATTAAACAATGTTTTATCTATTCCTCAATCATTCCAGAATGAATAATTAAACCCAAATACCAAACTAAGACACATTCTATACATTAACCAGCAATGCAACTTAACATACTTGTTGTCACCAATGAAATCAATAATTTCCTGCTCCATTTTCAAGAGTATCATTCTGTCCCTGCAAAATAAATGTTAAAATGAAAAGGTTTTATGTATTTCCCATTCCCGAAGACCTAAAAATTTAATTTTGATATATGGGAAAGATTGTTTTAATGTACGTGGCTACAAACCTATATCTAACTCTTGTCTGGGATATGTTGCTGTCCAATACATATGATTTCATTCTACTTAAGATTATTTCTCATCTAGTTTGTTAACTATTTTATAATATTGAAACTTTTGTAGTTTTAATGTTAATTAGTATATTCAAGGCATTAGGACCACAAAACACATCAAATAAATTGTGTATTTTAAATTAATATGAAACAAGAACAAAGCAAAGTCCTACTAGATGGTTATATAACTGCATTAAAGCATAAATGGTTTATTTGATATTGATTTTTTTCTCTATTTCTTTCCTCTTAACCAGCATCTCTTTGTGACCAGGAAAGCAGAATTCGTAAACTATAATTCATTCTGAGTAACTACCCAGGAATTAAGACTACCTATAAACAGTAAACACACAAACTATTAACAGAAAAGAGAAAATACAAGAGATAGTTTAAGACATCAGAGAAGGGGTTTGCACTTTACAATTCCCTTCTTAGAAGTGTTTGGATTAATGACTGTGATTGTAATATTTCATGTGACTCTTCTAGAATTAAGAGGTGTATTTAACAATTTACCTGGAATTATTCTTTAATGTGTTAATCAGAAACTCATGTAAGTCTATGCCTGTAGAATCCGTGTATTCTTGGCTGCAATCTGAAACAAATAGCAGGATGGAGTTGTCAGGAATGATGGTGAGGGGTAGGGTAGAAAAGATTTCCCCAGTCTTTCCCGTTTCCCTCCCGTTCGGGTAAATTTTAGGTGAATCTATTGGTATGAAAGATACACATTTCAAAACTAGCAATCTGGCAGTATAACATCAGAATGAAAATGAGATTCAGGGATTGAGAACACTCAATAGATCCTGAGTGTGGAAAGACCCAACTGTCATAAGAGGGGAAGTGGGCACAGTCTGGGTGGGTGGTGGGTGGAGTCAAGTACCACGTGTTCATCCTGCGCTTTAAATCAGCAAGGGCATGACCTCCACCTGTCAGGTAGTCTCACCCACAGACAGAGCTCTCAGGAGTTTGAGATCCATGGAAACTCTCAAAACCGAGAGGGCAAAAAATGAAAGTTCTGTTATAAGACTATCTAGATATTAATCAGTACAAAACACAACACAAGAGGACACTAAATATTTCCAAGTCTTTCAAATCTTCTGATTCTGGTGAAATCTTAATTTCTAAAACCATTTTAGGAACCTAAACTTCCTTACTCTGATATACACCTTGGTTTTTAGATATTCAGTAGTTGAAGACAATTGTCATTAGCAGATATATGGTTATAGAGCATAATATTCGATTTAGTTGTCATTCCTCAGCTGATCAGACGCCCTGTTTTTTTCTGTTATTAAAAAAAAGAGTCTACTGCAAAGCTATTTATTCATGTCATTCTTCATTTCAACTTAACTTAGTTTTGTTTTTAATTCTGTTTTCTTTCTTTTTGCTTTCAGTTTTATACAATACACAGATGGCAATCATTTGAAAAGTCTGGATTGTAGGTTTGCAGTTTTAAAAGGAATGATGTTTTTTGGAAAACTTTTTATTGAAGTAGAAGTCTGTATATTTTAGGTGAGATATTAGGTGGCAGTGTATGGGTGGCAGAGACCGAATTCATCTGTGCCAGGTAAAATGTTAAGTGTGTATTTCATTGACATTGACACATACATCTGTGCTTTGGAGAGGACATCACTTATGGACTGAGAATTGCTAATCCACTATCTGTCTTTTACGATAAACAGGCAAGTTAAGGTATTATTGCTGCTCATCCATCCAAGTTAATAGGACTAAAAAACCTGAATTGAGGGCAGATTTATATTCGCCGCTTTGTACAAACTCATCTTTGAAAATAAAAGATCCAAATGAAAATTGAAAAAAATACTGGGTCCTGAAAATAACCTTTCTGGCTACACAAATAAGGACACCATGAATGGAAAAGATTTGATTTCAAGTTTACATCTTTTACACACACACGCACACACACACACAATTATATACAGTTTGGTGAGAGGTGAATATGAATCTAGAATGTATTCTGTGAGTCTATGTGTCTAAATTGAGTAAGTTAAGGAAACATTTTCACATTCACCTTTTGATAACATTCTGATCTTGGGTTTTTCAGAGGATTTATCTTTGTTTTTATCCTTTTCTTTTTCTCTTTCAGAGTCATCTTTCCTAGATTTATCATCCTCTTGCAGGCTGGGAAAACTGGAAAGCTGTAAATGAATTGATTCCTGTTGGGGAAAAAATATAATAATTTAGGGCCAGATTTAATCATCTTTGTCTGGTTTCCATTTTGCATAGAGGTTATTAAGTACAGGAAAATGAAAGCCAGGTGCAGATTTTTTTTTTTTTCATAAATGGTAAAAAATTAAAGCTGTCAGAAAAATAATTGCCCTTTAAGGTAAATTAAACTTCATAAGTCAATGGGAGGTCATGAGAAACATCTAGCACTAAAACTTTGCCTCATGAATATTCACCTTAAGCAAGTTACTTTCCTGTAGATCACAACTCTTATTTCCTCTACAGGTTTATTTTTAAATACCTGGGAAAAAATTCTTTATCACTAAGCTTGTATCATAGCTACTGTCACGTTTTAAAGAAAGAGAAGCTTCTACAGCTCTTTTCTATATTTCTTTTTAAGAAGATTGGCACAAACACAAACAGACAGATATTACGAATCATAATTACAGATAGAACAGACATAAATAAAGGCCTTAAGAGCCAATTCACAATAAAAAGTCTATTTAGAATCGTATCAACAATACTTTTACTATTAAAAAACCATGGTATATAATTACAGGAACCTTAGGCATAAATTATTTTCATACATTGTTTACAAATACCATTAACAAACTATCACAATATATAGCTATGATAAGCATTATTGTAGAATTATACTTTCCATCAATTATATAAAAATATTTAATATTATTTTGATTTTGGTATCAGTTAATCCTTTCCAATATGTAAGATTCTTTTAAACTGATGCTTGGTGTAAGATTGATCATTTATAGTATTGGGTCTAAATCCACTTTTATATGTATTTTGTACTGAAAACGAATCATTTTGTATTAACTTGTATATCAGCCATTTGGTTGATAGCATGTTCATTGTTTTGAAGAAGAATGAGCCAAATTATGTTTTTTAGTTTTGTGAAAAACCTATGCTATGATTAAAAGTATGACAAATTAGCCAACATTAAGCCCACTTGTTCTTATGTAAGAGATCATTTGATGGAAAAGCCTTCTTTCACTGGTGGCATTAAAATTTATGATGTAAGGGAAAAAAAATATATTCCCAATGACTAATAGTGTTTCTCACTGAAAACTAATCTAGTGCTCATCTACATGTGACTAAACTGATGCTGTGCATCCTCAAATTATGGCTAATCTGGGATTCTTAATGTTCTTGGTAAACCTGGCTAATCTAACAAGCATAAAAGTCCTCCAAAGCCAAGTTTCTTTTTGAAGAGGGGCTACATTGTGAGTTTCCTGTTGAAATAAAAAGTCACCATGGTATACATGATATAGAGGATGAAATAAAATGTTCTCGTGATAAATATTTATCTTAGCAGATTCTTTGACATTCACATGTTATCCTGGAGATGAATATATACAAATTATAGAAAACTGAGTGTGATTTGATTATAGGGTCTTTTGTCACCTGACGTGGGACAGAAGTGTCTCAGTCCACAAATGTTTAGGCAGATTTTAGGGTTATGATTTGTTTCTACTTGCTAGGGAAACAGCTGGATCATTTCTTGCTCGGTAGATAGGGGAAGGGGCAGGGAAGAATCAATTCAACAGTTCATTAGGAGGAGGAACTGAGGGTACCAGGCCATGGCAGTGGTCTCATTGCTTCTTCAAAACCAATTGAACCATCCAGCCTCTGTAAGTTTGACTCTAAAATCAAAGAGGCTTGGAAATATAAAAGCAAGAGCAGAGGCTAACGGACATCATCTACCAACAAAATGGACAAGCTTGTGCCATGTGTTGACATATACTATACTCAGAAAAATGCCTATCTGTTCTATACATAAATATCCATTATGGTGTTGAAAGAACACACAGAAGTGCTGTTGTGTTGGTAAAAAACAATCTGTTATTTTTTAATATTTTTATTGATATGCTCGATAATAAAATACAAGTGTTAATAAATACATTGGTACAGGATAAGTTTATATCCAAGAACAGTAAAAGAATGATTCAAGTTGCAGTAATACACTGATAGGTAAAGAGTATAACATTAGAAAAGCAAAACTCCTTTGACTTAAGGACAGACTCAACCATCAGCTATGGGTCTGAGATCAAGTAATACAGGTAGCAAGAGTTTTTCCCACACAGGAAAATGAAGGCAGTTTTCCAAATACTGTGAATATACAAACATTGGGGAAGCAATACAATCCATACACTGTATACTTCTGCCAGTGTTCTCTGGGATTCAGATCCCACACTTTGTAAGTACTGGTGGTACCTAACGAAGGCAGTACATATAAGCTCAAAGGTCTGCTTCTTTATCCTCTAAAAAAGTAGCATGGCCACTTGCTTGCTTATATGTGTGTCTGGGTATTTTCTAGCAGGCCCCTGCTCCCACCACCCCTCAGCCAGTCCAAAGAGAAGCTTGCAAGCTCTAATTCTCTCCTACAAAACTAGTCTTGGTTATTGAGCTTGGAACCAGCAGCAACAAAGCACCGTTTGCATCTTATTTCTCTGCACCAATGGTATGGAGAAACTAGACTTAGGTCCAGGACGAGCACTATGTTACAGATGATCTCTTAAAAAAAAGTCCTCCTGGTACCTTGTCAAATGGGATAAAAAGCAGATTAAGTCCATAAAGGCTGTCCTCTGCCTGGCATTAGGAGTAGGGGAACAACTGGGGCATTCTTTCTCCCAGAGTCTGACGTTCTGCAGGGTTAACACAGATCGTGTGCAGTACATTACATGCCATCAATCAACATTTAATAATACAAGCCGCGATATTCACATGATTCCCCCTGTTCAATCTCCATTAAAAATAGAAGCACAAATAAAATGCTGAAGAAAAGCCACACATTTCTCAGAACCCAAGTAAAATAAAGCTTGTGGATGAAATATAGTCATGCCTTACGACATGAGTGGCATGTTAAGAAAATGAGGCTAGGAAAAAAAAAAAAATACTCTTAGGACAAAACCTATAAGGAATTTATTTTTGGTCCTTTTAAAGAAAGTGCTCTCAATGCTCTCTGTATCCATGAGGAGAGTTTAGAGTATTTCAATTAAAGTACAAAGAGAAAAGCAAAATAAGACCAAACAAAAATAATGATATCTTAATCAATTTTCCCTCCCCTGGGCTCAGGTAAATCATTTTACTTTTGTCATGACTGCTCTCAGCCTCCGATAAAATAAGGGAAATATCAGCAAGACTATTTTAATAAAAGCTAATGTGATGGCTAAAAGGCAAACAATAATAAATATGATGTGAAATTTCCCATTTTGTCACGAAGGGGTTTGGTTGGAATTTGAATTTTTAGAGTCTAATAGTCTTGCTGTAAGGAACAAAAATAAGTGTAAGGATATGCAGCAATATATTAACAATATTAACTTAAATTCACCATCAGTTCAGATTAATTTCTGAACAGTTCTTCCAATATTGAGAAATCTCCACCAAAGGCCATAAAAGTATTTCTCCAATGCTCAGTGCACCTTTTTCACTATTACTAAAGTTTCATAAGAGCCAAAGGTTGTGTTTCTTATAGGCAAATGCATCTGGGGGAGGGGAGGGAGGTGAGAGGTAAAAATCTTCCATAAGGAAGGAGATGGGACATTTAGGATGATATTTGGTTCAGTCTTAGCAAGAGAGAGCCTGTGAGGAAATTCAGCACTACCGGGCTTACTTTTTTAAGTTTTAATCTAAATTCTTTTGAAATCCTTTCCATTTGCAGTTTTCAGAGGGTCTGGAAAAAAACAAACGTAATACTCTGTGACAAACTGTTACTTTTTACACTAGTTTAGAATGTCTTATTATAAACAGGAGATGAAGCCAGAAACCCATTTCTTTCTTCAATTATTTATTTTCTCCCCAAAACACTGTCTAATGCCAAATTGATAGCCATGCACGTAAAGGTGGATCCCATTCATGCAAGTAACTATAGTAACGGGGGTTTGTACCTGATCCTGAAGATTTTCGCCTCCGGGTCTGGACGAGGATTCTTCACAGACAGCGAGACTGCGGGTCAGTTTACCTTTTCCTGCTCCTGACTGGGAAGGGGGAAGAAGATGGAAGGAAGAGAAAATAAAGAAAACAAACAGAAAACATTCTCAGGGGGTCGAATCGTCCCCACCTTCACACGACACCCCCGAATCAGATTTAAAAACTGAGCTTCAAGTCGGCCACCTAGTGTTGTCTTTCTACTTTGGCTCGAAGCATCGGACTTCTGTGTTGATGGAGACTAAATTGAGGGGAAATGTGAATGAATGAATTTAAGAAACACTTTCAGCAAATTGTGCCCATCGCATTGGAAACTCGCAAAGAATGAACTGCTGCCATTTCATGAAAATATCAGAAGAAAAAGATGACAAAAAATAATTTCTACTAAAACCAAGTTTGGAAGGGACTTGACTAAGAAGATGCTTCAAAAAAAAAAAAAATGCAGAATATGTCCTAATACCAGCACCTGGTTACTTGAAGGCACACATCAGTTGGGAAGCCTTAAACATTCACTCCACATTTTATGTAAAACGAAAACAAAACAAGCAGCTATTTGTTTTGTAAAGCACTGTCACATCTGCCCCTCTGAAAATGAGATCAAATATGTATGTGGACCCTAAATGCTCTAATGAAAAAGCACACAGAGTGAGAAAGGTAGATGTGAACACGACCCCATTAAAAGCAGACAGCACCAGTACGGCCCAAATGCACCACAGCATCTACACACAACCATCTGAATTGTTGGCAAATCCTCGAACTCAGATGGGATATATGTGATTGATATCCATGATATCAAGTCTATGTAGATGCTCTAGAACCTTACCTTTGACTTTCTTCTCTCTTGGTTCTGAGCCGCCAGCCGCCTCTATATGTTAGAAATAAAATAAAGCAAAATAAAACAAACAAACAAACAAACAAACAAACAAACAAACTATAAATGAACAAGCGGAGTGTGTAAAATGTGTCACTACAGTAAAAAAAATTAACAGTGCAACAGTAACAAGGCATTGTAAGCACTGGGGAGGGTTCCCGCTTCCCTCACCCCCCTGAAGTTTTGATTGTTTAACTTTTAGCTCTCTCTCCTTCAGCAGCTATTGGAGAGGGGAAAGCTGACCTTGAAGGCTTTGGGCCACCAAGTGGTTAGCTGCCTTTACTCACTGGCATATGAAAAGAGTTAATACTTTTGTAGTTTCGTTCAAAGAAAATCTATAGGAGCAATTTGCAAGCACAGTTTGTTTTCCCTCTACTAAATGTCTTTCTCTGGTAACTCACGGAGAATTTAATCATGCCACTTTTTCAGCATTGTCAGTCACTTCCAATGCCTCCCCTCCCTCCTTTGTAGTTCTGCGCCCCCCACCTCTCCCCTTCACCCTCTCTCCCCGTCTCCCTCTCCCTCTCCCTCTCTCTCTGTGAATTCCAGGGCTTAAGCTTGTTTGCTAATAAGAATTGAACCTTAGCCAACCCATGAAGGTAAACAGAGTTCAAGTTTTTTATTTTTCTTAGTCTTTCATGATCTGGGTCTTTATCTTTCCATGGAATAGCAAATCATTTTTAAAACTCAGCCTAGCCTAATGCTGCCTCCGGAGAAGCCCTCCACAATGTCCTTGAGGTGGTCTGGAAATTAGTATGGAGATACTGTATGCAAATTCACTCATTAAATACATTCTTTGTATATTTTTCATTTCAAAAGGCATTTTTAAGCATGGTTTGGTGGTGGTGGGGGCAACTAATAATTGGGAAAGGAGAGGATTAGCTTCATGAATTTTCTATTCATTTTACTAATCAAACTCTTTTAAAAAAATAAAAACAAACCTTCAAAGTTGTCTCAAAATAAAAGGAAGAAAATAGACCCGTTGGTACGAGAAACGTTTTTTTTTTTTTTTTTTTTTTTCCCAGGCTCACCTGCAATTCCAGCTTCTCCTCTTCATCCAGGCTTTCCGATTTAACAATGCCATTCTCTGGAGTGGCCCTTTCCTGCTCTGTCCCGCCTTCCTCCACTATTGTCTGATTCAGGTCCCCTTGCTCAGACATCCTCTCAGATGCAAATTAAAATAGCAAGGTTTGATACCCTACAAGGTTAAGAGGTCAGAAAATAAAGTCAGTGCCCAGTGAAGTATTTACTATTGTCCTTGAAATATTTCATTTCTCCCTTTACAGTCAACTTCAAATGAGCAGCTCAGGCACCCCTGCCAATTTTACACAAAAAGGAGAATAAAACGAGATCACATCAAGTACCCAAGGCAAACACAGGAGGCAGGATCAGTTGCCCTATCCACAGTTGCTCCACACTCTTACACAGACACTTGTGAATCTATCTTGCCACCAAAATGGGTCAACAAATCTTAAACGGAGGCACATAACTCCCACACATCTAACAGGCCCTGTGCCCAACTACTAAGTAAGAAAAAAGAAAAAAAAGAATATTTCTTCAATCCCTTGAACAAATGACCCTCCACTTGTGAGTCCAGAGGTGGCCTTGGTGGGCCGCAGCACCTCTAAGGTGACTCCAAAATTACCTGCGCGTCTTAATCATAGACAAACTTTTCTAGGTGTCAGGAACACAGTACACTCTACAAGGGGCAAAAATGAGTTTAAGAGGTACTAATTCGGTTATGAATACAGGATCTAAATTTAGCAATCCACCTTTCAGGGCCCAAGTTTTCAGGCTGCAAACTGACAGCTACTTTATTAAAAGCATAAGCCCTCTTCCAAGCGCCTGTCAGTTGCTGGTGCGGCACAGATCCTGGGGAGTCTCTGGCAGGCGGCACTAATGAAGCTATCCCCTCAACTGAAGTCCGTTCCTCAGGGCTCACAACAGACTACTACGCAGACACTAGCAATGGCTTTTCAAAGTCAAAGCCTGTTATTTATTTATATTTCCCCCTACCTCCATAAAAACCCTGACACTTCTCCTTCTGATGTGCTGTCAAATGAGGCTCATGAATAATTTAGCATTTACTTTCTCCTCAGTTTTTTTTTTGTTTGTTTTTTAGAATGTGAGAAAAAAAGAAAGAGGAAAGAGAAAGAACAGAATGGATGGAAGGAAGGAAGGAAGGAAGGAAGGAAGGAAGGAAGGAAGGAAGGAAGGAAGGAAGGGGAGAAAGGAAGGATGAAAGGAAGGAAGGAAGGGAGAGAAAAAGAAAGAAGGGAAGAAGGGTGAAGAGAGAAAGACATTGTTGCCTAGAAAGTTCTTTTTTCACAAAAATTCCCAAGCAATACGGTTCTGATCCTAGTCATTACAATGGTAATTATTATTGGACAAACGGGTATTTTGATATGTTTCTTTGAGAGTGTTTAATTACCATTTAATAATTCAGTAACTTTATTTCCAACTGGGTGTAGGAAGTATGAGAAAAATCTAAAATGCTACAATTTCTGTTACAAATTTGCTAATATGTACCATGACAGAACAGATGGTATCTAATGATATCTTTAAAAAACGCAAGCTTATTCGGCAAAGCATTGTGGGAATGTAAAGGAAAAGTCTTCTTACAGAATGATGCTTTGAGTCTGTGAGTAACTAGTAAGCAAGGCTTTTAGGTTTGGGGAGGTTTTAGGCTATCCCATCCAGTGTACATTCTGACAAACTTCTTTCAATAAGACTGGGTATGTGTATAGTTAACAAAATAAAAAGTTGTTTCCCAATGGCAAACAGCTTGTTTCTCAACGTACTGGGTAGGGGGAGGAGACGGAACTTCTGTTGACTTAACTTTTTTTTCAGACATTCCAATAAAAAAAAAAAAAGCAAACAAAACAAAACAAAAACAGATTTAAAATAGAATGAAGAAATCGAGTTCAATTTTACAAGCCATAAGCCAGTGGAGTCCCTGATACAGATCTTGTCTGTTGAGGGTGAGCTTAATGAACTGTCCTACGCAAACGGGCACATTTATATAATAATAAAAAACTACAGATGAGATGACAGCCAGACAACAAGACTTTTACCTTTGGCGCAGAATTCCTGCTGTAGGTCTTGGCGACTTACTAGCGGCTTCTGTCGTCCTGCACCGGGAAAATCCACACAAGTGATCAGAGAAAACTGGAGTCCCATGTCCCCATTAACAGATCGGAACGCCCATGTCCATGCGATTCCCTTACACAGTTTGACACATCGTCAACCTGAAAAAAGATGAAAAGTCAATAATAATAATTGCAACAATCATGGTAGGGTGAAGGACGAAAGAAATAAGACCGGGTTTCTAACACTAATGACCAGCTTCCAGCAAAATCACGTTCACAGCTTGATCCAGCTCCACCTGTCTCAAGCTGCCTGCTTCTTCTCTAATGAAGGGTACAGCCGGCTGTTCAAGTCAGAACGGCACCCACGCAAGGAGCTAAAATTAACAATTGCATTATGCACCGAAGATTACTCACTTCAATTTTAACCTTTTTTAGTGAAATCTCGCACTTTATATTAAAAAAAAACAAAAAAAAAAAAAAACAAGCTTGTGTGTTTGCCTCAATGAGAATCCAGATCACCTCTGAGCAAAAGTCTTGCCTCTTTTTTTAACCAAATCCTCTGTCTTAATTATAGTCATATAATAATATAATGTACCTAAATGCTGTTTCTGTGACTCCTTTCTTTATGCAAGTTATCTAGTGAGGCGTATTTAAAGATTCTGATTTAATAAGGCATTATCTATAAAAGTAAAAAAAAAGGAAAAGAAAAGAAAAAAGAAAATGTTCACAGTGGCATGGCTGAGAGAGCTCTTTCTTCTCCACTTACAGTTTGGGAAGAAACATTCCTAGTATTCTTACTGCACGGTGAACACAGTCAATCTGGACCCCTCCCTCCCCGTCAGGATTGCCACCGCCAGCTGGGCATTCTGTTTGACAGCAAAGACACGCTGTCAGAGGGATTCAACAGATTTGCAAACTTTGAGCCCGTTGAAAACAATCCTTGCTATAATGTGCACTTTCTTTTTCTCACAACTCCTACAGGAGCAGAGGCAAAGACAGCTTGAATGCAAACATAGAGACGGATCCCTGAGAACATTTGCCAAAGCCAAGCTGTATCTCTCTCCTTTCGCTGCAATTCTACTCTGCTGCACACCTGCTAAATCCAACGGCGTGCACACCACCTCCATCATATATCCATCTCCGAAAACGCAAAATGCGTCTCAGTTATTTAGTCTGAAGTTTACAAATCCTCTCCGCCTTCCCCTCGCAGTCCCCCCTCCCAAGTTTAAACGAGCACAGCTGGTTCCTCACTGGATTTTACTGCTGCTATATTAACAACATATTGGGTTACAATGCCATTTGTTGTGCAAGGGAAAAACAACTTTTGAAAATGCAATCACTTACACATTAATAATTTCTAGCTTTATTCATGTTTTATTAAAGGGAATAATTTGGCTTTAAAATATGTTTCTTTTGTTGTTAGAAATTATATAACTATTGAGAGATAAGCAAACATGCATTTAGAACAAAAATGAATTGCTAATCAACAGTAATTTTAATTTTTCAATTTTGACTAGTTTCACCATGACTACTATGACTAACATTAATACCGAATAGAAGTCAACATGTCTTAACATTAGAATCTGTTTAAGTAACCAGCCGTTATCTCATAGATATTAGAATATGCATTAGTAATGGATAGAATTACCAAATGCTTTTTGGATTCTGTTTTCCTTTTCCCAAAGAAAATGAAGTTATCAACGATCATCGCAACCTCTTTGTCTCCTTTTTCTGATCCTCATGTTTGTATAGAGGCCTTTAATCCAACAGGTGAATGGTAATGCAGTTTTCAAATCTAAACCTAGCCGCATTAATCCAGCCCCAGTAGGTGGATGCAAGATATAATTCTTTCCACGGAGAAAGACAGAGAACAAACTGCTATCCACTCAACCAACTCAAAGCGCGAACAGCCTGGATATATATGTGTGTGTGCGTAATTACCAGGACACGTTTTGAAATAGCACTGAGCTCTAAAGCCAGCGAGGTATTATTCTTGCATGCCTGAATCATAAAATCATCATCACCAAGATAAAAGCGAATATGGGCATATGGGAATGAGCAGGGAGGAACATATGGATCACAAATATTTTTGTAACTGATTAAAATTGTTCTCTTTGCTAAGAGAGCAGTGCCAGAAAATCAACCCTACTCCAGCTTTCTGTTCGCCAAACTAACCCTACTCTTCCAATGCCATTTAATCTTAACCTGTTCCAATATCTCCCTTTTCACAAAGAACCAAAACTATTTTTAACAGATATCTTTAATCACCAGTTAATAAAAATTCTGACCAAGTTTCAATTGTTATAGTTGGAAGGGTGGAGGAAGAATGGACAAAATAAAAGTTACTGCAGTTCTTTCAGTGAAAATAGTTTAACCGTAATTTAGAAGATAGTATTTAGCAAAGGCAGTTAATCACTTGCAAAACAAGCTGTAGGAAATTGATCAACAGTGCTGTCAGCTATTTACAATGAGGAAAGCAATTATCATTTCACGTTATATTTTCGTTGTTTCTTATTTCTTCAGCTTACTTTAGAGTTGAAAATAGTAGCAATTATAGGATTGCGGGAATGAGAACGAGGGAGAGAGGAGAAAGGCAGAATGCAAAATACCAAATAGTCTGTCTTTCATCACCACCAACAAAATAGGTGTGTCCTAATTGTGTGTGTTTATGTATGCATGTGGGCTGTCATGTGGGGAAAGAAAGATCGGGATTTGATTTAAATTCCAGCATTGATTTAGTTCTTAGAGGATGGCTAAAATGGGAAATTAAAATTGAATTCTATTAGCAAGTTGGGAGGGTTATTTTCTTAGTCACTTTCCCACAATCTTTTTACTAACGATTAACACAGGATGACTAACCTTATCCCAAATCAGTATAAGTACTTTATGAAGAAAAAACACAGTCAAGATTTACTTACTCGAGTGAAATGTTTCTCCCATACACACTGTTCCTTCTTTTTTAAACTGGTCACAATTCTGCAAATGTAAGCCACTTGCAAATTGTGGTGATACTAGTGATTTGTCAATTTGCTGCATTTGGTGTTTAAAAGCTACAATAGCTTATAAACTGAAGACGCATCCTATTCTCAAAAGAGTATTCTGTTAAACTTTTTAAAATATTATGAATGTGTAAGATTAAATTAAAAGAGTAAAAAAAAGTAACTGGAATGCAATCTTTTCAGAAATGAGAGCAACCGTAGATGAACAGAGTATACAGACTAATATCTTCAGCAAGTTGAACATTTCCCCAGGTGATGAAAAAAATCAATAAGAAAATTTTACATAAATTTAATCTCCCAAAGAAAATGTTCTTCAATACACGTATGAGAAACACTCAACCAGGAGTTTTACCCTTTAATAAAACTCTTTTTGGTCAACCCAAGGTATAGGCATTCTCTCAGATTCTTGAGCTACCCACGCAAAAGCCAAAATTACCAGACAACTTGTTTTAAAGAACCTAGCAAGATATTTAAGAAAAGGAATGTTCATATTAGGGTCTTAGGGGATAGAAATATATTACGTGAGTATTTTTATTTAAGTTCTAAGAGCTAAGCACATTATAAATATACAGTAGCTCATATGTAGAATATCACTTTTTCTTCTTTAACTATTATAGTAAACTGGACAGAAACATAATCTATGTCTACTTTTAGCAAGATTCCAAAATGGAAACAACTGATGTCAAAGCTTTGGGCATAAGAATAAGCCCACAACAATCACAAGTGCCTTTAACACTAAGGCGGGTCTGATCTCAACAAAAGCATCCAAAGGAGAAAGGCCAAGGTTTAAATTCCTATAACAAGCCTTTATGACACGTCTACTATGTGTATGGGTATTCTACATTATGACTTGATATTCAGGACAACTAACACAATTCAAAACTCTTCCCCCCTCCCCCGAAAACTAATAAAAGTTAAATACTTCTAATGGGTCCACACGAGAAATTTTCAAAAATGAATTAAATAATTTTATCCTTATCATCCTCTTTTTGATTATTAATGAGATGGAAAATAAAGATGACTTCTGCTTTAATAATTATTAAATGTTTTCTCACTGTATTTTGAAGTCGGGAAGACATAAACTTGAGAGCAGTATCTAAAGCACTGGACCCTAGAATAAATATTTAGATATCCCCATAGAATGAACTAATCGATGACAGTAATAAAATAAAATGTAGCAGGGGTTGATTAAAAAGTTGTATCTCTTTTAGCTTAGACAAAAGACTTAGCAAGGGCAAAAAAGCTATTTTCAAATGCTTAAAGCATATTCAGAAAAAGAAGGTTGGCCTTGCTTGGTGTTGTTACAAACATTAGAACTAGGGAGAAAAAAAAGAACCTATATTTTAAATAGTAGGTTTAGAAACTATCATATGATCCAGTAATTCTATTCCCAGATATATAGCCAAAATAATTGAAAGCGCTCAAATAGACGTTTGTATACCAGTGTTTATAGCAGCATTATTCATAATGACCAAGGGTGAAGACAACCCAAGTATCCATCAGTTGATGAATGAATTAATAAATTATGGTATATAGATACCACAGATTATTAAGCCATAAAAAGGACTGAAATTCTGATACATGCTACAACACAGATGGACTTTGAAAACATTATGCTTAGTAAAATAATCCAGAAACAGAACAACAAATATTGTATGATTCCACTTAAATGAGGTCTGTAAAATAGGCAAGTAAAATAGAGGTCACCAGAGGCGGGAGGTAGTGAGGAAAGTAGGGATTGTTTCATTGGTACAGAGTTTTTGTTGGGGATGATGAAAAAGTTGTGGCTCTAGATGTGGTGATGATTATCCAACATTGTGAATGTATATAATGCTACTGAATTATATGCTTATGAAAGGCTAAGATGATAAATACCATATTATGTATATTTTATCCCAATAAAAAAGAGAACCACAAAAAAATCTTTTTTCTCACTGAATAAGACATAAATCAAGAGCGAACAAATCAATATACATACAAATAGATCAAAGGCAGAAAATAAAAGTACCACTTTACAAAATTTCCTAATATATTGATAATACGTGTAAAGACAAGTTCTGTACATGTAACCTGCCCAGATTTGTACTTGGCTCTAATAGCTACTCAATAAATGGAACCTTCAGTAACCTCATTATTAGCTTAGCAGTCTCGTCTTTGGCAAGATAAGCTTTGCTATTTAGCCATCCAATGTGGACACTGCAAGAATAAAAAGGTTAGAATGTGAAGTTCAGAGAACCTCCCACTGGACCTCTACCAGAGTCGATGCATATGTGGCCAATGTGTTCTCATCCACAGAATGGTAACAGACACCGTTTCTAACTGAAAAAGACAATACTATCATTTTTTATGCCCAAAGCTTACTCTGGGCACAGTCTTGCTGCACTATAAACATCAATAATCTGGCTGAGAGAGTTGGATGTAACAGAGCAGCTGATAAGCAGCTTTGTCCCATCACTGGCCCAGTTTTTTGCGATTTTTTTTTTTTTTATTGCAGCTAAGGAGAATCTGCAATAGAATCAGTGCCCCAGAAAACAGGACCCATGGCCCTGCTGCCATATTAGAAAATAATCCAAATAATCTGAGAGAGCATTGATAATGGTTTTGGTTTCACTGTGTGACCATTGGGACTAGTTCCAGGATTTTTAAATAGCCTCAGCTTTCATAACCTTATATTTTCTACCTCATTCTATTAGGAGTCTAGGCGTGATTTATCCATACACAGAGCACTGTTCATCCACCTCCAGACTGGTGCAAACTTAAAACAAATATGCAAGTACCTAGAGGACCATAGTGCTGCAGAGAACCTTGAATTTGGCTTCTGTAGCTGACATTAAAGCAGTGGCTTGTGCGAGATCCGTAACCATTGAGTAAAGAGCTGGGTCAAAAACCTTTTCATTTGGACTGGGTGTCAGAGCTTTTTTTTTTTTTTTTTTTAAAAAAAAAAAAAAAATTACATTCCTCTACTGATGGCTTTATTAGCCATCTAGACCGGCCTCGCCCAATCTAAGCAAGTACTTCCCAGGATATTGCAAGACAGCCCCACACATTGTTTTTCACTGGGCCATTATCTTCTTTCCGCTCTCGTGAGCCACCAGCCAGCAACTACTGCACAGAAACTGCACCAACATGTCTTCTGGTGATGGTATGTGTGTTTCTTCTCTGATTTTATCTTTAAAGTCACATGGACACATTTGGGTTTCTAGAAATGACTCTTGATCTTTCTCTTTGAAAATCCTGAAAGCCAGTCTACAGCCATGCTACCCTGAATAAGCCTGATCCTGCTTGATCTCAGAAGCTAAGCAGGGTAGGGCCTGGTTAGTGCTTGGATGGGAGACCACCTAGGAAGACCAAGTGCTGTAGGTGTTAAAAAATAAAAAAAATAAGGGATTATAAACTGACAAGGCTCTTGCAATCTGTGGGGTCAACCAATGGTTGCCTTGCCAAAAAAGAAAAAGAAAAAGAAAAGAAAAGAAAATCCTGAAAGCCCATAAGCCATTATTAACAGAATGACCTACAGCTGTCTGCGAGCTATATGTCCAGTTTCCTCCTTCCACTTTTAGAACTCATAGTTTGCATCTTTCTAGGGGCCACACAGGAAATCACATTCCTGCATGATTCCCAGATAAAGTGTACCCAGGGTTCGCAGAAAGGCATTATAATTTTTTAATGTGGAACAATTAGAATCTAAATCAATGCCAGAAAACATGTAACACTAGAAATGTGTGTCGTCCTAATCTTCAAGCAAAATGCCAGGATCTCAGACATGCGGAGTTGCCTTGTCATTCCAAGTGTAACTAAAACAAATTTTTCAGGACCTTAAATAACACTGCTGGCATCTCGTTGATATTGATTCCATATAACTTTGCTAAAAACCAAAAATGTTCTTAAAGAGTTAGATCTTCCAGGAATCTCACTGAATTACATATTTATTCTATATGTTCCCCTCCACATCACTGCACTAGGACCTCTTACGACAAGCAATGCTATTTTAGGTATGGAAGGGATGCTCAACTAAAATAATACGTTTGCTTTAATATTATTATCTCACTGATGCTTGAACGTCTATATTCCAAATTCAGTTCAATTCAGTTCAAACAATATTTTTAAATTTCCTCTTGTTCCGGATGCCAGAAATATAATTAATTATTTATTTTCAGTTATTATATTGGAGACACCTTGTAATGCAATGAGGATTTATCACGAAATTGGTATTTTCAACTCTGACTTAAAGGATTAAAAATTATTAAAAATCATCACGAAAAGAAAAGGCACTTCAAAAAAATTTATTCAGCATCTCTGACATGAAATCTTTTCTCTCTCATTCCTACGAGCAGTGAAAGGAGCATCTGTCATTTCAAAAACAATGAAACTTAACAAACATGATGCTGTTAGAGGTGCTAGAGTGGGAGCTAAATGTTTGAGTTATTAAAACCTTTCTTACAGAAAAGAGGAAAAGGAAGAGACATTTGGATGAAATGAATAAAAGGGAAGATAAATTGATAAATTATTATTCTGTCAGATTTTTTGAAATGGAGAAAAAAACTTGTTTTTTTCCATATGCAAATTAGGGAAATAAGAGGTTTCCATTACTATGTTGTCTTTGTTTTTCTCTTATGTCAATGGTTAGCATTTGGTGCCATAGCATATGAATATTTCATGCCTTAATGTTGCCTTTTCAGAATTATTATCAGCAATCATTACTAACCTAGTCAAGAGGAATCAACATATAAGTTTAAATGACCCATTCGTGACCTTGGCACTGCTTCCCATCCTGCCCCCAACATCAGAAGAATGAAAGGTTTTCCAGAGGAGCAAAGGAACTGAAGGGTGAGTTCCAAAATAAAAAGCCAAAATGGGGTCTATGACTACAGGAGGTGTGTTTCATTCTCAAAGGGAGAGAGAGAGCCCAGAGAGGAGATTTAGCAGAATTGGATGCATGCCGCCATGCCAAGTATACTATGTGGAATTTCAAGAGGCACAGGAACAGAAGAACCTTCTAGCTATGTAGGGTAGCTCTAGGCTATAATTGTATGTTAACATGTTGATGTAGCTATCTCTAGAGGATTCAACAACCATACCAAACTGTTTTTATTAACTATTTACTATGACATGGGTGTTTTGGACTGAGTGTTTTGCCTAGATTATTACATTTTATCCTCATATCTACTGCGCTGTACATTACTAGCCTACAGTGTCGGGAAGATGGCAAACAAGTTGCCTGTTTGTCCTGTTCTTTAGTGTTAAATAAGTTAGCCGTTGCCTCCTTCAATCACTGGATCCCCTCAGGTCTTAGTAACGCAATGAGTCATTCTTTCACAATGCTTAAAATTTGAACGAAGTGGTAAAAATTGTTCTTCTCTCACTATTCCATAAGATTCGCAGTGATAGAGATTTTTGTCTGTTTCATTTATCTCTGTACTAACCCCAGTACCGACAACACTGCCTGACGCATAGTAGGATCCGTTGACTAATAAAACTGAATAAAAGGAGGCTCCAAGCTCTAACTGGATTCTAATCAGTGAGGTCTGGGTAACTTTACTGTGATTCTGCTTTTTCCACCTAAAAGCCAAGGTCTCTAATCACTCAGATATCTATTAATCAATGTGGCAAGAATTAAAGGAAAAGGCCCCACCGGCAGCTACTAAAACCATGACATGTTTCTGGACGTATGGGTAACAAGAATGTTTTGGTCTGGCTGAGCTCTGTGGTAATTGGCCTATTCATTCAGGGAGAGAGCCGAAGCTTACATATTGAGCACCTACTGCATGGGACACTTGTGGCCTTCTGGATAGGATTCCAGAAGGAGAAAGAGAAGGTGCTATCGGTCTAACTAGAGAGTTCAAGAGACAAAGGGATTTGAGAACAAAGCAATCAGAGGATTAAAGCATATGGCACAAACAATGTACACCACTGCCTCCCTTAGACTTAAGGTCTTCTTAAAGTCTTCTGTTCTCAGAGGCAAATTTTAAAATCAATCATAAGGGAATTAGTAGATATAATTAACAGAAAATGAATAATGGGAAAGACATTTTCACTGAAGACAAAAGCGTACTGAACCCCTGAGCTGAGGACACAGGTGCAGGTGAGTTGTTTCAGGCTGTTGGTAGTTTCTGAGTTTTTCCGAGTAGGTAATAGCATCAATCAAATGCGTGGTTTATTGTAATTCAACTGGCCAGACATCTAGGTCTTACTTTTCTAGGCTAAGAAAAATATATAGAAACAAGGCCTCTCATTCTTCCCAAACTCTACTCCTTTCGGTTATTACACAAGGTTTCTTTCGAGTGCTCACTTTATCAGGACCCTCACTAAGTGTCATTCCATTCCTCAGAATGAAGTGCCACCTGCTTCAGGTACAATGCTGTTCGTATGTGCCACTCTGGCCCATCTAGAATGCAGGAGTCTTTTCCTCCTGTTTTTTTTTTGTTTGTTTGTTTGTTTTTTTTACCCTCTTCTCCACACAGCTTAAAGTAGTGCTTGCTATGCAAAATTATATATTGACACCCCTGTAAATGCAGTCACGAAAACGAAAAAGCCACTGTGACAAACATATTTGCTGGAGAAGAACGTAAGCTTCAGTAAATCATCCCTACCACCCTCAGACTTCCTAAAAGAAGATGCGTTTGAAATGTAAGATGAATGAATTCATTCGACAGTGGCATGTTTTTGGATTTAGTGGATAGTGACGTTGTATTGGAATTGTTCCTCACCACAATTAAATCTTTAGAAAGCCTACTTAAATGGTAGCTATAAGAGAGAAAGCAACAGCGAGACCACTGCAGGATGCGCATGAACGCACTGCAGGAAAGGGTCTGTGGTCAGGGCCTCAAGCACTGAAGAAAGGGGTGGTCCAAATGCCTCACGTGCAGCCAAGTGGGAAAAAGGGGTATGAGTCTTCAGAGAGGGAACTTATGGGGACTCGGGTAGAATAAGTAAACAGTAAGCGAGAGCTAATATGCAAAACAATGTCTCTAAGCCTTTATTTTTATGCCATCAAGGGCTTCACTTGTGTTTGGGTCCTGCTTTAAATATAAGTTTTTCAAAGAAATGTTCCAGATAATGAATATGGGCACTAGACTCCCTGGACAAAGAGTCCTTGGGCCAGTGTAGCTCGGACTTCTAATAGTGCTTATTGCACAGCAAGAATACATCCATACCAAGCTGCTGAAAAGAGAAATGGATGCATTTCTGGAAGGGAAAGATTTTCAGCAACCTTACGACACATTGGTGGAGAGGAATCTGTGTTTTGCAGTGTCCAGGGCTCGGCCAGAAGGTAATTTCCTACTTAGGACATATGAATTGGTGTGTGCCTGGTCGTGTTGGGCACTACTCCAGGTTTGTGCCATCTGCGACCGTGCTGATTGGACCTCAGCTGCCCCGCTTGGACAGCAACCTGAAGGGAGCATGTGTTTGGTCATCTGAAACAGAGGGGCCGCAGTCTAAAGTTGGCCCGCCTGCTGCCATTCATTGTCAGAATTGCAATCATGCGGCAGTTCTCTACCTCAAAAGACTAGCCAGGCTCAGAGATGTACCCCCATCTCCTGGCCTTAAGCCTGACCTCTTGGAAAACTCCTTTAACAAACAAACAAACAAACAAACAAACAAAAACTTTCTTGCTTGAAGGAACAGTTGAAGAGTTAGTAGTATCCAAGACTACAAGCATTTTGCTGATGAATGCCTTCTGCTTTGATGGACTCTCCTACGTGGGTGCTCTCTAAAGGGTTCCAATAAGACCCTTTAATTCTGAGAAACCCAGATGGTGGAAAATGGGTGTTTGCTTTTTATAATTCTCTATGTTTTTAAAATATCGAACCCATTTTGATAATCTTACAATAATACGAGCTGATGTAAGTTCTGTGAGTTATTAGAGCCTGCTAGAAGAAAGGGATAAAGGTGCTAAAGAAAGGGATAAAGTAGGATAAAATAGGTTTTCAAATCATTCTATATGAAGGAACTGAAAGAAACTATCGTTGAAATTCAGGAAACACGTGGCCGGTCTTGACTTAGGTGATAGAAAATATTGGCCTGTGATTCCAGGGCTGAATGATCCCCTTACTGAAAGAAGGTAGTTACTTCACTGTATGCAAGAATTTCTGGGAGATTCCTGAAAGTGAAGTGGAAGATTTGCAGTCCTTTTATTCATGGGTTCTATAATGCCTAAGCTAAGAGCCTAGGAGGGGCTGTTAGCTTTGCACATGTGTGATGTGATTAGAACAAAATAGTCTTGAAGCACACTTCCTTTTCAGAGGCTTAAAAAAAAAAGAACTGTTGGTGGACCCAGTGCAAATTGACATTGTCAGAAGAAAGACAAGAGGCTAATGCATCCACTTTGATGTCTCTAATGTGCAATCTTGCACTTAAAAATCAAATACAAGTAGCAACCCTGCAACAAAGTAAGACAACCTAATACCTGGGAAACGTAAGTGAATGCAGCTGTTAAAAGTTTGCAATAGTGTACATCCAGGCTACAGATACGGAAATGGCCAGGATGAAATTATCTGGGAAAGAATCAAATTTATTATTTGACATATCACAAAAGTGAAATAGCTGTCAATCTTATATAATGTGCAATAGTCGGCTTTTGAGCTGCTGGCTTACTCGTGATACTTTTAAGATTTTAAACATAAATAAGAAAGGAGAAGTCAATGGTTGCATTCATAGCACACAGCAAGGCAGTCTTGGCAGTGAAATCTTTTTTGTTGATTATAGTCTCCTTAATAAAAAGTCCAAGGCCTATGAGAAAAAAAAATACTCATAATGATGAATTGGGAATGAAGAAAAGAAGGAAGCAAAGGAGGGAGAGAGGAGGGAAGGAAAGAGGTAAAAAAAAAGAAGGCAGGAAGAGATGAAGGGAGGGAAGCCGGCCAGCCAGCTCGACTGTGAAACAAAACAAAACAAAACAAAACAAAACAAAACAAAACAACAAAAACTGGCAAAATTAACATGTGAAAGTGGAACAAAGAATATTTGGAGAAATTCATGATAAACACTACAATAAAATTTAATTTTCACAAATAGATTTAAAACTAGGAAGAAAAAAAAGAGTCATTCACTCATTATTAGCATCTAAGCAGAGACAGGGTTGTTCATCATTATAGATAAACGGTATGCTAGGAATAGCATTTCCCTGTGTTTATTAAAGTATAGTATATAGGAAAATGTATTCTACACTTCAAACAATTACATATTTTCACTGAAAAAAAGAAAGATGTATCGAAAGTAAAGAACATGATGAGATCCTGTTGCTTCTCCCAAGTCATGTACACGAAGAAAAATAATCTATAAGGACTAAAGCATTCTAAGCATGTTAGCATGGATGTCTTTTAGTCTCACAAAGCACTGTTAGTATCCTAATTTAAATATTAAGAATTAAGATATCTATCTATCATCTATCTATCTATCTATCTATCTATCTATCAATCTATCATCTATCTATATCATCTATCATTCAGCTATCTATCATCTATCAACATTAATCTATCATCTATCTATCATCATCATCATCATCATCATCATCATCATCATCATCATCATCATCATCTATCATCTACAGAGAGGGAAAGAGAAGAAAATGGGTGTATAATTTGTGGAATCCCAGGTCTTTGAAATTCTCTGTGGTCCAAAACTATCCTTATAATCTGGCAGGTGGTTTATAATTCTGGGCATTCTGGCTCCCTGCTGGAATCTCTGTGGCCCGCCAATTCCTTTAGGGAGCTTAGGCATGCCCACAGATGCCAATTCCAGGGCAGGCCACAGTTTTTTTAAACTTCAGAGACTCCAGCAGGAGTGAGGGGAGAACAGCACAGGGGCAGAAAACAAGGCTATTCCTTCCCTCTGCTGGGGATCCAAGATGCCAAACTTATGATGACTCTGAAAAACCAAAAAGAATTGCTGCCTATCTAAATGCTCTCTGCCTGCTGTATCATTTATGCATGAATTCAGCCAGTCAACTTTTGAAGATTTTTGTTTTAAACAATCCTCTGGTTATAAGCCAAGCTACCTTATGACCTGGCTCTCTCTAGACACAACCTAGTTGAGTGGCCTGGGTTTCGTTGCAGATTTCATGTCTTGACAACATTAACAAAAACTGATTAGGGACTTTAGGAAGCTTTTTCTTAAAAGATATTACAATGCAGCATTTTCACATATTTTATTTTTTCAAAAAAATATATATGCAAATTAGGAGTAAATGTATTCTGTTTGTTGATTTTCTTTTCTACTTAAAACATTACAACTGAAGTTTTTGGGGCAGGTCTCTTAGTGGATTTTGAAAGATAATTGCAGCCTTTTTTGAAAAAAACACTGGAGCAAAAGAAAAAAATGTTTTCTAGCTGACAATAATAAGCTATTAATATTCACCACGGTCAATGTAAAGTGTAGTCTCTAACCATCTTAATATAACTTTTCTATAGATACACATTTATTCATTCCCTCTCTCTCTCACCTGGCATATATATGAAGGATGCAATAAATACCATATTTATTAGAAGTACTTTATACAGCTTTCCCCCCAAAAGGTGTTCAGGCTCCCATTCTTTGCTTTTCTATTTTTAGTAGAGATAATGCTCCTGCAAAAATTAATGCTTCTATATTTAGCACTCTTCCTTCCCCCAAATTGATAAAACCAAAGTCAGAGATGATACAGAGATGCTCCGGTCACCATTAGTGGTACCCAACTGCTGTAATCCCGACATAATGCAGATGCTGTCAAAATGCATGCTTCATTGCTAGCTTCCAAGGTGTATTATTTTGGAGTGCTGCTGTATCAGTACCATTCAAAATTTCATTACAAATTTAGTTTTTATGCATTATAATTTCCCATTTTAGATTATATTACATTTTCCTTTAATTAACTATAAAGAATCTTACATTGCTTTTTTTCTCTTCTTACAATCCAGCACCTCTCCAAAATGCATTAAGGAGTAAGTGGGGCTACGAATGAAGCTCAGCTCTCAATAGTCATTACAAAAGAGATTGTCATTTTTTGAGGAAGAATCTGTCAGTTACTTATCTCTCTCTCCCATAAGTTCTTTAAAAACAGGAGTATCCTTATTTTTATTGTACTGAAATACTTAGGGTTCAGTAATGGTTTGATGAAGCACTTAGTGAATTAATACATACATCTAACAAGTCATGAGATTATGGTGACTAGCCGTAAAGCGAAACTGCTATGGTCTCATTTTCAAACTTGCAATTAGTTCCTCATTATCATTACCACTGCCATAAATCACACTGGTAAACAAAACTACTTTTACTACAATACAATTTGTGATTTTACATAAAAACAAAGTTTAATACTACTGTAACAGAGCCAGTTTGAAACAATTCTAATATATCTATTGGCCAATCATTCTGTGCCTGACATTATTCTGATTAAAAAATAGAAGATAAAAAGATTAACCCTTAAACGTGCTATTTTAGAGCAGAGACAAATGAACCACAGAGACATACAGTATCATAGCCAAGCTTTCACTCTAGGAAAAGGCGGGGCCAGAGTTCAAATTCTGACAGACTGGTCCCAGGATTTCGACTTTAACCACAACACTTGAGCAAGGATAGCAGTCAGCACATGCCATAAATAAATAATAAAATATGCCAAAGTGATGCGAGTGGCAATTCGTGAAGTGGCACCACGGCAGACAGCTGCAGGCGTGTGCCCACTCTAGTCTTTCTAAATCTCAAATGCTCCTATTTTACTTTTATAATCAGAAAAAGTAAACATAGAGTCCAAAAAATAATAAATGAATTAAAATGGGCTATTTGCAGTATTAATCGCCCTTTGAAGTTGCAATGTAATTACCCATTTAATCGGAAAATACTGACAGTAAAGATGAGACAAAGGATTGTTAATAAAACCAAAAGTAAAGAATGAGGACATTTAACAAATGTGCAATACAGGAGTTAAGTCTGGGAAAAGGCATGTTTTAAATAAATGCCAAAGATAAAACAAAAGAAAGATATCTATACACAAACCAAATTATGTAACAAAATAAAAATAACTGTTTTAATAATGTCACAACAATCTTGAGACAAGTTATATAAACATTTAAATTATCATAAAATATGTTTTGTGCTTGAAATAAATATCAAAACCAAAATGACTCAAAGTATTAAAAACAAAGTCAAGAACAATTACGAGTTAGAATGGGCTAAAATTTCTTAAGAATTCAAGGATATATTTATCTGGAGCCACTCACTCGAATTTTGTGTTTTAAGATGATTTCTCTCTGCAAGGAATCAACCAAAAAGTTTCAAGGAAAATTAATGGTCTATGGGAAGACCCTATAACTTCATTAAAAGAAATCTGATTCCCTTTTGCTCGGCAGGTTTGGATTCAGGGAAGGGTGCATAGGCGATGTCTATAATCATTTACAGCATTCATCATATATTCTATCTGTTAATCTCTTTGACTGAGAAGCCCCCATATAGGTTTGTCACTTTCAAACGGCTCCTACCTGCAAACACTGTTCTTTGAGGGGCAGGTTGGAGCTAAGGGTCTGAGAAGATGGGCAAGGGCCACTTAAGCTGTTATACACTGTGAATGATAATATGGGTATTTTTAAAACTGTGATGACACACATCGTCATTATTTTTTCCTTTCATAAGGAATAGGATAACTTGGATACCTTTCCATTTGTTCCACACACTCCTAATAAGCACCTTGGTAGGAACAGGGGTACAAAGATGACTAGAGTGCGACCCAACTCGGTAGGAAGACCCGGACTTGAGGCGGAAACTGTATTAATTGATTAAACAATCTAGTGGAGTCATTAAATTTGCTTCTCATCAACAGCAGTGCTTTTATGCAGGAGGATAGACTCATGAAGTCATGCTGTTTACCCAGAGAATTTTTTATTTGTTTTTCTAACATAGGGAATAACAGGATTCTGAATATTTCAAACGATCTCTTACCTCCAAATGGATATATTTACATTAGATAAAACAAGTGTGAGGTAAACGTTTTAAAAGACCTATTAACTATTGCTATGTAGAAATAAATATATAGATGGGTGTATACTTAAGAACACATTTTGATTGTGTAGTTTTTTTAGAGGGCTTCGGTATAGTATTTTGTCCAGAATTTTCCACTTACTTTAACTTCTTTACTTCTCAAAAAAACAAGCTATCATAATCTGATCTGAGAAATGTATGGTCTTCAGTTAGCATATTAAACAAACAAAAGCTTAGACCAAAGGCAATAATGATGTCCAGAATCACATACCCATCATCGTAAAGGCCACACACAACAACTAGGACTCAGCTCTTTTTGCTCCTAGTCCAATATCCTTTCCAAGCTGCTTTTGTGCTTAAGTAGAAAGACACAGATATAAACCAAAACAAATTTATGGTAAATACATACATTCTGAGTGAGGATGGTACCCTCAGCTTGAAGATCTGCAATCCAATGACCTCTAAAGAGTGAAAGTCCTTTGCTTTTTTCACTGACCGAAATGTTTTCATGTAATTTGAATGTCAAAGAAGTGTAGCTTAAATTAGGCCACACACACACACACACACACACACACACACACACACACACTAGCAGGTGGGTTAAGTCACTCGGAATATGCAAGGGACACTCCTTTCAGGCCCCTCCCCAAATGCCAGATCAGGCCACATTGCAGCCTGGAGTTGGTTCCAGCTCAGAGAACAGAGTAGCAGCTGCTGGGAGTTGGCGGCTGCTCAAGTCTCAGCTGTATTCTTGGCCTCCTGCCTCCTTCGGGCACTTACTAGGGGCATGTGACCAAGGAAACAGCTGAGCCCCCACCTCAAAGAGGAAATGCAACCGCCACAACCCCCACCACCACCTGCTCTGGGGCCAAACAACCAACAAATTCCTGCTTGAGTTGCAGGGGTAAAGTGGACTGCTGAGTCACTGCGGGGCATGCCAGGACTGTTCTGCTCAGGACCGAGCCCGGCCGAGACCTGGCCTAACAGAGCTGGGATGACATCCCCCCGAGACCTGGCCTAACAGAGCTGGGATGACATCCCGAATGCTTTGGCGGTGACCCACCTGGGGACTGACTCAAACTTGCAAAAGACTCAGAAATGATTTGGATGATGAAGTCACAGGGAGGGTTCTAATAAGATCCCCAACATTGCTTTAGCTAGTCTTTGTAGAATTTCCTTAAGACATTCTTTTCCTAAACAAAGATTTTGACTGTAGTTTTATAGTAGGCTGAAGAACAAACAGCTAAGAGCACAGGAGGCGGGCAGATCACTTCCACATTCACCAACTTCTAGGAGGCCCCTCGACACAACATCATCACAAAAATGAAGTCAATATCCTGAACCTTTCTTGGCCTATGACTCGCAGTGTGGCCTTCCTGGGAGAGAGCCTCGGGCAACAGCATTTGAACATTCCAGGTTCAAATATAATGTTCACAGCCAAGCCTGGAAGCGAGGACAGTGGAAATGTGGGTAGATGGCCGGGCACTGTTCCACAGGTCCCCGGGGGCAGAAATGCCCATTTCCAGAACTAGAGCCCTGACAGCTCCTACCGCGCTCACGTCAGCACTACTAAGAGACGTTCCTGACTTCAGACGTTGTGAAATCTCACCCTACTCTGAGGACACACACGTCCGGATCTGTCTGAGATCCACATGGGAGGCCATGTTTTATGCTATTAAAACTTCCCCTGAAAGGAGAAGGGCAGAATGTTGATACTCCGTGATGTGTACAGGGGGGTTTGTGACTCAACTATCTCTATGTTGTGCAGGTTTTTGAAATTTCCATGATAAAAAGATTAATGCATAACCCTTTCTCTGGGATTAAATAATCTTCAGATACAAATACCATGCACCAAAACTGGACTTTAGTCCAGAATGGTAACCACATGAGTCTGTAGGTGATTGGTTATTATTTCCAGGGAGAATGTGAGAAGTGTGACAACCCCTTCTAGACCACAGTTTTGAAAAGCTGACCATTGCCTAGTTAAGGCTCCTCTGCCTTGAAGTGATGCGTGACAATTTTTATTCAACTGAAGCGGGCATCAAGATACATATGCTCTAGGCCGTTACAGTGTTAATTATTTTACCATTCTGGTCACTTTGGTGGTAGACACAGATCCCTCTTCAAGGAAGGACTGTTGTCTCTCGAAGGATGATCTCAGCTATAGAGAGCTGGGTCCCCAGTGTGCACCCTTTCCTAGCGCAGTCCACATCCAATAACCGATGGAGGTAGGAGCATAAGGTTTGGCCATCCCAACATTAGCGAGACACTCTAAAGATGATTCTAGGAGCTCCACAGAGCTGGCCAAGGCTGTTTGCATCATTTAGCCTGACCTGCAGCTGGCCTTCTCCCTCTATCCACTCCTTTTCCTTCCTCTGCCCTCCATGGTGTTGGTGCCAAGAACGTTCCTTAGTAAACATCCTGTGTACTAAACCCCATCTTAGAATCCATTTCCTGGAACTCTACCTGGGACATCTCAGGACCTTCCTTTGGAAGGTTGAAATCTCATTGTGTTAGTAGTAAAACCCAGGATAAGAGTCGCTGCTTGGCTTAAAACCCTCGTTAGCTCTTCTAAATCACATTCTGTAATCCCTGACACCTCGTTACCAATTCAAATCTTGTAATATTTACAAAGGTATTAAAACTTGTATGTTCAGTACACACTTGCATGCCATTCTACCTTTCTAAGTTAGTAGATCTTATGAGACCACATACTAAATCTGGTCAATTAAAAAAAAATCTAAGACTCTTCTCCAAGTTGTGAATTCTCACCTATACATGAAATATGATCCTATTTTTACCTCCAAATTAAGTTACAAAGCCCTCTAACCTCAGATTGAATGTATGTCTACTTATAAGACCTCTGAAAGTTAGGTCCCCAAATATAACTTCGAAATCATCAGCAGCTAACACCACGCCTGATACAGAATAGACATTCAGGATATTAGGATAACATATTACTTAATGCCTATAAAATGTTAAGCAGTTTATACAAATTATCTCGTTTACTCTTTCATAATCACTAATAGGTAACGGTTACCCTTTCCATTATACAGATAGGATAACTGAGACTAAGCGGGGCCAAGAAACCTGACCAAGATGATACAAGTTAAAAGGCACCAACTATACCTCACTTTCATCCCAGGAAATATGCTCTTTTGGGGGAATAGGCAGGACATAATAAAGTTCATTGGAAGTGAATACTGTTTTTTGAATTTTAGAGCTGGCCATAAGGAATTCCTAAGTCCTCTGATTTCTCTGTGCTACTCCCTGCAGAGCACATGCATTAGTACTTCAAAGAGTCTAATAAAGGAGCAGCCTAAACGATTCTATGGTAGCTAACACTTATATTGTGCTCTTATATGCTGGGCAGTATTCCATAAGCTTTACCAGTAAGGACTCACAGAGCCACTTTTTCTCTTTCTGTTTTATGTTCCATCGTTCACCACTTCTCGCTGTGGTTGGGCCTGGGGAAGGTGATGTTTCAACAGCATGAATCCTTATCCTCATGAACACAGCTCAATTACTGATTTTCCTACTATGACAATGAATCAATAAGAGAATATTAAATTGTATTCAGTGTCTGATGTTTTACAAAGCTGAGATTTGTATTTAAATTGGTCAAAGTAAAAAAAAAAGTTTGGTCCCTTGGAGGATCTGGTTTTAATTGTCCAGAGAACCTGTGCGTGTGTGATCATGTGTAATCAGGCCTTGTTAATGCCAGTGGAGTCAATAAACAATTATTTACTCGGCTCCTACTAGGTGCAAGGCATTCTGCTAGGGATCGTGAGAGGCACAAAGATAGATACGGTCTAGCATCCGCCTTCAAGCAATCTACAATCTGCTAAAAATGAGGAGTTACTCAATGTAGCTTTCCAAGAACTTATCTTCTCTGTTTTTCAGTACGTATGCTAAACACTGAATTCCAAATGAATCCTTATAGAGTAGTTCACCAGTTTGCAAAGGAAAAAGTTTGGTTAGGTAATTCATGAGCCAAAGAAAACTGCATCTCATCCAATAAGATGCAAAGAGTGGTATCCTTCAAATAAGAAAAAAAAAATTACTCGAAGTCCTCAGTCAAAAGTTAATATTTCTGTTTGAGTCTGACAATTACCCATCAAGAAGTGAACTTTAAGAATGAAAGTCTTCATTATCTTAACCTGTAGTTACATGCCCTGAAGAGTTGGGAGCAACCTTCCTCTCGCCCTCCCCGAGAACCCAAGTATGGCTCTCTCTGTCCAGACATTACTCCAGGGATGAGACAGCAAGGATCAGAAAGCAAGGCACATGCTATGGCCAGTGGCAAGGATGGTCTGAAGAGGCAAGAGGGCGAGGTTACAGTGGGGATGTGCATTTTGGGTGCCCGTGCAGGGGAAGGCCTCGGAGGCAGAGTTCAGTCTGTTCTGGTCCGGAAGAATTGGACCAGAGTCAGAAGCTAATTCTAAGAGCAAACCGTCCTCTGGGGGCTGGGCCCACCATTCACTTACAGATGGCACCTCGTTCATTGTTCAGCGTGTACACAGGTCCCCTGTGTTCCCCTAGAGGAATCGAAAAGAACTATTTAATTGTAAACAGTTAAAAGAATCTTTAGTAACTTAAAAGGGGTGCTTTATGATTATTTATTAAACCACCTCTTGCACTGAATCCCATCAAAAGAAAAAAAAATATCAAGGTTCATAACCTGAGAATCCCTCAGAATGATTGCCAGAAGACTTGTCAGGGCTAGAACACTGATCTGGCCCTTGGCAATGTGTCTCATGCTCTCCCTATGCCAGCAGATGGTGCAATGCACACCTGTGACACTTGTCACAAAACAGTTCTCTGATGTTTTTATTACAAGAACTTACATGAATCTTTACGCATGCAGGCGTCATCCTGGACTCATGTGTTTCTTGACTAAATGTCTCCTGAATAGTGTAGTGCTTTTGGTATAAAGCAGGAAGTCCTGACATCAAATAGGACCACACCCCGGCTGCCTCCATTCTCCAAAGGATTCTTCCTTTGGAGAAACTCATTTTATAATATGTGAGGGATCACTGTTTTAAACCTATGTATTAACCAACGAGATGAGATTCAGAAGTCACATCTTACCTAACAAATGCCTGGGTATCTGTCCACTCCCTGTGGTCTATTTCTCTATCAGGATACACATCTCTTTCAGTTCAGACTTATCAGAGTCCTGAAGTTATCCGAGAATCAAGCTGTAAGTTCCCCAATGGCAGGGATTATGCCTTGCTTATCTCTGGGTCTCTAGCAACCACCAGGAACATAACAGAAAGTTAAAAAAAGTTTCTAAAAAGGTAAATGTCTTCCATGAACGTCTTCTAATCATCTTAATCAGAAAAAGTATACCAATTTTTCAATTATTTAAATATTAACTGTTCGTATTATGTTAATACGTCATATTTTAAAACTTGTTTTTAAGGCTTGTATCTTAAAAAAAAAATACGGACCTTGTGTGTTGTGACTCTATAAATAATACACCTCAGATCAGCAAACATTTTCCGGGAGTACATGGACCACCTTATTCAAGAAGTCCCTCTTCTGGGAAAACTGGATATAGTTTAATAACGATTCACACTCATGATTTCCAAAATAATTGATCTGACTCACCAATAAGTGCTGATTAAGGGGCTAAATGTCATTATTATCTTGAAAGGGTACTAATTGGCATTTATCCAGTGGAAAGACTGATGTATTTTGGTCATTGTATTAAGATCACACATAGCTAAAGATAAAAAATACACAGGGATGCCAGGTGTGCTCCCTTCTACAAGTCCTGGGAGAGAAGATAGAATCATAAGTAAAATTTACATGGGCATCAATATGTTTCAAACTTTAAGTTATGACCTGTTAGTAAATTCAAGAAGTCAAATCGTTGGTTGTAACTTGAATTTTTAAAATGAAATCAATAGAACATGGATTGAAGCAGAATGGATGGAGTGGAATTAAATAAAATAGGGCACGTAAAAATCAGAGTATGTTACCCTTGGTCAGGCTATGCCTCATTCTGTAAAATTTTATTTCATGTATGTGTGTGCAAGCGTTTGCGGAGTGTGTCTGTGCACAAGTACGTATGTACGTGTCTCAGAGTTCATATAAAAAGGTATTTTAAAAAATAGATGTGTCACAGAAGTTGCTGGAATAGATCGCGTACGTTTTTCATGGCTGAGGAGTAATTTGAAAGCTATACGTAACTCATGTCTCGATTACCAGTCAGAGAGAGAAAAATAAGGGCTGTGACAGGGTTCCTGCTGTGAAATCCAAACATTATTTATGAGATTCAAAGACCTTATCATTTAAATATGAGGATTGATGCCTCTGATGAAGATAGCATCTTAGTTAAAACAAACAAATGATTATCTTGGACAACAGTGTAAACAAGACTCTAATTCATGAAGCTGCTAATTGCTCTTCCCAGCTGCAGGAGAGTGGCCTGTATTCCGTCTCAGCTCTCGCCATGCATATGGTGTGCAAAGTCGGTACACTTGCTCTTGAAATTCAGCCCAATGCAGCCCGGCCATATACACCAGAGCCTGGGAGCCAGAGAGGGGTCAGTTCAGAAAGAACCCGTCTAAAAGGCAGCTACATAAAGGTATCGACTGCAGCATTTTATATACGTATATTTACCTCTAAGACGTGCTGCAAATTAAACTCGTGTTTATACTGCTTTATTTCCTCACAAAACTTACTGACATGTCACTAAGAGAAGAAACTCGGGAGCATCCTTTGTAGCTAAAGGAAACTTATACTTCAAATTAGTTGTTTTTTTTTTTTTTTTAAGTAAATCACAAAATTGGTATTCAGGTAATGATAATCACAAATTCTCATAGTTGTCATATTTAATTACACTTAAACACAGATACATTAATCCACACTATAAAAATAATAGCTCTCATGTTTTCGTGTATCATATTATGTGCCGAATACCACAAGGAACACTTTGCATATAGTGTTTTTAATCCTCACTACCACTAATCTCATTCACACATGTTAAGGGAGGGAGGGAGGAAGGAAGGAAAGGAGGGAGGGAGAGAGGGAGGGAGGGAGGGAGGGAGAGAGAGTGAGAGAGAGAGAGAAAGGAAAGAAAGCTGAGGTTCAGAATGGATAGGTCCCCTGTGAAAGGTCAAATGGCACTGATATTACTCAAATGTTAATCTCAAAAACGCATGCTCTGTCCACTGCTTTCCATAAAGTCGTTCAATCTACGCATTCAGTATGTGCTCACTGAGAAATGGGTACAATCATGGGTACTTATTCAAGAAAGATGCCAAACCACCTAATAACTGCATCTTTTATTGTAAGAGAGTATCATTTCTCCTATCTCTAGCCAGAAACATGCAATTATTTTTCATCGGCAAAGGTGCCTTGGATGTCCCACAAAAATACACACGTATACATGCAAAACACTCAGAACTTGATTCTGTGGTAATCTTAAAACTGAGAAGTAACTGAGCCTCAGATCCTATTATTATAAAAGTGCATATATGACATCTGGTCCATGCTAGAATGTTACCTCATCTGTGGGAAGGACTGTTTCTAAGGTTCGTGAGCTGTCACCTTGATTCAGGCTTGGATTCAGGCTTGGAGATTTATTTGAGGAATGTAGCTGACCTTACAGTGTGATAAAAACTCAATCCATAACTGTCTTTTGGCACTGAGCTGACTATCTCTGGGGAAAAAAAAAGAAAGAAAGAGAGAGAGATTGAGAGAGAGAGAGAGAGAGAGAGGAAAGAAAGAAAGAAAGAAAGAAAGAAAGAAAGAAAGAAAGAAAGAAAGAAAGAAAGAAAGAAAGAAAGAAAGAAAGAATTTCTGTGGGAACATCACCAGTCTAATTGGTTAGTACTGAACCTAAGAAACGCCTCTCTATAGCTAAGATTCAGATTGGATTCTTGTTCTCCCCGTCTGTTCTACAAGCTGACTCAGAGAAAGAGTTAGGAACCGTGAACTTCTCTACATTCCTCAGTCAGGTCCTTCTCTGCTCATCCAAAGTGGTTGAAAAAGCAGACTCTCTAAGGTGAGCAGAAGGCTTCTTAAAAAAGCTTCTATTCTGACCAGGCAGCACTCAGTCCTGACCTACAGGAGACCAAGTGCTGTAAGGTCTGAGCATCCATAAGACATAAAACGCCATGTTGTGGCTCTTGACGACATGTGTGCAGCTCCAAGAGCACCCCACTGTGTCAGGTATCACCAAGCTTGCAGCTACCACTTCCCGCTGCTCACACCTGCAACTCTACCCACACCGGGAGAGTCAGTGGCATTCTCTGTGACTAGTTTGAAATACTAGAATCTGTGCATACTGTCCAGTTGGTGTAACAAAGTTAGCTCCACACAAGGGTTTGTGAGCTGTCCCAGGGTTAAGGGGTGGTGGTGGTGGTGGTGGGGTCATGTGTAAACTGAAACGTACCATAAACAAAAATATCAGTCCGTTATAAAAGAAAAAAATATAGGCGAAAACAAAATGCACAGTGGGATATAATTGTTCACTGCTTGGACTTCGAAGTTAGATGTCCAAGGCTCGAAGCCTGATTTCGCCACCGACTCTGAGCATCTCTGTGCCTCAGGTTCCTTATCTGAAATAGAAATAATAAGATCCCTGACCTCACAGATGTTTGTGAAGATTGTGCAAGTTCATATATATAAAGCACTTAGCAGAGTACTCTGCACATAGCACGATATCTATATATTTATATGTATACATAAAAATGCATCCCTTCAACAGATATCTATTGATATTACTTGTTTAGAGCTCTAGGATTAAACTGCCAACATATCTGGAGACCCAGACCTTCTGGACACTTCTAGAGACATTAGTTTTTAAAAATTATAGCTACTTCAAGATGGAATTAGCTTCCTTCCAAGGCCCTGGGAGAACCATCATGAGACTGTTCACGCTGGGAGTGGATGGCGATTGCTGAGGGCTAATGCATATGTGGGAGGTATGTGGATGGCAGCTTCGGAGTTGTCAATAAATGGGAAGAACAAACCTTCCCTTGAAATTCATTTTGAAAGCAACAAAGCTTACAGAGGAGGATTCTAAGAAAAAGGACAAATGAGGAAATACGAGAGGGGAAATCTAGGAGCCACAGGTAAGGACTATGCCAGGAAGACTTTTCTGTTTTCTAAATTTTTGCTAGGATCCCTGACCTTAGGGGCATTTATGAAGAAACTTTCTCATGGAGGTGATTATTTTTTTCCCCTCTTGCTTGAGATAAAGCATTCTTATTTATCTAAATAAATGATATTTTTACCTTATGTAATTGTGCAAATCCAGTTCCTTGGTATAACTAAAAGATAGTATTATTCTGATTTAAAACATTTTAATTATCGTATTTATATGATAGTTCTATGATCATAAGATTACCATCTAGTAAATTGGCTTGTTGAGGATGGGGAGCTGTACAGTTCTATGAATTAACACAGGTATAAATGTGTCTAACCACCACAATACTCAGGCTACAAAACAGTTCTATCACCACCAAAAGCTAACTCATGTCATCCCTTTACAACAACACCTCCCCTCTGACACATCTCCTGGCAATCACTAATCTGTCCTCCTATGTTGCTTTAATTTTATCATTTTGAGATGTTATATAAATGGGATGATACAGTCTGGGATGTTCTGAGATTATCTTCCTTCACTCAGTGTAATGTCCTCGAGACCCGCCTAAGCTGTTGCATATATTAATAGTTGGATCCTTTTCATTGTTGAGTAATATTCCATTGTACAGATGCACAATTATTTATCCAATCACCTTTTGAAGGACATTTAGTTTCTTTCCTGTGTAGGGCAATTATAAATAAAACTTATAAACCATTGTTTACACTTTTTTGTATTTATTTTTAGCATTTACCTGTATGCTCATCAATTTCTAACTATACATCTTTCTTGACCCTTAGAATGACGAATCTTGTGGATTACGAATTATTCTATCTCCATGGATTTCAGAATCCTACACTGGAAACTCTTAGAACACAACCTCAGGAAAAACTTGCAGCCTCCTGTAATTATCCAGAACAGAGGCTCCTAACTCTTTCTGTCTAGTGAAATTTGCAGTTCTCACCTCTTCTCTTAAGATGCTATGTTTTAAAAATAATTTTTATTTAAAGTAAATTAAAATTTATCCTGCAGTTTGTTTTGAAAACTTACAGTAGTCTTTTAAAATTTCAGATTATGAAACATCAATCATGCAAATTCTACATTCTGACACGGAGTTTCATATTGTAGACTCATGGTTCTCAAATTGTGGTCCTGCCCCAGCAGCGTCAGCATCACCTAGAAACTTGTTAGAAATGCAAATACTTGTACCTCACCCCAGATTCACTGAGTCAGAAACTGTGGTGGCTCAGTCCAGCAATCTGTATTAGAATAAACCCTCCAGGTGATTTTTGATGCATGTGCAGATTTGAGAACCACTGATTTAGGGGTGGCCCTCTTGTGTAGCACAGAAGATAGAATGCTATAGTGTGAAACTTCCCTTTGAGATGAGTCACTCACTGATTCACTCACTCACTGATTCACTCACTCACTCACACTTACTTCCTTCTATAATAGGATTCGCTTAAGGAATAGGATGGCTCATTTGTGTTAAATGACGAGCCCTAGATCACCCACTGACATTTGTAAGACAGATAGGATAACTCATTTCGATCACTGGAGCAAAGCTATGGAATAAAAACCTGAAATGTACAGAAATCTCTAACTCCTCACTGGAAACAATAAATTCCCCACCCTATCCTCTATGTCAATCTTGCCATTTATTAGTGCTGATGGATACAGAACAGGTGTAAATGCAAGTTTCCTTTCTTCACTGACTCTGTTCTGGAACCCTGTCCCGAATGGGATATCGTCAATTAGCAGTGAAATAAATGAATTTAGAAACAACATGAAATAGAAAAACAGCTAGCGTAGTCACCCTGTCGCTGATCTCACAATAGCAGGGATTATCCTTTTTATAATATCGCCAGGTCGTGAAATTACGGGTATAGTATACATATATTATACATATAATATATGTGTGTATGTGTATATGCATTTATAAATACATATATGAATACATACACATATATTTATCAAAGAATAGGCATAATATATTCTCGAAAATAAAATTATAGGTAATCCTGTTTATCCAAGAAAACCCATCTAATTCATATGATGAATTAGACAAGTTAAAAAAAGTTAGAGCAATATGTTCTCTGTATATAATATAAAATAGGTTGATATCAAATAAATCCTTATATTTACCTATCGACAGTATTCATTAGATTTTCTATTTCTACAGGTTAGCTAAATGGGGAAACAAGATTATTTTGGTTGTTTGTTTTCCTCAGGTCACAAAATAGGATTTAAACATTTAATTTGCATAGTCCCTAAATTTCCCTGTCCAAATATGACAAATAATTGATAAACAGGCCTATTATCCTACTTTTATGCTTAACTTTTATTTCAGGTCAGGGCTGAAATTTCTGTTAACCTCACCACATCCTTTCTCTGAGAAACTGACTTTCTGAGGGTAGAAGAAGAAAAAGGCCACTTTGATCCTGTACATCTGCCAAAAGCAACCGTCACCCTTTGTGCCAAACACATGGAAAGCACAGGCCAAGAAGGGGTGCACGTGGGCTCCAGGTGTCTGGGGTTTCCTTGGTAGAAAACAAATCGAGGACAAACAATCTCTGAAGAAAGCTCACACTGGCTCACTGAAATTCAAGCTTCCCAGAAGAAAATTTCAGAGTAAACAGTAAAAACCGATAATTTCATCCTCAATATCAGTAAACTGCATAAACATGTGTTGGCAGGTGGGCCAAAAATAGATTTATCTACCTGGCATTAGCTTTTCTCTGTGGGGCAGAAGGCAGAGTACATATAAATAGTGTAGCACTTCCCCTCTCCAGCCCCCCTTGACAGAGGACTAGCTTAGAATACATATTTCGAGAGCAAGGCAATATGCGTTAACTATAAACGACAACAAGAGTACCATGAAATATCACTTAGAAAGCCTAAACCTCATGAACATTAGAAAAAAAATGGAAAGGTAATTTTTCTTTAAATTCTACCCATTGCTTAATAAGTATCTTCAAAATCTTTTTTTTTTCATTTATTTACTCAAAATTTCTTTATATTAGCATTTTCCCTTAGTCAGTTATCCTTGGGTATCTATTTGGGTGAACCATTGGGTCCCTGAAGTTAATAGCATTGCTTCTAAGTGATGAAGTTGGGCACTAAATAAAGGTAAGGGTTTAGATGCATTATAGTTTTTTTTTTTAATTCTTTTCCTTAACTCTGTGATATGTATTGTTAACACCTTATAAAAGCCAATGTCCTAAAAAAGAATCCTACCATTCCTCCAAATCTCTTATCCCCTTTTCTCCCCTCAGCAATCCAAGAACAGATAAAATACTTGTGACTCAAACTATAACTTTATAGCATTTCAAAACTAGTACTGATACCTACGTAATTCCACTACACGTTTTTATAGGTTTCAGTGTTTTAATGGATAAATTATCCCTGTAGGAGAAAGCAGGAAGGATATAATAGTTTTATTACGTAGAGAGTATTTGACACACGAATAACTGGTAAAGGAAGTATTGTTGCCACATACTGTAATAAAGAAATTGAAGCTCACGACAGTCGAGGAGCTTGACCAGGCCAGTGAGAGGCAGAGAGAAGGCAGAGAAGGAATTCAAACTGAAGAATTGAAGTCACCTTGACCTCAAGTCCATTGTCTTTCTAGGACACTAGAAGAAAGTCTGTCTCAACAATAGGTGACATCAGGAGCTGAGAATCCATCCTTGCCCCAAATGGCAGTCATAAGTATAGATATGAGATGCATGCAGATAGATTTCCAACCACTCTGTACCAGTTTCAAAAGTTAATTTCCACGTCCTTTTTGTCAAGGCCCTACCACACATCTACCCTTCCACTACCCTGATTCTTAAGACCTGATCCTGATTCTAGATTAGATCTAATTCTGTGTTTCACGTGGCTTTTACGTATTACAGCATAAATCATATTACAGAGAAAAAAAAATAAAAGAATAAAATATACATCTTCCTTTTTCCTTAGGCAAGCATCCCTAAGTATGCTGTAACAGAAATTTTGCCACAGCTGAGCCCACAGCCAGAAGCAGATCTTTGGGGACCTCAGATGAGCACACAAGTCTCTTTCACTTGAGAATCAGTTAATAAGTATCAGTTAATATTTACATTGCAAAACAATAAAACAATTTTTTCCCCCCAAAAGAACCCTACAAGTAGCTTTCAGTCAAAAACAAATCAAAGGTAAATTCAGAATCGGTGGAGGAATACTGATTTTTCCTTATCACTGCCCCTGTGGCTTCAGCAAATAATACAGCCAGGGTTACAGAAATTCTAGATCTTTAAACTGATAAGAAGTTTTTGCCCGGGGAAACAAAGTAATTCAGAGGGCAGAAAGAGCAAGCCAAGTGAAGGAATTCCTGCAGAGCAGAACAAATGGCACTAATGACCTAATCAATACAGAAATAAGTACAGATTTCCTCCACAAATGGACGCTCCTGTAGCTTTCCTAAATAGTTCAGAAAAACATTGCAGTCCTTTTACTTAGATCTTTCTAACCGTTTATTGGTGTGCTTTACCTAGAATACCAACAAAAATTGGTTTTCTATCAATTCCAAACAGTAGGTAAACTCACCAAGACTTGGAGTTAAATACATCTGTCCTTTCAAGTTGGCAGGTCTGGGCCTGTGTCACTGCCATAAATTCCTTGACTACAGTGAGCACTATATGATCCCTGCATAAACCAGAGGATCTAATCTATAAACAATGACAAAAGTGATATCACCTCATCCTTTCTTAAAACATCTAAAGCAATCTATTTCCACAGCCAGGTCAAAACGATGAGGTAATGTTTTCTGCTGATGTTAGAAAAATTGATTTTAGAGCTTTCTTCTCTTGCTGAATCTGTTGGGTGAATCTCTGATTGTATAAATGGCCTTCTGTTGGACACAGCTATTGCTTTTACCTGCAAAGCGTATGAATCACAAGTCTACTGCAACTCTATTTGAAATCATTTCCAGTTATTAAAGTCCCAAATTGCTCCTGGACGGGTGCTAAGGCTAAACTTTCTACACTTTACCCAGACAAACGTGGAAGGAGGCCTAGTTAACTTTGTAAAGAAGCATCAGAGCCACAATCTTACCTCAGCATTAGTACACAATGAAATACTTTGTGGAATTCTGTGTATACATGGGATAATAATTACTCATGCCCAAATCTCTTTTTCAAGGTCCTACTGCCCATCCAAACTTATAAAAGGTCAAACCTACTATCTGTGCAGATGTGCATCTTCTAGAAAGTCATATGAACTTTAGGTAACCACATAGGGCCTATTCTCATTGAACCCTTGACTTGAAAGTGCGTGTCATGTATAGTATAGCTATGCTAAAAATGAACTCCAATTATGCATGAACAAAATACCACTTTATGAAAACATTCTCAAGATTGGGAAAGATTTTAAGGGGGATGATTTATTTATGTGAGGCCTATGGTATGGAGCAAAGATTTTGATAAAGGTAAAACAAAGGATAAGCAAACAAATAATATGAACATCAGGAAAAACATAAATTAATAATACTGAGCACTGGACTAAGTACTTCATCTTAAATTCTCATATCCAGCCCATTTTAGAAATGAGAAAGCTGAAGTTTAAAAAGCTTAAGAAATTTACTAAGTTGCAGGATGGACTCTGAACCCTGATCTGGGACCCCACATCCTCTTTATTTAACCAACTATTCTGGTGAGATTCCCTTCTAATCATTTCACTCTTATTTTGTAGCTTTAGTGCTTATTTTCAAGGCTAAAAACAAAAAAATACAACCAAAATTTTTAGACAATGCAATATAAAATTGGTCCATGGATATTACACACACAAAAATAATACCATTGAATCATAGAAACTAAACTAGAAGAACTTTCAGCAATGATATGGTATAATCCTGTTGGATTATGGGCAACTTCTAAAAGTAGTTTCAGGCCAAAATATTTGAACATGAACCAGGTCTAAGGCAAAGTTTTCAGATATCTCTCTGCTTCCAAATACCTAAATATTTATCTCTGTCAATGGAAAGAACTGCATCCTTTAAAACAAAACAAAACAGAAACAAAAACAAAACATCCTTCAGGTAGCCTACAGATCAAATCTTTTACTCTCCTGGTTTCCCTAGAAAACCATATGTAATTCCATCTCTTTCTAATCACAAACTCTATTTTTTAATTTATTAAGGACTTTTATAATATCCTTAAATCACTGTAGTTTCCTTTCTCAAACACACAACTGTGGAATCTCACAACAAACTCGAAGAATAATTTGCCTTTAGAAAAACCTACTTTTCAGTTCTAAACATTTTGGTATGATCTGATATGAACTCGAACATGCAAAAAAAAAAAATATATATATATGAGAGGCTCATCCCAATTCAATATACATTTGTCTTAATCAGGTGATCTCCTTTGTCTGGTTAGCTTCCCAACTGATAGTTTGAGTTTGTGGTCTACCTATCGACAGAACTTTTCCCCAACAACTTACCAGTGGTGCTCATTCTTCCATGTTTGTTTTCTGGAAACAATATGGTTTCTACCCTTGTTGCATACTCATTATTGATTTTCCCAATCAACTCGTCTGGTAAAGAAATAGTTTTCTAATTTGTCAAAGTTAATTCATATTGCTTTATCGCCCAAGATGCTGTCCATCTATCATTGTGATTGAGAACTTCCTCATATTCTCAATCATTCAACTCATTGTTCAAACTGTTAAAATGAATCCATTCCAACCCCTTTCTAGTCAATGACTCGGTTCTTTAGCTATTGTTAAAATGCATTTCTCTCTCTCTAGAAAATTCCACTCAGCAAATTTCCCAGGTGTTTAGCATGAGATCTGACAAGTAGGAAACCTCAATAAATATTTGAAAACCGAAAATGAGCAAATGAATGAATGATCATGACATCTTATGCAAAGACAAACCTTGCTGACTACCACATAGGAACTCAGCTCTCCTCAATACAAATGCGTGGAAATTCATCTACTTTGACACAGTGTGGTCCAGAATATATTTTTCTGACTTCCTGATGAGAATATCAGCTGTGTCAGAATCTACTACTTTCTACATATTCCTAAAGCCTAACACAGTCTCAGGGAAGAAAAAGAATGTGCTCCTTTGTTCTCTAAATTAAGGTGCCAGGTTTTGGGTTTCTTTGGGAAGTGGCTGGGTGAACAGAATTTCATTCAATCAACCACACTTATTTAGCACATTTTAAAATGTAAGAGGTAAATTAAGAAAGCAAACCCACTCCACTCTAACTCAGCTGGATCCCTTCCTTTTGGACTAGATTATTTTTATAGACAGGGGTAAAATATTAATTGGGTTTTCAATGGTCCTGAATGGATTAAATGGTTTGCCATTTAACCCTCATTGATTCTATAGAGCAGGAAAAGAAGGGAGACTCTCCTATAGCTAGAGCTATTCTGCTTAAGACAGGAAGAGGGGTCTGGAATTCCCCACTTGGTCAGTATCTCCCCACTCCCCACCCCACCTTCTAATCCAGCACTGCCTCATACTTGCCCTGTCCTTCAGAGGAGTGAATTCTTTCCCCCCATCCTGGATCACCTTCAGCACCGTTAATCTCTCCAAAGGCACATGTCCAATAAACATGAGTAGTCTCTAGCTCCGTGTACCAAGGATTTGGAAATTATTTGTGAACTGGTCTTTGCCTCATCCTCTCTCCATGTAAATGGAAAGTATTCAGTTTAAGCAGACTATTTTAGGAGCCTTGTTATTCCTTTGGAAGCCCTAGTCATTGCCTGAGATCTGAAGAAACTTCTTTGTAAGAGCCAAAGTAATCTCCAGTTCAGTTGCAATTTACATATAAGGGCATCTCTTTTTTCCCTTTTTCAGAAAGGTGAATGTCAAATCCACATAAGCTAAAACCTTAAGAAAGAAATACAGTTAAAACTTTACTTAGAGCTGATTTAGGAACTTGAGAAACTGATTAAATACCTGTCACATGCGAGCAAGAGCTGCTAAGGACGATAAAGAAAAACATATTGGGAAATATGCTTTTGGGCTCAATTACTTTTTTTGCTTAACGTGAGTTAAATGACTCATATTTAAGCACGTGTTTTATGCTAGCTATATATGTATATATAAAAAATAATCTGTCTACCCTTTCCTTGTTTTTTGTTTGTTTTTCAGCCAGTATTAGAATACCAAAAGTTATAAATTTATTCTCAGGTACCTTCTGAGAAGTTTCATCGGATAACTTTCTGATGGTGTTATCTCTCAGAAAAATGGCTGGTATTCAATTATAATTAAAAAATAAAGTGTGATTATCTGATGAACTTACTGCCTTGCATGACTCACTTTCTTGTGCATTTAACATTGCCTGCAGTGCTCCATTCAGGGGACCAACCGATTAAACCCCTTATGAGAGAAGGTTCCCCATCATCTGGCCATTTTCACATAGGTGCAGAAATGATTCATTTCAGTAAAACTAAGTGCAGATACTTGAGGAGCAGAGGCCAGATCAGCTGCCCAGCCCACACAGCTCACTCTGTTCAGAGACAGGAAAGGAGGGGCTTATTGGGGGTGCCAGGGAGTCCATCAGCTGGCCTAAAGCTCCGTTTGCTTTCAAGTCTCGGAGGAAGTTGAAAACTGTTTCTGTCTCTCGTCCACTCGAAATCTGCTGCTAACTGGCTCTCACCCAGTAGTGCAGGATTTAACATTAGTCCTCCATGAGTCCATTCCAACCCCTTTCTAGTCAATGACTTGGTTCTTTAGCCACTTCTTTGAGACGGCAGAAATCATACTTATACGTTCATTTTTTTTTTTTTTTTTTAGACAAATCTGAATTGGGCCATCCCTTCTCTTAGAGACTGACAGAAGATAATGGCTTTATTAAACATCATGATTCTTATATAATGCATTCTCCTGGATTACTTACTGCCTTGGCTTGGCCTTTGATAATTCATGGGCATGGAAAGAGTAAAGCTAGTTCTGATTTTAAACATTCAACATTTTATGGGGTGGAAATAGAAAAACTTACTAAATTACTAACACTTTTCTTTTTTTAATTCTTAAAGAGAGTTTTGTGTCATTTATGTAATCAGGTTAAATCTCTCTCTAAAGCTATTCTTTTTTTTTTTTTTTAATGAAAAGAAGATGGTTTCTTTGTAGTGAATAATATTTATGTGCCAGGTATTTTGTTTCTGCTTCAATCCTGCAAGATAGGCCTTATCCTACTTCATAAATGAGAAGATTGAAGCAACGAGGAATTAACGAAATTGCTAAAGTCACATAACAGGAATTTGTTTAGATCGGATTGATGGTACTTCACAATTTAACCTGCAGAAACTATGAAGCGCAGAGAGGTTCAGAGTGTTGGCCACAATCACACTATCGGCTGTTTATTCAGACCCAAAAGCCAAACACTGGGACTGGCAGTTCAGGTGGTACATTGCACATTTAGGGGGTGTAAGTTTTGGAGAAGTGAGATTTGGATGCACCACCATATTTGAGTCTTGTGTCCCCAGACCTTTCCTTTTAATCCAAATTTTGCACTTTTTTTTTTTTTTTTAAACTGCAGAATTCATTGGAAGGACCACGGATCTCTGCAGTAAAGCCTTCTTTCATTGCACACAGCAACTACTTTCTCCCTCCCGTGTGAGCTCTGAGCATACCTTCGGTATACCGCCCCTCTGTTAGTTTTAACCTGGCTTTCGCTCGGAAGTGCCACTGAGTTCAAAACATGTCTCCATCTACAGCTTCCCATACCATACCTGACAAATAATGCAGACATTGCAATTATTTGCATGATAAAATAATATCCCTCTTGAAAGGATACTTATATCCCTTTCCTAAAATACGTAGATATTTTTGATATATAAACTCTCGCACTTAACTACGGATGCTCTCTCCCTTCTTGATGCTGAAAAAAAAAACCCACTAAAAATGAAGTCATCCATAGTTCTAGATACAGACGGTAATCATAATAGTAATTAAAGATTAAAGCGTCCAGTTAGAGTGCTTAATTGTGCTTAAGCAGATAGCAACAGCGTGTACACACAAACATGACTGCACGCTATATTATTTAATTTTTCCAGAATTCTGTTAGTAATTATGTAAAAATTTCAGGGTTGGTGTGAGATTTTAATCATCACAAAGGAAATATGTGCTGTCGCCAAAGTTAAATCAGCATCGGAGCAGAAAAAATAAATAATCGTTAATAGCAGCTAGTTGTTTGCAGTGGGATTTTTGAATTCATCTTTAGTGCTATGCCAGATGTTTGATAATTTCCTAAAATTCTTACAATACCAGCTGATCTAATTAAATTTTAAATAGATAAAAATAAAACTATATATGTTTAAAGTATTAGCTTATTCTCATAAGCCAGGTAAAATAAATAGGATCATAAATATGACTGCAAAGTCCTGACAATTAATTAATTTGGCAGAATCCAATAACAATTTTAACATAACTATGTGCTACATTGGTTTAAGGAGTCATCATTTAACTATAAACCTTAATCTCCTTTCTCAAAAAAAAATAATAAAGTGCCATAATTCCAATCAAAAGTTTTTAACACTCATTTTTTAAGTGTTTTAAAGAAGAAATGAGTATTCAAAGCTTGCAAATGCTGCCGAAAAATCTTGATTCTGTCGCATGCTCATATGGAATCTACTTATTACTGGTCCAACAGCTTAATGATTAAATTAAGTCAGATGCCAGCAATGCTGGGATTTCTACTGAAATTACACACATAGTAATCAACAAAATGCTAAGAAAAACATTGATGCAAAGTATAGATATTTTCTTTATCAATAAATATTGGAATTTCATGTGAAAATTTTACCTTCTGTTTTAGAAACATTTTTATCTTACTTTTTTTTTTAAATAAAAGCTGCAAAAACAATTCGATAGCTTTTATTTTTTTAGTGAGTTTATGAGCAAATAAAAATTTAACAATTATGTTTAGACTCTGAATTTCAGTGTTTCGTGCCCTTCGGTGACTCATGGCTTGATTCTTCTAGATCTGTACAGTGATGAGATCATCTGAAAGCAACTCAAGTTGCTAAACAATTTGATAATAGCTGGGCCTTCTGATTTACATGTCAAGGGATAGTATATTCGGACTTGTAGGACCATCAAAAGTTTAGAAATTGATGTACCGTTTTGTTTTCTGAAGATATTAAAACATTTTACCTCAGTTATTGTTGTTGGTTCTCAGTTTCGACTAGATCAAAATGTCAACATGCATTATTCTTTTTTCCTTTAAGGTATGATTCTATGGACTAGAACATTCTAAAGTGAGTATTGTATCCTGGTAATTAGAAGAAAATATACTAAATATTTGAGGACCATTCCTCTGGTTTCCGTTTCTCTAGAGATGGTGCTTGTTCTTACCTCAAGAATTTAGTGTATAATAAAGTAGAAACCCACGATAATAAAGATATAAGAGAATCTGTGTCCATCATTAAGAATCCCAGCACTCAATCTGGTTGAGAAGTCCCTGAGTTTTTCTTTTGGATGTTCCTATCACAAAGACTTATTTCTTAACTCGTGTGGATATTAAGGGTTGATTACTGGTTTATTTAGGTAGATAAGCTTTGTGAATATATCTTGATAAAAAGAAAAAAACCTGTAGAAAAAAGACTGTACATTATGTTATGCAATTCTGCGTAAAAACATTAACCACAAGATGCCAAATAAAACTCTACAAAATTTACCAAAATATTTGAAAGAAAAAGTGATATAATTGTTTTCCTGTTAAAAATCTTGAATCTTTTTTTCAAATGAAACCATATTTTATTTTTATTTATCTTTAAACCAAAGTTATTATTTAGAGAAGTGATTTTATTGACTAAATCTTAATATTTTGTGTTATCCACAATAAATTTCTAATGTAAAAACTGCTGTATTATTTTCGAAGTAGTATGAGATGTGAGAATGTGGTAAAAGGTCTGGCTTTAAAAGGAATAATTATCAGAGGACCCTCTTTCCTCTTTACTTGAAGAAAAGTCTTTTATGGTGCTAGATAAAAGGAACAATTGTAGAGTAAATTACTTGTAAAATGTATGAATTTATGACTGAGGAATAATTATGAATATGTCCCTCAAATGAGACCGTTTTGGACTAAATCTATGGCATTTTAATAAGTCACAATTGTGATTTTATGTTAATAGATATCACTTGACTATAGAACTTATTTAAAAAAAGTCTTCTGTAACCTATAGTATTGACATGTATATTAAGCAGGGGTTAAAAAAACAGCCAGAGGAAATTTCCTTGGGAAAAATATGTAGAGAAATTTTAAATATTGATTTAGCATGGCTTTAGTCAGTGACTGGCAATACTAAGATCTATGCTGGCAGTTAGAAAAGAAGATCATAACATAGATGCCAAGGATTCAATTTGAAAATAGAGCGTCAATTTGGTACATTCTAAAGAGTCCTTTTTTTTTTAATATCCCCTCGATTGTTCCAAATAATTATTTTAATTCACTTTTTGTGACTTTCTCAAGGCACAGATATGTCCCAGTAATTTTAGGGAAAGGTACATTCGAAATGTTATTTGGGCATTTTATGCCTTAAGAAAATGTCACCAGACTACAGAGGATTTTGAGACTACAGATAACAATGTCACCAAACATTAAAAACTGCTGAATGAACTTTATACTGTCTCAAGCACTTTGTTCTTTATCAAGCATCTTATGTTAATGTATACAATTTAATACATTATATCTCAGCTTATATCTAACCCTCACAGAAATAAAATGGTTGTGATGTAAATTCAAGTAAGAAATACTTTGAACTTGAACATCCAGGGCCAACTTTAATCTAAAATGAGCGAAATTAATTTAAATTATAAGACTCCAAGTCACTGAAAAATATCAGTTTAGCAGAACTTGGCAAGAATACACCTTAAAGAAAAGTAACACTCAGAAGCAAAGGTAGCTGGAGAAAAACAAATTTAGTCACACGTACATCTTGCCAATATTCGTTTTTTACCTCCAATAGTCCTTCAGCATTTACTTATATGACTGCGGGAAATCATTTATCATATTTAACTTTATGTTAGAATGAAAAATTAAAAAGCAAAGTCAGCAGAAATAGAGAGCCGTCGAAACCATAGGTTTCCTAAAAAAATAAAGATCCTTTGTCTAAAGAGTGGAAGTATATTATTTTATAAGTTCATCGTCACTGACTTGAAATATGTTCGGAACTTTCCAGGTGACATAATGCATTTTTAAGGAAGCCAATTCTTTCCCTGGTTAGAGATTCACAAATTTCTAAACACACTACCACCGTGTGGTACCAGTTAGAATGATGCCAGTACTTACCATTTGAAGAAATGGCTTTCAGTGTCGACATTATTTTTAAGCACCATATTCTTTCCTAGCCTTGCCACACAGCAGATCAGAATTAAACGAACTTGTTACAAATGGCTCATTTGCAATTTCCAACCTTATGGACTTTGAACTGTCTCCTCATACTAATGAGAATTCTCAATCATATTCACTTCTGGCTACGTTGTATATTGTGTCTTCAGTGGCTGACTCATTCCACACTCTACACATGTAGCTTATCATTATCTTGTCCACAGACAAAATACACATTGAATTCAGAGGAATATAACTATTGGCTTGAGAATCTTGAGAAAGGTAGCAGCATTGTGGTTCAGGTAGCATGATCACTAAGGGAAACATAGCCAGAGTGGATTATTTTCCCTTCTAGAAGTATGAAGTAGAAAACACAAACAATAACAACGAATTACAGTAACTCCTTGCAAAGTATTTCCCTTAGTAGTGTTTTTATTATTTTTCATAAAAATTGGCAAAATCCAGAACAGCTTTTTACATTGTTCTAACGGCTTTATTTAACAATAATTATATGACTCACTTCCCCACTTAATAAGAACGTCTCACTTTCTCTTATGTTTGTTAATTTTGAAACCACTTAAGCATTTTTCTAATCGGCTTCATCGTGAACAAAGAAATAACCTGATTATAGTATGCTGTTAATGTGAAAACGATTGAACATTCTAACTTTCTACCTAAAGAAGACAAGTGTTCTGCTATATGCAAACATTGCAGACAGATCGCTTATGTTTTATGTACTATAATATTAAGGTAGTTTCCTCCTCATTATTACATTCCAAACATTTTCTGTGCTGCTCTGCTATCTAGATTTTTAAAGTATTTAACCTTCAGTAAGATCAGCTATTGTGCTTATCTAAAGTAAGGAGAGAAAACAATTCAGATATTGTATCGACTCAAAACTTCCGGCTTCGCTTAGTTGCGACAGTTCTAGACCTAAAGTCCAAGTTTATAAAAGAAAACACAAAATTTTCACAAGGCAAAGCTTCAAGTTATCATAATACCTTAGAAGGATGTTAGTTACTTTATGCCTCTAATATTTTACAAGCTCCGAACCTTTCGCTAGAACAATATTATAGGAATTTGAAATTATTTCTGTACTTCTCACCACCCAAGAATCTAACAGCTTGTATTAAAAATAGTATGTATGCAGGAACTCCCTGGTGGGTCTCTCCCTTAAGTTTTAAGGCACTCCAATTATTGAGTCTTCTTTCTAAGCATTACTGGAGAGGTTTATGAAAACACACAAAAGTATTCATGCATAAATCTCTCATGAAAATCAATTGATTTCTGTTAGTACAAAATATTAGAACTAGTTAAAATTACCATATCCAGCAGCCAATCTGTACCTTCCCAAATATCCTTCTCCAGTATCCATAACCACGCACGGCTCTGTCTTCCATCATGCTCCTTTTATTTGCTAAGTGAGGCGCTTGCTCCTTCATTAAATAGCATTAAAAATAGACTGAACAGAACTCCCCAGTGGAGCATGCTCCAACAGGGCTAATGCCAGTTCTCAAGGTAACTGTACTCAGCTGGGATCTAAGAGGGAAAGTCACTGGGAGATCAGCAATTTGCAAACCTAGTAGCTAGCACACACAAACCTGTCTAGGTCTGAACTGAACACTGTAAAATAAATCAGCATGTAGTGAAATTAAGTCACTGAGGAGATGCAAGTCAATTTCTGAAGCATGTAAGTTTCTTTAAATAGGACTCACCTAAACGAAGTATTCTGTTAAACAGGCGTTCGTCTACAGCAACTTGGTTATATTATTTATCAAATAACATAAATCATGTCCAGACAGGACAACAAAGACATGTATGCATAGCAGTCTAAATATCTTAGAAACTGCATGTAAACCAAATTATTTTAAAACAAACAATGGCATTGATGAGCAAAGATAGTAACAGGTAATGTTTTTGAATCTTTTGTGATGAGGAAGTGTACTCCTTAAAGAATATACTAAACTCCCAGAAAATTTAAAAATATTCTGTCAATCGAAGTGATAAAAAGAAATAAAAGAATGTGATATAAATGGAAATATAGGATCAAACACAAATACATACCTTAAAAATCCATATAAACCTGAGAAGAGTACACATATAATTTCTCACATGCGATCCACATTAGCTGTGCAGCAGAAGCAATTACTGCCAAGACAGTAGATTACTTGGCTATCTGAACAAAACATAGCTATAACTCTGACTTCCAAATGACTGCCTTTCATGAAAATGACATTAACTAAAATCATATTAAGACATGCAAGCCCCGTGGTGACAAAAATACAAAGGATCAAAGGAGTAGGTGCATTTATTTTAAAGAGTATGTCAAAGGTTTTCTAACTTTTACCAAACAAAAAATGATTTTCTGTCATCTCCATTTCTCTGTTTTCTTAAAACAATCATAGCAGTTTTGATCTCCAAAGTGGGTGAGGAGGAGGTAGGAATCACTTATTTGGATTTAGTCAGCATTGAAGTGATATTTTGTACAGATTCAACTTGGGGAAACGTCACTCTTGTTTAGAGAGGCTGAAGTGTCATACCAATAGACTTAAAAAATCAGAAATCAAGTGGGTATCTGCACTTACACACATTCTCATGAAAATGATTAGTAGCCTTGCATTGTACTCACTAGCTTCCCATCCATTCAACTTTCAATTTCCTCTTTGTTTTTCATTTTAGCCTTGGACTCTGTCTTTACCCTGTATCTTGAGGAGGTGATCAAATACTGAACCTGGGCAGCTGACAGCAACCACGTCCACTCCAGCTCTGGCTCTATGCATAAACATTGACTGAGACCATTTTTCTTCCTGAGAAACTTTCTAAACACCCGTCTGATTCAACTCAATTCTTCCACCGTCTCCACAACCCACCACAGAAGACATTACATTTGAGGTTTGCCAGGAAACACAGATTTCAAACATGTAAAAATAAAATGGGAGCATCTCTTTTTCCCCTACACCCCCTGAGAGCCAGGACCCCAAGTCCTGCAAGTGTAACAAAAAGGTGACAACTTTTTGCCCCTTGTATAGCACTCTCTCAAATGAAATAAGAGCCGTCAGAACTTTCCACCTTGATACCTGCATAAATCACTGTAGACCTCTCTGATGAAAAGAACTGCCCTTCTCAATTATCTTCCAGCTTTCCATTTCTGCCTCATTTGGGGGGAGGGGGAGTTTACCCTACCCTTGACAAAACATAGAAACACAATACGTATTTAACAGCAGCTTTCTACAAACACGAAGGAGAAATAAAGACTAGAAAGGGTTAGAAAGAAAAGCACAGATATACCGCAGAAAAAAAAAAATCACAATAGGCGTGCAATGTTCACGTCGGAAGACCTTGATTATTACCTTGACCGAAAAGTGGATATCCCCCCAGCGTCTTGGTGCCTTGATTGATTTGATTTAGTTTTTGGCTTTTATTAGTATGATTGTTTCTCAATGATTGATTTGGCTGGATTTGTTTGATTTAGCTTGGCTTTTTAAAAAAATTTTTGGTCGATTTATTTAACTGCTAGTAAAATGAGCTTGCTGCAGCATCCGCTGGGATCCTTGCAAAGCTGTGGCGGCCACCGCTGCGGCGACGCTGGTGGCTTCAGCTGGCGACCCCGTTGCCCCTGCTCCTTGTAGCTGCTCCGGACGCGCTCAGGGGGCGCCTCCGCCGCCTTCTCCGCTGGCTGGCTGCGGGGAATCAACGTGCCCGCGCCTCCTGTCTGCCAGTCTGTCCTTCTGCACGTCTGTCTGTCTGACCGTCTGTCGCTCAGCCTGGTAGCTTAGCGCGGGATTCTGGCTTTCCTTGCGCCCTGCTCTGGGAGCTGCCACTCTTGCTGACTGTCAGTCCGTGCGTGAGTCGGTCTTTTCGTCCCTCTTCATCTCTCGATCTCACGCGCAACGCAGGGTCCCCTTCTCCGTCTTCTGTGCCCGCATCTCTCTCCTTCTCCGGCTCAGTGCCCCCCGGCCGCTTCCCTCGGACAGAGGAGGGCGTCTGGAGTGGAGGGAGCACTGAGTGCTGCTCGCTCGCTCTCTCTCTCTCGCTCTCCCTCTCTCTCTCTCCCCGTTCTGGTTTCCCTGACTCAAGCTGTCTAACTGCTCCCACCTGTCCGTGGCTCTGTCACTCTGTCAGTCCCACCCGGAGCCAGCCAGCCTCGGTCCGTCCCTCGGTTCCTCGTCCCCTGCTTCCCCGCCTCTGTTGTCTGCCCCTCCGCCCTAATCTGCCCTCCCACGCGGCTGGCACTGTCGCCGGGGGGCGGTGCCCGGCTCCTCTCTGCAGCCCCGTCCGCGTCCGGTCCCCGCCCCGGCTAGAGGCAACGCGCGTGTGGCATGTGGCCCCGCAGCTGCTCGGGCTGCAGACTCCAGTCCCCTGACCCGCCACACCCGGGAGATGGCCGCGACTGAGCGCCTGCGGGTGCCCGGGCCTCTGTCACCGGCCGCAGGCAGAGTTGGCCGAGTCCGAGCGCGGGCACCTGCCCGGTGCGCCTGGCGCACGCAGCGCCATCCATCCCCCTGGCCGTTCTCCGCCAGCCCCAAGGCTAGAGACAAAGCGCATGAGCCACGCGCGGCGGCGCGAGCATCATTAATCAGAAAGAAAACTGGCACGTTGCCCCCTGCCCCTCCGCACGGCCTCCCCGCTCTCCGCCAGCACGCGCGCACCGCCCCCGGTGCCCGAGCCCTCTGGCGTACCGCTCCCGGGCGCTTCGCTACTCCTCGGACACTTGGCAAAGCCTTGGCTCAGCTACCTTGCTCCGGTGCTCACTCTCCAGGCCAACTCTGCAGAGAATATCCCACAATAACACTTCACTCCACCCAGTGAATCCGTAGCCTCAGAGCTCTCAGAGATTCGCGGCTTTGAGCAAGATCAAAAGTCCCGGCGCGCAGCGCCAATTGCACTCCCTGTGGGCGACTGACTGCCCGGACCGCTGCCCACCGAGCGTTGCTTTAGAATCGGAGAGGTGCTGCAGAAACCGTGGCAGAGCAGGGCGTGGGGCAGGTAACAGAGTTGACATCTGAAAAAATGAAAGCGCTGCATTTCCCATTTGTTCTGGAGATGCGCTATTTTTATTATCTGTAATTCTTGTATGTGTGTGTGTTTTTCCCCCTCATTGTCTCAGGGCACACACTATCCCCTGCTACGCACCCCCCACCAAAAAAAAAAAAAAAAAAAAAAGGGGAATCATGGAGGAATGGGAATACATTTCCGGAATACCGCCCACCCATCCTGAGTGCATGTAGCGCTTACTTGTCCAACATTATAGGTCACCAGCCAAGATATATCACTCTGGCTTTCTGCCCCCAGCTGAGAGCAAGGCATTTGATTCTGAGATTCTTTGCTAGGTTGTTATTAATGTGAAGCAAAATTATAGTCGTGCACGCCTATATGGAATTGGCAAAGCTCATTTTGACAGTATCCAGCAATTCAGTTTCTGAAATGCAGACGCTGAATAGCTATGGATCTGGCCCCATCCCATGATAAATTAGAGGAGAAAATCAACTTTTACCAGCTGCAATTAGTAACCCCATGAATAGACAACAAATAAATAACTAGCATAAACCACATCAGGAAAATTCCACATCGTTTTAGTTTCATTTATTGACATCTATTTCTAATGACAGACATTATAAACAGATTTATTATGGGTTGCACCTTCTCCTTTTCATAGAAGTGTAATTTCAACAGCTGTAGCCATGTTCATCTATGCTAAGATATTGGCTATAAATATCAAACAGATAGTACGTGTAGTTCTAAAAAATTCTGTGGAAAAAATTAGGATAAGAGTGTACTGGTACTTGATGAATAGATAATTACTGTATTTTCCAAATATTAGAAATTGTCTCCCTTGGGGATCAGCTATTGCTTGGAATAAGAATGAACCTCTTGTATGAGGTTTCAGCAAATGAAGTCTAAGGGAATCAAGACCCTTATGTTGATCTATTTCTACTCAGTGCTCTCCATAAAGCATTTCGACAGGCATTTCCCCCCTCCTTCCAGCTGTATGGAATTCAAAGAAAAATTAATAAAAAGTATTACTAATTCTCTTCCCTTTCCTTTATCTCAAGTCATGTCCTAAAAATAACTACTTTTCTTTGGGGAAAATTGTTGTGCCAAGTTGTGCTGTGCCTTAAGTTCACACAACTGGGACTGCATGGGAAGAGGGTCACGGTATTTGATTTTCCTTCTGGACAGGACTACTTACTCATCAGCATGACTTGAATGGATAGATAGGTAACCTAACAGGAAACCTTAAAAGCTTGCTCTTAATGTGAAGTCTTCCTAGAATGAGTCAGAGTTTACTCTGAGAGGTCACTAAAAAAATAGAACTAGATGCTGTAATCTGGATTAGAAATTATAGCCATAGGGCTGGGGAGACAGGAACTCAATAAGTACTCTTAGTACAAACTTTGAAGATTATGTTAAAAAAAAAAAAGGAAAAAAATGTTTCAATATCTTAATAATGCATGGACAAACTTGACAAAATTTATCACAATTTCATATAGATTTATCCTTTATTTTAAAAAGAAAGTATCCTAAAGACAAATAACACTAATTTGCTTCAACTAAATTTTTCTACTTTTTTTCAAAATATTTTGTCACCAAATTAGGAACTGGAGAAAGTTCAAGTTTATTTGAGGCCATGTAGATAATTAACATTCAGCTATCCAATTTTAAGTTTTGTGTCCCAATGTGGGACTGAAATATACTTCTGGGACGATTAAGCAGGCAATGAACAATAAGTGATTCTTCTAAGCATTAAGAAAGTGTTTCCATTTCCTTAAACAATTTGAAACAGTTACCATAGCTTAAGGTCCTTGACCTGTCTTATGTTAACCACCACTAAATTCACTAAAACTGTTATCTACCTTACCTGACTTCTGGGTGACAGATCAACAATGCCAGCCGCAGAAGTGTTTATGCCACTGAAAGCAACCTAACTTTTGGGGTGGGAGGTGGTGGTAGCGTAGAAAGGGAAAGTGGTATTGGTATTCTCTTGGTCTGGGTACTCTTGAATTTATTTGGTATCATGTTTGAAGTGAAAGACGCTATATGTAACCAGGTAACCCAGCTTGGGGAGTTGAGCTCACCTACACACCGGCAAACATCTAAGATCATCTCGACGACAAGCTCCTTTAAACACATAGTCCCCTAAGACACTAAATTAGTGCCCTTTAATGAAGCTTCCAAATTGGATTTTCAAAATAAGGCAAATTGCTAAAATCGCCCAGCTACCTTTATAAGCACCTTTTCAGCTGAAGCGAGAAGTAGAATTTCCATGCTGTTGAACTTCCATCTTTCCTCAACAAATAGGCTTCGAGGAACTCCCCTTCAGGGCATTCTCCCCCATCACAATAAAGGCCCACAGATCCCCTAGAGAGACTTCTCATTTGCCCTGTTTCCAACAAAACAGTCTTGGTTTTATTAAATACAAGTCTTGGGTTTAAAGCCATATAAATATGCATGGTATAGAAAGGCAGGGGAATGAGAAGGGAGAAAAAAGGATTAGCATTTCAACCAGAAAAGTTTAGTTTCCCATTCTTATTTTGTGCTAAGCCAAAATAACTCTAAAGCACATTTTAGAACATCAACAAAGAATGTTACATCATGTATGCATCTGAGCATGAAGAAATGTCACGATCAACAACAAAAAGGACTCGGGAGACTAGAAACCAAATGTTCTGATGGCACAGATCCCTTGACGGGCAGCCATATTTCCTCTGTAGTCTGCTGTGCACAGTGTAAGAAAATTATCTCCATGAACCCCCGGTGTTCTCACAGGCAGACCGTAAATGAACACTGGCCTGCACACGCACACAGTGATGCTTCACTGGGAATGTAAACCAAGAAATTTCCTCAAGAATGAATATGTGTGTAGTACTTGCACAGAGATGCATCTAAATCTGAGGAGGGACAGTAAAAAGAAACAAGAGGAAACAACTAAAGAGAGGTTTAGGAAACCTGTCACTAAAAGATCTGAACACCAAAAGACGAAAAAAGCAGTTGACTAAATTGCATATTTCTTTTCAGCATCTCCTGGGATAGAAATACCAGGATTCAGAACACATCCTTAGTATTTGAGGGGTTTGTCCCTCAGCCCACTGTCACTGCCCCCAGCACTGTGCTTTTTTCTTCTGTGTTCTCACTGCCCTGAGGGACCCGTGACTCTGGCATGTGCCACAGGCAGCAGAGAACACAGATGCAAGGACTCTACCTGACTGCAGAGCAGGTGTGTGCAGGCTGGATGTCCTTCAGGGCCCACCTAGCCTGTGTTAGCACCCTGCTCAGGGGCTTCTGCAGCATAAAGTGTTCTCGACTGCCTATAGAACCCACAAAAGATGATTTTCAGTTTTAAAAACTGAGCCCAGAATTGAAAGCAGTAAGGAAGCAGAAGCATCAGGAGCATATACGGCAAGTAGAGAGGTTAATGTAATCCCCTCAAAATGCAAAGAATGAACCAGAGTGTAACCTAACATTTGCCAAAATACTGCGTGTGATCCCTCCAGTTTTACATTTCTGTTCCTGAGATATGGAATTTTCCTCCATGATGGACACTGTTCCTTTTTTCACACAAAGGAACACAAAGATTATCAAGTTGTTCAGAACTTGGAATAATTTGTTTGGCTTCTCAATAGTGAGAATTATAATATTATATTATGTTATAATATAATTATAATAATATTAAAAGGTCTATGAATTAGACACTTGGATAAGACAGAGATAATCCATCGCTAAAGAAATTTGGACATTTACATTTTTAAATTGTTCTTCATAACTTAAAATGGTGTCCATGTGTGTGTGTATGTGTGTGTTTAAAAGGTAAAACATATCTACCATGTTAATATTTCAAAAAACTACAAAGATCTTACCAGAAGGCCAGTTGTAAGCCAATACCCAGCATCTTAAAAAAAAGAAGATGCAGATCTGTAATTCATACAACTTATTCTCCAATAAGTTACTCTTTAAAGTTACTCTTTAAAAAAAATCTTGTTTTATTGTTTGAAAATAAATATACATTTTCAAAATCTATAGCGACTCATTGGTTTAAAAAAAAAAAGACAGGGGGATCAAAATTAAAAAGAAGCAAAATTAAAATCTCCCAAAATATCACCACCCAAACAGCCACCACTTTTGTGCTTAGCCAATCTCTGTGCATATATATCCATAAATATATAGCTATATTTTGCATAAATGGATTGCAAAATACTTGTTACTTTATAATCTGCTCTTTGCTATCTACTTTAGAATAAGTCATGAGTTTTTTTTCCCATATCAACTGTATCAATATTTTAATGATAGCATAATAGCCTATTAAATATAAAATGTGTATGTTATAGGTAAGTAAAAGCTTTTGGTAGATGTGGTTTCCAAAATTGGAGATATATCCCTTTAGGGCAAATCCTTAAAATTTAAATTGTTCTTCAAAAGTAACTATATTTTACATTTTGGGATAATAGATTTCAAGATGTTATATCAGTTTCTGAATCTTTCGATTACTAATCTTTTGTCTTCCTTATAATTATATAGATTAAAAAATAAATAGACCATTAAAATATATAAAACATTTTTTGTGTCTATTTTTAATTGAATTGTATTAAATTAAGGCAAACAAATTTATGGAAAGAGAATTAAATAAAAATTATATGTGCTAAATAATTATCTTTTTGCTTTAGACTTTTCTCTTAATACACTTTTTTTCCTATAAAAAAGGTAAATATTTGAGGAAGATGAATGGACCATTTTAGATCAAGAAGTTACAATTTGGTAAACTGCAGCTTTGCCTTCTTTGACTCCAGAAATAAAGCAGATCTCTAGGTTCTGTGGACAAGCTTCCAAATAATTGTTTTGATCCTCTCCCTTTGCTTATCACTTTAACCATTTTAACCACCCTGAGCCAAAAACACTGATTTGACTTAGATTAATCATATATTTATCTTTCAACTTTTAGGAGGGAGGGGTACAGACATAAACATTGAAGAATACATGAAAAAACTGGAAACCTCAATAGGAGAGAAAGAATTAGATAAGAATAACAATTCAGAGTTATTTTCACTTTACTCCACGTAAGGGCAATCCAGGACCCATCCTATCCAGTTTTTTCCTTCTTAGACTGATAGGACATCTTGCTCCAGCCTTTTTGCAGTCAGGCAGGGCCATGTGACAAGTTCTCACTAATGACGTGTGAATGGAACTGATACATGCCACTTTGAGGCCGAGGCGATGAAAAGCCTCTGTGAAAATATCTAGGTTCTCTTTGACCCCCATATGGCCACAGATGAGGTCAAATGTCCAGGCAGTCTAGCTACATGATGATCAGCCTTCATCAATTTGGGTCCCTGAGTGACTATGTGGAGCAGATTTCAACACTGACCCATGACAGACATATAAACTAAGCAGGCAAGCAAAAAATAAAATAAAATAAAATAAATGAAATACTGTTTAACCAACTGAATTTTGGGGATTGTTTGTTACCACAGCACAGCTAGATTCCCTGGTTTATAAACTCTGTTAGTCTAATACCATGTGAAAGTAATATGTACTGTAGTATACGTAGGCCAGGCATGGGATTCAGGAGACCAAAATTTTGGTTCTGAGCCAATCACCAAATCACCACAAGACTTGAATAAGTTATTTCCACCCTAAAGCCTCAGTTATTTTCATCTAATCAATATTACACTATTTTAATAACTGATATGTTTAATTAAGGCTCGATATTTTCCAACCAAGATCCCATTCTCTCTCTCTTTTTTTAATTTAGCTTTGTTGAGATACAATTGACAAACAAAATTGTAAGATATTTAAAGTGTGCCTAGTGGTGATTTGATATACATAGATATTGTGAAAGGATTCTCATCATCTAGTTAACACATTAATCATCATATACATATATATTTTGGGAGGGAGGGTGAGAATTCTTAAAAATTACCCTGGCTGTATTTTTTAAGTTTACTTTTTGTCTTTCGTTTGAATTCTTGAATTAGCCTAGAAATTTTCATAAACTATTTTACTGGTATTTTCATTGACATTGCATTGAATTTATACCTCAGTTGGAGAACTGACATCTTTTTCTTCTCAAGTATAATAATGATGATCTTTTCTATTTTTCAGTTGGTTTTTGATGTTCCTCAGTATATATCCATATTATTTCTAGGTCCGGCCTCATAAATTTCTAAAGTTGTTTAATTTTACCATCTCTTACCTATTTTTAATTAATATTGCCAGCATTTTTTGGTATTAGTTCTTCAAAAAACCCACTTTAAAAAATATTTATACATTTTATTTCATGAAGATCTACATTTGGATCTCTAATGTTTTGAGGTTTGTTCAATTAGTATTATTTTATAGCCTCTTAAGAAGAAACTTTAGCTCATTAAATTTTAATATTTCTTATTTCCTATTATATAGGTATATATTTTTTTCTTTCATCTTAGTACATTTTAGCTGCATAACACAACTTTTACTATTAGTGTTTTCTTATCATTTGATTCTATATTATAATATTATAATTCCCAATATAAATCATTTTTATTGCATGGACTATTTAATGGATTTTTTCTCTTTAATTTTAGTTCGTAAAGGTATTAGTTTTCAGAAATGTCCACTTTTTATCATTGAGCTATATTTCCTTTTTGTCAATGATTTTGAATTTCTCGAGTTCTTTAGAATTTGAGATACAAGTAATTTTTGTTAACAGTTCTTATGTTCTTGAAAACAATGTACATTATCTAGTACAGGGCTTTATGTTAATCTATTAGTTCAGATCTGTACAATTAAACTGTATATATATTATAAATCTATTGTCCTTTTAATTCGATTAGCTTGATCCATCTGTTTATGAGAGAATTGTGCTAACATATTTGATTATTCTTATGGATTTGTTAATTTTTTCAATCACTTCAGTTATGTTTTATGCATTTTTGATTATGCTTTGTTAGACATATACAAATCACAAATAGTATATCCTGCTGATAGATTGTTCTTTTTTCAACAATTAAGTATGCTTTTTATGTCTATTGGTGATTTTACATTAGATTCTATTTTATCTGTCATTAATATAGAAACTATAACTTTTGGCTACAATGCACTATGTAAATTCATTTCAAATTTTCTGTATTATATGTGTGCATTTTTGTATTGTCATCATGGTCCATTTAAAATCATATAATTGGATTTTTTTAAAAAATATAATCGCAGAGTTTGTTTCATAGTTTTTTGTTTTTGTTTTATTTTTTCATTTATCTTACTAGAAACTTTGTGTATTTTTTAAAATTAATTCATTTTTTATTTTTTTATTTTTATTTTTTTAGTTCTGGAATATTTCCCATATTGTTTATTGCCCTTTTTATTCTCTCTTTTTCTGGGACTCATATTAGATATGCCATATAGCTTCTTTCTCACAAAATTTCCTTATCTCTCTGCACAGATTTCTATGTAATTTCCTTATATTTAGCTTTGCCATTTTTCTTTACAATTTGTTTAGTGTTCTAAAATCATCTATTGATTTTTAATAGCAGATATATTCTAATTTATATTTTGTTCATTTTCCAACACTTTATTACATGTTTCCAAATTACATTGATCTATAGTTTTCCTTTCTTAAATTGCTCTTATCTATTTTCAGATAATAGGCAAGTTATTAGACTCATATGGTTAGTATACTGACTTCCCATGATTTTTTATCTTCCAGAAAAGTATAAATAAAAAGCATTATCATCTCTACCTTAAAAATCTAAGTTTGATGGCTTGGTAAAAGGCAGAATTTAAGAATACATTTGAATTTCAATTATGATTTCTAGCATATTCTTGTTTCCTAGTTCTTCTTGTACTAAAATTTTAACTCTATATTTCCTAGGAAAATTTTCCTTTTCTTCACATTTTCAGATTATCGGCACACAGCTGTACATTTTATTCTTCCAAACACTAAATATAACCCTCTTCTGCTGCTACAGTCATGAACCTTTTATTTCTTTTCTCATACATGAAAAAACGGGGGGAAGTGGTGGATTGATCTGTCAGTTATCAAACCAGGGACCTCAGTTGTGGTTCTGCGAACTACTATCTTTTCAATTGTCACTGAGCTTCTGCTACTTTAGAAAGCTACCACCTTTGGGAATGAACCCCCTTTAGACCACCTTTTACCTTTGCAGTAAGGGGCTGAATTGCTTCCTCAATCTAATTCCATTTTCCATCTATGTTTCCTTTTCCATAATTACTAAGACATGAATCATAATCCTTTTTAATTTCCCTATGCAATTTTGTAATTTTTATGGACTCAAGATAGAAGAAAGAGGTGTCAGCATGTACCTAGTATGCCATAGTAAAATTAACTGCATATTCTTTTGTTACATTTTAATTAGCAAGGACCTTCATCACGAGTGTTCAAAACATGCTTCTTAAAACATGTAGTAGCATGTGCGTACACATATATATCATATAACAAACACGATATAACATATACAACACACATTACATACCATATTATGTAATATTATGTAATAAATACCATATTTTATATTCTACATTTATGTATATACACACACATATACACATATATATGTGCACCCCAATGTCTTTAAAAGTAAATAATATAATTGACATGTAATATATATTATATAAATACAAAAATATTACCTGTGATATATTATACATAACTAATGCACACATATATATGCACATATACATAAACTGATCATTTTTAGCAGATTTGTTTGATAGTTGTATAGGTTATCTATCTTAGTGCTAAAGTAGTGTTGCAAACTTATTTCTTATACAATCTTAAATCTATCCAGACAGAAAATATATTCTCTTTAGCCTAATTAAAAACAACTTTTATTCAATGATTTTTAAAAACATTTCACATATTTCAGTTCTAGAATTTCCATTTCATTCTTCTAAAGTTTCTGTTTCTTTTCTGAGGTTTTCTATCATTTTATTCATTACAAAGGAATTTTCCTTGAGCTTGTTTAGCTGCTTTAAAGTTATTTACTAATTCTAAAATCAGGGCTATTTGGAGGTTGGCTTTCATTGACTTTTTTTTTTTTTTTTGAGAATAAGTAACATTTTTCTACAGCTTTGTATATCAATCAATTTTGGATTGTATCATGGATCATGTGAATATTACATTGTGGAGATTCTGTGTTCTGTTTTGGTCCAGTGAAGAATGTTGATATTTTTGTTTTAGCAGGTAATTAACTTGATTAGGCTCAAATTGCACACAGTATTAAAGTCAGCGGCTAAAATCTCAGGTCATTTCTTTGTCTTTTTAACTGGACTTCTTGCAGTTTGCTTCCTGCATTTGTGCTTCAGGAATCAGCTAGAGAGTTCAAAAGAGTTTATAGATAGAATCTGGGGCTCCTTCTCTCTGGATCTGTCTTTCCCAGAAATCTTCTTTTACTTTCCAGTGGTTCTTCCAATTATTAAGCTCATTTTTAAAATTTTATTTTATCGGAGTTTTAGTTGCTATACTGGGCTGACTTTTGATTGCCCCCAGAATGCCAGCAGTAAAAAACATTTAACTCAACCGATGCTTGTCCTTTAATTCGAGAATCAATTACTTTCCAAAATCTGCTGTTCTTTTATCCCCCAGAATTTATTGTCATATCAGGGAGATTTTTTCCGTTAGGAGTTTACTCAGCCATACAAGAGGTAGGTCTCAGTCTTCTCTTGAGTTCCATGAAGGAAGAAAGAGGAAAATTGGAAGACAAAGAAAATGCTATTTATAAAACTTTGATCATGAGGATAGGAAAGCGACACCATCCTCAGGTTCCCTTGCTGGGATTCCTTCGTCAAAAACTGTGTCTCATGTCTAAGTGTAAGGGAGCCTAGGTATTCACATAATTCCCTCTCCATCTTCTATAGTCAAGGAAGACTGTGAAAAGGAAGCTAAAATTGCTGTTAAGTAGACTGAACTACCTTCTTTGCCACTGGTTCCACTTTGGTTTCTAAACTTATTACATACCTCATCTTCCTTATGAGATTTGAAGGCTGGATATTTGTTTCAACCAATCTGGCTTGGATAGATTTTAGGAAATACAGTTTGTCGAGAATAGAAGTAAAGCTCTCAGACTTAGATGACAGTAGATACTTAAACACCCTCACTACATGTATGTAAACAGAGGAACTGCTTCTCAGGGTTTTTGAAGCATCTTGTACATCTTCCTGTTGGATCTATTCACTAATATTGAGTGGATAAAAGCCAAGCTGGTCTCTATGATTAAGATAAAAATGTTTAAGAATGTTCCTTTTTGTTCAGTTGTTATTAATCATAGTCTAATATGCTGGGATACTGCAATCAGCTATGAAATGCATATGAATTTGTTAGTAATAATATTTAAATATTAAGTTTTGCCAATTTAAAAATAAATTTAATTCAGTGTTATTTCTTTAACAATGTCATTCAAACTTCTTGCATTCTAACAAGCTAACTTGAGTAGACAGTAAGAAATAAATATAAATATTTCTAAATTGTACTTGGGCATGTCCTACCCTTATTAAAAAAACCTCTGGCATATGTCACAGAAAAGAATAACATGTTTCAGAATAACCTGTCTTATGAGAAAACACAAGAAGTTACTAACCTAAACGGCAGGGGGCAGGGGTGAGTGGATTGTGAAATAAAGTGAAGCCAGAAACACGAAGTTCTAGAAGAATGGAAGATATCGGCACTATATAAATGAGAACATAAATGGATGAACATTAGTAATAAACAAGAACACTGACTGCATAATTAAATATGATATCCCACGTCGCACTTAATTATGACAGGAAAAAGGGTCAGGATAGGAAAAAAACAATCTAAAAGTTTTAACTTGTCCAGGATCTATGGATATTTTAGGAGAGGGAGAATAGTGCTATGAGTCAAAAAGATATGTAGACCTGCTAAGTGATTATTGAAGCACGCTAGAGAACATTTAGGTGGAAATAAAGAGTGTGGGCAGCACAGTGAGACCACCAAGGGAATGACCGTTCAGCCAGATGGATGCAGGGTTCCTGGTGATGATCATAAAACTGACACAAGGGGATGGTGCAGCAGTCATGGGGGTCGTTGAACACTTTTTCTATTGCTCAAAATCTCATTTGCCTAAAAGCAGTACATCTTGATAAATTCTCGACATGCCTCAGTCAAAATTTCATTCTTTAAGGAGCAGAAAAAGCCTATTTTAGGCCCAATTCTATGCACTAGATGGAATTAGTTGATGAAAAGGATATTATAGCAACCTTGGCATATTGTGTATTGGGCACAGTCTTTTACATGTCTTTCTCTAGATTTCAAAGACAAAGACATGTAAAATTCAGAAAAAACAATGGGTACAATCTCCTTGGCCTGAGTGTGTACAAGGAAAAGTTGATAAAAAAAAAAAAGTTGGGATGAATCCCAAGAATGAAAAACTCCAATTGCTCCATTGACAAATAAACATTGGTAGAGATTAATGTGTCTACACAGGCAGCTCTCCAATAGGTCAAGTTCTAAAGACCATCAATTAAAAAATCAAACAGAACATGACCAGAGGATTGTGGAAAATGGAGGCAAATATAGGGGTTTTCAAAGCAGCACATTCAAAGGGCATTTTTGCCACAGTGTGTGATACTCTGATCGCAGGGTACATAGCTCTGCTGCGGTGTACCCTGGATCCATCTTCTCTGGAGTATTTTGTCAGGTCTCACTAGCATAATGTTCATCCTTAATTATTCTTACTCTCAGTGTCATTGCCTTCCAGATTTCTCAGTGTTCATTTCGGGTACCCAGTGTTTAGGAATTGACTGTTCTGGAAGTTTGTACTCTCAGATATGCTGCAAGATGTCTTTCTATAAACTCTATTTACCAGGAAAGGGCTGCTCTCCATTTAAACCGAGGGCTATGAAACTGGAACTTTTCTTTCAGGCTACATTTTCTGTATATGGGCAAACAAAAGGATCTTTTACTGCTCATTTTCAATTAGGAAACTTAAAAAGGTGCATCATTTCACCTATGTAACATCATTTCATGCATCCCTCTGTTGGCCTTAGCAGCTCCATCACGTTTCCTGTGTGATTATCAAACTCAATATTCCCCACGATATTAACACAAGACATAGCTGTTGTTCCACTGACTGCATCAGCCCAATATGGTACTGGCTAAATTGAAAGATTTTTTTATGGTTCCTTTTTTCTTTCCTTCTTTACTATTTATAAATCCCTGTTTGTTTGTTTGTTTGTTTAATATAGCATTTAGGCACAATTATCTGTCAGTAAGAAAACTATGGAGTATGATTTTTTATTAAAGGCTAAAAAGTTGATTTTTGTAAAAAAATTTTTAATTATATTTTGATTTTTTAAAATAAAAAATGTGATACATACAAAAGAACTTATAAAAGTCTGAGGTTTTCAAGCAAAATAATTAAATCCATGAACTTTGCATTACCTGGAATGTTATCTAGAATATTATCAATCGTTGAAATCTATCTGTGACCTCCAAAGTCCCATCCCATAGCTTCACTGCTAAATTTCATTACTACCTTGGTTTTTGTTTCGTCATGGTTTTTAAAAATGGCTTGGCCCCATATATGTATGCATTTCAAATTAGATTTTTATGAAGACACAAAAATACATACATACTGGATGTAATTTCTATCTCTTTTGAACTCAGTATTATATTTCTAAGATTTGTCTGCTTTTATATATAGCAATAGTTCATTCCTTCTCACTGCTATATTCTATTGTCTGATTAACCATTTTTCCATAATTAGACATTTGAGTTGTTTCTGGTTTTCAGCTATTTTAGGCAGTGATGCTATTAACATAATGGTACATATCTCACTGTACTAATTGTGTAGGAGTTTCTCAAGGATACATCCTCAGAGTTAATTTGTCAGATTACAGAATACGTTCATGTTTAACTTTTGAAAACTAGGTCTACTCTATAGCCGAAACCAGAAATATTTTATCTTTTAATAAACAATACATGTATTTTCATTGATTATTGAATGAATGTTTATAAGTATTTGACCCCAATTCCAGACATCATGCTATAAATTTTAAAAGTATTTTATTTCAAATGTTTAATATCATTAATGTTTCTATAGAGACTTCTGGTTTTTTTTTTTTTGAATGCTTGATCTTGTTCAGGGTAGCAAGGCTGCAAATGATAAATCAAATTTATCTATGTCAATCATAACAGTATTTTTGCCTTTTGTTAGGTATTTTCAGAATCTCTCTTGCAGCCTTGGGAGCCAGAGTTATATTAACCAGTAAAAAAAAAAAAAAAAAAAAAAAAAATAGGACAGAGAGCAAAGCTCGTTGGAGGAATTTCTTAAAAGGTTTTACCTTCAGAAAAAAAAAAATAGATAAGAAATAGTGAAGAAAGAAAATTACCAGGTACATGAAAAGTTTCATTACTTGTAAACAAATAGAAACAAAAATGATTTAAAAAATCAGAGCAAAAGTAATATGTTGCAAGATTCTTTAGTTATACATTATCTTATGTAAGTAGTGTTTGTAAAAGTCTCAGATGTACAACTTCAGTGACATATGTGATCCATGTGATCCATGTGATCCAGTCCAGTAATGATGAAATGATTTCAAAGTAATTCAAAATCTTTATTTGTATACCTTTATTAATAGAATATATAATCTATAGCAACACTATTTAAAATCTTTTCCTCTCAAACTCATGTCCATCATTCCCAAACAACTCTATTCCTCTCTATTCCTCTTTCCTCTCACATTTTCCCCAAAACATCCTTCCTCACCCTAACCCCTTTTAATCTGTCCTCCATTACCTTATTTTATCCATTCTTCTACTTCCATATCCTTAAGTTTAAAGGCACTAGTATGGTTTGGTCACACTTGTCCTAGTATATAAGGAAAGGGCAGAAATTTTTTCACATTTATTGAGACTTGTTTTATGGCCCAGAATATGTCTTGGTCAATCATCCCTGTGCACATGGAAAGAGTGTGTATTTTGCCATTGTTGAGTGCGGTGATCTATAAATGCCAATAAGGTTGTGTGTCGATACTGTTGTTCAAATTTTCCATATCCTTACTGCTTTTTCTATCTACTTGTTCTATTTGTTATTGAGAGTGGGACATTAAAATTTTACTCTGATTTTGGATTTATTTCTCTTTGCAGTTCAATTAGTTTTTGAATCATGTGTTATAAAGCTGTTTTTAGGCACATATATGTTTGGAACTGTAAGGTACTCTTGGTGCATTAACTTTCACTATCATGAAATTATATTTATCCCTTGATTTTTTTTTTTTTTTTACTCTGAAGCTATTTGGTATGAACTTAATATAGTTATTACAAGATTTTAAATCCAGTGCTAGGATGGCAAACTTTTTTTCCATTTTTTATTTTTTAACCTAGTTGTCTCTTTATATTTAAAATGCATTTCTTATAGGCGGCATATAATTATTTCTTGTTCTTTCATTCCATCTTAAAATATCTAGCTATTAAGTGAGGTGCTGAGACCATTTACCTTTAATGAGGCTATTGATATGGTTATGTTTTAGACAATCATCTTTTTATTTTTTCTATTTATCTCATCTATTATTTCTTTCCCTCTCTACATTTTCTGTTTATTTTGTATTAAATGAATGAATATATTTATAGTATCATTTTATTTATTTTACTGACTTATTACCAAAACTCTTTTTAAAACTTTAAGTAGTTTCTCTAGTGTGCATAGCACACACCTTTAAAATGATCATAATCTACCTACAAGTTATCCTATACCCCTTCATGTATAGATGGAGAAACTTAAACATTGTACTTCCTTTTCTTGATTTCTACTGTTAATTTTTCACTTTTATCAAGTATTTAAATATGTATGTGAGTACTTAGCTAGCTAGCTACCTCAAAGTATACATAGATGCTCTTTGTAACATTAATTAAAATAGTAAAAAAAGAAAATTTTTATTTCTAACACTTTAACAATATAAATATTATCTATAGAGCTGTTAATCATAATGAGATACAACAATATAAATTGACATGTGAAGGTAAACACACACATTAATAGATAAAAGTATGTTAAATGTTAATATGTACATATGGTTTTTCTGCTGTTTTTATTTAAAAAACTACAGACACATTCAAACATATGATTACATACACATAATTTCATATGTAAAATAAGTGTGTATATTCATAGAAAAATAAATTGTAGGAGAAGATAATGTGATATAAACTTTAAAGGAAAGACAAAATAAATGCCTTATGGAAAATATATAAAAATGACTAAAAAATAAAAGGCATAAAGAATAAAGCATATGTTTCTTCTTCTAACATCAAACTATAATAGACCAGCTCTTTTGCTAAGTACAACTATCGTCACCATTATTCTTTAACATTATTCTGGAGTTTCATTCATTGCAATAAAATAAACAAACTGAATATTTACGTTAAAATGCCTATCCCCAAAAGAAAAAGATATCCCAGTCCTTATCCCTAGAACCTCTAAATGTTACCTTATTTAGAAAAAAAAAAATGTATTTATAGATGTGATTAAATTGAAGACCTTGAAGTGAACAGAGATCATTCTGGATTGCCTAGATGAGTTCTAAATCCAATGACAAGTGTCTATAAGAGAAAGGCACAAGGAGATTACAGAGACAGAAGAGGAGAAGCCAATGTAAAGATGGAGGGAGAGACCGGAATGATACAAACCAAAAACTTCCACCAGTCACCAGGAACTGGAAGTAAGAAACAGATTCTCCCCCAGGAGCCTCCAGAGGGAGCAAAGCCTGGCTGACACTTTGACTTTAGCCCATTCCAGACTTCTTACCTGCTGAACTGTGAGAGAATTAATTTCTGACTTTTTGAAGTCATCAAGTTTGTAATAATTTGTTACAGAAGCCATGGGAGATGAATACCTTAGAGAATAGGTATAAATATTGGAAAAGAGAAGGCTGAAATTAAAATTATTTGCAAATGATTTTTACGTAGCTATCGTTCCAAGGCAATGAATAGTTTACTATGACAGTTATTTTTAAAAAGCCAAAATTAGGTAGCTTCCCCACATAAAAAAGATTATGTATTAAAAAATAATCATAAAGATTTAATAAAAATAGTAATAAAATGAAATTACAACTTAAACAATACCATAAGAATACAATTAATTAATACCAAAGATTTATGTAATTATAAGATTTTTTGAAAAAATTAAAAAGATTTTAAATGACAATATTCTCCCAATCGGTCTATAGTATGTGAAATTCCAGTTAATATCTCATCTGGATTCCTTTGATTGCAAAAAAGAAGATTCTAAAGTTTTATCTAGAAGAAAAAATGTTTAAGCTTTGCTAGAGTGATTTTAAAAATGGAAAATGTTAGTATATATTCATTTAATCATAAAATAACATACCATATATTTTTAATTTTAAAGCTTTATATCATCACTGCATTGTGACTAAAAGCAATCCGTATTAATTATTTCATATTTAGTCCACTGGTGATGAAGGGATTTCTACCCCATGGTTATAGATAGGAATGACCGAGTATCTCTTACTATTGGACAGATAAGTGGTTTCTTAGTCATTTATGGTCACATATTTCCTCCTGGCCCTTGCAGGAGGGCGTGATTAGCACGTTGGAATAATTCTTGGGCTTGCTGGAAACTGAAATGCGCTACTCAGGTATATGCAGAAACTGTGTTTGGCACCTTGATAAGGAGGGTCGTGTGACTAGGCTACCTTACTCCAGGGAGCAGAATGGGGAGCAGAACTTGGTGGTGAGGTGATCTGAGGTCTTCTTGGTTTCACCAGATGTCAAAGAAGCACATGATATTATGCCTTGATTTTAAACCTTCCACGAGTCACAAGAATTTAGGGGAGAGGTTGGTAAACTTCTTTAAAGTTTTAGAGTCCAGATTTTAGGCTTTTCAGGCAATATGACCTGAGTCACATCTATTCAATGCTGTCATACCATGAAAGCAGCCATAGATGACGTGTGAACACATGAGCATGACTATGTTCCAATAAAATTTTATTCGTAAAAAATAAAAACAGAAAAAAGCAGGCAGCAGGCTGGATTTTGCTTGCAGACCATAGTTTGTGAGTCCAAAACTTAATGGATAATACAAGTGTTTTTGGAAATTATCGAGGAAATAAATTATGTCTAGACAGGTTTTTTGAAATAAAACCTTACATATATATGCTATATATTACACTAAATTAAAATTCCAGCCTGATTAAACATTTAAAAATAAATAAAGCACGAACTACTATTAAAAATAACAGGCGGATACATAATCTTGGAATGTGGAAAACTCTTTTAAAGTATGGAATTGATATTGCTCTGGTTATGAACGCCAGGCTGTGCTTTGGTGAAAGGAAAAACTTTCCAAAATCCTCCTCATTTTTTCCTACACATCTCACGTGGTTTGGATCAAACTCGGGGACTCTACAGTCTTGCTGTGCTGCCGTCTCAACACAGTCACTGTGAGGGGAGACAGCTGAATGGTGTCACAGAAGCTCAGATATGGCATAGATATGAGAAACAGTTCTTCTGCTCACTTCCATTGGCCAGAACTAGTCACATGGACGAAAGGGGGCCTACAGAAGGGACTGGGAAATTGTCGGAGCATGGATATTCGGAAAGAAGTATATCTTAAGTCCAATTTATTCATCTTTACACCTGGGTGTGAGGGATGTCTACTCTGGGTGCTGGGTTTTCAAGAGCTCAGGATTTAACGAGTACACTCTCATGCTTATTAAAGAATACATGTGCCCAATGTCATTGGGGATGAGGACTTTGCACTGTAGAGCATGAGTCATACATAACTTAAGCTTCAGGACTAACACCATTTCAGTTCTCAGGACTCAGAGGGTAAACCCTTATCCAGAACTTCTGTCGTGTGGCCTAGAGACGAAAGACAACTCTCTTCAATTACTATGAAAATGTCTTGCATCGCTAAACGGGAAGATGGATGCTGCTTCAGAATGCAGGCAGAATTTGAGCAGTGCAAGCACTTAGGTAAGAAAAAAGACAAATTAATTAACATGTCAAGTCTTCCCTCTAGGTGAGAATTTAATGTTTTTTATATACATTGAAATAAGTTCTCAGTATTGCCGAGTGTCTGTTTCGTTGCTGTTTGTGGTTTCAATTAATCCCTCCTCAGGTACTTATTTACCTATCATCATACAATTTGCAACCATTGTACCAGCTGACTTAGGAACATGTTACAATATTAAGCAAAGTGTTGCCAGATAAAAGATAGGACAACCGGTTAAGTTTGAATTTTAGATTAAATAGTAGGTAAGATTTTTTTAAATAAATGTGTCATGCAATATTTGGGATATATTTGTACTAAAAATTATTGCTATTTATCTGAAATTCAAACTTATGGGGTGTCTTGTGTTTTTGATAAAATTGGCAAGGTGGCTGGGGGACAGTACTGATTGTTTATACTGGCAACTAGATGACCATTAAAAGATAAGCTTGTGAAGGTTTTATGTCTTAAAAGTACTAAGTATGATTGAAATACATTTCAAAATATAAATGCAAATAATTTTTTAAAATTTTTGTTCAAATTTATAATTTTATTTTTATTCTTTACTTTTAATAGAAAATGAATACTTTAGAAGAAACATAACATTCTTGCAAATATGTAGTCTACATTTTTTGATTGTTTGCATTTGTTTTACATTCAAATTGGCTGCATTTTAAATATATTTCTACTTTATATTTTATTTCTATTTTCTTTTTTTACTCCTTCTCTTTTTACAGAAGACCTTTTAACATTTCTTATAATGCTGGCTTGTTGGTGATGAATTCCTTAAGCTTTTTCTTGTCCGGGAAGCTCTTTATCTCACCTTCCATTTTAATTGAAAGCCTTGCTGGGTAGAACATCCGTGGTTGTAGATTCACAACTTTGAATATTTCTCGCCATTCCCTTCTGGCTTGCAAAGTTTCCATTGAAAAGTCAGCTGATATTCTTATAGGGGTACCCTTGTAAGTAACTAGCTTCCTTTCTCTTGCTTTTAAGATTCTTTGTCTTCGACCTTTGGCAATTTAATTATGATGTGTCTTGGTGTATTCCTCTTGTTTGGGACTCTTTGTGCTTCCTGAACTTGTACGTCTAATTCCTTTACCAGGTTAGGGAAGTTTTCTGTCATTATTTCTTCAAATAGAGTCTCAATTCCTTGCTTTCTCTATTCCTCTTCAGGTACTCCTATGGTTTGGATATTTTTACACTTCATGTTGTCCCAGAGGTCTCTTAAACTATCCTCATTTTTTAAAGTTCTTTTTTCTTTTTGTTGTTCTGATTGGGTGTATTCAGCTACGTGTCTTCCATTTTGCTGATTCAATCTCCTGCTTCGTCCAATCTACTGTTGAATCCTTCTAGAGTATTCTTCATTTTGGTTATTGTATTCCTCATTTCTGTTTGTTCCTCTTTAATGGTTTCTATGTCCTTTCTATGCTTATTATCTCTCTGTTGAGGTTCTCGTTTTGTTCATCCATTCTCCCCATAAGTTCATTGAGCATCCTTATAACCGTTAATGTGAACTCCGTCTCTGGTAGGTTGCTTGCCTCCATTTCATTTAGCTTATTTTCTGGAGTTTTCTCCTATTGTTTCATTTGTGTCATGTTTCTTTGTTTTTTCATTATATTAGCCTCTCTGTGTTCATTTCTATGTATTAGAAATATTTGTTTCATCTCTCAGCCCTGGCCAGATGGCCTAATGTGGAAGGTGTCCTGTGTGGCCCAGTGGCACACTCTCTCTGATCTTGTGCCAGGAGCTCTGGATGTGACCTTTGTGTGGGTTTTGTGTGATCTTTTGTTGTCGCCAAGCCTTTATTACTGTTAGTAGATCAGTGGGTGAGATTAATCTTCAAGCTGACTAATTGTGGGAACTGGCTGCACCCTCAGGGTAGGAGTTGTTGTGTCGAGGCTGACCTCACTGAGTGGGATTTGCCTTAGCAGGCTTGTGTACTTGTTGCAACCACCCTTTGTGTGTATCACTACTAGAACTAGTCAGGAGTTGCTCCGTTGTGGTATGGTGCCAGCCTCCAGATGCTTTGGTTTTGTGGCCATTTGGGAAGGGCTTCCTCCTAGGCCAAGGTCAGCAGCTCTTTTGATTGCTCAGGGCTACCCAGTGAGAACTACAAAGTGATCCACTAATGGTTGTTGCCTATGCTGGAATGGCTTTGATGTGGCTCCTGTATATTATCAGATGTAAGTGTTATGATCAGCTGGACTTCAGGTGATTTTCCATATTGATTATTTTATAATTTGGTTTCAATTTCAATGCAGACCTGGGAGAAGACAAACTCTGCTTTTACCTAGTCTGCAATCTTCCCCACATCCTCCTCTACTTTATATTTTAATCTTTTATATCATTATTGTCACCTGAAAACAAATTATAGGACAAACTTTATATAACAGCATGATTATTGATTTTACCTGAAGTAAAGGCAAGGAAAGCAATTTTTATAGAAGAAATATACATTGATTTGTGTCATGTGTATATCTTCACATTATAACTCATTCGAATATTGCTGAGCCATCAGTAGAATACCTAGATATAAACAATAATTATTAAACTCAGTTGTCCTTGCCATTTTTTGACTTTCAGTCATATTAATATATGAATACTATAACTTCCCATACTAATGGTCACCATATATCTTTGTGTTCCTTTTCTGAGCACACATAAAAAAATAAAGTTTCTCATCTGCCATGAGAGACAATTCCAAATGCTAACTAATAACACATTTATTTCAAAGTCTAGAATCTCTCAGTAATGTGTAATAATTATTATATCAAGTCCAGAAGGACTTCCATATAATGTTACCTGCCACCTTTCCCCAATCCATCCAATATGCAGAGGCTGGACAAAGAGAGGATAACCACAACAAACAGTCCCATTAGGAAAGTGGAAAAATGGGAGGTACACACAGTCGTGGGCATGCAGCTTTTCCTGAATTCTTCTGGACCAGCGTTCCTAAGGTTTTCCACTCTCTGAGTACACAGAATTCTTAGTCTTGATTCTGCTCTTAGAGAGAAGCAGCTTTGTCTTTGCTCTTGAAGTCTCTAGATAACATCTGGGAGGTGCTTCTTTTTTCCATTACCCTCCTTGGCCCTCTTGGAGGGTCCTGCAGCTTTTTTATTCTCCCTCCTGCTTGCAGAAATTTAAGAGCCAAAAGGTCATTTTAAATCTCAAGGTCTTGGTTGCTTTGGCAGTAACTATCTTTCAAAATTCACCAGGCTTCTCATATTTTGATTTCAGTAAATTCCATGTGCTAACAATTGCACTCATGTGGTTTCTTAAAGAGGTTTCTTTCTACTCCTCCACCTTGCTCCCCACACTTATCTCTCTCCCCCTCTCTTCCTCTCTCTCTCTCTCTCTCTCTCTCTCTCTCTCTCTCTGTCACTCTCTCTCGCTCTCTCTCTTTCTCCTGATGCTGCTGCTTCTAAGATGCTATCTATAACAATAGGTGTGAAGGCCCCACACCCTTATCCAATCCTTTCTTTCAGGTGCATTAATCCACTGACACATTTTAATAATAAGTATGTAGGCTACATTCTTATTTTGATTTTTTTATTTGCATCATTTTAATCAAATGATCAGCTTTACTGGGCATGTTTCCATTCAAAACCTCTTTAAATGCCATCTTAACTAGGGTCTAGAAGCAGTCTGCTTTTCCACCATTAGAACATCTGCTTCTTTAAATTTTTATTTGCAAACCAGCTAATTCTATCTGGAATTTATCTCTTTCACTTAACACTTTGCCAGGGCATCCGATGGTATCCTACACTCACCACTAACATGTTCTGTCTTCATGCTTTTTTCCCCCTACGGCCTCATGTGCATAAGGAATGCGATTTGCTCCCTAGATTACGGGACATAACAGTTTTAGCTAATATTTTGCTATTTTCAACCTCTGATATCAGTGTCCTCGCCACTGCTAAGCCAATGCCTGCTAGGGTAGGTTTTGGTTACAGTAGTCTATCTCTTATTATGTAAACTTATTATTAGTCACCGGACCATGCTTCAGATTCCTGCATCCAGAAGTATTGAGTGATGTGATTTAACCTCATGTCCTACCTGATGAGTAAAATGAAACCCACCGACGTCGTGTCACTTCATGAGTTCACATCATTTGCTCTGTTCATTGCGAAGGCTTACGGTGTTCAGGTCAGGATTATAATCCGGATCTCTCCATTTGTTACCTGGTGTTCTTGGAATGTTATTATGTAACTACGTAGAAAATGGTGGTTCTTCAGACAACTGTGCAGTAGTATTTCGCACTCCATTCGAGGTTTTATTTTGAATAATGGAATGTCAGAGCCTCAAAACTTCCTTACGCGTGATGAATTAGGTGTCCTTAGTTTGTACTCCAGTTGCCTCTTCATGACACCTTCCTTAGCTGCCCAGGCAATGCTACGGCCTCTACCGTTCCAGTCTCCATAGCACTGTATACAGAGCTCATTATCTTTAATAATATACTAAACTTTTACTTTTACTTTGGGCTTTCAGCTTCTTGAGGAAAGATTCTATATCTTCTTTCTTTTCATCAACACCTAAAATAGTTCTTGGGACATAGTAACTGCCTATATATATAGAAAAAATTAAGGAAGCATAGACACTCTAAAAGTTTATATAAAATACCGGATTGGAGACAAAAAGTTAGAACTAAAATTGTTGGGTACCACATTTAAATCTTTTTCCTTTCCATTCTTTAGTATTTCCAAAAGATCTTATGATGAATCATACTAAGGAACTGGCTAGTAGTTTTAAATAAATAATAAACCATTCATCATTTAAAAATTATTTATACCTATTATAAAGAATTCAAAGTCATGTAATCTTTCTAACATGTGTGTTCTTGAAAAAATATAGGTAACTAGATAGGTAGGTGAAGAGGGAAATTTTGTGGCGGGTTTTATTTTACATGCTACTTTTAATAATACATTACTCGGAAACAGAATGAGAAGAAATAGAAACAAATTAAAATGATTTATTATATAATAGATAAAAAGTTTCACACTTTAAGAGATAATTAAAAAAATCCTCATGACTATATAAAGATATTATGAAAAACATTAAAAGGTAAAAGATTAACACATTTTATTAATCCCCTGTTTCAATTTTGAGCAGTATTGCTGAATTGCCTGCTAAAGAAGAAATTGGCATTTTAAAAACAACCCTGTGGTACGGGGAAATCTGGAGTTATTACACTCCCTGATTTCAAATTATACTATAAAGCTACAGTAATTGAAACAGTATGGTACTGGCAGAAAAACAGACACACAGCTAAATGGAACAGATTTGAGAGCCCAGAAATAAACCCACACATATACAGACAAGAAATTTTCAACAAAGGAGCCAAAAACATACAATAGAGAAAAGAAAATCTCTTCAATAAACAGTGCTGAGACAATTGGAAAGCCACATGCAAAGGAATAAAACTAGACTACTGCCTGACACCGTACTAAAAATTAACTTGAAATGGATTTAAGACTTGAATATAGGACCTGAAACAATAAAATACATAGACAAAAACATAGGCACTAAAGTTATGGACCTTGGTCTCAAACGGGTTTTTGTAAACTTGACCCCAAATGCGAGGGAAGTAAAAGCAAAAATAAATAAACGGGACTAAATGAAACTAAAAAGCTCTGCACAGCAAATGAAACGAAAACACAACTAACTGAACGGGAGAAGATATTTGCAAACAATACCTCTGATAAGTGGCTAATATCCAAAATATACAAAAAACTCATAAATTCAACAAGAAAAAAAAATCCAATTAAAAAATGGGCAGAAGACCTGAACGGACACTTTCCCCAAAAGACATATAAGATAGCCAACAGATATATGCAAAGATGCTCAACTTCATTAGCTATAAAGGATATTCAAATCCAAATTACAATGAGATACCACTTCATACTTGTTAGAATGGCCACTATCTATAAGACAAGTAATAACAAGTTTTTTGAGAGGATATAAAGAAAAAGGAATGCTCATACGCTGTTGGTGGGAACTTAAATTGGTACAGCCTTTTTGGAAAACAGTATGAAAGTTCCTCAAAAAATTAAAACTAGAGCTACAATATGACTCAGCAATCCTTCTAGGCATATACCTAAAATTTTCAAAAACACCTATTTATAAAGATATATGTACCCCTATATTTATTGTGGCATTATTCACAATAGTCAAGACACAAAAACAACCTAAATATCCTTCAACAGATGACTGAATAAAGAAGATGTGGTACATATATACAATGGAATACTTCTCAGCTATAAAAAATGATGAAATATTGTCATTTGTAACAACATAGATGAATCCTGAAAGTATCATGATGATAAGTGAAATGTCAGATGGGAAAAAAAATAAGAACCACATGATTTCACTCATATTTGGGACAAAAAAACAGAAAGCAACAAACAAGCAAACAAACAAACTGATAGACACAGACAACGGTATGGTAGTCACCAGAGGGAAAGGGGTATGGAAGAGATTGAAGAGGGTAAATGGTATCAAATGTAGGGAGATGGAAGGAGACTAGACTTGGGTGGCAAGTACGCAATGCAATATGTAGTTACTGCATTATAGAATTGTATACCTGAAGCTTATATACTTTTATTAACCACTGTTACCCCTATAAAGTTAATTAAATAAAAATTTTTGTTAAAGAAATAGACATTTTTGCACTTCTGCCTACACATCTCCCCAATTTCTGTTACTCAGTGACTATAAATAATTGATTGTCAAATATGTCACACAAATCAATGGTCTTATTCAATATCAAGTTTTACTAATAATTTCAACATATGAGAATTGACAGGCCCAAGTAAAATAAAAAGAGGTCCCAGACACCCTGCATGATTCTTCAGGTTCTTCCTCCCCTTATAGGCAAGAAGTCTTTGGATCAGAGTAATACATGAAGCCTCTAATTGAAATTTGCCAGAGCCCTACACAGTGGAAAATGTTTTAGTCATAAAACATTTCCATTTGATATTCCAGATAGTCAGATTATATGCTTTCTTTGGGAATCATGCTTCATAAATCCATTTATACTAGTCTTGTCCATCATAAGCAATTCTAACCCAGGAATATTTGGTTAAGAATGTTCCACAGATAAGAACCCTCTCTCCTAGCATGTATCAGTAGTTTATTTACCAAGAGGTTTAATTATCAATGTGTTTAAAAGATTAGATGGGGTCAATAGTCCCTTTCCTTCCCCAACATCCTCCCAATAGCCATGGTTCGGCTGTTCTAACTTATTTCTCCCTAGTAACTTTCTTCATTTCCATGGGTATAAATTATATACCTTCTGTTCTGTGATCATAATTGGTTAAACTTATTTTGATGGATTCTGTTTATCACAGTTTCTTTAATACAGAATTGTTTATTTTGAGTCATCACTTGGTTGTCTGGATTTTATCAAATAATTATTTGAAGAAGTTCTCATAGATACTTTTTACCTTGAGATTCCCTATGTTTAACAGTGTTGGCCAATTGTCTTGAATAATAATAGCTTGGCAGATAAAGTATTAATTCAATATTTCCCTCCAAACCTAGTAGACATTGGTCAAATTTACTTTCGTACCTTGATTGATAATGTTTTAAGCAGGGAGGGCAAATAGGTTCTAACTGAAGGGCAAACTGTGATCAGTTGGTAGCAACTGACTTGAGCAGTATATTCCAAGGTAGCATCTGGACTCCACAGGAAAGAAGACCTTGATCAATTAGCCAAGTCTGGCAAAGGTCCAGGAGGGAAGAGAGATGGCATAAGTATCTTGTGATTGCCAGGCTAGCTGGAAACATCATCTTTTCCAAGACTAAAGGGATTTTATTAGAAAAATTTTGAAAATAATAATCCACTTGGATACAGAGAAAGCTATTCCTAAAGATGGAATTTTGAAAAGGCAAAGAAAATTTATTTGGTATCTTCCAAAATATGTAAAGCTAAAATGGGAGAATTTATAGGAGAAATCGACAACTCTAAAACAAGGGGACACTAGTAAAGATATCAGAGTGGAATGATATAATTAATAAATATGATCGAATAGGTCTCTAGAGTAGTTCATACCTTTCACAGAAAAGTATGCATTCATCACATACATATCTGCTAATCAAAAAAGAATTATCTCTAATTTAAAAAATGCTGATGACGTATTTTGTAATCCTGATAAAATAAAACTAGAAATCAATAATGTATTAATGGTTAATGCCTTCTAAAATGTGTCAGGAAACTAAATTTCAGTTTTAAATAATAAACTACTTAAAAATGCAATAACAGAACATAAAACACTATTTAAAATAAAGAACTTTTTTTTTCAAGCCAGTGGGAAGTAGCTAAAGCTGTGCTCAGAGGGGATTTCATAGCCTTGCAAATAGTAGCTATGAACAGATACAGAGGGATAGATAGATGATAGATAGACAAAATAATTGAATGGTGATTATCTAAATATCCAACCAAAAAAGATAGAAAAAAAAAGTACAGTTAAACCAAACATTAAAATAATATAAAAGGATAAAGATGAACTTATTGTAATTTTATTATAACAAACATATTTTTTTTTTCCAAAACAGCTTATTCTTTAAAAGTCCAATAAGTCTCTAAGAAAATAAGAAAAAAAGAAATGGCTATCTTAAAGAAAAGTATAAATTTAAAAAAGTAATTAAAAATTCTGAAAAAAAATTAAAAACCATTATCCATGCATAGAAAAGAATCTCTAGCCCAATAATTTTCTACATTCCCCAAAGGAATCTCTAGAGTGAGTAGGGTTAAGTTTAGCATTAGATCCTTTAAAAACTAATGTATTGCTTCTTTTATAAAAATTTTTGATGTATTCATATATTATTCATTTAAGTTAAAATAAATAAAAATGTAATTTAGAAACAAGTAGCAAACAAACAAAATCAAGCCAGCTTCTAGCTTTTGCCTGCTCCTCCTCAGTCCTATTCTTCTTATTTATTCTTATTACTTATTATTTAGACTCTTAAGTCAGATTTCCTAAATCTAGATGCAGCCTGTTTTCTATGTAGTCTCCTGGATTCAAATGTTGTCTTTTTCTGACTATCTTCTTCCTCTCTGATGCCGTTGATGTTCGTTTTAAATAGGTTTCTTCTGCATCAGAGCACACATATGGAGGAAGTTCAGCAAGACACTGTTACTCAAGCAATATTGTTACTCAGGATATTGTTACTCCTGGCAAACTCCCTGGGAATGAACCTAGAAGCATGCAGGATGGCATCTCCTTAGGGCCAGAGGGAGATGCTGATTGAAATTCTTAAAATGCCGATGTTAGGATGTATGCTCATCATCTTTTCTTCAATTGACTCAGCTTTAGATTCAGGAAAATTTTCTTAAACTCCTTTAAGTGTTCGGAACTGTGTTCCTGGCTGAATAGGCTGAGTAGTTCACATCATATCCTTACAGAAATCTCTTAGGTAACTACCATACCACCTCCCTTCGCAGATTCAAAACTGTCTCCAGTTAGGTTCCCTAGGAAACAGATTCTGAGCTAGAGTTTAGTCTGTAAAATGTTTACTAAAAAGAGCACTTAGGATCTACTCCTATGAAAGGGGATTGGAGGGACAAGCCCAGCTGCCATGCGGGCCTAATGACAGCTCCAGGCAATGTTCTCCCACACAGGCCCCTGAGGAGCTCTACAGGTGTAATGGCCCTTCAGACCTGTTCCTGCTGAGTTGGGTGCCTATGCCTTTTATGCTCCCACAGCCGTCACTCATCAAGTATGGGCATACTCAGGAAAGGCCATGACCTTGCATGCGGTGATTCTCACCAACTGAAGCAATCTCTGAAGGGCTAACAGCAGAAGACTGTCTACCAACAGCTTTCCTAGCAACTGAGGCAAGCAGTCCCTCCTCAAAGGGAACTCTAGGCACCATGTCTACATCCGCATGGCAAAAACCATGCCTCTAAGAAACTGTAACAGACATTTCAACCCAAGTTTTAGTTCCAGGATTCAAAGATTTCCCTTTACATCTCAGCTGTCTCCATGGACTTTTCACTATGGAATATCCATCTGTGGGGTTGTGGATTCTTCCTGTGACAGGGAGAGGCAGCTTGGTGCAATTGGAATAAAAGAGAACAATTTAAATCTTGACTCTCCCAAAGGCTAGCTGTGTGATCTGCCCTGGTAGACTGCAAATATTACACAGGGATCATAAGAGCTAACATTTACTGAGCATTTATTATGTACCAGTGACTTTTTTAAACAGCTTTACATGCATTAAACTATCTGATCCTTTGTCTCCTCGATTATAGGCAATAATATCTGCTGAGCAGCTTCGCAATGTGGATTAAGTGAGCTAACATGTTATCTAAATCTCCTTGCATACATTGGGCTTGACACAGATGTCACTTCCTCCCTCCCTCTTCCCTATTGTGCGTGCATCATCTAGACCCCCATCCCCATTTATGGGTTGCTCCACCAGCCTTGACATACAATAACACTTATAATAACAGTTATTATAGCTCTTATTTATTGAGGGTTTACCATTTTCACACAGTGTGCTAAGACGTCTACGTATATTAACTTATCGAGTCCTCACGATACCCTGTCGGCGGGGACTTGATCCCCTTGAGTCTGTACTGCCTCCCAAAACACCCTAGAGAAGAACATTTCTCTTTCCAAACCACCACCATCATTTATCATTTCTTCCCTTTGAACACACACACACACACACACACACACACACACACCATCTTAATTTTCTCTCTTTTTTTTACAACTGCCTCCTTTTTGTTTCTCTTTGCCTCTAGACACATTTAAATTTTTTTCTTTTGCTTTATATTCTGAATTACTTCATGCTCAAAAATTACAGTCCCAGAGAGAAAAAATAATAATCCTCCCCTTTGCAAAGCTCAGCACGAGTGGGAATCCTGCCATTGAACAGTCTGTCCGCGTTCAATTTTAGCATCATATAATTTCCTGCATAATTGTTTAAATGTCCTCATTCTCATCCCTGTCGCTTTCCCCACACTTTGCTATTTTTTAAAGAAAGCATCCAAACTGCATGTCTGGTTCAACAGGGAATTTCACAGAGGAAAAATGCCAGACTGCATCATATGCCTTGAATTATCACAACACCTAAGGAAAAAAGTCGCGCATCGGAGATGGAAGTCCTCCAGTCTACTGCTGCCTTCCGCGACCTCTCGTCCCTGCCAGCCGCCTCAAGGCCAGGCCTGCGAAAATTCCTCATGTGTTTGTGTCATTCAATTCCCAAATATCACATAACCAAAAATATTAAAATAAAACTGCTCATAACATTTTCCTGAATGCCATCTGGGCCCCACTGGAAGCTGACACTATCTGTCAAATTCAAGATAACCACATTTTCCCCTTCTTTGTATGTGTTAATGTTTGTCATAATGGATTTCACTTTAATGCCCCAATTACATTTATGACATTCTTTCAACCGAGTGGCACTAATGACTTTCATTATTATTTATGCTCCTCCTTAATTATAAGACTCTCACCTCTCTCGTTACACACACTCCTTCCTAACCCCCTCACTTGCATACATGCTCTCTGGTATGAGGCTAATGTGCTTAGCTTCCAATTTCAGAAAACACAATGATTAATTACTCCTGTTATATCACCCTACCCTAGGGTGATCAGATTGGCAAAATGAGAAGGCCCAGATTGCTACTCCAGAAGGATTTCCCAGGACACCTGTCAGAAAGAAAAAAAAAAAAGAAGGAGCCCCCAATTCCCAAATAAATAAATGCATGGCATCCATGCTTGTTTTGGCTGTGGGATGAATCACAAGGAGGTGTAGCTTTAAAGTAAAATAAAATAACAAAGCTTTGGGACAAATGCCCTCCTTTGTGGATGATGATGGTGAGACTCAGTGAAGTGACTAGGAACCAAGTATCCTGCCATGCAATATCATTCTCCTTCCATCAATTAAGATAGTCTCCAGAAAAAGCTTACCTGCTGTGGTAGATTGCAAACATTGCACCAATTCTTTCAGCTCTCCTATCAAGAAAATACATTTCTTTTATGCCTTAAATCTGGGTTGGGCTTATGATTTGATTTAGCCAAAAGAATGTGGCAGAAACGACATTGTTTTTGTTCCAAGCCTGTGTCTCAAGAAGACTTAGCAGCTTCCACTCTGCTCTCTTGGTGCCTCCACTCTTTCTATAGGAACAAGCCCAGGATCTCCATATGGAGAACGGCCTCATTGTCCCAGACGGCCCTGGCAGACTTGCCAGCAAATGCAGATGCGAGAACATGCCTAGCCAAGACCAGCCAAATCCATAACATGCCATCCAGTTAAGTCCAGCCCGAGTTGCCCATCTGCAGAACTCTGCCCTCAGAAAATGGTTGTTGTTTCAAATGTTTTGGGTGATTGATTATACAACACAAACTAAACAGGCACACCTGTCAAAAAAAAAAAAGACAACTGAGAGTGGACTCTATGATGACAGTTGAGGAGAAAACCAATCATTAAGGAGAAGTGATTTTGCTTTAGTCATGACAAACAAAAACAAACTACCTCTAAGAGAGGGAGGGAGAGAGAGAGAGAGAGAGAGAGAGAGAGAGAGCTGTTATTCTTATTTTTCTCACTTCTAAATACAAAACTATGGCCCAGAGGTGGCAAAAGATCTGACTAATGACATAATTTGTACAAGGTCTCGGAGGAGAAAGCAAGGTTCAAACCCAGGACTGACTATTTGGCTTCAAAGATAATACATTTCCAAGCACTGCATTTGCGGACACACAGATTGAGCGCCTCACTACCATTAGCCAGCACTTCCGGTGCCCCCTATGTCTTAGCCACTGCTCTAGCCAGGGCTAGCTAAAAGAGGTATCTGGGGACAGGGAAGTCAGAGAGCATAGCACAGCCTCCTGTTCTCTCCTCATCTGGAGGCAGAGTTGGTCCCTTCACATCTCCTTCATAAACTGATGCGCTTGCGAAGAGTTAGAAGCAGCTACTTAAGCCACAGCCAAAGGCACATCCAGGCAGAGCTATGAATTTTGTCCAATGCTGCATTTCAGTGTTTAAAATGCAATTGGTAAGAAGTATGAGTTATGGTTAGAGTCTGCGTGTCTTCTTAAAGGACCAAGCATTTTTTAGGGTAGCTCCTAGAATCATTGTCATTAGTACACTGGTCTTTTGTTCTTTCTTTGTAGAATTTTTTTTTTTATATATATATATATAAAATCACAGTGTTTTAAAAATCAAGTTCGGTCTCATTGCTTTTTCTTCCCTTTGCAGAGAAACTAGTGAAGATAAATTTCTTATTCCTAAACCCCTGTGCCCAAATCTGATTTACAATAAATAAGTTGAAAAATAACAGTGATGATTTATAAAGTTCTCAGATAACCTGTATCCTAATTTGAATTACATTTTCTTTTCCCCATTTTATTTTTATTTAGTCTTACCTATTTCAAATTTCATGTATATAAAATTCTGGAGGAAACTTTATTTTTGTATACCATTTAATAATTTATTCAAAATATTCATTCACTTTTAAAAAGTTACTCATGTTCCTGGCCTATGCTATCTAAGTATGGGCCCCTTTAGCCCTAACCAATCTCTGTAAAAGATGGAGATAACATCTTTCATCTCTGAGATCTCTTCGAAGTCTGTAAAACTCATTGTTTTACTCAGAAAGGCATTTTTACTTTATCAACTGCGGATTAATTTTAATTTTCCAATTTAAACATTATCAAAGCAGAATACATTTGTATATTGAGCTTTTCCAAGAGGTCTTTAGCAGTCTTAATTTTGGAGGCCAAACCCTTACTGCCTAAAGCTTATATATAGAGGGATAACTTAAGGAGGCTTTAATATGGCTTCTATAGCCATTCCCATTGGACTTTGTGGTCATGTGATCATGTACAGGGCAATAAGTTTATGCGGAAATCTATAGAAAAGAGGTGGGAACACCCACTACTCACACAAACTGCAGTTGTTAATGAACTGTATATGTAATTTTTCCCTAGCTGAAGTCATCCTACCCCTTATAATAAGTTGAATATCATTCACATATTGTTTTTCTTGTGAGGTTCTATGTTCTGAAATTTTATAAGTCATAATTTATACCTAGAATAAGAAATTCAGTGGCAGATACTAAACCCATTGCCCATCAAGCTACATGAGAATCTCCTGGATGCATGGCCTTATAAAGTATCTCTTTTCTCATCCTGTCCTAGGAAATTTTAATTTATTAATTCAGGAATGAATTCAAGGATTCTATGTTGTTAACTAGCTCTTGAAGTTTTGAGATTCATTGTCCTAAAAACGTTTCATATGAGGAGGTTAAATGAGTTCTATTCTAAGTGGCTGAAATGTTCTCCTTGACTTGTGCCGACTCCTGGTATTTTTACTAAAGAGACATGGGAGATTAATCGTAGTGAAAAAGAACATGATGTGAATTTTGGGTAGCTATGACAACTCTGCTGTGTGATCACAAGTAATTGATTAACTTTTCTAGTTATCAATTTCCTCACCTGTAAGAACAAAGTTTTAGAAAAGACAATGATCACTGTCTTTGATCAGGTGACAGGGTGTGTCCTTGGAGCTTCTACTGGGGTCAAGAGCAGCTGTGAGTCTGGGCAGTGGTTGAATAGAACCGATCACACAGGGTTCCTTAAGGCAAATATTCTTCTTTTATTCGTTTATAATATTAAATAAGATTGTGTCTGGAGAAACGACTCCAATGAAGAGTCTGGACAAGACGTCTCCAAGGGACATTCTGGCTCTGCCGTTCTGTACAAATTGCCATTAAAAAAAAGAATTACACCAGAACGAGATCACTTGAGAAGCAGGGTTGATAACACAGTGAGACCCACAGTTACAGAGCAATTATTAGCAGCTCTGTCTGAAAGACTTACAGTAAAACATGGTCTTTCATTGATTTTCGTAGCTGTTAGAACTCTCTAAGCTGAGGAAACAAGCCTGGCAATCTTGATTAGAACTCAATAATTGTGACCTTTTACTTGTCATGCTGTCCCTCTGTTGTTATACAAAGCAGAGCATTGGACATGGCTGCTCCATTATAATATCTCATAACACATCTTCGAGATTCAGAAAAGGCAGCTAAGAATATTTGGCACACTCCTACTCATTCTTCAAGATCTTGCTCAAATACCACCTCATCAGTGAAACTACTTCTGATTCTACACATCTCCACTCAGGGAAGAATTAATCATTCCCAAATCTGAGCTTTCTCAGCATCTAATGTTAACAGTGAGTAAAAATGACAATAATGAATATAATTTCTCCTCTGGGCTAGGTTTTCTTCCTTATCTCAAGAATTGCCTATGTTTTACCCAAATAATAACCTATGAATAAGCATCTTCACTTTAATCTGTCCCCGCCCCCCCAACCAACATCAGAAAGAGTACTACTTGGAATTTAGCGATCTTTTCAGCTGGTGAATAGACAGACAAACAGACAGATAGGTAAAAGTGCTTTCTTTATACTTGCTTTGGTTCTCATTCTCCCAATCCTCATAAACTCTTTTGGCTCTAAATCAAGGATGTTGGTCCTGAGTGAGTTAAATCACAGTCAGCTAGTCTGTGATCTAATGAGAACAAAAGGCATCAAAGTCTGTCTGATTAGTGAACTAACTCATTGGATATTTATTTCCCCAAGGAGAGATATGTTAGCTTTCCTAATTCCCTTCTGGTATAAGTATAGATGAAATATTTTGGAGATGAACTTTTTTGCTTCCTGAATCCACCGTAGGATCCACCCCAAAGCACAAAGCTCCAGTTATACATTTGTACTTTGCTAAATTTTCCAGCTGTTTTAGTTCCCAAGGGTTTTATGTCCGTATTATGATGACATGGATTCTGCACCCTTGTTCCATGGAGCACCGTGAGAAGCAGGCCTCATCATCTTCATCGGGAAACATGAGCTGTTTCTTGAAGACTGTAAACTATGGGTGCGGAAAGGGAGATTGGGAAAGTTAAGAAAAACTCTTTCACTGGAGTGGAGCCCATCATCACTGAGGGGTTTTGTGCTTCCGATTTAAAAGTGATTTTAATGTGTAAGCAGTGTTTTAGTTTGTGTTCTGCTAATTACCATGTGACTCTAGATAAGTTCCTTATAACATCTAAGACTCAGTTTCCTTATCTGTGAATTATGAGTAATAATAGCATTTATCACCTGGTATTTTTGTTACAATCTAAATGAGTTAACAAGTATAAAGTACTCAACATGGTACCAGGGATGACAAAGGAAATGTTCTGAGATTAGAAAATTTAAATTAGATATTAAACATTAGCCTTTGTCTGTTAATGCATTGAATTCTGAAAATTGGTTTTTAATGTTAAAGCATCTTTTCATTTCTGGGAGAGACCCTAGTATTCAAAATTAATTTGTGATTTGTTTTGAATTTGACATGTAATGATGAAAGACCCTAAGGGAAATACCAGAAAACAATAAAAAGGATAATGTGAATCAATTGAAAAATTGGCTGCAATTATTTGACTCCTTATCTCAAGGTTGTTTTGTAATATGTTTTTGTTTTTCCTCCCATCGAGAGGTCAAATCTTGTCAGGGGTGGGATTATGACTTTCTTTGGATCCTAGAATGCAGCAAACAGTAAGGAGTGCCAGTTTCGAGCCCAGGCCTTAATGCTTTCTGTGTTTATGTTTGCTCTCTTAGAAGCCTGCCCTGTCACCACGAAAACCACCATAGCAAGGCTGCTGGAAGACGAACAGAGACACATGGCTCTGTTGTCTCCGTATCACCTCCGCCAATAGCAAGCAACTCTCAGAGGCAGAGTTCTCTTGCTGCACTGCAGCTAAGCACGAGAGAGAGAGAGAGAGAGAGAGAGAGAGAGAGAGAGAGAGAGAGAGAATGAGAGAGAGAGAGAGTCGAGCTGCAGCCTGAAGAGTCACTTAGCTGAGCTCTGGCTAAACTGCCAACACACAAGACTTGTGAACTGCATAAACGGTGGTTGTTTTGCTACTAGGTTTAAGGGTGGTTTATTATGCAGCAATAGCTAAACTAATACGAAGGGTATGGGCTTTGAGAGCTGCATAAATGTTACTGATGACATACTGTCTGACACTGTCATATGCATATTGAACTGGATTTTCCTCAGTTGTGAGATAGCCACACTAATCCTGTGACCGGGAAAAGGCCAATGAGTACAGGAGTCAGATTTGGCTTGACTATGCAGCTCAAATTTTATTCCAATTTAAAAAATAACCTCTAGCTTATTGTAAAAGGCAAGGAAATCCTCATAATTATCACCTGTGCACACACATACACATGCACCCCACACAAACTAATATACCACGTCTTACTTTTCCATATAAAGTCCTTGTTCTATAGGGTTGCAAGATGAGGGTTTTTAATTATAATGCATAACAGTGTAACAAAACAGAGTGAGGAAAATAGGATTTAAGCCTTGCTGTCATCCAGTGAATCACAAATTCTATCCTATCACAAACTTTCGCATTGTCCTCAGCTTGTTGAATGCCATCCAGTTTAGTGAGATAATGTCCACAAAACACAGTTTGTTTCTCAGAGAAAAGCTTTCTTTTTAGAAGATGCTTTATATAAGAGGTGTTAATTTATATTTTCCCATATGTGCATTATCTGACCTTCCCTACCCCCTTGCTCCGCTCCCCTCCCCCCATACCTTCCTTTTCTCTTTTCTCTTTATTTTCCTCTCCAATGTGAATTGTCCTCTGTGGTTGTAAATGAACAGCCCTGTTGATCACCTCCTCCATTCCTCTGTTTTGAATAAGGTTACACTGGTGAAGTCTAATTTTCTTAATTAGAACTTAATCAGAAAGGTAGAACATGAAAGTCATGGGCAATAAGTTCCAGTCAGCAATTCTACAAAGAAAGACTGAGTGGGAGAAAGGTCAAGGAAACAAAACAAAACAAAACAAACTTGAAAGACCAAAAGAATTAGAGGAAGAAATTAAAAAAAAAAAAAAAAAAACCAAGCCCATTTTCTGGCACAACCCAGGAAACAATGAAAATTCCAAAGGCTATCAAACCTATATCAAAGATAATCTTTAGAGTGTAAATGAGAAGAATATTAGGACTCTAGAAAGCTTAATAACTTAAAAACAAATTTTATGTTTGGTATTGAAGAAAGCTATTGGTCAGTTTTTCTGAGCTTTGTCTGCTTTGAAAATCACTGTAAAGGTAATACAAGTATCAAGTACTAATTCAATCTGTACTGATGGAGTTAAATGAGAATTAAAAGGTTGCTTCTCTTCTCTCCCGGTCCAGTTTCACTCCCTAAAGGAAAACATAACTATAATCTAATGTGGGATTTTTCATTGTCCTTTCGAGTTGCTCTATTGGATCCCTGCGTTGAATCTGTCATAGTCCCTTCTCCCCTCTCTTTCTTCATTTTCCTTTGTTTTGTTTTATTTTGCTGGACTTCACTTTTTTCCTCAAGAAAGTTAATGGAAATTAAATTAAATCAAACTTTTACTTTGTTCAGGGCTTGCAACTGGAGTTTATCCATGATGAATACTCCTTCTGAGAAGTCAGTCACTATTCTGTAGAATACCTCAGGAAAGGCTACTAAATGATAACAGATGATGAAGGGAGAGAGAGAGGGAGAAAGAGAATGAATATGATGGAGCACTAAAGCTCCAGGCATGTGGGTGAAGCCTTCCAGCTCAGCCCAGCTGCCAGCTGAATGCAGCTGAGTGAGCAATCCCAGCCAATATCATATGCTGCAGGACTATCCAGTTGAGCCCTGCCCTAATTCCTAACTCAAGAGAAGTAACAAAAAATAAATCAACATTTTAAGTCACTACAAATTTCCCTGAGGAAGATTATCTTATTTCTTTGGAGAGGATCGTTCCAATTTTATTCTAGAAGTGGAAGTAAGTATATCAGTGGGTCTTTAGACAAATGATTAAGGAAAAGAAGAGATGTGGTGATTAACACATTTGTTCAATAAGTAGTTCTTAAATTAATTGATTGGGCTTTTGTCTCTATCATTCTCATTGTCTGAACCTCACTTCTTCAAGTTTGAATCTCTCTGTTTAGGGAAAAGAATTTCTCATATTCTTCAGTCACTTCCCAAGGGCACTATTGACTATTTCTTTCTGCTCAAGTTTGTCCATCAATTTATGTCTATCCACTTGTTATCTTCCAGAAATTTGTCTAATTTCTCAGTGGTGACAAGGACATAGCTTTTATATCTCTTCTCAGTAGTGTTTTCATTCTTCCTTCTTAAGAAGAAGACATAGTTTTCAACTAGAAATATATAATCATTGTTATTTAGCACATCTGTAACATTGAAATTGCATAGATATATCAATAAGAGTGCCCAATCGTAACACATTCTAATGTCCTTACCAGGCAGTTACATCCAGAATAACAAATATATAGCTGTGGTGTCTTTTCAAACCCTAAATTATGGTTTGTTTCCTTCTCCATTGCAGACTGCATGAGCATGCTGAAAAATTTAAAATTCCTACAATAAATTACATTTTGTCATCACCTACAATGGTTTTTTAGACATACTTTATGATAATTCATGAGTCAATGCTGTTTTCTCTCCCTTAGTTATTTTTTACACAGTAATTTGAGTTTTGATTTTTTTATATTTTTTTAATTTTTTATTCTAGAAGATTATCCTTAGAGACTTCCTCTGGCCACCCATAATAATTGGTTTAAGAGTCCTCTGGATGATAAATTGTATTTAGTTTTAGATCAGAGACGTAGTTAAGGTTGGAGTAGGAAAAGTGGTACTGATAGCATCCATTCAATCATTGCAGTCTTTTAAGTTCCATCACCAATCTTATCTCCAGCTCTCCCTTTCATATATCTTAGTCACCAAACTGGACTAGTCTTCACTTTAAAAAGATACCTAATGCCTTCAGGAACCATGTCTTTACTCAGGAGATTTTCCCATTTGAAAGGTACTTTCAGTCTTATCTTTGCCTATAAAAATCCTCCCAGGTCAACTTAAATGCTGCCATATTCAGGAAGCTTGTCGTTCTCCCAGCTGAACTCTATTTCTCTTCCGAATAATCGATCATAACACAGCATCTATCACTTTTTATAGTTTTTCATTGCTTGCCAACATTTTAGTTTATCTTCTATTTATTAAAATGAGTGTGATAACTCCTGTATCTAAAGTCTTTGCTGGTCTATTTTTATTGCCTCCATTCTTGCTCATTATATCTTGTTTCTTTGTTTGCTCAGTTGCCTTCACAGTAGGGTACTCATTATATTTGTAAAATTATTTTAAAGAATAATATTAGGTTATGAATGAAAGTGTGCTCTTCTACGGAAAATGTGATTTTCCAAAGTATCCAGAGGCACGATTTTTCCTGGACCACCGTAAGTCCAATTTAAGTCATGAGGTTCTTTGGACTACCCAGTCAATGGAAAATCAGGCTACAAAAATGCCCATGCTCATCTGAGTCCATCTTATCCCAAGGTTGTAGTGCTTAAGGGAATGATATAATTGTGGTTTATGTTCCCCATATTGTATAAGAGCTGATTATTAATATGTTTTCTGTTACTCAGGGGAAGATATAAAAAGAAAAGTTCAAATTTCCAGATTAGTAATTGCACTCAACAAAGCGCTTAATTGTTCACCTCTAAGTCCTCTTTTGCCCTTCAAATTTGGTGAAGGCAATATCTTATAACTTTGTTAGGTTTTGAATGCTGTCAGTTTTTAGTAATAATATTAGTTAGCATTTTTTGTTGTTTTTCTTCAGTTGGTCTAAAACAAAACTTTATAGGAAATCAGAAGTGTTCAAAGCACAATATCTACATGGCTCCAAATTCTCTATTATAGTCTACCTCTATATTGCAAGCTCCTTCAAACCACGAACAAATTTTATTCTTTTTTGTATCTTCCTTGACTCCTTTATTTCATAGGCACTAAAAAATTAGACTGAAAATTTTTTGTGCGTCAATTTTTGCTGCTTTTCTATAATTTGTCCATTTCATGTTTTCAGACATTATTCATAGTTATTCAGAATATGCTACTATTATCTTTTCACGAATGTAGCATCTGTAGTGATGTTTCTTTTTTTCCCCTCAGATTTGTTATTGAGCTTTTTCTCTTATTGCTCCTTGATTATTCCTGCCAAAGCGTGTCGATTTTAAATCTTTTCAAAGAATTGACTTTTTGACTTTATTGATGTCGCATTGTGTGTCTTTTTCTATTTCATTATATTCTAAGCTTATCTTTATCATTTTCTTTCTCTATTTTCCTGGAACTATATTTATTCTTTTTCTAAATTCTGAGTATAAATACTAAGCTTATTGATTTATATTTTAGCATTCCTCTATTCTAATATCCACGTCTTAGGTTATAAATTTCACTCTAAGCATGACATCTAATTTCCATTGTGATATTTTTTTTTCCTATGAGTTACTTAGAAGTACATTTTAAAATTTCCAAATACAAGAAATAACCCAGATTTCTATCGACACTAGAATGAATAGATTGTGGAATGAATAGTCATAGAATAAAATGCTACTGGCAAATGCAATGAAGGAACTTCTGTTACACTGACTGACATTAAGTAATAAGAATCATAACATTGTTGTTCAGGAAATAAAAAAAATAAACTATCTTATTTATGCATATACACTATACAGAGATATATATCTGTGAAACAGATGAAACTAAAATACAGTAGTGTATTAATGTCAGGATAGTGATTGTCAATGTGGGGGGTAGTAGCTGTGATTGGCAGCTACTACTAGAGGTGGCTTCCAGGGTTCTGGTGATATGCTAGTAATATCTATTATTTACCCTTAGTGGTGGTTTACATGAATATGCTCATTTGCATCTTCTCATGATCTTTTACAATTATAATTTGTGCAAATTAATGTTTGTAAGTTATACAAACATAATTTGTGCAACTTAATGTTTATAAATAAAATGCATGAATGAGTGCTGAATTTATTCAATAAATGCTTTTGAGTAATTACTATCAGCAAGATACTATAACGGACATCAGTGGGTATAAATGGTGAATAAGATACAGCTTCTATCTTTGTAACATTATATTTTAAAATAGAGAAAAATGGTATAACTATTTCTATGACACCTATTAAAATAGGTGTCATAAAAAGAACAATAATGGAACTTACAGACACTTGGGTGAAGCAAAGAAAACTTCTGTCTGTAAAGAATAACATAAAATTTGATGAGAAAAATGACAGTAGAGTTGTGTGTCCAGGGTTGGATGGGATTAAAGGTGGCGATAATCATAACAAGAGTCATTTTACTGAACAATTGCAAGGTACCAGGCATTAACTCATTCAGCCGTTAGAGCAATCTTGAACAGGAACAACTATCCTCGTTTTACAGTTAAGGAAGACAAAATTCTCATAAATGGAATGACTTGCACATAAGTAACCATTAAAAGGAGAGTCAAGAATCAAAACCAGCTTTGTTTGGCTGCAAAGCTTAGGTTCACAGACAGTTCTCTTTACTGCCTCTTAGGATCAGAAGGCTATGTCAACAAGGCAGAAGAGTGAGTAGAGTTGCATAGGAAAGTAAATACAAGGCATAGTTCAAGAAAATAGTGTTTCAGTTTATTATTTTGTACTTACAAGGAGATCCTTTTCCCCTGCCCATTCTATTCTAGGCAGTGAGTCTTGATTAAGAATAAATTATTCAGAGGCTTTTGGTAGGTAAAAGGGGGAAATAGAAAGGCTCATCTCTATATTTTGAATTTTACTGTCCTAATTCTTAGGCTGACATCCTACCAATTAAAGTGGATTCTTGAAAATTGTGTGTGTGTGTGTGTGTGTGTGTGTGTGTGTGTGTGTGTGTGTTTGAAGGATGCATCTGGAAATAAAAATCTGAGCAGAAGACAGAGAGAAAGGGCAAACTCTGTGAGCATTAGCACCCATTTCTTTTTTTTATAGTTGATTCAGGTGTTAATTGGAAATGATCCACTTCTTTCTCAGAAGAAAACAAATAAAAAGACTGGTTTTCTGGGTCTGATTTTTCACAAAGCCCTGGAACTTCATCCTTTCATTGGGAGGCTGTCAACTGGCAAACTGGATATCTAATCTGTCTTTGGCTAGTAAATGTTTCTAACATTAAAAAGAACAACGCAAAGCAAATGAAAATAAAGCCTTTGGAAGGAACGCACATAGGTTGTCTCTTCTCCATAGGCACCATCATTCCTGGTGTTTTACACTCAACTTGCGTCACTCACTTACATCATCTACTGGCCCCAGTGAGCATTTAGTCTCTCGTTTCTGAATGAAGGGTAGCATTAAAATATTAAAACTTTGGAGACAGAATACATGCAATAGAATCTATCTGTGACCTCAGGGAAGTTATGTGTTCTTAGTCTGTTTTCCCATCTGTAAAATGGAATAAAATATCTCCTTGAGTTACGGTGTATAAAGTTCTTCGCACAGTGCCTGGCATAAAGTAAGCTCTCAATAACTGTTACTACACATTGCTTTGGTCACTACTGTAATTACAGATATTCTGAGGCCCAGTATATGAAAGTGTTCTTCCCTTTCATGATGCCATAATTTCCAGGCCTTTCGACCCTTCTTCCTTCCTTCAACATTTATTAGGCTCAAATATCCAAGCAAAGCTAATATTTAACGTCTGGCCCTTAAGGGTTTCAGTGTGCTAAATTTACTGTTTTAATAAGCTCACCCTTGCTAACTAGGGAAAGACAGAAGTCATGTCATGGACCAGAAACTCCCATTATCCCAGGTAGTTTTCTGATACCAATTATGTTTAGGATCTTACCCAAAGAAATGACTAATGTTTCAAAGCCCCACCTGTAATAACATTAATTCTTTAGTTAAAATACAATTACATGATTTTTAGCTTATCAGAATATTGCCTAGTTTTCATTTTGGCTATTTAGACAGCATACTAGTGTAAACCAATTCTTTTCTTTTCTTTTTTTAAATTAGTGTTTGAGAGATACACGATCCAAGGACAACTCCTATGTTAAAATGCAGTAGAGGATTCTGAGATTTTAAAAATTATGAGGTTTTATGCTGAAGATTGTTTTTTGGTGAAAAAGAGAGATGGACATCTTGAAGTCTTTTAGCTCTTTTATAAATACCTTAAAGTTTAATACCTTAATAATCAGTCTTATAGTCAGGTCACTAGGTATACAAAATTTAATGTTGCTTTTGTAATAATTTTCAAAGGAAGTTCTGACTTGTTATATTGGGTATAAAATCAAATGTTATGTGCAAAAAACCTTTCATTTAACCCCAAAGAGGGTAGAGTACAATGATTTAACTTGTTATTGAATCTTTGCCTGGTTAAGCTAGATCATATGCTAAATAATAATTTTTTAAAAACCCCTAAATCTTACTTAGAAATGACAAAATAATTCATAGTTTTTACAGATCAGTATTCACAAGAGCCAACAAATAAAAACAACCTAAGCATCAACTAATGGATAAATGGTTAAAGAAAATGCGATATGTATAAATATGTAATATTTCTTATCTTAAGACAAAGATGTAAATCCTGTCATTTATAAAACGTGGATGACACTGGTGGGCATTATGCAAAGTAAAATAAGCCAGAAAGAGAAAGACAAAGACTGCATGGCATTACTTATATGTAGAATTAATTTAAAGGAAAAAAGTCTAACTCAGAGTAGAATAGTGGTTTAAAAGGGCTGAGGATGGGAGCAACGAGGAGAGGCTGATAAAAGGGTACAGACTTTAAGTTAAGTATGAATAAAGTCTGTGGATATAATGTATAAAATGGTGACTATAGTTGATAATACTGTATTGTATAACCCAATTTTGCTAAGAGAGTAGAACTTAAGTGCTCTCGCCCAAATAAACCAACAAAAAATGGTAAGTATATGAAGTAATGGATGTTTTAATTAACTTACTTATGAAGATCCTTTCACACTGTATACATATATCAAATCATCATGGCGTACACTTTAAATGTTACAATTTCATCTGTCAATTGTAAATCAATTAAACTAAAAATATTTAATAGTATAGATTATATAGTATATTATTTTATACATTAGATATTCTTTCATTGTTTGATTTATAATGTATATTTATATATATTCTTTTATATTTGATATTTTAAGAATATATATCATTTTATATATAAAGAATGTATGCATTCTTTTATGTTTTATAGAATTCATAATTGAAGCCATCTGATCCTGGGCTCTACCCTATGGGAATCTTTTTGATCACTAATTCAATCTTTTTACTTGTTATAGGTCTATTCGGATTTCTATTTCTTACCAATTCACTTTGTAGTTTGCATCTTTCTAGAACTTCATACATTTTATCCATGCTAATTTGTGGACGTACAACTGTTTATAGCTTTTTCTTATTATTCTTTTTATTTCTACATGGTCAGTATTAATGTCTCATTTTTAATTTTTGATTTCAGTAATTTGAGTGTCATATTTTTTCCTTCACATTTAAAGTTTTGTCAATTTTGTTTACTTTTTCAGTGAATCAAGTTTTGGCTGTTCTTTATTTTTTATTTCACTAATTCCTACTCTGATCTTATGATTTCTTTTCTTCTGCTTTTATTAGATGTACCTTAATCTCTTTTTCCAGTATATTAAGGTGAACGATTATTGATTTGTAATCTTTCTTTTTTAACATAGGCTTTTAGAGTTATAAAGTTGCCTCCAAGCATTGCTGTAGTCCATAACTTTTGTTATAGTGTGTCTTTATCATCATTCATCTCGAAGAATATTCTCATTCCTCTTGTGATTCTTTGAGTCATTGGTTATTTGGAATATAAGCCTTATTTCCAATTTCTAACTTGGTTTCTGTTATTGATTTCCCATTACATTTCAGTGTGGTTAGTAAAGACATTTTTCATGTTTTCAATCTTTTAAAATTTACTGAGGTTTGTTTTGTAGCATATGTCATATTCTAGAGAATGTTCAATGTGTCCTTGAAAAGATGTGTATTCTGCTGTTTGTTGATGGATGTAGTGTTCTAAAGATGTCTTTTAAGTCTAAAGGGTTTCTAGTGTTGTCCAAGTTTCTATTTGGTTGTTGACCTTAAGTCAAGTTGTTCTATCCATTATTGAAAGTGGAGTATTGAAGTATCCGACTTATACTGTTGACTATTTCACTTTAATTCTGTATTTCTGCATCACGTATTTTGGTAGCTTTGTTATTAGGGGCACATGAGTTTATAATTTTTATGTCCTGATGGACTGACCCTTTCATCATTATTAAATGATCCTTTTTACTTCTAGTAATATTTTAATTTTATTTTAAAGTCTGTTTTGTCTGATATTACTGTAGCTGCTCCAGCTTTCTTACAGCTTCTATTTGTATTATGTATCTTTCCATATTCATTTATTTCAACCTATATGCATTTTTGAATCTAAAGTGTGTGTCCTATAGACATCAAATAGTTGGGTCTTCTTTTCTCATCCATTCCAATAATCTCTGCCATTTGATTGGATTGTTTAATCTAGTCACATTTAAAGTTATTATGATATAATTGGATTTATGTCTGACATTTTGCATTTTGTTATGTGTATTTCTCATATTCTTAAAATCTCATTCTCCTTTATGTCTTTCTTTTGCATTAAGTAAATTAATTCTAGTGTAACATTTTTATTCCTTTAATCATTTTATTCACTATTATTTGAAGTTATTTCCTAGAATTTATCATAGTAACTTCATGAGAAACTTATCAGCTTTTGTTCTATGATTCCTTAACTGCATCACTGTCCTAACTCTCCTTATTCTTGCGATGGTACTGATGTTTAAAGGCAATGATTTATGGATTACTTGCAACACAGCAATATTCATGTGTCTGTGTCTATGCGTCTAAATTCTTGTAAGGGAACATGCTAACACAGTGGAACCAGGTTGGTGCTATAATAAGAAGGTATGTGTTCAGAAGTCTTTTAATTTGTTCTCTCTTCATGGGTATTTGACAGATACTTAATCTAAGTCAGCTATCATCTCTACTCATGTACAATTAATTTTCCTATAGTCAATGGAAATTATTAGTCGCAGGAAGCAGTTCGTGAACAGCAAACTGCCAGAGATCATTGCTTCCCCTTGTTCTCCCTGAAAAGCATGGAGAAATTAATGAAAGACTTTATCTGTATCATAAAACAACAGTCTCTCCAGCTCTGAGAATGCAAACGGTAACATAACAGAAGTGTGCTGCAAAGATTAGTGGCAGAGAAAATTAATGAATAATGTAGCAAGACCTTAAACTAGATTATCACACTGAGGTAGCTTGTCAGAACACTGGGTAGCTTATTTGACAATTCATCTTCCTCACCAGTAACTGAGTATGTGTTGGCCAACCTCATTAGAACACCTTGGTGCAGCTCCTGTCCAGCATTCTTATAGATTAAGTTCATGCCAAAAGACAAAGTGGTGATGAGCCAATGTTTGATGCCACGAACTGCATGGCACACTGTACCCATATCCACATAAGCCAAGAGACATTAGCGTGGGTCATCACAAAGATAAAATAAAATAACTTTCCATTGTAAGCATATATTTCATCAGAGAAAACATCTTAAGCACTCATAGAAATTTTCACTAAATATTCAAACAGCAGAAAACTGTTTTGGAGTAATTAAGACAGCATCTGTCTAGGCCCATGCTAAATTAGTTGAAACAAACAAAACTATGCAGTTAGACCAGCCCATTATATTAGCTGGGTCTAAATTTAGAGTATCACTATCATGGCATGCAAATGTTTCCTGAAATATTTATATACCCAGTAATATTTTGTCGGAATAAACACCACCTAGTTATGCCCAAGCCCTCTGCTAGGCATAATAAGTACTATGCAGAAAGAGGAATGAAGGGTAATAAAATTTACATAGAAAAGCATGATCTGAATAGAATTCAGTCCAAGGTCAAGAGGCCCAAATTGTATTTGCTTGACTCTATTCAAACCAGAATATCTAAGTCTGATTCGCAAAGCTAAAAACTCATTCCAGTTGAGCAGTAGCAAGCTATAGAATTCAACCCTGCTGTGCTTTGTGTTTCCTGGAGTGGACACATGCAGATGGCTAGGCAACAAAGCCATAGGACGTGGTTCCTCCAGGATGTGGCACAAGTCTTGGGGGCCAACAACACAGTTTTTGTTTGTTTGTTTAAAAAAAAAACCTCTCTGGAATCTAGAAAAATAAAGGGCACTGTGTGTCTCCCAGGTAGGCCTTCCACTACTGCCCAGGGTTAATCCCAAGGGCAGATTTGGCACAATCAGCTGAAAGATATTGTATTCTACTTCCTGGATTTTTTTCTCTTTTCTCTGACAAATTTTCATATCCTTTGTGATTCTCTCTCTCTCATATTTGAGGCGTTCACCCATGTCTTCGACTGTTGGTTGCCTATTTATGTTAAAGATCGAGGCATTAAACTGTCAGCTGGAAGCTCTGTGTGTGTGGTAGGGGGAAGGAAGGATTGACTTTGGCTTCCACAAGTAGTTGTAAGGTGGAGGTTAAATGGTTTGTTATGCCCTTAACTGTGGAGGAATAAGCCCACCTGCCCACGTTCAGGCAGCCACCACTTGCAGTTCAGCACCCAATTTTTCCTCCCTGGATTCCTTCTTGTTTAGTTTCTATAAAAAATAAGTGTCCTGTTTTAGACATGATTATCTTGAGTTTGGAAGGGAGTTAGAGATCTAACTGTTCTTCATAGAAACTTTAAAACAGTCTTCCAGGTTTAGTTTTACCAATTCTATTAAAGTCATTAATCCTCATTCAACTATTTTGTATCTTCCAAAAGTCAGTTGTCATCTCTCATCCACTATCTGCTCTCTGTTTCTCTTTGTCTTGAAATCATTTTGGAAGGAAGGAGATAAGTATGTGTGTGTGTCTGAGCTATAGTCTTAGCCTAGAGTTGTCAAGTTGATGTTTTTCTACCACTGTATATTGCAGGGGAGATATCTAGGCAAACTGTGGTTATAAACTTAAATCAAATGCCTTCTTTTGATTACAGGCAAATTAGGTGACACTTCCTCCCTTCTTTCCCTTTATTATAGATGGCAAGAATGAGGTTAGTACATTCTCACCAGTTCAGGCCATATATTACCAGTGACGATTGATATCTATTGTGACACAGATGAAAGAATTTGATAATTTCCCAAATATCTTGAAGGAAGTGAGTGAGATAGACAAGAAAATCAATTAAACCAAGACTAAGGTTTAATATGGTTAATTTAGTATTAGGTTTGAAAGCATCAAAGGCCATGGAATCACTGTGATGAGCTTTGTAGCCTACACCGGGGCAACCAACCTAGCTAAACCAAAGTTAGGTATGTTCCATAGGGTGGCATCTGAAGGCTTGATGATGACTGGAGGATTGGTTTTCAAGGTAGCTCACTCACATGGCTGCCAAATTGGAATTGGCTGTAAGCAAGAGGCCTTGGCTCCTCTCCACCTGTGCCTCTCGAGTGTCCTTACAACATGGTATCTGTTATTTCCCAGAGCAAGCAATCCAAGAGAACAAGGCAGAAGCCCCCGTGGCCTTTAGAAGTTATACACACTGTCAACCATGACCAGCCCTGATTTAGTGTGGGAGGACATTAACAAATGTGTAAATATCATTAAGAATCATTAAGAGCTAGTTACAACAGATATAAAACGCTTCTATGGATGTAGAGCAGTCATGTGGAGCTAATGGAAGGAGTAGAGGGGGTTAGGAGTTGTTGATAAGTAACATCAAGCAAAAAAAAAAAAAAAAAAAAAGAAAAGAAAAGAAAAGAGGCCCAGTGTATGTAAAAGCTTAGATATAAAAGTGAATGTGATGCTAGACAGTTTGATATGGCTAAAGACTATCATAGGTAGGAACCATGGCAGGAAGTGAATCTAGAAAGGTTGATAAGGACCAGGTTGCAAAGTTTTCAGCATCGGCAGAGAAATCAGAAGAGTGTTCCAAGTGTGAGAGAACTATGATGGCCAAAAGACACAAGGCACTGTAAAGGCAGGGAGATGGTAGGAAATGAGAGAAAAATCAGAAAATACGTGCATCTTTCTATATTTTATCTTTATTTTTGCTTTCTTTTGTTATTACTGAAAGTTGCTGATGGGCATTCGCAGGTTATAAAGTCTTGGAAGGAATATTATATTAAGAAATGAGTCTGTAGAAATGCCATGATGCTGTTTAACAGGTGTGAACACATTTTATCAAAGGTGAACTGGAAAACCTTTACTCCTCCAGCAGAGCCTGCATTTATTTTTTGCTTATTAGTTATCTCCGTTATTGCTCTGCAAAATGAAAGGGCCATCTGGCTTGGAATAGAGAGCAGAACGAAAAAGCTATGAAGTTCACAGGATCAGCCTTCAGTATTCTAATGAGATTTAGTGCACGGAGGGTACCAACCATACAGAGGGGTTCTAGTCCCGGCAAATATATGATTGTGCTACATCCTCTCTCAACCTCTAGTTTTCCTCAGTCTCTCTGTCTCGGTCTCTCTCCCTGATCTCTGTCTCTCTGGGTCTCTGTTTTTCTCTGTTTCCCTCTCTCTTACAAAATATCTAGTAAAAAGCAGTCTACAAAGTATTTTCCAAACTGATGTGTCTTTAAATGGAAAGTGAGTTAAGAAATGTCCAGCTATGCTCCAGTCAGTTCTGTGAACGAGGCAGAGGAATCACTGCCACTTCCAGCATTCAGTCCTCCTCACACGGCCCAAGACTCACAATCCTTTTCTATCAAATCTTGCTTTTGGTAAATGGAATGGAATGGAAGAGTGGGAAATACAGATAACTAAGGGTTTTAGCCATAGCTCTGCCACTATTTCATAACCAAGTCATGTGACCTTTCCCAGGTATTGCTTTTTTCATCTTTAAGTTCCCTTTCAGCTGTTGTGCCAAGCTGTGTTTACATACCTTAAGGACTTTCTTAGTCATTTGGGGCTGGAGTATTTTCTTGAGCAAGTAAATACATGTACAAAGACATTCGACATAGACAGACGTTATTTGTTTGCAGATGACTAAATTATCTGCTATACTAAAAAATAATTGTGCAGTTAGCAGTGAATATTAGTGAACAGGGTTTCCCAGAGAGACTAGAACAGGTAATTTTTGACAGGACTTAGAGAAAGATACAGCTTTTGAGACACAGCCCAAGGATAAAGCTGAAGGGTGGTGACTTGATTAGGGGACTACTAGGCTTCCGGAGACACAATAACATTATGGAATAAAAAGCAGAGGACCACTAATAATCAAGTTTGATTACATTACAAACTCTCCCTTGAGCAGGCCAATAACATGAACACATAAAGATAACTGAAGCCCAACTACTTTCTCTGATCCTCTCTGAAATTGGTTTTATAGCTATGCTCTCAAGACATAAAATTGTCCAATGTATGTAATATTCAGAGATATCACTTATGACAGTACTAGAAGAGTTTATAAACCAATAAAATTAAAAATAAAGTTTGAAAAGTTTTCAAAAAGTTGTCTAGGAATATGTATTATTTTTAATTCAATCAAAGAATTAGTATCAATCATGCTATAAAGAGGGATTTTTAGATTCATAGCAATCTATTTATATCTCTGAATCAACAAAGGAATCTACTTAAGGCTTCAAGATTCTAGAGTCAGTTCCATCAAAATATTAACTACACATGTCAGGAATGTACAGCTGGATGTTAAAAATAAAAATCTCTTTGTTATTGGCATGCAAATAAAGACATTTAGTCATCTGAAATAATTTATAGCAGAACCACAAAGGAGATTTCTGTAAGAAGAGGTAGTTTTCTGGAAACCTAGTCCAAGAAGATTTCAATGGCACTTTTTCCTTATTATATCAGAAATTAATAAACATTGTTAATAACTTTGAAAATATAAGGAATATAGGGAAAAAACTAAAAATTACTCCCTACTACTATCAACAGTATGTGTCATCTTTTTCCTGAAAAATAGAAAACTTGACTACCATAGACAGTAGGGGATAAGCCATTTGTTTTGTGAATTATTCATATTTTCATTTTTTTAAATAAATATACATTCCTTTTTTCATTAAAATATTTAAAATTGCAGTTGACAATGAGAACAGTGATTCTTCTATAATGCTATTCTATTAACATTAATAGCAAATTCTGGTTTTAAAATTATTTATTTAATTCTACTTTAAATATAAACTATAAGTATTTAAGGTGTGCATGATTATTTGATATACATGTACACAGTGAAATGATTATTACAGCCAAGCTAATTAACATTTCATCTCCTCACATAGCTGCCAATATTTTTGTGGTGAAAGCCCTTGAAATCTACTCTTTTAGCAAATTTTGAGAATTTAGTACAGTATTATTAAGTACAGTCATCATTCTGTACCTTCAGTCCCTAGATTTATTCATCCTATATAACTGCGCAATCTTATTTAAAGTGCTCCAAACCCTATCATTAGGGCCTCCAATATGCAGCATGATTAATATCACCCTAAAATTTTCTGATATTTATAATGTATTTCTTAGTAAGAATTACTTGTCTAATATGTTTACATGTAGAAATAAGCCCTGTGAGCTGGGAAGTTTGGTATGAATGTAACAACCTGATTTTAAGGCTATATCTACTGAGTTCTCCCAAGGTCAGTGATTTTCTCAGATCTCCTGTTAAGTCAAAAAATAAGCAACCCTAGAATCCTGGCAAAACAGGAACCTGAGTGCAATTTAAAAGTCTAAACATAGAATTTCAAATACCTAATTGCCTTCCTTCCAACCAGGGCTCATTGTTAGCATTGAACCTGCCATCTTCTAATTCCGGAGCCTCTGACCTAGCTTAGTCCCTTGAGTATTAAAGTCTTAGTGTCTTCTCATCCTTCATACGAACCGTTGGGAACCTATGTTCATAAATGAATCATCGCTTTCACAGCAATTGGGTAGAATAAATACTTCCATTGAATCAAAAGTAGTTCATCTTCAGTTACTCCTGCAAAGCTCTCCCTCTGCAAGGCTCAGGCAACCCCAAGAAAAAGCCCTGCTCTCACCCTGCAGACATTAAATGGGGAGACAGGCCACATATAGAATGGTATTGCAAGGTGGTAAAGGAAGAACAGAGGAAAGTTCGGGACTTGCAATAAAAATAAATGGAGAAAAAATAATTGACCCACAGAATCATCTAAACTGTGATTAGATTAGTGTGGGGTCTTTATTTTAAAGATGACTGTTAAGACGAGTCCTTCCTACACTAACCCCAGGAACCAATGAAAAAAACACTGCTGGTTAGTATTCTGTATCTTGTAAGACAATTGCTTTTACAAATGTGGTCGGTTAAAACAAAATGTCTGAATAATTTTCAGTCTATCTGTGACTTGACTTTGCTGAACTAAAAATTTTTTTAAAAAATTGGAAAGACAGCAAATCTTACCTGAAAATCTCTCTAGCATTACCAATAGAAATGTCAAATAGTAAACGTACTCCTATTGAGCCACTGAATGAGAAGAAAGTTTCGTATTCTTGTCTATTTTAATTTTCTATATCTCACCATCCTGTCACATTAGCAGCTGTGGCACAAGACTTCAGAGCTCAGGAATTATTTCTGGCACGTTCAATGACACTTTATAGGACCATATGGCCTGTAATAAATAATAAAACAGAAAAAGTTCCTGGATACCCAAGGAAACATTTACTTCAGTATGAATGAGCTACGTCATTTCCACTTTTGTGTGAGCAAATGAGAATTTTTACAAAATGACATCTAACTGATATTCCCCAGCACCCAGTAGCTCTACCCAACATATCAAATATTTATGTGAAACTATATATACAGGTGTCATGAAAATATTGATGAATGACCCCTGTATCTTACACCACATTACATTACAACTCTCGCAATGTACTGCTAAGAAGTGTCGTACTCTATGATGTCATCCAAATTTCCTGCAAGTCCATCAGTTGCCTTGGAGTCCCCACATATATTTTAATATTGTGTCCTCTATCCTATCAAAACAACAGAATTCTGAGGCATAAGTGATAGTGAATATGAGGGGATTCAAATATTCATGGACTTTACAAAATGAAGGAGGCAGAAAAAATGTATTAGTATTCTGGTTCTACTTTTTTGAAATCCACCATTAATAGAGTGCAAACATAAATCTTAAATTGGTTCTTCAGGTAAATACAAAACCAGGGGTTGCTGTTGTGTGTATCTGTGCTTATTGTGGCACTAAATGGTTGAAATCCAGAAATGACTACAGTGGATAAAGAACAGGATCACTCTGATCCCAAATCATCTTGTACTTTACAGTAAATTCTGTACTTTTCAAAAAGTCACTCATCTGAAACTCAAATATAAAAGTTGCTTTAACATGCTTAACAGTACAATCTTAACAACTATGTCTGGATTTCAATCACAGGATCATTGTTAGGGTGAAGGAGACATCATAATAGGGGACATAGCCATGACCCTGTCCTCATGGCCCCTCAAATGGATCCTAAGGATCTCTTTCATTGAAAGGAAGGATGTGCCTGAAAGAGGTATTAGGAAAGTTTGATGGCCATAAAGACTGACCCAACTATAAACCATCGATTCTGTACGTCTATAGCATACCAGGGTTATTTAATATTAGTCCTCTGTTTTATAATGTTTAATTTAAGGCACTTTTACATCCATGACTTCAGCCAACTTCACTGCATGCATAAAGAAGGTAGGATAGATATTATCTTTTAAATTACAAGAATATGTTCTTAAAAATTTAATGACTTGTTCAGGTTCTACAGCAAGACTAGAATCCAGATCTTCACCTCCTAATTGACGCCCCTTCCCCAGATATCAATGGTAGCATAAGAAAGTAGCTCTCATAAAAAATTCATAAATGGACAGCATATCTTCTGTCATACCCTGAATATAATATGTCAGTCCCTTAGCTAACATAACCATGTAAGATTCCACCATTTCTTGAAAATATAGAATACATATTTATTAAGCATGTGATGAGTGCTAAGCACTGTTCAAGGTACTTTACTTTGTAAATAACTCCCTTGGGTAAGACTGTGCTCAATTATTGATATCTTCATAATGATTATCAAGTTTAGATTACGGGTTTCCTGAAGACCCTTACAGGTTTGCGAGGATATAATTCAATGAGCTGAGATTCCAACTTAGAACATAAGACCAAGCCAAAATCTCACATCCTCTCTGAAAGCAAGCATTTAAATCAACCACGTCTTTCTCACACTGTATATGCCTCTCCTTGAGTATTTTCATGCCATCTTCACCTTCCATAGTCAAAGCTTCTCGAATTGGGCAAAGCTGGTGCTCATATATTTGGTTTAAACGTCACCACAAGATAGTAATTTCATCCTTGGACCAGGAATTTACTCTGTGCTTCTTCTTCTCTTGAAACCATCTGGTTCTTACTGAGGCCTGATATCTTCAATTACTTAATGGTCCCCACTACAACGTAAGCAGCAAGAGAATAAAATTCGTGTCTATTTTGTTTATCACTGAACCACCAGCACCTACAAATGTGCCTCGAAATATAAGCAGCTCAATAAATATTTGTTGAATAAAACAATTGAAATTGGTTTATTAAACTGATTATTGTAATGCAGAGATGGTAAAAACAACTCAAGACTCTGGATTATTTATCAGTTTCTATTTTTGGCATGCTATCTGAGTTAATCTGGGTGACAGAACTTAACAAAGATAAGAACCTTGTGTTGTGACATAACACTAACCAACCATTTCAGGAGCGTTTATAAAAGATACAGGCTAAATCTCAGAGTGTTCAAATTTAGCTGTAGGACAGATTTCCCACAGGCCTAACCTTCTGCCGTGGGACTGAGTACAGAGATCATGCCAGTCTTACTGTTCGCAGCTCCCACGCCTCATACAGGCCTTAATGCCCACAATGCCAGCCCACAATATGGCAATAGCACAGCTGAAAATGGTACCTCATCTTTCTTTCTTTTTTTCTGTATGATCTATAGTTTCCTCACCTTATAAAATTGTGCTTAGTCTTTTTTAATTTATAAGGTTTTTTGGTATAAAGGATCAAATTAGATAATTAATAGAATGTCCTTTGAAAAGTAAAACGTGACACATTTAATCTTTTGCTATTCTATAAGTACATGGTGACTTTTCTTCCAATCAAAGTATTGTTTTAAGCATTTCCTCCTCACTGGGCTGGAGAGTGAAATGTTTTCTAGAGCTAGACAGTAACCATTCTACCACTGTCTCCCAAATTTCCAGTGTAATCACCACATCCCTTCTCCACTGCCCATGATACTCAGCCTAAAATTTTCACCAGGGAACACTCTTAGGGATTTAAGAAGCGATCATCTGAGAAACACACCATTTTCTTCCATAGTCAGCAATAATCATTGTTATAATCAAAGGTAATGCCAACTGGTATCTGAAGAAGAACTGGGGAAATATAGCCTAAGAAAAGAAAGGTTTTTTGGAGGAGAAGGAGGAAGAGAATATGCCTGCAAACTTCAGGAATAAAAGGTGTTTCTATAACCATTTTTAACATAGGGGTGAAGAGTTAGTTTTGAGCAGCCCTGACACAGTGGCAAAATCTCAGGGATCAGAGCGGATAGAAACAGGAAGGTCTCAGGCTTCCCTTTATTAAACTCAAACTTGGGCAAACCAAATGCTCCTTTGGACTCAATTTCGAGCATCGTTTATGTGCTATTTGTTAGGTATGTAGAAAGTTTGAAGATGTTTTTCACTCTTTCTCATTCGGCAGCAGTTTATAAATGCTGTTATCCAAAGAGGAAAAATTAGGTACCAAATAGATAATAGACTTGCTGAAGCCCCCTCATTGATAGAAATGACCTTAGAACTTTAGTCACTAAATGACAACTTATGCCCATAGAACTACTTTCTTGATTTCATTTAGAACAGGAAAGCCTGGCATGGACCAGAGTGAGAACATAGCCCACTATTTAACAGTCTAGGCAAGGGCTCTGCTGCCTTCCAGACTCTACCTGTTTAATTCATGCTCCCCCTTCCTTCTTCCTGATTTCAGCCAGTACATCCAACTCTGAAGAAAGGAAAATGAACTCGTAATGAAGCCCATGAACCCCAGCAAGCACCAGCTGTCTCTAGAGAGCATTTGAGAGAAAACTATGCAAGCTTTAAATTGTTCCTCAGAATTTAATTATTGAAAAGTACTTGAAAATCTTGGTTTTGGGATGCTATCTACTCGTCAATGCATTTTTATGACTTCACACAAAAGCTATTCTCAGGAATGAAGCAAAGACATTAAAATCAGTCTACATAGTGAGATATCGTGGTGTTCTATTAAACAAGCATTTATTAAGTATTCAATAGGTCCAGGACCTGGGGACTAGATATGTAAAGACAGATCACATTTTTCATGTCCTCAAGGACTTTACCATCTAAAACAAACAAAATAATTATGATTCAATGAGGTATGTGCTATTGGTTCTTTAATAGAGAATGTTACTAATGAAAAAAAAAACTGACTGATATATTTCCTTTCTCCACTTCCACCAACAAGAAGGAAGTCGCTGTTATGAATCTAAAGGCCAGTTGAAGGAGATTATATTGGATTTGACCAGGGTACAAAGAGGGACTGGAGCAAAAATATGAGTAGGGGAAGTTGAAGTGCCCGGACATGAAATTTGAGCTTCTTACAAGAACTAGATACTGAGGGGAAATGGCAGACAGGTATGCTTTGGGCACCTAGTGCCCTAGATGGTGGGATGAGAGAGGACAGCCGTGTCGTGGCATCTGTGGTCAGTGCTGTGAACCAACGAAGGGTGCCCAAGGGACAGTTGGTAGAGACCACACCAGACCAGGAGCAGGGCTCTTCCTTCCCCTTCTGACAACATAGAAGTTGCAGTTTCCTGTGTATCTCAAGGCAAGAGGGGGAAGGATCTGCAATAACTAAGATTAAATAATTGCCATTCAGATGAGAAGGAGCCTCTGGTCAGGTAAAATGTGATGAGAAGAAACTTAGAAAAGAGGTGATTCTTGCATTTGAGGTCTGGATAAATAAAACCTCTTCCTGCCACTCTCTCTTGTTCATCTTCAACATTCTTGCAGTTTTAGGTGTATGGGCTTACATTCTCCTTCTAACTGTTCTCATCTAACTTATGAAGGATTTTGTCCATTGAACCACTTAGGGATCTTTGATCACCAGCAATAGAAACTCAACCCTAGTTCATTTAAACAAAATGAAATCCCCTCAAAAAATATTGGGTTCAATGAATTGAAGAAAGGTTAGAGAAGCAAGACAGGAAACAAGGCAGTTGCTGAAGTAAAAAGCAGAATAACGGTCCCAGTTGTTCAGCATATATCCATGGGGACAAAGGGGATACCAGACATTTCAGTCTTTTTGTTTCTCTTAAGTTTCAAATCCCCACCAGGTGGCCTACCTCGGGTCATATGCTCACCTTTTTTGCTAGGACAAGGCACCTGACATTACTGACTTCCAGACTGATTCTAATGCATAAGAACTATTTATTCAAAGCAAAATCAAGGTGTTGATTAGGGAGAGGAATTGATGGTGGCTGAATTAAAGAGAATAACTATGCAGTGCATCTCATGGCTTTGGTCCTGGCCAGTGGCCCATCTTCCTGCACTGTCCAACAACCCCAAGCCTGCTGTCCACCACAGCCTGCTCAGCTCACTGCTCTTCATATTCTTCAGACTTGGCTGAAGAATCTCAGAGCTCCAGACTCTTGTCATCCTGCTCTATATTCTCTATCATAGGATTGTTATAATAACGAAACAAGGAAACGCAGGTAAATGATATACCATAGTATGACTTGAACTCTGAAATAATATAATCGATACTAGATGATACTGAAGTCCATTAACATAAATGGAATCTCTTCTTGGAGCCCTGTAGGTGCTAGAAAGTTGTGCTGGAAAGATCTGCACAGGCTCCAGTGGGGGCAGTCCACTGGACCAGGGAAACTTCCACTCTTTCAGGGCCCCATGCTTATCTCCATCCCTCAGATTCCGTCTCACTAGATACCAGCCATGTGAATCTCTCCTTGGGGCGAAAGCACTTGTGTCTGAGTCAAGTAAAAAAGTGAACTCTTCTTGGGATCTGTGAGGCTGTGCCAAAGTCAGAATATTCAGGAACAAAATAAGTTTAGAAAAAAGTTGAATGCATAGGTCAGTGCTTGAAAGGACAGGTTCGTAGTCTGAGCTAATCATCACATATTTAGCTACTTTCACAGTCAATCTTCCTTCAGGGTTAGTACAAGGTACTACTCTTAGGTGCGGCCTTGGTTCTTCCCCTTCAGCTATGCTGCTCTATAATGAGCAATGTCCATTTTCCACTAACCTGCTCCCTACCACAGTCCTAAGCAGTATCACACCTAAATAAGATACATCTACCTGGATTGCCGTAGTATCATTCTTAGTCTTTGGCTTCACATGAAGGGTCATATAGAGCTCCAGAGGGAGTTTCTATAAACCCATGTGGGCTAGAACTTTCCATCATTTACAACTAAATTGACATTATGTGAAGGCTAGAAATGATGGGTCCAGAGCCCATCAGTATGAGGTAGCTTTAGTCAGAGACTGTGTTAGTATTAGGGTGAGATACCAAGCAATGAGCAGAAAACACCCAAAACACTTAAGAAATTTTTAATAAATTCAAGTTGATTGAGATTCCCTCCATATTTCTGCTTTTCTTAAAAAGTAATTTTTGCAAAATAATTAACTGAAACTGTTGCTTCCTTTCAGTCAGACCTCCAATTTATTTTTGAAAAACTTCAATTGAGTTTTTACTCCTGAGATACCGCCTAAACTGCTGCTACAAAATCAATAATAACTTCCATGTTCAAAACCAAGAAGATCTTTTCCTATGCTCAACTTCTCTTCTCTGCTACAATTCACAGTTCTGAATACTCCAGGCTTTCTAAAGTGGTCACTTACCCTTTGGCTATTTTTTCTCTTTCACCTTAATAGGTTCCTTTTTCTTTCCTACTCTGTATACCTGTTCCCTTGGTTTGATGCTAGGCCCCCTTAGCTTTAGTGATTTCATTCATTCCTGATACTTAAGATGTCACTCAAGCGTGGACCACAACTAGAACATTTCTGCCTCAAAGCTATCCTCTATGCCAGAGTTATTTATCAAACTGCTACTTGACTTCTCTGTTTGGAACTCATACCTGCATCTTAAATTAACTGGTCCAAAATGGAAATCTTAATTTTATTTTTCTTCTCCACACTTATTCCTTTTTAGGCTTTCCCGCCTAATTACAGGGCATCGACCCGATACTCAGTTGCTTAAGTCAGAAACAGCATCATCCTTGATTCTTGCTTTTTCTAACCTCCAGCCTACTATTTTGGTAAATCTTATCAATTTTGCTTGCAAACTATCTCAAATATATCAATTTCTCTCCATTTCTACTGCCAGTAGTTTAGCCTAAGATATACTCATCTCTTTCTTGGTAAATTAAGTGTAAAAAGGATTTTTTTTTTCTCACTTTCCTACTAGCTAGTGTTGGGCAAAACTCAGTTGTCTCCTGTCCTACTCAAATTCTGGCTCCTCCCTTTCTTGGACTGTAGTCTTCCTGTCAGTACCTTTGACCTCTGCAGGGTCTCGGAAGCTTCTGGCTTCCTCACTTCTCACTGTGGCAGCCCTCAGAGCCAGGCAGTGATCCATATTCCTGACTTCCTCTTGCCTCACGGCTCAGTCCACATACTCTGACCCCCATAATGTTGAGTCAAAGCTCACATTGTGAAAGACTATTCCAGTCTTTTGTAAACAACCCTTTACTTTTATACGTGGGCAGCCCAAGGCTCACAGAGACAAAGGCATTTCCATAAAAATATATGGCTTGGATAAAAAGCTACATTTTACTTTTATGAGCGTTTGGAGAATTCTGCCAAGGGGATGGAAAACAAGCTTAACTGTCTTTGTGTGTAAGATATTTCAATAGAATGTACGTGAACATTAGTAATGGATACATTTATATAGAATTAGAGGTTCCAAATTTGCTAGTAAGAATGAAAACATACCTTTGGGACCATCTGGTTCAAAGCCCATGATTTATAGATGAAGCAATTTAACCTTAGGGACTACTGGCTTAGAGTCCCACAGTGAGTAAAATGGTAAGGCAGTGATAGATCTCCTGGGGTTACTGCTCTTTCTAAAATGTCTTGCTGCCTCTGTCCCAATTAAATGTTATTGGATTGCTTTGAAGTACAATAGGTATAGAAAATAAATATATAATAATAATAATATTTATTGTTTATGTCAACATTCGAGGCTTTGTTCTAAGCCCTTTATTGGGTTAATTCATTTCTTCCAAAAGCAGAAATATTTAAGTTAGTATTCAGGTTTTATAGATTTTATAGGCTCGAAGAGTTTAGTACTTGCCCAGTGGCAACATACATTGCTGGCATTGCTGGCTAACCTGGGATTATGAACCTAACCAACGAGGAAGCCATCTCAGGACTGTTCTATGGATTGGTTAGGAGTGTCAATTTAAGAAACATTTAAATCAGTAGAAAATTTTTCCGAGTTCATTTGAGCCAAACTGATTGATGATCATTGCTGGGAAACAAAATCTCAATGGACTGAGAAAATGCTCGGGAGAATGGCAGTTTTGTAGGTTATTTTATACACTAGACTCAAAGGAGGAGATGTAAGGGGAATTACATGAAATCCGTTGGTGGTAGATGAAGGAGGCAGGAGAAGCAAAACTGGGGGTGGGATCTCTGAGATTAGATAAAAAATAAAATGGGGAGATACACTGATGGATACGGGACAGTTAATAATTAACACATAGAGATGGTATTTGGGGAACAAGAAAACAATGAAGGGTTCTGTAGTCCCCCACTCTCTGCTGTGGTTGTGCCCTGAGGGGTCTGGAAAAGGAGATGACTCTGAAATTTCAAAGGTATGTTATTTTAGATGCAAAAATACAAATAGCAATTAGCATTTATATGATGGCTAAGTGGAGGGCCAGGGAAGGGAGGGAGCAATTGGGGGAATCATTTTATGAACAATCTAGATGTCTAACCAATGTACTGTATACTTGAAACTAATTTAAATAAATAAATTTATTTTAAAAAAAGAAAATATGATTGATATTAAAAAAATAAATACAATAGCAAGGGTCACTTAAGGTAAAGATTGACCTTTGTCAACGAAGCTACAGGTGTAGGAAGTGACTCCTGCCATGACTTGCTTTTAGTTAGAAACTTTTATGTTCAGATGGTTCTATGTGGTTAATTTCAGTCTCTGAGTTTATAGGGCCCGCCATGCACGCTTTCCCTGACCTCGTCCAGGAGGAAGGTTCGCTGAGTACTGTTATGTTTGGCATTGCGAGCCACTCGTTAGCCCTGTGCAACTAGATGGTGCCTGGAGACTCACTGTTATTGGGGACAAATTCTATTGCACCTGTGATTGGAAACCCATAATTCTTCTAAAGTTTATTCTGGAATCTTACGTGTTGTTCACTATTTAATCCCCACAGATACCTTTCCAACATTTCTTCACCAGAGTCCCCAAAACCAAAGCCATTTTCTGGAGCAGTCAGTCCTTTACGGAGATTTGTGGGCGTGAGGGTGTCACATTGTAGTACAACCAGCAAACAGATTAAAACTGGTTATTATTAGGTAGTCATTTTCTTAAGAATACCTTGCGCTACTTTCCCGGGGTGGAAACCCACAGGGGCCCTGCCTTCCTCATTCTAGCAGGCTTCTCCCTAGTCCTAGAAACTTGGAAATTCTTATTTATTATGGGGGGCAATTTAATCTTTATTTTACAAACTTTCTTTCTTACCATGCCTTGAGGCCACTATTGTCATAGTCAAAAGTCCCATCATTTTGTTTAGCTAAACAAAAGGTTTCCTACTCAGAGAGAAATGATAAACTACTCCCTTAGGGAGAAGAAGCTTCTGCGGTCAATTGTGGTTTTACATAACAACTTCTCTCCCTCCCTCCCTCTCTTCCTCCCTCTCTCCCTCTCTCCCTCACTTCCTCCTTCCCTCCCTCTCCTCTCCTCTCCTGTTATAATAACTTTATCAAGTAGAAATGATTAGATCACATTTTCACAAACAGGAGATGGAATTTGAAAGAGATAAAGTGACTTGCCCTTCATCGCATCCTTAATAAATAGAGAAGTGGGGGTTCCATTTCACGATTTTCCTCTTTCCAAATCCTATTCTCTTAAAACTAGCTTTCGTCTTTGCTTATTTTCCATTGAGAGTTCTAGATCAAAATTTTTGCATAACCTGTCATAAATCTGTACACATTCTCTACCTTCTCAATATCCTAGTCATCTTCCATGTAAATATATATCTAATCTTTTCCAAAATTAACTTCGTGGTAAAATAATTTGACAGTACATTTGTAAATGTAAAAAAAAAATTCTCTTTGTTATTGCATGAAAATAAAGACAATTAGTCATCTGAAATAATTTATAGCAGAACCACAAAGATTTTATTTCTGCCTCTTAAAAATACTGATTCTTTAAATTATTTATCTTTTTGAAGGTAGCAGTTTAAACAATTTTTATAATTTATTTTAACACTTCATTGGCCTGATTCAGCTATATAATCTTACAATTTGTATTGGAGAAAAGCAGTCACCAAATGGGTATATTATTATTGCAAAAATAAAACTAAGTCATACAAAAGTGGTTCATCCCCACTCAGAGCCAAAGCCATTCCGTTCCCAGAGTTATTTCTCTTGTCTTTTTTGATGAATTGTCTTCCATGTCTTTCCTAAGAACATTTTAAGTAAGTGTTTACACATTCTCACAGATATATAGTTTATATCATGTGGTTTGATAGTACTAATTTCACTATTGTTACATAACTAGCATCACACATTAAAAACATTTTGCTTTTTTATTTAAAAAACATCAACAATATGCTTTGGAAACCTTTTCACCATCATCTTTCTCCAAACTTATCAAAAAAGGTCCCCTAAATATTAATCCTCTCTTCGCTGCCAACATGGTCTTTGAAAACATAGGTGCAATGGTTATTTCTTGCTCAAAATCCTCTCATGGTCTCCTAGTACAATGAAAATAAAATCCAAACTCCACGTCATGGCTTCTGAGCCCCTTCATGATCTGTACTTTCCATTCCCTGAATTTATCTCCTAACATTCTGCCACTCTACCTCTGCTCTTAACCAAAGCCTGAATTTACCTAGCTATTCATTCTGACTGGAATCCTCTTCCCCAAGCTTACTTTGCTCTCTGCTCAAATGCTCATAGTTCCCAAAGCCCTTCCTTGGACAGCAATCTTCTATGCTCACCTATTATTTTCAAAGTATAATTGTACTGTGTATTAATGTCTGTTTGTGGTATGTCTCCCCCATTCAAATGTCACCTCTAAAAGGACATGAATATTGTTTATTTTGTTCACTTTCATATTCCCCAGAAGCTAAGACTGTGTACACTCACAAATAAAGAATTCACTGAATGATTCACTCTCAATTTTTATAACGGTTGCAGAGTATTCCACTGATTGTCTATACCTTAGTTTGTTATTTTCCTTGTTTTTGTGTTTGTTTGTTCATTATATTATTACAGGCAAAGCTTCCAAGAACATCAAGAAAATGGTTACATTTGGAGGAAGGGAGGGCCTTCTGCATCATCTGGCACAGTCCTATTATTTGATCTGAGTTTTGTTTGATATAAGTGTCTGGTTTATAATACTTCAAGTTATTCATTCAGTTTGTTTGGTTTTCTATATCTGAGTTTTATTTTAAAATTAAAGGCAGGACAGAGAGGGAGAAGGAGAGAGAGAGGGAGAAGGAAGGGATAGAGAGAGAGAGAGGGAGGAAGGGGGAGAGAGAGATGGAGGAAATGAGGGGGAGAAAGAGAGGGAGGGAGAGAGAGAGGGAGGAAAAAGAGAAAGAGGGAGGGAAGGAGGGGAAGAGAGAGAGAGAGTGAGAAAGAGACAGATAGACAGACAGACATAGTTGGTTCCAGGCAAAACCTCAGACCTATGGGCCATGAAAGAGGAGCTAAGCCTAGGGTACACTGGTTCTCAAATTACCTTTGTGCTGGAGTGAATTTGCTGCTAACATCTGTTTATATCACTTTAAAAGTATCATTTTCCCAGCAGACATCCATTTAGGGTATTCTCTCCTTGATGAATGAACCTGGAAATGCTAGGTCTGGTTGTTCATTATGGCTGATAAAAGTTAAGATAAAGGAGATTTGAATCACAGAGGGTCAGTAGCACCTGAATATCATATCGCCATAAAAACAAACTCTGGCAGCCACTGTAGCATATTCCACATTGTATCTTCTCTGATCTAATCTTCGGTAATTACACAAAGTTTTCATCAGTTACTGAAATCATTCTACCTATATTTATTTATCATTCTAACCCATTCTACTTAATCTGCTGATGAATCCTCCCTTCCTTTTTGGTTCCTATTATCACTGGGTCTCAGGACTTACACTAGTCTAGAACCCTGTATCACACCTCTCAGTTCAACAATCTAGGTCCTAAGTAAAATAACAATTTCTTTTAAAAAGAAGAAAACATGTATTGAGGAACTCTGAGCACATATCCATTGAACCATTTCCATTGAATATTTAGGCAAATTATTTTACACCTCAAATTTAACAGTATGCTGGTACCTGTTCCATCAAAGCAGATCTCATTGCTTTTGTAATTAAACCAATCAGGGGGAAAGACGCAACAATTCTAAACTAAGAAAATGAAATCGCTCTGGCATAAAGGGAACTGCTTAACTACAAAAAAGGGGAAAAAGCTTGATATTAGACCAAATTCAGTTAAATTCTTAGCAGAGTATTTTCTACTTAGGTTAGAATTTAATATGATAATACCAACAAGTAGCTATATGGCTTTAGGTAACTCACTTTTTTCTCACTTGAAATCGGTCAGTTGACCTGTAAGATTCCAGCTATCTCTACAATTCTTTGCATAAATATCCACTTTTTGTAGTTATTTAAGACATAGCTTTAAAGATGTACATTTTTTTTTTTCTAATTTGAGACGGTTTGGAGGAAAAAAAACCTCTTGACATAGACTTTTTTTTTTCCAATTTATTTTTGTTAGAATATTTCTGGCTCAGTGAAAGGACACTAACTCAGACCCAGACTCATGCCCCAGTTCCAGAAGTAAAGAGTTAGTCTGTTATTACTTTCAAAGGAAGAAAGCTTTTGGAACCAACCACATTTTCCAGTGTTTTTAAGTGGATAGAAAATGTAATTGCTCCTCTAGATGTTATTGTTATTTATTGATTTGTATCTCATCCTTCACAAGATTAAAAGAAGTGCAGAATTTCAATCAACTCTTTTTCCCTCCTAAGACTTGCTTATTATTTTTCCAGCAGTGGCTGGTTACAAAGGTTAAGTATGTATAGCTTTGCATTCTTTTTGATGTGTGAATCAATCCACAATCATCCACTGCACTAGGCTTAGGGGAAGCTGAAATTCAAAATCCAGCCATATACTCCAAAGTGAAGTACTTCCCCAAATTGTTCTTTACGTGATGGGTATTCTGCTGAGGATTTATATTAAGACAGGACTTTACTGCTAGTGCAAGTGACTCGTAATAGAAAATAATTTTCCTCTTGAAGCAAACCACTATGGTGAACATCATAGACCTGTTATATTCTCTCAGACTGTGAGCGCCTCAAGGGCAAGACGTATGATTTATTCATGTCTGTGTCCTCAAAAAGTATCACGTCTGCCTCACAGTACCTACATCATAAATGATTTTGACTGATTGTTCGTAAGTTCTTTCTTGATGTGAAGCCAAGTTGATGCACAATAAGCCAATGGCCTGGTGAATCTACACACTTAATTCTTTGATTCATTTAACATGTATTTACATTCTTGATATGTGTTACATACTGTGTGTATATATACATATATATGTATATATATGTATATATATATATGTATATATATATATACACACATACACACACACACACACGCAGATAACATACAGCCTAATATAGAAAAAAGATGTAAACATATCATTACAATAAGATAACGTATGATGGAAAATACATAAATGAGGAGCTAACATTGTGAAAAAAATTTGAGTTGTTAATGGAAGAAGGGAATATCTTTAACAGCAATAGTGAACTTCAAAAGTACTTGTTTTGGAGTTCTGTATTAGCTATCCATGCAGACAGGCTTCCAGGTGGGATGCTGGAGAGGCGGTAGGACTGAAGATATAGTTTGGGAGGCTACTGGTCTGCAGATGTCGCTGGAGGTCATAATGCTGCCATGTGAGAGTGGAACAAGAGGGGATCAGATGTCTTTGGGGGATAGCCAGAGAGGAAAAAAAAAGGTTCAGATGGGAAACTCATAGGAGAATGTGGCTAGCATAGGGTAAGAGGAGTCGAAAGAGAAGGGGGTCCCAAGCGGAGAGTCAGTGGTGTGAAATAAAGACATGGGAATGGACATCATTCCATCTGGTGGTCAACGGCTATAGTGATCTTAAGATCAGTCTCTGCTGATTTCTGGGAACAGAAATACAGTTTAAATAGCATTATACTGAGCAGTGGTATAAGCATGTTAGAATTCATGGACAATTTTACGGTATTAACTATAAGTAACTGCAATTAAACAGTGTAGGAAATCGTGACAAATTTATATTCTTGAATTTATCAGGTCAAATATCATATTATCTAATTCTACTTAGGACAGATACAATTTAACATTTATTCTTATAATTAATGTTTGTTCCCTCACTAAAGTCTAAGCTTCATGAGGTCAGGACCCATGACCATTTGTTCGCCAATGTTATTGTTGTTTTATAAGCAAAAAAGATCAGTTTTTAAAATTTATCTTCTACAAGATTCCCATTCTTGAGTTTTTGATTCTTGTTTTTATTTATTTCATAGAATAATGGTTTATGACTTTGGGAAAGTTTTCAAATGCTAATAAGACAAACGCCATATTTTCTGAATATTTATACATCTGAGAATGTGTTTTCGTTGCCTTCCCTAAGGCTGGAGCTGTAAATGGAAACCATTTTCCCTCAAAACTCATTAGGCATCCTGTCATTAGAAGTACTTTGAGTTAGAGAGAACGTTGATGCAGAAGTACAATTTTACTTTAAAATTAACATATATTGTTTTTATTACATAACAGTAAGTAAAAGAAACTAAGTGACTGCTACGTCCCAGGTCAAGTTCTTGAGAACCAGTGCTTGAGATGTGATGTATTAAGGAAATGCTACCAGGAGAAATATGTAAGAGAGTTGGGGAGCAAGGCAGAGAAGGGCGAGAAGGTAATCAAAGGTGCAACCTTAGGCAGAGTTCCATGAGGGAAAGCTGCAGCCTGATCCTGATCCTGAACTTGGGAGTGTAAACTATGCCTCAGAAGTATCCTCATCCAAGGCAAGGGAACTGGGCTTCCATACTCCTGCACCTACTGTCACTGGATAGAATCCCTTGGCAATCTGGCTCGCCACATTTTTAAATAAAAAGAGTTCTAGCAGATGAATGGCTGTCCTCTAACAAGGAGTCAGACTTTTGAGAGTGAAAGCACACCAAGCTGAGTGTGCTAAAGTGATAAAAAAGGGATCTGACCTGAAGAAACTGGCAATTCCTATTACATATCCCGAATCATAAACCTACATATCGCTATCCTACAGAAAATACCTCTTATACATTCTCAAACCAGCTATCTATTTTTTTTTGAAAATATGGAATTACACAGTCAAATTGTTAAAGGAAGGGTTCTTAAAAGTAGGCAGTATTCCCTGATTGGCAAGTCCAATGACTCCTTGATTAGAATAGCATGGTCAAATCCCAAGAGTTTTTCTAAAGCTGGTATGCAACTATGGATTGTGAGAGAAGCCTGGCTTACCCAGTGAGCATGCAGCAATGTCCTCTTTGCAATGGGCTGACCATTCGTGCAATCAGGTGGAAGAGAAGCTGTGTGCAGTAAGACACAATGCAGCTCCTGGTTCCAGGTGGAGAGAGAGAAGTAACCCTAAAGAATCCCCACTCTTAGCTCTTCTCACATACTAGCTTTTTTGTAAATCATTACTGGTAACATCCCAATTTGGAAAGGAACTACTGTATTTCCTGCTAAACACAGAAGATTGGCTATCTAATGGTTGCCTCTGTTTCCTCACTAAGAATGCATTAAAATGACAAGAAAGGAATAAGAAATAATGTCATCAAGCAAAGGATGAGAGAGGAGACAAATTAGGCATGAAAGAAGATGAAAGCTGGCAGAGGAGAGGTAACCAACATCTAGCAAAGGAAGCAGAAACTGAAGTGCCCGCAGAGAAGGAAATGGGTAGCTGAATCTTCTTGCAGGACGAGAGAAAGACTTACTCTGACACGCCGGGTCTGGAAGGCAAAGCCAAAGCACACGAATCCAACACCAGAAAAAATTTGCCTAAGTTCCTCACACAAAATGGTTAGCTCACTTATGTCCCTCCACCTTTCCTGTGTGCTATCTCATTTCTATCTCCAGAGGCCTGGGGGTTGACTCTGTGAAGACACTAAGCCATGCGAAATCTCCATCACAGAGAATGGATTATAATGAAACTTAACAAAATGCAAGTTGTGTTGGAAGAAGCAAAAAGAAGACTCTCCACTCCTGTGAAAAAACAGAGGTGTGGATGATAGATTTTTGGAAATTTATCAAAATGATACAAAAAGTAATTGTTCTGAAGGTGTTTCACGAACAGATAAACAGAGTTGTCTATGCACACGTTTTCTGAAATGTTTCATAAGGTATTAACTACTTCACATCACTTGCCTTTTAGGTTATTTTATGGGTCTAAGATCACAAGCATGGCCATCGCAGCTAGGTACAATGTAAATACACTTTATCATTTACTATGATATCCAAACTTTATCATTTTCATAGGATACATTTTTGGAAATAGAATGACCATGTTAAAAAGAATACACGTGTTAAAAATATTTTAATAAATCTTGCCAAATTGCTCCTCAGAAATGTTATTCAGACTTCATGTTGAGATACTTATCATATAAAACTAGACCCTTAAAAATTTTACCTGATGTATAAAAATGATATAGAATCTTCTTGACAGTTCAAATTGGACATTTTTTGTGTTTTCATTACTTTTATTATTTTTTTTCTTTCATAAATTGCTTTTCTGGGTCTTCTCTCCATTTTCCTACTGTGATCTTAATTATTTTTAAGTAATAATGATCTTAGATGCTTATTGTTTATGCTGGACATTTTTCTTGGTTTGTTATTTGTTTTTTAAGGTGGTCAAGCTATCATTAAGGTACAGACAATTAAATTTTATTTTATCCAATTATTAGAAAGCCACAACATAAAAGTAAAAAAGAAAGTACTACAAAGCTCAGAAAGAAAAAGTGAAGTGCTGTGTTACCCAACGCTCTCCTCCAACTCTTACAATTTCTTCTAATATTTTAGCGTTTATTCCAGTATTCCTTCCATACTTCTAAACAGATTCTTAAGGTACTATTTCATGATTTTCAGTGTTCTACACTTTTTCTGTCTTCAATTTCTCAACAAAGTTTATATCAAAGGTTTTTATTAAATTAATAATTAGCATTTGCTACAGTTAACAATTGCTTTATTTATTTTGTTGTTGGCTTAGTTGCAGACTGTCACTAACTTGTCCTTAATTCTTTTCAAGATGGTCTAAACGTTAATCATATACTGAATTCCACTTCCTGTTCCACCCAGTTCCACCCTGAGAGCTCTCTGGTCCTGCTTTCTTGCTTCAATCCAAACTAGTTACTCTTTAGACCTAGTGCTCTATTATCCTTGTGGGACAATTAATCCTCAATGTTCTTCTTTCTCAATATTACTGATATGGTTATTTGGTTTAACCTTTTGCTACAGTGGGGGCATATCTTTCTGAAAGTGAACACCTGAACTTTTATCCTTTGTCAACAATTTTCTTAGTTTTTATGACTATCTTTTTATTACTTTATTTCAATTCACTTACCAATTTTTGAAATTACTTTAAAATTTACATCTTGAAAACTTAAATATTGCTTATTAATTTTGGAAACATCTCTATCATTAATCTTGAATAATAGTTTGGCTATGTATACAATTCTAGATTAACAATGGTGATTTTTTTGCACCATTGTTTTCCAGTGTTTAGCATAATAAATATGAAAGCATTATGATTCTTATCCTTTTGTATGTCGTCTGTTATTTTTCTTTCCTGGAACATTAAAACTTTGTCTTTAATCCAAGTTTTTTCTCTCAGTTTTTAAAGTAGAAATTAAAACTCTAAATTAAAGTTTTATTAACATGTTTATAAATTCCTCCTATCTTCTTTATTTTTTTCTTTTGGAAAAACTTCCTTGGATATTATACTTTCTGGGTGGTTTCCCCACTTGTCTCTTTTTCTTTTTATTTCTTTTAATTGGCAAGAGGATTTTATTTATTGTCATACTGTTATTTTATTAAGTATTTTGGACTTTTTAATTTTTTCCCAGAGATATTTCATGCTTTTTTTCTTTGTAACACCCTCTGCTTTTTCAAGGTTGCAACATTCCGTTATTCATAGAAGATTAAGTCCGGTTGTCTCCCCATATCCTTGGGGGATACATCCCAGGACCCTAATGGTTGCCTGAAACCATGAGTGGTAACAAATCCTATGCCTACATAGTTTTTTCCTACACATATCTACCTATGATAAAGTTTAATTTATAAATTAGGCACAGTAAGAGATTAACAATAATAATAAAATAGAAAAATTACAACGATAACCATAATGAAAGTTATGTGACTGTGTACTCTCAAAATATCTTATTGTGCTGCATTCGCCTTTTCACTTAAAGGAAGCACTTTGTGACTCCTGTTTGGCATAATCCAAATTGCCAGTATCACTACTATTGTGCTTTGGGGCCACTATTAAGTAAAACAAGGGTTATTTAAGCAAAAGCACTGTGATAACTGAGACTGTCGATCTGATAACTGAGATGGCTACTATGTGACTAACAGGTGGGGAACCTATACAATGTGGATACTCTGGACCAGGGGATGATTCATGCCTCTGGTGGGACTGACCACAGTGGTGTGAGATTTCATCAGCTGCTTAGAATGACGCGCAATTTAAAACATATGAATTGTTTATTTCTGGAGTTTTCTATTTAATATTTTTAGACTGTGGTTAACTGTGGGTAACAAACTGTAGAAAGTAAAACCGCAAATAAGGGGAGACTACCTCATATTTTGAACTCTTTTCCCCCTGCATTGTCTTAATATTATTTCAAACTCCATATTATACTTTGGCTTTATCTTGTTTTGTTTTCTAACAGTTAATATGCTTTCCTTGAGGCTGGTGATCCTTGTCCGACTGTATGTAAATGTAAGTTACTGAAGAACTGATTGGAAATAAAGTTTACGTGTAGGTTTGGTCAATGGATGAAACTCCTATTCGTCATAAGCAACTTCCTGATTCTTTGGGTCCTTTTCTATCGGGTTTATCAGTAATGCTTATATAGAAAATCATATTATTCTTGTAATCAAAAATTTCAATATATTTATTTACAATTTCTGCTGTTTCCATGCTTAGAAAATCCTAGACTTCTCCAATTCAAAACTTGTTACTTTTCTTTACATTTAAATTTTAACTTTATTAGGAATATATTTTGTGAAATAAGAAATATCAGATTATTTATACAGTTAGCCCATTATCTTCATATTAGTTACAGTGATCATTTTGTATCTTACTGATTTCAGATGTAGCCTTTACTTTGATACGCATTTTTAGTGACTGTATAATACATAATTGGAAGGGCAGATTATGGAGCAACACAGGCTGTGTTACTTAAAATTCCTACCTTTTCTTATCTGACAATAAGCATGATAATAATAGGTCCTACTTCTAAGATGCAGAATAATATAATCACAGTATATGAAGTCTTTGGAGAAGTGCCTTGAGCACATAGTTACTGCTTAATAAGTATTAACTATTAGTATTAGATTTCTTCTAGGTTTTCAATTGTGTCAAATTGAACCACCCATTTGACACACTCTTTGATTATTATAACTTTATAGCTATATATTGATATAACTTTTTTTGCATCACCTCCATTTCTCATCTAGGTTCAAAATTGTTTGAAATACTCCATAAAATTTTTTTCCAAATGAAATATGACTATATTGCAAGTGTTCAACATTGCATTACAATTAAACAAAATTCAAAATAATTTTAAACAAAGAAAATGTAATGGTAAAATGTTAATTATAAGTTATGGCACATATGTAATAAATTTCAGAGAAATTATATCTTTACAAATTTAATTCTTACAATCTAGAGATGTGATAAAATTTTCAATTTATTCAATTATTATTTGGCATCCAAAATTAAAGTTTTGAAATGGTATCAATTCTGCACACTTTCTATATGCATATTTTAATAACAGAACTTTTTAAGTATTGTGGGAATAATTTTTATTGTTTTGTATATGACTAGCACTAACTACTGATTTTGATACACTCAGCTACTTCCTTGATTATACTATTTCTGTTTAAGTAATTTTAGGTTATTGTTTTGGCTATCACAATAACTGGAAACTTACGCCTCTTTCCAGCAAGATTCTCACCTCTTATTTCTTTTTTCTTTACTGTGGCATCCACTAAAAAGTTTTAAAAAGTGTTAATTAATGACTGTGACAGTGACCATCCTACTCTTGATTCACTGCTTCAAGTATTTTATGGTTCAGTATGATGTTTAGCTTCTAGGAAGTACCCTTTCCATTGTTGCCAAATGTTATCAAATGTCTTTGAGAAAAAAAAGTTTTCTTTAAAAATTTTAATAAGTTATATTAGTAGATTTTCTTATGTCAAACAACTTTTGACTTCTTTCAAAATACTATTTACTAATAACATGCAATATAAGTTTGAGTTGCAACTGTTTTTAATTAAAATTTATTTATACAAATATTCTAGTTGAGATTGATCTTCACACTTCTGTTGGGCTATTTTTTAATCTAATTTGATTTTAGGGTTATGCTAGCTATAGAATATTAATGGAAAAGCTGGCATTTTTCTATATTCTAGAACTGCCCACTGGATTTTGTATTGTCATTCTTTGAAGGTCTGATGGACTTCATCCATAAAACTCTGTGGGCTGAGGACCTTATTTATAACAAATCATCACTATAAATATATTTTTGCAAATAAAGTATGTGGATTTTAATGAAATAACATTCTAGAGACATGTACAGCATGAATCCAACATGTCCTGTAGTTTCCAATAAATTCTATTTATTTATTCCAACAGTGTGTAATTTTTGAGTAAATAAATAGAATTCATTGGAACTCTTATCACTAAAGACCAGCAAAGTGTTGATGTTTAAATTTCTGAGGCAAGATTCAAAACTTCAGCAATAAGTCATTTTTAAAAAACTCAAATTTAATTTTTGAAATGGCATTTTAAACTAATATGTATGTGTATTTTCACTTGTTTAAAAATGTTACCCAGGAAATAAATGTCTGTAAAAGATTTCTTTGGGTACTTTAGGCAAATTTTAAAACTTTCTCCCTCTGTTATCAGTCTCTTCTCAAATCAGTTCTTGTAATTTACAATTTCCTAAAGACAAGCATGTCATCCTGATTTTCTAATGTATTAGCACGAAATGATGTTTAGTCCATATCTTTAATCTTTCATATATCTATGAGTATGTCCTGAATAGTATTTAAAATTTTTCATAATTGTTTAGTTTATTTTTATGTTTTGCAAGTTTTATTTTAGTGACTTTTTTTAAAGAACAAGCATTTATATGTATTTTCAAATATATACTTGTTCTTTTTAATTTTTAAAATATTTACATGAATTATAAATGATTATTATTATTTTCTCCCCCTGCTGAATGTTGATCTTAATATATTTTAACATTTTAATTTGGGTACTTAGTTCAACCATTTATTTTTAATTAATAATAAAAAGAAAGTCACTCAATTAAAAAAATGATGTATATAAACTGATAATTATTAAAAGAAGTACAAATAGTCCACAAACATGAATTTCTCAGCTACACAATAAGAAACTTTATTTTAAAATAAAGTATGTTTTCAACTATTGGTTTGGTAAAAATGAAAAATAAGAATAGTGCTCCTCAATGTTAATGAAGTTTCTGGGAAAAATCTGTCATATGCAGTTGATAGGATTAAACTTTGGGACCAGGTTTCAGAGAACATTTGTCAGTCTGTATCAAATTTCAATATTTTGGGGTATCCTGGACAATTTCTACTTCTCAGAACTTATTTCTAATATTAGAACAACTATGAAAAATAATTTTCCTTTTAACCTTATTTTTAATAAAGATCACGAATACATAAATGCCCATCATTAGGAGAATGGCTTCAGTTATGAAATATTTTTCAAGAGTTTAAAAATTAAGATAGTAGGCCTTTTTTTTTCTTTTAAATAGACTTTATTTTTCAGAAGAGTTTTAGGTTCTGCAAAATTGTGCATAAGGTGCACATAGGTTTTTCATATCCCATGCTCAAGGTCACCTAGATCGGGGGTCCCCAACCCTCAGGTCACTGACCAGTATTAATCTGTGGCCTGTTAGGAACCAGGCCACAAAGCAGGAAGTGAATGGCAGGCCAAGGTGTAAAGCTTCATCTGTATTTGGGGCTGCTCCCTAGTGCTAGCATCACCACCTCAGCTCCCCCTCAAATCATCAGGCATTAGATTCTTATAGGAGCACTGGTCCCTGGTGCCAAAACGGTTGAGGACCACCGACGGATTATCTTGTATCATTTTGTGTTTTACATTTAGCTCTATAATCAATTTCGAGTTAAGTTTTGCAGAGTATGTAAGGTCTGTGTCTAGAATTTTTTTTTGCCAGTGGATGTCCAGTTGTTCCAACAGCATTTGTTGAAGAGACTATCTTTGCTCCATTGCATTGTCTTTGATCCTTTGTCAAAGATCAGTTAACTATGTTTAGATAGGTCTATTTCTGGACTCTTTATTCTGTTCCCTTGATCTATTTATCTATTCTTTTGCCACATTGTCTTGATTAATATAGCTTTATAGTGAGTTCTGAAGTCTGTAAATGACAGTCTTTCAACTTTGTTCTTCTTCAATATGGTGTTGGTTATTCTGGGTCTTTTGTCTCTCTCTATAAACTTTAGAATCTGTTTTTCAATATCAACACAATACCTTGGGATTTTGATTGGGATTCTACTGAACCTGTAGATCAATTTGGAAAGAATCAAAATCTTGACAATCTTGAGTCTTCCTTTCTATGAACATGAAATATCTTTTTATTTAGTTTTTAAAATGTAATTCATTAGCTTTTTTTTACCTCCCATAGATTATGTACACATTTTGTTAGATTTATACCCCAAAATTTCATTTTTGTGGGAGCTAAATTCTGCTGTTCATTGATTGTATATAAAAAAAGTGATTGATGTTTATATATTTTGCTACATTGCTATTGTCATTTATTAGTTACAGGATTTTTTTTCTTCTTGATTCTTTCACATATTCTACATAGAAAATAATGTTATTTGCAAACAAAAGGTTTTATTTCTTCCTTCCCAATCTGTATACCTTTTATTTTATTTAGCTTAATTACATTGATTTTTGAAGTTTGAAAAAAATCTTGCATACCTGGAATAAATTCCAATTGGTTATGATACATAATTATTTTTATGCATTGTTGGGTTTGCTTTGTTAATATTTGGTTGAGAATTTTTGTATTTATGTTCATGAGAGATAAATTGGTCAGTAGTTCTTATAATGTCTTTAGTTTTATTTTTAGTGTGATGCTTATCTTACAGAACAAGTTATGAAGTATTCCCTCTGCTTCTAAATCCTGAAAGAGACTGTAGAGAATTGGCGTAATCTCATTCTTAAATATTTGGTAAACCCATCTGGGTTTGATGCTTTCTGTTTTGGAAGGTTATTATTATTGTTTCAATTCCTTAAAAGGACCATTCGGATGATCTTTCTTCTTGTGTGAGTTTTGGTAGATTGTGTCTTTCAAGGAATTGGTCTGTTTCATCTAAGTTAACAGATATGTGGGCATAGAGTTTGTTCATGATCATTTATTATCTTCTTAATGTCTATGGGCTCTATAGTGATATCTTCTCTTTTATTTATGATACTATGTATATTTATTTGTTCTCTTTTTTATTTAACCTATTTAACCTGACTAGAGGCTCATTACTTTATTGATCTTAAAAAAAAAAAAAAAAAACAGCTTGAGGTTTTGTTGATTTTCTCTGTTTATTTCCTGTTTCCAATGCCTTTGATTCCTGCTCTGATTTTTACTATTTATTTTATTCCACTTTGGATTTAATTTGCTCTTCTTTTTCTAAGGAAGAAGCTTAGATTATTGATTTTAGATCTTTATTCTTTTGCTAATATATATTCAATGTTATAAATTTTCCTCTAAGTAATATTTTCCCTGCATCTCGCAGATTTTGAGAGGTCATATTTCCATTTAGTTCAAAAAATTAAATTTCTCTTGAGATCTTTTTTCTTTGATCCATGTGTTTTTTCCTGGGTGTAGTTTAATCCAGTATTTTCAGATTATCGAGCTATTTTTCTGGTACTGATTTCTAATTTAATTCCATTGTGGTCTGAGAGCAGAGATTATATAATATCTATTCTTTTAAATTAGTTAAAGTATGTTTTATGGCCCAGAATGTGGTCTGTCCTGGTGTATGTTCCATGCGATCTTGAGAAGAATGTGTAATACACTGTTGTTGGATGACGTAGCCTATAGATGTCGACTATATCCAGGTGACTGATGGTGTGGTTGCACTCAATTACGTCCTTACTTATTTTCTGCCTGCCTGATATGTCCATTTGTGATAGGCTGATAATAAAGTTGCTAACTGTAACAGTGGACTCACCTATATCTCCTTGCAGTTTTATCAGTTTTTCTTCAATTACTTTGAAGCTCGGTTGTTAGGTGCATAATCATTAAGAATTGTGATGTCTTCTCGGGGTAGTAACCCCCTTTATCATTAGTAATGCTCCATTTTATTCATTAGGACTTTCCCTGCTCTGAAGTCTACTCTTTTGAAATATTGTTACTCATTTTTGTTTTTGATGGGTGTGTGTGTGTGTGTGTGCGCGCGCGCGCACGTGCATGAGAGAGAGAGAGAGAGAAAGAGAGAGAGAGAGAGGGAGAGAGAGAGAGAGGATTTCTTTCTCCATCCCCTTTTAATCTATATGTGTCTTTATATTTAAAGTGGGTCTCTTGTGCGATCCACTCTGACAAATATTGTCTTTTGGCTAGTATATTTAGACTGCTGGCATTCAAATAATTGGATTAATAGCTATTATATGTTACTGTTTTCTATTTCTTGTCCTTGTTTTTTGTTCCAGTTTTTGTCTTATATTCTTTTTCTGTCTTTTGTGGTTTTAGCTGAACATTTTATATGATGCCATTGTTTCTCCTTTCTTAGCATATCTCCTTCACTTTTGAAGGTTACTTTTGTAGGGTACAGAATTTCAAGTTCGTGGATTTTTTTCTTTCAACACTCCACTCTTGTTGCTTATATGGTTTCTAAGGAGAAGGATGGGTATTTTGAACTGAATTAAAAAAATCATGATACATTCATATAACCTGTTGAAGTTAAAAAAAAAGAAATGTATATGTGTATATATCGGCATACAAATATTAAAATTTAAATTAAAGATATTTAGTTAAATATATTTTTAGAATACTATGCCTATGTTTCTACATAATTAAACTTTTAGATATAGTAATATGAATATATATCATATATGTATATGGTCACATATATGTATACTTATATGATATGCACACTCATATACACACTTTGTTAATGTTTGTGCATGTTATCAATTATCCTTTAACAGTAGTTAATTCTAAATAATTGTTTACAGAGGATGATAAAGTTGGGAAGATACATTTTCACTTTATACTTTATATACTATTGTATTTTGTTTGTTTAAAGGCCATGTATTACTTTGATGATGATGATGTAAAGCAGTGTCCATTTTGAAACTATAGAGTTTTAAAATTAAAATTCCTAAACTGACAACTTCTTTCCATATCTATGCCTGCCACAGAAGAGAAGTACTTGATGATAACATTGGGGAGACAGCTCTTGGGTTAACAGCAAGTACACTAAGAACAGCTAGATTGTACTTTAAAACACAGAACTCTCAGGGGCGGGGAAAAAAAAACACAGTTGACCCTGCTAGGCACAGAGAACAAGCTGCCCATGGTCAGAGTGGGCCCTTCACAAAGAGCCAATTTGGTAAAATGGTCTCTTCAGGAGAAAGCACTATGAGCTGACCACACAGAAGGCCACAATGCAGGCTCCATAACATGACTCATAAAAGAATCTGTGAAAATATGTGTTCTAAAAACTGAAAGTGATACAGCGAATGATCTTTAGGGGTTGTGGACAAACTATGGAATTCTGTGAGATTACTTGTATTCAGAATTTTACCATTTTTAATAGCATTTTCTGTTTTTCTCTTAAACATAGTCAGAATCAAAATATCAAACAAACAACATTAAAGGAAAAAAATCCTAGTCTATCTAGTTTAGACTTTCCCTTCCTCTCCTCCACCCCCAGCAACCTCACTCAACCTAGACTCATGGTGAAGAGGTGCCTAAAATAACTGAAACTTTTGATGTCACAGTTGTCCCTTTCATAAGGAATAAATAGGTACAGACACTGTCAGATTTATTTTTTACCCTACTGCATTTTCTAGACTTGTATATAGTTTCTTACCCCAATATATTTTCTAGTTGAGTGAGTTCTTCAAAGAATTTTTGTATTGTGGAAATGGACATGTGTGGTGTTTATTTGTGCTGCAAATCAGTATTTTCTTTCAAGTAAGAAAAGGAGTGGGAACCCATTTACTTGTTCAAAAGCAATTCAATTTCCTTGTTGACTGTCAAACAAGCCAGGGATGAAATTGATCAATCTCAGAAAAGTAATGAAAAGAATTGTCTAGGGATTCTAAAGAGTCTATTTTAGGAGAAAATCAGTATGTAGATATACTTCCAACTAATAAAATTATGGCCATACTGAGTAACTACAGTCTGTTTTTTTTTTTATCACCATCATTATTGGAAAAATACTTATTGAGTTTCTTTCTATGTATGGCATATATATGAGCCAACATTCTTTGTGATTCTTCATATGTGAAAGTTCTCAAGTAATGATGCGTTAATCTTTGAGTTACTTCAGTTGACCTCTGTAGCACTGATGAGATTTCTGTTGGGTAAAAAGTAAACTGTGTATATATGTGTGTGGATGTTTATATTGTGAGGTAGCATGAGATGCTGAAAAGATGTAGGGAAGCAGCTGGTAACAATGGGTAGCAAAAAAACAGATGACGGGTTTTGTTAGGTAGAAATGATAATAGGTAGAAATGATAATGCCATATTCAGGTACAAGACAAAACCAAAAAAGTTGGGGAATAGGTTGCACTTTGAGTCGTAATAGGAGATGCCTTTTCCCAAGTGGTAGTTTTATGTCAATGAAGACATGAAGATGTAGTTGGAAGAATAAATGTTATCTTGGAAATATTTATCTTTTAAATATGTTATTGCTTTTAAAGATGGAGATTAAGATTATAATATTAGTGCATCAGGAAAATTTATCTAGTGCAGAGAATAGGATCGATTGAAAAAGTAATTGGAGAGAGCCTCCCACACATACACACACAAAAACAATTACTAGGGGCTTGACATAATCTGTGTGTGAAGAGAGACGGTATTTAGGTGCTGGAAAAGAAAAACATAAAGAAAGGAAAGTTGGAAGGAACTGTGACTGTGATTTGCTAGAATAAGAGAGAAGATAATTTGACTCTTAGAATTCTATTTCCTTCAATACCTGGACACTGGTTCCTAGGACTCAGAAAATCTGGTTTCTTTCTCCAGCAGTGACATCCACTAGCTGTTAGAAAGCCAGTTGTTTAAATGCTAAGAACCTTAGACCCTTCATCTGATAGAAAGGAGGATGGACTAGATCAGAGTGTGTCATTTCCAATATAAGTGACATCACTCTGTAGTCCATGACTGAATCAGATATTAATCGATCATGGAACCTTTCCACTGGGTACAAATGAAGCCTCACTATCCTCATCAGATAGGTTTCTCTAAACGACCAGTATCAACCAAGGGAATCTTGCCTTTACAACAAAACCGGTTTTCAATGTAGAATGCAGATGTTCTCCAACGTCTCTTCTTATTCTAGTGTTCTTATTCTCTGCTTTTGCTATTAGCAGTTTATGCAAACAGAGGAGCAGTAGACCCTTTCATGGATCTAGGAAAGGTGAAAAAGGGAGTGGGGCAGAGGAGGCTGGAGAAGCAAAATGTGGGAAAAGCGTCTACAAGTTATTTGTGTTGGAAGGCCAAACCTGCATGTACTTGGTTACCACAGCTAAGATTCTTTCAGTAAGGAATAAGAATTCTCAACACAATGAGTACCAGCTAAAGATCAGAGAAACACAGGTCAGTGTACTGGGAAACTAATAAGATATTAATGTTGAAAAAAATAGGTATCAGAATGAAAGTCCTTTTTCTTGTGGGGAGAGGAAATGATATTATTTTTCCACTCAGAAGAGCAATTGTGGAATAAGACAGCTGTTATGAAGAGTAAGGATAACATGAGAGCAAGCGGCTAAAAGCAAGGGCAGCTTGATCCAAAATCCTGGACCTTGTCAACAACAATTCACAGAAACAAGGGATGTCTCTTCAGTGTTTAATGTCTGGTTATGACACTTCTGGTCTGAGTTAGTTTCTAATGTTTATTTGAATATCTGGTATAAAAGCCTCTCCCAGTGGACACACACACACACACACACTCACTCGCTCTCTCTCTCTTTCTCACTCACTCTCTCTCCTCTCACTTTCCTCCTCCCCCTGTTCCTCCTCCTTCCCTTACTCTCTCTCACACGCATGAGTCTATTTTAATTGCTTGTTTTTTTCCAGTAAAGAAAACACGAGTCAATAAGATTCCAATTTTGTAGCCTGAAAACTAATGCCTATGATATAGTATATAATTATTGCAACAGCCTCTTTCTATAGAGGGCTTTACAACCTGTTTTGTGTGTAAATGAAGGTGATATCAAGAGGAATTAACTGAAGGTTTCTGTTCTTAGGGAGACTTTAGATCTGTGTAAGCAAATCCCATCTTGTTCTGTCTTCATTAATAAATTTCTTTATGATTTTTATTTTTTTATGAAGGAAGAACTTTAATAAAGAAGTTTCATTAAATTCTATATTAAATGTTAATTGAATAGACTAATAATCTAGATGTTACAGATTTATTTAAAATAATATCACATCTCTTAATTACAACTAACTATATAATTATGACTGTTAAGTTTATTTTCTAGTTACGATGCCAAATGATCTTAACTTTTAAATTGAGATATCTCAAGTTATTCCTTATATGCATAGAAGACATTTGCTCCTATCATGTGACTGTGTTCTCTACTTAGGTCATCATTATTTTGTCAAAGTCTTATATCTTCTCTATCTTCTTTGGTCTTGCATAGAGCTGTTGTCTTTCTTAGTATTGTTTAGAAAAAAGTATACCCTTTCTAGGCATTAGCTTTTTTTCTCACTTTTATCCTCCCTTCTACTTTAGTGCATCCTTGTGTTCTTAACTAATGACCTCTCATAAGAATCTTCCCAGTGTCACTAAAATAACTTTTATTGTTAAAATTCATGCAATTGCTTAATTCACCCAGATTCATTTCCTATTGATACCCTGCCTGTTTCTTCATATTTTTATGTAAAGAGTAATTAGAATCAGGGGTCAAACCTGTTTTCTAATAGTGAATGCACTTTTTATGTTGATACTCATCATGTATATATGTATATATGTATACACACACACACACACATATTCTACTTTATCTCAATTATGGATGCCATGCAATCTGGTTTTCTTCCTTACTATCTGACCAATTCTACTTTCCTTAAATTAACTCCTTTGGCTGAGCGAATGCATAAGTGTACATGGCATCTCCTTTCATTTGGTTCTAAGAATGTTATCTATTCAATCACTTTCCTCTGAGACACTCTCCTGAATTTCACTCTCAGAGATCCCCATTCCCTCTCACATAAAAGAATTTGAGAAAACTAGAGAGACAACAGAAACACTGAAGTGAGAGGCACTTGAAGACCTAGGACGCTCACAGAAAAGGATTCAAAATATGGCAAGTGTGGTTACAGAGGGATTCACAGGGAATTATAAGGTAACTTATAACTCAGTAGAAAAAGAAAAAAACGGTGGTGATAATCAATGGGGCAACTGACAAGCCCGTACCCGTTGGTGAGAGTACAGTCGAGCATTCTGAAGGGTAATTTGGCCATTTGTGTGCACAATCTTAAAATAGTCCTTACCCTTGAAAGTCTTCCAGAAAAAAATTGTGCTAAGATTATAATGTGATAGTTGTTCAAAAATACTTGAATAAAGATGATCGTAGCAGTGTAAACTCATTATTTTCTACTCCTAAGGCCAGCATAGCAGGCTGAATGCTTACACTTGTTTTAAGCCTGGACCATCATTTCTGGTTTTCCATTTACCCTGCCCACAATGGCCAAACTAATATTCCTGAGGCATTCATTTTTAAATTTCATTCTGTTCTTCAAAAACTCACCATGGCTGCCTGTCGATTAAAGCATTTACTTCCAAATGCCTCTGACTGTCCACTATACTCTCCTTGACTCCTTATCCAGGCATAAGTCTCATTACTTTTCAAAACAAACTTTAACATTGTTTCACCTATCCTGTTCCCTGGGCCAGCTGTCTTCTGTTTGCACTTCCATGAAGACTTGCTACCTATTTCCATCCTACTCTTTGCCATGGGAGGCTGACCTGCCTGGGCTAAGAAACAGGCTCTTATGCACCCTGGCTTTCTGTAGGGTCTGACCAATGGAGGTGAGTGTGGTTAAGAGTATGTATTCTCTCTTGATGAGGTTACTTTAGGATATTTCTCTTGAGAAAAGCCTCTAATTTTTTCAAGGCAGCCTACTCAACATAACATTTTTCTTTTTGGGTTCTGATAACTTCTCCCACACCTCATCCATTCACACCTGCTGCTACTAGTCTTGTACTCCCACACTATCGCTAGTGATTTGTCTCAGTTTATACACATCTTTGCAATCAAAGCCTTTGTAAACAAGCCCTCCTCAAATTATCCACATTTGGGTATATCTTCTGCTTTTTTGGGGATCCTGACTGATACACATGGCTGCTCTGGCAATTTTTTTTTTAAAGGTTTTGGTAGATTCTGATATGTAATGATAATGACCTTGTGGGACATAATGAGGATTTTGAACTCTATCCTAAGAACAATAAGCAATAATAAACCAATAAAGAGTTTAAGGAAGAGCAAGATGCTATGCAAGATTTGTTTTCAAAGTGTCAGTTTCGTAGGCAGAAACTAGATTTATAGAGAGACACAGGAAGTTAGGGAGAATTTTTAGTATTGACTTAGCCCAGTGAGACCAATTTCAGATTTCTCACCTTCAGAAATATCAGGTAATAAATTGTGTTCTTTCAAGCCATCAAGTGTGTGGTAATTTGCTATAGCAGCAATAGATGGTGCAGTAGGAAAAAATTATGTTTGGATATGCATAGCGATATCTTTGGAGATATCATGTAGGCACTGGATTTTATGGAAATAAGGCTCAGAGATATATGTTTGGGAAAGATGTGCCTGCAGAGGGAGAAGAAACATTCAAATGGTAAGAAGGCTGTCTTGCCTACTTCTTTACATACCGGCCCATATTTTATATTAGTAAATTATTTTATTTAATTTTCTATTATGAAAAATTTCAAAGACATATACGTGGAGAGAATATTATAATGAACCTCTATATATTCATTCCCTAGATATGACATTCACATTTTGACATTTTTTGCTTCATCTATTCTTTCTGATGTATTTAATAAAATCATGACACCATGTCATGCTCATCACTCATTATTTCAGTTTGTGTTTATAACATGTGAGGAGACTTCTTTATGTGACGACAGTATCACTGTCAAATCCAATGAACTGAACAATTCCTACTATAATCTAATATGGAGTCTATATTCAAATTTTCCCTGTTGTCTTAAAAATATTTCATTTCAATTGGCTTACTTAAATATAAACAAACATTTATTTAATCTTTGTAGACATTAACATTTGCCTATGAAAATGTGTCCAATTGTTTTATTTCATTTAGTTATTAATGAAACATTATATTTTTTCAGCATTTGCCATTTGTATTTCTCAGTATACTGAATTTTCTTGTTCTTTCACTTATTTCTGTAAGTTGCCTCTTTAATGCTGGTAAAAGTTCTTTACCTAAAATACATTTTTATCTGCAATTACGTAAACATAAATATAAATAAACTATTTGTTTAGTTTGTCGCACTTTTTAAATAAAATCTATATTACAAAAACTTTTAATATTTACTTCAAATTTAATTTTTTTCTGTAATTCATGTTATAATTAAACATGCCTTCTCTTCCCAATTGTGATAAAAATAAGTTACTCATGTTCTCATTGAGTCCTTTTAAATTTATTATTATATATAAAATTTTACCCAACTGCTATTTTTTTTATTTATTTGTTTATTTATTTATTTTTACACCTACAGTGCCTAGTATTCCTAGGTGCTCTCTCATCCAAGTACTAACCAGGCCCGACCCTGCTTAGCTTCCGAGATCAGATGGGATCGGGCTTGTTTAGGGTGGCATGGCCATTGACCCAAAGTGCTATTTTAGTATAATGAGAAAGAAGGATTAAGCATTTTTTTCCCCTAAACATAAACAGTCACATTATTTGTTTGGAATACTATCCTTATAACATATTTAGTCCAATATTTACATGAGGCTGTATCTGAAATCTTTGTTATTTCATTGATTTTTATGTCTCTTTGAATACTAGAATCAAATAATGAAGCTTTCGATGGCCTAGTATGTGGTAGGCCTCTTTCTCTCTTGCATATTTATTATTTAAAATTTTTTTTTGCCAGCTATTCTCATTTTTATATCAATTTTACTAGATTATTTTCCAAGTCTATTTCCCTCCTCATTTCCTGCCTATTTTCTCTTTTCTCTCCCAGTCCCTTTGTCTTATATAGATACCCCAATTCATATGAACACAAATAAGGTAAACCTTCTTATAAACTCATCTGAAATAACGATGTACAGTTCGTGGCAGGTAGTACTGGTGTCTTTGTAATATTGAGTTTTCTTATCCAAGGCCAGTCTAGTTAAGTGTTCTGCTTTATTCAAACCTTTTTTTGATGTTGTTAAGCAGAGTCTTAAGTCCTTCTTACGTAGTATTTTGCTTACAAAATTCATTCTGAGTCATGCCATCTTCTATGTCACTAATGTGAAAGGAAATTTCTCTCTTTATATTTCTAACTTGTTATTGTGTGTATAAGAACAATATATTGATTTTGTAACCAGCCACTCAACTAGAGTCCTATTTTTTTCTTTTCTTTTCTTTTTTTCTGCTTATGTATTTTCTAGGCATGTATTCATAAGATCTTCAAATAATAATAATTTTGTCTCTTCCAATCTAATATTTTCATCTCTTATTTCATACTCTTAACTAATTGCTTTGACTAGTATAGCCTCCTACTGCTTAATCATAGTGATATTTCTGAGCATGCTTTAATGTTTCTGGGCAGTGTGTGTGTGTGTGTGTGTGTGTGTGTGTGTGTGTGTGTGTGTATGTGTGTATGTGTGTGCGTGTGTGCGTGTGTGTGCGTGTGTGTGTGTGTGTGTGTGTACATGAGAGAGAGAGAGAAAGAGAGAGAGAGAGAGAGAGAATGAGAGAGGTGACAGAGGTCATATAAAAATTCTATTTCTATTTCATTAAGAGCTTAAAATCAGAAGTGGCTATTGAATATTTTTTTAAAGCATTTTAGAGTTAATTGATTTCTATCTTTCTAAAAAATGCATCCAGATTTTACAACTTAGCATATGGTTCTACAATATATTTCCTGTTTTTATTTCTCGATATGATTATTCAGTTTTATTTTTACTAATTTGTGATTCAGTTTCCTTTTGAAATCTATTTCAAAAAGCTAGATGTTCTTAGGTTTAAAAAAATCATCAGTTCCTCAACGTATATATTAGAGATATTTTTTAATTCCTCACTATTTCTTAATTCATTAATTTATGCGTTTCTTTTATTATTGGTTTCTTGATTTTGAAAAAAATGATTCATTTTCCTCTTTTTAGTTCGATAATGCAAGTGTTTACATTTCTGCAATGTCTTTTTATGCAGTTTAGACATTTGGCTTTATATTCAGAGACTTCATTATTGCTATTTTTATAGTGTACAGTTGGAATTTTGATTTATCTCTGAAATTCTTAAGTTAATAGAGTTCTAAAATATTTCACAGTAGATAAGTTTTTAAAATTTTCTAATTATGCTATTATTTACTATGTCATTTCACTGTGGTATATATTTCTACACAGAAAATAACAAAACACACGGGTATCTTTACCTAGACTACCTATTTGTTCCAATGTATTTTCGGTGGCTCCTCCTTGACTAGTTTCACACTTTGTCTAGGTCCTCTGTGTGCCATCATCTTTGAATCTTATTTGAAGGCGACTTTTCTATCTACTTTTTGTTGTTGTTGACAAAAGCAGGAGAAGAGTAAAAGAGAAGATAGCTAATTTGGGGGGAGCTTTGAATATGGAATGCTTAATTATCATTGGAAAAGAGACTTTGAAAAGGCTATTTTCCATGTATTTTTATTAATGATTAGTTTAGGGAGAACTTGCTCTATGCTTACTACTGCATTTCTCTTAGCCAGGACAAAACAAACATTAAATTATATGCAGTTTTTTTAATATTGGTACATTTTAAACTGATATTGGTATATTTATTTTGTTAGGTTTTGGAGGAAGGTAGTGTAAATCTGCCTTTATGCCATTATTTCGTTTCACGTGGAATTCTCCCTTTTTTGTTACCTCGTGCTTGATCATTAAGTGATGACAAAGACTAATCAGGCAAGCTATAATTTTCATCATGGAAATGAAAGACCCCATGGTCCCTGAGTCCATTTAAAAGACTCCTGAACATATGTCACAGGAAGGCCTTTGTCACAGAGCAGAAAGCATGGCACCATCTTTTCAAATTGTCTCTCTCTTCTATCATAGCAGAGGAACTAATTCACATTATATGACAGAAGAGAACATTATGGTAAATATATGGTAAATTAATAATATTTATTAAATCCTTACTATGAGATGTGACTGAGGAAATGATGAGCAAAACAGACATGGCCCCAAGGGAGCTTACGAGCTAGTGAAACAGACAGACATGTAGTCACACAAACTATAGAGCATTCCAGGTGTGGTAATTGCTAGTGAAAACAGGTACATGTTGCTTGGAAGTGCTATAAACTTGAGATTCAATGACATCTGGAACATCAGGGAAAGAGGGAGGGAGGGAAGGAGAGAGAGAGAAAGGGGAGAGTGTCTTTGTTAATTAAGGTAAAGAGAAGAGAATGTGCAAAGGCAATGTGGTGAAGAGAACTTATTGCACTGAGAAACTGGGAAAAGTGCCAGTAGCTAGAATAAAACTGCTGGGGTAAGGGAGACATGGTGTAAGCTGAAGAGGTATTTATATACCAAATAGTAAAAAGCCCTATAGAACAATTTAAGAAAGTTGGACTTTATCCTAAAGCCATGGATAACAATAAAACAGTTATAAGAAATGGAAAGGAGAGGGTTTTCTTGAATATAGAGTTTCAGCTTTTGGGTTCATAAAGGGTTGGAAGAATGGAGGATACATTATCCTTCGCAGTAAACTACTCTTTGCTTTGTGAAACCCCATCTGTTCTTCTCAAGATCTGGCTCTTGTGATCTCAGTATCCACTTGACTATACTGATGCATTCGGGCTTTCCTAATACATTGATGCTTGCTTGGGTCCTTTGCCTGATCAATATAGCAACCCTTTGTAACAACTAGAGACAATTGGAAAGTGGTCTGAGAGAAAATTTTTTGAGATTATTCCACGGTGTCTCTTTTTATAAATAGCAGATTTGAGAGCTGCAAAATTGCTTAGCATAGGTTATTAAGGAGCAGAAACAATGTCTAAGATTCCAGACTCCTGAATCTTATGTAGGGCACCAAGATTTTCTTCCCACTTTTGACTGAAGCCATCCTGACAATTATGAGACATAACTGAAGACAATTTGGAGTCTATAATCCAATTTCTCAAAAATAGCTTGGTTTAGATATAAGAATAAAGATCATTTACTTAAATTAGCATTAACAAATGTCAAAGTATTTAGTCGTTTAATACCAACAAGCCCAGGACAATTAAAATAGAAAAAAATGAAAGAGAAAAAATATAGATTCCTAAATATTGGTTCCAAAACTGAGCACTGTTCTGTTGGTATGGCTTCAGTTGCTGTATTTAATTATGAATAGTGATGTCACTCTTTAATATAGGAGACTTGATTGATTATGATCTTATATACTCCAAAAGCTAAAGTATAATGGTTTTTATATAGTAAGAGCTTACACAATCTTTTTGAATGATTATAGTTATTTCTGAATATTTTGGCTGGCCTTCTAAAAAGTAGTCTAAATTAATGAGCCCTGCTTGTTTGAAAGAAATTAGCCTTTCCAAGAGACAATGGAATAGACATAAATGATCACTTTCCCTGAAAAATTCATTCCACAGATGTATAATAAGGAAATCCCAGACCAATGCACAAGAGGAGATTTTTGTCAGTCTAGTAGGCCTCAACTTGAGTTAGTTGCTTTCAATGAAATGTAGAAATTCATTCAACACTACATTGTATCTCCAGAGTCTTGTTTTCTGTAGGAATATCATTGTCTCTTTAAATTACTTACTAGAAAACGTCACTCACACCAAAGTTTCTAAATTACCTTGTTAAAATGACATGCAAGTCATGACATGTGCTGTGACATAGACAGCTAACCATGACCAGTACTCACTTTAAATGCTGTTACCCCAACTTAAGAGGGATGCATAGCATGAGCTCTGTAGCAAGACGAATGTAAGGAAGAGAGAAGAGAAAGAGCAAAAACAGAAACAAGTTAAGAAAAGAAAAATAACTTTTATTACTATTACTATTATTTATTATTATTACTATTATTTACTTTTATTTACTATTTCTTTATAACCTTATGCTAAAATATAAGTATATTTGTGGTAGACATACTCAAAGGTGGCCTAAGATAACCCCCTTGTATTCATGCCCTATGAAATTCCTGTCCTTTGACCATGGATGGGATATGTGACTTGCTTCTATCAATAGAATACGGCAAAGTTAATGAGATGTCACCATCCTGATAATGTTACAGAAGATTTGAACCTATTTTGTCAGGAGAATTTCTGTCTTGAAGGCTTTGCGAAGCAAGCAGTTATGCTGAGAAGGCCCAAGTGGCAAGAAACAGGTGATGACCCCCAACTGACAGCCAGCAAGAGACAGAGGCTCTTAGTTTAATAGCCCACAAGGGACAAGATCCTGCCAACAACCACACAACCTTGAAAATAGATTATTCCCCAGTGGAGCTTCAGATAAGACTGCAGCCCCAAACAATACCTTGACTGCGACCTTGTGATATCCTAAAGCAAACAACCAGTTGAGCTGTTCCACGACTCTTAACATGACAAACTGTGAAACAGTAAATCCGTGTTCTTTTCAGCCACTAAGTTCGTGGTAACATTGTTATACAGCAATATACAGTTAATATAACATTCAGTATAATTTATAGGTTTACATAAAATATAATTATTTTGTGTTGGGCATTATAGTGGGTTGTTTAATTTTCATAGTATTTTATCTGGAAGATGACTAAAAGTGTATAATGCAAAGGAAAGGAGTTTATGTCATTCAATGCATACTTTTGAGTGCTTTCCAATATTACACTACTCTTGTATTTCTGGAATAAGCCAAAGCTAGTCATGCAACATTAAATTCAGATTACATATTTCTGGTGCAATGTTGAATTTGATTTTCTAATACAGTCTTTAAGAATTTTATAGTTATGTACACAAGTGAATTTGACTTGAATTACAAAAGCCAGAGAATGACATAAGAAAAAGGAAAAACACAGGTGCACTCTTGTCATTTTTGATTTGTTTGAGAATATCTTTATGTGGTACCTACTGTTGAATAATAACATTCCTGGACATAGCATTTCAGGTTGATGATTGTTTTCCCTCATTATTTTATAGATGTTATTCAACTCTTTTAACCCTTATTTCGTGTTTGAGAAACCTTTTGTATTACTCCTATAATCTGATATTTACTTTCTGCCTCTAAGCTTTTCTTTTTCTTTAGTGTTGTCGCTTTTCCTATTAGGAAAAGATTCCATTTTAATTACTATCCTTTGGAGCCATTATGTTTTGTAAATGCAAGAACTCATAATTTTCATCAATTCTAGAAAAGTACGTCTTTTTCTCTTTGAATACTCTTTTGCTCCGATTCTCTGCATTCTCTTATTATAAAATACTCATTAGATGAATGTCAAATTTTATTATTATATCTTCTTGACTTCTCTTAAAACCTTTCATGTTCTTCATTTTTTTATCACTAATCTGTTATGATTTTTTTAAATGAAAAATTATTGGGGTGACATTAACAAAATCAAATGTTTCAAGTGTATCATTCAAGAAAGAACTGTATATATATTATATTGTATGTTCACCATCGAGAGTTAGATTTCCTTCTGTCATCAAATATTTGACCCCTTTTACTCTTATCTACTCCCCTCTCCTCTTCCATCTTGAAAGCACTAACCCACTGTCCATGTCCATGAGTCTCTATTTGTTTGTCATGTTTGTTTGCTGCTTTTGGTTTTATATTCCATATATGAGTGACATCATGTCATTTTCAACTTTTTCTGTCTGGCTTATTTCACTTAGCATGATTATTTCAAGATCCATCCATGTTGGCACAAATGGCAGTATTTCATCTTTTCTTATGGCTGAGTAATATTCCATTGTATATATGTACTACATCTTCTTTATCCAGTCATCTATCATAGGGCACTTCTGTTGCTTCCATGTCCTGGCCAGTGTGACTAATGAAGCCAATGAACATCGGGGTGCATATATCTTTGTGGATAAAGGTTTTCAGTTTTTTTTGGGTAAATATCCAGAAGACGGACTGCTGGATCATACGGTAATTCAATTCTTGGGTTTTTGAGGAAACTTCATACTGTTTTACATAGTGGTTATACCAATTTGCATACCAAACTCATATGACTCAACAACAAAAATAAACCACCCAATTAAAAAAATAGGCAGAGGAACCGAACAGACACTTCTCCCAAGAAGATATACAAATGGCCACCAGATAAATGAAAAGATGCTCAAATTCACTAGCTATTAGGGAAATGCAAATCAAAACCACAATGAGATACCATCTCACACCTGTTAGAATGGCTATCATCAATAGGTAAGTAATAACAAGTGTTGGAGAGGTTGTGGGGAAAAAGGAATCCTCATGTTTTTTATTTTTAAAATCTTTCTTTTTCTTTCTGTATACTTGCTTTAGGTATATATTCCACTTCATCAATGATTTTATAGCTGCTATAAGTTGTAGAAATCATCTCTAAATGTTATATATATGTGTTATGTATATACATATATATGAATGTTATGTATATACATATATATTTAATTATAAAATTATTATTCATTTTCCCCTCTTCCTGATGGTGTTTTATTTCAAATAGTTTTTATTTACTTTTAGCGTTAGTCTTTTTAAATCATATTTTAACAGATTATTTAATAAACAAAATTACATGAATGATATTATTGTTATATATATCTTGATTCTCATTCATTTATTTTGTAATTGTAATTCGGAACTTGACCTCGTGCTTAGAAGGGCTTCACCCATGACAGTCCTGCAGGGCTGGGTTAGGGACAAGTGTTGATTTTTTTGTTAAGAGTTTTCAGACCGCTCAGGCTGTTTTAACTGGAATCTCAAGTCCAGGCGAGGTGAACGCTACATTTGTTAATAACAAGTAGAATTGCTTTTGTTTTTGTGTGCAAAGACCCGCACAGACGCTAATCATGTCCTCTGTCATCTGCTGTGCCAGATGAAAGATTTCTTTCATTTTTTTTTTTTTTTTGTCTGCACTTTCACTTCCCATGGGCCATGTTGATATATCCTGTTTCATGAGGCAGTCTCAATTCCAGGGCCACACTTTGAAAGAGCAGAACCTGCCATCTCCTCTCCCTGATTATAGAGTGTGGTTTCCTATCATCCTCTGTGGGGCAGCTGCAGAAAAGGATGTACAGTTTTCTTTATTCCTTCCTGGTCCTGGGCAATTTTCTTTGAAGGCTTATTGAGGTCATTTGCACATTAAATGGATTTTGTTATAGTGGGACTAACATTTCTAGTTATTTACATATAGAGCTTTTTCAGAGTATAGTTTTCCAGAAAGCCTTTTCGAGGTGCAAGTGCCAGGTTAGCCCTGTCTTAAAGAGGTACTGCACTGATGTCAGTAGAGGTTTGCATAGGCCCTAATAAACCTCTTTCTCCAAAGCGATCTGTTCATAAAGTACAATACTTTTTCCATTCATAAGATGTTGGATTCTCATTCAACTTACTGCGAATTATCAGTTACCAACCTAGAGACAGATATTAAACTCAGATGATAAAAAAAAATGTCCATGTGCATACTATGAATCCATTTCTATGCAGTTACTGAACAAACAGAAGCACTCAACAGTTACAGAAGTTAGATTAGTGGTTACCTTTGGGATCACTGATTGAATGGAGTTCAAGGGAAACTTCTGAAAGTTTTACATCCTAATCAAGGTGATAGTTCCCAGGTGTTTACTTATGTAAAAATTCATCAAGCTGCAAACTGAAGATTATTATATTTTGTTACATTTGTTATTTTCTGATTTTGAAAAGGTACAGGATATCTTAGATAAGCAATACTGAGAAATTTCAGAGCCATTAGTTTTAACCTAACCAAGCTATATTTTTTTTTACTTTAGTTAAAAAGTGATAATTAGTTCCTCAAAATCTAAGTCTCAATTAATGACCTCTTCTAAAATTGAAGATTGGAATCAGGATCCTAAGAAAAAGGACTTACTTCCTATTCAGGCCATGACAGACATTATTAATCTATCATAGTTAATTTTCTTCTGTTTCTGTGCAAAACCCTATAACTCTTCTGAATGTGGCTAATTTGGCAGCCATTACCAAGTCATTAGGGCTGAAAGTGAGAATAGCTCTATTTGAGACTTCTGGACTGGATAACTTCTGAGGGCTGACTGATAGCATATTTTATTTATGAGTGACTTATTTTGCCCATCTACCAGTAAACTAAAGAGACAAGCTTCAGAAGAAAGTGAATAGTCACTGTTGATTTTTGTTTTTCAAAGCATGCTTTACTGTTTATGTGTCTATGGTGATTTAATTGTTTATACTTATATTAATTGGTTCTGAAGATCCAACATACTACTGATTTCCCTTCAAATTTAGTCATTTACAGGATATGAATATATTGAATTGATCAATTCCAGGATTCTACTGGTTTAAATAAAAAAAAAACAACAACAAAAAAAACCTAAAACTAACACAAAAAACCATTGGCTCACAATTTGTAATAATCTGGGAACACTGTGATCCAACCCAATGCATCAGTAGGAGCTGCTTCTCGTTATCTGGTTGTCCTCACCAGAAGCTCTGTGTTGTGTCTGGATGAAGCATCACAGATCTTTATTACATACTTAGCAGAGGCAATAAAGGTATGGAGGGAAAGTGGCAGACAGCGGCCCTAAAAAGGGAATATCTGTATAAAGAGATAAAGACTCTCTCTTAGCTGTGCTTGATTTATGACATCGAATAACTTAGGAACTTGTTTTATACCCCATATATGAATGGAAGAAGGGAGGGAGAGAGGGAAGGAAGGAGAGAGGGAAGGAGGGAGAGTGAATAGTGCATGATAGTGCATGGTAAGTGCAACATAAGTGACTGCTATGAGTACTCCTGTGTGATTTTTGGGTAGTCTTTTCTATAAAACGTGATTACTAATATTACCTGCCTGAGAATGTTAATTGTTTGTCAAGTCTTGGTGTGGTGTTGGGCAAAGAGCAAGAGCCCAGTGTATGTATATATCATCATCATAATTTTATTTTATATATTAAAAATGGAAATGAGGAATTTCTAAAGTTGCTTGAGGTGTAGATATTTCTCAGGTCCTGCTTGAAGCATAGCTTATTAATAAAGGATGGTTTATGGCTGAGAGTTGATAAAGAGAATCCAGACATTTCAGCCACAGAGCTTACTTTGTAAGGATCACCGAACTTCAGCATTCAAATATGTGTTTGGACATAAGGGGTCTACTGGGGAATATTTTTTAGTGCTCCCTCAAGGCTGAAAGCCACATATAATCACATGACTTATGACATCCTTTTTTTGAAAATAACAAGTAACTGGAAAAGCATGGGATTTCTTTGCAGAATCAAATATTCTCATTTGTTCCCATGAGGATGGCTTTACGTGACTACTGATGTTCTTCATCTCTTGCTCCAGTCCCCCTCGACAGCTTCCCAGGTGTTAGGGGACCTGTGGTCAGGTAAGTGGGAAGCATCTGAACACTGAGGACCTTAAATCTAACCTGTGCTACCTTCAGGGTGTGCTGACAGCTCCTCCAAACCTGACCTTGGCCATGAGGGAGCTATCCTTGAGCAACAACGTCTGGCTCAGAAGAAATATATCCCTACAGGTAGGTCCCTTTAAACTTCCATTAGGTAGTTTCAGTGTGTGCTTACAGGTGGTGTGGGAAACAGGAAGTAAAGTCTACACGCCACATACCAGGTACAGTCCCGGATATGTCGTTCATGGTGGTGTTTTTTTTTCAGGTTTAGGTTTTTATACTTAATCCCATGTCAAACCACGCACAGACAAGGAGACTGATTCTGAGAAAGAAAACAAGTGACATCAGAATTCAAGTTCAGGTTTGTGTATGCCCAGGTAACTTAGAGTTGCTCTAACAATTGTATGCTTATCCTGGAATAGCTGAGAGTTATATGACCTTGGGCCAATCACACACCTGTGAAATTCAGTATCCTCAAGCATCAAAATATAATTTCTGCTTTGCCTATCAGATATGGCTCTTATGAAGACCACAATCATCAATGAGCCTGTTTGATACTTGGGATGGCCACATTAAAAAAAAAAAAAAAAAAAAAGGTGGCAATTTTCTTGTATCATTTCAAAGTCTAAAATTTCTGTTTCCCCATCAGTCACCAGTATTTGCTGAGGGTCTATTGTATGCTTCTGGGTCTTCTACGACAGGGAACATGACTTCAAATACGAGGGAGAAACATAATTTGTTTCATCCTAGGTTTATTGTGAGTTTTCCATGAAAATTGTTATCTGCCTATGTGTGAATAAGTCAGTTTTACAAAGGGCCAAACCAGGGGACATTCTACTACTGATGCCTAAACCTCTGGCCCAGCTGCCCTGAAAATACATCTACTATCTCAGGATCCCCATCATCACCGAGGCTCTCACAGCCTCTGCCCATTTGGCCCAGATTTTCCTGTAACAACAGGTGCATGCATAACTGAGAGAGAGTTGTATTGCATCTTGATGTCATGACTGCAGCTGCTAGAATATAAATAAACTAGATGCCACCCCAGGCTTTTTTTTTTTTAATTTAAGACCAACAAAGACAAAATGTCTCAATATTTTTTTAGCTTTTTAACAGACTAGGAGACTGTGAAAACTTCCCCTGCAGCTGATTTTTAGGATTTTAGCTAAGACCCAACACCAGTTATTTCTTTGTAGGTATCATGTGACTATTTGAGAAGGCATAAATTAAGTATAGGCCATACTAGTGTGTGTTAAACTATGGTCGTCTCTTATTTTTTGCATGTGTGCATATTTCACTCCAATAGCATTCTTTATTGATTTACTTCCTTTTCTACTCTCTAACCTGTGTATACCATGTAACGCTGACAAATTACAATTATTAAGAGGTTGGTCTATTTCCAGGCAGATGGAAGTCCTAAGACCTCCCAGTTAAACAAAATCCTTCTCATTTACATTACATAAGATGAGAGAGAAAAAAAGATACCATCCTTGGAAAACTGTTATGTATATGCATTACCAAGATTCTTGCTCTCCTCCCCTAATATGTACATACATGTGTGTACGCATGTGTGCGTATGTGTGTGTGCATGAGTTCATATTTCTTTCTATCTCTATCTTCTTTATTGCTAAAATTGTCAGGTTTAATTTGGTGGTACAATCTCTAGCCTGTAACTAATAGGAAAATTAGCTATAGCTCTGAGGAGCTTTTAAAGACTAGATATAAGCATGGAGTATTACTCTGCCACCATCCAGTCTTCGAGAATGAAAGGAACTGAATTTTAAGTAACTCTAACAGTGCTTCCTTTTCACCACATGTTTAATAGTACATGTCCTTTAACCAAAGAACACAGATGGTACAACAAAGTTTAATTAGATTTCATGTTCCATGCAATTAGTTGCAGTTGCAAATGTAAAATCTACAATAGAGCATTAAAAATAATTTTGTCAAGTCACTTCCGTTTGTTAGGTTATTGACCTTTGTGGATCATAATGGACATATATGAGTTCTAGATAACAGTATGTCATCAGTTACAACCGTGTTTGAGTTGCAGGACCAGAAAAATGTCTTTCTCGACTCTTCTATATATGAAAATATGAATAAAAGTGAAAATCTCACCAATACTGACAGAACCTAATTCCAGAATCTAGAGGGAAATCATTCTAATAATGAGGCCAATTGGCCTGGATTAGAAATTAAAACACAGCCACGGATAACTGAAATAGACCTCATGACATAAGCAGACTTATCTTCATAAAACAGAATTTACGGGTGGGTGGGTGGCGGTGCAGGAGTCAGGAAGGTATTGGGTAGATCTTCCATACTTTTGCCTTGACCAAACAATCATAAAAGTAAGTGTTGAAAAACAGCGCGCCCAGCTAGACCTCTCCTACTTCTACTATGTGTTCTATGTGTTGCGTTTAGAGATGTCTGAACTGTTTATTCCCTCGGCCCCAATGGTGCCTCGTACTTTTATCCCCTCATCCTCACTTAAAAAATTTTATTCAAAGTAGGAATCAAGAAAAAAAATAGGCCCAAGAAGTAGGATGGAGATGGTCAGATAGTTAGGTGCTACATCTTGATAGGCTGTAGGTTCTACAATTGGAACAGGAAGTGCTGAGCAGGAAGTTCTATTAGGGCACATGCAGAAGACAGTGATGATCCATATACTGTATTGCCACAGAGTAATAGAGGATTAGGTGGGGACAGACAGTGATTTCATATCAGTTAATCAGAGACACAGGGAATGAGAAATAGGAAATACATTTCCAGAGCCACCTTATCTCTGATTGGCTAACATTGGGGGTCCTGGTTTGCTGTGCGTAAAAAAGCTCTGTTTGTTCATTCTTAATAGCGTTGTGTGATACAATATCACTGTCTACCATGGATGAAAGAAGGATGATTTATTGTAAAGTTTCATGTATTTAAAAATCATCTTACACCTGAAACTAATAAAATATTGTTATGTCGACCATAATTGAAAAAAATAAAAATATAAGAATTTAAAAAATTAAAAAAATAAAAAAATAAAAATAAAAGTCATGTTAAACATCCACTCATAAAATCTGACTGAACAAATCAAGATATACACATTGTAATGGTTAATTGCATGTTTCAACTATGCTGAATCATGAGGTACCCAGATAGTTGGCCAGATATTAGTCTGGTGTTTCTGGGAAAGTGTTTTTGCATGAGAATAACGTTTAAATCCTTGGAATTTGAGTAAAGCAGATTGCTCTCTATTATGTGTGTGGGCCTCATCTAATCAGTTGAAGGTCTGAGTAGCCCGAAAAGATCAGCTCTCCCCTGAGTAAAAGAATTCTCCAGCTGACTGCCTTTGGATTTCATCTGCAATATTGACTCTTCCTGATTGATGGCCTTTGAACTAGAACATCTGATGGCTTTTGAGCAGGAATATCAGCTTTCCCTGAGACTCCTGTACTACAGGCTTGCCGTGAAGATTTTGAATTTACCAATTCTCAAAATCATGTGAGCTAATTCCTTATAATAAATCTGTCTGTCTATCTATCTATCTATCTATCTATCTATCTATCTATCTATCTATCTATCATCTATCTATCTATCTATCTATCTATCTATCTATCTATCTATCATCTATCATTTATCATCTCTCTCTCTCGAACCCTGACTTACATTTGGTGTAAATAGAATGACTACCAATACCTTCCATACAGTAATGTTGCATTTGATAAGATATGTATGTAAATACAAAGAAGTTTCGAAGGGAGTTTAACAAACATTAATAGTGGTCATCTCTGGTTATTAGGATTATTTTATAATTTCATCATTTATTTCTAAATTCTTTATAGTGAATATATGTTGCTTCTTAATCAGTAGGAAAAATGCTATTACCTTTTTAAAAAATGTAAGCAGCTTAAAAGTATTATGGTTAAAATTTTGCTGCTTGCAAGGAAGAATAAAGTGTGATTCAGTTCCCATGAGAACAAAAACAAAGCATATGTCAAAGAACTGAAGTAAGTCTCTTTCAGCAGGTAGCCCACCTGAGCAGACTTAAGAAAGAAATCACTGCATATTGATGGGAAGCAGAAATACAATTCTCCCCCAAAGCTGACATTGAAAATGATGACACTTGGAGCATCCCTGTGCCGTTTTTGAATACTCCACTCTCTACATATTTTTAATTGCTTCTTTTACAGAGATTTGTTTTCAGGGGACCAGACATCCCTAATTTTCAGTTCTTAGTACTGTGTGAAACATGGGACACTAAAATAATAAAATTAAAGAAAAAAATTTCATGTTTCTTACTGTGGGTTGTGATTTACTCTTTTCATTACAGATTAGTGGAACATGGTGTAATGTAAAACTAAATAGAAATTCCTCCCCATGCTTGTTCTTCTGTTTTTTTTTTTTTTTTTTGCTATTAAAGTACCATAAATTACCAAAGCTTAACTTGTGTATGTATGTGTATAATACACACATATATATACGTGTGTATTATATATATCATATATATCATATATATCATATATATATATTTGTATATATGTATATACAAATACATATATATACATATATACACGTATATATATGATATATATTTTTTTCTGTCTTCTTTCACCTTCTTCTCTTCTCACTCACAGTAGTGACTTCTCATTCTGTCCCCTTTACCTCTTAATCTCTAAATGAAGGCACTGTGTGTGCTGGCGTTTGCTTTCAGGAGTACAGCACTTACAGATTACTGAGTACTTTTTTTTCATGATTTGAAAAATAATAAGCAATGAGCTATTTATTCTTGCTCCTTCCTCTCCTCCTTGGTTTCATTTTTATTTTTTGAATACCTGGTTTCTACCATCATTTCCAGGTTTAGATTTGGGATACCCATTGCCACCTTGCAGGAGTTTTTTGAGTATTTAGCAGGAAGTAAAATTAATCTTTAGAAGTTTTGGTATTGGAGCACTGCTCGACACATGTATATTCCCTATCCCTTTCTCTCAGAAAAAGAATCTTATTTCTTTTCTGTTTTGAACTGACTTTTTGTCTCTGTAATTCTATTTCTTTACCTTTTGTACTCTGCTTCCTCACCTCCTTTATTTAATCTATCTTCTTTCTTCATTTCCTTTTATGCCCTTTGTGTGCAGATTTAAGAAAAGGTATAAAATGACCTGAGGACCCACAAGAAGCAGGGATGGCTCCCAGTTCACCATCTGGCATAAATTATAGAAAAACTTCATCTATAGCAAGAGAAGAAGAGCGTAGCTGGAGGTAGGGTAAGCAGGAGCCTAGGAACTTGGCTATTGGGGGGTGAATACTAATGTTACTAATGTAATTTTTATGACTCATATAATTATGAATAAGTTCCCCAACTATTCTTTACTTCAGTTCTCTAAAATAGTAATAACAACAGTATTTTTCTTATAGAGCAAAAATTAGTTTTAAATAAATGAATATATGTGACTAAACCAAATGAAATTGCTGTTTTTATGGAAAACTGACAAACATTAACAATTTCATATTACTCAGCCCAATACATAACTCTCTTATGGGTGGATAATGCCACTCACTCAATAAATATTAGCTATTTTGTTATTAATATCATCATTTAAGAGAAGAAGAAGAAGAAAGTAAAATGTCTCATTTAGAGTGTGAACAATGTCTGAATGGATGTGGGTATGCAGGCATTTTATTAGACAGAGGGTATGTAGTGGGCCGGAGAGTGACCCTCCCAAACGCTACATCTCCACATCCTAATCTCCAGAACTCGTGGCCATTAACTTACTTGGAAAAAGAATCTTTGTAGATATATTTAATTTAAAGATCTTGAGATGAGGAAATTATCCTGGATCATCTGAGTGGGCCTTAAGTCCAATGACAAGTGTCCTTATAAGAGTGAGACAGAGGGAAACGTGACAGGCAGAAGAGGAGAAGGCGATGCTGCATGGAAGCACTGGTTGGAATGATGTGCGACAAAACAAGGAACACTAAGAGCCACCGGAAGTTGCAAGATGCAAGGGGCAGATTTCTGCTGGAGTTTCTGAAGGGTGCTCAGCTCTGCCGACATCTTGATTTCGGATTTCTGGCCTCTAGAACTGTGAGAGAATAAATTTCTGTTGTTTTAAGCCATGATATCTGTGACAATTTGTTCCTAAAGCTCTAGGAAAGTAACAGGTAAATTCTGTGGCCAGAGTCAGGTCATTCAGAGAGGACAAGTTCCTGCTCTGAAGTTCTAATTGCTCTGAACCCATGAGATCTCATTTTCACTTGTGTGGATTCAACTTGCTGGACCTTCAGGGAAGTCTGTGAACTTGACCACTGGCAGTCTCCTGAATGCCTGCAAGTGCACTGATATGTGGATATCTCTCCTTGTCTGCCAGAAGACAGCATCTGCATACTCTGTGTGTTGAACAACTCACAGACATAAAAAAAAAAAAAAAAAAAAGGAAGAATAGCCTATAAAACGCAAGGACAATCCCACAAGCATCCTCATCCTCTGTGTCTACTGAAAGTGTTTTTCAGTCAAGCAGTCCTATCTAATAATTCTTCCATAACATAACCAATTATTACAGAATGAATTCAAATGAAAAAGTGTGTTCTGCTATCTACCAGGTTTTACATTGATTCAATTTCCTTTTTTTGTTTTTTGTTTTTGATGATTAAGCTTATTACATCTGAAAACTCTTTTTGACCCCCTGAAACCCTAAAGTATGTGTGAGGTATTTAAATCCCTATGTGAGGGCTGATATTTTAATCAGAGCCTTCCACCTTTCCTTTTTAAGTTTCCTATTTATAAGAACCATGAATTAAACATTTTCCCTAATGTTTAAGGAATATAGAAAAAGTATTTTTTATACTGGCTTTTCGTTTCAAAGTTCCTAAAGACTAGTTTCAAACAAAATGACTATTTTGACAAAAGGACACAGAAGCTGGTGGGGGAAATTGTAGAATAGCCATTTATCTTTGCTATATGGTACTGATAGCTCTTGTATATGCCTAGGTAGTTGAAGAAATTCCCTTTGTCACATTGACCTCTACTGGCTGGAATGTCACACCAAGCCAGCGCAGCTTAGAAAGTTTCTACCTAAGGCTCCAGTCAGATACCTCAGCTAGAAAGCAGAAGGGAAGCAAAAGGGCAGAGGGAAATGCAGTGAAGAAGGCGAGGAGACAAGAATGGAAAACAAACGGAGGTGACAAAAGACAAAAAAAGATTGTAGCAGAAAAAAAGAAAAAATAGGAAACTGTAAAAGGGCAAAAGTTTGAAGTGCTGAGGAAGAAAGCTTACAGCCTCATCAATCTTTAGCAGTCTCTGCCTGGTCAAAAAGAGACATGAGCAATTTGGCAGTTGTCGAGTTAGTTTGATCAATTAATTAATTGGAAACAGCCCTGACCACTTTGGTTATTTGTTTGTTTGTTTGTTTATACTGCCTGAATTACTCAGGTTGAATGCCTCTGCTGATCAGATATATGGGCACTTATTAAATTTCCATTTGGCAGGTCTCCATCTCACATTGGGCTCTGCAGACTCCCGCCTGGGAGAGAGCCAGCAATTAAAGTAACAATTTCAGCAAAGTGAGATCTATACCATGCCCACTGGCTTAATAATCTAAATCAGGTATTTAATGATGGATCTGAGGATTGGGCTTTGAAAAACCCAAGTATGAGTTTGAAATGTGGACAGTCCTTGTCCACAACCTTTAAGCAAAGGGAAAGGAAAATATTGGGCAATGTGAGATTTCTTCTTTCTCATCACAGTCATTTTCTCTCAGTGGCCAAAGTTCCTTCTAACATTTAGTTTCATGCCACTCACAGAGTTGTGGAGCTCTGGTATGGTGCGGGAATGCTCTTTTTCTTTTAGCCCTTAGAATAAGGAAAGAATCAATTTCTGGTAACCTAAGTTTCCCTGTCCTGTTTGTCTCATAAAGTAGAAAGGCCCTCCCCACCTTCTCAGGCTTTTTTTTTTTTTTTTTAATAGAAAAAACAAACTTTCCATCTATCATTTCCTTTTGTCTTCTCTTTCTACTCAAGTTTTTTTTTTTCTTCCCACCTCAGCATTCTACCTTTGAGAAAGGTATGCTCTATAATGCTGCTTGACTTAAATTATGACCCTGCTGCACTATTTCTTTGAGCTGCTATTTTCCCTGCCTGTTCCAGCTGCTGAGCACAATTGCTACAGCTCAATTATTAAAGAGATACTAAAAATAGCCCGGTGCAAGGCTGTCGACAAAGAAAAATCATTCAAACACAGCAAGAGGCACAACCTGGGCAGCGAGCTCTCACTGTTATTAGATCCTTAATTCTCCCCACCCCCCTCTCCCTTTATGCTTTTCTTTTCTTTCTTTCAGCAATAATAAAGTAATAGGCAGCTTAAAAGGTCCCTTTTTTGTACGCACAGGAATTTGCATAAGCTGATGACTGCTTTGCCACCTCCAAGACTCCTTAATAAAAAAGAACAGCCCTGCTTCGGCAGCCACCTTGCCTAGCTGCACGCGGAGGAATTTACAAATGATTTTTTTTTCCTTGCGGGTGGCATGTGAGTCCTGTCTACTGCTTCCTGCCAGGCTCCAAAATGCCCTTCCTAAGATGCATCCCTTTGAGCTGTTGAAATCAAGAGTTTCCTTCCTGTAGCTCATCATCTTAGAAGAATATGTGAAATTACAAAAATCAGAAATACTAGAAAAGATAGCCGCAAACTTAGGAAGTTAGAGTCTCAGTACTTTCTCCCTCCCCACCCCGCCCCCAATATGCTATGTGACACTGCTTGACACACATTACCACATTACCTTTCTGAGTTTTATTTTACACACACACACACACACACACACACACACACACACACACACTAATGTTAACTGGATATATTCCTTTTCTCATAGAGCACTGTAGTCTGATCAGGCTGGGTGGGGTGGGGGTGGGGGTTAAAACCCTCTGAGCTGGGGTTTACCTGTCTTTAAAAGGGGATGTGGTATCCACTTTTAGGACACTGTGAACATGTAATGAAAAAAAAATGTATAAAGAAGATAGAAGAAAATAAATATTCAAATAAATAATAATGAACATTTCTGAGAATAAAAAATAGAGGTTTGTTAATAAAAATTGCTGAAATTCAAGCAAAATGAAGGAAAAGAGATTAACATGTGACAACATTTTGAAAGTTCTAATTGTTTTATTCTAAGTATCTAGAAAACACACACACACACACATTAAAAAATAGATTACTGACAGCCTGTCTACAATTGAAAAAAAATTGTTGGCAAGAGAATTTTATGTAACACTGAATATTAGTAAAACAAACAAACAAAAAACAACAATAAAGAGGAAATTGTATAAGTTCTGAGCAAAAAAAAATTATCGTGTGTGTAAACAAGTTAGTGTTTTTACACCAAGGAGAAAAAAAAAGTTATTCACAGATATTCAGGAATTCAGATAATTTACCATTCTTGTTCATTTTTGGAAGTTTTACCTGAAGAAATATAGTGGCCAATTGGACTAAATCAAAACAAAGACATTACAAATGGGGAAGACATAGCATTGGGGATAAAAAGAACCATGAACGATAAAAGCTATAAAAATAGCTTTTATTTGCTATTGATATATTTGCTATTGATGTATTATTTGCTAATGATATATGAAACAACATAAATAGTAGAAAGAATTTCTGAAAGAAAACATTAGGAAACAAAAAAAAATGCAAATCATCTTCTGTGGAACCCCACCCACATTCTTATAATAAATGTGAATCACTGGCATAGGGAAAAATAATATGAAAAATTATGATTTTAAATGATCGATTACTTTTGATGCTTGAAGAAATAAATGCGTATATAGGCTTTGTGCTTTTATATTAAAAGTAACTGTTACTAAAATAAAAATAAGATTAATAATTTCTAAATCAATAGAGAAAAGAGCATATATAACTTGAGTAATAAGAAAAATGTCAAAATTTTAAAAAGCAAAGAAGCATGGGAAAAAAGTAAATTTTTAAATAAGGAAAATAAGACTTGCCCATTGGTTATCACAGTATTTGAGTTTGAGGTATAGGGAAGGAAAAAATAATTTCCTCTGCCCTTCTATGTTCTTGGCTAGGGCCCCTATAACCAAATACAGATTAACAAGGGAAAAAATAATCATAAGTTTATTAACATATATACCTCATGTGCACATGGGAGATACCTAGGGAAAAATGAGTACCTCACCCAGGTGGCTTAGAATTCAGGTTTAAATACCATCTTAATAGGGAAAAGGGTAGGGGATATAGTTTTAAGAGAGAACAAGTGATTTTTTTTTTTCAGAAAAATAAAAAGGCCCTTAGAAGAATAGATGAGATAAATGATAGTTTGTGACAAATCTGTCTGAATGTAGTATATATTTCTAGTATCTTCTTGTCTGATGAAACTCTTGAGCAGAGGTCTTACGATAATAAAATGCCTTTTGCAGTATCCACCTTTAAGCAAATAAGAGGAGTTATAAGAAAATTTTTCCTTGCATTTGCTATTTTCAAGTGCCTTTAGGTCAAAATAATCAATATACCAAAATGGTATATTTTGGGTTACATGTCCTGAACTTCTACAGTTGTATTTTTGGGTAGCATGTTCTGCCACCTTTCAGAGGACAATTTCCACATTAAAAACAAAAACACTCTGATTTGATAACAAAAAAAAAAAATCCAAATTCTATATAAGAAATATGCCTAAAGTAACAGGACACAGAAGAGTTAAAAATCAAAAACAGCAAATATAGATTGGGCAAATTTCATTTTCTCTGACATACCCTTTAAAACAAAATGCAGATGAGAATTGTTGGAACAATATCACATCAGAGTGGTTGAATTCATGACCCATAAATGATTGGACTTCTGCTTTGGATGATAAGGTAGTAGTAGCTTGTGGCTCATCAGTGCTTGTGTGAATGTATTGGAGAGCTGCCAAGGCAACTGGATCTCAGGGGATGGATTCCAGAAAAAAAGAAGGCTCAGTGAGCTAAGCCCAACCTTCTGCATGCCAGATTTTCCAGTAGGAAAGGTGCCCGCTTTTTAGTTTATGGAGAAAGGCTGAGAAGTTGAGGACATAACTGCTGCTAAGAGTGACAAAGCCAGAAGACTTTTCGGCAGTCCCATATAACTGGAGAACAAACATTGCATTTCTGGTCTACCAAGACATCCAAGACTTAAGGGGCCAACATTCCAGAAATAACGGAAGTAAGAAGTGAGTCCAGTATTTCTGAACTTTTTTTTCTAGGCGACTGCTGATATTTAAGCTTTCCAGGGTGAGAGGCCTAAAAGCTGTTCAGACAATGGCTGAAAAACAGCATAATTTCAGCAGCTGCTTAGTATGAAGGGTAGCAAAAATGGAGTTTAAGTCCTGCCAAAGAAGTGGTCCAGTACACCTTCCAGTTCTCATCTAGGATCCATGGTAGATTAAAAATATTATTAAATAAGGTAGATTGAGCCTTATCAGTACTGCAACTGTCGGGAGCCATTTTGAGACATGATGGGAGCCATTATGAGACACTGAAGAAGTCACGTAGCTGATAGCCATGGAGCAGCTGCCGAGACTGCTTAACAATGGTTCAAGGAAGCAAGATGTTAACTTAAACATTGCTGACCCCGGTGGGGAAACTTGCATCATAAAGAAACCCTTGTAAAGTAATGGAATGTTTTACAGCCTAGAAAAGAAGGATGTTCAAGAACTTATGCAAATGCAAATGTCAGCATTTCCGATGGTATGTACTTTGTGTTTTGCTATTGTATCTAAAAACTTATATAAAGGCTATGCTAAATAAACTCGAGGCTGCAGCAGTGACTGTATGCCCTCCCGAAGCGCTTTCCTATCTTCTTTTTTCTTAGGCTTCGCCTCCTTCTTTAAGGTACTGATTGACTTTAGCCAGCTGGCTCCGGCACGCAACCCCTACACAGTATTAAATGAGAAGAGCACAGTTGGAGGAGTGACAGTATCTGACATCAAGACTTACTATAAAGCTACAGTAATTAGGACAGTATGGTATTAACAAATGAACAGATACCAAGATCAACAAAACAGAATAGAGAGTCTAGAAATAGACACACATACATACAGTTAACTGGTCATTGAAAAAGGTGCAAAGGCAATACAGCAAAGTGATGGTGTAAAATAAAGTTGTGTCTTTCTAACAAATAGTGCTGGAACAACTGAAAATCCACATTAAAAAAAAAAAAGAATATAAACAGTCCTTACACTCTTCACAAAAATTAACTCAAAATGGATCACAGACCTAAATGGAAAATGCAAAACTATAAATCTCTTAAACAATAACAGGAGAATACCTAGATGACCTTGGGCAGGGCAATGACTTTTCAGACATGACACCAAAAATATAATCCATAAAGGAATAACTGATAAAATGGAGTTCATTAAAATTAAAGTTTCTGCTCTGTTAAAGAAAATGTCAAGAGAATGAGAAGACAAGCAATAGATTGGGAGAGTATACCTGAAAAAGAAACATCTAGTAAAGGACTTTTATCCAAAATATGCAAAGAATTCTTAAAATTCAACAAGAGAAAACAGACAACATGATAAAAAAAAAAAATGGCCAAAGACCCTTACAGACACTCTACTAAAGTATATATACAGATGGCAAATAAGCATATAAAAAGATGCTCCATGGCATATGTCATCATGAAAATGCATATTAAAACAACTATGAAACACTACTACACTCCTATTTGAATGTCTAAAATCTAAAATACCGATAACACCAAATACTAGCAAAGGTGTAGAGCAATAGGAACTCTCATTCATTGCTGGTAGGTATGCAAAATGTTATAGCTACTCTAGAGAACAGGCAAGTGGTTTCTTATAAAACTAAATCATACTCTTACTACAGGATTCAACATTCTTGCTCTTTGGTATTTTTCTAAAGTAGTTGAAAATATATGTCTACACAAAGTCCTGCACACAGATATTTATAGACGTTTTATTCGTAATTGCCAAAACTTAGAAGCAATAAGAGGTCCTTCAGTAGATGAATAGAAAAATGGTGGTATATCCTGACAATAGAAGGATAATCAGCACTAAAAGAAATGAGCTATTAAATCATGAAAAGTCATGGAAGAACCGTTAAGTGTATATTACTAAGTGAAAGAAATCGGTTTGTTCCAGGAACCCCATGGATACCAAAATCCACAGATCCTCAAGTCCCTTATATAAAATGGCATAAATCGATGCAGATAGTCAACCCTCTGCATCTGTGGACTCCCAAAGATGGATCAAAACCTGTGAAGGTATTTATTGAAAAAAAAAATCAGTGTATAAATGAATCTAAGCAGTTTAAATCTGTCTTGTTCATGAGTCAACTGTATATGACATTCCGGAAAAGGCAAAACTCCGTAGACAGTAAAAAGATCAGTGGCTGCCAGGGGTTGAGGAGAGAGAGGGATAAATTGGTGGAACACAGAACATTTTCAGGGCAATGAAATTACTCTGTATGGTACTATAATGGGGGGATACATGGCATTATACACTTGTCCAAAAACCATAGAAGGTGTAATACTAAGAGTGAATCCCTATCAATAATTATAGACTTTCCCTGATTTTTGGCCTAATACAGCTGGAAAACTATTTTAATAGCAAAATCTTTCCATATGTAGCTGAAATTCTTCTTTGATGGATGTAAAAAATCCAGGAATTTATACTATGGAATTCCATGGTGTCATCTGTAAATTGACAAATTTCTCAAATATATGGAAGTACTTTGAGACAAAACATGCCTAAACGTTAATGGTTCAGTGCTCATATGCTGTATGAATCACCTAAAGACAAAGAAAAGTTGCAATTTTTAAAATTCTGAATCACTTATTTTTGGTATTGTTAAACAGCTTTATTCTACAACTGATAACAATAAAAAATATTGCACTTTTTATAAAAAAATTTTATGAAATTTTCTAACTAAATATTTATGACTGAAGTTATAATTTCTTTTACTATCTTTCCATCTAAAAATTATTTTCTTTCTTTGTGCCAAATTCCAATCCATTTTACAGCTGCTATAATTTTACAGCTGTTATAATTTTAATTCTTCTTAAAACTCATTAAAACATTTTTGGACACAATTCTAAATTTAGGTGACTAGTTTTGTTGATTCTTTTGTTGACTACTGCGAGGAAACATTCACCATATATATGCTGACTATAATTATTAATATTGTCTACTTATTGTTTTTAATTATTAAAATTTCGTTTCACTCTGCTGAAGCAAATTACAATTTCTATTCAACATGAAATTGTGACCTACCTCTTTAGTCTATTTCTCGCTTTACTTTCTGGTTGATCTACTACATCTCTACGCAATCCTACATCGATATTTTGTGCCTTCATTTTAAATTTTAATATTTGCCCATATTTAATTTTTAAACTAAAAACAAGTAAAAAATGCATATTAAAACTAAACATAATATTTAAACTATATAATGTAATCTAATTATGTAGTAGTTAAAATGACAAGTATTTCAATTTGTTTAAAATTAGTATTTGAGAATCAATACGATGCATGCGATCCACACAAATATTTAAATAAACACCTGGTTTTATGTTGGTACATAAAAAAATATATCATTTGACCTGAATCAGTCCATTGACACTGACTAGATTGGAGAAGTACTTATGTGATTCTAGAAAGAATGCATGAACCTCACATACACATAAAATACAGCAATATCTCTGCAGTGCAAGTATTAAAGTAAAATATAGTTCCATGAAAATGTCAGAGTTGTGTTTAATGAAAAAATATTTTCTACTGTATTAACTTAAAATTTTAAACTAAATTAATTAAAATAAATCTAAAATTTAATTTTGTCAGTCATACTAGCAACATTTTAAGTCACAAAAGTGACATATATAATGGCTATACCAGGTAGAAGACATACAGACTAGTAGAAATTAGTTTTCATTCTTTCTGTTCTATAATTATTTCTCCACATTGTAGGAAAAGCAGTCTTTCGAAAATCTAAACAGATCATGTGATTCTTCTCCTTGAAAAATTTTCACGGCTTACCAATACAATTGGCAAATAATCCACATTTCTTACTATTTTCTCCCCAGCCTTAGATGATAAAGCCCCACCTCTCTCTTCATCATTTGATGGTATAGTTACTCATACTAATTTTGTTCCAGTCTCCAAAATTTTAATATTTAATTTAAAAATTTTATTTTCTACAATATCTCAAGCACATTTCTGCTGTTAAAAACTTTATACATTCTGCTTACTTTTGTTAGATTTTGTCCAACTTTTATGACAAAACCATCGGTTTTATTCTCAATGATGTCCTTACTGATATCACCTTTTTTTTAAAAGTTTTCTTCTCTCATAATATTTGGTACCTTTCCTTCTTAGCACTTTGTATTGCATAATTTTATGGTGTTATGATAGTTTAATGCATTTACGTAAAGCCTTTAATACGCATAAGAAAAAAACTATGATTAATATCTTTAGGGCTTTAATAAAAATATAAGTATGTGACATAACAGATTGACATTTTAAGCAAAGAGATGGAGTATTAAGAATCAAAAGGAAATGTTAGAAATGAAAAACTGCAACATAAATGAAAAAATGCCTTTCATTGATTCATCAATAGATTCGACAAGCTGAGGAAAGGATAAATGGACTTGAAGACATGTCAATTGATACTTCTAGAAATGAAATGCAAAGAGAAAAAGAATAAGCATAATAGAACATCTGAGAACTGTGTAACAATTTCCTAAAATGTACTATATGTTTAATTGGAATAACAAAGAACAAGAAAGAAAGAACAAAGGATTATATTTTCAGTAATAATGACTGAGAACTTTTCAAAATTAATGATAGACACAGCCATAGATTCAAGAAGCTCAGAGAGCACCAAGCAAAATAAATATCAAAAATATCATATCATAAATATCAAATTCAAATGTATAAAGCTAGAGACAACATTTTAAATAAGGATTCTACAGATAAAATCTTCAAAAAAATTCATAAGACAAAATTTTGAATAAAGGTGATATTGGTTGGAGGGTACTTTACAAAGAATTACAGCTGACTTCATCAGAAACAATACTGGCAAGAAGGAGATAGAGTAAAATCTACTCCAGAGAGTAAAAATATTAAATGAAAACAAAGCAAAACAACAACAACAACAAAATAACAATTACTGAACCAGAATTCTATATCCAATGAAATTGTCCTTTAAGGGAGAAACAGAAATTAACTATAACAAAGAAAAAACAAGGAAGTTGATTGTCAGCAGACCAGTCTTACATGAAATGGTAAAAGAAATTCTTCAATGAGAAGAAAAATAATACAGATCAGAAACACAGATTTCCCTAGAAAAGAAGTATGTCAGAAAAGAAATAAATGAAGGTTAATATTTTTCCTCTTAAAAATTTTTTTCATATTTTTATTATATTTGATAAAAATATAAATGTTTAAATTAACAATAGTAACATTGTATTTGATGATTACAGTGTAGAGATAAGTGAAATGAATGACATAAAGGATGAGAGGAAGAAATTGAGAATACCCCTTTACTTACACCACACCTGAAGTGATACAAGTGATACAGAGTTGTTTGAAGATTGATTTAGATTAGGGGGGGGAAAAAATACATTGAAAACTTTAAAGCAATCATTAACTTGTTTTAAGAGAAGTATAATTGACATGCTAAGATTGTAATCACATAGAATGCTCCATGAAACCAAGAGAAAGAGAAAAAAAAAGCAAGAAAAAATGCATGAAACAAAATCTTTATAGACATGATATATATTAGTCTAAAAATACCAATTATCACTTTAATTATAAGTGTGCTAAGTACACCAATTAAAATACAAGGATTGCCAGAGTGAATTTTAAAAAAAGAGAAAACTATACAACTCTAAGCTGTCTATAAGAAACCCACTTTAAATAGAAAAATGTGAACAGATAAAAAATAAAAGGATGAAAGCTATACCTTAACATCAACCAACAAAAAAGTTGGGGTAATTATATTAATTTCAAACAAAGCAGAGTTGAGAATGAGAAAAATTATCAGGGATAAAGAGGGCATCATATATTATAAAGGGGTCAACTATTCAAGATGTAACCACCCCTAATATTTATGCACTGAAAAACAGAATGTCAAAACACGAGGCAAAAAATGATAGAATCGCAAGAAAAAATAGATAATACACTATTATAGTTGGAGACTCTAGCATTCTTCTTCATTAATACATCAAGCAGGCAGAAATACAGTAAGTATATAGTAGATTTGAAGAGCACTATCAATCAATTTGATCAAACTGACATTTATAGACAACTTCATCTGATTTTAGCAGGATGCACATTCTGCCCAAGCTCACATGGAATGTTCACCAGGACATACTACATTCTGGGATATAAGACAATATCTTAACAATTTTAAAGTAATAGAAATCATGCAAAATATGCTATCGGACCACAGTGGCATTAAACCAGATATCAATAACAGAAAGATGGCTGGCATATCCCCAAATACTTGGAAATTAAATAACGCACTTCAAAACAACACATGGGTCAAATCAAATGTTTAAAGAGAAACTTAATTTGAATTAAATAAAAACAAAAATACTACCTATTATAATTTAGGGATGCAGTGAAAGTGGTGCTTGGAGGGAAATTAATAGTATTAAGTTCATTAATTAAAAAGGAAATAAAAAGGTCTACAATTATTAACCTAAGGTTCCAATTTATGAAAATAGGGAAGAGCAATTTAAACTCCAAACAAGCAGAAGAACATAAATAATAAAAACTAGAGCAGGAATCAATGTAGTTGAAAAGAGGAAAATAATAGAAAAATGTCCATGAAACCAAAATTTTTTTTTTTGATATGGTCCACACCTCAATAAACCCTCTCCCAAGAGAGAGAAAGAGGGAGAGAGAGAGAACACAGATTACTAATATCAGAAATAAAATAGAGATTATTACTATTGAGTTTATGAATATTAAAAATATAATAATGTATACTACAAATAACTTATTGCTCCATATTTGATAATTCAGATAAAACAGATTAATTCCATGATAGAAAAAAACTTCCAATGCTCACTCAAAGAAATAGATAATCTGAATAGGTCTATTCTATTAAAGATATTGATCAGTAATAATAACCTTAAAAAAAAAGCACCATTCCTTGATGATAATTCTCTAGTAGATCCTACCAAATATTTAAGGAGCAAAAATATCTATTTTCCAAATTTTTTTCTAAAAATAGAAGCAGAGACAACAGTTCCTAAATATTCTATGAGGTCAGCATTAGTCCAAATCCAGACAAAGATATGATAGGAAAAATACAGCTCAAGTATATAAGTTTGGTCCAATATTTTAAAAATCAACTAGTATAATCCATCAAATCAATAGCTAAAGAAGGAAAATCATATGACCAAATCAATTAATGTAGAAAAAATGTTTGACAAAGTCTAACACTTGATAAAAGTGTTCAATAAACTAGAAATAAAGGAGGAATTTCCACAGCTTGATAAAGTACATACACTAAAGAATCTACAGGCAATATTATACCTATTAAGTAAAAATGGAACATTTCCCCACCTAAGACTGGGAACTAGGCAAGTGTAATTTCTCTCACCACTCTGTTCAACATCCTACTTGAAGTCCCAAACGGTGCAATAGGATAAGAGAATGCAATAAATGTCAAACAGATTGGGGAAGAAGAAAGAAAACTTTACTTGAAAATAACATAGTTGACTATGTAGAAAATCCCAAAGAACAAAGCAAACTCCTGAAACTAAATGAGACAAGTTCATTTATGAAAGGCAATTGTTTTTCTATATACCAGCAATGAGCAATTGTAATCTGAATTTAAAAATCAATTCCATTTACAATAGTACCCCCCAAATTAAATACTCCGATATCAATATAGCAATATATGTACAGATTCTATATCACACATTTCTGATAAAATAAATCAAAGAAGATCTGAGGAAATGTAGATTGGAATACTTAACATTGATAAAATGTCAATTTTCCCCAGTGTTGATCTATAAATTCAACACAGTCCCCCAAAAAATACCAGCAAGTCATTTTTAGATCATGATAAATTAATTCTAAAATTTATATGGAAAGATAGAAGACAGGATAACAAACACAATACTAAACTAAAATAACAGATTTCAAAGAATCGTACTACCTTTGAAATTTACTTTAAAGCTACAGTAATCAACACGGCATGGTATTCGGGAAAGAATAAACATATAGATCAATGAAACAGAATAAACAGCTCAAAATAGAACTATACAAATATGATCAACTAATCTTTGATGAAGGAACAGAAGCAATCCTTTGAAGAAAACATAGTCTTTTCAACAAATGTTGCTGCAACAATAGGATGTACATAAACAACAAAAAATTTACTCTAGACACAGAACTTACCCTTTCACAAAATTAACTCAAAGTAAATCATAGATTTAATTGTAAAACACAAAATTATAAAACTTTAGAAGAAAATATAGGAGAAAATCTCGGTGACCTTGGGTTTGGCGATAATTTTTAGGCACAGCATCAAAAGCATGGTGAAGAAAGAAAACAACTGTTACGTTGAACATTTTAAAAATAAATACTTCTGCTCTGAAAAAAAACACTGTTAAGAGAATAAAAAAGCAAGCCACAGACAGAAAATTTCTTCAAAATACATATCGATAAAGAATTTTGCCAATAATAGTCAACAAGATGTTCAAATGCAACAATAAGAAACAATCCAGTCAAAAAATGGGCAAGGAACTGAACAAACACCACAACAAAAGAGATATACAGATGGCAAATATTCATATGCACAGATAGTCAAAACCACTTGGCATTAGAGAATTACAAATTATAAAACAACTAGGTGTCATTACAGACCTACGAGAAGGGCCAAAATCCAAAAGTGACAATACCAACTGCTGGTGGGTATATGGAACAACAGGAATACTTACTTGTTCATTGCTGGTACGAATGCAAAATGGTACAGACATTTGGAAGATAGTTTGGCAGTTTCTTAAACAGCTAAACTTAGTCTTACCATATGATCCAGCAAACGTATTCCTATCTTCTTAGGTATTTATCTAACTGATATGAAAACTTATGTCCAAAAAATATTGCACATAAATGTTTATGGAAGCTTTATTCATCATCCTCCCTCCCCTCCCCTCAAAAAACTGGAAGCAGCAAAGATGTTCTTCAATAAATGAATTTGTAAACAAACTGTGGCATACCCACACAATGGGTTATTATTCAGCACTAGAAAGAAATGAGCAATCGAACCATGAAAAGATATGAAGGAGACTTAACTACATATTGCTAAATGACACAGTCAATCTAAAAAAGCTGGATAAATTTCAGATGCCAATAATCCTGGAAAAAACCAGAACTAAAAATGGCAAACAGATCAATGGTCGCCAGGGTGGTAGGGAGAGATGGGTAAAGTTGAATAGGTGAAAAACAGTGTATTTTTTTAGGGTAGGGAATCTACTCTGTATGATACTGCAATGGTAGATATACTATACTACATGATACTAGGCATTCGTCAAAGCCCACAGATCTTTACAATACTGAGAATGACTATTAATTAAAGTTTCAAAATTAAAATTGAAGTAAAACATAAAATCATTGAGGATATTGTGGGAATTTTCAGGGTGAGGTCAGAACATGACAAAAACAACGTACTAGTCTTACAAATACATGTGACGATCCCACTGAAAGGAGCACGGGAGGAACACGTGGAGCTGAGTAACTTTGGAAATGTCTGGAGTCTGCAAGAATGAAGGTGATGGAAGTTGTTCGTAATCACTGTACTGTAGTTGATGAAGCTGATTCCTATCCATGTATTAGTTAACAAATTTGCCACTTCTATTCATATAGATGGGATTGAACAACTGAGCAAACGGAGGGCAGATGGAGGAAGCCAGGTTGCTCTCACTGTTTCAGTGGTAGTTTACGAATAAGCAAGAGGGCAGAAGCTTGAATAATCCTTGCGGTAATGGAGTAGAGATGGAGACATCAATATGAACTCATTTTCAGTTAATACAGATACAGATGATTACACACAGAAATATTTAGACACCTGTGAATACACAGGTTAGTGGTATATGCACAGATTTTTCTTGTTCTGTTAGCTGAGAGCCTAGAAACAAAGACACCCAGTAGTGATGAGTCCATCTAGCTTTCAGAGCTTGGTTTCTAATGTCCTTCTTTAATAAAAGGAAGCAAGCAGTCTCCTTGGAAAAATGCCTAATTCTAGCACAGGGACAAGAAAAGTAAGTGTGAAAAAAATCAGTGGAGGTATGTCAAAAGGAAACAGAAGCCAAGTGAATAAGCTTCCTACAATAGCCAAAGTTGAAAAAATTTCAGCAATAAAATAGTTGGATTATAACCCAAAGTACAAAATAAATACACATGAGTACATACCAATATAAAATAAATGGCTGAGTAAATAAATGGGGAGAAGAGACACTTCACCCTAAAGAAGCAGAGCTTAAGTACCATTTCTTAAGTGTTGGCTGCCTATAGTGACTTCCTTCCAAAGAGTACATACACTATGAAGAAGGGGGCAGGGCGGGGGAAAGAGAACTTTGAAGGTAAAGAAAACACTATCTCAGCTAGATGATCAAGGGTAACATAACTTGTGATAAGTATGGCCCCTTGATATGATGAGATGAAAATAGCATTTTTCCTCTGTTGTTTTTCTCCCCCAAACCCAAAACTCAGTCTAATTATTTGGAAACCATGAGACAAATCCCATTTGAGGGACATTCCATGCAATATCTGACTAGTGCTCTTCTGAATTATCAAGGTCATCAAAAATAAGAATTTTCTGAAAAACTATTACAATCTAGAAAAGCCTGTAGAGACATGACGACTAAATATAATGCAGTGTTCTGGACTGGACTCTGAAACGAACAGAAAAAGAACAATAGGGAAAAACTAAGGAAATATGAATAAAGTAAGAACCTTTGTTAAAATCAAACAACTAATTCACATACATGAAAACATTTTGCTAGGTAGAAATATAACGATATTTAGAAGACATAGAGAATTTTAAAAATAAAGTATGCTTGATTAACACATATATCAAACTTTCTGCCTTTGAAAGAATTCACAAACTCTTTGGATGTCCATGGACCATTTAACAAAATTAATTATATCCAAGTTCTTAAAGAAAAACTTAAAATGTTTAAATTGTTCAGTCTGTTTCCTGGCCACAACTCAATAACTTGCAAAATTAATAACTAGGGATAACTAAATTAATTAAATGATTGGAAAAAAATGAATATACATACTGTGCCATGGAAATGCTCTGTGCTCACCACATCATTTCTCTTTCCTGGATATGGAGGAAGACTACTTTTCCTAGGCTCTCACATTGTGAGGTTGGGATCATGTGACTGAATCCTTGTCTGTGGGGATATGGAGAGAAGAGACATATTTCTTTGTATTTTGGGAATTTGTGGCAATCTCAACTTCTACTCTTTTGAAGCAGTGAAGAAGGGAGTTTACGATAATAAATTTGCAAAATGCAAGCAGACAAGATACCTGAGACACTTAACCTGAATTAGACTGAGATGTGATGCTTTGATTGTTTTAAGAAAATGAAACCAGGACTTCTTTGTTACTGCAGCATTATATAGCCTGTGGAGTGAAATATCGCCCACACATCCACAAATTCGCAATTAGGTTAATGTTGCAAAGATAACTCATTACAGATTACTTAAGTAGACAAAGTTAATTATAACAGTACACATCAAAACAAGTACTTCAGCAAATATTATTTTTCAATGAAAAATCACAGCTGTCCATGATTTTATTATTAAAGATAAATGAATATATATCTATCAGCTATTTACCTAGATAAGCAAGAACAATATAATAATTCTAAGGGAAATATGTAAAAGAGAAGGAATAAAGGTAAAAGTAATTTCAAAAGGATAGTGAAACTGATAACAAATTCAGTAGTTTATTTTTAAGAAAAACAGAGAAGACAAGCTTTCTATTGAGAGTTATCAAGGAAAGCAGAAGAAATAAAATAAACTATATTACCAGTTAGAAAAGTGATATAAATATAGTGTGAATGGCCACTAAACATGTATGAAACTTAATTACCACATTTGACTCAGTCGAATGTACCTAAAACCAGAGCACTAAAAATTAAATAAATTTAAAATGTTATCTAAAATCACTAATATAACTCCCTAAATGATTCTATCCAGATAGTTTTATGAGTGAATTATACCAGATAATTTCTTTGCTACTTATATATTCTGAAACAAAATGATATAATGCCAAATTAATTTTGACGAAGATAAAATTTCTTGGTAATAAGTCCCAACAGCAAAATAATTTTATGTTTATTTTGTAATGTAATCCAGGTATACAACAACCTATTTATATTTATAAAAGAAAAAGTTATAAAAATAGAAATTCTTCAACCAAGGAATTAATGTCACTTATTAAAATATTGTATAAATTTTTTAAATAAAAATTATTATAGTATTTTTAAAACCATGATTGAAACCTCATCATACTGATATAGTAATATAAGATATAGCAATAAAATAAAAACTTATTGGCATATTGCAATGAAAAATGCAATCCTTAGGATAGATGTTAAAAATGTTAAAAAGACATTTGATTATATTTAACATATATATCTTATAACAATTTTCCTTATAACGGAAGTAGTATATTATTTCTGCATTCTATTTCAAACTAATAGTTGACATTTAACTTAGTAGTAAAATAATTGATGCATTCCAAATGAAGTCAAGAGTAAAAATAGAATATAGGCACTGTGACTTGACACTGATCTAGCTCTTGTTGTTTAGAACATCACAATAAGACAAGATTATATAATAAATTATTCAAAATTATCATGTGCTTTTTTAAATGTATGCCAAATATTTAGGGTAGAATCTGGCATACAATATATGCACAATAAATAATAGTTGTTATTAACAACTGTGTTTGATTAAAACTGAAAGATAATAAAGTGTAAAACTTAAAACCAATAAGGTTCTTTGACAAGGGCAGTTGAAAAATGATGTAGAGACATGAAGAGCTTGAAATATTTTTAATAGGAATGGGAAAAGGTGTCAGTCACTATGGAAACAAAATATAAAACATAATAATTGTACAGGACCTTTTTGGAAATGACAGCTCATTATTTGATCAATGGGAACATTTTACACAAAAACACATGCTTATCATATCCTTGGATGTATAGATTCAGTACATTATAGATGCTAATTCTCTCCAACTTGATTCTACTTAAAATCTAATGGGATTGTATGAGGAATTTGACAAAATTATTCTACAGTTCATCTTCAAGAAAAAAAAAATAAAAGAGCAAACTGAAATCGTTGGAAATAAAAAAAAAGAATGGGGCAGAATTTGGTGTAGAAAGACAGAAGTGAAAATCACTATGTATTTGAGAAATAGATCCAAGAACTTATTGTAGCAACTTATTATATTATACAATTTGAATTTCAAACAATTAATTTGATAAATTGTATTTGGACAAGTGAGAAGGTATGTTACAATTCTAACATCAAATTAAGTATAGATGTATTAATAGCCAATTGCAATAAAATACATTTATAAAAATATGAAAGCAGAGATATAATTTGGGTTGCTGAAAGTATTTCATATTATGACAGTAGACACTGAAACTGTAATCTAAAATACTGATAGATTTTATTATCTAAAAACTAACACATTCTTCTTGATATGGAATGCTGTGAGAAAAAATTTTAAAAGCAAGTGAGAAAATGGGAGATATATTTAACAAAGAAGGGACAATTTCAGGGAGATTAAATGAATGATTTATATGAATACACATACATGATTTTATACATTCACTTAAAAAATACAAGACTCTAGTAAAAAATGACGAAAGAATGTGTGGATCAATTAACTAAAATGAACTGTAAACAAATTGCTATTAATTTTATAATGATATTTTTCTATTCATGGTAATTCAAAAAGTAAAATTTAAAAGAACAAAGCTATCCCATGTTCAGTTTTTGGCTTTTGGCTAAGAGGTAAGTATTGATTAACCACTAGTGCCAGAGATAGTGCAGGGTGATGCGTAACCTCATGTAAATCAGAACTACAAATCAGTGCAAATTGTGTAGAAGGCAATTTGATGAAATGTAGAAGTCTTAAAAATTCATTTTTCCCTTTAACCCAAAAGTTCTGCTTCTAAGTTTTCTTCATTAAGTAATAAAGCAAAATATTCTTTAACATATTGTATAAAATAACAAATAAGGGAGAAATCCCTAAAGCAAAAATAAACACTGGATAAGAAAAATACATTAAAGAATATAATGATCTATAAGTAGTTTGAAAACATGACTTTTTTTTTTTAATATGATTGGTTTTAAAGCTTTGAAATAATCATGCTACTAATGATTCATTATATTGTTGTAAAAGGCTGTATATTGGTATAGAAAAAATCATTATTCCCTATTTAGTGATATGAAAAATTAAAATTAAAATTATTATGTATATTAATATAAAACACATGTACCAAATTATTATATTTATGTATTGCAGTGGGGTTGGGCTGGACATATCTTTGCTTTTTTCTGTTGTTTTGCTTGTATATTTGAATAATATTTTTCTTCAGAACTTCATTATAAATTACAATGAATAGAAACAAGTTTAAAATAGCAAACTATCACTTCAGGAAGATTGCAAAATATCATCTGAATAAACCCTGTACACTGTATATTATGAACTGTGCCATCATATCTCATGTTTTACAGTAGTACCCCCCTTATCCATGATGGCAGAGAATACATTCCAAGACATCCAGTGGATGACAAACCATGGATATTACTGAACTCATGTGTGTGTGTGTGTGTATGTGTAGAAACACACATACATACATGTCTATAAACACACACGCATACTATACATAGTATATGTATACATATATATACACACATATATATACACACACTATGGATATATATACACACATATTTGTATAGTGTTTTTTTCCTATACATACATACCTATAATAAAGCTTGATTTCTAAATAAGGCAAGACTAATGATAAAATAGAACAATTGTAACAATATATGTAATAAAAGTTATGTGAGTATGGTCTTTCTCTTTCATAATCTTAATGGCTATTAAGTGATGAATGGCGAAGTAGTATATACAGCCTGTAGACCCTGGACAAATGTATAATTCATGTCAGCATTTCCCTTTTTCTCTTCTCTAGAAGAGTTTGTGTGAGATTGATAAATGTTTGATAAAATACATCAGTGAAATTTTGGGGCCTAGAATTGGCATATTACTTTTTATGCCTGAATGTCTTAAGAAATGTTTCCTTAATCTTGAAATTCAGTAGATCTCTATATGATGTTTCATTCCTGCTTCATGTAGGCTGATAATCACTGTGATACAGCATCCCGCAGTTAGGAAAACATTCCAAAGCAGTCGTGTTCACCATCTAATAGATAAAGTGTGGACAAAGTCTCCTGCCAATCTCTCTCAATGAGGTATCCTTCTACAATTCTGCCATATAGTTTGAAACTTTGGAATTGAAGTGCATTAAAGAATACTTTCACCCAAATACACACACACATGCACACACATGTACAGAGACATGCATACACACACAGTTACTATGAGGTTCTATACAAGCAGTGGCTTAAAAAGCAGCAGAGAAAGAGGTATCTAAAGAAAGCGGAAAGAGTATCTGTTTTATTTTCCCTTCGACTGAAGTTTATTTTGGGATAAAGGAAATGTCAGAAGAAATTCTTTTTCTTTCATTCCAATTTTATTTGAGTCCTTTTTACTCTGGCGGAAATAGCAAAAAGATCCCCCACACATATCATAAGGCAGGGAATGCCAAGAAAGCAACTATTTCCGACATTCCCACATTACCCCCTTCCTCATCCTTCTCACCAGGAGAACTTTCTGTATAAACCCTCTCTCTCTCTTTTCTTTCAAACTCATCTCTCTCTCTCTCTCTCTTTTTTTTATTTATTTTATTTTATTTTTTATTTTTTAGGAAAGAGGTACACATAAAAGGAGAGTAAGGAATCTTGATAAAGTGGCAGTTTTTGGTGTTGGCATGTGTCCTAGTGGAGTCAGTAATGGATTGTATTAGTCGATCAGAGTTTTAGAGTGGAGAGAAAAATAAAAAACAAGCTTTTTTTTTTTTTAAATACAGGTGACAAATTTCCAAATTTGTACTATTTGAAGTACTTGTTTTTTCTTCCCAATTATTATTTTTTATTCAAAAGATTCTGCCAAAAGAAAACCTAAATTAGTTCTTAAAGTATTATGAGATGATTAAATGTCAGCATTTTAATTCTTACATATGTTTGCTATGGGTACCAAAAAAACTAAGTTAACTCAATTCTCCTTTTCTTTCTTGAAAGAACTGCAGACAGTCTTAAATCAATTACCATGTCTAAAATCCAGACCCACATTGTACTGGAATGTTTAAAACTATGACATGAACTGCCAGAGAGTTAGATAAAGATTGATAACAGGAAGACTTAAAAGAGTTCTCCAGGTGTTGATTTATATAGATGTCTATGCCTTGTAGCCTGCAGCATTTCCTTGCATGCAGGATGTAACCAGAGAAGTACAGAGCAGTTAGTCTTCATAATATGGAACCCTTTTAGGCAGGCCAGACCATCAATCAAATGATTAACAGGTAGTTTGCTGAGTATCTCCGATGGCCTAAAAAGACTATTCTTTTCTGTACTGGCTACTATTTCACCACTATCACACTTATTCTTCGAACTGGTGAATACAGTGTTTTCACAACAGAAATTTTGGTTTGTTTTGGAATTCTTTCATTTAACTTTAAATGTAGTTTAACTTAAGTATGGCTCGAGTATGGCTTAAAAATATAATCAGATCTGTATAATAACATCATCTAAAATCAGTCAAACAATAAAAAATGAAATAAATTCTATTGATTTTAGATATTATTAAAATACAACCAAATGTTCATCTTAAATCAGACTATACAGTAGATACAGTAAAACTCTCCTTCCACTGACTTCGAAGAGAAAATTTTAAAAATAAACTTATGATAGATTTCTTGAGGGGTAGGAATTACATTTGTTTGTATCTCAACATTTAATCTGTGCATCTTCAAATGCTTTCTAATGTAAATCGATGAAATGATCTTTTGCTGAAGGATTACAGCTCTGTTTTAAATACCACATTTGTCACCATTTAAAGGTTGTGTCGTTATCTATTGCTGTGTAACAACCACACTTGCTCCCAAAATTTATTATAAACTCTCATAGTTCTATGGGTTGTAGGGGTCAGCCGGGGACTTCCCCCTTGGGATCTCTTATGCAGTTGTCTTCAGATGGTGGGTGGGGCTGGCATCATGCAAAGGCTCAGTGTGGCTGGACATTGGTCTTTGCTGTCAGGTGGGAGCTCAGCTAGTCTGCTGCCCAGAGCACCTATACAAGCCTTCTTTATGTAATTTGGGTTTATCACAGTAGAACGGCTGAGATCCCAGAGGAAGTAAACAAAAAGAAGATAGGAGTGGAAGATTTTAGTCCTAGGCCAAGGAAATATCACAAGGTAACTTCTGTATTCTTCTGGTTAAGTGGCCACAGAACCTGCTCATATTAATGGGGAGGGGACAGAAACTTCGCATCTTGATGGAAAGACTGTCAGATAATTTGTGGTCATCTTTAATTCAACATACAGCTCATCTGAGCACTAGTTTGAGCACTTCCTAAATTACTTCATTTGCAGACTGCAATGATGAAAATATCCCCAATCAGAAGGTTAACTATACATTAGGACCTAAAGCTTAGAGAAGCCATAGCTGTAATCATCATTGGTCTCTCTTGTGATTTAGCTAGTTTCTAACCCGTGCTACTGTGTCCTTTTGCAATAAACCAATTTTCTGGGTTATATTTCGTGATACACTTTAGCAGGCATTTTACCAATGTCAAAGTACAGAACATCTACTGTGGTTTCTATTCTTTATATAACTTATCATACTTTAAGAAAACAACAGAATTTGTTTTTAATGTAGACAAATATATTCATTCTAAATCTTCTATTGTTGCTTCTGGACACAAGGTATTATTTCTTATCCTTTATTAACACTACACAATGGCTTGTGTTTATTTTTTTCACAGTAGAAATTTCATTCCATTAACCTTCATAAAAAAAATAGGGCAGAACTTTTAAGTCAGTTTGTCAAATTCAGACATACACACACACGCACACACAACCCTCCATTCATAAATCATACTAATTAGAATAGTTTTTACAAGCATATGCCAGAGACTATGAGTAGCCTAAAGGATTTCATTCCCAATTACAACTTAAAGTATACACCCTTAATTAAACAAAAATTGATTATGTTCATTAAAAACATTGTTTTTGATTTTTGTTATTTTCTTTCAAATACTCTAGGCCTGTCCTCCATGGAGAGACATGGGATCATGGAACTGTGCAAAATACTTGGATATTCATTTTACTTTCAGCTCAGAATAAATGATGAAAAGTCTCATTCTGAGATATATGGTTTGCATAGTGCATTGCTAACTATTAGCATATATATAAAGGGAAGGATAAAGTAGAAGTGGGTCTAGAAAACCATTACGGGTTATAGAATGAGTCATTTAAAAGTGAGAATATCTAACACAGAATGTAGAAGCTTTACATCAGAAGTAATTACTGTCTTCGTATGTTCTATAGTCTGTTATGTGAACTTTTTGTGTATTTCATGAGACTGAATAATGAGCAATGAATAAATATTTAAGGGAATCAAATTTTGATTCAAATTAAAAGAAAAAAAAGTCTAGCTACTAATTCCACAACAAAACAGAATCTTTTGAAAGAGCGCTCCCTATTTTATAGCATTTATAAGAAAAAAACTTGGGAAGAAAATTATGAAACAATATACATAAAATGCATGAATTGGATTAGGAGCCTTTAAATATCTCTTTCAATCATGACAGGGATACATGCTCATAGGTCTCAACTACAATTACCAGTCTTGACTTCTTCCCAGAGTTGCAGCAACATACAGTGGATTATGCAGTTAAATTTCCACTTGGATATGGAAAAAAAAACACTCGAATATTACATAACTAAACTAGAACTTGTCTTTCCAACCACTAGTCTGTAACTTATTTCCTGAGTGTTCTCCATTTTAGTAAACTGAACAATTACCCAAAGTAAAAATTTGTCTTCTCATGTTCTCTCAGAACATATATCAAATCTATCAGTAAATATGTCCAGAATTCTATCATGTATGAAAAATTCTACCATTATCACTCTCCTTCAAGCCACTCTTACCTCTGACCTGGATTAAAACAAGAATCCCTTGAATAGTCTTTACCTCTGCAGTTTTGTTTTTGCCCAGCAACCTGGATGAACGCCTGCTAACAGGGTTTGAAGATGTCTACCCTGAAACCTTGCCTTGCCTTGAGGTCTCCACTGGTGCTTGACTCTCTCTTTCCACTCCCAAATTCTCCCGCCCTCCATATATGGCTCACTAGGCTACAATCATGTGGCCTCTTTGCTGTCTCTGCTATACTACCAAGCACACTACAGGAGACACAAAATAACTTTCTTCTACCTTTCCAGGTTCTTGTCTGAGACCTGCCTCTCACCTCCCTCCCAGTAATAAAAGACAAATTAATAGGAGAAAAACAAACAGAAGTTTAGCAACATACATACACCTCCTGTATACTTCGGACAAACCCAAGAAAACTGAGTAACTCCTCAAAATGGCTCAAGCCAACACCTAAAATACCATCTCCAACTTAAGACATGACTAGGGAGAGTGATGGAAATGAGTATAAATGTGCATACATATTTATATTCTTGCATGGAAGTGCCTAAATTAATGGTTACCTATATGTGTATAATTTTTTTCCATACATCATTCACAACTGATTAACTTAAATGGTTCCACTTTCTTGGTAGAAATAAGGAACACTACTGAGTATTAATTCACATATTTATTATTTATTTATATTGCTTTTACTTGGTTACTGCTGGATAAAACTGGAGACTATTAAGTCAGAGACCAATTGTTCTGGGACAGGAATCCATTTTCTATTTAATAATTCTTTTGCCTGACTTTTTAGACTGTTGATTGTGACATTTTTGAACTGTACTTTTTCTTTTGTAAACTTTCTTTGTGCTCAATGTGAGCTTCCAATCTTGAGACTACACTTTCTTATTGGCTACTGGCTCCTAGGGGCAAGCTTCAAGTATTTCTTGGCTTTGAAGTATCCATAGTGTCAAAAATTCAGAAATAGTAAAAATTAAAACCAGGTCAGTGAAATAGTATTTAGTAAGAGTTTACGGTGCACAAAAGAACAGTCCCCATACTGGGAGTCTTGAAATTCAAAACTAATATGAAGTCCAGAGGTATGATGTCACAGAATGGTTCATAAAAATGAAAATGAGGAAGTTTTTTAATCTTTACAATGATTGGTTGTCACAACAGATATTTTCAGATGGCAGGGGACTGGTTAAAAGTTTTAAAAGTACAGCTACTTTTATACGGAATTTAATGTTTCACACTTTTTTCTTTCTTTCTTTCTTTTTTTTTTTTTTTTTTTTTTTTTTTTTTTTTTTTTTTTTTTTTTTTTACCTCACATGATCTTTTTCTTTAAATGAATCATAGAACTTTGGTCCATGCTGTAAATCTGTAAATGAATTCCAATACCAGAAGCTCCTCAAAAAAAAAAAAAAAAAGCTGATGCAAATTAAAGGAATGGATGCAATTTATCCCTTATGTATTCGAAGTAAAAATTAGGCTCATTTGAGAACTACTCTGTAAATATTAATAAAAATATTTTTGAAGCAATGCAAATAATGGAGGAGCCACAGCTGATAAGTGCCTCTGTTTGCTTTTTCTAGTACCAACATTATTAAACCTAGTAAGTGGTTATACCTACTGGGGTTCACTCACAGACAAAAACCAAAATAAAAGGAATCCAAAATTATATATTAGCAGCATTTCCTAAACTGTTGTGAATGCTTTAGATATATCGACTTTTAAAAACTCTAAAACGTAGGTAGTAATATAATCTAAAGAGAATCTCTAGATCGGATTAATAATCCAATTACGTGCACTCTATAGAATCCATTTAAAACAAAAGAACTGGGAGTCTATTTTGGAAATAGTGGCATGAAATCAGCATTTGCCCCTTTCCTTTTGAGCAATCCTTTCAAAACCATGCAGGGGTATCAGAAATAAAAATGTACAAGCATATTCAGTGAAACATGGAGATGCTGAAAATATGAACCAGAAGAGGAATGACTGCCCGAAGTAGCAGAAACTGAACAGAAGCTTAGGAGGAAGAACTTTTGAATGTCTGTCTGTGGTTGCAAAATTCAGAAAGAGGCAGCGCATTATACTTCCAAAGGTGAAGAGCACACTGGAGTCCCCAAGAGAAATCTCTCCTTTTCAAGGGTGGAAATGAGGTGCATAGGACCCAGGGAAGTAATTTCCTACACCTAGTTTAATTCTCTAAATCAGAGGAGGGGAGCTGAATAAGATTTTCCACAGATAAGCTAAATTTGAAAGAAACAGTCTGTGTCAGGAGAAAGCAAGAGGCTTTGCCTAGAAAACAGCCTTGTCACCAACATCTTCCTTGGCTGGGAAAAATGAAAGACTGAAATAACTCATATACATAATATGTGTAAAAAATAAAATGTCTCCTAGGTTCAAATACTGCCTTGCTAATTTCCTGTACTCCTTCTAGAAAAATAAAATTGTTTATAGAAAGTATTACTTCCTAAAAACAAGAGAGGTAAAAGATCTAGGGTAGGAAATCCATCCATTCCCTAAAAATTACTACCTTGAAAAAAAAAAAGAATGAGTGAGAAAAGGTGGGAGTCTTGTACTTATTTTAGTAACTGTATCTGAACTGCCTTATTTTTTCTCTACTGTAAGTCCAAAGGATACCTGATGACTCAAGAACTTCCTTATTCTTTATTCTTATTCTTTGTCTTTAAAATGCTTTTGGCATAGTTCTTCAATTTAAGAAATTATCCCATTTGGCAACTTTTGGGGCATTAAAAAATTCTGTAAATCTTCCTCATATTTGCCAAAATATTGCGAATTCTGGCATGTATACCTGAAGCTCAAGAGGCTGTTTCATGAGTTTTAGATGGTTTATTTTTCACAACACAAATACGATGAGGTCCAGTGAAGTTCCTGACCTGTTATTGTAGAATACAATTTATGTCAGCATTTATAATTTATATTTGTGTGTGTGTTTGTGTGTGTGTATAATCTAGAGATACAGATCTATAGATAGATATAGATATAGATGAGTTGAAGGCTGGGTACCTCTAAAGAGATGCAGGACACTACTGAAAGGCAAACCAAGTCCCAACGGATATCATTTCTAGTGATGCTTGGGTATAGAATCCTTTGGTTGTTTAGGTTAAAGGATAAGACTTCTGCCCCTTCCGTAAGTGGCAAGATTTCCAGTGATCTTTCAGTGAGCATTTGCCGTATTTACAATCACAGAAAAAGTGTTTATTCTGTTGTACCTAGGAACAGAATTCCTGCTATTTTTTTTTTTTTCCCAGAAAGGAATCCAAACATAAATATGTTCTTTAAAGAGAATTTTTTTTATTTTGTGATTTAAGAATAAAAATGAAAAGTTAGAAAACACTAATTGTCTGGTGGTAACTGACGCATGACTCCACCATGTGGGGTATATATATATATTTTCATATATATATGAAAATAGTGCCTGAACAGAGAGGACTGGGCCAAGAAAACAGCAATGCGAGTTTGATGCCACAAGAGCAGCTGAGATTTCTGGGAGCAGGATACTACAAAAAAGAGAAACAGAGAGAAAGAGTCATGAACATCTGCATAAACTGCTCAAGGTCAGGGTGAGGCTGCAGAAGGCCAAGCAGAGCACAGCTGCTGGGAGGCTGAAAGCTGACCAGGAATTTCAGAGATAGCACAAGGCTGGGGAGACTCAATTAGATGGAATACTCATTATGGATTTCTTTCTAAACAGATTATTTTTATGAAATTCTGACGATCCTGCAAATCATAATGATTTCATATGTAAATTGAGGCTGTCATTTCCATATGGCTAATTTTAAGACCTTAGACACATGATCGAGTTAACTAATAAATAATCTTTGGGTGCCTGGACAATTTCTAAGTTAAAAAGACCCAAATGTAAGTCATTAAATGTACATTAATATACTTTCATCTCTTAAACAGCTACAAATTATAAGAATATGCAATGTTTTCAATGGTATTGTTAAATGATTATTGTAGTTACCTCGAAATTATTAAAATTATAAAAAATATTATAAAAAGTTATAAAAAAATAAATGGTCATTTTATTGAACAGTTATTGAATTTCTGTCCTCTAGTTTTCCCTTGTGTCTGGAAAAAACAGAATTTGTTTAAAGATTATAATTACTATAAACTGTAGACTATACTAGTTTAATCATTTCAGAGAAATATTAATATGTATGCAAGATAACAGGCATGATTTTCTGCTTGTTTACAAAATTACTGTGGTTTCATGAAGGGTGACTTAATAGGAAATATACATTATTTTATTTAAAATACTGATAATTATATTTTAAAATTGTATTTAAAACTTTAAATTTATTAGTTTATATGTTTATGTAACTGTTTATGCCTAACAATACATATAAAGTCATATTAATAAATCATTTACTGCAAACTGTTACCTAAATAATGTAACAATGTAATAAAATTAATATATAGACCTTTTTCTTTCTGTATAATGACTGAGTTTTTATGTGCCCAGATTTGCAAAGTTTCCTCCATGGCCTCAAAATATTCTTTTAATTCTCTGTGCCATTTTATATTCTTAAATCATTAAAATTATTTCTTACTTTTGAAAAGTTCAGTTCTTAAAAATTATTGTTGTTCATCGTGTATGTTTTTTAGTGTAAGTTACAGATATTTCTTGCCTTCAGATATTTAAGACTTACTATTATCTACTTTGGTAACAATTCTTAATTTGCCTGAATTCAGAATGATAAAGCTGTTAACATATCTTTTATGCTTTATGTCACGTAAAAATTTGTTCCTTTACTCTATAAAATAAAAGACAACACAAATAATTAGGTTTGTTTAGAATATGCCAAATGTCAATCAGTTGAAGACTATATGAGAATTTTTTTATTCTCCAAACTGAAGGAAAAAAAACTGGTGAATCTAAAAGAGATTCGATTAAGTTACATAACATAGTAATATAAAAATTATGTAATGATTATATGCTTTTTGAGTTAAAAATATATTCATATTTAAACACAAGTACTGATAGAATAACTTTCTACAAAAATAATTGTTTCCTGGATTTTAGATTCACAAAACATCTTGTGTTTTAGTTTATGAAAGATCCGGACAGGCATGAAGGACACTAATTCATGGCGACCATCACGGGCCTTTGGCTTACTTTAGTCTTTCCTAATTCCAGTAGCCAAGAACTATCCCCCTAAGAGCTACAGCAGTAACAGCAAATGTGTGAAAGTTCTAGGTTAGTTCCAGGGTCTCCATTAAACTTTCTTCCATTGGCAAAAATACCCCAAGCTTCTTAGCTAGTTACCTTAACTTCTGTAAAAATAGAATTGCTGTGTATTGCTGTAACACTCTTCCTGGCCACATTTATTCCCTTACCCAATAAGGACAAGCCCATAATTTTTACTCCTGCTGGGAAGAAGCTATTCGTATTCTGCATAGACCTTCCAGAGACTTTCTTGGATAACCATGATTTAATTTTGCATGTTGATGGTTCATATTTAAAGAGAAAAAAATAAAGTTTGTCAGCAGGCTATATTATTTCATATCTAAATTCACATTTGAAATAATAAGCCTTTCCTCAAGTTAAATAAGTTCAAATAACAGGGTGAGTTGCCTTTGTCTGGATCTACTAATGAAATATAAGAGGACAAACATTTATACTCATAGTCAGTATAATTTTTGGTTTGTTCACAATTTTGTAAGGCTTAGGGAAAAATAGAGGTTTTCTGACTTCTATAGAAACTCCTCCAAAATGAGACACCAAGGTGAAGAATATTTAGATGCTTTGCTACCGTACTAGTTTTCTATTACTGGAGCAGCTTAACTGGCTGGTTCTGGCTCAAGGTCTTTCTTGAGGTTGTATTAAAGCTGTCATCTGGGACTGCAGTCGTTTGAAAACTTCCAAACTCATGTGGTTATTGCCAGGCCTCAGCTGCTCTCTGGCTGCAAGATGAAGACCTCATTTCCCTGCCACGTGGGCCTCTCTGTGGGCTGCCTGTGTCCTGAAGACATGGCAGCTGGCTTCCCTAGAGTGAGAGGTCCAAGAGACAGAGAGAAAGAAACCCAAGATGGAAGCTGCAGTCTTTGAGAACCTAATATTTAAAGGGACATGCTATGTATGGAGTAAGTGACCATTATAATAGTATGGCCGACATATAGATACAACACGCTCAAGAGAACAGATAATAGAAACTGTAGGAAAAACATTTAGGAAGAAATAAGTTATATTAATCACCTTGGTTTTTACTATAATTTAATTAGTTATATTTATATAAGTTAGTTTTTAATAACGGCCGTGTTTAACAACTGGCTCAGAAAACTCCTAACAATTTAACAGGCAACTGTCCCATGACAGTGCAACCCACCCCAGCACACTTCTGGTTCAGTTTTGATGGATTCCTAGTGGAGTTTTTATTTGTTCTTTTAAATGTCCAGCCTCTTGTAACATATTGAGTCTATATGAGATTCTTAAATGAGGTCAAGCTTTCCTGTCAGAGAATGTATGTAGGTCTGATGTGTTATGGGTGTCAAAACAGCCAAAGGGAATCTCTGTTTTGCAACCTCTCAGCTCTGCAACATTAAACAGTTTACTTAATTTTTTCTGAACGTGGATCCTCATCTGGAGTTTAGGGTTAAATACACACCACCCACCCCCCAAAAAACAAACTGGCCTATCTTCCACCTACTAGTATTGCAAGGATGAACTGACGTCATGCAGGCAGGTTCCCTCTCTAAGTATTCATTATTGGTGTCATCCTGACAACAGCTTTGTTTAACAAGCTTTAATAACTCTGCTATATACCAAATGTCAGAGGGGTTAAGTGACTTGCCCAAGGTCACAGGACTAATAAAGTTGTTTCATATATACAAAGCAGCAATGACAATGTTGACTCAAAAACAGTAACCTTCCTTGAGAACAAAATCAATGGAGAGACTTTAATTATATCAGGAAAAAGTTTATTGTGGGACTTAAATACTAACAAAGCTTTTCGGCACCCTCTCTTTATCAATAAGGTCCCTTGGGCAGATATAAACTCAGATTTAATTAAACGAAAAATCCTACACCAGCAAATCCTGCACACACTTCTCCTTATTTAGCCACTATGATGAGTAATGTGGTTTCTTCTGTGTCCCCTGCACAGGAGGTGCAAGGTTATAGGCCAAAGACTTGGGTCTCCACATGCCACAACCTCCTCAATTACATGACAAATATAGTCTTATGGATGCTTAATAAGAGGCAGGATCTGTTGCTATCTCCAAGCTCATTGAATTTCAAATGGAAAAGAGCAGGCTGAAGTGCAGGAAGGGGTGTTTTATATAAAAAAAAAACAAACAAACAAACCCACAGACCTTTCATTGTGTGTCCCAGGCCTATTAAGCAAACAGAAGAGGCCTCTCAGGTATCCATTAGACAGTTTCTCGTGTGAGTAATTATCCTCACATTTGTGACAATTCTGGGAGTGTGGGAGCATGGAAAGGGTACCTCTTAAATGCAACTGTTATGTAGAGATCAATGAGCAATAAAAACAAAACAAAACAAATTTGTTTTCCAGCCACATCCTAGAAACGATTCTAGAATTCATGGAAATGGAGGACAAGGTATAAAGCCATGTGAAACGGGCTGGAGTATCAGAATAGCCAAAGGGAGAACCAGCCTACAATAAGAAACTTGAGGCAGCTTTTTTTGAACTTTCCATAAACAAATGTTCCTGGGGCATTTAAAAGGGTCACAATGAGGCAAATTAATAATGACATTTGACATACCATCAAAAATCCCTCATGATGGTCTATATTCAGATGAACTGGGAGTTTGGAGTCATTCTTTTCTTCCAGAGTCATATAGTCACACTTAGGAACCCTGTTTCAGGTTAATATTTTGAATGTACATAAGCTTGAATTTCACATGTATATGCACATATAGGCAGCTTACAAAGTACTTCTATACACATGAACTTATTTGACTTTCGCTATAGATGTGTGAGAATGACATACATGATATCACAAACCACATTTTACAGACAAAGAAGTTGAGGCTTAGAGAATTTAAGAAAATTATTCAAGGATTTACATTTTAATCGTGAGCTAGAGTTTAAACCCAGGTCAGAACGCATATGAAAATGAAAAAACTAAAGACATGGGTTCTATTCTTGTGAAAAACAAACAGGTATTTTCTCTTTTAAGGCCGAACACTGAATTTATTTAATCTGGCATAGCTGACGAGCAATGAATTATAGATAAGTATAAATTCAGTCTAGATAAGGACAATTGAAGATTAATATAAATACAGATAACAGATTCTACCAAATATTTGCAGAAGACACTATGCCATTTCCCTACAATCTCTTTCGGAGGATAGTAGCAGAGGAAATACTTACTAATTCATTCTATAAAGCCTGATTTACTTTAATACCCAAACCGGATAACAACATTCCAAGAATATACGACTATAGACCAATACGTCTCATGAAAATAGATGCAAATAGCCTCAATATAATATTAGACAATTGAGATGAAAAAACATACAAAAACAATTAGACACCATGACCAAGTGGAAATTATTCCAGATATGCAAGGATGGTTCAACATTTGAAAATCAATGCAGTTCACCCCATCAATGAGTTAAAGAAAATATACCATATATCGACAGACGTAGTGAAAGCATTTGTCAAAATACAAATAAACTAGGAACAAAAAAAACTTTCTTGACTTGTAAAGATTATCTCTAAAAACCCTACAATTAACATCACACATAATGGTGAGGAATTCAAAGCGTTCCCACTAATATCAGATACAAGGCAAGGAAGGATGTCCCCTCTTTCCACTCCTTTCTAACGTCATGCTGTAGTTCTTGCTAATGCAAGGAGGCAAGAAAGGGAAACAAAATCTATATGGATTAGGAAGAAAGATATAAAACTATCTTTCTTCACAAATAACAAGATTTTCTATGTAGAAATCCAAAAGAATTGACAAAAATTCCTGTAATTAAGTGATTATAGAAAGATTGCAGGATACCAGGTTAAAATATGAAGTTAACCACTTTGGTACATACTAGCAATGAACAAGCGAAATTTGAAATGAAAAACAATACTATTTACATTGGCACCCCTCGAAATGAAATAATTATAAATATAACAAAATATGTGCAAGATCTATACGAGGAAAACTACAAAACACTGATAAAAGAAATAAAAGTACTACATAAATGAAGATATTCCAGTTCATGGATAGGACAACTTAATATTGCCAAAATGTCAATTCTTCTCAAATTGATCTATAGGTTCAATGAAATACAATAAAACCCCAGAAAGTTATTTTGTAGCTATCAAAAAAAAAATTAAATCTGAAGTTAATATGGAGAAGCAAAAGACCCAGAATAACCAACACAGTACTGAAGAAGAAGAACACAATTGGCTGATTGAGACTCTATGACTTCACGACTTTATATAAATTTATAGTAATCAAGACAGTGTAGCATGGTGAACAGACAAATAAATCAGTGTAATGGAATAGAAAGCTCTGAAACAGACTCATAAATATAGTCAATGGATCTTTGATGAAGTAGCAAAGGCGATACAGTGGAGCAAAGATGCTCTTTTCAATAAATGGTGCTGGAACAACTGTACATACAGAGGCCAGAAACTAAATCTAGAGACAGACTTTACATTGTTCATGAAAACTAACTCAAAACAGATCCCCGACCTGAATGTAAAATGCACAACTATATGACTTCTAGCTCCTTGGTATTTTCTCAAAGTGGTTGAAAACTTACGTTGAACAAAAACCTGCACATGAATGCAACCTTATTCATAACTGTGAAAACTTGGAAGCAATTGAGATGTCCTTTAGTAGGTGAGTGGATAAACTGTGGTACATCCAGCTAATGGAATATTTATCCAGCAGTAAAAAGAAACAAGCTATTGAGGCATGAAAAGACGTGAAAGAACCTTAAATTCATCTAAGTGAAAGAAGCCAATGTGAAAAGGCTACCTACTGTTTGACTTCAACTATATGACATTCTGGGGAAGGCAAAACTACAGAGATAGTAAAAATACCAGATGTGGGGGAGGAAAGACAGAATAAATAGGGAGAGCACAGAGAATTTTTAAGGTAGTGAAATTACTCTGTATAATACTATTATGGTGAATACATGTCATTATACATTGGCCCAAACCCACAGAATGCACAACACCATGAGAGAACCCGGAAGTAAACTATGGACTTTGACGATTATGATGTGTAATGTAGATTCGCCAATTGGAACAACTATACCACTGTACCACTCTGGTGGGGGTTGTAGACAATGAGGAACACTGTGCCTGTGTCGGGGCAGCAGATGTATGGGAAATTTCTGTACTTTCCCCTTAATTTTGCTGTGAACCTAAAAATGCTCTAAAAATGAAGTTTTAATTAAAAATAGATAACAGATAAATAATGAAAATCCATACACACACACACACACACACAAACCCACCAACCAAAATTAGCACACTACTCTGTAAAATGGGAGCTGTCCAGAAGAGAATTTGCTGTTTGTTACCTGGAGATTTCGTGAGACCCACGTACATATTCGTCAGAGTGTATCTGCTTCTTGAAAAGGGCATTTATTCATGGAGGAGAAACCTGGACCAAACGACATTCAGACAGGTTCCAACACTCAGATTCCAGAAGCCAAAACGTCCATTTTGTAGTGAAATATGGCAGGAACACTGTAGAAAGACAATAAAACAGGTTCAAAGTGTGAACACATATATCATGCAAGTCTTTACAATCTAACGCTAACATATTTAAATGAATAAAAGTCATAAATAAGTAAATAAGTGGGCAAAATATGAAATTGAATATGGCTGCTAAATAAATGCTGAAAGTAGGTAGAAATAGCATTGACTATTAGGGTAGAATGTGGTTGCTTGGAAAGAATTAATAAAGCATTGAATGATTTCTATATACATGTCCAGTTGTTCCACTTTCTGGCAGTGGTGCCTGCTTTATCGTTTAGCATCCTCTCATAGAATCCAGCAAAGTTATCAACAAGAACTTGTTGAACAGATTTCCCCAAAATATCTAAAGTCAACATTAAATAAGCCATGGCTATTTTGCCAAGAATTAAGGTCTTTTTCTCAGTTGGCTTGTGAATTTGATCCATGGTTTATTTGTTCCTGGAATCCCCACCCAAGCTACTGCTTTTCTTAACTTGACCCACTCAGGTTAAAATGCCGGGTCTTGGCATATTGCTGATAGGGGGCAGTGCTCTAGAGAGTGCAAAAGGGTGGGCTGGGGTGATCTATCTGCCAGATTACGATGCAGCAAACACATAATTCCTCTACTGAAGCACTAGTGATACCTGAAGAACCTAGTCAGATTTTTCGGGAAATTAGAAAATCTCGAGCACTGGAATTTGATACTGGTGTATTATTGATCTCTATTACCTGTACCACACACATTAGGACTTGGACTGGCATTATGATACTCATTAGTGTTTCACATTCATTTAACATTCTTATTCTGAAGGCCAACAATGTGTCAAATATGGGTGCAGTGATAGTCTAGTCTATTGAGAAATGAGGGAACTATGTTCATTCTTAAACACAAGACAGAAACAAAAAAGGCCCTTAGAGAGAATCAGATCACATTCAATGTTTGGTGAATTCAGGGGAAAGGATTCCTTCTAGATGAAGAGGGCCAGGTTAACTGTGTAGAATAAGTGATGTTTAATTGAGCCTAAAAAATCGGTAGACTCTGCACAGACAGAGGCTGCAGTGAGGGCAGAGCAGAAGGGCATTTGTGGAGGAAGCAATGCAGGTGCCAAGGGAGACACACACACACACACACACACACACACACACACACACACACACACACACACATACACAGCACTGCATCTTTGAGCATTCACAAACCTCTCTTTGCCCTGTCCACTCAAAGAGTTACAATAGATACATGTAACCCAGGCCACTCTTAGCCTGAACTTGGGCTACAATGTCATTGAACAACTGCAATCTATTTTAGGGGAAAGTTTCTAGTTCCATTAAATCCAGTTGTCAGGCCTTTTTTCAAAATTTTGGTTTTAAAATGTTTAAAGGTTCTCTTTGCCTGAGCATTTCTAACAGACATTCAGCCCATTGAACACACAGAGCAGAAAGGACGCAGAGGTTTCCATGGTCACTGCTAAGAAGGAAGACATGAGTCAAGTGCCTTCGATTAGAATATCTCGGCCTAGCTGACATTAGAGGAACTTGAAGCATACTAGTGGTTCCCACTCTTGAAGCCCTTTTTCTAAAATCTGTTACTCACAGGCAATCAGAATTTAGGACTCCCTCATCCTTCTCAATTGTTGGTGCTGACAAAAGAATAAAAATACTGTCTTCCAAAATGTCCATGGACAGATTGTGCACCAGCCAGGTGGAGAGGAGCCACAGTCCATAAAGCTCAATGCAGGAAAGGCAGTGCCACGTTTCTCTTGTGACTATCTGCTGAGTGCCAAGGGGATCTACTACAAAAACTACTCAGAACATCCAACTGTATGAAAAATATAAATCAAAGCACTCCACTAAGAGAGCTCTGCTATGTGGTGCATCGGTGTGACAACTGACCACCAAGAAATGCCCAGGGAGGGCTGGAAACATCGGATCTCCCAGTTACTTGAATATGGTCCCCAACAGCAATTACCTCAAGAAGAGAGGGGAGAAGTTGAAAATAATAATAAATAATAATATAATAATCATCAAGCCATTGTCTGCTACATTCCAGACAGGAAGTATTTAGGTAGAGAAAATGTATCAACAACTAGAAGTAATTTAAATTTAAGTAGGAACCAAGGGTAAATATAGATAACATTAAAGGGATAGTGATGCGCTATTGAAAAGATGTTCTCTGTTTATAGTCTCTCTTGCTCATGCTATCTTTGGTGAGTTTGAAATAAGGACAAAGATGGATATTTGTATTATTATTTTGAGTACTGATTTCTTTCTGTGCACTTTGGGGATTAACGTCCCTCCTTTGGCTTAACGGCAGGAACTCACATTTCTCCCTCTGCTCGTGTTGCTGATCACTGCCCATCCCAGGTTTCTCTGTGAGTCAAAGAAGGGTTCATGGACTGGCATGGCAGGTTTGTTTACTATTATCATTGCAAAGCCAGCATAGGGATGCATCAGTGACGGTGAATACTAAGATGCCTTTCCTGGAACCAAGGAAAGGGGATTTAACATATGTAGAGAAGTGATTTGGGGCTTATGCGGTCCTACTACATTGTAATTATTCTCAGATATATCTAACAGTAATCTTAAAAATCTAGAAGCAGTATCATTCATATCATAATACATTTTGATTGGATAACAATGCTATACTAACAAATTGTAGTTCAGAGTAAAATAGAAGCCTTATCTGGTCATCTTCTTGATAGATCATAATGTCTTGGCATCTTTATCATTTATTACATGTTGATATGTCACAAATATCTACATAGTACATTAAATATCCCAATCGATACTCAAATTTTTTCTCTGATTTCCATGACTGAATTGCAGACAGCTATAGGAGATGGGTAAGTCATAAGTGCAGGAGAATTATTAGACATAATAGCAGCTACTAATTTAGAGTGGTTGAGACAATCTATCTCATTTACATGTAGACTGTGTTTTCTCACAACAACAGCCTAACTGCCTTATGAGAGAGATGTTAACATCCATCTCACAGACAGGGAATCCAAAGCTCAGAGAAGCAAGCAAGATCAGACAGGGTGGGGTGAGGACTTGCGACCAGATCGGTCAGACACTGCAGACCCTCCTCTTTACGCTACACCATGCTGCTGCTTATGTGTGAATACTTTCCCATGCACAGATTACGTATCTCTACCCGCCAATTCAATTAAATACCGAATATTGAAACAGCACACCTCTGACAATGCAAATAGTAAATGTCATGGTCTTTGTGGACAGTGTGTACCTTGGCAGAACTAATTACACCCAACACAGGTGTAAATGTATGAAGAGGAGACTAGACAAAGTGTTACATGGGCTTTAGGAGGTCAGTCGCACCTGGCTTCAGAACCCAGAAGTGCTTTCTGGAGAAATCTGTGAATTTATATTCTGGCCTATTATCCTGGATATTGTTAAAGAGAACATGAATTTTGACTACTATCCAGTAGTTTTTATTTTTAAATAAAGAGAAAGATGAGGACTTTATTTTTCAATGTTAAGAATTCTTTGTGTTATCGTCAGATCACCATCCTGAGACGGTCTGAGTACAATGCTGAAAAGTGAGCTGTGGAGTCAGAGCCTATTATAAATCCTTGTCTCAACTTAATTGCGTCGTCTTCATCACGGCGACCTAATCTCCATCAGGTGTCCTTGTGCTCCTCTCTCAGAACACTGAGCTTTTCCTTTAGAACATCACAACTTGTAACAGTCTAATTATTCAGGATTTTATGCTCTTTTTTTTTTTTTTTTTTTTTTTGCATCTCTTTTCGCAGATTGTACATTTCTTGAAGAAAGAAACTCTGCTCATCATGTTCATCCCCAAACCCTTGCCAGGCTCAGTGCCTGGCACACAGGAGGCCTCCATGATATAAATGTTGAACAAAGGACCGAATTAGAGTCCTGATTGTACCTTAAGAGCTGAGGTGGCCTTGGAACCTTTTATTAACCTGGTGAGTCTCAGATTTCTAAAGTGCAAAAAGAAGAAAAAATTATTCATGACACATAGGGTTGTGAATACCTACTGCAAAACATAATAATGAAAGCACCTTCTCAATGTTCAAGTGCTAAGCCAATATTTATTACTGAATATTTTCACTGCTGTTCTAATTTGCAATCAGCGTAGAGCCAGGAGCATACGCAAAAACCAAAGTTAATGCAGAGTGTGAAAAGTGCTGCCCAGTTTCTAAAGTGACAGTGCAGACCTGCATGGGAAGATCTGTGCTGGAAATACTATGCTGCTGAGCTGTCATGACAACCTTTAATAATCCTGCATTTATGTGCCATCATGGCTTTCCCCAAAATTATCTTCTGGGACCATGACTAGCCTTGTCTAAGGGTTTGGTAATTGCTTTTGCCCAATCTGAGCACAATCTGTTCCACTACTTTTGAGTTATGCAAGGGTGAAATAAATACAGAACAAGCTTGCAGACTACATTAAAGAAATTCAAAATGTGCTTTGCACACGAATAGAACTTAAAAACGCCTGAACTTTCAAAGTCAAAACTTCTACAAGGAAGAGAATCATGAGTGAAATTTGGAAAACCTAGTGGAAACATCCTGTAGTGATTTGAAATGCAATGTGTGATATTATATACTCTAGGTTGACTTCTCAAGGGTAAGCTAGCCCCCACCCCTATATCACAAAATACAGAAATAAGGATAGCCTTAAATAGTCCTCCCCCTAAAAAAGATCTACTCCTCCAGAGGAATATATATATATATATATATATATATATATATATATATATATAATTTCTTTCCCATTAAGGACAATGTAACTAAACTAACCCCATCTCTCTTTTTGCTCAAAGCAAAATGAACAGCTCAGTTTTTTGCAATTTGCAAAAAACCTGACACCGCTCATCTACCTAAATCTGTCTTATATTTTTAGGTTATTTAGATCATCCATATTTCCCAGCGTATATTATATTTTTAGTTATATTATTTTTGTTTCAATTGTATTCCATTGTGACCAATTTTGCAACACTTCATGGAATATGGAGTGTTTTAAGAATAGAGAAAAACTAATTTCAACCACAGATTGTTAAGTAAGTCAAACTTTCCTCTCAGGAAGGGTCATTAAATTTATAACTGAAATGTGAAAATGCCTGGGTCAGTTAAAATGCCCAGGGCAAAAAATCAGGAAGGTGAAATTTACCAACAAATCTGAAGTTGAAACTATTTAACCAAATATATAATAAGTGGATAAAATGGACACGATCATAATCAATTCTAATAATTAAACCTAAATAGTTCCTTATCAATGAGAGCAATAATAATATATCAAAAAAACCTTAACAGTAGAAACAACAGCTAGCTCTCATCCGCTTAAAATACAAAGATTTACTATCTCTTAATAAAGTTACATATTAATACCCTGAATTTATTTGTATATTTAAATGGTAAAGACAATTAATAATCTCGTTCTTCTCAAATAGTGATTTTGCTAACTGCATGATTAAATTCCTGAGAGAGCAACATAGAGTTATCTGTGATTAGATACTGGAGATAAATTAATTTCAGTGACTTTTACTAAATTACATTGTCTATAGATTTGTTTCACATTAATGACCAAGTATCGGACAGGAATGATTTGAGTGAAAATCGTCCTTCTCAGCAACATTTAGCATGTTTATTAACTTGTGTTCTTAATATCTAGCATGGCATGGATCACAGTTGTAATAAACTTATCTCATATTGTGTTTTTCCATGTTGATTGTAATTCGGTTACTATTCATATTTAGCATCTTTCTGTGATTAGTCTTGCACTATTTCATTTTTATTTGTATTTCTAGAGTTCTTTTCTTCCTTTTAGAATTGTCTGATCCTCATTGCGATTACAGAATTTCCTTTGAGAGTTATGGTCTATTTTAGTACTCTTAATTTTGTTAAAATTTTTCTAGAGTTTCTCAAAATCCTTACACATTTTTATAACTCCTAAAATTTAAAAATATTTAATAAAGAAATGCTCAGCCAGCAATTCATGTTATTTCACATTTTAACATTAATTAAAAAATATCTGATGTGTTGAAAAAATTGAACAAATATAAATAATATTCAAATGCATGCAGTTCTTAGAGTTACATCCTACCTGTCACCCGTGAGTATTAGCACATGATCACGGGAAGCTTGCATGTTCATTGGGTTGAATGGCCATATGAAAACAGTGTGCACCTGAATCTAGGGAGAGAAAAAAAGGCGGGGAGGAAGGAGGAAGGGGGAGAGAGGGAGAGAAAGAGGAAGGGGAGAGAAAGAGAGAGAGGAGGAGGGAGGGAGGAAGTGGGGGAGAGAGGGCATAGCATTAACAGATAAAAGAGCCTCTTCGTTTTCTTGGGTGTCTACTATGTGCCAAGTGTGGGACTAGGTGCACCTTTATCCTCACTATATACCCAAAGACTAGGTATTGCTTTCCACATATAATAAAGCAGGCTAAGAAAGAAATGAAGTTGTTTAACTTGTTCAAAGTCATCTAACCCATAAGTAAATGCTGGCCTGTCTCACTACCAATCTTACTTTATAGTGCATTTTATTTTGTAAGTCGATGTGCTTTTGACCACAAATAAAGAAAGTAGACTGATTGGTGTTCAAAGAAAGAGAAGAAGAGAAAGGAGTTGTTAGTTGACCATGGAAAACTATCCAAGGGAGAGCCACTGGACGAGGCAGTGGACATTCTGAATCCCGGAAAGAATATGGGGCAAGAACATTTCAGCTGGCTTGGAACTGATGAATTATGCCTAAAACTTTCCTTCTACCTGTTTGTGCCCTGATATCATGCTTATCAGATGCCTTCTCATCTAATGTGGCTTCTGATTATCCTAGAGAAGTGTATAATTCGGTGGACATGAAAACTGTGTCAATCTGAAGCCAAAGAAATTAACTCAGCTTCCTGGTTTGTTTATGATCCATTTGGGAGTTCAGTTAAGACCGTCACTTCCTCTGAGTCAGCGCTAGCACTGGGACATCAGATTTCCTGACCAGTAAAGCAGAGTTCCAGATCCAGGATTGCAGTGACCCAGATAAGGAACTGCTCTTGAAATTGTCTTAGCATTTAAAGCTTGTCCCTAGACAACGCCTCTCCCACTGCTCGTTTGCTTGTTCTCTCTAAACACAAACTTATGTCTGAACGTGAGAACAAGACAGACAGGACTTCAAATCATAATTTCTTCTGTGTGTGGCTTTGTGCCTCAACTTTTGTAAGCGTCTTCATCGCCTAATAACGGTCCATGGAGAGAACTGCAAACTTCTCTCTGAATGTTTTAATCTGCAATTTGTGTTATAGTCTTTCAACCAGTTAAATATATCTACTGAGCTAACAGAGGCACCAGGCAATGTTCTAACTATAAGCTTCTGACTTGTTTTTTTTTTTTCTGTTTATCTTTCTTTGCATTTTCAAGTTTATGTCTCCTTAATATTCTTTTCATCTTGATAGCATCCTCTCCAAATTGTCCCTCTAACTTTCTGATATCACTCTTTGTTGTTATGACATCCTCCTCTGCTGTCTGAGCCTTACATTTTGCAGTCCCCCAGCAGACGGTCCCACTATTCTCTTCATTATGCAATCATCCAGGGAAATCTCAGGCCTTCATGAATTTAGTTATAACAGATATGCTGATGACTCCTAAATTTTAACCTCTTTCCCTCACCCCCATATTCAGGGTCATTTCAAGCTGTGCACTAGAAATAACCACAGAAATGTCAATATCTCAGGCTCAATATACTCCAAACTGAATTCATTATTTCCATTCTAGTCCTGATTTTTCAAAAAATATTCCATCTAAATTGGCATTTTGGCTACAAACTTTGTCTTGAAACTTTCACCTCATCCTGTCTCAGTGTTTTCTCTGATACTCAACAAATAATTATAAAATCCTGATGTATTTACCATCCAGGTATATCTGAACTCCATCTTCTCTTTTCCATCCCAACATTCAGTGCCGTTCAGTACCCCATTATCTCTTATGCACAGTACTGCAATAGTCTGAAAATGGTTTCTCTACTCCAGGTTTGATCTTCTCAAAGCCCTCATTCACATAGTTATGAGACTAATGATTTTAAAATAAAAATCTATTCATTAAAATCCTCTGAATAAAACAATTCGATGTGTCCTCATTATATATACATATATTGGCACATATGTATACACACACACACACACACACATATGAAATGCAATCTCCTTAAAGAGTTAGGGGTATTCCTTAGGGTGATGATGATGATGATGATAATGATAACAATAATAATGCAATTATTATTATTACTGTATTCAACCATCTTTAAGTGAAAAGAAAAATTCACTGTATAGGCATAGGAGGCTTTTTGAAAATAAACAAGCAAGCTTGTTTCTGAAAGGGTAATTATATGACAGACTCAGAAATAAGCAGAAATTATGTTTCTTGCAATATCACACTTCCACTTATCTATGATGTACAGTGTTATTTAGTCCCCTTAGCGTGATGTGGCTTTCATCCCACGATAGAAAGCATGGCAGGTCATAGTTTCCATGTAGATGTTCTGTGTTGAGGTAGGATTCTGGATGCAATGTTCATTGGTATAACAGTGTACAAATTTCATAACAGCAGCTACAATCCATCAGCATTTCTTATTAGCTCTACATGTTAACATTTTCAAGAATTGGATATGTTCTTGTTATCTTTACTATGACCATTTGGAACAAGCTATATGACTTCCCGTCTCTCTCAATGCTCCCTAATTTGTCTATTGCAACTGCTGGTTGCTCAACCATTACCCGCCTACCCGCCAGTCTATTCCCAAAATGGCAGCCAGAGAGGTTTTGATAACATGGAAGTCAAAGCATGTTCTCAGAGTAAAATCCAAAGTCCTTACAGCAGTCTTCAAGATTCTATAAGATAGACTACTTCCTCCCACCTAGCTCTCTCTAGACTTCTTGCAGTTGGTTTGTGAAGATATCGAGCACCTTTCATGACAGACTTCTGGTAATCTGAAATGCTCTTCTCTCCTATTTCCTTCTAGCACCTTCCTTCATTTTCTTACACTTAGGAGCTTTATTACTTTGTTCTTTGAAATAGCCACCCTTTGTATCAGTAGGACCACAGTATTACGCAGGTCCAGAGGGTGTCAATGCATAGAATGCAATGTATGCAACCTTGCAGTCTGACAAAGATTCATTCACTCTATGTCTTCTGTACACTTTTATTTTTCCCACAAAACTCATAAAATCTGATGTTTTATATAATTATTTGTCCATTCACTTAGAAAGTAAATTTAAAAAACTATTTCCAGTAGAAAATAGTACAATTTTCCATGATCAAGGAACAAATATTTACATATGTATTCTATTCATTCCCTTTTAGTTGTATTCCATGTCTTTTTATGGCTTCATTTAAAAAACGTAATAATTTGTCTCTTTGTTCACTATTCTATCCCCAATGCCTAGAATAGTGCTTAACATGCAGTAAATAGGCAATAAAAGCCGAATGAATTAATTAATTTATACAATCAAGTAAGTAAACCTCAAAGGTCTTTGAATCATAACTTCTGTTAGAATCCCTCATTTTCCCTTGGAAATACCCTAAACTCCTTTTGCCTCACTGTCTTTCCTGTTCACTTATCTCACAAAACCGCAACCCTGCGTAAACCCAAATATTCACTTTCCATATGCCTATAGATGAGTATCTGAGCACATCTAGAGAAACTCACTTAGAAGATAGACAAATTCCATTATAAGTTTATGATCACCAGTCCCAAGTAGGTATGCAATACTGCCCAGTTGCCCTACTAGCGTTCTTAGTTTAACTGGGTATCTAACTCTCAATCCATGTAATACTGCACTATTTCCAGTAGAAAATAGTACAATTTTCCATGATCAAGGAACAAATTTTTACGTATGTATTCTATTCATTCCCTTTTAGTTGTATTCCATGTCTTTTTATGGCTTCATAACTCATTTCTTTTGAACACTGAATAAATATTCCATTGTCTGCATGTACCACAGTTTATTTATCCATTCACCTACTGAAAGACATCTTGATTTCTTCCAAGTTTTGGTAATTATGAGTAAAGCTGCATCCATGTGAAGGTTTCTGTGTAAACCCAAGTTTTCAACTGCTTTCGGTAAATACCAAGGAGTATGATTGCTGAGTCTCATGGTAAGGGTATGTTTGGTGTGCAAGAAACTGCCAAACAGTTTCCGAAGTGCTTGTGCTATTCTGCATCTCCATCAACAACGAATGAGAGTTCCTGTTGCTCTTTGTCCTTACCAGTATTTGGTGTTGTCAGTGTTTTGGCTTTTAGCCATTCTAAGAGGTATGTAGTAATATCTCATTATTGTCTTAATTTGCAATTCCCTAATGATATATAATGTAGAGCTCTTCTTGTGTTCATTTGCCATCTGTATAACTTCTTTGGTAAAGTGTCTGTTCAGATCTTAGAGTAATTTTTTTTTCAGTTGAGTTGTTTGCTTTCTTATTGCTGAATTAAAAAAAAACATTTTTTTTGGGGGGGGGCACACTTTGAATACCAGTTCTTAGACAGATATGTATTTTGTAAAGATTTTCTACCAGTCTGAGCCTTGGCTTCTAACTCTTTTGATTTTTACTGCTTTTTACACCAAAACTTCTTTATCTCTGTACTTCATTCTCTCTGATGAGTACAGATGCAAAAATCCTAAACAAAATACTAGCGAACAGGATACAACAATATATTAAAAGGTTTATATCTCACAATCAAGTGGGGTTCATTCCAGGGGCACAAGCATGGTTCAACATATGCAGATCAATCAATGTGATACATCACATAAGCAAAATAAAAGATAAAAATCATGATCATATCAATAGATGCAGAAAAAGCATTTGACAAGATACAGCACTCATTTATGATTAAGACACTTAATAAAATAGGTATAGAAGGAAGATATCTCAACATAATAGAGGCCATATGTGACAAATCCTCAGCTAATATCATACTGAATGTTGAAAAACTGAAACCTTTCTTCTAAGATAAGGAGCAAGATAAAGATGCCTGCTCTCACCACTCTTATTCAACATAGTGTTGAAGTCCTAGTTGAGCAATCGAGCAAGAGAATGAAGTAAAAGGCATCCAAATTGGGAACGAAGAAGTCATATTGTCACTTTTTGCAGAAAACATGACTCTTTATATAGAAAACCCTCAAGGATCTACCAAAAAAAACTATTAGAAACAATAGACAAATTCAGTAAAGTTGCAGGATACAAAAATCCACTGTGTTGCTATTTACTAATAATGAAATTTCAGAAAAAGAAAGAAAAAAAAAGCTCCTTTTGCAATTGCAAGAAAAAGAATAAAGTACTTATAAATACACAATTTTATTCTCAACCACTTCATTTATACCTTCGTTCCTACTGCAACCTGGTATCTGCTGCTCTGATGTTGCCAAAACCTAAGACTTACAATGCCCTCCATGTCATTAAATCCAGTGATTATTTTAATGATCTCATTTTATTTGATAGCTGAACAACACTTGGAACTACAGACCTCTTCTTCTTTAAATAGGCCTGTGTCTAGGCTTCTATGGCATAATATTTGCTTTCCTTTCCTCTTTCTTCTCTAGACTTCCATTCTCTGACTTATCTGCATTATTTTCTCTGTGGTTAAATGTTGGAATTTCTCAATATTGAGGGTCATGGTAAGTGAAATGCTCACTCTGCCTTTCTCTATATTCAGATGACTCCATTTTTTCATACCTCCTAAGACTTCTTCAAGTTCCAGCCTTAATAGCCAAATGACCACCTCGAATATTCCCTGGGATGCTTTAGAGACTATCAAACGCAAATGTCCATAACCTCTTCTAGCTCCACCCTCAAAGGAAATCCCAGAAGCCCTTCCAGTTCCCTTCACTCCAGGGAATGGCATTGCCACCCATGTACTTGAGTACATGCCAGAAACTTGGTAATTATTCTTATCTCTTCCTCTTTCCTAATCTTACCATTTAACACAACCTTATTATTTAACACACCCCTTCAATTTTTACTCCTAATTCTCTAACCTCTCCATTTTTCTTGGACTTGCACGCACGCTCTCTCTCTCTTTCTTTCTCTCTCTCTCTCTCTCTCGGCCCCCCTCCTATCTTTCTCTGTTTCTCTCTCTCTCTTTCTATTTCTGTCTCTCCCTCACTCTTTCTCTCTTTATTTAGGCTGATATGCTATATTATGCCACCTGCAAGTTGGAGAACGAGGGAAGCTGGTGATGTAAGTGTGCCCAAACTCAAAGGTCTGAGAACCAGGAGAGTAACAGTGTAACTTCCAGTCTGAAACCAAAGGCCTGAGAACCATCGGGGTCATGGTATAAGTCCTAGAATTTGAAGGCTAGAGAATTAGGGGCTCCAATGTCTAAGGGAAGGAGAAGATGGATGTCTGTGTTCAACAGAGAGAGAAGGAATTCACCCTCCTTCCACCTTTTTGTTCTGTTTGGGTCCTCAACTGGTTGTATGATGCCTGCCTACATTGGTGAGGGAGGATCTTCTTTACTCAGTCTATTGATTCAAATGCTAATCTCTGCCAGAAACACTTTCATAGAGAAACCTAAAAATATTTGCCAGCTATCTAGGCATCCCTTAGCCCAGCCAAGTTGATGCATAAAATGAACCATCATACTCAGCCTTGAGCATTACATTCTTAAGCAACCTTATCCTTTGAACCCAACTCTGAACTTGAATCGCCGAATAAACGAATAAATCTTCCTTATGGACTTGGTGTTTTCAAGCCCCTTTAGGCTCTTTTATGTTCATATCTATATATAGTCATCAAAATGGTGGTAAATTAATATTATTTTTTTTATCTTAACAGTTATATTTCTTGAAACGTGTGTTAAAAGGTGGTAGGAGTGAACATTATAGACCTAGGCTTTTTGACATTTAGCATCCCTGTTTCTCTAATTGTAAAGTACAAATCATACTGATTTAACTCCTGGGATTGTTGTGCAAAATAATGTGTGACTAAAAGCATTTTGCAATTCCAAAGTGCTACATAGAAACACCGTGATGGTGATAAACATCATCATCATCATCATCATTTTATGCTATATAATCTTAGTGTTCTGGAATCCTTAGGAGTAAAAGCCAATATCCATCATATTGATGAACAAAATATTCTAAAACCTACTCACTGTTGACTCAGCGATGACTTTATTCACATAATTTAGGGTATGAAAGTAATACATGCTAAATATAAGTCAAAACAAGAACATATTAAGTTAACAAAAGGCCCAAATCAATTTTTTTTTCCCAAGGGGACTATTAATCACATTTTACCCTAAGGATTTTGTGTTGAGACTATTTAGCCATCTAATACTTTTGCAATCAAGCAATGGCATTTGTGTACTTACCAAGTAGTCATGTTCTCTTAAGCAGAGAGGGTTGTGGACTGAGGTCAGAATGTGAGAGAAATACTGCCCTTGAGGACTTGTTCTGTCAGTGACTTGTTGTATGACCTTGGGAAAGGCACTCTACTTCCTGCGACTTACTTAGAAGATGGACATAACCACAAAACCTTCTCCTGAGTCTGCTGTGAAGAATGCAGACCAATATATGTAATAGTATTTACTACTCTATAGATTGTTGTGTGGATGTAATTTATTGAAAGGTGGCCCCTTAGCTATAGCCAAATGGATCATCAGGTTAACTACAAGTCAGAGAGCGCAAGGAGAAATGTAAAAACAGTTTTCCTTTTCATCTAAGGAAATAAACTCAGGACCACTTGAGAGTTCTTTTGAACCCTTCCAACATCAAGTATCAAAAATGTTCACTTAAACAGTGAATAACAGCCCATTCCCAATGGTCTTGTCCGTGAGATGCAAAGCATTGAAGTCATTGGAAATATATTTTTAATCTAAATATTTCATATTTTAGACATGCGGCTGAATTGACTTCCTAGTCTCTTATCTCTTACAAGTACCATAATCAGATTGTTTGCATCTCCTCTCTAGTCCTTAATTTATCAGCTCTATTTTATTACTCCCATTTAACAGATGAGTATTTAGATTCGGGGAGTTTAACTGGCTTGCCAAAAGTCACTCCTTTATAAATTTCTTGCTAAATCATCTAAAAATTATACTAACCAGTTTGTAATTGATGTTCTTTGACCTGGACTTAAGGAACGTATCAGTGGTATGGGGAGAGACGAAGTCATGCTCTAATCTCCAGAGTAGGTGTCCTACACATTCTCTCGCTCATAGGCCAAATGCTCCCATAAGTTTATATGATGCATGAATGTAAATATATTGTTTGATCTTCAACGACTCTGTCACAGGTACTACTACTGTCCCATTTTACATGTGGAAATGGAGCCACAGAGAAGTAAGGAACACATACGTAGTTAATAAGCTGTAAAGGACAGGACTGATGACATTCTGACTCCAAACTCACACTTCGGAGCTACACTGCACTACCTCTGTTGTTCTCTGTGGTCCATCGCAAACTTTTACCCTCCTATCAAGAACCGAAGTCATGTCTTCTTCTTCTTTCTAATCTTTGACTTGAATTATCCAATAAAATGCAGTAAAATGTCATTTTGTGAGCGCGGGGACTGGGTCTCAGGGGACTCTGCGCTTCTCTCTCAGCGTTCAGATATCTAGCCTGCAGAAGGATGAGGGGCAAGTACAATGGCTGTTCTATCTGAGCCACTTTGACCGGCTAGCCCGCAGCCCATCTGGAAGCTGACTCCTGACAAATGGGTGAACCCAGCAGAGATCAACCAACCCCAGCCAGATCAGCAGAACTGCTCAATTGAGCCCAGTGTAAATGGACGATTTTACACTGGAACTGTGAACTTAACAGATGGTTATTGTTTTAAGTCATTAAGTTTGATATGACTTGTTATGTGGCCAAAATGATAGATGTCTCAAGAGGAAGTAAAAATAGGTGTTATAATAGCCAGGAGAAAAATAAAAGAAGAAGAAATATGCCCTTGAATAATAGGGAAGAAAGATGACCCTGGAGGATAAAAAATGTAGCAAAAGCTGCAAAATTCCCTTTTCATTTTCATGTCACCTATCCTCTCTCTCTGTTCTTTGACATAGATTAATATGTGAAGGACCCAAAAGAAGAAACATAATCACGGCAGTCAAGATATATAAATTTAGAAAAAGAAATAAATAATTAAAGGATAGAAGAAGTGAAAAAAAATCAAAGAAAGAAAAAGGCAAAAGAAAAAGATTTAAGTATGAAAGGAAGCAAAAACCACTTCTCCATATTGTTTTTCAGCATCTTCATGTCTTTTAGGACTAGTAGGTGATAACAAAGTTACTGCCTTGGAAAGAAAAAGAAACAAGTAGGAAAGGAAAGTTAGAGCAAATGTGCTGATGTTAGGTGTGCTTGGCTATGAAAGACCAAGAGTCAGATTCGAAAATAAGGGCAAAGGCTAACCGCAGCTCTCTGTCCTATATTTAAATCCCCGGAGTGGAATTTTACTGAGGATGGCAGCGCTTGCGGAAATGGCACCGTGGAACATAAAGGACAATTGTGGGTGTGTACAGCAGGCTCTCTTTTAACCAGGGAACAGATAATCCTCAAGAATTCTCTGGTCTCCTCTGATCCAGTAGCCTCATCTAGAATTCACGGACACACGAAATGCCGGACACAGATTTGCTTATTTCCCGTTGTTTGTCTTTGGGATGACTCTGTTAGTAGAACTGAAAAACTCAGGGGTCGGCGGCTGTCTTTAACATTCATGTGAAAGGAGAATCTGATGGTCTCCATGCTCTGTGTCTTTAGTCTGGGCTATGTTGTCATGGTTGTTCTGTATTCAACCATATATGACAAAAGTACAGTGATAGAAATGGGAAACGCTCACTCCCCTCGGTGGCTGAATAGAGACTTGATTGTTACACTAAACAGAATAAAAGAACAAAAATGAAAGATTTTTTTCAAGGCTAATTTGCTTTTTCTTCGTGTATCGGGCCTGCCTTTGCTCCTCCACCGAAACAGAAAGTGTTGCCTATTTTATTTTTGGAGTCTTCGTCAGTAAGGAGCTCCTCCTGGGTGGATTTACTATACCTTAAGGAAAGGAGACCGTGATCTTCCCCTCTGTAGAATTTCATGTGTCAGATTTTGATGGAACACTTTCACTAGGAAAGACAGCTACGTTCATGCTCTTCTCTCTCTTGTTCATTCTGTCAGGTATTTGTGGCAGTGTGGACTCTGGTCCCACTTTGTTCCAAGCCAACTATCTTTAAAGATCTCGCTGAGGTTCTTGGCCTCCGAATGTAGATTGATTGAATGATTGACTGATTATTTATTTATTTATTTATTTATTTGGTGTGTGTGGTTTGCCTGTGCATTTTTTTGTTTTTGTTCGTTTTTCCTTCCTTTGTGGTGGGGGTAATGTGGAGAGACGGAGGATGAAGTGTGGAAGACTCACTTAGACTTCAAAGTCTAAGTCACTCGCTTGGTCTAAATCAGACTTTATTTAGCACAGGAGCATCAGGTACCCTGCATGGCATTTTAAAAGGTGGAATTCTGAATCTCGGTGTTATATTCTCTCCTGTGAATCTTGAAGGAGTAGTGATGCTTGGCACGAAAGTTACAGAGATTTAAGGGTCATTCTCTAAAAGTGCTACTATAATCCTCTTAAAATTAGATCCTCAAAATTAAAATATAGGTAATCTCTCACTATACATACTGAAGTCCGGTCCAGAGTAAAGGTGGATTCTGGACAACTATGTCCTTGTTTTGTGTGTGAGATGTGCCTAGTTTAGGATGCCTTTAGCCAGACTGAAGCTAGAATGTTCACTTGGTTTTAGGTAGATCCTGAGGTCTTGGGAATGATAGCTTGGTCTGGAGGATCAAGGTTCCTCCAAGACATCCACTTTAAAGGATGATCTAGGAAAGGAATTTATAGATTGTCTCAGTCCTGTCGAGCTCCTTCCTAGGTGAGTAAGCAATCCTTGGACTCATGAAGCCTCTATGCCTTGCAGATTTGCAGAATGAGAGTCATTCAGGATCTATATGACATAAACTGACCCTCGGGGAATACTGTTTGATATTTACATGGTTTAAAGATTAAAAGCAAAATTGCTAATTCATCTTGTTTTCCTTAACAGTGGACCAAATAATGGTAAGCGCCTTAGAGGTCCTACTGATATGAAACAATATTTCCCCAAACAGATCCCTGTTTCCAAAGTAGATGTTGCAAAAATGTTATATAGTACACAGAAATATTTCTAATTATATTCTTAACCAAATGATTGATTATGGAGTCTTGAGTCAATACGGGCTTCTTTATTTTATGTAGTCTAAAATCCCAGTTTATGTAATCTGAAATTCAAAGCAAACTCTCCTTATTCTATTTCAGAAAATCTTAAGTGCAAAAAGCAGTGCTTTGACTGAAAAGCATCAACTCTCACTTTAGAGGCAAATGTTAGCATGCTAAAACAGTTTCCAGCCCTGCAAATGTCCAAGCTGAGGATCCGTGCAGAGGAAGGAAGTAGGAAACCTAAGGAAATATCAGGTCTGAGAACAGCAGCTACATCTCACATGAGCTGTAGAGTCCTTAGCAGAAATGAGTACTGTATTTAAATACTCCTAAGTCAATTAAATAGAGAAATATTCAGGAAAAAAAAAACCTGATTTATAATGTGAAATATCTGTTGCAATTAACTTCAGTATCAGAGCTAACTTTACAGCTTCATCAGAGTAAATGGATGGGGTGGAATTTTATTCTCTAGGTTCTCTCCCTCTATGCCACAGATTGGCCTCAGTTACCTGTTAAGTATCTCGATGGCTAATTTTGCTCATCCCCTCTCCCATAAAGTGCAGAGCTAAACTGGAAGTTGTGGCAACTGTTTTTAAGTTAGGTTTTCTGGTACCCTCATGCCTGCCCATTCCCTCCCTTTATAAGTCACCTGCTTCTTTAGCTTTGGCCAATGAATTATTTAATCAGTTGTCCTCAGATTACTAATGTTGACTGACTCCCACATTTTAACCTTAAGAGAATGTTTCTCAATCGGTTGGTTATATCGTAAAAGAGCACAGCGGTACCATTTCTATAAATCTTTCTAGTAGGTGGTGAGGCCCACACAGATTCCTAGAGAAGTTCGACCTGCTTTTTAACCTCAGGTTCTAGTGTTAAATTATAAGCTACACATATTCCATAGGATGGTGGTGGTTTTGAAGTGGCTTCTGCCTAATGAACATCCATGGGCCTATGCTCTACCTAGAGGCGCAGGATTTTCATTCTAGATGAAGGTGCATTCGATGGCCACACTTTAATCGGCAGAGGGATTCAACACTTCTTGGAACTCCTTTCATCACCTATCTCTTCCTTTCCTACAACTCTAAAATCCAACTATTTTGGTGCGAGATCTTAAAATGAGGCAGGGTTCATATCTGTCAAGTCTATCCCTAAATCTTGACAGAGGTGGGAGTTTCAGAACCTGAGAATGAAGGAATGTAAGAACTGAGGCTTTCATAGAGGTCTGAAATCATATAGGAGCATTAGAAGAAATACAATAAGCCATTTTGTACTGTGAAGATTAATTCTCTTTACCCATAACTCCTGTATCTTACTATGCTAGGACAGAGTCTAGATCCTTCATAGATTTGAAACAAACATATCAAAAGCAATCCCATTATGTCTTTAGCCTCAGAGAGGTCCAAGAAAAGTAAGGGGGTATGAGAATTTGAGAACCCCCTTGAAGGGACAAGAAAGTTGAGAGGCTGGAGCAGATGGCGAACCTGAGAAGAGTCAATATGGGGCTGGCAAATTGCTGAGGAAAGGGATCTGAACTTCGATACCATTCTCAGCATGTGGCACTGTGCTTTGCACATTGTAGACACTCAGCAAAGGACTGTGAATGAACAATTAAAAACATATATATATATATATATATATATATAAATAATAAGATACAAATTTTCCCTCAGTATAACCATGAACACTGAGCTTACATCTACTTTTTTCTAGCTCTGTATCCTTAAATTACTATGTCACAGGTCACTTAAAGACTCTTTAAAAAAAAAGTATAAATCCTTTCTCTGAAAAATGCAACTATAAAAATTTGATATCACGTCAGGGGCTCAGGGATCCTCCAAAGTCTATCTGAAAAATTCATAATCCATAGGGGCTGGATGGCAATATTATCTAAAAGCGTTAAAAAATGCTACAGAATTTTTATTTTCCAATTTTATTCAAATGAAACATGAATCTTAAAGTTCCCCATAAACATACTCATCCTATCTCATTTCACTCATTTTCCACTGTACCAAATTGTTTTGAAATGCTTTATAAGCATGTAGAGAAGTTAGATTCACATAGCTATGAAAAAAACTGATAACATTTCTAAGTATATTTTTCATTTTTGATTGTGAAAGGAAAGCCACGCATCCCCCTAAACCCATAATAATTCGTGGGGACACTGGACACTTCTAGATTGGTCTTTTTTTCATACTCTTAAGATATCTGGTAGGGTTGCAGTTAATGCCAAAGATCTCTCTAAAGAAGCCTAGGATGATGAGAAGGAGGAACATATGGAGATGAACACATGAGTCCTAGCTCAGCCAGAAATCAATGGATCAGAATGCAGCAGCATATCACACTCAGACCTAACTTTTGGAAACAGCAGTCAACAACTCGAAAAGCAGAATGTGTTTTCTGTCAGGAGATATCCACTGATATAGCAATGGACGGCTGTACAAGTAAACACTGGAAGGAAATAGAGGCTTCAAAGATCCAAACAATTTTTAACAAACAAACTTGACATGCGCGACATAACAATAAACTCCTAGGAGTGTCATAAAACAGAATTCTTAATTGAACAAGAAGAAAACACCTTACGATCCCTCATGTTTGAGTTAAGTCAGAAGTCAGGAAGGCGCCTCCTGAGACTGCGTGTTACAAAACCGTGAAATGGGTTCACAGAATACACAGGTTCTTGAATCTAGAGTTCTGTCAGAATCATCTGGGGAGTGAAAACCCATGTATATCTATTGGTAGTTTCCCCTTTCTCCTGCCCGTAGTCTGGGGTGAGGTTGGAGGGTAAGTGCTGGACAAGACAACAAAGAAACATTTACTGGGTCTTGCTGTGTGCCTATGTCACATTTCACCTTGACTGTATTCATATTATAGGATTATTATTTCCCTGGGCAGAAGAATAATTTGCTTGTTAAATAAATAGACTGAGAATCCAGATGGCCCAGGTTCAAATACTGGGGTTCTCTTAGTGGTGATATTACTTGGATGAGTTCCTTATTCTTTCTCACCTCAATTCTTCATCTTTAAAATGGAGATGGTTGTCTGAGTTACTGAATGATTGTGGGCATTAAAATGGGTGAATTCACATAAAGGACTTGAAACAGTACTGGGCATAGCATGACAAAGCACTAGATAAGTATGGACAGTTACTCTTAGTAAAATTTTACAAGTGAAAAAAGGGAAAGTTCAGAAGGTTAGGTGGTAGTTAGCTCAGGGTCATGCAGTGCTGGAGATTTTTAAATCATTCTAACACACGTAGAATTTATTGTTCTGGAGTCCGTACAACAGAGCCTCGATGTGGGAGGATGGATTTGCTATCTTCTCAAGAGCATGCCAGCCTTTTGGTTCTGTGATTTACTTAGTACAAAAGAGCAAGGCTATACCATTTTCAACATTCAAGTGAATTCTCTCTTCTGAATGTGAAAATATATAGCAAAAATAATGTAGCTATTTTTTTTGTTTGTTAATATAATCTTATTTAATATAAAGAGATGTTTTTCTTGGCCCATGTGCTGCAACCCCATATATGCACATGAAAAAAGCAATCTTATGATTTTACAGTGCTCTGGCTAACGTACAGTGATAGGGGTAAATAAGGGTTGTCAACATGAGGGCCCCAAACCACCCCTTGTCCTGACTGCATCTCCCTTAATAACTCTATTGGCCATTAATCTTTAAGTTTAGAAAATACTGGTCACCATTGGGCTACAACTAGCACTGCATACTCTGAATATCAGGGCCTCATTACTATTCCTGACCACAGGACTAGACTGTAGCTGTTTTACCTTAACAACCCACTCCATGCTCAACGAGGTTGGCTCTGAGCACGGAGCTTCTGAGATCTTCTCCAGGCTCCAAATTCCAAACTGTTTTCTTAGTCAGATCGGTTTCCTATCTGAAACTTTGCCTCTAATCTTGCTTTTGCTCTAGAATTAAAAAACAAAAACAAACAAACAAAAGAACCAAAAACAAAAAATAAAAACAAACCCGAGACTTTCTCTTCCTTGTGAGAAACTCTTGCCCGCCTGGGACACAGACCTCATTTCTGACTAGCCTCGTGTGCCACACTGGGGGTTAATATTATTTCTCTTTTATCCAGGATCAATCCTAAATAACCTTTCCTTGGACAGAGCTGAACACTCACAGAATCTATTTGATTTGATTTGATTCGATGCGATTTAATTCAATTTAATTCAATACGATTCAGGTACTTTGGGCCCCGGCTTTGAGATCAGCCCTACATGGGGCACTATTTAAGTCTGACGAACAGCAGATAAAAATGCAGAATAAGGATAAAATGTCACCTACTAATACGAATCTTCTGCCTCTCCTTTTCTCTCAATTTTAACTTCAAATAAACTCCATTCACCCATTTTTTATTTTTTTTCCTGGAACAAGCTATCAGGCTTTTAAGAGTCCTTGTCACATGAAAGGCGAGGCTCTGGTCTGCGGTGTTACCGAGCATCTGATGACGGCTTCAGAAGCACAGTCGCAGCACTCTTTCTCATGGGTGCCATGGGCAATTTGCTTCCCTCCGTGTATGTGTGACAGAGTGTGTATGTGTGGGGCTTTTGCTTTAAAACTGCAGCTGTGAAAACTAAACGATATCATTGTACACCGAATCTCATGTCAAATTTCACCTTTTAAACTCTGCTTCTGCTCTGTGGGCAGGGGATTAAAAAAAAAAAAAAAGCCATGTGCACACATCTACCCCAATCCACTGTGCACACTCCCACTCTCACACATTTGGAGTTTAGCTCACCTAGCTTGCACTCTGGTAAATAGGACAATGCCACATCTGCCAAATGTCTGTACCGCTGACATCTGATATTGTTGTGCCAGTCATTTCCCCTGAGATGGGACTTATGCAGCAACAGGCCCAGCAAGCTCCATTAAATCTCTCCTTACACTTTCCCCAGGGCAGTGAGTACCCATTACAAAATCCCAATGATTCTATATGCTTTTCTGAGTCATCACTGGCTCGTTCAGCTGCCTGCCTTGCCAAACCCTGCCTCATGCCTGGTCTCCCTCTCAGGGCTGGAGCTGGTATGCGTGGCCACACTTTGTTAAACATTTGTCATTCAAATCAAGGCTGTTATGACAGCTTGGGACAAGGCTGAATTCTACATTGTGGTGGCACTTGTGCACCTGTTATTGGTAGTGAACTTCTGGCTGCCATCAGTCAGCTACTGTTAACCACTAGGATGCCAGTGTAAAATGAAATGCAACTCAGAAGGGATGTTTCATCACAAAAGAATATTCCAAATCAGATACTTTTAGAAAACTTATACTCAAAACTTCTCTTTTAGAGAATCATTGTTCGCTTTAGCCTATTAAAGGTTCTGATAAGGTTTGAAATTAAACATCTATTTAGCCTTGCTTGACGCCGTCCTCCAAATTCTTGACCTTGGAATTCTCTACTTCCCACAGAGAGGTCCCCAAACACCTACACATACTGAAACACACATACCACACACAGAATCGTAGTCAGCTCAAGCAGCTATAGTAAAATACCACAGACTTGGTGGCTTGAACAACAGATGTTTACTTGTTACAGTTAGGGAGGCTGGGAAATTGAAGGTACACACAGACTCCGTTTCCGGTGAGAGGTCTCTTTCTAACTTGCAGACAGCAGCTTTCTAGCTGTGTGTCCTTACATGGTGGAGAGAGAGAGTGACTCTGGTATCTATTCTTATAAGGACACTAATCCCGATATGGGGTACTCACTGCCATGACCTCATCTAGACCTAATTGCTTCCCAAAGTCCCTACCTCCAAAGACCATCACATTGGAGTTTAGGGCTTCGACATATGAATCTGGGAAGGGGGGCACAAACATTCAGTTCATGACGGTCCCCATTAGCCAAGATTCCATGTCAATATACTTGCTTGGATTATTCTAAAGCTCATTTTTCTTTATATTTTGAGCAGCACATATCACAGTGGCTAGAGTACAGATTTAGGGGTCAGTCAGAGCTTAAGGCCTAGAAGAGTGACCTTCAGCAAGTCTAAAAATAGTGACTATCTTATAAGGCCATTGCAACAATTAAATATAACAAAAGAACTAAGAACAGCACAAGGCTCCCCATAAGTTGGCAATAAATGTTAATTATTGTTAATTTCCTGTGTAGACTATATTTTAGGAAGTGCTAAACCAAATTATTCTTGCCGGTCACACTTTCCCCTTTTTCTGGTACTGAGTCAATTTTGGTTTCTCATTTTTAAGTTTCTGCCAAAATAAGGTCTGTTGTCAGTATTTAGCCTTGAGCAGTGACCCTCTGAGAACCAGACACATCCCCACATCACTCTCTGACTCCAGCTGAGATAATATTGGGCAGGACACACGGAACTCAGCTCCTGCAGTGTAACCTAGGTCCCTCTTCACTTGGCATGCATGTTTTTAAATTGATATTCTTGGGAAAATACAGGAGGGGATGCCTAAGGCTCTGGACATTCCTGAGAAGCTCAATTCTTGCTGCCCTGAGATAAAGGGTAAGGAGAAATTTAATGGAGCTTGTTAGGCTCATTGTCTTATAAGACTCAGCTCTAGGGACGTGAACGTCACAATAGTAGATGCCAGATATGAGGAAAGGGCACATCTTCCTCTATCCCTAATTGAGATGGACCGTAGCTTGCAGCAAAAAATAAGTAGAAACAAACAAACAAACAAACAAGAAAACAAACAAAAACCCTTAGAGACAATCAAACAAAACAAAAATCTTCCCATTTAAACTCTGGGATCACCAGCCCTTGTGTTCTGCCTTGATGTTTTCAATGTCATAGAAAAACAGAAGTTTCCTCTATTTCTAGAGCCTTTGATGCCCAATGACAGGGGCTTCGCCAATTCTTTGAACATTTCTCATACCTGCTAGCTTAAGCCATCGACCGACCTTATGCCAGGTGAGAAATGAGACTGAAAAATGAGATATGAAAGGAGAGGGTGGGACTGCAGGGCCTGGACGAGGGTGAGGCAGGTGAGGTGGTCACCTTGGGTGCAAAACTTATAAGAGAACAGAAATTGTCAGTAATCGAGGTAAATCATATTTTAATGTTCTATGTTAAAAATTTAAATTAATGTAAAAACTCCGCAATGAACCAAATATCAAAATGTTAAGACAAGATCAGCATTAATGAATTTCCTTTTTGCTTGGACTCTAATATGGCTTGACACAGCACTGTGGGGTAGAATAGAAATATGTGAGTGATAGGGAAAGATCAAGTCGACAAGTAAAATTAATGGACAATTTGTGTCAGACTCTATGTTGCTCAAGCTTGGCAAATTTTAACAAGTTGTAGCTAACAGCGAAAATAGTAACTGAACCACATCTTCCTGATCATCTTAAAGCAGGATCAACATTCAAGATGTCTGCAAGCAAAGCTGGGGGTGGGGCTGACAGGAAGAAAGGTTTATTGGATATTTCTTATTTCCCTGCACATAATCTTTTAAACTTCATGACGATTCCAGAATTGGATATTTTTAATTACCATTTGATGCTGAGGGGACTGAGCTTGGAGAGTGATGCCCAAACTAAAAGCTAATGTGGGGACAGAGGTAAAATTTACAATAGATCCGCTTTGCTCTAAAACCTTTGATTTACTGCCACACTGTGCTGTCGTTGGCTGTTTTATTTGTAATAAATAATAGTGTTGATTTCTGTTATATCTTATTAGGTCACAATATAAGTAAATATACTTCGTAAACTACAAAAACACTACAGAAGTATAAAAGCTTATTTAATTCATTCATTACCTATTTGTTGAGTATCAGGAAGTCAACTATTTTTGATCTGGAATACTGCAAGAGAAAAACTTCGATCTAAATACTGCTATTTAGATTGAAGTTTTCACTATCTGCAGATTCTAAATATTGAATTAAGTGTTCCTAATTGTCCTTTTCATGTCATAAATGAAAATACAGCTGACTCATTTCTGGTATATGCCCTCTGTAATTGGTTATGAAGGCAGGTAGCACATTCTCTAAGTAATTGTCCAAATTTTTGCTTCTCTTTTGTTATTAGAGAGTTGGCCCATGGGGACAAATAAAGTGTCATATTGTAAAAATCCGTTTATCCCTTTTGGTTCTTTATTTTACCAAATATAACAAAGTTTCTGCAGGTAGGGTGATTGCTGACATTCTGCAGGTGAGTCTCTTGAATGAGTAGACAGACTTTACTTTTAACTTCATGGCATCTGGAAACTGAATCCTAGTTTTAGACAATAAGCATTGGGTTTTCTGAGCTAGTTGCACACAGGTAGAGCAGGATTCTGAAAAATGCTGCTTCAATTAGTCAGTTGGATAACTAAATTATATTTAATAATGTAAGCCAGGACATTTAAAGTGTGGTCTTTTATAGTGAATATCTCCAGTATGTAGTTCATTATTTATTAATTTAATGACTTAAAATTCCACAATAAAAGCTTTAGTACAAAAGATTGTCTAGCCTTGCCCGAATGATTACTAATGGATTGTTAATAGCTGCTACGCTGGTAACAGGTCTATTAAATTATGTAGACTAAAATTACAGTGGTGACCTCAGGTGAGCCATTCTCTGAGAATGGAGATATACATGAGCAAGCAGAAGTAAAATCGGAGTGCTCAGACAGTTTCCCTTAAATACTATATCTTCCTTGACAGAAACATTCAGATCAAGAGTAAAATTTATATGAGAGTCTGGACCTTGCTGTTCCTTTTGGAAATGTACCTTAGAAAAAGTATAGCAATATTGTGGAGTAATTAAAGTAGGAGCATCAACATCAGATAATCTGTCTCTAAGTTCTCACTTCTTCGCTTTGAAGACAGTCTACTATAACCTTGGACATGCAATTTGACCTCTCTAAGATTTGCTCTTCTCACATGAAAAATATAGTTATGATATCTAAGCCATGGTGTTGAGAGAATTGCATGAGATCATACATATGTGATGGAAAATATATTAATAAGGAATCGCTCAGAGATGTTGTCCCATTCCTTTAGTCTACCTTGAGTTGCTAATCCAATTTTCCAGACCCCTGTTTATAGAGTCCAGCTCTTCCAGAGAAACCTTTTGTGATGAAGAATAAGCCAAAAAGAACTGGACCTAAGACTCAGGAGTAAGATGGGAAGAGCTTAGCAAAGAAGTTCAGTCAACAAGTAAAAAAAAAGTAGAGGTGGGAGAAGAGTATAGAACAAGAATCTGGAGAATGCAGGGAGGCCGAGAGCTGAGGAAATGAGAAAAGCAAGTAGAAGACAGTTCTGTATGTGCTCCTTGAGAGACTGGAATAAAGAACTGGGTTCCTCATTTCATTTCATTTTGTTTTATTTTCTGACATTCTGTATATGACCTTATTAAGGAACTTATCCAGAGGCCCTTGTTCTCAAACGATTATATATGTGAAGTGATTATTACAGAATATGGCACATAGGGAATAATAGATTAGAACATTTATAATAATAATACCTAAAACAATAGTCATGATAATGATAATGATGATGCTGATGATGCTGACAATGATGTTGATAATTATAATCATCATTACTATATCTGAAGTAAAAGTCCAACGAAAATATCATGTACACATGTGTGTTCTATGGGCATGTCATTAGAAACATCTATTATTGGAGGACTTAGAAAAATACCTTTTGTTATTCCCTTATTATGTAAAAACATAATAGAAAAAATACTGAAGGAGCTTACCATTTTTGATGAGATGGAAAATTAGCATGGACTGCTGGCCTTTTCCTTTAAACCAACCCTGGGGAAATCAGAGAAATAAAAGAATGAGAGACGTCTGGGTAAACATGAGGCCATCACCATGCTTTGGTGTGTGTGCATATGTGTGTATGTGGCAGGGGCTGGAGTGAGGTCATGGGAATGACTGTGGGCTTGAGATAGTTGAGAAGCCAGGCATTTAAGGAGCTTCTGTTGAACTTTACCCATAGAAATTACAATGGCCAGGCTGTTGGTGCTGAGTGGTCAGTATGAAAACAGCATTAAAACACTGCTGGGGTACAAGGTAGATGAAAACAATTCTCAGGTATTCATTACTTCAGCCCTTCTCTCTAATTCCCATGGCTGGAGGATTACAGCTATGGAAAATATCTCTTCATAACATATTATTTTGAGAAAACTTAACAGTGATTTCCTGACTGGCAGATGGCTTGTGAGAGTAACAGTACAGAGGAATGTACTCATTCTGTGGTGTCTTGGTTTCATCTCTTGTCCTCAATTGGGATGCACACCAAGCCCATGACTTTGACCCCAACACATTGTACATTAGCATGGAGCTGGTACCCCAGGACAAAATGACTAGACACCTGAAAGTTACAAACACTTCATGAAAAAAGAAAAAGTCAAACAGATGACTATTAAAATAAGTACAATAATTATCCACGAAAGGGGAAAATGCTGGCAATGTGAAGTTAAGAAGCGAAGTCAAATTAGAAACAGAATTAATTTCGTATCAACTATTTAGTAGATAAAATACAATATTCAATAAACGGTAAAAATGCCAGAAAGGACACAGATGGAACTTTAGTTATTAAGGTGAAAGACTGAAGAAATTTTCTTAGAAGACAGCAGTATATGATAGAAGAAAAGTGAGGGAGAATCAAAGTAGAAGTGCCCCATTATCTTTCTGAATACTATTCTAGAAGGAGTAAAAGAAAGAAGGGTAGGAAATACTTGATGAACCTAAATTTCCCATAATTAAAGAAAGATAAAAAAGTCTAAGATTGAAGTGAATCATAGAATGCTAAACAGGACAAATAAGGAGAAATGCGTGTTTCAACATAATGAAGTGAAAGCCCAGAACATGAAAGACACAAAGAATGCTCTAAAAGCTTTCAGAGGGGACACAGACCAAGTACAAAGAAAAATACCAGATTGGCAGCATGTATTTTAACAGAGCCCGTGATATTCCACACACTCTGTACTGCCTCTGGTCAGTCATCCCAGCACAACTGGGACTGTGCACTTACTCTCGTGACTTAAACCAATAACACATGGCAGAAATGATACTGTTTCTTTCAAGGCTAAGTCAAAAGAAGCCTGGCAGCTTCTGTTTTAATCATGCTCCAGATCTTCCCCGCTTTAAGGCCTGTCTCCAGACTGAGTACAGCTCAAGCCCCACACAGGAGCTCTGCCACCAGTCTCAGTGAGCCCAGCCTTTCAGCCTCAGGGCACCAAACTTAGAAGTGAAGAAGGCATCCCGGAAGTAAATCCCTTAGCCCCAGATCTTGCAGCCTTCAGCTGGTAGAGTCAGTCCCAGCAGAGAGTCATCCCAGTTGAGGCTTCAGGCATTATGAATTCTTGACCTACTGTACTCATCTTGAATTCCTGACCTACAGAATATATGAGCATAACATACTTATGATTTTTTCCCCCTCTACGTTCTGGGGTTATTTGTTACACTGCAACAGATAACTAGAACCTTTAGAGAGTTCTTTCTCGAGACACTTTTTAGCAGAAACTCAAGTAGGCTTAATCTATTTCATTTACATATTCTTCTTTTATTCCCCAAATAGTTACTAATCATCTACTATTTGTCAAGTACTCTCAAAAGCGGTAAGGGTAAAATAATGTGCAAGATAGACACAATTACTGAGCTTATAAAAATATCTAAGCCTTTTCAGAATTCTTGGGGAAAAGAGAGGTTGAGTTCAAACTGGAGTCTTGTGTGGCATAATTTCGGACAGACACACATACACACATTCATATATAGTTAAATCAACATTGTATGTCATATAACCATAAATCAAATAAATGAAATCATTAATGAATGAATGAGAATATATGAATATTGGAATGCTTCTCTATTCTCTCAGAGGCCTTATTTAGGTGTCTTTCTTTTAAATCTTAAATTTTTTTAATAAGAGAGCTAGTCATACTCATATCTTACACTCAAGGTTCTTTGAGTGCACACACATACATACATTATATATATGTGATATAAATATCCTTATTAAACGTCTATTATACACAATGAGTTAAATGATTTCTTTGAATAACAATAAAGTCCTCTGTCAAGAATAAATGCTCCTAATGGATGTGGCATTTTTTTTTCTCACAACAGCATATTCGAGCTCAACCCTGAATTCTGGAAGCAAATTCTATAGAAGTACTGAGATTTAAAACATTCTGGAGCTGACATTAACCTTTGTGCTTGTTGAATACAATCCCCTTATTTTACAGCTGGAGCAACTGAGCCCCAGCAGGCAATGGAATCAGATGGGCCATGCTATCAGCAGTGGTGCAGAGCAAGCTAAACTCTGTGAGGTCGGCTGAGGTCCCGTGTAACCCAGAGGAATCCTGGCATGAATTTCAAATCCTCTTCTCAATCCTGGCACCAGTTCTGGTATCCATATGTCTGCGCATACATAGAAGCTGAGGAAGAGAAATGCATGGGTATTGCCAAGATCCTAGAATCCTGAAAAACAGTTGCTATATCCTGTTGCCATGACAACTCACTCAAGAAAGTACCTAGGTGCCAGACTTAGACTATTTTTTTTTTTTTCTTTTTGGGTCCCAGAGGAGTACCAGAGTGAGTTCATAACTCTTTTATTACTACCTGGAGAGAAGCCGTTCCCACCCTGTGTAGCTTCCAATGGCAGATCAACACTCCGAGGGTAGCGACTGACACAACTGTGGCTGGTTTTGTTTCCTTTGAAGACAAAGGTCTGTGATGACTGCTGTGTCATGAATAATAAGGGGCTAGTATAAGCTAACATGTCTATGAAAACTTGTGATTCCTTTAGCCCCAACTTTCTCATTTATGAGGCTCCCTGCTTTATTTCCCTCCTCTTTATTTGTTTTCCACCAGAGCATCTGCTCCTTCCTGCAGAGGAAACATTTGTACCATTCAAATGGTTGGACTATGAGTCACAGAATAAGCATGAGGGACTTTTCTGAATGGTGCCGAGCAAGGCCGTCGTTAAAAGAGTGGAAGAAATTCTGGTGAGGGGGAGAAAAGGTGGGTATTTAAAATAATGCAAAGTCCTTAGATGCTACTTTCTCCTTCTAGCAGGAAAGTGTCATCTACCTTTGGAATGCACAAGATGTAGATCATCTGGAAATTCTCATAACTGCATTATGATGTTACCAGAACCATGTACCTAGATGTTGGAATAAGACAACCCCATCCACAACACCTTCTTTATGTATCAGACACTATTTCAGTCACTTTTATTATTTAAGCTGTGGGATCCTTACAATAACTCGATAGGATAGGAACTAGAGAAATATCTCCAGGGATGGTAACTGATGCAACTTGGATAATTTTATTTCCTCTAGAAACAAAAGACTTTGATGAATGTATACGCTAACAAGCCCATGGACACCCAGCCGAATAAGTGGAAATTCCAGGATACAAATTCAGGCAGAGCATATTCTTACCCACCATACTATATCACCCCTGCTGACATATAACTCTATGCAATTGGCAATAGATAATAATTATACACCTACATCTCCAATTATTCAATAGGCCACCACTTTCATGTTCTGCTCTACTCCTAATCTCAGTTGGCCACCATCTTTTTTTTCTCATATTCTATACCCCTGTCTTTGTTAAGGTACTAATTCTTTCTCAATTGGGAAATCCAACAACCAGATAGCATATCTCTCTGTACTTCATATTGATTTTGTTTAATCCATCCTCCACACTGTAGCCAGAGTCTTTTAAAAATGTATTTCAAATGAACATGACAAGCAGAGATTCTTAGACACAGACAACAGTTTAGTGATTACCAGAGGGAAAGAAGGGATGGAGGGAGGTAGATAAGGATAAAAGGGGTCAAATATAAGGTGATGGAAAGAAATTTAACTTTGGGTGGTGAACACACAATGCAATATACATATGACGTATTATTGAACTGTACACTTGAAACCTATTTGATTTTATTAACCTTAATGTAATTTAAAAATATTTTTAGAAATGTATCAGATATTTTTCACTTTCACTTTAAAAAATTGCAATGCTTCCCCATTCTTCCCTGGATCTCAAACCCTTAGCAGGTTGTTCTCGTGTCCTATGTGTACTTCTGTTACAACTAGGTTTTTTTTTTTCCCCCATTAGAATTGTCCATTTGTTCTGGTTTAACTGTGACCCAATCCAGGACAGAGTTTTTACTTTTTACGCTTGTTACTCCATTTCCTAAAACATTTCCTTGAAAATAGTAAAGATAGAGGAAGGCAAACAAGGTTGAATTAATAGCTAATGAATTAAAATGGCTAGTTAGGCCTTGGTCTCCACGTTAAGAAGCTGCCACGATACACTGTCTGTTGTATTAAAGCCTTCTTATGAATTATCATTACAAAGCATATATTTATTTCACAGAACAATTAAAGAACATGAACATGACAGCCACAATTAGTATACTACTCTAGAGACAGAATTTTCTCAATCACAAAACAAATGACTTTAAGTCTCCATCCAAGAATTATTGTCAAAAGCATGTTTTTTCATTTGAAAATTAATACCTGCCTTTTCTTTAAGTAACAAAAACCATTCTACTGGGCGAACACTGCCGTAATTGCTTTTAATGCACATGATCCATTAATGTCATATGTCATAATATACCTCATTAGAGAACATTGTTTCATAGTTTCAGTAACAATTAGCTACATTTGTCGAGCATACACAGTATTGTGAACCACGTATTAGGTGGTTTAGTGAGGAATGCACAGAAAATGCTCACTTTTTAAATGGTACCTTCTTTTATCCGGCCATCTAATCTACCACCTTGGGTGTTCCTTCTTCTTCCTCAATTACCATATTCAATAGCAGATCAATAGCTTAAGTCATTGTTGAATCCATCTCCTCATCTTTGTTGCTACTACTTCTAATCCCAGCCTTGCCATCTTTTGGTAGAAACTGCAACATCCTATTCACTGATTTCCCTGCCTCCTGTCTATCCCTTCACAATGCTTTCAAAGTGTTCTATCCAGAAAGCAAAGCTTACCATGCCATTTCCTTATTTAAAACCCTTTGAACATTCTCCATGATCCTGGTTCTGACACTTGAAGTCTCCTATTATTTGGCTAACAATTATAGAGTATTTACTGGGTGTCAGGTACTGCTCTAAGCACTTGAGATATATTAATTCATTATGCTCATGAGGGAAGTACTATTTGATCACTGCCTTACTCTCAAATTTCAAAACTTGTCATTCCCACTACAAGTCGTGCATATGTGATGTGGCTTATCAGTCATGAGGTTTTTAAAATATTTCTTCCTCTGCTTGGTATGACTTCCATCTGCTCCCCATTTCATCTTTTTAACCAGTTATTCACTCTTTAAAACTCATTACAGGCATATTATTTTCTCCCGAAGAGCACAATTTTCCTCTTTCCCAAAGGCAGGCAAGGAGCCAACGTCTGTGCTTCCATAACACCTTACATAATCTCTGAACATGCTATTCACCATGCTGAATTATCATTGTCTCTTTATGGACATATATTTAGTCTGAATCTCCAAGGACAGGGGCTATGTTTTATTTTGTATCTATCTTTGCATTCCACCCATTCTCAGTGAATGTCCAATAAACAATTATTGAATAGAATGGGTAACTTTTCTACATATTCATGAAAATAATATTTACATTGATCATTAGTTGGCAGGGGCAAGAAGGAGGTAGGGAATAAAATAAAAGGAACAGGTTTAAGTCAGGTAAAAGTCATGAGGAACCGTACTTGAGAGTCTACTTTTGAAATAAGGAAATAGATAAAGAAGAAAAGGAGAAGAGAAATTATCCCAGTGGCTGGTTTTCTGTGGCATATTTGAAAGATGTTATTAGGGGATACAAATAGGGTAGGTTTTACCAAGGTTTAGAGAAAACGTTTGGTAGAATGGTGGTATTGGAAAAATAATGTGGTAAATTATCTTAAATTTAGCCATAGGAAGATTAGTGTTGCTTTAGGTTGTAGGGAGCTATTTATGTTCTTGAGCAGGTCATAAAGTTGACTAGGAAAGTTATTAAGAAAGATTATTTAAGCAGCTATCAGGTGGACTGGACATTAAAGAGTATATGAACAAAGAGAACAGATGAGAATCTATTGCAAATTGTAAAAATTAATTGTGGTATAGTTCTATAATGGAATATTACACAGCAGTGAAAAGGAACAAACTGGAACTGCACACATCACCATGTACGAATTTCCAAAGCATAATGCTGAGAGCAAAAACAGCATGACAACATTTATATACATGTAAAATGTTAAATACATTTGCTATTTAAGGAAACAAATAAGAACAAATGTTGTTAGTTTTACATTGAAAACTCATGCATGGGAAAGATAAATAAATTCAGGAGATCAGTTATTATTTGTGGAAAATGATATAATATGCTTGTAGAAGAGTATGCAAAAGGCTTTGACTTCTTTCTGTTTTACTTCTCATCCTGGGTGGTAGGCATATGAACATTAGGTATTTATTCTCAATATGCTTTATATACCAGGGATACTTTATAATAATAGTAATAATAAACAGAAACCGATGGGAAATGTATTTTAATATCTCCTATTGCAAATACAGCTACAGGTAGAAATGGGAAAAAAAAAAGACATAGGAATTGTTATAAAGGGAAAGAAAAGCTCATATCTTTGATGAAGCATTTCATGGCAACAAAAGTAAGATGAAGACAGTGGAAACACTCAGGCAACTGACATCTTGGTGACAGAGTTTCATATTCCTAGTAGAGTTATGATGCTTAGATCTATAAAGATATCGTAGAGATAGCACAGAATATACAACTGTCGAAAGAATGAGGAACCAGGGAAAGTTAGGGAAAACTGGATATAATCTGAGCACAGGCAATAGCTGAAGACATGTGCGTAATGAACTCATGGAGGGACAGAGCCTTGAAGAAAAAATTAAAGGGTGTTGAACAATGCAGAGATAGTGTGCCTGGTAGAAAGGGGAGCCAGAAAATGAAAAGTGTGTTTATTTGCTGGCAAAAGCTCCAGAGACAAGTCAGCTCTTTATTGAGTTTGAACATAAGGAGAAGTACTCAAAAATGTAAGCCTTTCATCACATTTGTTTCATCTGTCACTTTATTTACTTTCTCTTGAGAATTTAAATGGAGAGAGATCTGAGCGAATTTGAAATTTGTTATTTTATAATGTTAAGTCCAAAGCTTCTAAATAGTTTTGAAAAATCATCAGGTCTGCTAGAGATTTATTTAAAACACTTTAAAATTTGCCTGTCTCTTAAGTTTAAGTCACTCTTCTCTCTTCTAAACATTATCACCTACATTTGACTTTCAATAAGAAAAAGAAACTCATGATTATCACCAACATTTGCTGGGAGATTTCTATATGACAAGACACAGTGACAAATCTTTTACATAGATGATCTCATCTAACCCTCACAATTTTATAAGCAGGCACTTATTTAATCGCATCTGTTATTTATCAAGCATCTATTATATGCAGACACTATCCTAGGTGCTGAAATTACTACAGTGAAGGAGCTTATATTCTTGTGGGATGAAACAGATCACGAAAAAATAAACGAATTAGTACAATGTATAGTTACTTTGTATGGGCACAAATAATGAAGGAAACGGGGTGGTTTTTAACACCAAGTAATATGGTCAAAGAGGCCTCAGTGATTAGATGACTTTATTTAGCTTGGAGGCTACAAGGAAGTCGACAGTAATGAATATGTGGGAAGCCAACTCAGGACACTTGGAACAGCAAGAACAAAAGCGCTTACATTCCAACACCACGAAGGCTGATTGTCTGGTTAGGGAGCGTAGTAAGAAATGAGGTTAGAGAGAACGGTAAGTGGGATGGGACAGGGTCAAGTAAGCAGGAGGTGAAGAGAGTCCTGGAGAGACTTGGAGGCCCTTAAAAGAAATTATGCCTTTACTCTGAGAAAGACAGAACCTGCCAAATCAGGTTCTGAGCAGAAGAATGACCTGATGTGACTTTTATTTTAGCAGAGTCATTACAGGAAGCAAGGGTAGGCAGCGTGGTGCCTAAGGATGGGACAGGCAGAAGTTGCTTAGACCAGGGAGGAAGGAGGGATAGTTGGAGGGAGTGATATTTTCTGGCACAAAATTTTTTGGTTGCAATGTGACTATCAAATGGCTTGTTAATGGACATGTGATTTTGATGCTAGCATACTTGTGTGGTCCTATCCGATGGGTTAAGTACTCTCCATTTTCTTTTTTAAAACCATTGGGAAACCATCATTTGTTCTACACATCATGACTATAGTGCAAGCGATGACCTCCATTTGTTGTATATAGATCACTGTGCACTAAATTCTTTTGTATTCTTTTTTCTTTTTCATTATATAACTGCAATAAAATTACTTCTACTATTTTGGTCACATTGCCACTCTTATGATGTCAAGCAAATGTCTCAATTTATTAAGTAACTTAAAAACAAAAGTCTCATTCCATAGAAATACCCTCACTTGTGAATTATTACCACAAAGATAAGTATAATGTTAATGGTTATTTAATACAACTGCAAGCCTGAGATGACTGGTCAAACTGATATGAAAATATACCCTGCTATTATCAGTCAGGTTTGTTTACCAACATATTAATAGTTAAATTTTGTTACCATAGCTATTCATTTGGCATCAAAAAATCATAAATACCAATCAAACACAGTCACTAAATTTATGAGATAATTCCTGGTAATAAACTTGGCCAGCCTGATGATCCAAAATATATCTTTGCATCTTTTCAGACTAATTCCACAGAAAATACAAAAATACATAATAATACTAGAAAATAATAATAAATCTCTTGCTACTTCTTATAATAATAAAAATGGCATGATATTGTTTTCAACTTTCAGAGAGACGTTGACATATTAGTCACATATTACTCTAATTATACTATCATACTATTTGGCAAGTTACCTCCCAACTAAGCAGCTTGAAATAGCAATTATTCATCTCCATGGATCCATAGCAGCTGTAGGTCTGCTGACCCTGGCAGGGCTTAGCAAGGTGGCTCCTCTTCCAGTCACAGGCCTGTGAGTAAGTTGGAAGGTACTGCTCCCTGGATCTCTATCCTCCTTGAAGCAGTGTGATAGTGAGGGTACTTTCTTCTGACAGTGATGGCAGAGGTGCAGGAGAGCACAACCAACCTGAAAGGTTTATTTCAAGTAGGGGTGTACTATAGCTGTTTGTATTTATTTACAAGAGCTGATTGTTACATTTTCAGCCTCTCATAAGCTGAAATCACATGTTATTTATCAAGCATCTATTATTGTTAAAACAGCCATTATTGAAATTTAAATTATAGAAAGATACAGTTAAACACATGATAGTAAAAACAAAGATAAATATTCAAAACTCACCGGTTTCTCATTCTTTTTCTACATTCTCTTAGATCTGGGATCTTGAGGTTATTTAGGTTTATTACTTCCATATGGTAGACATACAATAAAATGGTATGTTACCATATAAATCTCTTCCCAGCTTTGCATTTTCCAGTGTCTCATGAGTAGCTTGAAATTGACTGTGATGGGAGTATCCATACCATGGAAATTAGCTAATGCACAAATCAGAATGTTTTTCCTCGCGTTGTTTCATAATTGATTCTCTACTCAAGCTATTTAATAAGTGGAGACCCAACTTTTAAACATTTTCTAGAATAACGTTTATTTCAAGCCTTTGGTTGTATCAGGTCTGCAAATATCCCATTGACCAAAATCAAGCAGTAGTGAAATGCATTCTACCTTTAGTGAAAAAGACTGCAAAATTACATGGCAAAGGTACACTAGGAGGAGGAGGATAAATTGTTGAAACTAATAGTTCAATCTACCATAGTTAGGGAAAGCTACACAAGACAGGTATACAGGGAATTCAGTGCCCCCATGTGTGGGCAAATGAGTGAGTATATATAATGTTGATTTTTCTCAAAATCAACTATTGCTCATTATTTCTAATGTTTCTCAGAGGAAAAAATATTTAAAAGTGTCAATCTCAATTACAAAATAGATTCATTTCTATTTTTATCTATAAAATGCTCTTTAATTATGATGGCAGACAAATCTAAATAGGCTGGCATGGATCTCTTGTTCATGATTCTTAAGTTCTAATAAGCATAATGCTTAGTAAATTTTTATTCCATTCTGAACCTATCATATTCTATCCAAACAATGACTCTTTTAAGATACTGCAAAGTTGACATGGCCTACAGGAGAACAAAAACAAGACAAAAAACACAAAAAAATCCTCTAAGCTTAACTCTAAGAGTGTTAATAGTCTTATTTCCCTTGCAAGTAGACTTATCTGTTAATTGGAAATAGCATCCCCAGCTGCACTGAGCTTGTTTCTGAACAAAGGGAGGGGAACATCTTAAAGACTGCAGTGGAACTCAAGGAAAACCATAATTTACATTTCAGAATGTAAATGCCTCAGGGAAGCCTTCTTCCCTTGCTGCCTGGAACTTTGACTGGCATTTCAATAGGACTCCACCAAATTGGAGGTTGGTCTCAGGAAACCCAGTCTCATGGTTACCAATGACTATAATTCCAGGCGTCTGATCTGAGAAAATAATGTCTATGAGAACAAGGCATTTAAAAAGTCAAGACAACTGTGAAAGCCAATGAGAGCCAGAAAACCAACCCAAGGAGAACAGCAAGAACGTGGTATTGAGGATTTATAGATGCTTCATCATGGAGATTAGATGTATTTGTAATGCAATATAATTCTGGTTATCTGTGAAGGGGAGGAGAATTTTTCTTTCCACCCTTCTAGGTTCTTTGGCTTGTATAATAATCATATTAACATCAAAGAAACAAAACAAATTTAATTTTATATGTACAGGGCTTGATAAGAATAAGAGGCCCACAGGCAGTCAGGCAATTGGGGTTTATATGCCATTCTGAATAAGGAGAAGGGGTTAGAGTCTGGAATTTCAAAGAGGAGGAAGGCAATTTAGAGGAAAAGTGCAAAGATTTGGTAAACAAATGTTTGCAGGGCCATACAGAAACAACGAGACAGAGCGCACTTTGATAGAAGCTTTGCCAGGTTCCTCCCAGTCCAGCACACCTAGTTCATATTATACTATATAGTACATAGTATAGTATATTATCTATGATAATTATAGTATAATATGTCCTCTATCTAAATTCTTTTAGGTAGTTAGGGAGAAGGTCATATGTTCTTCTTGAGTCTTTTGTTTCTAAAAATAATCAGCCTAAAATAATTCTCATGCCACAGAGGCACATACTGCGGGGACAAATTTTGCTCCCCAACATATGATTGTCGGTAAAATGGCAAAGAGGAAATGCATTTCGTATATATTTTCCACCCCTACGCAAAAACTATCCCTTCCAGACAGGATTATCTATTATAATATATATATATATATATATATATTTGATTTAAATAATATATAGATTTAAAGCATTATAAAAAGTGTGAGGTTTTGGATATGAAAACCTTAAATTTCTTGGACAAAAATTTTACATTGGATGTTAAAATTTGGCCTCTTCAGTTCTTAAAATCAGGAAAAAAAAGACGAATAATTGCAGTAACTCAGAATTATCCTCAACTTCTCTGTCCCTAAATACGGTAGGCCCTCCATATCCATAGGTTTCATACCTGTGATTCAACCAACTGCTGATCAAAAATATTTAGAAAAAACAATTCTACAAAGTTCCAAAAATCAAAACTTGAACTCACAATTACATCAAATCTATTAAAATGAAGTAATGTATAGGCATACCCTGCTGTAGCCTATATGCAAATATAGTTTATATGCAAATATTGTTATTTTTTTTATAAGGAACTTGAGCATCCATAGATTTTGATACCCAAGGAGGATCCTAGAACCACTCCCCTGGCAATACCAAGGGACAAATGTAATCACTCTTTCCCTTCTTCAATTCTCCAAAGCATGTTACTGGTGAAAAAAAGAGTAATAGAGAACATATAAAATGAACTCATTTTATCCAAGCTGCTAAAATTATTAACATTATGAAAGCTGAGTCATGAAGACTCCATTCTTATTTTAACTAGCCTAGGAACTTAAGCTTTTCGAACTTCCCAGCCCTGCATCAATGCCTGGATATACATCTTGACTTCCAGATAACCCTCTGGTTACCTCCTGAGAGACTCGTAATTACATCCACCTGACATCCATTATCCAGACCACTGGACATGACCTGACCTTCTGGCACACATTTTCTAGACCACCTTGACATCTATCATCAGACTGACTGATATCTGACTGATAACCACTTTGGACCAATCCTAGGGCTAAGAATGAAGGATTGATAATTCTCAAGAATGTTCTTTTTACTATAAGAACTTCTAACTTTTCTTTCTTCTTTAGAAAGCTTCTGGGTTTTTGCCTAGCTCTGTTCTAACTTTACAAACTTCAAGACCCTTGAATAAATATCATTTATTTCTAGCCAGAGCCTCCAGACTCTTTTTGGAAATGGTAATTATGCTTTATCTGCTCTACTAGCTCATAGCTTCTCCATCCAATCTAACTTCCACCCAGATCAGAGCTCTCCTTCCTTTCTCTCTTCCTGCTTTTGCTTCTTCCTTCATTCCCTCTCTCCTTTTTATTTTTCTTTCTTTTTATTTGATCTTTAATCATTTTTTTTATGAACATCAAATAATGTGTGGTTTTACACATATAAATAAAAACATGAACATATAAGAATACACTGCTGACATAAGAGAAGTCTAATTTGCATGGTGTAAAAAAAATAAATCTAACAGGTTTTTTTTCCAAAAGGTTACCAGTAGTATAAACATACTATTTCATTAAATTGTCTATTATGCCCCCAATTGATTTAAATGTAAAATTCATCATATATGTCATTTCTAGTTAGTTATTAATGGGTCTTTCTCTGTTGGGCTTCTGGCATTTATTTATCTATTTTCATGCTAATACTACAGTGGATGAATTATTATAGCTTTATAGTCTTTTTTTTCTGCATACCTAGAAATAACCCCTTTTAATTTCTTATACATTTTCTTGACTCTTCTTTCACTTTTTTTTTCCCTGGTAAGATCAGAAAAATTCTATAGTATCCTTGACAAAAGTCGTTAAAAATTATTTTGGGATTGAAACCATGATTAATTTGGCAGGGACTGACATCTTTATATTTTGCATTTTACTGTCCCATAATATATATGTCACTTTTTTTTTTTCAGTCTTATTTTATGCCCCTTGATGAAGCTTCGCAATTGTTTTCTCTTTGTGGATCTCATCAAATTTTGAAGTTTTTCTTCTATTCCTAGAGTTAAAACTAGGTTTCTAAAGAGGATTTTTTAAATCACCAACATGCGAATGGGTGAGATTCTCAGAAAGGTCTGTCATTCCGGCTGGTCCAGAACTTGAGTATCTCTAAGCACTTGATGCCCTCTCCAATATCAGTGGCCCATTCTCACTTCCTCAGCTAGGTGTATCTGCTGCACGAAGAGAACCCATTGGCTAAAAGCTCAAATGGATTCCCAGACTTTTGTGGCATTCCCTCAGCAAAGAGTCCTCTATCTAGTATTCCTCTCCACAAATTCTACCTGCTGTAGCAACACAGAACTCCTCTTTGTCTCCTCATATCATCGAGACCAACATGCTCTGCTTGGCATCCACATCCTTGCATTTCGGCAGGTATGTGCCCCAAGAGAGAAAGATGAGACAATCACAGAGGTATTTCCATTTATTTTTCTTATCTCAAGGATTGCTGTGCTGAACTGTTTCTTGTATTCTATGGGACCTTTTATCATCAAGACTTGTTTCTCCTCAACCTTGGAAAATTTTCTATTATGTCTCTGGGAATTCCTTCCCTTTTATTTTACTTATTGCTTATTGCTTTTTCTGGCTCTCATATTTAAGAAATATTTCCACATCAGGAGACAGTCTCCATAAGATAAATTTTCTTTCATAGTTTCCCATTATCATTTTGTATTCTGGGATGATTTCTCAAATATGTCTTCCCAGTTGTTTTCTTTTGGTGATCTAATTTTAAATCCCAAGTTGTTTATTTCTTTTTCATAGCAGCTTGTTTTAAGGATGCATTCTCCTTTGTTTTACCATTAAATTTTATGCATTTCACTTTCTATTACTTTATTAACTGTGTTTTCTCTGGCATACATTCTACCATTTGAGTTTGTTTCACTTTTTTTTCCCTTACATTAGCTATACACTCATATTTGTATTTGAGATCCTCCATCCTTCCCGTGTACTTTGGTTTAACTTTAGTAATCTTGGAAGAAGAAAAGACATGCTTATCATGGGTTCACAAAAGTTGCTAACTTCTGGGTATTTGTGCTTTCTTTTTTTCTTTTTCTTTCTTTCTTTCTCTTTTAATTATATGCACAGAGCACTGCCTTGCCTCACTGGTCTCAATGCTGCTCACAACTCCCTACCCTTATTGATTGGAATCAGCATGGAACATGAAATTAAGGGACACTTGCTGGGCTACTCACAAGTTAGTCACATCCTATTCCTGTTCTCTGTCATCTCTAGACTGGAAGTACCAATGAAGCTACTATCTCCTTTCAATGTCACTTTTCACAGAAGTCCTCTTCTCAGTTTGTTCTGGAATGCCATTTCCTCGATCACAGTTCTATCAAGGTTTCATCTCTTAAAGGGTCTGAAGCACTTCTTCCTCAACTTTGGCATGCTTTAAAGGACAGAAGATAAGAAGGCAACAGATATGCTTATCCCTGTAACTTGATCCTAAACCAGTATTACAAACTACATAAGCATAAGATATATTAGTGATTCTGGTAAAGAAAGGGATGAGAATGCTTTCTTTTGGTTTAGCATTACTCTACTCAGAACGGCTATTCAGCTAATATGTACCAGGATACCTACACCATCTGTACATAGCCAGTATCCACTTTGAATGGTTCCTTCCCATGCCATGTCTGTATGAATACCACATTTAGCTGTGATGCTTGCAAGATATGAAAAAAGCACAATCTGAAAGCTTGGAAAAACTAGTAAAGAAACAACACTCTGGAAGCTCTTGCCCTTTTTAAATTGGTAGAGTGGCCAGCATTTTGCTTCTCTGCCTGTTTGCTACAGGAATTTATTAAGGAATCAGAAGAGGCTGCGGCTGTCCAGTGATAGGAAGTAAGATGGAGAATGGGTATCCTAGACCAAATATGTCTTTTCCTCACCTGCCGCTGAACCTTCACTTCCATCCAAGAGAACTTGAAAAATGAACTCATGATTCCTTTCCTTCTAGTTATCTTTTATGACACAGCCTAATGCCTATATAGCTTTGAACTTTAAGTAAGTCATTCCCATATAAATCTGCTGACTTCACCCACTGGATTAAGACGCAAATATTGAACAGGATTCAATACTTTACTCCTTACTTAGTATATCACCTTCTCATTTTAGGCTGCACCTTTTGACCTCATTCTTGTCACATGAATTTTTTTTTTAGAAGATGGTCAGAGTCTGCTGACTATGGCCATACACATCAGTATCAGACTGCCTGGAGCTAATTCTGAGTACAATTCCAAGGAGTCGGAAATAAAAAGAATAAGAAAATAAACAGGGGTTCGTGTGTTGGTATGCAGAAGTCTGAGGCAACCAAAAGGAAAAACCCAAAACATCATTTTGTCTGTAGGAATGAAAGTTTGAGGTCTTCGGGACACAGGAGGTGGTTAAAAGGGCCTTCAAATTATAGGCTTGGAGATTTCCTCAAAATGCCTCCTCCACAGCTGTCCTCCTAATGCACCTCTCCAAGGCTCAGCTGTGTTCTATAATGGCTTTTTAAAAGGTTATATTCTCATGTAAAGATTGTACCCCTTTTACTCTAAGCAACTGTTGCAGACAGCAAAACAAAATAGGCCTCTGAAGGGGGGAAAAATCAAACACCTAAGACATAAAAAGATTTCAAATGTGGAAGATTAATACCAACTTTAGGACTACATTTTTTGGGGGGACCAGCAATGGCTAGTAAATTCTGATGGCAGTTTGATGGTGCTTGGAGCTGGACACTAGAAACAGGAAACTTGCAAATGAGACATCATTATCAAATGCTAATCTTGGAGCCCTAACAATTGCTCCCATTGCAGTTAAACTAACCTCTTCAAACTGTTTTCAGAGTGTGGTCCCTGGACTCATTAGCATCGGCATCACCTGAGAACCTATTAGGAATTTTCATCCTCAGACCCTATCCCAGATCTACTAAATCAGATACTCTCTCTGGAGGTGGGTTTCACAATCAATTTTCACAAACCTCCCCATGGAATTTTGATGCACACTACAGTGTAAGAACCACAATCTTGGAAAATGACCCAAGAAGAATAGCATCAAAGGTCATAGCCCAGCCGCCTTACTTTCCCCTTAGATGTCTCCGTTTCTTCTATGCACACCTCTCTAGGTAATTAAGCAATGTTCATATAAAACTGCGAAGGACAGGTAGAAATTTCTAAAGCAACAGGAACAGGGAGTGAGGGGCAAAGCTTGCTACAGGGCAAATAATCCTGGGCCTGCCCCATCTTGGGCCTCTGATCTATCTACAGGGAAGACTTGTGGGCTGTTAGAATCTACTTGGTTGGGCTACTTGAGCTTTTCATCCTTATTCTGTGACCAGTGTAAACTCTTCTTCCACTAGTTTCCCCAACTATCTTGCCTTTTGTTTTTTTCTGAACTTGCGCGCTTCCTTCATTTTGTCATTGCACCTAGTAGGTCCCACAGTGGTAGCAGGCCCTGAATCAGCAGATGTCTAGGAAGTCAAGGCTTCCCAGGTAGGGTAATTAACTCATCTGTCCACTCTCAATCCATATTTATTTAAATTTAGAATCTACATTCTGATGCATCTAGTACAATTGCTATCTCAGAAATGAAGACAGCAAGACTGAGAGAAGCTCAAAAATGTTCCCAGAGTGACACAGTTCTCAAATGCTTGATCTGAGAATGAAACCCATTTTTACCTGCCTGCAAATTCCTTTCTGCCCATCCTCTACCACACTACCTCTTACGTGTGAGCCTCTTGTTTTGTCTGGAAGGTCTGTACTGTACTTCCGATTTCTAGGGAAAGATATTTGGGGTTTGAAAGTTACAGGTGTTACTGAGTTCGCTTAGTTCTATTTATAATGAAATAAAGCCAAATGATTTTTTTTCTTTAGTTACAGATCACAGAAAAAAAAAAAGGTAAAACAGTTCTTAATCACTTAGCATTTCTTTTCTTTCATAGCCCCTATGTGTTACTTTTTCATCTACACTTTAAAAATATCCTTGAGAAATGGCATCGAAGATGAAGGGGGAGGAAGATGGGGCTCATCCTGGCAAGTTTTGCAGGTCAAATGTAAAACAAAGGAGAGAAATAGAGTATATAAAAAGGAATAACACACTTTTCAGCTTTAATTAAAATGTGGGCAGGATAATATTACGCAGTATTTTTAAGTTTAAAATAAGGGTGCAAAAGAAGGAATACGGGTAAATGTCTTTCTCTCTCCTGAGGCAGCAGCCTGAGAAAATGGGCTGAAAGCTACAGCAAGTATTTGAATTGAGCATGATCAAATCAGCGAGGGCTCCCAGTTGCCAGTTGTGTTTCTCCAGGACAAGTTATTATGACTTAAAGAATCATCTTCCCCACTCACTCAATTGAGGCTCTTTAATTGTAGTGCTGCCTACAGGCCTCTTCTGGATGCAGACCTTTCCCCAATGACTTCTTCACTTACTTGCAAAATAAGGATCTCATGGCCAGTCACCAACCTGAATTCAAATCCTGGCTCTATTCATTTTGACCAGTGTGATCTGGGGCAAATAAATCTGCATCTAGGATTCTGTTACTTTATTTGTTATCTGAGTGCTTTAATTTTTTGATATCACCAAGCTGCCTCAAAAGGGGAAGTTATACATTAGTGGGCCCTGTGCCAAATGAAATGCAAGACCCTTTCTTAAAAAAATATTGAAAATTTTTAGACAATGACAGCAGAGCATTAGACCAAGCACAAGGCCCTTCTCAGTGCAGAGACTGATGGGCAGGCAGCACAGGTCACATGGCCACGAAGCCTGCTCCAGCCTTCAGTATCCCCTAGCACCTGGGAGGTACAATGGCTCAGATTAAGCAACAACAAGTTGCTGTGTGACCCTATGCTCAGGGCCTAGTGTGTCCCACACTGCTTTGTACAGGCCTGCTGTGAGCGGGTTAAGCAATGGTTTTAAACACATACTCTATTATGAACATATTTAAATATATCTAAAATCCTCAGCTTGATTTTTCCAATTTGAGCTTCCAGGTCTATTGATAAGATTAAATGGGATAGCTAATGTGGATGGCACGCCCCCTTGTAGAAACAAATCCGTATTCCCCCAGGTTCGTTTCTGGAATTCCCTGCATGAGAATCACAAGATCGTTTCTTAAACCACAGATCCTCAGGTTCCCTGACAGATCTAAGGAATCAAAAGCTTTGTGGTTGGAAGATGGGAACCTGCATTTTTAGCAAGTGTCTCAAGAGATTCTTATGACACCAAAGCTTTAAAATAACCACAGTTAACACATTAGCCATCAGTCCCCCCATTCCAAAAATAATCTTAATATATAATTTCTACTTGACAGAAAGTCTAGCCATTACCCCAAATATGTGAATCTTAACAATGACACACTTTTTTTTCTATAGCAATAACTATTATTGCAATAATTGTAATAATACAAGCTATGGTTCATTGAGCATTTTCGACCTGTCAAATTTTTATCAGGCATTTCATTTAATCCAATAATGACTTTTGAGGCAGGTACTGCCTTCCCATTTTACAGGAAAGGAAACATATATTCAGAGACATTAAGGAGTTTGCAGCTAGCAAGTGACAGTGCTGTGATCGAAGCCTGGCATTTTGTAGGCCCAAAGTCCAGTGTTGCAGCATACTAAGCTACATTTCTAAGCAGGAAGAAAACTCCACAAATTAATTTTCTTTTTTTGGTGATCTGGGTGCCTTGGCCTTTCTAACAGTAAATTTGGAGTCAGGAGAAAGAACTAATTGGAGGGTTAATGGGATGGAGAGGATCTCTTGCTGGGCAGGAGGGTCGCCGAGAATAGTGTCATTGAACTGCATTGTTTTCTCATGTCTGAAGCTCAACCCAGAATATCGAATGAGACATTTGCTACTACTTTGTTGTTGTTGTTGTTAATAAATCTGGCTAAAAATACTGCAAAAAGGAAAAGTGCAAGAAGACAAAGAAGCACATTTAAAAAATGTGAATGGAGGAACAAAAAATAAAGTTACATGAAGCAGCTAAGAAGTAAAACAAGAAGTTTGTATTATATCAATTTCTTTTTACTGAATGAGTTATACGAAGAGTGGTGAATGAGCTAATTTTTAATCTTTCCTTTTCATATATATAAAACATAAGGAAAAAAGGAAAGACTACGTACAGCTTGGTCTTCTTTTCATTTTAGCTTTCATTCTTTATTCTTCACCGTGTGCCAAGAAAGGAGACAGAAATATGGAAATCTGACACAAATGAAATGGACCAAACTCCAAAGTTCTACATTTACTCCTGCTTAATAGATTTGAGTTAGTAAGAGTTGTTCAGCCTGTCTATTCTTTGTCTCATGCTTATTATACCTCGCAAAATGTTAGATATTAGCAAAGAAATCTAACACACTGCAAGATCTAAAAAACATAAATGCCTATGTTTAAAGTAAATATCTGTTCTTACTATTTAGTATAAATTTGGAGTTCCGTCATTGGCCTAAGTACAATTTATTTTGAACCCTTCTTAATTAAAGAAATCTTATGAGTGTTGTTTTCTCTACTGTGTCTTCAGTTTGAATTCTTCTCCTTCTGCAACAAGACTGTGAAATCAGTGGAGTGCTAGATGTTTAACAACCACCTCTCCAGGGGCACAAAATAATTATTTGTAGCATTTGCTGATTTCCATGCTGTAAAAACTCCCACATGGCTGATTTTGGCTACCCACATGAAGTCACTAAAACAGGTTAGGAAGAGATGCACATAACCAACTCTTCCAAATCAGTATGAACTAGCTCCTGGCATGCAACTGTTTATAATTATTTTTGAAGGAATTGGGACTTCATCAGTTCGTGTGGTTTCCAATTGATTCAGTTTACTTTCTTTAATTTCTTTTTATTTTCTCAATATGAAAATACAGGAATATATTGATTTATCAATTCTCCTATTGATGAATATTTGATGTTCCTATGATTTTGCTAATAATAACTAATACTTCCCTAGTACTTACTTGGCACTAGGCATAGATTTTTTTTTAATGTGAATTATTTTTTTAATTCTCTCAAAAATCATATATTTCACCATTAAGTATGATCTTACCTGTAGGATTTTCATAGATGTGTTTTGTCACCTCAAGGAATTTCCCTTCTATATCTAATTAGTTCAGAATATTTACCATGAATTGATTTGTAATTTTGTGACAGTCTGTCTTTATCTATTGAGATGATCATATATTTTTCTCCTTTATTTTGTATATATAGTGTATTGTATTGATTGATTTAAAATGTTAATCTTGTGTTACTGAAATAAATTTGATATGCCCTTGATGCATTTTCCTATTTTTATATTATATTGCTGAAATTGATTTGCACATATATGTCAAGAATTTAAATATATGTGGTCAAAAGGGATATTGATCTATAGTTTTCTTTCCTTTTAATGTATTTTTCTTGATTTAGTGTTAGGGTAGTGCTGGTGTTACGAGTTGTAAAGTGTTCTTCGACTAATTTCTTAAAAAGTTAGTGTAGCATTGATATTCTTTTTATGAATGTTTGATTTAGTTCACTTGAAAAATCATCTCTGCTTTTATTTCTTTGGGGAAATTTAACTACCAATTTAATTTACTTAGTATAGAGTAACTCAGATTTTCTATTTTTGTGCCAGTTTTGGTAATTTGTGTCTTTCAAAGAATTTACCCATTTAATCTAAATTATAAAGTTTCTTGGCAGAAGTATTTTTTTTATTAAGTTTATTGGGGTGACATTGGTTAAAACAACCACATAATTTTCAGGTGTGCATTATCATTTGACATCTGTATATTCTATTGTGTTAGAAGATTTTTAACATGTTTTCATATTACCCATTTAATGCCTATAGGAAATGAAAATATCTCCATTTTTATTCCTGATATTGTTAATTTTTTTTGAAATATGTTTTTCTAGTTATGTAACTATGGATTGGAAGTGTTTTTATTTTTACTCATTGTCTCTAGCTTCCAAAGTTTCTGATGGGAAGTCAGCTATTGTTTTAGTTATCTCACTATATTTAAGGTGCTAATTTTTAAATTTGGTTACTTTTCAAAATTTCATTTCATCTTTGGTTTTCAGTGGTTTAAGTGTGATGCCCTTGGTAGAATTTTCTTTTAATTTATTCTGGTTGGGGTTCACTATGTTTCTTGTATATGTGGGTCAATGTCCTTCACCAATTTTGGAAAGTCTCAGCCATTGCACCCTTAAAGGTTTCTTCTGGTTCATTCTTTCTTTCCAATATTCTAGCAATTTGATGAATCATGTATTAGACCATTTGAAATAATTCTCTTTTATTTTAGTTTCTTCCTTTTTGAAAATTTCCAAATCATCAGTTTGGATACTTTATAGTTGGACTTTTATTTATTTTTTTTTTTGAGTTCACCAATCTTATTTTTTTACTTCTGATATTTTGAACACCAAGTAATACCTTACTATCAGACACTGAATTTTCAGGTCTAGAGTGTCTATGCATTTATTTATTTATTTTTAATTAATGGACTTTATTTTAGGGGTACCTTTACATTTACAGGACACTTGAACAGAAAGTAAATAGGGTTTTCAGATGCCCCATGAATCCCCTCCCCAGATTTCATTTTTTTAAACAGTTGTTTGGTACATTTGTTATAATCGATGATCCATTAATTAAACATAATTAACTGAAATTTTATAGTTTACACCAGTGTTAATTCCTTTTGTTGTATGTATTATAGGTGTGAAAATGCAAAATTGCATGCATACATCATTACAGTAGCATGCATAATAGTTCTACTGCCCTAAAAATCCCCTGTGCTCTATTTATTTATTACTTCCTTCCCCTCCCAGAACACCTGGCAACCTCTGATTTTTTTTTTTAACGTCTATATAGTTTTGCTTTTTCTAAAGTCATATAGTTGAAATCATACAGTATGTACGTAGCCTTTCAGATTGGCTTCTTTCACTTACCAATATGCATTAAAATTTTCTTCATGTCTTTTTGTGGATTGATAAGCTCATCTTATTTTATTGCTGAATATTTCATTGGATAAACGCACTACAGTTTGTTACCTATTATATTTACCCATTTACAATTTACTATTACATTGAAGAATATTTTGTTTTCTTTCAAGCTAGCAATTATTAAAAAAAAAAGCTGCTATAAACATTTATGCACAGGTTTCTGTGTAAATACAGGTTTTCAACTGACTTGGATAAATATCAAAGAGCATGATCACTGGATCATATAGTGAGGCTATATTTAGTTAGAAACATGTGAACTTTTTACCAAAATAGCTATATGTACCACAATGAATTCCTACTATCGGTTAATGAAAGTTACTGATGCTCTACATCTTCACTAGCATTTGGTGTGTCAGTGTTTTGGATTTTGCTTATTCTGATAGGTATGTAGTCATATCTCATTGTTGTTTTAATTTTCAGTCTCCTAATGACATATGATATGGAGCACCTTTTTATATACTTCTTTTCCATCTGTATATCTTAATTGGTGAAGTGTCTATTAACGTCTTTGGCCCATTTTTTAAATCTAGTTGTTTGTGTTCTTATTGTTGGGTTTTACCATTTTTTAATATTTGGATAACAGTCCTTTATCAGATATATGTCTTGCAAATATTTTCACCCAGTCTGTAACCTTTCTTTTTATTCTTTTAACATCATTTTTGTGGAGCAGGCATTTTTAATTTTAATGAAGCACAATTTATCAATTTTGGTGTTGTGACTAAGAAGTCACTACCAAACCCAAGGTCATTTAGATTTTCTCATATGTCATTTTCTCATATGTCATTTCCCAGGAGTTTTATTGTTTGCATTTACATTTAGGTTTATGATCTTTTTTGAGGTAATTTTTGTGTAAGGTGTAAGTTCAGTGTCTATGTTGTTGTTGTTATTATTATTATTATTATTAATTATTTTGCATGTGGGGGTACAGTTGTTCTAATATCACTTGTTTAAAAGACTATCCTTTATTGAATTGCCTTTGCTCCTTATAAAAAAATAAATTGATTATATTTGTGTGTTCATTTCAAGGTCCTCTATATTGTCCTATTTGTCTATTCCTTTATCAGTACCACAATGTCTTGGTTACTGTAGCTTTATAGAATTTCTTGAAGTCAGGTAGTGTCAGATTCTGAGTTTGTTCTCCTTTAATATTGTGTTGGCTATTCTGAGTCTTTTGCCATTCAATATAAACATTAGAATTAGTTTTCTTGATAGCCACACAAGAACTTGCTGGAGCTTTGACTAGAGTTTTATTGAATCTGTAGATCAATTTGGTAAAAACTGACATGTTGACAATACTGAACATGGACTATCCATGGAATATCTCTCCATGGATTTTGTTCTCCTTTGATCTCTTTCATCAGGGTTTTATAGTTTTCCTTATATATTTAAATGTATGATATATAATATTATACACATAGCACATATATACATATGACAAATATATCTATATATTTATTTTTGTTTCATTTTTCTCTGCTGTAATTCTCCATTGCTTGATCCATTTTTATCAATTTTTCTATAATTTCCTTACCAAATTTAAAATACTTATTTGAAATACACTGGTTTTAAATTTTACTATCAGAATCTCCATGGGTCTGCTTCTATTATATATTCTTACTTTTGCCTATGTGTCATATTTTCAGATATTTTTACATGTTTTGTACATTTTATTGTATTCTGAATGTTAGATTTAAATAAAAATAATCAAGACTAGAGTCAATATTATTTTTCACCAAAGGGGGCATGCAAGTTCTTCTGTCAGAAAACTTAGAATAGGGAATGTTCCCTTTGATCTCTCAGACACTGAGCTGGGTTTGAGCTGCGTGTAGCTTTAATTAGTTTCAATTCACATATGTTATTTTAAAAATCTTATTGTGAATCTATCTTGTACTTATGTTAGGGCTCTTCCTCTTTCAGGTTTTTGAGACATAATACCATATGACTATGCGAGAATTCCTTCTGCCTAGCTTATAGCACATGCCCTACCCACATCCCATTGTCTCCTGTAATGCCAGGTACTAGGACAGAACAGGTAAGCAGGAAGAACAATATCTATATTTGGAGAGAGTCCATATTCTAATTCCCCTTGTCATCTCAAATAGCCATTGCAATTCTGATATATTTTCCTTACTCTAGCAAAGTCCTGGGAAATATGATCCATACACATAGTACTATAAGCACTTACATATATTGACTCATTTAATATTAATAATAACACTGTAAGGGATGTACTGTTATTATTCCCACTTTGGAAATAAGAAAACTGAGGCAAAGAGAAGAAGCAACCTTGCCCAAGGTCACACGGTTAGTAAGTAGTTCACATGAAATTCAAGTTCTGCAAATGTACCAAGCTCTCTTTCAGAACGATTACCTTTGGGGAGTTGCTTTCTATGGCTTGGGCACTATAAATATTAATAAAGGATGTGCTATACATATCACAACGTATCTTGTTCCTTTGACACCCTCAGGTATAGTTATTTCTTTTCTGAACAACTGTTTGAATAAAGAAGTCCATCTATGTTCCATCTCTGTGCCTTTTCAGATAGTATTGCATATTATACTCTATACTATGCCACTAATAGCAATGTAGTCAATAGGTTTACATGTTCTCCTGATCATCCTTTGGTCTTTATATATGTCTGCTTTCCCGGTTCCATCTGGCTTTGAGCCATCCTGTCTTGGCCCTGTTCTTCTCCTTTGGACAGAAAGAGGAATTATGATCTAGTTCATTGAGCCTCTAGCTCTTGGTACTCTTGGTCAGTGGAATGCTTTTTTCCTGGCCCAGGGATCTCATCTTGGCTTTTGTATCTTCTAGGTTTTTCAGTCAGGAGTAATTTAGATGACAACAGAGATAAAGCAGTAATAGCTTACGCATAAGCTATTAGATATTTGGATGTGAATCAAATGCTGATACATATTATTCTGATTAGAGACTATATTGGGTTATTAGATTTTGTATTTTGTGTCCCTAACACCCAGAATGGTAGATTCAAGAATATAACTGCTCAACAGTACTTTAGGTCTCAGGCTTGGGCTAGACTAAATTCTAATTTAGGCTGAAATAATATTCCAGTGTCGCTTCATACTAAGCAAAAAGCTACACTGTTCACACAAGTGGATATTCCATCAACATTATTATAAATGTAAAAGATCGTCATTGGCATTTAGATAACTAATACTACTCACATCTGGAGCTCTAATTTTCATGACAATGATAGGGGGAAAAAATAGGAAATGTCACACTATCGGTTCTTTTTCTGAGAGTATGAGAAGGTAATATCTGTGTTCTTAGGAGCACATTTTCCTTAAGATGAAAAATGACAACTCAGCATGATTGTTCTCTACAAAAAGCTGGGAACAAAGTCCACAGAGAGACATTCTAATTTTCTAACCAATGACTATTTTGGTGCTTAAATAATCTAAATACCATGGGCAACTACTTTAGCTGTGGAGAAAATACATTCAGAAATGAAGTAACCATAACCAGCTAACTGCAGCCCACCCTCATTTCTGCGTTTAGTGAAGGCCTGTCGTGCTGTCTTTTCTTTTGAAGTTCCATAGAGAGTCACATTAAGGGGGTGAATGCTTCCATTTCAGGTTCCATTTAGGCCACTCTATTAACTTTCTGTTAAAAGCTTCTTTTTTTTCTTTTTCTTTTTCCATTTGAACATTTTCTTGTAAAATCTCTAGCTGGAAGAAAAACTTCTTTTAAAAAACTTTGACTGAAATATAGAAGCAGTTTTTAAGTTGCAAGCCTTTGAAAAGAAGTGTAGGTTTTCCAGTTCTATATATAAAAAAAAATCGATTCTATTTTTTTTGTATAATTTTAACTCAAATATAATTTGATATAAAACTGGTGATCTGCATTTATTTTGTTGATCCTGAGAAGCAGTAGGTAAAATTTTTGGAAAATATTTAACATCCTACTTTTTAAATTGCAATTCCTGAGCATTGCAACCCTGGGATGAGGCTATTTACTGTTTATCCTTCACTTGCATGTGTAAAAATGGCAGAATCATTATCCTAACCAATTCCCTAGTTGTCTTCTGTGAAACATTTGTTTAAAAAAATCACTTGGAATATCATAGAGGCCTGCTAATGGCACAAATGATGATTAGCCAGAAGAGCCAGTAAAGGGATAATTTGAAGATGCATATTAGGACCTTCTGCTCCCAAATACCAAGTTTGATATTTCTTATTATTATAGCTTAAGTCGTTTGCTTGTTGATGACTTCAGGGAGGTTTCTGCAGTCATTTGTGGATGTTCAGGCCCCTGGGAAGTACTCAATATTAAGAACTAAGATCACATTAAAGAGAATCCTATAAGAGTGATAGATTAGTTCTATTTTGAGAAGGCTTAGAATAACAGAGGTTATGTTCATGTAAGTCCTGATGGAATTTCTTCAGTCAAGGGAGGTAATGAAGGATTCTCTTAAAGAGGGAGTAGAATATCCAAAACAAAAGCAAAAACAAAAACAAAACAAAACAAGACAAAACAAAACTTGTTCATAAGGAAACTGCAATACTTGGACAACTTTGACTGATTTGGTTGGCAAGTGGTGGAAGTGGATTTAGAAGTGAGATGAAGGGTCATGTAAACCAATTAGGAAAGTTTTCATGGAGGGAAAAATGTCATATTTGAATTTTAGAAAAATTCAACCTAGGAAAAATCAGGGGAGGAAGATAAGAAGGAGAAATCATGGGAGAAAGAAAACCCATCAAGAAATTTATAATCTTAATGAAGAATGATGAAAAAGTTACAACAATGAAGGAATAAAGTCAAAACATTTTGGAAATAAAGAATACGATATGGTCAAGGATGATTTGAAGATTTTATATGTGTAAAAAGAAAAACTTCAAGAACAATTTTCATTATGTTTATTGAGCAGTAACATAAGGTGACGTAGAATACTGTACATACACCTTCTATACCAAGTTAATTTGTCCTTCAAGTTGCTAGATCCTAAACACTTTATTTTTTATACATGAGTCTTTGGACACTTCCTGGAACTTTTCCATAAATGTAAATTTTTGTTCACATGTCTACTAAATTGTACATGTAATAAGAAATGATATTCATTGTACCTAACACAGGACAGATAGAGGACAGATTTTCAGAAACTACTTATTGAATAGATCAACCATGAAATAATATCATCAGCAACATCGTCATCATCATACCTTATAGTTTACAAAGCACAATTCACCTGCATTATCTTGAATGTGATATATGTGAGCCAGGTAACTTTATAATTGGAAAAGCTTAAGAATAGTTAAGTTACTTCCCACAAACCACAGAGCCTGTCAATCTAAGGGGTGAGATGAGAAGCACATTTTCCTGGTTTTCAGTAGACCAGCTGCTTCGCCAACCAATGTTGAAACTGATGCTGGAGGTTTGATTTTTCCAGTGTACTGCAGCATCAACTGGATCGAGAGAGTTCAGCACTGTTTAAAATGTTTTGCATTAAAATACTTTTAAATATTTCCTACTAATGGCCTGTGCTCCTTCTTTCAAAATTTTATTCTCTTTTAATTACAATGTCAACAGTCAATTTGCCTTTGTTTTTCATTAATCTAACTTAGATAACGTTGTTATTATCAATTAGTTTAGCAGGACTATTCCCATTATCTCCATGGATTCCTAAATAACATGGTCTTACACCCCACAATCAATACTGACATTTCTTTGTCACAATATCAATAAATCCTGAGAAAATTATACTAATACAACAAAAATACACTCCTATGAGATGTTTATTTGCAAACACATTGAGATGAGTAGCAATGGACAAATGAAATAATAGTTCCACCTAAAATTATTTTCAATAGTCTGAGAATAATGCACAAAACCATGGATCTTCAAAGGATGGAAAGATTAAGGATTAGTAGGTTAATTGAAAGGTGATAATTAGATTTTCAAAACAAAGTAAGTTTATCAGGTGGACAAAAAGAAAAGGGCATTGCAGGCAAGAGAAAGATGATGACAGAGGTATAATAAATATGAAATCGCTTGGTGATTGTGGAAGCTGATTATAAATGATCTTAGCTAAAGTAGATAGTATAAAGGCAAGGTGGGAACTGAGACTATATAGATTTGGCTCTCCAATATGGTAAACTCCAGTGCCATATGATTGTAAATAAAATTAAAAAAAAAATCTGTATCTCAGTCACAGTAGATACATTTCAAATGCTCAATAACCAACCATGTCTGGCTAGTGGCTACACATTGGATAGCATAGAAAGAGAACACTTCCATCACTACAGTAAGTGGGGTAATCAAATGAAGTCTTTGCTTTCTTTCTCATAATTAGGAAGTAGGTCCACAAGATGGTAAAATATCCTCAGACCTGGATTTTGAAATTTAAAGATTATAACAAATTTATTTAAACTGTGTCTGTCCTTATTTCCAGTGTGTTGTAAAATTGAACAATGATAATGTGGTAGAATCTCAATATTTATTCACCTCAAATAATTAGACTATGTGAATTCTGAATACCTGATATTTGGTTCAGAAATGGAGAACAGAAGGCAAAATTCTATTCTTAGGAATGTGCTGGGTTATTTGCTGTGGGCTATAAGAAAATTTTACTTTCTTATCTATAAAATCAGCAGAAGACAAAAGTGACTTTTCTTCTACTAGATATGCCTGGCTGCACCTCCTGCAACTTCCACACTCTGAGGATGCAGCCAACACAAAAGAATGACATAAGAACACAGCTGGCGACCTTTCCTTCCACTTCTGGAGCCACCTACCTAACCATTCCTCATATGATGAGATACTAAAGATTCTATTTTTGTTTATAATCAAGAATCATAATTAATCCAATTCTGTATACCTAAGATGAGACATAGTATAAATATTTTTCCCCCTGGAGACACATATATTTTTTACTACACATAACAGATAACTCAAAGGAAAAGGAGACATTCTGGTTATAAAAATCACTATGTGCAAAGGCATAGAGATCATGGAGCTTGGTATAGTCAAAGAGTGTCCATTAGTTTTCAGGGATGAATAATTATGACATAGTTATAGTAGGTGGAGATAGGCAGGCAACTGGAAAATTAGGGATAGATAATGAAAGACCTTGCTTGGCATACCAGAAGTAAAACCATAAGTTTTGTCAGAAATTCCCATAGATGGTCTTATATATCCATTTGAATAACACTTGGGATCCTTTCCTAAATAAGTTTTTAGGCTGAAGCTTTTGTTCAATAATAAATTTTTAATCATAACATGTTATTGTCTGCATATTATTTTAAACATTGGTATTAAGATGTTCTACTACAATATTAAGAAACAGGTGATGATTTGGAGGATGAGTGAGAGGGACTATTAAACCTCAAATGGTTTCTTCAAAGGTCAGCTTGCCAACAGCAGATCTTTGCAATTCATCTAAAGGGTTAGACTTTAAAATGCCTCACACATTCACAAGAAAAACTGTAACAGTAAAATAAAGAAAACTATATGTACCCATTTTCTTCAATAGAAACGATACTAGGATTAACTCAGTCCTTTTTAATTCCCAAATTCTGACTTCAAAAAAAGACACCGACATGCCCATAGGCAAAGAACACATGATCACCGAAACGTAGGTATTGAGATGTCAATAAAAAAATCTAATTCATTTGAAAAAGTATTCCTGCTATGTGTGGATACAATTCTAAGGTTTTAGACACATTTTCACACTATGAGAAAATCTCTGACCCTGGTGTATACTTTAAGCAGAAAGTGTTCCTGCTCCTGCATTTATGCTTTACTTAGTCATCACTAATAGTAAGTAGGGTATGGGTTTTAAAATTTTCTTGCAGTCTTGCTGTGCTAATAGATTTTTCTTGTTTGTGAAGAATAGAGTGAATTTTTCAAGCAGTACATTTGAGGCTTAAGAGACAGTCTTTGGCTCTGGAGTCAAGGATTTTCTTAGAAAAGCTCAGGCTCATAATCAATCAAGTACTACTTGTTGAACACCTACTACATGCTCGACGTTATGGAAGATGCTACTGGGAGGCCACGAAAATAGAATTAAGTGTAGTGGGTTGAACAGTGGCCTCCCCTCTAAATCATGTCCACTGGGAACCTCAGATTGTGACCTTATTTGGAAATAGGGCATAAATAATTAGTTAAGTTTAAATGTAGTCATACAGGATTAGGGCCCTACGTCCAGTGACTGGTATATTGATAGGAGAAAGGAGGAGATACATTTGCAAAGACATACAGAGGAGACAGGGGAGAAGGCCGTGTGAAGACAGACTGGAGTGATGCAGCCACAGCTAACGCGTGTCAAGAATTGTTTGTAATCATCAGAAGATGGGACAGAAGCAGGGAATAGATTCTCCTTCAGAAATTCTAGAAGGGATAAACTCTGCCAACACTTTGATTTTAGACTTCTGGCCTTCCGAACTGTGAGAAAATAAATTTCTCCCCTTTTAAGCCACCCACTTCATAGTAATTTTTACTGTAGCCCTAGGAAACGAACACAGAAAAGAAACCAGAATTTTCTGAATTCACGCCATGGGTGCAAATCTGTGCCAGATGTTAGACCATTTGTTGAATACTAACAGCGATTTCAGCCACTGTTTCACAGATAAAAGAACTAAAGCTCAAAGAGGCCAATGACGTCAGCCCGTTAGCAAATGACGGTCAGGAGTCTCCTCGCTCTTGTTTCTTCTGTTAAACTTATCCCTTAAAACCCCCAGGCACAGATTTATTTATCTTACAAATAATGTGATGTTGATTTGGGGTTGTTCAAAGAAGAGGGGCTCTAAAAGGGCTGGAGTATGAAAGGACGTTTTCCATGAGGAAATGAAGCTAAGCTGGGCTTTCAAATTTCAACAAGATTTGGATAGATGGAGAAATTCGGAAAAGTTTTTAAGGGGAGCGAGATTGGGATTCTAACTCAGTTCTATGATGTAAGCAGTCAAATGCTGATGCATATGCTGGCTGTGCCTTTTTTATGTAGGACTCCTGCTCTGTTGTATCTCAATACTATATAGTCTGCCAGTATTCACACACACAATACCTTTTCCAATCTTTGTATCCATACGATGGCACAGGTATCTCTCCCTTCTCACAGTACAAATAAGAAAATGAGTGTCCGAAACCCTAAATGCTTTTTCTTCAGAGTCATACCACCAGAAATCGATGACAGGGAATTAAATCCTAGATATTTCTGACTCCTAGGTCTGTACATTCCAACTGTACAATAGTAGAATGATTCTCCTTCCTCTCCTCCCCATTCTTTCCCATCCTATCTTCCCTTGAAATTATTTAGTATTTTTATAGAATAGGAACAGCACTGGTTACAAGTTATACAAAACACAAATCTCGATGAGAGTGCAGCATATTCAAGGGTTTCTGGACATAAGAAGGTTTTCCAACTGAAATATCTGTACGTATTTGGTAAGAGGAGCAAGGCGTATTCATTATGACCAGGAGAGTGCTGTGGTGTTCAGCAGGGGGCTTGCTCTTCAGATTTGAGCCATACGAAAGTCAATGGTAATTGCTCATTTATCTATGTGCCCTGCGAAGATGGGGCTTGCTGGAGGGCACAGGCTGCGTCATCACTACCGCTCTACTCCTGGCTTCTGGCTCTCTGCCTGGCACATAGCATGTGGTCAGTAAATGTTTTCTGGAATGAAGGACTATATGAAAGAATGATTATATAGGATAATGGATAATCTATGTTCCTTCAGTCATCACTGACGATCATTCCTCAAGCAGTTTATAGTACATATGTAACATCTGAGATTCATATTTAAAATGGAAAGCTTGGTGCTAAATAAATTGCACTTAAAATAAATTATGTTTAATATTTATATGTTTACTAAAACTCTGCTTTTCTTAAAAACAAATAAAATGCTCAACATATTTCTGCCTTGAAGTAATTCAGGTTTATTTTGCTTTACTTTCCCTTCTCTGACTATATTAGTAGTCTTGACATAACACATAGCTAATAGAGAACACTCAATATACATGCGTAAAAGGAAAAAAGGAAAACCTAGTTAAGACATACAACCTTTCTGCTAAATCCTTAATTCTTGTTTTAATGATTAATTTATACAAATCAGAATATAAACACATTTAGAGAGTTTTCTGATAATTTAAACCAGACCTCATCAGGGTAATTGGATTCCCATTATGTATTTAAGAATCAGTCTTCCCAAACAGTATTATATTAAGATAATGAGACAATATGCATATGTAAATTGCTCACTTCAAAAATTATGTTCCTGGACACATTAAACAGGAGATATCAGACATAATGATAGTTTGACATATGAAATATCTTCGTTTATTCAGACAAATCATGCAAAAATGTAACCATCACAACTTAGTGTGCTTATTATATACTAAAAATGTACAAGACAAGATGGACTACAACGCCAGTGGCTTTCTTTTACATTATGAGAAACAGAAAGAAAAAGCAGTACTCTTTTTACAATTTTGATGTGGAAAAGTCCCAAATCCTTTCTTTGCCAATGGATCGAAACACCAACCTTGCTGAAAGTCACTCGTGCCCTGATCCCATATGAAAAAGCTGCCAAGATTCCTGCTGTACAGTCAGACAGATCCATAAGTCAGTTTTTCCCTCCTCTCTCCTACCCATCCCCTGCAGTGGCCTGCATTATTTCTCTGGATCTCTTTTGTTATATGTTGAGTTCTAAGAAATATTTCTTTGTATTTCTCTGCTTATTTACCTAAACAGCCATCTTGTTCCCTTGGGTTCCTTTGGCCTTCTGGAGAGATCTTTTATAAGTCATGGCTTCCCCTGGAGCATCAGAAGTTGTTTCCCAGGAGTGGACTGAGGCCCAGTTTCTCCTGTTCTACTCATACTGCTTTGCACAGGCTAAAGAAGAAGCCAGTTTCCCGTGGAGAGCTATTTTTCTCACATAGAGAAGATGTGTGTCAGAAAAATGGCCTCCTAGTAACTGAAAAGAAAAGGAAGATTTTTTTCAAGCCTATTTTGTTCCAGACATTGTTCAAGGACATCAGCAAAACTCTGGGAGGTAGTTATTATTCTCTCTGTTTTTCAGATGAGCCAGTAATTTGCTCAAGGTCATATAATTAAATGGTAGGTGTGGAATGTAAACTTGGACTTATCTGTCCTCAAAACTCTTTCCACCGTACCTATTCACTCAGGAATATACCTCCTTTGTCCAATCAGGACAAAGATAGCAGTATAATATAAAATATCTTTATATAAGCTGACTTGGAACCACAGAACCACAGTACTGATGGGGAGCTTAAAAACTGTTTAGTCCTCACTCCAGTTAAAGATGAAAACTGTAGCTCTAAGAGATTCAGTGTTTTATTCAAGGTCATATGTTATGGCTATAACTCTAGTCTTCTAACTCCAAGTTTGATATTTGTTGCTATAGATTGATTGTGTCCCCCCTAAAATTCATATGTTGAAACTTAATCACTAATATGATAGTAGTAGGAGGTGGAGCCTTTGAGAGGTGGAACTCTCAAGAATGGGATTAGTACTCTTATAAAAGAGACCTAAGAGCTCTCTTGCCCCTTTCACTATGTGAGGACACAGGAGAAGACCACTGGTTCTCTATGAACCAGGAAGCAGACTCTCACCAGACAACGAATCTGTTGGTGCCTTGATCTTGGACTTCCTTAGCCTCCAGAACTGTGAGAAATACATTTCTGTTGATTATAAGCCACCTGGTCTCTGGTATTGTTATGTAAGCCTGAACAGACTAAGACACTCATCTATAATGATATTTTACCTCTCACGTCACAATTTGGTTTAAATATAGTTTACTTTTTTCCTTTTTCCATTTTTATATTCTTTAGCCTTTATTTTAATGGATTATCTTCATAGATCAAACACACACACAGAAATCTGCAACCACCAACCTTCCTTTATCCCATTATGAACAAGTCTGAAGAATTATTTAGAAAAAGTACATTTGAGATCACCATGAATTAGAATGGATTGGAACAAATGGCAGAACTATTTGGAATTTAAATCATAGTTTGTTGAAAGAGTTTCCTTTCTCTTTACTTTTGACTTTTTTTTTTTTGAAGTGAACTGATTTAAAAATGGTGTTAATGTCCTCACCAACTTGTCAGACAGCAAGTTTGCAACTTGCCAGCTTACTTCTGATCAAATCTAAAATATAAACAAACAAAATTAAGCAAAAAGTGTACAATAAAATTAAATTGCGTAGTTATTTAAAAGAAAGCTTCAGTGTTATCCCTGAGCCAGTGTCTGAGGATGCATGACATTATTTCTTGTTAGCCAATATTCTGCCATTTGGGCAGAATATTTCTCCAAAGGTAGAAATATTGCAAACAGGTTAGTTCCACATTGGAAAACAAGGTCCAAATCGGGAGTTTTTATTGTTTGTTATTTCACCAAGTGATTAAGTATCTCCTTTTCAATGAATAGATACTAAGAGGTGACCGATACTGACTATGGAAGCCCCTACAGAAAGTGCATTCTCCAATACGAGTGGAATATGGAAAAAGATGAACAGATATTGAAGAAGGAAGAGACAGGAAGAATGGCAAGGATGCGCTACTAACAAGAAGAAATCTGTCTGATTCATTATTAAATAAGAAGTATTAACTTTTATTAAGCATTAGCTTAGGTCAATTTCACTATTAGCAAAACGTAAAATGTGAATTTTTGTACAAGTGCTGTATTTGGGAGACATGGGTGAGGAAAACAGGATAAGACAGTAGTAGATGCTAAGCAGTGATGTGGTCTCAACTGGAGACTAGCTTTAGCCTGATCTTATAAGAAGTTCCAGAGTTGCATTGCCCAATACAGTAGCCACTAGCCACATGTGGCAATTAAGTGCTTCAAATGTGATTCACCTGAGTTGGGATGTGTTGCAAGTATAAAATATCAGATCATAGCCATAGTACCAAAACAAAGTAAAATATCTCATGAAGAAATTTTTAATTGATTACATGTCGAAATAACTTTTGGCGTAAATAAAATACAATATTAAAAACACCCACTTTGTTCTACTTTTTACATGTGACTACCAGAAAAAAAATTAATTGCAAATATGGTTTGCATTCATTTATATTAAATAACACTGCCTTAGAATGATAATCTGAAATTATTTTAGCCATGAAAGTCTGATACACAGTCATGCAATGTCTTCCACCCTTCCTTCTTTCCTTCTTTCCCTTCCTTTTTACTTTCCTTCCTCCCTCCCTCCCTTCCTTCCTTCCTCTCTCTTGTCCTTCCCCACTCCCAAATCTCTAAGCACTAATGTTACTTAACATTTAGCAAACCAGGATGGTTTTCCAGATCTCTTATTCAAGTTACATGAAGGCCTGTGATCTCATCATCCAAGTACCCAGGCAGACATATCCATAAATGTACTACTCTAAGTACAACTAGAAAATGCTCCTGACAGCTTGGTGGTGGGAAGAGATATTGGCAACAGCTCTTCTAAATAAGCAGCTTATCCAAAGTCCAGAAACACATTATCAGCTGGCTTCCAGATGCTACCATCTTCTCATCTGTATACCCATTTAATTGATGACAGGTGAAAGTTATTATGACAGAATATCTAAATAAAAAGGACCCACAACATTCTATTTCTGAAGCATTGCAATTTCAGGCATTCAGAGGCTACTTAAAAATTCAGTAGCAGCTGAAAAAACCAAATTATATATTTTAAAATTCATATTTATGATATAGCACATTAGATAAGTTGCACTGGAATTTATACCACCATATCTACCCCACACTCATTCTTCTAATGTGTGAACTCCTTCAGTACATGCTCACTGTCTAAAGGCACTTGGTAATTGTGCTAAGTTCTTGCTGGAAACTCTTTTTATGACACAAGCTCATCTTCATTATCATCATTATCATCATCCCCACTATTGTCGCCACTGATAATATTTTTCAATATTTTTCCATAGTGCTGGGATCTGTATTAGGCACCATGAATGATATATACCGTTGGATATTTGGGATAATAAAGCAAAAATTCATGTGGTGAATAAAATCAATAGTATATCTGGCATATTATCTCCTTTGGAAAGTTTTAGTTCAAGAAAATTTGAGGACAGGCAGCAATTCTAGAATATAACCCAATTACACAGCATGTGACTGGCTAGGGCAAATTTTACTCCTTTTTCTTTTTCAACACTTTCAATTTTCTTGCATTTTAAAAGGGAAACCCAACAGCCTGTCCTGCAGAGTGGCATAAGGAGTACGCAGCCAACCGAGACTCTACTGTTAGCGACAGCAAATGGATCAGCGGACAGAGAGGTGGAAGGTGGAGCAAAAGCAAACAGTGCAATGAGTGTCTAGATACATTAGGCATCTGACAAAAAAATGAATATTTAGTAGGCTTACCAATATTTGATCTAGAAAGTATTAATAGTAACTTGATTTTAACATTTGGAGCTAACACTAATTTATCTAATCTCTGTTTCCATTAGATTATAATGGATTTCTTTTAATTCAACAAAGGACGAAAGCCACATCACAACCAAATGATAAAATGCTATTTGTGTATGCAAAACGGTTCAATTATTTGCTGCAGTTAAACTAATATCTCAATAGTAATATGAAAGAAGAGTATCTTTATAAATAGACTTCAACAATGATTAGAAAAATAAAGCATTTTTTTTTTGCTATGATTTTGAGGAAAAAATACAAAATGGACCAAAAAAATTAGTCATTAGTGTTTAATATTTATCATTACCAAAACTCAACTCTCTGATTGTAATTATCTAGACAAAATTCTCTTGTTTTGGCAAAGCAACAATTTTTAAGGGAGGTTTTCTTGTTAGAGTTGTTTTTTTCTTTTTCTTTTTTGTACTGCTGCCTACACAAGAGTAAGTGTGAAAAATAAGGGATAAAGTATGCCTCATGTACATCATTCTTAGATGTTTGCTCTTTGAATCTAAGTATTACTTTGCCGGTAATTTCTTGAACAAGAACCTTCCACTTGACTCTGATTTAAGAAAACAGTAGGACTTCACATGTCAGGTTATTTCTAAAGAATCTCAAAGGATCTTACTAATAATCAAGATACCCTTCACAGAAATCTCTAGGTAAAAAGTAGTTCACAGGTGGGAATGAGAGATTAACTGGCAAACCTAAGAGTCAGAAAAGCCAGTGACTTAAATCTTGGACAGGCTCAAATATGACAGTCTGGTTTTCAAACTTCTGTATGATATTCTACTTCATTGTGACAAAAATGCTCCCCATGTAGTTCAGTAAATCAATTACCAGGCCTTAATGACAAGTTCAGGGAGTGGATAATGACACCAACACTAGAATAGGACTTGCTCTCAGCCGATTTGTAAGTCAAGGCTAGTAGAGTCCTTCTAATGACAAGAAAAAAAAAGTCTCTTGATATGTTAACATTACAAGTTCTGTTAGTCAGTTCAGTTCAGTAACTAAGTATTGGCCTCTATTATGTGCCCAGCCAGCCCTGCACTAGGTTCTTGGGAAACTGAGCTCATAGCCTAAGATAAAAGTTCAGCTTCCATTTGTTTTGGCTCCTCTGTCTTATAAATTAGCGAGTTTCTATTATTTGTGTTAACTGTTGCCATATCTGTGCATTAGAATTGCTCGCGAGGAGGTCCAAAACAACAACTTTACCTAATATTTTGAAAAATCATCTTCTCTGTCCACTGGGGAAGAGTGATGAACTGAGAGAGTAGTGATCAGTTCCTTTCAAGATCTATGTATGGTTTCCATGATTATGAGATAAAACATGAGGGCCAGTATCTTGGGAGGTTTAGGAATGCACAACCATAATGGTCTACAGCTGTGTACACAAGTCTCACGTGAACACTTACATAGCCCATCGAAAGCACAGGTGACTGAGTTTTTCCTAATTAAGCTGTGCTGGAAGGATCTGTGGATATTTTTTATTCTCGTATCTGAAACTAGGCCTCCGTAATGATTTTTCGACCAGTAAAACAAATCGAAACAACAAACGAATCCACAAAAAAACAATACAACTGAGAACTTGGCATCTGAATTTCACTTAACGTTTTACCTGATTGTGCGTTTCATTTTGGGGGTTCTCCATTAACCCATTGCCACTCTCCTTGATCTTTTCCTCACCATCTGAGATCTATTTTTTACTCCATTGCCAGAGTCCGTCCTCTCACAGAATTGGGGGTTCTCCATTAACCCATTGCCACTCTCCTTGACCTGCTCCTCACCATCTGAGATCTACTTTTTACTCCAATCCCAGAGTCCTCTCACAGAAAGGCAAACCTAATCAAGGCTTTACCCTTCAAACCCTTGCTTGAGGACCCTTTGCCTGCAGGTGACACACAAAAGTCAAAGTGTTTGGACAATTTATTCCCAACTGTCAAATTTATTGGTCAGCACTATCCCTTTCACATTTCTAAGAAAACAAAATACTTTGCTAGTTTTTATTTTAGAAGGTCTACTTTTACTTTTATCTATTTGAGGAATATATATGAATGTTATTCTTGGTTGGCTCCACTTCCTCCATTCTCTGCATTAATGGATTTACTTACTAATTAGTAGCCATTGTTAACATACTATCACACTTTTAGCGCTTGGACTAAATACACTTTATATGCTCTTAAATATGCATAGATTTGAATGGACTGTATGTAGCTTCATTATCTTTCTCCCTTATAAGTCACAGATCAAAGAATACTTCCCTTTCAGCTGATATTTAACAGGGGAAATATACACCATTGTTTCAAAAACCGATTATGCAGACTAACTCTCTTACTAAGGATTTAGAATATTAACTCAGCACCACAGCTGTGGGACTTATATTACAGAACTAGCTATATTTTGAAAACTTTGAAAATCTGCCAAAAGAGAAAATTATAACATGGTTTCTGTAAATGATGCTGTTCAAAGTTAAACCATTTCCCTAATGGATTTGTTAGAGAGGTCTTTTTTTTCTCCCAGCCATATCTTTTATTTTCTTACTTTTGATCAATGGATATCTTCTGTTTCATCCTGCAGTGACTAATTCTACCTGCAGAAAATGTAAACCTATAATCATTTGTGAAAGGCAGAGGCAGTCCTTGATTAGGTAAATGAATCATAAACAGAGTCCCAATATTTCAAACACCACAACCTCATCACACAGCTCTTGTTTTCTTGAGGACTGTCACTAAAATAACAAACACGACAGGAGGCAGGGTGGGGTGGTGGAGGGGACTAAATCCCTTTCTTTTTTATTTTCATTTTTTAGATATTTAGTGCTGAAATGAGTCATCTTTCTCATTTAGAAGACATCTATTTCTTATTTTGGTATCGAAGTATCTATATATACAGAAAAGTGCACATAGCATAAGTGTACGGCTTAATACATTTTTAGGAACGTAACGATGTACCAATACAGAGGAGCCCTCCTCATGCCTCCTTCTATTCATGATCTTCCTTCCACCCCAGAGGAGCCATTATCTAGACTTTTAACATCATAGATTACTTTGCCTATTTTTGTGCTCTATGCAAATTGCATCTTAAATAGGCACTTTTTTCTTTCTGGCTTGTTTCCCTCAATACTGTATTTGTGCGTGGCTGTATTTTATTCATTCCCATTGTTGTATAGTATTGCATTGTGTGAACATAACACCATTTATTTATCCATTCAACTGCTGATAGGCCTTTGGGTAGTTTCCAGGTTGGCTTTATGAATATTGCTGCTATAAATATTCATGTGCACATCTTTTGGTGAACATATGTATGCATTTTTTCCCAAATGTTAAACCGACCTTATATTCCTGGAATAAAATACACGTTTCGTGATATATTATCCTATTTATATGTTGCTGGATCTAATTTTCTAGGATTGGATTTAGGATTACTGCATTTAGGTGATAAAGAAATTAGTCTGTAAGTTTCCTTTCCTTTAATGTCCTTGTGAAGTTTTGGTGTTGGGATTCCCTGGGTCTTTTGAGAGTTGGGAAGCATTACTTTTCTCTCCTGCTCTCTGGATGAGTTTGTTTAATTTTGGTATAGTTCTTCCTTGAGTATTTGGAAGAACTCACTGTTGAGGCCATCTGGGTCTGGGTTTTTTTTCTTTCTAGGAATGCTTCTAGTAACAGATTCAAGTTCTCTAATAGAGGATTATTACAATTTTCAGTTTCTTCTGATAATTTAGATAATTGATTTTTCCCAGAAAAAAATCGGTTTCATATTATTTTATGAATTGGCATTAAGTTGTTCATAACATCAATACTTTTTGATATCTGAATGTTCAGAGTGATGACCTCTTTTTGTGTTCCAAGTACTGACAAATTGTTTTCTTCTCTCCTTTTTATTGATCAGTGTTTGAAGTATTTATGGATTTAATTAAGATTTTCATAGGTTGTCTATATATGTTTGAGAGTTAAATTACTGTCTTCCTCTAATTTCTTAAAACAAATGCATTGTTCAGCCTCCTTTCTAATAGGTTCATTATAAAAAATTAATAGTTTTTCTTTTTCTGAAAAATATTTTTATTTCATTTTTATTTATAAAAGTTTTTTTTCCACTGGATATATTCTAGTTATATTCTTTTAGTTCTTTAAAAATGCCATTTCATCATTTTCTGGCTTCCATTATTTTTAAGGTAAGTTTCAGTCTTGCTGCTTCTTTGAAAATAATGTATCTGTCTTTATTTGACTGCTATTAAGATTTTCTCTTTGTCTTTGGTTTCCTGCAGTGTGACTTAGACATATCGTGCTTGGGGTGCAGTAACTTCTTGAGTCTGAATTGATGCTATTCATCAATGTGGAAAATTTCCGGCCATTATCTCTTCAACTATTTGTGCTACCACATTCTCTCTCTTCTTTCCCTCTGAGACTCTATTTATGCAAATGTTAGACTTATTATATATACTTGACTTGTTTCTTACCCTTTTTATTCCCTACCTTTTTTTCTCTGGGCATCAGTTCTGCATTTTTCATTTATCTGTTTTCCTATTCATTAATCCTGCTGTGTCTAATCTACTGCTAAGCACATCCTCTGAAGTTCTTAATTTCAGATATTTATCTTTTAGTTAAAAATTGTCCATTTGTTTCTTACCAGTTTCAATTTTTGGTTGAAATTTTCCATCTTTTTGTCTCTTTCTCCCGTCTTCTTGTGCATTTCATGAATGTATTTCTAGTAATTAGTTTAAAATCCTCTTCTACTAATTCCAATATCCATAGGTCTTGTTCTACTCTCTATTTTTTATAATGTTGATTATTGGTCATATAGTCTTGATATTTTTCGAGTTTAGTGTTTGTTTCAAAGAGAACCACAGAAACTTCAGATTATGCACTCCTCAACCTTTCAGGCTTAATCCTGTCCTCTGTTAAGCAGAGAGAATGTGGAGCTGATGACCTCAATCCAGATTAGGTTCCAGTTTGGGGAAAATTATCTCCAGTTGCCTCTTTCTAAGGCATGAGGTTTTCTTCCAGGGCCAAACCTGGATTCACCTTCTAGTTGGCCGACTCCTCACAGAAAGCTTTTTCTGTCTGTTTTAAATATACAGACACCAGGACACTCCTCTGTCATTCAGAATTTTTAGGCCTAGTTCTGTACTCCTCTTGATAACTTCAGGAATGAGAAATTTTACAAGCAAGCGTACGTCAGTACAGCCAGTCTCCTCATTCTTGTTCCTTCTTACTCTAGCTCTATATAACTGGTGAGAGATCTGCTGTTTTCTCTTTCCCTAGGAAGACCCTTCTGCCTGGTAGAGTCACAGTTCTCAGTCTCTAACTTGCATTCAAATTTTGTAAATGCCACCAAACCAAAGTTTGCTGAGAAATTCAGTTCACCCCTAAACAATTCTCTAATCTCTGCAGTTTTACTATGCTCACCCTCATTTTTCTTACAGTTCTCAGTGCCTTTTATGAGTATTGTAATATATCCAGGTTTTGTAGTTCATTTCATCAGCTAAATGAACCTTTCAAAATCTACTACAACTTTCCTGAAAGTGAAATGATCCCAAACTGAGAAAAAAAAAAATTTTCTTTTTAGTGCAACATGACTTGAACTCTTAAAAGCTTAAACCAGAGCATATTTTTATTTTCTCTCAATAAATTAATTTTAAAAATTTAAATAAAAATTAACTTTTATTGAGAATGATAATCGAAATTTACCAGTTTATTGGGAGATAATCTCATCATAATTATGTTTGAGTACCTAGTGAGTACTTGGAACCATGGCTTTCTTTTTAATACATAGATTACAAAGTTGTCTGATAGGCATCACAAGTGAACATTCTTAAGGATAAGCCAACTTGTTAAATTGCTGAATCCACTCAGATGTTTTCATCCAAGTTGTATTATTTGTTTTCTTTTAAATACTGGAAAATAGGCAACTATGCTTGTAAATGCTACTGTCTCTATTCAGAAAAATACAATGTAAACTCTGAGACTTATATATAAAGAAATGATAAAAGTTGTAATTACATATCTTAGCATAAAATAGTCAGGGATTCTAAAGCTTCTGGCAAAAAGAAAAAAAGAACAAGATTTTTTTTTTTCTTTTGGACAGTAGAACATTATGGTTTGTTGATTCTATATGGAGTTTTTGTTTTGAGACATAAAAAGTCAGGCATAAAATTGGAAGATAAACTTACAAGCATTATTTTCTTGCTATATACACTTTAAGATCTTGTTTCCAAAATATGTTTCAAATAATGGCATTAATCAGAAAGAATGAAGACCTCAAGGAGAGATGTAATTGAACAAAAGAGAAACATAAAATGAAAAAAATGCTATCTATTTGTATGGATGACTGGAGAGAAATTTTAAAAAATAAAAGGCATGAGATTTTATGAGTTATCCCATTGGTCCTCATTTGTCCTAATTTTCTAATCCTTCTTCATCCTCCATATTTCCATTTTCCTTCCTTTTATCAGTATTTTCCAAATATTGTCTCTTCCATTGTCTTTACTCCACTTTCCCTTGCTTTTACTTATTTCTTGTGCCAATATTGTGAATGTCAATAATCAATAATTATTAGTTGATCCGCATTTACATTCATATTTCTCCTTTTTTGAAAGTGTATCTATTCAATGATTTTACTTTTGCCTGGCTTGAATATTTCATTAGCGTCTTCTCTGAGTTCCCCTTGTATTCAGTTGACGTAGAAATAGATCAACCCTCTCATTTGCAGAATGTTTTCATTAAAAGAAGATGCATTGTGGAATTTTCTTTAACATCTAGATCTCTGGAATTTATTGTGATCAAATTCTATATTCGTTTTCCTTTCCCAGTGGTTTAGATGGCTGTGAGTGGATGAGAAATGATAGGAAACAAATTTTTAAGATTCTGCAATACATTCTGACCTCATCAAGAGCCTTTATATTGGACAAGTTATATGGTACTCACTTGGGAGAAAAAAAAATTTGTTAAAGAATAAAGGGCAGTTATGATAACTTTAACTTACTTGCATCGTCTCTTAGACCCATGAACTTTTTTCACTACATGGATTGGAAAAGTTGGTTTGGGGCTATGTATATGCTTATCCATTTGCAGATTGCTACTTAAATAGATGCAGGAATTAAGAACCTCTGGAACCAACTGAGTCATCTTCAAAAGTCTATCCCTGCCTCCTCCTACTTTAAGAGAACAAAAACAAAAATAAAATATGCTGCATTACTCAGTGGATTCTATGAGACTAACAGAATTCATAAAGCTGAGTAGAGAATATAGTGATAAGTCAGGCTCATTTCTGAACATCAATATAAAAATCATAAATAAAATATGAGAAGCAAATCCACCAATCAATAGATTATTAATAATTACTAAGTATGGTTAACAGAAATTAAAACGGTTAATATTTACTGACTGCCAGGCGCAGTGCTACCTGATTTATGTATATTGATATGCCGTATCTGCTCAATCGAAGACTCGAGTATTATGATTATTACAATTTTTAGTTGAAGAAATTAAGGCACAGAAAGATTAAGTAGCTTGCCCAAAGTCAACAGCTGGTTAATGTTACAGACAGATGGACACTAAATCTCTCATTCTCAAACTACAAAGAAGGAAATTAACTTCCAGCCAAATATACAGGCAGGAAGAAACATTTTAAATATATTTATGAAATTAAGGGTTAATATGTATAATATATAAGTTAATAAAAGTCAATGAAAGAGCCCATGGCCCATTATGCAAATATGAATAAGAACTTCACGAAAAGAAAAAAAATGCAAATGATCAATAAATACCTGAACTTATAGCTAAAATCACCAGTATTTGGAGAAACATAAATTGGTAGCAAATTACCAGTTCTCATTCATAAAACTGGAAAAAATAATAAGCACTGATAATATCTGTATTGGCAAGAATGTAAAGAAACATATTCTTATTTACTTATGGTGAAATACAAAATTTGTTAAGCTTTTCAAAAGGATGGTAGTTAGCACTAGCAATTGAAATTGGATATTTAATGATTTCAACATTTTAAAGAATTAATTTTTTTAACCAACAACATATATCTAGAAATGTATCATAAAAACATGTTCACATCTGTCTACATAGCATGTGTAAGGTTTGTGACTGTGGGTTTATTTGTACAAGCAATGCTCAGAGCAGCTGAAATACTTATCAACGTGGAAATGGTTTTTAAAATATATGGCAAGATGAGATATTATACAATCCTGAAAAAAAAATAAATACATATAGAAAAAGAAAGATATTCAGCTATTTTCTACTTACAAGTGGAAAGAATGCTGATTTCAGAAAAAAAAATATAAGGATTCACTTGGATATTGTAAAAATGTGATGCATACATGAGTGTACATGCTGCACAGAAGTGAAAACACACTTCTAAATGCAAACGGTGGTTGTCTCTGAAAAAGGGGCTGGAAAGCAGGAAATTAGAAGGGAGATTTTGATGTATGTTTCTGTAAGTCTATTGTTTGAATCTTTTGTAATGAGACTGTATTCACACATTATTTTTCAGAAATTAAACATTAGAATGGTTCATTTTAACCCAGCTGGACCAATTAACTATATGTTACTTTTCCCTCAGAAACTATGAAGAACTATAAAGATTTACCTCATATGATTTGTTCTCCCTGGCAATTTCAGGCTTGAAGGCCATTCCTGGGTCTTTCAGAATTAGATTAAGCTGTACAAGCCACCTAACTTTAAAATAGTGTATAATCCCATTTTTTGTTTATGCTTTTATTAGGAATGTGTTGGTACCAGATTTTATGCTGGTTGCCAGTGACACAGGATTGAATAATATACAGTAAGTCCTGCCCTCACAACATGTCATGATCAAGACTCTGATCATATTAATAGGCTTTCAAATACAACGGGGTAATCATTCCTAAAATAAAAAGAAAGAGAGAGAGAGAGAGAGAGAGAGAGAGAGAGATTGAGAGAGAGAGAGAGAGAAAGAGAGAGAGAGAAAGAGAAAATAGGGGAAATAAAGGCTTGATCAACATACTATACACCATGAGACTGCAAAATATGAAGAAACCCCAAATATTGATGAATTTGTCATCAATATTTAAAAATTAGTATGATTTTTACTTAAAATCTACATTTCCAGGTTCTTTAAAACTTTTACTATACCAAGAAACACTAGGTTCAGTTTCCCACAAGGTAGCAATTATCCAAAACTGAAAGGTTAATGCACTTTAGACTGAAATTCTCACTTTATTTTGGCAGAATTCTCACTATTTCTAAGTGATTATTCTCTCGCATACACACACACATATCATATTTTTATGTTTATCCCTTCTTAGCACACTCCTTGCCTAAATTATGTTCTTGCCTCTCACCAATCACTTTACTTACTAACATCACCTCGTGGATCCCTACAGATGTTTTATATTTTGTCACTCTTGTTCTAGATGACAGTGGAAAAAAATAACCTGCGTAGCTTAGGAGCTGTTGCAAGTTGGAAAGAGATTTCTCTATTTTAATCACACTTAAAAGAGGGGAACATGTATTAACTGCAGAGTCACTCTACAGATATATCTGTCTTACATCTTAATATGATTGTGAACCTTGTAAAAAATTAATAAAAAGTTTTCATGTGAAATGCAAATGCCATCTGTGAGAATATACCGTATTAAAAAAATGAAGGAATGGATTCTGCTAAGAACTTATTTCATCTTACCAACATCCCTTCTCGGGGGCCTGTAGATGTTTTAATTTGTTATCTTCTATTCGATATAAAGAAAAATGGACAACAGTTCTGCCTAAGGAGACCTGGGAAGATTTGATGCTTTGCTCTATACTCAAGAATATTCGGAATAAAGAAAAAGTCCCTGATTGAAAGAAAGGATCACATGAAAAACAGCCAGTTTAAAAATGCTGTTTAGAATTCCATTCTAGAGTTTTACTGGGGTCTTACATCAGCAAGCCTATGGGGATACCTGTAGCCTTTGGTTACTTGTTTATTCTCTCTGGCCTAGTGGGCCTTTCTTACATGATTTTAGTCAAGTAGAGTTTCACTCACTGAAGAAGGCAATGATAATATCTCCCATCTCACGTGCTCTTCTATGAAACTTTGGCCTCCTTCCACTGAGAAGTGTGAGTATATGATCCCTCATTTTGAATATAGGTAGGTTTGTGACCTAAGCAAGAGTGAAACTACTAGAACTCTGAGACTAGTTCATAAAAAATGAATCCATTTCTTCCTAGTGTTCTTGGAATGCTCACTTGTGGAAGAGGAACCCCAGGCCACATGGAAAGGCAACATGTAGGTGTCACAGCTGAGAACTCTGGCTGAGCTCCAAGGAGACTGCCAGCATCAATCATTAAACATATAATGAAGATGATTCCAAAAGGACTCTAGTTTCTAATCATTAAGCCACTCCAGGCTTTGAGTCTTCCACTTTTACCTATCCAAGTCTTGGCATAAAGGGAGCTAGTGGGCATTAAAGAAATGAGAATAGTTTAATATCAGACAGACCTGGGTTTGCATCTCATTTCTGTCCCTTACTTTAAGGGGTAAGCGGGTTATTTGATATCTCTAAATTCCCTTATTGTAAAATAGGATTGAAAATACTTCATAGACTTTTTATAAAGAGTAAATTACATAGAATATTTTTAAAGTCCTTCTGTCATGTCTACCTCACAAGAAGCACTCAATAACTGGTAGCTATTCTACATAGTAAATGCTTTTGATTGCATTAGTAAATTAGTAAGTCAGCAAATCCATTACTAGGACCACAGTTCAAATTCTTGTTCTACTTCCAGCACTGTGAACTGAAGTAAGTTACTGGCCCCTTTGGGTCTCACCTGAAGGAGAACCACCCAGGAGGGGGCAGAGACAATTCCTCTGGTGTAAAATTGAGCTGACATTTATTATTGGATACACATTCAGATACCACTGGACAAGCTGATTTCAAAGATCACTCAGCATGCTAACGTGCTAAGGACATTCGACTCTGTTTTTTTTTTGTTTTTTTTTTTTTTTTTTAAATTTCAAGGAATAGTGAGAGGGGAAAGTCTGAGAGTATGTATCCGCTATTCCACAGGGCAGCGATCCTGACTGTAGCTCCAAGGTCTTCTTGAAATAGCTTTCATTTGAATACCACACAATTGTAACATCAGACATGATGCTCTCTCTGCAAGCATGCTTTATATCGGGCCTGAGCTAGAGTCCAGTTAGAACTCTCTTTTTAATAATCTGGTGTCAATGAAATGTGACAAAGTGTTTGACACATTAACTGCTTCTGAAAGACAGGAACATGTGTCCAATAAAGCTGTTAAGCTATGAAAAGAAAAAAAAAATGATGCCGAATCTGAGACATAGCAATGTCCAAATTGAAACATTTTATGCCAACATAATGCCTTCCTTCTGTGTATGTATGAATGTCAAGTGCATACAAAGTACCTGTTATCTGCTCATAGTCAGTCCATTTTTAAAGCCAAGTAGGAACACATTTGCTGACCCAGGGAACATAAATGACATCATTACCTAATGAACTGTTGCAGAATTCATTTGAATGTGGCCATCCTTTTGAAAGTATGAATCTTTTCAGTGATTAAAGTGATTTAGACAGGAGTAGTTCAGGGTAGACAATATTAATTTAGGAATGAGTCATTATGTTCAGCACCAGTCTGGAACCTAATGAGCTGATTCAAATTCATTTAAATCACTTGGAAAATACATACAGAAGCTCCACAATATACATAATTTGGAACCAAAAGACATTTCCTCTAAAAACCAATATATTTCCATCAGTAGAAATAAAATAAATCCATGGATTTTTTTTCCTCTCCAAATTACTGGGCTGCTGCATTCCTGAGGTTTTGAAATTAACTGAGACGGTAGAAGCACCTGAATTTAAAACTTCCTTTGAAAAATGAGTAAATAAAAAGTCTGATTAATGATATATCATTATTTACTTAAATGAGAGATTTATTTACAGACCAAGATGTGATTTCATCTTAGCTATGAGAGTTACTTTTGTATTTAACCATGGTTAACTTTGAGAGTATGTTAGCAAACTTAGTCTTACTGGCAAAGATATCAGAATCAGAAAACTGATTAAATAATTATAAAAATAATTATAAGATACAGTATATTTATATGAGTTAATGTGTCAAAGTAAAGAAGGCAATGCATCAAATTTGGTAATTTTGGAAAGAACTTGTATGAAAAATGAATGGAAAATACAAAATTCATTTAAAAAAATTGAGGAGTCATTCTTTGCTCTTCTACATTTAAAAAAAAAACAATTAAGTAATAGTTTTTCAGACACTGGTTGTTAAGGCTTGGTTTCCTTTGTTTTGTGGGCTCTTCTATTTAATTCCATACATTGAATGTTGATTAAAGTGAGCTACCAATGGAAACTTCCAAACCTTGGCCATTGGTTATTTTGATAGGAGCATGAAACACAACACTGGTCAACAAGACATGAAACAAATGTTATGAGGGCTTCTGGGAAGTTACTCTTAAGGAGAAACACAAATCTAAGATTCTCTCCTCTTTTTTAGCATATGATGCTTACTAGCTAACAGGCGTCTTGCAATCATGAGAGAAAAGTCACAGAGAGGCTGATCGGAAGCTCTGACATCAGTGCACCAACCTATTAACTGGCCTGGAACTACTCCGCTTCTCCATTTCTTGTTACACAAGGCTATAAAATTCCTATTTCCTTAAGCCACGTTTTTTTGGGGTTTTAGATACTTGTAGTAGTAAGTATCCAGACTTTCAGGTATAAGTATTATCCAATTTCCTTCATATAAATGTTCTACTGCATTGAGCAAACTTGGGCAGGAAAATTTTCTTCTGTCTAGCTTCAGTATAAAAAGAGTCACTAAGCTTATCTTTCTTTATACCAAAAGATGATTAAGAGAATACTTCTATAAATTTAAATTTAACTTTTGCTGACTCCTAGATTCTGGTGTTAAGTTATATAAATTTGAAGAAAGCAATTTTTCTCAGGGTGAAACTAATTGCTTTGACCTAGGGATTAACATAATATTTAGTTCTCTCTAGGCTCAAGAATAGACATCAGCTACTGTAGGAATGCAAATTATCTCTACTCTTTGCTTATACAAAATATGCTACAGTGTTATCTAATCATCTCTCTTTCCCTTTTGGGTCCAAACTTTCTCTTTTAGTCATGAAAAGCAAATTTCCTTACATTCAATATACAGATAAGATTATTTATTTTGATGAACGAATGAAGTAGAAACAATGTGTATGTAATGTATAAGACAATCTCTGTCTCCTAAATGTTTAACAAAGAATGGCTTTTACTGCTAAGAGTGACTTTTCTGAAGTCACTGGTTGTAAGAAAATGCCAAATTACCTGCCCACCCCATCTGGTCCCTAACTTAACATTCATCAAGAAACGTGTGCTTTCTAAAACAATATTGGTTGGTTTGGTTAAGAAACAAGATCAAAATGTAAATTATAGCACAGAAAGATAAAATTACATTAGAGTGGATTCAATAAAGAGTCCCCTTCTCCTAAATAACATATAGCTTTTCACACAGAACAGGTACTCTATGAGATTTCTGGAAGCAAAATTTGGATCAAAGGGAATACACATTCTAAATTTTGATAAGACAGTGTCATTTTCCAAACAAAATTTATACTCCCGCCAACACTAAATGATAATAGATTAGTTTGTGCAAATATCAACCAGCACTTGCATAATCAATATTTCATATTTTGCCAAACTTTTTGGTAAAAAGTGCTATCTCATTGTTATTTAAATATATCTGTTAAGTTGTGAATACATTAAAATTTTTAATTTATAAAAATTCCTTTATTTTACTTTCTGTGAAATATCTTTTTATATCCTTTCCCCATTTTCTTTTTTCTGAATGAGTTTTTGTTCCTTATTAATGTCAAGGAATACGTATGGTTATAAATCTAAAGCTGTAATTAACCCTCTGTAAAATGAGAAAAGGGGCTTCTCTTTTCCATTTTATCTGTTCTCCAGGTTTTAGGCCTCAGTTTCTTAATTAATCCATTTATTTTGATGATTTAAATTGCAATTCTCATTTTATGTTATATTTCCATATTTGCTTCAGTCTATTTCTGTGTTTTCTTTTTTATTTTAAAGAATATTTTTTAAAATGTCATATTCTTTTAACTGCAACTTTCTACTTTGTTATCTATTAGGATATACCATGCTCTGGGACATTTTTACTTATTCTATTTCTTATATTTAATTGATAATGAGTTGAAATAGTGAAAAATAAATTTATCGATTTATTAAGTGCTACTTTTAAAACATAAATATCTTCTAAGTCCAAATTAGGTACACTTTATAGCATTTATTCAAATATCTTTATCTGCCTTAACAAAATCTTAAAATAGATTTCACATAACTCTTAAATGTCTTTTGTTAATTATTTATATCTTTGTAACCAGCCAACACACAACATATTGAACTCCTCTCTTAGACCTAATTGCCTTTAAGTTGCTTCTCTGAGGTATTTCTATAATTGATTATAGTAATTTGCAAATCTAGATAATTTTGGTTTTTCTTTTTAATTTATGTATTTTGGTAACAAATTTAATAAACATATGGTGAATTAGAGACAAACTATGACCCTCATGGAGCTTAATTCTAGCAGAGCTGGCATTTTTCTCTCATCTATTTGCATTGAAAGTACTCCTAGAAGCTTTTAAGTGTCAATGGTGATAAAATGTTTACTTGTCATGTCCTGTATTTAACAAGAATGCTTCTGTTACATTACCTTAAGCATGATGCTGACTCTCAGCTTGAAATACATATCTGAGCTTAACATACACATTTATCATGTTACCATAGTAACTATTAACTTTTTAATTATCAGGAATGGATATTGAATTTAATCAAATATCTTTTTTACATTTATGGAGATAATTGTTTTTCCCTCCTTAAACCATTAAAATGGTATAAAAGATTTAAAAGATTTCTTAAAATTGAATGGTTAGTGGTCTCTTGAAAAGAAAATGCAATCTCTGCTTATAATTTCTTTATTATATATAATTTAACTAGCCGTATGTTGTTTAAATCTTTTGTATCCTAGATTGCAATTGCTGAGTTTTGTTAATTATGCTAGCAATTTTTAGAAGGAATTCAAATAAGCTGCTGTGCAAATCTCTGCATATTCTAGGTCCTATCTTTACATTATAATTTTATCTGAAACCCAACTCATCCCACCCCATATAACAATGTAAACATCATTTTCCTCACTTTTCAGAAAGCAAAGCTTAATTGATTTCTCTTCAGAAAGTTGCAGTTCTCAGTCTTCCACTCACTCACTGGCCTGGTTAATTAAATATTATAAGTTCCTTTTTCACTACATAGTAAATTGAGGTAATGATAAAAACTTCTGGACAAAAGATGTGAGGTTTGCAATGTTGGATTGGTTTTTGTGCTCAGGGTTCACTGTATTCCTCTAATGGAATATCACAAGATATCATCTGCTTACATGTGTGTTGTATAGGATACAACAGCCTTATAGTATTATATTTCTTTTTTTTTATTAATCAGATTCATTTAGTTATCAGAAGCTGATAAATGCCAGTTCTTCAAATTATGTCCAAATGACACAGCCCAATCTCTGTATTCTAATGAGTTCAACAGGTGTTACTTAAATAGGAGAATCTATATTATTTAGCAGCAACTTGTCACAGAGAATCCATTTTGGGGCTTTTCACAGGTACTTATAAATATTTATTTCAGGCTTATCTTCAGTGTGCACTTATTGCTAAGACAAATTAATTCCTTATATCATATAAGAAGGACAAAACAAATGTGCTCTTCTCAGAAGAGCATTTTCAGTATGTTAGGCCTTGGCATATTAGACTCTGTCATTCTCTGAACTGTGCATAGTATGCAACTTCGGAAATCACATAAAACAAGTAAATGAAAATAAGGAAAGTGGAACTGATATGATTGTGCTAATTTTCTCAATTTTTCTAGTGTATCCTAGTATTCCATCTATTCTGACTATAAATCAAGACTTAGATGAGTAAAAAGACCTCTTGTATTGTTAACAGTGACTACAGGATGTTCTATAAAGAATCTATACCATCCAAATTAACAATAGAATATACTCATTTATATATAAGCATACCACATAGCATTTGGAGGAAAATCCATATGATAAAAAACTAAAAAACAATGTAAGTAGAAAAAAAGTTTAAAAGAAGAAATAAAGGCAGAGTTAATTCCAAGCTAAAATATTATATTGATAAATATAAGTGGAATACTTGTACATATTAAAATAACTAGATAGTCTCAAAATTTAAAAACTAAACCCTTATATCAAGAGTTTTGAGCAGCAGCAATTTCATACATTTAGAAGTAAAGTCCATCTGAGAGCAGTGATAAGGTGACAAGCAGAGCCCCAGACGTATACAAGCTCAAATCAGGAGAAAACATAAAAAATGTCTCTAAATTTCAAAATTAAAAAAATATAAAAACAACTGAAAATCTATGTTGCGATATGATAGAAACAGCTAATTAAGTTTATTTCAGTCGTAAAATATTAAACAAGATAAAGATAGTGTAAAATGATAAAAGCAAAATATATAGCGTGGGCTAAACTGTGGGTATCACAGTATATACCAATTTAAGTAACTAACTCAGATATTGCAAAGAGAAACTGATAGAAAGACAATAGAAGTACTCACTCATGGCATACTATACAGACCATGAAATTAAAATGTAGATTATCTGAAAATAATTAATAGAGTTGAATTAATGGAAGTATGTGAAAATTTTATACCTTAATAAAAGCCCTTTTAAAACCACTTATGAGGAATTTTACAAAATATTCCTATAGAAACCTTTAAAGAAAACCTCGACAGTCCCAACTAATGAAACACAAAGATGAAATCAAAACTAAAATTGGAAAAAGATACGATTATGACAAGATGTGTGATATTTGTATGCTTCAAAGAAATGTAAAGATACAACCTCATGATCTGGGTGTTTTTATTTATTTGTTTTTAAGATGAAATTTAATATTAGCCCAGGAATAAAAATTGGCCTTAGTTCTTGAGTCTGAGACTTTGTTTAGCAACCCAACCACAAAGGACTTCTTGTATTCTTTCCAGGGCTTAACTGGCTCTTATCCCACTGCCCCAAACTTCAATGACTTAAATTTCTTTCCTTTGGACATCATCTTTCTGCTATTTACCACATTACCTTAATGTCCCAGTGATTTACCTCATTTTTTTTTCTCAGTTTTTTTCCTTCTTTCTTTTTGACTTTTCTAACACCAAGCTAAGGGTTTTTCACAACTGCATTCTCAAAGAATAGGCAATTGGGAAGAATGAACATAATTCATTAAAACTTAATTTTATAGCATCTATCTTTAGAAAGTGTCATGTGGCTAAAATTAAGTATTATTAATTCATGTTCCCAGGCCATATAAATTATAACTGGATTATGTATCTTCTTTAAAAAATGACAGAATCTTTGTGAATTATACATAAAATATGCCTGAGGACTATATTATTTTGGGATAATATTTATGTTATATTATTTCGATGTTGCAGGTATAAAAATAAGACATTTTAGCAATTAAAATATCATCTATGGACCAGTGAAATATAATAGTAAAAAATATTTTTTTTTATCATATTTCCCAGAGAAAAAAAACACAATACAAATTTCAATTTATCTTTGGTCACCATTTTAACATATGTAATCCTCCATTTCTGATTCATGTTTTCTACACCAGTTTTATTATCTTTGGTTTAGAAAATTTACTTGTACATTATTCCTCATCTTCCCACTTTCTCCAATAAACACTTTATCTCCAATAATATTTAATATATTACTATTCTTTGTTTTTTGCAAAGGGTGACATTTCTAGGATTAAGTACTAAACTTTAATTACCATTTCTTGATTTATCAAACTGAAAGTATCTATTAATTTCCTGCTATAAAAGAGAAGGGAATAAAGATATTATTTCTTCTACCCCTCCCTCAGCCTTCTAATTATTATAAGTATTGCATTTTATATTGATGTAGTTTATGGCATATACATTCTTTTCTGTTAAATAACATTCAATTATTTATGCTTTGTCTATATTTCAATTTTCGAAATATAAACAATAGTATTCATATTATGATTATGTACAAATGTATCTCATTCATAAAAGTGTAATTGTATAGTTTCTTCATGTAGAAGAAAATGAAGCCTTATCTGCTATAAATTTTTGTAATTACCAATATGAATTACAGTTGTATTTCACTGTGTTATATTACATTACTTTTCTAGGTTTCTTATTCTGGATCATGCTCCGCTGTAGTTGTTTACTTTAGCTTGTGTCATTCCTATGTTAAATTACTTTAATCTTGCTGAGGTTACATCCTGATCAATATGTTTATAAAGTGTACTTTGATAATGAAAGTTAAAACCTCTTTCACAGAGAAAACATCTTTATTTTTCCCTCATATTTGACTAAAGATAGAATTCCAGGCTTATAAGGGATTGTTTTCCCCTTCAGAATTTTAAGGATGTTTTCTCATTCTTTTCTGTATCCAGTGTTTTTGAGAAAATGGATGACTGTATACTTTGCTCTTTGTGAATAATGTTCTGTTGTACTTTGGGAGCTTTTAGAATTTCCCTTTCTCTCTGAGGTTATAGAATTTTGGTATGTGTACATGTGGACAACACTTTGTTAATCATGCTTTCCACTCAATAGGTCACCTCAACTAAATAACTGATTCATTTCAGAACACTTATCTTCTAATTATTTTATCATTTCTCCTTTTCATTTGTTTCTGTTCTTGTCCATATAAAATTCTTGTTAGATGGATGATGAACGATTTACATATTTCCCCCGTATCTCTAAATTCCCCTCTCAAGTTATTGATCTCCTTCTGTGGCAGATATAAAACTATGTAGTCACTAAACTATTTTATTTTCTATCAACACACACACACACACACACACACACACACACACAAACATCTCCCAGCATTTCTTTTATGTAGTCAGGGTCCATACAGCTAGTTCTGGCCAGTGGGAAGTTTATAGTTATGTGTGTGTCCCTTTCGTACAAGTTGATGTAGATACCCAGTGTTCTCGCTCATGTTCTCTCTTTCCTTCATCTGAAGGCTGACAGATGACAATGCAACTTGGAAGCCATAAGACGGTGAGCCAAGGATGGAAGAAGGTTGGGTTCATGGATCCCTGGTTAGAGAAGAGCTTCCCAGAAGTACTGACACTTTTATTAAGAAACTGGGTTTTAGGCAAAGTTGTTTGATACAGCAGTTACTTTGAATTACACTGACAAACACTCCTTGCCTTTTTAATCTGGATTCTGGGAATGTGACTGAATTTATCTTCCAGATAAATAATTTACTTGCCAGCGCTAAAAATGCGTTTAATCAACTCATATTTTAAATAATTTTGGAAATTATGATGCTGATTTCTAAGACGTTTTTCTTGTTTTCTCTTTGTTACTTTCCATTGTATTGTTCTTTTTATTTCTGCACTATCTCCTAGAATCTATCAAATTAAGATTTCCTTCCTTGAATTACTCTCTTGTTTATACAGCATTCCTTGTTCTATTTATTTATCTCGGTCCTCTCACTTCTCCTCACTTATTTTGTTCTAATTAAGTTTTCATTACTCTTTTCTATTATTTTGGATTTCGCTCATAAATACTACTTCTAGTATAGTAGGCGATGAACCGATGTGATTTTTCTTTAAAATCGATCTCATTCACTCTCTGTTTTCTAGGTATTTGACAACTTTTCTTGTACTCCTTTCTGTTTTATAGCTATTTTAGTTTTATACTCAAAATAAACTTTTGCTATGACAATGCAGTTTAGGGAAAATAAGAAGACAGATGGTTGTGCCACTGGACAATGGTTAGGGTAAGGCAAGTAAGGAAGCACTATGATCGGGGTTGGATCTTATCTTAATTTAAAGTTGCTCATTATACATATTGCATTGTTATGGTAATTTAAAACATTGCACTAAGGCATTGCATTAAGATATTAATTGTCTTGATTACGGAGGTTTTGCTACCCTCTTACATTATACTTCATGTAAGTACTTCATTTGCTTCAGCCTGTTTGAACTATTATAAATCATAATGTAGGAGATATTTCAATGGAAAAGGAGATGCTGCTATATGGATATTCAGGAGAGTTGCAAAAAAATAAATCTATTTTACGGTTGTTATGTAACCCTATTTTTGCTTCAAAATGTGTGGCCTGGAGAACAGAGGTCACCATTGTATACCTATCAATGGAATTCTATAAATAGTAATAAGTCAGACAAAATTTATCTTTATAACTATACCATAAAAGATGCATGCCAGCCATATCTGGGATTGTGAATCGGCAGAGTTCTTGAGACTGGATATTATTCCCCATGTATCACATAGATCTACTTTTTAAAAAATTTCTTTCCAGTTTTATTGAGATATAATCGATGTACAATATTATGTAAGTTTAAAGTATATTGCAAAATAGTTTGACATACATATATAATGTGAAATGATTACCACAAGTTTAGTTAACATCTATCACCACATATAGTAAAAAAAAAAACAAACAAACAAACAACAACAACAACAAAAAACTCGTTATTAGGATTTCTTCTCTAAGAAACTTTCAAACACTAAATTTATTTTTCACATGTCCCCACTCTGCACGATCACCTGGAAGAGTGACCTGACACTTCCATGTGATCTGACTTCAGCCTGTGTGCGGTCGATGCGGCACAGCAGGTGATCAGAATAAGGGAGAGACCCGGTTTGGGGCATTCATTCCCCTGGGTCTCTTCATTCTAGGTCATGGATTGGCAGTGGGCATATTTCCTTCTTATAGGTCACATGTCCTGCCAGAAGCCCTGCCTTATCTCTTGCCCTCTATGTTCCAGCAACTTCCTTTCCCTACTCAGACAATTAATACCTTAATTGTCAAACTCATCTTTGAAAATTGCTTCCCTCTGTTGTTTACCCCAAGATGCTCCATCATTCCCTGCTGGTTTCTCTTAAATGGACCTTAACTACTCATCTTAAGTGTGTCAGGAAAATGACTGATGATATCAGGGTTCCAATATACTCACTCATTAGTTACTTGAATCAAGTTTTTTGAAAAACTGAATTCAAAGCTTGTGGAGCCAGATTTAGAAGAAAGTTCATCATGTAGTTCAGCCTGATGTGTGATGGTCAGTGCTTCCGCATTCCATGATGAAACTTAATAGCCATAATATTTCTTTCAAATTTCAGTTTCATTTTCATCCATCTCCTTCTTAGAGCACATGGTAAGTCAAGCCACAAATAGAAACTTTAATTTATGTCACTGTCACTTTATGTCAATTATTATTGAATAGTAGGGCAGTGAGAATAATGTAATTATGTGCTGTGGCCGCATTACATTCAGTTAATTTAAAATTTCAGAAGTTACTTCAACAAAACTGTCAACAAAACTTCTTATAGTCCATATACACAAAAGCTAACCACGTGTATTTATAGCTATATTGGATCTGGGGCACCAAACTAGCAAAGGGTTTATATGTAATGACATTGCATGAGAAGATGAATTTAATATTCCCCAATCAATCTAATACTCTCCAACTTTTCCTAAGAAAGACACACATGCTAGTTGATGCCTCAGAGATTCAGAGAACTAGAGTGACCAAAGGTCTGATAAAATCCCCAAGTGTAAAGTCAGACTCATGGAAAAGCTGAGTCAAGTTATTCTGGACACCTGGATACCAATTTATGCACAATTTTTATCCAAGCAACTTTAAAACATTTCACTTAATGAGGCATATTGTAAGGAGAAACATGACCGGCAAATGTATGAAGTATTCAGTAAAGGTAGCAATCCAATTGATAAATTCCTGTTTCCCAACCATCTGGAGGTACCAGATTGGCAGGATTTCTCGTCAGCATTCTGTATATTATCCATGCTTCACAAGGCAAGAAATGGTATCACTCAGCACTCTCAAATGCTTAAAATGATGGATTCCTTTAACATATTGCTAACCGGTCTGCAATATTTTCTTAAAAATAGCTCTCTGATATTATGCTTCATTTAAAAGAAAAACTAGGGGTTAACTGAATCAGCTGCATTCAGTATAGATAATAGCAAAGATCTGACCATGAGGTACTCTTCCCTCCATTAAACCTGAGAGTACATCTTCTTTCTCTTTTCAAAGTTCTTACCACCTGGGACTCAGGTTAAATTTAGTAGTGGTATGTCATTCTAGAGAAATCCACAGACTTAGGAACTATACATAGTATGGTGAGTTCACTATTTCTGTGTTGCAGCATGAGAAACACTGGCATGTGGCTGAGGCAGAGTGGGGGAAGAAGTGAAATAATGGTACATTTTAAGCTCTTTTAGTAGTTTTCTTAAAATATACTTAGATAATTTTCTTCTCTGTTAATGATGTGCACTTTTGATCGGCCTAGATTATACTTAATCTAAATGTGAGCTACAGCCTTCTGTGAAATTATTTCACTAATTATATTATAGGTCATAGTAGGTCTAAAACCAATGTCCATACTTACTATAACCAATTAAAAACACTGAAAGGTAGTTTTAACTCATTTCAAATTCAAGAAGTAACTACAATACAACATATTAATTAAAGAATAGTTTCTCAAAGTGAAATACTATCTGAGGATTTTTCTAAGCCTAGAAGTTTCAAGATATAGGTAAATGTTCACTGATAGAAACATTAATTCTGAGATATTTCATACTCTTTCAATTTTGGGTTTTAACAACAACAACAAAAACAACTTATTGAATAAGTACTCTAATGGGAGTGAAGCTGAATTTACTGGTGTAAAAGAAATAGAATCTCAAGACTGAAGATGTAATACTTCTTAAGAAAGTGAGAGAAACTGAGAATTCCTATCTCCTGCAAAAGACACTATCTACACTTTTAGAATCCAGCTAGACAATGAAGCTGAACTAAAGGACTATGACGTTAAATGTAGAAAAGAGAAAACCAAACTTGAGGTCTGTTTTGTGCATCAAAAAAACATAATAACAAGAAGAAAATAGGGGCTTGATTTCTGAGAAGCAGACTGTATGTAATTTTAAAATACTAAACCAATAACCAAGAAACCCAAGAGTAATGAAAAGATGGTTTCTGCCTTTAACATTCAAACTTAGCTCTGTTCTGTTCTGTTTTTAACACTGAAAAACTCAATTTATGTTTCCTGGAAATTTCAGTTGAGAATAGTCCTTGAATGTTACTGTATATATTGAAGAACTGGCTTAGATTGATTTTAATATTTCCTAAGCACGGAGCAGAAGACTGACGCTGAATTAGGCAGGTAAATCTGAGACATCTTCTTTATAGGTGTTCCAGAGGATGATCCCAGAAGAGATGGAGGAATGGGCTATTAGGGAAATGAGCTGAGCTGAAGCGGGGTATCAGTTTTGAATTTACCCAAGTTCGAATGACAATTAGGTTGAAAGCTTAATGAAAATAGGTTAATTGAAGCAACAAAGAATTTAAAAGTTTATCAGGAAATAAAGAATTCTAAAGCAGGAAGTACAGATTTATGTAGTTTTTGCCATAAGTATAGAGATAATTATGATTCTTTTGAGAATATCCTTTACAGTATCTGGTCAAGAAAATGCAGTTCCTCTAAAAAGGATGATATATAAAAGTTTATTGCAAAAAAGAAAGCATCCTTCCTTCTCCACTCTTTTCAGTAAATAGTCTGTGCCAGGTGGTTTCCAACTTGCTATTTTGAAGTTATGATATTTTCGGGATGTATCTGCCTGGTACCAAGAATCATATATTTTTCCTATCATATACTGTGCATGGGATCAGGAACCACAGATTTTAATGTTAGAACACAGAGAATCTTATTTTACTGAGGAACTTCCTTTAGAACAGCGGTCCCCAACCATTTAGGCACCAGCGCCCAGTGTTCCTATGAGAATCTAATGCCTGAGGATCTGAGGTGGAGCTGAGGCGGTGATGCTAGTGCTGGGGAGTGGCTGCAAATGCAGATGAAGTTTTGCTTACTCATCTGCTGCTTACTTCCTCCTGTGCAGCCGGATTTCTAACAGGCCACAAACTGGTACTTGTCCAGGCCCCAGAGTTGGAAACCCCTGCTTTAAAATAATTGTAACAGCTTGCTATGTGTGTGTGATTTATCCTTTGTCTGGTTTCCCTGTGATGGTAAGGTCCTAAAGAACATATGCATATCCTAGTTGCCTTTTAATCACTAGTATCACTAATTAAAGTACTTTTCACATTATTGCCATTAATAAATGTATATTGGACTAAAAAGATTAGTGCTTATGATAAATAAAAGGAGAAAAGAAAGGCTTTCAGAATTAATTCTAAAAAAAAAAAAGAAAGGCATATATGGTAAGTGAAGAGAGAAAAGATTTCATATTTATCATTAAAATTCCAAATTCGCATTCTATGTGATTCAGTTCACTGAGCTGGAGAGCCCAAGAAAATCTGTATTATTTCTATTATTTACTATGTTTAAGCAAAGAATAACCTTAACAAAGGAAATCTCAATAACTTCACTACTAAAATATGAAAGCAGAGAAAGGTAAAAATTAGAAAAAAAGGAAGGAGAAAGGAGAACAAGTTACAAGTGTTTCTACAGAGAGATGAAAACTCCGGGATCTGCCATTGTCTTTGGCAGTAAAAATGTGAGGGGATGTTTTTATTCATGTTTTTATTGAAGAACTGTGTTTCAAATGCCTACAGTGCAACAGGGAACTTCCAGGGATTGTCCTGGAAGACTGCACGGTCCAGAAGAAACAAAGAAACAAACAGGAAATCTAATGCCGTGCGATGAGCACCATGAAGGGGAACACAGTGAGGTAAACCACAGCGCCAAGCAGCTGACTTAGCGGAGAGGGAGGCCTAAGTGAGATGTTAAGAAAGTACACGCCACCCAGGTGAAGAGGGCAGGGGCCAAGGATGACGGGAAGACGAGAGATGGTGACTTGTGGCACAAATTATTGAATTAATTAATTACTTGTGAGTTTAATGGTCACACATTTTCCAAAATAATTAGACCAGTGACAATACGTAAGGTCTCTTTGCAAGGAGTCTATTTTATGAGGCGAGATCTATTTGTAACAACCACTTGAGAATATAGTAAGAGTACAGGCTTTGAGGATAGACTTCAGATGGATTTCTGCCACCAGCATGCACAAATGGGCAGTGATCTACTCATTGATTTCCTCATCAGGAAAAAAAAAGAACAATATCTACTTCATGAAACTGTTATGAAGAAAATACTGGATGAACAGTTGTGAATGTTAATTACAGAATATTATTATTAATTTTATTCAAATATTAAAATGTTTCTAGCTGATGTAAAATTTTAAACCCCACAATAAATAACGAGCAAATATTTTCTAAAAACACTAGGCATCAAACTTTTACCCAAATAAACAAAATTATTGTTTATTGTCATAAGAAATTTAGTAATGATAAATGATTACCAATGTAAAGTTCAAGTTAACCAAAATGCGATTAGGGTGATGCCCTGCCCATTGCCAGCAGAATGAGATCCTGTAGTTATAACCCCTCGAGACAAGAGGAAGATGCTCATCATCACCCAGAGCTTCTTTGACCGGGTATATGATGATCCCTCAAGTCATGAACAATGAAAGCATATGTCATCACATCACCCTTATGGTCATACTAGGGAATCAGAGAGAAGATTAGCAAAGACATAAAAGAACTAGGAAAACCAAGATCTAAATAATAGATAAGAATGAAATAGAGGTTGGGAGTAATATGGCCAAGAGAGGAAGCCTTGAGGAATAGGTGTCTATTATGACCATGGTTTCTGTCCTCAGTGATATCAAAAGGGGCGAAATCATTTAAGAATTTGATATTGGGAAAAGATAATAATTAACCAGAACCATGTTCCTTGGCTGTATGTTAAAAACTACAGACCAATGTGGGGGGCAGGGGAAAGCGGTGGTCTTCAGAATGGAGGAGTGAGGAGCTCTGCAGAACCTCTCTCAAGAAAAACAATGATTTATCTGGTGAAACCCCCTTGGAGCAGCCTCCAGAATGCAAACAGGCCACTGATCAAGTCTGAAATTATTAAATTCATAGTTATGCTGAAAGACGCTACTGTACTTACTAATTACAATAGTTCTTCTTGTTAATATTTACCAGTGGAAGCAGAGATATTAGGGGAAGGAGACCTGTGGAGTAGAGGTATTACTGCATCAGAGGTTCCACAACTTATCGAATCTCTAGGGAGGTAGAGATCTCTTTTGTCTGAAATAGCTAATGGCCTGATTGTCCTGTTGAATAAACCTGTCCATGTCGTGTTTCTAAGATTATATTTATGACACAGTTTTGTCCTCTGGCATTGCAAATGAAATCCTCCCTGTAACAGGGTCCTGCAAAGGGAATAAATGCTTATTTAAAGAATCCAAAGGCTGGAACTGTTGGGAAGCCAAAACAAAAGGCTCTTGGTACATGTCTTCAATGTGTATCAATACATTCCTAATCCATACACGGTTATTATTAGCAAATATGTAAGATAACAATTATAAATGATTTTTAATTGGCATCATATAGCATGTCTTGAATACGAATTACCAAGAAGTGTATAAATTAAGATCATAGATCCTTGAATACTCATTTCACAGCATCAGGTGGCATATGTTCTAATTATTACTCATACCGTTTCTTCGACCAGCACAGTGCAGAGATGTGGACACTGAAAGAACACGGCCAGCACAGTCACTCGCACGGTCACTCAGATGCAGAAACAGGCGGAGAAACAGTTCTTTACTGATGTGGCTCCCCTCATCACTCGCCAGTTGTCACTAACCTACCCTCCCCCCCAAATGCAAACCTCTTTCAGGTGTGGGCAGAGTGGGGTGGGGGGGGGTGCGCAGACAGGATTTCAGGGAGGAGAGGAGTGCAACCAGATGTCATGAAGACTGATTCCGAAACAGGCCTGCTTGCAACCACAGAAAGACTGTAAGTGAATAGAGCAGCACCAGCTGTGGTAAATTGGCTGGCTCAGGGCACACACTGCCAGGGGAGCCTTGATCAGACCACATCTGGTGATGCAGAAACAGCATTCAAACAGGGAATAAAGAGAAGAGCTGGTATCTGCTATATTGCAGGAATGGTAAGGGGACAATGGAATTCTACGAAAAATAGAATTACTATTTTAGGTTAGCTTATGCTTAAGAAACTTCCTCAAGATAACTGCATGAAACCTACATTAGTATTTTGTGAGAGGAAATGCTTTCCTTGATATAAAATTAGATTGGTGGCTCTCAAATGTGGGTGATTTTGCTCCCCAGAGAATATCTGACAATATCTGGAGACATTTTCAGTGTCTGCTAAAGGTCAGGGGTGTCGCCACATACCCTATTATGCACAGGCCATTCCCTTGCAATAAAGAACTATCCAGCTCAAAATGTCAGGAGTGCTGAGGTTGAGAAACTCTGCTTTGTGACAAGGTTTGAAATCAGCTTACCTTATTAGACAAATGAGGAAACAGAGTCAAAGAGGATGAGTAATTGATGCAAGAATTCACAACTGATTGTTGGTGATGCTGTAACTGAAGACCAGTCCCCTACATCCTGGCATGATCAGCAGATGACAGTGCTCAGGTGAAAAGAATCATATATTGGCTACTTTTGAGGGTAGTGAAGATGTCAGGATCAAAAGAACCAGAATCGGAGGACTTTAGTATAATGGGAGCTGGGGGAAGAACCTCTAGATTGGAAATCGAAATTCCTAGTATTACTGGGAAAATCATGTATGCATGGGACGGCTGGAAGCTGTACAGCAAAACCTCATCGGTATTGCAGGCCCTCCTCGGTAAGATCAGACTCAAAATGGAATCCGAAGAAGTGACTCTGAGAATTGTGAAAAGAGAAGTACAGGGCTCGAGACCAACTCAGGATATGTTCTAAGTGATGCTGAAGACAAACTTATGCAGTGTCGCACATTTGCTTAAGGTTTATCCTTTGAAAAAAGATCAAATAAACTATTATTGCCTTCTTCCAGTAAAATGCTAATTCTTTACTGGATGTGAAGAAAACAGTTTTGTTTTTAGAATGGAAAGAATTTTATTTTTTTTTCTTTTCACTTTATATCAAATTTCTTTGCTTGAAAAAACATATATAATGAAGTGTGCCCCTTTGAATTAAAAAAATATATTATGAATTATATTAAACTATTTCTATCTTCTTTCAGGTTAAATAAAAACAGACATTGACCTTTTCAGCATTTATGGAGCAGTTCTAATGTTTAGCTTTCAGGATCTCTCTTGTTCTTGTCGCATCTCCCCTGATACTACAGCTAAACTTATCTTCTTCTTCAGTAAGTTTCAATTCTATTAAATTTGATCTTTTCAATTAATTTCACTCATACACTCACAGAAGCATTCCCCAAGGAAACTATGAAGTAAAAAGTCCATGGTGGGTAAAAAATTAAAATAATAAAAGTCAAGTGAAAAAGAATTTGGCACCTTGGAAAAAATAATATATTTTGTGATGATTTTTCTCCCATGAACATTTGAATTCAAAAGATAAGATACTGATTTAGGATGAGTGTCTATCTGATCTGGGGAGCAGGGCAGAATGATGTCAGGAAATATATGTTAGTCTTTGGAGACCACCTAAATGATAAAATAGAATAAAGATGGAAAAATCTAGGCTTTTTCATGTTATCTTGAAAGATTCCAAATAACAGAACTTTGATCATTTTTCTGGTAACCAGACTACTTTTCATTTTATTTTCAATGGTCTTACTTATTTCTTTTTGTCTCAACTGTAATAATTCTTCTCCATCTTTGCTGTTTACCTCTTTGAAATATATCTTTGCAGTCCTGACCCTCCATTAGGCATTGCCTAACAGAATGATGAACTGCATGTCTTCCTTTAATCTTGCCCTGTAGATCAGTCCTTTCAGCCTTTGAATTATTTTCTTAATCTTCCGAGGACTGAATGGAAAAAGCTCCCTCTCTGCAGTAGTCAGTTCCAGGTGCCCTGGAAAAACGAACATCAGGCATAGTGCCTGACCTGGAGGGGCTTGCATAAGCAATAATACTTCGAATGCATATGCTATTATATGATTAAGTTTTCTTAATACATTTATACTTTTGATACCATCATCAACTCTTTAAGACAGGTACACCAAGAATTAACACCCTCTTTCATCAAGAGCAAAGCAAGGACTTGGGGAGTCTGTGATTTGTCTAAGACACACAGCTATGAAGCTACTCAAACCAAATATTTCGATTCAAAGACCAGTGAATTCTGTCCTTTTGAGTCCAGGATCTTGAATATACCCTTTTTTCTTTTCATTGACTTCCAGCTGGTAGATGTGCAGCCCAACGGTAAATAGCTATTGCCTAGTATGCATACTTCTAAGTGCCAGAATCATAGATCTTTTCCTAACACTAACCTAAATCTCGAAAGGATTAGCACAGACATAGATACACGTAGACCCAAGACCAGCAATTGTCTTTCTCAGGTAGAAATAAACAGGCAGATGTGTTAATCTCCCATGAATTCTACCTTACTTCATAGTTTTTTACATCCAAAGAAGGCACCCCTGAGGATTTACCACCAATGTCTTTGAATCCATGTATTTAAAAAGTCTTCAAAATGTAAACATTTAACATATTTAAAAAAATCAGTGTTCTTATGGTCAACAATATAGATTAACTGATTTTAACACTAGTGAGAGGTTACTGGAATGTCACAATGGGGACTGGATGAACCTTATGCCTCTTCCTCTTTTTCACTTTGCCTGTAACTAATTTTGGAGGATGTTACTTGGGGGCTCTTTTCTTCAACCTTAGAGACCAATTCAAAGCCGTATTTACTTCAGTGGTTTATGCATCCATCCATTCACTGGATACATCGTGAATACCTCACAAATCCTCTTTATGAGATTTAAGTCTGTGTCAAGTGCTAAGTATATGGACATTCATCAGACACAAGTAAATGAGAATGGAGGCCACTCTCCACATTAGGTCAGGACTAGAAAGTGTCTCTCCTCATGTTGGCTCATGGGCACTTGCCTTGTCTGGGCTTCTTTGAAAGTACAGACAAAAAGGTATGTGCCAGTAGTGTATTTCAGGAGGTAATTCAAGGGAACAGGAGTGAGAAAAATGAGAGTATGAAAGAGGGAAAGAAAACAGCAACTGCAAGGGTACACTCTCACTGCTCTGCAGCTGGAACCTAATTTTATGGGGTTCTTCTAAACATTCATGTATAACTTGCCTCAAGATTTTTCTGCTCAAGGAATGAAACATTTATTTATCTGCTAGCTCTCACGCCCCATTGGTGAGAGTCGCCACATGAGGTGCTAAATCCCTCACATTTCCATATGTGTGTGTGAGTACCTGTAGATATCTGACTATGGTCTTTTAGAATGTCTATGGAGGAAATATATACACTTGGACAGTTGAGACAAAATGTTGTCAATATACTCTGCATAAAACTGTCCGCTGTAGCAATGGATAGACTACGGGTGATTGAGAGGATGTGAGGGGGTGTGTGTGGCACAAGAAGTAACAGACATGGTGTCAAATAATACAGAAGCTTGAAGAAGGGCACTTAACTCAGTTGGATGAGTTCAGTGGACCTTACGGAGGGAATTCAAATATTAAATGTGTCCATGTGTACGTGAACTACATTGTTTACATAATCCCTTAAGCCCTTGAGTTTGTGAATACAAAGACACATCCCCATCTCAAACTGATTCCCAAACTCGCTCATTGTTCCATAATCCTCAATTGTTCTTTTTTCACAGTTTCAGGTAATTCCTGACTCTTCGGTGTCAGTTTTCATCCTAGTGATTTTGTAATGAGCATCATTCTCAACTAGGCCTTTCAGAAGCATTTTGCATATTAGCATCATAGGAAGTGCCCAGATCTAATGGAGTACTTCCTCTACCATTAATTATAGGTTGGTCGCAAACAGGTACATAACGTCCCTGAGATTCAGGTTCCATATTTGAAAATGTACCTTAATGTTACAATGTTTTAAATGGGTAAAAGGGCCTAACATGCAATAGGCACTTAGTAAATATATTTCATTTCTCTGTATGTAGAGGTTATCAATTCTGAGGACAACTTAGGTACTCATATTAATCTTCAAATTTAAGCAAAAAAATGTTATCCAAAGTTATATAAGGAAGGACCGATACAATATATATTAGCTTCTCTCCAAGATAACTAGGGAACTGCAGAGCTGGAAAGGGATGTGGATATCCCCGGTTGTCTTTCACCCTCTCACTACTTCTCATTTCTCTTCCATCATTAAAATGGAAATAAGATGGATAAAGCCTACTCTTTATCATTTATTAATCACCTGCATGAATTATGCTGTCCTTGTTTCCCTCATCTGAGAGTTTACATTTTAGGAAAATGTTAGTGGCAGCCAGGCAATCTGAGCTGATTATGTAACTGACATTTTGAGTCATTGGGTGAAATATTTTTCCAATGTGCTAGGCCATAAGTGTATGTTGAGGTCATGTCAAAATGTTTGGTCAAATCAGTAAACAGGGTCAACAATGTAGATAAATAACATCATAGGCACATTTCCAGATAATTTACTAAATCATCATGTGGTATGATTTTCTATAGACACAGTGTCTTGTTTTGTAACTTCATCATTGCAATAATAGGGGAGAAATCTATTTCTTTTTGGAAGACTATTATTACTTGAATGCAAAAATCAATCATTCACAGTTAGAAAACTTGGATTCTTATCCTGCAAAATTCTAACCATGGTCCAGTCAATAAACTTCTCTCTATAACTCAGTTTCCTCACTTATATCACAAGATAGTTATGATAAATCTAATATTATTAAATTGCTATCTCATAGCATTAGTGTAAGATCAAATAGAATAAGGGGGAAAAAAAGTGTTTTTGCAAACAGACAAAAACATTTTCTAAAACATTTTGCTTTCTCGTACATAATTGTCAATGTGTGTTTTTGTTCTCAATTGGACTTTTGAGGAATGGGACTGTGTCCTATCTATCTTTGAATGCCCATTGCCTAAGTGTATTGCCTGGCGCATAAGAGATAACTATTTTTAATTTAAGTATACTGCTAAATAACTGCACTGCTTTCTTAATTTTATACACTAAAGTTCTTAATGTTCTATAGGATCATGATGAGTGCAATGATTCTCACTATTTTTTAAACCTGTAGAAAAGGATGCCTTGGAGGAGAAATGTATCCTTGATGATCACAACGGGCAAGTACTACTGCCCGATTCACCCCCTGTGCTTATTTTTTTCTAGTAACATTTAACTTATTCGCAAAAATTGTATAATCTACTCCTTGCATTTCATGCTTTCTAAATGAATTTTTAAATTTAATGAGCAATTTCTCGTAGGTCACAATCCATACCATAGACCTGCATATGTTTCATATGCCATAAATCTTTCCTCCTCACCGTTAGATACCAGTATGAACATATGCCTTTTCCTGGTACTTCAACGGCAATATTATGTGTTAAAATTAGCTAAAAACAAACTTCTTGTTTTTGTGTGTGTATTGATTTTTCCTTTTAGGTCCATCCTATTTATGTCTTTTCCTCTTATCACACTCAACACCCATCACTTTTCTGGCACCGAAAACTGGCACATGAATGAACATCCCTTATCTCTTGTTCCAGGAAACCTGCTTCTTTGCGTGGTCAGTACCCATCATGAGGCCTAGAATCCTCATTATTGTATTTGATTTCTTCTTTCTCATCACCGATTTTTCCTAATGGAAGTCATTGTTGTAGTTTTATTATTTGTTGACATACTTTTATCCACTCCAATTGTGACTTCTTGAAATACAGATATCAGGTCTTAGTTATTATTATTTTTTATCTCTACTATACTACCTCATTGAAAACTGAGACTTGCTGTAGGGTAGATTTAATTTTGGAGGGATAAATAAATCAATTTATCAAACTGCTAATGTCTCTTACTCTGGTCCTTTTGTCTTCCTTCCCACTCCCATTGTGGCATACGTTTTGAAACTCTAATTGTTAAGACTTCTCACCAGCCTCCTTATCTGCGACGTTCCCTTCTCTAACCAAGTTGACAAAGACACTGTCAGTTTAATATTCTCCTGAACCATGCCCAAGCCCTAGGAGGGACAATTTCCAATTTTCAGAGCAATGACCTTCTTCACTCTTAGGGCACTAACATTTTAATGTACCTCCCTCCCTTTCCTCAGCCCAATTTTCCAGTTAGTTTCAGAGTTAACAACACTCCTAGGCCTTTGACTGATGCCTAAGCAGAAAGCCTTCCTACAGAAATGGGTGTTTTAAGACGCTGGAACTATGTCAACACCACCATTGAGAATGGGAACCAATGCATTAAATGACCTTCGTACTCTGTGGGTCACCTCCTTGCTCCACTAGACTCAGATCTGCCACTTCATGTGCTTTGGGCATGGATGCTGCTCATTAGAATGAACAGCAACAAACTGTGATCAGGATATTTTGCTTTACAGATTAGTTTGTGGACACTTCGAAGTCAGCCTAAATATTCCACTGACACTGACCCCTACATAGCAAAACTAAAAAGGAGGCCACTAGATTGATAAACACGACATTTATAGTGTGTTCTTTGATTTTTTCCTTAGGCTCTACTTTATATAATCTAGTCTCCAAGAATAGAATATGATGGATACCATTTTAGCTCTCTCACATTTACTAGCAGTACACAGTCACAAAAATCTTTTGAGTACTTACTATATGTAAGTGACTATGCTAAAAACTTTCACAAAAAGTATTTTTTCCAGTTTGTCACCACAAAGTATCAAAGTTATATTCTCTAATATACTTAACATTATTATTTTAACGAAATTATTTATCTCCCCTCCTCTTTCTCTTTCTGTTTGTATGTTGTGTATTAAATGTTATAAGGTTTATCAAGTCTGACAAATAACAAGTGCCAACATTAATTATGGAAAACCTGCATGCTGGATGTTTGATAGCAAGCTCTTACTTCACAGGCTCTTGTGGATGACATATTATCTTTCAGTTACATGGAAACAGTGCTATACCAATAGGTCTAAGCATCCAGAGGATGCCACAGTACCTGCTTTGAGCAAGAACTGGTTGATATATTATAGCCTACAGTGGGCTTGTACTCAGAAGGGCTAGATTTAAGACCTGGCATTGGCATTTATCGACAGAATGAATTTGAGCAAGTTCACTGTGAGTCTCGTTCCCACTCTAAGACCAGTGTAATATCTATCTATCTCAGAAAGCTATTGTGCTAAGCAAGTATAATGCATTTGAAAGCGTATGGTGACATAGATTGTTTCTCTTCTCTTGAGATCCTACAGAAACCATAAATCACAGTGTCTCCCTGTATCTCTGTCTTCTGTCCTCAGAGGTGGGTAGCTAGACCAGGTTTAGCCAATTAGGCTGTCCCAGTCCCTCCCCCCAACCCCCACTCAGTAATGTGTTCAGGATGAAGAAACTCACTGGGTCTTTTTTTTTTCCCCCTCAAAAGTACTTGTGAAGTTTGAAATGCTCTGTTTCTGCATTGTCCAACGGGGTAACCACTAGATAGATGTGGCTGTTATGCAAATGAAATATGACATGGACTAATCCAACTGACAGGCTAAATCTTAAAAATTAAATTAAATTTAGATATAAATAGCCGCATAAGTCTAGCGGCTACCATATTGCACAGAGCAGGTCTACAGCTTTCCATTCATTATTTTGTTATCTGTTCTTTGTTACCCTCCCAGAAATATTTTTTAAAGCTTTCTTTCTCTATGCCCTATTTAAATAGCACTTAAAATACCTGTTCTTTGGAGATTTTAAATAACTACGGAAATACCTTACCCTAGCATTATTTTTTAACTTACATAATAAATTCTGTAATTACTGATCTGGTTATATTTTCTTTTCTATTTTGAGTCATATCTTTTGCTATTGATGTTTTCTAAGAAATCATCTATTTTATACAAATTTTTAAATTATCTAAATGCACGACTGTGAAGAATTCTTCCCGTTATTTCTCTGCATATTCTTACATTTGTGATTATTTCCGCAGTCTCAGTTTTCATTCTGTAAACTGCTTCATCCTTCCTTTGATTTACTTGGTGACTTGTTCTATTGCTTTGTTGTCCTAAGAATTAACTGTATTTTAAATTATTTATTCTGTAATTATCCTGTTTATAAACAAATCAAAATTTGTGTTTATACTTACTTACTTCCTCCTAACTTTTCTTTCTTTTTTTCATTTCAAACAAGTTGAATTTACTACTTTACAAATTTCTATTCTTTCTCATAAATGCTTGAGGTGAATCCTTTTCCTTTTGGACTGAATTTAGTATTGTTCTGTGTGTTTGAGTATGTATAGCTTCCATCAGAAAATAAATTGAGGGGGAAAGGGAGAGAAGAATAGCCTGGGCATGGAAGAATTTTAAGGCACTGAAAGCACTCTGTATGACATTATAATGCTGGACTGATGTCATTGTATGTTTGTCCAAACTCATGGGATCTGCAAAACCAAGAGTGAACCCTAAGGTAAACTATAGATTTTAGGTAATTATGATGTGTCAGTGTAGGTTCATCCCAGGTTAAAAAAAAAAAATGTACCATTCTGGATAGTGATTTGATAAAGGTTCGGGAGCCTAAGTATATGTGAGAGTAGAGGTATATGTGAATTCTGTACCTTCCTCTCAATTTTATTATAAACCTAAAATAGCTCTAAATATTATCTTTAAAAATTAATCAATGGATTATAAAATTTCAGTTCTTTATACCAAGAGTTCTTCAACAGAGATATTTTTAAATTCATGAAATTATTTTTGTTCATTTATTGCTATTTTTTCCTATTAATTTTCAAAAAGATTGTAATATATGGCTTACAGTTTTCATAAAATTTTCTGTGATATTTTTGTAGCTTAATATACAGCCATATAAATATTATTTTAAGTATGCTTTAAGAGAGCGTGTGTTTTATTTGAAGAATTGTTAATCAAAACTTCTACAGTCTTACCTATTTCAATGTTTTCATTCAGTATTGACTAAAAGAATTATTGTGATTTTAGTTCCCCTTTAATTTCATCCAGTTTTGAAACTAGATTTTTGATGCCACGTTGTTTGGTATATAAAAAACTTTGTAACTATTTTAAAGTTTTGAGATTGCATATTTTATAATTATAAGGCACACCACATTTGTCTCATACAATTCATTTGGCCTTTAATTAGACTCTCACATCATGTTACTGTCAGGACCCCTGCCTAATATTTGTTCGCATTTGCCTTGTGTGTCTTTGCCAATACTTATTTTCAAAAATAATGTGTCACTTTCTTTTATATGTATCTCTTTTACAAAACAAGAATAACTTTTCATAAGAATATTTTTTTCCATTTACTTTGCCAATTTTTCCAGTCTACTGAAAAACTGAAAAACAAAGTTAACTTTATTTACTTTGAATCTCTTTTGCCATATTTGTTATATTATTTATACTTTCTTTCCTTTTATTTCCTCTTAGTCATTTGTAATTTATAGAGTCTAAATTTAGTTTATTACTAGTTGTTTTTACATTTTTAATAATAGACTGAATTCACTATTTTTCAGTTTATCAACTTTTTAATATAACAATCTCCTACTATGAAAGGTAAAGAAATTAACACATTTAAATTTACTTAACATATTATTTTCTTTTGTCCATGTTATTTATACTCTGCATTCTTCTATGAACATCTTTCCCTTTTTATTATGTTACATAGCTTTTCTTTAAATATGTATTATACTTACATAATGTTTCTTCATTATAAGTCAAGAAATTTTACCCTCGGTTTAAAAAAAAAATATCTTAAGCTTATCAACATTCCTTCAAGCATCTATCCATTCAAGACATTTATTGTGTAGTTCATCTCTGTCAGACAGAGAGCAGCAAAGGCAGAAGATACTGTAATCATGAAGCTTCCTATGGGCAGAGGAGAAACTAAGAATGACCAAATAAACAAAGAAAATGTCCGACATTATTACACTATATGTAGAATATAACACATGGAAATATGCTAGTTAGCCATGTCTCTTTTCTATGAGTCATTAAGGGAAGCTGTTTAGGATTAGACTACATGCTAAGATCCAACTGACAACTGAAAAGTGCATTTTATTCAGCCTTATAAAATATGAGGAATGGGCATTTCAGACAAAGTGAAAACTGGTATTATAGTATTTTATTGGTTCTATCAATAATCGAATTAGGTACTGTGCATTTGCCTATTTTTCAGTTCTGTCACTGCATGTTTCATATATTTTAAATGATGTTAAGTGTGTATATATTTGGGTAGATATGTCTTCTTAACAAATTGACTTTGTTAATGTTATGAATTTCTCTTGGTTTTCTGGTAATACTAATTGTCTACAATTTTACCTTGATTAATACTAAGAATATCAAACTGATTTTCGTTTCTTTAACAAATATATATCTTTTTCACATTTTTACTTTCCAGTTATGTGAGTCATTAAGGTGTGCTCTGTATAAACCAACTGGGTTTTATCTCTTATCCAGTCTAACAATCTCTGCATTTAACTGCGGTTCCTAGCCTATTTACATTTATTGTAAATGCTGATGTTTTTATAATTTAATATATTATCTTGAATTTTTTCCACTTCTTCATTCTATTTCTTGATCCTTTTTTCATTATTTCATGCTTTTATCTGGCTTTAACAAACTACTTTCAGCATTTTGTTTTAATAATTCGACTGGCTTTTTTTTTGGCTTTTTTCTTTTGGTTATTGCATCAAGTGTCAAGTATGTTTCAAGTGTCTTACTTACAGACTACAATATGCATCCTAACTTATTCTGGTCTACTTAGAATATATATTGTATAATTCTGTGTAAAGTATAAGAAACTTTCAATGCTATAATGCTATCCCCCTACCCCTGTAATTTATATTGTTGCTATGAGTTTTTCATTTATATGTTATGCATAACAAAAGTTATCAATTTTTGCTTGAAAGTCTCAGTTGTCACATAAAAAATAAAAAGCGACAATATATAATATCATATTTATTTACATATTTGTCATGTCATTTGTTTCTCATTCCTTTCTACAGATCTAAGTTTCTATAAGGTACATTTCCTTTGTCAGAAAAAACTTTCTTTAGCACTTATTGTAGTGTAGGTCAGCTGCCAATAAATTCACTCAGCATTTGTTTATTTGAAAATGCCCTCATTCAATCTTATTTTTAAAGGATATTTTCACTTCAATATAGAATTATGGGTTGATTTTTTTTTTAAACTGGAGTTTTAACTATTACTCTGTTGTGTCCTTGCCTCTACTGTTTTGGATGAGAAGTCAACCTTAAATACATCATTGTTCTTTTCTATGTAGTGTGTCTGTTTCTTGGTTTGCTTTCAATTTTTGCTTTGTGTTTGTTTTTTGGCATATTTATGCCAGGATGTGGTTTTAATTACCTCTGTAAGTTTATATTTTCAACAAAATTGGAAAATTATCCAATATTATATTTGTATTTGTCTGTGTGTGTGTGAGAGAGAAAGAGACACAGAGAGTTATTAAGAAGAGAAAAGAAGAAAAGGAGAAAAGAGAGGGAAAGAGGGAGAGAGAGAGAGATGAGCTTTCTTCTCTTTCTGGGACTCTGGCGACCTTTATGTTAGATCATGTCATATTGTACACTAATCATAAAATGTTCCATTTGGTTTGTTTTCAGAATTTTTTCCTGTGTTCTCTAGGTTGTCATCTAATTATCGATTCTTTCTTCTGCCTTCTATAATCTTCTGCTAAGCAAATTAAGTAAATTTTACCTTTAATTATTGTACTTTCATTTCTTGAATTTCCCTTACATCTTTTTAAAATTTCTATGTTTTTCTCTCTGAACATTGATATAAACTCTTTAAAAAGATAAAAATATAATTATTAGATATTTTAAAGGTGTTGAAGCTATTTCCAACTTGTGTATTATATTGAAGTCTATTCTATTGACTTAAATAAATTAATTATTGGTCATATTTCCCACTACTTTCATATTTAATATTTTTATTGTATGGTTAAAATTATGAATGATATGTTGTAGAGAGTTTAGAATACTGATCTTTCCTTACAGGGTGACAGTTTTCGATAAATTATAGACAGGTCTTTTCTTTCCTGTCAGGTTTGATTTGATTCTTATATGTGTGAATCTACTTTTCTGTTTTACTTATTCCCAGAACTAGCATTGTACGACATTTGGTATCTCTGTTCAGTTCTTAGTCCACAGAAGACCTGCCCTCATAGGCCTATTAGAGGTAGGGGATTAACTTGCATATTTCTCTTACCTCAATTATCACTGTTCTGAGTTATCTATTATCTAATGTCTGAAAACAAGTGCCTCAAATATTTTATCCAGTTTCACAATTACTTACAGCCTGTGTGCAATTCTAGTATCATTACTCCTTTAGGGCTTTTTAAATATTTGGGTAATTCTAATTCTTTACATATTTATGTTTGAATTAATGTCTTCCAAGGAGCCTTATCAAATGTATTTCACCAACTTCAATATATTCTATCATGATTGACGGCATCTTGTTTACCATTGTATCCTTAACACTAGGACAGTCCCTGGCCTATTGTAACCATTCAATAAACATTTACCAAATTAATTAACTTTTAATACAGACAACTTACAGTGTAAATAAACAATAATCGAATAATCACACAAATAATACCAAAATGACTGCTGTGTTAGGTATTCTAAAATACAGGTACATAAACTCTGAATACATATAAGAAAATGACCATTGGATGGAGAACTTTTTTTTAGGAAAGTGAACTTTTTAGGTATAATAATAATAATAATATATTCAAATAATAAATAATAATTTACCCTGTGAAAAGGAGTAGGGACACTCATTATAAACAGAGAAGCATGTGGAAGAACAGAGGTTTCTATAAGAAAAATAAGCATTTTAATTTTCCCCATTTGATTGCTCCCTTATTCTTCTTCCCATCTTACCTGAAACTATCTGTGAAAACATCTTTTCACTTCTATTGCCTCAGACCACTGTTTTTGGTTGAGGGGGATAAGGAGAACCTCATCGAACATAGCTTACATTTATTATTTATTTTGTTTATTTTTGTCAAATCAGAGAGAGGGAAGTTTTATAATTCTGTATAACTTTTATCATAATTTTTAACACAGATGTGACATAGCAACAGTAAAAAAAAAATAGAGAGAAAGGGTGGTCACATTTCCATCAATTAATGATTAGGTATATTATTATATACCACATAGCATACTACTTGTCAAAAATATTCCTTTTTCCCTATTAGAACTTGTTTTCCTGGATGTAGTAATGCATCCAGATTGTTTCCAAATGATGGCAACATAGTACATTTTTTCGCAGTTTCATTGAAATATAATTGACATAGAACATTATATTAGTTTAAAGTAGACAACACAATGATATGATACATGTATATACTGACATGGTATGTTTTTGGCCATTGAGATTTAAGTGGTAGCTTTTAGTAAAGTTTCCAGGAATTTTTTTTTTTAAGGGAAGAGAAGAGGGGAAAACTCTGTTCCTTTGTTTCATGCTTTGTTTCTTTCTCTTACATAGAACATGTACCTGGTGGCTGAAACTGCAGCTAACATTGTGTGCTTAAGAATAGCAGTTAAGAGAGTCATTTTGTTCTGAAAAGCATTTGGGTTAAAGAAGGAAACTTCAACGTCCTACCTTTAAAGTTCTTTTTCCAAGAGAAAAAAATGGGGGTGTTAACCTGTAGCTAAATGAAAGTTCCTGACTAATATAATCTATTTATGCAATATTTTTTAATGCACCCATTAATAAAGTTGATGTTCACTTACAGTCTCTGAAACTGAAATAGTCCCATGACAAACTTATAATAAAATATTGGTGAAAACCCTAACATGTGACATGACCTGTGTGTGTGTGTGTGTGTGTGTGTGTGTGTGTGTGTGTGTAAAATTGCATGGGGATGGATGGAGAGACGGATTAATCAATTAGTTGATAAGTCTGGAAGGCAGGTAATCACTTCTTTAACACCTTTAGTAGTATTTTTGCTTTTGTCTATTTGTCCCATCACTTATTGGTTAGAGCATGAATAATCTTTGTTATCAGAATGATAACTTCGGTCAAGGGCAGCCCTAGGAATGTTCATGACTCTCAGATCTGAAAACCTCTCCTCTGATTCACCTATTCCTTGATGTTGACAATGGTAATGAATAGGGGAGGGAAGTTATAGGCTGGTTTTACATATGAATCATTTATGGTTTGGGACACTAGTTGGCAGCAGTTGCTTCCGTCTTTCACTGAGGGTCATACCTGTTATTAATCTGTCTTTTTTACCTTGCTTGGTGATAAAACCAACAGTCAGGAATCAGCAATAGTGTGGCTGTGACATGTAAATACAGCTATTAAAAATAAGGTGATCATATGTACCAGTTTGCTTGGGATATTTCTGAGTTAATTTAGACAAGAGTAATTATTAGGAGTCCCCATTTCACTCTCAAATATGTCTATTCTGGACAATGAATTGCTTGATCATTCTCATTAGAGTAGATTCTAATGTTTAATTAGAAATCAGCTGGAGATACTGATATATCTCCAACTACTTGAATTCAAATTTGTCCTTCCATGAAATTTACACAATCCACTCAGGATAAATATGGGGAAATAAAGTTCCATGGAAATTTCCACTTACCAGAAAAGGGACATTCTTTTTCTTAAATATACTGTTAGTTGGATACTCAAAAGCTATTATCAAGCACTCTTATTCCATGCCTTTCTTAATAAATACAATGGAAAAAAAAAAAAAACAGGAATTTTACCAGTCTCTATATAGACATGAATATATTATCAATTTTTGGCCAATGAGAAGTAAGGAAGGTCTTCTGGGACTATTTTTATTTTCTGATAATAAAAGAGAGAATCATGTAATGATTCACTTTCACTGTCCTAGTTTCTGTCCTGTTTCTAGCCTTTGAATGTGGTGCTGATGCCTACAGCTATGGAAATCATCCTAAAACAATGAAAGCCTACAGTTACAAGAAATAAAAACTGATATCCTGAGGATGGAAGAGTATAAGCCCAGCAAAGGGCTCCTTAGGGATACTCATTAGCTACTTTTCCAAATGTGAAACTCTTTAATTCCATATTATGTCTTATATAAAATAATTTAACATTTTCTGGTACTGTTAAATCACTTTTATTTGGGTGCTCTGTTATTTGTCATAAAAAATAACTGGAAGTGATTTAGGGGACTGAAACAACTAGAATATATCAGGGATCTATGGTATAATGAGATTTTAAATAAACTTTAGCAGCTCCACTTAAAAGAAATATGTGAAAACCCAAAAGAATTATTATTCACTCTACATCCTGTTTTATGACCTGCACTTAGGACAAATCTCTCTTTTTTACCTATTTCTTGTCTCCTTAATGCAGCTCTTCTGTATACAGAGCACAGGTATACTGACATCTGAGCTATATATTATCAATTTTAGAAATGAATAGAGTGGGAAGAGAAAGTTAATTGCCTAAACTGAGACCCATAAGTAATCAATAGAGAGTGAAGTGAAGAATACCTGGCTAAAGAAACAAATGTATTATAATTAGGCCAATTATTCTAGATGTAGTTCATCAGCTTGTAGTGATAAAGGCCGTTAATGAGGTTTGTCACTGGCAGCATTACTTTCTAATCTTAATCCTTTTTAGGGTTATTAGCTTTAATGCTGCTTGCACAGAGATAAGTTAATTTATACCGAAATTAAATTGAAAAATAACAAGTAATGATTGTTGCTTTTGAGTAGTAACTTATAAAGTTTCTTTCTTACTGACAGAACTTACTGAAGGTGGTACAAAAATTCCAAGGCTTTTTGATCAAATTTTGAGGAAATTCAGAAAAAAAAAAGAAACACTTGTTTAAAAAACATTTATAAATATTCTTGGAGAAAGTCACTCAATTTATAATTAATATCATTTCATGAAGTGCCTGATAGCTATTTTACATATTAGGTGTCAGCACAGTATGTTATGTCTGCCATCAAGAAAATGCTTCAAAAAGGTGAACATTTGAAGAAGAGTCACCAAATTTAACAACTGCTCAATACCCAGACATACAATTCTAAGAAATCTATACAAATTAAAAGAATCTTGAATTATGGTCTCTATTAGCCTTACTCAACCAGAGTTCTTCATTTGAGCTTCAGATAACACAAAGTGATCAGAGTGACAACCTCTTACGTTCTCCTAAGGATGGCACTGACTACTGCCAGTCTAGATTCACAGAAGTCATTCACCAAACATAATAAATAATTTAGGGCATTAAAGCATAGTCCTCCCAAGAACCACAGCTGAAAGAGTTTGCTAAAGATTGGAAGTATTCTTAGAAATACACTTGTCTGACCCTTTATCTACACATTTATTTAATGTGTAGATGTCGATGTTTATAAAACCTCTATTTTGTGTATAGATTCAACTGCACCTGGGTTAATAGTATTGTGTTTAATATATGTAGCCGTAGCTGGTGACTTTAACTCATACTCATTTCACTGAAAGATACTGATATTTCACCACTGATCATCATAATAGCTACTGTGTATGTGTGTGTTCACTTGTTTTTAAAATAGATTAAGAAATCTTCTGTCAAATTCTAAAAGAGTAATAATATCTTCTTTCCTTAATGTTAAAATTTATCAAATAATTTCTGCACATATTGAGATGATCATGTGGATTTTCTCCTTTCCTTTAAGTGGTAAAATACAATGTTCATTTTAAGAACTTTTTTGAGATACAGTTTGTATACAATAAATTTGGCATATTAAAAGTGTACTAATTTGGAAAGTTTTAACTCTCTCCCTCTCTCTCTCTCGACCATCACTACAATCACTATGATGAGCATTTATCCACCTTTCCTCAAAGTTTTGTACCTCATAGTCATTCCCCCTACTGACCATAGTAAGTGAAGACATGGTGGATAATTTAAATACATATCTCTCAGTACTCATCAAATAAATGCAAAAAATTGTCATGTACTAGATTTGAGCAACATGAATAAATGTAACTGACATATAAATCACCACACTTCAAAACTGTAGAATATATATTTTTCAAAGCACATAAAACATTTATAAAAATTGTTAAGATGCTATACCACAAAGTAAATTTCAACAAATTTCAAATGATTCGTATACTGATATTCCCCCTTATGAAAATGAAACTAAATAAAAATTGATAACAAATAGAATGATATTAAAAAATCAAAAATAATTGGAGATTATATCATAAGCTTCTACCCAACAGTGGACAAAAAATTAATTATAAAAATTAGATAGTATTTCAAATATTGAATTCATTTAAAATACTATATATGAAAAAAGTTGGAAATAGTTAATGATGTGTTTGGAAGAATATATATAACTTTAAATGCATATATCCTAAAAAAAAGGGTTAAAAAACCAACAATTTACAGAAGTTGAAAACAGAATAGCAAATTAAACAGAAATAAGGAAATTATATAGAATTCAGCATTAATAAAATATAGAACAATATTAGAAAAGGTCACCAAAACCAAATGATTATGCTCTCAAAGACTAGTAAAAGTCATAAACCTCTGTGAAATAGATTTTTTACAACTGACATATCAGTCAGAAAAAGAGGCATAAATATGGATTTTACCAACACTAAAAAAATACAAAAATATTATGAAGCATGGCAATGCATTTTAACATTAACATTGACCAAAAATAGATAAATTCTAAGAACTAATCTCAGAAGAAATAAAATATCAACTTATTCTACCACGATTTATTTGACTCTTTGAGTCATTCCAACATAAAAATCTCCATGCTTACATACCTTCAGTGGTAACTTCTACCAAATAGGTATATGAAGTCTTCTTAGGTAACTATATTAGGACAGCAGAACCCCAACACTCATAACCTGACAAAGATATTAAAAAGAAGAGAAATATACGTCAACTTCTTTCAGGGACATATGATCATCTCATAGATACGAAAAGATATTTAATATAATTTATCAGTAGTTTAGGAAAAAATTACTTTGAAATCAGAAATAAAAGAGTGTTTCCTTAATCTTATATAGAGTATCTGTAAATGACTAACAAAAACGTCCTTTTGAATGGTCTGTTTACCATTGGACTAGAAGCCTGTGTCAGTACAAAGAAGCAAGTAGAATAATTAAAACATGTGGACTGGAAATGAAGAAAGAAGCCTACCATTAATAGCAAATATTTTCTTTAGAGTCAATTAGTGAATTTAGCAACTGGATGAGAATACAATGTCAATATATAAATATTGATATATTTCTATATGAAAATAATGATCATGAAAAAAATTTAAAAGACATATTTAAACAGCATAATAATAATCAAATACCTAGAAGTAAATCTAAAAGGATGGAAAGTATCCTCAAACACACACACAACACACATATACCATTTTATTGAGAGAAATTAAAGATTTAAATTAAGAAAAGGGTAATTTATATTCACGAAACAGAAGATTTAATATTGTAAAGATAATGATTATACTCAAATTGATATATAATGCAAACCTATATTTGGTCATCTATTGCAAAAATGATGCTGTGAAAAAAAAATACTTGCAAAATACAGAGACATAAAATGCCCTTCCTATATACAGTGTCCTGTATCATACACGATGTCCTATATAGATCATAATTTTGTTGGTTGGCCTATGGGTCTAGATGAACACTCTTTACCTGCGCTAAAGTCTGTCATGCTTCTATAATTAATCATGCAGCTTTGTCTCCAAGGATTGGCTAACTGTTGGCTGGAGTGCCTCAGCTCTGCTTTCATATCCCTCTACTAAACTAGCCTGGCAATGCTTTTAGGGTGAGGAAGAGGTTCATGAGACAGAGTGGAAACATGCTGGGTTTCTTGGGGCCTAGGCTTGGGCTGGCACAGTGTCACTTCTGCTACATCTATCGGCCATGCAAAGTACAAGGCAAGGCCGCTCCAGAGTTAACTGGAAATAGAAAAAGACTATATTCTTGATGAGATAAATTGTGAAGTCACATTATATTGAGTGGATTTAGAGAGATCAATAATTTGGGCCTTTAAAGAAGTCAATCTGCCACAAAACCCACTCAAAATGCTAGATTGACATGTTTATAGTGGCAGTTACACAGGTGTATACATATGCGAAATTTATTGAGCTCTGTCATTACTGATAGGTGCATTTTACTTTAAAAATACTTCAACACATTCACAAACAGAAATGAGCTATGAAAAGCTATGACAATCTAAGGAATGAACTAAGTTGAAAGATTTATTATGCCATATATTAAGATTTACAATAAATTTATAGTAATTAAGGCAGTGTGATATCTAGTAAACAATAAAGAAAGTAACGAGTCAGAATAGAGTTTGGTAACAGATTTATACATATATAAACTTCAGATTTATGATATAGTTGGCAAGTTGAACAATAGGAAATGATAGTCTTTTCACCAAATTGTGTTGAATCCTTTGAATATGTACATAGAAAAACAATGTAATACAACTATGTCACCCCATAAAAAAAATCATCAGAGGTAAATTTTTTGTCTAAATGTGAGAAATAAAATAATAAATTTACAAGGAGTTTGCTACTGAAAAATATACTAACGATTGTGGAATAAGATATACTAAACTAGACTCAAATATTATTAACTATGAAGAAAACAATTTACAAATGTGAACTATAGTTATATTATAATTATATATAATTAAATGGTAATTATAAACTTCTGTTTATAAACTCAGTAAACAGTTACAATTTAGACCAGAAGTTATTTGCAACATATATAAACATCAAAGGAATCATTCACTATGTAAAAAATACCTATAAATCAAAAGATAATGTATTAAAAAAGTGAAAAGCTGGGCAAGACAAATTAAAGAAGATATCCAAATGGCCAGTAAATCTATAATAATATACTCAACATCATTAGTCATCAAGAAAATGTAAGAATTACAGGTATGATGTAGACGTTCATAGCAAGACACCAGTTTTTTTTGCAACAACTACCAATTCAAATTCATAACTTAAGGCATCATGGAGCTACTGAGGCAATGAACATTAGAAATTAAAATCCCAGAGAGAAGAGACTATCTCTAATTCAAGCTAAAAATCTACAACTTGAAAATTTTTTTCTTGGGTCATTTTCTGTTTCTGGATGCAAGTTGAGGACCCAGCTCAGGCAGAGAACTTCTACCAGGGTAACAGAAATATGCAAATGATTTACAAGTTATTGGTGATGACACAACAAATTAGAAATTCGAGGAAAAACAAATCATGGTCAGTTTTTCCCATGGGACATTTTCTGGGTGCTGTGGCTGCTTGGAAAGCTAGAGATTCAAGTTAAAACCTAAAAGACAGGGTATAATCACTTTAGAGTTTGTGTTTCTTAGGAAACAAAGACTTGAAAGGCAGGAGCCTGCATCAAATATGATTTTGTTTTTCCTTAAGATTTTTCTATATATTAGAGCTACATGGATTAGGAGACTGGGACTTGAGCTGAAATCTCTGACAGAATTTTCACCTACAGCTTACCCATCCCACTAGCCCCCACCCACCCACCCACCCCACCGCCAGGTCCCATTGGATTAAGCAACTGAGACTGGTAAGACTATCAAAATCCTTGCTAGGCTCATCTGAGTATTAGACAAACCAAATACTGACGGAATCTTTTAAATTATAACCTACACCTGACTCAGGTTAATTTTAAATTGGATGAGTATTACTACTTTTTTCCACTCTTTTCCTAACAAAAGTAAAGAGGAATTTCACTGATCAAATACAGCAATCTATAGCCTCAATAGCTCTTTTATCACAATGTCTGGCATAAAAATAAAAATGACTAGACATGCAAAGAGGAAATAAAATAGAACTATAATCAAAAGAAAGGGCTGACAACATACTTTAAAAATATAATTATTATGTTAAAGGAATAGAGGAGAAGATAGATAAGAAAGATAAATTTTAACATAGAACTGGAGTCTATGTTAATAAATCAAAGTGGTATTCCAAAAAATAAAAAATGCAATATTCGAGCTGAGAAATATATATTTAAAAATAGACTGGTCACAGAAAACAATTAGGAAACAGAATACATTTCAATAGAAAAGTGTAGTAAAGAAAAGAGAGGAAAAAGAATGTAAGGACAGATCAGAACTTGAACATTTAGGCAAGTCTAAAGTTCTAATGAAGATCTTAGATATTGTTAATATGAATTGAATTTATTTTTTATATGTTATGAACTGTGTATGTTTAAAATTTATATATTTTTCATACCAACAGACACTGCGGTTGTAAATATTTATTTAGATTTATCCACATATTTATTCTTTTCTTTGCCTAACAATTCTACTTTGATTTCATATGCTCATTTTAGATAGCTCATCAATGAGAGTCTTTAAATAGCAAACATATCATTTTTTAAAAATCATCATTTTACCCCCAATGTAAGGTTAAATATATATCCAAATTCGTAATTGGTTTCTTTCCATATTTTGATGATATTGTTAGATTGATCTCTGCCTTCTTTTGTCTTTAAGAAGTCAGGTCTCAGTTTATTATTTGTTTTCTACTAATCTATTTTTCTCTCTGGCTACTTATAGTTTCTGTTGCTTTTATGTTCTACATGTAAATTATGAAATATTGGTGAGGTATTTTTACTGTTTTATTACATTTGACTTTTTAAAAATTTTAGTTTAGTTTTATTTTTAGTTTGGTCTTCCTGAATCTGATGATTTATTTATTTTTTTCATAAATTTTGGAAAATCTATGCTTTTTAAAAAAATATTAACTCTTTCCATTTCAGATTTTCTCCTTAACTCTGCATTTGTCTCTATTTTAGACTTCTCATTCAACAGCATCATTTAGCATTTTTATATATTTTTTTCATCTTTTTATGTCTGTAGTATGCTACATTATCAGATATAAAATCATTTTGCTATTTCTCTCTTTTACTCTCTCTAATATGCTATTAAATTGTTCACTGATTTTCCAATTACATATATATTATGTATATAAAACTAAAATTAAAATTGAAAATCAAGACTATCTATAATTGTTAAAAAATAAATTCAAAATCTGCTGTCTTAATTAATGTATCTGATCTGGGGTTTTATTTCCCCACTATAATCTCTGTTCATAGTGGCTTCCTTTATTGCATATAAAATTTATTTTTTGTTGTTGTTGCTATTGTGAAGTCACATTTTTTGAAACAACATCTGGAAAACATCTTTGACTCCTAGGATTAACATATGTTTTTTCAGAGAGTATTTTTTATTCCTCTACTTTTAACTTGGAGGCATTTTGGCAATATGGAATGACCCAAAACTAAATTTTTTGCCTTTGAGAGAGTTTTAATCCAACAGTTATTTAAATTTGTCTCAAACTTATACAAGATTTGGCTTTTTATTTTTTAGCAAGTCTCAAAATAATTGTGTGTGTGTGTATGTATATATACACATACACATGTATATACATACAATTTATACATACCTTCTTTTTCTTATTTTCTCCTTCATTCAAAGTCAAGGATGAGACACAGCTATCTTGTCTCCCTCTGCATTATTTCCTTCAGTCTCTGTCAGTGTTGGCTTTTATAAAGGTAGACTTAGTACTGGGATCTTGTATCAAACCCACCTGCATGACTTGGGTCTTAGGCTTTCTTTCCAGTTTATCACAAAAGCATTGACTTAAATATTTAGCTCTGGGCCATCAGAGATAATCAGAGGCATTGAGAAATATGCTGTAATCGATTCTCAGCATTGTTTTAAATTTGCTTTTTCTCTCAGTCTCTAGCATCTGAAGATTATCTTATTTCACTCCATGTCTTATTATCCAGGACACTTTAGGTATTCTGTTATCTAGAGGGTTTTTCTGGTCATGTAGGCCACCATATTACTAGAACTAAAAATCAAGTTTTGTTACTTTAAAAGTCATAGCTGTCAAAACCAGAATCTAACATATAATTTGAAAATACAGAAAAAACCCCACCCCACAACAACTTCTATTTCTGAGTCCCACACTCTCCCTTCACACAAACACAAACTATAGTTTAAATGAGTACTTAATTATACATTGGTAAAGCTGCTAGAGAATTTGGCAGACATTCTACTTTTAGAAGCATTTCACATAGATTTATATATCACATTTTACATAATGAAGACTTCTTTCCCACCTCTTACTAAAGCAAAGTAATAATAATGATAATAATAAGCTTCTCAAAAGAAGGATGGGGCTGTATCAGGAAGGTTTAGGGAGCTGAGACAAGGAACAAGTTAAGGGTGTTGCAAGTTAAAGGGTGGGTGGAGGATACACTTCATACACAAGGTAAAAAACAAGCTTTTGAAGCCCAAATTGGATCATGAGCATATTATTTAAAAAATTCCAGATTCTTTGCATTGTTGAAAGATAGGCACAAAATTTAACCATAAGACTAAAGAGCCTTTCCTCTGGATTGCACCCATGTGGATTTTAACGTATGGCTATGCTCAACTTCTAAATCTGCAAATTAAGATATAATTTTAGACCACTGTTAGAGAATTGTCTAAGTGCACGGCAATGTTTCTTATTTTTCCTATTATTTGAAATGAAATCACCAGAAAAGCAGACACTCAAACCTAGTTTGTATTTAGTTTCTGTTTTTGAAAATGCTCACTTGCTTAAGAAAGCCTCATTAGTCTGTTCATCAGCATATGCTAATCTGATTAATTCTGCCTGCATGCTTAGGTTTGTGGCAAAATTGTCTCCTATGAAAGACACAGGCAACTAACATGGAGAATATATTTCATTTGCATTGATTATGGGAGAAGTGACTATGCCATTTCTGAGTCTAGCCTTTCAGAAGACTGATGGCTTCTGGCTTGGTATCTCAGAGACCTGAGGTACCATATAAAACATCTCATTATCCTGCTGGAGAGGTAATACGAAGAATGTCTACGACTCCATTGACAGGGAAAGGTTCTACCTGAGGTCAGCCTTGAAGACCACTACCATGTGAATGACGTTATCTTGGACCCTCCAGACGAACCCGACTGCCAGTTAAACAGCCCTAAGTAACTCAAGTTGATACCACATGGAGCAAAGAACTGCTCATCCAAGAGCCCTGCCCAAATTCCTAACAAATAAAATTATATAACCTAATAAAATAGTCATTTGAAATTTGTGTGTTTAAAAGCAATAAATAAATGAAACATTCGTTAAGCAGAACTTATCAACTTTGCCAATAGTTTGAAAAATACAATCATCTTGGATGTGGACTTCCCTCAGCAATGTCATTGTTCAGGAGTAAACCAGAAATTGGACATGTGGACTAAGCCAGCTCCTGAGATGTGCGGATTTCAAGTAAAACAGAAGAAGATACTGCCTTGTATAAGATGATGATTAATCACATGTGTTCAGCTTTCCAAACCAACATTTGTCACTGGGGAAATAAACTGGAAGAATCAGGGCCTCCATTATGAAATCATCCCTAGTGACTGCAGACAGGGCTGGGTATTGTATATACTTGCAAAAGCAATGCAAGGATCTCCTAGGGTAACCACAGTCCTAATCATGTTACCAATTAGCAACTGGACTAACGAAATTTCATTTGAAAAATCATTAATTTTTGAATTATAATGCTCTGTATAATAATGTGAGTTGCTATTATTAGTTTTCAGTTACCAGAACTGGAGTGAGATACAAGGATACCTGTACAATAGGTCAGAAAACATCACATCACTTATTAAGCTATTGTTGCTCAATGCAAAATCCAACCATCTTCTAGTGTTATATCTAATGCTGGAGTCTACACTTAACATTTCTCATTTTAAGGTGGCTTCCTGCTACTTGTGCCAGTAAGGGCACTAGGCAGAAACAGTAGAGATTAGCTCCTTCTTGGTTGGCTTATGGTTCTTGTAAGCAGCACATCAGTAATAACTCTTCGTCCTGGCAGCAGGAGCTGGAGTTCAAGTAAAAGCTGGGTCCAGTTTTTAGCTATTTTCAGCCTTCTGAAATCCATCTTCCTAGAGATAACCAGCACAAGTCAGAGCTATCTGTTCCTCTTCCCTCTCTTCTTCTGTCTACTTCCTCTTTTTCTGGAAAGGGTGTGGGCCTACACATGCATACATGTGCATGTACACAAAATAACTTTAATTATTTAAAGCCTTTGAGATTCTGTATTGTTTGTTTCAGCGGCCAGCATGACTTATCATTAGGAATAAAGAAATTAATACCAGAACTGGAATACCATTGCAAAAACATTTTTCAATATGCAGCATTGGCCCAGTGACTGGATGGAGGGTGTCAAGACAACACATAAAACAATCTGAATAGCTCTTGATTTATGTCATTCAAATGCAGTGTATCTGATAAACGTCTTGCCTGCAAAAATTTGTAAGACTGATGAAATGATTATTGAGTTGGGGAAAAGAGGTTGAAAAAGATCATTTTTATGTGTTGGTTGTCATTGAATCTGTTTAGCAACTCATTAAGAAATGAGACGGTATAGAAGTAGGAATGCAAGGATAAAGAGAGACTGCATATTTAATGACCTGTGAGACTGGAAAATGGACAAATTCTAGATCTTAACTATCAGGAGATGAAATTGATTTTTTTTTTTTTTGACAAAGACATAATAAGAATTATTCAATGAAGAGATTAGATTTGGACTGTTTCCTATTCAGGCCTCATCTACTCAAGGTAGCTGCTGTTGAGATATATGAGAGAACTAGGAAGCAAGGAAATAAAGACTATCTGAGAATGGTTTCAAATGAAACTTTTTGTATGGTTACCCATACATAAAAATAACAAGAAGAAATCATAAAATAATAAGGTTTTAAATAAATTAAGATGCCAATGAACACTAGCCTCATCTAAAAATGCTATTATTTTTGACAATATTAAAATAGCCCTCAGTAGGAAGCGGGCTACAAAAGGTGCATGGGTCCCAAAGAGGACATATGTTCCAACAGCCATTTCTGATACACATTTCTAAAAATAATAAATGTGGAAGAATCTCTTGAAGTTTTCCAGCCTTTCCTCCGAAACCTTTGGCTTTTGATCCTTAAGGAGATTTTTTAAATGTAAACTAGTTCAAGTTGATTATGTTGTTCAAGTCTAATATATACTCACTAAGTTGTTTGTCTGGTTGTCCTACTAATAACTGAAAATCAGTAAGTTTAATTGTAGATTTTTCTATTTATCCCTTTGAACTGATAGTTTTTTGCTGTATGTATATTAAGGCTCTCTTATTAGGTATGTTTATGTTTAATATTAGTATATCTTCCTAATGAACTGCTGTTTTTATCACAATAGAATATCCCGCTTTATTATTTATTATTATTTTTTTGGATAATAATCCTTGTCCCAAAGCCTACTTTGTCAAATATGTTTTCTTACTGTCATAGTGTGCATGCTGCATCTTTATCCTTTTGTTTTCATCTTATCATACAGACAGCAGAGGTTCCAGTCTCGACGACTATTCTTTTTAATCCACTCTGAAGTTCTCTGTCTTTTAATTGGAAGGACTGGTCTAATTACATTTAATGAGATTACATAAACCCATTTTAGTATTGATACCTGTTAGTTCTGTATGTTCCTCATTTCTCTCTTATTCCTTTTTTTTTTAATCTTCCTTTTTTATCTTTTTTTAAACAAAGAGCTAGATATATATTTTTAATTCTGGTAAGATAAGATTTAACCTTTCATTTCATTTTATCATGAATATTCTCTCATTCAACACATTTCTTCCAGTTTATGTCAAATTTATCTATCATGACATATCTCTCAATGGGGATACAGCTCAGGGAAGAGACTGTTAATACACTGTTAGTCATCTTCCTTGATATTATTCTACCCTTGTGTCAACATCCTTTATCTACATGCATAAAAACAGGTATTAACACCATACCTGTCAAAGTGAGTGGCTCATTTCATCCAATATAATGTCAGGAAAGGTACTGGTAAATGCCATGCTTAATCAAGTATAACTATATAACTATTAGTCTAGCACCTCTGTTAAAGAAGAAAATGCAGTTAGCCTGGGAGAGTGCAGAATTCCTGAGACTGTCTTCTCTTCTGTTACACACATCCTCTTGGAGCTATTTCATCTTTTCCCATGAATCCAATGACCATCCATTCGCTAACTGCTACCAAAATTCATTTCTGAGCTTAATGCATATTTCCAAAGGCCTTCTAGACACTCAAGTATACCCTGACACCAAAATTAATATCAAATGATCTACTCCAGCAGTAAGCACACTACGGCTCACAGGCCAAATTCAGCCCAAATTTTGTTTCTGTAAATAAAATATTATTGTAATGCAACCATGCTTATTTGTTTTTGGATTGTCTTTGACCACTTTTGCACTATAATGGCAGAGTTCAGCGGTTGCAACAGAGATCGTATGGCTTGCAAAGCCTAAAATATTTATTATCTGGCCTTTTATAGAAAAAAAATTTGCTGACCCTTGATCCACATTGTCATTGTGTATTCGTTCAACATATGTTTATTAGATATATACAATTAGTCAGGTACTGTTTCAGGACTAAGCATATGGATGTCAACCAAAGAATAGGCCTCAGTAGTCACAGGCCATATATTTGAATAGTGGATGGTAGTGGTTGACGATAAACAAGCACACAAGTAAATAATAATACAATTTCAGAACGTTATTGTGCTGTGAAGAAATAAAGTGGGTGCAATGACAGAGAGTGACTGTTAGGAGGCAGCACCATTGGGTTGGCCTTGCCAAAGAGGGTATGACGCTAACACCACAATGAAAATAATGAAATGATAAAAGGAACAACATGTACAAAGTTTTTGGGGAGAAAATGACCCTGGTTGGCCCTAAAAACATTAAGAAGGCCATGTGGCTGTAGTAAAGTAAGAGCTGAGAAGATACGAGGCCCTGAATAAATGTTAGACTTATGATCAAAGACAAATTGTATTCTTTCATTTCCACAGTGCCTCACAAAAGAAAGTGATATTGATTAAAGGTTGTTTACTATTCTTTTGTGTTAATGATTTATGTTGGTTGCAGTGCAAACATAAATGATTTTTACATCACTGGTGAGAAAATTAAGAACTTCTGATTAAAAAAAAAAAGCAAGATTTATGTCCCCTTTACATGTGAGGGTGAAATATTACTCCTTACTTATCTCCACCTTGGTCAGGTTGTTTAAGGTGGCATTGTTAAGTAAGACTCTAACACTCCCTTCTCTCCCAATCCTAAGGACATGAAAAGTACAAAATAAAACAAAATAATATAAAACCCAAAAGACTTGAAGACTACCAGTGATCAAGAAATATAAAGAGCTGTTGACTTGAACAGGAGCAGAAATAGTTTTTAAGAATAAATACAAATTCCCTTATATATTTTTAAAGGAGAAAAACATCAGGTGTAGGTGCTCAGTGGGGGATGATTTGTTGAGAAGAGGAATGCTATCCTCTTAATGAAACACTGATAACATTTTCATCAAGGATCAACAACTATATGTGCTCCCTTTGGCAACACGTATGTAGTAAAATTGTAAAGATACAGAGAAAATTAACATGGGTCCTGTGTAAGTATGACATGCAAATTCATGATGTCTTCCATATTTTTTAAACGGGCAAAGGACTCAAACAGCAATTTCTCCAAAGGTGATACAGAAATGGCCAACAAACATATGAAGAGATACTCAATATCACCAATCATTAGGGAAACGTAAATAAAAACTACAACGAAATATCACCCCACACCTATTAGGCTAGCTACTATATATATATAAAATATTGAAAACCAGGAAATAACAAGTATTGCTAAGGATAGGAAGAAATTACAACTCTTGTTTATTACTGGTGGGAATAAAAAATGGTGCAACCACTGTGAAAAACAGTATGGAGTTTTCTCAAAAAATTAAAAATGGAACCATCATATGATACAATAATCCTACCTCTATATCCAAAAGAATTAAAAGCAGGATATCAAAGACACATTTGCTCACCCATGTTCAGAGCAGCACTATTCACAAGAGCCAACAGGGTGAAACAGCCTGAGAGTCTATCTATGAATGTCCATCTATGAATGAATGGATATACAAAATGTACTATGTACATAGAATGTAATGTTATTCAGCCTTAAAAAAAGGGAGGAAATTCTGTTACACATTACAATATGGAGACAAATCTTGAGGACATTATGTTAAGTGAAATAATTCAGTCACAAAAAGATAAATACTGTATGATTCCACTTATATAAGGTACTTAGAGTAGTCACATTCATTAGGTAAGTTCATTTACATTCTTATATGATACAACATTATCAATACCACTTTAAAGATAAGAAAAACCGAGGGTCAAGAGATTGAAGACAGGTAAGTGGTAGGAGCCACCATGGAGGAGTTAATAACTGCCTATTCTTGTCAGGGTCTTTCACTCGACTACTTGGTATTCCAACGCTATGATTGTTTTCTATAACTTTTATTAGAACCAAACTTCTGCATGCATCTACATGTACTTTGGAAATACAGAAAATAAAAGACATCGATTCATAGGAAGCAGCTGTGTATAAGTATACTTAAATCATTTCCTCTCCAAACAGTTCACCCAGAGAGTTCATTTACTGGTTTCCTCAGCACTGGCAGTAGTCAAAGACTTCACCAATGGCTATGCTGCAGGAGTCCTACAAAGCCTATCTTGGATTCTCAGAAGATGTGGATTCATTACCTGGTTCTGCCACATGCCAGTACATCAGCATAGTAAAGATGCTATCAGTGCTATTAAGTTTCCTAACCTGTAAAATGCTCTAGTACCTCATAAGCATATACCAACAGTTAAATGGAATAGCATAGATGTAAGCACTCTGAACAGTAAAACAGTATACGAACGCACACTGTGATTGCCAACTAACTTCTACGAAATCTGAGAGGAAGGACCTTAACCAAGAATCAAAGAATCTTTTTTAAAAATCCTAAAAAATAGGGTTTTCCAATGCCTTGTCTACTGAAATAAAACCATGCATAGATTAAAATATGAGGACATTTTGTGGCTGATTTAGTCTGAAACTGGTAGAGTAATAAGACAGCTTTTCTTCTCCAGACTATTCAGTGTTCTAGGTCTTAAATTTTATCCAAAAAAAGAAAGATGCTTTGTTTTCTTTTATGCATAAGAAATGATAATTTAGAATTTCATAGTTGACACTATAAATATTTTATTTATAACAATTAAATAATGAAAACCTTACTTCCAAGGGAGACAGTATTACTTAACGCGGAAGATCAGAGTAATTGTGGAAAGCAGAGTGAAGAAGATATGGTAACGAAACAGGGAGGGAAGAAGGCAATGAAAGGTTCATCCCTGAGCCAGTTTCTGTGGTGGATAAATACAACTCAGTCACCCCGGGGATCGCCCAAGGAACCACACAGAATACATCTCAAAATGATCTCTCCAAAGGAAGGAAAGCTGAGGTGTTTATCCACTGACTCTTATCCATTCCCCATTGGCTGAAGAGTGCTCCCAAACTGCACCTGTACGTAGACTGAGTGGCTAAGACTTTAGGAACAATCTGAAAGGTAGGAAGCAGAGTCACCATGGCATGCATTTGTGGGGCAGTACTAGCAGATGCACTGGAAACATATGAATTGACTGGATGTGATGTAGGCACAAAAAGAAACATCTCGTATCTTATTGGGTGCTATGAGGCCTAATTAAGTTGATATTGATGTACTTAGGACAGTGCTGAGCACATTATAAAAACCATAAACGGTGGCTAGGGTTTTTACTAGACTAAGAGATTTATTTATAGACACTACTAATTGGTAGAAATTTTGCTCTGGCCCCCTGATGCTTAATTTTTTCTTTCCTATGTCTTCTCTCCTGTACTCTATTGCTAGGTATATCTTCCCATGCTTTGCATATACATGTTTCTGTGGGAAAAGGATGACTTTTCCCTTCCCATTAGCATTTTATAAAATTTATGATCTCGGCTATGTTGTCTTATTTAAATGGCAACCTATCTGAAAAACAAGATCAAGTGCTTTGATTTTGCATAATTGTGAAAACCTAGAAAGACTTTTTGTATAAGAAGATGTTTAATAAATATTATGCATTTCAACATGGTCATAAGTGAATGTCTTTCAGTTGCCCTCACCACTGAGTTTTGGCAGTGTTTAAAACACCTGGCCTTATTACTTCGATGAAAAATTTAAATTCATAGCACCCATTAGCATTGCAGACAATTTCTGACCTAATTTCCTTGTATATTAATGGAAGTTCAGATCTTTTAATGAGCTTAATAGAAGAAGAATTTTGGTATTCTCATAAACTAATGGCCCTCTCTTAGCCTAGGGCTAGAGAGAAAACAGTCACCAATATAAACTAGTCACATAACTTCAAAGATATTTAATTGTCAGAAAAGTCATTATCTACTACATAAACAACAAATGCAGTCATTTCGGGCATATTTCAATGCCAAATTTAATTTCTTGGACACAAGTTCCTCTTGGTTTCCTCCTACCTCACAAATAGATCCATCTAATGCACCTTTCTGTTTTCTCCTTATTTCATTCGTATTTAAATTCTTGGACAACATCAGGGCTCAATCTTTGGAAAGATTCTCTTGTTCATCAATTTATATTTACCTGCAGCCCTGTCTTTTCTCCTGAACTTCAAGTGCACAAAACTGATATGTGCAAATAACTGAATATGTTCTCAGTATCTTCGCTTTGACAGTGTGCTGGATTATTTTTTAAAAAGAGAGATAAAAGAAAAAAGAGAGACAGAAAGAAAATGAGGGAGGAATGGTGAGAGGAAGGAAGGAAGGAAGGAAGGAAGGAAGGAAGGAAGGAAGGAAGGAAGGAAGGAAGGAAGGAAGGAAGGAGCGAGCCACCAACTTTTTCTTGGCTTTGCATACCCCTTTGCAATGTAACACTAATAATCCCATTAATAGGCTGTGTCGTCTTCTTTACCCCATTGAATCTGGGTTGAACTTGTGATTTTATTTGACCAGTTGCATTCAGTGGAAGAAACACTATGGAAGTTGCAAATTGAAAACTCAAAAGACCTTGCAGGTTCCACTCTTTTTCTTGCTGCTTTGAAATTTCCACATAAAAAGCCTGTGCTAGGATATCGGAGAACAAGACCACTTGAAGGAGAATGATCCATCTAATCTGAGGTCCTCTAGATCAACTAGCCCCCAATTAATCCACTGGCCTACTGCAGCTTGTGAATGACTCCAGGTGGGGCCAGCAGAACTACTCAGCTGAGCTTAGCCTAAATTGATGACACAGAGATTCATAACCAATTAAGCCACTAACTTTTGTAGTAGTTGATTACATAGTAATAGATTTCTGACACAGGTATTGAAGAGATGTTGCTTATTTAACATATACAAAACTGAACCATTGGTTTTATCCCCTAAACCTAGTACTTCGGTTTCCCCTTTACAAGTAATTGTTTTTTTTTTTTTTCAATATTCTAAGTCCTCAAGCCAGAAATCTTACACTTATCCTTCTTTCCCTTATGTCCAAACCATCAACAAATCCTGTCAGCTGTTCCTTATTATGCAAAATTGGAGCACTTTTCTCTATTCTCCATTGCTTATATCCTTTAAGGCATTATCATCTCTCAGTCAGATAACTGCAGTTAACTCCGTGCTTTTGCCTTTATCCTGTGCACTACATTCTCCTCATAGCAGTAAGTACAATCTTTTATATCATAATTTATGTCAGGTCCTTTCTCTGACCCAAAATCCTTCAATGGAAACAAATTTTTTTGGTTCCTCAAAAAGTTAAACACACAATTACCATACAACCAGATGATTTTACTCTAGGTACATATCTAAAACAACTGAAAACAGGTGTTCAAACAAAAACTGTGCAAGAATATTTATGGTAGCACTATTCACAATAGCCAAAAAGCGGAAACAACCCAAATATCCATCAACAGATGAATGGATAAACAAATTGTGGTATATCTATACAATGAAACATTTTTCAGCCATGAGAAGAAATGAAGTTCTGATATATATTACAACACGGATGAACCTCAAAAGCAGTGTACTAAGTGAAAGAAGCCAGTCACAAAAGGTTACATATTATAGGACTCCATTTATATGAAATATTCAGAATAGATAAATCCCTAGGGACAGCATACAGTTGCTGTTTACCAAGGACTGCAGTTAGGAAGGAATGGTAGGTAACTGTTTAATGGGCTTAGGGTTTTAGTTTGGATGGATGAAAGTATGTTTGAACTAGACAGAGGTGGCAGTTGTACAATACTGTAATGTAAAAAATGTCACTGAATTGTTCACATTGAAATGCTTCAAGTTTTGTGAATTTTAGCTCAATCGAAAAAAAAAAATTGCTTCATTAGGTCCTCATGTCACTCAGAGCAACGGTCAAAAGCCTTGGACATACATGTTCCTATGGGGTCCACCCTTCACTTCCACCTTCCTCTTGCTCTGTCCTCTCATAAGTTTCTGTGCCATTTGAAAACATTCCTTGTACTTTCTCATCTTAAGGTTTATGCATTCTTGATTTCTTCTGTCTGAATTGTTTTTTCCTTACATATTAACAAAGATCACTCTCCACTAACTTTCAGCTATTCAGAAAATATAAAAGATTTTTTCTTTAATTTTTTTTTTCCGGTCTATGGAGTCTGTGTAGGAGGGAGAGCAGTAGTATGCATAACGTCAAATGTTAGTGAAACCTAGTTCCATCTGGATAATTTTCCCTGATCCTAAGTAGGTACATAACGATCTAAGTCACCAAAACCTCTCAAGAAAAGTAATGAGACCTTCAAAGACAAACATCTACAAATTGAAGGTAAAGGTCACAAAGGAAGGTTGATTTTCTCATATATGCTAATAATGTCCCAAATGCTTGAGATATGTGTTGTTATGGTGATGGAAGGAAGGTGAACTGACACAGGATTGTGAAATATTGCATGAAATATTTTAGTTTTGTCTCACTCGTTTCCACTCTGTTGAGGAAGGCTATGAACATTCTAGATCCTCACTGCATTATGCCATCAGACATCATGGCATCATTACGATTTTCTTCATCCACATGAGATTTCATTTTCTACATATTACTCTAGAAACACAGAAAAACTACTGAAAACAAGCATGGTCCCCAGTGGAGGTGACGTAAAATGTTTCTCTTGAAGTAAGCCAAAGACAATTAAAGGTTTAAAAATCTGCAATGCAGCCCATAGTAAGAAGATTCTTACTATGGAAATGAAAGAAAAGATTCATACTGGAAATGAAAGCTGAAAATTGGTTCTCGTTGGAATGGGGAATGTGCTCTAATTTATAAACAATGAGAATTCAAATACATCTCAGGCTACAGATCTCAATACTTATATTCATAATTTTACATGCCTCCTTTACCTCCTTTTTTGTTCCTCTGCCCCTGTACTGATAAAGACTCTACACGAATTCCCAAAGATATATTACATGTTTTTGGGGATGTGAAGCTGCTTGCTTCTACACCTTGGTAAGTACAGCGAGTGTCATCAGTAAGTCATTTGTGGGCAGGTAGTGAACCAACTCCAAACACAGGAAGAATATTAGCGCCGGTGCCCACAGGGCATGGGATTTAGAGTAATGGAATCCGCTATCTCCAGGGATCCTCTTTACATCCAGAAACCTTCCTCCACCTTCAGGACAACATACTTTGTTTGACTAGGTATCCAGAAGCTCAGCTCTAATTTAAATTAAGTATTGCTCTCTATATGTGTCCATTTTCCCATTGATTTTTTAAAAATGTCTTAACTAAAATAAAAAATTTCAACTTTTGAAGTAGTTCTTAGTGTGTGTTAAAGCTTATATAACATCCTGTACACCAGCAGAGCGCTACGTTAACTCCAGGCCTGCAGCTGACCTGAATGCTGATCACCATACTGTGGTGGGATTTCCACATGGAGAGGACAGAAGCTAATTTCCCTATTCATCTGCAATCACTTATTTTGTATATGTATATAGAGGTTAATTTTTTGTGAAAAGTGCACACTGGGCCTAGTTTGACAATTATTCTTTGCTTTAAAATTCCTTTGAAGGAAAAGAGAAAAAAATATTTATCAAGCTTTTAAACATGTGTTCTATTTGTACAGCTGGGAGTTTTGTTTTTTTACGGGTTTAGCTCATTACTGGCCTCTAAAATACATAAAAACAACAAATAAATTATTGGTGCAAAGAAGCAAAGATACTTTGTTCATAACTACTGGGCCTCTAATAAATGTTTGGCTATATTAAAAAAATAGAGTCACCTGTGATATAATAGCTAGACATTTAATAAATATTTGATGAATAAATGATGAACAGAGCATTATTTCAGTGTGTTTCTCTTATCAGAAAGAAACTCAGTTCTCTTGCTTTATTCTTTTCGTACAGAATAATTTTCTCTGTGGTATGACTCAGATTGAGAATCCAGCCACAAATATCTACGTATCCATCATTCACTGATTTTATCTATTCATCCATTCAATCATGTATGTGTTAAACTAATTTCATCATTCGACAATCATTTATTGAACAGTGAGGGTGCCTAGCACTGTTCCGGGGTTGGAACTCAAGGAGCATGGAACAAACAACAGCAGTATAGTATGACATGAACTAAAACGAGGGGAATCGCACATCATATGTGATGTCATAGCGGAGGCACCTCATCTTTCTTGGGGAATCAGGCCAGACTGTTAGGAACAAGTGACATTTTAACTGCAATCTATACAGTGAGTAGGAGCTAGCCAAGTAAAGGTGTTGGATGGAAAAGACATTTCAGACAGAAGAGAAGTAAAACAAAAATCTTAGCACACTGGGGAACTTGTGGGGATTCACTAGGTCTACAGCGCAAAACCCAGTGCCCGAGGGCTCAGCGTTCAAACTGAACCTCTTTGGAAGCAAACCTGGGGTTCTGAAAACCTTTCGTGTATGTGTGCATGTGTATTGACATAACATTTCATTTACACTTCAATTACAACAGATTTTACAGTGTGCTAATATTATTATTTTATGTTTCTCTTTGCCTTCCCCCCCTGCTGCCCCCCTAAACAAATAAACAACCAAACAAAAAACCTTATTAAGTATGGACTTAAGACAGCAGGTGTGGGATCCTGGGAAAGAAGAGCATTGATGACAAGCAATTAGGATTCAAGTCTGTTTACCATTACCGCTCCTACAGAATATCTGCTTTCTTAAATTCGAGACTCTCTCTGCCTGTGTAGGACTTCCTAAACAGGTTGTTCCCCATTGGCTTCGCTCATCTGACCTGTGCTAAATGCAACCTGCTTAAAAATCCAGACTCTCTCCTATGCAGTTTGCAAAGCCAACCCACGAGAAAATGCCCAGGCTTCCGTTAAAATAAGTGAGATGCGTGGCTTGAGAAAGTGTATTGGATAAAAGCCATGGTTCAGTTAACACAAAAGCACTCAGAGGAGGGGTTAAGAACCTATGAGGATCTTCTAGTTAAGAAGCAAGATGCTTCTAGTTAAGAAGCAAGACAGGTATCTAAGAGTTGAAGGAGGCATCAAAGGCTTTTGACTGGGGCCGAGCATCTAGAATGGTGTGGCTAGAGGTTATGTATGCTGGAGGAGTGAAGGTCTGGGACTTTTTGCTTAAACCAGTGAATAATAGACATAGGAATGGACATTGTGGTGGATTATACTCGACTCTCCCTTAAAGTAGAGCTCGTTTTGGGACTGGGACTTGGCTTGCCCAAACTGTGAGAGCTGACTCTCAGAGAACCTAGAAGCTGCGCTTCCCCAGATAGTAGCTCATGATTGCAGAATGAAAAGAAGCCTTGTAAAATGGTGAGATCTTGAACTTTCCTATGGCTATATGTGGGCTTGCCAATGGCTTTTCCACGCAGTCCAAATCCCTTAGCGTGGCTTTAAAATGCCACCAAACTCCCCTCCCAACTTAGCTCATCGCAGTTATTTGCTCAAACTTTGTGTTTCATTGAAACAAAACCATTTTTTTTTTAATATCTACAATACCAATTTTTTTCCTGCCCAACTCTATAGCACTGGTAGAGTTTGTCTTTCTGATTGCTTTTTCATGTACAATTTCCAATTGCACCTTTGGTAGAAAACTTTGCCCAATATACTCCATGTGCCTATAGTGCTTTGTATAGCATATTGATTGTGGTTGTACGGTCATCCATTTGTTTGTTCCCAATACCCACTGTTTTTCAACTTTATTTTTCTGTTTTAACCACAAAGATCACTTACGCAGCATACTCCCAAGGGAATATTCAATAGTACAAACTTTTTTACCTTAACTCAATAACTCAATTGCTTTCACATTTTAGGGAAGTATATTAGAATCATGAGTGGAAATTATATCCATAAAAGGAAAACTTTGAATTTACATTGTATAATAGGTAAGTAATCAGTAAAGTTTAGTGTTTTGACAAATAATGGGAAACCCTTGTGAAATGCCTCATAATTTAGTAGAGTCACCAGTTAGAGGATGAGGATGCTCAGGGTCAGTTGCCTTTGTGCTGTGTCTCAGTAGGATGCGGTGCTGGTCACACTGCCAGAGCTCAGCGTGTGTATGTAAAATGATTCTATGAATGCATGAATGCATGAACTTAGTTCATTAACATTACATTCTCATTTGAAGTTATGCTCAGGAAGACACAGAACTTCCAGGGAACCTAATGACAGCTAAGTCGCCATCAACAATTATTCCAAGTAATTAGACATCTGGTACAAACCCCAAAACCTTGAATTAAAATCTGAAATCACAGACTGCCACAATGAGATGTCTGTGTAGTATAGTTTGCATATAGACCTGGCATGCAAGGGTACAGGGTACAAACTTCCCTCTCTCTTGTGTTGGGTTTCATTCAGGAAGAACATAGCTGTTGAGCATAGAAACTGAAACTGGCAGTTACAGGCAGTGGCTTTGTTTACAGAGCTGCTACAAATGCCCTGAATCAAGGGAAGGTCATCAAAGGCCATGGTGAGAATTCTGACCACTGGACTAATATGACAGATCTTTCAGGGGAGTGAAATGTCTTCATTACTAGCAATGCCTTTGGGCTGTTCCCATTGAGAGTACCGACTCTGACCAGAACCCATTTTGTTCTTTTCCATTGAGAACAATGCCAGACCTATGAAACCATAGACTTTACAGAGAGTGAGAGGAACACAATATTCTGCATTTTCAGTCTTGGTGTGGAGTAGTGGAGGGAGGAGAGCAAGGGTTTGGGTTTATTGTCTAGCCTCCCAGCCTCCATGCCATGTGACAGTGGAAATGCCACTTAAAGGTGTTGTCACTCTCCTTATTTGTGATATTTTAATAATAATGCCTGTCCTAGAGGGATGACATGAGGGGTAGTAAGAATGATCAGTGTGTCAGACATTGCAAGTGTTCAATAGGGTAGAGGTCTCAATAACAATGAGGAAGTGTTTTCTTTATATATAAATGAAGAAAAATATACAGTTCATCTCCTTTAAGAAGTGGTAACTTTTCATCAAGGGCAGAGACTTAAAAAACCTTGAACTGGGCATTCAGAATACCCTTCTATCTCAAAGCATTGGGGCCACCAAGTCACTCTATTGGATTAAGTCGCTGCAGTCACCTTTCCTTTCCCCACACAACAGCAAGTGTTCATTATATGTCTCTTGAGTTAGTCCTCTGAAATGTTAAATCATCACTGCTTATTCAATCCTTCTGCTTCTGCTCCATTCCAAATTTTCTGATTTTTTATTTTTCTGTTAATCAGAAAAATGTATTTGTACTAACTCAATAGAAAATTTTTTCATCTTCTTCTTTTCCTAGTCTTTCCAGTCTCTAATTTGGGCATTTCTTCTAATTTTTTTTCAAAAAAAAAAAAAAAAAAGGCTGAAGCCTAAAGCTAGCTAAGTTTCTCATAGACATTTGGTATTTTGAATGCCGTCTCACTCATCTTCAGGCTCTTCTGTATCCATTTCTGCTTTTTCTGGTGGCATAACTATGAATCTACAGTTCTCAGGATGTAATGTTTCTCATGCTGATTATTGATTAAATGAGAAAACACGCCACCTAATCTTTCCAGCACTGAGAGTATTTTAGGATAGCTGAGAGCATGGCGGGAAAGCAGTGATCTCTTTTTTCAGTACTGCTGTCTCACTGTTGGAGTTCTGTCTCATTTGAATTGCAAGATGCTGCATAAGTTCACTAAGACTCTTGAGGTCTTCAGAATTCTTATTCTTCCTTTCTCTTTTTTCTTTTCTTTTCTTTTCTTTTCTTTTCTTTTCTTTTCTTTTCTTTTCTTTTCTTTTCCCGTTTCCTTCCTTCCTTCCTTCCTTCCTTCCTTCCTTCCTTCCTTCCTTCCTTCCTTCCTTCCTTCCTCCCTTCCTTCCTTCCTTTTCTTCCTTCCTTCTTTCTCTCTCTCTCCTTTTCTTTTTCTTTTTCTTTTTGTGTGTGTACAAGACTCCACTTAAGAAATTCGGTTCTTCTTTGATCTTTTTACCTCTTTGGTTTTGTATGTTTTCCCCGACTTTACTAGAATAACAAACACCATTTTTAAATCTTTTAAACAATTAGTCATTTTGATAATCATAAATAATAAAGACTTTAGACAAAAAAGAACAAACACTAGCCCATAGTGAGCCTCATTAGTCATTTATAAAATTTTTCATCACTCGTGATCTTTCACCTGTTTCCAAAACCATGATTAAATCACTTTTCTTTGAGTCACTCTGATTAATTTTTCATGCACGATTGAGTGACTCACCAAATCGGAAGTGATCCAAATGTCCAAATGTTTGACTTTTACTATTTTTCTTTCAGTTTCTTTTGTGGGTTTGTGATGGAAAAGTTGTAAACTCTTATGGTTTGCTTTGTTCTCATGAAGGCTCTCGGCCAGTTCCCCACTCTTTCTATTCTTCAGGGATATTAAATGCCACATTGAACTGATGGTCACCTTCCTGGGAAGGACTTTCTAACACTTTTCAAGAATCTGTTTTCTCCATATTCTCCAATATGCAAATATTCTCTCACTAGCTAAGAATAAACATACCTGGACTGGTAAACATATTGGGCATTCCCCTAAAAAACTCAGGGTCATGTGGATCTCTCAATGATTGCCAAGTAAGGAACCCCCCTATCTTTATATTGGCTAGAACAATTTCTGCAATGTCTTCATTAATCCCTAATTGTCTATATTTCTTTGCTTCATTTCTCTTGTTACAGGCAGATTTAAAAAATGAGTTCAATAACTCGGCCATTTTAGAGCCATCATTAATTTCATGCTCTTCCTCATTCATTAGTGAACCTATTTTTTTTGTGGCTTTCTTTTCCCTCTGGGTTTTTAAAAAAGAAATTCTTCTAAATTATTTTAACCCTTTAATCACATTCCATCACAACCACCATCATGTCTCCCCTAGCAACATCAATAACATCTCTGTAAAAACTTTATTTGGTTCTCTGGGTTGTTCATCACTGCTGAAATAAATGCTTTTATTTTTTGCTCTAAAAAGTTGTAATATTACTGGCAGAATTTTAGAAATCTTCTTATTTGAAGAAAATTTATAGGTAACTTCTTTAAAAGTACGATAAAATACTCAAAAATCCTCTCTAAAAAGGCAGCATTAATATTTTTGAACTAAAATTATTTCAAAAAAGACTATCTAAATATCTACAAACAACTATTTTTTTTCTGTAAATTTTTTTTCACTTCATCATGCATTAAATTTTGGCAACTCAACCACCCTCCTATCTCCCATGCAGACTTAATTTCATGTTAGCAGTCTATATTTCTCCAGAATTTAATAAAAGCTGTGACATATTTCTTATTCTCCTGTGACATGTATAGTTTCCCAAACATTAAGATAGTTATAATAAATGAAAACATAAATATGAAAAGTAAAAATTAAATAAAATATGCTCTTAAAATCCAAGTGTTTGAATACAAATCAAATATTCAACTCAATGTTTTTATTTGTATTTCTGACTTTCTGAGACTACATCCTAAGTTAAATAGTTTTCATATTCACCATGGTCTTATCTGAGGGGCCAGTAGTTGGTACTTTGCATGCAAGTTCTGTTTAATACTTTTTACTCTTTTAAAATATCATTTTCTTCTATTTCTTTCCTCTCATTCAACTTAAAAATGACTGTTTCTATACTAATATCAGCATGATAACATGAAAAAGAAATGAAACTGAAATTAGCCAGACCTGGATTTGCATCATAACTATTTCCTTTCTAGGTGTAAGCTGTAGAACAGTTTACATAAATTTTTTGCGATTCAGTCTCACCTGTGATATAAGAATTATTAGTATCCAGCCACGAGTAAGCATATTGTGATGTTTAAGTAAAATAATCTTGTAACATATTTAGAAAAATGTATTACATTTATTAGGTTTCAAGAAATAGGACTTTTTTTCCCATTATAGTTATTTTGTCCAGTGATTTCGTGTACTCCATCTCCTTTAACTGAAATAATAATGAAGGAAGTAAAGCATGTTGGAAATGTGGTTTCCTTTCTCATTAATCTGTCAATCACAGGGCTAGGTCACTGAGACATCAGAGTTAAAGATCCAAAATATTTTAAAAATAGTTTAGTTCCACTCTCATTTTTTAAATAAGGAAAAACTCCTAGAACCTTCACACTCATCCAGTCTAACTATGATCTCTAACTTCCTACTGAATTCTAGAATGATTAATGAGCTAGAATAGGAAAGAGCTGTCTCTGTCAGTAAAAGCCTTAAACTGGTGAGAAGGCTCTTCAAGTCATTATTATAAAAATCAATATGATGTTAAAATTTGAAGGAGTCACAGATACTCTGCATTGTAATCTAAAAGGTTTTTCCTAGTTTGTTTCAGAGAACAGTATTTCTACAAGAAGTTACAATATACACAGAGAGTCTGCCTTAATTATAAAGCTTTAGAGATGCTGAACTAAACTAACTCAAACAAATTTGTAACTAGGAGAGTTTCTAAAAGCTGTGAACATCCTTAAAGAACTGCGCCTGCCTGTATGTGTGTATCTGAAAGCGTGTATGCTGGGCGGTAGTTCAGTACTGTGTTGTGCACAAAGTTAATGCATCATAAACTGTTTGAGAAATGCAAAACTTGTCTTTTTATCTACACAGCTCTAAACATTGGCTGATCCTGTCTGTGGTCTATTATAGTAAGAACAAACAGAAGGTTTTGAACAGGTTTTTAGACTTTTTTACTAGACATTTTGCTATCATGAAGAAATTGCCCTGTCATCTTAATCTGACCACACTGAACTTTTTAAAATCTATCTACAAAAATGTGAGTCTAAAGCTTTCACCTTCAATCTCTTGACATTTATGCAACAAGACAATATGGCTGTAATGAACCACCGATTGTTTCATGTAATATGGGGGACATCATTAATTCATGGTGACAAGGGGCGAGTTGTTGGGCTTTTCCTTGAAGTCTAATTAGTCATGTAACTGCTTTATTTTCTGTGGTAAGGAGGATATGCCAAGGGGCTTACTGCAAAAAGGTACACTTTTTAGAAATCTAAGAAGAAATCTAAGAAATACATCCAGTGTGAAAGATAGTTGTTTCAAATTTCTTCTCCAAGACACACACTGATTTTCACACCGTGAAGTATAATTGGAGGAGTTTTATAATCATGGAGCTTTTTTATCGTCGGAGGTCTGAAAGACTCGCATAACCTAATTTATATTACCTCTTCTTTTTCAGTCATGGATATTCATAAATATAATATATGAACTGCTGTACAATGCTGTTAACATCCAGCAAGCATTGTGCATGCAATAGGAATGTTTTAAATACCCAATAATTGGATTCCTTATGGCTTAGTAGGTGGTTAAGTAGGTGGTAGTTATTGCCAGGCTTCACACTATCTATATTCTTATAAGTGTCTGATATTCTGCCTCCACAAATAAAGGGATACATTATTAAATTCCTCTTTGGCAGCCCTTTTCTTAGGATGAGTCCGATTCTTCCTCCCCTTTTTGACAAGCTCTCATTTCTATTCTTTTCAACGGTTCCACTGACCTCCTGTACACTCTCTCTTGTGCTGCAGTTTCACTCGGCTGCTGATCTCCCAATCTCCATACATTAAAGATGCATTTATACTTTTTTTTTACAGTGCTCTGAACATAATTACAAAAGCTTTGAATCCAAAATCAAAAACGAGCGGTTTGATCGCATAAAAGCTAATTTCTAAAAACTACTACACACAGAGATTCAAAGTCAAAGGGAGGGCAAACTTAGAACTCTTCAGGTACAGCCAAAAAACAATTTCTAAGCAGACTCATGGAAAAGTTGATTACCTGCAGCAACTCAAAACTCTGGCCCCATCTATCTATTGTTTGCTAAGCCCGTTGAAGTCCTATTATTCAGTCTGCTGAGTTTTTTCATTATAGGTAACTAATGTGCCATTTCTATTTAATCAAAGTCTCCTTCAATTTCCCTTTGCAATTAAAGTACGTGATCAACTATTTAATTGAGGACATTTTTAAAAAGTAACGTAATATTCAGCAGCTAATTTTAAGAAACAGAAGTTGTATCTAGAGTCAAAAGCAAGTACAAAGTTCTCTTACTATTATTCATAAACATTTCTAATGTATTCTGCTATAATCTTGCCTTTTGGGTACAGATTTAACTACACGAACTCAAGGAGGGTAACAGTTTGCTGTATTTGCTCCCCCAAGTGCAGCCTGATGTCCCTTTAAACTCCAAACAGCAAACTTTTGTGCCCTTACAGCAGAGAAGAGAAATTCTCTGCTCGGAACTCTCTTCTCTACCACCCTTCACCTGATGACTCACACTACTCCCTCAATACCTGGTTCTGCTATCACAGCTCACAGAAGCCTTTTCCCCACTGTTTGGTAAGGTCAGAGACACCACTTCTATTTTTCGATATAGTCCCCTTTGGCTGCCCATTACCAAACCAACCCAAATAACATTAGCTTCAATCATTTCTTTTTCTATTTCCCCATAAACTCTGAGATTCTCGAAAACATACACTGTAACTTTTATCCAATCCTCTTAACACTATTTTTGAGGATAATAAAAAATCAATACATAATTTTTGAGTGAGGGTGATATCCCAAAACTACAAAGTAAAAGAGATGGTCCCCCAACTACACAGTAAAAAAGATGGTACTGAGAACCAGCTCTTGACACAGCCAATTCAATTTAATTGTGAAATTTTTTAAAATATGTATTATTTAAGACAGTATTTAGGGATGATTATGAAAAAATAAAAGATATGTCTAGATTTAAAAAGAAAATAAAGAATCCTTTTACTGTTATAGGCTCAAGCAGTGAAAAAGGGATATAAAGGAATGTCTAAATTACAGCTTGATAAAGCAGGCTTCTGTCTCCCTGAATTCCTCTATTCATGAGTACAGGTGAGTGGAGCCCTCCTAAGGGCCCATCTTCAGTATTAAGATTGATGCTAAAAGTTACAGACATACACCAACACATGTTTAACATTTTCAATTTCATAGAAGAGATAAAATATGAACAAACAATTTTAGTCACGATTCAGGATAAAAGTCTTTAGAACATATAAAGAATGCACAATAAGGGAATCACCAATATTATTAGATTCAAAAGGTAGAATAAGAAATTATTTGTAGAGGTAATAACAGTTGAATGGATACTAAAAAACTCCTTTATTTAACAGAGAAACTTGAGGGAGAAAGCCTGAAAAGTTTCTGTACTCTCAAAGGTCAGCTGAGCAGAAATTCAAAAATGAGGTTTCTGCCCAGTCTCTATTTTCACCATGCATTTTGGTGAAGAATTTAGTGCTAGATTTCACATAAACATAAATATAATACTGGATTGCATAGTAAGTAAAATGTTTTAAATAGACCTCCCCAAAGACAGTCCTGTCAAATCCACAGAATCTATGATGAATATGCTGAGATATCATTCCTGTGAGTATATTATAATAATACGTTAGATAGTAGAGTTAACCTTGAGATAGGGAAGTTATCCGGGGGGACTAATCTAAACATAAACCTTTTAAAGGACAGAGCTTTTTTTGGCTAAAGACAGATGATGTCAGAGAGATTCAAAGTGTTAGAAGAACTTGACTCGCTAGTTATTGGTTTAAAGTGGGAGAGGCTTATGAGAAGGAAGGCAGATGACTTAAGTTGCTAACAGAATCTGCCCCCTGAGAAACAAGGACCTCAGTTCTACAACCACAATAAACTGAATTCAGCCAAAACCTGAATGAGAGCATGGAAATAAATTCTTCACCAGAGTATCCTAGTAAGATACCAGCCCAGTTGAAACCTTGATTTCCACCCTGTTAAACTCTAAACAGGAAGCCCAGTGAAGTCCATCCAATTCTGGCCTACAAAATTGTAGGTAATAAATGGGTATTGTTTTTATTCTACTAAGTTTTTGATAATCTGTTATAAAACAATAAAAATTAAAACATTATTACTTGTTATCTTAAATTTTTTTTGAGAATTACAAAATATATCAAGTGCTCAAAAATATCAATTAGGCTAATCAAGAAAAAAATGTAAATTAATAAAGAGAACACAAATTACTAATATGAGAAATAAAAGGGGACATCACTACAGATCCCATGAACACTAAAAAGGTAATAAAGGAGTACTATGAACAACTCTATGCCCATGTATTTTATGACCTGGATAAAAAGAAACAAGTCTTTGAAAGACACAATCTGTCAAAACTTGCACAAGAAGAAACAGAACAATCTGAATAGGCCTATAACTATTACAGAAATTTAATCAGTAATTAATAACCTTCCAAGACAGAAAGCACTAGGCCCACATGGATGCAATGTACCATTTGTCTACAATCTCTTTCAGAGAATGGAAGCAGAGAAATATTTCCTATCTTATTCTGTGGTGCCAGCATTACTCTAATACCAAAACCAGACAAAGATATTATAAGGATGGTAAAGACCAATATTTTTCATAAACATAGATGCAAAAATCCTCAACAAAATACTAGCAAAATTGAATGCAAAAATATGTTAAAAATATTGCCAAGTGGTGTTTACCTTAGTTATACATGGCTGGTTCAACATGTGAAAAACAATCAATATAATACACCACAACAATAGGGTAAAAAGAAAAACCACATAATCATGTCAATAGATGCAGGAACAGTACTTGACAAAACCCAATACTCATTTATGATAAAAACTCTCAGTAAACTTGGAATAGAGGGGAACTTCCTCTACTTTATGAAGACAATGTACAAAAAACCTGCAACCAACATTATACTAAATACTGAGAAACTCTATACCTTCCCACTAAGATCAGGTATAGACAACAGTGTCCCTTTGCACCATTCCTTTTCAACATTATATTAGAAAGTCTAGCTAATGCAATTAGAAAAAAAAAAAGGAAATAAAAATATACAAATTGGGAAGAAATAAATAGTCTTTGTCCACAGATGACAAGATTGTCTATTTAGAGAATCCATAAAAATCAACAAAAATACCCTAGAACTAATAAGAGATTATAACAAGGTTTCAGAAGTTTAATATAGTAAAGTCAATTATTTTCCTTTATACCAGAAATAAGTGAATGGAATTTGAAATTTAAAGCACAATATCATTTACATTAGCACCCCAAATATGAAATACATGGTATATATCGAAGCAAATATATATAAATCTACATGAGAAAAACTATAAAACTCTGTTGAATAAAATTAAAGAACTAAATTAATGGAGAGATATCCTGGCTCGTGGATAGGAAGATTTAGTATAATTGTCAAGATGTCAGTCCTTCCCAAACTGAGCTATAGATTCAGTGTGATCTCAACAAAATTCCAGTGAGTTATTTTATAGAAATCAACAAACTGATTTTAAAGTATATCTGGAGAGGCAAAAGACCAAGAATTGCCAAGACAATACTGAAAGAGAATAACAAAGTTTGAGACTGATGCTCTTAGACTTCAAGATTCACTGTAAAGCTACAGTAATCAAGAAAGTACAATACTTGCAAAAGAATAGACAAATAAATCACTGGGACAGGATACAGAGCCCAGAAATAGACCTCTATAAATATCGTCCACTGATCTTTGACAAAGGAGCAAAGGCATTATAATGAAGCAAAGATAGGCTTTTCAACAAATTGTGCTAGAACAACTGGACAGCCACGTGCAAGAAAAATCTAGATATAAACCTTATACCCTTCTAAAAATTAACTTGAAATTGATCTCAGACCTAACTGTAAAACTATAAAACACCTAGAAGATTGCATAGGGGAAATCCTAGATGGACTTGGTTAAGGTGATGCCTTTTTAGATACAATGCTAAATATATGATCCACAAATGAAATAACTGATAATCTGGATTTTAATAAATTTAAAAATTCTGTTACACAATAGACAATATCAATAGAATAAGAAGACAGCCACGGAGAAAATATTTTCAAAGACAGATCTCATAAAGGACTATTATCCAAAATATACAAATAATTCTTAAAACTCAACAAGAAAAAAAACCTAATTAAAAAGAATCAAAGGTCTTAACAAACACCTCAATAAAAAAAAATATATGCATATGGTAAATAAGCATATGAAAAGATACTCCACATCACTGGTTATAACATGGAAATTGCAAATTAAAACAACGCCTTAGATTGAAATACCCAGAACCCAAAACACTGACAACACCAAATGCTGGTGAGAATCTAAGCAACAGGAACTCTCATTCATTGCTGTTGGGAATGCTACATTGAACTGAAGAGGAATTTTCACGCAAAAGGTTAATCAGCTTTGTTTTCCTTCTGTAGATAGGCCTGATGCATAGGCCTTACTCAAAATTAACTAAAGACTCATCTTCCCTTTTGCTTGTTCTGTCTAAGCAACAGATGTAACTGCTTGCAACCCATAGCAACTCCCACACTTTGAAACCGTCTGAGGACAAATTAACCAATCATTTCATGCCAAATAAGTTCTACATAAGCAATATTGCAACTGAGCTCTCAGCCCAGATCTTCAGAGCACTAGCTCCTCCGGGACCACTGGCATAGTAAACCTGAGTTCTCCAACTTTCTGAGTGCTGTTCGGTTTCTTGCCGGTCTGATTTTTGCAACTTTTCTGCAACAGGATAGCCATTTGGAAGTCTGGCAGTTTCTTACAGAAGATCATACTCTTATTGTATAATCCAGCAATTGTGTTCCTTGGTATTTACTCAAAGTAGTTGAAAACTTACATCCACACAAGAAGCTGCACACAGAGGTTTACAGCAGTTTTATCTGTAATTGCTAAAACTTGGAAGCAACCAAGTCTTTCAGTGGGTAAATGGATAAATATACTGTGGTATACTCGTATAAGAGAATATTATTCCATGCTAAAAAGAAATGCCTATCAAACCATATATACATGGAGGAACCTTAAAATGTATATTATTATGTAAAAGTAAAGCCAATCTGAAAAGGCTACATACTGTATGATTCTAACAATATAACATGCTAATAAAAGGCAGAACTATGGAAACAGTAAAAGGATCTCCAAAGTTCTCCAAACATAGTTGCTAGGGGTTGGTATAGGGGTATGGGAAGAACAGGTAGAATACAGAGGATTTTAGAGAAGTGAAAATACTCTGTATGATACCATAATGGCAGATACTTGTCACTATACATTTGTCCAAACCCACATAACTCACAACACCAAAGTGAACTGTAATGCAAACAACATATTTTGGGTGGCAACGGTGTATCTAGGTAGGTTCATCAGTTGCAACAAAGGTAACACCTCTGGTGGGGGAGGAGGGTTCATAATGAAGGAGACTGTGTGGAGGTCTACGGGAAATGTATTTTCTCTCCAATTTTGCTGTGAACGAAATCTACTCTAAAAAATAAAATCTTAGAAAAAAAATCTTTAATGAGAAAAAAAAAACTGATTATTAAGGAGAGGGCTGAGGAAATATAGTAGATATTCTGGTTGCCTAACCAAACATCCATTCCTCTTTTCCCGACGTAAAATAACTGAATTTGTTTAGGTTGGCAATATGCCCATCCAAAAGATGACCATTACCCAGGCCTTGTAGCTGCATGTGGCATTGGCACCATGTTTTGGCTAAGTGTGTTTAAACAGAGTGTCATATGTGAATTGTGGGAAGTCTTCCTAAAGGAAGGGGGCCATGTAATTTTTCATCCTTTCCTCCCTTCTGCTGCATGGCTGCCTGCAACATGATATGACGGCTTAAGCTCTACCTGTACCATAAGGTGATACTGTTATCTACTGGTACATCATAAAGTACCCCAGAATTTAGTGACTTTAAACAACAAACATATAATTGTATATACCAATACTGTGGATCAGACGATTCTTAGAACCTAATTTGAAGTCTCTCATTAAAGTTTACCTGGGCAGCAGGGTTGGTCCGCAAGAACCATGACAACTTACTCTCATTTCTGGCACTTTTTCCATGTAGTCTCAGAGCCTGTCTAGATAATCTCCCCAACAGGGTAGTTGGATTTGTTACATGACAGCTCAGGGCTCTAAGAACAAATGTTTCAAGAAGGAGAAAGTAGAAACTGACAGTTTCTTGAGGCATGGGCCTGGAAATTGGCACAGTGTCACTTCTGCCATATTCTATTATTCAAAGTAGTCACATATCCTGTCCAGATTCGAGGAGTGGGAACACAGACCTCATTTCTCAATGGGAGAGATGCAAAAAATATGTGTCATCTTTAATCTGCCATAGGTGACCTATGGACGGATGGCAGAGATGAGCTAGAAAGAGCCTATATCTCTTCTGGCTTAAAGCTTCTAAGTTATCCCTATGCGGCTTACATCTGAATTTATTCTATGATATTGTAAAATAAATTTCCATCTGTTTTAAGCAATTATAGTTGGATTTCTGTTACAAGCAGCAGAAACATTCTGAGAACTTCAATAAGAATTTTGTAGGGTGGGGAGACCAGAACCATGGTGATTTACTTATTACGTTCGATCTTTGTCTTCCAGGTATTCCCACAGCCCTCTTCGCTGGCATACTTAGTGATAACAAATACTCTATTTCATCTTGGAATATCTCACCTGCAACTTTCTTCCGCTTGATATGTAAAAATTATGTAATTTTGGAAACCGTTAGTGACAAGGCATCAAGAGTGGCTGCATTAATCTAAAAAAGTAAAGTTTTTATTGATAATAAAATAAATGAAGTAAAAAGCAAAAATCTTAAGAGAAGAAAAGAAGGTATAAAATCTGATGAAATACATACTCAAAGGGAGGAAATGTTTTCATTGGCAGCTTGTGCTCCTCATCTCTCCAGCTAGTGTCCTGGATGTTTTTTATGTATTATATGCTGTCATGGTGATGAGCAGAGGACATGAACTCAATGCAGCATTGGGAGGTTTTGGTTTATCTGTTGCTTTATTTTACTTATGATTGTTTTACTTGACCACAATGCATTCCAAAGCAACTTTCTGCAACACTCAACATCTTTTGTAAATTCATACCCTTACACATTCAAATTCTTGTGCAATCCCACTCCTGTGTACACTCAGACTTATTCTCAAATTCTCCCAATCACATCCTGAGAATTTCACAAAATGTTTTAAGTGCATGCACATAAACACTAATTTTCTTAAAAATTGTATATTTTCGCACTCTCATGTTTATTCAATCCTTTACAAACATACTCTCATGAATTCATGCTCTTGCCTAACGACACATTCACTTATATGCTCACAATTGCACACCCACTTTTTCATGTATTTTTGACAAGCTAAATAAGTTTCCTTAAATTTCTCTAAGCCCAACTAATCTCTGCCTTCTCTACTCCAGACTTAAAGGTCACGTCTCATGAAATGGGAGGAACCAGAGGCATATGATTTCTGATGGCAAAAACTCATGATTCCAGACCCCTCATTTGCATGAATCCCTTTTTAGGCTCTGACGGGGGTCCTAGTGATGTCATGCATGTGCATGAAGGTTTTTTGTAAACATTTGAAAAGTAAGATATTTCAATTGAATCGGTTAAAAACACTGTCTCTTCTTACACTTTGCCACTTTGGATATTGTTGGATATTGCTGGGATCCATTTCAGAAAAAGGTTATATAGAAATACACTATTTTAATTACAATGTGGAAAGATAGTGAACATTCCAATGAGATAACTGAGAATTTCAGACTCTGGTTTGGACTTATGAAGAACAGCTACTCTTCTCATCTTTAATTAATAAACGAAAGGTAAGAGTCAGATAAAAATGGATTATAAAATCCCTATAACAAAACTACAAATATTTTTAAATACAAAATAAATGTAACCTCACAAAATGATTATATCAATAATCGTAGCAATTCATTAAGAGGAAATCTGCTTTAAAATAGAAGTAATGATTAGACTCAAGTTGTTTGAGATTTCTCTCTAATTGAAGAGGCATGAAACAGAGAACACATTAAAAATTTAAGTTTCTTGCAGATGTGTTACAATTATTAACATCAAGACAGATGACATAAAATGTTGGGTTTAAGACAATAAACGAAATGAGTGATATATTGTATTTAAATACTCTCATGATAAGTATCTTCAGAGGCATCTCAACAGCTCAGTAATAAACTTGCCAGCATCAACACCTACAAGCTTGACAACAATGTATTTGTTGGGGACCTTAGGAAGATCTCAGCTTCCATTTACTTTAGGTAATACTTTGTTTCTCCTTACTCCAAAGAAGTAATTTAATTGGTTATATCAGGTAGAGATGGTGGAATGGAATCATAGAAAAAAAAAAGTTTATAATTTTTTTGCAGATTTGGTTCAAGTATTAACATCAATACAGGTGACATAAAAAGTTCATGAGCTATTAAAATGAGGACATTGGCAACTAAATGGTTATTCTGTGGTCATTTCAAAATATATTTGTCATTACATAAGAAAATTTGAAATATTTGGCAATCTTACAACTTATATATAAAAGAAATTTGATAAAGTTCATATTGACAACATTTATAACAATGGCATTATTCATAATAAGCTATAAAGTAGAAGAAAAAGTCTCCTAAACTTCTTCATCTATTACTACTGTTACTTCTATTGCTGATAGTTACAATAGATTTTCAAGCAACCATATCGAAGAAAGTCCTGAATTACCTTTCTCTTCTCTCTCCAACAAAAAACAGTTTGTACCTAAAGAGGCAATCAAAAAATCAAAGACTATATAGCCAAAAATACATGGATAAGCATTACACAGTTATAGCAGATGGTTAATTAATGAAAATATTATAATATTTCCCACAATTATTTTCTCATTAAGAATAAAAACTTAATTTCATGCCTGATATTTTATCCATATTTTTTGTGTTCTCTTTCCTAAGGAGCCCTCCCCCAAATTGTATCATCTGGATCGATCAAAGCTAAGTCTACCTCAGGAAAAGGCTGGTAACAGTCACATGAGAACAAATGGATTAAGGCAAATTCATAGACTAACCTTTAAAACAATCACAAGCCAATAAAGAATAAAATATTATATATCAATTGAAAGATGAGGTAGGCTATGGGTGCAAGGTAAGAAAATAAACAGAAATGGAGGAAGTCCCTCTGAAGAAATATAATTTAAAATCAGTTTCTGAAAGAAGTGAATAAATGAAGAGCTAGAGTGTTTCCGCAGAGTAGCGTGGTGTGCTCCAATTTCTGAGGACAGTAAGGACTGTTTAGAATGAGGGGCTCAGAAGAAAAACATAAGAACGAAATTCAGAGAAACGAGAACGGCAATCTTTGGTACTATATGGAAGAGAACAAAGAAGATAAGGATATAATGATAAAGTTAAGTCTTAAAATTTTAAGAGATTTTTAAAAATTGTATTTAAATATTTGTTCAAATTTTCTCATTCATACAGATCACAAAACTAAATGAGCACTAGAGAAACCAAACATTGCCTATCTTCACCTTTAGAAACCTGGAAAGAGCCCACAGCATATTTTTTTCCAGCATCGGCAGATATCTAATGCCACTACCCTCAGTAATTGTCCTGTAGATAAACAAAATCAACACAAAGACCATTACTATAGCTCCAAACTAAGTTCCACATCACTAGCTCACTGAGTACAGTTGGCTCACTATAAACTCCTTATTTCGATTAAGAATATACTATACATTTAGGGTCATATGAGGAGTTTAAGAACAATCTTTTACCAAATCTGTCACTAGAATAGAAATACAATGCATTGATTTTAAAATAAGAAATGAAAAAAGTCAACAGGTTAACAGAAGCTCTTAATTTTGAAATATACCTTGAAATTTCCCAAGAGAGGATGACAAAAATAATTTAGTTCTCTCATTTAAAATCTTATTCAAGACAATACTAAGCTATACAAATTCTGTTCTCCATTGTTAATATTTTCTACCCACACCTGATCCTTAGTTTGGTGAAAGTACCTATGGGAAGATCCAAAATATTATTATTGGAAAGAAACTGCATATACTCCTAATAGTATCTTTCATAATAGCTTTTACATCATGCCCCATTAGGGTTTCTTTTTTACACTAGCCTGGCATGACAGTGTAATTCCCTGATAAACGCTATATTAGCAAGGATGAGGATAATTCAACATGATGCTAATATAGCACAAGTTTAAATTGCTAATTCAATGAAGCCTTCATTATGTTGTACATTGCTCTAATCATTGTTATTCTTGCAATAAAATATTAGAATCCTGTAAAGATAAAAAGAAACATGAAAATAGTTTCCACCTGTTTCCTACTCTTGGCTAAATGTCTTCAGAAATAAGCCATTCCCTGGCTTCGGTATCACTACCTATTAAAGGGGATGCTCAGGAATATTCTGCAAAGCTTTTCAGAAGTTATTTCAGGTATGAACAACGTTGACTACTCCCCCTCACTCTTTTGGTCTTATTGTGAGAATCAATAAATTATCAAGTCTGTTTCCAGACTTTCTCTCTTTCCCAAATTTTATCATAATACTTCAGGTTATATGTTTAGCTTTTTGCATTTCTCCTCACATACAGTTTGTAATAAATCAAATTCTTCTTTTGTGCCCCTACCATATTAAATCTCTCTCTCTCTCTCTCTCTCTCTCTCTCTCTCTCTCTCTCTCTCTCTCTCTCACACACACACACACACACACACACACACACACACTTTCTCTCATTCACTTTAATACTGTTGCCCATCTACCCCCATAACGTACGTAGGCACTTCCTATTGCTTACAAAGTCATTTTCTGGCTCTGAGAAAACTACAGAATATCAGGTTATATAGAAAAAAGACGTACAGTCATGTGCCTCATAACGATGTGTCAGTCAATAATAGATTACGTATATATAATAGATTACGTATAAGACAGTGGTTCCATAAGATTATAATGGAGATAAACAATTCCTATTGCGTAGTGATGTCATAGCCCAGGACTTCAAAGGATTTACCAAGGATGAGGAGATGGTAAAGATCAAGAAGCCTGCGGTTAAGATGGTAAACAACTTTAACCTGGGTTTGGATAGGGATGACATTGAGGAGCGTCTACAGGTTGTTCCTAAAGAACTGACTAATGAATCCTTAAAACTCAAATAGAAACACATAGCTGAAGAAACAAGAGAAAAATAAAACTGCAAGAAAAGAAAAAGAAAAACCCCCAAGATGCATAGTAAAGGTTTCGCAGAAGCTTTTGCAGACCTCAACAAGTTCCTTAAAAAGTCTGAAAAACAAGGTCCCCAACACTGAAAGGTTCTCATTAATAGAGGAATATTCATGATGGATTAGCTGCTTATAAGCAAATCTACGATGAAAGAAAGAAACAAACCAAGCGAACCAGCACAAACATTTCCGAGAAGAGTGACATCTCAAGAAGAGCCTCAGGCAGGTCCTTCAGGAGGTGTTCCAGAAGAAGGCATTGTTATCACCGGAGATGACAGCTCCATGGGTGTTACTGCCCCTGGAGGCCTTCCAGTGAGACAGACGTGGAGGTGGAAGACAGTGATTGATGATCCTGACCCTGTGTAGGCCTATGCTAACATTATCTGTGTCTTAGTTTTTAACAAAAATTTTAAGAAGTAAAAAATAAAAATTTGAAACTAGAAAAAAAGTTTATAGAATAAGTACATAAAGAATTTTTTTTTGTATAGCTGTACAATGTGTCTGTGTTTCAAGCAAAGTGTTATTACGAGTCAAAAGTTAAAAAAATAAAAATTTATAAAGCAAAAATGTTACAGTAAGCTAAGGTTAATTTATTATTGAGGAAAGGAAATCTTTATCAGTTTGGAGTAGCTTAAGCATACAGTGTTTATAAAGTCTACAATAGTGTACAAGACTCTCTTAAGCCTTCACATTCACTCACCAGTCACTAAGTCACCCAAAGCTACTTCCAGTCTTGTAAGCTCCATTCATGGTAAGTACTCAATACAGGTGTACCATTACCTTTTACACTGTATTTTTAGGGTACCTTTTTTATGCTTAGATATATTTAGATACACAAATACCGCTGTGGTACAGCTGCTTACAGTATTCAGTACAGTAACATGCTGTACATATTTGTAGCATTGGAGCAACAGACTATGCCAAACAGCCTAAGTGTGTGTAGTAGGACAGAGCATCTAGGTTCGTGTAAGTGCATTCTGTGATGTTTGCACAATAATGAAATCACTTAGTGATGCATTTCTTAGAACAGACCCCCGTCATTGACTCATGAAGATTTACAGTTGCTATAAGATATGTATATATATTTAAAACAGCTGCTATTTAATCCAAGTAGCTTTGCAACATTTGAGAAATACATTTTTGTCTTCTGGGTCCAGTGTTCATATGTGAAAATCAGAATATCAAAAGTTGCCCACTTCCCAGAGAAATGCAACTCTGGATAGTAATGTTTGTGACGTGCTCATCACAGTGACTGGCATATGGAACATAATACATGTTCAATGAAGAGCTAAAATGATTCTTACCTTTGGAAAATTAGTTAATGAAACTGGTGGGTCAAACTGAGTTTACTTTTTTAACACTTGATATAAGATGATAGACTGCCATCCACAGAGGTTGTTCTATTTACTTCCTTACCATGTATGTATAAGTAAGATTGTTCCCTTTCCTAAATTTTTGTGCCACTATGCATTGTAATTATGAATATGTTTTTAATGGGAAAAGTAATACATTTTAAATATATTACTTTGATCATTTTTGAAGTTTTAATAACATTTTGATTAATTTTTCTTATAAGTGCTATTTATATTTGCCTTGTAGATTGTCTAATAATTTCTTCAATATCATAGTGCTAAACACAAGTTTATTTCATGATATGTTAGAATTATTGGGTACTAAGACATTGCTCATTGCCTATTATATGCGTTTGAATTTTTTTTTTCCAATTTGTATTTCAGTTTAATAGCGGTGTTATTTTTGTCAGAAAGATGATTTTATCATATGTTTCCCCATGTGGCTAAGTTTCACATGCTCAAAAATATAAAGATTGTATAATAATGAAGATTAAATAGCTGATCAATGATTTCTGATTATTACATATTTCTTTAATTTGAAAATATGAAGCCATCTGTACCTAAAGGTTAGTAGAAGTATACAGCTTCATAATTTTCCCCTAAGAGCTATTCCCTGTCTTAACATTATCAATTGAATACATTTCTTTACCACAGTGATTTGAAGTACAAATTCTAAGTTCCCATGTATCTATTATTAGACTCTTCAGTCCAGTTCATTAATCATTTTAATTGTCTTTAATATCATTAACTTTTAAAAAAATATTTAGTATAAGATTTCCTTCATTATTTATATATTACAGGATTTTATATCCTTTTGGATAATCTTTAATATAGTTTTCAACCTCTTCCCTCAGTATCTCTTTTAATTGCAATGTAGGTGCAATAATATTGTAGATTATTTTATTTTAGAAAGAATTGACATGTCTATAATATCATTCATTGTCCAAAATAAAGTATTTAAATTTCTCCCATTTTTCTCTTATTTCTCCCATATACATTAAAGGGTTTTTGTTTTGTTTTGTTTTTTATATGCCCTATACATTTCATTTAAAATATTTTTACTGGCTATTTTGTATTTTTGAGCTTAGGTCAAATAGGCTCTTTCATTATTAGGTGATATGTTTAAACTGAATCATATACAGGGAAGTTAATTTTTTAAACAATATTATTAGACCTGTTACTGAATACCATTTTATTTCAACTATTTTTATCGGTTAACACCAATATACAATATCACTATATTCAATTATGTTTTCTGCAAATAATTTTTCTCAAATATGATATTTATACCTTTCATTATACTCTTATGTCTTATTAAGCTTTTCCAACATGAAAACATAGGTTCTAAATTTATTTTTCCCAATTCTGTATGTTATTTGCAGTTATTTATAGTAATTTAATGTATGAAATATTCAATTTTTACATTGTCAAATCTATCATTTTTTCATTTGTTTTATGATTAAAGGAGACTTTTAAGCATGATGATCTGACAATTTTTCCCAATTTTTCAATTAAATGATTGTACCAACACAATTTATTGTGTACCAACACAATTTAATTTACCCTTAACTTATTGATTTGCAGGCATACTTTATATACTTAATTTATCTTATACTGATTTCAATATGCTATATATTGATTACAAGATATTGGACCAGACACATGCTATATTTTACTTGTATTTTCCAAAAGCTATTAAAATAAATGGATTCATTACCACTTTCTGCTAGAAAGCAAAAAGTAGACTTCTCTGTCTCAGAAACTGTGTAAAATTCTGTAAAGATGGAAAGAAGATAGTATTTCATTGACTAATGCACACAAGTTCTTGTTTTCTTTTTAAAAATGTAGATACTAGGAATAGGAGGAGACACAGAAGTCATTTACGAGATTTATAATTGGGTTCCCTTGGAGGTTGCCACGTGAATTATCCCCTGCAGTCATCCTCTTGCTCTCTTGGTAAAGACATTAGAGTTGAGATGTCTACAATTAAGAACGAACAACAAATAGGGGCATTTGAGTGAATTCTTCAATGTTTCATAAACTGGATAAGCAAATATGCAGATAAGATACACTAAGGGATCCTACATATCAGCATTTCCATTTTCCTTCTCTGTGGGATAACACATCAGCAGCATGACTTTTGCTTCCCAAATGCTGATTGTGTAAGCAGCTATTGTTAGCAATCTAAAGCACAAGAAGAGTGCTCAAACAAGAATCAACAACCATTCCAGGAGTCATACCAATGAAAGGAAGAGATAACAAATAATGAAAAGACTACTTACAGTCAAGAACACAGCACAGATTTGACCTGGAGAACAGGACTCTTAAATAATAATGGAGATTAAAGATAATATTGTATTATCTAAAATGTTTTTATAGTATAATATGTAAGTTAAATATATTTTAATATATATATAACATATTAGCTATAAAGCTGGATATTTAAATATATATAGAAGAGATGCTTAGCTAAAGAACAAATTAGTAAATTAAAAAAAAGTGAATTCAGATATTGCTTTAAAATAAACAAATAAATAAAAATGAGATATATAATTATAAAAGACTTAAGAGACATAAAATACAGATTCACTAGGTCCAATATTCATTTTAATATAGGGTTTTAAAGAATTTGCTTTAAAAAGACCAGAGAGGAGGAAAGACTAAAGGAATAATACTACTGTCTGGTTTCTGATAATATGGCAGTTTAGGTTACACTAACTTTCCAGATGAAACAATTACCAAATAGTAAAAAAAAAAAAAAAAAAATTACAGCAAAAGAATATGATACCTTAAAAGCATCGATAAGCTGATAAGAGGCGAGGTCAGAATCTATGCAAATGCATAAAATGAAAGAATTAAAGCCCAGAAAGATCTTTCTCCTGAGGACACTGGTTGCCAAACCAATGGAACATGAGCTCTGTTTTAAAACCTACTGGGGGTAGAGGGGAGGGAGCCTGTCTAAATTGAGAAGTCTGATAGGAGAAAATTCCTCAAAATACTTAAGAACTCCAAAAACTATACCTTCTAAGTCAGAGTGAATCAATATTAAATATCTTTCCAGACTAAAATGGGTATGGAGGGCTCTCTGGCCCTTTAGCAGGCTCTATGGAAAAATGTGTTTCCTTGCTTTCTCCAGCTTCTAGAGGCCATCTACATTCCTTGACTCCATCTTCAAAGCCAGCAGCCTATCATCTCTCTTATCTAAGCGCTGCTTTCACCCTTGTATCTTTCTTTTAAGACTCTGACCCTCTTGCCTCACTCTAATAAGACCCTTGTAATTACATTGGGCCCACTCGGGTAACTAGGAATGTCCTTATCTCAGAATCATGATATCATTTATATTCACAAAGTCCCTTTTCTCGGTTAATAAGATTACATATTCACAGGATCCCATGGATTAGGACATGGGCATCTTCAAAGACCACTGCTCAGGCTACCATAGGAGGTCATACAAAAAAAAAAATCCTCAAGCAATTAAAGTGGTTAGGTCTCAAAAGGTACATTCTTGTGCATTCTCTTAGGCACCTGAAATAAACTAATATAAATCTTTTCTGGAGAAACAAAAACCAACAGAAAAACATACAGACGAAACATATTAAAATTATGAAAGTACAATGATATGAATATACTTAATACCACTGAATCATACACTTAAAATGATTAAAATGGTAAATATTCTATTAATTCTATTTTAACACAAATACATGAGATTATAAAACAATAATCATGTTTAAAGAAATTAGAAGCAAACTTGAAAATAAATGCAAAGATTAGGAATTATATATAAGAAAATAGCTGTTAGAAAATAATCTATAGATAGAACTTATAAAAATAAATCATACAGTAGTTAAATAATTTTTTTTAAAATTAAAGCTTTGTACACAGTTAAAGAAGGAATTAGGGAAATGAAAGACGAAGAGAAATAAAAGAGAATCTGATTTTGAAATCTAATGAAACTTTGAAAACTAATAAAAAAAAATTTTAAAGCAATTAAAGTCTCCAGAAATTGACACAAGGACAAACAGAAAATGCAGAACATTTATTTAAAAAAAGAAAAAAGAAAAAAAAAACCTATTATATTTCAGTAAGAAGAGCAAAAGTCTGTGGCAGTTGAGTTAAAAGTTACTACTCCTCCCACCTCTAGCTCCAATTCGGGTGGGTGTGCCCAAGACCATTTTCAGCATATCCTCATCTCTATGATGTAGAGATTAAATTCATAGGTGGAGGCTCTACTCCAGGAGTGACAGGCCAGAATACGAGGTCCTCAATCACCCTCTTTCCTGTCCACTCAGGGTGGAGATGGCATGCTGGGAGAGGAATGCTAAGAAAACCAGATCGAACGAGCCTCCAACTCATAAAGCACAGTGCCACTACAAGAGAACCAAGCCACTGTCCATGTCCTCCAGTCCAGAGTAGCAGAATGGAGATTTTTGCTCATGGTAAGAGACAGGGCATAAGAACAAAGAGCTCTGAAGCTCTCCTCAAGACTGACTTTATTTAGAACAGAGAATGGAGAAGTTCAGGGCTAAGAGTGTTCTTAAAAACAATGTATATTTTAAGTAAATGGAGGCTGGTAGCTTTGTGAGAGTGCCAAACTGAAGTACAGGTCAGCTAGTTTACCAGAGAAAATTGAGGACAAAAGGCAGCTAAGAAGAGTTCATTTGGGATGAGAATACACCTCAAAGACTGGCCTCAAAAACTACCTCTACAGAGGGGCCTGAATTTAATTGGCTCAAACTGTGGAGCAATTTATGTCCTGGAACATTGTCAAAATCAATAGAACAATCAGCTGGCAATTAGCAGAGTCTAACAGTTGCATTTAATACCAAAAGAAGCAGGCAACTTTAAGGAAAGAGATATTAAGGAAAGAAATGACTAAAGAGATCCATGTAAAAACCAAAGTCACCCCAGGGTGAATTTGCACATGCCCAAGGCTGTGCCCTAAGAGGAAGGACTTCTCACTGTACTACTTGAGCAAAGACAGTTAACAAGCTAGCAAACAACAACATGCCCCAGAGGAGTGGGAATCACTATCCAGAGTTGCTACTATAACATGTTATTTAAAATCTCCAGTTCCCATCATCCCTTCCTTCCCTCCCTCCCTCCCCCCACCTCTCTCTCTCCCTCCCTTTCTCCTCCCTCCCTCCTTCTCTCTCCTTCTCTCTCTCTCTCTTTCTCTCTCTTTCTCTCTCTCTCTCTCTCTCTCACACACACACACACACACACATACACATACACACATACACACATACACACACAACACAGAAGACAGCTAAAGTATTGCTTAGAGGAAAACAAAAATCTCTAAATGCCTATAATAAAAAAAGGAAAAAATCCAATCAATAGTCTAATTTTCCATCATAAGACACTAGGAAAGAGTAGTAAACTAAACCTAAAGCAAGGAGAAGGAAGCAAATAATAAAGATTAAATAATGAAAGAGAGAATCAAGAATAAACAATAAAGAAAAACCGACAAAATTAAACGTTGCTTCATTGAAGAGTAACAAAATTCACAAACCATTAATTAGCTAGACTGTCCAAGAAAGAGAAGACTCAAATGATAAATATGAGAAGGAAAATGAGGACATTAATACCTACCTTACAGAAACAAAAAAATAATTAGAAAGGAATACCATAAACAAATATGCCGACAAATAAAAAAATTAGTTGAAAAGGTAAATTTCTAGAAAGATACAAATGATCAAAACTGATTCAAAAAGTAACACAAAACACAAATAGTCCTCTAAAAAGTAAAGTGATAAAAAAAAATGTTTTAAAAACCTCCCACAAAAAAACCCAGGCTCAAATGTTGTCATTGGTGACTTCTACCAAACAGTTAAAGAAAAATTAATAACAATTCTTCACAAATTCTTCCCCCCAAAATAGAAGAGGTAAAATTTCCCAAATCACTCGATGAGGATAGTCTTATCCTGATAGCAAACAACACAAAGACATGACAAGAAAAGAAAACTACAGACCAATACCTGTCATCAATATAGAGGGAAAAGTCCTCAACTAAGTACTAGCAAACCATAGAGAGGATGATTGATACCCATGACTAAAGGGGATTTATAATAGGTATGCAAGGGGGCTTTAACATCTACAAATCAATGTGATACATCAAATCAATATAATAAAGGACAGAAATATCCTAATAGATATAGATAATGAATTCGAGAAAATCTGGACCTTATTCATGATAAAAAAACACTCAACAAGCAAGAAATAGAAGGGAACTTCCTCAATCTGATAACGGGCATATATGAAAAATCTATAGGGACATCAAAATTAATGGTGAAAGACTGAATACTTTCTCCTTAAGATCAGGAACAAGACAAAGATCTATGTTCATGTCATTTTAATTCGACATTTATACTAAAGATTGTAGCTAGAACAATTAGGGGGAAAAAAAACAGTAAAAAAAGGCATCCATATTGGAATGGAAGAAGTAAAAAAAGCCCTTATTTTTCAAAATATATAATCTTATAGGTAGCAAATCCTAGACATCCGCAAAAAATTATTAGGACTAATAAATGTGTACGGCAAGGTTGCAAGTATAAAATTGGTACAAAAAATATACCTGTACATTAGCTATGAACTATACAATAATAAAATTAAGTCAACAATTTCAACTGCAATAGCACCGAAAGCATAAAATACATAGAAATTATTTTAGCAAACGAAGTGCATCACTTATATGCTATAAACTATAGAACATCATTGAAATAATTAAAGGAGACCTAAATAAGTGAAAAGACATTCCATGTTTATAGGTTGGAAGATTTAATATTGTAAATATGTTGACATGTCCCAAACTGATCTATAAAGCCAACACAATTCTGAACAAAAGCCAAGCCATCTTTTTTTTTTTTTTTTTTTGCAGACATTGACAAGCCTGTCCTAAAATGTATGTGGAAATACAACGACCCAGAACAGCTAAAATATTATTTAACAAGAAAAAAGTTGGAGGATTCATACTTCTAAAGTCAAAATTTACTACAAACTATATAATTCAAGGCTGTGTGGTGCTGGCCTAAGAACAGGCAAAAAGAGTAATGGAATAGGACATAGAGAGCCCAGAAACAAACTTTACATTACGGTTAATTGATAGGAAATCAAGACATTTCAATGGGGCAAAGAATAAACTTTTTAGCACACTGCGGTGGGAGAACTGGATATTCACATGCAAAATCAGGAAAATAAACCCTTTCCTCACTTTATATACAAAATTTAACTTGAAAAGTTTCATATACCTAAATGTAAGCTAAGACTATAAAAGTCTTAGAGAAATACACTAGTTTATCTTCCCAACTTTGAGTTAGGCAAAGTCTTCTTGTATAGGACACCATTAAGAAAGTGAAAAGGCAACCCACAGAATGGGAAAAAATGTTTACTGATTCTATATATGATAAAGGACTTGTATCTAGAAAACATAAGAACATTTTTGATTAATAATAGGTCACAAAACCCAATCATAAAAAATGGGTAAAGGACTTGAACTTATATTTCTCTGAAAAAGATATATAAATAACAACATGAAAAAACACTCAACATCATCAGCCTAGTAGAAACACAAATCAAAACTATAAAGAGCTACCACTGCACATTTACTAGGATAGCTAAAATAATTTAATACGGCAGAAAATATCAAGTGTTGGTAAGGATATGGAGACATTGGAAAACTCATACTATCGATGGGAATTTAAATAGTACAAGCACACTGAAAAGCAGTCTGTCCATTTGTCAAAAGCTTAAGCATATAGTTATCACATAACCTAACAATTCTATTCTTAGGTACGTACTCAAGAAAAACAAAAACATGTCAACACAAAATTCAGTATATAAATATTGCTTTAGTTTTCTATGACTGCTGTAACAAATAACATATACTGGCTTGACTAACAGAATTTTCTTTTTCTCATAGTTCTGGAGGCTAGAAGTCTGAGATTGAGATGTAAATAGGATTCTTTCTGAAGCTTCTCTCCTTGGCTTGTAGATGGTCATTTTCTTTCCGTGTTTTCAAATGATATCCTCTGATCTCTGTATTTTGTCTTAATCTTCTCTTTTTACAAAGACACCAGTCATATTGGATTGGAGCCCACTCCTAAGGATCCTATTTTAACAATTTTACTTTTGAGATAGTGGGTGCTGGGGCTTCAACACATGAATTTTGGGTGGGGTGGGGGGTGGAGATACAATTCATCCCATAAGTGATCATCACGGTAGCATTATTTGTAATAATCCTATAATCCAAAGTTTCATCAACTGATGAATGGATAAAGTGGTATATCTATACAATGCAATATTAACTGGCAATAAGAAGGGATGCGGTACTAATACGTTATGTAACACAGATGGACACTGAAAACATGCTCGGTGAAAGACGTCAAAAATGTCCTCATATTGCCTAATTTCATTTTTATCAGATATCCAGAATAGGGTAGATTGGTGGTTGGCTATGGCTGAGGGTCAGATTGGGAAAATGAGGAATGACTATTAAAAGGTTTCTTTTTCACTCGGTGAAAATATTTTATAATTGTGGTAATGTTTGCATAACTCTGCTAAAAGCTACTGAATCATATGATTTAAATGATCAAATTATGGTATATTATCATATTTCAATGAAGCTGTTATATATTAAAAGAAAAAGAAAGTTAACAGAATGATGTACGGGGAGAAACAAAAAACGTGAGTCGAAAACAGTGATGATTGACAGTTGTGCATAACTCCAAATGGATTTCTAGTAGAAAAAAAAGACAAACTATTATCAAAAAAATATTTTAAAAGCAAAGGGCAAAAAATTTTCCAAAACAGATGAAAACACCAAAAGGAAGATTTCATAAGGCCAAGAAATCCCAAATAAACTGAAATAAAAAGAAAACCATAACTAGAGCCATCATAATGAAACTGTAGCTACCAAAGACAAAGAGAAATTTTTGAAAAAAAGTTGTAAGATGGAAAAATACAGATTATTCTGAAGCCATAACATTCAACTTTTATTTGTTTTGCTTAATATTTAAGCTTTTCATTGTTGAGAAACCCTAGACCTAATGAGTATGAATAACTTCCCCAATGTCTCACAGTCATCAAACTTTTCAGGCATGGTTCAGAATTTTATTATTTTCATCCAATTCTCTTTTTACCAAAACTCATTGCCAGAAGTTATTTTTGAAGAAGAAAAAGTGAAATGAAAATTAAAATGTATGACTGATTTATTCATAGCCTGAGCAGTGAGGAGTTCTGATTAAAATGTTAGTTATTTTTCATATTATTTCATGAGAAATGGGATATTTGCAAAGTGTGGCCCTTTTGTACTTTCCAATTTCTCAGTTTACATACTGAATGCTCATAATGGCACCAGGAATTTTTCAGGTGAAACTATTTATTTGACTTACCACTACCTCTGTTTCTTTTAGATTTAAAAAGTAGAGAGGACTTCACTTGCATATCTTTCTCACGGAGTAAGATAGAAATGAATTAAATATTTAGATCCAAATGTTGCACTTATTATTTACCAAGCACTCTTATCAAATTACCATATTCTTCCTGTGCAAGTTTCCTTTAAATTATTCCAAACCTTAACATTACTGAAATCCATCATTTATCAAAACCCAGTGTCAAATATAGAAGTTATAACTTCCTAATGGATTTTGGAACATGGAAGAGCAAGTTTTTTAATAGAAATATTTTCTCAGGCTAATATACATGAATGTTTCTTGTCTAAGGCCCCCACTCTTTCTCATTTTCATCTCTATTCTTTCATACTCATCACAGTAAACCATAATTAAAGGAACAACAGATGGTTAATAGAGGCTGCTGTTTCTGTGAGAACACTAAGCTATGGGCCTTATTTGACAATTACTGGAAAAGCAAATACAAAAGATGGTCTAGATAATTTCCCAAGTTGAAAAAGAAAACAAAAAGAAATAAAAGGGAAATGTACAAATTACCTCTCATCAGAATCCTCTAGAACATGCTAAATTTTTAGCCTACTGTTTATTCTACCTGGCTTGACCTTCGCTGTGACAAAACTGTCTTCTCTATGCTTTCAAATTATTTGGAACATCAGCGGCTAATAATAATCGCAGGCATGGCTATTATGGTATATATCAAGGTTGATTAGGGTTTCAACAAATTTTTATTTTTCTTAATAATAAAGCCTTCAAAATGTCACTTAGAAGGGAACCAGTTTTGATAATATCAAGGATGTGGAAAAATTGCAATTAGTTGTATATTCATCAATAACTAATTTCAAATCACATAAAATTCAGTCACAGGAGATATTTTTGTGTGTGTTACGTGCCATTCAGTTGACTCTGATTCCTGGCGACCTTATCGATGGATGTGAACACAATCCCCTCCCTGTCTTCCATACCCTGCTCAGATCCTCTAAGCCTATGGCTTCTTTTAGGGAGTCAATCCATCTTATATTTGGTCTTCCTCATTTCCTGCTGCCTTGTATTTTTCCCAGCATTTCTGTCTTTTCCAAAGAAACTTGCCTTCTCATGATGTGTCCAGAGTAAAACAGCTTCAATTTTGTCATTTTTGCCTCCAGAGATGGAAAAGATATAAACTCTTTGTACATACATATTTTAGTTTCTTACAATTTGATGTGGTGTGTTTGTTAACTATATCTCTACTTTGAACAAATCTAAAAGTGTTTTAAAGTACGTGATTTAGAATTTTCAAATAAGAAAAATGAGTCTCTCAAAATGACATGAAATAATATTAAGGCTGCAGCTTAGGGCAATAAAAACCAGCAATTACCAACTAAAGACAAAGAGAATAAGGAAGACACTTCAGCAGTTTTTACATCAAAGTCTCCTGACTATTTAAGTCTCCCAACTTTTGTGGACTAATAAGACTTTTTTTTTTTTTAACAAAAAAGAAATATTTCTTCAGATAATAAGGGGTGGGGAGGAGGTACATGTTTGTCTTTCTCACTGTGAACAGAAGTCCCAGCTGCTATAAGATCTCACATATAAGTAAGATGGTGCTGTTTCCTAGTGAATTAGTTTATTTCTTTGGGGCACGAGCATCTTCTAACTTCATACATGGAAGGATAGTGAAGAGAATTGTGGGGTGGAGGAGAAATTGCAATTCTGTTAGCTTATTTCAGTTCTTCAAGCCCCTGCCTGCCTTTCATAAAAGTTGTTTCTTTTTCCTAGAACATTCTTTGCTTTCTACCTGGCAAACTCCTCAGCCCAGATTTCATTTTAAATATCACTTATTCAGAGATGCCTTTTTCTGACCCTGGGCACTGTTCCCACTGCCATCTCGATCATATGATATTAATTATCACTCTTAATGTTAGTTTTAATACTTTATAAGTTTACAACTGCATATATGATTTTTTGTTTTGATGTGTGCCTTCCACACTTATGTGCCTGTTTTGTTCACTATGTTCTCATGATGTAATACAGTGTCTTGAACATAGGCAATAAATGAACTGTTGTTCTTTCTTTTTTGTGGTATTTTTTGGGCACTTACTATGAGCAAAGCCTTATGGCTGTGCCATGTCTATGAAGAATAAAAAGATGGATAACGTCGCACTCTTGTCTTTAAGGATCAGATAACTTAGACAGTTAGATTATATAAACTGTCATAAAACAAAGCAAAAATTGAAGTCACAGGAGAGGGAGAGATCAAGAACTTGAACTGAAACAAAAGTTGGTTATGGGAATTCTTTCGTTGAGGGATTTTAAGGATCCTAATTATCTAACTGTTCTTTGTCCTCAGGATGAACAGGTAGATCTTTTGGGAAAAGTCAAGTAATGAGTCATTGGACACATCTCTGTATCTGAGCGGCTACCTCTCCTCCTATGGGCTTCTTACGCAGCCAAACTTTTTTTTTCCCCCAGAGCTAAAGTCCAAGCATATTTTAATAGAGAATGTGGAGGTATCAGGGAGAAAGGTATAAGGGAATTTGAAGATTCTAATCATAATGATGTCTAGCCTTCACAATGACACAGAAGTCACAAGACAGTGTCCACTTTCACTACCTGAACTGGTTTCTTTAATGAGTAAAAGGTGTTTAAATTTAATCACACTAATTTCTACCTTCCAAACCTCCAAATACATGCTTGTCACTATTTTATCCATGTATTAATCTCTTTGTTAAACATTTATAACACTTAAAAACTAAGAATGCTTAAAACTAACATACAAAAATGTTTGAACATGACTTCTGCTAAAAGAACCATAGTCTAGGGAAGACAGATATATAAACAATTGATACAATATTACATCTAATAATAGAAGACTAATTTTTAAAATACAATTCCTATACATATTAGACTTACACCGAAGAATTTCATTATGAGTCAAACTGTAGCTGAGCTTGAGTCATCTGGTCCCATTTAGATCACCAAACGCTGAACATGAGGTGAAATGGGGAAACGATGTAAAAACTAACCATGCATTCCATGAGAGAGGCAGGACTTACAGGTCTGCCATTGGGAGGGCAGCAAAGGTCAGCCAGTGTTGGTTAAGGCAACAGGAGTGGTCCATAACGAGAGCATTAACACCTTGTCTGGTTAGCTAAGAAATTTCACGTATGCCTCTCACTCTTCCCAGTTGCAGCTCTCCGGGTGAGCAGGACCAGAAAAGGTGTCTGGGTCACAGGGCCAGAAATCTTCTCACTCTCTCACTCCCCGGCCGGCACCTTAGCTCAAGCTTGTACTGGCGGCAGTGATGGAAGGGAGGAGAATGAGGGATTATGTAGAGTATGATGAGGAAATGAATTTTAAATTGAGTTTGACTTTGAAGCTTTAAAACGGACCAAGTTTTAATAACTGCCAGTGAATCGGTTTGGTTTTGAAAGCTTTAACATGGTCCACATTTTAATAACTGCAAGTGAATGGAAAGCTGTGGGATTCACACGATATCATTAATGGATAGCAATGTGAAATTTGACAAAGCAGGATGGAAAAATAAAGCCATTTCACCTTTAAACTCCACCAAGTTGAGCCTTTTTGACACGCTCGTAACTGAATAAGAGATATTTAACACATGGACTATTTTTCTTATTCATCATTGGGTTTGTGACTGCATGCCTGTGTTGGCTGTGATAAAAAAGGATGTATGAACATACCTAATGTCATTTATTAATATAGAAAAGTTATTTTTCATGTTCAGTGAGGGCCATTGAACATAATGCTTCTACTCTCTATCCATCTTCCTGTTTACAAAGCGAACTAGAACACAATTCTCAGCCTTTACTGCCTTTCTCCTTGACATTTCACTTACCTGCGTTTCTCCCCCATTAGCCTGCTTCTGAAAGAGTGTGGGCACCGGGTAGTAGATCAACTTAATAGCCAGGACATCTGGTGCAGCCTGACAGACAGATTGCCTGCCTACTTAGACCCTCTGCATGACTAAAGAATCATAAGAACTTGGCCTTTCCAAAGTAGACCTGACCTAATAAAAATCATTCCACAAAAGGCAATGTCACCTCTTTCCTGGGGGTTTTGGGGGGCGGAGGGGGGAACAGCAATAACTGTGTAATATTAGAGAAGAAACAAGGAGAAATTAGAGTTTACATGATTTGATTACCAGTTGATTTTTCAAAAAATATATTTTTAATGTTAATTATTACATTTGAAATAATTTTACAGTTAATACTGCAAACATAAAAGTAGTAAAAAGAACACCTGCTTGTTTTTTTTTCCTTCTATTTACCTATTGTTAATATTTTACTGCATATCTTAGATGTGTATGTTTACATTTATTTTCTGAACAATTCGAAAGTAAGCTGTATACATCATGGCCCCTTTTACCTCTAACAGTTGAAATTTCCTAAGGACGTGAATATTCTCTTATATACCACCAGTGGAGTTGACACATTTGTAAACTTATATTGATACAGTATTTTTATACAATATACTGTCCATATAACACTTTTGTCTGTTTAAGAATGTCCTTTATAGCATTTTCAAAAAAAAAAAAACAAAGTCTTTTGAAGTTTAAGCTTAGTGGAGGACACCATATGAACAAGCACATAATAAATTCTAGGGGATTTTTTCTTAATGTCCAAGGGCACAGAAGGATTGGCAGTAACAAAGACGCTCTGTTACCTGTTATATATGCCTTTCTAGGAAACTGATGTGTTAAGTAAAAAAGAAGACAAAAAAATCAAACAAAGAAACAGAAATATAACCTTAGGAAACTTCCTGGTCTAATCTATCTTTTAAAATATCTTCATGTCAATAGGGTAACTATGAAAGTTTCTGGTCATAATTGTCTAGTCAAAAGGTCCAGTTGCAATCTAATTTGCAGTTCACTACTAGGCAAAAGACTGTATTCCTAGCCTGTGAATTCAAAAGCCTAGACAGTCATTTCAAGCTGATCTTTCTATCAGTCAATCCAATGACGTCATTCATAATATTTTCAAAAGAACATGCAATTTAGGAGCATACTGCAGCTATATGCTAGATTGTGCTACCCACAAATCACAGAGTAGGGGCCTTATCTCAAGTGTGCAGAAGTGAAATGCAACAACAAAATAAAATCAAAACAAGCAAAGAAAAACCAGCCAGATATTCTCCTTATATGTATCCATGCTCCTTTGCAATGCAACCTACAGCCCCTCCCATCAAGAGCTGAAGACTATTTTCCATTCCTTAGCTCTGGTTAGCCACATGACTTCCTTTGGCCAATGAGGCATTAGCAAATGTAACTCAAAGAAAGACTTGAAAAGCACTTGTACATTGGGCTTAGTCTCTTTCTCTTTTCTATGGGACTCTGAAATCAACATGTATTAGTTCCCGGGGGCTGCCATAACAAAACACCAGAAATTGGTAGCTTAAAACAAGAGACGTTTACTCTCTAATGCTTCCTGAGGCTAGAAGTCTTCAATCAGTGTCTGTAAGGTTAGTTCCTTCCAAGGGTAATGAGGGGAAAATTGTTTTATGTTTTCCTCTAATTTCTGGTAGCCCTCAGCAATACTTAGCTTATCTTGGTTTATAGTCTCGTTACCCCAATTTCTTCTTCACGTCGCCTTCTTCTCTATGTGTATCTCTGTCTGCCTGCTCCTCTTCTTATTGGATTTGGGGCATACCACAATCCACTATGACAACTTAACTAATTTCTAAATAAGGTTACATTCTGAGGTTCCAATTTGAGGACAAAAATTCGGTGGGGGGAGGGGGGAGGGTGTCCCATTCAGCCCAGGACGCACCATGTGAAGAATCTTGGGATAGGCTGCTAGAAGATGGGAGACCATATAAGGCTCCCACAGAGTAATTCAACTTCCAAACTTATATGTGAGGTCATTCTAGACGGATTATCCAACCACCAGCCAAACTATCAAAAGATCACAGATTTATGAGAAGGAACATCCATTCAACTCACATAACCGAGCTAAAGAAAATGGCGGTTGCTTTAAGCCACCATGTGTTGAGGCGTTTGTTCGTAGCAAAAGCCGATGCAGCTATTTTTATTACTCTGCGAGCACGTGTGATATCAAATTAACTTAAGCCAACAGACAGAACACATCTCCAGTCTGTTTCCTTTTGCAGATTTGTGAACACCCTCTTTGTAGAGCTCAGCCAGAGAAATGAACATAAGAAAAGTCAGTGCTGAAGACACTGCAGTATTGCTAATTAACCCTTCAGGAGAATCGCACACAAGAGCAAATGATACATACAAGGCAATACCTAAGATCATTACACATCTCTGAACACAGATCTAGAATGACATGTGAAACTGTAATTATTTAAATTTAATTCTACAGAGGCTCCTGACTACACAGTAACGTCCCTGGACAAAGAGTCATTACTTTGGCCCTGTCTCAAAATTCCTCAAAATCAGAATTATTATGGTTCTAGATATTGACCTGAAGATTGCAACTTAACATCTATTCAGTTTTTAACTCAAACTCTGGACTCCTAAATATTGAAAAGGAGTAAGTATATGAAAATGGATATAGGGCTAGTTGAAATGGTCATTTATTTTATGGGACAAGGTAAATTAGAGTTCTTCCTGAAATATGTCCAAAAGGAGACTCTTTCACTTTTATAATTTTATTCAAAAGAATATTACTGCACTGTTAAAAAAATTGATCATTTTTATTTTGAACAACAATTTACTTTTATTCTCTTTAAAATGTTTAAAGGGAATGTTTAAAAGGTGATACACATTCAGAGAACTAAACAGAATCTCAACAATAAATGTCATTGTTCAAAATGTAACTTACGGCCAGTAGTGGAAAGGAGGCAGCATTCCCGACATGTCTCCTTTTCCTTTTCTGTACTCCCTGGAGCTTTTTCCTGAGTGCTATCATTATCCACCCTGCAGTATTTCAGTTCAAATCTTCAAACTGGCAAAAATATGTTTGAAGATATGCTACTCTTCTAAAAATAAGTTCTAGGTTTAACGAAGTACGCTTTTGACATGGTGTATTATCTCTGAGCAATTGAATAAGATCCTGGAGAATAATGAAAAAAATTATATATCTATATTTCATTCTTCTGGGTAATTATGGCCCAGAAGGAAAAGAAAAAGGAATAATAAAAGAGTAAGGGAAAAAAACCGTAAACGGTAGAGCGAAACCTTAGGAGGCGACCCATCTGTCTGTATGGCTTAGATATGTCCCTGACAGGTGGCAGATGGAAGGAATGCTGACCTCTGGAGGGTCCCTTCCAGAACTGTGAATAAATGAAACTGAGTAAAAGCAAAGTTAATACAGTAATTAATTCCTCCTCTGATTGTGTCTCCTTAGTTTTTCTCCCTAGATAGTTAAAATGATTATATTAAAAGGGAGAGCAAGGAGTTTTTAGAACAATTAACTCTGTATTTTGATTGGCTATTCTTCAATATGAGAAGGAAAAAGATCTTTGTTCTTGAAAGAATGTGATTATAGGAGATGTTATTAGAGTAATTAATTCATTGCTCTGATTGTTTCTTGTTCATTAGCTCAAATGTGGGAAGACAGTTAAAAAAATGACTTGAAATTTTTTTCCTGAAATACATTTTACTAGGAAATTTCTGAAAGCTAACTAACTACAAAAGGGAAAAATAGTCCACGAATTTCTTCGGTTTCACTTTTATTATAAAATGGAAAGAAAAAGGCCATTTATACGGTATACTGTATCTCCTGGTAAATGTTTATATATTATATTTTACAAAGAAGTCTAGCAAATGTTCACTTTGAATTTGAGGCTAACCTTTCCATAAACAATGGATGGAACACAGGATCCTCCTTCAGGAATACAGGCATTGCTAAAAGCGAAAGTGATTTAAGCTGTTGCTAAAATCGGCAAAGGAAACGAGACCCTCATCTTCAGATCCACGGATTCTACCAAGTCATTAAATCAAGGGAAGATCTCCAAAACATATGACAGGCTTTATCTATATAGTGCGAGCAATCATTTGTGGGGAAAGATGGTATCTTAAGCCTCCTAATAGTATAATAATAAAATGGTGGTCTTAGGAAATGAATTCATCTGGAAAAGAGTTTTTCCTCTCTTTCAGCAGAGATAGAATAGAGTGCTCCTGAGGCTACCCTTTTGCCTAAAGGTATGAGTTGCAGAACTACTGCTAGATTCATCCAAAGCCATTCAGAGGAGAGTTTAGTTCCAGTGTAATATGAAGGCTCTGAAAAATGCTGAGGCTACAGATAAATCATTCTAGTCCAGCAGCTATAATTGTAACTCTGAAAAACCCAGTTGTCTCTTATTGCCTATTATAAATGACTCACTTTTCAAGATTTGAGCTGGCCACAAGGGGAAAACTTGGTATGTCTAAGCAAGATTTATACACTTTTTAAAAGAAGTTATTAAGTTTTCTAAACGGTAGCATACATTAGAGACCTTACTCTGATAGCTCCTTCCCCAGACCCAAGGAGTGCACTGTGATCCGGGAATAAGAATGAAGAGGCCAGAGAAGAAACACCATGTTAGCTAGGAAAAATCAGCTCTTTTGCCTACCCTATGTACTTGTAAAAATGAGTAAAGAATTAGAAAGAGTTTTGTAACCATGCTAAGGAATGATATAGTTGGACTAGGTCTTTGCTGTCTTTCTGAGAAAATTCCATGGCCACACACCTTGTCATAGGCCAAGACTTGGGTCACTTCCTAAATATTAGTTTAAATCACCAAGTATGGGACATAACTTGGTTTTGATCTTGAATGAAATTCGATGATCAATTTATAGGTTAAGATGTTGTTAACCTTAAGAGAAGATGACTTCAAGGAGAAAATGAGTAATGGAAATATTAACAAATAAGTTACCATGCATCTTTTGTTTGCCTCTCCAGATTGACCTCTTTATACTCCATCCTACTCTTTTGTCTCAGAGTTTGACTTACAACCATTACAGCAGCTACACTGAAATTCTTCATCTTCTGGTTCCCAGTTGTGTTTAGCCAATGAGGAATCCAGGAGATGTGGAAAAGGAAGGAGACTAGGCAGTTATATATTCCTCTGGTTCCCTCCTTGATACATAGCGAGCGCTAGCTATCTTTCTTGCAAAGTCACTCTTTCTTGCAAAGTGGACTCTTCCATCTATTCCTCTAGTTCTAGATTCCAATAACCACTCCATTCACTCATCCCTGGGGTGGTAAGAGCAGCAAGTTTTTCAAGATCAGTGTCCTGTCTTTTTTGTTTTATCTTTACAATTCATTTATAAATAAACCTTTCTCAAAGTAGTCTAATTTGAGTAAAGCTTTTGTTTCCTATTTTGATCCTGACTGATGCAGTAAAGGTATATATGGAAAATACTTATTCTTTACCTTTAGCTAAATCACCCAGTACTTCATACAGATAACCACTGAGCATACCTATGTATATTCCTGACTATCTGCTTTTATTGTATTGATTAAGAAAGGAGACCTACAGTGTCAATGGCTTACGCCATAATGAAAAAATAAACTGATTTTTCTCATTAATGCTTGAATGTATTCCATGAAAAGAAAAAAATGGCTGGTAGTATTTTAGGCTTTCGGGTATTCTCCCTGCATCCCCTCCAGCACACTGCTACCAATTTGTAAAACTGCTCTCCTTTCCTGTGAGGTTCTAAAAACCTCTACAGTAGAGTCATCCATTATCATTGGAAAGCTTGATGCAGAGGGAAAAGAACAATGACTGCACAGGAAATCTGTATCCTGACTGTGGCTGAACAATAGAACAGACGGTGTTTTTCTGAACTCTGAACAATGGGCATGTAAGGATAATTTTAGCTGCAGAGCTAAGCAGTTTGGATTGACAACAACATAAATCAGCTTTGACAATGCATCCCCTCAGCCAAGTTCACTCATTCATCCAAGCTAGAAAACAGAAGCTTAGAAGCATGGTACTAGCTATTGAAGAAGAGAAAACATGTTTGGTGCAATTACTTGTGGATAACGTGCTAGACAGGCTATAAAATGATGTAGGATTGAGCTGAGCAATTAGCACAGTCACTAGTACTCTAGATACATGATTCAATAGCTTCTCTTTTTTCCTAATACATGTTTGTTTTCTGAGATGAAACTTAGGGGAAACTAAAAAAATGTTTGGATTGATAAGGACAATAATAGAGTTGGGAAGACTGATATATTTAACAGTTATGAGAGAAGGCTGGGAATAGTTAAACAATCTAGCACATTTGCTGGGGATCGATATTTGACAGTAAGTGTTGCAGTAGAAACGAAAGTCACAGGTCCCTCTTACCCAGCCATCATTTTGCCAGTAGAGCAAGAAGAAATGGTATCCAACGAGACTACCCTCTCTGTATGCCACTTTCTCTCCATAAATGGGAATTGAAGAAGAACTATATTCAATTTTCCATACTCCTGTTACCATCACACCACTGTAGAGCTGCTTCAATAGCTAGATCTACAGAGAGTGGATCACTGTGATAAAGTTTTCTTCAAGTCCCATACATGGGACATTTTAGCAATTGGGAAATGTTCTTCGCTGTGCCAGCATCCAACGTCTCCTATCCCTTCTCCATTATATTCCTCAGATCTTGCCTAGCAAACTACCACCATTTTCTTACTAATCTACCCAACTCTCATCATATTCTTCCCACTAGTTCTGAAATTACCTAACTGCCAATCCGGGCTATGCTACACATTTGGCTTCTGATTGCCTACAGTAGTAAGTCCAATGGTTTATTTTAGAATTCAAGATGCTTCATGATCTGACTCCATCGTATTTTTTTTTTTTTTTTAGTGGCAGCTGGGAAGTCAGAAGGATCAGCACAATTCCCAAACACCAACGTATTAGCTCTGCAAGTAATTAATAATTTATTGATATATAGGAGATAGAAAATAACAAAGATGAGAAAAAAACTTTAAATATACCTACTCTCTCTTCATGAATCAAAGAGAAAACAAAGTCTGAAATTTAAGCCCATCTCAAGCAGTTTTCCTTGCCGATACGTTTCAGTTCTTAGTCTTCACAGCCTGTCATGCTTCCTAATTTACATCTCCAATGTGGGAACAGTTGCATTCTTTTTTAGGGAATCACCATCACGTACCATCATATCTTTCCCTCAAAACTCGATCCCCGGGCAGGACTTTACTAATCACTGTATTCACCAAAGTCTTACTTATTCTACTTAGAGAATATGACAATGGCAGCTTCTTTAGAAGAAGAGAGGGGTAAATTTTTTTCTGGAGAAGTTGACTTTGAAGTGCCTGTAGGCATCTGTGTCAAATACTGCTACTTGCCTACTTATAATAACTTTATCTTTCCCTCTTACTAACAGAATTCCAATGGTATTTGGTAAGGCAATAGTCTCACCTCAAAAAAAAAAAATTTGAAGGCATTACAATGTAACATGAGCAGAAACTGACTGGCTAGAACATGCAATAAATCTGTTGTCGTGCAGACCAGTAGTGGCAGGTTCAGTCGGCCCTTCCCTGTCCCCTCATCCCTTCCTCTAGCCTAGAAAGCAGGCACAACGCCCAGAGTTTCCATAGCCATCCTGTGAGGAAGGACAAACAACGGCAGAGCAGAGGATGAAAGGAGTACTGTTGACTTCATTGCACTAATCCTGGACCTCTTACCTTCGGATTTCTTGTTATTTGAGACAAAAGTAAGTCAACTCTGTACATGGTTGAATGTGGCTGAGTGCTAAAGGTGCAGTATTTAAGGGGAAGCTAATCTCTCATAGAGTATCAAAACATTCACACAGTACGTTTCCGTTAGCAACATATTAACAGCATTAGAGTCTCCAGTTAACCTCTATCAAAATGATGAGAGCAGAAGAGTTTCCCTCAGAGAGACTTAAAAATATGACGTAACAGACTTTCTGGTAATTTAAAATTGTTCTATGCACAGGGTGATTAATATAAAAAATTTAAAAATCTTTTCAACAGCATTTTGAAACACATATTTTTACTTCCATTTTGTAGATGTGATAATGGAGAATTAGAGCACTTAAGTGTCTTAATTAAACTTTACCCAACTATAAGTTATGGAATGGAGATTCAAGGTCTAGTCTGTTTGCTCCCAAAAATTCACCTTTCAGTGTACCCTTGAAGTGATGTGAAAAAATCATAAAGACCCAGGAACATGAAAATGGGCCAGACTCACTGTACATGGGACACAGAATGCTGTAAGAGTAAGATCTCTGAGTTTTTGCTACCAAAGATATACGAGTACAAAACTACAGATATAGGTATGGAGTACCTGTTGATCCTTTTGCTAAAGAGATAACCAAATGCAAACTCCCCTTTTTCCCCCTTTAACCAGCAAGTTAGACAATGCTGAACAAATAGATTGAGAAGTCATTTCAGAAACAAGATTGCCCAAATAAATACCTGTGGTTTAATAATTCATTTAGAAACTGAAGATAATAATATGTGACCACAGGAACAGGAGAGCATAAGCACAGATATTGATTTCTCAGCACCAGTAGAAAGGGGATAAATAGAGCAGGGATCATTCAGAAAAGTACCAGCAGAATTTGGACAAATAAATCTATACTTGTTATATAGTCTCCTTTCATACTCAAAAGTAATTAAGTAAGTAGTTTTCACTAATGAAATTTACAGCAGGACTCATGTATGTTTTAATTACATACAATTAAGCCTGAGTAAACTGTCCGGTAGAATTTGCATAGTTTTCATTGCAAAGTGATGTGTCTAGTAATATTTTGACCATCTTTGTGTTTTTAATTAAATTTTCCAGTTATTACATCTGTCCATTGATGTAATGATAAATAGATTGAAAGGACCCTATTTTAAAATTTATTTAAATGCCTAATCACTATGCTGTATATCTGAAACTAATGTGATATTATATGTCAACTATAACTAAAATATAAGTTTAAAAATTATATCGATATTCAGGTATCCATCAAGAAAAAGTATGGAAGCAAAACTTTTATTTAATAAGCTGTAACATAGACTGGGTATGATTTAGCATAAGCTAAATCAGAATTGGACTTAGTTGTTCCAGAAAGGGCCAAATAATAAATATTTTAGGTTTTGTGAGCTACATGCCTTCTCTGTCTCATATTCTTGTTTCTTTATAACCCATTAAAAATGTGAAAACCAAACAACACTCTTCAGTCTTACTAGAACAGAATACTGGTCAGATTGAGCCCATGAGCTACAATTGGTCTCTATAGATGTTCTTTGTTTAAAGGTTACTATACACTACATGTTTGTGTCCCCCCAAAAATTGGTACGTTGAAGCCTGATCTCCAATGTGATAATATTTGGAGGTGAGGCCTTGGCAAGTGAATAGATAATGAGGTGGGGACCTTAGAAATGGGATTATTAACCTTATAAAAGACTCCAGAGAGCTTCTTGCTCCTTCCGTCACATGAAGAGCCAGCAGGAAATGGTTGTCTGTGAACCAGGAAGCAGACTCTCACCAATGAATCTGCTAATACCTTGATCTTGGACTTTCCAGCTTTCCAAACAATGAGAAATAAATGTTGCTTGTTTAAGCCACCCACTCTAAGGTAATTTTTAATAATAGCAGCCTTAATGACTAAAACAAAGACACTATGTTCTGGGATGGTTGCTTTGCTGGAGAAGTCAACTCATACACTATAAGATACTTCTGTCACTTAAAACAAGTAAACTTTTCTTCAAAATGGTTATTTTGCAACCAAAATTTCCTTGACTTGAATTGCAACTTTCAAACACTACCATCCATGAGGGAAAAAAGTAAGTTTTACACTAAAATAATCTGAAACAGCAATGTTGGGATCCCTTAAGAATTTGTGGGTTTTGTTTAGAAAGAGTTCACATATCCCATTATAAAAAATCCTTTCTTTGAACCTTCAAAATCTGACATACTCAGAAAACAAACCATTCTTTGCATTATTTCTTGGCACTTAATGCAGCTTGCTTTTGTTCTAAATGTGATTCTTTACAACATATGCTTGCTCTGATGGAAGAAATTAGCGAAGGATTATTGCTTTCCCTAAGTCGATTAGGCTGAAAAGAAATGAGTTTTTTTTCTTTTGCTGTCATACCAGCTTTATTTCTAAGACAACGTGTGCAGGGATTGGATTCTATTAATGGAAAGATTACTGCAAAATTGGCCATCTTAGGTTTTACTCACACCTTGTTTCGATCTTACTGGAATTGAACTAGAAATGTATATTCTGATGTAAATAAAATCAGCAAAAGTTACTAAATACAAGAAAACCTTGTGTAATGAGGTAAAGGAGTGGTAAAAGGATGGGGGTAGAATTTTTGTTTTCTTTTTAGCATAAAATATTGCTTTTAACGTAAAGGCAACTAGAAAATTTAAATTTCCTCATAAGGCACATTTATTTCAGGAAGAACCCTAGCTCTATATAAATGTGGCTTTAAAAAGATGCTGATATAACAGCACAATTCTTAATCTCCTAAAAGTGTATTTGGTTCATTAGCAGGGAGCATGACCAAAAAAAAAAAAAAGACAACCTTTTGTTTTCCAGTGTAGCCAAGTGAATATTATGGATTGCACTGCTGAGCAAGCATGGTTGTTTAGGAACCAATGATACTTTAGAAATCAGTGGAAGTAATTTCTCTATAAGGTATCTGAACAACCTGAAATAGACAATGATGTTCATCACAGAGACAGAATAAAGGTGTAAAGTGCTCTGTTACCCTGGCTACTTGGGCAACACACTTTTGAAAAGATTGAGTTTAATCATGAGTCATAATAAATATCAGATGTTAACAAATTCTATTCATATTAAGTGAAATTAAAGTCTAATTTTAAAAATCTTAACATTTGTCACAGATCAGTACCTATTAAGTATAGTAGTTAGAATACTGTATACGGAAATAAATTCTCTCTTCCTCCACCTTTATATACGTATCTATATACATATGTACACATACACACACAAACACACACACACACACACACACACACACACATAAAGAAAACTTCTTAATATAGGGGCTTGGTACTGGAAAAGTTGGGGCACAAAAATAAAGAAGGGGACCAGAAAAAAAGGGATAATTCCTGAATATCAGAAGTACTGATGCTTCTGGTTTAGGGTCCAAATGTCTTCCCCTATTGCTGTGGAACTGAATACGTCTTTTTAAAAATCCACCAGAAAAATGCTGCCTCTTCTTGGGCTACTGGAGTCCAGAATCACTCCTTCCCCACATTCTTCCCGGAAATGCTAATAACTGCTACTCTACTAATGCTCAGAGCAAGAAGGTATTGTTTTTATTGTTTTTAACTGTATCTCTGATCTCTCATGTGAACTTACTATTAGAAGGAACTAACAGGAAGTTATCAGTCAAGGAAATAAGAAAAATATAATTTGAGAACTTCTAGTCCCAGAGAAAAGAGCAAAGTTTACAATTAAGTGTGGAGATTAAAAATAACAGATAAATAAATATCGCTGAATTATAAAAATCCTATGACCTCCTTCTTTAAATTTTAAATTAATAGTTACAAATTGTCTCCTATTTTCCTACTTGGGGATTCACTCATGTAATTCTTTCACTCAACTCTTGCTTTCTGAGTTTGACTGCAAATATCTATTAGTGGATTTTCTTAGATCAAAATCCAAGTGAGTATTGAAATCCATGAAGTCTATATGTCTACGAGTGAAGAGTCTGAGAGACAAAATATACAAATTTACAAGGGCCAGGCTACACATAAAAAGCAGAATTCTGACCCTCAACCTGCAGCAATCAACCCAGGAAACCAACTACTGTCTATAGTCATCAAGCCAGGGAGCCAAACTAACATTTGTAGTCCAGAAAAACAAATAACTTGTATATACATCATCCCCAAACTGCCAGAACCTGATTAATAATGATAGCTTCTCTAACTGTTGCACCTATTTCCAAATTAGAACCAACAGGAGTAAACAAATATGCACCCTGAGTCAATCACAGAGGATGCTCTGCTTCTAGTTAGCCCACCAACAGCTTCCTCATGCCAACAGTCAGGACCTCCAAGAAGCCTCTCTTTTGTATCCACAATAAAGCTTTCCCACTCTTCTGCCTGCCTTTGAATTTCTGCCAAACATCAATGATGGTGACTGACTCCTTTGCTCTAGCAAGCTCTGAATGAATAGACTTCACTTGTTTTCATTTGGATGCTCTTTATTTCTACAAGTGAGAAAAGAAAATCGTGACATCTACATCCAGGAGGTAGGCAATGTTTAGGCCTGCTCCTACAAAGACCTTGGAAATACTGATAGTAATTATTCAGATGCCTTCAGATCATCTCAAGGAATATCTAAAATCTCTAGGGTAGGGCTTCTCAAGTTGGCAATATTGACATTTTGGACTGGATTATTCTTTCTTCCAGGTGGGATGTCCTGTGTATTGCAGGATATTTAGCAGCATCCTTGGCCTCTGATTACTAGGTGCTATTAATAGGCTACTCTCCGAGTTATGCCAATCAAAAATATCTACAGATGTTGCTAAATATACCTTCAGGAAAACCAAAATCATATCCCAGTTGAGAATCACAGCCCTAGGAGAATTCTAAACTTTTTCCTTTAAGGTGCTTTAATCTTATGAGTATTGTAGGCTCTAAGTTGATGATTATAGGTCTCAAGTTTTCTAATACATGTCAATTTTGTATAATTTAGTTCATTTTAATAACGGTGATTTGGAATTTGCATAATACATGTTATACTTTTCATATAATTTAATAATACTTTTCATGTACATAAATTCCCAATTCAGGAAAAAACAAATTTCTTGACTCCTGTGTTTTACACGTTATTTAGGAATCACGGTTTCTATCCTTCATGAAAATATAGCACAATGTATACAAGCAGGATTACTATTCTTTCTAGGTGTTTAGCCAGGCCAAGATTCCAGCTTTTACAAACTGGCTTTCCACGTGGAACGCTGCTGAATTATTCCGCAGGCTTAAGCCTTTAGAGATTTCCGTGAGTAGTTATTTAGAGACTTCAGCTATCTTTCCTACATATGTAAAGAAAAATGCCCTTTTTAAGTTAGCATCAGTATATGTTACTACAGTATAAATTAGAATTTTTTTAAGTGGTTCAAGTTAAAACTACTCCCATATAACCTAAACAAATTTAATGGCTTGCCCTTGAGATACACACACATACACACACACATATAGTTTTTCCACATCACCTAGTACCCATTATCCTTTTTTCTTTCTTACAAAAATTTCTCATTCTTTCATTCTTCAATTATTTATTGACAACTTGCTATGTTCCAGGCTCTACCTAGAATCTAGGACTACAAATACAATAAGATAGGGTTTTTCTCTTATTAGTGTTCTCCAGAAAAACAGAACTGACAGAGATTTATCTATCTATCAATGTATTTATCTATGGAGATGTATATTAACATAATTGTCTCATACAACTGTGAAGGCTATCAAGCCAAAGATGTAAAGGATAGACTTGTATGCTGGAAACCCAGGGAAGAGCTGATGCTTCAGTTCAAATTCAAAGGCTGACTACTGGCAGAATGTCCTTTTCAGTAGAGAGATTAGTTTTTTTTTTTTTTTAAGTCTTTCAACTGATTGGATGAGGCCCACCTACCCACATAACTGAAGATAATCTGCTTTAGTCAAACTCTAGTGATTTAATGTTAATCTTATTTTTTAAAAAAAGTTTCGCAAAACATAATCTGGAATAATGTTTGGCAAATATCTGGGTACAATGCCTAACCGAGTTGACACATAAAATGAAGATTTACTGAGCTCTTCTGCTATGACACCAGGCATTATGAATACAAAGATGAATGTAGAAATGGCCCTGATTTCAGATGCTAGACTTCTTAATAGGCAAAACAGAAAGTAAATGATTAGTCAGTGTGCAATGCTGGCCCAGGGCGCAAAGTTCACTATGGGTGTAAAGCTGGTGTGTATAAAGTGTGTGTGCAGGGTGGGGAAAGACAGTGAGGATAATGTAGGACACACAAACATAGTACACAGACCATTAATTGGTAGTGACTGCAATACAAGAACAACTGTATCTTATTTTTAAAAAATCTATAGGTGATTTGAAGTCTGTTCCTCAAGCTCTGCTGCAGATTAGCTAATGATATTTTTTTTAAAGGCTTCATAGTCAATAGCACATTTTGCAAAGAATTCTCTGTAGTATGCAGCTTATGTGATTCTGATATCAGGACACTCATGATACTGTTTTACTTCATTTCAAACTCTACATTATTCCAGGCAAGAACATATGATCACTGCCGTTCAACTCTGCCACCAAGCACTATGTGAGATGAATCTAGAACTTCCTAAAAATACCTCCAAATTAGTATTGTGTTAAATGTTCCTGGAAAATGTGCTCATTAAAGGATTCATCAAGACAAGCCAAAACGATCAGTGCCTCTGGACTACCTAGGACAAAGAAAATCAATTAAAACTGATAAGCATTTCACCTAGCAGATGTCTCTTGCATTTTTCATATAGTATCTGTGCTAATTAAGAAACAAACAATGTAGGACTATTGGCTTTGGAGAGCGATTTATGTACAGTATAAGCAAGATTTTTAACATGTGTCAGCAATAAACACATACTGGGTTTCAATTAAAAGAAGAATCTTTGAAGCTAAAAATGTTAAGAAAAGTACACAGTCATGCTGATGAAGCATATCCTTGCAGTGAGGGCTTAACTTTCCTAATATAGCTTTAAGTGATGGATGGTTTTCCCCTTCTATACTTCCATCCCAGATAAACTCTATTTAACAAGCTACTTGACCTGAACTTCATGGTATAATTAGCTATTTTTCAAAAGAGATAGATAAATGACTATGGATTGATTATTAATTTTACCCAGCATAACTTGAAGTATCCAAGAGCTATTTTAGTCCCTTAATTAGAACCTACTTAGTTAATAAATGCTTCTTCTGGATGTTCATGGGAGTCACCTGTTTTCCTGCAATTTGAACTACTGCTCTCCCCAGCCACCTTCATGATGTATCAAGGCAATCCTTTACCATACCAGTGGCCCATTTCACTTTCCACTGCAAACTACAGAAGTAATCCATAGAAAACTAAAGAAATAATCAAATATTTATCAATGATACACATATTCGCTCAGCAAATATTCACTGAGCACATGGCAAGTACAAATATGAAATTGTCACTGAAAGAAGACTACAACACAGGTCAGTATTACATGATTATCATTAAAATGCTATATACGTATATGCAAATAACACAGTAGGGTGACCTGTAGGGTAGGCAGGATGACTGAACATTTTATCATCCAAACCAATACACTTTTGAGGACAAAATGAATGTCTTTAACAATTGTACTTGGATAGCAGTTGTAAAGCTGGACTCTTCCATGCTCTTTCACATGTACAGCCGCTCCAGAGTAAGGAATGGGGGATCGGATGCTATGATCATGATCTATATTTAATGAGTAGATTCAATATTGACTAAGACATATTAAGTATATCCAGGAATCCTGCACTGTTTATGATAGGGTCTGGTTAGATTCAGTTATGTTCCCAGCAACAGCTTGGATTTTACGCACATGCCTCCTTAATATCTCACTAACTACCTTCTATCCTCAGTGACAGACTGGGGGAATTTGGGTTGCGAAAACTAAGAAAGCTTTGAGTGAGGTGCTAAACTCTTGATGATGCTCTGATGACCAAATCCAGGATATTATAAATTCTCAATATATATTTGTCAGTGGTGTCAATTCAAGAAGCAGGTAGGAGAGACTGTCTCCAAATTTTAGAGAGCACACAAAGTAGAAGTGAACCAGGGAAATCATAGCTCCTCTCTATCCAAGAGAGGGGATCTTGTGTTTAACTTGGCTCAGCCTCCTTGATACTTTCTCTCCTGTCCTCACGTGCTATATAAATAGCCTCCTTTTCCTGTGTCCATGGATAACCCTTCTGAACTTTCTCCCTTTTTCTGCTCTCTATTGCCATCCCTTATCTTGGAATCTGGTTCCTGTTCTCCCTTTGCCCAGTTGAATTTTCTCTCAACTCTGCTCCTTGTTTTCCTCCTGATCAGCTGGTTCCATTAGACTCCATTCCTTAAGGTCATGATCAGCCTATAACCATATCAAACTGTTTTGTTGCCCAGAGCTCTCCTTCTACTTCCAGCAGAGAGTTCTCTGTTCCAAAACAGGTTATGGTTATATTCTGAGCATGAGACAAAGGTCACATACAAAATATACAAATCTTAAGTCAATAAAGCTTGATGTCTTTTTCATAGAATGATGTCCATATGAGTGCCATCCAAATCGAGTTGTAGATTATTTACACATCCAGAAAGGCTTATTTGTACCCCTCACCCTAAGTACCTCTCAAGGATAATTACTATTCTCAATTTTATCATCTACAATTATTTTTGCCTGTTTCTGAACATTGTATAAACAAAACACAGAGAATGTACTATTTTTGTGTTTGACTTCTTTCACTTGATATTATGCCTATGAAATTTATCTATGTTGTTGAGTATATCAGGAGCTTATTTTTTCATTGCTCTGTAATATTCTAATATATAAATGCCAGTATTTATACATTCTACTGTCAATGGGTATGTGGGGTGTTTTACTGCCTTTAGCTATCATGAGTAAAGCATCTATAAACATTCATGTACATTTTTTTGGCATACATAAGCATGCAACTTTTCTTGATTATATGCCCAGAAGTGGAATTCTTTGATGAAGATTTTAAAAATATATATATTCACCAACGCATAGTAATGTCAATCTTTTTAATTGATCTATTCCGATGAGTTTAGAGTGGATATATTTTCAAAGCCAGATATAAGACTGAATACTGTATTTAATGACTCCCCAGGACTGAAGATGAAAACTGACATATTTTCTAGACATGTGAAAACATCTATCTGCATCTAGCTTTTATATTTGTGGTGTGGAGCGGGCTGCATTAATCATGAATAATTCTTATAATAGTTCTTTTGATCATGGTATTTGTTGAACGGACTTAAACTTGAGTACAAAAAGAGATCCACATAAAGACACCCAAAGCTGCCCAGCTGAGTTCTTTGCTATTATTTTACTGTAGGTGAGCAAAATAGATGTGTAATAAACACTTCTATCTACTCAGTGACATACTGAATGTTTTGAAAATAGACCTTTTAAGTATTGCCAAGTGATATTAGGCCATAATTTGGGTGACAGGTACAAGATTCATGTAAGGCTTTTAGAGGTTCATCATTTAGAGATGACTCTGGAAATATAGACCCATATGCCATTCTTAATTATACCCTGATGTTTTCAGACCTGGTGTTAGGAAACTATTTGCTGTCTTCATGACTCTCTTCAAAAATAAACTTCAGGAACTTGGAATAATACTTCATATGAGTTATTACAAATCTATTAGCTTGGCTAGAACACAGTGGAAAGGAACCTAGGGTTATAAGTTCAAAACTGAATTTGTTCACTCAGTACTTTCACAGAGGGAAATAACAAGCAACCAAGCAGAAAAGAAACTGAGAGAAAAATTATATATATATATTTCAATTTTCATTATATGTGTGTGTCTATATATACATTATATATATACATGTATATATATATAATGAATCATATTTAGCCATTCCTATTTCACCGTCAGGGAAAATATATATGTATACATTTTTTGATTCATATGATATTACATTGAGATATTTATCCATATCAGTGTTATGTTTTACTCAGAGAATATATTTTTGTCAATGCTAAGTTTTTAGTGAGCAATCACCATGTCCCAGCATAAGTTCTTTATGAATATACTAATATGATTAATTATAGGGGTCATTTTTGGGAATTAATTTTATCTTTGTCCAAGATAAAACATGGAAGATGGTGAAAGCATGATAAACATTTAACCAACAGAAGCCCTCTGGCTATAATTCTTAGAATACCATTACACAGTGTTAACCAACAAGTCTATATACCTACACTTAAAAATGCTGAAATAATGAAAAGCACTATTAATTATGGCAGGTAAGTTTTGCATGACTATTTTAATTATTAATGAAAATATTAGAGTATCAGATAGAACTACTTTATTTTTCTCTTGATCACATTTTTTGAGGATCCTTACCTATGTAACTTAAAAACTCAAGTATTTCAAACAAAGATTTGTGTTGGCAATTTGGAAGTGTAAGCATTCAGTAAAACACAGGACATATTTTGAATACATAAGAAATATTGCTATCATATTAGAAGCTAATCAACTGCCTAATCTCCTATTCAAGTGGATTATTTTTACTCTGAAATACATGTGTCAGAGTGAAACTATTTGTATCAACAGCAATTTACTTTGCTTTCACTGATGTGTCTGAAAATTGTTCTCAGTGGTTAGATTTCACATATATTTTTTTCTAATGCTAGTAAAGCAAACTTGAAGTCATTTTTTTGATGTGATACTGTTCTCACATTCAGAATTGAAAACTTCATTACAAAACAAGATTATTGTGATTTTCAAGGTAAAAGTAATCATAGTCATTATCATTTTTAAAGCCAAGTAAAATTTTATATTCACAAATGTTTGTGCCAAGACTTAGGCTGGATATAGAGGAACTGTGTGTGTGTGTGTATGTGTGTGTGTGTGTGTGTGTGTGTGTGTGTATACACACACATATATATACGCACATACACACACACATATACGACAAAGCTCTTGCATTCAAGACCCACATCACAGAAAGATGCTGCTAAGTATAACAGAATTTAATGTGCAGTGTGATTGAAATGATAAAAGGTTAGGCATGGTGTACTAATATGGTAGCACATGAAGGCATCCTAACAAATTCCAGGGGGAAGAAAGGCCAAAAAGAGACTTTGTATCTATTTATTATCTTGAGGAAAAATAGTTCGTAGACTAAAGTAAGGGGAAATGGGAGAATCTTCTAACCAAAGGTAGTTTTAATGAAAGAACGGGAGCTAAAAATAACAAATACAGAAAATTGCAAAAGTTCAATAAGATTAGAGCCTAGAATGTTGTGAAGATAACAAGAAGAAATTTGATTGGTTAGTTAAAATGAGGCTAGCTTCTATGGTAAAATGAATCTGCATTTTATTTTTTTTCCTTTTAATCAGATGCATTTATACTATGATAAAATGTGAATGCTAGAAATGACTCCACGATATTGAAAGAATACCCCCTGGTTCACATTTGAGTTCACTTCCCTTCCCTTCCTCCATTGCTCTGTGGTCACAGTATTCTCCACGTGGTTTGTAAAATACTGCGAGCAAGTTCCTGCTCTGCATTTGGAATGTTCTCCACACTTGACAGACCATGGCTTCATCCCCTCATCGCCACTGGATCTTTACTCAAACATCATCTGCTCACCAAGGAATTGCTTCGAGCATCCTGTGTAAGTAAAATCATGGCCTCTGACTCTCCCATTTCCTTGCTTCAGTTTTCTCCATATCACTAGCCACATTCATAATCTACATATTTTCTAGCTAATGTTTTGTTATTTTCTCTCACATTAGAACCTAAGTCCCAGCAAAACAGATTCTTACCTATTTTGCTCTCTCCTACTTCACCAGCATCTAGAACAGGAACTAGTCCAGAGTAGACATTTAATAAATGTTTACTGAATAAACAAATGAATACTAGTTATCAGATTTTCTTTCTTCTCGAGACTTTAATTGGAATATCCAAACTCACTAATTATTCTTTTTCACATTCCTGTCTTCCATAGAACCTATTTCTTCTTCCTTTAAAAAAAACTATTGGGTTCATTTATTTTTGCTTTTGGTTATGATGCCTGTCTGAATTAAACAATGATCTGTAACAAAGCTATGTTTATTAATAGAAAGGTTACTCATTCTAATTTATAAATTTCACCACTATGGCTAATAAAAGCTAAAAAAAAAATGTGTGAAACTAAATTAACAGTTGAACCATGAAAGTAGAAATCTTGTCATAAATTTCTATTATAAGTTTCTATTTTTATTTTTATTTTACTTTTTCTCCTCTGAAAACTACTCTGGGAACAGAGCAGCTCAGGGGTGAAACCTTTTTTACAAATAAATTATTTTGAGTTTTTAGCTTAATGAGTCTGTCATTTGAGGTGACTACTAAACAAAACATAATGCAGATCTAACATTGAACCCCACTGAGACATGTCCTGCAAGGGAGTGAGTCCTCTGTACTCTAAGCACATGTGACTGGAAGTAATACTTATCTTCGCAGCGGCACTGACAAAGTACTGTGATGATCTATGCCTCCATCCACCTCCACTAGTAGATTCTAGGGAAATTTAGGAGACAGAATGTCTTTTGCCCATGTGTAGGAAAAAAATCAGAGACATATTCGAATACTTCTGGCTTTCGAGATTGATCAAAGTAACTCTTACTTGCGTGCCAATACACATATAGAAGTTGAAGAGTATTCTGATGTAAATATTTCCATTGTGTAAAAACTGCTCTGAAACAAACAAGCACATCTTTTAACCTGAGTTTGGGAGGGGGCGGGGACACAAATCTCCATTTGCTATGAGTTCTCTGTAGCCCCTGAGAATGAGGCCACATTCAGTAATAAAGTCAAAGTTTCTAAGGATACCAGTCCTAAACTAAGTACAGTAGATGTTCCTTGAAAGCTTCATGACCTAGGAACCTTCAAGAAATTCCATATGTGTTTCTTGGAGAGAAAAATATCTCTTTGTGAAACTAATAAATATAATTCATTAAATGTTAGAACACTGTGATGCCCAATTACTCTGTTATAGTTTCCATATAATAGAAATTATCTCCATGAAGAGAAAGCATCTCCATGTCCACTTTGCTGTAATACTTGTGATAGTATAAATTTGGAAAGTATAAACTGTCAGAGGGGCCTGTTAATAACTGATTCCATGTTTGACATTACTGGAAGTGGCCAGAGCCTCCACGTCTGTAGTAATAGTGGTGGTCACGGCACAAGGGTTATGGTGCTGATGCAGGGTGTCATTAACTCTGGAGGCAACACCAGCACACCTGTGCTCACAGTTGCAGAATCAGTGCTCTGTAGATTTCAGGGTGGTAGTTCACCCTACAGCTTTACTTCTCTGATAGCCCAGAAAAGTTTGTTGATTTTCAGCTTTTCTGACTTTTTCAGGTTGAAAGAATGGAAATAACTCCCAAGATCTTTTCACTTTGGATATGAAACCAGAAGTTTAAACCCCTACAAAAATATATTTTAAAAGAACTATCAGAAAGCTCTAGAAAGTGTAAAGAGCAGGTAAATATTGCAGAAGAGGAGAGAGGAAGTGTTACCATGTTATTTTCTAGTTTCTATAGGTTTTACTCTAAGGATGCACTCCGTGCATGAAGATGCTAAAACTTTAATGAAAAGCATGGTGTTTTTCTAACCTAAAAATCAAGAAGAAATAATGTACAGTAACCACAGATATTGCAAGCTGATATGTAATTCCATGAAGGAGCTGTAGAAATGGATTTCTAAATTCTGTGCATGAACTCTGTCCAAGTACCTGGATGACAACTAAATAACTTATGTGCAGGGCAGATTTAAAGCATCCTTTAAAGAACAAATGACTGAACTGAGAACTTAATTGTGACTCAAGAGACAGTTTGCAGCTTGACTGAAAACAAACTGATTGTCAAGGAGAACAACCAAAAAGAAATCAATATCGTTTGATAGAATATGCCAGAATTCAGAACCTCCACATCAGAACATTCATATTATTCAGGAACAATCCCAAAGCTATTCAACATAGAAAGAATCAGGAAAACATTATGTGACCCATCCTCAAAAGAAAGGACAATCAGAGGAGCACAACCACAAAATATTCCAGATATTGGAATGAGCAAAGACTTTAAAACAGTGTGCAATAAAATAAAGAAAAATGCACTCAAAATGAAAAAAATATATATATATATGAGAAATCTCAGCAAATGGGAAAACTTAAATATGAGTGAAATGAAAATTTTAGAGCTAACAAATACAGTACATAAAATGTTCATTGGTCTTTTAGTAAAATATAAACAAAGTAAGCTCATCAATGAAAATTATCCAATCAGCAGGAGAAAAAAAAATTGAAAATAAATGAATAAGCTAAAGACTAGGGGGGAGTCAACATTAAAGTTGTTCTGGTACAATGTTCAATTATTATACCAGAAAGAGAAATAAGGGAAAAAACAAGGGAGGAAAAATATTTGAAAGATATTTGAGGAAATAGTGATCAAAAATTACTGATTTTATTAAAAGCCATCAGTTTTCAAAATGAAGAATTTTGGTAAACCCCAAAGAGGATAAATTCACATTGGAAAAAAAAAGGCCAAGTTCCTAGTAATTGAACTTGTAAAAGCCAAAAAAAAAAAAACAATTCTTGAAACCAGGTAGAAAAAATGGCAATTACATACAGAGAAATATTAATTCTAAATTCTAAATACCATAGACATTTCATGAAAAACCATGGAGGCCATAAGACAGTGGAACATAAACTTTAAAGTGTTGAAAAAAAAAAAAAAGAAACTGGCAAGTCAGAATTCTATATACAGTAAAAATATATTTTAAGAATAAAAGCAAAAAAAGATATTCTCAGATAAAAATTTAAGAAAATTTATAGCTATCAGACCTAAATTATGAGGAAAGCAATGCCAATATGAGTTCCTCACGCTAAAGGGAAATTCTACTGGAAAAAAAAATATGGATTTGTAGAATCAAATTTTAAAAATTAAGAACATCGGAAATAGTAAATATCTGGGTAAATATAAAATAGTACTTTTTCATTTTGATCTTTAAAATATGCGTGATTATTTAAAGCAGAATTTATATCATTGTCTTGTTGAATGTTTACTGCATGTAAATACAGGACACAGCAGCTACAACATATAGAATGTCTGCAGGGAGCTAAGGGAACCTATATGGTTACAGTTTTATTACATATTTTTGTAAAGTGATACAATATTTACTGACAGAGAACTCTGAAAGCTTAAGAATGTATATTTTCATTCCTGGGGGGGAACACTAAAAAAGAATGCAAAGATATATAAATAAAAAGCCAAGAGGTAAATTAAAATGGAATAAAAAAAATAATTCATATAATCAAAAAGAAGCTAAGGGATGGGGAACTGAAGCACAAAACACAGGAGGGAACAAATAGAAAAATATAAGATACAGATATAATTTCAACCAAATGAATAATGACATTGTGTATAAATGGTCTAAATACTCCAATTTAAAGGCAGGAGTTGTCAGTGTATAAGAAGACAAGATCTAGTCATTTGTTGTCTATAAAAGTCACATTTTAAATATAAGTATTTAACATGTTGAATTAAAACAAATGTAAGAAAAAAGAAGGTTGAACTGGCTATATTAACAGCAGGAAAAGAATATTATCAGAAATAAAGAGAAATAGGGATATTTTAAAATGATAAAAAGATCACGAGAAAGTCCTAACAATGTAACTGAATATTTGTTTAAAAATAAAGCCTCAATGTACGTAAAGCAAAATACAATGCCACAACCACAGTAGGAAATTTTACCACCTCCATCTTATCACGTCTGGTGTCTCAGGGCCACATTCTCACGGGAGCAGGGATTGTCAGGATTGTCATGTGAGTAGCCCTGAGTCTTCTCATGCCACTGGGGAGAGGATGGGGAGCACCTGGGCTCCACTGACACATGCACTGCAGGTGGATCTGCCAGGCCTCGATGTCAAGCAAGAGACGCACTCCCCTCTAAGTCTCTGTTAGGCTTACTCTTTCCTAGTCCTTTAGTTTATATTTTTTGGCAATTCTAGGTTTCAGGTCTATCAGGAACTCTGTACACAATTCAAGGAAAATAAAAAGCCCAGGGAATGGATCACATCGTTCCTCAAGTCCTGAGGTCTCTAGCCAGGCCACCTTTTTCCTGCCCAGCTTTCAGAATGATTTTATCATTGCCTGTTGAATTATTTCTAGGATATCTAGCTGTAATTAGAGGAGGCAAGCCGGGAAAATGAGTCTATGATATATTGTTCCAGAACCATAGGCTTTAATATTCTTTTTTTATGCTTAAATCATCTTATTTTTGATGTGAGAGATATTCAAACCAGTTCTTGTGTCTTTTTGACATGGTCTCAGGAGTCTTTGATGGCTTACTTGCATTTTAGAACAAGTTTCCCTCCATTAATCTTACAACAATCTACATTTGGCATTTATTTGCCTCAAGAACTAGCTCTGATTATGTATCCAGTTAGTCAATAATCACTGCAGCAAGAATTATGGAAGCTTGGGAGAGGTGGATTTTTGCTATTCTGAATTGCTACAAGAGGTTAGCATATCTCTACTAGACTTCAATTAGAAATATTTTAACCCAGAAATTTGGGCAAATGGACAAAAGAAAACAGATTATTGATGACATAGTTGAGACAGAGTCGCTCTATAAATTCACTACCTCTGAACTTCCTATTTTATATAGAGATGCATCTTTTTTGGTCATTAAGATAAAGTTCGTTGCATGTGGACACATTCCAATTCCTATTATGTGAAGAACATTGTATAGTAAGTACTATAACTAGACAGAGCTTTTGCATAGTCCAACAATCCCTTTTACAGAGAATGATGGTCAGACCACGCAAGGGACTTACTAATGTCTCAGAGTTGGGACTGCAAACTTTAGGTATAAAGTATCGCTGTAGCACCCAATCAGAGTTCAGGGCCCTTATGAGTTTTAGGTAATTCTGAGAGAAATGGGAGCTTTAATTCTGTTGTTAATAAATATACAACTGAAATATAACCCTTTGCACACAAAAAAAGTTTTATGTGGCACAAATGCTACCATTTCTTATTAAATGAAACAATACCAAAATGAAGAGTCCAATCTCCATATCTGGTAAACTCTAGTAATAAATCCTTTGAAGCGTTATGTAAAACAAATCGAGTTGAACAGTTATTAATCAAAATAATAATAATAAGAGTAATAATAATAATAATAAATGAGAGGCTGATATGTTAAAGTTATTAGAATGCAAGCAATATTATATTTGTTGAACTCTAGATAGCTAAAACAGGATATGTAAATACAAGAATCACATAAAATCCTGCTATTGTTTTTTGGACAATAAAAATAAAAGGAAAAATAGAAATGTATTTGCTCTACACACTGATCTCTTTGGGGGATCATCTTGAAGACAAGCCATCTTCCTATGCCAAGATGAACACCTACACATTTCTACAGAGTGAGGATTCAAATATGCTTATCAACTCTTTATATTCATAAATCACTCTTTAAATAAAATTTTTCTCTAAAGCTGTGCCAGCAGAATCCGATGTGAAAAAGATGGAGGTAGAGGTGATTGGAGAATACTTAGAAAAATGCTAAGTGTATAGCAGGAATTTAAAAAGTAATTAACACAATGCATGCGCGCGCGCGCGCGCGCACACACACACACACACACACACACACGCCTTACTGTTAAACTGTACACCTGAAACTTACTGGATTTTGTTAACCAATGTCACCATAATGAATAAATAAATAAACAAATACTTTTTAAATATAAATCAATACAAAGTAATTAATTCATAGTGGAATTATTAGATGAAAATGGGGATAGGGATAAAATAGTTTTACATGCACATGAAAATATGTAAGCATGATACCTCAATCAATTCAGCAATCTCTGTCAGCAAAATCACAATATGATTGAAAACCAAGAGCAGTGAAATAAACCAGTAAGACATTCTCTTTTCCATCTGCTGACAGAAATACATACACCAGTCAACTGTCTTGTATAATTAGAACATTAACACCATAGGATATGTTGAAGAGTGGGTGTGTTTGTGATCAATTTTACTTTAAAGTAGTTCATGTGTGATTTTTGGAAATATATAAAGAAAAAGGAGAGTTAATTTCACATGTAATTAGCCTGTAATATATACCCTGCCTCTACTTTGGAGACTATCAATTTCATAATAATCCTTTGAATCCCTTTTCAATGTTTCATATTTAGAAAGTGCATTGAAAATATGAGTGCTTCTCCAAGGTCACCCATGATTTAGAAGAAAGGAAACAGAGTGTTTACACAGAATATTTTTTCTTATCATCACCCAAAGAAGGGAACACATAGAAAAGCTGATAATTATGTCTAGTGGATGCTACAATGCCCTGAGCAGGTGCCCTTCCCAAGACCAGTGCATCCATCTCCAGCTGCTATTGAGTGTTATGCTCTAAAAGCTGAGTGGTCCTCCATTCCCAGAGGTTATCCTAGGAATGAAAGACAGTGATGATGCTACCCTTCACTCCAGCAGGGGCAGAAAGCAATCAATGACTGACTTAAGAATGCAAAAACCATCTGTGCCTCCCATCTCAAGGAGAGACAGCTTTGTAGTATAATTCATGCTCCTGTGCTCCCATGGGATCAGGCTGCAGCAGACTAGAGCCAGGAACATGTCCTTAGCTGATACCCGTGCCCTATCCTGCTGCCCTCATTTCACTTATGAGAACAATCCACCACTAAAATAAATCACTTTCATAAGAATCCCTATTTCAGGCTATGCTTATAAAGGAATCTGTCTAACACAGTCTTCAGTGGGAACGATGGTGTGTTCTTGAGGCAAGCCCTCACCTCTAGCAAGCATCTGTTTCCTAAATATTGTAAAACTAAAGGAAATTCAATTCTGTCTTCTAGATATTTCCTGCCAAGTCACCCAGGCTTCCACGAAGCCCCATAACTCAGCAGATGTTCACTGAGAAAAACCAGTCATGCTTTTGAGTCCTTCGAGTTTCCAGATTTTTATACCAGCTCCGCATGACAGCTAAAATGCTATAATGACTTCTTTTATTGTAAATCAACTCTAATTGAAAAATTTTTTAAATGTATTTTTTAAAAAAGAGAAACTGTGATCTCGATGTTCTCTTACATACATCAATTTGTAAATCTGTTCCAATCTATTTCATGTACTCTGTACTACCATTCTGCTCTGGTAATTTGACTTTTAAAGATCTTTTTCATAATTAATTTTTCATCTCTCTTTCATCCATGCTTAAACTTATCAAAGATAGAGAGAGAGAGAAGAGAGAGAGAGAGAGAGAGAGAGAGAGAGAGAGAGAGAGAGAGAGAGAAGGAGAGAGAGAGATGTTTAAAAATATTTTACGAAGAATAAAAAGAAAGTATAGGTCCTTAATTAGAACTGAAATCCCAAATATAGTTTAAAAACAAATTACTTTAACAAAGAAAATAAAAATAAGCCAATTAACATGATTAGAAAACTGAAAATCCTATTCTCTCTGGTAAATAATATTCTCAAATGAATTGTAGAAAAATACTGTTATAAAACAGAAAGGTCTTTGGGAGATTGACCATATTTATTACCCAAATGTGAGAGGGGTGCTAAAATAATTATCAGCTGATAATCGATCTACACTAAGTATAAATTGATACTTTAACCACCCAAGACTTAGGGCTTTTTACCAGGTGACCATGACCACTCCTCTGAGTAGAGGCAACAGTTGTGGTTGCCAAGAAGATTCAGGTACCTGATGCTCTGTCTGGTGGCAGTGTGGGAGCAATCACTGCGACCTGCAAAAAGCAGGACTGAGCTAATTGTTAATGTGGTAGGCTTAATGGTCTTTTTGTTTCTCCTTATCCCTCATCAGAACATTCTTCTTGAGCCTAGACTTCTTTCTCAATGTTAACTATAACAACGCTGAACTTTTTTGATAGTTTTTTGTTTCACTTCTTAGATCCTGAAGTGATTAGGGAGCAAATTTGCCATTTCATTTCTTCTCATCTAATATGAAATGACCCTCACGATAATATATTTTAATAGTCCAGTTTCCTCCTTCAGCTGTTTGCAAGTTACATTCCTCTATATCAAGCTGCTATCCCTAAAGCTGGGATTCTTAACACCTGTTCCTTAATAATTGTTCTGTAAAGAAACTGTTTCTGTTGCCAAAATGTGTAGCAAATATTAAATAACATTATGACTAAAATAATTGTGTGATGACTATGTAAACATAATTTCCAATTCCTTGTTCTTGAATTATGGATTTATATATTTAACACCCATAGGGTGGCGGGAAGATTTAAACTGTCCTACACTGTAAATGCATATAATACATGTTACACTTACACACACACACACACACACACACACAAATTCAAATTGTAGAAGTCAAATGCAGTCATCTCTTAAGCAAATACAGTTAATGTAACTGAACATTCAATCCAGTTCTAAGTTTTCTAAAAGATGCTATAAAGAGAACCTAATTTTCATTTGAAAAGAAACGTAGCAAGAAATCAGGGAGTTATGTTCTTGATACGAAATTTCAAAGTAACTTTACAATATGAAAATTTATAAGTGACCATTGATAAATAAAATGTAAAATGCTTTCAAGTTAAGATAGTGTTTCCTGTGGCTTTATTTTAGTCATTTACTTTTCTGGTTGATTATTTTATATCGAGCCTTGATAAGAAAGGTCTGATAGGGTGATACTACTCAAAATTATTCACAAATCCAATTTATAACTTTTTTAAAAAAAATCTATCTATCTATGATTCCAAAATTCTGCTTCCAAGAGATGCTCTATGGAAAGATTTTTACATTTATAGAGTTTAGCAAATACTACATAACCCCTCTTTATTATACCAAAAATATTAAAATATTTAGATATTGTGTACTCCTGCATTAAAGAACGCTTAATGCTTTGTTCAACTTTATAAATTCAAGAGCTTGTCAAAGTAATTTGACTTTTGAAGATGCTTTTCATAATTAATTTTCATAAAACTTAATAAATTACCTTGGGAAGTGATAGAATAATTCATATCAGTTGCTTTATATAGGCCGTTTTTACAAAAATTCATAGTTTAACATTTTATCAATGTCTACTCTTATTTTGTGTTAATTGCCCTCACCTAAAGGAGAGTTGCCATGCTTGACATTTCTTCTTCTGTCTCACAGCAAAGAATAAATCAATCTTGGAAATATACTGAGTCCCTAAAAATAAATAAGAGCATCTATACGTACATACATACAAATATACATACAAACACACATACACACATGCATACATACATAAATTGATGAGGGAGTGGTTGCAATATACATATATTCCTGAACTATAGGAACGTTAGTCGGTGAAAACATAAATTCCCCCAAATTTGAAAATTTTACACTTTCAGAATGTTGAGTCTGATGACTAGACTTAACATCACAAGCCAAGCTTCCTGCCACAACTAAACATGTTCCTCTGGCAAAAGCTATTCTCTATGTAATATATCAAATTACAAAATTTCAATATAGTTTTATGATAGTCTTTATTGGATTATTTTATTTTTAATATTTACGACTTTTTATGAAAAAGCACTATAGTGGTAGGGACCCAGCATCGCCATCTATGTCATCTTCCATCTAAGAGAAGAGCTTGGTGGGAGACTAGACAAATAGGTCTTAAGGAATATATTCTACAAAATAAATAGGTAACCTATCCATTTTCACAAAGCAGTTGGGGACAAAATTCCACTAACATGTCTAGATAAATGGAAATGTTTTTGCAAAGAAGATTTCAAGTGCTTTTTAAAGGACAGGGTCCACCTTTCTCACTGCCTCAGAATGAAGAGAAGACGTAATCTGTATATTTAAATTAGCTTTGAATAATGGTAAAGAGGACCTGGATGATTGGGCATTTAATCTCATTAACTTGAAATAAAACTGAACTGCAATTCTGAATATTAGCTCCTGAAATCTGTTCATAAAGCCATATATGTTATCTAACTTTTCTCCTATATCATCAGCTATATACTCAGAGGAAATAACTTTATAATGAGTAATACAAGATTTGGACAATGATATGAAAAGTCTGGAGGGAAAAAAATCTTGGACCAAGGGCAGTTGATGCATCCAGAGTATGCATCAGGATGCTTCAGAGATGTCACGAAATAATTTCACTTCAAATTAAAATTCTTTAGTACAAAATTGTCCTCCTTTATGTTTTCAAGTTTATAAAATACTACATTGCATAAGTTGTCAAAAACAACCAAAAAATATATAAGGTAGAAAGCAGAACTGTTCTTTTAACTTTACCTTCCTTTAGCATTTCACTTGTGAGCTTCTAGTAATATCCACTGGGTGTGTATGTATGTGTGTGTAGGTATATTATAAAATTTATGTATAACTAAAAGCAATATATATTAAAAATTTTTTGCAAATTATTTTTTCATGGAAAATATGTTGTAGTCCCTTTTCATGACCGGTCATATAGATCTACTTCATATAAAAGCTTGTTGAATATTCCATATATGAGTATAATTTATTTATCCAGTCATCTATTAAAAATATTTAGGTAATTTCCATTGATTTTATATTATACATGGTGCCCTAAAGAAAATCTTTGTATATTCTAATCTATGTACATTTAGGGAGTTTTCTCTAGGACATATGACTAAAAAGTAAAATTATTGGGTCAATATGTTTGTGCGTTTTGATTTTTGATAGGTATTTTCAAATTTTCCTCTAAAAGTAACACTAATTTACATTCCCACCATTCTAAGAATTTCTTCTAGGAATGAAGTGATTCAGTATAATTCCAAAAATTTACATATATTATGAGGGGCCCATGAGAAAAAAATTTGGGCACTTATATAAGCAATCTTTATTTGATAACATTTATCTTTCAAATGTATTTTAATCTTTTCACCCTCTGCATTTCTATTTTTGTCCTGTATTTTTGATTCTACTTAAATATGTTTACGATCAGTTCACTTCATTGCATCTCTACTCTCATCACCCTAAACAAAGCCACCATTATCTCTAAACTGTATTATTGTTACTTTTGTAGCTGTTCCTTTCTGGATACTCTAATTTATTTTTTATTTTTCCCATGGGCAGCCCAAAAAATGTTTAAACAGATTTTGTTGTAAATGTCACGTAGTAAATTCTGCAAAGATGGTTGCCAACAAGGCCTCTCAAACCTACCCATGCATGATGAACCTCCCATCAAGAAGTGGAATTATTTCCCCGCCTCTTGAATTTGAGTTTCCCTGTGACTCTGATCAATAGAATGTGGCAGGAGTGACTCTGTCAGTTCTGAGTCTCCATTTTCTCTTTTTGCATTGATTCTCTCAGAGCATGGTCACCATGGAAAGACGTGCACAGTGTAAACAGCCTTCTCAAGAGAAAAGCCATATAGAAGAGGATCTTTGAAGAATAAGTAACAGGTGTGAGAGGAAGAGATGACAAAGAGAATCAAAGTGTTTTAACTAATGAATAACATCAAGCCTAGTGAATAATGCATAGCTACCAGTCGAATGCAGCATGACATGAGAATTAACCCATCAGACTGAATTCCTAATTCATAGAATCATAACCAAAAAAAAAAATGTATTTTTAAAACCATTGCATTTTGGGATAATTTGTTATATGGCAGCAGATAATTAAAATATATCACATTCCTGTTCACAACTATTTGATAATATCTCATCATTTACAAAAGTCCGGCATTCTGCATGTGTTCAGTACAATTGTGTGCCTGGCACCTGCTTACCTCGATCGCATCAATTCACATCATTTTCTTCTTGCTTATGTTGCTTATGCCTGTGTATCCCTTTGTCTCAGATATTTCACATATTCTGATCTCTATTCTGAAAGTGAATTTTACTCATCTTCTTTGCTTGAATAATTTCTGCTCATTTAGGTTTCCTCTTAAATGTCACATCCACCAAGTATATTCTCTTGGTGTCTCTGGCTGGTGTAGGACCCCTATGTTACATTATCATAAAATCCTACACTTTTACTGCTTGAAAAGTATCACAAACACAAGTACACAATATAATTAATGAATAATTTGTATGTGTATTTCCACCATACCCATCACCCCCAGCCCTCAGGCATGAAGGCTAAAAATGGACCTTGTTCAAGACTTCATCCTTAGCAACCTAAAAGCGTTTGCAATATTTAATGTTATGTAACATTAAGTTTTAGTTTCTGTTTATATCCTCTATACATTCAGTAAATATTTTCTGGAGAAATGGCTCTATGAAATACTATGCATAACTGTCACATTAGTGAGGTCTCTGTCTGGCTCCAATTCAAGTGATATGAGAATGTAGAAAGGAATTATTTCTCACCTCATGGAATTGAGGTCAGGATTAAAAGAAATCTTTAATGCAGTCCTTGGTCCCATAATAAAATCCCAGTAAGTGCTACATAATATATGTAGATAGAAACAGTGGTAGTGAGAGATGGTGCTAAGGTCAGCTTTCCCAGAAACAGAGACTGAAATAGAAAATTGCTTATAAGTGATTTATTGAGGGACCATTCCTCAGGTAAAAAAAATATATATATACATATATGAGGGAAGGAGGGGAGCAGGATAGAAACAGGGAAGGCACTGAGCAAAAGCATCTCAGACTAAGTCTAGCCTTGGCCTAATCCATGAGGCACTTTAAAACATAAATTTTGCCACACAGTTGTCCTTGACTTTAAGTAAGAGGGGCCTCTATACACCTACCTGAGTCAGGCATTGGCCTCACAGGTGAATGAGAGACATGACATCCAGAGTAAATGTATCCATTCATCTAAGGACAATTTAAAAAAAAAAAAAAAGGTGGAGGGAGGGACCATGAGTTACCAGCAGCCACTACACACAGTAGGTGAGAGACGGGTGCATTGGTCCAGTGTAAAAGGATTAAGCAGGCCACCAGTTGCATCTACTACAGATAAAACCCAACGTAATATTTAAATATATCATGAAAGATATAACGTGCAACTGAGAAGTAATATTAAAATATAATTTAACATGAAAATATCCACTACATTATTATTTATTTCTAAATATTGAATGCCATACTTATCAAATTGTGGAAGAAAGGGTTAAAGAAATGGCAAGAAAAAAAGAATAACAGCCAATCAGAGAAAGAAAACAAGCTAAAGATCCTACCCCCTAACAAACGCCACACACACGTAAACACAGAGAGACACACGCACACACACAAAAAACACACTTGCACAAAACCTTCTTAAGACAATATACATACAGCATCATTGAAGTGACAGGTTCGGAATATGTAAAGGATATTCCACTGGGTGTGAGCAGAGCTACTGTTTATCTGCAGTACATGTAGAATATGTGAAACAAACTTGCAGAAAACTTTTACAGATTTTTTTCAAACTTGTGCTTGGGATTTCATTATTACTAGGAATAATTTTTAAGCACTTTTGCATCAAGATGTTAGATGTCTGAACATTTTAGCCTCAAAAGGTTTGAAATATGTTTTTATGGCAGTACAGAGGGATAAAAACTGAAGTACTGCCATTAGGTGCTCTTACAAAGGCAAGCACAGGCATCATCTATTTATTATTAAGGAGCTTCTCTTGAAATTGCTGCAGAATTTTATATTTTGAGGAGTCACAGGAGGGGAATTGCAATATTACTCTGCTGAAAAAGAAATCTTTGCATTATATATCCCAGTGAATATTTGATACCAATACTTATTTTTGCTTCCTTGTCTCTAAATGCATCAGAAACTGTACACGTTTTTGTCCAAAATATTTGGAAACAACCCTGACTTTTTGAAGTCTCAGCCAGTCGTTTTTAAAAATGATTTGTTTTAAGACACTTTCAGGATATTTATGGTTTAAGAATGCTCAGGATTTATTTCTACAATTGAATACATGTTATTTAAATATCACAATTTATTCTGATGATGGATATTTTTGTTTGCTGGATGTTGAATTAGACACAGTTTCTGCTCTGAGGCTCCTACTCTCACTGAGGATATGGTAGCGGGATCTGTGAAATAATGGAGAGCGAGGAGTAGTCATCCTGACCAAAATGGCTAATTTCAGAATTAGGATATTATGAGGCTCAGAGACATAAATGACAACTATTTCTACCTATAGAAAGTCTAAAATGGAAACCGAAGTTCCATTTTTCACCATAAAGATGCTACAGATGTGGAATCAGATCTGTGGTCATGTCACACCATTGCCACATGCCAATCATGGCCCATTGATCTGTCACTTAACCCTTCTATGCCTCAGTTTACTTGCCTCTAAAACTGAAATGTGTAACGTTGAATCCATCACACGCTTTCGCCCCACTGCTCCAGGTGAAGTAAGCCTCTTCTGCTTTATGTTTCGGTTCCCTCTCCATCCCCCACCAATCCCTCCTGGTAAAATCCTGAGCGTTCTTCAACCTATCTCAGAGCTCATTACCCCTGGAAACATTCCTAGTCCCTATTTTGGCAGCTGTTGTTCTCTTGCATGTGGTAGCATGGCGCTTGTAACGTGACTCTATAATAAAGCAGGGAGGTGGAATTGGAAATTAGCACATTTGGGGAGAACTTGCTGTGTGCCAGGCACTGTGCAAATGATATTCACACATTTTCTCAGTTAATTCTAAAAACAACTTTTAAAGTAGGTGATGATTTCTCTATTATCCAAAGGAGAAAACAGCCTCTGGTGGTTGAAGTCATACAGGGGACTTCACGGTAGAGCCCTTTTCAGATGCCACGGTTTATATCCTACATACAGCACTCACTGTATTGTTTTATTATATTTCTTCATATTTAACGTTGACCTTGGTTTTCTTCTCCTGAAGATTCCATTTATATGGCATTCCTTTTTTAAACAGCTTGAGATACAATTCACATAACATATAAAATTCACTGTTTAGAGTGTACAATCCAATGTCTTTAGTCATTCAGATATGTGCAGTAAAAACCATAGTCAGTTTTAGAACATCAAAAAGATGTTCACTGAAAAAGAACCCACTGGTTATCACCATTTAGTTATCAGCCCTCTCCTAACCTTTTCTCAGCCCTAAACAACCACTAATCTACTTTCCATTTCTATAGATTTTCCTATTCCAGACAGTCATAAAAATGAAAACATATAGATTTTTGTAATTGCCTTCTTTCACTTAGCATAATGTTTTCAGTTCATCCAAATCATAGCATGTGTCAGTATTTCATTGCTTTTTATCGATAAGTACTATTCTACTTTTATGGATAGATCACATTTTCTTTATCCATTCATTAGCTGATGGGCATTTGGGTTGTTTACACCTTGTGGTTCTTATGACTATGAATAATGCTGCTATAAACATTCATAGTTTTTGTGTAGACATGCTTTCCCTTCTCTTGGTATATACTAAGGAATGAAACTGTTGGGTCATAAGGTAACTCTAAGTTCAATCGTTTGAAGAATGCCCAAACTGTTTTCTAAAGCATCTGCGCTGTTTTTACAGTCCCATCATCAGCGTCTGAGGATTCCAGTTTCTCCACAATGTTGCCAGCACTTGCTATTATCTGATGTTTTGGTCCTAGCCATACTAGTGGGTATTAATTGATATCTCATTATAGTTTTGATTTACACTTCCCAGATGACTAATGATAATGTTAAACATCTTTTCATATACTTACTGACCATCTATATATCTTCCCTGGAGAAATGTCTATTCAAATACTTTAAATTGGGTTATTTACCTTATATTATTGAGTTATAAGTATTCTTTACATATTCTAGATACCAGTCCTTTATCAGATAATTTGCAAAAATTTTCTCCCTTTCTGTGTATTGACTTTCCATTTAATGCACAACAATTTTTAATTTTGATTGTTAAAGTATTCATTTCTTTGTTTCTTTCTCTTCTTTTCTGTACTGATGACAAGTATCTTATGAGCTCAGTGCTGGCACATCAGGTGATAAGCAGGTGCTCATAAAATTGGATTGAACTGAAATAGATAAACTTGTTTGGTTGATATAAGGATCCTGTGGGATAATTGAAGCCAATAAGATCTGAGGCAACCAAAGTGCTAAGCAAAGATCAAAGGTCACACGGTATGAGTTTACAACTCCCCCAGAATGAAGAGGAATTTCAAGGGTCTGAGTTTTACATATTTTCTGTATTTTTACTACTTTGCTGGGAGTTTTATCATGAATTGGTATTGAATTATATCAAATTCCTTTCTGCATCTATTGAGATAATTATCATTATTTTTCCTTTATATTGTTAATGTGGTGAATCCCAATGATTGTTTTTCAAATGTTAAATCAATCTTGAATCCCTGGAATAACTGTTACTTGAGTCATGACATATTTTTATACAGTTTTCATAATATTTTGTTTAAATTCATTATAATTTTATCATTTTTAGAATATTTGTATGTTTTCCTGATATATGTCACCCTGTAATATTCTTCTCTTATAACATCTTCAGCAAGTTTCCATATCTGCATTGCACTGGCCTTATAAAGTAAGCTGGGAAGAGTGTTTTCTCTATCTAGTCCCTGAAAGATTTTATAAAAGATTTAGTATTATTTATTTCTTAAATCTTTCAGAAAAAATTACTAGGTTAGATATCCCATCTTGAAGTTTTCTTTATAGAAGTTCTTAAATTATTTGTATTTTGTTAAGGTATAAGAATGTTCATATATTCTATTTCTTATTGTATCCATAATAGTAAGTTGAACTTTTTCAAAGATTTTTTCCCCCAAGTCATTAAATTTCTGTAAAATAAGGATAAAGTTGTTTATAATATATTCTCATTATCTTTTTAATGCCTGAAGATCTATAGTGTCATGTCTCGTTTTTTTCATTCTTGGTACTGAAAATTTGTTATCTTTTTTTTTCTTGATCAATTATGCCAGGTACTTAACAATTTTATTACTTTTCAAGGAACCAACTTTAGTTTTTGTTGACTAAATTGTATGTTTGTGTTCTATTTTATTTCTGCTCTTATCTTTCTTATTTCTTTCCTTCAATCTCTGGAGTTGAGTTTGTTCTTACTTTTCTAGCTTCCTACGATGGAATTTTAGTAATTGATATTCCATTTTTCTAATATATGCATTTATAGCTATAAATTTAGCTGCTTCCCTTAAGTTTTGCTACATAATTTTTTAAATTCTCCCTCATTCAAAATTTAAAAGAATTCCCTATGAGTTTTTCTTTGATCAATAGGCTTTTAAAAATGCATTTCTTGCTTTCAAAACTTACTTTTAGTTACTGGTTTCTAGTTTAATTTCACTATGGTCAGAGAAAATACTCAGCATGATTTCCTCCCACAGAATTCAACCTTTCCTCCATTAAGGAGAGAAGATTAGTGGCTACTCACCTGCGTGCATTACACAATTTTGCCAGACGAAGATTAGGTCACAGGTTTATTTAGATTCATTTCGCCTCTGGTTTACGCTCTCCAAAAAAACACTTGTGATATGTTTATTTAGACCCTTTCTACTGAGGCTTTGTATTCTTAATACTGGGAGAATGAGGAAGATTTTGCTCTGTATTTCTATTCCAGGCCTCTAGTATTCCATTTTGCCCTTGATCCTAGCAAAATGTTTTTTTGGAGAAAACTAACAATCTTCTAGATTTCAATCATGCCAGGCCATGAAGCTATCGAAACTCTACTAGTGTACTGCTTTCATTGTAAAGACACAATAAAAATAACAAGCCAGGGTTTCCACCCATCTCCCAGTTGCCTAAGGTTTAGATATCTCTGCTCACCCATGAAGTGTCTTCCTTGTCTAGAATTTTAGTTTATCATGTCCTCTGCTTTTACATCTTTACAGCATCTTTAATAATGTAGTGTAATGGATTTTAGCTTTTGGGCTTTTTCAGATGTAGGATGGATGAGCAGCCACCACTTATAAGCAATCCACCTGGAAACAGGAGTTCCCTTTGTGGTTTCTTACATTTGTTTTTCCTTATTCACTAGATCTTAATTTTCGGTTAGTAAGCAAACTGAGTTGAATAAGAAGCCTCTACCGTCCTCACACTTCTTACACACACAAATATCAGCTAAAATATTAACAAATATTTACAAGACATACAGACAATCTCAGAAGCAAGTAGGAAATTCTAAGTACCAGGAGAGATGACGGACTTCAAATTCATAGCAGTAAATGGAGGATGAAGCCAAAAGGGATAGCTTGTTAGAAACAAATATATACACTGGGTCTAGGAAGGAATACCCTCAAGAAACCCATATGTAGGAAAAAAATAGGTAATAATCTTCTCCCCTTTTCTCCACAAACACCATAAAGAAAACAACGGCAGCTGCTGCGACAGCAGCCTTGGATAGTAAGGTGTCTAGAGACGCTCTGTAATTTGGCCAAAGCCTGGAAACAAAAGCCTGCGCTTCCCCTAGGTGTGGTACGCAAATCTGTTATTAAAATGGTGACTACCCTGAGTCAAGAAAATAAGTGAAAACCCATCGTGTAAAATATATAAGGCTCCCATAGAAGAAAGCTCATAAATAACCTTTAGAAACACTGCCACAACTCAACATAAGACCTTTGGAAACAATTCCAGCTGGAAGGAAGATTGCAGAAATTTACAAAGTCGTGAAGAAATTCACGACTGTTAAAGTCAGTAGACAAAATGAATGGGAGGACTGCCTCCAAGGAACACTGACAACAAAGGGTGTTTTAATTTAGCATGTTGTAAGTAGAAAAATAACAAATAATGTTCTCACTATGATGATCTGAAAATACTCCTGCTACAAATACCTACGAAGGATGGGTAAAATATAACAAAAACAGATTTTATAGGCATAAAAGAGCACTTACGAAAGAAAAGTAAATCAGCAGGTGCTGAACTGAAGAGAGAACTAAAACCAGAGGTCTAAGCAGCCATTAGTGCCGCCCTGGGGAATGCACAGGAGAGGAAGAAAGGCAGGTAGGGCCTTTGCCTCCATCGAATTTGGGCTTGGGTTTCAGTGGCCATGCATGATCAGGACAGAAGGCCTGGGGCTTAGTTCAGCTGTTGGAACTGAGATCCTGTATGGAGCTGGAATCTACAAAGGCCTACAAGAATCAAGAAAAGAAATGGCCCACGTACTAGCACAGGTTAACCAATGAATCTTTTCTTCTATATGTCTCCTGAGGAACTAATTGCAGAATAAAAGGAAGGACTGAAACTAAAAAAAATAAAAAGGCATCATGAAAAAAAGGGAAATGAAAAGACATCATGACAAAAGGGAAGAGGTTGTTTTTAAAAAAATTACATCTGATTTTTTAGAAATTAAACTAAAATACAGAATACAGAGGAGAGGACAAAAGTATGCAAAAATTTTTTAAGATGCCTGAAGTACAGAAAAAGAAGTTACAATGTTATGACAATAATCAAAGAGACAATGGCTTGGGCTATTAAAAATTAATTTCAGGAATGCTCATATTTAAGAATTGCAATCTCGGGGAGGATAAATAATAATAAATCTACATCTATGTGAACTGAATAAAAATAGAGAAAAACTATCTCGATAGAAACAGATTACCTTAAAAGAAATGATAATAAAGGTGAGTATAAACTTTTCAACAGAAATAAAATGAGCAAACCAAATAAATAGGAAGCATGGTAAGAGTTCAGAACAAAATAGTCTGTGTAGTTAAATCCAAATATATCAAGAATCACTACCAATATGCCATTTAGACAGTAAAACATATTTACAGATTAAATAAAAATATAATCAGCTATGTATAAAACTATACAAAATAGAGATTTGAGGAAGAAGGGCTAATGGAACTGATATTTTCTTAGATTATTAACACTACTAGCCAGAAATATAGGAATTAATATAAAAATTATTTATGTGTTTCCTCAGTTTCTATAATCTTGCCTTAAAAAGTCATTTTGAAAACTGAATCATGTTAAAAATTTTCTTACCCTTTATCTATCCTGTTACCCTACATTCTGCAACACACCTTCTTGGCCCCCAAACTCCACCCATCTTTGAAAGCCTCATAACAACATGAATTCCAAACAAGTCAGACCAGTGAACCCTGAGCCATATGCTACTCATTCAAACCAATTCAGTGGTATCCACTGCCTGCCTACTTTCAGGTTTTTTTTTTTTTAACCAACCCTATCTTATTACATTAGGACACAGAGCCATTTGTAGTACGAAGTGAGACAAATACAGCTGTTTAATTGCAACTCATTTTTTTTAACCCAAATTTTCTCACATTCACTTGGTAAACAATAGTGATGTGGTTATAATATGAAAAAGATGTTGGTTTATACAAGATTTTCCCCTAACACATTAATTATTTAAACATTCAAGGGCAAGTTTCCTCACGTATAAAAAGAAAGACTTAGCAAAATAAAAATTTAAACTTAAAAAGTCCAACAAACGCCTTCTTTTACGGTCAGCAGTGGCTGGTTAGTATGGTTGATACACCCTGAGCCGGCCTCCAATATAACCCTTTCCTCTTGAACATGGTTGGAACCTGTGCTATGTCATTTTAGTGGCCTGGAGTACGGATTTTCCTCCTAGCCTAGAAGAAGGAGCTGCAATGTTGTGAGAAGGGTTGTGCAAGAGCCTGTGAGAAAGGCATATGGCAAGGCGCTATAGACAGCATCTTGAAGCTGAGAGAAGCCCCACACTGATGGCCAGCAAGAGGGGGACCTCAGTCCAACAGCAATAAACCGAATTCCGCCAACAAGCATGAGAGTTTGGAAGATGACTCGGCTCCCAAAAGGAATGCAGCCTGGCAGACACCTGGACTGCAGCACTGTGGACCCTGAGCAGGGGACCCAGCTTAGCTGGTCAGACTCTGACCTACAGAAACTGTAAGATAATAAATGGGCCTTGTTTTAAGTCCCTAAGCATGTGATAATTCATTACACAGCAATAGAAAACTAATATAATTGTTATAGTGGCTTGAAAAACTGCCATACTTTCCATCATGTTAAATTATACGGGGAACCTGGGAATACAGATGGAGCTGCAAAGACGTTTCCCCCAGGACTAAAATAATTGAATGTGAAGATGCCCACATTCTAGATTAGATTTCTAGTTTTAAAGAACCCTTCTCCCTTATAAGCAAATGACCTCAAGGGCCTCATTTTGAAATAAAGAAGCCCAAGCTCCAGTTTAAAGTGCAAAGGATCAGCTGGTTGAGTTGTTTGTGATAATGATGCTGGCGACGGTAAAGACTTAACTGTGCTAGTTTATCTTCTTTTGTTTTGTTTTGATTTTCAATAATTTTCCAGTGCTATGGTTACAAAGTTTCATGTTTTTAAATGACTTCCTGCTACCCTATTTTTCTCGTAATTCCTATAATTTTTAGAAAGCCATATTGCAAAGGTTTTGTGGAATACATACACACACAGATACAGATACACACACAAACACACACTCACGCATGCATACAATGGTGTTATAGCGGAAACACATCTTTTCTGAACTTCTCCATCCCCACGACAAAGACACAAATGATAGCACGAGCCCGGAGACACTGGAGCTTCTCCTTTGCACTTTGTTCTTGTCAAGAGACACTGAGCCTGCTGGAGAATGACTGCTTTTGTGCATGCTGTCCTAGGCCCATCACAGACACCGGATTCAGTGTCAATCAGTAGGGAAGAAGGGTTATGCACAACGTTAGATTCTCCAGTAACCTCCTCCGCCACACATTTTATTTAGTGCTGGTAAAAACAAAACAAAACTAAACAAAACATATTTCTCATACAAACACCCATTTTACTAATTAAGGTCAATGTAATAGGTATTATTTTTACTAAGATATTCTATACCTATGTCATTAAAGCTTCTCTATATTTCCATCCAGATACATTTCATTATTTGTTTATTGTCTCCTGAGGTAAAAAACAAATTTTTAACAGCGAAGGTGCAGAGTGCCAGAGGGTAGAAGAGGGGTTAGCAAACTATGACCCACAGGCCAAGTCCTGCCCACCCCCTGATTTGGTAAATAAAGTTTTATTGGCACACAACTCAAGGCTTTTGAAAACTTTTACAGTCTCTTTTTACTTGGCTTGATTTTCATTCAAGTAAGGCATTAAGTGGGCACTTGGGCCATCTAATAACTCCTATCTCCCTAAAGGTACTTTAAGAAACAGGAAATGTTTCCAGAAAATGTTACTCCTTCCATACCCAAGTAAGAAGAGAATTAAAAGAGTTTTTAAATGTTCCTATTTTGGAAAAAGAAGCCGCTTTTACCTTTGGTTGGGAAAAAGAATGATCGGTAACTAGATTTTAGCTCTTGCATCCACATTTGTGTTGATCTTGGATACTTCATATTATGCATTGAAATTTGTGTACCATACACACATATACAAGTGTCACATACAATGTGATATAGTTGTCTCCTTTATCCTCTCTTAAACAAATCAACCAGATACCAGCAATTATCAAGTTTTGATTGGTTATCTTTTATCTTAAATAATAATTTGTATAATTTGTATCTCTTTAGATGTACCCACCCTCCATCACCAAAAGCATAAGTGGAAAGAAGTTAGTCACCTCCTCTCTGAGCTATTTAAAGTAAATCCTGTTGAAAGATATTAGGTGAGAAAGGTTAATGCTAAAATAATGCAGACAAATGATGGCTAATACAATAGAAATGATGAATGATCACTTGAATTCTGTCTCAGTAGAGATGCAGGGTGCTGATGAGCTCGACATGTGGTGCTGCTGTCTCCTATTTGTCATAATTATAGAATAGATTTCAGGTCATTTACCTAGAAAGAGTGTCTAGAGTTTATTGTTTAAATGGAAACCTTTCTCTGCCTGAAAATCTTTCTGTGATCTTTTATCATCTGAAATAGATGGGCACTCATCCCTGACAAATTGAATGAAACTGTTATTAGCTGGGAAATTGTATATTCTGGAAAGTCTCATGCTTGTTCACTGCTCTTAAATACTTTCTCTCTCTTGTCTGTAAATGTGAGGGGATGTAGATATGCTGGTAAATACATTACTGGACTTAAATATTCCTCAGTGTCTTCTGCCTAGCATGTCCTGTCATGAGTAGCTGTAGCAGAAAACTCTCTCAAGCTGGCATGCACTCATTCTCCCCATCTAAGAACAGCAGAATCTGAAGACGACTTTTAAAAAAGTTTAGATGCTCTCTTCAAAAGTATTAGTCACACGCCACATCTGACTTTTATTAATAGCTATCTTTTCCGAGACTCAATATATTTAAAATCAATCTAAAAACAAACAAAAATACCAAGCAAATTAAAAGCCCACTACTTTCTCTCCATATTCACCATCAGTACATGCCCTTGTTCATATTTCACTGAAAGAACAGTAGCAAGCAGAGGATTATACCCATAAGTTCCCGCCACATAAACTCAGTCACCTGAATCTACGCATCAAAAGGTACCATCATGATTCGTTCTCAGGTTTCGGCGTGCACGCAGGCATGCACGCACGCACGCACACACACACACACACACACACAGGTACTATCAACAAGGTAAACAGACATCTCACAAAATGGGAGAAAATATTTGCAAATTATATATCTGATAAGGAACTGATATCCTTAGTATTTAGGAAACTCATAAATCTCAACAACGAATGATAGAGAAATAAGCGAAAGACCTGAATAAACATTTTCCAAAGAAGATCTATAAATGGCCAATAATCACATGAAAAGATATTCAATATCCCTAATCAGAAGATGCAAATTAAAATTACAATGAGTTACCATCTCATACCCATTTGGATAGCTACTATAAAAAAAAAGAAAAATGAAAACAGCAAGTGTTGGTGAGAATGTAGAGAAACTGAAACCTTAGTACACTGTTGGTGGGAATGTAAAATGGTAATATATATCCTCCGTGGTGTGGTGGTGCCTCAAAAAATTAAAGATAGAATTACTATACAATTCGACATTTCCACTTCTGGATATAAACTCAAAAGGATTGAAAACAGAGTCTTGAAGAGATATTTGTACACCCATGTTCATTAACAGATGAATGGATAAGCAAAAGGTGAGATATAAATATAAATATATATATAAATATAAATATATATATTCACACACACAATGGAGTAGTATTCAACTTCATAAAAGAAGAAAATTGTATGTTGCAATACGAATGAACCTTGAGGACATTATGTTAAGTAAAATAAACCAATCACGAAGAGAAAAATACTATATGATTTCACTTACTCGAGGTACTAAGAACAGTCAACACCACTTAACTGTACACTTAAAAATGGTTAAGATGATTTTTATTCATTTATGTGTACTTTACTGAAATAAAAACATTAAAAAAATATTATCATATCCTTTCATTTAGATCTCATTTTTAGGAGTTTAAAAAAGTCATAGTTATTAATCAAATTCTTTCTAATGAACCCAATGTGACTTGACTGATGCTCAGAAGACAGAGACCTCCTTAGCAATTTTCCAGACAAATCAATGAGAAAAATAATTGAAACTAAACAAACAACAAATAAACAGTCATTTTCCAAATAAAGTAACCCACATGGAAGTTCACATCCTTTGTTGTTAATGAATGGGCACTAGTTTTGTTTGTAGTGACATTAGGATATATTGATCCATGTTCTTTTACCAGTTAATGCCTCTTTGGTTGTGCTTCATCTCTTTCAAACTACTCTAACTATTAGCTACTTCTTACCCAGAATTTCCCCAACATGGTGTCACTCCCTCTAATCACATACGATTCCTTTCTTCCAACCATGCTTTCTTTAAGAAGAGAGATTTCTTCTTTCAGTCTGTATGCATATGTGTTATTTTTAAGAAAAATGAAAACTTGTAGATATTTCCTCTCTTTTTTAACACTTATGAGCAACATGAAAAGATTTACAGAGTGGTAACTAAGCAACTGAAACAAAAATTGAAATAATGTAATCTTGTTAGTAAGATTTGAGAATACACTGAGCATCCCTTATTGCCTACTAAAGGTCATTAATTCTACATGGTGATATATCTTCTAATGCAGTCTTCCTTATGGTTCTTTGGGCATTTGTTAGCCATCCTGAATTCTTTGATAAAACAACAGTTAAGAATATAAATTGGGCAATACAGATAAAACTGTTGCAAAATACACACTAAAGAAAAAACTGTCAATATCAAAGTAGAATCCTCAAATATTTATATTGGGCAATTTAGAGACATTGATAATGAAAATCAATGAGCTCCTATACTTTTTATGGAAGTAAAGGTTCTCACAAATTACACATACTTAGGCAATGTGTGGGTACACTAGCATGTACTTACCATCTACTACCTGCCTGGTATTGTGATTTGTGTATTCATATACATTATTTTATTTCATTCTCATATCATTTCTGTATTATTATTCTAATTTCATATATGAGAAGGAAAACTGCTTATTGAGGAATAAAGCTGATATTTACTGCATGTCTGTTTAATTAAAAGAGTAATACAGTTTCTACTGGTATATATTAGTTCATCTACCAAATATTTATTGGCATTCTTCTTGGTGCAACAGTTCTTGGGTATAGCTATTGAAATATAGTGTCTCTCATCAAGAAGTTTGCTCTCTCACTGGCTAACAACAATGAAAATTCATATAATTATAATACAGGGAAGTATGTAATAAATTTTATGGGAGTTTAATAAACTAAATGCAGTAGAAGCACAAAAGAGAAGGCTCACATTTCTCCAATTAGCCTATGTGACAAGGTTCAGCATTATAGAGATCCTATACATCTTTAAGCCTTAGATCAAAGAATAACGAAGAGCATAAGCCCAGCACACTATAGTTTTGCTTCATCACTTTTCTAATGTGCTCCAGAACATTATTTAGATGTTGGCACCCCTTCACACTACCCTATCCTCCTCTTTAGCTCATATTTGTTACATAAATGACTGAATAAATACATACTTTATTTTTATTTTGAATGGCATGATGAGAATGAGCTTTGGGAACATATCTATGTTTCTCCAATAGGCATTAGAAGAGGAACTCATCTTCTCAGCTTTTGAGAAACAAAATAATGCACTGGCAGATATTGACCAGACTATGATCAGTATTGGTTATAGCACCTAAATTTGAGTTCAATGCAAGAACTCAATTAGCCTACTAACTGAGCTTCAGAACTAGAGCAATATCCACAGCCAGTCCTAGAACACTGAAACAGGGCGGGCCAGATGTCAGCTTGCTGCGAAAGAAGAGTGGTTGACCCAAGTCCAGCAAGATGCATTTATATCCACGTTTATCAGTAAGATAAGCCATATCATCTACACTGAAGAAGAGCGAGATGAGTAAGGAGGGAGGCTCCAGGCACATGGAAAGAAATATCAGAAGTATGAAATTATTATTCCTACCTAAAATATATATAGGATAAATTGGTATAGATTATAGAGTCGGGAGGCCAGAATTTCATTTTGGAGAGAAATGAAAAAACCCTAAGTGAAAAACTAATAAAAATTTCCTAATAAAAGTTAACATTTATTGAATCCTGCCAAGTGGTTTATACATATTAATACATTTGATCTTTTAGTCATCCTGTGAAATTTTATTATTCCAATTGTCTAGATTAAGTGCTTTATGTAAGATCATCCCACCTAGTAAATGGTAGAACTATGATCTAAGACCAGGCAGAAAATCCCCAACTTCTGCTTCTCAATCCTTTTACCTATCTTACTCATTTCAAGTAAGGAATATGCCATTTCGGGAGTAAATTTATCAAAGAATGCCTCTTATGTGAAGGTGAAAATGTCAAAGGAAGGGAAAGAAACCAAAGATTAGAAACCAAAGTGAGGTTTCAAGGCTGGATAACTTGAGTTATTATATTTCTGTGAAGAAAAATAGAGATGTTGGAAGAAATTAGGGGTGAGAAAGATAAGAAGCTCTGTTTAGGTTATGTTTTATTTGAATTGTTAGAGAGATATCTAGGATGACAATGTTCATTGCAATTGTGAAACCAGAGATTAGATGTGGAGTTAGGTTTGGAGTTACGGATTCTGGAATGAGTAAAAAAGTCAATCAGGATTCAATATGTATCATTTTATTAATCACGAGTGTGAGTTCGTCTTAGGTGATTTAAGAGTCACCTAGAGAGTAGAAACAATGGTAATCAGAGGAATGGAAGGAAGTTGTATGTGATAACAGCCTAGGAGAGAGAAAAAAAAAAAACTAGATCATAGGATTAGAAAACATCCATGTTTCACAGAAGGAAAAAGAAATGCCTAAGAAGAAGCCAGTACGTGAACTCATCAGAGAAATATAAGATTGAATAAAGAAGCCATAAAATAAATATTTTCAAAGAAAAACATGTTAATCATATAAAGTCTTGTTGAATTGCTGAGAGAAATGGAAAAGAAAATTTGATCTAGTGATCACCAAGCTCTGGATGGCTTTCATAAGATGTTTCAGTCAAAAGAAAAGTTCTAACTAAAAATTTGAGCATTTGTGGAATACATAAGAAGATTATACTTCTGAAATGTTTGAAAATGAAATAAAAATGTGATAGCAAACAAGAACTAAGAAGATATCACTACAAAGGAAAGTTTTTTTTTTTTTTTAAGTGGAAGGACTTATAGATATGAAAGAGCTAGAGGAAGGAAAGAAACAACAGCTAATAGAACAAGATTCCAAAGAAGATACAAAAGAAAGAACACTAACAATAAAGGAATGACTTGAGTTACTGATTCCCTTCCAGACTTCCCCTGTCCCAGGGACTATAACCCTTCTTTTCTTCCAATGGGTCCCCGGCCCTCCACCCACATTACTATCTTTTTTAGAGCTGATCTATTCTTTCTTACCTTGGTTTAAAATCCTACAAAATTGATAATACATCTATATAATGAAATTACAGTAAATCTTTACAACCACACTTTCTTTGTCCTAACAACAACCATACAACATGATGTACAGGAGCAAACCAGAGGGGTGGGCATTTGTAGCCTGAAATGATAACTCTGTCACCAGATCTCTGATACTAACTCCTTCTGACCTCAATTTTCCACCTTAGGAGTGGAAATTGACAAGTTAATTTTATAAGATTGTGAGAATAAGTCTAAAGCATTTGATAGCAACTTGATATTTAAAGAATAACAATTTACACCTCTTCTTTTAAAAGAATTTTTGTACTTTTCAGTACAAGAAAATATGGAGAGATGAATCTTCTGCAATGAGAATTATGTAGCAGGAGATAGAGAAGGAAAAATAAGAGAATGCATATTCAATGTCACACACCTTTGTAAAGATGGTGATAACTAGGCTATCAGGTGCAAATAAGGGCTGAAAGGGTGGGAATGAGAATTTTCTCAGGCCAGAAATGTAGAATAACCACTTGAGGAGATCTGTTGTGTGCATGTGCGTGTGCATGTGTGCGTGTGTGTGTGTGTGTGTGTGATCATATTCTAGAAAGTAAAATAAATTTTTGGCAAAATCTTAAGCGTAAACTGGATTAGTACAATTATCCCAGGTCTTGAAGTTAAAAACACCTCAATTCTCTAAGCTTCATTCATTCACTTCTTTAGCAAACATATTTTGAGTTCCATATAATTAGCAGGCACTGTGCTAGGCAATAGATACGTAAAGAGATATTAGATTATGCACCTATTCTCAAGGATCTTACATCCTTTCAGGAATAGATATCTGGAAGCAAAGCATTAGTGAGCTTAAAAAAATCTTCTGGGGAAATGGAAAATTACCATTTCCACTATGGTAACAAGAATCAGAGAAGCTCATGGTGCATGAAGATGAAATAAAGAAATTCTCAAATGAAGGAAAACTAGAGGAGAATTGCTTACCAGCAAACCTGTTGTTTAAGAAATACTGAAGAAGTTATTTAGGATGAAGAGAAATAACACTAAAGGGAAACCTGGATTTTCAAACATAAAGAGCAACAGAAATGGTTAATATTTGGCTAAGTATAAAATATTTTTCTTAATTTCTTTAATATAGGTATGACAGCTTAGAGAAAAAAAAACGCCTGCTGGGTGCTTCAATGGATATAAATGTACATTATAACATAACATATATTACGCTGTATATTAAAAATGACACTGGGAATGGCCAAAGGAACCTAAGTGATCCTATAAGAGGTTTCTACATTTTGAAATGAAACTTAAATCTAAGTAGATTATGAAAAATTATGTAAAGCACTGCTCCCTAGAGAAGGTATTATAACATATAACAATAACACAAAGAGATGAAGTCAAGGTGCCAGTAAATAAATTAAAATACTGAAACTATTTTAAAAATCTAGTCAGATAAAAAAAAATATATGTTAATTATACCAGTCTGGAACTCATAAGGCTAGATGCTGAGGTACACCAAAAATATAGAGAGGCATAAACCCAGCCCTCAAGGGACTCTTGATTCATCAAGAATAAAAGTACTTTAAACTAACGAATGCACATATTTATTTTAGGAATATGAGGGAAGGAGAAATGAGATTGGAGGATATAATACACGTGTACATGGAGGGGTCAAGATTTCTCTATGGCACTTTTGACATTGGATCCAATAATTCTTTGATGAGAAGTCATGAGTATTGTAGGATGTTTAACATCAGTGTTAGGCTCCACTGATTAAAAGTGATAAACGGATACACACACACATAAACAGTTATGACTACATGTAAATAATAATTAGACTATAGTGTTAATGTTAAAATTAATGTTAATATTTGTTAACTCTGGTTAATGTACTCTAGCATAAATACATTTGCTATGTTTAAAATATTTATAAAATTTTTAAGGATTACAAATAACTAATGAAATTATAAAAAGGAAGATAAATAGCACAATGGAAAAATAAGATTATGGTACCAAACTGTTTGGGGGTCCTGAAAAAACTAGACTTAAGGTCGTCTTTGGAATTTGAGTGGGAATTAATTGGACAGAAAAAGGTACAAAATCATTATTTTAAATTAATATGTAACAAACATACTGTAATATAATTACTTCAAATTTGTTCTACCTTTTCGAGTTTGCCTTGGCTATCTTAACCTTTTGCACCTCATTATGTATTATAAAGTTTATTTGTTAATTTCAAAAAAAAAAAAAAAAAAAGCTGTGCTGGAATGCCAAGAGTGCATTAATTAAATCTAGAAATCAGTTTGAGGAGACTCGTATAACAACAGTATTGAGTTTTCCAACCTATGAATATGGTATGATCATTTATTTAAACAGATGTCCTTTAATTTTTCTCAATAAGATCATAGTTTTCAGGGTAGAGGGCTTCTAAGACTTTTATTAGGTTGCTTTTTTTTAGCTGTTTAATGTTATAATATTTTTTATCCAATTTGTTTTCTATTTCTCTTACTGACAGAATTATAATTCATTTTAGAGTAAGTTGCACGTAGTAAACCTGCTACATTTGCTTATTAATTCTAATAGCCTGTTAATTCTCTTGTATGTTTCTACATTCACAATAATGCCATCAGACAAAAGAACAAATATGTATTCTTTCTCAATTATTATGGATTTCATATAGTTTTCTTGCCATATTGAACTAGCTCAGGCTTGTAGTATAATAATAGCAGAAGAAGTGATAATAGATGTTCTGCCCTTGACCCCTATCTTTCCAGGAAGGCTTTCACCTCCGCCCCTAACAGGAACTGTGACAGGAAAAAGAAGACCCTGAGAAGTGGAATTGCCAGGAGAGAGCACTATTGCCACAGCCAAGAAAGGAGGGGGTTCTAAGAAGCTTCAGAGGCACTTCTTGAGATCTGTGGCGACGGAAAGCAAAAGGAGCCTTGAAGAGTTTGTTGTGATCAATTATTATTTACTTGTCTAAGGTAAATAATAACTCACTTAGAGACATGTTTTGGAAAGATCAAATAAGAAAATACAGGAGAAGACCTGCATCATTTGTACATTCAGTATACAAAGTCTTAGTTTTTTTCCCCTCCATCTAAAATAAATAAAAATTTGTCTTACCAACAAGACTTAGTAAGTAATAAGACAATATACTGTTTACCAAATTGCTTGCTGTTCTGTGTAGCTAAACCTTGGTTTATTCACTAAATATATTCTAGAAAAGTAATGTGTGTGCACATTTGTTAGATACTTTCTAAATAATCTGTTGTTTGTTTGTGGAGAGCAATGATTCTTTTATAATGCAAACATAAATTTGGAGTATTGGTCTGGAATCATGGCCCTTCTTATATAGACTAGTGATTTTACTCTGAATTTTTGCATATTGCATTTTACTTTGTCAGTATAACAGTAACATGCTGGTCTACTGATTATATGAGGTATCTGCTGTGTTAGTAAATTAACACTTCAAAGAAATATTATCCCGAAGCCCATATTTATAGAAATAGTAGATTAGGATCATTATCTTTCCAGCAGCACTTGATATTTCACCATCTGCAAAGTAAAAAAAAAAAAAAAAAAAAAAAAAAACAAAAAAAAACAAAAAACTTTTACTGTAAATCTGTAAATAAGTTTCAAGAAATGCTGAAAAAATTACAAGACAATCACTGGGACTCCAAAGTTAAGAATTGGATAAATAAACGATTAGATTCTAAAATAACAGATAAAAATTTTTCTAGAGATGGCTAAAATGTTGATGGCTTAAAATGGAATGTTTATTTAGTGGGCCTTGTGAATTTAACAAAATGAGCAGGATATCATCATCAAAAGACTAGTTCCCCTCCTCTCTCAGACCAGGAGTTCTTTGTATCTTTTTTCTCTCTTAGTTTTTTCTTTGTCTTGGAGTAACTACTTAGCCGAGCAGCATCACCTCTATCTACTCTTTAGGTAGTTAAAGAAAAAGGCCAATGGTCCTTTCTATCCATCAGAAGAGTCTCAATTTAATTAATGTAGATGTCAAGTCCTCTGATATAATTTGATGTTAAAGCTTCTTTCAACCAGCTTGAGCCCACCGACTGTGAAAAACTCATCAAGAATAGGGAACAAGTTGGACAGTTTTCACTATTTTCTCTGCTTCCTTCCACTTCCTAACTCAGCTTCAGTTCTTGTTCTCTCCACTGTTGAACCGGGAAGAGAGAGACAAAGGACATAAAAATATTGCCATTAGCCTCCTTTGAAATATGTCTCTCATACCTTCTTGAGGGACATGTTTAGAGTGAGAATGATTCCTCAGGGTGATTTTACATATTCTTGGGAGAGTCCCCCTTTCCCCGGGAGCTGTCTACCCCTTATCCAACATTTTAACCTCTTCACAGGCTCAATACCTTATGGTTCCACTGCCCACAAAGTCTTATTTTTTTTCTCTTTTATCCGGTCTTTTTATTTCCAACTCTGCCCCATAGAAAACCTGCACTTTCCTCTGTCACTGGTACAAGTGAACTGTTTTCCAAAGGGCCGAACTCACCCCTGCGGGCACAGACTACTGAAGCCAGCCTCTCAGCCTCCCATTACTTGGGAATGAGTCTGACGCTACTGCGTCCCACCAACTCCAACACACATATATATCCAGCGCTCCAGACAGATCTCTGAAACCTCTTTCTAGGCTGAAACAAGAGAGAAGCAATCTCCACCCTGGAAAAGATAGCTCCAATGACTATCTATATTTGCATTCATTGCAAAATGCTACAGACGACAAATAATCAAGACAAGAGCATATTAAATTCAGAAAAGTAAAATTATTTTCCAGTTTTTTACTATAATTTATACTACTTTTTCATTATTTTCATTAAGATGTAGGAGGAGTGAGTGGACAGTAAAGGTTAGAGGATAACGGACAAAAAAATGGGATGAGGTAGAGAGAAAAAAAAAGAGAAGAAAGAAGATAGAGGAAGAAATAGGCAGAAAACAAAAAGGATGAAAAAATTGGTTAAAAAGGATTTCACCAACTTGAGGGTTTAAAATTGATTAGATAGATATGGTTACCATTCACTTTAGGAAATTTCCACTTCTACAACTCATTTAAAATTAACTTATATTCTCACCTAAACTTAAGCAAAAATTGTCTCCATGGAAACCATCTAAATGTGGCATATCACAGAAGCATTAAACCAACAATACCTTCAAGAACACTGGACATACACACTGCTTGTAAGAAATGGAATTCTTCTTTTAAAGTCCTAATTTTACAGCAATAAGTTATTTTTATAATTATGAATAATTTATCATAAATATTTTAAATAAAAAATCATCATTTTAAAAATCCACTGTATATTTTCCTAATGTGATTAATAAATTATGGCTCATCAATTTGGTTTAAAAGATGTTTTATAAATGTATACCATAAAACAGTATTTCATCAAATATGGTATTGACTAAAAATGAATTTGTTAATCAACTCTCCAAAATGACTAATTTTCTTAATGATGAGTCAAAAGCATAAAATAAATATGCTGCCTTTCAAGTATTTTCTCCCAGTTTGAAGTTTAGCTTTTACTCTCTGAGTGTTTTTTGGCTCTATTATGTTGATTTGATCCAATATTACCTAATTTTATGCAATAAATTTAAAATGAGCTCTGATATTTGGCATAGCCATTCAATACTTCTAATTCTTTGAAAAATCCATGGGCTATTTACTCTTTATTATTCTATGTTAATATTTAGATTTGAGATATTACAAAGGATAAGATTGCCACATAAGACTAACATAAAGCAGAAACCTCACCCAATAACAAACTTCATTACTAACTCAAAGGATACATATAATCTCAGAGCAAGATAAAGCAGAAAGAAATCTAGGAATTCCAATGTTATGCAATTCCCTTCTTTTTTCAATAGCAACACTCTCTGGCCCCAGATAAACAAAGAAGATTTCTACTCAAGGTGTGCAGTCGTGAAATATCTCATATTACAGTCATATACTTAGCTTACCCGGGGCCACGTGCTACAGAACTAACTACTGGTTCTTTACCAAACGAAATCCTAGGTCACCAGATATATCCTGAAAATAGAACTGCACTGATAAAATCTTCCTTATCGGCAAATACCACTATCTTGTTTCCAGGTTGGTTTTCACTAGAAAGTTTACAAAAATAATTGACCTGCCGACTTTCTTTTGTGACCACCCTCCATCTTTCACTGGGCATCCTCCCAGTGAAAAGAGAATGGATTTACAGACCTCCTGCTTAGCAATTTACCTCCCAAGACTATCTTGTCTGGTTCTATACACGATCGTGGGAATATGATTAAAATGTTCTATATGAATTTGGTTTAAAGCATCATCTTTATGGCATTGAGTCCTTCTATGCACAGATAGAACATATATCTCCATCTATTCACATGTTACTCTATGTCCCTAAATATTTTATCTTTCCCATAAAATTCTTTAATATCTTTTGAAAACATAGTCCTAAGTATTATACACACATGGTCACAAATATAAATTTTAAAAGATTTTTATTTCTAATTAGATATTGCAGGTGTTTGGGTATATGTGTATCTTACATCTGAAGACCATAATAAAATTTATTATAATTTTGTTTATCTGCACACATTATATAATATTTTTGCAATTAATGTCACTTTTGTTGAAATGCATATTCTTTTCCTATTTTATTGGCTAGAATCTCTAGTATAATGTTGAAGCGATATGAATATAGTAATATCATTTATTGTTCTTTTCATTATAAATATATGAAGAATAATGTCTTACTATAGATGACTCATGTTTTCCTAGTTTTCTATTTATTTAAATCAAAAACATAAGTTGAATTTTAGTGAACAATTTTTGCATTTGATGATGTGAGCATGTGATTGTTCCCTTTAATAAACATGATGGATTACATTTTTTAAATGTTAAACTATCCTTTTATTTGTGAATTAATCCTATATACTGGACTTTGTTAGTTAATATTTGTGAGTATGATTACTCTGTATACCTTTCTCATCTTTTCCTTCTCTGAATTTGTAGCAAGGCCACATCTGTCCTATAAATTAAGTTTGGAATGTTTCCCATCCTTTTATAATTTCTATAATATTTTGTATAATGTATGATTAATCTTCACTCTAAAAGTATGTTCAAACACTTCATTACAAATCTCCAGTCATATTCTTCTTGTTTCTATTGGTTTATTTTCTTCGGTAATCAATACATGTACACTAAATAAAATCCACTTAGCCAATTATTTCCTTTTTCTATAGGCAATAACTGGTTTCAGAATGTTTTATATCCTTGCATTCTCATTTCTCATATTCTGATTTTGTGCTATTATTTTTAAGCTTCTGTTTTGTCCTACATATTTAAAAAGGTCCTTCCTACTTCAAATAATAAAAATATTTCTCCTATGTTTCTTTCTACTGTTTTTAAGGTTATTTTTCACATATAATTTTTTCATCCATCTGATATTTATAAATGTATAAAGTATGATATCTGAACTTCATTTATAAAATTTTTCAAATTTGAACTTTATTATTATTGAATGACCTAACATTACTATTACACATTTTTTAAACACATTATCTTTTTAGAGAAGTTTTAAACAAAATACACCATTTACCCCCGTACATGCATAGCCTCTACTATTATCAACATCCCCTACTACAGTGATGCATTTCTTACAATTGATAAACCTACTTTAACACATCATAACCATACAAAGTCTACAGTTTACACTATGCTTGACTCTTGGTGACGTATGTCCTATGGTTCTGGACAAATGTACAATGACATGTATTTGGTATCATGACATTATTGCGGTATCAGAGTATATTCACTACACTAAAATCCTCTGTGTCCCACCTATTCATTCTTCCTCCTACACTCAACCTGGGTCTTCATAGTTTTGCCTTTTTCTAACATACATTTCTTTATAATTTGTTAATTTCCTCCCTCTAATATGTGAGCATTATTTAGGTAGAGATTTTAGCTCTTTCAGAGAATGTTGTGTCCCCAGAACTTAGAATCATGCTTGGCCCACAGATGAAGCTCAGTAAATATCTGTTGAATGAATGGAGGACAGAGAAGTTCAGTAATTCATCTAAGTCATATTGTTGGTAAGAAGGTAGAATATGAATCCAGGCAGACCCAACTCAAAGCTCAAAGATTAACGATTAACCAACTGTAATGAGAAAACAGCTACTTTGAGTTGCTGCCTAGGCATTTTACAGTGTGACATCTGTGTGCATGCCCAGAATCTGGACATTTAGATGAAGGCATAGGCTTAAGATTGCTGCTACAGGTTCCTGCTTTGCTTTTCCTGGGGCACCTCTTAAAATAACTTCTTACAGGACGTGTCTCCATTGTGTAGCGGTTAGCACATCTGCTTTACATGGCGAAGGTCCTGGGTTCATGCCCCAGTGGAGCCACCAAGGTCCATGGTCTATGGCCATGCCACCCTGAACAAGCCCGATGTCTGATCTTGGAAGCTAAGTAGGTTCGGGCCTGGTTAGTACTTGGATGGGAGACCACCTAGGAAAATCAGGTGCTGTAGACATAAATAATAATAAATAAAAAACTAAAATAAAATAAAATAACCTCTAACAGTTGAGCCCGCAAAAGTTAGTGACCTTCACCCTAACCACCTTATAAATAATAGATACTTGCTATGCCCGGCTCACTGTGATCTGGGATGGAGGACAGCTCTTCCCCAGGCTCACTGCAACCCACTACCTTCATTTCTGGGATCTGTAAGTCATAAAGCTTAACAACTTTACCTCCCTCATGTTAGTGCACTGAAACTGTGCCTTCAATAAAAATGACCCTGGGGTTTTCAGTTCCCTAAAAGTGGGAACTCGGATGCTGAATAAACTACTGCCCACCCCCTGTGGGTCGCTCGTGTCTCCTCATTTAGCAGGTCGTAATCTGCATACTCTTAATTTCATATATTCACTACAGGTCCCCTAATATATCAATATGTTATACAACTGTCTTAATAGTGCATATCCCTAAAATAATCGACTTTACTTCTAGGATTATATCCTCAATATGGAATTAAGGATATGAGCAAACTAGGCTGGAATGAGGATCATTTTGATTTTTTTTTGTTTTAATATTTTCTTCAATGTTTGGTTTACTGTAGTGTTTCAAAAATGAAAGAATTTACTCAAAATGTTTTTTATGTGAAAATCTTAAGGCAGACATCAGCAAGTTTTCTAATCTCATCCAAAAGTCACATGTACATTAATATAAAGAACAATTAATCCAGAATCTGACAAAGAGAACAAGAACCGGATCTGAAGAATGGAAGGAGAGACTGCTTCATATTAATATAGTTTAACAGATGATTAACATTTCTACAAAGCATTCAATATTCTAGCTGATTTTACAAAGCACAAAATAAACATGATAATATTACATTTTAACAGCAGGGTTCACTGTGTCAGAAGTCAGTGTAATACTTGCTGGTCTATCTGGAACACTTCTTATGAAGGTTGTATTTATTCTGCCTGTTGAGATGAAAGCTGTAATAATAAAACTGTCATGGGATAGGAAATTGTCCTCTCTGAAACTGTGTTATAAAGCACTGCTGAGTGAAGTGGGTTCTTGTCCTTTCTTCAATCAGTGCCAGTATCATAGCTACCGACTTCAGGTCTTAGCAAAGCATTTGTGGGGATCTCCGAATGCAGCTGCACCAGGTCAGCTTATTTTACAAAGAAGGAAAAAATATCCAAATCCCAGACTAGAGACAGGCACATATATGGGAGGCTATAATTAATCTGAATATTAGAGATGATAGTGATGTTCATGACGATAAGGCCAATAGCTACTTCTACCATTAACAGAGCAGTCATCCATGACAGGCAGTGTGCTGACAGCTTTACCTATAGTTCCGGACTTAATCCTTACAGGTACCTTCATGGGTAGATATTATCAAAACTATTTCAATGATGAGGAAGCCAAAATCAAAAACATTCAGTCACTTGTGAAGTCTGTGGCAAATTTCATGCTCCAAAGCTCATGCTGCTGTTAAAGTACATTGGAATTTTGTATTTTTCTCAGATTTGACAAGTTATAGAATTGCTTATTTTCTCCTATTTGGGGCAATTTTTGTGAAATTCCTACAGACCTACATCCTAGGTGGCTTAACAGTGCCAAGTTCATCTGTCTCTGCAAAAAAAGTCACACTTATCAGGACATGAACGATTATAGATTCAGAAAATAATAGCCACAATAAATTGTGTGCATGCGGGTATATCCTCTTGCTCATAGCTCTTCAGCACGGAACTATCTTTTTTTATTACTATTATTTTGAAATTAAGAGGATCATAGGCAGCCACAGACAAAAGGGACTCATCTTTATTTTGTAACTTAATCAAAGTTTGTATTATTCATATTTCCTCAAGTAATTCATTTTAGTTATTGACTGATCAAAGTATATACAAAAATCTAAGTTTTTTTCGATACCCATTGACTAATATTTCTTACCATAAATATTTGAAATTTAACATCTCATCAGACTGTTCATGTTCTAGGGATGGCAGGGTAGGGCAGTGGTTAAAGTAAGGCAAGTCTGAGTGTGAATCTCATTATTACCAGATACTAGGTGTATAAGTAGGTGTATAACCTAGTGGGAGCTTTCAGGCAGCTACAGAAGCTGTATACACCATGGTGTGAAAAGAACAGAGCCTTAAGTGCTTAACAGTTTGTGATAAGCAGATGCTATATGTCTCCTATGACAATAGGCTCAGTGATATGGACAGAAAGCATGGATACTAGAATCAGGGGAACTGTGCCAAGTCCAAGTTTTTGCCATGCCCTAGCTATGTGATTTAGGTATTTAAAAAACTACATTAATGTTCTTAGATTAGCTATAAAATAGAAATAGAGAAATAAAGTAATAAACTGAGATTAAGATGAAAAACATTTAGGAAAACATTTTGCAATATACTTCAGAATAGAGATATCCTGGCAAACATTTTTTTAAATGAATACTTTAAACTAAAATGTAATATAGTCAAACAAAAACCAAACTAGAGTTCCTAAGAGAAGAGGCAGAATGCTGGAACATCTTGTGCTGAAAAATTAAAAACATGCTCAAAAAAAGGATGAGAACTTGTCAAAAAGGGCACAGAAGCCAACCAGAAAGTGTTCCCAAGAGAAAAAAACTGGAATAGCCTGAGCACCGAAATAAATAATAATGGTATTGGATTAAAAACCAATGAATAGAGTTAATATGTGAGTCCAAGTGGCTATAAATAAACAGATAGATAGATGATTGATAGATAGATAGATAGATAGATAGATAGATAGATAGATAGATAGAAAGAAAGAAAACTAGATAGACAGACAGACAGATGGATGATAGATAGGTGGAGAGATAGTTCTTTCTTAAAGAAGAATTTCGAATGCAGGAACAATGATAGATAAAAAATTACAAGTACGGCTTCATGCTAATGATTGCTACAGGCCAGATTTAATGATGGCTGATAAAATTAGCGAGCCGAGGTTTGAAGAGAAACAGGATATGTGCACAATCTCAAAGTATACCACCCAAAATATTTATTAATTACAAAAGGGAAAACAGAAAATTTGCAGTGGAGAATCCCAGCAAACACCACCTTAACCAAAGGATAGGAGTAATAACACTAGTGATGGGACATACTGACAACATGTAACCTGATATAACACACTAAGAAGGAAGTATTAACTCTGTGGTGGTATTCCTTTAAAAAAGGCATCATCTCCATCTATTCACGAGAAATTATCAGGTAAACCTTAATGAAGAGACATTCTACAAAAATCACTGTCCTGGACTCTTCAAAACTATTAAAAGGTATGAGAGACAATGAGAAACAAGTATCACAGATTAAAGGAGAAAACTAAATGCAATCCTGAAACAGAAAAAGGACTTGATAATGGGTGAAATTCAAATGAAGTCTTTACTTGAATTGATAATATTTGCTCAAATGCTAATGTCCTAGCTTTTATTGTTGTACCATGGATATGCAAGACGTTTTTACATTAAGGGAAGTGGGGGCGTGTATGAAATATCCCCACATTAGTCTACTTTCTGTAAATCTCAAATTATTTCAAAATTAAAAGCTAAAGAAAAATGGTTTTCATAGACTCCCTCGAAAAATTTGTTTTTTAAAATATTGATTTTTAAAAATTGTTAGACTAATAATTCAAAATAGCAAACTTACTACAATATCATTTGAACTATATTTAGCTCTCAGGAATCATTAACAATCTAAATATAGAATATAAAGCTTTATGGAAGATATATAAGATGCCTTAATGAAGATAAATACCATATTGCTACACATGAAATTTCAATTATATACAACAGCATTTTATCTAAAGCAATCCAGAGTTCAATATAATCCTAATCAGAATCCTTATGGGATTATTATGGAGCCTCATACTCTGATTCAAAACAAATATATGCACAACGTACAATTACTGAGTAATACATAACATGGACAAGCATCTTCTTCTTTTTTTTTTTTTCATTCTTTTTTTTTTAACACTTTTTCCCCCTCCTCTTTGGCAACCACTAGTCCATTGTCCATGTTCATGAGTCTCTGTTTGTTTGCCCTGTTCATTTGTTGCTTTTAGGTTTATATCCCACATAGAAATGTTATCATGTGATTTTCAACCTTTTCTGTCTGGCTTATTTCACTTAGTATGATTATTTCAAGGTCCATCCATGCTGTTACAAATGGCAGTATTTCATCTCTTATGGCTGAGTAATATTCCACTGTATATATGTACCACAGCTTCTTAAGCCAATCATCTATCGTAGGACACTTCAGTTTCTTCCATGTCCTGGCCACTGTGAATAATGCTGCTATGAACATCGGTGTGCAAGTATCTTTTCAGATTTGAGTTTTCAAGTCTTTGGGGTAAATACCCAGTAGAGAGAGTGCTGGTTCATATGCTACATCAATTCTTAGTTTTTTGAGGAACCTCCATACTATTTTCCATAGTGGTGCTACCAATTTGCAGTCCCACCAGCAATGTATGAGGGTTCCTATTTCTCCACATCCTCTTCAACATTTGCTATTACTTGCCCTGTTGATTATAGCTATTCTAACAGGTGTGAGATGGTATCTCACTGTAATTTTGATTTGCATTTTCCTAATAGCTAGTGATGTTGAGCATCTTTTCATATATTTGTTAGCCATTTGTATGTCCTCAAGGGAGAAGTGTTCGTTCAGGTCCTCTACCCATTTTTTGATTGGATCATTTGGGTTTTTTGTTGTTGTTATTGAGTCGTAGTTCTTTGTATATTTCGGATATTAGGCCCTTATCGGAGGCATTGCGTGCAAATATATTTTCCTATTCGGATGGTTGTCTTTTAACCTTGTTGATGTTTTCTTTTGCTGAGCAGAAGCTTTTTAGTTTGATGTAGCCCTATTCATTTATTTTTGCTTTTACTTCCCTTGCCTTTGAGGTCAAATTCATAAAATCCTCTTTAAGCCCAAGGTCCTTGAGTTTAGTTTCTATGTTTTCTTCTATGCGTTTTATCGTTTCAGGTCTTATATTCAGGTCCTTAATCCATTTTGAGTTAATTTTGGTATGTGGTGATAGACAACAGTCTAGTTTCAATCTTTTGCAGGTGGCTTTCCAGTTTTCCCAGCACCATTTATTGAAGAGGCTTTCCTTTTCTCCACTGTATGTTGTTGGCTTTTTTGTTGAAAATTATTTGCTCATATAAATATGGGTTTACTTCTGGACTCTCGATTCTGTTCCACTGGTCTGTGTGTCTGTTTTGCTGCCAATACCATTCTGTTTTGATTAGTCACTTTGCATTATAATTTGAAGTTGGGCAGAGTGATGCCTCTAGCCTCGTTCTTTTTTCTCAGGATGGCTTTGGTAATTTGGGGTCTTTTGTGCTTTCATACAAATCTGATGATTTTTTGTTCCATTTCTTTAAAAAATGCCAACACAATTTTGATGGGGATTGCATCAAATCTGTATAATACTTTAGGTAATAAGGTCATTTTAACTATGTTGATTCTTCCAATCCAAAAACACAGAATATCTTTCCATTTCTTTGTATCTTCTTTGATTTCTTTTAATAGGGTGTTATAGTTTTCATTATATAGGTCCTCATATATTTTGTTAGATTTATTCCTATTTTATTCTTCTTGTTGCAATTGCAAAAGGTATTGTTTTTTTCCACTTCTTTTTCTGACACTTTAGTATAGGATGACTATGGATCTTTGAACATTGATTTTGTATCCAGAAACTTTACTGTATTTACTTATTGTTTCTAATAGTGTTCTTGTAGAGTCTGTAGGGTTTTGTATATAGAGAATCATGTCATCCACAAAGAGTGACAGTTTGACTTCTTCGTTTCCTATTTGGATGCCTTTTATATCTTTCTCTTGCCTGATTGTGCTCACTAAGATCTCCAATGTTATATTGAATAAGAGTGGCAATAGTGGATAGCCTTTCCTTGTTCCTGATCGTAGAGGGAAGATTTTTAGTTTTTCACTATTAAGTATAATGTTGGCTCAGAGCTTGTCATATATAGCCTTTCTTATAGTAAGGTATTTTCCTTCTATAATGATTTTGTTACATGTCTTTATCATAAATGGGTGCTGTATCTTGTCGATGGCTTTTTCTGTATCTATTGATATCATCATATGATTCTTATTTTTAATTTGTTTATGTGGTGTATCACATTAATTGATTTGCATATGTCGAACCATCCCTGTGCCTCTGGGATGAAGCCCACTTGATCGTGGTATATAATCTTTTTAATATGTTGCTGTATTCGATTTGCTTGGAAGAGCATCTTAAAAATAATAAAGAACTATAAGAGAAGACTTGTTTCACCAGATGTTCTCTAACTTCATAATCCATGTATCTATGGTAATTAAGACAATGTAATATGCACACTGGAGAAAAAAGTATCTGAGACTCATATGATTCATATAGAAGAATATAGGAAGAAGGAAATACTACTCAGCAGTTAACGGCATGGGCACTGGAACGAAACTGGATTCACAATGAAAATGTATAATTCGCCTGTTATTGGTAGTATTACTTAAGCTCTCCGTGCTTCCATTTTCTCATCTGCAAAATGCTTATATTACTATTCAATTTATGTACTGATGTCATTATTAAATTATGAGTTACACAGAGCATTTAACAGTTTTTTCCCAAGGGAAACCCTCAAAATGCTAGGTTATAATGATTTGCTATTCTTATTATTTGAAAAAGACAGTACTTCAAAACAATGGGCTAGGATTGCAGTGTTTTCTTTAAAAATGTAATAATGAGGTATAAAGAACAAAAGTAACTTTCGAAATTTCTTAAGAAACTCTCAGTGTTTGCAAAGATTTCATCCCTCTCCTTTGGATATGTAAAAGATTTTTATGTTAAAATATTTTAAATCATAGCATTTTCCCTTAAAACTTCAAAACACATTGTCTGTAAATTACAGGAAGGAAGAGCTGACACCAGCTCTTGTACCTGCCTTGGTCCCACATAACTTAAATGTACATTTTCTTCTTATTTCAGAAAAAAAAAACTACTTTAAATTGTTAATATTGTGAAAGTAGAGAAAGTAGAAAGATTGGATAACATGTGTTGAATCATCTGAAACTGGGTTTTGCATTCATTCACAGAAACCACATCAAATTGCTAGTAGGAACAAGGAACCGTTTGTTCCACTGTGCTTGATTAAGCAAAGACAATCCATTAGAATGGTAATACTCTGCATGAGAGATCAAAAGTACAGGCAACAAAAGAAAAGTAGACAAATGGGATTATAACAAACTAAAGAAGTTCTATATAGCAAAAGAAGCCATCAACAAAGTAAAAGGCAAACGACAGAATGGGAGAAAATATTTACAAACCAAATATACAATAAATGGTTAATATCCAAAAAATATAAGGAACTTATATAATTCAATGGCAAAAAATAAACTTTCTTAAATGAGCAAAGAACCTAAACAGACATTCCTTGAAAGAAGACATACAAATGATCAACAGGTATATAAAACAGTGTTAATTACCATTAATCATCAGGGAAATGCAAATCAAAAGGACAATGAGATATTTCACACCTGTCAGGATGGTTATTATTAAAAAAAAATCAACAGATATCAAGTGTACAGTGTTCATAAGAATATAAATTGATAAATCCACTATGAAAAATAGTATGGAGATTTCTCAAAATATTAAAAATGGAATGATGTGATCTCACAATCTCACTATATATCCAATAGCAACGTATCTCAAAGAGATATCTTCACCCCATGTTCATTCAACACTATTCACATTAGTCAAGCCATGGAAGCAACTAAATGTCCATTAGTGGATGAATGGATAAAGAAAACATGGTATTCACATAAAGTGAAATATTATTCAGGCTTAAAAGGTAAGAAAATCCTGTTTTTGTGATAATGCGAATAAACTTAGAGGTTATTATGCTAAATGAAATAAGCCAGTAACAGAAAAACAATACTGCATGATCCCACTTATATGAGGAATCTAAAATAATCAAACTCACAGGAGTAGAGAGTAGAACAGTGGTTATTAGTGGCCTGAGGGGGAAAGAAATGAGGAGGTGTTAGTCAAAGTATATAAAATTTTAGTGAAGCAAGATGAGTAAGTCCTAGAGATCTATTGCACAGCATAGTACCTATAGATAACAATAATGTTTTGAATACTTAAAAATTTGCTAAGAGGGTACGTCTCATGTATTGTGTTCCTATATACAAAAAAAAAAAAAAAAGATGGGAGAAACTTTTTGTGGTTATGGATGCTTATGACATTGTGGTGATGGTTTCATGTACATACATATCTCCAAACTCATCAAGCTGTATACATTAAATGTTTTTTGTATGTCAGTGATACCCCAATAAAGTTTTTTTTTTTAATTACCAAAGAAAAATTCAACCAAGAAAATCCAAAGTATAAGCTCTAATAAAAGCTGTGAAACCTGACTAGTTAGGAACTCTGTGATAGTTGCAAATCTGTGTTGAAACTACTAATTATCACCTACAAAATTGATCTGATAGACAGATTAAATTCTAGCTGAAAATGCAAATCCTCGGCAGGAAGAGATTACTCAAGGACATCTGTGGTCCAGCCTGGCCCTCTGTGCTTACTAGGAGATGGAACATGGCCCTGTTTCTCTATCTAGATCACTGTCATTATTCCTCTGAGTCCAGGATAGTTGTCAGGGATCTGCTTATTAAGTATTGTGACTTGCCCTGTCAGCAAATAAATGAGTTAATTCATTCATTCACTCCTGCCTTCACTCATTTATTGAGAGTTTTCTATGTATCTACTACAGCCTGATTTCTCTGTAGTAGTATTTAAATTAGAATGTTTTTTCCCCACATGTTCTAGGAGGAAGATAGAGAAGTCCAGAGGTAGTTGCAGTAACTGCTGCTAAGTGCTACAACGTGTTAAGTTAGAATAATATTAAGTGCTGCATCCTTATGGACCAGGTAGGTGGTGATACACAGTACGGAAGAACCCTTAAATCTAAAGGGAAGTACCAGGGTACACTTCTAGTAGATGGGCCATCTAAAAAACAAACAGGACATTATCCAGTCTTTCTCCTGTCAGCTCTGTAGTGTGCTGTTAGAAGGTGGCATAATTCAAATTTAATATTTCAAGTGCAACCTATGGGTAGAGTAAATTATATTAAGTGTAAAAATATTAAGAATTGGGGCATCAGGGGTTGAACAGATGTTACATCTGTGTAAAAGCTGAAGTTACCTAGAGTAATGAATGATAGGGCTTAGAATGGAAAGACAGGACAGGAAACTAAGAGACAAAGAATTGAATTAATTCAACCAATTGACTAAATTAGTCAGAAGGTAAAGGATAGAGGGTGGTATCTTTAAAATCAAAAGTACCCTTTTACTTGAAGGTGGAAGACAAAGGGTTTAGAACTGTTATGTCGATATCATAGCCACATGTATTTAATTTAAATTAATAAGGTTAAATTAAAAATCGCTTTCTAAGTTACACTGAACACTTTTCATGTTCTCTAGAGACACATTTAGCTGGTGATGACCATGTTGGACAGCATAAATACAGACCACTTCCACCATGGCAGAAAGTCCTACAGCAGAGAAGTGGTAAGAAATTTCAGCCTACCTTAAGAGCCTAGTTATACAAAGTACAAAAGCATAAGCAGCACAAGCTTGAGATAATGTCAGGGGACAAAGGTTCTCATTAGAGAAAAAAAAGTATGTATATTAATGCCAGGCAGGGAAATTTCAAAATGTTAAGGGGGAAAATGAGTTTCTGTGGTCACAATAGAAAGTCTTGGGATGGAGGAAAGTAGACTCAGGTGGGACCCAGGACAGGAAGACTAGAAGAGCTTAGACAAGGAGGTAAGGGAGAGAGAGTCCACCTGAGAAGACTGACAAGTATGTCAGGGATGACAGGAAAGTTTCCAAATTAATTTGTCTCAGAATTATTCTAGCGAAAAGGGAACTCAGGTCTGAGCTGACGGCACTCTCAAGGGAGGCATCTTCCATGTGAGTAGAGCAATAAAAGAGCCCTTTGCGTGTTAAAAACTATAGCAGGTTTTCCTGGGGGACAAGATGCTAGAAAGTTCCAATCCCTCTCTACCAAGATTGCTCTCAAGGGGTAAGCGAAAAGCTACAAAGTCTCCCAAGCTTCCAGCCAAACACTTCAGATTTATAATCCTGAATACCATTCATTTTACAAGTCATAAAACACACAGATATTTCTTAATCATGAATGTTTAATGCTTTGGAGAACTGAATTAAGGCATTGTAAATTCTATTTAATGCTTGGAGATTATCTGAATTTACTCGTCATTAGCCTGTAAAATCTTGCAAGATACTTTCTCTTAAAATCATCAGGTGCCTTTGGTTACACTTTTCTTCGACATGCAGTGATTTATCAAACTCTTAGTAAATCCATCTTTATGAAGAGCCTTGTGCTGGACATTTTTTTTTACCAGGATAATTTCATTTAATTTCCACACCAATACCCTCAGGTAAATATTTTATACCCATTGAGAAGTGAAAAAAGTGAGAATCAGAGGTAAGTTAATTACTCGAGACTTTATAGGAGGAAAACATCATGGTCATGATTCAGAAATATACATCCCATCTTCTACTTCTCGTCTATTTATGCATTCATTCAACAAACGTTTTTGAGTTGGTACCGTATACATGACAAGCATTGCTCTAGGTTCTGTAGTTACATCAGTGAATAAAACAAAGCCCTGTGAGGGAAGAGAGTCAACAGGTGAACTTTAAAAGCTAATCCTCTGAGGTTAAGTGTTGTGAAGAATATGAGACAAAGTATAAGAGACATAAAGTGTTGGAAGTGGTAATATTTTATATAAGTGAAAAAAAAAACCTGTGAGATGAGTCCACATGTGAGCAGAGGCCTGAATGAAGGGAGGAAGTGAACCGTGAATGTGTCTTGGGTAATAGGGTACCAGCATGCCAGCCGGGAGGGGTGGAAATGAGATAATAAGGGAAAACAAAGACAGTGCAGAGATACCGGAGGTCAGAAAACTGGTGTTCAGATGGACATAATAAGGGCTCTGGATTTTACTGAGTAGGAAGAGTCATTGGCAAGGTTTGAGCAGACAGTGAAGTGGGTGACTTATGTCAAACTGGGGTCCTCTGGTTGTTCTGATGAGAACTGAATTATGGGAGTAAGGATGGAAGGAGGGAGACTAATATTAACAATCAGGTTCAAATGATGAGAAAAAGGTGATTTCTGTACATGTTGTGAAGGTAGAATAGAGAGATCTTGCTGTTGTACTAGATGTGAGTCCAATGTGACTCCATGTTCCATTGGTCTAAACCAACAGCAATGTGGTATGGTTTATAAAGATGGGGAAACAATGGGATTCTGTTGTTTCTGTACAGTGGTGGAGGGAAATCAGGACCACTGTCACAAGGAATGGTGGCTATGTCATTGCAAGTAACATAAAAACCTCAATTAACAACAGGAACAAAATCCCACAAGATTCAGGTGGAGTTTTCCTTACCTGAGTTGTTATGCTGCCTACTGTTGAAGTGACAGCTTCACTCTGTGGAATTTTCTGCAGCTCAGGCACCTTGCAGCATTGGTGAGTGGGGGCTTCATTATCAAATCTGCAAGCTGGTATGCTCGTTCTAGTCTCTAGAAAAGATTAGAAAGGAAAGAATGAAGTAGGGCATAGTGTGCATGACGGCACTTCATTCAGGGAGAAAATAAATTAAAATAAAGCGCTTCCTCAATCTGCCCCATGATATTTCTGATTAAATCCCATTAGTAAGGAAATAATCACATTGGTACACAGAGCTGCGAGTGCTGTAGGAAGTTATAATTTTTTTATGAATAGGCACAAGCCTAGGCATGAAGTCAGGTTTTGCAGAAGGGGAGAGCACACACTGGAGGAAAGGTGGAAGACATTGCCACCTTTCTGAATCATTGTGGACTACAAAATGGGAGAGAATCCATCTGTCTACCTATCTGTGTATATATCTGTCTATTGCAGAAAGCAAATAGAAGGGATGAGGCTAATTTTCCTAATGGCCTACAGGTAAAATACGGGTAGGATTTTCTAAATGAGAATACATTAATTGAACACATCACCCATTTCCATTATCTCAAATATTCTTGAAATCTGTTAAATTCTATCATTTCACCTCTTTTGATGTAAAAATGTGCAATGTATTTACAGGGCACAGGGAAGCACCAGCGTGAGTTCATATCACTCAGGGACAGATATTAGAGATTTTAGAAGAGGGCAGAAAGAGGTATCTAATTTAATATTTTCATTTGTAACTGAAACCTCAAAAGTATTATACCCGATGATTTCCTTAGTATGCACATCTGTGCACATGCACACACACACATACACACACAGAAAAATACACATACGCTCTTATACATATTTACCTAAAAAAAAGAGTTTCATAAAACAATATCTGCCCTCATTGGAGATCTCTTCCCTTTCTTCTCTTCCCTTCTTTTTCTTCCATTAAAATGCTGGACATATAGACCTATGAAACAAATAGAAAGTCTGAACACAGAGCCACATATACGATCAATTCATTTTCTGCAAAAGTGCAAAGGTGATTCAATAGGAAAAAATAAAAAAGATTTTTTTTCAGCAAATGGTGCTGGAACAAATGAATAGTCACATACCTAATGAACATATCTCAACCCATATATCAAACCTTACACAGAAATGAATTCAAAATGGATCATAAACCTAAACATAAAACCTTAAACTATGTGACTTTTAACAGAAACCATAGGAGAAAAATATTTTAAAGCATATATTGAATAAAGATTTCATAGATATAATATAAAAGTGAAGTGCAAAAAAGAAAAACTGAACTTCAGTAATATTCTGAACATCAATAAAATTAAGAACAGCTGCTCTTCAAAAGACACTAAAGAAAATGAAAAACAGGTCACACATGGGAAAAACGTTTGCAAATTATATACTGATAAAGGACTTGCATCTAGTATATAAAGAACTCTGAAAACCCAACTCTGTATAATAAGAAAATAAAACAGAATTTTAAAAATGAGCAAAATATATGAACAAAAATTTCACCAAAGCAGGCATATGAATGATAAATAAGGACACTAAAGATGTTTAAAATCATTTCTCATTAGAGAATTAAAAACAGAATAAGCCACCTCCACATATATATTAGGAAGGATGAAAGAAAAAAAAAATCTGATAATTCCAACCACTGATGAGAATGAAGTACAACATAAACTCTCATATTTTATTGGTTGGAATGCTAATGTAGTGGCTCTTCATGTAAAAAAAAAAAAAAAAAAAAAAAGGAAACCATCCTAATGTTCCTCAAACAGAAAATGGATAAACTATGGTCCATCCATACAATGGAATACTACTGATCAATAAAATAGAACAAACTACTGTTACATGTGACAATGTGGTAATACCCAAACACATTAGACTAAGTGAAAAAAGGCAGACACAAAATTTTAATGACAGTATTATTCTATAAAATACCATCTATATGACATTTTTTCAAAGGTACCATAATAGGAACAGAAAACAGATCAGTGTTTGCTAGAGGCTGGGATGGAAGGAAGGGCTGTCTACAAAAGGATATGTGAAAATTTGGGAGGTGACTAACGGAACTTTTCGGTGTTTGATTGTGGCAGTGGGCAAGCATTTGTTTACAAAGGTCAATCTCACAAAACTGTACACTAGAGAGGGTGAATCTTATTGTATTAGATATTATACCTTTAAAAAAATGTTTGTGATGGTTAATTAATTGTATGTATCAACTTGACTAGGCTAAGGGATGCACAGACAGCTGGCAAAACTTTGTTTCTGGATGTATGTGTGATGGTGTTTCAGAAGCATTTCAATCAGTAAGCAGAGTAAGGATCACTCTCACCAATGTGTGTGTGTGTGGGGGGGGGGGCCGGTGGGGAGGGCATCATCCAATCCACTAAGGACCCAAAAGGGCAGAGGAAGGGCGAATTCTCTTTCTCTCTCTTCTGGATCTGGGACAGACATCTTCTCCTGCCCTCAAACAGAGGTGCTTCTTGTTTCCAGGCCTTCACACTCAGGTTTACACCAACACTCCCCCGGCCCTCAGGCGTTCAGTCTAGGACTAAATTATACCACTGGCTTTCCTGGTTCTCCAGCATACAGATAGTGTACTGTGGTATTTCTCAGCTTCCATAATTGAGTGGGCCAATTCCCATAATAAATAATTCTCTTATCTATATTTATATCTATATCTATACCTATGCCTCTGTATCTCCATTGGTTGTTTGTCTAGAAAACCCTAAAACAATGCTATTAGAGACCTATGGAAATGCAATGACTTATCTTGGGTCCTACAATTGGTTAGAGACAAGTGTAGGATAAATATCCAAAGCTTTTAATTTCCAGGTGGTACAAACTTTAGTATGAAAGTTCAGCTTTGGATCAAAGTATTGAAAATAAATTGAACACAGTTTGTCACACATGATGACTAATCTATGCACACTTTTTAAAGTTTACCTTTGATGAGATATAATTGAAATAGAACACCGCCTAAATTATTTTTAGGTGAGGCAACCCTTGGTTGATGTCACAGATTGCAAGGACCTTGTCAGCTTACAACTGCTTATTTTTTATTTTTTATGCCCAGAGTACCTGGTCTTCCTAGGTGGTCTCCCATGTAAGTATTAACCAGGCCCAACCCTGCTTAGCTTCCAAGACCAGACCGGATTAGGCATTTTCAGGGTGGCATAGCCGTAGACAAATACTGTCTAAATTTAAGATGTACAACATATTGATTTGATACAAGTACACATTGCAAATGAAATTACCACTGTAGCATTAGCTAACACCTCTATCACTTCACATAACAATCTCTTTTTTGTGATGGAAACAACTAAGATCTAGTATTTTAGCAACTTCGAAGTTTATAATCATGTACTATCATCTATAATCACTATGCAACGCATTAGATCTCCAGGACTTATCTACTAGTTTCAAAATTACACACTTAAGCAACATATCTCAAATTTCCTTACTCTCCCAGCTTCTGATAACTACAATTCTACTTTTTCTTTTTCTTTTTTTTTTTTTTTTTACCAGTTTGGCTTTTTAGATTACACGTATTAGTAATATCATACAGTATATGTCTTTCACTTACCTCACTTAGCATAAGGTCCTAAAAGCACACCCATGTTGGTGCAAATAGCAGGATTTCCTTATTTCTCACGGTTAAATAATATTCCATTGTGTGTCTTTATCACAACTTCTTTATCCATTCACTCCTGGATAGACTCTTAGGTTGTTCCCATACCTTGGCTACTGTAAATAATGCTGGAACGAATATGGGCACGCATACATTTCTTCGATATCCTGTTTTCATTTCTTTTAAATAAATACCCAAAAGTGGAATTGCTAGGTGGTAGGGTAGTTCTATTTTTAATTCTTTGAGTATTATTCTCCATGTTGTTTTCCATAATGACTAAATCAATTTACATTCCCAGAAAGAGAGCGCAATTTCCTGAGGCTGTTCTTCAGGGAAAAGGCTGGAGGAACAGGCGGCTAGTCTCCTCCAGAGGCTTCCCAGAGGAGTAACTGGTCCCAAGGATGTGCAATGAAAAGGTACACTCAGGCTTCTGCTGCCTTGGACCTTAGAAGACATCTAGCTGGCGTCCCAGCAGCCCATGCCAGAAGCCTCCATGACGGCAATAGACTTGCAGCCTAAGCATGCGCAGTTCACTACGCCTTCTGGCTTCTGGTGTCCTGCTTCTGCTCACTCACCAGTCCAGGTCCCAGTCCTCCATGGCTGGCCCAGACCCTAGTATGTGCTGCTGCGAACTGTGATTCTAAGAGGGGTGGTGCGGCTTGTCAAGAATTTGAGTGTACTTGCCAGTTGCTATAAGCCAGACTCTTTACCGAGCAATCTGGTAGGAAGAACTTCTGATCGCCGGGGAATCCAGGTGTTTCTCATCCCAGGACTCTCCTTACAGCCCCCGGAGAACTCCCGAGATCTCATGAGATCTGGCTTCCTTTGGGAAGACGGGTCATGGCAGCTTCTCCAGGCGTTCAGCACATCCAAGTCAATCCTCTTCCTGCCCCTCCAGGTGAACCTGCGCTTACTTACATCCCACATACACACCGAAAGCCACAAAGCACACCTTGCAGACTCCAGGCTAGCTTTGCTTTCCTTCCTGGCGGAATAGGCTCCACCCACCTGGACCAGACATTAAAAAAAAAAAAAAAAAAAAAAGTTTTATTTTTTAAATAGGCCATTGCCACCCTCCCTTGTTTTCAAGCCGGAAATGAACTTTTGAATAAACCCTTTGCTTCTTTCTTAATTTCAAGACTGTCATCCTTGAAAGGTCATTCCGTAAAGGAAGTTTTTGCTATGTTTGAGGCCTTTAGCGAAAACGGGAGAAAGTACTACTCATTAAAAATAAACTTTCCACCCTGCTTTTTTTACTGAAGTATAATCAACATAACGTTATACTAGTTTGAGAGATACAATGTAATGATCTGCAATTTGTATATATTGAAAAATTTTATCACAAGAAGTTAACAGCCTTCACCATACATAGTTACAAAATATTTTTCTTATGATAAGAATTTTCGATATCCACTGTCCTAGTAACTGTCAAATATGTAATACAGTGTTATTCACAGTAGTCACCATCTGTACATTACATCCCCATGACATTCATTTTATAACTGGAAATTTGTGCCTTTCGACCCTCTTTAGCAATTGCACCACCACCGCCGCCCCCCACCTGAGGCAACCATCAATCTGTTCTCTATATCCATAAGCTCATTTTTATTTTAGATTCCACATTTAAGTGAGATCGTATTATATACATCTTTTTCTCTCTGCCTTCATTTAGCTTAATGCCCTTAAAGTCCATTCATATTGTTGCAAGTGGGAATATTTCATTCTTTTTGTCTGAATAATATATATATGTGCATAGCTACATATATATAACCTTTTTTATCCAGTTTTCAACTGATGTACGTTTAGGTTGTTGGCTATTGTAATTAAAGCTACAATAAACATGGGATTTAGATATCTTTTCAAGTTAGTGTTTTGTCTCCTATAGATAAATACTCTGAAGTGCAAATGTAGAATCATATGGTAGCTCTATTTTTAATTTTTTGAGGAGCCTCCATATTGTTTTTCATAGTGGCTGCCTATAAGAGGCTCACTTCAGATCAAAAGACACAATCTGAAAGGGATGGAAAAGGATATCTCATAAAAATGGTGACAAACAAAAAGCTAGAGTAACAGTACTTATACAAGGCAAAACAGACTTTAAAGCAAAGACTATAACAGGAGACAAAGAAGGACCCAGTAATCCCACTGCTGGATATTTATCTGAAGAAACCCAAAACACTACTTTGAAGGGACATGTGAATCCATATGTTTACTGCAGCATTATTTACAATAGCCCAGACATGGAGGAAACCTGGATGTCCACCAATGGATGAAAAGATAAAAAAGTGGTTACACACACACACACACACACACACACACACAATGGAATACCACTCGGCCACCAAAAAAAATTAAATCTTGCCATCTATAACAACATGAATAAACCTATAAGGTATTGTGCTGAGTGGAGTAAGTCAGAAAGACAGCTAAACGTCATATGATTTCATTTACATATGGAATCCAAAGAACAAAATAAACAAACAAAACAGAAACAAACTCATAAATAAAGGGAGCATTTTGATGGTAGCCAGATGGGAAGGGAGTTTGAGGGGAAGGGATTAAGAAGTATGAATTAGTAGTTACAAAATAGTCATGGGGATCTAAAGTATAAGGAATATAGTCAATAATATTGTAATAAACTACCTATAATATCTACATTGATCAGAGTGATTACTTTGTAAGTTATATAAATGTCTAAGCACTATGTTGTACACCTGAAACTAATATTGTATGCCACTGTAATTGAAAAATAAAAATAAATTATTTAAAAAAAACAAAAAAATTTTAAATGTCAATCAAGATCTACTATTTTCATGTCCTAGTAATGTGGTGTGACCCAAGTTTTTAAAAGACTGCTCTATTTCGACCTTCTATCTGTCATTTAATCCCTTTTTATATACTCCAACCCAGTAGACTAAGCATTTGCAAAATTCCTCCAAGAACAGGAAACTGGCCATCTCTATACCATTTAACTTCAGTCTTGCAAAATTATTAGATAGTTCTTCCTATTATGAACCAAACTGCTCTACCTTTATCTAGTGGTGTTGATCATATTTTCTGATGCCCCAGATAACAAAACTCATCCTTCTTTCAAAGACCAATCCTCTTTTTAGACCATAGCTAATATATTCTTCTAATTCTTCTCTTTTACAGGCTAAATATCCTCAGTTCAAGTCTACTTGGTCCTAATGCCTAAGCAGAATTACCTAAACTTGCAGGAAGCCCTGGTGATAATGTCCTTCATTCTTATGGATTTAGGAGATGAAATCTTTTCCATGGTAATCATGCCCCAAACCAAAGTGACAATAGATAGAGTAGTTTGTTTGGATTGGAGGGAGGGCCAACAACGTGACAATATAAAATGTAGACATTTTGGTAAAAGAAGTATTCCTTGAAACTCACTGTTGAGATTCACAATTTCTTAGAAAATATAAACATTATTTGTCATTTGCTCCCTTACAGCAATCTAATCAGTCATATTGTTTTGCACTATTTAAAAATAGATGACCAGCTCTTATCCATTTCTTCAACACCATTAACTTTTTTTTAAACTAGAATTTAAAATTCAATTCTATTCTCTTAGTCATTATCCCCCTTGCTCACATTGGCCTTACTCAGCATGCCAATATTCATAGTATGTCTAAAGAAGACTATGCAATATAATTAATTTTTTATTTATAATATGTTTTATACTGAAGTTAGTTATGTTTGGTTTTGCACAATATATTTCAGATCCTGTGTCACATACATTCCCTTGGGACACCAATTAGCAGAAAGGGCAATATAAAAATGATCTGGGAATACTGAATTCAGTAGACTTAATAGCTTTCATTGCAGAGTTTATGTAAACTTAATATAAAAATGTATCTGTTTTCATATTCTGGGTGGGGTAGTAGCAGGAGCTAGAAAAGAGAATTTATCTAACAAAATTTCGAAAAGAATGGAAGAGCTAGAACTCTTACAATGTTGAATGTAGTTGTTGGCTCAAATACCCCTTTATCAGCCCAATACGTGATTTCCTCTACCTAAACTCTCAGAGAGAATAACTTGCCTGAAATCACACACCTACATAATGCCAAGGCTCAAGTACTTTGGCATCAAGCCTTGCTTTTTCAACTTGAAGGACCTCCCCACTTAGAATTGCATCTATGTATTTCCTCCCTGGGGATACACTTGCTTAGAATAGGGGCTTATTATTAATTGTCCCCCCCATAGTATCCACCAAAGTGTCTCTCACATACATGTGAGTTCTTCACTAGCAGTGACTTAGATTTTTTTTTTTTTTTTTTTTTTACCCTTGCCATTTCAGACTCATGGATAACACTGTTGGATAGATATATAGCTTGATAGATGGATGAATAGATGGGTGAATTTGAACACATTCTCAATCTGGTTTCTGGCTGTGAAATTAGTTTCTTACTAAGGCTTTAAAACAGTGAAAGGTGCAAAGGCACTGCCCGCCCTCATGCATCTGGGAACTTGCTGCTGATTCTGCCTTCATTTCATGCATGATAGTGGAACTCCGCTGCATATCAGCATCTTATGGGTAAGTGAGGCTAAAAATTAAATGTGTTTTTCCATTATAAGATTGTTGTAAAAACCAGTGGTGCTAAGCTTTAATATACTTTAAAAATATACCTTCAAAGTAGGGAAAAAGACAATCGAGTGAGAGGAGTTAGGTGGAAAAGGAATATAAATTAAACAGGAATAGGAAACAAAGAAGGAAATTGAGAGAGGAAATAAAACAGCATGAAGAAAGTATTACCCCCACTCATCTCAGGGTTTCTCGGGGTGGCCTGACTCACAGTTGCATGGACGCTTGGACAGGTGATAATAAAATGTGGCTCTCTCTGATAGGCCTGGCTTTGAAACCTGCTCTAGCACTCACTGGCTATGACTTTAGGCAACACATACATGCCCCGTGAGATAACTGAAGCTTTAATCCCTGACCTGCTTATTACCCTAAGCTGCTGGAGGTGAACTGCACTCTGCATAAGGAAGGCTTTAACACATTATAAAGTGCTGAGTTAAACTGATAAACCTGTAATTGATTCTATATCATAGTTTATAGGAGTATCAGTTTATTAAGATCCTGGTTCTCCATGATTCCCACAGATGAGTGTCCCGATAGCTAAACATAAACCTATTGTCAAACAAAGGACCTAACACTCCACTTCACATCAGAATCAATCCTTTTTGTGTCTCATGCTTCCAAGCAAAGGGCTTGTTAGAGCTTTCTCTACCATCTTTCACACTGCCTTGTCTGACAAAGTCGGTGCCACAATAGCACATTCATCTTACCAGGGTGGTGTCCATTTTTCTATCTTTTACTGTAGTGGTATGGAAGAGGTTATATTAAATGTACAAGGTCACTCTACAAGTCATAATTAGCAGAAATTATTAATCTGAGAGACTGCCACACAAACCTAAAAGTCAGAGCTCAATATGAAGCAAAATTTTCACTCACAACCATTCATTTACTTTAACCTTGGAATTTCCCTTTTGTAAAACATTATAAACATTTATAATGTATATTTTTTTCCTGAGTCATTTTCTTCCATTGCTTATTGCTGGTTAATTTAGCAAATCATTTCACAGACTTCTGTTTATTGAAGTATGATATTTGCAGGCTTTTATTGGATCTTGCACACAGTGACATTTAATTTTGAGTAAACAATATTGTTATCATTGGGAGCATACTAATAGGTGCTTGTCAACTCATAAGAAAACTGCTCTATCATTAAAATACAAAGAAATAGATGTAAAAATATCACTTCCATCCTTCTTCTACCATAAATGTTTTTTTTGCTTTGTTTTATTTTTGCTCTAATTTTCTTATCTAATTTCTAGATAAGAAAAGGAACCATCATTTAAAATTTTTGTGTGTTGTGAGGTACTAGTTTTTACATTAAACTTATGCTTATTTTTCCTTTAATCAGAGATAAATCTGAGGTTCAGATGGATCAAGTAACTCAAGTAACTTGCCCAATGACACAACCAATCAAGTTATAGGTCTGGTATTTAAATTCAGATCTATTAAGAACCAAAATTGATTTTATTTCCATTTAGAAATAAGCATTCCTCCTTACTAGATTAGAGGGAACTTTCTGGACTGTAATAAACAGAGTGTCAGCTTGGGCTGGGTTAAGCAAATACTGAGAATTATTAGAAGATACTATGATGTCTTTGATAACCAGAGGCTGTCAGGTGACATACTGGGTCTATGGCTTGAATACTTGGAGGGGTCTCATTCTTTGTCTCTCATCACTGAAGGTCCATTGAAACATCTTAGAATTCATTCTTATAAATGATAATTAAAATAAAAAAATAAAGTTATTAAGCTTGTGCTTCAGGCTTTAACACTAGAAAAAACAGTATCTCTAGTTTGAGCTCAAATCTGGGAGATTATGGGGAAGCTATCTGCCCCCATGGATCTTCTACCTACCTCTATACCTACAACGGTGGTTAAGAAGATAAGTGCAATGATTATAGTAGAGATATGAGTACGTTCAGAAGGTGCACGAGTGTGTGTGAATGTAAGTCTGAGTGTGAGTGTGAGAATGTGTGTGTGTGCACGCGTGCGGAGGATGAAAGTGGGGGTTGAAGATCAAACCGTAGATACCAGTACACATCTACAACTACTTCTAATTTACGGTCAAAGGAGCAGACTAATTACAGACTTATTTTTTTAAGTCCCAAATTTTTCACACACCAAGACAAGTAGAGATTTTGAATTACACAAACCTAAATATTGATGATTTTCTTTTTTTAACAAGTCAGTCAAGTACGAACAACTTTCTGAAGAGGAAATAAATAAAACACCTATCTCAGATAGCTAAGTAACCAAAAACATTAATTATGTTTAAATTACCTAAACATTTCTCTAAATTTTTGTCTCTTTTACTGTTAACTGCATCATCAGACAATTACTCAGCCCTGTTTGCTATGGATTCTTAAAACTGTCTGCACTAAAACATGTTCTTATTATACAAATGTTCAATATCATCTGTCATTTTCAATGTGACAACCATCGGTGCCCGTTTTAAAGCCCCAGTTTGACCTCGTACATTTTTGTGCATGTTTCAATCTGAACTAAAAGGTTATCACTGAAGTAAGAGTGCTATTATTTTCAGTATCCAGGAGTAAAGGTACCATTATAATTGTTAACAATCTGAAGTGCTTTTTTAAGGGCTCTGCTAGGAAAGCAAACCACTGCAGTGTATTAAACCTTTCTGTAATCTGTCTAAATTACTGTCTAAATATAAGCAAAGGCAGAAAAAATATCTTCAGTGTTTGTGTCATTCCCTGGGGTCAAATACCTTTCCACGGAGAGGAACACTTGGTACTGACAGCTTCTGCACAAGTGTGCTTTGTCAGAGTTCATCCATTCAGTCTGGGAAATGATAATTAATGGATTTTGTTTCATTGTCCTGTATGAAAGCCTAGGGGCTTATTTGAAACAAGCATTCTTATAGAAGGGTTCTGTTTACTGTACCTTAATAATAGCCCAGCATTTTCAAAAGAAAATTCGCAAAGAGAAAAAAAATTCTGCTAAATGAAGGAAAAGATGAAATTGTTGACAATATACAAGTGAATACCAGAAAAGACCTCAATATTCAATTTGTTCACAGATTTTAAAAAAGACCTTCACACAAGTTAAGCAAAACAATGATGCTTCAAACCTTCTGCCAAAGGACTCTTGAGTGGACATTATCTTTCTTTCATAATGAACTTTCATGAGAATATGAACTTCATGAGTCTGACACTTCTAAATTATATTCAGTGTCATTTAAAAGAGGATAAATTCCAGCCAATTTTAGAGCTTGTGGAGTATTGCTTTGCTAATGACATTCATCAGAATCTTCAGGCAGTTCCACCAGCTTAGAGACCCAAAATGTCAGCCATCATCAGATCTTCTGTGATCAGCATGTATTATGCAACAGACGAAGCTTTGGTGAATTTCAAAGTCATGAAATAACAACAACTAAACATTCTCACTTCTTCAAAATATTCTTGGAAGCATAACCTGACTGGGGGAGTTTGTATTCCCTTTGTAAGGCTCTTTTATATCAACCTACCTCAAAGTGGACACACACACAAAAAAAAACCCAAAATATGTTCCCTTGTCATCCAAGAAGTCATGATCTTTCAAACTGCCCCACACTTTCATTTTGAGAGGTAGAAGTTATTTAATTACCCACAATGGAGAATGGTAATATGAAGGCACAGAAAACTAATGATGACTTGACTAAGGATAATTCATGGGCATTTGAGAATAAAACTGTAACATCTCGAATATTGGCAAAGGCAATATACAATAGAATAGCTACTAAAAATTATTTTCCTATCTCTAAAACATACATCACATACATACAGGGGTACGATGGAGGAAATAGGACATATAAAAGACCTCACCAATTTCAAAAATAAGTCTTCCCTGCTGAAGACAACATCAGTAACCATGGAGAAACAATGTCCAGACAGTAATACATGACACTGTGTAGCGCTTTATTATTCTTCAGTCATTTTCATGTCATTTCCTATCTCATTTGATCTTCACAGTGATAATATGTGGTGGGTGTTATCAATCCTTTTTACACATGGAAAACTGAATTCAGAACAGTTAACTGGGAAGGGGGTGAATAGCAGTGGAAAGATGAAGTTGGGAAAGAGGCACATAGGAATGAATCCTAGATTCGCCACCGAGTGTATGACTTTATCAATTAAAATCTCAGTATATTGTTTCCAAATCTTAAAGTGTTTTATAATGACCTTTCCCACATTATGGTGTTACCTATGATGTGACCTTTCCCACGTTATGGGATAACCTTTCTCTGGCCTTTCTAGAGATTCTACACTGCCCCCTTGGTAGGAGGTAAGATACAAAATTAAATCCATTTACATAACTAAGAAAAATTCCATGGTTTGTGTGGCATATTGTAGGCAGATCAGGATGTCATTTAGACTCTTGTTATAGACCCTGAGTCTCCCATTTGCAGGCCAGAATTTAATAGGTCTCAAATTACATGGGAAAATCTCATATGCCCCCTGCTTTATGAATCCAGAGTTGCCAAACCTTGTTTTATATTATAAATGACCTGATAATTAAACATTCTGTCCTATCCCAAGCCCCTTAAATTAAAATAACATGAGATTTTGGTCTTGGTAATAATTAATGGACTGACTGATATCTATTCATTTAAACTATATTAACTAAGATTTTGCAATATCAAGCATTGTACCTGGCATTCATAAATCTTACATAATTTGATTTTCTCCAAAACATGGTCAATTGTATATTTTAAATGTTTCATAGTAGAAGATAAATTTGAAAGTCTTCCAGAATTTTGGAACAGCTACAATATATTATCTGCCTAAATAATGAAGAATCAGATCCTGCAAGGTAAACAGTTATTCAGTGTTTATTGAACATTGTTCAGCTTCTTTCAAGAGCCATGGGACCATCTGAATATTGCTCCATTTAAAAGATGTAAGTATTGTCGATGATTCTGAAAGTCACAAAGAACACATTAATCCCTAAAGTAACTGATGTACTCCTCACTTCTTGGGTATCTCATAAACTTCTTGTCAGTTGATTGGACACAAGCAAGCTGAGACTTAACATAGCTTTGGTTGGCAAAGTGGGCCAATCTGGTAGTCAGGATGATTTATGAGCATTCTTGATTATGTGGATGCGTACTACTTTTAAGAGAACATTTTGTCATCTACACTTGAAGCAGGAAAATGGGAATAGAGAAGATTAAAACAGTGTATGGAGGATTTGCAAAGTCAGTTCCTTTGCTGCATTAAATTTTCCTTGGCCCCATGTGCAAGGGATCACTGGACTTTTGGAAAATATATGCATTCCTATAAATATCAACACATTCCTACAAATATTGCCATATTGGTGGAAGAAACCTAAGAAAGCATTTAGCGCATGCCTCCATCTTATAAATGTGAGTGTAAGGCCTAGAACAGGCATTTACTTATTTATTTATTAAAAACTAGGACCTTGGTCTAGTTTTGTTTTATTAATTGCCTCTGGATATTTTGAAACGCGCACACACACGTATAAACACACATACATACAAATATATATATATAAAATGAAAACAATAAGCAAACTCATGAACCCTAAATTCTTTGTGCTTCTAGAGTTAGGAGATTTAAAGTATTTTGTAACTGTGGTTTTTTAGTACAAAAGGAAAGATCCTAAGTGTTACATTTATCCTAAAAGGAAAGTATAAGTTAACTCAGAACTTGCTAAGAAGCTTAAGTATTGAGTATTCATTCACACAATAAAGGGTTTTAAAACCATACTTAACTAAATAAAAATTATAATTTACATAGATCCTGAGCCAAACATCTCCTTCTACTTTGTTGGAGAGACTTGCTAAATAAATTATTAAAATAAATATGTAAGTAAATGCAATTCTTAAATGCATATTTTTAAATGACCACTTGGGCAGAGACTAGCTATAATTACAACTTAGAGAGCAGATGTCTTGGAGAAGTTCTTTAAAAGAAATATTATTCTTATCGATTTACCAAAGTGGGACTTTTATTAGGAAAACCACTTGGTTGGCCTGGTTGTTGCTACTGAATATTCTTAAAAACCACATTTCTTTTTAAAGTTATATATAGTTATGACTTAATTAATTAGAACATATTTAACTTCTTTCTTTCTTAGTTATAATGCAGTGTTTTCAAAACTGTGTTTCTTTTCCATGGGGACTGGCATCCTAGGAGATTTTCTATAAATCTGTAATGGCATAAAAGAAAAAAAGGTCCCATGATCAAATAAAAATGTACAACACTTCCATATTATTTTATTCTTTTAGAGATCCATGATGCACTTGAGGGTCAAAGAAGCTCTAATAAGTCCTTCATTTAAAGACTAATCAACTGTTTTTAACCCTAACATATATCCCATATCCCTCCACTATTTAGCGGCACTTTCACCTGTATCTCCTTGCACCTGGAGCTTCTGACTGACTTGTGTCACTGAGTCATGGACAGCACCAACTCCTCCTGGTAACAGGGTGTAGCAGCTCACATGGAGTATAACCAACAGGGATGCTCACCCAAGACTTGGTGTCCAGAGTTTTCACTGGGGCTTGATCACATAAACATAGCTGACTATCCATATCCATGTGGCTGAATCTCCAGTCTTCCAGATAGACAGCAGATACTTTATGGTCTAAAGACCTCAATATAAATCACTGACTGTCCGGTATGGCCTGAGAACCCCAAGTTAATAAAGACACTATTATATGGCAGGACATTCCAAGGATCTATAGATCACCTCCCAGGAGTTGAGGTCAGAGGCCAGAACTTCATTGGGTAGGGTTAATTTTTACTATACAGCAGCACTACAAATTGAGTGATAACATATGTATTTCCTTTCAGCACCTCGAAATCCTTTTGAGAAAGTAGTTCACCAACTAATTCTTCATTTACCCAGCCATTTATTTATTTACTTGATGCTACACTTATTGTGTGCTAAATTGAGGTCCTTTTTCCTCAAAGAGCTCAGAGACTTATAAGGAAGACTAACATGTAAACAACTGCTATAAAAGAAACACGAGATTTTTCAAGATGTACAGAACAGAGCAACTTAGACCAGGATGGCGGTGGAAAGTAGTAGTCAGGCAAAGATATCATGGGACTGTGTTTTCTAACTCGTGTAGCAATTTTGGATCTTATTATATGTGAAACGAAGTAAAATAACTATGTAGCTGATATTGCACTAATGCCCCTAATTCATTCACGCCTCCCTATAAGCACCTCTTCTGTAATCTCCCCACACACAAACCTTGGGCTTGACCACGTGACTTGTAGATACTTAAAAAGTACTTTTTCATTTTGGGTTTTTTTTCCTTGATGTTTTCTGTAAACACCATGTGAATAACTTGAGCTAACTTGTTAGAAAACAAAAGACCACAGAAAAGAGAACCAAGTCACCCTGGCTAACAGTCTCTCAACCACCAGGCATATAAGTAAGGCCAACCCAGATGACCCTGTAATAAGCTCACTTACCAGCTGACCACAGATACGTATGACAGATTGGCCATCAAAGATCAACCAAGTGGCTTGGATGGGAAGAGTAAGCCACCCAACCACAGGCAGACAACAGTTGTTTAAAGTCACTGATTTTGTGGTGTTTTGTTATCCTACAAAAGCTACATGGGTACAGAGAAGATGATAACTCCATCTTAATCTTAGATGGCACAGAATATAAAATAATATTCTATATTTCTAGGTGTAACAATTTTATTCTAGCCTGTGTAGGTGATATGGATGAGATAGGTCAAAACATTTTGGTGTTTTTTTTCTCAGAAGAAATTATCATCAACTACACACTGAGAAACAAAATTTGTGATCTTTGGTGTCCAACTGTTTCTTCATTAGGTCATAACACTCTCCTTAAAAATGTGCTCATATATGAAAATAAATAACGAAGAGCATATTAAGAAGTCTAAGAATAAAATGTTTTTCATGATATGATACAGAATATTGCTTGTTTCCATTTTTCATGCCTCGCTGGTGCTGTATCTCCAATAAAAGCCTCCAAAGTTATAAATAAGAATTTAGTAATCAGAATTCAATTACAAACATTCTTTTTCTAACCTATACCTTGTTTTTCAAAACATATTAATTAAATTATTTAAAAATTCACACACCGTCTCCAGTTTCCCTCTGTTAAAATGTTTTCTCACTCCTCCAGAGTCTATCTGTAAAAAAAAAAAAGTAGTAAGAACTTCCTTGAAAAGGAAAAAAAAAAGTTTTTGTGTTATTTGTGTTGAGAAAGAAGAAAATATTAAACATCTTGCAGAAAACAGTTTCCAGAGAAATCTTAGGGTCCCTGGAGGTCCCTCAGATAAGTCTCCAGTAAGCACCTGAACATTTCAAGGATTATTTAAGGCAAACTGAAAAGTGAAACCCTTGAGAGTTTCTCCCACTTGCTTCAGTCTTCTTCAGGTCTATCAGGAAGGGCTGACTTCTTGCCTCTTATTAAACTCCCAACTTGGATTTTGCAATGAGGTCTGATTCCCAAAGCCTAAGAGAGAGGAGAAATCAAAGCCTTCCGCAAAACAAATTTGATACAAGAGAGATTTCCCAGTGGCTTTAAATACATTGTGGAGTTCAATATGTGTCTCTTTAAAATAAGTATCCAGCTAACCATTTGCTATTTAAGATTTAGTGACCAATTGTTGTTCATGTTGTCATAAATTTGGAAGTCCTGAACTCCATTTTCCTTTTAAAGGGGACTTGAAATGGCAATATTGATTTGGTGTGTTGGTTTTTGATGATTGCAGAGAATGGTTATTTCAGCCTACTTGTATTTTGAGTTCCTTTTGATAATAAATACCCTCTAAGCCCACTTTCTTTCTATTCTAATCTCATACCTCCTGTTCAGATGTATGTGATTGTGTGAAATAAATCAAGCTATAGATTATTGAAATTTGATTAAAGTTAAAATATAGCCCAATGACCTGGTCATGTAGTTTTTAAGAGCTAGCAACTGTTTTTTCTATCAAAGAAAGAGATGGGCAGGTATTAAATCACAATTACATTCTATTGACTATTATGTGTCAGACACTGTAGAATGCTTCCTTTTTTAATCCAGTCGACAATTCAGTGAAAAAATATTATAATCAGGAAAAAAATGCAAAGATTACATCACTAGGTTGACTAAGACTACAGGTTTAGAAAGAAATACGAATATCTAATTACTATAAATACCTTAATTTTAGGACAATATCCATCCAACAGATTTCACCAAAATTTTGGAAGACAAATATTTGCTAATGATTCCCTCTTTTAGTATTCAAAGGAAGCAATCTAATGGTGTTAAACAATGTGTGTCATTACTAATGTATTCACAATTAAAAAAAAACACACACAATTATCGTATACAAATTAGCAAGTGCTGAAAAGGAAAAAAAAGAGGCATAAACATACGTAAGTTATTTAGGGGTCATATATTTGAAATTATTGTCTGACATTTTGTTTGATTACACTGATTTTATTCTAATTTATTTTTTTAACCTTTTACTATCTAGCTATACACAGAAGAAATGCATAAAATCATAACTGTATAGCTTGATGAATTATCACAAAATGGACACACCAATGAACCATCACCAAAGTCACAAAATAGAATGTTACCAGCATTCAGAAGCCCTTTTCACATCTTTTCCAACCCCTATCTACTTCTCCTGTCTACCTTGTAACACTATCCCATAAATGACCTTTTCCTGTTCTTGAACTTCACAATAATAGAAACAGGTCACATGTCTTCTGTTTATGGATTGATTTGCTTGACATCATTTGGGGATATCCATCTATGTTGTTGCGTCTACCTTTGGTTCATTAATTTTTATTTTTTTATAGCATTCCACAGAATGAGTATATTACAATGTATTTATCCATTTGATGTTGCTTTAATGATATAAATATTCTTTCATAGATATTTTGGTGCACACATACACATTTCTTAGGGACATATGTTGATGTGGAAACAATGTCCAATAGGGCATGGGTATGTCCAAATTTAGCAGATAATATCCAACAATTTAATAATGAAGTTGCACACAGTTTTAGCCCTGTTGGCAGGATATAAGGTTCTAATATGCTGCTTCCTCTGGATTGCTTGGCATTGTCAGTATTTTTAATTTTAGCCTTTCTGGTAGGTGTGTGGTAGTATCTCCTTATTTTTTTAAAATTTCTCCTTTTTTAAAAATAAAGTTGAACAGTTTTTTTTCTATGTTTATTGATGACTTGATAAACTTTTTATTGTTTTGAAGAGTCTCTTAAAATCTCTTAACCATTCTTTTCTCTTGGAATGTTGGTCTTTTGTTACTGATTTCTTAAACTCTTTTGTGCCTTTTACTTAGTAATATATGCTGCAGACATAGTCTCTGTCTCAGTGGTAGTTGCTGAGGTAGATAAAGAGGCTGGAGTTCAGATCAGATGGTCTTGAAGGCTATTGCAAGGTCTTGTATTATAAGTCTGGTATAAAGGTTTTGATCCTAGAAACAACATGACCTGACTCAAAATTTTGAAGATCCATTCTGACTACTGAATGGAATATAACGTTGGGGCAATATAAAGTGGAGGCGGAAAGACCAATTACGAGATAAATGTTCTTAAATTTCTCTTTCCAGTGGCATTTTACACTTTGGTTCAATTTGTAGAAGCTTTATTTGTAATTGCCAAAAATTGGAGGCAACCAAGAAACCCTTTAATAGGTGAATAAATAAACACACTGTGGTATATCCATACAACAGAATATCACTTGGCAAGAATTAGAAATGAACTATCAAACCACAAAAAGACATGGAAAAAACTTAAATGCATATTGCTAAGTGAGCAACTATGTTTGTGTGAGTGAGTGAATGAACCAAAGGGTAAAAAAGTCAATTGGAAAAGGCTACAAACTGTATGATTCCAACTATATGACATTCTTGAAAAAGCAAGACTATGAGACAGCAAAACTATTAGTGGTTGCCAGGAGTTGAGGGGGTGGGTCAGGGGAAAAAAGAATAGGTGAGATACAGGGGGGTTTTAGGGCAGTGCCACTCCTGTATGCTAGTGTAATAATGGATACATTTGTCGAAACACAAGAGTGAACCCTAATGTAGCTATGGACTTTAGTTATCGTATCAATATTGATTTGCTAACCTTAAAAATGTATCATATCAATGCAAGATGTTAGTTAATACAGGTGAACCGAAGGAGGAGGTACAGGGAATGTATGGAAACTTGGTACTTTCTGCACAAGTTTTCTGTGAACCTAAAACTGCTCTAAAAATAAAGTATTAATTTAAATAAAAATATATGTTAATATGTGTGTACATATATATATTCATAATTATATATGGACAGATATCTAGATAGGGTAGATTGATAGGCAGATGTAATAGACAAATATATATTGGTAAAAACACTTGAAACAGGTGTTAAAATGACAAAAAATTAATAAAATAAAAAGAAGATCTGACTATCCTTTTTTAAAAAATCCCAGTGTTCAGTAAACCTTCACAAAAATGTTCACTCTCATTAGTAGAAAACAAGATGAAAATTAAAGTAATAACGAAACATCACTTAAACCATCTGATCCACAAAAATTAAGAGTGATAGCATCAACTATTGAAAGTGATTAGGAAATGGGTTTTCTTACATGCTGTTGGGGAAAACGAATTGATACAGACATTTGGAGAAGTTATCTAGAAATGTATATTGAATTAAAAATGTAATTATTTTTAAAATCTAGGTATTTCGTCCATGAAAATCTCTTAAAAATAAAAGTGTACATGAGAAACAATATATGTGGATTGTATTGATTACATACACATTTATTACAAATTATGTATAATGTGGTTTTCTGTTTTTAGGGAAATGGTGAAATAAATTGTGGTATGGTTCTAAAATCACTGTTGACTTAGAACTAAGTATTAATAATATAGCCCTAACTAAATGATGAGAAAGTCCCTGCACATGTTGGCATTTGATGACATAAGCATGGACAAACTTATCTTCGGACATATTCCAGGTTGTCAGCATTAGGTACGGGAAGAAGGTACCTTATGGATGGAGGGGGGAAAATTAACCTCTCCCACAAAAATAATAAATCCAGTAAAAAAAATTCCATATTCATAAATAATATGTAAGCTCAGTTTCCTAATTTAGATATATGAGAGGATAGCCATGAAAATATTAATGGTCTTTTCATCAAGAAAACCGAATTTCTACCTAATATTGTTTAGTCATTGTTAATTTTTACAATTATAAATAAAAATATATTTTATAAAATTAGGGAAAATACATCAAACATGACTAAGTGTTATAAAAAATATATAATAAACCTATGTATTTCTTTGGACTTAAAAGTAAAAATAAAAATACACTAGCAACAAAAATAAAAGTGCTACTACTTCGTTTTTTTCTCAAAATATTTCTCTGTAAATTTTTTTACTATAATGAATTAGCATTTTATAACAAATTTGTTTAAATCACTATTCTTAAATATACATAATTATGAAAGAATAATAGAAATGTTAAAGCTGAGATGAATGGAGAACTATGAGTATAGCTTTTATTAGATGTTTACAGTGTTTTGTGTGGATTAAGGAACCACAGAATAGACACAGAGTAAAACACAGATGTCTAATTTCTCACATGCATGCAATAACTTGCATGTTATTATGCTGCATTGTGATGAATAGCTAAAACAAGTCATCAAGACTTCGTTAATTGTACCATCATCTTCTTGAAGTAGTGTGGTTGGAGTCCAGGGCAACTGAAGTATTCTGTGCCTTCCAGTGTGAGCTCATAGAGAGTTCTGCCTTGTGTACTGTTATTGCAGATGAAGTTGAATCCTGACAAAAGGGGGAAAGAGCTCCCCCACTCATCAGAGGTGAAGTATAGAACTCCTAGAGGAAAAGTGGAAGGCGAGAGGAAGGAGAAGAGACTCCCTTCCTTTTTGGGCTGGTGCTATTGCCTGACCCAGCTATAGTGATGGCTCCAGTAGTGGTGATCGACTTAAGCCACCAGCCTCTTTTGGAACATTCAGAAACACCTTCATCTCAACCTCTCATAAATGCTAACAGCAAGAAGATGCCCCCACCTCAGAAGCCTGAATATAAACCGTGGAGCCCCTTCATGGTCCTGGTTACCACGGAGGCCAGGTAAGGGCAGCCCTGAGAGTTGTGAGCGTTAGTTCCAAAGGGTCCCTCCTTCATGCATCTAGGTTTGGTAGCTCACTTCTTCCTTTCCTGTTTCCCAACTTGTTATTACTCAGTTATTTCAGAATTTTTTTTTCTCATTCAACTCTCCAAAAGTGAGTGACCAACTCCATACATTAAGTCCCCTCATTTGAAACACTTAGGTGTGTGCCATATACCTATATATAGAAATAAAATTATAATTTCTAAAAATAACAAATGCATATAAAACAGCACGTTATTATTTCAGGAACGTGGGAGATGAGCATTTCTCACATACTGTTAATATAATTCAGTACCATATAACCCAGGAAAACTCATATCAATTCTATGGGAGTCCCCTGTCTCATCAGAAAAAATATGGTTTGATGAGTGGCCAAGTTACAGTTAATTTTTTCATATAAGTCAACATAATCATGCTATAAAATCTATATAAATGTTTTATGTAAATATAAAACACAATAAGGATAAGTAACCAACCTTGGATCCTACCACTAATCCTCTCAGATCTACTAAACTAACGCCTCTATTGCTGTGTGGATTCAATCTCCTCAGGAAACTCTAATGAGAACCTCAGTTCAGAATTCTTACAATAAATGCGCCCCTCACACACTTTTAGCATTGAAGCTCTGTGAGCTCAATAAGCCTTCTCTCAGTTTCAAAGTAATACCAGTGTTTTATGGATGTGTAGGGGTGCTTTTTTTTTTTTTTTTCCAGAAGGGTACACATTATTTTAAAATTTAGTTTCTCCTTTGGGCTTGCAGTAAACAAGTATTATATATATTTTTTTTCATGTGGTTCGGTGTAGTTATGTAGCTGTCATTTGTTTCAGATGCTTTACATATTCCAATTAATGCAATTTTATTGCATGTAATCCCACGTTTTTGTTTTTTTCTTTTTTTAAATTTTTTTCCAAAAAGGAACATTTTACAACTTGAACGAACAAAGGAAATACAATATTACAAATTTCCACCAAGTTTGGGCAAACACACATTCAGTCCCTCAGTGCAATCAGCCCCACATAAAATGTTTTATTTTGTGGCAGGCCTCAAACGTGTGGGGCTTCTGTGCCTTCCAGCGTGAGCTCATAGAGAGTTCTGTCTTGTGTACTGTTATTGTAGAGTGAAAAAGAGAAATAAGGACAGAGTTATCCCCTGTACAGATGGATTTGGAGATACTCAAAGCCCACCCTCCCATGGAATTGACCCAGAACAGGCAGCTCAAATACTCTGTCTTCTCTCCCTCTCCTTTCCTTACTCAGTTATGGACGTTTGTCAACAGAATTTTAAAGACTCTCAGGAAGCCACAGGGCTGGCAGCGAGAAGACTATATCTGTCCACATACCAATGTATTTTTGACTTTGATTTGAAGAGAAGCCTGATTAGAAGAATTTTACAATTCAGTTCTACAAATTAGGAGTGGGAACATGATTAGGAATGGGAATATGCCAACAGGGCTTCCTTTCATTCCCTTAGTGTATTATTCCATGACTTGGTACATAGTTGCATGTGCAGTCAGGCCATTTCTTCTTCCAAGCAAAGTGCACAGCCAGGTGCACTGCTTGCGGTTCTGCCCACTGGGTGATTTCCCTTCACCACGGTCCTTCGGGGATGTCCCAGAGAGGGGTTGTAGTGTTACAGATGCCCACTTTCTGGTGGTGCTTGTGTGCCACGCAGAACCATCCATAAATCAGGCCCAAGTCTTCTCTCCCCGTCAGTGGATCATGGGAAATTCCCCATGAGGCCATAGTGCAGGCTGGAAATGAGAAGGCAGTGTAGCAGGAGTGAGGGCCATGGGCAATTGGGGCACTTCATGTAACTACTTGTGCCTTCAGGGCCTGCTTGAGCCTGATCACATATATTTCACTTCCATCTGATAATGCAGTGTGGCTGTGCATACCTAACTTAATGACTTGATAGGTCAGGTAACACCCAGTTCATGATGGAATGGACAGCTCAGGTGGTACAGCGGGTTGGGGGTCCATGGTTAAGGGTTCGATCTCTACAAAGGTCTAGTAGTCCCAGAGCTGTTTCTCAGAAGAATAGTAGTTAACTGCTGAGGATTGCAGGGCTTTGCTCCCAAATCCTAAAAGCCTGCACTGTGATTCATTTATGGGACCTGCCAAGGGCCCCAAAAAGGATTCCTATCTCCCACTAACACTTCAGAAACTGTTGGATCTGCTGGATCACATGGCCCAAGTGGCAGAGCAGCTTGCACAGAAGCATGGACCTGTTGTGGTCTTCTCTTGTCCTGGCCCTACTCAAAACTAGTTGCTTTTTGGGTCCCTCGGTAAGTAGATATGAGTAACATGTCCAAATGAAGCATATTTTAAAATGCCTCCAAATTCAGAGACCCACCAAGCATTATGACTCTTTTGTGACTGTAGGAGGGGCCATATAAAACTACTTAAGTTAGAAGGAATATCTCAAAATACCCCATACCACAGGTCTGCTGAGATCAAAGTCCCTCTGAAATTTAGATTATTTCTCACCATTTAACATACAAACATCTTGGCAATAAGTCTAGTATAGTTGCTACTTCTTTTTCACTAGGTCCAGTAACCATAATATCAACCATGTAATGAAACATTGTGATATCTTATGGAAGAAAAGAGCAATTAAGATTCCTGCAAACTAAATTATGACATATGGCTGGAGAGTGACTATATCCCGAAGTAGGACAATGAAGTTGCTGGCCTTTATGAACAGGGATGAAAAAAAAATGAATTGTCCGGATCAACAGATATATACCACGTACTAGGGAATGTGTTAACTTGCTCAAGCAATGGAACCACCTCTGGTACAACAGCTGTAATTTGAGTTACCACCTGGTTAAGCTTACTATAATCCACTGTCATTATCCAAGATCCATCTGTCCTTTGCACAAGCCAAATAGGTCGTGGCAATCATCACTTTTGCATCTTTCTAGTCCTTGAGGGTGACACTAATCTCTTCAGTTCCTCCAGGAATGCAGTTTTGCTTGCAGTTTGCTGTTTTCTTGGGTAGAGGCAGTTCTAGTGGCTTCCACTTGGCCTTCTCCCTATAATAGCCCTCATTCCACAGGCAAGGGAGCCAAAGTGAGGGTTCTGCTAGCTCCTACGCAGGTCTATTTCAATTATACATTCTGTAATTTGGGAAGTACCACCAGGGAGGGCTTTGGGATCCACTGGATCCACTGTAGGATGGGCATGAGGTAAAATTCTATTGACCACCTGACCTCCTTAAACATCTACTTTAACTGGTGGACCATAGTGAAATTTTGCATCTCCTGGAATCAGTGTCAGTTCAGAGCCATTGTCCAAAAGTACTCAAAAAGTCTGAGAATAAAGATTATTTTCTTTCCTCCAACATACAGTTACCCTGGTAAAAGTTCCTAGGTCCCTTCGGGGAGACTAGGAGACGGATGAACAGTTTAAATTTTCAGTACTGTACTGGGGTCCTTCCTCAAGCTGACCTGTCCTCCCTTTTCATTTAAGCAGCTATGGCTCTATGAACTGACTTGAGTCTCAGAATTAATCGAGGGGCCACCACACTGGTTTTTTTGTTGTTGTGTTTTTGTTTTTTCTATGACCAATGTTAGATTTTGTTTACTTGACCTAAAACTCTTTTGCTTTTACAGACCAAATACGAATTTAGTAAACTTCCTATTTCACTCCTAGGAACACCATGATCAATAAACCAATGCCACAGGTCCGAACGAGTCAGCCTATTCTTGTTGCTGCTTTGACTCTGCTCTCCATTGCAGTAACCGCTCCCACCTCACCTTTGGTGATAGAGTGTCATCACTTGACCCCTGCCATCCCGGATCCAATCACTACCATTGCATTTAGGTTTCCCAGTTCAGTGGCTGCACTTCCCACTGTGAGGTCTGGAGTACAGAGAAGAACTATCACTGAGCTCTTTAAGGATGCTAGGGCTCCCCTCACAAATTTATTTCTCATGGAATCAATGAAAATACATCTTATGGACTCTCCCAGAGTGGCTGAGTAAGCCTTAACTGACAAGTTCAATCTAACATTTCAATTTCCTTTAGCCTTTGAATCTCTTGCTCTACATTAAAACAAGCCATATCCAGCATTTCAAACTGGTTCACTGTAGGCCCCTCCATGGTTCATGTTTCAGCCAATAACCAAGCCAGTCGGATCCCTTTCTAACAATCCAACCTGCAACATTAAAAGCATAATCTCTTATTAGGAAACCCACATCAATAAATTCAAACTAATTCAACTTTATGTTCTCTCCACCATAATCATACCCAGTACCCATTACTACATGTATACCCTGGATTTAAGTCTGTGCACTTTAGAAACTCAAGTTCTTTGGGGGCATAGCATGGGTCATACTTTGTACCTCACCTTCAGGGACCTGAAGAGATTTGAGTCTAGTTGCAGGTCCAGAAGCAAAGCTGGCAATGGAGTCTTGAGGAGAATCAGCATTGTCTTACATGACGACTACCCCAGAGGAGGCAGTGCAGGATTAACTTGACTGTAATCAAGTTAAAATTCTCTCTCTCTCTCTCTCTCTCTCTCTCTCTCTCTCTCTCTCTCTCTCACACACACACACACACACACACACACACACACACACACACACACAAAACCCACAAAGGACTGATGTTTGGAATATATAAATAATGTCTATGCATCAAACAAACTATTTGACAAAAGTGGGCAACAATCAAGAAAGAAATAGCCAATACACCTATGGAAAATGTTCAATGTCATCAGGGAAGTGCAAGTTAAAGAATTTTTATATCCAGTATTGGCTATAGTTTAAACAATTTAAATATTTACATTTTCAATGATTTTAAAAGAATCAAGTTTTGGAAAGAATGTTGAACAGTAAAATGAACACTACTACTTTGGAAAACAGCTTAGACTTACTTAGCAAATGTGACAACGTTCATACTTAATAACCCAGCAATAAATCTCCTTGGTATATATCCTAGACAAGGTTTACATATATGCACTGGGAGACATGGACAAGAATATTCAAAAAAGTACTGTTTGTGATGGCAAAGAATTCTTAACAACCCAAATGATTATCAACAGAAAAAAATAAATATATGCAATACAATCAATAATCAATCATTGAATAGCATTGAAAACAAGAGGGAAAAACCCTAGGAAATCCATTTCTTGATTCTATTGATATAAAAGCCAATATATGCAAACACAAAAGAACAAATATTTAAGAATAAATAAGTAGAGGCAAAATTGTGAAGAAAAGCATAGGATTGATTAACCCAAAATTCAGGAGAGTAATTATCTCTGGAGAGGAGATTGGAGGATATAAAAGAAGAATGCAAAGATTTAAATGTTCATATTATACCATTCCATTTCTTAAACAAGATAGTGGAGACAAAGGCAGTGATTTAATTGTTATTTTTTAAACTTGGCCTTTTACAATAAAGATTATAAATAAATGTTTCATATATTTTAAAGATAACTTTTTGATAGTTATAAACGAGAATCAAAATTGCCTGAGACATCAATATAAGTTTAGGTTGTCTGATTTCTAATCCATGCACCACCAAGGATATTATGTGCAAATAACAGATCCTCTGTATCCTTCCATTTCCTTATCTCTAATTTGAGGATTAAAACAGCACCAAGTGTTTTCTTTAAAGATGACTGAATTCAGCCATGTCAGAGCACAACATGATGCCTGTCATAGAACATGCACATTACGCACTGTTTTGCAAATACATGCCTCAACATATAACATCTCAACTTTTATAAAATGTCACAAGTTAAATATGATGGAACCTCCTCTAATTTGTATTATAAGTCTATCATAGCCAGATGCCAAATGATTCTAGTGATAGCGAAAAAATTCAAATGCAGAAGCAAGGCACAGATATAAACAGAATAAAAAATCAAAATAGGCTTCTAGTCAACAAATCTATAAGTGTATTAAAGGATTACTACACCAAGCAGGCTTTATTCTAGGAATGCAGTGGTACTTTGATTTCAGCAAATATTTTAAAAAATTCAAAATATTAAAGGATGTGATGATCTCAGATGCCAAAAGCAGTAAAACATTCAACATTTCTAGTCATAATTTATTATGTTAGCTAAAAAATAGGAGGAAATTTTATAATGATATTATGAAGATTTTTCTCAGAAATGTAATGTAATAAAATTTTAATGATAAAATGTTTTACACATTCTGACCAAAATCAAATGAGAAAAGAGATAGGAAACACAGCTATCACAATTACTTTTTTCCAGTGCAATGGAGTATATGATAAATCAAAAATGACAAGATAAATAAATAAATAGTATACGAATATTGGTGAGAAACAAAAGTCACTTTTTTCAATTAATATAATTTTCTACATAGAAAAACCAAAAGTTCAAAAAGTAGAAGGAAACAAAAAGACCAACATAAACAAATTAAAAGTTTTCCTGGACACCAGGTATATTGAAAAATGCAACTAGAAAGATGATTCATTTACAGTAATATTAAAACCTTGACCGAATCAGAAATGACTTAGCTATAAATGTGAAGGGTCTATCATAAAAACTAGAATATTTCTGTGAAATACACAAGACAAGTTATAAATAAAGAAAAAGTCATATCGTATTTCTGGGTACAAATAGCTACTGCTAATGTACATTCAAAGTTCCAACAAAATATTAGACACTCAACAACAACTCAGAGTATTTTACCTAGGAGATAATGTAAAAAGCAACATCTTTATTATGATAAAATTGTGAGAGATGGTGTAGATTTTTCATATTTGAAAACACTAATAACACACTGTTTTAATAGTAATTAAATACTATTTAATAAATACTATAATTTAATAGTAATTAAAATAGTCTGGTATTAGTGAAAAGATAGATCAATAGAACAGAATAGAGCTCACAATTAGACCCATTAATTTATAGAAATTTAACTTATGTAAGTGAAATTTCAAATTATGTTGAAAATGTGGGAAATCAATAAATGTTAACACAAAGGTAGACTACTCCTTCAAGTAAGTAAAATAGATAAACTTGGAGGAAAAGGGAAGCAGGGGAGGGAGGGAAGAATGGAAGGAAGATGTTGGGAGAGAGAGAATGAGAGAGAGTGGGAAAGGGAGGTATAACGATAGATATTAAGGAGCTGATACAAAGAAATGTAACACTATCTAAATATATATGGTAATATTAAAATATTTAATGAGATTCTATATACATGTAACTTGGTAACAGAAAATTATTCCAAGATGCAAAATCTAAAAATCAAAAAGTAAAATGATGACAGAATTAATTTCACACATATATGAATTTAAGAAATTACCATAAGAGTTTGACATGTGATAGATGTGGAGACTTGTTTGTAACGTGGATAGAAAACATAACTCCATATTCATAAGCAACAAAAAGATCTCTTTAGGGAATAAAAGTAGAAAAGGGACATAGAATATATACAATCAATCGTTAACTTACCCTATTACTACAAACCATTTCTGACCCCCATCTGTCACTTTTCAAAAAATGTTTTCCTTCCCAGGTTTATTTTTATTATTTTAATCCAAAATATTATTCTGCTCCTTCCCTATGAAATGATTATGTTGACAGTAATATAGTGTGCATAATTATTAACTGATCTTCAGAACTTCTCTGTCAACATATATGTATATGTATATAGTGTGTGTGTGTGTGTGTATTCATCAAGGTACAGAGATATATTCACTGCTTTTGCTAAGGAGCTATACTGAAATTAAGGTTATGAAGTTAGGAATAAATGGGGACTCTGGTATTTAGAATGAGAACATTTCAACAGACACAGATGGTGAAGCTGAGAACTTTTAAATGCAAATCTTCCTTTCCCAGCAGAAGAGGCTCCTCTCTACCCTAGGAGGAAACTAGCTTTCCATTGCATGAAAACATTTCAGCGACCTTACCTGGGCCAAGTTCTTCACAAGAAGATGCCCATTCACCTCTGAGCCATGTACCACCTCCGTTGCCCCTGGCCCACAAAGAGATTTAAATCCCTGCATGAACCAGGGGGATAATTGTATTCTGCTCTGGGAGAAATCTGGGAGCATTGGGAGAAATTTGGGATCACTGGTGGAAATGAGATTCTAAGGCTTTTAGACAAAGGAGATAAAAATACAGGGATTCATGACCTAAGAGTATATCTAAAAGTTGTCTTAGTTGGTATACTGAAGCTTACATTCACAGCTATACTAAACACAATAAGATTGAGATTCTAGAACTTCTCTGGCATAAAACAGAAAAAGGACTTGAAGGCTTAGGGATACAAGAAGGTTGGAACAGACTCTACCCTTCAGGGAGGCTCAGAGGAAACTCCACTAAATCATTAAAAAATGCTTTGATGAAGGGAACATCGGCATCCTTAGAAACTTCTGTTATACCTGATTATCTACTGTAGTCTCTTCAGTATGAAAATAAAGAGGGAATTTGGGTTCCCATTTCACCATTATGAATTTAGGCTCTCTATTTTAATGAGAATAATATGATCTTGGAGTGGCAGATGCCACATGATGACACTTAATTATACCTTACTAGGTGGGTGTAATTACTACAATCCACAGGGACAAAGTTGCAATCAATGTGCTTTGACTTTCATGGATATATGACAGTAACTAATTTTTTACAGAGCCCATAGGAATGAAATATATCAGTAGCCTACTAAGGTGTTACTGATTTATATAATTAGGTAAATCCTGTATCAATGGAGATAAACCTTATTTAAGTTCCCATAGTCACTGAATAAGATTGGAAAATCAGCAAGTGGGAAGACTAGGGAAAAAAGTATATGGATGTTCCTCTCATCATGGAAATAAAATAAAGATATTTTTGTGTCCCATGAAAATGCTTACAGGTTGCATTCACTGTGACTCAGGTTGTCATTAACTAGGTGGACAAGGGGACTTATTCTGGGGTTGTCAGTAAGCTTCTTTTCTCAGCTACCCCAGGTTTTGCTTAATGAACATGAACATTTTGGCAGCCATGAAAGTTCCATGTAGGCTCAACAACACAAAATCTCCCTCTTCATAACTGATCTGACTGTTGTAACCTACCGAGTATGCAAATTGCCAATAACAGAGGTCAAATCTAAGCATTGATGTGGCATTATTCCCAGAACTGATGTGTAGAGGGGATCAGCCAGCCACCTAGTGACAGGTTGATTACATTGGAACTTTTCCATTTGGGGAAAAACAGCAATCTGTCTTTATAGAAATAGATACATGTTCTGAATGCAAATTTGTCTTCTTTATCTTCAATTCTTCCATCAGCCCCATGATTGACTGAAAAGATGACATATTCCCTGCCATGGTAACATACAGCTTTTTTCAGTGGTGAAGAGTCTCAGTTTACAATTAAAGTAGGCAATGGACTTAATAGCTACTGTATTCACAGATCTACCATGTGTCCCATTACTGAAACCAATCGGCTTGCTACAATGGTAAAATGGCCTACTAAAGGAAGAACTGTATCATGACTGAGAGGATACTATTTGAAGAATGTGAGATAATTTTTAAACTAGTGACCAATAAATGGTAGCATTTCCCTATAATTAGAATATATAAATCCAGGGATTTGGGTGATTATAGGAGGACTTCACTCAACCAATAAGTCATTTGCAGTAATTTTGCATCTTGTTACTAAGAACATGAATTTGGCTAATTCAGAGTTTATAGTTCCTAAGAGAGAAACATTTTCATCAGAGAACATATTCATGGTCCCCCAAAACTGGAATCTAAGGATATTCTTTTGCCAATTTGGCTTCTTGTGCTGTTGCACCAATAAGCATAGGAGAAGGCTAAGGTGAAACTTCCACCTGCCAAAGGGAAATTACACTTTTGCTATGTAATAGGTGCAAGAAAGGTTGTGTTGGAACTCAGGTGATTTAGACAGGGACCCACGGAACTGTAATGTCATTAATAGGTATCCCAGGAAACCACCTGGGTCATTACCTTGGTTTATACATGCTGTTTTAATCTTTTGTTGTAGAAATATATTTATGATTTTTGAGTAATAAAAATAGATGAAAACTGGATGGTGAAAAAAGTGTTAATAGAGTTATATACAAAACACTATGGGAATGAAAAGGAAATTAAGAAGTATTTGTCTGAGCTTTAAAACACAATAAAAATATTGGCATGTGGCAAGGTAAGAAAAGCATACGACAATGAAAATCAGGTAGGAATTAAACAAGACAAAGTAGCTGAAGTAGAAAAGTTATTTGCGATACCCCAATTATGTGTTTATAATAGCAGATGAAGCAAAGCACGGAGGCCTGAAGCTCTCTACTCTAGACTTTGGACTATGCCCTGAGGATGATAAAGAACCATGGAGAACAGTGACATGATCAGTTATATATTTTTAAAAATTTCTGGAAGCAAGTACCTGGAATAAATAAATTGGAGGAATAAGAGTGAAAACAAAGAGTACAGCTAAGAGGTTATTATTATAATTGTTCAAGGAAGAGATGTTAAGAGATAGAGAAATGTTTTAAGATGTATATTTATGCATCATTAGATCTATATACGATCATTTGTAGCCTTCAATCAGTAATGAAATAAGGTGGGTGATGCCAGACATAACTGTCAATTCTTCCAGGGATCATTTAAAGAACACCGATTAAAAGAACATCTTTTAAAGAGAACTTACCATTTAAAATAGAAAAAAAAAAGACAAATAGAATGAAAAGAATTTCTCTCTATTCCAACTTTAAAAACACAATGAGATACATGTACTTGTCTGTCTAAATGTTTGATAGAATTTATCGCCAATATTGCCTGCACCTAGATTGGCCCATTGCTACACAGAACTAGCAGTGTTACTCTTTGCAGTAAACCATATAGTTACACCAGCCTTGGATAGAAATATCTACATACGATTGATATATAGGTTCCAAGTTAATACTTCAAAGAATCAAAAGCTCATAGAATTACTCATATATGGCAATATAAAGTAGAGCTAAACTGTCACTTTTTACTCATGTGAATACATCTAGTACAAACTCTAGAAGAAAGTCATTTGATTGTATCTTATGTTTGGTGTAGATGGGGGGTGACCATCATAATTAAGATGAGCAACAGAAATGTTTATTTTCTATAATCACTAATGCTTCTTGTTATTATATTTAAATTGCACACTGACAGCACTTGTTTTGAAGAATGCACCACGTTCTCTCTGAGTACCAGAATTTCCAAAGGCAAATTACTTAACCCTGCTGAGCCAGACTCCCTTAAATTGTAAAAAGAAGATAATAATACTTGCAGGATAGTTAAGAGGATTAGAGATTATTTGCTTTCGATGCTAAGCAAAGTTCCTATTGCAGAATTCCTATTATTCAGGCATTAAATCTTACAGAGACATTTGTAATGTGAGATTCCATTTATGTTTTTTTTTTTTTAATTGGGTATAATATATTATGCTGGGAAGCCTCTAAAAGGCCCACCTCTTGTTATACATGCCCTTGTGTCATCCCCCCCCCCCCCGAGAATAGGCTGGCCTAGTTATTTGTTTCTGACCAATAGAATATGGCAAAGGTGGTAATTTATTATTCAGCAATAGATAACTCATACATATGCATGGTAAAATTTACATAGTGAAAGGATTCTAAACTTGTTCACTAGTAAAGTAGGAAATATGTTGTATCTGCACAATGAAATACAATACAGCAATCAAATTAATTAAAAAACACAGGAGCTTAAGCAACAACATGGATGACACAAACGCAAAATTGAGCAGAAGAACAAGACACAAGAATATACACAGGAGATGCCATTCATAAAAATGTCAAAAACACATAAATTTATACTGCTTAGGGACTGCGTTCAGGATAAATTGGGAATGGGGCAAAAATATAATTCTGTGACTATTTCATACTATGTCAGAGCTTCTAATATGCCCGAGAAGGCTCATAATTCTCTCTTGAAGAACTAGGCACAACGGATTCGAACCCATGAGATTTACAAACCTGTAAATTTAGATGTTAATTTGCAAAAGCAAAAATAAAATAAAACAAAAATTGATAACCATAATCATTTTTTTATGTCTGGTAGAAAAGATAACCCCAAAAGTTATGCTTTAATATTGTACATAAGTTACACAGGGCATTGTTTACTTTTATATCTAAATTAATCTTATTTGTAACCATGATCACGTCAAATATCAAAGATTTCAAGATAAATTTTATTTCAATAACTCTTCTTTATATGTTGTAACAATATCTTTAGAGTCCTTTTAGGACAGGTAGGTAGAACCTCATTTATGATGACTCCCATCTTTACAGAAGTAAAAAAAAAAAAAAAAAAAAAAAAGCCACTTTCTGAATATCCAGAAGAATAACTGCTGAATTTAGGGAATCTCAGTTATAGGAATTGCAAGTGAACCCTAATGGAAAATGATATGGATGGTTCTTGAACCTGACCTCAGGAAAAAAAAAAAAAAAAAAAAAAAGAGCTGATACTAGCCATTATAATATTTCTGTAAAGACAGAAATATGTTTTTTGTTTTGTTTTGGTTTGGTTTTTGGTTTTTTTAAATACAACACTAGAGGGTTTACAAAACTTCTAGGTAGAAGTCAAGGTTCTTCCCAAATATCACTCTAAGGGATTTTAGGTTTGTTCATTAACATATCCTACTGCACTTGATAAGACAAATCAGGACAACGAGGTGAAGGACATACACTCTAGAAGATTAGGTCTAGAGACCATCTGAACTAGTTTATGGTGAATTGTGGTCACAATGAAATTTCACTTTTGAACGTTTTTTCTATATAAAATTTCATTTTGGGAAATAATGCCAATGGTTTTAGAAATATTTTGGTAATTTTGTGCATATATGCTATAAATTAAGCTTATATCTAATTTTTATTTTCTATATAAAGACTGTAGAAAGCAACTGTCTAAATCAGAAATTAGCTAGTAAAGTTAAACATCTTTTCATGTATGTTTTAGTCAACTATGTATCTTATTCAGTTAAATGTCCATGTCTCATTAATTTTCCAACTGGGCTGCTAATTTTTAATAACATTTGAGAATTCTTTATATATTTTAGATATTAATTATTTATCAGATATGTGGTTTCTAAATATTTTCTCTCAATCTATACCTTTTTTGTATCACCTTAAAGGGTCTTTAGCAGTAAAAAAGATTTAATTTTGATGAATTTCAATTTCCCAAATTTTTCTTTTAGGAATTATGCATTTGGTGTCATGTCTAAGAATACTTTACCAAGTCGTATATCCTGATGGTTTTTTCTCTTATGTTTTCTTCTAAATTGTTTTTATAGCTTTACTTTTTATACATAAATCTGTAATTTGAGTAAATATTTATATCGATTATGAAGTTTGGAACAAGGTTTATTATTTTTGGCTATAGATATCCAATAGTTTCAGCACCTTAGCTGAAGAGACTACCTTTCTGGTATTGAATTGTTTTTGGAACTTTATCAAAAATCAGTTAGCTGTACAGTCCAAATATCTATCAACTGATGAACAGATAAACAAATGTGATATATCCATACAGTGGAATATTACTTGAAGATAAAAAATACTGATACATGCTACAACACAGATGAATCTTGAAAACATTACACTAAATGACAGAAAGCAGTCACATAGTACCACTTTCTATTTATGTAAAGTGTCCAGAACAGGCAAATCTATAGAAATGGAAAGTAGATTAGTGGTTGCTTAGGAATGAGAGTGGGTATGTGTGGAATGTATGGGGGTAATAGCAAAAGGGTATAAGGTTTCTTTTTGAGGTAATTAAAATATTCTAAAATAGAAGGTGGCGATAGTTGTGTACAGCTGTGAATATATTAAAAAACACTGTACTGTTCACTTCAAATGGGTAAAGTGTTGAGCTGTGCACTACATCTCAGTGAAGTTGTTAAAAAATTAAACAGTTATCCATACTTCTGTGAAACTATTTTGGAGTTCTCTATTCTTTTCCATCAATCAAGGTGTCTATACCTCTGATCACACACTCTTGAATATTGTAGCCCTAAATTGTCTTAAAATCAGGTAGAGTTGTTCCCCTCATTTTATTGTTTATTTTTAGAACTTTTGCTATTGTAGTTCCTTTACCTTTCCATTTAAGTTACAGAACAAACTTATCTAAGTCTCAAATAAAATCTTGCTGAGGTTTTGACAGAATCTATATCTACATGTAATTCTATATCTATCTATACATATCTATATCTGCATCTATACTACCTATCTATACACACACACGAACACACACACACATATATATATACGTTCTTTTGTTTTTGTTTTTGTTTCTCTGGAAAATCCTATTGCAATGCTACAAAAAAAAATGTTCCAAGAAGACAGTCTCTTTGTGTTTATTTCAGACAATGTTTATTTCAGATGTCTATGTATCCCACGGAAACACTGGTTCTATCCCTATGCCTTGACATTGAGTAATGTGCCCAGGAAACTCTTTCATTGTTTGTTTTTGTTGATATTGTTGTTATTGCTTTTCTTGAAACCATGTGGTTCAAATCCTTTCTCTCCCTAGATAAATGGGAAGTTAGTTACAGAAACACAGGGATTCTGAACAGAAATCCCTTACTTGAAGCAAAGAAAGAAATGAGGCTGTATTAGCCTTCCGAATCCATGAAAAAAGAGCCATGTCCAAGACATAGGGGGAGCCTCATGGAAGAAATCTGAGCCAAGGAGTAACCACTAAAAATATTCATCAGGATAAAATCCACATAACTGCTACCTTCTGTTAAATAAATTCTCTTTTAAAAATCACAAACTGTTTATCAGCTGAGCAGAGGAATTGTGGTTGTGCAAGGAAACGCTAGGTTATTTGATAGGGCATGGCAGAAAGTCAGTTTTTTCCCTTTTTCTCTATCTGGAGTTGGGGACAGCTCATAGGTTAAAAGAAAGACAATGATACAGGGCCAGATCCTGAATGTCACCATGGAAGCTGATTACCAAGCAGCTGGAGAGTTCAGCTCACGCCTCTCAGTAGCCATTATTCTGTTGCTGAAGACCAGAAAAGTGTTCAAGAAGACCCCACCAATCCTACTGTCTCTTTTAGAGTTCCTTTTCTTGCTTGTTTTCTCCTCTTCCATTTTTCCAATATGCTGCAGTGAAGAGAGCTGTTACTGAAGCGGATAGAATATCTCATGAATTCATTTTTTGACAGAAGCTTCTGCCCAACCCTCCATAATCCATGGGGACAATTGTAGGGCAACAGCTGCATGTACCAAATTTTACCACTGGACCAAAAGCAAAAATTAACCTGAATAGAGGCAAGCAGATGGTGTCCAGCCATAAGTAGAATATGTTAGAAGCAAAGATGTAGTGGATAGTAGAGGTAGACAGTAGCACAGAAGGAGAGTACAGATGAATGAACTAGTAATTTCAGATTGCCTTTATGAACTGGTGTAGGCTGGGGAAAGGTTAATAACACATGGCAGCAGCCAGCTATTAAGTAATAGGTTTAAATTTCATCACAATTATGATGGTTTTGTTCCCACTCTCATATTTGACTACTTGACAACTTCACTGGAGATCATCAATCTTAATCTTGAGTCAGATAATGCTTCATCTCAATAGATAGATAGATAGATAGATAGATAGATAGATAGATAGATAGATAATAAACGGACAGACAGACAGAGACAGATACAGAGGATACTATCTTTCTCTTTCTGCCTCTTCTTATTTACTAGAATGACCTTCATTCTAACTATGGAATACTAAAGCATTGTACTTCTGTCTTCAGTATTTTGTAAAATCAATAGCGAAATCATAAAAATAGCCACCCAACTTTATATTTGCCCTCTGGGTCCTTTCATCACAAAATGGTTGTTAATGAATCTTATAAAAGAGTAAGAGAACATTAATATTAGAGTAACTGTGATGATGTGTTAATTAAAAGTCAGTCCCTTTTTTTTTCATTTAAGATGTGATAAGATAGAAAATTTGACAGGCAAAATATTACCGTGAATTTTAATTTTAAAATTCAGGAGTGGGTGCAGTTCATATAGTCGCAATTGCCCAGACATCCTATAGACAGAATATCTCCTTGATTTGCTCAGAAATAGCACATTATAGCTGAGGGTGACTATACATTGTAGAGAAGTCTCTCGCTTCTTAATAACAACATACCAGTGTCACTATAATTATAAGTTTAATATTTTAAAATTTGTTGATTTCGTATTTGCATGCATGTATGCTAACTTAAATTAATTAATTTTAATTGCACATACCAATTACAACATCATATACATTTTCCAATATATTATTCCTCACTGATTACGTATCCTATAAGATTGCTTTAATTTTCATTTTATACTTTAAAATCAAATAATAATATGTATTTCTAATTAAACTTGCTTACATATCTCACTTCTGATTAAACTATGTTTTAATATTTTATGACACCAGCCACCTTTAATTCCCCACTGTTCTTGCTTCTCTATGCTTGTTTTCCTAGTCTCTTATATCTTAATGTGAGTTCTAAGCATTTTTTATTTCCTAATTCTGTTTTAGAATAAAGAAAATCTAGGTTTTTCATCAGAATATGGGTGTGAAGTGGGGAGAAAACAGTTTTGAGATGATTAGGAAATTTATTAGGTTATGCCATATAAAAGTGCTAGTTTTATAAGTTAGCCTATGCTTCCCTGTAACTTTCAAGGTAGTATAGAAGTAATATGGTTGAATCTTAGAGAAATCTAATATAAATATTTTCAAACTCAACAAGGTTATGATTATCACATTATACACTGATTTTTCCCATTGCAATAAGAATCATAAAATAATAAAATGGAATTAACATTTGGTGAACATGTACCACATGCAGACTTTCAGTTATTATTTTATGTCCTTATAAAATGCCATGGTTGAGGGAGGGCAAAAAATCAGGGCTGAGAGAACTGGCTGGGAAGGTTAAGAAAGAGTGTGCATACACAGTTCTGAAGAAGCAGAGCCGGGTTTCAAAGGCAGCTCCAGCTTAAAAGCCCATTCTGTTCGATTACAGAGCTGCACTGCCTCTGACCTAAACTAATTAGCTGCCCTAATGTACTTTAAAAATTAAATTTTGATTCAAAGGACACTGTCATAAATTTAGTGCTTTTGGATGTGCTGGTTAAAGTCCTCTGGATAGCGCACTGTTATGTGATGAGGCTATTTAGCTGCCTTCCCCCTACCTTTCTTCCTCATTTTTCTTATCTTCCTCATCTTTCCTATCTTCCTCATTCAGTACTCAGGAAAGTCATCTCAAGTCATGAAGGAAAGAAGAAAAACAAAAGTCACAGGCAAGAAGAAGTCAGTTCAGGGCCTTCTTTAAACTTGTGTTGATTCTAGTTTCCCACCATGAAATACTCTATATTAACAGACCTTTAAAATACTCTAAGGTCATTCTTTCAGAGTTAAAAATGAAAAATAATTACAAGAACCCTGGCTAAATAAACCTAACAAAAGGATAATGATCGAAACAAAAAGGTGAAAAGGCAGAGCATAGGTAGGAAAGATAGAAAGAAGAGATAGAAAGGAAAACCTCTCTTAACAATGAAAACATACTAGACCTTTTGGGCTGTTGTTTTAAAGTATGGCAATGTGATTTTAGAAAATCATTAAATTATGGCATAAACAAGTATATAATAGAACAACAACAAAAAAATAGATAAATTGGAACATATCAAAATAAAAACTGTGTGTATCAAAGAATATTACCAAGAAAACGAAGAGAACCTGCAGAAGGTAAAAAATATTTTCAAATCACATATTTGCCAATCATATATCTGAGAAGGGTCCAGTATCTAGAATATTTAAAGAACACTTACAACTCAACAATAAAACAATGAACTCAATTAAAAAATGGACAAAGGACTTGGATAACCATTTCTCCAAAGAAAATATGCAAATGGTCAATAAGCACAAAAAAGATACTCAACATCATTAGTCATTAGAGAAATACAAATCAAAAATATAACAAGATACCTCTTCATAACCACTAGAATGATGATAGTACCAGAAAATAAAAAGTATTCATGAAGATGTAGAGAAACTAGAAACTTGTATATTGCTGATGAGAATACAAAATGGTTCTCGAAATGAGTTTGTTAAGCGTAGAATTTCCACAGAAATGCCAGTAATCCACACCTAGGTATATATACCCTAGAATTGAATAGTGCTGCTATGAATGTATGTCTACACGTATTAGTGTAGCAGCATAGCAGCACTATTCATGATAGCCATGAGGTGGAAACAACCCAAATATCTGTCAGTTGATAAATAGATAAACCAACTGTGGTGTGTTCATACAACAGAGTTTCAATCAGCCGTAAATAGGAAAGAAGTACTGATATAAACTACAATGTGGATGAACCTCAAAAACATTATGTTAAGTAAAAAAACCAAACAAACACAAAAGGTCATATAATGTGTAAGGAATGACTGCTTAATTAGTACATGGTTTTCTTTTGGAGTAATAAAAATATTACAGAACTAAATAGATGACAATGGCAATATTAAATGCCACTGAACTGTATACTTTAAAAAGAACATTTTATGGTATATGAATTTCATCTTAATAAAAAGAAGGAAAAAAATAAAAAAAGGTATGTGATATACACTAGAGAAAAAACATAAACAAAATGAGTTAATACATGGATGGAAATTACGTAAATATTTTGTATTAAAATACTTTTTAATAAAAAAAGAAACCCAGAAAGCAAAAGATTTTAATTAAAAATTCCACAAAGTAGCAAAGCTATAAAGACTAAAATAAAATCATAGAGAAAAAAAACAAAAAGCAGATAAAGAATGTTGGAAAATATAAACATCTCAAACATCTGTAGAATAAAACAAGTCCAACATAAGGATGTTCACCACTAGTGAAATTATTGAGAATAGGTAACTGAGTTATGAATCAATAACTATATAGAAAAGAAAAAGGAAACTAATACATTCTATTTACAGAGAGTCCAATATCACTGTATTTAAACCATCACTTCTAAGTAGGCCATACCCTCTAAGAGGGCTGAAACCTCTCTTTGCTGGATATCTGATCTGACCTATCAGACGAGCTCAGCCACAGAGCCACAGGCTAAGGAGGAATCAATAGTCTTACCCTGGGCCAGGGAAAGGGAGACAGAGGAGGACTGGAGTGGAAAAGACTGAATACTGAGTCACAGTGCCTTTAAGTCTCTCTTCTCATCCCCATTCCAATAGGAAACCTCCAATTGGAGATGCCTGAGTTAAGGATAAAGGAAAACAGATATGACAAGAACGTGGCTGCCAGGGGGCCTTGCGGCCTTGACTGCAAGTCCCTTCTGAGACTGCAGTGCACTGGCTGTGCCTCACTTGGGATTGGGAGGGCAGCTTTCTTCCTTGAGACCGGTAGTGTAAAGAGCCTTTGTAAGTGCCTATGGTCTGTCCTCAAAGATTACACATGGGCTTTCTGTCCAGGAGGTGAATTCATAACTTACTCCAAAGTTTATATTTTGTATGTTTGTCACCTTTTATATTCTGGTACTTTGCAGATTTCAAAATGCTTTCAGGTTTGTTATTAAATTGAATCCTCACAAGAAGTAACTCTAACCATTTTCATCGGAAGAAATATTTAAAGTTAAATGACTTACTCATGGCCACAATGCTAGGGGATAGTCAAAACACATCTAAAATAAAATTATTTTGACAAGTTCAATGCCTTTTTTTTTTTTTTTTTGAGAATCTTCAACAATCTTCCACGTATAGGCACAATATCTTCTCTTACTTAAGGCAGCATATAATATTCAGGAAACAAATCCCATGAATAAAATGCTTTGGATTCAGATTCTTAAAGTAAAATCTGGATTGAATATTTATCTTTCCCTTTATTTTTAGTCCTTTGAGTTCTATTTAGGTTGAGTCTCACCTGCTCAGAGCAGCTATTTCACTTACTAGATAATAGAAGCACTGAAGAGTCTCCAGTGGCTTTCCAAAGGCCCCTAGCAAGATGAGATCAGACATAAGATATTATTAATAAAATTCCTTACGTTTGAATTACCAGCCTGACTTTCAGTACCCATTTCATTTGGGGAAAATCATGATGTTGGGTTTGAGGCATATAGGATAAAGAGACTGTATGTTAATTACCAAAGCTTTAAGTATCTCATTGTAAAATATCAGATTTCAATACACATCAACCTGTGTTGTGTTTAACCTACAATGAACTTTGGTGTGTGTCAGAAAGCTAGCTGGTATGTCCCTGGAACACATTTCCAAGAGAGATATGACTCAAGTCTGGGAGCTGTCTCTACTCATGGTACACTAACAGCAAGTGAGAGAACACTGAATTTTATTTCAAGCCAGGAGAAAGTAATCCTGATATCTGCTTATCCAATTTCACTCGTAACACCAGGGAACAAGAATAATATGAGTAAAAGTAAGACATGGCTAATTCCGGAAGCTTCCATGTTCTTCATAAAGATTACATTTAGAAAATAAAGTGGATTCTTATTATGAAATAAATTAATGAAACAAATTTTTTACGATCAGGAAGAAAGAGAGATTAAAAGTTAGTTTTTAAAAATTAATCGATGATAAAAAATTATCACTATGTGTTGAGCAATAAATACATTTATTCCTTTGATTAAGTAATTTTAATTTCCTGGAATCTCTACAATGAAATGATTAAAATGAGGACAAATTTATATACATAGATTTTTAATTCAGTGTAATTTATAAAATTAAAGAAATGGAAGCAACTTAAACGTCCAATAAATAAAAGGAGAGTAATTACACAGCTTATGATATGTTTATAGAAGGGAATGTTAATACTCATTAAAATGACCTATTCAAATAATTTTCAAGGCATGAAGAAACTGTATATATATAAAGTTAATTGATGAAGCCATTTTTATTATATATGCATGTTTGTGTTTAATAGATTATAGTACGGTTGATTTTCTTGTTTAAGTTCCCATATTCTCTACGGTGGCTCCTTATTGCTTTTATAATCAGAAAAAAAAAATAAGTTAAAACATGATATTTCAAAACATTTAAGATTTGCTATGTCTTAAATGCACATTACTTATTTCCTTACACTTTGTCTTTTATCATTTCAGTGAAAGTTTAAGATTATAAAACAAACTTTTCCCTCAGAATACCATTCCTCAGTCATCTCTTTTTTGAAGACCAACCAGAACTTGTTTTTTCAAACCAATTTGCTCTGTCTACTGATCCATTTCAATCTACAGTCTCCTTGTCTCTATCCACTTCTTCCTTCCTAGAGTCAATCTCTCTCTCTCTCTCTCTCTCTCTCTCTCTCTCTCTCTCTCTCTCTCTCTCTCTCTCTCTTTCTCTTTCTCTCTCATACTGAACTTTCTCATTCACCTTGTTGAACTCTTGTATGTGATATTAATCTTTTTTATACTATGGAAAAGGAAAATCTGGTATAATAACCAGGAAACTCACCATCAAGTCAACACATTAGTTAGCCCTTTCTGTACCAGGATGACAGTCAGGCAATGCTACTTTGTGTTTTAATGACTTAGACCCACATTGTTAATTACACACATAGTTACTGACATATTAATCTGTTTTCATCTTCCCTATATTGTTCTATTCCACCATTATAAGAAGGTAGTTAGATTCTCTTTATTTCCTTTCCTCAGTATTTTTTCTAAATCAAAACAGAACCTTATTCAAAGTGATAGAATACTTTAAAGAGGTAATCACAGGAGTTCCAGATAGGGAGGGAATTTAAGGTGGTGGTACATTTGAGAAGTTTGGAGGGGAAGAGAATAATAACTCTGGGAACGGACTGGAAGTTCTGGAGATCAGTGGGCTAGAAGATGGCCTAGGAATAGAGCATCACCCAGGGAAATGCTAAGACCTCTTCAGGATGACTGACTGCCCGAGTGGTCCAAGACAGGGATATCCAAGGTGCTTAGATACTCAAGCATCTTAAAGAATCTTGTGCCTCAAATCTGACAAGGAAATAACATAACATAGCCATGAATGGTGGAATAGCAGGGACTTTAGTGTTATAAATACAGAGATAAATCAATCATGAGAGAGAGAGAGACCACTCTGCCCTTGGACATGTCTTAAAACTGTACTTTTGTATACCCTGTCCATCAAGAGGCATGAGACACAGATCTGAACTAAAATTATTTTAAAGAAAACAAAGACATTTAATTTCTCATAATATATGCATTTCTTGTTGAAAGTTCCTACCTATAACAGAGGATAGCCCAATATTCATTGTAGCTTCAAATGTTTTTTTTTTTTTTTTTTCATTAGCAGTAAGAAGTTGCCACTGATTGCCTTGAGGAGGTCTAATGGGAATGACAATTATAATATCCTTACATAGAGCTTTACAAAGCAAAAAAATACTTTCACAAACCGTTTGCTCCTCATAATAGGTTTGTCAGAAAATGAGAGGTTATATAGACATTTTCTATCAGAAGAATGAGAACCAGAGTGGTTAATGTGACTTGCAAATGTTAACACAGCTAGCAGATGCCAAAAAATGACAGAAACCCAAGGCTTTGGGACCCCATCTTTCTCTACAGATATAGGCATAGGAATACCACAGTTCCATCTTCTCCTGATTTAACTGAGGACAGACAGACAACATGGAGACAGAGAACTATTTTTTCTATATTTGATTTGTGTCTGATTTTCTTTCATACTTGCTTTGAGGACCAAGAGTAGGGATGGAGTTCCAGAAGCTAAATGCAAATAGGAGACACAGAAATAGTCCAACAACAAAGTTTCAGAAGGCGAGTTTAAGAAACAGATGGGCAGACTGAAGTATATATGTGAAGAGATTGTGCAGGGAGGTGATAGGCAGATAAAAGTTAGAGCCTAAAAAAAAAAAAATCTCGAAGGAGCTGGGACATAAATGACGTCTTCAGTTCTGGGCAAGCCAGTCCATGGCGCAACCTGACCCACAACTTTTCCTAGGTTTTTTAAACCTGGAACACGGACTGATAATAACCCATCCTATGATATTTCTCCACTGTTAACAAGAAAATGAACATAAACAACAAAACACAAAATTGTAAATTATAAAACACTTTACGAATGAGAGTTAATTATTTCCTGTCTGTTCATACACAGAATTTTAGAAGAAGTATAAACACTTTAGGTAGGACAAGCATAACCTAAGGGAAAGAACGCATGGAAATGCTAATTCCCAAATTGAAATTTTTAGAGCTGTGTATTTGCAGATAGCCTAAAATCCCTTCAAAATTAGCTAGAATGCATTTAGTTACTTTTAAAAATCTCGTATTGAGTTGTTATTAATTTATTATAGATGAGGCAATGTTTTCCTTTCAAAAAGTTCTTTTCTCCATTGTGCCAAAAGCAGCAGTATGAAATTTAGAGTGTTTTATATTCCATAGAATATGCATAGCAATATCAATAATAAATAGCATCTTCCACAGTATAGAGTGTGAGCCTCTCGCTCAGAGAGCACAGTCACTCACTCTTGTTAAACTAAAAATATCTCGGTGACAAATTTCAGGAAAGAAAAAAAGAAAAAGAGAATTCTGCATTCATTATCCAAGGGTAGAACTTTCCCTGAATGGTTGGTTCACAGTGCCTTTGTTATTCCCTCTCAATAATGCTGAGCATTAAAACCCCAACATAATTTAGCATATATTGCTATGAACCCCCCTTTCCCTAATGCAGCACATCTTTAATTTTCATAACAGAATGATTTTCCCATGCCAAGCATTTCCACTTATTTTTCAAGAAAAATCTTGAACAACCCTGATAACAAAAGACACAAGTTTATTAATAAGATAAAAACCCTTATGTATGAATAAAAGCATCAAATATTTTAAAAACCTTGGTGAATTACTGCATGGTAGATAACATCTCTATAATCAGTGTGCTGAGTGTCTGTTCCCATAGGGTTTTCTGAGCACAGAAATAAGCTAAGTGGATTACAATCTCAACGCATATTTCCATAGCACTTTGGCCTTTTCACAGAAATAATCAAAGAAAAAGGAAATTAATAAGAGACCAAAGGACACTGAATCATGAAGCTAAAGGAAACCTAACTGATGAACCAATCAGAAAAAGACTGTTTTGTGTATAAACTTAAGAGTTAGATAACATCTAATGAGTCTAAGATGTAATGAATATAGAATTATAATTTCTTTATTACCATTTATGTAACTCATTTGGTACTGATCATTTAAAATTAGATTATCAAAATAAACTAAATCCTGTAGATTTAAATCTGAATTTGAAGGGATATTAGATGAGATTTTAATAGCAGATAAGGAAAAATGTATCTTGGGACAATAAAGAAATTAAGTGCTTCAAATCCCATAACCTTTAAATCCTGTATGAAAATCTACTGGTTGAGCATGGCTGCTGGAGCAGATAAAATCAACACAATGAGCTCTCCAGATAGGCTCTAAATATTTGAGCTAGGAAAGAAAGGCATAAAGTCATGTAACTGTAACAAAAAGAATTAGAGGTTATACAATTCGTATACTGAAGAGATATCATTGTGGTGAAAGCAAATTAGCACTTAAAACATTGAGGTTCAAGTCTTGCCTTAGCAATTCATTTCATGGGTGACCTTGGAAAAGTCCTTTTATTTGAACTTCGGTTTCTCAGCTTTATGAAAGGGAGATAAATACTGCACTGTGTATTCAAGAATGTCATTGTTGAGATGACTTCAGAAAATACATAGGAAATTTCATTGCAAATTAATAGTTATATATGCAAATATACATACTGAGAGGAAGAAAGATATTAGTGGTAATCTCATACATATTTTTCATATGTCCAAAAGTAAAAATTAGTTATTTTTATTTCTAAATTAATTGTTATTTCTTAATTGATTTAATTCCACTCATGTCTTGTGAAGTTTCCAAGAATTAGATAAGGGGGGTTATGTGTGCACTGAGCTATCTCTCTGGGAGAGAATAATACATTCGAAGCAGCTTCACTTCTTAGTTTAGTGCCAATTCATTTAAAATTACATGTACTGGTTTTGTCTTATTCAAAAATTAGGCCACAGTTTTTCTATTTGTTAGCACATGCTGAAATTTTTTTAAAAAATGAAAAAATTCTGAATGTTGGTGGGAAGAAGAACATATAATGGCAAAAAGGACCAAAAAGAAAGAAAGAAAGAAAGAGAGAAAGAGAGAAAGAGAGAAAGAGAGAAAGAGAGAAAGAGAGAAAGAGAGAAAGAGAGAAAGAGAGAAAGAGAGAAAGAAAGAAAGAGAGAAAGAAAGAAAGAAAGAAAGAAAGAAAGAAAGAAAGAAAGAAAGAAAGAAAGAAAGAAAGAAAGAAAGAAAGAAAGAAGGAAAAGAAACGAAAAGAAAGAAAAGAAACCCTGCAATAATTGTCTAAACTTAAAGTCTCTACTATCATGAATATAAAACCAGAAAATGCCTGTCTTCATCAACATATAACTTTTCTGTTACTGTCTAGAAAATTTCTTGCCATTCTAGGCTGTTTAAGTGTTTGAATATAAATCCAGCTGGTTTATTTATTCATATAAGAGTTCATTTACTTGATTTCCAAAATTTCTGATATTCCCTTATAAATATTCTTTTCCCTTTCTTTCACCTGCTAATGCCAAAATGTGACATCATCCTTACTCCTCTGGTTCTATAATGTAATGTACACTGTCCATCAATAAATAATGCATACTCTCTGCACAGAGTATATCTAGAACTAACCTCTTGTTACCACCTCCACTGTCACCACCTGGCCCAAGCCATCATCATCTCTCACTTGGATTTTGCAACAGCTCTGTGTCAAAGACTATTCTTTCTTCTTGTTTCTTTACAGTATGTTCTCAATTCACAGTCAGAATGAACTTCCACTGTTCTCTTTCTTCATTCTCTTCTGTATTTTAATTGTTTTCCTCAGCACCTATCGCTACATGGTCTTTATCTATCTTATTTATTACCAGTCACTTCCTCCCCTTTTAGAATATAAGCTCCAGTGAGGGAAGGAATGTGTGTCTATTTTTATTGTTGTACCCCCACCAGCAGCTAGAAAAGCACCAGACACAAAGATGTCTTGAAGGAATAAGCATTGAAAAAATAAGCTGTTTCAGATAATGGGAGGGAAAAATAAATGGCCTAATTTCCTGAATCTGGGAACATCAAAGGGGCAATTCTCCTTGTATGTGGAGTAAATATTCAATGGGGAGACTTGAGGAAAGAACCTGCGTATAAATTACTTTTGGGAAAAAGTGTAGAGACATGAAAACCACATTCATTTATAATATTTAACTTTTAAATCCTCGTCAATGCATATGTTCTGTACACATGAATTTACCAGAGATTTTGTTGGAAAGAATGTAGAATGACATGTTATAGTTTTTGCTTCTAACTTAGTCCACCCTCACAGGTCAAGGAACGATATTTGATTGGTAGATATAAGAGGCAGTATTGCCTCCATTCTGACTCCAAATGTGGGGTTTCTGACCCGTATGATCAAAATAATCTCAGATTCTTTATCAGTAAAATTAAGATTCCATTGCCAGAGTTATCACCTCACAGAATAGTGCAAATATGAATGCATACGCTCTTTATGTAGATGGGTGCTGTATCTAAAAGTAAGAAGGTAACAATAGGTTTATTTTTCAGTACAGAGGAGATAAATACTGCGCTGTCTATTCCTATAGTGTCGTTTTACTATAGGAAAGAAAATCGCGAACCTATGAAACATTTCATAAGCTGAAATGGCGTAAAGTGAAAAAGCGATTACCATTAATTCATAAGGAAAATTTTTTGAGCATTCCCAGACCTAAAATTCTACGCAAGTACAATGTTTTTATTTCATTCACCCTTATCAAAAAAACCTACTTACGTCCAGTTTTACGCTAAGGGTAACACTCTTACAAGCTCTCTTAGACTTTTCTGATAGCTTAGGACACATATCGCTAACATGCACAAAATAAATCGAGATAAAGCACAGATGCTCACCCGGTTCAGAGCTGTGGTGGCCTGATGCGGAGATGCTGAGTGTGGTTCCCAGGGACGAAGCGTGACGGGGCCACTCTCACTGCTCAGGTTCACGCTGCCTCTAGATCAGCTCACTGCGAAACAAATGTTGAATGCGATTTATGCTTTTGGCTGTTTTTTTATAAAAGCAAAAATCCTCTTTGGATTTATTTTGGTTAGCACAAACAAATACTAATGTAGGCCTTTTGTAAAAGTGCAGTGGCTTAACCCAAATTTTGGAAAATCAGAGGATACTTCTATTAGAATAGTGAATAAGAGCACACACTATGAAGCCAGTTTTCTGAGTTTCTCCACTGTGAGTGGACTTGAGCGAGTTACTTAACTTTTTGCACTTGGGTTTTCTCCCCTCCACTACAGATGATTGTAATAGCGCCCCCATGGGGCCACTGTGAGGATTACACAGGTAAATATGTATAAACAGTTTACAGCAGGTGATTTTAAACAATGATTTCTGTCTATAATACAGAGATTAGAAACAAAACAGTAGGTGCTCTTATCTGCAAACAGCTTTTAACCCATGGTGCAAAACCATCCTCATTTCCCTGGGTGGTAGTAGTAGGGGTAATTCCTAAGTGCACAGTCATCACTCCATATCAGTGGGGGGATTGGTTCCAGCATCCTAAGATCCCCAAATCTGTGGATGCTCAAGTCCCTTTTATAATGGTGTAGTATGTGCATATAATCTGCACATATCCTCTTATATACTTTAAATCTTCTCTAGAGTACTTATAATATTTAATGTAATATAAATGCTATGTAAATAGTTGTTATACTGCATTGTTTAGGGAATAATGACAAGGCCAAAGGTACATACATGTTCAGGACAGACTTAACCATTATATACTTAACTACATAGCACATGTCAGTGACAATGTGACATTTTTTGTGAATAATTTTGATCAGCAATTGATCCACAGTGGATGTAGAACCTGTAGGTATGAAGAGCCGACTGCGCATTGATGCAGAGGATATAATCAAACCAACTGAAGAAAGAATGCAGTAAAAAGCAATGGACCCAGAAGATGCTGGGCAATGAATAAAGATTTTAGTAGGAAAACAAAACAAAACACTGCCCAGTAACTGTCTGGTAAGGAAATTACTAACTCTGACCAAAACAAATTCACTTTGGTATTTAAAAAACATAACTGATATAGTTGGCAATATGGATAAATAAGAATGATGCTTTTGAATGTTTATTTTTACTCTTTTTGTAAAATCATACAGCATCACAGAAATCTGAGTCGTTTCACTGTATAAATAACTTGAGCTTTTTTATGTGAAGTACATACAGCAAACAAGGGTAGTGGAACCCAGCCTCTCTCTTTCTTATTGAGAGGTAAATTGTAAATTGTCAAATGGGTAAAGTATGAGCCTGAAAAGTCACATTTTCAAAAGCATAGGTACTAGAGAAATTGGATTAAATGTGCCTCTTCACAGATTTCGAAAGAAGTGGCTTGATTTTTTTCCTTTTAATCTTGAGTTCCAGGCAGTTTGGCAATTATGTGAAAGCACTCAGTTTGGAAGCCCGGTGAGTATTTTATCTCAAGTTTGGAAATACTCTTCTACTATAAATCTCACAATTTTCATATATCTGGTAAAAAACACATGAGAAGTGAGTGTCACAAGAAACACGAGTTTAAAAGCATAAAAACGCAGCAAAGTAAATGAAATCATGGTAATTTTTTTTTTTAAATCAGTTCAGAATATCCATAAGATTTTTTGAACCACTAGGAAAGACAGTAACACTCTTTCACGGAGACCTATTCTGATCCAGGAGTCAATCATCAACTTCTGAAAGATGAGTAAAGAAAGATCTGCTCTGGCAGGGACTGTGAGTCTGCTTTGCACAGTGAAAACTTGATTTTGGCATTCTTCTGCTTAAAATTCTTCAGTGGCCTCCACTACCTACAGAATAGGGCCTCTCTCCTTAGACTGAAACCTAGGTTTCTTCTCAAGCTCCGCCTCTGATTACTACAGGGGCTCTTTGCCCAGATATCGCCGGCATCAATGCTTATCACACGGAATACTTCTCTTAGTCTATTTTACCAAGCTTCAACACACTGACTTCCTCTGCCTGAAAGACGTTGGGGTCCAGTCTCTCGACCAGCAAATATTATCACCATACATGTTTTTCCCTGATTAAATGCTTATGACTGGCTTATTAAAATGGTTTATTTTAAACCATTTTTAATATCAAAAGTAATTAATGTCAATTGAATATTTCTTAAATCAAAATGGTAAAGAATGCCATCAAATCTTCAGGAAGTCAAGAGAATGTGGTTACTGTTTCCTGATTTCTAATAACCTACTACAGTACAAGGGTTGAGCTTAAAGAACTGACAGAGGTAGATAATACATCTACCTCATTAAATGCTAAGTGCAGTTATTGCTCTCTCTAGTAAGACTTCCCTAACCTATACTTTCTAAAGAGTGTAGATTCTGGGGGATCTGGCAGGACTCTGCACTTACTTCTAACCAGGTACAATGAGTAAATGGCAAATGTTCATTTATCTGCCATCATTGCAAACGTCTCTCCTTTAGAAAAAGTACTGTTATAATTTCGTGTATATTTTAAGTTTACAAAAGTTGATGCATATTGAGCACTCAAAATTGTTTGTTTATCACCTGAGGGGGGAAAAAACAATTTTTGAATCATAAAATAAAAGTTTATATATGAAATCCATATTGCTTTTTTTGAAGCATTTCTTCTTGCTGGAGACAAGAGTGGTATTTGAATTATGGTACCCTCTTCAATGATTTTCATAATCAAGCATTTGGGTACAATTTCGTGGAAGTACCAATAAGTCTACTGGACTTACTTAATTGTAATATAATAGTTTATCCTACTGAAGGCACCTTACTTTTTGCTGATGTGATAATGATAGTCTATTATGAGTCCATTAGGGTATTCCTCACGGAAACAACACAGGGAAAAAAAAACCACTGTAATTTGCAGATTAATGTTTGTTATGAAACAAGACTTATTCTTCCTTCCAAATGATCCTATGCTTTTTAGTGTCTGTCATGGAGAATGGGACAACAGGGGAAGGACAAACATTATAGTAAAAGCATAAAATGCAGTCACAAGCAGAATTGAATTTACTCACAAGCTCAACTGGGAGCCTTTTCAAATCCAGCTGATGATATTGGTTCCCTCTACGTCTTTGTGGCATATCCTTTTCTAGATTAAATTTCTAGAGCTTCCCATGACCTCTTATGCCTGATATGGACATTCATAGAAAAAGTATAATGGAACTCAGTTTTCATTGAGTGCTAACAATTTAGCAGTAGAAAAAAAAAACATATTTATTATCTGAACAAATCCAGCCTTCTTAAAATTAACATCACCCCCCCCCCCGAAAAAAAATAGTTTCCACTGAAACCAATTTAGTTTGCATTTTGAATTCTGCATTGATAAAGATGGCCTGATGAAGATTTCTGACATACAACAATCTTAAAAAAAAAAAAAAATCATTAATTGAACCAGAACAGCATAGTATATGGTCTGTCATAGGCAGCATCAGAAGGAAGGCCCAGTCACTCAGCTCACCAGAAATGTACTCACATAAAAACATCTGTCTTCATGTCCACATTGCCCAACAAATAAAACACAGACTTTGTTTTCCTTATGTGGTTTTGGCTGCTGAGAACATCATCTACCTATCTCAATTCTATTTTCTTCATGGCCAACCGAAATTCTTTTTTGCTCTGTGGAAGTTTCCCAGACAAATCCAGACCTGACTCATCTCTCCTTTCTTCAAAATATTTCAGGATTTAGAGATTATGTAACCTGACATCTAATTACATTTGTCATATTACAATTTTAAGCTCCTTGAGGCCAAGACATAAATCTCAGTTTACTTACAAACTCTTCCACACTATATCAAACATTATGAACCACATAGAGGCTTGTAATAATATATGTACATGATAACTGTTTTTTGAGTACTGGGAATTCAGATAATTGATAGTAATCTAATTGCATGTGTTACTAATTCATGTGACTGGAGATATTTTAATTTACTTTCAAAAGTGAGTTGAAACAGATTATATAATTAATTACATATGAAACACAGCCAATAAATTTAAGGAAATGTCCCTAAATAAAGGCCCTCAAAGTATTACGAAGAATCGGAGATCGTATAGAGTCGAAATAGACCATTTTAACCATGGTAAATACGAGTGTGAAATAAGCCAAAAGCACAACCGGATTATGACGTTACAGAGAGAAATGACTAATGGGAAATAACTAACTAACTAACTAACTAAATAAATAAATAAATAATACTCTGAAATAGAGCAAAACATGAGCCAACTCATTCTTCCTTAGAGGAACATCTGGAGAGGAATCTGTGGGAGACTAGGGTAGCCCACATTGGAGGAATGAACTTGGTTTGGACATAAAAAATAACTTGAGGCAAGCCTCTAGAAACAGAACCTTTTTCTATCCTGCAGAGCTGTTTTTCCTGGCCCTGGATTTGGTCATAATCATGCAAATCACAATGTTTGTGGATGATGCTACCTTACTGTGATATGCAGTGCTGTGGCCTCTGCATGGAAATCCTAGAAATATGATATGAGTCATCATCACAGCTCGCAATGTGCTAGGACCCTGGGACTGGAAAGAGAAGAATTTTAAAGCTACAAAAGAATACCTTTAGCAATGATATGAAGCAGTGCATTTTTATTATGCAAAGAGATACTGACTAGTTTTAAAAGGGTTAGGGAAATGATTGATATCGAGCTTTAGAAAAAAAGTCTAGCTTCACTGTGGAAAATGAATTGAAGGGAGCAAGATTATGAAAGAAAACAGAGCAATTAAGAGATTACCACACTAATTTAAGTGAAAGTTAATATTACCTGTGCTAATAATAGTGGAAAAGGCCATGAGGGGTATAGACATTGATACGGATATAGACAATGCTACAGACACAATTAGATGTGGATGTAGATATAAATATAGATATGAATATGGATATAGAGTAGTTAAAGTTGAGAAGGCTATATTTTATTTATTTAAATTTTTTTCTTACTTTTCAATTATAGTCTGCATGCAACATTATATTATCTTCAGGTGTACAACATGGTGATTGGACATTTATGTATCTTATGAAGCAATCATCCCAATAAATCTAGTACCCATCTGACACCATACACAGTTATTGAAATATTGTTGACTATTTTCCTTGCTATACTTTACATCTCTGTGACTTTTTTGCAACTGCCAACTGGTACTTCTTAATCCCTTTTCCCTTTTCACCACCCATCAACGCCCCTCCCATCCAGCAACCATCAAAATGTTCTCTGTATCTATGAGTTTGTTTCTGTTTTGTTTATTTTGTTCTTTAGATTCCACATGCAAGTCTCTTACTCCGCTCAGCACAATACCCTCTAGGCCCTCCCATGTTGCTGGAGATGACGAGATTTCATTCTTTTTATGGCTGAGAAGTATTCCATTGTACATATCTACCACCTCATCTCTATCCATTCATTTATTGATGGGAGGAAGCTATATTTTAGTCCTCATCTCAGTCCGGTCCTCAACTGCATTTGACATGGATGATCACACCCTCCCAAATCCTTGAAACATTTCCTTTGTTTGGCTTCTCTTTATTATCCTCTTATTTCACAAACCATTCCTTCCAATTGCTAGCTGGTCCTCCCTCCTCAACACTATCTCTAAAATGTGGAGTGCCTCAGGGCTTGGTCCTTGGTTCTTTTCTCCTTCCTATCTAAACTTAATCCCCAGGAGATCACTCAAAGTTCCTTAGAGTTAAATAGCATCTACAGCAGTGGTTTTTAAACTCCTCTTTCAACCATTTTTTGAAGGTGATGAAATAGTTTTTCTTGTTTTTTTTCAAGGTCTATCACAAAATGATGCTTTTGTTACACAAGTACCACACTCGATTACTATGTGATCTTAATAGCACCCAGATACATAGTGTCTAAGCAGTTACTCTCAACTTTGACACTCCTGGGGGTGCCTTCCAGTTAACAGTTCCCACGATGACACTGGCTAAAAATTGCACTTTGAGTAGCACTGATCTATATAACAATTCCCTCATTTCAAGTCCTACTCTTGCCCTTAGCTCCAGATCCATATTGTCTAACCGGCTTCTCTAGTTAGATGTCTAATTTATATTTTTAATATAACATGCACAATACAGAGCTCTTGACTCCCTCAAACTTACAGTTCCCAAAATGCCCCCATCTTAGTAAAGGGCATTAATGTTTACCCATCGACCTAGCCAAAATGTTTAAAATCATATTTTATCCTTCTTTTTCTCTCATATTTCATCATAAACCTATGCATTGACTATACCTTCAAAATAAATTCTGAATCTGACCTCTCATCCACACCCCACCACTATGAACATAGTTCAATCCACCTTCTCCTTCACAAAAACTAGAGCAATGACTTCCTAAACTGACTTCTAATTCTCTGTCTACTGCCTCTTCTCCACATAAATCAGAAATATGTTTAAAACTTAAATTATATAACTTCCCTGACTTGCTCCAAACTCTGATGGCTTCCCATTACACATGGGACAAAATATGAAATCTTTATTTACCATGTCCTAGAATGCCCTATTTTATCTTACCTTTAACTATCTCTCTGTCTTTTTTCTCACATTCAGTTTCACAGCTCATTGTCCCTAAAACATCTCTACAATATTCCCTAAGGGGCATTACACTTATTATTTACTTTATCTGGAATATTCTCATTTTTTGTTCGGTTCATTCTTTCAAGTAATATAAATCTCTCCAAAATAGTCATTATCTTTAAAAATATTTCTAACGATCCTTTTTAACAGTGAACCTTCATCATCTCTTCCCCTTATCCACCTTATTTTCCTCTCTAGCACTAATCAATGCCTTGTTAAACATTTTAGTATGTGTGATTTTCTTCTAATAATCCTACCAGAATATAAATTATTTGGTAGTCCTGTGTCATACATTCTGTTGCACTCTCATTCTTGAAAGGGTGTCTGGCATATAGTGTTAAATAAATATTTGTTAAATATTGAAACATATTGTTAACATAAAGGGGGCTTAAGCATGCTTACATATGAAGTCTCTAATGAGAAGGGATACTAGAGAAAAGCTGAATCAAAATAAAAAAGAAAATAAATAAAAGGAAGAGATTGTTGAGGAAACATGAGGGTTTAAGATCAAGAGCAAAGTATTAGTTTTAGACATAAAGAAGTAATTCATCTATGATAACATACCAGTATAAAAGGAGAATGGGTATAGAATATAGTGAGTTTGTACGTGTTATATAAGGATGTAAGATTTCTAATCTGATCATGGTACCAACTTGTGCCCTTGTCGAAATTTTCTTCAAGTCACTGAGTCACCGGGATGTAGCCAAGTGAAAAGTGGAAAGTTGGATTCACCCAGAATTAGGATTTTTCCAGGACATTATGATAGTAAGGCAACAGAGCAAGATCCAAAGCTATTGGGAAAAATAGCAAATGACAAACCATTCACTGTATGCTTATTAGTAAAAGGTGCAACAGTTTTGTGGGCTGATTTATAACACCCCCACCTCCAAATTCATATGTTGAAACCCCCACTACCTCAGAATGCGGCCGCATTTGGAGATAGGGTTTTTAAAAAGGCGCTTAAGTTAAAACGAGCTCGTTAGGGTTGGCCCTAATCCAATATGATAGGTGTCCTTATAAGAAGAGAAAATTTGGACAGAGACACACACAGGGTAAAGACCATGTGAAGACACAAGAAGAAGACAGCCATCTACAGGTCTCAGGAAGAAATCAACCCCGCAGGCATCTTGATCTCAGACTGTTAGTCTCCAGAACTATGAGAAGGTAAATTTCTGTTGGTTAAGCCACTCAGTCTCTTGTACATTGTTATAACAGCCCTCACAAACTAATATAGGAGATTAAAAAAGAAAAAAAAATAGTCCAAAATGGTAAGGTCAATGTGCTGTGGATCCCTGAATACTGAAGACTCATCCTACTGGAAGTGAAGAATGAAATGCAGAGGTTGCTAAGAGGAAGCTTTCGCTAGGATAACTGAGAATAGTTATCCTGTAAGTAAGAATAGGGATAAGACTGTGCTAATTGAAATAGGTGAATAAGATTAAAATATCAGGAACTGATCACATGGACTGATGACAACACAAAGGGCGAAGATGGGACTCAGGAGAGAGAAATTAAGAGCTAGCTGTCAAGTTCTTCATTAAGGATTTGCTAGCAAGCTACTGAAACCAACGGCATTAGGCAACATATTGGTAAACATGACTCTATAATGTTTAAATGTGTTGAGTATTCGTAAATGACCTAAATAAATTCAAATAACAAATAAAACCAACGAAAATCAAACAGTATGCTAAATATGAAAAAAGGAAAAAAACTTAAAATATAATTTAAAAAGTTGAAAATAAAAATAGAAAAATCAGAATTATAATCAAATTGCAAAAATATTTTTTAAATATACAAATGGCTAATTAGCATAGGGAGGTTCAAAATCACTAGTAAAAATACAAATTAAAATAATGAAACACCTTTACTTCTAATTTGTACTTTAAAATATATATTTTTTAATTCCTAGGGCTTAAAGATAGGCACTTCATTTGATTTTTGCTACCTGTGATTTATTTTCCTCAATACATTCAATTTTTCTTTTGTAGAAATTGAGTCAATCAAATTACTTTTTAACAAATATATTTTAATATTACATTGAACTGGAAAAAAATTACCCACTTATTTTATTTATAGGTCACTTAATTTTTTTATTGACTGGAATCTAGCTCCTTTTGGATATATGAATATAGTGATTGGTTCCAAAATATCAGTGTCCTTAAGCACCACCTGGGGAACATATTAAAATGCATGGCACCAAGCCCTTCTTCCGACTCTATGGTTTTTAGAAAGAAAATTGTAACAGGGACCATTTCGAGAAGCACAGAAGTAGAGGATGTGATGGATTGCGTAGGACATGTGAGGAAAGGAAGATCTTGATACAAACTTAGCTAGATGCCAGCCTGGTCATGCCATTTTGGTGGCGAAGATGGCATTCATTAAAGGTGATGTAAAAAGTGAAGGTGTGAGTATTCCAAGAGAAGAGGCTAGGAAACCAGCCACAGAGGCCCGGGAGGTCATCAGGGCAGGGGTCTCGGTGGAACGCCACCATCAGTTAGCAGAGAATCTAGCAGAAACATCATCAGAAGAGAACAGTGACCAGAAGCTCTATGACAAATATGTTATAAATTGAAATTCTATATGAGAACAACTGAAGTTAAAACTTAAGTACCAATTTTAAAAGTTACTTTAGAAATATCTAAATGCTATGCAAGTTAACCTTCTGTTTGTATTTTTGGGAAATATACATGGTGGTTCCCAGGGACTGGGAGGGAAAAACCAAATAGATAGAGAGAGGGAGGGAGGGAAGGAGGGAGGGAGGGAGGGAGGGAGGGAGAGAGAGAGAGAGAGAGAGAGAGAGAGAGAGAGAGAGAGAGAGAGAGAGAATGGATTCTATAGGAGAAATTCAAAAATAGCTTGTTATTTAAGAAGCTTCTTTTATACGCTGAAATGTTGCTGCCTAACACATCATCATCATCATCATTGTCATTATTATTGTTATTTCCAACAAATATCTATTGAGGCTCTTCCATCTTCAAGGCTCTGTTTTAGACACTAAGGACATAGAACACAATGCATCCAAAGGTCCGTGGCTCCATGGAGATCACTTTCTAGAATAGCTGACAACAGTAATCATAACAAGTGAATTAAGTGACTTATAGAGAGTATGTTAGAAGATAAAAAATACTTTGGGGAGGGGGAAATAGAGCAAGATTAGAAAGATTTAAAGTGTGGGGTGGTGACTGGCATTTAAAGAAGATATAAATTGAATTTGATAAATGATTTGAGAGTTGCAAGGAAATTAGGCATAACCAATTCTTCTGAGGAAAGGAAAATGAAGATTGTTAAGAGATGATTTAAACATTGTATTTGGAAAGCCAGATAATCTTTAACATTAAAACCACTAAAAATAACATTTGTCAACGTCATCTTAATATTCATGATTGAAGATCAGATGCTGAAAAAACAGAATTCCAAGAGAACACTTTTAAAATAAGACTCCTTCGGTAAGAGATAAATTGTAAACTCAAAAAGGAGTTCAAAGGTTAATTAAGGACCCCATGCATACTTATTATAAAATGATTAAGAACCACATGGGTATGGCTTAAAATTTATCTCTTGGAAGGTTATTTTTTGGAGGACCCCTCTGGCTATAATTTCCTTTCCATTTCCTTTACAGCCTATGATCTAGATTACTGAGTGACTTGGCTAATATTAAAATGTGAATAGTGGAAGCACACTATCTTTAGTTTCTTGGGGCCAAAGTTACAATCTAAAATCTCTGAAATGGACATATTGCCATATTGGCAGGAACATGATAAATGCAGGGATAGGGAAGAATTTAAACCTGCGATTACAGTGAGCAGTTACCAGAAACAATGACTTTAGCTTGGAGGACTCTATAGTCGACACTGAACAGAAATACTTAATGGAAAGCACGCTGGGGTGAGAATGCAATGCCTGTTTCAGGTTCGAAATAAAATAAGTTTTCCAGAATTAGGTGAAGGTCAATCAGTCTTCTTGGTGCCACTGAATCTCCATCATGAAGTTGCCTTTGTCTGGCGCTTCCCATTCCACGTTGAAACTCGCAACCACGAAAACGCCATAGGAAGGTATCTAAACCTTTTCAGGGTACTATGTGAAGGCTGGTGTGGATGGGTCTTAGTGAACAAGGGGGAGGATGGTATGAATGTATCTAACACTAGCAACCTTTGCAAATCATGATAAAGTGTGTTTTTATTCCAAGTCTGGAAAGAAAGCCATGAGCCATTTTAAGCAGAAGAGTGATTTGATCTTGTTCACATAATCAAAGAACACTTTTTTTTTTTAAAAAAAAGACTCTTTTGGTAAGAGATAAATTCAAGTAAATTGTAAACTCGGAAAGGAGTTCAAAGGTTAATTAAGGACCCTGCGCGTGGGAGAGCAGCAGGCATGGAAGTCAGGAGTGGTGAGATGCTAGCGGTTGCAGCCGGGGGTGGCGGGGGGGCGGTTGGTGGGGGTGATGGGGAAGCATTGGCAGCTTTCATAGGGCACTGGCAGTGTTGATGTGAGAAGGAGCAGAGCAGTACCATAGCTATACATTGGAGGTGGATTTCATAGGACTTGTTGATTGGATATAGAGTGTAAAGAAAAGCAGTGAAGTCAGTAAGGATCCCAGGTTTTTGCCAAGCATTTAAGTAGGTGATAATATTTCTCCTTATCACGGTTCATATGCCTCATGTCTTTTCAATTCTATTTCCTTTAAGTGCTCCTAACAGAGACAGGCAGACCTGGAATTTATTAGCTCTGTGCCCTTGAGAAATTTACATAATCTTTCTGAGTTTCAGACTGACTTTTTGTAAAATTCAAATATCAAAATATTACAGGGTTTATAAAACTTAAAGGTGGTGTGTGTGTGTGTGCGCGCGCGTGTGTGTGTGAGATACAAATTGTATGAAAAACATGTATTACTTTACTTGACAAAGTACAGGGGCTCAATAAATGATAGCTGTAATTCTAAGTATTGCTCGCTATTTTGTAAATTGTTGCTGTTATATTCTAAGTCACTTTGGTGGTGCTTTACGTTTTCTATTATCCAGTGATTGTTGGCCTTTGTTATCTTATTTCTGATCATGTACACAAAAATGTTTCTTTGCCCTGGAGTATCTTCCTGAATCCTGGCAGAACTCAGAGGGATTCTGCTGGGTTTGCTAATACTTTCCAATGCCACATGCCCTAGATTTTTTTCCGTGCAAAATTGAAAAACAGCAGCTTACTCAGCAGGGGCAAGGAGCATCAGTTGATACGGTTCAATCCCAGGTAAAGGTCGATAAACCTACGTAGGATGGTTAAAATGAAACAAAACAAAAACAGTCTGTTGAGACTTCTGGGTAATTAGGAAAATATTGCAGTAAGGGAAGAGAAAAAGGAGATATAAATACATTTACCTCAAATAGTCCAAATCTGCAAGTAGGTAAACAATTTTTTTAATTAAAGCTTGTATAAAATGTCTGGCTAATACAGATGAGTATGAAATTAAGAATCCTCTATCCTCGGCCCACCCTTGGAGGTAATTAATTTTCTGAATTTCTGTTTTCATTCTTCTGGTGATTTTCTACATGTTTATTCACTTCGTTTCTTAATGTTATCAGTTTAAGATCTACTTGTTTGTTCTCTGTTATGATTTTGATTACTTTCCCTTGTCTTTTTTTTCTCCCCCCAACCACCTCCTATGTTTCATTATAATTTTACTTCTGTACATCTATTGATCACACTTACTTATTTTTAAATCCATTAACCTTTAGACAGTATAGTTGATTCCTTCTTTATAAAAGTAATTTAGCATCCCTACAATCATTTCTCTTCTTCCTACTAATATGTAAACTCTTTAGCTATGCTACCATAATGTCCACAATTTAAAAGTTTATTTTCCACACTATAATTCTGCTTTAAATTTCAGTGTTTGTCTCTAACTTAAAGAATCAGAAAATCATTAAGTAGTGTTTATGATGTTACTATTATATAAATTTCATTTATTTTAATCCACTAAGCTCATAGGAAACAAGAGGTAATCCTTTCATAGCAAAGTTATTCTCTAGAAAAAATTTTTCCAAGTGTTAAGGTCAAATGTATTCTCCTTTATCGTCTCTATCATTTTCTCAAAATCATGTCACTTTTTGGTCTTCATATTTGAGCCATTACTCTCTTGTACAGTATTTTATTCCAAAGAGTTTCTAATTGCATTTGTTCTTGCTGAGAGATGAATTATATGTGTACCTCACCATTTTACTAGATCATCCCGTTCTCTTAATCATATTATTTGTTGAAGAAGCAATGAGCTCAGAACCTGAGATTTATGTTCACTGTTCTCATCACCTAGAGTCCGCTGTTTCTGGGATCTAATATCCTCTAAATTTCCTTCCATGTTTTTCTCTTTTTTTCATCATCATACATAGCAAAGGACAGTAGTGCACCAATGCTCATCTTCCATTAGTGGTAAGACAGCAGTTGTTAGTGTGGATTGAAATGTTGCCAAGCAGGAGATGTAGTTATATACTCGACGATATTTAGTTCTGTTGTATTCTGACTCCCACACTTGTTCCCATGATATCCTCAAAGTGCTCGCTGTCATATATCTTAATCTTATACCTGAATGTAATTAAATGTTAATTGTGGATAAGAAACGTGAACTTTTTCTTCCTCAGTAACTGAAGCTTTCAAACCCAATGGAGCGTCTTTAAGAATGCAATTATAATAGAACTCAGTTTTGTATTGATTACATATAATGTAGTAGTTTCTTAATGTCTTTCCCTCTAGCCTTAGTAAATCTCATAGGCAATTGCCCTTATCCTCAGTTTGCAGATGAAGAAATCAAAGCACAAAGATTTTCTCAACATCTCAAGGCATAACCAGGCCTAGAACCTAACCTCATAATCTACTCCAATGCACTTTCTACCTAACCACAGACTCTTTTCTTGGTAATGTGCTTTGGAAGTTGAAGATGTAGGCGGAAAGAAATAAACTTTAGTAATGACTCCTTAAATGGGTGGTAAATCAAATGGTGAAAAAAGAAATGCAACTAAGCAAGGTTTTTATGTGAGAATTTAGGGGAAGCTGTTATATACAAAGTAATGTAGGGGGTCTGTGCTGTGAACTAAGATTTTATAAGATGTTTCTACACTCCTGATTGTGAAATCTTTAATATAATAGTCTCGAAATTATGTTTCAAGAAGTATGTCTTCCACAGAATATGTGTGATAGATTGTTGTCTATCACCACATGTCAAAATTAACTCAAAATGGATCAAGGGCCTGAATATAAGATCTAAAACAATAAAATGCATAGAAGAAAACATAGAACTAAACTCAAGGACCTTGGACTTAAAGAGGATTTTATGAATTTGACCTCAAAAACAAGACAAATAAAAGCTAAAATAAATAAATGGGACTACATCAAACTAAAAAGCTTCTGCTTAGCAAAAGAAATCATCAACAAGGTAAAGAGACAATCATCTGAATGGGAAAATATATTTGCAAGCAACGCCTCCATTAGGGCCTAATTTCTAAAATATACAAAGAACTCATACAACTCAATAACAACAAAAAAACAAACACTTCAAATAAAAAATGGGCTCAATATCGCTAGCTACTAGGGAAGTGCAAATCAAAATCACAATGAGATATCATCTTGCATCTGTTAGAATAGCTATAATCAACAGGACAAGAAATAACAAGTGTTGGAGAGGATGCAGAGAAAAAGGAACCCTCATACACTGCTGGTGGGACTGCAGATTGGTACAGCCACTATGGAACACAATATGGAGGTTCCTCAAAAAACTAAGAATTGATCTATCGTATATTCCAACAATCCCTCTACTGGGTATTTACCCCAAAGACTTGAAAACTCATATCTGAAAAGATATTTGCACACTGATGTTCATAGCAGCATTATTCACAGTGGCCAGGACATGGAAGCAACCGAAATGTCCTATGATAGATGATTGGCTTAAAAAGCTGTGGTACATATATACAATGGAATATTACTCAGTCACAGAATAGATGAAATACAGCTATTTGTGACAACATGGATGGACCTTGAGATAATCATGCTAAGCGAAATAAGTCAGACAGAACAAGTTGAAAATCACATGATATCACTTATATGTGGGATATAAACCTAAAAGCAACAAATGAGCAGGACAAACAAACAGAGACTCATGGACACAGACTGTAGACTAGTGGTTACTAGAGGTGAAGGAGTATGGGGAGGGGGGAGGTAGACGAGGTAAAAAGGGGTTAAATATGTGGCGACAGAAAGAAATCAAACTATTGGAGATGAATACACTGTGTAAATATATATATTTATATATATATGTACGTATATAGATATGTATGTATATATGTGTATATACATATATATATGTATATATATATGCCTTATTGTTAAAGTGTACCAGCTGAAACTTATTGGATTTCATTAACCAATGCTACCATAAAAAAAAATAATAATATTAAAGTAAAAAAAATTAAGAAAAAAACATCCTCAAATAAAAATGTTACTCTCAACAGGGTATGTTCGAAAGAACAGGGATTATAAAGTCAAAATAAGTTAAACAGTTTTGCTACTCCCAAACCTCCCGAAGTTACAAATATGTGCTAATGTGTATTACAAACCTCCAAGTGTTACCACAGGCAGTTAGTTCTTCAGAGCATCAAGCTAGGCTAGTGTGAAACCCACATCGGGGAACGTTACATCACTTCCCACACCAAATAAGATGACCTCCTTGACATGAGGATAAAATGTCTCGAGATGTTCAGGATTAGAAAACATAGAACATTCTCTATTCTCACCTATAAAAAATAAAAAATAAAAAATAAATTAAAAAAACATGAAGATATCTTCCAGACTACTGGAGCCTCCAGCGTTACTCTTCCAAGAGTATCCTTGTCTTTTACAGCAAACAGAGAAACACTTGCTCCATTAAAATATCTCCCTCTTTACACTTTGGCCCTATGTAGGTTACGTAAAATCCTTTATATACAAAGACAATAATTTCATTTCCGATTGATATAATTATCCATCATTGACTTTCTAGTGTTTAGAGTCCAGGAAATGTTCATAAAGATGCAGAATTCTCTGACTTCAGTAAACAGGTTTGAACTTAAAAATGGAAATTAGCAGTTAGAGTGGACTTGAGAGGCTTGGATGGAGGGCAAAGCATTTGTCTTTCAGGCAAGGAGGTAATTAATCAATCTACTCTAGTGCCAGGGCACAGTGGGAGGTTAGTATCTGCTAACAGATGATCATAATTTAGAAAGTGAACAGCTTCGTTAGGTATTTACGTGCAGGATTTTGCGATATTAATTAAGAGCCTTTTTTTTTTTTTTTTTTTTTAGATACTTAGCTGATGGGGGTAAAGGTATGTATGTCTTCGAAATTGAAAAAAAAAAAGAAACTTACAAAAAGATATGCCATGTTTGCTCAGCAAGCAGGGCATATTCATTTTCTTTTCCTGTCTCAATGAACACTCCCAGTCTTCAAGGATTTCTGTGTTGAAGAAAGCAGCAGGTACATTCTACTAAAAAAGGAAAAAATAATCTTTCATAGCAAAGCCTTCTAAAGCAGGGGAAATGGTATCCCTATTATGGAGATGTTAAAAGAAGACAAATAAGAGAATTTCCAACAAAAATTACAGAGTTAAAAATGCTTCCCTACATATGAGATTAAAGTGGATGATTAAACATTAAATTATAGCAGCTTCTTAAGTCAAATAAGGGTATTACTTCTCCAGTTCTGAAATATGTATAAAAATAGTAGGAAATTATTATAGTGTGACATAGTATAGTATAAAATAGAATGAATTTGTATGACAATAGCATATAGAAGTGATTAAAAAGCACTGTGTTCCATGTCATATTGAGACTCAGACATTTTGCAAATTAAAGTGAAACAACAAAAAATAATATTCACAGAAAAAGACTAGGCTTTAGAGAATATTATTTCATTTGTTATAACAATAATTTCTATTAATATGTTTTATGATTAGAAATACTAATTTACAGTAGGTTGGTATTCAGATTATGCAAATAATATAGACTCACAAAACAAAACAGAAAATAGAAAATTTGTGAATTTCCTTCAATACTTTTGCTTATTACAAAAATGGGAACTACCTACTTATTAGCTTGCTTTTTCTTTTCTCATTTTGGAACATGCTTCTATGTCACTTAATCTTCTAGATCATTCTCTCAATTTATTAGAAGAGGTTTCTATCATGACTACTCTTGTGAGTCTACTTGTGACGTAGGCTGTCATGAACAAACTGTTTAATTTTTCTTGGTCTCACTTTATTCAACTGTAAAAAGGATATCATAGATCTTAATGGTACCATTTTCATAGGGTTCTTGAGGAAATTTATATATATTTATACATAATACATGAATATATGCCATAAACATATATATATGAATATAAACTCTATATGTTACATGTATGTATAGGATACACACATTTACCAGTATACATACTCATAATTTCTAAAAAGATAAACAAGAAACCATTAAGATCATTTATCTAAAAAGAACAAAATTTTTGCAACATATTATAATACTGTGATTGTATAATTTTTGCTTTTTAAGGTCAAAGGGGTTTCTGAACTTTTGAATTATAAGCTAGTTCAGTTTTTTTAATGTTTCTTTGTGTTACTGACAGTTTAAATATTAAAATGTAGTTAAAAAATATAAAAGGAAAGCTACAGTATAATTCAACCTGTATTATAAGACTACGTCTTACCTATCATGCTTAGTTATAGAGTCTCATATTGTTTGGGAAATTAAAAGAAAAAAACAGGGGTCTTTAAAGGGAGATGGCTAGATTCCTTGGTGGTGTAAAAAATCTTCTGCATGTAGGAAATGGCTAAAGAAACAAGAGTTGAAAAGAAAATATTAGAAAGCAAGAAGGGATATGATGGCTTTTATCAAATCCTAGAGGGCTATCCATTGAAAGATGAAATAAGCTGACTATGTCTAGCTCAAGGGATTCCTCTCCATAATAGAGCCCATTCAAAGATGACACAGAGTAATTCTGTTGTTAATCCATTCACTAATTTAGTCAGTCAACAAATACTTATATGCCTGTCCTGAGCACTGTACTAGAATAAGGTACCACAATAAAAGGAGAACGGGGCCAAAAATTTTCTGCTTTCAGAGCTCATTTTCAATGTAGATAGAATTCACATCTTTGCAGTCACAAAAGCAATAATATATCTCTGTCCCAAAATAAAAGAGGACATTAAGATTTCACAAGTTTTTTAAATTAAATCCTTTTTGAGGTAATTGCGGAGTCACACGTAGTTGTCAGAAATAATGCAGAAAGAACCCATGCACCTTACCCTGTTTCTCCATTAGCAACCTCTTATAAATCTACTGTACAGCATCATAATCATCATAACCAAGATATACGAAATTCAGAACAATTCCAAAACCACAATGATCCCTCCCACTGCCTTTTTATAACTACCCCCACTCCCTCCTTAACCCTGACAACTGCTAATCTGACCTCTGTTACTATTGTTTTGTCATTTCAAAACCCTTGTATAAATGGAATCATACAGTATGTCACCTTTTCTTCATCTGAGAATGTCTCGATTTCCTCTTTACTTCTAAAGGACATTTTCTAATTTAACAGTTCTTTTCCTTCAGCACTCAACAAATGTTGTGTCATTTCCTTTGTTTCTGATGAGAATACTGTTGTTATTCAAATTGCTTTTACCCAATAGGTAAGGTGATATCCTTGCCTCAAACAGGCAAAGAGTCACAGCCTCTTTCCTGCCACGTGGTGACAGAAGTCCAGTTTCTCCTCTCAGCCTTCTCCTCTCGGCCTTCACTAACACCCAAGGGGTGGAAAGATCCCTTGTTACTGCTGGATAGAGAGGGAGTTTGGGCTTTTGTTATCCTGACTAGAAAGGAAATACCTTTTGCTCCTCCTCACATGGCCTTACAGATGGCACAAACAGGTGGCCTCATTACTGCTGTTTCACGGTAAGTTTTGACTCTGCATTTGGTTTCCTCTGACCTCTCCCCACTTTTCCTCATTATTGCCGAATGAGGAGAAAGTCCAGACTCCCCAGTTAATCTCCACCGACACTGCAGGGCTGGGTTCTTGTTATCAACCAGAAAAGCTGAAAGTTCTAAGTTCTGGATCACTACTTGGTCGACTTGGCACATCATTATAGCCTGGTGATGGTGATGGTGGACGTCCAGGTTACCCATTCAGTCTTTGCTGGTGTGAGCAGGTGTTGGTCCACAGTTTTTGCTGTGGTACTTGATTTAGAGTAGAGCAATTATTGTCTAAAAGGTTTGTTTTTCCTTGCTAGATGCACCTTTCCCAGCTCTGCTGACTGAGAAAGCAGGTTACTCTTGGGGCTGTGTGATCCATGACCATTTGTATTTCCAAGTTGTTGACTTCTTCCACTTCCAGGCTCAGACGTGTAAGGAAAAATGAAAACCCAGGGTATTTACCATTGTGTTGTTCCTTTGTCCCAAGATCTTTGACTGGTCAGCATTTTTTCTCTACCTTTCAGAGTCTTCTTATGTTCCTTTTAGATATAATGTCCAGAGTATTTGTTTATATTATGTGGAAAAAATAAGGAAAACTAATTCTGTTCCCTTTTCCTAGAAGTTGAAGTCAGCCCAAGTCCTTAATTCAATTTCATCAGCACAGATCCTCTTAACCAGATGACTAACATCTTCTTTTATCTTCTTATGTCAAAATGTGTATGTGTATGTTCAGACTGAGACATGGAAAGGAATATAATTTTGCTTAGTTGAAATAGTATTTTTGAAATTAAACCACAAAAAATTTTAGAATAATTCTGAGGACTGAAACAATTCCCCAATGAAATGAAGAAAGAAAAGAAATTTAGGAGTAAAGTACATTCTTTTTAAAATTTTGGCTAGTCAATCCATTGACTTTTCCAGCTAGGAAGTTGGGATGCATCCTGTCCAATCCCAGCCTCCTTATGTATAAATAACCTGTATGTTCAGAGCTGTGATCTTAAGAGCATGTTATTGGAAGAAGGACTGAAATGTTAAAGTAGTGAAATATATAATACTGTTTATTTGTTAAATATATGTATATATTTTATATAATATTATCTACTTATTGTGTATTGCATATTTCACTACTCTAGTCTTTTAAAACTGGATAATATACATTTGTTTGCAAAGTTTTGCTAACATTAAAAAAATGATGTGCAGTAATTTGCAACATCCCCATTTCTGCTGTCCAAAAATATTTTATGACTAAGCGTGACATTCTTACATGTTTTTTTTAATAGCTCTACTAATGTAATCCACCATAAAACAAACGGGACCGGAAGTGAAGCAATATAAGGTTTGTTATAAAGAGCTTACTTTATCACTATTTTTTCCTAATAGGATTATAGTCTATAAATGATCATGTTGCCATAACAACCACCTTAAAAGCCACACTGGGCTGTAAATGCAATAACAACACCTGTGTACCATCAGTTTCTTTGGTAGTTTATATTATTTTTGGCTCAACAAAATAAGACGACACCAAAAAAACAACCTATTGTTTCAATCATGATTTCTTATCACATTCATTTTAATTCAGCCATTCTAAATTTGAATCAGTAGCTCCATGTAGAAGATGAAAGGAAAACTATTTTGATAACTTGGCTGAGTTAATCCTGAATAACCTCACATCACTGATTTATAAGCAGAAGAAAAGCTTGATTCATGAAAGAATTAAATTTCCAAACAGAACAAAATAATATATAAGAAATATTTTCTTAAATATATTTTAGAATCTTTTGCCATATGAAGTATTACCTTAGTTCTGTACCTAGTTCTGCTTAACATCCATGTAAGTGTGATGTAGTATGGAATAAGACAATTTTGCTGTGATTAAACTGAGTAGTTTCTGTTGATTCAGAAAACAAGTTCTGGCTTAACTATTCACCCATTTGATTACTATAAAAAAAAAAAAACCTAAAAATCTTATCCTCATTTCTTTGATCTAAAAGCTAAGTACAAGGACCAACTGTAGAAGATGAGAGAAAAAGATGGTCAGCAAAAGCAATGTCCCCTCTAGTTCACGGACAGTGTAATTTGAGTCCCCCGTTGTATAAGGCAGGATGCTCTAGGTTATGCTTAGGTTACTGCAACTCTCAATTCTCAACGGCTTAAACAATAAAGATGTATTTCTCTCTTCATGCCCTTATATGTTCTGAAATAGAAGTAGGGGGAGGCTCATTCACACTTCAGGACCAGGCTGGCAGAGATCCCACTATTTGGAATGAAGGCAATGATGGAAGCCACAAAAGAGAGCACGGAGAATCACTCTTCGGCTTCTAAATGCTGCATATTTCATTAGTCTCCTGGCCTTGCCTAACATCAAGGGAAGAATGTGATGCCAACATATGGCCAGAAAAAGGAGTCCAGACAGTAATAAATATTTGCAATGTTTTTCCCACAAAATCAATGCTTTTATGAAAAAATATTTTGTGAATTACTTATAATATTTTAAACTAATATTTTGAATGCTGGTTAAAAATAAAGTTTAAACATTTCTTCAGTCATGGCTAGTGTGCTAACTGCAGAAAAAAATATATCTTAGTCTACGGCCATGCCACCCTGAACAAGCCCAATCCCATCTGATCTCGGAAGCTAAGCAGGGTCAGGCGTGGTTAGTACTTGGATGGGAGACCACCTAGGAAGTCCAGATGCTGTAGGCATAAATATATAGATATAGATAGATGATACAGATGATGATATAGATAGAGATAGAAGAGATAGAGATAGAGATAGATAGTCTTAGAATAGAATTACTCAAAAAAAAAAAAAGATAAGAATCTTCACAAAGACTTTCTACCCCATGTGATATTTCTGATCACATTTGTCACTACACATATTCTTGCAAAGGACAGTGGCTACATTTGCCTAATTACATAAACATTCTTATTTGGTCATTGTAAATTCCCAATGCACATCTTACTTGACCTTGTGGAATGACCACTTTGATTTTGCGGGGAAGGAAATGACTGTCAAGCCCAGTGCTCCTTAAGTGTGCCATCAGAATTTTCTATTGCACACTTTCTATGCCCCAGTGGAAATTCTCCAATAGCTAAAGTGGCTAAAGCTAGACTATTAATTTGTAATCCTTTTGGAGGAAAAGTTTTCCCACTGAATTCTTGAATGCCCATTTATGTGTGTAACCTTTTATCTCTGTGTGCTTTCCCAAGAGATGGAAAACTCTTGAGGGCAGGGACCTTTTAAAAATCTGTATATTCCCTGTTTCCCTTTCTTTTTCACCACTAACATCTATTATTCTATGTACTATGTGTACTTAATAGTTGTGGTTTTTCTGAGTATGGACTGAACAAAGTTGGAGATGTTTCAAAAGGAGAAGTTGTGGCAAGATCTAAGTAGGTGATTCTGGGGCAACTTTTTAGTCAAACTGAATTTTAAAATAATGTTTAAAATCTGTTTATAGTAACTGCTTACTCTCTTTAGGGGAATTTGTGTGTGTGTGTGTGTGTGTGTGTGTGTGTGTATGTCTGCGTGTGCATGTGCATGTGTGTATGTACATGTGTGCTACAGTATACAATATAACTAAATATATAGATACCTAGTACGGTAAAATACTCTTCTTTCTCTTCCTGAGTATATTACACTGAATAGAGTTTTGTGCTGATTATTCTTAAATATACATTTTTTTTTTTACCTAGGAGTAAAATCTAGCAAATTAAACTTCATTCCATATTTAATGTGTGTTTATATGAATGCATCATGAAATCTCTGAAAAAATACTACATATGATTAATTTTAAAAAATTTAGTTTTAAAAGTTCACAATATTCAGGGAGTTTTTTTTATTGCTTTCTATATAATGATGGTTTAAAATATATATATTTTTCAAAACAGGATTGATTGTCGGATATTGTCTTGAATGTTTTAAACAATTTTCCTAACAATTGAAGCTAAACATTCAGAGTCTTAAAGTCCTCGAAGAATTCAGTTGAGAGATGAGACACAGTGAGGAGCAACCTGGGACTTCGTAATACTTGACATTCCGAGATCATTAAGCTTTCATCGGAGAATTAAACATTAACCAATAAACCTGAAGGTAAACTGTGAGGAATGGAGGGAGCCACTGTTTCTCTCCCATTTTAATAGAATTCTCTAACAAGACATTAGGATTTGAAATGCTTTAATTTAGATGGCCTTGTTAGTCACTGGAGATATCAAATACCAAATGCTAATTAGATCATAAGGTATAATAACTAACTAGATGGAAATGCCAAAATATTAAAGGTTATTTAGTCATCCAAAAATGAGAATTTTCCCCCAGAAGACACATGATATATACTAGTTTTCTCCAAGAAGAAAAATGGAACTTAGGATAGTTTAATTTACAATGAAGAATAGTTAGTTACCTTATATTTACAGTGAGAAAACTGTTATATACAATCATAAATACATAAGGTAGCAAATGATGATGGCAATAATTATCTCAGAGGTGGTTATGATTTTAACATATATATCTATTTATATATCACTTTAAATGTGAAAAGTCATCCAAATACATATGCATGCATATTTATGTCAATGATTGAGTAAATGAAGGATATTTTGAAATATTGTTTAATTCCAAGTAACTACTGTAATGTCAACTGACTAGAGGCAAAGTTTATATAAACCAGGATTACTTTGTGTTTCTAATCAGGATTAGCTAAGAGTCATTTTAATAAGCAGAACTCATAAGCATATTTGCATTTAAATTATTCTTTAGAAGCCTATAGTCTCTCCTGAAATACATACACCTATTACGTTTCCCTAGTAAATACTTTCATTAGTCTGTAGACTTCCATTTAATATAGTCATCAAAGTTTTGCATGTAACAATTTTATTTGCCAAATCCCGATTGAAATATGCATGTGCGTGCATACACGCATGTGTTTGTGTGTGTGTGAGCATGCTGGGGAAAATAATGTATGGCATTATTTGAAGTAACAAACCTTATTAGATGTGAAACAGAGAACGAGAAATATACTTAATTTCTCTAAGTCTCAGATTTTTCATATGTAAAATAGGGATCAAAATACCACTATGTCAAGTAAAAATGATGTCTGGGCATTAAAAGATGAGGGGTATCAGCAGAATCACACCGATGTTCTAATTTCTCACCTATAAGGCCAAAGCTTAAAGTGGAGAGTGCTTTATTCTGGTTTAAGTTTGGAAACAAGGAAACTCTCAAACATCTGTTTCATAAGATATAAAATTAGTACACAAGGAACAGTGTGTCATGAATCCTCCCTCAACTGACAGTCACATTTAAGGAAGTAATCAGTAGTATGCCCACCAAAGAAAACTGCTGCCTCCCTGTCTCAGGGCTGCTAACTCAAAAAGAGCATATCAACCATTCAGCTCTACTGAGAAGTTCCTAGATTCCACCAGAAAGAGAAACATGAAAAGCCACAACTTCCATAACAACAACAACAACAACAACAACAACAACAACAACAACAACTAAACAGAGAAGAAAAATACCAAGGTTCAGAACAAAAGAAGTTTGGGAAGGGATATATATCATGTGAGACCTACATAACCACCTGTCCAACAGACCCCATGAGAGGACTCAGAGGATCTTGCCATAATAAAGGTATCAAAGAGTGTACTGAAGAAGGGAAAACCAGCATCTCTGGAAATCACTGTGGTGGCTGTCCTCTACAGACTGCAGATGATGTCAAGAGATACTGCCATTGAAGTCACATGTCTCATTTCAAAAAAAAAATGATGACATCCAGGAGTGGCACAGGCTACATGTAGCTTTTGACTGACAGATATAGCATAGGATGGACATTGTAATAGGTAGCAAGGACCTGACAGGATCATTAGCTCTGGCTAATTGACTATATAGTATCCTAAGAACTAAGAACTAAAACTAAGAACAAAGAAATATATAGTGCCTGGTAGATAGTAAGTACTTTGTTTCAAAATCTTTCCTCACACACATCGTTTGCTCTAAGATATGTTCCAGGTATGTTAAACTGAGGCATTGTTGAGGGGATTGCTTGACTTTCAAAGTTTTGTTTATTTGTATTGCAAGCTTGTGTGATTGGTGGAGCTGGCATAGTTTTGGTCACATGCATAATTACATGATTGCTATATGCACTGACCTCCAGATCTTTAGTAGGTTTAATAGAGAACCCATTGTTAAAGAATGAATGTAACTTTCATATTGGAATGGATTAATCACTGTGACTGTCAAAACCTCTGGAAAGCTTTGGGGAAATTACTGGATATTTAATCTATAAACAAAAGACACTTCTGTAATTCATATCAAGACAGTTGAACCTAACACTAGAGGTTTATCTCTCGAAGGCATTAAGATTTAGGCTGAAGTCAATTCACTGACATCCATTTTCAGGGTCACTGAACTTTTTTTGAGGCTTGATCTGAATCAAACTCAGATATTATCTAGGAATGGTTGCTTAAACCCAACATAAATCATTCTAGACGTATTTATTTAAAGTGTATATTTCAAATGCCAAATTAGGTATAGGTAACTTCCTCTTTCTGATTCTCAGGAAAGGTAATACTTCTCCATTTCTCTTGGTTCTTCTAATTTACTTCCCAACTTCTTTGCAGATATGATTTTTTTTTTTTTAATTTTGGAGATCAGTCAGCAAATAAGATAAAAAAACTTTTGGGGACTCATTTTAATAAAGCACTCGGTTCCCATGCCTAAAATTAAAAAAAAAAAAAAAACAACTTACACACAATATATGTAAATAAATGTAATACATGCTTTACAATGTAAAGATCACACATCGTCAAAGTCCACAAGTTATTTCTTATTCTGCCAATCCCCAATTCTTGAAAATAAGCACAACACACATGCATGCACGGAATAAACAAACAAACATCAAAACAACCAAAAAACTCACAAATATATTACAAACTAATTATGTGTATATGTTTACGTAGACTATAAAATTTGTATTATAAATATATAAAATGATCAAGATAAACCATTCTGTGTAACTTAAACCTGTGTATGCTTTATATGAAATACAGGAGATATATTTGTGTAAATATGTACTGATCATATCTAGAAACAAACAGTTTTTGAGTATACATATGGTCAAGTAACTTAAGCATGATAGAATTGTTTACTATAACAATTGCATTTATTTTCTATATAGTTGGCATTACATGTGAATATGTATCTGTGTGTATATGTGTGTATCGATATTAAAAATATATTTACTGAGCCCATAATACTATGTGATAGACCAGTGCAAGTCATCTTGAAAGTTAAAGATAAATTAATAAGCATCCCCCATTCTTGTTCTCAAATAGCTCAGATTTATTGAAAGGCGAGGGAATGGGAAAGGTTAAACAGAAAAAAATTATGGTATAGAGTGATATCAGCCATTGGTACTAGAATAACAGAGTGCTAGCAGCACAATGGAAGGGCACATATCTGAGCTTAGAGTCAACAAGAATAGCGTCCTATAGTACGTGTTACTAAAGTTAAGTATTGAAGAAATGTGTGTGAGATATGTCCAGTCTTGAAGGGAAGTTTATATGTGTCTCAGTCTATATGTGAATACACATACACAAGGACTTCAGCTAGTCAGAAAGCTTTATCTCCATCATTTAACCCATCCATTATGCTATCGTGCAGGGCAGCGAAGTATGTGCTTGTACAAATGGGCTCGGTAATATAAACAACTTAATTGAAATGGCTGGTCCCAAGAAATTCATCGAGGAAGGATGATGTTTCCTGGTGGAGTTCAAGATAGCATAAAATGTATCAGTGCTAAATCCTTGACATATGCAACTCTGTTCTCTTTGGTTTATGGCTCTTTTAGGAGAGGCAATACCCATTTGCTTTTATCATTCCTCTGAAACTGCATTAGAGAAATTACAGGGTATTATCAAGATAAGAAAATAATTGCATTTTAATTTGACATGAGAGTTTCTTTAGAGAATAAAGTGGAAAGTGGATCAAGAGAGCAGACTGAGAACACATCTACCTACTTTCCACACAAAGTCATGAGAAATGACAGAAAAGGTACTTCAGAAAAAGTTCAAGTTAAATCTGTTAAAAGCTATTCAACAGAAATGGAATATAATCTAAAAGACTGAAAGCATAACGAGTTACACCTCTAAGGAAATAGGAATTAAGATCTCAACTGAAACCATGCACAGGAGACTGCTATGCAGAGAAGCCTGGTCGGCTCCATTCTCAGACTGTGACTGAATTCAAAGAGAAAAGGAGGGAAACTGGACCACCCTGTAGGTGGTTTTCTGTGGGGCAGCATTGAGAGATGATGGGCTTTCTGGACACTCCCACCTTCCCCCTTGTGTTCAACCGCAGGCTATAAGGACCTGTGTACTCTTGACTAACTCAGAGAGTATTTGGCTTCAAATCAAAGAGGCAGGGCAGAGTCCTTACAGAGCCTCCTACACCCAATAAGTTCCATACTACAACTGAAATTTCCAAAGACAAATCACTGTAATCAGAACTAACATCTAAAGAATGAATCAGGAATTCTAAAGTGAAAATATGAGCAAACAGTTGGTAATTACAAAACTCAGAATGCCAACATTATGAAAAGGAGGGCATCTAAGTAAATAAAGGAGCACTAAGAGAAACTGTTGATAGAGGAAACAGAATAATTAAAAATGAGCTTATAGCATATTTCAGAGACAGTAGAAGAATATGGCATCTCTAGAAAAGAAACTATTAACAAGATTACTATATAAAAATGAAACCACAAAAATGAAAAAGAATTAAACAGATGGTTTAACAGGAAAGAAAGAAAAAGAATAGAGAAAAAGGAAAGAATGAAAATAAGGAAGAAAGGAAGAAAAAGGAAAGAAAGTAAAAAGGAAGAAAGGAAGAAGAATGGAAGGAAGGAAATGGAAAAGAAGGAAGGAAAGGAAGAAAAGAATAAGGAAGGTAGAGGAGGAAAGAAGGGAAAGAATGAAGGAAAGAAAGAAAAGAAAGAAAACTAAAGAAGGGAGGGAGGGAGGGAGGAAAGGAGGGAGGAAGGAAGGCAGGCAGGCAAGTAGACAGACAGACAAGAAGGGAAGGGAAGGAAGGGAACAAAAAAGGAAAGGAAAGGGAGGGGAGAGGAGGGGAAGGGAGGGGAAGAAGAAAGGAAGACAAAAGAAAAAAAAATAGGAAGAAAGGAAAGGGACAGAGGGAAGAAAGGAAGGAAGTGGGAGCGGAGAGAGAGAGGGAAGGAGGGAGGGAGGGAGGGAGGAAGAAAAAGAAGGAGGGAGGAAGAAGCTAGAGAATGGATTCTTGAGCTGGAACACTGAGTGCAGTGAACATCCCTAAAAAAAGGACCAGAGAAACAAACAGAAACAATGACAGAAAAAAAAATGTAGAAACAGAGAGTATATCCAGATGTTCCAGCTATGTACTGTGAGTTCCCAAAGGAAATAACACAAATGAACAGATAAATATAATAAAATGCAATTTCTCTATTGTTCAAAAGATTATGAGAAAATCTTAAAAGTACCCACGGAATAAGAAAAAATTTAAATGACTGCTTAGAAACATTTGAGAAAATCGGAATGTGATGAGTTTCAAGGAAAATATAGTGAAATTTTCAAGTTCTGAGTACAAATTTGTTTGAAAGTAGAAGTAAAAAAATAATAAAGACCAACTATGAATCAAGTATAAAAGCAAAATTAAGGTTATTTCATGCATTGCATACCTCATAAGTCATAAGTTTTGCTACCCACAAATTTTTCTAAACAAATTTACTAATTGATTTCTTATTACATAAAATTTATATTTATAATTCAAAACATTTGAGTAATGTAATATTTTTATTTTAAAAATATTCATAAATCAACAAAAATTACATCCTTGAAACTTCATATTAATGCTAAAAAATCTTAGATATTAACTCTAAAATATGGGAGAGATAAATATTATTTCAAAATGCTCTGATGGATCAACAAACAATACTGCTAGAAGAACACTGCCTCAGATAGAGCGGGTCATCTGTAAACCAAATCCCACACATCCTGTATTTCCTTCTGCTGACACATAATCTGCCACTCAATTTTAGGGTACATCAAGAGGGGTGGCCTTTCTGTTATTCGGAGGGTGGTATCTTGGAAGATGGGAGTGGGAATGCATTTAAAATAAACCCCAATTTTAATAAGAAAGATAATGGCTTTAATCCAGGGACACCATGTTCTGAACTGAAATGTAGATAAAGCAGAAACTGCTAGTTTAGAATAGTTACAGAGTGTTTACCAGAGAGGTTGACTTTCTTTGTCATAAGTACAAAAGCTGAAAAAATTGAAAACCTGTTAAAATCTTTTCAACAAGTGTCAGAAAGCAATACCATCATTACCTTTTGGAGGCTAAATGTGCTTCGGAGGTTAAATGACACTTTTATGAGAATTATCTGTAAGGGAATAGAGTTGGGTGAATACAAAGTAAGTTCTGTGAGCTTCTAGATCCTGTTCTTCCACTTTCCTAGCTTCCAAAAGAAACAGGATTTGTGCATTTTGTCGGGTAAGATGTGACCCTGGACAAACTCTCAGTACTCCTGCAGAATGTGCACTGATAGTGACATGTCTCTGGAGGTTGAACTGGCACATTAACACATGCCAGCAACACTCAGGCTTTGTAAATGTATTTTTCAGAAGAAATATAGACTCTATATTTTACTTTTATTATAACCTACATAAGCCCAGAAGATCTGTACTTTAGTTTCTGAAAATAACCTCCAGGTTTCAGTTGTTGTATCTTCAAATTATATATCTAGATTCCAGTTTATGAAGACTCAATATTGTTAAGGAGTCAGTTCTTCCCAATGTGGTTCAGATTCACTGCAATTCCAATAAAAATCCCAGCAAGTTATTTTTTGAATATCAAGAAGCTAATTCTAAAATTTACATGGAAAGGCAAAAGATCTAGAATAGTCAAATTATAACTAAAAAAAAGAAAGTTGCAGGGCTAAGATTACTGAATTTCAAAACTTACTATAAAGCTACAGTAATCGAGACAGTGTAATACTAGAAAATAACAGACAAATAGATCAATGGAAAAGAACAGAAACCCCAGAAATAGATCCATACAAATATAGTCCATTGACTGTTGACAAAGGGATAAAGACAATTCAATGGAGAAAGGACAGTCTTTTCAACAAATAGTGCTGGACAACTGGTCATCAATATACCAAAAAAAGAAAAAAAAATATAGACAGACTTTATACCTTTCACAAAAATTAACTTAAAATGAACCATAAACCTGTAAAATGCGAACCTATAAAACTTCTAAAATACAACATAAGAGAAAGCCTAGGAGATGGGTTTGGTGATAACAGATGACTTTTCAGAAAAAAACACTAAACTCATGATCTATCAAAGAAATAATTGATAAGGTGGACTCCATAAAAAAAGAAAAAGTCTGCTCTGCAAGTCACTGTTAAGAAAATGAAAAGACAAGCCCCACAGAATGGAGAAAATATCTGCAAAGCACCTGATAAAGGACTTGAATTCAAAATACACAAAGAACCCTTAAACATGCCTTGATACTTACTCGAATAGGTTGGAAATATATGTCCATACAAAATCTTAAACATTAATGCTTATAGGAGCTGTATTCATATTTGCCGAATCTTGAAATCAACCTAGATGTCCTACAGTAGGTGAAGAGATAAACTGTGGTACATCCAGACAATGTAATATTACTCAGTAATGAAAAGAGCTATCAAGCTATGAGAAGACATGGAGGAAACTTAAATGCATATCACTAAGTGAAAGAAACCAGTCTGAGATTACATATTATATGACTGGAACTATATGACATTCTGGAAAAGGAAAAACTATAAAGATAGTAAAAAAGAAAATATCAGCAGTTGCCCAGGGCTTGTGGGAGGGAGAAGGGACAAATAGGTCCAGCACCGGAGAACTTTAGGGCAATGAAACCATTCTGTATGATGCTATGATGATGGATATATGAAATTATGCATTTGTCAAAATTCATAGAACTGTTTGACACAAAGTGAATTTAATGTAAACTATGGACTTCAGTTAATAATAATATATCAATATTGGTTCATTGATTATGACAAATGTAGCAAGATATTATTTACAGTGGAAACTGTGTATAGTGCTGGGGGAGAAGGAGTTAATGGGAACTCCGTGTACTTTCTGCCAATTTTTCTATAAATCTAAAATGGCTTTAAAAAGTAAATTCATACTATTAATTTTTTAAAAAATGTTCATCCACCTATCAGAAAATCTGTTTCACTGATATCACAACTGGTTCACACTCATAAGAGGTTAGTGTGACAGTAGATTCCACAAAAAGTCAACAGAACTTATACATATCATCTTCTCACTACATCTATATAGATAATTTTAAGAGTTAAAAAGTTGTGTTTGAAATCCAAGTTCATAGTAACTTTCCTATAACGGAATGATTTAAAGCAGTGGTCCCCAACATTTCTGGCACCAGGGACTGGTGCTTCTACGAGAATCTAATGCCCAATGATCTGAGGTGGAGCTGAGGAGGTGATGCTAGCGCTGGGGAGCGGCTGCAGATACAGATGAAGCTTCACTCACATGCCTGCAGCTCGCTCACCTCCTGCTATGCAGCCCGGTCCCTACCAGTCTGCAGGCTAGGTGTTGGGGACCCTTGTTTTAAAGTTGGAAAGCATGAATTTGCTTACTGTTCCTTCTGATGTATTCTTTAAACACTGTTTATATTAAATATACTATAGAATATACTCTATGATAATATATATATTTAGGTTCTAATATACTTAGATTCTAATATTCTATATTGAATAATCTATATTTATAGACTATAGACATATAATATACATTTTATATGGAATCTACATACACATAGAATGCATATCTATATACTACATATGAACATATAAAGGGATAAAGAGTACATAGAGAGCAAAGGAGAGAGGAAGGGGCAGAGGGCTTAAATCACTTTAACAGAACATATTAAAACTAAACTTTTAACATTTCTGCTCTAGAATTCAATGCAATAAAAGTAAAATTAGGACATATTATCCTAGAGAATGTTTTAAAATTGTTGGAGATGTAGGGTCAGCTCATTTTCAGTTGAAGAGAAGCAAACCCACCTCTTCCTGGCTGTACCTTGGACACAAACATCATGAACTCATGCAGCAGTTTCAGAGTCCTATGTCTGTGTGGGTCATAGGGCTCTGCTGCTGGCTGCTGAAATAGGGGTACAATGGCAGAGCCGCTCCTTGGCCATGCACCCAGCATTGCAGCACTGCAGCAGTAACTGCATTCTAGCTGCTGAAACCAACCTGTTCTGAGACCTGAGGGATAGTCTTTTCTCATGGCATACCTGAGACCCACTCACAGGATGTCAGTGTGCTGGGCACATCAGTTGGAAAGCCTAGAGTTGCAAGAGAGCATCAGAAGTCAAAGAGGAAGGGCAGTGTTCATGAGATGCTCTGTAGCTGACAATTCTATACTGCATCTGCAAGAATTTTTGTGGCTCTATTGTATCAGAAAGTCTGAATCCATTCTTCAAGGTCTTCAAATATATTTTCAATAGATGATTTTCACTAAATGCCTATAATGAAAATAATTATTAATAAGTAGAATACCATTATTTTGAAATGGCAAACATTTTCTCTAATTTCTAGCCATTCTGTTGCTAAATTTTGACATTCGGTGAATCCTTTATCATTAGTCAATGATGGTTCCTCACAAGTCACCCTTCTTTACATCTTTGCAGTTTGTTGACATAGATAATTCTATTTATTGATTTTGTTTTATTGACCTATAATCCAAAACATCGCAATTTCTTTATTCTCATTCTTTTTCCATGCTTTGTCTTCTTCTATAGATTATCTTCCCCCTGACCCCTAAATATATGTATGCCATACTCTTTATAACTCCTCTTTGAACTTACAAGACAATTTATCCATTCTCCCTTTTTTGGTACTCATCAATTTCTCCTTGTATAACTCCCTGTGTACAGTCCTGCTCAAGACTGTAAAACATTTTGAGGTCTTTAACTAGATTTATTTTATATTCATCATGACCCCCCAGAAAAACTTCCTATGGGAGGTAGCCAATAGAGTCTCAACATGTATTTGTTTTTAATAAATGAATTGATTTATAAAGTAACTCTCTTCTAAATAAGTAGGGAGATAACCATGAATTTAATAAGGCAATTATAACACAGACTTTTTTTTTTTCCCCCAAGATCAGGTCAAGCTTCTCTCTGGCTCAGATGATTTAAAGCAGGCACGAAGATGATTTAAAGCGGGCACATTTCAGAAATCTCTAGGGGAGCATAATATTGAACTCCTCGCTGTTCAAGACATTTTTAAAAATCCATTTAAGAAAAGAGCTTTCATGAAGAATGGGGCTGACAGGTCCACACCCATCCATTCTTCTAATTCTCCTAAAATATGTCCATGGATAATAAGGACAGCATCATATCAGACCATTAACAAAACTGTGTTTGTTAAATATGTATCGATATCATGCGCTGGCTACCTATAGTCAAGAAAATCAAAAAAATGAGTGCTATGCAACTTATAGCTATGTTTAATATGTAGACACTGTTGAGCACAGTGCTCATCCTTTTGTGCAGTGTTCTATCCATGGTTGCCAGCAGAAGAAACTTACTATGGTCTCAAAACAAGGAAAGAGTTCTGCTTTTCTCAAGCAAAGTTTAGATTTAAACGTGTGGCATCCTGAGCAAAGCATAAAGGCCTTCAGGTGGTTGCTTATCTATCAGCTGGTTCTGCCTTACTTTTATATTTTCCCCTTTATTGCAAACTTTTCCAATTCTTTCTCTATGTTTTTCATTCTGTTCTAATATGCACCTTTATAAGACATTTTGAATTATTTTTGAACAAGTCGAGTTATGAATGAATAAATATAGTAAAAACAGACAAGCATATGAGACCAAAATTTATTTTATTATTTAGGAAAAACTTAAATCCCTAACAACTTTTTGGAAGCATGTTAAGAAGGATGACATTTATAAAACCCTGCATACCCTCCTGGCATTTTTTTAAAACACCAACATCCAAGGGATGAATATACCACTCATCCCAAATTATCTCATCTTAAAATAAGGAGTGTCAGTCCTTTTTTCACATTTATATTTTAAGAGATAAATTTCCATGACTGAGAATTTAAAAATAATTTCTGTAAAATAGTTCGAAAATAACTTGGAAATATTGTGACTGCATACGTCAAGGTCCATACTGGGGAGACATTTCCTTTCAGAAAGCAGCAGGATTAATACTCCCAGTGGTCAGAGATGTGTGTCTGTGAATCTTTCTCTCTCACACTCCAGCTGTGGTTCTAAGTTCTCTAGTGATAACTCCACCATTTGAACTTTAAAAACAGTTCATTAACAAAGGATATTTGGAGAAGATATTTTAGTACTATGAGACTTGATGCAAATTTGCCCTGCCCACAAGTGGGACAAAAGTGAAACTTTAAAAAAGTGAATCAACTGCTTAAGTATTTTTGAGTTATTCCTATCTGAAAGAGTTTGCCACCACTTTTCTCAGCCAACACTCTTAAAATTTTCAGTAAGAAAAGTAGCTTCCACTTTCTGAGACAACTTGAGTAACTGGAGAATCTATTTTAACAAAAGAACTAGAGGCAGACAATCATGTGGGGAAAGACTTGGACAGCATGGCAGGAGAGCCCGTTGTAGCCATGTTTTGCCTCTCATTAGCTGCAGAAGTTGTTGAAATAGACGATTACATCGTATCTTAATTTACTGGTGCCAGCACATTGATCCAAATCTCGTACATATCATCTCATCTAATTATACACTAACACTAAAAGATGAATGTGTATCATCTCATTTAATCCTCATCACCACCCTAATAATTAGGCGTTGTTATACCAATTTTCAGAAGGATGTACAATAAAATTTTTCTCCCTTTTCAGACAACTGAGGCTGAATAAATATCGAGTTGTAGTTTACATAAAGACTCTGCTCTCAGTAACAAAACTGCTGTTCCTTCCATTTTCCCTCCTGATCAACCACCTCATTATCTACTAAAACCAAATTAGAGCTCTTCCAGCTTTCTTATCTTTTTCCTACATTCCCCATATCCCCAAGCCTCACCTCTCCATGCTCACGTAATACCCAAAATTATTCTGGAAAATTGCACAGCACTTGACTCATTGCCAACAGAGTTTTCTTTCACTCAGTTCTGATCTCATTCCTCCTCTTTTAAATTCTTTAACAATTTTCTATTATGAACAAGATAATGTTAAAATTGTCCTCTACTTGTATGTCTTGTCATTTGAAATTGCTCCCTCTACCCACTGCTCTATCTAGGCTAGAATGGGTTCCTCTAGAGACCCAGAAACTGCCATATATTCAGCTCAGTTCTTTGTTGCTTTAGTTTTCTATCTCTGCATAAGAAATTATCAAAAATGTGTTGGTTTAAAACACTATTCATTGATTAGTTGACAGTTCTGGAGGTAAGAAGTCCAAGCTGGCTCAGCCAGGTACTCTGCTTAGTCTCTCAAAAGCAAAAATGTTGTCAGGGCTGAATTTCTTTCTCGAAACCCTGGGAATTAATCCACTTCTGCGCTTATTTGGGTGGAAGGCAGAATTCAGTTCCTTGTGGTTGTAAAACTGAGATCCTTGGCCACCTCCATCTTCTCTCTGACTTCCTCTTCTGCTATGTCTGAGTTCAGCCAGAAGAAAGTTCTGTGCTTTTAAAGTCTCACATAATTAGGTAATCCATGTTAATCCAGGATAGTCACCCTATTTTAAGTTCATAACCATAGTTACACCTGCAAAAATCTCTTTGCAATGTAATATAACATAGTCACAGGTTCCCGGGACTAGGATGTGGATATCTTCAACAGTTTTTTGTTGTTGTTTTTTTTTTCTGCCAACACTCACACAGTTAGATCTATGTAGCTAGCTCTTCCCTCTTTCTTAAAGTACAGAAATTCTTCCCAAATATATCACAAATGTGAAACCTTTTCAAATTTCTCAGGCAACTGCTTCTTTTTCCATTCCCGATAAATGCCTGTTGTATATGTAAAATAGTGCATTTAACTTTTACAAGCCTTCATTTTCTTGAATTATATAAAAAGTATATGTAGGGTCAGGACCACATTTGTCATTTCAAATTTATAATTATACCATATGCCTGTATGATCTTAATTAATATAGTCTCTTTCAAAATTCCCTGGTTGCTTAGAAATTTATTTCTGCAATATCTACTTATATGTATTTATATATTATATATACATATAATCTATTTGAATTTTTATGATAAGTCTATGAGATAAGTATCATTATCTTCATTTTACAGATGAGGAAATTGAAAGCTCAGAGAAGTTAAGTGATTTGCTAAGGTCAAATAGCAAGTTTAAAGTAAATCTCAAATATGAAGATGTATCTGACTTTACAGCTTATTCTATGCACTGTTTTCACATATTTTTCTGGCACAAAGTATAAATTGTATCTGCAACTTCTGAATAAATAGTAAAATTTATTTATCTAAAAATGATGTGACGCTACTGAACAATTAAGAAGACATCATCAAACTCCTTCTTTTTACTGAATGAATAAAAGACTTGGAAATAAAAAAAATCAATAGTAATTATAAGAATTTGTTTTTAAAAAATTAAAAACTTTAGGTTTAAGATGGAAGATAGAGCACATATATATTCACCTCTTGTTCATACCAAGATTCAAATGAAATAAAAGTTTAGAATTCTTGAAAGGGATAAACTTATAATGGTAAAGAAAACTGATTCAGCAACAGATGAGATAGTTCTACAAAATTTTGGACTATAGAGAATGATACGGAAGACTGTTAACTGATAGAAGAAAGAAACTATGAGGAAGCTGCAAAAGAAGTATGAGACATGTTTATCAAGGCTCGAGAGAGCCTCTGGACCCAACATGGAATATATGATGGGGAGTAGGAGTAAGAAGTGGGCTAGAAGTTATTTAATCAAAAGTGAATATACAGAAAAATACACCTCTCCTCCATTGCACAAAGCATAGCAGCATAGTTTTGACTCCCAAGTGTATAAAAAAATGTCTCTTCACGTACCATCTGAGCCAAGCTAAAGCATATAGTGTGCCTAGTAGTTTACCTGCATTTATCATTTTAATTCGGAAAGATTTTGGTCTTCCTTTTGTACCTCTATTGGCAGATTCTGACATAAACCTAGTTTTCAATGGAGAAATGGAGTTTGAAAAATCTTAGCCTTTGCATCACAGAACAGAATACAGAAGGGTGGGTCTGAGGCTGAAAGAAAACAGTTTAGTAGCCAGCACATCTCCATAGGGATGCATTCTCCTCCTTCACTTTGATGTGGAGTAAGGCTCTACCATAATTAATTAGAACACTCAGGGCCATGGCACTGTTACCTAGTAACTTCAAATACTGATTCTATCTGGAAGTGCCCTGGCCATCTTTCATCCAGGCTGAGTCTCTTTTACACACCTTCTAAGAACTAACATCGCTATGCTTCTTTGTGTACTGCTTTTGGTCTATTCACTACACAATTTCAGGGCAAGCTCTTCAACTAAGTCTCCTTCCTCTACCTATCAGAGTTCCTTTGCTTTATGTATTGACTGGAAATTAGCTTACTGCAAAACCCATAGCACACATCAAAACAACTCTTTGCTGACCAAAGGGCATAAAAAGGATATTTAAAATTCTGAAAAACTGCATTGTTTAACAAGAAAAAAACATCTTTCATTATATTCAAAAAGATCCAGCACAATTCAGTCAAAATATTTTCCTTCCCTACTGCAAAAAGCAATCATTTTCTACATGTTCTGAAAGGCAATTTTTTCCATCGCAAAATTAATTCCCTTTTAGGATTTTTCTCTTTCCCCTCTACTCATATTCAAGGACTTCTAATTATAAACTAGGAAGCCACATTGAATAGAATAACGTACAGAAGAGAAAACAAAAGAATACTGACAGATATTAGAAATTACTCATTTGTTAGAGGGGGTCATTGAACACCCTCACTTCCATGGGCTACGAAAAAACCAAGGACTCAGTCTATTATCATGAGCCTATTGTGGACACTGGTAATTTCTTCTTGGAGCCCATCCATCATTCCAACTGTCATAGGACATGTATTATGGTCTATTCATTTCATTTTTTAATACGTTTTCCTTTTTTAAATTAGAAAATGGACCAAATAAAACTGTGGCAGAATGTTCTACAAATAAAGTACTGTCTTCTTAATTACATTAAGGTATTTCATCCCACTCACATTAAAAACTGATTCACTCAGCATCTTTTCCCTAGGACGCATTTTCTCCCAGCACCACCTTCTAATTCAGTACACACACACACACTCACACACACACACGATGACTCTTGACTCTGATAAAGTATTCCTTGTAAGCCAAAATACCTTTGTCAAGGAGGGATAAGTCATCTATTATCATTATAGTTTTATCTAATTATGTTCTAATCATACAAAAAATAATTATCTGTTTATGGTCTTATGGCTGATGAGCACTAAAAGAATCAGAGAGTTTTTAAATATTAGCATCATGTAAGACCTTTCCAAGCAACTGTTATCTACTCTATTATCTTATTGTATAGATGGAATAATCTGGCTTTCCAAATACAGGTAACTTGTTCAAATTCAGGTAATAATAGTGCTGGAATGAAACCTCCAGTTCATACAATATCCTATGCACTTGCCAATATACTACACTAAACCTAACATTTCTCAGGCCACGTTAGACGCATTGTAGACTAGTTCATACTGTTCTTAGATGACGTTCCTTCACTCTCAATTTATCGTTGTAATGAATATTTGGCAATGCAGACGATATCTGAATACCTAAAGCAATGTAGGGGATGAAAGAGAATGAATAATTGAAAGCCATATGTTTCGATATTCTGCTTTTGGCAGTTGTTTAAACATCTTCTCAAATAAACTTGGTTCATAGTTTCTAATATTTCTCAGACCAAACTAGACTGGCCAAAAAACAATAAGGAAAGCAAACATTTCTTAAGTATACCTGATGTACTACATACTTTACATATGTTATCCTTAATTTTTCGATAAGCCTATGAGGTAATTATCATAATTTCAAAATATACCTATGAGGTAATTTTCTTTGCTAATAAGAAAGCTAACACTCATATATGTTTACCTACATGTTTAAGATCACACAACTTGTATATGTATGAGCACTGAGATCTGAACAAATAGCCTTATGGCAAAATATAATATATATTATACCTAGTATTCTCTCAGTGACTGTAAAATACACAAAGGAAAGTATGGCAAAGTGAGGCACAAGGAATAAAATGATCGATATGATTTGAAAATTTAAATGTCATACCCCTGGGTACTTAGAGATGAATGTTCTTCATAAATTATTGCAAATGCCTCTGTCCTCCAGGTGGGTAATATGATGTAATAAAAAGATCTTCAAGACCTATCTTCTCCACTTTTTATCTAGTTAAATTCTAAAAATGTTTGTTGAGAATCTATTATGTGCCATAAATTGGGCTAAAGGGCTTAGTGAAGAATGTCTGCAACAATGGATGTGTCAGTGGGCACGGCATGTTTGAAAAACTACTAGTAGGTCAGGATGTCATGAGGATCATATCCATGGGATTAAAAAAAAAGAGTCTGGATACAGCAACATCATAAACAAATCATGCTAAGGGCTTTGGCCTTAATTTTCTAGGAGTAAAGTCACAAAAAGATCATTCTTAATGTAATGCATGAGATTAATTGGATAGAACAGTTTAGATGAAGGGAGACAAGTAAGAAGTTATTAAATTAATCCATATCATCAAAAAGTAAATGGAAGTACATTAAGGTTGAGTGAGTAGAGACTGAGAAGATGAATTTGAAAAATACTTGTAGAGAATGTTAACAGAGGTTGATAATCCATTGGATATAACAGAAAGATGACTTGGAAGAGAAAATCAGGTTTTGGGATTGAGAGTGTGAATGTACTGGGATAACAGCTTCTGTAAGAGGCAATGCATTTTGTAGATAGTAGACACTGAGTTAGTTTTTGATATCTGAGTGCCTCTGAGACATCGTGAAGGAGATATTCACAAAGGACTTGTATAGAAGCTTCTGCAACACAGAGAAGAAGTTCCTGCGAAAGCTGCAGTGGCTTTTTTAATTGTGGGCATTTATTTGGTCATTGAAATCATGCAAATAACTGAGATCATATTCCATTTTGTCTCTCTGAGTTTCTATCTTGAAAAACATAAAACACAGCCCACGCAATCTCGATGGTCCTAATCCAACTCTAGCACTGAATAATTATATGAATGGCTACAAACATCATTTCTTCTTTGAACTGCTTACCTTTTGAGAATGAAAATCGCTTATCTAGACTACTATTAGTTTGATTACCTATGGATATATGCAGGCATAACTAATGCATTAAATGTTATTTACTATAATACAGATAATCCTTTTTTCAAAATAGGTCATATTTTCTGAAAAAATAATAGTTGAATTAATATACAGTTATTTTTAGTTCTACTGGATGTTTTTTTATTTTGCAAGCCATAAAAATACAAAATACTGGAGACTTGGAAGCTGCTGGAGAGGGGACAAGAACAGACAATATGAAACTAATACTAATTTTTCAAAGTAAGTATATGTCAGTAATTTGAGTCAAGGACTGCTGGAGCAGAGTAGAAATGCCTAGAGTTATTAGAAGAAAATTTACAGAGATGTCAAAAGAACTAGACGTGGAAGAAAAAAATGAAAGAAAGAATAAAACTATTAAAGTAGAGGAAGAACATGAACAAAAATTGTGGATGAACCAAAGAACATGGTTTAAATTTGTAATGACAAGCTTTCATTAAGGCGAGATTAGGGAAAATGTGTCATCTTGGGTTTATTAGTAGATCAGAGCTGGAAAAGTAGATTAGGAAGGGATCACCAAGAGCCTTATATTCCTTTGCTTTGATTGTGGTTTAACCAAGTTGGAGAAGCTACACTGGGCACCCAAATGAAAAAAGGGAACTATGCTTAAAGTTCCTCTGATTCATATTATCCCGATTACTGTCTGATGAACTAAACATACTATTTTCTGTCTCTCTGCATTTCATAGAATCCTTGACACTACAGAACCCTAAATATCCCTGGTGACATAAGAAATGGGCCTGGGCACTGTGCTCCTACAAGATAACGACAACATACCCCTTTAGGAAAGATAAGTCATGGCGATGAAAAATGTTTAAATGTTTTGCAGCAGGTTGTAAAATTCAATAGAACTTAGGGACACCACATCAAGACAACTTTACTTTAAATATCATACTAAATGTGTTTTAAACAAATTCTTTACATGTAAAAAAGAATAATTAAAAAATGAATTTAACTTCTTGATATAAATAATAGTTTTATTTGTCACATTTTCTACTATAAAATATACAGTTTTATATTATTATTTCAGACTCAACTCTGGCACAAGTACTTCTAACTCATCTTGTCTATAAAGAAATGCAGGTAAATCAGGTGCTTCCATCCTTGGATACCATTAATGCCTGTGGACACCGCCATTGACATCTTGGATCTCTATAATGTCATATCTTAGTAGGAGATACAGATATAGAAAAAAGCAGTTAATTAGGAAGAAAAAAAAAGCCCTCAGGTAACCTCTGGACAAAGCACTTGTCTATATGAGTATACTAAGATTTAGAAGGTGCTGGAGAGGGGACAAGAGCAGACAATATAAAATTACTACTAATTTTTCAAGCTATGAGTATACTAAGCTCATAACATATAGTCAACTAAGGAAATACAGGCACAAAATCCACGTGGCAGAGGACAAGTATCTCAAAACTGCTACAAAGAATTACAAAGAATTTCTGATCATTTACTCTCAATAGAAGTAAGCAATGAGAATGGAATGAAGAAACTTACTCAGTGTGTGCTATTCAAGCAGGCATAACTTTTGATGTTTGCCTTGAGCAAAGGTTGTATACTACAACTGCAAAATTAGTAACATAATTCTTAATCAATACTTTAAAATTCTGGAAACTCCGAATGGTAAGAATGTGGGAAGTAAACTAAGTCTGGAAAAATGCCACTTTTTGAATGGAAGAGTACTGGATTATCTGTTTCTGAGGATGGCCTGGAACAGCACCTCGCTCTCCCCTGTCCTCTGGCCATGGAAACATAACACTGATCTCAGGCATCGCTGCCTGCCTTGTGCTATTCTTAGCCTAATGCTAAGAATGCTAAATTCATCAGAAGCTATGAGTGTTTGAAATGTTGACTTAGTGACTGACAACCTCTCCAATACTGGCACATGACATTTACTTTAAGCTACTTTCCCTAAATATGTTACATGAAAAACAGTGTGAGGCCTGCCAGATGCACCATCTGGGATTCATCTCTTCTTTGTCCTTCCTTGGCTCTTTGGCTAGAACTCTTGATCTACAATGTGCCTGGTGCCCCCAATCATAAACATACATGTTTGTCTCCTGCAATAGACTGTGAACTCTTTGAATGCAGAGGCCAAGTCTTCTTCCTGTTTGTATTATCCCACAGGACCTTGCTCACACAATGAATAGTTGCTAAATTGTACTGAATTACATATTGGAAGTTCTTTACAAGCTTTCCCGGTGATCTCAAGAGTATGTGTGGAATAAGGCCCTAGGGAACACTTAGGGGATAATACCAACCTAGGGGCTCTAATCTTTTTTAGTAGTAATGATGACTGGGGGGAATCTTCCATTTTATTAAATTACCAAAAGCATTTGGAATAACATATGTCTTCTTTAAGGACTGTTTGAGCTTTGCCTATAAATCTAGGAAATCCTTTGTCCTAGGCTTATCCTGATGTAATTATGAAAGGAAACAAGGGCAGATATTAAATCCAGAATGAAAGTTCTTTTGAGTTATTTCAACATGAAAATCAAAATATAAAAGCAAAATTAACAGTTACTCATGTAAAAAAAAATACAAAAAATAAATGAAAGGAATAACTAGGTGGTCTTTCATTGGAAATTCAGGAAAAGTGTCACTAAGAAGGCACTAAGCTGATGTTTGAATAAAAGGAACAAGCCAGATGTGGGAAGGTTAGAATAAAGAACATTTTCCAGGTAGCTGGAACAAAGTCTACAAAGTCTACAAAGGCCCTAATGTGGTAACCATCTTTCGTCCCTTTACAGGGACGAAAATAACTCTTGTGACTAGAAGGTACTGGCAAAAAGATCAAAGGCATAAGGTGAGTTAGGAAAGTTAGGGGAGACCATGTCACAGAATAAAATCACATCAAATCCTGCAAATCAAATTGCCCTTTATTTCCTCCATAGGGCATCTCAGGCTCCCGAAGTGCCATAGCCTGTGAAAAGCGGTTCCCGGCATTAGTAACACTTTTACCAGGTTGGCATGTAACCATTAAACATTTCGGAAAAGAAGGCCAATTTGGGAGACGTGTGACATGATAACTAGAATGGGGGACTGAGGCTAAAGTATGGAGACAATGGAGCAGATCTCTCTCGAGAGCAGCCTGTAGAAGATCTGAAATTTCTGAGAACAGGATTCACAATCATTTGAAGAACAGAAGACATTCTGAGAAGATGGTGAGAAGAATCATTGCTAATCAATGGGCCACCTGCTTGCCCAATCAATGCTGACCTGCTAGAATGTTAACAGACTGTACAAGATGTGCTTTCTTCCCTGCAGACATTACTTTACTATTGGATGAAAATATATTTTACAAATATTATGATCTAAAGACAGAAACTGCATCTCCATGAATTCTAAATGCAATCTGAAGAGTCTCTTAGGATAAACAAAAGGCTCTCTATTCCTTTTGAGAAACCCAGAATAGAGAAAATTGAAAGCCTACCTACACCCTTGGAAAATTAAATTCTGATTTAGTTAATGTTCTCCTCATGGCTGAAGTGGCTACTTAAGGAAAGATAATGACAGTGTTAGGGTGTTTAATTGCTGCTTAATCAGTATCTCTATAGCTCCTGCTGGAAAGACCAGGGTGGAGGGAGTGTTAAATTAGAAACTGAATGAAATACCACTATATCAACCCTGGAGGAAAACCTCACTTGTATGTGAGTAATACTCACAGACTTGAGTGGGTTGTTTCTTGGCACCTGGGAGTCTGTTTGTGGCATGGGCCATTCAGAGAGCAGATTGGAGATGGAGCTGTTGTGAGTCAGGTAAGTAACAAAGCCAAACAGTACCATGAGACCTGGTTCAAAGCTTGAGATACCAACTCTGAATCTGTAATTATTAACCCACAGTTAACTCTTGTACGTCTAAATAGAAGAACAGGTTTTTCTAAGTTTTTCATAAAGGTGGAAAACATCCTGATGGTATCAGTGTACAGCAGTCTGGGATCCTGGCTCACGACAGTAACACAAAGCTGGCAGGAATTAACACTGCAGCCTGGGAATGAGGAAGGATTTGCTTCCCTGTGCTTCTGTAATTGGCCGGTAGAGGTGTTAGGCCTGGGGATATGAACCAAAATCTTTATCTTAGGTTCTACTTTCAGGAAATCCCAAAGCAAAATCAAATGAAAAGAATATGCAAAGATGGTACCATGACCAGGAAAGAGACACATCTGGCCCGACAACTAAGTTCAATGACAAGTGTTTGTTATTTGGCCCTGATATTCCTCTAAGTCTGTTGGCTTAACTATTAGAAAACTGAAAATGTTTAATTTGACATTGATAAGTTCAAATTAATATATTTGTTGTCCTTATAAATACCTGTATTGAACTATAGGTATGTATTTGGGTATGTGGAGGTCCTGGCTGACCCATATTGAAGTAAACATTGTGATATTCTGATGGGCTATGTCTGATAACATAGACATGCAAGTGTGATGTCTTGTCAAGGGAACCCCATAGTCACCAAAAGTCCTTATCAAAAGACATTCCCCAAAGATTGCTTTCTTTTTGGTTAAGTTATAACAATAGTTAATCTTGCGATTTAAAAAAGTATAAATAATTAGCATTTTCCAGTAACAATTTCTAATTACCCACCTGCAAGTACTTTAAAAGACTTCATCTCCTTTATTTGTATATGTCAATACCAAGAATAATTCAGAGCATATGGAAATTACTGAAGAAAAATGGATGACAAACTGGAATTCAAAAAACTTAAATAGTTTAAAAAATAAAGTTCAAGAAAATTTTTTTCTCATTAAATTTCTAAGTTGTTTGTTAATGGTATATCATATGAGCTTTCAAAAAAGGCACTTATCTAATGGCTAGTAAGAGAATTTTGTAGAGATTGTTCAAAAGTAGACTTGCTTTTCCTCAATGAAAGTGTTTAGCTATATAGAACATGTATGGGAATAAGTTTTGCAACTGGCAAAAATTATGCAGACCCTGTGACTTATCCCAAACCTGAGCCAGTATTAAATAATTTGAATGTGATTAAAATTTCTTTACACAAGCCCATACGAAGCAAGAACATATTTTCAGAGCTACTTTCTCACATTATACTGAATAGTTTTGAGAAATTTCTCAGAAAAAGTCAAAATTATATTGTAGATTTCCTGGTAATAGGAATAGATGTACAGGAGCTTGGAGATGTTACTTTAAAAAGATCCTTCTTGGTTGTCCACTTGACTTGTTAACTCAGTGACTAATGCTCATGAAATATGAAATATGAACAACTCTGAGACAACTTGGCTTATGATTTCTTGTTTTCACCCAGTAGCTTATGGTTTCTTACGTTTTTTTGGAACCAAAAGTTTGTGGCTTTGACAGCTATATTTTTTGTTTTTTTTCTTTCTCTGTCTTTTTGGGGGAGGGAAAGAGGAAAAGTTGCTATTCTAAATTCTATGGAGAAAATTAAAAGAGAAAGAAAAAATAATGCTGCCTAACAAAATATTTTTGACTAATTTAAATTTTGGAGGTACCCTTTGAGTGCTCTCACTCATTCATCTCAGAATCTGTAGATGAGTTCTCTTTCATGAAGGAGTTTATAGTTAGTCAGACAAGATACTCTAAAGTGTTCTGTCAGAGCATGACTAAGGTATAGGACTAATTGCATTAAGAAAAAAAAAGATAGCTTTTTTTAAATGAATTTGATTTGTTGTAAATGACTCTATTACATAATTTCTAGAATATAATTTTTAAAAATGGTCTGCTACATTCCAAGCTAAAACATAATCATGTTAACAAATACTCAGCTAGCAACAATAGTAAAAAGATGGATGGAAGAAGTATTCTAAGACCTGACTTTGTGTTTTGAACAAAGAAAGGTACAAAGGAAGAACTAATATGTACTAAATATATTCTACCAGGCATTCTAAATATCTTAACAATTTAATCATTTCCATTTTTCTGTGAAGTAGGGATTATTTGCTATTAACACAGAATGATGCTACTGAACAGAGAAAGTACAGTCTTCATAACAGAAATAAAATAGAATTTGTTCAACCAAAGAAGCATTTTCTACCTTTTACTATCAATTCGAAACAGAATATATGATAGTTAAAAATGGAATTTTCTCCTAGGTTGCTACTGCAAATTGGATGACAAAACATTGCTTTTGGTAGATCATATTTGGGCTTGTTTCAGGCAAAACCGTGAGACAGATGATGTTTATCTTCATGTATTTGGATTTTCCCATTTTCCTACTTTTCCACTTTCTCTTTCTTGTTTCTTTTCTTGCCCCCCTCAAGGAGCAGATCTGCCATCATCATTTATTGCTTAAGGCCTTTTCATTTCAAGCCTTTTCTCAGGTGAGCCAATTTTTTTAGCACTTGGAGATTCTCAAGTACCCTGGAGAGATAATTGGGGAGCAGAATTGCCTTTGTAATTACATAAAATAACATCTTGAGGCCAAGTGTAGAGTGCTACAACCAGATCCTGGCAGGGTAGCAGTAGACAAAAAGAAAAAAGCTATATAATCTTACCCTCTCTTGCTCCAAAGGTTTGCTTGATCTTTCTCTCAATCTTTCATCGAACTCAGTTCCATCACCCTTCAATCAACTGCTCAAACTAAAAGCCGCATGTTGTGCTGGATTTCTCTATTTCTCCAGTAGCAGATCTCATCAGACAGCAAGTTCCATTAGTCTATTTTTAATACATATTTCAAATCCTACCATATCCATCTTATCTACTCCAAGCCTCTATTTCTCCTCCAGAGATTCAAGAGTCTCCTAATTTACTTCCTAACCTTCATTTTCCTACTTCTTAAAATCTACCTTTTTAACCATTATCAGAGTGATCCTTTAAAACTTAAATCCATCATCTCACTTCTGGATAGAATCTTCAAACAACTTTCCCCAGTAGGCTTGGATTACAATCTCATCTCCTTTTCCTAAATTTCCCTACATGATCAGTATCCTTGGTACTTTTCTTATTTGTTCTACCTCAATCATTCCTCTCTAGCCCATGAGACTTTCTCACTGTTTTTGAATAGATCAAATATATTTATTCTCAGAGCCTCTTTACTTGATGCTCCCTCTGCATGGATGCTTGCTATTCCTCTTGATTTTCACATCTCTAGATTTCTGCTCAAACATCTATTTAGAAAGGTGATTCTGATCTTCTAATCTAAAATAGTTCCTTGCTCTCAGCCTCTCTATAAACCTTTATAAGGCCTCTATTTAATTTTTTATTTTTTTTATGAAATTATATATCAACCCATTTACTTTTCTTGTTCTTTTTCTATTATCTCAATTAAAGGTAGATACAGCCAACGCATGGAATTTGTATTAGTTGCAGGATATCTGATATGCAGTGCACATTCAATATACCATTTGAATAAACAAAACATATAATGTGATAAGAAAAAGAGTCTTATTTATGAAACTCTTGAAAATGCTAAAAAAATAAGTAATGAGCTCATGTAAATTCCATCTAAAAATTATTCTTCATGAATTAGATTGCTTTTATTAATAATAGATGTCTACATTTTAACTTCAGCTAACCTGAGCTACCTGGAGAACATTTAAGTTTATCCTCTTTTGCATTAGATGAGGCCTGAAGACTAGAAAAAGAGCCCACACTTTCAAAAGCACCTTGCTTGCTCTGATGGGTGACTTCACACACTGGAAAATGTGGCTCAATCAATGCTTTATTTCCTTACACTTCTTAGCCATGTTCAGTCCAATGAGTTTAAAATTTAATAGTACATAAATAAAAACAATACTTTTTGGATACTTAGAAACAAGTCCTGGCCATCATATACTCGAACACCTTTAGCATATAGCTTAAAGAGGAGAGAACAGACTTTGAAATATGAAAGTTGTTTAAGATCGTTAATAGTGGAGATGGAGTTTAAGCCAGTTTTCTTTATTCCCAATCTAGGTTCCATCACCTTCTTACCATATGATTCCTGAACGCTTGTCACACATTTATCAATTACATGGATAAAACTGGGTATATGGTAGCCTTAGCTTAATCAGTGCTATATTTCATAATACTTTCCAATTGCAGTTAGAAAGAGTCAATATTTGTTGAGCTCTTAGTATGTGCTAGATGAGGTAAAAGTTCTTTACACATATTAACTAAACAACCCACTTCCCAAATGCACACACACCGATTACTGTCTCTACTAGCATAACTGTCCTGTTTCAGAACATTCTTCTCCAGGCAAATAACTCGATTGTTCCTCAAAGAAACTTCCAGGATGATCCATCCACTTTTCAATAAGAAGTTTCAAAAGACAGTTAACATCTCCAAATCCTGAACTTACTGTTTCTGTTCACCCTAAACAGTGTTATGATCTTTACCCCATCTTGACAGCTGCTTCCTTAAACTAAACTTCAAATTCTCAACGTATCTGATACTGTCTTCCCTGTGATGAGACACTACCCCATCTCTGTACAGGTGGTATTCTCCTTATCGCAGGATCAATCAACGGCTTTCTCTTATCAACCAATTGTGTTGGTGATGTCTGGGGAGCTTCCACTGGACATAAATCATTACATTCTCAAAAAATCCAAGATAGGGATTACCTCAATTTTTTAGATGAGGAAATGGAGGCATCAAAAATTAAGAGATTTGCTCATGATCACGGTATCTGTGACACAGCCAAAACTTTAACTCAGCAGTCTGGCTCTTGAATCCGCCCTCCAAACCACTGGTAGGCTGCCTGTCACCGCAACAGCACAGCCAGTCTGGGAGCAGCTAATTCCATTCAGCTGAAAGTGGCTCCTATTTCATTAAAATATGAGAGTTAATTTTAACCCATTATTTAAATTCCAAATTCTATTTCCTTTTCAAAAGCTGTGGTATATATATATACAATGGAATATTACTCAGCCATATAAAGAGATAAAATACTGCCATTTATGACAATATAGATGGACCTTGAGATAATCATACTAAGTGAAATAAGCCAGACAGAAAAAGTTGAAACAAACTACATGATATCACTTATATGTCTGATATAATCCTAAAAGCAACAAATGAATAGGACAAACAAACAGAAACTCATAGACATGGACAATAGACTAGTGGTTATCAGAGGGCAGGGGAAAAGGGGGATGGGGCTAGATAAATAAATAAATAAATAAATAAACAATCTCTATCTATCTATCTATCTATCTATCTATCTATCTATCTATCTTTCACTGTGTTAACCACAGGCCTAAGCAGAAAGACATTAAATCAGGATCCTGATACTTAACTGAATGGTGTGTTTGAATGTCAATGCCACATACTTTGCTTCCCTTTCCTCAAAGCTTGCCTGACTGAGCCTCGTTCTCTGGGTCAGCATTTGCATTTCCACCTGGCCTGCATCATCACCTTCATCATCAACATCCATCATCTCATTTTCTCCCAATAACTACTGTAACTAGCATGGGGAGGAGGGAAGCAAAGCATCCAGTAAAATTAGTCTTTTTGATCAGTTGGGTTAGTATCCTGAAGAAGCTCCAGCTTTGCATCTCTGTGGCTTGTACTAAAGTAGACTCAGGATTATCAAACACTTGAGTTGCAAGACAGTGGTCTGCTCTGTGAGCAAATACACACAGAGGGAAAACCTCTGAAGAAGACTCAATCTGTTGTTTATTTTAGGAGCACAGCAACATATTTTGAGCTACACAGAAAGAGGATGAGTAAGAAGAGTGGACACAGTACTATAACATGTACATCCTTAAGTGGATTGCTTTTTTTCACTATAAAAGAAGCAGCCTATTTTTGTGTATGTAAATATTGATGAATCTTGTTTTATGAAACCAAACCATGGCATACAATATAACATGAGTATATCATCATTTATTTAGCTTTTCTCCTATCATTAAAACATTTAGATTGTTTCTAAAAATTTTGGCAATTATAGATACTGCTTCATTAATATCCTTGCACAAACACTTTGTGCATATATGCAAAATTTCTCTTTGTTAGCTTCTTAGAAATAAAATTACAGGGTATAAAATAATATTTGGTTTTGTTAAAACTACTCCAACAGCCTTTCAGAGTAGCTGGATGAGTTTAATTAAATATATGTATATATTTATTAAAATATATATAATTTATATATAAATTATTTAAATGCACATATATAATTTAAACACAAAATGTTATTAGGATTTGTTCTGGGGATACTTACAGAAGTTAGTTTCATTCAAAATATTTTTCTATGATGTCTGGGGGGGTGAGAAATGTGTATCATAAGGTTTACAAAGAAATACTGGCAATTTACTCTGTGGAGCTGGAAGGGCACTGGGTGTAGGGAGATAGTTCCTGATCTGCAGTTAGTAACCTTTCCAGTGGAGTGAAAACATCGAACCAAGGGATGGATCTGATTCTGATGTAATTCAATCTGGAACTTAGAATGACTGTCGCTATCGTTCACTCTGCTTCTACTCATTCTCAAAACTGGAAGGTTTATTTTCCTTTTACCTTCCAAATGGAATTCTTATTCTTAATTAATAATTTCCAAAGCTAAGTACTAAGGCATTCTATAATCTTCTAAACTGTCCCTTTATCAATAAAAATAAATGTATTTACTTACTTTTCCTTTAAAAGTTAACCAAACACCCTTGTTCTCTGTTGTAAATGTGAAATGACTGTTGATTGTGTATAATTTGTTGTGATTATCATGATAAATACTATTTAAACAAAAAGTAAGTACTGGTCAGATCCTTCAGAGATATTGCCACCCAAGACTATAGACGTGTAACAGGATATTCCTCACAACGCTATTATCTGTAAAGAGCACTAGACAAGCAGGAGAATGGATGAGTTAAAACAGGGTTTCTACACAATATGGAATGCTCTGCCGCACTCAGAAACAATGAACCAAAAGCATATAGAGCAACTTGAATAAATTCTTTAAAACATAGAAATAAGAAAACATATCTACAGCATGATAGTATTTATGTAAAACTTTAGGTATAGATTTACAAACACTACCACATATTTATCAAAAATAAATATACAAGAGCATATATCAGATATATGTTTTATGTGTGTACTAAAGGGAAAAGGTGAAAAGTGGGAGGAGAATCACAGATGAGAGGGTTAAAATACCGAAGGAAAATTAAGTGAGGTAAAACAGGGCTTGCCTGCCTTAGTGGTAATGATGTCCCAGAAACAAAGGCATCTGATTACTTTAGTTCTCTGTACCTGAGATCCTCAAATATTGAAATAAAGGTAAAGTGAAAATGATGTAAGTAAAAATAAGAGTCAAGATCAGTAAAAGAGAAGCAAACTAAACTCAGTATGCATCTTAGGACAAATGTTTGGTATGGGTTTGGAGAGCATCATTCCAAATTAATTGCATACAATTTTCATAGGCACCAATGTAAGTTTACTACTTTTGCTTCCATGCCCACAATGCTGTCTTTCACAAGATACTCTCAGCTCTGCCTCCAGGATATATTTAGAATCCAGTCACTTGTCACCATCTCCTCCACCACTTCCATCACCTGTCATCTGGTCTTTTATTTAGAATTGCTTCCCCTCTTGCTCCAGTAGTCTATTTTCCAAAAATAGATAGAAAAATCCATGTCAGATCATTTCATTCCTCCCTCTGCACAAAACCCTCCAATGCTTTACATCTCTCCCAGAATAAAATCCCAGCTCCTTAACTTGGCCTACAAGGCCCTACCATCATCCTGCCCGTCCTAACTTCCTGTCTTCTACCAAGTTGCCCCTTGCCTACTATGCTCCTTCTGCAGGAATCTCCCTGTTCTTCCTGAAACACACAAACCACGCTCTTGCCTCAGTGCCTTTGTACGAGCTATTCCCTCTGTCGTAACACACCATCATTAGTAAGCTTGCTAACTTATTTATGATATCTGTACAAATGCCAGTTTATCAGAAACGACTTTCGTGTCTACCTAATCCAAAATAGCACCTTTCCTCATCATTCGCTCTTTCCTTACTTTGCTCTTTTTATTTATTTTTTGCACTTGCTGGCACCTGACATATTATGTTTTTATCTACTTCTCTAATTGGAGGTGCATAAAGGGTTACTGCTTTGTCTAAAGAATCTAAAACAACGTTGGGTTCAAGTCTATACATAAAACTATAGAAGGTGTACATCATTGTGACATTTTGACCAGAATAAAGTGCAATAAATAAATGGGCATAAGGAAACAATAATAATAACAACACAGTATTTTACAATATTTTGAAACTTAATACATAATCTCATTTGATAAAAAGAATCATGCCTCCTTTTTTCATCTTTCCAGTAAAGTGAATTAAAGCTTAGCAAACATCAGCCCTTGCCTAAAACTCCCCGGCTAGGAAAAAACAAGTTTATTCCTGGGACTGAAGTTGGTGGACTCTTCATCTTTAACCCCTTTCATCGAATGGCTGTTCTCCAATGTATTTTCAAAGGTTTCTCATTTCTCTTGCACTTCGTTATTTAGTTCCAAATTAAGAATCTCTGTGGAGGTGGAAAATGTGTGAAATTCTAGGCATGTGGTCTCACTCCTAATGAAAGATTCCACTTAAATAAATATAACAACCAGTAATTACTTACAACTTCTTGATCATTTTCAATTTGACAGGTTTAAATAAGGGGAAAGGTTGATCACAGAAATAAAAAGCTACTAAGATCAGCAGTATTTGAATCAAACAGCTGCAAATTCATCATAAAATACAGAGCTTGCTGTAAAACTATAGCCTCATGCAGAAGATATAATAAGAGCTTTATCAATGGGCTTTAATTAAGAACTTTCTTCGGGAGCTCGTTCCATACAGGCATTAGCCCTTCATAAAATATGTTTTATTAAACACAGGGTGAAATAACTATGCTCCCTTAATCTATACAATACAGTAGCCTCAAGCTTGTTCTGCAAGAAGCAAGGGATTCTTTCGCTGCAATATTTCATGCAGTTTCTGCAGCCACAAATAGATTGCATTGTTCTCCCTTTGGAATGAATTTAAGAAGAATCAGGATAGTATAAAGAGCACTTAGGTATGATCCCTTAAACACAAGCATTGCTAAACTGTTAAGACTAATATTCTTCAGCTTCTGTCAGAAAGCCAGGTTTGTAGTAATAAAGATTCCAAAATCTAGAGCAAATACAGGATTCAGGCTAATTTTTCCTACAGTTTTAAAGGAAGGTTTAAAGTGCTTTTAAGCATGTATCTTTTCAGCAAAAAGATATCTGACATCTTTCAAAAATGAAAACAGGATAGATATCCAATTCTATTTACTTAAGTCTCCAAATAGCTTTCTTTGATGTTAGTGATCTTGCTTAGGGATTTAGATAAATCACTGTATTAGGTATTTACTAAATTGCATTTTTACTTTTCAGTTATGTGATTCCAGGGTATGCATCTTTTGAAATCATATTTCCAGTATCTTTAATTAGCCACTGGTTATTTCCAAAGGCTTTTGGTGGACATAGTAAACAATAGTTTCACTAAATTTGAAAGAATCTGATGTGTGAATAACAACTATAGTTTTCAGTTGCACAGTCCTGATACCTAAATTTTTATGCATGATCTTAAAGATTTCTTGTTATGCTCACAAGAATATTCTGCCAACTCCTAGCCCACATTACATACTTCAACCCAAGGAGTTAAACAAGGAGTCACCTGGAATCCAGCATTATCTCTATTTCCCAGAGTAGGAGAACCTTCCAAAACACCTTTCCCACCCCAAGCCTGAATTCTTGCATCTGTTAGACTAGAATATTTTACAGAAATCCTCCTTTCTCCTCCCTGTGAATTGCTACAACTGTCCTTTTTTCAAAAAGTATTATTTGGGGGTTTGTGTCCTCTCATTTTTATAAGCTTTACCTTAATTCTGTGCCTTCTTACCTTCTTCCCTTACTCCAGGAGACAGTTCTCATGGCTTCCTTTTTTCTCCTCCCATCCACTGAGGCCTGGGAATGGGCTGAGGCAAACCTCTACTCTTGTGATTAGGGGTATGGATTTTAGATTCAGATTGCCAAGTGCTAATCCTGAATCCCTTTCTTACTTGTTTGCTGAATTTCTTCATGCCTCAGTTTCCTCAGCTCTAAAATGATGAAGATAAATGTTTTAACTATAGAGTTTTTATGATAAATAACTAGAGCGATAACTACAAAGAACATAGGATAATACTTGCCATGGAGTAATTACTTGGTAAAAGAAAGATGCTTTTAATCTACTCCAAATACTCTTAACTTAGAAAGTCACCTCTTGTGATATTTATTAATCCTTCATACTTTACTCCTTCGAAAGTAAAATATATATATTGCATAATTTATTTAAAAGGATAAAGGACAGAAGTTGTCTAAAATATTATCAGTCCTACAAATGATTTCGTATATCCTAATACTTTCATATTTGCTTGTATTTTTTTGTTTGTTTCTATACTGCAAAAAAATTTGCACCAATTTACATCTGCTAATTAAAGAATGAGCTAATGCAGAACTGGAGACAGATGGGCATTTTAGATACAGTTCAAATTTTGTTTATGTTCACTCTAGGGATCTTTACCTATAATATTATTTCAAGGGTGTATTCTTTGTTCTTTCTACTAGATTATAAACTCATCTAAAACAAATGTTAAATTCTTTGACTTTTCTAATATCTGTCTCCAATGAGTGGGTATCAGTTATTATGAGCTTTTCAAATAGGATTGTTGAAAAAGTTCATTGAAGTGGAACTGAGTACTGCCAACATTACATTTAATGAGAATGTACAGCTGCATACCTGAAACCTATAAATGACTTCTTCCTGAGAATTCTGACTTACTAGCTTTGTCCAGGGTTCCTCCTTCTCAAGGAGGCTATTCTTATGCTCTATACACATCAGTTCTGTAATAGATAATTCTATCTGCAAAAATAATGCATTATTCAAGGAATAGAGAGCAATTCCAGTTGCAAATAAACCCAAATGAGGGTTGTATTTTTTAGTTGATGATGGATCTAGAATATAATTGAGGCTCAAACACTGGAGCAACCATTTTTGGCCATATGAAAGGTGTGCAGGCAGAGGAAATTTGTGAAAGGAGACTATTTCCGACAATCAATATTTATTATGCCTCTACAATCTGCATGTGTAATATCAGACATTTGACTAGAATAAAGAAAAGACTAGCAGATCTCTGTCTTCCTGGAGGAGGTTTCAGCAGGGCCAGAGAGACAAACATGACTGATCATGCCAATCATTTATCATTTTCTTTAATGCACTTAACTAATATTTATAAAATGCTCACTACATACAAGACATTGGCTTGTTATTTTGGAAGCAAAGACAATTACAATTTCATCCCTTTGTCAAAGAATTAGCCTTAATGGAAGAGACAGACACAAAAATAGGCGCACAACAACCATTCTGAGAGTACTACTCTCTAATATTCCCTAGATGCTCAGTATGTGCTAGACACTCTGATATGTCTTCACAGAAGGATCCTCATCTGTTTCATGAGTTGTCTTCCTAGTGCTTTGCTGTGTATATCTACAGTTAGACTCTGAACTCCAAAAGTGAACAGCTGCTGAAGACGTAGCTCACCAAATTTAAAGGCCAAGAAAAGAGACACAGAAGTCTTCTAGCTTTTGATAATTTGAATGTTGGCCTTATGTCAATATCAAGATTCTGATATCCCCTAAAGAATCCCATTTATAAAACTGTGTCAAATAAAATGCTTAAATTAACCTTTCTTGTTCATTCTCTCTACAATCTCATTTCAAGGAAGAGATACCTTAATGAAGAGTCTACTATGGACTAAAAAGGCTGACACAAAACACATGTATTGTCATAAACTATTTTTGTACCAGGTCACTTCGAATGATTGTAGTTAATTAGGAATCACTCTCTACCTAAATTTTATCGAAAAGTTAAAATTAAAAGAATATTGGGGACTTCTAGCTTACACTTATGAGTGTAGAGAGCTGGAAAGAGGATCACTTCTACCTTTACAACAATAGAAAAGCCGGAAAAACTAAGTTTATGACTTTTCTTATAACTATAAAAGAGCTGAGGTCACAGGATAATCAAAATCTAGTAAGAGACAGGTGTCTGCAGAAGAACATAATGTGAAAAAGAAAAAGCACTGCCTTGCCTGGGCTTGACAAAATCATTAACTGGTACAAAGAGTTTAGCTAGAGTGGCTGGTGAATTGTTAGAGGTCAAGTGTGCACAGGCCAAGGAAATCTTTGGTGGTCAAAGACGTTGGGAAGTCCGCACCCTCTTACAGGCTCTTTCTTCATGAATCCCACCAGGTGCTTATAGAAAAGATTAGAAAGAGCTTCTTTTTTTTTTTTTTTAAATATCCCTTGTTCTGCACACCTGGGAGAGTGGAACAGCAACCACTGCAGGAGAGACATAAATGTCCACCCGAATGATTCTTCCTTATCTTTCCCATAAAAAGAGAACCTTAATCTAAACACTGTCATCCTTCAGGTACTGGTGAAAACTCACTGCAGCTGAGGAAGAAAAAATAAATCACCCCTAGTGGAGCATCAGAAATGTAAACTGGGGTCCAGAACAACAGCTGGAAGAGAGCAGGAGTACAGAGGAGACTACACCCCTGAAGACCAGAGGACACATGCTAAAACCAAAGTTTTATCAGAACAAGAGAAAACACCCTCCATCACTGCTTTCTAATGCTCAACTAATAAACACTGACTAACAAATAACAGCAGAATACAGCTGAGACAAGGTAGGGAGAGGGATAAGAGACTGGAAAGTCATGCTCTTTGGGGACCACCACAAAGAAAACACCTAAAGATGAGAATGGAATTGACATTTGACAAACTAGCCCCCACATTAAACACAGGTTATTACAAGAAAAATTTGAACTTGGTGATGGGCAATATATAAACATAATAGCAACCCACTCTACACTAACAACTCCTAACTAGATTTACTTTAAAATTCCATTTTTAAATACATATGGGATAAAAATAAAAAAGAGAATATTCAAACTATGTGAAAGTTACACGAATTTTAAAGTTTACTATCTTAAATAAAAAATTTCTAGGATGCAATCATGTTGATTTGCATATTATATATGGTTGCTTTTTTGCTACATACAAGAGGAGAGTTAAATAGTTATAACAGAGACCATATAGACAGCAAAGTCTAAAACATTTACTATTTGATCATTTACAGAAAAGGTTTTCCAACCTCTGCTCAAACATAAATGGTACACAACATATAAGATCAGATGAGTAATTTCAACAGAAATATAAATTATAAGAAATAAATGGAAATGTTAAAACTGACAAATGGTAACAGAGAAAAAGAATGCCTTCAATGAACTCAGCAATCAGAGTTGAGGAAAAACCAGTGAACTTCAAGACAGTTACTAGAAATAACTCAAAGTGAAACAGAAAGACTAAAATGAGTGAAAATATCAGAGTATCCGAGAATTGTATGACAATATTAAATGGCTTAACTTTTGTAAATTGGAATACCGGGAATAGAAGAGAGAAAGAACAGACTATAAGAAGTATATGTAGATATGAAGAAGTAATGGCTAAACGTTGTTATAAATTTATGAAGGACACTAAACCAGAGATCCAAAGTATGACATTCAGAGAAATCCAATCAGGACACACACACGCTCGCACTCGCTCACGCTCTCTCTCTCTCTAACTGCTAAAAACAAAAGATTTAAAAGAATCAAAGCCTTGAGGGCAGCCAGAGATGAAAAAGCTACACTAGATAGAAACAGAAAAAAGAATTACAGTGGATATCTCATTAGAAACCACATAAGCTAGAAGAGAAAAAAAGAAGGATCTTTTTTTAACTGAAAGAAAAAAAAATTGCCAGCCTAGAATTTACACCCAGTAAAACAATTTTTCAAAAATTAACTATAAAGATTTTACCCAAATATTGAGGAAATTTATTGGCAGAGGGACTATTGTACAAAAAAATAGAAAGAAATTATTCAAGGAAAAGGAGTATCATATCAGGAAAAATTAATCAACACAAGAACTGAAGAGTTCTGGAACTGTGATAAATAAACAGAAATAAAATATTGCTATTTAAAGTTTTTCTGATAGGTAACTCACTGTCTAAACAAAAATAATGTCAATGTTTTGTACGATCAAAGCACATGAAAAAAGTGAGACGCATTTAAACGACACCACAGAGGATGAGAGGAAGCAATCAGGAATATATTTCTGTAAAGTCTTTCACTATACATTAAGCAATGTAATATTATTTGAAGATATTCTCTGTTTCATTAAAGATAGATATTGTAAATCCTAGGGAATATCACTGAAAATATAAACAAGGGGTATAAATAAGTCAATACAAAAGATAAAATGGAATTTTAAATAAATGTTCAATCAATCCAAGAGGAGGTAGAAAAAGAGAGGAGACAGAACAGATGTTCAAATAGAAAATAGTAAGATGGTGTACCTTAATCTAAACATATCAATCATTTGATTACACTTTAGCGGTCTAAAACCCCAATTATATCTCAGACATTGTCAGATTGGATTAAAAAATCAAGAATCTACTATATGCTATTTATTAAAAATCAATACAATTACCCAATCTGGACAACAGAGAGAAAATATGGGTGGGGAGTGGGGGGATCCTATAGAACTGTAACAAAAGATCTAATATTTATTTCATCAGAGTCCTAGAAAGGGAGATGAGAGTTAAATTAAAAAAGTACTCAAAAATTAATGCCTGAAAATATCTCAAATTTGACAAAAGCAGCCTACAGATTCAAGAAGCCAAATAAACTGCAGACAAGAAAACCCCCCCAAAAAATCTACACCAAGTCACATAATAGTTAAACTTCTGAAAAAAGACACAGTAAAAATTTTGAAAGCACTCAGAGAGAAACTACATTGTAACTGTAGAAAAAACACAATTCTAGTAACACCATATTTCATATCAGAAATACAGAGACCAGAAGGAAATGGCAGCACAATATTTTCCAAGTGATGAGAGAAAAGAATTGACAACACAAAATTTTAAATCTGGGGGTGGAGGGAGGACACAGAGGGCAAAGGGGCCCAATGCGTGGTGAAGGAAAGAGAGTAGACTTTGCGTGGTGAGCACACAGCAGAGTATATGGCTGTCATATGATACAGCTGCACTCCTGAAATTTATATAATGTTATTAATCAAGGTTATTCAAAAAAAATTCAATTAAAAAAGAAAAAAAACTGTAAGTTTGTGAATATATCTTTCAGGAATTAAAGGCAAATCAGGATTCTCAGGTAAACAAAACAAAGAATTTGTTACCATTGGATCTACCCCAAAAGGATGACTGACTGGAGGAATTTTTTTAAATGGAAAGAAAATGATAAAAGAAGAAATCTTGGAACATCAGGAAAGGCGAAAGAATGATAGAATAAAATAATACTAAGACAATGCATATTCCTTATCTTGAGTTTTCTAAATTTTGATAGTTATGCTGTTCTGCTCATTTCTGTACATATCTCTTGATGTACATGGAAGTCCATGATCTTGTCATTGCATCACAATTGTTTATGTTTAATGAGAGTTTATATATATATATATATACATATAGTTGTCATTTTATCACCTCCACCTCACACACGTAAATTAATGCAATACTTGTTATTCATACCTAGCCTCTTGATGAAAACACAAACTAAAATGAGAGGCTCTAAGCATCTCTTAGCTTCTCATCTTTCTATGAGGACCATCAAGAAGCATGTTTCTCCTTATAATTAAGCTCATGTTATATTTCAGCCTAGAATTCTATCATTTTGTTTTATACAAACTCATAGGTCATGTAAACGTAAATTATTCTTATCAAGCAAATCAAATCAAAAAGGATCTGTATCCAGTTTGCCCTTACTTCTCTCCAAAGGTGTTGCTAAGCTGATATAGTCATGAAGAACTTGACAATTAAAAGCCTGTTCCTTTATCAAGAAAATTATGTTTAAATTAAAATTTTTTAATACTAACTTCTTATTGGCAATTACTGGGATTCCATCACTTAATAATACTAGAAATAATAGTAATAACAAGGAAAATACTTTTACTTATAAGTTGTATCCTTCAGTTAACATTAAATGACTCTACATCCTATAGAGTGAATAACATGCATCTGTGAGAACTAATTGAGCAAATCACCAGTGAATTGCATAAGATCAAATATTATTGATTCTTAGTTAGCCATGTGGCAGAATCAATTTCTTCTGCTGTATCTGAAAAAAAAAAAACTGGAAGATTTCATTGTTTTATCATTGAAGATATATAATATAGGAATGACACTAGAAAGAACAGCTCTGTTCTGGGCTTGCATGAATTGTGTCATCAAATTTATGTGTTCATTTTTTGAGCTGAAGCTAGCCATACAATGACTTCTAATGAGATAAAGCAATTCCTTAGTTTAGAATTTCCACAAAGAGTGTTTTATAGTATACTCCAAGAAAAAAAAATCCAAGGACAAATAAATTTGCAAAATGCTATGCACAGACCCCAAGTGCAATTCTTTAACATAATAAATAGTATGGAAAATCTTGAAGTGAAGAAGCCTGGTTCACATCTGTGCTTGGCTGATTCATGAAGACATTAATTTGTGCCAGCCTCTTGTAGCTATAAATTACATAGAAATGAAATGATGATACTCTCTCCTGCTTCCACGTACACTTTTCTCACTCAAAGGAGAGCTGAGCTTTTCTGTCCTATTGCTCATGTTCTTGGTAACTCCAAGGATTGGTTTCAATCTTGTTTGTCCTGGGCTACCCTGGAAGGTGACACAGTAGAGGCTGGTTGGGAGGATGCAGGGTGGACAAGTACCTAACTCTATGGAAGAGACTAAACTCGGAGGGATGGGCTGCTAACAGCTACCTTAAGGACCATGGACACACAACAGTAAAGCAGGCTACAGAAAGCAGGCGTTGCTGCTGCCTACCCTGAGGAGCAGCAGTACCAGGCAAAATAAAGTCTAACTTTTGACAGGGGCGACAAGCTCAAGAATATCAGTGACCATGGCAAGCTAAAGTCACTGTTAACTTTGGAATCTCTGTTGGGTCACAGAAGTATACGGAGTTCTGCTAAAATCGACAGAAAAAATAAACGGGAAAAAAAATAACTGAAATTATATTTCCTGCCAGTTTTAGCAGGTGAGGACCAAGTTGGATTTAATTCAATGGGGGATGGATATGACTCAAAGTAAAGATGACATCAATGACCTTCCCCATACATATTTCGGGCATGCTTTCCCCTTAGTAGATATTTTTTTTTGCCACATTTCCTTTCTTGTTTTATTGTATTTTTCACTCCATTCTGAGAATCCTCTAATTCTATTTAATTTATGTCACAGGTGTTTGGTGATAATGCTTGGCTATGCATATGTCTTTTAAAAATATACACTGTTATGAATTTGTGTGTTTGTGTGTGTGTGTGTGTGTGTGTGTGTGTGTGTGTGTTTTAGTTTCATGGACATATCATTACACTACAAAATCTTCTTATTAATAACTCTTTTTTACTTAAAAAATATGCTTTTAAACTCTATTCTTATTCCGGTATGTACCTGTAACTTATCATGGTATATACCTATACATTGTTTTTGACTGCTGCTGAGCATTTCATAAATGCATATACCATATTTCACACTTCTACCCTAGGCGGCCTCCAACTCCCCCACCCCCTTTAGTGTAGTGAGGAAAACCCTCATGCATGTTCCAAAAAGAATACATACTTGCCCTTGTTTGAGCTGGATTTCAGGTAATAGGACATACGAAAACTTAACGTTACTAAGCATGTACGATGTCACTAAGGGACTAATGTCAGAAGTTTATTAAAAGTTCCTATTTCCCAGTACCCTATCAATATTTGCAACAATTGAGGCTTTATTTTTTGTCAGTGTGGTATCTCTTTTATTGTTTAACTATTATTTCTCTGATTAATAGTGAGAGAGAGAGAGCATTGTTACATCCTTACTTGCCATTTAGGTTTCTTTCCCTTTAAATTGTCTAGAACCATTTTGTGTGTTGTGGGACGGGTGAGGATATGGGCATGGGTGTGTGTTCCACTTTTTAAATACTGTTATAAGTATTTCTTTGAATATTCTGTATATAAATCAACAGTTTCTATATGCTTTTGCATTTTTGTTTATTTAAGAATTCATTTTCTATCCTAAGGTCCTAGCAATGGTCCTTTATATTATCAGTTCTTATATCTTCCTCCTATAAATAAAAGCTTAGAACAATTCTTTCCAATCTTCCTGATATTATAAGCCACTGGGGAATATTATTGGCATCCTGGAGTAAATACAGGAAGCTACTCTCAGATTCTACTGGAAGTGACCCTTCAGGGACACTGACTACACTAGCTTCTGCCACTTCTCCTGGAGGGGAGACGATACCATCACCTCAGACACATGTCAACCATCCAGGCATACCAATGGTCACTCATTATTTTAGCACACTCTCAGCTCTTTCCCTCTCAACTCTAATCATTGCCATACTGGTACCGTCTGGAATTCCGGTTGTCTCAGCTAGCCAGTGCTGGGCTGGTGCTGTTTATTGTTTTGTTTGTGCTGAGAGTACTAACAATGGCTCCCGTAGGAAGGGGAGGAGGAGGGAAAGTGCCCACCTAAAACCCTCATGCCATCTCGGTTATTAAATGAAAGTGCCTTTCCCCTCTGAGAAGCAGTTTCCCACACACTTGGATCCCAAACCTTCTGCTGCCCAGCTTTTTTTTTTTTTTCCCGTCAGTTTTTGCATTAGTTTTGCACACAAATTGTTGAGTTTAGTCAAGGGCATGAACAGCTATTTTGCAAACTTTCAAACACAGGAAACCTTCTCAAGGTCCACGTGCTCTTTTTACTTTGTGAATCCCCATTCCTCCTAATGTCTCACTAAAAATTTATGCCCAATAAAAGTTTATTTATTGACTGATTTTTCCCTCGGCATCCTACTTCCATCAAAACAACAATGTGAAAACAATAGCTAGACTATGAGTGTCTCCTATGAAATTCATAAAAGTTACACCTTGAGCATAAGGGTCTGGAAAGAATTCAGTAAGATAATAAATAAAACATGTGATTGCTAATACACAGTAAGAGAACATTGCATTTATCATGCAATTCATGCATTTGTACCCCTTTTAGCACCTCATGAGACATCATAAATACGAGGGTGTCTAATAAACATTTACTCAAAACAATTCCCCCTTGACTATTTACATCAAATCTATCCTTTATAAAAGACCAAATAAATCCCTTTCAAACATCACATCAACTTTTAGATTCTTTGCCTGCATCACCCTCCTGAAGGGTGGAACTGTGAGTTTTTTATAACCATCCCACTCATGCCTTTCCTATTAAAAAAGAAAACATTTTGCTTTTGATCTGACAAATGATAACTCAGCTTTTGCTTTCTTTTGGGCAGTCTAACTCTTATAGCCCATGACCTTCATCAGATCATACTTCACCAAACTTGACATCTTTAATATAACTTAGGTCATGTTTTCCTTTTATTAAAAGCATTTTTCCTATTTCCAGGGCCACTCCAGTCAAAATGTATACTAGTTTTTGCTAAGATGTTAGATATTTCATATGTTGCCTACATAAATTTACTATTTATCTGACCCTTACTGCCTTGTCAAAGAAGACACTTAACAGAACAATTGCATTCATTATAAAGATAAATAGAGAATTCCAGATGTACATTTACAGGCTACAGATAGACTATAAATGGTAAACTACATGGAGATGTAGATTCATTCCCATGGAAAATGCATACTATATACCAAGTGAAAAAAGGTTGGTTTCGAACAAAATATTGATAGTCTTGATATTTTCATTTTGTGTTTTAGTCAATTCAGGTTGCTATAACCAAAATATCATATACTGGGTGACTTAAACAACAAATATATATTTCTCATACTTCTGAAGCCCGGAAGTTCAAGACCAGGTGCCAGCACAGTCTGGTTCTAGTTGAGCGCTCCCCTCCTGGTTTCCTCACATGGCTGTGAGAGCGAGCTCAAGTCTCTCCAGTTCCTTATAAGGTTACCAATTCCATCACAGGGGTTCTACCTCCATGAGCTCAGTCAAACCTAATTACCTCCCAAGCCCTTACTTGCAAATACCAACACGGTGAGGCTTACGGCTTCAGCATATGAATTTGGGGGAACACAAGCATTCAGTCAATGAATTGTGAGTATATCACTGTGAAAGGCCTTAATTATACCAAAAGGAGAGCTGCTATGTTAACTGAGTGGGAGTATGGATGATTTTAATTATCTTTTTTTCAATCCATATTTCAAATTTTTCCTACACTGTGTATAAAACACTATATCAGTTTTCTATTGCTGTGTAACAACCATCTCAAAACTTAGTGACCTAAAACAATAACTATGTCACTGTTTTTCTCAAATGTATAGATCAGCTGGCTAGTTCTGGTAATCTCAGCAGGTTTGGCTGATCTTGACAGGGCTCACTAGCTGCCTACTGTCAGCTAACTGATTGTGTGAGCCTGCTTGATCTAAGATAGCTTCACACATATGTCTGGTAGTTGAATGGGCACCAGATATGTCTGGCTAATATATCTCTCATCATTCGGTAGGCTGGCTCATGCTTAATCACACAGCAGAGGAGAATTTTGAGGGAGAGCGAAGCTTAGTCTCAATACTGGTATAATATTATTTGCCCCATATTTTATTGATCACAGCAAATCACAGCCAGCCCAAATTCAAGAGGTAGATTCCACATCTTTATAAAAGAAGCCACAGTCACATTTCAAAGGATCATGGATATAAGAAGGTATATAAGTGTGGTCTTCTTGCAAATAATCTGCCACGATTATATGTTATACAAATGATAATACCCTTGTTTGCTAGGATGTCCATCCTATTCTCATACAGGGCAAATATTTGTTATGAGCCAAGCAATATTTGTGGGTATTTGACATGCAAGTAGACATAACTCCATATTAGAGTTTCTGAACTCAAACTTGCTCCTCTATTTTTGTTCAACTATCTATTAATGGCTTAACCGGTGACTAAGACATCCCAAGGTTTACAAGCCTGGACTCATTCATTCTCTCTCTTGCCCCATCGTCCTGTTACCAATCTTAGAGATGATATCTTGCAATTACTCTAATATGTATCCTCTCATTTTATTCCTCATGGACACTACTTTGGCAGGAGACTATCATCTCTCCTCCTGAGCTACTGAAAGAACCTCTTGACTTGATCCTCCAAGTAAATTATAGTCCATTCTAGCCCACCACATTCTTCTCTTATTTATTTTTCCAAGAACAGTTCTGATCATGCTATTACTCCACTTGAAACTTTTAATTGCTCCCTTGAGACTACTGAACGCAAATTAAATTTCTTATCATGACCATGCCATTCCTTTAGAGCTTTTGGGGGAATGTGAGCATATGATATAAATTATATTAATCTCAGTTATTTCCTCTTAAAATGGGGTCATAATGCGATCTACTCACTCTAGGTTTGTACGATGACTAAATAGGATAATGTATATAAGGTACAGTACTGAGGAATATAATGTGATCTCTTCAAATGTCATTTATTATTACTGTTTATGTTCTTTTTATTCTAGTCCCTAATGCATATTTTTATTGAACATGTTACTCTGCATATTTATATTTAATCACAAAGTCCCCTCCCTCTAAAATGTCATCCTCTCACCCATGTCACCCTCAAGATGGAGGTATCTTGTTTTACAATTCATACAAATAGGATTTTCTCTCTCTGTATAATATATATGCCTCTTTTAGAATTCTGATCACATATTACTATAAATGATAATTAATAAGTCTGCTAAATTGCTATATAGCTAAGGACAGACAGACCAGCTTGAAATATACTGAAAGAAGCCCATAGTTAGTCCCCTTATTTTAGGATAGCCATGCCCTTTGAGAAGGCCTGATACCCTCAGTGTTTTGCGTGGCCCTATCTGACACCATTTTTTTTCTCATATATTAGACCTTCAATCTCACCTAAGAAAGTGATGATCTCCATCTCCTTTAGATCTCTTGTATGGCCAAGGTCATTTATTTTGCAGCCTGTCTAATGATGTCAACCTGTTTGCTCCTAGCCCAACATGTACTATCACTGACTGACCAAGAATAAATGTCCAGAAGAACCAGAATAAAAGTATCTGGAGCAATTACATGTCTGAATTAGACCAACAACTTGTCTTTCAGATAAAAATCCCTAAATGTTAACTAAACTATTTAGAACTTCATTCCTCAAATCCAAACAACAATTTCTCTTCCTAGTGAGATTAGGATTTTGAGAAAAGGAAGTTTGTCTTTATCACAAGTGAATCCTGCAGAGAATCTAGCACAGTGCTCACACAAAGGAGCTGTTTCCAGAATAGCAAAACACATGTAATTGAACAATTTATCTTTTACTTGGTCCCCTCTACTTGGCTAGGCGGCTGATAGCAGATTATTTTTCAGTCTAGACCCCTCACAAGCAACATCACCAAGACAATATGTCGTAAGTATTACTAAATGAAAAAGAAATATTTTAAATGTTAGCCTGACACCATAAAACCCTCCAGTGGTTTTCAAATGCTCTCCCAGTAACTACAAACGACATGGTTTGGTCTCATGAGTCTGACCTCACCTTCTATCCTTCCCTATCTTCTTTATTTCAGATACATTGTTCTTCTTTCTGTTCCTTGAAATCTTATTTCATTTGTTTCCCCTTGCTGGAGCTGTTTTCCCTTTGAACTTTATAGGGGTTTCTATTCTCATCACTTAGACTTTCTATAAAAAGCTCTCATCCTCCAGTATTCTCTTTTTAGAGAATCTATTATTATTATAACTGTATTTATTCAATGGACTGCTTGCCTTTCCCTAACTCCCATAGCCCTCAAAGACACTTTAGAATTTTAATTTCATAAATACATGAACAATGTTCCCAGGAATTTACCATAACACTCAGCATATATTAGGTATTAAATAAATATTTGATGAATTAATATATAAATACACACAAGTTGACATTTCTTCTATATTAATAACTATGATACATTTCTTGATTGTCAAAAAGTCAAGATGAAGAAAACTCTAAATCTAAATGTAAAAATAGGATCTTTTCACCAATGAGGAGGTTCTTCATTCGGAGGACTTATTGAACTATCATTTGTGCTCTGTTCAGGTCACAGATTCTGTGATCAGAGTTTCAAAACCTATTCTCATCACTGCAACTCTCCTAAGAAAAATCCCTAAATATCAGGTATCTTATTTGTATGTAGTTCTTCACAAACTAAGTCAGAGGTGATGTCCAAAGTCAGCCCCTCAGAGTATCAATTTCAATCATCAACCTCAAGTCTATCTACAAAGGTGGACAGACTATCCTTTCTACATAGCAAAAATGTGCAGAAATGAACTTGTGTTGCTTATAGACCCCGTTGCAAGTATTAACCTTCACATCCCACATATGCTCATCTATTCACATCCTTACTCATAGGTTTTTATATTTTGTTCATCTCAGAACAAACAACGTGAGACACAAATGTAGAGTACAGTTTCATCCATGATCAGCATGTGTACGTGTATTCACTTGCTAGGGCTTCCGTAACTAATACCACAGACAGCGAGGCTTAAGCAACAGAAATTTATTTCTCACAGTTCCAAAGGCTTAAGCCACCCAATGGGCAGTTCTGGTTTCCTCTGATGCCTCTCTCCTTACCTAGTCTCAGTGTCCTCACATAGTCTTTCCTCTGTGCACAGCATCCCTGTCGTCTGTGTGTCTTAATCAGCTCTTCTTATGACACCAGTCAGGTTGAATTGGGGCCCACACTAGCTACCTCATTTTAACGTACTTACTGCTTTAAAGACCCTATCTCCAAATATAGTCACATTCTGCATACTAGGGGTTAAGGCCTCAACACATGAATTTTGAGGGGACACAATTTATCACAAGAGGAGAGGAAGCAGTAATTTCCTCACCGGACTGTGGAGAATAGCACTGTTCGGTTCGGTTTCCTCCTTGCTGTTCTCTGCAGGCATCCTGTCTTTTATATTGGCCCACACCCCATTAAGTTGATCAAATAGAGAAACTCTCATGAATTTCAAAGGGGGTCTTCTCTTTAGAAGATCTCTAAAGGATATAGGGAAGACACGGATGGGCTGGATTTACTGAGGACTTCAAACAGAGGCTCCAGCACCCTCACATCTGAATTTCCGTCGAGCTTTGCTCTCACCAACCCTTATTAGAAAAATCCTGACTTCTTTGGCTGAAACACTGTAAATTCAATCTGAACCATGGTCATTATTCACGACTATACTGAAAAACCTTCTATGTGAGGCACCCCTGTGTGATTTTAATAAGGACCTAAAGGAGACACTGCTTATAACAGGCCAGCAGGAAGTTTTGGTTCAAATTGCAGAGGTTCTCAGGGGACTCAGACTCTCTGTACCAAACATGGCAAAAGATGTGGCAAAAGCTTTGACAGGCCTTGAGACACTTCTGCTCATAGGTGATGAGTCAGCCTCTGGGAGCACTGGGCCATCAGAGGAGCAGGCACTAGCAACAGACTTTTCTGCAATTTAAACCAAGCAACATCACGACTGAGACAGTGTATTGAAAGTGTCGGCAAAGATGTTGTTACTCTGTCGTGAAAAGTGGAAGATATTTTTATTAAAACTTATTATCATCAAATGGCTTATGGGATGTGGTACAATGTCAATTCAAGGGTCACTTATACTTCGTCAGAATAAAGTGTTTTTAAATAAACATTCTCTCTTTATATAAAATAAACAAAACAAAAACAAGAATTGAATAGCCTTTTAAATAAAAATGAAATGTTATATAAATAAAAGCTAAGATCATATTAGAGGAGGCACCTGGACCTTTCACACTGCATCGAAATAAATTAAAGTGCTAAATGAGCATGAGAATGTGTCATGGAGATTGGGAGCTTTGAAAAATACACTACTGTTTTCCAAACTTGATATTCATCAAGAAAATTTTAGAACAATACTTTTCAAACTAATGCGATGATGGATAGTTTTTGTCGATGTTATTGTGGCTTTGTTTTGCTTTATTCCCAATCTACCATGGACTGATATTTTAGTAAAAGTCAATATAAGTGAGTTAGGAAGATGAAATAAAAACCAAAGATAAATAAAACATAAAACTCATTTAGTTTTATTGCTAGATTAAACAGACATTAAATTACTTTGCCACCGAAGTTCCCAACTGCTTACTCTTAATTTCTGTATTTATTTCCCTGTGTACTGGGGACAAATAATTCACATGGTTGGAAAAATGTGAGTTATGATTTAAGAATAGGTGACCTCAGTTCAGCTCGCTAAATATCAGTGTTTCCAGGAAACACAGTTTGACAATCACCATTAAAATACTAAATGTATGGTACACTTGTAAAGAATTACCAAAGTAATTCTCTTTAAAAGAAAAATGTAGAGGATCTCTCTATATTTTGTAATATTCTCTATATTTTGTAATCATCTCTAATGTTTTTGTTTTTCATTGTATTTGCTTTTCATGGCAAATGTATTTGATACCATTTTTGTTTCATTTTTAAAATTCAGTTCTATTTTTGGTCATTTCACTGATTTTATTTTTACTTTTTAAAAAAAAGTCCCTTCAGTATGAATTCAGACACTTAACAGGTCTTCACATCTTGTGGTTTTTCAAGTTAATAACTGGCCTGGAAAGTTGTATAGATTATATGAGAGAAAATAAGTAATTTTATCTAACTTTTATAAACTGTTTAATATAGAAGAATAAACTGAAAACCTGGATGGATGGATGGATGGATGGATGGATGGATGGATGGATGGATGGATGGGTTGGGTGGGTGGGTAGGTAAGTGGATGGATGGGTCGATGGGTGAGTGGATGGATGGATAGATGGATGGATGGATAGATAGGTGGGTGAATGGATAGATGCTATATCTAGACCTTCTAACTTCTCTGAAAATCAGAAATTGCTCCTCCCCCCATATTTCTTCAAATTTAAAGATCAGGAACAATCAGAGAAGATCCTAACACAACTGAAAATTCCCTATAGACTAGTTTTGCCCACAAATCCTGTCTGACACTTGAAGTTGGAGAGTGAATTTAAGGGAACTTCACAACCCATGACCATCACAACTGTACGACACACATTTTCCTCAGAATACTCTTGAGAATGTGCCTATTTTATGACATACCTAATAACAAGATTGACTGTTAAATTATCACAGTTTTTAGTTCTGCAAAGTGCCAGACAGTTTTCTTAAGCTAGATTAAACTGAAATAGATGAGAATGCACTATACCACTTACTGTGAATGTGTTTCTACAAGGAATATATGCAGCATTGCATTTCCAGGATAAAGACTCTGCATGAAGGTTATACAATGACAAAGAGTGTGCACTGCATTGCTCGAGTGAATCACTCCAGTCCTTCTGATCACAGTGAATTCTGTGCATAAACACCAGCACGTCAATACTGAAAAGCCACTGTAAAGTGGAAGTTTCAAAACCAAACGAATGGCATTAGCACTGTTAAAAGTAGTTTACTCTCTGGCTCTTTGTTCAAATGACAGAAAGAGCTTTCTACCCAAATCTGTGCTTGGAAACTGATGGAGACAAGTAGCAACAGCTTCAGGGCTTCAGATAATTTCTCTATGTTTTAGCTCTCTTCATTCTATTTCTCTCAAGCAGTGTTTTGTCTCAGGAGGGCTGTTATTTAAATTTGAGTTCTATCTTTATGACTGATATACTAAGAGGAAAGTCAGAAGAATGGAAAATTTTGAAGAACTGTCTCTGGTGAGATTCTAGAAAGGCAGTGTGATCTATTTTCTGTTTTAGTTTTGTAAGATGCCAGCAAAACATTGTTCTGTGCAGAGGAAAGGACTTCCTCCTGTCCTCTGGGCCTGTTGTCGTTTCTTTACATGGCGGCTTGAGCCATGATGCACATCTCCAGGGGTGGTGGGGTAGGGGCAACAAAAGGCCTTAAATAAAAGGATAAACAGGCTATTTTCCTGTCATTTTGGAGCACCAACTATATACCATGGAAAGTAAATTTAAATGTTATTTCATGTATTAAATAATATATCTGTATTAAGAAGTAGAATGTGAATTGCATATACCTTAAGATAAACATACTAGGATTAAAATTTCCATGTTGGATAAGCTCCTTATGCTTCCAGCCTTTCCCCTTTCCCCTGAGCCAGCTGCACCTTCATTTTCATCCACTGGTAGGGATACGTGATGAAAAGATCTGAGCATTCCTGAGGAAGAAAGGGTCACTTCAGCCCTGGTTAAGATGACTGTGACTACACGGTCCCCTGCAAACCAGGTTTTGTTAACTGTAACTCCTGAAGCAGTTTTATTTTTATCATAGTACTCTTTTAAGACTTCTTGTCTAAGATTCCAACCCCATCGTACATGCTTCCAATACAATCTTGGCCTCATTTGCTCTATTTCATCTACTTCACGCCCTACTGATTTTCTCCAGGTCTTTTCTCAAACCTGGTGTCTTAATCTGCTTAGGCTGCCATGACAAAATACCACAGACTGGATAGTTTAATGGACAGAGTATATTTTTTCATTGTTATGCAGGCTGGAAAGTCCAAGGTCACGGTGCTGGCTGAATCAGCTCCTGGAGAAAGTTTTCTTTCTGGTTTGCAGATTGCTGCCTTCTTGCTATATCTTAATATAGTACAGAGGAAAGTAAGAAAGAGAAGAGAGAGAGAGGGACATCTTTCTCTTTTTATAAGACCACAACCCCACTGGATTAGGACTCTAGCCATATGATATCATTTAACCTTAAATAACTCCTATAAACCCTATCTCCAGACATAGCCCCACTGAGGGTTAGAGAGTCAACATACAAACTATATGGAATACAATTAAGTCCATAGCACAAGGCAACAGCTCCTCCACCAGAAAAGTCCAGTCAAGACTCTCACTCATATTAGACAATCAGAAATAGAAATAGGGAGCTTGAGGGGCTGAGAGATACTCCTTCTCTTGGATATGAAGTACAAGGGAATGACTTGACATGGTACCAAGGATGCAACATGAGTCACGTTGGGAAAAACTCACTCTTACTCCCCGAGTGAAAAAGCTTAGAAGGAACTCGAACATAACAACATCGAATGATGCTGCAGATGAAAATGAGGAGCCCTAAGGCCAGAGCGAGGCAAGCTATGATAATGATTTGACACAAACTATTGACAAATATGGAAATATTTTTAAGATGTACTAAATGAAAAATATAAGGCGACAACATCTATATGATCCCTTTTATACAAATGGCATGTAATAAATATACTCACAAATGTATATTCACATGTGACAGAAAGAAAGAAATAGAGAGACATATAGATAGAACTTTTAGAAGGATACGCCAGTAATTTTTAACTAAATTTGTGGAGGGAGAAATGATTGATGTGAAGACCAAGGCTTTCATTTTCTACTTCGTATGTCCATGTTCTGCTTAAATGGCCTTAGCATGTAAATGTATTTTAAAATAATTTTTAATGTTAAATAGGTAAGTAAGTCTCTTGATAGTGGATTTAGAGATTTTAAAACTTTATACCACAATAAAATTTTGTCGTGATAAAAATAAAAGCTGAACTCTATGGCTATGCAACCCTGAACAAGCCCAATCCCGTCTGATCTTGGAAACTAAGCAGGGTCGGCTCTGGTTAGTACTTGATTGGGAGACCACCTAGGAAGACCAGGTGCTGTAGGCATAAAAAATAAAAAAAATAAAGAATTGTAAGCTGACAAGATCCTTCCAAACTGTGAGGTCAATCAAGAGCTGCCTCGCCGAAAAAATAAAAATAAATAAAAGCTGAAATAAGTTTAAAGCCCTTAAAAATTACTGTTTAAAGTAAGGTTCACCTGGGAAAATCACTGGGGCCATCGTAGAAGCCTCCAAGAAACACTGCTTCCCACCGCCAACCCCGCAGCCCTCATCCCTCAGTCCCCTCTTCCCATGCCATGAGATTCCCTATGTGAAAGAGCAAGTGAGACAGACAACATGACCTGAAATGAAACCCCAAGGCCTGCGTCCTGCTTCTATCACTAATAACAATATAAACTTATCATTTTATACCATGGAACAATAATTTTCTCATTTGTAAAAGAGATATGATATCTGCCTCACGAAGTTCTGTGAGTTTCAATGATAAAATATATGTGAAAACAATTTTTAAACCATAATACATAAATATTATTTAAAATGAGTGAAACTGCATTGTAACAAAAACCTTATAATACTTTAGTAACCAGAATTAACTTCTTGGTAGTACTTGACATGGAACTTCTTCATATTCAGTTTTCTCTTTAATATATAATAATTTGGGGCCATCTGTGCTTTGAAAAGCCTAAGAGAAGGAAAGAAGGATGGAAGAGAGGGAGGAACGAAGACAGGAAGGAGGACTGAAATTCTTTCCAAAGAAGATGCTCATTTTATTCTGCTCAAAGAAAAACTGGGCTAGTTTAGTCTCCTTGAATCAAATATTAATGCGAGAAATACTAGCAGATTCTTTAGCAGTGTCTGATGTGTAATAAGCATTCAATACCATTATTTTTTTCAATGAATAGATGTAATCAAATTCAGATAATAATTTGACTAGCAAAAACCCCTTGTGCATGACATGAATAATCCTGAGCTTGGCATATTTATAAAGAGAGAAAACTGAGAATTGAAGTCAAGAAAAGTGAACAGGGCCCACAGCTGAGTCTCCCTTATTTTAACTGCTCCAGTGAGGGCCAGGATACCGGGGATAGACTGATTAAGGGATAGCACCTCTGAATAATGTATAATGAGTCATCAAACCAGTTAGAAAAGCAGTTCAAGATAAACACAATACAGTTTGCCAAAGTAAAAAAAAAAAGAAAAATCTTTCTCCTCAATAGAGACAAAAGGGAATATAATAATAAAGTTATTAAAAGTTTTTTCCATTTCAAAATGAAAGTGCTTTAAAATACACTATTCTGTCAGCCCTTCTCTCTCATGTCTCTTTCTAATCTCAGACAAAAACACTCCTTTCATCGAGGATAGCATATTTGATGTTTCCATTTTTTTTCTTAGTTCCTTAGCATGTTAGAAATGAAAAAGGAACAAGGAACAACATTTAAGCTATCTTCTTTTTAGTCATTTAAAAATTTTATAAAATACATCAAGCACTAAAATATGAAAAAAATGAAAGACACATACAAAACACGCATTCAACATGTGGTTAATATTTTACCTGATTTTTTCATTCTTAAGAAAAAAATCAACCAATACAGCTTTTGATTTTATCTTCTCAATTTTTCTATTTATTAATTTGTTTTTATTTATTATTCTTCCATCGATTTTCTTTGGCTGTATTATAATTACTCATTTTCAAACCTGTTGAGTAGTGACTTAGTTTAATAATTTCTTTGTGTTCAGGTTTTTCCCTAGTATATGTATTTAGGGTTACATATTTCCATAAAACAGTTTACATGCTTGACAAATATCATTTTATTGTGATTGTGCTTTAAATTTTTTATAAATTTTGATGTGATTTCTTCTTCAGACTAAAAATTATTTAGAAATATAGAGACAATCTAAATATATTAGAGTTTTTGTTTTACTTTTTAATTATAATTTTGATCTTTAATTTTAATTTTAATCCAATCTACTCGGAACATTGTTTGTGTGATGCCAATTCACGTATATTTATTTTCATATTTTCTTTCACATAAACATGAAAAGATATATGAACACCAAAGCCAAAGCAGTAAGCAGGATATTCTCTCACGGAGATCACTGGCATTAGCTAATTGATCAAGGTGTCCCTAGGAAAGAAATAGATGGGAAATCTACTAACTCTTACTTCCTCTATAAAAGCAGAAGAGTTCTAGGACTAGTGAACAGAATTATGGTCCCTCAATCAATTTCCCAACTGAAGCCACCTTACAAGATACAAATTCCCTGAATTAAAGAGGAGCAAAGTCCACCTGAGGAAGGAACTTGGGACACCACAAAAACCTTAATTTTTCTCTTTGCTTTTCCCAAAAGAACCTAAGGCCATTTACCAGGGTTACTGTTCTTTAGAGAAAGGCAATGATTACATATTTTGGAAATCAGTAATCACTGAACTGGCACTAATTCCAAGAGACCCATAACATCACTATGGTCCTCTGGTCAGAGAAGAAGTATATGGAAGTCAGGCCATCAATGGAGTTTTAGCTCAGATCCATCCACTAGTAAGCTGGGCATGTCCCCAAACCCATTCTGTACTTATGTCTCCAGTTCTAGAATGTACAAGCAGAATATACATATTTGGCAACTGACGGAATCCCTATGATGGTTCTCTGACCTATGGAGTGAAAGCTACTCCAGTGAGAAAGGCCAAGTGGATGCCACTCAACTGCCTCTACCTACAAAAATAGAAAAAGAAAAGCAAAACATATTCTTGGAGGAATAGCACAGATGAGTACCATCATCAATGACTTGCAGTGGTGATTCCCACCACATCCTCATTCAACTCCCCCATTTGACCTGTGAGAAAACAGGTGGACCTTGGGCTGAGGGCTTTTTTTTCTTTATCTGTAAAATAGAACTAGTTATACCATCTCACATGTTTGTTATAAAAGTTAAATAAAATACTAAAGAGCTGTCATTCAGTTAATGTTAATTAAATTTCTCCTTGAAGGTGCTGGTGGTTGAGTAATTAAACATTTCTTTTTTTTTTTTTTCTGCTATTTCTTTTCTCTACTGTGCTGCTGTTTGTTTATTCATCCTCTCATTAAACACTTCTAACCACTCTATGTTAGGTTCTGTGAAAGGCATCCAGAAAGCAATGATGGGCAAGCCACACTTAGCATCTATAATCTTACAGTGTACAGTTAGCTAAGAGATAGTCACAGAAAATATAAGTTCTATGATTATTATGAAGAGGAGTTGTAGAATGCATTGGGAGCTTACAAATGAATGCCTAATCTAGTCTCAGTGCTCAGAGAAGACATCCTGGTAGATCTATAAGGAAAAAAGAAGAAATAGGCTCTGGCAAGGAAAAGTGCAAGGAGATTCCAAGCAGATGCAGAAGTCCAGAGGATGGAGATGGCCTGAGGTATTCAAGAACCAAAGAGAAGGTTGCTGTGACTGAACTATAGTGAATAATGGGTACAGATGGTCATGTTTAGCCTACAGAAGTTGGCAGGGGCCAGATTAAGACTCACCTTCCAAGGTTTTGTTAGGATCTTAATCTTTTTTTCTAAAAAAATGAAACATGATTGATATGAATGAACTTAACCTCAATAACAGGAAAATGATATTTTATGAGGTCAGGGTAAATTCATTAGGTATTATTTAATATCTCTGTTTTCAAAATGAAAAGTCAAAGTCTGGGTAAGCTAAATATCATTCCCTAAAATCACATACACTTGCATCATGCAATTATGAACTAAACCAGAAATATTAAGGGTATTGGGAAAAGATAAAAGATCAAGTATGTTGCTTTGTTTTTTCATGCCCCCACATTACTTGAGCTGTCATCCCAGGACAAAACATAATCAGGCAAGTAAGTCACTTACAGGTCTGGTTAACCCAGAAAATCATGTAACTGACACACTAAAAGATTAGTAAAATCATAAAATGGTAGTTTCATTTATTAATGGTCTGCCTTTGGAGAAAAAAGGACACAAGGGCCCTCTATTTTGAAAAGGTTCTGTGTTCACTGTCTCTAAGTCTTCCAGGCAGATATGCATGATTGAAAGTCTATGTAACAAAATGAATGAATCATCAAAAATAAATGCATACCCATAAGGATACATATTTGTTCAATGGAAACATATTATATACTCTAAGTAAGGTGAATGGTGAAGAACTTTGGACTTGTAGCCCTAAGATTTAATATCCAACTTTAGCTTGGCCACTTTCTATTTATGTGAGTATGGTTTTTTAATTTTATCAGCTTACTTTAAAAAACGGGTATAATCATATTTAAATTATTATATATTTATAGAAACATAGCTAGAAAGGTCCTAAGAGATCATAAAATGACTCAATCTCAATCCTTCCTGTGTAAGGATGAAGATAGTGAGGTCAAAAAGAGTGAAAGGATTTGTCTGCAATACACCCACAACTTTTTACCTTAAGTTACATCTTGTTTCCAATATATAATATACTTACTAAACAAAAATAAGATAACATTACTTTTATGGAGACTTTACTCATATTATTTCATCCTCAAAATAACCCCATGATTTGATCCTTATATTGTGAATAAAGAAATAGAGAATCATAAAGTTTAAGAAAATTGCCCCAAATTTTATAGCTAGTAAATGTAGTTGTAATTTGAACACAGGCCTTTATTTATTCTTTCGCCCTTAAGCTTCGAAACACCAGACTGTCCATCATTCATTCTTCCTCATCTTTTCCTTGAAGCCTCATTCATTCTGCACATATAAAAAAGTGTTTTGGAAGAACATTATGACTGCTCTTGGGCCCTGCATTGGCTTCAGGAAGGCCTTGGTACATAAAGAATATGCTTGAATCAAAGTCTCAAATTTGAGTTAGTCAGCTTTCTAATCTTGTTAAAATATAGAAAAATCTCTAGAAAATAAACAAGTAGGAATCTGGTTCAAGTACACATTCTGAAATTTCATGGGTAATTTAGGAATTGAGAAGGTAATGACAAAAACTAGCATCTAGCTAAGGCTTTTCAACACTTCTATTTGTGATAAACTGCCATGAGTCCCGTATAGTTTGCACCATTTAAAAAAATGAGAGAACTGACTAATTTAAAACAACAAAGGGCTAGTAATACCTGAAGCAACCTCACCTAACATCCCACTAATACACCATGAAAGCACATAAGCAGAGCAAAATTCACAAGAGTAAAAACTAAAAGCAAAAGATCGCCTATTGCCAAACACGATTTAACTAACAACAGAACAACAGAACAGTATTGAGGGGAAAAGTAATGGTGGTCTAAACATACATTTGGCTCCAGAAATAAAACAACCATAACCAACTGAAAGAGGCTAAGAAGACTTTCTTAAGTCTAGTTTTCCTGAACAGATATTTTCATGCAGCAGCTTTACTGGGAAGATATTTGGAGCAACATCTCCAAAAGTAAGGGAAACAGGTTTAGACCTGGGGAGTTTAATTGTGATTCAGTTATCAGCTCTGGAGTATGGATGGCTCTACAGAGACATCCTCAAATGGAAGCAAGACCTTTGCATGCCCACACTGATCAGTCACTATATCCTGGTTGTCACCAGGAAGTGTACTTAACCTTTGATGGCTCAACTCTGTGCAATGATGGATAATTCATGGCTAGGGACCTTGAGTCATCAGTGGTCAGTATTCCTAGTAGCTGGGAGAGTATGTTCCTGTCTCCTGAAGATGTAAACCACAGCACTCACTGATGAAACACTTCCTTTTCCCATTTCTTACTAATTGCTCCCTGGCTCAGGCTGTACCAAATAGAAAAATTGAGAGTGAATATTATTTTTGAGGCTTATTAGATGTTCCTCTCCCTTTATCCTATCTTTCTATATATATTCAAAAATGTTCCTTAGGATACTTTTAGAGAAATCGAAGTAATGTGTCAAATATTTGGAGCCATCTTCTCCAGGAACAAAATATGTTGAGTATGTGAAATCTGGAAAATCCCTAGAAACGATATATGATGACAGTTGATATTTTAAAAATCGTACCTACTACTTTAGAGTTTAGACAACATCCTGATAGATGACATTTCTTCAAGTGTCCAGATCCTTACTAGAAAACTCCTGCTAGACATTAGTAGTTGGACTATAAACTATGCACAGTAATACTGCCAAGCGCAGAAAATAGGATAATTAGAGTCTGAGTCAAAAGAAGAGAAGCCGTGGCCAATACACCAACCCTGCATGTTGGAAACACCATGTCTAGAAAGATGTACCTTCATTTTAAATAATATCATATATGCCTGTGTGTATATATATAATATGGGTTATACAGAAAAAGAAACTGGAACATAACGTTGAGAACATTGTTCTAGACAGAAGAATAATATCTCAATATTAGTTTCTGTAGAATGGAAAGACATTTTGTAAAGAAAATGGAAATCAACTTTAAAAGGAATAAGTAGGTAAATAGATTAAATAACAAAGACATCAGGCATCTCAAATAACATAAATAAACAAACAAACAAATAATTACAGGCTAAGAGTTTTTTAAAGCAGCAATAGGACATTTACCATTGGATGAGAAACCAATGTGGCTGAGATAAGGAACGTTTGCCATAAAACTAAGCTTACGGTAAAAGAATTAAAATTCATATTGGTGCACTAGACTCTCCAATTAGCACACATACATGAGAAAGTCAAACCATACACATGTAACTCAAATCTGATCATTTCTTCAAATTGCAGAGCTGATAGTGTAGTTCTCTCTGAGAACCAGGGGAGTCAGTGGCATAAGCCTCATGCTAGGAGCAGAACACATACGTACTAGCTCATCCAGTCAGACAGAAGAAACAAATTCTTCCTCCGCCCCTTGTTCTATTCATGTCCTCATTGGATTGGATGATGCCCATTGGGATGGCAATCTTTACTGAGTCCACCAATTCAATGCTTATCTCATCTGAAAAACCTTCACAGACACACCCAGAAATAATGTTTAGCTAAATATCTGGACACCTCGTGATCCAGTCAAATTGACACATAAAATTAACCATCACACTAGCTTCTATCAAAAATTTCAGTAGGACTCAAAGTTTATCGTTACAGATATCACTCAGTCTGAAGGGATCAAAAAATAGGCTCCATTTTTTGATTGGAGGAGCTGCAAAATAACATTGCAAACAGTGTGAATAAAGAAAAGATAAAGAACTGTCTCCACTTTTAGAAATTGAGTTGAAATTCGCAAAACACAAAATAACCATTTTCAAGGGAACAATTCCGTGGCATTTAGTACATCCACAATGTTATGCAATCACCACCCTGATCTAGTTCCAAAACATTGCCTTCACCCAAAAGCAAACCCTTTAATTAGTTACACCTCATTTCCCCTTCCCCTGCTCCTAGCAACCACCAATCTACTTTCCAACTCTGTGGACTTCCTTATTATGGATATTTCAAATAAATGGAATTGTACAATATGTGACCTCTTATATCTGGCTGCTTAGCATAATGTAATTAAGTTCCATCCATGCTGTAGCATGTATCAGCACTTTATTCCTTTTTATGGCTGAATAATATTCTGTTTTTATATATATGCTACATTTATTTAATCACTCATCAGTGAATAGGTATTTGGGTTGTTATGACCTTTAATCACTCATCAGTGAATAAGTATTTGGGTTTTTGGACCTTTTTATTAGTGTGCTGCTATAAACATACATGTATATGTAGTTGTTTGAATGCCTGATCTGTTTTCAATTTTGGAGTATATACCTAGGAGTGAAATTGCTGCATCATGTGATAATTCTGTATAATTTTTGAGAAACCAACTGTGTTGCCTTCACTTTGTGACCAGTCACATTGAGAGCAGAAAGATTCATAGCAGAGGTAGCTTGCCTATTCTACAGAGTCAGGGGAGAGTTACAAGAAATAATGATGAGTAAAATTTAGCCAGACAAAGTCATGAGAGGAGGGATGGCTAATAAAGAATATTCCAAGAAGTATGAATTATTTCAAAAGCTTGATGACAAAAAAAAAAAAAAATAGGAGGATGTATTTTAAGATGAGCTAGACCCCACCTTATGCTGTAGAGCTTTGTATGCTATTAAAAGATGGCTGTTTACTGAAGAAATTTCTATTCATCTGCAGATGACCCAACTGCTTTGTTTATAGTTCTTATCAGTGACCTCGACCCTCCCAATAGATATTCTAGGTAGGCTAGTTTTCTCAAACACATATAGTGAAGGGAGAGTGTTTGTGGTTGTTTTCTGTTCCTCCAAACCCTATTGTAGAACAATACTTTTAGAAAATGCAATCAAAATGCCCAGCAGTTTCCAATTGCTATAAAAGATTCTTGTTAACCCTCACTTTCTGTATTTTATCTTATTGTGGATAAGTAACAAATATGTCTGCTCTTTGAGTAGCACTGTTTTAGGCTATAACTTGGATTAATTGTCTGCCATTATCTGAGAGTCTACATGGACCAATCCCCTCTCATCTTCTACCCCCATTACGTTAAGTCAGCACCACAAATTTAAATCACTCAAGTCATCAGCCATCATCCAGGTTATTAGCCTTATAAGGCTTTATGCATTCATGGAGTTGACTGTTTCTCTCATTCCTTTCCATTTTGCCCAACCTCTCTGTTGTGCCTTTGAAAACTCAGGATATAGAAGAACAATAAGATCCCCTAAAGTTTTTGGCCCATGTATGATTGCCATCCCATGCTTTCCTTGGTATTAAATGCCAATTTCGTTCAGGACAGTGAACTTGTCTAAACCAGTCATGTCATTCAACTTTACCTTTGCCAGATACTTAATTTTCTAGCATTCTTCTCAGCAAGATGTGTCCATTTGACAAAATTCTAACCATTGATTCAGTAAGGGAAGCCATCTAAGAGTCTTTTGGAGAATTCACTGAAGAAAAGCGAGAATCACTTGGAAAGGGCCAGTTTCTTGCTACCCCACGCCCACCTCCAACTTGGTAGATTTGAATGTTGTTTTAATATTGAGACAATGCAGTGAAATGCCTAAAAAACCAACCTGCTGAGGATGGCAGAGAAGAAAGCTAGAAAATATTCTGGGTCACAATGACACTGGTAGATGCCTGAACCTGTGTCAGTCAGGAGTCTCTATCATTAGACTTTGTTATATGGAAAAAATCCTAATTGATATAACTCCCGGACACTATTCTGAACTTTGTTTACACCATCTCACTCTAACAAAAACTTGGAGGCACTCTCTGGACGCTGCTTCCCCTGAAGTCCTCTCAAGTAAAAGTATTTCTCCCCCTCCACATTACATGTACCTTGTAGCTTAAGTGTACAGCATATATTCCTAATAGTAATTTTTTGAGCAGAGATTGGCAATGTTTTCTGTCGTAATACAAATAGTAAATATTTTCAGCTTTTCAAGAGATAAAGTCTATTGACGGTATTTAACTCTGTCACAGTGGCTCCAAAACCACCATAGACAATGCAGAAATGAAGGGGTTTGGCTGTGTTCCAATACAACTTTATTGCAAAAACAGGTGGTAAACAGGATTTGGCCCACAGTCCAGATTTTCCCAAGAACATTCTGTTCTAGATCAATGTTCAAAGTTCTTCCTTCAAAGCTTCATATCTTTTGAAACACAAGACAAGTTGACCAACCATCATCTGATCACTTCCCTTCAAACCTTGTGGCATTACAAACTAGCTCACTAACTTCCTCACCATCGACTACTCCTGCCATTTTTGATCACTGAAGATGACCTCGTTTTTCAGTTCCTTTGCCTCCTCAAAAGAAGTGTTTTTCTTTAGAAATTTCTACTTAAGTAATTCATACTAATAGTTCAAATCTATATATTGTTATCAACAATAGCATCATCTCTTATAATAGACTTCTAATTTCAGGTCATCATTTCTGGTCTTACCAGCTCACTGACTCTCATCCCCTATTCCAATAATTCTTTACCCTCATGGAACTATACATACCCTGTCATGTCCTCACTTATCTTCCTACCCAGTGTACAGACCATGGTCTAGAACTATAAACAGTACTGTGCAAACACTCTTCATTCCCTTTTCCTTGTTTACACTATGACTTACTCATCAGACAACAAACAATCATGAATAAAACTCAGATGCCTATTGTGATGGTCAATTTTACATGATGACTTGACTTGGCTATACCCACACAGCTAGTAAAACGTTATTTCTATATGTGTCTGTGAGAGTGTCTACAGAAGAGATCAGCATTTAAATCAGCAGATTGAGTAAAGAAGACTGCCCTCACTAGTGCTGGTGGGCATCATCCAGTCCCTTGAGGGTGAGGAGAACAAAAAGGCAGAGGAAAGGCGAATTTGCTCCTGCCTAAGCAGAGACATCCATCTTCCCTTGCCCTTCGACATTAACAGTCCTGGTTCTAAGGTTTTGGGACTCGGTCTAGGACTTATACCATTAGCCCCTGGATTCTCGGGCCTTTGGACTTGGACTACAATTATACCACCAACTTTCTTGGTTCTCTAGTTTGCAGATGGCAGATCATGGGGCTTCTTGGCCTCTATAATCATGTGAGCCAAATGTTATAATAAATCTCCTCATATATAGCTGTATATAACCTATTGGTTGTGTTCCTCTGGAGATTCCTGACTAAAACACCTGCCTAGGGAAGATACTAAGGAGCTAAAAGTTGTTGGAGAAAATCCCAAAAAGGTGTTGATGGTTTTTTCACACTTACAGCCATAGAGCTAAAAGTATCACTACCCAAAAGTTCTGCTATGTTTCCCTAATAAATTTATTTTTCCTTTCTCCAAGATGACTACATTACATCTTCTCCTTGTCCCTGGCATAGACCTGGCATGATTCTTTATTTAAAAGTCAAATTATTTATTTATGTATTTAAAAAGTCAAATTTATCACATAGAAGTGTTACCTCCTCTCAACCCTAAATCTATGGATCTTCCTCATCTTCACCCTTACCATGTGTCTTCTCTTTATTTAAAGAGAACAGTTATCAAGGTGGTTGAGAATATGGTTTCTATTGTAAGACATCTTGGCTTTAAACCCTAGTTCCTCTACTCAATAGCTGTGTGAGTATAGAGAAGTGGTTTAACTTTCCTGCACCTCTGTTTTGCCCTCATTTTATTCAAAACGGTGATAGAATTGTGGGGGTATGGCCCTTGACTGCAAAATAGTGATAGAATCTATCTGTCAAAATACTTTCAGGGATTGAGTTTACATTGTTCAAGTGCTTAGAACAATCCCTATTGCGTGGTAAGTGCTTAGAAAATGTTAGATGTATTTCTCATTTATTATTAAAATGAAAGAAGTGCCTCTACTCCTATATAGAGCTAGCTTATTCTCTTGTGTTCTAGATCTATTTCTAGCTATTCCACTTAGGGAGATCACAATGAAAGCTGAAATGTAAACAGGCTATAGCAACAACTACATACAAGATGCTTTATATATATATATATATAAAGATGCACACGCACACACATAGATTATAATACAATTGGAATAAAATGGATACAATTTCTGTTAAGATCTTAGATTTCTAAACAAATACCTTCCTGCCTTCAAGCCTTATGTGCTGTTATGTTATGTTGGTTAAAAAAGTAAGTATGTCATTTCTTGCTCTAAGATCTTGTATTCTTCTAGTATTTGATGTTAAATGTGTTTTAAGGTTATAAATATTGAAGTAAGCTTGGATTCAGATTTTGTTGGGTCTGAAATTCATACATTTAAAAAAATACATATATATGATGTTAAGTAAAGAAATGACTTACAAGGCCTAAACGAGTGAAAGGCCCTGTAGCTTAAGATTCATTAGCTTCTCCTTTAATATCTTCGACAACCATAAAACGAGGATGTTAGTATCTCCCACATACTGATGAAGAAACAAAGTAACTTGCTAATAGTTGCTGAGATAATAAGTGGCCTTGCTGGGATTTGTCCCCAATCTCCTGGCTCTAAGACCAGAGTCCTTTGCCTCCACATTCATGATTCCTCTATCCTTATAGGCAAAAGGAAGGTTGGGATCCCAAAAGTTACCTCTTTTGTTCAGCTGCCTCTTTCTCACTATTTACAAACATCATGGGTATGATTTTCCTTCAATTTTTAAAGTTCTGCTGCTGCTGCTACTACAGGTCACATGGGCAAGTCTCCTAGTCTCACTAGGTTAAAAACTAATAGTGAACATGCCAACCGTTAAAACACACAATCTCAGTGAGGGGGTGATGATTATCAGGCATTATACAATACTTGAAGCCACAATGGCAGGTGCCTTCAGATCTCCTAGACCCCTCCCTGCCTGATCAACCCTACTCACAAAGAGAAGAGTAATCAGTAGTTCTAAGAATGTATCTGTGAAGCAAGCATGGGGCATGTTCACACATGCTAATACATGTTAACACTTCCCTGTCAGCACAGGGAAGATTCCTGCTGTAGGATAGGAAACAAAGAGCAGTAAGATTTAGATTCCTGAATAATAGCCGTGTTAAGACTCTGGAGAGGCTAGAAGTAAGAAAATGTTCCTAAAAGGTAAGTCCAGGGCAACAAAAGAACAAGAACAGGATCTCTAGCAAATAGATGCCAAGAATGAAATCACAATAATATTGCCACATTTGTGGGGAAAGAAGCCATAAATCATGTAAGCATCGTTGGTATGTCCTTCATGAGGCCTTCTGGCTGAGTACTTCCAAAGTGTGGGCATACTACTGATCCAGGAAATCTCTCTCCCAAACAGACAGGCCCTGTTTTCTCCAACCACGTACAACTGCAGTGACATCATCAACCATTCATTTATTGCATTTCATAGTACCACACTAAATATATGGTTGGGTACAACAGTACTTATTCTCCAGCTGCCAACTATCTGATAGAAGAAATTTGAAAGATCAGGATGGCTGATTTCAGAGACCATTTTGTTTTAGAACCCTGAAGCCACTAATGATTTGCACTGCTTTTTGTTATTCTTTTATGTAAATGTAAATCCCTTAAGAGAAGAATAATGTCTATTCCTTAATGTGTACCCAAATATAATTTTATGGAAGTAGCTCTTATGGGATTCAGAGTGATTCGAATCCTCTTTAATCCGCTCATTGGCCATGGACTATAAATTACTTAATTTCTCTGTTCCTTTGTTTTCTCACCTACATATTTAAACTAAAGGTGTGAGGCTTAAGGAGGTGTCCCATATGACAAGCCTCATGTACAACTTGCTGCGTAGAAGATTTCTCAAAAAAACTACGCTCTTCCTCCTGTCTCACTTACGGCCCCATCCCGTCGGTTGCCACACTGTCTGCTTCCCCTTCCACTTCCTTCGAGCTTCCCAGAGACATCTGCCTTTCTCAAAACTTTCTCATCATAAAATATGATGTGAAAGTTCATTGCAGCTCATTTGTTTACACATTTACAATTTTTTTTAAAGCTCCAAGTATTTAAATGTTTCATTAACCCTATGATGCTCCATCAGAGGGCACAGATTTTAAAAGCATATAGGGGCTGCATCTGAACAAGCAAATCGTTACTGTGCACCTACTATTTGCCAGGTGGTATACTAGAAATTAGGGAAATAAATATGGTCATAAAATGTAATACCTGTCTTCGAAAAATTTCCAGTCGATGAAGGTAAGCTATAGATTATAAATAAAAAGGGACCAAAAAGGAGGACAGGCTAAAGTAGCAAAAAACAAGTCAGTGTTATGATGAGCCATACTGAAGCTTGAGGTAATGTAATATATATATATTCATCATTCATTTTTTTGCATCCATTTTGACTTTTTAAAATATTGCGCTAAAATATTATTTATCTCAACTACTGAGTTCTTGTTTTCTCTGTATTGTACATCTGACTAAGGATACTATGGACTTGTGTTCCCTCCCAAATTTACAAGTTGAAGTTTTAATCTCCAATGGGACTGTATTTGGAGATATGGCCTTTAAGGAGGTAATTAAGGTTAAATGAGGTCATAAGGTGGGGTCCTCAACCTATAGGACCAAGTCTCCTTACAGGAAGAGTGTGAGACCCCAGGAAAAAGGTCATGCGAGGACACGGTCGGGAGGTGGCTATCTATCTGTAAGCCAAGGATAGATGTCTCAGGAGAAACCAACACTACTGACACCCTGATCTTGGACTTCTAGTGACCATAACTGTGAGAAATAAGTTTCTGTTGGTTAAGCAACCCAGTCTATGGTATTTTGTTATGGCAGCCCCAGCAAATTAATACAGAGGGTAAGAAATTTCAGAAAAGAAGATTCATTTGAGTTTAGTCTTAAACATTGAAAACATTTGGATACTGAGTAAATGAAAGATTATTTTGGGAATTTCAAGCATGAAATAAAAATTTGGAAAGAGATCTTTGGACAAAGGCAAGGACTCTGAAGGAAAAAAAATGTATATCAAATTTATAAGCACACGGAGCCAGGCAGACATAGAACTGAACTGGCCTTTGACAGAGACTTAATGCTGGTGCTTGTTTTTGTAAGGCCTGTAAGCTAAGAAATGTTTACATTTTTAAATTGTTGAAAAAAGTCAAAAAGAAAACATTTTTATTAAAATTATTGGGATGATGTTGGTTACTAAAATCATATAGGTGTCAAGAATACAATTCAAGAATATGTCATATGTTTATGGTATTATGTGTTCCCAAAAAGAATATTTTTGCCATGTGAAAGTTATATGAAATACAAATTTCTTTGTTCATAAATAAAGCTTTACTGAAACATGGCCATGATCATTCATTCAAGTAATGTTTATGGCTACTTTTATGCTACAACACAGTTGAGCATTTGTGACAGAGACCACACAGCACACAATGCCTGAAATATTTGCTGTCTGTCCCTATAGAAAAAAAGAGTGCCAGCCCTGAAATACCCATCCCCAACATAAACATATTTATTAAAAGAAAAAAGAAAAGTAGAGGGGTATAGGAAGAAAGAGAAAGAGAAAGAAAGGGCATGAAGGGAAGGAGAAGGCGGGAAGGAAGAGCATAAGATGTGTATCTCTTTTATTTCACCAACATCCCACAGAATAAGAGCGAGAGTCCTTAGTGAGTCTGGTGTCAGGCTGTTCTGAAAGCTTATCATGTTACAGCACCAACAGCATCACTGTAAAAACTGCTGTGGTCAGCCATCAACTCTGAGATAAGTCTTTTCTAAACTAAACAGGAGACACAGACTCACTTTGTTACAATGCAGAGCTCATTATACTGAGCATGCTTAGTGAACATTCTTGGACAAAGTACCTCATTTGCCTGCTGTAATGGAGAATTTGGCATATCAGTATTCATTAAATCTCCATGTCCCAGTTGACATCCCAGAGCTGAAATCACCCATAAACAAATTTATAGGAGAATCATTAAAAGTGAATAAGTTATCACTTTGGAGGGATATTTTAGATAAGTGAAAGCTCTGCTTGATCCAAATATAATAACAAACCTTGTATCTAAGTAGAACCATTTTACCAAGAGAATAAACATGACTCAAACACTGATGGTGTGATTCTCTCAGAGTAACCATTTGCATAAGTCAATTCAAAGGTCCCCAATCAAGTAGTGGAAGCATTATTTTGTACCCTTCAAGGCAATTGCTTCTGTTCTCCACACCCCCAAGTTAGATTGATCAAGGTGACTTGCATTTAGCAGTATCTTTCCAGGCTCGACTGAGCCCAGGAGAACCACCCTAGTTTTTGTCAGCTTTATTCCCCTGAAGCATACCACCATATGCATTTTCTGATACGTAACCTTAAAAGAATCTCTAGGCTCTCTAAATTAAAAGGTAAGTTTTGAAAAGAGTAAAGATGATAGAATCGGAAAAATTGGGATGTAACTCTGTTTTGCCATGTACTAGTAATTTTGAGGTCTCTGGCAAGTTATCTAAAATCTCTGGGCCTGCTTCTCCACAAAGAAAATAAGAATGAAAATGGCAACTTCTTCATTTTGTGGTAGGGATTAAATAAAATAATGCAAACAGTCCTCTTAGCTAAGTGCCTGGCATGACGTTGGCATGCACGTGTATAGTTTTCTTTTACACTGTTTTGGAAATTTTAGGCACCAAAATAAAAACAGATGATCCCTTGATCTGATCATATACTGCAGAAATATAGCACAGCTTCTCTGACTTTTAGAAAAGATCCTCCTGTGACCACCTTAGCAATTTGAATATTCTTAATATTATGAAATGGAAAAGGCAAAAAAAAAATATTATATTGTTTAAGTACATGCACAGATATTATTGTTAAAAAGAGAGAGAAAGAAATGTGGAGTATTTACAAGTTATTGTTTTGGGCTCATTATTCTGGGTGGTAGAACGTTTGAAGGCTATGTGCTAGAAATAAAGAAAAAAATAAAATGTTGGAATAGCCAGGCACATTCTTTTCCCTTTCAGACTGTGAGCCCTCTCACGCAGGGCCCCATTTTTGACCTGAGAAAAGAGGAATGGAAAATAATGAATAATGCGTGGCCTGGGCATCCTGTCTTTGTGGGAGGAGTTGGTTTGGGGTTTGTTTGTCTGTTTGTTTTTCAGCAACTCATTTCAAACCTCTCTTGTTCATTTCTTCATAATACCACAGAGAAACTACCACCTGTCATTTCAAAATACTCAGTTTCTTGCAAGCTAGTCTCTTCTAGTCCTGCATATTTAGTGGCAAGTGGAAGGGGAGGACCAGTCTCAACATGGGAGCATGCATTTCCAAACAGCAGACCATCAAAGACCATGATGCCCCTTTATAGTTGAAAAGAAACTGAGATATCACCAAGTTCAGCACTAGATTCAATGACAAAAGGAACATCCCTCTCCCAAGACCAATGCACATAGGTACAAGACCCTAGACCTGGCACACAATTTTAAATGGTACAGGGAACTCCCAATGTCCACCCATGAATCCCCAGCATAGCTCATGGACCTTTGATAAATTCCTTCAACAGATAATGTTTAACGAGAATGGGAAGAGAAAAAGATACTTCTTTGATCAACAATTCCTCAAAATCTTTTATCAAGAAAAAAATTTTGCTGAAAAATTTAACGTATTTTCAGCAACTATTTTTGCTTGGTTAATATTTTCGAGATCTTGGAGGATGAGTAATTTACTTCCAGGAAAAATCCATCATTTCCGCATACCACATATTTGTTAGTGTACCCAGGCCTTTATGCTATCTTTTTTTATATACTGTATTTATTCTAGCTGAAAGATGTTTCAAACATAACACATTTTAACAGATGATAATTTAATAATTGCTTCATGCTGACAAGATAAACTAAAAAATAAAAGTGCTGTCTCAAGAACATGATATAATAACATCCAGTCATAGTGTAAAACGACAACTCATTTTTACTAGATATATAAGGATAATTGTTGTAAGTGCATTATTTTAAATGTTTTTGAAATCTCAAAAATTAGAATTTTTCAAAAAATTAAATACATTTTCTGATATGAAGCTTTATGTGGGTATTAAAACTTCATGGTTATGAAACAATGTGGAAAATAGTACGAAAAAAAGTATGCCAAGTTGTGTATACAGAATGACTACCAAGATAAAACATCAATATAAAGAAAAACATAAAGAAACATAAAACATAAAGAAAAAAGATTTGACTACCCTAAAGTTATCATGTGGTATGAAATGCACAACAGGAAGCTGTTTTTCTATTATTTTCCACTTTACCAATTTTCCCATGTCATGATTTTACCACAAAGCTATTTTAAAGAATCACCATGTTGGGCAGTGACACTAAATATTTCTCTGGACATTGAGTCCAACAGCAGCTACTCGACAGTCACCCTGTGCCAGTCCCTAAGGTATGTCTGAATGTTCTACTTCCCTAACTTTCAAAAAGCCCTTTAGAGAAAAAAAAGGTCATCCCCCATTTGCAAATGAGAAAACTTAGATTTGAGTGTCACAAACCTAGTAAGAGAGAGAGTCAGCAAAAATACATGCCTCTTTTTTCTCTACCGCGATTTTCAAGTTTTGGAATGTAACCTTGTAGTCAAGACTAGTGGGTTTTCTTAGTGTAGGTAGTGTTACTTAATAGAGCAGCAAGGACCATGGTCAGTGAGGGGAGGTGTGGGGGAAGGTGGAGAGCAGCAGTTAAGACTCCTCAATGTCTGACTCTTATCGTGTTGTTTCTTCTAATATCACTAACTGAAGATGCATAAAAACATGACCTCCCAAGCACAATTCCAAAATATCATGTGAAAGTTGACATTCTAGTAACAACTGAACACTTTTCTCAGTGAAGTTTTTGTTTGTTTGTTTGCATTCCATTTTCTGAGTTAGGGAGAGGGTCAAGAGTAAAAAAACTCCAAATTATTGAGCAACTTAGATGTACCAAGAAGGTTAAGGGTTTCAGTGTTTAGATAGCAGGGATAAAATAGGTTGAGAGTTTTAACTTGTACAAAGGAATTTTTAGAATTCTTTTCTGAAGGAAGGTCTGTGTGATACTAAGGCTATAACCACAATTAAATAATGTAATTTAAAATACATAACTTTATATCAACATTTTAAATCAACATATTTTCAGTATAATTGTGAGAAAGTGGCACACCCAGACATTCTGACTCATTTATTTAAAGATCAAAGCTTGTTTCTAATGGACAGTGAACATAAGAGTAGTAACCTTAGAAAGGGGAAAAAATATCAAAAATTTTAAAATGTCATCATTCGACTCATCCTTTATTTGTCCCTAGGGTTTTCTTTTTCTCTTAGTATTTTCCATAAGAGAGTATTTTAAGCCCAGGCTTGGGAAAATTTTCAATGCTTCTGTGCAGAATGGCGCAGCCACCATCCTGTGGAGCACTACCCTTCATGCCTTACTCTTTGTAGGGCCGAAAAATACGGAGAAAGCTTAAAAGATCTGACATTCAACAGTAATGCCTTCTATGTCTATCCTTTGCTTCCTGTGGAAATAAATTTTTTTTACATACACGAATAAAAGCATCAGGAAGTATTTTACCATAGGACAGCTATTTAATTGAAAACTGTAAGTTATTTTGTAAATACCATGTTTAATTAACACACAAACTTGTTGAGCCTCATTCTTTTCTCATAGTTGTGACACACTGAAGTATCCTTGACTGGTATGAACGTATGTACACACAAATTCCTTTTATATATGAAAAATAGTTTGTCTCTTACTATAGTTTCCCCATTTTAATAAATTGCACATATGGATTTTCTCAATTATTGCTCTGTAATTTATTCTGGAAGTCCTTGCTCTTTATCCTTGGGTACCCATTGGCAGTGTTCTCTGTCTGGCCTTGTTTACTTCTCCATATGTCATCAGCATTAATCATCATATCATCGATTTTAGGGTGGTTCTGGCTGCAAGATCTTAACTTCTGCTCCCTCTCCTGGCCCCTCATTTACTTTGCAGCTGCAAAGTGGAGCTGTATGCAGCATGTGGGCCAACAGCACATAAAAGAATTGACATCATGGATGAAAACTTAAAAAGGCCAAAGCCAAGAAAGTTTTTCCTCAGCATACAAAGATTTTTCAAAAACTTCTGTCTTCTCAATTCAGGTTCTTTCTATGACTTTATTCAGAGTTATTTTGAGAACTGGTATGAAATGTGTGATACAGTAGATATTTTCTGGGTTTATCTCTAGCCTGCTTTGCAGATACAGCAAGACAAATGTGATTTTAACTTGCTTTCCTACAAAATTATTGGTGATTCACTCAGAGAGGAAATCTTGCATAGGTATCCTATGAGTCTTATTCTATGTTCTCATTAAATTGTCATATCAGGAGGAAGCTATGGTACAAATCATTGAAAGAATAAATAATTCAAAAGTCATTTCTACTTACCTTAAATAGTTGTTTCTTGATCTTCTTTGTTTGTTTACATAGAAAAAAAAAGGTTCTGCAGCATTTAGCCAGGGTATTTTGCAGGTTGCTCAGCACATCTGCACTTATGCACCAACCAAGCACATCGCAAAGATTTCCCACGAAACGTGTGTCTATCAAGGAGTTCTGTCAAATGAACAAACACAAAAATCAAATAAATTTTTTTGATAACTATGTTGATTGCTATATATATAAATATATATACACATATATACATATCTTAGAGATTAATAGAAACATTATAAACACATATATAACAAATTTTTGACACAATATCTATAATGCCTGACAGAACTAGTGTTTAATAAAACACCAGTAGGTTATCGCTACATGTTATTTTGAGTCCAAAATCAAAGTTCTTTTCTTTGCTCTCAGAATAATCAAACTACAGTAACAGTTAGTTATCAAGCAGATGTCTCCAGGGATTGATTCTCATTCCTTTCTGTATCACTGCACAGAGCCTAACTTGCAGTTCTACTTACTTAGAGTCAGTGATCACTTTTAAGGCTGAATGACTAAATGGATAAATGCATAAGCCACTAATGAGAGCTTGGAAATACATATTTTCTGTGAAAGAAAAAAAAATGTCTCTAGTTATTGAACTCAGACTTTTACAAGTATTTAAGACCAAGTGCACAGGGAAAAAAAGTTCAACAGCATACCATCACACGTTCAAATCATTCAGCACCTCTTTTGTTCATAAGCCATAACTATATGCTAACCTGTGTTTCAGAGAGTTTGTGCATCTTCTCCCAAATGCGTGTGTCTTAATTGAATATTTGGATCTGTCTTACGTTTAGAGTTATAATAAAGTTTAAAACCTCTGAGTGGGAAGGAGAACATTATAGTTAAGATAGACCAATGGCTCAGTTTATAAATGAAGTTAACCAAGTCTCAGATGGTTCACAAGATTTGCCCAAAGACACACACAAAAAAAATTTGAAGAGGTGCTTTGTACTTTTTTCTGAATATTGAACAGTCTCTAGTACATTTAATAAGAAATTTGATATATTAATTTATTAGATTTATACCAATACCTTCCTTACAAGCTACTTTTTAGGTAGACCAACCTTAAACAGACTATTATCTTAAGACTTAATAGAAAGAAAACATTTCCTCACTAATTAACTAATTAGACTACTATGTATATTATTAAGGAATGATACACAGTAGGTCTTGATTGCAAAACAAAATCAGGTAGAGTGGATGTCCATGAGAGCTTGTGGGTTTACAGGTAAAAGTGAGCCACCCATCAGTGACAGGTTTCTCAATTCTGTGACCTTACTTCATTGTATGAATTTCACTACGCATTGCTTAAAAAGATCACAGTCTGACCTTCAAAATTTAAATGTAAAGAATTAGAAAAAATTAAGATAAAGTAATTTCAATATTAATATCAAAAAAGGAAACTTTGCATAGATACGTTATGTGAAACAAATGTAGTTATTTATTTTGATAAAAGGTAGAATTCAAAGTGATTATATGAAAGTTTGAAAATAACATTTAAGGAAAAATAGAAATATGGGAGAAATGGCCACATTTATAATAACTGTGGTAGCTTTTAATATGAAGCTTAATCTTTGAAAAAATTTAAAATGAAATATACAGAATTTTATAAAAGAAAAAATAATACTCATTCAATGGTTAAATACCACTTTCTACAAATACAGTAAAAATTTTTGAAGTTTTTTAAGAAAATGAACATAAATCAATTACATAGGAGACCACAGAAAAATCTTAATAAATTCCAAAAACTAGAAAGTGTGAAGGCCATTTTCTCTGTCACAAAGAAATAAACCTGAGAACGAATAGCAAAATTTTAACAAAAGAGTTATAGAACAAAAATGGAGACAACTTTGAGGACTTTTAATTTTATTCTGAGAATGTTAAAAAGATGCATGTACTTATAAAGCCAAGGCAGACAGTTAAAAATAACTTGTCAGATATATGTATGAGAAAAAGAAAAATCTGAGAACTGAATTTGAAGTGAAGCTTTGGATAGAGCAGTAGACTTGTTACTGCAGAAAACTGCATCACTGAAATAGAAGACAAACAGGGGCAGCATCCTAGCATTTGATGGGGAAAACTAAAAAAATATGAATTAGAGAAGAGGTGAGAGTTATGGAAGACAGACAGCAGATCCAAATGATCCATTCCCAGTGAAAACTCTGACAATGAGAGTACAGTCTTCCTTACAAAAATGAGAAATATTCTATTTATATTGACATCCAGTTCAAGTTAAAGGGCAAAATGCTAAAAGCATTACCAATAAACCCAGGAATAAAATTGAAAGGTCTGACTTCAAAACCATATGTAAGAACATTCAAGATGTTTGGAGAATTAAAGGAAAAAGTCAATATATACTCAAAAAGGAACATGTTAATTTATGAATGAGAATTTCTCCTCCATCGTTTAAATTCCTACAATCTCATAAGTGGAAAACTAAGTATATGAGACCAAAATGCTTCCAGCCCAGTCACTTCTGGGCTGTAGTCTAGGTATAGATAAAATAATGGGGATTAACTAACTGATCTTTAATTCTTTTCCAGCAATCACTGTCAATAAATTTAAGACAACAGACGTAGATAATAATATCTCCCCAAAATGAAACATTGGCTATGATTCTATTTCTTTCTTTTCTCTAATAATAGTTAATATTTACTGAGTGTTTGTTATGTACCAGATATTATTCTCAAAATTTAATTCTCATAACAATCCTTTGAATTACTAAGTCACTCCCATTTTTTTAGATAAGGAAATTGAGGCCCAAAGGAACTGACTATCTTGGCAGAGGTCACACAGCAAGAAGGTGTCAGAGATATGTCTGTAATTTTTGATATAGAGGGCTCCTGCCCTGAGCCAGTAGGCAACACTATTTCTCAGGATTTTACATCATTATTTTGCCTCTCTCTATATTACCATAATCCCCACTAGCTCTCTTTGCATGGAACCTTGTGTCTCCTGTAATCCTGGTCTTCTACAGTTTTTTTCCTGCAACTATTTAATACCAAGTGGATCTGAGAGAGAGTCCCGCTTGAGGAAATGGGATGGACATGTGTACCCATTTTCGTTTCTTTTGTGATTTGATCCTCTCCCAGAGGGGCTGGTGTTTGGTTCAGGAAAAGAAAAAAATAGAACTCAGAGTTTCCGAAATTGTGTTCTGTAGAACATCGAGTAATATAAACTTTAAATTGATATTTTATGGAAATAATAGAGTCCCATGTTCCATAAAATGTATGGAAAATTCTAGATTATGTAAAATTTAACCAATTTCTTTAATAAAAATTTCTCAAAACTTTTACCATGCTGATGTGTATTAGGCAAAATTTCACATCAGTAGACACTTTATTTTTTTCCTATCAGAACACTTTGACTAGTGCTGAATAATCCAATTATTTATTCAAATAATAATGTCATCAGAATCTTTGTGAAAATTGGTAATATTATGAGACACTTGGATTCTTTGGATATAATATCATAAAAATAAATTGTCAGAGAAATGGAACTACTCTCTCTGCTTCAGTAGTGACAGAAGATGAATTATATATAAACAGCTAATCTACATCTTCATTTTTTAGAAGAAAGGGGAGCTGTTTTGGGCCACTGAGTTCAGTCCTATATATCTGTTTCATCCTTTCTGACACAAACTGTTTATAACAGAGTCTCAGTTGTGTGTGAATAGGCAATATAAGAAACAAGAACTCCATTATGGTGAAATCGCTGAAGCATGGGTGAGTCTGACTCAGATGTGTGTGTCAGCTTCTTAATTCCATTTCAAAATTTGTCTTCTTGTCAGAGCTAGAGAGCAGCCCTGCTTATCTGTGGAATTGGGCAAGGTTAGGGTCCTTCCATTTATGTTGGATTGAAATGTTTCTTTCTCCTTTAGAGCACAAAGCTATTTATCATAATACTGGACGCCTAACAGCACAGAACACATCATTCCTGGCTCATTTGTAACACCTGAATAATACTGGTGATCAAACTTCTGAAAGCGATCTGCACTAGGTGACATCATCATTGACAGATCGCAAAGGAAAGCAGAAAAAAAATGGACTAAAAGGCTAAAATAAAGTAATTGTACATGTTCCAAAAATGGATTATATACAATAAAAAGGATACATATGTGCATAAATATACATATTATACATATAGTAGATATTCCATATGTACATAAATTATATGTATACATATACACATATATATTAAAAGGAAATGACAGATTGCAACTTTTGGATACAGTCTAATACATTTTATTCTTAAGTTCTTGAGTTAGATCCATAGACAATAAATCAAATAAGCATTTTTCCCTCCTAGACACTCTTGAACACTCTCTCCTCTCTTGAATCCCCACAGGGCTTCTTTCGAAGAGTAGTGCAAAACATAAGAATATAACTAATTCGCAGTTTCTATACAGGTGATTTGGTGAAAAATCGAAAGATCAGAAGGACCAATGAGTTTTTACTTGTTGGTAGTTTTACCAAACCCTGAGATAACGTTCCAATATTTTGTATTTTTCATTATCTTATACTTTATGGCCTATAAAAGTTGTTGTCTATTTGGAGTTTCTTATCTGTGCTTCTTGCATTGGTTTTGATAGTCTTAACTCTTTTACCTCTTGCTCTCCTCTGGAGACTCCTGAACATCACACTCCACTGGATCCTCGCTGGCTCTTTACGTGGCCAAGCTCCAAACACTGCACTACTTCAGCACTCACTCCTGGGTGTTCTGTCCTAATGTGCTGGATTCAAAAAAAAAAAAAAAAAAAATGGCCTCAATTCTTGGCAGCTCCTTCCATCAGGAGTTGAAATTTATTGGGTTTCAAGCCTGGGCCTCAGGAGGCATTGTATACAATAATCCCTGTTTCTCCTTGATTTCACTTTCTATGGTTTCAGTTACTGGTGGTCATCTGGGGTCCAAAAATATTAAATAGAAAATTCCAGAAATAAACAATTCATAAGTTTTTAACTGCATGCCATTCTGAGTAGCATGATGAAATCTTGCACCATCCCACTCAGTCCTGCCAGGGACATGAATCATCTCTCTGTCCAGCACATCCACACTGTACACAATGCATTCCCCTTAGTCACTAAGTAGGCATCTCAGTTGCCAGACTGGTTATGAGAGAGAGTGAGAGAGAGAGAGTGAAAGAAGAAAGGGGGGCAGGGGGAAGAGAAGGAGGAGGAAGAAGAGGAGGAGAGGGAGGAAGAGAGGGAGAGAAACCACCTTCACATAACTCTTATTATAGTATATTGTTATACTGTTCTACTTTATTATTAGTTATTGTTGTTAATCTTTGGCTGTGCCTAATTTACAAATTAAACTTCATCATAGGTATGTATGTATTAGGAAAACAGAGTATGTGTAGAGTTCAGTACTATCTGTGGTTTCAGGTACCCACTTGAGGTCTTAGAATTTATCCTCCACTTATAAGGGGACCTATTCTATTTCCATCCTCCCTTTTGCTATCCGTGCACCACCACTAAATGAACAAGCCCAGGGTAGCATGTTAGAGGAAGAGGAACTTTGTGGAGCAGAGATGGACCATCCCAGCTGAGCCTTTTTAGACCCGCCAGCCCTAAACTGATCTAGCAGCTATCTGCGGAGGAATGAGTGAAACCTGGCCAAGATTAGTTGAGCTGGGCCTAGATATGCAGAACTGCCTAGCGGAACATGGCACAAACCAACAAATCCCAGAATTGTGAGATTAATCATTGCTAGTTATTTTAACTAGTTCAGGAGTAACTTGTTAAGCACCAATAGCAAACAGGAACATTTCTTATTCCCTTTCTAATATCAACTGTCATGAGCTGTTATTATTTTCTTTATTTACTTATGTTATTTGTTTCTCTGAAAGGTAAGGCAATTGCTTTATTTGTCTTGTTCTCTGTATTCAAAACTCTCAATGACTGGACTGCCACATTGAAGGGGCTAAGTAAATGGTTGTTGAATAAGTGAACATATTATATAAATGGATGTTTATAAATAAACTTTCCAAAAGCACATAGACAAAAATGAATATTTCTATCAGTTTATCAGTGACAACTTTTATGCACCCTAGAATTACACAGTAAATTTTATGTATGTTGTTAAAGCATTTTTGTTATTTTTGTTTTAGATTACTTTTCTACCATTACCACCTACTTTATTTTTCCATGTTTCTAACATTTTAAAATTATAGGTGTCCATTATATTTAATAGCTTTGAGGAAGTCTCTTTCACTTAAATGAAATTCATTCTCAGCGGTACATCCATTTTTATGTTTAATTCCTTTATTCCACTAAATCTATAACAATTATAACATTATATTAAAATATGAATAAGAAATCAAAACCAGGAGAGAGGGGGATGGGGAGAAGAATGTAGTCACCTAGAGGAAACATATTCAACACATGTTCAACACGGTCTCTGAGTCTATAATTTGGTTCTGACATCCTGGTAGCCTAAATGATAAGGTAAAAATAATTCTTATTTGTCATAAACAGAAAGAGAATTTGTTTTGGATTGAGAGTTTCAGACTCTAGTAATTGATGTGACTTAGAAGAAACTCATCATTTTAATAAAGTCAGGAGGTTCAAGATTAAGAGTTGTGTTCCTTGTACAGTCTCTACCTAGAATTCTGAAATAGCGCCCTTTCCAGGCATAAAGATAAAGAATGATTCCTTCCTTGAAGATTCCAAAGACTCTATTTTTGTCATCATTTTAATCCTTGCACTAGGTGTTATAGCTTCTAGTACAGAATAGATACTCAATTGAATTGTATTTAAAAAACTCTCTTACATTTATCTTTAACGTCCTTGTCCTTACTACCTGTTATTTCCTCTGCCTGAAATGCCTTTTAAAGGTGGTTAACAGGCAAATTCACATTCATCAATAGAAGCCCAGCTGCTATATCACCTCCTCTTAAGTCTTCCTCGTCCACAAGCAAACAGAGTTAATGACTCCCTTCTTCTCACTCTCTCAGTACTTTCCACATACTTACATCATCAGTAAACTTAGCACAGTGTACCACAACAGATCCCTATCACTGTCTACATGCCTTGCTGACATTAATTCCTGATAAGAAAAACAATGTCTCACTTACCTTTGTATCTTTTTACATGAAGCACTGTTTCTGGTAACAGTAGACCTTTAATAAATGTGTTTTTAATGTAATTTTGTGCATTTCATTTTATATCTCTGGCCTTCTGTACATGATAGCTTTAGTTAGCCTCACAAAATAGGCTTAGTTAGCTACTGAAGCTTTTCTATCTCTAACATTCTAGCTGTGTGACTTTAGACAATCTACCTAAACTCCCTGTGCTTTATTATTTTCATCCTACAAAATGGGAATAGTAATAATAACTACTTTATAGGGTCATGCTGAAAATAAATGAATGACACTTAACACAGTTCCTGATATGTAATAAACACTAGAAACATATGTGAATGACATCATCATCATCATTCCCTGCAACACCTATGCTTACATTAGGACCATCTACTCTCTGTCCTAATACTGACAGCCCTGTGTTGTCTGTTAATGTGTCTGCAACCTTCACATTGACTCTTAACACAGATATAGCCTTAAGGTCAAGGAATTCGCCTGTCCATATGTATTTTCCCAGCCCCAAGATTAGTGACTAAATATCTGTTTCTCAATTAATGTTTATTGAACAAGTGACTGAATTAATAAAAATTTAAACACATTAAAGCATCAGAAGACAGAGAAAATATTTGGCCCCTTTAACAATTTCTTCGAGGGTGAATTTATAATAAATATTGTCTGTTCTGACATCTGTCCTCTCCATTCACTGAATGTAGAACCAGAGTCAATACGAGGAATAGCTTAGAAAATGTGTGATTTACCTAATAGATTCCTCCGAGCCACCAACACTCAAAATATTACATTCTATCAACTATATTAACTTTTACATGTTAGAGCCCCCATTACTGCTACTTTTCAACAAGGGTTTCAACCTACTGAAGTTGGCTTATGTGCCCCATTCTTCTTACAAAGAAGATGAATTAGGGGATATGTTTATATGGTGCAACTTCAGTCTCATACTTATTTCATCCCCATGATTTTGGAGAGAGGTGATGAAAATTTGCTAATACCTGGCAGTCAATCTGCTTCCCACTCACGTGTGACAGGTGGCTCCCAGACAGGTAGGCTGGTAGAGCCGGGCTTCCTTTCATGCTGTCAAGGAGCAGCAACACCATGCTGGTTGACAGCGCAGCTTCGCCATCATGTTGAAGTCTCTCTATCTTTTAATTCCCCTAGCCATGAATCTTTCAGGGATTTGCTCCTGTTGTGAACAAGGCTGTTGCAAGTTGGCGGAGCTCCTCTGTGGTCTGCTTATCCCAATGACTGTATCTCCATCTGTGTGGGGCATCTGCCTCTGTTCGGTCATCTGACCAGACACCCAGCCTTCTCTTAGGGAAGGCAGCAAAGAAGCTCAGAGTTTACCTCAGGCTTAAAATGCACCTGATTCTACACTTGTCTTTCAATCCAGTGCTTGCTAAACTTTAATGTGTTTACAAATTGCCTGGGATTCTTATTAAAACGCAGATTCTTATCCATACATTGAAGTGCTGGCCTGAAATTCAGCATTTGTAACAAGCTCCCAAGTAAGTGATAATGATGCTGCTAGTCTAAGGAAGACACTTTGAGTTGCAAGGCTTTAATCAGCACATTTTAGAAGCTGATTTGTCTCCTATCTCTGGGATCCCAGGACACCATAGCTGTAATTTCCTCAATGTACTTGGTAGTGTTTTCCTGGCATTCCAATTAGCTATACACTCATCACTTGAAACTGGGCTACCTCATTACCATCAGCACCAGTACCTCAAGTACTTAAAAAAATATACATTGAGCTAAATTGATGAAAAGGAAGAGAAAGAAAACTCAATATAATTATTTGTTAGTAAGTCAATAGAGTGATTAACAGATAAACTCTTATCCCTGTTTTATTTCATTCTTGATTTAATATTTTGTAATTGTCAGAAATTCCAATAAGGGAATGAAAAGGAAGAAAGATAATTAATTCCATTAAGTCCAATTTATTTCAACCTAACAAACCCATTATTGAAGTGGGTGCTTTGGAGATTCCAAGACGAGCAGGCACGACCTTTCCTTCAAGGGCTGTAGAATGCCACAAAGTGAATGGATGTTGAGGTGAGTAGGACAGGTATATGTTGTGTACTGCAACACAGAGGGGCAGTATGTGCTGAAGGCCACTGGACAGGCAAGAGGAAAAAGAACTTTAGGGTCTTGCTACCCTAAGTGTAGTCCATGCACCGGCAGTATCAATATCACTTGGGAACTTAGGAATAGCAATTCTTGGACCCTACTCCAGAACTACCGAATCACGGTCTGAGATTAGGCTGACGATCTTTGTTTCACCAAGCCCGCCAGGTGGCTGTGATGTGCCGTAAAGGTTGAGAACCACTGATAATATAATATGTTCAGTGCTATCTATAACCAGTGAAATGGGGGTGAAAGAGCATCAGAGCAGTACTGTGCAACAGAAATATGAGTCATATGTGTAATTTTAAATTTCCTAGTGCTACACTAAAAACATTAAAAATAAAGTATGATTAATTTAAACCAATATATTCAAACTATTATCAAGAGGTAATCAATATAAAATTACTAATGAGAAAATTTACATTCGTGCTTTTTGGTAATAAATCCTTTGGAAACAAATTCGATTAATGCACTTTACACTTATTCAGAATTCAGACTAGTCACATTTCAAGGGCTTACTATCAATAGTTACATGTAACGAGTAGCTACCATATTGGACAGTGCAGCTTTTGATGTTACTATTTCAGTTGTGGTCTCTGAACAATCAGCATCAGAATCACCTAGGATCTGAATCAGAATCTGCATTTTAGGAAAATCTCCTAGTAATCTGTGTGTACTCTGCAATTTGATAAACACTGCCTTCAAATATATTAAAGTTTACATTATAGAGGAGTAGTCCTCATCTTCCAGCATGGTAGATTTGCTAAAATAAGTACAATGCCTCTCAGAGCTTCCAGCCTTCTGCTGAGTGCTTCCAGTCCTGAGCTCTGGGACCATGTTAACATCTAGGATGTTAGGATGTAAAGGCTCAAGCACAAAGACACAAGTTGAAGAGGGAAAAGCAGCATTCTACCAGGTACAATCGCAGACTGAGAAATCCCTAGGAGTCCAAAATATCTGAATTTCCACATTTAGAACTACGCAACCCCCCTCACCTTCTACCTATTTGCTCAGGATTACATTAAAATGTAACTGTTATATATTAAAAAAATGTAACCATTATATTCAACGCTAGCTGTTTTGGATACAAACACAGTGTAGAAATTTCTGAGAGGAGTTAGTCTTGGATAAGAAAGCATAAGGCAGAATTCCGGAAAGACCAATGAAAAAAGGAATCTGTTATACAGCCATCTACAGGAAGGATAGATAATACTGTTTAAAAAAATGAATTAATCAAGATAACTGAAAGATGTTATCTCAGCACCTGGATTTTAGGGAGGAAAAAAAAAGAAGAAGAAAGAAAGCAGTACTGCTAGCCCCCAGAGTAGGCTGACCATGCAGAGAAGACAAGAATTTATAATCAACTTCTCCCTTCCCTATTTTGAACCTGAGTAGTGGGATACAGCTCTGCTTCTCAGCAATTAGGAGGCCTTTCCTAGAGGACCCAGTAAAAGTCTTAACCTAGTGGAGTGTAGTTCTAAGACAATGAGTTAGTTAGCTTATCTGAAAAGACCTATTATTGGTAGGAAGTAAGGAAGTGAAGGGAGAAAAGAGGTTATTCCTAGGGTTAGGTCACAGAAGCAAGGTATTTTAGGATTCATTCATAAAAGCACATTTCAGCTCTTCTTTTTTACACCCAGACTAGGTTTCCTGGGAAATGCTAAAAGAGTTTGGACACACATAAGCCTAGCTGTAAAGGCTCGAGCACAAAGACACAAGTTCAGCTCCAGATGAACTTTTGTGAATAGCCCAGTTAAGAACAGATACATTTGGGGGAAGTAGTACGTGCAAGTTTTTGCTTCTTACTGTTCATTCAAACTACAGGTAGCAAAATCCTTTTAAAACTCCCAGAGTACTTTTTTAAAGACACCCCAGGTTCACATTAAAAAAGTTTTTTGTTGTTGTTGTTGATGTTATTCTAGGCAATGCCTTTTTAGGAAACAAGTGATCTCTCTTATTACTGCTTAACACACTCCCAAAGCTCCAGCTCTCATTTATGCAGCAGAAGTCAAATTAAATTATTTCCCATTTTTCTCCCTTAAAGGGCCCAAAGTTATATAAAACTAAGCCATATAGAACAAAACTTCCTATAAATGCTGGCTGTGCTGAAAAAAACAAGTGATGAGAAAATCAAAAACACAAAACAACTTCAATTACATCCACTGAGACCAATTTTGGCCCCAGACAGGCAGGCATATTTATTGGTCATGTAAAAGTTGCCATGTTTAGCATGCAGGCCCATGATTCCTCCGACACATAATCTTGCTGAGACTATCCGTGAACAAAATGGATAAAAGCCTCTCTGAATGATCTACTTGCCAAATGCCAATAGGGCTTGGCGGCTCAGGTTTGCTTCAGCTCTGAAACCCACAGGCCAGGGAGACTCCACAACACCAGCTGGGAGGATCACCCAACAAGCCTTTCTTTATATGGACAGTCTTAAATGTGACTTGCCTCTGGTCCCGGCTGTTAGGCATTCTTGGCCAATTCACCTGTGCCTTGTGCCCACGGACATAGGCATCAAACACCAGCTGTCAGTTTAGATCCTGACTCAGAATGAGCCCTCCAGAAACCAACACACAGAAACATAGCAATTCACACAGGTCCTGACTACTTGAGGGCCCTCAAGCTTGCCATGCTGGCTCCTTGTCTCTGGTGTAAGTGTGAGTTTGACATTTTTTCTAGACCTCAGTTTCCTTCTTCATGGTTTCAGACTGAGCTATCCTTTCTGAACCCTGAACTTTCTTTTGTCATTAAGAGAATATATTTGTGTTGTAAAAGGTAGCAAACAGCCCTAGCTGACAAGAAATGTCCTTCCTAAAGAGACGAAGAGAAAATTATAGAATGATAGAACTCAATGATTGAAAGGCACTGTTTGGTGAAATATAACAATCTCCATAAACTCCAACCACCCAACAAATAAATTAATCTTCTATACAACTTGCTGGGAGAATTGGTTTAAATCAGAATGTGCAGCAGTACATTTTTCACAAATGGCTTGGAAGGCCAAAAACATTGAGAGGAGGGAGCTCTGCCCCTACAGTGACATACAACAATCACAGAGGGTTCTTTTCCAAGCTGTAACCCTCCTTCACACTTTCCACAACATGCCCTGAGGTAAGGTTGGGCAGGAGTTCTTCTAGATGACAGCTTAAAACAAACTTCTTTCTGGTTTCCTTGCTCCACATCCTTCAAGTGTGTTGTGAGTTTCTTTGTGTCTGACCTTGTACAATTAGTATGAGAAGATGAGATGGGATGCCAGAAGCATAAATCACTAAAACAGCATGAAAAAGACATGAAATGCAAGCGTGCCATTGTTGGTTGTCCTTGGGTTAAACTCATATACCATGAGCCTCAATCTACCCATCTATATAATGCATATATAATCTACCTCGAGGCTAGACTATGGATTGCGGTAGATAGATAGCACCTATCAAGTCACTACAACAACTGTAACACACAGGACTACTAGGAGTCATGGTGACAAGTGGAGGTAACTGTTCTTTGATATTAGTGGTAGACAGCAGCAACCCAGTCCTCTTCTCCCAGGGCAAAGCATCGAGACCCAGATATCAGGGGACAAAGCTACAATTCTCAGGAAGCCTCATGCTGCCTGGTGTGGAGGTAGTTCATGAGATCAGAGACATCCCCTGAATTTTATGATCACTATCCATGTCGTACAGCCAAAACCGGTCATGACACCGATGTGCTGAGTGAGGGCTCAGAGGGAACTGGAGATGATGAGTCAGCCTCATGCTGGGCCATGACAAAACACACCCAGCCTCATGCTAAAGCAGCAGCATGTTCTTTCTGGAGCGTAAATTCATGAAGGAAGAGACACATATGCTTAGGCAGGATCTGTAGGTACAATAATAGTTCTTTTTAAAGGCAGATTCTCAAATGTAAAACTATTACATTGAACAAAAAAAGTATAATCTAAATGAATAAATAATGTGTAAGTAATACAAAAGTGAAAAGAAAGAAGGCAACTTTAGTGTCAGGCAACAGAGATATATTATCATTCTTAATCTTTATTATAAGATGGAAAGGAGGGTATTATTGTTTCTACTTTACAGATGAGGAAACAGACAGTAAGCAAATGGAGGAAGTGGAGAGCAGAAAGGGGGTTCAAATACCGGGCGGCTTCTGAAGCATATGTTGTCCTAGCAACACCATCATTGGCATCAATACCACTATCATTCTGACCACATGAGGCTCGAAGAAAAAAGTGCCAAACAGACTATAAATAGTACACTAAGAGTAAGATTGGGAGAGATTAAGTCTTTCTTGATTTTGAGAATTTTTTTTACTGGAAATGATGGAATTCAAGCATGGCCTTGAAGAAAATTGACTCAGGCAACTGGCTGAGTAGCTAGCTAAATATTCAGCAAAATAAAAACTATTCTTTGATTCAGGACTTGAGGAATAATTCAAATGTCTCAGAACCAGTGAGAGTGGGAGTACAGCTCAGGGATTATTGAAAAAGAATGTTTCAGGACTGCCTTTCCCACAGACAGATCTCCAACCCAGCAAGCTCTCTCTACAGGAAAAAAAAAAAAAAAAAAGGTATAGCTTCCATCCTCAGCTAGACAACAGGTGATAGAAGCTGGGCATCTGACAAGAGCGAGCCTAGTAAGTGAGTGTCGGCCTGGCAGATCCTTGGACTTTGCCTCCAAGAAAACAATACAAATGTCCCTCAATTCCACAAGAGGACCCACAGACAGACTGGGCTACAGAAGGCCAAGAATTCCTGTCTCTGATCCCTCCAGGGCACAGAACGTGAAGTTGTCAGCATAATCATAGCAGAGTCTCTGTGATCATGGAAGGTCCTTTGCAGAGAATGGGTCATGTAGCTTGTAAAAATGAAATGTCTACTGGCCAGGCAGTCATTTAATGAGAACCATGCTGTAATAAATATGCATTAGCTCCTTAAATTTTGTCCAGATGTGAAGAAAGTCCTATAAACACTGGCTGTCAATTTCGTTCACGCCACACAATAAACCTATATAACACTGTTTATAAAAGCACTTAAACATGTGAACGGTGCTCATTTTTTTACTTCTCCCATCATCCAACATGTTGTTTGCTTCTCTAAATGTTTCTAAAGACATTAGAACACTATGGAACATTTATTATTTTCGTTAAATCTCAACTGTTGACTATGATAGTGATTATATGTCACGGAATATCTTAAAATCCTCAAATTATCTCAATGTAACTTTGAAAATTTCACAATTAAGTTTAAAAAGAAGATTTTTTTAAACTAAGTGCTTGAAATTCATCTCCTTCCCTTCCTTTTTTTCTTTTATTTATTTATTTCAAAAGTTTCCACAAATTAGGCCTGAGAGGTGGAGGTGAACAGTGCAAAATTCTGTAATGACTTGAAAAATGTGACTGAGTAACCTTGGACATGTTAATTAAACTCCATGGGTGGAGGTCTCTCCATCTGTCAAATGTGAATGATAGTATAATATACCAAGAATTTTTATATGAATAAAATAAAATAGTGCTTCTGAACATGTGCTTCTTAAATTGTAAATGATCAAATGAACATAAAACATTGTATGTATGAGGAAAGTACACAAGTTGTAAAGAAAATATGTTTTTGCAAAAGAGAGTCTATATTAAAAAACAATGAAAAATAGTAAGGATTACTATTAAACATGGCAGATGACCCTTGTGTGGCTTTTGTTTTTTCAATAAACTCGAATTAAATAATAGCAAAAGAATTTAACAGAGCATTCCAACAAGACCAAAGGGAAAAACAGAAATGGCAGTGGTAGAGAAGAGATTTGACATAATTTTTGGAAGCTGGAAAGCAAATGGAAGGTTTGTACTGGAGTTAACAGAGTAAAAGAAACTATAAGTAAAGTGCCTGTAAAAGGGGATACCACTGAGAAAGAACACCCTGACCTTCGATCCTGAGAAAGTTATAGGGCTAGGAGGATCCAGGCCACAAGGAAAGTTAGAGTGAGGCGTGCATCTGAACACAGTGGAATTACCTGTCAATCAGACCCCAGAGAAGAGAAAATTCTTCACTACAAAATCAAAATGCCGCCATATAAAATATCTCCAGATAGTGACATTTAGTGATAATTCCCCAACAAAAAGTTTCCTCTGCTCCAAATTATAAGTTAGCCACAAAGTTTACAAGTTATGTTTGAGTGAGCATTTTTTGTGCCTCCTTAAAAATAAAATGCGCAGCCAAAGTATACTAACAATTGAATAAAGTTTTCAACATAAAAAATAAACCAACACTAACAAAATAGAAACCTAAAAGAAACAGGAAAAATCTAAAGAGTGTCAATTAGATAAAACCAAAACAAATATAAAATGAAAACTATTATTCCCAATGAGAGATAAGACACTATAAGTGCAGAATGCAAACTAAACAAACAAACAAAAAAAAAACACAGAAATCTTTGAACCTAAAAGTTTAAGGATGCTTCCAAAAAGCAGAATGAGAGAGAGAGAGAGAGAGAGAGAGAGAGAGAGAGAGAGAGAGAGATTGAAAGGAAGAAAGACATAAGAAAATTAAATCAAAGTAACATGTTGTACACCTTAAATTTATACAATGCTATATATCAAATATATTCAACGACAAAAAATAACAAATAAATGAAGATGTTTCAAGTAAATAATAAGAATTTTGGAAGAAGAGAATAGAAATCGAATAATCAGAGGGAGGAAATACTTGAAGAAACAATACAAGAAAAATTTCTAGTACTGAAGGACAAGAGTCACCAGATGAAAATGACTAACTGAGGTTTCAGGCCAAAAAACCAAAACAGGCACATCAGTGATATTTCATAACAGCGGATATAAAGAGAAGACTCTAAAAGCTTTTAAAGATGAAAAGGTAAGTCACACGCTATAGAACAGGTTTTAGAATGGCATAGGACTTTTTAATAGCAGCACAGAAAACTAAGAGAATGAAGCATCAATTCTGAAATTATGACTTTCAACACAAAATTCTTACTCAGCCAAACTAGTCGACAATGCAAAAGTAAAGTAAGGAAAACTCAAAACAACAATAACCCTTTCTTCTCATATCTTTTTAAATAAATTACTGGAAGATACGAGCTATCCTCAAAAACTAGTGAGCAAACATTGAAAGAGATGGATGCAGGAAATAGAGTATCCAACATAGTTTTGTGGTGGAAAGAAACCAGTCTCTCTGAAAACAACAGAAAAAGAGTGATCTCTGGGAGAAGGTAACATAACTCAGAGGCCATCTGAAGAGCACTGGTGTTTCACAGATCTACTACAACATTTAAGGAGAAACTTTTAAGAGGTGACAGCTTAATCAGTGAATGAAATAATTACATAAATATTAATTCCAAGAAAAATGTAAAGTTATGTAAAAAAGAAGTCTCTCAATTTGGCAGAACACATCATTAATATAGAAATAATAATGCAAACATTGTGACTAGGAGAATGAGGGAAGAGGAATCAGATCAGGGATATGTATAGGTAAAATAAATTCAGATAAACTATAAAAGGAAGTTTATAAGGTCTGAACTTAATAAAAAATCCCAATGCAATCACAATTTTCAGAAATATGGAGATACATATCAAGAAAAAAATCAAAAAGAATAAAAATAATATACCTCTCTAGAGCCAGACGGAAGAATGGGAAAAGATTTTTCACTTGAAGTCCTTTAGTGCCATATAATCTTAATAACTATTATATAATTTGATAAAGAAAAAGTAATTGAACAGCTTTATCAGAATTAGGTTCCATTCCTGACTGATTCAGTAGTCGTGATGCTGAGCAATTTATTTTACTTCTCTGTACTTCAATGTCTTCATCTATAAAATGGAAATTATAATAATACCTGCTTCAAAGAATTATTAGAAATATTATCTACAAAACTGTAAAAGCATAGCAAGATGCCTGGCATTCTGTACATATTCAAAAAAAAAAAAGTTATCATTATTTTACCTCCTCCTCTTCCTCTTCAGTCTTCTTTATCTGTTGTAAGAGCTTTAATTGAACAACACAAGCTAACTGGTTCGCAGTGGGCATAACCCAGTACCCTATCTCATCCAAACTCTTCAGACACTATTTGGAAAATATATAGCTGTTTTAATTCTGGAAGCTTAGCTCTGTATTGGTTCTACTTAATGCAATAAAAAGAAACAGTGACAGAGTAAGAGGCTAAAAAAAATGTTAAGACAACAAATATCGTCTACTGGTTATAAATTATCTCTCAAGGAAAGTAATTTTCCAAAGGTCAGTGCTGTAACATATATTCTGTCAACAAATTCTACAATGCAAAAGTTACATTAAATGTTACCTAAGCTATTTGTTAAAAGAAATACACAAAAATAACTAAAAAGAGTAAAGAGACCACTTAACATTTAATAATGTTGCTTCTGAGTATTGAGGCCACAATGTTATATGGGCCAACTGTAATTGTTTCAAAGCATATTGTTGCTTCTTAGTGTAAGAAGGAATGATTTAGAAGATTCCAGAGAAATGTTTTAACTGTTATAATGAGAGAAGTTAAGAGTATAGTTTTGCTGCCCACACTCTAGCCTCTTTCTATATATTTAGGCTCAGTTTAAGCCATGTCAGCCTACTAATGTTCCCTGGCAAAGCCCCACTCAAACCCCAGAAGGAAGCCCAGGGGAAAGCTTCTCACTGTCACAGGATTCCTGGTCAGGAGCCTATTTTACAGTGAATGACAGCCTGAGAATTGAGGAAGTCCCTGGAGAAAGCTATGTTTGTCTTCACCACAAACACAGTACCTCTTCTTCACAGCTTGCACAACATGTCATTTGTGATTTCTACTTGAATCCATTGGTATATCCCTGGTACCAGAAACAAAGATCTGAAGATAACAACTCTGTATCTCCCCAACCCCCCAAACACTGGCAACTGAAAGCTGATGCTTGACCACAAAGCTTATCTTTTGTTGACTGCTGCTTCCATATCACATTTCGGGTCTCTCTTTAACATGCTCTTGTGCTAGTAAATATTCTGTTTGATGTTAGAATGAGCTGCTTCTGTCACTGCACCAGCCTAGAAAGAGCTTCTTCTGAATCTTGTGAAGCATCCAAAACTAGCTTTTTTTTGAAGCTCTGGAAAGTTTCAGAAACCTTCTTTGGAATACACATACACATTCCCTTGTATCTCCTGAGTTCCTTTGTGAAGTCTATAGCACTATCATCCTCCAGGAAAGGAAGGTATTTTGGTTATTTTTAGCCTTGTTCAAAGCAAGAAGTTTCAGGAGCCTCAAGAAGGACTCAAGTTTCCAGCAGCAGTTAGTCTATTTTGCAGAACTATTCAGAATATTATTCAAAGAAGTGGTGAAAAGTGGAGGACATTTTCAAAACAGCAGTGACACTCTCTCCACATGAACTAAGGTTTACCACCCAAGATTTGTCTAATCATATGTGCATAAACCTATATGCCACATTATAGATATTCTAATGCTTGTCATTTATTGAGCACCTACATGCACCAGGCTTTTTGCTCTAATTCTCATGACAACCCATTCAGGTTGTTCCCTTATTAATACTCATGTTTTTTGAGACAGGATGATATAATTAAGGCCATGAGGTCTACATATGATAACATGTATTCAAATTCAGGAAATATTCAGATGTCTTGACATCTGGGGCCTTGCTGACCTGGGAAGACTGCCCCACCAAGGGCTAGCCCATTACTAGGGACAGTAAAGGAGTGGCCAACAAGTGTACCACCCATATGCAAGCCAACCCATCAGAGTCCATTACCCAGCCACCTCTCTGGTCTCAGCTCTCACACTCAGGGCTACCATTCCCCTCCCATAATCATCATAGGGCCAGGCAGCAGAAACTAGAGCTAGGCCCTACACCCCGGAACCCACTGAAATTATTAAATTAGCCAACTCTAAGTCTGCTTACCCAGCCTCGCCCATTCCCTCCAATGGAAACCACAATAAAGGCTTTTGCCCATGTTTTTCCATAGTTTCCTCTGCATCTTGACCTACCCTGCCACTTCCCCGTGTGGCCCTGCATGGCATACCCTGCTCCTCCTCTTGGAAACTACGAGTAGAGTAACAAACTATCTTTCCTTGACAGTCATCTTCTGATCTATTATTTAGGCCTCATCATACCTACATGATAATAAAAAATACATTTAAAAACAAAGCCTGACTCCAAAGTTCAGTACTTCTTCGTGTCACTGAGTATGCTTAAGGCTTATGATGTGCCAAGCACTCTACTCATCAGGGCTTAGACTGGAGGGAGGCAAGCAAGGGACCTGGGATACAAAATTTAAGGAGGCGCTGACTCTAGGTCCATGCAAGTGCTGACCCTGCTGCACTGAGAGCTTCTTTACCTAGATGCCTCACTTGTCTCTCAGCCCTGATGACTATGTCTCAGGCAACAGAGATGAAAGAGTCAGATCCTGCTCTGTCTTATGGAGAGGAGAGACAAGCAAACCAACAATTATAAAATAATGCACTGGCTACTGTGGGAGCCCCAAGGAGGGTCTCTTGATCCCATGGTAGGAAGGAGGGATGCACTAAGATGGATTCTGAGCAAAGGAGCCCCTTGAATGGTAACTCCAGGCATGACTCCCAATACCGTTTCAGCTAGGGTGCAGATGTGCTAACACATGCATAAGTAGAGGTTCTTGATTAGCAGTGAAATTTTTATTTCCGAATTCCATAAGAAATATTAGTTAAATTACATCCCATCTCCCTCTGTGATGCTTCAAACATTTTAAAAGGGCAAAACTTTTACAAGGTAATATTTCATTCTGACTTTGAAGGATATCAAAAGTGTCCTGATTTGGATGATAAATTATATAATTTTCCCATCTGCGAATGACTTTTAAGAACATGAAAAACAGAACATGATAGGATAACATAATATAAAACATTTTCGTTAGATCTTCTGGAAGTCTGAAGTGTCATTTAGTCTACCTTCCCAATTGGCAAATGTGAATACCAAGCCTCCGAGAACTTAAAAAATTTACACACCATCATTAAGTGAAGAGTTTAGAACTGAATAAAGATTTCTTGACTCCAGGTTGGCACATGTCGAAAACCTTCCCCTAAAACCTGAACTGTCTGTGCTCTTTCAAGTCCTTCTACATCTTATTACAACTTCACTAATTTTAAAGGCAAAGATGAGGCACTGTACCTAGTTACCAATAACTAATTTTAAATGATGATTAGCATCAGAGGCAGATACAAGAGTAAAAAGTCTCCCTACCTTTTACATTATTAAGATGAGAAAATGTTTGTGTATAAAAACACTTGCTATCTCTTTCTTTCTCTTCCCATCTCTTTTTCCTTCTCCTCCCCACCCCATCTACATCCTTCCTATTTAAATTTTCAAGAAACCATCTAATCCTCTCTGATATTTCTGTTTAACCAGCAAAGAGCTATAGGATCCACTTTGTCATGGGTCCACAACTTAAGTTCTGAATTACTCTGTTGAAATCCTAGCCAGCTGGAAGCTTCTCTCATCTGATTTTGAAGATGTAAATCACAAGTCTTCAACACATGAACAATTACAAAAACAATTTAGTGTTGAATTTCCCCCACTGAAATTCAGAGGGCACCTTAGGTGGCATGAAAGAAATCAGACTGTCAGCTTGCTTTGTGCCTGGGTTAAACCAACCTTTAAATGGTCAAATCACTAATGTCAAAATGCCAAAAGTTAAGCAAACCACAAAGAACCCTGGAAACCATTAAAAAATAACTTAAGAGCTAATACAAAATCTGAGATTGAGAGTTAATATGAAATCTGTGGCTTGCTATCCCCACAGTCATTCCTCCATTGAAAGGGGGCATTCTAAACAGCCACACCACACACCTGTCAAGCATGTTTGAATTCTGGTCTTGTACTATTTCTTAGTGAACCAGGAAAACCTACACACTGGCCAACAGATGTAATTGAAGTAGAAGCAAAAAAAAATAAGTGCTGGGATTTGAACTGAAAAATACTCTGGGGGAAGGAACAGAGTGATCACATGCATAAATTATACTGCATGGTCCAAAATGTGTAACATCTCCTGTGGATGATGTGATCCAAATTCAAACACATATATTAAGAGGAGCTGGAGGAAAACAAGTCAAATGGGATAAATCAGCTTAATCAGAGGATTGGATCATAAGTAAGGAAATATGTTCTCTCCACAGTTAGGCAGCCAGGTCTGTGAGCAAGAATTATACTCACATTCAAGTTAAATAGTTTGTATGGACTAAATGTTTCTGCCCCCCCCCACCCCCACGAAGTCATATGTTGAAGCTCTAAACTCTAATGTGATCTATTTGTAAATGGAATCTTTGGGATGATGTAGAAAAAGGCAGCCACCTGCAACCCAGGAAGAAAGCCATTGCCAGAAATGGTATTGGCTGGTACCTTGATCTTGGACTTCCCAGCCTGCAGAACAGTGATAAAATGAATTTTCATCATGTAAATCATCCAGTATATGGTATTTTGTTATGGCATCCTGTGCAGACTGAGACAGCATTTGGTACTCAGAAGTGGGGGCTGCTATAACAAATACCTGAGACTATGGAACAAACTTAGGAACTGGGCAATAGGTAAAGGCTGGAAATGTTTTGATGTACATACTAGAAACCTGGAAGCTAACAATGATTCTAGTGAGATTTCAGGTAGAAACAGGGAACATGTTATTGGAAATTGGAAGAAAGGAGATCCTTGTTATGAGGTAGCAAAGAGCTTGGCTGAAATGTGTTCTAACGTTTTGTGGAAGATAAAATTTGTAAGAAATGATATTTACCAAAGGAGAATTCTAAGAAAAGTATTGAAAAGTGTGGCTTGGGTACTCCTTATTGCTTATAGTAAAATGCAAAAGGAGATCAATTGAAAATAGAATAATTAAGTAATAAGGAATCAGAACTTGAAGATTTAAAAAATTATCCTAACTATATTGTGGAAAATAAGAAAGTTTATTCTGATGAGAACAGTGAGAGTGTAACTGAACAGCCACTTGATAAAGAAATCATGGGTACCACTCATAAACTTAAGCAGCCATCTTAACAGAAGCTAGTAACAGAGATGGGATTATACAAGTAAAACACTACCATCTGGTGCTAAAAGGGGATGGAATAAAACAAACAACATGAAGGAAGGTTTGTTTAACTTTGAACCTATGGGATTGGACCATACAACACAGAATGACCCTACAGGCAATGCAGAGATGATTAGGACTGTCTCCACTGCACTGGCTGATACCCAGAGCCTTGCGGACAGGGCTGCTCCAAGCTTCACGAGCCTGGCAGTGCCTTGGAGGCCAGACTGCCAATGCAGGCGTTTTGGAGATGGGACTACCACCCTATGGGTCTAGAAGACGGAACTGCCACCCAGTATATCTGGAGGGCAGAGCACTGAACCAAAGATATTCTCGAGCCTTAAGATCAGATGGAATTTGCCTTGCTACTCTTGGGACTTTCTTGGAAACTGCCACCCTTTACTTCTTTCCTATTTCTCCTCAGTGAAATGGGAATGTCTATGCTATGCCCATCCCACCATTGTGTTTTAGAAGCACATACTTATCTTCTTCAATAGATTCACAGCAGGAGAGGAATTTTGCCTCATGATAAATTATAGCTCCAATCTCACTCATATCTGATTTAGATGACATTCAGATGAGATTTTGGACCTCAGACCTTAGAGGTGATGCTGAAACAAGTGAGAACTTTTGAACTGTGGGGATAAAAGAAATACATTTTGCATGTGAGAAAGATATAAATTGTGTGTGTGGATGGGAGGTCAGGGACAGACTATTGTGGGCTAAATATTTGTTCCCCCACCCCTAGATGCATCTATTGAACACTTAATCCCCAATGCGATGGTATTTGAATATGGTACCTCCGAGTGGTAATTTGGGTTAGATTAGATTATGAAGGCAGGGCCCTCATGATGTCACTGGTGGCCTTTTTAAGAAGGGAAAAAGAGAGAGCTATTTCCCTCTCTATGTGCCCACACTGAGTGAGGAAACACCATGTGAAGACATAATGAGAAGGCAATAATATGCAAGCCAGAAGTCAATCAGTTGACAACTTGACCTTGGACTTCCCAGCCTCTAGAACTATAACAAATTATAAATATACTGTTTAAGGTACCCGGTCTATGGTATTTTCTTATGCAGCCTAAGTAGACCAAGACAATTGGCATGACTTTTTGTACAATTAGTTTTAACCTAAGTAGGACACCTATGGTAATTCTTGACATCATGTAAGAGCAATGAGCCTAAAATAAAAGCAAGGGGTTTCCTGGAAAGAAGATCCACACTTGACAGAAAGGATCTATAGAAACTGAAGAGAGTGATGAGGTCTGAATCCATACTTTCCATTAGTGATGTAGAGCTAGCTTCCAGTTCCCTTGAGAATTTCAGAAAGAATCTGATATTGGAGATACAGAAAAATGTCCATTGCGTGAATGTACTGCACACCGAGTTGGTGAGATTGGAGCCCAAAGTTAACTTAGGGAGGCTAGAACTCTGGGGACAGACATTTTTTTTCTCTCTAAGCCCAACAGGCATAGAAAAACTATCGACTGTCTCTAGAATTCATTTCTAGTACGAAAATGAAAACAAACAAAAAATGCTTTTATCTTCTTTCCTTTGGCCTGGAAAGGCCTAGGTGGAGAGAATTCTGTGCTATTTTAGGGCACAGAGATACAATGTTTTCAAGAAATTTAATGTATGGACCATATTCAAGACTGTGAAAAAAACTAAGGATGAAATTTTAGAAAACATAATTTGAAAATGAAGATGCTAAAGCTAAGTACAAAGAGAATGTAAGAATAAATTCATTATACCTAGAGTCCTACCTGACCATGGTCAGAAGGTCAGGTCGTTACTGCCCATGGGACCATGTTACACTGCACCCCATTGGTATCCTCCCCACCGCTTACCTCTTTTCAGGTGTAGACTTGGAGAGTCAGGTCCTGCAGAGCAAGGATGTATTTACCAATCTGACTATGCTGGGCAAACGCTGTCTACATGCCCACTGATCTACTAGGGCCCAGTCTTCACTTTAGTCTTACCAATCTTCTCCCCAGACCAGGAACCACATGTCCAACTGGGCTTACCTTGTTAGAGTCTGTGGGCTCATTACACTCTGTAGCTAGCCCTGCAAGGTCTGTACCACAGCTGCCCCTCCCCAACACTCATTTACAGCCGATGTCCATGATTCTCCATACCTAGCTCTAAAAGAGACATTAACTGCCACAGCCTGGGTATCTGAGCCTTCTTTTCCCCAACTCTCATAAGTGAGTGCCTTTTTCAGCTCTGTTCACTTCAGTCTCAGCCAATGTAACAAACAGCCAGACTGGACAATGACAGGAACACTCTTCCCTGGGGGGTTCCAATAGGCGAGACCACACGTGCATTTATGTGTGCTGTTCTTTGAGCTGTTTGCATTTACGTAATATATGACATGATATTTTCTTATTTTGACTGCACTGAATAATTATTTAGAAGATCAAATTTAATGCAGCCAGAGACTGAGACTATCAAACAAAATCACTGTGTTTCTATATTAGACAAATACAAATGATTATGTGGGTAAATACTTTTGTAAGTCTTGATAAATACATGGGGAAATGTAGTGATTGACTGAACTGTGCCTAAGTGTTTCTGAGCATCCCTCCATTAAAAAATTATATATTTCTGATAAGTTTATTTTCTGCCTTAATTTCAAACCCATGAAGCACATTGAAATTGCTTTTATTTATTGAAAAATAAAAATCACAAACTGAGCCCAAAATAAAAAAAAAAAATGAGAAGTATTAACTCTCTGTGTCTGTCCATCTCTCTCTACTCATTGTCCCACTCCAGAGACAAAAGCTTTAACCTCTTCAGATATTTTTATTTAAGCTTATATTGTTCTTTAATTTGCCCATTTTTGACATCATCTATTATATTTCTGCTCAAGATAAATTTAGCATTCTTGTATCTATTCTCCCTTGTCTTTCTCGTTCCTCCCACTTCCTAATTTTTATGGTTCTATAAATACTTATGCATCTATTTCATCTGTCTTAATGAAAATAAATAAACTGAAGCTGCTTTTTCTCTTCATCAAATTGAGCATCACATCTGGAGCACCCACATCATAGGATGATGGTTTTAGTGCGCTCCTCTTCCTCTCTCATTACCAGATTGTGACAGCTCCATTCTGCTTTGTCATTGCCAAGGCAGCTGACACATCTCTTCCGTAACCTTAATCACATTCTGTGCTTAGTCTGTTAATTTACTCCAGTATTTGAAAACCCATAAAGATCCCTGGAATTGAGTCAAAACCCTGAGCAATCAACTAAGTTCTGGGCACATTACAAGAACTTTCTAGACCTCCACTATCCTCTATCTCTATGTAGCTACTTGAATTTAAATTAAAATTAAAGTTAAATGAAATTTGGAATTCAGTTCCTGAGTCACACTAACCATACTTCAAAAGTACAACAGCTACATGTGGCTGGTGGCTACCGTTTCAGACAGTGCAGATACGAAAAAAAATTCTATCATCACAGATATTTCTATTCTGCATTGCTAGACTGAATATGGTTAGTAGATGAGATGAGGAAGATGAACTAGATGATTTCCAAACTGCCTCCTGACATGAAACTTCTAACGCTCTGTTATTGAATGCAACCTTTCCCAGAGTTGTTGTGAAAATCCTACCAGAAATCAAGGTACAGAAAACAAGTGCAAAAAGGAAAAGTGAGTGAGAGTGTGAGTGTGTGTGTGTGTGTGTGTGTGTGTTTAAGAGAGAGAGAGAGATGTTAGCAAGGAAAGAAGAGTCAGGAGAGAAGGAAAAAGGAATATAGTCCCATCAGAGATTGCTTCAGAATAATGGAGTGGGGGAAGTGTTTTGGCACAGTTTACATGCTACCTCTGCATCACTGTTTTCGGTGTTCATGAAACTCATTCACGGTTAGTCTAGCACATGCCATTTGATGTCTCATTTCCCCTCTTCAAGGCTTTCCCCCTACTAAGCCACTTTTATTTTATATTATACTCACACTTTTGTGCTTTAAAACAAATAAGAACTGCATAGACCTGAGAAGACTATCAAAGTTAGAAATCAAGATGATTTGCTTTTTGTTAGTTTCACTACATTAGTCATTTTGGTGGCAACAGCAATATAAGCAAAGAACTTACATGTACAAATAAATGCCACACATAGGAACAAATTAAAGGAGGTTATGTGTGTGATTTGCCTGTTTCCATGTCGGATACCTGGAGGTGCTTGGTAATTAGCTACACAGTGTTTTAACCAGTGGATGAATGCCTTGCAGAGCAAAAGGTCTCCAATTCGTGTCAGGGGACAACCTCATCCTTGTGCAGTCATCCTCGAGTTTGGCAGTGCTTCTCCTGAAACTCTTTTGGCTCTCACATCTGTAGGGTGACAGGTAGGAAGAGATGGAGAAAGAGGAGTTGAAAGGATATCATAGAAGAATTTAATATATAGAAAGAAGAGGATTACTGAAGAAATAATTAAACTTTCATTTTTTCCACTATCACAAAAACTGGCAAAATATTACTGTTGGCACCCCAGCAGCACGCCAAATGCAAGCACTTTAAGCGGGTCCCTAAAAGGATTAACATTTCTACTTCTGTGATGTCTGATTTGCTACTGTCTCCCTCCTAAGCACCTAGGCGCAGTGCCTAGGACACGTTATGTGCTCAGTATCCATGCAATGCAAGTGTTCCCATGGCATTCACGAAGTTTGATGGAAGCGCTGAGGTTTGAGGACAGTCAGGGAGTTCTGTGTCTTTAGCTCCAGACCTCACTATGATTTCACGCTAGGGATATGGGCAGTTTTCAGCTTCTGCAGGCTTTTTGAGCTTCCTTCTCAGTGAAATGGAGATCATATTACATGTCAGTACACAGAGATTTGATTTTGAGTTTTTGTTTTCTTTTTTAGCAATGCAAACAAATCTCCTAAGACTCTACCCTAAGAAATTATTTAAATGTTATGAATGTATTTATGAAATGTTTCATCTCTAAGACCTCGGCTTAGATAAGTAAGAGATGATTGAGGCAATGAGGGTCATTTATTTGAAGAAAAGTCAGAACTAATAGAACAAATAATTTTCAGTGGCCTTAATCATGTCACAGCTTTTTACGTTATTCTTCACTTGTCCTCCTTCATATCCATCCCCTACCTTCTCTGCCAGGCTCTGTGCCCCACAAGATCTGACCCAGGTTCCCTCACCCTCAGGGCTCTAATCGGGAGGACCCAGTAAGACTTTGGAACAGAAAGAGGTCAGGACATTTATCTCTTTGTTCTCTCCACATCTTAGTGTCTCATGTGTAGCAGGAATTGTATACCTCTAGAATGACACTTAAGTCAGGTAGTCTCCCTTTCTCAGCTCCAGCTCTCACCAGCCTTATTTTCCTCTCCTTGTCCCTTTGGTTTATGAGAAGTAACAATTTTCCACTTTTGCTAGTTTCTAGGAGCTTTAGCATTACTTCTGTCCCCCAACCTCGCCTATATAGTCAATTAATTTCTCTTCAAAATACGAGCTTTTTGTTTCATTCTGAGGCCTTTAGATATATGCAGTTCCGAGGTTGAAATTAAGCCCACGGATCACTTCTCAGGTTGATCTCAGTACTAGGAGTTAATGTACTAACTAGTCTCTACCATAGGTGGAGATGGATGGACTATTTCTGCCCAACCAATGTGTATGATAGATTCAGAGGTGAGAGCAACTCGACTGAGCATCAAAACAAAGAGCATCAGTGTGATGACATGGTTAACCTAGTTTTAACCTTACATTCCAGACCTAGTACACGTGTTTTGACATGGTTTTTGAGACAAGTCCCAATCTCGTCCTCCAGTATATGCCCTCCCTTTCAACTGCAGAGCTCTGTGAATCTACAGATACCCCATTCCTATTTCCTATCACAGTGCTCTACCCCCTAATAACTGAGGTATGGGGATATCTCCTCCATAACTTTCCTAAGGTCCAGGATGGGTGCCTCAGGAGCTTTGCGAGCCACACAGTCTGCTGTCTGCTTACTGATCTTCCTCCAACATACCCAGAGCCAACCTCACACTGGAAAGTACATCTAAACCCGCTCCCACATCTAAACTTTAGGAAAACAACTCCTCCAGATTTAACCAAGTCATAAGATGCCTCAGCTAGTCTCAGAGAAGATGCACTAACCTTCATCATCTTTCTGACTTAATATTTTGCACATTTCCAATGACAGAAGCTGTCACCAATGGATTCCAGAAGAGTCTGCGACATTTTTACTGGAGTTTAAGACACAGAGATCTATACAATGTCTGTCCCCAAAAGGCAAAGAGAGAAGTTGTTCTGAGCCTGAAGTTAGTTAAGGCATTCTTATACCCTAAGAAAAGACTTCCTCCTACAGCTAGAAATCCAAACAGCCAGAGTAAATGGGAACAGAGAGCAAGCAGCCTTGTAGAAGCAGCTTTTACATAACACTTGATGACCAAAATCTGATTTCTTCTCTAATAAAATACTGCAGTTGAAAGGTAGGTTAAATTAACATTTATACTCAGAACTCTCCAAGAGAGTTTGGAACCTTTTAATTCTGAGTAGAATGTAATGAGTCTTTAGATATCAATAATGTCATTTGCTGCTCTTTATCTTTCTGTGTATAAAATGTTTTCTCAGAAATGGACCTTAAAAGTAGGACTAATAAGGACCTGAATTTACAAATGAAACAAACAACAGCTGTACCTCCTGGAAAATAAATGCTTGTTCATATAGTAGCATACAGGGGCCTAAAATGTGGTAAAACAGAATATAGAATCTTGGAATTAAGTCTCCGGCCCTCAGGAAGAATTTCTTTTGAGCAGAGAAGAGAATATTTCTGAAATGGGAACACTGAAGGAAAATGAGTGGGTGAGTGGGTCGGGCAGAGTAGGAAGAAGGAGCCCTGAGTCAGCTACTTTCCATTTGTATGCTGGGAACTTACACATCCTTTCCCACAATCACTTCTCACAAGGACTCCGTGTGGCAGGAATAATGCAGTTTAACAAAAGAGGAAATTAAGACTCAGATTATAAATAAATTACCAATTTCTCACCAATAATGTTAGGCATAGAACTTCAAATGCGGTTCTGTGTCCTCTCTGTACACACACCTTTTGCCATCAGCTTTGCAGTGCTCTCCCACTGCGGGGAGCAGAGCATACGTCTTCTGGGTTCTATGGTACAGTAGAACACACTTGGCCAATTGAACTGAGTGGACGCCATGGCGTGACAATTCTGACCCTGCCCTCAACAAGCCTTGTGTGTTTCTACTTGTGCTCTGGAGCCAACACGATGAAAAGCACATGCCTGGGCTACTTCACCAGACTCAGAAGGAGGAGACACACGAGCAGACAGAGTCTCCTCATCAAGGCCAGCCTAGATCTCTAGACAGCTTCAAACATGCGAGTCTAAGACCATTCAAGTCTAGATCCAATGAACTCCACAGTCAAAGCTGTTATGTGCCACTAAAGTTTTATGATGGTTCATTAGGCACTAAAAGCTAACTTGCACAGTGTCTTGGAGCTAGATTACTGGTTTTCAATAGTTTATAAATGGAGCTCATTCATCAGATCAATGCTCACTGAGAAGTCTGACGTGAGAAGCAGATAAAAGTGAGCAGGTTGTTGTTACGGTTCTAAGCAAAGGCGGCTTGATTCCTTGTAACCCTGTGAGACGTGTGCCACCACAGCTGCCCCCTCTCTGTCCACACCACGGACATTAGGAACCTTCAGCACAGAGGGCTGAGAATGCATCATCTCTACTTCTCATAGCCTACGAGAGAAAACTCTTTGGGGGATTACATGGTGCAATGCCAGTGAGTCTCTGATAGATCACCCTGCCCCAGGTAATTTTACTGCAAAATTATTTCTGACCATATTGATCATGCCTTTATTTGAGCCACATTGGTGAGACCCATCTAAGCTTGAGACATATTTACAGTTGACTCTGTGAATCTTGTGGCTTGATGGCTCAGCCATAGGCATTGTCATAGCCTTTACAACCTCTCATCTGAAATAAGACCCATAAATTTGCCCAGGAGAGGAAGAATGTAGATTAGCTATGAATATCATGGATGCCGAGCTGAGAACAAGTCCTAAAGCTGCCCTAAGCTGTGTGACTTTGGGCAAGGCATTTACACACTCTAGACCCTGATTTTGTCATCTGTGAAATGAAGGTAAGAGCACCATACCTCATCTCATAAGAGAGAATGTGGAGAGGAATTAGCATGGCTCCTGACACATAGTATACTTGAGAGTGTAACAAAAATGAGAGAAGACAACGTGCTAACGGCACGGGCCTCTGTGGGAGTACCTAGTCAGCAGTCAGGGCTCTTCCATATGCGGTACTCTTGGCTCCATCGGTCAGTGAGGTTTTACCAAGAATTCTTTATTCATGCTAAATCTCAGCAGACTGCCCTCCGTCATTTGTGTCGATGCCTCCTCCCCAGTTACCAAAGAGATAACTATGCTTAAAATGTGCAAGCTTGATTTATTGTGAACTCAGTGTATTTAGGAGTGGTGAACATGTTGATTTAATTTAAATACATATATATTTGTACTTCACAAGCAAATTAAAATATTTTCATTATATTCAGGTATTAGATATTTTTTGGCAATGTTTCTATTAATTGGCTCAGATAAGAATAAAAATATCTCCGTAAGTTCTTATTTATACGTTCTACTTCCCTCCTCACTCTCTCCTCTCTCGCTCTCTTTTGCTCTCTCTCCCCCTCCATCTCCCTCCCTCTCTCCCTCTCCCCCTCCATCTCCCTCCCTCTCCCCCTCTTCTACTCCCTCTCCCACTCCCCCTCTCCTTCCTCTTTCTCTTTCTTCCTTTCCTCTCCCTCTCCCTCACATGACCATACAATAAAGTGTGACTGGGAATCTGAAATTAAATGAAATTGACATCGAATTCCACTGCAGGCTACAGGAAAAACATCTCTATGCATATAATGTTTTCCATTTAAAGCTAGAAGCTGAAATATAGTTTAATGACCCAAAAATTGAAAAAAGTCAATGCTCAACACTTGCTCACATCACATGTCTCGCTCCTTCCTTATTTCTGGCCCTTCGCATCAGGGAAGCAGTTAGACTTATAAGGAAGAAACACAAGAGTTAAGTGAAGAATAAGGTGAAAAGAGCTAATAAATTCCTTTCATTTAGTAGAGTTCCAGCTGGTAGGCCCTCTTTAATGGGTAGAGGGAAGTGAGAGAAAAATCGGGCTGAGTGACTCATCACACCTCACAACGTGGGAGAATTAGGTTTAAGTGAAAAAGGATGTTTCCTAGGAAACTACATGATCTGCTTGTGGAACACCAAACCAGTGCAATCTCCAAACAGCAACCATGACTAAATCGATCCACCTCAGACAGCTTTATCAGTAGGGGGAGATTAGCTGCCTTTTGTGTTTTCTTAGTTACTATCATCAAATTGTCTATTATATGGCAGCTTCCGTTGCTGCATTTCTGACCTTCTGTAAGGACAGCTACGGTATTTGCTGTTATATAATTGGAAAACAGTTTTCCCTATTTCCCATCTCTCCGTGGCCCCCAACCCCCTGCAACATATACCTCTTCATCACTGCTTTCTAGCTTCAATAAAAGCTTCTCATACTGTCTTTGCAGCAAACCACAAGATTTAGTCATTAGAATCACTAAAAATATCCTTCCCAGCTTTAGTCATCCAAGGATCTAAATTAACTTACTCTCTTTTAACCATGACAGTGAAAAATCTGTAATTCACAGTAATAGGACAAAGGGATTGGTCTGGATTAGAAAATAGTCTGAAAATAAGTGGGAAACATTTTAAAGTAGTTTATTACCCCCAAGCACCTAGAGTACTTAACTCAAATATGTTAACTATATAGAGTCTATGTGAAATCTTTAGTTTAAAAAAATGTTTATAAGTAGCATGCTAATTGGTCAGAAAGCAGTGCCATATCAAAGAAGTCGATTATTTATAAAATTCTAAAGATTTTCTCTGGAGTCACAGACTTGAATCCTTGGAGAAGGGAGGATCTGTCCCCACCACCTCACCACAGCTGCAAGCCACACCTAGACAGAGTTCTGATGATCTCTGCCTCTAGTATGATAAGATTGTTACTGTGATAACAGCAGCAGTTAAAATTTAACCCACTTATTCATTCAACTAAAATTTATTTAGCCTCTAAAACATGTTGGACATTAATCTAATTGTTGGTACTAAGACAGATAAAATTTACCTTCCCAAAGATTACCTTCTGGTAGAAGGAGAGAGAGATAAAAATTCAACAAACATGTTAATTTTAAATAGTGGTAAATTCTATAAAGAAAATAAAATAGGGCAATCTGATAAAAGGACTGGAGTAAACACTTACTTTAGACCTTTGCTTCTCAAACTATCTGTGGTCTGTCTGTGATAAGTCCCTATTATCCCTTCCTCCAACCCCTAATCCATTATGGGCCAAAACTTTTGCAAAATACAGTATAATTTACCAGAAAAATAAGATAAAAATGCAAGTCCATTTTTTTTAATTATTACATTCAATAGACAAAAAATTACTCCATCAAATTGCTGTAAAATTTTTTGAATGTTTATTCTCAATTATTGTTCCCAGTAACAGACTGCAGAGGCTGCTGTCCTCAGACCACAGTTTGAGAATAACTTTTAGATGGGCTACTCAGGAGCTCCAAACACATTGTCTCATTGTTTTATATTGAAAAATTATATGGTCACCAACATTGTTAAGAACCATAGTCAATTAGCGATGGACTAGTTAGGAACTCAGAATTTATATAACAGGTTGTACAATGGTCTATACTCTTTTGGATCTAGCCTAGATGTCTAGGCATTCCATTTTTAATACTGATTCTTAGGCAAAGTTTTTACAATTCTAACTAACCATCTTCAAAATGAAATTTGGAAGCCAATCCATTTACTATATTGTCATTTACGATTCATTACATGTACTCCATATATTGAGTGCTTTACACTGCACCAGGTGTTACGGTATTTTACATCTACAATCTCATTTTAATTTTCAAATAGTGAGATATATATATGTATATATACACACACACATACATATATATGTGGTTATATATGTTATATATTGCTTCTTGGCCTTTTGGCTAAGATCAAGTGTAGTACATGGGATATATATATAACTTCTTTATCCATTTATCCATTGATGGACACTTAGGTTGTCTATCTCTTGGCTATTGTAAATAATGCTTCTATGAATATAGAGGTGCATTTATTGTTTCAAGCTAGTGTTTTCATTACTTTTGGACATATTCCCAGAAGTGGGATTGCTGGATGAAATGGTAGTTTATATTTTTAATTTTTTGAGGACCTGTCATACTGTTTTCCATTGTGGTTGTACCAATTTACAATCTCACAAACAGTGTACAAGGATATTTTTATTTTTCAGTTTCCTTCGCCTTCTGCATTATCTCCAGTTCCTCTTTTTTATGTCACTGTTTTGTTCTCTACCTATAATGCTTTCCTCAACTGTGTGGTGGTTCTTGCCTCAGTGTTTATATTGAAGGAAACTGACTACCCATGAATGAGGACATGGCTTTCCAGGAGTTGCTTCATTGGATAGTAGTCTGGCTCCTCCATCTGAAGAGAACTCCACAACTTTCTATAACTCTTTATCTGTTTTTCTTGGAATTGTTTCTCCAGAGATAACTCCCAGGTCAAAATGTACTCAAACAGTTACTGGAGAAGAACACAGAACAACGATGAATAGCATTGTTGCTAATGATGTAACCAGACCAAAGCTGGAAAGACATCTAGCGGCCGATGTGCCCATAGGTAACAGAAAAGTACAATGCTGAACAACACATACAATTGGAACATGGGTCATAAGAGACATGAACCAAGGTAAATTGGAAATTGTAAAGCAAGAAATAAAACATCTAAACATCGCAGTGCTTGGTGTTAGAGACCTAAAACCGACTGGAATGAGACATTTCCAGTCAAACAAACACAAAGTGTACTACTCTGGAAATAATAAACTCAGAAGAAATGGTGTGGCTTTAATATTGAGGTAAGATGTAGCACAGGCAGCTAAGGGTTACAATTCAAGGTCCAACCAAATAATACCAATCAGACTTCTAGAAAAACCTATTAATATAACCCATTCAAATCTACACTTCAAATACAGAGGCTTAAGAAGATGAAATTGAAAGCTTTTACACAAGTATCCAAGAAGAAACTGATCACACACCAAAACTAGACATGCTGATAATCACAAGTGATCGGAATGTAAAAGTAGGAAATAAAGCAGAATTAAATGTCATTGAAAAATTTGGAGTAGGGATAAGAAATGAATCAAGAGATTGGCTCGTGGACTTCTGCGAAGCCAACAACTTGTCCATCACAAACACATGCTTCAAACAATCAAACAGATGACTGTATGTGTGGACATTATCAGATGGCCAATGTAGAAATCAAATAGACTATGTAATTGGAAGCAGGAGACAGTGAAGCTGAAATCTCTCTGCCAAAACACGACCAGGAGTTAATATTAAGCATTAACGCTGAAGGAGAGCACTACAAAAATCTTAGTGCCAAAATATAATCTAAGTAACATTACTGAAGGATTTAAAGTCCACATAAAAAGCAGATTTGCACTGTTACACTTAATCAATCGAGATCCAGAAGAAATGTAGACTGAAACTAGGAATATTATTAGGAAAGAATTCAAAAAGACAATGACAACAGTAAAGAGGAAAGAAAAATCAAAATAGTTAATAGAAGAAACACTAAAAATTTTTAGGCAGGTGAGAGGCAAAGGTAAAAGGTGACAAAATCAGAGTTAGAATCTGAATGCAGTTTTTCAATGACTATCATAAGAGATTAAGAGAACTATTACAATAGTCAATGTAATGAGGTAAAAGAGAACAAAAAAGGAAAACAAGTGTTCATTATCAGAAGATTCGAGAATTCGAACCTAGACTAGAAATGCTGAACCATGAAAGAAGCACATTAAAGGACCACAAGGAAATAAAGAAAATGTATAAACAGTCTGCTGAAAATCTGTACAGAAGAGACAAAAGGGTAACAAATGCCTTTGAAGAAGAATCCTCTGAGGAAGCATCTGAAATTCTAATAAGTGACGTAAAAGCTGCCCTGGAAATCTTGGATATAAATCACCAGGAATAGAAGGGATACCGATAGCGATAGAATTATTTCAAGCCACAGAGATCGACTCTGTCAAAATTCTATCAAGAATATGTAATATAGAAAACAAAAAAGTGGTCTATAGACTGGAAACTTTCAATATACATCCCAATTTTCAAGAAATGAGATGCCAAGGAGTGCAGTAACTATAGGACCATTACTGTAATTTCCCACACAATTAAAGTGATGTTCAAGGTTATATAACAAAGGCTTCTGCGTTATATGGAGCAAGAAATGCTGGATGTTCAAGCTGGATTCAGAAAAGAGAGAGGAACTGATGACCTAATTGTGAATATTTGTTGGATACTGGAGTGCTCCATGGAATTTCAGAAGATAGTCCATGTTTTATGGACTAAAGCCTTTGACTATGTGGATCATAAAAAGCTATGGGCTGCTCTGAAAGAAAAAGGTGTGCCTTAGGACTTGATTGTCCTGATGCATAACCTGTACTGTGGACAGGAAGCCCGTGTCAGGACAGACTATGGAGAGACAAAATGGTTTTCTATATGCAAAGCAGGTGTCAGACAAGAGTATATTCACCTCCCTATTTATTCAATCTGTATGCAGAACATACAAAAAAAAAAAAAAAACTTAGCTAGACCCATTGGAAGGAGTAAAAATTGGTGGAAGAATATCAAGAATCTAAGATATACAGATGATACCATCTTAATGGCAGAAAGCAGCAATGATTTGAAATGACATCTGATAAAAATGAAAAAAGAAAGTGCCAAAGCCAGACTGCAGTTGAACATCAAGAAGACAAAAATCATGACCACAGAAGAAATACACAACTCTAAAGATAATGACGTCAACAAAATTGTAACTTGTGTCGTTAAATAAGAGCCATATAAAGACACAGAGACATGGGAAGACTGCAGAGATTGGAACAATGCAACTACAAGCCAAGGAACACCAAAGACTGTCAGACGTCATCAGAAGATAGACGAAAAACATAGAGAAAATTCTTCCTGTGATGCCTTACAAGCAAACGACCCTACTGATACTTTGATTTTGGACTTCTAGCTTCCAGAATTGTGAGACAATACATTTTCCTTGTTTTAAGGCATGTAGTTTATGGTACTTTTTTATGGTAGCCCTAGGAAATACCCATGTTCAATGAATGCACTTATATCATTAAGAAAGACAAATTATATTCTTTTTCTATTGATTTTAGAACATATCCTTAGATACAGTTGAAGGTCAGGGTGCATGTACTTTTTTTTCCATAAACAATTTTGGTAAATAGAAAAAAACTGTAGTGATGAAAAATACATTCTCCTCTTCTTCAAAACAGTATTCATGAAGGATAAAATATTTTTTCTTCATAATTCACAATCAAATTTAAATGGTGATAAGTATTAGATATGAATGATAGAATACATATTTCAGAAGAGAAAGAAGACTGGTAAAAATATAATACAAATGAGAAATTTTATACAGCTTACTTACTGTGGGTTTTTTTTTGGGGGGGGGAGGTATTATAGTTTATCTTTTCCAGCTTTACTGAGATAAAATTAACATAAAACACTGTGTAAGTTTAAGATGTACAGTGTGTGATTTGATACACTACTGTATTACAAAATGACTACCACCATAGCATTAGCTAACACCTGCACCACATCACATAGTTACCATTTCTATTTTGTGGTGAGAAAATTTAAGATCCACTCTCTTGGCAACTTTCAAGTACCTAACACAGCACTGTTAACTATAATCACTATGCTGTATATGAGATCCTTGCATCCTCCCCCATTATTTGTGAATTTTCCAGTTTTAGATTGATTTCTAGGTTCATACCATTGTATTTGGAAAAGGTGCTAAATATGACCAAAATCTTCTTAAATGTAGTAAAACTTATTTTGTGGCCTAACAATGATCGATCCTACAGATTTTTCCACATGTACCTGAGAATATGTATTATGCTGCTGTTGGATGGAATGTTCTACAAATGTCTGTTAAGTTCATCTTATCTAACATGCAGTTTAAATTCAATGTTCCCATATTGATTTTCCATCTGGCTGTATGCATCCATTGTTGAAAGTGGGGTACTAAGGTCCCCTACTACTATCTATTGTGGTTTATTTCTATTTTCAGTGTTCTTTTTAAGTGTTTATAGCACATTCATAAGTTTTTTCATATATTAAGCAATAAGAAATTGTCTTCAGTATGCAACAAAACATACTGTTAGTTGAGATTGTTTTATCTGACCATGTATTAGTGATCTATTTTCACAGAGATGCAGCCTAATATCCAATCATAACACTTCAGTGCCATGTAACAATAAAAATGTATTCGCCTCACGTGTGTCTGGTTTGGCTGGGAGTTGGCTGATCTAGGCTGGAAAATGGTTCTACTAAAATCAGCTGGGCTAACGTGTTTTCAGGTTGGCAGGCAGGTAGTTGATTGATATAAGAGGGTCCAATTGGGGCAACTCATCTGTTCAAGCTCTGTTTCATATCTAGCTCATTTTCCTCCTGGGTCTAGTACTGACTCAAGTATGTTCTTCCCATAACAATAGTAGAAATACATGAAGGCATGTAGAAATACACAATGACTCTTAAGGTCTAGGCCAGGAAATGACACACTGTAATTTAATCTCCACTGGCCCAAGCAAGTTATATGACTAAATCTAAAGTCAAGAGATAGAAAAATATATGACACTCCTTCAGTAAAAGGCACTGCAAAGTCATATGGTAAAGGATATGGATGCAACCAGGAGTGAGGGATTAGGGTCACTAATACAGTAGTCTATCATTGTTCACAAATGTTTTTTAATTACTCATATAACTGAATATTAAAAAAAAAGTAAAACTGCAATTAAAAAATTGGCTAAAGATCTGAAGACATTTTTCCACAGCAGAAATACTGAGGGCCCACAGGTACATGTAAAGATGCTCGGCATTACTAGCAAATCATCATGGAAATGCAAATCAAAATCACAATGAGATATCCTCTCATCTGTTAGAATAGTTATCAAAAAGACAAGAAATAACAAGTGTTGGCCAGGATGTGGATAAGCGGGAACTCTTGTGCAGTGTTGGTGGGAATATAAATTGATGCAGCTACTATGGGAAATAGTATGGAGGTTCCTCAAAAATTAAAATAGAACTATCATATGATCCAGCAATTCCTCTTCTGGGTATTTATCCAGAGAAAACAAATATGGTAACTTGAAAAAGAATGTATGTAATCCAACGTTTACCGAAGCATTATTTATAGTAGCTGAGATATGGAAACAACCTGTCCATCGATGGATGAATGGATTAAGAAAAGGTGTTATGTATACACGAAAGAATATTATTCAACTATAAAAATAATAAAATCTTGCCATTTGCAACAGCATGGATGGACCTTAAAGGCATTATTCTAAGTAAAAAAGTTGGACAGAGAAGACAAAAAACACATGATCTTACGTATATGTGGAATTAAAAAAAAAAAAAGAAGGGAGGGGGCACAACGCCAAGCTCAGAGATACAGAGAATAGACTGGCGAGTCCCACAGGTGGGGGAGGTGACAGAATGAGGGACATGAGTTAAAAGGTACAAATTTAAAGTTGAAAAATAAATAAGTCATGGGGCTGTAACATACAGCATGGTGACTATGGCTAACAATACTGTATTGCATATTTTAAAGTTGCTAAGAAAGTTATCATTAAAAGATACCTTTAAAATTTCATCACAAAAAAAATGTATAACTACAAATGTTAACTAAAATGTTCACTAACTTACTGTTGTGATCATTTTGCAACATATACAAATATCAAATCATTTTGTTGCATACCTGAAACAAGTATATCAATTATATCTCAGTTAAAAAAACAGTGACAACTAAGTAATCTTAACAGCGTTATCATACTTTGTATCAGTATATCTATCTTTCCATCCATCCATTCATTTACTACCACCAAATGACAGACATTTATCTAAACTTAGTTAAAATCTGCTTAGTAAACAAAAAACAAAGCAGCACCTTTAATAAACTAGAAAGGAAAAGGTACTCCCACACCATAAGTCAAATTAATAACCTACATGATACAAATATTAGAAGCATCTGATTATAATATTTATACATTTTTTATGTTTTCAAGATTTTCTAAATGATTAAACAGTATTTTAATATCAGAAAATGAGTTATTAAAATACCTAAAAATTGTTTTTAAGTGTGCAATTGCTTACTTTTACTTATATAGGAAAAAAATATAAGATTTTCTTTGTTTTGTACTGAACATGTTTTCATTTGTATAATATTTGCCCTGATTTAAATTGATGATCTCATAAACAGCACTTAGGAGGGGTTCAAGTATATGTGTGATATGATCAAAAATACTGTGAAGAAAGATTTTCAGATCATGCTTTCATAATGTTTTGCTTGTAAGTATAAAAATCATTTTCCAATTGTTATGATAATATCCTGTGTATTCTTCCCCTTAGTTTCTTTCCTAAGCTGTCTCTCTTAACACTTAGGAATAATTTTTACAAGGTTACCCATTCTAAGTGTGCCAATAAATGTAATTATATTTATTTCAGAAGGCATAGTTAAATTTATGGAAGGAAAAACAACACTACTTTTATTTATAACCACGGTAAATTTTAATAGTGAGTTTACTGTAGCAGTGCATAATGTGATGGCTGATGTATTTAACATGATTACGATTCAATGTAAGCCCTGGGGAATTCAAGAACCCTTTCCCCTCCAGTGTTTTTGATTGTAGTTTAATAAAAAAGTACTGAATTAGAAATCAGAGAACTTGGACAAATTCTCAGCCAGGACGCAATGCCCCCTACCCCCAGGCATCCACGGCTCCTGGGACTGACCTTTATCCTGGCACCTCCCAGACTGTTACATGCCCTGATTTAATCTTCATCGCTCCCACGGCACAGTTAGCACCTTAACCTGAGAGCCTAGTTTATTTATCTTCATAACAATAGCACCTAGCAAGATGCTCAATGGCTCTTTGTTAAATGAGTGCTGAGAAAACAATACGTGAGATGTTGAACAATGCCATGGATTTGTTTCCTCAATGGAAAAGAAGCACCTTAGAACTGCCAATTCAACTGTGTTATTGTTTTATATGTTAGATAAGTTTGTATACCATAAGACAAAAGAGACTGCTCTATTCACCTGGCTTGGCTCATTTACCATAACAACCTGCTATTTCTATCACTTTCATGACATAAGACTAATTCCCATTTTTCTTGGAAACTTTAGCCCCTGAAACAGTGGATGCACCCACGGAAACAGCCCTCATTACCTGGTGGGTGTATCCAACCCCCACCTGCAGTTAGTACTGACTGTTAATTGCTCACAGCTGGCCTTTTCTCTAGGTAACTGTCCTTGGCATCTATAAGCTACCTTGCCAAAGAGGCAGTCATTCCTCAGGGACATCATGAATTTAATGAATGACTGACCTGCCTCAACATGGGACCAAATCTATGATGTAAGTCATGTTCTGGAGCTCTCGTGGGATGAACCCACAAGATCACATCCTTGCTTAGTGCCTCCCCTGCCCCTTCTCCTGCTTAACTCCCCTTCTCCTAAAAGTCTCTGCCAAAGAATTACTTGCCAAAAAAAATCTGTCCCGAAACCAATCTAAGACATCATTTCAATGCCATTTTTTTTCATTAAACTTCTTAAAAATTTTTGAAAACCTGTAGACTGCAGTTGTAAGAAATAACACAGACAGGAGTTCCAAACTGGCTGGACAGCACGAGGTGCTCCACTGAGCCTCTACCCAGTGCAACTGATGACAAATTAAAAGCAAACACAAACAAAAAAATAAGTTTCTTAAAATGGCTCCATGGGTATATAGCAAATGATGAAACATTTATTCAAGAAAATTGACTAAAACTCTGCAAGAGCTCTGAGAGTCCACAGTATTGAAAAGAAGACCATTCATTCCCTCCTTCACTCCTCCCAGCTCAGGGGGTCAGAAGCTCCACTCAGGCCTGCTGCAGCCAAGAAGGAGCACAGCATGGGACTCCTCCATCCCCCAGTCAGAGAACTATCTTTCTGGAAAGGGCAGAACATGAACATTTCTTATCCTTCCCCAGCTAACTGTTGCTGGGGTTAAGTTCTAGGTGAGTGCAGCCCCAGAGGTGGGGGCTCCCTCCTTCTGGCCAAACCTCCCCCTCAGGAGATGGAACTCTACTTGGGAATGGCATTGCTGGGAATACCAAGCCCTCACTGCCTTTACCCCATCTCATGGGATAAAGGTTCCACCCAGAGAGGGGCAAGCTTGAGGAAACTTGGGCTGCTGACATCTCCATCAGCCAAGTCCTCCTCCCCAAAGGAAATGACTTCATTTGCAATGAAGTGTAGAGAAGGTCGAGCCTAAAAGCTGTCAAAAACAGTATAATTTGTGTTGAAAGACAACTGGCAGGAGATTTATACATTCATCGGTGATATAGGCTGAACTGCAGGCCAGCTAGGTTGCCAGTGACAAACACAAAAGGAGACGGAGAGCAGTCCTCATGTCAGAGAAATCTCAAACACTGTTCTGGGCTGTGTGGGGTTCTGGCTTTATACATATACATAGTCTCTGCTGACACCCAGCAGATTTGGCCTCATTGCCAGTGGATGATATCTATCACTTTCTTGACTCTCAGCCTGGCCTCCTCTGACACCACACCAATAGAGAACAGGGAAGAACCAAACTGTAGTTAGTGGAAGCGAGGTCCTGGGCAGAGGGGAGCTCCTTAGCAGATAAAAGTCCCAGGTATCTACCTGCATTCACTGACACCAACCTCGTGAGTGTTAGGAAACCATCTCACATCCACATGAAGATGGAAGTCCAGATACCCACCTAACCCCTGCTGGCATAGCTAGGGGTGGGAACCACGATTTTCTCCTGTGGTGTCTGTCTGCAGTAGAACAATTGTTACATTTTTTTCTGTCTTGCTAGGATGCCTCTTTCCCGGTCCTTGAGCTACAGAGAATGGGCTTTAGTTGGAGCTTTTCTTGTGTTTGTGCGCACGTGTGCACCTATTGACATTTCGGTTTGCTAGATTCATCACCTCTGAATCTGGGCTATCTGAAGCAAAAAGAAAACCCAAGGAAATTATCACTATGTAGTTCTTCATGTACTGAGGTCCCTAACTGGTCTGCCTTCTCACTACCTTTTAGTCTTCTAATTTTTGTTCTGTATATAATGTCCAAGGTTTGGGGTTGTACTTAGGAAGAACAGAGAAAAGCAGCCTACTCCATCTCCCCAGAAGCAGAAGCCCCTGCTCAGTGGTTTTTAACTAATCAACCTACAACTGGACTAAGTTGAAGCTATTCTTACAAAAGAAAAAAGTTGAAGTGAGTGTCTTCTTTAGGCCATGAAAGCCAGTGCTATTTATTAAAATCACTGATCTTTTCATGCCTTTACTTTTCTCAGGTTATAAAATTTCATTTAGAATGTCAGGCACTATATTGAGTAAAATAGTTATCTAAAGAGGAATTTATTTTATAAATAAGAAAAATTCAATTCACTAAATTTAATTTACCTGCACATAAAGGGTAGATCCTAGATCTGAACCCAAGTCTCACTTATACCAAAACTTAATTCTGCTTCTTCCATGCATATCCTTGAAAACCTCAATGGGCCTCTTCAGCTTTTATCCCCATATCTGGGAAATAGGAATATCCATTTAATGAAATTATTAAGAAGATTAAATTAACTGGTATGCATGAAAGAGCTTTAGAATCCTAAAGTATGCACAACTGTATAAGATGGTTACCATTAGAAAGTCATTTCCCATATCCCATCAGCAGGACTTGAAATCTGAAATACTGGTCCAGTCACGGTAACCAATATATAGCAGAGCCCTGGAGTTTAAAAGCTCAGAATCTGCAACAGACTGCCTAGACTCTAATTCTGGCTCCTATCACTGAGTATTTGTTCTTAGACAAACCATGTCAATCCTTAGAGACTCGGTTTTTTCATTTGTAAAATAAAGGTAAAATATTCCCCATGCTATTTGGTTTTTATGAAAATTAAATTCTTTAATACATGTAAAGCATTTAGTATAAAACCTGCTTCACAGTTAGTGCTTAATAAATTAGCTACTGTTGTTAATTAATCATCTAACTCCTGGGGCTTTTTTCTCCCACTGAATCATCCAGAAATAATGACTCAGGGTTTTGAGTTACCCTGCAAGGGTTAGAGTGCAACTCGAGTGAAAGGACAGAGTTGAACAACCTCCTGGATCCATCTCAGATCTGTAAAAAAAACAATTCAACAAGAGAGTTTGCAGTCTCGGTTAAAATCCTATAAGGGGCAGGAAAGTATTAAGCCTTTGCATAATCCTTTAGTAGTGCTTACTTACATGGAGCTGCTGATTTAAATACTGTGGAGAAAATATCTGGAACTATTTTTGCAGCATTCCATTTGATTCATTGCTTCTGTCACGTTAAGCTACAATGCAATTGGCTTCAAAATCAGTACATCTACCTTCTATGTCTATCTCCATCATGTTCTTTTATTAAGATGCTCTTGCAGGGTTAATAAAGTGTTTATATTTAAATAGTTATATCTGCCAGTCAAATGTAGTCTCCAGTCAATCATACATCTAGCTTAAGATGGAAGAGGGGCAAAAAGCAGCTAAAATGATTTGGCTGGCACAATATATATGAAATCTATCCAGGGAACAGGTTAAAAATATATTTGTTATACTTAAGTTTGGAACAGAAAGTTTGTCCTCTAAACCAGCCTCCAGCTAACTCTGATAACTCCACTGTTTTTTCCTTTCCCTTTAGAACTTATATAAATGCATATATTAAGATATCTCTCCCACTCAGGTTAGTGTAGTTTTGACTGTAAATATCAATGTATCTGTATTATGAAACAATATTATGTTATTATCCTCAATGTCATCAATGGCACTTATTATGTGAGTATATAATATGTAATTTAAGAAATTATCAGGTAAATACAACCATGTTAAAGATGTATTAGGAAACATGATTGTTTATGCCATGCTCTCCTTTTAATAATTTATGACTTAAGTAAAGTACATCAGTTGTCTGAGTCTCATTTCTTTATCTGCAAAACAGAGTGTGGCTTCTCTGACCCATGCTTCTCTCCCTCCAATCAACATTCATTACACAACCACCAGTGTGATTTTTGTAAATATACATCAGGTCATATTACCCACATGATTTAAAATCCTTCAGTAACTCCTTATCACCACTAAAACAAATTTCAGATTCCCTAGGTTGCTCTTGGAAAACCTTGTGATCTGTAATCTGCCATTTTATGGCCCATCTTCTCCACACATGCACATACATATCACGTTGCCATCTAGTTGTATTAATCAGAGTTTTCTAACTGTACCATTCTCTTTCTGTACATGACCATTTGCAAATAAACCATCCTTCTCAATATGTCACTTAAAAATCTGTTTCATACTTCCTCTCTATCTTGTGCTTCAATGCTTTCTTGAACATAATTGTATATACATACACTTTGACATGTCAGTATATATAGTCTTTATATTACACTTCCCCCATTAAATTCTGAGTCCCCTTTAGGGCAAAAACAATATTCTATCCATTTGCATTGCACATGATGTCAGCGACAGTAGATTATTTATTATGTTGTGTGAATAATTCATGATTAAAAAATAGCTATCATAAGTTGACTTCCAACCACTGAGTTAATCATCTCAAAAAAAGTTAACTCAAAGGAAGGTAGGAATGGAGCAGAAGAAAGGAAAAGTGGCTCATAGAATACAAAGAACATGATGATAGATTTAACTCCAACCCTATGATAATGACATTAAATATAAACCATCTGAACACTCAGCTAAATGCAAAAAAAAAAATCAGAATGGATAAAAAGCAAGACCTAACTATATGCTATTTACAAGACACACTTTAAAGAAATAGAAAGATTGAAATTAAAATGATGGGCACAGATATACCTGTAAAATCTTAAGTATAAAAGGACGTTGCAATATTTTAATATTGAAGTGGACTTTAAGACAAGGAATTTGACCAGGGATAAAGAAGGTCATTTCATAAGGATAAAAGAATGAATTCTAAAAGAAAATCCATTTTGCAGATGAGGAAACTCAAGTAAAAAGGATGAGCAACATAAAAAGGAAATGGAAGAGTCAGGTATGAAAATTGTCTGCATGAATCCAACATCCATTCTATCAGTGTGCCATGCTGCCTACTGTGACTGAACATACCAATAAATGATGCAATGAATAAATATATATAATCTGCAGGGTCTTTTTCATCTCCCAAATCTAGAGTTTATTTTCTCTTCTCTTTCCAAAACACTCCTGGCATAGGATCTCCAATGTCAATGGGTCTTTCAGAGAAGAGGCAGTTCTCAAGTTTTACATATATGCAGATGATTCCCAGTGATAGCAATCAGTCTGCAATAATTTGTGGTTCATTGATTTCATGATTCTCTTTATCATAATTTTGATGTCCGCATACTGCAGTAGAATAAAGAGTTATAACTAATGTCTATTTTTGGAAAGGCAGATCTAAGCTTCAAATATTCTGTAGAGTTATTACTTTCAAATATGTTAGCATTTACAGATTCGATGAAAGATTTTCTACTGAAGATGCTGCAGAAAGACACATTTGCTCTAGTACTGGCCTAAATAGGACAAGTAAAGGTGTCAACAGAAACAAAATGAAAGATTTTTATTTGTAAAGTTTCTCTAGTATCTCAAAGCAGCATACTGGTATTAATTAATTTAATGCTTAGAATAAAAATATGTTGCAGCATTTGCAGGTATCTAAGACTATCTCGTAAAAACTCCAACAAAGTTTCTCTCACAAACTTCTTTTAAATGCTCAATCACTGAAATGCTATGTTTGAGCATCCATGGAGAGGTATGGAGCCTTTCCGACCTCTACATATTTGTGATGTTCAACTTCGGTATCATAAATTTCAGTTCAATGCTAAAAGTTCCAAATGCTGTGGAATGAACTTCCCCAGTCCTAGAGACCTGGCCTCTTTGTCACTGCCATTTGAGAATCATATGCAGAAACAATATGACATTATGGTTAAGAGGCTAGACCTGTGAACTGGAAAGACCTGTAGTTGATTCTTAGTTATGTCACTATTAACTCTTATAAATCTCAGAGTCCTTCTCTGTAAATGGTGATAGTAACACTTAGATCGAAGAAGGTAAATAAGACATTTTATGGAGAGTGTATACAAAGTATTTAACACAAAGAAAGTATGTAACACTTATTCAGCACTTTCTAATCACTTATTGGAGTGTTCCTGGTGTGCAGCTGCCCCCTGATGTCCCAGGGCGACATCATGGTGGTGATGTCGGCCACTTCTCACCTGAAGTGACCTTCTGTGGAAGTGTTTATGCTGAACACTGAATCCAGAATATGTCATTTTGGAAAACGGATGAGTCAACAAGAAACTGAAGAGTCTGAGGTTTGCTTTTAGGGAGAAAGTTGCACAGAACCTCAAACTTTATCTCTAATTACTCTCAGTCACTGACAGACAGAACGTGGGAGAATTTGGACGTTCTATAAGTAGAAAAAAATAGATCTCAGAAACTTAAAACACATCAGAATTTATCATAAAAGTACATAAAATTAACTATCATTCCATTTATTCTGCAACACTGGAAGCAGTGGAACATTTCATCATGCTAGATAATAAGGAACTGTGAAAGACCATAAGGGCCACGTTAGCCATACCGTCTCTATGTGTTCATGTTCTTCTTACCATCTGCATGAAATTATGTGTTCATTCTGACACTTCCACATCTTTAATTGCCTGTTACACACTTTATTATTACCCAGTGGTGCAATATGGTACTTTTTACCAACTGGGATATTTTTTTTCTTGACAACTATGTCATCAACACCCTAGTTATCTCTTTTACTCTCTTCCCCTTTCCCATACTTTCGCTTTCACTTTCTCTCTCTCTCTCTCTCTCTCTCTCTCTCTCTCTCTCTCTCTCTCTGGGCCCTGCCCCGCCCCACTTCATTCCCTCTCTCACTCCCTGCTTTCTCTTCCTCTCATGCTCCATTCCTCTCTCCTCACCCCTTCATCTCTCGTCTACCAGAGAGATCTGGATAGGTTATAAAAGTGGCTTGCAATTTGTCTCCTTCCTGCACCTACGTACACTTACAATGTGACTGAACATTCTCTCATCACATGGTAAGGTCGATTTCTCCACCATTTAAGAATGTGACTTGTGAGACAACAGAAACCTAACATCAGCAGAGACTTTAAAAGTGCTTGTAGAACTACTGCCTCTGAAAAAATAAAGTAAATGTACTTTTTTCCTATTTCTTCCACCAAATATCAGTAAAAGCCCTGAATGTTATATATACAATAATCATAACAGGACTCCAAAAGTTGAGAATAGTTAACTAGGAAACTCAGAACTCAAGGGATGTCATGGTAATGAGTTCCTCGAGTTTTCTTTTTACTCATATTCCCCACACTTGGAGCTATAAAAGCTGGAAATTCATAAATGCCAACAAGCATAGACACAAAAAAGCCCCAACGAAAACATATTCTCGATAGCAAAAGGACAATGAAAGCATATCAAGACAGAAAACTCTTGGACAACAAACACTTATGTCCAGTCAAACATCATAGAAATAACTGTGATACCAGCTCCATTCGGAGCAAGTAGAAAGCCCAGCATTCCACCCTGGACAAGCTGTAACAAATGCCCCAATAATGAACAAAGTTGCTATAAACATTCATGTGCGGAATCTGTGTAAACATAAGTTTTCAAGTCATTTGGGTAAATACCAAGGAGTGTGATTTGCTGAATCATATGGTAAGAATTTATGTCTAATTTTATAAGAAACTACCAAACTCTCTTTTAAAGTGGCTGTATCATTTTGCATTCTTGCCAGCAATGAGAGTTTCTATTGTTCCACATCCTCATCAACATTTGATATTCTCAGTGTTCTGGATTTTAATCACTGTAATAGATATGCAGTGTTATCTCATTGTAGTCTTAATTTGCATTCCCTAACGACGTATGATATTGAGCAATTTTATAGGCATTTAGCGATCTATATATAATCTTTGGTGAGATGATTATTCCTCTTAATCCCATTTTTAAATTGAGTTATTTGTTTTCAACTCATGTTTCTGCTGCAGAATTCTATCAAAATTTCAATAAAAAATTAACACTAATTCTGTCCAAACTTTTTCAAAATAAAAAAGGAAATAATTTCCATTTCATTCTATAAAACCAGTATTACTCTACTACCAAAAATCAAACTAAAGTATATAAAAAAGAAGTTTAGGCACAAAAATTCCCTCATGAAAAGGCTTTAACCAAATTTTAACAAATAGAATTCAAAAATATATAAAAAGAATTGTAAACCATTACTATGTGAGATGAAGTTTGGTGATAAAAGGCTGACTCAACATTCAAAACTCAATTTAATCACTATATCAACAGGCTAGCAAAGAAAAATCACATGACCCTGTAAATTGATAAAGAAAAGCATTTGGTAAAAAAGATAATGCTAATTCATAACAAACACTCTAAGAACATTAGGAATAGGGGAGAATGACCTCAACTTCATAAAGGTTACTTGCAAACAATACAACATATTAAAGATGAAAGACTAAATATTTTCTCCCTAAGATTGAGAACAAGACAAGGATGTCTGCTCGCACATCTACAGTTCTAGATGTTTTATCCAGTATAATAAAGAAAGAAAAGGAAATCAAAGAAATCAGAAAGGAAGAAATAAAACTGCCCATATTTGCAGATTACATGATTCTCTATGTAGGAAACTCCAAGGACTCTACCAAAAAAAAAACCTCCTCCAATAAGTGAGTTAAGTGAGTTCAGCAAGGTAATAATATAGCAGCTAAATATTCAGAAATCAATTTCTATATACTAGCAATAAATACTTGGATTTTGAAATTTAGAAGACAAAACCATTTTAATTGCTCACAAAATGAACTACTTCAGTGTAACCCTAACAAAACATGTACCAAATTTGTATGCATAAAATGATAAAATAATGATAAATCAAAGAGGATCTAAACAAATGAAGAATTATATGGTATTTATAGATTGGAAAACTTAACAAAGTAAAAATGTTAATTCTTCCCAAATTGTCATACAGTTTTAAGACAATTACAGTCAAAATACCAGCAAGAAGTTTTTGTAGATAATAGATATTTTAAAATGTACATGGAGGGACAAAAGAAATAGAAGTTAAAACAATTTTGAAAAAATAATAATAAACTTAGATGAATCAATCTACCAGACTTAGCACTTATTATATAGCTAAAGTAATTAAGACTATATGGTATTGGTAGAGGGATAGATACATAAATAAATGAAATAAAACCGAAAACTTAGAAATATCCCAACATATGTACAGCCGATAGCTTTAAAAAAAGATGTGAAATCAATTCAATATAGAAAGAATAACCTCTTCAACAAATGATGCTTGAACACCTAGATAACCATAGATAAAAATAAAAACAAAAATAAAACTATGAACCTTGACCCAAGTCCCATAACTGATAGAAATTTAATTCAAAATGAATCATACATTTAAATATAAAACTATAACATGTCTAGTAGAAAATATAAAGAAACAGAAGAAAATCTTCACAATCTAGCACTTGGTGAAAACTTTTTAGATAACACACCAAAAGTATGATAAATTTTTAAAAATAATAAACTGGACTTTGTCAATATTAAAAATATTTGTTCAATGACAGACCCTGTGGGGAAAAAAAATGAAAAGATAAACTGCACACTGAGAGAATATATTTGCAAATATTGTAAATGACAATGACTAGTATGTACGCCATATATAGAACTCTTAAAACTAGACAGGTTAAAAAAAATCCAATTACAATATTGACAAAAGACATGAAGAGAAATTTTGCCAAAGGAGATATACGAATTAAAAATAACCAATGAAAAGATGTTCAACATCATTAGTCATCAGGGAAATGCAAATAATACATCACTACACACCTGTTAGAAAAGACTAAATGCTAAGGATGTGAAGAAACACAGTCACTTATACATTTTGGGGTGGAATTCAAAATAGTGTTTCTACTCTGGAAAACATTTTGAAATGTTCTTTAAAAATTGAAAGAGCAAATGTATGACTCAGCAATTATACTCCTTAGCATATTTTGCAGAAAATGAAAACTGTGTCCACATAAACCTTCATGCAAATGTTTATAGAAGCTATATTCAAAATATCCCAAATCTGGAAGCAACCCAAGGTCTTCCAAGGGGTAAGTGGTTAAACACACTCCAACATCATGAATACTACTCAGCAGTAAAAAGGAAATATCTATCGATACATGCAACGACCTAGATGAATCTCAAGTAAAGGTTATATACTCTGTGATTCCATTCTCATAGCATTCTTGAAATGACAAAATAATAAAAATGGAAAACAGACTAGTGATTGTCATGAATTAAAAGGGCAATAAGAGAGATCCTTTTGGTGATTACATTGTTGTGTGTTGATGGCTTCAATGTCGATATCCTGTGGTCTTGTACTATAGTTTTGTAAGATTTTATCATTGGGAGGAAACATCTCCATTGAGTCATGCCCTCTCTTGCTGCTCTTGATACCTTATCTCTCTCATCTGGGGAAGTAGCCTAGACAGAAGGTGGAGTCACTCTGTCTCCTGGGCAAGAGCTGGGCAATTGCCAGACGTGTCAGTGAAGCTTTCCAAGATTACTCAGCAGCTAGCCCACGTGCAAGGTTGTTGAGGGATCCCAGGAAAAATAAGTCAAGCCCTGGAGAACCGACCCCCACTACCCCCCCCCCCCACACACACACACTGATCCACAGAAATTTTGAGCTAAATAAATACTGGTTGTTTAAAAATCTTAAGTTTTGTGATAATCTTTAACGCAGCATAAAGTAGCTACAGAGAGTCTGAGCGGGTTCCCTGGCGTCTCAGTCCCTGAGCAGCAATTTCCCTCTGGTCTACAAGCCTGGGATCACAGGGCGTGGCCTCTGTGTCTGCAAAGGTGAGACCTTTTGCTGTCTGGGGACACCAGGTCTGATACCACATCATCCTCCTAGGATTCTGATCAACATGTTTTCTGGCCTACGTCACTGTTCATTCCATGCCAGAGAGAGCCTCTGATTGGAGTTAACTTTTAGGACACTAATTTCTTCTCCTGAATGAATCCTGAGTCTGAGAAAAACAAAAACACTCCATCCCTTCTTATTTGGCTCAAAGTCCCCTGTTACCTGGTTTCAGCATCTCTTCACTTTATGGAAAGAAAAAAAAAATCATGCTGAGACATCTCTACTTTGGAGTAGGGCAATATTGTTATAAACTCATGGTTTTGAAATCAGAGAGGCTTCTATTCAGATATTGGCCCCAACACTAAATAATGCTTTGCTTTGGGCAAGTCACTTAACCTCTCTGACTTATGTTCATCAGTAAATTTTAAGGGTAATTATATAATTAATACATATGAAAGAATCTGAAGTTTTGCATAGTATATGGTAGGTGCTTAAGAAACATTTATTCCTTTCTTTAGAACTTTATTTCTCAGTCATGTGCCTGCTTAACTTTAATCATTAGAGATAGAGATATTGTTCTGAAAATATCTTTAAGTAATTACTGTGTTGGGGACCTGCTCACCCCCTTCTCTCAAAAGGGATTTTTATAGTGATATTTCACACTAATATTAGGATCCGTCTATGAGGAATAAGATTAGCAGTGATGGCCATGGAGAGTCATTACCCAGAGAAGAAGGCAGCGCAGAAAATCAGGGGCCCCCTGGCCCAGCCCACTGTTAATTAACTCGCAGACAGTGGCTAAAAGAGCTTGGCTTAAGATGCAAATGCTCTTTCATTTACATTGAAACTAAAAAGACTTGCCTTGCTTATTTCCGTGTGCTTGCCACTGAATAAAGAGGAAAGTGAAATTGCATTGCTGCCCCTTGCTAGTAATAACTGTGCCCCCATCGGGCCCACTGACCTAAGCCCTTGCTGTTGAAATGAGATGACAGAGAGACACACATCAGTGACTTTTCCTCAAGGTGTGTGGGAAAGGCAAGACCTGCATTTCATCTTCTGGGTGACAGAAAATGCAAATTAAAAATTAGAGCTGGCACATTCTCCACCACCACACAGGTCAACACTGCATTCATCAGCAAAAAAAAAAAAAAAAAAAAAAAAAAAAACACAGAACTTGTATTAATATAAAAGGGCACCAGAAACGGTCTAATCTCCATTTAAGTCGTACCTGCTGTCTTAGGTTCTTCTAGGAACAATTACTGAGACCATATTGTGCCAAAGTATTCTTAGGAAGTGAAGGTAACACTGGTAGGGAGATGAGGAAATGAGGGGAAGGGAAACCAATAAAGGCTGCATTATTCCTTCAGCTACCACAGTGAGCAGCATGGGCTTCATCACATGGGGAAATGAATTATCACAGCCAAAGGTGAGGGCTCTGCGGTATTTATACCCCACACTCAGCTGAAAGACATGACCACCCAGGCCTCTCTCACCTGCAAAGAACACTGACAAACTAGGTTCTGGAAACCCAAGGGCATCGCTCCGATGAAAAATGCAGGGATGACTACCAGAATGTGGACTGGTGTCTACAGATCAGAGGGGACATGGAAGAGCACAGGCTATGTCTGCTGTAGCTACTAAATATTTTACAAGTGATTTTCCTTCAATTGCCTTTGCTCCTAAAAGGTTTTAGGCCTAAAGTTGCAAACTGAAATGCAGTGTCTACTAATTTTATGAACTTATGTTGAAATATTTCACAATAAAATAAACATTAAAATTAAATACAAAATTAAACTAGGTCCAAGTCACTATATATATCCAGGCCAATTTTAAGTTAGGAACTGCCTAATCATTAAGGTCTGCTACTAAATGTATAAGTTTAAATGGCAGAAGACTTGAGTTCTAGTCCTGCTGATGACCCTACAGATAGCTGTATGACCTTAGATAACTGATTTAGATGTCCAGTCTCAGCTTCTGTACTCTTACAATTTCCAAAAATTGTTTCAAGTTCAAAACTTTCATCAGTTTGTGGTTGTGAAATTGTCAGGTGTACTTTAGGAAATGAAGAAATACTCAAAATTTTACCACTTACAAACATGAATGACTCCCCACTATCTACAAAAATTTAAATCCAAACTCATCAAGATCTGCCCATCCTATGTGATATGGCCCTAACCTTGCTTTTGAACTTCATTTGCTATTTTAAAAAAAAAAAAAAAAAAAATTCTTCCACTCTAGTCTAACTACTCTAGTCATTCTGGTTAAGTCTTTTCTTAACCCCATGTCTTTACCAGTGGAAAGGGGAGCAGGATAAAGGCATGAAGATGCATTCTGAAGCCATACTGCCCAATATGTAAAATTTGTGTAATCTCAAGCAAAAATTTCTCCCTTGACCCTGTTTTCTTATCTGTAACAAGAGATAATAGTATCTATAGCACTGATTTCAAGAAGATTACATACTTATTCATATTTAACACATACATAAATTTCTTTGAACACATCTGGTACATGGTAAGCATTTTGAAGCATTCGCTAATATGGAGTCTCTCTCATAAAAAATGCCTTACTCTCACCCAATTACGGCCCCGTCCTAAATTGGATCCTCTCCATGGAACTTTCCTTCACTTCCTTCTAACCTTAAGAATAACTTTCCTATGAACTCCTGTGGAACAGATGATTAAGTCCAATTTCTTGGCATGCACGATGCACATACAAAACTTCTGATCTTACTCTTGAATCCCGTGACACCGCCCTCTCTCCTGGCTTTGCCCCTCCCTCGCACCCTCTTCATGTCTCCTTTGCCATTTTGTTCTTGTGCCCCCAATCTCTAAACACTTCCATATCCCAGCATTCACCAATAACCTGTTTTCCACTCCACTAATGCATCCATTGAACAATCTCATCTCTCGGTAACTAAAACAAAAAATGAACTTCATGTCACTATCTCCCAGATTTATGTCTAAACCACAGATCTCTCTCCTGAACCCAGGTTAGTGCAGGACATCTGCAACTTATCATGTCAACAGTCAAACTCATAATTTCACCACCGTACTCTCTCCCCTCAGTTTTCACTCAGTAAATGGCAACTCTATATGTCTACCTGTACAGGCCTCAAACTTTGATTCATTCTCAATTCCTCTTTTACTCTCAAACCTAGAGAAAATCTATCAACAAATCCTGTTGTCTCTATCTTTAAAGTACATCTAAAAACTAGCCTCCTTCCTTGTTATCACCCTGGCCCTAACCACCTGCATCTTGTACCTGGATTATTGCAATAGTTTCTTATCTGGTCTCTGTTTATCTGCCACCTTACCAATTATTCTTCAAAAGGACCCAGAATAGTCTTTCTGAAATTTAAGCCGGAGAAAGTCACTCTTCTGCTGAACCTTTCTGATACTTCCCAAAGCAGTCAGGGTAATGGCTAAGGCCCTAATGATGCTGTGAGGCCCTGCCAGATCCAGCCTCTCTGCCTCTGCACCCGCCTTTCCTTCCTCTCTCTCTGTTCATTCCCCTCCACCACACTCACTCCTTGCTGGTCCTTGACTCCCAGAACTTTCCCTTCACTTCCTGTTCACTTGTTTTCTCTGCCTAAAAGACCTTTTCCCTCACAGCCACGTGACTTTCTATTTTCGTTTTGATTTCTCACACATCTTTCAGCAGAGCTCTTTCTTGACCACTGAACTCAATATAATACTCCGGGCACCATCCTCCATACTTCGTCTGCTTTTTCTTCTTTATTTTTCCTCATAAAATCACATATTGGCTTCTATCGCACTACATATTTTACTTTTTTATTTCTTTATGGTCAAACTACCTTCATTAGAAATTGAGCAGCAACTGTCTCTTTTAGGTTCAGTGCTGATCCCCACCTTGAAGAATACAGGTGCGTAATAAATATCTGTTTGGTGAATGAATAAATATAAAAGGCTCCTTACATCCGTATCATAAAAATTTCTAGTTAGGTTGCAAGACCCCCAAGAAATGTAGAGTTATCTCTTTCCTCACATTTACAGTTCTTGGCCCACAGCAAAAGATTGATATATGTTGGCATTCGGGGGTGAATCTGCAATTGATGAAGTTGCCCAAAGCGGAGCTAAACAACTTCTCAAAATGGCTTCGCTCAGTAATAGGAATTTGCAGGGAGGCAAATGGATTATACTTCCTACTGTGTATTTGCTTTGACATTATGCAGCCACATGGAGCAGTATTTATTTTTCTTAATTGACATAAGCAAAAGATACTACTTGAAAGACAGTAGTGAGTATCAGAGTGTTAGGCAGCCTTCCATTTGAGTGAACTGTTCTTAGCAGTTTTAAATATTCTTATTCTCACTTTAATCATAACACCATCCCCTTTTCTATTCCAGAGCAACTCCTTCTGGAGGCGGTGGGGACATCAAGGACACAATAATTTTTTTGAGGGGGCGGGGGGAGAGGGGGTTATCAACACTGACCAGTCAGTCCACCTGGGCAACTCTCCAAGTGAAATCGGCCACAACTATTATTTCCTTTAAATCTACAACCTTTCTGCCTCCAGGAGCTATTGTGGCAGAAGATGACACACTACAGCCGATTCCCATCGGAGCCCACCCAATTCCAAAGGAAGAGCTGGAATATTTATTCCACTCTAGCTTTAACTGTCTGATATAAAATAAAATAAAAAAAAATCACTTTTGCCCAAATCGGAGGCTTTTCAGATACAATATAATTGTTTTTTCTCTTGAGAGAAGGAACTAGATTGTGAACCTATCTATGCATCAAAAGACTTTGTTCCTAGGTCATAAAGAAAAACATCTGTTAGGAATCTATGCTTTGGATAGAGGCTGAAATAAAATAACTCTAATTAGGACTGTAAAAAAACCTCTTATGATGCCTTGAGAGAATAGTATATGGTTTAATAGTAGCTTCCCAATGGATCAACGTCGGTGCTTTCATTTAGACTCGGAAACCAAAATTGCTTGCTTTCATGTCAATGGAAAAACAAAAACAAAAGCATGATGTAGTGGAAAGAGCTCTGTGCTGGAAGTCAAAAAATATGAATCTAATTCCAGCACTACACAAACCATATGTCTCTGAAGGAGGGGAAGGACCAGCTTTGGATTCATGTATATTTCAGTTTAATCCCAACTCTATGAACTTGAGAAATAGAGTCAGGCCTCTGTACTCAAGGCATATTTGAGATTCCTCCAGCAGTGCCTGAAATATCATGCACTATATCCTAATCTGCCTGTGAGCAAACAGATTCACCTGCAGCCACAGTTTCGCTGTCTCTCCTAAACAGGATTGTGAGTGATCTGAAGGAAAAGATGTCCTATTCATTTTTGTATCACCACTACTTTCTTAATGGAGAATTTAACAGATAATATAGGCTCATTAAATGGTCGCAATTCTTTAATTGTATGGCTGTACAGAAACATTTCTATTTCTATAATTGACCTCATTTTTCACAATAACCCCGAAACATGGGCATTGTTGTATTCTTTCTGCAGATGAGGAAAGAGGACAATGTTCCTTGCTTAAAATCTGACAATAAATAAATGGTCTTATTAATAAGATTCATACCCAGTTTTCTGCCTCCAAATCTAATATGCTTCCCATGGTAGCAGAGTCCTACAGGCAAGCTGAGACTCCCGCTTAGAGAATGACCAAATATACCCAGAAATGATCCCAGCCCTGTGTTCAGGTCCATACACATTGCCTAACCCTGCTATCTTCTGCGGCATCTACAAACCCTAGAGCCCTAATCCCTTCAATTCTGGTTCTGCCTGCAAAACTGCACTTTATGGGTCTCAGACTAAGAACTGGTCTGAAAGACATACAACACTATGATCTGGATGTAATCTCTCCTTCCTGTCTGAATGGAGAAGATCTCAGTTCTTACTTATACTACGTTGACTAGAACAGACTTTTTAAAATTGTTTACAGAGCACATGAGGAATTTTATCTCTGGGCTTCTTTCATAGTTATCAAACTCTTCCCCTTCTTCTTCTTCCAGGTTTCTGGCCAGCTGCAAATAGGACTGCATCTGAAGCATCAGCAAGCTGAGGCTGAGTATGGCCACTTAATCCTGCTTGGACTAACCTGTCACTGTGTGTGTAGGATTCTCACAGGTTTGTTTGCACTGATCCACTAACAATCTCTAGCCTCTGTCTGAAGAGTTGTTCCTGGGGTGATTCTAGGCCTTCCTATCACTTTTGATCCATCCACTAGATCTCAGATATGTAACTGAAACTCTTTAGCCACCCTGGGCCAAGGGCTTCTTTGTCCGAGGCTTCAGGCCTAGGTGTGAGAGGGGGAAGTACCTACAGGTTCAGGGTCTCCACACTGTGGGTCAAGGGAACCTCTTTAGAGCCAGGTGTCTGTAACCCCTCCCATAAAGACTTCCTCCACAAAATACAGCTGACTCAGGTACTCAGGTCTCACCTCAGCCCTGCAAGCAGGGTTTCCATCTCTTGTGTGGATGCACACCCCTGCATGTGCTTTGGCAGATCTCCTGGTCTGTACAGACTGTCACACACAGCGGTGCCCACGGGAATGTGCTAGCTGCTGTTTGCAGTTCCAAAGCTCCCCGCTCTGGCACCTGCAGGGGCTATCTTAACCTCAGCAGTCTGCTTACCTAGCCCAGCTATAGCAGATCTCCCCATGCAGCAGGACTTCTCCCACCTAGAAGCTTCTCCATGGGGTACTGCCAAGACAGCCTGGTACCTTAGCAATGTTACAGTCTGCTCTCATGCTGGGATAACATCTTTATTTGTTTGCATGGCTTGTTTATAAGATTGGGCACAGAATTCGGTAAAGATGCTTGATGTTCATGAGGATGGCCTGGAGCTATCCCTCCTCTTCAGTCTCGTTCTGGGAGATGCTGGGTCCCCATGATAATCTCAGTGACCTTCTATCACTACACCCACCTGAGACAGACTCTTGGAGATACTACTGCTAGACAGACCTAATATAATGTCTGTTGAACCTGGGGCATTCCTGCCCGCCTCAGTATGAAATAGGTGGTGAATAAGGAACTTGGTACCCTCACAGGCAGGAAGCAAACTGCCACCCTCAGAAGCAGGACTTCAGGTATAGAACATTACCTTGCCTCTTCCCATCTAGCTGCAGCAAGCTAAGGCATTTATAGGGCATTCAATAAAAGTTAGAGCCAACCTCATGATGCACTGTGAAATGTCAATAACAGAGAGCAATTCAAACTACCAATGGAAGCCTGAGTTAAGGAGTGATTGGATCAGGGCAGGGCTCAGAAGGAGAAGCAGGATGAGGAGGAAGCATCTGACAAGAGAAGACTGAACTCTAAAGCATGAGTAGAGTATTTAGGAGGACAAGGGCATTTTAAGCACAGAGAATGACTCAGTTTACTAAGCTCCTGCTGTATTCTGGGTGATCCAATCACTAAAGGCACTTTATAGTTTAAGAGATGCCACTTCCCTTGTTAAAGATCCAGCTTCCCCAACTGGCTAGCAGAACAAGTGTCCCACTTATCATTCTGGCTCAACTGCATTCCCTAGAAGGGCCTGAGATGGAGATTCTCATCAAATAATTTATTGAGGGGGTACACTTAGGCAAAACATGTAAAGATAGTACAATGGGTGCCAGGAGGGAGCTGAGCAAAGACGTGGTCTTTGCCCGAGATGAACTTCAGCCTGATCTCAGGAAGAGCTGTGAACCAGGAATTGTACCAAAGTCAGTCTCATGCTGAGATGAAGGGGCTGGTATTTTGTACCGTTGGTCAATCGATCAAGTTCTGACTCAAGGAGTAGGTAACCTGTCAAGCAAGGTAGGTCCTTTTAGATCAAAGGCAATTCTTTGGGGAAAGGGTGGCTGGGGGATGCTAATTGCCAGTACTCTCAGTAGCTGGGGAATGGGTGTACCTGCTGGTGAAGCAGGTCTGGGTAGGGCACTGAGAGCATCCATGAAAACTTTCTACCTTGGGAAGATACAGAAGAGAGCTGGAGGTAGCCAGTAGTCCCATCAAATCAGCCACATTCATCTACATGAAGAATAGTATTTTGTTTTTTGTTTTGTTTGTTTGTTTGTTTGTTTCTGTTCTTTTTCTCCTATTTCTGCCCCTTGATCCCGAGATTGGTTCTCATTTCTGAATTGGTTCTAAGGTTACTCCTGCAGGATATGACTGGGCTCATTCCTTAAGCTTCGAGTGCCCATGGGTAAAGACTGGCAGCCTCAACTTCAAGCCCTCAAGACTTCATCTCCTGCCCTGGCTACTAATCACACGTGCCCTCTATTGTTTCTCTCTCAGGCAAAAGTGACGGGTCAGATTACTCATCTGAAAGTTTACAAGAATTTCTCATAGCATTCTTTGCCGTCATGCCTGTAAATTAGTATTTTACACTCTTTTATTTCATGGACACCAAACTGAAAGTATTATTTTTACATTAAAAAGGAAAACTATTTTTAGCTTGCAGAGGGAACAAGATGATATATGCTGCAGTTGTCAACTGTCTTTTAAAATGTATGTAGCACACTGGAACTCATAAATATTTAAAATGCCTAAATAATTGTCTAAAGCTCCCCAGTCTGCTTTTCTAAATTATCATTTCCACAGGGAGCAAAGGAGCATTTGTTCTTTGTCAACTGTCCAGATGGAATTATCATATTTGAAAACTTGTCCCTCCTGTTTGTTGCTGTTTTTGTCACTTTTGACTCACTTCCTAATCCCCCTTCTTCATCTTGCCACTGGATTCAATGCCACTAATTTGGCATGTGTGCCAAAATACCTCCATCACAAGCTCTTCCAGATAAAGAGCTGACCATCTTGAGAACCTGCAAGAGAGAGGTCATAAACAGGGGCCAGTTCTCCTGATTTGTCAAGGACTCTCCTGGGCAAAGGAGTGTAAGAATGCCTCGGTTATCTGGGACATTCTTAGTACATGTCTATGAGATAAGAGAGTTTCCTGGATGGAGAAGGACGGCAAAACAGTGAAATAGAAATAGTAGAAAAATTGTAATTTCTGTCTTGGCCACTTACTAATAGTGCATCTTTAATGCTCATATTATAAGGCAAAGCTCATAATAGTTATCTTACAGGTTTACTGTGTGAATTAAGTTAAAGTTTTAAAAATTAGGTAAAATGCAGAGCCCAGTACCAGATACATATCAGGAACCCAATAATTTGTAATGATTATATTTTTTCTCTTATTATTATTATTATTATCCACATTTAACATAACATAACATTTAAAATTATTTCAGGAAAAAATATTTTAAAATATATTTTATATAGCGTTCCTATCTCCAACATGGTGAATATTTTCAAAAAATGTTGATCTCCTTGACATCAACATCATTAATATTAATTATAATTTAGGTCTATGGATATGTAATGACCAAATTTAAAATATTCCAGGAATGAAAGTTTGCCTTTACAAACAAAAACATATCTACTTTCGTGTTAACAAAATAAATAAAAAATACATAAGTATTTAAGAGACACAGAAAATGTATTACAAAAGTTACTATCTTAAGTTATAACTAGAAGGAAAATGATAAAGCATATTTACAAAATAATAATTAGGAAGCGAAACTGTAGCTGTAATGGTCACTCGTATAAAACATTTCTTTTAATACCAGAGGAAAAACAGGTATTTATGTCCACCCACCCACACCATTTTTATTTAACATACTACTGAGCCATAAAGAGCCAAGATATTCTTGAAAAAGGAGAAGTGGAACAAAGAATAAAGTGAAAGACTTACCCTATTCGTTTCCAAGATTATATAGCTATAGTAATTAAGACATTGTATTATTAGCACCAGTAAGAAAAACAGACCTTATGAACTGAATGACGGTACAGAAACAGACTTACATAAGTATGACCACTTGATTTCAACAATGGCAGTACTCAAGAACAGTGAAGGACACTTTTCAAAAATGGTGCTTGGAAAATTGAATATCTATGTGGATAAAAAGTATTACTTCCTATTTCACAATTCACAAATAATAAATTTCAAGAATTTGAGCTCTAAATGTAAAAAATAAAAATTAAATTGGGGAATATAATACAGAAGAATATATTTATAACATATGAAAACAGCTTTAAAATACAAACCATAGGGGAAAAAATGGACTACATTTAAAGTGTCAACTTTTGTTCATCATGAGAGTCCAGTAAAACAATTCAAAAATAAGCCGCCAAGTGAGAAAATATGTTTTCAATACACCTAAAAAAGGACTCCTATAAAGATATGTAAAGAATATTTTCAGATCAATAAGAAATTTAAGGTATAATCAATTAAAAACCAGTAAGATGATCTAATAAAAACTTGAAAGAAATTTGAAAAGTTACTTCACAAAGTGGACAATTATATAAAGTTATATTAGTATCAGTAAAATGGAAAATAAGAAAATAATAAGATACCACTTCACATTTGCCAAAATGTTTAAAATAAAAATTTTGATAATTTAAGTTTGGTAAGAATGTGGATCAATGGCTTTCTTTTCAATCCTGAGCATTTACTTCAAAGATTTTAGAAAATATGCTGACATCAATTAAATTTGAACATAACTTATGATCTGACAATATCTAACAGAAATGTATTAGTGTATATATAAATATGCATGTACAAGAATAACATTATAATTACAATAGCCACAAACGTTACCACGCGAATATCCATCCACTCCAAAAAATAAATCGATTGAACATTATGTAACAATAAAAATGTCAAATGACAGCTACATGTTAAAAGATAAAGGAGCCCAACAATTTGAGCCAAATAATGCAAACATAAGCAATTATTTATTGGATTATTTTATTTATGTAAAGTTTTAAAATAAAAAAAAACTAATATATAATGTTAGAAACCATAATATTTATAAACTTTGGAGAGGAGAGAATGGAAAAGTGAGGAAACTGAGTTCTCAATATTCTATTCCTTGAAATATTTATCTAGTAATAATAATTTAACTCCACATATGTTTTATTATACTTCTCTGTGTATATGTTCTATATTGATATGATAAATTTTTAAAGGATGTTTGATGCAATTTAGAATAAAGAAAAATTGAAACAAATGTAAACGTACTTCAATGTGTTAGTGATGGATAAATGTACACTGCACAGTTAATACAGAATAATATTCAATTACCTAAAACACTGTAATATTAAGATAAGGCACTGAAGGGTAATACATGAAAAGACATAAAATTTTATAATGTATTTCCTCATTCTCCCCATCCTCCCCTCAAAAAAGTTTAAAATCATGACTCCTCTTCAAATTACTTTTGGATAAAGTGAACGTCTTTCCGCACCTCGAGTTGCTTCTGTTGATTCGCAAACTCAAGAACACCTGCTTGGGGGTGAGGGGGGGACGGTATTTGTAACTGGCCCTAAATATGCAGAGGGCAAGGAAGACCAAATGAAGTCAGGCTACTCCAGGTTGGTAGGTGGTAGGTTTAACAAGAAAAAGAACTTACAAGGCTGGTCTCCGACGGCCACAAGACAAACGGAGTACCGCACCCGCCAGCCAGGATCTTAGTTTACACAGAAGTCTTAACGTGGTTCACTCACGTCTTCCGTCCAGATGGTCTCAACACCACCTACTCTTTCAAGGTTCCGCCCTTGAAAAAGGTTCCTAGCGTGAGAATAGTGGACTGACCGGACATTCCAGGCACAGAGGAGGGGATGAGCTTCCTACTGTCCGGGTTCAGCTCGCAGATCAACGCGTGGCCACATCCCCTAGATGACCTACTACAGTCTCCTCAGAAATCACTCGGCTATGTGAGTCAGCTCAGAAATATATTTTTCCTCGTTTTCAGAAAATTGCTTATATGTGAGATAAACGAATGACCTTTCTAGCCAGAAAAGTTGCCCTTTCTTTATTTAACCTGGGAAAATGGTCTGTGTTGCAGAATAACTATAATATTCTGTAACATTCTTGTGATTTAAGATACTTTAAAACCTTTTATTTATCTGATTTTATAACACTGGATAAAACATAGACCTAACAAAAGGTCCGATTTCAGCTGTACCCTGATGTTTGACTCTTGTAATATTATAGAAATAAAACCTTTGTTCACAGACTTATTATCAGTATTTCCCGGTCAGGTCCCATTTAATTTCAATGGAGATCATGGAGACTTCTCTCATATCTTATTAAAAGGGGAAAACAAATTGCAAATATGTGTGTGTGTATAATATTTGCATAAAATAAACTAGATGGCTAAATATATACATGCACTTTCATGTATGCGAGTACAAATATGTAGTGAAATCCCTCCAGATTCTGGTTTAAGCCAGTGGGCAGCACTGCTTGGAGATAAGATGGAGAAGGAAGGGCAAGTTGGGGTATTTATTCATCTGGCTCTCTAACTACTGCTCTGTTGTTTGTTACTATGTATGTTCCTCCACCACCAAGGGCTACAGCTACAGCTCTCTTCCTTCTCATAACCATTCTCTCCGCAGCCTTCGGGCTTACCCGATGACAGAGAACCTAGTAGGATGAAAAACCAAGCCTGAGCCCCACAGTGATTTAGAAAGACTCCATGTTTGTAGAGCAGCAGACAAGAAACTTCCCACGTCAATTTCCCATTGTTGCCTGATCACAGCCACTTTGCAACTGATGATAATGTTGTCGAAGGAGAAATAAGAATAGGCTACTGCATGTTCTCTATGACATGTACAATATAGGAAAATAAAAAATTCAAATAGATGCTGAAGGTGATTTCCATATTGACCTAAGTGAGAATCATCCAATACAAATGAACATAGTTTTTAAAATACTCTGTGGGTCACTTTTGAGAGAATATGGAAGAGAGAAAAGTAGAGGATTAGTATGTGCTTGTTTGTACGTAGCAATTAACTTGTAGTTCACCAGAGCCAGGCTCAGGGCTTAAGTCTTTCCAAAGACAAAAAAGACAGAACATGGATCAGTAAGGGAAGGGATTCAATGTATCTTTGAACCCTTATGTTTCTATTTCTCAGGTCACAGAGCCACAGACTCAGAGCTCACTGACAAGCAAAGGGATGAATGAAAAGAAAAGATAGAGATCAATGAGAGACGAGAGCAAAATCTGCCTTTTTTCTCTTTTCCCATGAATACCCTGTCTCATATAAAGAATGGATCTTAAAATCAGACCTATTATATTTCTTAGTAAGGAGAACAGCAGGGACATGTCTTAGGGTTTTTGTTTTGTTTTGTTTTGTTTAAATTTTCTGCTTTTATTATTGGCATCCATCAGTACTGGCCTGGGCCATTTGCGGCCAGGTCCTCTGAGTCCTGGGGAATGAAGTGAGCCCAGAGCTCCAAAAAGAATTTTGCCAGAGCACCTCTATCTGTCCTGGTCCCCCAGGGGCTATAGCTGTTCTGCTTACTAACCATTTTTCTTGGTATTTCAAACTGGTTTCACTGCTGTGTTACTCTGAATATTGCCTCCTAGCCCCAGGCTTCCCAATGAGAATGGATCACATTGCCTGTGAGGCTGCAACACTCAGGAGGATCTCTCATTGCTGCCAATCATTCAGCAATGAGAGATCTAGATGGTTCTTTGTGGGGCTGCCAAGGTCTGTCTTGGGATTCAGAGAGAGCGAAACCAGAAAACCAAATTCTGATCTGTTCACTAAAGAATCCCATCATGCTTTTTACCTTCCACTATTCAAAAACAAGTTTTTAAAGAGCAGCTCAGTAACTTTTTCATGTTTTTAAAGTATAACATGTTGATCGTAGAAAATTGAGAAAATAAAGGTTTGGATAAGAAAATAAACATAGCCCATGAACCTAACACCCAGATAGATGTACTGTTTATAGATTAATATATTTATTTTCAGACTTTCATCTATTTCATCTGTTTCTCTCCACATATATTCTAAAGCTGCTGCTATTTAGCTAAGATATAACCTATGACTATTTAAAGAAATCAGCCTTCCTGTCTTCTCCATTTCCATCTCATATGTACATATGTGCGTCTGTGTGTGCTTCTGACTTATTCATGACTCTGTTATTTTATCCTTGTGAATTTTTAACTGCTGCTACTACAATTGCCTCTTTATCACTCTCTTATAGCTGCCCCAAGCCTTGCTATTATTTATTTACTTAAGTTTCAAAGTCTTTCTCAAAACTCTTACAGAAGACTATATAATTCGAAAATAAAATCAACCCCATTTTCTAGCACCCTCCTCCATGACTTTCCTATTTGTTCTTAGTTCTGGCAGAATAATTCTCAATTTAAGATCCCATTAAGCCTACAGCTATTATTCTTATCAGTTCCCATAGATCTCTGGTCCTTGTGCAGGAACTTGGGGCTGCTCATGACACTAACCCCTTTAGACTACTCACATACATCTTGAGGAACCTTCTTATAATCTTCTTACCCTGTTTTGCAATCCAAATGATAGCATCATACACCTTGTTACCCAAACTAGAAATTTGCAAAGCATCCAAGACTCCTCCCTCACCTTCGTTCTCAGCATGCAATCCAAGATCCTCTAGTTCTATCTCCTAAATCATTCTGAATTAACCTCTTTCCTTCCCCTTCAGTATAATTTTGGTTCAAACTCTGCTTATATCTTCCCTGAATTACAACGAAAGCCTCCTCCTTGGAAGGTTTCCCTCTGGCCCAGCCCTTCTCTTTTATAGATTCTCTATGGTCTCTTTCAAAACACAATTTGGCTCCATGCTCATTGTCTCTGGAGCCTATAAATCTATCACTTAAAATCCCCATCCGCTCTCTCTCAGATTTTCTTCCAGCCTGCATCCTTTAGGTGCCTGAGAAGCAGAGTAAAGCAATAGTTCTCAAAGTGTGGTCACCAGACCAGCAGTACCAGCATCACTTAAGAAATGGTAAGAGATGAAAATTTCCAGGCACCAGCCAAGACCTCTGGTGGTGGGACCTAGAAATTCACGTTTTACAAACGTTCACGGTGATTGACGTCCACTAAAGTTTAGACTAAAAGAATACCCTATTTCAATATATATTTCACTAGTTTTTATAATAATAGAATTTTACATCTAGAAAGAACATTTGAGGGTTCTCACTTCCTCAAGCGAGGATGCTAAGGCTCACAAAGGATATATGGAATGGCCATGATGCCCAACCGATTAAAGGAAATCCTGGACCCCTATCAGTGACAGTCTCCACCATTCCATGCTGTTTACAGTGCAGTCCCCTTGCCTAGTCAAACGGAATACTTCAGACTCCTTGAATTCTTGGTCACATAGATCCCCAACGAGACAACTCATTTCTGCTGACTTTATGGCGAGAGAACGGAAGCTTCAACAAATTTCAGAGAGTTACCAAAATCTTTATAACTATTACCCTCTATCTTTTTCCTGGAAAATATATTAACGTCTTTATTTCTTAATTACTTCCTTTATTTTCTTGTCAACCACAGATGTTGATTGAAGGCTCCTGTAGGATAAGAATTATGTCTTCTGTGCATCAGTAAAAATAGAAGTGATAATATAATTACTAGCTTAGAAAAATACAGATTCACAGGGAAAATCATACAATAGGGTATTTGTGAAGTTTGGCAGACACTTTTATATGCTGCTTATAGGTGTCAAGTTTGGTTCAACTATGTTTGAGGGAAATTTGAAGAAATATAATTTTAAATATAATCTAGTAAATTTATCTCTTAGAATTTTCTTGAGAAAAATATTCAAAAATATGCACCTGAGGCACAGAAAAAAGGATATTTTGTGCAGGCATTTTTATAACAACAACAAATAAGTAGAATAACTATTAAGTAGACTAAAGCACATTCATCTTAAGAAATGCTATCCATCTATTATAATTGAATAAAGTTTGTTTTAGATTTTGACAGTAAAAACTCTCCAATGCATACTGTTACATAAAAAAAAGAAAGACAATGTTATTTTTTTTAGCTAAAATAGCCACCAAAAATAATTACATATGATATATATATATAACATTTATAGGTAGAGTCATATGTGAGTTAATGCATAGCATATGTTGGGAAAGAACTGGGATCAGTTGGGGACTTTGTTTTATTTGTATTATTATTTTTCCAGCTTGATGCATTCAATGCTGTGCTTAGAAAATTTTAATAAGAGTAAAAAAAACAAACAAAAAAAAACACTCCCCTTTACCACTGAGAGAGGCAGAGACAGGGACAGAGAAAAAGTATAGCTTGTTGTCCTAGACTTAAGATAGTCTCTATGCATCTCCTCAAGAAAGTCCCCATGTTCCCAGTTGAGAGGCATATCCCTAAAGTCAGACTCTCTTCCCAGTATATGCAAATGTCTCTGTATATTTCTTGTACTCTTCTATTTATTCTTTAGGCATGTATACAACTTCCTACATGGTCTCAAATGCTGGAGGATTTGGTCCATCTTTGTCATGGTGGAGGGAATGTTCGCACAGTGACAGAAGTGGTCCTGTGCTCCAGGGGCTTCAATTATCACATTAGACCAGTTACAGAAAACACAGGAGATCCATATGCTTTGGAAATCCCTCTGATCTTCCTGAGCAATATTAAGTACCTACATCATTTCCACTCCTCCCCTTTCAGACCTCCACAGGCTAGCTTGCTTGTCCTGACTCACCTTACTTCAGGACTTCTGAAAACAAAGCCTGGATAGTACGAGAAATCTGGGCTTTGGAATCCAGTTTCCCAGCTCCGATAATGATCAGCTTTGTGATCCAGGGAAAGTCAGCTTCTCCGAGTTTTATGTCCTTCATCCAGCAAATGATGAAAATGTCAGTCTGGCACACAGTAGGCACTTAATATTTTCTTTGCTTCTAGACTACCTTCCTCCAGCCCAGACCTCATATCACTGACAGACCCCCTCCTGAAACATTACTTACTAACTTTCTACTAAGAAACTCCAGAAGTTACTTGTTGTTCATAGGATAAATTATAATGCCTGTATTTTTTACTCATAGCCCCTCTGGAAACTGACTCCTAACAATTTTTTTCATGTTTTGCAAAATGCCTTTTGTAGATCTATGTCTTGATTAAATAAACCAATTTCTGTTCTCTGGAGTATCCCACTCTACTTCTTTTTTCCTCTACTGTATTTGATTTATTAAAGTTTAATTTACATACAATAAAGTGTTTAATCTGAGATGTAAAATTAATGACATTTTATACATGTATACACTTATTTAACTACCACCCAGTTCAAGATGGAAAATATTTCTATTGCCCCCAAATGTTTCTTAATTCTCATTTTTAGTTAATTCCTTCCATACCATGAATGAATCACTTTTCTGACTTTTATCCCCATGGATTAGTTTTGCTCCGTTTTGAATTTCAAACGGAATCATACAGGATGTAGTCTTTTGTGTCTATCTTCTTTTACTCATCCTAATGCTTTTGGGATTCAACAATGTTGTTGCATGTGTCAGTACTTTCTTCCTTTTTACCACTGAATAGTATCCCACCGAGTGAATGTACTACCATTTGTTTAGTCATTGTTCTATTGATGATGTTTCTACTTTTTTGCTAAAATTTCATGGATTTTTGCAAACAAGCCACCTCCTCTGTTTTACTTTCCTTCACACCAGTTTCTTACTTATCCCTCTCAAGATCTCACCCAAACCTACATGTCTTTCCTGACCACATTCCTCCTTGTATCCCCCTTCTGCCAATAACAACAATGACTTCTGTTTAGAACTATGATATCCCAATGTCCCATGCTGCTTTATGTTATTTTTTCCTGAGACAGAGCTCCCCAAACTAGATGGAAAGTTACAGCAAAGCAAAAGATTTTCCTGTTTCCCTACAAGCATCATAGATTCAAGCATTGCATAGCCAATATTTGTTAAACGCATAAAATTTTAACTTCACATAACCTTCAAATAACTCAATAGCGTCATGATGTTAACAAACTTCATCATCAACAACATAATTAATTGGATGCCAGCTATGAGTGAGCCAGGTCCTCACACCTGAATTCTATTGCTAGCTTTACCTCTAACCAATTAGGTTTAGTTGACCAGTTACACAGCTACTCAAAGTCTCAGTTGCAGTATCTGTAAAGTGAAAATATGTGTTCTTTTTGATATGAGGTTTAAGGCATAGTGTTTTGTATAGTTCCAGGAACCCAGAGCATGCTTAATAAATGCCAGTATTATTATTTTATTTAATTTTCATTAGTATCATTAAATTTCATTTAATTCCCCAAATTCGACGGCACTATCACCAGCATCCTCTATCCCATTATACCACTATTACCACATGACAGCCAGTTGTTAATTTACTTGTTTTCTGCCTTTCCTCATTAATATCAAGCTCCATGAAGGTAAGGATTTTGCCTGTTTTAATCTCTAACCCCATCCCTAAAACAATGCCTGGCATGCAGTGGATTCCCAGTAAATATTTATTAAATATGTGAATGAATAAATATAACATTCACCATTTCATGGGTGACAGATTTAGTCTGACAGCTCTAAGTTCACTTAGCAAGTCTTATGGCTCTGAAGTGGACCCTCCCTTCATCTTCGCAGTAAGCTACCTCTCTACCTGAATTTGGCTGGTAGCAAAGATCCCACTACTCAATAAAACAGTCTATCTGGTGATTGGTAGGTGATTTTTAGGAAGTTCTTCCTTATCTTGAGCTGACATCTCTCTCCCTGTGCAAAATCACAGTGCCTCTGAGTTGAAAGGGACCTCAGGTAAAAATCCTAGTGCCTGAGCACCCAGCAGTTCCTGTTTGCCTGAGACGTCATGCCGGAGGCAGCATTTAATTCAGATGAGAAGTGACACCCACGGCCTGATGCCTCAGCTGCCTGCAAAGGGCCAGTGACAACTTCCATTACACAGAAGGGTGAGCCAGGTGTCCTAGAAAAACTCCAGCTTCTCAAATCCCATCTACCTAATTAGATTCTCTCTGCAGAGTTAGCTGGATCCCTTCCTCTGTGTCAAGTCCTAAATTCTGTTTTAAAAAGTGTGCTGCTCCTGTGCTGTAGTCCTGTAATGAAAGGGCTGCAGGTAGGAATCAGAACAGCAGAAGCTAAGTGACAGGAAGGAAGAAGGGAAGGGGATTTGGAAAAAAGAAAAACAAATATTGAAATACACCCACTTCTATATTTAGCAGAAGATATTTGGTCATAAGAAATTGATTTGTAGGAGGTGTCCAACCCCATTAAGTTCATTGTCTTGAGATTCGAAAGAAAAAAATTCTCTCCATCCCATCTCGGGTTTTGTAGGATGCTCAAATGTTCGACTTTAGAAAACGTTTAAATGAAACTGTTATTATTATCTCTAGTGACCTTTGCCTTCTTTCTCTTCCTGATTCTGAGTACTGTATGCCAGGAGTTGGAAAGGTGTGTCTCTACATACTTGAGACATGCATTAGAGACAGAATTGCAGAGCTTCTGATGAGAACTGATGGCAGAAAAAGAGCTTTGAGATAGTCTAGGAAAAGGATGGGTTTATCTCAAAATCTTTTCCATAGCACTGACATCAAAATTGTGTGTGTGTGTGTGTGTGTGTGTGTGTGTGTGTGTACCTGCATATGACTTGGAGCAACTACAAATCAAGAACAATCCAAGATGAAGATAAAATTTTGTTGAGTTTAGAGTAGAGATGATATTCTCATGTTGAGCATTATGTTCCACATGAAGAGAAATGGATACACTAATGTCACTACATTTGTAATCCAGAAGCCAAGACATACAATGTGACAATGAGGTATTATTTTGAAATTGAGAAAAGTCTCAGAAAATGTAGGTTTTATATATGAATGCTTTCTATATGCAGAAGTCCATGATATGGCCCTCAATAAACACAAAAAGCTCCTATATTTCCTATCAATCACTTCGGATGAACAAATGTTTTCTTTATCCATGTGCAAGGCCCTGAGGAGGAGGGAGGGGTAAATTCAGACATAAATCAAATAGGAATTCGTGGTATGTTAGAAGAGAAATGATGTTTTACAGGTTACCTGGTCTGCAGTAATAAATGCATTATGAACCACCACAGAGAAATTGAACTGGAGCATCCCAAGGGAAGAGATGATATATTACCATTAAGTGATAGCTGATGATGCATGTAAATCTATACAATAAATTTACTGTAATTAATTTAAGAGACAAAAAGGGAAAGGTTCCTTTAAGAGATGTGTGAATTACATGGGTGGCAGAGGTATTTCTATGTACTTGAGTATTAGGGGATCCAGCATGGTTGAGGATAGGGTAGGATATCAGAAGAACCTAGGGCTAAAAGGCCTCACTGGAGAGACCCTTAACTGTCATGTTGAGGAGTCCAGCCTAGATAGAGGAGGTGCTACAAGAGGCATTAGGGGCTTTTGAGCAAGGCGATATAGAAAAAAGCCTCATGTTAGGAAAGTCACTAAATGGTGTTTATAGACACCAGTTCCTGGTTCCTCTTTCTGCTTCGGCCAGGTGATGTAAGGGCTTCTTGAAAGAGGCGGCAATGAAATGATACTGTGACAGTGAGAAGAGAAGATGAAGATGACACACGGGAACAGAGACAAGTAGGGCAAGAAATAGCTAGTCTCCATCCTCTTCCATAGCCTTTCAGTCAAGCCCACTTTTAAGAAGATTGAAATGGAAACAACCGCTCATTATACAAAACAGACTGTAGAGTGGCAAGCCTTCAGCCCACTCAGGAGCCTGCGCTCCAGTTCCAAGTAAGAATCCCTCACCCTCACCTTTTTCCTGAAGTTGTTTAGATGCGGCATGAAGGAATGTTTTAAAATACAAGTAGCAACTGCCGAAGAATTATGATGTAGGTTAAAGTTGAAGCATCACTTTAATCCCACATACAAGAGTGGCTAAACTATGGTTCTGGTTGGGCCACTGCCCTTTCAAAGACTGAATTAAAAAGAATTGATGGAAAAAGGGGCACAGAGCATCAGAAAGAGGTAGCAAAGGGTCGTTGGAGAGAGAAGAAAAAGAGCTGGCTGGTGACTTCTCCATTCTGACTAGGATCAATCTTGCATTTCTATTTTTGAAAAATAAAACTCTTTAAAACTTAAGCAAGCGAGAACAGGTCGCAATACAAGGTCTTCTCTTTTCAGTTGTATCAGTATAAATGTCAAGTTTATCTTTTTGCACTTATGCATAGCAGCTCATTAACGAGGCAGTATCACACACCTACTCATGCTGTAATAATGGATTATTCTTTTTTATTGATGCAGTGTCATTGGCATATTATCTTTCATTTTTATTCATGGGCAAAAATTAAGCATTCATCTACTCTTGGAATTGAAATATCTTTTAACTTCAGAAATGTATTTTTTTAACAGAAATACGTTTTTGTCGTGGTTAATAGGAAGAGGAAGATATACGGAAGGAGCACAACATGAGAAGAGAATGTGTGCGTTGAAATCCTTACTCCATCTCCAACCTTGTGTGTCACGTTAGCCAAGTCCTGTTGACATTTCTGAGCCTCAGAATCTTCACGCATAGGGTGGCAGCATCTGTGTTACGTGATTCACGTCATTGTGGAAGATGTTAAAGAGAGAATTCATGGAAAACCATTTCATGGTCACCTACTAAATTCTGGAAACGTTAGGTACTTTTGACCCTCTGTATACATTACTAGGCTCTTTAAACAGCGTATAAAATAAGAAGGCAAAAATGCCTGTAATCTCACATTTGAAATAACCCCTGTTGATAAATTTTCTAATGAAAACCTATCAAGGTCATTGGGTAGCGAACACACAGTGCGATATACAAATGATGTATTATAGAATTGTATACTTTACACATATAATCTTATTAATCAATGACATCCCAATAAATTTAATAAAGTTTTGTTTAAGTTTGGAACATTCAAATAATATAGGAAAATTGAAGCAAAATTGTCCTTTCAAAATTCTAAAACCCTGGTCCAAAGTCACCAATGTAACAGTCTCACGTAATTACTTCAAAACAATTTTTTGTGCATGTATCAGTGTATACTTATTTATGAATATATAGATATTATTCATATTTACACAACAGATAATAGTGTACATGTCTCATGATCTTTGCTCATTTCACTTAATAATATGTGTTGGAGTTCTTTCCATAACAGCATATATATGTCATATACATATGACATATATATGCTCTTCATGTTAATGGTTATAAAATAATTTATTACAATATTTATTTAGATTTTAAAATATATGGTTTGTTTTCTGTTGTTTGTCATATCATAAACAAAGCTGTGGAACATTCTAGTTCCAATAACTTGGCCAACTTTTTCAGGTACAAATTGAGAGAGTGGAATTGCTAAATTCACATCTTCGGTTTTTTTATGTTCCTCTGATGAGAAGTCATAATTTACACATCTTTCCAGAACTATATTATCAAAATAAAACATTTTTGTCATTTGAATAGATGAAAAAGTTTATCTCATTTTTACTTTTATTTAAATGTCTTCAATTAGGAGTATGTTTTAGCATATTTTCATTTATTTCTTCATTTTTTTTGTATTTACATAGTTGTAAAACATTTGAGACACTCATTCATTAATTGTACTAGATTTTTGTAGTATTTTTATAGTCTCAATAAAATCTATGTTGCAGATATTTATTCTCCAGTTTCTTGTTGTGTTTTAATTTTGTTTGTGATGTTTTTCACATGAGAAGCTCAAAGTATTTATGTGCTTACTTTCACTATTATTTTAATTTACATCTTATGAGTTCTGAGTCCTATAAAGACTACTTTGTCTGCTTCAGGATAACATGTAAATTCAGTCATGTTTAATTTTAACACTTTCGTGGTCTTTTTTTTTTTTAGGTTAAAATGTGATCAAACTGAAAGTTATTTTGGTGTAAGAAACAAGGTAGAAATCCAACTTTAAAATATACTACTATAAACAATCGGAAAATTCAAGAGAACTTTCAGGGAATAAAGTTAATAAAGGATGATAAGTCATATGCAAGTACAATGGTTTTCTATTTATTTAAATCTTGTGGGCATAAGTCCATGTGTGTATAAGTATGTGTGTATTTACTTCAGCAGAATTTTAAAGTTTTTTATATAAATTGTTTTTGCTAAGTGTATGTGAAGGCATTGTTTATATATGTGACTGCTGAATCCATAATTTGTTTATTTTACTTTTTGTACATCATTATTGCTTATCTATAGGAATTTTTAAAGTAAATACTTTTTAAGCACTTATGTAGGCAATAATATGTTTTCTATTATGACACATTAATATGGTGAATTATATTTATTTGTGTCTTCACCAGAATGCAGTTGCAGATAATAGAAATCAATTCCATGATTTTAAGAAGGAGGTATTCAAAACCAGAAGTCCAGGGCTAGGTTGGCTCTCCCAATCTTCCTAGAACAATTGTACAGAACTGACCTGCCAAAGAATCTGTTTCCTTAGTCACAGCAGGAAGCAGGAGAAACAGGAAACCTCTGAGCCTGCCGCTGACATCCAGATTACACTCAGGAAGCTCCTGAGGAGGTTGTGAACAAACACTCCACTCTTGATGGATTGAGAAAATCACCATTTAAGCTGAGATATGAATAAGATACCACCACCTTCCTAATTGTTGTTCTTGGCAGCTAACACCGAATTTGATAATCATGTCTGTCTCTCTCCCACAGGAAATGTATAATATATAGAGATTTGGCTGTTCAGCCTCTTCAGGGTGAGCATGCTTACTCTGAGGAAACTGGCATATATCTTGAATGAGCCAACCTACCATACTTTGCTATGTTATTCTAACAGTGAACTACACTTGCACAGTTCCCATTTGGTTCATGCTGTTTTACTTATAAAATTATATTTTATTATATGTAATTTTTTATGTTTTAACTTAATATTGATAAGTAAAGTGGGTCTACCTCTTTCCATTATTGTTGCTCTCTTTGTAATTAAAGTGATTGTAAAAGTATCATCTAAAAGGGATGCTTTAAAGACTCCCCCTACTCTTTGGTTGACATCAATTTATTTTTATCGTTCACTTACTTTTGCTGCTATATTATTGTAGGCACTTGTCTTTTTATATTTAACCTTTTTGAATCACATTGTTTTAGACGTGTTTCTTGCATATAATACATATTGGGCATTGCTTTTTAATGCAATCTGAGCCTTCAGTGCTTTCAGTAGATTAAAATTTATATCATGTTTCTATTGAACTAACAGAATTGGTCTCTCTAGTGTCTTCTTATATATCTTTCTTCTTAATGTTTTCTGTCTTTTTGCTCTGTGGATATGTACTTTTTTGAGACATATAGGGCATGTGTGTTTGTGTGTCATTTCCTTCTTAAATTTTAGAAGGTCTGTAGTCTCCTGATGATTCCTCAGTGGTTAAGATATTTTACTTAACTCTCTAAGTCATCTTTGTACAATAAATATAATATGCAGGTAAAACATAAGAACTTTACATCTTATCACCTTTCCTATTTCTTCTAGCTTTTCGTATTTAGTATTGTTTCAATTATTAGCATATTCTTATTCTACTGATAAACTCTATAACTTTGTGTTTCCCTTTCTAAGTGTATCTAAATTAGGCAGAAGCTATTAGCTGACTATTTTTTTTTTAAATATAAGGAAATTTGCACATTGTTTCTCACACTTCTTTTATCATCCGTGCCCAAGTTTTGTTTTTGTTGCATTTACTTTTATGTCAGAGTTCCTAACATTTACTTTCTGCAAGCATATCCCCAAAAGACATTTATATTTTGTTCTATATTTAAATGAATTCAGTGCTCGCCATCAGCCCTGCTCCTCTGCGTTCACCTTTCATAACCAGTTTTGTTGTCGGGTTCTTTTCACAAGAGTATCTCATGTTCCCTTCCAATAAAATAAATGGCCAAAAGACGTGCCTGAGCAACACACACACACAAAATTGAAATGTTCACCAAACGTGAAAACAGTGCTGCATATCACTAAAATCAAAAGACTACCAAGTAAAACCCCTGGAATAACATTATTTTCTTTTCTTTTCTATTATGATGGACAGTGCTAGTTGCCTACCTCGATATCTGTTCTTCTCTTCCTCTGTACCAAAAAAAAAAAAAAAAAAAAAAAAACCTTGCTTTTTAGTTGAGCATATTGCCATCAAATAAAATATTTTTGTAATTCCCCATCTTACTTGCAACTGAATATATTCATGTGGTGTTCTGGCCAAAGAGATGTCTTTGGAAGTTCAACGTGGAATTTCTGGGAGTGCTTCTAAAAGAAAGTCAGATCATCTAGAAGGTTCTCCTTTCTGCCCCTCTGCTTGCCCTCGTTCTTCCCATTTGCAATGCTAAGGAGATGGCTGAAGCTCTCTAGTACACTTTTTTTTGTATTGTAACGTATAGTCTATTTCCAAATTTCTTATGCCTGAAAGATAAATAAAATTTTATAGTGTTAACCAATATTATTTGGGTATTTCTGTTATGTGCAGCTGAATGTATTCTGATTGACAGGCTTTTTAAGTTGAAAAAGAGTGTTGGGAAATAGGCTAACTTCTACATGGTAAGAGTCAGTGAGAAATTTTGTACTACATATGAAAAACCCACAGATGCAATGATTTTACTCCTAGGAAATTGGCGTGATAAGTTATGATACTTCCATACAATTAAGTACTCTGAGGACTAGTTTAGTGTACACCAAGTTTTTTAAATGCCTTGGAATGAACATTACAAATAATATTTTTATATAGCATCTAATGACCCTGTTTCACGAAAACATAAAAATGAGATAAGAATGAGACAGGAAGAGAGAGAGAGAGAACACACGAGAATAGTGTCAAATATTAGAAAAGAATAAATGAAAGTCTAAGGGAAAAATGACAAAAGCTGTGATTGAATAAATGTAGGAAACAGTGAGGAATGCTGATGACCAAATATATAAATATATTTATAGTTATTAGGAACATGATCCCAGTTATCTGGCTTTAGGTATAAAGTTTTCTTAACAGAATGAGAATGCTGCACCTCAAACAAGAAGTGGTCCACAGCCTCACTCGTCCTTGTTTCTTCACTTTGAATGTTAACATACATCCTGAGTACTAAAACGGATGCTGGCTGAACACAGGCAAGTCACCAGTGTTGTAAAAATACATCAACATTTTCCCTCTGACTCTTTTCATACTGTCGATGAAACACTGAAAATATGCATCAAGGCTAGAGTATATATATGGATCCTAAGAGAGAGACAGGGTTGGAATAAATTCAATCTAAATTCAGGTCCAGAACAGCCTTATAAAAGAAGAGTGCTTTCTGACAGCAAGTTTAGAAACTGAGTGCCTCTTTCATTCTACTTTTCAGTTGTGACAGTTGTATGAGGCGAAGGAACTTCTGTCAAGAAGCTCATGACCCAGGATCTAGGCCATAGAAGAGGCTGTCATTTTTAAATAATGAGCTTTAAGAGAACGGCCATGTTAAATTGTAGAAAAGATAAAATCCAATTCTATGACTTCCACGCTCTTGTCTCCATGAGAGAAGACAATTATTCACAATCAGAGGGTTAAATTCCAAACACAGGGCAGGTGCCCACACATAAAATTACAGGGGAACCCTCATATTGCACCCTTTAGCAGTAACTTGAGAATCAGTGCTCCCCTTTACTCCGCCACTCTGCACCTTTTCTTCTCTCCTCTGTGTGATTTTAACTTACTTGATTTCCTTCTTGACAGCTGACAACTATTTATATACTCAAAGCTATTTTCTGCCAACTTCATTGGGACAAACACCAAATAAACATCTTCCTTACATTAAGCATAAACTACAAAGATATAATTTTAATACCTTCCTAGGAATAAAAATGACATTTGATTTATATTCCCAAATTACTACTTAAGAACACTACATATATATAAAATCCTATATATGTATTATATATATATACATATATTATAGATATTCATATTCCTACTGAATCTTTATAAGTCTGTAAATTTACTTTCATCAACAGAAGTTATCCCTAATTTTAAAGTATTCACCAGTGTGACAAGATAAGGGCATATGACATACACTTACTTAACTAAATGAGGTTCCAAATTTTATTACCGATCATTTATAGTGGGTCTCTTGTGATTCTTCTCTTCATGTCTTTAAAGAATTTTTCATTTTGTTTTTATTTCTCCTTTGAATTTATTTGTAATTATGCTTTGTCTATGAAAGATATCAACCCTGGGTCATAGATGTTAATGGAAAATAATTTCTCATGTCTTATTTTAAAGTTTTTTTTTTTTTACGTTATTTGTAATAAAATGCTGGGGTCACTTCAATATCATTCAGTCGAGACAATCCCTAATTGTATATGGGAGGGTTGTCCTTTGGGGAAGGATTTCCTACTCTATGCTAGGCATCTTGGAGCAATAACAGGTATTTGCAGGAGGCCACGGACAATTTTAGAAGCTAAAGTCAGTGATTCTGACCCTTCTACAAATGCCAACGAGTCAAAGATAAAACTGCACAAATTTGTGTGAATGTGTGTGCATGTGTGTGAATGCATATTGTGAAAGGGAAGACCAAGTCCTTGTTTCTCTTTATATTCAAAGTTCTCTCTCACTTCTTGACTTTGCTTTAAGATGATACGTGTTTAAATAAAAATTTTAAATCAGTGAATAAAGTTAGTCAGTAGGTACGTAAGAGATTTTTCTCTCACTGATAACTTCTAAGGAAGTGTGATCATTTCCCTTCCTGGCTATTTTTGCCTTCTTCCATGATAGAAAAATTTAGTTCTGCATTAAAAAAAAAAATCTATGCTCACAAGTTTCGATAAAATATTTTGCATCCTAGAAAGACTGAATCGAAGAGCTCACTTTTCTGAGAAAGGTATTTGGATGATTAAAGGCATTGTGTTGTTTTGTTTATCACTTACCATAAGTTTGTAGGAGATATAAATAAACAGTAGTCTGGCTGTATTGCCTGGTTCTAAAACGCAAGCAAAAATAGTAATTCTCTTATTAGATAAAAATAAAATTATCTTACTGAGCATAAACTTTACCACGGGGTAATTTTAAATGTCAAACTTCATAAATATAACATGTATAGTATCATTGAGGGGGAAAGACATTTGCAGGTTTTCAAGAGGACAAAACTGCATAACATTATGAGAGACTCAGAATGTGACATGCCAGGCTTAGACGAGCTGGGGTCTAGACTGTGAGGACTCCCAAGTAGTCAATAGAGCACCTCAGGGGTCAAAAAGCTACAAATTCAAAAGAGAGTTGATGTCAAGAAGGGTGAGAATGAGAAAGTACTTCAGGGGTGAAGTTTATTGAACTAAGGGATAATCTATGTGATGTCCCAGAAAATGCATAGACTTTGCAGTGAGACATGCACAGATTATAATCTGGCTATACTACTCTGTAGTATATGACTGTAAGTGGTTTACTTATCCTCTAAGATCCTCAAATTTTTTTTATTTATAAAATTATAATAACAAAGCCAATCCCATAGGATTGTTTAAAGGCAAGCAAGACACCTGTGCGAAGTACTATATAGGACATCTCTTTTCCTTACATCCTGCTTTTCTACATTTACCCTAGGCCATGCTATAATAGCCTACATTACTCAATTGTAAACTGATAGCACCTTGCCTCAGTTCTACACATATCTCTCATGTTCTTCCTTAATGTCCCCTGACATAGAGTCATGCGGACCCTACAGGAACCTTCTAGACTCTCACGCACAGCCTAGAAGTCCTGTGGGAAATTCTTAACCAATAGGACATGGTCAAATGCTCTCTCTTATATCCCTGAGGTGAAAAGTTTGGAGGTCTGTTCTTTATAGTTCCTCCTAAGATCATGGAGTTTCCAACCTGAGAATTTAACCCTGAACTGGCTCTCCCGTCCTGTTTCACTCTTCTAGCCCCTTCCTTCTGTTCTGTTATCACTTCACAGACTACATTATCTGCCCAAGCCCCTTGCTCAAGCTCTGTGTCAATGAGGAACTTAGGTTAAGAAAAGTCCCAAGTCAAACACACACTGAACACCGGAGAACATTAATGCCCTAAGTTTGAATCCTTCCATTCTTTAAAAATCAACACCATATAGCACCTAGGCTAATAGCTTCTGCTTTAGAATTATGGTCTATAAAATTCTGGGTGCAAACCACTAACTGTGCTCTCCAACCTTAACACCTTGAAAACTAAGTTGCCCATTAAAAGCCATTTTGTTCTATATTTATCAAAAGCCAGTATCGGGCTTTAGAAGTCAGAGGTAAGTTTATCATTCATATATTAATTCATTCACAGTCAATAAGCCATTAAATTCCTGCTGAGCATCCCTACCATGGGGAAATCCAAGGACACACAAACGAAATGTCTCTCCTAACCTAAGCTCTTATCAGGAAAGGAGATACATGAACATTACAACATGTAGAATATCAGAAAGGTTGAGATGACATTTATGCCATTATAGCTGCCATAAAAACTTTTAAGAGTCTCACTATAACTCAGAACACCAGAAAAGTTACCAAAATTAGCTTTCCCTATAAGGTATGGTCAATCTCCCACAAGAAGTCTCACCTTGGGGTATCCATATCTTCCTTCCTGGTCCCCTATTAACACAATTATCCTTCTGCATTGTAATTATAGGTTCACATGGTTGATTCTCCAAGAAGCCTGTGACCAACTCAAGGACAAGTATCATGCTTTATTAATCCTGACAGCCCAACACCCAGGCAAGCGCCTGGAAATTGGTAGCAATCCAAACAAATATCACATTGGCTTGTCATCAAATTCTTCACAGGAGCACTTTTAAAGACATTCCACTTATGTGTGCACCTCTCCATTTTCCTTAATGGTTCACATAACATATAAAATGATCTTTCAAAAATGAATATCTACTCATAATTATTTTCCTGCTTAAAACTCCTCATTGGTTCCCATTATTTGCATGATAAAATTTAAGCCCTTTAATATGGTTTATATTCTTCTTGATATTGCCTTTGAACACCTCAACCCTTGCCATTTCTCCCCAAACACTCTTTCTATATCATAGAACTGTCTTATGAAAGTACTCTAAGAGTGACTACCATTATCTTATCTGAAACAGGAGTGTATCACTCCTATAGAATGATAATAGAACAGAATGAAGGAAGGTCAGGTTATACTGGACAGACCTTTCAAAATAAACTCTGATATTATGGTTTAAGTCAATAAGCAGAGAAAGCCACAATAGGATTTAGAATAAGGCAATAAGATTTAAAGATGTGAGCAACTATGGCCCAGGTGATGAAGAAATGTTTAGATCCAATGGGCATTGTTAAAAGATTGGTAGAACAGGAAGATAGTTTGAGTTGGGAACGGCTGGTTGGGAGATAAAAGATACCAAATGAGTCTAAGATAATTTAAAGGATATAAGTAATACTACTTCACAACATTCAGCAAGTGTTTGTGATTGCCTATCATGTATCACAGTAATTCTAAAACCCAGGGAAATGAAGATGATGAGAAATAGCCCTTATTATTGAGAAGAGGACTTTTGACTTCTCTAAGTCACACTTATCTGTTTATGTGCTAGATGTTTTCTATGCATTCGTTCATCTCAATTTACTGAACATGCTGTCAGTTGAGTAGTGTTTGTTTTGTCTTAATTTGTGAGCTTCCTTTCAAGGAGCTCTGTTTTTAATGTCAGAGCAATTCCCTGGAAGCAGTCAAGATGAGGGATGTAATTGATGCAGCAGATGCCTAGAAATGATTCTGAAGTGGTGGTTTGCCCGCCCCAGCCCTTCACCTCAAATGTCCTGTACCCCAGTCTCTGTCTCTCAGGTCTGAGTGGAGTGCCACCACCTGCACATAGCCTCTCCTGATCTCTGACACCAAAGGAACAGAGAGTTTCCTTCTGAAGCCTCGGAATTCCCAGTTTGTGTTTCTCTTGTATCCTGTAGTTTATTCAAACGTGGATACTTATAAGTTTGAGCATCTAGCCAATCATCAATAAATTCCATGGAAGAGCTCTGTATCCCAGCTCAGAAACTGACTTTGCATCTTACACAAAGAAAGTGTTCAGATAACATGTGATGAAATGAAAGAAAGTAAACTTTTCCATATCAGGCTATGGAGAGTTTGGCAACATGCACTACCAAGTTTATTTATTTCACTAAATTTGATAATAAAGATAATAACATCCTTCCAAGAAGTAAACTTGTCAGTGAAAAATTATACTGCCTAAATTTTAAGTGTTAGCATCTTTTTTTGGTTTACAATGTTAATTGGATTGTCGATGGTGACAGTAATGAAACAGCATCGAATCTTAGATTTTTGTTAAATCACCCTTGTCATTTGCAGTGTGAATGCAAAACTAAATACCAATAACACATTTTGTAGAGGGTGCAATTATTTTTTCACCCAGTAGCACATGACATGTTTGGAAATCTGGATGGTATTACGTTCCCCTCTCTCAGAGGTGTGTTCTGAACATATCTCATAGAATCTAATAGAACGTCAAAATCTTTAAGGGATTAATGTATGTTTAGCATTTGTGACCCAATCTAGTCCACTGCTTTCCTTTTTTTAGGGGACCCAAAAATTATTGAGATAGTAAGAAAAAAATATTGTTCTATCCAAAGCCTACTATTGACCTACAGTGCAAGATTGTGTTTGAACCATTTGGGGACTGTTTTTGTAAGCCAGCCACTTAGCAGAACATACCCTCTGGTTGAATGTCATAGCATAGTACGAAACACTGTCCTTCTTTTTAATTTTTTCAGTATAAATTACTTCAAGGATTCTGTATAGCAAGTGCTAAGAAAGATTAATCCTATTAACTAAGAAGTTTGGTTGCCAAGAAAGACTGCCCCAGACCTTATAGCAGACACAGCGGTCAGTACCAATGTCTGTTGCTGCCAATCCTCCCACACAATTTGGTGGGAACATGAAAAATGACCATCTGCTACAATAGGATGGTCACAGTCAAAGAACCCACACACCTGGGACACGATCACTGTTTTTTTCCCCTTAGACTTCCATCCTTCTTCCTTCTAATTCTCTTTTTCTTTTTTCCACCCTCTACCTTCCAATTCTCGACTTAATTTTTCTCTTTTCTATTTTCCAACCTTCTAATCTAAGTCCATCCCCAAGTGTAAATTCCATTATTAATCTTTCTATCCATCCATATATTTTTTTCATTTGAGCTTTCTTTCAGCCAATGAGACATTCTTAGTCTAGCCGCTATGACTTGAACAAGTTCATCCATGGAGAGAGAAGCCATCTCTGTTGCCTGCAAACTGATAGCTCCCTGAGGGCATGGGTTGGGCAGTATTATTTCATTATTTCTATATTTCCAAAACAGACTGACAAGAACCATATTAAGAAGGTTTTATAAGTGCTGAGGAAGCCAGTGAATATTGTTAAGCAATATAAATTTGCATAATCAAATTTATATTTATAAGTTTGATTATATTAGCAACGTTTGAGTAAATTAGGGGTATTATAGTGACAAACAGGAAGATAAAGAAACACTATCTAAAATGTCCTTGCATTAAAGAGAAAAGAAGAGTGACGTTTCTAAACTGAGGCAACAGTGGTCAGGCTGAGGAGACAGGAGGCATCACTTGCTGTTGGCGGATTTGGGTGTGTGAGAATGAAAGAGAGTGCTGGAGGCTCATGGAGGTGACCATGTGAATGAAATCACTAGAGAAGTAGAGAAGAGAATTTAAGTTTTCCATGGGTAGAATGGTTAAAAGGACCCTAAAGCATAATTCCTCAATCAAGCATAATGTAAGTTTATGCCATTTAAACAATAATGGGACAAGTTCACTCTGGGACCATGTATAAAACAAAACAGAGTCAAGGTTACTGTACAACCTCAAAAGCAACTAAACAATCCCTCTGCTCCACCTAACAGGAGTGGCTACTCTTCTTTACCATTGGCAGCTTTAACTTGTCTTTAACCATCCTGCTTTGTAGGTAAAAATTTCCAGGATACACAATCTCTGACTTGCTTTCTGACAACACACAATTCAGAATTGTTTCCCACAGTGTTTCTGGTGTGCATTCTCCTGAGTCACAGCAAACTGAATAAATCTAATTTTGTTTGGTGACAGGCATGTTCCTTGTGGCCTGATTTTGTCTGCTAAGTATCAATAAGAACATTCATTTGGAATCCTTGATAAGCTGTGGGATATGTGGGAAGAAACTCATCAGAAAGGGCTCAGTATGTAGGTGATCTCTGGCACCAAGGAATCTAATGAAATTTCCCACAGAGAGAATATAGAGAGAAGAGGCCCGACAATATCCTACAAGTCCTAGATATTTCAGGGGTAGGTAGAAGAGAGGTGATCAAAAAGAATGTTAAAAGATGCTCAATGTCAGATATGCAAGAAAAGAGAATGCTCTCGAAAGAGGGAGATTTTCATAAAATGTCGAAGGACACAGAAATAGTTGTGGGAAACAAGAACTGAAATATACCCAATCAATAAGCCAATTAGATCAGTTTGGCAATACAGAAAAAATTATTATGACCAAACTGGACTATTTAAGGTTTTACTTGGATTGCTATAATACCATGGGAGAAACAAACAAGTCTGAAATTCTCTATTTAATCTGAAGGAAGAGTCAGACTTGTGCATAGGACTAGAAGTAGAAGTAGCCATGAGTTAATAGATGCCCCAGATTTCAAACTCAAGAGTCTTTTAAAGGCCCCTCCATCTACACTACTTGATTCTGTGGGCACAGATGCTGTGACTTTAATAAAGGCAATTACTTAAAAGCAAGCAGTTTGTTTGAGACAAGTGACCTCTTAACCCCCTATCATAGTTGTAGGAGTAGGTTCAGGGAGATCTTATAACATTTTATTAGAACAAAAGTATTTACAACAATAATTAGAGCCTCTGAAATGTGCCAAGGGTCGTGACAAGTGCTCTGCATCGATTACCCCTAATTTTCAGAAAGTCTCAACAGAGTTGGGCTCTTTTTCCCAGTTTTCCAAGTAGGACACCAAAAGCTGTAGAAGTTAAATGACTTGCCTAACTTCACATGTTTAGAAAGTTGAACTCAAGTCTAAGCTTTTTCTTTTGTACCTTGCCGAAGGGGAAAGAAGGTAAGGATGGACCCTGCAGTGCAAATATTGGGCTGCCAGTGTCAGGGCCATGACTCGTATAGAGAATGACTTCCCCTGAGCAATGAGAACCGGGTGGCACAGATGGGAACAGAAGAAGGCACGCTATGTGATAGCATTTTAAGTAACCCGCGTGCATGACCCATGCCTCATTCATTCTTATTTTGCCGGGACCAAGTACAGTGTGTGACACAGAATAAACACCCAATTTATAAATTAATCTAATTTAACTAAGGGCCCAACTTAGTTGCAACGCTAAGAATAAATTTCATTTATATTTAATCCCATCTTGTCATCTATTTCTTGTCATCTACTTCTGTACTAGCACAAGGAGCATCACTGATACCTAGTGTACATCCTGCCTCTTTATCCTCCCAGATACACTGCCACCCACCTTCCCATTCTGGGGACTCACACCACAGTGAAGGAGAGTTATTCCATTATTGAACACATCTAAGAGTCTCAACATTACTCTCCATATTAAGTTCAAATTGCCTCTTATTAACTTTCACTTATTGGCTGCATAATTTTCTTCCCAATTTCACATGTATTTGTCTAATTGGACAACCTATTGAGTCCCTACCAAGTGCCCTGACCAGGGCTGGCATTTTACAAACATTATCTCCTTCAATATGTGCCCTGTGAAGTCTGACTGGTACATTTGTGTTACAGATGGAAACAAAACAAGATCACAAAGCTTTTGAAGCTCACCAAGTTTAGCTATTTGGTCAACGAATATATAGTATATAAGTGCCAGGATCTAATTTCAAATCTCGATCTGTCTCTCTCAAAGACCATGGTTAGCCTTGCATCTAGATTGAGTTCTGATTCCTGATGCTAAAGCTCCAAGTACCCAAAGAGCCAGGGTTCACAGAGAGTCTGTGCATACTGTCCCTTGCAGAGATGTTGTAACCTCCCAGAGGAGATTGATCACGATGTATCAGAATGGTAATGTCAGATATTAAAATAAGTTGGAATCTGCCTGCTGCTGCTAAACACATTCATAAGCCAGGAGTGTTCCTTTCCTCGGGATATTTATGGTCTAGTAGCAAAAACAGGCATGCAAATAAAAGACAAGGTGATAATAATTATAAAAATAACATTACAGTTATAATAACAGTTAACATGTGAAGTGCTTACTGGGTCCTAGTCACCCTTAAAGGAGCTGTATATGTATTGTCTATCATGTAGACTTTACACAATAACCTCAGGAGGAGGGGACTATATTTACCTCCACTTTACTAATAAATAAACTAAAGCACAGAGTGGTGAAGTAACTTGTCCAAGATTGCCCAGCTAGTAAGTGGAAGGGCTGACACCTACTGTTGGACAAGTTGACTCTACAGACTACCTGCCTGCCTGGCCACCACCCTGAGGTGCCTCCCACAGCAATGAAATCCATGATACAGAGATCATGGAGATGTTTTCAGAACACATGGGAGGGACACCTAACCAGATTGGCAGTGACACAGTAGAAAGCAGATAGTCAGGGAAGCACTGAGATGCTCCCCTATTATTCCTTTAAAAATTAAAAAGGCCATGATTTTTATAACACTTAAAAATCTTCCCTTGTAATAAAGAACTTGGCTTGGTTGACTTTTCCTGTTTAAGTGACAGGTCAAAACCTTTCCATTCTAGCTAATGGATGCAGATTCAGCCAATCCAAGGATTTATGGAGGATAATGATAAGGTGCTGGATTCAGTTCGCCGGAGGCACTGCCTGGAGGTTCTCACTGCCAGGCCATCGTTTAATAACTGGGACAGCAGAGGCATTTCAGTTATTTTTAACCTGACATCTTGACTCATTTGAAACCTTTTTAATCAGGAGAAGTTTCCTTAAGTGTTACGGCATTTAAAAATGCAAGCAGAAAGGCAGGAGTGGGGGTGGGCTGGGGCATCAGTGGACAGACTGTTCCCAGCAGAGACGTAAACTCTGACCCACGTGAGGGCAACAAATAATTAGAATTTGCAGATTTCAAAGAGGAAAAAGTTAAGTGCCAGCCAAGAGCTGTTTAACTTTCCCATAATTTCCATAGGTTTAATGAGAGGCCAGAAAACGAAGGACATGGCAGATGTTTGCAGGTGGATGTGAAGACTGACGGTGTGGGCTGTGGGTAACCCTGAGTTTTTCAGGATCGATCCTTTTATATCTACATCTCTTGAGTGGGAAGAGGCGGGGCTAAGCGTTCCTGGCTTTTAGAGCTTTTGCCTCCAATCAGTCTGAATAACAGGCAAAACACTATTCTACACACAGAATAAAAAGAACATTTTTCTCTACCCAGGAGATAAATTCTAGAAAAGAAAACATATAAAACAATGATAGAGGCAAAGACCTCTTTCAGTGGTGCATTCATTTGTCTTCTCATTAATCCATTGGAACATTTAGCGAATGTTGACCCTGTGCGGGGCACTGGAACAGAGGGATCAATGAACTGCCAGCCCTGTCTTCTGGAAGCTTGCAATCGGATGGGGAAAAATAATGTATGAACAGATGATCATAAGGCAGGGTGGAAGGAAGAAAGCACGGGCTATGAGAGAGCAGAGAAGAGGTAATAAAACCAGGCGTGGCATGTCAGGTTGCTTATCAGAGGAAGAGAGCTTTAATTTATAGTTCAGATTGGAGACAATTAGCTGAAGTAAGGATGAAACTATCCCTGAAAGAGAAAGTAGCATGCAGAAAGGCACTTTGAATGAACTTCCAGGAGCTTGGTAGAAGGCAAGGACAGAGAAGATGGGAGATGGATTTTTTCCTAACCAAGATTTAAGTTCGTCTAAGTGAATTGCCTCAGTATCATTCACTTCATTGTCGGTGATTATGGAAGTTATCTTTTACTCACTCTCCCTAAAACAAGCATTTCTCAAGGATGTCGTTTAGACTTTTCCACAACATTGTGTATGTACGTCTGTGTGTATGTGTGTTCAACTAACACACTGACTTCACAAAGAAAAAATGAAAGAAAAAGAGAAACTAACATTTATTGGGCACCTAATGTAGACCTTGATCCTGAAGGTTTATATAATTATCAAATACTCATGACTTATTATTAAATCGTTCATGTCCTAAACCTTAGAGACAGAATTCCTCTGACAGAAACCTTAGAGACAAAGTTCCTCTGAAAAAACCCCTTCCAACCAGGGGATATACACATGTAAAATGAATTTGATTTAGTGTAGTAAATATAACAATAGAAACATGTTAATGCTATAAAGATTATCCAAAGGAATGATTGAGGGTTAAGAAGAGATATTTAAGTTGGATTTCATGGATGAATAGAAAGTAACCAGGCCAAATGGAGGAGTAAGGCTATGCCATGTAGAGAGACATTTTAGACCTAGGGATATGGATGTATGAAGAAATTAGTTAGCCTGACAGGTTAATCAATGAAGAGAAATGGAAGAGATTTTAGAGTTGCATGCAATAGCCAAAATGTGATAGTTACACATCATGAAAAGCCATCTAGACTTGACTATTAGTTTTATAGTTACAGTGAGGGGCTAGGAACTGACTTAAATGTGCAGCTTGGAAGGACACAATCTTGAAAAGGTGAGAACAGAATTGGAAAGGAGTGTGATACCAGAGGAGGGGAAACCAACTACGTCATTTCAACATTCCAAGTAAGACAAGATGAAGGTCTGATCGCATAATAAAATTGAGCAGATGATGGACTCAAAAGATATTTAGTGGATAGAACTGGAAAAATCTTGCTGACCAATTAGATCTGAGGAATGGAAAACTGGGTGGAGTCAAGGATGATTTCTGAAGTTTTGGCCTCAAAGACAAAGTGAAACTTCATAGTTTAAGCACCTCTCACCCCCTCTCCTTTTTTTTTTTTCCATAAGAACAATGAGGTGCAGAAAAATTAAATATTCTGCCTAATGTGTAACTATGAAGTGGCTAATTTGGGATTCACACTAGACCTCACTAACTAAAATCATGCTCCCTCCCAGGTGTTCCACCTGTGAGATATCTTGTTCAAGTGTTGGGGCTTAGGCACAGAATGAGGAGAAAAATACTAAACTACCAACTTCATCAGACTATCTGAAGAATAGAGGGCAGAATAAAAGTCACAAAAGGTAGAATGGGAAGTGAGGAAGCACCTAGAGATGGCCTTTCAGTTTTACTACCTATGTTTACAGTTTGGTTTCCTCTGAATTGCCCACCAGGGGTCTAATACATCTTTTCTGTTTTAATCCTTGCTAACCTCAGTCTCTCATCACAACATTAATCCCTGTTGCCTAGAAAATAAAATAGAAGTAACTCACATTAATTATAACTTCTTTGAATATTTGGAGTGATGAAAGTGGTATCATCTTTTCTCTATTATGTGAATCATCTGCTCTCTCCTTTTCTTCCTCCCCTTCTCATGTCCGGAAAGTTTTAACCTATCAAAGAAGCTGTACTGCTCAGCCAAATGGCATTTGAGAATTCTTTCTATCAAAATAAGAAAATGCAATAAGGGGAAACTCTAGGTTGTAAATGAAGACCCTTTAAAGCTGACATATTTCTAGGTAACAAAATAAAGTCATCAATCCACAAGGACTTCATCCATTTATCTCTCTCTTCTATTCTCATTTCATAAACACAAATTTTCTGTTACATTCCCAATACATTTGTTGGAAGGGGGCGGGGGGTGGGGGGTGGGGGAGAGAGACAAATTAAACGAAAACCCACTCAATAATTCCTGACCTTTCCTTTAGCATGACAGTTTTATCAGTCAAGCAGAGAGATAATATGATGAGGATAAAAAGCTAATATTCTCTCCTGGTGAAAAAGAATCAATGACACTTTCACCCACAGCTTTATTGAAAAATAGATGATAATGGCTCAAGCACACCTACCAGAGTGAGCTGCTTGAAGCTACATTTAGCAGACTTCTTAGAAGATGAAATATAACTGAAATTGTAGGGAGGCCCACGAAAATGGTACAGGAATATTTCTTAAAATGAATGCAATAAACCCATTTCCTCCCAGCCTACGGAGGAACAATGAAGTGCCATTTACGGAAAGGGAGAATGAAAGCTGTAAATTGCTTGAGCTCACCGCATTTCACAGTGAACGCTCTTGTTTGGTGATCCTTTCAGTTTTAGCCCTTGGGGAAACTTGCTCCAACTTCTGGACTATACCCCTTTAACTAGGGAGAGAAGAGAAATGCAGTCACCTATGAAATTTTTATTATTGATAACAACTGGAGCTTTTAAAGATTATGTATGTTAGAAAAGAACATTTCTGGCCTCCTTGAGAAAGATTCAAGAACATTATTTTCCCTCTCAAGTTTTCTAATTAATTTACCTCCAGGAGTCAACAACTCTGATGTTGACTCTAATATTCATGAAATGAGTCAATACACATTTTCTACCGGATTTCGTGCATGGTTATGCTCTGTACTAAGTCAAAAATCACCCTCGATGCTATTTTCTGTCTCAAATTTTTTTATGTTGTTCAGGCATGTTCTTTATGTTATTATTAATATGCCTAAAAACTACACATACTACCACTAAAATAAAGCACAATGAATTTTCTATCACCTTGTAACATTTAACAGAGCAAAGGCTATCTTGTCAATTCGACCCATTATTCTGACATAGAGAATAACACTGTACTCTGTGTACAGACTGCCTTATTCTACTCACTTAATCCAAGCCAGTTCTGCACTCTCCTGTTCCTGCTCCAATCACATTCCTCTTCTTCAGAAAGTACCATCAGAGGCTTCTGTCTCTGAAACTGATGCTGTTCCTTTCACCTCATTAAAAATGATCTGCTTCATTCCCAATTTTCCCATATTCCATATGTTTCCAATGATCCAGTGAAATATAACACCAACCTTTTGTTAAACCATATTCTAGATTCTAAATTAAAGTCCAAAACCAATGAGGTATTGCAGGACCTAACAAGGTAAATATAATTTTTTAAAAATATAATTGACACTTGAAGAGCCTTAGTAGTGTTTCCAGAATATAAATTATAACCTAGATCAGTATTTTCCAAAATGTCTACCAGAGTGTTAACATACCTTCGACTCTTCCACAGAAAAAATAAGTTAACTGCAAGTAATCCCGAAATATACGTCTCTTTACTGCAGACGTTTAAGAGCCGTCAATATGCTCACGTTCATTCTGAACCTCAAGGAAAGAACTCTACGTCTATCATGTTTCCACAGCAACTTTTCCATCAGTTTCCCCTATATGCAACTGCTCCCCTACATAGACAAGCTACCTGATTACATTCCTCAAAACCTACTTCAGAAATGCTGACTGGAACACACCATGTCATCCACCACAGCACAGATCCCCAATGCGCCAAAGAAAAAAGAAGGGAGGAAAGGAGGGAAAGAGGAAGGGACAGAGGGAAGGAGTAGGGGGAGGGAAAGAAGGAAAAAAAGAAAAATAAAGAAAAGGAAAGGAACAAAAAGGAAAGGAATAGAGAGAAGAAAGAGAAAAGAAGAAAACAAAACAAAACAAAACACAACACAACAAAAAAGAAAAGTTCATTTTTTACAAGAGTCAGTGTTTCCAGTTGTGCAGCAGTCTATTGCCTAAGAACTTAACACTCATTTGGGAGAAATCCCTTGACAAAAGTTTATGACACTCTTTTTCATCTTTTTTGTTTGTTTGTTTGGCATTTACATAATTTACAAAGTGCTCCCCCTGATTAGTCTAGCACTCACCTGGCACCATACATAGTTATTATAATAGTATTGATTATATATTCCTTATGCTGTCTCGCATCCCATGACTGTTTTGTAACCATCAATTTATACTTCTTAGTCCTTTCATTATTTTCACCCACCCTCCCTAGGCCATTCCTGTCTGGCAACCATCAGTTTGTTCTGTTTCTGTTTTGTTGGTTCATTTATTTTGATCCTTACATTCCATATATAAATGAAAAAATATGGCATTTGTCTTTCTCTATCTGACTTATTTCACTCAGCATAATAACTTCTAGGTCCATCCATGTTGTAGCAAATGCTAAGATTTCATTCCTTTTTATGGCCAAGTAATATTCCATTGTATATATCTACCATCTCTTCTTTATCCAGTGGTCTATTGATGGGCATCTAGGTTGCTTCCATATCTTGGCTATTGTAAATAACACTGTAATGAACATAGGGATGCATATACCTTTTGAAATTAGTGGTTTGTATTTCTCCAGGTAAATACCCAGAATTAGAATTGTTGAGTCATTAGGAAGTTCTAGTTTTATAATTTTTTAAAGAAACTTAACACTCATTTGGGAGAAATCCCCATACTGTTTTCCATAGTTGCTGTACCAGTTTACAGTACCATCAACAGTGCCTGAGAGTTCCCTTTTCTCTACATCCTTGCTAACACTTGTTGTTTGTTGATTTATTGATGAGAGCCATTCTGACAGGTGTAAGGTGATATCTCATTGTGGTTTTAATTTGCATTTCTCTGATGATCAGTGGCATTGAGCTTCTTTTCATATGTCTGTTGGCTATCTGAATGTATTCTTTGGAGAAATATCAATTCAGATCCTCTTTCCAGTTATAAATTTTGGATATTAATCCTTCATCAGATGTATCATTGAAATATCTCCCCCCATTTAGTAAGCCGTCTTTTCATTTGTTCATGGTTTCTTTGCTGTGCAAAATTTTTTAGTTTGACATAGTCTCATTTGTTTATATGTTTTATTTCCCTTGCCCAAGGTGATATACCAGAAAAAAATATTACTAAGAGCAATGTCAGAGAGTTTACTGCCTACATTTTCTTATAGGAGTTTTATGGTTTTGAGTCTTACATTTAAGTCTTTAATTCATTTTGAGTTTATTCTTGTATATGATCCAGTTCCATTTGTTTGCATCTGTCCAGTTTTCTCAACACCATTTATCAAACAGACTGTCTTTACCTTATTTATATGCTTGCCTCCCCTGTCATATAGATTAAATGACCATATAGGTGTGTGTTTAATTCTGGAATCCTTATTCTCTTCCATTGAACCATGTGTCTATTTTTATGCCAGTATCATGCTGTTTTGATTACTATTGCCTTGTAGTATAGTTTGGTATCAGGCAGTGTGATACTTCCAACTTCGTTCTTCTTTATAAAGATTGCTGTGACTATTCAGAATCTTTTGTGGTTCCATACAAATTTCAGAATTCTTTGTTGTAATTCTGTGAAAAATACCATTGGTATTTTGATAGGGATCACACTGGGTAGTATGGACATATTAACAATATTAATTCTTCTTTTCCATGAGCACAATATATGCTCCCACTTATTTGTATCTTCTTCAGTTTCTTTCTTCAATGTCATAATTTTCTGAGTACAGGTATTTTACCTACTTGGTTAAGTTTATTTCTATGTATTTTTTATGCTATTGTAAATGGGGTGGTTTTCTTAATTTCCTTTTCTGACAGTTTATCACTGATGTATAAAAATGCAATCAATTTCTGAATATTAATTTTGTAATCTGCTACTTCATCAAATTCATTTAACAGTATTAATAGTTTTTTGGTTCCCTATATGTAGTATCATGTCATCTTCAGATAATGACCATTTTACTTATTTCTTTCCAATTTGGATGACTTTTATTTCTCTCCTTGTCTGTTTGCTGTGGCTAGGATTTCTAATATTATGTTGAATAAAAGTGATGAAAGTGGACATCCTTGTCTTGTTCTTGATTTTAAGGAAAACACTTGTAGCTTTTTATCATTGTGTATGATGAGAGCTGTGGGTTCGTCATATATGGGCTTTATTATGCTGAGGTATGTTCCTCTATTTCCACCTTGCTGAGCGTTTTTATCATAAATGAATGTTGGATATAATACTTTTTTACAAGCAGACTGTCTTGGCTTGAAGTAGGACATTTGAACAATTCTCATCTTTGAACAAAATTAGATATTTGAAATGCAATAGTGGCAAACCTATGCTTCCTGAAAACTCTGATCTATGCCTAATGTCCACCTTTATGAACCCCTCCACATTTTCATCAGCTACGATTCTTTACATCTCTATTCCCTGCATCATGATCCATCAATAAGCATCTGAGCCTGCTAGTTTATGGTCATAATAGACTCCTGATCAATAGTCATGGGCTTGCTCTCCCCAAAACCTCATATCCTCTCTTCTGTTTTTCTCCAATCAGAGCGTAACCTCAAAGAACTTTTAGTCCTTTGTGCATTTTTTTTCATGCTTCCAAAGCTCTTCCCTCAGAGGCCCAAAAAAGAAAAAAAAGTCCTTTGTCATGTGCCTTTTCTAACTTTTCTTTCCTTAGCTTTTTATTCCTCTGAATTGTAGAGAATCATCATGCCTTCATTAGTAGGAGCTATTTCTATCACTTATTTTCGGTTGATTCTATTTAGAAAATGTCCACATATGGCATAGGAAAATCATACTTTTATGAATCTCTGTTGCTCCAAATACATAACATTCATGAATTTTTTCTATGTTTTGTTCATAACGAACATCCATGTTTTGAATAAATTATTTGCTTTTTCATATTAAATTTTAGGATTTATTTTAAAATCAAAGATACTAAATAATTTTGTTGGTTATATGTGCTGCAAAGATCCTGTATAGTTTGTGAATTTCTGCTTAACCTTATTTTATGGTGTCTTTTTGAGACAAATTTAAGGTAATAGGATATGCCATTCTTTTCCTTCATGGTAGCAGTGTGTGTGTGTGTGTGTGTGTGTGTGTGTGTGTGTCCTGTTAAAGAAATCTTTTCTATCACAGAATCATAACAATATTATCTTATAATTTCTTCCAACAATCAAAATTTTATTGCGCTGGCATTTATTTTAATGTACAGTATAAGGTGAGAATGTACACATGGGTTATAGAGATGGTGTTCCCACACAATTTATGAAGCAAGGTGCATCCTATGTAATGCATCATCTATCATACATTAAACTTCCATATATAACTGTGTCTGTTTCTGGGTACTCTGTTCTATTTGCCTTTTAAGCAACACCATGCCCTGTTAATTAATATACAATTAGGACAATCCTTAATACCTACCAGAAATAAGTCTTATATTTTCATGTTTTTTAGTTCAAAATGTAAAAGCTACTGATTGTTCTTTTTTTTTTTTTTCATATTATTTTTAGTATCATTTTGTTGATGGCCAGAAAAACTCCTCAGGTTTTATGTATAATTCTTAAGAAAAACCTGTAAACTAAAAGTTCCAAAACACATTAAAAAAAAAATACTTAAAAAGAGAGTAAAAAAAGGTCAACAATCTATACATAAATTAATTTTCAATAATATTATTTTATTGAAATATCTGACAAAGGCTTACTATAAGTGTATCCTGGGCACTTAAAGTGAATAGATGGCTTTCATTAGAAAATAAATAAATAAATAAACAAGTACAGGTGAATAGAGAAAAAATTAATAAAAGGGTTAGATGTGAAAAAAATCATTACAGAAAAATTTTAAATCCCTGATATATAAAATGTCTTGCCAAGAATAAATAATGATTTATCATAGTGAAAGATGGAAGAGAAATACACACAAAATGTGCCCATCACAGTAAAACAAAGAAATTTAAAAAATATGAAAGAGTTAAGAGCTATGATAATCTAGGAATCACTAAACTATATATAATTGTAATGTTAGAAAAATAGAAGAAAAGGGAAAAGTAAAACAAGTTAACAATTTCCTATAATTGAAGAAAGATATAAATTCTTAAATAAAACATGCCATATAAATACAGATTAGAAAAAATAAAAACATTCCACATCCAAAACACCTCAGTGACATTTTATAATATATTACAGAGAAAATCTTAACGTTTTCAGAGAGAGGGGACATATTAAAAGCAAATAAACAATAACTGGAGTGAACGCAGACCATTCACCAGCAACAACAGATGTCAGGAGAAACTGTCCTAAAAGAAAATAACTCTTAACCAAGAATGTTACCTCTAGTTAAACTGTTGTTCAAGTCCAAAATAAAGATGTTATAAAACAAAGACAGAGAGGTTTTTCCATCCACAGACTTACAATGAAAAAAATATATTGAAATGTGTATTTTAACAAAAAGCTGGAACGCAAAAAGAGGTGAAGATGGTGAGGTATGTGGCTCTCATGCAAGCAGGCCTGGATTCTCCGTTTTTCTGCTGATCTCGGTTCCCTCAAATGTGAGGCCGCCAGACTAACGATGCTCCAATTACAAGGACTTAGCAGTTAACTACCAAATCCTTAGGCTTTTCTTTCTTTCCTTTTTCCCCCTCATCCTTTCTTTCCTTTTTTTCCCTCCATCTCTCTCTACCATTTTACATATTTGATCATCTTCTCCTAATTAAAACTTCGTTCTGTCTTGGAAAAGCATTATGAATAGTGACAGCGTGGCATAACAGAAAAAACACACATTTTGAACCCAAACAGACCTACCCTTCAAATGCTGAAACGTCAGTCACTAGCTATGTGATGATTATTTCAACATCTTTAAATTTAGTTTCTCTATTAGTAACGTGGCAAAAATAATACCTACTTCATAATATTGTTGTCATGGAAATTCATTCCTTCATTAAAAGAAATGCTTATTTGCAGCTTAATCTGTGACAGGCATATTAAATGTAATAATACAGAAGATTCTAGCTACATGGTACAGAGTAAGTGTTTAATAAACTATATGTATTGTGCTCCTTCCCTGCCCTCTTTCGACCATGGATTTTCCCAATGTTCAACATGACTTTGGTGATGCATTCTCTATACATTCTACGTGGAAAAGCTTATCTTTGTTCAAGGCTTTAATGCTCACTTCTATAATGAGTGACTTTGTTCCATACTCAGGTTTCATACCACATTTCTGTTTATCTACTATAAATGTCCCCATAGATGACCTCTTAATTATTGGAATTGAAAATTCCTAAAAAACAAACATCTATCTTCCTAGGACAAGTGCCTGAAACATAGGCACCAGAACCATGTTAGCTGAATTCATAGATGTTAATTTATTTTTTATCTTCTACACCAAAACTGGCTTCATCTCTAGTTTCCATATTTCTGAGGCCTTTCCCTTTGTCATAAGCAATTGGTCACCAGGTATTTTGTTTTCGCAAGTCTCTCCTGAATTCATGAGTTTCTCTGAGATTTGGCTTGGCAACTTCATGTGTGACTTATTGAATTTACTCCCTGACTTGCCCTCCTTCCGTCAGTTTCTTCCTTTATGTCTCTATCCTGCATACTGTAAGCACTTTAATTTTCCTAAATGTCTACTTTTTACTATGTCAATCCCTTGCTCAGACTCATCAATATTTCATTAACTGATCACATATATTTCAAACTTCTTAGTCAGCCTGATATTTATGTCTCTCTGTTATATGTCTACATCCAATCTTCCCAGTATTATTTCCCATTAATTCCCTAAATAAGAACTCTAGTTGTCTTTGAAATGTGTCTATTGCTCAATCCTTAAGAATATCATTCTGATCTCTTCCCTGTAGGACTGACTCTGTTCATTTATGTGTGCTAATTGCCAGGGAGGCAATGATGAATAAGCCACTTAATAAATTTACATATTTTAGTAGAGGACGGAAAACATAAAAAATAATCAGATAATCACAATAAAGTAGATAATGTGCTAAAAATAATACATAAACTAAGTACTATGAAACTATATAACCAATGGAAAAGACAAAATTTACATAAAAATATACATTAACAAATGCTATGCATTTTTTTATTACTACCAATTATAACAGGATAAGAAAAAGTACATCCAGATAAAATTATTATAGCAGAACCTCAAGAACAGGTCAGTATTAATTAGTAAAAAAAAAAAAAAAAAAAAGTCCCAGTAGTTGAATATTCTAAAAGAGAAGTTAACTTGAAATTCTTTGGTTTTCAGTAAAAAAAAAAAAAATTTATTGTGTGAAAAATTAAAATAACTGATATGAAGAGTTACACAGTGGGGTGATGAATTCTACCACATGACTGCATAAGATGCAGAAACACTTCTGTTTAGCTCTTTCCTATACTCTTGGCGCAAAAGCCAACAGCAAAGCACTAACGGGCACCTTTTACTGAACACTCACTCCACATCACTTTTCATATATTATTTGTCATCCTTCTGAGTAGGCAGTATTATCTCCTACTCTGAGGAAACTGAGATTCAGAAAGGATATGTAAGACTTCTAAGATCACAGTGCTAGTAAGTGATAGGATATATTTAAAACAACATTGCATGTTACATATAATTTTATTCATATTTTAGTTAAGATTTCTCGACCAGGAAACTATTGCCATTTTTGTTGTGGAGGCTTGTCTAAGACATTGTGAGATATTTAACAACACTCCTGTAGATTCTAGTAGCACGCCCTAGATCGTGACAAGCAAAAATGTATCCAGACATTGTCAAATGTCTCCCTAGGAGACAAAATCACCTCCAGTTGAGAACCAGTGTTCCAGGTGAAGACTATTCATCAGAATTTTATTTGATAAAAGTCATACAGCCAGTGAATGTTTGAGACGCACAGTGCATCAGAATAGAGATGGAATTTTTAATCGTGCTCAACACTCATTTAAAACTTATGGGACACTGCTAAAAGAATACTTAAAGAGAAATTTGTACTTTTAAGTAGGTTTATTGAAAGCCAAGCAACAATGAAAGCAAATAAGCTAAGCAATCAATTTAAGAAGTTGGAAAATTGATAAAACCAAATTTTAAAAAAAGTTGGAAGGATAAGTTAAAATTAAAGGAGAAAAATCAGTGAAATAGAGATCAAACAAAGAAAACAATAGGAAAAGATACCACATATACATATACACATGTAATAAATATAAATATATCTTATTATATATGTGTCCATTTACTTGTCTATGAACAGAAGCATAAGATCCTAAGTAGATACTACTAGTTGACTAAATCTAATGGTAGATTAAATAGCTAATACATCTTGATCAAATATGCTTGTCTCAGGGTTACAAAGATGGTCTCATGTTTGAAAGTCAATTAATAAAATCTAATACCCACTTATGACATATAAACAAACTATCAGACAACTAGTAGTATAAACTAACATCTTTAACGTAATAGTGATTTAAAACCCCACCATACAGCAAGCAAGATACTTAGCAGAGAAATTTCAGAAGCGTTCCCACTTAAGACAACAAAACGAGAATGACCCCACACACAGCTGTTGTTTAACATAATTCAGATGTCTGAGTCAATGCTACAAAACTGAAAACATGACAGAAATGTCAAATTTTGAAAGAAAGGGACAAAGCTCATTATTAGCTGATGATTTGATTGTCTACATAAAAAATTCAACAGAAAAAACAGTATCAAACTAACAGAAGAGTCCATTACTATTGCCAGATATAATCAACTTAGAATAAATATACTCCCACAGCAACAAAACTCAACCAGAAAATAAAACAAAAAATATAATATTTAACATCAAAACTATAATCATCAAGAAGCATTATGATACATATGAAAAGATTCAGAAACTCATTAAAACCCATGAAAATTCAAATAAGAACACAAATAAGAGAGGGAATCAAGAAGAAGATCTATAATAATAGAAATGCTACATATCTTGATTTGGTTGGTGGTTATACAGGTTTATTCATTTGTTAAACTCTGAGTTGTACATTTGAAAGCTGCACTTCATATTATAGGCAAATTATACCTCAATAAAAAATGAGAAAGGAACAAAATATATGATAATAAACCTGAGTTTATGAAAGATTAAAAGGGAAGATAATATTCAGATCTAGCAATGTGTGAACAAGAACTCTCAGATACTGTCAGCATTAATGTGAACTAACATAGCTATTCTGAAAATAATTCTGAAAGAATCAAATAACTTAAATGTGCATATGTACTAACCAGATATCCCTCGTTTGAATATATATTCTAAATAAATACTTTCAGAGATCTATAAGGATGCATACAGATGGATATTTATTATTATAACTGTTATTTTTCATAGCAAAACACTTGAAGACACCAAGCTACCATCACTTAAAAAATGGAAAAATAAAATGTAGCAGATTTACATTACAGAAAACCACTAGTTAGAAGTAAAGACCAGATATACAAACGGTAAGATAAAGAGATCTTAAAAATAGTTGATTTTTTAAAAAAAATAAAGATATGTGAATTATAGCATAACACTAATACATACTTTTGAAACAAACACAAAACAATATTCATCTTATTCATGATGCGTGCTTATTTACAGACACATGTCAAACACATCAGAGTTGATGCTCAGAGTAGGAGTGGGAATCAGGAAGGAAGAGGAAAAAAAGGAAAATAAAGAGAAACCTTGACTAGACAAATGTAATAATGTGCCATAAACTAAGGAGAACGAAAAACATCCTTTTGTATCTGAGTTCCCAAAACGGAGAAATCTAACAGAAAGAAATGCGCCAACAGAAAGCACATGTGCCCGATTCGTCTTAGATTTCAAGCTCACGATCTTCTCAGTTTTAACAGACCAATTTGCTAAAATATTTACACTATTCTATGGTTTCTAAAATAATGTCCAGATGACATTTCTTTGGCTTAGGGGATTAGTAGCCCATTTATCTACAACATCTGTGTCTGGCCATATTTTACAAGACAATACCAACAGAGTCAGGCTACCATAAAAAATGATCCTATAACCAACTGCCTTTTATAGCTTCGAGCCAGTTATTTAACTTCTAAAAAGTGATCAGCTTGAAAGAGACATTCTCTCAGCCTTTCTCTTCAAAAATATCCTTATATTCACAGACAGAACCCTGGGAAAATCTAGCAAAACCACCCTTAGCATTTACACACATACTGACTAACACATGAACCCTCAATTTGACCAAGAGTCAAAAAGCTATTTAGAACAAGAAAATATGTGATTTCATCCCCAAAAGTTAAGAAATATAGTATAAGAGAATGACAGAAGGAAAACATTTTAAATATAAATAAGATGAATCCTAAATCCTTATCAAAGTGACTCCCACTATTTAAAATAATTTCAAGATCATAAATAGATTTGCTATTAATTTCCTCAGCCAAATATTCATTGATTTACTCATTTAATAATGAGAGTCTATCAAGTGTCAGGCACTACTGCGAGTACTAGGAAATCCAACATTGTATAGACCCTGTCTTTATACGAAAAGAAGTATCAACCCAATTATTGCAAAACTAACAAATATAGTTAATTACATGGTGATACATGCTGTGGACAGGGCATTAAAAAAATAGAAAATAGCAGGTTCTTACCAGGCTGGAGTGACATCAGGGAAAATTCCCCCTATGGATGAAGCCAGAGGGTAAGTATTAGTTGGATGGCTGAAAAGTTTACATAGAAAAGAGGAAAATGTTTTAGAGAGAGACACCAGACAGAAAGGAGAAGGCCATGTAAAGGATGTTAGAAAACATTGTAAAGAAAATGGGAAGCAATTAAAGAACTTTAAGAAGGGAACTGACATGATTAAATTTGCATTGTTCTAAAATTTCTCTTGCTGCTATATGGAGAGTAAATGCTACCCAGAGAGTATTTTGTAAAAGAAAAGAATAAATGTGAAGACTTAGTTATAGAAGTTCTGTTAAGAGATAATAGGACATAGATTAGGGTGGTAGCAATGGAGAAGGTAAGAAGTGTATAGATTTTAAATATCTATAGGAAAAGGGATTTATCTGACTCAGTTATTGATTGGTTATAAAAGAGAAAGGAAGAGAGAAATTAGGAATAAAACCCAGGGTTTTCTCTTGGAATTAGATAGAGTCATTCAATGACATGAAGATTGGAAGGAGACAAGTTTAATGTGAATACTAAACTGGCCCCTAGAGCAAAGACATCCAATCTATCTCAAGTGCAGATTATAGAAACAAAGGTTCATAAGGGGTTGCCGCTCGTCCACCCACCCACAATAAGGTCTGATATTAAACACAGTGCTCCACTCTTCTCACACTGAAAATAGTGCTCCACATCCATATCCTGTGATCCCATCTCTAGCTCCTCTCATGTAAGTTTCTCTCTGTCTTCTTTCTCTAGAAACCCCTGATGTCTAGATATTTATTTATCATCCCAGCATAATGAAGCTGCTTCCTCCCCACTGAGTTAACTTACATATTCCCATTCATTAAGTCAATCTCTTTTTTCCTCTCAAATACTACTTACTGTTAGCTTTGCTAAGGCTGCCCTTTCTTTCTCCAAGTTTCACTCATCTCCATAGAGAAATATGTAAATATTCTCCAACAGATCTAAATTTCCAGAGACCTGAGAAAAAAAGAAGTAGGCAAAGCCCAATACAAGCATTGCTTCAGTGTTGAAGTAGCTGAATCATACATTTCTTAAACTAAAATATTTTTAATATGGCAGTCTCCTAGTAAAAATGAGACATGATCATTTATACAAGATATTACTACTTTGGGAAAATCACAATTACAACAGATACCCTCTGAAAAATGGCTTCTCTTGGGCCAAATATTAACTCTAGTGGAACAGATCTTCAACAGCAGGAAGCTTCTTCCTATAAAAACCCAACTTCAACTTTTCAGTTAAGTCTCCTGCCTTACAAGTATACTTGAACCACTGAGCTAGTTTCTGCTTTGCCTATAATCCTGTCACCAATTCAAGCAGCAGTACTTTTTCTAACTTAAAAAAAAAAAAATTAAATTTCTTTTAAAGTTATCTTATTTTTTTCCATAGGATTTCTTTGCTTAAAAATGTTTCTTGTTGCAATAATGTTCTCTGCTAAACAAAATATCCGGTGAGAGGTACATGGTTCAACAATATAGAAGGTTACACTTTCTTATTCTCCTAAGTAAATAAGATCTGTGATTGTGGTGAGTCTGACTCTACCATACAAGTTTTAACTCTGATCTGGTTCTCATATGTAATACAGTTAACACTGGTTATTTAGTATCATAATGTAGATAAGAGATTCTTTATGACTATATTTTGAACTGTGTAGATTTACAGACTTCTAAGGGCAGTAATATGTAGCCAAAGACTGAATAGGGATTATGTTCCCCAAGAGAGAAGAAAAAAAGATTTGTTAATAAACAGGCTCCTGTTTATACCCCAGGCTCCTGTTTATACCCCAGGTATTAAATTAAATGTATTAACTTTACAGCTCATGATTTGATTATACGGATTAGCATGTAAAAATGATGACAAAGCATCTGAACACATGTTAAAGCTGAAGAAGTAATGAATCGCTTGCAGGACCACAAATGTATTTGCCTTTGCTAAATATAGGCCTCCTTTTTCAGATATCACTCATAATGCAGGCCTAAATCCTGCAGTATCTGTGACCCTGAGTGGCAAAACAGTGAGCCAATGGCTAATAAAGCACATGAAGAACTGACATGTAATCCATCCTGCCTCGTTCAGAACCTAATCTAGAAACTCTCCTTTATTACCAGGAAATCTAATATTTCTCCCTATTTACAGTTTTCTTTCCCCTCGACACAACAGATACTTGGGTTTTTCCTAACCTGAAAACAAAAACTACAAAACACAAAAATTCTTCCACTGATTCCTCAATCAACTACCTCAATCCTTTCTTTCTCTTCATATTTACATTTATAAAAACAGACTCTTCCTACTCATGTTCTCACCCATGAACTTCTCAACCAAAAGCGAATTTATTTCATCACCACTGAAACTATTTTTACCAAAGATTCTTATAACTAAAGTGATCATATAGCTTATCAGCCAAACCAGGATGTTTTTGAGACTGAAAAAGGACACGATTAATAACTGTCAATTTGGACTACCCTGAACACATAGTGTGTACAGTCATGACACGCAAGACCTCTTAGCAGTAACATCTGCTGGACTGATTAGTTCTAGACCTTCCTGCAAAACACTGATTTTGTTGGCTGCTAACTCCTATGTGCAGCTCAATCCTCCTTTAGAGTCAGTGTAGATGAGTGGGGTCTCTGCTTCACGCAGTCATCCTTCACAAAGTCATTTGAAGACACAGGCTACTTTTATCTTTTGGATCTGCCATCTTTTAAATGTGGCTCCAAGGTCATCCTGACCTCATGCAGACAACTAACTGGGGAACCAAAGGGAGCATAGAAAATGCATGCCCTCTTCAATTATCCTGCCAACAATCACTTCTGTTTACATTCCACTGGCAAAAACTTTTCCCGGGGCTCCACCCAGCTGGAAAATGATTAAGAAACATGAATGAATTCTGCGAAAAGGCAAAGGAACTGGCTTGGTGAACATCTAGCCGGTGTCCACTCACCATCTTGCTCTCCCCCTGCCTTCTTCTTCACTTCATCTCTAGTCATTTGCCTAGTCCTGTGCATTCTTCCTCTCTAACAGCTTAGATACACTGCTATTTTCTATTCTCCATTACTAATTTTTTAAAAATTCTCAAGATGCTTACCATGGTCCTGCAGTTGCCCACTCTTTGTTCATCAATGGTACAATGATGGTCTTTCACGGTCTGAATTAATCAAGTCATTATCTGGCTAGAATCCTGAGACTTCAAAATAAAACTCAAATTCACGTTGCACTTCCCGTATCTCTCATCATATTTCTTTTAACGTGTTGCAGACATCTGGTGGTGCTAAATCCTTATACTTTGCTTACAACTTTATTTGAAGACTCTTGCTGGTTTATAGTTCTAAACTTAAAAGATGCCTTTTACTGCATACCCCAAGTCCTGACACCTGGGAATTGTTTGCCATCGAATGGGATGGTCCAGAAACTAATATCCTCTCTCTGCTGATATCTTTGTTTTCTTTGCTACCACACATGTAAAAGTTCTCATCACCTATTTTGAAGCTTTATCTTGTTAACCGGTCTCCTCACTTTCATTTTGTCCCAAGTGATTCCAAATGCATATGTTGTTGTCACCTAAACCTCTCCAAAGGCATCACTTGATTATTGTCACTACTACCTCATGGAAATCATTATCATTTACTGAAAGAAATAATAGTCTGAGAGACAAAATTCCTCTCCTCTAGAATAGGCCTTTATGGGCCTCCAAAATTTGACCTTGTACATATCTTCTATCCACATATATTAATATTTTCCAGCCCAAGGTGACACTTAAGAAAGTGAAGAATGTTCTTGCTTCCTGAGCCAATATACAATTTTGCTTTCTCCTCTACTTAATTCCATTGCTTGTATAATCCATTAATTTTACCATGTATTACCTTCTGATTTACTTCATTAACATCTATTTTGTTTAAGAAAGGTAAGTTCCCTGCTTATCCTTTTCTTGTGTCCAAAGTATTGAGCACACGGACACTGTGCAAATGTGTTGTCACTAAAGAAACAACAATGACAAAATCTAAACAGAATGCTGTATTATTTTTAAAGCCTGGTGCTGATTCTTTTACTGAGTTGTAGAAACATGAATGGCACTATGTGCTAGCTTTATTCAGTTTAATGAGAACAATTCATATAAGAGTTGCTAAATTAATAACAAAAAGCTAGCTGAATTACAATGTGCATGTGATGTTAAGCTACTTGAGGAATATAAGGAGTCCAGAAGACAGCATCAGACTTTTCTTTAGATTTCTACTAATCCCCAAATTCCGCATTCATACTCACTTCAAACTGAAAGAAAGTTTTGGTTTGTTACTGGCATAATATTCTCATGTCAATTCAAAATTTGTATGTTTATCACACATGTTTATTGAGCATCTACTGTGTGCCAAATATACATAACACAAAAATGATTTCTTGAGAAACGAGTATATGTGGTATGAACAAGGGCTGGAAATACAAAATATATATATAATATATATATATATATATAGAAATAATAAACTTGCATTGTATGCCACATTTTCCAGGTATTATTCTAGGGACTTTTGCTCGGCAAACTCTTACCCTGTCTCCCAAGACAAGGTCCAGGCATCGACACCTCAGTAACATTGTACTCTCTACACAGACCAGGATTACCTTTGCTGCAGACACTCTCTGGAACACTGAGCATACTGCTCTTATGGACCTGATCACCCCATTGTACCTGTGTGCACAACCTATTCCCCTATGAGAACATAGGCTTTATGAGGTATTGGCTAGAAAGAGAACCATAAAGTTCCTGGTGCATAATAGCCTCACAAAGCTTATATAATTAATATATGCCTCCTTCCCGTAGGGCATATGAGAGACGTTCCTCTCACATACACTGTTCAGGGTGACATACCCATCATCCATTTTCCATGACTCTCTTGCTTATCACAGCAGTGTCCCCTGCCACATACAACTGAGAATGTGCACCCAGAGCTTTTTACAGTATCAGCTGAGGCCTCAGTTTAGATTTTTCCTCTGCTATTCCTGTCTTCCTTACTTCCTTGCAGATTTATCTCCTAACAACACTCATGAACAAAACATGTATATACAAATTTCATCTTACAATCTTTTTTTAAGAAATCCAACCTAAGACACCTGCCTTAAGATGTTTTTGATTTCGCTGGGGAAGCATTCTTAGGAAGAAAAAAAAAAACATACAGAATAAGGAGTTCAAGTAACTAATAATTGAAAAATTGAGAGATAAAAGATTCATAGAGAAAAGAGATTTCTATAGTACATTTATTGGATTAACAATGGACTTATTCGGAGAAGCTGGAGTGAGCATATGGTTCAACAAGGAGTGAGGGAAGAGCCCAGAACTTTGGTCCAGCCTGTGTCTGCATCCCAGTTTTGACTCCTCACTTTACTATTTAACTTAGTGGTTAACATTTCTGAACCACTGTTCTTTCATCTGTTGACTGGAGACCATAATATACAAATGGCAGGACTCGGGATGATTAGAAATAATATGTGAATAATATCTGCTACATAATTGACACTCAAACAGTATTAACTTTTATAATTATTTAAAGGGTGGAAATAAAAAGACTCTAAGAGGCACATGGTATATCTAGGGAATGATAAGGAGGCCAGGTTAGCTGGATCATATTATATGTCTTGTGCTATAAACAACACAAATAAAATAATATGAATGAGCTATCTCATATTTATTATTCTTTCCTGGCTATTTTCCATTTCTATTTTAATGTAAAATTTTCATTTATATAAAAATAGCATCAAGAATGTAGAAGAGAAGGGAGCAATATTTGCTTCACAAATTTGAAAGACAACGTTACTTAGTAACATGGCTTCAGCATGCCAAATAATAGTTCAGGGAGGAACTGGATTCTTTAGTTTGGAGAAACCAGCGAAAAGCATCTCAACTATATTCTGAGGCAACATGAGGGGATTTTTCTTAGTCTAAAAAAACTGAGGCAGAGAACTTAGGGACGCTTCATTATTTAAAAGGTCACAGAAGAAATTCAATTTCCTTTACTTCTAATTTGAGGTCCTTAACGTGTACAGGGTAATATTAAGATGATCAGGAGGATAAGCCAAGAAGTACAAGCTCAGGAACAAAATTTCCCCTCAAACTGTGTGTGCTCGCTCATTGATGGTAATAAGGGTGGAGTGAAAAGTGACGTCAACTGGGTATTGCTCAAGTATATAAAGCAAGTCTTCTGTACAGTACGATGGTCACTGAGTGTAGTCACCTTCCTTTGGGAAAAAATAAAATTCTAAATACCCTCCTCTTCCATCCCTTGTGGCCCTAATCCAAAATAATTTATTTTATTCATGACTACCCTAATACTGTTTTAATCATGAGTAAGTCCTTTATTGTGTTTTTTCTTTCTTTTCTTTAGCTTATATCCGTGCTAACTCTAACCAACCATCTTAAGCTCTGTACCCTTCTGCTTCTAACTATTAGAAGAGCATTTGGTGTCTAATTCTTACAGCGAATGATCAACATTAGTTAGAAAACATTTAAAACTCAATAAAAACCAAAACTGGAAATTCTTCTCCATGACTTAAATGCGCACTTTATGATGACCTGAGCTGATTAGTTAAACCAATCCAATCAAAACCTGAAATATATGTGTATACATATTTGAAGAGGTATTCAAATATCAGTGGATATTTCTCTTCAACCAATTTTGTTCAGCATCAGAGTACAATTCTAGACATGGATTAAGAGCCTATTAACTATGAGAATAGCATATGCAATGTGTTCCTTGTCTGGTCATCTGTTCAAATCTCAAATTTATCTGTTATTCATTTTTAATTTAATTTCATTGTGGTCAAAAAATACTTTACATAATTCTTTAACATTGTTTTAAATTGATTGAGACTTTCTTTTATGACCTGGCATATGGACTATCTTGTATGATGTTTTATGTATGCTTTTCTTTAAAAACATACCTAGGCACGTGATATAAATGTATTATTAGAGCTGTGTCAATAATTTTGTTAAAATATCATCCACAATTTAGAGCCAGTGACCTCATCTAAACAAAGCACTCATTTTATAGGTAGCAGAGCAGATGTCATATAGATGAAGCTATTCCCCCGATTCTAACATACTGTTACTACCAGTGTCATGCCAGCTTATCCTTGGACCGGTGCTGTTTCAATTACATAAGATAATGATCCTTTCTTTGAGGTATTTTAGCTCAAAAAAAATTCATTTTTACAGAGATGTATAATTGATGATCTCAAAATTCTACTAACCCAGATATGCAAGAGATTCCAATGTGATTCTCTTACTCTTCATAGCTCTCTTCATATGAACACTACCTTAGTCACCATGAGTAGCAAGGATCCAACCTGAAAGGAAATGGTGACTTTAAAATCTTCTTTCAGTCCACATGAGAATCCAAGTATAGAGGTAAAACATGAAAAAGAAAACAAAATACCAAATTGAGAACCTGAGCTCCCTTCACCTCCAATATTTCCTATTCGGGCTGATAAAGTCATTAACTTATCGCCTACTTTATCTCGAAATCCTCGATCCCTTACTGTGTATTCACATGTATTATTACTTCACTGGTCTAACTGCAAAATATAAAGGTAATATTAGAATGGGAAAATATGCCCTAGAAATAATCTCCACCATGCAGATACCAGAGAGGGTATTAGAATAAATGAAAAGTGTCACTTGACTGCAGTAAGCACATCTTTTCACACAGAGGGCTCTTCATCTGATGGCTATTCATGCCAAAGGGCTGAAAAATCACTCTGGTTCTGGGCACTTGATAATAGAAGGAACTCCAAAAATGTCAGCTCTTGTCCTGTTACATGGCTTACCCAATTCACCCAGGGGCGAACCTTTTGTTCTCTGCATAATATGTGAACCTGATTGGCAATTGCATCATTTTATGGTCTGTTCCTATTACATTGGCTTCCAGCCCAGCCCTCTACAGAATATAACTGATGAAAATCACTTAGTATCCCTGGTTCATTTCTCAAATATTGAAAAGGAGTCCATATTTGTATCAGTCAGCTGAAGTCAAGTTAGTATGATACTAAAAAATAGTGAGTTGAAATAGTAAAAGGTTATTTTTCCTCCACATTAAATATTGATTATGGATGTGCTCATCTCTAATCCATGTCACCTTCACTCAGGGGTCCAGAAGCAGCCTCATTTTCAACCACTGCTTGCAGCATGACTGAAAAAAAAATATCTCATGGTAAAGACACAATGGTTATTCAAGTTTCCTCTCTTAGAAGTTACGCACATTCCTTATGTTCATAGTTCACTGAGCAAAGTAAGTCATGTGGCCAAAGTTGATGGCAGCAGGTCAAGATATATACAATTTTCTTGTAATGAATAGCACTATATACAGGGTACCCCATGAAGACACATGCAATGGAGGGACCGTGAAAATTAATATAATATACATAGCATTCATTAGGGCATATCTTCTCTCGGAAATCAGAGCTCTAAAGTAATGCCGCCCAATAGAACTTACAGGGATGAGGGAAGTATTATATATCTGCGATGTTCCTTTTGGTAGCTTCTAGCCACATTTTCTATAGCTAGTGAACTGAGAAACCAAATTTTAAATTTTATATAATTTTTGTAAATCTAAATTCAAAAAGCCACATGTGGATTGCAGTGACTATTTTGAGCAGCCCTACTCTAAAGTTTAGGTTTGGTGAAGGAACAGGAGTGACCACCAGGCCCTAAATAAAATAAGCATGGTAGTGACGCTTGAGGAGGCGAAGTGGTGGAAAATCACCCGAGAAAGTCTCCACATGGATGCTAAGCGTTCAGTGACAAAACAGAGTTTGTTCTGAAGAAGTGCCTCTACAAAAAGAGTTGGTTGTTTATAGAACATGGAAGAAATGTTAAGGTGGAATTTCAAAATGTTACTGTGACCTGTAAAACAAGCCAATTTTTAAAAAATAAAAAATAATTCTGTGCTTCCAGAATGAAGAGTAAGAACACTTTCTCCAAAAGCAAGAATGAGAACAAAGGGATATGTTTGAAATTTCTGCTGACTATCCAGAATCACAAAAGAGATTTTCAGCTTTCAAGAAAATGGTGAGGCTTTTGCCATTTTCCAAGTTTAGTAGAAACACAGCCCTGTCTCAGCCTATCCCAAACCCAGTCGCACCTTCGCTCTATTCTCAGGCCTTAAGACCCCTGATAAAACCTGAAGACGCTAGTCTTGGAGTGGAATCTGAGCTTGTGTTACAGAAGAGAGTGTTGGATAAGGATATGGTGCCGGAATCAGAGATCTGGTTTGAGCCTAAATTTGCCACCTAAGGATATGTGACCTAGAGTAAGTTGATGGACTTCTCTGAGTCCAATAATCTCATCTGTAAAATACAGGTAATACACCTACATCATTTCTTCTGAGAAATTTATGACCTTAAGCATGTAAACTGCTTAGCCTATTTTCTGGCACACAAAAAGTACTCAATAAATGACAAGTTTATGACCATAATCTATTCCAACTCCTCAATTTTTTAATGGGAATTGGCAAAAGGAGAAATATTTATTTTAAATTTATTCACTTAAGTCTAAACATTATCACACCTAATATATCTGTAGTACCTCACTGTATTCCCCTTCAAGTATTTCTTTTATGTATTAAAATCGAAAGACCTGGATATTAATCCCAGCTCTAACATCTTATAGCTGGGTGTGTATGTATACATTATTCTCCAAGTTTGTTCTTTATCTTTGGAATAGAGATAATACATCCAACTTCCCATGTCAATATAAGGATTAAATGATTAACCATACATAAAAGAACCTACCAAAAGTTTCTCTACAAAATAGAAGAATTTCTTTGAGTTCTTATTTCATTGCTGTATTCAGAGAAAGAGATACCAAGTAGACAAAAACATTCAATATCCTCTAATCCTATAGTAAACCTCTCCCTTGTCAAAAATTTATGCCCTATGTCTCATCTGAAATCAAATTACAAAGAGTACACCTTAATAGTATAGAGAGAAGCCCCACACAAGCCTAAGCATCTATTCCATCGAAACTAACAAACAAAAAGCAAAGTTTAGTTGTACATTACATTCCTATAATAAGGAGAAGGGAAGGCTGATTCATGTTGATGTGCTAGTCCTAATATAATTTACAACTAATATAGCAATACTGCTCTGGCTGCATGAAACCTAATTGTTTCTTTTGACAGCATCTTGAGAGTTTTCTGTTTTAGAGAGAGGGGAGTGGAGAGAAAATAAGAGAAGACTCTAAAATTGATTTTTCTTTCAGGTACCAGCAGCATTCTATATTTTGGGGAATATGGGATCTTTGACTAACGAGGAATTTGCTTAGTAGACTGCATTGCTTGATATGAGGTCAGTATTAAACAAATAACAAAAATGTATTATTTGTACATGGATGAGACATATAAGTTATCCAGCCCTTGGCAAGCTAATTTTCAGGGCTTTTATAGTCAGGGCTGGTTCAGCATAAGCATTGGCTATAGTAGGATCTATAGCAAGAGCTATAATATATGTCATGGTGACTTAACTGCATTGTCGTATCTGTTTCACAGAGGTAACATAGTTTGAAATGTTTCTATGAGATTTAATTGGAGAATAGTTCATTCATTTACTCACTTTGTTATTCAAATACATATTAGAAATCTCCTGTATGCCAGGTACTAAAATAGGTATTATGAATACTAAAACAAACAATTTATTTCTGGTTCTAAAAGGGTTTTAAGTGTATTCGAATATGTTTTTCCCCCATGGGACAGTGGTGGATATAAGAACAAATAATTTAAAAATGATTATTTTAATGTAAAAGTCAGTTAAGAAATGTATTAGTAAATACTAAGGGAATTCAGCCTGACTATACTACACACAATGTAAGTATAAATCAAACTCAACTTCTTATATATGGTGGGACAGATGTATGAGGGACTTTCCAGCCCAGGAGAAAAGCGTGTAATTTGACTAGGCTGTGCAACCACTGTGGACTCAATAGGTCTTCTCACACCAGCGTAATGTACATTGTTACAAGCCATGGCTTAAGAACGAGCCAATCCATGGGGTCTTTTTTTTTTTTTTTTTCATTTCCATTTTCTTTTGCACTCAAATTTGCACAGTAGTTTCTTCTAAAAGGAAGAACTATTCTAAAATTAATCAAATGTGGGAAATGGGTGTATTCATCTGTAAGGCTACTATAACAAAATAGCACAGATCACGTGGCTTAAACAAAAGAAATTTATTTTTTCACAGTTCTGGAGACAAGAAGATCAAAGCCTAAGTTGCCTTTTCACACTACCTTCAGGTGGCCTTTCTTCTGGGTGTGCTTGAAGAAAGAGAGGAAGAGAAAGATCTGGTCTCTCTCCATATCCTCCTCCATCTCCTGGGACTATGGATTAGAGTCCCACCCTTATGACTTCATTTAACCTTAATTATCTCCTTAAAAACCCCATCTCCAAAAACATTCACATTGAGCGTTAGGAGTTCAACGTTTGGATTTTGTGGTGGAACACACTTCAGTCCATAACAGTGGGGCTGTAGAAAGATGAACATCTGAAATTGCATTATGCTCATTTTAGACCCTTTATCTTCTAAAGACATTTGTAATCACTTGACTGAAATACAACTCACTTTTTAAATAAGTTATAAGTAATACGCTCCTCACCGGGGTTTAGAAAGTAACATTTGCTTTCCATTCCCACAGCTCGTATTTGATTGTACTGGCAGGAAGTCAAGACTTACAGAGCCACCTCCTGTCTAATCAAAATTAACACTGAGTAATAATTGGAGGGACACTGATACATAACATTGAACGGTGCCAGTTAGAAGCAAATATCACACTGAGTTCAATGTGTATATTTCATAAAAAGGCTGGATGAAGCAATTTTAATCTCTATGTCAAAGAGGAGGAATTCTTTTTTAAGAGAGAGAAAGAAGAATTACTGAAACTCCTCCCTTATCAGTATATGTATGACAATCCCAAGGCCAAGCTATTTTGAGGTCCATAAAGTATCTCAGAGTCTGCACAAAAATGCAGAAATCTGTGAAACAAGTATTGCAAAAAATACAAAACCCAAAATGTCCTCAGGGACAGACCAAAAAGTATTGAAGTTTTGCAATTTAGTGGGGTAACTGTTTGCTTCAAGAGAAGAACCTGATTAGAGATTTACGCATGGTCTGGGAAAGGTCACTGGCAACATCCCTTTCATTCCCGTTAGAGAAACCAGGAATTAATCAACATCAGTAAAAAAGCTATATATGCTGAGTCAGCCATCTTGAGGCTTCTTCACCTATTATTAGAAAATTTAAATTGTTTTTATATAGTTTATATTAACACATGGATCCATAAATGAAATGATGACTTCATTGACATGTGACCTGTGCCCTGGGCTCAGAGGGCCCTGCCTATGGTTTATTGCTCTGTTATAACTATATTATGAGTCTTAATAATTTTTAAACAAAGAGTTATATGTTTTTATTTTACATTAGCCCCCACCTCAAAAAAATATTGTGTAGCTGGCTATGCATAAAAGAGAAATTGACTCCCCAGAAGAACTTCTCCTACTAAGGAAACAGGCTAGATGACAGCTATGGTGGACTTGCATGTGAGATGAATCTGTTATCAGCAACTCTAACACCATCCAAAGGATGTGTTCAGCTGGACGTCTGACCCTCGTCCAGGAAGGACTGCATAGTCAGAAAGAAAGGGCTATCCACTCAGAATTGCACAGACATTCAGTATCCAGGCAATCCATTCATGTTCATGAAATACTCAGGAGAGGCTCACTGAGACAATTGCTGTGTCCTTTTATTAGTCACTTTCTAACTGGTCTTAACAGTGAATACATCTTTCAACTCAGAGACCGGTAGGCTTGGGGCACTTCTCTCTTTAGGTCCGTTGGCTCCAATTCTGATTACAGATAGTGACCTGACTCAGGAATAATTATCTGGTTTATTCTATTCATCTACTGCCTCATTGAGTCTCCTAATCACAATCTATCCCTTGCTTACATTGAAGCAAAGTTTACCAGATTGAATCGTATATTTTATTTTTGGCAAAATGGCTCAGTTTCTAGCCTGAATTATTTAACAGACAAATAAATATGTTCTCTGAGAAAGCAATTTGATGCCAAAATTAATTCTCTGTTTCATGCAAAGAATAAAAACAATAATTACTAGTGAGTTAAAATATCAGTTATTATTTTCATTTTGTTTTTCAATAAAGATCCAGAAAACACAGATCTCAAAAGTCGATAATGCACATCAGTAATTCTATTAATTTCAAAAGATATTCTTACTTAAATGCAGTGAGATAAGATTTCATTGCTTAACAACATATTAACGCAGTGAGTTTAGGCAAGTTTTAATAACTAAAATGTTAGGAAAACTTATAAAACAACAACATTAACTACAATATGAAAGACAGGAAGTTTAATATTACAGAAATAATAATTGTTTATTTCTACTAGAGTATCTAACATTTTTTTATTTTCCAAAAACCTCAGCATCCCATAAATTCGGCATAATATATGGTCTCCCATCTAAAAATAATAATAACCTTTTCTTTTTTAAAATGCATAATTAGATGTCAGGCTTTCCACTAAGAACAATCCAATGTTATTGGAAATAAACGGAAAGTGATTTCTGGTTCCACTGAAGAGGACTGACAATATAGCATGGTGCAGAAGAAAGGGTCAGGATAGGGTATTAAACCTAGTCAGGTTGACAAAATAGTTTTACCTGAGTCAGAAAAGAGTCTATCAATTTCAGTTCAAACAAATGTAGAGTGCGTGTAGGTAGACAGGGAGATGTAAAGAAGTGAATTCATGAGTGCGAGCCAAGTGGCAGAAAAAGATCTGGACCAGAGAATGCACAAAAGTAGAGGAAAGCATGATATTCTGGCCTCTTACAACTGAAAATGTAGTTTGCAGATAAGCAGCTTTTACTATGACCTGGGGACATGTTAGAGATGCAGAATCAAGGGCCCAACCCAAGAACCACAAATCTACATTTAACAAGATGCACGTGCACTTGAGAAATCCCCAAATAGTGCATATGCACTTAAGAAGTGATTGAAAAATTTGGGAAGCTCTGTTCCAATTATTTGGTTCCTGTCCAAGCTCACTGGAGAGGACACTTCTGTTCTCTTCCATTACAGTATCTGTGACCTTGGATAATCATGTCTTTTAGCTACTACTTACTCTCTAATGATAGACCTTCCTTATCATAATATTTTATTAAAAACCTAAAACAGACACTCATATGTATTTGTGATTTGGACATCTAACTTTTGTCAAAAGATAAATGAAAATTATTATTCAATAGTTAGTATGGGATTAAATATTTCCCTATTGGGAAAATATAATGAATTTATCTTTCCACCTTACATAGAATACAAAACTATTTGCAGACAGATTAAAAGTAAAATGTAAACAAAAAAGTCATAATAACATATACAAGAGGTATTGCCTTATTTCAAAGTAAAGAAACACTTTTCCAAATATAAAGTACCTTTCTAACTATAAAAAAGACAAAAACAAAAAAGGTATTAATCTCAAGATATAAAATGTGGAGACTACTGTATGTCAAAATAGAACAAGCAAAAGAAAAACCACAAACTATGCATAGTATTTGCAATATATATGGTAACCAAAAGAAAATATATTTATTAAATCAAAAGCTTTTACAAACTAGTAATAAATATAAATGTCATAATAGAAAATTAGAAAATGAAATAAATAAGCAACTCATTAAAGAAAGAGTCAATTGCTCATATGTGAAAAACTGTTCAGCAGTGTTAGTTAAAAAGTGTATAAATTTCAAAAATAATGAAGCACACTATCAAGACCCATCATATACTTAAATTAACTATGACAACGTGGTAGTAGTGTAAGGACATATAAATGGACTCTGAAACAGAATAGAGTTCAGAGAATGACATTTCTATGGTCAATTGATTTATGGCAAAGGAGTCACTGCTGTGCAGTGGGAGAAGTATGGTCTTTCCAATAAATGATATTGGGTGAACTGCATTTTTTTGTTAAAAAAATGTATCTTGAACCCTACTTCATACCATAAACAAAAGCTATTCCAAATGAATTGCAAAGCTAAATGTGAAAAGTTAAGAAATAAAAATTTTAGGAAGAAGCATAGGAGAATAGACCTTTGGAATAGGCAAAGAATTTTTAACAAAAAAAACCTACAAAAATTGATATATTGGATTTTATTAAGATTACTATAATTCAATTTCATCAAAACTTATTGAGGGAATAAAAGTAATTTGCAGCTGGAGAGAAAATATTTTAGTTTTCTCAAATATATCCGTGACAAAGGATTCTTATCTAAAATGCATTAAAAAATTGTAAATCAGTTCAGAAAGGAGTTAAACAGAAAAAATGAAAAGATTTAAATAGAAACTTCACAAAGAAAAATATTCAAATGGCCATTAAACATACAACAATATACTCAAATTTATTAAAATCACATTTAGATATCACTAAAAGCTCCATCCAAAAGGCTAAAATAAAAACAAAAAAAGAAAAATAGTGTTCCTAAGGTTTCCAAGACTCTCTAAATTTCTTGAAAAAAATGAAACTGACTCCCTTTTATTTCTTTCAAAAGTTTTCTCTTTTTAGCATACTTTCAAATTAGCCCAAAAATTGGAAAATGTATGACTATATTTCAATCTTCAAAATTTGAAATTCTGCGCAATATCTCTAATTCATAACATTACATTTAAAATAGCAGCATAAAATCTATGTCTAAACTGATTTTGTCCATGGCATTACTTAAAATCTGATTTTTCATATCAAAGTAAGGTAATGGATCTAACTGTATGATTACTAAATTATTCATCAAGTCAGCAGAAGATTAGCCACATGTCAAGATACTGTAGAACATACCTCTCAGTATAACTAGAACAATAATTTAGATTATCAGCCTCAATCACATTCTTAAAAATGTGTGGATATACCGTGATAACATCTTAATTTAGAATATAATCGTTTCCCCAATCTTTATCACATATTTTGTTATAAATGGTGTTCGTCAAACTTTAGCCCAGCAGTTAAAAAGTGCCTTAGTAACGTGAAAGGAGATATCCTGTATGTAAAACTTTTGACCCAAATTGCTTTGGGGATGTTGGAAAGAGATTGCCTTAGAGGCTGTCCCCATATCAACATGGATATAGGCTGTCAAAGAAACATGGATGTAATGGTGGTCAGATCTCAGAAGACCAGAAGTTAGCTTCTTTGTGATGTTCTCAGTTCTGCTGAACATGGGCTGACCAGAGAACTGAGTGCCAGTGAGCCAGATAAAGAGAAGTGGTGCAAACTGCCTACAACCGCTACCAAAAGGAAGTTATAGAATATTCTCAGGGACAAATGTAGTATGAGCAAAATAGGTGGTGAGGTTGAGTCAGCTAGAAAAGGCCACAGGACTGAACAAGCTCAGAAACTGGAAAAAAAAATACTTTCAAGTGTTTTTTGTTTGTTTTCATTTTTTGCAGTTTAAGAAACCACATCAAAACCTGGTGAGTTATTTGCTCACAATTCTGTGGGTTAGGAATTCGAGAATAGTGCATTGGGGACATCTCAACTCTATCGCATGGTATCTAGGATATCTTTTGAGATACCTTGAATAGATGGGGGTTGGGATTACTAAATTGGGGTCATATACGTCCGAGGTCTCATTCTGTCTCCCAGCTTGTTCCTTGGTTCTCTTCTCCATATGACTTGGGCTTCCTCTCAGCACGGTGGTCACAAGATTCTAAAAAGGAGTGTTCTCAGAGCACTAGCCCCATTGTGCAGAGCTTATTAAGAACTTGCTGGCATTACACTTGGTAAGAGCAAATTCTCCAAAGCAAGTTACAGAGGCAAGGCCATAGTCAAGGTAGAAGGGGACCATACGAGGATGTGAATTCTACTATTGTCATTATGTGGATAAATATTTAACAACCAACTTTCCAAGAGACATACTTCTTCTTTGTGACATTTGCTGATTTCCAGGATATCAATATTCCTATTATGGCTCACTAAAGGCACAAAGCGACAGGCCAAAGTGATAAAATATGGAGTTGAGAAGGGAGGTACACAACTGACTCTAATAAGCTGGTACAAGCTGACTTGAGCACAATACCATTTGGAAGCGTATGTGTAAAGGCATTTATTAGAGACCGAAACTTAGAAGACAAGAAAGACGAGGAACACTACTGATGAGATCAGAAGGGCTAGAATAAAAAGTGCAGATCCTGTCCACAGTCTTCACCTACACACCCAATGCCACATCTTGGATGAGACGTGAGAAGGAGGTTAATTCTAAAAGTATGAACATTAACAAAATTAAATTATTGCATCAAACTAAACTCACTGGATTAGATTAAAATATAGTACTCCCTATGCTCCAGTGGGATGTGGGTTTGTAATACAGATCATATCACTGATGAAAAAAATAACAAAATTATATTTTGCATGCAGATTCATATTGAAATGGACAGTGCTTCTTTTGTGAAATCAGGACCAGTCTTTACAGTACAGTTTATAATTCTTATTCCAGGTGGCCTGGATTGGGGCTCAGAGAAAAAAGACTAATCATCTCTCTGGAAAATAATTGGAATTAATAATTCCAAGGAAAGGAGATAGTGCAATACTATGAGAAAGCTCAATAACTCTTCATTACGGATTTACTTCAGGATTACGCCTCAAATTCTGAGGCCTGGAAAAAAAGAAGAGGTGTTAGACACGTGCAGTGCACATGCACACGTGCGCACACACACACACACACGACAGCACACACATGGCAATACATGGTATTCCATGCTTAGCCCCAGGGCCTGCGAGTTCAAAGAAAATAATGGGGATGTGGCAAAACAGAGATCATATGCCCAGTCTAGGGGACTAGTGCCTTCTCAAATCTGTCTTTGCCAAGTGGAATGTGGGCTTCTATAGCTTAATAGTCTGCTTTTCAAGAGAAGTTGTATATATAGACATTTAAATGAAATCTCCAAAGTTTTCATGTGTGTTCAAGTAATTCAATTTCTTTTCTGTTTTCTTCCTTCCTTCCTTCCTTCCTTCCTTCCTTCCTTCCTTCCTTCCTTCCTTTTTCCTTTCCTTTTCTTTCCTTTCCTTTCCTTTCCTTTCCATTCTTTCTTCCTTTATTCGTTCCTTCCTTTACATTTCATTGTTTAACATCATATAGTTCAATGTTAAAAGCTAAAAACAAGTAATTTTGCAAGTCTTGTCAACTGGCTGTGATTTCCAGTTTAGACAGCATTGTGCCTGGAAACTGACTCTCTTGGTCCACTCTCTTGGAAAGTTCATGACCATGCAGGCCCAGATCTTATCGCATTGCTAAGAGTTAATCATTAAGTCCAGGCTCATATGACTCCATATTTAGTATTACTTTCAGTAATGTATACTGTGTCTTAGGCTATAGAAGCTGAAGTCCTTTCATATTAATAAGAACTATTCTGCATCGGTCCCACGTTCTTTGCTATAAAAGTTTCGTAAAAGTCCATCGGTTGACACTACTCCAGAATTCCAGGACCTTGGAAGCTCTGTAGCAGAGCAGCTGCCAGAATAAGCCTGGCAATGGATAAATTCCCAACTCCAATATTAACTAACAATAGGATTTTGACAGGTGTTTCAAAAGCACTAAGTTCTATTGTCTGCCTAAAATATATATATATATATATATATATATATATATATATATATATATAAGCATTTATTTGAGCCAAACTGATGGTATTTGCTAGCAACCAAGATCTGAAATGTTCCCTAAGTTCTATTTTCTTAATCTTTAAGATAAGGTTAATAACATTATATATATCAGAGTGCTATTTAGAGGGAAAAAAGAAAATAACAAATGTAGAGACTTAAGTACAGGGCCTAACGTACATAAGCACTCAAAAAATTAATATTGTTTATTCTAGAACTTGTGGGTCATCTAGTGACAAAAATTTCAAACATTTTTATTACTCTAAGAACTTATAAAATTATATGTGGTACTCAAATCACAGATAATCGGAAGATAATAGAACTCTTATTTTCACTGCTGCTGTTTTCCATTTGGATTTACTTATACAAACACCCCTCCTCCCCCATAAAGAAAAAAAATGTATGCCAGAAACCCTTGTGATAAGGTAATTGTGTGTGTGTGTGTGTGTGTGTGTGTGTGTGTAACACATATCTGTATTTTCAGACCATTTTCAGAAGTTTTCTCATTTACATATAGAGTATATTTCTATCTGCAGGAGGCCAGTTGGACCCTGTCTGAATTTGGAAAACCATTTAAGGAAACTCTAAGTCAGCTTAAATGTCAAACAATTCTTTCTAGGTTGATGAGATCATAGGCTCTTTTTAAAAACGTTCTTCTATATACTTTTTTTTCTTTTGCATTTCCTTCTTTTATGAACATGTTATATTTTTAAAACCAGAAAAAGTTACTTATTGTGAAATGAAAATGATTAGCTCAAGAACGATAACATTTCTGTGTTTAGTTGTTCCTGATGTACATTAATATAATTAAATAAAATTACATTAGTACTTGGCAAATATTACTGAGACATTTTGGTTTTGAGTATTTGATCAGGATGATCTTGAAATGTAGATTAAAATTTTCCTTCAGCAGAAGGGAAAGAATGTTCATGGCAGCTCTTTGACCTTTAATTGCATAAGAACAAAACTGTATTTTTTCAATGAGAATATGACTTATTTGGGCTCTCTTCGGAACAAATGTTTTAACTATCCTTGCTCATAAAATGATAGTTTAAATTTACTTGATCTAAGCTGGGCTCACTCATGTATCTGTGGTCATCGGGTGGACACTGGGTCTAGAATGGCCTCCCTCACATGTCTGGTGATTGGCTGGCTGTTGTTCGAGCGAGGGGTTCACCAGTCTGTCTTCTTTCAGCAGCCTAGCCTAGAATTGCTCAGAGAGTGATCGCAAGAGTCCCAAGAAGTGAAGCCTACGCTTGGCACACCATCACTTCTGCTTCATTCTTTTGTTCGATATGAGTTACAATGTGAAACCAAATTTAAGATGCAAGAAAAGAAACTACTTCTTGATAGTAGGAGCAGCAAGTCATATCGTAAATAACACGGATACAAGAGATAAACTTGGATACAAGAAGGTCATTATTAAAACTGATCAACTATAAACCTTGCTCATGCTTCTCTTATCAAAAAAAAAAAATATATATATATATATATATATATATATATATATATATATATATATATATATATATATATATATATATATATATTACCGGTCAAGCAGGACTAGCAATCTGTTCCCTCTTCTCTCTGCAAAGTTAGAACCAGACTGTAGGTCTATTCACAATTTTATTGAACAACTTCAATAACTGTTCCAAACAGTAGTTGTGTTTTGATGGAGAAAATCAGTAGTGTGCTTTGAATTAATATAAATGAAGTGATTGAGTATGGCTGTGAATTCCACAAGAATTTTTGTTAGGGAGAAGTAAGCTTTACTTACTGAGCAGTACGGTAAACAATTAGAAAATGCATTTTTTCTAGGTGAAACTAAGTTTATATACTAGGCAGTAGTTTATATGCTCAGTTTATACACTAGGGGTAGGTAGGAAGTGGAGCCTAAACAGAAAATACCTGATACTGCTTTCCATCTGCCTAATATACATCCCCTTTTCTTCTTAATTATTACAGAATTACAATTTGGGGAGATATGGGTATGGTTGGCACCAAAGTGTCCAGAACTGAGTAATGAATCATGATTTGTCTAAGTCAGTATTGTTAAACCTGTCCTCAGCTTTTCTAACCTCCTTTATAGACAGAGAGGCTGTCATGTGACCAGTTAGTTACTGACCAAAAGTTACAAGAAGTAACCTGCTGAGAGCAGAAATATGGGGGACTTTGTAATTTTAAAAGCCTGTATAAATACATATTTCTTGTCCTTTTATTTTGAAAGATATATCTATATCATACATAATATATATCACATATAGTATATTATTGGTCTTATAATAGAAAATAGAAATGCAATCTATTTGACGATAACAGCAAAATGGAGGTGGGTGGGAGAGAAGCTGTATTAGAGTAAGAAAATGACGGCAGATGGTAACTTCATTTTACAGAAACAAATCAAGAAAACATTAAATTACATATAAAAAGTTTCACAATAAATGTATGCTTTCTCTTCTTTCTTTTCCTAGGTTTATTCAAAGACAAAGTGTGTAAAATAGTGATTATAATGATATGCCATTGGATTTATAACATATAGATGTAATATTTATAACAATATTAATACATAAAGGAGAAAAGGGAATAGAACTACATAGGAGTAATGTCTCTATCACTTACTGTGATTAAGTTAGTATTTATTTGAAATAGATTCTAGTAAGATGTATATGGTGAGCCCTATAAAGAAATTATAATTATAACGTTATCCTCGTTTACTAAAAATGACAAAGCATTGCTGAAAAAATTGAAATAACCTAAATAAATGGAAAGATATCCCATGATCATGCTTCAGTGGACTAACTATTGTACAGATGGTGATAGTCCCCAATTTAACATAGATTTAATGCAAAATCTATCAAATTCTCAGCCAAGTTCTTTGCAGAAATGGATAAGCTAATCCTAAATTTATATAGAAGTTCAAGAAACCCAGAACAGCCAAAAACATCTTAAGAAAGAACAAAGTTGGACTATTCATACTTTCTGATATCAAAACATACTACAAAAGGTGACAGTAATCAAGACAGTGTGGCTCTGACATAAGAACGAACATATAGGTCAGTGGGATAGAATTAAAAGTCCAGAAATAAACCTTCACTTTTATAGTCAGTTGATTTCCAATAAGAGTGACAAGAAAATTTCATTGGGAAAGAAAAGTCCTCAACAAATGGTTTTTAGAAACTGGATATTCACATTGAGAATAATTAAGCTGGACTGCAATCCAACATCATATGCAAAAATTAACTCAAAATTGATTATAGACCTAAATGTAAAAGCTAAAACTCTGAAGTTCTTAGAAGAAAATATAGGAGGATAGTTTCATGACCTCGAGTTAGGCAAAGGGATATTATACATAATGCCAAAAGCCCAAGCAACAAAGGGGGGAAAAATAGCTAAGTTGAAATTCATCAAAGTTAAAAATATTTGTGTTTCAAAAGATACCATTAAAAATGTGAAAAGGCAAACTATAGAATGGGAGAAAATATTTTCAAGTTACACATATGTTAAGAGATTTGTATCTAGAATATATAAAGAAATATTACACTCAATAATAAAAAGGAAAATAAATGAATGAAAAATGACCTGAATAGACATTTCTACAAGGAAGATAGAAAAATGGCCAATAAAAATGCCTATCAAGGCCATTAGAAAATACTATTTCACATGGCAAGCATATACATATAATAGTAAATGCTGGCAAGGATGTGGAGAAATTGGAAAACATATACAGTGCTTGGGTGACTATAACATGTTGCAGGTGCTTTGCAATACAGAGGCAGTTCCTAAAACATCAAGCATGGAGTCACCATATGACCCACCAATTCCACTCCTATGTATGTACTGCAGAGAAATGAAAACATAAAGTTCACAAAAAAAACTTCTTGACGAATGCTCATAGCAGCAATGTTTATAATAGCCAAAAAGTAGAAACAACTCAAATGTCCATCAGTGGACAAATGTATAAATAAAATGTAGCATAGCCATACAATGGAATATTATTTGACAATAAAAAGGAGTAAAGTACTGATACTGTGACAGCATGGATGATCTCTGAAAACATTATGCAAAGTGAAAAAAGCCATTTACAAAAGACTGCATATTGTATGATTTCAGTTACATACAATTTCAAAAAAGGCAAATCTAAGGCCAGGGGAAAATGATGAGTGACTGCTAATTAGTATGAGATTTATTTGGGATAATTGATGAAAAATTACAAAATTGATTGGATGATGATCATACAACTCTGTAAATGTATGAAAAATGTTAAGCTGTATATTTTAAGCCACTAAATATATGGTTTGTGAATTATTACTCTTTGAATCAGTTATTAAAAATGTCATCTCAGAAATTGATATAATACATAGGTATAGTTACTATTGACTACTTAAAATTAATAATCAAAGTATTATGCTTAAAAAATACAAATAAAAATTCTTAGTTTTAAAAACATGAAAGTGGGGTTACAATAGATAATTAAAACATGTTAAATGTTCCTTCAGGTTCTAGAATAGAACTAATGCTTATAATTTTACACTTATTAGAAGTAGTTATATATTTAAATTTAACTTAATGTTAACAACAAAAATGCATGCACATGTACACACACATATTCCATATTAGTAGAGAAAAAAAATAAACAAAAAAAATTCAATGCAAAAGAAGCTGGAGAATTAAAAAAGCAAAGAAAATCATCTGGATAAAGTCCAAATATATCTGTGATTGTAATCAACATATATGGATTAAAATCACTTAACAAAGTTTAGGAAGCCTCAGATGATAAAACAAATAAAACCAAATACGCCATAGAAACAATGAACCAATGAGCAGTGGGGTACTAAATCAAGATGTATGCTAGATCCTGGAGAAACATCTATGAGAAATCCAGAGAAATGTTCAAAGTACAATAACAGAAAAGATACATCATATGAATGCTAAGTAAACTTTCTGCAATATCAGAATTAAACACAAATACGAGTATTAATAAAGATAGGTACTACATAATACAGAAACAATCCACCAAGAAAAAAAGGTCATGAACTCCTTATCACTTAACCCTTTAAACTATATGGAGCATAAACCGAGAAGTCTGCAATCATAAATTAACTATTCTACAATCTATTGTGATATTTTAACATATATCTTTCAGAAATTGATAGATTAAAAAAATAAATATTAGAAAAAAATATAGAGGTTTAAACAAAAACAATGTTGTTCAACATCAATCCTTCCCCCTCCCCCACAAAGTAAGACACACATAATATACATTGTTTTTAAGTATATAAACAACACTTATAAATAACTAGGTACTAAACCATAAAAGTAGTTTCGAAATTTTGGGTAACAATTGGTAGCATGCTGGCTACCTTCTTTAATCACAATAAAATTAAAATAGAATAATATTTTGTCAAAAATGTTTGACAAAAATAATAAAAATAATTGAATATTTAAAATAATTCACCCAAGTAAATACGGATTAAACAGGAAATCATAATAAAAATTACAAACAATTTAGAACTGAATATCAATGAAGCCATTACATAATGAAATTCACAAGCTGTACAATAGGGTTGTTTATACAGAAATAGGTATTTAGCTTCTGATGCATGCCTTCAAAAACAGAAGAAAAGAAAATAAATGAGTAATTTTTAATTCAAAAATCATTAAAAGAATTGAGGCTCTCCTACAGAGTGGAAGAAAGGAAATAATAATAAAGAACAGAATTATCTAAAAATTAAAAAAAAATTAGAAAAGGTGAATAAAGTCAAAGGGATATATATATTTCTGTACAAACAATCATTTAGAGATAGCTAAAAAATGTCATGAGAGTAAACTTAAATAAAAGAACAGATATACTATTTTCATGGATGGAAAGAGATAATAAGCTAAAAACAAAAATTTCAAATATTAACATATAATCACAAGGTAATTCCATTCAAAATCATACAGTGTTCATGAAATTTAATAAGCTCAACCTAAGGTTCATAGAGAAGAAAAGAACCAAGAATACCAAAATATTTTTGAAAAAGGATAAGGAGGGAGAAAACTTATTATTCTACCTATAAAAACTTAATTGCAAAGCTATAGTAAAAATCTAGAATGAGAAAGGTAGAATAAACAAACTGATCAGTAAATAGGATAAAAAGTCCAGAATGAGACCTGTGGTAACTAGATTACATAGAATTGTCTTTACAAATTATGGAAAAAGAATAAACTCTTCAGTATATGTTACTAACATCATTTCATACCCACATGGGCAAAAAAAAAAAAAAAGTAAAATAAAATAGTCATTTCATGTGGTACACAGAATTAAATTCCAGGGAGATGAAATTTCATAATTTAAAAGTTTAAAACTTTTAGAAGGCAATATAGGACAATAGTTTTATGACCTTGATATCCTGTAAGATTCATTTTAACAAAAAATAGAAAGTAATCATAAATTTCTGAATGTATAATTAATTTCAATGAATTAAAATATTTGAATAATATGAAACCAGTAAGCAAGTGAAATGGAAAGTTTCCCAATATTATTCACATGAAAGATGAATGTTTGTTTAGCCTAGTATAAACCTTTCTGGAGCCAGGTACACTGGCTAAAAATGGATTTACAATTGAAAGCTGTGTAATCTTAAGCAAATAACTTAATTCTTCAGTACCTGAATTTCCTCATCTGTAAAATGGAGATATTATCAACCTCAAAAGATTATTGAGACATTCGTCACATTAATATATCCAAAAGACCCAGGAATACCAAAAACAAAACTCAATAGAGGTTAACTACTATTGTAATTATCCAGAAATATAAAGAAATCCTACAGATCAATAAGAAAAATACAATCGAGGTTTTAACATAATCAAAAGGTATGAATATGCAATTCACAGAAAACAGAAAACAAATGGCCGCTGCACATAAGAATATATTCAGCTTTCATAAACAGATAAATAGGAGTTAAAAGAACATTGAATTTCCAGTACATCAGATTGAGTTAAAAAAAAAAAAATAGGTCTGACAATAGCAAGTGCTAGCCCAATATATAATGACAGAGGAAGTGTAAATTGACACAATGTCTTTGGAGATCACTTTGAACATATATAATAAAGTTGAAAATATACATTACTGACAACTCAGAAATTCCATATTTACGTCCATAACTTAGAAAAACACACGATATGATAAAGAAGATATATACGAGAATATAAAATTAAACTGCAGACCACCTAATTGCCCATCAGTGGGAGAACAGATAAATTTTCAAGTTTTTAAATAATAGAATTCTAAATCATGATTAAAATGAATGAAATATAGTACAGCCGCTTTGGAAGACAGTTTGGCAGTTTTTTACAAAACTAAGCATACTCTTACCACATAGCCCAGCAATAGTGCTCCTTAGTTATTTACCCAAAGATGTAGAAAGCTTATGTCTAGACAAATATCTGCACAAGGATGTGTAAAGCAGCTTTATTCATGACTGCCAAAACTTGAGAGCAACCAAGATGTCCATCAGTAAGCGAATGGATAAATAAACTATAGCACATCCAGACAGTGGACTATTAATCAGTGCTAAAAAGAAATGAGCTGTCAAGTCATGGAGAAACCTAAGTAAAAGAAGCCAATCTGAAAAAGCTATGTACTGTATGATTCCAACTACACGACTTTCTGAAAAAGGCAAAACTATGGAGACAGTAAAAAGATCAGTAGTTGCCATGAGTTTGTGGGGAGGGAAGGAGAGATGAATCGGTCCAGCATGAAGGGTTTTTATGGCAGTGAAATTATTCTGTATGATCCTATAATGGTTGATATATGACATTATATATTTGCAAAACCCATAGAACTGACAACACGGTGAGTAAATCTAATGAAAACTATGGATGCCGATTAATAATAACATATACCAACATCGGTTCATCAGTTGTAACAAATGCACCACTCTGTTACAGGATGTTGATAGTGAGAGAGTCTGCACGTATAGGGCCAGGTAGTATATATAAACTCTTTGTATCTTTTGCTCATTTTTTTTTCTGTGAACCTAAAACTGCTCTAAAAAATAAAGGTCTATGTAAAAAGAAAAAAAATGAATGAAATAGAATTCATGTATGGATTTGGATAAATCTCAAAAACATTTTGAATGAAAGCTATATTGCAGAATTCTACATTTAGAGAGATTAATAAAATTTTGAAAATTAAAAGATAATATTATTTGTTGTTTTAAATTATAAAGTATAAAATCATGCAAGAGCTAAAGAAATAACAGGCCAAAATGGTAGAGTTTTTTTTCTGGAAAAGGAGGGATATGGAATTGAGGATGAGTATCTGAGAGTCTTCAATTAATATATGTCATATTTGAATTTTTTACAAAATCAGAAGGTATAAAATCAGAAAACCTTGTTTAAGTGGTAATTATGAAGACAAAATAAGACAATTAAAGTGGAAATTCTGGAATTGTACCTGACAGAATCCTGAAATTGTGCCGCTTATTAAATGCTCGCTCCCAACTTTTCCATCCAGTCCCATTTCTTCAAGGTCACGCTCCCTCTCTCCAAGGCCAGTGGTCTGCCTGAGGCAAAGGGATAAGTTGATTTAATGGAAGCAGAAGGGGACTAGGAGGCAAGCAATCTAGACTTGAACATCAGGTCTTGCCACCAAGTCTCTGTTTACCTTTGAGCAAGCCACTTAACCCCACAAACCACTCTGAAATAAGGAAGTTGAATTAGGTCATAAGTAACATTTCTTCCACCTCTAATAGTCTGTAGCTCTGAGTTAAAAAAGATCCATGGATGCACTTAGGGGTCACCATTTTAGCAGGTTATAGTCATCCAGAGAATATTTGACTACCTTTCAAAATAGTTTCTGTTAACTCATATCGCACCTAGAGCTGTTCTCTACAATAAACAACTCTATTTCAAGTTGGTGCTGTGATCTAGAGGAGGCATCTGCACCGGCATGAGAAACATCAGTGTTGAGGCGCGTACTCTGTTCACCCAACAAGACAGGACCTGCATGACCTCGTCAGTGATGCACTCACACCACCCACCACCAACACTCTATCCTCCCCAGCTTTTTCCTTTTTTCTCTTAAGCACTTCATACAATTTAAAGTATTGTTAGTTTGTTAAATCTTATTCATTGTCTATTTTTTTCCTACTATAATGTTAGTTCCATGGATATGAGTGGTTTTGTTTGGTTGCTTGGGTTTTTTTTTTTTTAGTCTATTAGATTCTCTCCAGATAACTAGAAAAGTATGTGGCACGGTAGGTGCTCAGTAAATATTGTTGATAGAATAATTAAGGGAACATATTTGTGGCAGACTTCAACTTGAGAGAGGTTCTGTCCTAATCACCAATCTACATTTCAAAGGTCAACCTAAATTCTATCCAGGATCTCCTGCCCCTCTCTTTTTACTCCATAAGCAAAACATTAATCCTCCCTCGATTGTGTTCCAAAAATATAATATATGTACCTCTTATGACATTTCTCCCATCCTGAATTATATTGTAGTTTTATCACCCCTCACCTAGTAGAGAGTAAGTTAAACTGGAGTTTGAGTCATCTTGTTTTCTAGCCAGAATATATTTCACAATAAATCTTTTATGTGATTAAACAAGGTCCAAAGTACCTTGTTATATTAATTCCTTTTGTTTTCATAACAGACTCCTGAGACAGTGTTATCGAGTCTAGTTCACTAATAAGGAAAATGAAGCATCATCACATAAAGATGAGAGGGCTAGAATTCATAATTAGTCTGGCTACAGAACCCATGCTCTTATTTGTATATGTGTGTGTATATATACATACATATTCTTTTATGTGTTTAGAATATTCTCAGAGCCATACCTAACAACTTATTAATATCTGTGAACTCTATGAATTGAAGCTGCAGTATTGAGAATAGAGAAAAGGATTATTACTGTTTATTCTTAATAAGCATGTATTCCTTAAAAATTAAGTTCTTTTGTTTTATGTAAATAAAATCCTGATGCGTAGAACTACATTTTACATGTTGGCACATATCTTGGCATATTGAAAAAATTAAACATCAATATTTCTTTATGTCTATATGTATTATTTATTTATACTTCTCTACTCATATCCACTGATACTTTTCTATAGATTATTGATGGATAGATAGATAGATAGATAGATAGATAGATAGATAGATAGACAGACAGATAGATAGAAGCTTTAGATAGATACATAAATGGGATACTATTTATCTCTATAGCTATCTATTGATCTATCTATAGAGATGTATGTGTGTGTATATACATACATATTTCTGTATACATTTCTGTATGGAACATGTGTATGTATTTCTAACCTGAATATGGTTTATACATACAGGTCATATTTATGTGTATAAATATAAGTTCTAACCATACTTACTGCTTTATGAACTATCCTAATTTATGTACACATCTATCACGACTAGACATTTTGTTTCTTTCAAATAATTCCCTATCAACAGATATTTCGATTATTCTAGCCTTATACCATAAAACAATACCTGGTAATGACTAGCTGCAAATAAACACAATTAAAAATTAAAAGGAAAAATCTATAAGACAAAAGTCATTAAAAACACACCAAGTATTAATTATCCCACACACTACTTAATTCCAGTCTTTATAGAACATGCCTAGAAGATATTAGCTTTTATTCATACTAAAATTTTGACTATATTTTCATGTTAACCAACTTATTTTAAAACAAACATTTTTGGCTACTGTTATCCTCTTTTTATGCGTTCCCTTTGGGGCGGGGGGAGGGCAGGTGGGGGTGGATATTCTTGGTATTTCTTGGACATGGTTTCTACCTTGGGTGTACTTTCTCCTCATTTTTGTGCTTCTCTGAGGTGCTATCACCAACTTAAATGGCTTCAGCTACTGTTTTCACTCAAATCTGCACCTCCAGACAAGTTTTGACCCTGGAACTACAGACACAAAAATGGTCTCTTTAACCCAATCAGTAAGTCCCCTGCAGTCCTTTCCCCATTCAGTTGCTACAAGAGCACCATTACTTAAGCACAAATTTGATCATTTCATCCTCTTTTAGGCTCAGCAGTCCTCATCTTCTACAGAGTGTGACACGAGGTCCCTTTGAGCAACTCTTAAGAAATCCTCTGCTGCCCTATTTTGACTCCATAGGACAGGAAGTTCCCCAAATGCACCATGCTCTTTCCCCTCCAAGCCTCTAATGCTACCGGTTCCTTTACATGGATTAACGTTCTCCCTCACATCCTGTTTGAGCACCCCTTGCTCTTTTTACACATTAGGTGACCTTCCAGTGTTTTTCACTTTTTCGCTGTCCCCCATTAACACACTGTATTGGACCACTGAATGATGATGACCAGTCACTGAGTCTCTATGTTGCGGTCCCTTCAACCAGACTTTTGTGTTGTGCATATTGAGTCCATTAAAAGGTAATTTCAATTGTTTTCATTCTGGGAAAGAAGGTGAAATTATCCATTTTAGGGTCAAGGACTTAAATTAGAGGCAGTGAAACCCTAAGGGAGAAATCTGGAAGAAAGGAAGGTAGGCTTGATTTTGCATCTACAAAGGGATGATGCCTGAGTCCATCAGCACCCTGTCTCTAGGTCATGCGGAATCACTCTCCCCACCAAAAAGAGATACGTGATCCCAAAATGGACAAAGAGAAAATGCTGTGTATATTGAAATTGTAAAGGCACTTTTTATACTTTCTCCTGTGCACATCCCTTCCCCTCAAAATTGTAATGAAAAATTCCTTAATAGGACTGGAACTTATTTTCTCTTCTCCTTTCAGGAAGATGTCAGGAAGAAGACAGAGGGGTGTCATGCATTATCTCAGATTCAGAATTAGGCTTTTAGGGAAGCTGAGGGACGGCTGTAGGTAAGCTTCTCCTATAGTATCACCACAGATCCTCAGTAGCCTACTCGGAAAAAATTTCCAGTTTTACTAATCCAGTAAGTTTAGTTATGTTGGCTGTTCTATTAAGAAACTCTTTTTTATCTCTCACAAAATGAACAGAGGGTCATTCATTAAAGGCTTATCCACCCCATGTGACCCAAATCCTTTTTCACCTTTTATTCTATCCTTACCTCTTTCTGGATTTCTATAACAGATAGAAATTGAAAATTCTGGATATGACTAACTGTACATTTGGACCTTTGTATATAGCTGGAGTTGGGGCTATAAAGAAAACACCATTGGAATTATTTCAACGGCTTTAATCTCACTTTTTAAATTTTGATTGATTTTACAGCATCAGAAGGTCCCTGGTAATCAGAAAATACGAGTTCCTCTAAAAACAGACATTTTACCACTTCCCTTTAGACATCGACTTTCTATTCTCCAGGTGACTGAAATGCCTGTCAGAGATTTAAATGTGTATTATTGATACTAGCTGAGCAGAACAGGTATCAGAGAGACATCTTGAACATATTTAAGGAGGATCACTGTGAGATACAAAGAGAATAAATACCAAGAAGAGACTTGTGTAGGTTCCATTTAAATAACAGAGTACTAGATAGACCATTTGAAATTACTTTACCATTGAAAGCAACATAACAAATTCATCACCACCATGTCTCAGGTAGATTGAGCTAACCCAGGAAAAACTGTCTACTGCCAAAATGGACATTGCGCTATCCTCCAGCTTCTGGAATAGAAGACCCAGCCAGAAACAATGCAGTTACAGCCTGTCTTGGCCAGTTGACAATCTATAATCAGTGTTCCACCTCCCCTTCTGCTAGTCATCCAGGCCACCGTCCAAGAAAGCCTCATTCATTCCAAATTTCATAGCTGCCTGTGGCTCATTTCCCTCATTCTTATACATGGAGACTTGAGTTCTGAACTCTGGGATAGACAGTACACCTTGATGGACCCTGAGCTTGGGATTGGGAGGAGGGGACCTGAAAGAGGACCGACCATGTCGAACATGTACACAGTAGCCTCCCCTTATCTGCAGTTTGGTTTGCCACTGTTTCAGTTACCATTGGTCGACTGTGGTTCAAAAATATTAAATGAAAAATTCCAGAAATAAACAATTCATAAGTTTGAAATTGCACACTGTTCTGAGCAGTGTGATGAAATCTCGCCGTGTCCCAGTCCATCCCACCGGGGACGTGAATCATCCCTTTTTCTGGCGTCTTCACACCGCATATGCTCTCCACCTGTTAGTCACTTAGTAGCTGGCTCCAGTTACCAGATCATCTGTCACAGTTTCACAGTGTTTGTCTTCTATAACCCTTATTTTACGTAATAATGGCCCCAAAGCTATTCTTGGAACTTTTATCGTAGTGTATTGCTACAACTGTTCTATTATATCATTAGTTATTATTGATCCTTAGTATGCCTCATCTATAAATTAAACTTTATCATAGATAGGGGTATTAGGAAAGACATAGCATATATAGAGTTTAGTACTATCTGTGGTTTCAGACATCTACTGGGGATCTTAGAATGTGTCTCCCATGGATAAGGGGGTAAAGCAGATGCTCTCCAAATTCTGTTCTTATTTATAAGTTTATGACCTTTCATGGTTCTGACTTCTTTCTATCACTTTTCCTTCCCTATCATCACTTTTTTCTTCTTTCAAACTTTCTATACCTCGTGTGAGGTTAAAATTGGAGATCCTCAGTTAGAATTGATGGTGTTGATTCATTAATATCTATTTCATATTCTACCCCGTTTCAGTTGCTGTTTCTCTAAATTTAAGGGACTACTTGCAAGACCTGTTCAGTAGGCTGACTTACTCCCTGAGAAATGTCAAATTATCCATTTTCATGCGGTAACCTTTCCAAATAATAAAACCTATTGAACTATAATCATCAGAGTTAGATTATTGGTGGTTAAGTCTTTATTACTTTCCATTTAACCCTTGAAAAATAGTAATAATTTGTGGGGGAGGAGTAAAGCACATGCCTAATCTTTACCAGTGAAAGTAATTCTAATGTTTTCTCATTTTCTTGCCTAGGTCAAGCTTGTATCCTGAAGAGAATTGCACTGGGCTCTGATGATTAACGGTAACGTTACACGTCAATCTCAGTTTAAACATCGTTGTTGTGTAGTCATGGAATATGAATACTCAATTCAACAAATATCCATCTAGTGCCTGATATGGCACTATGCTAGGCACTGCCACAAATATAAATGAAGCAGAGAAACACATACACAATTAAATAATATTATGAAGTGATAAGCATTTGCTATATAAGCTATATGAAGAAAATGTTAAGGCAGCCAGAGAAGAAAAAAATATTGAGCCTTGGTCAGTTACAGAAAGCATGGATCAGCCTAAAAGTTGGTTGTCGATATATAATTACTGAATGACAAATTAAGGTATGGTTGAATAAATAGTAAAGACATGATAACTACATAATACTGAATTATGGGTTAAAGCACGTTGGCTTCTACTGCATGATTTTAACATATAATTAAACATATATAGAAGGGAAATTGATATTTTGGCTTATTATTGAAAGAAATTGTTGTTTTTATTGTCACAGGATAAGAAAATCTCATTATAAGTTCCATTATCAGTCAAAACACTTCTAAATTTTTTTAAAGATAGAAAGAAAAGAAAAAAAGCAAGATTCTAAAGTTGACAAAAAATGAGTGAATTACTCCTTGTTGAAAATTGAAGACAAATACATCCATAGCTGATTATTGATGCTGAAATCTCGATGTAGACAGAGTTAACTCTAAAATGCAATTTTGGATAATTTCAGAATATATCATTTTGTATGTATTTACAGGATGAAAACATTCTTTTAATTTAAAATACTCAAAAGAAGTCAAAACAATAGGGATGGAGCTCTCTTCATTTAGCTATATGATTTGCAGACTAATCATTTAATTTTTCTGAACATTACTTTTCTCTTGTGAAAACAATAATAACAATAATAATAATAATGTCATGATTCAGAATTGCTATAAAATAAAATCTAGCATTTCCTTAACAGTCTAGTAAATTGTAACAAACATTAAAAGTTGCAACTTTAAATTTTATTAAAAACTAAGTATCTAATATCAATTGTCTTATCATCTGCTTCCTGTTACTGAAATCGAGATTCAGAATTTTTAAATTTATGTCTTTTTAAAAAAATTTCTACTTGAGATTCCAACGCGATAAAATCTGGCTTATCAAATTTCCATGTAAGAAATCAGAGCTATTCACTTCTAATTTCCCTATCATGCTTCTGTGAGTCTCCTTTAAACTGGACATTTCTTCTTGAGTAGGTTACATCTTTTGTTTCTACTGAAATATACCAAGTTATAGTGTTGGTTTTCTATATTCTCCCTCTAAGGTCCATGCATCAAAGCTTCAATCATCTGTTGATGACCAAAATGACTCTAATTTGTTCCTGCCTTCCATTTCCATGCCTTTTAGAAGAGCACCTCTCTGCCCCCCCCCGCACCACCCCCCCACACACACACACACACACTATTTAATCTGGGCATGGCATGTGGCTTTATATGGCCAATCTGATGCAAGGAGAAACTTGAGAAGCTCTTGTTTGTTGTGGTTTGCCCTCTCCTTGCAAGTGGAACTCTGTGATCCCTCTGTGGATAAACCTGGACTAGCCTGCTGAAGGAAGAGAGACTGCAAGGAAACAGACACCAATCATCTCAACCGAGACCATCATACATCAGTGGACCCATCCATTGTTGATCACATATGCATAAGCAAGCCCAGTGAAAGTCAGATGTTCCTACAAGAACCACCCAACTGAGCATAGTCCTAACTGCCAACCTACAGAATCATAAACTAAATAAAGTCGTTATTTTAAGTCATTATGTTTCAGATGGTTTGTTACCCAGCAATAAATAATTATATAGCTACTAATGGGCAGCAAAGAAGTCTGTTTTGAGTTACATCTCTACGTCTTAATGATCAGAACACATTTTAAGGATGGAAGAGAGAAGGAAGCAGTTCTTATAAATGATTCCCAATTGCATAACCGATGCTTAGAAGATTATGAGTCTTTCTTTTTTCTGTCTTAACATTAGGCTTCAGGCTATCTTACTAAACTATACTTCATTTAGTTGGTCTACAGTTAGAGAAAGGAAATGAACACCAGAACAAGCAAAGGACACCAATAGAGGACACTCTGAAGTCTATGCCTGGAGCATAACTTTTTTGCCTCTGTATGTCTCTTTAGGCTGATCATCATCCAGATGAAAGCTACTGTCACATATTCAAAGTTAAAATGTTAATCACTGAGATAAACAACTACCTGGGAACCACATTTCAAAGGAAACTGGTAGTTTGATTGAAATACCTTACTTCCTTTCTTTCTAGCTCTCATAGGTGAATCTATCTAAAAAATATGTTGAACAACAACAACAAAATGAAAAAATGATTTAAAAGATTTCATCATATTTTAAGAAATGGTCAGAAAATATGTATATATATATATAAAACAGCATTTCTTAAAACTATATATAAACTGACCATATTTATCTATAAGGGGACTATTTTGTCTTACAAAGATTTACAGCGAGGATGTCAGGTTTCTTGGGGTAAGAGAGTAGCAGGTCGGTGCTTTGCTGTAATTGTCTATTTTTGTTGTTTTATTTCCTGAGTCCTTCTGTTCTTATCTGTAATTTTGTTTTTTGAATTTATGTAAATCCCTCTTACGGACAAACAAAAAAAATAGCTCTACCTACAGGAGAATGTCTTCTTTTTTTATTTATAACTTCTCTACCTGTAGATCCCCTTTAAAAAGTTCCTTAATTCTAGAAAGTTATTATTATTAATGAGAAAAATCCATTTCAGACTGTTTAATCTGATAATACTTTCTGTCACCTTTGTGTCAAGGTTAAGTATAATAAAAAGATCATTTAAAAGATTAATTTTAAATTGTATATATAAAAAAGTTAAATGGTAAAGTTTATATGTATTTAATCATAGTTAAAAATTAAAAATAAAATAAAGAAATTAAAATAGAGCATTAATTCTACTAAACATATGTTATCGTAAACATTTACTGATTTCTTAAAGGAATATCAAAATATATTTTTAGGTACCTAAACTCATTTCCATTTGTTCGGTTAAACAAAACCTCACATATTATAATATATAATATATAACTGCTATTTACTAGTAATAGGTGTGCATATGTGAATGCCTGTATAAGAAGCCATAGGTACACTTTAAGACATGACAAACCTATAATATGGAAAAGAATAGTCTAAGAATTTCGTGCACACACTACTGCAGGAATATTAAAACAAATACATGCACACAAATATGTATACATGAAGCATAAAATGTTAACATATATATGTAAAAAATGTTTATTTCTAGTTGGTCATGTTTAGAATATCCAGAACCAATTATTTGAAGCACAAGTATCAGCTATTTAAAGAAGATTCATAAAACTCTTGCTACAACATCCAAACTGAAACACTTAAAATATTTTTTTGAAGTAAATAGGAATTCATAGGAAGTTGCAAAGACAGTACAGAGAAGTTCTATGTACCTTTCCGTCGCTTTCCCTACATCATTACATCTTGTATAATTATAGAGCAATATCAAAACGAGGAATTTTATATTGGTACAATGTGTGCATAGTTCATTCTAAGTCATTTTATCATGTGTAATGTTAAAAATGACTTATGATACATAGTTCTTAAAAATATGTAGTTCTTAAAAAGCAGGATTCAGACTGTTCCATTAATACAAAGACCTCCTTCCTGTTAACCCTTTAAGTTCCACCCACATTCCTCTCTCTAGCATCTCTATCCTCTGGAAACCTTTTATCTCTTTTCCATCTCTGAAATTTTGGTGTTATAAGAAAATTACATAAATAAAATAATATAGTTTGTGACCTTTTGAGTTCAATCCGTGCTGTGTGTACCAAGAGTTTGTTTATTCTTCTATATTGACAAGTAGTATTCCACAGCACAGGTGTTTAAAAACTCATGTGTTGGGGGACATTTATTTTGTTTTCAATTTTTAGCTCTTATAAGTATAGCTGGTTTTAACAAACATATACAGATTTTTGAGCAGACATAAGTGTTCATTTCTGTGAGGGGAATGCCCAGGAGTGGAATTGCTGGGTGATATGTATTTGCACATTTAGTTTTGTAAGAAATTGCCAAACTGTGTTTTAGATTGGTTGTACTATTTTAAATTACTACCAGGATTGCATGAATGATCCAATTTATGCATATCCTTGCCATCATTGGCCATTGTGACTAATTTTTATTTTAGTATTCTCACAGGTATGTAGTGATATACCACTGTAGTTTTAGTTTTCATTTCCCTAATGACTAGCGATGCTGGACTTATCTTCACATATCTATTTGCCATCCATATATCCTCATATGTGAAATGTTTCCTCAAGTATTTTGTCCATTTTCTAATTGGATTGTTTTGTTTTTTCTTTTTTAATGTTGAGATTTTAGACTTCTTTATATATGTATATTCTAGATGTATAAACTGCAAATATTATATTCTGTTTGGTAATTTGTCTTTTAATTCTCTTATAAAGGTCTTTTGCTTAGCAAAATATTTTAATTATGATGCAGTTCACCTTATCAGTTTTTTTGCTTTGTGAGGTGCTTTCTTTAAGTCTTAGGTCTAAGAATTCTTCACCACAGCCTCAGTCCTTAAGATTTCTTCCTATGTTATCTTCTAAAAGTTTTATATTTTACATTTAAGCCTATGATCCACTTTTGAGAGAATTTTTGTATAAGGTCTGAAGTGTAGATCACGTTTCATTGTTTCTCTATAGATATCCAATCAATCCAGGACCATTCGTTGATCCTTTCTTCATCGAGCGGCTTCAGTAACTTTGAAGCACAGACAGCAAACAAACTGTAGACTGGTAAAGATAAAGTCTGAATTGAAATAGGGGCCAAATCATGACAAATCACAGAGGTGATAAGGAACGTGGGTTCTATTTTATGTGCAATCACGAACTACTGGGTGGTCTTAAGGAGAAAAGTGGCATAATTGATTTACGTTTTTTAAAGATCACCTTGGTTGTTTTGTGAAAAATATAGAACAGCAGTAGGGAAACCATTTAGGAGGCAATTATAGCAATATCACTGATGCAAACCTGACCTTGGTAATTTCTTATGATAGTATATGGGGCATTGATTCTCAATTCTCCACTCTTTCCATCTATACACATGGAAAGCTCATCGATGTCTTCTAATAGGTGTTCTGCAATTTACCTGCAAATCCCAGCCATAGCTATAATTTCAGTCTTTTCTCTTTAAATCAAGAAAGCATATGGAGATGCGTGTGAGAGTGATCTTATCATTAGAAAAAACCTAGAGTCTGTTTTGTTTTATTGCAAAGTAGTTTATGATCAGTCAATTATGAAATACTTCACAACTGACTCATATAAACCAGTATTCTTCAATACTCTGGTTAATCACTGAAAAAAAAAATCAAGGAACCAAAATTTGATTTTCTTGCAGTATTTCAAAGATATATTCATTGCATATGTTTTCTAAATTAAAATATTCTTCAATCATCTAATATATAATTTTTTAAATCTAAGGATATGATTTTTCGGGTATAATTTAGATAAACATATAATTTTTCCACACTCAACATGAATTCCTGTCATCCTACATGACTCACTGAAAGAGTCTGGTTAATTAATCGAGGTTCAAAAATTAAAAATATTTATTGAGAGATAATTGACTTATGAAGAAATATTAAAAGAAATAAAAATGTCTGTTAGCCAAGTGATGTCCAGAGTCAGAGGATAATGTCACAATTCTAGAAATATTTAGAGATTCTAAAAACTAGGCAAAGAGATGAATTTTAGTAGATACAAGTTGAAATACTGCCAAGAATAATGTTCCCCAAGTATCTGAAACAATTATCTAAACATGTTGTCATAAAACATCAGAGCATAGGAAACTTGGAGTTAAGCTCAAAATTTCGTGTTTTACAGAAGAGGACACTAACACCCAGAGAGAATAAATAAGAGGTGCAGGAATTAATTTCCATAGAGAAGTAGAAAACACATCTTTTATATATATTTTTAAATTAGGTCAAGGTGATTTTTGCTTTTTTATTCCATCAGCATTACTGATAACAGTTTTGCAAATGTTGTATAGTATTTCCCAACAAAAAAGCTGTCGCCAATGGCATCTCTTTGATGAAATTTCATGGATGAGCAATAGGGCACTTACGTTGATATCTAAAATTCCCAATCTTTTTTGCAAAACATAATTCTTATTAACTTTTTTGTTCAGAATAAGATAATTGGCATAAAGGTCACAAAAGCCTCAAGCAAAACATCACCTATCCACCAGTAGCTTCCTACAATTTTGAAAAAAAAAAAAAGAGTAAATTAGAAGAGGCAAGGGTGTTCCAGTTGCCAGATTAAATGGCAAGAGAAATAATATCCGTTTTGCTTTGCTTATAATTCTGCTCTTACCAGACAGAATTTTGACTGCAAGGACTCTATTAGCTCCAGATTTTGTAATGGTTTAACTGATAACTGGGAAGAAGCCTCAACAACTTCTTTCTCCAAACATCATACTTCTATCTACACACCTACTAGAATGCTACACTGTTCCAAGCCCATTGTTATGCACTGATGATTTTTTTTAAAAAGATGGTGCATAAGACACAATACCAGTTATACCCAGTGGTTTCCAGAATGATTTTAACATGTGCCTTTATCAGAAAAACAGCCCCCACCAAAATAAGATCATATCTCAGGTTCATGCTTATTATGAATTATCAATATTTGCTAGTGTATTCATAGAACAAATTTTTATAAAATAAATATAAAATAGAAATGTTAAAAATTAGATAAAAATAAATATCAATAGAAACAATATTCTCTGACTGCATCCTACCAGAGACTCTCACAACTTCCTGGGCAGCAGGCTTTCCCCCTAGTACCTGCTATTAGAAAGAAGTTAGATGATGCTTGTGCCTCAGAAGCACTCAGTTTCTTTGAGAGGCGATTTTAAGTACACATTTACTTCACGTTTATGGACAAGAGGATGGATTGTGGAGGAAAAGTCTTAAAGTCTTTAAGGTTTAGTTGGGCTTGGCCTTCTACAAGAAGACATCTTGTTCAATGTTTGATGCCAGTTGAGTGAATGGTTTTATTTTTAGAATTCCACAGGTACGAGTTGCCTTTCTATGGCTACAATTTGCTTTACCCAGAGAAGTTCTAACCAGAGTTCTTTTTCAATTTGTTTTAACTTCAAAATCCAGGGAACTGTATTTCAGAAAACTTGATTTGTCAGTCTAATAGATTAAAAAATGCCATTAAATCTGCCATATTCTTTTTACTCTCTTGCTCTTTCAAAAAGCAGGGAAGGGGTGATACAATAAAGACATTTCAAACTGACAATAATTCATAAAGTCTTTCTTCGTCAGGAAATAATTTTGTAGTTTCTAGATTATTTTTAGTCATATAAATAATTTCTCTTTTTATTAAGGCAGACATTTGTTTTAGTCATCTGTGACAAACTATGAGATGTCTGCTTCATCAGCACATAAAAACAGTCTTCTTTGTTCAGGTCTAGAGGCAACGAAGCCACGTAGACATCTTTAAAAGAATAAGGCTTTAAAAAAATAGTCCAAATCTAACATGCATAGCTCCTGTTCATACACGGATACATAATTTTGAGTACCAACTATGTGTCAAACTCTGGGTTACATTCTGATTAACCGTTAGCCTTGAGCATAAGGATGTATATAATCCAGCTCTAATAGAAACAATTTACCCAATAAGAAAAATATATATATATATTGAGTTTAACAGCTACCATTACCTTCCTCCTGTATGTGCCAGATATTTTTCCATTTTGATCTTTAACTAGAGGAAGCCTTGCAGGCAGTTGCCCTTGTCCTATGCTCATGCCCCCTTAGACAAGAACACACTGGAAGATGAGCATCAGAGGATTATAACAGTAAACTTGAAAAAGTCATAAAGTAGAATCTCCATTTGCTATGTTCTGTAAAACCTGGCCCTTTCATCTGTGGAATGGAGCTCATGGGTGAATTTCCTCTCCAGGATCAGTTGGCAAAAGATGGATCCTCTTTGCAAGAGCTTCCATTTTTTCTTTATTTTCTACATGTTTCAGCAATTCTTTCTTATCTCCTTAAGGGTCATTTTCACCAAGACTTAGAAAACTGGTAGCAAAACCAATCTATAGAATTCTAATCAATACATTAAACACATATGCTAAACATCATTCCCTTTATATGTACATATTTGTATGAAGGAGATATACCACAATTCAGGGAAGAAGAATGATTATTTAGTTTAAAATACATAGTTTTTTTTTTAATTCAGAAAACATTAATAAAAGTAGAAAATCCAAAAAGAATTACCAAAAATAAAAATAAAAACTCTGGAACTAATAAGCAATTATAACAAGGTTGGTTGCAGGATACGAGGTACATCATTTTGCTGGGGTTACCATAACAAAATACCACGCACTGGGTGACTCCAACAACAGAAGTTTGCTTTCTACAGTTCTGGAGGCTAGAAGTCCAAGATCAAGGTGTAGGCATGTCTGAAGCATGTCTCTTGGGTTTATAAAAGGCCACCTTCCTGCTGCATTCTCACATTCCTCTGTGCACACATATTTTTTCTGTCTCTCAGTGTGTCCAAATGTCTCCTTCTTTTAAGGGCCTTTAAAGAGATAATTAACTTAAAATGAAGTTTTTAGAATTGAACTTAACCTAATCTGACTGGCTGATGTCCTTATAAAAGGAGAATAGGGCATACAGAGGATTGTACAAGTCCACATGAAAAATCATGTGAAGAGATCACAAAAGAGTAGCCATGCGCATGACAAGGAGAGAGGTCTCAGAGGAAACACACTCTGCCATTGGCTACTTGATCTTGAACTTGCAGTATTCAGAACTCTGAGATAATAACTTTCTGTGGTCTCAGCCACCCACTCTGTGAAATTTGGTTATGACAACCCTGGTAAAGTAATGCAACAGCCAATGCAATATTGAAATAAAAAAATGAAGTCGGAGGACTGACATTATTATCCACCTTCAAGACATACTCTTAAAGCTATAGCAATAAATACAGTGTGGTGGCATTGGGAAAAGATCGAATAGATCACTGGAACAAAATAGAGAGCCCCCAAATAGACACACACAGATTCAGTAAACTGATATTTGACAAAAGAGCAAAGGCGATTAAATGGAGAAAAGATGGTCTTGTCAATAAATGGTACTGGAAAAACTGAACATCCATATGCAAAGAAGAAAGAGAAGAAGAAAGAAAAAGAATCTAGTCACAGGTCTTACACTCTTCACAAAAATTATCTCAAAATTGATAATAGACTCAATTATAAAGTGCAAAACTAGGAAACACCTTTGAAACTCTTAGAATATAAACATAGTAGAAAATCTAGATGACCTTAGGTTCAGAGATGACATTTTAGATATAGCATCAAAAGCTTAAACAGTGAAAGATTGATAAGTTGAACTTTATTAAAATTAAAAACTTCTGCTCTGTGAATGATATTGTCAAAACAATGAGAAGACAAGCCATAGACTAGGAGAAATATTGCAGAAGATGGACTGAAAGCACTGTTACCCAAAAACTACTCAAAGATCTCTTAAAACTCAAAAATAAGAAAATGAGAGCTCTGACTTTAAAATGAGCAAAAGATGTGAACAGAAAAAAAAAACCAATCTCAATAAAGTACATACTGTCCATTTCCAACAATTAAGATATTCTTGAAAAGGTGAAACTATGGCAACAGTAAAAAGACGTGCTACTGCCTGGGGTTTGAGCGGAGAGAGGGATGAATAAGTGGAGCACGGGGGATTTTTATGGCAGTGAATGTATTCTGTATGATACTATAATTGTGGATGTATGTCATTATTTGTACAAAACCCATAGAATGTCCAACACCAAGAATGAACCCCAGGGCAAACTATGGACTTTGGTTGATAACAATGTGTCAGTGCTGATTCAATCGTAACAAATGTATCACTCTGCTATGAGCTGATGATGCTGGGGGAGGCTGTGTGCATTAGAGATGAGGGGATAAACAGGACATGTCTATACTTTCCACTTAATTTTGCTGTAAATCTAACACTGCTGCATTACAAAAATCCGTATTTTTTAAAAAGTTAGCTTCTCATTTATCCAATCCCCAATAACTTTAGAAACATAAACAAAGTACCAAAATTTTCTGGAATCTTCTTCCAACTAAACAGGCAAGTACGAAACACACATATGTGCACACAAAGTTTATCTACACAAAAGGGATCAATCAGTGCAACTGATCTTTACCTTGCTTTTGTCATTTATTAAAAGATTTTCAAAATCTATTAATAGTAAATATCAACATAACACAATTTTTAAAGCTGTGTATGATTTTATTACTTAGATATATTATATTTGACCAGTATTCCATAGATAATATTTATGTCATTTTATAACTGTTAAAAACCATATTCCATATTATTGAGTAGTTTTGCAAGAATGTTCTTAGGGCAATTTTCTGATAATGGAATTGTTGGGTGAAAGGGTGTGTGCATTTAAAATGGTCTCAGATAGTCTACAGCCATGCCACATTAAACAAGCCCAATCTCATCTGGTCTTGGAAGCTAAGCAGTGTTGGGCCGGGTTAGTACTTAGATGGGAGACTACCTAGGAAGACCAGGTGCTAGAGGCCTTAAGAAATAAGGGATTATAAACTGACAAGGTTCTTGCAATCTGTGAGGTCAACCAAGGGTTGCCTCCACCAAAAAAAATAAAAGTAAAAAATAATAAATAAATAAATAAAAATGAAATTGTCTCAGATATTACCAAATCACTCTCCAAGGTGGTATCATTTGGATTTCAATCAAATGATAGTGGCCATATTCCATGACCTTTGTTAGAATTAGCATTAACAATTATATTCACTTTTTCCAATTAGATAGGTATAAACACTATCCAATTTTATTTTTATTTGTTTTGTGTAACTGAGGCTGAGTACTTTTATGTAGTAATTTGTTTTATTTTCTGTAAAATAATTGCTATATGGGTGGAATATTTATTAATCATTTCTACAAGACAATTGTACATACTGCACATATTTTGTGATTTTTTTTTGTTTTTCATTATATCATGTTTTTGTCATGTTCTAGTTTGTAATTTTTACTAGTCATTATCAATATTTTCTTTACAAATTCAATGACATTTTTGATGTCCATATTTTCTTATAATACTTCTAAGATTTTAATTTTTACATTTATATGATTAATAGATCTCGAATTCATGTTGAGATTGAAGTAGCCATCCAGGTTTATTTTTTCCACAAAGTCAATTCAATTTTCACAGCACCATCTTTTAACTAATCCATTTTTCCCACTGAATAAAATGTCATCTTTTATCATATATAACATATTCATGTATATAACTGGATGAATATTCCCTAAATTCTGGATTTTATTCCACTGAATCTATTTTTTTCCTTATTTTTTAGAATCATGATAGCAATTTTGTACATGTATTTCTCAAAAAAATCATTTTTAAAGTTTTCTTTAAAATATCTCTTTGGTATTCTAATTTGGATGGCATAGGCTTTGTAGATTAATTTTAGAAAATAACATCTTTATGTTTAAAGATGTTATATTGAGACTTTCTAAGTTATGACTATTTTCTGTCTTCTTTTATAACCCTCAGAAGAGTTCTAAAGTTTCCTTCACATAAACCTTGAATTTTTTTGTTCCTAGTTTTGTTTTTTTATCTGTTTTTTTTTGGTATTGTAAATGGGATGTTCCCTTCACTAAATTTTCTGTTTGCATTTGGTATATAATATAACAAAATTAATGAGTTTGCTATAAATTTTGCAACCAAGGAATTTTCTAAATTCTTTTTAGTTCTAATAGTTTTTCAGACAATTTTTATGAGTTCTAATAGTATACAATTATATCTGCAAATAAAAATAACTTAATACCTTCCATTCTCACTTTCACAGTTTTTTTTTTTCCTCCCATATAACCGCACTAACACATTCAGAGCTATGATAATGATAATTGACCTCCTTGAACACCTCTTGACCTTAATCGACTTTTTACTTGGAGCATACGGGCAAGATTTTTCAGTCTTGCCCCACCCACCTACTTTTCCCTCTGCGTTGCTTATGGGTAGAAATATTATTAGAAACATTGTCGAGCTTTGGGTATTTTTTACACTCTTTTTTTCTTTTCGTTCTCTGATTTACACTTTTTAAACCTTGTTGTGTGAAGCTGTGCTATTTTATGTGTTTGATGGTGGCTGATGCAGCAATAGGATGTCTATTTTTGTTCATATCTTTTAGGCTACATAGAGGGAGGTTGTGACCCAACTTCTCTCTCTCACCCCGTGGCAGAAATGCCATCCTGTTACTGACTGTATGCCTATCAGGTGCCAGACACTTCACTGGGGGATTTTCATTCAGTGGCACATTTAACTCTCACAACAGCCTAAGAGATAATTGTTGTCACCCCTAACCTACTGTGATGCCTGGAAAACAACTTATGCAGTTAATTAGTAGCAGAGACAGGACTTAAAGCTACATTTCTGGGTCCCCAAGGCCCACATTCTTTTAGCTGCATTTCCTTGAACTTCAAAAAGGCTGAAACAAGCAGCGTACAAAATTCTGGGTGAATGCAGAAGAAGGAAAGATCGATTCTACCTAGAGAGGGGTCAAGAAACAATGCTTCTACTCCTAAGGATTGGCACTGAAAGAAATGAACAAAAAATTGATCTCCCACCATGATTCAGGAAATACCTTCCACATCCCACAGGGGAAGTAAGCACATCATAACCTCTCAATTGCCCTTGATTGATTTCCCTTGGGGGCCGAGGCAGTTCCTCATGGCGTATCTTGGTCAATTATTTTCAAGTCCAAGCTTACTTGCCTTAAGAGTGGACACATGCTCAACGAGGTTCTTTAGGGAGGAAAAAAAACTTGTTTTTACCTGAGGAAACTTATTTCAAGTTTTGAACTCATTTCTTTTTTCAAGCAGTTTCTACTGTAAACCCAATTCCACAGTGGGATTTATTGAAGCACAGAACAGAAAAGACATTTGCTCAGAAGTAACTCAGAGATATGATATGGATTAGAACCTAGGAAAAATAATAAATTATAAACCTACCGAGTCCTGAAAACATGCAGACATACTTGAATGTAGACTGAAATCTGAAATGGTGAGCTATTGTTAAATGAATGTGAATGTATTGAGAATTACATCTGAATTACTTCCCACTTCAGAAGTTTTATTTAGATTCTAATTTCTCTCTTAACTCTTTTTAAACTGTTAAAGGAAACATTAGCATCTTCTTCACTCACTTTTATAGATGAATAAATTTAAAAATATAGTTGAATTTCTGGGAGTCATTCAGGGGTAACTAACACTGTATGCTTAGAATGGATAATTGCTCATCAAAAGGTCTTTTAATTCCTTGGTTGAGGGTTGCATCTTGTCATGTCTTATTAATAGTATACTATGAACCTGAGGTTCATCACGGACATTTTTATTGTTCTCTGTATCATCCAACCCTCTGGAACTTCCACTCACTTAAGTTGTTTTCACATGAGGTCATGCCTATGTTTTTATTTCCTAGAGAAAATGTGAAAAAAGTATAACATTAGAAGTAAACAATAAAGAATCTCATAGGTGAATCAAACCTGAAGAATCCATGATTGCTTCTTGGCCTTTTCGCTAAGATCAAGTGAAGAATCTGAAAGTAGAATGCAAAAAGAATTAGCTTGACAGAGGCGACCACAGATCAAAGAACACAAAGAAAAAGATAGTTGTAAAAAAGCAGAAACGTTTCTAGGGGTTTTGCAACTTAGAGATTAAAGATATTAAAAGCAAGAAGGAATGTTAAGATTGACTATTACAGTGATTTTTGATAGAATGAAATTCATACCAGTTGATCCTTCCTGCTTTGGTGACAGAAACTTTTGGGCAGAGAAGAGGATGCTTGTGTGGGAGAGGCTAAGAAATGCTAAGATGTGTGGTGACATCCTGAAGGAACAAAGAATATGGTCCTTCCAAATGCCAGCCATTGATGAGTCACACTAATGCGCTTAATCCATACTATTCCCATGGTCACTGAAAGCAGGCTGCATTTTATAAAGAAAAATGGAATCCCAGAAAGATGAAAAAAAATTACCAGACAAATGAAGAAAATCAAGAGGATGACATAAGGGAATCGAACATGTAAATATTTACTTAATTAAATATCTTAATACACATTTTATTTATTTAAATAATATTTATTTATTAATGCATGTTTATTTAACAGGCTAATACACAAGAAATTAGATTTACTATAGAAAATATTTATAAGAAAGGCTTTATGAAGCAAGGCATAAACTTCAAAGCCATAGGAGAAAATATTCTTAAGTTTATGTAAAAGTCATTAAATTATTTCTAATACAGGCACCATAAACAATATTAAAATAAAATTGGCAGAGGGAGAAAATAATTGTAACATGTGTAATAAACAATTCATACGAAGACTATACAAAAAAAGTCTATAACCAAATAAGAAATAAAAAACCTAACCCTCTGGCAAAGTACCTAAATAACTTAAGAAGAGAGACACAACCTCACAAATTAACAGACAAATAAAAATAAAAACGAGATAATATTTTTCACTCCCTAGATTGATAATAGTGATTAGCTCCTGATACTCCTGATATTTAAGGATATCTCTGTCAAAATACCTTGCAAATACAAACTAAAATAAAGAGATGTCAATGACCTCAAATAACAAGGAACACATTCATTGCAAAAATAATTTGAAAAAGTTAGTTAACAAATGGATGATTATGGCCTTCAATAATTCATTCTTGAAGAAGATAAGACAATTATAAACATATCTATACACTAAACAACTGAGCTCTAAAATACATAAAGCAAACTAACAGAATTAAAGTGAATTTAGAAATAAACATTTCTAAAATAACATTTGAAGACTTCGATAACCTCATTTCAATAATGGATAAATGTTCTAGACAGAAAACCAATAAGAAAATATAGGAATTGACACTATTTTATAAACCACTAAACATAACAGACATATACAGAATACTCCCCTCAGCAATAGCAGAATATGCATTCTCAAGTGCACATGGAACATTATCCAGAATAGAGCATATATTAGGTCACAAAACGAGTCTCAATATATTTTAAAAGATTGAAATCATGCCAAGTATCTTTCCTAACTACAATGAATAAAGCTGAAATTCATTAACAGGAAGAAAACTGGATAATTCTCAAATATGTGGAAATTACATGACACTCTTAAACAGACAATGGGTCAAAGAAGAAATTCAAAGAAAATTAGAAAATAGGTAGAAATGAATGAAAATGAAACAGAACATAGCAATATTTATGATATACAGCAAAGGCAATGCTCAGAAGGAAATTCACAGCTATAAATGCCTACATTATATAAGATCTTAAATTAATAGCCTGACTTTAGAACTCAAGAAACTAGAAAAAAAAAAAAAAAAAGAGCAAACTAAACTCAAAGCTAGGACAAGTAGGAAATAATTGAAATAGGAAATAGAAAAACAATTAAGATAACTAACAAAACCAAAAGTTGATACTTTGGGGGGAAAAAATCAACAATCTGACAAATGCAAACCAACCACAATAAGATACCACTTTACATCAATTAGAATGACTATAATTCAAAAAATGAAAATTAAATGTTGGTGAAGATATGGAGAAATTGGAACTCTGTCCTTTGCTGGTGGGAATTCAAAATGATATAACTACTATAGAAAAATTTGTCAGTTCCTCAAAAAGTTAAACATAAAATTATCATATAACCCAGCAATTATACTGTTATGTACATATCCAAAGAATGGAATTCAGGGATTTGAATAATACATAAATATTCATTGCAACACTATTTACAATAGCCCCAAAGTGAAATAACCCATGCCCATCAACAGATGAATAGATAAATAAAATGTGGTATATACACAAATGACACATTTTTCAGCCATAAAAGGGAATTCTGAAAATATCATGCTAAGTGAAATAAGCCAGACACAGAAAAACAAATATTATATGATTCTCTTATACGAAATATCTAGAATGGGTAAATTCATACAGAGGGAAAGTAGATTAGTGGTTACCTGGGGCTAGAGTGAGGTCAGAATGGGAGTATTGATTAATGATTACAGAGTTTCTATTGAAATACTGAAAAAATTTTGGAAACAGATAATGGTGATAGTTGTACAACATTTTAAGGGGACTTAATGCCACTAAACTGTACGCTTAAAATTGTTAATATGGAAAATTCTGTTGTATTTTAGTGCAATAAAAATTGAGGGAAAAAATAGTACTTCGATAAGGTAAGGAAATTAATACTCCTACATAAAAATAGAAATTGATACTTCTTGAACAATCTGACAGTATCAAAATTTAAAATATTTGTGGATAGACAAAATGTATTTTTTAAACTGATTTGTCAGACCTGAAACTTAGCAAACTTCCCCTGGAAGAACACATCCTTGAGTAGGGAGTCCAGTGGTTCACCACAACCTCTACTCTCCTGAATTTATACCAAATGGCTCGGACTTTAGAGCCCAAGCTACAGAAATTAGGGCTCAGGTTTTACCTTTCAGTGGCTTGTAGTCAGTCTCTTGGAAACCCAGATGGAAAATTTGCCTGGGAAACTGAGATGAAGGAGGGATTCATTCTCCTTTGCTAAGGAGATGATTTGATTAGAACTTTAAAGATTAGCAGGAATTTGCCACACTATGAGGGTCAGGAATGAGAGACCCAATGGAGAGGACAGACAGCACGCTAAGGCATGAGGAAGGGCAACATGCTGAGCAAAGTGTGATTCAGTGTGTGAGGCTCTCCTAGGAGAGTGCAAGCAGTGGCAGGGATTGGCTCTAGCTTCCCTTTCAGAACAGAACATGGGCCCCCCTATTGCAGACAGAAGCGTCTGAGTAGGCTCCCACACCTCACGCTAACTGCCTGTTTTGTAAACGGCACAGTTCATGCCTAAGACTCCATTTAAAACACAATTTTAGCAGAACATCCTCATGTCTCAATGAAGTCTGAAATCTTGTTATTGCATTGTCCTGATTACCAATTATTCACTAATTTCTGCTAAAGAATGGGGACGTCATTTGCTTTGTGTTTGACACCCCAAAACTGAATAATCAGCTTTGAATTGAGATGATCTTCTCTTATAGCACCTTTTGCATAGTCACTTCATACTAGAAAAGTAATTTTTTGTTCTCCAGAGACTTGTTTTGGGCATAAAATTGGGTTCTCACATACTCTTGATTCTTATTGACAAGCTTCCTTGTTTATTATTGTTCATCCTTAAGATGTTGCCCTGTTAAAGATGGGAAGGTTAACAACTGAACCCTGTTTGCTTCAAGTAAATCATACTCAATTTTCTGGAGCTCACTGCAAACAATCTGCTCCAAAAGAGCTAATTAGGGCTGAGAATACAAAATCTGAGCCCGGATGGCACTGTGTGCACAGTCTCAAACGCAGGCTTCTTTTTCTCCTTCACATCAACAAAGTCATTCTGTGTAAGTCAATCTCCTTTTTTTCTCTCAGAAGGAAAATGTATGCCGAAGACAGGGATCCATGCACTGTGGCATTCTGATGGCAATAATGGCTATAATGGCAGAATGTGGGCCATAAACTGTATGAAAAAACCCGTCAGCTTCCTAGAGCTGTGCTAATGGTTACTGGCAGGCTCATAAAGGTGCAGGGACTGCCATTCATTTGATTAGGAACTGCAGAGCGGGGTATCCAAAAACGCAGAACAGTTAGAAACATTCTGCTTCCCTCCCCACCTCTGCTTGAAAAGGAAAGGAGGAACTTGGCAATAAATAAAAGCAGTTCTTGTCTCATGTACCAATTAGATTTTGCTGTATAATAGACCACCCAAAAGGCACTTGCTTCACACAACAGCACTTCACACAACAGCACTAATAGTGTTCTTATGTCTGTGGGGCGACTAGGTAATTCTGCTGATCTGAATCTGTTTCGGATGATACAAGCCAGGCCCACCCATGAGTTTGAAGTCAGCTTCTGGGTCAGATGGAGACTGAGCTCAGCTTGGATGGCATTTCATCCTTCTGCAGGCTAGCCTGAACTCATCAGGATGATGGCTCAGGAGGGTTCCCAGGGAGTGAATAGAAGCATCCAAGGACTCTTGGCCTAAACTTGGAACTGGCAGGGTACCCCATCCACCCCATTCTGTTGGCCAAAGCAAATCCCAGAGTATACCCAGATTTAAGCAGTGGGAAAATAGACTTATCTCTTGAAGAGTCATAAAGTCATTGGAAAAGAGCATATATATAATGAGAGATGGTAAGTTTGTACCATGTTTTGCAATCTACCTCGAGTTGTAAGGGATTAATAGCTTTGTTATGACCAAAATCTCAAGATAAACTAAATTATGTGTCCTTCGGTTATTTTTATAAGAGGGTGGTTCGGGTTGTGTTGGAGTGTGTAGTGGGGTAAGTTGATTTTCTATCCTCTCCCCTGACTTGTTCTTGTTTGCTTGTTTGGGAAGCTCTTTGATAAATTCTTTAGTGCACCTAATGGCGTATAAAGAGCTTCTCTATCTTGTAGCACTTAATAAGAAAACTGTTTTTGTATTCCATCAGACATAGAAACAGACCAAAGAAGCAGTTAAGGATGGTTAAGTGAGATAAGGCATGTGAGTGAGCAACCATCCAGACAGGATAGGTTCTCTGTCCCTATGACGGTATTAGATAAAAAAGGGGTGGAGTCCCTTGGAGTTTTAGTTTCAGGGATTCCAAAAGAATGAGTAAGAACAACTAAAAACTGGTGTTATGGACTAAGTTGTACGAATTCTAGGAAATTCGACATTCAATACTCAGAATAAGATTACTAGTGAGTTTCACTTAACAAATAAGAAAGGAGATATTCCTTCATAATAAGCTTTAAAAAAAAGTACCATGGAATAATGGGGGATGGGGGGGGGGAGAGAAATAGGACACTAGTTTTAGCATCTAAAAAGGTGAGTTCGATGAGTTTCAATTCCAGGGAAGATATAACAATGACACTACACCTAGATAGAGGACATAAAACACCTATTTGAGGACTCCGAAAAGTAATTAATAGGAGTCGTATTCAAGCAGGCCACGTTTCAAAGCACCACTGAACCTATAGTGAGGTTACCATCTCTCCCTCAACTCTGGTATTCCTTGACCTAGATTCAAAGCAGCCCTAAATGCATAACTGGTCCTCAGCATGGACAGACAGAGCTCCAAGAAAAGCTCTCTAGTTCTAAAGAAGGAAAAGGAATTCTAATATTCTGACTGGTGGAAATATCCGTTATTCTTTTTATAAAAATAAATATTTTCTCCATTCTTTCATGCCCCAGTGTCCAGATAATCATGTATAGCAGTAGTGACTGCATTAGCAATGGGAGTCTGAAGGCATCTAAAATTCTATAACGGAAGAAACTACCTCAGCAACATGAGGGTTTGTGGTTCCAAGAGAATGAGGTAAACCACCATTGCCTTTTCTCTCTGTGTCCTATAACCCCTGGGTCATGGAAGCTGCTGGAGTCCTGTGAAATTCATGACACACCAGGTTCACTGTAGCCCCAGATTTCTGGCTGGACAACTGAAGAAGAGATCCCGAGAAAACCAGAAAACACCAAGGAAATCACAGAAAGGCAGGAGCTTGGGAAAGCAAAATGTGAGGTTGAGAAATCCTGGAATCACCAAAAGCTGCATGTGTGTGGATCTAACTGAAATGACCAACTACAGACTTACAGAACTGAATCAAGATAAAAGCTGCTAGCCTGTTTTCAGACATAGAATTGATCCAAAAAGCTCTACAAAAAGAACTGACATTGAAAGTGTACTATTAAAAAATTAGTCCCAAATTATGGCTTGAACTGGATACTTTTCTTGCTTTTTTAAAAAAATAACATCTAGGAGGGGATCACTTCATAAATGTCTAACCATTGTACTATAAACTTGAAACTAATTTTTTAAAATACATTTTAAAAAGTCAATGTTCATAGGATTTAAATTAAATCAGACATTTTGGAAAAATACAGTAGCCTAAGTAAAAATATTTACTGAATAGGCTCAATAACATAATTGAAATAAAAAAGGAATGATTCAGTGAGCTTAAAGATAGATGGAAAAAATGAGAGAAATAAACATTTCAAGACTTACAGACTCTTCATTCAATAGTCAAACATTCAAGCCTTTGGTATTCCAGAAGAGGAGAAGAAAATGAACACTGCAGAAAAAAAGAAAAATAGTGAAATAATGGCTAAAAATCGCCCAAATTTTTGAAAGATATAAACCCACAGATTCAAGAAGCTTAGCAAATGTTGAACAGAAAAAATACAAAGAAATCCATACCCAAGATACATAATAAAACGGCTGAAGGTCAGAGACAAAAATAATTTCTAGAAATAAGCCAGAAAAAAAATGATGCCCCAGTTATAGGAGAATATTGATTCAAATGACTACAGAATTCTTGTGAAAAAATTATGGGATCTGGAACAAAATAAAATAATATTTTTAAGATCCCTGAAGAAAAGAATTGTTGACCCACAAGTTTATATTCAGAAAAAATATCCTTCAAAAATAAAGCTGAAATGAATACATTCTCATATATAGGAAAACTACAATTGTTGCAGATCTACTCTAAAAAAGGATGGCTACAGGGATTTCTTCAAGGAGAAGATAAATAACATCAGAAAGGAGGAAACAAGGAATATCAGTAAAGAAAGAAGAGAAATCAAAGAGGTAAATATCTGGCTAAATGAAATAGAACTCTTAACATAAGCAGGACAGCTGAGAATGCAACTATGAGATTGTCTGATGGAGTCTTTAATAAAAAGTAGAAGTAAAACACGAGAAAATTACAAACCAAAAAGTGAAAAGTGAGGGAACTAAAGTTTCTACATTGCACTTGGAGTGATATATAGTGATTTTAAGCAGATTGTGTAAAGTACGTATAACTTAATCCTTAGAACAACCACTAAAGGACAAAGCAAAGCAAAATAAAAACCTATATAAGAAAATAGATATAAAAGCACAACAGACATATTTAAATTTAATAATAAAAAGTGTTCAAATAACCCAGATGAAAAGAAAGGAAAATTAGAGTCATGAAAAATAGAGGTAACAAACAGAAAACAAATAATAAAACAGTAGCTCTAAATATAAACATATCAATAGATATATATGTAATATAAATGTTCTAAACATAATTAAAAGACAGAATGTCAGAACACATTAAAAAAGAGATATTCATTAAGTATATGCTGTCTACCAAAAAACTCACCTCAAATATATAAGTAGGTTAAAAGTAAAAAAATTTTTTAAAGATATTTTATGAAAACATTAATTAAAATAAAAGATGGGGTGGCTATATGAATATCAAATAAGGAAACAGTGTGTAAAAATGCTCAGGCATAGAGAAGCATGTTTTATAATAGTAAAAGGGTCAGTTCACAACAAGGCCATAACAATCCTAACTGTGTATGCACCTTGTAACAGACTCTCTTTTCTCTACTGAATTGCTTTTGCTCATTTATGAAAATAAATAGACAAACACGCACGTGCTCATGCACACATGTGCGCGCGTGCACACACACACACACACACACACACACACACACACTAACTTGGCAACACCAAGTGCCAATAAAGATATGAAGCAATTGGGTCTCTCATATTGCTGATAGCAATGAAAAATGTTACAGCCATTCTAGAAAATAGTTTGGAAATTTCTTATATAATTAAATATACATTACCACCTAGTGTAAAATTAAACCAAGTAATGCAAAAAAATTAAACATGTGCTACCATATGATATAGTAATTCTACTCCTAGATACCTAGAAGTAGATACCTTAAAGAAAGAACTTTTCATACCAATATCTGTTCATGAAGGCTTATTGCAGCTCTATTCATAAGTGCCCAAACTGGAAACAATCTCAGATGTTCTTTAACAAATAAACTGTTGGGGAAAAAAATGGTGCATCCATATAATGGACTACTAAGCAATAAAGAAGAAGAAACTATTGATAAACACAACAACTTGGATTAATGTCAAAGAAGCCAGTTTCAAAAGGTTATATATTGTTGAATCCATTTATATGACATTCTTGAAAAGACAAAATTATAGAGAAATAGTGATGAAGAATAGTTCAGTGGTTTCCAGAGTTTAAGAGTAGAGAGTTTTACTGCAAAAAAAAAAAAAAAAAAAGTAGTCCCAGAGAACTGTTTGAGTGGAAAGAAACTGTATCTGTTTTGTATCCTGATTGCAGTGGAGCTTATACAAGAGTTATAAAAATGTGTCAAAATTCATTGACATGCACATCAAAAATCAATTGTATTGAAATTTAATTTTTTAAATAATATTTAAATACATACATATGTGTTTATGTACTGCATGTCATTGTAAAATGGTTTTAAGTTAATTATCTTCTATATTTTAATATAGTGCTACTAGATTCTGTCTTGGTTTGTTAACGCATACCTGAGTTTTTCTTCTCAATTTTCTCTGTAAATATAGGCCAATTCACAACCAAATTGATTTTTTTTTTTTACTTTAGAAAAATAAGTTCTAAGATTAAGGAAAGATAATGAAAGATTATAAAAGATCCTCAGAAACTGAGTACTAAGTAAGAAAACACCTTTAGATCAGTATCTGGCATAAAATAGTGTCTCCAAGAGCCAGAGAACATGAGGATCTTTCCTGTACATTTTCTTATATAATCCTCCAACCTAGCATGGTGGGTACTGATGACCTGTTTTTACTGATGAAGAAAGTAAAGCTCAGAAAGGTGAACAGGCTTAAAAAGTAAGCAAGACACAAAGTAGGAATTCAAATACAGGCCTTTCTAACTCCAGTATCTTTACTCTTTTAATTGAAGAATAGAACATCTATCCCTGATTTAGTCCAACGATTGATAGGCATTTCATTTGAATTTTCTGCAACTTGATGCAAATTGAGACAAGGGGATTTTCGAGGAGATGAATACTCAGAGGGATGGTGGCTTTTGGACACGTGGGCGAAATCATTACTTGTCCCTCTCATGCTCAGCTTCAGAGGAGAGCCACTGAGTGCAGGGGTAGGATTTGGACTATCGATATTATCCTTGAGCAGTAGATTACTTAACTCCAGACTAAAGACCAGCTGGCATAAGAGTATAAACTTGGGAGATCTCAGAGAAGGCAGTCTGCTTGTGCCCTCTTGGAAATTGAGCCAAGAATCAATCTAACTGCTCCACTGGACAGATGACAGAAAGGCTTTTCCAAAATAAAACTTTAAACTTTTCTTTCTGTGAGATAACCATTGCTAAGGACCCTTTAGAGCAGAATAAATTGTCTATATAAAATGGTTCATATATTACCTGCACTATCAATACAGTGCATTATCTTTTCCAATCTAATGGGTAAGTGGCATCTTCTTGTAGTTTTTATTTGCAATTCTTGTGTTTCAACAGAAACTGAGCACCTTTTCACACATCTAAGAGCCCTTTCTATCTCGTTTTTGTAACGTGGCATATTTGTTCAAATGTTATTCTCATTTTTCAATTAGACAGTTGTTCTTTTACTTACTGATTTCTAGAGTCTCTTTATGTACTAGGAGATTAGCCCTTTGTTGGGATGCCAGTTGCAAATATATTTTCTAATTTGACATTTATCTTTTGACTTTATTTAGTATTTTTCTTTTTGCAGTCAAATTAATCGGTCATTTCTATATTGACTTCTGATTTATGAGTCATAGTTAAAAAGGACTTCGTTCTGAAATTATAAAATAATTTGTCTATTTTCACATCTAATAATGTTATGGTTTCATTCTTATGTTTAATTTTTTGCAGTTTTAATTAAAGATAAAATACATACATAAATATACGTAAATTATAAGTATAAAGCTGACTGAATTTTCACAAATGGAATACGCCTATGTAATCAGCACCCAGATCGATAAATAGAACATTATTAACAAGACACCAGGAGCTTCCAAAACCCTCTCTCAGTCACAAGCGCCCACTCCCCACAAGGTTAAACACTATCCTAATTTCTGAGACAACACCCATAAGTTCCTGGCAGAACTCTTTCTACTTCATATTCCCAGAGTCCTCAGAAAATTATTCAATGCTGAATAACTGTTTATTGAACAGACCACTTATGATAATCAGAATAATTACCCCTATTGCCAATAGAGTTGATTCTGTAACCTCAAAGGAGAGTGTATAGTAGGCATCTAAGGATGAATCAGACCTTGATGTAGAATACCTGGGACACTGTGAAAAAATAAATCATATCCACTTAAAGATTAAAATGAAATCCTGAAAAGACTGTCTTTCCTATCCCTGCAAGATAATTTTTATTATTATTGTGTGTGTCATTTCTGGACCTTTTCCTTTCATAAAGAGCAGATTTTCTCTATCCTCGACAATGACAAAAATGAGCCCAAACCACCAACAATGTATTTTTTAATATCCCTCCAACACGCACAGCAAACTAGAATTTAGAGAGGCTTACTGATAATACTTTTAAGGGGATGATTCACATGCTCAAAGAAAGGCAAGAAAACCAATTTTGATGAGGAAGGAAGTGAGTCATTATTTGTTGTGTAAAGTTAGAGGAACCAAACAATTAGGGGATCAGAAATAAATGAAAAGAATAGAAAGGAGGTATAGGATAAGGTCAGAGAAGTAGGCTGGGGTAAGTTCAGAGGAAGTGGTATATTTATTGTCAGAAAAAAACAAATGCAAAAGAAATTTTAAGAGACAAAAGGAATAGGGAAAAATTCTATTCCAATTATTACAATATTTCATAGATTATTTCCCTGGGCATATTGGAAATGTTAAAGTTTATAGCCTGGAGATTTAAGAAAATGGGGAACTTTGTAGTACAAAACCAGAGAAACAAAGGTTTTGAACAAATTTCAATAGAAGAAAAACCTACCTTCTTCATTGCACTGATAGTTCTATTCCAAGGTTGTCTATAACCTTCCAGTTGCTAAATTTGATTCTTTTCAAATCTCATTTTACCTGATCTCTCGTCTATTTTTTTACACTATTGCTCGTTGTTTCATTCTTGAAATTCATCCTTTTTTTTGGCTTCGGTGAAACCACTTTCTCCTGTTTCTCCTTCCACTTGTTCTACAGTTATTGTTCAATACATGTCTAAAGTTGAGTTCCCTTCAATGGCAGAGCCTGAGCAATAACTAGGTTTACTCAGGAGGTGATCCAGGAAAGAGGAGTGAGGAGGGGGAGGGGCAAAGAAAGGAGTAAAAGACAGTAAAAGGTCATGTTATTTAATATAATTTATATTGGAACATCAGTTTCATTAGTTTAGTTTTAGATTTAGTTTTAGTTTTCACTGCTGTAGGCAGTGGTGCTCAATTTCTTTGTGAAACTGGATTTCTAGTGCCACACCTGACACTAATTTTCTTAACTGGTGTTTCTCCCCAAATGCAGTGTCAGAGACAAGGATTTGTGTGCAGGTATTTTATTTTGGAGTTATCCCAGGATTTAGGTGTGAAGGACCCAAGAGATAGAAGGAAAGAGAAAGCCTGCATATAAAGGTACACTACTAAGGCCACCACTGAGAGTTAGTAGAGCTAGACTTTAAAAAACACATAGAACACCTCTCAGAATTGCCCACCTGAGGACTGACCAGAACTACTTAACCATTTGCTCCCATCTCATTACCTATTTTGTTGAAAGTTTTCCCTGGGATCACTAACTCCTTGCGTTTCCAGATGGTGCATGTATGCTTGACTAATGGTCTCCTGTCAGTATTAGAGAAACGGGGACACAAAGTGGAAGATCGGAGGCATATGCTGAAGGTGGAATGCTGTCCAAATGTGGTGCATCAAAGATGGCCAGACCTGCCTGCTAGAGGATGGCTGAAATCAGATTCAGGGAGATGAGATGAGGCCCCAGGTTTGTCTGATACGTCCCTTACATATACTCTCCTTCCTTCACACAGCAGTTGTGCTGAGCATTCTATTCCATCCTGACCCACCCTCACTCCAGAGTTATTATTTCATTAAGCACATTTATGCTTCTGTCATGGGAACACATGATTAATTATACCATAGTATAATTGGTCTGCTGGAATAGCTCTCCAATTTCTGTTGATCTTCTGAAAACTGATGGGATTGGACTAATTCTTCTTGCAAGTGAAAAGAAAATATGTCTTTTAAAATTATCATAAAGAGCTAACAACCATAAAAGTATACCTAGAAGTCCACAGTAGTCTTCTTGCCATTGAAGGATGGATGCTAACATGGTCTAGACAGAATGTTAGCAGTTAGAAAAATGGAATTTGAAACAATATATTTAATTCTTGAGTTCTGACTGTTGATGCTTGAAAATCCGCCAAGCTCTGAACCCTGCCTCCCTTTCTCATCCCCACACATCTTCTTTCCTCCACGGAGGACTTAATCCCTGCCACACAAGGCCTTTTGGTATCTTTTCCTGACTTTGCTTTTACCCTGGGTTTTCCTTTCACTATCCCTTGTTTTTTTTGTTTTTTGTTTTTTGTTTTTTTTTTTTTAATAAGGTCAGTAGCATGATGATTGGTATGTAAATTCTGATCTGATGTCTCTTAGACACATGTATGATCCATTCGTTTGCTTCCCTAATGAACCATCCAGTTACAGTTAGCGCAAAGGCTTTTGAACACTTATCAGTACAACATATTCAGGAAAGTTTAGATGAAGGCAAGGGTAAGGACTATAGGATACAAATAATATTTTAGGAAGGTCCTAAAATGCAATAACCAAGGATAAGAATGAGCAGTTTGTTTTCCTTTTTTCTTTTTCTTCTTTTTTTCTTAGCAGAGGATGGAAAGAGATCTATAAAAATCTAATAGTGAAGGACTGCCTACCTTAAAGAAGCAGTAGTAATTTGTGGAGATTTGAAGAGATCCACAATAAATAATAACCTAAGACAACTGCACCCTGTTGTGCCTTATGGAGAACAAATTCATATGCTTCTATCTTTAAGAGACTATGAATTTTCCTTGCCTAAAAGAAGCCTATGTGTCACTTTGGGATTATAATTTCTCAGAATTTACACATCCCAGATTAGCTCCGAGATGCACTGGTTATTCTCTGGGTTCATCACCCAAAACTTGTTTCATCTCTTACTTTTTTCTTGTTCTTGATAGTGAAGAATGTCTCCTTTATCTCTTCCCCAGACTTTTCCATGGGGTCTCTAAAGATTACCTTATTCATGAGCTTGGGGTTAGTATGAGTCAAGTGCCTCCTGAAGGGACTAAATCTGACCCAGATAAAAGACAAACAGATCACAACTGCCAGACTACCTCTGGAAGTAAGATAGTGTTCATAAATACACCAGAAGAGGTGAACATCGATGCTAAAGAAAACAGACATCAATAACCAAGGAGTTGATGGTTAACAGAAGAATTTGGGTTCATGGGATTTATTTAGGGAGTGTTCTCCAGGCCAACCCCTGAGGAGAGTGAAGGGGAAATAAATTGCATAAGGAAAGGGCCAAGCATGCTCATGATTGTAGATAAAGTCTTATCTGTACAGGGCCCTAGAGGATATATTACAGGACAGAAACGCCCCCACTTGAGGCATGTGGATGCGGATTGTGTTCCCCCATATCACTCAGTCATTGCCTACTGGCTAGCCCTGTTTGGGAGGCAGCACGTAACTTCCAGAGGTAAGCCAGCTCCCTATCAGCCAGGGGCAATTTGCCGTAAACGAAAGATTGCTGTAAGTCACCAGCAGTCAACATTCACACAGCTGAAGGATGAGCACATGCTGCTTCAGGGATCTGGCACTGTCCCAGAAGTAGTTACATGTGAGAAGTTGAAATTCTCTCCACTGAGGGCCTTGGAAGTCCCTGCCTATGCCCTCCTGGCTATGCAACCCGTAGGTAAATGAAATGGCATGTGACACTATGTTAAACTCAGTATTGGAACTCAGAGTTCTTTCTCTATCTCTCTATCCACCCTCAAAAGGATATTTATAGGGATTCTCCAAGTTGCCTCAAACAGCATGCTGTCTATAGCAGAATGCTCTATTCAGTTCCATGTGAGCTAACTGTACTGGAGCCCAGATAAGGCATTACTCCTGAAAAATTCAAATAGTATCTAAGACAAAGTATAAAAAGTCTTGTTAAGATAAGAAAATCACTCAGAGATCAGGGTGCCTAGGACTGGTTACAGGTGCCAAAAGTAAACAGAAGGGGACATCATGGGGCAGAACTCCAACCACAAAATAGATGATGACCAGAAGCCAGTGAAAGAGAAGGACAACTGTCTAAAACACTCTGTCAGGAAAGAGTATATCTCAGATCTAGTCCAACTTCATGGCAGCACAGGCCCTGCCAAATTCACAGGCTGGAGCGGAGCCGGCGTACTTAAGACATCATCTGCAAGACCAGCCTGAGTTTATGTGGCCCCTCTTGTACTGGTACTGCTCACAGAAGTCAAGGAGGGGCACAGGCCATGACTCCATGGGAATAAACCCTGTGCTGGTGAGCCCAAGGGAGGGTTTATCACCTTTGTTTGTAGTCACTGTCTTTTGGGGTGAGGAGAGGGAGGATGGCAGTAATAGCTAATTTTGACACTTTAAGAAACTTGGCTTCTCCACCAACTTCTCCATTCCAAATTATTCTAATTAATTTGAATGACCATCTTGGACTCTCCGGTTACCATTAGGGAAGCCAAGAGGACTTGATATTTGGTGAACAACTTTTAATCAATATCAATGCCTCTAGTGAGAAAGGGCTTGAAATTCAGCAAAGCAATTCATGCACATGTTAGCTTTTGGACTGAACATGCTGATAGTTTCAGAAAGAAAAAAAAAATACACCAATCTCTAGTAATGCAGCTAACAGCCTCCATCAGGGGTGGAAAGTTATATTTAATGGGCCTAACCCTCTCTTGCCAGAAGCTCCCAAATATCCAGTTACTATACCCACTACTCCTTGGATGTTCTCTGAGTATGACATGTTTGTGGGCCTGGGGAAGGTTTCTATTATTTAAGCATAACTAATCTCTCAGTACTACCATCCTTCCTGCTAACTTGTGCTTATAGCCCAGAAGGTAAGACTAAGGGTAATGGGGCGTGGATAGAAATGTCCTTCTCTGACAAAAGTGTAGTTATTTTTTTCCAGTAATCACATTTGTGGGTCTTGTCTACATGTGAAGGAAACTAGAATGGCTGGAGCCCTCCATCACTCTGGAAGTAACCCACAGCTCGCTTTGTGGTAATTGTTCTAATATTTCACGGATTAGGAGCTTGTTCCTTTTATGAAAAGACAATATCTTTTTTAATTTTTTAATATTTCAAAAAATTACATACCATAAAGTTCATTTTGTTGTTGTGGGGCAATACTGTGAGTTTTAATAAATGTAGAGAGCCATGTATTCAGGATACAATTTAGGATACAATTAGTTCTCCCATAGCAAAAAACAAAAAAAAGTTTTCTCTTGATGGCCATTTGAAATCACACCCCCCTTGTATCTCAATGTCCGCTACTACTAATTTTTTTCTTCTAAACCTATAGCTTTGCCTTTTCCAGATGTCCTATAAATGAGTTACATGGCATGTAAATTTTTGAGTGTGTCTTCCTTCACTTAGCATAATGCAATTGAGGTTCACCTTTGTCAACACTTCATGTCTTTCTATTGTTGAACAGTATTGCATCATACTCATTGATGGAAATTTGGGTTATTTCTAGTTTGGGAAATTATGAAACATACGGTTATAAACATTCATGTATATAACATGAATTCATGTGTAGGTTTTTGTTCAAACACAAGTTTTTATTTTCCTAAATACCTAAAAGTGGTATAACTGGACTATATGGTAAATATCTTCTACTTTATAAAAAACTATCGAACGGTTTTTCATCATGGCTTTCTCATTTATTCCAGAAATGTAGGAAAATTCCAGTCGCTCTGTATTCTCTACAACACTTGGTTTCTACAGGTTTTTTAATTGGCTTATTTCCTTCTTTTTTTTTTTTTTTTTTTTTGCCTTTTGAATAGATGTGCAGTGATATCTCATTGTGGTTTTAGTTTGCGATTCTTAGTGACTAATAATATCTTTTCATATGTTTAAGTGCCATCTTTCTATTTTCTTTGTCGAGGTGTCAAAATGTTTTCCTGTCATTTTCACTGGGTTCTATGTTTTCTTATAATGATGTTTTGAGAGTGTAGTCACTCCTATTTCAGACAGAACTGAGTTTCAGGTATTCTCTCTCTACCTCTAATTTGTCTTTTTATTGCCTTAGCAATATCTTTCACAGAGCAAAGGTTTTAAATGATGATAAGTTTCAGTTCATCTTTCTTAATAGACTGTGGGATTTTCCACTGGCAGATATATTTGCCTAATCAAAAATCAAGATTTTTTACTACAAGTTCTGTAATATTAAGATTTGCATTTAGTTTATGTCCATTTTGAATTAATTTTGTATAAGATGTTAGGTATAAGTCAAGATTCATTATTTTGCATAGAGATTTCTAATTGTTCTAGCAACATTTGTTGAAAAGATTATCCTTTCTTTATTGAATTGTATTTGTGTTGCATCTTGGTGGTTGCATTTAAAGCCCTTCCGTTGGTCAAAAATCAATGGACCATATTTGCGTTAGCCAATATCTGAACTTGCTATCCTGTTACATTGATCTATGTGTCTAACCTTTGTCAATAACATACTGATTTGATTATAGTAATATTAAACTTAGGCTTTAGTATCAGATATATGAGACTTTAACTTTATTTTTCTTTTATAAAATGGGTTTGACTGTTGAGTTTCTTTTGCCTTCCACATGCATGTTAAAATCAATTTGTCAATACCTGAAAAAAAATTCTCCTGGTATTTTGATTGGGATTGTGTTAAATATAGATGATTTTGGGGAGAATAGGCATTGTATTTCAATTAGGAAGGGATTACCAAGTGACATAGGAAACTTTGGGAAGTGATGTGTGTATTCAAGATCTTGAGTGTGGTGATGAGGTGGGTCCTGGGTGTAGACACATGTTAATCCTATTATATTGTTCAATTTAAATAAAGGCACTTTATTATACATCAATTATGTCTCAATAAGGCTGTTTTTAGAAACACTACAGTTGTCTTCATCAATAGAGAAAAATTCAGTAGGAGTGAACCACAAAAATAATTCACAGGAAAGGTGTAATCAAAGCTTTGTTTAGGAAGGAAAGAGTAGAGGAGAGAGAGAAGCACCCTGATACAGATGAATGGTGGAGGAAGGGCGCAGGAAAACGAGCACACTCCAGTGTGATGCCTGGTATCTGGTCCATGAAGCTCATGTCCCAACAAAATTGAGGGGAATTGTGGATAGTAGGGAAAAAAACTTTAGGAGAGGAGTGTAAAAACTGAAAGAGCAAGAAAAGTAGCAGGACAGATAGATAATAATGGCTGACAGTGCGAGCTGAGGATTTGAGGGTTGTACCTGGTTAATGCCCTGCCCCCAGACTTGAGTTTTGGCATGGCAGACCTAAAGGCAGAGTGGGTGGTTAGAAGCTTGAGCTTGGGAGTCAGACAGACATAGATTTCAAATCCACTCCACCATTCGCTAGGTTTGTGACTTAAGGGACTTTGTAAGTATCAGTTATATCATCAGTTCACTGGGCATAAAAATGATGCCCACACCACTGGGTTAAATGTGAGGATTAACTGAGAGGATGCATGTGAAGACTAGAACTCAATATATACCAGCTATTACACACACACACACACACACACACACACACACACACCATAAAAATCCATTACATAAGACAATAATAGCAAAACAAGCAGCTTTTTACTAACTAGCTTTCCCTCTTCATGTTTAGTTTTAGTTTGATGCTAAAACCTCTCCATGTGTTGTTGGCACAATCTTATTCTGAGCTAAGTCTTCAGAACTATCTCAAAAGGGGATGGGATGCTACCACGAGACATCACACTTATCTCTAATTTTAGCTTTTTCTAAAAAGTGTGGTAAAATACATATAACATAAAATTTGCCATCTTAAGCATCTTTAAGTGTATAGTTCTCAGTGTTAACTACATTCATACTGTTGTGCAACCAATCTCCACAACACCTCATCTTGCAAAACTGCAACTCTAAACCTCTATATGAAACTTTATATACTATAAAACAACAACTTCTTTTTCTGCTCATCCCCAACCCTTGGCAACCACCATTCTGTTCTCTGTATCTCTGAATTTAACTACTCTAGGTCCCTCATATAAGCAGAACCATACAGCATTTGTTTTTTTGTAGCTGCCTTATTTCACTTAGCATAACATCCTCAAGATTCATCCATGTTGCACATTTCTGAATTTCTTTCCTTTATAAGGTTGAATACTATTCCATTATATATATGATATACTTGATCTATAGATACATATACATATATAGTATGTATACACACACATAATCTGTTTATTCATTCATCCATTGATAAACACTTGGTTTCCTTCTACCTTTTGTCTCTTATAAATAATGCTGTTATGAACATTAGTGTACAGGTATCTCTTTGAGTCCCTGCCTTCAATTCATTTGAGTATATACCCAGAAGTAGAATTGCTGGATAATATGGTAATTCTATTTTTTAATTTTTGAGGGACTGTCATACTATTTTTCATAGTGGTTGCAGCATTTTACGTTTCCATCAACAGTGCATAAGACTTCAATTTTTCTACATCCTCACCAACACTTACTACTTTCTATTTGTGTGAAAGTGGCCATTCTAAGATGTGTGAAATGAGATATCTCGTTGTGATTTCGATTTGTACCAACTCCAGCTTTTGACCTGGGATCTTCCTTAACTAATTGAAGCTAAATTTTCAAAGCAGTAAAAAAATAATAAAAAATGTTCTATCCCTTCTAGAAATAGGTTAGAATTGAACATATTCAAATGAATTAGTACTGCATTTTACATGTATTTGCTTATTTTGGTGTATGAATGCAGTGATAAGGCTAAAATCTAAAGAAATAAGGTTCTTATTTTTACATCTTCTCCTCTTGTAGGGATTTAACAAAAGTTTCAGTGATACATGGCATGCTAAAGAGATAGTTGTGGAGTCTAAACCTAATTTCTTTCCATTTCTCCCTGTCTTCTCCCTCTCCTCCCTCCCATCACTGCTTGCTCTCTCTCCCTTTCCTCCCTCTCCCTTCCTTCCCTCCCTCCCATCTTCCCTCCCACTCCCCTCTCTCTCCTCTCCACTTTATCTCTCATTTATCATCTTTTAACTTTGAGAGAATCAGGGAAACAGATTTTGAGAATGAGGTAATAGGCACCCAAAGATGTCTATGTCTTAATCCTGGGAACCTGTGAAAATGCTGCTTTAAAAGCCTGTGAAAATGCTGCTTTATATTTCAAAGACTGTGCTGATGTGATCAAGTTGAAGATTTTGAGAGAAGGGCACTATCCTGGATTTTTCCGGTGGGCTTAATATAACCACAGTGTCCTTATTAGAGAGAGGCAGTTATGAGTTAGATTCAGAGAGAATGGTGCAGAGGTCAGGGAGGAGATGCTTTGAAGATGGAGGAGGGGTCCAAGCCACAGAATAAAGGTGGCTTATAAAAGTTGGAAATGGCAAGGACATGGATTTTCCCCTAAGGCCTCCAGAAGGAGCTAACTCTGCTGGCACTTTGATTTTAGCCCATTAGATTTATTTCAGACTCTGACCTCCAGACCTGTAAGGGAATAAATTTTTTTAAGCCCCTGGGTTTGTGGTAATTTGTTACATCAGCAATAGGAAACAAATATTATAGCATTACATAATAAAGAGCCTACAAAAAGGGCAACTAGCAGTCATGAACTTTTCATTTCCCCAAAACTATATTTAAATTTTTGATTATATCATCTATAAAGGAGGGATAGGTTTCTGGTAAATTTTGACTTGACTTACAGTGTCTACTACATAGTCAGCTTACTCTTTCAATGTACGATAATTAATGCTATTTTCCATTAACAATAATACTTAATAGTATATATTATCACCATTTCAAGTGGGATAAAGTAGAATAGTACTGCTCATTAAAGGAAAGTAATTTTCCCCAACAACAGCTATACAAGCTCAACAAATAAGTAGAGCTAGATTTTAAACCTTGCTCGGTCTGGCTCCAAAACTCAAACCCCCTCCAGTATGCTGTATTTTGAGGATTCCCATTTCTTCTAGCCTGATGCTGACATCATGGATAAGATGGTGGAAGAAAAAAAAAAAAAAGAAGAAGGAAAATTAGGATTCGTTGAGTAACTAGTGATGCCTTAGTTTCTTTTATATGTGTATAATAGTATTTATATGTCTAATTGGAGAAAGAAGCAGCAGCAACAAAAAGAACTCTGGATTAGGAAGAACATCAGCAATGCAAGTGACCTAAACCCAAATATTGAACTCACAGCTCCCAAAAACCCACTGAAATGAATCCAATCTATTGTACATCACTATATGACTAGTGAAGGGCGTTATCCACTCACCTGAAGCCTAAATGAATTTCAGTGAGAGAAGCAGCAGGGAATACGTGAATACTCACACTGGGCTGCCATTCCCCCACCCACCTCAGAGGAGCGGAGTACAGAGAGTGTGTGGAAAGGGCATGAAGGGACCCTAAAGAGACCACACTAACACTCCTGGCTTGGCATCCTGGGACCTCAGGGTGAGTGGCTGAGGGACAAATCTCAGGGTTCTTCAGAGCCTCTCCTCTGGGTGCCAAGGTTCACCTGGCACAAAAACTCAAGAGTATTCACCCTCTGTGCTCAAAGCTCACCTGAGTCAGATCTGCATGTGCATGAAAGTGTCTGTGCTTTAAATTTGGCTTCTTCCAAGTAACAGAGGGCATTGGGCAAGGCAGTAACAGCTCCAGAGAGCTCTGTGATGTTGAAGCAGATCAGATGTAGCCGTTAGACAGTTGAGCTGCCTGCCTCCAAACACAACTCTCCTGTCTGAATCTCTACGTTGGCAACAAAAAATTATAATGAATTTAAACTTCCCATAACTGGAAAATGACTTCCCACAATAATAAGCCAGAAATTTGTAGAGCTGCAATTTAAATCTAGCTCTGCCTGGCTCCAAAGCCCATGTTCTTTCTGATATTTTTCATTGTCAGGCATCCCTATTCTATTCTGATGCTCACACCCAAGGACTCTAAAAGAAAGGAAAAACAGAAGGGAAGGGAAGGGGAAGGGGCGATAAGGAAGGAGAGGAGAGGGAAAAGAAGAAGAGGGAAGGGAAGAGAAGGAAGGGAAGGGGAGGGGAGGGGAGGGGAGTGGTGGTGAGGGGAGCAGGGACGGGAGGGGAGGGGAGGGGAGCAGAAATACCTGCACGTTATGAAAGAAACTGTATCAGATCCCAGTGTGTTAGACAATCATTGTCACTCCCCCAACCCAGATGGCAAAAATAGAGAAAAATCATCAAATACGTGTAAAGACTCAACAATTCAAAAAAAGGAAAAATGTGAACGATGAGCTTTTTCTTCCCAGGAGTCACCCCTTGATTCCACTGATGAATAGAGAGTTTTCAACTTGAGGTTTAGCCAATGATGGTATTTATCAATTCATATAAAAGGAAATGGGGGGGGGGCCACAGGAAGCAAATGTGAGTTTGAATCTAGACGCCATCATTAACTGACTAGCCTTGGACAAAAAAAATTTAACTTAATTGAATCACAGTTTCCTTAAACTAAAAGTAAGAATAATAATACTTAGTGTTGTTTTTAGTTCTGGCTAATGTAAGCAAAAATAGACATGTGTTAGAAGGATATTTGTAATTTATAGAGTTAACAAGGGCACACGGGAAATAAGATAACAAATTAGCAGCAACGTTGTACCTCATCCAGGACTTACCAGGCCCAGGGCAGCTTAATTTACTGTCTAACTGGATAGTGTAAAATGAGGAAAAGGTAATTTCTTAAGGAAGTCAAGCTACAACAGTAAAAAACAAAACAAAACAAAACAAAAAAGAGTGGAATGAATGGTTAGTGGGCCCAAATAACAAGTGTCAATCATTTATCCTCCTACAGTTTTTATGAGAATTAAATAAGAGACTATGGGCAGAGCACTGAATCAATGAAAGTTAAAATCAGACAGGAGAAGAATCAGGGTCTTATGGTCCTGTGAGTTGGAGGACTTGGCTATCCCGACTTCTGAAAAAGAAACATGACCCGTGAGGTTTGATTTTCAGTTCAGCAACTTTTGAAGCACCAGAGCAAGTTTAGCCATTTTCCTTGAACCCATCTGAGAATCAACACAATCTGCTTCAGAAAACTTCTCCCTTTTGTTCTAACCTTTACTTAGCAAGAAAACTTTCCCTATGGCCCTTTTCTTTCCATTGTTTTCTTTCAGTGTCCCCTGGAAATAATCTAAAAATTTTTTTAATTAATTAATGGATAACAATTCTAATTGTGGCTGTATCCTTGGAAACCACAGAAAATTGGCTATTTGAGGCTAATTTGTTATTGTGGTTTTCATGACAATAGCCAAGGGTCTATTCCAACTTTTGTTTTTACTCTAATTCAATTAGAAAATTAAAAAAAATGTTTGAAGCTCAACAATCTTTAGACTCTCTAAAGCTGTTTCTGTTTCCTTATATGCCTCAGTGATGAGTATAACAGGAACCGGGAGACAAAGTCAATACATACACTGCTTGCCTTCCCGGGCCTAGCTGTGAGAAAGATGTCTAGATTATCTGGTGAGGACAAAGTGACTTGTAGCCAATAATGTGTTCAAATCCCCTGTAGGAAGTTCATGGCCGTGGACCCAGAACTGCCCTGGCTAGTCACCTTTCTTTGGAGGGTGTAAATAACTAAAAGAAAGCCATTTTCTCTCAAAGTGTAAGTTTGGAGTCCTCAGTGTCAATCAAGGTCTTCCAGGCAGGAAATACGTAACTGAGTGTTGTCAAATACCAGATGAAGCCGACCCTCCTGAATCCCAGATTGCAGTACAACCTAGATTATGGGGGTAAAGACCCCACATCCTCTCAGGGCTCACAAGAACGCTATAGCACAAGGAAGAGAGATTAATAGTCATCAAACTTCATTAATTCTTCTTTACCTTTCCCCCTATCAGAAGGGAAACTAAGTAAAATGGAAAGGAATGCAGTCATTTTCTTACTCTGAACATCATTATTGCTTCCCAGCCAATATCTCAAAATAAACTGAAAACAGGCTCCTTTCATCCCTGTTATAGATTCCAGAAGATACAGACATTCCCTTCACCACTCCCTAATTCACAAAGTGTGGACACGTATCCTAAACCTGATCCGACCAACACTTTCATCTGTGAATCTGAATCTCTAGGGTAGGAAGGAAAAGCGCAGGGTCAGTTAGAGATCAGCCACCTAGAATGTTCTATGTGGTTGAAAATCAAATGGCAAGGCAGCAATTATCCTTGCCAGCAGAGCTTAGCAAGTTTAGCTTTGTCTATGTTTACAGCTCCTGTGATGCTTCCAGCAGTGGTGACATCTCTCCAGGGACAAATGCCCCAGCATAGCTTGATAAACAGATCATTCCTGTAGGAGGATGGAATTCATGTTTTGCCTCCATTACTTCCTTCTTAATCCTGCTTCACCAAACTGAAATGATTATTTGATCATGAAAATCGAAGGAATAAAGAGTAGGTAAGATAAGACAAGGAAACGCTAACTTTTTCCATAAGCTTTTTTTGTACTGCTTATATATTAAAATTTATATATATAACTTTAACAAAATTAACATTTAATTATCAAAAAGGCTTTGGGAGATAGGAATTTTAGTGTAAGTTTATTTTATATGAACTGTCTACTTACTCCTCAATGTCTCCTACACATTCTTACAAAAGGGACAAGAAGAAACTCCTTTCAACACGCATTCATGAAGCTGGAGGGGAGAAAACCAGCATTGCTACTGAATATTCTTGGAGTTCTTGGTAAGAGATGCAGAATTTGAAATTGACCACTGACTTCCGATAGAGCTGGAGAGTGCTAGAATAGTATAACCATACAGTATGGCATAACTACTTGAGGGGGAAAATGGTATGTGGCTGAAAGAAGCAGCAGTAGGGTCAAACGATGATCACAATGGTCCGACCCACAGGAATATATGGTTATCGTTCACTGATAATGGTGTTCCGTATGACAGAAAAGCATGGGCAGCCAACTAAGTTTCTGGTTGACATTTATAACCTCCAAAATGCTATGCTTAACAAAGGCAATACCTGAGCCATCACGATAAGAACTCTTTACACTTGAGTTATTTCCCAGATTCAGATCTCTCTGAACTATGAGAAAACTGGATATCCTTGAGGGAGGATTCTGCAATAACATAACAGTTACTTACCATGAATATTCCTCCTAGCCTTCCCCAAAGGGTCTTGTGACCAGTGACCAGGCTAAGTGGGCATTGAGTAGAAAGATTTGCCCAGACATTGGGAGGTCGTGAGAAGTTCAATTTAAATAAAAGCTAATCCTTGGGGATCTAGAATGTCATCATGATGCATAGGGAATAATGAAGGCTTTATAGAGGTCAAGTATTACACAGGTTGTGATTCAGTCTACCGCATAGTAGCCCCAGCTGATACTCTCTCTATATCATTTATATTTCCTTGGTTCCCAAATATACTTTAGACTACATATCCTCGGCAATTGGCACAATTATACTCTGACCCATGAACTAAGGTTTCTTTTGGTAGGAAGGTAAATGAAAGGTTCTAGAACTCCCTTTCTATACCAAAACGCTGAGCCAAAAATATAATGCATCCTTGGGGGGAATCTCAGATGTGCCACCGTTCAAGACCTGAGAGATTTAGAGTGTCGAGTCTTATCTTGCCATTTAACTTGCCAATTTGGCTAGTACAGAAGATGCATGCATCTTTGTGGATAACAGTTAATGGTCATGTTTAATTAGGTAATGACTCCATTTACAGCTTGCTGGATATGGTCTGCTTACTAGAAGAGATTAACATAATCTACAACAGCCAGTATGCTATTAACCTAATTATTTATCATTATTCCAAAAAGAGATACCAGAATCTATTGCTTTCATCTAGCAGAAAGAGCTATATAACGCACTCTTTAAATCTAGCATTATTTCAGTGTCTTATATCTATTTTACAATTTAGTTAGCAGGGGCCCTGATTTTCTCACCATCCCAGAATATATCATGCTAGTTTATCATTAGTGAGATGCGGAAGTTAAAAGTAGCAAATATAGCATGACAGTGGTGAGGAGGTGAATCTAGTGATCTGGAGCACGTTGGCATACGCTTTCTTAGGTGAAAGAAAGATTCCTGATATTTGCATTCTCTATTAGTAAGAAAGAGGCACAAACGTCTTTGGAGATTTTACAGGCAGCATGTACCATTTTCGGTGGTGCTTTTCCAATCTATTTACCAGGTTATGAAAAACATTTTCTGGTTTGAGTGAGTTCAAGAGCAAGAGAAAACTATTCTGCTGGTCCAGGTTGCAGTGCAAGCTGCTCTGCCACTTGGTTCCCCCAACGCAGCTGATCCTGTGATGCTTGAAATCTGTGGTGGGTGGGTCTGCTGCCCTCTGAAGCCTGTGACAGACAACTCTGATGGGAAAGTCACATTTCTTAGGATTTTATCTATTAAAAAGCCTGTGCATTCTTTAAGTATCTATTATTTTGGAAAATATTCTTGACTCATCTACACTCTGGCTGATGCTTATCATGTGCTCATTTAAACTGAGGTAGATATCATGGACTGTGTGTTATCTAGTAACTCTAAGCCATGAAGTCAGATGCCTCCACAGTACACCTTTATCAAATGGAAATTGTGTCTGTGGGACTGGACCCAAGCCGTTCCTGAAGCATTAGAAAGTGGCATGAGCAGATGGCCCACACATACAGCATGTCTTCTCTTGGCACACAACTGTCCTCCAACACACAGGTTTGATCTCATGGAGAGTCCCTTATGACTAGAACAACTATAATTTATCATACAAACAGGGACATTTCTAAACTAAAAATAGGCCAGGACAACAAGCCTAAAATGAAACTGTCCTAGCCAATTAATTATGCATGGTCACCCCACCTCATTGGTTTTCGAGTGGGGTAATCTTGCCCTCCAAGAACATTTGGCAGTGTCTAGAGACATTTTTGGTTGCCACAACGTGGGGGAAAGATATGCTAAGGGCATATAGTTGGAAGAGGTCTTGGATGTTACTAAACATCCTAAAACGCACAGAAACAGCTCTGCCACCACAAAGAATGATCCAACCTAAACTATCAATAGGGCTGACATTGAGAAACCTTCCTATAACTACTTGACCTAAGAGGAGAAAAAAAATCAATTCATGGAGAGTTCTACATAATAGGCTAGCACCTGGTGAAAGTCAATTGCTATGGCATTAGAATCGCACTTGAAGGTTGCCTGGATATGAAAGAATCAGGAAAGGGAAACACTCCTAGTAAGTAAAAGTTTAAGAGTTGCAATGGATTTTCCAGTTGTATTGGAAGGAGAGATATGCTGAAGTGATGATATGTAGATCTAAAAACACAGGCCATCTCTTTGGAAAGAACACAGTTGTTGACAAGGATATTTGGGGAAAGTATATAATAATGTACCACTCATAAATGGACCTCAGAATTCCATTGCAGAAGAGCCTGTTAATTAACAAGATGGCCTACTCTGAGTCTGTCAACAGGCCCAAGTTCCCCAATGAGGTCCTAAAAATGTAGACAGAGAGGCAGAGACAGTGACTGTATATAGACTAAAAAAAAAAAAAAAAAAAAAAAGTCCATCTGGGTCTCACTTTCCACTTTTATTGAGTTTGTTGAGTGTCTTATTTACTTTAATTCTCTAACAGCAATGACCAATTAGGAGCCCCCAATATGGTATCATACTCTGAGAAGATTAGCCAGTCTCCTGATAGCAAGGTGATTATACTGGATGCCTTCAATCACAGAAGAACCAGTCCACATTCTCAATAACACTTATACTGGACTCAAATTTCCTTTATCTGTTAAACATACTTCTGTTGGCATCATTCAATAGTCTTATAACATTAATATAGTATCATGCACAATGATTCTTTCAATCAAAAAATGTAGTGAAATGAATAAAAAATAGCTTACACCCATGGGATTTTAATTTTACTTCATGTACCTCATCTTCGAAAACAACTTGCCTCATAAAATGTAGCCTATTGAAAAGTCACTTATAACACCAGCTAGGAAATAACACCTTGTAAGTTCAGGGCACTGCTCTAGAGGAAATGGTTTATATTTTGAACTCAAGATAAATACGGTGATTTGTTTTTCCATATAGGCAGAACAAACAGGTTCATGAATCAGAGAATTCAAGAAGAAATGATAATTCAAAATGTTACATCTAATATTATATTAGTTAATCTTTGTATCTCTGTTTCTACAAGCCAAACTAATCTCTTGCTCATGTAATATTTGGTTCTTTCTTGTTGTATTTATAATATGTAATAATGTATCATACCATTCCATAAGTGACTTTCTATTAGGCACTATATCTTCCTTCTCTTTCTTTTCCTAGCACTTAGTAGAGAGTAGAGGCACTCAGTAAATATGTATTTAATAAATGCATGAATAAATAAACAGCTAAGTCAATAAATAATAAATAAAGCCAAATCGAATATTTCAATTTTTTTTTTCAAATGACCTCATAGGATATTTGCCTTCATTTGTAAATGTTCTTACCCAAGCCAGGCACGACTTAATGCTAGAAGGATCATTAAGTAAAGGTATGGTCATTTGCTTTCATCTATTTTACTATCCACTTTTAGAGAAACTAATGAAAAACAGAAGTGCACTGCTAAGGCTTTTATCACATCACCTTTTTACTGTGATTTGCTGCTGGATAAAAATCTAAATTATTTTAGTACAATCAGAATGCCAGTGAGTCTATAACTACATGATTCCAGGGCAGTCAGATAATCTACCATACCTGGAGTTATTCTGTCTGTCTGCCTGCCTGTCTGTCTGCCTGGTCTGTCTTGCCTGTCTTAGGTAGCAACCAGCACATGGGGAGCAGGCATTAATCACCACATAATATCACTTCCAAACACATTTCTGTGACATTGAGGCACTTTTTCCTTAATGCATGGCCTCTCTGCATTCAAAAAATCCCTTTGCTACTACAACTTGACATGATTGGCAAATTAGAATAAGGGAAGTGGATTCTACCTAACCTTTGGCTGAGCAGAGGTTTAAATAAAAAAGAGACTCAAAACTTGGACATTTTCCTGCTTCGAAATTGTTTTCAGTGCAACACTCTGAACACATTTGAAGTATGATCAAATTTTAATGGATACCTCTGAAAGAGTAGAAAATCCTTCAGTAATCTAAGTGAAGATAGAAGAGAGATTGGACACAGGGTGCTCAGAAAGCCAAGAGGCAATATATAACGCCCTGGTGAGTCACTTAACTTTTGAAGCATAGTAACCCATTCCAAAAATTAGTGGATTAAAAATATACCCCTTTATTTAGCTCACATGTCTGCAGGTTAGTGGTTGGGTCTGGGTTTGTCTGCATGGTTCTTCTGTTCTTGGTGGGGCTCAGTCATGCATCAGCAATCAGCCACCAGATTGACTGATTAAGAGCTGCCCTTGGTTGCCCTCAGCAGGATGCTTCAGGAGTCCTTCATTAGCCTATCCAAGACTTGTTCACATGGCAACTGGAAAGGGTTTCAAGAGAGCTATCACAAGCCAGTAAAGACTCTTGAGGCCCAGGTTAGCAACTATCACATCATTTCACTGTATTCTATCGGTCAAAGCTATTGGTCATATTGTCGGTTCAGACTCAAGAGAAGGGAAAATAGGTTTCACACTTTGATGGAAGAAGCTGCAGAGTAATATTTCAAGGGATACGGCTGCAGGCAGGAGTGGAGGACTGTGGTCATTTTTACAATTTACTGCCTCAGTATTCAGGGAGAATGCTGACTAATTTACAGAGCGTGGCTGGCAATTAATAACTAACATTAAAAAATCTCATCTTAATGAATTAATGGATAGAATCTGGAGTTTAGCGTACAAAGACTCCCATGTGACCAGATGTTTGACCTTGGATGAGTTATTTAACCTCTCATATCTTCATATTTAAATGGGAATAATGATAATATTTAACTCACATGATTATTATGAAGACAGGTGAGTTAATTTATGAGAAAGTACATTAAAGTCTGTTAAACATAAAGTCAAATATTAGCATAAGCAGTAAAGTGTGAGAGTTAAGAGCACTGGCCCTGGAGTCTGACTGTCTAGGTTTGAATACTGAGCCTACCATTGATTAGCTTCTTACCCATCGGCAAGTTCTAATACTCTGTGACTTATTTTCCTTGCCTATGAAGCATAGGTATTATTATTTATATTGCTAGAATTAAAATTATCAGTGAGATACTCTGCTAGAATTTTGGGGACAAAAAATGCTAAGACCTATCATAGTACTTCACATATTTTTATTGTCAACTAGGGACATGCAGACTTAGGCAAGTCACAAACTTTCTCTTTCCTCCTGTGTTAAACTGAAATGTCTCAACTTGGCTACTCACAAAGGATAGTGAGAAATAATCAACACATGGCAGTTAGAAATGCTAAGTAATGAGAATGTGCTCCTTTGGATAGGTTTGCCACCAAGGTAAAAGGCCCAAAAGTTTTGAAAGCTCTAAATAATTACGGTAGAGATTTAGTTTGAATGAACTCTTACCATTTTAGTAAAGGTAGTAAAATGGAAAAGACTAGACTTTTGAGTCTGATGGATTTGGATTCAAACCCTGAATGTGCCATTTACCTAGCTTTATGAGGCTTCTGAAAGTTGCTAAAAAATTCCCAAATCTTTAATTTCCTCATTTGAAAAATGAGTTCTGGCTATCAGAAAGAGAAATTAAGAAAACCATCCCATTTACAATTGCATCAGAAAGAAAGAAAGAAAGAAAGAAAGAAAGAAAGAAAGAAAGAAAGAAAGAAAGAAAGAAAGAAAGAAAGAAAGAAAATTCCTAGGAATAAATTTAAGCAAGGAGGTAAAAGAGCTGTACTTGGAAAATTATGACATTGAAGAAACTCAAGAAGATACAGAGAAATGGAAGCATATGTTGTGCTCTTGGATCGAAAGAATTAACAATCATTAAAATGCCCATACTACCCAAGGGAATCTCTAGATTCAATGCAATTTCCTATCAAAATATCAGTGGCATTTTTCATAGAACTATAACAAATAATCAATTCTAAATTGTATAGGGAACCATAAAAGACCCTGAATAGCCACAGCAATGTTGAGAAAGAAGAAAAAAGTTAGAGATATCACACTACTTGATATCAAACTATATTAAAAGGCTATAGTAATCAAAATGGCATGATACTAGTGTAAAAACAGGTACATAGATCAATGAAACAGACTAAAGAGCCCAGAAATAAACCCACATCTATACTGTCAATCTATGATAAAGGAGGTCAGAACATACAATGGCATAAAGGCGATCTATTTAATAAATGGTATTGGGAAAACTGAACAGATACACACACAAAAAAATTGAACTGGACCTCCTTCTTACACCACATACAAGAATAAACTCGAAATGAATTAAAAACTTAAATGTAAGATCTGAAACTATAAAACTCCTAGAAGAAAACACAGGCAGTAAACTCTCTAACATTGTTCTTAGTAATATGTTTTCTGGTATACCACCTTGGGCAAGGGAAACAAAAGAAAATATAAACAAATGGGACTACATCAAATTAAAACTTTTGCACAGAAAAGGAAACCATCCGCGAACAAAAGACAACTTACTAAATGGTAGAAAATATTTGCCAATGATATGTCCAATAAAGGGCTAATATCCAAAATCTATAAAGAACTCACATAGCCCAACATCAAAATAACAACAATAATAATACTTTTAAAAATGAGTAGAGGACCTGAACAGACATTTCTCCAACGGGGACATTCAGATGGCCAATAGACATATGAAAAGATGATCAATGTCACTAATCACCAGAGAAATGCAATTAAAACCATAATGAGATATAACCTCATGCCTGTCAGAATGGCTATCATCGATAAATCAACAAACAACAAGTCCTGATGAGGATATGGAGAAAAGGGAACCCTTGTGGTGGGACTGCAAACTAGCATTGGTACAGGTATTATAAAAAACAGTATGGGAGTTCCTCAAAAAATTAAAACTAGAACTACCTTATGACTCAGCAATTCCGCTTAACTGAAGAAATCCAAAACACGAATTCAAAAAGATATACACACCCTTATGTTCATTGCAGCATTATTTATAATAGCCAAATGTGGAAGCAACCTAAGTGTCTATCAATAGATGACTGGATAATGAACTGGTGGTACAGATATATAATGACGTATCACTCAGCTGTAAAAAAGAATGAAATCTTACCGTTTATGGCATATTATGCTAAATGAAATTAGGATGACAGAGAGAGGCAAATACTGTACAATCTCTCATATGTGGAATGCAAAGAACAAAATAAATGAATAAACAAAAAGACAACATTTTGATGGTTGCCAGAAAGGAGGGGGCTTGGGAGGCTGGGTGAAAATGTGAAGAATTTAAGAAATACAAATCGGTAGTTACAAAAGGTAATGTGGAAATAAAATAGAGTATAGGGAATATAGTCAATATCATTATAATTTATATGTATTGTGCCAGTTGGGTGCTAGAGTTCTTGGAGAGATCACCTCGTAAATTATACTAATGTCTAACCATTATGCTGTACATCAGAAATGAATATAAAATGATCCTGAATGGCAAATGTAATTGAAAAATAAAAATAATAAAAAAGAATAGTTCTTTAATTACTTTTCCAGTATTTAAGCAAATACCTATTTTTTCATTTCCTAAGGCTACCATAACAAAGTACCACAAACTGGGCAGTTTTTTAAAAAAATGAGCTCTGGAACCCTGAGTGTTCATTTAGGCTCTCTACCCCTTACCACTTTTCTTCAGCAGATCCCGTCCCTGACAATTTGATCAGCTTTCAACTTGAACTCCTTGATAAAGAATATGCCTCAAGGTTCTGCTAAATATCAGACAAATGACCTAGCTGTTGTGATAAGGACCCTTCTGATAACATCTCATCTTTAGAAGAGAGAAGACAGGTCCTCGTGCTGATGTGACTGAAGCTCAGGTGAAATATTAATTACTGAACTCTGTTGAATGCCACTCGACCTGAGCTAGTCTCAAGAGCCATTTTCTGTGAACTTATAATGTAAATCAAGTGTTCCATCTCCTTCAGTCTTCATCATCGCTAATTCTTCTCAAAAACTACTTCTCATGTCTCCTACAACAAAGAGGCCTATGACTCAACTTCTCTAACAAGTTTTTAAAATCACGAAAGTCATTGAATGGCTCTAAGTGTCCTACTGCATCTCATAATATATCTTACCATGTTTCCTTCCATTGTTCTGAGAGTCAGCTGATTCACTTGAGGGAGAACTGAACTGTTTATGAATATCCCTCTAAAACTTCCAACTCTCCAAGTATGTCTTCTACAGCATAAAATCTTGCTTCAGAGTTCTGGCTTTGTTATTTTCTGCCCATGACTGGTGGTTCAAAAAAAGAGATTCAAATCAAATTTAGCCATCCATATTTGAAAAGGCTGGATAAGTATGATGACATTAAATGATCATTTACCTTTACTCACAGGGCTCTGATTCTGCTAAAGTTTTATAAATAATAAAGATACAATTTGAAGCCCCAATGGGATAGATAGGGGGCAAACTCTCTATGTGTAGTGTTAAAAGGAGGCAATAAATCTAGTCATATCTAATTGTCATTATCTCTTTAGAAGAACTTTCATGTCCAATCTCTTTTGCACAGGCTCTTGATTTTTTGCTCCTAACTGTCCACAGTTAGCTTTTCTCAATAATTACATTAAATTAAATAAATTAGAGTCTAACCCAAACTAATTTTGCATAATATTCTAGTCCATTTGTGCAGAGTCCCAAAAACACCTCTAAGCTATTTCTCTAGGCAGTAGGGTAGCTAATTATTTACCCTCCCAGCAGCCTCCAAGGTACTTCTGATCCTATGTTTAGAATGGAGAATGATTTCATTCGATTAGGAGAAAAAAATGCCCACAGCTTTCCTAAGATAACATGAAAATTCCATCTATCCAAAGGGACTAAGTAATTTACTCTCTGCAGATTCCTTTGGATCCTGAAATAATGTGCAGTGATGCATAGGCACATGGCCATTATGCCCCAGATTTTCTCATTTAGGAAATCAATTCTTAAACATTGGGGATATGCAAATTCAATTATTTCTGAACTAGAGAATGATAATCATGCACTGAAATCTACATTAGCATATCCACCTGGAGCAGCCTTCGCCTCCCCCAGGGTTCTTTGCCACCTGTTGAAATAATTTGGTCTCATCCCCTGGCATCCATCAGATTTCGCAGATGACAGGGGCAGACAAACTTAACCTGTTGTCGGAGGAAACGGCAGAGTTACAAGAGAGTCACATCTCAGCAGAATACTACAGAGAAGAGGCAAAAACTAGAACAAATGCTCAATCAGTCACCAGATATCCCTGAACAATGCACCTTGGCAAACGAGGACCATTGAAACCTAATTAAGAAGTTGCTTCTGGCCCACTGGGGATCTACACAATGACACAAGAACAGTGCTTAACTGGCATGATGCTTGCTAAGCAAGCGCTTGGGAATTCAATTCTTTCTTATTATTCTTTTTAAATATTTCCGAACCACAGAGAAATCCTGTGGTCCTCATTCTACAGAAGTAAAAACAAATTTCATTCTCACTCAGATTTTAATGTACACACAGAGGAAAAACATCTTGCATTGTATTCATCGCTCCTTCACTGACCTGAAATCTCCCAAAGGCTTAGGACACTTGTTATATGTGAAAATATATACATACATACATACATACATACATACATACATACATACATACATACATACATCTGCCGCATAACATTTTCTGCACCAAAGAGTTAGCATATGACACACTCCCCAACATGTCTTGACTCATTTAGGTGACAATATTTAGTTAACTAATATTTACTTGCAAATGGGGTATCTCCTCTATTCCCCAAAGAAACCAGATTCCCTCTCCTCGCCATCTTTCCTAGCTTTCCTGGTGCAAGGCACCTATCTTTGACTAATGATGAACTCCACGTAGGGGCAGAAAACTTGTCTCCTCTTCTTTTACTGGTTCTTTAGCTAATCCAATAATTAAATTTACATAAGACAGATGAACAGGAGGAAAATAAATTTTGGATGTGTGGGAGCCCCATAAAATGTGAGATTCCCTGGCAGTCGGGTCATTGAGGCAGATACAGCCTCCTGAACTAAAAGGTTCTAGGGTCTGGGGCTTCAAAGGGGAAGAAGATAATTCGCAGGAAGCTGAAAAGAGCAAATGTTTGGTAAACAAATGTTTGCCATTTCATTCAGATCAGTCTTTCTGGTATAAAAAGTCATCTCCAGTAACAGGTGCTCTTCCTGGTGGAGGCCCCCTACCTAATTTTTTTTAGGCAGTTAGTTTAGGCTCTTTCTGAGTCTCCTGGGCCCTGATTGTTTTCAGCTTGAAATAACTGGCATTCTGTGGCATGTTATGGGGTGTCTTGTTCCCACCCCCCTCACCCAGATCAATAGCTACTTCTAAATTCAAAGAGTTAGATGATGATAGGAACAGGAAAGACAAGCATCCCAAACGCACTTGGGGAGAATCTCCATTAACTTACATTTGTCATTTAATGTTCAACTTAGCCATACCCTCCTCCAGAAATCTGCTTAAATGGCCTGTGGAAATGTTGATCACGGCTTTTAGCACAGTATTTTACAGAGATGTCACAGGGCTACTCACTAAACTGTAAACTTTTTGAATAATTAATCTTTTTATGTCACACAACTAGCACATGTAAATGGACAACATTTCTGGAATAAAAGAATTAAGAAAGCCGAATTTTTACTTGGTAAGAATAATAAAATATATTGTCCATAACCTTATTCAGTTTAGCCTCTTTATATATAATAGCACTGTATTATATTAGAGCACTATAATATCTTCTGGACATACAAATATGAATTTAATATAATCAACATTAAATATATCAGAAGAGACTATGAAAACTACTTAGATCAATTTTAGAAAAGTGAGGTTGCCGGCCTCTTCGAATGTGTCTCTGGGTTTTCTCTATCTTGTAATCACACTCGTCTCCCTATTCCAGTATGAAACTATTATTTTGGGTTTTCTACCCTCCAGCACTGATTTTTCTTTTCTCCCGCCTTCCAATGCGGTCACACTTCTCTCAGCTGTAACCTCTGCTTCCACCATGGGGTTCCTATTCACTGTGCTATTTTTATTTTCCACCACATCCTTTGGTCTGTGCAGCTAGGTTTTCATACATTTCTTCAGACATCTTCATTTCTGAAGAATTCATTCATTATACAATTGCTGTAACCTCTTTGTATTGGAGATTGTGCTTTTTAAAATATATGAATGAGCGTTTTCTCTTTTAAATTTTTGTGTACATTGTCTTCTCCCTGAATTAAAGACAGCCTATGCAAGAGGTAGAGATAAAAAGATAGAGTTAAAAAATAGGCAGATTTTTTTTTTCCTGGTCTAAAACAGGCATAAGAGTTTGTAGCAAAAGAATAGATGTGAGAGCTAGGTTTTATTGCAAGAAAGAAGCAATTTCTAAGTTCCTTTATCTCTCTTGTAAACCTATCAAGAAAGCATCTTGGTGGATAAGATCATAGAGAGTTTTACTCTGTGCCTGGGGTAGGGAGGAGAAGGATATATTGAGAGGATGCAGGGAGCCCTAAACCTGGCCTCTCTAGCTTAAAGAATCATTCAACACTGAGGTGAAGTGGGATGGAGGAATGAATCACAGATTTAGATATACATGCTGGAACTAAAAAACAAGAATATTTTCTCAGTCCTGGGGGAGGCAAAGATTTCTGAGATATAATTCAAATAGCGCTAACTAGGAAAGAAAAAAAGAGAAAATAGTAAGGTAGTCATGTAGAAAGAGTCCTTGTTAGAGCTCCAAGCATCCTTGGCTTCCATGTGGTTTGGGAGACGGAGAAGTTCCTGTGTGACTCTTGATAAAGCAAAGACTAGCATGGCCGGAAGTGAGTGGGCACCTCAATGGCGAGGGTGAGATTACCAGACAACAGAGGTGAGCCCAGAGCGAGGTAGAAGATACTCCAAAATCAAAAGCTGTTGCAACACCTGGGGTGATAAGTTTATCAGAAGAAATTACCAATCCCTGACTGAGTTGAGAAGGCAACGTGTCCAGTTATGGCAGACATAGGCTTCAACAGCAAATACCAGTAGAACACCCAAGAATGAGACCAGCCTTGCTTAAGTCACAAGGCCAGCAAGTAGCCAAATAGGCTCTTCAAGGCGAAAGTCAGGAAGGCCCCAAATGATACCATGTTGATCTAAAGTCTCATGGGCCACACATTCCACATATATGCAAACAACATTGTAGAGAAGCACATAGAGCAGGTGTGGTACTCATAAAATACAAAACAAAACAAAAACCCTGACATCTAACCAGAGCCTAAAATACCAACAGAGAGAAATTTAAATTGCAGAATCGTACCAAGGTTACTGTGTAAGACGAAATATAGTTTTTGTCCCCTTTACCTCCTCGAATAGCTTTATGTTTAAAAGCAAGAACTCTGAGATCAGACTGCTTGAATTCAAGCCACTGATGAACATACAGTTTGCCAGCAGCATTATCTGAGTAGGTTACATCACTTTAACAGTTTCCTTATCTAATCAACAGGGATTATTTGTATCTATACCGTAGAGTTATACAACAAAACAGTTTCCGACATACTATACGCTCAATAAATGATCACCATGAAATCTTTCACAACAGTATAGTACTAAGCTCATGGAGGACGGGAACTGAAATCCAACTGGACCCTTTGGCAGGTGTCCCAAAGAAGGTGGCATAAACAAAATCTTAAAGGGTGTTTGAAAATTGATGGGAGGAAGGGTTCTATAGGAACCATATCAAATAATTCAAACAAGCTGGAAGAAATAGTGTTCCTGAGGACCCACTGGGAGATAGAGCCAGATCACAGAAAGCTTTGTGTGATTCTTATGTTATAGTATATACTGATTTAGAAGATTAGAAGGCTTAATTCAAAGCTGATGTTTGACGTTTGCAAAAGATAACTGGCCAGTATGTAGAGCAGAGTTTTTTAAATGGCAGATCTGAACCTAGATCAATATAGTTGATCCTGATCAGCATATTTTTAAGTGAAACATAGTGGATAAAATAGATGAGACTGTATCAAGCTGGATCATAGACTGTAAGTTTAAATATCATTTTGTGAATTTTTTTAGTATATAATTTGAAAGCATATGTGTGCACACTTTAACTGTTCATTAAAATATAAAATGTATTTCTTAATGCAGATTGTAGAGACTGTAGAAAGAGAAGTAGGTGATAGGAAGATTAGGAGAAAGTGTTCGCCATATTGAGATCTGTAAATGGTTTTATCTTGCTTTGTTTTTCATTCAGCTAGAGAAAACATTTTACTTTGATTTCTTTTGTAATCCAGCATCAGCTTTAAAGTGCAGAATTTGCAATTATATTCTATATCAATCAATATTCCCCAAGAAATGAAACTTTAGTCTCTCAGTCCTCATATAAATATTGTTTTTCTCTTTGATGCTTACAGAATTGTTGTTCCTACATACCTAAAACATTTAGACAACATAACATGAGAAGACTAAGCCTCAGATTCTAGTTCCTGCTCCCATCCTACTGGCTGTGTGATCTTGGACATCATATTCAGCCTCTCTGGACTTCAAGGGTGAGGACTGAACAGTATAGTATGATCTGTTAGGTCTCTTCCAACCATTAATAGCAGGTCTGTTCATGAATGCTAAATTTATTTTTTGAGATTTGGGATTAGAACATAGTATTTGTTTTGCTAACCCATGACATCATCAAGTTAAGCAGCCATGACTGTCCAGCATGTAAAAAAATATAAATGTAACAATAATGCATTCCAACGAGAGAGCAGGGTGACTGAACCCCCTAATCTCTACTTGCAACATTATTTGCACATAATGTATTTTATTATGCCTCTGACGGCTCATTGGATAATAACTTTCTTGAGAATGAGAAAATTCCTTATTCTTTTAATATTTGCAGTATGTAATGGTGTATTTATGGTAGAAGCATATATAATTATCCATTAAATGAAATGGTGGGATTTACTTCTATCTTTAAACCTCCAGACAATTACAGGAGCTGTATTTTAAAAAGTCTACTGAAGAAATTGGAGGGCAAACAAGCATCTAAGATTTGGGGGAGTCAAAATGCCAGAGGAAGGAACCACATTGATATGAACCTAAAACTTTCCAGTGTTTTCCCTAGAAATGCCCCTTTAGTGATTTCTTTTGGTGACAGAACAAGAATCTACAAAGTCCAGCAGGGAGTTATAGCTAAATGACTGAGATTACTAACTATGTATAGTTAGAGGCAGTCTCAAAATACTGAAGACATAAAAATGCAATCTTTCTGCATACCCCTTACTTTCAGTCAGAGTATTTAATATTCTATGCCACAAGAGTTAAACCAAACAGAAAAGAGACCAGCCCTTACTGAAAATGAAACCTGACTTTAAATCAGTTCTTATTAAAACCTTTTAGCAGACTAGCAATGCAAGAGAAGGGACTTCCTTAATGTGATGAAAGGTGTCTACAAAAAAAGAAAGAAAAACTATAGCAAATATGTTTGATGGTAAAATATCTAAAGATTTCCTTCAGGTCCAGAACGAGACAAAAATGTCCTTTCTATTCAATATTGTACTGGAGATCTTAGTCGATACTATAAAGCAAAAAATATAGATGTACATTTATGTATTTACATATGTACATACATCCATATATGTGAATAAAAAGAAATAAAACTTTCATTCTCAAATAACATGGTTACATATAGAACATGTTTAAATATATATGGATCAATATGGAAATATGGAAGTACATTTAGCAAGGTCATTGTTTTCAAAATCAACACAAAATGTATATTTATATATAGTACAAGCAATAGACAGAATACTATTTTCAATGACATTAAAAATACCAAACACCTACAACTTAATCTACAAAACACATATAATATCCCTATACAGAAAATTAAAATACTTTTATAATAAATTAAGAATTCTTTTTGTAAAAATGGAGATATGTCATATTCCTGGATAAGAAGGTAAAACATTTAAAATGTAAAAACTCACCAAATTCACCTATGGATTTGATGCAAACCCAATCAGAATTCCAGCATATGTGTGCATTAGTATAAATTTACAGGCTGATTCTAAAATTTGTATAGAAAAGCAAAGGGCCAAGAACAGCCAAGTCAATCTTGGAGTAGAGGAATAAATTTAGAACACTTATGCTACCAGGCAACATGCTTTATAATAAAGTTCTAATAATTAAGATTGAAAGGCTTTTGCATATGATTAACCAGTAAACTAAAAAGAACAAAATAGAGCGCAGAACCAGGCCATATACACCTGACCAGTAATCACTTGATTTATACAAAAGGTGACTGCAATGCAGTGAAGGAAATACACATATCAAACAAAGATGCAAATTAGGAACACCTACGAATCATAACAAAATGGCAATAACCACAAGAGAGAAATGACAAAAAGTCTTAAACAGACATTTCACGCACATAAAAAAAGAGTAATTAAGTGTTTAATACATACATGTGAAATGTTCCACCTCTACAGTGATGCCAAAAAAAAAAAAAAAAAACTGCACAAAGTGGGGCTAAACAGGCAAGAAAGTCTTTACTGAAGACTTGCAATAACTGTCAAGACAATTCTAAAGATGGAGAGAGATTGAACTCAACTTGCTGGGGGAAAAAAGCAAGAGAGTTTTAAAGCTTTGGAATGAGCAGTGGATTTTAGGAGGGAGGCTGGGCAAGGAGATTAGGCCACCTTTGTTTGCTAATTGGTGCTTATCAAGAAACTGAGAGATTTACATCTTAAAGGACCAGAAATGCCTAAGAAAGAAGAAGTAATGGGCCTACTGGCAGGAAGAAACCTATATAAAGTTAAGCCACGCTGAAGGAAACTCAATAGCCATCTTGATCATTCTCAAATTGATCATTTATCTTCAACTTATTACTGCAATTTTTTTTTGCCCACTCTAAAACTGTTGATCAAGTTCTGGAGTTGGAAGTAGAAATCTAAGCGAAATAATACATGTCAAAATGACTTACACAGTGCCTGGTCTATGTAGGCATGTGAGTTGAATGAAACGAACAAATAATTGGATAATAATTGGGTTACTGGTAAATTTAAGCACATGTTATTAGCAGATTTTGAAGTTGGATGAGTAAAGTACCATAAGTGTGTTGGTTATTCTCCTAAATGTTAAGCAAATATGAAAGGAAGTCCTCCTCCATATAAAATTTAACCAAAGAATGGAAAACTAAAGGAAAGTAGTGATTTAGTTGCAACTGCTACATTAGACCTTAAGAATGAATCTTCATTTTGATTATAAATACTAATTGGAATGATAGAAAAGGACACACAGAAAGACATCTAATAATTGACAGCTTGTCTATGAAAGTTATTTTTTAAATGATCCCCACACCTTGCTTTCCCAAAGTATACCATTACTTCTAAGGTATTGATGAGTTTGTAAAAAAGAGACCAAGGACCTAAAATGCAGTCATTTTGCTAAGCTCCATGTCAGCAATCCAAGACCTCATTGCATTTTCAGCCTTTCCCAGGAATGTAATCTTAAACCAAGTCAATCTGGAATTTCCTGGTCATTGCTAGTGAGGTAATCCACTGGTGAGACCACTTCTATTCCCTCCCCTCTCCCACCCCACAAAGATGAGGTAATCTGCTCTTTCTTTGTCCCTGCTCCTTGATGCCTGTAAAAGCCTACAACTTTTTCAGCTCTGAGCTCCTTTCTACTTGCTCGTCGGGATGCTGTCTGATTTATGAATTGCTGAATAAAGCCAATAAAATCTTTAAGTTTACTCAGTTGAATTTTGTTTTTTAACAGGGTTATGGCCAAGAATGTTTAAATATAAAATTATTTTAAAACTCACATTAATTTTGTAAAGAGATGGGTTTATCCACATATTATTAAGAAAACTATTAACCAAAATCTTACTTACTGAAGGTCATGTGACAAAGATAAAGATGTGGAATTTAAACCTATAATTGTTGATAACTCCAAACCAATGTTCTTTCTTTGCAAATAATAAAAAAAAATGTTACCAGTGTTGTTTGGCTGGGGACATTTGCAAGGAAAATTAGAAAGTGCTCAATACTCACTGTAATGTTATAGCTTAAAATAAACAAAGTAGAAAAATTCAGTAAATCTCAAGCTCCAGCAAGTTATTTGCCTCTAATTTTAGAATGCTTACAAAAAAACAAGGGTAACAACAAAAGTGACTGCTGTCATCACCTTCTCAATTGGAGTGATGGCTCCATATTTGTAAAACAAGGAAATGTGATGATTATTCAAGAACCGTACTTTTTTATGCACAAATGGCCTGCCTGCCTGTGATAAAAATGAGCTGACAGCCTTTGGCTGTTTTCACATAAATTTTGGGTCCAGTTTTAAAACTAGGCCTCCCTACTTTTAGCCCAGTGCATTTTTTTTTTCCAATGTAGGAATATGAATTCTTGATAAGACTCATCAGCTTCCACCAATCTTTTGGAGCGCTCTTCTGCTTCTCCAGTTTCATTTTTGTGGTATTAATGTAGGGAAGAGGCAAGAGAATTAAAGTGTTAATCAAGCCACAATCAGAGACAGCAATATGCTGATCAGCCCTGCAGCCAGGCCAGGAGGACACCTGCAGAACAAAGGAAGATTTCTGCTATTTGCTAACCCATTCCCCACACCCAGGAAGGGAAAACAAGAACCAACAGAGTCATTCCCTATGGCTAACACAGTGGAGAACCTATGGATTAAGGACTAGAACTGCCAGCAGGCCTTTCACTCTACATATTCTTACCTTGTAAACTACATACTCTTTCCCTTCCTCACTATATGTCCATATCAAAGGAAATGGGAACTAAAGAATGACATATAAATTGAATTCCCTGAATACGCTGGGTCTCTGCCTCTGAGAGGAGACCGCACTCTTGTCTGTGGAGTGTTACCCCTTTTCTAATAAACTTTCCCTTTGAATCTAACTTTGGTGTGTTGAATTCTTTCTTCATTCTCTGCCAAAGGACCCTTTTCTTCTCAGTACAGGACTTGGTCTCCCCATCACTTGGGGAAATTTGCCCTGTCCTGCATCAGTATCACGTACACACTGCAACGTGCACAAATCATGAGGGTAAACTGTCATATGTGGTCAACACTTCTACAAATTATAAATACCAGTCGGATCAAGAAAAAAAGTATTAAAAGCAACCCAAACCCCTCCCTTAGGCTCATTCTCAACATGACCCCTCATCTTCATTAAAGCAAACCACTATCCTGATTTTTACCTCCAGAATGGTACTGACTGTTTTTAAAAACAAAGTTCAGCTGGATAAATTGGAAGATCTAATTGGCTTTATCAAGACATTCAGGACCTGGGCTGCATCTCATCTAGCAACTAGAGGGGCGCTCCAAAGGGGGTTGTACGAAATGGAAAGTTTTTATAGGAAGATGGATGAGATGAGGGACCTATTAACAAAAGAAAAGAAAGGATTATGTTTAGACCAGGACATCTTGTTTTGGTTGGGAAGTGACTGGCAAGGGTTTTTATAATACAGATTGCTTCTTCTTTCTGTGGGGGGTGAATGGAGAGGACCTAGGTTACAGATTATCTCATTGGTGTTAACCAGAAAGTCCTAGACTGATTAAGATTATGTTTCTGGGAGACTCTGAAACAGCAATTAGGTCAAATATGAAACCTTGGTTTGGTATCATGGACTTTAGCACAAGTAATGCCACATTGGGCCTGTGGTATTCTCTTCAATGCTGTTCATGAACTTTATTCAAATTTAATAATACACTAAACCTTATTTCATTCAATATTATGCTCATGTAATTCATTCATCGACATTGCTATAGTATACAAATATAACACTATTGACTTATGCATGATACTATTGTTAAATATATGGTTGTTTTAAGTATTCGGCTATCATGAATAAACCTGCTATGAACATATACATGAATTCTGATATACATATGTACACATGTTTCTTGAATAGGAATGGAATTGCTGGGTCATATATAAGTTTATAGGCAGCTTTACTAGATACTTCTAAATATTTTCCCAATATTTAGGAGTTGTCCTTTTACTCTGGCCAACAATTTAGGGGCATTCCGGTTGCTTCATTTGTCCTATCAAAACTAGATATTTCCCATCCTTTTTGTTATTTATAAAAATAAACTTTAACTTTTCTAGTGGAGTAGTAGTAAGATCTCACTGTGGTTTTAGTTTTTTATTTCCTTGATGACTGACCAAGAAGGCTTTAGCTTCCTCTGAGCTAGATCAAACTTTAGACAGGTTTCTTCCTGACTCCAGGCCCTTTACCTTCCTTTTCTTAAAGTAGTTCTGCTCTTTTGAGGCAGAAATCTTCTTTTAGCCTCTTCAGTTTTAAAACTCAGGAATGTCTTTCTCAAGCACCCGGGAGCTATCTTTTTGAAGTGTCCATTTAAGACTTTTTCTTATTTTTTCTATTGTATTTTTTTGTCCTTTTCATTATGGCTTGTAGTTGTTCCTATTCTTACTTAGATTAGAGTCCTTTGTCTGATAAGTATTGGGAGGAAAAAAGGGTCACATACTAAATGCTCAGGGGAGGCCTGCGCCACTGGCTTTACAAACCCAGAGACCTAAAGTAACCACATAGGATGCAGTCTGAACATAAAAATTCCTAACTAAAAGTGGGTCATAGCGGGTAGTCACATCCTAGGCTTGTAGCTTCCTAGAAAAGGTCAATCTTTAAGTTAAGTGAGCCTGTCTATTATCTTTTTTGCATCTAAGATAGCATACCCTTGGAATGTCAGAGTAATCCATTTTTCCGGACCCCTCAGGGTACAGCCCACTGCATCAGAGCTCGAGACCACAGAACCCCTCATTGTTTTATTCTTCCCCAAATACCATCTCTATGTGCTGTAAATGTGATGAACTATCTTGTACCTACCATGTAAAAGAAGTATGTGTTTCTCCATTTTGCTTTTTATCCAACCCCAGAGATTTCCCCGCTTTGCTTTCTCCCACCTCCTTAATCTATCACTAATGGATTTCATGTAACCCTTCTTATAGCTCTTTCTTTTATTCTAATGTATAAAATAAGCTGTAAAAGTGCCATTCTCCAGAGCACTTTCTCAGTCTGTTGAGATTTTGTTTCCTATCATTGCGGTCAGTTTGGCTCAAATAAACTCATAAAAATTCACTATAGGTTTGGATGTTTCTTACGTCAACAGTATATTTCCTCTCCTGCATTGTAAAGTAAAGGCCCTTTTTTAGAATTGGTTACAGACATTTGTCTCTAGTCTTTAGGCATCTTTGATAGGAGTGAGGCAGCTGTCAAACATCAAGGGACTTAGTAGTGTCTTTGGTCCTAGTCTACAAGGGATCTGGGTTGAATCTTTGATGTTCCCTACTGCAAATTTTTATTCTCCCATTTTTTATGTTAGGCAGTTAGGTAGCCATGAGTGATGAGTGTGAAGGACCATTTCTGTAACCATAGGAACAACAAGAATGACGCCCCAACCCAAAGCCTGCCCCTAGGACCTCCCAGAAAAAAAATCCGTTTTTTCAATTAACAATTCCCCTATGTCATGGAATACAGAGAAATAAATGACCATAACATAGCGACCAGTTTAGGTCAGTCACAAATGCTTGTGCAGCAAAGAGTATTCTGACCTTCTTTTCACCTCGGCCTCATTATACTATTATTATAGTATCATACATATGCCTATAAGTTCATGAATCTAATTATAACAGACTGGATTCTGGGTAAGAACACATGCAGTTGACAATAGGTTATATAACAATCAGCTGTCACTCAAAATGACCTCGCATGCCAATCATCTAGTACCACCCTTGTAACCTCCCATCATGGCCCAGATATAAGATAAACCTCTTCTCGTCTATGAGGCTACAGCCTTCTCTGGTGTAGCCCTTTCTCTCTTGAAATGTACTTCAATAAATCTTACTTTTCCTAAACTTCACTGATCTTTAATTCTTTACTGCAGTAGTGAAAAGAACAAAGATTCCCCTCAAGGCCACTAGGACAGCATAGGATTTGGGGAGCCCCAATGGGAGCTATGCATCGTAAGTTCATTCTCATTTTCTCATTCTGGATTGTCACAAAGTATCCACTCAGCAGCAGTGTACCCAGTTCATGATCACTGTCAACAGCATTATCTTTGGTTTACATGTCTAAGAGTCTTAGAAGAGTGGTTCAAACCAAAGCTCTGTCCCCTGGAGGAATTATTTTATTGTGGGAAAAGTATTTATTCTTCATCTGAGCCTCAATGCCCAAGAGAAATTAAAACATATATTTATTTTAGTGCATGGAGCCAAATTCAATTAAGATTCCTTGAATAGACGTCATTAATTAAAAAGTAAGGTCCTTTACCTAAAATCTGGTTTAAAAAATGAGTACAAAACAGAAATAGTTATTACATGAGAAAAATACAAATTGCTTTTTACCACATGAAAAGCTGTTCAACTTAAAAGCAATGCAAATAAAAACTAAACTGAGATATCATTTTTTACCTATTGAATTGGCAAAAATTCAAAAGATTGACATACACAATTCACTCCATTGATAATGAAGAGTAATTTTCCACTCAAATGGCTAACCTTGTAATCAGCTCTTTGTTCTGCTTCTGTAGACATGCTTGCTGCATAGGCTGAAGGGCAGAGTGATCTCAAGATCAACTGAAGACTCATCCTCCTCTTTGATTGTTCTGTCTAGATAACGGATGTATTGCCTAAGTTCCCGTCTGAAAATCTCATGCTCTGTAACTGCCTGTAGCCCATAGCAACTCCTAAGGTCTGTAGCCACTTGAGAACAAATCGCACAATCAGCCAATGCCAACTGTAACAGCACAGATAAGCCCTATAAAAAGCAAGATTGCCCCTGAGCTCCAGACCCAGATCTTCGGAGTGCTAGCTCTTCTGGGACCACAGGCATAATAAACCTGAGTTCTCCAACTCTCCAAGTGGTGCTTAGTTTTTCACTGGTCTGATTTCACAACATTTCTACAATAATACGGCTATTAGGAAAAAGGCATAGTCCTACATTGCTGATGCAGGAAGAAATGTAAATAAAAAAATAAAGAGGAAATTGATAATGTTTGGCAAAACTACATATTTATGACTTACTTTTAAATACAGTTATCCTACCTCTAGGAATCTTACCTTGATGTTTATCTTCACAACAGAAAGAAAATAATACATTCGAGATTATTTATAGTAATAAATCTATTCATAGAAGAATGATTGAATAAACAATGGTACATCCACACTGTGGAGTAATTTGCAGCCATATAAAAGAATGAGAAAGATCTTTGTAAATTGAGATAAATGTGTATGCACTGTGTATTTTTAAGTGAAAAAATTGAGGTATATAGAAGTATATATACTTTGCTCCATCTTGTATAAGAAAGATAACATAAGCAAAATAAATATATATGCAAAACAATATAGGTAATTACTTACAAATTAATTTGATAAAAATATAGAATATATATGATCACATATAAATTTGTGTCTATGTTTATACATACGTTAGTGTATGTATTGCCATTTTTTAAAAAGTGAACACAAGAAAGATAACCCAAAATCTAATGAAAACAGTTACCTATGAAGTATATAAAAAATAGGGTAGAAAAGATGGGTCTGAAAATAAGACTACTCTACATTTGGTTTGATATATATTTTAATTTTTATAAATAAAATTTATAAAGGATGAAAAAGAAACACCCTAAAATTAAATACAAATAGAAACAAATGAACCAAGTATTGTACCCTGTTGATCAAATAACCACATAGGAAAAAATAAAAATAATTAATTGAATAACTTTTGAACAGAGTACCCTATCCGTACAGCCCTAACAGAATATATTCTAACAACAACAACAAAACCACTCGAAGAAATCTTGAATTTGAATTAGTAGATTTGTTAACAGTGGTATTGATGTAATATTTCTGAAATAGTTTGAGATGCATTATAGGAAAGAGTAAATCTGCAAATATATTGATTTTGTTGGAACCCCATTCTCACTGAAAGAAGGGAGTTAAAAATGATCGATGGAGGAAAGTCAGGAAAATATTTGCAGTGCTAGAATTAAATTGGAGGTATTAGTATAAACTCAGTATTATTTTCAAAATATTTTCTCCTAGCTCTAAATGCTGAAATAGCCTAGAACAGAGATTGACAAACATTTTTTTTTTTCCTATATAGGGACACAGAGTAAATATTTTAGGTTTTGAGAGCAGTATATGATCTTATAGGAAGAAAATCTTTACCTTCTTTCCTTCCATGTTCTTCAGCTGATCTAATAATTAAATTGACATAAAACAGATCAACAGGAGAAAAAAAATTCTTATGTATGGAAATCCCAAAGATATGAGGTTCTCAGACAGTCAGGCAATTGAGGCTTATATGCCCTACTAAGCTAGGGTTCTGGAGCTTCAAAAGAGAGGAAGACAATTCCCAGGAAGATGGGAAGAACAAACATTAGGTAAACAAATGTTTGCCATGCCATGCAGATAAATTTCTGATGTAAAAAGTCATCTCTGGTAAGGGGTCTCTTCTTTATGTAGGCCCCCTATCTAAATTACTGTAGGCAGTTAAGGGGGAGGTAAACCCATATTGTGGTTTCTAAAAATGCTTCTCATGTAAAGGGATCCAGGGCTCTTTGGAGAAGCAGATGGCTCCAAGTCTAGGACCAGGAAAGTAAACGGTAATCCTGGGATCTCTTTTCCTATAAAACGAGAAAAAAAAAAAAAGCCAGGACATAGGAGATGAAAGACAGTGCTTCTACTGGCAGATTTCGTACAATCTGAGCATAGTTTTTGATTATAACACATTGAGGGGTGTGGGAGTGAATCAAAAAGATCTATGAGTGGTTAAATAAGAAATAGTAGATTTACAAAATCATCATTTTGCCTCTAGAATGTGACTATTAACTCAGGCAGTGATCATAAATAGAAAATAAAACAAGTAGGTAAAGGTTGTTGAAGAATAAGGTAGCCACAGTCACAAAGTAATCACTTAGATTACTTACCAATTACAAATGATAAGAATTTCTATGGAGAGAGCTGGGGGAAACAACTTTAATCAAGTGGTCAGCTGGGCCTAACCAGTAATCCAGCAAACTAAATCTCATTGGCTGCTTATGGGATTCAATGAGAAGCACACAGATCACCTATGCAATATTCTTGCAACAAACATTTAACCTGAATCTAATCTTATCGTGAAGGAACAAAGAGACAAATCCAGACCATGGAACATTTTATAAGATAACAGACCCAAACATTTCAAACAAGTTAATGTCACAACAACAACATGAAATATTAAGACAACTAACTAAATTAGATTAAAAGAGACTAGATTAAGAGACATTTCAGTCAAATGCCATGGTGACATTTGCCTGAATATGATATGAACAGCAATAAAAATATCTATAAAGAATTTATTTGAAAAATTGAGAAAATTTGAATATGAACTACATGCTAGGTAATATTAAAATATTTGTAATTTTATTTTAAATAGCTTGAATATGTCAATAGTATTATGGCTGGATAAGAGAATGGCCTAGTTCTTAGGAGATACCTAGTGAAGTATTTAGGAGTAACATGTCCTAATGTGTTCAATTTACATTCAAATAATTCTGCAATATGTACAAATATCAATATATACTTGGAGAAAGCAAAAATTGGGAAGTATTTACTGTTAGTGACTCTAGATGAAAGAAATCTGGGGATTCTTTATGTTTTTATTGCAACTTTGCTGGAGGTTTGAACATTTCTAAATAAAAAAATTGGTGACCAAAAAAGTATAACTTTTATTCATCTTATAAAAGAACGTAAATTATATGTTCAAGGGCATTGACATCACTGTTTTTACCAACAAATAAAAACAAAACTTTAAAAAACTTAACATATCTCAATAGGAAAATAGTTAAATAAATTATATTATGCCCATGTGATATGTAACCATTAAAATATGAAGTAAGGCTATAATGTACATATAATCATACATGCACATATATGGGATATAAATTTTTAATAGGAAAAAGTATAGAAAAATGTGAATGGTTGCTCATTTCTGATACAACAGACAATTTCTGGAGGATATACAAGAACCCAGTAATAGTGATTTCCTCCAGAGAATGAGAAGGAAGTCAGGGAAAGGATTTTAATTTTCACATTACTCATTTGATTATCATTATAATTTGTTTACCACGAGCATGTTATCACTCTCATAACAAAAATAAGTATCCCCTCATCCCCCAAAAGAGCATGATCTTATCATACTATATAAAATTCTTAAAATAGTATATCAAAACAGTATTACTAAACAGTTTTGCTGTTTAATTAGGCAGTTTTTGGTGTCTGGCCAAGTCAGGGCTCCAGCTCCAGCTCCACTTGCCATGTGCTTATGTAAGTGGACACACATGATTTAGAGCTCATATGCACTGTCTGGCTAGGTTAAATGCCTTAAAGAACATTCTATGTCAAGATTCTAAATGGTCCCCAAAATCAGAAGGGCTTGCCAGTTACTGAAAAGCCTTCATAAACTGTAAATCAGAACACACATGTACACCATTCTCATTTCCTTGGAGCCGTGGCATGACTCTGTAGTCAGAGTAGTCATTATGGTCTCCATAGTTTTCGAATTGGGAACATGAGTTCAGAGAGTTTAAGGTACTTGTCCAAGGCTATGTTCATGATGATAATGTTAACTTTCTCCTCGATGCTCTTGTCTCCCACTAACAGCAGGTAAATACGAGCGTCAGAGATGTTTTCATCATGGATGCCTGAGCCCAGGAAACATGGGAGAAGTATGGCCTCTATCTTGAATTAAAGGGGATTTTGTGTTCCCTTTCAAGGTAGCTTTTTTGTTTGTTAAGACATTCACAATCATATCTTCAGATGAAGTACCAACTTGCAACATTTTCCAGGAGCCTACAGGACAATCCCTCAGGAGTTTGTAGGCCAACTCACTTTTATAGCCATTTTCAAGACTTTATTTCTATGTAATGTACATGAGAAGTTAAATGGCACAATTACAAACATCACAGATCTGATGATACCTTTTGTTCATTTGTGGGTAAAGTCCAGTGGGCTGTGAAAGTTTCAGCAAACAAAGTAAGGTGGTTGAGATAAGTCACACTATGAGCATGATTCAATAGCATTAGGAAGCCAAAGGCAGCTCAGAGTCCCTGAGCCAGAACTGCTAGGACTGTAATCAATATGTTACCTCTGACATTTACAAACACCCTTTAGAAGCAAAATACTATTCTAAAACCTTTTAATGTCATTTTATGAAGTTGGTTTGCCCTTTAAATGTCTTTTCATTCCTTCTGAGAATTAAGTCAGTTTCAGGGAGGATCCCTTTTTGATTATTTGAACAGCAGTTGGTGGTAAGAAACAAAAAAAAAGAAGGCTCCTAACCTGCTAGTAATAGCCTACTGTCATTGTGACTGCCAACCTTTCAACTCTTCTGCTTCCCTGCTCTTACTGATTCATGAAAGGCAGTGACAGCTTCTTTCTCTGATGAAAGCCCCTGTTTGATAACCAAATAGGACTGAAGAAAGATGCAGATGAGGCTTTTTTGAGTGTGGCTTTGAGAGAGCCATAGCTCCGCCAGTTTCCAGCACATAGGAGATACCAATTCTTCCTCTTAAAGCAGTCTGCTAATGTGAGGACCCTTCTGGTGAACATGGACAGGTACAAGGCCCTGCATGGGAGTTGGTGGGACTGGGAAGAAGCCATAAATGAATAGAACAAACTCTGGACATGCCAGCTACGTAGCCTGTGACTGAGATAAACATAGACACAAACAGGACTGGAGGTGCCTAGATAAGGTGAGCCAGGACCCAGGTCAGTGCATATATGATGCTGTTCTGTTATAGGCCGAGAAACCTCTCCATCTCAGAAGAACCCAAAACAGAGATAGTACATGTTCAGTCTCCTGAGGATGAAGCCGCCAAGACCAAGCCAAAGTAGTTGAAGTACTTTAACAAACTCACAGTTCTCCCTTTTAAACATATGGCTACTACTAGCCCCTTCAGAACAGAAAATCTGGGGAGTCACAAGATGAAAAGGAAGCAGGACGTCTATGCAGGAAAATTGAGACAGAAGCCAGATACGAGCCACCCATCAGGATGGGATTTAATTATCAGGATGGGGTTTGCCCCAGAACACCATCTCTACCATGAGGATCTTTAATCAAGGTCTTCAGCAAATAATAAGGACTATATCCTGGGGACTCAGGTTGTTCTAGTTAAGTATGTTACAGCAATAGCTTCTCTTTGGAACATGCGGCCATGGAGAGGTATAGAGAATGTGCCTAATAGAAGTGAATCAGTTACCACTAGAACGAACAGAGCTCTACTCAGTAATGATGCCTGGTGCACTTCTATGGGAAACATTTGCCTAGGAATAATTCAAACTGCCTAGCTGAGGACTGTCCTTCCCAGGTGAAAAACAAAGAAGACCAAAGCTAAATTGGAATCTAGCCTGGGACTCAGCATAACCCATTACAATTATAGCAGCTGGCTCACTGGATCAAGATGCATATCTGAATGTCATACCTAACAGGATTGTATTTGTATAGCTCTTTATCAGTAACCTTGTCGATTAATTAAGTTGCCATTTTCCTACCTCTGTTTGCTTAGATTTCAAACTGGGGAATGTTAAAAGTCACTGATTCTATCTTTATGTTGTACGTAAGAAAAGTAAAGCTGATTCAGAGACAGAGTGATTTGTCCCAATCTCCATAATCAATTAGATTAGAAGAGGGTAAAGTATTTCCGATTTCATAAATCTCTACCAGTACCACAATTTTATCTTAGTCAACTATTATAACCCCAGGTTCTTGAATTTCAACTGCCAACAAGGCCAGATACATTCAGTATGTCTTCTGCAAATAAAGGTTTCATTTAAAAGAAGTGGCAGAAATAAAGACCAATTTATCCATTACTTTGAGACCACTGATATTAGAGATCTTGTTTTGTTATCCCTATGATTTCTCTTCTGAGTTTCCTTAGATTTCACATGTTTTCTTTCAAAATGTGGCCACCTTACCATGTGAAGTTTGCCTTGACTATACTCAGGGCTGAGCAAAATGGGAAATGGAAAAGCACAAGATTTAGAATAAGAAGTTACCTTAGGTCTAGAGTCTGAAGTACTACATCTGTGTGACCAAATAAATCACATAAGTCAATTTCAATTTCATCACCTAAAATAGGAGAACTTGTTCAAGATGATGGACCCAGCACATACATGTATACCCATTACGTGGTCCATTTAAGTGGAAAAAGTATACATACGATAAAAGGGTAGACTGACAAGAAAATAGGGGAAGTTTTAGGGTGAAGAAAACAAATAAAAGGTATTGACAGAATAAATGAAAGAGAAAAACACTACAACTTAAATCATCACTTGTAAGAGACATCTTTCAAAATGGAGGTTCAGAGAAGCTTCGAACACAATCGACTTAGGCCAAAGTGGGCCTATGCCCTGGGCTAATCATTGTAGTAATAAATTTGTTGCTTGGCTAGATAAACAGTAATATTCTTGTCCCCCTCCTACTCCATGTTTAAAGAGCACATGCCACAAGCAGTAGTTTATAATGCCGGGGCGAACTTTTCTCTGAAGGAAGTAGGCAATCTGCATGGCTCCCAGAGCCTATGAGGGAAGCTGAGCAGGACAGAGATAACTCTGGATGTAGAGTTCAATCAGGAAAAAAGAAAATGATAAGGTAGTTTCTCCCAGAGTTAAATGCACCAATGTGTCTCACCTCTAGAGTAAAGAGCTCTTTATTTGGGATACTGTGGTACCCCAGCCAAACTGTCTGTCTTTTTTTTATAAGCACCCTATAAGGAAGCTGTTATCAAAACACCCCATGGCAGACACAGAACTCAAGGTCAATCCTCCCATCCAAGGAAGAGAGTTACTGGAGAGGGAGATTTACTCAGTTCCAGAAAATAGTCCAGCCACTTAGGTGTGCTAATCACCCAGTCTTTGTTAAGGTGCCCACAAAGTCGAATGTGAGACAAGAACATGGGTGCAGGTAGTTTATATGGAAGGTGATTCCAGGAAGATGTGAAGAACAGCGAGAGTGAGAACAAGAATGAGGAAATTTAATAAAGAATGTATAATTTGAGATTTGTCATTGAAGGCAATAGGAATCCATCCTGTTTGGACCCTCTTAGGAACCATGTACTATGTGACCCAGAATCATTCCCCTAAAGTACAGGAGGCTGAGGCATTTATCCAATGACACGCCCCCTCCCACCCTCCCCCCAACCTCCAATGCACACATTCCTACAGTGGGTGGGGCTTGCCCCTCCCTGGAGGCCTTAACCAACTCACATCCCCTGATGCTCTGGCATGGACTGGGTAAGCGCTAACATGTTTTTAAAACTCCGGAGGCAGAGAAGTGTCAGGCATTCTCTGTAGGCCATTGGCAGTGTGAAGAACTCATCTACCACACCAGCAACTAAAATCCAAAGGGAGCCAAGAGATCTAATATGAACACCAAAAGATATCTATTAAATTCATTTATAAAACTGAACCAATTGCTAAGGATCCTGAGATACTTAGGGAAAATTTATACTATACACACACACACACACGCACACACACACACAATTGAAAAAAGAATATTTGACCCCAAGAAATTAGAGTCAATCAAGAAAGAGAACTTTGAAATTATTCCAATAAGTATCTCCAGACAAAACATAAGCTTTTTTTTTTCTCAAAAACAAAAATAGGTGTCTGGGAAAAGACAACAAATAGAGAAAAAGTTTCAGAAAAGTAAACATATTACTAAAAAAAATAGTCCAGTAATTAGACTAAATAATAGAATAGATAGGGTGAAGCACCAAGGCCAAACTAGAAGTGTCCTTAAACTGAAAAAGAAAAAAATGTCATTTCAAATTGATTCAAATGTCTACCAAAACCAGTGGGAAAAAAATCTGCATGTTGAATAACTCAGGGAATTTCAGAAGTCTTAGAACAAAGAGAAATTATAAAAGCTTTCAGAGTTGGAGAAAAAGTCAAACTAACATAAAATTTCTCATCAGCACCAGTAGATGTTAAAAGATGATGCAATAATTTTTTCAAATTTCTGGTTTTAAACCCTGAAATATATAATGGCTTAATTAAACCATTAAACAGGTATTTAAAAAAAATGCTTTTCAGAATTGCCAGATCTTATAAAACACAAGAGTCAGATAACCTATATTAAAAAAGAAACCCCTCAAAGGGGTTCTCCAAGAAAAAGAAATGTAAAAGGAAGGGGATAAAGTGATATTTAAGAAACAGTAGCACTGAGTAGTATAGAGAAAACATAAGAAAAGTCAAAAACAGAAAAAAAATAAGAATATGTTGGGTCTTACCATAGGTATTTTAAGGATAAAGGCAGCAGATTCTAATAATATAGAAATAAAAATCCTCCTTTATGGGACTTCACTTGTTTTAAAATGACTAAAAGTCATGTAATCATGATTCAAAAAAATATCTTAGAGAATTTCAATTTTAAAAATCAACCTATAGACAAAACACAGAAAGTAATGTTATAGATTTGGAGAACAATGTAAGCACTATAACCCTTGATAACACAAAGGTTAAATAAAAAAAAAAATACAAAAGTTAGTTGGGGAAGGGAAGAGGAGAAATAGAAGCAATAATAAATGTGCCAATTAGCCTTTCAAAAGTATTCTCTAAAGTAGATAAATCAAGAAATGTGAATATGAATATCTATCATTTATAGCTATAAAGGTAATTACTAGAAGAGCTAAAATAATAATATAATAGAAAAAACTGAAGTTTGAAGGCAAGAAGATCAAGTACAGAATAGTAAAAATGTTCCTAAACTCGTGATCTTTTGTTGCACTGAGTAGATTGGTGCCATCTAAAGTCGATATCTCAAGAAATATAAGCAGAAATAAAAACATTTAAAATTCAAATAGGAACCGCTCAACAAATAAAAAAAGAAAATGGTTAAAAATATTTACCTCTCTAGTGTGGCCCTGGGAGCAACAGATAAAAACGGAAGATTGATATTTTCATACTCCATTTTAGACAATTTTCAAAAACTAGATATTTTCCCAAGTTTAGACATTGCTTTTAAAAAGAATACTGTGATAGAGACTCAAAACCCAATAGTTTGCCATCTGTAAATGAAGTTTTCTGGCCTTGGCTGTATAATTGCAGTGATTAATAAAACCTAACTCATGCCCAGGATTTTGAAAAATAAATAATTGTCATTTCCAAACCCCAAGCTGTGGCTTCATTTTATACAGCCATGTTAATTCCACTTGTAATCCTCATGAAGTGCAGGGACTTCTGCTATTTCTTAACTTTAAGCCTCTTTTATCTCTGCTGAACTCAAAAGAATGGCTTTTTTAAAAAGCTGATGAGGTAGGGAGGGAAAAAAACAATAAGAAGTGACTAGGGTGCTGGGAGATGAAAAGGAATAACAATGATTAGGCTAAAATAATTAGATATTTATTCTTCCCTGTATAACTCAAAGGGATCAACATTTCTCTTGTGATAATAAAAATTTCATATATTTCTAAATTACTTTAAGAAGGCTTTGTTTTCACTGAAAGTATGTCAGATCCTAAAATATCCAATAATATATTAAATCAAAAATATATGAATTCGGCTTTAAGCTTCAGGGAAGAGATCCTGTTTATAACTTTCTACATTCCTCGGGAGAAAGGAAGAACACAGAATTCAAAGAATGGTGAATTGGGGAGTCTCTGATTGAAGCAGAACCTCATTGGTTCTACTGATTGGTTTTGTGTGTTCCAATATCTTTAAAATCTAGCTCCCCACTAGCACTAAAATAGAGAGAAATGTGATGAATGTGATGATCAAATTTTGATTTATTCTATTAATAAAAATCATCTGGCTCCTGAGTTATCTGGGCTTCTACTCCTTGAGGCTACCAGAATTAAAGAATAAATGTACTTACCTTTTGGGAAGGGCAAGAGAGAGAAATAGTGGTGTTGAGTATGTAGCTGGCAACTATTTCCCACTTTGTTCTTGGGAAAATGGAAAGTAAATGCATGAAAGGTCTTTAACTTTGCCCTGTCCTTAATCTTGTCCTTCAATGCCCACCCATCCAACCTAATCTTCCACCCTCACCACTTATGAACAAGAAGTACCTTAGCCTTAAAAGCTCAGTGACTTGAGACTTGAGGAGTGATGTCAACAAAATGGCAACCAGGAAGCCCCAAGCTCTAGTACCTAGAATAGTCACATCATAAAGACAGAAAGTAGAACACTGTGGTGCTTACCTGGGGCCAAGGGAAGGGGGATTGGGGAGTTATTATTTTATGGGTATAAAATTTCAGTTTTGGGTGATGAAAAATTTCCACAGATGGATAGTGGTAATGGTTGTACAACAATGTGAATGGACTCTAAGTATCTTAACATTTTATTTGTTGATAATACCTCAGTAAAGCTGAGGGGGAAAAAAAAGACTCGTCCTAAGTACAAACAAAGAAGAAACACAAAACAATGTGAATGTACTTACAGCACTGAACTGTAAACTTAAAAATGGTTAAAATTTATGTTATGTATAGTTTATCACAGCAAAGCTTGGTAATTTGAAGATAGTTTATATAGGGCAAACTGTTCTACTTTCTCACTAGAACTTGTATTTATTACACTGCAGTTCTATAATTTATTCTATAATTTATGTGTATCAGGAAGGGTTAATTGTTTAGTAGGGAAGAACAAGTACAACATATGTATTCAGCAATTTTGTCAAGTTAAATTATTTTCAATTTAAGAGTTTGGAAATTGAAGGTATATAATTCAGATGCCTGAAAAATTCAAAAAAGTGAGTGTGTGTATGTGTGTGTGTGTGTGTGTGTGTGTGTGTAGAAAAAAAGAGAGACAGAGATAGAGACAGTACATACCCAAGACAGAAAATCGCTGTCACAATCAGAAGCCCTGGAAAGAGCAGTGGAATTGGGTGGATTGTATTTTAACTCCTAGCACCCTCTCTGCCTTATTGCATGCTCTTGGGCAAGTCTTATACCTTTCTGAATATCATGTTTCCTCAACTATAAAATAAGAACTCATAATACATATTATATAGCTTATCACATAGGTTAACATGTGAAGTACTTACTACAGTGCCAATCACTTCAAACATAATGAAATGTAATTCCCGCTGCCATTGCCATTTTGTGGTAATTCATATTGCCATTCTCTTGTCCTATTCAGGAACTGTATCCCCAAGCACAGCATGTTAATTTAAGACACGGCAAAGGAGTGAAGAAACTTTCCTCAAAGAAATTTGATCCTGACAATCAAGTCTATGTCAACTCTGGAGCAGAGTTCCTGTGAGCTGTAGTTCTCAGGACTCGTCTCACCTACCAAGGGGATGAAGATTCAGAGCAAGTTGTCAAATGGAAAGATGAAAGGCTCAGATGGAAGGGAAACAGCTGGCACCACTCATTTAGCATAAATTGCAGTGTGGGTGACCCCTCTGCTGGCTCCCAGACACCCCACGGCTGTTCTAGGACAGGGAAAATTAGGACCTGGAGAGCTGACTGTAATGAATGCTTCTCCAAGGTACTGAAGAGAAGGGGGAGGAGAAAGAGAATGGATTTAGTGAAAGTAGCCCCAAGTCTCCAAACCTGGAAATTAGATTCAAGTGATAACATTGTCTGCAGTGTTCAATACAGTAGATACCAGCCACATGTGGCTATTTATATTTATATGTAAATTAATGTTAAATTTAAAAATCAGTACCTCAGTTATAATAGCCCATTTCAAATGTTCCACAGCTACATGTTCCTACATATTGGACAGTGTAGCCAAAGGAAATTATTTCCATTATTGTGGAACATTCCACTCAACATTTCTAATGTTTAGGAAAAAGACATAAAGGAAATTTATTAAATATATCCATCCAAACAATCTTTTTCGGCTTCTTTTGCAAGAATCTTGGGTTCTTATTTGGTCTGAAAACTATGGGAAGCCCACAGGGATATAATTAAAACTTTTGGCAGACTAGCTTCCCATGACTTGTGACAAACCCTGCATTCCTTGTCCAGACACCATAAAGGAGGACTCTGGGTTGCCAGGTAAATGATTCAGGAGCCATTTGCAAAGGACCCATCTTTCAGTGGACTCTTTGACCCAAAAGGGCCCTCTAGAGGTTACTTTGACCATTTCCTCTTTTCCTGGATAACATTTCTATTATGCTTGGCAGGTAGGACTCTCTCCTGGGTTATAGACCTCTTGAAGGAAGGAGGGCAGAATGTTCCTCAGTGTCACTTCCAAAGCTGACTTTCCTCTTCTGGACATTATCCCCACAAAGTGATATCAAAATGCCAATATTAAAGACCCATTTCTAATTTTCCTGCAGGCTAGAAGAAGGATTCGGGGTCTTAGCACATAACCTATCAGGATCTTACTTAGCACATCTGCAACGGGGACACATCAAAGACCACTGGGTCAGTGAGTAAAAGATGTAGGGTTGGTTCGGAGGAGTGGGTTTTAGTCAGACAAATCCAGAAATTGTAATATTCTACGAGAAAAATGATCTAGACTCTTTAAAAAAATCAATGTTGTGGGAAAGTCGAGACAACTGTTCTGGATTAAAGAAACAAAAGACATAAGCAATGTTTATATCTCGATTGGATGCTGCTTCAAAGATTAAAGAAAAATAGCTATAAAATACATTTTAGGACATTTGAAAAATGTTGATTATAGACTAGAGGTTAAATGATGGTGTGGTATTAATATTAATATCCTCAAAAGTGATAATGTCATTAGAGTGATGAAGAAGAATGTCCTTATTCTTAGAAAATTCATGTTGACTGAAATATTTAAAGAGAGGTCTCATGGTGTCTGCAACTTTTAAATGCTTAGATAAAAAGGCATAAGTATAAAGCAAATGTAGAGCAGATACAGCAAAATATCATTAGTTAATTGTTGAATCTAGACAGTATACAGATGGTCATTGTTTTATTTTGCAACTTTTCTCCATGTTTGAAAATATTCAGACATGGAGACAATATAAAAGTTTGGGCTGTGGAAGAATAAGAATGAATTTCAGAAGAGCCAAGGTCCAAGAAAGAAAATTTACAAAGAGGACCAAAGATCTCGAGAGATAGAGAGCATAGAGTACTAAATGCCACAAGCTGTGCCTAGAAATTGGCCAAATCCAATTAATAATTCTATTAAATATTTCTTGGGTGTTAACATGTACAAAGCACCAAACTAGGCCCGTTATATACATTATTTAATGCAATCTTTACAATGTCCCTAAAACCAGAATCATTATCCCTGTTTTGGTGATATAAAGAAATGAAGCTGGTAGAACTGAATCACTTGGTCAAACTTATATAGCTATTAAGTAGCCAAGCTAGAATGCAAACCAAAATCTATCCATTTCCAAAACCCATGCTAATTGCTTCTTGTTAATTTAGCATCAGTAGTAATTCTTCTCCATTAGACTGAGTATCGAAAGAGAAGAAATTAAGTCTTAGTTATTTAAGAGAAAGGAAGACAGGGATAATGAGAAAGAATTAGGGAATGTGGGCAAGAATTGATTCTGGCTACCAGGCCTTCAGCGAATATTAGATTCTGGTCCTCAAAATTACATAGAGAAAGTGATTCTCAAATCACTAGCTCTGAGCTCTAGTATCTCCAGGGTGCCTCCATGGATTGAGCCATGATAAATTTCCAGAATGAGCCACTGGCACTTTGGAAATAATTCAGGTCATTGCCTCTACGTCAGACACAAGTTCCGCTCTAATACTAGCTATTCGTTCTCATGGGACCTTTTCTCCACCATGAGTGCATTTTATGTATTATTTTCTATAACTATAATAAGGTACAACTTTATAATCTACTCAGCATTTATGTCAACTCGTATTTCAAGCACAGAGAATACATGCTAACAGCTCCCATAATACTCTTGGAACGTAGACCTCTGAGGTACTCTCATCAATGGAAAATCCCATCTTAAGTAATCCTTGGATTTCCATTTGTAAATAGTTTCCAGTAGACACAGCCTTATACTAGGTAAGTGATAAGCACTGAGATGATACATACTATGTAGAATATATTTCCTGGTGGCAAACTACTGCCTTCATCATGCAACTGAATAATTTTGCATTAGCTTTAATTGCCACATTTGTTAGTGTACTGTACCTTGCAGATGTGTACTTCCTTCATTTGAGTGTGAATTTTAATAGGTTAAAGACTGAAACTTTTTGGTTTCTATACCACCATGTCTAGTAAAGTGCCAAGTACATATTTCCATTGGGCTGAATAAACAAATGGGTTTGTAGAGGTCACGTGTTAAAAACAACCTGTCTAGAGCAAATCGCCAAGTCCTAGTTTTCTAGAGTTGGCATTTTTATGATTCCTATCCTTGGCAAGTCACCAACATTTTTCCCTGGATCGCTCCTCCTCTTGCCAACCCACAGGTACAAGTACATTCTCCACAGAGCAGCCATGAGTCCTTTTATAGATGCAAATTGTATGGTGAACATATGATAAGTTTAAAAACATTTAATGTCTTCACACTGAACTTGAATAAAATCCTAACTTCTTGTCATGTCCTATAAAGCCTTGTCGATATCCCAACTAAACAAAAACTTCGTTTCTTACCACTCTTTTCCACATTTGCTCTCCTCCACTCTCTCTGGCTTCCCGATGTCAGAAACACTCTGCCCTCCATGGTTCCATGTGGTTTGTTCCTCATCTCTGAAACTCACATTAAATGTCACCAACTCAGAGCGGCCATGTATGACCATCCCAAGTAACAGCGCTCAGAACACTTATTTTCTATTGTTGTACCTTGTTCTTTTTCCTCAGAGCACCAACTAAAAAACTTTATTTATTTTGTTCTTCTCATGCTTGTTCATGTTCTGTCTTTATCACCACAAGGTAGGCTTTACAAGAGCAAGCACTATGCCTGTACTTGTCACATGGCACAAACTGTACAGCACATGGTTCGAATTCAGTGAATATGGCCACTGAAGGTCACTGAAGAGCTCTAACAGGCAGAGCATGCCATATTTGTATGTCAGAGGCTGAACCAAGAAGGATGGAAAGGAAAGAGGCCTTGAATAAGCAAGACGAGGTTGGGGATATTCACTCACTCATAGAAGCTTAATAGTCCCCCTTGCTCCCCCAAAACCACTCACCCACAAAGAAAGACTGGTTTTTTGTTTTTTTGGTTTTTGTCCTAAACAAATAAAAGGGGAAGGGCAATGTCCTGCCAGGAAGATCAGATGCCCTCTCTAGCAGCTTTTCTTATCTATCTCCTAGGAATTTCATGTTCCTAGACCCTATTATTTCAGCTGCTTGCCAAACTTCGAGGTTCATGATTGCAGGGATTGCTCTATTTCTATACTGTCAAGGTCTAACTTAAGGTCTGATGCAGAGTAGGTGTTAAGAATATGTTTGTTGAACCAAACAGAATACAAAGTCACTATTTACAAAAATTCCTATTCTAGAGGATAACACAGAGGTCAAGAGGAGTCCAGGAACCAACAAGATCAAAACAATTAGAGAGTAAGAATAAAACTGTGACACCTAGCAAGTCCTGAACTTTAGATCAATAAATGAAAATGTAGATTTCTTTTAATAACTCATTGCCTGAAAGATTTTAACCTGTCTAGAATATTTTCATACACAAAGAGGCAAATGATGATTGAAACAATCTAATTTTCTGACTCCAAGGGGGCCTTATTAAGCTCTACAAATAAGGCTATACTGGGCCCTGCTAGAAAAAAAAATTGATCCCACTGTGGCAAGAAAATGGAGCCCGATAAATCCCAATAATGTCAGGAACCAAACAGTGCATTGAATAGGAAACTGATTAGAAGGCCTGAAAAAGAAAATTTGGTTGATTGTGATCCTTGTATGTGACAGAAGTTGGAGTTTCTCAACCCAATTGTGCTCTACGGGTATCTGACAAGTCTAAACTGCCAGCTTAGAGGCGTTCAATAAATTTCAAGTTGTTTTTATGTCAAAGGGTTGAATTTAGACAAGCTGTGTTGACTTGAAATTGGACAGCTGGAATTTGTATTTTCAGTTGTTGGAAGTTTCAGAGCAGATTTGACAAGTATTGATGATTCTTTATTGACATGAAGCATTTGTACAAATCGTGGGAGTCTATAGAGTACCATTCTTTTTGCTTTATAAGAAAGAATTCTTCTATTAAAAAAGCTCATTTTTCTAATAATTTTGAATAATCTTCACAGTAAAAGATATAATAAATTGGTAAGAAATTCAAGATTTTCTGTAGTTCAGAATAAGCTACACTTATAATGAGGCTGTTTTTAATGCTAACTTTCACCGTTGCTGTTTTCTGGGCACCTCACAAATTGCATAATTTGTCTTGTGTTTCCAAGTTCAATTTACAAGAGCTGTAATGTCAGTAGTGTGGTGGGAACTGTGATTACAAACAGCACTGATATATTCTGACCATGTTACAGGTCAATGCTTCTTCTAGAAAGCCAGAGAGAGTGAAGAGAGAAGTCTACCTTCCATAATATCTACACATTAAGCAAGGCTTGTTTTCTCCTATTGAATAGGCTCCTGGATATAAATGCTTTCTTTGGGGAGTTTTTTTCCACCTCTTTCTGAAACATGACTCTCAGAGGAAGCCTGAGATTAATAGTGCATCAGGTTCTGCTTAATCTTCTCTCAATATTTCATTTTGCTTTAATCCTATAACATTTGCATTTCTGAAATTAGGGTATCTGATGCATTGGGGTGGGACCCAGAGGCCTCGTTTGAGTGAGATTTATTATCTACTAAATGACTTTCTTAGCAGATCTCTTTATCTCTGTGTCTGCCAGCTAATCTCAATGCTCTATCATGAGCAGATCCTATTACACAAAAATTTATTACCATCTCTTTTTTTTTTTTTTGATCTTCTACATAGTTTTCAGACACTTGATTATTGATAGTACACCTTAACTGGCACACTACAACACAGTCAACAGAGATGTGTGAAGTACTCATTTGTGAATGAATATATATAAGATGTTCTTGACCCTCCAGTTATCCTCAAATTCTTGGTTTTAGAAAGAGAGTTGAGAATTATCTCCAAACTTCTTTTTTTAGGCCCAATGAGTCAAATTCCTGGAACGAGGGATATTGATAAGAGGTATGTTTCTTGTGCAACTTCATGTTTGGGCAAAGAACAATAGAAACATGAGCTAGGAAAAGAGGTTTGGGTTTAAGATGAGGGAAAGGCATGGAAAGTTATATTAAAAATATGTGAATAAAGATAGAGTTAAGAAAGAGGCACAAGTGACAGGAACTAGAGGAGACAGGAAAAGCCCAGGCTTGAACAAAGAGGTGCTACTGAGTGAATGGGAATAGCACCTGATCAGCCTTCTGAGCATCTATTAACCTAGCTTAAGTGTTACTATGTATTGATTAGTTGGCTGATTCCATAGACCATCCACAACCGTGAATGCTAGGCTATTTGGTTTGTAATTTTGGAACAGGCTAGTACATTGAGCAAGCCTCTGAATGAGGGTGGTAGGCTACAGGAACTTACAATAAGTATTGGTAGATGGAGTTGAGTATGGGAGTGCCAATGGAAGTAAAGATGGAGAAGAAGATGGGTATGGCTTGAAAATAAGAACAGCATGATGGATTGGATGAACGTCATCTGTAGGAAGGCAGGACTAGGCAGAACTTTGATTGAAAGGCCTGAACTATAGTCAAAAACATGGGACAGATTGTGTTTCCAAAATAGAATACTCCAGAATGAGCTAGTTAGAATATCAGCAGAAAACAAATGAACTATTTCTTAGAATGGGGCTCCAGACATAGTGGGAAAGTTGCAGTGCTATAAGGTAAGATGAGGCTGAAAGCAAGCCTTTCTTTATGAACCAAAAAGGCTAAGTCATGTTTCTGCTGGCTGGACACCGGATGCTAACATTACATCTACCAGGTCTCAGACCTATAGCTACACAGCTAATCCAGGCATAATAGAAGACTGCTAGGCTCCCTCTGCTAGGTCAGGATAAGCTCAAGATATAGAGAGGTTCAGCTGTAAAGTTGTAAAGAAGAGGCAGACATGTAAGGGGTGGAGGCGTGTGTGTGTGTGTGTGTGTGTGTGTGTGTGTGTGTGTGTGATGCATTTATGTGCCCAACCTCAGACAGTTCTAAGGGTAACCAAGTCATGAAATCTGTTTCTCATTAAGTACCAACTTTATCTAGCAGGAACACCCTAAAACATGTTTATTTCCTGCATATATATCTAGCCTAAGATTAGAAATAATTTTAATAACTATAACCAGAAACCACTCGTAACTGCATTTTGTCTCTGATGAGGTAGATCATGAGAGACAGGGGTTAAGTTCATTTTTTAAATGCAAGCAAAAATATGAACACATTTGGGAAATAAAGGCCTTTTAAATATTTAAATTGGAAATATTCACTGGTTTTATTTCCGAGAATAACTTAAGCCTCTCACTGGGGGAACATGAACCTAACTAAGCATCTAGATAAAATCAAGATATGGCTTGAGTCTAAAATGAAATATACATTTTCGATTGTTGTCAGTGTTGGAGCAAAGAGATTTGTTATAGATATAAATTAAGTCTTTTTTGTGTGTGTGCTTCACAATATGGAAGTCAACATCTGTTTGTGCTTGCAATCAAGCAAATACACTTGTGTAAGACTAATAGATTAACATACACAGATGGAAAAAGATATGTGCTGGTGTGTGAGAGAAAGGGAAAGATCAAACACAAAGCAAGAAACATGCTGAGAGAGAAACTGGAAAGGAAAAAAGAAAATTCACAAGCCCAAACTGTTAAGAAAAATTCCTATTAGCAGTATAATTTATTACAGATTTGTGGCTACTGATTGTCATGACATTCAAAGCACAGAAAACTTGAGCATTCTGGTCCACATACCTTAACGGTTGAGCCCTTGCAGACATGCACTCCTCCTGCATATTAAAGCTTGTGATGGATCAACAGAATCAGAGGTCTTCTGTGGTCCTTTATGGCAACACTTATTTTAAGACATTAACAGTTAGAAGTGGACTGGTAGAAATCCAAAGAACAAACTGTGTTAGCTTTCCTCTGTTCCCTGCTGCTTCAAATAGGAAGTCTTCAAGGGCAAGAAGAAACTGGATTTTTAAGAACAAAGTGCATTTCTGTCATTGATGAAGATTAATATGCAGCTCAGACTTCACGGTCACTTTGGGTTAGAGTCCAGTTTCTTTAAAATGAAGTAACACAAGAATAAGATAGGTGGCCAGGTAGCTACTAGAGATAGTCACCCTGGGCAACGAAGTAAGACATACTCATCCATCTATCCATCTACCACCTTCCGCACCATCATCAAAATTAACCCAATGCCAAAGACACCACTAAGTTATACTGAATGACCAACTGATTTAAGGAAATGAAAGCACACTAAGAAACCACATGGCCCATCTCCCGACTTTCTGGCCCACACATAGTTCCTTTTCAGAAAGCCAAGACTCCTCTTTATGAGGTGCCTATCAGAGATTTTCATATTCAGGGAAACGTCTTAAAGGAAACAGCTATGACCTAATAAAATAAAGAACTGGATTCAGAAGTCTTGGGTTCTGTGTAATGGGGCAAACTCACATCACCTCTCTGTACCTCAGTTTCTTCATCTGTGAAGAAGAAATAATAATTGCTATGCATTAGAGCATTCATAAATGTTAAGTGAGAGTACCTACATTTTGTGAACTATGCTTTGCCAGTGCTAAAGATGGGAGCTTCTATTTTCTCATATCACATGTCATTTTTGCAATATAAGTTGAAAAAATCAAAGAAGTCATTATTTCACTTATTAAAAGGAATTATTTTCAGATTCTGAGGATACAAGACTTCTGCCTCCAATGAACTTTTGTCTGTGTTCCTACTAGGATTAGGTGACCATCTCCCACATGAGGGGGATAAATGTCTAACATTTTTCTGTGTTTGACATGTGAATCCTGAATTTGCCAATGATGGACAATTCACCAAGTACCAAAGCCATCTCTACTGAGAAGTCTCAGTAGGAACCTGGGCAATTATATAGTCATTCCTATTATTAAGTTTATAGTTCTCAGCTCAGAGAATGCTCTGAGAGCAGAACAAATGAAGCTTTTTACCATGTAAAATAACTCTGGAAACCTAAGCCAAATTCAAAGTTGGTTTTGTCACAGTAAAATCATATGAGAATGCCTGTATTAAAGAGTCTGCCATGTCCCTGCTTCTGTGCTAGGCATCATGAGAAATACAATAGGAAGAAAAGACACACGGCCTTGTTTTCTGAACATATCTTACAGCTCTGGACTCCTGGGTTTTGACATTATAAAAAGTCAGGCTACTGTTCCTCATCTCACTGAGAGGCTGAACATAAAATGAGCACTTCTAAGTACAAACCACTGCATTATTTGTAAAACATGTTCAAAGACGATGCCTCTTACTATTATTCAATGACTCTTTTATGCAGAGACCCACAAGAGAACAAACTTTCAAAGACAAACCTGAGAAAGCATCTTCCCATGAAGTAGAGACAGATGTTAGAAAGATTTAACCTATCCAGTTGTGAGTTGTCTTCTTTCTACGTGCCCCAAGGAAACCCAAAGTGAAGCGTTGTACTCACTGTTGCTTTCCATTGTCACATTATTACTCTGCCTTTTTCTCCTTGTCTTTATGAACCTTTTGTCTTTTTTCTTACTATATATCCCAAGGATCACTAATCACTAATATTTTATAACATAATATATCACTAATATTTTATAACATGTTTTAAAAGAGACAGATTTTTATATAGATATATTCAAGAACTAACACCCTAATATATCACTAATATTTTATGACATGTTTTAAAAGAGACAGATTTTTATATACATATATTCAAGAACTAACACCTAAGAGGTAAAAGCCAAAATGGCATTCCAGGGCCTTTGAGGCCTATCTTGGCTACCCTGCATATTCTCTAAGTTATAGCCACATTAATTTACTTACAGATTTTCTAATTTGCCAGATTGCTCTTACCAGTATACCTTTGTCCTCATTTTTTTCTTCCCTCTCCCACACTCCCGTCCTTGAGCACTATGGCAAATTACTCTTCACCCTTCAACTAGTAGCGCAAATCTTTCTCTATGAGTATTCCAGGACTACCCTAGACAGAATTGGGCATTTTGATTTTTTCGTTTGTTTATTTTTAAACCCTTGAGATCTTATTGCATTTTTCAAATTCTTCTATAATATTTTTAATATTTCCACGTGTCTGCTTGCAAGTCTTTTTTTTTATAATTCCCTAATTTTTTTTTATAATTCCCTACACTAGAAAGCTCTGTAAGATATGGACCATGCCTTTTAAACTTTTATTCCCAAAGCCAGACACAGAGGAAGGTCACAATAAAAATGTATAAACTATAGAAATATCTAACCAATGTACTGTATACTTGAAACTAACAATAAAATAAAATTTTTAAAAAATGTGAGACTGATTAAATGAATAAATAAACAACAAACAAATGGAGCATAATTATAATGCCAAGTTCGAAGAAAAGAAACAAAAGCAAAAACCATGGGATCATGCAGCACACTCCAAGAAAATAAAAGATGAAGGAAATTTAATTACCAGTAAAAGCGGATAAGCATTCACTCATCTTTAAAAATTGTGCCAAGTGAAAGACATATTCAAGACATATTTAGTGAAATAAATTATCATCCCAAGAAGGCTTTGCTTAAAAAAAGAGCATGAACTAAGTAAGGCATGGAGGTGGCATAGGGGAGTAGTGAAGGTTCTTCTTTACAGCAGTAAGAAGTGACCTTAACATGTATGAAAACCTTGTCACGTTCCAAGAAATGGGCCAGAACTTCCACATGTTGACTCATCCAATCCTCACTTCAGATTTTTTTAAAGTATTATTATTATTATTATCATTATTTTCAAATTGTACTAAAGCCCCTTGAATTTTGAAAGATATACAATATCAACATGAAACAAAGACATATATCTACAGCAGGCCCTTGAATAACATTGTTTTATGCAACATCATTTTGTTATAATGTGGATGAGATGCCATAGAAACTTAACTCTTATTTATATCAGTTAGCCTATTGGTAAAACTGGTTTTATTGTGCTTCACTTCACTTAAAGTCACAGAACTTATTGATGATGTTAAATGAAGGCTTACTGTACTGCCCTGTCATTTATAATATCTTTAATCCTGGAAAACCTCACGTATCTGACAGAGAAAAGATATTATTTATTGAATGCTTACAGACACAGCTGAAATCTCATATTATTTTATTTAGAAGCTTCAGGTAGGTTTAGTGCCAGATGGGTAATATGTCTAGAAACTATATTTGAAAAAGCTATAGAAAAAAACCAGATGTTGCCTATTGAGGAGGTTTAACAGAGTATGAGGAAGCTAAATGGAATGAAGAAGACCCAAATCTTATTCATTCATGTAAAGGCAGAGTCTTTGGTCAGACTCTCTTGACCATATTCATATTCGTTTTGGCCACCTTAATATTCACTGAGCACCCCCCGGACACTGAATATATAAGGGCCAAATGAACAAAAGGCCCAAATGAACAAAAGGGCCAAATGTCTTTGGCCATATGCAGTTTATTCCTGCTTCCCCTCAAACCATTTTATGCATCATTTTATCCAGATACTTTCTTCCAGAGTTTATGCAGAATCTGTAGGAGACTTATTCAATCTGATTCATCTTTCCATCAATAAGCAATTATTGGATAATAGTAAAGATAATGAGTAAGAAAATTTTATAGTAGGCTAAATAGTGATGTTTTATGAGAAAAGAAAGTTGTTGAGTAGGATAGGGAGGCAGAGAATTAGGAAGTGGTGCTTCAGCAGCATCATTAAGTAGGGTTTTAGGATTGTTCTCATGGAAAAGTGATAAAGCCAGAGGGGAACCGGTGTGAAGTCTTATGATAGGCATATGCCTGGGATGTTGAGGAAATGCAAGGAAACTGGAGTGGCTGAGAAAAAGACAGGTAGGAGAGGGAGCCAGAGAAGTATCATGAGGCAGGAGAGGCTAAGGGGGTCTGCAGGCCTTTGCTGGGACCCTGGCTTCGACTCTAAGTAAAACTGGGAGCCATTGGAAAGTTTCGAGTAGAGAAGTGGCACGATTTGATTTATACTTAAAAAGTTCTCGCTGCCTGCTTTGTTGGGAATAGACTGCAGACAGGGTTGGAGAAGAGCATAGGAATTCTGTTACTGTGACTATCAGGGACGAAATGAGTGTCATGGAGGATGTAAAGAAGAGTCCAATTCTAGATATCCTGGATGTTCTGAAGCTAGTCCCAACAGGATTGAATGCAGAGTGAGAGAGGAAGTGGCTTCAAGGATATGAGCAGATTGAAGGATTGAATTGTCAGAAACTGAGAAAGGGAAAGCTGAGGAGTAAGAGGAGCATCAGACATAGCAAGTTTGAGAGTTCTTTCAGGTGGAGTTTACAAGGTGAGGAGAGAGAAGGTCGGTTGGTTTATACATCGTTTGGGTGTTGTCAGCATATAAATTCATTGGAGTAGATGAGGAAATGTCAATGGCAGAGAAGGAAAGATGATGATTGAACTCTGGGGCACTTTATACTTAAGAATTACAGTGAGGATGGAAAGTGTTGCCACTGAGATATGTGAAAAAAAGAACAGGAGAGAGAGAGACAAACAGACCCTGAGAGAGAGAAAATGATGTCCTAGAAGTCAAGTGAAAAATGCATGTTATCAAGGTGGAGGGAAGGATTCACTTTGGCAAATCAACTGAAGCCTGAGAGTTGAGCCTTGGACTTAGCGATGAGGATATGGTCACCTGTGACATTAGTGGGCACAAGTTCCAAGGAGGGTGTAAATATGTGCGTGTGTGCGAGTGGTGGTTGGGCTGTTAAGGTGTGACTGGAATGAGTTAGAAGTCAATGGGAGACTATTCTGAGTCGTTTTCCTAAAGGGGAGCAAAGAATTGAGGTGGCAGCTAGCAGAGCATGTCAATTGGGCCTTCAGGAAAACAGATACGAAGACAGAGTTGGAGGTGAAGGGGATTTTCTGGGAGTAACACCTGTGAAACATAAAGAGGAAAGGAAGCAAAAGCGGAGGCGCTTTCAGGTCATGATGCAGATCTGAGAAATATGCAAAGAGATGGGGAAGAAAGGAGGATCAGGCAGTCTGCGACTACAGTGCAGCTCTTAGAAAGTCGCAGTCAGCCCGTCAGGGAGCTCTGGTGAAGTGATTGCCGATACAGGAGTCCTGCAATGTGCAGAAATGGCCAGGCCATGGCATCACACTGTGCTAAGTCACTGCCCGGGGGCCACACAGGAAAAGAACAGCTTTGCCTCGGAAGCTGAGGAAGATCTCAAAGGTGCTACACTGGAAGGTTATAAACTAAAAGCACCCCTCAGCAAGTTCTTCCTTGAATGAAGATCCAGGATGTGCACCCTTATGGATGCTACTTGACATAAGCAATGTTGGTGGGATTTCTGAGAAGAAAAAATAACAAAATTCTCTCTGGGATTTCATCCTTTAAGTTTCCACGATCATGAAAACTCTGAGCTCCAACATATGCTTCATCAACCCAGCATGGCTGCCTCTTTCTCCCTGGTCTCTACTTGTCCACATAAAAAACTGGAAAATGTCCATTTAAAAAAGCTGGAGTAAGCGAAGACCTCATCTTTGCCTACTTTCCCTCCTTGATTATAGTCCTGCTTGTGTTGGTTACAATCAAATGCCTTTGAACCACTCCATATACGTTTCATTAATGCTGTCCATCTTTCAGAATTGTTTTCAATGGGAATCTTAGCTTAACGAAAGGCAAAGTCATGACCAGAGCCAGAAAGGAGGTCAATCATTGTGACTGTGAGTTTGAGTGTTTCTCTGCCACATTCTGTTGCTTGAATACGGTTACAGAGTAAGCAGAGAATTGAATTTGACTAAGGTGTGGGTCTACCAAGTGAGTTAAATATAACAAAATCAGAGAAGGGCAAGGAAGATAAAGATCTATGCAAAAGAGAGAAGAAAATGATTGAACATGGCTTTGCCCTGCTCTTATCTAAGAAGGATATTTGTATTCCCTTTTCCTCAAAGATTTTATGGCTTTGGTGATTAGGGAATAGTTAGAGCAGTGAGTGCTCAAAGTGTAGTTGAAAATCGTGTGGGGTATATATTTAAAATGCAGATTCCTTGACTACATTCACTCTCAATCAGAACTTTCTGACTGAGAATTTCTTGAATGGTTAAGCTTAAGCAAAATGTTTGTATCAAGCTCCCCAAGTGATTCTTATGCACTCTAAGACTAGAGAGCCATGGGGATAGATTCAGGTGTAATCTTTCACCCATTCTCTGCTTATTGATGAGGTTTTCTGTTTCTTTGGTGATTGAACTTTGGTGATTTGATGCTGGGTATTAAAGAAGACATGTACGGGCATAAAAAGTTCAAACTCCAGATCCATGGGAAGACTATAACATTGATGGATGTGGGTTGCATTGCACAAGGGCTTCTGCCTCTCCAGTCCTCTTCCTTTGCCACAAACCATTCTAGAAGCTTAAAGAGAAATCACTAAAGCTTCACATCTTATCTCTTGCTAAACTTTTTAACTTCTCTTTTTAATTAATGTGGGTTGGCATAGAGACATGTTTGGCTTAAATTTGGAAGATAATAAAAAATATAAATTAACAAAGGAAAGGGGCCTGATTTATTTCTTTGAGCTGGATTCGATATGGCACGTTGTGCACTCATGTGGCATGCACACCATCAAAAGAGAAGAAAACTTCCCCAAATTCTGCAATTCAGAATTCCTGTTATAAGTAACATCAAAAAGTCACACTAGGTGGGCTCGAATATAAAAGCGAGTATGGCCTGAAGTTTTTAGATACTCTGTTTTGCTAACTTCATTTGAACCAATGTGTGCGTTTTTGTTTGCTTTCAGAGTATAGGACTTTCTAGAAGAGTAATACATTCTAATTTATTCATCAATCAAACAATTCCTAAGATAGATGTAGGTTCAGGGTACCCTGAGTGCCCAGAATGAATATAATGATACATAAGATATCCTGGGGCAGAAATAACATTAATATGGTCGAGAGACACTCCACAAAGAGGTAAGAATAACTGAATCATCAAAGATGAACAGAAGTTTACCAGTCATAAATCATGAAGTAGGGCACACCGAGTCAAGGCCCAGCAGGGCATGACTCCTGGCCTGCTCAGCAAACAGCCTGTACCCCAGTCTAGACTCAACAAAAACTGAAAAAGTAGCAAGGCTGGAAAGGCCATGGGGACCAGTTCATAAGATGCCTTTTATATCATGCTGTGTAGTTTGAATTTTACTTGCAAACAAATGGGAGAGAAGAATTTCATCAGAGCAGTAACGAGATAAGAATTAACTTTTACAGAATCAATTTGACCGACATTTGGAGAACGGATTAGAAGATAAAGACTGAGACAGGATGCTAGTCAGAAGGATGATGGGGAATATGAAAGTCTAAGTGCTCCCAAGTAGCAGAACTCATACTTTTAATTTCACAGAGGTTGCCAAGCTCCTGTGGAGACACGGAAATAGGCAGCATCTTGCATCTCTTTTGAAACATTAAGTACTACAATGTGTCTTCATCTTCAGATCTCATACAGAGAAACATACTTTGGTTCAACAGTTGTACAACAAAAGCACTGGGCTTTCTTAGAATGCAAATGTAAGGCAAGCTTTCCTGGGTCTCACTGGATTAGACTGTTAGTATAAATAGACTTGTATCAACATTAATAATCACAAGTTACTGATTTCTTTGGATGCACAGAAACTCCTTCCTCCCTCCTTTCTCCAAGTCTCAACCAGTTATGTGTGAGAGCCTTGGGGATGCCTCACAGGAAAGATGGACAATTCTAAGCATTTCGAGCATCACCACTGTTCAGCCAGCCATCCTTCTATAGCCTGCTGGGCACTGCTGCCCCTTCATAAAAAACCACCTCCACTATACACTGCAGCTACCCTAGAGCCAGAACTGCAAGTTGGCTTTTAATTAAGAAGAGAATACATTCCTCCACTTGGCTATATTAATGTTATGTGGCTATTTTAGTTTGGGTTTCTAGAAGCCTAGCCTGAGACAGGGTTATCTGAGATTTACTGAAGAAGTATTCTCAGGAGATTGGGAGTGAGATAAGCAGGATAGAGGAGGAGAAGACACAGAGCAAGAATATTTCATCTAAAGGCTAACTTCATGCTGATCCCATGAGAAGACCTCTAGCACAAGTTGCCCCAAAGAATTGGCTTCCCTTTCAGGCAAGGGGGGGGGGGGCAGCCTTTTATATTCCCATTTCATTCAAACACTGGCTAAAGGCTACTGGGGTAGCAGGTAGGAGTGTGTGTATAACTCCTGGAGCAAGGCAGCCTTTGCTTGGCTGGAGGCAATTTTCTGGAGAAGAGGGCAGCTAGAAGCCATCAGTAGACAATACCCACAGCAACCGGGGAATGGATTTACCTCTCAGTAACAAGGATCTGAGCGGGCACCAACAGCATCCCCACTCTGTTTCACTGCCATTCTGCTTGTAGCCCAGGTTAATGAAAGGGTTCCTCTTATAGTCATTTACACCGTTCCTGCTTTCCACAAAGAGCTAGGGGGCCAGGAAATATACAAGAATGACATATACAGCCAAACAACAAGGATCGACCCTTCCCCTAACAAGGATGGGCTGATAGCAACATGTATACCACATGGTAGAAAGGGAAAGAGGCTTAAGGGTTAAAGAAACTTTGGGTTTCTACAAGCATGTAGTGCAGACATGGCATACAGTATGTGTGGGAGACTGCAATGATAACTCTGATTTTTTACTCCTTTCATGCGTCATTGTTATGTTCCATGTGACTTTGCAGCTTTTCTCACCAAAGGGAGAAGTCTACTTTCCCATCTCATCCTTTGAATTTGGGCTAGTCTGTATCTTCCTTGGGCCAAGAGAATGCGGCAGAAGTTCCAGTGTCTCAATTCTGGGCCTATATTTCAAGAGGCTTTGTATGTTTCTGCCTGCTCTCTTGAGCCTCTGCCATCACCACACACACACAAAAATTACACACACACACACACACACACACACACACACACACACACACGCCCAGGCTAGCCTAATAGAAAAAGAAAGACATGTGGTAGAGAACCAAGTCATCCCAGATATCCTAACCAAGGCCATTCTAGACCAGCCAACAGCCAGCCAACTAATCTGCAAACTCATGAGTGAGCCCAACCAAGATCAGCAGTGATTTAACTGTCCTCTTGCTGATTCAAGACACAATGATTCCTTACTCTTGTACACTACTGTGACTTGTGGTTATTTCATAGCATTATTGTGGCAACACATAACTGTTACAATAGGTGTACAATAAATGTTTACGGCATAAGAATCAGTATGTTATGTCACCAAAGGAGCAGAGAGCTATATCATCGTGAAGGAGTCGGACTAAGGCAGAGAGGAGAGATTTCATTCCCCCTTTCCACTCCTGGAACTATGTCCAACCAAGGCATCATCCAAAAGATGGGAAACATTGAGTGATATTTATACTGAAAATGAACCTGATAGATGTCTCCAAAATGCCCCCTGCCCTAGCAATCTGTAACACCTGAGTCTTGACAAGAGCCCAGTTGGAAGGAGGAGTACAGAGCTGCGGTTGGGTGAAATGCAGGAGGATGGCCATCAGCATGCACAGTCTTGAGAGATTCTGCAAGTGTTTCAAGCCAGCCCCCATCTTCTCTCTCTCCATCCCTCCATAGCTGGTGACCAATGACAATTAAGTGGAAAGGCACTTAAAAGCTGGAACCTCTGAAGCATATTTATGTCTGTCTCAGTCTCACTGGTTTCATGGGCCCATTTTTAATTTTATCTGGCAGCCGCTACAGGAAACGGGAGAGGTAAATCAAAGAGTAACTTTTTATGATGCCTCTGAGACTGCACCGATAAGTAATTCCTGTGGTGTTTTATTTATTCTCTTGCTGTAGACAATTTAGTTTTTTCTTAGATTCTTTCCTCCTGTTGCTTTTTCACACCACCTTCTGTCTTGCTCTCAGCTCCATTATTTCCAGGTAGAATGTGGTACTGTTCAAGTAAAGACACCACACGCCCCACCTCCAGTGGTTAATTTTAGTTATATTAGCAACACGACACTCCTTTTCTGGCTGTGTCTATTAAGGTTCACACTGAGGATGTTTTAAAAGAATTTTTTCCTCAGTAAGAGATAATTTTCTACCTGATAACCTTCCCTACATGGTAACTCATGTGAGCATCCAGCCATACTTTTTGTTGTTGTTGTTGTTGTTGTTTAATTTGGAACTTGTACTGGAGGAAATATGAGTTTTCCAGTTTATTTCTTTTAATCCCAAATGATGCTGGCTCCATATAAAAGCACAAAGTGAATAATTAGTCCTGGCAAGACACAGGTCAATATGAGAAGCTCTGTGATTTTAAATCTATAGAAAGAGAAAATGCACATCAATCCATTAGTCCAACTTTATCCCGGTATCTGTCTCTTGCTTCTTTCACTTGTTCTTAATTTTGCTTTGGGTCTCAGGACCAGGCTAGAAACCACCAGAACACTAATGTAATCCATAATGTAATCTGGGTCCTTCACAAATCGATCTTTCTCTCTCTCCCTCTCCTCCCCCACAACACACACACCAGCATAGACGTCAAGGCTGAAATACCCACAGGCAAGAGTATGGACATGAGAAAGCAAGAATGTGAAGACACGATACACAGGTCCTGCTGAGGAGGAGAGAAGAGAGGAGGACAGAGCTCGGTTCGCCCCATTCCCAGGCTGGCCAGCCATCCAGGCCACTTTCTTTTCTTCCTAGACCCACTGTGCTCTTCCAGGACCTTACTACCATCTGTGTCAGGGATGTGTAACCTCTTGTAAATGTTTAACCCTTTCGAGAGGCCTTTAGAAGTCACAGACATTATCTGTAGATACACATATAAGTATATGCATCCATAAGTTTGTCTACTATTTCAATTGTCTCATGAATCATGGATCCCAAAAAGCATTCTTTGACCTAGGATCAAGACACAATTGTCTTTCTACTAATGGCATGAATGTCCTTGCTTCATTCCCTTAATGCCTATTGATATTGACCTAACTTCTTCAGGTTACTACTACTCTCTTGGCTTTGGTTGACAGCTCTGGCCTGGATTTTCAATTATGAAATACAGTTATTGTACAGGAGCATAAATGTCACCCCTGGACTTTACAGAAAGGTGTTTTCTCCAGCACTTGAGATCTGCACAGAACATGACTTCCTTCAGGGTGCCAGATGATGGTAATTTAACAAACAAAAATTCATTTGACTCTAGAGTCAAACAGCCTTGGTGTAAAAGCTACCGCTCTACCACTCGCCATTGTTAAATACACTTTTTGAGGTTCGGATTCCCTTAATGTAAGGGGGTATGATGACAATAGCTCTTACCTAGAATTTTAGTAGTAATTAAATAGGGTGATTCTTGAAAAACAGCTTAACTTAAGGCATAAAAACAAATTCTAAATGAGCTTTATTATTTTATTATTGTTGTTATTGTTATAATAGAAATTCTTAAAAAGTAAAAATTAAATGATATTTAGTCATAAAATAAATCCTTAAGCAATAGATGATTGGTTAAAGAAGCTGTGGTACATATATACAATGAAATATTACTCAGCCATAGGATGAAACACTCCTATTTGTGACAACATGGATGGATCTTCAGGTAATCATGCCAAGTGAAAGAAGTCAGACAGGAAAAGTTAAGAACCACATGATTTCACTCCCACATGGGATATAAAACTGAAAGCAACAAGCAAACAAGACAAACAAAAACACATTGACACGTACACTAGTTTTGTGGTTACCAGAGGGAAAGCGGGGAGGGAGGAGGTAGATAAGGGTAAAGGGGGTCAAATACGTGGTGATGGAAGGGGTTGTGACTGTGGGTGATGAACACACAATGCAATACACATATGACATATTGTTGAATTGTACGCTTGAAGCCTATATAATTTTATTAACCAATGTCATCCCAATAAATTTAATAAAAAAAAGAAAAGAAATATTTATATCTATAGTTGAATATAAGAAAACCATATATATAATCTTTGATGTGAATGATGGCTGTACGTGCACAATTCTTCCAAGCTTTTTAAAGAAATTGAACAAAAGTGACCCAGGACCCCCCATTACTGTGGAAGTTCAACTCTGATATTCATAATTGAAATACGTCTCGGGTTTTTTTTTTTTTTTTTTCTGTGCTCTCCTTCTAAGGTTTTGGAATCAATGTTATGTTGGCTTTTGAAAAATAATTTGGAAGCTTTCCTTTTTTCTCTCTGCTTGGGAACAATTTAAATAGTATTGAAGTTTCTGTTCCTTGAAGGCTGAAAGAATTCACCCAAGAAACCATCTGTGCCTGGCACCGTTTTAAGGGAGAAGTCTTTAAAACTTTTTCAATATCTTACATGTTTTCCCATACAGAAGTCTTCTATATCTTCCAGGTTTAATTTTAGTAATTTGTATTTTCCTAGAAAATTTCGCATTTCATCGAGCTATTCAAAGTTGTTTGCAGAGAGTTCCATAAAATGTTCTTTGGGCGTTTTCATGATCTCCTCTGTATTCATGGTAAGTTGTTATTTCTGATTCTGTGTCTGTACACTTCTTTCTTCATCCACTCCCACTTTTTTATTTATTTGATTAGGCAAACTTTGAGTAACCTACTTTGTTTTACTTGGCTTTCTAAATAAGCTCATGGGTTTACTTCATAATTCTGCTATTTTCTAAAAAGCCCATTTCTTTGTTAATTTTATTATTTCTATACTCCTGCTTTTCTCAAAGTTACTTGACTTTTTTGTATGTGCTAACTTCTCGATACAGATGCTTATCATTTATTCCTATTTTCTAATGTAAGCACGTGCTGTTTTATGTGGCTTTTAATACACGGTATTATGACTATTATCATTATTGTTATTTTCATTATTATAATTAAGTGCACAAAATATACAATTTTATTATTTTTGAAGAGAAAATTTATTGGAGAAATTTTTAACATTTTAAAGTAATAGTTTCAAGATTGAGAATTGAGTTGATAGAAGAGACCGGATGAGGGGCACATGGGATTTATTATGTTATTTCCTCTATTTTTGTCTATGTTTGAAAATTTCCAAAAATAGAATTTTTGAGAGAAAAATAATAAAAAATAAAGTAATAGTTTCATTTGTTTTTAAACTAATTTCAAGTCGTATTCCCTTGTGGTCAAAGGTTTGAATTATTCCCAGTTATGGAGTTTATTGGATATAGGTTAACTATATCTCTATTAGAGTGACCATACTAATTATATTATTCAGGTTCTCTAGCTTTCCTATTTTTTTTTCCACTTGTATTTCATTAGTCCCAGTCTAAGAGATGAACTTTCCTACTACCCTGCTATTTCTGTCAGTTTTTCTGGATGCCCGTAGGCCACACGCTTCAGGTTTTAGAAGCCCAGTACGAGTATCCCCCACTTTTCAAACGTTCACGTTCCGCCACTTCACTTTTATGAAAGACCTACATTGGTAACTGTTTTTTGCAAAAGAAATCTGAGGAGGATTTTTACTTTTATAAAAAAAAATGCAAAAATCAAAAATAACATTCAGCGTTTGTTTTGCAGCCAGTCGTTATAGGAACAGTCTGCACCCTGAGCAGTGAGAGTTGCAGTTTACTAAATGTCAGTGTTATTTTAGATTTTACGTGTTATTTGGTATGATTTGGTAGATCGTGTTTTGGGCCCACGAAGGCTCAAATTTTTTTTTCGTATAAATTAATGGTAATCGCTTCTTTGCTTAATTAAAGGTTTCAAAAGAACAATCTACTTCCAAATAGTGAAGGGATTCTGTAATTCAGTGCATCAAGATTCATGACGTTCTATTCTGAAAACACTTATCTTTATCTCATTTGGTATGTTTTGTTTTGTTTCATTTTGTTTTCTTGAATTCTAAACAGATTGGAACCAGGTTTAGGAGGACCTGAAGCTTTTACTCTTTGTTGACCCTTTTTAGTCAAAGTTAAAAGGTACTGAATTCTGAATGCAAGTTTAGTTGCAGAGACTTGGAAGAGGCCTGTGAAGTGAGGAGCCCTGAAATTCGGCATTATCTGCTTTTCAGTAGATCTGCCTGTGGTTGCACGATATATATTCTAACCCCCTACCCTTTATCTTTGAATTTCCTCCCTTTACGCTTCCTTCTTTATCCATTCATTCATCAGATATTTAATTTTGTGCCTACTCTGAGCAGAGCAGTCCCATACTAGGTGTGGAGTACCCTGAGGTCTTTGTGCACCTGTCTCTTCCTCTACTCGGCCTTTAAACTTTGGTGTTCTTCCGGGTTCTGTTCTACACCTGCTTCTGTTCTTACTCTAGGGATTTTTTAAAATCTTATCCAATTCCAAAACTATCTATAGAGCCTCTCTATACTGATAACTTGCAAATTTTTATTTCCAGTCTAAACCTACATACTATCTCTCTGCTAATGATTCTGAAATTTCAATATTTCATGAATTTTTTCCAACTGAATTTGAGATCCCTATAGTCTACTCTTTTCTGGATATATCCCCTGGGTAATCATGGACAGATCAGATTCGACATATTTAAAGTCCAATGCACTTCTTCCTTTTTTAACATCACCATCACTCCCTTGTCAAACCAGAAACTTTGGCATCATTCTCAACTACCCCGTGCTGTGATGCTCCACACATGCCATCTGCAGACAGGGTGCAAAATGCGCTCTTCTATCAGTCAACCACCGCAGCTCTTCCAGGAGTACCCGTCAGCCTCTCACTGGTGGGACTCCTGACCGCCACTCTTTCACGCCTCTCCCTCCTCCCCTCCACCCCCGTCACCCTATTTTCCATTCCCTAGTCAAGAATTTGACCCACATCTGATCATTCCTCTCTCCTGCTTAACATATTCAGGGACCTGAATCTGAACGTGACATAAAAGACCATTTACTCTGGCTCTTTACCCAATCAGTCTCTCCCTAAATTTGTACCCCTTTAATGATGAGGCTGCTTTCAGTGTCTCAAATACACCTCAGTCTCTGCCTCCACGGCTTTTAAGACACCAGTGTCCTTGGCCTAGAACATCTGTCCCTCTGTCCTCTTTTCTACTCACATTATGTCAATATGACTTGTTTTGCTACTATTATCCTGTTAGTCCCTGTTTTCATGTGTCCTTACTTTTTCTTTCAGTCTGTGCCTTCTGCTACAGGCTCATGTTGTTTTAATTTTTTTTTTTTTTTTTTTTTTTGGTGATTAAGAAAGTACACTTGCGCTAATGATAAACTGTAAACAGCGGTGTGTTAATAACAGGCTCTCCAAAATTTAAAAAAAGGTCTTGATTTATAGCATTTGCCAGTTTGATAGCACAAATATTAACAACATGGCCAATTTCAAGCTACCAACATAATATCACTGAATGCAGAGTTGTGAGGAGATACACACATTTGGCCTTTGAAAACTAGTGCAAGCTGGCTTCTGTACTTCACAGCCTTTGAGGTTTATAAATGTAATTGAACCTACCATTCTCTAATACCTATAAAGAATCGCCCATGCAAAAAAAAAAAAAAAAAAAAAGAATTTAACACACAATTTCTTTTCTAATTGCTTCTCTTAGCTTCTGAGTTTTATTATTTAATTTGGGAATATAGATTATTATTATTATGTAATTACATTTATATTATACATTATCTCTTCCAAGTACTATTATCTTGGACATTGGCATACAGATTTGATACTCTGCTTGAAACCATTATTTTTAGACAACTCTGTGCTTGACTGATTTGAATTACTTTTGCCATAAAGGAATGAGAAAAGCACTTACACATACTCTCTTACCTAATTTATCATCCAGCAGCCCTACAATGTTGGGAATGGGGATGGGTGTTATTTTTCTTTTACTTTGTCCTGTGGTGATGGAAGTTTGAGCAACAGGTCACTTTTACATTACTATGTCAGTTCATAGCACAATCATTTCTTCCATTGTATGTTTTAATGAAAACAAACCCAGGGACACATCAGCAGTATAGAATGTCTCTGGTCATGGATAGAGGGCTACTATCTTCGTTTTGCAAAAGTGACACATGACTTACTCTTAGATTGAGATTTTGCTTCAAGGCACACCATTTGGTCTGCGCAATCGCTGAGTTGTTTATTAGGTTCGATCAAATTTTCATGTTGGAAACATTCAAAATGTAGTCCAGACAGTTTTGCTTTCTTGGTATTGTCTGGGAACTTCACGCTTAAAAAATGCTTTCTATAGCTGCATGTTTCCAGAAAAAGCAGTTAAAGCTACAATTACCTAGATACTTGAATCAAATTTCCCTTTAACTTGTTGCTATAAGCTCTGATTTCATCTTTTTCTCCTATCTCTGATATTGACAGTATATATTATAGAAAACATCTCATTTAAGATATAATTATTCTTGCACAGTATTATTAAGTAAATATTTATGATTTCTACTTCATTACTAGTAAGATACTACATTTCTTAAAGGCAATGGCTGTATAGTTTAATGAAAAGAAAGAAAATTTTGAAATCTGACAGAACTGGGAAATGTATGCCTATGTCACATTTTAGCTGTGTAGTTTTGGGCAAAGTGATTTGTATCTCTGATTCACAAAGAAATTACAAGAGGATTGCTAGCATAATTCTCTGGGTATTTTAAGAATTATATGAGATAATACGTGTAAAACGTCTTTCTCAGTGTCTAGAATTCTTATCAATAAATATGAGCTTATTGATTTTTCTTTTTTGTTTAATTTGTATTCCCCTCCAGTATATCTCCATTGATTAATAATAAAGCTATTATGGAATTTATCTTATAAGGCTTTGGAATGTCCCTTTGGAGCTATGTTTCAGGGAGCAGGATTTGACGAATACTCCTAGGTCCACATAGCATGAACAGGGCAACAATAAGAGAAAGCTCTCCTTTATTTTGTCTGCCCTGACATAAGTCCACTATGGTGGGACCCTGGGATGAGCAGTTCATTGATTAATAACAATAACCTGCATCTGCAGATTATATTGCATAGTCAGCAATCTATTTAATAGTATAAAGAATTATACATCCTTTTATTAAAAGTGAAAAATCTCAGCCCTACAGGGGTTAAGAAATTTACTTAAGATCACACATCTACGAAGGGTCAGAGCTCATATGGAAACCAAGCTCTCTTGGCTCCAGTCCTAGAATCTACTCCCGTAACCTGCAGTGTTGACGCCTTAGTTTTGCATACCATCCATTCCTGGAATATTCTGCCATTTCCTCATTGAGTTCAGAATGACTGGTCGGACTCTGCTAGGCTCACCATCTCTGTTGAACCACTAAGCCATAAACCAGACAGATTTTTTTTTTCTTTTCAAGAAAAACTTTCTTGTAACTTCTCACTGTTTACATTGCCAGTAATTGCAGTATGGGTTTGGTTATGTAAGTAAAAGAGTAAAAAAGAATAAGATCCCTAGAAACTTAGAGTTAGGAGCTTCAAGAAATGAAAACCGTAAACTTTCCAGACCTCCCTTTGCCAGACCTCACTACATGACAATGGCAGCAGATTGAATTATCAAACACCAAAACAGATCATTGGTTAAATTACTCTGATTATTTTTTTTTCAAGGAAACAATTACACCTAATTACAAGCAAGGCTGAGGTGTTGCTATCCTAGTGAAATTAAAGGGGAAGGTGTAAGTTCAAGATCTCATTATTCGACTTTGAATAAGCCTTCTAAATATAGAACTAATATACTTCCTGCTGGCATTTTGCTACTGTATTGATTTGGAACCAGTAAGGTCTTCATGAGGGTTTGCTAAAATAAAACTCCACTCCGAGGCTTTCTTCTCATGTATGACTTTGGAATTCTGCTGAGATATATAAAACAGATATCAGCAGGCAGTAATTGAAGGACCGTCAGTGTGTTTGCCCTGTATTTGAGGCAAAGAAAGGGCCCTGTTTCTATCTGTGAGTAATCTAGGTCTTAAGAGATATTTTAAGTAATGATGCAGCCAAAGTTCCCAATCCAACTTCATTTCTGTAATTTTGTTTTTCCAACTAAATATTTGGTTAGGATTTTGGGGGCCAGGAGAGAGGGTAGGAAGCTACCTACTGAAAAGAGACACATAGATATTGGGGCATGAAATTAATGCATATTTGATAACATGCATAAAAATTGGGGATCTGAGTATTATTTACAGGAAAAATGTAAAGGTTAAGTTTGTTTTCATCTGCCAAGAAGAAAAAGGCACAAATAGAACTGTAAGTCTTGGGTCCATGTAGGATTATTTAAATATATACTTTAATCCAATTCTATTTAAACTAATATTCTTTATTGCTGAAATCAAATGTGAAAAAGGGGAAGTAATCTGAGGTTAAAGGAGACAGGAATTTGCATATATAGAAATAACCCTAGAGAAGAAGGTCTTCTAATAGACACCAAAGGGTAAGAAACATTTAGAAACATCTGAACAAATGGGAGGCAGAGAATGGGGACATGAGATGCAGCAGCATAAGAAAACACAAAAAACACAAGGACTTGTATGGTTATGGAAGGAGAGAGAAAACTGTACCATGAAAAATAGAACTGTGGAGAATGAGTTTGGACCTAACGTATCAGTAATATACTATACAGAGAAAGATGGAGCCAGACCAAATTGGATGCTGAGAAACAAATGTCAGCCCTTGAAAGAAGAGGATTCATGAAATCAACTTTGCTTGAGGAAAATGATCTTGGCTGTGGAGGCCAGATTCAGGATGGACCAAAGGGTAGAGTTGGAAGGAAAGGTTTTGGGGGAAACCTTTGACATGCTTGGAAGAAGCCAGAGGAAAAACTGGGAAGAGCAGCCTAGGTGAGGCTAGGGCCCAGATATAACTTGAGGGAAGGAAAACTCTGGTGGAGACACACACTGGCATCTGCAGCAGGATGAAGTGATGACTGGAGGTGAGGGCAAGACTTGTGCTGTAGAGGAAGAGTGATTATCCCTAAGCATTGGTAGTGTCCAAGAGTAGGCAAATGAGAAGAGTGAAAAAGACCCTCATAACTGGTGAGATGATGAGAGACTTTCAATAGCAGGGAAACCTAAAATGAAATTGTAGTTCTTGAATTTTTAAATTGGGGTTAAGAATCATTAATGCGAGAGGAAAGGTAGATGAAGAGGGAACTCGAAATCTCAGGGGTGAGGGCAGTGAGGCCACACGATTGGATCTGAGATGCTGGCGTCCTTGAAAGGACTTAGTACACAGCTGGTAAAACTTGGGGCTCAGACCCCAGTGCCTTCCAACGCCTTAAGGAATTTGGCGAGAAGAGTGAGAAATGTCTAAATGTGATGTCTACATTTTGAAGACTCTGGTAAGATTCCACTATATGAGGTTTTAAAATGAAATTGGCCTATATAAAAGAATAAGGAGCAGGGACTGGAGGGGAATGCTGATGTTTTAAAGAGAGACTCTTTCGGCTGGATAATTACAATTCAAGATGGTTATGATTCTAGTAATTTGGAGCCCAGTAAACCTGGAAAAGATTAATTCTCTATGTGACCCTAAGATTACTGCAAAGGCAAGGAAGTGAAAACAAAATAATAGCGTGGAGATTTAGAAAGGCCAAACACATGGAGCCCCCCTGTGTACATCCTGCTGTGCAGAGCCGGGAAAAGGAACACACGTCCCACTGTACAGAATTGGTAGGTGCTGCAGCCTGGGAACCAGGGGAAGGTTAGCAGTGCCTTCCCAAACTATCTGTTTGTTTTGAATTTTGCTAAGATAGCATCCAAGGTGCAGGCTGAGCCGAAGATGAGGGGAGCAGACAGAGCATAGTCTTATTCCAGACTCAAAGATGGTCGTTCAGTGGGATCTGTACCTCTGCCTAACAGCTCTGGACGTTAAGCTAACAGAATTAAATAGGACTTCAAGTTTTTAAGAGTTTTGGATTTCCAAAAAAAAAAAAAAAAAAAAAAGTTTATAGTTTGGCTCGCTCAAAGTGGGAAGGAAGCCCTAGACTCCTGATTTTTAAGAGAAGTACCACCCATAGAAGAGGAAATCTTTCTAATTCCCTTCGCAGATGTGGCCCCAGAAGACAGTGGGTGGGGAAGACCTTCTGGGGAACAGAAGTGAAAGGCAGGAGGGTGGGAGAGGTCAGGAGAGGACATCAGACCTCGTAAGCACTTAGATTATAAATAAACCTCTTCTTAGTATAAGGATAGTGTAAAGTAGGACTCAAATGCTCATGTCAGGCAGCTTTAGGCAAGTTAAAACTCCAGGTCCCACTGTAGAAAATGAATAAAGAGGTCCCCACCACACCCTTTCCAAGCCCTCACTCCCTACCCCTTCTCACAAGTTTGAAAACACACCGTGGGAAATAAACGTTGTTTTCTTGAAGACTTTAAACTGATCATTTTAATTTTTGAGAATAATACTTAAGACAATTTTTATTGTCAAGAGAATTTAAAAAATGAAAACTCAAGGTTGAAAACAAAGCTGTGTGTTTAACCAAGAGGTGTCGGGGAGGACATATTATAAGTGAAGAAGCAGCCGGAGGTGTTATTTCTGAAGTGCCATGGAAACAAAAGGTGATTCTCCTTGATGCATATTCAGTATTTGCACCGAGCAGAGGATAAGAGAAGAATGGCAATGCAGATCCTGAAAGTTAACTAGGAAGAGTGCCGCTACCTCGATCGAACTATGAGACCAGATCATTCTAGAAAGTAAGCAGTACCTTGTTCTCAGTACCTGTCACCCCAGACTTTTCAGACAAGCTGATTGATAGATGGAAAAAATAGGCTATTTTTGGAGGACAAAAAATCTGAAGTCAGGTAATCAATTGTCTTTCCCCAGCCACTCCTCCTTTCTACTTCACAATACCTCCAGGACTGTGTTGAGGGCAGCAAAAGTTTGGGAGATATATGTAGTCAGGATCTCAAAGAGTTTAGGATTCAAATCCAGACACTCAAGGCTACTAGTCTACAATAACTGAAATCAATACACTCTTTGCTTAAGACGCCTCACTGAAATCGACTATCAGGCCAACTATTGCTTCTACTTGCTCACTAGGGAATGGCTGCTATGGGGAACCAATGGATATTGAAGCTTAAGAGCTTATGAACTCAGCTTTAAAGTTTACTGTGTGACCTTGAGCGAGTTCCTTAAACTCATGAGCCTTGATTAACTCAACAGTAAAATAAGGACTGTTTTATTTCCCTATCAGAATTGTTTATGACTGTGAAAGATATAAATAAAATGTCTCACATGGTTTCAGGCACAGAGGAAATGCTCAAAGAATATTATTTATTTCTCCATAACCCTTCTATTTATAGAGCATGATGTGTGTGCCTCTACTTATTTCATTCTACCCCTCATCGTAATTAGTCATTTACTGCTATTCTCCCCCAATACATTACAACCTCCTAGAGGAGGAGACTCTACCTTATTCGTTGCTTAATCTTCCCAGTGTTTCCAGAGTAGGGAACTTCTCATCACAGGTGCCAACTATATGTTTGTAAAATGAATCAATAAATGAGCGTGAACAGAGAAGAGGTCTGTATTCATTATTCTTCTGAACGGATCCAGGCATATCCTACCAATCTCATCCTGGTTCACAAAGACGGCTCACATCAGACTTACATTAAGTCATCTCAAGTAGCAACAAGCTCAGAGCTTACTATAGCATGCACCTACCACACCACTATCAAGCTACCTGTGATAAAAGCCTGTGACCCTCACCTTTACCGCCCCCCCCCATTCATTGTGTTTTTATGTACCAGGTCATGTCTTGATAATGAAATTTCCTCTAGATAGAAGGAAGAGAATGGTTGATGGGGGTGTGCAAACATGCATACAAACTTTTCTCCCAGTTGTTGTTGTGTGTTATATGTTTAAATTACTTGAATTTAATAAAAACAGCTTTTTCTGCTCTGGGATTCTGACAATATTTCTCCTGATCTCTAGGGTCTTTTTTTTTTTTCTGATGCTGCAGTCAAGCTTCAATTTTTCCTTTTATTTTTAATTAAAGCCCCCATCACCTATTGACTCTGCAAAATTTTTTGAAAGTGCCTGATGAGATGAAATGTTCATTATTTTCAAATCAATTCCCAATCTGGTTATGTTTCCTCTCAGTCGGTGGGGCCTGAATGCTGTGAGTCTCCTCCTTCGGCACTGCATGGAATGTACACACCAAACATTCAAACAATTTACGTGGCCCAAGAGCAGCTGTCCCCAGCTGTTTCCCAAGAAATATATCCCTTGGATCCCAGTAAAGTCTTCTAATTCGTATTGACCACACTATCCTCCCTCCTGTAGGAATCTTATCAAAGTGATAAAGGTGCAATAAGTAGTCAGAAAATGAATTTTATGGAAATACAACTTGTCCCTTATGTAAGTAAGGATATAGGACCTGGTAACCTCTAATATTTGGCACAACTCTATACTGCACATGAAATCATACAAAGCTAAAACTTGAAAGAAACTTAGAAACTATCTACCTAACACTCTCTTTTTAAAGATATGAAACAGGACAAAAGAGATTTCAGACTGGTCATCTATCCATGAAGCCTACCATCTACTCACCAAAGAACTGCTGAGTTTCCACTATGTAGCAGGAATTTATATCTTTACCTATAGGTGAGGAAACTGAGGTTCAAGGATGAGTAAATGACTTGGACAAGTTCTTCTAGTCTGTATTTATTGTATTCTACTCTAATTGACTGATAATCATGTTTTGCTTTAAGAGAAAGAAGCATCATTTTCTCTTTTTAATTTAGAAGTCAGTAAATAAGGTCATACCTCAATGCATTCTTCTGGTGTGTGATTCATTTATTTCCCTCAGGGTGATATTCATTTAAAGCTTCATTAAATGGGAAACCTTGTGAGCTAAGACCAGATGGACCAAACCAATGAATGAGTTCCGAGGGAGTAAGATATGATGCATTGTCTATGTAATCACTCGCCTGCTCTACTTTAATGTAGTTGGTGGTCTTGGCTCTGAGAGCAGCTGGCGGCTCTACTTATTCCTGGATGCCCTCAAGTACAAAACGGAATGATGCCAGGTCTGTAGGTCTAGGGAAGGTTGTGTGGATACTGAAGCTCAAAGTGTGTGGATGTCAGCGTAGGTTCTGAGTGACATTAGTCTTAGTTCTTCCCATATCTATGCTCCATTGCTATGACTTGGGGTACTCCTTGATTTGGTAATAACAGCCAGAGTAGGGGATTGAAAACTGTCAGTGAAATGCTATACCTGAGCTCCAGAGTTTAAGAAACATGTCAGACACTGTGTTTAAAGATCAATGCAGATGTATTTCTTTGATATGCACAAATGTATTCATTGTCTAAAATTCTTTAATTTTCTATGGCACTTTATAAAGAACTCTCTTATGTATTCATTCATTTTTTATATTTTTACATTAATCCTGTGAGATAAACAGAGTTTTATTGTCACTGAATAGTTGGTAAAGAATCTGAGAATCAGGAAGAATGAGAAACTTGTCCAAAGTCATATAACTATTTAACAGGTAAAATCTAAGACTAAAACCCCAGGCTTATGCCTTTAGCTTATTGCTTATTTCATGATGTTATATTTTCACACACACACACACACGCACACACACACACCAGAGAAACATTCAGCACGTGTCTGTAAATACAACATATACATCAAATTATTGGGAATCTTTTGCACATTCATAATGTTTGATCATCTCCAGAAATAAGTACTAGTTTTGCCAAAAATGAAGTAATATTAAAAGATGATTTCGGCCCAAACTGCAACTCTATTTCATCCACAGATGGGGGTTGCTTTATAAAGGGTTTCTCCCCCTCCCACATCAGATAGCAAGGCAGGACAGTAGAGTTGTGCAAGGTGCAGAAAATGGGGTTTACATTTTTATGTGTGTTGAAGTGCCTTTAAGTTCTGCAATAAATGTTTAGGTCCTAACTATTTTCACCTAGGACTTGAGACTTTTCTCTGTCCAAGTTTGAAACTCATACCAAGAAATTATATATTTTTTCACAAATATTTTTTTTTTTGCCTTTTCCACAAACGGGACACCAACCATCCTATAGAGCATAGACCAGAGTCTACTGTGTTTCAATATGATCCTACCTGACAATCCCAAGGACTCAGATGAGCATCTATATTTAAAATGTGCCCCATAATATCTTTTGACATTCTCTTTCCTCCAATAATTTGTCAAACTTAAATATTTAACTAAACCTAAAGAAAAAAAGATTTTAAGGTGCATAAAACTTCAACGTTTGATTAAATTTCTACTCCTGTGCTTGTGTACTCCTTGTTTTCATCACTTCCCTTCTGATAATTCCACTTCTACATCTTGAGATTCTAGGATACTAATTCCATCAGTTCATTGACATACGACTGTTATTCTCTCCCTACTCTGTGGATTATATTGAAAGGTCATCCATCGACAGTATCTTTCCCCTAAATGATACTAAATATCACAGGTGTGTGAAAGTGGCAGAAAGAGCTGGATATTCTTCTGTAGTCAAAAAGCCCTTCCTCCTCTCTAATCAGGCTGATGTCCCCATTGACATCAGTTAGATCAACAACCCCATGGAATCTTAGGCTCACATAATCAGAGGTCCGGTAAGGAAACTAACATCTGATAAACATACAAAATATTCCAGATAGTGTGTTAGAAATTTTCACACACAAACTTTATTTGATACTCTTATTAAACAGATTTTGCAGATGGGCAAATGATGATTAATAAAAAAACCTAAATAATTTGCTAGTTACAGAGCTACTGACTGGTAGAACCAGAATTTAAGTCCGCTATACCAGCAGGTCCCAATAATTACTACAGTTGCTTACTACAATCTATCCATAACTCACATGGCTTCCCTAGCTGTCCTCACATCTTCAGCCATCAGCTAGGAGCCTTAGAAGCTTGATGGCTCAATGCTTTTCACTGTGGCTATTTCAGTACCATGGTTCCGGGACAGCTCCCACTACCTGCAGAGAAGTTTAAGGGTTCATTCAAGGGCCTTATTAAAATCTGCCAGAGGTAGTTAAATTAGTAAAATCAAAACACTTATTATACACTATGTTCTCAAATGTCTCTGCAGTTCTATCTTTCTGTACTTGGGACAGGACCTAAAACCCAGATTTGTGTTCATTCTGCAGTTCAAATAAGCATTCAGATTTTTTTTTATTAACATCCATCGATACACCAAATATTGTTCCTCTAGAGAGACAAAAGCCTGGTCAGAGGACTCCAGTTTTCTTTACACGTCTACATATGTATCTAAGCTGTGTCCTTGAAACCTACCATGGGATACCCAATGTTTCAACAAACTTCAGAAGTGACAGTGTTAGGCAAGGAAAAAACCTTCGTGAGAAATAGCACTTCCTTTTCTTCCAGATACTGGAGGAATTTAGTTCCCAGTATCAATTTTACCCTGCAGCTTTAATTAAGACCCCTGTAGCCTATTGATCCATACGGTATGAAGATTTACCTTGGGGGCAGAAGAATTATAAGCTAAATAAACAATAGTAAGCAGGGTGTCAGGAGGATCAAAGAAAGACTCCAGCTTGATCCAATCGATGTGTTAAGGACAGAAGCAGGAGCTGCAGGAGGGGGAGGATGAGCCTGCCAACTTCCCCTGTGCCCTTATTTGTGTGTGAACATTCCCGTCTGCTTGCCCTTCTGTCTTCATGTGATGCTGATGGACAGGAGACATGGCTGGTCCTGAGAGGAGCATGGTAGGCTAGTAGCTTAAGGGTTTCCCCTGGGAAGCTCATGGTTTAGTTTTCTAATTCTTGACGATCAGAAATTAGAGTCCCTCACTCAAGGTTTTCCTGGGCCTGACATTCCATGCATATTCACTGTACCACTAGCACCATCACCAACGTTGTCTAAGAGAAAAACAAAACTCTTAAGGATTTCTGTTCTCAACCTTGCAGGGACAGAGTAATCTTATGTGTTTGTGTAGTCTTACTGAATCAGGGTGATAGTAGGTGTGTGACAGATTTTTCTGAATTAAGAAACTGATTCAAGTTCATCAAAGGATCATCAGAATACTTGGCTCATGATTAAAAGGATGTTTGAGTGATAACAACATCCAAGAGAGCCTCTGTCCCGAGCACTGTGTCAAGGACCTAAAAGGTATAGCCTTAAAGGGATCCTACCCTTGAATGAGCACTTAGTTATATGATACCATACACATATGAGCCACAAGCTCTTTAGTTGAAGATGTTATTGAGAAAGTTCACTCCTGGGGGAAGACTTACTGAGGTACAAAGTAATCCCTGAAGATGCAAAGGCCTCTTGTTTAAGATTTACAATAAAAGAACACTAAAACCTGTCCCTGAAGAACTGTTTATGTGATAAAGGAGAAGAGGGGAGAAAAAGAGAAGAGAGTAGTAGGGAGCTGGATCTATTTGTTGAGCATCTGCTAAGTGCCAAGCATGAGTATAAAAGGTTTTCATGGATTGACCCTCATAAACAACCTGAGTGAGCCTCTATTATAATTTCCATTTTTCAGATAAAAAAAAAAAACAAGACTTAGAGAGATTTAGTAATTGACCCAATGTCACCCAACTGAACTCTGGCTTTTAACTCTAAAGTCCATGCTCTTATCCTCTATAAGAGAGGAAAGAGAAAGGAAAAAGAAAGAGGAAAAAGATATGGGGGAGGAGGATAACACATATTTTAAGTGCTTTCTCAACAGATTTTCACCTATATCAGAGCACTGTGAAAAAAATAAACACTGAGGCAAAAAGTACTTACTATGTGGCCCTTTACAAAACATGTTTGCCAGCCCCTGAAATAATGTACATAAAAATAATATGAAAAAGTGTAAGATTCTTAAAAAGAAAGGGAATATGTCTTTGCTGCACAGCCCTCGCCTAAATCCTTCCTTTGTTCCACTTCCCAAAATATTAAGCAAGTTAAGGCAAATGCTCATAATTTCAGACACTTGAAATACAGGTATTGGGCGCATTTATGAATTTTTAAGAATCGAATCCCTTCTATCCTCCCAGATGAAACTCTGGAACAGCTGAAATCACACGTTCGCTTGTGAAGCAGCAACTTGCAAAATTTATATCCACGTTTCTCTCCATGCGGAGACCAGGAAAATGGCCTCTACTCATCAGTTCCTCTGGAATGAAAAGCCACGTGGTGCCATTGGAACTTGAAATAAACTTAAGGATCAGAACAACAGGGTTAATTCCCTAGCTCTGCTATTTCCTGGTTGCACAAACTTCACCTCTTTGAGTCTGTTTCTAGATCTGCATATACATCTCACCAGTTTCTGAGCTCAAATTTAAATCCTCCATAGTAAGTAATTTTTGGCAGCTTCGGTATAGCCATAATTAATGAAGAACAAGTTTGAAACAGCAAATGCTGAGCATATGGGTATTCCAGAGACGTATCAACATCATTATCAGGAAAAATGAGATGTCACTCAGTGTGTGCACAGCAGTCTTCAGATCCAACCCAAATGAAAATTAATATCCCTCCCTTTGCTGCAATATGGACCAAATATTACACAATCCACTCTAATAGCAACATTATTGGTGACTTAGTATACAATAAAAATATAAAATAGGAAATAATTGCATGTTCTGTCTATATTTTTGATACTTGGACAACCCCATGTTCCTGGATTGGTGCCCAAAGCAAGGATGTGGACTAAAAAATTTTAGCAATTTGTCCAAGTTTTCCTTTTCTTCAGATAATTCTTAATTTCCAGCAATGTATTTTAAATAAACAGATTTACTATGCTTGTTACATGCTGAATAACCAGCCAGATAATGATTTCACCGTACATCTTCTATGTCCTCACGTGAGGACAGAGCATTGTGAAGAGGAAGCTTGTTCTATACCTTCTTTCACAATGCCCCTGTCCTGAACATTCAGGTCCTAATGGAAAGGAAATTACCTTTATTCATAGCTTCCTGCTTGCCAAGCAAACCACTAATACTCTGTTGTGTTTCCCTCATTCTATCCAGGATTTATAGATGCAGAGCTTGAGGCTCACCAAGATTAGTAACTAGCCCACTGTCACAAGAGAAAAGGAGAAACTTCCATTTGTGAGATTATAGGCCTTCAAGAACAGAACGAATCTCTCATAAGAAGTCTCAGGCACCCATGACATGCAATGGTAGGATGGAAGCAACATTTGCAATTAAGAATTCTTACTTGGAAGTCGTCAAATGAGCACAAGGTCCTACTTCTCTATCACAGTATCTGCATTTGCCCAACTTAGCAGAATTTCTGATTTCTTAGTGGTTGGAGGAGTGAGATGGACTGGTGAAACAGAATTCACCAGCCGCGGGAAGGATTACGTGCAAGCTTTCTGAACCTCACAGATAAAGTCAGCAAGGAGAGTTGGAAGAGATCCTGCATCTCATGGCCCCTTTGAAAACAGCTGCCAAACTAGAGAGGAGATAACAAATAATTTCCTTTTTTTCTTATAGAAATAACTAAAGTAATAGAACCTGGAGAAGGGGACTGACTCTCTGGACTTTGGTTTAGGCTTTTGTCTGTCTGTCTGTCCCATCACACAGCAGGTACTAGTATGTACTACAACAGTATAAAAATGCTAGATAATTCAATAGATGAAACAATTAGTGAAAAAAAAGTGATGCCTGAATGAATGAATGAATGAAAACTCTCCCAAGGCTATACCCAGCGAGTCAGATAATCCTTAGACTTCTAGCTCAAACCAGGAAGGGTCCATAATGACAATAATGAAACTTAAATTTCAGAAACCTTCACTTTCACAGGGTTTTTCCAAGGTCATGGGAGGAGCTATAGCAATATGTGCACGAGACCTTAAGATTTTGTAAAATTCATAATAGTAAGAAGTTTAAACCACAAGTGCTTAAAACTCCTGTCTCTTCTCTCTTATGTGAAGTGACATTAGAAGGGCCATCTGTATTTTCTAATCTGGTAAAGAAGGGTATGGTATTTTGTTTGGATTTAGCGGACATATTTATGTGGCTCACGGTTCCTTTTATGTAAAGGTAAGCAATTGCTGTAGCAAGGCTGAAATAACTTCCAGGAATATTCTTACTGTGCTGACTCACCTGGCCTCATGACAGGGCTTGAGGTGGAAGCATAATACAAACATGTCTCAAGCCTCTTGGCATCAGAATGCAGACAATAGAAGAAAAATAGGTTTAAAATGTGCGGGCAACAGACATTGTAAATTTGTAAGCAGAGGATTTCATTCTAATCAATCCTAAGTCAAAATGAAAAATTTCTCCTGTCAGAAACATTCATGATGATATATCTTAAACAATTATAAATACATTCTTACGGAACCATGCAAAATAGAATACATTAAACCGGATCCCTGTACGGTACACATCTGTACCAGTACAGGACACTGTGGACACAGAACTATGTCAAGTGTCATGTTCTGTGAATCCCAAAGTACCAAATTGGATCTTAGCTATCTGATATAAATATTTAAGTATATATCTGCATAGATATATATACCATTATGAATCTCAATACAATGTGACAATAATTTTAATGTATTATTTATAATTATGCATGCCCTAATTTCAGAATAATCTTATATACTCTTATAGAATTATTCATATAAGTATTTAAATATATATCTGTATACATAAATATATAATAGTAGTTAAAATTATTAATTAATAAAAATTGTCAGGTAATCAATAAAATTTATATTTTCTGATCTTTATGTGTTTGTGGTATTTTTAAGCTCTTCTAATGTTATAATTCATATGATTTGTCTTCTCATTAAATGTAAATATTCATTTTTATACCTAATTTTAAATGTGTTTTAAATGCTCTTTGTCTTAAGAGACCTCCACACACGTCCACACACATCTATACAAACTAATTTATAAGGATCAAGCCCTATAAAACTCAAATCCATCTCTGAGCTCAGAGGGGTGAGCTTTTTATCAACAGTTAAGTCTTTGAATATTTTTCTTTTTTTTTCCTCCTCCTGCCTTAAGGAGCGGATGATTCAGATCTTGTTTATAGCAAAAAGCGAAGGAATATGCTGGGAACACTGGGACTCGCGGATGATGGAGCAGGCAGTGGGGAGGCGGTATGCTGTCCTTCTGATCCTTTTTTCATTTTCTCCCCATCCACCTGGTCCAGGAAATCGGCACCTGAGAACTCTCCAGGTCCGTGGAGCAGCCATCCCACCACAGCTGCGCTCCTGGTTGCTCCGCTCTCCTCTCCCTGCTCTGTGTTCCACCCTCCCCCCCCCAGCACATTTACGTGCAGGCATCTCCACATATGCCGGTTCATGTCATAGTAACAGATGATGCCTGGTAAAGGGCACTGGCCCAGGGCTGCATTTACCAGCAGCCGTTTTCTGTCAGAGCTGGCAGAATTACTCCTGAACCTGGGGAAGGAAAACAGCTGCCAGAACGAGTCAAGAGGACCCTGGGTGCACATTTATGAAGCTTGTGTGCGTGCTTCTGCACATGCAAGCATGGCCATAAGTGAGGCATGCCATTTTCTCCAGCTAGCCTCTTATAAAAATTCTCATAGCATCGCTAAAAAAGTAATAATAAAAGTCTCCTAAACATTTCTCTCAATAGGTATATGCCCATGTCTCATTTTTCCTTCAAGTTTCTGTATTCTCCAGCAACTATGCACAGTTGAAGTTACTCACAGAGCCCCAAGGGCTGACTCAAACCTGCTGAATGTGGTCAATGGTAGAATTAGTTTGGTTTTGATGCTCAATGTTCTGAAACTGCTAGTTAAGTCTAACAATTGCATCACACAATGGTTAAGTTGGTAGAGAAACATGGCAACAGCATTCTTTTCTAGAAGACAATTCAGGGTGGGCATAGAACCTTTTGCCTGCTCTTCACTTCTGGGTCACTTACACCTGCCCTCTCTCTGGAGAGACAGATTTCATTATTGATGAATATGTCAGGTGAGTATACAATGCTAGACAGAAATACCAAGGAAAACTAAACACGGTGCCCATCTTTAGGGTTTATAATTCAGTGTTAGAAATAAGATAGATAACTCATAAATTCAAGACAGCATGTCACCAAGCTGTGTGATGTGGGAAACTAGAGAAGGAAGCAGCTATACAGGGTCATCAGAGGTGCTTCAGTGGGGAGGAGGCAAAAGAGTTTTCTGAATGATGAGAGTGACACTCACCAGGGAGACAAGGAGGAAGAGTATTCTGGGAAAGACAATCGCAACAGGAGAAAAGGTGTGGAAAAAATGTGCAGTGTATTCTAAGGTATATAAGGCAACCAGCATGGCTAAGGCACTGTGCGGCACCAGGAGATGCTGCTAAGGGCCTAGGCGGAGGCTCCTTCCTACTAAACCTAGTGAGGGCTTTGTTAAAGGCGTTTGCCTCGTGCTCATCTCATGAGTTTGACAACCAACAGTTCTTATGTTTGCCACTTAAAAAAAATATGAGAAAGTTAGTAGCCCCAGCTTGCTGGAATTTTATTCCAGAAGTTATTTTGTGTGTTTCAAATGATGATCCCTTTTAGCTCCACATGGTAATATTTCCTTACTGGAGCACCTCCAAGAATCGACTGAAGCTTCAATTAAATGAGGAAATTGTAAGCTCAGGCAAGGCAATTATAGAGCAGCCCAGGTGAAGCAAGGTGGGTAGGATTGCTTCTCTAGCCTGTGCTTCAAATTCAGTGCTAGTTAATTAACTCCATAGAGTTTTAGCTTGTTTTCTTGTCCACATGTAATCGCCTGACTAGTCAACAGAAGTACAAGAAAATAAACATTTTCAGAGCTATAAAAGACATAGGACGTCCATCACCAGAAATGCAGGCAAACCTCGTGAGACTGCAGTGACTTCTTTAGGTCCCAGCCACCTCCTAGGCTGGACTTGGTAATTATTCCATTATTAGAGCCACTCTGTGCCTTCCACAGCTGACATGGCCAGCAAAACCAGGTGGTTACACAGAGTGGGTATATATTAAGAAAAAATAATTTTGACAAATATATCCAAACACATGTATCTTAACACATAAGTGTTATCTCTAAGAAAATAATTGTTATAGAGATTACTAAAAAATAATTACAATTATTCCAACAATGCTTGCATTGTCAAACATGCTGTTTGTCTTTTATGTTCTTGTTGAAATGTGTTGCTTCTAGAGCCTGAGAATTCTGTTGAATGCCATCAGAAATGAAAAATCTGTTATCTTCATCCTCTAAGTCAGTCTTCAGTCTTAACTCTAAGTGCTCTGAGTCCTCTAAGTTTTAACTGGGGACAATTTCGTCCTCTAGAACAATGGTCCGCAACCTTTTGGGCACCAGAGACCAGTGCTCCTATGAGAATCTAACACCTGATGATCTGGGGTGGAGCTGAGGCAGTGATGCTAGCGCTGGGGAGCGGCTTTGCTCACTTGCCCACCACCCACCCCTCACCTCCTGCTGTGTGGCCCGGTTTCTAACAGGCCACAGACCAATACTGATCTGCAGCCTGGGAGTGGGGACCCCTGCTCTAGAAGACATTCGACAATATCTGGAGACATGTCTGGTTGTTACAACTAAAGGAGATGTGCTTCTAGCAATAAATGAGGCCGATGACAATGCTAAACACCCTAAACACACACACATGCCCTTTTCCCCCACCCCCAAAGAACTGGCTGGTAGAAAATATCCACAGAGCTGCTATCGACAAACTCTGCTCCACGTGTAGGTTTAACTTCTGGAACAGTAAACAGCCGCCCAGGCCAGACTTGTCCTCTTGGTGCTCTGTTTCAACTGCAGTAATTTGGTCCCACACTTCACTCCAGCAGCTCACACTTGATCCACGTATCTCTGATCCCAGGACCCCTGACTTCTAGCCCTGGGGCTCCCTCAGTCTCAGGACACTTGCTCTTCCAACTCGTTTACTCCTTTATCTTTTCACATCAATCAACTCTCCTCTATACCCTTTGATTTCCTACATAGATGAAAAATATAGTGCATCTTTTTTTCTATTTCAAACCAGCACCCACTAATTTCTTTCTCTTATTTCTGTAGTAATCCTCCTCTAAATGAACCTAATTTTCCAATTTCCCCATATTTTTTTCCTAGGGTTCTGAACAATGCTGGAGAAAAATCTTGCAAGCAATCATACTGACACCAGCGACAGGGGTATTTATAAATTCCTCCCCTTCTCCACTCTCTCTCATATTCTCATAAAGCACTATTCAAATACTTATCCACTTTCCACTCCAAATCCTCACACACATCAGACAGTCTAGCCTTGTCCCTGCAAGAAAAAGCATACCTAAAACTTTGTACATTTGAGCCCCTCTGTACCTCCTTATCAGCTCCGGTTCAAGACTCATTCCTCCATCCCATTTCTTAACTAGTTTAAAGTTGTTCCTCATTATTCTCTTGACCCCACCCATGAATTTTCATGTGCCTTCTATATCACAAATGAAACTCCCTAGGTCTTCAGTCTTCTTGCAGCTACAGCCCCTCCTCTTCTTCCTCAGAGCCGAGCTTCTAAAAGATGTGTTCTCTCTGGGTGCTTTTATTTTCTTTCTCCCTTTCATGCCTCAACCAACTGAAATTTAGTTTGCCCTTGAAAGGGATGATGAGAGAAGGAGCATGGGAATGAATAGAAGTAGATATACAAGATGTAAAGGAGGCAAAGCTGGCGGAGTCAATCGCCATGAATGTGGATGACAAGGGAGAAGTAGAGAATTATAGCCAGGCCTCTGACTTGCATGACTAAGAAGAAAGTTACACCGTTCACCAAGAAGAGAATTCAAGCAGGGTTGCCGAGGCGAGGTGTAGGTAGTGGGTGGAGAGGAAGGAAATCTGTTGATTCCCAGTCTTATCTCGTAACTTTTGAGTCTTAGCTCCAGAATCACAATTTCTAGCTCCTTGGCTCTCCCACAAACACCTCAGTCCATGTTTATTAGTTATGATACACTAGCAGCTAAAACAAATAACCCCGAGATCTTAATGGCTTAACATTATAAGGCCTTTTCCCACTCATGTCACAGTCTAATGCAGAGCTGGTATGGAAGACATCCCTGCTCCATGAAATCATTCAAGGACCCAGATTCCTTTCATTCAGTGGCTTTAATATGCCCCAGGTTCAAGATCTTCTGCTGAATCCATTGCTCTAGTCAGCTAATAGAGAAGTGCATGGAAGACCACATCTAAGAGGCCAGGTCTGGAAATGGCATGTGTCACTTCTAACAGTAGTATAGTCCTACCCAAAGTAGGAGAGAATGAGAAATGGTCTCACTGTGCCAGGAAGAAAAGGAAAGATATTTGAGGAATACATAGAATCCTGTGTCACACTAAACATAACCAAAATAAAGCACATTCTTGAACTCTCTGCTCAGTGAATGGCCTTCTAGCTCAATCGACCTGCGTGAGTAACCCTAGCATGGCCGTCCCTGCCCACCTTTGCCACTATGTGCATAAGTCCCATTAATTCTTCCTATTGAACATCTGTGGGACCTGTTTCTTCCCTTCCACCCACTTCAAAATATCCCTTGAGAAGTCCATACTCTACTATAAATATTACAAAAATTTTGAACTTCTCTTCTGCTTAGAGTCTTATCTCCCTTTTCAATGTAGTTTCCACATGGCACAAAATAGGGTTTCTAAAATACGAATCTGTCAGACCATGTGATTTCCCTGCTAAAGTTCCTTAGTGACTGACCGTTGCTCTTAGGACAATCCAAATTCTTCTGCGTCACGTATGAAGACTCTTCATGATCTGGACACCATTTACTCTTCGGCCTAACATGTCATCACTCACTGATGACACTCTGCATTCCAGCCATCAAATCACCATGCTGTGAATTCCCGAACTGACCTCATCCTTAGAAGCCTTCAGAGCCTTGTCCACACCATTCCCTGGACCAAGGACCCAGATTCCCTTCCTCTAACACAACATTTCTCACTTGGTTGTCTTCTACTTACATCACTCAGCTCTTCAGCATTGTCTTCAGCAAGCCTTCTCCATCCACCATAAGGCCCCTGCACATACCTCATCCATTATATTTACCATGCTATGGCTTACACACCTATTTTACTCCATTTTTATCCCCAATAGCTAGAATAGCATACGGCACATAGAAGTACTCAACAAGTATCCACAGGATTTAAATCACATCCATTATCAGAATGATAATTGAATCATTATAAGTTGTTTATTTTTTAAAATAGAATTGGTGAGAGGGCTTCCTGCTTCCTCCTATTACCTAATACATGCCCATTCCTGAGACAAAAATATCAATAACAGTAAATAATATCTTCTTAATAATTATCACCCATAATCATCAGCTGTAATTATCCATTCTGTTTCTGAAATATTACTAGTGATTATAATTGTTCTTTTGAATACATTTGAACTACTTTGCTCCTACCTCCTTCCATTGTGCCCATATAATTAAAAAGAACTCTTCCTCCTTGAAATCTAATCTTTTGATTACTTTGGACCAGAATCCTAGTGGCTTACCATATCTAGAGAAAAAAACTTACAATGGATGTGTACTGGTCTCATGCAAACCTAGGGGCCATTAGTGTTACCCAGCAATCCTACTGCATTTTCTGTACAATTTACTCTTCCAGTTTCCTAAAATTCCATTTTATTTTCCCTCAAGCCTCCAATACGTCCTTCCAGGCCTGTAATCTCAGCTAATGACCCAGGTGATTATTTCATTGAGATAATAGAAGCAAACAAAATAGAACTCCCACTTGCTACAACTACAACCACATCTCTCGGTCTACCTGCATTCATATCTATCTACTCTTCTTTCCTCTGTTAGAGAAGATATTTGTGCTTTTGTCTAAGACAAGTCCTCCATTATGTTTTAGATTCTATTCCTTCTCATCTACTCCAGTAATCCATTTTCCAATGATTCATCCAGGACCTTGATCTTAGCCTTCCAAGCCTCCAGAACTGTGAGAAATAGATTTCTGTGTTTGATCCACTCAGTCTCTGGTGCTTTGTTGTGGCAGCCTGAGTTAACGAATACAGGTAGCATAAGAAATGACAAAAAAAGGGCAGTGTGTCATTACAATTAAGACTGCAGAATATGGGGTCAGACTGCCAAATGTGAATCCAGGCTCTACCACTTACCAGCAGTGTGATCTGACTAAAGCTCTCTATATCTCTGTTTTGTCATCTATAAAATGGGAATGAGTAATATTTGTATCTACATCAAATGAATATTATGAGGACTAAATTGAACTAATGCATATGAAGTACTCTGAACAGGGCCTGGGACATATTAAACTCTTAAGTTAGTGATTATCACAGACTTCATTTTGTAAAATGCTAATGAGGCTTTCATTGTACTACTTTTATCATCATTAAATGATCTTTTTAGTACTTTATAATTTGCAAAGAAATTTCTGCAGATACTATTACACTCCATTCTCACAACTACCTTGTAAACCATAAATGATCTGATGCTAGAGATCAGACTGAGGCACAGAAAAGGCATAAAAAATAAAAGTGCACACAGATGTGCACATACTCATACACATACAGCCTGTTCTGCTTGATAAAACTCCTATTCACCCTTCAAGCCCTGTGCTCTCATTGCACCTTGAAGCTTAGCTTGATCAACCCTCTTCAAGCCCTGTGGAGTTGTCTTGGCTCTTTTGTGCCCCACCTCCCTGTCTGTCAGTGGACTCTACACTCTTGTCAGGCAGGTATCACGATTTGCCCAGAGCCCCAGTCCAAGTTCCCACCATGGTGCCATACATGTTAGAAGAGCTCAGTAATTATTTCCCTTGCATGACATATTCAGCCGGAATCCATATTTCTCTGGTTTTAATGCTGATTAATCACACAAGTTGACATTGAAGGATGTCCTATCCTAACAAAAGCTTTACTGGAAATTGACCCCTAGAGGGTGTCTCCTGTGTGCTGCCTTATTCCTACTTCATCCCTCTGGGTGCTCTCAGTGATGTCTGTGGACAACTTAGGTAGACAAAGTCCCCAGGCCCTCCTCTGCTGCTGGCATCTCCTAGAAAAGCACTGGTCTCCCCTCTCTCTCTTCCCGACCCCTCAAAACTCCTTCCATACCTTTTGCTCTGTCCTGTCATCTGAAGCCCTCACAGGGAAGCTGTACTATGCTCATCTCCCTTCTGTGCCCCTTCTATTAAAGAAATACCAGTACTATTACCATAAATTCCAGTGTCTTGCTAGTGGGTAAGAAAAACTCTCAAAATTTTGCTTGGAGTCTCTTCTCTCTGAAACTTTTCTGTGAGCCCATAGGTGCTAGGCAAGAAATTAAGTCTAAGTACAGATAATGAGCTTTCTACTCATCAGCCCCTGTCTCCTACAACAAAATCACCATTAAGGGCCAAGCCTGTGGGCCTACATTTCAATTCCCCTAGGAAGAATTCTTTCTTACAGAGATGCCTGAATTGCTTTAGACCACAAAGTGAATAACTAACAAGGAGTAGATGGTACCTAGCCTATTTAATCAACAGTCCGTGCCTTTTCCATTTCCACTTGCCATCCTGCCTCTTTCCTTGGGGTTAGATACCCAAATCACATGATAGGCATAAAACACAAATAGTGAATTCTCTCCTCCTTGTTTTAGGTATAGCTGTGCTAATAAACTGAAGACTCCTTGTTGCCAATCCTAGATGCCACATTCCTGATAGAGAGAGATTAGTCTTCATTGTTTTCCATACTGTTGCAGCTCAATAGGAAAAAGATATCCCCAAGAAGAAAGCAGTTTTGATATATTTCTATTAGAGAATGAAAATAAGAAATACTTGCTCTTTTGATCACAAGAAGGTTCAGGGAACGCGTGAAAAATCAGCACCATCGTCGGCCCTGTTGATCGCCCCATAAACCCACTGCCTGTCTCCAACTTCCCCCAAAATTAAAAAAAATAATATGACAGCATGAGAGGAACCTGGTAAGAAAATATGCTCACATGCTAAGGTCTGTGCTACTACAACCATTCTGGTCAGTCTACCATCGCTTGTTGATAAATCGCAAAATAGCTGCAATTCTCCACCTCTCTCTGTGTGCATGCCCCTTAACAATGTAGAATAATTATGTGCAACATGGTTTACTTCCCCTTCTTGAATCTGACCTGTTCTTGGGTCTTTCTTTGGCCAGTAGAATGCAGAAGGGATGGAGTGCCAAGGCTGAGTGCAGCCCTCAAGACTTTACGTTCTTCTGTTCATTCTCTTGGAATTTTGCTGAACTGCTGTGTGAACAAACACAAATTAGCTTAATGCAGGGTGAGATGCCTAAAGAAATAAGGTGATTTAGCTAATATTGTTACAGTCAATAAGTAACAGAATCGAAAACAAAATCAAACTCTCTAACTCTCTAGGCTCTGATGGAAATGCTTTTTCCAATATGCATTTTCCCTGACGCCATTCTTCTGAAGGCATTAGTTATGTCATTATGGAAACAAAACAATTATGTCCACTGGAAAAGAGAGGGAGCATTAATCTGACCAAGATTTGTCCTATAACTTGCTTTACCAGCAAAGGTTCTTGGAGTTGCAGTAGCTGTAACTGTAAGTCTTCAGCCCTTACCAATGCTGGGCTTCTAACCCTAAGGCTTCTAATTGGAAGCAATTGTGACACTTAGCCACAGACCTTTTTCCTTCTTCCAGTTTCATTGAGATATAGTTGACATATAACACTGTGTAAGTTTAGGGTGTACAACATGTTGATTTGAAACACATATATTGCAAAATGATTCCCACCATACTCATTAGCTAACATCTCCATCATGTTACATAATTATCATTTTTTTGTGTGGTTAGAACATTTAAGATATATTCTCTTAGCAATTTTCAAATATATAATACAGTATTGTTAACTATAATCACCATGCTGCACATTATCCCCAGAACTTATTCATCTTTCAAGTGGAAATTTATACCTTTTGACCGACATCTCCTCATTTCTTCCACTCCCTAGCCCCTAGTAACCACCATTCTAGTTTCTATCTCTATGAGTTTAGATTTTTTAGATTCTACATATAAGTGATATCATAGTATATTTGTCTTTTTCTGTCTGATTTATTTTACCTAGTATAATGCCCTCAGGTTCTACCTGTGTTGTCACAAATGGCAGAATTTCATATATAGACACACATACATACACACACACATTATAGTTTGTGGTATAGTTTGTATACACATACAATGATGACACTTAGGTTGTTTCCATATTTTGGCTAGTGTGAATAGTGCTGCAACGAACATGAGAGTGTAGACATCTCTTTGAAACCCTGATTTCATTTCCTTTGGATATATACCCAGAAGTAGAATTGCTGGATCACATGTTAGTTCTATTTTTGATTTTTTGAGGAACCTCCATACCATTTTCTATAGTAGCTGTATCAATTTATATTCCCACAAACAGTGCACATGAGTTCTCTTTTTCCACATTCTCACCAATACTTCTCTCTTATCTTTTTGATGATAGCCATTCTAACGTGTTTGAAGAGCTATTTCGTTGTGGTTTTGATTTGCCTTTCTGTCATGATTAGTGATGTTGAGCATCTTTTCATGTGCCTATTGTCCATTTGTATGTTTTATTTGGAAAAAAAAAAGTCTATCCAGTTCTTCCACCCATTTTTTAACTGGATTGCTTATTTCTTTCTTTCTTATTTTATTTTATTTTTTTTGCTGCTGAGCTGTATGAGTTCTTTATATATTTTAGATGTTCACTCCTTAACAAATATGTGGTTTGCAAATATTTTCTTCCATTCCATATGTTACCTTTTCATTTTGTTGATTATTTCTTTTGACCACTCCTATTTAACACAGTACTAGAAGTCCTAGCCAGTGTAATCAGGCATGAAAAAAGAAATAAAAGTTATTCAAATCAGAAAGAAAGAAGATTGTCTTTGTTTGCAGATGCTATGATCTTATACAGAGAAAATACTAAAGAATTCACAAAAAAATTTGTTAGAACTAATCAATGAGTTTAGTAAAGTTGCAGGATACAAAGTCAAAATACAAAAATTGGTTGCATTTTTAGACACTAACAACAAACTACATAGCAAAGAAATTTTGAAAATCTCATTCATAATAACATCAAGAACAATAAAATACTTAAGAATAAATTCAGCCAAAAGAGGTGAATTTACACTAAAAACTGTACACTAAAAACAATAAGACTTTGGTGAAAGAAACTAAAGAGGTCACAAATAAGTGGAAAGATAGCCTTGTTCATGGATTAGAAGAATTAATGTTGTTAAAATCTCCATATTCAAAGTGATCTATAAATTCAATGTAATTCCTACCAAAATTTAAATAACATTTTTCATAGAAACAGAAAAAAAAATCTTAAAATTTGTATTGAATCACAAAAGACCCCAAATATCCAAAACAATCCTGAGAAAAAAAGAAAAAAGCTAGAGGCATCACACTTCTTGCTTTCAAAATATACTACAAAGCTATAGTAACTAAAATAGTATGGTACTGACACATAGATCAATAAATAAAATGGAGAGCCCAGAAATAAACCCTTATATTATAGTCAACTAATATTTGACAAGGGAGCCAAGAATGCTCAATGGAGAAAAGATAGTCATTTCAACAGTGATGAGAAAACAACATAACCACATTCAGAAAAATAAAACTGGACCCCTCACTTACATCGCTTGCAAAAATTAACTCGAAATGGATTAATGACTTAAACATAAGACCTGAAACCATAAAACTCCTAGAAGAAAATAAAGGGAAAATTATTGATTTTGGTCTTGGCAACAACTACTTAGATATGACCCACAAAGCATAAGCAACAAAAACAAAAATTAATAAGTAGGACTATATCAAACTAAAATCTCCTACATAGTGAAAGAAATTATCAACGAAATGAAAATGTGACCCCAAGAGCATTTTCCTTGGCTGCTGCAGTCCATTCTGCTAGTTACTAGCTAGACTATAACTACATGAAAATCAATGACGATCTAAGCAGACTTCAGAAGTTAGAATATAAATACACTGGCTCCTTCAACTTATAGGTATAAAAACTTTGAGACATGTCCTACACTGTACCCCAGTGTCCTCCCGTGGAAATAAATTCATCACACACAGCAGGAACCTGCTTGGCAATGTAGCCTTTCTTGCTTCCTTCCTTCTCCTAGCTCATTTCCCTACTCCTCTTCTTGGAATCACCTCACAAATAAACTACTCACAGTCAAGTTCTTATCTCAGACTCTGCTTCTGAATGGACTCAATCTAAGACATTTGATAAGCCAGGAGTCAGGGAAATTTTTCTTAAAAGGCCAGATAGAAAATATGAATTTTAGACTATGAATCATATGGTTTCTGTCACAACTACACAACTCTGCTATTGTACCATAAAAATAGCCATAGACAATACTTAAGTGAAAGACCATTGATGTGTTCTAATAAAACTTTATTTACAAAAAATAAGTGGTTGGCCATATTTGGCCCATAGGCCATTATAGCCTACTTCTGAGATAAGCTATTAAGATAACTCTAGCTACCTTACATAAAAATGAATTAATTGGAAAGATATCATGTAATTCTTAGTCAAAGAAAATCTTAGAACTGGGAATAGGAAGGTATAAGAACCAGAGCTCTACAAAGCAGGAAATGATGATCGCTTCAGAGCACACTCCCAGAATTAATCTGTTCCAGCTGATTTTTCTACAACTGAATCTTTCTACTCAGAACTCAGAGAGCCAGGATGAAAAGACCAATCAATATAGCTTAGACCATGAGTCTCCTCCTTGTCTAGAGAAGTGCAGTACCAATGGTTGACAATCCCACCAGATGACATGCAATGAAGGAAGAGATATTTTCCCTGTGGAAATAAGAGTGATACTGCAAAAGAAGATGAATCGGATAATGGAGGGCCTAAAAAAATGTCCACCACATTTACTGGTCTGCTATTTTGTTTATCTTCTATGTCTTGTTAGTTCTACCTTTATAACTGTGTTTTCCAACTAACCATGTGGCTATTATTTTTTTCCTTCTCAATTTTGACACTCTTCAGAATCACTAGTACTCAAGGGAGTTTATCTACTAAGTAATATAACTAACTTACTGCATAAGAAAACTAATCTTTTTATTTTATAGTCATGCCAAACATTAAGAGGGTAAATGTACCAGTAATTTGGCATGCTAAATCTATCCCTTGCCTTTTCTGTGTCATTTTCTGGTATAAGATCTTATAGGGCCATTCTGTGTTCCCCTATTCTGTACTACATTTTAGTAGACCACGACAATCTTTTCCTATTCTAGTAATACATCAGTGTGGCTATATATAGGCTCTTCAGAAGATTATTGAATAAAGCTGAGTTGTCAAAATAATGATACCAACCTGCAACTCTTGTTCTAGCCAAAAACAGTTTCCTCTAATTACATTATTAATAACAAAATAGATTCATAGTCCTGTACAGGCTAATCTTGGGATCCAAGCCCTCCATAAGGCAATGCTACATGAATCCGTGACATTTTATAACATTTCTTAAGTAACTTAGGATAAATGTCACTAGGTTATTGGAAAAGTAAATGGAAGACCTTTAAATATAATCATTAACTAGCTCTTTCCTTGTCCAAGCATAACTTTCTGCCCTCCTAGACAAACTCCAGATGTTAGACTTACCTGACCCTGACCACTCTAATTAGTATGGAGCAAATCTTGTGTTCAGAGTCAGAGAAGTTCTCTATCAAGTGTTGTTGACTGTAATAAGGCTTGCCTTCTGCAATCCATTCAGCATGCAATTTTCATTTTGTTTGTGAAAAACATAAGTGATGTGGTTATAGATGTTTATAGATGTAGTGAGGAAAGCTGTTCTTTATGGGGTTAAATAAAATATATTATTAATATTAATTTTACTTGTTTCTTTCTATTACTTAATATAGCTACTAGAAAATTTTAAATTACATGTGTGGTCCATGTTACATTTCTGTTGGACCACCCTTCTCAGGGCCATAGAGAAAATACTCTCTATTTTAGATTCTCTGTGAACTGTGGGCACATTTACAATATATATGAAGGTTTTTGTTTACATAGGATAGCTACCAGTTGCATACCACTCAGGGATTTGGCTCAGAGCATTTAGTCATGCGGTGAATAAACTAACTTAAAAAGAAGTCAGAGAACTAAATTGGAAACATTTCAGGACTCTTTCAATGTTAGTAAAGAAGGCTGAGATCATAGTCAGTTGCATTATTAAAAATATCCATTATAGCGATTACACAATCACAGTGCCATCTGTCAGGTAGTGATAATGTGGGACACACTGCAGAAAAAAAAACATCAAAAAAGAATAATCTTTCCTACCAGATTAATCAAAAGACTGATCTTTTCTGTTAATTTGTTTTTCCCTAATGCTCACAAGGCTTGTTTTGGTAAAAACCGTAAGTGGAGCTGATCTTTTCTTTGTTAATCTATCCATTTAACAGTCTGTCCTGTAAAAATAATAATTGCCAAAACCCAAGATATTCTGAATGAAGACTGTGAGCTTACTGGGAGAAGCTAGAAGGTAAAGAAAAGGAAGAAAAGGAAGGAAGGAAAAAAGGAAGAAAGGAAGAAAGGATGGAAAAAAGACAGGATGGAAGGAAATGGAGGGAGGGAAACATTCAAACAGGCAAACAAACTTCTTCAGCACCAACGGAAGATGACCTTGAACTGGACTTCTAAGCTGACTTTAATCTTTGAAACTCTTTTTTTTTTTTAGGAAACTAGCCCCAAACAGTACTTTTGAGAATGTTTCACTCAAATTCATGAATGAAAATATACAAAATAGAAAAAAAGGTAGGATAAGAGAAAAATGCAATAAAGAGAAAAAGAAAAGATGGATAGGACAGGGAAAATATGCAGAAATTGGAACCTGTTTTGTTCAATGGTGAACTAGATATTATTAACTCTACTTTTATTATTAACTGTATATTCCTTTGCTTTACCTTTTTAATGTGGCTACTAGAAAATTTTAAATTACATGTGCGGTTCACGTTATATTTCTAGTGGACAGCGCTGCTTCGTGCTATGAAGAGAATGCTTAGTATTGGCAGCCGAACAGCTGACATGGTGTTGATAGGCCATGCCATCGGACACTTAAACCTTCTTCAGAAAAACTGAATGTGTCTGCCTCATGGTGAGTAGAAAACACTGTGTTCTGCCCACACCCCCTCTAACAGTTCTGGGCACTCATTCCTCAGCTGCAGTGAGTGTAGCCTGCTAATGGCTCATGGCGACCCCCTTCTCAGAAGGTTCTTCCTGCCGGATAGGAGCCACCTGAGGAAGCTACAATCCTCCCTCACCTCCGTACACCCACTGGAGCCCCCAGTGACCCATGATTGATTTAGGGATCAAAAGGCCTGTTTGACTCGAGGGCGCATAAGCTTAAGGTGTTAGGACCTAGAGTCTCCCTAGGTTAAGGCCAAGGTTAGACTTTGCCTTGCTGTGTGCCTTCCCCTGCCTTATCCTGCTTAGCTCTCTTCCTTATGGCTTCGGTGGTTTTCTCCTATTTGTTTGGTTCATTGGTTTGGGAAATTTTTCAGTTTTGTTTTCTTTTGCTTTGTTTTTTTTTGGGGGGGGGATTTGTGGGAGGTGGTGTGCATGTGAAGACACTCACAGTAAATCAGAAACCTCTAAATCTGTGTGTCAGGCTCTGCTCCCACAGGACCCAACCTGAGAGATAAGGAGACCCTAACAAGTTTTGGTACCAACTCAAGCACATGTGCAGGCGGGGTTTCCCCACACCAACTAGCAGTTCTTCGGACACCAGCCGGGTGTCCTACAATTCAGCTCAGTTCTGACACTGTCTACCCAGAGGGCATCAGCTTCCACAGATTAAGGGTACAGTCCTACAAGGCTGTCCCCCACCCCCTTCAGACCTCAGTCGCAAGACCAGGCTGTTACCTGTGCTTCTGACTGGCTATAAGTCAGAGCTTCCTATGACCCCCTTCTCAGGTGCAATTGATCTGCTAGAGTAGCTCACAGACTTAGAGAAACATTTTACTTACCAGGTCACTGGTTTAGTATAAAAGAAACAGCCAGACAGAAAAAAAAAAAAAAAAAAAACCCATAAGGCAAGGCATGAGGAAAGGGTGCGGAACGTCAGTGCCTGCTTTGGGCACGCCACCCTCCCAGCACCACCAACTCTTTCCTTCTTGGTTTTTATGGAGGCTTCATTACCCAGGCATGGTTGACTAAATCATTGGCTGTCAGCAACTGGACTTAATCTCTAGCCCTTCTTCCCTCCTTGGAGGTGGGAGGCAGGGGTAGGACTGAAAGTTCCAACCCTCTAATCACAAGGCTGCTTTTCTGGCCACTAGTCCCAGCTCTGATCCTCTGGTTGGTTACCTAAGAGCTTTCCAAGGGTGGCCTCATAAACATAACCACAGATGCCTTTATCACTGGAAACTCCAAGGGTGTGGGGAGCTGTGAGCCAAGAACCTTGGAGGAAGACCAAATACATATGAGAAATATGTAAGTCACAGTAATACAGACTCAGCTTTTTAATAGCCTCCTTCCACAGGTTAAATGTTATGCCTGTATTAGTACTAATAAAAATGTGGCAAGACTGGCCGCTCTCTACCAGAAATTACAAATGACTTCAAAGACATAAGCTCATTAACCCTTTTCTTTATGCCTAAAACCAGGACAAAAGATACATTTAGTGATGACTGTTCTCCATTCTAGTTGCAAATGAAAGAAGAAAAAATAAAGAAAGAAAATTACAAATATTTTCCTGGGATTTATTTTATATAGCCTACTTTATACTGGATTCAAGAAACAAATATCTCATAAAGTGCAAAATAGGACTGACGAGAGAGGTAAAATGAAGGGCACTGATATTTTTTTGCACACCGATTATGCCGGGAGCTAAACTAGATGCTTAAAAAACTTTATCTCTTTTAACCCCTGAGGTTCCTACCCCTGTGTTACAAATGAGAAAACTGAGTTGCGCAGAAGCGCTTTACCCTGCTCTAGGTCATCCATCTGGTAAAGGCACGGAGCCTGGTGCAAACCCAGATCAATGATGGCCAAATCCAATAATCTCTCTGCTTTCTCAATCATCTCCAAACTTTTCTGACTGTTTACTCCCATAATAATTTCCATACTCAACATATAAATTTGCAATTATTTCAGGACATTCAAAAAAAAAATTTTTAATAGCGTGTTGGTGAAGAAGTAGGAGTAGAAGCCATGTCCCCCCATGGCTTTTGTTACTGTTTACTCTCTTTGCTGTCAAAATTTATGACAGGGACCTTAAGGAAAACAGTAGTGGGAGAACCTGTAGGAGGGATTCCCACCTCCTGCATCAGTCCTGAAAGCTCTACAGGAGGAGCTCTATGGTTATGGCTGCCCCTCCCCTTAACTTCCTCTTCCCCTCAGTGAAGAACTTCCTTCTTCCTTTGTCTCAAGGACTTGTACTTAGCTTGCCATGGCTGCATATTCTACACTGCGATCCTTTCTTTATTCCGGAATAAATCCCTTTTGCTGATGGAATGCCTAGTCCACTTTTTGTTTACAGTAAACACTGCATTAGTACAATCCTCTTCAATCTACTCTTTGCCGAAATCTTAGAAAGTCAGTTGTGTATTTCACGAGTCTTGGTTTGGTTAAAACCAAACAGTAGCTAAGAATCCACTTAGCACTGGACAACACTGACAGCAAATGGATGCTCGGGGCGCCTACTTCGCTCAGGAGAGCTTGGGTGTCTGATGCACAGCCTGGACGAGGGCATCTTTTTCCATCTGTACATTAAATATGCATTAGAAAGACTTTTTTTATTTCTCATGTTTTCTAAATAGCAAGGGATTTTAAATAGAATTTCTATGACTTTCTTTTTTCAGGTTTTGCAGTTGGCCTTTTGGCATTTGAATCTCCTACTTTACAGACCTCTCTTCTACCTCATAATGCTTCCCAGGAGTGTAGCTTTCAGTCATTCATCTGTAGCCCCACCACTTGATTTCAGCCTTTACACCATCTTTCCCAGGAATTTCTTGCTGCATGATAAGAGCCATTAAGACCTCCTGGTTAATTCGGCTGCATGGACCTCGAACCCACTGCCTAACTAATATCATCAGACAGATGACTGGAACAGATAGCTTGTCTGACAACCCACTCTAATAGTTTTGTTTTGGTCTGATTTTAAAGCAAACGAGAACATCAATTCCTTGTTTTGTGTTTTTTCGTTTTATCTAAAAATTAAATTAAGATGCTTGCAGCTCAGAAGTTTTTTCTGTTTCAGAGACTGAGAACGTAGTGCAGATACGTCAGCCTGTTTCGTGGCCACCCTAGGGCCTCCCATCCCTTAGCCTTTGGGGTATCTGCCCCTCTAAACAAAATCTCCTCTCAAGAACTCTATTAAACAAATTCACTCAATCATATAAATGACTGACAACAGCTGAAGGTGCTGCCCCTACCCTGTGAAATTTTTATTTGAGAGAAGATCAGTTTTAAATCCAAGAGCAGGAGGTATACCAGCAACCTCCTAAGAGAGTTCTTCAGGGTGATGGTTTAGCCCTATTCCTGTCAAGAATCTTGACCAAAAGGATTCTGTTTTCAAATACACTTGAGAAACCTTATACTGCATATTCTCTTGTATATTCATTCATACAGCACATTTAGAAGTGCAGTAAAGCCACTTACAGAAACCCAATTAGAGAAACCCAGTTAGCTTAGTTTAATTCTTTTTCTCCCAAATTGTTTTTAACACAGGATTACCCTCTCCCTTCCCCACCCAACAAAAACACTCATAAATGTCACATGAAACTACTTTAGCACAGGATACTAACCACTGAAAAGGTTAAGGGCCCCATTCAAGATAGTGAGGAAAGGATTGTCCCAGGCACCTCTCCTAAGGTTGTATGATAGAATATTCTGCCCTTAAGAGCAGAACTTGGTGAAGCCTCAAAGGCATTTTCAAGGGCAGCCTTCAGAGTAAGTACCATATTGATCCATGGAGCAACTATGAGTGCTAAGAGATGCTTCTAAGGAACTACAAGGAAATATGCTAAGCCATGTTATGTATTGTCATTGGTTTTTATTCTTACAGAAGAATGGCACATAAGAACTATTTGGGGATCTGGTCAGTCTTCCAGAATATAGATTATACAAAGCCATTTGTCTACAAAATACAAATATCAACATAATGATTCAGAAGTTTAGAGATGAGTTTGGCCTCCCATAAAGACCTTAGTGGCATGCCCCCAGTCACCAGCAGCCATCCTCTTAGCTCTACATTGATTTCTACCCGTTGACATTAGGTCTCCTTTCTCTCTATCGATATTCAGGTCACCCAATCTTCACATTCCCGTATCCTTCATTCACACAGCTAGTTCTGTCTCTGCTCATGTGTTCTTACTGATCCATATGATGGGTAGGGTGCAAAGAGCCCAGGGCTGGGAGTCTGAGCACCTAGCATCGCTTTCTTACTCTACCACTTTCTTGAATACATAACTCCTCCAAAGCTTAACTTCTTCTTCCCTAAAATATAATAATGGCAGTAGAAAGCAGTTGTGGCATATAGTTGTCTCTCGATAAATGTTAGCTCAATCCAGCATCTCTTCTCTCCAGCATTGCACACACATTTATTTCCCAAACTACCATGCCACTTTCTCTGTGACTGTGCAAGTATTAAAGTTGGTCCAAAAGTTTTATGTCTTATCTGCTAATTATTGGCTGATTAAAAGAGAACAAAAACCAGTGTCCTCGCTTCAGAATGCACCAGCTTTGTGGTGACAATCACCATGGTTCAGGTTGAGACTACATTTTATAAGTTGAGACTGCATTTTACCTATACCAACATCTTTTACTAGTCTAGCCCTTGTCATATCCTGCTTTCCTTATTTCTGTACAAGTTTCATCTGAAATCACTAACTCAATAAATCAATTGTATAAGAATCTCTGTTTCAGCCTATTTTTAGGGAACATGAACTAAGATATTTTCCATTAACTTTTTCCTCTTCACTTTTCAAATTTTATTTGGTCTTCAATCTTTGACCTTAAAACTAGTAGAATATATATTTCCTCTTTCCATATACCAATAGTAAATAGAAAAATAAATATTTTATTTACAGGGGTGGCTTTCTCTCATGAAATATTTCTGCAATTTCTAGGCACCTCTAAAATTTCCCAGCTTTATCAAACTAGTAAATTCCTGCTTGACCAGCAAATATAGATACAGAAAGTTTAACTATCAAGATATGTAATTAATATAAGTTTCAAAACTGCTTTTAAACATGAACTTTTACTGGCCATCTACTAGGTTTCTTATTCATAATGGCCACTAGAGGAAAGACAATCTGCCTTCCATAAGGGTCAGTCATCTTGTTCCTTCCAGCGTAGATAGTCCCCCAACTCCAGGGTCTCAAGTCTCTGATAGACTCTTACCCAGTAGTTCTGCCTTGTATCTCTCTGAGGTCCACACAGGATCTGATCCCTCTGCATGGTACACCTTAGCAAAAAAATTTTGTTTTCAGGTATGTTTAGGAAACCAATTAACCAGGTTCCTCCACTGTATACACTCTTGAGTACCCCATAAATACACAAGTTGAAGGCATAGCATTCCTACTCTTAGATGGTATAATTGTGGTGGAGGCAGAAAGCAGGAGACCCAGTGTCTCTGACTTTGATACGGCTATTGATCGACTCCACCAGATAACTTTCCACTCTCCAATCCATCCCATGATGTACCATCACAACTCAGTATCAACTGAGGCTTGGCCTCTTGTCTCTTATGCTATAGCATGGTTCTGTAGGAATTAAATCTCTATGGACTTCTAGAAAACTTCTCTGATCAATAAAACCTCTCTTCTCCAGGAAAAATAGAACAAAATTTGTCCAGACGGCTTTGCACATAAATGACCTGAAATTGTCATGCTTGAGGAAGCGATGCATATATATATTCCTGTGATTACACAGTTCCTTTGCAGGCAGACTAGGGCCCACCTTCTTCCTTGCAGAGAATGTAAAACCTATTTTTTTCACCTTTGTTTAATTAACAGGAACATTTCCCAGAGATTAACTCCTTTAAAATTTTAATAGAGTCACTGAGCTCTTGAGTTGCTTAGCCATGATATAGCTCTATAATTGTTACGTTGCTTTTGCTCTTGTAATTGTGTGACTACACTGTGCATACACACTAGAAGGTTAAATGAAGTGAAACATGACAAAAAAAAAAGTGGTTAATGAAGAATAGGATTCATGAGCCCAGTTGTTTCTCCTAACCTGCCGAGATGATAAATGCAGGCTTCCATGTTTCTGAGAGCCATCATTTTTCCAAAAAAGGTTGGAGTGAGATTGGATGAATAATCACACGCATGAAATAGAGCCAAAGTAAAAGTATAACTTCCTACTACCTGTGATGAATGAAGTTCTAGAAGCCAGGACTCTCTTTATGTTTCTGCAAATCTGGGAACACAGTCAATTCCATTCCCCCCCACTCCATGCAGTTAAAATGAAAAGAACATATTTTGTCACATCAGAAAATAAAATCAACAAGGCACTGCAACCAATTAACAAGGGATGAGAACGATATGCCTGTATTTGATCAGAAGACCTATTGTTTCCTTCTTGGATGAAAAATTTAGCATCATAATTGTGTGACTGGGCTATTCTTGCATTTTTTCATGGGAATGGATATAATTTGGGTTTCAGTTATAGGGGGCTAAAGTTTGCTTTAAAAAATAAAATTTTAACAAATGCTTGGAAAAATATAATGATGACACAATTAGAATAAAAATGAGACCTTGGAGGAAAATGATGGCTTTCTTAAATATCTAGAAGACCTGTGTCCAGAGAGTAAAACTAAACTAATGATTGAAAGTTGCGATGAGGTATATTGTTGTTTATTATTTAGAGCCTTGTAAAAGTGAAATGAATGGCTTGGATAATTAATGAGTTCCTCATTACCAAAAGTAGTCAAGCACAGGCTAGATGCCATCTTGAAAGAGATGTTTTTTTCTAACAGTGCACAAGGGTTCCAATTTTTCCACCCTTACTCACACTTATTATTTCCTTCCTTCCTTCCTTCCTTCCTTCCTTCCTTCCTTCCTTCCTTCCTTCCTTCCCCCCCCTCTCCTCCTCCTCCTCCTCCTTCTTCTTCTCTCTCTCAATCTCTCTCTCTCTCTCTCTCTCTCTCTCTCGTATTTGCCATCCTAACGGGTGTGAAGTATCTCATGATTTGCAATTCTCTAATGATTAATTATGCCGCACACGCTTTCAGTTTTTTATTGGCCATTTGTATATCTTAGCTGCAGCATCTGAGAGCATTAACCTCTTCTCAAGTCTTAGAATAGTCTTCCTTTGACTCCTTGGAAACCATGAAAGAGATTTTTAATGTTGAGGAGGTTTATCCTAGCTCTATTCTAACATTGAAATTCTATCATTCTATAATTCCAAGCTTGAGTAACAAGCTCAAAACTAATGGTGAGAGGGCCAGATACACCACGGAGTGACCCAAAATCTGAACAAATGATCTAACGACTATGATTAGGCTATGTTCAAATATTGATATTTTTCCCCCCTGTAATGATCAAGGCAAATGAGGATTGTTTTGGGATAATAAGTCTACATTATGTAGAAGTCAAAATATAGAATTTAACACCCTTTAGCTTTTTGTAGAGACCTAATTTTCAGGTTGCAACCCTGTTCACTGGCAGCTGCGGTTTTCACCCACCTTTGACAGTCTGTCATTATTGCTGATAAATTCCTTGTATTCAATGTGGCAGTAAGTATTTGGTTGCTATTCCTTTCCATCTTTTTATTAAAATCAGTTATGGTATAAAATTTATAAGAAAAAGTTTTAAACAAGCTATTTTGGAATTTTCTTTGTGTTTTTACTAAGAAATAAAGTAACTCCAAGTGCTACCATGGCTTAGAGGAAAACCATGTGTCCTGGAGTACATATAAAATCAGTCGCATGCAAACCCAGCTCACAGGCTGTCATTCAACCAACCCCCAACCCTTCCTTTTGTTCTTAGTATTGTCCTGATGGGTTCCAGCCATACAACCCAGCATTCAATCTACTCTCTTCCTCATTATTTTTTTGGTTTACTTTACAGACTTCGAACAAGATTCCATTAGCTCTCTATTGAGCAATGTATTCCACCAACCCAGACCAACTTAGAGAACTAAGATTGTATAAATAGCAGTAGAGTGGAAGTAAGAGACTATCAAGATACCCGCAATTCTCCAATTTAATTTGAGAAGCTATAAATGGCATCAACAATACAATCTTTGCCCTCAAGAGGCTTATGGAAGAGTTACTACTTAGCAGGATTTAAGTTCTAAAGTAAGAATTGATCCTAAAAATATACCCTGAAACCTTAAACATTAGAAGAACCTATCTTAGTGAAATGCTCAAACTTTGAGAAGTCCATGGGAACTGAGAACTGCTAAGATCTCAGAAATTTGTCTCTCTCATCTCAGCACACAGTAGGAATACTAAATGGAGTTATAGAAGGGAATCTCTCTTTTCCCTATTTTTTAATTTAAGGGTAAATTTGGATAAATTCATGGTTAGTGTGTGTATAATGTAACTTTGTTTATAATATTTTTAATAATTTAACAAATTGTCGAAGTAGTACATAAACCTATTTCATATGGAAATGCTAGGGATTCAGAATAATAAAACAATCTGATTTAAAAAATGACAAAGTTAGAGGACTCACATTTTCTGATTTCAAAGTACATCACAAAGCAGCAGTCATCGAGAATGTGGTACTGGCATAAAGGTGGACATATAGATCAATTAGATAGATTTGAGAGTCCAAAAATAAATCCTTACATTAAGGGTCAACTGATTTTTAACAAGGGTGCCAAGATGGTCAATAAAGAAAGAATCATCTTTTTAACAAATGGTACTGTGACAACTGGATATTCACAGGCAAAAGGTTAAAGTCATTCCCCTACCTCATACCACACACAAAAATTACCTTAGACTGAATTACAGACTAAATGTAAGAACTAAGGTTACAAAATTCTTAGAGGAAAGCCTGAGTAATGGTGACCATATATTAGGCAATAGTTTCTTAAATATGACCAAAGATATGAGAAACATATTTTCTGAAAGTGGAGACTCTAAAGGATATAGAAAAAACCAGCATGCACGAGCAGGAAGGCACCTTCTTTCCCCCACCCCAAGGCTGGAAAGTAAGAGCGGGGCCTGGCCCACCCCCATCCACTCCTGAGGAGGTCTGAGGTGGGAGTCCTAGGACCAGGCTTGTTCTTCTCTAGGCCATAGGGAGCAATGCTCCCTTGTTTATGTCATTCTCTTTTTCTTCTGTAGCCTGCAGAAATGCTCTGAGTCACCTCAAATTTTGCATTTGAGTGATGATCCAGATTTAAGTGAGGGTATTGAGTAAGGAGGGCAAGACCCTGCCTAACCCCCAAGACCTCTGAAGCAGGGTGTGGAGCCATATCTCCAGATAACAACAAAGCTAGCTTTGCCTTGCTTTGCCTAAGTTTGAAAAGATTGGGTTTAGTTTGTTGCTTTGTTCCTCCCCTCCCCTCCTCTCCCCTCTCCTTCCCTCCAGTCGTTCGTGTTTCGTGAGGGGAGTGGAGGTGCGGGGCTGGGTCTTGGCTTTTGCGCGCAGAGAAGAGAAAGAGCATCTCCTCCTCGACTCTCCTCTCCTCTCCTCTCCTCTCCTCTCCTCTCCTCTCCTTTCCTCTCCTCTCTTCTTCTTCTTCTTCTTCTCTTCTCTCTCTCCTTTCCTCCCTCCCTCTCTCTTTCTTTTTCTCTTTCTTTGGAATCTCACATTGAATAAGGTCATCTAGGGGAGAATGAGAATTTGGGTTTTCCTAGGTAGTCCAGACAGATAATGCTGAGTGGGAAGTGTTAAACAGAATTCAGAAAATCTATTTTCTATATGAGGGAATCTCAAGTTAAAGACAAGCTGCTGATCTGGCTGGCATGGAAGGGAGAGTCAGTAGGAGAAAAAGACAAGTATAGAAAATATGCAGAAAGGGAGAAGTTTGTACTATTTTAAATCACAACACTGATGGAAGCCAAAAATACTGTAGAGGTCTAACCAAATAGAGCTAAAGGTCTTAGCCAAAATTCAATGGTGTTATAATAAGAATCACTGCATGTAAATAAAGTGTTAAAGAAAAAATGTTCTATTTGGGTCTCTTAGGAGAACATGGGGAAGAGCTTGAAAAGGATTATCATAAAAAATTACATCAGCAAGAGAAGAAATATTACTGTATAAGTCACACATTTGTACCTCTTCTTCTTGTCTAAGTACCCATATCAGCACAGGTGATAGGTCATGCAACTGCCCTCCACATGGCCTTGCACGGCTCCCTAAAGGAACACTGCACTAGGAAGATATAGACAGCAACTTTTTGATGCATGAAACTCGACTAGACTAGTCTGCTCCCTGGGTAATTTTGACTGCATTTATTCTTACTTCATTAATGGGAATCAACAGATTCCATAAAATACTATCTTATTAGCATCTCTTAATCTCACCTTATTGGCAATAACCTTGTTAGTACTAATGGCCATTAAATTGCACAAAATGGTAAAGAGACTATATAGAGCATGGGATAGAGATAAAGTTCAATATATACAAATGCAAATAACTCCATTTGAGAGGAAGAAAAATTTCCACCAGATACTGCATTGGAAGCTTTGCTATATAGTCTCATTTCCTTTTTTATGGATTACAAAAATTACTATTTTTATAAGGAAGCTAAGGCTTGGAGATATTAATATCAAAGTACCGCTGTTGACAAGGGACATTGCTAGGATTGAATCTATGATTTCTCTTGTGCCAAAACCACTCTTTCTCCTACAATTCCCTAACCCATAGGTGAGCCAAAAGTGAAAAGCATTTTTAACAAACTGTTCTTCAATTATTATTAAGACTGGTTTAGTAATAAATGCAACCAAAATTAAAATAATTTTGCATTTTCATTATCTTTTTTATATACATAAACATGAGCTTATCCATGTTGAAAGAGGCAGCCTTTTAAAGATCTTAGATGTGATACCACAGGACATTCTCATTAATACCTGAATGTGTTTATACACTGCAACCAAATCAAACATCTTCAGTCAAGCCTAGTAATAACTTCCTTGCTTATTGGGATGGCCCTGAACACTGGAAAAGCCCATTTTGATTTTATGGTTTTTAATCAAATAAATATATTCTCTGATTACTGCAAAATAGCTCATCTCAGAACACATTCTGCTTTTAGGAAGTGACAGAGGATTATGTAAGATTTGGGACAGTTAATAGTCTCTCTGCCCTCATATTGGGCATCTTTAAATATGGCAAAATAATGCAAATAGTGAAAGCTTTGGTGAGGGCTAAATAAGGCCAGGTATGTGGATTGCTTACTGCAAAATATGGCCAGCAGAAGGCCTTTGGTAAGTTGTAGCCCTCCATCTAAAATTTAAAAGAAGTAGGGAATGGCAAGGTAAAATGTCTGGTTGTTTCACTTTTTAAAAGAAAGACAGAGAGACAGAAAGAGAGAGACAGAGTGAGAGAGAGACAGAGAGACAAAGAGAGATAGAAACAGAGACAGAGAGACAGCGAGACAGAGAGACAGAGAGACAGAGACAGAAAACAAAACAGGGGCTGTAGGTGGCTTATGCCCTAGGGTGGGATGGCCGCTTACTAACACTCTTTCCTTAGACATAACAATGCTCAGACGCACCATTTCTGTACCAGGGAACCTGTCTGAACCAAAGTGACTATCTTCCACACATACAAACCTTCCCTCAATGGAATCTTCAAGTCTGCTTTTGCTTAGACTCACAGCTGTGACACCCCTACAAGGGAATTAATTCATTGTGGTAATTTCTTCCTCAGCTCAATTAGCAGGTGTACTTTTAGCCACCTTGGACAGCTGGACCGTTACCTAGCTAACAACTAGATTGTCTGTCTATACGTATTGGACTGAAGGTGGGTCACATTATTTTTCTTTTCTAAGATGTCAAATAAAACTTTTTATATATATAAAAAGTGTGTGCCTGATGGGGTTGCCAGGTTTGTAGACAGCTCTCATGTGAAGGTCTCCAGCATTCCTGCTGAAATTGATATAAAACTAGCAGCTTCTATTGTGTGACAATTCTTAGTGGCTCTCAAAACTTATTAATACAACAATTAACATAGCCTGCAAGCAGTCCCGTCCAGAGATAGTTCCAGATGAGTCAACCCCCAATCAATAGAAAAAGGCAGAGGAAGGACTCATGTGTTGAAATAAAAGTTTGTCAAGAAGCCACTAAGAACAACTGATGATTTTTTTGTAATTTTATATAGAAAATATTCCAAACAAAATCAGAAGTTGAGACTATAGTACAAAAATTACCATCACTCAACTTCAATAATTATGAATGTTTTTCCAGTTTCTTCTCATCTATCCTCTCCACTTTTTTCTTTGCTTGTTTTTATTTTTTAATTCTATAAATCAGGTCATTTCCATGATAAATCTACAGTGTGCATCCCATGTCATTTTTTGTTTACATAATGAAACAAAATTAGCAATAATTCCTTAATGTCATTGAATATACAATCTGTTTAAATTTCCTTGTCTCAAAGCATCTTTTACAGTCAATTTGTTTGAATGTGGATCCAAGAAGTGTCCATAAATTGCATTTTGTTATTATGATTTCACTTCGGCAATTTATTACTGCATAAGAACCACCCCAAAATTTAGTGGCTTCAAACAATAAAAATGTATTAGTTCTACATTCCACAGATAAACAAGTTGATCTGGGTTCAACTGAGTGGTTCTTCTGCTGGTCTTGCCTGGGGTCCTTCATGTGGCAGCAGTCAGCTGGTGGCTTTAGTGCCCACTAAGGTGTTCCAAGATTGTCTCATCATCTCTGGTGATTGATGTTGACTGTCAGCTAGGTCTCTCTTTCCACATGGTGTTTTATCCTCATGGAAATTAGGCTAGGCTTCTTTGCAAAAACAATCTCAAGGCTCCAAGAATATGAAAAAAGAATCTACAAGCTTTCTTCAGGTGTAGACTCCAAAATTTGCCTACTGTCTATTCTGCCATATTCTATTTGTCAAGGCAAGTTACAAGGCCAACCCAGATTTAAAAGGTAGAACAATATACCCTACTTCTTGATAGGATGAGAAGTAAAATCATATTTAAAAAAAAAGTGACTATCATTTCAAACAATCACATTCCTTTAAATATTCTTTATTCTCCAATAGTCTTTACCTTTCCTTTTTATGACATTTACATGTACAGAAATAGTCATTTATCCTAAAGAATTTTGTATTTTTGTGGTTTCTTATAGATTGTTCATCTATCCTCCATAGTTCCTATAAACTGGTGGTTAGATACAGAGGCCTAAGGAATATTTTAGGTTTGATTTTTAGTTAAGAATACTTCATAGATTATATTGAATACTTCATTCTATATCATATTATGAGCTACATAATGACTTATCATTTCCATTTTTAGTGATGTAAAGGTGAATTAGTAGGTATGTGTTTTCAACCTGATTCTTCTTTAAAAAATCCCTCATCAACTTTTCCTCTAATGGCTTTCACTTAATTGCCTAAATCTAGTAATTCATTAAGAATTGCAAATGATGAATTATCTGATTCTACCATTTCTTCAGCAAGTACTAGCAGAAATCCTTTTCCAGAGGAATTTCCACCATCACTAATGTTGTTAATCTAAAATACAGTTTATATAGGAAATGCTTCTTTCTCTTTAATGATAAAATTTAAGAATAATGTGTTGGTGCCCTGGTCAGCTTCTATGATGGCCAATGAGATATTTTTTAAAGTAGTTTGTTTTTTAGTATTATTAGAAACTAATAGGTTTTTATATATTTTATGACCTTTTATCCTTTGCAATCAGTATTTATTATAATGATCAAATTATAACATTTGAACCAGTAGGAGCCTCCCTAAGTTGTCACATGGTTTGTTTTACATGATCTCATTAGTTCTTGATAGTTTTTAACTTTCTGTTACAACAAAATGCTCAGGCTCACCTTGTGTATCTTCTGTCCCAACCTGGAATCAACAACCATGTCTGGGGAGTTCTGATTCCATTTAGTAGGAAGTAGTGCTTAGATACCACAGTTTACACCCTAGGGGTGTTCATTACTATTTTGCTGTCATTGATTCTATAACTTTATAAACCAAGGTAGATTAGTAGACAAATTATGAAATTAGTATTACTAAAATAAAACAATGAGATCATAAAATAGTTCTGCTTCAGTGTATGCCATAGAGTGTTTATTTGTTATATTTTACTTGTATCATTTTTCACTTAAGTCAATATATCTTAATTCCTTAAAACATCAACATAATTACTTTTTCTGTGAAAGCAGAAAGATCAATGGGCTGGTCCCTTCACCAAGCCAATCAGGCTGGGAAAGAATATAGTTATTCTGGCCCTGTGATGTAGCAGATGCTGGATCCTTAATTGCCTAAATCTACTAATTCATTAAGAATTTAGTTCTGATGTAAATTTCTTGGGAATGTGTTTGTGAGTATGATTTAAAAGAGCTGAAACTTTCAAATCAATGTGTACCATAAAAGAAATATTACCAATCTCCATCAAAGGACCCTTCCACAGAGGTAGGAATCCACACTGCAAACTGGCAACTATGTGAGCCTTGGGCTTGAGGACAAACTATCTTACTCAGAACATGTCCCTGGAACCCAGGAAAGGGGATTAAAAGGGCTATGCCTTGGGCTATAATGTAAATCCTGGGTGTGGTTCTCTCTTGGCCAAGCTCAATGCTGAGACCTGGGTATTGTTCTGCATCTGAGAGACCTGCTGCTGTGGACCTCCCTCAACCAGTCTACAGTACTAGCACTGGCCAAGCCGTCTCTGTCTAAATGCCAGACCAATAGGCTGAGCCAACACCACACCATCCCAAGACCCTAGTAAGAAAATGCAGCTATGTAAAGGATGACAGGGTCTTTGAAAGGGATAAGTAAAACTTTCTGCTAACTTGTACATTTAGATATTTGAGCCCTGAATTTGGGAACTCCCAAACGCTAACTTTGACAGAAAGTGAGTTTCCTGTTTTATTTTCATATATTTCATATGGCTTCCTTCCCTTAGTTTGTATCATCACCCTTTCAAACAATATATTGAATCAGCAGACATATACACAATGACCATAAGAGAAAAAGATTGAAATCAAAAGACTCAAGTTCTGATCATGCCACTGTCCCATCTAATTGTCAAATAACTTTGTGTAAACTATTTAAAACACTATTGCCTCCACTTTCATATGGAATATCTCACTTCAAGGTTTGCCTTAAGAATTAATGAGGCAGTGTGCATGAAATATCTACACATACTGAGCAATCAATAAATTTTCACTGAATCAAAATCTTTCCTCTATTAGTGGCATCTAAAAAAAAATAAATATTTTACTTGGCAATATATTTTTGGTCTATATCTAGGACAGATCATTCCTGAGGGCAAGTCAAATATTATGATATTCCTCCTATTTCACTCTTTTTCCATGAGGAAAATATCTGCATTTTCCCAGTGGCTACATTAAAGTGACATGTGTACTATATGGTCCTTCTCATACCTCTGATATCAACTCTTGCTTTATAAACATTTAGCCTAAAAATAAGACTTAGCCAGTTTTAATGTTTTGCATTTACGATAAATAGCTTCGTGTTCACTCATCACTCACTCATTAATTCATCCAGAGCAACTTCCAATCTTGCCATCTCCATTCATGGTAAGTGCCCTATATAAGTGTACCATGCTTTATCTATTTTACTGTACCTTTCCTATGTTCAGATATGTTAAGATACAAAAATATATACCTTTATGTTACAATTGTCTTCGGCATTCAGTACAATAATGTTCTGTATAATAAATACGATAAATATCATATTCCCTAAGAAACTGAGTTTGCCGCATGTCTGCCATATCTGGTATTTAAAACAAAGCCAAAGATCCAGTCAATGGCTTTCAAATAGGGCCTACTTATAATGAAAAAGATGCACACAGAATGTTGTAAAAAGTAATAATAATTTAAAACTCCTACATCTTGTCATATATTTTGACGACAGCTGCTAGGAAACTGCTAGCCCAATTCTCTTGATGGTTGTGTGTTAATATATTGAACCAATCCATTAAGCCTCGATAATAATCCAATTAATTGTTTAGAAACATTAGCCAGGCTCCTGTGTGTGGTTTTTCTTGCAGAGAGAGGAGGTGCCTGTTTGTATTACAGGTGGAATGACCAAGTTAGATATCAATATTCTCTATGAGCAAGCGACCTCTCTAAAATGGATTTGCTATCGATCAGTCCATTTGCTATTGTTAGCAATCTTGCTCTACATCGTGAGGCCTCTGAATATTTTTTTATCCCTACTTGGTACTGTGAATCATCTCCCCTCTAACCAACCAAAAATAAGATTAAGTTTGCATATATATAGGGTTTTTTTCCAGTAGTGCAATATTAATTTCCCCCAAAAGTGTACTTTTCTTATGCTTTAATTACATACAGATTTTTGAGGATTTAGATGTGCTATTTAAACTGGTGTCATTTCATAGCAAAGTTCAATGCGGCTGCAAAATGATGGAAAGGGTAAGCATAACCTTCCTCTCATTTTACAGGTAATAAGACAAAGACTCAGATCAAATGCTGTGGAGTTAAGACAGACCTGTGCGGAACTCTGGCTCTGACACTTTCCACTAGGGGAACTTGCCCTTTCTAAATCTCAGTTCGCTTATTTTAAAATGAGAAAAACTCTAATGTCTGCCTTTTCTGGTTGTTGTTCACATTAAGTGAAATGGTTCATATAAAGCTTCTGGAGTATAGTAAGGACTTAGTACATGTTACTACTGTGAGCCACAGAGCTGTAATTACTTCCCTACCTCGCCTCTTCCATGTAGCACATTGAATCACATGGAAACTCTTGGTTTTGGAAGTCAAAAATGGTCAGCTATCATCAATTCTATATGTTTTAATGTAAGTTGTTTTCTACCAACTGAGAAAGAGACTGGGATTTTGAGGGCAACAATTGTATCTTTACACTTTCACACTCTGAGAGCCTGACACATAGTCAGTACTAAATGAATGACTTTAAATTGTAAATACTGTTGTGAATTGCTTAGCAATGGAGATGTGTTCTGAGAAAGGCATCATTAGGTAACTATTGCTGTGTGAACATTATAGAGTGCACTTACACAGACATGGTCAGTATAGCCTATTACACATCGAGGCTATATGGAATAGCCTATTTCTCCTAGGCTACAAATACCCATATAGCACGTCACTGTACTGAATGCTGTAGGCAATTGTAACATGATGGTATATATTTGTGTATCTATCATATCTGAAGACAGAAAAGGTACAGTAAAATACAGTATAAAAGATAAAGCATGGTACACTTATATAGAGCACTTACCATGAATGGTGATGGCAAGATTGGAAGATGCTCTTCTGGAGGAAGTGTCACTCTTTTCAGAAATATGTCCACGGTGGTTTGCTTGGTTCATTTCTTTATTCACCATAGATTTGCTTGTAAGCAGGTAATGCACAATGAATATTCCTCTCTGTTATTGAAAACCTTTTGCTGTTGGGGTCCATGTTTTCAAACTTGTTAAGGAGCTTCTTGAAATCTGAAAAAGCTTCTGCTGAACACTTCACTGTGCATTTTCTTGGAGGTTCTTCTTTTTCTTCTCCTGCAGTTTCCTTTTCCTTTGCCTCTTCTTCTACTATACATTCCTGTTCCAGTTCTAACAACTCCTCATTCTCAGGAACCACCTTTAGCAGTATCTCAATGTTATTCCCATCCACGCCCAGGTAAAAGTTGTTTGCTATCTCAACTCAGCTACAGCCTTGTTAATTTTTACAACCTCATCGTCTTCGGCAAATCCTTTGAAGTTTCTTCCTCCAGCTGCCATTCACATACTCCTTGGTGACATTACCCCAAGCAAGGTCCTTACACAGTCATAGCTATTGTAATCCTTCCAGCATTGCATCAATATCTTCTGTGTTTTCCTCAACTGTAGCGATAGCCAAGACAAAGGTCCTCGTCAGATAGTAGGTCTTAAAAAGCTGTGAGGACACCTCGATCCATTGGTTGGATCAAAGAGGTAGTGTTTGGAGGGAGAAATACAACACCAATATTGCAATTAAGATAACCGATAAAAGGAGGATGTCCAGGAATATTATGGATAATAAGCAAAACCTCAAAAGGGCCGTTATTCTCCAAAAGCTGTACTTCTCCATTTGACTGGCATAGCAATTCAGGAGGCCATCCTGAAAGAGGAGCTGCGTCATCCGGACTTCTTATTCCTCCTGCAGTACACTGGTGGTGTGTGTTTATTGATATGTTTGAAGATCCCAGGGTCACTACGTCAAATTATAAGGGTTTCAGTTTGTAGCCTGCAATACTGTCCCCAAGTAAGACTGTTATCCTGTCCTTAAAAACCTTGAAACCTGGCATTGACCTGGCCTCTGTACGGAGGAAAGTCCTCCCAGGTATCCATTTGGAGAATAGGGAAGTTTCGTCCATATTGAATATTTACTCAGGCAAGTAGTTTTCCGCTACAATCAGCTTATCTATAGTTTCCGAAACTTTTAGCTGCCTTTATATCAGCACTTGCAGACTCACCACTCACTTTCATAGCATGTAATAGACTTTTGACTCTTTTAAACCACTTCTGTTCCTGGTTTTCAGTCCAGGCCATTATAAGTTTATCAGTGTCTGCTATAGGTCCTTGATGAATTTTTGTTAGTCCCATTGCCTTCAATGAAACAGATCCTTTAACAGCTTCTGTCACTTTGTTCTTGTTCTTCAAGATCGTAGCTATGGTGGAATGAGACATGCCTCACTGGAGAGCAATAACCATCACCGACGTTCTACCTTGATAGTCTTTTAACAATTTTAATTCCATCTCCAATTCAATCACTTGACATAGTCTCTTACTGGCAACATTAGGAATGGATTTTGTATACTTAGGGGCCATGACAAACAAAACAACATGAGATTAAATCAAGCACAAGAGAAAATGATGCAATCAAGCAACACTGTAAATACAAAATGTATGAGGCCGTTGCTGGCATAACATGGCATACTGTTTTACAGCAAACCTTTTTTTTTATTAAGTAAAAAGAGTACACTCTAAAGTAAAGATGAAAAGTATAGTACAGCAATACATAAGTCAGTAACGTAGTCATTTATTTGCATTATCAAGTCTTATATAGTGCACGTAATTATATGTGCTATACTTTTATACAACTGGCAAAGCATTGGATTTGTTTATACCAGCATCACCGCAAATGTGTGAGTAATGCATTGCACTATGATGATATGACAGTTAGGAGATCACTAAATGATAAAAGTTTTTCAGCTCCATTAGGGCCTGATGGGACTACCATCATATATGTGGTCTGTCATTGACTAAAACGTCTTTATGCTGTGTATGACTGTAGTGTAGTATAAATAATGTAAAATATGCACAATGTATCCCTTTCACTGGATTCTAAATTACTGACACCACCACCACTTCATCACAGACTTTTTCCTTGGTAGGTCCTATTGCCAGAGGGAAAGAACAATGCGTGTATATATATATACGGTTGGGGTGCGGCCAATGAATATAAAAATGTACTTTGTCTGCAGGACATCTCGCGCTTCATTGAAGAGAGCAGGAATGCCTGAGCGGCGAAGGCCTCTGCACAGTCTTCCGAGATCCTCACACTATAGGACGGAGAATACCCCACTGCTCACGTAAGCTCCAGAGCTCAGGGCTTTCGGCCGTGCTCCGTCAAGGAGAGACCGTGGAGCAGGAAAAGATCGTGAGTGATAGTCAGTCACACAACGTGAAGGCTGAGTCCAGCACAGCTGTCTCTGCTGCTCTTGCAAAGTAGAGAAAGTGTTGTCAAAGGATCTGAAGCATGACGTTAAGTACAAACCTAAAGCTGCACCAGTAACAGCAAAAATCGACGGAAGGAATGGAGTTGCATTTACTTTCATCACTTCATGGCTAGTCCATAGCCTTGAGTTCAAACGAGTGAGTCACCTACTTTTCATGATCTATCAAAGTCAGTGTGTTCTACTTTTCAGGGTCGTTGGGAGTACTAAACGGGCCATGCCAAAATGTGATGACGAAGAGGAGTCTATGTGTAAACAGGAGGCCGGTGCTGGAGTGTGAGAGGTGCTTTCCCCCACCGCAGAGCAAGGGAGGGACAAAAACACAGAGGCCTGTGATTTTTCAGAAGTCCCTGGACTCAGGGCTTCCCTTTCACACTAACCTTTTATACCCATCACCAAATGTAACCCAATCACAAACCCCATGTTTCTAAGACGATTTGGCAGATGGGCTTAGGATAATTTGATCTTAAAAAGAGCTGTGGGACAGTGCTAAGACTTACTGACACTTTTCATCACAGCTGCCAGGTCAGCCCGTCTGCCTCCAGGTCCCCTCAGCTCTTCGGCCACTCCTCCATCACAGAGCATGTCTTAGTCACGTTGCCATACCTCTGTCTGCCACTTACTGAAATCCGAGTGACATTCTTTGGATGTCACATGTCCTTTAAGTCTCACAACGATTCAGCTAGATATTTTTCCTCTCATTTTGAAAGGAATTAGAGGTTTTCAGAGTTCTTAGAGAGTGTTTTTAGTAACTTCACCCAAGTTCACACGGCTAGCAAGTAGCAGACCCAGAATATAAATAAACCTAGGAATATCTGTCTCTACAGTTGTGTTTCTGCCACCAAGACAGGCTGAAAAAAATATTTAAAGGCTGCTTTTTGAGAAGGCTGTGTCTTGTTTACTGTGTGGACTCAGCATCTAGGCACTTAAATGTATTTAAGTTAATGTAAGAAAGAAAAATATGGCCTTGGATAAGTGATTTATTTCGTCCATATAGTTCTCAGCCGAAAAAACGCACTGAAAACGGTGACCTCCAATCTCAGGAAGATGTCGGGAAATCGGGAATGATCTCAGCCACCAGCGTGTGCAGTCACAGGCCGTGCCGTGAGGCCGTGAGGCTGTCGGTCAGGCGCAAGAGCCCTTGTGTCTGGGTTTGGATCTCAGCTCCAGTTCCACCTAACCACGTGACCTTGGCAGTTTCCTTTATTTTCCTCATTGGGATCAATATTTGTCTCATTTCTCAAAGCTGTATTTTTACATAGTCGTGAAGAAAACCATGTCATTAAACATCACCGAGCATATTAGAAAGCATTAATGGAAATGTACTTGAAAACAGCGGCAGAAAGAGACATTTGCCTGTGTATAGAAGGATAAAGGAGGGGGGGTGGGCATTTGGTGGAGATGGGTTGGGGACCTTTGTATTTAAAGTCTGGAGGGTATAGTTTCCACGTGGATTCCAATTTTAGCTGTTTGAGCTTCTTAACATTGAACGGCATACGGAAAAAAAGGCATTCTCCATGTGCTGTGTTTTATCGAGTTAGTCATGAAATATAAGACTTTTAATAGAAGGTAACAATTGGTTGAAGAGTTGTTAGTAGTTCAACAAAGAATATTAAAAATAAAAATTATAGTGTAGGTGTATTTATTTAGGATAAAATCACCACATGAAATTTTTAAACTAAAATAGAATGTTCATAATTATTCATCCCTCACATGTAAATTTTATGAATAATTAAGTGGAAACAATATTACTTCTGCTTTAAACTAAAAACAACTGAATAAAAAGTAAAAGAAATGGGGCACAGTAGGTATTGATAGTCTGCTAATTGAGAAGGATTATCATAATGATAAGTTTGCTTTTCAGAAATGTGAGAAATTTGAATGCTACCCATGATGACAGAACATTTTTCCTCTGTCACATTGGATATCTGTTTTCCGTTGCTGCTGTAACAAATTACCACAAACTTAGTGGCTTAAAACAACACAATGTATTATTTTACAGCTTCATAGGTCAGAAGCCTGGCACTGGTTTCAGTGGACTAAAATTGCAATGTCAGTAGGGCTGCATTTCTCTTGGAGGTTCTGGGTAGAAACTGTTTCCTTGCCATTTCCAGCATCTAGAGACTGCCTAGTCTTAGGCTCACCATGCCTGTCCATCTTTGAAGGCAGAAACGGTGGGTTGAGTCCCTCCCACACTGTATCACCCTGACCTTCTCTTCCAGCTTCCTCTTCTACTTTCAAGGACCCTTGTGATTACACAGAGCCCATTCAGGTAATCCAAGATAATCTCCCCGTATCGAGACCCTTAATTTAATCAATTTTAGAGTCCTTTTGTCATATAAAGTAACATATTCCCAGGTTCTGGGGATTTAGATGTAGATATCCTTGGGGAGCCATTATTCCGCCTTCTACACATCTCTTGAATTTGTGTGTAGTGGTTAAGAGCATGTACTCTGGAGGCATACCACAGGGGTTCAAATCACAGCTCTGCCAATTACCAGCTATATGATATAACCAAGTTGCTTAACCTATCTGGCCTCTGTTTCCTCACTTTAAAAAAAGATTTAATAATTCACGCACATCTGATTTTTGAAAGTATTAAATGAACTATTAAAAGATAAAGTGATTGGGGCATGTTAAGTGTTATATAATCATAACTGTTAGGAAATAGAAGTATACTAGTTAGGACTATAACATACCAAATGTTGGTGGCTCAGCGCAGTATGCTTATTCCTTGCTATGAAAAGTTTAATTAAGAGTCACAACAGAGGGACAGGCTCTGCACCACAATTATTTTGATTCTCTCCTTCCTTAGGGCTTCTGAGTCCTCACCATTCAGCCACAGGGAGTCAAAGAGGAAAAAATGAAAAAAAAATCTCAAAGGAGGCTTTTATGGGTCAGGTCTGCAAATTATTTGCAACACAGTCCATTCAGTTCCTGCAAAGTAGGTTAGTAAGTGTGGTCTAACTAGGTCTCCATAAAGGAAAAAACAACAAAAAAGTGGATTTTGGTGAAAAGCTAGGCAGTCTCTGCCACAAGAAACCACAGGGTCGACGTGGACAGTGAAATTCCAGGGACTCCTCACCCCTTTTGCAAGCAGATGAGCCATTCAAACCAAGGAATACTTTGATCGGCTTGAGCAAGAACACTTCTGGAGGCAAGGCTGGGTGGGAGGTTCCTACAGCCTAGACTATATGTGGTTTGGATTAAGTTGGAGCTGGGACTGCAGATATAAGAGCGATAGTTCAATGTGAACATAGCCACGTGATTGCTGAATGAGGCAAGGGTCACTGTGGAGATAATCAGCAAGCAGTTAAGTAAGCGAGTCTTGGATTAGGAGACAAATTTGGGCAGTAGATACAGATCTAATCATTATTGGCATAACAATTGAAGGCAGTAATTAAAGTCAAGGGGTGCGTAAGTGTAGGTACAATGAGAATAGGACCAAAGAAGAACAGAAGGAGAAGGAATGAATAGGACCAAAGAAGAACAGCAGGAGAAGAGGAGAGGAGGGGGATGTGAGAGGGCAGGTAACAGACAACAAAAGAGAAGGCAACTTGTCAGCAGTGACAAACGCTACCAGGAAATAAAAGAGCAATGGTCCGTTGCCTTGAGAAACTGAGAGGTCACTGGCAACTCTACCAGGAACAGCCTCTGTAAAAGGTGCAGTGGAAGGAATGCTGCTGGACACAGATTGTAGTTACAGGGAGTAGGAAAGAAAAGAAAGCGAAGGCAAGGAGGTACAATCTATTTGGCCAGCTCTTCCCACAGGTTTTATTATAAAAGGAAGGAGGAAGACAGGACTTCTGCAGGAGATGGCTAAAGAGTTTCCTCCACACTCTGCCTTTAAAATGAGATAAGCTTGAGCATATTTGCAAGCTGAGGAGAAAAACCCAGGGAGGGAAGGTTTGAAAGAAGACAAGGATGATAGGCAGGCAGGAGGTGGGAGGCAAGCTAAGAACCCCAAAGTCTTAGCATTCGCAGTCCCATTCTTGTTGGGATATAGAGGGGACAGAGGAGCCCACCACTGTAGTATTTGGGGGCCTGAAGAACAATGCAAAGTGGTAAAGCTTGAGAGGCCTTTCGAAGGACAGGTGTAGTTGATTTTATATCACTGGACATCAGTGCTCATAATTATGAAAATGAGCAAATAGCTAGATTCACACTCTGCCTAATAAAATGTGACTTCTATTTCCATTCAATAACCTGAAACCTCACAGTGTACACCAGAGAATAGAGCAGATCCCAATCCTAATTAGGAGACTCTTTCATTTATTTATACCTACTTTGACCCAAAAGGACTTAAGGTGATTAATTAAAAAAAATTAATCCAGCTATTTCATTCCTTTCCTCAGATAAGGATTTAATGCCGTAGTAATTACAGCAAGAAAAACGTTTGGAGCCATTGCACCCTGAAACCCATCAACAGAAGACTATATGTAGACCACAACCAAGGCTCTCCTGTGCCTGGAGCAGGAAAACAGAAGAAACTACTCATTTTTAGAGGTGATAAGAAAATTCAGTGCTCAATTAAGTGGATGTAAGAGATTTAGCAGAAGTGTTTATGCATATTGAAATCTAATTTCATGACATGGATGACAGTGTTTAGAAGTCATAATTAGTAATAAATCAATGATTATTTTTTTTTTAACAAGACAAACTAACTGCCTATTATATGTAGGATGGCTAAAGAGGTCCAGAGAATCTTGCAAAGTTACCAATGCAGTCATGAACTCCAGGCATCAAATTTCACACGGAAGCCACAACTCTAGTAAAGTCAATATCTAGGGAGAAATGGAACCTGGCTTAACAAATTCAAACTCTAAACAAAGAACTGTGGGGCATGCACCCACTAGGACCCACTTGCTATTCTTCCACACACCTTCTTCCCAACCTGCCACACCCCACCTTCCAGCATTTGCTTTTCTCCATGTTACTAATTACAACCAAACATACTATATATTGTTATAAATGCTTTTTACTGTCGATCTCTCCCCATAACAATGCACACTCAGCGAGGTAAGGAATTTTTGCTTTGTTCGGTCCGTGTCATATCTCCAAGGCCTGTAACGGTCTCTGGCACTCAGTAAATGCTCAGTAGATATTTTTTAAGTGAAGAAATGAATAAATTGGAATTGACTCATATTTGAACCCATTACTAGCTGCCAGTTCAGCCTCACCTTTCAGTGCTCCCCAAGCTCCGGCCACACCCGAAGCTCCCTCTTCCCAAGTGACTAAACCTGCTTCATGCACACGCTTCTCCCCTGATTCAGAATCTCTTTTTTCCGGTACCCCTCTTTCCACCACACACACACACACTCACTCACTCACTCACTCACTCACTCACATCCTTATTTGCTCCAAAGATCCTTACTCGATCTTCAAGCATCAAATATCTTAGTTCAAACATTTCTGGCTCTAGGAAGCCTTCCCTCACCACCCCAGCAGGGTTTTTTTTTTTTACCTTTCATTCAGTATTTACTTATTCAACTGATATTCTGGAGGGTTTTCCACATCTCTGTTTCTGTGATGGGCACACAGCAGACAGACATGTGGCCGGCCCCTTTGCCTGTGGAGTGCACGACATCTCACCACTGTGCCTTTCCCAGCTCTACTGCAGCATCTGTCGACCCACAGCACAGTTGTGTTTACATCTGTCTCCTCGACTAGACGCTGAAGTCCTGCAGACTTGTTTCCATTTCCCCAGCACCTAGCACAGTGTTTGCTGCTTGATAAATAGTCAAATGAATGAAGCAACTTAATGACCAAAGCATATGAAACATACTGTTTCTAACCTCCTTGTTGACAATCAGCTTCTTTTCACTCCTGGCACTGAAGGTTTCTGTGCTATTGTTGTCCAAGTTATTTTTACTCATGGTCTTTTCCTCTTTCTTCCTATCCGGCTTCTATGTTGGCTACTACTCATTCACAACCTGCTCTGTGTCAGGAACTACGCTATATACGATATAATATTAAGTACCTCATTGAATATTCGCAACAACACTGCCAAACAAATAGGATTATCCCTATTTAAAAATTTTCCTTTTCCTTTTCTAATGCCCCTTTTCTTTGTAAATGTCCTCTCTTCCTTAGTTTTGGAGGGACAGTTCAGCCCCTCCCCCATCATCAGAGGAAGGCTCTGAAATCACAATGTTTTACAGGGAGATCTAGATCTTTTTATCAGCTCTGCCCCTCCTGCTCTGTTGCTAAACTTGCCTTTGACCATAAATTGTCCGATACAGATCCTGGCAAGGTAACAAGTCTAGACTATATTGATTTCCTTGACAAGTAACAAATAGAACATCATGATGAGTTATTTCAGTAAAAACCAAAAAGAGTTACAACTTTGGACAGCTGTCACTGAACCCACTGCTACCTGGAGATTGATACCAGGTCCTCTCTCAGAGAAAAAGCTAACAACAGCCAATCCCCCTCCTTGAGCCCCTTGACTGCCAATATTTATGGGTGTTCGAGTTATTTGGCAGTATCTACAGTGGCCTCAGTACGTCACAGCTCACCAAGGCATTATTCTGTACACAAAACCAAAGGGGGTTAATAATTAAGGTAAGAGAATGACCTCAGTATACCCCAGCCTCACCTGTAACACAGTACACAAGATGCATCCCCAGTCTGATTGCATGGGGAAGTTTGAGGGTGCCTTCAGATTTCAAATTCAGATAGACACTATAGGAGTTCCAACTTCTCCATTTTTGGCTACTTATTCTTTTATACTTTCTTCTACCTCACTTGTAAAATCAAACAATACTACCAGATTCCATAGACTTGTTGGAACAATTAGATGAAAAAGCATAAATAAAAGGTCTAACATTATATAATACACGTTAACTCCCTCTCTTTCTTTTGTCTGATTCTATTTCTTTTACTTTATATTATGGACATCGGAAATCTGAGAACTGTAAGGGAATGAGAGGCCATCAGTGTCAAACAGCCAACCACTGCAAAAAGAGCTCCACAGAAAAGAACATCTGGCCACCGGGGCTCAATCACCCATAAAATCACCCCATGATGGATGTTGACTGAAGGAAAGAATGAGTAAAGAAATGAACAAATAATTGAAAACAAAACTCATTCCAATACTTTTTGCTTCCTCGGCTATGATCCCATTATCCTTGGTACCCCAAATCTCTCTGTTTCAGCACCAGCCTTTCTCTGCTATGTGTGTGTGTTTACCTCCATCACTAGATCTAGGCCACTTTCATCACAGGGTCTGTTTTCTCCAGCACTAGAAGAATACCTGGCACAGAGAACTGGACCGACAAATATTCGGATTAAAGATGAATGAGTTGGATGTTTGAAGAATTCTAAAAACCATTTTTTATATTAAAAAAAAAATCTTACTATAACTACACTCCTGCTGCTGTGCATGTATATTTTGTACACAGTTACTGTGCTGGATGTGATTGTTCTAACATGCATGTATATTCAGCACCATGGACAAAGTGGGAGGATGGCGTTCCCAATAAAGGGGGGTGAGGTCTCCCCAGAACCAGGTGGACATTCTCTACATGAGCCGTAGGAGTTATAGGTTGATAGTCAAGAAACTGAAATGTGGATACCAAGAGAGAGGTACCCGATAAATACTAACTGATGACTGAAGGAAAATCAGAGAAGTTCTATTGCCTCTGATCTAAATTATACATTAAGACTGTCCTGGCTCTTTGGGACTAATAATAAATGGATAAAAGAAGAACACTTTGGAGCATAAATTCTTAAAGTGCTGGGATTTTCTTTCTCTAAACCTTTAATTCTTTTGTTAAAAGAAGTTTTCTTTCTTTTTAGTGACAACAGTTTCAATTCTATAGGGTCCGTCGGAGGACTAATCATAAAATATGCCCCATGCAATTTATCAACCATGTATCAGCCATGCTAGTCTCAGGGATGGGCAGTCTGGGGAGAGTCGAGGAACAGTCCTGCCCTTGAACAGTTCCCAGGTTCATGGGATAGACAGACAGCAACATAATTTAAAAAGTATTTGTTTTCTAAGCTTTCATAACAAATTACCAAAATGTGGGTGGTTTAAAATAACAGAAATTAATCTCTCATAGTTTTAAGTCCAAAAGTCCAGAATCAAGGCGCCAGCAGGACTTCAGTCACTACGGAGCCATTAGGGGAAAATCCACTCCGGTTTTTTCTAGCTTCTAATGGCTGCTGGCTTCCTGGGCTTGTGGCCACATCACTCCAATGTGGACCTCTGTCTTCACATTCCCTTCTTCTCTGTGTCTGACTCTTCTGTGTGTTTCTTATAAGAATACTTCATTAGGTGAAGGGCATACCTGAATTATTAAGGATGATCTCCTTGTCTCAAAATCCTTAACTCAATTATATCTGTGAAGACTCTTTTCTAAATCAAGTAATATTCACAAGTTCTGGGTATCAGGATGTGGATACACCTATTTGCAGGGCTAAAATTCAAGCCACTACAATAGTTAACCATGCTAAGGGTGATTGTCTTCATATGAAGAGCGGAAACTGAGGTTCCAAAGCATTAGATAATTGTTCCAACATCACAGAGGTGAAAAAATGGCAAAACTGGAACATATACCCAGGTCTGACTCAAAGGCACCTGCTCTCTCCTTTTCGAGTACATCTCAGTCATGAGATTATAATATACTGTCACACAGGGTCCCAAATGATTATAAGCTTTAACTCAGATCAAGTAAAAAGTATTGTGAAAGCCTTGGTGAGACTGGTCTTAAAAGATGTGTGAGCAGTAAAAATTTTACCCATAAGAAGATGATGATGTATACATAAATAACAATCAAGTACTACATAATGTAAAGTCTGCTATAACAAAGGTGAAGTGCTTCGAAATGGTCTGAGACTGACATATTTCAGAAAGAAAGGCCATTACCACTGGGGAATCAAGAGAAGGAGGAGCTGAAAAGGCTTCACGAATGCATAGCAGTTGAGATTGGACTAAAAGAAGAAATAGGATTGGGATGTACCAAGAAGGAAAGAGTATCAGTAGGTCCAGAGAATGTTAAAACAAAAGCATGGAAGAGAGAAGCTGTAGGGCCCATTGGACAAATACAAATTGGCTATAGCACAGGGTACTTGAAATGGGTTATTTAAAGAAAGAGAGATAAAACTTGGAGGTTGGGTGGATGCATTTGATGGAGCCACTTAAGGCTATACTTAGCAATTGAGACTTGACACTAAACAGTGGAAGCCAAAGAAGACTTTTGTTCAAGATACCTAGTGAAAGAAGCTGATGCAAAATAAAAGTCAAGAGAAATGAGATTTGCCTCTGGTTCTTTCAGCTTTTCTTTTTGGGCCTTCATTAAACAAAATACAGTCCTAATTACGCCTTCTGTAGCCTTTATTTTGGGGAAGGAGGTGGTAAAAGAAGGATTGGCTCTGAAGTACATTTCTAATTCTAGGAGTCTAAAATGGTACAATAATAGCCACTTGATTCTTAGTAGGAAAGTAACTCAACTGTTTCTGCTCCCAGAGCAGAACCCTGAGTACCAGCCCCTTTGAACTCTGGTGTGGGTGGTCTGTTCCCAGTGGCCATCTCTCAAACAGTAGAACTTTTATATGTAGAAACTGCTGGTGTCTAATCGGGCTGGAATGTCTAATGCAATTTAATACAACTTCTTCAAAATCAAGAGGCTGTAGCCTTCAAGCTCACTGAAAAGAATCTAAAGCAGAGAGAAACTGTGTGAACAGGGTATCAGGTGGGTCATTTGCCTGTACTGGAGGGGCCAGTCAATCCCCTGCCTCTCTGGTCCCGTATCAGACTGTACAGCAGAGAAGAAGTGACTGCTCGCCTCCGAAAGCACCAAAAGAGGAATTGAAAACAAGGACCCCTTCCGGAACACATCTTCATTGTCCCATGAGTCATTCCCTCTGCTTCGCCTATCACCTTCTTCTGCTTAGATGTTATGAGTAAGAGAAAACTGACCTTCCACCGCTTAAAAATAGATTAACATCTGGTAATAGAAAGCAGGGTCTGGTGTCAAATGAATCTTAGGAGATTTTACAACAAAGGAAAGTATTAATTTTGCCCAACATTTGTAGAGTATGTTATATAGCACTCTCCCATGCATAATTCCATCTTATCTTTACAGAATTGAGTTAACAATACATAAAACATGCTTAGAATTGTGCCTGGAATATAGCAGGTGTTCAATAAATGTCACTTTCCTCATTTACCACCGAACTGTCCCTCCCGTCACCTTTTCAGCCTGCCTCCTGGCTGTCACTTCCCATTCCTCTCTGCAGTGAAAACTGGGGCAATATTGTTTTCTTCCTTTCCTGCTAACAAACAGAATCCTACGAAATCCCTTTAAAATGAACCTGCAGAAGTGCAGAGTGACAGTTTTTGTAAATCATTTTAATGGGAAAAAGTTATTTCTTTGCTCAATATGAACAAAACCTGGGTCTGTTAAACTAAAACAGTCAAACGCCAGCCATCTGTTTCAGCTGTCTAACAACCAAATCGCATCAGGATATATTCAGTCCAGATAATTGCCACAAGATAAGTTATGCAGATGATCAGAAATATTAGTATAATCACACTGCCATGGCTTTGTCTATGTCATGTTCCTAAGAGGCTGGCCCTTTAAGAATAAGCTATGGGAAACTAGAGATAACATAATAATTCATCTGTTGCTAGAGTTCTTCCAGGTGTGAGATATTTCTTTTGCGGGCATCTCAGTGAATCTTTTCTCCACAAAAAAATATCTATGCACACTAATTCACATATATAGCTCTACTCCAGGAAAACAGTTAAAGAATTGTTGCTGCCTCTTTTCCATTGTTGTCTTCAGTGGTAAACAGGTCTAGCCCCTGTCTTTGTCTGTCAACATTGTGTTCATCCTTCAATGTCGCTTCCAAATTTCCTGCAGTTGGAATTAACCACTTGTCCTTTGGGCTCTACAGCTGGATGCAGGAATGACTGATTAGCTCTTAATTCTTCCTGCCATACGTAATACTTCGTTGTTTATTTGCTAGGCTACTCTACAAGAATGAAGGCAAGATGACACCTTTTTTTCATCTTTGTAGTCTCCCCAGGGCCTAGTGTGATGTCTGGTACTTCAATGGTGCTCAGCAAATGTCTGTATGCAGTTCAGGTAAGAAGGGGAGAGCAATCAGTTTTTAAATGACCCGCAGACCCCATGTTGTTAGAGCCTCCTGGTTTAGGGACATGGAAGCCTCAGTGGAGACCATGTTTCTTGCCCACAGTGTGTGTTCAACAGGCTCTATGGTAAAGGAATCTTTCTCAATACTATACTGATGGTTAGCATACATTACACTCACCCCAAGACATTAGGAGAACTTTATAAGTTATAAATAAAAGAAGATTTTATTAAACTCAGCATAGAATCAAGGTGATCAGTCTCTACGAGCAAAGAGTCCCAGGGACCCTCCACTGAGCTATGACACCCAGGTCTGCCAGAGAACATAGCATTACCAAGTCTGGAGAGCTCTCATGTGATTCGGAGATCACATGATGAATAGAGCTTGGAAGAACGAGAGCCCATCTCCCATGTTTCATTGGATAGAGCCATTGACTCTTGATATTTTAGAACCATTGGAAAGAGAAGTGTAGCAACTGCCACAATTTGCCCTCTCATTTCCAGTTCTAGTCAAATAGGATCGCTGGTATCTTACCTTTGAGATATAATGAGATATGGTACAGAAAACATGATCTTTGTGTCCAGGAACACCTGATTCAAACCCCAAATCTACCAACTGATGAGTTGTATGAGCTTGTACATGTTAATGAAATAACTAGGCTTCAGTTCTGTTATCTCGAAAAAGGGGATAATATCTTCCTCATATAAAAAGACGTTCACTGCCTTTTGCCCCTGGCTTAGAATGCAGGGACATTTTAATATTACAGTATTATCCACTCTAGGCCCAAATAAAGACACATGAATTTCATCCACCTACCCACTTTGTTAGTTATCTGGTGGTTTTCTTAAGGCTCATGAAATTATTAATAAAGAGGCATTTTCTTGGAGTGGCCAAACACTGTGATGTACGAGGCCAAGAGGAACAGACAGAGCATCAAGACCACTTAGGGTATAAAAGGATGATTGTTGTTACAGATGAAACAAGCAGTCATCTCATATATAGGGGCTAAGTCAGGATACTCTGAGTCATTGGCTGTGGATTGCTCCCTTCGGAGTATGACCTCTGTGGCCAGATGGGAAGCTATAAGCCGTCAGCAGCCAACATTCATGGCAGCCAGACACGGGTGTATTGACTGGGTAGAACACTGACCACACAGGTAGATTGTAGACCCCATGGTCCATGATTCCAAAATAATCTGTTCCAGGATCTGAAACAGATCCAACCAATTCTAACTTTAGACAATATTTGAGCCTGACTACATATGAATTATTAAACATAGCAGATGCTGTTAGTGCTCCATCTGTATCCCTTTGGTGCTCACCTTTAAGAGCACATGTTTTGCAATCTAAAGCAGGTACATACTCCTCCCTGCCCTAGGGCTTTCCTTTGGCCCACTACAATGGCAGGCTAGAAGAGCCAGGAGGTTAGTTTCCCTGGAAACAGCCCTCCATTGTAACAGATAAGATCTAGAGGACAAATACCCAGTTTCCTCCCCTCTGGACTGGCATAACTCAGACCCTAGGAACCTTACCAACCCCTGGGCCATGAACCTTACCAGTTCATGGCCTGTTAAGAATCAGGCTGCGCAGCAGCAGGTGAGTGGGAGGTGAGCAGCAGGCAAGCAAGGGAAGCTTCATCTGTGTTTGCAGCCGCTCCCCAGCGCTAGCATCACCGCCTCAGCTCCACCTCAGATCATCAGGTACTAGATTCTCATAGGAGCACCGGTACCCAGTGCCAAAAAGGTTGGGGACTGCTGTTTTACAACATCTCACAGAGCTCCCCAGAAGGGCTGAGCCCCGGCTTCCCATGTGGTAACTGACTAAAATATGTACACAGTTTTGGCCATCTTCCCTTTCATGCTTCCCCTTTGGGTGCTTCTTTTGATCCCCTTTCAAATAAGCTACTTGCTCTCAAATCCTGAACACTCAAATTCTGAGTCTTCTGGGAGGATCCAATCTAAGTCCATATTTAATCACTGAGACTCAATACCTACATTCCCCGCATAACCTAATTCTTGGAAAACGTGTATTATATTAACAAGATGCATGATAATTCTTTGTTACAACATTATTTGATTAACTATAAATATTATTTTCCTACAAGCCTGAAAAGTAGAGTTAACTGTACACACACACATATCTTATTTTGAATGTTTATAAATGGAACAAGGCTTTTAAAGTATATAAAGTATATAGCTATCTGAGGGTACCCTAGGAGCCCCTGACTTACAGGTGTGCAACCCAGTCTTGACTCTTGGTGCTTCCCCCAAGGCTCCTCCACTGATGAGTGGCATCAGGCAACCCATCTTCCTTCTCCTTCTCCACCTCTCTTCCTTCTCTTTCTTTCTTTCTCTTTTCCAAGTGCATTATCATTGCAAAATGCCAAGCCATTTTGAATTCCTATTCTTGTTACACTAGCAAATCTGAATTGTAAAGTAAAATAAGTTCAAGATGAAGAAATAGACCTATTATTTCCTGTACTTCTCCATGAGCTGAGAGAATGACAAATGGGGAACCAAAACACCAGGGCAGTTGGTGTTAATTAATACTAAATTTACTGAATTAAACAATGAATTTTAAAGAAATAATTCTAAGATGTCATTTCAATTAAGGCACTGTCACTGCGATATGGGATGTGGGTGGCGTCCAGGAAAGTCGATCATGGCACTGTTACAGGAAGAAACCATTAACCCCAAGGAAGCAAAAGGATGAAAAAGAAAGAAAAGAAAGCCATGCTTCTCGCAGCTTCCGGAAGAAACTGCAGAGTTGCTAGGCTATGAAACCTTTCTACCTTCTCCATCGAAAAAGATATATCTCAATTAAGCTCAATAATCTAGAACAGGTCACCTTAGCAGTTTCCCCATTTTATTAAAGCCAAGTAGAAGTAATTGCTTGCCTGGATTTAAGAGGAAAGCAGAGCAGATTATAGCAGGTCCTCAAATAAAGTCACTTCATTCAATGTCACTTTGTTATAACATTGATGTGAATGACAAAGGAACTTAACCCTTGTTTGTATGTTAGCCTATGGTAAAATTGGTTTCATTATACATCATTTAACTTAAAGTCACAGGATCATTTGACAACATTAAATGAGGACTTCCTGTACTGAGGGCAAAATGTTCTAACTGACACAAGCCTTGGCTTGTCTCCCAAAAACCAATTCCTTCTGTTGGGCCCCGGGAAATGAATCACAGCAGCTCCATAATGTTTGGAAAACTGGAATATGAAGGGGGGAAACATCACAGCCACAGAATGTAGAGCTTGAAGAATCTTGTTAATGGTCATGTGCAAAATTGTCTAAGCAAGAAAAAGGGTCCAGAAATTACAATCTTATTCAAGACCACACAGTCCAGATGCCACACCTACAGCCTGTCCATTTCTTCCCGTACAACAACATGGGTCTCTACTGGTGCTAAATTAAAGAAAATATCCTGAAAAGACTCTTTAATTAGAAAAATAAAATAAATTCTAATGAAGGGAATAAATCCTCCAATATGTCACCAAGAACAGGCATACAAAACATCTCTCAATTTCAGTGTGTTTATCTAATAATATGGATATAGTTAACTACTAACCAAAGGTTAACCCTTCCTTCAGTACCCTGTTCTCCCCTATGTACATGTCATGTGCTATTTTACTTATTTAATGTCTTCCACCATATTAAACTTTGAACAGGTAGAGGTTCCATATGTCTGGGAAATAATGTGTATGTGAGTTGGCCAGAGCAGGGTGGTGAAATGGGATGGGAGAGTGAGTAGCCAGGACTCGTCTTCAAAGCTCTTTCTCTCCCTGGGTTAACAGCTCCTATGTCCTCTGACTGTAAATCATGTAAAAAGGATGGAAGGGACACACTATCAGTTTAACAGTGTTTAACTAACCCTCAGCTGGAATCCATTGCAATTTTATATACATATAAAATTTGGCTTCCATATCTTAGAATTTTTCATAAAATGAATAGCTCTTCCGGCCCTGGACACCCCTGGGGATTTCTGCTCATTTTCACAATCTGAAGAAAAAGGACAATTTCATTTTTAATTATAAATATTCATGTGCTCAAGACTGTGCATGCCATTATAATTCCCAAATTGATTCAGAAGGAAACTGACATTTTAGTCGAATTCCTTTATTCTTCACTGAAACAGAGTAGGGTGACATTTTGCTCTGAAAGGAGATGGAAAATTTTCCCTGTCTTTGTCATCTGATTATTTCTAATTCCCAATAAAATCCCAGAGCTTCCTCCCAGTGTTACTAGAAGAATCCAAGTGATCAAGAGGGTGAAGATACTCCAAAGTCTACAACCTAGACAAAATTAAAGCAAACTGAAGGTGACAATATGAGCCATATACAATAGCTCATTTAGTCCTCACCACCAGCCTATGATTATCCCTCACTCTATAGATGAAAAAAACCCCGAAGGTCAGAAAAGTTAAATGGTTCGCCCAAGGTCACCTCTCTCTAAAAATAGTAGAATAAGAACGTATATTTGCTATTTGGACTGCAAATTTATTTCTCTTTCAACTCTATCATAGCCCCATCGTAGTTGCTTATAAATCCAAGAAGCCCATAGATTATAGTTCTGTTTGTGGATGCTTCTCAGCAGCCCAGCTACTTGGCAAGGGCCTCCTAATGGGGCAGCTGACATGCCAACCACAGTTACACATAAAGAAATTAAGGAATTTAAAAAATATTATACAAAGGCACCTAAAGTTATATATGCTCTTGTCCTTGAATACTGTCACATAAAAAAATACATGCAAGTTTAAGCAGAGGAACAAAAAAATGTTAGAAATGGTGTCTAGGACAACTTATCAACCATACAAGGCAGGGTCTAGATTCCTTCCATAAACACAGAACTTTCCTAGTTTTCTGGCTGTGTAACAAATTCCAAACTTAGTAACTTAAAACCCATTTATTATCCCACAATTTCTGGGCAGACATCTGGGCACGGCTTAACTGGCTCTTCTCTCTGCTCATATCTCACAAGGCTATAAGCAAGGTGTTGGTTAGGTCCCATCTGAGACTCAGGGTCTTCTTTCAAATTCACATGATTTTGGGCAGACTTATTTCCTTCACTGACCAACCCATGGCCAGCAAAACAATCTCTCCAACTCATGGTTATGGTTAACAGAGGGTAAAGGGTGGGGGGAGGGGAGAAGTAGACTGAGTAAAGGGGGTCAAATACGTGGTGACAGAAAGAAATCGAACTATGGGAGGTGAACACACAATGTAAATATATATATGCCTCACTGTTAAAATATACAGCTGAAACACTAGATTTCGTTAACCAATGTCACCATAAGAAAATTAATTAATTAAAAAAAAATCTCTCTAGCTTCAAGAAAGAAGGCTTAAGCCCTCTTTAAAAGGGCTGACCTGATTAGGTCAGGCCTACCCAGATATTTCCCTTTGATTAACTCGAGGTCAAACTAATTAGGGGCTTTAATTGCAAAGTAAAATCCTTTCACTTTGGCCATGTAATGGAATATAACCAGGAGAACGGCCTCCATAACATTCTTAGGTCCTGACCACAAAGGGAAGGTATTCTACATGAAACATACATGAAGAAGCGGGAATCTTAGGGGCCATCTCAGAACCCCGCCCACCCCAAAAGCAATACCACTTTCCAACTTGAAGTTCTCAGGTTCATGTTTAATGTGCTACTGGTAATGCATACACCAATGTGACAGTAGCCCTGGATTTTGTGCAGGCCTTTTAGACGGATGACAGATCATTACTCCATCAGGTAAGCCAGCATGAGCACCTGTTGTCATGCCTGGGGCAGAACAAGGAAGTCTGGAAAGGTCAAAGCAAATAGAAGACTCAGTCCTTTCTCAGGAGACACTTCCGATGTACTTTGAAGAGAGCTGTAAATTACTATTTATAAAAATTAGAAGCTAAAAATTTTATCGATAAAAATTGGTAGGTTACTTCTATACTCTTAAGCTTAGTCACCAGTGAAGAACATGGGGACTTAAAAAAGAAGGGACCAGCGTAAAGAAAGGGACTGCTCCAGGGTCTGTAAGACTAGATCCAAGTGTAACCAAACCCTCGTGAAGTGTTTTTGGGATCCAGCTTTAGGAAGAACTGGAGGGGAAAAAAAAAAAAGAAAGAAAGAAAAAAAAGAAAGGACCTAGAATAAGAATCTAAAGGCTTTGAATGTGGCCCTAACTTGTACTGTTACCCCTCCATGGGTCATAGCACCCTTATCTATAAAATAAGAGGGACCTGCCGCCCAAGCTGAGATGATGTCGAAGGTATTTCCTCCTCCTTCTCCTACTCCTCCTCCTCAAAAAAAAAAAAAAAAAAAAAAAAGCTATATTTTGTGGTCAGCATGGAAGGGCCTGGAATGTGGTCTCTCAGCATCCCTGAAGTTCACTGGAGTAACAGATCTCACTTCTCAAATATCGCTGTCCCCCCTTCTGACATGCAAGAAATCAAGGGATGGTGTTCTACTCGAGTAAAGTAACTTTTCCTTCGTAGTCAGGAATATTTTGGGCAGGCCGATGTCATTTTCCTTCTTGGTAGGTTTTTTTAAAAAAATAATAATAATAAGTCTCTTGTGTGTCTCCCTTCAATCAAATTTTTAATTATTCATGAGCTCAGATGTAGTTGATGGTACCTGTCATATGCCTCCTCTCTTCCTTGCTCTTACAAGTCCGTGCAAGTCATTTAACCACCTAAGCCTATTTCCTATTTGAATGGAGATAATATGCCTAACTCAGAGAAGTGGTGAGATAATTAACTAATGTGATGTACAATCAGCTACCCAGTGGGGGGTCCTGGCACATAGTAGGCACTTCTGGCCTACCGTTAGCACCCTCCGTCGTCTTAAAGAAGGTCAATTTTGAGGGCATTATTTATGAAAGGCTAGAGGCTGTCTGTCTGCTAAGTGAGCTTACAGAGAATTCAGGTCTGGTAATCAAAATTAATAATGGTATTCAATCTAATTTTCCAAGCCAGAGGAGTGGAAGGCTGAACTGTAATCAATCTTTACAGGTCAATTCACAGGGGATTTACCAGGTAAAGGGCTTGGCGCCCCCTTGTGCAGAAAAATGCCAGACTCTTATTTGTCCTATGTTCATACAAGTACTTTCAGCAAGAAGTCCTGTGGCTTTCTTAGACAATTTAAAGTTCGCCCACCCTCTCACCTACCCCTAGGCAGCCAAATCTTGGTTAATATCAATTCTTTCTCTGAAACATTGTGAATTGTTTGATTAGTTTCTAAATAGGATATACTTGCCTTGCATATGGAAGAAAAATCAAAATTGTCTACCTTTAGTCTCCTTTCCACTCCTGAACCCAATAACGAATCCCCTTCCCGGAGGCAAACACCAACTAAATTCCTGTGAATCCTACAACAGATTGTGGTGTGTGCGTAGGTACATATATATGTGCAAATACATAAATACTTGTAAACGTGTATATAATCTTCCACAGATGATAACATACTATCTGCACTTCATCTTGCTTTTCTCTGTACTTTACTTTTTCACAGTAAATGTTGGCCATCAGTCCATAGCTATGTATTTCAAGTCACTTCATTTTTTACTGCCTCAATAGCATTCCATTGTATGAATGAGCCATAATTTACTTATGCAATCTTTTTTGATACTTGTATTTGGATATGTATATATACATGTACATATAGAAATATTTGTATATATTTTCCCAATCTTTTACTATTTTAAACAAGCTATTGAAATTTCTGTAATTAATAATCTTTTACTTATATTGGTTTATATTATTGTGAATATATTTTTTGGATAAACTCCTAGGAGCGAAATTGTGCCAGCCGTTTTTCTAATTGCTTTACATATATTCACTCGACAAATATTTGTTGAGAATCTAGTACGTGACAGGCCCTATTCTATGTGCTGCTACTATAGCAGTGGACATAATAGACAAAACTGGTCTTGTGGTGTTTACATTTTAATGATAATACTTCAGTGAATCTTCACAATAATTCTCGTACAGGGACTATTAGTCTCCCTATTTTATAGAAGGGGGAAACTGAAACACAGAAAAAAATAAGCAATTTGCCCAAGATGATACAGCTAGTAAGTAGTGGAATGGGCATTAAAACCAGAGTATTGTTCCAGAGGTCAGAGGTCACAGTTCACACGCTTTACCACATGCTATACTTTCACTCTTAAATGTTCCACATGCCGCAATTCAACTCCACTGTATAAGAAGGCCCAATTATTTTTTAGAACAGATTTCTACCACAGAAGAATTTATCTTGCCTACAAACAACCTACCCATGGGTACTCCTAAAAACCTGTCTTAGGTCAGGTTTTCCAGAAGCAGAGCTCTCTGAGGTTGTAGTACATACAGGTGATGTGCTTAGAGAAGAAGAGGAGTAGATGCAGCAGGTTACGGCAGGCGAAGAAGCCGCATAAAGATATGGTCTCAGCTGAACTCTAGCCCCATCTGGGCCTCCAGGGAACTAGGGAGCATAAATGGCATGACAAAGTTCTCCCAGCTGATAGCAAGGAGGATGGTCATTTGCATCCCCGTATCAGTCAGTCATTGTTTGTAGACTGCCTCTGGGAGTGGATATAACCTCATGGACAATTCTAGGTGAGAGAAGTTTTCAGAATAAGGGTACAGGTATGAGCTGTTAACAGCCAGCCATCACTGCAGCTAAGGGGGCTATGCTATGCACTGGCCCGGTGAAAGGAATCTGGGCAGCGCACCAATGGTTTGCAATACAGTGCATGTAGGGCATCTCCATCTGATTGATTTTCCTGCAGGTACCTTGGAATCAGTAAGTTCAAGACTGGATGCATCAGTGCTTTCTGCTTCTGTAGTCTCCGCCATGGTGAATAGCACGACTGTCCATAGAACTGCCCAATGCAGAGGCCCCTTTGCCCGTTACTCTCTATCTCCCTCATCCCCTTCATCTGCTTCAGCAAATCAGTTAACAACTCATAACCCACAGTGTGCTGCCTTCTTTTAAGGAGGGTGGATTCTGGCAACTAGAAAGCCCTCCTTATCCCAGCTCAAAGTTGCCCTGATTCCATTATTGCCTTTTCAGATCTGTCTTCCACACTGTGACCTGAGTGATCTGTCAGATCGGCCCCCAGCTGATCAAGCCATCCCAGGGACCAGACATGTAGATAGAGAAGCCTTCAGATGACCAGATGAACACAATCTCAACCGCCATCAGTATACAAAGACATGAGCACTCCAAGCTGATTCCAAACATGGGAGATAATAATAAAGTTGTTGATTAAGGCGCTAAGTTGTGGATTGATTATTACATAGTCATTGATCACTATAATCTATCTGAATTGGAATGTAGGCTACTAAATTATAATCGTTTCTCTGTCTTTCTATTTTCCCTACTAAGTAGTCCAGAATAAGGACCACATATTGTTCATCTCTGAATCTTATAAGGTAGTGTATTGACAGGCATATGGACTTAAATACTTTATAAATGAATCAACGAATGGAAAAAGCAGATTCTGAGGATAGTAACTCCCATGTCCCCTGGGCCCATCCTCAATGAGTCTACTATCATTGCTCCATCAAAGTTCAGTTTTATAAGCTTCCTGGGTGCCTGCACTGTTATCAGCGAGGTTCTAAGCATGAGCTTTGGAATCAGGCAAACCTGGGTTCAGATTCCAGTTTGCCATTTACAAGCTGTGTAATTTTAGGCAATTCATTTAAACTCTCTGAGCTTTATTTGCTCATCTACAAACTTTGGATAATGAAATGCCTAACTTCTCGATATTGCATGATAGGATTTTGTAATCCTCGTGGTAAACGACTCATTCCATATTTTCCATTAATATGTTAATTGAATTGATAGCATATATAAAATACTCTGGTCATTAGTAAAAGAGCAAATGAAATAACCAGTGTACTTTGTAGAGTCTCAGTAATACATTTTATTCCTCTCCATTATAAGGTTGCAGAATCAGCTTCTACTGAGACTGAAAAAATCCACAGTGCAATTGAAAACTGGTGGCAGCCAGACCTAGTTTTGAGTAGTTGCCACATGTCCAGAACCAGTATCAGGAACAATACATCAGTGTCCATACCTGCCATTGACACCAGATATCAGATTCTGAACCGAACCTTTTATAAGAAATAAGCTTCTCTACAAATAATAAATTCTCCCTCCAGCTTTCTCCTACTTTCTCCTTCAGGGAAAAGTCGGGAAGACTGTGTGTTCCAGCCACAACTTTGCCAAGTGTTGTCATTCGTTCCTCTTCTGTAATGAAGCAGGTTATTGAAATCATGGGCTCTTAGCCATTTCTCCAAAAAGAGAAACCTTTCAGCGTGACATTTATGTGTGGTGGGACTTTTATCAGCAAAGAGCATTTCTTCCTAAAGCAACAAATGACTCCATGAGGTAAAATTATGGGGTGATCTCATACTCATGCCAGACAGGAAACGGACAATGTCAGCAGCTACATCCACAGGATGGGGGGTCTCTGTAATGTGTCCTTCCCACGGTGCACTTAGCACGAAGGGCTGTTTCTACAAGTCATTTCCAGGGTATTTTACCTGGAGTAACACAAATACCTGATCACCACAAATAGGGAGAAAATAACAGGCACTTTGACTTCTGGAAAGAAATGTACTCATTACTATCAAAGAGAACATTGGACTGATTGAACATATATAAATTGACTAAAGGCCTGTCTAGTGGCTAATATATCCTCTTCTTTCCATTAGTCTATGACTGCTTTTTCTTTTTTTTAAATCCATTTCCATAGCGCTGCTTAATAATAAATATAAAATAAAGTGAAGGTGATTCTCCTTTCCTGGCAAACACAGAAAAATATGTCTTGTCTCCCACCTTGGAAGCTGTAGTTTGTCCATATAACTAGTTCTTTCCTAATCTTGGAGCGGGCACACACATTAAAACTTTTATGTGACAGTATCAAACAATTGCCCTCAGAAAGGGAAAATGAGATATGGGAACAGCGTGAGCCCAAAAGTCAGAGAGCCTAGGAAACACTTCTTTTCTGTCCGAGGCGAGCTGTCTCTTCCCTGGACCAGCTCTGTATGAAGCGCCCTCACCTGTACTCCTCTTCTCCGTATTCGTCCCATTATTTATCACTCATCCTTTAGGAATCACCTCAGCTGTCATCTCTGCAAGGATTTCTTCTGACACATCCCAAGTTTGGCTGTAAACCCCACTGTGTGTCCTGAGCCCTCTGTACCTACTTCTTTCACACTGTGCTATAATTCTTCATTTATCTCTCTGCTTGAAGAAACACTTCATTCCTACACAGAAAAATTGTGCTGTATTTACCTCTATAATCCCAGTGACTGGCCCTGGGTCTAGAATGTAGTTGGAGCTCCTCAGTGCTGAATGGAGTTGCATGGATGGGAATAATCAAAAAGATCCAGAGGGGTCCTTGGAGCAGATCTGGTACATGCCCTTTATTTCACAGATATTGTAGGAGATCCAAGGAGACCAAGGAGGTGGTCCTGCATCAGACAGTCAGTCACAGAGTAGGGACTGGAATCCAGTTCTAAATCAGCAATAGGTACTGAGTATGTATTGAGTACCTACTGTGTGTGAAGCTCTGTGCATTGAGTATGGCTCATGATCTCAAGAAATTTATATTTCAAATACAAAATGAACTATGGGATGCAGGAAACGTGGCTGAACGTAAAATGAGCTCTTACGGATGTACGCATAAAATAGTATGGGAGCATGGAGATAATATGAAATTGATCCCAGGGGAATTGTGCACTTTTGGTGTTTTGAGTCACATCTCCTTGGCCGCCCTCTAGGTTCTGTTCTGGCTGTATTTAGCCACGCAGTCTCGCTCTCATGATAACAGCGTCTCACCTTGAGCAAGCCCTTTCTGTTTTCTGCTCCAGTGCCAGGACCCACCCAGCCTTTACACAAGCCCTGTGGAAGGGAACTAACCACCTCCAGAGACAATGCTCAAAAATGGAGGACAGTAGTAGATAGATGAAGACCTTGGCCACCCACACTTCAGGTGGGGGAGACTAGGCGGTATCTGTGTGTCTTTACGAATAGAAGTCCTGGAGAAACTAGACCCTGCTGCCCACAACGGTGACCCTGAAATCACGTGCTTTTATAGGCTTTTCCTCCCTCCATCTCTCTCTCTGTTTGCTAAGATCATTTCCCAAATAAACTGCCTCTACAGTCTTATCTTGGGCTCTGCCTCAGGGGAAACTAAAATTAAGACAGGAAGTCAGAGGTTCAGGGTTGCGTTTCTACTTCTTTGGGCCCTGGACACTTTTGCCTTCACTGGGTCCCTTCTCTGTTAAAAATAAATACACACACACACACACACACACACACACACACATATACATACATACACATTTATAAAGTATCAAATTATATTTTACCGCTGCATTAGTATAAAGACAAATATAAAATACAATCCAGGCTGTACTCATTATTATATGTTCATTATTATATTCAGCTTTTCCTTATGATTTTACAAGCATTTAAAATTAAAATATTATCATGGCCCTAAGCATTGTGCTCCCTATAAAGGATGAGTCTGACTTGCAGAGGTAAAGAAACAGGAAGGCCTTATGGATAAAGTGTCACTGGAGCTCCTCCTTAAAGAATGGGCTTAATTTGATCAGACACAAACATTGTCTTCCTATCCTTCCAACAGAGATTTTTTTTTAATATTTACTTTTATTACATTAGTAAATCATGTTTATTGTGGAAAATGTGAATAATTCAGAAATATTAAGATAAAAATAACAGTCACTTTTAATTTTGCCAACTAGATTAAACTCAATACTCGATCATATTTCCTGCGGGTTTTGTTCTTGTGTTTTTCGGTTTGGGGTTTTTTGTTTGTTTGTTTGTTTTGCCTCATTTCCGTTAGTAAGATGTATACTCACACAATTTTGCCTCGGTCTTGGAGATTTTTTTTTTTTTCTGGCATGTATTATCGATGATGAGAGTCTGACTTTGATCTGACAGTGATGTCTGTAAGTCATCTGTCTTTTCTGCCTGGTAACTTTCAGAACTTTATGCATGAATGTTGTCATTTCATTGCAGTGTGTCTAGGTTGAGATTTCACATTCTCTTCTCCATTCTTCAACTTTTCTTTCACAGTTTCCAACTCTTTATCCCTCTCTGCCATATTCTGAATGATTTCCTCTGGTAATTATTCCATTTTATTTATTCATTCATTAATCATGTCAAGTCTACTGTTTAAACTATCCTTTAAAGTTCCTTCTCACCCATGACAATATTTTTTTCATTTCTAAAACTAGCTACTTTCTTTTTTTTCCAGATTTGTCTGTCCTCTTTTATTATCTCCATTTTTATAGATCCTATTATTTTTTAACTGTGACTATTTTAAACATACTTACATCAAAACAGTTTTTCAGCTGACTTTATTGCTTCTGCTTTCCTGGGCGTCCATGCTTTCTTACACCTGCTGACTCTCTCTCATGGTGATGTTTCTTCAGTGTTTTGTAATATCTTCTCCTCAGCTTATCTTCCACTGGGATTTTCTTCAGTGGGAGCCTGGGGTATGCCCTGGATTATTGAGAGTCTCACTTGGACGATGTTTCCTGGGTCCTCGGCTGGGGTCCTAATGGTTCATTGGTCTAGACCTGTTTATTTAGTCCTCAGCTCAAGTATCCAGTGCACACAGGCAGTGCCAGCTCCTCACATGGCCTCTCTGGTAAATCTAATTTCACCTTAGATAGGCATAGGCAGTGAACTTACTGCTGGGGCTATACAGTCTGCCATTCTGACAAATACTTTGCATTCTGCCTTTTAGCCCTTAATTTTTATAACATGAGTATTAAAACAAAGGTCTCATTCCCTGGAGTTTCTAGACTTTAGGAAGTACATAGGACAGGCTGAAATTGTTTGAAAATTTTGTGTTTGTGCATTCTTTTTCTGAGAAGAGAGTCTATAACTTTCATCACATTCACAAAGGGATCGAAGACCCAAGAAAGCTTGGAACCATTATTTTGAACAGTCTAAATAACTCCTATATTAAGTTTAACCCTTAGAAATATACCAAGAGCTACAGCTCTAAGTTTTAAGAAATTTTCTCTACATATTTCCAGTATGGGTCAGAGCCAGATGTGAGTGGTACCACCCTGGTATGCTCTAGGAGGCTTTCTTCACAGATGTGGGGCTTCATGGAGCTGCAGGAGAAAAGGTGTCTGGGAAGTCAGTGTGATGGCCTTAACGAAGCAATAGCCAGCCCGAGACTGCCCTTTCTCTAAACCCCTTCTCCTTTACCCCTAGTCCCAAAGAAACATAAGGGCACAGAAATATTGTAAAAGAAATGAAATACAGCCAATATATATAGACACCAGAATATAAAATAACATCACACAAAATAATTTTAAGATAAAAAACATGACTAGAGATAAAAGGGGTCACTTTCTAATGATAAAAAGGCCCAATTCACCAAGAAGACATAGTTATTTCAAACTGAATGCACTGAGAAAACACAGTCTCACAATATAAAAGTCAAAACTTGACAAAACTGCAAGAAGAATTTGGCAGGTCCATTGTCAGAAAAAGATTTTTAACAATAAATGAACACTGATTGTGCCTTCTTAAATAGCATCTGACCGTGTTACTATGCACAAATCTAGATTTAGTGTGGAAATTTTCACAAAGTCACACAGCTGGTAGGTGGTCAAACTTAGATTCAAATCCAGGCTTATCTGACCCCATAGTCATAGCACTCACTTTCCAGTAGAGTCTACTAATAAGAACTAGGAAAGAGATTACAAAATTAAAGTTATTTCTTAATATACATAATTCATTTGGTTGAATATTTTTCCCCTCAGCAGCAGTTAGTTGCTATTTCTCCCCACCTGTTAATTACTGGGGTTTGCATGGGGGCGGATTTGGCTTCCCGAGGCAGCCCACACAGGTTGTCACACTGTCAAGGATTCCTCCATTAACAAGCTGTCAATACGCTGCCAACAGCCACCATTTGGTTTGTTCGGGGAGCGGGAGCTCTGGTGTGGAGACTTGGCTCTATCATTCAGAGGAATTTTAAAAAATAAGGGAAGAGGCAGATGTCTTCCAGTCTGTTCTTCTACAACAGACTCAGGGATTTGGGGTAGGTTTTCACTGGGAGGAAGAAGAAGAAAGACTTCTAAAATAAGTATAAAGAAGGAAAAACTAGGCATGAAGGAGTGAAGAATGAGAAGATGCTCTTAAAAATGCAGTCTTCCCTTTCCTCCCTACTTCCCATGTACAAGTTTCTGAATACCACCCAAACTGTCCATAGACTTGCCACCGTGGACGTCTCAAGTTCTAATTTTAAAAATGGTTAAAGAGCCATGGTTTTGATTTTTAAAGAGAAAGGTGCCACTTGCCTACAACCTTTTCAAAGTCACCCCAATGAAATATAGAAAAAAAATCTGTCAGTCTGCCGAGGCAGTTTCTGAGACCTGTGCCCTTTCTGTTAATTAGTAAGATTAACCTCTGAGCTGGCAGGCCTTCCCAGCTTGCCGCTAACAAAGATGCCTGTAGAAATGCCAGCTTTTCAGAGTGCTTCAAATAAGGGAATGGGAGGCCCAGGTTTTGAGCAACTACATTTAGAGCTGGACCCTCAATAAAAATCTTTGTTCGCACCTGTAGACTCAGACTCTACTCCTGCCTGCCTGCCTACAACATCTAGCACCTGTGTCACTAAATATACTTGAATTCTCTCCAACCAAAAAGACTTTACAACCAGCTCAACGGAAAGCTTTACGTTTTCCAAAATTGCATTGAAGATGCCTTTGTTGTAAACGTGGTGTTTTAATACTCAGATTTTAGGAAGTTATGAAAGACATTTATCTCCTCATTTCTATCCCCTTTCCAGTTCATGTGACAAATTCCATTATTGTTTAGGCCCAACGAGTCAGTCAAAAGCATAGCATTACTTCATGATGGGGCCCTAAGTTGGTTTAAAAAAAAAGAAAAAGCAATTATCCTGACCTATACCATCAGCGAAGACACAGGAACTTGGTCTGTCAGCAGAGAAGGGGCATGCATGTTTGGAGGTTGTATTAAAGAACGATGGGGAGAATGGAAGACACTTAGGAATTTCCAAGAATCTGTTATCCAGCAGAATTCATTGCAAGCACCAGAAAGGAGACTCTATCAAAAAATATCTGAAAGGCAAACACACAACTCAAGTTTCCCCCACATCCTAACTCTAGCCTGTGCCCAGTGCCCCTGTTTCTCTCCATGGGTTGCATCCTTAGGAGTCCCTACAGGCCTTTCTCCTATAGAACTTTGAGCCCCAAATACAATGAAAAGTTTCATTCAGGCAGCAACCTTGGTTTCTTTTGTTATGCCTGCCAGGAGTGTAAGAGGTAATGTTTTCAGAAAGATTATTTTGGTGTCTTCTATTGCCAGCTATGTTATAGGGCAGGGGTTGAAAAAAGTAAAGCCCATGGTTCAAATCCAGTCTGTCACTACTTCCGTAAATACAGACTAATGGAAACACCATCGTACCTATTTGTTTAGAGATTGTCTATGGCTGCTTTAATGCCACAACGGCAGAACCACTAGCGACGACAGAGACCGTAAGGTCCACAAAGCCTAAAATATCTATTATCTAGCCCTTGGTAGAAAAAAATCTCAAAGTTAAAAACATCTTATACATCCTGGATAAAATATTCAAAATACATTTCTAAAGAAGGGCTAAGATAGTAAGAAAGTTAACCAAAGATGACCATTAAAAAATGAACTCACATAAATAAGCTAATGAATGAATGATACAGGGTCATTCTCTTCTCTATGCAGACACAAGATCATCATACAGTGGGACCTACAGTCAGTGACACCGCAAAATTCTAGGACCCTAAAGAGCAAAAACTTCACTAGGTAAACCAGCAAAGAAACTACTTTGCAAAGGAAAACATTAAGGAAATTTGCCTGTCTTAGTCTTATTTCCAGATAAAGGGAAACAAGTCCTCCCTGAGAATTCATAATCACATTCCAACCTTGGGGCAAATTGGGGGCTGGAATTCACACTAAATATGTGGCACGAAAACACCCAAGACACGAATTTAATTTAAAGTGGTTGGGATTGGTAGTATCCCCATGGCTTGGAAAAAGCCAATGCATGTCCTCTACGGAAGAAATAACCTTACATACATAAGAGCCTTAAGAAATTTCCACTGATGTTTCAAGGGACTTGAGCTCACAATCAAAAATTACTTAACATATGAGAAAAACAATCCACTTTGAAGAAGTCAGCAAAATATAAAATTAGTTCTACAACAGCAGCAATAATAATAGCAACAATAGCTAGCATTTGTATGTTACTCTGTGCTAAGTACTCTTTGAAGAAATTCACATATATTTAATCATATCATCCTAGAAACAATCCACTGAGCAGCAATTAGTTTTAGCCTCATTTTCCAGATGAGAAAAGTAAAGTTCAATGTCCTCATGTTTTAGTATCGTTAGAATTAGAATCTAACAAAAATATATGTAATACATTCAAAGACATTAGTGATTGAGATTATGTCCCCCAAATGACCAGACATATTTGAAAAAAAAAAAAGGTTCAGAGAGAACTTATAGAAATGAAAAATATAATAAATGAAAATAAAAACTCAAAATGTTAGCTACATAACAGATTAGATGCATTTGAACCAAAAATTATTAAACAGGAAATAGTCCCAGAATAAAGAGAATTACTCAATAGGAAAATGAATGCAAAAAATAAAAGAAATAATAAAATAATAATAATAATAATAATAATAATAATAATAATATAGCACAAAGATTGACAGTATGAATCAAAGATTAAAAGACATAAGAAATAGAGCAATGAGATCTAAGACATGTCTAATTGGAATTTTAAAAGCAGATGATGGGCTGGTAAATAGATAATATTTGAAGAGGTAATGGCTCAAAATTCTCCAGAATTGATGAAAGGCATGAGTTCTCTCATCTCTAATCTGAGCAGGATAATTAAAAAGAACCCCACACTGAGATGCAGTGTAATGAATCTGCCAAATACCAAGTAACGACAAAGCCTTTAAAGGTACCCAAAGAAAAGGTGCTCACCTCCCGTGTCATGGCACTTAGACTGATGGATGATTCCCAGCAGCAAAAATGGAATCCATTTAAAGCGCTGAAGTAAAATAGCTGTCACCCGGGAATTTTATAACCAGCAAGGTAATATTTAAAAAGTGAGGATGCGATAGAGACAGTTGCCGATAAACAAAAACTGGGTTGGCTTCCAACAGACCTTTACTAAAAGAAGTTCTAAAGTACATACTTTATAAAGAAGCAAAATAATTTCAAACTGAAGATCAGAGATTTAATAAAGAATAACGAGCAAAGAAAACATTAAACATCTGAATAAATCTAAGACTATTTAACTTATGAAACGATGATAACAGTGTCCCACTGTGTGATAAAATATGAATAAGATACAAAAAATTACTAAGTAAAAATATAAATTTTAGGAGAATATTTGGGAATGAAATATTCGAATTTCTTAAGTTGGGGTGGAAGAAGACAAAGTTATTAAATGATTTTAGACTTTGTTAAATTAAACATGTAGTAAAAGTTTCTAGAGTAACCAATTAAATGTTATAAATAGAATAAAAAAAACTTCCAAAGCAATAACAAAAAGCTGATGGAATGATGGAAGACAGAGGAGGATTTCACTCAATTCAAGAGAAAAATGAATTCATAGCTAGATAAATGGAAAGTGTATACAATAAAAGAATATAAATAAATCCGAATATACCAGTAATCACTATGAATGGAAATGTACTAACCCCACCAGTTTAAACATAAAGATAGTCAGGCTAGATAAATATATACCTAAGACATGAAGGCAAAGAAAAGTGGTAAGATAAATTTATAAAAATAATATATGGAGCAAATACCAGCACAGAAAATAGTATCACAGAAAATAAAATTTAAAATAGAAAGTATTATTAGTGATAAAGGAGGTAACTTTATAATGATAGAAAGACTTAATTCACCAGAAAAATATAACAATTTCAACCTTGTAACCTAAAAACACAGGCTCAGGATATAAAATTCAAAAATTTACAGAACTACTCAAAGAATTAGACAATTCCATAACACGAGATGCTAATACATCTATTCCCATAATTGGCAAGTAGCAAAAAAAATTTAAAAAAATAAAAAAAAGTAGTTAGACAAAGAAAATTGAATGGGCTTATATGGAATGCTACAGCAAAAAAAAAAAAATGAAGCATATGCATTATTTTCAAAAACAGGTTGGTTGACAGCTAGCAAGAATACACCCATTTGTTTGGTGAGCAGATGGTAAAGGTAAGTCCACCTAAAAATCAGATGCTGAAAGTAGGTCTAGCAGTCCAATATGGTGGCCAGAATTAAGGAGGTAAAAATGAGGACAAAACGAGGTGGATAATTTTAAGAAATATCAAGGAAGACGGTTCACAGAACTTGGTGCTTGGTTAAACATCAAGTGTGAGAAATGGAAGAAGGCAAGGAAGACATGCACTCTTCAGATTGAAAAAAGTGTACAGAATTTTGTTCCATTCTCTGAGTTACGGATAATAAGAGAAGCAGGTTTGGGGTGGCAAGGGTGCATTCTATATAAGATATGATAATTTTCGGATCCGTGAAGTACAGCCAAGTTTCAATAGGCAGTTGATCTTATGATCAAGGAATCAGAAGAAATATTTGGTTCAGAGACATTGTTCTAGGAAGCATGAGAATATAGATGTTAATGGAAATATTTGGAGAAGATATGACATAGCAACATGTGTAGATTTAAAGAAAAGTAAAGAAATAGATGGAATAGAAGGTTATATCAGTTATCTATTGCTCTATAACAAATATCTCACAACTTAGTGACATTTGTTTGCCATAGTTTGCAATTTGACAGTCTGGGCTGGGTTTATTCAGGTGTGTTTTGTTTACTTTAGTTTTGTTTTGTTTTGGTGGAGGGGCTGGCCTCACCTGCGGTCATTTATGTGGCTACAGTGAATTGGTGACTCAAATGGAAGAAATGATGTAAAATGGTCTCACTCATTTGTCTGGTAATTGGCAGGCCAGTGTATCTTGGGTCCTTTGCATGTGATCTCTCCAGTAGGCTAGTTGCAGCTCATTCACATTGTAAGTTCAGAGTCCCAGTAACAGTCAGAAAAGGACAAATAGCAATGTGCAAGCAATTTTTAAGACTGTTTACTAATTTCTCTAAATCCTATTTGCTAATTTCCTTAAAGCAAGTCATGTGACCATGCCCAAATTCAGTGGATGTAGAAAGTCAGTCCACCTCTTGATTGAGGACCAACAAATTCCCATTGTATAGGGGTATGCGCACTGAGGTGGGAGAGATTACTGAAGCCATTTTGCAATCTACCAGAGGGATGCTGCAAAGAACTAAGGAGTTGTATGCAGAAAGCCCAAGGACATACTGATGCACAATCCAAGGGAACCAAGCTTCGAGAACGAGAGTGATTCTTTATGTCAAACGTTATAGTAGGGTCATGTAAGATAAACCTGAAGAGAGGTCGCAGGACTTGACAACAGAGATTGCTCGTGCTCTTAGCAGGAATGGCTTTTTTTTTCACATGTGCAACTAATTTTTATTTAAATAGGTAATGTGTTTTGTAATAGGTATGTTCTTTCTTCCCCAGCTTTGTTGAGGTATAATTGGTATACCAAAAACTCCACACAATTGATGTATACAATTTGGTGAGCTTGGACATACATATATACTTGTGTTAATATCTCCACAATCTCTATAATAAACATGTCTATCATCTCCAAAAATTTCCTCCAAAGTATCCATTTGTTGTTTCTTTCCTTCCTTCCTTCCTTCCTTCCTTCCTTCCTTCCTTCCTTCCTTCCTTCCTTCCTTCCTTCCTGCCTTCCTTCCTTCCTTCCTTCATTTCCTTCCTACTTTCATTTAGTGTGGTAAGAATACTTACCATAAGATCATACAACAAAATATAATTCGGCCTTAAAGAAGAAAATCCTACCATTTATGATGACATGGATGGACCTGGAAGACATTATGCTAAGTGAAAAAAGTCCTTCATAGGAAGACAAATACTGCATAATTTCTCTTATATGAGGCAACTAAAGCAGTCAAAAGGTATAAAAGTAGATGATAGAATGGTGGTTACCAGGGGACAGGGGAGAGGGGAGAGGGACATGGGGAGCGGGAACAAATCCGAGATTGGGGAAGAACCACAGGAGGGAATGGGAAGAGGGTGGGTAAACGCAGAGCTCATTCAGAGAGCCAAGTCTTAAAGGAGAAGGAGAAGGAGAACCCAGAGCAGAGGAGTGTAAGACAGCCAGGCAGTTTTGTTCCTTTGCACTGGGAGGCATACACGAATCCACCAGGCATGTTTAAGAGTTGGTAAAAGAGGCTGAGGGAACAAGAACAGATGCAGATGGAGCAAAGAAAGAAAAAAATGTGAGCGGACTGACCGCTCAACAGAGAAGAGGGACTGTAACAAGAAGAAGGAGAAAATCGTCTTTCCAGAATATAAAGGTGACCAACAGCAAAGAAGGATGTGGTTGCACACCCACTTTTCTGCTGTCATGTGCGGTGGCCCAGTATGCAACTTTTCCCCAAAAATTACAGCACGAATCAAATCTAGTCAATGAAGCCTGAGTTTAGAATCAGAACAAACCTGGGCCCCGATCCTGACGTTAACACCCAGTAACTAAGCAGCCTCGGGAAAGTAATTCAACATTTCTGACCATCTCTTTTTCAGTCTGTACATGGAATCATGACACCAGACCCACACTGTTTGTGAAGATCACATGTGCTGGCGCGCGTGAAGCCCAAACTCACAGTTTCAGTTCCCTCCTGTCCTCTGCAGGCTCCACTCGCCCACTGGGCTGCAAGGCATTGGGGAAAGTGTGACACTTTTCTGAGTTCTAGTTTCACCATCTATGGATGTGCAGACTATACTAACAGACTTTCCAGGCTCCTTCATGCTCTGATGTCCTAAATATCTGTAGGTCTCAGAAATGGCTCCAGCCTATGACCTGCCAGGCATTCGAAAGGAGGGCAAGGTTATACGGTGACAGGGAGAAAACCCAGAGTGGACATCCCGGAAGCTACTGACCAACTCGGGCTTCTCACACTTTGAACGAAGAGGCAGAAATCACAGAGCCTGGTGAACAAAGGAGGCTAAGTGGTAACTTGATGGTGACCTTTCTGAGGGAAGGACTTTTCTAGAAGCTTGACTGTCCCTCTCTGAAGTGGGAAAGCTGGCAGGTTGCCAAAGCCCATTCCTTCACTCATAGAGAAAAAATTTACTGAGTGCCTATAATATGCCAAGCACTCTGCTAGACATTGGGGACATAACAGTGATCAAAACAGATAGAAAGCATTACTCTGGGCAGCTAACATTTCAGTAAAATACATACAATAAGCTAAAAAGTGCTATAGAGAAAAAATAAGGCAGGGAAGAGAAGAGTGTGCGCTATGGATGGATGCACCTGTTATTTTAAAGAGGGTTGTCGGAGAAGGCTTCACTCAGAAGGCGGTGCTTAGGGGACGGCCTACGAATAGTGAGGGCAACAGCCATCTGGACGTTTGAGACATACAAACCAAGCAGAGGAAATAGTAGGTGCCAAGGCAGGAACATGCCAGGTATGTTCAAACCCCACCTCAGGAACAACACTTGTCATGGCCACGTGCACATCATTATACTAGCTACCTCTCGGAGCTCAGTTAATATCATAAGAAGATATTACAAATCAAATGGATTCAGGCTCCCGTGATCCACTTCCTAGCCATCTCCTCGCCGCACACAGCCACGGGTCACCTGCAGCAACTATGATATCTACACTGAATTATTGAAAGCTCACACTCACGTAGCCTCTAGATATGGTTTCTTCGGCAGCCACACTTATTATATTTTATTAGTTTCCTTTTCTTTTTTACAGGATAAAACTATTGGAAAATCTATTTTGTTCTGCTGGAAGCCCTTTTCCAATTTTCACTATTCAAAACAGACTTTAAGATTAAAGCATCTTTCTTCAGAGAACAAATTCTACAACTCAGCACTGCCATCCAATCACCGGGATTATTTATTGCTATGTTGCAAAAACCCTATAACTTGTAGTTTCTCTCTCATTCTTTCTTATGCCCCGATTTTATTTTTACTCCTAGGTGACAAATTTCAGGCAACCTTCTGGAGCCAACAAGAAGCTAATTTTGAGATAAGGACGTAAAAATGTTAAAAAGCATTTATTATGAGCACAGGAGCATCTATTTAAAATGCTGATGTTCTGTTATCCACATGATGTAATCGAGAAGCTGTTAAGCTGGAGTGGGGAATTTCGTGTCATTCTCACTGCACATTCTGGATGGATCAGCCTGAGGTGGCTGATTCCTGCCTCCATCAGGAACCCACATTTCTTTTCCATGGCTCTTCACAGCTTTCAAAGCCTTTCCATAAGGCTTAATTTACTGTCACATGGCTCCCTCCCTCACCATTAACCGCCTAATCACTAAATTCCATGCGTTTTCACTGACTTTGGCACCCCTGCAGCATTCGAAGCTCTCAGCCACTTCTCCCTGACACATTCTCGGCTGTGCCCTCAGCCATGTGACTCTATCCGGTTTCTCCTCATCTATCTCCCTGCCAGACCTCTTGGTAGATGTCGCTTTCTCAACACACTCAAAACGGCATTCCCCATATTCCCCAGAGTTCTGTTCCAGCCCCCTTCACAGTGAGATCTCCACATCGTCTCGTCGCGTCCTCTACCAAAGGTCCCCAAACATGACCTCCAGTTTTGCACATTCAGTCCCCGCTGATCTGGTTCTGGATGTCCAGTTGTCCGGAGGACCTGCGGCTCTTACAGAGGCTTCAAACTCAACAAGTCAATAACCAAATCATATGCATCCTTTTGGATACTTTGCTCATGAAGTTTGATATTGACTTTCTTTCCTTCACCCCCACTTTAGCCCCAACTGGTCCACTTCACAGACTATTTATTTCCTTTGAAAACTTTTGCTCAGACATCATATTTTCTGTGATCCTTCCCAAGAGATAATCATTTTCTTTCTCGCACTACTGCTGCAACTAACACAGACATCTATTCCTGCATATATATGCTATGCTGTCATTTTTTTCCTGCACTAGGATCTTTGAAGTCGTCATTGATTTTGTTTATCTGTGTTTCTCCAGTGCCTAGCACAGCAGCTCAATAAATGTGTATTAAATAATGAAGGAAGGAAGGAAGGAAGGAAGGAAGGAAGGAAGGAAGGAAGGAAGGCAGGCAGGCAGGCGGGAGGGAGGGAGAAAAGAAGGAAAGAGGGAAGGAAGGAGGAAGCAATTTATCTTCAAAATCATCCCGATTTTACAGATGGAAAAAAATACATTTAGAGAAATGTACAAATATGCCCAGATCCACAGCTGGAAACTTTAGCCTTTTGATTTCAAATGACCATCTCCTTCCCCCTATGCCACAGAGACTTAGCCACCATTTTTCCGTCAGTTGTCCTGGAAAATGGCATGGGCATTTCTTAAACCAAGAAGAATATATCTCTGATCTCCAACTGAGAAGGGGCTTTTCATCTGGTCAGTCCCTGCGCTTCCATAGCTGGAAGGCATAAAGTATGTTGATCTCACAGTCAGCAGGAAGTCTCCAAAGCATCTTTAAGACAAGTCCTACAGGACTAAAGGTGCCAGACACACCCAATTCCATAGGTGTTTCAGTACACAACACCAGACACACAAGTCACGAACTGAAAGGTTGTGAGCATGGCTCACTCCTGCCACCACTGTCCCTGATACTACAGTCACCCTTAACCATTTTCAGGGCCTTCTTAGCCCCTGTGGTCCTCTGTCCTGTGAAAGCATTCCCTCCAATGCCTGCCGAATGGCCACATCTAAGGGGCAAAAGGAAGGTACTGACAGTGTGCCCACTAGAGCTTCCCTTTACAGTGGGTGAGCCCAACAGGGTGGGGACAAGGACAGAGAGGGGAGAAACTGTGAAGGGACTGGCTCTGTCCCCACTACTCATGGGACTGCAGCCTGCTGCAAGTGTGTAATGTACCAGTGAAGGCTTGGCCAGGAGTCGCAACAAACTCAGCCTGAGTTTGCTCAGACTCCCGACTGGGAACCTGTCCTCCTCATTGGCAGGAAACAGCTACAGGGGCAGCAGAGCAGAGCAGCAGGATGGTGCCAGAGGGTCAAGGCATCCTACAGCTCAGCACTGAGGGAGCTCCCCCTCCCACCAGGCACCTCCAGTTATGAAATGGTGTCCCCTTTGGAGGTTGTGACAATGGTGGATGTACACAGCTCAGCCACCCCTTCAAGAAGGGACATGCCTTTTAGTTGCAAATGCAGGTCTTTGAGAGTCTCCAGCTGCAGAGACCTCTGAGGAATCAGAAGTGTTTGATCAAGGCCATGCCCATCCAGGGCAGCACCCAGGCACGGTGAGGTCTAGGACTTGGGCACTGCAGTCCAGTGCAGGCCTCCTCCAGTGCCCCATCACTCTGGAGCGACTCTTGGGGTTGGCCAAGACTTTCAGTGATCTGCACTAAAGCTAGAGTCTCCCTCCCACTTTCCTCTTTCACAAGTTTATGCTCAGACCCCAATACACCTCTCATTCTCGTAATTCAGTCTCAGCACCCAAGTCCAGAAGACTCTAAAAGACACAGAAGTCTCTACTAGGTTCCTTACACTTTCCTGCCCTCACCTGCGATTTTAATATTTTCCATTTGCAGATGTTTTTATTCTGTTTACTTGATAATACTGTTAATCTGTTTATTACTTTATATCCATCGATTAGAGGTGGAATGTGGCATAATTGGGGAGCGATCTGATTTTCAAAGGCAACTCTTGACTTTGTTCGCTAAAATTAATTAACTGAGGATCATCATTCGGATTGATGTTCTAAACTCAATACGTTGTCCAGTTGTGTGCATGAGCTCAGGCCTGAGCTCTAAAGGGCTACCTTTGCCCCAATGCCACTTTTAAATTTTCTAATTGTCAACAGTTCTAACTTGCTCCTGGAAAAAAAGTGATTGAAGGTTTTTAAATATTATTCTTAAAATGATATATTACTAGTATGAGCAAATAAGATTAAATATAAGAGCAAGGATTTTTTTTTCCTCCAAAATGTAGTCTATTTTTGCCTCTAATCTCATTACTACCTGGCTAAATAGAGACTTTCAACTCAAAGTCTGTTCTCACGAGAAGACACCTTTGGTGTGGGGAGGGGGGATGAGAAAGTTGAAGGGAATAAGGGGGATGAAAGGTACCCCAGGGGTTCATTCTCAACCCACCTTTGTAACAGATCCTAGAGGGATTCTTCCCAGTACCCTTTACTGGGCTGTGCACCCATGTCCAGCTCTGTGAGTACTGGCTGCTCTGACTCCCTGACCAATGCTCCCTCCTCTGAAGAATTGCCATAAGCTAAACTTACCCCATCCTGGGCTACAACTAAATATTTAGCAATACAGGAGTATGAAAAAATGGCCCACTGACCCAAGGTAAGTTTCCTTCAGGCCAGTTCTTTGATTGCTATGAAAACTCCCTACAAAATAATATCTATGGGAATAGCCATGTTATTTGTGAAATTAGTAAGAAACTAAGGGTGAGTCTGCTTTAATTCCCTTTAGAAGAAAGCTTAATTTGTTAATCTGACTATTTGACACATATTCATTAAGAGTGTGCTCTACATAAGCTAGGCACAGTAGGCTATGGTTATTGACCTCACATTGTGGAACAGTGTTCCAGTCATCTATTGCTGAGTGACGAACCACCCCCAAATTTTCAGGCTTAAAACCATGACACTGATTTTGCTCATGAATCTGCAAATCAGGCAGATATTGGTGAGGACAGTGCATCTCTGCTCCATGTGGTATCAGCGAGAGAGGCTCGAAGGCTGGGGGCTTCTCATAGGAAGGTTCTCACCCTCACAATCTGGTAGCTGACACTGGCTGTCAGGTGAGTCCTCCGCTGGGGCTGTGACAGGAACTACCACACACAGCCGTTTCAGGGGCTTCTGGGCTCCCTCACGGCATGGCAGCTGGGTGTCCCGAGAGGACCGGGCAGACGCTGTATCCTCTTTCATACCAGCCCAAGAATCTCAGGGAGTCATTTCCACCATAGTCACCTGGCCACTTGGTTCAAAGGGAGGAAACCACTCAGTGGGGGCACTTCTGTGTCATGCTGTGAAAGGACACGTGGGATGATAAATATATGGGCCCAGCCAACTTTGGAAAATATAATCTTCAACAAAGAGATAAAAAAATACATGCAAAGCCAGTTGGCCTTTGTCATCACTGTCACAGGGCAATATGAGTGTAAGTCAGAAAGCAAGGGTGGGAATGAGCCCAGGGAAGTGGCCAATATGTTCAGCCTCGCTGAGCAGGAGGCCGGAGGGGTTGTCATTGCCATACACTCCTGAGGATCCAGCGCCCACCGGCTCGTGGCCATGTCCATCGCAGCTGCCCCCTCCCTGCTTTTCTAATCACAACGGGAGCTGCGGTAGCCACGCGAGTTTGTTGATTTATCTCCTTTTTTTTTTAATAGGACAAATAACAAGTAATGTGAAATTTAATTAAGGATTCCAGAACACAGAGAAATATAGACAAGGAAATTGAAAGCTCTTGTGACTTTTGATTACAGAGAAGCAGTTGAGGTTTTGCGTTCTTCAACTATCCAGGACTACTGAAAGGGGAGAAGTTTTTGATTAACCCTCATATTTCCTCACTGAGCACATCTCTCTAAAGAAATCAGAGTCATGAGGACCTATTTGGTCCGTCCTATTAGTCCTAATATCTGGGCAGTAGGCAAAAGACCAAGAAAATGGATCAGAAAGAGGTTGATCCTCAGCACCAATAAGGCTTGCGTCCCAGTTTTACTCTTTACTAGCAGGGTAACCCTGGGCAACGTGCCACATCCTCTCCAAGCCACATTCAGCAAATATTTTTTGAGTGCCTGTGAGAGCCGGGCAATGTTCTAGGGACTGAAGACAAAACAAACAGCAAAACAAAGTCCTGCCTTCATGGAGCATATATTTTAGAGGGAGAATAAATAACACAAACAAACAAGCAAACAAACGAATGCCAAGTGTTAAATTCTATGGAAAAAAAAATAATACAGCATGAAAGAAAACAAAAGCATGATGGAAGTGGGGTGATTACTGGTCAGGAGTCTCACGCGAGAAACTAGAGGAGGGGAGAGTGGGAGCCACACCTGAAGAAAGACTCCATGAAGAGGAGGTGAGTGCGAGAGACCTAGGACTTTACCGTGCTTGTCACGTTTAAGAACAGTGAGAAGGAATCCCAAGGGCGTCAGAGTGACTGGGGTACAGAGCTTGGGTGGGAGAGGGAGGAGGTGAGGTTGGGAAGTGGGAGGGTGGCCTGATCATGGAGGACTCGGAGACCATCCTATGGACTGTGTGGGTTTACTGTGAATCGTGTGGAGCCACGGGCTCGCTTTGTGCAGAGGGACTGATGTAATCAGATTTCGGGGCATTTTATGTATCACTCTGACTGCTCTGTGGAAGCAGGGAGGCCAGTTGGAAGACTATTAAAATAGTCTACATGAGAGACAGTTGTGGCTTGGACCAACAGGCAAGAGGGGAAGTGATGGAGGTAGTAAGAAGTGTTTTGGTTCTGGTCATCTCCTGAATATAAAAGCCAAGAGAATATGCTGCCGGCTTAGAGAGAATAATATCAGTATGAGAAGGCTATTATGAGGATCAAAGGAAATAATATCTGTGAAGTGCCTTGCATACTGCCATATCCTCAGCCCACCTCTGCCCCACACACTCCTACCATTTCTTATGAGAAAAGCAAAATCCCTGGAGAATTCACACAATCTGTTGGGATGAGCGGAGAGGAAAGAAGGGAGGGAGATGGAGTCCCCGCTCCAGCAGGCACATGCTTGCCCACTCTCCCTGCTCCCAGATTGCTAAAGGAAGCCTTGGAAGCCCTGGATGAGAGGAGACTCCAAAATAATTCTATGCAGATCAGCTAGAATTACAAGTGCCCTCCCACATGCCACATGCCACTACCCCTCTCAAATTCTCCTTTGTAGAGGTTCTTCATCTAGGAAACTGCTACAGATCCTTTAAGATTCAGCTTATTACAAGTGATTAATTTTCTGGAGCTCCCTCTGGCCCTGCCCCTCTTTACTCTGTGTCGGAGACTGTCTCTGTAGCTTCCCCAGTACCCTGAAGCTTAGCATCACTTCAGACTTTACCACACTGGATTATAATTGTGGCAGGATAAAAAAAAATTTTAAAAAAAATCCATCTACATTACTCTTCTGTGTACAAAGAAAATGTGGTTTCTTCATTCAGCCGATAACTGATCTGTTCTTCCTCACAAGCCCCCTCCCAACTGGCAAGCAAGAAAAGAAAACTAAATTTAGTTTAAGCTATCACTCTTGGGTCTGATTCTAAATTTAAAGAATCTATTGAATTAAGGGTTTAATTCCTTCAGATGAAAATGCTCAGACTGTCTGATCTCTGAAGCCTCTCTCACAGCAGGCTCTGTCGCTTCCCCTCCCGGTGTACTGCCGGGTGGGTGGGCTGTGGAGAGTGAGGAGGAAAGAGGAATGTCTTTGAACTGACCTGGTGGTACCCTCTAAATTCTCTCTGGTTTAGGCTGTGGAGAGGTAGGGCAGGGCCACTCCCTGAAGTGTTGCCCCCCCCCCCCCCCCGAGGAGATGTCAGTTCCACACAGACATCCTGCCAGTATCTGTTGTGACATCTCTGGCTAGTGTGACCTGTGGACTGGTCTCTGTCGGCTTCTTCAAGACACAGTAACGCTCTCCAGTGGACTACTCCCCCTCTGGGCTCTCACTGACTCCTCTCTCAGAGCCCTCAGAATCTCTGCCATGTCTAAATCCATTTCCGCTGTACGGTCACCTTTCCTCCCTCACGGGACCACCCTATGGCAGGCCCTTTCTCTCAGCACGTCTACCCTCTATCCTTGACTCTGTGCCTGCCACTGGGGAACCAAAGGGGATTCAGGGATTCTAACTCCAGCCCATCTACTCTCTGGCCATTGGCCTCCTCTGACCATATCTCCATGTCCTGTCTTCTTCCTATATCTGCCAGGAAAAAGTAGGCTTTTCTCTCTTTCTCTTCTTGATTTTCAAAGACTTCCAATACACAAATTTCCATGACCTACCTCTTGCTATGTTGAATGGAAACTAAAATAATTTAGAATATTTTCTATATCAACAAAGACTGTCTTTCAAGTCTGTATCTGTCAGCCACAATAATGCTGCATAACAAACAGCTACATAACCTCAGTAGCACTCTCAATAACTATTTATTTAGCTCATGGGTCTAGAAGTTGCTAATTGAGGCTGGGTTCCAGTGGGTTGTCTCTGCTCTACTTGTATCTCTTCTCCCTCCTGGGACAAGCAGGCTAAGGTACACTATTCTCAAAGTGATGGAGGAGAGCAGGAAGGAGGCCCAAATGTGCAAGCATGTTTCAAGCCTCTGCTGGCTTCATATGCCAATATTCCATTGGCCAAAGCAAGTCAAATGGGTTAGAGAAATATACTCCACTCAAATGAGAGAGCTCTGAGCTCTGCAAAGTTACATGGGTAAGGTTGTTACCAATCATGGAATGAAGAGCTGGGACATGAACATGAAAATCCTGAATGTTGACGATTTTGGAATGACTATTCTAAGACCCCATTCTCATACCCCTACCCTGAGGCCGACTATCATCCTGGGCAAGTTTGAATGGCTATCCCTATTAAAGAATGATCTATTCATTCATATCCCTCCATTAAGCTGTGACCTCCTTAAGGTCAGGGGTTATGTTCCATTTATCTTTTCAAGCCTCGAGGTCTCCATATAGTATTTGCAGAGGATATTATAGTTATCTTCCCATCATAAAGTTGATTTTCCCTGTGGGATGGTAGTCATATGCTTTGGGTGACAGTGAGCACACTTTTAATTTTAGGAGTGGACCCACCCCTCTAAAAGTTCACAAGGGACTATAATGAGGCCAAAACTAATCAGTGAATGATATTCCCCTGGACGCAGGGTTCAGGGGTGGTTCTATCAAAGTGAAGCTCATCACTTCTATTGCCTCATTATAGAAACTAATGCTTAATCTCTTCCTGAATATGAATGAGAAAGCGGATAGCCCTGGTCCATCAGCAGCCAAACTGCTAACATGAAGGAAGCAAGTGTAGCAAAAGCAGATCTGAGAGAATCACAAACAAAAAAAAGTGGAGAGCCGAACCGTGCCCTCCGCTGAGGTTTTCAGCTAAGCGATCCCATACTCCCAGCCCTTAGCAATCTCTATGCCCTTTATTCTACTTTTTCCAAAAGCACTTACCACCTGAATTATGATATATTTATTGAGATGAGCAATTTATTTGTTCAGGGTCTATTTTCTCATACTGGAATGCAAGCTCCATGTGGGTAGAGACTGTCATATTTTAGCTGCTCTAGCCTCATCATCTAGAGCATTGTCTGACTCATAAAAAGTACTCAATAAAACACTATCGACTAGATGAATGAATGAATGAATGAAATGTTTATGTCAGTTTTACTTGAGTGTTCCATTTCTTACCACTGATATGCTGTTCAATATATCCTTGCTGAATGAATATGGCAACAGAAGAGTCAGTGAGGGCAGGAGACGCAAGAGCCGCCTTTAAATATTCCAAGGCTATGCTGTGAAAAAAGCATTAGATTCGCCCTGTGTGGCTCCAGAAGTAGAAGTTATATTAAGGCACAATATAAGAAGAAACTTTCTAATGTGTTGTTCAAAACGGAATGCACTGACACAGCAGGTGGTGAGCCTCCTGTCTCTGGTGGTATAACAGTCTAAGCCAAGCTACCAGTAGAAACTACAGTACACTCTTGCAAGAGGGACGGCCTAAACACTGGATCGTTTTCAATACTGCAAATTTATAGCTCTAACCTTGTCTCCTGAGCCTCCAGACTATGTCTGCATCTTAAAATCCAAACAGGTAGGGATGCCTCTTCTGTCACTTGCAAAAATTTTCTCCTGCCTCATCCTAGTTTGGAAACCTTATAAGCCTATGACTTTGCGAAGGTCAGCTCACTTCGAGAAGCCTCAGTTTACTCATCTGCAAAAGGAGGGGATTGGAATAAGTGCTGTGCTAAGGACCTCAAATATCCTTAGTTTAATAAGTTTTACAATAATAGAAAACTTTACACTAAAATGGACTACTATATTACTATTTACACTATTATTACTCTCTTTTTATAGGTAAAGACACAAAAGCGTAAAAGGCTAAATATCTTGCCAGGTCACAGAATAAGGAAATTCTGGAGCTTCAAATCTAACCTATCAACCGGGTCTCCAAATTGTCAAAACTAGAGCTTACACGTCATCCAAGGTTGAGAAGATGACTGCGTTCCATAATACGTTGGTGGCTCCTTCACCTCTGATGGGCAGGGATACCATACCTCCCCCCACACACACTTGCACCACGTATTAGGATTCAAGCCTTCACAACCAACCTAGCGCAGCAAGGAAGGAAACCTGAGCCTATCTACTGGTTCTGCTGGCCCCTCTGAGATAAATATCTCCACACGCTAAGACAGCAAAAAACTCACTAAAGATTTTTGTTTCTCAAACCTTCTCTAACCTAACCCATTCTTTCAAGATTTCTTGACTATAAAGAGCCGGATAAAAATACCTGCTCTGAGTCAGACTTTTCCAATTAGGGAGGCAGGACCACTGTGTGGGAGACAAAACTGTATGCGGATAGAAAGGATAATTTTATTAGTATTTCCATTTTACAGACACAAAAAATGAGGTTCAATAAGACTGTATATGTGTCAGCTCACTCACAGCTAGTGACAGTCAGAACATTTAAACTCAGTATAACTGAGATAACTGAGTCCAAAAAACCCATTCTCTCTCCCTCCCTTCTCTCCCCCTCCCCCTCCCTCTCTATTCATTTTAGTATTGTCCTGGGATAAGTGTAAAATAATAGTTCAATTTCACCACATATATGTATGTATAAAATATAGCTTCTCCTCCTAATTTGAATTGTTGAGAGAACTATTAAAGCCACCATTTTTCCATCTTCTTTCTTAATATCCTTCCACCCCCCTCATCCCTGACGAACGGCCAGATATATTATTGTGCAGAAATTATGTAAAGTTTTGTACTCTTATCTTTGACTAATGTATCAGTTATTTACTACCACAGGAATGCTGCCTAACAAAACTCAGGAGTTTAAAACAATGCTCATCTATCTATCGCTGTGGGTAGAGGGGTGAGTTGGGTGGTATGGTTCAACCTACGGCAGCCAGGCATTGCCTGACAGTCCAGGTACAGCCAGGTGGCTGTGCTTCAGGCTGCAAGGCTCTAGTCCATGTGTCTCTCATCCTCCTGGGACCAGCTAGATGGAGCACATCTTTTTCATGGCACTAGCACAGGCAGAGCGCAAGCCAAAACGCCAGATGTTTTTTAAGATTCCATGATCCAAGTAAATTATATAACTAAACTCGAAGTCAAAGGATGAAGAAGTACACTCCGCCGATAAAGACAGCGGGGTAAATTAGTGTGTTAGGGCTGCCGTTACACAATGCCACAGGCTGGGTGGCTTACATGAGAGAAAGTCGTCTTCTCACAGTTGTTGGGGCTGGAAGTCCTAGATCAAGGTGCCAGCAGGTGTGGCGTCTCCTGAGGTCTCTCTCCGCGGCTCGCAGATGGCCCCCTTCTCACCGTTTCATCCCCTTTTCCCTCTGTGTGCACATTGCTGGTATTTCTTCCTCTTCTTATAAGAACTTCAGTGCTACCGGATTAGAGCCCCGCCCTTATTACCTTATTTGATCTTATCTACTTCCTTAAAGGCCCTGTCTCCTAATAAATCACGTTGTAGGTTAGAGCTTCAAAATACAAATTTGATGTATTGTGGGGGGGGGGGGATGCACAATTAAATCCATAACACAGGGTAAATAAAGTTTGCCGACCAATAATTCTTGGTCTCGTTTTAAGGATTTTCATAACTTGAAGTCTAACTGACCACAATTTGAAATTCTGATTCTAGCACTTAGCTATAGGACCTTAAGAAGATTACCTGTACTTCCCCACTTATAAAAGTGGAATAATTATAGTTACTAACTCATATGTTTGCTAAAAATTGAATGAACAATTCATAGAAAACAAGCCTGAAGTAACTGCTCAATAAATACTGCTGGTGTGGGGCTCTTTACAGTTCGAAAGCTTTCACTTTATCCGGGGGAGATGTACAGGCTGTGGCATCAGTCACATGCCTTCCCTTTTGGGACCTGGATTCTCTCCTATAGCAAACGCTATTCTCCCAAACCTATCTTTCTTCAATCTGTTTCTGCAATATGGTGGCTCTTTAAAAAAAATTCACTTAACATTTCTCTGCCAATAAATTAGAGGCCAGAAAGAAAGAAGATGGTACACACTTGCCTTTCTAGACATTTTGCAGATGGCTGGCTGCCTCGAAGTCATGTCATGGCTGCTGAGGCCTCAGCGAAATGCTTGTTTTTCATCTGCTGTGTAAAAAGCCTGTGAGCTCAGAGGAGGACCATGAAAGCATTAGGCAGGGCTCCTTGAGAGCATCTCTTGGGAATTCCTTTTAGAGTTAATGATATATAATCTAATAGTCCTTAAAACTTTGCTGTCATTTCTCACAATCAGGTTGGTTAGTTCATAGGCTAAGTGCCATTGAAACCTCAATGGAATGTCTTCCTCTGAGGTCCTTCTCAAAGGAGTTGATCATCTGTCTAACCTCCCCAGGATTAATTCTTTCAAAAATTACTCTTATTTGATGTTTTAGGTGGTTTTTAAATTCTCAGACCCCACACGAAATATGGACAGCAAGCACTGGGGCTGGGGAGCACAGAGAAGGGATTTTTTTTTCTGTTCTCCATGTAGTTACCTGTGTAATGATTGTAATATCCCTGAACGGAGGTAAAGTTTTCCATTTTTAAATGTGAAACGAGATGTTAAAATGAAGTTTTGAGTAAGGCACCAAGATACAACAAGTGTGTACCCCAAAGTTAGCTATCAGATAAAATGCTCTCACTTGTCCTTCTTAGCCACACGTGAAGAATATCAAATTTAATAGAACAATAATTTCCATCCACAAGGAGGTCACGAGTAACAGGAAAAGCAGAAGACACTATATTAATCAAGGTAATTAAAGCCATCTTCCCCAACAGACCCAACACTTCGGTGGCTTAATACAATACAAATGTATTTTATGCTCATATCACACCCAAATATGTCTTGAATGGCCTTCCTTCACCCGGTAGTTATGAAATCTAAGATATATGGTCTTCAAAGTCAAAAGACTGATGAAGGACCATGTGGGATGATTTCAAGGGCCAGAAGTGGTACATATCACTTCTGTCCATATCCATTGACCAGAACCTAGTCACATGACCCCAGTCTAACTACAAGGGAAGCTGGGAAATCTAGAGCAGCACACAGATATTTGCTGAGTGTTAACAGTCTTCACCCTAGTTAAACAAATAAATAATGGCAATGTTATGAATTAAGTACACATTTGATTAATGGCACAGGTTTGGCAGTGGCACAATGGAGGAAGTAGTAAATTCCGTTTGGGCAGGTTGGAAAGTTTTACGGAAAAGGAAACGATTGATAGGTGTTCTAGAAAGAGAGAAATAGCAAGATAAAGAGAGAGATAGGCAGGGTATTTTCAGGCAGAGCCATGGATGCAGGAAATACATGACAAGTTTAGAGACTGCACTAAATTTGGCATGTCTAGAGCACTGTGTACATGGGGGGTGCATGGAGGAGGGACTGGAAATGTGAGTGAGACCCAATTTTGAAGTTAAGAGGAAATTCTGGTGCTTGGACCTGAAGTCTTTACCAGGCATCAAGAGGAAGTCCGTACCCCAGAGCGTTGCCAGATCTGTGAATCAGGGGCTTGTGACCCTCAGACAATAAGCAAGGCCTCCTAGATTTCTTGCTTCCATGATAAAAAGACACAATGACCACTGTAGGCTGCTTCAAGGAGCGATACAAGGCTTCTTTCTCCCATTGCAGCACCATGAAAAAAAAAAAGAGAATGAGTTTGAGCATCAGATATATCTGGCCTCAAATGCTTATTCTACCACTATTGGGCAAGTTACTCTCTAAGCAACAGTTTTTCTACAATGAAAGTAACAATGACTCCCAAAGAAAAACAGCATGTAGAGGGAGCAAGATGCCGCTTGTAGACTACAAGCATGGCATGTGGCAATGGGCCTTCCAAACATATTATTAGCACTTTCCACCCTTTGTCGGGCCCAGTTCTTTCTCCCTTTCTTGTACAGTTTTTCATGGCACAATTGGTGTATTTATGTTGCTTGCAAGGCACTCTTTCTTTGAACAGAGGTGTCCTTGGGCTCTGTATAGGTTGAAATAAAGCTGTTTACTGCCTTAACCCCCTGCTCTGATACAAGCCCTGGACAAAGATCTTTAATGTTCCTGGAATCAAGGGACCTCTCAGACTCTCCTTAAAGCCAGACTAACATTGGAGTCTAGAAGTCTTCTCAGATCCATTATCTCACTGCATATCGACAATCACTTTTTGAAATAGACAGTAGCATTCCCATTTTACAAATGAGGAAAACCACAAAGGGATTTGAAAGGCAAGGCCAAATGTATTCCATTTTCTTTAATACAATTCTAATATTCTCCCTGGTATAAAAAAATGACTACCTTGATTCCTGCCTTAAAAGATAGTAGGAGAAGATGGAGATATTTTGCCAGGAAATGAGATGGCTCTAAGATAAAAATATACATATATCTAACTAGTTTCTTCCATAAATACTCTGTAAAGCAGATATTCTCAAAGCACTAAGCAATAAACACCAAACTCCAGAGGAAAAATACAGAAGACATAGCAGACCCCATTGCTTTCGCTTGTACTGAACTGAAATACACCGGGCACAGGATTAACAAGTAAAGAAACAGGTCCCTAGTGTTGTAGAAAGAATGACTCTCCTCCTTTTTGGTTAGTATGATTTTACTGAGAAATCACATAATTCGAATATATTTAGATACAGAAGACGTACAGACACATACATACCTATGCATGGATATAAACGTGTGCATGTACACACAGACATACCCCCAATGACACTAACTAGATCCTATACTTTTCTGTTTTGCTTTGTTCTAGCATAGGTGCCAACAGTAAGAAAATGTTGAAAGAGGATGTTTTGGATAATCTGACCCCCCTCTTCTTCTTTCAAAAACAGTAAATAATGAGGCCTAGAGGGTACAGCATTTCATGGCCAACAGCCCTGAGGCAAGGAGCATTATCGCCTGCCCTATTCCTTCTACTGGCTCCCATAGCGGAAAGTGTCAGGTCCCACTTAAATCCTCCCAACCCGCCTTGAGGGCATCTGCAGACTGTTCCTTTATGTGCCACTCTCTTGTCCCAGGAGTGTGCTCGGCCTGGCTCAGAACAAGTGAGAAGTAGCAGGGAGTCAATGCCCCAAGAGTTATCCTCAACACTGAGATGTGACAGGTGCTGGTGAATAAACACCCCGGCTCCCTCGCTCTCAACAGGACAGTCTGGGCTGTGCTGCACACAGCCTCTCACAAGGTCTCCCTCAGAACGGAGCCCTAGTTGCCCACGGCAGTGACTACTTACCCAAATCCTCATTTCAGGATAGGCTTGCAGGGGACCCAAACTACAAAAGCTCCCAGTTCCCATGCCACCAAACCAGGTCCTCAACTTCTGACAACTCTGTCCCCCCTGCTAAATGCCCTGGGCCCTGGCATGTTTCTCGGCCATTTCCAGAGGAAATGGTAGCTCTCTCATCTGTGCTGTAACCATTCACGTTTTGTCTCCCCTAGCGGCCTATCGCAGGGATTCTGTCACGTGTCCAGTGCAGCACTAGGACAAAGCAGGCATTCAACAGATGACAGGTGGGTCGTCTCGTCCCCTCTCTCTGCCCAGCGCATGCACATCTGCAACACGTCTGGCCTGGTTCTGCAGCCCTGGCATCTGTCCTCAGGAGCTGCTTATGGGCTGTGGAGGCACCAGGCGTGGGATCCAGGAGACCCTGTGAAGTAGCCCACTGTACTGTCACTGCGGACACACAGATGGACAAACTGACAGACCCTTGGCCACTGGTGTCCTCTGTCACCATGGTATGGTGTGCCTAAGAGGAACCTGCCTTGTTCTGAAGCAAAGAGGTTGGCCACAAAACCGCTCCTCATCCACCTGTTCCCAGCTCCTCCTCTCGTAGCCTCCCTGTGTGCGTCTCTCACCCCCTAATGTCCTTGCATGGTTTCAAAGAACACAGTCCTCAGCTTCCTCAGGATGAGGCTGTCCTGCAGCTGGACTCCGAGACACACTGCCCTGCCTTGGCGGCCAACACGTCCAGTGAACAGGAAAGTTCTCGTGAATATCTCAGAAGGTACTGCAGCAGCCCAGGAGTGACAAGAACCCCACTGCTCCTCACCCTTCAGTGGACTGTCTCACCTGCTTTACCTAAATGACTTGTCAGGCCCAGGCCCTAATACCCACGATCATCCCCAAGCCTGAGCTCCCACAGCCAAGCTGGCACTGCAGGGTAATGCCTTTCTTACTGGACCCCTTGAGAACAGGAAGGGTTGATCATTCCTGTCCCCACTGCTGATCACAGGGCCAATTACACATAAGGCACCTCGTACATGTTGAATGAGTGAGTAAGCAGAGCTTTCCACACCAGGGGGACCTAGGCCTTAAAATGCAGGTACCTCTTAATGAGGGGACACAGTGACGTCATTTCACCCAAGAACAGTGAGTCTCTGAAATGTAAAGAAGGGGACTCCTCCGCGGGAGAAGGGGTTCACAAAGGACAACTTGAGGATAACAAAGGTATGCTTGGCCTCATTCGCATACCTTAGCCCTGGGACGAGGCCAGGGGACTCGAATCGGGTTGGATGGTGCTGAGAAGGGAGAGGATGACATCTTTCAGCAGAACATTTCTTCCTATGCTAAAAAGGTGAAGGACTCTGAAGTCAGACAGAATCTGATTTGCAGCCTAGCTGTTCTGAGGTTGCTCATGAAGGACTCAGAAAATGCCAAATCACAGTAGCAAAGAAACCCTTGGAAATGAGCTTAGGCCTGCTGGCATCTCTGATTGTTAACTAGTCACAGTGTGGTTTATCTCAAGCCTGTTTGAGGCCGGTGGGGCGGGGGGGGGCGGGGAATGAACAGAAGGCCATAGCCACACCAATGGAAACTTCCAGATGAAACTTCAACACTGTGGAGGGAGGGAGGTGGTTTCTCTTCACTGAGTCAACTTAGAAAATTGTTTAGAAAATTTCCTAGCAGGCATCAGCAGGGGCTTGATCTATGGATAACTCTGAGTAGGGATGTTTTAATGAGATTCAGAGTAAACACCATAAAGAAAGTCACCATCACAGCTAGGGAGGAATGCTGGCCTTCCAACACACCTGGTGGAGACCGAACCTGGCCAGCGGCACACAAAGCTGGCTCGCAGACATGCGGGAGTCTCACCACAGATTTGGCAGTGCCGTAGCTAAGCTGTGTCATGGAAATAAAGTTTCATATGAAAGTCCATCAAAGGTCTCCTAATCACATGTGTGCAGCGAGATCCTTCACCATTCTCCATCCATTTCCATTTCTATATTTCTTTTAAAAGGGTGGGGAAAGTAGAGCCACTTACAATGTACCAGGTTCATACTTGGTGCCCTATGTGAATTATCTCATTTAATCCTCACAACAGCCTGAAGTAGTTAAGTAGTGTAAGGTCATATGTATCAGTCAGGGTTCAGAAAGGGAGATAATACAGAGATTATGAAATATAGGGCAGGGAGTAAAGGCCAGTGAGAACCACTTTTGGCTTTGAAGAAATCAAAATTCTTGGATCACAGGAGACCCCAGCCAATGCTCTCACCTGCATGCCACACTCAGGTGAGGGTTCCAAGAGCTCACCTGGAAGCCACTGCAAAAATCATGTCCCTTATATGTTTGCATGGCTACCCACCCCAATCACAGGGCAATAAATGCTTCTCCTCTTCTCTTTCTTCCAAGCCTGCATGAATGTTTTGCATTGGTGGGATCCAAACCAGAGGGCCTATAAAATATAGTTTTCAGCCTTTCAGCCCCTCCCACCCCCAAATAAAGAAGGGCTCAGAATCAACAGGCAATACCTCACATAGAGAGGTGCCATGGTGCTAATCTTATTACTGAAGCAACTGAAGTTCCAAGAAGTGCAATTATTTTACCTAATTCCCCTCTGCTAGTTTGTGGTGAGAATGGGATAGGAATACGCCTGAGTCATTTGCTCCCAAAATCCAGAAAAATTTTTGTTAATGTGGAGACACAAATTCATCCATCTAGGTTCTGAGAGGACATTTCTGTGCTTGGGTGGCTGCTTATCCATCAACCTTGCCATCATGAGAGAGATAAATATGGTCCCTAGAGTGAGGTTTTCCCAAAAGCCATGCAAGAGTCTATTTGATGTTCACCCAGAGATCAGGAAGAGTCCAAAGGCAATAATACTAAAACCTAAAAGTAATGCCAAGTATTATCAAGAGACTGCAAGTTAAAACCACAGTGAGCTGCCCCTTCACATCCACCAGCACAGAAACGGGAAGGGTTAGCAAGGACGTAGAGCCTCCCAATTCTCAGGCATTGTCGATGGACATGTAAATTAGTACAATCACTTTGAAAAAATAATTTGTCACTCTCTCTTAAAGTTAAGTGTGTTCACAACCTATGAGCAGGAAATTACACTCAAATAAGTCATGGGAATGTAATGTACAGCATAGGGAATATAGTCGATAATATCATAAATATGTACAGTGACAGATGGTTTCTAGACTTATTGTGGTAATCACTTTGTAAGGTGTATAAATGTAGAATCACTATGCTGTACACCTGAAACTAATATAATATTGTATGTCAAGTATAATTAGAAAATAAAAAATTGTACTCATAAAAATACTTCCTGAAGAAACTCCTGCATTTGTGCTCCATAATATGAAACACATATAGAAATGTTTATAGTAGCATTGCCCTTAGCGGACTAAAACTTGAAGCTAACCTAAAGGCTATTAATAGAATGAATAAATAAAATAGATTATATTCATACAATGGACTATTAGCACCAGAAATGTATGAATTAAAATTAGACTTAGCAAGATGTATGAACTTCAAAAGTTTGATGCCGAAAGAAAAAAATAAAGTCACAAAAGCAGTATTATTTCATTCACATAAGAGACAAAACTAAATAACATACTGTATGGATTACATATGTATGTCATAAAATTATAAAGAAAACCAAGGTAAATGTTAATTTAAAATGGAGAATAATAGGCTATTTTAGAAAGAGACAGGAATAGAATGAAATCACGGGGGTTCAGTGGGGCTTCTGTGGTCTTGATAATGATGTGCCTCTAAGTAGGATAGCAGATTCAAGAGTATTTGATTATTTATTATCCCTTACACCACATCATATATGTTATATACAGACTTTTATGTGTTATAATGTATTCCACATACAAAGAAAGTTAACGTCATAGTGGAGATGATCTGCCAGCCTCTGTCTCTCCGCAGTTTCATCCAGCTACAGTTTGGAACTGAGGGTCATCAGTGAATAATAGCCTGTCCATCCCCATCCCATTCTGGTCTATCAAATGCAAACTTATTCACTCTCTGAGACAATATAAATTTTGCTGCAGGCATAAGAACTCCATCCCCAGAATTCCACTTTACTACCTCTTACTTGCCAATTCAACAATGCAGAATAATAAACCACAATGGTTTAGAGCTTGAATTTTGGAACTCGATTTGAATTTTGAAACCTAATTTGAATTTCAGAACCTGGGTTTGAATTCCAGTCCTGCCACTCACTATCTGTGTGACCTTGGGAACATTACACAACCTCCATGTTTCCCAGCCAGAAAGATAATTCTTATCTTAGGGTTGTTTTGAAGATACAATGAGTTAATGCATGTAAAACACTTAGAAGAGTGACTGGTATATAGCATATATGAATATCACTGAATTATTAATTTTTTACCATTACTTCTCATTTTTCTTCTTGCTATATTTGTTGGTCAATCCATCCTTGTTTGACACTGAGTCTCAGTAACTACTATCTACTTAGTATCATTCTTAAAGATAAGGATCAGCAAACTATGGCCTGTGGGTCAAATAGGTCCAATTGCCTATATTTATAAAGACAGTTTTATTGGAATATAGCCATGTCCATTCAGTTATATATTATTTGACTACTTTCATGCCATTGTTGCAATAGAAACTGTATTACCTGCGAAGCCTATCTGGCCTTTTACAAAAAAAAAAAGAACAAAAGAAGTTTGCTGGCTCCTACTTGAGGATGTGGTTGAACTCTGCTCTCCTGGCTTTGACCTTGCCCCACTCCCATAACTTCTCTATCACAGACCCAATTCCAACATCAGAGGTATCTGTGCTCCGACCTCAGGAACAGGAACTAGTGAAGCCAAGATAGTTTTTCTGTTCTTGGGATGGAAGGACCATGAAGTCAAGTCCACCTTCTGCCAGCCATCTCATCATGAGTAGAAGACTGGACACATCACATACCCAAACCATTCCCAGCCAAGGCAAGGCAAGTGATAGCAGACTCTGACCCTAAGGTTTTACTATCTCATATTAGAAAATTTCAGAGTAGTATGTGATTACCTCACTTTGAAATAGAACATGTAAAAAAGTATAACTATGCCAATAATATACATCTATAAACTATACAAAGATAAGTATTAACTATTAGCATAAGCCAGACATTAAAATGTTAGAAATCTTAAATATTACCTATTTTATCCTCCTAAGACAAAGCCTTTAAGGGAATAATTAAGAAGCCATGTGATTCCTCGATATGTCTTAGGAGGAAATAAGTTGATAAGAGACAAGCATCTATTTTTTTATGTTATCCCTACCCACTGAGCTGGTCCCCATGACCTCACCCACCCAAGACAACACACCTACCTCGCAGTTCTAAATGAGAAGTCTTCCTTCCAATAAGGATGAAGGATGACACAAGGACAAAGACTGAAAAAGAAACCAGAAAGGATGCAAAGACAATGAAATTTAGTATGTCACCCTTTCTCGCCCAGGGAACGAAAAAAACAGGAGTGCCCTCCTTTGTGTGCTATTTTGGTCACATGTGATTAATAGCCTGTCACACTGTCAGTAAAACCCAGACTCCATCAAACAGACACACATGGCAGTGCTTCGTGCCAAATAGGGCACATTTCTGTGCAAAAGATGCCAAGAAGTTTCTGCAGTGTGTGTGTGTATATATATATATATATAGAACACATACCTGCCACTGGCATCCCTTGATCCTGAAATACTGCTGAAATTTCTCTCCCCACACACACTCCCAAAGTATGTGTGTGTGTTCCCATTTCATTCAGCAAGCAGCTGTGAAAGCTATTATACTGCCTACATAGCAACAGAAAAGGATCTGGTAAGTGTTTAATGAGAGGGAGGTGTGATAAAAGAGATAGGGCAGTTAAACCGGGTAACTTAGGAAAGAATGAGATAAAATAATGAATGTTGTTGCTATGGAAACCAGGTCATACATAGTCTATGATCTAATACTGCTCTGTCTATAACATTCTATATTCTGAGAAATGGACAAATCCTATTTTTTTCACTCATGAATATTATCTTTATAGATATTAACGGTCTAGTCAAACTACTTCATTTTCTCTCCCATTAGTAAAGCAATACATAAATGAAATATAAAACATGCCCTCTGGAACAGAACACAAAGCCCTTCATGCATCCTAAAAAGACTCTATAATTTATTTTTGTTCCTTATTAAATTGGCAGTCATATTTCTCTTTTCTTCCCATAAATATTCTATCTTCCAAGCCTGATCTTAAAAAATATATACATACATGAGAACACTTAATTGATACTTCTCTGTAAAATTTGGCCTTGTAACCAAATGTGCCCCAACTTTCTGTATCAAAAGAGCCCTTCCAATAATCATCCCTGGAAATTTCTGGGCTGAACAATTCCCCAGTGAGAATTTAGCACATGGAATTTAAGGTGACTTTAAAACACATATTACAATACTAAAATAGAAATTAAAATAAAAATTCGAGACTCAAAAATGTAAATCTAAATGAAAGATCAGTTCTTAACATCCTAGTTGTTCCAGATGAACTGACAATTTGAGCTTCCTGATGGTCAGAGCAAAAGAAAAAAGCACAAAGAAAAAGAAATAAATGAACAAAATACAGCATTCTTTAAAAATAAGTCATGCTTTCCTTAAAATTCACTATTGAAAGAAATTGCTCACTTGGGGGTTCATATATGGACCACTGAGAGATACTGTGCATGGTAACCCAGTTTCAACGCAGTGATGCACTTCATTAAGACCTTCAGGTATGAAACCAAGGTGCATCCTCTGAAAGCAGTCTGGCAGGGTAGGAAAAGAGAGGTAATGAAGGAGAAGGAAGGGGAATAATAGAGAGGGGCTACAGAGTATGTAGATTTGTCCCACTCGATCCAAGAATTACAAAAATTTTTAAGAACAATTCTCACACATTTACTTCCAAATACTCCTTATTTCAACTAACCTTTAGTTAAATAAGACTTGGAAAACAGAATTTTTTTAAATATCCTGATCTAGAATATGGATCTACTCTGAGTATTATTATAATTATTATTATCATCGATAAGCTTTTACGAAAATGGAGGAACAAGTTCAATACCTTCCAACCAGCTCCCAGATGATGGTGTTATTGCAAAGCTGTTATTACAGAAAAACAAACTGAAGATGGTTCTAAAAAGTTCATGCTGCAACTGTGTCATCCTAAAGAACTTGGTCCTGTTCATACTCTATCAAAGGCAGAGACCAATAATGCTCATCAGATCTTCATGGGCTTCTCTACATTTCCCAGTCTCATTTACACTTAGGTTGGGGCAATACAGCTGAGTTCTAAGCAAAGGATGAGGACAAAACATGATGTAAGCCATGTTTAAAAGGTCCAAAGTAATCCTCCAACATGCTTTCTTCCCTTGCTATGGCAACCTTATGCACCATATGTTCCAAAAGACATGGCTATAGCTAGCTGTGATAGGAGCAAAAAATCAACTTTAATCTTGCTAAGCCACTGAGACTTCAGGGTTTACCTACTGTGAGTAAGCAGTGATTACCTGGATGACCAATACAGTAGCCAACAAACTGCCTTTACCATACTATACGTCATTTTTAAAATCAAGTTTTATTCATTTTATTATGAATGCTATATATTTTGGTTAAATGTCCTTTGTAAAGATATAGACTTAAAATTTCACAAGTTTTAACTACTACACTATCTTTAGACATAATTTATTCATTCTTTCTCTTTCTTTCTTTACTGACCCACCATGCCTGCTTAACATAGAGAGAAAGTATATAGTTAGAAAAAAAGATAAATATAGATGTGACAGATATAGAAGAATTCAGGGAAAAACAGGTACAATGCTTAGATATGTTTCTGTAAGTTTCAGATGGGCATGACTTTTGCATTTACTTCAACCAGTGATCATGGTAAGGCCACCCATGTTAACTTATATAAGGCCACCCATGTTAACTTATAATTGTTGGCATTGAGTACTGAGAAGCAGACTAAGATTAGCTTTTAGAAAGTGGGAAGTGTTTTAACTCAAATGCAGCCATTCTATTCCAGAGCCTGCATCTGAATCCCCACTCTCTCTGCTCCCTCAACTTAACTGATTACCTTTCACTCACTCAATCGACTTTTCCAAAACCAATTGTTGCTTAATTAAAAAGATTAGTGGTATGTCATTGTTGTTTCTTTTCCGTTTCCCAACAACTTGCATTTCCTTTTCTGTAGACTATTTTTTTTAAAGGATATTTATCTATGTATTGATTTGTAAGAGCTCCTTATGAATTAAAAATATTAATCTTGTACCTGTCAAATTTGTTCAAAAATATTTTTTTCTCTTTTCCTTTAATTTAATTTAAGGTGACTTTATTTTTTTCTTTAAATTTTTATGATTTCTGCATAAAGTTCTTGTTTACTCCTAACATAAATACATGCTTGCATTTCCCATGTATGCTAATAGTTTGCTTTTTTTTTTTTTTTTTTTTTTTTTTTACCTTTATATCCTTTGTCCACTTTGTGTTATGCTTAAGGAGGCTTTGGACCCTCCTTAATTTTGTTTCCTTGAGTGTTTTTGTTTTTCACAATAGTCAGCTTTTGCAATAATATTAACAAACAGCTGTGCTTTAGCTTATGTTTTGCAGTGCCTTTTTATTGTATTTGGGTCAGTTGTGGTAATAGAGCAGGGAGAGAAGACAATCTCGACTTAAGATGAGAATGACTCTAGTGTTTGCATTTTAGGTATGATGTGCATGTTTAAGTCAGACATATTTTTTATTATATGCCGGAACTATTCTAGTCCTGTTTTACTATAATTTATTTTAAATCAGCAATCGTCATACATTTTTCCCTTACGAACATAATGCTTTGTGATAATATATATATATTTTACTATTAAGCCATTATTAAATTGCTACAATAAAATCTACTTATTCATAGCACATAATTTTTTATATATATCTGATTTCATGCAGCCACTGCGTGTTTTTAATTTTGCATTTCCATTTTTGAGAGAGATTGGTCTGCAGTTCTCTATAGTTATAATAGTCATAAGAAAAAAAAAAAGGAAAAACTTGTTTTTTGTGTGTGCTAAAACATTTCCAGTGGCATGAGAATTCCGTGTTCTAAAACTGTTTGAAAGAACTCATTCTTAAAACCATCTGGATCTGACATCTTTCTAGGGGTTATTTTTAGAAATTTTTCATAATTTCAGGTTCTATTCAGTTTTTTTAGAAATTTTTCATAATTTCAGGTTCTATTCAGTTTTTTCTCCTATAATCAATAGGTTTTTATTTTGCCACCTAAATTATTTGTTTATTCATATATTTATTTGTACTGGCATGTATTGACATACAATTCTACCTTTTCTGATATGAGTATATAAGCATATACAAATAACTATTTAACTACATCTCTTCAATCATTCCGAATAAAGTATATTGCTATTTCTTTGTATTTCCCTAATCACCTTCATGAGAGTTTTGTCTGTTTTATTGGTCTTGATTCTAAAAAAGAAAGAAAGAAAGAAAGAAAGAAAGAAAGAAAGAAAGAAAGAAAGAAAGAAAGAAAGAAAGAAAGAGTAAAAAGAACAAAAACTCTAGTATTTACTTATCTCTCATTTTTATTATTTTCATACATATTTATTAACTTCTACTTATATTTTCATTCAGTTCTTCCTTGGCTAGGACACAATTCAAGATACAAATATTAAATAAAGTCCATCAATCCCATTACTGATTTCTCTATTCTGTTGTCAACTTAATATTTAAAATATTACATCCTATTATTCCTTTGAGTTTTCGATTTTTCTCTTTATTTTATACATCTGCATAATTCATCAGCTAAAGTTTTGTGATTGTTATGTTTTCATTTGGATTTTGCCATTAGCAATTTACTGTATTCCCTTATGCAGAATTAGTTTTTTGATATAATTTACTTCTAATATCAATGCTGTTTCCTTTTGTTTAAAATTGAATATAAGTTATGTCCATTCCCTTATTTTTAAGCTTTATTCTTTGTTTAGTGGCATCTACTGGGGAACTCATATAGTTGGATTTCATGCTATTTCACATTTACATTGATAGGTAGGTTTAATGCTCCTACACATCTTTTTCCTTTATTATCCTGCAAGAAAATTTTAAAATGGGAGAAATGCCAATTAAAATCAGAATGGGAAATGCACACTCAAGTTTTGTGTACACAAATGCCCAAAGAGGCATGTGTGTGTGCAATTGTGCATGTGTGCACACATCTGTACAAGTATGGCATGTGTGCAGTCTGAAGCCAAAGAGACTGAAAGGTGACCAGAGCAGACCGACACAGACCGAGCAGAAAAATCTTTCTCCTAGGGCATGTTCTTAAGCTTCTGGATGCTGCAAAGGGTTGCAGTCCAGCATAACAGATGTAGCCAGAACTGATAAATATGCTGAGCTATCATACTTCCTCTGAAGGAGAGGCATATGGGCAGCACAGGGAAGACACACCCTAGAGATTCAGAAGGACAGGCAATAGCTAACTGAAATAAAGGACTGAAATCAAGACTTAATGACAAGGTTATACTTCCAGGAGCTGCAGAATTTTGCTTTATATCCTGTGCCTATAGGTCTCTAGTTGTAATAACTGAATAAACAATTATGGCTTCCCTAAGTCTTTGAATCATTAAATTTTAACAGTGTGAAGGCCTTCCTCAACACAAGATCCTCCTGGCTAACCACCAGATCTCAGTGACTGTGCTGAATTAATCTTCTGTTTTTAGAAAGAGCGGCAAAAATCGCGCCTCGCCCAAAAGAGAAGGTGGAATCTGGGCTTTCTGAAACATGTTACAGAAACACACTGTTTTAGAATTCGCTATTCCATGGAGGAGTTCTCTCTCCTTCTGCAGAGGAAGACCAATGCCCCATGACAGTAGAGAGACTAGGAGCTAGAACACACCTGTTCCCCACATATATCCAAAAAATCCAAAAGAACTACATGGGTTTTCTTTTCCTCCAGCAAGGTATAAAAATATGTCTCTTTTAAACGAAGAAATATTTTAATATAGCCCTGGGATATTCACACAGGTTTTCGAAAGTGAGTTTAATTTGCTCCCCACAGGGAAGCATTTATATTTCTTAGGCATCCTGCTTCCACTTTTTATGGGTTGCAAGTTGAGCTCACCTGTTCAATCAGCCTATAGTTATAGGTATCAGGAAAAAAAAATGCTTAAATACATTTCAGATGTCAATGGGCATCTTGGGAGGGGAGCATTATGAGTAAAGAGCCATCCTTACACACTGGTGGCCTTCTGAGGCTGTTGCTCTTGTGGAGTCCACTATGACCGTGTTGGCAGGTGGCCTGACAATCTAGGAAAGGACCCACGCTGGCACTGGTCCATCTCACTAGTATCACACTATTGGCAGCCTGAGGGTGTTATCATCCTGCCGTGGCCCAGTTCCAAAGGCCTCTGAACACTCTATCAAGAACTACTTTACACCGGATTCTCCTTCTTAACGGTTTTATTACAAATGCAATGTAGTAAATATGAAAATCAAGGAATATAATAAACAAAGACTGAATGAGGCACAGGTGTTCCATGCAGGTCTCACCAAAGCACAATAAAACCAACCCATAAAGGGGTTTAGATACATCACTTTCTTCTCTAGCAGATTTTTACAGTCTCCTCCTACAGCCACATTCACAAAAGAGGAAAAATTGGGAAATCAGATATTGTGTTCTCAAATGCTGCCCAGTTAATAGGCTCTGGAAGACGTGGGGATTTTGTTTTTCTAGGGAAGTAGCCAAAAAAACACGCTCTTTTGTGTTTTCCCCAGTGAGGTCATGAGTAGAAGCCCTACACATCAAAAGCGCAGATGGTAACACTGCCGAATGTTTCACACAAAGCCCGATTTGCTACCTGTGTGTGTGTCCTCAGCCCTGCTTTGAAGCCACAGAGAGCCCATTCAGAGCTAGACGAAGCCCGCCTTGCTTTCTCGACTCCTAGCCCCTGGACCGTTTTAAAATGCAGCTTTATCCCACCTTTCAAACACCAAGGTCAGTTTCCAAGATCCCCTGTGATACACAGACATTGCATGATAAAGCTTGGCCTACATATGAAATGTGCATTTCTCCCATCCATTCTGCTAGCTGCAGCTGGTTATACTACCAAGCTAATGAGGCCAAAGCCTCCCACATTCCCACCTCAGAGGGTTTTCAGGAAAGATTGCCGATTCAGTTCTCTCAGATCTGTTAGAAATTGTCACATGGATATGTAGCACAGATGCTTCAGCAGGGGAAAGTTCCTGCATTAGTCGGGGACTCAAATATTTCAGCTTCAATGTCCTTCTGATGGAGCCACTATCAATGAACATATCTGCAATAAATCCATCAATCCCTTTATGAAGCTTACTTCTCCATCTTGGCTAAGGGCCAAAGTAAGGCAGATAGGTCAAGTAAAAGTGTAACTGGATTTCAAATAAGTAGAATAGTTAATGGAAAGTTTTACCTCCCCTCTGGTCTTGGGTGATGAGACATTTTTTTCGTATAGAGAACTAGACAGTGAGAATTTATGACCTGGACTCTTTACATCTTTAAAGCCCATCAGTCAGAATTACTTCTAAAAAGAAATCTCTTGGGTCACTACAGTCACTAACACTCCTTGTTTCAGGCATGAGATCATTATGTAAATTTTGTGACTTAAAAACAAATAAGCAAACCCCAAACTTGGTAGATTCTTCTTTGTTGTTACTAAGATCAGCAGTAGTATTAGCGATGATCGAGCTCCGAAAATAACAGGAATACAGGAAAATATCAATAGAGCAATTTTTCTCCAAGGAACAAACAGCAGTCTCCTGACACCATGAACTTTAGGGCTCCAAAATATGCCAAGAAGCAGACTGATCACTAGCCTTTGGAAGGCATTCTTCCTGTTTGAAAAAGAACCGTAGGCTAGTCATCACACAGCTCTTCGGAGCCTTGAATGGGGCCTCTCCATAGCTTAGTTGTAGTTTGTTTACACAGCTCCTCGGTGAAGGTTAACAACAAGGTATAAAATGATACTGCACACAGCCCTATGCACCTCAGCACTCCAGGAATCAAAGTGCTGAATGTTATAAGAGGCACAGAAAGAAAGTGGGAGGCGTTTATAACAGTGTGGACTTAGACTCCAACACTGACACTCTGCTCTTACCAGGAATTTTCTTTTTAGGTCAAATTTGAGTCAAAGAAAGTGAAGCACTTAAATTTCACTGGGTGATCATTGTTTCTAGAATGATCCAACAAAATGCCAGCACTCTGTCAACCTATAGCGTTGCTTGCCATCTCCCCCAGGATGTCTCAAGAAAGAAGTCAGAAAACATAGTTTGAGTTTCCTTAGAAGAGAAATAGCATCATGATACTTAATCATACACATGAAAAAAACTGTTTGAGAAATCTATAAAGAGATTTTTAGTTGAAGAGAGAAAGGAGAAATATGCAGCTAAGAAATCTGCTTGCCACAGTTCAACATTGAGGACAGTGTACTTAATTTATAGATAAGAAAATCGAGACCTAGGAAAGAAAGGTCTTGCACTGAGGGATGCAGAATTAAGCCCTGAGAAATCCAGAGCACATATTGGAAAGAAATGAATAAAGTTGATTAAAAACCCATTCACCAGAATGGCTAAAATGAAAAAGAGCACCATCACCAAATGAGAGCAACGGAACAGGAAAAGTAGATCTCTCATAGTGTGTGCCACTGGCGGGAGTGTAAATTGATACAAATACTTTGGGGAAATGTTTCGCGTTATCTACTAAAGTAGCACACCTGCCTATTCTATGACTCATCAATTTGACTCCTAGGAAAATACACACAAAAAATGTATAAGTATGTTCACTAAAAAACATACACTAGAATGTTCATAACTGCATCATTCACAACAGCCCTAAACTGGAAATGCTCCAAGGTCCATTAAACAGAGGTAATACAGTCATGCAATGGAATACAATGCAGCAATAGTAATAAATAAATAACCGTACACAGAAGCACCGGTGAAACTTACGTATTGTTAAGTAAAAGAAGTTTGAAACAAAAGATTACATACTGTATAAGTCCATTTATTCAAGTTCACAATCCAGTATAACTAATCTATGGTGATAGAAGTTAAAATAGAGGATAGTTTTGAAGAGAGTCGAGAGTGGACAGAGTCATAGAGAGGCTTTTGGAGAGGTTGAATTTCTTGAACTGATTATTTATTACCTAGATGTACTCAGTTTGCGAAAATTAATCACGCCGTACACTTAGATTTGAGAACCTTTCTGTACACTGTATACGTAACACTGCACTAAGATGCCAATTTTTAAAAATTGACTACAGAGATGGTGATAGATATTGAAGAAACAGATGTTACTACAAGAATCCAATAATTGAACTAAAGAAAAATTTCTGGACACAAAGAAGAAATTGAATTTGTAGATAAAAAGGACAGTAACCTCCCCTCCCCTTAAAAAAATAACCCACAATAAACACCATAATCATATCTTACCAAAATCATTGAAATTCAAGGGTAAGGACCTATGTAAGGGAGTTCAGCTTCTGGCAATGGTGGACATGTAATTCAGAACAACCTTTCCACTGAAGACAACTAGTGGAAAAGTTAAAAGAAATACATTTTAAAAACACGTTGGGAGGCACTGAAAAGCTAATAAGGTGGTAAAGAATTATTATCACAAGATCGGGGAAAAGTCAGAGAGAGAAGGTGATGAGCCCTCCAAGAGAAGCAACTTTTGTCGTGAGGATTTTGCAAATCCAGAGAAGACAGTGGAAAGTGCTAGCATCTAGACTGGGTAAATGATACATAAGTGCTTGTTTTGTGTGTTGTGGATTTCTCTGTCTGTGAGTTACAATTCAAAACACAATGGCTAAAAGGGAAATAGCAAATCAGCATTCCATAAGGAAAAAAAAAGTTGATCTCAGATTTATCCAAAGCAATACTATCAAAGCTAGAAAACAGTAGCTAAGTAGCTCAAATGATCTGAAGGAAAAATACTCCACAAGTATTCCTTCAAGTATAAAAGCAACAGACAGACATTCTCTAGTGTGCAGTAGCTGTGGGCCTTTCTTGTAAAAACTACTAGAGGATGAAATTTTGCTAGTAAAGAAATCCATCAAAATATATACAACAGGAAAGGAGAAGCCATAAAACAAGGACTAGTGGTTAGCATTAAATTCATTTAATTATACAACTTAGTCTAAGCAACTGTAGAAATTAATGAGATCACTGGTTCCTTTAATTTCACTGCAAGTTTATTTCTGCTAAATTAAAGAAGAATTATGTTTAATACTTTCAGCAAAAACAGCATGTGCTTTATGAACCCAATCTTTGTTCTCTCTCTATCTCTCCTGCTACCTATATGTATATTAATGAAGGGATATCTGAAATTGTGTTTATCAAATATTAAAAACAGTTGTTTCTGGGTTAGTGCTGTTTCAGGTAATTTTTTTCTTCTTCACATGTCCCATTCCACCACATTTTTTTATTTTTAAAATGAATGTATGTGTTTATGAAAAAAGTCCCTTTTCTTTCAAAAAAATAAAAAATAAACTAGGAACAATATAAACAATATAAAGTCTATACACAAGAGTCAGGTAAAAAGGTATGTTTCTCTTAGCGACACTAAAGGAGATAGTTCAACATAGTCAGCATTCGATGAGCATATAATTTAGCAATCAACAAGATAACTGAGAGTCAGCATGTAAATTATTCATATTTTAATTTTCTACTGTTTGCTTTTTTGAAATATTTATTTCTCTCTTTGAAGCAAACTCATTCAAGAGTCTAAGATAAAAAGTAAAATTTTGTATCAAACTGAGTTTAAATCACACATTGAAAATGTAGGTTCAACAGAAGAAATTTCTGATAGTAGAAAATAGTCAAAGCTATCTTAAACAGTTAAAGAACTGTGTAATTTATTAAGTTTGACTTATATAAAATCACATTTTTCTACCCAACATATCCACTCCTAACACATACAGACTTCTGAAGTAGGCCAAAAGCTGCTATCACTTGTGATGCTCTTTTTTCAGTGCTCGTGACATCTAGTCAGGGGTTGCTATAGTAATCCCACTCCTGAAAAATCAAACACATCCTCCAATTCACACAGTCCCATGGTCTCCAAAGTGCTGACTATCTAGAATCCTTCTGGCTACCTCTCTAGTCTTTTTACCTTTATGCTCACCACATTCATTCATTCTTTAGTTTACTCATGGAAAGGTCTAGGAGCAGGGCACTGAGCTAGGTAGGCCACATAAATGAAAGACCACATAAATGAGTTTTCTGCCATCAATGGGTTAGAGTACCACAAGGAGAAAGGCGCACGAGAGCTGTCTATGATACATGTAATAGAAGGACACACTGGCCCCAAGAGTTGGGGCATTGTCCAAGCTGGGGCAGTTGGGAAAGGCTCCCCCAAGGGTTGATAGGTGAAATAAATCTGAAAACTATGACAGGCAAATGCAGAGAAGTGTACTCCGGATAAGAGAGTGTAGGATGTTTGTTCATCTAGTCTGCTGTATTCGAGAAGGAAAATAGAGAAGGCAGAGAGGAGGCCGCGGTGGTGGCCCATGAGCCAAAGCAAAACGTACATCAGATTGAGAGGCACCAACAGACTCCAGGCCTCACACGATTCCATCTGAACATCACTGCCAGATCATCTTTCCAAAAATGTAACTCTGATTTTCTCATTCCCTTGATTAAAATCTGTCAGCAGTTGGCAATTAAGGTAAGTACCTTTGAATAAATGACCATCATTTTCTCCTTTCCAGCAGACTGATGGACACTGTTCCACAGTCTAAGCCTATCATCCATGATGATAATGAGAAGGGGGCAGGAGAAAACACCAAGGAAAAAATTAACATTTGTCTCCTCATATGCCGTAATGTTAAACTAAAAGTCCTAATGCGTGCACATATATCCCTAAACGACATTGATCGCAAAAGTTGACCTGTTGGAACAATAAGACTTTTAAAATATAATCATACAACACTAGTTTGACTAAATAAAAGAAATTCTAGTCAAAACTAGTTTATGAAAGTTTAAGGTAGATTTAAAATTTCTCCCAAGGGAGCATAGGCCCTCATCACTTCTGAATAAATGGGGAATAAAGGACTAAGTAAAAAACAAACTGAAATGTAGACCATTTTTAAAGGAATATTACATTATTTCCAATTAGGAGAAATGATCAAAAGACTTGAGATAAAGCCTGATAGACGTATTGTAACAAGTATATATAATCAAAATATTAATTTAACTACCAAAAGGAAGGTCTTGGAAATGCAGACATGCTTAAAAACACCTTTTAGTAGTTAAAGAATCTCACTGCAGCTTTATTTCTTCCACCTATTCTGGCAAGACCCATGCTCTTTGCGGATATATATGTTTCAAGCATAGTGATTGGCCCTGGGGGTAGAAAAAGGCTTGAATGTGCCCTACTCCTTTGGGAACTCCATCCATTCAATTCACATAAATTAGCACACTTTCGATTTAATGGAAGCAAAATAACTAAGTTGTAGTTCACTCTCCAGTGATCTTTTCATTACTCACGGGCTAAAGATGCAATGACAAAATAACACAGTCTTGGAGTTCTGAGGGAGACAGACATGATTCTTAACAGAAATCTGATTGGAACATTATCAAAGATATGAACACGACACTGTGGTAACCAAGCTGATGCATCTCAAGTCTTTTTGTGGATATTAGGAAAGACATCCCAAAGAAGCTAGACACTGAGCTGAATGTTGAAGAATGAGGAACATTCTCAGGCAGGCAAGGGCAGGGAGGGCATTTAAGGTCAAGCCCATGCTCTGGGGTCTGAAAGGTAAAGTGTATGCCTTACCACAGAGTGCAGGAGACCAGAAGCACCTAGAAAAATCAGGCAGAATCAAATCATAAGCCCTGGGAACATTTTTGGTTTTGCTTTTTTGAAATGTTCACTCTAGCAAGATTAAGAAGTCAGGAGGACAGTGAAGGATGAGACCGAAGGCAGAGAGTCAGTTAGAAAGTGTCAAGATCAACCCCGCGAGAAACAATGAGGGCCTGAACTCTTAAAGATAAAATGTTGGAAACTGGCCTTTTTTAAAATAAAGCATTTGGGTCAATTCTCTCTCAGAGGGGCTTGTTGATATACATGGAAAACTTCAGAAGTGATTAAAATCAGATAATCTGACTTTGAATTTTAATTCTCCAATTTCTGGGTGAGTTCTCTATTCAGACTGGCTCCAGTAAATACCACCGGAGTTGCTAAACCGTTTTAAGTCAATGACCTCTAAATTCTGACAAAAGCTTTTCACTTGGAAATTACACATACACAATTTTCAGGTGCCCAAAGCATGTCCAAGAGTGACCAAGATGCTGGCTTTTATATTCAGCTAGAAGGTCTGGTAGATATTGTAGGGGATGGTACTTTAAATGTTTCTAAAGATGTAGGGTTTCATCCAGTAAAGAATCAGGGATCTAGGTCTATTCAAAAATGGCTACATTTGTATTTGCCATATAGATGTCTGCTTTTAATTATTAATTAAACTTTGGTTATGTTGCTTCATTAATAAACCATATATTATAAAAGGTCTCAAAATGTAGAGCTAACTAAATTATTATTATTCAGTGGGGAACGTGCTGTAAAGGATTTAGCATGGCATGGGATTATAGAGAGAATGATTTCCTAATCACAAAGCCACACTCCACGTTAATGAAGCTGTCATACAAAGCTGCCCAATTGAGCCCAAAAGTAACTGGTAAGACTGTGACTGTTGCTGCTTCTATCCTAGGCCAAAGCTGAATTCTGACAAAGTCTCCATCATGAGCTATGATACAGGGTTTTCCAAGTCACCCGAGATGTTGCAAACACTTTCCCAGACTCCAGAGGTTTAGTCTCCAATGTAGGTCTCACCAATATGACATGAAGAAAAGAGATGGAGGCATAATTATAAGTTTTGCTCATGTGTCCTTTACTGTCTTCATACATCAACATACGTTTTACAGATATCTCCTACGAGTGGAGCAGTACAGCACACACAAAGGCTACAGCAGCAGACGAGAGGAGCGCACCGTGTAGCATGAGTCCCAAATAGATAAGAAAATATCTCCTGCGCACACTCATCTTGGAAATGTAGACATGTCAGTGCAGGCTGGACAAATGGAAACTGAGGGCTCACTCTCCACATCAAAAGTATCAAGTAAACCAAACGCTTAACCTCCAAGACAGTGTTCCAGAACAATCTTACCTTGAGGAGATGGACTGAGGTGAATGAGTTAAATCTACATGATGCTCATGAAAGAGAGGTTTTGTACAGGTACAAATTTACCTACGTGTGACAAAAATAACAGAGGAGTAAACTAGATAGAAGTTTGTTTTCCTTTCACATAAAAGTCCGAGAAGGTAAGAAATTTCTGTTTTTGCAAATTCATCTGTGACCCAGGTTCTTACTGGCTTGTTGCTCAGTCACCCCTGGGATGTTCTGTCCCCATGCGAAAAAATGGCTCATCGTTTGATCTGCACTTAAGACAACAGAATGGAAAAAGAAAAAAAAGGACTGTATCCCCCACTTCAAAAACATATCTCAGAAATTGCACACAACCCTAATATCTTATTGTCTAGAACTTAACCACATGGACAAATCCAGATGCAAGGAAAGTGGGGAAATGTGCCCAATTAAAAATTATTGTAGAAGTGGAGACATGAAGATGCTCACTTATTTTTTCCTTTAACTCAGCTTTCAAATTTGGTGAGGGGGAGCTACATTCAACTCCAAGATTAAGTCAAAAAAAAAAAAAAAAAAAAGGAAAGAAAGAAACTCTCCAGACCTCTGACCTTTTGGGCCAGAGTAACAAAAGGCACTGAGAGCAACAGAGGTAATGCTGGAGACTATGCAAAGAATGATGCTAAATAAGCATATGGATCAGGACCAAGTTATCCTACAAAATCAAGAGCTACAAGTATAGTTGATGTCTTACATTTATTCCTCCACGTATCTTTTTTTACAAAGTTTGAATATCTTCATTTTCTCTGAGCTCCAGGAATATTTCTCCAACAGCTACAAAGCTCTTAAATTTATTTTCTGTGATGGTTATCATTATTTATTGTTTTATATAATAGATTTATTTAAGTTCTGTTAATGATTATCTTATAGTGGGAGAATCAGGAACAAAGAAAGCAGGTGTCAGACTGCACAGCACACTTTTCAGTGGATTATTGTATTTTTTTCCCACAAGGAGAAAATAAAATAAAAATCTTATGACTATCTTTGTGTTAGCTATTAAGTGTGTTTTAGTTTGAAATGTACAATAAATCACTGAAACCTGGCTAGAAATGTTTTGATTTTGATTATAATTAGGGGTCCCTTTAATCCCATTTTGCTCATTGTCCTGGCACAATTATTAATAGCTCCTATTTTCATCCCCAGGAAGGTCCTGGTTTGGAATATAAATTAAATGGTCACCCTAATCATTAGTCAGTTTTTGTTTCCCTATAAAAACAAAGAAGTTAAGAATAATTAGATTCCACTCTTCTGATTATTCTTAGGAGGATCTCAGCCACTGAAAAACAATTCCTCGCTTCTGATGTTACATCCTTGGTGAAAATGAACCAGGGCAGATCTGGACCTGTTTCGATGAGCAAGAGCAGGGAAGGGAAGCATTATAAAATGGCTAATCTGTAGACAAAGAAGGGGATTGCTGCCTTTGATTAATGCATCCATACATCCCAGTCTCTGAAGACCAGAAAAGGCAGCATTCTCATGGAGCAGTTCCATGGTCGAACCATACCCATTGCATCATTCAGGAAAAGTTGCCCTTCTATGACATCTGTTTGGCCAGGGATGGGGGCATGTCTTCCTCCTGTGTTCACAGCACCAAGCAATTAAGACTCTTTCTTTCAGTAAATTGTTTTATCTGAAATCTATATGAGTAAACTTTTAGGAAGATTTGTAGGAAGTGAAATATACAAATAATAAATGATTTGGGTTAGTCAAGAAGTTATACTGTAATGTCTTTTATTAAGGAATTTTTTAATATTTCCACTCAAAAGACTACTGTTTTTCAATAAATAAAAACCTTTTTCTTTTTCTCTCAATTTTTTCTAAAGATTTAAACACTATTATATTTGAGCCATATAACCTTAAGTAGCACCCAGGTCAACTCGTAGAACTAAATAGATACAGACATCCTACCACCATATAAGACTGAGTAAACATTTTAAAGACTTCACAATATTTATATGTATAGTAGTCTTTTGAGGAATAGTGTGGGGTATTTTGGTGAATATGGGCAAAAGGGGGCAGGCTTAGACAAAAATATCCTTTTAGGATAAATATTCTCTCCAATCCTTGAATCCTTTCTCTCCTTCCCGCACATACTATGTAGCCAAACAGAAGGAAGCCCAATAAGACAGGGACCTTTCTCCCCACAAACCAGTCCAGTGTCCCCATGATCTTCAGTTTATCATTCACATCCCAGTCCATGTGGGGTGCCCTCTTGAGATTATTCCTACTCTATATAGATCTTTGCATCTTTGGTTGGAAACTCTAACATGATCATAATTTGCGCCCCACACACATCAAATGTTAATAATCAGTTCTCATTTTCAGGCCCTGTGATTCAGTCAAGAGGAGTTTACTAAGTTGTTTGTTGTGTTTACTTGCCAGAGATATTTTTAACTTCTTAGGTAGGTCACTCCTCTCTGGGGAGAATAAGATATTAACAGTTCTTCCTTCTCATCTCTACTGTTTCTTGCCAAAAATTCTTGAAGTTTTAGGATGACACCAGTTTCTGATTCACGTTCATGACATAGAAATTTCTTTGTTATTAGATCATATCCATGGAGATGTGAAAGTCTAGAAGAATTAGTCCTGTGGCATTAGAGGCCATCAGGACCAGAAGTTGGGAGAAATATGTTATTCTGTTCTATTATCATAGGACCAATCCATTTCAGTGGTTGCCAAAGCAATTCAATGGAAAATTCTTCAATTACATGGGATGGCAAAATGATCTCTTCGCTGAAGTCTCTGGAAGACATTTTTTCCTTCTAGAGCTCTGCCTCACATTTCAAGGGCATCGACAATGAAAACCCTATGGAATCAGTTGGTAGGGAACATCAAATAACCAGGTTGACTTTCCCAAGGTGATAGTACTGCATACTCCTCTCTTAGTCTTGCCCTGGCTCTGAAGCCAAACTGTTCTTGTATTTAAGGTACTGAAGCTATATAACCTACTTGAACTGCTCTAAGCAGTTCCTTCACGCTACATCTCCTTTCTTAGCATGCGATTCAACTTTGTAATTATTGTCAATAAAGGTTACATTATGATCTTTATACTCTTGGTGCTTTACACATATAGAAAATCCTTCTGCTGTGCTGCTTTGTGTGTTGGGGAGTGGGGTTTAGGGCCAAGAATTGGAAGCATAGTATGATTATAAGTGGCTACTGTCTTTCCTTCTTGTTCTGTTTAAATACTGAGAAAAATGCTTACAATTTAAGGGATTCAACTGAACAGCAAGTTGCAAAACAAAATGTATGTGTTTACTCAAGTTATTTTTAACTTTGGGCTCCACCTACACACACCTACTAAAAGTGTAGACAAGATGGAGGACATGTGGTGACAGTCCTTGGGCTGAGAGACCCAAAATAAACCGAAGAGAAGCTTAAGGGTTCTGAGATCCTCTTAAAGGAATTTTGAAGTCTGTGAAAATGCTTTATCCAGGTGTCTCTCTTCCATGTTGAACATACACGCCATTAGAGAACAGTGCTAATTTTCATTTTCAGTAGAAAGCAGAAATGCAGACCTTCACAACAGACCGCCCCCACTTGAAAAAGATGAACAAGGCATGTACATTAATAGTGAAGACCCTAAAGCCTAAAGGGCTACCAGCTTTACTCCCAGGCGGGCACCCAGTTAGTGGAAGGGTAGGGGTAGGACAGGTGTGTTCTAGTCCCCAGCCCAGTGTTCTCATCACCACCCTAAGAACACATCTCCACACTACTCTGATCAAAGGTACTGTCCATGATGGTCTTGGTAACATGTGAGACTTCATTTGGTAAGACTGATACTCAATTTTCAAATCACCTGTGCTAAAAAAATTTGAGCCATCTTTGATATTCCTCTCTCTCATACTCCTCTGATCACTGAGGAGGGATTAGTCAAGCTTTCATTTCTGCCTCTTCCTCTATTACAGATGCTATTTCACTTTAGCATTTGGGACCTGGATTTCTACAATGGCAGCTTAATGCATTTCCTTTCCTTTTTAGGGGTAGGGTCTTCATGGAAGAAAGGTCCTCGTGGGTAAAGGATCCTTGTGAAGAAAGGGACCTTAATAAATGGAAAAGGTCCTCATGGACAAATGTCCTCATAGGGAAGAGTCCTCATGAGGAAAGGTCCTAATGGAAGAAGAGTCCTCCTGGTTTTAGGATGCCCAGAGGAGAAGGGTCCTAACATCGTGTGGGAAGAGTTTTCCTCAGGGAAGGGCCCGTATGGAGGAAGTTCCCCTACGAGGACCCTTCCTTCATGAATACCCTCTTCTACTAAAAAAAGTAGAAGTTGTAAGAATGAGGCTACTGGTTTCCATGCGTAAGAACAAAATCAGGGGACCTCATAATACCACATGTTCATTTAATCCTTATAATAATCCCAGGAGGTAGGTACCGTTATCATATTTATTTAGTAAGGATGAAACTGAAGCATAACAAGGATAAGTAACTGGATTAAATAATTCAGTTGGAAAGCGGTAGAACCAGGGTTTGACCCTAGAACCCAGCTTCTGATCCAATACATTATCTTACAAAAGGCCAAAGGCCTTACATTAATCTGCCTCAGAAAGGTCAGGGGTTATAAACCTAAAATCAGGACTGCATAGTTCTATAGACTTTATTGCTCCCCTATTCTCTTAGCCCTGAAACACCTTTGTCCCAGAAGAGTAAACAATAAAACTCTTAAAACACAAAGGTTCAGACATTTGTTTGCAGGACAGCTGGAGGGATTGAGTTTCTCTATCAAGCCTTAGAAGAAAAAAACTCAAATATGCAGTGGGAAGTGGCTATTATTGAGGAAGAAAACTGAGTAAGTTTCTGGCAAATCTGTGTTAGGAAAAAGCTCGAGGAGCCGGCTTGAGCCTCATGGCAGAGGCTTACCGAGGATCCCTGACCCTCAGCACCAGCTGCTATGACACATAGACTCCAATATAAACCCAATCTGGAGACAGTGGCTGAGTCCCCTTTGACGGAGCACCCATCACTGTGCTCCTGTCTAGACCCTGCTTAAATTATAACTCCAGATATCGCAGGAATGGCACACAGATTCTATTTTTTCAAGTCTGGCCAATGTGCTTCCAGTGACTCCTAATCACATGAGACTTCCAGAGATAATGCGAAGGGAAGGCAGGTGGGATACCAGATAATGACTCACAGAGTCAGTGAATCAAAGGGCTTTGCTCTGAGCCATACTGACCATTAACCTTCAACAACTAAGAGGAGAATTAAGACAGATGATAGATTAAATGACAGCACTTTTAATGTTCCAAATCCCAAATCTAAGCATAGACATCTTTGGCTCAACCCAAATTCTCTCCCCATACAATAACTTGTTGACTCCATGTTAAAATGAGCTGTTAATGAAAAAGGACCAGATTCACACATAAGACCAAAAAAGAAAAAAGAAAAAAAAATAGGAAAGAACAGAAAACAACTGAGATTAAGTACATGTTTAAGGAGAGAGAAGAGCTCATGCAAATGATTCTTTAGAGTCATTAAACTTTCCTTTGAAAAAAGGACCTTAAAAAGAAAACTAAATGCTCAAAGAGCTTCAAAAGAGATTATAAGATAATAAATAGAAGGAGCAATAAAGTGAGCTGACAAAGTGCAGGTAGAAATGCAAGAGAAAATGAAAACAATACAGAGATTAAAGCCATATTATAAGTATAAAACTATTGAGTATATATAACTAAAAATGTAGCCAGGTACCTGGCTGACAAAGCTCAGGTAATCACTTATACAGTAAGAAAAAAAAAAACAGCTATTTAAAAGATTATTAATAGGATGATAACATAAAAAACAAAGGCAAATTGATATATATATATATAATTGATATTCTGAGAGAGAAAAAAGGAACTATATGTATTTTATAGAGACAGTTTACTTCTATTGTTAATGGCAGAAAACATAAAATCAGTCCAAATTTACTTGTAGAAGTAAATTTGGACTAAAGCAATGCTATATACTGAGGAATAGTGGTAGGAGAAATTGATTGCAAAATATTTATTAACAGAAATATATTCTGATCAAATTAATGAACATTAGGGATGAAGATAAAATAAATCGGAGACTCAGGCTTCTACTTCTGATAATAGCAGACCAAGTAATTCTGACAAATTCTCTCACTGGACATGCAAGAATTTAATACAAACAGAAATGAAGAAATGAAAAAACCTAAACAAAACCCAAGAGAAAAAAGAAGTAATAAAACAATTCTCGAATACAAATTTTTTTAAAAATGATCCTTAATATATTCAAGGAGATAAAATTGGGGATTTGGAAAGAGAATTAGGAATTATGAAATAAAACTAAATCAAAATTCTGAAAAATGTAATTAGCAAAATTAATTTAATGTACTGGTTTAAACACTGATGAAAAAGAATTATTAAACTGGAAGCAAAGTAAAAAGAATATATCTAAACATAGGAGTAAAACATGGGAGAGAAAAGAATGAAAAATACAGAAAAGGGTCAGAAAAAGGTGGGAAAGACTGGCATACATGTTATGGAGTCCCGGAAAGAGAGGTTATAGAAAACTGAACAGAAGCAGTACTTGAAGAGATTATAGCCTAGAATTTTTTAAAACTGATCAAAGAACTCATTGGCATAATAAAAAAATAAAATAAAATAAAAAAGAACAATTAATAATTCACAGTAAAGTTAATGAAAGCTAAACAAAAGACTATCTAAAATAGGTGTCATTGTTCTCTGCTGAGGCAGACAGACCTCCAACCAAAGTTGAGTTCAAATGTCCAGACTGAATATGCCACAGTCACCCACAGGCTGTGAAAAAGTTCATTGCTGACATAATTAAGGCCTCTGGGGAGAGCAGGTCAGGCCTCTCCAGCAGGTCTGAAATGACTTCCGGGAGCAAAGAGAGGAGCTGGGCCTGCATTTTTACTGTGATTAGGAGATAAGACCAGACAGGGACTCCTGTGGTTTGAGTCTCCCACCCAGCTTTCTTATCAGCTTGTCCAGATGTGGGGCAGGAGGGAAAGAGGGAGAGTGGAGGCTTAAAAGCTATGGGCAGTCACACATCAAAACATGGAGTTAGACTCCTCATTTCAAAGAGCAACAATCAGACTGCTAGGTGACAGATTTCTCCTTAGAAGACATAAAATCCAACAGAAGACAATGAACCCATCTATACCTTCATAAAAAAGGTCAAAAGAACAATAGTAGCAAACTAGCACCCAATACTCAACAAAATATGCCTGGAGAATGAAGACGAAATAAAGACAAAAATTGGAAGAATTTATAAGCAGCATATCCAGATCACACTTAAGGAAATAATAAAGATTGTTTGTTAGGCAGAAAAATGATCCCATATGGAAGATTAGAGATGCAGGAAGGAATAAAGAGTCACAAAGAGCTAAATATGTACAACAACCTAAATGAATACTTTCTGTATAAAAAATGATAACTAATAATAAATTATTTTATTTATACAATTTTAAAGATATAGAGAATTAAAATATGCAATAAAGTAAATAAGTTGATAAGTTAAATAAAATTAAATTTTTTAACATTGTCCAGGAAGAGAATAAAAGTTCTGAGTAACTTTAGACTTCAATAAGTCTAAAGAAAATCTTTAGAAATAAATCTTCAGAAACAAATAATAATTTAGAAATAAGTCTTTATATATATATATAAAGAGAAAAGCAAGATGGGCATCTAGGCAGAAAGAGAAAGTCATATACAGGCTTACGAAGTGTGAAAGTGTATGTGTTGAGGAGGGATTTGGCGAGGTTCTTGTCTATCTCAGAATTGTCCAAGGCAACATTTAATATCAGTAGACAATAGTGCAATATCCATAAAGTTGTGAGTTAAGACAGACATGGCTTAATAATTGTATACCTGGCCAAGTCATTCTTCAAGTACAATTGCAGTTGAGAAATATTCTAATATATGCAAGAATGCAAGGAACCTAACCTGTGAGTTCTTTATAAAAAAAATTATTAGAATATTAACATTAATATAAAAAGCAATAAACCAAAAAAAAAAAAGGAAATATGAATGTAATGCCAAGGTAAAAAGAAATACTGATGATCTGTTTAAAAACAAGAAGAAAAAATTGACCATTATGGGAATTACAGTGAGAAAAAAGGCTATATATTTTATAAAACTTAACATTAAAATACGGAAATAACTAATAAAATCAGAAGTGTTAAGAGAGAAAAATGTATGTCTACTAATTTTCACCATTTATAGCAAAGATTTCCAAAGATATCATCCAGAATAATGTGGTTCAAATATTATTCCAAAACTCGTGAAATTTTTCATAAAAAAGAATCTTTTAGGATTAATATATTTTGTAATAAGGAAATACTATCTTAAGTGTAGCCATTTCAATAATAACATATATTATATTTTTAGGCAATTCTTCTGAACTTCTACCTACATACCTACTTTTCTCTATAAGTGTACAGAGAGATGTCTGAAGTGATTTTCATCAGAATTTTATTACTTCTGGATTTTGCTTTTTGTTTTGTCTCTGGGAGTGAAATTCAGAAAAATTTTTATCTTTCTGTGATCTTTTCTCTATTGGTTGAATGTTTTATGATGAGCAAGTAGTATTTTTTAAAATAAAAGTTATTTTTTATGAAAACAAGATAAGCAAAATGAGAGAAATATTTGCAACATATATGACAAGCAATATAAAGCAATATAAACAACAAGAAAAAGAGGAATACCAGAGAATATGGGCAAAGGACATGAAAAGTCAGCCCGCTAAGAAAGGAATACAAATATTAATAAACAAATAAAATGCTACTGAATTAATTATCAAAGTGCAAAAATTAAAGATAATTAGGATATAAGTATCAGTTTAAAAAAAATTATAAACATTGTCTACACTTGGTGAAGGTGGGCAAATGGCCTCCTTGTACATTATTGGTGCCTGACTCTTAGTACATTATTTTTACATCCTACGGGATTTAGTTTGGGGGAGACAAAATGTATTGTACATTTTAAAATATAGTGAGTTTTAGGCAAAATCTGGACATTCAAGAATTACTGGGGGCAATAAAGATCCATGCATAGGAATGCTTTTCATGTGTTAGTTCTCTTCCAAGCTATTAAATCTTGTCTTTTATCTCACTCCTTAAATGAAATTGTGCTATTTTCCAGTGATTTCCAACACAATTTCATTATTCTGAATCACCAAAAGCAACCAGAATTTTCATGTGCTACTAGTGGGAGTGTAAAATGGTATACTTTGGAGAACTATTTAGCAGTTTCTAATAAAGTTAAAATAGCTACACTACAACCCAGAAATTTCACTCCTAGTTGTGTACCCAAGAGAAACGAATGTATATGTCCTTAAAAACTTGTGTAAGAATATTCACAGCTTTATTTATAACAGACAAAAACAAAACACAACCCAAACATCCATCAACAGAAGAACAACTAAACTGTGGTTTATTCACACAATAGAATACTACTCAAAAATTCAAAGGGGGGAGCTACTGATACACACCACAATGCACATGAATCTCACTGACATTATGTGAGCCAAAGCAGCTAGACCCAGAAGCATACACACTATGTGCTTTCATGTATATAAAATTAAAAAACAGGCACAGAGTACCTAAGGTAGTGTTAAATGTCAGAACAGTAGTTATTTGTGGGGAGGGGGCTATTGATGGGAAAGGTACAGAAGAAAAGTTTCAGTCATAAGAAAAATGTTCTATGTGTTCATCTGGGTCATGGTTCCAAGGTATATGCAAAAGCCAAAGTTCTTCTCACTGTCCACTTATGATTTCTGCATTTTACTTAAGTAAATTGTACCTAGTAATAATCTACCTATTAGCTTGAAATAAAGGCCATTTCCCCACTGTGGAAGAATTTGAACTTTGGTTACTCCCTACACCTATCCTCCAAGCACCTTCTCTCCCAGCACATAGATTCCTGGTTGCCTCAGTGCAGTCAGAGGCTGGAGAGGAATGAAGAAGAGTTGGGTGGATTCAATCCAAGGAGAGAAAGGGGTAACTGACCTCATTTCATTACTTTGGATGGAGCTGTATCTATGCTGTTTGGTAAAACGGGCGGGCGCAAATGTAAACGAGGTGTAAACTGCTTTCACATCTCATTTAGGGAACAGATGAGGCGTGAAATGCATTTCACAGGCACAAGTACTGAAGGGGTAAGCTTAGCATGGTGCAATGTAGAACATTTGTTTCTCTTCCCTGAGGGATGCTGGATTATTTCTAAACATGGCTACTGTAGGGGTAGAGAAGAGGGGGGCGAGGGGATAAGCGTAGGAGAAGGAAGAAGGTCTCCGCTATCTCCTGTACTTATGATGCCTGCCTTCCTTTCTCTGCCTCACGGACCACCTCCTACACTAGCTCAAATATCACCTCCCTGCTCACCACTGATTCTGTGGCTCTCTCCTCTTGTCACCCACAGTGCTTAGCTCAGCACTCAAATCTGCCACTTACTTCCCTCTGTCCTGTATTATAAGGATGAGGAATGTGCATTGCTCTTGTAATCCAGTGCTTGGATTAAGTAGCTGTTCAATGAATAGTTAAGGAATTAATGTAAACTGAGGCAGGGAAAATGGGAAGGGACAATACCGTATCTGGAGATAGCATTTTGGCAGTCAAACCTTCTGCAAACACCCAAAAGAATTATAAAGTTCCAAAGACAATTTAAAACCTTAGAAGGTTTATATCACTTTTTTTTTTTAATCTCTCAAAAATATACACAAATATACCTTTTGGGGCAAGCTTACTTGAAAAGATAAAAGTGAGAGTTATGTTTTTTCATCACTGAAACAGCATTTTTCCCCCTTTTGTGAGAGGAACTTTGATAGCTCAGACTGATTGATAACTGTTATATCTCTATTACCTATTTAAAATACTTGAGTGGTTTTATAGGCATTTGCCCAATCATAAAGGCAAATCTTTTTGAAGAGAACATTTTGGGCTTAAATTCCCAATGCCCGATAATAGTTGCCTGTATCTCTGTGTCAGCCACAACTTCCATATTGAATGTTGACTGCACTAAAGTGACCAAAACAAGGATGAGTCCAAACTATAACACAATGAAACTATCATACTAGAGAAATTTTACTTAGAAAATTCCAGAGAACTCAGAGTAATTGAAAAAGTAGCATATTGTGAAATAAAAACTTCACTAAGATTCAAATCTGAGATCAAGACTAGCCACAAACTTGACCTCGAAAAACTGCTTAATACTTCTGGATCTCTCTGTTTTCTCCTATGTAAAATCTGATCAATTCTGGAATGCGGTTTATACTTTCCCTATGACCCAATGATTGTTTTCTTAGGAATGTATCTCAGACATGAACTCAAATTTAGATGCACAATAATATTCATCCCAGCATTGGTTATAAAAGCAAAGAGTATGAGCAATGTGAATGTTTATCAATGTGGACATGGGTAAGCAACATTTGCATATGAGATAGACCCACATAACCTACTTAATGGATTTTAAAAACAAAGGTTTAGTAAAATATTAAAAGTGTAGTTTAGAATTTATAGAGCAATAGCGTTTAGGTAGAGAAATAGTCAAGATAGAGGGGAACTAGATAATATTAGAGATGAAACAGTAAAAATAATACAAAATAATGAATGAAATAAAAAGACTCCACATGAAGTAACAATAATCTAGAGACATTATATCTTAGTTTAGAACAAGAGAGACAGAGAAAGATAGGCAACCCTTTCTAGGTGGAAAAGGTTTCATTACTCTTGCTCATCTCAAAGCAAAGCAAAAAATTCCCAAGATTTTCAATGGCTTTGAATGTGGCCTCACATTTCAACCAGATCATCCAGAATATTTGGAAAGAGGTCATCTAAATAACATCTAAATAACATCTAAATAGCATCTAAATAACATCTGTTGCACCATGTGAGTGGCAGACAGTCACAGATTTTCTCAGTATTGACAATCAAGGCATTTTTTTTTATTGTTAATGCAATGTTAATTGGGACCATGCTAACATTTAATTAATATGAAGTACAATTGATCATTTGTCAATGCAAATGCAAGGGGGGGGGAATATTAATTGAAACATATGTGAATGGTTATTTCCAAGTATAGGAAACATCCCACGATTAATCACAGTGTGATTAATTGATTTTAATTGATTCAAGATGAGTTCCTGTGGCAAAACATAAGTCTGTCAATAAAACCTACAATTAAGACTCATTATGAAAAGGAAAGTTACTACAGGCAAGTGGCAGGCTGCTTTCCTTATTATGCAGAAAGGCCAGCATCCTAAGGAGAACAACAAAGGCACAGAGATTGGACATCCTGGGAAAGTGAACAAGATGTTTAGGAAAGTCTTCAGCCAAAAACATGGGAGCATTTTGGGCCTGAGGAACGGAAATTGATTCATCTAAAGCTTTGCAGATGAGAGAGTTGGATGGGGAGCTAAAAACGGACATAGGGCCACCAGCTCTATCATTAAGCGTAGAGAGAAGCAAGGCTCAGATACCCCAGCAGGTATAGGTATACAGATGCAGGGAGCCAGAGAATTCCGAGGCTCTGAAATGCACTGGAATGAGCAGGGTCTTCAAGTCTTATGAGACAGAAATGGAATCTCCCTACAAATAAAAATTAAGTTGGATCCTTTGCTAATCAACATAAATGGGGCTCTCAAAGCTTCTAGGGCTCCAGGTCTTAGTCATGACTGCTGTTCAGAACTACTGATGCCCACGAGGCACTTCAGGAAGACTAATTCGGGATTCCCAGCTCTGCCTGTGGTTCTGGTGGAAATTCAGGGCCTATAAGTTCACTCAATTGTTCTGTACTCTGAAAATTGAAGTGATTCTCACTTGTTTTCACTATATGTATGAAATGTGAAGCCTTCCATGATGTCGTCCCATTAGATTGCTATGACTTCCTCTCCCTCCCCCCATGAGAGAAGCTTGGAACCAACCAATGAAGTACTTTTATTATAGATACTGAGTATGAGTATAAAAACAAAAGTACAGCTATGATACAAAATACACACACACACACACATATGTGTGTGTGTATATATATATATATATATATATACACATATATAGCATTTGGGTAGAGAAATAGTCAAGATAGAGGGGAACTAGATAATATTAGAGATGAAACAGTAAACATATACATATATGTGTGTGTGTGTGTGTGTGTGTATGTGTGTGTGTGTGTGTATAGAGAGAGAGAGAGAGAGAGAGACTTTGTCCTTAGTTCCTGGCAGTTTCAAAAACCACATGAACTTTGAATGATAGGAGTGTCTTTGTTATAGTAATAAGGTGAATCCGAGCAGAGGCTCCTACTTAGCTTCAGGGTTGGGGCAGGTCACCAGGAAGACTAGTGATTAGAGGGTGGACTTTGGGCCAGCCCAATCTCTGGGAAGGGGAAGGTAAGTTCAATCAGGTGGCCAATGAGTTAATCAATTCCCATATAATGAAACCCCAGTTATAAAAAAAAAAAAACCTCTGGATATCAAGGCTGAGCCAGGCTTCCTGGTTGGTGAGCACACTGATGTGCAATGTGGGTAACATACCCAGATTCCACAAGGAGAGAGCATGAAAGCATGAAACAGGAATGGAGTCGCCCCTCCCTCCGCCCCCATCCCTCCACCCACCTTAGACCTCATCCTATTCATTTCTTCCATTTGGCTGTTTCTGAGTTGCATCCATTATAATAAAACTAACAATAAGTGCAGCACTTGAAGAGAGTTCTGTGAGTTGCTCTAGCAAATTACCAAACTTGTGATGGTCATAAAAATCTCTGAATTTATAACTGGTAAGTCTAAAGTATAAGTGACCCAAGGCTTGCAGGCAGCATCTTAAGAGAGACAGCCTTATGTGAAAGACTTTGCCATTAACTTGTGGGGTTTATGCAAATACCAGGTAGTTAGTGTCTGAATTGAATTGAATTGAACTGAACTGAACTGAACTGAACTAAACTGAATTGTAGGACATCCAGGTGGTGTCAGAGAATTGGTGTCAGAACATAAAACTTGAGACAAGGGCTTGGGCACATGCAACTTATTTAAGAAGTAGTCCCAAGAGGCAAACTAAAGAAATGAGACAGAGAAGGGGAAAAGGCCAACGTAAAGTACACTAACTGCTGGTAACCTCTGTTGGCAACTAGGGCTATTGGGGACATTTTAAGGAATCAGATAAAATGCTCTGGGGACAAGAAGGCCAAGTGACTCCTCTTCACCAGTCGGTTAAGGACTGCTCTGGGGAAGCGGGTTGCTAATTCCTCCACCACTCTCATTGTACCTGAATGGTTTCCTTAGCTTCAGAGAAATTCCTGACCCAACAAGGCAGAAACACAGAGGAATAGCTTGATGTGAATGCCAGCAACATGCAAAAATCAGGGAGTTTGAAGGGAAGTTGTTTGGTACGTGATAATTACCTGTTGCACTCATGAATCTCATACCCTCTATAAAGTGCCTGAAGTTGCTTTCTTGGAGTGAAATTATAAACGAATCATTATTAAGTCAGAATTCCAGCTTTACAATGTCTTTATTCCCTCCCAGTTGCACCCTACAGAGGAAACAGCCCCAGGGGCTACTTGCAAATAAATACTCAGGCTCATACACTGTGACATTGGTCCCCATGTAATAACTGATTGAATTAGAAATGATACCAATCCCCACGAAGCTAATGTGTGGGCCAGCCAGTGGTCCACGGAAGTAATGAGGGAGTAGGTCATGCTGTTAATGCTGGAGCTGGAGTTGAAGCAAAGGAAGGATAACTGAGTCCTGATAATGAAGAAACCCCAGTACTACAAGGATGTGCCTAGCTGAGGCAAGAGCTACCTTGGGGTAGAGCAAATATCTAATGCCCGAATTACATTCCAGTCTCCATGGCTGTGCTCCTGCAGGAGGCCTGAGTCCCTCACTGACAACATCACAGCAGTCGTATTACTAGAGCTCGTCTGAACGAGCGCTCTGTTCCTGGCCACTACAGGAGCTCGACACAACATACCACACCACAACAGACTGCTTCCGATGGAAGGGCTCTCACAGATGCCCAGCCTAAAACCTGCAACGGCTAGCAGAATGTGATTTGTCCACCTTGAAGGTTACATTCCTCTATCCACCACCATCATCACGTGCTTGGACTAACAGTTATCCCAACAAACAAATCTCACCAAGCAAGAGTTCAGAGATGGAGAAACTGTAGATGAAAAAGACTCCATTCAAATACATGTACGATGCATGGGTGTTTACCAAGGAGAGAGGAAGAAGGATTGAGAGAAATATATTTTGACCAAGTTCTGTACAATTTCTTGAAGAACATACATCTAATGGGGCAGTAGAATTGACATCGAAAATAAAACCCCGTTCCTGAGACAAGTCACCACTTTCAACCTGCCTTTCTTGACTGGGGAAATAGTACCTGCTTACAAAAGAGTCAATATCAATAACATGTAGGAAAATTAAATCATAAATCCTGTCTTCACTTTTCTTCGAATGTTGGCTTTATTCTTTCATATTGTAGTCAATCTCGCTCCATATACTGGGACATATGGCCAAACTCACATCCTTCAAACTTTAGGGCTGATCGCCATGGCCAGGAGGATATAAATTATGAGAGTAATTTGCCCAATTCTTTGATTAGAAACATGGTATATAGTCCCAAAGTAAGAGAGAAGAGAATCGGTAGTATTAAAATGAGACAAACACAAACACGATAACCATACCCATCTTTACCACTTTCCCTGTGCTTTCATTCCATAAGTATATTTAGTATTTACCATGAGCCAGGCACTGTACTAGGTTCTGAGCTTATAACGATGAGCAAATCCAATATAGATCCCACCCTCACTGAACTTACTAGCTGAGAGTTTCCAGCTAACTTTGGAAATAAGCTTCCTAACATCTCTGAATTTTATATCCCCCCGATGAAATGAAGATAATATTATTTACCTTTCATTGTTGTTGCAGGGAAAATCAGACATGGCTTCTGGTGTTCAGCATTAGCAGTTCAAGCTGTGGTGCTAGGACCAATGATGGCAGCTGTGGTATCTCCATTCCTTCCAATTCTGCAGTGAGTTGTTGGATAGTGTTCCTGGCTGCACAGCTTCCAAACTCTGTTCTTTAGCCTTGCTGGAAATTCTATGCACGACCTAATATTCTTTAATAAATTACCCTTCTGCTCAAACTAGTTCCTGTTGTTTGCTACTGAAAACCTTAACTGATAAAGAAAATGCTTAATAAATGGTAACTATAGTTACTAATCCCTCAGCCTCTTGTCACTTTATTAAGAAAAATACGACTGAGAGCCGTACAGAGTGGGACCCAAAGTTGAAGGCAGCCCCAAGTCTGATGGGCAGGCAGGGTGAAGAGTCCTTGTCATTTTCCAGGAACAAGGCGAAGTAGGGAGGCAGTCCAGCCCTTCACATGCAGAGGTAAAATAATGATTTCTGCAAAGGGGCCTTCATGCACTGCACTGATTAAAAGTAATAAGATGCTGCTTCTTCGTTTGACTCCAGATTTAATTTCAGACACTTAAATGTGTTATGGCCTTTCAATTGAATTCTGTGTGTTCAGTGGAGCAGGAAGGTAGAGAATCTTAAATTTTCCTTGTCATTCAGGAGACATAAAGGGGAGCCGTGTCCACACTCCTGACCTTCAGAAGATGGGCACGGGACATGATTGTCTCATTGGCCTGCAACCTTGACCTTGGTGAACCACAGGTGGTTCCCATGAGAGGAAAGTCTCAGAATTTTGCCAAATTTTCTCCGAGATGCTGCAACTATCAAAAAACCCTTGAAAGGCAGCCGAGCCAGTATTCAGAAGTCTGGGCCTGTCGTTCTCTGAGAACCTGCTTGAGAGGAAATGCCTGTATTTTGGTTGAAGTCGGATGACCTTGGAATTTACCTGGTCTCATTTCTCCTGCTCCAGTCTCACCTAGCCCATGATTCACAACACCCTCAGGTCTGCCACTTATATCCTGTGATATTTTAAAGTTAACCTCCTTCAACCTTAGATTCTTCACCTTTAAAATGGAGATGGTTGTATCTAAGACACAGAATATTAAATGTAACATCTATAAAATGCTAAGATGATATAAAATGGTTAGCCATAATCTCATATTAAAAGATCAATAAATGCAACTAATTGTGTCATTACCCTCAGCCTACCAGGAAGCAGGGCAGAGAGAGCTGGGGTAACGTATGCAGCCCTCTTCGCTGACTTGGTCCTCATGGCTCTGCCTCACTTCTTCATTTCCATATTTTCAAGCAGAGAGAAGACCAGCAACAATACCTGGGCCTGCCAGAGCTTGTACCCCTAGGCAGTTTACTGAGAGACACAGGGATCCCTTGTCCTGGCCCCAGCCCAAGAAAATGGCACCCATTATGACCTTCTTCTGGGCTCCCAGTGATTGGCCCAATCGCCCAGAGAGATACCTCATCAGCACAATGAGCTGTCACAGCCTCAGAATCCTCACGGTGATGGCACCTCCAGTATGGTGGGACTAACATTCACGAGAGACTGGGGTGACAACATGGAAACTCTTCAACATGTGCATGAGTTTACAGCTCATTTGGTTGTTAGTATGAAACCATGGAAGGTTTTGGAACAGAAGGATAGACTGCTGAAACAAAGTTTAAATTCTGACACTTAAATTGGTGTGAGAGTGACCTAGGCAGCTTTACTATTCCCTTCAGGGTGACTAAAAGCTAGACAAGCTTCTTCCAGACTACAGGCCCCTGCCCACCCTTTCTTAAAGCATTTACTTTAGAAAACTTGCCATTGTGAATTCAACTTTATAATTCATTCTCTGCTTTTTGAGATATAAATCTTCTCCCAATTATAATCTAAGAACATCTTTCTCAAGAACCTAGGAGCTATACCTTTGAAATGTAATCATAAAGAGAGATGATTACAGTCATTTCCCAGTCTCTCTGGGAGAGTAGGAGCTTACCTTTGATAAATACCAATTAGCAAACACAGATGTCCTAATCACATTGACCAACCTCCACCCTTAACATCCTCCCATGCTCTTACACTAATTCACTCCAGTGCTTAAAAACACTTTTATCTTATTTTTTGTTTGTTTGTTTGTCTGTCTCTTTGTTTTGTTTCAATGAAGTTTGTTTCAGTGGAGTTGAGTTTACTCTTTCAACCCTATGGCAATAATTTTGACCTCTATTGCAATAGTTTTGAATCAAGTCTTTCTTACTTTTTAACTCCATGAAGTACAGTTTTTCTTTGACAAGGGTGGGCAGGGGAACTATTTAGAAGTTGTTATAATTTTCCAAGAAAATAGAAAGAGGCAAAGACAGTAGAGCAGAAAATCATGGTTTTTGGATGTGGGAGAAAGTCATGATAGAAAATTTAGAAGTTAGAGCAGCTCGCTGCTACCCTCAGCATCTGAGCAATAGCACAGCTACTCCACACGTATCAGAGAGGCCATGAAAAAACCTGAGTTGTGCTGGAAAGACAAAATGAGGAACTCATTTTTTAACATGTCGAGTTGAAAATTCCTCTGGAAAAAACAGACGTCCAGCACATAGTGTCATAATGTTGGAGACGAGGCAGAGACCAGGGTGCAATATTATATGTATTTCTTTTCTCGAGGCAAAATATATTTTTGTTATCATTACAAAAGTAATACATACTCATAGTAGAGAGTTGGGACACAGACAATTGCAAAGTAAAAACTAAACAAAACATCCAGAACTTTCGCAAAAAAGGGCAGCCACCATTTCTGTTTAGAAGTAGTCTGTGCCTAATGTGCTCACGGTTTGGGAAGGAAGAGATAGGGAAAGGGATCATTATAACTAATGGGACAATTGCTATAGAAGAGTGTTAGGCAGAAGCCTTAGAAGGAGTGGGCAACAACTCTAGGAGAAAGGGGTTGAGGAAAAAAGTCACCAAGTAGGTGACATTTGAGCTGCAGTTTAAAGTATGAGTTTGCAAATTGTAAAAGCAGGAGCTTTAGTGAAGAGAGTTGAAAGGCAAACAATTGCTCTAGAGTGCCCACCAAAGAATACATACCCACAATTATGCAGAACTCCTATAAAGCGGTGAGAAAGAGCAGATGATCTAATTTTTAAAATGGACAAAATACTTAGCAGGTACTTCACCAAACAGTGTATTTATATGGCCAGTAAACATATAAAAAATGCCCAATTGTATTGGTTACTGAAGAAATGCAAATTAAATCCACAATCCTCTACTGACACGCACCCACCAGAATGATTAAAATTAAAAATATCCAATGTTGGCGAGTCTGTGGAGCAACTAGAATTTGTCAGCTTTTCTTGTGGGAGTATAAATTGGTAAAGCAACTTTACAAAACTATTGAGTAGTATCTATTAAATTTGATAAATGCCAGCCTACGAAACAGTAATTCCACTTTTACATACAAATCCAACAGAAAGACAATGTGTGTTCACCGAAAAGAATGTAAACAAACGTTAATAGCTGCAAAATTCGTAATAGTCTCAAACTGGAAAAACCCAAATGTCCATCAATAGTAAAATGAACAAAGTGTGATAACGTTTATTACACAGAAAGACAGGGAGAGGGAGGCAGCGCACAATGAAAATGAACAAGCTACAAGAACATGTAACAGCGTAAATGGATTTCACAAGCATAAATAAGATTGAGGAAAATAGCCAGACCGAAATGGTATGTATTAAATGATTCCATTTATATTAAGTTATAAAACAGATAAAAATTAATCTGTGGTGGCAGAAATCAAGACAGTGGGCATTCCTGAGGGTGAGGAATTACTCAAAGTGACATCGGGGGCTTTCTGGCTGCTGGCTCTGTTTCTTGATCTGGGCCTGGTCACTCCACGTGTTCAGTCTTTGAAAACCCATCAAGCTGAAAATACATGATTTGTGCATTTTTCTGTGTGCATGTTACACTTCAGTAACATTTACATTAAGCGAAAAGAAGTGAAGTTGGGTTCATTTTGCCTGAAATGCAATTTGCAGGGGGAAGGCTCTCGGAACTTGACCATAACCACCGACATGGTCTGGTCTGCTCTTAAAAGCGAAAGACTGGAAGGAAAGGTGGATGGAGGAGCAAGATTCCAAATTCCTCAAAGAGGAACAAAGAAGAGGGAAGCCGGCAGGAAAGAATGCAAATGGAAAAGAGGGAAGCAGTTAAAAGAAAGGATGAAAAAAATGCACAGAAAGGTTGCAGGCCAGAAACTGACGGAGAAAAGCAGGATAATAATGACTTGAAGATTCTAGTGTTTTTGTTGTCTAACTTTCCTATAAGATATAATAAAGCAAGAATATTTAGAACACATAACCCTACTAAGAGCCTAATAGTTCTCGCTGCTTTGATTCAGGTGGCATTGGGACTGCATTCCAAGCCAAGTGGAGTTTCTCATGAATTCTTCTGTCAGGGAAGAAAGAAGGGTGAATAGGGTCTAGGATGCTTAGGACTGAAACAAATTCTTCCCTTGCTCTCCACCCTTCCGTCCGCTCCCACAGATCCCCTCACCCTCACCACTGCCTCAGTCTGCTAAACACAGAGGCTGCCGCGCCCACCTTGCCGCCTCTCTGACTCCGCCTCCTCCGTGCTGCCTGTCAGCTTTCCAAATGTCTTTCTGTTCTGCAGATGCCTTGACAGAAAGGGCAGGAGGACACCGGGCTCTGTGACTGAGGTCTCCACCCTACAGGCTTTGATGGAATTTAAGTGGAATTCAGCTTCATTCATCACTGTCAGATATGCATAGAGCTGAGTGATCACCACAGTGAGTGCAAATCCAGCTGTTCAAACGTCAGAAAGGGCTTTACAAATTTGCCTTTCTATTCCGGATTCCCAGAAAGGTAATAGATCTCTCAAAAGATTTGAGGTCAGTGACCAAGATACATGAGGAATTCTGTGTCTTTCCAAGTGCACATGGCTTTGGACTAGTCAGAACCGGGCCCTGAGGTCATGGTGAGGAGGAGCTCAGCATGCTCTCACTCAGGCAAAGACTCTGCAGTCTCCTATAAAGAAGGAATCTTCCTTTGGGAATGTGGGTATTCTTGCCTCTATGTGATCTCATAGGTTGCAGGAAGACTCACCTGTTAGCTTAAGACAGCCCAGCTTCTGGGTCATGAGAGAGAGAGAACTCTAGTCCATTGATTCTCAAAGATCAGTCTCCTGACCAAGACCAATAGCATCAGCACGACCTAGGAATCTGTTAGAAAGGCGAATTCCTGGGCCTTACCTCCAGATTTACAGAATCCAAAATTCTGGGAGGTGGGGTCCAGCAGTCTACGTTGTCATAAGCCCCAGGTAATCTGTGCAAGCCAAGTCTGAGCAACACTGTTCTAAAAGTGAAAGACGCCGACCTCACGGACCTGCCCTCTATCCTAATTAGCTGGATCTTCAGAATTTCTTCTGAGGAACGGGGGCATTTCTGCCTTATCCGTCAGAAGATGGAGGAATCCTAAATTACATCTCTTTTGGAAGCTCTCTTTCAGCTTCAATATCTGTGATTCTATGCCTCCAAAATAATCTAATGCTTTTCCTGGGAAAGAGCTAGCATGAGTTTGCTTCTTACTCAAGCCGGGTGTGCTTACACAGTCCCAGGGATTTGAGCTGATGCCAGAGCAATTGATACAGCAAGAAATAACAAAATGCTAGGACATCACAGGGTCCTACAGAGACGGGTGAACCCTTCCATGCCTCCACACTTGTCCCCTGGCATCAGCCATGGGGCATGAATAGAGGAGAAAGAGTCTCAAGATTTTGAAGATGGGTTCCTCAAAACGAGCCACAAAGAAAGCAGGCTTCCAGGATCTCTCTGTCTTTGTTGCTTCAATCACCTTCTATTTTGTCCCCTAGACCTGGAGCACTAAAGCCAGCCTATTTAAAACAAATCTACCACAGTCTGTTCCAAAGAAATTTGTTATCCTGAATTTGTCCCAGACTGAAAACTGCACGCATGCAAGGTTTAAGAGCTTATGTTAGGAGAAATTGAACATTATCTCAGGGTAATGTTTTCCTACTGCTACTTAAATTTCTAGAGGCATTTACAAAAATTAAACATCAATGGGAAGCCAAAGTCCTTTATTTATAAAGCCAGCAATAGACATTGATCCTGCGATAATGTTATTGCTTTTCTTATTGCTCTTGTCAGTGTGCTTTCATCATCGTTGGGTTGGATGAGTATAGGGTGGCACAGGAATAGAATGTTTATTGACGTGCAGTTTCTTGGTGCTTTTAAAAAGTCTGTGGTTCCGTCTTAAGGCCTTTAGAAAGCTAGTTATGCACAAACACAAAGGAGCATATTAGAGCTCTTAGTTAATTAGTATTTCTTATAATGGCTTCTTGACTTTAAAAAAAAATGTGATACTTGGATTCTTCAAATATAGTCAGCATTTTATTATGTATTTAGCCACACATCTTGAAGTTAGATTAAACCACACTCAACCCACGTAGCACACAGAGGTGAGGTAGGTGGACTCCTTAGGCTGCTTCCTAAACTAGGCAAATGGGGACAGTTACTTCGTTTATAAGAGAAACGGACTGGCCAAGAACATTAGAGAATGCTGACTCATTCTGGACCCAGATGCAGGGAGCCTGAACAAGACCAGGAGAAATGAGACCATAATATATCCTGCAGTTGCTGCTTGTCCAGTTGATCTGAGGGGAGAGAGTAGACTGTGAATCAGCAGGACCTGAACTTGGGGAGTCAGGAGAGAATGGACACACTTAATAGGAACGAGTGTTACAGGGAACCTTGGGCATGAGTATCCTGTCTGATCAGACACTGTGTGATCATAGGCAATAAGGGGTTTAGCCCCAGTTACTGAAGAGGTACATATGAGGCCCTGGGACATTCTCCTCCCCCCATCTGATACACAAGTGAAGTTTGGCCTGCTGAGAACCGAGGTCTAGATAAAAAGTATCTAGCAGATATTGTGGGCAGGGTGAGGAAAGGAGCTGGCCCGGGGAATTACAGTGTAGTTTTCACAGGGACACATATATTCCTGAGGTTACATTCAAGGTAACACACACCTTCTCTGCCAAGGTCAGTTCCTCCTTTGGAATTCTGAATATCTTCTCTGGTCTTTTCAGAATATCAATTAGTCCCCCTCTCCTCTCTATAGTCAACCCTTTCCTCTCAATCATATCTTCCCCAAAACACTCAGGGCTCAAGTCTCCACCACCTTAAAAATATCTTCCTTCCGCTTCCTATTCCCCGCAGCTACAGCTCTCTCCTCCTCCTCACACCCAAAGTTTTTCAGAAAGTCATCTATCCCTGCAGTCTCCATATGCTCCCCTCCCGCTTACTCCTCAATTCACTCCACTGTGTCTTCCGCCCCCATCACAGGCTTTAAAAAGCCTCTATGATCATCGAGTGACCTCTCTGTTGTTCAAGTCCATGGACAATTTTCAGTCCTCGTTTTGCCTGGGACCTCAGCAGCAGGGAAGACCACTCCCCTCATCTGGAATCATCTGGGCTTTCAAGACTCCGAAATCCCCTGGTCTCCCTCCCACCTCCTTGGCTGTTCCTACATTTTATTTGCAGGTTCCTCTTCCGTATCCAACATATTAGAGTTCCTACAGTCTCCAAGAGTTGGCCTTGATCTCTCTCTCTCTCCTTCAACACCCATTTCAAAAACATCATCAAATCTTGTTAATTCGGGCCCTATGGTATTGTTTTATTCTGTTCATTTCTGTCTTCACTCCTCTTGCCTATTGAGAGCTGCAGTAGCCATCTGGAGAACACGGAGAGAACTCTGCCTAAGGCCGTGCAGTTAATTAATGGCCACTAGAAGTAGGGTTCAAGTATTCTAGCCCCTGGTGCACTGGTGTTTCCTGGTCACCTTAATAGAATGATACTTTATCTAGAAAAGCCAAAAATTAGTTATGAATATGATGTGATTTATCATCAAGACATACATTGTTGAGGAAGAATAGGGGAATATGAGATCCTTCTAAGGGGAAATGTCCTCCTCTTTTGAGTTGGCCGGATTAGAAAAACAGAGACGAGATTCTAAGTATGTCCTCAGGAGACCTTCATGAAGACCAACCATCCTCCTGGGAACTGAAAAATCGAGGCTCCATCTTTCTCTATCTCATGTGGGTAACAGAGGGAGCCGATGACAACTGAGGAAGGAAACAGACAAGCCAGACTCAGACTTCAAAGGTTTGGCTGCAACTGTCAGCAAGAGGTGAGAACAGCAGATGAGACAGCGACGCTCTCTGAAATAATCAGTCCTTAAGGACTGTCATGTGAAACGCAGAGCAGACTTGTTCTGCGTGGCTCCAGGAGGCAAAATTAAGACTCAAGGGAAGAAGTTACTGACACACAGGTGTCAGTACGAAATGAGAAAGAGCTGTCGGAACTGTCCAAGGTGCCGACCAAGGGACCAGGCAGGAAGAACATTTTCATTTAGGCTGCACACCACCTTCTTATGGGTACTGTCAAGCAGACTCTTCCACCAGGTGAGCAAGATAAAGCAAGACCTGATTTTCATACCATGCCTCATGGCTAAGACAGGGCTGAGTGGCTTGACCTTCTCAATAGTACTGAGGCCAGTAAACAGTTGTTATCTCCAACTAACAGAAGTGAGAATTTAGGCACAACAAAACTTAGGTATATGGCCTTAATCACACAGAAAACTAACAGAGGATCCAAGATTTCATGCATCCACTCAACACAATTTTATGCAACATTATTATGGTGTATATACTGAGGTAAGTATGGTAGATGGAGATTAGAAAGATAATCCCATGTCACCAAGGAAATAACAAACAGAGGAGGAGATATTTGTGTAGGTTTATTAATACACAGTGAGATGCGATAAAGATCAGTAAGTCTAGGAGGCTATTAAACACAGATGAGGGACAGCTAACCTGGTACAAAGGAAAAAAGAGGTCAAAGAATGTGTGACCAGTGCCAAGTCTTCAAAACCCAGTGAATAGAATTTAATAAGGCGAAAAAAAGGGATGGAGGGTTACCTGTCAATGCTTCACCAAGGTCACCTTTAGCAGGACAGGGCTCCCATTGTCCAGCTGCTGTGAGTGTTGGCTGTGAGGATTCACACCCACCCCCTTCCCAGGACAAGTGCTCCGGGCCAGTGGGAGCCACCTTCCCTGGGAGCCTACACACCCCATCTATAGGGATACCCTACCTTCTCTGGTGACTGCCTGATATAGGGGCCCAGGGGCCCTGACTGAAATTGGGATCACCTCTATGGTGCAAGTCATGCTCAGAGCTGAGATCACATTCTCGTTTAGCCCCTCCCCCTACCTTATTCTGCTTTCTTCCTTTCCTTCCTTCTGAAACTACTCCTTTAAGAAATCACATGAATCCCTGTCTTTCCCTCTGCTTTTAGGGAACCCAACCTAAGTCAAGAGGGAAGGATGTCCTAGGCAGAAAGAACCATGTATGTCATGGCATGGATGTGAGAGAGCACAGCATAACCCAGAGCAGCAATAAGTTGGAGCAGAGGGGTGAACTATAGTGTGGTATGATATGAACTAGGTAGGTAGATAGGAGTCACGATCCTATTATGTTCTATCATCTAGCCAGTCACATTCTAATTCTCCATACTACCAAGCTGACTTCTGATACCTTTAAAGGCAATATTTCAGAGCACATCCAGACCATGAAGTGAGTTTATAGAGGAAGGAGTAATGAAGCCAAGATTCCTTGATTTATTCAGTGGCACTTCACTAAGCAGGAACAAAGATGAGCCCCCTGGAATTTCCTGATTCTCAGACCACATTGCCTCTATGGAACTTGCCACCACCAACTCCACCTGTGGGAGAGCGAATTATCCCTGCAGGCTATTTTTGTCCTCCCTTCCCTTTTCTTAGCTCCATCTGCTTTTCCTGCTTTTCTTTCTTGCCTATATCCATAAGGTCTTGCCCTTTGGTCTCTGTTAGCACTTGGTTTTAAATTCTAAAACTTTCCAAAGCCAACGAAACCCTTAATCACAAAGTTGGGCTGCCAGGGAAAGAATGCTAATTGGAAAGTTTTATTTCTTGAGGTCCTGGGGAATTTCAAAATGGATATGTTTCTTTTGTCTATCATGCCATTAGCACAAAATAGACTCAGGAGTGGAAGAAAATAAAATGCAGTCCCAAATACGATAAATTAATCTAAGAAATATACAAATTTTGAAGCAAATGACAGACTTCTGGACTACAAAAACTAAGGATAATGGCCCAGATGGAAGCAGCTGAAACATGGGTCTTTTTTCTTAGGTAGCACAGGACTGGTCAAAGGAAGAGAGAAATAGTCCCCAAGCACCCAGATGGGGCTCGCAATGAAGGTGAGGTCCCAAACAAGGTCCGCCCCCTTCATCACTGCTCAGGTTCAGAATATAACCCCACTTCACAGCCACGCAAGTAGCCCTCTATAGTCTATCCCCTTCTCACTAGTCCCCAGAATGATGGACAGGAGTAAGACACAGCTAGTGTCTTCAGAGCCTCAAAGGACGAGCAGATACATAGATAAATATTCACAGCACAGTTGCATAGACTCAAGAAGAGAAAAGAAACACATTATTCCCTCTGGGGTGGAGGTGGAGGGCTGAGGAGACTTCCTTTCATGGTCTATGCAAAGGAGAGGCCTTTACTTCCTTCCTAGACAACAGGACCCACCCAAAACCGACAAAAACACCAACCACCTGTCAAGATTTCATGTCCTTTACTGCTTCTTTGGTTATACCAACAGGATAATTCTGGCAAACTTAGGCCAAAAGTTATCTATTTGAAATGCCTTTGATGTGTCACAGAACACAAGAAATGTCTGAAGGACTGAGCTTGGACAAAAGCTGGAAACAGTGAAGCCCTGAGGATTTAGGTAACGGAAGTCAATACCAGCTGGTCAGTGCGCCTCTGCAGAACCAAGGGCTCCAACAGATTTTTCCTGCCGTTACCTCACTTTGGGACAAACAATATCTGATTGGATGAGCCAAGGGCAGAAGACCAACTACTGCACCCTTCTTTATGACACAGGATGAGCAGAGGAGTTCTACAAAAGAAAGTGAGGTGCTCTTGCCAGAAGAATGGCGGGTGGATGCTCTCAGTATCCAACATGGGACACGTAAGCCCCATGGGCCTGCCTGAGGTTTTTAGCCAAGAAGCATATTGGAAGAGTTCTTATTTAAAAGGCAGAATTTCAGTCCTTTCCCTGGATACGATGACTCAGAAGTTCCTGGATGGAGCCCAGGAATTAAGATCTTAATAAGCTCTTAAGTGGCTCTACCAACAGAAGGTCAGTGAAGCCGGACCGCCTCCTGGATGAGGTCTGCCATTAGTGCTCTGTATTAGCCACCACTGGGGATCGGCTGGGAAAAAAAAAAAAAAATGCCATGATAAAGATGATCTTTTTTCTTTCATTCCTTTTTGAACTGCTTGTATTTAAAATCCATTAAAACCATATTAGAAGACTTGAGGAAAACTGGGCCGAATTCCTCCCTGTACTTGCCTTATCTTGGAGTATCATCTGATTCAGGAAACACAAGTATAGGGACAGGGCTGACTCCCCGCTGTTAACCTACAAAGACTCCCACAGCTCCCAGTCTGGATTTCTAGCCATGAGCGGCAAACACTGGAGGGCTCTAAGTTCAGGGGAGACCCAAAAATGACCTTGCACCCACACCTATTGTGCTCCCTGCTCCATGTCCAGCACGTAGAACATGGCCGTTCTATATTAGGCTTTCTTTATATTTGCTGAGCGGAGGGAGGACAGAAGAGAGGGATTTTCTGAGTCCACTCTCCAAAATTCCAAGAGATAATTAATCTGCTGAGTGCCTTTCACCAAGACCCAGGAAAAGCAGACTAAGGGAACCGGGGAGAGTGGTGCCCCTGCAGAGGGCAAGGAAGCTCTGGGCCCTTTCCTCAAACCTTGCCCTGTGTGTCTCTTTCATCAGTCCTATTCTTTTAGAATAAACCAGTGATCGAGTCAGTAAAATGTTCCTCTGAGTTCTAGCAAGTTAATCAAACCCGAGGAGAGGGTCTTTAGAACCTCTGATTTATAGTCAGTGGGTCAGAAGTGTAGGTAATGACCAAGGCTTGTGACTGGCCTCTGAAGGGCAGGAGCTGGAAACGGGCTTGTAGACTGAGTCCTTAACCTGCAGAATCTGATGCTATCTCTGGGTAGATAGTATCAGAAATGAGCTGAATTAAATTGAATTGTAGGACACCCTGGTGTCTGAGGACTGCTTTTTGGTGTGGAGAAACACTCCCATCCCGCTCCCTATACACACTCACGTTGGAATCGGTCAAGAAACCTAATTTAGTGCTAGATTATTTACTGTTCACTACTGCATGAGGGGTGGGGGTTAGGTAAGGAAAAATTCTTCCCCTGTGATCTTCCCTTCTGATTTAAGCCACAATGCAAATTGGGGGGCTATTTCAAGGTTTAACAATAGTAGCTAAATGATCTTTGCAGGATTGCAAATAAAGGAGGCTGTATCCTCAGGAGTGCTATTAGAACTAAGGTCTCTCGGCTCCTATTGTTAAAGAACATTCATTACCAGGCTCATATAAAATCCCGAGAAGGAAGCAAATATGAGTCTGCAATGTTCTCTGTAGTTCTTATGCAATTGCCTCTTGGGGCTAGTTAGAACTGCTTTTGTAATTCACCAGTTATAAATTCCTTCCAATGTTTTCATAGCACTGAAAGATTGATCACCCCAAGTCACAGTTTTGTGATGACACTGCAGGTCCACCCAGTGACCCCGAGCCGATGACATCCTCTCTGATGGCCTCCTTGTGGGCAGTGGCCCTCGAAGACCCTGGGATGCCTCTCAACTTGTTAGTTGTTTTCCTGTTCTCTGCTGATTGGATTAAAAGATAACTTTGCAGACTGTGTTAGGCAGCACCTGCCTTATTCTCAGCTAATTTATTTTAAATTGGTTTAGTACAGACTTTTTACCCGATAATGTCTACAGAGCTATGAATTCATTTCCTCATCTACCCTCTTGAATTTGATCAAGAAATGAAAATGGCTGCAAAACTTTATGGCAAGCCTTTAGAAGAACAGACAAAGGAAACCAAGCCAAGCTAATTCCCAAACTGGAATACAAATATTTCAAAAGGTTCTTGTCCATGGTGGGAAATGAAAGGATAGGTAGTTACACAAAATCTAACATCTGATAATGTAGAAGAATATACTTTACTAATTTATTGAATGTCTATAAGAAATCTGGCCCTTGACATATTTTTCCCTATTTTCACATAATCCTCCCAACAACCCAATGGAGGGAGGTATCTGTTAATCCTATTTTACATATAAAAAGAAGAAGAAGAAGAAGAAGAAAACTAGAGTTTAGTGAAATTAAGTATCTTGCCCAAGATCACATAGCTGGTAACATTTGAACCTGGGGTAGGTCAACTCCAATGTCAGAGCCTTTTCTACATCATCTATATTTTGAAATCTCTTTGCTTTGACCTGCCAAGCAGCTAAACCAGGAGGTGATTTGAGGTGTTACAAAAGGATTCTTTGCTTTCAAAAAGGATTCACAACAGGGTTCCTTGAAATAGCCAACTCCCCTATTGTGCTGAAAATATAATTTAAGCTACAAAATTTCTATTTACAAGAAATATTTCTGCACCGCATCTGCTGTGTAAAGCCGAGCAGAGTTCTGACACAGTTGCTTTCTTTTTTGTCATGCAAGCAGCAAAGATGCTGGACCGAAGAGGTCAAGTGTCATTAAACCACGCTAATTCCCTGTAAATCCACTGAGCAGTGTGCTGTCTGGCACATAGGAAACACTCAAAATTATCTGCCAGTAACATCATTTTTTTTTCAGGAGACTCAAAATGCAGTCTGTGCCAGGTAACAAAAATGGCCACAATTTTTTCCCCTTCCATCAAGAAATGAAATCTTTTTCTTCTCTCTTTGAATCTCGATCGTCTATGTGATTTGCTTTGGCCAACTGAACATTAGCAAACATAATGTAATCAGAAGCTTGGAAAATGCTTGAGCGTTCTGGCTTGCCCACCTACTGAGTTTGTTACCCTGGGACCATCATATGATTCAGTCCAAGTTAGCCTGTTGGAAGATGAAAAGTCATGCTGAGGAGAAGCCATGCACCCCAGGAAAGGACCCCAGCGGACAAACATCCAGACCCTGGCTGCCCACCTGCCAATCACTAGACATGCAAAGTAGGCCATTCTCGATCATTCAGCCAACCTACCAGCTAACAGCAGATGCATAAGAGAACCAGCCATGGCCAGACGAGCCAGCCCAGCCAGATGACCTGGATGAGTCACAGAAGTATGAATGAAACAAAATGGCTTCTGTTTTAAGCCACGAAGTTACAGGATAATTTTTTACACAACAAAAATTAACCAATACACAATCTCAAGGTATTTTCTATTTGTTATGTTCCTAAGTCTTACAAAAAGTAGAAAAGAGAATCACAGAATAACAAGAAGTAGGAACTAGCGACAAGCAGAAACAAAGTATTCAAAGGATGAACTGAGTCATTGAGAAGTTAGGGGACTCAGAAAACCGTGATTAGCATTCAGCTCTTTCTCTCCCAGTTCACTGATCTGTCCACGACACCAATCTCTCTCTCTGAATTTTTTTGAGGCTAACTCGACCAACTCCATGCTCCCATTGTAGTCTCCAGCCCTGGGGGAAGCAAGTCAATTGGAGTTTTAAGTTAATAATAAATGAAGAATTTTTCCAGTGTGCTTCTTCATTTCTCCTTCCCTCTTCAGATCTCTTTTGCAGGTTACTCAAGTCAGCTAGCAAACTAGGGGGGAAAGTGGATAAAAGGACGGACAGAAGCTACAGTGATGTTGTATGACTAGCGGGTGTTTTTCACCTTCAAAGCACATTGACCGTAAATTACAGAGTACACTCTCACTGTTCACATTTCTATATAATGTCTACTTTTGTGTTCCCTAGCAAAGAAGAATGTATTCCTTAAAAAAAAAAAAACAATACTGTAGCACAGAACGATTAATTGATGAATGACGTGTTCTCAGCGTGGCAGGAAGGGAGTGGACACTCAGGAGGCATTGGTTTTACTGGGCGACGGTCAAGCACTCTACTCTCCACGCTGGAAAGAGCAGAGAGGAAACTCTGATGAAGGAGAAAGCGGCCCATTCCCTCCTTCAGCCATAAAAAAACCACACAGACTCCAAAATAATTAATAAAGTTTTCATTCAGGTTCCAGCAATATAACTCAGCAGCCCCCTCCAGAAAGCCACCTTTTAAGGGTGGGGAGAAATGTCACTCCAGGGAGATTCAGTGGAGACACACCATTATATTGCTTCTCAAATATTTAAATACCTCCACACTGGCCAGTAAACATAAAACTGCCATAAATGGTAGGATAAATAAATAATGTAAATTCTAGCACATGTGGTTTATCTTAGAAACCACACATTGCTACGATGTCGAGAGATTTTTCTGTTTTGGACACTGAATCTGCTGCAGTCCACTATTACTTTTTTAATGAGCTAAGAATTTGTCTCCTGCTTCAAAAGCCTTCGGGTGGAAGAGGCAGCTCTGTCAGCCAAGCGGGGAGAAGCTCTCTGCGCACACCCAGAAGAAACGCCTAACCCTGCGGGGCACAGGGAGTGGCTGGAGAATGGTCAGGGTCAGTGGGTCCTGACGGAGGTCACGGCAGGGCCGCAGGGTGAGCCTGGGAGCTCTGCTTTATTTGGCAGCCCATAGCCTCTGGGGAGCAGCCACCCTGACCTTGTGAACAAATCCTGGCGCGAACTCTGCCCAAATCTCCCAGCACGTGTCTCCATGACCCACCTGTGCCTCCTCCAGGGACCTCTGGGCAGAGAAGCCGCGCACGGTCCACCCGTCCACTCCCACACCCCACGCTCCCCGTGGACCACTGGGCCCACCCGAACAGCCTGTCAGTAGCCATACTTCCTCTTCCCTTTTTGCCCATGTCCCCTCTCATCTCTCCCCGTCTGTCTTCACATCATGGAGCCTGCTGCCTCTTTGTCAGCAGTGCCCACTCACCTGTTAACGGCTTGGGCGGGGTGCACAGTCATGTGGTGTCCCCTTCATGCAAAAGGCAAACCAAAGATCCCAGTCCTGGCCCCTGCAACCAGGAGGGACCAATTTGCCCCTTGCCTGCTCCCCCTTCCTCCTGCTTCCTCCTCTCTGCCTGTCCCTTTGGACCTCTTCCTCCAGAGGCAGCACCTGCATAGGCCAGCACCCAGGACCAACCTGACAACAGGGAAGAGAAGGTGGACTTGAAGCCTGGAGACCATTAGAGACCTCAATCCCGAAGAGGGCAAAGGCAGGAACCCACTGAGGTTTCAACAAGATCCCAGTCTCCCCGTGGCTATCAATATAATGGGAAAGACGTTGAAGGAGTTCAATGCACTTGCTAAACCACGGATCTGAGAGCACCTTTAGCTAATGAATGCTGTATTGGCCAAAAGAGCACACCCACAATTTCAAAACACCAGCCACTAGGAAATTGTTATATTGATGTGATTAAGGATTTGTATTACAAAACATATGATACTCTGAAAGAAGTTTTGAAATTATGTAAAATTTATATACATATGTATATATATTCCATACTAGTAATACTATAGTATACACAGTACATATTATAGTTTATAAGTCTATAATGTGTAATATAAATATACATACATAGTATATATTAACATTATATATATAATGGATAGTATATAGTTTAGTTATAGAAATAAAAGGGACTAAATTTCTTTCATATTTTTATATTACATATCAGTTATTAAATATTTAAAATATCATAGTATAATCTATTGAATTGATAAGATAATATGCAAGATAAAAAGATGAGATAATGCCCTTGTACAATCACCAGGATGGAACCTTTAGTGTCACAGTGACTAATCCCACGAGAGTCACTTTACCGTGAAGAATTAATCTAAAGCCATCATGGTGATTCTACCCCCTCATCAGTCAGTGCTTAGGGGATGGATGGGCATGTGTCCCAATTCTAGATAATGAGACATCATGTAAATCTCCTGGGGAATTCAAGAAAAATGTCTTCTTGATATAGAGAAAAAGGCTTCTTTTTTTTTCTTCTAATGCTGTGGTGTCTAGATGACCTGGGGCTGCTGAAGCACTAAGTCACCAGTCCTAGGACAAAGCTGACACGTTGAGGAAGTCATAAACTAGAAACCGAGGAAGCTAGCCATTACAAATGTATCACTAACTGCGCCTACACCAAATAAGCTTTCCTTCTTCCTAAATCATTTGTGTTGAGAGTTTCTATTCTTTGGTACCAATAACATCTTATCTGATAAGGATCTGATTCTCAGACTCCTGGAGAGACAAAGGGAGCCATCCCCTCAGAAGACAGACATTACCCTCTAGACTCTGACTCTCTGACTGACTCTCTCTCTCTCTCTCTCTCTCTCTCTCTCTCTCTCTCTCTCTGCATTTTAAGGCTCCTTTCTCTTCCCACATGGATAACACTTCTCTGGGTTACGCCTTCCGGTATGCACACACGGCCTCTACTTGTTCTCACTGATGTTGCTGATACAGAAGAGGGAGAAGCTACACCTTGTGAACTGGAGGAGGAGAGAAGGGACTGCTGTTTGGGGCTGATTTGTGCACAAGATGTCCACGGCCCAAGCAGACCAGTGTATGCTGTGAGGCAAGATTCTTGTCCTGCTACCACACCTTCTATACTTGACTGTGCTAAAAACAATGTCCGTCCGCTTCTCAGGCCCGACTTACCTTTGAAAGAGCTCTCTTACTTATTTCCTTAGCCATAGGAAGAAGGAGGCTAGGAGGGGAAGGGGAAGCATCATCCAGACACATTAAAGAATGAGAAAACAGTTGACTTCCTGATGGTGATTTCTTACAAATATGACTAAACCAACTCAAGCTCAAAAAACAAACAACAACAACAACAACAACAACAACAACAACAACAAATGATATAATTTTCCGGCTAGAAATTATCAAGACAGAATTAAAGACAATTAATATTGGTCTGTTATTGAGTTCTACCTGTCTCATTGATTTTTCCATGACTTATGCTTTCTAGTAAGAGATTTTGCTGTCCTCAGTACTCCAGAGACTTAAAAAGAACATACATCAAAAGGTATTCAGGAGCCAACTGGAAACTTTTAATGGCACGTACAACAGAAATTTTGGTCCTGGGTTGGGTTGAAAGAACTGTATGAATTTAACAGCTTCAGGGATTTGTTGTTGCTAATACAACTTAGTCACTATTGAACTTGAGACAATTCAAGATGATCTAGATGAAAGGGCAGTTATTAAGGGAGCCCTCCCAGTTTCCCCGGGGAGAGTCTGCGATTGGGGATAATCAATCTGAGAACTTCAATGGGCATTAGAAAGTTGGAGCTACTTATACATAACATTTTTAAAGAAGGCAACATAGCTAGGGACTCTCCTATGTAATATAGCTACTATGGTGCCCTGGGATGCTGTCAGGATTACTGTGGTTGAGTGGAGACAAATGCTGAGATGGCTTTCCAAATAATAATGAACAGTATGTTAATGGTACATATTTAAAGATTCCTAAGATGTTATGTTATAAATACCCACAATAGGAAACCCATCAGAGTCAAAGGAAATGCTTCTGTCTAGAGAAATAAAGTTTGACGCAATTCAGTCTGGGTGGTGACATCTTAGGTTAGAAATACGGATATAAACGCAATAATATAATATCAGACATACCTTCAAAATCCTCAGCTGCTGAGTTGTCTCATTCCTACCCATTTCTACTGTATTGCCAGTCTGCAGAAATGGAAAGAGGGGCATATCTTGAAGGTACCATCTGTGGGCTGCTTCATTACACAGAGGCCTTCCTGCTTCAGCCTTCTCTTGCCTGGAGGAATAAGAAAGAAATAGCAATGGAGAGTCACAGAAAAAGGAAGCATTTCACCTAGTTCTCAGACCCCGAAGTCTAGAGTGACAGGGTCATGAACCATTCTGCTCACTCCCTGTCAGGTCACGCTCTGTGACATTTTAATAGAGTGAGAATTAGATTCACTCAGCAAGAGATGCTTCCTGGCTTATCGTCTGCATATGGGCCAGGAGCAGCAGCAGCAGCGGCGGAAGAAGCCCAGATCCCCAAATCTATCCAGAAAAACTGTCCCCAAACCTCAGATTTCGGAAGATCTCTGGAAATATTGTCAGGATAGATGCAAATTTTTCAAAACTAAATTTTGACTTTATTCTTTTAAAAGCTGGGGGCAGGTCACCGCCAGTCCCTTGCACTGACAGACATGAGTAAGAGAAAAAATATTTTTGCTCTTCTCCAAACGCAGCTCTCACTCAGCAGCTCTGACTTCTGAGAGTGAGAGGCTCCTCACTCCCCTTCCCTGAGTAAAATTTTGAAAACGATCAGAGCTAATGAAGCCACTACAGTGGACAACTTTTCAAGAAAACGAGGGTAAAATAAGGACAGAGAGATGGCAGGCCCTGGTGGCCAGAAATCTCATCAGAAAACCAGCAGCAGGAACAAAGCAGGTTGATAAATCAGTTCCGGTAAAGCCCACTGCTGGACCATAGTCAGAACGTACTCCCCCACCTTGAAAAGCCCTCAGGGGACAGACAAATCATGCAAAACAGATACAGGCAGAGATCACAGGCCTGATGAATGCGACCTGTGTGCCTTACTTTCCTTTAAAGCCTTCCAAATTCCCCTGACTTCATCCCTGCTGAGTTCTCTACTGTGGAAACTGCAGGATTCAGGATACAGATCTTAACCTTATGATGATAATGTTAAGTCTCCAGGGATGATGGCCTGTTTCATTTAGGGTATCACCAGATACTGTAACAAATATGCATACAAATAACAGAAACACAATAGAAGTCTATTCCACGTTTACATTGCAGTTCTTGGCAGAAAATGTACAACTCTACATGGTCATTTGGGGAGACAGTTGAACAGGAATTTTTAACACATATGGCTTCCAAGAAATGACTTTACAAGTCATCTCCAGTCAATAGTCAGAAAGGGTGGAAAGTTTGGAGGAACTTGCATGATAGGTTTTAAGAGCTAAACTGGAAGTGGTAAGCATCATTCATTCCCACACCCCATTGGCTGGAATAGTCACATGACCATACTGAACTGCAGAGAAGACTTGGAAATAAAGTCTAGCCCTACGTCTAGGAGGGAGAAAAAAAACCATGTTCATACATAATCAGTGGTCTCTGCCTAAGGGCCAGTGCAGGGACGATGATCAAAACGTCCTAACGCTCTCTCTTGAATTTCAGTACACCCATAAGAAGAAAAAAAGCCCAAAATAAACACTTCTAAATTCAGTTTCATATAGCATTTTACCCACAAAGGAGCAGGAGACTGAAGATTCCAATCTTTTGGCCTTGGCATCATGCAGCTCAGTGCTTCATAAAGTCTATTAGCAAATGGCTCAGGAATTCAAGTTTCTTTTTGGGTCCACATACAAATAATATAGAAACATTGAGATATTTTTTCATAAGAAATGAAAATGTGCTATAAAAATGTACTTTTCAAAGCATGATAATGCTAAAAAAATAGAAAGCAAGCACAACAAATGATACTGTTCAAATGTAAAGATAATAATGGTACTTATCTATTCAAGCAAATACCATAAACCTGCTGTAAGTTTTTCATTATAGAAAGTGTAGAGATCAGGCTGAAATGTTTTTTCTGCTTAGACCATACAGGTTTTCTTTCTTTCTTTCTTTTTATTCTTTGTAATTTGCAGCATGTTATAGTGAGAAGAGCTTAGATTTTTGGGAAACAAACTAACCTCTGAGTTATTATTGGCTATATGACTTCTGCCTTCCTGTCTGTAATACGGGAATAAAATTAAGATAAATAAAACGTCACAAAGCACCCAACCCAGCATCAGCTGTGCTGTAGGTGCTTGATAGCTGTTATAATTAGTGGTGGACACAAGGAAGCAGAAGTGGCCATGAGAAGGTCCCCTCTTTGGACTTCGACAAGGTTTGGAACTGGTTTGGGATATAATAATTCTACCTAAATTTCAAGGGGAAGAACAAATGAGATGTTACAATGAAAGGCTCTTTTCTGGTCCCTTCTTCAACTAGAAAGAAAGTCAGGAGTTAACTCTTCCCGAAGGCTTCTATGACCCCATTAAGACAGAAGGTGCTTCTTGGCTATGGTCTCACAGTCTACCTCTAAGCCGTATCTGTCACTGTCATTATATTCATCCAGGAGGAGCCCATAATCATGTATTCGCCTCTAAAGGAAGGTCATTTTAGAGCAGAGTTGTGTCTTCTTTTATTTTATCTTCATCGCCTAGCCAAACATCTGGCACTTAGCAGACCATAAATGAATAAATAAATAAATGCTCAAGCCCAGAAGTGCCCAGCACTGTTTAGGCATTGGTCAAGAGGAAGTTGTCTGTGCTAGCACAGCACCTCAAACTTCAGGGGAAAGCCGTGCTCACACCCACTAACCTTGACTCTTCCCAAACCAACGTCCCCATCAGAGACCTTTTTAACCGAGACTTCTGACAGTTTCCTCCAGGATCCTGTGGAATAAGGCTGCGGTTGGATTGAGAACAAGCAGGGAGGATAAGAAGATTGCAATTCCCTTTCATTGACACTATAGAAAGATTCTGGTTCAATGAAAAAAATGTATATGTATCTCGAATGGAGTTAATTTTTTTCCTTTCCACTCAAAACTGAAATAGGGTTATTTTCTTAATAGCTTGTGGCAGCTTGTTTTCTACAGAAGCTCTTTAAATTGAGCTCATATGGTAATAATTTACTTTGGAACAACTGAAGCAGTCGGAAAAAAATACTGGATGAGGAAAACGAGGAGAAAGGCACTGGCCAGGGGAGCTAGTTGGATTCCTCGCCCACCCCCACCTGTTTTTTAGATTATTTATCAATAAAGCACAATATCTTTCTTCCATACCTGGAAGATTCAAACAAAGACTAACAAATCACACAGTAAAACTAGCAATAAGTCGAACTATTACTCCAAGCTAGAAGATGTATTTCTTGTGGGAAAAGTGATTTGAATCGCTGAGGATTTTTAAATTCACCTCAGGATGCTTCTGGGCCGTACTGCCAGTAACAGGAAAATTCCAAGCTATTTTGTATTCTCTCCCAAGTGAGCTGGGTATCATTATTACATGATCACTGTTGTTATTTAACATTCAACAGACATCTACAGGGGTTAGGCACTGTTCAGATTGCACTCAAGACAGCTCCTGTCTTCAACCCATTGCATCCTAGAGTGACAATAGAAAGAAATATGGAATGAAACAAATCTTAGAGATACACTGTGAGCTTTGCCTGGGATCCTTCACATGACTTGCATTCTTGGGTGGCTGTGGTAACTTTCACAGAGAGTGAAATTTCTCTCCCACAAGACGAGTGACTCCAACACTCAAGTAATTTTACAGGTAAGTACCAGAGGCTGGGCAGGGAAGGCATTCTCACCTCTGGAGTTATTAGTTAGCAGTAATGTAGTACCTTACATCGATGTAATCTGTAGAAGACAACACTTGGTACTTTTTTTTCCTTTTTGTTCTGGCAGATAAAATGACCAGCTAGCCTGAACATCTGTCAATAGAGGCAGCTAAACAAGGCAATCTAATGGAAAACTAAATAGTACATAGGTAGACTATCAGAGCTGGGCAGAGGAGGAGGAACTGGGTGACTTGCAATAGGTCACATAACTATTTAGTGACAAAAATTGTCCAGATCCTCATCTGGACAATTAAACTGCTGCTCCCACAGATTCTAACCTCCACTTCTCCACTGATACTGTCCATCACCGCACACATTCTAAATAAAAAAGAAACAACAGAAAAGATAGACAACAAGAGGAGTTAGGGAAAGGGGTAGCAATTTGGAAGACTTCATCCAAGTGTTTCCATTTCTTTTCTGTGGAGATTTCCTGGGACAGTAGAGGCATGTCTGGTCTCCACAGAGCTTAGGGTAAGGAACTTAGTCCATCCTGTTAGCCTCACCTCATTAAGAGGTGTCTCTAGATCTCAACTCATTAAAAGTCCAGAATGTTCCAGAATAGTTATCTAGACTTTATCTCATTAGCGGCCCAGAGTAATCTGAAACAGTGGCTCTGAAAGGCAAGGGTTCTCAGAAAGCTCTGAAAAGTTTGTCCTTTGAGATATTCCAGACAGGTAGAAATAGAAAAATAATGAATGGATATATGAAGGGCAAAGATACCCTGGTTCAAAATTTCATTACTTCATATCTAAGCAGGATTCTTCCCCGCTGCCAGTCGCTTCCTCTTGTAATTCCATCCGATGCTGACAGATGCCCGAAAACCTGTTTCCTGTGCCTTCGCACACTCCTCCCCTTCTCGCGTACCTTCAGTTGCTCGTCGCTGCCACTTACGTTTGCACACACATTTTCGAAACTTGATTTTGTAAAGAAAAATCTTGAAAGACATAAAAAAGTGTCTCAATATATCACCACCTAAAGAGAATTGAAGCTGATCAAAAAAATAAAGCTACAATTAACGCACCATTAAACAGGAGCTGTTAAGTGTGTAGAGGTCAAGAAATCTAGTCATGTTTCCCATGCATAATAATAATTAATAACATATCTGTGGCACTTCATGCTCGGAACACTTCACAGACACAGGCTAATTAATTATACAGATAAAGATATCGCAGGTCTTTCTTTTGATATCAGTGGGTTCATTAAATTCCTCATTTGGCTAACAAAGTAATTTCCTGTACTTCTGAATTCCTAAGTAGTGTGGAAGGAAAGAAGAGAGAAGCAGAAATGTCAAGCAAAACTAAGCCCTTGTCCTTCCTCTGCTTTTTTGGGAATCTATTTTTTTAAAAGTCTATGTAGGGGTCCTCACTCACCTGTCATTGTTCTTGAGGAAAGAGGTATAGGGTAGGCTGCCTCGGCTTCAGCCCACCCCCACCTTAGAGCCCACAGCTGCCACCCTGACACTAAGACCTTGGGTGGACACCCCTTGTCTGCCAGCATTACCAGCACACAGCGAGAGGATGGAGGTCTTCCCACTGGGGTAATAAACCCAGGCTCTTTCTGAGACCCCTCTACATGCCCTGGGTATCAAATAACTCCTGAGAAGATGCTAGGACCCACCTGGCAGGCCCAGAACATACTCATTCCTTTCCTCCCTTGTACTGTCCTCCTCATCCCCACACAGACCTTTGCTGGGAGGTTAACATTCCTCTGTGAACTCACAACTGTGGACATGCAGCTCTCCTGTGGCCCATAAGACTGAGGGATTTTGTCTTTCTGGGAGATGGACTCATAGAAACCTAGTTTACTTATTGACTAGAACTGAAATATTGCACGTTCGAATGAAAAATGTTGGAGACAGCGCCCCACCACCATTGCCTAGTAACCAAGCAGGGTAACAAGAGTTATGTAATTTCCAAGTCACGTAAAAAGGCACAAATTTGTCACAGGTAAGATCGTCACATAAATTAAAATTACAGCACTAACTTCTGCACAGCCCTAAGGGACACTGTATTACGAGAAAGGTTTGACTCTATAGCCAATTGGTCCTGAATTCAAATCCTAGGTATGCCAAGCTGAAAGAAAGAAATAAGAGCCTGGCATGTCATAACTACTAAGTAGAGGTATTTGTTTGGTTTGGGTCAATTTCCCTTACTCTTACATTAATCAGGACTACAACCATGGCCCCTGCAGCACAAATTAAAACAGATACTTTTGGCTGGGAGAATTAAGAATTATTTTTATTTTACTTCCATGAGAGACAGAGAGAAAGATTTCCACAGGTCTTCTAAGCTCTAAAATTTTAAAATCAACCCTAATTTCTTCCATCAAGTATACTTTTTCCAATATAGCTCCACAGTCACCTTCTTGGTCCTTTAATTTCCTAAGAATGACAGAATAAGATACTTGGGGGGAAAAAATCTCATTTTTGTTCCAGAAAGGAAGAAATGAATATTTTTACCATTGTCCCTGCATTCTTGATTACAAGAGGCCATAATTGGATTCAATGTTTGTTTGTCAATTAGCAGGAAAGAGATAGCACAAAGGAACTTCATTCCTCTTTAAGGCAACAACTTCTCAAGAGTTACTGGGGTTGGAAGCAAAGTCCAAACATTTTCTTCTCCTCCTGAGACTGCTGATAGTTACAGAATAATGTTAGATCTATACACCATGACAAACACTATCCTCAACATCCCCCAGCCTTATGAGACAAGGCTTTTAATTCTTGTTTTATAATTGAGAAAGCTCAGGCATGAAAAGGTGAATGATACAGCAAAAATTCAAATCAGATCCAAAGGGCTTAAAGCCGAGTCTCTAATCACTAGACTGTAAGGAAATAGCAGTTTTCTCCCTTCTTCCCACCTTCAGAGAGAATCAGGTGCCATTGCAAAGAGTTTCTCTGATCAGAAGAAGCTGTGGTCTGGATGCTGGAGATTCACTGCATTCGAATAAGGAAGGGATGAAGCAAGACCCATGAGTAAGACTGCAGAGGATCACAGGTACTGCAGAGAAGAGTTCTTTTCCCATTTCAGATCTCTGAGCTCCCTGAGAGAAATCAACCATTACAGATGGAGGACCTGGTGGCAGAGACTATGCTATGTGTTCGCCACTCTATTTCTTGGGAATGCAGCTAGCTTATATTTCTCAGCTTCCCCTACAGTGAAATAGGGCCATGTGATTGAGTTCTATGTGGGCGGAAGTTCTTTATGCTATCTTCAGGCCTGACCCATAAGCCCTCCCTCACAGTCTTCCACATTCTCTCTTTCTTCATTTGCAAACCTCAAGGGATGGAAGAACACTGGGTTCCTGAATGACTGCATGGAGCAGAGCATCACTGCCCACTACCTGCACTAGGCAATGGCATGAGTGAGAATAAACCTCTATTATGTTAAGCTAAGGAGATCTGCAGTTGTGTGTTACAGCCCCTACCACATCCTAACTCAGACCTTCACTCTTTGTAATTTCACCACTTTGGTGGGAGCTTGGGCCTCTCTACCCTTTTTTCTCTGCCCTCCAACAAAACCTTGCTGCCTTCCTATGGCACATTAGCACCTCTATCTCAGCCTGCACTAAGAAAATTAAAGAACATAAAATTTAAACCCATCAATTTTTTTCCTTGTTAGCAGTTCTGGTCTTAAGAGAAAGAAAAAAAACATAAAAAGTCAATGGGATCAGAGAGGAGGTTAAAATTGTTGCTGAAGACAAGGTCTGAAAATCAGCTGTGGACTTCAGTTTTCTGTGCTCTCTTGCCTTCATTAATCAACAACTGGCTCTGCAATGAGGCGGCTCAGTGTGGAAGATCACTCCTGCTTGCACATTTGTCTGTGCTTCTTCTGGGCAGTTTTGCTCCAAGAGTGAGCTCACATTCCCCATGAAACCTCTCCAAGTCGAATCTCGATAGCCACCAATCATGGGCAGATGCCTCCACATGTCAACCCTGCCTTTGCTTCAAAGCAAAGTATCATAGAACGCCTTCAAAAACAGAGGTGCCAGAAATTATCCTACTCAGTCATTTTGACCAGGAGTTAAACCAGAGGCCCAAAGAAGGGAGTTAATTTTCCAATAGTCATACAGCAATGTCTAAGACCAGGCCTCCTGCTTCTCAAGAAAAACGCTGAAATTATGTATTTCAAAAACTAAAGGAATGATAAGAAAATAATTCTTAATGTATTTTAAAAGGCAAGTGAAGAATACACCAAAATATCAGCGATGGCCTGGAAAAGAGTCAGGTATCCCTGCAAAGAGCATGGTTCAGACTTTCTTGAAAGAATAAAAAGACAGGAAGAAAGAAAGGGAGAGAGGGGGAAGGAAAGAAAGAAGGAAGAGCAAGAACTCTCTGATTCCCATCACAACTGATCCTGTGACGTCACCTGGCCCCTGTGTCAGCTTTCCTGGTCTTTGGGAGATACACCATAGGGTGACCCTTCTCGTGTGGATTTTAAGATGAATCTAGAGCATGAGACCTGGGCCAGCTTTCATGTGTGGACTTGTCTGTCCCCACATGGATATTAAAGGCACCTTGAACCAGAAGGGACACTCCAGGAGCAGACTCTGCAGGATACTCCTAGAGTGAAGAGTGAGTTGGCAGGTTGGGGTGGAGATGGAGAGAGAGGTATTGTATAAGAGTTTTGGGTTCTGGCTACTCATGATTGAGAGATTCACCTCCTTCCATCCTTGGGTCTCTCCTCAAGGATCAGTCCTGGTAGTTTCTTTTAATCCTGGGGGAAACGCTTGAATTAAACCCACCCTAAAGACGAACTTCCGATTATAAGATAGGTAAGTCCTGGGGTTGCAATGTGCAGCATGGTGACTGTAGTTAACGACCCTGTACTGCATGTTTGAAAGTTGCTAAGAGAGTAAGTTTCAAAGTTCTCATCACAAGAAAAAAAAATTGTAATTATGTGTGGTGATGAATAACTAAACTTTTTGTGGTAAGGATTTATACATACATATATACACACACACACACATATATATATACATACATATATATATATAATCATGTTATATAACTAAAATGAATATAGTTATATGTCAATCATATCTCAGTTAAAAACAATTCCTGATTATGAATCAGACCTGAGGGTGGAAACGGGTCCACTTCAATTAGCCAAATCTGCAGAGTCAAATCCTTCAGTACTTGGAAACTCCTACCTGGCTCCAGACAATATTGCTTAGATATACCCTAGTCATCCTTTCATCCAGAGCTCTGGGGGAAAATATTGAGAAAATAATACTCCAAAGCCCCTTTTAACTCTTGGGTTCTATGTTTTTAAAGGAAAATGTCACTTACTCAATTTTTGGAAAGGGGCAAAGAAAAAAGACCACTCTTGGCAAAGGATCGAACTAGATAAATTCTGCCTTTTCCAGGGTCCCTCTAATCTCTTCCTCACTCACCATGATTCTTTCATTCACTACTTGGATCACCATGGAGAGAGAGAGAGAGAGAGAGAGAGAGAGAGAGAGAGAGAGAGAGAGAGATAGATAGATAGAAAATTTTATATATATATATATATATATATATATATATATATATATATATTTCATTCATCTGATGGACACTTCAGTTGTTGCCATGTCTCGGCTAGAGTGAATAATGCTACAAGTAGTATGGGAGTGCAGCTGTCTCTTCGAGAAACTGATTTTTGTTTCTTTCAGAAAAATATCCAGCAGTAGGATTGCTGGAATCATATGATAGTTGTATTTTTAATTTTTGGAGGAACCTTCATATTTTCATAAAAATTGGTTGCATTAATTCACATTCCTATCAACAATGTACGAGTCTTCCCTTTCACACCTTCACCAACATCTGTCACCTCTTATCTTTTTGATAATAGCCATCCTAACAGGTGTGAGGTGATATCTCATTGTGGTTTTGATTTGCATTTCCCTGATGATTAGTGATGTCTTTTCATGCTATTGGCTATTTATATGTCTTCTTTGGAAAAATGTCCATTCAGGTCCTTTGTCCATTTTTTAATCATATTGTTTGTTTGCTTTGAGTTGTATGAGTTCCTTATATATTTTGAATATTAACTCTTTATCAAATATATGATTTAAAAATTTCTCCATTCTAGAAGTTGGCTTTCCATTTTTTTTATTATTTCTTTGCTGAACAGAAGTTTTTTTAGTGCGATGTAGTCCCACTTGTTTATTTTAGTTTTTGTTGCCTGTAATTATGGTAGCATATCTAAAAACATTATTGCCAAGACTAATGTCATAGAGCTTTTCCCTTATGGTTTTTTTTTTCCCTAGGAGTTTTACTGTTTCAGGCCTTTTAAGTTTTTAATCCATTTTTAGCTAATATTTGGGAATGGTGTAAGGTACGGGTCCAGTTTCATTCTTTTTCTTATGGATATCCAGTTTTCCAAGCACCAGTCATTAAAGAGACTGTCCTTTCTCCATAGTGTGTTCTTGGAGCCCTTGTCAAACATTAGTTGACCGCATATCCATCACTTTATTTATAGGCGCTTTATTCTGTTTCATTGGCCTATGTGCCTGTTTTTATGCCAGCATCATAGTTTTTTGATTCCTATAACTTTATAATAGAGTTCGAAATTAGGAAGTGCGGTAACCTCCAGCTTTGCTCTTTTTTCTCAAGGTTAACTTGGCTATTTGGGGTCTTTTGTGATTCCATAAAAGGTTTACCTTGTTTTCAAAAGTCATGAGAGGAAAACATGCTGTATTACTGCTATTGCTTCAATCTACAATTCTCACTACAGACATCACTAATCAATTACAGTTCCCTCTCATACTGACTCTTGGATGCTGCCTGAGAATCCTTCCTGAAACGGTGCTCTAAGCAGCCACTGCTAATCAATCCATCGCAATTTTGAGTTGAGGTTTCTGCTACCTACCACACTGCAACAGAGTGACCGTAATCAACTCAAGCACCCTCCCCTATTGCACAGAAACCATCCCAATTTTGAGTTGAAGTTTTTGCTACCTACCACACTGCAACAGAGTAACCCTAATCGACTCAAGCACTCTCTCCTCTTGCTCAGAAACCATCCTTCACTGGGCAATTCATTTTACACACACACACACACACACACACACACACACACACACACACAAACACACACACGAAAGGTATTTCTTCACTTTTGACTGTGAGAAGTCTGACATCAATCTGATTCTCACTGCATCTCAAGTAACCTGCTTCTTATTTATAGAAACTTTTAGAGTTTTCCTTTTATCCTTGGATTTTTCTACTTTAATTTGTTTGCTTCTGACTGTGGATCTTTTTTCTAAGCATCCTGATCCATGTGGGTTAAGCCAGTGTACTCTGAAGACTTTTCTTTCTTCACCTCTGAGAAACTGTCCTCTATTTTCCATTGGTTTCTCCCACTCAATTTATCTCTGTCCTCTTTCTAGAAGTCTTAATTAATGAATGTTTAACTTCTTATTGCTCAATTGTCTGATTTTATTATTTTCCAAATAGTGAAAAATGGATATATCCTATATTTCTAACAGTAAGAGATGGATTAAATAAATCCTTATGCATTTGTTGGTGAGACGTGAAGTTTTTAACATGATGCTTTGTGAAAGGAAACCTAGTTGAGAATGCAATTTAATCAATAATGACAAAAAAAATAAAGTATAATGTACTAGAAGTATTAGGAAAAAGAAAGTTGTAATCTGAGATGAGGGAGGATTTTCTGAATATGATACAAAACCCAGAAACATTAATGATAAGTTTATAAATTTGAATTCATGGTTTTGTATTCATTTTATAATTGTTTTGTCTCTGATAAAATTTATCAGAGAATAATATACATACAGAAAAGCGCACACCAATGTACAATTGAGGAACTTTCACAAACTGAACAGCTTGAATCAAGAAAGAGAATGTTACCAATACCCAGAATCCCCCTGGTGCCCCCTTCTGTCACCACCTCCCTGAAGGTGACCACCCTCCTGATTTTGAATGCCACAGATACTGCTGACTGTTTTTGAACTCTATAGATTGGTAGATGGATAGATGGATAGATGATAGATAGATACAGATACAGATAGATACAGATACAGATACAGATACGGATACAGACATAGATGATATAGATAGATAGATGATAGCTAGGTAGACATAGGGATAGAGATGTATTAATGCAGTATGTCTCCTCTTTGTGTCTGGCTTCTTTTGCTCAATGTTATGTTCATTACATTCATCCACACTGTCTGTGTAGTTGCAGTGTGCTCATTCTCATTGCTGTATACGTTTTCCACATACAATATAATCCAATTCATGTCCATTCCACTGTTGATAGGATGACCTCTTAGACTTGTTTTTCACTGTGGGAGATAACCTTGACTTATCTTCTAGCTTTGGTCTTTAATCCTGGCTTTTCAATTTTTATTCTGTCAGTCCTTTGCTTTTTTTCAATTTTATTAAATATATTTTTAGTTTTCAGGGATTGCTCTTTTGCTGTTTATATGTATGGCTCCATGTAGGAGGCAGTGGCTAGTCACATGCAGACGTCCCTGTGGAGTGCAGGGCTAGGGAGCTGTCTGTAGGTGGTATTCCCCACACCTGCTATGTAAAGAGGGCTTGGTTTTTATCTTAAAATGATTTCTTGGGTCAAGATGCTTTGGTTTTTTATGGTTTCCTTTCTCTCTTTGTAATGTTAATTTCTGCTGAGTTAATTTCTAAATTAATTTGTAAGCTCTTCAGCTTTTCTGCAGATCCCCCCAAACCCCAGGAGGACACCTTCCTAGAAAGATCACACATTTTCTTTAGAGACCAGTTCTTGGACTGTGTCATTGTCATATGCTCTATGTATGAGGGAAAGTGGGAGAAAGAGGGACACCCCAGGGGACTCAGCTATGATTATTTCAGCTTTTTAATTACTAACCCTGGCGATCACCCTATGGGCAGGATTTTGTATTGTTGACCTTGACCTCGAAGCTTTTTCTGTTCCACGTTGGAGAGGACTGTTTTAGGCTGGTGTTTATCCAGTTCAGTTGTTGCTATCAAACTGATCACAGCTGTCTCTTATCATCCAGGACTTCCTTAAACTTTCTCTTTTGCTGTTGGCATCTTCCTTTGTCTTCTAGCACTGTTATATTTAAGTTACTGTTCTTAAAAATCTCTCTTTGTCCTTTCAGACTTTGGGGAGAAAGGAAAGCTACACATATTAGTTTGCAATCTTAAACCTGAAGCCAGATGTGCACTTTTATAGGTCACTCCAGTGGAAGTGAGGAGACTGAGTTGGAGAGAGGCAAGAATGGCTTCAAGAAGATATAACTGTAATAATCCAGGTGTGATATGATAGGTTTAAACGGGAGCAGTAGCAATGTAGAGAAGTGAAAAACTTATTGAGAATTATGGACATGGAATCTATAAAGCTCGGTAAGGGATTAGACATGGGGATTAAGAGTAAAGCTTCTACAGGCTGGTGTAACCAGTGGACAGAGGGGCTATTTACTGAGTTGGCACTTAACAGGAAACATAGTATTTGCTGTTGCTCTACTGTTTTGTAATTATGAAGAGATAACATTTTAGTGAATCAAAACAGCCCTGATTGTGGCTTAAACAGTCCATAAGCTGACAAGGTCAAAATGTCCAGGTCAAACCTAGCTGAATAGTCTGTGCATTTCCAGAGTGAACCTTGCTGATAAGATGCAACCAGGACTCCCTGGAGACTTCACCAGGCAAGCTCAGGAAGGAGGCATCGACATAACTTCCAGAAAGTTTAGCCCCTGAATTTTTCCTTGAGCTATTAAACTGCTGAGACTATGTCTACTGTACAAGTTCTGCATGAATTTTGAGAAATAGAGCATCTTGGGTAGAAGTTTAATCTTTTTATTTCCTCTGGTGAATGCCAATATAATTAACTTGATGTCAATAAATGCTATATTTTTATAGCATACAAAATCTGGACTGTTATATTTTGATGTTGTTTGCACTCCATATGGAGGCAGTCTTTAGGGAGGATGTTAATATCTGATTTCAAGTGGGAAGGAGGAAATTATGACTATATTTTCAGAAGGAAGAAAAAGTGAGAACTGAACTCAAAAGAAGTAGTCTTCAAAACCAGATGTCTTGACCCCATCACCACATGCGCCCCTATGCGCTTCCTTGCATGCCTTAGCTGCTCTGTGATCACAGCAGACTAAAGGATGATTTGAAGAAGAATGATTCTTTAGCTCCAGACATTTCATGAAAGAAATGTGGAGCACTCTGAGGGTGTTTGTAGAAAAATACCAGGGCTTGTTCAATATCTTGGTAGCATTAACACAAAATGCTATTGAAGAATAAGCCGAAGTTAAAAGACTGGACACATTTTGTTTTCTGTGTTTTAATCCAGATTGGGGGCATCTAGAGTGATTAAGGAGCCCATAAAATTCCAGCCATATCAGAGCATTAATTAATTATATTCATATCTTCTTCTTGGTCAGATTCATATGGAAAATAATTCTAAGAGACTTAGAGTCCCCCAGAGAAATCATAGAAAAGACTTTTTTAAGGTTTTGCTGGTTGAGGGCAGGGCAGGAGGGAAGGGAGAAAAGGTGAGGAGGGAGAAAGTTTAACAAAAGAAGAAAGAAACGCTCAAGTGATAAAAAGTGAAAGTGATACCTACCTCCCTCTTCAGCATTTTATGAGCTTACAAAGCATCTTTAATAATTTTGTGCTTGTTTCCCAGGACAAGCAGTGGGGTATATTAGCTCCATTTTATGGGAAAATAAGCCCAAATTTTGATGGGCACATACCTGAGGTTTCCTAGTTAGCAGGTCAGGGAAGCCTCCAAGACTTCTGAACTCCAGTTGTGAGCTCAGTGGTATGTCTTGAAAGACCAGTCCTTCTTCATGATTTTGTACTGGCCTCGAAGGAGCCATATGGATGTTCTTCTCTGCTGAAAGAAAAACAATCAGTTCAGTTCAATCGGCCTAATTTAAAGTTGACTTTGTGTAAATGAGGAGGCAGGGAGACAGGAATCTGGGTTTCCAGCTAAGATGTTATGCGACATTTAAAATTGCATTCTAATCACGCTGTATTGATCATCTCAAAGTAATATCCACAAACTAACGAGACCCAATCTGACATGAAATTCATAACCATTGATCTGGACTTCAATTTGTTGTTTGTTTATATACACAATGGAGGGTCCCAAATGGCTACTCAGGATTGCCCCATCACCAGCAGCCATGCTTTCAGTTACGATGTGTGTGAAGGAGAGCTGGGTGGTAATGAGGGTGTACGAATGTGTGTTTGGGTGTCTGTGTACGTCTGTGGGGTATATGGAGTACTTCAATGTACTACAAGGAAAACTATGTTGAACAGAGAACTGCCTTTTTCTAAAATGAAAAAGTGAGAAAACAAAATAAACATGTAGATCTGCACAGGTTCCCTAAAAGCAGAATCTGACCCAGGGGTTAAGATGCACATTATTTATGGAGCAGGTACCCTCAGGGAAAGGGGATAGGGGACCGGGACTGGGCAGGGAAGGGAACTAAGCAAGAAAGTACCCTCAGCTGGAGAAGAGTTTTAGCCTGATCCTCCTGGGGGCTCCGGGCATGAATTGTATCATAGAGTTGGTCCCATCTTAAGGCCCAAGGACCAGGTTTATTTGCCCCTGAATCAGACCATCATTAGCTGCAAACTCTGAGCTGCAGGAAGAGTCAAGGGGGATATAACATCCTGGGCCAGGCATCTCTTGCCTGACTGGTGACTAAGAACTAATTGTCCAGAGGAGGAGCAGCTATAGGCCAGTAGCAGCAGATACTAATAGCAGCTGGGAGACAGAGGCTGGCCCAGTAAAGGAAATCTGGTCATAGCACCAAGTGTCCATTAGATATTACATAGGTTTTTATTTTGTAAAAAGCTAACTCACCCAGAATACATTTTGTATCTTCTGCATTTTTTTGATCAGCAACTATTACTCCAGAGGTCAGAAACCACTGGGTTTGTAAACAGTATCAAGGCTAAGCAAGGTCTATAGGTCCACTAGTGGCTTTGTGCCGTAGTAAAGAGTCCAAGACAAAAAAATGGTGAAATCTGAGTAAGATCTACAGTCTAATTAGTTGTGTTGTGCCAGTGCCAATTTCCTGGTATTGATAATGCACTACAGTGTCATTAAATTGTTACCTTAGGGAGAAGCTGGGTGATGGGTACATATCATATGTATGACTTTTGCAACTTCTTGTGAGCCTATAATTATTTCAAAAAAATACTTTTTCAAAAGCATAAGATCTGCAGTCTATGAGGTTTGAGCCCGGGTTCCAGCAGCAATCCACATTAGAGCCATTTAAGAGGAGGTACTAGACTTTGTTCTTCTGCATATTTCCTGTGCTACCACCAGGTCCAGGCCCTAAACAAAACACACAATAATAGAAGAAATCACTCAATGATTCAATGAATGAATGAATGAATGAATGAATGCATCATTAACGTGGAACAAATTACTTAAGCTCCCTGAGCCTCAGCTTCTGCATTAGTCTACAGGGGTGATTGCAAGGATCTAATTCATTTACATATAAACAATGCTCTTTGTGTCACTTAACAGTCATGGCACAGATTGCTGCCCAGGCCTCCCAGGCCTCTGTCAGGCAGAGAACCCACAAAGAGAGCTGCGAAGCAATTTGCAGCCCAATTGTCCATGAGCCCACTGATTTGAAGATGTCTGTGGACCCTTTCTGTCTACCCCCAATTGGAGTTTAGGAATTTACCAGATATAAAATGACTCAGACTTCGATTCCAGAAGAATCTTTTTTTAAAGTAGGTAGTGTTGTTTCTATATATAAAAAGTCTGTTGTTATGGAAACTTATCTCAAATAAAGCTCCTTTTAACAAAATAAAAGCCTTCTCCTCTGCATTCATGAGCATCATTTCATAAGAAAAGAAGGAAGAAATATGTAAGAAAGACATTAGTGTAAAGCTGTGAGGGAAAAAATAAAATTTGCAGTACCTCTGTACTCAAACTAGCGCGTCACTTTCACACTTCCTGAATTAACCCAGAAAGTCTCTCATACCATCAGTCTCTAAATTAGACTTTCCCCTTTTGTTTCTTCAAAAAAAAAAAAAAAAAAAAGTGGGGATTAACCTTTGAAAATGGCATCTTCCTTTTTTTAACAGATTACAGCCAGGCATTTGGCAAATGATTTTCACTAGCTGTCAGGTTATTTTCAGGTGTGTGTGTGTGTCTGTGTGTGTGTTGCATGTTCTTTGACCCACAGAAATGAAAGAAGCTGTGGCCTCACTCTCTCCGCTGAGTAATAATTTCTCTGCTCCAAAACTAAGATCTGCATGGGTTTCCTTCCTTTTATGCCCTACAGTGCTTCTTGGTACCTTCAGGGGTGCATTAGAATAGCGCTGGATTTGGAATCAAAAGAGCTAGGTAGACAAATCACTCTACTTTCTCATTTTTGGTTTTGGAAAAATACTGCTTGCCTTGACCTCCTCACAAGGAGATTCTGTGGACACCCTGAAAGATCAAGTGTGATGGTGCATTACAAACTCCAAAGTTGGGTGCAGATGTCAGTTATTTTTATTGTTGGCCATGGCTCAAATACTCTTGGGGTTCTTATCCCCTGTGACACATTGAGGAGACCTTCTCTAGGTGTCCCTAGGAGTTCTGGTACAGAGGATAACACTTAGGGAAAACATTATCTGCCAGACACTATGTTAACTGCTTTGTTTGTTTAGCTCATTTACTGCCTAAAACAACCCCTGAGGAAGGTATTATTATCCTACCTTTCAGGGAGGAAATTGAGATTCAAGGAGTCTTAGTATCCCCAGGTTTTATAACCAGCAAGCAGCTAGGTGAGTAGTGATCCCCCAGACTGTACTGTCCCCACAAAATATCCTAGTCTAATGTTCTGTGCCATTAGTTTGTGGAAGCACTTTCCTGAGGATGCATCTGCCTTCCCATATCTCCTGCTTGGTTTTTCTTGACCTGTGAGAACTGCAGCAAGATATTCACCCAATTGACTTCATTATGTCTTTTGATTTGAAATTTAGAAAATGTACATTTGTGGGCTGTCACACCAAACCATTTTTTCATTGCCATTTCCCCCACTCCAGTCTGCCCACATGTAATGAAGAATGTGTTCCCCAATGCAGTCAAAGATCTCATCAGGCATGCACATGTGTGTATGTGTGTTATGTGTGTGTGTGTGTGTGTGTGTTTGCTATCAGACTGATTGCTATGTTCGTGGAGGTCACTGATTCTCTCATTCATCCAACAATTGATATAAGATTTCAAAAAAAAATGCCCTTTTGTTTTGGAAATGCAATACAAAAGGGCTGGTGTCAAACAGAGGGGAGGGGTTTTAGGGGCTGGGAGAATGGGGTGAAGGGCTAAAGAAGTACAAATCAGTAGCTGATGGATTGTCATGGGGCTAGAGAGCACAGCATAGGGAATGCAGTTCGCATTAATACATTGGCTAGGTGGAGGGTCAGGGGAGGGAGGGAGCAAATGGGGGGATTGTTTTATGAACTATATAGATGTCCAACCAATGTACTGTAAACTTGAAAGTAAATTTTTAAAAAATGATGGCTACAAAGAAAAAAAAAGAGGTCTGGAAAAGCCAACATTCACATGGTGTTAAGCTTAAAAATCCCAGTAATCAATGCTAATTTGATATGATGGCATGTGACACTTTTATCTCCAACGCTCTTCACAAACTAATTACCAATTAATCTAAAAATTTAGAGCATTATGTATTTATTACCTTGCACCCTGAACTTGAAAACATTTGCACTTAAAAGTATGACTGGTAAAACTGTTCCATGATGCTTTAAAGTGGGTGGGGGGTGGGGGGACACACATTCAAATAATTCACAGAGAAGGACAGATCACATATCAGTGAGATGAGACTGTGAGATTATTCTGAGAACTGTGAGTATCTCCCTGGGAAATGCTACACAAATACTCAGTTGGAGGTTTGCAGAAGGAATTTCTTCAAAGTAATAATGCTAATCAGTCCAGTGCAGTGAGCTCTGAGGTGAAACTGAGCTGCGTCTGCCCTTTTTTTCAGAGTCTGTAGAACTTCATTCATAGCTACCCCCTAAAATAATGCTTTATGGAGAAGAGGCAAATTGGATTGTCCCCACAGACAAATGAATCATGAAATCAGAATGGGGAACAGGGAGGAAGGAGAGAGGGAGGGAGGGTGGGAGGATAGAAGAGGGAAGGAAGGAGGAAAGGAAGTTGCGTGAAGTTGGTTTGGGGCTGTAGGGACAAGGCTTGGCACTGCTAAAAGCGCGACCCTTTTCTGTAGAAGGAACATGAACTGCAAGACTTACTAGGTCTTAACTTTCATTTTAAGATGTGAAAAGCAAGACTAATTGTTTTCCAAGTGAGCCAGTTGGCTACTGCCTCATCCAAAACAAGTCTCTCTCTTTAGCCCCACCTGGTGGTCCTTCTGCTTTCAAACCACAAGTTAAACTGAAAGCTACGGAAAATGTGCAGAAAATCCACTTCCAGTCCTAGGTTTGGGGCACACAATTAACTGGGTAGATTATTCTAGAGACTAAAATCATAAAACACCTCCGTCTAGAATTAGGCTCTCATTCTCATTCTCTTTCCCTTTCTCTCCTTCCTTTCTCTCCTTCCTTCCTTCATTCTCTCTCTCTCTCTCTCTCTCTCTCTCTCTCTCTCTCTCTCTCTCTCTCTCTCTCTCTCTCTCCTGCCCCACCTCTTTCTCTTTTCCTCCCTCCCTTGCCTCCTCCCTTTTGCCACAAAATTGGTTACAATTTATTTCAAAGCTGACAACAGGGCTAAAAGCCCAGATGACACCCCTAGACACCTCCTCACAGGAAGGTGATGCCGGCTGAACAGACATGAATTCATAGCACAGCAGGAACAAATCTGTCATATACCCAAGCTGTGAAAAATCGTCCGAATCTCCACGCTGGAGAGGAGCAAACCGCTGAATAGAGGCATAATTTGGACTTTAAAAGAAGAGAAAGGTATATTCTAGCTCTTAAACCCAGAGTACACAGATAGCTTCCAGTCAGGGATGTGTAGCTGGTAAATTATTAGGGTGTTTTTAGGTTGACATATTGATTGATTAGTATTTACCCACGAGGCCTGTACTACAGGTCCGAGAAAACGTAGGAAAGTTTACGGAGGGTTTCAGAGGTTCCCACTTCTTCCAGGAGTATCAGTACCTTAAACTGTGTGACCCTGGGCTTCTGGAGGGTCCCAGATCTCGGAGAACAATGTGAATGTATGTAACTGCTGGCCGTGAAAAGCTCTTTGGCTTCTCCCGGGATTCCCATACTGCTGTCCCACCGCAGCCCCCCGGAGGCCGACCCCTCCCAGGGCCTGCTCCCCGCGCTGGCTGTGGCTTTTGCAGCGACAAGACCGTGGAAGGAAAGCTGGCACAGCAGTGAGCAGACAAATATCATTTTTAATTAAATAGTATATTTTAAAATGTGTTTCACACGTGAAAGGCACAGATGGCGAGGCGTCCACGCCTGAGGAGACAGCTGTGCTGTGGAGAGAACAGGTGGGGACTGCGGTGCGTCCTCGCCCCGGCGTCCCGGCACGGGTTCCTCCGAGCGGCGCTGCGACCTGATCAGCCTCCTGCCCTTGGGCTGGGGGTCCTACTGGCAGACTCTAGCCCACGCAGACCGCGTCAGAGCTCCTCGCTGTCCTGAGCCGGGGGCTGCTTCCGACTCAGGACGACGTCCAGAACCATGGAACAGCGCCCAGGATCCGTATTTTTTGTCTGATGTTTTTTTGTGGTGCTGGCTATTATTGTTTAGGATCGTTTTTGTTGTGGATTTATTTTTCTTTCGGTTTGGTTATTTTTACAAGGAGGAGACAAATGGAAGAAGAGTGGAAGCGGTTGGTACGCAATGACCCCAATGAAATGCCCACACACCCCTGCAGATGCCCAGCGTGGGGCGTCCCGCCTCCCGTGTAACCCTCGGGTTGACCCAGGGCAGTGGTTTTCAAAGTGGAGGTCCCTGCAGGCACAGTATTAACATCACCTGGTAAATGCAAAGTCTCAGGCCCCACCCCTGGCTTACCGACTCATAGAAGCTCAGACGTGAGGCCCAACCATCTCTGTTTCAAAACAGGCCCTCCAGGCAATTTTGATGCCCGTCTCTCAGGTTTGAGAGGCAAGGCCTAGGATACCCAACACAGCTTTTTCCACAGCGAGATAAGTCCTGATCTGGCCTACTCCAGCACTCTGGTTCTGACAGGTTTCCTTCTGCAAAAAGAACACATACATTCCTTGCTAGCTCGGTCCCTGGTCTGTTAGGAATTCCTGGAATTCTGGTTCATGGGTAGGTCTGGATTTCTGAATCTGTAGATGAAGGGCCAGGTCTGGAGTCATGCTGAGGGTGTCAGGGCAAAGCCATCTTCTACCTCTATCCACAATGCCTCTTTCTGCTTCTCCACCAGCAGGTTTTGTGCTCGGCGAGAACAAAGAACAGCCTGTGGCTCTGTGGGAGCTGACAGTGCAATGGTGAAGACAGCCTTGGAAACGGATGCTTGGGATGCAACCTGATTAGTGCTGTAGAGAAGGCTGAGCCAAGCTCCTGGGCACATAATGTAGCCCTAGGGGACAAACAGAAGGACACAATTTTCCCTTCACCTCTCCAGCCCCGGCAGAGACTCAGCAGCCCAGGTAGGGAAAAGGCAATGGAAATAAAGCATCTTCCTACATGATGCTTACTGTCCCTGTGCCCTCCTTGGGAGATATCGGCTACAATGCCCAGGTGGGATCTGCCTTCCTGGCATCCCGGAAGTAGTCAGGGAAAGGAGGCAAGGAGGCCTCTCCAGCTGTCCCAGCAATGCAATCTGGCTCCCTCTGAAGCTTCAGGTGGTGATGTATATGTGTGTGTGTGTGATGGTGAGCACATTTGCAATGAAAGGAAAAGACCGTCTTTTTCTTTCATATCCTTAATTACCAAGATGCAGTAATTAAAACGAAATTTCTAGAGTTCTATGACCGATGTCATCTCAATCTGAGGTTTTGCCACCTCCACTTTGGGCTTATTTCTTAGAAAAAATAGTCATCAACACTACCATGGTAGTAATGACAAAGCCAAGATCCCTACCTCTTTGAACTTGGGCCACCCACCATAATTCTGACCTCTGCTGAAAGCAAGGGGAGCTTTTTTCTCTGCTCGTCCACATTGATTCAGGCTCCCCCTCCCTCACCTGTAAATGTCTTCCACCGAGCATTCCATGAGACTCCTCCTGGGAGCTCAGGGTCTGTGAGTCTGGAGGACTGGACCCTGTCCCAACCTGGTTCCACCGTTTACGAGCAAGGTCCTTCACCTCTCTGAGCTTCCTCGTATTTGCAGTGAAAACTGGAGCAGTCCGTTCCTGCCAGCTCAAGGGGGATGTGACGGGGATACGATGAGAAGTCTACATTGTGCGGCGTGGCCACCGTGGGTTTGCCAAATGATGGTATTAAGAAAGCAATTCACAATGAGGATGTTGGTCTGGAGCATCTCTTTTGACCAAATTGGACAGATTAACTGGGACCACGGCATTGTGCTCTCTGTCTGGCAGTGCCAAGTCTCTGCTCTTTGTATGAGAACAGGCTGCCTCGTGACCCCAAGAAGACCCAAGTGATGGCAGAAAGGGACTGGGGAATGACAAGCCAAAGTGTAAGGAAAAAAAGCTAAAAAAAGAAACCAGCTCCGATTGTGGCATGGGGAGGGCACTTGTGTCATTGACTTCATTTCTCTGCTGGTAGACAGGAGCACAAGGCCCACACTTCCTCTTGCACTGGTAGAAGTGGATGCCCAGCTTCATTCTAACCATCAAGGCTCATTAGAGGGTCCAGTGCCCAAACATCTAAACATACAGCGCTTCCAGGGGCCAAAAGTGGGTTGGAGGAGTTACGGCATTATCTTCTTAGCATCAAACCTTGTTACAACCGACCACCCCCTCACAATGGCTAAACCAAGATTGATTAAGGCTTCACTGTCACCAGGCAGTGGTACTTCTGGGCCTGGCTGGAGGCTACAACCCAGTGCTGGAGAGAGACCATATTCCTGGGAGCCCAGGGGATCAGGTTATGTAAGGAAGACACCAAACACATCACAGTAACTTAGGAACTCCACTGGGAAATTTCATTGGGAAAGGCGAAGGAAAGGAAAAAATGCGCTGGGAACCTCCTATACTGAACAACACCTGTCCAATCGATACTTCTGGTATCCCCGTTTTATACAGTAGAGAACCGAGGCTATGCAGACTCAATTACCAAAGTCTACATGCTGGCAAGTGACAGAGGCAGAACTCTGTACCTTTAGTTTTTGTAGATCCACCTAAAGCATCCCCTTTTCTGTTGCACTCAGCAGAGTCGGGAAGAAGGTCGTAATCATATGCCCTACTCCTTTTAAAAGAACACAGCCCCCAGGAATACTAGACAGCACCTGGGCAGGTGAGGATGTGCAGGGAAGACCATGGGTTAAGGCGCCAGTGTGGCCTGGGCCTAAAACTCAGCATGACCACTTACCATCCCTCATTTCTTCCAATCCTGGTTCTGTCAAAATGTCAGAGGATTTTTACATTTTCTTCGCCAGTTTTGCTCACCCATGACCATCCTTCCTCAATACAATTGTGCTACCGCTAATAGCCTTCCTCTTCCAAAATTCTTTGCAATGAGCAAGATTTCTCCCACTATTTCTGAATTCATCCACACCTCTAATTCTCTCTTCCCCTTTCTCTCTTTCTCTGTCTCACTTTCATTATCTTTCTTCCATCTCCATCATCTCCTCTCACTACCACTCCTTCCCCTGCTTCTCTTTTTCTCTCTCTTTTATCACTCTCTCCCCACAATTCCTCTCCATTACTCCTTCCCCCAGTTTATCTATAAGACCAAAAGCTTAAATGACAAGTCAAAACAACCCACAATGTCTAAGGTGACCTGGAGTGCTTCATCCTTGCACATAATCCCTCAGCATTAATCTGGACGTGGTACCTCCCAGCTGCCTGGTTAAGGCACCAAGGGAGGTTTGGTCTAGGGATGGTTTTATAGTGTTTCCTGAAGGGGGTGGTTGCATTTTGTCTCTGTGCCAAAATGAAGCAAAGCTTTTTGGAAGGGGAAGTAAAAAATCAAAATCCCAGCCAGCCCCTTTTAGTATTGTTCTGCATGCCAGAAACTTGATGCTTTTCAGTGTGGGAGGAGAGCAACACGAATGCCACCCTCAGCACTGGCCCAGGCTTCCTCCTGGCCAGCGTACTCCTCAGCCTGTTGAGGACCACTCTGAACAGGAAACGGTAGAACAATGGGAAAACTGGCTTGGAGCCTTCAACCCAGACACAGAGGCTAAAAACGACTTCTACCCACATGAGTTGTGTTTTTTAGCATAAAGGGGACAGGAGGGAGCCAAGGCTTTGTAAAGGTGGCTTAAAATTTGTGCCAAGGACAAATTTTATCTATTTCTGCAGCCCACAGCCTTAGAAGCCACCCAGACAACAAAAAGGAGATATGTGTTATTAGCGTTTGCAGCTCCATTTCAGAAGATAGAACTAAAGCAAAATCTGAGAAAAGCTACGATAACTTAATCCCAACCTTCTTTTTTCAGATGAGGCTCCAGTAACTGCAGCCTCACTGCCGAGGTCGCCCCTACTGAACGGGATGAGACTAGCTCACTTCGGCCCCTCACTCTGCTTTCCACCACCTCCCACATCTGCTTTGCAAACAGGTGAACAGTGCCTCCTAACCCTTGGGATTTTCATCCAAAGGTCAGGGCTTAGAAAAGCAGCTTCATAGACATCGGGAGCAGCTGTGGCCATACCGCTAAGGGCAGAGCACACACTTTGAAGATTCCAGATTCTCTTTTATAAGCTTGGCGAGAGGATAACAGTATCTCTCCCTCAGTTCCGCCGTAACGTGCATCACCACATATTGTATTCCCAGACTATGTTTTCTAATTTTCATTCCTCAGATGGGTTGCTATTTGGAGTTCTCCTCCCCTAATCTTTCATTAACTTCCGTCTGCCCCATTTCCTCAGGTTGGTTTCCCGAGGCAAAGATTCTGCTGCACACGCTATGTTAAGGGAGCACTCTCGGGAGAAACAGAAGGGAAGAAGGACAAGGCAGGAGAAAGAGCTAAGCAAGGATGTGGTCTCAGGGAAAGTCTAGCCTTGACTTGACCACAGTGGCCTCTGGAGATAAGCTCCAATGCAAAGTCATTCTTCCCTTTAGGTTCCCATATGAGCCTGTCATTGGGCATGGGCTTCCCCAGGATGGGGCATGTGTAACGAACTACAAGGGCCAGGCAGCTCCCACCCAAAAAAGACAATTCTCTGAATAAGGGATACGTCCTTGAGCTTTCATCAGCCGATACTCTCAGCAGCTAGGGGCAGGTGTTCCAGCATGATGGGATCTGGACAAGGCACCAACTGCACCTACTACATTTGGCGAGCCTAGAGTTAGAACTTTCGTATTGTTCCTAACAGCTCCTACCTTCACACTACCCTCCCCTGTATCCTAAATCAAGCAGCATCAGAAGTGAAAGGTGAGATTCCTTTCTCTCTGCGGCAACAATGCTGGTCTACCAAAGAAAACCATGTCATTAGTGCCTCTAGCTCCCTGCTTACAACTCTTCAAAAGCATCCTGCTGTCTTCAGTCTAAAGCCCAAACTTTTTGACATGGCAAACAAGACAACCTGTGACCTTGCCCCACTCCGGCTACATTGCATGCCCAAACCTCTCTCTTTATTCTTCAATCAGACTTTATTCCTTTACATATTTATTCTCCGATCCAAACACACCCACTGTTTTGTACCTCTGGGCCTTTAAATAGTGTTCCCAGGGCCTGGAATGCTCTCATCCCCTTATCTACCTGGTTGATCCCTTGTCAATTCTTTCAGATTGAGTTTAGATGCTTCCTCCTGCCTGAAGCTTTTCCTGACCTCACAGGCCATCGTTTCATCTTGGGTAAGCCTCTGTATTACAATTCCCATGTTGAATAGATGTTGGCATTTTATTAATGAGTATCTCTCACTATATCATGAGTTTTCTGAAGGTTTGAACCGTGTCTTACTTATATACATAGCCTTTCTAGTTCAATCCCTAGCATGCAGTGGGCATCCACAGATCTTCCTTAAAGAAATGGATAAGTGCTTGAACAATTTTATCTAAGAATTTGAATATTTTGTCCAATATCTCATCACTAATTCTGAGAAGTTAGGGAATCAGTCTTCTGGGTAGTTAGCATCTCTCTCAAAAACTTTCACATCTGAGTAGTTTTCTAATTTCATGCTAATGGTACTATTCATAATCATTCCTGTCTCTAAGTCACTGCTACATGTCCCAAGGCCCTGAAACATTACTTTTTCCCTCTATCCAAATTTTATACATTATTGGGTCACAGTCTAGCAGTTGTCCTACCAGGAGTATGCATGTAAATATTAAATATGTGAGTTTATTTTTCTTATTAGGACAGAGAAGTTTCAAGTTATGCTACAGTCTTGGTACAGAAAGCAAATATCTTTTTAATTGTTGTAGTAATGTTCTTTTGATAATACATACAAAGTGAATCGTTTACTTTTCTGTGTAGCAGAGTCGCTTTTTTTGGGGGGGGGGTGGAAACATCTTCAGTGTTCACTAATACCCATTTCTCTCCATCTTGAGTACATGAAGGATCGTGCTTCACAGATCCTTGTAGTAGTAGCTGTGACCAGTTCTGACTAATGAAAGGGAAGCAGAGAAGTACATCAGACTGCACAGTTCTCCAGTCTCCTTCCTCTTTTCTTCTGGTGATCCTGGAGGAGGCCCCATATTGAGAGCATCCTGACTCACTGAGTCACTACTTAAGGACAGCTACTCTAAAGGATCATCTTGACTTTGCAAGAATGATAAATACACTTCTCTTGCATTATCACTAAGACTTGGGATTTGTTTGTTCCTGTGGCATAGCCTACCTCATCCTGACTAATACAGGAGGATGGGAAAAGAAACCACCACACAACCTGTGGACAAGCATAACTCTGAGTCAGAAAGTACTTAACCCCAGCAGGGTATTGATCTAGTGTCCCCAGACTGGCTCATGGCCTAGCAATGTGCCTGTGTATAAAAAGAGAAGCCCAACACTGAGAGTTACAGATTCGAGCACCCAATTGTTATGCACACTTGGCCAAGTTTGGCAAGGAAGAAGAGAGATTTTTCTCACATGAAGGATCATTGTGATCTGTCCTGGGACTTGGACTAGCAAAACCTCATAGCAGGCATGACCCATCATCTATTGGAGTAGGCAGGATGAGCAGTGTGGCCAATTTGCATCAATCTTCTTGAGAACAGCCAAACCTTCTCTATACACTCATAAACTTCTTATTTTATCTTTAAACTTTGAAAGGCTAGAAAGACCAAACCATTTCAACCTGAGGAGGTCTAGAAATATCCCTCTTCACCGTGCTTCTGCTGACCTCTTGCGTATCTCTCTCAAGCCCTAGAAGATGCTAGAATGAACCAGACTTTGAAGTTCTCCAAAAAAGCAGCTCAAGGTCTCCAGAACTATAAGAGAAAAACAGATCTCCAAGATCTCTGGGAGCCCCAGACCCTGCCCTATTCTCCACAATGTGAGAGAAAACCAGCTCTGCGCTGAATCAGAACTAGAATAACTCTGAAACTTGTCATTGATTCAACAAATTTTCACTGAATGTCTATTGTGATCTTGGCAGTATTCTAGGTGCTGGGGGTTCAGCAATGATTGAGACACCATCTATGATATCATGGAGCTTCTGTTCTGGGGTTGGTGAGACACATAAAATAATCAGTTGAACAAATACTCAAATCAGATAACACTGATTGTACTAAATGTCATGAGGACCGTAAAAGGGTGATGTGATAAAGACTAAATTGGATAGGGTGGTCAGGAAATGTCTTCCAGAATGGGTGACTTCGGAACCAAACCTGAATTATAATAGTAATAGTTACCTATAACAGGATTTTCTTCATGCCAGGAAATATTCAAAGTACTTTGCATCTGTGAATTGTTTTAATCCTCTCAACAACTCCAGGAAATCAATACTATTACCTCCGTTTCACTGTTGGAGAAACTAAGGCAGATAAGGGCTTGGTTACATGCCTAGGGTCACACAGATAGGAAGGGGGAGCGGTGGAGGGGGGGGCAGCAGCTAACCCAGTCTAGCTCCAGAGACTAGTGCTCTTAACTAGAGCACCATACTGCCCCTTAACAAACGCTGTGAAGAAACATGTCCCGGGACGATGTCAGTGAGCACTGCAGGGCAGAGGGTAGAGAAAACACAAAGTTCCTAGGGTTGGAAAGCAGACCTCCTGCCCATAGAGATATTTGCTGGGACCAATGAGTCATTCCTAATCCTGGCCAAACCCAAAACAACGGTTAAAACAGGGTACTCTGAGGCCTCTCATCATCATGCCTGAGAACTTCCAACAAAATAATACACAAAAGTGTTGCATATTTTACATGATCTTGATATCAAGCCGAATATAATTACCCTCTGAAATATTAAAGCAATGTTATGGCTCCCCCAACCATGCAGGACCTCACAAAATTTAATTTCCTCTTGGCAAATCTCCTTGCAAGATAAACACAAGCCTACTCAAGGAAGTCTTAATTCAATATCATTCCAAATATGCCAGCAGCTGATCAAACCAGACCTGTAGGCTCTACAGAGGACTGATATGCACTGAGCATGTCCATTCAATGGAGATTTACTGAGTGACCCTCAGTGTGCTAAGCCTATGCTGGACACAGGAGGAAGACAGAAAAAGTATGTTAATGATAACATTCAGGATCCTAACTTTAAAGATTACAATTATAAGAATTTTTTGTGCCCTGTTTGACATGTGAACTTATTAAAGAGGAGACAGATTTTGGAACTAGAAAATGAGGGAAAAGCTGGCATATGCTCTGAACTTCTGATCTGGGAAACAACTTAAGACTATTGAGGTTTTCAGCAACATTTAAAGGGTTTTTTTTCTCTTCATTTTGTCAAAACAAAGTCATTTCAAGGACTGACGGGGTGTAAAATACAAAGTAAAAGGAAAGCTACAGTAAAGTTTATGCCTCATAATCCAGATGCAGGGCTCCAGGAGAGCTGAGAGCAAGGCTTCCTCCTCTGCCAGCTGAGGCCTTGCCAAGTGCTAAGCACCACAGGTATGCACGGTGAAAAGAGGATAATTCTATTCCTGGGACAAGTCTAAGGTTCCGTTACAGGGTAGGGATCTGTTGGAGACATGGGAAGAGATTTCAACTGATTTCAGTCCCAAGGCAGGTGATCCGTGTTCGGACAGCGGACAGAATAGGTAACATTAAGGAGAGTCTGGAGTCCTTAGAATGATGCTTTCAATCTTGAGTCTGCTTCACCTGTAAGGCTTGCTCAAATACAGATTGCTGGGCACCAGCCCGTTTCTGATTCGGTAGATCTGGGTAAGGCCTAGGGATGTAAGAAGTTACATCTTTAATTTCCCAGGTGATGCTGCTGCTCTTGGTCCAGGGACCACATCTGGAGAACCACTGCTTAGTGAAATGAGAGGAGGTGGCCGAGGAAAGAGGAAAGAGAACACTCTAGAGGCACAATAATTCTTACAGTGAGACAGAAACAGGTGGAAGGAAAGCTCCAGAAACACTGTCCTTGATGGACTGTGCAGCAAGTTATCTGTTGGAACCCACCCCCAAAGGCATTTCTCCTTGGAGAGAAAAGAAAGGAATGAGCACAGGCTATGGATGTCTCCACACAAGTCATTTTACTTAATATCATAATAACCTTATGAGCTAAATATTATGTTCCTATTTTAGACATGAAAATCCCTGAGAGGAAGACAGATGAATCAATATTCAAGTCCTTTAAACACTAAAGGACGAGTTCTCTCCAACGATATAGTTAGCTTTCAGGTAATGTCTTTTGTGACATTTCATACATATGTATCAATAAAATACTAAGGGAAATTACCAAAGCAGTTGCAGTGTTCAGTAATCAGGATCCTTTTGGGGAGGTATTTCGCTCAAAGATTTGTTCAAAGCACTAGTCTTTTAGGAGCCTAATGGAGTCCTGAGGACTACCAAAGGGTTGCTTTACTGGGACCTGAGAGTCTAAAAATGGAGGTGCCCACAAATCTTCAGCTCAGCCACAAGGATCCTGCACCACAATCACCATCATCTTCACCTTTACCGTCACCTTCAGCATCACGCCCGCACCATTCATGAACACTGATAAGTAACAACTAGGAGCTGTTATCTCTGGAACACTCACCCCTCCCCCACCACCCACACACATTCAGTAAAGCCATTGTTTTGGCTTAAGGGTGGTTGTGACAGAGCTTTCATGTCTATCTGTTGATGGACTATGGAGAATTTCTACTCCAGTGACTCTTTCCCTGACTATTGGAGGATGGTAAAGGATGAGATCCTGGTTCGGTAATATGGAGACATAGGTGGAGAGTTCATCTGACTTCTCAGTCCCAAAGTAGGTGGGCCATTTTTCCCCTTCGAGATTATTCAAGCCTGTTCTGCCTTATATGTTTGCTTAAAGCAAAATACCATGTGTGACAGGAGATCCACTGTTAAGTAAAATGAGATAGATTCATCATAAATGTTCCAAAGGTCAAGGAGAGATGGGCTCCAGCGACTAACAAGATCCCACTGAGTGTCCCCCTCTTCTTGGCCCTGATACACCATTTTCATGGTTCTGGTCCTACATTTTGAAGGAGAAGAAATTTTGAGGGAGGAGCTCTGATGGTGACAAGGCCTATGGAGTCCCATCTCAGGGAGCACCACCAGCTTCCTATTTGGAACATTTCAAAGTTTTGCTGAAACTGCAGGCTGTCAGTCAGAACTGTCCCTAACTACATGTTTTGGGGTCAATCTAAGCACATGGTAAGTGCTCCTTCAGTGGAGACTGGCAAGACCCCAGGTAGCAGGTTGTCTACTAAGGTTGGTTACTTTCATAATGACCAAATGAGCTGGCATCATAAGTGGGCAAAGGAGGAATTGTCAAGATTTTGAGGGCATTTATGTGTTTCAATGTGCATGCTCAGCTACTGAAACAAGCTATGAGAACCACTTCATCCCACCCTTTCCTAAGGGGATACACAGACATATTTCAACCCTTTGTTCCCCTCTGTTAAGCAACAATGCCATAACTTTTGGAAGGAAATTTGACAGTGAAAATCTGGAGACTTAAAAATGTTTATTGCTCATGATCTAGTAATTCCACTCCTGGGAATCTAGCCTGAAGAAATCATTCTAATGCATGAAAAAGTTTTATGTACAAAGATATTCATTATAATAGTGAAACAAGTAAAACAAAATAAATATCTAACTCTAATGAAAAGTAAAATCCTGATACTCTGAGTTTTCAATTTGATCTTCCTGAGAAGGAATCAATGAAACCTGTATATCTAAAATTCCTCCACTCAAGTATGAAAATTAAGGTAAATTTATGCTCTGAAATACATAGCCAATAAAAATGTTTTCAAAGTGTGATAATATGAAACATGCTTACGATGTTATAATAACACCATGCATTAAGGTCATTTCTACTAGTGTTATGATTCTTGCATAAATGGTGGTAACTAGATATAAAAAATATGTAGACAGCTGTACATAAAGATAGCACATTGAAAACATCTGATTTTCTTTCTTTCCCAAAACCCCACTAGTGTAAAAGAGAGAGAAGACAAATTCAAAGGATGGGTTGAGAATGAGATGGTGTTCCCACACCACAGGATCACTTCTGACCTTGGAAGGAGTCTGGAAGTGTCCTTCTGAGAAGGTTAGGCAGAAAGCTCCTGGGCTGGCACAGATGACAGTCAAAGTATTGTGTGAGGTAAAGTTATGCATATGGAATGCAAGGACAGCCTTCTTCCCTTTCTCATCTATGAATACACTGGCAACCATGCCATTTCCTCTTCCCAGCCCAAGAGGAACGACCTGAAGATATCGACAGCAGAAGTTCCCCAGTCAGACCACCCTACAGTGATGCTCACAGTATTCAAAGCACTTAATTTGCTCGGGGGTTCCAAGTGTTTAGTCCCTATACAACCAAGAATGGCCAGCCTTCTAGGAATACTTCCAACATAAAATATAAGGACCAAAATAAAAGAGGGGAAGCAGAGAGAGAAGACAACTCAAAGGAAGTAAAATCTCTAAAGAAAGAAAAAACTTCCATAAAATACATATTGTCAATCACCTCAGAGAAATAAGAGAATTGCATTTATGGAACAAGAATAAGATGCTAAAGAAAGGGCACACTGCCATCATGTTTTCCAAAATACCATATGTCTCTATGTGACTAATGCCTCATATTGCTCTCATCTGCCTCCAAGCTTATTGCAAGTACTCCTGCCCGACAGTGTCTAGGTCCCATGAAAAATCTTAGCTGCAAGGGAGTCTGGGAAATGTAGTTTCTAGTTATTCAGTCTCTGTAGCAAGCTAAGAGAGGGGTGGAATAGGTGCTGAGTAAGCCAGTCTACATTATCAGCTACAGATGGCGTTTTTACTACAATGATAATGTCACATATTTTTAACTAGATTCTACCTTTAATCATGATTTTCTATTCCTCTTACATGAATGTAATCAGGTCAAATAAAGTCTAAACCCATTTCTTCCACAGGAAATATAAATGACCTTCAGCAAAATTAACCACAGTTATGAGTGAACTCTGAGTACAGTTGAAATTCCCAAGCATTTTTCCTGATTTATACCTTCCAGGAAAAATATCACCCATTTGTAAACCAGAGATATGCTTTCCTGACACATGCTTTTTTTTTTTTGGTAACTTTTACAGTTCTTCCACACTGAAGAGTCCCCCTAAATATAAAAACATTCATGGCTGAAGGAAAAGATATTAATTCCTGCAAATGTGGAGGACTTAACTGATACAGCTGTGCAATCTAAGTGTAATATGGAGTATCAGATGACGAATGATAGTTGTGGAATCAGCAAAGTCCAGAGTAAGTGAAGAGTCTGGCTATGGCAAAGAGCAACCAGTTACTGAGACTTCATGGTGGGTCTCGGCTCCTTTTTCCTCCAGCCTTGCTCAGTCCCAGACTTCCCTACCCCATCTTGCTTAAATCCTGAGTCCCCCAATATAAGGCTATAAGGTGCATGAGCAGTCTCAGCCATACCATTCGCTGGGGACCTGGATTTAATTGTGCTGCCAAAGACCTAGGAGCTGATGAGCCACAGACATCCAAGTCATCACAGAGCCATATTTTCCCTATGTCATCTTTGCTCTGAGGATGGATATAGATGCCTTATTGCACTTGGCCATTCCTGCTAGAGCCCAGGTCTTTTGACTTGGCTGAAGCCCTATCCCTGCCAGCGCTCAGCTGCTGTCTGAGATCTGCTCATAACTGACTGGTTAGCAGTGCCATATTTTAGTCCCTTGCCACATCTTAAGTATTATCTGCCTGTTACCACATCTCGCTGACAAACTGAACCACCCAAACCAAAGCGACGGCTTTGAAAACACACTTAGATCCACTCCTTCAGCCAGGTCAGATACTAATCCTGATTTCTCTTCTTCCTCCTCTCCATGAATCTATGAAACAGAGGTCTCAGCAGCCACTTTGAAGCACTCAACCTGACTATGACAATGGGGGCCCTTCAGCCTCTGGTCTCACTGGCCTTGCAGGGGCTACAATTAGCTGGAATGGAGGAGGTGTGGGATTGGCACTAAATAGACCTTCACCTATTTCCCTTCTTTATGTTAAATAGTAATAGTATTGCTCCTATTTATAAAGTTAGCTATGTGGCAGGCACTGTGCTATGTGCTTCACAAATATCAGTTCACTTGATCCCTATAGCAACCCTGCATGGTTGATACAATTATCCTCATTTTACAAATGAAGAAATAGAATCGAGGAGCCAAATGATGCATTTAAAGTCATACATGAAATTAGAAGCATTTTTGTTAAAAGAAAAAAAAATGGCATCCCACATCCTACACACATGCCCCTTAGATGAACAATACACACCTATGCCATAGTTTATTGACAGGATCTTCACACTGAGGCCAGCAAAGCCCCTAGCCGAGGGGAGGATTAAAGGTTATTAAGAGGGGTCATCACTCCCATGTCCGTTTCCTGAGAAACAGACGGGTCCCCACACAGGAAACAGAAATGCAAGAGATGTGCTGGAGGCAGAGAGAAGCTTTCATGTCTCTGTCTGTTTCCTCTTGGGCCTAGATCTGATCATTTAGCAGAGTTTGGACTAAATAGAAGGGCCTCTTTACTAGTGCTCTACATGCGACATTGCTTACCTGCCCACCCCATTGTGTCTTCCTGCCTACACAATCTGTATTTTCCCTACGGAAAATTACTTCTTTGGAGAAGCCTGATCTTCTATCTCCCTTGGCCTAGGAAGAATTAATCTTTTTCTTTTATTATTTGTGCTCCCCTAATGCAGTGCTGTGTTATAACCAAGTGTTTACAGAGGCAGCGTCACATTAAGGGAAAAGCTTTGAATCAGGAGTTAGATGACCTAGATTCTGGGGCTGCCACTTGCTAGCTTTGCGATCTTCAACAAGGCCCTTGTTCTCACCTGTAAAACGCAGATAACACTTGCCTGACCTACCTTGCAAATAGGGCTAAATGAGATGTTTGTGAAAGTGCTTGGAAATTCTCAGGCCTGGCGCCTGGGTTGGTGAGTTTTGTTTTTTGTCTTTGTTTGGTTTTTGTTTGGTTTGATTTTTGCTTCTCCCTCTAGACTGTGAAGGCAGAGACTTGTCTCAATGGGCTCCTCCTTCCAGTCAGAGCCTGCAGAGTGCCTGCTACAGTGCTCCACAGGAGTGGGCTCTCAGTAAATGTTTAGCAAAATTAAAATAATACAACTGTGAAAGGTAAGATCTCTCATCCCTGACACCCCAGAATTGATCACCTCACCTCTGTCTCTTTCCCTCTTTCCCACTCTGCATGCCTGTGTTGTGTAATTGTGTGCATGGATGTATATGTGTGCATGTGTGTGAGTGCGTCCGTGCACGTGTGTGTGTATGTGTGTGTGGTGTATGTGTGTGAGTGTGTATGTGTTTCTGAGTGTATGTGTGTGTGTTCCATCCCCAGCATCATCTTTCTTTTTCCTGAGCTGTGGCATCCCAGCCCTGCAGAGGGATTCTAGGGCTGATTGACAGAATTAGACAATGACTATAAAAGAAGTCTTTTCTCCAGGTTCACACTGTCGGTGGGCTTCTTTTCTTTATTTATATTTTTGCATCTGCATTTGCTATGCCCAGCCTTGAGCCTGTCCTACTGGGGCAGCCCCAACTTGGTATGCAGGCCCTGAAGGGAAGCACAGGCAAGACCTGAGGGAGAGTGAAATCCCAGCCACCCACAGAAAAAGCCTCGTCCACTTGCTTCTGACACTTATTTTTTTGTTGTTTGGAGTGATATGGAGAGATAGTTGGTACTGAGCAAAGCAGAAAGCTTTCCAATTCAGGACAGATAACCACATCAAGAAGAACAATAACTCCAAGATGAGCAGATGTATAGATGGTTAATCTATAAGATACAGTGTACAATTTTCTGCATGAATGACCTCAGGACATCCAGGATGATTCTTCTCCATCCCATTGATACAAATTCATGATGAGACTGGGGAAAAAATGGAACTTGCTGAGACAGGTCTGGATCCTAATATTCGCTCTATACATGGCTTCTCAGACGACTTCTCTCATCTTCCATCCCTTTTCATAAATGTTTATGAGGTACCTTCCACAAACTAACTACTGCACTAGACACTAGGGATAGACTGGAATAAAACATGGTCAGCATGAAGGTACCCACAGTCTAGTGAACGTCTACGTGTGAAAGTGTCCAGCCAGACACTCGGCAGGTGCTCGTCCTACGATAACTTTTCCTGTTCCTCCTTCTCTCTTTATCACAGGCCCACGGTAATATTTGAAACACTGCCATTAAATCTTTATTTCTTTAAATCAGGAGTCCAAACTTTTCACCATTCAAACTGATTTCTAATCTCTTTGGTAAATCACATCTGATAGATTTTTAAATAACAAATATTTGGTATTTATAAATTATTCTTGAGCACATCAACTTAAATTACCACATTGAATTTGATAAAATTAAAGTTCAAAAAAGGAAACTTGATTTATCTTCTAGATAACTGTCTTATGGGTGTCTTTTAAATATTTAAAATAGCTCAAAGCTATCTCCTTAACTATCTGCACAGAACCTTAGGGTCCAGATAGCTTAGGCTGGAAGCCACCACTACCTTGTAGTACACATTTATCCTTGTAAAAGGCATCCCCTCCTCCTGTGAGCTGGCAATACCTTACTGTGATTCAGTTCATGATTGCTGAGAATATTAGGATTCTGAGAGCAAATCTTGATGGGGTCAGAGGGATCATATCAGGTTAGGAGCAGGTGATAACTTCAGAGGTGTCATGGTGGGGGATAGAACAAAGAACTGGCGTGTAATCTTAGTAAAAATGAATTTTATGGCTTTTAGTTTTGCCCATGGCCAGCCCTGAGAAGAACTTAGTGGAGTTTCAGATATTTCTATTCAGATGAGTGGCTTATGCTTACCCAGAAAGTAACCGTTATCTGAAGCATTGCCCATTATAAAAAAAAAAAAAAAATCCTTCAAGAGAAAACCTTATATGTACACAACAAAAAAATATATATATGGATCTATATTCTGAGGTTTAGCAGAGAACACGTAATACTAAGATTTGAGGGTCTTCCTTTCCTAAGACATCATCACCTCATCATGCTACCAAAGAAATGACGAACATGAATAGCCACTAGAGGGAGTTTCCTCGAATGTTAACGGATTGAACAACACAAGTTGAAGTGAACTGAGGAAAGATATGTAGAGCCCCCATGATGGTTTCATCTTCTTTCAAGGTGACTTTATTTAGAAACTTATTTCCCCCCCAGGTCATTACCTCCTCAATGAAAAGTCTAGCGTTCCATCCTCCAGCAAGGAAAGAAAGCTGGGGTTTGTTGTTAATCCCAGAGTTGACTTCCTAACTTCTAAGGCTTTCGCAGTGTCTTCTGGTTGAAACAGTAAGAAAGCCTCACTTCAGTGATCCTATGTACGAAGTAGGCCCCGGTTGTTTCTGCTTGTACCTGGTTATTTCTGGTTGTTTCTGCCCATATGTATGAAGTAGACCCTGGTTGTTTCAGTAGGGAAAAGTAGCAAAGTTGATCTCTCATGAGGACAAGGTGACCGACTCTAGGTATCTGTACAGCCCAGTTACAACTAATATGAAGCTCAAGGGAGACTGAGAGAAGATAAAAGCAGACAGGTTGACCTATATGTCCTGTCAGGGTCAATATCTGAAGCCCAAACTCGGACTCTTCCTTTTACAGAAATGCTCATAATAAAATGCTTTATGCACTTGAAAAACATAAATTAATTTTTAAGGTTTTTTTTGTCACACCATTTTAAAAGAAACTTCCATTTTAGTTTCTATCGTGAAATTTATGCAATCTGTATCTACCAGGCTCCTTTTCCTTTGTTCCCCTTAAGGGAACAACACTGTACCTGAGAAAGAGGCTCAGGGAGTGGGCTGGAGCCATAGCATGTTCCCACTATTTTTTAACTCCATTTTCATTGAAGGCGTTTTCCATAAAACTGTTTTCACTCATATTCTACTAATCTTTTTTTTTCCTACTTCTTTTTCTTTATAAAAAGTTTTCCTTTATATTTGAGGCAAAATGTTTGTGAAGGTCCTTTTAAATTCAAAGGAAATGAAGTCAGGCATTTTCTGGTGCAGAGAGCAATTCCAGGCCCAGTAGGGGAGTGCTTACGACTGAACGAAAACTCTTCCCTCTCACAAAATGTGAGCGCCCTACCTGGGGTTCACACGTTAATGACTGTGCGACTCATTATTATGGATGCCTCTAAAGCTGAGGTTCTCTCCTCTGTTAACCTGCTCTCTACAGCAAATGTCGAAATGTTAACCATGGGACGGCAGGTGTGACTGAAGTCGTTTTTCTTGAGGTCGTTTCTGCATCACTCCTCCAAGCCCTGCCATCCAGCCAACACCAAGTTACAGAGTTACTCAGAGGCTTTAAGAGATATCTGGCATAAACTCCATTTTCATTAACAAATCTGTGATTCCTCTTGCCAAGAGTGCATCTTTCACCTTCTACATTAGGGAGTAGTTGATAGTAGCTTTTCAAATGTCAGATGGCTAGCCATGTCTGTCTCTGATTTTCTTCCATGAGCACTGTGTGTTTACAGAGGGCTGAGCAATCATGGGGTATGGAGAAGAAATTTAATTTGGAAGAGTCAAGTCAGAAAAGTATAGATTGCTGGATAGAAAGACCTACTTTGAAATCCCAATTAAATCTTTTAAAAGGTGGTTGATGGTGAGAACTAGTCATTGAAAATCCATCAACTTCTGTTTCCTCATTATGACATAGAAGAAACTTTATTTTGTAGAAGTGTTGAGAGAAATGGGGGATGTGAACAATCTGTGGGAAGGACACAGCATAGCAGCCGCGGAAAATAAATACTTTTGATAGACTGAGTTTAACTCTACCTTTTGCCCCTTCCCTGATTTCATGCTCCTTATCATATTAGACTTTTCAATCCTTCCCACTGAATAGAATCCTGTGTTCCCTGAATTTGGATTCAGTCATCTGACTTACTTTGGCCAAAGAAATTGAATCCAAGTGACGGTTTACCAGTTTTAAACCTAAGCATTTAAGGAAACACATTTTTATTATTTCTCTTGCACTCCTTTTACCACCATAAGAAATGCTTTTCCAGATACCTCAGCTCACATTCTATAATGAACATAAACAGAGCAGACCTGAGCCCAATCTGCAGTAAGGAGCTAAGCCCAGTAAGAACTGACAAGGAGAGTTTCCCAGCCAAATCCAGCCTAGACTAGTTGATGTCCAATTGAACTGCAAGTCAGCAAGAATAACTTATTATTATTGTAAGTCATTGAGTTCAAAGGTGACTCATCATCATACAGCAATAGGTGACAGATAAAATACTGAAAAAAAAATGAGTCTTCGGGCTTAGAATGACATTTGAATAGCAGTCCCAATTCATGCTTTTCTATATATCTTCTCACTGAAATACCAGTGAAAATATAGCAGAAGCTGAAAATCATACTATCACAAAAACTTAGACTGAGAGGTAATCCATGAATCTGGAAAGAACAGACATAACCCAGAGAAAACTCCATCTAAAAAGTAATAACAGAACTGAAAATCAAAGAGCCATCCCTCTATACTCCAACTGTTCTGTAACAAAAGCACAATAGTAACCCCACCTCCTCTACCCACTCCCAAAATGGTCCATGACCAAGTGTCATTTTTTTTACATCCATATTAAGATTGCAGTACCAGAAATTACCTGAACAGCAGGTAAGGCAATATGTGTTCACGTAAATTGTATATAGGAGGCAATAGGAGTTTCACAACAAAAGTGACAGGCAGGAGCAGAGGCAAGGTGAACCCTGGTAGCAGTGCATTCTGGGAATCACAGATTTTTACATGCTAATTCAGGGCCCAATAGTGTGGGTGAAAGAGAAAGACATCACCCCAATAAATAAAGTGGAAGCCTGCCAGAAATAAAAGCTTGAACTATCAACTGTGCAGATTTGCCCTTTGTGATAAATTCAACCACAGCATAAGTGGTTGGAGAATGTAACCAAAAACCTGGATGTTGAAAAATGTTGAAGTCTGGCCTGATAGAAAATATAACAGTAAAAAATAGATCCTGTGTTATAACAACAATACCTAACAAAATTACGTAAGTATTTTCCTCTTCACCTACCAACTTTATATCTCATAATGTACCCTAAAGATACTCCTCTACAAATAGGAGACAATATGTGCTCAAGATGATTCAGAGGACTGGTTAAACAAACCAGGTTATCTCTACCCAGTGGAATGCTCTGCCACCATACAAAAAGAATAAAGAAAAACTCTATGTACCTACATAGGGTGATCTCCAAGATATACTGTTAAATGACAAATGCAGGGTTCAAAAAAAATTATACAGTATGATACCTTTAGTGTAAGAAAAAAAAATGGAAATATACAAACACACACATGTGCATGCATGCATACACAATTATTTTTGTCAAAAGAAATAATGAAAGGATAAGGCACGACTAGCACAAAAGTTTACCTATAGAAGTCAGAGGTAAGGGGACGAGTAACAGAAGGAAGGAGAGGAAGATAGAAACAAAAATTTCCTGAGTATCCATTCTAATATATTTTAGATTCTAGAACCATGGAAATGTTTTGTACATGCCAAAAAATGTTAAATCCGAAAGGATAAAAACAAACTCTAAAACTGAAAATAGAAAAAAATAAACTATACCCTCTGAAGAATAATACAACAACAAAATACAATGTGTGGGCTTTTGTTAAGATCCTGATTCTGGGAACCAAACTTCGAAGAAATCAAGTAGATCCGAATATGAAATGGTAATGCGATAATGCTAAGGACTTGTTCTTTTTCGTCAATGTGGTAATGGCATGTTGGTTACATGAGGAAAGTTCTTATCAGTTACAGATGTATAATGAATTATCAAAGGATGAATAGATACGATATATGGGAATTGCCTTGAAAGCTGTCAGCAAGAAAAAAAAGAGTTTAGAGTGTAAAGAGGAATGAATAGAGCAAATACAATTGGCAAGATACTGATAATTGTTCAAACTAATTACTGGGTACATGCAGGTTTACTTATTAACCCATGTACTTTTATATATGTCTGAAAATGTAATAAAAACTCATAAAAGGTTATCAAATATGAGTGTATTATTCTTACAAAAGAGATTATAAATATATAACAAAACACAATATGTGAAGTATAAACCTTTACTCAATACTCTCCTGAATAAACAACTATAAAAGACATTTTGGGGATGACTAGGAAAACAGGAATGTGGACTAGCTCACAGCAGGGAAATATTTTTAATTCTTATAAGTAAAATAATGATATTGAGCTTATATAAGAGAATGTTCTAATTCTTAGGAAAATTATGCCTAAGTATTTAGGGATAAAGTGCCATGATGTACACAATGTAATTTTGAATGACTCAGCAAATATAACACTTACAACCCTTTTTATATGGCTGATAACGTGCATAATAAAAACTTGAGGAAAATATTAATGTCTAATAAGAAATTAAAGACAATTTTAAAACTCTAGAATATAAACGAAGTCTTAAGTAAATAGCAAGATATCCATCTTGCTAGGATAAAAAGATGCAAACCTGTAAAGATACCAATTCTCCCTAAATTAATTTTTTATTTAATATGGTTCTAAATAAAATAAGCATAGCGGTTGTTGTTGTTGCTACAGAGATAGGCATTTTGGGAATGAAGGGAGAGGGAACCAAAAAAAAAAAAATTCTTTCTTATGCTGGTGCAATTATAAATTAGTTCAATCATTTGGCAATAGTTATCAAAGCTGAAGATATGTATGCCTGATGCCAAGCAATTCTGCTCCTTGAGAAATTTTACATAAATGCACCAGAAAGAAATATTCAAGAATGTTCATAGCAATAGTGTGCATAATAAACCATTTTTAAAAAATATCCATGAAGGAAATGTTAAGTAAATTGTGTTGTATTTACGTATTAATATAAACAGCAGTAAAAATTAACATAGATGAATACCATGAATTAAAATTGAATAAAAACAACAACAAAAAAAACAAGAAGTGATCATTCAGTATAAATTAATTTAGACACAGTTAAAAAACAAATAAAGTTAAAAAATCCATTGTAATAACTGTAAATATGTACATGCATGTTCAAAATAGTGTTTACATTGGAGATTAGATTAGGAAGGAGGATACACACACCTTCTAAGTGCTAACTCTAAATAATGTTCTATCTCTCAGGTTACCAGGTACACAAGTATTCAGTTAGCATTACTAATTATTATTCAATTCTTTAATTAAAATTATTTTAAATTTATTAAAATTCACTAATAAATATGCATCTGTGACCTGGAAAGTAATGAAAAATATGGGTGATTAAAAGAGGATAAACCTATTGTATTTAGTGAAAATATTGATAAGCTATAAAAATTAAAAGTAATTTAGTTCAATTTCTCAGGGTTCTGGTGCCTGCTGGGTGGGTGGGTGGTGCTCTGGTGTGGTCTGGGGCAGCCATTGGGTGTGTTTTTACTGAGGCCTCTTGAAAGTGACTCTGGTGAAAGCTAGGGTCAGCCACTGCCTGTGTCCTGCCCTGGGCCACTTGGTGTGAGCTACAGAGTGCTCTTTGGATTGGAGGTGCCTGGGATAGGCCAAGACTGGCTTCTGCTAGTGCCAGGCTTCGGGCTGCTTAGCAAGGGGACACCCATTACATAAGGCAATTCTACTAAGACTAGAACATATAGCAACTCTACCTAATACATAGAAACAAACACAGGGAGGCAGCCAAAATGGAAAGACAAAGAAACATGCCCAAATGAAAGAACAGAACAAAAATCCGGAAAAAGAACTAAAGAAAATAGAGACGAGCAATCTACCAGATGCAGAGTTCAAAACACTGGTTATAAAGATGTTCAAAGACCTCAGTGAGAATTTCAACAAAGAGATAGAAAATGTAAAAATGGAGATAAAAAAAAAAAAAAGAATTGGTCAGAAATGAAGAATACAATAACTGAAATGAAAAATACATGAGAAGAAATTAATAGTAGGTTAGAGGAAGCAGAAAATACCTAATAAGAACAGCAACAAGGAAAAAGAAATTTTAAAAAATGAAGATAGTTTAAGGGGCCTCTGGGGACAATATCAAAATTACCAACATTCACATCATAGGGGTACCAGAAGGAGAAGAGAGAGAGTAAGGAATTGAAAACCTATTTGAAGAAATAATGACAGAAAACTTCCCTAACCTGGCAAAGAAAATAGGTATACAAGCCTAGGAAGCACAAAGTCCCAAACAAGATGAACCCACAGAAGCCTACATCAAAACACATCATAATTAAAATGCCAAAGATGAAAGATAAGGAGAAATTCTTATAAGCAGCAAGAGAAAAGGTAGTTAGTTACCTGCAAGGGGACTCCCATAAGACTGTCAGTTCACTTCCCAGAAGAAACTTTGCAGGCCAGAAGGGATTGGTACAAATATATTCAAAGTGATGAAAGCAAGAACCTGCAATCAAGATTACTCTATCCAGCAAAGCTACTATTCAGAATCAGCAAAGCTATCACCCAGCATCAAAAGACAGATAGCTTCTGAGACAAGAAAAAGCTAAAGGAGTTTATCACCATCAAACCAGTATTACAAGAAACATCAAAGAAAAATCTATAAGAAGAAAAAAAATAAAAAATATGAATAATAAAAGGCAGTAACTGTATACCTATCAACAATTACTTTAAATATAAATAGATTAAATATTCCAAATGGCATAGGGTGGCTGAATAGATAAGAAAACAAGACTCTTACATATTTTGCTCATGAGAGACTCACTTCGAAAGATCCACACAGATTGAAAGTAAAAGAATGGAAAAAGATACTTACGTCAAAGGAAATGAATAAAAAGTCTGCCATAGCAATACTTATTCCAGACAAAATAGACTTTATAACAAGAGACAAAGAAGAACACAGCAATCCCACATCTGGGTATTTATCTGAAGAAATCCAAAACACTAACTCAAAAAGACATATGCATCCATATGTTCATTGCAGCATTGTTTATAATAGCCAAGATATAGGAGCAACCTAAGTGTCTATCAGTAGATGAATGGATAAATAAGTGGTACATATACAGAATGGAATATTAGCCATAAAAAAAATTAAATCTTGATACCTGCAAAAACGTGGATGGACCTAGAGGGTATTATGCTAAGTGAAATAAGTCAGATGGAAAAAAAGATATATACCATATTATCTTAAAATAAAAATTAAAAAATAAATGAACAAAACAGAAACAAACTTATAGATACAGAGAACACTTTGATGTTTGCCAGATGGGAGGAGGTTTGAGGAGTGGGTAAAAAAAGGAGAAGGGATTAAGAAATACTGATTGGAAGTTACAAAATAGTCATGGAGATGTAAAGTATAGCATAAGGAATATAGTCAATAATATTTTAATTACAATGCACGGTATCAGATGGGTACTAGATTCACTTCGTAAGTTATATTAAAAAAGCAATCTGGTTCAGAAGAAGAAATAGACAGAGAAATAAATGGAGAAATCTAGAGAGTCCATCAATTACCTTAAAATTATGTGGGAATTGAGAATATGATAAAGTTGGAATATTTTATAAAAAGTGAAAAATGTATTGGGACAATTGACTTACCATTTGGAAACAAAATGAAGTTGGATGAAACATTCCAAACTTTATACCAAAATATATTTTAGAGAAATTGATGATGTAAAAGTTAAAAAGCTCTAAAATTATTAGTAAAATCATCAATGATTTTTAAAAAATAATCTTGAACTAAAAAATGCTTTTAAAATGAAAAACAAATTTTAAAAGCTGGAAAATAAATTTGCAATGAATATAGTAAACAGGTCAATATTTTAAATACCATTTTATTTTTATTAATACCTATTTAGCGCTAACTATAAATCAAGTACTATGCTAAGTACTTTATATAAATTATCTATTTTAATTCTCACAACAGAGCTAAATGGTAGATACTCTTATTATCCACATTTTACAGATGATGGAACCGAGATACTGAAATACTGAAGAACTTGTACAGGGTCATAAACAGTGAAGTTGGAATATAGAACCATGAATATTAACACAAGAGCCCTTGCTTCAAACAACCATTTTATGTTGCTTATGAATAAGTTCTTAAAAACCAATAAGGAAAAGATAGACAGCCCAGTTTAAATAAAAGAAGATAAAGGATATGAGCAAGCAATTCACAAAACAATAATAAATACTGAAGGAGTAAAACAAGTGCTACAGAAATTGAATTTGTGATGTAAAGGACAATCCTGAGAAGCTAAGAAACAACTCTGGAACATAGAGGAAAAAAGATTAATAATTATCGAATATATAAACAATGGCAACAGGTATCCCCTTTGTTTGTGAATCCTTCTTTGCAATGTGACTTTGCAGCATCTCCTACCAGGAGGTGAACTCTATTTCCCCACCCCTCTAATATGAGCTGATGGTCTTAGTCATTGCTTTGGACAACAGAGTATGTTAGAATCATGCTGTGCCAGTTCCAAGGCCTTCAGGGGCTTTGCATGCTTCTGTGCTCTCTTGAAACCCTGTCTCACTACCAAGCCTCGGCTATCCTAATGTAGGATGAGAATGCACAGGACTGAGCCATTCCAAATGAAGTCAACCCCTAGTCAACTTAGCAGCTGACATGGATGTGTGAGTGAGACCCTTCTAGACCAGAATTTCCCAGAAGAATTAAGCTCAAATCACAAACAGCAGAATCATGAACTAAATAAATGATTATCATTTTAAGACACTAATTTTTTATTTTTTTCAGGTAAAAAATTGCTAACTAATGAATTTACATTGACTGTAGCTGTCATTTATGTGGGAAGGCAAAGAAAGAGTATCGCAAGGATAAGGGGGGCCTGAAAATATATTCTCTTTAAAAAATCACTTGAAGATAGACATGAAACAATGGAAATGATAAAGCAAAATTGAGAGGGCAAGAAAGGAGATGTCCCAGAGACTACTGATAGCAATCAATATAATTTGGTTAAATTCTTATAAATGAGACTAAAAACAATGCAAAAAAACAACAGTATACTCATAAAGATCTATCATATAAAAATATTTATGGAATTGCAAAAAAAAACTGAATTAAAACGTAAGTTTGTATAAATAGAAGAGGAATAGAGAGTAAGTAAAAGTGTGTTCAAATTCTTATTTTAAAATATGAAAGTTCTTAAAAGATACCAATTGTTATATCAAATAGAGAAATATGTGTTAGAATGTATTTGGGAAAGCTTTCAGAGGATCAAAAATATGGTTCTAAAATAGACAGTAATCAAAATATGCAAACCATTGAAAAAGAGAAAAGCAATGAATGCAAATCTATATAGCAAAAGACTGAAATAACAATAACAACAACAAAATGAACATCAATAACCAAATAAAAACAAAATGATAGAAGTAGGAGCAAATATATAGTTATAGCAATGAGCATAAAAAGATAAAATTCCATATTAAACATACTTGATATAAAAAAATCAAATTAAGCAAGAAACTCAAAAATTTTTGAAAAAAAAGTTGGACAAATATAAATAGAAAGTTACAATTGGAATAATATAATCAGATAAAGCTGAATTCAAGGCAAACATATTAAAAGGAATTTTAATGATATTATAATTATCATTTTATAATGATAAAGGATAAAATTCAATGATCTTTATGCATCAATTAACATTGTTCAAATATTAAAAATGAAAAGTAGCAGGAAAAAGACAAAATTGTAAAAGCACATTTACAGTGGTTGACAGATCAAATAGATACGAATCAATGAACATAAAACAAAAAATCAAGATCGTGTAGTTGTTCATCTTTTTAGACTCCTGGATCCCTATGAGAATTCACGAAAGCTCTCTTCTTGCTCAGAGGCATGTGTGTATTCCCTTATGTCAGGGGATTTATGGCTACCCTGAAGCCCATTCATAAACTTTGTGGCCTCTGTGGGTTAATAATACTAGATAAAAAGATTTGAATTAAATAATTAATAAAGGCTGTTTTTACAATTACCAAACTTTAATTTTATAAAGAATAGATTTCCAGTGCCCATGACCCATTCACATAAATCCCTCATATATTAAACCACAAAGACTATCTAGAGTTCTAAAAAGTATTTTGCAGGCCATATTCTCTAATCAAAATGCAATAAAACTAGAAATTAACAAGAACATTTTAACCCTAAAAATAAAACCACTTGGAATTGTTAAAAATCACTCTCCAAAATAAGTCTTCAGTCAAAGAAGAAAAGAAAATGGCCACTAAAAAATTAACAACATACTATATCTTAGAAATGCAAATTAATGATTAAGCTAACATGAATTATTAAAAGTTATCCCTTTCAATAAATTGTGTTGGGACAACAGGGTTATAAATTGGTACCTAGGATAAAAGGAAGAACAAAGGTCATGAAGAGCTAAGTCAGTTTTGAAATAGTACAGGAAAGGCAGGAGCAGGGAGAGTTACTATTCATGATATTGAATTGTAGAAAAAGCCCATTGTAATACAGACAATACAGACTGATGCAAAAGAGGTAAACAGAACAAATGTGGAACAGAAATAGAACAAATACAATCAGAGTTTGTACATGAATTTGACTCACAGTAAAAGTGACTCTTCAAAGCTGTAGGGAAAAGATGGTCTGGTTAGTACACAGAGTTGAGAAAACTGATTCTCTAGGATGTGAAGAGATGATGCACAGAAAGCATTCCTGAAAAGCCAACATGCTCATAAAGGTACTCTCACACTCACAAGAAAGCAGAGCAATAGAAGTTAAAATGACAATGAGATATTGCTTTATATCCATCAAAATACACAAATTCGAAGGTGGAGAGATGTCAGGAAGCAGGCTCCTTGTGCTGCACTGGCAGACATATAAACTGTCACTGTGCTTTTGGAAAACCACCTCACTGTCCTTGGTAAAACCACCTGTGCACACAACCTGTGATCCATCAGTCCTTTCCATAGCATACATCCCAGGAAGTTTCCCAGCAGATTAGTAACGGGGCATTTTAGAAGATGTTTTAATGTGTGTTTTCAGTATTGGAAACAATCTGGGTATCTGAAAAGTGGGGAATGGGTAAGTTAAAAGTAGGAAATACAACATAATACAATTTATCCTTAAAGTAATGAATAAGATTACTTTCAATACCATGGACAATCATTTAAAACATGGTGCTGAGTAAAAAGTTTTTTAAAAAAGAAATTTCTAGCATGGTGCCATTTATATACACACATATACACACAAAACAACATCATATTTTCCAAAGATAAATGAGTTTAAGAATATGTGGAAAGTACATTAAAATGGATACATACAGAAAAAGGTGAATAAGTGGGACAAAAAAAAAAAAAGAAATTAAATCGGCACATACAAGAGACAGCCTTTCATGGATTTATGTTTAAAATGTGCTATGATTAACTCAACTTTTTGATCTGTGTTCACTTTTTAAGGTATGATTTAAAACACTAGCCGGCTCATTCTTTAATTTAGATTCAGTTAGTATTTGCAGAACATCTACTAGTGCCAAGTACTTTCACATTCATTTTTCATGTCATACTCATAAGAAACATGCACGTTTGCTATGACATTTTGCAAAAAGGAAACAGCTTCTGCATTTAAAGAATTTGTCTAAGGTCACAAAGTTAGTAAGTTGGAAAGAAGGGATTGAGACCTGGGTCTGACATATTGTGATTCTTCCAACACACTCCAGTTTCTGTGTGTGCTGTTAGGGTGCTTGAAACAGCATTCAAATGCATGAATCATAGATCAAGTTACTAGGTACCACAGTCACTTGACTGGATGGATACTGACTCCTAAGAACAATGAACAAAGATATTGATGCTGCTCTGATAGTATCAGTCACAGCATAACAACGCAAGAATGCACGAATCCCACCATGACAGCTCCTCCCTATGAGCTCCCCAAGGAACTATATACCAGAAACCAGAGGTGCTTTGCAAATGCAGTTGAAGTTGATGGCTGAGGCCTGCATACTTCCTCCTTCCTCTCACTCAAATAAAGATGACCAGGCCTTGAGTCCACTTAACCAGAATCTCATCCTCTTTGGAGGTGGATGGAGCAATGAGAATCACTGGAGCATCAGGTAGTCACAGTCTCTCTATCAGAAGGTATAGCAGGATTTTACCTAGCACATCTGTCTTTGTACAGGAGTTTCGTCTGAGACCCCAAAGCAGAGAAAAATGGGTAAGTGTTTATGACAGAGACCCTTCCTCTAACGTCTATGTCCCTCTTTTCTGAATGCACTGCTAGACTACATTTATAGTCTCCTCTTGTATGTAGGTGGGGCCCTATAACTAGATTTCAGCGATGGAATGTAAGTGAAAAGAACTATCTCACCACCAAGCCAAGTCAATCAATTAAAAGCAGGACTATCCTCCTTGGATCGGTTAGTTATTCCTATGAAACAAATCTCCTCAAAACAGTGGCTTAAAACAAAAACCATTTACTTAGATCCCTGGCCGGGCTCCATTCGGTGGTTCTTCTGCTCTCATCCTGGCTCCCTTCCACGTCTGCAGGTCAGCTGGCCTCTCCGCCTCTGCAGTTTGGCTGGCAGTATGATGAAGCAACAGGGCAGCTGACCATATGTCTCTTATTATTCAGCAGACAGGTCCAGACTTGGAATATGGGAATGGTAAGATTCCAATTTAAAAAAAAAAAAAAAAAAAGCAGAGGTGTGCAAATTTTCCTGAGGACCAAGATCAGAACTGGCACACTGTCATTTCCACTGTACTCTATGCACCAAAGTGAGTCCCAAAAGCGGCCCAGGGATCTAGACCCCACCTTTCGATGGGAAGAGCTATGGGATCAAATTGCAAAGAACATAGATACAGGAAGGGGTAGAGAACTGTGGCCATTTTTGCAATCTATCACACTTCTCCATGCCTTCTCTTATCACACTGGCCAGATCTTGTAAAGGACTTCAGGGACCTATAAAGTCCTTTACAGAGTCTACAGATCATCAAGGGATACATTTCAGGAAATCCATAAACTATGATGAAAAAAAAATTGCACTATTATGTTCACTAACCTATAACTGATATTAACATTTCCTTCGGTTTATTAAAAACTACATAGTATTAACAGTACCAATGACATTATCACCAAAGAAGTCACAGATGTTTTCATAGCATATTATAATTGTTAGAGATAAATCAAATATTGTTTTGTTCAAGACTACTTCAAAATTATGAAAGTCACTAAACTTGCCACATCAATCTTATGTGTTAATAAAGAAGCACATATACTACTTTCAATGTATTTATTAATATTTTATTGTATGCTATTTGTTTATAAACATTATTCTGAGAAAGGGTCCATTGGCCTCACCAAACTCCCCAAGGAAGCCATGGCACAAAATAAAACTCTCCACATAGAAGATTGCAAAGACATTAGTAGAAGAAGCTTAGACACTGAACAAATGCACGGAGCAGAACCACCCCCCACAACCACCAATCCACTTTGGTCAATGACATGATCAAAAAATAAAACTCTATTGTTTGAAGCCTCCAAGATTCCAGAGTTACTATAGCGCTGCCTAAGTGGCTAATGCAGTACTTGACACATCTATACAGTTTGGACCACTAAGTGCCAAAAATCATTCAGTTCATCTTTGACATATGGCCTACATAATATAAGATGAGTCCATTCAAAGTGGAATCATTAGAGAGGATTCTCACCTCTTCTTTTATCTCAAAACAATAAAGGGGGGGGGTCCCCAAAATTCACTTTTAGATAGTGGTATTTTCTAATAAGAGGAACAAGTAGAAACTTCCTTCATAGCTGAGGGTATGTAGAGCTCCCAAAATTTGTACTGAGATTGGAATATGAGAGAGTTTTTGAAAGAAACTGACATGGGTTTCCTAGAACTTGGGGAGATATGAAGGTGAGGTGCTAGCTGGAGCATCTTTGAGGGCAGAATAGAAATGAACTGTACTTTGAGAATTTGGTGGATTAAGAAAGCCAAGTTCTGTTGTGAACCCTGTGAAGTTTAGTTCACGCTTAAGGTAGCTTGAGAAGATTTCACCCAAGAAGACTGCCTGCTGGAGCAAAGCATTCCCACTGATGTGCCTTGGCAGACTGAATATGGGTAGGAGTTGTAAGAAGTCAGCCAATAGGGTGTCCATTACCTCAGAAAATAGTGAGGCATAGAGGTCCTTGCTGGTGGTCTCTGAGAATAGACCAAAAAAACCCTACAATTGGATGCTTGTCTCGACAGAGGGCTTTTGATAGCCACAAGAGAAACATATACCAATGTCAAGTTAAAACACAACAACAAACTAAAACATTGCCTCTATCTCCTGTATCTGTATCCTCTGTCTCTGAAGAAGCCAGGTTTAGCAGAGTTAGTTTGGGAAGGAGGTAGGACAAAAAGACAGAAATAACAGACCACAACCTCCCCAGGCTCCTGCCTGTCCTCAAGCTGTGAGTTAAGTCTGACTTTGGAAGAGACGAAAAGTTTTGAATTGGAGAGTTCAAAGTTTTGATGTCAGATTAGATTGGACTTTTTAGTCTTGCAAAAGAAACTGTTCTAATACCTTGAAATGACTGAAAACACAATAGAACCTCCCTGGGACATCATCCAAGAGGTAGGGAAGAACAGTTGTATGAAAACGTTTGTGGGGAAAGAGTGATCCCTATTCATATTGCATTAAGCCCAGCGACAACAGCAAAACAAGCCAACTCATAAAATCCACCAGAAGGTGAATTCCACGTCCTACAGCCCAAAGTTTCCTCCACGCAGTTGATCTGGCTGGAAGGAGATGAAAAGCAGCAGGGCTTCATACCGACTTGGCAGGTCTACCTTGGCTGTGACCATACCATTGGGAAGACGGTCAGGCCTGCACCATTCCCAAGACGTTCTGAAGGTCACAGAATCATCGCATCCTTTCTCATTCAAGTCAACTTTTCTCAATAGAATCTCAGAAGTTTTCTCTGCTGAAACCTATCTTAGAGTTACAAAAATATTCAAAACTCTGAAGTCTCTTCCTCTGAAACATGTCTATGATTCCAAATGTTTTGTTTCTTAAGACATGTTTTACTCCCTAATCAATACGTTTGTCCACTGTGTTCCACTTTTACCAAAAAAATGTACTGTACAATATAATTACAAAAACCAGATACATGATTACACACAGAAAGTACATTTCCCATAAATATTAGTTAACCTAACAATTTCTTCTTTTTGAATGTTATTAATTACTCTTCTAATCAGCATTACCCAAAATTTGCCACAGGAAAATAACCCAGAAGAATACCTGAGTTTGGGTGTTGATCTTTAGCCACATGTAACAGACCCTGTGAGTGCCTCATCCATAATCCTCAAACTTTGTCTTTTTGGTATGTGCAGGCAGATTTCCAACTGCCAGTAGCTGCATTTCTTTGCCTGAGGGTTTTTTCCCAAAGCTCCCAGTAGTCCCTTGAGTATTGAAAATGCTAAGGATTTAACATTTCCCAGAGCAGCCCTCAACTAACGACTGATTGTATAAACACCCCAGCCTCCTTACCACAGGACTCGGCTCCTCTAAGACCCATGTTCTCTTTGTTTTCCGGAGCATCCCTGTCCCTATGGGATTAAGCTCCAGTTGCCCATGGTGCTAACTAGCTTGTTAACATACCCTTTATTGGCTGACTTCCCTTCCCTGTCCCACTTCTCTAACCTCTCCTTGAGTTCCTTTCGCACTTCCCAAGTAAATTACTTTATACCTAAAACCTTGTCTTGGGGTCTGCTTTCTCCAAACTAAGACAGCGCATTAGCCCTGCCTGTTAGTTAAAGGTGACCCAAAGAATACCTTGGCCCCCAAACAGTCTGATTAGCTTCTCCTCCCAGGAAAGAAGGTAAATGGAGAGGCAAACGTGTGAGGTGAGAGAGCAGAAATCACACCACGGCCAATTCAATGCAGGGAGAAATAAGCCCAGGTTTTTAGTTCACTTATTCTACATGGAGATGCCCCTGAAACTGCCTGCAATAGAGCTTTTCTCCCTGTATTCCCAGGCATGGGAATCTTCATGCCTTGTTTTAATGAGTAGACACATCTGAGAAACGAAGACCTTCTGAAACCGGATGGATTTGGTCAAGCGTTCTGCTGCACTTTGCATCTTTCTGAAAGCATTCCTTTGAAAGTTGCTGGTGGTGGTTAACAAGGTGATCGTTATTCTAAAGGAAAATTTGCAGAGAGGGGAAAACAGATGCAAATATGTGACTCTCATCTGGACCATAAAGCATGTGACTCTTATCTGGACTGTAGACAAAATATCCAGACTCAGAATTAACTGTGACATAAGTCCCCTAAGCATCAGACTCTGGTGGGGACCAGACTTCCGTTCCCCCTGCTCATGGAGGGCTTGCAGTCATCTCTCCTCCGAGCAGAGGAAAGGCTTTTCTTCCACCAAACTCCTCACCACCGTCTTTCTTTTTTTGTAATCATGATTTCTTAATCACATGTTTCCTCCTGGGCTCCCATTTGCCTGTAGAACCATCTGATCTTCCATTTCTGTGCCTCCTCTCTATCAACCTCGCTCAGCAGGGCACCAAGAGTAGATAGATATACATTATCTTATGGTTCTTAAAGAATCTTGAATCCAAATTACATCAACTAGAGTTGTCAGGCTCCTAGATTTAGAGGATTCTATCAGGTCTTCAGTCATTTAAAGATGAGCTTCAATTTGCCAGTTTATGAGTAAAGTCTTGAAATGTTTACATTTCTTGACAATAGTGTTATAATAATTAATAATGGTAACAAACATATGTAGCAATCGGTATGTGCCAGGCCTATTCTAAGGGTAATGTGTGTGTGTGTGTGTGTGTGTATAAACTCATATAATTTCCACAATAACCCTAAGAGGTAAGTATTATTTTCCCTAATTTATAGACCCAGAAATTGAGTTGACAGAGCTGCAAATGACTTGCGTGAGTTCACACAGTAAGCACGTGGCAAAGCTGGGATTCGGGGCGGCCACGCATGGCTGTGTAGGCCGTGCCAGCACTACACCAGGACGAACCTTTCTCATCAGCTGACACACAACATGCCCAACTCTACGCACTGGGATCGGAACCCAGGCAGACTTTATAAAGTTCTTATGGATCCTCTAATCAAGGTAGTTAAAGCACAGCACAAGACTTAGTAAAAAAACATTCATCCCAGAATTGTTTACAATAGCAAAAATAAAAATAAAAAAAAAATATGGAAGCAACAATAAAGGAATGACTAAGCCGCTTACATCAAAAGCACTTCATAAACAATTAAAAATAACACTCGCAAAAACATAAGATATTTTAAAAGTTTAAATATTGGTAAGAGATGAAAAGAAACAATATGAAAACAACTAAATCTAGGTCAATGGAGTAAAAACAGAAATATACCATCCATTTTGAGCTCCTGATATGATACCATATCTCTGGGACCAGCCAGATACCTGTGGCAAATTAATTGTATGTGACTCTTGTTATCCTATACAAGACAGCAACCAGTCCTCGACGGAATAAAAATAGTTCTAGCTTAAAGTTTCTTTTCCTGACACCATGCTTATTCTAGTATATCCATGATATCCAGTCAGGGTATCTCAAACGACATTGGGCATGACAAAGGAACTAACCAGGGTACAAAAAAGACAGGTAATGACCAATGGGATTCACCAGACTTACCGTTAAAGATTGGCCCTTTCTACCGGGTCAAAAAGCAATCAGGTGGTAGAATGTATTATGTATCTTTTCTTTTCTTTATTTTTTTTTTCCAGCATTATTTCTTTTGGAGACTACCCTTTTTCCATATGATCCCAGGGGCTGCCACTTATGGTATCCTATCCTTTTGATCCTTCTGATCACTAGACGTAGACAAATAACTTGAGCCCGGCCAATCTGTCTATCTCTCCTAGATGTTTTACTCTTGAATGAAGACATGAAGGAGCCAAAAGTGTTTGAGCAACACTCTTAAGAATTCCTAGGCAATGCCAGCACTCTGAAGAGTTCAGTGAGTTATTATTAGAAGCTTCCTTGATCAGGCCCAGTTCTTGCCCTTTCTAAGACCTCACTATTCATCTATTCTGTTAATTCTGTGAACTACCTAGTATCCTTCTTTGCCAGTTATTAAGAGATTGTTCTCAGATCAAAACGTACCCTTTTTCATTTTGCTAGAGTTGGGCCTATGCAAATCGCATCTTTTCTTTGCCTGTTGGATACATATTCAACTCTACCAAACGGGGACTGAGAGAGAGGCAGGAAAGCAGGAGGAGGGAAGAAGGGCTTGCTCCTCCTGCATGCACGCTACCTTTTTCAATGACATCTGGGCTGCACCTCTTCATCCCAGGAGCAATACTTGATTTCAGAAACAGTGATTCTATGAACAGTCGGTTCCAGTAGTACTGCTTCTATTGCTCATTTTTTATCTCTACCCTCTCCGAAAGATCCTTATTACCCTCTCCCCTGCCCCCAACCATGCTCCCAAATGACTCGCATCAGCCAGGCAGGCAGGGCCTCTTCCCCAGAGGTCTGGGTCCCAGCTCAGTAGGGCCCTGCCTGCAAGTCTCTAGTTTCTGATTGTCCCGGTTTCTTCCTTTTGTTCTCTGAGCCCTAGGAGTGGGACTGCTATATTAATCCTAATGTTCTACATTTGCCTTTTCAGTTCTTTAACATCCAATTAATCCAAACTCCTTACTAAAATCTCTTTGTTAAAATAACTATCATAGCTTCTCTTTTCCTGACTGATCCACCTTCCAGTACATTCCTGTCTTTCTAAAAAAAAGAAAGATATTTATTGTTATTGATGAAAACTTCAGAAAGCTAATTGAAACAAATTGTTATTTTTCACCATGTGGAATCTGAGATTTATGATGGTTAATGAACTTGCCCAAAGTCACATGGCTAATAATAGGCAAAACTATGACTCAAACTCAAGTCCACCTAATTTTAAAGCCGTCTTTGCTTTCTCCTACAGATCACAAAGATAGTAGGCTAAAAAGTATTTTTAAAACAGAATTTGTTCACCTCTGGCCTGGACAAAATGGCATGGTCTCGCCCTGTCCTTTCCTCCACTCTAAGTACGATCATAAACACTGCAAATAACTCAAGAGACGACCACAGGGGACCTCTGAAAGGTGGAAGAGAAAGGTAAACTAGTTTGAGACCCCAAGCCTAGAGGAACAACACAGAGGCAGGGCATCATATGACCCTCCAACCTACAAAAGGGGGTGACCCAGCATTTCCTGATCCCCAGCCTAGCAAGAGAAGGCAACCCAGGTGGGTTTAGTTCTCCTAATTAAACAGGATCCTCTACAGCACCAGGTGAGCCCAGCAAATGAGGTCGATCAGAGCCCTCAACTAATGATAAGAAGCCAGGGAACATATACTCCTTCCCCACTGGGCCTGAAACTCCCCCCCTCATCCCCCCAGAGACGCCATGCAGCTGGGAGGTACCGAAAGGGAAGTATACCAAAACAAGAGGATATCATTACTAGCTGGATTTAGGTGGATTAGTTTTACAGGCAATAATAGAAAAGAATACCAAAAAGGGGAGAAAGAAGCAATTTTTCTGAAAGCATTTGCTTTGCTTTCAAATACAGGCAGGGCCTGTCAGGTATGGATCAAGTTCACGCAGATAGTACTCAGCGCCGACAGAGCCCCTGGGAATACACAGAGGCAGATAGTCCATATTCTGGCCACTGGGAACAAAATCAGGTAAGAAGGTTTGATCTGTCAGACTTCATATGATAGGGACTCAGGATTGCATGCCCATCCTTACCTTGTTTAAAACACAGATCCTCGATAGCTTTGCAACCATCGTACTTTTCAGAGTATTTTTCAAACATTTTACTTCTAAGAAGTCCAACTCTTACCTATTCATCCACTTACAGAAACTTATTTTAAGCTGATAAGAAAGCAGAGAAATATTCTACAACATCGAAGCAAAACACTCTGGCTGAACCAAGCAGCCTAGGCAGGCTGGGGAAAGAGTGAAGAACCAGCCTAAATATATGAGTCGAGAGGGTAACCTTGTAAAACAATTCAGTTTCGATTTTTCGTTCCTAGTTTTGCAAAGTAGGATCATAATGAGGAGATGCTATAAAAGGCACAAGTTGGCCCAGGAGGTCACCAGGGTGCTGTTGGGGCTCAGCTGCCTGCAAGAAGCACTTTACCCTTCCCAGAGAATGAAGTTATACAAAGTCTCTCTCAAGATATTTACAAAAAGAGAGAAAGAAGTCACACTTTTCCTGGATCTGCCATCCCTCCGCTCTGAGCTGCTGCTTCTCCAGAACAAGAAGCTTTTGATGGGTGATAGGAGAAGTGATGGACAAACTCTACTTTCAGACTGTCGGTTAGGGTGTACTTCCTTTACATCATTTAGCCTCAAAATAAAATAAGTGTACTAACACTGGAGAGAATTTACAGGAACGTTGTAGAAAGCATTAGCAGAGCACCCATTCACTTATTTATCAAATAATGATTGAGCAACTTCCACACGCCAGATATTGTTCTAGACATTGGTAACACAGCAGTAAAAAAAAAAAAAAAAAAAAAAAAAAAAATTTGAAAAATAAATCCCTTCTTTAGGAAGCTTTCATTGGGTGAGAAGAAACAGACAAGTAAATAAGCATATAATGTCAGACAGTGATGAGTTTCATAAAGAAAAATAAAATAGATTAAAGGAGGCAGAGTCAGTAAGATAGGGAATAGGTAGGGGCATGATTATATTTTAAATACTCGATGATAAATTCTCTGAGGAGGTGACATTTGAGTAGAGACAAAACGGAGGGAGAGCAGTATACACATATGTGAAAGAAAAGCATCCAGGCAAAGCAAACCAAAGGTGAATGGAAACGTGTTGTTAAAAACAAGGCAACAGACCCAAAATGGAGCCTCTTATGCTAAGCCCCACATAACCAAACCAGACTTAATTACAGTTACAGCTCTCTCAGAAATGAAATCTTAAACCACTCATCCAAGAATCACCTGATCAGCAAGAGTTAGGTAATCTGCCTAATAGGCCCTTGCCATCCCCTAAAGAAAAGTAACTGTGCAATAAGCAACCTGCTTTACTGCCTAGAATAACTTCCATGTTCCTGCTCCCCTCTGGCTACAAAACTTCATTTTGTACAGTTCCTTAGAGCTCTTTTCTATTCGCTAATTTGGATGCTGCCCAATTTGAATCAATTTTTGCCCTCAGAAAATTTTAATATGCCTAAGTTTATTTTTTAACAGTTTCAATGTCAGAAGTGGGAATCGAAGGAGGCCCTCAATGGCCCCCTCAAGCAATGAGCAACCAGACGTAGGTACCCACGAGCTCACTGCATTCCCGCTGCGTCTGGAGGTGGGAGGGAAGTTCCTCTCAGATCCTACCTCCGCAGTATTTGCCTTATGAGCTTTCAGACTTTATTTGAGTGTTTCTTTTTCCAAACTGGGTCTGGAAACTGGCCAAAGTCGGACTGGGTCCCACTTAAAAACTGGACTGGGTCCAGGGTCAGACCGGGCCTGACTTGGAAACTGAACCAGGTATAGGGTCAGACTGGATCTGACTTACGCTGAACCAGTTGCCGTGTGAGGCCTTGATTGAATGAAATTTGTCCAAAGTCTGAACAAGTTGGTAAGATAATCTTTAATTACAGTGACCAGAATGGAGAACTTTTAACTTTTATCCATTTATAAGGTGTCTTAGAGAAAAAAAAGGGGTCTTAACCAAGCATTTGCCATAAACTATAGGGGGGAAATTATTTTTCCTCTCCCGCAATTTCTAGTGACTAGGATGAAGGCCCCACTCACACCAGAGCCTGCATGGGATCCTTGGAAATCTGACAGAACAGAAAGCATGAGAATTCTTACAAAAGTCAGCTCTCCAGTCTCTCTACATAGTGTGTGCTCAAGAGAGGAAGGTAAAATTTCACTATGCCTCTTCCTTTCAAAATTCAGATTGACAGGCAAAAAAAGAATTTTGTAAGAATTAAATCTTTGATTGTGACTTGTGGATTTGTTTTCAGGTACCCACTGGCTGTTGATCCTTTTTCTCTCGGGTGAAACTATTGCCTTCTTGTTTGTCTCATTTTATGTCTTAAGAACTTGGCCTGGCCATCATTAGGCTTTAAGACTTTGGCTGGATAGAAATGTGGGTTGTACCCCATTTTGTGGCAAGATATGGCTAGACAGAAATGTGGTTTGCACTCCATTTGCAGCTAGGGTCTTACCAACTATTGCCAGCTCTTGGGGGAATTGTCTATGTCTTTCTTTCTCTTCAGTATCTTTGAGAGTGGTTCTGTATCTTGGGAGGGCAGTATCATTTGAATCCTTTTTGGGTTCATCTCATGCATCCAAGGGGTTGCTCAATACTACCGGGAATATGGACTGTTTGTCCTGGCTGAAACCTGACAAGATATTTGAAAGGATTTTTTTTAAGTTACTTTAGGGTCATAAGATGGCCAAATTTGAAGCTGATATTTAGAGCCTGAGAGGAACTTTTCCAAGGCTTTTCCCCTAAACTAAAATTATAGCTATAAGAGCTCTGCTTATATCTGTCTACATATTTATGTATGTCTTTGTATGCATGTTATAGATGTGTGATCTACTTCTACTTCTGGATAATATTGCCAAAATTAATTTGTAAAGAGCTTTACTTAATTGACTTAAAGACAAACAAGCATTTATATAAATTGAGTATACTCTCAGAAATATAGAAACCAACCCAAATGTTTTTCAAGTTCATGAGATCTGGGAGAATCTTCTATAAATAAAAGCTAGTTTAAGTTTGTTGGTCTAATTAAAATAGGCATATCCTTAGAGTTATTAGTATTAAATATAATATTTTTATTCTATCTAGGTTTACTAAAAGTCAAACAAGCTCATGTTATCTCTGTTATAGAACTCGTCAACAAGAAAGATAACATGATGGTTAGCTATTTAATATCTCATGAAATTTTCATAACTAATCTAAACTGTTAAAAACAAGTTAGATATAAGTAAGATAACATTTATAAATGAATCATTCAGTGATAATTATGCTTATCTACTTAAAAATAGTTCCAAAATCTTTTTAGTAACTTGAAACCTTAAAGTTATTCTGAGATAACTTAAATGATGGATATTCATTGATTATCTAGATCATTTCCAATTAAGATAAAATACTGAAACATAAATTACTGAACACAATTTTATCTACCCTTGGCTTCCTTTTACAGAGGAACTAAAAATATTTTGGTCTATAAGTAAACATGTTTTGTGCTACATTGGAAAATTTACTATGAGAAGAATAAACTTCTGAAAATTATGAAATGTATTTATAAATTTGACAGTCCACAATTACTTACTTCTTAGTGTTCACCAGAAATTAAGAATTCTAAGGGCTAAGAATCCTAAGTAATATTTTTAATTAAAACTACTAGAAACAACAAGTTTTTTAAAAAAGCTAAAATGGTAATAGTGCACCTACGTAAATCTAAAACTAAATCTTAATTTTTTTTTTCATTTGATATAAGGACAAAGTTTTCTTGGACTATTGGTCTGCTCTTGACAAGAGATTATGAAAGGTTTTAGTTTACCTTTTAAATACTGTACCTGGAATGCAAAGATTTTCTTACCAAAATAATTTACTATACTTCACATCATCTTTACAATGTTACTGATTACTTAAGAAAACCGAGTCTTTTCAATAGGAAGAGAGCTAAGTTTTGTCCATAACTATGTAACCTTCTGTATTTCCCTTTAACATCTTCTATTGCCACTTTGGTTAAGTAGATAATTAAGTATTATTTCATAATTATCAGTGATCATATTAAATCAAATGCTCAAAAACCTTTTGACATTTTCTCAAAATCAAATTGTAAATGGAGTGTGACCTCAAACTAACTTTGATATTTCGCAGAGGGTCGCTAGAAAATCTCAAAGGATTTGTCTCTTACCTTATAAAAGAGGGATGTTAATGCAATGAAGCTGATTTGATATGTTAAATTACATGGGAAGCATTGTTAAATAAGTGATGAGAAACCCCCCTTGGTTACATTATTTGGATGCATGTTATTAATATGTTCTAGAAATTGTGTGAAATTCCTAAAAATCTGATATGTCCAGGCATAATGTTATTAGTCATAATTCCAGTTATTATCTTAAAATGTTGTATGTCACAGAAATAACCAAATTTCTTTGTCAATTTCATTATAATGAACTCTTATTAGATCTTTAACCATGGACATCTTTAAGTATTTTCTCATTATAGACAGTTACTGCTTTACTTCAATGCTTTTGCAAAAGTGCTTCATCTTCAGAAGGACTCATGAAAAGGATTCTGATAAGAACTCTAAAATACAGGTTTCTGATAACTTTAAGATCATCAAACTGAGCTGAGTTAGAATTTCTAGAATGAATGGAAAACCTGAATTTAAGAAGAACAAGAATTAATAACCTAGGATTGAATTGCTGGTCCTTAATATTTTATTTTATCCAGATTTAAAAGAACTTTTTCTCTTTTCTCTTAAGCTATGTATGACTTACAGTAATTTTGCAAAGTATACCTTTGAAAACAGAATTTAAACATTTACTCTTTCTCTCTACCTGATCCCTCCAGAATTTGAAAATTTATTGAGTTTTCTTATTTCCTTGGCAGTATAGTTATCTGCATAAGTTCAATAAGAATCTGTTCCCCTTGAACACAATTGGAAACATTGGTTATGTTACCAAGGCTTTAACTGAAATGTCATATTTGAGAATGTGCATAGAATCAGATACGACCAGACAGCTTTAATGAACTAAGGCTGACTTTATGGAACAAATAAAAGCCCCTTGGAAAACCTGGCCTGGTACCTTGTTTACAGAGTTCCTGGAAGCCTAACCATGTGAATAAGGAAGCAAAATTTAAAATACCTTATATGATCAATCACTATTCTTGCTGCATTTATGTAAATAAGCAAGCCAAGCTTAATGAGACTAGACTTATTTTGCAAATAAATCAGTCTTGTTATGATTATCTTGGATAGAAGTGAGGGTGACTGGAGAGAAAAAAATTATATTTCAGTAAAAATTGTAACACAACTTTGTGGACATTAGATTTCATTCCTGCTCATTGTCTCTGAGGTTTTGTTATAAACCTGCAGACTGGACGGGATTCTGAATTCTTCCAGTTTCTTCAAATGTCTGGTTTCAACTCTGCAAACTAATGTTTCTTATTTTCTCCTGCCCATCTGGGTTGGAATCACGGAGAACAAAGAGTGACCTTGAACCTTCCTTGAAGGGACTATATTAGGTCCTCTTTACTCCCCAGGTGTCAGTCGAACTTCAGGGACGTGAACCCTACGTCCACGTCTCCCAATTTAAAAGGGTTTCTCCAGATTCTTAGAACTGCACAGCTGTTCTTAGAACAGCTGGAGATCTCAAATTAATATTGACTAGGAGGTTCCTCCCCAGAAGCAGATGACACCTTGAGGTGGACAGCTGTCCCAGGATCACAGATCAAAAACTTCATCTCCAGTATGGAAACTTTATCTCTTTTGCCTACTTGCTACTTGCTTTTTCTCTCTGTCAATGCACGGTAAGACAATGCTCCTTAACTCTGGTACCTACCCTCGAATCTACTGCTATAGTTCCTTAAGAAAAATCCATGGACTCTCTGGCCAAAGTCATCCTTGATAATAGGGTAGCCCTTGATTATCTTTTAGCTGAGCAAGGTGTTTGTGCTGAGGCCAACACCACTTGCTGCACTTGGATTGACACGTCTGAGGAAACTGAGAAGTAGCTACATAAGATCACTAAACAAGCCAATTGGCTTAAGAAAGTGATTTCTTCAAATGGGTATTTTCTTTGACTTATTTGATTCCGATTGGTTTGGGTTTGGGGGACTGTGGCTCCAAAGTGCACTATAGACATTGCAAATTATCCTCAAAAGTTTTAAATGCTTGTTCGCAGCCATTAACCACCAAGTAAATGATTTCCCTAAGACTGAAATGTTAGAAAAGGAACAAAGAGAATTACTAACTTAAAGAATGTGAACCTGACATTACGACCTGTGGATACCACACAGAGATTCAGCAAAAGAAACCAAAAACACCTGTGAGAATTCCTGAGTGGGCAGTAGCTGGGAGGAGAGATAATGCCTTAGATTTTGACCACATCTCTCAAGCTGACAGTTTGAACAAAATGGGGAAATTGTTAAAAAGCAAAACAAAACAAAACAAACTACAGGATGAAAATGGAGTTGCTTACAGTTTCAGCTCTCCTAGAAATGAAATCTTAAACCAATCAATTAGGAATTGCCTGATCAGCACTAGTGAGGTCAGATCCTGCCATCCCCAAAAGGAAAGCAACCTTGCAATAAACAATCTACTTTTTTTGTCTAGTATAACTTCCTTGTTCCTGCTCCCTTCTGGCTAAAAGTCTTTTATTTTGTACAGCAGCTTGGAGCTTCTTTCTATCTGCTAAATTGGATGCTGTCCGATTTAAATTGATTTTTGCTCAAATAAACTCATTTTTTTTTTAATCAGATAGACACCCAGCAGAGAGCACAGGACTGGAAGAGGTCAAACACAAACATTTTACAATGTTTACAATGTCTCCAGCACCCATCACCGGGTCCCACAAGCTGCCTGCTCAGCCATCCTGAGCTGGGATACATTGAATATCTGAAAATTTATAGAAGAGGAGCAAAAATCTGTTTCATAGTTAAATCTTCTATAGTGTCTTCGGTACTCAGGATTAGGACACATGCACCAGTAGCATTTACTTAATATGAACCTTCATTGACTAGTTTAAGGCCAGAGGATATTGACACTAAAAAAATACACGCAAAAATAAAAATAAAAAACATGTATTTCAGTCCTTGATCGAAATTATTCAACATTTTGAGAAAAGTCAATTTGCACAGCCTTTGGTATTTCACTCAAATAAGCTCTTAAAATGTTTAATGTGCCTCGGTTTATACTTTAACAGTGCACATTCCTGGGGCGCAGGGAGATAACCGTGGATGAAGAGGAGAGCATTGACGGGTGAGCAGGAAGTGGAGGGCGCAGAAGGCAGTGCGCATGGCCTGGCAGCCAATGTAAGAATCCGACTTTCACTTTGCTTTTCATTTGCACAATGGCTTTCATTCAAAAGTCACTGGAAGGTTTTGAACTTAAGAGTGACACAATCCGGCCAGCGTTGTAAAGAACCGCGCGAACTGTTGTTGAAGAACAGGTTGCAGAGGGGACAGAACTGGTTACTGCTACCGCAATAATTTAAAAGCAAAAGATGGTGGCTTGGATGATCAGGGCGGGAGCAGTAGAGGTGGCAAAAGGTCGGAATCTGAAGACACTCAGAAAGTAGAAATGACAGAATTTGCTGGTGGCTTGGGTACATGGGCTGGGAGAGGAAAACAGGAATCAAGGTTACTTCATGACTTTTGACCCAAGAAACTGACAGAATTCACTGAAAAGCAGAAAGCCAGAACAGAATTAAATCGGAAGTAGTCATGCATTGAATTAAGTGTTTGATTTGGGCTGTATTAAGTTTGAGGGTACACATATCCAGGTGCATCTGCCAAGTAGGCAACTGGACTTACAAATCTGGAACTCATAGGAAAGGCTGATGCTGGAGATGGGCATTTGGAAGCGACCACACATATAGCTGGCATTTGAAGCCATGAGCAACTTCTCATTTAAGTCTCCTGAATTTTACTAATTGAATAAATTTTATGCAGTGGTAAACAGGCTAAAAATAGAACAATAGAAATCTCTGTATATAGTCAAAGTAGACAATCCTGCGGGTCTCTAAGATTGCAATCAGTTTGCTAGGTCCACGAAAAAAAAAAATATGATGGGCACAAATGTGAGCATAAAATACGAGCATGACCAAAGAAAAGAATTTTGACCAAGATAAAAAAAAAAAAAAAAATCATAGATTAAATCAAAAGAACATCAGAAACATGCAGACAAACACACACAAAGATATATAGGAGATACAAGAGTGTGTGAGATAAAAGAGAAAACCCAAGCCAGAGGCACGATCCAGCTCTCTCAAGCTTTGTCAGTCACTGTTTACATCATGATCTCCCGTAAAATAGATAATGACAATATTTCCACATACAATACACACACACACATATATAGTCATACACACATGTATATTTGCACTGGGCATTTATGCTTAATCATAAGGAATAGGATAAAGTTTCATCTTTTTCTAAATTCTTTATCGTCAGGCCTCCTTAACTAACTCAAGACTCAAACCTCCTCTCTTTCTCTGTCTCTTCTCTGCTCATCTCAAATCAAAATACCAATTTATAAGATAATTCTTACCACACTAAACACTTAGATTTGGGGGAGAACAGTATTTTTTACATGCTAACTTGTAATCTGTTATCATTTTTTAAAGATGACACTTGATTTCTCACCTGATGTGCTAAAGAATGGCAGAGAGGAGGCCTTAAGGGAGAGAATGAGGTTTTCATAGCTTAAACACTAAAAATAACAGCCCCATCACACTGAATCTCATTACTGAGCAGTGAATGCTCTCGCCTCTCTCTTCTACTGTGGTATTCACAAGATGCCTTTCAGAAACCCACACATTCACTCTACCCCCATCACACATAAACACACACACACACACATACACACACACTCACTCACTCACTCACTCTACCAGCTATGCTGCTACCTCGGGTAAACTTGGAAAATATGTGTTAGTACTAGAACCTTCTCTTGTCACGCTATCATAATTTGCTGCCCAGGAAATGAGTCTGTGGTTACAGACTGTTTTGTTCCTTACATGGCAGATTTGGGCAGAGCTGGAGAGAATAATGAATGCCACTGCACGTCGGTGTGCTGGGAGGATAGAAATTCAGACCTAGAGTGAATTAGAAAAAGAGAAAACTCAAGCCAGAGGCACGATCCAGCTCTCTCAACCTTTGTCAGTCACTGTTTACATCATGATCTCCCGTAAAATAGATAATGACAATATTTCCACAAATATCTAAGCTGCTTCTCTCTGGGGGAGTCTAGAAGTCCATAGTGGCCTTGTAAATAAGTTCCAAATCTTTAGCAGACAATAAAAGAAACACAAAATTTGCATTTCATCAATGGCTAGATCTCCCTATGCCTCAGGCAAGGGACTATTTGCAAGGCTACCTAAAAGTGAGGAGCCAGAGAAAGAGCTAAGAACCCCACCCAGGTATGATCTTGTCCCGCTCTGCTATTTCACCCTTAAATCCTATTGCAAGTCTCCTGGGGCTAGTCATACCCTTAGAATCTTGTTCCAGAGTATTGGGGTTGGGGGGGTGGGGGGTAGGGCGAGGAGTCAGCATAGCACAAAACACCATAAGACTCACCTCTTTCCTGCTTCCTGCCTCACCAAGCCCCTTCTTCACTGCCTTCAGGAGAACTGCATTTTCTATGCCAAGGCCCCAAATTAGCAGAATACAGGATTAACATACTGAATTCTGTTGACGCTGAATGGACTAGGCCTTATAAAACAATTGCAAATTCTGCAGGGGTACTCTAGAGTTTACAAATGTCTTCACACCCTTTACCACAGTGAATGCTTTCAAGAGTCCTGGGAGAAGCAATGCAGGTGTTAACTTTCCTGTCTTATGACTGAGTAGGGAAAGCTCAGAGGTAAAGCAATGCAGCAGCCAAAGGGAAAGGCTGTCAACAGGATACTGACTGGAAGCCCCTGATTGAGGTTCACCTGAATGAACTATATTAACTTGTCTTTCTTTATGGGGAAGAAATTCTGCAGTCAGACAGACCTAACTTGGACACTCAAACTTATAAATTCCTCCAAGTCAATTCACTAATCTCTAAAATTGATTTATTATCCCTGCAAAGGCTATTATGATTAAGGGAGATGGAGAACTGCAAGCTCCAGGCACAGAGCCGGGCATGTGTTCTGGGAATGTAAGCTCCCTGTGCGCCTCTTCCCCGCTCTCTCTTCACCAGCTTCAGTACCACATATTAGCATTACTGCAATTGTTACTCTGATGGTGATTATACCCAACTTCTTCCCTGTGCTTACTAAGTCCCAGGCACTGTGCCAAGCACCCATAGATTCAATCCTCACCACAACCCTATGAAATAGCACTATTATCTGCCTCTCTTGAAAACCTGGAGAGAAATAAAACAAATTGATTCCCAGAGCAGTCTCCGGTCTGCCTGGCTCCATTGCTCCGGTCTCAGCCACTCTGGTGTGCCTGAACGCTCAGGCCCCCTACTCAGCCCAGTGGTCCTGAACCACCCTGTAACTAGACCAGTAAACAGTTTCCAGGATCTGGACCCTGCTCCAGTTCACAGGACTCTCATCCAAGATTGCCAGATTCAGGAAATAAAATTCAGAATGCTCCATTAAGCTTGAATTTCTGAAAAAACAACACGTAATTTTTGTATAAGTGTGTCTCAAATACTGCACACTATGCTGACTTGCATGGGACATATTTATATTAAAAAGTTATTTATTGATTATCTGAGATTCAAATGTACCTAGATCTTGTATTTTTTCTGGCAGCCCTGAACACCTCTCAAACCCCAGCAGCCTCTGTCTATTCTCTGTGTCCTATGTCTGTAAACAGGTCATCTAGTATATCAGTGGACCTGAGGGGACCACGCCTCCAATACTCACATCCATTTTCTCAAATCTTGGTCAACCTTTGACATTAGCAAGAATACAGTGCAAGTGAGTCTGTGCCTGTTCTGAGCGTAAGCCTTCAGAAGCCCTGGAGTTTCCACTTTGTTGCACTTTTGGAAGCTCTAAGCTCTCACGTAAGAATTCTCACTACCCTGCTGGTGAGATTACACGGAGAGGCCTTATGGAGAGAGGCCTTGAAACCACATGAAGGAAAACCGAGAAAAGCAGCCAACAGCAGCAAGAACCAAGGCCAAATGTATGATCCCAGCAGAGTGATTCCAGCCAGGACTCAGCCATTCAAACTTGAACATCCTTGATCAAGTGTCAGACGTGTGAATGAAGAAGCCATCTTGGACATCCCAGCCTCAGAAAACACAGTGATATTCAATTTTGATGTACCCTTTCCAAATTGTAGACATGCATAATCATGAGAAAGTAATGATACTTTCTACTACTAAGTTTTGAGGTGGTTTCTTATGCAGAAACGGATAACTAACACTTGGCTAAGCATTATTTTCCATAAAGTTTAGGGGTTAACACAGACACCCAATTCAACCCAGTTATGACCATGAATGTCCCCCAATCCAACACTATTTACAAACTCCAATTCTAGCTCTAAGCTCCTTCTGTATTTGTGACTTTAAAGGCCGCTGTGGTCCGAGAGTCAGTCCCCATATTTCTCAGTTACAGTTGGGAACTCAGAAGCGACAGGGCACAGCAGGCAGGGATCTCATTGTGTTGCATAACAGAGCAGCACAGCACCAGACCACATCCAGGGAGGCATTAGCAGAGCCAGGCTGAGAGAAGATTGGCCAGGCACCTGCCTGTTCTCAGCTGGGTGCCCCCCTGCCCCAACCCCCCCCCCCCACCAATCCTATTAGCTTTGTGCTTACATAACTACGAAGTCTACCTACGAACCTTTCAAAAAAATTCCTGAAACAGTTGGCCATAATATCCATAATATTATCCAAGATAATATGAAGTATTATCTGGGTTGGGAGTGTTGGTAAAAACACAGTGAGGAAAATATGTTAGCAGTATCAGCAGAAAAACACAAGGGCCTCTAATATTGATTTGCAATTAAAAAAATAATAATGCCATTATTTGACCCCAGAATTGGTTAAATCATATCCTATCCATTACTAATTTTTGATGTCCAGTATATTGATTAGGCTTGATTTCAGTGGAAGATTTCTGCATAGAATATTAAGAAGAAGAATTCATAATCCTCCAGAATTAGAATTGATGTCACTGGGCCTTTAAAATATGTATATCATCTGAAAATGTATCGAGGGTAAAATCTTTTTGACAGAGTTAGTTAATGCTGCTTGAGAGGAAATCTCAGAGGAAAGACTCTCAGTAGAAAGAGTCTTGGCTTGAAGTCTTTGTCTTGAGCCATGATATAGGTATTAGACAGGAAGAAATTAACTCAAGATAGAGCATTCTTTTTAAAGATGTAGAGTCTCTTCCCTGGTAACTGGTAGATGTGGTAGAGCCTCTAGAAAAATCTCTTTATTTTGACTTAATTGATTTCTCAAGAATGGACTTTTCATGAAGGAAGCTGCCCTGTGACAGGATTTTTTAATTAAAGACATATGCATTTAAGAACCTCTTATGTGTCAAGTGCCATGATTGGTTCTGGAAATTTCGCAATGAGTAGCACATGGCCCTGGTCCTCAACGAGCTTACTGGCTTGTGCAGGAGCCGAATGTGAAAGCAGACTCTTGAAGGAGAGTCTGATAAATGTAGTAGGTGAGGAGGTACAGGCTAAAGGAGGACGTAGGACAGTCAGCAAGAGTGTCCCAGAGGTATAGGCCAGTTCTGCACCAGGCCTGGAACCTCATACTTAATTCCTATGATTCAACTCAGAGGACTAAGTATGTGACCTTGAGGAAGCAACCGAGTTTGTGAGGCCACTGGCTAGCTTTACCAAAATGCTGATTATTTTTCACGGCATCGAGTTCATGGTGTCAGATGGAACTGAATTTGAATCACTAGCTTTGGACATTTTACCACCTTCTGAGACTCGGTTTTCTCATCTGTAAAATGGGGATAATATCATTTACTTCACAAGGTTTCCATCAAGTGCAAGTGAGAACAGGATACTTTAAATCAGGTTCATTAGAAACAGAACTCGAGACTAAGAATCACATATAAGTGCTTTAGTAAGGAAACGCTCCTGGGGTGACGCTGAGGAGGAAGCAGGACAGGGACGCAAAGGAAGCCGAGTGAGGGTGCCATCTCAGAAAAAGAACTGCAGGATGGCCGCGGCCTGACTCTCCAGGCGAGCTCTGGGATGTGATATGCCTCAGTTTGTCCCCACCAGAGGCAAAATAGCAGGACCTTCATTTTCCCACATCTACCAGTTACCAGGGAAGAGCCTCCACGGGGGCTGAAAGGAAACCTGCACTTACTTGCGGGCACTTTGAACTCTACCCCTGCGAGCAGCGCGACACTCGCAGCAGAGCACAGTCCACCGAAGGCCAGTCTCAGGGACCGGCCGCTCGGGAGCAAACGCCCACCGAAGCTGGAGGAGGGACGTACAGACATGGCAGAAGGTACTCAGGGGTGTCTGGATGCAGTGCCAGCAGCATCTACTTCGATCTGTTCTTCCAGACACATAGTAGTTACTCGATAAATGGCCCTTTCTCGGTTTCTTAAAATGGGAAGAAACGTTACTGCCTTTCACACATCGCACTCAAAACAAGTCCTTAAGCTTTCTCTTACGTGCAGTTCAGAATCATGTTTTATGGCAATAAACTGAGACTCCCAGGTTCAAGAAAGGAAAAGGGATGTGAGTCGCTGACACACTCTCACGGACTAGTGTCCGTTCATCCCCCAGTTCCTTCTCGGCAGCTCCCTGTTAGGCCAGGAGAGTTTGTTTCACCCCTGCTTTACCTGCATAACAGGAAGGAGCTGCCGAGGGGAGAGGCCGGCAGTGCCCGGGCACTTGCTGTTTTCTCGCCCCGTGAGAGGCAAGGAGTCTAGTTCGGCGCACTGCGGTGTCTGGGCTCCCACCACGAGGGGTGCCCTTCGCCTCCCTCTCGGTGCAGGGCCAATGGCCGGCCCCCTCCACTTCTCTCGGGAGTGACTGCCTCCCAAAAGCCAGACCAGACCTCTCCTAACTTGGGACAGGCTGGTGCCCAAACGAAGAATATCTTGAAGATTTCCCCAGCCAGTGCACGGTTTCAAGGAGCCCTGTGCCCTCAGCAAGGAGAAAAGAGAGGGGTCACTACAAATCGATGGCTTTGGCCAAGAGGCCTGAGGAAATCTGGTGTCTGTTGAGAATCTGGTTTGGGCCAGGATCTCTGTTTCTTGGGATTAAAATACTCATTTGAATAGCCGCAACCAAACATCCTTTTATAAGAAAGTGATTTTAGCCTAGGAAAATACTTTGATAAACAGCAATGGTTGGGGAAGTTGGAACCCCAAGCTTGGTCTATAAGAAGACAAGGAATTTAGAGATCATTTGACCATTTGACCTAACAAGTTAAGCATTTGGAGGCTGGAGTGGGTAGACATGGATGGATTTGAAGAAGGGAAAGAGGAAATAAGACACGACGCTGAGTTTACTCTTCTCTAGAGCTAATGTTTATCTCTTTTGTCTCTTAATATTCACTATCTTCTCACTGGGATGATTTCTACCCCAAGCCTATAAATATAAACCCCTCCTAAGAAATTCTGCCCCAGCCCTGCTCCACATGAAGCCATAGCCTCGGGTTTCCTATTCACTCCCATTTGAGCATCTTCGGTCACTGGAGAGGCAGCCCAGGCCCTGGGTTTTGTCTTATCAAGCCAGGGTGCCCAAGCTGCCCCTCCCTCCTAAGCAGCATCATAAACCCATGGTCCAAGGCCCTACAGAGTCAAGTGGCTTCCCAATGATTCTAGTCTTATCTGTCACTCTTGACACGTGATGAACTTCCAAAGATGCCCCTGAACAGGACATCCATCCCCTGCTGTCAATATCACACTAGACTAGAGCATCTGATGGGCCTAGCTTGTGTTTCTTACAACAACACCTTGAGAAATGACCCGCGTCCAAGCCTCCTGCACATGAGTAGTCTGTGCCTGTCTTGCTGCTGACTCTCTAGGGTTGATATTTTTATTCTGCTTTTGCTTTAAAATGAGCTGCTTATTAAATGTTTCTAACCCCAAAGGCTCTAAGTTGCTTAAGAGCATGAACTGCCATGTTTTCACCTCTGCCCTGCCACGGCCTTCTTACCTTTAGCCAGAGACATTGCTCCCAGGACAAGCCAGGGTCTCTGCATTGTTCATAGTTAAGTGGGGTCTTGGATCAAACTGACATCTTCTAAAATTATAATTCCATCCGGTGATGAGACTGTGGGGAAACAGACATGGTCATACACAACTGGCATCATGAAAACTAATTCGCCCTCTCTAGAGGTGGCTGACAATAATTATCAAGAACCCCACTTAATATGCATGCTCATTATTGATCTCATAATTCTACTTTGGGAAATGTACCTAGAAGAAGACACAAAGAAAATTCTCATAAGGAATTATTTAGTAATGCAAAACCTGGAAATATAAGTCCAATGATAAAGAGACAGATAAAAAAGTTTTATTATATACAAATGATGAAATATACTATAGACATTAAAACCAATGTTTGAAGAATAATTAGATATAGAAAAATGTTCATTTTGTATATGCTGAATACATGTATATGTACATACATGTAGTAATTATAATTTTTATCTCTCCAAAAGACATAAATTTATAAATACACCAAATTGTGAGATTACATCTTTTTTATTTTCCTTATTTTTTATAACTATAATAAATATAATAGTGTTTCATAATTAGAAAAATTCAATTTTTATCAAAAAATAAGGCTTTGGGTCAAGATCATCAAAAGGCAAATATAATATTCATTTATTCAAAAGTCGATTATTAAGAAGCTCTTACATGGCCAGGCACTGTGATCGAAGTTGGAAAATCTAAGATAATAGAACCCACTTTTTTGTTTTTCCAGCTTTACTGAGGTATAACTGACAAATAAAATTATATGTATATATATTTAAAATGTACATTTTGTTCATTGTTTCCTTTGCTGTGCAGATTTTTAGTTTGATGTAGTTTATTTCGTTTAATAGAACCCACTTTATATTTAATGGAATTCACTTAGTATAATTGAGATTCATTTGTCATATGACAGTGACCATAAAGTGTGGTTAGCATGTTGGGAGGGCAAAAGAGAGAATTCTGACTTTATTGGAGGAAGTATTAAAAAAGCTTCATAGAGGAAGCGATATTCCTTCAAGTATCTTCATTAACTCATTTATTCATTTGATCAATAACTATGTTTCGAACATCAATAATGTCTCAAGCACTGCTGCATCTTGAAGTACAATGATGAACAAGCCCATAGCTCTCCCTCTCAAGAATGTCTCTCTCTAGTGTAGGATTAAATGCCTTGAAGTGGGAGTAGATATTGGCCTCCTTGCAAGTCCCTGGATAGTGACCACCAGTGCCTCAGTTCTTCCATCATTTTGGCTTGGATATCCAGGCTTCCTTCTTGGTACCTGAATTTCCCCTTCCCTATATCTAATAGCTCCTGTCAATGACAGCTCCAATCCCTCAGGTCCCATTTAAAATCATTGGTTCCTAGCTCCAAACAGCCCATTGAGTCTACACTAGAGATGCCAGTCATGCTCACTCTATATCTTCATTCTACCTTCTGGGAGAATCAGCTCCCTTAACCCTGATACATGGACAGGGGGCCATAAAACTTTGCCCCTTGTTATATCTGATTGGATGGAAGAGGCTCCCAGGTACAAGCTGAGCCACTCAGGTACTATCTTCCAGGAGACTGAAATATAACACACAAGCTGTAGGATAGTCTCCTTTGAGTGCTCCTGGACAGCTCTATCCAGCCAGGTCTGTACTGGCCTTTTCTGGCCAGAGGCACTGAGCATTAGAAGAACCGGGCCCAAGGAAAAAGAGAAGACTGAAGCACTGTCCACAGAGCATGTGCCCCATTCTCCTCTGGTTTAAGAAAACTTGTTCAAATGGGTTTCTCCTTCCTGCAAATAATACTCTTTGATTAAAACAATCTCCAAGAGAAGACTTTCTGAAAATCTCGGGGGATTAATCCCACAAATTTACTGAAGAGACACTCTAGTTGAATCAAGACTGGGTCACCCCCTGAGCCTTGCACAAGGCAGATGCTCAATAAATAATAGTTGGCTAAATGAACGTAAGACTGAAAAACTCCACAAAGGATCTTCTTTGGCTGCCTAAGAATCCTCATTTACCTGTCTGACATCACAAGCACTACAAGGAGAGTGATCACAATGGCCCATGCAGCACAGCTGGGATTCTCTGCCTCAAACTTGTTCCAGTAATCATTGAACACCTGTTTTCTTTGGCAGTCTGGGTTGCACTGAGCCATTCCAATGGATATTAGAGTTCGTCCCTGCTCTCAGTCTCCAGTGAATGATGGCTTTTGCAAGAAGGAAAATGCTCAGTGTCCTCTGGAGTCCCATTGGTAGTCAGAATTGTAAAGCCTGGAGCACAGAATCAAGCACAGACAGCCCACTAGTGAAGATTTAGTTCCTGGTTAACAGAAACAGGCTTCATAAGTAGTTTTGGAAATGAGGTCAAACCCATTTGTTTCCAAATGATCCCAGGCTAAAAAAAAAAAAGAATAAAAAAGAAAAAAAAAGGGGGGGGAAAAAGAGCAAAGAGTAATAGATAATTTTCAGGCGTCATATGGTCATTCATTACATCTAACCAGTATCTTGATTCCTGAAATGTTAGGCATATCTGTCTTGAAAGTCAGACATGTAGCTTTCCCATATATGTGATCTCTATTTTTTTTGAAGTAAAGTAATACCTGTCAATTCAAGGATTCATAAGCCATAGCTCTTATCCAAAATAATCACTCCTTTCCCATTGCTGTCAAACAATTCATTTGCATATTTTAACATTATTTTTTCTTCCTTCCTATTCATTTAATAATATTTATTGAGCACCTACTATTTGTCAAGCTCTTTTCTGGACAAAAGGATAGAGTAATAAGTTAAAGAAAGTCCCCTATTTTCATGAAAAATATATGCTAGTTGGCGTTTAGGCAGAGAAAGATGATAAACAAACAAAAAGAAGTAAATATATACAATAAAGGAGAAAAATAATTCAGATTATGGAGATACAAAGTTCCCAGGTGAAAGGTAGTTGTTATCCCATATAGAATACTCAAGGAAGACCTCACTGAAATAGTGACATTTTAGCAGAGATCAGAAAAAATTATGGAAGTCAGCCCTATACATATATTGGAAAAGAACATTCTGGGCAGAGAGGCAAGAGGTGCTTGGTATGTTTTAGGAAAAGTAAGGAGTATAGTGTCTCTAGAGTGAAGTGAGTGAAAGAAAGGAGATAAGATATGAGGTCAGAGATGCATATATAAATATTCTGTACTAAACTGTGAATCCTAAAAAACATAGACCATGTATTATTCATCTTTGTATCCTCCCTAGCTCTTGCCATATCTCCTGGCACATGAGAGTGTTTTGAAAATATTCGTCATAGTTATAAATGAATACAAAGTTTACTTATGCTTTGTGTTATTTCAAGTGCATTTCTTTAATTATTTTGAAGTAATAACTTGGCTTTAATTTCTATCAATATTGAACTAGGATTAATTCCTGAATCAGTAGATACAATTCTATTTAGATGATGAGTGAATAGATGGATGAACAGATAGATGAACAGATAGACAGGCAAACAGATTTAGAAATCCAGATATCAGATTTTGAGCAAAACCCTTAAACCTGGCCATAATACACATCTGTACATATACATGACTGGGACCCAATGAGCTTCTCAGTTTATCGTTACCTGTCTATTCGTAATTTTATTCATCAAGTGATGCAGCATAAGGAGTGTGAATCCCCAGCCTAAGGTAAGACTGTGGCTTACTAAAGCACTGCTCTCCCAAGCTCAAAAATGTTGTGCTGTTATCACTTGAATATAAGCCCAGTTCTAGACGTCTTTATCTCCCTGGCCTTGAAAGTTTACCACTCCACCTCAGTGATTCTGAATTGTCTCTGGATTTTATCCTTGTTTTTTTTTTTTTTCACCTTCCCGGATAACTTATAGTCAGCTTCAGTCTGTGTATTTCAGCATAACACTAACAGGCATGGCTCAGCTGACATAGCTGTGAGCAGAGCCCCTGAATGCAGTGGATCCAACAGGTCCTTGGCCAAGGTTTCTTCCCCTGATTCATTTGCCTGGGTGCTGGCCCAGCTTAAGGCCCTCCTTAACTGATATAGAAACAAATTATTAGCCAAACGAATAAATGAGTATGCAAGTCTGAGGTGTGGCCAGATCTTGCAAGGATCAAAACAGAGGGCATTAGCTAGAAGTTGAACAAGTTTTAAGTTAGTTTTCAATTCCAATATCTAAAGAAGTAAACAACTGGCTCTTAGTTCATAAATGAAGTAGTTTCCTTCTGTGCAATTGATAAACACATTTACTCATATAGTTATTATAACAGATCTAAGGACATTGACATGTTGCACTAGAATGTGAAATCTAAAAAAGATGTCAGAAACTAATACAATACACTCTCCTACAATACATGCCCAAGTAAAAACACTCTGGAAATACTTCATCTGTCTCACATATGATATAAATTCTAATCTGTACCTTTCACCAAGTATTCATTCATGCCATGCTGTGTATTGTGGAAGCTCCCCACAAACTGTAACTGTTGTCCAAGTATAAGATTTATAATAAATTTCTCTTGACTTTGAATGATAGGGAAAGCATATGTCTTCTGCATAACTGGTCTTTTATCTGATCAACTAGATAAATTGGATTTCTCTTTTTTGTTTGTTTTGTCTTTTAACAAGTTCAAAACCTGAGCATTGAACTCTATTTCATTACCCCCATCCCGGTTTCTTAGTATAATTATTCAGTCTTTGCTAATATTACATGCTTTCTGATCTTTAGCTTTATTTCAGTATTTCCCACTCTTACAAGCTTTACACTAATGTTTGGGGAAGTTTGAGCAATACCTCCATGAGAAATAGGACATTTATGATTAATAAACAAAGAGGTATGTGACTTACTACACTAAAACATGAGGTTTTGAGTCATGTAGACCCGAATTCAAAAACTAACTTCAACTATTATTAAAAGTGAAGGCTGGATTGAGCAAACTGCTTAAATTCTCTGAACTTTAGTTCCTTTATCTGATAAATAAAGATACTAATAATGATAATTGTGCAGATTAAATAAGATAGTGCATAGAGAAAGCTAGAACCCTATCTAGCACTTTGTAAGTGTTCAATAAATATCTCAATATGAACAAATAAGAGCTATTGAGAGGCAATTTTAATTTACACAATGCATGCAAAATTGTTTCTTGAATACAAGAGAGCAGCAAAAAAAATTGAGATTTTTTAACTAGCTTACATGGGTTCGAATCCTAGCTCCATAATTTACTATCGATAACCTCAAGGGGAGGGGGAAAATGGCATAGATGATAGAGGCTCTGTTCATCCCTCTGGTAACCAAATCAAAGTTGTGACGGAAACAAGGAGCAGCAGTAAGGAAAAATCGCCTGGGATCTAGATGAACAAGCCATACAACTAGGGAGAAACCCAAGAAATCACCCTGAAACGGCAGAAGGTAGAACGGAGCAAGGACACAGGGCTGCCTAGTCCCAAGCAGCTGAGTGAGATGGAGGCTGAGGCAGTGGCAGACGCCTCTTAAAGCCAGCAGACTTTCAGGTGACAGATTTGCTCGATCTGAGCACCAGTGCCGACTCAGCTGCACACAGGGGGCACAAAGGACTTGGGCTAAATTTGGCCTGTAGCTGAACCCCTCTCAAGACTGTGCCACTGGACACCTACTTCACAAATCCACACTAATGAGACCGGGAGACTTAGGAGCTTTGCTTAGTACATAGAAACAGACACAGAAAGGCAGCCAAAATGAGAAGACAAAGAAGCAGAAACCATATGAGAGAACAGAACAGAGATCCAGAAATAATGGAGTCAAGTAATCTAACAGATGCAGAGTTCAAAACACAGGTTATAAAGATGCTCAATGAACTTTTGGGAAGTGTAGATAAATTCAGTGAAAACTCTAACAAAGAGATAAAAAAAATGAAAATGGAAATGAAAATTATAAAAGGGAACCAGTCTGAAATGAAGAACACATTATCTGAGATGAGAAGTATAGTACATGGAATACACAAAGGAATAAACAAAGTGAATAAAGGAGAGGATCAAATGACTTATCTAGAGGATGGGAAAGCCAAGGACACTCAATCAGAATGGCAAGAAAAAAAAATACCAAGACTATAAAAATAATCTAAGGAGCATATGGGACACTATTAAAGTTCAAAATATCCATCTGATCAGCACATACCTGAAGGCAAACAAGATGTCGAACAGCTATTTGAAGAAATGATGATGAAAAACTTTCCTAACCTGGTGAAGGAAATGGACATATACCCCAGGAAGCTCAGAGAATCCCAAAAATCAGGGATCCAAAGAGGTGCACACCAAGACACATCACAATTAAGATGCCGAAGGTTAAATGCAAAAAAAAAAAAAAAAAAAAAATCTTAAAAGCAGCAAGAGTAAAGCAGATAGTTACCTACAAAGTAACACCCATATGACTAGCAGCTGATTTCTCAGAGGAAACTGCAGAACAGAAGGGTTTGACACAAAATATTCGACGTGATGAAGACCCAGGATCTACACCAAGAATACTTTATCTAGCAAAAAGCTATCATTTAGAGTTGAAGGACAGATAAAGAGCTTTCCAGATAAAAATAAGCTGAAGGAATTTATCACCACCAAGCCGGTATTACAGAAAATGTTGGAGGGAGGGACTTCTTTAAGAAGAAAAAACATGTATCAAAAATAGGAATAAAAAATGGTAACAACTACATTCCTAACAATAAGTATCTCAAATGGAAAAGAATTAAGTGCTCCAACTTAAAGATAGAGTGGACGAATGGATAAGAAAACAAGACCCTCACATGCTGAAGAGACTCACTTCAGATTAAAAGACACACACAGAGACTAAAAGGAAGGAGATGGAAAAAGATATTGCTTTGATGGACCTAGAAGGTATTTAAGTCAGACGGAGAAAGATAAACACTATATGATTTCACTTATATGTGGAATCTAAGGAATAAAAAATACAAACTAATCAAAAATATACTCACAAATAGAGTGGACACTTTAGTGACAGACAGAGGGGAGGGGAGAATGGGGTGAAGGGTTAAAGAAGTACAAATTAGTAGCTAATGGATGGTCATGGGGATGGAGAGCATAGCATAGGAAATGTTGTTAGCATTAATATTTTGGCTAGGTGGAGGGTCAGGGGAGGGAGGGAGCAACTGGGGGGGATCGTTTTATGGACTATATAGATTTCTAACCAATGTATTATATACTTGAAACTAATTAAAGTAAATAGATTAAAAATAAATAAATAAACAACCTCTTTATACCTCAGTTTTCAAATATTAAGTGAGAATAAAAATAATATATACTCCATAGAATTCTTTAAAGGATACAGTTTAAGTGCCTTAAAAAGCATCCAGTATACAGTAGCACTCAGTATAAATACTACTACAAGTGTGATAATAAGAATCTGAAAAAGGAGGAAGAAAAAGAGAAGTAGTTGACTCCTAGATTTAAACTAAATTTTCAGAAACATTTAGTCCATTTTTATCCCAAAGAAAAACTGGAAATAATAAATATAGAAAACTGAACTGGTCTGGGAACACAGATGTATTTTTCCTGGGTTTGTTTTTACTTGCATGTTGGGAGCTTTGTTGATAACATTAGAGACAAATATTTGCAAGGAGATAAATATGCAACAGTCCCGAAATGTACACATTGTAACTTCTCTATAAAAGAAAGGAATTGTTGGGGAGGATGCATCCCCCTTACACATATCTCTTATAGAGTATGTGTATCTCTTATAGCAGTGGTCCTCAGCCTTTTTGGCACCAGGGACCAGTGCTCCTATGAAAATCTAATGCCTGATGATCTGAGGTGGAGCTGAGGCAGTGATGCTAGCGCTGGGGAGCAACTGCAAATACAGATGAAGCTTCACTGGCCCACTGCTCACATCCTGCTGTGCAGCCTGGTTCCTAACAGGCCACAGACTGGTACCAGGCGATGGCCCGGGGGTTAGGGACCCCTGGCTTAGTGGAGAGTGTGTGGATCTCAGGGCCACCCAGGTAGCAAATGGTTGAGTTGGGTTCAAAGCCAGCTGTCTTCTTTCTTTAAACTATGCTCATTGCCCTAAGTCAGCTTTGCACACTGGAGCAGTTTGATCTTTAAGAAATCATTCTGCAGCAGTCACTACAACATCTAAAGACAAGACTCTAGGATGCTTCAGTTCCTCCAGAAAGGTGCCTCTTGGAAGAAGAGGTCCTTGGGGGAATAGGTGCCTCTTTCCCTTTGTTCCTGTGCACCTTGTTTCAGCACACAGCCCTGTTATCCACACACTCTCCACTCAGGGGTCCCTAACCCCCGGGCCATCGCCTGGTACCAGTCTGTGGCCTGTTAGGAACCGGACCGCAAGGCAGGAGGTGAGTGGCAGGTGATAGAGCAAAGCTTCATCTGTATTTGCAGATGCTCCCCAGTGCTAGCATCACTGCCTCAGCTCCACATTAGATCATCAGGTATTAGATTCTCATAGGGGCACCGGTCCCTGGTGCCAAAAAGGTTGGGGACCACTGCACTAAGTACCTACCACCAGCGGGGGGGAAAAAAAAAAAAAAAAAAAAAAAAAGGAAGTACCTCTTAATCCCTGCACTTAACATGAAAAATTGAAGAACATAATCACAGGATTAGAATCTGGGGACACTGAAAAACTCTTTAGAAAAAGTTGCCAAGTCATTTAGTTCTTTGCCAAAATCTCTTTTCCCTTATCTAAACTCTTTTGAATTATAAGAGAAATGTAATTAAAACCATGTTTTTCTCCACCCAAATGAACAACTTCCACTATCTGAGAAAAAAGGAAAGACTCAGTAAGACTTCCACCCCTTGGAAGGAGGGACAGACCTCCTGAGTCCTTCAGACCCAGACGACTTGCAAACTGACCTTACATGCAGGCTGGGATCTAGGATGGTTGTTCAACTACTGTCTCTTAGCATCACCCGCCCTCCTGTTCTCCGTTTTATGATTCTGAGGCTGGATTCCACAGAAAAAAATTTCTCCTTTGCCATTTGGCTTCCTGTTAGGATCTGCCAATAAAGGAAGACAGCAAGTCTAGAGTGAGGAGAAAGAATTTGCCTTCTGCTGTTTGCTTCCTGTTCCTGTTAATGTCACTTCAGCAATGGTTTCCCACCCCAATAGCAGCAGTTTGTTCTAGGTCCTTCTTTTCCATATTCCCAGAACCAGACTCATTGGGTTCCCTGAAGGGACACCAGTAACAGCCAGGTGTCACCTCCTGCTTTGTATCAGCTCTACAGTACCCTTCATTCAAGCTTCTAGGTTCCAGAAACCCCAACCTCTTCCCTTTGTTCCCACGGCCCTAAGGGTGGTAGATATTTCCTGCAGTTACTACATCTTTCTGCAGTTACAGTCCTCCAAATGCCTGTTTAGCAACTCAATTCCCTATGTTAAAATGCACTTATAGATCAAGTCAGTGAAACCTAAAGTACAGCTGATGATACATTATTTCATTGGGGACATTAGGAGGTGATTCCTGAATAAAGGGCTCAATGGGTAAATAACTCTGAGAAATGTGGGACTGAATACAATTTTACTTTCCGCAGGATTTCTTGGAGCTTTTAATATCCTACTATGTTTGTAAATCCCAAAGACAAAGTTACAAGTTGCGGCCATCCCACTAGATCACATTCGATTCATCTTTTTATTCACTATATATATATATATATATATATAAAATATATATTCAATCAGATATTTAGATTCCCTCTAACCTCTTCCTTCCTCTTCACTGCCACCATCCTAGCCTTAGCCCTCATCACTCTCATCTTCCAGCCTCCTACCTGACCACCCTGCTTTTCTCCTCATGCCCCCAGTCAGTTCTCCTTAGCTAAGGTCAAAAAACTGCAGCCACAGACCAAGTCAACCAGTTTCTTCATGGCTAACAAGCTAAGTTTTTTAGATATATGGTTACATTTTAAATGGTTATAAAAGCATCTACATAATAGCCTCAATGTTGCCTCTTGGCCTTTAAAGTCTTAAATATTTACTATTTGTCTCTTTAAGAAAATAGTTTGCTGACCCTTGCTCAACCCTCCTATCAGAAGCATTTCTCCTAAATCACCTATATTTTTTGTGATGTCACCTCACAAGTTGCTCCTACTTGTTCAGCCTGAATGTTTAGAAAACTGTGAACAAGGAAAATCATCTCATAAAACACTCTCACACACCATGTGGGGAAGTGAAGTCCTTCTTTTAGGTTTCAGCGAAGAGGAAAATTGCTGTCACCTGCTGACTCTGAAGCAGAATCAGGGAACAATAGAAGTGCAAAAGGTCTATTTCTGGGGATACAAACATGTGTACTAGACAGTGGTCAAATAAAAAGAATGACTAATTTTGTCAGAGCAGAATAACCAGGCAGGAAGGGGGAGGTACAAACAGTTATGTGCTAGCGAAGTTTTAACAACTGCCTTTCCAAAGAGGCATGGATGGGAGGCGAGAGGCGCTAATGCAGCACACATGGGCTGCTTTCTGTGGTGTAAGTTCTGCCACCATGCTGGTTTCACAGTGCCAACGTGACAGCACTGGATGCAGAATTCGGAGAGACACACAGACAACTTTCACTCCAGCATGTCGCAAACAGGGCAGCAACTGAGGCGGGAAAAGTGGAGCCTCATTTCTCTGGGCTTCTCTCCCCTGACCACTGAGGGGAGAGGCCAAAGCACTGAGACTGGTGACTTGGAATCAAGTCCACACCTAATGATTGGTACAAGTCTGAAGTGTAAGAACGTGTGTCATCTGCTCCTTTTGCGGCGCCATTTCTTCATGGAAGCTGAAAAGGTCCACCCCATCCCTATGCTGACATTTCTTCAATTTCTTCCACAGTAAGACATGCTCTTGAGAAGCAAATCAAGGAAATATGTGGGTCACTTCCAGGTCTGGGCTATTAGAAATCAAGTTGCTATGAACATTCTCATACAAGTCTTTTTGAAAACACATTTTCCCTTTCCTAAGGTAAATACTTAAGAGTAGAATTCCTTGGTCATAGGAGAGATGTATTTCTGCCCTGACAGGGAACTGCCAAAACCTCTCCAAAGTGGTTGTACCAGTTTTTCTCCTACCAGCAATGTACGAGTCCTAGTGTTTCCACGTCTGCAACACTTAGTACCACCAGTCTTTAATTCTAGCCACTCTAGCAGATGTCTTATGGTTTTAATTTGCATTTCTCAGATGACTAATAACGAGCAGTTTTTCACATGCTCATTATCTATTTATAGATCTTTTTAAATCAAGTCTTTTGCCCATTTTATTGGGATGTTTGCCTTTTCCTTATTGGTTTGTATTTTTTAATGGCGCTAACTACATGTTAAAAACAGAGACTATACATACAGCAAACTTTAAGTTTTATTTTTAGTTTTATCTTCATTTTTTCAGCTTTATCGAGATATAATTGATACATAACATTATGTAAGTTTAAGGTGTACAACCTAATGATTGATGTATGTATATACTGTGAAATGATTACCAAAATAAGGTTAACAAATCCATCAACTTACATCATATAATGTGTGTGCACTCGCGTCTGTGTGTGCACACGTGTATTGAGAACTTTTAAGACGTACTCTCTTAGCAACTTTCAAATATATAATACAGTATAGTTAACTATAGTTACCTTGCTGGCCATTATGTCCCCAGAACTTCTAGAAGTTATATTTGGGCTTCGATAACCCTAAACTAACCCTAACCTTTCTTATAACTGAAAGTTTGTACCCTTTTAACCACCTTTGCCCATTTCCCTCACCCCTTTCTCTAGCCACTTGCAATCACCAATCTGCTGTTTCTATAAATTCAGAGTTTCTTTTTAAATTCCACATATAAGTGAAATGATACAGTATTTGTACATCTGACTTATTTCACTTAGCAAATGTTTTCAAGGTTCATGCATGTGGTCACAAATGGCAAGATTTCCTTCATATTTTATGGTCAAATAATATTATATCTTATATATATGTCCTACACATGTGTGGGAACATTACTGGTGGACACTTAGGTTGTTTCCATGTCTTGGCTATTGTGAGTAATAAACATGAAAGAACAGTATCTCTTTGAGATCCTTTTTTTGTTTTCTTCAGATACATATACAAAAGCACAATTGCTGGGTGGTATGGTAGTTCTATTTTAATTTTTTGAGGAACCTCCATACTGTTTTTCATAATGGCTGTACCAATTTACATTCTGAATTCTGATTATTCTGAATTGTTTGTCGGATAGTTCATAGCTTCATTTCTTTAGGGTCAGTTACTAGATCTTTTTAAATTTCTTTTGGTGGTGTCATGTTTACCAGAATCTTTGTGATCCTTGATTCCTTGCATTGGCAACTGCTTGTTTGAGTAATCGATCTCCTCTTCCACTCTTTATATGTTTTCTTCAGCAAGGACGGCCCTTCACCGGTCAGCTCAGCTTGGGATACTGGATGGGTCACCTGGTAGTATCCATGGGCAGACTCTAAAATTTGGGCTTCAAAATGAACAGAACTTTGAAAAGAAAGTTCACTGGAAGAAGTCATGCCTAGAGGTTTTTTAAATGGGTGTTTAAAATAGAGATTTTAGAAATGATGTGGTCACCGATGATAGCCATGGATGTGGTAGCTAGAAATTGTGTAGTGATAAGCTGCAGTAGAGGAAATGGTTTTTGGAAGACATCCAGAAACCCAGAGGATAAGGTATTTGAAGATTTGTGCAGACAGATACTGATGTTGCACGTATTTGGACTTAGAAGAATTGGTTCTTGGCCCTAGATCTGCCTCTTATAGGTTGTATAACCCTGTTTCTCAGCTGTAAAATGGCAACAAGGATGGCAAAGATGATGATGTCTGAGGATGATGGTGGTGATGACAAGAACGATGATTGACGGACTTACCTATCCACAGCCCCAGGATTTAATAAAGATCATATATGTGATGGCACCTTTTGAACTGTAAAGCTCAGGACATAAGGTATTGCTTTTATAATTTGACAGGGAGTCACTCTGTCACCATATCAGCCAGAATTCAACCAAAGAAATAAAACCAGTAGAAAATAGATATTGAGATTTCTAGCAAGGAATTGAATTATGAAATCGTTGGGACTGGTTTTGCATGTCCAAAATCGACAGACAAGGCCATAGGAAGAGCAGGCTAAACCCTCAGGCAGGAACTGAAACAGTCCACAGGTGGAATGTCTTCCGGGAAGCCTCGTTTCTGCTCTTAAGGCCATTCAACCAGCTGAATCAGGCCCATCCAGATCATCCATAATAATCTCCCTTATGTGTAATCAAGAGCTTGTGGACATTAATTACATGCATAAAATATCTTCATAGCAATTGAATAACTGGGGACTACAGCCTAGACAGACACATAAAACCAATCATCACAGTCACATGTTATTTTGTGATCATGAGCCAGTTATTGCTTCTTTGAGTCTGAATTTCAACACCTCTGAAATGGAAATAGGGCATTCATAAGGATCCAGTGAAACACTATGTGTTTAAAGGAACATTGACCTTCAGGGTCTGTCAGCACTAGAGGATTGGGTTGAGCTGTCTTACCCTTATAGAAACAAACACCACTTCTCAGTTAACAGGAAAAAAATTGCAGCTACCCAACTATCTCACTAATAATGTATGTAAATTTGTCTGCTCACCTATGAGACTGGGTGTGATTGAAATTAGTGTGATTCACACCACAGTTCTTTAAAAAATAACCCTTATTTAAACACTGTTTCAAAATGTTTCACTATCTTCAGTCTGTCATCCAAATTGACACCTTCCTCGGGTCCTGGAAAAGATTCAGTTCCCTTGTTTTGTCCCTAAGGATCTGAGCAAATAATTGTCTCTGGGTCTCCTGAACCAATTCAGCTTCCTAATAATGATATTGAAGTTAAACTCACTTTGAGTAGATAGCCGAGCCATTTCCTTCATGTAGGACAAAAATCCCCAGCACATAGCATAAACCTCACAATAAACCAAGTGATTTTAAAGATTCAGATCGTAGGTGAATAAACTCCAAAGTAAAGATTTATCCTATACATATAATAATGGTACTTGGAAATTTTTCAAAATTGTGTCTTAAAAGGATGTTCTCCGGGCCAAAAAAAAAAAAAAAAAAAAATTGCAAATTCACCCCAGCAGATTGAGAGAAATTCAGGGATGTAGTCTAAAAAAATACTTTTGCTATTTGTAGAGAATGGCATTTGGGAGGATATTAGGTTCTGCAGTAGTTAGGATCAGGCATTAATAGCCACCTGTGAGCAGAACCAAAATAATGCTAAAGCTGATGGTAGATACAGCCTCTGTCAATTCTCAAGAATGCCAGTCTCCCCAAATAGAATTTTGTTCACTTACCCAATTTTTACTGAGTCAGTTCACATCAGATATTTTATAATCATCAATTCTCAGCCAGCCAACAATTGAATACCATGAAATCCTTAAATGTCTCCTTCATTCCTGTTCTATAATTTAACTCCAACTTTTTCTCTCTCTTATTTTCCTATACACCTTGTCCCCAAAGACCAATTTGTCCTAATGATTTAATCAGCAACAGTGTTTGAACACCTACTACATGCCAGGCACTTTCATAATAGGCTGAGATTACAGTAAAATATAAAATAGGATCCTTGCGATTTAAGAAAATAGTGTAGGAGATAACTAAACAAATAAGATAATATGAAATGTGAAATACTACAGGAGCCCAGAGGAAAAACAAAACAAATATCGCTGAGAATTGGGTGAGAAGTCTTCACGGAGAAGATGACACTTGAATTGCGCTTGAAGGTGAGGAGGCACCTTCCAGACATACCTGATACTTAAAAAGTATTTACATATGTCTTAAACTAGGCTAAATGCTTTAAGTGTATCAGAAAGGAACCATTATTACCTTTGCTTAAAGATTTAGAGAAACTATATTACTTGCCTTTAAGGTTACACTTTACAGGGTGACACTACATAGTCACCAGAGTCCACAAAAGGCTTCAGTGTGGACATAGATAAAAGAAGAGACCAGGAGCATTGTCCAGACCAAGCAGCAAACGGCATCAAAGAAGGAGAAGAGCGTGAAAGAGCATGATCAATGGGGAAGCCATGCTGAACACCTTTTGAGTCCCGGTCTCTTGAAAATATGGAGTAAAAATTCAGCAACCATTGCACTCCTTATAAAACAATTCGACCTGTTTGTGTTTCAATTAAACTAATATCTCCTATCCCTGTGGTTTTTCTCAGACCTTCCAACAGTCAGAAGTAGACATATCCATATCATCTGATGCAGGTCAGCCTACAGGAAACAATCCTTAAGAAGAGAGATCATGTTTTATAGATCTGTATACCCTGAGCACCACGTCCAGAGATAGAAACATAACAGCACTCGATACATGCTCATTAACTGATGAATCTTTTGGCCAACACTCTGCTGTTAGAATTCAACACCATATCTGACTTCTAAGGAAATAGTCACTGTGAAAAATCGTTTAGCCAAATCAAGATAATCAAGCGTTAAGTTCATGCCTGGAATTGGGATGTGGGAGAACTAGGCTACTATTTTAGATAATTTGCTCTTTCGTAAAAAGAGCCCTAGTGGCAAAGGAGCGATTCAACCTCTCAATGTAGTTGAATTTAAATCCAACCACTAATTAAGTTGATTTTTTTTATTCTTACCTCTATTTATTCAGCACTTTTTAGGACTAAGGGGTCGTGATTTTGGAGTGGACAGAGGCCACGACACTGATGCAAAGCTACATCTCCATGGAGAACTGGAAGACGGCACAGGTAACTAGACAACGGTAAGTCGAGAGAATGCTGCAAAGCTCAGTACATTACCGGTACATGATTAAACCACGTTTTCCCAAATGATTTAACCTTGGACCTTAATAAAGACCAGTGATATCGGGACAACATATTTGGTTGAAACAAGACTCTAAATAAGGATGTCATAAAAAGTTCTCCCCGAAAAACTTAGGTGCTATATTAGTTTGTTAGGGCATCATAACAAAATACCAAAGACTGAGCGACCTAAACTTATTTTCTTACAGTTCTGGAGGCTATAAGTTCAAGATCAAGGTATTGGCAGGTTTCATTTCTCATGAGGTCTCTCTCCTTGACTTGCAGGTAGCTGCCTTCCCATTGTGTCTTCACATGGTCATTTCTTTGTGTGCACAGGCTTCCCTGATATCTCTTCATTTTCCTCTAAGGACACTCACTAGTCCTCTAAGGTCATGCTCTGTCATGGCGGCCTGTATCTGGTAACCGTGAGGGAGGCTTGCCCCATGCCTATGATCACATTTATCCTTAATTATCCTTTAAAAGGCTCTCTTTGCAAATGAGTCACCATGACGTTAAGGCTCCGACATTTGAATTTGGGTGAAAACGATCCAGTCTATAACAAGTGCATTTGTGAAAGGAATTGAGAAAGAGCCATTTTAGGTTCTAATTGAGGATGTTGCTAGAAATAATTTGTATATTCTTACCAGAACAACTTTCTTGGACTTCTGCATAAAACACACTTTGATGTCTGTATAGCATTGTTGTACAGTGTTGTCTGTATCTCTGAAAACAGTTATTTAAATCTCTTCATTTTTCCCTAACTTCTTCCTCAGGATAGAAGAGCCAATTCTAAGATGGCCAGGATCCATCTAACAATAGCTGACTTAGCAAAATTTCTACTAAACAATGGTGGCACCTGGGGATAACTCACTTTTGACCCTCCATAGTCCCCAATAACCTCAAGTCATGTCAAATCATATATTCTATGTAAAATCAGTGTACTTGCTAAAAGCAAGCACTTTCAAACTACATTTCCTGTCACCTCTTTCCAATTAGAATGCTACCTCTAAAGACCAACTCACAGAAAATCTCAAGCCACCACTGTTTCCAGTGGTGGAGAATCCTGTTTAAGATAGAGGATTGAGTACATGGAGTTATCTCCCCCAACATCTCATAAAAAGTCCCATTAAAGACCCAATGATTGTAATAAAGAGGTTGAAAAGTAAATAATATCATATTATTATTGAAAACATAAGACGTGTCAGCAGATATGAACATTTAACAAAGTTCTGGAATAGAGAAAACATATGGAATCATATTGATATATGAAACAAGATGAAAAAAGATACACAGAGAGAGAAACCTCACCCCTCTACATACTCTCTGTCCCATGTCTTCTAGTGAAGCCCGTTAGTTGCCATACCCCACAGAACTTGTAGCCAACAAGAAGTAAAGTGGATTTCTCAGGGCTAAAGTAAATTGCAAGCTCCTAGAATAAAAGTCCTGACCAAATGCTGAGCAAAAAGAGCAGGACACATCCTCATGAACTATGAGCACGCAAAGGAGGGCCACGCCTCTGGGTGTATAGGCTGTGCTCTGCACAAAGGCGCCCAGCCAAGGGGTGAGTAGAGGCTAAATCCAACCCAAGCTTGTCTCATCAAGTCAAACTCTTTAGCGCACGCTGCACCCACCAGAGGAAGAACACTTTTGGTAGTCCACATACAGATGCCTCAAGACTAACGACAGTATCAAGGAAAAAGAAAGTATCCTAAAGTATATAGGAGGAGAACAACAACAGGTTTTTGCAAGAATATTATGGATCAACTCTGTGATAGACACAGGATACATCCGCTGCCCGGAGTCCCCCTTCGAGAAAGACTTGCTGCTCAGCTGCAGGGAGCACTGTAGGCACAAAGCCGCCAGCTGCCAGTCCCTTTAGGGTCAGTCTCAGCTACAGAGAGCCGCCTCTCCGGAGGTCATGTCCTTTACAGGGCAGCCTGTATCTGGTGACTGAGAGGGAGGCATCAAGGCCCGGCCATTTCGGCCCAGCTCAGGACATCTGTGGGCAAGACCCTCTCCTGAGCACCTGCCATGCTGGCCGAGGCTTTGCCATGCCTGAGTCTCAGTGCCACATCTCAGGTGGCCCAATCCTACCCTCATGGGTGTTGATCCTTAATAAACAGTTTGTTCCCCAAACTTCATCTCTGCTTCTAGAGAACTAACGTGCAACAAATGGCTTCAAAGCGCTGCAGGAAAATAAGTTCAAATTTATAATTTTTCACCCAGCCAAATTGTTAGTCAAGTGTGAAGGTTAAATATCAAATCATGCAAGACTCATAGAATTGTTTCCTTATGTACTCTTTCTGGGAGGAAAATTACTTCAGGATATACTTGAGCAGACAAAAAAAAATCCAAGAAAAATGGAAATCATGAAAACAGCAGGCCAAAGTCATAAATGCACTAAAGAAGAAAAAGAGATAGAACTGTAAAACAGGCCATGAAAAATAAAATACCAACAGAAACATTAAGGAGAATTTTTAGGACAAAAGTCTTCATAAAAAGACTCATAGATCCTCATTTGATAGGTAATGCCATAAAGTGGGGAAAAAGCTTTGTAAAATGATAAAGAAATCATGTTTTTTTAATTTAAAAAAATGAAAGAAAATGAGAAACAGACAAAACAAAATCTATATTTAACACTACATATACGAAGCAAATTAAAATGTCATGATATTAAGGAGCTGAAGTGAATGAAGTTCTTACTTTAATATTTTGAAAACTTACTTTAGAAAGATAATGGCCTTAATGCATACTCATTTTTTTTTTTCCTGTCCTAGGAAGGGCCAGTCACTCTACTTGATCATACGGTGAATGATATATAAATATAACATTGTTAATGATCCATACAAGTGCTTGATTTTCAAAGTCAAGTAATAAATCTTGACAATGTTTAATGCTGCAGTTGGAAGATTATGAAAACTGGAAGGAGGAAAAGTGGAAGGAAGATCAGGGCTTCTGTGTTTGTCTTACGTCTTTCACAGCAGCGAGTCAAACTTATCTGAAATTGATGATCAAGGTGTAACATCTGAAACATACTTTTAAAAAATTATGATGATACCAATAGAAGAACTCAAACTAATAATATTACTAGGAAAAATAAGATAAGAGGGGTGGGAGAAGTGAGAACACTCTTTACTATGCATAGCAGAGAGTTGAAAGCTAGTGTTTAAAATTAATAATTGGTGCAATAAAGGTTTCACATGCTATTTAGAATTCTGGAGATAATCATTAGAAGAAGCAAAGGCAGAAAGGGCTTCTCTGTGGGAAATGAATCAGAGAGAAGTAGGGAGGGGACAACGAAGAGTTGATTTTCATTGCATGGCCTTCTGCACTGTTTGAATTTAACTTTCCATGTGCATACACATGTCGCCCGGCTTCTGCTCTCCTCTGCGTCTTCAATCAGCCCCTTTTATGGCTGTCTACCCTAACCCTGATACGTCCCTCACCTTCAGAGTATTGTCTTACCTTTGTGTCCACCTGTTCCACACAGCAGAACCTCAGGACTCGGGAATCAGGTGCTTCTATCCTTCATCACACCCTTCCCTGGGAACTGATAAGAGGAAAACAGCAAGCAACTTATGTTCATAACGAGGGCTTTTGTCAACGTTTTCTGTATACATAGAAAGACCAGCATAATTATACACGCACGGGTCGACTCATACTTCTTCTTTGTAACAGCCAGTTACTTGTATTTTGCATAAGCCATGCGACCTTGAGTAGGTCACTTCACCTCTTGAGGTCCTAGTTTACTCATCTTTAAAATGGACAAATTTAAAGTTCAAAATTCTGTGAGTCATTAATCAATTTGGTGTATATGAACAGACCAGACACAAGACATGCCCCTTGAAAAAGAAACACTATATCTTAAAGACTTTTTTGTTATTCACCTAATCACATGTCAGAGTAGAATTGTATTAAAAAAAGTTTGGCAGCTTGGCAGCTAGTTAGAGATACCTGAGCATTCTTCTATGTCTCCTGGAGAGCCCAGAAGAATAAATTTTGCCTGAACTGAACATTTTCAAGCTATGTGACCTAGGACAGGTCATTTCAATAATCTGGGCCTTCATGATAAAAGTAAAACAGATGTTCTTTGAGGTCCCTGACCAAGGCTAGGATTCTGAAAGGCTGCCTGGCCTGGTTCACCATCCTACCAGCTCCCAAATTTATAGTCCAGTGGTACAGCCCCAGTGGTCCAGGAAGCAAACTACACCACTTCCTCCATCCCCAGTATTTCTGAAATCCTTCCTAAATTTGACACTAAAACACAAGATAGTACTTCTGGCCAGTTTTCACTGATTTTATCCTCATGCCCATATTTTCTCTCTACCTGCTGCCTTGGACTCTAGTCCTCAGGACATCCCTCTTTTCCTGGCCATCTTTGCCCAAAGCAGGAGTGCCAGTTCTTCTTTGCCCCCAGCCCCATATCCTTAGGCCATCTGCAGGGTCACTCTATAAGGGAAGTGAGGTCCTGAATAGCCCAACAATTAAATTAAAGCTATTTTTTAAGCAATGAGATTAGCAGGAAAATGCCCATCCCAAGAAACCCACCAGTGATATACTCAACACATAATTGGTATTACCTTTAAAGGTCAAAAATCATTCTTCGGTGAGGAATGGAACAATTATGTGGAACTAACTCTCCACCAGCCAATAAGGACTGGGAAAATGTGGCTGGCATGCCATCAGGGAGTCATTTGGACTAGAGAGCTCATTGCCCTGGCAAATGAGAATTAGACTCTAATTATCCCATTGGCAGGTTTCAGAAATTTTTAAAATATACTCTCTACAACTGTCATAGTGTCAAAACAATTATTTGCCTGCTTGAGCAGGTGTCAGACATTGTAAAGTGCATATGTCCTTTGTAAAATTAAATGGGAAACTTTCAGAAACTGGAGGTGTAAGCTAATTATAGCATATACAGACACCTAAGGTCTGTTGGTAAAGAGCAGAGAATGCTGATTTTCCTTTTTCACTTTTATTCCCCTGAGGCACTGAATTCTGAGCACACATGAGGTGAAGGTAGAATGTGCTACCTGAACTTCAGGAAGGGAGGGGGATTTCAAACCATTTTACCTACTATTCTTGCCTTTGAAGCATCATTGGTCCTCAAACATGTATTAATTTTCTCTGCACAGTCTGTGGACTTCACTTGTACTGTCTCCTTCGATTTTCCATAACAGCCTGTAAGTTCAGCCAGACAGCATCTTCGACCCATGTTACAGGTGCAAAAACTGACTAATGAGTGGTGTTCCAAGTCTCCTCATTCCAGAGACCCACCCTTTATTCTATATGACCCCCTATGTAACTGCCTTTCTTTCTGGTCCTCTGCTAGATAGAATTGCATCAATGCTCACCCTACTGTCACTATTTCATGGACTCTGAAACTCTTCCACAGATGGGTAGAAAATAAAAGACAGTCACCAACATGATACCCCTCGAGCTATTCACAATAAATAGACATTGAATTAATGTTGAGTGACTGGAATAATAACACCAGGAAGGGTCACCCCAGATTCAAGGAGCGCTCAATATGTGTTACTTAGTAGCCTACTATGAACAAGGCATGTGTACAGGTGGCTGTGCTACACGTGATATCCTCCCTTGGGAAGCTCACACTTGAGTCAAAGAGATAGATGTGATCTTGTTTTCTGAATATAATGGCAGCTATTGTGAAGGTACCAAATGCTCAAAAAACAAAGGCAGAGAAGGAAATATTCACAGCTTGGCATCGAAGGACTCTGTCTTCTTGATGGTTATTAAGAATCTCCTTTGCATTACTTTTATGCACAATTGCAAAAATCTTCACAATTCTACAAGAATGGAAGTAACTTCCCTGGGTCCCTCTAACTCCAGAGTCATCTTCAGGGTCTAAAGGAAAGCAGTACAGGTTAACTGTGGATTAGTGGGTGATGGTGGGGCACTGCCAGAGCCCCTTTATATGTTGGTACAAGAATCCCTGAGAAACTGTGAGCATTGGCTGCCGTGAACTCTAACTGGCCCCTTCCTTCCTTCGGAGAATTGCCCTTGGTGGATGACAGCCTCCTGATCTAAAGAATCATGTCCTCACCTCTGGGGATGGCCCACAGTAAGTAACCGATAGGGGTTCGGTCAGACCAGACTCTAGTCCTCAAGGTGGGGAACCCCCCACACAGTGTGGTTTATGCTCTGGAGCCCCCTGTGGATCAGGCCAAGGCCGAGTTTCCTGAGACCATGTCCTTGCTCATCCTTTTGCTTTTCTTAGCTGCCCCCTGCCTCACTCCTGGTTTCTCCTGAGAGCACCTTCTCCATAAATACCAGGTACCCAAACCCCTGTCTCAGGCTCTGCTTATCAGGTCTAAGATAGGGCTCAATAAATCAAATAAATCCTCTTTATATACATTTCCAGATAATTTCTGGTCTCTGGAACATAGAACAGGGACCCTGGACAGCAGCAGCAGTGGCAGCAGTGACTGAAGGACTGGAAGCAGCCACGAGTTTGTGAATGCTGGAGGAGCCAGTCAACCTCATTTATCGATGGGCCAGTCTGGACTTGTGCCAACCAAGTGCAGTTTGTACCCAATTTACCACAACGGGTAGGGGCAGGGAGCTGGTCGAGGACCCAGTGGAGGGGGACAGGTGGCAGGGCAGTGGGGTGCCATTGGAAGAGCTTCAATTCAGTACATTTGTAGGTTAGCTTCGCCGTTCACCTTTTCAGCAGAAGGGCAAACAGATCGCCCACTGGAGATAACGGCTTTCTCTGAAATACTGCCTCCCGACTCCGCGGCTTCATCTCCAGCAGTTTCTGCCTCCCTTACTTTCTCCTTTCAGACTGGCTTCCCACAATCACGGTGGGGCGAGCCCAAGCTGATGCGGGAACCTGGCTTTTGCAGCAGCTCTTCAAAGCTAGAGGTCAGGTGTGTTTCTAGGATTTAATTAAGCTGGAGATGAAATCCAGCCCTAGAGTGGCTCACCGTCTTTATTAGCACATTTCTTACCCCTTGTCAGGCTACCGCGGCTCCAGGTCTTGAAAAGGAACAGGCACGGTGACGCTTCCTAGGCAAAGCTCAGTTCATCTGTTTCACACGGCATTTCGCGTAGCTTCTTCCTCCATTTTAGCAGGATGGAAAAAAAGACAGCGTCCTCGGGGGCCTTTCTGGGGAAAAGAATTACCTTAAAATGAACAAAGGAGAATGTATTTTGAAATAACACACTTACATTGTCTCGTTATAATATGTGCCCATTATAAAATGTTTAAGATATAAAAACATAAGAATAAAAAAATCATTTGTAATTTTACCAGCTAGCAATAACCACTGCTAATATTATGGTCTTCTTCCTGCCAAGTGCAGGTGTGCGCTCCAGAGCTAAAAGTGTGCGAGTGAAAGACAGAGAAAGAAAGAGTCCTGTCTTTAGGATACAAAGAGCCCTGATCCTATAAGGGTTGCTGGGATTCACTGTATAATCCATTTGTTCATTTATGTATATATTCACTAACATTAATTCATATAGGACACTAATTAACTAAGATCAACGAGATTTTATTCCCTCCTTTCAAGCAACCTGGGACCAGGAAAAAAAATGGGACTCCATTTCCGTGCTCAGTTAACACTACAGACGATCTCGCTGCAGTCGTGTTTCCCGTCCCTGATAACATATTCTATAGTCTCTCAGATTAATCAAATGAGATGAAGGGATTTATACACTGCTGTGCACTGAGAAGGGGGCTTAACAGTCTCCTAAAGTAATATCATTTGACATTCGGAGCTATTAGACTGCAAATGCAGAGGATATTCATTTTTTAACCTGATTTGTGTTCGGTGGGTAGCTGTTCCCTTCATGTCCCCTTAGTGTGGTGAGGTTTGGCTGCTACAGGGCACTGACCTTTCTCACTCTGGAGATGTGATTGCTTTCACACTGATCACACAGAAACACTTAGCAAATCTCATACTGTTAACTCCATCCCACACCAGTAATGCTGGCATTTTGTGACTGTCATGTGGCATTAGCCAGCTGAAAACTCACAGGGATGGGGAAGCTGTGCCACATTAATAACTTCTAAGGTAGTAACTTTGTCAGTTTTCATGTAACTGATAAGCACCACTTTGGCCGAAAGCAAAAGTTAAAAAACCATAGGCTGTGAAGATAGAAGGGAACTTTAATAACTTCTTATCCAGCCCCTTAACCTTGCAAGTAAAGGAAACTGAAGACCAAAGAGGGGGAGGGAATTTGTTTTTCAAGGTCACAGAGCTAGGATGGAGTAGTGGTTTTCAACCTGCATGTCAGCAGCATCTGATCTTAAATGGAATCCGCACATATAACTACAATATGCATGAAACATCTAAGAAAGCAGCAGTGTGAGTAAAGCAAGATTCTGAGTAAAGCTTATCCCTCCTTGTCCGTCTCAACTCAGACATCTCAAGGAAGCCCTGAGTCTCCATGAAACAAATCAAAACCACCTTCTTATAGCATGCCGGTTCCAGTAACATTTCTTGTACCTCCAAATATTCTTTATATAAACAAATAATCTGGATTAGACCGATAAATAATTTAAATTAGAGAAGTGTGATCTCACTGTCTTCTCATTTGCAAAAGAAAGACATTAATGGCCTCTGTGACTGCAAGTGAAATATTAGTTATAAGCTGAACAGAAAAGGAAAATGAGTAGACATTGTGATAGCCTCTCCTGGCACCTATTCTAACCCTGGTCCACTGTAGAATGCTATGTGGTTTAGGTGGGACTAAACCCAGCCCCAGCTCAGTGAAGCTATTGGCTGAATTGGCAAAGGTCAACAGTAAACTCGGATCCACTGAGAACATTGACCTTGGTGTAGGCAAGTAAAATGAAGTTTACTAATTGAAGCATAAAAAGGAAGTCAGGGTGGTAAAAAGTATATACAGCAAAGAGGTGGGCAACATTCTTCAAAGCAGTTTTAAGTGTCCGAGTCACAAAAATTCTAAACAATAGACCCACAGTTACAGATGATATATTTAAGAAAGTAAGGTCACATCAGACTGCTAGATGTGCAACTGTCTCCCTCCATAAATAAAGCTGGAAGTGCTTCACAGGTTAACGAGTCTGAATAAGTCCTGGGACTCCTTCATTTGGGTCAGTTGCAAACTATCACTCTTGAAATTATATAAGTAAAGAGTATGGCCCAGTGTGATATACTTGGACACAAATACAGCCCTATTTATTATTCTCAGCTTTCCCAGGCTAATGTATCCTGGTCTGTTGAATCTATAAACTAAGGACTAACAAACCAAACGGGTCTCAGTTGCCCTATGCTTAGAATTAAGCTGAGATGTCATTAAACCAGCTATGAGGTCTTTTCTATAGTGCAATTATAACTCATGGCTGCAATGATTGATTCAAAGATAGACATGTGCCCAAATGGGCCCAATCAGAGGAATATTCAGAATTTTTGTTTGACAGCTTAGGTAGAGATATTCTTTCCCAGAGATATTAATGAACGAACAGGTAGTTGTTCATTAATACTATCTGCCTTCTTAGAGCTGCAAGGGAATCCTACCTTAAGATAAAGCTGATATGTGGAAGGAAAAACAGAAAAACAGAAAGGAACTGGTTCCCTCTTGGAATTGTTGAGCTGCCTGATCAACTCTCACCTAAAGTCAAAACTTCTGGAATTTCTGTTTCACAAGCCAATATATACCCTGTGTTTAAGCCAAGTTGACCTGGGTTCTCTGACACTTGCAATGGAGAGTATGCTTATTGACATGCAAATATATGGTGGTTTCCCAAATTTGTGAAAGTTTGAGACATCTAAATGTTTCCAATCTTTTGAGAAAAATTTACTTTAAGAGCTCTGCAGTATTAGGCCAGTAAATCCAGTCCTTCAGTCAGCAGATTAGGTCACAAACATATGTGGAAACTCACTTTGTGCCATAGCCTGTGTTGGGTAATGGTCTAAACAGAATGCCTGCTGTCAGGCCGTAACATCTTACCAAATACTGACAGTAGCAATGAAGTTAGAGAGGTCTGCAAGTCATTTTTCAATAATTCGAAAGGTCCAAGAGAAAAAAAAATCTTATCTTTAACCAAAACACATGGCTCTAGTTACTTTTGAAAGTGGTAACTGTTTATTCTAAGCTGATAAGTTCTGATAGAAAGTTAGAAATGGAATTTTGAAATAAATCTAAATAAATTTAAAGCTAATTAATTGTGTTTTTTAATGAGAAGACATTGTTAAAGAGATTCTGAGAAGGAGAAAGGGAAGGAGAAGGAAAGGAAAGAATGGAGAGTGGGGGGAAGAAGGAGGAAGAGGAGAAAAGGAAGGAAGGGAAGAAGAAAGGAAGTAATTAAATGACTTAAATGAGGGAAGGAAGAATAATCCATAACTCAGCCACTTTTGCATTTGCTAAGGTATTCTAAACTTTATTCTTCTGAACTACTTCATTACCGCCTCTGCTGATTCGCAGGAAAAGGCACCTTTGAAAACACCCAGAAACAAGATTCTAATAAAGATGAATAAATAGCTTCATTTCCCCCTGCTTCACAACACAAGAGCAACATCATTTGAAAAATATTCACTGCGCTCTCAAGAGAAGCACTGCATGAGTTTCCTAGAGCCGCCATAACAAATTACCAGAAACCAAGTGGCTTAAAACAACAGGAGTTTAATTCTCTCACACTTCGGAAGCACAGAAGTCTGAAATGAAGTCATCAGCAGGGCTAGATTCCAACTGAAGGCTCCAGTGGGAAATCTTTTATGGCCTCTTCCAGCTTCTGGTCGTTCCTAGTGTTCCTTGGCCTGTGGCAGCATAACCCCAGTCTTTGTGTTCACATGGCCTTCTCTGTGTATCTGTGTGTGTCAAATCTCCCTCTCCTTTCTCTTCGAGGATACTTACAAGAATTTAGTCACGCTAAATCTAGGATGACCTCACCTGGAGATCCTTAAATTAATTCCATCTTCAAAGACCCTTTCTCTAAATAAGGTTACCTTCACAAGTACCAGGGGTTAAGACTTGAATGTATCTTTCTGAGGGACACTCACCAAGGTGCCAGCTTGGTAAATGCATATTCCTGATCTTTTTGACACCTATATCTCTGACTGTCTGAGGATGTCGCCATCTAAACCAAGACCAGCTTCTCAAAAACAGTATAACTGAAACTTATTCTTACTCCTCTCAAATGTATTTCTTTTCCTGAATCTCTTACCAGCAATGTCCTACATTGGTTGCTATGCTTTATTTTACATCTGAAATTTCTCTTGCATCCCTTTCCTCCTCCATTCCATAACCGCTCTTTCAAGTGTTTGTATTCCTTCCCTCACACCAGAGCTTTATAGTTGGCCTCCCTAACCTTGGTTTCACCATCCCCTACCTCTAATCCATCCTCCCCATCACCAAATGATTTTCCTGAAGTGATAATCTGTTCAAAACCCGCTGAAGACTTTCCCTATTTATCTCTTGCCTTATCTTTCCAAGGGTGGATTTCTCAATTTAATCAATGAAGCCAAGGAACGTGAAGTGGGCCACACAGAATCAAATAACCAGGATGAGCATCAAGACAGGAACTCAGCTCTTCTTTTTCTGAACAGTTACCTTTCACATCCCAACATCCATGTACATCTTCCAGAAACCTAACATTATCTCAACCCTTCAGTAATCTAAGAACCCAAGGGAAGAAAAGATCATCTGTGTAGATTTTACAAGTCACATTGCTAACTTAAAGACTTTATTTAAAAAAAAAAAAAAAAACACTCAGTGTTTTATGATGGTTGGCCTTTGTCACATATGCTTCCCTTTCATTTTTACGTAATTCCATCCTTTTTTTTCCCTCCTTTCCCCAAAGTGGCACCATAGAGACTGCTAAGCAATTGTTCCTGACAAGGTCTCAGTGCCTGTCAATAAAACAGAATATTCCCCCATTCTCTGTTCTTTTTTAGTACCGAAGAGGGTGTCAATCAAAGAATATCAATAAATGCTGGCTTTTGAGAGAAGGCAGAGAGGCTCTGACAGGCAGGGAACAAAAGATGACTATTTTTAAACTAATAGGTCCTTTCTCAAAGTAAGGCAAGTTGAGTAAGAAAGGGACAAGTTTCACTACTCTGCTTTGCTGGGAAATCAAAGGGCTCCTTCAGGTCAAGCCACCATTTTGGTTTGAGAAGGATGTCTTGTTTGTCCAGAGAACAATTTTCAATGTTGTGCTGCTGCTCTTTGTAAATCAAAGACAAAAAGGGCTCAATAAATAGGTATCCGAAAATAACATTTTTTTCCCAAAGGCCCTGGGATTTAGAATATTCTCAAAAGTTTGACCATGATATTTAATTAAGGCCTTCAGAGAATGGAGAATGGATATGCAGGGAGGAAGATGTGATTAAATGGTATAATATTTATCAACCTGTATTTATACTCAATAAATATAATCCAAGTCATTGTGGATATACCTCCATGATGGCTGCCATCTTTGTTCACATCATTGTGCTATATACAGAGACAAATACACAGAGATTAATATGTACAACTAGTTTAACACAGAATTAATATCTATGCACAGACCTGCAAGGTGGAGTATCTAGTCAACTCATAGAAAATGTGTCTGGTATTTAAGACTGGAATAATCAATCAATCCACTATTCTATCCACTACCTCCCTAAAAGGGAACTTTCAAGTTGTCCTACCCAAAACTGACCTTATTTTCAGCACAAAGAGCTCTGTTACTTTAGAATGTACAAAGTAGCTCTTGAGCCCACACCTGAATCATTTTACTGAATAGACTCATTAACCTTTACTCAAATATATGCATATGTTCCAAGCAGGTGGCAGCATTCTTCAATCCCTGATGATATCAAGATAATTCTAGCGCAAACACAGAAATGTCAGTGTTGCTAAACTTTTTAATTACTCAGCCATATTATCTTCATATAACACAGAAAATGGCATGCTGCAAAGTTTTACTTCCAACAGCCTGCACTGAAAGCAAATCCACGTGAGGAAGTTAGTTCAGTGGCCTCAACACAAAAGTCCATGAGGGTCAAGAGGTAACATAACTTTGACTTGGTGAGGCCATGAGAATGGAGGTGGTAGGAAAGAGCCAACTCCCGTGAGTGTCGAATTCTCAACCAGAGTGGCACAGAAGAGCATCAGATTTCCCACACCTATGCCAAGCCAGAAAATGTGAGACCTGTCACTGGAAAATAAAGCACAGAACATGTTCTGATAAAAGAATATGTAAGAGACCCACTGGCTTATATAGTTTTCTAAGTAGAAACAATACATTGTCAGTAATATTAACGTTCGGTTTGGTTTTTAATCTTCCTGGCATTAAGCACCTCAAAAGTGCTTAATCCCTCGACTCCTTCTTCCCTTCTAGCCCACTCTACAGCCTCCAGACACAGACAGAATTTCAAATATTATCTATAATCTTAGGACCTAGCTTTAGATGGCACTTTCACACAACTACATAAATTAGAAACCCGGAGGCTACCTGATTTAATTTCTAGTCCCGGCCTATCACTCTTAAGTCAGGAAACTGTAGTCATGCCTGTTCCTTCTACTGAAGTATGATCAATGTGTTGCAGTAGAAGAAGTGTGAGTTTTCAGGTCATCGATCCAAGCCCGGGCTTGACCCTTACCCTCTGAGCTCCAGATGTCGCCTCCTTAAGACAGAGCTAATAATGCCTATGCATTAAAGTTGTTAAAAGGACTAAATAAAATTTCTAGCCCAACATTTGCCACATAATAGGTGGTTAATAAATCCTAGACTACTACCTTCTATTGGAGTGAGAAGCATGTGATTTATTCACTTTTGTATCACCAACTGAGCAGAACTTAATATATTATAAAATCCTCTTTATTTAAGAAAAAAAACTTTTTCATATTAACTGCCATCACTACTCGACCCATCCCCCAAACACAGCATTTCTGCCTGCAATATGACAGACAATAACCCAGAAAATGTATTAGAGTATTGCTAAGCAGCTAAGTGACTTTGAAAGATAATGAAAGGAATATATAGAAAACCTTGTCCTTTACATTCAAAGATGGAGGTAGTGATGATATAATGTTGTGTGAGGAAAAATATCAAATGTCACGCAATGCTTATAACATCCAGGTTACCCAAACATAAAGACTTCTCTCCATGTGATGACTTAGCCATTCTCTACAATGCTCACAGACTCAAAATCATGACTTACAGTTTTAAAAAGGTAGTCTATTACCCAGAATTATTCCCCAGGACTCTACAGTTATGTCAGTGTATAAGGTGGGTAGGAGCATCAAGATGGTGTGAAACTGTGGGGGACCAACTATGCACGCACCACATAGACTGTCAAAGCACCTGCCTCCTTAGCCCTAATGTGATTGCACAATTTGAGCAATGTAGCTGTCTGAAAGAAATTAGAAACACATCCCTAGCTATCTGGCAGAGATGCACAAACTTAGATGTGAGCAAAAGAAGTCAGAATTAAAAACTAAATAAAGGTGAAGATTATGTAAATTTTTCCATATCTTCTCCCCATGTTTACAATTGCTCATAAGTATATGAGTGAAAAAATATATTCTAAAAATTACAGATGTGCTTCACTTTGCCCCTACCTATGCCTCTGAAAGAATAGTGTGCCCACCATATTTTGAAATTGGAGCAGAATTCCAGTGTAAGTACTTCTTTTCCGTCTGAAAATCTTATAAAAGTAAAAATAAGAATTAATTGCACAAATTCCATTTTCAGTAAAATCATGACACATCCACTCTGCAGACTCCAGAATTCATGTGAGGGCTCCCCAGAGCAGCTGAGATAAGGCAGAGGCTGCAGAAGAAGAAATAACAAGAAGCATGGGGAGCAGAGGCCCAGCAGCAGTAGGTCTCAGAAAGTGCCAGTAAAAAAGATGCTTCCTAAAGATGAGGAACTTGTCGTGAAGTAAACTACACCTCTTGTGGGGCGCAAAGAGTGCAGGAACTGGGGTGAACTAGGTGGGAAAAAAATGCCCTCCATGACTTTATTTAATTTGGAGAGACAGGAAATAGAGCACACTAAAAAAAAGAAAAGAAGAAGAAGAAGAAGAGGAGGAGGAGGAGGAGGAGGAAGAGGAAGAGGAGGATGAAGAGGAGGAGGAAGAGGAGGAGATGATGATGATGAGCTATATTTTCAGGAAGCAGTCTATCTCTGTGGCAGCAAAGACAAAGAAAGCCCTTGGATCATGACGTCTGGCCATCCTGTACCTCCTCCCACTATCACCAACAAATAGCCCATAACGAGCTCATCCAGGAAAATAAAATAAACTTGATTGAAATATAAAAAATAAAAAGATATAGATAAAATATTGATACATACTACAAGAAAAACAGGAAAGAGTAGCAAAACTTACCCCCAGTATAATGTAAATCTGAGTTTTCTTTACAGTATCACATCACATTTGTTCTACAACAAAGACCAATTTTTGATGTAAATTGTATTTGGGACTGTTACATAGACATTCCCACATTTGCATCATTTCCTCAAAGGTGAATTTTTTTCAAAAATTATAGAAAGTTGAAATTTGGTGCTTAACCTTGATTTATCTTCACTGAAACCTTCATTTTTAAAAGTGTTTGTCATTAAGACACTTGTTTATATTTTTAAATTCCACTTTGAGTTACTTTCTAGCAAAACATTCTCTGATTTAGAAATCTCTTATGAAACTGTACAGAACACTTGCTAAATTAAGATGATGGGACTAGGATATCACTGGATTTGGAATCAGAAAGTGTGGGCTTGAATTTCAAAGCTCAAAATAAGTTCTCTTAAGTTCTCTTTAGGAATCAACGCAGAGAACACAGATAATGAAGCTTGACAGTCTGCATTACCCCTTCCTCCAGACACACCTCTCCCTCTCACACACACTGCTTGCTGTCTTTGAGACCTAGAAAACAAGAGGTCTACTGTCTGTTGACTTATTTACCTTAAAGCAGGATTTTTCAGCCTTGTCACTACTGACATTTTGAGTCTGATAATCCTTCGCTGTGCGGAGCTGTTCTGCGCATTGTAGGCTGTGTAGCAGCATCCCTGACTTCTACTCACTAGATGCCAGTAGCACCCTCTTCAGCTGTGACAATCAAAGATGTCTCCAGATAGTGTCAAATGTCCCCTGGGAGAAAACTTATCAGCTGGTTTAGAACCACTGTCTTAAGAACAGAGGAACGCTCTGTGGGTAATGGGAAAGCTCTGAGCATCTCATGGGAAGTCTAATGGACGGTAAGGGATTTCTCACAGAACTTTAGGACGAAAGTATTCCATGGAGATATCTGCAGTATTTATTCACTCAATTGGCTTACTGAGCGACAGCCTGCAGCCCACTATGGATACCCCTTTCCTTTTAATTATGAGAACATCTAACCTATCCGTATGCAGGTCTTCTGCCTCAAGAAGAGTTTTCATTTAGGAAATACTGTTAATTCTTAACAGTTTTAGCCACAGATTTTCTCTGTTGTGCTCTGAGTAATTATTCCTACCCTGTTATGCAATATTTAAGTATAACATAACCATTTCCACAGTACTCCTGACCCAGATTTATGAACCATTGTAATAAGAGCGAGATGCTAATGAGTGAAGATCTTTCCCCAAACCCCTCACTAAGACAGATGAAGAAGAGGAATCAGGTTCCATCTCCGCCACTTACTGGCGAAATGATCTTGGACAAGTTATCTAATCTCTCTGAACCTCTGTTTCATCAACTGTAAAATGCCTATAGCAATGTCTGCTCCCAGAAGCAAGAACTATATGAGATATTTCATGCAAATACCTAGAAAGTTGCTGTCTCTAAATAGTCTATCAACGAATATAGCTGCAACTAGTCTTGCGGCTTATTCTTTTTTCATCATCTAAACACCATCTGAAAAGTTAACCAATAGTACAGCTCTCCCCACTCCATGGAACTGCTGTTAGAACAGCTGAGTTACGTAAACTGGGTAATGGGCGTTTTATTTTTATGACATGATTCGTTTAACTGTACATGTATATCTTTTCACATTAAGTCACTAGATAATGGTGATATATGCAGCTTCGCTGACATTCACACTAAACTTCTGCTTACTTTGAAAAGAAGAATGCCAAAATTTGAAATGAGATGTGCCCATGAGAACAGAAAATGGAGCAGATTTAGTGAGAAGGAGTTTGGAGACAATATAACCCAACTGAAATAACTTGCTGCTTCCGTTCATTTCTCTCACTCCATCCCGCACATTTGAAGTGAGCAAATCGAAGACCCAAACAAAATCAGCTCCATTGAAAGGTGAACTCAAACAGCATGCGCCACTGCTTAATAACCCAATAAAAATTAGAAAAGCTATAAGAGCAAAAAGCAGATATAATACAATTCAGGGTAGGTGGAGTGGGGGGAATCAATCTAGAAAACAAGGGAGAAAAAACTTTCAGACCCATTACTCTTTATTTTCAAATAAAAAGAACAAAACTTCCTTAAAAATTTTTTAAAGAGATAAGAGGTAAAAGAAAATCTAAGACAACAGAAAGAGATGGAGAGTTAGCTGTCAGCTCTCGGGAAAGAAAAAGATAATGGCTTACCACTGGATAGAAGGAAACGTTCATGATCCTTGAAATAAGATGGCTTGAGTTTGAATCTCAGCACTACCATCTACTAGTTCTGTGACCCTGAGCAAGTGAAATCCCTCTCTGAGCCTGTTTCCTCATCTGTTAAATTCAGACAAAATTTACTTCACTGGGTTATTATAAGAACTAAAGAAAACAACCTGGCCTAGTAATAGGCTCACAGGACACACTGGATAAGTGTTTCTTTTGTTATCCATCTGTTCATCCCTACTTGTGCCCTCTGTTGTCTGTCCCTCTCCATTTGTCTGTCAGACTCTCAGTTTTTCTTGTTAATGAAAACCACACCTAACTCCATAGTAATGGGAAGCAGGTGAAGAGAAAGGTGTGAAATCAACAAATTATTCAAAAGATTCCCTAAACCGTCAGTTTCAATCAACTTTCCCAGCCAGAATTTTTTCCAGTTTATAACACAATCTATGCTAACATACTGAATTAAGATATTCTACAAGGTCAGTAGGAGTGTGTGTGAATGTGTGTGTGTGTGTGTGTGTGTGAATGTGATGCGTGTGTATGTATATATAAAATATACATAGCACAAAGTACAAATATACAAGGTATACATATATCAGTAAATGTAAGCTCATACATTTGATTAATGGGGAAGATCTCCCTTACTCTAAAATTGAGCAAACATGGTCCATTCGTACCAGCTTAAAAGTAAAGCAAGAAGGGAAGAGAAAACATGCTGATACACTGCTCGGGAAAATGGATTATTGACCTCATAGCTTGGGTCATTCTCTCTTTGTTAAGCTCTAAATCAGTTCTACCCAATAGAACATTCTGCAATAAAAGAAATGTTCTATATCTATGCTATCCATTATGGTAGCCAAATAGCCGCATGTGGTTACTGAGCATCAGAAATGTTACTAGTATAACTGAAGAACTGGATTTTTAATTTTATTTAATTTTTTTTAACTTAGATGTAAATGTAAATAGCCACATGTGACCAGTGGCTGTCATGTTTTTATGCACAGATCTGGGCTAATTAAGTCATATAATCTAATAAGTAGAAACAATTTCATTTAGACTCATTTTCTCCATCTTTACAAGTGTCTCCCCATTAATGGTAATTATGTCTCTTCTCCTGATAGTGACTAACTCATCAAAGCAGCAGATCTCAGTTTCCATGACTGTCTCTGCTCCTGCTCATACTACCATAGGGACAAACAGCCCTGAAACAGCCAAAGATGGAATGTTATCAGTGAGCAAGCTCAGACTACTTACTGACTAACTTGCCCACTTAAATCTCTCTCCACGCTTTGCATCATATGATAAAAGATAGTCTCAGGCACATTCCGTCCACAGCCTCAACAAGGTGTTTCCGAAGTCTGCTTCTAATAATGTTCATCAACCCAAAGTACAAATCTTTGTGGGCCATTATTATTCATTCCAGGTTTACAGCTCTCTTGGGTCTGGAAGGAAACATTTGCATTTCAAAAGAAGGAATTAACTGCACATTCTTTATGCAATGCATCCTTAACTTTGTTTTTCCTCAGCTATGATTTCAATAACTATTAAACAGCTGTAAACCTCAGAGTGTGCTCCTGGAAAGTACTTGAACACAGACATCTATGCTTCCATTTATGTGCAGAGCTGTGAGCCTGCACTGGCAGTCAAATTGGAAATAAAAACAATGACTTCAGGAATCAAGTACCCTACAGAGGACTCATGCCTGACGGGAACACCCTTCCTCTTCTGGGTGATAAATAGCACTGATGAACTTTTCTACTCTAAGTATGGTAGGACGTACCCCCCTTTGTGTCCAGTGCTTATGTGGCCCTGGGCTGTAAATAACTGTTACCTGGGTGACTATTTTATCATGAGATTTAAAGCAAATGCTCTTTAAGACACCATCTTATTCTGTTCATTCACAATGCCTAGTAGTCACCTCGTGCATAGCGAGCGCTCATTTAGATACTTGTCGATTACATAAGGAGAAACAAACCATAAATGGAATAAGCATAATCCCAACCATGCCATATTACCCTTGAATGATCTGGGGGAAAAAAAATACGTTTTAAACTTCTTTAAAAATAGCAATGCTTAATTTACATGAGTCCTTCAAATTATTACCATTCTTAATGAAAATGATAAATCATAGCTTCTCTCCCAGGAAATATTTCTTCCAATTCTTTCTCTTGACTAAAATAAGGTGTAATGTCTATCTCTTCCTATATACTACATTTCTTTTTTAATTAATTCTTATTTACAGAAATCTTTCTCTAAATTCATCTCATATTAATTTTCTTACCCTACACTCTAATCTCTAGCTAATGATTTTCCTAATTTCCTTTCATTGCTGAATGTCAGGTCAGACTAAATTAGCTCTATTCAGGGTTTTATGTGCCTGTAGTTGGTATATTAGGGCAGATACAGAAAGCTGACATCAAACCTTGGGATAAGTATGATGTCTGAGCTTTATATTATGGAAAGAGATTGGCCTTGGGTTTTCCATATTTAAAGCCATAAAATTCAATACTTTGTAGGGATCCAATTAAGGTGACTAGCGTGTATATTTTTATAACATTTAAACAAGTGAATTAATTAATCTAAAAAAGGCATAGGATCTTTCTGGAATCTAGGAGAAATGGCACTAAAGAACCAGAATGTTATAGTCATTCTCTAACAGATGAGAATGTTTTGGTCACTAAACATAGCATACTCTCATCTGTGGCCTGGAGGAAATACCCAGGTCGTTATCCAATTTCATTCTTTCTAAATCTACTCACTAATAAACCTTTAGGTTATAAAGTCTATATATCTATTAGTTTAGTGCCAAAAATGTTTTTCTTGAGGGTGAGTACCATTATATGTTCACAGGAAATCAAATCTTACTTTATAAATTAATAGTCAAATCAAAACATGAATCAGTTCCCTGCGTCCCATGGAATCTGGGACACTGACAAGTTTAGTTTCTGGGATTTGTCCACTACCGTTCAGACACTGAAAACCCCCTCTAAGAAGTTAGCCAGCCTCTCTTCAACATCTTCAACTCATTATCTTTATTCTCAACATTCTAAAACACCTTGACAAGTCTCATTCGTTTCACTACACTTGCAAACGTAGTGAAAGTACATAGAGAAGTAATGAAAGATGGACATTTGCCAATTGCCAAAGAAATGAGAAGCTTCTCATTTCTTTGTGGATAACTGTTCTATCCCCAAAATTTGGCTTTGAAGCAAAATATCTTCTAAATCAAATGCATTAACCCTACAGAGACCTGACTGATGGAAAGGGAATACATTCAGGCACTAACCAGACATGGTAATAACTCCAGACCTATTATTTGTATTCGCTTGCCATATGAGATTAATCAAATCCTTAATCTGTCTTACCCTTATGTCTTTATCTGAGAAAATAATATTTATATCACTATAAGTATCCAAGATGACAATATATACTTAAGTTTCTGACACCTAATGGGTACTCAAAAGTATTCATTTCCATTTCCTCAAGTAATCTTCTCTGGCTAATACTTTGGCATTCAGTAGCATTTGCAGGAGACTTGTCATATCTTACTAAAAGGAGTAATTCTAATGACTATTCTAGTAGCTTTTTCTGAAATTACAGGCCATAAGTTTATCATTTTACATCCAGTATTATATACTTATTATCAACTGTAACTCCAAATGTATGGAGTTTATTATTATTTATAATGAAAACTCTTTCCTATGATCCTTTTAGGAACACTTGGCTTTATTACATGCATAGTCTATATTTAGACATCTAATGCAGGATCTGGCACAAAGCTAACCCTCCTTCTTTCCAATAATTACCATAATAAAGTTGTTAATATCAAGAAAGGTTGCAATTTGTTGAATATATATCTATAGTTAAGTCCAAGAGGAAACAAAGGATTTGACTACCTATCCATATTTACTAGAATATTTCCCCTACTGGCTGGCTCCACCTGAAATCCATTCTCTGTCTCTGATCCTAGATGGTCTATTCCCCAGCTTTGGAATCCAACTCTAGCTCTTGACCTACAGTCTGTGTCTTTGAGCAGAAAAGACTGTAGAGTGTAAAATTCATAGTAATACAGACTTGCACATAAGCACAATCCCAAGATCTGGGGGGAAATGGGTCAGAAGGGGAAGAAATTATATTCTGGGCAAACGAATGGGAACATTTCTTGCATCTATTTTAGATTTCATTCAGCCTTGACCTATCCCTACTGCCAGCTATATTATTTCTGAGTAGGGCACCAGAATTTATGGGGAAAGCCACTAAATATTTTACAAGGTAATTAAAATGTCAGCAGGCCAAAGGATTCTTTAACCTATCTCAAAGACAGAAGAATAAGACTCAAAGTTTTATTTCCTAATGATGTGGCTAAATCAGTTTTCCCCCAGTACCCAAAAGAGATACAAACAGAAACATTAATCACAAATGGTGCACAACCTGAAAGAGAAAAACTAACCCAGAAGTTAGCCTGCCACTGGGAGACTCAGTTAAACTTGTCCTGATTCCCAATTCCACTGCCTGTAAGAGTCAAAAGCCCTCTCCAGAACATCTGCAAGTTCACAAGTTCATTTCCTCCTGCTTCGACTGCTTCTGAATTCTGGCTCTCTTTAATTCCTTAGCACCTTCGGTCTCTTTACTAGTTTCCAAAAGAAATCCACCACTCAAATCAAGTATTTCATGATCTGGGGAGACTTCAGAAGACTTAGGGTAACACAAGGAGATAGGTTACCCCACAGAGTTCATATCTTCCTAGAATCTCCTGGTTTCTCTCTCAACATCTCTGGAATAACCAGTGAAACAACCTCGTCCTTTAACCACACAAAATATATTTAGAGCATACCCCGGCCCCTTGGGGAAGAGGAGGAGAGGGGCTCTAGAGCTACCCCTAAGCTCTTACAAAAATGCTTTCCCTCAATGCAGACAGCAGTAAGGTAATGGCTATGAGTAGAGCCAGAGGGAAGATATAGTAATCAAGGGAATCATTTCATAAACTATATAAATGTCTAACCAATGTACTGTATACTTGAAACTAATAAAAAATAAAAAATAAAAAAGGCTTTCCTTCAGAGATACCTTTCACTATCTCAGAAAAATTCCAGTGAATTTAATTTTCTTCAGTTCATTACACTATGACATTCAAAATGGTAGTCTTAGACAGGGAAAGAAACCAACATTTGTATTAATTATGTGCTAATTGTTAAATGTTTACCTCTAACATCCCTCACAAAGCCAAACCTGTTCAGTCTGCTTCATACAAAATAGGAAACTGGGGTTCAAAGAGATTCAATTGCACTCCAGGTCTCAAAGCAAATAAATGATGGGAAAGGGGGTTTAACATTTAACGCAAATCAGATTGGCAGCAAATCCTGAACTTGCCTCCAACTTACCTTCCTCACTCACCCTCTTTACTGAAAACTAGTCACTCAACCATTTCGAAGTTAATGCCTCAGGCCATGGAATATACTAAAGAGCTGGAAAAGTAACAGAAGAAGTCCAAACCATATCAAGAGAGCACCTCTCAGCTTTCTTTTACCTCATTATAGCAAATTCCCAAATTCCAAGTGCTTCCTCTGAACAATAATGCTGCTGTCCTGTAAAAAGTTTGCAGGTTATGGCAGCAAAGAATGTCAAGAAAAACCTATACTCTACTGATTTGTAGTTAACAAAAAACAACAACAACAACAATAAAAACAGGAGTTCTTTTGAACCTTCTGCATGGAGACAAAAAAAAAAGAATAAGAGCTTCATCCCTGAAGAAATCATTTTAAGGCTCCACTTTATTTCCTCCATTTTAGAAAACCTAAACCAACTAATTGACCAACCAATTTTTATTTCATATTTAGGCTGATAGTTCCCAATTGCAAAGACCATAGGGGACATAGTTACAAATACAAGAGTGAGGGAAGGAAAAACCTCTCATTTGGCTTAACCTACTTCCCACAGTATCTTTAAATATTTCTTTCTTTGGAGGAGCAGATGTTGGCTGCAACTTTGGACAAAGTCTGAGAAAGAAAATGCTTACTCCCTTTTGAAAACATCTAATCTCAAGATCCCATAGCCATCTCCTGTGGCATTTCCCTGTGGGTTTATACATGTTCTCCCACTGAATCACTGGGGGTGTGTGAGAGTGTACAGGGAGGGAGGAACAGCCGTGGTGGATAACAGAAAACATTTCCTATTAGAAATATGCCTGGGATATGCAAAGGACAAGAAATAGCAGACAGCTTGAAACATTTAAGCATTATCTTTAGGTGATAACAGTATGATTTATACGATAGCAATATGAAAAAAGGTGTAAACATCCATCAATAGAGAAAGCAACAAATTATACTGCAATCATGTAGTAAATCTTTTACAATCAGTACAAATAAACAGAACTTTATATGCAGCCACTGAACAATGTCAACAATATTTTGGTTACAAACAATTTGGTTTAAAAAAAAACAAATAAATAGTATGATCCCATCTGTTAAAATGTGTATATAATGTTTATAAATTTTATTATAATAATCATGCATTACATTATATTATATGAACTTGGTTATGTGATTTATGCCCCAAAAACAGATTTTGAGAGACGTTAATAGCACTTGTCTTTGGATAGGATCATAAATGTCTTTTGTTTTCTTCTTTAAGCTTGTCTGTATTTTTAGTTCATGCTATAATAAATATGCATTGCTCCTTTAAAAAAGATGTTTAAAGTTATTTTTAAATTAAACGATGTGCACATTAAGGAACCCTCTGACATTGCAGCAGCAACCAGAACCCAATTGAGAGCACCTTCTTCCAAGGGTATTTCTGACAAGCCCGAGCGTCTGCAGCCTGAGATTCCCACAGTAGGCAGAAATCCTCCCCAGGTTTCTCAGGTCGTCAAGCCAAGTAGAAGCACTGCCACTTCTATACTCATGTTTTATGCCCTTGCACAGCCCACAGCAAGCAGGAGCTTCAATGGGCAAGGAGAGCTGCAGGCTGGAACTCAGACGGCTTGGGACACCCATCTGTTTTGTAACTGAGAATGAAACCCGACTTCCTAGACAAGAAGAACTCATTCTTTCCACATTGCTGATTACAAACCAGTGCAAATTTAGTGGCCTAAAACAAATCTCATTGTATTATGCTCATGGATGCTGCTAGTCAGGAATTTAAGCAGAACATAGCAAGGGTGATTTGTTTCTGCTCCACAGTTTCCACAGTCTCAGCTGGAAATACTCAGCGTCTAGGGGATGGCACATCTGGAGATCCCTTCACTCACACATCTGCTGCCTGGGCTGGAACGACTGGAAGTCTGGGCTCCACATGTGCATCCACATGTGGAAGCACCTGCATGTGACTTGGGCTCCTCGCGGCATGGCAACTGGATTGTATAGGGGAATGTCACGAGAATAAGCATTCTGACAGTACCAGGCAAAAACTGCATGGCTTTTGATGACACAGTCTTTGGGCTCACATGATGTCACTTCCACCCTTCCACCATAATCTGTTTCTCAGAATAATCACGAAACTGCCAGATTCAAGAGCTGAGGACACAGGCTCCACTTTTTTTTTTTTCACTGAAGAAATAACTTAATTTTTTTCCTTCCCTCGTCTACCTCCCCACTCCCTTCTCCCCTCTGGTAACCACTAGTCCATTGTCCATGTCCATGAGTCTCTGTTTGTCCTGTTCATTTGTTGATTTTTGGTTTATATCCACATATAAGTGATATCATGTGATTTTCAACTTTTTCTGTATGGTTTATTTCGCTCAGCATGATTATTTGAAGGTCCATCCATGTGTCGCAAATGGCATATTTCATCTCTTCTTATGGCTGAGTAATATTCCACTGTGTGTGTGTGTGCGTGTGTGTGTATATATATATATCTCACAGCTTCTTTATCCAGCCATCTATCAGAGGACACTTTGGTTGCCTCCATGTCTTGGCCACTGTGAATAATGCTGCTGTGAACATCGGTGTGCAAATATCTTTTTGGATATGGGTTTTCAAGTCTTTGGGGTAAATACCCAGTAGAAAAATGGTTGGATCGTATGGTAGATCAAATCTCCATACTGTTTTCCATAGTGGCTGTACCAATTTGCAGTCCCACCAGCAGTGTATAAGGGTTCCTTTTTCTCTGTATCCTCTCCAACATTTGTTATTACTTGTGCTGTTGCTTATAGCTATTCTAACAGGTGTGAAGTGGTATCTCATTGTGGTTTTGATTTGCGTTTCCCTAATAGCTAGTGATGTTGAGCATCTTTTTAAATATTTGTTGGCCATTTGTATGTCCTCTAGGGAGAAGTGCCTGTTCAGGTCCTCTACCTATTTTTTGATTGGCTTGTTTAGTTTTTTGTTGGTGTTGTTATTGAGTTGTATAAGTTCTTTGTATATTTTAGATATTAGGTCCTTACTGGAGGAATTTCTTGCAAATGTATTTTCCCTTGTATTACCTTGTTGATGATTTCTCTTGTTGAGCAGAAGCTTTTTAGTTTGATGTAGTCTATTCATTTATTTTAGCTTTTACTTCCCTTACCTTTGAGGTCAAATTCATAAAATCCTCTGTAAGTCTAAGGTCCTTGAGTTTAGTTTCTATGTTTTTCTCTATGCATTTTATTGTTTCAGGTCTTATATTCAGGTCCTTAGTCCATTTTGAGTTAATTTTGGTGTGTGGTGAGAGACAACAGTCTAGTTTTATTCTTTTGCAGGTGGCTTTCCAGTTTTCTCAGCACCATTTATTAAAGAGGCTTTCCTTTCTCCACTGTATATTTCTGCAGGCTCCACTTCTTGATGTGTAATGTCAACAAATTTGTGGCCATTTTTGAAAATTACCACATACAATCATAAAGTTTCTACTCTGTGACAGTCACTGAAGCTGAAGCTACAAAGAAGAAATAACTGAAAGAGCACTGTATTGGGGATCAGAAGGGCTGGTAGTCCCCAGCCCTGCTACACCAGTAACTCACAGCCTCAGTTATAAATTTCATTTCTCCGTCGGTAAGATAGAAATAGTTATGTTAGGTTGAACCATATAGAACTATCAATACTCCACCTTTTCTAACCTAAACAAAATTGTGATTAATTCAGCTAATACTTGATCTAATACTTGACAAAAATGTAAGAATAAAAAGTGATAAAATGTAAAATATTCTTGCCAGTGGGGTTCATGCTTCTTCTTTGAGCTTTCTTGCATAGGCTTTTGTCATATTTCTACTAAATTTAGAGATAAATTGATATTCCCTGCTGGCTTACTTTTTAATTAAATAATCAATGTCTGGTCTATTGCGAGGGTACATGTCCTGTGATTGTGGTTCTACTCTAATACATTCTGCTAAGCATCTTTTCTAAAACTTTTTTGGTGTTTCATTCGCGGTACTATAACAATTCTTAATTTAATTAACTAAATTCTGAATCTTGCCAATTTTACATTATAGTTGAATAATACTATATCAAATGTTACACTATACTAGTATGTAATATCCTAGTATTATGTGTATTCAATGGGCTACCTCTTCTAGTTACTCATTAAACCATAATGGTGGTCATTAAATACCAAATGCACTTATAACCAGCTAGGTTTTCTACTGTTATAGAAAATGACCACTGAAACATGGTATATGGATATAATAACATATGAGAGATAGGTGAGAAAATATTTTATGGCCAAAACTAGAAGACAAGAGAGGTGAAACAAGAGGTAAATTACTAAAAGGTGATTTCGCCATGAAATATGAGACTGTCTCTTGTAAAATAATGAAACTGTCTCTTGGATGGCCTTAAAAATGGGTCTAACAACAAATCACAAGATTTGAGATTTCCAAATGAGCAATGGACTAAGCATGCCATCTCTCAAAGGCAATCATTCAAAAGGTACAAGCCAGTATTGTTAACATTTGGTGTGTTTATTCGCCTGTATAGCTCTAAATCCACCATATTACTTTGCTCGTGGGGTAGTAAGTATTCAAATGCACAATAATAAAAGCCTAAGTAAAGCCAATTAAAACAGTGCATATACCAGGGGCAGCTGTGAGAAACAAGAAAATATCCTGTCCTTGAATCTGAAGACCCAGCGTGTATGGTCACCAATCGGTCCCATTTTGGCCAGGACTGTCTTCATTTTAAAACTGAAAGTCCCATGTCCCAGGAACTTTTTCAGTCCCAAGAACATAGTTCGTCAGCCTACTCATGAGACAACCTTGGATAAATCATTTTTCCTTTATAAAAAGAAATTTTTCCAACCATAAAATTATTTTTTTAAAAAAAAACCTAATTTGTACTCTTGCTGTGAGAACAATGGACACAGTGTTTCAAAGCAGACTTTTTCATGTCTACGAGCCTTTCATTACCTGACCTGAGGGCACTGAGACAGTGACCCAATCCTCTAGTGACTCTGTGGTCTTGGTCACTAGCCTTTCGTGATAAAAATTCCATAAGTAATTCCATAAGTATGAGAAAGACGCCGAACGTTTCCAACGAGGACTTGCTTTGTCTTTTTCTTGCCAAACGAGCATCTCATTAACCATCCTTCATTTCGGAACTAAATCTCCCTTTCCTCCCACTCTAAACAAAAAGCAATAGGGAGGAGAGGCAGAGGGAAAAAATATAAAGCTCTGTTTTCAGCAAATTTTGAAAACATTTTCCTTCCAAGGGTTATCAGACAACATTTCCTTTTTCTAATGCAGATTAGCAACCAGAGAAAAAAACACAAAATGCTTTGAGACTTTTATACTAATAAAGAAGACATTAAGCCACTACAGGCTGAAAGCTGAGCAGTAATAATAATGGTATTTTTCCAGCCTATCCGTTAATTAAAATTTGCCAAAACCAGCACATGTGCCCCTCTCTGGGCTCAGGAGCAGTTGAGCCCATCGCTCGCTCTTCCCCGCACATCGCATCCTACCCGTCCTCCCTCCCGCTGCGCCCCTTTTCTTCCTTCACTCCACACACGGCCCCACCTTCTCTCCCCGCACCTCTCACACCTGGAAACAGTAACTATATGCAGCTCCAAAAAACTGGGAACATGAAAATTACCTTCCTCGAGGAAGGAAAGTGCATTTGACATCCCCCTTGTTTCAGGACTTGAGAAGCTCTGATGTAATTACCTCAGAGAGGCTGCAGGCAGATGGCAAATTCGGCAGCCCTGTGTCCTCGGTCAGCAGGACACTGCCAAGATGCTCTCCGTGACATTTTGTTCAAGATGTTTCCAGCACACAAAACCAGGAGCTGGCAACCCGCAAAAAAAAAAAAGCCTGTGGAGTGTTCGTTAGCTTGAAATTATGGCCATCTCGCACTTCTGCTCAGCAGGTCCGCGCCTCCATCCCTCTGCCCAGCCCCGTACACAGAGATCAGGTACACGATGAAAGGCGACATTCCTTATGGAGAAGCTGACGAGCAGACATATGGGTGGGATGGGGGCACAGCAGAAAAGTTGGTGACGGGTGTGCTGTGCCTGACTCTGGCCCTCCTAGGACATCTTTTCTCTTCTACTTTTCACCTGTGGGAGTCATGCAAAGAAGTCAATGCAAGCTAACTTCTAGACGGATGTTTGAGATTATCGTGAAAGAGAATAATGAAGGACTAAACAGAGACAGCAGAAGTGTGGTCCCAATGAGTGTTAGGTCTGTGTGATGAGTACCTCGAAAAGACAACTCAGACTTTATTTATTTGCCCCCATTGTTGAAATGAGGAACTTTCAATAATCGGGACAACACTGAGCTTACTTTTATCAGTGCATATCCTCCTAGATGCAAATCAGTGTGTAAATCATACAGAACAAGGGAACACTGGAATGTCTAAGAGACCGCACCATTTTTAGCCAGCTGCAGAATTCCTCAAACAAGAGATCCTCTAAGCAGGTCCAAGTCACAGTAGATGATGTTTGTACATGGGAAAAGTTTAAAGAGTAGGCCTGGGCTCCCGGATGGCCTTGAATGGGCCATAAGTCCCTGAAGGGACAGCTGCAGTCACAGAGGAAGTAGAGCAACCAGAGCCCAAGGCTGGCAGTTACCTAGGGCCAAGAGATTAGCTCTGAATTTGGGCCTCTCAAAAATTAATAAATCTACATAAAATCTCTCCTAGCTATAAATTATATATAAATCATGTAACACGATCTCCTTCAATATCTCTACTCATTCACCAAACATTCATTAAGCACCAATCGACCATGTGCCAAGCCCTGTGCCAAGTGCTAGAGTAAATGTCCACTTGGTTTCTTCCAAGAGGTCACAGCCTGGGACCCTACGACAGGCTGTACTATGTTATTTCATTAAACTAAAAGGGGAGTGAATATGTGTGCTGTCTCTAATTGCAACAGAATAAACCACTACTAATCACTGTGCTCAGAGAAGCAAAGACAATTTCTCAAGGTCACACAGTTGGGAAATGGCAGAGGTAAAATTCAAATTGAAAGTGGAATTGAGCTTTCAGAAATCAATTTCATTTTAGACTTTGTACAACATCAGGCATGCCTTCCTACAACGTGTCTACCCACTGTTTATTTTGCTGCATTTTGCTTTTGATTTCTAGAGTTCTTTATTATAGCCCTTTCAGTTCATGCTTACTCCAACACACAGGGCCACCGTTGGGAACTTGCATTCCCTTTGCTGGAATGTCATGAAAGTTAACACAATCACATCTTTCAGTGCTTTGATCATATAGAAGACAAGCACATGCAGAAGTTCATAATGTTATGGTGATTACAGTGATTACAATTAATACTAGACAACATAATGATAAGACCATGATGTGTTTATAATGCCTAATTAGAGCCATTTTATCATTATTTTCTTCCTAGGCCTAATGATCATGATCATGATCATTATTAATAACAATCATAACCACAGGAAGACAATGACAACAGTGATCACAAACAGCTTCAGTGCCAGCTGGGTGGTCTCAGGGAAGAGTACTCCTCCTATAGTCTCTTGCCGGTCAGAAAGACTGTTAATTGTGAAATGACAGGTTAATGATAAGTGGCAAGTGGCATTACACTACAGAAGGTAAAAAAGAAACAGTTCAGGCCACCCACACATCACTGGGACAGTGCCTCCCCCTCCTCCAGCACAACTGATGTGCAAATGTATACACAGCCATAACCACCAGCCCAACCCCTGAGCGGGCACCATGTTTCACCCATCAAAAAGTTCTGCAGTAGGGGGGCCTATTTCTGAGGTCCCTGCTCTCTCACTGGGTCTAGTTCCTGGGACAACCAAGGTACTATTCTACTTTCATTCAGACTTGTGGCGAAATGCAGTTTGATAGTTAATTTTTAGTTTTGATGGTCAAGTGTCAATCTGACTGGGCTAAAGGATGCCCAGATAGCTGATAAATACTATATTTACACATACACAATTGGTTCTGTTTTCTCTAGAGAATTCTGACCAATATACCAAGTGTATCTTAGACACCCAATGAAAGAGATACTCGAAGTTTCAATCCACATGTTGATGAGATGTATCCAAATATATTAAAGACAGGAAAATGCTAGTTAAGGCTTGAGTATATTCACTGAGTCATACCTGAACCCCACAATATAAGTTCACAGGTGGTCTGGAGGAGAGGAGAATGGTGCTTCTTCTGCTGGTAGATGCTACATAAATTGTCCAATCTGAGCAACACTGAGGCCACAGCGCTCTAGCTGAAGAGCTCCTTAGCGCTCATTACTTACAAAATGTGGGAATCCCCTCTACTCCTGCCCCACTCCACAGCTGCCCCCTTCTGTTGCTGGGAGCACTTCTCGCTCCCTTTGCTAAACAGCCAACCCACTCCTGTGCCTCCCACCAAAGAGGCAGGACAAGTTTGACCATTAAAATAATTATCAGACTCTAGCTCCCCAACGATACAGTCACCAAAAAAAAAGTAGACTACAGAAAGGACAGTAAAACCATCTGGGAAAGGAGAGAGGAGCAGAAGGTAGGCAGAGATAAAAGGGCTGCCATGTCCAGCGAGAGGCCGAACATCAACACAAACATACAAAGAGCCCTTATTCCTGTGGTCTGGAACATACTGAACACAAACTAGCAACTTTAAAAACAACTGGAGGTACACATTAAACAATACATATTCATGGACTCAGAGAACTGCCATTGAAATTCATTCATTCGTTCAACAAATATGCATTGACAGTACCAAGCACTGTGTTAGTCTTTGAGAATAAAGCAATAAATGAGACACAGAGTCGTCTAGAGAAGAAAGGCAATAAATAAACAAATTACAAATTGTGATAAAGTATCCTGAGGGAAGATATTGAGACACAATCTTGGAGAACAAGAAGCAAGCTGAGTACTGGGAGTTAACTAGGGTGGGTCCGCTGTACATCAAGGATAGACATTTGACCTCAGGACTCTGAATCCTGTGTGTATTGTTTTCAAATTGCAAATGTCATAAGTATAATTTATGAACCAAATACCGGGTAATGTTCAGCAAGCAAAACTAGCAATACTATCAGCCCCAATGAGCACCAAGCTAACCCCAACGCCTTGGACTTTGTGGTGAATTTGCCAGTTCATCAGTGTTCTCTAGCACTAAGACTCAGGGCAAAACTGGTTTGAGGAAATAGGGAGCTGTGATAGTTCTCATTTATCAAAGAATCTTCTTATGCTCATAAGGAGGCCAAAAAGTATGCCACATGCAATAGTCTCATGAAATTTCAATACCTACCCACCCCCAAATTAACCTCAGAGCTTTGTTGACAGTGCAGGAAGGCCATACAGGTAGAGTCCAGAATGAGGAGTGAGTGGACTGTCCTAAACCCAAGGATTCAGGAGACGGGCAAAGTATTGCTCTACAAGGCCACGAATTTGTTCTTCATCCCACACACAAGCCATCGTATATGAGTGCAAGATGTCCTCCTCTCTCTAATCTCCTTCCTCCTTCCTGTGTCCATTTCTAACCTCCAGCCCTTTATTCTTATCCCTAGGGTCTTGGATCCACCTTAAAATGACTCAGGGAAGTGTCTACTGCCATTTGTAAGAGGAGGAATAAAACTTGCAGAGTCTTCAAAGTAGAGCATCTACAAGCTCTTTCTCAGGATAATATCGACCCTTCTTTAGTATAACTTAGATGTATAAACATGTGTCTCTGACTCTTTGTTGAGAGTAAGGAGAAAAATAAAAGAAGGGAAGGATAGGAAAAGAAATCTGCTACACTTAGTTTTGAAGAGCTTCTGAAGACTTTTTTCTAACTGAAATTAATTACTAATAGGCCTTTTCACACCTGAGAGTGTGCATCTTTCCATTCTCCAAAGGCTAGGGTAGCTGGAATCCACATCCTCTAGTTTGCTATCAGAACAGGCCCTGCTCTAAGCTAAGGCTGTGCCTCTCTAGAAAGTGTGGACACATTGCTCTTATTCTCCACAGTGGCACAGTTCAAACCTCGGTAACGGTCAGAGAGAAAAATAAACTTAATGGGGACTTGTAGGCCAGCATCAAAAATTTAAACTGTAGTCTGAAAGAAATAAACTTTCAGGTCCTCAGAGGAAAAGAAGGTAGATATGATAAAAAGACCACAGGGAGCCACTGTCCACCAGCTCATTGTTTACTTTCCACCTCTGGGTCTCTCTTCGTTGATAGTCTTTCTGCTTTGAATCTTCCCCTGTCTTCCCTCCTCAGTGACCTAACAATAGCTTCAGGCTAAATTAAAAGGTTATAAAGTTGTTTCCCAGAGGAAGTCTTCCCTTTTTTATTTCCCTCAAAAACAATACTATTCTAATAGTAACATAAATTGAGAGTTTACAACACTGCCAATATTACATGTCTTTTTGCTTAATTAATTCTCAAAATCACATCATCGATATTATTATCATTATCCTTATTTATTACTGTTGTTGTCATTATTATTAACTTTATTTTTCAGATGAAGTTCAGGTAGGTAATTTTCCCAAGGTCACAAAATCAGAAAATAGTGGAGCCACAACCTTTTGCTACCTGTTATAATACTTGATAATCTGCCATGTGACATAGCTACTAGAGTAGATGGCTACTGAAATTCTGTAGGACTGTATTGTTAGAAGTGGACAATTTTCCAGTAAGCCAATATTAAATATTTACTTCTGATTCTGTTAACTAGGGTGTGGTAATCTGATCAAGGAGATGCTGTTAACCAGGGTAATCTGATCGAGGATATGATAATGGCCAACTGTTAGCCAGGGTGTGGTGATATGCTCAGGGATGTGCTGGTGGCTATTTAAACTGCCTCTTCTGGGAGCTCGGGGCTGATCTCTTCTAACTCTGCTTGGTAGAGAGTCAGTCACTGGCGGCTAATAAAGGCTCATAATTCATCTCAATTGGCTCCAGGGGTCTTGGATTTGATCGCACCACAACAGTATGTCCTTGACTTTGATTCTGTCCTCCATTCTATTAATCATTAATAACATCCCCCTCTCCCTGTCCCCACCCCAAAGGAAGCCTGTAATATAGTAAATGCTCAACAAATGTTTTCGTTTGAACTGAACTAGTTGAGTAACAAGAGGCAGGATGCTTAAGGATAAAAAAAAAAAAATGGATGCAATTCTAACATAAGCTTAGTCATTGCCTTGAAAGTATGGCCTTGGGTGGACACATTGTTTCAGTTGTTGCATTGAAAAGATAAAGAAGATTGGCTGAACAAGTGGTAATCTGGGGATCAGAGACCAGGCCATATTATGGGTCCTATGGAGACATATCCAAACAGGTAAAAAGAACCTAGACTGGCATTTAACTGGCTGTAAAATATACATATGACCCAAGCGTTATTAATCTCCATTGTCCTACCTTCCCGCCACAAAGGTTAATGCACATAGTATTGTTCCTGTTAGGTTGGTGGGGGCAGGGGGAAAGGGCCAGGTGATACCTGCCTGGAGGCTTCCCAGCTTGATATCGGAATCCAGACCTTCCAGCTGGACATTTAAGTCCAGAATGACCAACTAATAAGGGCCCACCGCCACTGCCCTAATCCACCACCACCCTAATTGGATGCTCAACTGACATTCTCATTCTATACCCTACCCCCACATAACCCTATAAAAACTATACCCTCCCATCCCAGGGCATGACTTCTCTGGCCCCTCTCCTCTCGGGACCAGAGAACCTCTCCTGGAGCACTCTCCCACTAAGACTTGCTTTTAAAACATCTCTCATGTGTCACGCATTTACCTCACCATTCCAATTGAATTCATTAAGAATAAACTTCTATTGCTATGTACCAAATTACTACAAATTCAGTAGCTTTAAATAACAGCTATTTTATTATCTCATAGTTTCTGTGGGCCAAGCAAGAGTCTATGCATGGCTTAGCGAGGTTCTCTGATTGAGGTCTCACGAAGCTGAAAACCAGACATTGGCCAGGGCTGTGGCTTCATCTAGGAGCTCGACGAAGGAAGAATCTACTTACACACTCCTTGGGTTGTTTTCAGGAATCATCTCCTTGTGGCTTTCATGGCAGCTGCTTCTTCAAAGTCAGCAATGGACAGAGTCTCTGTTGCTTAGAATGCGTGACTTCAGAGAAAGTCTAAGTTCTCTTTAGAAAAGTTCACTCAATCAGGTCAGACCTACTCACTATAATCTCCCCTCTGATCAGTTCAGTCAATTGATGAGGGACCTTAATTACCTCTACAAAATCCCTTCGCCTTTGCCATATATCATAATCATGGGAGTAATTCTATTAGAAGCAAGCCAAAAGTTCTGCTTACACTGAAAAAGAAAAACTTATATAGGACATACACTAGGGGGAGAAGTTTATAAGAGCCATCTTAGAATTTTGTGTATCACAATTTTCCTCTATCTCCCCCTGGAATAGCTCTGTTGCTTCAAAATAAAAGAATTCAGGCTGTAGTCTGGGACAGGCTAATAAACTTATCGCCCTCAGAGAATTTAATTACCAGGTTAAGGTTTCTTCTAAATTATTGATTCTATCATCCAGATGCTAATTGTCCCCTATCTTAACCATCAAGACACTGTTTATTCGGAGTCTCTATTTTCTTCTCCTTTTATTTTTTCTCTTAGATGGTCCCATTCTTTCTCAATAATGATGTGGGTCATACATCAAATTTCTTTTCCCTCTCTCTTGTTGTTTCTAACATAATAACAATAATGACAATGACAGCCCTGGTGATGACAATGTCAGTCAGTTCTGACAGAAGGGAATCGTTCTCCCCTTTGTAGGTTTGCACAATTGCACATCTGTCAAGGGCTGATGGGAAAACAAACCAAATTAAGTTTAATGTCAAGTTATATCACCTCTTATTTGTGAACTCTCTATTTCTTTGTCTCAGAATCTGTTAAATGTGATGGACAGCAGCAAACCTCTGATTTGCATATTTCTCCTTGCCATTTCAGGTAAATAAATCTTCCTCACCAGGATTTGAGATTCCAGTCAGATTCTCAATTCCATCTGGCTAGTCATTCTCATTATTATGCAAATGTCAGCTTTACCTGAAGGCAAGAGCTTTCTTCTTAATATTTAAATTCCATCTAGTTTTTTTTCATTGATCTCTAAACAACAGCCTATCTTTAAACTTTCCTTGGAGAACTTTTTAGGGATGAAATGTCCCCCGACCTTGTTTAGTTTTCTCATTAAAATAGATCGAGATGATTTGGAGAGAGGTGGATGGCAATGGCTGAAAGGACTACTGCCCCCAGCTCTGCTTCCAGAACAGGATTTTTGAGTGACTTGGGTTAGTCTGATACAAGACGCCCTGCTGCTATGGCAAGGCACCCATGGGAGAAATCAACTGGCAGTGATAGGACAAAGTCGACATGCCAGGCAAACCTGTTTTAAAGAGGGCACAGAACCAAGCAACAGGAACTAACTGCAAGGCAAACAGTCCATATCAGGCAACTAAAAGGACTTAACTGGCTGGCAACGTATGGACTCAACACTGGGAAGCCAGGCCAGCATGTGGGCACACTTGGGTTCTGAGTTGGGAACTGGAGGCAGGACATTGGATTTGGTAAGGATTTCTTGAATATTAAATCAAAAGCATAAACAACAAAGGAAAAGTAGATAAACTAAGCTACCTTAATATTTAAACCTCCTATACATCAAAGAGCATAATCAACAGTCAAAAGGCAACCCATAGAATGGGAAAAAATATTTGCAAATCATATCCCTGATTATACAGTAATATCCAGGATACATAAAGAACTCCTACAACTCAACAACAATAATAAAAAAGTAAAAAGAATGGTTAAAGAACTTGAATAGACATTTCTCCAAAGAAGACATACAAATGGCCAACAAACATATGAAAGATGTTCAGCATTATTAATTATAAGGGAAAAGCAACTCAAAACTACAATGAGATAGTATTTTGTACCCACAGGACAGCTGCAACTAAAAATAATAGTAACAGAAAATAACAAATGTTGGCAGGATGTACAAAAAATGGAACCCTGCATACTGTTGGTACAGATGTGAAATGGTGCAGTAGCTACGGGAAACAATATGGTGGTTCCTCAGAAAATTAAAAATAGAATTACCATGTGATCCACCAATTCCATTCCATACCCAAAGAAATTACAACAGGGTCTCAAAGAGATACTTCTACACCCATGTTCGTAGCAGCACTTTCACACTAGGCAAAAGGTGAAAGCAAACCAAGTATCTATCAGTGACTGAATGGATACACAAAATGTGGTATGTACATGTACTGGAATATCATTTATCCTTAAAAAGGAAGGAAATTCTGGCACACACACTACAACATGGATGACCCTTGAGGACATTATGCTAATAAACCAGGCACAAAAGGACAAATCTGTATGATTCCACTTATATAAGTTACCTAATTAAATAATCAAATTCAGAGACAGAAAGAAAGTAGAATGATGTTTGCCAGAAGCTGGATGTGGAGGAGGAGAAATGAGGAATCGTTTAAATAACTGTAGAGATTCAGTTTTGCAAGGTAAAAAGAGTTCACGAGATTGGTTGCAAAACAATGTTAATGCACTTAATACCTGAAAATGATTATAATGATAAATTTTGTATTATATGTATTTTACCACAAATAAACATTTAATTAAAAAAATTTTTTTTAATCTTAAAGAGAAGTAAAATAGCTCAAAGCAGAGTTATAAGGTTTCCACCAAGATATATAATAGACGATAATAGGGACAAAGCATGCAGGGACAGAGCTCAGAAAATATGTAGAAAATATAATAAGTCATCACAAATATGAAGTCCATATCGAAAGGGGCACAAAGGAGAGAAAACAGTGAAACACAGAAAGGGGCAAGTAAGACAAGATGGCAAGAATGATCAAAACGAACACGACACTAAAGAATTCAAGAAAAATGTTATGGAAGACAGATAATGGTATACTGACTATGCATAATTGCAATATTTACTCTGAAGGAGAGAACCAAGTAACTGGAAACTAAAGTATTAAAGATCTATTTTTTAGAAAAATTTTCCTTAATAAAAAAAGAATAAACCACTGAATCTATAGATTGAAAATGCCTAGTATAGCCACAGAGAAAATTGATACCAAATGGCGAACACCAAGACATTAAACTTCAAAACTAAAAAGGACTTTTAGTTTTGTACTTTGAGCAGCAAGGCCGAAATTCCAGTCACCTTAAAGTGAAGAAAAATTATGATGCTTCAAACCACTTTAGCAACACTAAATCAAAGAGGACCATGGGAAAGTGCTAATAAAGTCCTCAGAGAAAGTGTGACCCAAGAATTTTATATCTAGTTTTACTGTTGTTTAAGGATAGAGGCAACAGGAAAATATTTTTCAAATGTACAAGAAGAACTCAAGGAACAAATTCCCATGAGCCTTTCTTAGAGAAACTACTAGAGATCAAACTTCAACCATTCAAGAAATGACAAGAGAAACTATCATAAAAGGGCTAAGAATGGGCATTGACCCATTTCATTGAAGGACTAAGACTGAAAACGATGGTGATTACATTTAGAGAATAGAATGTATGTGTCATACCAATTATAATATAGAAATAATATGACTAACAAAAATTGGAAGAGATGGGGAAGACATGGGAGAAGGTGATAAAAAGAAGCCGATCTTCTCTAGGCTGAGGTCAAAATATGTCATTTAAATTTCATAAAACAACTAAGAGTAAGAAATATATTAAAAGGTAGAAATGCGAACCCTGGAATTTTGATAAAACAGAGAACTAACAAAAACTGGGTATAGGAGGAGGAAAGATGATAAAAGAGAGGAGATGGAAGCAAAAGTGATCACAGCAAAGTTAACAGAATCTAAATGAAAGAGAAAAGTGAAATTATCAACATAAACACTAGAAGAAACTAAAACAGACCACAAATTTTGCAAATCACAGGGAAGTGCACAGGCATACCACCTACCCCACTACCACAAACATACATAAGCAAAGGAAACTGATCATATGATAAAAATTATAAAAAGCAAACAAATAGAAGACATAACCTCAAATATGAGGACAGAACTAAAATCCATCTTCTTTAACAATAAATATAAAGTATCCAAACATCTATTAAAAGACCATATTCTTATATTGGGCCATGAAGCAAAAACCAACTATATGTATACAAGTGACCTACCTAAGACATTTTAACTCAGCAAAGTTGAAAATGAAAAGCTTCTCAAAGGTATGCAGGCAAATACAAACAAAAAGAAAGTAGAGGCTCTGAATCTCACATTCAGACTGAATTCAGAGCAAAAAAGCACTATTTAGGCCATAGGACGAAGCATCAAAAACAAGGAAAAATAAACAGAACACATTAATAGGAGACTTTAATATACTTCTTTCAACCCATGACTTAAAATTTAAAAATATATACGTATGTGGGGGGATATTTAAAAAACTATACAAACTAATCACATAGGGCTGATTATAATACCAAACACTAAAAAAGATAAAAAATAAAAATACAATTTTTATAGAAGTTTGGTTGGTTCAAACTAAAGCTTTGAGAATGAATCCTTGCATACTCAGAATGGACTAAAGATTTATATCTGGAAGACAGCTGGATACAGACTTCTGAATCTCACTTCTGGGTCTCTAGGCAAGGAGAAATAGGGTTAAAAAATCATGGGCAGGGGCATGTGCCATCTACCCTTAACCCTGCTGCTATTGTATCTGGCAATAGTAGCCTCTCTTAAGTCCATAGACGCCTCCAGTTCACCTGGAGCCCAGGCCAATTCTAGGCACTGTCCAATTCTAGGGGGACACCACAGCCCTTCCCAGAATGGTTCATCCAGCTACTGACAACTACACTCCAGTGTCAGTATGGATTCAGGTTTAGTTGCATGGATGCTAGAGGCAGGGCTCTACAGTCTATTTCTTATTTGGGGTTTTGAGGGGTGGGGGAGCAGTTACGAGGTACAGAAAATGGGTACTAGATTCAGACTACAAGTGTTTGAGCTGCAACTCTGCCACTTACAAGCTTTATGAGCTTGAATAAGTCAAGCTCTGGGCCTCGGTTTTATCATAAGTTTCCAGACAAAAAGAGATGTCATAAGATGGGGTACTTAGAGGGCTGTTGTCAGGGTTGGAGTTAGAAAGTATCTAGTATAGCCCTGACAAGTAGTATGTGGCCAGTAAATGGTGGCTGTTTGTCATAGCCATTATCCTCAGAGCCTGTCCTGCTTAATGAAGAAATGAACCTCAGTTCCTCTCAGATCATAACAATGCCAGTTGCACATCAGAAAAGGATGAGAAGTAATAGAATGGCAAGTCAGCTCCACTCCTCCATGGTTCATTTCACAGCTCAGACGACATGTGCTTATAAGAGGCTACACGCGTGCGCGCGCGCGCGCGCGCACGCACGCACACACACACACACACACAAACACACACACACACACCTTGGACACACCTAGGGTACTTTTCAAGATTACTGAGGCCTATCTTTGCTCATTTAATATATGTGGCCATGGGCTCACAGGCTCTCATGACTATGTGGATTCATCTTTGAAAGAACAAAAAATATAGGTGGTTCTCTCTTGGGAGTCTCTCATTATCGAATCTTCCACCTCTATCTATTCTGCTTTTATCAGCCCAGCTCTACAAAGTGTCATTATCTCCATCTGTCCTTGAAAACTTTTATTTCAGGATGTCTCTCTCATGGCTAGTCATGCAACTTGGATGATAGCCTTGCAAATAAACATGAGCAGAAAATTTTACCCAATGGAAGAGAGGTTATTCAAATGCTTTCTATCTGTGAAGGTCAATCATCTTCTCTGACACTTTCTTGGTCTATTTGCAAAGAAATAAATATATGGAGGAATAATGATGTATTTGGGACATGTATAATAAGAATAATTAACATTTATTGATCTTCACTATATAAATGAAGTGTTTTACATAATTTATCCCAACAATTCCTCCCACTAACTCAATGGAGTATAGAAAATTTCATTCTAGCCAGTATAGATAAGGAAATTGAGACTCCAAGAGGGTAAACAATATATCCAATTAATACTCAGGTAGTGGGCGGCAGAGCATGCATTCTGTTGACTACCGAGCCCAATTCCTCAATTCCAGACTGTGAATAGAGTAGTTATTGGTCTGAGTCTGTCCCTACCCTCCAAATGAAGGCTTAGATGCTATTATGGACTTCATGTATGAGGCCCTCCAAAATTCATGTTCAACCCTGACCTGCAATAGGATGGTATTAAGAGATAGGGCCTTATGGAGATGATTAGGTTCAGAAGTCATGAGAATGGATTCCCCATGATGAGATTAGTGTCATAAGAAGAGAAAGAGACTAGAGCTCAAACTCTCTTGGCCACATAAGGATACAGTGAGAAGGTAACTATCTACAAGCCAGAAAGCAAGTTCTCACCAAAACCATGCTGGCACCCTGATCACAGATTTCCAGCCTCTGGAACTGCGAGAAATAAATGTCTGTTGTTTAAACCACCCACTGTATATTTTGCTACAGCAGCCCAAGCTGACTAAGACAGCACTCTACTTAAAAGCCTGCCTGAAGACCCTCCACGCTTCCAGAACAGAGTATAAGCTGTACTCCTGGTCACAGGCAAGGTTTAGGATAGATTATAAACAAAATTTAGGACAAAGGTGGGTATTCTCCTCCTCACTTGAGAGAATTATCCCCAAACTGAGGAAGAACAAGAAAGACAATTTCCAAGAAAAGATAGTCATCTGTAAAATGTCAGGGAATTGAAAAAAATTCTAAAATAAATTTATGATGAAAGATACCTGCTCCCAACTCCCATCCTCAGAGTAATTCTCTTCCTCTATCTGCCCCTAAGATAAATTGTGTTTTTGCACACAGATCTTTCAACCCTCATTTCTGCCACTAACATTTTCTTTTTAAAACTGCTTTTTAAGGGAATCCTTACTAATGTCCGTATTCCTACAATCGGTTTCATGCGGCTGCGTAAGGACACATAGAGCTTGATCCCACCCACCTTCACAGCTTGGGAGGAAGGCTAGCAGCCTGCTGGCACGGCCATCTGCTACCACTGGCACCTCTGAATTCCCATCTGGCCTGGCAGCTGAGGCCCTGGTTCAGCCCAGCCTGGGACACTCTCGCTGACCCTCTGGTCCTCAGACTGAGATCTCTTTGCCACTCTAACATGTTATAATGTAGTCTCCTTTCAAAAGCCAAGGTTGGACAATAGCACTAACTTTTCCTTTTTCTTCGTGAGACATTCAGGGAATCTCTTCCCTTGAAGTGCCATTCTGAGGGTGCCCCTCTCCCTTGTCGGCACTCAGGCTGTAGGCTGGGACGCCCTGACAACTGTGGCCTGAGTTTCTGAGTTCTCCTTCTGAAGCTGAGGGTCCCTCTGTGACCATGCCAGCTTATGGTTTTTAGACTTCCTTGAACACTAGGATAGCTTTTCACCACGGTTCTCACCACTTTCATCCCACTGAATAACCTAATGCGACTGATTAGAATGAGGTCCAAAATATCAGTTCCCTTTGTTACATGGCTCTATCTTTCAAACAGCAATAACAACATTAATAATAGCAATAATGAGAGCTGACATTTAAGTGCCAGACAAGTAGCAAGGATTATCATGTGCATTATCTCAGTGAACCTTCACAGAGAAAATGAGGCTGAGAGATTAAGAAGCTTTTCCAAGACTTCAAATCTAGGGAGAGAGCTGAAATCCTAAATCAAATGCATCTAACTCCAAATTTTTTAATACAGGTAATGTAGTTACACAGTGTTTAAAAACAAACAAACAAACAAATAAACAACACTTTCCTTGGGTTCCACTAAACCCCCAAAAGAGAATACAAGAACACCACATGGGTTTTGTTTTTCTAATCCTTGAAGTCTCTCTTCAACACTAGGCTAACTGGCCTCCCAGAAATTAATTTCTTAACCCAGCAAGTCTACAGTAAGATATGTGACCTATTGTTACCATTTATGACACATTACACTAGAATTATCTGTTTCTATACCTGAATTCCAAACAAGATTCTGCATTCTTCAAGAAAAGCTGTATCCACAGGGACTGGTTGAAAAAGGCTCTCACTGCAGGTATGTTGTTACCATAACTGCAAGTTATGCAATGCAATGCTATGACATGATTCCTGGGACTTAGAAGGCTCATGGTCCATTTCCTTGCTGAACCTAGGAAAGGGTCAAGGACAACCTGGATGCCTCTGACAACAGCAAGTTGTAACCTTGATCAGAGAAGTCAGCTTTCACCTCCAATGGCAGTCTGGATGCTTTCTATGACAGGAGACAAAAATAATCTCAGGTATGAGGGAGGAAGGAAAACTTGCATTTGAAAAAAATCTACCAGTGTCAGTGCTTTGCTAGCCCTCTCTGTGGGGCCAGACTCGCCCACCAGGCTCTGTGAGGGAGCACTGATACCAAGCAGAAGATGAGACACAAGTGAAGTTTGATGAAAAGCCCTGTGATCTGCTAAGTTTGAGACTGAGATCATGGTTTCTCCAAGCCATTCTCTGGATCCCACTGGTCACTCCCTGCTCTTCAGACATCAGAGCCCCTGATCTACAGATGAAGGAAAGAGTAATTAATGAAGAGACAAATTATCTCATCAATGTACAAACGGAGTGGGAGAGGAGAATCACAACAAGATCCAAAAGAAAGGATTTCCTAGGCAAAACAAATCCATTCAGACTTCATTTGGATCCTGAAGACAAGCCAATAAGCTGTCTCTTCTTGGCAGATGTAGCAGAGGCTTCCTGTGAAACACAGGCTATAGGATCCAGTGTTAGGAGACCAATGTGTTTTTAATTCTATATGCCTCTCATTTAGTAGGGATGGCTAGTGCACCATCAGTACTTAAAGAATTCTGAGACTTCACAAGGGGTGATAGGCTGAGATGAGAATTAGTCAACAAGGTCGGAGATATTTCTAGGGTAAAGGAGTCAAAAAGAATTTCTACTTCCTACATGTTACCCCAGAAACAATGTAAAGAGAAACAAAGTGGGAACTGAAACGATTGGTCCATCATTCCTTCTTCGAATGGATTTTGTTTTCTTTAAAAATCTCCATCAGTTTATAGACTGACAGATCTAGTCCAACTCCTCATACCACAAATAAGAGAAATGATCCCCTGAGGAATCGGATTACCTCCTCATCACCATGAGTCAACCAAGATCTCAGCTGAGACTAGAACCAGGCCTCCTGTTTCCCAAGCCCGAGATCCTTCCCTTGCCTCATGACCCTGCTTTCAACATGAATATCAAACTTAGAATGGAGTAGACTGCAAACTGCAACCTGCTGAAGTAGAAATTAATCAATCATTTGGAGAGAGGGGGCCATGCAGTGTCCCCAGGCAAAGCTTTGCCTCTCCACCCCAGGCCCATATGCCACTTTCCTTTGCCAGGGCAGTTCCTGGACTGCTGGGTGTCCTTCTGCTCGAGACATTGAACAAACTAGGTCAAACGTAGTATTCAGCAACCTTTCTTAAGCACTGAAGGTCATCGCGATGCTCAGCACTTTTGCATCTTTTCAATAAAGTAATGAAGATGGAGATTTCTCAATATGGCATAGCTGGACTGATTCCCTGGGAGCTACATTCACACCATACCACGTATTGCCAGCATATGTTTCGCCTTGTAGAGTGGTTGCCAAATTAAGATTACATTAGGGAATAAATTTTCATGAAGAATTAAGAACATTGAGCAGTAATTTGCTACAGAAATGTACTAGGGAGGAAAATGGGCAAAGAAAAATCTTGCTCACAACAGCAACATACAAAATATAAGTTTAAGGAGTGCAATTAAGGAGATAGGGTCTTTAAAACTACTCAGTTCTCAAAATGTCACCACCAGGTGATCACCATGAAGACTGAACTACACCTTACTGATGAATGGGAAAGTGAAATATCATACGAATTCAAATTCTGCCAAAATTCTTTTACACAGATTTAACAGAATCCCAAACAAAACTCTGATGCTTTTTGTTGTAGGAAAATTAATGCCCCAGCCACCCAAATATGTCCACACTCTAAAGCCCAGTATCTATGGATATGTTACCTTACATGGCAAAAGAGACTTCACAGATATAATTGAGGGTGAAAACCTTGTAACTGGGAAAAATTATCTTGGATTATCTAGAGCTTGATCTAATCGCATAAGTCCCTAAAAAATAGAAAATATTTTCTGACTCTGCTCAAAGAAAAAAACAGAGATGAAGCAGTTACCTTTGAAAATGGAAAAGGGGACCCACGAGCCAAGGAATATGGGCAGCCTCGAAAAGCTGTAAAGGATGAGAAAATGAATTCTTCACCAAGAACCTCCACAAAGGAACATAGCTTGCTGACACCTTGATTTTAACCAGGTGATACCAGTGTCAGACTCTATCCTGTGGGGGCTAGAGGACTAGAAGGTAATAAATCTGTGTCGTTGTAAGCCATTAAGTTTGTGGTATTATTTTACAGCAGCAAAAGGAAATGAATACATTATTTTTTAAAATGACCAAATTATAAAATTGTGAAATATTAATAAATTAACCTATGAAGAAAAATCAGGGCCCAAAATAGGAGGTAAGTATTTAAAATGTTCTCAATTTGAAAATAATTTGAGGATATCAACTTGTTTGGTATTATAATATATCTGGCACCATAAAAGACTGTGAAACCAAATAAATGCTCTAGAAATAGACTCCAACACATCAAATGTACTGACACCATTAGAGGAAACATCTCTGAACATCAAGGAAAGAAAAACGTATTTAAAAATTAATGTTGGAATATCTGATTAGCAAATTTAACACAAAATTAGTTCATATCCTCAGTTTATACCATAAATCAAATAAAGTTTACATAATTAAAAAAGTAAATATTGTTAAATCTTATAAAATGTAGCAAAGGATAAAATGTGTTTAATAATGTGCAAGAATTTAAATTTTCTAAGCTTTAATTGGCAGGGAAATTTCAGATTTAATGCTATAAAAATTTATTTTGTAACTTTGAAAATAATATAATGAAAATTAAGAGAAAAACAAGGGATTAAAATGCTTTTAAAAAATATAAAGAGTTAACAGCTATATTATATAAGATGCACATGTATCATATACAAATAAGATGCCCAATAGATGAATGAGCAAAGAATATGATCTGATCCTCTACGTAGGAAGAATTGAAATTAGTAAACAAACATGCAAAAATGCTCCACCTTGCTGTGATTAAAGAAAAACAAATTAAAATATTCATTAAGTACCATTTTACACCTATTATATTATGAAAAATAATGGTAATACTCAAGGCTAACCAGGATCTGATGAAGTTAGTACATTTATACACCGCTGATTGCAATTTAAATCAATTCTGTTTGTAAAGTAATTTAACTAAATATATCAAAAGCATAAAATATTAATTTTCTTGGATCCAGCAATTCCATCACTAAGGATTTGTCCTAAGTAATTAACCTAAAGGAGAGAGAAATGTCTACATAGGAAGACACTCATTTACCATAGTAAAAAGCTAAGAACAACAGATAAAGAATAGTTAGGGGAGCTTTTACCTGGTAGACATTCACTGAAATGACAAGTATGAAGTCTACATAGCAACATAGAAAATGTTAATACAAAGTAATAAATTAAAGCTGAATAGTATTAGGTTAAACCATATCAGTTACTTTTTCATAGAAAAGATGTAAAATATTGAAAATTCCATATGGTTTAACCTAACAGTTCTGTCATGGATACAGATAAGTAAAAAAATATATATCTTCTAAGAACCAGACCTACAAGGAAACACAAAGAGAAAAACACTTGAAGGGAAAATAGTATTAAGGATTAACTTTTTAGCTTCTGTTTTTCTTTATGCTGTAATAATATTATTTATAAAATCAATTTTAATGTTAAAACATTAAAGACATGATTGTTATACAGATAAAGATACTTCTGAAATAAGTTAAAGGATATAATCTCAGTAAATCTTCCTATTCCAAATTCTTTGATTCCCCATGGAAGAATTAAGTTTTCAATTGAGCAAGAATTTGTTTTGAAAAGATCTAACCAAAAATGTCAACTTTAGGAATAAGGCAACATAGTAGAGCGATAGAGCACCATGTTTTAAAGAGTCAAATCCCATTTATTGCATAGAAGACATCGGAAAAATTACTTTATCATTTAACCTCAGTTTCCTTATCTGTTAAGTGGGGGCACTAATGGTATTTATGTATGGGTTGTGACAAAGATTAAATGATGACCACCAACTGCTTACGTGAGTGTCTGGTGAATCCTAAGTATTTAACAATTGTGAGCACGTGTATCATTACAGTAGTCCCCCCCTTATCTGAGATTTTGCTTCGCACAGTTTCAGTGTTACCCAGGGTCTGCTGTGGTCCAAAAATATTACCTGGAAAATTCCAGAAATAATTGATAAGTTTTAAATGTCATGCCATTCTGAATATCACGATGAAACCTCACCCTATCCTGTTCCACCCAGCCCAGAACAGCAATCGTCCCTTTGTCCATCAAATCCTCCCTGTATATGGTCTCCGCCAGTTAGTCTGGGTTATCAGACTGCCTGTCATGGCACTGCAGTGCTTATGTCCAAATAATCCTTATTTTACTTTAAATGGCCCCAAAGCCATTCGCATAACTTTTATTACAGTATATTGATAAAATTGTTCTATTTTACTGTTATTGTTGTTAATCTCTTACTAGGCCTAATTTATAAATTTAACTTTATCATAAGTAATGTATGTGTAGGAAAAAAAAACAGTATATATAAGGTTTGGTACTTTCAGTGGTTTCAGCCATCCACTGTGGGTCTCGGAACGTATTCCTCTCGGATAAGGGAGGACTACAATACTGAGCAAAATAAATCTGTAGATGAACAATAAATAAAGTTACAGAACAATATTCACAGAAGAATACTTCTATATCCATTAGGTTAAATATTATTTCAACTTATATGATTTCTTTATCTTCTTTTCTTAATCAAAACAGACTAGCCCTCACTATGGTATATGTAGAGTTAGCTTCAAAATTAAAATGTTGTAGAATATAGATTCAGTAGTAAGTGCAAATGTAAATTAGAAGTAAGGTTCCTGTCTCTAAACCTGTAAAATAAGAAGAAGACTAAATGGCCCCAGATCATCTTTTATAGGATTATTTCCCATAAACTCTTTAGAATCATTACTCATCATTTATGGATGTGCTTTCTCATCCTCTGGTGCAATAAGATGCAGAAGGCTATAGTTGACATTGGTTTCTTTTTCGGTCTGTGCAGCATGTACTCCTTTTGAGGACTGCTCTTCCTGACTACTATAGAACTCTTAACCATACGATCTCCACCTCCTCCATCACAGAGTCAGTAGGGACCCAGTCTGGATAATGAAATTCCCTTTTCATGAACATCACCTGAACAGAATTCTCTCTCTCTCTGAAATAGTGAGTAAGAAGGTTCAGACTTGAGCTGGCAGGACCACGCTGGTTGACTGCTGGACATCGTGGTGCTCTGTCTCACTACCCTATTAAGGTCTGACACACTAATTTTCTCCACGGACAGAAGTGTCGGCTGCTGATGGCTCAAGAGCTGTATCATTCACCAGAAATTGCTCTCTGCCACAAGGAAAGACTTCATCAAAGTGACGATGACCCAGAGAGTGACCCGTAGACAGTGACCTGCTGATAGAGACATCAAAGGCATACACTCTTTGCTTCAACTTGGGGACAACCCTGAAAGCTTCCAAAGCTCCCTGTAGGATTAGCAGAAGCTTCAGGGGTCAGCTTCTTCCTTTGCCCAATCATGTCTTTCTCATTTCCTCACAGGCATAATTTCTAAGAGCTCTCTCCAGTAAATCTCCATGCAGCTCTCCATTCCAAAGTCTGCTTCCTGGGAACTCAACCTAAGACAGTCGGCACAGGAAAAGATCTTGTCTCGTGATGATACCAAGAGGAGATACGAAATAAAGAAATCCAACAATGTCATTTGAACCCCTTGACCATGCTACACCCAAAACCAGCACACACCTTGGTCTTCCAAGTCACATGATTCAAAAGATTGCATTTTTTACTTAAACTGCTAAAATCAAGCCTTAATCTCTTACAACTGAGGAGTCCTAACTAATATGCAAATGTTATCTCATCTCCTGCAATACTTAACAAAGCACTATGTACATGAAAAGTGCTTAACAGTATTTGCTGAACTCAATTGTTGCTTGGTTATAACTGTTTTATAAAATGACAGCCCGATAAGGTGCTCTACTTAAAGGAAAGAGGAAAAAGGGTTGTATCATAAAACAAGCTGGGTAAGTGATACATAATATGTGCACTTCCTGATTTAATATATATTAGCTATTAGCCTATTTAAAATTCTGAGTAGCGTTGCGATTTTTTTTTTTAAGTGAGGCAACCCTCACTAAAAAATGAACTTGTCAACTTACAGTCCCTTATTTATTTATTATTTTTATTATGTTTTTACTCCTACAGCACCTGCTCTTCCTAGGTGGTCTCCTACCCAAATACTATCCAGGCCTGGCCCTGCTTAGCTTCCAAGCTCAGATGGGATCCGGCTTGTTCAAGGAGGCATGGTGTTTTTTTAATTATAAATAATGGCTATTTAACTTTCTTTTAGGAAAAGTTTAATCTATTTAACCATAGAACATCATGAGTACGGGCGAGTATGTAACACCCAAATAGGCTTAGTTTAGCTTACAGTTTGGAGACCACCAAGTTACAGACTTCATCAGCTTATTTACTAGCCCTCTGGTGTCCTCAGAGAATTAGCACAGCTTGCACAAGATTTATTACCAGAGGTAGTATTCAGTTAGCTCTGGGAAAGGGACACTCTAAGATGCTATACCAAAAACAAGTTTTTGAGAAAGATCACTCCATCTTCTCATTCAATTTTGCAGGCTTCCCACCTCCAACAGGAAGACAGACAGCAGAGAAGGAAAGCAGAGTCTCAATCTGCTTAAAATCCCAAGACTTTCTAATAGGGACGTTCATTGGAATGAGATTCTAGCCCCATAAGGTATCTTTGAGGGCTTTCGGTGCTAAGAAGAGGAGCACCAAAAACCTCTTCTGTTTTGTCCAGTCAGCTATAAAGCAAAGATGCATCTTATATGTAACTAACTCCAGGGTGGCAAGAAGCATTGATATGCAAGAAGCTATGACACGCAAGAAGCTCTAAAAAGATAAAAACCAAAGGTGGCAGTGAAATAAACTAAGGTGAATAAGGGAATGGACAAAGAGGAAAATGTATGATTCTCAAAGGCTAAGCAGAAATGAAAGATGCTTTCAGTGGAAGGCTGAATTCAGAAAGCATGTGGGCTGTCTTAGGTCAAGTTCCCTTGAAGCAGAGCCTCAGACAGGGGTTCAAGTTCACATAATTTATTCAAGGAGTCCTCTCAGAAGAAAACGGATAAGGAAAACAGGATGGGGCAGGGTATTAAGTGAAGCAAGATGTTGTCTCAGCTGGAGCCTGCTTTTTAGCCTGATCCCATGGGGAGCTCTAGAGCATGAGTTGCACAGTAGAACTATCCCACTTTGAGGCAAGGTGCTGGCTTTTTGTCCTCCCATGTAAGTCAGCCATTGGCTGTGTATTTTTCCTGGTAGGGCAGCCACCCTTAGCCCCAAGGCAATTCTCTGGAAGTTGTGAGCCATTAGCAGCCAGTACTCATGGCAACTGGGGGATGGTTTGACCAGTCTAGTAAATGGGATCTGGAAAAAGCACCACAGCATCCACCAAGGGTGAGAATGGAGTTAAAAGGAAAAGAATGAAAGAAGCAAAGAGAATGGCATCTAAAAACAAGTAGCTACAAAATATTAAGGAAAAATTGAAGCAACATGAGAAAAAATAGTGTGAACCAATTTCTATTTCCAATGGATAACAGGAGATATTCCTGAAGACAAAATACAAAAGTAAATTAGACATAAAAAAAAAAATGGTCTAAACAAATGCTAGAGGAATAGCTGGGATGAGGTCATAGGCAAAGTTATAGGATAGTTTAGTCACATAACTTTAGAACAAATCTGCTGACACTACTCTCTGACAAAACAGGTATGGTCGGGGTAGCAAGAATGTACTTCCTATGACAAAGGCTACTTTCTCAGAAGGAGTGAGTGAAGGGGAGATAAGAGATCTGATCAGCCCGTTAGGCCACCTCTTCCACAGTCCCTGGTTAGGAGAACTAGCGAAACAGATAAATAATCCCCAGAATAAATGCAGTCAGAAAAACACTCTTTAGCTGAAAAGTTTCTGAGATTTCTTCCCCCAAACCAAGAAAATCACTTTGTAGAAACTGGACACACTGCCACCACGGAACCTGATAGTGTCCTAGCCAAGTCTTAAATCTTTCTTTCCTTTTTACTTTTTATTATGGAAAAATTTATACGAATATGGAAATAGAAAGTATAATATAATGAACCCCATGAACCCATCACCCATCTTTAATAATTAAGTCATAGCCAATCTTGTTTTCACTAAATTCCCTTCTACTCTCCTTTCACAAATTATTTTGAAACCAATTCCAGATATATCATTCATCAATATTCACCTTTGAAAAGAGGAATTTTTTAAAAATCATAACCACAAAACCATTATCACATCTAAACAAACTAATAATTTCTTATATCATCAAATATCTAATCAGTGTTCACATTTCCCCAATGTGCTATGAGTTGGTTTGTTTTTTGTGTTTTGTTTTGATTGAGTTGGTTAGTTTTTTTTGGGGGGGGGGCTTTTTAAAATATATTTATTTACTTAAATTAGTTTCAAGTATACAGTACATTGGTTAGACATCTATATTGTTCAGAAAACAATTCCCCCAATTGCTCCCTCCCTTCCTTGGCCCTCCACTTAGCCATCATATTAATGTTAACTGCATTTCCTGTGCCATGCTCCCCATCTGTCTTTTTTTTAACAATTTTTTTTGTTTAAATAAGGATTCAAATGAGGTTCATACATTGTGATTGTTGATGTTTACTAAAACTCTTGTAACCAACAAATTCCTCCATTTTTTGTATTTTTTTTGGTTGAAAAAACTGGGTCATTTGTCTTATAAAGTTTTCTATAGTGTGAATTTTTTCTAATTATGTCTCCATGGTGTTATTTCACATGCTCCTCTTTCCATTCTGTATTTCATGAGTTGTAGTTAAATCTGAAGGCTTAACTAGATTCAAGTTAAATGTTTTCCACAAAGACACTTCATAGTAGTCATTGATAATCACTGCCTAGATCTATGATTTCATTAGGGCAATGTTTTAATTCTACAATCTCTTCTTCATTTATTATTTGGAATACCTTTATAAAAGAAAACTTCCCTTCATCAAAGGGAATCTTCTCCCTCATCAACAATATGATGAACCTGAGGTACGGTTAAATAATAAGAAAGAATAAATACTCTTTTCCTTTACTTTCTAGTTTTCAAAATAATAAGTTGGTCTCTTAGCATTCTCTAAAGTTGACAGTGAGTGTAGTGTCTTCTTTTTATTATGGTTGTGTATCATAATGAATTTGTGAATTTATGTACATTTAATACACTTAAATCTATTATGGGCATTATTCTTTTTGATGCTTGCATTGTCCACCATTGGCCACTGGGAGCCTCTTCATATTGACTCTACACACCTTTCAACATGACCATAGAAGTATTGGATAGTTTACTTGATTTCTGACATGAAATGTCCCAGGTTCATTTTGTGCATTCCTGCCCCAAACCTGGAATCACAAGCCTTGTTTCTTTTCATGGGATTTGGCATTTAGAACACTGGGGCCTGGTTCATGATCTCCTGATTGTTTTGCTGAGCCTCTCTTGGCCAGCCCAGGGCACTGGGAGGAACCACAGCAGCCTTCACCTTCTTCAACTGATAATTAAAACTGCCATGTTCAAGACTCTGACAAGCCCCACCCCCTACAATATATTCCTTGTGGTCCGGAATTCATAAAGAAAGAAACCAAGCATCTGGAAAGTTTAATAATTTTCCCTGAAGTCTTCTTCTGAGCCTGATTCTCCTACCCCTAGGTGCCCAAAACAATATTTTTTAAATGCCATTCCTTGAACTAGACTTAAAGCCCTACAACCAGATGTCCAAATGGGACTTGACAATGTCAATCCCACCACATCTGGACCTCAGACAGAAAGCCATATTTTCCCTTATCTGATGGCCCATAGACACAGGATGCCTTGAATTAAAAGACACCCTAGTTTACCAGTTGGAGGCAATGAATGGGGCAGTCTAGGACTTGTTTGCATCATAAGCCTGAAAAGGGCCTAGAAAGCTCAGCTGTATAAATGTGTTCCCTAGGAAACTACTTTGCCTAATCAGAGAAGGAAAACAGAGCACGCAAAGATTGTAGATAAAAATGAAACAGAAAGCTGTCCAAGTCCACACTGTGGTGTTTATACTACATACCACTTCCTGATCCTTTCAAATCTATGACAGTAATTCCCTGGAGGAGAGCTGGAGAGTAGACGGCCTTGCTGGAGTATACCTGTAGTTAGAGCTACTCCCTCTAGAAATTCCTTTTGGACCAAGCACACTATTGGCCCAGAATCGCTCTTCTACAAGTAAGTCCGGTTCAAACAAATACCTGAAAGCTGAGCCATACCTAAAAGCTGAGTTACCTATTTGTCCCGGCCCACGGGACAGTCAATGGAGGTCCTAGGACTGAAGGAGAAGGGGGACAAGAGGGGCAAAGAATGGAGACAAGACAGGCTTTCTGATCAAGTCTTGTTTATTGTAAGTAGGGGGGTTACATATATAGGGGCAGGTTTAAGGGAGGGAACATGTAGCTTTAGGCGGGAGTTACCTAATCACAAGGTCTTAACTTCTTAACTTTCTTTATCTATCTTGGTAACTGAGCAAAGCAAAGCGCTAGCTGTTTTGAAAGGATTATCTATTGTCTCCAGTTCCTGGAACCTTAGTCCCCCAGGCAATGTCAGGAAGGACATTTATCTTTACAGGTCTGAGTCGTTCCTATATTCAGGCGAGGGGCTTCCTCTGACTTTGGGCAGCCTGGCTTCCAACACCTATTTGATGTCTTATGTGTGAGGCTGTTTTGTTGGGCTGAATGACACTAAGGCTAGAGATGTGATGAAAGGCCTGGAGTTGGTGTAAGGCCAAGCTGGACACCAGACTCCCTGGGGCACTGAAATCTTGGAGAACTGACTGTTATGACTTTAGGCATTCACATCACTCCCAGCTGCAGTGGTCCTGATAAGCAAATTACCAAACTGCTTCTTCTTTAGTAGTCGATTTTCCTGCCCATCTCACATCCTTTCTCAGAGACTCTACTCTAACCAATAGCTTCAGGCCAAGTGACTTTTCCTCCTGACAACAGAGGTTGGAACCAAGAACAGGAAATATGACCAATTCAAAGCTAGCCATTCCACTGGCTGGCCAGAAACCAATAAATTTCCTAGATAATTTGAACTGAGACATAGGGACAGCTGAAAGTCAGATGCTGGCACTGCAGCCTGTGTAAATGGCATATGACCCAAAGCCAGGTGCAAGCCAAAATTATGATGATTCGGAGATAACAGCCTTGCAGAGAAAGCTGGTAGGCAAGAGGAAAATGGAGATGAAGTACAGATAGGAGCAGACAAGACAGAATGACACTCTAGAGCAAGAGACATAGCAAGCAGCTCCCTGACAACTTTCTAATACCCTGAAAGCCTTAGCTGTGCTGCCTACACCTGAGTTTTGTGAGACTTCCTGGGAGCTTTCCCATAAGTCCTGTTTCATAAATTAGCCTAAGTGGGTGGGTCCCATGCCTAACAACCAATTAGTTCATTTGATTTAAACATATCCATATATTTAAAAATCATTTATTGAGTGCCAGCCAGACATAACTGGGCTAAGCATTGCAAGTACTCTTCTACTGGGAATCCAAACTCAGAACAGGTTATAAAAGGTGTCTTGGGAACCTAAGAGAATCAGTGTGTAATGTGCCTAAGGTGAGCGAGAAAGACTTCCCAGAAGAAAGAGGTGATGTTGGGCAGATGTGCTAGAGAAACAGGGAAACATCGGCTAGGTGGGCAAGGAGGTCATCCCAAGAAGGATGAGGAGCATGAACAGAAACACATTGGCATGAATAAGCCCAGCAACATTTGAGGATGATAGAAACAGCATCAATGTGTCAGGAAAACAGAAAAGAAAGAGAGGAGGGATAAAAAGGAAAGGGGGGCTTCCGGATTTGTTAGCATCAATCAGCATGAAAGGAATGCTACAGATTTTAGACTATATCTTTCAGCCAAATTGGAGACCATGATAACTTTGAGAAGAAAACAATTATGCATATTAGTATTTTAGAAAGATGACTCCTACAGAGAAAGGAAATTAGGAGACAAGGCTGGAGTCAAGAACACAAATTAGAAGCTGTTGTAATTATTTCAAGCAAAAGAATCTCTTTCGCTACATACAAGAGTTATGTAGTAACTACATAACTCTTCCCTACATTAAGACAGGCAATAAGGGGTTCAAGAGAAGAAAACACATACAAAAGATATTAAGGAATAGAATCTAGAGGACTTAGTGGCTGTATATGGTCAGAAATAGGAGAATCAAAAATGATACAGATTTCCAGTGGAGTGACTGGTTAGGCCATTTAATTAAATGGAAAATTTTAGGATAAGGAGGGGAAGGGCACAGGTTAGAGGAGAGAGGATGGGTTCAGTTTGAGGCATGCCTTCAAAATATTCATTTATGTGAAGATGGCCAATATCCAGTTGTACATATTTAATACTCAACAAATATTTACCAAATGCCTATTATTCATCAGGCATTCAGCTAGTCCTTGGATAGAATATAAGTAAAAATTATCACCAGCCCTTACTCTCATGGAGCACACAGTCAAATATGGAGGACCATTATTAATCAATCACATAAATATAGAATTGCAAACTAAAAAAAAAAAGGCTACATAAGGCACAAACCCAGCACTGTGAAGACATGAATAGGGAACCGCATATGATAAACTACAGAATCACCTCTGTGAAAGCAACCTCTGAGCTGGGGGTGCAAAAATAAAGAAGAGTCGAATAAGTGAGAAATGGGTGAGAATTCTTTACAAAAAAAACCTTGAGGTGGGAGGGAGCTAGAGTTGAAAGAAGAAAGAGAAAAGAGCAAAATGAGGCTGCAGAGGCAGGCAAGAGGTGAATGATGGAGTAGAGCCTCAGGAAGGACTTTGACTTGTTTGAAGAGTACACTGAAATATTGAAGGGCTTTTTAGCAGAGAATGAGATGATAAAAGGTCACTTCGGTTCAGTGTAAAAATGAACCAAGGAAGACAAAAGTGAACCAGAAAAAATAATTAGGAGATGCTTCATAATCACGCAAGACACCACTAGGATTTGGTGGTCGCGGCAAAAATTGGACAAAGTGGGTGGATTCAAGAGCTACCTGGAAGGTAATGATGGTGACTGAGATGGGTTACAGTGCATGAGACAAGAGTTGTCAAGGAAGACATGTAGAGGTTCTGATTTAAATTTATAGAGGGTCATTCATTGGAATAAGAAACATTAAAGTAGCACTATATTTGAAACAGAAAATTATGAGTTCTCTTTTGGACATGTTATGGTTGAGAACCTTTGAAGCCATATAAATAGAAAAGTTTTTTATTACATGAACTGTGCGGACCTGAGGATCAGAAGAAACATGTTAAGCTAGATTTGTAAATGTGAGAGTTGCCTTTGTGTAGGTGGTCACAGAGGACTTGGATGTAGGTGATGATATATAGAGTAAAGAGAAAAGGCACGAAGGGAAACCACTGAATCATATTTCCTTGGAGAATGAGCAAAGGGAAAGAGAAAAAGCGTCCAAAAAAGTGGAAAGAAAATCAGGAGTGTTATGTTGCAGAAGCCAAGGTAAAAGTGCTCCAAGACAATGAAGTGGTTCCCTGTGTTAATTCCTGCTGAAAACGTTCATGTGGTAAGCACAGAAAATAGCAAAAGATGCTAGAAAGGATGAGATTTGTGAGTTTAAGAGAGTGTCCTTAAATGGATCTTGATCTGAGGAGATGAGTCTGGCTGGAGATGTGAATTCAGAATTGATAAAAGCCAGGGTAGAGAATGGCAGGCATCATCCATGTGCGCATGAAAAGTGAGAGTGGAGACCATGGCTAAACACTGGAAATGGTAATTCTTAAGGAGTGGACACAAGAAAGGGAGCCACATGGGAGACTGAAAAACAAAGCCCAGAGAGGTCATGAGAGGAAGTGAATCTTGCGGTCCCTCCTCATCTCATGTCTGGTTCACGAGAAAAAAGAAAAAAAAAAAAAACAGCCTCCAACTGGCTTTCCAACTTCTTCATTCCTAATCCAGCATCTTCCAGTCCACCACCGGGACAGGGGTGAGAGGAACAAGAGAGCCAAGAGCAGTAAACACAGAACAGATGTTTGACGAGTGACATAACAGACGGCCTAAGTCTCCGTTTACTTTCACCATTCACGTGCTGTATAACTTTGGGCGAGCCCTTTCTCTTTCAGTTTCAGCTCTCTCGCTTGTGAAATAAGGACAACAACATTTTCTTTAACAGCCTCATAGGGTTGTTCTGAAAATTACATGAGTTACTGGCTGTGAGAATGTTTTATACACTTATAAATCACAACACAGGCTTGAGGAATTATTGTTAATCTTGAGTCACTGGCTGCTTCGTGGTTCATCCTTTCTCAAACAGTTCCACTGGCTCCCTTTCTTGGCTCTCAGCAAGGTAATGGATGGTGCTGTCACCGCCCAAACACTATTGCCCTTTCCTTTTCAGGTCGTTCCAAATCTGAGTCACAGTTAAGAAAATGTAATGCATTTGCAGGTAGACTTGGCAAGATGTGCTCCATTTGCTTTTTGGCCCAGTCCTTTAATTGCACTTGGAAGTAAACAGCACGCTATAGAGTGAAGATGAGAGCGTAATTTAGAAAAAGAGAGGAGAAAAGGAAATGGATTCAGTGGGGAGAAGTGGAGAGGTACATGACACAAACTTAAAATAATTATAAATATATTTACTTTCCTGAGGGCGTTCAGAGCTTAAGCCTCCTTGATAAGTACACTCCTGTGCCTGGGCTACATAACCCTCCAAGACGTGACCCCAACACTGGTCACCGTGTAAATCATTTACGTCTCCCATCGCCCACCAACATGCCTATTTGTGCCTCCACACCTTCCCTCATGAAATGCCTTCCAAGAGCAGCTCCGCAGTACCTTCTGCCTGCCCCGGCTACGCCCAGCTCAAGCCTTCCCTTATTCAGGGAGCCTGACCTCCTTTGCCGAATTTCTCCAGGACTTAGAATCCAAAACACAGTTTAACACATCTCCATGGTTTTCCCTGACTCTAGCACTACTTCATGTGCACTGGCCTTTTCTTGCCAACTAACATCAGTGACATTAAACAACTGTTATGTTCTGGATACTTTATACCCATTATTTTATCCAAGGTACATATTATCCCCATTTTACACTGAAAAAATTAAGTCTCAGAGGGAAACTGCCCAAAGTTGGCAGATGTGGAGGCTTCCTGGGTATGATTTCTCCTTAAAAACAGGGCCCATTATTTCTCCTTAAAAACAGGCCCTGTCTCTTTGTCTTCCCTGTAGTTTCTCCCACAAGGCCAGTTACTCAGGAGACATTTGGGCATCTGGGAGAGAGGACGCCAATGTAAAAAAAGCTGCTGAGAGGGAGACAGGAGGACCCAAAAGATCGATTCTCTATTTCAAATTTCTCAAGTGCAGAGCAGACCAACCACATTCTGGGCCCTTGCACCCTAAGAGGAAACCAGGCCCTCAAGGAGCTTTAGGGGAAGTTAATTTTTTTCCATTATCATTAAACGATATTTAATTTACTAATATTTGTAATGTTGGTTTAAACAGAACAGACTGTGATTTTCACATTTTAAGCAGAAGAATACTTTCTGTACCTTAGCACTTTAGCCTACCCAAGTGTTATTTGTGTTACTGTGAACTAATATATGCAGATTCACCACAATTAGCCATCACCATGGTAATTTTCTGCCTTTTGTTTTCAATTTTTGTTGCATATGCTCATCAAGGAGATTGAGGCTTTACGGATGAAGCAAAGTATATTACCTGCATTTGGTTTTAAGTGCATCAAATTTAAAGAAATGTCTTCGAATCCAAATTTCATTTCTGGCTTCTTTCTCAGAGCTAAACTATTCTATCCAAAACCATGCAAGCAGCTTTGACTTGCTCTTCTTTAAGCTGGGACTGGCAGATTCTCTCGCAAAAAAAAAAAAAAGGTCATAGTTTTCAGTGCAAATATAGGCCCTTGAGAGCTGGCAGAGCCTTCAAAAGTTCTAGGGGACCCCCTCCATTTGCTTGAATGACCTCAGCTGCTGCATGGTTAAAGTGAATCTTGCTTTTTACATCAAGCACAAGGGTAAGTATGCAGCTGTGGTAGATTGTCTGCCATAATGGCAATTTGCCCATCCCAATATACATACGCCACTCCAATCAAGAGGCGGAATCTATTCTCCCTGACCTTGAATCTGCCCTGTAAGCAGTCTGAGAGGAGGGACTACATCAGACATGCTTCTGTTCTCCACGACATCACACAGGTGGTCCAGCATGGTGCTGAGGCAGATGCGCGCAGCTGTCTTCCTATTGCTCCCACAATCGCCATCGTCTAGGCAAACATCTACAATGCCACCTAGCAACATCGTCTACAGGAACACTTCCGTCACTATCCAAATAAAGCAGTTCAGATTGGGGATGTTTTCTGAATATGAAATGATCCAGCTATTTAACATGGATTGTTTTATGGTATTAATAAGATTGAGTGTTCTGGGAAATGCCTTTTAAGCGAACCAGGTCTGAGCCTGAGGTTCTAGAAAGCTTTTAGTTTAAATGCAAACCCACTGGAACTGTGGGACATGCCATCATTAAGGAGATGGCCAGCAGAATGTGAGGATCCAGAGCATGGCTCTCCTAGGCAGCGCTGCAGTGCAATAGCTGAGGGGCACGGAGCAGGGGAGGCAGAGTGGGAAGCAAAAGAGAGAATGCAAGGTAACTACCGCTTGCCTGCAACTGAATTTGACTCAAGAAAGACTGCAAGGTAAAGAGAAAGAGCTGGCTTTTTAAAATTAGTTTGAATTTCAGCAATCTGTGACTAGCTATGACTGTGGGCAAGTCACTCTCCCTCTCTGAATTCAGTGGCAATAAGACTACTTACCCCGCCCCCCCTCCCAGAGCTCTTCTGACAAACAAGTGAGAAAAGGTGGCCAGCGTGTTTTGTGAACTGTGAGATGCTCTACATATGTGAGGTATCGTTATCACCGGGAGCGGCAGCTGCTGCTATAGCTGTAGTGATCAAAATAGCAGCAATAAAACAAGGTAATACTCCTAGTGGAACACCATGGACTTCCCCCACAAGTAATGGATGCTCTCTGATTTAACCTCACTTCCTCAGAATTTGATATGAGGATGCGTCATGTTTCAGTCAGAGCACAGAAATCACACCAGTATTTTAACAGAGAAATTTTATTATGAGGAATTGTCATCTTGATATAAAATTGTCAATGAGGTAACTAAGGTAGTAAGTGCAGGAAGAAGCTATCACCCTAAGGTGACCAACCTTCCTGAGTGGCCTAGGACTGAGTGGGTTGCTGGGATATGGGACTTTCAGTACCCCCAAACCCAGCAAAACCAGGATGAGAAGGTTGGGAGAACACTGGGAAGATATTGAAATTGTTAAAACTTAGGAGTTTGGAGGAACCCCTTGGATATGGGACCCAGACCTCTGAGGAGGGGTGCCACCTGGCTGGTGTTGGTATCCCCAAGGCAGTCCAGTGAATCTGGCTCTGAGAAAAACTGCCAAATGCATCCAGGTGCTGGTTTAGGAATGAGCTGGCACTGCTGGGGAGAGGAAGCATTGCTGGGGTACCGCTCACAAGAACAGCAAGAAACAGGAAAGAGCAAATCCCCCCTCCCTCTTGTGCCCCCTACTGGCAAGACTGAAGGGGACCCAGCGGGCAAAGCAGAAACGTGGTCTGCAGAGTCCCTCTCTGCCCAGCATCACTGAGCAAAGCACAGAATGTTAGGTTTGGAGCTGGGAAACAATTGCTTAATAACTGGCACAGTGGCTTTCAAAACATAAGTAGGGAAGAAAATACCTGCAGTAAAAGATTTTTTGAAATTCTTCCCAAGCTCCTGAGTCTAGTCTACTTAAGAACTCAGGAGGAAGGGAATTCCTGCAAAGTGCTGTTCTCTCAGCTCTTACTCTCTGACCCAAATGCTAGTCCAGCCATTTCTCTCCCCTCCCTAACCTTGCGACACCCACCAAGGAACAGTCTAGGATACTAGCAGTCGCAGCAGCAGACCTGACACTCAGCTATGGCCTGTGGCCTTCTCCCAGGGAGCCATGTTGTCTGCTTTGCAAACTTTTAGACAGCTGGGCTGAGAGGAGCATTAGACAGCTTTAAAATTTGATGTAGGTCATAATTCTTTCATGAGTCACCACAAATCCAACAGCACAAGGCCAAAGGCACGCACAAAGGAGCTACGGCAGCACGCAGCTCCATTCCTCAGAGTTGAGCCTCTAAAAGAGGGTTTACGGATGGTCCAGAAAATTCCACACACCACTCCCCCGCAAAGGAGGTGCACTGTGTAGTGAATTCACTACAGTGGTAATGAATGTATGCCTGTTCATGAGGCTCAGGGCAGCCAGCATCAGCCCCTCTTGCTCCTCACCCAGCAACAGCCCTACGTGCACCTTTGCCTTTGGGCAGCATTGGGAAAAGAGAAAAAATGGGTCATAAATCCAGCTCCAATCTCCATCTCTACTGTCCAGAGAGATGACAAATCTTTTCCAGGAGAATTTATCCACTACTTTCCCAGTTAGCACATTATTTGACCTTAACTTCTCCTTTCCCTCCTCCCACCTTCTATTCTTCCCTTTTTCTATCATTTTTCCCCCTTCTCCTCCACTTATTCCTCTGCTTGTCAGTTCATTTTTCTCTTTCTTCTGGGTCCAGTCCCTCTCACTCTGTCTGTTGAGCTCCCTCTCTTTTTTCTCTGTGTGTGGATCTGTCCACATTTCTCTGCATGTTTGTGTGTGTGTGAACATGTGTGTGCATTACCCTGAAGCTTTCTGTCTCTTATGGCTTCTACGTCTCCCCTTAGTCACCACTTTCAGGTCTAATCTTTCTGGGTAGAAGGGCAAAGTGCTTCTGTCTCCTGGGGCAGGGGAGGACTCCATTTTATTCCCTTGCTGCCTCTGCCAATGAAGGGAAGCTGGGGCAAAAATTAAGTCAATTTAGGATACAAATATAGAGTCCCAACAATGTGCTAAGTAATGAACCACAGATGCACAGTTCAGTCATCACATGTTCAGTAAGTGCCTACTCTGCACCAGGCCACATGCCCATTCGTCCCTAGGAACTCGAAGAGGAACCAGTTGGGATGCATGTGTCACAGATCCCACGGTCTAGTAAGGGAATCATACCTGTAAAAGATACTCCAAAAAGGACATCTAAATTAGGCTAGGGAAGAAGTTAATCGAGAAAGGCTTCCTAGAGGAGGTGATGCAAAATATTGAAGTGAGAGAAGGACATCCAAAGCAGAAGGTTTATCATGAGCAACAGCATGAAGGTAAAATAAAATAAAATAAAATAAAATAATAAAAAAATAAAATAATAAAAAAATAAAATAATAAAATAAAATAAAATAAAAACAAGCTTGAGAAATACTGGGGCCCAGAAGTAGTGCAAAGTTATTCAAGCATGAGGACTTGCGCAAGTAGTAAAGCTGGAAATCTGGGAAATGGTTGGGTCATGCAACGGAAGGACAAGAGTCCAAAAGGGAAACACATAATTCAAAACATTCAGGCAGAAGCATAGTGATGTAAGAGGTCTCCCTGGTCTATCTCCTTGAAGTAACAGCAAGTTGAACAGCTATAATTCAACAAAGGATTCCCTTCTCACTACACAAGGTCATATGAGAGATCTGCACATTGAAACATCTGAAAGTGGGTGAATCGAAGCAAACAGGGGAGGAGGAGAAGGAAGAGAACTGGGATGGGTGCCGCTGACCAGCCTGGAGCTCACTGCAGATCTTAGAAGAGGGGAAGATCGGGTTGTAGTGTACACTCTGTGCGTCCCAGAGGAGCAGAGAGATAGAAGCATTCCTACCTGAGCGCTCACCACATACTAAAACTGAACCCAGTGACTGAGGCAGAGACAGAACACAAAGGTGTGGTAGCTATGGTCTAGCAGTCGCCATTGCCAGGCAGAAGACATAGCCATGGAGCCTAGGTGCCTCCCCTCATGCTCCCACAGCTAGCCATGGGCCCCAGAAGAAGCTATAGCAGTGAGTGCTGGGTTCTAGACCACACTATGTGCAACCCTGAGAACTGGAGACACAGAAGCATTTCTCCCTGAGGGGCAGATGCACACTGCAATTAATCCCTAACAGAGGTGGAGATACAGAGGTGAGGCAGCTGAGGTCTGGCAGTCGCCATTACTAAAAGAACAAAGTTACAAATGCAAGAGCCAGCTTCTACCAGCCCAGCCAAGGAACCTAGAACACCTTGGGCAGCATAGCACTGCCGGCAGCACCTGGTTGCAGGGAGCAGCATTGGAATTTCACAGGCTCAAGGCCCTAACGCCTACCACATTTCCTCATAGGAGTCATGCCCTGAGGCCAGAGGTGACCTGGTCATAGGGGAGAAGAGATGCCCACCTACCCAAAGAATGAGGTGAATTTTCCACTGCCCTGCAGGGACTCAAGAGGCCAGAGCAGTGCAAGAGAAAATAAAAAACTTGTGCTTCAGTGCCACCTACTGAAAAATGAAAGAAAGACCTCTTCTTATCAACCTGCTAAATAGAGAAGGGTCACTCTTAAAAAAAAAAAAAAAAAGGCAGATTTTTATCCTAATAAATGCCTAGGCAGAGAAATAATCTATCAAATACTAGGAATAATAACCAATGTAATAAGGTATCTAAGAAAGAAAATAAAAGATCTCCAGAAAACGAACTTAAAGACATGAAAATATGTGATTTAAATGACAGAATTCAAGATTGCAGTTCTGAAAAAAACTCAATGAGATACAAGAAAACTCAGGCGGTTTAATGAACTCAAAAATAAAACCCATGAACAAAAGGAGTACTTTACCAAAGAAATTTAAACTTTAAAGAAGACTCAAATAGAAATTCTGGAGCTGAAGAACTCAATAAAAGAGATGAAGAATGAACTAGCAAGCTTAAGAAATAGAGCTGACCAGATGGAAGAAAGAATTAGTGATATCAAAGATAGAAATCTAGAAATGGCACAGATGGAAGGAGAGACTTGAGAGTTTAAAAAGAAAAAGAAAAAACTCTAAGAACTATTTGACTCCATCAAAAAGAGCAATATACGAAAAACGGGTATACCAGAAGGAGACGAGAGCCTATTCAAACAGTCAACTAGAATTTCCCAAACCTATGGAAAAAGCTGGATCCCCAAATCCAAGAAGCAAACAGTATACCTAATTATCTCAATCCAAAAAAGGCCTTCTCCAAGGCACATTATATAAAAAAAAATGTCAAAAATTAGTGACAAAGAAAGAATTCTCAAGAAAGTCAAGGAAAAGATGGTAACCTATAAAGGAAATCCCATTAGATTATCATCAGATTTTTAAGGAGAAACCCTATAAACTAGGAAAGAGTGGAATCAAATATTCTAACTATTGAAAGAGAAATTACCAGCCAAGAATAATATATCCAGCAAATTTATCCTTTAGAAATAAAAAAGAAATAAGGACTTTTCCAAACATACAGAAACTGTGGGAATTTACCACAAGACCTGCATTATGGGAAATACTAAAGGGATTATTCTACCTGAAATGAGCGAAAAAAAAAAAGATACGAAACTATGAATATGATGACTAAAAGACCAACAGAAGCAGGAAAATGCAACCCATATTCAGAATAGGGTATTATACACTTACATATATCATAAAGGTTAAAGGAGGTAAGAATGTTAAAAAGAGAGAAGAGCTACAACAATTTGGAAATGAACTCACAGCATAAATAAGGATAATCTGTAACAACGAAAACAAAAAGTAGGGGACAAAGGTCTAAATTTGCAAAGGGGAATGGAGATAAGATGCATGCAGAAAATAAAGAACTACTATTTATATGAAACTTTCTTTTGCGTAAATCTAATGGTAACCACACACACACATACAAATGTACAACTGAATCACATAACATAAAAAAGAGGAAACAAAGGAAAAATCATAAAATACCATCAAACTAAAATAACAGATAGAAACACAAAGGAAAAGAAACAATGGAGACACAAAACTACCAGAAAACAAAAATAAAATGTCTATAGAAAATCCTAATATATCAATAACCACCCTAAATGTAAATGGACTGAATTCACCAATAAAAAGGCACGAGTAGAAAATTGGATCAGAAATACAAAACACAACCATACATTGCCTCCAAGAGACACATCTCAGCTGCAAAGACAAATATGGACTCAAAATGAAAGGGTAAAAAATGATATTCCAAGCAAATGACGTCCAGAAAAAAAAGTAGGTGTAACCATACTTATATCTGTCAAAATATCCTTCAAGACAAAAAAGGTAACAAGAGACAAAGATGTACATTTTATAATGATAAAGGGACAATGCATCAAGAAGACATAATACTTATCAGTATGTATGCATCCAATCAGGGAGCACTAAATTATATAAAGCGACTACTAACAAAACTAAAAGGAGAAACTGGCATTTGACAAGATACAACATCCATTTATGATTAAAACACTCAATAAAATGGATATAGAAGAAAAGTTCCTCAACATAACAAAGGTCACATCTAACAAACCCTCAGCTAATATCATAGTGAATGGTGAAAATCTGAAAGCTTTCCCCCTAAGATAAGGAACAGGACAAGGATGCCCACTCTCACCACTGCTATTCGACATAGTACCAGAAGTTCTAGCCAGAGCAATCCAGCAAGAGAAAGAAATAAAAGGCATCCAAATTGGGAATGAAGTAGTCAAACTGTCATTTGCAGATGACATGATTTTTTATATACAAAAGTGTAAAAACTCCAACAAAAAACTATTAGAAACAAGAAACCAATAAAGTTGCAAGATATAAAATCAATGGACAAAAACACATTGCATTCCTATATGCTAACAATGAAACTTCAAAAAAAGAAATGAAAAAATTTCTTTTGCAATTGCAACAAAAAGAATAAAATACATAGGAATAAACACAATGAAGCATGTGAAGGACCTATACACTGAAAACTAAAGACATTATTAAAAGAAGTTGAAGAAAACACAAAGAAATGGAGAGATATTCTGTGGTCATGGATTAGAAGAATAAATATAGTTAAAATGGTCGTATTACCCAAAGCAATATACAGATTTAATGTCATCCCCATCAAAATTCCAATGGCATTTTTTAAAGAACCAGAACCAAAAAATCATCAGATTTACATGGAACCACATACACAAAAAAAAGAACTCAAATAGCCAAAGCAATCCTGAGAAAAAAGAACAAAGCTAGAGGTATCACACTTCCTAACTTCAAATTATATTGCAAAGTGACAATAATCAAAACAGCATGGTATTGGCAGAAAGACAGACACACAAACCAATGAAACAGAATTGGGAGCCCAGAAATAAACCCACCCATATAGGGGCAAATAATTTTCAACATAGGAGCCAAAAAACACAATGAAAGGGGAAAAACCTCTTTAACAAATAGTACTGGGAAAATTGAAAAGCCACATGCAAAAGAATGGAACTAGTCTGCTATTTGTCACCATACACAAAAATTAATTCAAAATGGATCAAAGATTAAATATGAGAACTGAAACTATAACATATATAGAAGAAACATAGGCACTAAATTTATGAGCCTTTGTCTTAGAGAGCTTTTTATTAATTAGACCTCAAATGCAAAGAAAATAAAAGCAAAAATAAATGAACGGGTCTATATTAAACTAAAAAACGTCTGCACAGCAAAAGGAACCATTAACAAAACAAAAATGCAAGCAACCAAATGAAAGGAGGTATTTGTAAACAGTATCTCTGATTACGGTCTAATATCCAAAATATGTAAAGATCTCATACAACTCAACAACAACAAATAAAACAATTGAATTAAAAAATGGCAGCATACCTGGACAGACACTTCTTCCAAGACATAGAAATGACAGACATATGAAAAGGTGCTCAATCTCACTAGCAATTAAGGAAATGCAAATCAAAATCACAATGAGATACCACCTCACACCTGTTAGAATGGCTATTATCAACAAGACAAGTAATAACTAGTATTGGAGAGGTTGAGGAGAAAAAGGAACCCTCACACATTGCTAGTGGGAATGAAAATTGGTACAGCCACTATAGAAAACGGTATAGAAGTTCTCTGCAAAAAATAAGACTAGAGTTACCATATGACCCAGCAATCCCTCCTTTGGGCAACTATCCGACAAATTTGAAAACACTTATTCATAAAGATATATCTACCCCTATGTTCACTGCAGCATTATTCGGTGGCCAAGACAAGGAAACAACCAAAGTTTCCTTCAATAAATATTAGATACACAATGGGATATAAGAAAAGACAAAATACTGCCATTTGTGACAACATGGATGGATTATCATGCTAAGTGAAATAAGTCAGATGGAAAAATATGATTTCACTCATATGTGGAATATAAAACTGAAAGCAACAAATGAACAAGGCAAACAGATAAACAAAAACTTACAGACACACACAACAGTATGGTGGTTACCAGAGGGAAATGGGGAGAGAAGAGGTAGAAAAGGGTAAAGGGGGTCAAATATATGGTGACAGAAGGAGATTTGACTTTGAATGGTGAACACACAATGCAATATACAGATGAACTATTACAGAATTGTAGACATGAAAGCTATATAATTTTATTAACTACGGTCACCCCGATAAATTTAATAAAATTTTTAAGAAACTGGAAAAAAAATGAAAAACTTGTATATAAATGTTAGTAACAGCATTATCCATGATAGCTAAAAAGTGGAAACCACCCAAAAGTCTATTATCTGATGAATACATAAATAAAATACTGTATATTCATTTAAAAATGTTCAGGCAAACATATAAAATACTCCTGTTCACCAAATCTCTCCTTACGTGGCTGAAATAGAGCAACGCTGACTAACCAATTTGTCTCCCGTAACTTCTCTGCTCAGCTTCTATGGAGATTGTGCAATGGACCAAAAAGATGGCCAGGAAAACAGAAAGCAGAAGCGAGGTGTCAGATGAGTCAAGAGCACAGAAATCATACCCTAAGGGAAACGCCAGTGGGGGCACAGCTGTTTCACCTTCCGCCCTCCACTGTTTGGCTCTTCACACTTTCACCGGCATTATCAGTAGACTTGCTTCTGAGAAGCTAGGAATTCTGAGAAAGGAAGTTATTAGCATCTGTTGAAAGCTTACTGCACTAAACAATTCCCAACCCTGCAAAGCGGGGGTCATTATTTTCTTTTAACAAAAAGGAAACGCCTCAGAGAGGTGTCAGGAATTTGTCTAACCCACTCAACTTGTCAGTGGCAATCAGAATTCACATACATCAGGCTGATTCAATTATTCTAGATTGTTTTTTTAACTATAAGAATAATTCTACTTACCAGGGGTTTGAAACACTTTTAGCTATCTAAAATTGCTTGTATAAACCGGTTGATTAAAGTTTAGAGGACATTTACAAATTTTTAAATTAAAAAGTCTTTCATTTGTAAAAATCAATTTTAAGAAGTACTTCAAGGAATATTCTTCACTTTAAAAAGAAAAATTATACAGAGATATAAATATGTAGATAGATTTCCTCATGTCCCCCAATAGTAGGAATCTTCCAAGAATTTGTTTAAGCTCCCTATTCTCCTCCATATCATATTCTAGGGAAAATGTGAGCTTTGGAGTTAGTTGTGGTTAAGATATGAGCTCTGTCACTTAAGAACTGTGTGAATCATGGGACAAGTCATTTACTCACTCTGTGTAAATCTAATACTTCATAAAGTTTGTTATGAGGATTAAATAAAATGACATAAGTATGACATCTGGCTCATAGATGACAATCCATTAATCGCTTCTTGTCTTTCCACTTCCTCCCCCACGATTTTACCCTCCCTGGAAATATTACTACTCCAATGAGCCAGGAACCTCAAAATGAAGATGACACACCTTTTGATTTGCTTGTCCATGAATCTGAGCTCTAGCTCAATCCTATTCCACTCTGTTATCTAGAAGGTGTTTTCCTAAATTCCATTTGAAGGACCTAGTCATGGTTGGGTGGCAGGAAAAGAAAAGCAGATGTCAACCTCAGGGGATAATGGGGGGGGGGTGGATTTCCCTTTGCAGAAAACTGTATATCCCAGGGGCCTTTTTAAAGTCTAGAGATCAGGCAATAAGCATGCCTTGGCTTAAAATAGAAAACGAATCACATAATAGTGTACCAAACAATAAAGTCTAATAGACGATGTTTTGATTTAGGTAATTAGTCAAGTCCTGCTTGAGTAAGTAATATAAATAAGTTGGGTCAAAGAAAATTAAGCTCTCCATAGAGGTGCATTCACACTGGGGACAAGGACAGTGGGGATGCTGGTCAAGCTTTGCTAAACCAGAGGGTTGAGGTCACACTCTAAGAAGGTCGAGGTTTTGCAGAGCAAACTTGTACCACAACAACAACAACAAAAAACTCTGAGATCTATTTAAACCCAGGTAACTTCCCTCAAAAACTGGCCAAAAAGTAGGAATCTAGCAGCTTGCAGGCCACAGTTCGAAGCTTCGCTATGTCACATCTATCATTAGCCATACCACTTTCTCAAACCTTGAGAACACCCGAATTGAGTCAAGACTGGAGACTAGGAAGAGCAGTGATTGGAAATACATCTATTGCTCCCTTTCCATTGGCAGCGCCTAAATAAATAGGCCTTTTCCTTCTTCTCAGCCTAAATCATCTAGACCATGCAGGCAGGCTGTGGGAGGGGCACCTCTGAGGCTGTCTGTGAAGGAAGCTAACCTCAGGTTTGCTCCTCATCACCTCCTGAATTAGCCCCTCTCAAAGGCAGCTCTGGCATGCATGTCTTAGGCTGCCACTCCTATCCCTCAAAGCACCTTCTAAATCATTTCAAACTAATATGTAGGAAAACCCAAAAATGCAGAGACAGAAAAAACACCACTTTGGGAATCATAGAGACCGGAATTCAAATCTCAGCTGTGGAACTTCCTGGCTTGTAACCTTAGGTGAGTCACTTGACCTTCAGGTGACCAACTGTCCCTATTTGCCCAGAACTAAAGGGGTTTCCAGGATACAGATCTTTCAGTGCTAAAACCAGAAAAGTCCTAGGACGACCAGGATGAGTTATTCATTCTGCTTAAACTCTGAGCTCGTATTTGCTCATCTGTATACATGTAATGATAAGACCTAACATACATGGAGACTGTGAAGACCAGAAGCCTTCTTTGTGCCAGGAACACTCTGTAAGTCCTGTTATGCTTTCAAAGAGACACTTCCTCGTTTAAAAAAAAAAAAATCAAGACAAAGGAGAAAAAGAAAAAATAAGCAGGAAAACAATAGAGATGGTAGGAGAAAGGAGAAATAATGAGAAAAAGAGAAAAGCAGAAGCAGCAACCACAGCCAGCAGAGCCCATTATCATTAGGGCCTTTTGAATCCTGCAGGAATCCAGCATGGGCATTGCAATGATTTGTGAGGCATGTGGCAGAGTGACAGAAAGAAAACGGCTCCTTCTCTGGGCATTCAGCTCAGAAATCACCAGAAACGATGCTCGGGGCACCATCTGTTCTGAGGCCTTTTCATCCTTCCCTCTAAATACTGACACACTTCTCCCCGATCAGGACCCACTCTTGAGAGCAGGAAAGAGGGTGAGGGCTGCATCCTATCGATTTTGCCAAACCTCCCTAAGCAGAGACTGTCACAATGACAATTTCTAATCCCAGATATCCTTACAGGTGACATCCACACGGAATGTTCGTGCTCCTAGCCCATGCCTGACAGGCATAAGTTTTTGCTATAACTGCTTAGTCATCAGGTACTGTCAAGTGGGGGTTTCAGCTGTTTCCTTTTGAAAGAGACTTAATTGTTGTTGCTACCTGAGTGTCAAGTGCATCTCTCTGTGCTGAAGGGCTTTTGAGGAAACTGTACTTGTTGAAATGTGAAACATGAAACAGGTTCCAGCTAAATAAGGTAGATCAGCAGGATCTCAGCAATTAAGAAGATGCCTTTATCATCACCCCAAGAAGTAGAAATGTCCCCTCACTCGGGCTCTGGATATCAAGAATTTCAGAAGCAATTTTGGCAGAGGTCTGGGGAAGATGACTGGATTAGTAGTGAAGAGACCCAAGTTGTAGTCCTGGCTCTGTCTGTACATGGCTGTGTGACCTTGGATGAGTCCCTGAAATTTCCTATTAAGGTTTCTTACATATAAAACAAAGGTAGGGATACTAATCCCCATCCTGTCTATTACATAGGCTTGTGGAACAGGGGTATTAAACCACTTTATAGGTGCTAATATAGTTTTGATAATATAAGGTGGCCAAAAATTGGAAGCAATCCAATAAGAGTAGATAGATAAATAAATTGTGATACATTCATACAATGGAATACTATATAGAAATTCTAAAAAAACAAACTACCACAACATACAACTACATGGATGAATTTTAATGACAAAATAACAGATCAAAGAAGCCAGATACAAAAGACTACAAATTGTATGATTCCATTTGTATGAAGTTCAAGAACAGGAAAACTAATCTATGGTGTAGAATAGTGGTTACTTATGGCAGGGGCAAGGAATGACTGGGAAGGGACACAAGAGAACCGTCTAGGGTATTAATCTGGGTAGTGGCCACAAGGGCATCCACATATGTAAAAATTTCTACTGTTGTATAATTAATATCTTGGTATTTTATGTATGTAATATTCCAATTTAAAAGAAAAGTATAAAAGACTGGACAGATACTTGAATCACTATCCTGGGTAGAAGTCACAGGTAGAACTTAGTTCTCTGCTGATTCATCCTCCTCCCTAACTTCAATAATTATTGAAAATTAAAGTGCAAAATATACAGCATTCCAAAATGGGAGGCAGTGCTACTATTTAAAAGCAAAATGCACACACATAGTCACACACAAATAGAAAAGATACTGCCAGCCCTTGGCTACTAATAGAGATGAAAATCTCTAAATGATCTACTGCCAGGCTTGATCACGCTGATTTGTTTCTGATCCGGGAGGGAGGAAAGCAGAGACTCTGCAGTAAGACGGAAAGTACTGCTCGGTTTGACAGAGGGAAATATGATTAGAATGCACTGAGGTGGAAATAATGACTCGCCTCCCCCCAGGACCAGTCTGCCCCCCTGCCTGCACCCACAACAAGCCTTGCATTGCTAACGACAGGGTGTTGGGAGGCTGGTGGCATCTCAAATCCATCCTGACTCATCACGCAATCAGAAAATATACAGTCTGAAAAGCCCAGACATTGCAGAAGAATGGCTCACACAGACACAGAACACAAACATCCCCATGCTCCAAGAACTAAAAGGAATGATCTCATTAGATTAAGGTCCCTGGAAGAGCCTGGGAGAGAGATAGGGGTGAGGGAGGAGGTATTGAGAGGGCGCTCTTGGAATCTTGGAAGAAGCCCATAGGGAGCGAGGATGAACAGAGATCAGGGGAAGGATATAGGTCTGTGGTCAAAAAGGGTGCGAGAGGATAAGAATAGAGGAATCAAGGATCTTCCTTGGTCAGACTGGGAAAATATGGCAAGTGCCCGAAATGTGATAGATTCATCAAAAGTATGTGAAAACACCTTAAGAATTGGCCCAAGTCTGTGTTTACTCACACTGCATACACCATACCTAGCACAGGGCCTGGAGAATATTAAATATGTCTTTACTGTATTAAAAGTATGAATGAATTAACACATAATTTATGTAATGTTATGATTTCATTTGGGCCATAATGATAAAAGTTGCAAAATGTTCTTCAAGACTTGAAGAACTCAGAAGACCTCCGAGCACCATCTTTCCAATGGCTACTAATGGGATGTCCAAACATTCAGGGCTTCCTCACACTCTTCAGTCCTGAGATGCCTGTGGACTAGGTTGTCAGATGAAAAACAGGGTACCCAGCTAAATTTGAATTTCAGATAAACAATGAATCATTTTTAGTATATCTAGAATATTATGTAGGATATACCTATGCTCCCCAAAATTATTTGTTGTTCACGTGAAATTGAAATTTAACTGTGCATCCTCTATTTTTATTTGCTAGATCTGGCAGCTCTATTATGGACTCAATGTTCTCCTTTGAGCAGACCAACAAAAGCCTCTCCAAACCCCATTACCCGTGGGAACAGCGAGGTGGGACAGGCTCCTGCTGCTCCCTTCTTCACCCCCAAAAGCGCACAGGATATCTCTGAAGCCTCAAGGCTTTGTTCACTTGGATAGCATGCTCGTGTTCTCCCATGCCTATCAGCTCTCTTCTCTGCTTCGGCATCATTCCATCCCTACCTCCAGCCTCCCATCTGCCTTTTAACCCCATTGCCCTTTGAGACTCATTATCTCTCTGTGGAAACCTCCCCTAGAAAACCACACACACACACACACACACACACACACACACTGAGTTCAATTCTTCCCTTCACATCCATTCTAGCAATTCTTCCCTTCACATCCATCCACCTCAGATGGGAAGCGCCCGTAGATTTACCTGTTTCCTTTACAGGGTGACAAATCCTTGGAGCACGACAATGTTCATTGCCTCTATTTGAGCACTCTGTCCAGTACCTGGCTTTCAGAAAGTATTTAATAAGTAAGTGTATGGATGAATGTAACTTCTTGGGAAGCAATCAAGAACACATGGAGATTGGAGACATCCTTATGTGCCTGGTCTTAGAAATCTCTCTCCCTCAGGACAAGTCAGTAGCCTCTCAGTCAGGGACAGCCCAACTGAATAGGAGAACACACATGTCCCTGCATTGCCGGGTCTAACAAAGAACTTGAAGACAGACTTTGATGTGGGTAATTCTCCATAGTCGGTCAGACTGGACCCGAGACCTGAAAACCAGTATTGGCCACACTCGTAGGCCAGGGCCCTTTCAGAACTGGTCTTGAACTTTTCTCCCCCAGTTTCACAGGTTCTGCAATTCACTCTACTAAATTGGCTCTAACTTAGTGCCTATTAAACTAGGAGCCAAGATCTGCTCTTCAGTCAGCCTCCTCTCAACTCCCCCCTCGCTTAGTTGGGTGGTAACTTGGATTTCCCTTCTAATTGTTGCATGTGTCCTGAACACCTGTGCTTTATGCTATTCCATGAAACACTTCCCCCAATTAAAGCCTAAGAGAACAATAAAAAACAAATCCCATCTGCGAATGGAGAAGTATACATTCGACAGCAATAGCAATACTAGGTCATGGGCTGGGTCGTTAAATCACTGAGTATATACATCCAGAGCAGGAAAAAAGCAGACTTCTAACACATTTATGGCTGAAATTTAAAACTACTGGAATAGAAACATTTGGAGGTAAGGGTCTCAGGAAAGCTTTCAGCCTGGCTCTGAGACCTCAGCTCAGAGCCAGGGAAGGCAGCTTTCACGATTCTCTAGGTAATACCTAGGGAAAAAAAATTATCTCAAAAGATGATAGAGAAATCTGTATAGCTTCAAGGTGAGGCTAGTGAATGCAGAGAAAATGTCAACGAGAATATTTGCTTTGTCTTCTAAACTTTAAATATTATTGCTAGTCTCTAAACAAGAGGAAGGAAGGGCCTAGTTATCAGTAAATAAGATCAGGCTTACCTTCTTTTGTTTCTACACCATGTTTAGAATATGATGTCAGTGAGATGGTCTTGCTGCTGAGGGTGGCTCCCATTGGAATTGAGGGAGCTGTTCTGCACTCTTTTTAGGTAATAAATTGGTCACGAGATTAAGCAACATGACAGCCACTTCCTAGTCACCATTTCTTTATATTCAGAATCACCTGGTGATGCTCCACCATCTCTTTTGCCTCGGCATTGTCTGCCTTTATTTTTTCACTGGCTGATATATGCAAATCATGTAAGTCCAAAATTCACTTGCTCTAAGATGCAGGACAAGAGGAGGTTAATTCAAGCAATATCATTGATGGCAAGATATCTAGCTAAGCCATCCAGGGCTAGAGTGTACCAAAGACAGATGAGCCCAGGTAGGGGGACCAAAAGCAACCTTGGACTTCAAGATGCAAATAAAAAGTTTCTTCCCCTCATGGTAATCCCATAGATCCCAATGAATGGACAGGAGTCTCAAACTAGTACTGACTTAAGTCGGGTCCTTCTCTGTGCAATGGGCAAGCCTGAGTGGAAGCAGCCACACCCTGGCTCCCCACATCAGTCAGTCACCAGGACACCAGTAAAGCTCTAAGGACCTTTTGGTTGTACAAGCCCTTCCTTTTCTTGGAAAAACCTCTCAAGCCATGTCCTGCTCTAAAATTGGAAATCTCATGTCATTCTGGAATGCTCCAAACCAGACACACTACTGAAGCGTCTTCTTCCAGAGAAAGCAAAATGCAAGATTGGTGTAACTAGCTGAGAAATGTAAACGTCCCCAAATGACTCAAACTGCAAAAGACAATTCAGAAGAGGTATTTTTTTCACCCGATTAACTCTAAAATTGCTTCAAATCTCCATTTCACATTCACTCAGGGATCGTGCTCCTTTTGTTACAGATTTTGGGGAGGGAAGTGAGTGTTCTCACTAAACTAGGTTGGACCCTTTGGATGTCAGAGTTTCCATATAAAGGACTACTGGTCCCTCATCCCCACACAAAGCCCCGCATCCCTACTCCTCTTCCTCATGATCGCCAGTGCACAAGATGTGCAGTTCACTCCTCCAGTCCGCCAGGAGGATATTCGGTGGCTCCCTGCAGAAGGTGGGGGTGGGAAGTAATACTCACTGAGCACTAATGACTGGCTGAGAACTATGCTGGTACTTTTATTCCTTTATCTCACTAAATACCACAGCAATACCAAGAAGTAGGACTTATTGTCCCATTTTATAGATGAGAAAACTGAGGCAGAAAGATCCAGCTCCCCCCAGCTAACAGTCGTAGAGCCAGATGGTGGTCTGAGGCTGCTAGTGCTGAGGTGTAAAGAGACCTCTTTCTGGATGGCTCTGGACTTATTTTAGGATTTTCTAAAATTCACTTAAACCCCCTGTTGGAGCTATTAATATTATCAGTATTCTTAAATTGGAATAATCTTGTCTATTCATCTTCTCTACGTTTCCTGTTTCCTTGCCCCGTGGTGCTGCTGAATTAGATAATGTCTACAAAGCTCTCTGAGTTCCTTGAAGGGAAGTTTTGATAAACACAAGTTATTAACCTTCAAAGCACCAAGACTTGTGAATGAAGAAGTTATAAAAATTATCGTAAAATCCTGCTGGGGTTTGATAATAAACAGAGGCTTTCTTGAATCTTCAAACACTTCCTTTTCTTCCCACGAGCAAAGGTGAAACCCTCCACCTAGAATGGGTAATAATTCCAATGCTAGTCCATGGCTCTTCTCTCTTCTGATATAAGGAAAGGTCAAGTGCCTCTTTCCAGAGTCTTCTGCAGTGGCTTCATGGAGAGTCAGAGCAGCAGGTACTTAAGGCTTCTGAACAACACAGCTCTATCATTCTCTGGCTCTGACTCCCCAGGTGCAGCTGAAATGATGCTGTGACAATACCTGACGGGAGAGGAGATGCCACTACTGGGAAGCCGAGACCCGGAAAATGAGTATTCAAAAAGTGTTTCATTCCCCACTGCTCTGGCTCTTCTAACAGTGACAGTGCGATTGTCATGGATCAGACAAGGGTCTAGCTTTGCCCACCGAAGCCACACGCATAACAGGAAACCAAGCTGTACTTCTCCTCTGAGGTCATGCTGTGAGTGGGAGAAGGGGAAGAAGTTGGAGGAGAAGAACTGACGGAGACAGCTCACCGCCTCTGCGGGTCTAAACAGCACAGCTGCTCTTCATGATGAGAATGCTGAGCCAGGAGCAGGAACGGAAGGAAGGGTGTAAGGGTCAATGGCGAAGTCGTCACCTCACTGCCAGTGACCTCCTACCACATTGTATACCTTAGCCTTTGGCTTTGCTCTGGGTTTACAATGCACCAATGTGGAAAGTGAGTATTAGATATCTCCATGTGCAGCCCAGTGCTCAGGACAGTGGTGGCTGCAGAAGAGTCTGGCTACCTTCCCCACCTTCTGGGTTTTGTCAAGCCAGCTGAGATAATACACCTGAAGTGAGGGTAGAGAGGAAAAGCACCTAACCATCACACCAGACTTGAAAGGTCTGTCTGGCCTAAACTGTACTAGCTGCCAAAAATCATACCTGCATTAGACCTATCTGTCTTCTCAGGAAGAATAATAAAGGACAATTCTGGGGACTGGTGCATGAACTTCAGAACTCAAAAATGGAGACCCTTGAAAAAAAGGGGAAAAGCAAAGGTGCCTCTGTCTTGGGAGAAATATAAATAGGAGAGGGGACGTGTCTAGAGGAAAAGCAGACCTAAATTGAGGGATCTGGCCTCTTTCCTGAAACACTGGTTTACAACTGGCAGAGAGGATCGTTTCTGAGGGCAGTATTTGTAAATATCCCCCGATCCCATCCCAAGGCAACTTGGCCCAAGTTCCTTGTGAGAGGGAGAAAACTATAAAAAAAAAGTCGAACAATCTAAGGTTTTCCTTTAGAAGCTACAACATTTAAAGGGAATGAATTTTTCGCCAATCATAGTCCAACTAGACCTTCAATGACCCTGATGAAATGGGGCCTCCAGGCCCTGTCACAGAGATTTGCTATAGAGATATCCTGTGTTAGCTCTAGGAAAGGTTTACTGGTCCCCAATAAAAGTGCTAATGCTTTAGAGGCGTCATTCTACCTGGAAGGTCTCAGTCAAAGGTCTGGCTAAGCCTTATGTCATGCAGACATGATTTGTACCAAGTGGCTTCAAAAGCAAGTAACCTATTTTCATTACCATTATAATTATTGTTCATCCTCAACAATACCCGCTTAAACCTGAGAATTTTGGATATAGATCCAAATGCATATGCACCCTTGTACAAGGTGCTTAGCCTCAGTTTCCACAGTGGTAATATAAGGGTCGTAACAGTACCTACTTCACGGTGACACTGTGAGGTCTGACTTTGGTAATTGATGTAAACCACAGCACAGTGCCTGGCACATGGTGGGCCCTCAATAAAGGATAGTCTCTCTAGCCAGTGCCTGAGAAATAAGCAAGACAATATTAACGGTATGAAAGGAATCTGGGGGAAGGAGGAAGATGGTAGCCGAGGAAGGCTTCCCTTTCTCGGGCAAGGGTGACTTTTCCAGGTAAAAAAAAAAAAAGTATGACCAAAAGTCAGAAAATGTGGTCACCTAGCTATGTGGAAGATGACCCAGGCCAGAATAGAGGAGGTTAAGAGGCAGGAAGAATAAGGTTGCCTTACAAAGAGGACCTTGAACTTCATGTAGAAGGACTGGACCAGCTACAGTGGGCTATGAGAAGCTCCTGCCGAAGCCCAGGCTTCGGGCCACCCATATTGACCAATGAACGGCGGTGCACACCTGGGATGGGAGGGCCCACCTCTGCGGCACCACCCCCTCCATCCTCTCTTCAGCCCTCCTAACAATGAGCAGAACCCTCAGAACACTGTGCTACCCAAGCTCTGACTCCAGGGACAGGAAGACCCCCAGGAGGTTGATCAGGTCTAAGGCCAGGGCTCCTGGCAGGAGCCTCAGCAATCAGAAAATCTTCGCGTCATTGCTGAACCCAAAAATAATTGCCAAACAGCTTTTTCTAAAACACAAGGAAATGGGTGATGCATCTTCTCCATTAACAACACAGCTCACCTTGAAGCCCCACTCCTAGAGAAGCAGCCCATTTTTCTCCACCTCCAATAAAGAAAGCCTCTCCATATTAAAAGAGATGTCCTGCAGACAAGGGTGCTCAGGAGGAGGCTGCCTTGATTAAAGCAGGTTGTTCTGCCAAGAAGTCTTGAATATGCTCTCTTGGTTTGGGGCTGTTAGTGCAGCATGGAGGCAGCAGGCGACATGAATTGCCTTTTATCTAATTGGAAAACTCCCACTGAGTTTAGAAGTACTCATTTAGACAGGCAGATCAATAAAAGAAATGGGGAGCGGATGGCCGTGGAGATGTTATGGAGACGAGCTGGTCCTCTATACATCTGCTTAATAAAGATGAACTCATCCTGGTCATAGAACAAACCCCGAACACCCTCTTGGCTCCAGACTGCAGCATGTTCCATTCACTTTCAATGAGCAGACATTTCTCAGGAGTGACAGGCAAGAGACCCCTCCCTTTTCTTCTCTTTATCTGGATTCAAAAGCTCTGGTGGGAGAGAGGAGAGTGGTAGCAAGAAGGGCCTTAGGAATCTGACTAGGATTTTTCTACATCTTCCCAAAATGGTACTCCAATGACCCAGATAAAAGTGAAAAAGAACAAGAAATAGAGATCCATGGGAAAAGGATTTTTTTTAAAAAAGGAGAGATGGTAAGGAGAGAGATCTGGCTTCCTTGCCTTTTCATGTCATTTTACTGTGCATAAGTCACATTGCACTATAATGAACACTTCATGAACTTCTGTTTTAAGAACTACCCAGTTGAAACCCTCTTTTTCCCCCTATTTCTCTTATTCATCACTGAATTAGGGGCTCTGAACTTTTTCGCTCATCCCCACATCACCACCCTCACATCCTTTTGCCCATCCTTGTTTTTGCTGTGGTCCCTAAGCTCTCCCCCACCCCCATCCTGTACAAAGAAGGCTTAAACTGCTGAGCTTGAAACACGAGCTTTTGTGCCAGGCTACAGCTTCGAAGCTGATTCCCTTCAAAGGGAAAAATGTTCTCTGGCTGAAGGTCCAAAAATAGAATTGGCGTGTGTTGGGGGGTGGGGGGTACATGTGTATCTGTTTATGCACATGTGCATGCACTGGGCTGTGGGTATTTCATTTACACTAGGGAAATTATGAGAGAGCTGGGAACCCTGCTTTTGATTCGTGTGTCCCTCCTTTGACTCCGGCAGAAGCTCCTCTCTGGGCAAGGCTGCAGGAGGGAACCTGCTGACACTCAGCTTTAATAGAGGCCTTTTCTCCTGCAGTCCTACGGGGAAGGCACAGGCTCATACCTGGGCCATGGGTCGGTTGCCATGGAAATGATTGCGCAGTCACAAATAAGGTGGTATTATGTTCTCTCAGCAGGACCACATGAGAGCTAGAAGCTAGAGAGAAAAAAAAAGGAAGAGGGGGACAGAGCTGGAGAGAAAGAGAGTAAGAGAGAGAACAGAAATATCTCCTATGGACAGCAGCCATAAAAAGGAAATACAAACAAAGCCACAGGGTGCTGTCCCCAGACAGAGTGGGCGAGAGGAGGGGAAGGGTACTGTTTCCTTGGAGGGAGGTCTTTCATGTTCATAGAGATGGAGAGGGAAACCCAGTCCAAAGAACTCCATTCGCCTCCTCTTCTTCTACTGGCTTTTCTCTCAACTTATTCATTGGGTAATGGCACGAAAAGTGTGCAAAGGACAGGTGAAGGGGTTACAGAAAGGAGCAGCAGATGAAATAGAGCAAGAGGTGAGTCAAGCTATTTTCCTTCCTCTCTGCCCCAAGATGCACAAAGGCCTTGCTCTGATCTCAGCAGAAAACTCATAGCCTCTTTGCCCATAGCTCTCTAACAAACTTCAACCCTTCCAAAAAGCCATAAGCCCTCCTTGATCTCAGTATCCTTATTAAGATTTTTTCCCCCTTGAGTCAAGTAATTCTAGAGAGAGAGTGGCCACATTGTCTTCTTAAGGTCACTTTCATTCAAAGCTTCATTGGTTTACTTACTTACTATGGACGAAAGTCTGAGAATCAAGACCTAGATTCAGACTCAACAAGCAAATGAAAAGCACCAAACTTATTTCAGCTAAACCATGAGACTTTGTATAAGGCAAAGAACTCTAAAATTCTGCCTTTGCCATGCTTGTTTTTTAAATGGATGTGTGTATATATAGATTTTAATGAGCACAAAGCTTTTGATAAAACATAAGAAATTTCCTATGATCTTTGAATCTATTATCAAGATAACCAAATTTTCAAAATTATTACAATCTCCTATGTTTTCTTCTGAGCCTCATTCCTTTTATGGTGGCCACTACCACCAGCTCTGCCTTAGTCTAGAGTCTAGACGAACTGAGCAAACACTAAAAGTCTTTCCAACCTAAAATCTTCTCCCCCATCAACTAACATCAGTGCCTAAAACTCCACATTCAGGTTACCGCTTTCTGTCTTCAAAAGATCTGTGTACTCAAGAAAGAAGTTGGTAGGACTATCTTCCCTAGCTTTTCAGTATGAATGTGTTTCGGAGTAGTTAATGAAGTGGGATTGAGGATGAACGAATTCTGATGCATAAAGTGACAGACAGGACATACACATCTGTCTCCTTGACAGTGGGAAATATTTGATATGAAATCTAGATACATGATTCAGCAGCTTCAGACTCACCTCATAGGACCTTGGAATCACTAACAGATGCCAATCAGGTAAAAATGCTTAAAGCTCTTTACTTATCTTTCTGTAGGTTCCCTGACACGGCACAGTGGCTCCAGACTACCCATGGTCCCCATTTGAATCTGTACTGGGGAAAGGTGAGCCTTGCACAAACTCAAAAGTCCAACTTCAGAGTCTGGGGTAGCACCCCATGCAGAAAATCAGCAACAAGCCTAACTAAGACCCACCCCAGCCCCAGAGCAGTGGAAGAGTGTAGAGAGATCACTTTCCCAACTGATACTGAAAATAATTTGGTTAATCAAAAACTTAACAAAAGCACAGAATTGTTAAAAAAATGGTGATGCATAACACCCCAAATAGTTTATTGTAACTTAAAATAGAAACATGCTTTTTTCTGCTAACTTTTTATGTAGAGCCAAGATGTTTTCTCTAAATATTAAAACACTGATAAAAGTTCTCCATCATTTTCTCCAAAAGCATCATTCCTAATTCATCATCTACGATTTCCAGTTTTCACTTCCTTAAAGCAAAGGGAAAATTTAAGGACACTTATGAGGTAATCAGAGTGCAAAACCCTTCCACATTTTTGTTTCTCTACAATCGTTTGTAGTTGGTTCACCCACATCTAATTCAACAGCAATTTTTTAGCAACTTTCATTTACTGAGTCCTTTCAAAGCATTTAATTTTGTTTTCATGGAAACAGTTCTCTTTTCATACTCAGTGTCCATTGGTTTACATAATATTTAATTAAATTATATAATTTCATCATTTAATGTAGTGAATAGGTTTAGTAGAGGTTAGTTAAGAGAGCCTTAACTGCTATTTTTTCTCTGAAGGCAAACTCTCAACCTGAGAAGGCTGCCTGAAATCGGTCTTTAAGGCAAATCGCATTTTAAATATCAGAGGTCAATATATTGAGAACTATTTGTGTAACAAATAAGAAAATATTTCTAGGGATACAAAAATCAATTGAAGTAAGATAGAACCTTTTACATGACAGTAGGAAAAGGTGATCAAATCCTCTCCCTGAAAGAAACTAAAATACCGGACAGTATTACCAAAACAGCTATTTCAGGACCCTGGAAATCAACCAAAGCTATACAACAAAGAGATTTATTCATTAAAAAAAATACAGATTTTGGATAAGAATCTGCAGCATATTTGCCTAGGGCTGATCCCATCAACCTCCCATCGCCCTCTTAGATCAGCTAGCTCAGTAGTTCTAACAGGTGGAACAGGCTGTATATTACAAACAGCTTCACTGCCAGAAAGAGATGACTGGATTTGGAGCTAAATGTGAAAATCTGGTACTCAGTGAATGGTAAGTAGCAATCTCAGTGGTGAGCAAACAAGGAAGGTCATTCATTACAACAGTCGGAGGCGATGATGCTATTTGGGGCAAACATTGAACTAAAGGATGAGCCAGAAATTTAACAGGGAAATGCAAGAAATGAGACACTTATGGAGGCACCTGATAATCTTTCCACACATCTCTGGCTGACCTGGAGTTGGCATGCATTAGCGGGACTGACCAGAGAGAGTCCTATAAAAAATAAAAGCCAGGGAAAACTTTAAACTGCCTGAGCTTTGGATACATTCTCAGAACAACACACAGATCCATCAGCATTGGGTGGAAGCCTTACTGGCTAAAGGTGTATAAACACAACCTTGGAAAAATCACTGGTTGGTCACTAAGCTATGCAGGCATGAGGACAAATCCTAGGAAACCAGGTTAAAAATGAAAACAACAACAACAAAAAACCAATATACATATATTGGTTTTTAAACAAAAAAATATTTCAAAAATATAATATCTAATATTTTTTAAGTGAGCAAAGATATCAGCAGCTACATACACAAGGGAGTCATGTTTTATAAGAAAGTTACTAAACAAACAAAAACCTTAGGGGAAAATATCAGAATCCAGGTTTGCTATGATATATTATCTAAAATTTCAAGAATTATGATATCTAAAAAGAGTTTAAAAGTGTGGTCCATATGTAGGAAAAAGCAAACAATAGAAATTATCCCTGAGTGTACCCAGATGTTAGATTTAGCAGACAAAAATTGCGAAGTAGTTATTATAATTATATTCAAAAAATGAAAGAAATACATGTTTAAAGAATAAAAGAGATATATGACATTAACTGAAAAATAGAGGGCCTCTATAAATAGATTGGAAAAAAAGAGCCAAATAAAAATTTTGAAGGTAAAAAGTACAATAACTACAATAAAAAAAATTCTCTAGAAGAATGAACAGCAGATATGAGATAGAGGAAGAATTAGTAAACATGAAGAGAGATCCAACAGAAATTATTCAATCTGAAGGAGAAGCAGAAAAAGATTAGAGAAAAATTAAGAGCCACAAAAGACCCATGGGACAATATCAAGCACACCAGCATATGTGTGATAGGAGTCCCTTAAAAGGGAGAATCTCTATAAAACTGGAAAAAGGAGGAGGAAGAGAGAAATGGGCAGAAAAAAAATTGGTGAAATAACAGCCCAAAACATCCCAAATTTAATTAAAAACATAACCTACAGGTCCAAGAAACTCAAAAAATTAAGAGAAGATCTTTATGACCTTCACTTAGGCAATGAGTTCTTAGATATCTCAAGCACACTCTCATAAAAGAGAATAATTAGACTTTAGTAAAATTAAATACATTTTCATTTTAAAAGATACTCCTAAGTGAATGAAAAGACAAGCCACAGACGGGGGAAAAAATACCTACAAAGTATGCATCTAAATATAGAAAGAATTCTTAAAGTTCAGTTACAAGAAGACAACACAATTTAAAATGGGGGAAAGATTTAAATATATTTCACAAAAGATATGCAAATGATTAATAATCACATGACAAGATGCTCAACATTTTTACTCAATAAGGAAATGGAAATTAAAACCACAATTAAAAACCATTACAAACTCACTAGAATTTCAATAATAATAATAATAATACCAAATGTTAGTTGAGTGTGTATAAAGACGAGACTCTCATATATTTCTCATGGAGATGTGAAATGTAGAGACAGTTTGAAAATCAATTTGAAAGTTTCTTAAAATGTTAAACATAAACTTACCAATGACTCAGCAATTCCACTCCCTAGAATTTACTAAAGACACACAAACATATGTCCACACAAAGAATTGTACATAAATGCTCATAACATCATTCTTCATAATAGCTAAAAAAAAAAAAAAAAACTGGAAGCATTCCAAATATCCATTAACAACTTATAAATGAATAATCAAACTGTTATATATCCATACAACAGAATCGTATTCAGAAATAAAAAGAATCAAACTATCGATTCATCCCACCACATAGATAAACCTCAAAATCATTATGCTCAGTGAGAGAAACCCAACACAAAAGACAACATATTATATGTTTCCATTTAAATGAAATGCCCAGAAAAGAAAAATTTATAGAGACCAAGTACAGGGATTGCCTGAGTCTAGAGGTGGAAGGAGAGATTGACTGCAAACTGGCACAAAGGAATGTTTTAGGATGAAAATGTTCTAAAATTGGTCAGTGTTGACGGTTACACAAACTTTATAAATTTATTTAAAAAGCATTAAATTATAAATTTATCATAGATGACATTTATGGTAAGTAAATTATACCTTTGTAAAATTATACCTTCGAAAAAATTTTAATTTTCGAAATGAGACATGAAGCTATTTGCCCATATATTGATGTGGTAAGGAGAGGAACAGCAACAAGCAAGACCGCTGTAAGCTCCATACCAGATATAACAAGGCTCTCTGGGAACGCATGGAATGGGGGATTGGGGAACAAGAAGAGGTAGATTAGAAAGGCTTTACCAAAAAAGTGATGCAGGAACTGAGGCCCTAAAAACACCTTTAGTTTTAAAAATATTACATCAAGTCAAGCGGTGTTTATCCCAGATGTAAAATAATGGCTCAATATTAGAAAAAGCGGCAACATAATTGGCTTCATTAATAGACTAAAAGGAAAGAATAATATACAATTGTCTCAGTTGATGTAGGAAAAGAATTTGATAAAGTTTAGCAATAATTTATGGAAAAATAAATCTCTTAGCAAACCGGAAAGAAAAGAGTACTAAGAATCTAAGGAAATGCATTTCCTTTATGAGGGGAAAAAGAAAAACTATAGTATGATTACTATCTCTACTATTGTTTAACATAGTACCGGAAGTCAAGGGAGAGAAAAACAAGTAATAGGTGTGAAGATAAGAAAGAAGAGACAAAGACACACTGTGAAAAATATGAACACCTAGGTAGAAAAAACAACACACCATTAGAAGTAATGAGTTAACCAGGGTTGCTGGACACAAGATCAACTCACAAAAGTCAATCATTTCTTTCTGCCTCAGTAACCAACTAAATTAAAAGAAAGCTAACCTTCAAAATAGCAATGAAAAAGTGTAAAATATTTAGAGAATGTACCTAACGATTCACTATGGAGGAAATTCTTAAATTTTATAAAGGACAGAGAAAAAGAGCTATAGAAATAGAATGGCATTCCATTGTCTTCAGTAGGATCACATTATAAGCATGTTGGTTCTCTACAAAATAATCTACAAATTTTCTGTGATCTCAGCAAAAATCCCACCTGATTTTTTTTACATACTTAATCATCTTGATCCTCTCTGCAAAAGAATAGAAGTCCACCAAAAAAACTAAGTCAATTTTGGAAAAAAAAGATTGAGAATTTACCAAAGCTATAACTACAAAATACAGTTTAATTTTAGAGCAAAAGTAGCAAAAGCAGACAAAAAAGTGGTACTCAGCAAGGAACAGAATATCTCAGGGACAAATATATATTTACAGCGTTTAATAAAGGTTGTACCATAAATCAGCGACAAAAGGAAAAACTGTTTAGGAGGTGGCATTGGGAAAATTAACTCATTGAATTTAGAAAACAGGGACTCTAAGACCATATACGAGGGTGAATTCCATATGTTTTAGTACCTAAATATAAAAGATAAAATTATAGTTAAGAGATAAAAATTAGTAGAATATCTTTGTAACCTAAAGATACATAAGGCCTTCTTAAATCAAACCCCAAGTGCACAAACTTCAAGGCAAAAAAAAAAAAATTTCTGAATTTGCTTACTTAAAATTTTATCAATTCTTCTTGGTCAAGAAAGAATATTATGGATAAAGTTGACAGTAGATTGGGAAAAGAAACTTGTACTATCATACTATATATTATTATGATCATGGACTAATACATAAAATGTATAGGAAAAGAAAAAATAGCCATTGCAGCAAAAAATGGACAAAAGTATGAATAGGTAATTTATAAAAAAGAAAACCCAAAATCGAAGTGATGCTCAAACTCCATCATTAGAGAATATATATAATATACATAAAAACAATAATTGAATAAATTTTTTAATTTTAATGTTTTATTTTTCAATTACAGTTGGCATACAATATTACTTTCATATGTACAACATAGTGATTAGACCTATATAACTTACAAAGTGATCACCCCAATTAATCTAGTACCATACATAGTTACTACAATATTATTGACTATATTCCTTATGCTAAATACTCTATATCTCCATGACTTTCAACTGAATATTATTTTATCTCAATTAAGACTGGTGAAAATTAGAAATCTGTATAAATCCTCACAAAGTTCCATAAGATCAGAATTCTTTGCAGCGGAAGGGAGTTAGAGGCAATTTTATGTCCATCACTGCAAAAGTAGATAAGTAAAATGAAGGGAAGCATTTATGGAGTGAAATACAGAAGTAGCAGCAAGGATTGTGATATGGAAAGTATAGGTGGATCTTTTAAAAATGGGCTTAGTGAAAAAAGTAAGGGACGCAACGAGATCTATTCCAAAATACCATTTATATAAACTTAAAATACAAGCACATAAAACAACAATGCCAGGAACAGAGTGCTCAACAACAAACAAAAGGATACATTGTAAAATCTTAGAATGGTTTCTCACGGAGAGGTAACAGAATTAGAAAATTTGCATTAAGGAGAATAAAATAAGTAAAATAGATAAATGAAGGAGAATGTCTTCAAAGAATTTGGGAATTCCAACATTTTCTTCCCATTGGTCCATTTTAATTTCCAAGGATATTTTTTAAATCTTTAATTTATTAAATCATAGATAACATGTATGTGATAAGTTAGGTGTTACTAAATAACAAAATATAGACATTTACTTGAAATTTAATTTTCAGCTTCATGTGAAATAAGAGTGATTTAGGTCCTTATAATCTTCGACGTAACATGGACATTACTTTGAGCTAGGTTTCAGCGACTCTACAAACTTTGCAATAAAATTTAAATGAAGCTAACACTTTCTTTCCTTGTAAGTTTGTTATCTGGTATTTTTCTGAGTATTTTTATTCCTATACTTTCAAATTCTAGACCATTTTTTTTTTATATAACTTGACTGCAAGTTGAAGATATACACATACTCCTACAGTGAGCTTCCCTTGGAATATGCAGAAACAGATTGTGAAATAAAAACTCCATGTGTGCCAAACACGTGGGTGTATTCACTTTTTAACTCTGCATAACCAACATGATTTTGTCTAAGACACAATTTCAGTGTGGGGGAAATACAAATGAGAACTTCAAAGATAACTTAGTAAATTCTCCTCAGTTTAGTAATAGTATTTCTGAAGCTTTCTGCTGCCTAGAGTAGAAGAACTTCAACTTTTTTTTTGTAGTGTATTGGTTAATAAAAAAAATACATTCTAATCATATGTGTTGGAAGCTTTGTGACTAGAAGAGGACATCCAGTCGGAGCAAAGCTCAGGCCACCCCGGCCTGGTACCAGAGCATCCACGCAAGGAACTACCCCTACCAGAAATCCACACATCCAACGGGTCCCCATGGGGGCCTCTCTCTGGTGATTTCCTCACAAGCCTAGCAGCCTCCTCATGGCATTAATCTACAACTGCTGATAATTCAACTATGGTAGAGAAAAAGTTGCTCTTCCGTGATTTGTGATGAGTCATGCAGAGTGTTCTAAAACACAAAATTGCCAGGCAAATGTTTAAGAACGCACTTGTTTGTAATCAGATTAAAAACATCCATTTGAATTCAAAAAGTAAAGGTACTCACATCAAGTGAGTCCTATGTAATCATTATAAGCCTGGCAGCTCTCTATCAGCTATTATAAATGCTTGCAAGTTGGAAAATCCAACTTTTTTAACGAGTGTCTCATTGTTCAGAGTGTTGACCAAAATGGGCCCTTCCCACAGCCCTGAGGACTAGTTACTCATTCCACTGCAGAGCCACCAAGACTGAGTGACTTACACCCCTAAGAGTAGAGAGCCACTAGGGATAATGATTAACCAGCCTGATGTGTGAAGAGGCTTCCCTAGTCTCCTTCAGATGTTCCACCCATTCTTACACTCCCCAGAATTTTGGAGCACTTATGTCCTCTCGGAAGTCTTCCCCACACCTCAGGAAAACTACCTCAACAAGAATAAAAGTTGAATACGCAATCTAGATGTCTGTTTTATTTAAATTCCAGTGTTCTGCTCAGAGGCCTCCGGGTTCCCCTGGGCCACAGGGCAAAACTAAACAAACCTCGGGGCAACAATGTGTGCTGGGCCACTTCACGCAAGTGTCTACCTCCTTCACAGCTTTGGGGTAAGGTGAATCCACAAGGGCATTTCGAACAACAAATTTTTCATATTTTTCAGGTGTCACTGAAACTCTCACTTAAAATATTTCCCAGGAAGACTCATCTCATTCATTTGCAGACCGAAATTGTAAAATGTTTTAACCCTTTAAGCTTACAGGACTCCCAAGAAGGAAGACGCAGGCCTAGGAGACAAATGGGCGATTCTGCCTGGCCCCCACTGGCCTCCTCCATTGCTGTCACAGACTACTGGCCGCTTTCACAGGCCTCCCCCTCCCCCCACCTTTCTTGGAGTAAAAGTGTACTTGAATAGTTTTCTGATTTATTAAAGTATGCCTGGACATTGTTCAAAACTGAAGGAAAGCCACCAATATGCCTTCCATTAGCAATAACCATTACTAATATCAATGTTAATAATGATAATTTAATAAATAATATTCATATATTTACTCTTTCATTCCATATATACATATGCAATTTTCATATACTCCATTATGTCACTATTATTTTTATGTCACTATTATTTTCTAAACATTACACATATTATAAAATATTCTTCAGAATCACAGATTTCAGTAGCCACAAAAAAATTCTATCCTATGGATATACTGTAATAATTAACTCCACTTAATTACATAAATAATATAATGAAGTACAGATGTAAAAAAACTGGAATAAATAATAATCACCCACCCTGCCGACACCAAGTTAACATATTGGTGTTTGCCTCTCTAGATTCGTTTAAGAGCATTAAATATGAATAAATAAATAAAAATGTGGATTTTACTATATCTTTTACTTTGTCATTTGATTTTTAAGTAATAATATGTACTAATGAATATTTTCCATGTTATTATTTTAATTATTATGTTTCATCGTATGTATATTAGCATGATATCTTTATTTAGACATTTAACTTGTTTCAATTACTATTAACAATGCTTCAACTTTATACATAAATCTTTATATACATACATAGTTAGTTCATTAATAAAAATTCCTAGAAATGATAATGCCAAAGCATCTTTTACACTTATTGAGGCTTCTCATCCATATTGCCCAATTGTCCTGCCAAAAAATTATTCACAAATCTGCCATCAATAGTGTTTAAGAGTGCTCAAATCTCAAATCTTAAACAGCATTTTATCAAAAGTTCATTATAATTGTTAAATTTTTCATCCACAAAGATTGAGTTCTTCGTACCTTTTTTGTTATTAAAATCATTTCATTTTTTATTAGGTTAGTCATCTTTTCTTGGCTTAAAAAATCACTTTTTTATTAAAGATGAATATCCAATAGCATGTAAATTATAACTATTTTCTCCAACTTGTCATTTGTCCTCTGATTTTTTTATTTCTTTTCTTTTTTTTAATGTTTCCATTATAAAAAATAAATCTCAGGACTTTGGGTTCTGGAAACATGGTAAATTGAGCTAACACAGCCCTTCTCCTATCTCCAATCAATACAACTACATAGAAATTATAAACCAAAGAGGGGCAGGAATTAAATACACAGCTTAGATTAAAAAAAGAAATTCCTTGGAGTCGAAAACAAAGGAGGAAGATAAAACCATATGCCAATATCGTGACAATCCAAAGGCATATCAGACTAAATACAGGCTCTAAAGATCTTATGTTTTAATAGTTCCATAGGAATGAGAGAGATGGCTTCGGATCAAAACAGAAATCACTCTCTAATATTAGACCATGAAGGAGCAATTATCTTCAGAAAAGAGAAGACTAGAAAAAAAAATATACTCACTGGCTCAGAAAAATAATAAGAAAGCTTGTCCCTAGTTTGCACTCTTAATAGGACAAAAAGTCTGCCACAAGGGAAAAAAAAGACCATGGTCTCATATCAGATAGGGATGTGGAGTCTAAATTTATAACTGGTATGGAGCAGAAATCCCCAAGTACAGATCTAAACAATAACAAAAATTTTAAAGATCCTGAGCAAGAAAAAAATATCCAGAACAGCTGGCTAAATAAAATGTAAACCCCAGCAACGCTTTCGCAGCCCAGTATCCATAAAACTCCCACAGGAAAAGAAAAAGAAAAAGAAAAAGCTCTGCTGAAAATGAGCTCAAAATCCACAATGCCAAAATGCATTCACTATTCACTGTGACAGTGACCCAGTGTACACAACAGGCATAATAGAACTTTTGATAAAGAACAATCTTACGGCCCTTAGATGATTATCTTTAAAATGATTAAAGAGATTTAAAAAAAGAAAGAAAGAAAGAAAACCATGTGGAAAGAACAGAAAAACATGAAAAAATAGGCAAATGAACTTTGAGAAATTAAAATTTCACTGCATGAGATAAACAACAGATTAAACATAACTCAGTTAATTAACTGGAGGAAAGAGGAGAAAAAAAAATATGAGACAGAGGTGGAAAATATCAAATAGAAATTTTTTTAAAAAGAGAAGAAAGTAATGTTCCAAGAGATAACAGATGATACTCTTCTAGAATTAATGAAATACATAGATATTTAGTTCAGGAATAATGAGCTCTAAAAATCATTTTAAAAACCCTACCTCTAGGCATATATAGTGAAACTCCAAAACATTAAAATCAAAAAGAAACACCATAAAAGGGATCTGAGGGGGAAAAGAGATTATCTAAATGAACAATTAAACTGACACCAGACTTCTCATCGGTGACAATAGAAGCAAGAACACAATAGACTAATACCTTTTAAAGAGTTAAGGGAAAATAAATATCATCTTAAATTTCTATATGCAGCTAATGCATGACTCAAGGAGGGGAAATAGTCATTTTCGGTCAAAGACTAAGGTGGTGAAAGTTCACATTATAACAAAAATATCTATTAAAGGAAATAATTCAGGGAAAAAAAACTGAATCCAAAGACAGGAGTGAGGTGCAATAATCAAGGGTAAGCAAAGGAATTGGTAAATGGATGAAATGGATGGGTAATGTTATATGAGCATAGAATGAAAAAATAAAATTAATAACAATAATGACTTATTCGGGGGACTTAAAACAGGTAGAAATAAAACACTATAAAAAAGAAACATGGGTATGAGAAAAAGAAAGATCAGAATTAAAATGTTCTAAAATCCTTGAATTATTCAGGATAATGTTATTGTTGTAGTTGTTTTAATTAACTATGCATGTTAAAAATTAAAATGTAACCAATAAAAGAATAGAAATAGAATGAATAAATTTCAAAAACAGTTGAAGCTAAAAAAGGCAATAAAGAATATTTTATTAACCTAAGGGAAAGTAAGAAAGAAAAAAGCGGAGAAAACACATGGTAAATAGAAAACATAAAATAAGATGGTAGCTGTAATTTCAAAATATTCATAATCATATAAATTAATTAGATTTAATGTATTAATTTAAAGAAAAAAATTATCAGATTAAATATTTATAAATCTGGCCATATGCTATTTACTAAAGACTCACCTGAAATATAATGATATAAATGTTAGAAGTGCATGGATGAAAAAAGACATGCTGGGTATATCTTTCAAATTAAGAAAAATAAAACTGTAGCAACATAAATAACTGAAGAGATAAACTAAACAAAAAATACAGATATAGAAATAGATATCTGTATCTATAGAGATATAGATATATAATCATTATAAAGCGATAAAGGGGGAATTCACCAGGAAAAATAATAACTCACACTTAGGAGCACTTACTATGTGACAGACACTGTTCTAAGTACTATACATACATACATATATGTATACACATATGTGCATTTAATCTTCACAATGATTCCCAGGGCATAACCCATTTTACAGATGAGAATACTGAATTACAGGAAACAAACAACTTTCTCAAGGTCCAGAGCTAGTAAATGGTATAGCCACAATTCAAACCCAGGCCATCTAGTTCCAGTGTCTAAACTATGCCTTTTTTTTTTTTTTTTTTGCTAATACAACACAGCTTTGAAATAAATGAAGCACACATTTACAGAATTACAAAGAAAAATAAGGAAATCCACAATCATAATGGAAATTTTAATGTGCATGTCTCAGTATCTAATTAAGTGAATAAAAAATTAGTGAAGATATAGAACGCAATTAAAATACATGATCTAATGGCTCTATATAAAACACCATTCACAACAATTAGAGAATACACATCCTTTAAAGCAGCATGAAACATTTATAACAATAGATCACATAAAAGGTTGCAAAGCAATTTGCTATAAATCCTAGAGAATGAAAAGCATAGAGGCCATGATCGCTGACTACAGTGTAAGTAAATTAAAAATCAATAACAAAAAATAACTCCAAATGACCCATATATTTGGAAAGTTTAAACATACTTTTAAGTATATTAAGGGTCAAAGGTCAAATCATAATATACATAATACATGTTTTTAAATGATGACAAAAATCCCTCATATCAAATGTTACAGGAGGCAGTTAAAGTAGTATGTAAAGGAAATTTTATATCCCTAAAAGTGTATGTTAGAAATGATGAAAGATTAAAAATTAATGAGCTTTGTTGTGCAACTAAAGAACACAAGAAGATATAAAAAAGAGAGAAGATGATAAAGAGTAACTAATAAAATAAGACAAAAAAAAAAAAACTCTAGTAAGTTGTCGTTTCTAGAAGGTTTTATAAAATTCATCCTGAGAAAGAAGGGTACAAATGACACTAAACACAAAGTTGGGAGATCGGAAGCCTCCTGTGTGATCCTCAGCAGGTTTCTTAACCTCTCTGGGCAGCAGTGTATTCACCTATAAAGTTAGTCAGTTAGATCAACTCCGAAATTTTGCTCTTCCCAAATTCATTGTTCATCCTTTCGAGAGACCATTTACGAAGGAGAATAAGTATGGAATTATAAAGCAAATGGCACCTAGGGTTGTTGATAGTGGAAATGTCTTTGGTGTTTATGAGAGGACTATAATATAATTAAAAAGTCAAGAGACACACCCTAAGGACATCTCCTCCCTTTTGTCTCCTGAGATTGGACTAGGAAAATGCTAGAAAATTCCCAAATGAGCAAAGAAACCACCTTTATTCAAAAGCCTGTTCCTAGAGATTTCATAGTTAGCACTTGTAGAGGTTCTAAGACTATTGGATGCTATGTAAATCTGAGTCTCAAATATACTGCAAGCTCAGGACATACACAGGTCCCAATAAAGTACAGACACTCAAAAATATTTGTGAATAAATGAGCTAAGATGAAAATGCAAAGTGATGCATGAAAGGAAGTACTAATCCAGATTTCAGAATAAAGCCAGTTTAATTAATCATGCAATTTATTTTTTAAAAAAAGTTTGACTAAATGCCTATGAGCCCATCTTTAAGTTACATTAAATTGTGATTGACAATGATAGATATTCTGACTAACTAGAAAACAGCCTTTCCCATGTGTCTATAAGTATTAAGGCAGGAAGGGACCACAAAAATCATAAGTATTGTAAATGCAGCCCAAAGGTTTCTAATGACCTTCTGCCTAGAGAATGTCAGATTGAATAGAGAATGTCCAGGATTTGAGAAAAAGATATTTACCATGTAGACTGGATCCTTGAGAAGTAGAAGTGTGCTTTCTTTTAAATAAGTACACCATAGCGTTTAGTTTGATCTATGTTAACTCGGGTTTGTAGTGGGTCCTGTTTTAAAGGGATGAGGAAGAAAGGTGTGTTAAATAGCACTGAAGGCACCCAGTGCCCCATTACACAGACCAGTGTACAGAAGTATAAAAAGCTCCAAAAGGTGAATCTATCTTAATCTTAATCTCATAAAAAGCATCAAAAATATAGGAATCTGTACAGATCCAAAATTGGGCTTCCTGCCCCTTTCAAAAATATGAGGAAGCTCGAGTCAATCCAGAAAACTTTAGCTAATGGGGCTCCTCCTGTGAATGACTTAACCATGTGTGTCTTCCCAGAGCAATCCACTCTCCAGCTGTCAATATTAACCCTGGGGGTTAGAGAAGCCAAGTTCCTTGTACCATAATGCCACTTTCCCCGTGAAGCTCAGCCTTCATTATGGGTGAACTAAGCTATAATGGGACGTTTGGGGTAGATCCAGAAGAATAAATCTGACAAATAATTTTCAGTTTCCTGTCTCAGACCAGAACAGGAAAGTAAGAAAAATTCTCTCCAGGAAAGAAGGCTGAGTAATTGTTTTGGAGATAGTATGGCAGCTTCACAGAGACTTAATTACTTAAATGAACATCTCCAACAGCCCTGGGCCATTCTGACTTTCCTGAGCACTCAATCTATAAATGGGTCAGCTCATTTGGAACATTAAGCAGGGCCAATGCTTGGGGCATGCCACCCACACAACACTGCCCTTTCCGGGAGCCCACAAACCAGCTGCTTCTTGGTTCCCGGATCTTGACTGAGTAATGGGAGAAGGTCCTTCGTCCCCACTCCCTGTTCCTTTATGAGCTTGTCTCTCTCTCTTGCCGCCTGCCGACTCTGCCAGCTCCCCAGGAGAAGGGGTCCTATGTCCTGCAGTAAGCTATCTCCTCTGAAACTCTGCCGAGCCAACCAAAGAAATCAAGATCCATGATTTTCTCATTCAAGTAGAAGAGGAGAGGACAAGAAGCCTTTCATTTTCTTCTTCAACAAAAGTCTATAGGTCCCCATTTGCCATCGGTTCCCTCAATATCCCTTCAAAATGCTGGAAACTAACTTGAAATCATTTTACAAGGTTCATGTTCTTATGCCAAAAAATAAAAAATTTGAGGGTGAAAACACAAAAGAAGGATGCTTCTTTGTGTCTCTATTATCTCCCTTGAGGTTCTTGCCCCGCCTTCCTCTCTCTCCACCCCTTTCATTTCCAGGTGTGTGTCCGGCAGCCAGAAAAGCTCCATATTCCACAGAGTCATGTATTTTTAAATGTCGGTCTTTAAAGGGCATCGCTGCCAATGGTTCAGTCGCATGGCAGGGACTTAATTACCTAAATGAAGAACACTCAAAGAAATGCATGTTGGGCTTTTTTTCTTTCCACAACTCTATTCCGATTTGTATTTTTCCCCTTCTAATTGAAATTAATTTCCCTTGCTGTTTTGTGTTACAAAACACCTGGTCGGGTTATTATTCTAAAAAGGTAATTATAAAATTAGAAGGCTAACCACGATGCGATTTCCTGAATCGCAGGTGGCGATGGTACTAGTGCCGATGAAAGAAAAAACAGTCACAAATGCAAGCTAGATTCTTTTGCAAAGAAACACTCACAGGCCTAGCAATGCCCCAAATCAAGTAATGTGTAAAGGCTTCCACTGTCAATTAGAGTGTGCTGGACATTGTGGTACACCCTCCGGATTAATAGACACATGCCCTCACCTGCACTGCCAGACCACACTCAACTGTCAGCCCCTGTGACGACTGCCTTGCCATGGTCACACCTGCTTTTGTGGGCAACTGGCTCCATTTACTGGTCCCCCTGAGCCTTCTCACTCTAACTGGGGACAACTCTGGAGGGCCATCCCAGCTTCAGAGCACCCTGTGGAATCATCCTGAGGACTTCAGTGAGACTGCATCACTACCCAACCTCCTCTGCTCTGCGCTGTCTCCATCCTTCCCCTTGCCTTCCACAGGTATGGATCCCAAGAGCACTTCCTAAAAAGCCTCCTGCACACCTAATCAGTCTCAGGCTCAGCTCCCCAGAGAACCCATCCTGCAACAAAGGGAAGAGGAGTTGGGAAAAATAAAATTGATCTTGCATTCACTGAGCTTTCTAGTCAAGTGAACACTAACCCACTTATTTCATTGCTAAGTCTTATAAACTTATTAGTACCACGTCACTCATGGCTGCTCACATTAGTACTAGCCCAAAGTCTAAGAAAAAACAGATGACAGCCCTGGGGGCTAATCAGGGAAAGGAGCGGTCATTGGCAGCACGTATTAACAGCTTCAAAAATATTCACATTTTTTGACCCAATAAATTACATTTTTATTTATAGATATGCTTATAGCCAACCCATCTAATTCCCAAAATTACAGGAGATGGTTTACAAAAGTACTTACTATTTGGCAAATAAAACTATATAAGTAATCGATGTATGGCAAAATGAAGACAACGTGAAGGCAGAAGTAAGGTGAATTCAAAAGCGTGGCCATTGCATCAGGCCAGATTAAGGCTTTTAGAGGCCTCTATCCCCATGTAGGCAATTTAAGCGAAAGCAATACCAGACTAAACACAAAACATACATCTGCATTGAAATTAAAATAGCTTTTTTCTTAGATTCCCTGCTAGTAAAATTCTCCATGGGTATATTGAAAATGAAAAAGTACAGCAATTAATGTTTGGGGCCCCTAATCATGTGTTTGAACTGCCTTTCGGCTAATCCAGACTGCTGAATTTTAATGCCATTGCTGAGGATGGACTGAACATTTGACTTTGGGAAGAACTCTGGCTAGTTAAGCAACACTGTATATAGCCAATAAAGAACAAGACGGTGCCTGAGAAGAAGTGAAGCTGCTTTGGGGACTGTGGCCTGAGAAGAGGCCCCGTGAAGGGCCCCGTGTGGGGTGGCATACGCAAGCTACAGAGGGCCTGAGAACATACTCCTGTCCTGCCGGTTCCTAGCAGTGATTCTTTGTCTTAAAAAACTTTTTAAGCAGGAATTATAAATTGTTAAATAGACTTTAAAAAATGTTTTAAGCATCAGTAGAACACCTATAACTCATAGAATACCAAAGTTTTAGCTCTAGGAATATATCCTTTAAACTGTCAGCCTCGATGTCACAAAATGTTGTCCACGAAGACATTCCCTACAGGTAGGTTATTTATAATAATAATGACCTGGAAACAACTTGAATGACCTTCAATAGAGGAACAATTAGTATGATTAGTGAGCATCTGACGGGTTCATAAAACTTTCAAAATGGCATCTAAAATGGAACACAATGTAGAGGTCAGAAATGGATCTACTGATTCATTAAAGTCAACCCAAGGCCTCCTTGGGCCACCACCACAGTGAGTGAACCCACACTCAGGTGAGAGCTGTCACAGTGGCCAAGGGAGGGGTCTTCCTTCTCAAAACAACAACCCCAGGTTTTGATTCAAACCCAGCTGCTGCCTGAGTCTCATTTCATTTTCTAAGTCAATGTCTGAATTGAACCCACTGCCGCATTTCAGTGACTACAGAAGAAGAAATAATATATGAAAAGGGCAAGTCTCACTCTCCCTGTGTGAAATCTCACAGCAATTTCTGGAATGGAAGTGGTACTGCCTCTAATTTCCCCTGGGGAGCCTGAAACAGGGACAAAGTCCTTATCCCTGTAGAAAACTAACTGCCTCCCGGCTATGGAGATCTATTTTCAAAAACAAAATTCAGAACCTATGGGTTCGACTTCAGGAACAGAATATTTGAAGTTAGAGCTGTTCTGAACAACCAGGACTTTTGATTCACAGCAAATTGCCCTTTCTTATCTGGCGATCAGAGTGTGGCCACACAGTGGTACATATTGAGAAACCCAGGGGCTGTATTTCTCAAAACTCCTTAGGACAGAAATGGACAAAACCATTTTTAATTACTTCTAGGTATGAGACAATGAGTAACGTGGGATTTAGATGCCAAAATGGTAGAGCTTCTAACATATTTTAATGGTTTGCATGAATAATAAAAGACTCTTTGAAACTAGAGCTGTTTAAGAAGCTCCTAGCCAAGGAGTTGTGTTAGTCACAGCTGTCACTGTAGTTCTGTATGCTGTGAAGGGAGCAAGAATTCAGGAGATTCTTGAAATGCCACTTTAGGGCTGAATTTCTGAGGCAATGTGTATGTTGTGAACAGCACTGATCCCACAGGGCTCTACCTTTTATATCCAGGGTGCTCCTTCAAACAAACTATTCCAAACATTCCTCTCCCAGCCAGAGAAGCCAACATAGGTGTGTGTTCCTTTGATTTCAAGGCTTGGTCTTTCTAGAGATATAAACCTCATGGGTAAGATATTAGCTTAAACTATCACTAGCCACTTTTGTGTACATTCCAGATTCAAGTTTTGTGAGAGAAAAAGAGAAGGTACAATTAGGACAACGATTGCCTGAGAGGGTTGTAGAGAGATAATCACTGAGGAGAAATAAAAGGTCCCACAGTGAGCCGGCCCAGACTACTGGGCTCGAACTCACCCACTATGGAGCGGGCGCCCGGCTTTCCCTGCCTCCATCATCACTATCAGGAAAAGGAGGGCTAGGCCTGCACCCAACACTCTTCTCCACAAAGATGGCTTCCTTCAAATCCCAGAACATCTACCTCTGGAGTAAAGAAAATAGAGGACACCTAAGGATTTGGAGAGGGGTCAGTGACAGCGATGAGGACCTCCCAGAAGAAAGAGGTGGGCAGCATTAGATGGTGGGACCATAGCCTTTCCTGGGGTCCTATGATCGCAAGTTCACATTCTCTCAGTCAAGGGACTAAGAGGACACAGGGAAACAAAGTGGATATAAACTAAACTGTAAAGTCCATGAGGGCAGGCATCATGCCTATTCTCTAGCCACTATATCCCCGGCACAGGGCTCGCTATGTAGTAGGGACCCTCTAACGAGCCTTGGGTGGAAGAATAAACCTCGCTGGCCTTCATGACTGATTTAGGGTCCCCCCTCCTCCCCCGTGTTCCCTGCACACCCTCTGGAAGTTGCTGGTGTTGGAGAGAATAGGTGGCCTTTGCAGAACACCAGTCGGCTTCTTTCCCCCAACGAGAGACCAAGTCTTCCTTTTGGGATCACAGAAACTGGAGTACTATAATGTGAAGTTAGCAGGACAGGCTGATAGCGCACACCTGCCCCAAACCCAAGACAGGACCTGCAGCCTGCAGAAGACAGAGGTGGGCCCACCACAGCCCAGCTCTCAAGACTGCCCCGGAAATGGCCCTGGGGCCCTGGTCTCCCACTCTCTCTAGGGCTCTCCCTGCATCCACAAAACTGCACCCCACCTATGCTCTGTGAAGTTCACTTATCAAGACTCTGCCTTTTCCCACTTTTCTATAATAGGCCTGCACTGGTTTTATAATGGGAAAAGCCCACTCTGTTTTAAACTGTGTTAAAATAAATTCAAGTTTTTTAAGGTGAAACAGAAACTTTGCTCCAGTCTTACTGCTCGTGGCTGCGAAACCAGGGAACTTATTTTGGTGCCATGAACACCCACTCCAGAGTCCCATATGGCCTGTGCATAAGCGAATGCATTCTACTTTTTTAAAGGGCTGTACACGGTTTCACTCTGCATTTCAAATAGAAATAAAACTTGTCAGTTTTTGCAAGGAAAAAAAAAAAGACTACCCAAGAGCTATGTAACTAACCCTTCCTTTTCCCCAGGGTTCAGCCCTGGTATGTGGAAATCATTGTTTTAAGGAATTGGCTATCTATTAACTGAATTATTTCGGTCTTGCCCCATAGAGCCATTTACACGTTTGTAAAATGCCCAGGGTTGCTCTCAGTGATCTCCCTCTGCACTGCCTCCCTGATGATGCCCCCTTCATTCTTATATTCACACAACAATGACTAAGGGCCAATTATATGTCAGCCACTGGGCTGGGGGACAAAATTTCCCAAGAAACAAAGAAACCCAAAACTTCCCTGCCCTGATGAAGCCCATGTCAGAAACAAAAGGACTTTTCCAGGGATCGGTCAGGGATATTCAAACAAGACGGCAGGTGCTGGGCAAAACTCGAGTCTGGCCAGCGTGTTTGGAGAATGGAGAGGAATCTTCATCCAAAAAGCTCATACTTCAAGGGAGGAATTTCAGGGCCAACGGCTTCTACCGGGGGTAGCACTGGGGACAGTGGGCCTTGCGCACAGTGCCAAGCCACCCTCCAGGCCAGCCAAACCCAGGCTTACTCCCACAAAGCAAAGGCATCAAAACTTTACTTCTGCAAACATTCACAATTTCTATTTCAAAAGAAGCATCGAAGTATCATGGGAAAAATCAGAACCTTGCTCAACTACTTAACACTAATTTTATAATTTAATTTTATTATTATTATTATTAAATTACATAGGCGTAAAGGGAGAACCATAAAGATTTTCATTTTCAGGGCCTCCAAAACTACTCTTGATGTGGCCTTGGCCTCATATTACTCTAGTTGTGTGTCACCCTCTGCTCTTAAGTGTACAGCTGACATCCATAACCACTGACACTAAAAACTTAGCATTCCCCTTTCCACCAGTCCAGACCCAGCTTACACTTTGCCCTTGGTCTGGCGTGGGCTGCCCGGAGTCTACTTTCTCCTTCTCAGAGTCCCTCCCCCTCTAGTTGTTTGCATTTGCATGCAAATCTTAAGCAAACAACCTGCCTAGAATGTTAAAGTACACACAGACCCACGCAATTTCTCTCAGACTCTCTGCCTCAGTCCCTCTTTCTTTTTCAAACACCTTTCCCTCATTCTCCTGTCCTTCACACAGGTATGTGTCCCCACTCTGTGCCACCCCCACACCTGAGCCATCCCGTTGGGAGAGCAACCCTGGGATGGCCTTGCTGCCCACTTTTCTGCAGTTGAACTTCTCAAGCCCATGTGCTGCCTTCCTGGAGTCACCACCCGCTCACTCCACTCCTTACCTCCTGCCCCACCTTCGCTGCGGCCATTAAAACAAGGCCACCACTGTCTCTACAGATTCACCAATGGCCTCTTGGTCACTAAATCACAGCACCTTTATTCAGTTCATAATCTCTCTGATAATTCTGATACTAACTCTAATAATGTCAACAGCTACTATTTACTGTGCCCTTAAGATGTTCCAACTGATAGCTGAGCCCTTCATGTTCATTGTCTTATTTAACCTCCAACAGTGCTATGAAATGGCAATTAAAGAAGGCCACTCCATTGAGAGATGAGGTTTGTCTCCTTGCTTTGAATCTAGAACTGCTTTGACCGATAGAACACAGCAGAAGCGCTGCCGTGCCAGCTCGCAGGCCTCTGCCTTAAGACTGGCAGCCTCCACTTTCTGTCTCTTAGAACACTCAGCCCGGCACTAAAGTGACTGCAACGCGTGGGCCCCCCTTACCTCACCGTCCCACCTTTACCTCCACTACTCTTCGGCATGCCCCCTCTGCCCCTCATGAAGTCCCTCACTCTGGCAAGGTACCCTCTCCCACCAACACAAGGGCTGTGGCAGGAAGAGAGTAAGAGCGGAAGTGGAGCCGAACACCCAAGAAACCTGTCTCCCTTATCTGTGAGGCTGCTACGCACTCTGCACCTTCCTCATCAACCTGCCCTATGAACTCGGAATGCTCAGTGCCTAAAAGCACCGTCTTGTCATTTGACCTATACTGTCTTGCATTGTTACTTACCTGGGCCACATGCACGCCTCTTATCTCCCCAGAGAGACTGAAACTCATTGTTTTCCCAACATATTATCAGCATCTTGGACAAAAGAACTATGCAAACAGCAAGCAATCGCTATCCAGTGAAAATGAGATAGTCCCTATTCTTTCTTATTTAGGCATGTGAAATAAGTAAATAGATGCGCATGCAGCTGGTCCAGACATAGACAACTGGCACCAAGTGGGCTACTCCAGCGGTTCTCAAACTTCTGTCCCCAGAGCAGAAGCAGCAGCAGCAGCATGATCGCGCCCCAGGCCTACCAGGTGGGTTCCAGCAATCTATATTTTATTAATCCCTCCTGGTGATTCTGATTCACCCTAAAGTTTAAGAACCACAGGTAAAGCTAAGTCATAAGCCAATCAGAATCTACCTGTTCTTTCTGGTTATAAGTGGTACACAGCAGGTGACTCTTCCCCAAGCTCGCAGAACCCTGTAGAGAAAAACTCTACTTAAACTCATCAGGTGACCTCTATCCTTGTCGCCTGTGCTGCAGCAACGGGGACCTAGAAAAAGCTGCTCTTTTGCCTAAAACGCCTTCCCCTTCAGTCCACCCCTACCTTTGCCTCCTTAACTGCTACTCAAACATTACATCATGTCTCACACTTTATGTCTCGGTTGCTGTTATCTACAGTGTCTAGGATGCAAGTCCGTGTGGCAGCTGCCTCACATGAGCTTGCACAAGCTCACTCACCGATGGCATCTCTTCCTAACTCCACGTTCGGCGTCACAGTGTTGTATGTACACTCCCCACAGAAATTGGGCATACCACAGAAATTGGCAAATGCTCAAAATCAGGAGTTATTCTATTCAGAAAGCTGGTTGTTAAACAAGTACCAGCATAACACTGCCAGCCAAGTACCTGGCACATCATGAGTACTCCATACTAATGACTGATTAAATGATTAAGAAAACAGAATGAATGCATCAATGGCAAGGGAGGAACGTCCTTCCGTGGCAACGGCAAAACCTCCGAGTCACCTTATTCCCGTTGGTGCATCAGCGCCCTTGTCCTTTCTGAGAGCGATCATTTTATTAGAGATCAAATTGTCAAAAATTCATTCACATTCCCAGTTCCATATACAAATACAAGATAAATTAAATCACGTCCCAGTGAAAACAGTTCTCCAGCATCACGATGGAACAGGCATTCTAGACTGTTTTTAATAATCCTTTGAATGCTGAAGATCCTTGGTTGAAATCCCAAACACCACAGATAAATAACGCAAATGTGTGGAGGGCCCAGTGAAAGACCCCCTGGGGTCCACATGGCCCACATACAGGCATTCAAAGTAAGAATTAAATTAATAACCTCACTGACCAAACAAAAAGCATCCATGAGCCTTACTAGGTCAGCCAGCATCCTCTGTACCTCGGAGGTTATTGCAGGCTATTAGTATAGCAATTTCATTTCTTTTTCTTGCAAACCCTATTCTTTCCCAGCCATCAAAGTACTGGAAGCTTGCCATATCTGATCTCAGGGCTTTTCTACATTTCTCTTTCCTCCACTTTTCTCTCTCTCCTTTACTCTTTTGTTTCCCTTTTTCCCTCTCATATTTTTCAGGACTTAAGAAAATGAAATCAGGTGGTCATGGCTGCCACAGAACTCTCCCCAGGGGTTGGGAACAAAGCAAGAAATCTTGTTGTCCCCACTTCTAGTGAACACTGTACCGGAGATGTTATCTAGCTCACTAAGACAAAAGAAAAAAAGAAAAGGCATAAATATTAGAATAAAAGAAATGATATTGCTATTGTTCACAAATGATGTGATTGTATATATCAAAAAATAATCTACAAAACAAATTTAATGAATTTAGCAAGATTACTAAATTAAAAATCAATACTCAAAAATTATATTTATGTATACCAACAGTTAAAAAATAAAAAATTTAAAAATGCCATTTTCAATAACACCAAAAAACACTTATCAAATAAATCTAAAAATATATGTGAGACCTGTAATAGAAAAGTACAGAACATTATTGAGAGAACTCAGAAAAGGCTTAAATAAATGAAAGTATATACAGTTTTCATGGATTGGAAGCTCCAATACTGTGAAGACTTCAATTTCCCCAAAATGATACATGGATTTTAATATAATCTTTATTAAATCCCAGTAGGGGTGTGTGTATGTGCATATGCATGTGTGTGATTATATGTGAGTATGCATGTGCATGTGTATGTGTGTGGTGTGTGTGTGTGTGTGTGTGTGAAAATTGAAAAACTGATTCTAAAATTTATATGAAAAAGCAAAGGGTTAAAAGTAGCCAAGCCAGTCTTGAAAAACAACAAAGATGGAGAACTTACACACTAGATACCAAGATTTATCAAAAAGCTACATTAGTAGAAACAGAATGGCATTGCGCAAGAATAAAAAAATATAGATGAATGGAACAAAATTAGTAGTCTAGAAACATACAATACTAAATAATCTAGGAAAAGATTTACGATAAATTTGTGATAGGAGAGCAGTGAGGAAAAGACATTTTCAGTAAATGATGCTGGGTCAACTGGATAGAAAAAATAAATCTTGATCCCTTCTGTAGATAAAATCAATTCCAGGTCAATTAAAGATCTAAATGTAAAGGGTAAAACAACATGTACATTCATGTATACTCCTTAAAGGATCCCCACCCTAGCATCCCCGAGTCATATGCTGTCCTTCAGTTCATATTCCAGAAAGCCGACCAGGTGATCTTAAATCATAAATTGAATTATATTAGGCTATGTTCAACAGTTCCCTAATGCTCTCAAAATAAAAACCAAAACACTTAGAATGGCTTTTGAGGCCCTATGCAATCTGGCCTCTGCCACAGTCTCCAGCTTCACCTGTCCATTTTCCTCCTTGCCCACTCACCTTGTAGCCACCCTGACTTCTTTCTTCCAGCAAATACAAAAAAAAAAAAAACACCTCTTTCCTGCCTCAGGGCCTTTACATCTGCTATTTCCTCCACTTGGTGTGCTTTCTCTCCATCTTACTCAACTCTTTGCCTATCTGATTCTTCCTCCTCCTTTGATAAACAACTAAAATACCTCTTACGCAAAGAGATTTTCCCTGACTTACCAATCTGAAATAGGTAACCCTACTATATTCCTTTAATGCTCCCTGAAATTTTCCTTAATTGTCTTTTTTGTTCTATGTCTGGGCTCCTTAGTAATTGTTAGCACCATGAGCGTAGTGATTGCATATTTTTTTTTATTGCTACTGCATCTCCTTGCACAGTGCCAGTCTTAGTAAATATGTGTCATTTGAGTACTCACATCGTTCTTACTCTGGAAGAAGATAAAGGGCAAAATTAGTTATAATTCATTTCATTCTTGAGTGACAGAAAACACAAAATGATGTCTCAAATAAGATAGATGTTAATTTCCCCCTCATGTAAAAGAAGTCCAAGGATAGGAATTCTCCAAATCCATCCTTCAAATCTTACAATCATTAATATGTATTTCTTACTCACAGAGTAGCAGATTATCTGCTATGACTCTGCTTGACATGTTTCCTTCTCCTAGGACACAGCTGAGGGTCAGCCAATACATGGCACTTGCTGTCTTATAACACAGAGAAGATCAAGAGATTTCCAGAAATGTTAAGTGGCTTTTAAAGCTTCTGAGTGGGTGTGGCATACATCACTCTGTTCATATTTCATTGGCCAAAACAAGTCATATGGTTAAGTCTAACAATAAGAGCGGGGAAGTCTACGGGGAAACACTGCTAATCACATGACAATGGGTGCAAATAAATGATTCTTACACAAGGAAGAGGAAATGAATGAGAACATCAACCACAGAAAGTTTCATAAAGTTATCAGTGCCCAAGATCCTTGTTCCTGTGGCACCCTCAGCAAATGGTTTCTACCCTCATTTTCCAATGCACTAAAGCCAGCCAGCACATCTGTAGCCCACGCAGCAGAATGAGGGAGGAAAAAAGAAGAGCATGCTCCCTCCCTTTCACTTACATTCCATTGGTCAGATTTAGTCTTTTAGATAGCTGTAAAAGAAGCCAGAAAGTGTAACCTTTATTGCAGGAAGCCATATGTCCAGCTAAAAACAATGGGTCTAGAACTAAGGAAGAAGGTGAGAGCAGCCATTGTGGGACAACTAGCATCCCTGCTACAGAATCTATATCTCTCCTATAGGAATCTCATCTATAGAAATCCCATGGTGTGCAGAGGAAATAACCATCCTTCTAAACTGTGCCATAAGCAAGACCTCCAATCCAGAAAACCAAACGAATCAGATCGTACTCATAAATTTAATAAACATTTAATAATAAACACTTCTTGTGTGCTAGAAACTCATAATAATTGAAGAATCAGACATGAACTCTTTCTGCAAGAAGCTCACTTTCTTTTGATCCTGTCTGTATCAGTTAGCTAATGCTATATAACAAACCAACCCAAAACTTAGTGATTTAAAGCAACAAGTATTGCTCATGAGTTTATAGGTTATATAAGTGCCTCTGCTTAGCTGATCTCAGCTGTGTTCGCTCATGAATCTGCAGTCAGCTGCTGAGGAAAGTTTTATTGATCTTTGATGGCCTTGTCTGAGAAATTCAGTTTCAATAGGTTCTGGTTCACATCACCTCTTCCTCTCCAGCAAGCTGGCTTGGGCTAGATGACATTGGTAGAGGATGGAATCCTAAGAGAGATAGGTGAGTGTGCACAAGACCTCTCGAGGCTTACCTTCAAAGCCAACAACAGTCAATTCTACCAACTTTTCTTGGCAAAGTGAATCACGATGCCAGCTTGGATTCAGAGGTGGGGTAACAGACTTCATCTCTTGATGAGAAGAGGTACAAAGTTATTTTGTGAAGAGCATAGACACAGAGAGGTGTAGATAATAGGAAGAATTTTTGCAGTCTACCAGAATATTGCATTTCTTCATTTTAAAGGCCTTTCACCATAACAATATAATCGAATCGAAAGGCTTGACTGCCTCTCTAGAAACCAACCCAATAGTGTTTTTTTTTTTTTAATTTATTCTGTCCTATACATAAGTGTTACTGGAAATCCCAGGGGTTTTGTAGAACAACAACAACAAAAAATTAGGAATTACTGTTATATGAACTGTGACCTCCTATGCAGGAATGAAACACACTGGAGTGGAACTAATGATTTCTTTTGGAAGTCACTTAGATATTTCAAATAAGACTATAATGTTCCACCAAGGAACACTTTTCAAGTTCATATATTTTATGCATGCTTATTAAATATATTTTATTTATGTACATATGTATAACTAACCATATTCAGTAGAACAGTACAAATATATGATCAATATAAAAGCCAAAGGAATTAACAGAAAATCAATCTTTTGTGCTAAACTTTGGCCAAAATAACTATTGATAAGATTCTGGAATAAAGAGGAATGTTTGAGTTCTAGAAATGTTTTGTTGCTATAAAAATACCATTAAAGTTGGAACATATAATAAAGTATTCATTCTGGTTTCAAGACTAGGGTAATCATTTTTCAAAAGAAACTATACCTGAACACTTAAGAGAAAACTCTTCACCCTGCTTCATCCTGGCTTACACAATCATCATTTTGAGAAATTATTAACTGTAAAAGAAAAGGACAATATATAAATTTTAAATATGGAAGGGATGAAGTCTGCTTATAGAAGCGACTGACCTCTGAAGACAAGCTGTTTTAGGAGAACCCATTCTAGAAGGAGGAAACTAGCCCAGAAAAGGTAGAGAAAATAGTAGTAATTACAGGCTGCCCTCCCATACGATGTCCAAAGTGCTCAAATCGATGTCAGTTAAAACATAGAGGAACAGAAGTTTGAGGAAAGACTTTAAAGTCACTTACATTGGCCAAAACTAGGCACTTGCTTGGATCCCTTCTCCTAGCCTTCCTGCTAAGAATTGTCTCCTAGGTCATTCTTTCTTTGCAAACAGAAACTGAGATGATGGTTTGGTAGATTAATTGCAATAATGGCTCAGTTTGTTTTCATATACCTTTCATAGTACCCTCCCCCTTCCACACTGGTCTGGGCCCAGCCATGTGACTTGCTTCAGCAAATAAGACAGAGGCAAATGGGACCCAAGCAGAGACTTGAAAAGCACTTTCTCATTGGAGCTTGTTCACTTGTTGCTCTTGGCTTCCTGCCACCATGTGAACAAGCCTGGGCTAGCCTACAGAAGTGAAAGACACCTCATTCAATCACCCCCCCTTTCCCCAGCCAAGAGCCAGCCAATGGCCAGACATGTGAGTGGGACCATACAGATCCAGTTTAGCTCTAGCCAACCCAGCAACTGACCACAGACACATAAGCGAACCCAGCCAAGACCAGATTAGATCACAATAACCACCATCATAAAACTGTGAGCTAAAAAAAATGATTACTGTTCTAAGCTAAAAGTTTTGGAGTTGTTTGTTATGCACCAAAGGCTTACTGATACAGATGGTTAAGTTGTGTAATAGGCCATCCACGAGGATACAACTACCACCCCATTGCCTATGCAACTAGACTGAACTGGCATAGATGCCTGTCTAAGCATGTATTAGGGTGAAGAGTCCTAGTTACCAAGCCCCCTTTCCCCATCCCTGAGCTCTATCACCTGAACCTAACCTGACTTTGATTTCTGATTGTTTTCTTTGTTTGGTGGTTGACTTAGTACCCTTGACCTTGAGCTGGTACTTTCATCCTAATTAATTCAGTCAGAACTACTCCAGCAGGAAGCTCCTAAATAATGACCCACAATGCCTACCAACTTGTTTCACACCATGACACAAATAGAAAATGAAAATGTTTAGCACAGCACAGTAAACGTGAGCAGTTTAGTGGATGGGGTACAACTCCTGATTAAGGCAATTTAATAATGTCCTTTTCCAATTCTCGATGGTCAACAAAGCTTAACTCTTATTCATGCAAGGATTCATACAAGTGATGAAAAAAGATATAAAACTATTTCCTACCATTATTTTAAAAATTACACAGTTGAAATTATGTTTTAGAAATCTAGGGTTGCTTCCTTTTCTTTCATTGATAAATGTAATGTTGAAGTTTCTTGTGAATGTAAATAAATTTCACATCCAGTTAAACATTTTCATATCAACCATAAATACTCCATTGGCACCAAGCACTCACATCATCAGATAGAGCCATCTGGTAGCTTGGACTCCACCAGGAGGGCACGTCAGCTGCAAATAGGCAGAAGGGAGTGACACCTGTGGTCAGAGATGCAGGGTCCTGCCTGGAGCTAAACCCATCCTGGAAAGCCATACTCGGGCTGTGAACCATTGCACCCAGAACACAGTCTTCAGCAGTTCCCTGAACCATCTGTCCATGGTGGGCAGGGGAGCCCTGCAGATACACTCATCATGGCCACTGAGTTTCTGCAGTGGTTGGGGGTTGTGCCAGCAGATCCCACTATGCTGCCTCCCAGGACCCCCGAAGACCCCCAGATGAGGCTACTAATGACTAAAGAGAGCCCACCCAGGGGCTGAAGACTCTCCAGGCTCTTTGCCTGGCTATCTTGAGGGCATCCTTGACACCCACAGAGGTACACCCAATTCCCAGGTAGATCGGCCCTAAACCTCCACTGTGATGACCTTCACACAGGCCAGAGACCAAATCCTGGCAGCCCTTAGTCAAGTTATTGAACATCTCTGAATCTCCATTTCTTCACGCTGAGGATGAGCTACATGATAGTTATCTTCTCTGTACTGTGTGTTAGGCTTTCCTTCTTCCCACTTCCCTTAACATGGGCGCTGTAAGAGTTAAAGTGTCTCTATTAACATATTAACTACTGATTCATCGAATTAGCATAGAGGTTAACAGCATAGACCCTGAGGACAGATAGGTTTTGGTTTCAAATCCTAGCACCACCATTAAATTAGGTATCTGACCTTGGAAAAACTACTTAATCTCTACCCCTTAGTTTTCTTGTCTGAAAGATCAACTTAATGATAGTTTCCACATATTGAAGATTTAATGAGCTAAATACCATAGAGCAATTTGCACAATGTCAGGCATATGGTAAGGGTTCATTTTATAAAAGTTTGCTATTATTGCTTTTTTACCACTATTATTATTCTCATTTTTATTATTTTAATTATTAGCAGAACTACGCCGAGATAAAGCATAAACTGAGCAACTAAGAAAAGGTTAAATAAGGGAAAGTCGCATACCAGGCTTTGGCCCCTTTATCATTGTCCCCAAAACCTGCTCTAAGGGAAACAGAAGCTTTTGGGCACAGACCCAAGGGTCCCTGCTGACTCAAGAATCCCCCAGATCAGTGATCTCAAATCCTGTTTGGGGGAATAAGGAAAGGTACTGATTATTCAGATCAGCTCACTCCCCTGTTTAATACCCTGATTGCTGCTCATTACACTCAGGATAAAATCTAAACTTGTAACCCTGGCTCGTTACCCTGTTTTATTTTCTTTGCTGACCTTACCACTATGTAAAATTATTTTATTTATTTGAATCCGTATGTAGGATCTGTCTCTCCCCACTAGAATGCAAGTCCTGTGAGGGCAGAGATCTTCGTACCTTACTCATGACTATATCTCAGTACCTAGGACAGAGTTGGCTCATAGTAGGTACTCAATACATAAATGTTGAATGAATGAGTATTGACATAAAGTTATCCAGTAAGAGTTCTGTAAATTTAGAGTTTACAAGTAGTTCTGTGTGTGTTAGCTAAAAAAAATATATATATATATATGTTATTACCTTTTACTTAATAACTGTTGGCTCCACAAATAAATTAATAAATCTTCATGTCTACACATGAAAGGAAATTGTCAAAGACTGAAAAATCCAAAGCCCAAATGACCTCTTGTGCCAAGCACTCAGTTTCGTCCTCACAATAATAAAGAATCTAAGAATTTCTGATCAGGATGACCAACCCAGTGATGATGGTTCAATCAGCGACCTCAGCAAACAATACCAAACAGAACCTGAGAGCTAAGTTCTGGTTCAAGACTGACCACCAACTGGCTTTGAAACCTCAGGCAAGCTGCATCTTCCTGTGATTCCCACTCCTCCTTTGAAAACTAGGGCATTTGAACTAGATTATTTCTGAAGTCCCTTCCACCACTAAAAATAAATTTGGTGATTCCAACCACTTATAAAATCCCATACTTTGATTGAAAGCTGCTCACTGTTCCCTGATAAACAAAAAACAACAACAAAAAAACCCCACACTAAGCAACCCACCCCTCCCACAGCTGGAGTCTTGGAGCCCCAGCCTCACTGCCTAACACTGCAGCAGGGGCTCGCTCCTGCTCCCCAGATGTGCAGCCCCCCCCCACTCAGAGGTGCTGCTCCTGCCATCTGAGCCCCACCACCTCCCAACTGATTAGTGTGTGTTTGACTTCGTACTCCCTTTGTGTGACTCTAAATAGCACTCTAAAGAAAAAGTCAAACTCCATGACAAAGTTTCCTTTCTCTCTAGTGGAGGAAGGCTGTCTCCCTGTTTTTCAGCTGACCCAGAATTGCTAATTTTGCTGATTTCCTACTGTAACTGCTTCCTCATTTACCACACAGTGGAGATCTGATTCCTTCCCACTGAGACAAGTAGTTTGCCTGCTCCTTTGGGTTTTTAGTATTCTTCCAAATTATTCTGATTGATATAGACCTCCATCCATGCTAATTATGCATAGCTTCTCTTATAAAGTGTGGTTTCCATGGCAACAGCAAAGGGAGAACAGGTGTGCGGAAAGCTGTGATATATTAAATGACAGTTACCCTCTGCCTCTCCGATGCAGATTGCTTTTCTCTGCGTTTATTTATAGCAGGCAGTAATTAATCTGTGTGAATCTCATTGCTGGGGGGTAGGGGTGGGAAGAGGGACACAGAATGATTAACAAGAGTCCTAATTATCCTCATACCTTTGAATCTGAGAATTTCGTCACCATCGGATAATTCCAAAGTAGAATTGTTGAACTTTCACTTGTACAGAGATGCTGTTGCATAAAACTCAAAGCTATCATCTGCAAAAGGAAGCATTCTTCTAGCTGCTGTAATGCTGATGTAGGCACCTGCGTTGTGGCATTTTGCACAGGGCTCCAAAAGTGGACCCCCGGGCTTTCTTAAATGACCTGTCAAGGTATAAAATTAGAGCAGGCCAGTGACCCAGACTCCAGGGACAGCCTGGCCCCACACGCTCTGCAGCAGAAATACTATCACAAAGCAAGACGAAAAGCAGGGCAGCGTCGTGCAAGTTCTGGCCTCAATGCTGCTGAACAGAGAAAGTGTTCAAGGAGACAGCAGACCTGGGCTCCAGCCCAGCGCCAGCACTGAATCTTTGTAAAGCCATGTCCCCTCTCTGAGCCTCATTTTCTCCATCTGTATGATAGTATTAAACCAGAGAATATCTCAGGTTTTCTCTTGCTTCCAGAAGTAGCAATCTATATCTCAGATTGAGCTAAGGTTTGCTGCAGTTACAGATAAACCCCAAATTTTAGTGGCTTAAAGTAAAGCTTTTCTTCTCACTCCCACTTCACGTCCATCCTGGGTTGTTAGGGAGCTTCCCTATGTCACCGTCTCACTCAAGGACCGAGGTTGATGGACCAGGCATGGAAAGAGTGCTCGGACGGGTCAACAATTAAGCGATCAAGGACCGGTCACATGTCCTCAGTTTACCAGAGAGCTAAGAAGTGCAGCCTTGCCAGGAAGGCAGAGAGCTGGAAATATTTGATGAGCAACATTAATGGCTACAATGTAACCCTCTGCATCACTGCTGTGTAACTCTGTGTGTTTGTGTTCTAGGTGGATTTCTGGGGTAACAATGACAACTTCCGAAACCACACATAAAAACAGAAGCGGGGGAACTAATGAGAGACTATGCCAAAGTGATGGGAACAGTGTGCTTGGGTGGCAAGTTAACGAGTGATCTCTTTCTTCTGTTTTCTAAACTTGTGACAATGCAGTCAGATTGTACCTGTAAATTAAAAGATTATTCTCTTTTGACTCAATATATGTGTACCAAAAACCAATTTAATAAGGGTACAGAGCTAGTCACCATGAGAAATACAAAAACAATTAGGTCGGGTTTTCCAATGACTATTTCAATGTCATGCAAGTGTGTGGTGCTGGCAGAAAAGTGGAGAAAAGTTAGAGTGCTGACAGAAACATCCCAGGGTGAGAGTTTTGGCAGTAGGAAAAGAAAGGTGGAAATGCCGCAGAGGTAGACCAAGAGGCAAAAACATTAAAGGTGACGTAAGGGGGAAATAACAGGAAGAAAAGGTGATCGGGGGAGAAAGATGACAATCTTGGTTTGGGTCCTACCGATGCACAAGGCCAGATGGAAACTCTAGGCCTGGATACATGTTGTTAGGGCTGGACATGCAGATGTGTGACTCATCTGACCATCAGTGGTAGATGAACCCACGGAAGCACATGAGGTTCCCAAGGGAGAGCAGAGGAGAGAAGCAGGATGGTCAGGGGAGATGAAAAGCAGGGACAGCCTCTGGCTGATGCGGTTCCGGGTCAGCTTAAAACCATCCGAAGCGACTTCAGGAGACCAGAGAGAGAGAGGGTTAGAGGGTGAAAATACGGATGTGTGAGTGGCTGTTCTGAACATGGAAATGGTGAATGCAAACAATTCTTTGGACTCCAGGGAAGGTTAGCGTCAGAGTAAGGAAAAGCTGTGTTTAAGATGGGTAGGATAACCCCCAGTGGGTATAAGCAGAAGGGGAAGAAGCCAGGAGAAAATCACAAGGAAAATGCTCATAGGAATAGAAGAATATACATTTGAAATACTAGTCTTCGAGCAATTTTGACTTATAAAAACAGCAATTTCACATTGTTCAATCTAATAAAAAGCAATGAAAGCTAACTATTAACTCGAAAAAGAGCGTGTTATCCAGGTTAGTTTGAGACTGGCAATATGCCAGACATATCTCGACTGTCTATGTGCAGGGCTCTGGAGATGCTAGATGAATAGTATCCAGTCCTTGTTCTAGAAAAGTTTAGGAAACAAACATAAAACAAATCATTTTTGCTTTGCCATGGTAGAGGCTCAATGTGTGTCACGTTAGTCTGAGAGGAAGGATTTTGGTGGAACTAGGAAAAGGCTATAAAGATGTCCAGAGCATGCCTAGGGAGGCATCTGGTCGGCCTGGAGGGGCAGAGCGCATCACCACGTGGAGGATGGTGAAGGCGGCCAGCACCCCGGGCACCGGGAGAGCAGAGGGAATTCAGGGAACAGGTGTTTTGACGTTGCTGAACTTTAAAGTACAGGAGGAGATTGTTAAGAAATTAAGGTGGCCTTCAGACGAGGGCAGAGCAGGAAGGTCCTGTGGGTAACAGCGAGGAAGTGCTGCATAGACATGCTCCCCTACCGGACTCCCAGTGGGCCCTCCAAAGCTTCCACAGCATTTATGACCTACCACATAGGCAGCTCTGAGCGAAGCCACCTGAAAGGGACTTAGACTAGTGGAAGGCCTAAGAACTTAAGGGAGGGTTTTAATCTCTGCGATCTTGGTGGTCAGACACAGATGACCTTGTGTGTTTGTGGGGGTAGCACAGCACAATACTTAAGAGAAAGATTAGAGGTTAGCCGGCTCACGCTAAATCATATTTCTCCCACTGACCAGCCAGGTATGGAAGACAAAAAAAACCTACTGCCTCAATTTTCTACATTGGCCAAATGAAGATAATGATACTACCTACAGTAAATGGTTGTTTTCAATATTAAATAAGATGGTAAATATAGATATATATTACCAGGCACCTAGTAATTATTAATGAATGTCCATTAATAGTAATGGGCATGATTGGAGTAGCAGCCATTCTAAGCGTATGTCACATTATGTCTCCTGTACTTGTTGACACAAGTTCTGATCTCTCTCCATAATAGTAAACCATGGGTGAGCCAAGACATCCCAAGCCTCAATTACATAAGGAAGCTGTGAGGTCCAATCATGGAGAGTATGTCCTGCCCACATTCATCTTTTGGGGCTCCCCAAAAAGTGTGCTAATGGTGTTCTTCCCTCTCCAGACAACTAAAAGAAACTATAAGTAATTGCTTGATTCCCCTATTCCATACCTCTTAGATTCTATTTACCACTCATGTTTTAGACTGTGGCAAAAAGTAAATTGAGGAGTGGAGATGAGCCGTTTCACCCCCAAACTCACAGAGAGTGTCCCTAAATGGGGTGATGCCACTTGTGTCACCAATAGGCAAGTCAGAGAACTCAGAACTGAAAGACATTAATTTACTACCACACCCAGCGAACACATTCAGACCCACATAAAGAGTAAAGACGGAAGCTTAAAGGCTGCCAAGGCTGAACGAGGACTCTACCCTGCGCTTTCTCACTGCTCCGCACCTGGGTCTCCTGCTCGTCCCGTAAGATCAAATTCTAACAACCATCAGAGTCACGCTTTGTAACTAAAAACCACAGTAAGCGAGGGCAGGACAAGACCTCAGCAGCTCCCAGTCTGGGATCCCAGTACCTAGAAGATCATCAAAGGAAGAACTGGGCTTCACTGGGGGTGAAGGTATGGATTATTGTCATCTTTTTCAAAATCTTACCACGAACAGGATTTATTTATGATAAAATTCCATAGAAATCTGAGAAATTCTTCACCTAAGATCCATGAAGCAAGTAATGAGAGATTTCCTTTCAGGTCTGTAATGAAAACATTCATCACCTTCATCTTAAGGTGAAGAAAGTGGGGCCCCGAGAGGTGAAGACACTTTTCCAGGCCCCCGTGTTGTAGAACTGGACCTGGCATCTGGCAGTCTTTACGTTCCTTCCAAAACCTTCGCATCCTTTGCAAATGCCCTCAGATATGAAGCTGGAGCTTGTGTGACGTGACAACAGCATGACTTGCGATTCCTCCGTTACTCTCGAGCTCTTGGGAGTCAGTGCAATAGAGATGATAAAGTTTTGATGACCCAGTAATCACATAACATCGGGGAGGGAAGAAAACTAGCCTCCCGCTGCAGCCACAAAAGCAATTCTCACGTGGAGACAACGCTCAGGCTGTTTGAATCTCTTACTCCAGTGGTTTTATTCCCACACCTTTTTCCTTTCTTAAATAACTTGGGAATAAGTAATAAAGAACACCACAGCAATAAAAACAAAAGGAGAAAATAAGGAACCTATACACGCACCCTCTAAAAAGGAAACTTGACTTCAAAGTTGGCTTGCTTTGTGCTTTAAAAAAGAAAGGAGAAAATAAAATCCATGTACAGTGTTAGCACACAATGGGGAAACACTGAAAAAATATATATCATTCTCAGTGGAGTTCCCAAGCACCACAAGAAACATCAAAAAAATTATTAAATTCCCAATTACTGCCAACTGTACATATGCTTTTCACAGATGGAAAACAAAGTTGAAAATCAACCAGGACAAGTGAGCAGAATATAGATGCACTTGAAGCCTTTACCAACCCATGCTCTCCCAAAGGGTCAAGCAGTTCAAAAGCTGAGCTAACAAGGGAAGATTTCCCAGGAGAAAATGCCTACGGGAAATACTGTTCATCTGCAGTTACTCGGAGCTCCTTCAGTGAAACAATGGTCTAGTGAGCCAGGCTCAAAGCCAAACTGAACGGCCAGCAAGGGCCCAGTGAACTTTAAACAAGACAACCCTTTATTGACAAAGGAGGCTAGCACTAACATCCCTCACTCTTCAAATCACGCAACTGCAGAAAATTCACAAAGATTGCCTCTTTTTTTCTATCTCTGGCTCCAGTGCCTAGAATAGAACAGGTTTGGTAAAAGTTTTGGGAACCTCAGGATAAAAACTGAAGTTCCAACAAGTATTTTGTTCAAGGTCCGCATAGTAAGTCTTGACTCCTTGTCCACTGTTCCCTCGACTGTTTCCACCTGCCATGACTCTTGGCTAACGTCACACAGCGAGATCACATGCCCAAATCACCACATTAATCACATTAATCACTTATTTTCCTTGGAGATCCAAAAACGAAAACTAACCCAGTATGTATTGCTTACAATAATTCTCCTGCCTCTTTCCTTCACAATGTTATTTTGCAGCTCTCCCACTGGGCTGAATTTGTGACTTGCTTTTACCAATAAAAAGTAACAGAAGAGACACAGACACCTGGCTGCTTCCACCCGCGGTCTTAGAACCCTGCACCTCCCATGTGAACAAGCTTCGCTTAGCCTGAACGCCTACCACTCCCACCAAATTCAGGTCTGGTGACTAGATTTCCAGAGTCAGAGAGGGTAAGCGACTTGCCCAACGGCACACAGCAAGTATAGAGGCAACACCAGTATAAAAAGTTTGTCTCAAGTCCCCTTTCATGCTTCTTCCACTGTGACCTATAAAAAATGCCATTTAATGAGATTAAGCAAATTGTGTTGGTTAAAAAAAAAAAAAATGAAGCTCCCAGATAGGAGACTCACAGTTAAACCTCTCCACTGCACTTGTCGCCCAGGTTCCAGGCTCACATTTCCAGTCATTTACTGAATATTGCCACCGTAATGACCTCCCATTCCTCAAGTCCAAGTCAAACCTTATATTGTTTTGTTTTTCATTTTCTTTTTATTTCCTAGGATGTATGATGACAGAAAGACCAGGGTTCAAATCCCAACCCAGTCACTTATTTGGCTGTGGTAACATTCCTATAAGCCAAAGGCAAAATTTGCTGCAAATACAAATCTCTTTGGTCTAAACTTCCCTACAATTAATTTGCTACCTAAAAATAGTTTCCACAAAATAAAAAAGGAGAGGGTGTTAGCTTAACCAACATCTCTGGAGAAACAGCCAGTGGGACTTCATAAAGACAGTTCCTAAAAATGTATCTGCAAGTTACGGGATGTGGCTTTTTCAGATGTGACATGCCACAGGAAAAGCACCACGAGCCGTTGTGTTTCTGTAACTTATTATGCTGTTTAATTAGAATTTGTCTGTCAAAGAAGCAGCTTAAGCAGCAGTTATCAAAGGGCATAAATATCTCAGCATCAACCCTTCTGCCCCAGAATTTAAATAGAACTTAAAAGGAAAAAGCACAGGAAAATGCCAGGTTTCAGTGGCTGCCTTATCACATGAGCTGGTGGTCGAGTGAAGAGCCACCAAGCTTACAGGCCTGGTGGCAGATGTCTGTCTCAGGAGCTTCACCCGCCTACCCCTGAGGCAATTAGTTTAATGTTTTACCCTATTGGCCCCTACTTTTTCTTAAATTCATTATCTAATATATTCAAACTTGCTGTATCTCCTCCAGCCAAGAAAATTCACAGGTGACAAAAACAGATGATCTTTTGCATATAGTGACAATGTTTGCCTTTAGTAACTATAGCAACAATAAAACTACATAGCCGGGGATGGGAGCTGATGTTGTATTGTTGTTGCCGCTCCTTTGTCCCACAGTGCATCACTGCAAAGACTGTCTAACATCTTGTTTTCTAAGTAATTTAGCAAAAGCTGCCAGTTTATTGGGTTTACAAAGCTGTACCCTAATGACCAAGTTTAAATAAGACGACTGGCACAGTCTAGGTAGTACACAACCAACACCCCAACTCCTGCTGCTCCAGGTCCAAAGAAAGGAAAATTCATTAGGATGTTTTCAGAGGCTCCAACCAAGACCCATAGCAGGCCAGTAAGCCCTGTGATACAATTTCCTCTAGATAAAGAGAGGCCAGTCTACCATAAGAGGCAGAGTGCTCTTAGGGACACAGTGGTCTCAGCGCAGTTAGACTCAATACTGGACACAGCTCCTCACACAGAAGCCATGCCCATTCATGTGCTTGCTGTCTATAGATGCTTTTGCACAAGAAAGACAGAGTTGGAGAGCCAGAACGGAGACCACATGGCCTGCAAAGCCTAAAATATTCACGACTTGGCTCATTCCAGGAAAAGTGTGTTGACCTCTGCTTTACGGAATGGTGGCTGAGCCTATTATGGGACTGGGAAAATGTAACTTTGGAGATAAATCCTGGAGCACCATTAGGCACACACTAGTATCTGAACAACCAAGGACATCACTGAAGAGTGTCCGAAGTCACATAGTTGGTGAGTGACATAGCTGGGGCTCCTACTCATGGCCTTGTGATTCCAAGTCTGTAAACCAAATGGATATAAACTATCTTTCATTAGAGAAGAACTGAGTCCGAATGACTGCTACCAACCCAGCCTTGGGTCCCAAGTCTTCCATCTGGAAGATCCGAAAAGGAAGTCATCCTCTCAAAGGATGTGCTCTCTGGAACCCTTTGTATAACTTTCCAGCTTCACAGCCCATTAAGCCTCCTTGGGAATGGTTATGTAAGTCAAATATATTCAACGATTTTACAAGATTAAACCAAGACAATGGACCAGTTATTGATTTATTGCCTATCAGCTCCAAAGTCATCCTTCAATACCTGCTCTGTGATAAAGGACTAAACTCTTGATGCTTTTCTCCTTTACAACGAGCACAATATTAAGGTTTGTCGATAGATGGCGCTGATAGGGCACTGCAGGGAGCAGGGGTCTGTCAGTGGTGCACACGGGTGGGAACATGCACGCTTCAAGAAGCAGGTCCCCAGCAACCTCACGGCCTGTGCCGAGGCCCAGAGACCACCTTGCTGCAACCCTCTGGTTGCAGGCACTGCACGTTCCCAGCCTCCAGCCCACAGGGGCACCTCCCCAACTTCCTCTGCACTTCTAAGTCCCAGCATCAGCTCATTGCACCCCACAGGGTTCTTGCTCTTTGCCCAGTGGATTAGGTGTGTCTCCTACAACCCAGCAAACTTCTCCATCACCAAGGCGCTGGAACCAGACCTTCAGTGAGGTCTGAACACCCCCTTTCACATTTCTCATTTCTAATGTTTAGAGTTCGTTTTCCATCTTTACATATATTATCTTATCATACTTAGTAATTCTTTATATTAAACTTTCCTCGTGTTGAAATCACTGAATACAGTGATTGATTGCAAACTAATCAAGAGGGGAAAGTCGGTCAGTGACAGGGATGTGCTACTGATCTCATGAACACCCTGAAAGACCAAACGTTTTACTTCTTTGAATACCCCTCCAAATGTCACCAGACATTTCAGGAAATAAAAGAAAAATGCAAAACAATAAAACAACAATATATGCTATCGAAAGCTATTCATTGATGAAGGAAGGAATGAAATAAGCTCAACTATGAGAAATAAAATGCAATGGGAGATTAAATGGGTAACCTAGAAAACAGAGGCCAGTCGCACAGAAACTCAGAAAATTTGGAGGATACCATAAAATACTCTACATGATATCTCAAGCCTGTTTCTAAAATGCAATATTTTTTAAGGGTATATAAGCTATGCCTGTTCACATTAGAATATCTATTTCAAGTCTCTTCAAATTCAGCACCCTCATGTCACCATAGCAACCCATAACCCATAATAAACAGTTTTCATTAAGAGAATTACAAAAAAGAAGTTTTTGACGCCTTTCTTTAAAAGTTCTATATTTCCATTATGAAAATCTGATATTTTATAATCTGATACTTTACAAAAATAAATTAGGCCCACATGAGCTCTAGAGGCATCCGAGAGTCCAATGTTTCGGTGGCAGAATAGACAACTTCAGTCCAATTTCATCCACCCCCAACACCCAGCAACTACACATCAAAAGTCTTGATTGCAGGAATGCTGCACAGCAAATAAAGAAAAGTGAGAATGTATTTTGCCCTCACCACATGCTAATTACAATCCCCAGAGGTCATTATTACAAGAACTTCCTTCCAGGTTTTAGATAAGGAAGTGCGACGTCCAGGGAGAGCAAATGCCTCTGCCAGACATAAAGTTGTCACCAGCTAACTAGCCACGTTGCCCACATGCATTAAGACTGTATAGCGGTTACAAGCATTTTATGTTCTTCCTCTGAATTGAAGAAAACTGATATTTGTTGGGCTCTTTCTAGATCCTAGGCACTGTTTGGTATTTTACATGATTACTTCTGATGCTCACAATAGTTCTTCAGAATAGGTATTATTATTCCCATTTTACAAATGGGAAAACAGAAACTTGGAGAGATTAAAGAGACTCAGAGAGATTAAAGAACTCTCCTGATGAGAGACAAATTTAGACAACCCTAAAGGCTCATCATCCCCCCCATTTTTGGTGGCTTAACAAAGAGAAAGTTCAGCAGGATTGAGTTCTCTCAACTGAAGAACAGGGCACTACGAGACTAGTGCCTGGGCGCCCCAGTCTCCACACCAAGAAGCTCTCTTTGTCATGTAGTTGCATAGAAATTATTCTCCCCAAAACTTATCAATATAAGGACGCTTATGGAAGGAGAGCCCTTCTCTTCTGAACTTAGCCATGGTGCTGCATACCTCTAGATCAAACTATAGGAATACAGGAGTTTAGGGGATTGTTTGCACCCCACTTTTCTGCTTATAAATTTTCTACCAATAAACTCTATTTTATTTATGTCCTTGTGGTGCTATAGGTGTATCACTATGCTCCCTTTACATGGTATGTCCCAAGACCCCGGGATTGGAACACAGTTTTTCTGACCTTTGATCTCATCTTCCTTCCCCAATTCTGTGTCTGTATATAAAATCCTCAGAGATTATTATCATAGTTACCCCTCCACTTAGATCTCTGTTCTAAATAAGGCAAGTGATGGCATCCTTAAAGGTTTCTGCTCAGTCATGGGTTGGGCTGGCAAGAAGGAGACAGCTGTACTCATTGTCACTACTGCCCTGATGACTCTCTTACTTAGCATTTTTTCTATCTGAATTCTGCAATCCATTCCCCAGAATATACTTTTAATAATGCAATCTAGCAATAAAATCAAAATTTTTAAAATGGCAAAATATTTAGATAGATACTTTACGAACATAAAAGATATATGAATGGTCACTAAGCATAAGTGAAAGTGCTCAGTACCATTATTCATCAGGAAAATGCAACTTAAAACTAAACCGAGATACCACTAGATACCCTCCAGAAGGGCTGAAATTTTAAAGGACTGAAAAAATTGTGTTAGAACTGGTGGGTAGTTTCTGATAAAATTGAAGACATGCCTACCCTATGATTCTGCCATTCCATTTCTAAGTATTTATGCAAACGAAATGAAAACATAGGTCTACAAAAAGATGTGTACAAGAGTAGATACAGCAACTATATTTATAATAGCCAAAGTCTGGAAGCCTACGTATCCATGAACTAGAAAATGGATAAACGCATTGTGGCATAGCCATACGATGGAATACCATTCAGCAATGCAAAGGAACAAATCTCTGATACATACAACATCATGGATAAATCTCACTGGCATTTTGCTCAGCAAAAGAGCTGGATACAAAAGAGCACATGCCATCTGATTCCTTTTACATGAAACTCTAGGACAGGCAAAACTAACCCATGGTGTCAGAAGTCAGAATAGTGATTACTTTGAAGGGTTGTTGATTGGGAAGGGACGAAAAGGGGCCTTCTGAGGTGGTGACGATGTTCCATCCATTGATCTGGATGATGCTCACTTGGAGCACATACTTGTAAAATTTCATTAAGCTAGACACTTAATACAATACATTTTACTCAATAAAGGAATAAATGTGTAAGCACAAATTATAGGAAAGGCTATGAAGAATAGGTGGAAAGATAAAGGTCACAGCAAGTGGTCGAGATGAAAGAGGAGCTTCTGAAACAGACCCAGGTCTTCTGAAGCACACTCATTCCCTTGACACACCCCACTTCTGCGACAGAAAGTAGAGCTTTGTCATCACAAAGAGGAAGGCAAGTGGCAAGGCAAGCTTGTTTCCCTAAGGGAGTCCAGAGTCCCTCCCTGCTCAGCTGGCTGTGGGGAATTTGGGGTGTTCATTTGGACACTGAATCATAGCTCATGGGGATGAGAGTCCTTCAGAAGCTCCGGATTTAAATAATGATGTGTCAACATCTGCCTCCAATGACTCAGATTTAATCTTAACAGTGACCTTGTAAGCTTGCAGGATTATTAGAGCCAGCCACACAGACACAAAGAATATTAAAGTTGTTTGTCAAAAACCTCTCTGCTTCTGTCAAGAAAAACTTCCAGAACAGAGGAACACACATACTCAAAACAGAAGAGCCTCCAAATGGAAACGAAAAGAATAAGATGCTGCTTAAAGCCTATTTTGCCAAGAATGATCCATTAGAAAGAGTAAATGTCTGGTGTTTGTAGTTTTAAAGGAATTCAATAATTTTTATGTTATTCAAAAAGTCACCAGTCGCAATGCTTTAAAATTAAAATTATAGGCCTCTCGGATAATCTCTTACTTTCTTCACCCCGTGCTGAAGTCAAAAATCCTAACTGATTGCCTTAAATCATATTGGACTTGTGTCCAGGAACCTGATTTCTTATCCTAGATACATCATTGTTAGCACAGGTTCTTAGGCAAGCCATATCAGCATCTCCAATCCTCAGTTTTTCCATCTGTAAAATGGAGATAAGTATTAAGGGAGTAATATTAAGAGAGAATGTAGAGGTTAGAAAGGTTGGCAACTACAGTAGGTATTCGGCAGTCATGAGCTGCATTCAGAGCCTCTGCATTATGCAGCCTTTCTTCATTCTATCCTGAAAGCAGACCCCAGAATGTATCAACCTCAAGTACTACTGGAAACTAGCCTCACCAGGGCTGCAGGGTTGAGCAGCAGGTATCCCACAGACCCTCCGAAGGCTCTTAGATTCCAAATTTATGCCTTATAGTGTACTAAGGGCCAGACAAACTGCAAGCCACTTTCAATTGGACTTGCTCGTTGCACCTCAGCACACTTCTGGGAGGCTTTACAAGGCCCTACAATAGATAAGAAAGCTGAAGTTCAACGTGTTACATGAATGCACAGCTAATAGGTGGCTGAGGTAAGATTTGCACACAAGATCATCTGAGCTGGAAAAGCCTGAGTTTTTGTCAATTCGACATAATTAGCAAGGCCTTGGAGGGAAGACACAGAAACCTAGATGAGAAAAGAAAACTTTAGTTTTCTACTAGTATCTTACCACAACCATTTTTTTCTTTTACAGTTCGATGGGTTGGGAATTTGGGGATTCAGTTGGGAATTCGGGAAGCTGGGGCTGGCCACTGCCAACATGGCTTCTTTGTGCAATGTCTGGTGCATCCTTCTGCTCCTTAGTCTTTCTTTCTCTCCATGGGGCACATCGTCTGGCAGTCTCAGGAGAGTCACACCTCTTACATGGCAGCTGACTTCAAGAAGCAGGAGGCAGAAACTAGGTTGGCTAAGGGCTACACCCAGCACTGACACAGGGTCACTCTGCCATATTCATTAGCCAAAGTAGTCATGGGGCCAACTCAGAGCCACGGGGATGGAGAAATAGGCCACAGTCCTTGAGAGGAGAGTGGGAAGGTCACATTGAGGAAGTACATGTGAGACAGGAGATATTGTTGTGCCATCTTTGGAAGACATAATCTGTCCCAAATCCTCTAAGTATTCTATATTTGCAAAAGTGAGAACCAAGGACTTCATTACTTCTATAACCAAGAACGGCAATAAGTTCAGTAGCTTACTGATTATAAAATACTTTTTATGAAGCATGGGTCATTAAATGCTCATAAAACCCTGTGAGATCAGCATTGTTTACAGAGGCAGAGAGGAGAAGAAGCTTGTCTGAAGGGCTACAGCCAGAAAATGGCCAAAGTCTTTGGAGCTCCAAGCTTACTCTGTCTATTGCAATGGGATTGTGGGAGATGAGCATGAGTATGGGGTCTTAATGGCCTTCCATTTGATACTACAGAGTGTTTGGAAAGAGCTGTAAATAATCCTTATTTACAGATTAAATCACTGTGCCACAGACATAAAGAATAAATAATATTCGTGGCTCTTCCTACCTTACTTCTAACATAAAATGTCAGAACTCTGTCCTAGCAGGTGTAAGGATCAGATTTCTAGGTAAGGACTTGAGCCACTGGAAATATAACAAAACCACTAAAACCAATGAGAGCAAGAGTCCCACCTGTGGCTGCAATTCACTGTCTCCCAGCTGGCCTTTGGTTTTTCAACAACACAGCCTTGAAGGGCCCCATTTAAACAGCACATTAAATCTGCCCCTTCCCCCTAGTCCCTACCATTCATCCCTTGAATTTTTTTGGTGGTAAGAGTGGCCAAAAATTAACTTGAGATTTGTTTCCCACCGGAAGCTGGACCATCTTGAAAATGAATGAAGAAGGAAACATATAGTCTCCTTGTTGCACACACATATCTGCAATTACTCTAACACATTAGTGTGCGTTTCCATAGTTCAAGAAAATATTTGTGAAACTTGAACCAGTGAGAAAAGATATCCATGTGGACTGGATTCACAAAGAATCTTTCAAACTGTCATATTTTTATTTTATGAACTTCTTTGCTTGACATCTCTCCGCACCCAGACTATGCCCTGCACAAGATGAAGGTAATATCTCTCTTGTTCACTTCTGTGTTTCCAATGCCTGGCACAGAGATGATCAAATATCAGGCACTCCTTGAATATTTATTAAACAAATAAATGAATAAATGCAGCTTCTCAACACCTACCATATCTATACTGCATAGATATGGACTATAGCTGTCTTGTTTATCTGTGTATCCCAGGTGGTACACAGTCGATGCTCAATAAATGTTTGATGAATGAATGAGGAAAAGTGAGTAGGGGAGTGAAGAATGAAGGGACTTGAACTAAGAAACGATCATCCCTCACATGTGCAGTAATACGTTAGCTGAAGTCATTTACTCTGGCTCTTGAATTTCCTAGGTTTTGAGAAGCCCAACAGCCACGAGCACTCTGAGAAAGATGTTTGTTTGTTAGCCTGACTGAAAATATGATCATGGCAACTGAGAAATATCATTAGTGGAGAATTTAGTCTCATTTGCAAAATTTCTCATCAAGGACAAATATAACCAATGAAACAATTAGATCCAGAAGTTTGTGAGTTTCAAATAAAATGTGGTTTTAAGAAAAAGTCACTAAGCTATTTGCATGTTATTTAGACCTAACGACTGTATCTCTGCATCTCTGACCTTCCCCGGGGTTTCATTTTATCCCTCTCTCGCCTCTGCCCTCCTCTACCCCCATGCAATGAGTCTCGTGACCTCTGTATTTTTTTCTCACGGTTTATCTTGGAGATGTCTCTCCTTGCCATTTCTATAAGATCACTGCAGCTCATCTGTGTCACTCACCTCCCACCTTTGCTAGCTGCCTCCTGGGAGAAGATGCAGTAATCCAGCTAAAGCATCCTGCTCTGCTTAGCGCAGGGAAAGGGCATCCTGTGCAATGAAGCCGGTTCTAATGAGTCACCATTCCCCCCCCTGAGACCCTCCCCCATGCCTGAAAGAGCTGACGCTTAGCTTACCCAGCTCTAAACAACTGGCCCATCTGGCTCCCTGCACGGACTTCCGGCCACAGGGCCCTGCGCAAGGTGGGCGTTCACGCCTGGGTACCGAGTGGCGCTCAGGGTGAAGAGGCCCAGTGAGGGGCATCACCCAGACTCAAAAGGATTCCAGTACTGAGCTTTCTGTCTTGCTGAGAACACTTTACATTTACTCAGCTCATTCTCTAAGCTTCAGGGAGAAAACGGGAGCCAGATCAGAGAAGCTATCAGGGTACATTAGCTTAGGCCAAAAGCCATTAGAGCTGTTATTACCAGTGCCCAGGCTGGCACCTCCCAAAGAGGTTGCAAAGTCTCCCTGGTGGGAGAGATGTCCCTTGTAATCATGCTCAAGCTGGGGCCCCAATGCCGGGAGGGACGTGATAGCAGAATGGACCCAGCTGGCCTAGGCATTCGCCCACAATCATTGAGATCTACTACGTGCCAGGGTAGACGGAAGGCTCTAGACATACAACAAGGAATGAGAAGGTCCAGAACCTGCCTTGATAGTCCAGGGCAGGGCCACAAAAACAAACACACAAGTTCTGCACAGGCATCCCAGGAGAGCCCAGCAATGCCACCCTAACTGATGTTAAGAGATCAAGAAACCTTCCTGGAGTGAGGAGCGTGCTGAGCAGCCTGGCTTGGAAGCTGATCACCGTCCCCATAGAACAGAAAAGTGTTAGGAGGTAAGGAGCGCACTGTGCACCCTGGAGCCAGGAGTTATTTCAGAAGCACATGTTCTCTCCTAACCAGTGGCAGCTGAGCCAATGCAAAGACACAGGACAAGGGGCCGCCTCCCAGCTCTGCCAGCCGTCGGCTGCGAGGTCCTGGACAAACCATGCCAGCTCTCTGGGTCTCCTTTACCCCATCTTCTGTCCAACCCGGGTGTTGCACAGTGGTTCCGTCCTGCCACAGAACTCAGGCATCTAGGACCACTGCAAACTGCCAAAAAAAAAAATGCTGGCTTTTCCACAGCTGCGTCTCCCTGGCCCCAGATCACAGGTTGTGGCTGCTCCAGAAAAGAAGTGATGGGTGGTTCTCACCTTGCTCTCTAAAACCCAGAGCAATCGCCAGTAAGGGTAGAAGGAAATGGACATTTATGGAGCCTATGCCAGGCCTCGGGACTTTACCCACATGATATCACATTTACTCTTCACCAAAATTCTACAGGCTGCCCCCATTTTATAGACAAGGAAACTGAGTTTCAGATAAACTAACAGACATGTCCAGAAATAACAGACATGTCCTTGAAAGTGGCAGAGCCTGAAATGAACCCAGCACTGTCAGGCTCCGCAGCGATCTATACCACCCACTCTCTGTAATTACGAGGCAGGAGACAAAGTCCTAAACCTGGACCTCAGACAGGAACTGAGAGCCAGCGGCCGCCTGGGGTGACTGCTGAGAGTCACCCTGCTGCAGAGAACCCAGATACTCAGGGTCCCGTGGACAACGGATCGTGTGCCTGCCAAAGCCCCCGCAAACCTCCCTCCGACCCTAGTTTTAACCACCACCTCTGTGTCTAGCTCTCCTCCCTCTGCCTATCTCGGCTTGGATGAGCCTGGCAGGACGCGCTGATTGCGCCTCCCACTCCCTTTTTGATGAAATCTACGGACACTATAAATCCACCAGAAATGAGAGACGCAGAAACATCTCTGGGACTCCTCCATGATCGCTCTGTGAGGACACTGGGACTTTCTTCTTTTAACAGCTTGACTTCCAGGAACAAAAATTAACCCTTATTTCAAAACTAGAAGACCAAACTTCTTTGCTCACTCATTCAGAAGACTGTTAAGGGAAATAGAAAAGTCTCGGGCTCTGTCATGTGTTCAAAAAGCTTCCTGTCAGATTGGCTTGTCAAAGCTGGTTGACTGAGAGGAAGGCAAGGTTTCCAGTGCCTGACTTGGAATCCCGCAAGACAGCGGGCGCCAGCTCTGATTCTTCCAGCCTCCCCACAGCCCAGCACGCAGCCTGTACCCCATTCATGTTTGTGAACTCAACCAAACATCTTTCCTACAGAAGGTCACAGGAAATAAGTGTGACAGTAGGTAAGAAATTGAGGTTTACCCTGAGGCACATTCCTAAGCAGGAGGTAAAACACCTGCAGAGCTTATAAAGTAGATAGCCAAAAACAACCTAAGACTTTCATATAATAGGGCTAGGAGTCGACTGTTGGAAAAAAGTTTTTGATGATTCCTTCAGCAAGAGATGTGCTGTGAGTCATTTAGGTCATCCCCCTACGGTCTGGGGTCACAGTGGACTGCTGTCTGACTCCTCCTTGAATAATCCCAAGACCAAGGAATAGGCTGGCTAGCAGGTGATGGTCAAGCCAAAGGAGAGGGGGTTGGGTAGGGTGAACTAAACTGCCAGGGATGCCAGGACAAAAAGCCATCAGCCAGTATTTCCTGGGGACCAGAGAGAACTTTACAAGAAAGAGAGAGCAGACATAGGGCCATCTGATCCAGTCCAAGAGATATATATATAAAAAAAGTCAAGAGACCTCAGCACAGAGAAACTGGCAGTCCTGTCAGAAGCCTGAGGGCCGAGGAAGGAGAACACCGAGAGCCAGTGAGTGTCAGGAACCTACACCGAGGGACTTGAAAGCGAGGGTTCCTCTGGGGAAAGGGGCGTGTGGGAGAGCCTGTCATTGCCATAGTCCATGGATCCCTTTCACCATTCCTGTCTCCCCCTTTCCCAGTTTCTGTATGTTTTTGGTTCTAACAGCCTGCACCTGCAACATCCTTTGGAGGCCTGCCCTAGATCTGCTTTGCCTGAAGCAAATCGCAAGTGCCTGGGACTTTATGTTCTAGCTCACCCCACTGCCATGATAGTGCTGCAGGCAGAGAAGCATGAAGGCCCAAGCTCCTCCACCTTAAATCAGGACAAACCGAGGGGTCACTTATACTCCAGAGAAGCCCCTCATGATCAGCCTTCATGAATCTCTCTGGGATTTGGCCTGAAGTTCACACTGTGCTTAGCTCCCTCTCTTTCTCCGTCCAGCTTCTCCTCACTACCTCGCACCCAACCTAAGATGGGGAAGTCTCTGCAGAACCCCAAGAGAAAGAGTGAGAAAGAAGATCAGCCAGTCCGCACCAGCACCAGCCAAGTAAGATGCTCCCGTGCCCCTTCTCTCTCCTCCCTCTACACACTAGACCTGCAGAAACTGTCATTAACAACTTAGGGTAGTGAGAGTAGACACTGGAGTCACAAGAAGCAAGAACTGGCGGCCACATTTCTTTTCCTGACCCCGGGCTTTCTTGTCCTTTGCAGGCCTGAGCTGGCTGAATGGAAAATGCAAAATAGGAAAGACGTCATGTTAAACCGACTTCAAAGTTTTGACTCCTACATAGGAAATGGACATTAAACCAGGTTAATAAGCCAGAGGATGCTGCACTGGCCAAGGGTGACCACGGCAGTCATTGAGCCCACCTGATCATCAACCATGAGTAGAGGAAGACCTAATACCATCAACTATATTTAATGGAACAGTGAGAGACCTAAATAAATAAATAAATAAATAAATGTTCAATTTCTGTAAGATGTTCCCCCACAAGGCAGGCTGGTTCAACACAGCCACCTTATAGGAAAGGTCCTCATGGACCCAAGGCTTGACTTTGGAAGTAGAAGCCCTGTTTTAGGAAAATGGCACTTTTTTTTCATACCCTACACTGATTCCACTATTAGACTTCCTCAAAATAGAACCGCACACTAGCTAACCACTGATTCCCACCTTTCCCGGCTGCTGGCACACTAGGGTCTGGACCTGGTTTACTTTTCCAGACTTCTCTCCCATACACACTTCTTCAGCCAGACCACACTACACTCCAACGTCCCTTTAGCTTCCTTGCCTCTGAGCTTCTGCTCTTACTGCTCCCCGACCCCCTTCTCCTGAAGTGCCACCAAGCCTGCCAGGGCTCCCAACCAACTTCACAGGACCTTTGTGGAGGTCCCAGGCATATAGCACCTTTTCCCCCAGGAGTCACAGTGCAGACGGCCTCGTGGACAGTTGGAGAGACTCATCTCTGTTCTCCTGGATAGGAGGAAAGGGAAAGCAGGCAGGTCACCCGAAGGGAGCTGGGAGCCGGCAGCCTCGTGTTCTGCTGCTCCTTGCTTATGTTCAGTTGTTTTCCAACTTCACTGAGCATCAGAATGTCCTGGGAAAGTGGTTACAACTGCAAATGTGCTGAGCCCCAGAGATTCACAAAGCCTAGGGCTGAGGCACATTGTGGTACCGTGATTGCAGTAACAGCCCTGATTCCCTTTGCAGTGTGATTTTGCTGTGCCTCCCACCAAAGAAGGAGAGTCTGTATCCCACCACCTAGCTCAGGAGGCCGTCTCACTTTTGTACCTCTGCAATATCCAAACAATGACATACCCAGGCTAGCCAACTGGAGAACGAGAGACAGCAGGGCAGAGCTAAGTCCCTCCGACCATCCCCTGGAAGGATAGCCTACGCTGGCCAATAGCCAGCTAATCCCCAGCCGTGAGGACACGCCCAGCTGAGGCCAGGACTGAAGCACCAACCTGCAGTCTCATAAGCTAAATAAATGCTTATTGCTTTAAGATACTAAGTTTTGCTACATGGCATTATCATGGAATAGTTAACTGATACACAGTTTATTAAGTGGTTCATCAAGAATACAACTACTTTGCCCTCACCAAACTTGTCACATGCTGCCTTGAACAGTGGTTACCTATGGCAGGAGAAAGAGCTGGTCTCTACTCTTCTACACAGATATGGAGCCCCTGCCAAGTAGAGACCACCTGTGTGTCCTCCATAAGCTTTTTGCCAGGTAAGCTCTGAAGCACCATTTGCTCACTTGCAGGAGGAATGTCAGTCCCTCGCAGACTGCGACAAGTATGGAGAGAACACAGAAGGTGCTAACTTTTACTGACCCCTGAGTAGTTAGCAACTCTAAATAACACACTGGAGAAAAGAGAGGAGGAGAGTCATAGACAGTGAGAAATTAAAATGGAAATTTAAAAGAGAATTTTTCCCCTTTTATTGGCAGCATAATTAGCCAGAGGAGCCCCAACTGATGCTGTTATGACTACTTTGATATGAAACTGAAATCAAATGGGGGAGAATCAGATGGAAAACAATAATACTTTGCATTTATACGACTTTTTACATGCAGTACTTTTTGTTCCTTTTGTACCTCACAAACATTAACTAATTAATTGCCATAGCACCCCAGAGTAGACAGTAGGTTTTTCTGTCTATATTTTACAAGGAATAGATAAAAACATTTCCTAAGCAAAGTAGGAGTTGATTCTAAGCTCCAGGTACATTTTTGGGGTCTTTTCCATCTTGCCACAAACCTCAGGGCTCACATTTTTTTATGTCTTTGAGTCCAGGGCTCTAGAGATTCCTATTTATAGACTTAAATATTAATACGGTTGAAATGGAAGGGACATTAGGGAAGTGCTGATTCAAATCTCTTATCTTACAGATGCTGAAAAGAGGCATATTTCAGCCAAGGACTGTCTAAGGTCACAAAACAATTCAGAGAGGAAATAAGATCAGATCAATTTTTGCTCAGCCTAGGTCAACCTCACATCCCCAAATTCTAGAAGATCGGGATATTAACGTTAGACCTGTCCCCCAAACTGTGTTCGCAAATGATTTTGTATGTACTAGTCATTCACTTATCAAACTTTATCGAGCATGTGCCATGGGATCACTGAAGCACTAGAAATTTAGGAATGAATACGGCTTGTGGCAAGTCAGGCATGGTGGAGAGTCAGTCCTGGCAATGAGCAGAGCATAGAGCAGCTCATGGAGACACAGGACTCCATGACTGGGGGCACTTTGGTATTTTTCAGCCATATATGTTATTCTGAGCACATAGTAGGTGCTCAGTAAATATACAGTGACTAGTCGAAGTGGGTATGAACCAGAGGTAGTTCAGAAGCAGCCTAAACCAGGAGCTGGGGAAACTTCCTTGCCCAAGAAAAAATTCACCTACCAGTGTTTTGACTCCTAAACCTCCATCATTGAGAATTTTAATTAATTCTCATCCCCACACCCAGCAATTATAATTACAGTTACAATAGAGAAACATCACACTTATATTGCACTGCACCTTTCAGCCCTTTGTATGAACACTCTTAAAGCCTTTCAGCCCCAAGCTCTTCAGCCACATCCTCATCTGAAGCCAAGTCCACGCACTCTGACCTCCTTCTCCAGCATCTCAAACTGCTTGGCCAGCCCTGGCCCTGAAGTTTGCTTAGGTTTCCAAGTCTTTGCACAGGTTGTTCCCTTCACCTAAAAAGCCTTCACCCTACCTGCTTGCCTTGCAAACTCACCAGACATTCCTGATTCTACCACCAGCCCCAACGCAGCAAAAAGCACCTTCCTCCCTAATACCTCATGTCATGTGCCCACAACTACTATTAACATATCTGTCTCCCCTATAAAACTGTAATCTGAGTTCTCATTAGTTAGCCAAGTGCTCAACACATTTGAATTTTATTTTTAAAATGAATTCTATCGTGAAAACAGCCTTTAAGATGGAGAGACTGAGTGCTGACAGAGACACCTACGGCACTGACATGGGGAAAAGAGCACAAGGGACGTCAGAAGCTCCTGGAAGACTCGTTTTACCTCTTTTACTTACCTAGAAGTATCAGTTACACGAGGTAAGTGACACATGACCACTCCGATTCCTCAGACCCTCATTTTGCTGTTTGATGGGTATTCTTACTCATTTACCACCTTGCAGCTACAGAGCCCTAGAGACAGCCAGGAAAAGTTTATACAGTTCCCCAAGTAGATTTTCTTGCAGACAAAAGGAGATGTCCACGTGGGGAGGCTGTAACTCAACCATCACTCATTCTAGGAAGTGATCACAGCGTGTCCCCAACAGCCGGCATCTTGCTGGCTTCTCCATGGCTCAGAAGCCTAGTGGGGAGTGCAAGAGTGTCAGGCTATGCATGTCCCTGGGCTCCCAAGCAGTTGCCAATAAACATGGAAATTTCTCTCTTAAATATCACCCATTTCCCAGCCATCTGAGTCTCTGTCACTTCTTTCCTTTGTTTCCATTGGCTTCTCTTTCATTCCTAATTCCCAGAGTGATCCTCTCAGCACTGAATACGTGCAAATGGCATTTAAATGAAATTAAACAGGCTCTCGCAGTACCTGTTCAGTTCAGACACCGATTTCCTGCTGATGGAAATAATTACTCGGCTTTAAGGTCTCCTAGGTCTTTTCTTTCTCCAAGAGGAGCATAGCAAAATTGTCTTCCACTGGGCCATTTAGAAGGTAGGGAGAAGAAATTTACCATACAATTTGTTTTAAATAAATTTTTAAAGGCATATATAACCAAAGAACAAGGCTGAAGACTCTCGATTCTGCTGAGTATTGCCTAATTTTCACATGTGGCTCATCAAAGTTTCCCAAGATCATGATTTAGTCAATGACCTTGACTTGAGTCTGTGGAGTGAGCAGAGGGCAATAGTGAGGGCACAGAAAAGGAGGATCACTGAGGCAGGGGACATAGGACACCAGAGAATGTTGCACTTACCTCCTCTGCGTGAAGGATGCTGCCAGCCTCTGGGCATGAGAGGGACAACAGAGGACAAGGCCAAATTCCCCCAAAAGGAGCTCTACCTGGTGGGGAAGACAGGCAAGTAAAGAGTCAATGGCAACAGGATGACGATGGGATGTCCGAGAGACTCAGGGAAAGGAAGTAGCTAGCTCAATGTCCCAGAAAGGCCTTCAGACAAGAAGGAAAGGTGAAATCGGTTTTGAGGAACACCCTCTCCAGGGACAGGGGCTCTCATGGATGTGCTGGTGCCCTACCCAGATCCTTTCTTCTATGTGGGTGCCTCTGCTGCTGTGAATATCGGCTGCTAACGGCTCACAGCGGCTCCTCCTCCAGAGCCTTGCTTTGGGCCAAAGTACCGGGCTTGTCCAGGAAGTTAGACTCCTTAGCGCACCCTCGAGTATGACATACAGGAGATGTCTGATAGAGGGGTGCAAAATGCTGCCTCAAGTGCCACATAGGACACTATGCCACACTTCCTTTCTGTCGCCTTTTCCTGGGTTGGCACCTCCAAGGACATTTTCCTCTTCTTCCCTATGAAGATTATCAAAATTTTGCTACAGAAAGAAAGGAAGAAAATGTAGGGATCTCCTGTCTGCTTGCTTTTAATTTTTCTTTCCATGACAATCCAACACAGAGTTTCGCCTAGAGCAACATCTCTGGAATCCTATTGGAGACAAAGCACACACACTCACACTTTTAAGATGCCAGAAAAGAAGGTGGACAGCCAGGGTCCAAATGTACTGTGAGTCTGTTATCATATGACTCTAAAAATCAACTCAGTCCTCCACCACTGACTTCGTCAATTTCTAGCAAAATCTGCTGCTTGAGCTAGAAATCCCAGGATTGGGTTCCTGTTTCTCTCCTCACCCTCTGGGGGCCCCTCAGAAACACTTGAGCTGCCAACTACAAAAAATGGGCACAAGGTTATTATTTCACTGTTACTAGAAATTAGAATGGGAAATCACAGACATTTGGTTCAATAGCATGCCTAGTAAATCCGAGACAAAAGACTGAATCTTTGATGGGATCTAACATTATTAAATAAATCTCTAATGGGTTCAGTTGGAAAGTTCAAAAATAATTATCCTAGAGTTCTAAGAGTCAATCTGATCTCTGGTGGTTTTCTCTGGTTATTTTACTCTGAGTTGCTAAGATTTACTGACTCTTCGAGAAAACAAATTCCTGGGCCTTTCTAGGGAGTCAAAGTCACGATGGGTGCCACCTCTCATCTGAGATAGCATTTAGCAGATATAAGACCCTTTCTACTGTGGAGCCAAATAGAGAACGAATACTTAGATATAGTTGTATACAGTGACTCTGAATTGTTATATATGCTATGAAACAAACAAACAAACAAATTTAAAAATCAAACCAAAGAGCCAAGTAGGAGATATCACATGGCAAACTGACTTGAGGTGAAATAGATGGAAATGCCTTGCTAACAAAATGACATTTAAGCTGAGATTTAAAGAAACAGAAGTACCTCTCCAAGCAGTGAGGGATGAGAAGAGCATCCAAAGTAGAATAAGCAGGTTGTTTAAGAAACTGAAACAAGATCAGTAAAAGCTAGACTGAGGTGAGCCAGCACGAGAGACAGACCCAGGAAGGCCGACAGAAATAGCAGGGGCCAGGGCAGGCGGGACTTCACAGGTCATGGGAGGCGGTCTGGATTTTATACTACAGACAAAAGCATTCAAAGGATTTAAAGCAGGAATAGCAACATAATCTGCATTGTATTTTTTTTTTTTTTTTTTTTAGAAGAGCAGTCTGCTGGGTGGAGGAGAACAAGAATGGAAATAGAGCAAGAACAGGAGTATGGCCAGCTGGGATGCTTCTGCGATAATGCAGGCAAGAAATGTTAGTGATATGGGTCAAGAGGATGGCACTGGACACGGAGAGAAAACTAGACCCCAGGTGCAGACTGAATTGATAAAGCTTCCTAATGGATTACAAACAGGGAGTGAGGGAACAAGAGGAATCAAGAGTGACACTCTTCTGGTTTCTGGCTCGAGCGGCTGGGTACATGGTGGTTCTATGAACTGAGACGGAGACAGCTGAGGGAAGGGAGCTGGGCAGGTGGGGGTGCGATTCAGGACGTCTGCTTTAGGCAGGTGAAATCGGACCATATTCAACTGGAGAAGTCAGGCGGGCAGTTGGATATGTGAATCTGGAATGCAGAGAAGAAAGCCCAGACCAAGCTGAGAAGAACACCAACATTTTGAGTTCTGGTAGAGAAGGAAGATAAAGGAGACAAAGAAAAAGACAAAGGAATAAAAGCAGGAGAGGGGGTCTATGCCAGAAGCCACATTCGTCTGGTTTACACCAGCACCACTCCACTGAAGATGACCTGTCAAGGTCACCTATGACCTCTTTGTAATCAAATTCTAAGACAACCTTCAGGGCTCATCATCTAAGAGTTAATTGCTCCTGGATTCTTCAAACACTCTCCTCTCTCAGCTTCCCTTAGGTTTTCCGCCGCAATTAACAACCACCTTGAATCAAACAAAGAAAATTATTATCTCCCATAACAGGAAGCATTTCCAGAGCTAGCTAGGCTCCAGCTCAGGGCTGGTTGATTCATGAGCTTAACAATGTCTTCAGGAATACGAGCTCTATCTGTCTCTCTGCTTTGCTGCCTATGGTACAGGAATCTCTGAAGGGAAGGGATAAGAGAGAAGAAAAGCAAATAAATCTTATGTTCAAAAAGAATTCAGAATCTTTGGATTTCTCTCCAATTTTATCTGATCAGTTTTCAGAGCAATTATTCTCAAATGTTTAGTCTCAGGGCAGTGTTCAAAATTAGCGAGGACCCCAAAAAGATTTTATGAGAAATTCATTTACTGATATTTATCATGTAAGAAATCAAAAGTGAGTCATTTAAAAATATTTACCTATTTATTCATTTTAAAATAATAGTAATTATATATTACCTAAAATAATATATTTTATGAAAAATAACTATTTTCTAAATAAAAAAAATTAATGCAAAGAGTGGCATTGTTTTACATTTTTCAAATCCCATTAACATCTAGCTTAATATAAGACATCTGGTCTTCTGCATTCAACCTCTTACAACATCATACATCATGTGGCCTCTAGAAAATTCTGCTGTACATTTATGAGAAAACGAGAGTGAAAAAACCAAATGAAGTCTTTGTGTTATGAAAACAGTTTTATTTTTTTAGGCAAGGCAACCCTTGGTTGACCTCACAGGTTGCAAGGACCTTGTCAGCTTATAATCTCTTATATTTTTTTAATTTTTACACCTACAGCACCTGGTCTTCTTAGGTGGTCTCCCATCCAAGTATTAGCCAGACCCAACCCTGCTTAGTTTCTGAGATCAGACAGGACTGGGCTTGTTCAGGGTAGAATGGCCATAGATGAAAATAGTTTTAATCCTGCTGATCCCCTGAAAAGGTCTTAGTGATTTCTAAGGGTCCACAGATCATACTCTGTGAACCAATACTCTATAGAAGGTAAAAGTTGGGGATATCTAGATTGGGGTACAGCAGGAAAAAATGAAGGACAAATTTACTGTACCAAAAATATGAGCACTAGCTAAAAGATCCACACTGACTATTGAAACACCACTCTCCTTCCCCAGACTTTTCAGCTTGTCCTCACTCCCAAGACACTGTCAGTCAGGATAAACCCTCCAATTAGGATACCAAAATATCTTCTCTGAGAAATCTAGCCAGCCTAATAGAAGAGATCTAAAGATACTGTTTACCAGGAGCTCCTCAGTGAAACGATACAGTCTTTACTCAATGGTGAAAGCCATAAATGGCAACACAGAGCTTTAAATGAGCTTTTTGACGTTCCTCTTAATTACCAACAGACAAGCAAACATAACAAGATGTTTGAAAGAAGTTTCTATATGAATAATAATTTATTTTAAATAAAAGTATATCAGGGAAAGAATCAGAGAAAGTAGAGAATAGGTAGAAAGATAAAAACTTTTTTAAGCTATCAATAATATCTTCAGAAAAAATACTGCCTCTATAAAATAAGACAAGAACACATTTACAAATATTCAGAGAACAAAAATAAAAGAGCCCTTTGGAAATTAAGAATATGACAGAAATTAAAAACCCACTAGGAGTGTTGGCAGACAAAGCTGAAGAAACCTCCCAGGAAGTAGAGCAAAAAGACATAGCTCTGGCAAAAATAAAAGGTTCAACTCCCAACAGCAGGCGCTCTAGAAAGAAAGAACAGAGAACATGATGGGAAAAAATCACCAGTAAAATAATTCCAGAAAGTGTCCCAGCACTGAAAGATTTATATGTCCAAACTGAAAGTCACAAAGTACTCAGCACAAGAGACAAAAATAGACTCACGATGAAACCCATCATTTTAAAATTTCAGAACTGGGGGACAAAGAAAAGATGCTAATGTTCTTGAGAAGAAAAAATAAATTATGTACAAAGCGTGAAGAACCAGAATAGCACTGAACTTCTCAACAGCAACACCAGAAGCTAGAATTCAATAAGCAATGCCATCGGAATCGTGAGGGGAATAATTACAAACCAAACTTTTAATTAAATATGAAGGTAATATAAAGACATTTTTAGACACAGCGCTCTCAGTAAAATTTCTATCATTTCTCAGAAAGCTGCTAGAGGATGTGCTCCACAAAGACAAGAGAGTATACCAAGAAAGAGGAAGATATTAAACTCTAGAAACACAAGAGAGAAGGAAACCCACAGAGTGAGGGTCAGTGGAAAACCCAAGACGGAGCTGTGTGGCAGTCCTGGAGAGCAACCAGTTCAGTTTGGAGCAGGTCAGAAAATGTGAAGATATTTCTTCAGAAGGAGAAAATTGATAGAATGGCTAATGTGGTTGAGTATTCTGAGAATAAAGTTATACAACTGTGGGAAACTTTTAAGTTGAAATGCTAATAAACACATAGAAAACTACTCATTGCTAACGAGTGTACACTGGTATAGAATCTGAAAGATCAATTAGCAGTATTTAGTGAAATTAAGAAATGCTCATATTTCATAACCCAACATTCCCACTTATGGGAACACATCCCAGAGAAGCTCTCACTGGGGAACCCATATACAGTGTTATTTACATGGTAAATAAAAAAACTTAGGTAGCTACAAACTGAGAAATGAATAACTGAAAAGTACCAGGTACAAGATGGAGTATTATGCAGAAAGTAAAAAAGTAAATAAATAAACTAGATACATATAGCAATATAGAGTCATCTAAAAAACTTAAGTTGAATGAAAAAATGTAAAGACCAGAGCAAGATCTAATGCACAATACCATTAACTCAAGTGCTTTAAAATACAACAAACATGGATACATGTGTGTAAGTAGATGTATGGAAAATAAAATGGAAGAATACACACAAAAGATAAAAATGGAAGTGTATGGGAGGTAGGGGAATTGGGTTGGAAACTGGAAGTAAAATAGAAAAAATATATATTTAAAAATTTTCAAGAGAGTAGTCACAGACTAGCAATGATAGAGTATAATAAACTGAGGAGAATGATCAACTCAATTGTGTATATAAGATACACACAACCAAATCAACAAAGGCACACACACTTACAAATTCGCCTCATCCAGTACCACCCTCTTCACTCACTGCTTTGGCCACTCATGCCAACTTTTTATTCTTTGAACATTCCATGCTCATTACCATCCCAATGCCTTTTTGCACTTCTGGTTTCTTCTTCCTGAATTGTTCCTCCCCTGGCTCTTTGCATGGTCAACCCCTTTTCGTCTTTCAAGTCTCAATTCAACATTTCATCATCTCAGAGAGGCTTTGTTTTACCCTCTTGTAGAAAGTGGAAATTTCAACCCTATTCTTCCCTATCCAGAATAGCCCATTTATTCCTTTAATAGCAACTATCAAATTAAGATTGTCATGTTTGCTTGACTATTGTTTTGCACCTTTCCATACTTACAAATTCTATAAGGGCAAAGATCATGTCTATCCCATTACTACTGTAGCCCTTGGATCTAGACTAGCACCTGACAAGTAATCAGTGTTCCATCATTGATTTGGAAAATTAAAAGGTAAGTGAAAATGAGGTCAGGACTGACAGCCCATGGTGTTGGATGAGTCACCAACATGGCTACTAAAGACACTGAGAATGCTGACAGGATTTAGGAGAGGAATACGAGAGTAAGCCAGGTACTGAATTCTCCCATGAATGAGAAAAAGATGGGGCAGTCAGTGGATGAGGCAGCAAGGAATAAGAAAAATAGCGTTAACAGACGACATGTAGCTAGGATTATAATTCATACCAGTATGGCTTTAAAGCTCGTGAGATTTCTACTCTGATATGCAGCTCCCAGAATCATGCCTTGCACATGCAGGCACACTAAATACTGGATGAACGGATGGGTGAAGAGAATGGTGACAGGCAAAGCACCTATATGGTTCATTTACATTTTTCCCTTCTGCCTTCCCCAGTGTTGGTGTTGTTGTTGTTGGTATTGTTGTTGTTGTTTTCCTGTTTGCTCTGCTCTGTTTTGGTTTAATTTTTTGAAAATATAATGGACTTCTGATTACTCATGATAATAGAAAAGATAAATAATAGAAATAATTGAGAACAGAAAACAATCCAGAAATAATTTCTATTTAGTCTTGGGATTTTGTTCATGGCCTTTTAAATAAGAGATTTACCAATCTAATTATATTTTACCTTGTCAAATATTAAAATTATTTTTCATTCCCTAAACATACACCAACAGGTGGTGGGCAAGGTAAGGCTGACATAAGGTAGATGGCAAAAAAAATAGTCAAACTAGGACACAAAACTTCAGAGCAGAAGATTTATAAGCTTCATTATCTTCAAGCAAGTGATAAAGAATTTATTTATAACCCCAGAAAGAGTCCATTAAATTTAATAAGAAATTATGAGTCATTTCTCTCTAGAAGTTTGTCTATAATCTGTAAAAACATATTATTTAGAATCTCTTTAGACTTTCCTGTTTCCTTAAGAGTAGGTCCTACCTCAATCTTTGGGTGAACACATGGGATTATGAAAGAAGCCAAAATTAGCTCAAGCTGTCTTGATGGGTCCTCTGGTCATCCTGACTCACGCCACTCCCCCTAGTAACACTAGCCAGTCCCTCTCCAATCAAAGCGTAAGTCAGAAGCCTCCCAGCTTTCCTAAACCAATAGGCCAGCGGGATGCAGATCCTGGGAGGCAAAGACTAGAATGGCTTCCTCTCTTGATGGCTGTGGAGGGGCCCTCAGGAACACTTAAGTAATGCTGTATATGAGGTACAGTGATGGAACGAAAATGATGGTTTGAACACAGACAAATTAACCGAGTTCCCCGGGAAAGCAGCAAGGCACATCCTCCAGGGACAGGCAGAAAAGGATCATCTCTGTTCTGAAGACTGCGGTGAAGTCCAGTGGGCAGCATGGTTATTGCTCTATTTCGCACACTGCCCCTCAGGGAACTTTCACCAATCCTTTCCCAGCACCTGTGCCAGGAACATTGACAATTTTTTCATCACCTCGCCACCAGGAGCCCATGCATTCATGGCTTTTTCTCAGAATCAGGGAAGGAAGGAAAGACTGCTTAGGTCCAGGTACAGAGCTTGAGTGCTTGGGCTTTATACTTTTATTATCCCATGATACCTGCCCAGCCAAAGAGCCTGACTATGGTATAGGCTCAGTGAAGATTTGCTAAATGTCTGATATAAAGCTGAGTTGCCCTTGTGAAGTTAATTTCACCTTTTGTGGTGGTAACTTTAAATGTTTTGCACAGCAGGAATGTGCCAGAGCAGATATGAGAAGATTCCTGTCTCTCTTTGCTCCTTGGATGTGGGATGTGGTCTGAGACACTCACTAATTCACTCACTCTCCTGCTAATGGGAGAGGAGGAGAATTTTCCAGGACCAAAGCAGACAACAATGAACTCTCCAGTAGAGCAAGGTTTTTTTTGGGGTCCAAAGAGGCCATCTGTAGGGGGTTAGAGACTCCAAAAAGGCCCTGAGACCTGAGCAGAGGTGAAAAGAGACAACAGAGAGTGTGCCAGAGGACATTTCGTCTGGATGGAATGCACACCATTCCTAATTACATTTTTAATTTGATCAAACTTTATTTTTACATTGAAAATGAATCAAGGTGCACACCATTGTAAAGGCTGTCCCTGCTTGCATTCCAGACCTCTAGGGGCCGCAGCAGGCTCCTGCCACACCCCTCACCTCTAAGTGTCATTGATGGCAGAACAGCCTCTGTCACCCAGACAAGTAGCCATTCATTAACAAGAGAGAGGCTCCAGTGAAGAAAAGATGATGGAAAAAGCTGTATAGCCAACCTAGCCAGATATGGAGCTAGAGAGTATGACAGGTCACTGCAGCCTGCATTTTTGCACCTGTTTCAAGTCCCGCATATCACTAAATTGCTTATTTTTTTCCCAAGATGGGAAGAGGGACACAATACTTCTATATCCCTGCTTTGTTTGGTTCCTTCTTTCTTTAAGTTAACCTCTTTGTTATCTGGCTTCTCCTCGACTACCCCTTTAATCATGACCTGACCTCGCCAAACAACATCAGCACATCCCAGATGTGACTGTACGATAAAAGAAGGAGGACAATGGGAGTCCCGACTGTGACTCTGTGGGACACCAGCATGAGGGCAAAAGTGGGAGTGGAAAAAACTCGGAGTTCAGCGTCAGAAAACCTGCATCACAGTCTCCCATTTACTGGCTGCACTACCCAAGAAAATCCCCAGTACTGACTTCTCTAAGCCTCGTTCCTTTATTTATAAACTGGTGATAATAACGCCCATGAGCAGGTGACATCCTGTGGGCATCTGAAAGGCTGGGATAAGTTATAAAACCAATAAATAATGTATGAGGTCAGTTGTGCAAATGGTACCACAGAGACAAAATGTTTCCTGTGCCAGCTGAACAGAGAGAAACAAATTAGCTTCCTTTGTATCCATGGTATTAATTCAGAACACCAACAATAACATCAGCAAAAGAAGTGGCCTTCAGAAGGGGGAAGAACGCCACTTGAAATCCAGAAACGTGAGACTCAGAGAGCCAAGGTAACATCCCATTACCCAAGACGGGGAGACTCTGGCCCTAGCAGTCTGTCAGCCAAGTGGCTGCCCAACTGTCGATGCCCGATGCCACTGAACACTGGAACTGTAGTCAATCGATATCAGGAAAACCTAATGGTAGATTGACTACCACATGGTTTCCCCACAGAGGGAGAAGGGGCTAGTCAAGTGATAGGTCTGTCTGGTCTTCTTGACAATTCCACTTTAGAGGTTCATTATAAGGCACAAAGAAGACCCCGTGAGAAAGCAATTGTGACCTGTCCAGTATTGTGTACTGCACTGACATCCTCAAATGCTGAGTTTCACTGGGCCATTGTAAGGACAGGTTTATCTATTGTCCATAACATCTGTGTCCATCTGACCTGTTCCTACAGGAGCCCAAGCACCTCAATGAATCCTGAAAGTGGAGAAATGCAAACAGGAGTGGTTGAGTCAAGATCTGCAGGATGCGGGAAGAGCCTTCTCTTTGTCCCCAGTCTCCCCTTGACTATGTTCTCTATATTCATTCTGGCAAAGTCACACCATAAGTTTATCTCTGGTTCAGCTGTTCAACTGCTTTCCAGCTTTAATCTCATTTGTCTTTAAGGGAAAAAAAATTCTGATTAAAAACCCTGCCAATAATTAGTTACTTATTCCACCTTCCCAACGCTATGCTAATGCTCCTCTCAGGTCTGCGGCAGTCTCTCTTACAATTCCCTAATCTCTCCTCCTGGGTTCTGGCATTCTAATTCCTCGGATCTCCTTTTGAAATTCTCAATAGCAGTGAAGTCTGCTTTGTGTCACATGAGAACAATTTACAAAATTCCATCTCCTCTCTCGGTCCTGGACCTAAAATTCGGAGCTCTCCTCAATGATTAAATATAATTCAGCTTTATTTAACCACATGGTAATTTATTATTTAGATTGGCTCAAGGCCTAAGACCAGAGTTTAGACCAAAGCAACTATAGTGTGAGCCAGATCTGTATTCATTCATTCATTCATTCATTCATTCAACAGTTCCTCTGTACCTGTTAAGCCCCCTATGTCACAGAACCTGTACTGAGCTTTAAAAATGGAGAAATGAGGAAATTGGCTCCTGTCTTGAGACTTTGGACCCTGAAAATCAGGGCTGGGATCCTGCCATCGTCACTTGTTATTTACTTAAGCTTTCTGTGCCTCTAGTTAACATTTCTAAGCCCCGGGACAAAAATGAAAACATTATCCACTCGAAAGAATTTTTGTGAGAATTGTATGGGAAAGGTCTTAGCAGAATGCCTGCCGCATAGTACATACTCAATAAATTTTAACTATAAAGATTATTTGTTGTCAGCTGCTTCTGACATGGCTGCCAATGACCCCCACCTCCTGGTGTTCATATTCTTACACATCCCTCACCCAGTTTGGGGTGCACTGGTCCTAGTCACTTGCTTCTAACCGATAGAAACAACAAAAATGTTGATAGAATGTCACTTCTGTGATTAGCTTACAAAGATTGTAACTTTCACCTTGGTATTCTCTCTTGTTCTCTTGCTCTTGTTGCTGCTCACTTTGATGAAAGGACCACTTGGCAAGGAACTGAAGGACATCTCAGGCCAACAGCCATCAAAGAGCTAAGGCCAAGAGAAACTGAATCCTGCCTGCAAGCACAAGTGTGAGCTTAGAAGCTGATCCTGGCCCAGTTGAACCTTGAGATGACCGCAACCTCGTAAGAAGACAGCCTGAAGCAGAAGACCCAGCTTAAACCAGGCCCAGATTCCCGACTCACAGAACCATGAAATAATACCTAAAGCTTTGGGGTAACTTGTTTTGTAGCAATAGATAACAAATACACTATTGTTATTAATGCCTGTGGTATATACCTGAGGGAAAAAGAACAAAGAGTGTTTGGCAGAAGCAATAAGAAGGGGTATGGAAAGGTATGTTGGTGGCCAGATAATCAATCCCAGGCTAAATATGTGAGGCTTCTTATGGGAGAAATGAGAAGTCGTGAGATGTTCTTTAAGCAGTTTTTTTTTTCTTAAATAAGATAAATATGGAGTCATTAAGAAAATGTCTTTCAAGAGGAGCCAGAATGCCTTCTTGAACTGGTATATTATCCTGGATGCAAAACTAGAAAACTTCCAAAGAATTGATATCTCTTATTTTTAGCCCCTTCAGCTGTTAGGCCAAATCAGTTTGGGATTTATATCGCCAAGTTTAATGGCAAAGAAAAGAAACGAATGTGAAGTTACTGAAATAAACAATTTCATTAACTTCAAAATCAGTGAGTTCAAAATCAATTAAGTTTGTAATATCCTTATTGAGGACACAAGGAGTGAATTAATAACAGTGAAAATGAGTTCTTAGGAATACAAAAGGAGTGAGGCATTTGTAAATAACTTTTGACATAATAGTTTCCTAAATCAATAAAATGCATCATTTTATATTTACACACCTCTTTCTAAATCCTGATTCAAGACTTCACATATACCTGCCCTTGGACAAGTCCTAGAAATCAGTTTGAAAGCGACCCAGTTTCTGTGCATGAGCCATAATATCCATGTATCTAGGTCTTGTCATTATAAGACAGAGGAACTGAGATGAGAATGTGGTCTATGCATGGAATATGGTCAGCAGTAAAGTAATGGCTATACGTAGGGCCAGAGGGAAGACAGAGTGATCAGGGGGACCATTTCATAAACTATGTAAATGCCTAACTAATGTACTGTATACTTGAAATTAATAATACAATTTTTAAAAAATAAAATAAATTTTAAAAAATAATACGGTTTATAAAATAAATAAAAGGAAAATATCTCTGAAGAATTTACCAAAAGTCAGGTTGAAAGGAGAGGGCATAAGGAATGAGGAAGAATGGGTGTGGAAGAATGATTGCTACCTTGAAATCCACAAGACATATCCTAGACCTTACTATTGAAAGAACCAGTAACAGTTATCTCATAGAATTTTACCCGTTTGTTTATTTATTTTTTGACCAGTATTTTTTAAACACCTACTATGTAATGGGCACCATGCTAGGCTCCAGATAACCTCCTACTTAATACAAGCATTGGAAATCTATAAAACTTTGATTTGGTTTTTGCCTTGAAGGCAGAAGCGGACCTAGAACAGGAGGAAACTCTCAATTTAAAGTGACCAGAGTCTGAGTCTAATCATTAATTTTCTAAATTGTTCATTTCACCTCTCTAGGGCTCATAAGAAGAATGAAGGAGTTATACTCAATTATCTATAAAATTGCCTACAATTCTAAAAGACTCAGAATTAATAGTCCCTTGAATACCCAAATTTAGCTCAAACTGCAGGAGACCCTTACAGTGCTCATGACTGAAACAGAGGCTCTGCCTCGCCACCTTGACAGCCCGCTTTAGGAAAGTGGGCCCCTAGCCTCCCCAGGACCATGCCAGATGTGTTCTGTCACCAGTGTTTGGCGCTGCCCAAGTAATCCCATACGGCCCTCACTTAGTACAGATGCTGATGGAGGAAATGTTTGGAAGCAGAGGACCTAGAGCCAGGATAGCAGTCATCTCCTCTTTATTCTAGAGATGGGTAAAGTCTGGTCCAGAGAGGGTCACTGACCTACCCCTAGATACATGCACATAGGTATCTATCCGCAGTCTGTTCCATCATACCAGAATAGAACTGGTCCTGAGCTAAAGCATCTCTCTAGAAATTGTTACATCTGGTGACTACATTTCTAATTCCTCCAAAACGCGGCAATATCCCAGAACCATGGAATGTCTAGTGTCCCCAAACTATCTCTGCCTCTCTCATTTCATAGGAAAGAAAGTCAAAATCACAGACGTTATGGGATGCTTGGTAACAGATCAAGAGTTAAACTCAGGTCAGCATGCAGTCCAAGCCTCATTCTTCTTCTCAAACCCTCTCCCACCTGCTTATTCTATAGTCATCTACTGGGTGTCCCCTGCTGTGCCGAGTGCTATAACCAGACTCAAACCAAGACACTGAGGTGAAGTGTCTCATTCCATACAACTGAGCTGGCCAGGCAGAACACAGTCTGAGCGAGATCGGCTCTAAGCGACGTCCCAGTGGAAAATCCGAACAGAGAAAGTGATGACAATGAAAAAAGACAAAACCTATTCCTTCACTACTTCTGAAAATTCCTTCCAAGAGCTGAGGACCCTTTACTCATTTTCGCCTTCTTCCTTTTAGCATTTTTCACAGCAGCAAGTCTAATCTTTGCAGATTCCTCCAAGGAAAGTAGTTGGAGAGGAGAGTGATATTAGCAGATGAGCTGGAATTAGTTAAACTGACTCCTTGGGTGTGTAATGCACTTTACTAAATCAGAGATAATGAAATCCACAAGGAGCTCATGAGGGGAAGCAAAGAATAAGCAATCTAAATACATTCTAAATACATTTCATTTCAATAGAAGCAAAGGGACAGTCACAAAAGGTTCACCACAGAAAGGTAAAGCTGATTGGACAAAAGAGAACCCTGGCCTTCTTGATTTACCTGACAGCAGTCTCTTTGGGCCATCTACTCCACTCAAATCTCCTTTGTCCTTTCAAAGCCATTTTGCCTTTTGAGAGACATTCTTCAGTCTTGCTAGCTGTAGTCTGTCTGAGAAGAGAACTTTCTTAACAGGGAACAAGGACTTGGTTACTGAGAAACCGTTTGTCCACTGCATTCCCTGAAGTTATTTTTCACCATGATGGGGACTGTCCCTGTTTCAGAAATTACGGAAAGGGGAGAGGATATACTGAGTGACCCCAGGAGGAGGCTTTGAAATTCAAATACGCTAGTTTTAAAGTGTCTGCAAATTCTTTGACACTACTCCCTTAAGAAGGTGAAGGCTAATTCATCTTCCACTTAAAAGCGGGCCGCTCTTACATTTTCACTTCTAATGAACAGAATAAGGAAGAAATGATGCTGTGTGATCTCTGAGGGTGGTCATAAAAAGGACAGCTTCTACCTGGCTCTTAATCTGTTGGCTTGCTTGCTGGGAGAAACCAGAAGCCATGTCATGAGGACACTCAGCACCCTGATCAGAGGTCCTTCTGGGAGGATGTGGCCTCCCACCAACAGCCAGCACCAACTTGCCAGCCATGTCAGCTAGACATCTTAGAAGTGGATTCTCCAGCCCCAGCAAGCCATTAGATGACCTCAGCTGCAGATGACATCTTGATGGCTAATTCATGAGAGCCCCTGATCCAGAAATGCCCAGCTTGGCCACTCCTCAATTTCTGACCCATAGAAATCATGAGATTATAAATATTTTAAGCCATAAAGTTATAGGATATTTTGTGATACAGCAATAGAAAACTAATACAGTCGATGAGCCAGATTCACACTCACCTTGGGAAGATCCCACACCTAAGATGAGCAGGGGATCAGAAGAAGTTGGGCATAAAACATGAAAACAGAAAAGAGAAAGAGGAAAAAGAGGGAAGGAAGGTGAAAGGGAGAGGAGCAACCTTTCCATCTACTCTGACATTCACTTATTTCTTCCTTCTCTGAATTTTTGTTCTTTCTTTGCCATATGCGCTTGCTTATTCTCATGTGTACTAGCTTTATCTCACCATTTGGCCAGCTGACTTCTTAAGACAGGAACAGAACTCATATTTCTTCTGTATTGCTCATAATTCTTGGCAGTGTCCTGTACTAAGTGAACCAAGACCAATAGATAAAACTGGCAAATCAATTATGACTTATTCTCAGAAGGAACATTCTAACATAGTTTGGCAAGGAAGTTGTGGTGGGGGGGCATGAACTTCAGATGAGGCCTGAGGCATGAACAATATTTTGTGTACTGTGATTGCCAAGTGAATCTTAGAGATGATAATAGGCTATCGCTATTAATATTACTTTGGTACCCCCCCCCAAAAAAAACACACCTCCCAGTATTTATGTCTTTGTGTAGCCCCCTACCGCACTATCTATGAACCTGGCCATGTGACTACCTTTGTCCAGTGGGACATTAATAAGCATGATGCAAGTGGAGGCTTGATAAGTACTTGCATAGTGGGGCTTGGAATCACTACTTCTTAGCACCCAGCTACCATGCTGTGAGGAAGTGCAAGCAGCCACATGGAGAAGCCCACATAAAGAAGGACCAAGCCAACAACTTCAGTTGAGCCTTCAATCATCAGGCGGTACCAATTCTCAGCCTTGTGAGTGATGTTATTTTGGACCTACTAGCCATCTCAATACTCTAGCTGATACCCTGTGAAGCAAGAGAACCGTCCGGTCAGCCCAAAGAATCATGAGAAATAAATTGTGGTTGTTGATAGCCACTAAGTTTTGAAGTGGTGAGTTACACAGAAAAGGATAAGCAAAACAAAGATCAACTCCAAATCTGGGGGAGGACCATTTCTCAGGCCACACAACTTTCTCAGCTGTGACTCAGAAACGGGCTTCAAACCAGAGTGGATCTATTTACAAAACCTGAGTTCTTTCCACCACTGTCTCTGACATCACAAAAGTCAGTGAATATGACAGAACTTTGCAAACTCTCAAGGATCTTGTAGATGTTCTTACTGCTATTGTTTGCTGTGCATTTCTGCCTCTGTTATTTTTGTCTCATGTTTCCTTTTGTTTTTCCATCTCTCTTGCTAAGATCTCTCAACTTCCTAGAGCTCCTTCAAGCATCCTTGGAGGCCCAAAGCACGTCTGACCCCTGATATAGCCCAACTTCTTTCCCAGGTTTGAGTTCTGGACTCAAGGCACAATCATATGCCCTTGAAAAATTAATCTCTGAGCCTTGGCTTCCCCATCTGCAGAGTCTGGAAATCACAGCCTTTCTCATAGGGTTCTTGAGAAGACCTGGCAAGAAAAAGGACAGAAAGCCCCTCCCCATAACTAAGTCTAGGCTTCTTAGGATGGTCGCTACCACTTCTTCCCCTTCTCCCTTTTAGGTACTCATCTGTAATGCATGTCCCGATGCTCTACTGTCATCTCCAAGACAGGGCTCAGTCAATTCATGTGCTCCTCACTGGAACCAGGGAAGAAGAAAGTGGAAACTCTAGACTAAATACTTTAAGTTCTTTCTTGAATTGAAATACTGTGAGCCATCTTAGACTCTCTCCCTTTTCCAGAGAAAAAAATAAAGAATTGTATTCATTTTCCATGATCTCGGAATACAAATAAACAGAAATCTCCTTTCACTTAAAATATAGAAGTCATTTTGTGACAAAACAAAAATGCAAAAGGAAGAGAGATTCAACTAATAAGAATATATTCCAACAATCTATATTACAAATATATATGTATATTTATATCTCAGCAGGCCCTGCGAAGTTGCAGATGAGCTAATTAAAATGCTTATGCTTTTAGCAATGATGTTTATTGAAATCATTTTATAGCCATCCAAATTGAGGTTTGTTTTCAGCTATAATGCAATGTTACCTGGAATATTCTGACCTAAATTATTTATGTGCCTAAAAATAGATTGCCTTTCTCCATTACTGATTTTTTGAATATATCTCAGGATGTGGAAATTTTGGGTGAGCTCAAGTGGCTGTTACAGGCTTCCCCTGCATCTTCTATGTCTACTAAGGCAGGGACCAAGCATACTGGTGCAGTAGAAAGCCGGTGAGAAGCCAAAAGATGAAATAACCCTCTGAGAAAGGCTGGGTCTGGTTAGATGCTTCTGAGCACAGAAGGACTGCTGGTAACACAATTGGGATCTAAATAGATAATCTTTCTGTCTGGGGTCAAGTCCCCACACTACTTCTAACTCTGTTAAGGTGTGGAGGGAGAGAGTGTTTCTACAGAAGAATGGCACTAGGAAGTTTTTTTTTTTTTTTGGGGGGGGGGGTGATGGAGCTGTTTTGAATCCTGATTGTTGTAGAAGTTACATGAAAACCTATAGGCATTAAAATGCCTGGAACTGTACACCAAAAAAAAAAAGTCAATTTTATTACATGTTAATTGAAATTTACTTAATTTAAGGGAGAAAATGAATAACATTTTGTAGCATTCAGAAACTCATAATTCTACCTCCAGATTTAATCTTGAATCAGTCCCCTTCCCTCCATCTCCACCATAAGCAGCATCTTTCCTGGACTTTCACAGTAGCTCCTAAATAGTATTCCTACGTCCATGTTCGCCCCCATAATCTATTCTCCATGCTGCAACTAGAGAGCTCATGTCACTGCCAGACACAAAGCTTTCAAAGACTTCCCAGTATGTTTTTGTTTAAACTCAACACCCTTCACTCAGCTGCAGGGCTCTGCATCCCTCTCCAATCTCATCTACCCACAATCTCACTGAACTCACTATATTCCTTTAAATAACCAAACTCATTCTGGTCACAAGGCCTTCACATATGCTGTTTCTTCTCCTGGGATGCTCTTCCTGCTTCTCCTTTCTTCTTCTCGTTACCTGAGTAACCCCTTTTCATCCTTGGGTCCTTACCTTAAATGCCGCATTTTCCTTGACCAGTCACTTAAATTAACTTCACTAATATCACTTTCTCATTACGTCCTCTTCTTTGCCTTCACAGCACTTATTCCCGCCAGCAATCAAGTAACTATGTGTTTGATGGCTGCCTCTACCCCTCTCAGCTATAATCTTCAAACCAGGCAAGCCTGTGGATCAGTTGTAGTCTGGAGTCATTTCACAAGAGCTCCTCACTGAGCATTCAGTGAGGTCAGTAGCTTGAAATCAGCCATGGTGGGAGTACTTACACCACAGAAATTGGTAAATGCTGTGAATCAAGACTTTACTTTTTAGAAAGCTGGTTTACCAGTGCACCAGTGTTCGCTCTCTGCTGTGTTCTCAGTATTTCGTATGAAGTTAGGAACATAGACAACTCTCAGCATTTGTTAAATAATGATTATTGTTATTGATATTAGTTTCTTATAGCAACCCTATGATCAATCAGGTGGGAAAGAACCCAGTGTTCATTTTACAGATGATGAATTTGAAGCTCAAGAAAGTTGTTCAATCTGCCCAAAGCCTTGCAGCTAGTTAGAAAAGTATAATGCTCTAACTTAGGTTCTCTGACTGCCAGTTTAATGCTCTTTGCATTCCATCCTACCCAGACAAATGCATACATATGTAGGGAATGTGTAAAATGAGGGGCCCAGGGGATTGCTGAAGTAAATTTTGAGAAGGAAGCAGAATGCTTGAACCCAGTTCACAAAGATGAAGAATGCGAATTATCCTGATTCTCCATCCTTCCATTAGAAAAGACTCTCCAAGCTATGCCTAAAAGCCAGAGTACAAAACAAGAAATAGAAACTACTCTAATTATTTCAAATAAAAAGGTATTTAATACATTTTTGGTGTTTACCAAGCATCAGATGGGCTGGAGAAACAGAAGATGCAAGCATACTACAGACTATTGAGTTCAATGACATATCACTGAAGCTGTGACCTAGAGGTCAAGAAGCTGCTGCTACCCCCACTACTCCTGCCATAATTGCCTTGAAATGCCCTAGAATCTAATGATTAAACTCTGAGCTGCTGAGTCCAGCTGCCATAGATGCATCTAAGCATGCACGTTTTATGACCTGGCTTGTCGGTGGAGCAACAGCGGTAGGACTGAACCACTTCCAGCTTCCAGTTTTGCATGAGTGCATCTAATTGACAGAACCCAATGTATTCACAGAACATTTTCTGCAAAGGAATCTTGGGAATGGAGTGTATTAGCTTTCCAATCTCTACTTCTGGAAAGAAAATAACATGGCAGTTGAATGTACCAATTCGCCATATCTACCACAGTCTACCCCCTCAGCATTCATTGTCTAAACACACCCTTCTACACTTATTTAATCTTCCAAGCACCAACTGCAACAATGCTGAACATAAGCATCGATCTCTCATACAACAGAAGCACTTTGCCTCTCCCCAAAAGGGGAGATCCTGAGTCCCATCAGCCAGGGAGCGATTTTCATTTATCCTTCTAGTTTTATCACACTCCCCCCTTGGTATCCTGTAATCTGAGGATTGAATCGGGCAGTTAACTACCAACAAGGTATCTTAAAGAAAAGAAAAGAAAAAGGTTAAAAAGTAAATTGGTTGATAAATATACATAACAGACAAGAAAGAAAATATGAGAAGCTGCTACGATCCTTATTTCTGCAACTGGTCATGGGGCAGAAATGGACTTGGAACTTCTTTCCTGCACTACTCGGTGTCATGTTCCCATAACTTTCAACCAACACCAGTTACTTTATCTGGTGAGATTGCTCTATTAAAATCTATATCTTAAGTTATAGCTATGGCTATATAGGTATACATATACACACATATACACATAAATGCTAGATTATGTACATGTATATATAACACATATACACATATATTATGTGTATATAATACATATACACATGTAATAGTATATATATTATATTCATACATTTTTTCCTTTCTCTATTTTGTTCATATTTTAATGCATTGATTAACTTCTGGACCAAAAAACTACAAGGTCCCCAAAGGATCCCTAGTTGACAGACACACTCTGCCTTGCCCCATCATGTAGCATCAGTGCTACTGCATAACCTGGATTAATCACCCAGCCAACCTATCTGCCCAATTATTGAAAGATTGGGGGGAAGATAGGGCAAACCCATTCTCTTCAGGCTGGGTATGTGGGGGTGAAGGTGGAGGTTGAAGGTGCCTTGGGAATAGGTTTTTTGCCTCACAATACTTTGCCTCATAATACTCGAAATTCCATCATTAGGAAACAAATTCTTTTTCAAAGTCTCTTTGTTCATAAACTTTCTAACAGAAACAGCTTCTGAAAAGGAGCTATTTTGTTGCCACGGGGATCCTTTCTTTGACCCCCAAAAATTAAAACTGCAAAATGGGCAGGTCGAAAACTCAGAAATGGCTTTAAACTGTTAAACAGAAGAATAGAGGGGTGCAACTGTGTGCCCTTTGGGGCAGAAGCCCATGAGTCAAATAACAGATGTCAAGAGCATGTGAGGACAGAAGAAAAAACCTCTCCTTTATTTCCCTAGAGACAGCAGCTCAGGAGTCTAGAATTAAAGGTGACAAGCCCAGGTGTCAGATGGCAGATTAGCTTTGTTTGAGAGATCCAGCAGGACTAAGAGATTTACGCAGAGTGACAGTTTACAGGCATTGCTGGGTACTGAATGCCATTTAGAGCTTTTGCTATCTCAAAAGCTGACTCCAGGGAGAAACCTGAAACAGGAAGCCTGAACATCGAAATGACCACAATCATAGATTATAGCAGGCTGGGTCCTCTGTCAGCTCCTGATATTTGGAAAGCTTAGTATTTGTCCAAAGTTAGTATTCATCCAAGTTTTCACCCAAAACTTCGATTCCACTGGCCTAAGTAAGATATTTCTCAAAATAGTCCTGATTATCTGGGAAGTTTATTTCCTAATCAAGATTTTGTTTGGCAGATGAAATTCAGTGACATCTCTAAGTGTAGGAAACGTGATGGTCCTGGTCAAGTGATCCACAATCAGAAACAGAGAACTTGTACCGACAGCATAATTTTCTCCTTTGGTTCCTTGGTCAACTGTTCTACTGCCAAGGGAAACAGAGACTGTTCTGCATGTGATGATAACGGGAACTTCACAATTCCTACAAAGGCTTCCTATATAGTAATCCCAGTAGTCCCAGGTTCAGCTCACCTGTCTGCCCTAAATCACCTCTGTAACTTTAGGTTAGCAAGCCCACCTCCCTGGATTATAATGTATGAAGTACTGAGCAGATAATACCTGATTCCCTAAAAGGGCCCAGCTGCCTCCACATTCCCATAATTCTGTTTTACTGAAGTATCACCAACCCCATTTCTATGCTTCTTCCCCTCAGAATATATTCCACTATTCTCTCTTCTAGAAATACAAATCTGACTCTTTAAAAAGCATAGCATAGGAGAAGACCAATACTCAAAACTGGTTTACTTCTTACCTTTGGCAAAGTTAATATGAGAAACAGTTCATGGCAGCAAATTAGGCCACTACTTAATGGCCTGGAATTCCAATTAAAAGAAGGAGCTTTATGAGGCTGCCTGACAGTGGGGAGGAGTGTCTGACCTAATCTTGGATCTCAGACAGGCCACCTTAAGAGGGAAAGAAATTGCCCATCAGATTTGCTGAGGGTGAAAGGAAGCCATAAACTATAGGGAGACTGGGCTCGTTAAAATGGTAATGCTCCTGTCTCCACCATGAAAGCACTCCCGAGACACTTCCAGAAATGAAATTTGGAACAATCAAAAAACCAAGCATTTCCTCCCCTTATCCCATCTAATTATTGTCATTTGATATATTGGTGTGCAATGAGGCCCATTAAATCTGGACTCATCACTCCTAAGTGCACGCCGCACTTCACAGATACCTGCAGGAAAACAAAAGACCTAGATAGGCATGTCAGGAAGTAGTCAACAGATCTCATTCTCACTGACACCATCTCATAATTCATTTGAAACTCCCCAAAACACCAGCCACCTCAAAAAAAAAACCATATAACGTGAAATTGGGGGCAGGAAGGTGGGGGTACAATGTGTATAAGGGGTGGGAAACAGGGCATGGAATCAGGATGAATCAGACAATAAACATAAATTAGAGGACTTGTCATATCTAAATTCATCTTATTCCTCCCAATGACCCATCCCCTAATCAATGTCCAAAGCCAGAATTGTGGTATTTATCCTTAATTCAAATCCATCACTAATTCGTTCCCTGAGCAAGTATTTACAGATCACCTGCTATGTGCCAGACATTGTGTTGAGCACTTAGGGTACAGCAATAAACACTCCCATTTGTTCTGCCCACAGGTCCCACTGATGCCTGTCTTAGGTTATGCTGTCTAGATTCAGATTCTTAAATAAGGAATTGCATGTAGAAGTTTTACTGAGGAGAACTCTCAGGAGAGCCACTTAAAAAAAAAAGAGAGGATGACGGGACTGGGCAGAGGAGAAGCTGACTCACAATACAGCTACAGCTGAGGCCTTAGCTGATCCAACATGGGGCTTTGGAGCTCAGATGGCCCTTCAATGTTGTCCCAAACTGAGGTCTTTATATCACCACATCAGCCAGTAATTAGTCATGAGTGGATCCCTAGGAAGGGGTATAATAACCCTGGGCAAAGCAGTTCCCTGTCACAGAGGGTAATTCTCAGAAGGTACAACTGTAAGCCATGAACACCAGATAATCCCAGCAGCTGCACTGGCCTAGAGAGAAAATCTGGGTGAAGCGTCACAATATCCACTGCAATATCTCCCATCCACCCCTGCCAACCTGAGTGTAATCACTGTTGTTGTTTAAGATGTCTGGTCTCAGATTCTTCTCAGCCTTCAGTCTAGTCCCCTCCCCTAGTGATCTTCCAGTTTGTCACTTGAAATGTCCGAACTACCTGTATCATCTCTGGAATAACATTTGAGTTCCCAGCTGGAGACTGTGAAGGTCTCCAGACGTATTAGGTAGGACTTCAAAATCTCTATTAGAATATTCTCCCTCTTTTCATTTCAGTGACATATAAAATTTTAAATATAATTACTTTTTGAATCTGGATTTCCACTTTAAAACCAAGTACCATTCTGAAATTTTAATGCCCACATTTGTATTCGCAACCAACTATGTGGGCTCCAGGTAGGACTATTTTAATTTCCTCAGACTAATGAGGGAAAGTCCAGAGACAAACACTGAATAAATGATGCATTGTGGCCAAATGAAGATATAAATACTTCACATCACTGCTCAAATTAAGGTTTTGCAGTGTTTAAATAAAGAAAAATGGTAAACAGTTGAGTCATTTCTGACACAGAAGTAGGTCAAACTCAAAACACTCTACATGATAGCAGTATCACTGCCACATTGAGAAAGGTAATTTTGCTTCCCCAAAGCAACCTGATCTGACACATTGAATTAATTTTTTATTTTATTTCTGGTTTAGTTTGCAGTTTTATTGGAATACAATTTATAATTTTGCTTTGCTTTCACTGTTGCATAAGATTTATAAATATAATGACACTAAGCCTAGTTTTATAGTTGTATATATTTAAGTAAAATTACAAAGAAATCATTAAAATCAACACTGGGAGACTGAGAACTTTTTACCAAAAGATAAAGTGGGAGGTTGTCATAAATCACGCAGGTAGAAAACACAGATCTAAATTTCTTCACGTACCATATCCTCTGTGGGCACTCAGTCTGGTTCCAGCTTACCCACCCAACTTCCTTCTCCTTACACTGTTTCCAGCAGACAGAAGAGTAAGAAAGTTGCTATGTGATATCTACACTGACTGTGCCCACTTTTGCCTTCCAGTAGGAAAGGGATCTGCATTCTTTGTAAAATAGGGAATTAGGCATTTGTTCTACTCCATCTTACTTACGAATGCTAAGGTTGGAAAGAAAATGAAAAGGTTGAGATTTCAAAGCCCCTCCTGCATCTTTCTGTGCTGCTACAGGGTAAAGCTCAGAGCATACAGCCCATTTGGCTGAGTTCAGTTAAGGTGGGTTTCTATCAGAGGCCTCTTCCCCAAGGGGAGGGCTGATACTACGGTAACTCTAGGAACAGGGAGAATTAGACCTAATAACAATCTGGAGGTTAAGTTTTTAAACTGTCCAAGGAGAATGACAGACAAGGCATGGAATTAGAATAGAGATCCTTAAGACCCAAGATCCTCTAAATGTTTTGGGCACTATGGGAAGAAAAAAAAAATACTTCTGAATAGGACAACAAGGAAGGTTGCTTCTGCTCAGACTCAGGATGAAGTCTCCCATTAGGAATCAAAGCTGCAGAGCTGTGTTTTGCATGGTCTGAGAAGCCTGATTTTCACTACCTACACTGTCTTTTTTAGTTTCCACATATAAGTGATATAATAGATATCTATCTTTATCTGACTTATTACACTAAGCATAATGCCCTCTGGTTCATTCTGTTGTGGGAAATGGCAAGATTTTCTTCTTCCTCATAGCTGAATAATATTCCATTGTATACACAGATGGCCTTGATCCATTCATCTGTTGAAGGTCACTTCCATTGGTTGTTTCCATATCTTAGCTACTGTAATAATGCTGCAATAAACAGGGAAGTGCAAATATCTGTCCAAGATCCTGTTTTCATTTCCTTTGGCTACATATCCAGAAGAGGGATTGCTGGATCATATAGTAGTTCTACTTTTAACTTTTTTGAGTAATCTCTATACTGTTTTCCACAGTGACTATCCCAATTTACATTGCCATCAACAGTAGACAAGGGTTCCCTTTTCTCCACATGCTCACCAACACTTGTTATCTCTTGTCTTTTTTTACAATAGCTACCTTAACAGATGTGAGGCAATATCTCCTTGTTGTTTTGATTTGCATTTCCCTGATGATTGGTGATGTTGAGCATTTTTTTGTGTTTACCTGTTTGACATTTGTATGTCTTCCTTGGAAAAACATCTATTCAGGTCCTCTGCCCATTTTATAATTTTATCATTTGAGTTTTTGCTATTGAGTTGCATGTGTTCCTTATATATTTTGAATATTAATTCCATATCAGATAAATGATTCATAAGTATTCTCTCCCATCCTGTAGATTGCCATTACATTTTGTTCATTGTTTCCTTGGTTGTGCAGAAGCTCTAGTTTGATGTAGCCCTACTTGTTTATTTTTGCTTCTGTTGATTTTGCTTTTGCTTACATTTCTAAAAAATCATTGCAAAGACCAATCTCAAGATGCTCTTTCCCTGTTTTCTTCTAGGAGTTTTATTGTTACAGGTCTTATGTTTAAGTCTTTAATCCATCTCAAATTAATTTTTGTGAGTGGCATAAGATAGGGGTACAATGTCATTCTTCAGATTAGTGGTTTGCAACTAAAGCAATAGGTAGAGATAAATTTATAGCCACAACTTTCTAACAAAAGGCAGGGTGGTTTTACTCACATCTGAGTTACACTTATTATGGTTCCATTTCATATTATAGAAGCCTTCCACATTTCACTCAAATTTCCACCTCCCTTGGTGCAGGCAATGCCCCTTCTGCTCCTAGTTGCTTGAGACTCCTTCCTCTACCCCTGGGTACCTAGCAGTCTGTCCACACCCTACCAATGGTTCTATAGCCCACCTATGAACACCTTCGCCCTCTTGAATGAACTCTTAAATTAAACTCACAAGTCAGGCGTCACTGATTACCACTGACATTGGTGGAAAGGTTGCTATTTACTAATACCACCATTTTTCTTGACACCAATGTAAGGTACGCTGGTCCACCAACTTCTCTTCTGTTGACCTTTCAGGTATGAGTGAGCCACCAGTCCACCAGGGCCCCTAAACTCCAGGGAACACATATCAAGGCTTCAAGAAGTGTCCTTAAATTACCTCTCACTAGACATAACCATCCTTTCCCTTTTCTCCATGGGGATGTAGTTGGGAAAATGCCAGAGCATTCCATCACACTACTTCAAAGATATTTTCTCACTCAGCCTTTTCAAACTCAATTGTGTTTTATCTTCAAACTGGGGGCTGATGAAGGATCACAACTCTAGTTTTCAATTTCCTTCTTCACAACCCTGCATAGGTGGTCTAGCACCTCCTTTTAGAAAGTAGGTATAGCATTATTTTGTGATTAGATTTTTGCAGCCTATTGAAACTAAGATAGAAAGTCCTATTTTAACACTGTTAACAGAAGTGTAAATTCCACAAAACCTGAGTATAAATTGAGTAACAGAAGGCTATCCTCTATAATTAAATAGCAGATGATTTCAGAAAGCTTAAAATTCCTTTCTTTAAAAAGATGAGACTTCTGCTTCTATGAGGACGTGAGACCCTGCCATGAACAGTCAACATCAGGACACTATAAGATCATCTGGAAAGAGAAAATTATACTAAAATGATGGTGGGGTAAGGGAAGGAAAGGGGATCATTTGAGCAGAAGGTAATTTCCTGCTGGGCTGAGAAGGCAACAAATATGGCATTTAAGCAAGAAGCTCAACATACAAGCAGCACTTCTACACACAAAGTGGCGTCTAATGATGCCCAAAGCAGAGCTGAAAGAGATCTATGGCTGGATTTGGGATGACAGAAAGCAAAACAGACTTAGAGAAGTATATGTACAGCAACTCTAAAGAAGTAAGTCTGAACAACAGATGTTCCTCTGCACAATAAATAAAATAAAGAAATTGAACTTTACACGATCCTTAACACAACTACGCCCACTGGGATAAACAAGACCCCTGACTTTCCTGAAATACTCATCTGAGCGGCAAACATGTTCATTAATGAAAACTTTTCACAGTTCTTAGGGAGCATTCAGGTTTGGGGTTTTGGGTAAAACACTTTCCTATGTGATTGGGGTCTAAATTTTAGAGTTTTGCAATAGAAGCAAAGGACATTTAACTTTATTTTTCCTATTTCTGATTAATGTTTGTGGTCTGCTGATGTTACAAGGAACTATTTGGTTCAGTAGAAGAAAATTCTATTTCCTCTTTCTAAGAAGAGACAGAGTCTTCCTAAGTTTGAATGTGGGCCCTTCATCAAAGAACCAAATAAGCTGGAAAAAAATCTGAGAGTTGCAACCCAGTTCCCATCATTTTGTAATCACATCATCACACTATCATTTCGTAAGTCACAGGGCAAGTGACATATCCAGAAATATAGTCGCTTGAAAAGAAGGGCATGCTTCAAGCAGAGATTCCACCTCCCCGTGTGTTTCCAGGATGGCAGCAGCAAGATAAAGGAAAATTGAGACTCATGCAGTGATAACACGTGCTTGTAAGTTACACATCGCCTCACATTTCATTGGCCAAAACAAGTCACATGGCTATGCCAACTTCAAAGAGAGTGGGAAAGTTCGGTTTTACCATGTGCCCTTCTTTGTGGGTCCTCCAGAATGAGGGAGATGCTGAATTTCACCTATTATTCCTGTGTGTGGTAATAAGCGCTACTGGCAGAAGGGCTTAAAGTCTTTTCCATCTTTGAACTAACTGTCTTTCTTTATCTGAAATCTTCCATTTATTTCCTAAGCCCAATTCAAATCCGTTTGCCAAAATATCTTCCTTGCTATACTCAACCCAAAGTGATTTCTCAAGTCTCTTAATTCCTACCCAGTGTACACATTGTGGGCACTTTCATTAGGCAGTTTCTGCAGACTACCTCATTTTGGTGTGTTTGTCCCATTGCACAATTAGACCTCAGGTTCCTTAAGCATAAGATGCCTTCTTATGCCTGAGAACACTATCCAGGGAACAGGGATAGTGAGTCACAGTATGCGATGCCCATGGGAGGTATAACTCTTTGGAAATACACAATTCACATTTACTGCAGACAACCATAGGTTTTAGACCAAAGTTTCAATCAAATGTATTATGCACAAAATTAATAGTCATCAAGACCAGAGAGGTTGCAATTATCAAGAATACACTTAAACTTCAGGACCACATGGAATTCACTACAGCCCCTTCATTCTGAGAACAAATAACTCCCTACAGGATCTTTGAATCAGCTTGAGATGAACCTGGTTAAGCTGGGTTTTCTAAACGCAGAGACCGAGACAAGGCTTTGTGTCCAAGTGATTTATTGAGAGGGGTCTCACAGAATGAATCTGTAAAGAAGAGGATAGGATACAGATAAGGTAGAAACTAAGCAAGAATGAGGCTTTCAGTGAAGTCTAGCCTGAACTCAATTCCACAGGGAGCTCTGGGACACAAATCGTACCCTGAAGGTTGTCCTGTCTTGAGACAAGAAATAGGGATTTTGGAAACTTCCACCCAGACCCCACTGGTCATTACTATATGCTACTCCTGCATAAGGGAGAGGGATATAATTCCAAGGCATCACCAGATAAAGTGTCTCCAGTCATTCAAGAGCAATATCAGGAGAAGACTGCTATCTTGAGCCATTAGCAGCAGCACCCTCAAACGCTGGAAACTGACAAACTAAACTGGTAAAATGAAACCCCAGGAATCTGGCAAGGATACCATCATTGTCTGCTGTGTCCTAAAAACCAAACTACACACAAAGAGGCCTTAACATGATACTTTACCTGCAGAGGTACACCAGAACGAGTCAGTGATCCAACCGTGGGTTAAGTGTGCCAAATGCTTCACTCTCCTATAAAGAAATCCTCAATAAGTATGTTCACTTTTGAGAGAGTCACTAATTGGAAGTCACTGTATCAGATATGATATAATCACTCTCCTCTCTGATGTTCTTCATATCCATATAACTACACCTGGCCAAGGTCATTCATATCCTGATATTCCATCCTAATTGCAAGATGACAGCAGAGAGCTTTAGATGGGAAATTCAGTGAAAAGTGGGAACATTTTTACCTTTGGGCAGCACAAAGGATTAGTTTCCATCGCAGGGCTGTGCTGAGGGATGATAGTTTGAGAGAATGCCTTGAATTGATACCTCAAAGGGCTTCTTTCGAAAGGATGATTTATATATCACAAGACAAAGAGGATTTATATTAAAGAAAATGGATCCCTTTTCTGAACTGTTTTGAGGAAGATGGATAGCTTCCTGTAAACTGAAGTTCCATGTCTGTGAGCTGAGTGTTTCCAGAAAATTACTACAGTAATGCTGCCACTGGGACCCACTACATTGTCCTTGCCACCACCCACACTCGTGTGTGCATGCGTGTGTGTGTGTGTGTGTGTGTGTAAAAGAGACTACAGAAACAGTTACCTAACCAGACTGCCTTCTAATAGGCAGTCCTCCAGAGAAAAATTCATATTATCCAAGCTATACATGCATAGCAGTTAATGATGAAGGAAATTTTTAGCTTAGTGAGGAGGAGGAGTTGTTTACATATTTTCCCACCCTATTCTTCCTGCAAAACTACTGATCTTGCCTACCAAGAAGCTCATTATAAGGGCCACTCTTCCTATTTTAAATCTCTCTGATAAATTCCCACATAATCTTCATACAGCTCTCATGTACATTTGATGAAGAAAATAATCCAACAGAGTCTAAGGTTTGTCAAAATTCAAGTAAAATGAAGGTTTATCTTTGCTTATAGGGCCTCAGATCCCTGACCACAGTGGTGGCTAAGGCATCAGAGAAGAGACAAATGAGATCATATAGTTAATGAAAAATTTTCCCTGAGAAATAAGAACAAGTTCCATTGAGCAATCTAGAAAGCTGTCTAAGGGGTCTTAAGGCCATGACATCAGCCTTAAGAAACCAAGAACTCAACTCCTTTTCACTGAGAAACCAACTAAGGAGCCCTCAATTTCAGGTAATTTTACTGTGACTTTTTTTTGTACAGTGACTCTCATATAGTGTTGTGCTGGTAAGCCAGGTCAGAAGAGGAGAAAAAACACTTCGATTTGTAATGTTTACAGACTTCTATAGTATAAATATTCTCATTATGGCCAATTACAAGCTACCAAGGTGATGTCACCAAACAAGGAGTTGAGAAGTGATACACGTGATCAGTTCTCAAAGCCAGAATAAGCTGGCTATAGGTGAACCCAATCAGAGGCACGAAAATGTAGAAGGTTGAACTGACAAGCTGTGTGAGACATCTGTTCCTGCCTTTGTATCTTCCACCTGCAGATATGTAGATCACCAAAGGAGACACTTTCAAGGTACTTGTCCTGAGCGCAGAAAAGTTATATCTCTCAATATGCCTTTATAGGCTCATTCCTCCCATTATTTCTAACAACACCAAAAGCACAAACAACAAAGAAAAATTAGATAAGGTGAACTTCATCAAAATTAAAAACTTTATGCATTAAAGTGCACTATCAACAAAGTAAAAAAAGTCAATTCACAGAATGAGAAAAATTCTTGCAAATCATATAACCAATAAGGAATTAATATCCAGAATATATAAAGAACTTCTACAACTAAACAACAATAAAAATTTTTTAAGGGCAAAGAAATTGAATAGACATTTTTCCAAAGATGTACAAATGGCCAGTAAACACATGAAAGGATTCTCAATATTACTAATCATTAGGTAAATGCAAACCAAAAACATAATGAACTACTACTTCATATCTACTAGGATGGGAGAAAAAGGAGGAGGAGGAGGAGGAAGAGGAGGAGGAAGAGGGTGGAGGAGGGGAGAAAAGGGAAGAAGATGAAGGAGAAGGAGGAGAAGGAGGAGGAAGAGAAGGAGGGGAAAGAAAAGGGAGGAGAGGAGGAGGAAGAGGAGAAGGTAAGGGAGCAGGTAGGAAGGGGTGGTAAGGAAGAGGGAAGATGGGAAGGAAGAGAATAAGGAGGAGGAGGAGGGGAGAAGGAGGAGGAAGAAGAGAGGAGGAGAGAGGGAAGAAGAGGAGGAGAAGGAAGAGCTGGGGGAGGAGGGGGAGAAGAGGGAGAAGAGAAGATGGAGAAGAAGGAGAACGAGGAGGAGGGGGAGAAGGAGAAGAAGGGGGAGATGAAGAAGAAGGAAAATGAGGAGAAGGAGGGGGAGGAGGAGAAGGAGGAGAAGGAAGAGGAGGAGAGAAACAACAACAACAACACGAACAATACCAATTGAAAAAAAAATTGTTAAGCATATAGAGAAAGTTGACCTCCTGCTGGTACAACCACTGTGGAAAACAGCATGGCATGCTTCAAAAAGATTAAACAGAATTACAATATGACCCTGAAATTCCACTTCTGGGTATAAACCCCAAAATTAGGTGGAAATAACCTAAATGTCCATTGATGAATGAATAAACAAAATGGGGCATATATATACAATGAAATATTATTGTCTTAAAAAGGAAGGTAATTCTGACACAGGCTACATGAATGAATCTTGAGAACATTATGCTAAGTGAAGCAAACCAATCACAAAAAGACAAATATGATTTGTATGATTCCACTTATGTAAGTTACCTAGAGCAGTCAAATTCAGAGAGACAGAAAGTACAATAGTGGTCTCTGGGAAGGGGTAAAAGAGGAGCTAAGGAGTTACCACTTAATAGGTATAACATAAAAAGAGTTCTGGAGATCAGTTGTACAACAACAAGAATGTACTTAACACTACTGAACCATGCCCTTAAAAATGGTTAAGATGGTAAATTTTGTGTTGTATATATTTTACCACAATTAAAAAGAAAAAAGGAATGAAATTCTGACACATGCTACATTATGGATGACCCTTGAAAACATTATGCCAAGTAAAATGAGTCGAAAGTACAAATAGCATAGAATTCCACTCATATAAGATATAGAGAATAGTCAAATTCATGAAAGATATAAAGTAGAATCATGGTTATAGAAAACAAAAGGGAGAGTGGAGTGGGGAGTAGCTGTTAAATGGTTACACAATTCTAGTTTGGGACAATGAAAAGATTTTGGAAATGGACAGTGGTGATGTTTGCACAACAATGTGAATGCACTTAATGCCACCGAATTGTACATTTAAAATGGTAAATTTTATGTTATGTACATTTAACCACAATTAAAAATAATAATAATAATATGTGTTTCTTGTAACTGGGCTTGAGCCATCTCAAGTCTTCTCCCATGATGGACTAAAGCATGATAAAGTTAAAATGCTTCTGTAAAATTCTATAAGAGCCAATCACACATTAAGTACTCAACAAAGATTGCATCTCCCACCATGTGATAACTCTCCATTCTATTTTATGATAGAGAATAGGACAATTGTTTTCCACTTAACTCATTTATGTCTGTCACCCCTACTTAAATCAAAATTCAGTGATATTCTATAAAAAGTACTATTGAAAACTCATCAGTCACCATTTTGTTTGAAAAGTACAGTCTGAGTTCTAAATGCACCACCTGAGACCCCTGCGAATCTCTTTCTGTGGGTTTCCTAGTTAGACTAGTAGAATCTTTGAATGTTTGTAGAAAAATGGAGCAGGGCGTGCATTATCGTATCATTACAGGAGTGAAGTTAAAAGATAAGGTTTCTTAAATAAGAACTCTTTTAAGGAGAAAACAATATATTTGGGGTTAAAATATATTTGGGGATATTTTCTTAATAGTTTGCAATAATCCCAATTTTTTGGCTTGTTCTTTTTTAATATTATGATTCTTTATTATATTCAGATTGTTGGACTAGGCACCTGCAAGCATGTTCACAGCAATTCTAGGAAAATCTAATTTAACTAAAGTAACTTAAAGAAAATAACAATCCTAGTATTTGACCTATTGTCAAATATTTTGCTAAAATGTTCTATTCAACTAATTTGCCTTTTCTCCACCTCTCTCTCTCATGTGTTACCAGAAATTCAAATACATTAAAATTTACTTTTATGCCACCCTGAACTAGCCCAATGCCTTCTGATCTCAGAAGCTAAGCAGGGTCGAGCCTGGTTAGTACTTGGATGGGAGACCACTTTGGAAGACGAGGTGATGTACGCATAAAAAAATAATAATAAAATAAAATTCATTTTTCTCATCATCACTAATTTTATAATTCCATCAATGAGAGGCTATCGGGGGGTTTTTGGCATGATTCTTTGTTTATAGACCTGAACTACTGCTGATTTTATTACCTTCCATATGACTACAGATTTCTTTTCTCCTGGTATTTGCTCAATTGTTTTACAAGAAAATTAAAATCTATTCCAATAGATACTCATTTTTCAGTTTTTAGTATCTTTTCTATTCTATTTAAAAACTGTCATAACATCTACCACGATTCCAGCATCTCTTTCATTTCATAACTACTTCCACCATCGCTGCAGAAGTTGATGAGCTAGATCCAGAAAAACTGAAACTGGACTCAGTGCCCTGTCCGTACTTTCTCAGGCACGTGCACAGAACTCTGGAAGCAATGTTTTGTTAGTTTTTTATTTTGTTTTATTGCTTTTTGTTTGTTGTTCTTAGGAGAAAGAGTATTCAATAACTGGTTAAATTCCTTGTTTGTCTTTCTTCACACAACATAGCAGGATGTTAGTGCTTAGACATTCTAATACACTCATTTATTTCATTTTAATATATTTTTTCTTTTCTTAATTTTCCCCTGAGGAGGAAGAAGAAAAATCTTACCAGAATTTTGTTTTCCATGGGCTTTGGAATTTTTTATGTGTGTTCCAGTAAAACTTTATTTACAAATACAGGATTTGGTCCTCAGGCTATAGTTTGCTGCCCTGTAAAATTAATGGCTGGGGACCCTCATTAGATGGAGGGGTCAGTAAAGGACTCCCTGAGGAGGTTACCTGTAGATGGAGACCAGGACGAGAAGGAGTCATCCAGGTAGACAGCTGAGATAGGGGCATTCCAGGCAGAGAGAACTGTGAGTGCAAAGGTCCTGTGGTGGAAAGAGGTTTGGGGTGATCTGAGAAATGAAAGGCCGAGAGGAGGAGGTGGAGGAGGGACAGAACTTGAGCTTCGAGAAGTAGGTGGGAGCCAGATCAGGTGGGCCCTGGCTGTGTGATGAAGGAGCCTAGACATCAGGAAAAGGGAGAAACTATGGGACAGGTTTGAACAGGGAATCCCATCTGCTCTGCACTGGCTCAAGAACAGAGAAAGGGTTCCAAGAAGGGGCAGGTGGGAGCACAGAGACCAGTGGGAAGTCTTCTGTGGCTGTTCACTCCAGAGATGGTGGTGGTTTGCACCAGGGCGGGGAAGGTCAGTATGGGCTCCCTCTGCCCAGTTTGTGCCGTTTCTTTCCCTTTCTCTGGCTCGATGTCCCCCTCCCCAGCCCTTGTCCCCACTCTCTCTTACCTCCTCTCTATTTTACCCTTCTCCCACTTCTCTGAATCTGTCTTTCACCCCTATCCACTTCTCTGGGTGTCTGTCCCTCCCTCTCCTGGTTTCTAGATCTTTTCTTCTACACCGTCCAAATCTCAGCTCTAACATCTACTGGCTGAATAACCTCTGACGAGTTACTTGACCTCTGAAACCACTGACCTCACCTAGAACACAGGGTCAGCACCACTATGCCTACAGGATTGTTTGGGATTAGATGAGGTAGCCTGTGTGAAAGTCCTTAGAGCATATTAGGTACTTAACACTTACTTTCTCTTAACCCCATTTTATCTTCTGTTTTCTCAACTGCACACACCTCCACTTCATTCCAAAATTCCCATTCCGAGGCAGCAAAGTATCCTAGAAACCTCCAGAAAACCTTTATCCAGCTATCATCTCTCCAGGCTGTCTGCCTCCCAAACAATACTTCAATGAGACCCGAAACCTATCAAATACCAGAATTTTCTGTGATCTTATCGGTTGCAGGACATGGCTACAACCTAGGATTGTAAAAAAAAAAAAAAAAAAAAAAAATAGTTCAAGGATATTCCTTAAAGATCCTCACTCTGTCCTCAAAATTAAAAGCAAATCAATTTGCTTTTGTTCTTGAGCCATCATTGTCAAACCACCCTACAGAAGTGAATCCTGTTGGAGTCTGGTTTTTGTTCTGTTTTATTTTGTTTTTTTTTTTTTTTTTCAAGAAAATTCAGAGCCTTGATCCCTTATTGAAAACATCTTTGCTTCCTTTTTGATCCCACTTATTATCTTTAAGCACATACAACCAGGAATCTGTTTTTACCATAATGAATTCCAATAATTCTGCATTGACAATGGGTTTTTTAAGCTCCATGATTATTCTCACATTTCCAATTGATTCTTCCCTATCTTTTTGCAGGAAAGTTTAGATAACTTCCTCTAGGACTGATTTTTCTCACTTCTGGAATATACACTTGCTGTCTTTATTGTTTGTTATTCATAATCCTCTTTTGCTTTCCTAGCAAATGAGCAACAGAATTGCGATGAAAGATCTTCTGGCCATAAAGTACCTTAAAATATTTCAAGGGGACTTGAGAATTATGATTTGATCATAATAGTTATAGTGAGAAACTAACTGAAGAATATAGCTTAGTTTACTCAGTTAGGCAAATGTCACTAGACTAACCCCAGCTTGATAATAATTGTATCTCCATTCTCTAATGTCAAATGAGTGCACAGTATGTCTGGGAATCCCACTTTGTATTTTACATGCACTACCTCATCCTCACATCGCAAAAACTTTATGATCTATTATTATTACATCAATTTTATAGATAAGGAAACTAAAGCTTTATAAGCAAAATAACTTGCCCAGCATCACAGCTATTAAATGATGGATTCAGGATTCAACTAGATCGATCTGACTCCCAAACTCAAGCCCTCAAGCCCAGTGCTTTTATGTAACCAAAAATAACCCAAACCTTTTCATAATAACATTCAGGAACTTCGTGGAAATCTATTTAACATTGTATACTAACAACTACAAGTTCTCATTTTCACTCGTAGAGTAAAATAACTTGTCTTTAGTTTATTATATGCAAGAAGCTACAAAGCAACTTTAGAGGCCTAGAAATAAATTAAAGACTGCCCTCAGAAGAGAGTGATTGAGTTATGAAATGTGAACACTGCATACAATGTGTTGAAACTAATGCAAAGATCTAACAGAGGACACTTCAGCAGCAGAATCCAGAAAATTTTTTTCATTAGTTTTTTAAATGCCCCTTCCATACCAAAGGAAAAAAAAAAAACTGTTGATTTGTGATTCAGACGGAATAAAATGCTATATGACAAATATCACGAGTTTTTCTTCAGGCAATGTAACATCCTAACGCAAAAGAACCCCACTTTTCGCCGAATACACAATATTTTTTATTTGTCTGAAGGACGGCAAATGTGGGGTCAGGAAGCACTAGTAAGGTGAGCAGCTGTTTCTCTTCTCCACCAGGAATTCCTGAGAAGAAAAGAGGGTATAGAAAAAGTCGCAAATAGCATCAAAATCAAAGGTAGGTCACTATCGACCAGTTGGGAAAATCTTTCATCGATCTGTCATCAGGGACAGGGAAATGAAGGCATGATATCAGCTTCACACCTGTCCCGATTTCTGTATCTCTCCAAATCAAATGTTTTATTGGAAATGGTAGTAAATGTAGGACACATGGCTCATTGTCCATCTTGCAATAAAGTTTCTGTTTTATAATAAAGTTCCTAAAGTGTTCTTTATGGAAAATTTTCTTTTTCTGTTGCTTTTATTTCGTCTTCATAATCTCAGTGGTGACATGTTATGAAAAGGCTGGCTGCACTGCTAATAAAAGCACTGCTTCTCCAGCGTCTGAGTGACTGCAGTTGTCTCCAGGCGGCTGGCGGGTTAATGCGGCACAGTTCCAACAGCCTTGAAAAATAACAATAATGTGATTTAGGTCTAGTGTCATTAAACTTGATTAGCTGAGTGAGCTCATGAAAATCCATAATTAACTAGAAAAACAAGAAGACAGATGTTTTTGCCAAGAAATTGAGAGAACTTGGTCTGTTCAACTGCTTTTCTTTCTAACTAAGGACCTAAGCAACTGCATACCTCTCTTCCTATTCATATGCAACTGATAAACAATATCCCCAGATATGGCTCATCTCTGATCTAATCATCTCCACTTTTCATGAGGAGGTGGGAGAACAGGAAATGTAACTCTTTAAGAAGTTTTGAAGCTCATCGGTCAAGTTGGTAAATAACCTAAACTACCTTTCCAGCAACCCAGCTCAGGTCGGCCCTTTATTCCTACTCTGAAGTCCCTGGACTGAGTGGTTCTCAAACAGGGGCAATTTTGTCCCCCTGAGGAATATTTGACAGTGTCTGGAGACATGTTTGGTTGTTACGACTAGAAAGTGTGCTACTGGCATCTAGTGGGTAAAGGCCAGGGATGCTGCTAAATATCTTACAATTCACAAGACAGCCCCAACAGCAAAGAATCTGACCCAAAATGTCACGGTGCTGATGCTGAGAAAGCCTGCCTGTCTTCAGAGGCAAGACCAGAGTAGGTCCATCCCCTGACACAGACCAGCTCAGCCCCCTACCTGAGTATTCAGATCCTCAGATTCCCAGGTCAGCCCTGAGCTGCACACACTGGTGAATCTGATAGACAAGAAGCACAAGCGACCAGTGTGCAGTGGCCCAGCAGAGGTTCACACCGACCCTGAAAGAGTCAGCATTTTAGGAAAGCCAGCATCAGCTAAAGAAAGTATGCTTCCATGAGAACCACTCTTTATGATGGTATTTGTCATAGAAGCTGTGACCTCTCATATTACATTCCGCTCAACTCTTGGGGAAAGTGACTTTCTGTCACATTCTTTCTCCAACTTCTTGCTTTCAGCTCAGGCCCTTAAAGAGCAGGGCAAGGTCAAGAAACCAGACTGAGTAATAGGAGAATGGGCTTTACTCATGGGTTTTTCTATAACTTGGTACAAGTAAACTTTGAAATCCAGATTTCCTAAGGGGCAAAAATAAGGTTCCTTATAATCTTTCTGTCTCACAGGGACAATTCAGAGAAGTGAAAAGAGACTTTCCAAAACCTCATATTCATATGTTAGGTTGAACCACATGAGATGACCATTTTTACAGGACAAAATTAGTTGACTGCTGGCATTTTCATTTGGTTTCATCTAATTATGTCAGTCAGGGTTCTCCAGAGAAACGGATCCAATAGAAGATATATAGATGCAGAGAAAGATTTATTATGAAGAATTGGCTCACACGATTATGGGCTGAGAAGACCCCTGAACTGTCATCCACACACTGGATGCCCAAGAAAACCAGTGATGTAGTTCTAGTCCAAGAGCAAAGGCCTGAAGGACAGGTGACCTGATGCTGTAAGTCCCCATCCTAGTCTGAAGGCCTGAGAACCAGAAGCTTCAATGTCCTAGCAGCAGGAGCAGATAGATGTCCCCACTCAAGCAGACAGAGTGAATTCACCCTACTTACACTTTTTTGTTCTGTCTGAACCTTCAACAGACTAGATGATGTCTGCCCACAACAGAGAGTGTGATTTTCTTTACCCATTCAAAAGCTAATCTACGCCAGAAACACCATCACAGACACACCCAGAAATAATGGTGAACAGTATTCTGGGCACCCCTTAACCCAGTGAAGTTGACACATGAAATTAATCATCACACTAATACTATAGATACACCAACCACCCTGTGAGAAAGGTATTGATTTTAATGAATATCCTTATTTTATAAATGGGGAAAATGAGGCTGGGCGAGATTCAATGAATAGTCCAATCCAGCACAGTTAACATGCTGTAGAACTAGGAATGAAACACAGAAGTTAAGACTTTGGATCCTAAATTTTTTCCACTGGCTGCTTAGCCCTGAGCAAGTACAACACGCTGCCATCTACAATTTGATGAGACCATTATACCTTGTGCAAGAAAAAATTTTACATCTGTGGTTGGGATTAGCGTCAGCTAAGAACCCTTGCCAAGAGGGAAGATAAGTCCAGTCCAGTTTCACACAAGAGCTGCATTAATTCAGACAAAAAGGGAACTTAGATTGGCAAGAAAAGACCTCTGAGACTGGCAAAAGCATCCTCACTTCCTCAAGCCCTCAGGCCTAACACACTCCCGTCTCCTGCTTCTCAAGCCCACAGATACACAAACACATTCTTAATGAGCTTGGTGTCAAAACAGCAAGCGTCAAGGGAGCAGGGCCCCGGATTCTGATCAATGTGAGCAATATTTAGTCTTCCCCAGCCCTGCCGGTTGCCCTCACCTGTTCAGCAGTTCTGAAGTGTTATTTTTAGTGTGTTAAGTTAATAGAGATCCCTGGAGTGATGTGGCAAGAGGAAAGTCACTGAAGGAATGCTGCTAAATCCGTAATCTGAGAGAGGCCTGCAGCTACAGGGTTTCTTGAAGGAGACCTTCGGGAACAGTGTACCATCGGTTCATATCTTAACTTAGGACTACTGTTCAAGGCTGCTTCTTGCCTGAATGGGAGGAAGGAAGACCAGCCCAATTCTCCTGCTGTCTCGATGATAAAATAAATACCATAAATGATAAAATAAAATAAAAATAATGATAGTCTTCGGGGAGAAAGATAGGCCAGGAAATTTATGTTACATTAAAATATATGTTAGGAAATAAAAATCATTCACTCTTAACTGATGTCAAACCTATGGATTCATATTTAAATAACCTCTAACCTAACATCCCCTCTGAAAAGCTGTCAGTGTAATTAAAGCTGTAACAAAGGACACACAGACTTACCCAGGAGAGAAAATTATGACAGGCTTAATCGAAATCACCCTATAAATATCACTCTACTGTTTTAACTATCACGTATCACTTCCAGGGCCATGAAAGTGAGTCATATGCTACCAAAACCAGGCATAATGCTGAAATTTGATACATTCCTTTTATGGCAGCCTCGCATACAGATGTGCCCACTAAGAGACACTGTGTGATTAATGCATTCAAGGTCTTTAGTAGGCATGGTCCATAAATGTGAAAGTTACAGTAAAAGGAAACCAGAGAGAATAAAAGTAGAAACCAAGAACTTGTCCTTCATCTTCTGCCACTAACTCACGAACGTTCAAAGGGATGGCGAAGGATGGAATTACTCTGGACCAAGGGAAGTGCAACTGGTGCCACTAACTGCTCAGCCTTGCACATCGTTCTGGCCATTTATTCCTTGATAACTTTAGAAGGTGACAAGTAGTCACCAAATTTGGAACCTATGCCAGGGAACAGAAAGGCAATTTATTGGAGGAAAAAATAGAAAAAAGGAAGAAAATGAAAAAAATATAGTTGCATCTGCTTTCTTAAAACAATAAACTGACTAACGAATATTTTCAAATGATGACTTTTCTATCATTTTTTCTGATGTTTATTGAACTTCTCCATGAAGACTGAAGTTACAAAGGAAAATGTCTTATGAAGGGGAGTAAAGTGACTTATTTCCATCATAAAACAAAAAGAAAGCATCCATACCATTTATTAAATTGTTTTATATGAACATGAATCGTTTTAGCTTGTTTCTGAACAAGGACATTGTCATAGATCACTTCCTCTTTAACTGGAAATCAGAGGTTCTGAAAACTGTTCATTGATATGGGATTTGACTTCCAAGAGAAAAACATGAAATTGTTCTCCTTTGGGTCCAGGGCAGGAAAGGCTCTGCTTCATAAAGGCTTTTGTTTAAAATATCAAATATTAAGAAACCCTCATACACTGCTGGTGGAACTGAAAATTGGTACAGCCACTATGGAAAACAGTATGGAGGTTCCTCACAAAACTAAGACTTGATCTACCATATGATCCAGCAATCCCTCTACTGGGTATTTACCCCAAAGACTTGAAAACCCATATCCGAAAAGATATTTGCACACCAATGTTCATAGCAGCATTATTCACGGTGGCCAGGACACAAAAACAACCAAAGTGTCCCACGACAGATGATTGGCTAAAGCTGTGGTACACATATACAATGGAATAATACTCAGCCATCAGAATAGATGAAATACTGCCATTTGTGACAACGTGGATGGACTTCGCGATAATCATGCTAAGCAAAATAATCAAGACAGAAAAAGTTGAAAATTACATGATATCACTTACATGTGGGATATAAACCTAAAAGCACCAAAGGAACAGGACAAACAGAGACTCATGGACATGGACTATAGACTAGTGGTTACCAGAGGATAGGGGGTGAGAGGAAGGGGGAGATAGACAGGGTAAAGGGGGTCAATACGTGGTGATAGAGAGAAATCTAACTATGGGAGGTGAGCACACAGTGTAAATATATATATACATATATATATATATAATATCACAATAAATAAATAAATAAATAAATGTTTTAGAAATAATAAAATATCAAATATTAATAACTAAATTGAGTAAGATGATTATTACAAAAAGAATTCGAGTTTCCAGAATGTTAGGTTCAAAAAATTTGGAACACCCAAAAGGTCAAACTAGTAATTTACTTTCAAACAATATTTTCCAGATTCGTTTTGATTCCCCAGAGACCCACTCGCCACCCATTTCTCTTTATTATGAGAATTTGAGGAAGCTAGAAGAAAATCATCTAGCAAAAAATGTCCCAGAATGCATTTGCCATGTACCTTCAGCTTCATCATCTCAGGGTACAGCCACTCTTCCCACTGACCGAAGAGGCAGGGGAGGACAAGCGGACATGCGGCGGGGACAGCATGAGAACACTCCTTGGAGCAGAAAGATCATCAAGGCAGACTGAGGAGGTCTTGCCCAAACCCAAACAGAGTCTACAGGGGGTAAGACTGGTGACCAACATGCCACTATTAACTGGAATTACCTTCATATTGTGCCTTTATCATCATGGGGCATTCAGCTGTTTTCCAAGTGTCATCCAGGGCTGCAGTCAATCTGTCCTACTAGGGAATTGCTGGTTTTAGCACCAGACTGTTTACACTATGCTCCCATCATAAACTGCATTTTGGTTATAATATCAAATGAAAATCAAGCATGAATATTTTTCAGCCAGCCACTAACTCATGAAGGTCCCATCAGAAGCCATATTGTATGCCCTATATCTGATGAACACTCTTTTTTTACACCAAAAAATTGAAGATTGTCAATACCCCCAAGTACCCAGTGGAGCCTTTTGCCCCCAGTGAAGGCATCCAAAAAGAGAATAAGATTGAGAAACACTATCCTGAGCTTTTTCTAGCTTCTCAACCTCCACTATCTTAGCATGCCAGTGGACTAACCTATTCTAAAAATCCACCAGCAGAGATTTCAAACCTTGTGGGTACCATTCATATAATGAGAAGGTCCTTTTTAACAGGTGGCTTGAATTCCCCTGACTGCAATTTAAACTTATTCCCTCTTGTCCTCTCCCACTTACACACTGAACCAGGGAATATAACCTGAACTGGCCAAACTGTTATCTGGCCCTCAGCATTTCATTTTCACATTTCTGTCTGAATCTTAAGTCAAACTGAGGGTGGGGGAGAAGTAAGCACTGGATTAATAAGATTCACAGGGAAATAATGATTACCTAATTTAGCAGTGAAGAGAGAATAGGAACAACCTTCAAATGTCATCATCCGAGGCAGTGTTGAAATGCCTCCTTTTTCTGACACAATTCTGTCAATTAGCTGAGCAGAGCAATTACCATCCCTTTCTCTTTTTTATTTGCAAAGAACCAAAACTTTCTAAGGATGATAAATGACTCCCTGGAAAATTCAATGCTGGTTGTGCTAAATTTGCACTTTCCATATTGTAAGGGTTTGGGTGGACTTTTTTCCCCAGTTATTTCTCATAATCAATGAGGTGAGCAGTTAAAAAAAAAAAAAGGAAAAAAAAAAAAACACCTTGCATAGAATTCAGAGATGGGGGCTTTACAAGAAATCACACACACGCTCAGATCTGTCCAAATGACCAGCAGATGAATACATATCTCAGTATAATTAGTACAGTTGAGGATGTTGTTAGCCAAATGATAAAGTAAATTTCATTTTAATTGTTTTGAATCCTATCCCCATTCCTCTAAAAAGAAGAAAAGGAAATGTATTCAAATTATGACCTTTGAGAATTCTGGAATCATTAGTGTTTCATATAACACAGTACAGAATTAAAGCGGGAAATGGACCCACAGTGTTCCCCTAACTGCAGCATGTACATCATTAATGGCACGTAATTAAGAAGGTGTCCGCGTTGGTCCCAGGCCTCAACTGACAATGGCTCACAAACAGCATTTTCGGTACAGTATAATAGCCAGCATACAGTGGCTAAAACTGTTAATTAAAAAAAGACAAAGGAGACCTAATTTTGCTCCAGTGCTAGGGTAGGAGACAAAAGGAACAGGGGTGTGGGCAGCGATGCATACACGGAACCAAGCTTCAGAAGTTTCTGAACGCTTGAGCCTTTCCCCACAGCTACAGAAGAGGAAGAAGCAGGAGGTAAGGAAAACCAGGCATAGATACAGACCATGAAAGGGATGGTAAAGGGAACATTTAGGGAGAAAAGAGTCAAGGAGACAGAGGGCCATCCCATTAGTAATTGCCCTCTGGTGCCACCTGCACCCCTAAAACAGAATGCCCTCCACAGGGCCATAACTGAAGTCGAAGTTGAAGAAGAGGTAAGAAAAGGAACCCTGTAGTCAGAGGGACCTACCAGATGTCTGTTTTGGAGACCTCACCCAGAAGAGCCCAACAGTAGCTTGATTCCCCCACTTTAATCTGTCTGAAGAATTCTGTTTCAATTATCGATCGCTGTCTCAAAAATCACTCAAAATCAGTAGTTTAAAACAACAAGAGTCTATTCTTCATCATGATTCTGTAGGTGAACTGCATGCTCATATGGTTTAGTGGTATAGCTTTGGTCACTCATGTGGCTGCATTCAGGTGGGAGCTCAGCTGGGGCTGGAACCTCCAAGATAGTCTCTCATCACGTAGAGTGTCTCATTATTCAGTGGTCTACCTGAGCCTCTTTCCAGCATAGCAGCTAATTTCCTAGAGAGACTTCCCAGAGCACAGCGCCAAAGTGTAAGCACTTACCTAGTTTCTGTTCACTTTATGTTTACCAGTATCCTATTGGCCAAGGCAAATCACATGGCCAATTCCAGGGTCATTGTGGGAGGGGCTACCCAAGAGCATGCTTACCAAGATCCATGGTTCATTGGAGAACATTAATCTACCAATCTACCACAAGGGTACAAACCTTCTCAGAGTCAAGCCCTTTACATATGTTTTACCTCTTATTTCCATTGATGCTGCTGGAAGGCACCTAACACAGCAATACGGAAAAAATTGTCATGGATTCAAGATTTGCTCCCAGTCCCTCCCTCCCACTACTGTGAATGGTACCAGAATCCATTCCAATGTGCATGACAGAAACCTGAGACTCCCTCTTTGATATTGCCCTCTCCTCCTCACACCCTAACTGCAACCCATTACCAATCCTGTCCACTCTGAATTCCAAAGAGCTCTTTAACCCGGCTGCTTATCACCATATCCGGCAGCTCTCCAGACAACCACAACAACCTCCTAAGTGATCACCCCAAGGAATTCTCCATGCTGTAGCCACAATGAACTTTGCAAAACATAAATCATATCATGCCCTCCCATCTCTTCTCCACTCTTAAGCCCTTCCTATCACTCAAGATAAGGACCAGGGTCCTTTCATGGTCTACAAGACCCTGCACGCTCTGGATCCCACTGGCTCTCAGCCACATCAGCCTTCTCACTTTCTCAAACACACTATACTCCTTCCCACCACGTGGCCCTTGCATGCTCCCTGCCCACGCGACTGTAATTCCACAATCAAATCTCAAATATCCCTTGCTGAGGAAATCCTTCTCTGGCCTCCCACGCCACGTACAATTCCACTTACATGCACCTGCCTGCCCTTAGCTCCAGGTGTTCTTTATATCTATGTGTGTCAGCTACTAGAATACGAGCCCCGTGAGCACAGGATCTGGGTTTGGTTTTGGTTTCCTAGCTCAGGATAATATTAACAATAAATATCTTTTGAGAACTTACTTTTTGCCAAAAATGACTGAGATACACAGAAATAAACATGACAAAGCCCCTGCTCTCTTAGAGCTTGGTCTGGTTGGGGAAGCTGGAAAAAAAAACACACGTATATACACTGTAATGTCTATTAGTGAGTGATACACGCTAGGAAGGAAATAAAAGCAGACTAAGGGAATAGTGATGGAGGAGATAAGATATCCAGAGCAGATCTCTCTGAAGAGGTGATATTTAAGCAGAGAACTGAATAAAGTATGACAGCACGTCATGGAACTATCTAGAAAGAATATTTCAGGCAAAGGAGACAGCAAATACAAAGGCTGAGGACCAAGTGTGTTCAACATGTATGCTAGGCCAGGGGAACCAGAGGAGAATAGTAAGAAATGAGGCCGGAGAAACATCCAGGAGCTTTGCAAACCATGATGAGTGTTCCCTAGGGCTGTGGTAACAAAGCACCACAAACTGGGTACTTAAAACACAAGAAATTGATTCCTTCACAGTTCAGGAGACCAGACATTCAAAAACCAGGTTCGAAGGGGTTGGCTTCTTCTTGGGGGCTCAGAAGGAGCATCTGTCCCATGGCTCTCTTCTTGCTTCCAGAAGTTGCCAGCCATCCGTGGCATTCTTTGCCTTGTAGAAGTATCACTCCAGTCTCGGCCTCTGTCATCACATAGGTGTCTTCCCTCTGTATATATGTCTCCTTATAAGAACCTCGGTCACATTGGATGAAGGGCCCACTCTACTCTGTATGACTTCATCTTAACTTTACTAATGGCACTACAGTGACCCTACTTCCAAATAAGGTCACGCTCTGAGGTTCAGGGAAGGACATCAATTTTGGGAAGGACACTAATCAACCCAGTCTAATTAGGACTTAGGGTTTTAGTCTAAGTGTGTGACAGCAAAAGTAGACAAATGAACAGACCGACAAATGCAGGTGAAACAAGCAGCCATCACTTGCCAAGACCACCAGGCGGGCCTCTGTGAGCCACTGATGCACACTGTTCTGTGAAGAGGAAAGGCTTTTGCTACCTTGGGTCCCTGGTCTCTTTTTTTGTTTTATTGTTTTTGTTTTATTTATTTATTTATTTTTAAGCGAGGCAACCCTTGGTTGATCCCACAGATTGCAAGAACCGTATCAGCTTACAATCCCTTATTTTTTTTTTTATTTTTTACGCCTACAGCACCTGTTCTTCCTAGGTGGTCTCCCATCCAAGTACTAACCAGGCCCGACTCTGCTTAGCTCCCGAGATCAGATGGGATTGGGCTTGTTCAGATTTGCATGGCCATAGACTCTGGCCTCTCTTTCTGAATGAATATTCAAAACAGTTCTTTTCAAAGCTTTCCAGAAAGCATGGAGACACCTCTCAAAGGGAAAAAGCAACAACGCCCACAGTAGTGAGCTTCCAGATTCCATGGAGAGGAATTTTCAAACCACACAATATTTCAGACAGGGGGCCACCCCCCGTATCTCTGCACTTCCAAACTTAGTTATTTTAGGCTATCATTTTTTGTAATTAGGTCTGAATTTGGGTCCATCCAACACAATGACAAGTGCTCAGAGAGGGCCAATCTTATTTCCCTGCTCAGCCCTCATTTTAAGACTCAGCTGATAAGCTGCTGAGTACTGACACTGCACATTTATTTAGAATTGCAAACACCTGTGCACTAGAAAACCAGGCCAGCAGAGTTTTACTTCCTCATTTCCACCCCCTTTCCCAGCAGCCTGTATTCTCAGAGGTAGTCAGTCCTCCCACCCAACTCTCAGCTGGAAGCCAGAAGTCACAGTGATTCATGCACCTAATGAAGGCAAATCTCCCCAGCCTGAGCACCTGGGATGGCCTCATTAAGCTTCCCTGGCAGTGCCGTCCCATCTATGCTAAGGTGCTGTCCCATCAAGGGTTAAAGAAATAATTATTGTGGGCCTAGGAGACTTGGTAAATAGCATTAGCCTATGGAGAAAGCAGATTTCCTGAGCCCAGCTGAGAAATACAATTAAGTTGTAATATTTTGTCAGGGCTTCTTCCTCCTCCTTACTGTTTATCAGTGTTAAGAGACAATTTATACTTTGCAATTCTCTGGGATGGTGAGTGTACCTCACAGCAGGCAGGTAAGATTAAACTGTCTGTCACAAGGCACTGGCCTTCTGCGTTGCTACAAACACACAGCTGGGGAGATGACAGCCCTGGTCACTGGAAAATCTGCTGACAGCGAACTCCAACAACTGGGAGTAGGGCGCACCATCACCTTCTCTGCCTTAACTATCACTGGGAAACTGGAATCGGAACCAATAGGAAGGTTCAGCCCCCTGCACTTACACACCAAGAGTGTGTAGCCTATCGTCCCCCACTTCAACCCCGAAGATGAGATCTCTTTACTCCAAGGGTCTCTGATTCCCCAACAAATCAAAAGTGGAGTCCATTGCAAGCCTCCCTTCTTGCCGGGAAATCTGTGACTGAGCTGGAGGCATGGTGATTAATTAATCTCCTCACACGACCTCATGTGATGAACACATTCCAATGAGATCATGCATCTCAGAGGGGACACATTTATCCTGTCTGAAAATCCGGTCAGCCTTGGATTTCTCTCTCTCTCTGTCATAAAGGGTTTATTACGTCAAATAACTAAAAATCTGTTGACTTTCTTTATCTTCCTATGTTTCATCCATTTTAAAATGAGTTCTTGTGTCCACAAAAACACTTGTACATAAATGTTCATTGCAGCATTAGTCTAAATAGCTCAAACTAGAAAAATCCAAGGGTCTATCAACAGAAGGGATAAACAAATAGTGGCACATTCGTACAATGGAATACTGCTTATCAATGAAACAGGACAAGCCACTGACATACACAACAATATGGAATAATCTCACAGACGTTATGACAAGTGGAAGAAGTCACATCCAAAAAAGTGCATATTGTATGACACCATTTCTATGAACTACGAGGTCAGGCAAAACTGATTTTGGTAACAAGTCAGAATAGTGCTTATTTCGGGAGGTGAGCATTGACCAGAAAGGTATTTTCTGGGAAGATGAAAGTGTTCCAATGGTCACATGGGTGCATATACACTTGTAAAAAGTTATCAAGCTGTACATGTAAGACTTCGTTTTACTGTATATACACTAAACCTCATTTTAAAACTTCTAGAATTCGCTCATGATGTCTTTTAACGTAAATTATATCCTCCCATTCAACTTATCTGATTGTCCAGCAGTCTGCTCAAAATAAACTTCTTTCAACACTCTGGGACTATTGGCTCCTTCATCAGACTGTGAACTTCCAGCTCATTATGGTGCCCTCAAATGTTTGCTGCATAGGTGTGTGGGTAGGTGTGTGGGTACGTGGATGGATGGATGGATGGATAGATGGATGCACAGATGTATGGGTGCATGGATGGATGCTTCAATACATGGATGGATGCATTATTCCCTCTAATATACAGAAAGGGTGTGAGCTATCCCACAGTTCTGAATTGCTCTCCCAAAAGAGGGATTGAACTGTGCCCCTTCAACCATCCATCCTCACTTGGTCCCCTAGGTGCCAACACACACAGCTGGGAGACGATGAACCAGAGTTAGGCTGTATGATCAGGTGATGGACTTAATGGATCCCCAAGGTGATAAATCCGTAACTTGTTCCATTCACCTGAACTAGGAAACCATGTTTACAAACTATAATGAAGGAAAAGTACTAACTTAGATGATCTAAACTTAATCCAGACATGATTTGTATGTGTCTTGAAAATTGTTTCTGCTGCCTAATTGTTCTTATTTGGTAAATGGCTACAATGGGCAGGAAGTACACCAAATTAGCTAAGGAGATGGCCGGCTTGGGGGGGTGGGAGGGTACTTTTATAAGCAATTAACATCTGAGATCTAGTTCTAGTGTAAATGCAGTTTATCTTTGGGTCTCTATTATTGGGAGTATCTTGTTCAGGCTGAAAACTGCCCATATTAGAACTCGTGTTTCTGCATTGTACCAGATTTCAGAGTTTTATTCTTTTAACTCTGAATGTACACACAGGCTTCTTTCCTCAGATGGACAAGAAAAACATCTTGGCTATAAAATGCATTCTCGATTATGTCACAGAAAGAAAGGGTTGGGGGGACCTCGAATACAAAGGGGCGAAGAGCAGTACTGCCTTACTTGAAAGAGATGTTCTTTTAACCCTTTAGGGTGAAGTTAAAACAAACACTTGAGCAGAAGCAAAGTACAAGTATGAAAATGTTAAAAGATCTGTAGTTAAATGTTAAAAGTGTTAAAGTGATATAGAGCATTTATTTTATAAGATAATTAGTGAACCAAACTTACCACCCATCTTCTCTAAGTACTGAATCTGTGATATACGGGATACAAATAGGTGTTCAAAAGTGAAGATTATGTTGTTCTCTAAACCAACAGAGCATGCAGCTATAATGAATCACACAGCCTCCAGAACTGCAACCCTGGTGAGTCACCGCCTGTATTTACAAAGCTACAGGCTACTATCCTCAGATACCCAGGGGCTCACAGCCAGCAGGTACCAAAGTCGGTCAGGTGACTAGTTTTAGCAAACCCCCTTAGACAAAAGTATGTGTGTATACACACACACACACACACACACACACACACACACACACACACACACACACATATCCCGGCCCTGCCAGTATCCCATCACCGGCAACCAGAAAACTCCCACCTATATAGCAGGTCCCCTAGATCTGGATACCCCACAGAGGTTCGGCAAAGAGCTCTGAAGCCTGCACGCCAGAGTTCCAATTTACAAAACGTTTCCCACAAAACCTTCCTCCCCTGTACCTGGAAAAGCCCATGTCTGGTTTGTCCTGAGCACACCCTGGGCCATCAGTAAGCCAGTAGCCACAAGCGGCATGGGCCTCACTCATTTCTTTTTCTGAGTTTCATGAGTTTCTGCCAGCACAACTAAGAATGCCTGCATGGCATGCTTCACACTTCTTTCCTTAAAAAAAAATCCCACCCTCCCCCATTCGTCATATCACCAGGGGGATAAGAGGCCATGATCCACAGCTTGTGGCTGATGAAACCACAATTTTGCCTACAGAAGCTGGTGAGATGAAAGAACAAAGTCAAACGGAAATTTGGGGCCAGCCAATCTGATCTAAGAAGGCTCCAAGAGGAAGTGCCCACCTGAGAAGAGGTGCTCACCTCTGGAATGAACTGCAGAGTCAAGGGACTGCAGAAGAACTAACTCCCTATGGAGCAGAAATAACAGGGATGAGAAAAAAAACGAGGCCACCCACAGTGTCAGCAGAGTTGACCCTCAGCTCCTCAGCTTTAATCCCAGCTTCTCACCTGTTCATGGTCCAGTCCAGGCTTCGAAAAGGGATAGTGGCAAGAGCTGCTCCAATTCATGGGCCAGAAGGTGGACTCTCAGCTCTGGCACCCACCGGCTGGGCAACACTTAGAAGACAGCACAGTGCTGCACCTCAGTTTACCCTTCTGCAAAGTACAGATTATAATGGTTCCTACTAGAGGCTTGCATTGAGGACTTGGAAGGCCCATAGCATTGTGCCTACCACAGGAGGAATACTCAAAAGTACATTACAGATCAACACAAAGATAAATAAGGAATTCAAAAAACATTGGAGGACAGCTCCCAGAACCGCCGACATCACTTCCAAGAGAAAAGGCACGATTCCCATCCGTGAGCTCTTTGGTTATCCCCTTCTAAGGGCAGCATGGGGGACCCTCCTCAGTCTCAGCACTGGGTCAGGATGTCCCCTGGGTCTTCATTACCTGTACCCATTGTTTTCCATTTGAGAGGATTAGGAATAGGAAAATGAAAGAAAAGGGGAGATAGCTGTGACCACCCAACTTTGTGCCATTATCACATGCCCACTCAGAGGTACCTACTGGCATGTCATTCAGGGTCAGAACTTGCTCTCATTGCCTGGGATAGCCCCGCATTCAGCCTTGCTCTCAGACACTGGGTCAGCTGCCTGAGAGGCATTCTCTGCCCACCCACCATGACCACCACAGGCCCCTCCTTGGGGTTTCGTGCACACGCACAGCCTAGGAAAGTGATGCCTTTGCAGTCAGGACACCTGGTACTTTACAGACCCTCGGTCAGCACCTGCTGGTAAGATCCATTCTATTTTAAGTCAAGATAGAGCTGAAAGACCAAGAAATCCTTCAGTCCACCTCTTTCTCTTGTACAAGGGCTCCGACATAGGAAAATAACCATGTTCTCAACCTGAAAAGACACAGTTTTAGACCCTGAAAGTTTATGGGTCTGAAGAGATCTGAGGAAGATGGAGAGAGAGAGAGAAATAGCTGAACACAGCAGATCTGTGGTAGAAAATTGAGTCCAGGGTGGGAAGTGGAAGCCTAGATAGTGACAGTAAAAAAGGAAAGGGGTGGGGAAGACAGAGAGGATAAGAAGTCTGGGGCAAGGCAGGCCAGGAAAAGAGGACACAAAGATAAACATTAAGATGAAAAAAAGCAAGGCCGAACTCCTAAATCTCTATCTCACATTTCTCGTCTGAAAAATAGGGTGCTGCCTTGCCACTCCCGTCCCAAACTTGACAAAACACTTCATAAATATGCCGCGCTATAAGGTGTTTGTTGTAATAGTAACTCCACCTTTTGCCAGGCCTCCTCCTCGCCATGCTCCTTTCTTCAGGAACTGCAGGTAATTACATAAAATAAGGGTGGCTTTGTTCACCAGAAAAGCCCATTTAGAGCATTCTCAATATTCAAGGATTGATGACATGCCTTTGGGATTTTATCCTGAAGGAAATGTTTTTGCCAAACATTTGTGAAAGGCTGATAACGTTTTAAAAGAAACTGCTGAAGGCAGAGATTAAGAGAAATAAAGAAGAGAAAGTGAGTAAAACAGCTTCCACATCCTAGTTTATTCAATTAAAGTTCAGACGGTTGAAACTTTGCTCAAATGCCCAGAATGCTTGCTCCTTAGGATCCACTTACTTAATCCCCATACATTCCAGGGAGTGACACACCATGCAGAGGGAGCTAGAAGGCGCTAGAAGGTGCTGGAAGGTGAGGGTAGCCCCTGTGGACTGCAAGGCACCAAGAGTTTCTGCAGGATACCTAAGCTGTTCCCTTTGCATCATCATGACTTGATTTATGGATCTACCCCACTGCACTTCCAGGTGCACAAACCTTGTCTGTACCTTTGTCCTTAGAGCCTGTCATTGGGCACACATCTCTGAGCACAGAGAATTCTCACGCTGAAAAATGGGGGTTAAGAGATTCAATTTCACACACACTGATAGGTTACTGATATGACAGGTCTGGTAATCTGGTTGACCCAGCAACTTACAGTCCCGCTCTATGTTATAAATGCAGAAGCACTGCAAACAGCGGAGACAGCAGACAACCAAGTAATCCAGAAAGATAGCAAATAGGGAGCAAAAGGTGGAAGAAAAGCGGAAGTCTAGAGTCATCTGATGCAAAACCGAATACAATTCCTCAAAATGGCTCCTGAGTGAAGCCACAGAAGATGGTGCTGAATCTCAAACAAGACAAGTTCCATCATACTCATAAAACAAATGACACCGCAATTATCCTTGGAATTCCTTGTTTCTGTCTCAAAATTCTCAAAAATGAATATTTTTCCATTTCTTTACATCTATTAGTAATGACTTCATTTTCAAGAAAAAAAGAGAGTGCTGCCACAGCACTCCCATTTTTCAAAGGTGAAAAGTCTTAAACCCCAGTCCTCCCGTAACAGCCTGTGACTACCCAAGATAAACCCAGAATTAAAATCCAGGATGGAAAGGCTTTCCCAAATCCTGTGTGCTCTTACTTAACAGAATTTTAAGGACCCTAGCTATCTACCTTTCCAGACTAGACTACAGGAAACAAACCATGGAGAGTTTTCATAAAGGAAAAGATACAAATATGAAAGAAAAACACACTGAAGGGGGATGTGTACTACAAAGATACTGTCAGTGATGACCTTAGATCAGCATGAATAGGGTGGACTGAAATAATCTGGGGGAGAAGGAAGTGAGGCATATAGCCCAAACAAGGTTGGTCATGAATTGGTCATTATTGTCTCTGGCTATTGGAATCACAGGGTTTATTATACGATTCTCTCATTTTTGTATATGCTTGAAATTTTCCATAATAAAAGATATTTAAGGCTAAATAGATCTTAGAGCACTCTTTCAAAAGATAGAAATCACATCATACCAGTTCTTTCAAAAACAACTAAAATAAAAGATACTTTAAAGGCTATACTCTAAAAAAATACACATTTATCTAAAAATATCTCATTTCTTGGCAAAAATTTCTTTATGTGGAAGGAAGGAAGTGAGTATATGCCAGGGCCCAAATCTGTTCTTTCTGCACTAATAGCCCCTCTTACCTAGACCACAGGCAGCCACGGAACATGTAATCCAAGGCACTGGTAGCCTTGGCCATGGGAGGTGGAGATTCTTGGTCTTCCACCAGATCCTGCCTGAGGAGCGGCACCCTCCCAGGCTGCCCACAGCTGCCTGGAACCAGGATTTCTATCTGCAGCTGGCTACCTAGATAGCTTTGTGAGGGGCTGAGGCTGGATTCGGGTTCCAAGATTTGGGCTCAGGCACACATGAGTTACCACTGGGCTCTTCCTGGAGCCTGAAGGGTTTCACCTCTTCCCCTGGGTGTTGGTCATTAGAGAAATTGGTACCTCAGAGACATGCACTCTCTCAGACCAAAAATAAATGGAGTTTTCAGGAAACAGAAGTGGTCGAGTCTGAAGGGAATCCAATCATTTATTCCAGAGCATGTTAATTTGCTCTTTATTTGTTCACATCAATGATGTCTCAGTGGTTTGAGCTCAGCAGCCCAGGGCTGGGAACAGAAGCCCATCTTGGTATTCCAGGGGGTATTCTTTGAGGCTGCAAATAATTTCCTGTTTGTGAACACTTGGAGCTGCCAGCCTTCCCTGTATGCTCCTGTCAAGAACCATTTAAGGTGGTTATTCTTGAGAAAACAGTACATCAAGATGGCTAATGACTTATGGACATGCAGTCAGTGAAGGCGGTCATGGCTATCCATTACTTTTACTGCATTCCTCATCTCACAAAATGGCACCATCAGCCACCTTTTTATTCTAAATAAACCTGGGCACTAGCTCAGAAAGAACCTTCTTCATCACCCTCATACAGAATACAGTCCATTTTATTTTATTTTATTTTATTTTATTTTATTTTATTTTATTTTACTATTTTATTTTATTTTTTTAGGCAAGGCAACCCTTGGTTGACCTCACAGATTGCAAGGACCTTGTCAGTTTACAATCCCTTATCTTTTATTTTTTGCACCTACAGCACCTGGTCTTCCTAGGTGATCTCCCATCTAAATACTAACCAGGCCCGACCCTGCTTAGCTTCCAAGATCATATGGGACCGAGCTTGTTCAGGGTGGCATGGCCATGGATGCAATATAGTCCATTTTAATTCCTAAATATCTCTCAAATCCACCCAACACTCCATTTCCACTTCCAACACCCTCATCTGCTCTAATTTTCTTGAACGTATTCACATCTCTGAGAAAGTTCAAAATGAGGCCAAGGAAGTGAGGAAGCACCTCTGCACCCCAGAAAGAAAGATGTGCCATGCCTGCTAGGGGCATTTGGCATCATAGAATGTCAAGTCCTCCCTGTGTCTCAGCATCTGGCTCAACCCATTCAGGCCCAGCCCCCATGAAGGGAATTTGCTTGAGGGGTTGTCCTTGAAAGCCACTCAAGTTGGGAGCAGAAGATCAAAAGCTCCATCTGACAGAGCATGAGAAGGGAGTCTGGGGAGCCAGTTGAGATATGGCATGAGGTTACTGAGAAAAAATGTTGATGATTGTGTCTTCTTCCTACAAGGTCTGCTGTCTTCATGTGAAACTCATTCTACTCCTTGAGAGATTCAAAAGAGGTAGCCTGTTGACCTGACCAAAAGCAGATTTTGCTCACGGTGTTTTTCAAAATTGGACATAAAAGGCCTTTAGCTAAAACACGCCTTTTCCATTTCTCCCTAGGCCCTACCATACCTGAAAATGTGACACCTGGCCTATTTCATGTATTTCTGCAACCTTCTGAACCCTCAAGGCATTTATTGTTTCACCCCCATAACTTGAGTATAAATGGCAGCAGAAAGCCCTAGGAGAGCACACGATGGAGTGTGTGACACTTTTTCCCCTGACCCAGTGTCTCTGGAAAAGGAAGAAGCTGGGATCTAGCCCAGGATCTCAGGCCCAGTCCAGGAAGGGAGGCAAATCTAGTGGCCATCAGGTATTTGCAGATCGCTAAACCAGAAGGGAAAAGTAGAGAGTCCTGAAAGCCGACTGGGGAGAGGCAGCATGTATGGCCAACTTCCAAGGGCAGGCAAACTAGAAGCGGGCATCAGAGCCAGCAACCAGCTGAGAAGCCGCTCTCTGAGGCTGGCTTGTGTTTCAGTCTCCCTCTCAAGAACTGGCACTAGGTCACATCCGCCACCTTCTGAGGGCCGAAGCAGGTCACAGGGTAAGCCCAGATTCAAGAGATGGAGAAATAGACTATACCTCTTGATGGGGGAAGCTTCAAGGTCACAGAACAAAGAGGTGTGGATAGAGGGAGGGAGAGACCCATTTTTGTATTCCACCATATTATCTTTGCGTTCCTCTAACGAGCTCTGTGAGAAATCTCCCAGGGGTGAGAGACAGATTTCTTTATATGCCTTCTTAGTCCTTTTGGGTTTTGAACCCACTGAACACTAAATAAATAATTTCAACTAAATCTTTTTTTAAATGTCTAGTAAGGAAGAAAATGAAAACTTTAGCTGAAGAAAATATGAGGATTCATGATTCCTATAGTTCAGATTGATAGCATGTTGGCTATGTCTGCATTTTCAATAGTCCGGTTTGTTAATTTCTTTGTATTTTGGTTCTTTCTAAAATTCTGTCCTTATAGTCGAAGGTGGCTGAAGTATCATTCCAGAGGGTTGGTAACATGTGATGGTATGTACATGTACTCTGAGGTCACTCATCATAGATTTAAATCCTAATTATGCCATTTCCTTTCTGTGGAATCTCAGGCAACTCATATTTTATTTAAGTCTCAGTTTCCTCCCCAGTAAAATGGAGATTATAACATCTATTCTATAGGATTTGGGTAAGAACTAGAGGAAATACATACAGAAAACCCAGAGAAATGTGTAGCACGTAAAAGATGCAACAAATAGTGTTTTTAGAAAGTAGAAACATATTTCCTTTCCACATTTCCTACATTGCTTCCAAAGTAAACCCTTCCAGATCAGATAACTAGTACTCCCACAGGAAGCCCTGCTAGTCAACACTTTAAAAAAGACATGGCAATCTTTTTATTGGTTATGATTGTCAAACCCGGGTTACTTAAGTAAACAATGCCAGTGTTAATCACTGTCACTCAGAAAGCAAATCTATCCCTCAGTCCATTAACCACACCATCAAAAGATACTGGGCAGTTTTTAACCTAGACATGAGTCAGGCCTCCAGGAACCCACAGAGAAGTAACCTCTTTTTAAATAAAGTATGGGGTTTGAAGAAAATTAGATTCTAATTCAGAATTTAGATGGCTAATAAGAAAACAGTATGATGCCGTCTGCTCCGGGAGGTGCTCCTGTAAACCCCAGAGAAATGAGACTCAGGTCGACAAGATGCCTCCCAGGTTTTGGACGGATAACTGGAATGGATCAAATGGATTATCAAGGCTTTAACTAGGCTGATTGCATCTTTGCCAGCTTAATCACAGAGGCACTTCTCTGGATGGGTAGGGCTCTACCTTTGCTAGGAGCTTAGAAACAAAGCTTTTGGCATCCTACCTATGGGGCCAGCACTGCCCAGGAAGCCAAGATGTAGTGCAGCTGCACACAGGGTGCCTGCTGGGTGGCCAAAGACTGAAGACATTGCTTTCCAAAGACAAGCTCCAGCTCACACTTGCTCATACATACAGATTTATTACCCAAACACTGTCTGAGAAGCAAAATTTTATATCTTTGACAAAGAGCATTTTAAACTGGAGATTTACAACAGCCAAGAAACAAGAGAAAGACAAAGTCCTTTGCATCCAAGCCATGCAACAGTCCGAGAAATGATGATCACTGTGTTCCTTGAGGGCATTCATCAGAATTACAATGAAAAACTGGAAACTTCCATTGAGGAAGAGCCAAGGCTGGCAGAAGTGTGAAGAGAGCCAAAATGCTCTTAGATTTAGAAACTGTTCTCTCCTCCCAGCTAGCCTTCCCTAGACCCCCTCTCTATCTTCCATCCCACTCCCCTTGACACCAAAAGTTAATCATAGGGAATGATCTGATCCAGGGCCAGCTAACCTTTTCTGCAAAGGGCCAGATAATAACTATTTTTAGGCTTTACCAGTCACGTAGTCTCTATTGCAAAGATAATATGTAAATGAATGGCATAGCTCTGCTGCGATAACATGTTTATTTATGGACATGAAATCTGGGTTTCATGTAATTTTCATGTGTCATGAAATATTATTTTGTTTTTTTCCCCAACCATTTAAAAATGTAAAAACTATACTTAGTTCATAGGCCACATGAAACAGTTTCGCAGACAGAATTTGGCCCTGGGGCAATAGTTTGGCAGCTCCTAATCTGATCAATTGGCACACACTAGGGACCAAATAACAACTAAGGGTAAAACTATTCACTCTGCCGGGGCTACTTGCAGCTTAGGGAATCAATGGAATCCATTCTTTCAATAACTAGTTATTGAGTACTTTCTAAGTTCCCAGTGCCATGCTGCGCACTGGAGTAATACTGGGTGACCCAAAAAACACCTGGTCCCTGAACTTCTGTAGCTGATGGTTTAGCAGGGAACTTCGCTAACTGTATAACATGAAGACATAGCTGAGCAGGGGGAGAGAATATCTTAGAATGACAGGGAGGCTCCACAGAATGCCAATGCCACACTCCTGTGCTCAAAGGGGACCTCTGACTCGCCCAAAGGGTGATCTGGTCTCCATACGGCCCTGCCATTCCAGACGGGTGTCTTCTGGCTCTGGAATTCCCAGAGGAAGCCAGGTCTGCTTTCTCCCTGCAACACTGTTAAATACCAGGAGGGTTTTAACTGTCGGTACCTTGGGAAGATGGATACTTTCTATTTGGAGGTTGAAGTGCAGTATAGAGGTGAAAGGACCGAGCCAGGAAAATAATTAAATGATATTAAAGCTCAAACCACTGACTCGTGATGAGATTAACATCTGTTCCCAGGCAAATTTACTGATAATTCAGAACTTTACATTTTCTGGGCAACAAGACTCATTTACGTAGAGTGTTTGAAAATTCTGTTGTTCTGTCTCCCCAGCCTGTGAAGGGTGCAAAACGCAATCTGCACTTGCTTATTTTGTATCTAAGCAACTGTCAGATTCCATATCTACTAATAAGAAAGGGTATAATTATACCCTGATACTTTAATTAGTAGCAGATGCCTATGTTTGTGAATAAAATGTAAGAGTTTTAGAGACCTGGAAGCTCAATTATATGCAAACTTCAGGTGCCTGATGTTCAGGCCTCTAATTCTTCACGTTGGTTAGCGAGGACACAGAGGCCCAGACAGTGTGGCCTTTCCTGGATCTGGCCAGAGTGAGGAGGGCTAGGGACCTATTTGCATCTAATTTTAATATCATTGAATATCACTGTATAATATGTGCAGATAGTCCCTAGCACTTTTTCAGTTAATGGTTAGTAACATCTTTATTTTTAATTCACCATTTCTTTCTACCCACAAAATCAATTCAAGTAATATGCCCTACAAGAGAAGGGAAGGTTAGAACTTGGAGAATTAGGGCAGCCTACCATAAACCATGGTTAGATTACAGTCTGGACAGCATTATCCGGAGGGTATTTTTTAGTTTATCTATCACAGAAGGTGTTTTCTGAGGGCAAAAAATAAAAAGCCTTTAAAAGTTTATTAGCTTGGTTTACTTTCCCCTCTCAGAATTCAAGGCAAGTTCCTACAGATAAAAAATAAAATAAAATTTGCTTCCTCAGGTCCATCTGAAAGTACTACGTCTTGCTTCAAGGCCTTTGGGGAAAGACAAAGTGATCAAACATGTCCTTGGAATCACTGCTTACTCACTTCCACCTGGTAAATACAAAGCCCCTAGGGCTTAAAAATCATCAGAATTCAAAAAAAAAAAAAAAAGGAAAAGAGGAAGAAAGAGAGAAACTAATGTAATTTAAGAAAAGAAAAAGGGAAAGAAAGAAGAAAGAGGAAGAGAGGAAAGAAAGGAGGAAAGTACCCTTCATGGTACCTGTACCCCACTCAACAGCAAACTGGTCTGGGCCACGAGCCAGTCCAGGAACTGGATAGATGAGCTGATCACTGACCCCTAAACTGATGGAGACTGTGTTTTATGCCCCTTGCATGGCCTCGGTCCCTGGCACAGTACCTGGCACAGAGTGGGCACTCATTTAAGGTCTACTAAAATAAACCAAATAGAACTCTCTGGGCCTCAATTTTCTCACCTGAACAAGACAGGAGAGAGACAAGACAATCTCTAACTTCATTCTATAATTACACAACTCCATTACCAAGAGACTTGCAGACCTCTGCAGGGGTCAGCTATCCAGCCACGCCTAAACTGTGGTTAAACTGAAAAAGTCTGGACCCTAAACTTAAACCCTGAACAACTTTCAGGCCCACTGACCAAATGAGAAAGTGCTGCTGGAACCAAACTCTACAGAATAAAAGAGGCTGGGCTCTATAGGGTGACCTCACAATTTGAGGAATTGTAGGAAAACTTCCCTTGTCTTGTTTTCTCAGAAGCCAAGTTTCTCAAGTCCAAAGATGGACCCCAGCCTCTCCAATATCAGTGTCACAGGGTCCTACCCTAGAATTTAGTCCCCTGGAACCTACTGAGAGTGAAGGAGAAAGAGCCTTAGGAGCCAAGATAATTCTGCATATTCTTTTCTTGCTCTGGAATCAGCCAAACAGCTTGACACAGGAAGAAAGCAGAGCTGTGATCTGAACACTTCTCCAAGCCCTGAAAGGGTGTTACCAGAGTGTCTGGGCAGAGTGGGGGCATATCCCGTAAGCCCAATGCATGGTGGGAAAGGATGCTCTCATCCCCTGTGAGCTAGCTTTTGTGCTACAGACTGGCTGCCACTGCCTCCCATGACCTCAGGGAACAGAACGAAGGGGATTGGAAACTTTTTACCCACACTTAATTCCCTTCAGCTTCACCATACCCAGCTGCTGACATCCCTCCCCTGTGGGGAGACTGTGTGTGTTTAACATAGCTCAAGGCAAAAAAGCAGCAATTACTCTTGCCCAAATCTCTCATTCCACAAAAACAGCCTTCCCAGACTTGCTGGTGAAGTCTCAGTCTTTTAAATATCATCCCAGCAATCTCTTTCACAGCCCAACCTTGCTTAGTCCCTACCCCACCCCCCACCCGAAGCCTTTATCATTTCTACTTGACCCTTGGCAGCGACAGAGCTTTGCATGTTTTCTGCCAATGCCTGTCCATCCATTGCCACCTAGCGTTTGCACACTGTCAGATCTGCCTAACTCTCAGGCGGTTGCTGTGAGAATTTCCTTGAGCTATTTTGTTCATTCCCCTGGAAATAAACACTAGGAGTGGGCTTAGCTTTGTCAACCACAAGCGGGGGGATTTCTGACATTAGGGACAGCCCAGCAGGGAGCTTCTTGGTGTTGTGGCTATCTTAGACCTTGTTGTGAAAGAAGCCCCCGGAACTAGCTTTCTTGAACTTTTAGTTTAGGAAAGACACCTCTAGAGCAGGGCTTCGCAAATCACAAGAAGATCTTGTTAAAATGCAGATTCTGATGCAACAAGTCTGGCATGGGGACTGAGACTCTACATTTCTAGCCAGCTCCGAGACAATGCTGATGCCTTTCATCCAGAGACCACAGTGAGTATCAGGGGGCCAGAAGGGTGACAGACTCATCGGGCGTTAATTAGCAGCTGTGTACTCAGAAGCAGCCTGAGCTGTCTCTAAATTGTACAGTGGTACACACACACACACACACAGTCCACAGGACACTCCTGCTTCAGTCTGCTTGGAGCATGAGGGAAGCCTGCCCTGGTGAGCAGTGTAGGGAGTGGTTACATGCTTGAGCTTAGGGTTTAAAATCTGATTGTACCACTTATTGTGTGGCCTTGGGAAAGATACTGAACCCCTCTCCTCCCCCAGTTTTCTCCTCTATAAAAAGAGGACAATAATGCTACTCAGGGATAATACACATTAAGCATTATTTAGCCCCATGCTTGGTGCTGAGTGGCTCAATATTATTCTTGTTCATTGTTAGGAAAGCACCAAGTCCCCTATCTTGCTGCCCCTTGACTGTGCCTCTGTCTACAAGAAATGAGGAGTATTCGAATAGACAGGAGCTTCCAGAGGCCAAAAGAGTGGACCCTATACTAAGAAAAGCCAGGAGGTAGAGGGGAGGGATATGAGGAGCAGACAAGGTAGCTGCTAGCTGCTGTCTTCTGATTTCTGCCGAAGCCTCCAGAAACTGTTTCTTTCATCGTAAATGACTCTCCTATGGAACACAACTGACAGCCCAGCTCAAGGGCTGTCGTCAGTCAGGCCATGCACACACACCCTTCCCCACCCTTCTACTTGGGGGCTGTCACTTCTGCACAACCATTTTTCTCCCACCCCACTGGACTCGAAGTAGAGGGAGAAGCAAGTCGTCAGACCCCAGCCCTGGGGGTTTCCTGTTCTCCAGCAAACAGGAGCTAGTTAGCACCCTGAAGAGCAGGTGTCATCAGGACAGAGGTAGGCAGTGGGTAATCCTGTTCAGTTTCCAAACTGGGGCCCCAAAGAGCTAACAGCGTGAGGAGTCGGGGAGTCAGGGAGGATAGGAGTTATTTTGCATTTTCAAGATGGTCGTTTTGACCAGATTAACCTGCATCAAAATTCCAAAGAAATAAAACTTTTTCTAAACAAACTTTATTCCTAATTACAACTTTTTCAATCTGAAAGCTAGAAAGTGTTTTCTATCCCTTTAACAAATCCCTTTAACAAATCCCTTTGTTATTTGAAGCCATAATCAGCTGTGAGAAGCATCCATAAACTGAAGCTTTAGAAGCACTGAGTGGTAAATACATTCGCATTGTTCTAATTCTTCCCAAGGCCTTTCCCCTTCTTTTTTCTATAACTGAACGCCAATTCTAGATAAAATAATTTCATTTTTTTTTAAAGCAGTAAATCTTCGGGAAGGCCAGGAGCGTTTTGCGGGAAGGCCAGGAGCGTTTTGCAGGAAGCCTCCCGGAAAGCCTTGGAAAAGATGACTTGAGGGTTACAGAGGGCACACTGACGCAAGTTCTGAAATGCACTGCGGTCGGAACGTCTAGCCGAGGTGAGCTCAGAGCAGGCAGCCTCGTCTCACTTTGACGAGATGTCAGTGGGGTAGTCTCCTACCCACCATCTTTCCAGATGCCTAGAGGTCCTCCTACTTTTCCTCTCTGTCTGCTTTCCTGTTATTGAACATAACTATGTTTCTATTATGCCCTAAGGGATCTTCTTCCACCATTTACAGTCTTCCGAAGACAGTGCACTAGAGGACACTGCCAACTGTCCCTCCAAAAGTGGCCCCATACTGAGGCTGAGGGGCAAGAGACAGTTCAAGCTCCGTGCAGTGAAAGGCTGTGTCCCACAAGCTACAGCCCACCTTGCAGCCCTTCTGGTGAGGGGAAGAAAGTGGTCAGAGAGGTATACTCTTTACCATGTGCAGGAGGCCAGTATGGCTGGTGTACAGAGAACAAGGTGGGTTGTGAGGAAAAATGAGGTCACAGAAACCAGAAGCCAGATTATCCAAGGCCTGGGGGCGAGGAGGGGGGCAGAGCAGGAATAATAGAATGGATGGGAATGCCTCTGCCTTGGGGCCTTCACACTTGCTTTGTGCTCTGCTCTGAAAGCTTTTCCCTCAAATATCCATAAGGCTTGTTCCTTCACTTTCTTGGCCCCCACTCAAAGTCTCCTCTGTGAGGCCTTCCCTGGCCACCCATGGACCCTTTATAGCCACCTCTCCTTCTTTATTGTTCTTTCTTTGCATTTATCATTACCTACTATACTATATTTGCCTTGTTTATTGTCTGTCTCTCCTACTTAAATATAAGCTCCATAAAAGCAGAGATAGGACAGTGTCCAAGTCTTATAATACTGCCCAGCGCACAGCAGATGCTCAATACATGTGTGTGGCATGAATGAAGGAATCAGTGAGCCTGGGTTCATCATCAAGCCTCAACCCTCCTAGCATAAAGGATCATCATGGAGACTTCGGTGCTGGCAAAACCCTGTGCTGGGTGTTATGAGGACTTCGGTGAGTGATAATGCATCGTCCCTGTCTCAAAATGCAAAAATCTTATTCGGAAGACAAGTCATAACTATCCAGATAGTTAAATAATAACAAAGGATTTCCTTTGTGACTTACCAGGATTTTTTGATCTCTATGGTCTTGAATGCTTAATTTCTAGTTTAATGGAATTAGTGATCCCCTGCTCACTGAGGAGTGCTTCATCTGTACCAAATGATAAAATCCTCTTAACACGCATATGAGGCAGTCTTATAGGATATGATAGGACTAGGGCATCACTCAATCTGTCTGTCAAAACAGTGAAAGGAAAACAAAGTTCACTGTATTAAGAGTTAAATAAGAACTTTAAATTATCACAAAAGAGATGCAACAAGCAGGTATGTTTAAAGTCACCCTGTAGACTCTAAGGTCACTTAGAGTTACTTAAAGCAGGATGAGTCAAGAGAGGAACCACATTTGATCCAGAGCCTCAGTTTACCAAGCCAACTTGAATACTGCCTATGGGGATACCTGGGCTCCCTCAGAAAAAAAATGGAGGGATTCTTCCAGAGACACAAGACACTCTCTGACCCCTAAGGGTCATCACTAAACCCCAGAACAGCATGATCTGGAAGTTTCCCCTCAAACCGCCTCTCTCTCAGGGATGTCTCGCTGACACATCCCGAGAGTTTTAACACACTTAGAACACCTAAGCCATGGCTGGTTCAGGATAACAGCCTTCCTTTCCCAGATTTCCCTCGTGTCCTTGTGTCTAAGTAAAGCTGCGCCTCAGATGCCTTTTAGGACTAACTTGCCACTCATTCCTGGTGGCACAGGCCTGTCTTTTCACCCACTGCTTCGCTTACCATCTTTCATTCATAAGTAACTCTCACCTTCACTACCAGGCTCAGTGAGTCGCTACTTGGCAAGGCTCTGCTGTGTTGGAAATCTACAGATTTGAGCAGGTGTCATGCTCGGGGGGAGGGGGAAGACAATTATCTACTGAAATGTACTGCCACCAAAATAGCACACCGGTGAGTCACCAAAAAATGCCACGAGGATCATGACAGTGATAGCGCCACAAAATGAGGAAGAATGAGAAAAAATACTCTCAAATTCATCTTCTCCTTACAAGAGTTGGAATACAAAATGAGGGTGAGCGAGCAAGAAAATGCTCTCAGCAATGAAGATCATTCAGTAGTACATGGCAGGCACCTCACTTCCTACCAGGCCTTCAACATACCCCCTCTGGGAAAAAGGGGTCCTTGCTGCCCTCAGGGAAATTCTTGAGCACCCACTATGTGCCTGGCTCTATGTTCAAATGAATCTAGTGAACATCTAAAACAAAAGAATTCGGTCAAGTCTAACTTCGAAATTCCTACTCACAACCTCATCTCGTGACCATTTTTATCTTAAACCTGCCTGAGAAAGAGCTGTCATCTAATAATCAATCCTACCAACTCAGTTTCCAAAGAGAATGGCCTCATTCATCCCTTGGAAGAATCTATTACATAACAAGACAGAGCTATGAGATGAAGCGAATATTCCTTTAAAATCTAAAGACAGAAAAGCTGTGCACTTATGGGAACTCCTTGCATTCTGGGGAAGTGGAGATTTCACCTCCATCTAGCTGCTCCTGCTTCAGGGGGTCAAGACAGCAAAAGACCAAAGCTGTGGTCACACTGTGGGGCCTTGCAGAGTCAAGGAAGGTCCCTTCCCAGAAAGAGTCAGTCCTCAAGGTCACCAGCTCTCTAAGGACAGCCTTAACATCCTGCTGATGCCCTCGTTAATTAACGCGTTAAATAAGTCTTTGACACATTTTCATTCAGTGGTGTTTTTGACGTTTTGAAAATTCTATGTTGACAAATCCAAGAGCATTAGACAGAGTGTAAATTGCAGTTCGGGTCTGAACCCATTAGTTCAAAGGTTTAGAACTATTTTTTGGTGGAGAATGGGGTAGTGGTGATGTGGCCGAACTGTTTGGGTAGGGGCAGCGGTAACTTGATCAGAGCAGCGAGTCATTACTGTTTGGGATTCATTCGCAGGCCTTGCCAAGCTCCTTTTATTTACAATCTTATTTTTTTTTATGTCTTCCTATCTTACAAACATTTCAAATCATCCTCTCTCACAAAGAAAACTTATTGTAAGGTCTTGCCCTCTTTTCACTGAGAAGAAAGGAAAAATAATATTGTTTCCTGCTTGAAGATTTATCAGGAAATCCTAGAAGACAAAATTAAATCTGAGATCAATCGAAACCTCAAACAAAGAGAAGAATCAACTTGCAGGGCGAAGGCCTGGAGCGAGCCATGCCACCCTTCTGCAGAAAAGAACAATGGACAGAGGGGACTCAAAGGTCAGGAAGACCCGGCACGCGGCCCCGTTCCCTGGCTCAGAAGGGGCGTCTCTGGCTGCCCTTTCTGTCTCAGGGTCCTCTTCGGGATAATGTTAATTTTTAAAACATGCTCAGATTCATGGTTCCCGATGTGTTTTCCTGGTCTTTTCTCACCACCTTTCCCTGAGCAGTGACGTCAATGATGAGAAGTGAGGAGTTGAGAACGTGCTTATTTTAAATAAGCTGAGGATATCTTCCTGGATTGTCAAAGAATGGCAATTAGCAGCTAAGTGTTGTGTCCTTCCTTAACTCAGTAACGGGATTTTCTTTTTTCCATTTAAAATTGCAAGCAGCCGAAATCTAAAATGTCACAAATACAAAAATATCACCTCTTTACATTTTGCAGCTTAAAGGCATTTAACAGGGAGAACTATATCTTCTGTTTCTCTGAATTTGTTTAGCTTACATCATTCTTTCCCATCCATGCTCTGCTGATAAAATCAATGGCTTTTTCCCTGTCCGTCTGCTTTTGCCTATTTTCTCATCTTCTGCAGGACCTTTCCCTGCCTCCCCAGCATCCTTGTCTCCAGCACAGCCTTTAGCCCAGGAATGCTGCCATCTTGCACACAGGATCCAGTTTCCTTAGATTGTGAGTATTTCTTCCTGCTCTCAGATTTCTCCCATCAATCACCGATGGTACAGTAGTTGGAGTTAGGGCTCATGTGACTAAAGACCTGGGCCCGGCTAATTTATCGATTAGATGATAGGAGCAAACCAATGTCCTTGATTCTGTTGCTTGGTTTATGCAGTGTTGAGTGACGATAGCAGGAACATCTCACGGTTGTACTTGGGACCAATGAGATGCTTTATGAGAAACCACAGCAAAGGGTCTATCTAGAAAGCACTAAACAAATGCTCACCTTGGTTTTCTTTCACCAAATGCCTGGCCATGATTACTCACTCAGAGATTTCCTACAAGGTTTTCCTAAGGCAATCCAACAGGACAGCTGCTTCCAGAATAAGAAAAAAACAGCTCTGGCTGACACCTAGAGGACTTGAGTTTTGGCCTCTTAGCAGCTATATGACCTTGAACAAGTGTTGAGTCTCCCAGGGCCTCCGCTTCCTCATCCATGAAGTAGGAATAACAAACATCTGCCCAGTCTTTCTCAAAAATTATCAGGAGCATCAAATGAATGTTTTTTGTACTCATAAATTTTTATAGAAATAAAAGTCATTGTTGTTTCTTAATTAGGAGAAGGGAGAACAGCACTTGGCTTTCATTTGATTTTTTTTTCCCAATGACCTCCTGTCTCTTTTTACAGAACAATTTGACTCTTAGACTATTTCTTCTAAGAAATATCATACATTCATTCATTCATTTAATCCATCAGCAAAAATTTCAGAAGCACCTACAATGTGCCAAGACCCTCTGCCAGGCGCTGGGCATCAAAGCTGCATAAGGCGGAGTCCCTGCTACCAAGACAGTCACAGGCTAGTGGGGGAGACAAGCAAACATCAGGTGAGATGGGCTGAGATGGGATGGGACAGGAGCTACAGAAACACAGAGGAAGGTGGGTCAGCTCTATCAGGGAGATCAGAGAAGTCTGTATCTGCTTCACTGGCTGCCTGAGGCATGGCCAGCTACCTTCCAATCTGGACCTCTCATGAAAAATGAGGAGCTTGAAGTAGACAAGCACTAGGCTCATAAAAGAGTCTACTATGTCCTGCTTATCAAAATCGTATTACGAAAAAAAATAAAAAAATAAAAATTAAAAAAAACGTGTTCTTAGCTTCAGGAGGCCTACATGCCATAGTCAAACTGAGATACCACACAAAAATTCCCTCTCCTTCTCTCCCTGTTTCTCTCTTTCTCTCTCTCTCTCTCTCTCGCTCTCTCGCTCTCTCGCTCTCGCTCTCTCGCTCTCTCTCTCTCTCTCTCTATCTCACACACACACACACACACACACACACACACACACACACACCCTTACCATTCACTAAGGGATCAGGCTCACAATTCCTAACCAGTCAGCCTTTTATCTACCTGCCCTGTCCCCTTTGGTCATGGCTGAAAGGTACTGCAGGGGTTCTCTGGATGCAGCTGGAATAAATTCAGGCTATATCCTAGCCTGGCACAGAGCCACTAAAGTTAATATAAACGACATCACAGCTTCGGGAGGTGGTTCAGGACTTTGAGCTATTTATAGACTTTTCAAAATGCAGAGCTGTTGCTTTACAATTTCCATTAACCCCTCAGAGTTTTTGGCCATCAGATTAATTTCCCTGTTTCCCCAGGAATGCTGACCTTTATTAACCCCATTACACCATTTTCTTTTGGGGTTCATTTCCCTGTACGTAAAAAATATCCAACATCTTCATAGCTCTGCACAATTTACCTTGTGTTTCTTAAGCCAAAAGAGTGAAAAAGAGTTTCTGAATTATAAGAATCCTAAGCACCCTTTCCCAAGCACTTTTCAGAGCAAATAAATTCACAGGGAAATGTGCAATTAGAAGAAATTATCCATGATCCATGTATAAGTTTGATGTTTTACATGCATACATAATGATAATATACATGCCTTTATAAGCATTTACTTAACGAAACCATAAGAGTATATATGTTACCATATGATTTCACTAATATGCAGAATTTAAGGAACAAAAAGAACAAACAAATGGAAAACAGACCCATATGTATAGAGAACAATTGGATGATGGCCAGAAGGGAGAGGGTTGGGGGACCGGGAGAAAGCGCTGAAGGTTTAAAGAGTATGGCATAGGGAAGGCAGATAGTAGTAAGGTAATGGCTACGTGTAGAGCCAGAGGTAAGATAGAGTAATCAGGGGGATCATTTCATAAACTATATAAATGTCTAACCAATGTACTATATACTTGAAACTAACAAAAAAAAAAAAATGAGTCTATGTGTGACCTGAGTCCTGGTCATAGCTCTGCCACTGACTATCCATATGACCTCGGGCACTGCTTTCTATCTCTTTAGGTTTCAGTTGCCTTGTATAAAATAAGAAAGTTGAACTAAATCAGTGATTTTCAAAATTTTGAATCCCAGAATCCTTTCTTCTAATGATATTGTAGAGGGGCTCAATATATCAAAGAGATGCTCCAATATATAAAAGAGTGGTCCTTGTGGGTCCCAAGTCCCACCTGATTGGCCTCTCTTATTCCCATTCTGGAGCCCCCAGGGCACCTCATTGAACCTTCTGGGATCCCTGAAGCCCAGGATGAAACCCCTTGAACCAACTTGAATTTTAAATCCTCACCGAATCCCAAGCTTTGCTACTATCACTGCCAAGTTATTGCCTCCACTAACTCAACCATCATCTTAGATTGTTCTGCTGTTTTAAACAGATCAAACTTATAATAGAGACACTTTTGAGACAAAAACTCATAATGGTCACTTTACTTGGGATAACTACACATTATTCAATTTTCTCACCCCACAGCACTGGAGTTGGTAAGAGACAACCAAGAGAAGTAACCCCACTTCACAGGAGGATAGTGTAGAGAATGAACAAATGGCTCATGATCTGCCAGGAAGGCACTGAGAAAATGATAAGCCATATCTCCCAGCACAGGACTGAGCACTTTTTAAATACATGAACCACCCACCTGCTGCCAGACACCAAAAGGAAATGCAAGATGAAGGCAAATACCTCGGAGACATTGAACTCTGAGTATGAGCAACCAACAGGAGAACCCTGCAACTAGACAGGAAGGGCCCACTTTAACTTCAATCCCAAGGGCATGGCACACAAATGAGGGCCTCTAAAACTCTGGGGGTTCATTAACCTTTGCAGAGTCTCTACAGCTTTCATAGCCCTCAGTCAAGAAATCAATTTAAAAAGAGTCTGCAGGCTCCATTGACTGTTCTATCTGGCAGGCAATCTCCCACCAGACCTGATAAGGAAAGATAGCAATTCATCCCTTCCTTCAAGAGATTTTAAATGACTACCATGTGCCTTAAAATGCATCAGTAATTAAGCAATAAACAAGACAAATATATTACCTACAAAACCACCAAATCCAATTTATCAGTCTTCATGTTGCGGAACTTTTCAGCATTTGACATAATTGACCACCTTCTTCTTGGACCACTTGCTTCCTTTGGCTTTTAGGGACAAAACTCTCATTTTTCTATCTACCTCTTGGGCCTCTCTTCTGCTTCTTTGCAATCTTATCCTCCTCCGCTTGGTCCAAGATGCTATCCTAGCATCCTAAGCACTGTCTTCCTCTTACTCTAGACCAAGGGTCTTAATCTCGGATGCCCAAGCCCCTTGGGGGTCAATGAACATGGATGTAAAAAAAAAAAAACCAACTGCATTTTTATTTTCACTCACTTCTTCCTGAAATTTAGCAATTCCTTCAATTATGAATATAGGCAACAAATCTCAGCAGTCTTAGCAGGACCTGTTAACTTTGTCCCCAATAAAATATACCAGGTATCTGAATCCCGTGGGTCTCAAAATCTATATTCATCACCACTTTGAAAGTAAAGTAATTATTACAACTGCCACTGAGCATTTAATAAGTTAATAAAGAAGCTTATATACTTTTATAACACAAATTTAATATTTTGATAGCTGCATTTCAATGTACTTGCTTTCCACTGTTATTTTATGCATCTTATTTCACACATTTAAAAACAAAGGTATTCTGACTGCCAAAAACAATTCAAGACACACAGAAAAATGAAGAACTGTCTCCTCATTGGGTCTTAGACATAACTGTGGCCTTAGTTATCACCAGCTCACACATCTGCATCTTTAGCTTGGATCCTCTCCTTTGAATTCCAAACCTTATATCCAACTGCCTATTCAAAAGCAGTCTTTGCACATCTCAAAGTTATCTCAAACTCAGCATGTTCACAAATTCATGGGAGGCCCCCTCTCAAACTCCTCAGCTTGGCAGAGAACATCCTGCATGATCTAGCCCTGTTTAACTCCCCAGCCTCGGGCTGTCTAACCCCTCACTCTCTTCCTCCAGCCTCTCCTTTCAATCCTTTGTACTCAGTATTCTCCCTCCCACCAGGAGTCTGGTCACAACTGCCTCACTCCACCTCCTCCACCCTCAGCCTTGTCCTAGTTAACATGTTCTCTCTGTATCTCAGCTCTCAACGAAGCCTTCCTTGACCCAATTTCCCTGTCAAATTGTCCCACTAGAGAGACTCTTCGGTGAATCTTGTAACTCCCCTTTGTAGAACAACCTCTGCTGCAATTTTATTTTTGTTTTGGCAATTGTTTTTAATGTTAGTGTTTCCATCTGATCATGCATTCTCTGAAGAAAGGAATTTGGTCTACTTTTATCACTACCATATCCCCAGCACCCTCGGACAATATCTAGCAAATAACTGGCATTCAATAAACATTTGTTAAATACATGACTTAACTACTTAAAGTCCGTGAAGTCTACAGTTTAGGAGGAGACAGGTATTAAACAAACATTCAAAATAATATTTAATTCCAACTGTTAGAAGTGTGACTAAGAAAAAGAGTGATGTGCACTAAAAACTTATAGCTGGAGAACCTGATCTAGTTCGTCTAGATTAGTCAATGAAGGTTTTTTCAAAGAAGCAACACTTATGCTGAGACCTGAAAGCTGAGGAGCAATTGTCCAGCTAAATGAGGGAATAGCCTATTAGGCCAATGAATCAGCATGTGTAGTCTCCAGTACAGAAAAAGCTTGTTAGGTTCAAGGGACTAAAAGAAGGTTCTTGGGGTTGGAGTGCCAAGAATGAAAAGATGGGTAGCATAAGGTAAGGCTGGAGAGAAAGCCAGGGACTAAATCACAAAGAATTTTATAGGTAGGGTAAGGGTTTGGGGCTGTGATGGGTTGCAAAAATGGCTACAATTATTCCCCCTGCCTGGATCTAGCCCTCTTTGCAATGTGAGTTTGCAGCCCCTCTCATTAAGAGATGGAGTCCATTTCCCCATCTCTTGAATCTGAACAGGCTTTTTCACTTGCTTGGACCAAAAGCATGCAAAGGAAGTGATGTGTCAGCTATGAGCCTAAGCCTCTAGGCGCCTTGCAGCCTCTACTGTTTCTTTCTCTTAGAACTCTTCCCAGATCCCAGAACATGAGAAATGATATGGAGCAAAGCCTAGCCATCCAAGGTCAATCCCTCCTCATCCAGCCAGCTTCCAGGTGATCCACCAGCTGACCCCAGGCTCATGAGTGAACCCAGACAAGTTCTCAAGTACCACGCAAGTAAGTCCAGACCACGCAACCAATCATAAGCAAGAAATGCTTATGGATTTAGGCCACTGAGTTTGACATAGTTTATTGTGCAATAAAAATTAATTGATACCATGACTTTATCCTGAGATCCACAGTAAGCCATTGAAGGGCTTTAAACAGCTGAGTGACAGGGCGTGATGTGCCTCTGTAAAAATTACCCTAGCTGCTGTGTAAACCGTGCAAGGAGAGGAAGACTAGCTGAGAGACCAGTTAGTGGGAACTGCTGTCATTCAGGGGGAGGTGTGGCCACCCGGCCTAGGAGGTGGCAGTGGATGTGATGAGAAGTGGATGGACATGGGGATGCTTCAGGAAGTGATATGAACAGGACCTGGTGACTGATTTGGTGCCAGGGGTGAAGAGAGGGAGACGTCCATGATGACTCCTCAGTTTCCGCTTAAACAAGTCGGAGGACAATTGTATTAGTTGGGCTTCTTCAGAAATAAAACCAACAGAGGGGTGTGTGTGTGTGTGTGTGTGTGTGTGTGTGTGGAGAGAGATTTATTCTAAGGAATTGACTTATGCAATTATGGAAGCTGTAAGTACAAATCTGCACTGTGGGCCGGCAGGCCCCAGACCTAGGACAGCTGACGGTGCACAAAAAGTCCAAAAGTTTCCGCTGGAGAATTATATATTTGGGGGAGGGTCCATCTCTTTGTTCTACTCAGACCTTCAACTGGTTGGATAAGGCCCATCTACATCATGAATGGCTTTACTCTATCAATGAAAATGTCGATCTCATCAAAAAACACCCTTGCAGAAACACTCGGAATAATGTTTGACCAAATATTTGGGCACGCTATAGCCCAGGCAAGTTGGCATATAAAATTAACCATCACAACCAGAGGGGAGGGTGGAGGGGGAAGGTAGATGGGGAAAAAACATTTAAATGATTTCTTCAATTAAAAAAATTAATTTTGTAAAAAATTAACCATCACAATGACTGTTATTTACTGGTTATGGGCTATTCTCTAGGCAAGTCACTTAACTATGCCCTAGCTTCCTCATCTGTGAGCTGGGAATAAAACAGGACGGACTTGCATGTGATGAGAATTAGTTGAAATGATGCTGAGCACAGTGCCGGGCACTTAGTGAGTGTACAGTAAGTATTAACCACTATTATAACATTATTGCTATTGCCTTTATCATTACTATCAGCTTTAAAATCCAACAAACTTGGTCCACTCCTTATTAGCTTCTCATTAACTGTGAATCTTTCCTCCTCCCACTCTCTTTCCTCCAAGCTCCCCTGGAGACCTCCCCAGAGAGCACAGGAAAGCCACAAGGAAGCAAGAGCACCTACAGGTGAGAAATTGCCTCCGGGATTTCTCTCTTGCTAAATGGCTCAAGTTTGCAGGTTTCCTGAGGCTCCAGCCCAATCCTTAATGAGTTGGCAAGAAAAGAGTCCTCAGCCCAGTTTGCTGCTCCTGCCAAAAAATGCTAAATGGCATCTCTCTGCTCCAAAAGGAAGGAGGGTCACACTGGGCCTGCCATCTTAGATAACACGCCAGCAGGCTGGGACCTGTGTGAACCTGAGTGCACCTTCCTGCCACCTGCATTCCTGGTAATTGGCCAGGTCTCTCCAAGCAGGCCCTGATCCCTGTGCTAATGGCCTCACAGCCTGGCATCACCAACAGCTTTGTGCACATCACCCAGTGCTGTCTGCAAAAGCTCTCAGAGCTTTCCCTCCACCATTAATTCAAAGTTCCTCCTGTCCACACAGACCCCAGGAGGTAAGCCCGGAAGCTGCAGCCTGCACACCAGAAGACCCACCTGCCCTATTAGCTGTCTCATCTTGTCGGAGCTGCCTCAGGTGGGAGGGAGGGATAAGCTGGGTGGGAGAGGGCAGGAAGTGTTCACTATTTTCCTTTAGAAGCCTTACACAAAATGGGAACTGCTCATTCATCCATCTATTCTTTAGAAATTTCCCAAGGACCCACTACACATTGAGCAGAGCCCAAGGAGATCAGTGGTAGACTCAAGCTGAGGCTGGAAAAGTCGATGGGGCCACAGGGTCCCTGGACAGAGGAGCTCTCAGTACATAAAGACAACGACTGATACAAAGATGAACACAGGATGCCGCTCACTGCCGCTCTACATTAGTGCTAGACTCACAGTGGTAAGCAAAAGAGACACAGTCCCTGTTCTCTCAGATGGGGCTTACATGCTGGTGCAGTGGCCAGATTTGAAGCAAGGAATCACACAACAAAGGCGTAGTTATGTTCTGCAAAAATTCTACGAAGTTTGGTGTGACAGTGTATGTCTTCACACCATAGGACAAGAGGTCCAGACTGAGTCAGGCACTGTGGGGCAGAGATCCAGAGGTTGCCTCGTCAGAATTTTGGGGGAATCCTTCTCCAGATTCAACAGTGGACTACAACTGCTACAGAAACAGGAAGTAACACCACCTGGCAAAGAGGGAGGGAACAAAGAAGGGGAGGACTAGGAGCATTTTCCAGGAAAGAGCTCATGTAAAGGCTCTGTGTCAAGAGGGAACAGAGCCCAAGGAGGATGGACAGTGGTAGACTCGCACTGAGGCTGGAAAGGTAGATGGGGCCACAGTCCCTGGAGAGCAGTAGCTCTTAGTACATAAAGGCGACTGATGTAAAGATGAATATAGGATGCCGCTAGTATGCAGGGTCAGCAAAGGCCATGCTCTAGGGTCCTAGAACCTTTCCTGGTACCCCCGAGCATCACCATGCATTACATGTGTGTATGAACATGTGTATGCATGCCAGCCTCCTCTGTCACAGACCTAACCCAGCTAAGAAGGAAGCCAAGAACTCTGAGGCTGGCTATGATCCAATCTCATGGGGAGGGGCCTAATAGTGAGGCCAGGCAGGTTCTCAGCAGTCACTCCCTTCTGTTGGACCTACCATTGTGCCCAACAAGTGTCAGGAACAGAGATTATGAGTAGAGAGTAGGTGGGAGTGGCATACCAGAACGTGCCTAATGACAACTTCAGGGAAGATGGGAGGCCCTGGGGTGCAGGATCAAATCAGGTCGAGGCAGAAGAGGACCCCAGGTGATTTGAAAAACTCAAGTCTCCTGGATGAGCTGGATCTAGCCCTGAAGAGTGACATTTCCATAAATTTTGCCTCTGCAAGTAGCAATTCTACATATAATAGTATTTACCAAAAAAAAAAAAATTCTTTGGAAAAAAAAAAAAACATGAAAATGGATAAAGTTTCTGTGGTAAAGGCTTCTTTTAAAAGAGACAAGTAGAGAAGAGATTTTATTCATACATTGATTCATTCATTCAGCTAATTTTCATTGGGCATTTATAATAGTGGGGTTATTAGCATTATATTAGCATTATAAAATCAAAATTAAATCATACAGCAATAAAAATGTGTAAACTGCCAAAACATAAAACCACATGGATGAATTTCACAAACAGATACTAAAGAGAATACCCTGTGTGATTCTATTTATAGGAAATTCAAGAACAAGCTCAATCAGTCCATAGGGATGGAAGTTAAAATAGTCAAGAAGGCACAAGAGAGAGAGACTCAGGGGGAGCTGGAAACGCTCTACACCTTCGTATGGTGGTAATTACACTGGACATATCTATGTAAAATTCATTGAGCTGCATACTTAAGATGGTTGCATTTCACACGCTTTATTTATGTTATACCTCAATTAAAAAAAAAAAAAGTTAAACCAGACTCAGGTTCAAGTATCAAATATGATCACATCCTGACCATCTTAAAGTGAGACATCTGGTCACTCCTCGCAATCCTCAGGCTGGAGCCCATACTCCACACCCAAGGCTGTCAGCTCCTCCCTCATCTTCATTTCCTTCCATCCACTCTGTGCTCCAACCGCCCAGAATACCTCACTGTGCTCTGAACGAATCAGGTCCTTAGTCCATATTGTCTCACAGGCTGTTCCTTCTCTGTCTTGTTTACCTAGCAAATTTCTTCATTTATTCACTCAACAAATATTTATTGATTGTTAAATGCCTGTCCGTCAGGCTCTGTACTGAGCTCACTCCCAATCCTGCGTCAAGGTTCAGCTCATTCATCAACACCTCAGAGGAGCATCTCCCAGGTCCCTGAGCCCCAACACTTAGTAGAAACCTCCAGGAAACTCATTCCCATGTTGTCGCACATCTGTTTTCATAAAGAGCCCTCTCTTCTCCAGACTGGAAATGGCACTGGGTCCCTCCCTCCCTGTATCTTCAGTGCCTGGCACTGAAGGAGTGATCAATCAGGGTATGGTAAAGGAATTACCGGGCACATGAAGACTATAGCCTATTATAAGAGGAAAAGAGAAGACAGACACAGATGACAGTAACACAAAGCTGAAAGTGACAGGTTCCACAAGAGATGCCAGGAAAGAGCTCCTGGACACTAGAGGATGAACAGGCCATTCTAGACGTTGTACAAGCTCAGGATTCTAATAAGGCTTAGCCCCAGTGAGAGGCAGACCTTTTGTGCCCAGAGCTGTCAACTTCACACTTAGGGCGGAACATACACCAATGATACACCAATGATACACCAATAAAAGAACACTTATGCATAACTTATGCATAAATATCACTGTAAAAACTTTTAAATATTAGCAAACAGAATCTAGGAACAAATTAAACGATTTATTCAATATAACCAAGTGGAACGTATCCCAGGAATGCAAAGATGGCTCAATATTAGGAAGCATATTACCATTATTCAAAAATAATTTAATCTCTAGAGATGCTTAAAAGGCACTGAATGAAATTATACACATTTTTGAGGTTGATTTCGTTCTTAATAAAAATAGTAACTATTCTACAGACTATCTTCTAAACCTTTAGAAACTTGGTTGTCCCCAGCATTCATCCTTTCCTTCATAGCAACTGAACACCTGAATGCTAGCTGGGCACTTGTCTGCTCAGGATAAAAATTACATTCAGCTAGGGAGGACTATGTAACTAAGTTCTGGACAATGCGATATAAGCAGAAATGGTATGAGCAACTCCCTGGAAAGAGAGAATGTCCACTTCATTTCATTCCTTTTCCTTCCTTCCTGCTGACAGAAAAGTGGTCATGGCTCCTGCTGCTGGAACAGCCATTTTGGACCACAAGTGAAAAATGAACTTCGAAGACGGCAGAACAACAGCAATTAACCCCTATTTAAACAGAATTTAATACCTGCAAGTCGGGACCCTCCTGACATACAAACCGGTGCAAGGAACAATGGAACAAATATGAAGTTCAAAAAATTTAAATGGAGGCAAAGTTATCAGTATATGTTGGTAATTTTTGATATAATTATCAACCAATAAAGATCCAAGAGAATTAAATGAAAATCTATTGCAAACAATAAAATGTTTTATAGGTTGAATGGATACAAAATTAATATAGCCAATTAGAAGATATCATGGAAGAAAATATCTCATTTCTAATAACCAAAAAGGATAAATTATATAGAAATAACCTAAGACATGTAAAATCTATGTGAAGAAAATTTAAATTATCCCTAATACACACACGCACACACACAAAAGGACTTGCATTAATTGAAAGGTATACAATATTCTTAAGTGGAAAATTCCTCATATGGAAAAAAAGCAAAATTTTTTAAAGAAAAGTGTTTTTTTAAAAGCAATGTGAGAGGACTGCCAGGTATTAAGATAGGTTACAATACCATGATAATTAAACTAATATGGTACTGACACATGAAAGGACAGACAGATCAAAAGAACAGAATTAAAAGCCAAAAAAAAATCATGAATAAATGCAAATGTGTATAAATAAACATTTAACATATGATAAAGATGATATTTTAAACACAGTTAGAAAAAGATTTTTTTAAACAAAATAGTGTTGGAATAACTACATAATCGGATAGCATTGCTGCCAATTCCAAATATGTTTTTCTAATTTGTTGTTAGTTTTTTGACTTCACATATGGTTTTTTTGTTTGTTTGTGGGGTTTTTGTTTTGTTTTGTTTTGTTTGCAATGCAGGGTTTTTTTATGTTTTTGTTTTCTGTAGTGAAATACATCACTCTCTTTTACTATGACTTCTAGGTTTGTATCATTCTTAGAAAAGTCTTGTCCATTTTCAGATTAAAACAATTCTCTTATTTTTTACTAATATTTTATGACTTTACTTTTTTTAATACCTAAATCTTTGATCCATCTAGACCTTATTTTGATGTAAGATATGAGGTATGGCCAAGTTTACTTCCTCTAGTATGATTTTGCAAAAAACTAAGGTGTGTTCAGAGAAGAAAAGTGATCCTTCCTCTCTTTCTAAGACAAGATCATGCTCCCAACTGCAGGGAATCAAGAGCCTGCACTGGTCAAAGCCACACTCCTTAGTACCAATTCTGAGAACCTACATAACAAAGCGTGCAGTCATCGGTGGCCTTGCATTGCCTCTGTGATAAAGGTCAAAGGTAGGCAGAAAGCACTTGACCCTGTGCCACTCTCACTCTTTCTCCCTGCCCCAAAGCACCCACATGACCTGGGATGAAATGCCTGTGCTTACCGGAACTCACTCTTCACCACATTCATTGCCTAGCTAACTCATGTTTCAAATCTAAACCCAGCCATTATCTCCGGGGCTGCCATGCCTTACACAAGACACACACATGTTCCCCACACACATCTCTCCCTCTCGCCCACAGGCACATGTCCTCAGACCTCTCCACATGCAGTGCCATCAAAAGTAGAAACCCCATTCCACGTTGTACTGCTCACTGTTGCTTACCTTCCATGTTGGATGCCAAACAAATGTATCTGCTGCTTCTGCTACCCACCACCTAGTGCAAAAGGATGCTGAAGAAATGATCCCAAATGAGTGAAGATCTTCCAACTCTGCTCCATTAGTATTTTTCAATGCCAAGAATGGTAAAATCATCAAGAAAATGTAACATTATAGCAGCAGCATATATAATATCCAAAGAAAATGCAAATTATCAATGCTTAATTACTAATAGACCTAATATTTAGCCAGCCATTCTGGTATACAACAGCATCGTAGTTTTTTGCAAATACAGTCCAAATTATTCTTATCCTTGTTTCCATACTCTTTTCAATGTGATTTTGCAGCACCTCCTAGCCAGATGTGGAATCTATTTCCTTATCCTTGAGTCTGACCTTGGAACTTGCTTTGTCCAATTAAGTGTGGCAGAAAAGATACTATGCCTATTCCAAGTTCAGGCCTCAAGAATCCTTCCTTTTTTTGCTTGTTTTCTTGGAACTCAATCCAGCCACGTGAAAAGCCTGCACTAGCCTTCTGGATGATGAAATACACATAGCCAAGTCACCCCCTTCACACCAAGTGACCCTGCAACACCCAGAACCCAACAGTCTTATTGAGTAGCGGCATACCACAGACACGTGACTTACCTGACCCTAGCACAAATTGGCAACACACAGAACCATGAGCTAAAAGCATATTTTTTTTAAGTTGCTAAGACTTGGAATGGTTTGTTAACACAGCAAAAGCTAGAACTGGTTATTAAATTGTTGCCTCTCTTCCATGACAGTAACTATCCACTACCCATCCCCCACCGCCAACAAATGAACTCGGACCACTCGACAACCAGAAACAAGAGTTAATGCCAGGCCCTCAGGCCTGGACAGACTCAGCTACTGCAGCCCGGTCTATTCTGACTGACCAATGTTAAGGATTCATCAGTTGCTAATATTTTAAAAATACTTCTGCTCAAAGGGGAATGGTTAAGTCAACTATAGCATATCAGAATATTGTAGCGTTACTACAAATACTATGTGAACTGTCAGTCCATAAAATCATATCTATAAAATAATGTTAAATGAAAAAGAACAGATCACTAACGATTGGAATGGATCCACTGTAATAACTATAAAATGCCTATGTGCACATCGACAAAGATGAGAACTGAAATCACAGTACCAAGAGCTTGGTGTTTCTGTTTTCTGCAATTATTTTAGTGGATAAGAGAAATACAACTAAAACCTGCTATATAAAATGTATTTGGAAACTTGTCTTCTGGGAATTCAGGTAACTCAGAGCAAAGCCCTGATGTTGGATACAATGCATTAAGAAAAAATAGTTTCTTATAAGCAATATATCCCTAAGTATCTATTTAAATTTCTAACCTGGTTTTAATGTCTGAAAATTTGCAAAATGATAACAAAATCAGTGTGTTCTAGAATAGGACATGCTCATTAAGTGAACATTTATTCACATGTGAACAACTTTGCTTCATCACCTTCTCTCCCCCATCCCAACATGGAAAAGATCCCTGTTTTTGCCAGATCAGCCCCCAAAACCTTTGTGATGCAAAATCCAGAGAATGAATATGCCAGATATTGCCGACTTCTAGCCCAATATCTATTCTTCCTTTCTTTAGTAACAGGGCTCATTTTTTTTTTTCAAGGTTGCAAGGTGACCAGTTATACATACCTAGCAATAGCTATGTGACCATTTCCAACCAATGGCATGAAAGTGGAAATCTACAGGATGGGGCTTCCAGGAAAGTATTGCTTTCCTTATGTAAAGAAACCATTCAGCAGACACTTATCCTTCACATTTGGCCCTTCGCTGTCTTCTGGCCTGCTACGTGAACCTGACACCTAAAGGGTTAGCACCCCTCTGTGAGAATGCAGAAGAAAGCTATGCACCAAACGTGGCAGAGCAGAAAAGCAGAAGTGGCTGGGGAACAGCCATGGAGCATTCTCCTACGAACTTCTTCTCTGGGGAGAAAAGGGAAACTCTTACTTGTTTAGCCACTGTAATGAGGTTTCTCTAACACACAACCAGACACGACCCAGACTGACACAAGAGGAGGAATGAGTCCTGAGAGATGCGAAGGTATGGGCAGAGGGGCCAGGCCAATCTATTTAATAAAGAACTAGACGAGAGACAGGAAGGAGCCAGAGAAGATTCAGTTGCAGATTGTGATTTTCAGTGTTGGCACAAAAGAACATCTGGGGAAGCCAAGAGAGGAACAGAGGAAAGGGCCTTTGAAAGTGTTACTATAGCTTATGAATCATACATGTGCCCTTAAAGTTCTTCAACAGAGCCACATAACAAATGGAATTCTTTCTCAATTACTCCTGGCTGCTGACTTTTGCTTTTGTGAATGGGTGGGGTTGGGGGTTCTCTGCAGTGAGTGAACCATATGGAGCCCCAGGATTTACTAGGGTTACAGAAGCATTAATTTAGGAAAGTTATGAATGACTAGTACAAGGGTTGCTGTACTGAAAAGAGTACAAACAAGGCAGCAGGAGATGTGAACTCAAGTCCTCCTCATTTCACAATTTGCTGTGAAGCCTTAAGTAAGTTACTTTCCCATGTCTGGTTCAGGTCCTCTGTGAAAGCAGGGAGGTGGACCAAATGTGCCATAAGAACCCTTTAGTCTCTGTGACCACAGTATTCCAAGAGTTACTGTGAGAGAGGGATATCTGGACTCATAGTAGGATAACTCTCCCCTAGTGAGCTTTCCTTTTTGGCTTCGATGGCAATATAAGGTATGAAAGAAAGTGTACAAGGAAAATAAAGTCCATCCCAATTCAACCAACATCTGTAGATCAACTGCTCTGAGTTGAGCACTCGGATGAAGATGGCCGAGGGATCCAGTGTAAGCTGCTTGCTTAACCAGACCCACAAGCCCTCCTCACCTAGCCCTGTCTGACTCCTTGGCCTTTCTCCCCATTCCCCACATACACCCTCACATCTGGCATCCTGAGCTACTCAGTGATCTCAGTCTCTAATGATACTTGATGCCTCCTTCTCTCTACTCCCCTATCCCTTCTCCCTACTGGGTAGTCTTTCCTTTTTTGAGCTGGGCAACTCCTACTCAACGTTCAGTGCCCAGACCAAGCATTTTGAGAAAAATAAAAGCATCCCTGAGAGCTTTCAGCTAGTAGTTGGCCTAGCTACCACCAGCTCAGCTGTAATGTTGCCCTGATGAAATAAACAATTTCACAGCCTGTCAACATTAGTCAAGAATTTCAACGAGACAAAAACAATATCACTCTGTAATCATACCCAAAGGGAGATACACACAAAGACACTGTGCGACCACAAGAATGACCAAACGCTCCATCCCTAGACTAACATGAGTCGCTATTGCTTCTTTTCCGTAACATCTCTAACTCCACTCTATTCCTCCCAGCTACTAGATGAAAAGTATTAAGAGGCGCCGTCACCAAGCTGTTCCGCTTTCCAGCAATACCGATCTAAAACGGACATCCACTTCCTTGTACTCAAATCATAAAACACAAGTTCAAACCCTCTGTTAAGCCCCATGGAACTCCCTCTTACCCAGACCCTCTGTGGTTCTCTGTGGTATGCATTCTGCTTTCGTGCAGCAAGTTACATACCCAACTTTGACCCCCTGTATATTCCTGGTGGCCTTTGGCAGGTGGTTGTTGACACTGTCTTCCTCTCCGACCTTCTCCAATCCAGCAGAGCAAAATTCATGTCTCACATATTTCTACATTACCTGTGCAGACCTCCAGGTTCCTTGAATCCTATTTGGAACAACTCTCTGATACAACACTTCCTCTTCTGTATTGTACTTTTTGAAAAAAATTGTCTCTCTACCTCTCTCCCATGAGACTGTTTATTCCCTGATGTCAGGAGCCACATCTTCCTCAGCACTGAGCCAATCCTTAGGATGTCTATTGAATAAATACCCCAAGACCCCACACTCCAAAGCAGCAGGATAGGCCTCTGAGAATTTCAGTACCAAGCACCAAACTGTTCACAACTCTTCCTCCTTCGCAGCTCACATTTCACGTGGAACCACGGAACGAGAATATCAGAAAGTTACTTTGCATCAGCACTTCAGATACTGCTTCTCGTTTTTGCTTTATATGCTATTCCTAAATGTGCAAAGTTACCATCACTGTTGATCATCCGCTGAGGCCACCTCTGTGACTTTAACATCCCCTGACAGTGCTATGCCACTTTATTGAAAGCAGAGGACTGCAACTGCAGGCAAATAATGGGAACACAAGTTAATGAGTTGGTAACATCAAAATCCTTCACCAGAGGGAAGAAAGGAAGAGTCCTAAGGTTTAAATCACCTCCATAAAACATCTGCAAATAGGAGTCAGAGAGGCTGCTGGGAGCCCATGGTTCCTGTTTAACATGCACAATTAGCAGCTTTAGGAAGCAGCCTTTTGGAGATAAGTATGTCCTGAAGTGTACCTTTTTATTTCTTTTTCAGTTTAAACACATCAGCTTGAAGGCAAGTCATATTCGTCCTGGCTCAAGCGCCAAAGAGCACCACCTACAACGGGAACGGCTGAGGCAGCCCATCTTCAAAGGCATTCTGGGAGAAGCTGTAGCTGCCTTTACAGAGGAAAATGTGACTTTTCTCAGCGTTACTGAATGTGGTGCAAATATTTTTTAAGTGGTCAAAACAACAGGTTTTTTTTTTTTCTTTTCTCTCCAAAATGGTTCCCTGGATGACCAAGGACAGTGCAAACACCACTCACTCGCCAAAATTTAAAATAAAAACTTCACGTTCTACTTCTTTTTCCTCACTCATTCCTGCAGCATCAGCCCCCACTCGCATCAAAAAAGAATTAGGGTCACAGACAAATACACAGGAGAGAAGCCGCCCAGCATGACTCTCTGAAAGGGAGAAGAAAGAGCTTTTCTTGTCATCTCTTTTTCCATAGTTGAAGGGAAGTTGAAATATTTTTTTAAATGGCCTTTTTTTTTTTCAACAAAAATTAATTCTGCCAGCCACAGTAAGGGTTGTAAACCAGATGCCACCTCTCAATAGTTTAAGAAACATGTGACCTGGAGAATCACCTCAATTTTGTCACCCGTAAAGCCGGGTTCTTTAATCTGACCCTGACATGAAAGAGATGTTACAAGAAACATTTGTACAATATCTTGAAAGTGCTTGTGGTTTCTCAGACAAAAAAAAAAAAAAAAAATGGAATATGAGGTGAGACTATAAAAAAAAGTGTAGGCATGTCCAAAATGAATTTAAAAAGTTCTTAGACCACATGCTGAAACTGACCTTGCTGCTGAAATTCTAGGACTGACCCTGGCTGCGGGAGCACCTGGGCCCTCTGAGAGCAAAGTCAGGACTCCCATGGAGCTCTGTGCCTGATCAACACTGGAATCTAGGATACGTCTAGCTCCTGAAGCTAGTCACAGCATGGATGGCCTCCAAGGAGTCAGAAAGAAGGGTCAGTCCTCCTGCTTTACCATGCAGACCCCCGAGTGCCATAACACCACAGCCACTGCCCCCATCACTCCACGATCTCCACCATCTACTCCAGCATCATTCTCCCACCTAGGCTACCAGCAACTACCCACCATCGCTCCCCCAAGATGCATCCTTCACCACGCCCACCATCACCCCCACCACAGCATGTTGGCTTGCAAAGTGGCCCCTTACACGGAGGGCAAGGAAAAATCGAAGAGTCAGGCCACTCCAGATTGGTAGGTGGCAAGTTTAACAAGCAAAGGAACTTACAAGGTTTGCCTTGGGTAGTTGCAAGACGAGGAAAGCTCCACGCCCGCACGCCAGAATCTTAAAAGTTTATGTAGAGGTCTTAACAGGGTTCAGTCACATATTCTGTACAGTCACGGCGACACAGTACTCTCTCACGGCTGCATCCTTGAAACTGGCTCGCACTGTGGGACTGGTGAGCAGACATACATTCCAAGGACAGCGAAGGGGGTGAGGAGCTTCCAGTTGCTGGGGTCCAGCTCCTTGTGGGTTAACCTGTAGTCACGTCCTCCCAATGACCTCTCCCAACCCCAAGGTCACCACCATCACTCATCCACATCCACCTACTCTCACCATAGAACACTGAAGAAACAGGGTCCAGGGACATGAGACCATGGTCAAGACTGTCTAGTAGATTTAAATATGTCATCAGGGAACATTTAACAAGTTACCTCAGGTAATAACAATAATAATAAACGCTCCTAATTTTGAGAGCTTACTACGTACCAGGGACCTTCTAAGTGCTTTTCATACATTAACTCATAATAACCGTATGTAGAAAGTGCCATCGCTGCACCTATTTTAAATATGAGGAAGCTGAAGCACAGAGGGGCTAAGTAATTAGCTTCAAGTCTTGCAGCTCTTAAGTGTCAGACCTGGGACTTAACTCAGGCCATCCAGCTCCACAGCCCATGCTCGTGACCACTTTGTCACACTGTCATGGTACAAAATAAACCTACAGCACTTTAATAAATAGCACTGATTAAGGTCATTGGAGGTACCAGTGCCATGAAACAAAGCAGGATGCTGCAGCAGCTCACACTCTTGGCTACTATTTGCCCGCCCCAGGGACACCATGAAACAGAACTATGATCCTCAATAATAATAGCCAGAGACAGTGCTAACTGTGTATATACTTCATTTTCTGAATTCTCATAATAATCTTAAGAGGTAAGTAGTATTCCCATTTTACGCATGAGAAAACTGAGGCTCAACTCCCCTGATGGTCATGTCTCAGACATACCTGGAAGGACCCTATTCAGAGTAGTCACATTTACCCAGTGTGTGCCAAGCACTCTGAGAGGCATTCACGCATGTATGAATGAGTAAATGAAGGAAGGAAAGAAAGTATTGCTCATAATTAAAATTGCAGAAATAACAGCCAACAACCCTTAAAGCTCAGAGAAGCAGATAGGGTAACAAATGCTAATTTTAGAGTCATGGGGGAGGTTTGAACACAGATACCCAGTGGTCGTGACCCCGCCCACACAGACATTTCACTGTGCTTCCTTCATCCTGACCTACTTCAGGGCAAGTGAGGGTGTGCAGAGCTGCACCTTGGTTTGATGCTGACTCGTAAAAGTGGCTGCTGCCTTTTGCAATTAGACACTCTAAGATTTCTATTCTGAGCCCTTAAATATATACAGTAACCTATGTGCTGATGTGGCCAAAGGACAAGGGACGTGTGAAATTGTTCCCATTAAAATCTGCCCAAGGGCAATCACTGCATAACAAAGAGGAAGGCCTGGGGAGGTCCTCAGGTTTTTATTATTGGATCAGGGGCTTTTTGATGTTTATAAAGTTCTGCTCTCCCTCCTTTCCACACCATCCCACCTCTGCCCCTTTCCTCCTCCCACACGAAAACATAACACCTTCTTCTAACAGTCTTTAATTAATGGAAAACCTTCAGCCAATGTTATTCTGATAGTCTGTTCCTACCAGAGTAACAAATCAAGTATACTCTATTTTATTCTGCTTTACAAGGTATATTTTTGTTTGGGGCTTATTTGGAGTGTATTTTTTTTTTCTTTGGTGGTGGGCGGGGGGGCACTGCAGGGACAGCAAACATGCTGTGGACACTAAGGATTCTCAGTTAGTGCCTGGAAGACTCACTTTTTTGTTTCACATCCTCTTGGATTCACAATACAAGACGGCTTCAGCTCTTGGCGGAGTATCAGGTACAGAGCCTCATCACAGGGCCCCAATTACATTGCTAACAGTAAAGAAGAAAACTTGAGCCAATTTTAGAACAAGAGTTAGGAAAGAATAAGAAAAATCCCCCACTGTGATCTTTTGAAACATTCGTTGGGAAACAGTTCCCTCTGGTGGTCTATCTGGAAATTGCCACTCTTACCCAGAAAGATTTCTAATGTCTGAAAGTTAAAAATTTAGGAGCCGTGAACTATATTGGTAGTAAGGTAAAGCCTATGGACTGCTTTCCAAATGCAGAAGCTAAAATATATAGGATTACACACACACACACACACAAAAAAAACAATTATATTAGATTTATGTATCTGATTATTGAACAAGTGGGGGCTAGCATAATGTATGTGCTTAACACAATAGGTAACAAAACCTAGTGATAGGTCTAATTAACCGCCAATGCAAAGTAGTGATGAGTCTAAAAGACATTTTGAGAAATCAGTGGCAACTATAGCGAGGATTTCTAGAAGTGACAAAGTCACAGATTGTGGTCATACTGCAAAGGTCAGTATTTGACCTTTCGTTGCTATTTATAATTGAAAGAAATTCTATATTTCAGTTAGAGGTTAGTAAACACAAGGCTCCAATCTTTTCCCATTTCTAGTACATGGATCTCCTGAATTCTATTCACAGCCCCCAGGGTTGGTGGTGCCCAGCTATTCTAATCTAACTTAATCTATTCATTAAACAGCTTCTCCACATAAGGCAAGGAGGTTACTAATACTGCAGTATTTCAGGCAAGGGGAGGGGTGAGGGTGAGGGGGGGATTGGAATGCCATTGTGATTTCTGGAGTGTGAGAACTGGGGAATCTAAATTAAATCATATTCAGCACATTTAATGTAAAGGAAACACCAAGAGTCTAAAACTCAGGTGTACTTACCTACTGTCCTTTCCTAGCCAAACATGCTAGAAAAGGAAGTGAATTTCAGCAAGTACAGATAAGACTGAAATCACGGAAGGGCCAGCAATCCCACCAAATTCTCCACAAGTGAAGGGAAAGTTACACTGTGCTAGTAATAATTAAAACAGCCAAAGGTGTTTGAGTATCTACCAGGGCCAGTCTTTCAAGCACTCTACCGTCCTGAGGAAGGATTATTACCTGTTTCCCCAGCGAGGAAATGGAGGCGAAGGCAGAAGTGTCTTGCCAGGAATCACACGGCTGCTTGGGCGTGAGGCCAGGATCGAGGCCAGCTCAGGCTGGTTCTAACAACCGGGTCTTTAAACCCTGCACTGCGCTGTTGTTGGACTGTAAATTCGTGAATTCGCAGAGTAAATCTAAAACGGACTCCTGTATACAGCGGGCAAGGAAAACCAAATAAAGAGCCCGGACACTCCAGATTGGTAGGAGGCAGTTTAAAAACTTAATGGTTAGCCTCCAGGGGCTGCAGGAGTATCACTCGACACCCTCCCGCCCGAAGCACAAAAGTTTATATGGTGGCTTCAACGTGGTTCACTCACGTATTCTGTCCTGATGTTCTCAACACCCCTTATGTTCTCAAGGTTCCGCCCTTGAAAATGGTTCCTAGCGTGAAAATGGTGGACCGAATGTACATTCCTAGGACAGGAAAAGGAATGAGGGGCCTCCCAGTGCCCGGATGAATCCAGCTGGTGGAACAATCGTCAGTCACATCCTCTCAATGACCTCCAACCCTCCACCCCTGACTGGCTCTTAAAATCTTACAATCTCCCCTCTTCCACAATGTGCTCTGAGCATCTGCAAGGGGTTTCATTAGAAACAATGTAGACACATGTAAGAGAAAGTACAGCTTAAGAGAAAATGAATGCAGTACTGTCATGCAGATGTGCAAGGCAAAAATATTCTTTGCCATCATCCTAGAGGTAGCCCAAACGTAGTAGGTGACTGTGAATTGAAGTTGACTAACCAAGACACAGAAGAAATATTCATTTCTTTATTGACGTCATTCGTTTCTGACTCCAAAGCCCATCCCACAGAGGGTGAGGAAAAATTCAATCTCAGTCTCTCTTAGTTCCCCACACAAATACCCAAAGTGGTAGTAGGTCCTGAGTCACCATTTCAGGCTGTCCATCCTGATGGTCCCTTCAGCTATGGAAGCCTCAGTTGCTAGGAATGTAACACCTTCTGGGAATGGTGTGATCCCTCTACACCAAAGTTAACCCCTCTGAGACTTTGCCACTTCTTTCAAACCCTCGCCCCAGGGACTCCAGCTTCTGCTCCACACCCAGCAAACAACCCCTGGGCAGGAACACGCAAGGTTAGCTTCTTGACTGGAGGAAAACAATGGGAGAAAGACATGGAGAACTACCACAAATTCACATCTTAATAGCCACTTTTACATCAGTAATTCCTAAATTTCACTCTTCTTGGAACACAAATTTGAGAGGCAGTTGTATCCCCAGCACCTACAGTAAGTAGTCTCTCAACATATATTTTGAATTATTGAGGGGGGTAAAACAAATAGATGGATAGATGGATGTGAGAATTGAGAGCAAATGCCTTCCTATAAACAAATACTCCAAGAAATGGGAAAAACTTTAGAAAGTCTTTTATTTCAATGAAATCCCAGCTCCATCACCTACCAGTCCCAGGTACTCACCCTCTCTTTGCCTTGTTTCCTCCTCTCCTGTAAGATGGGATGAAATTAGTGGTCACTTCACAGTGGCTGCTCCTGCTAAAGTAACTTAATGCATTTTTAATGCTTGAAGAGGACCTGGAACAACACAGGCACTCAATAAATAGCTTTTATAGCAGCAGCAGCAGCAGCAGCAGCACACAAGAGGAAGATACATTTGTCTTTCCAGTAATTCAGATTAGAGGTGACAGGTGAAAGAGACCTGAGCCCCAGCTCAGCTACTCAGCAGCCATGTGACCTTGGACAAGTTGCTCAACTTCTGTGCAATAAGTTGATTCTCCTGTTTAGTGTGAATAAAAGTGTGCAAAGCTTCAAATGGTTGAAAATACAGGAAAACTTATTATAAATACAATGGTAAGAGATTTGAACCTATTCACCTGTATCACTTGGTATTCGCTAGTTGAAAAGGATTTAAGCAACTTTTAAGCAAAAAGGAAGGATATCAGGATCCACCAAACGGATATAAGCCAAGAGTTTCTTGCAGGCTGGAGTGCTAATGCAGACAGCTTGATAAAGTGCCCCCAGACTATCTACAAAGGCAAGACTGGTCAGTAGGTGGGAATATCGGTTGTCAGTGGCTCTAAACTTAAAAAGCCTGCTCACAGGCAGTTCCTAAAACAATCCTGCCCTGGGGTAGTAAATGCTAAAGCAGTCCAAGTTTGCAGAGCTCCTCAGTCACCTTTCCGCTGCTGCACACTCCAAGCTCCAAGGAGGGTCCTTTAGATCACAATTGTCCTCTCACCAGACACACCTAGGTTCTTAAGTCCTCAGTGTGAACTCTGTCCTCTCCAACCCAGATGCCAGGTAAGTGAAAACAAAAAAGATGGAACTATGCCCAATTATTTAAAGTACACATAATAGGGATTCAGACTATTGATTCATTCCTGGAGCTGGTTTGTTCACCTTCGACAAACTTGAAAGGCATAATTCTCTCATGTGTTAACAACAGATGCAGCTACGTAATAAAACAGTTGCATTTGATGTTAACACGAGAGAACTAGAAATAAAATAAGGAAATATAAATGCTTTAAAAAGATAAACACATTTCACCAAACCCCTCCCCTGATCAACTGAATTGCATGGTCGTCTTGCCAAACATTTCCAAAATTTAACCCCAAAAATGACACCTGAAGAGATTATCTACCTGAAAGAACGGGGGCAATTCATAAGGTACGAACAACATGGTCCATCCATCATAAATTATAGGGTTGAAAGACAGAAAACATTTGAACACTGCCTTCCTTTTATAGTCTCATGCATTTAATCAAAGTGGGTATTTTTGTTTCCCAACCCACCATTTATCAAAGAAATTACAGAAACTATAAAGCTGAAGGATAAGCACCTTAAATAAGAATTCATACTCCAAGGAAGTAAGAATCTTTCAACTTTTATTTCTAGGATACATTCATCTGGAACCTTTTTGTTTCTTTACAATTTTCCCCCTAAGAGAAATAAATACAATAAAAATATAATCCAACTACCAGCATGTTTGTAACCAGAAAAGAATCCAAAATCTCTGGTGTAATATAGGATTTTTTTAAAAAATATAAACTTCATACCAGAAATAAAGCCTGAATATTCTCTTTTTCTTTAAAAATATAATTTTTCATTCTTTACTGTTCCATGTAAATCTTGTAATCACCATTTAGTTCTAGTTTTAAACTAGTAATTATAACACTATAGCACTGTTTTTTCCTACTTTGTATTGTTTTGTGAGTCAACTAATTGCAGAGTGTTTTTAAAAAATTGACACTAGGTTGTAGCAAGATCCTTCAGGAGGACATAATAATCATTAAAAAAAAAAAAAAAAAATTCCCCGTGAACAAATTGAAACTTATTTCACAAATTGCATTGTATCAAGAAGCATTTTTACAAAGTATAAAGCTCTAATGGAAAATTTTTTTTTGTTTTGGACTAGAAAGACTGTTGAAAAGAACGTCAGGGACAGAAGGCTGTGAAATCTTTTTTTCTGTTAACCATTTAGATTTGGGGAGGGGGATGATAAACTGCAAATAAGATGGGGGTACAGGTACATGGATACCCCACAAAGACAAAACGGTTTGCAGTGATATATGACTATTTTTCTTAACTGAGAATAAAGACTAAGGGGCACAGGAGTAGCCACAATACTTTGCACCAGACTGAGAAGTCAGGTCAGCTGTCTCCAACCAGGAACAAGAAACAATAGTATTTACTCCACTTCTGAGTAGCTCCCCTATGCAGAGCTTTATTTCTTGAAGTATAATACATAGCCCAACTTAAATTGTCTGGAAATGGATTCCTTTCTTTAGGTTAGGAAAATAATTGAAAGCCCTGATTATAAACATAGGTACAATACACCTGAACCAGAGTGACACTCTAACCTTACCTCTAAAACAGCATTAATCAGAACAACTTCTTAGGGTATTCTGTAGAATTACAAGATGCTAAGCAAAGGGGGAAAAGTTTGGGAACAGTAACGATGACAATGAGGGCTTCCATCTTGTTTGCTAGAATGCAAAATGGTCCTAAGAGAAACTTCTTTCCATGAGGTACCGTAATGAAACTAGAGGCCTGTAAAGACAGACCCAGCAATGAAGGGCTGCAGGAACTTGGTTATCTATACCTTAAAAACAGATGACCAAAGTATCCTCAATTACATAACATTTATGATGAGTGGACAAACAAGAGGGAATGGGTCTGGGCTGCTGCATAAATAGGCTTTACTGACAAGAGTTGAGTGAGTCAGGCATGCTGGAAGAGGAGGCCACAAGGGGCTGTGGAGCTGCCTCTCCTAATTTCTGAACGATGATCCTGCGCCTGTCTGGGAGCAGGCCAAGCTTAGCACGGGGAATGGGCTAAATGGCCTTCTAGCTTCTCTTTGGTCCTCTGATGCACTTAACTCCTTTCTTTAGTGCTGTCTTTCCCCAAGAGAATATTCAGGCCAATTAGTTTTGGGGTTTGTTTTTTTCTGCATTAGTATTATGAATTATCAATTTGGAATATCTCTCTGAGTATCTTACGTTAGTATATGATACCTTGAATAATAATGTAGAACTTAAATGTCATTTACACAAGTCGAACAATCTCATGTCATACTTTTATGATTCTATATTAATAAAACTCAACTATGGTTTGTAAAAACTTTTTGCCAAGGTTTTAACTATTGGACTTTAAAACATTTTTGATATTCCATGTAAGGTCATTTATATTGCAGTAACAATCCTTCACGTTTTCTCCATACAACAAAGTTAAGATTTTTAAAAATATACATATATTTTTAAACCAATTCACCCTTTTACAGTCATACCTTCAGTCCAACATTTAAAATATAAACCCAAACTGTCAATGAAAACAACAGTGGACCAAGTGACATTATCATTTAAAAGAAACAATAATGCAAGAAAAAGTCAGCATTAAAACTTGGATAATAAACAAAAATGATTCACTGGAAAACTGCTCATATGCCTTATATGTTCAAAAGTGAACCTCACACAGAAAAGAGACCCCATTGTGATACCAGACAACTCATTCCTTTTTCATTCCAAGAAGGCTGTCAGTATTTTTACTGAGGTTCATACAGTGATTAGCAGAGATTAATATTAAATATAAAGCCTATTCCAGAATTGGCATATGCTCCCAAAAACTGTTTTGTGTGCTCCCTGAATTATAAAATAATCCAATCTTTAGGAGAATAAAAATGAAAGGAGTTAAATCTATTCATATACATTGCACATTGAATGTTGCTAAGACAGTAAGATAGAAAAATGGAATAGAAGGGCACAGTAATTTTCTTTAAACAATTCCATTATATTGGACAGTATTGTGAATGATATATTTTAATCAGGTATGCAAAGATTACCAGAATTTGTACCAATTTCTTGGAGAAGCTAATAAAACATTAAGCATACATATTCATTTGAGTATTTATTTGAAGAATCTTTGGTAGCAATTGTGTTTCTTCCACATTATAGGACTTTTCAAAATAAACATCAAAATCAATTTATTAATTAGCATATGAAAGATAAATTATGATACTATTCTTTTCATTTTCCCGTAACTTGCACTAATCATGCACTTAAACAGTTATCTATTTAACTCATGTACATATAAACGAGAGACTAATACCAGAAAGAAATTAAGACAGTAATGAGAATCAATGACAAAACATAACAATAACAACTGTTCTTAAGTAATTTATTTTTAAATTATAAGATTACAATGCTTTGATTATGCAAAATAGCATAATGGAAATTAAACCAAATCAATAAACCAAAAGAGAAAGAAAACTTTGTTTTCTTTAATAACAGTACTTAAACCATCATCGTAAGTATCTGATGTCCCAATCACGTCTTATGTAGACATAAGAATAATCATTTCAAATGTTTCACTTGTGGGTTTAATTGCTCATTTTCAACTTTTATGAACTGTAATATAATTTATTTCAAATCCTATCATACCTAGTGTTTATACTGCAACAGCAGCAAATCTTACGTGTGCAATCAAATGTGGAACTGGGGCACAGCTTTTAGCTTTTAGCCGCAGACAAAAATTATACACTGCATTCAGTACAATAGAGTACGATGTATTAACCAGAGCGTAGAGTTTAGTACACTTATTGCAGGATTGGTATTTCTCTCCCTTTGAACTGAACCAGCTGAACTTCTGAGCTGACATATTACGGCTGTGGATAGTAAGACTGCTGTGGGGGCTGAGGGAAAGGGTATGAAGGCTGCTGGGGTCCTGGGTATGGAGCCTGTCCAGGGCTCTGATGATACATTGGTGGGTATGGCATATTATACTGGCCGTATGCATAAGGATTATAGCCCATGGGCATGGGCATTTGGCAATACCTGATGGGAAAAAGAAAACAAAAGAACTGGATTGGTAAATGAAATACTAAAGAGATGAAACATATAACAATTATTCTAAAACTAATTTTTTTCAAATAAGTCATTTTCCCCCATTTCTCAGTTTTATTAAACAGTGGAGAGAAAAAATGGCTATTTCAAGGTACAAGTTAGAGAAAAGTGTTCCTATCCTGTTATTAATTAATGAAAGAATATCAAATTCACTACAATGAGCAAAATTTACTGTTTATAAATTTCTAATATTTAGACAACAAAAAGTACTATCTGAAGCACATCTTAAAAGGTAGTCAACTGTCTTGCTTTTTAAGATTAACAAATTATCACAAAGCAAGCTGATCTTTAAGAAAGCACATTCCGTATTTAGACTTCTGTTCAGCAGTTTATCAGAATGTCAAGATTTCAAAGTATAGGTATGTAAATAAGGCCCTGTTCATCACCTAAATAAACAAGACCATGGAAACCCATTGTAACTTCCAAACAGAAGAGATGTATTTAACATAAATCCATTATGTAAAAACTAAATACGTAAATTAAATAAGCTTAGGAAATGATTATCCGACTGCTCGAATAAGTGACTATAACAGTATATTTATGACGCCTCCTTTCAAGCGATGATCCTATTTTTTAAAAGGCTAACTAGAGCTAGAAACATTAGCCAATTCATAGGCATCTGTAAAGTTTCAGCCTTACCCGGGATATCCTGGATAGGTGGGATAGGGAGGTCCTTGGGCCTGTGGAAGGGGACCTGAAGCAGGAGTCTGTGATGCAGCTGGTGCAGTCGTCCCAGTCCCCACTGGAGCTGAAGCAGTAGCAGAAGGAGCTCTATTTGCTGGAAGTACAGGAGGTGGAGGCCGGGCTGGGGGCTGGGGCTTAGCAGGCTGTAAGAAAAAGTGGGCACTGACCACAAAATGGTTCATGTTTCTCTCACACTGCTAACAATTAAAATAAATGAAAGCATATGAGAAACTCTAGAATCCAACCTGATATATCCCTAATTCCAATTCTTAAATGTTGGCTTATTGTTCTAGAAATGTACCATGGATGAGGAATAATTCTCTAATCTGTGGATACGCCACAGCCACTGCCCTTGTCCTGATGCCTAGTATTTAAACACCTGCTCATACTGCTCGTATCAATGGTCAGACATTTGAGGTGGGAGGTAGGAACAGGCCTTGCACAGTTTATTGCTATAATCTCCTCCGGCCCCAAGATATTTTAAATGAAAATTTTCAAATACCAGAAAACTTAAAAGAATAGTATAATAAACAATCACATATTTAGCAATTAATTTGGTAATTATTAACATTCGGCCATATTTGCTTTATCTATAGATATGTCCATGTACTTATCTATCTACGCAACTGCAAAATCATTTTAAAATTGTAAATGTCATGACACCAGCCCTAAAGACTTCACATGTAAGACCTCATATTCTCCTATATAATCACAATACCATTTCAACCTAAGAAAATTAATGAGTATTCTTTAATGTCATCAAGTATCAATTTCACATTCCAGTTTCCCTCATCACAAAAAAAGCTCTTAAAAGGTATTTTTATGAACTAAGACCCAATCAAGGTTCATGTATGCATTTGATTATCATGACTCTTTCCTCTCTTTTAATCTAGAACATGCCCTCCACCTATTTGTTTCTTTCTATGACATTCCCTTTTTTAAAAAGACCAAGCTAGGTACCTCATAGACTGTCTCAGTTATACATTTGTCCAACTGTTTCCTAATGGCACAATTTAACCACTTGTTTTATCACTGTATTTGCTATAGGCTGCAAGTTCGTTCTAAAGACTTGATTAGATTTTTTGGCAAGAATTCATGCGTGATGCTGTATTCTTCAAATTGCAAAACATCAGAAGGATGGTCACCTACTAAAAGTGGTGACACCAGATTTCTGAAATTTAAAGTCTGTTTTATCCTTTACAGCAAGCAAGCTGTCACTGATGTAAAACGTCCATTTAGAATGTGTGTGCTTACTGACCGTCAAGGTTCTTGGTGCTGGAGTTGGAGGAGCTGGAGAGGACTGATATGCGGGTGTAGGAATTGAAGGAGCACTAGGTTCTCTGGCAATGCTTTGCTGTAAGTCCCTTATTAAAGACAAAAGTGTTTCAATTAGAACAATTTCGAAAAACATAAAATACCAGGTCTTTTTCTTACTTATCTTCATACCTGAAACACAGAAAACAGACTCAAAATAATGATGGTATTTTAAAATACACTATATTTCTGTTCTGGACTAGAACTAGCTTAAATCTCCTTTCTCCCTACTATTTAATAAAATGAATTTAATTCTTATTCTACTTCTGAACACTAGGAAAATAAGCTTTTTCGGAGATCATAGTTATAGCTAGACTAAGAAACGTATGTATATTTTTTTCCCTTTTTACATAAAAAGCATACTTTACAAATTGTTCAGTCCCTTACTTTTTTTTTACATTAACTACTTATTTTAGAGATCTTTCCACACCAATGAATAGAAAACATTCTTTCTTTTTTAAATAGCTGCATTGTATTTCACTGTACAGATGTAGCTTCATTTATTTCACCAATTCTGGACATTTGATTTGTTTCTATTCTTTTCCTGCTACAGGTAATGTAGAATCAATCAGCTCATAAATATGTCATTTCTAGCATAAGCTAATATACCCTCAGAATAAATTCTCAAAAACAGAATAGTTGGCTTAAAGGATATATGGGTTTATAATCCTGATCTTGACAGCTAAATTGCTCCACATAAGGACTGCACCAATCCGCACTCTCACAGCAATGTATGAGACCTGTTCCCACATATATGCCAACAAACTATGTTATACAACTTCTAGATTTCTGCTAAATCTAAAAAAATGTCACTTCTGAGCAATTTTAATTTGTATATTTTATGTTAAATGAGATTAGGTATTTTTTCATATACTTAAGAACCATTTGTTTTTCCTCTGCAAAATTGGTTGCATCCATTGCCAATTTGGGGTTTTTTAAATCTTCATTAATATCTAGGAGTTCTTTACTAGTTAATAAGGCTTCTGCCTGATAATGTTTTCCCAATTTGTTAAAAGTTGACTCTGCTTATCATGTTATGATGAACTTATCCTTTTTTTTAATGGCCTCTGAATTTTAGAGTTATAAAGACCCTCTCCATTTCAACTTTATTAAGAAGTTATCCCATAGACTTTACATTAGACTTTACATTTCATTTTACATGCTTTAAGTTTGATCTACTTGGAATTTATTCAGGTATAAAAATGACTTTTGTTTTCTAAATGACTAGGCAGTTGTCCCTAACTTCTTCTAATTAATTTAAGATCTTTCTTACACTAAATTCATGTATGTATTTGAATCTTTTTCTATTTTCTATTCTGTCTTTGATCCAATCATGTACCAGTACCATTGTTTTTAATTAGAAAAAATATTATATATTTTAATATCTCATAGAATTAGTTTCCCTTTACTGTTCTTTTTATTCAGTTTTCCTGGCTAATCTCATTTGACTGTTTTTCTACCTGAGCTTTAGGATAAACTTGTCTAGTTTCAAATGAAAATCTGTTGATTTTTTAAAATCAAAATTATGTTGAATGCATACATTTATTCAGAATTAACATAGTCATGAATTTGAGTCAACCAACAACACCGTATATTTTGACTTCCTCAAGTCTTTTGTGACACTTGGCTGCCTAAAGGATCCTTCCATTGTCTTTTTAAGGCTAATAATTTATATGCCTTGGTGTTGGCAGTTCTTGCTAATTTTTCCAACCATAAAATACTTTCCATAAGCCTTTCCTGGTTTTAGGAAAAGGTTCTTGAGTATTATCATTTAAATATTTGTTTTTTTCACGATTTTGGTTTTTCTTCTTAGAGGGGAATTCAATCTTACACATACTGAATCTTCTTTGTCCATCTCTCTCTAATTCTGTTTTGGTTTCATTTTATTTGATTTCTTCATTTCTACTCTGTGTTCCTGTGTTTTCTTCACTGCCTATATTCTCCTTTTGTGCTCCTTCCCATTTCATCTTATATCTGTGATGGTTTTATTCTCTTCCTCTTTCCTGAATTCTGACACTTCACATTTTATCACTTCTTACTTAATCATCACCTTGAGTTCTGGTACTTCTGTTTTTGGTGTGCCTTAGAGAAATTGCTTCCCAACTTTTGTTTGTTTGTTTTGGTTTTGTTTCTTAATTCATGGTGAAATGTTAACCCAGCATTTTCATCTGCTCTGTGACAATATTATTCTGGTGAATGTTCTTTATCAATTAAGTTGTTAAATTTTGTTACCCTTTTCACCTTAGTAAAGATATTCTCTTCCTATCAATGTTGGCCCAGCTTTCTGAGTAGGCTCCTTCAGAAAGTGATTTTTCTGATACTCTCTGAGCTATTGACCCTGTCTTCTCCATGTTCTGCGCCTCTAGTGTATGTAACGGACCTATCTGCCACTTCATGGTAAACTGCTTATGTTTGCTGGCATTTCCTGAGATCTGCCACTGTGAGCTGTTTTGTTATTTGTGACATCACTGTACTTCCTATATGTAGAGTTTCTGCTCTTTTTATATTTTTGCTCCCAGATCGTAGTTGTTTGCTTGTTTATGTGTAAAATATCCAGGAAAAAAGGAAGGAAATTGCTATTTCGTACTGCCAAGTTCACCCCAAATGTCTCCACGTGGAATTATTAAAAGAAAAATACTTTAAGTACAAATTGATACACAAACAAACTTACTTTAAGAGTTCATCTCTTTCTGTCTTCCGTGCAAAAACTATATCACTGCATTTGTTCTGGAACCTGACCAGGATTTCAGTCAGCTCATTGTAAAACTATAAGCAAAAAACAAATATGATAAACATGAACAATTTTTTATATAAGGAGGAACAAAATCTAAAGCTCATTTGTCAATAATGGTTAAAACTAAAGAACCAAAATCTTGTGCATGAGACACAGTCATATCACTTAAGTCCAACAACTTAATATTAAATATGACCTAAGTTTCCCAAAGAAAATAATAAAATCACCTTTAGATAACAATGTCACCAAAAATTAAATGGCAACAAGTTTCACAATCATTAACATTTTCCCAATTACTATAGTCAACGATTTAATAAAGACACTAAACCTATTTAATTGGAAGAACTAGATTTGTACATTCACTTCAGAAATGCAGAAATTCCTTAGAAGAATTTCCCAAGGTTCTCTGGATTGTTTTTCAGCTTATCTATTTCAACAAAGTATTTTAAACCAAATTAAAATATTTCACTACCTTCCCTATTTCAAAAGCTCTGCATTATTTCTACCTTCTCTTCATAGGGCTTTACATCATATGTACCGTATTTACATCAAGATAATTTTACTCAATGAACACTATGCAGTTAAAGTACCAAAGGTGTGGCATATCTGAAAAGCTTGAATATCACTTGTTCACTCGTAAGCAGAGTAATTGTAAAAACAAATATAAGCATTTCTCTCAACTTTTTAAAAGGAAAACAATAAAATACTTAAAACATATTTAGTAAGCACTCTGAGACTCAGGCAATTACAAGTGTATCATTATCCAAACCATTAGCGCAGAATATAAAAGCCATTCCCGCCCACCTTCCCCACCACAGGTCAGCTTTGACTACTGTTTCCTCATAATTCACTCAAAGTGGTGAACTTTCCACCCCGCAAAAAGGTGTCACTGGCTTTTGATATCTCTGTGCTAATTCCTGCTACAGCAAATGCCTATTACCCTTTCTGCCTGGCAAAATACAAAATTCATCAAAGTTCCCAGGAAATGCTGCCAACTTAATTAAGCTCTTATAACAAAACTCTGAGACAAAATACATGAAAGCTAACAAATTTGAAGGAAAGAATAATATGGTCCAACTGGAAAAACAACTTCCCAAACTATACTTCCACATCTGTACTGGTTAGCAATTGTTCTTTGTACATCATACCTTTGTGCCCTCCTTCAAATTAGCTACAAGTTCAACAAAGTTGTCATATGCAGTAGCTAAATTCTTCAAAACTTCTTCTCTTAAGTTAGCTTCATTGTTAGATTGTTTCATTTTAGAAAATTCCTGGTGTGAGACCTTGTTAAAAGAAAGATTTATGATTTATGTTTATCAAATTAAAATAGTTCCTAACATTTTTATTGCTATTTTTCTAACTATAAAAATCATCTATGATTACATGCAGGAATTACTAGAAATTTACCTAATATTTCTTTTGGAGTAGCACAGCGCTTTAAATCTTTAAGTGAAAATACCACAAATTTAGTACATGTCAAAGCAATCAAAAATGATTACAGATCCCTATCAATACATACTAGTTGCAAAAACCACAATCCTAAATGAATACATATTTAGTCCAGAATTATCTTTTCTGTAATTTTTTAAAACATAAATCTTATTGAAGCGTATAAACTGCACCTGAATATTTTTAAGAAGTCCTTCCTGTTTCTTCAGAGATTCTTGGACTTTAGTGGTGAGACCTCCGTAGACTCGATCCAGTTCAGTAACAGAAAGAGCTTCTTCATTTATCACACCATCTTGAGCCAAAGCAGTCAAAAATTTGCTTGTCATGTCAAAATTCACTGATTTCAGGTCATTCTCCAGACCTTCTCTTTCCTTCTTGACTTCATCAAGATTTGTCAACAAGGATTTTAAGACATTTACAACCTAAACAATAATAACAAAAACCTTAGTTTAATTGCCAAAAAAAACAGAAGCCAATTTCAAGAAGGGACTTATAAATAAAAGTTCACTTATAAGCGGAATCTAAGGAACAAAAAGAACAAACTAATCAAAAACAGACTCACAAATATAGAGGACAATCTGGCGCCGGCCAAAGGGGAGCAGGTTGGGGGGCTGGGAGAATGGGGTGAAAGGTTAAAAAAGTACAAATTAGTAGCTGATATGTGGTCACAGGATGGGGAGCATAGCATAGGGAATGCAGTAAGCATTAATGTACTGGCTAGGTAGAGAGCCAGAGAAGAGAAAGAGCAATTAGGGGAATCATTTTATAAACTATATAAATGTCTAACCAATGTAAGGTATACCTGAAACTGATAAAATTAAATTTAAAAAAAATTCAGTCAGGGAGAGAAGATTTCTCAGAGAGCCAAGTATAAATTGTACATCAGATTTAGATATAGACATTGCAACTTTGATGAACTCAGATTTTAACAGCAACAGAGAAAATAACACTAGCCAAAACCTACAATTTACTGAACATTCATTATGTTTCAGGCACTGTCCTAAGCACTTCAAATATAATTTAATGTGTTTCATATAATATCCCATAGAATATATATTACCTTTATTCCCCCATGAGAAAGTTGTCTCAAAAACTATGTAACACACTCACAGTTACAAAGCTACTAAGGAGCAGAGGTAAAATCTGCTAAGTCTGCCTGAGTCCAAAACCAATCTCTTATCCACTTTACACTAGACTGCCTACCTCTTATGACTTTGAGGCAGAGGAAGGTGAGTTTTTGCCAAGTAAGTAGATACTCTATTTTGCCAACACAGGAAAACTGAGGGAGACTTATGGAGAAAGTCACGGAGGCAGAAAATAGAGAAATATAGATGGAGAGAATACTTTAAAGAGATAAAAAATAGATATAATAGAAAACTATAAACCATGTGCTTATTTTATATATTGGGAGAGAAAGGAGAGAGGGTTCTTTCATTAAGAATTTTACACTTTATTCAGTCCAGGCAGTCTCTGATTTACATCCATGTGATTCATAAAACCCCTCTATAGTAACAGCATTATAGTGTTCAAGTGTCCTCTAATGCCACTTACAAGTTGTCCTCTTTCACTGCCATCTCTCCACACTTTTGCTAGGACCACCAGGGAGAACACAGCCCCAATTCCCATATCTACTTGCCCCAATGATGCTCATAAGACAGCTGAAGAAAAGTCAAAGGAAAAAGGGGATATCCGTGAACCCCATCTACGCCACTGTTCCTTCTTGCTAGCGGCATTTCCAACTCCAGTGGCCCTCCTCACCAACTGCCTATTTCTAAGAATTTACGTCCACTCTTCATCCCAGTTCTTTGACAGAACTGTCCAGACTAACCTTCTTTAGAAGTCTAAAGTTCTTCTAAATCTAGGTGATCTTCCTTTTGGCCTATGTTTACCAACTATATATCTTTTAAGTGTCCTAATCTTAATACTGAATCAATTTAAAAACAAAAAGAAAAAATGAGGGTGTGGGCAGTAGAAAGAACGACTCCTTGAGCTCCAAGAAGCATCAAATCAGGTACTCTACTCTAAAAGGAAAAGAAGAAAGAATCATACCTGGGGAGACATGACAAAATCTGTTTAAGGGACCTAAGACAATTTGATATTAATAACATGGATAAAAATCTTACAGGATATACCAGTAAATGAAGAAGATGTGCAAAAGCATATATATACAGTATGTTGCATTTTTAGTGATAGAAATCAGATATACACACACATAATATATTATGTATATATGTTTGCAAAAAGGGAAAACATTAAGGACAAACCGCAAACTAATGAATATGGTGACTTATAGAAAGTGGATGGGAACAAGGTGGAAAGAAAAGGAATGAGATTTCTCTGCACGGCCTTTTGAATCATGTACTTTTTTTACCCATTCAAAACACAATTAAAATTAAATCAAAACTTAATACAAAAACCAATGAACCAGCTGTCCATGAAAGTGAAACATAATCACATAGAAAAAAAATTTCAACTCTGACCATACTCCCTTAGTAGTTTTAATAGACTTAGCTATACTGTGCAACCTAGGGCAGTTTGTTGTCTGGAAAATTCAATTTTCTCACCTGCGAAATGAGAATAATATTGGTACCTACTAGCTCAGTACTGTTGTGAAGACTACACAAATCCATATAAAATGCTCAGCATAATTTCTAACAGGCCAAGTGTGCAATCAGTATTAGCCATTATTATTAACTGGTAGTTAAGTTTTATGGTTTAATGCTACACTTTGGGTACATGATGAACTGAAGAGGCTGAGACATCTAAGCATTTAGACAGGGACAGGGAAATAAGGAACAAGAGGATTAAGACTTAAAGCATCCTTTATTTTGCTGAATTATAACTATTTCTGTAATTATGTGACACGTTTTGTATTGAGGGATGCAATAGGATATAAATTTAACAAGGCTGCAATAGTATTAACTGTTGGCATATTTAAATTGACAATGGAACTTTAGCCATGACTTTGACTTAAGACTTTACCCTATGTGAAGTCTGTTTAGCTATTAGAAAAATAAGAAATGACATTTTAATCTCTCTATAAGTTATGTCCAACAGAAGCTAGGAAGAAAAAAAAATCAGCCAAGCAAAATAATCTGGGGGAGAAATAGGAATATGCAGAAGTGGTTTAAAAAATTGTCTAACAAACAAAGTTGAAAGTCAGGAACACTAATAGTATCATCTTGAAACAGACTCAATGTCTCTTATATAGTATAGAAACTAAGATCCTAAGATCCTCTCATCAAATAGTAAGTCAAAATTGTGGTGATAATACTCCCAAGTTAGCTAGTAAGTATTCTGAGAAGACAGACATGGTTCACATGAACACAAATTCCTCTTCGATGAAGAATTGTACACAAGGCAGCAGAGTGATGTGGGAAGAGAACTCCTTCAAGATTTTAAAAACCAGAAGTTGTAATACCAGCTGCATTATCAAGAAAAGCTAACTTCCTAACTTTTCTGGTAGTTGGTTTTCTAACCAGAATGGTAAAGAGGGACAAAAGAACTATTTATCAAGTCTTATTCCATATCACAATGCTATGATTCTAAGTCTCCGAAAAATATGCCATTTGAAACAACCAATTTATAAATGAACTTTTAAACTACCATATAGAGATTCATTGTATGACAAACATCCTTTTGTTTTAACTGTCACAGATACTAGTTTAACTATTTCAGATAACTGGCCACATTTTAACAGAGTAAATAATGTAGAAAATGAATTAGATCGCTTCCACAAGTGAATGATCCGGATAATAAAGAAAAGGAAATCAATGCCTAAATAAACTCAAGTCTGAGGCTTAACATGTTATCATGTTAAAGTATAAATAATTAGAATCCTGTGGTATTTATTTGTATGTTTTATAAACAGCTCCAATTAGCTTTAAACTGCAAACAATTACATTCCTTTATTAAGTGAGAGTGCCAGCGGTTATCATTCAAATACTTTCTGAATCCTTATGTGTTGGGAATTGTTCTAGGTGCTAAATTAGAGTCCCTGGGGCGGGGGGGGGGGGGGAATGATTAAATAAATAGACAAAGAAAGTCATATGATAGACAATGACAAAAGAAAACGAGGAAGGAAGGCAAAGCAAAGAGAAGGAGTCTCTTACAGAGGGAAAAGTAAGTGTAGAAGTCCCAAGGCAGGAACAAGCTCAGCCTGTTTAGAAGGAAGGGAAAAAAAGCCAGTCTGGCTGAAGCATTGTAAACAAAAGACAGACTGGAGGGAGATGAGGTCAAACAGAAAGGCAGGAATGAGATCACCTAGACTAGTAGTCCCCAGCTTTTTTTGGCATGAAGGACCAGTTGCTCCTATGAGAATCTAAGGCCTGAGGATCTGAGGTGGAGCTGAGGGGGGTGATGCTAGCGCTGGGGAGCAGCCACAAATACACATGAAGCTTCTCTCACTTGCCCACTGCTCACCTCCCGCTGTGTGTCCTGGTTCCTAACAGACCACGGACCAGTACCAGTCCACAGCTTGGGGTCTGGGGACCCCTGACCTAGACTGTCTGTTCTTCATAATTCAAATTAGGGGCTAGCAAACTTTTCCTGTAAAGGACCAGATAGAAAATGGTTTTGGCTTTGTGAACCACAGTCTCTGTTGCGACTATCCAAATCTGTCTTTATAGTGCACACGCAACCATTAACAAAATAAAGGAATGAGTACAGCTATGTCCGAACAAAAATTTTTTATAAACAATGAAATTTTTTTTATAAACAATGATGTTCCACATGTCATGAAATACTGTTTTTTTGATTTATTTTTAACCATTTGAAAATGTAAAAAGCATTCCTGGCTCACAGGCCATACAAAAACAGCAAGTGGGCTGGATCTGTCTGTTCAGATTATAAAACTCTGTAGCATTTAACAGCACCAAATAAATGCTCATAAGAAATGCTCTCAATGAAATTTTCAACTTCACTTTTCAGACCTTGTCGTTTCAGAAAAATGAAAAGGCAGACACAAGAATATGTCTAGAACAAGAGAACAGCAGGAACCTGACCGCATTTAGCCTAACTCTAAAGCTAACCTAGAGGAGTTTTCCATCTTTCTGTTAGGGACCACGAAGACCAGCACAGTTCCTGAGTTACAGTAGGCCCTCAACTAATGTTTGCTGAACAAATGAATGCATATATGTCAGCCAGTCTAAACAGTTCTCTATAAACTTTCTGTTATGAAAATCTAAGAGTAAAAGCTGTCTGTAGATCATTCACTAGTCTTTAAGGTGTCTTTGTGTGAACCACAAAAAAAAGCACCTGCTGGGAGTGCACACAGCTTTAGACAGTGCTATTTTATGCACTATCTCTGAGGAGACGAAGATTTTTTTAAAAACCCCTCAATCACCCCAGGCAGATGCAATACTGTGAGTATAAGTGAATATATATCACCTTTGTGCAAAGAAGATGCCCCATCCTCGGTAAGGACTCAGACCTTACACTAACTAGAGCCAAAGCTTGGCTAGCTGAGTGTGGACTAGATTCCAGACCTGATGATCAGAGGCCCACAATCACAAGCAGTGAGCTCTAAGTATTTTTAAAAAGTACCTTTAAATACAAGTTAATGACAGTCTCCAACATTTTTCAGAGTATCTTAATATCTAAAACCAGATGCCTAAATAGACAAAGGTGAATAACTAGAGAGCAGGCCTCTTCATAATGAAAGAAAAAACAGCCATACCATTAAGCTAACCTCTTAATAAAACATATACTGTGCATAGTTTTTATAATCAGCAATTCAAATGACTGAGTTTTCACATTAAAACTATGGCTCAATTGTGTCATGAACTACTATGACAACTATCTGAAATAGCTTCTATAAACATGTTTGCCTTTTTTGATAAATGTATATGATGAATGAATATATAGGTCACTGAAAATTTTTTGGTCACCTCTATCCAAAAAATCTAGCTTCAGTAAAATAACTTCATATTGACTATAAAAGTGTCCTTCCCTTATGTAATACCACTATAGATTTTTATTAAAGCAGCTATTACTACAAGTGAATAATAAATGTAACTACACTAATTCTGATTTTTCTCAGCACAAACTGCTTTTGCTTTTCTATTGAAAGCAGGCGAATCAAAGGACAAAAGCCATATAATTTCTGAGTCATGTACATTACATCGAAAAAAAGAAAAAATGGGGGAGGATACTAAACAGATTTTTTTCTAAAATAAAAAAGGGCCATTTGTTGCTGTTCTGTAGTCTATAATTTCTGTTCTTTACAAATTAATCTCCTAAGCACTTTCCTTTTCTTCTCCATTTCTTCAGAGCAGCTAAAGCAGTCCTCACTTATCCGTGTTTTCACTTTCCACAATTTGTTACCCATAGTCAATTGCAGACCAAAATATTAAATAAAAAATTCTGGAAATATACAACTCACAAGTTGTAAACTGTATACTGTTCTGAGTAACGTACTGAACTCTCTCACTGCCCACTCCATCCTGCCCAAACGTGAATCATCCCTTTGTCCAGAGTCTCCAAGCTGTACATGTTACTTACCCTTTAGTCACTTAGTAGCCACCCATCTGTTGCAGTATTGTAGTGCTTTTGTTCTAATAACCTTTATTTTACTTAATAATGGCCCCAAAGCCAAGAGTAATAATGCTGGCAATTTGGATATGTCAAAGAGAAACCATAATGTGCTCCCTTTAAGGTGAGTACAGTACAATCAGGTATTTTGAGAGAGACCACATTCATAACTTTTATTATTGTGTATTGTTATAATTTTTCTTTCACTGTTAGTTATTGTTGTTAGTATATTACTGAGCCTAATTTATAAATTAAACTATCATGGGTATGTATGTGTGGGGAAAAACACAGTATATAGAGAGTTCAATAATACCAGCTTCAGGTATCAACTGGAGGTCTTAGAACATATCCCCCTCAGATAAACGGGGACTACTGTAATTAATATTCTTTGTTCTATCAGGCTCTCCCTCCCTTCAGAGATTCAGGTTCCGCACACATTCAACCACGCAGTCTTCTCTTCACTTTGGGGGCTGGTTTCCACTGAAGCTCTAGCAGCTTCTCTGGACACACCTACTCACTCAGGCCTTCCTGGATCCTATATATGTTCACTTTTTCTGCCTGCCTACTCTGGTCTCCTAATGTGCTAACTTCTTAAAAATCCTCTTAAGAAAGTAGCTCCAAAATACTGGAATTTAAGTACTTTGACATCTAAATCCTCACAGCATTACTTTACTTGGTTATGACACTTTTAAGTTTCTACACTGTATTAGAGTTATTCTTATATATATAATCTTCCACACCAGACAGCAAATCGAGGGTAAAGGCTGTGTATAGCACATCTGTCAATTTTTCAAAGTACCTAGCACAATGCCTTATACAGAGTAGATACCTAATAAGTCTTTGTTAAATAAATGCATGAAATGCTCCTGTGGAAAGAGAAATAAGGAAATCTACTGTCCCAGGAAACTACACTTTTTTAAGAAGTTTTTAGCAGTACTCTTGCCCTTTGGTTTATTTTCCTATGCACTTCAGGGCCTCTATCCTACCATATTACCTTCACAATGATAACACACTAAATCATACTTAGACTTCCCCTCTTTTAGGACTCTCCAAATCAGATGCCCCACTACTGATTTTCTCCTTCTTATCACCAGTAGAAATGCCATGATGATGTTATCCATTTAATAACAAGCATATCTTGTCAACTTCCCTTTCAGAAGTAATCCCAATGGAAGATGGTGGAAGGCAATATAGAATAATGTAAGAAACAATGAATTTGGTCAGAAGAGTATACAGCCAAACTCAGTCTTTCCACTTCAGGAAATTTTCGCTCTTTTATAAAACCTTAATTAAATACTGTGAACATATGTAGTATGTTGAATATAGTACTTAGCTCATAGGAGACATTCAATAAATAAAAATTATTAATATAAGACAGTAATAGTATTAGTATAATTACTTATTATTCGGTGTAGATATCATGCCACTTTAAATATAACCTCAATTGACATCTGCATTTTTAAAAAGATGCTAGTAAGAAAGAAATCAGCAATTCATTGTACATAACGGCTTGAACATAGTTTTCATAAAGATGACCAGCCACATCAAAATGCATCTTCTCACCTCACTGCCTTGCATGGTCTTTGCTGGGTTAGCAGAAGGGATGGCAGCATTCAGCTCAGGTTCTGGCTTACACAGAAGGGCAATGGTGTCACGGTGAGACTGATAACGTTCTTTCACTTGTCCATCTGCTTGCACAGCTTTATCCAAAACTGCTCTGAAGTTAGCTCCCTCTGTGGGAAAAAAAGAATGTTAGCAGAGTACAGCACTGATGTTAACAGGTATGTTTACGGGCTGGTGTACTTTTAGTTCTGTTCTCCTTCTACATGCTCCAATTTTTCAAACTTAAATTTCAGCATTTTAGAGCTCCTCTCTTAGGAAGATTTTTACCTTTTCTCCCTTGTACAGGCCCCAATTTACTAGATAACAGAAACTCAGCTCCTGTCAGTCTTTGCATTCTTGTTTTTGAAAAACCAATTATAAAGCAAAAGCACAGTTATACTTCAAAATACATTTGTGGTTACTGTCCACCAAATAAAAGCTAATTGCCATTCATCTCATCTTTTCCAACAACTCATGAATAGAGAAAATCATTCCCCCCAAAACTGTTACAACTTATTTAAAAAGTATTCCTCTCTTAAAGGATTACTGCTTCAGCTAGACTTAACAGCAGATACATTTTTAGAAAAATCTCAATAGTATTAATGCTCTTTACAGAGATAAATAAAACAAGCTTCCATGAAGACATAAATTATCTTAACAAGCACAAAATCTTAACCAAAGTTGAAAACATAACAATAACTGTTAAAACTCATCTTTTACCACTAAAGATTCGCTATTAAGTGAAATGAAATTACAGAACCATACATATAATATGATCTCATTTATGTTTTTAAAATATGTACAGGGCTTGGAACAGAAAAGGAGAGTTATAGAATCATTTTAATTTTCACTTTATACCCTTCTTAAGAAGCTGAACTTCTTATAAGGAACATGGACTACCTTTCTTATTTATCTTACACCAAAGTGAGCAAAAACACCTAGATTTTTCTAATAGCACATAACTGCTATTCAAGCAGGTTTATTATTGTGCCTAATTTAATCAAGCAAAAAAATTATGGATCTAAATTGAGACTCTACTCCATATGAAAGTCATTTATGCACATTTTTACCTGCTCTTAAAGGCTTATAAAGTTCATTAGATGGTGTCCTTTGCCAGCGTTCCTTGAATTTCCCTCTTAACTCATTGTCAGTTGCTTCTTCTTCATCCAACAACCTTAGAGACTTTTTGAAAAGGAATCAAAGAAACAATGAAATATCATTTCTGGTGTAAAAATTTCAAACATTTTTTTTAAGTGCTCATACTCAAAACAGATGAGAATTAGTGACGTGGGAATTCTGTTACTGGTTAGAATATAAATTGGCATAATTTTTGTTGCAGAAATCTATGTTATAATGTATATAAACAAAAAGTCATAAAATTTAAGGCTAGGTTAACCATTACCTTAGTCAGTGAAATTAAAAAGAATTAAGAGATTACATACATCCATATACAAGACTACTTTAAACAAAGACTTTTTTTTTTAAGATAAAAATAAATACAGAGCCTTTGGAGTATATAAGCCACAAATGAAACAAAGAGAAAACCAAATAATTTAACTACATGAAAATAAAAGATCTGGACTTCTATTCCAATACATCAAACTGAAAATTTGCATATAAAAATGCCTTTTTAATGCTTAGCTGAGAAAACAGGACAGTAGGGGCCAGAAACAGAAGAAAGTACTAATCTACAGGTACAGACAAGTGCTGAAGTCAATGGTAGCTGCTAATCCAATAGTCTAGAGCAGAGTTCTGCAAACTTTTCTGTAAAACAGTAGGGTAAATATTTTAGGCTTTGTGGGCCACAGTCTCTGTCACTGTTCTTCTTTTTCTTTTTTTACAACCCTCTAAAAATGATAAAAATCATCCTTTACTCGTGAACCATACAAAAATAGGCCACAAGCCAGAACTGGTCCACCACTGTCAGTTCACCAACTACATAATTCACTACTGGCTTAGAATGTGAATTTATAAGAACATGAGTAGGAGACAAGAAACATAGGTGGGGCTAAGGAGAGTAGGAGGTGAGATCAAAGGCGCTATCCTCCCTCACGACGGGATACTTCCAAATGGGTGACGCTCAGTGGATGACTTTTTAAAAGAAAAACTGCCTAACAGAAGAAAACTTAATCTGTTTGAACCTGGCTCTAAATAGAAAAGTATCACCTAAGATGTCTAAACTAAAGCCTGAACTTAGGACCCGAAATCACACTCACTACCTGTGTGATACAAAGCCCTAAGATGAAATGATTAAAAGAGTAACCACACACAAAAAATAAATAAATAAGTTTAAAGAGGTGTCACGTATATAACATCTTTTCATAGCGGAAACAAAAAACCCTCTCTAAAAGAATTTGCTTTAAACCCGGACCTCAAAGATTTCCCACAAATTAAGTTCCAGGAAATGTGAATTCAAAATTTAAAAATCATTGAACATTAAATGCATTAAATGTACTCTAGACTGGATCTTGAAACAGAAGAAGGTCATTAATAGAATAATTGGTAAAATCTGAGTAAAGTATTATACCAATGTTTACTTCTTCGTTTTAATAAATGTACCATCACTACATAAGGCTTTAATTTTGGGGGAAGCTGAGTGAAGAAACTCTCTGCACTAAATTTACAACTTTTTGTAAATCTAAAATTATTCCAAATTTAAGGTTTCTGGGAAAGGAAAGAATAAAACTATCTCTAGTTGAAGATAACATGACTTTATATATAGAAAATCCTGAGGAATCCACAAATTAACTATTAAAAGTCAATAAATTCAGTAAAGTTGCAGAATACAAAATCAACATACAAAATCAGCTGTATTTCTATACTCTACCAATGAACAATCCAAAAAGAAAATTAACAATTCTATTTATAATTGCATCAAAAAAGAATAAAATGCTTAGAAATGAATTTAACCAAAGAGGTTCAAGACTTGTACATTGAAAACTACAAAACTGTTGAAAATTAAAGGAGACCTTACTAAACAGAATGACAGCCCATGTTCATGGACTGGAATACGTGATATTGTTAAGATTGGCAATATTCCCCATACTGATCTAAACATTTAATGCAAACCCTATCAAACTTCTAACTTTAGAATTTTCTATATGTAAAGTCAAATCAAAACCAATGAGATACCACTTCATATGCATATGAATGACTATAGTGAAAAAAAAAAATTATAAGAGTTGGCAAGGATGTAGAGAAACTGGAACCTTCATCTATTGATGGTAAGAATTAAAATGTTGCAGTTGCTGTGGAAAAGTTTGGCTGTTCCTCAAAAAGTTAAACAAAGAATTACCGTATGACCCGGCAACTCCACTCCTATGTATATATACTCAAGAGTACACAAATAGCAGTATTATTCAGAAAAATCGTAAAGTGAAAAATCCCAAATATTTATCATTCATGGATAAACAAAATGTGGTAGATCCAAATAATGGAATATTATTTAACCATAAAAGAAAATGAAGTATAGATACATGCTACAACATGGATGAACCTTGAAAACATTACACCAATTGAAAAAAGGCACACTCAAAAGGCCACTTACTGTTTATGAATCAATTTATATGAAATTTCCAGAATAAGTAAATCCGTAGAAACAGACATCAGATTAGTGATTGCCAGAATGATTGCCATTAGTGGAGTGACTGCTAATAGTACAAGGTTCTTTTGGGAGTGACAAAAATATTCTGAAATTAGAAGAGTGTTGATGCTCATACAATATTGTGAATGTACAAAAGCCACTGAATGCGGACTCTTTAAAGAGGTTAAAATGGTTAATTTTATGTTATGTGAATTTTACCTCAAAAAAAGAACACGCATGTAGTTTAGTTGTAAGATATACATAGGTGACTTTTTAAAGAAGCAGTTAGACATCTGGGAAATGAAAAATATTTTTAAACTTTTTTTAACGTAATTGAATGGCTGAAGAACACAAAAGGCAGATAAATAGCCAATTAATGAGGTAGAAGGCTAGCCTGAGAATCTCCCAAAAGAATAAGAGGACAAAAAGAAAAAGAAATGTTGATATGAGGAACTCTTCCAGAAGCACCATGACCAATCTAAAAGAAATTCATTAAGACACAATGGAAAGAACAGAAAAAAGAGGAATAACTGAAGAAATAGAATCCATGGACAGGGATCTAAGATTGAAAGGGCCCAACAGATCCAAAATAGGATGAATTTATTATTTTAAAAATAAATTAGTTTGATACTTCAAAACTTTTGAAAATCAAAATATTCTAAACTACAGAATCTAAATTTCCAAAAGCTACCAAAGAGACAAACACTCAAAGAGTACCAGCTGCACAATCTACTTATTTCATAACTTACAGCTTACTTACAAGGAGACTCTCTAAGTGCAACTGACAGAGTAACAGTGACGCTAACTTACAGGCTGTTATAAGAATATCAAATGAGATAAATAAAAGTGTCTTATATTAAGATAGGCAGACAACAAACATAAACACTGCCAGTTTTTCCTAATTATAGATGAGGTTTTTCACATTGCGATTTCTAATGAAGATGCTCTTCACAACTGATACATAGTATTTCATTAGGCAATTTTTTCCATAAAACTTGTTTCGAATCAAATATGCATCTTCTAATCACATTTTAAGACCAAGGAAATACAGTAATAATTATATTTAACAACTAACAGGCACATGTATGATCACATGTCCCAACTACCTTATATGCTAAATACTATTAGCCTTATTTTTTGGATGAATAAACTGATCCACCCAGGGTCACAGGAATAAGAACTGGGACTGAAGTCCAAATATAACTCCATGTTCTGTGAACTTAACAACTGAATTATGTTTAAACAATAAAACATTAAATAATGATTTATTATTATAACCTCTACATACTAAATGCCCCAGACCACTTTCCATTTGACCTGCTATGCCTGCATTTTCCAGTGTTTGTCTTCTTCTCCAGGATTAATTACTTCTTGCTGCTTTCACTAAGGTACAATCTTGAACGGCTCTCTCCACTTTTTTCTCCCTAGGTCTATCTACTATTCCAATGTCCTTTCAATTGCAACACCAGACAATGAGCTTGTTTGACCCACAAACCAACAAATTGTGAAGGACTATATGGCATCCTGATGAATGAAGTCTGTGACCTTAAGAGCCATATTTGTGAAATTTTAGCATGCACACAAATCATCCTGGGATCTTGTAAAATGCAGATCTTGATTCAGTAGGTCTGGGTGGAGTCAGAGATTCTGCTTTTGGAGGCTCTGGTACTGAACAATGTAACATCAATTCTGTTTGCTTTACTTTTTCTGATTACTGATTACATCTACATAGGTAAGGCTGGTAATGCTGACTGTATAATTAATGTAGAATCTCTCATAAATCAGATTTCCCAGGCTAATAATGCAGTAAGTTTCCATTTAAGTTTCTTAACCTTTTCCAATAGCTGAAATGCACTGAAAGGTGAATAATGAACACTACCATCATATCAGTTATAATAATTGCAACATTATCACCATAGTAATATAATAGTAGTAATAGCAGTAACTTATTAAGCACATACTATATATCCCATAGGCTAGGCATTTCATTGTTGCAGTATAGTTCATCCTTTAAATAACCCTGGGAGGTTAATATTATCATCTCCAGGGTTCATACCATCATAAGTACTTAAGTACTCTGCCCCACCCCAAAGTACTTAGAAATGATATAAATATAGTATCTTCTAAAAGTTAACTGAAAAATCAAAACATCAGGGATGATAACAAAAATCACCTAAGAGAGATATTGATTCCTAAACTGGCAAAAGCCAATATATCCAGCTTGAATATATTTACAGCTGAAGAAAGAAATGTTATCAACTAGGTAAAAGAGCTGAAAACAAAGTAAAAGGAGAATAACTAGCAAACAGTTGGCTTTAGCCAAAATACTTCTAGTGTTCCATTCCTATTGATAAAATGTCCTCTCTACTGGAAGATGGATGAGGGGGCTTATAAACCATTTGATGGCCTAACTTCCTTTGTCTGATTTCATGTTCACCAAGAAACCCAATCTTTAATATAAAAGCTATCGCTAATTATTAAGAATTTTGTTTGATGGTATTTTCTCAAGTATACTAGTATTACACAATGGTCATATGAGTTTCATTGATGTGCATTTACTACCCTTATAGACATGTATGAGGCCATTCTCACACAATCAAACTTCTTCATGAGGCTGAAGGTCAGGCTCTGGGCCACAGTAAATTCACCAAGATGATGAGTACTACCCTATAAAACCGAACTGGAGAAAGTTTCCAGTCCTAATCCCTGCTGGACAACAGGCGTCCAAATACTTTTATCTGAAAAGCAATCTCTTAAAACATACCTCATCTAGGATTTCTCTATTCCTTTGTAGCAGTTCAGGTAGCTCTTTGATCAACTGATCAACAGTCTGGATGCCTCCCTGTTCAATCACAGATGTGGATTTAGTCAATATAGACTGAGGTACGGTATCTCCAGATACATCTTCAATTGCTGCTGGAAGATTAAGGGAAGCTAACACCCTGAAAAAATGAAATACTATGTCATCTAGAGGTTTAAACCACCTTTGAAACATTAATCTCCTGTATCTGAATCAACAGCAAAGGAGTTAGCGCCCCAAAAGGGTATAAGTTCTACGAACAGAAAAATAAAGCAAAGAAAAAAGAAAAACAGAAAGTCAATAATTGATAAAAACAAAACTCTTAAAGAACTAAGTTCACAGTTTAGAATTAAAAGCCAAAAAGTAAGAAATATACATTAAAATATAACAAATACCTTTGGCTCACAATTCAAACTTAACTCCTTTCAGTCTAAGTAAATAAAAGTCAAAAAGTCTGCCTTAAAAAATGAAATCTTTTTATTATACTCCTAATTGTTATACTGTCACTGATAAATCAGAAATACATAAAAGTTATAATTTGATATCATCTAGGCAAAACATCAAGAGAACATAGTTGATCTAAGTATTAATTACAGAATCTTAATCTGTTTGTGGCTCAGTAACAATTATTCTATTATTTCATTTATAGAATAAATGGGATGTTAAACTCATGTTGCTTTCTTGCTAGAAAAAGAAAATGTATTCATCAAAATTTGAAATATGAAAAAGCAAACCAGACCAAGAGGAAATATTCTCAATTACATATATCTGGCAAAGGACTTGCCTCTAAAATATGTAGTTCTTCAAAGATTAACAAGAAAAAAATTCAATTTTTAAAAATGAGCAAAAGATTTCAACGGACACCTCACGAAAGATATATAAATGACTAATAATGAGCACATGAAGAGATGCTCAAAATTACTGTTAATTTGGGGAATGAAAATTAACATATACTAACCACATAACTCAGCAATTCTAATCCTAGGTATTTATCCAAGAGAAATAAAATATGTCAACACAAAGATTTGTACATGAATGTTCATAGCAACTGAAAAGTCCATCGACAGGTAAAAGAATTAAAAAACTGCTATTTGACCATAAAATCGAATACTGCTCAGTAATAAAAAGGATCAAACTGATATCCACAAAATATGAATCTCAAAAACATTATGCTAAGTGCAAGACACCCAACACATTTTGAGTATATACTGTACATGACTGTACATACTTAAGTACTGCATACTCTAGCAATACTGCACTGTACTGTGTAACATACATTCTCACGTATTTTAATGACTACATTTACATTAAATTGTATAAAAAGTAAACTAACCTATAGTGTCAGGGAGCACATCAGTAGTGGCTGTAGGCCAAGGGAAGTGAAACTGAAGGGAAGGCGGCATGAGGGAGTATTTTAGGGTGACGGAAATGCTCTCTGTCTTGGTCATGGTGGTGGTGGTTACAGGGGTATTCATGTTTATCAACAGAACTGAACTATATACTTAGAATGGATGTATTTTGTTGTACGAAAATTACACTTAAGATTTTTTAAAAACCAATGAATCCACCAGAAACAAAATAGGTTGAGAATACTAAATGTTACCGTGTATCTTAATTTAAAAAATTCAATTCTACTTCTCATTTGCCTCAAATAACTATTCCCTAAAATGCAAATCGGTGGTCAAATATTTTCATTGTTTCAGTAATCTTCTTCCGACTCTAATTTATTTGCTAGGACATAATTAGTGTCCCCAAGAAATGTGTGTATGCATGTGTGTCTACATTTGCTATTTCACATATCTTTGACACTCGGCTCCAAGATCAGAGAGTAAAATGTTCATAAACTACTAAATTAAAGAACAAAGAGAAAGACATTAGAACTTTAGAGTTAAATTTATGAAAGGTAACCTCTACCTACCCATTTGCCAGAGTGGTGGCTTCTCTCATTTGAGCAATTGATCTGTTAACTAAATCAGCTTTCCTCTGATTATAGGCAGCCAAAGACTGCTGCACTGACACAGGAACCATCTTCTCAAACAGATCTATAATTAGGAAAGGAAATTCAACAAAACTTTAAAGGAAAGCTCAACTTGTAAAGTGACTGCTCATATTCCATTTCCTTTTCAATATTTATATCGAAAGTCTACAAATACTTAAAACCAAAACACTACTGAAAGTACAACAAGGAGAGTTTTTAAATAGATATACTAACAGACAATGAAAATGAGAGCTTTTTCTCGGAACTAAAACTTCTTGAGTTTACGGGCTCTTTGGTAAAGAAGAGTTAAACATAAGAAAACACTATTCGATTGCTGATTAAACTGATTGGGCTACAGTGCCATGGTTCAATTTCCAGCTCTAATACTTCCTAACTACATGACCTTGGGCAAATTAAGTACTTAACCACCTGTACATCAGTATCCTCAGTATCCTCATCAGTCAAGTGGGGATAGTAACTACCTATTTCATGGGGTTGTTGTGAGAAATAAATGAGCTAATATTTGTGAAGTACTTAAAAGAGTCCCTGGCACATGGTAAACACTTTGTGTTTGCTAAATAGAAATAAGTTAAATAATCGTCCTTTCCCAGTAACTTAGAATATTATCCTTGGAATCTCAGTTACAGGTTCATACATTGCTTATATATCTATAATATCCAAGGATATTAAAACATGTATTTATCTAACCATGACTCCACAAAAGTATAAGTCATATTTATGTATGTTTATTTTCAATGGCAGAATATTAAATAATATAACAAACATTAACAACGTAAGTACTTATTTAAAGTCTTTGTCATTACTCGAACATAGTTTCAAGTTTTATGTACACTTTACATATACTTTATCATCTACTTTCCATCTTAAAATTTCACTGTAGATACAATTTTTATTCTCATATTCATTTTGAACATGAATGCAAATTATGTTCAAAGCATACTGATACCAACTGTGTAATTCTGGCTACAAAAAAAACCAGATTACATTGGGAAAAAAAAAGAATAAGATTAAAGTGTATCTAAATATTTGACATACCAGTGAATTTTTGGCTGATGGGTACATTAACTGGGGTAGATTTCACAAGTGTGGCTTTACCAATAGAGTCTAGATCTTTGAGATCTGGAACTCGATCATGATATATGAAGTCATTATCTTTCTTTGCTGCAGTAAGGGCACGGCTGATTTTGTCAGAAAAATCCTTTACGTTGACATATTCATCATAGCGAGATGCCACTGTTTTAATCAATTCTGCTGCATGCTAAAAAAAGAAAATGTTTTAAAAAATGTTTTTTTCTCAATCAAACATCCTAGCATTGTTTTTTTTTAATCTTAAATTTGAAGATTTGCATTTCCAGCAATGTGATCAACAGAATAACCCCGAAATTCTCCCATTGCACCCCAAAAATGAAGACTAATACATAGCAAATATCCCTTTAAACACATGTGAATTACCAAGAAAGTAAAAAAAAAATCCATGGGCCAATATGTATATACCAGACACTGAGGAAGGCTGGATGTCTCTCCATTGCTTTATTAAAATGAAAAGAGCAATGTTGTTATATGAGAAGACCAAGATGTACAACATACTTCCCTCTTATATACGGATGGGGAGAGTTAAAAATGTTCATTGTCTGTATGTGTATTCAGGTGTATATATTTGCTTATATATCAAAGAAAAAAAAAGACGGCCCTAAAAGGATTAAACAAGAAACTGATGGAAATTACCTAAAAGGCAATGGGAATAAAGAATGGAAGAAACAGAATAGAAAGGAAAAGGCAGAGAGACAGGTTGAAATGTATACTTTTACATATACTTATGTTTCCCAATTTTCATTTTGAAAATTTTCCAGTACACAGAAAATTTAAGAAACAGAACAATGAGTAACAACAGACGCTCTACTTAGTTTCAACAATTGTTACCATGATACCATATTTGCTTTCTCTCTCTCTTTCCCACATATATACATACATGTTTTTGGGTTGGGATTTGTTTGTTTGTTTTTTGTTAAGACCATCTGAAACTGAAATTCGAACATCATGACCCTTCATCCCTAAATAACTCAGCATATATCTCCTAATACAGACAACCTCTTTAATATCAACAAACTACTATCATGACTAAGAGAACAAACAATATTTTCACAAAATCAGTTTTACTGTGTCACTCAATGAGTTAACTAAATCTCTGACATGTATTCATTCTAGAGTCACGTTTTTATACATACATATTTTTAGGTCTTTTTGATCATTGTACTTTGGCAGCTTCAGTGATTCCACCAAGATGATTAAGTGGACATAACTTCTGGAGCTAAATGAACTGCACTGTCCCAAAAGTACACCTCATGAGCTATACAAGCCCAGGTACAGTTTTTCTTGGCCCCCAGAAGTGAATCCCAAGCACCAATTATAACTTTGCTGCTGGTTTACCTATTGTGTTCATTCTTCTGACTCTGATTTTGTTTTTTCTGGTTTGCTCATAACTTATAAGTGTTTTCCCATTGCTGACAGCAATGACAAGAAAGTTTAATATAGTGACCATCTAATGATCTGTCAGGTTCATGGGATGGATACCTTTTACGACTGAGTGAGAGACTACAGAGAATATTATTCGTTGGTCATCTTTTCTGGTCTGTTTACCTATTTCTAATCGGTTTCTAAGTCAAGTAAAAAAAATTTCATGCCTACTGCAAAGAACAGCCCTTTGTGATATGAATCAGCGTTTATGTTCTGAGTAAACTTTTAACCTATGAGTAAAGCTGTAAAACTGAAGTTACAAACACTTATGTATCTATGACTAACAAAGTCTCCTCTCATTGTGTGAGTCTGAAGTAGTTTCCTTTTTCCAGAGTGGATTTTTAAAATTACAGTAAAATTTCCAAAGGAGCTCTTCTTCTCTGACTGATTTATGGAGACCAAATAAGGGCCTGCTTGAATCTAATAGTCCCAGAATTTCCAGAAAATTAAGAAACTAATACTTTAAATAATCTAGCCTTAAAAAAATCTTTCCTTCAGAAACCTCTTTCTCAGAAGCATTTCCATATGAGAATCTAAGTTACTGTAATCAAAGTGAATCCCTAGACAAAAGAAGTATCTTTGATAATCTGGGTTTTGTAAAAAAAAAAAAAAAAAAAAAAAAGGAGAGAGAGAGAAAGAAAGAAAAGAAAAGAAAGAAAGAAGTATGCTTTTCTCTGATTTTGTCAGTGTGGGGTATGATATAAACATATATTTTATTTTTCATGAAACCTGGGCTTCTTTTCTCATGAATTTCAAACTAATTAATCTGAACTTCCTAAATGATACTTGCATAGTATCTTCTAATATCTAATCCATATTTAAATTTCCTTAACAGTTCTCTTGCTATCCTCTGCTTACCAATGCTCAAAATACAAACAACTCATATAAATAGCCCTAGCCCCTGCCACAAAGTTGACCCAGATATCATGGAAGTTTATGATAATACCAATGCCTACAGTATAGAAGTTACTCTGCTGTTTACAGATATATATTACCACTGTCCTCAAGCTGTGGATTTAAATGCTGCAATTTAGACCGAGGCTAGCCCACAAATTAAGAACTATACATCCTTTCTGGAGCCTGTTAATTTAGAATATTTTATATTAAAATAAAGGTGGGTAAATTAAAGAGAACTAAATGAACATTTTGTGTGAATTTTTTAAATAAAATATGACACTTCAAAAAGCACACAGTAAGTAAAGCCTAAAGATAAAAGCAATCTCTTATTTCCGATGATACAGGCAATGAGTGGGAAAGGTTTTCATAAGCGAACATGAGAAATTCACTGAGGAAAAAATAAATGGAGATCCAAGTTACTATTTATTCCTAAGAGACTCACTTGTAACCTTGCAATCTCTTCTCCAAATTTCTTTTGCTGTTTTGCCAGGATAGACTGGTGGTACTCGGCATTGGCCTGCATGATACAGTGCTTGGCAGCCAAGACAGGGAACACCTCCTGGAAATAAAAATACTGACCAGGGGAGAGTCCAACCACACAAACCACCACAGACAACATGGGATGCAGGAAGAAAAAGGAAAAGGAGACAGAAATTAGAATTACCCGATTAATGATTTAGAGGCAAGTTAGTTATTAGGTGTCAACAGAGAAGACCACATAATTTGCATAGATTGAATTCAATAATTTCAATTTTTTTCTTCCAATTAAAATTAAGGTTTGTTTTTTTTTTTAAAAACTATTAGGTGACGCCAATTAAAATTTTTATAATGCTCTCTAATCAAGCCATGGAGTCAACATTTTGTTTACAGAGAAGAAAGGAAAGCATGCATTAGAAAGAGAAGTAGAATGGACATTCACAGAGGAATACCAAGCACAGGGTTTAGAAGCTTTCTTATGAGCCCTGACCCAGCCCTTAGTTAACTAAACCACCATTACTCACATACACTAATGAAATTGCTCTATAGCGGTTTCATCATGTTTAAAAGACAAAAGACAGTAAAGTAAGTTCCCAATTATATTCATATCCTGACTTTAATAAAGATGACTTTTAGCCATATAAAAGTGTAGTATCATATAAAAACTAACATTTAAGTATCACATACTCATAAACACATAGCAAACGGACAAAATGCACTAATGACTAATATGACTCAGTGTTATTTTGCCCTAATTGGTTTTGAAAAAAAAAGTCCAGTAAAAATTAATTTTAAAAGATGCAAAAACATAAACCAGAAAAGCAGTTACATGGGTAGAGGCTCTTCCAAAATGTCAAATCCTAGCCTGTAACCTGTTTTTAGAAAGTATATGTCATATAAAATCCAAGAAATATACTAGACAATCATTGTCCAGATAAAAAAAAAGAGAGAGAGAGAGAGAAAATCAAGAACTGAATTAATACCTGTGTGCTTTCCTATTTCCCAGTAAATAATATCCTAGCTTCCTGGATCACTACCTGCAGATACTGCAGTTTTATAAGTAGAACATGAATAGATCTTATGAGCTTTATTAGAAAAAAGGTAAAAATAAGACATTTAAATCTCAAAATGCACTCATGCCAGTTCTCAAGGTAAAACTGGAGCAACTTGGTACTTAAACAGGAGATTTTCAAGGAATACCAGAAATGCTGCAGAGGTAGTTTCCAAGTCTGTGGAGGTGACATTCTTCTCTCCATGACAGGAATGAACTAATGTCCCAACAGGATGTAACGGTACACTGTGCAGCTGAACATGAGGTCTTTCAGATGAAAAAATGGTGAGAGGAGATCTCGAGTCTCTTTTTTTTAAGAGTAAAACCATTAATACCCAAGAGTCTTGGCAAATTTCAACTGATCTCTTGGCGTATTTTAGGTCTCCAGGCATCTTCACATTAATTCTTTATTGTTCATTTTCTGACTAAACTAATGTGTGCTGTTGATGTACTTACATGCTTTTTTACTCCACCACAAAACTGTCTGCAATTTCATAATCTACAAAAACCCCTAAAGGATTTACTAATCAATAAACTCTCCTACAAAAGATCATGTTACAAATATCATTATCATACAGATGAAACTAATTCCTTGAAATTTCTGAAAGAGTAGCTGAACTACCCTAATTTCAATATCTAAGTTTCCCTTTTTAACCATTCTAAATTTACTTTAGTCTAATCATCTTTTCATTTACAAATGATCATTTCAAATGCCACTTTAGAAAAGTTTACATTAAAACAATTAATACTTCCTGTGATATGTGGTTTAAAGATGGTTGTTTCCTTAGCTGTCCAATAGCAGCCCAATTTTCTATCCCTGTTGGCAAAACTTAATTCTAATAAAAGTACTGGAGGAATCTGTTTTCTTTTCCTTTTTTCTTTATGTCTGTTTTTGCGCTTTAAGACTCATCTTTAAGAAAACAGGACAATAATTAAAAGTGTGAATAATCAACATGCTCAAGTATTCATGCTTGTACCAAACCACCAATGATTCAGAACTATTCAATGCCTCGATTTCATAAAATTATTGAAGACAGGTGTTCAAAATTTTTCAGAAAGACATTTAGCTTGGAAAAACAAGTTTAGTAAAGAACAAAGGCAAAGGCATCCCCTAAATATAAATTCTCATGCATCTTAAATAAAAAACTATTTCTATAACTATATTCAAAGTCCTCTCCTAAAATTTTGAATATCTTTATGAAACATAATTTTCAACCTGCTTCTTATATACAAAAATATCCAAATATTTCCACAAGCAAAATAACCAAGTGTATATAAAACAATAACTGACCTTGGGGAGAGTATCTTTATACTGACACTGTTTGAAAGCATCACCAAAATAATCTGCAGCCTGGTTAGCCAATTTAGCTATGATAGCATCTTTCATTTTATCTGGAATAAAATGTTAAATTGACCATTATAATTAAAATATAAAATAGTCTATCATGATGACTCAATATAAACAATGAGATCACAAGTGTGTACATTTATCTAAAGACATCCTTATTGATGGAATCAATTCATCTATATAAAACTTAATCATTCCATAGGCAAATACAAAGAGTCAGGAAATAGTTTAGTGGTTGCCAGGAGCTGGGGGAAAAAGGAGTTAGTCACTGCCAGTGGGTATGAAGTTCCTTTTTGGGGTGAGATGATAACATTCTAAAATTAGATGGTGGTGATGGCTGCAAAACTCTGACTATAGTAAAAACCAATGAAGTGTGTACTTTAAAAGGGTTTATTTTATTGTATATGAATTCTATCTCAATAGATGTTATTTTGAAAGAAAAAATTATTACAGTTCATATTGCTTCCACAGGATGACTGCTCTTATTTTCAATTTCTCTGCATTTAAATATTCAGCCAACATTCCAATCTGTCATACTAATTTGCATGCCTTATAAGAATCAGCCTTATTCCCTCATTCGCAGGGCTAGGGCCTCTGTCTAGATGGCTCTTTCTTCTCAATTAGGTCTGGGTGAAATGAGACCTCCTCAAAGAAACTCTTCTTGACTAATGAATTTAAAATTAGCATGATACCCCCCCCACACACACACACACATCCTGATCCACAGGCAGGCCACCAGCCATTGTCATATAATCCATCTTATTTAACTTACAGCAATTCTCTCTATATACAATTACCTTAGCTACTTAAGTTCTTGCTTATCATCTCTCCTACACTAAAATGTAAGCCTCCTAAAACAAGCAATCTTATTTGCTGATTCTATTTATCTAGAGGAGAGGACAGTGACTGGAACACAGAAGGTATCCAATAAATATCTGCTGAATGATTTAATTTCTGACATCTTATAAACTTACATAAATACTACTCTATGGGGATGACTCCATAATGCAGTGGTTAGCACTTCTGCTGTACATGCAGAAGGTCCTGGGTTTGTGCCCCAGGTGAAGCCACGGGCCAGGCCCCCCAAGGCTTGCCAGGACCCTCAGACCCCCCAAGTGTGCTGGGGGCACCAGATCCCAGGTGCATGCCACGAGGAGATGCCTTGCCTTCAGAGATCCAGCTCTTAAAAGGAAATGGCACCATCCATGGGTCAGGGGTAGATGGGGGCGGGGAATTAAAGAGGGGGAAAAAAATACTAAAGTTCAGTGTCTGAGACAATAGCTAACCAGACACTTTACAAAAGACTTCAAAGACAGCTTACATTCTTAAATGTATACCAGTACCACTTTAAGTTCAGAAAAGGAAAGCTGAAAATTTTCATTAATCCATGTGTCAAGTTCAAAAAGGAAAGTTCTACATTGAACAGGTTATATTTTAATCACCTCTTAATTTTAAAAGCCTGTCACTTCTTTTCACGGGTAACAAAATGGAGGACAAAATTAGAATTACCTCTTGTGGCTTTTAAAAAAAATACTTCTTGGGCCTGTGCCAGCATAATAAGACTGAGGGTCCCAACAGTATCTGGAGATATGTCCACAGTAGGCTCTCGATTTAAGGCAGATAAAACCGTCTCTTTAATATGTAAAAAGGCACCACTAGCAAACTAGAGGGGGGAAAAAAGAATTTAAAATTTATAGAAACTCAGTAAAACTAAATTTTCTACTGTTACACACAAAATCATTTCAAATGTTAACTCAATTGAACATGTTAACTCAAATGTCATTCCATTTAAATTTTTACATTGTGCAAAACAGACCTAAAACATCCGACCTACAAACAATAAGGGTATCTTGCTAAAACACGAAATTTAACAAAAAAGTCAATTACAACAACAACAAAAAAGTAAATTCATGGGACAAATTGATTAAGCTTAGTTTCAGCTATACATCCTCAAAACTAACATGAAAATAGAGGCAGGGATAAAACATTAAAATGTTTTTAGTACTGAAATGCTCTTACTTTAGTCCCAAATTCGTCTCTCAAATAAACATGTCATACTTAGGGAAACCTCAGTACAATCCTCTGAAAAGCACCCTTATCATCCATTGCTAATGATTTCTATTTCAAAGCTCTTTGGTAAAAACGTTACCCATCAGATTTTTCTTCCCAATTATATTTTATTGAGGTAAGCACTAAAATAACTTTGCTTTTATCAACGATTGGCACTGGGAAAAAGAAATCAGGGATTTAAAGGTGTTATACACATAAGCTATGCAGACGTAAACCAAGGTTAATTGTTTTAAATGAACATCATGTTTTCTGCAGTCATGAAGTACCCTAAAACTAGAGTGCCTATAGGGAGTGATCAGTTGACTCTGCTTAGTACTAACAGAATCACAGACTAGAACACTCTGGAACTGGAGGCCTGTAGTGGTTTAAGAACTTACACAGAGGCAGGTAGCTTCTTGGTGGCAAGCAACCTAGAGAAGGAACTAGGTCTTATAATACCACCAGTTCTCTTTCCGTAACACTGGATGACCTGCTATGAATCACAGAGGTGACTCACAGAATGAAATGTGTCCCCAATAACTCAGAATGCCCTGAGATCGCACGTGCCAATTAACTGAGTTACAGCTAACAAAAAACTAAATAAAATTTTACTTCATTATCATATTTTAAAATATTTGCCATTTACGGCCTGAAAAACAAAAGGTACATATGCATGATGTCTGTCATTTGTATGGCAAGCCACAATTTGGTACACATGGTTTGCTTAAAGTTCGTTTTCCTATCACAGTCTTAGAAGGGCATTCCTCACCTCTCCCCTAACTTTAACGGTGGGAAAAATCAGATTCTACCACTGAGAAAAGTAAATTCGAGAACTAGAAGAGACAGACAGCAGAATCACTTGGAATTTCATTAAATTTGGAATCAGAACATTTGAAACCCCAGTGGACCACTTTACTAACACTTCTGCCTTTAGTCTACTTGTTTATAAAAAGACAATGACATTATATAACATGTATCACAAGGTTTATGAGAGTTAAATAATGTACATGAAAACACTCTACAAATTAAAAGGCAACATAAAATATGAAAACATGACTACAGATATCGCTTAACAGTAACCATTTATTGTTCTTTAAAGTGAAACAAAAAAATAAAAGCTGAGTAAATAAAAACAACTGCTATAAAGTAATATAGCACAGTAGGATATGACAGTATTTAATATAAATTTAGCTAACTTGAGAACATTAAATATCTGACCACATTTAAATATGACCTCTTCATGAGTCTTACAATTAAACTTTTCTTGCCAAGAGGTCTTAATTTTTACAACCCTGGTAAAATTTTACGTGTGTCTCATAAGAAAAAATATTTATAAAATTAATATACTTATTTTAATGATGTAATTTATTTAAAAGGGATTTACCAAGGATTTCATCTCATACATTTAATCATTTGTTCTCCTGACATTTATTGAGCCTTTATTATGTGCCAGGCACTGTGCTAGGTGCTGGGTTTAAAATGGTGAGGAAAAACAGAGCTGGTTTACGGGTGCTTCAAAAATATGAATCAATTCATTTAAAAGGTATATTACTTTTCAAAAAAAAAATATCTGTATGTAAAGAAACATCTATAAACCTATATGCAAATTATTTTCAATTTAATCCAACTTAGTGTTGATCATAACATAGTAACTACTGTTCTGCATACCTGGTAATGCTTAGCAGCGATTTTCAATCCTTCATCATTATCCAGGTTCTGTTCTGCTGCAATCTGGCTAGCTAAGGCTGCACAATTGAACAACACACAGCTCTTTTCATATCCTAAGCTTGCAAGAGCTGTAAAAAATTGAGAAGGAAAAATTTATCAGATTATTTCTTCTAAAGAAAATTAATGTTTCTGAAAGACCATGACCTCTGCCCCAGTGCCTCTCATAAAAACAAATTTCTAGATCTATTTTCTCACTCATAATACATTCCTGTATTTTTAGCTGCCCTGCCAGGCATTTAATTCCATAATAATATTCCTGTCATCTAAAATTCAAAAGATCAATATATTATTCTTTCCTTCCCTTTACATCCAACACTGTTACTAGATTCAAAATGAAGTCATTCTCATGTCATTTCTCACTTATATCCAAATAAATTTGTTTCATTTTTCCATCACTTCTCTCAAAATTATATCTTCCCACCACGTTTAAAGCAATTCTCACTACTACAAACCTAAGCCAATGCTAGAACCTCCTAGGTGACCTTTCATGCCTTACTCTCTATGCCAATACATCTCCCTCAGAAGGCAAGCAAATTATTTGCTTAAGATGCAACTCTGATCAAGAATCTACACCTCACATCTATATGAAGAGCTAGTATAAAAAAAAAAAAGGGCAGAAAATAACGATTGTTAGCAAGCACATGGAGAAATAGGAATTACTGTACAATGCTGGTGGAAATGTAAAATAGTGCAGCCAAAGAGAGAAACTGTACGGCAGTTCCTCAAAAAATTAGAAATAAAATTACCATATGATCCAATCATTTCATTTCTAAGTATTGTCCCAAAAGTGAAAGCAGGGTCTCCATGCAATATGTGTGCACCCTTGTTCATAGCAGTATTATTCACAACAGCCAAAAGGTAGAAGAAACCCAGCGTCCACTGACAAACAGTTAAATAAAATGTGATATATACAAACAATGAAATATTATTCAGCCTTAAAAAGGAAGGAAATCCTATCACACACTACCACACAGATGAACCTTGAAGATGTTATGCTAAGTGACATAAGCCAATCACAAAAAGACAAATACTATATGATTCCACTTATACTGCATACCTAAGGTAGCCAAATTCACAGAAATAAAAATAAAAATGGTGGTTACCAGGGATTAGGGGAAAGGGTGAAAAGAGGAGTTGTTGTTAAAGGGTACAGAATTTCAGTTTTGCAGGATCAAAAGGTCTGGAGATGTCTTTCACAACAATGTGAACACACTCAACAGTACTGAACTTAAAATTGGTTAAGATAATAAATTTTATGTTATCTATCTTTTCACCACAATAAAAAAAATTTTTTTAAAAAAAGACAAATTCAATCACAGTGATGGGTCAAGATCCTACATAATGTACCAAGCATTGAGCACCAAGCAAAATCAAAGGTTCCTTAGAAAACAAAACACTGAACAAACAATCTAGAAGAATCAGAACTTTATGGCCACAGAGTAGTACCATAAAGTAGTGCCTTCCTTGCTACATCATTTTAGTAGTCTCCCTTGTAACAGTGGCCAGGTTTCAGCTTGCCTCCAACCCAGTTCTAGCCTCACCCTAAAGTGAAGCAGACATAACACAACAGCTACTCTAATCCACTTTTTGTGAAATAAATATATGAAAAATCTAGACTAACCAGGATGTGAGAGCCAACAACAAAATAAAGATAAAGGTCAACTGAAACATTGTGCCCGAAATAAACAAAGATGATTCTGATAAAACATTTCAAAAATACTAATTAGCATACTCAAAGATAGTACATCCATAAAACAAGAACAGGATGTTATTTTAAAAAGAACAATCCATGAATAAGAAAAGACTTCTGGAAATTGTTTGCTAAAAGTTTTTCAAAAGAAATGTTAAAAATAATATCTAGGCAGCCCATAAAGTCAAAGAAATGAAAATGTAAGAGTTATGAGTAGCTCACAACAGCCCACATCTAACTAAGCAGTCCAAAAAGAAAAAAAAAAAAAAGTGAAGAGCAAATTATCAAAGAAATATAAGGAAATTTTCCAGAGTGAAAGGGAGATATTACTCTTCGAACTGAAAGGGCCGGCTATAATTGCCATATATAAGAAACAAAATGAAAATCAATTAGATCTTTTGAGATTTCTAAACACAAAGGATAAAAAGAAATTGTAAAACTCTTCCCCCCAAAAAAGAAACACTTCACATACAAAAGAACAAATAAAAGATTTTTCATCAGTAACACTGCATAGTAAAAGGCAAAGAAACAGTACCTTCAACTTCTGAAGAAAAATAATTCTAATTAATTCAGCAAATATATATTAAGGCCAGCCAGTATGGCTGGAAAAATGAGAGCAGGGAACAATAATGGTAGGCAAGCATGTCACGGAGGTGAAAGAGAGAGAACTTATGCTGTTAAGCCTTTAGGTTTAACTCTGAATGAGGTAGGAAGTCAACAGAGAACAGAGAATCACTCAGCCCACACTATGGACAACACACTGCAGAAAGCAACACTGCTGAAAGCAGGAGACTAAAACTGCTATAGTAAGGTGCTGAGAGGTGATGCTGGCTCTGATGAGAATGTCGGCAGTAATGGTGCTGAGAGGTGGCAGAATTTTGGATATATTTAAAGAAAAATCGGCTAGGATTTGCTGGTAAATTAACTGGATGTAGGGAACCAAGTCAAATAGTTTCAAGAATGATTCCAAAGTTTTTGACCTAAACACTCAGGTGCCAAAATTTCAAACCAAATTCATGTGAGGGCAGAATGCTGACATTTTCAGAAAGAAGGGATTCACAAAGTTGACCTTTTCTCAGAAAGTTACTTAGGAAAATACTCTACCAAAAGAGGAAGACACAGCATCCAGAAAACAATGGCTCTAACTAAGGGAGCAATAACAGTCCAGGATGCTAGTTATGCAGCATCTTTGAAGAGAACAGTCCAGAGTCGAGCAAGAAAACAGAAGATGCCATAAATAAGACTCTCAGAAAATGGGGGACTCCAGAGAAATACTAAGATTGAGAATATGAAAAACCTAGCAAATATGATAAAAACACACAATGCGTATTGTGATGGAGCAACACATACACAGTACAGGGCAATATAAGAAAGTCATGGCTAAATATGAAGCAACTGGTTTCACTATATGACAAAAAGTCAGTGAATTCAAGGAAAATGAAATACAGTCCAAGTGACAGATAAGGGTAAACTTTTATATACAAGATATATAATCCCAGTCTATCAATATTTCCCACAAGCATTATCATACCAGGCTGGAGTCAGTCATTTTCTCTTAACATTTCTCATGTAAAAGAGACTTTGTGAAAAATTTTTTTCCTATAATTAAATATTTTTGTTAAGATTTCTTCTATCAAATCTAAACTTAAATCAGGTCTTTTAAAAAATATTCAATTCTCCTTTCTTCAAAGAGCGTTTTTTCTTAATATCCAATTCCTATTTTTACCTGCGCTCCTCTTTTTCTTACTAAGCTTTTCAAAATGAAAATAGCTGGATTATAAATAAGTTTTTCTAAAATCCAAATAACTGTTTAAAAACACAACAAGATAAAAGAAATTAAAACTCACCAATATCCTAAACCTCCCAGTCATCCACTGATGATAATACAGTAGTTCTGACCTAAACTGGCCTGGTACTCAATATTCTATGGACATATCTTTGAATGTCAGACATATCTTTACATTATCACTCTCAGTATTCTAAAATTACATACAATTCTAATGAATGAGTAGCCTATGCTTTATTTAAGATATTATTGAAGGACATCTAACTCTCAATATTTGCTACTGGAAATGTCTTGATGAACTACCTCCTGCTTCATTGCTTTTTTGTGCTTCCCACTTTTTCCAGGAACTTGGTTCATCATTTAACTTATTTCACTTATTTCCTAGTTCTCCTGCCATCTGCTCCTTATTCTCGCCTATAAATGTGCTTGTCGCAATAGCACCAAAAATCCTTTCCTTGGCCTTGCCTCTCTCCCTCAGTATAATACTCCCTTTATCCCCAAATCTTTGCTGCAAATTTTTCGAAATAAAGAAGCCCCATTTGCTATTTCCATTTCATCACTTTTGGTCCAGCCCTTAATCTGATGCAATTCAGCGTCTTCGGCATGCCCCTAGTGAAACTTCTTTCATTGCCAAATCCAATGACTTCTCCAGCCTTACGTGACTTGACCTCTGTCAATAGCGTTCCAACTTGGATGAACATCAATCACCTGGAGATATTTACAAAGATACTAATTCCAGTGCCTCACCTTGATATTTCCTTTTATCACACTTGGCATTTTGCAACTTAGATAACAGACGTATCTTTAACATTTCCCCAGGCAATTCTAATGTGCACCTAGGTTTGGGACTACATGATCTTTGAAACTTTTCTGCTATTTAATTCTATGTCTCTATTTTCCCCTGGTTCCTCTGAGACCTCAAAGCTTTTTCTCAACCTCATTCCCAGAAATGTCTTCTACTATTTCCCCTCAATGTTATATTCTCTAGCTCTGGCTTTCACACTTTTCCTAGTCTATATTCTACCAGAGGGGATAAATTAATTATCATTTAATGATAACTGTTCCCAAAACCATGTTTCTACTTCTTTTGAGCTTTAAATCTATTATTTCTAAATGACAAAGAAAAATTTCTACCCAGACATAATACAGAAAAGTCAAACTCAACCTGTCTATTGAAAGGGATAAATATCCAACAGGTCAAACCAAGTTATAAATCTTAGAGTCAACCCTCAACGCTTACTCTTCCCTCTAATGGCAGACCCAGTCAGTTTCACCTCTGAAACGTCTCTCAGTCCTATCCCTTCTCCTCTGAGCCACATATAGTCCTTGTCTAATTTCTGTTTCTCCATAGTCTCTGGAATTAGGCTTTCTGGATTCATATTCGGCTTCATTAAATTCTTACGAGATGACCTTACAAACTCACTTAATCTTTCTAAACCAGTATGTTCAACTGGTAATAACAGTTCCTTTCCTTATTGGGCTATTGGGGAATTCAGTAAGATAATATGTAAAGCCCCTTCATAGTGCCTGGATGGCTGTTAACATATAAGAGGGAACAGTACAGAACTCATGAGTATACTATTCAGAATTCTTCACAATCTACTTTCCAATGTCTTCGCCTTCTATAATTCCCAATTCAACCTATGGTTTCAAGTATTAACAATAATTAAGATTACATTAACATGTACTACATATAATTTACAAAGCATAATAGTGTTATATAATTGGGTATAGCATACATTCTATAATACACTAAGTACTGTAATAATATATGTAATTATGTATATTTTTATTAATTGCAGCTAATATTTACTGAGCACTGATTTCCCCACTTCACACAGATGAAAAAATTAAGGCACAGACAGGTTAACCTGCCAAGCTAATGGATCGAAAAGTCTTCACTCTTCTGACTTTTGGATATAATGTCTTACCTATAATGTTATTTTCTACCTGAAAAAAACGAATTCATCCTTCAAGGCCTAACTCAAACATTGCTACTTTCAACAGGCAGAATTAACTTCCTCATCCATGCTCCCCTAAGTCTATACATAGACTAAACAACTGTCTTCCCAACCACCAGTTGAGTACAACTGTCTTATTCACTTTTATAACTAGGACAGTGCCTGGCAAGGCATAGGCTCTCTACAAATGTTTGGAAATTGCATTGAAAGTCGAAGTTAAAAAAGAAAATGAAATGTAAAGAATTTTATTATTCTAAAAGAGTCATTACAAGAGCAATTTTAAAAACCTAAAATAAGTTTACTATCATTTTTATTAAAATGTTACATACCCAACTTTACAGATCCTCCAAAAAGTGAACCTTTATCAAAAGCATCCTTCCAAGTAAATGTCAAGCAGATCTGGATAGAAAGATAGAAAACAGAAAATTATGTTTCTTCTTGAATCTCATTAAATAGTAAGTCTTTTTCAAAGAAAAATCCACAATGAGGGAAAAAGACAAAAAAAAGTTTCAACCTAATAAAATATCATCTTTAACCAAACAATTTCTTTTCCTTTTCCTAAACCATAAAATTTTTTTAAGTAAAATACTAGCACTGTTAATTTGAATGGTCACTCTGCCTCAGTAATTGTACATATATTGTCTTCTCCTAAAAATACTATCTTATTCTTTATAAACAAACAATGGATTGAACAGAATAGAAACTTAATACTGAAAACTAAAGAAAATAACACAATGAACCCCGTTTTGCTCTTCTTGGTTCATCTACCCCACTCCCACTTTCCCTGCCCACCCACCACTCACCCCAAATACACACGTACTTTTTTTCTTGGAGTTCTTATAAAGCATATCTCAACATATTATTTCACCTAGAAAAACTTTAGTAACAGAATGTTTATTTTTCATAAACTATTGTAAAATTTAGAAATGTCATAGAATTAAAAACTTTCAAGTCTCTCAAATAAAACTGTAAATCATCATTTTCAATATTTACCTTTTTAGAAGAAGTTGACATTCTTATAGTATAACATCTAACCATAACAAGGTTTACAACACTGTATGCTAATATAACTTGCGCAAACAATTTTTAAAGTATATAAACTGAGACTAATAATTCCTGAATTATAGTTTCCTTCTTTTTTCCCCAAAGGATTTTTATTAAAATATAGCTAACATACAATATTGTATTAGTTTCAGGTGTATACCACAGTTTTTCAACACTTATATCCCTAAAACAGTGATTACTATAAGTCCTAGTTTCCTTCTCAATTCTATAAAAACCAAAAGGAAGAACACTATAGTTTAATCGGTCAATAGGTCCTATTAATATAAAAAAGCAATAAAGGAAAAAAAAAAAAAGCAGTCCAATGCTCTACATGAGCCCAGAAGTGACTGAGAAATGACATGAATAGAATTCCAGGAAATACTCTTCGAAAAGACACAGAGTCATACCAGATGGGTGTAAGAGCTTCTAATGTGTATTTTTAAAGTCTCATAAAAAACCAAGAGAGAGCGTAGAGGCACCATTTACTTTAATAAAATGATGTCGTGGATGGGAAGAAATGGGTGATTTGCCATTATCATATAACTTTAAAACAAATTAATGACTTACCTGGTTTTCCGAAAATGGGAACTTAGGTTCAATGGAACAGATCTGATCATAATATCTAAAAAAAAAAGAGCAAAATTGAAAATTACCAAAGCTAAATATTATATACATTTATGTAAATACAACTGGTTAAAGAATATACTAAAATTATTCATGCTTATTTTGCATGGCCACAAATAAAATTCAATCAGCTATTCTGAAGTTAATAAACATCATCTTTTAACGTGTAACCCAGAAGCTGAAATGCGCACACTGAAAAAATTGTGAACAAAAACTCATACTCACCACCAAATAAAAATATCAACTATTACTAGCCAAAAGCAAACTAATGTCTGCCAAGGAAACCAAAATATTTTTTAAAATACTATTTCTTATTAGGATAACTGTTTCTATCCTTTGGACAAATTAGCATCTCTGATAAACTGCTCACTGAAAACAGGTTTGCCAACTTTCAAATATGTTTCGGGTATGTCCACTGTGTCCATCCCCACCAGTGCCACACAGTTCATCAAAGCTACTACCCTCCCTTTAAAGTAGACTAATGCGAAAGTTTCCTAGCCAACCTCCCTGTCTTATTTCCTCCTTCATCATTCTTTCCTATCTAGTCTCCAGAGAACAGCCAGAAATATCAAACATGAAGCAGTCTTCCCCCTCAACAGCTTGCAAGGAGGATGAGGGGGGTGTCCAAGGCGAAGCTTTCTTACTGGCCTCTAATATATCCGCCTTCCTTCATCTCCCCATCCAGACACCCCTTCACCAGGGCTATGTGTCCAATGATTATTTCTGAGACTAGCATTTTGGAGGGAGGGACAACATGTCTGAGACCATGTTCTTGGCTGGCATGGTCATCAGTTTGATTACAAACAGAAATAACTAAGCAATCAAATAAATACACTGTAGAGAGTGGGAGCCAAGTTTCTAACAGAGAAAGGAGTTACTAATAAGGGAACAGAGAAGGCTAGAATAAACTCTTTTTCTTGGGACTGGAATGGGAAGTATCAGTGTGAACTCACTTTTTAATATAGGTGAAAGATAGAAAAACGTGTGTGTGTGTGTGTGTGTGTGTGTGTGTGTGTGTGTGTGTCTTTCCTAAACATATATGCTGAGAGGGTCTACAAGCAGTAACACCTGGGTAGCAATAAGCATATTTAGTGCCCAAGTAAATAATGTTCTGCATTAAAAGGAGCCAGTACTCCTTAGAGATATGGCTGTCTCCATGGCTGTGACTAAGAAAATTGAAAATTCAAGCCTAAAATATATTGCTATGCCAGAGGAAGTACTCAAAAAATAAAGTGGACGTGTCAAAAGAACACACAAACTAGCTTTAGAGGGCTCCCACTGGCCAAGTCTAGAACAACTTACGTAAAATAAAAAACAAATCATAGCCCATGGAGAAAAATAAGAACACCATTCAGAAGTAAATAAACAGGTGAATAGGAAAAGCTCTATCCTACTGTATAACGCCAACTAATAAATCTGAAAGAAATAATCAAGTTAGAAAAATCACCATTTGGCACCTTTCGAAATATGATCTCTGATTCAGGTAAGATTCATCAATGGATGTTAAAACGTGAAAGTTTGACGGAAACAGGATATTACATAGTCTCAAAGTATCTCCCCACAAATGCTAATCATTAAAACACACTTATTACTCATAAGATTTAGAAACATGGCAGACACCATCTTAACCAAGGAATAAAAGCTAACATTACCAGCAATGGGACAAATCAACATGGTGTTCTTTATACAGCACTTAAAAGAACATAGCATCACTTTGCTGGTACTAATGCCCGAAAATGCATAAATCACAAGAAAATATTAGCCAAATCCTCATTGAGGGATATTCTACAAAGTAACTAGCTTGTACTCTTCAAAAATGTCAAGGTCATGAAAGAGAAAAACTGAGGAACTGTTCCAGATTGAAGGAGATTAGAGACAACAATTAAAGGCAACAGAGGATCCCGGATTCATTTCTGGACCTGTAAACTATATTATTGGGAGAATCAGCAAAATTTTAATGAATTCTATGAATTAAATGGTAATATTCAATCAATGTTAATTTCTTGATTTTGAAAGTTGTACTGTGGTTGAATAGGAGCATACTCTTGTACTTAAAACACTATAAAACACTAGTGCTTGGAAAAATTATGAGACTAGTTCCATCAACTTTATTTTACAGTTGAAAAAAAATTCCGTCATGCAACAAAATAAATTTTAACCCACAAAAGGATGACAGATAAATCTATTTAGAAATTTTACAAAATCTACATAAATTACTCGAGTTAAACAAATCTAAAATTACGAACTATTAAAAAATAAATGACAGTGAGAATACAACATATCAACATATCAAAACCAGTTGGATGCAGCCAAAAGCAGACTCAGAAATAACATATAGTCCTAAAATAAATGTATTAGAAGAAAAAGATAAAAAGGTAATCTTTCAATACAAAAAAAGAGGAAAAAGAAAATAAGTGAATGACAAAAGCAGAAAACAAACCAAAGAATCATAGACACTTTTAAAAAAGAAAAAGGTGGCTGCAAACCTTTAGCAAATCTGATCAAGGGGGAAAGTCACACACATAATACATGCACGACATTAGGAATAAGAAAAAAAATTACTACAGATTATGAGGAGAATAAAACATTTTGCAAGAACTTCTGTCAAAAGATACCATAAACACAATTAAGAGGAAAATAACAGATCTGGAGATTGTATTTGCAATATACACAATGGAAAAGGATAAATAGCAAAGGTAAATAAATACTCCTAAAAATTAAGAAAAAAAACAAGCAACCTAAAAAATGGGCAAAGAAAAAGAACAGGCAACTCAAAGAAAAATTAACTAAGTGACCAATAAATGTAAAATGCTGGACCTCAGAGAAATCAGGGCAGCATAACCTAAAACAAGGTACCATATCTCATCCACCAATTTAGCAAAAAGGAATAATTTGAATTATTAATCAGAAAGTATTAGGAAGGACATGGAGGAACAAAAAACTCACATACACCTGCTGTTGGGACTATAAATTGATACAACCACTGTGGAAAGCTGAAAATGCAAATACCCTCTTCCACTTAAACAAAGATCTGAATAAACACCCTTTTCTGCTCACTCCCTAAATTCTACTAAAAAATTTAAAATTAAAAAGACGAAAATGCACAAGAATAAAAAGAATGGGAAAGAGCACAAAAGCATACAAGATTTCAATTAAAATTTCCAAAAAGTGAAAGTGGAGAAAGCTAAAAATAGAGCTGCCTAGGCTAACAAAGTATAAGCCAAATAATACCAGAGAAGCCAGAAAGGATCTGAATTAAGCATGAGGTATCACTGAAGTCAGGAATTCAATGTCAGGCTGGGAAGAAAAGGTGTGGTGGAAAATCTTTGAAAGAAACCTTCGGGCTGCCAGATCCTCTAATCTGAGAGTACGTTTACTCACTGGAAAAGTTAGGGATATCAAGCACAGCTAAGGTAGGGATCAAGTAGATCTAAGTGGACAGGATAGGACCTGGAAGGCTATGGATTCAAGTGCTAATTCCCTACATCATTCTTTTCCCTTCCTCCAAACCCCAGCTTTTAGCTGGGTACATGTCTGTCTTTAATAAAAATTCCTGAGCTTCTGATCAAAATGGCACTGTGCTTACATCCTCTCACAACCACATCAAATTACAACTAAACTACAGAACAGCCATCATTGGGAGTCACCAAAAGTCTATCTGAACAGAAATCCTACAATTAATTGGTGATACACAGAAGAGGCCACCTTGAGACTGATAAGAGGAGCAGAGATGAGAAATGGGCTAGCCCCACATCAGAGATGGGGCATTGAGAATCGGAAGAAATATCTTGGCTATGGAGTTCCTCCCAGAGAGCCCCACACCAGGCTCCCCAGCCCAGGGTTCCAGAGCCAGGAAAAGAAGTCCCCACAACTTCTGGCTGGTGAAAACCAGTGGAGATTGTGGCTCAGTGAAAGGAAGGGCTGAGGGGATCACAGACTATCCTTGTAAGGGCCCTGTACATAGACTTACTCACTGATAAGACTCATTTGCTCTGAGGTCCAATGCTAGGGCAGCAGCTAGAAAAGCACCAAGGACATTTGGGGAGGAACTGAGTTGTCTGACTTCAGGGAGAGGGCTGGAGGGGCAGCTTTTTCCCAGAGAGAAGTGCTAACAGAGGGCATTGTTCCTTTGTTGAACTCTCCTCCAACCCCACCTACCCCTACCCCCCATCCAAACTGTAGACCCAGGCGGGTGCTATATCTAAGCTCCATTAAGGTAGCTAACACAGGTCGCCCCACTGATTCCCTAAGACCCCACCTCTTCCAACATGTGGGCCCACCCAGTCTACTTCCGGTGGATTCTCCATACAAAGGGCCTGTATTGGCTCATGCTGTGGACTTTCCTAAAATCTCTCAAAGGTTCACAAACCCCAAACAAGTGGTAACTGGCCCCAGTGTGCCCCATACCTCTTGCTAAGCAGCCCCAAGCCTGGAACTAGCAGTAGCTGGCCTTGGTTTCTGATTTGGCCTCTGGAGGCACTTCCAAGCCCAGCATGGGTAGCAGCTATATGTAGATTGCTTGGTTGCTCCAGGCAGGGCATAGGTTGTAGCTGAACTTGGCCTGAGGCAGGGCCACTCTCAGGAGGCCCCAGATTCAGTCAGAGCCAGAGCATCACCCACAGTCATATTTGAGGATGACATACCCAAAAGGTAGACAGGGCAGTCACTAGAGTCCTGCTAAAGCAAATTCTGCTCAGTAGGGTCAGCCCCTGCACAACAGCTTCTCCACTGGTCATGGCCAGTCATCACAACCAATCGGCCTGAGGGTCAATCCCTCCTACTGATGAGCAAACAGCAACAAAGGCTCAACCAAAACAGGAGGGCACACACAACTCGTTTAAGGGACATAACTGGAGCACCTGGCTCAGGTAACCAGAGAAGACTGTGCCACTGGGACCCATAGCACATCTATTACATAAGACCACTCTACTAATACTGGGAAAAATAATAGCCCTACCTACTACATAGAAACAAACACAAGTAGGAGCCAAAATGGAAAGACAAAGAAACATGTCCCAAATGAAAGAAATTAACAAAGCTCCAGAAAAAGAACTAAACAAAATGAAGTAATCTACCAGATGCTGAGTTCGAAACACTTGTTATAAAGATGCTCAATGAACTTACAGAAAGACTAGATTAACTCAGTGAGAACATAAGAGATAGAAAACATAAAAGTGGAGAGAGAAAACAAAGAAAAAGAACCAGTCAGAAATGAAGAATATAATAACTGAAATGAAGAATGCACTAGGAGGAATCAACAGTAGATTAGATGAAATAGAGGAACAAATCAGAGATTTAGAAGACAAGGTAGCAGAAAACAACCAATCAGAACAGCAACAAGAATAAAGAATACAAAAAAGTTAGGATAGTTTAAGGTAGTGGTCCCTAACTTTTTGGCACCAGGGACCAGTGCTCCTATGAGAATCTAATGCCTGATGATCTGAAGTGGAGCTGAGGCAGTGATATTAGTACTGGGGAGTGGCTGCAAATACAGATGAAGCCTAGCTGGCTCTCTCACCACTCGCCTTCTGCTGTGTGTCCCAGTTCCTAACAGGCCACGAACCAATACCGGGCCACAACCCAGGGGTTGAAGATCCCTGGTTTAAGGGCCTCTGGGACAACTTCAAGTGTATCGATATTCGCATCATAGGGATATCAAAAGGAGAAGAGAGAGAGAAAAGGATTGAAAACGTATTTCAAGAATAATGACCAAAAACTTCCCTAACTTGGTGAAGGAAATAGACATGTAAGCCCAGGAAGAGCAGAGAATCCCAAACAAGAGAAATCCAAAGAGGCCCGCACCAAGATACATCATAACTAAAATGCCAAGGGTTAAAGATAAAGAGAGAAGCAGCAAGATAAAAAGCAGTTAGTTACCTACAAGGGAGCTCCCATAAGACTGTGAGCTGATTTCCCAAGAGAAATATTACAGGTCAAGAGTGGCAAGGAATGTTCAAAGCTATGAAAAGCAAGTTCCTACAGCCAAGATTACTCTATCCAGTAAAGCTATCATCTATAATCAAAAGACAGATAAAGAGCTTCCCAGGCAAGAAAAAGCTAAAGGTCATGGTCACCAAACCAATATTACAGGAAATGTCAGAGAGACTTCTTTAAGAAAAAAAAAAAGAAAAAAAAGAAAAATACGAACAATAAAATAGTAATAATGCCATATCTATCAACAATTACTTTAAATGTAAATGGATTAAATGCTCGAATCAAAAAACATAGAGTGGCTGAACGGATATAAAACAAGACCCTTACAAATGCTGTCTACAAGAGACTCACTTCAGATCAAAAGACGAACAGACTTAAAGGGATGAAAAAAGATGTTTCATGAAAATGGAAACAAAAAAAAGCGTTAGCAATATTTATACCAGACAAAATAGACTTTAAATCAAAGACTATAACAAGAGACAAAGAAGGACCCAGTTATCCCACTTCTGGGAATTTATCTGAAGAAACCCAAAACACTACTTTGAAAGGACAAGTGAATCCATATGTTCATTTCAGTATTATTTATAGTAGCCAAAATATGGAGGCATCCTGGGTGTCCATCAATGGATGATGAGGTTACACACACAATGGAATATTACTCATCTATAAAAAAGAATGAAATCTTGTCATCTGCAACAACATGGATAAAGCCAGAGGGTACTGTGCTAAGTGGAGGAAATCAGACAGAGAAAGACAAATGGCATATGTGGAATCCAGGTAACTAGAAAAACAACAGAAACAAGCTCACAGAGCATTTTGATAGTTGCTGGTTTGCAGGCGGGAGATGGGGGAGGGGAGAGGGAATTAAGAGGTACAAATTGGTAGCTACGAAATAGTCATGAGGATGTAGAGTATAGCATATACTCGGTAGTATCATATTAACTATGTATGGTGTCAGATGGGTACTAGATTTATTGGGGTAATCAGTACATAAGTTATATAAATGTCTAATCACTGTATTGTACACTTGGAACTAATGTAAATATTGTATGTCAACTATAATTGAAAAAATTTAAAATATAATTTTTTTTCCTATCCTACCCATCTATGAGATGTGACCATACATAATGGCCATAAACATTACGAGCAGGTGTATCGTGGAACAGTTTCCAGGAAACATTCTGGAGGCTGGGCCCTCTGTCTCCTTTCTCCCTTCTTCTATCCCATTGTCTGAAACTTGAATTCATAACTGCTATCTGGACCCTGAGATCAAAGATTTTAGGTTTTACAGAGCAACTGGCAGGAAGAAGCCTGAGCCTGATGAAGTTCACAGAACCCTATACCATCCTTGGACTGCCAGCACTACCTTTCTACCAACTTTTTATACAACAATAAAATCATAAGTTAACTCACTGATAATTTGAGATCACATGGAGCTGAATCCAAACCTAATACAGGCACCACACTAAAAACAGATGATATAAAAAGACTGCATACATGACTGTTAAAATCCCCAACCTTGTTCCCCTGATCATATTTCAGAAAGCTGACAATCAGCTTTTTCATGGAAGAAGCCTGGAAGCTTTTGGTCTAAAATACTGCCACAAAAGACAGGGACGCTGATATCTGGAGTTTCCCCCAAAAAACGACCAGCAGGGTTCCCATCTGATCACCCTAGAATGAAGTTCACATTTACTAAGGCTTTTTTAATCAATTTTTAAAGACACTTTATAAAAGATGATGTTCATTCTCCATCTCGTACAGATAAATGTATATTTTAGAAAATTTTCATAGAGCATCTACACATTAGTAACAATAAAAAGGCAAGTCCATTACTGGACCTATTCATGGAGCTGTGTACCAAGTTACCTACCAAACTAGCCTTTATTCTTTGAAAATTAGCTTAATCTCCACTTTTCTGAAAATTTTACGTAAAAAGTTTATTAAGTTAAAAAATATGTAAATTATCCAAACATATTAAAAAATATTTTGCTTCACTGAATGTCACAAATGTTTGATTTTTTTACAGTATATATACCCAAAGAACTTTTGTACATACCTCCATTATAAAATGTAATAGACAATAGTATATCTATTAGCTTACCCTAACCCCACTAGAAGAGGAAGAAGTGAAAAATGTCATAGTTGTTAATGAATGCGCTAAGAATAATATAAAGGTGACTAAAGAAATATTAGTTTCAAAGAGACTATTTCTGCAACAACCCTAGTATCTAGGAACAGTTCTCACATTTATGCCTGGGAAAAGATAAAAGAAATGAATAAATGAAATTCTGAAGTTCACAGCTGAACCCTATCGGAACTACAATCCATTATTCTCTCTCTCCTCTGTTAGTCCCAAATCCATGCAGCAACTGTTTCTGAACACTCCAAGTTCCTTAAGGGTGGGGACCAAAACAAACCTAATCTATTCAACAAGACTGTTATAGTGTTCATTATACTCATGGTGTTTTTAATACTACTAATGGAAAATCCTCACTGAATGCAATTCATGTCTATATAACAACTGCTTGAGTTTTTTAAAAGTATGTTAATTATAAAGAGTGTGTGGGTATTCCCACATAAACTTTTTAAAAATGCTTACATTAAGTATTAAACTAATGATCTTTACAACCTTATAATAGTCTTAACTTTTAAACTGACGCCAAGAGGTCATAATCTCTTTGCGCAATCTATTCAGTATTCTCCTTTTGGGGAACCAGCTTTTCTCCAGTCCATATTGCTTTGATCCATGGGGAATGGAGAAATTAAACCAGATGAGTGACTCAGTCAACGGAATTAGCTCATTTTCCACCATTATAAATGGGCAAAGCCAATCCAATCAGAGGCCTTCCATGGACTTCCACCAGAGCTAAGGAAAAATGCACTTTCTTATGTAAGATCCTCAGTGTTATGGACCACTGTGATTACAGTAGAGCCGCCAGTGGCTCTCCCTCCCAATACAGGAACAAAAGCTCACCTAAGAGGGAGTCAACATGGAGACGGGATCTGTAATGCTCCCTAAGGCTAAGGAAGCAATATTCCTAGACTTTTCAGTTACCAAAACAAACGAGCTGGTTTAACCTGGGCTTCCTTTACTTACATCCTAATAGAGCTGTTTCTCCTGTGAAACAAGAATCTGTTACACCTAGAAATGAGATCATTAACGAAGTAAGTGACAGAAATTTTTATACTATAAAGTGCTATAAAATGTTCTGCTATCCTAAGTGGAAAGAACCAGAAAAGAAACGCTCATTAAATACAGCATGAGCTCAATAAGCATTTGCTAAAATGACAAATTTACCCATTTTGTGCATACTTGTTTGTGAACAAGCTGACTGTAAGCAATTTATCTTGAACATTCGATCATGTCGCTCAAGTTTAATTTCAAATAACTGTAGCAATTAACTTATAGAATTCTCCATGTCATTTGATTATGAACTTATGAAGATGGCTCATTTCAAGTAGACAATGTGATAACGGATATTTGTTCCAGTGTCCCGATTTTCCCACGTCCCTCAAGCAACTATTTTGAAATCTGAATCTGGACAAGAAAGTCATCAAGACGGCAATGTAAAAACGGAGTAAAGGAGTCTCAGAGACCCACTTCCCCCCCCCCCCAAAAAAAAAAGTGAAGAAAACTAGTTCTGCATAAATGTGGCACGAGAGATCAGTATGTGGCAGACCGTTCCTCCCAGGTATCTGATCAACCAAGCCCAGGCGGATCAAGGGCTGCGGTGAGCCGGGAGGACAAGCAGGCAGAGTCAGCGGTGGTCACAGGCGCGGCTCAGCTCACTAGGAAGGAATGCAGTAGACCACACCTACGCGCCTGGCCGACCCAGGGCGGGGCGGCCGGGACAGGGCCGAGGGGGTAAGGGAAGGAACTGAAAGGCGGAGGAAGGAAGTAAGACGGCAGGCTCCAAAAAACCTCCCCGGGCCCAGCCCCAGGCCCACCTCAGGAGCGTCTCCAGCGCGCCCTCGTGCTTGTCCAGGGGGCGGCCGAGAGCGGCGCGGCGCAGCTTACTGAGCTCCTCGGCCGCGCGGCAGTACTGGGCCTGCTCGTCCCCGCCGCTCGGGTACGTCTGCTGGATGAATTTCACCAGTGGCTTGGCTAGGTCCACTTCCGAGGTCTTTTTCAGCTGTACTGAGATGAACGTCGCCATGGCGAGCACCTCGGTGGCCGTTCCAGCTAAATAAACTGCGGCACAGCGACGAGGCCGAGGAGCTTTGGAGAACCGAGTTGGCGGACTGGCGGACCTACGGGCTGACGGACGCGCGCGCTCGGCCTGCGCTTCGGGTCCGGCCACTTCCGGGAGCTCCTGCGCAGGCGCCGTCGGCGCGCAACCCGCGGTCACGTGAGGAAATCGGGGCGTTGGCTCCGCACATCTGGGCCCAGCTGGGCCTGGGCTGAGCGGTGAGGTCCTGGCTTTCTCAGCATGCAGAATACTCACCTTCCTTCTTACTGCTGCGACGTTGGACAGACGCTTTCATGTAAAAGTAAACCATTCCTCCACTGGAACAACTCGGTGAGGTACTCCTATTACTGCCCGCTGCCAGAGTTTGCGATGACATGTGCAAGACCTTACAACCTCAGGGTTATTGTGATCTATGGTAGTTTATTCAGAGGACTGCTGTGTACAAGTACTGAGTTTACATTAAGCTTAGAAGGCAAGGTCCCTACCATTGTGAACGTTACACTTCAGATAAGAACGCAGATACTAAAAAAGCATCATGATAGAAAAAAACAGAGTTCTTGGAATGGGAGATATTAAGAGTTTCTTGGAAGAACCTAATTTAAACAGGATAATTAGAGAAGTCTTTTTTGAAAATGTAAACTTAAGGTGACTTTCACTTAGAGAAGATGCTTAACATTAGAAGAAGGAAAGAGTGTCAAGGGAGAGTCTTCCAGAGCAAGGGCGGCAGGTGCAAAGGCCCTAGGAAGCAGTACTTCTCATGTTCAGAGACTTGAAGCAAATGGTGTGACAAAAACTTAAAAGCAAGTAAAGAATGGAATGAAATAAAGTTGGAAGAGTAAGCAGACATCCAATCATTCAGAACCTTCTATGCCAAGTTAAAAAATTGATATTGTAGACTAAAACAAAAGAAACTGTAAGTGGCATTTAGACAACAGGGGTATTATACGATTACTTTTAAAAGACCACCTTGTGCATCCAAGGCCACAAGAAAATATCCAGAAGGTGAAACAGCCTGCAAGCTAACTAGCCCCATCTCTTCAATTTATTTTTATGAAAAAAGCCACTTCTATATGAAAAGAACTTTAAGGTACATAAGAGTCTGGATTGAATCCTGGTTTGAATAGGCCCCTACAAAATGCATTTTCAAGAATTGAGGAAATTTGAATATAAATGGATTAGGTATAAGATGAAAACGTATTGCCATGGAAGGCAGAAATTAAGTGAAAAAAGCAAGTCGCTGAACAGTATATATGTTACAATATCTCATTTTGGTAACAAAATGCACTTACATGCTTTTATGTACTATGAAAAAAAGATCTGGAAGGGTTATACCCAAAGATGTTAGCAATTGTAATCTTTGGAAGTGGAAATGTTTTTTGTTGTTTTTATTTTCTATATTTTTGCCCATCTTTTTATTAGTTTTTTACAGCATACATTATTACTTTTGTTGTTAAATGTTATTTTACCACAATTTTTTAAAATTTTAATTAAATTAAAATATTCTAGGTTAAAATGAAATAGCTATCCTGACTGCTGTGTAGAGATGCATTAGAAGAAAGCAAGATGGAAGCTGGGAGGCAAATCATGAGACTATTTCAGAAATCCAGGCAAGAGTTCATGAAAGCTAACATTAGCAGGAGTGAGCCAAGTTGATATATTTTTAAATTAAGTATTGAAGAATTTGCTGAAAAACAATAGGAAGGTAAAGAAAAGGGAGTGTTCAAGGATGGCTCCTGGCATTCAGGCCTGAATATCTAAGTAGCTGATGGAGTGATTTAGTGATACTATAAAGAGAACTGATGGATATAATCTACATATGGGAGCAGGAAATGGAGACTGTTTATACTTAAACATGCAAGTGGAGTCATTAAATTGACAGTTGTATGAGGTTAGAGCTCCAAGGAAGGATCTCATTTGAGAATTGAAAGTCGACTTACAAATCATTTTTAAGACCCTGCAACTATAAAAGAACACAAAAAGAAATAGGCAAAATATCAAGTTGAAGAGCTATGCAGAGATGGACCATGCTTTGTTAAGGAGTTTTTGAAGACAGAAATAGCAGAGTATTTTGTGGGTTGGTTGACCAGTTTCATCCATTGGAGAGAGAATGAAGATTCAGAAGATCTGAAGATAACCAAAGAAGCAAAGTGCATAGTAAGAGGAAAGGAAGGGGTAACCAGAGCAGGGAGGGTACAAGGAAAGGGCTTAACTGTCAGAAAGATAAGAAATATGTCATTTGTTGAGGCAGATGGAGGGGGAAAGCAAATGAACATAGATGTGGTTAGTTTTGCGACATCAGTCCAAAGAAGGTTAAGGTGTTCCTATGTGATCGAACTTAAAAAAAAATCAAAATTCATTAACATAGCATGGTCCATCTCTGCATAGCTCTTTAACTTAATATTTGGCCACTTCCTCATTTATTACTGCACAGTCACATTGGTCTTATTTCAGTTTGTCAAACTACAATCTTTCTCTCCTCATATGGCCTAGAATACTTTCTCCCTTCATATCTCAGTTGAAATGTCTGCTCCCCATTATACTATCTACAGTAGATTCCCCACGTGCTAATATTTAGCTCAGCCATTGTTTATTTCCTTCATAATACTTATCCTAACGTGCAAGTAATGTGTTCATTGATTTAATATTTCTCTGAATTCTCTTCTAGAATATAAATTTCTTGAGGACAAAAATTGTGTTCTATATACTGTTATATCTCCAATACTTGGCACATTATAAGAACTTAGGAAATATATTTAAATCAGTAATTGAATTTCATTACTTGTAAAAAAAAAAAAACAAATTAGATTTCTACTATCAAAATAACAGTGGCCAAAGGAGGATGGTATATTAGGATAGGCTAGCTCATGCTCTGATCATAAAGTTTCAAACTCTCAGTGTCTTAACATAATAAACATTTATATCTTGCTTACTCAAAGTCTAAAGGGACGGAGTAGCTGTCCTAAGCCCTGTCTCAGTGATCCAGACTAGTTTGATTTTGTAGCTCAGCCATTTCAACCTGAGACTCCACATTCAAAGGGGAAGAGGGAATCTGTAGCACCACACAGCAGGTTTTCACAACCTTAGCTTTCTCTCATCTACTCACATTTCACTGGCTAGACCTCTCACCTAACCCATCAAACTGCGGTGGAACTGGGAAGGATAGTTTTCTGTTTGCCTGGGAAGGAAGAACTGGGTATTGGGGAGCACTAGTGATATATTCCAAGGAAGATTTTTACTTCTTCCAGGCTTGCTTATAATAACATCAATTTTTCATCTGTGTATTGAAACTTCATAAAATATGTTTTTAGAATCTATTCTCAGTGTAATATTTTAAAGGATATTAAATCTAAAGATTTTCGTCCCTGATAATCCTTAGTTCTCTTGGACCCATCATTACCCTCACTGATTGAACCAATGGAAATAATTGCCTAAGAATAGGGGAGAAAAATTAGGAACTGGAATATAAAAAGGGTTGAATTTCTTGAGGACTTAATTTAAATTAAACTAAAGAGAAAGTCATACAATACATCATGTGTCCTGTATATTTGTGTCCTTCCGCATAGGCTCAGGAAAAGTCCAAAGGATTGATCTTGCTTGTAACAGGCTTTAACTATAAGAAGACGGATGAATTCAGTAAAGCTGCAAAATACAAAATTAATATACCAAAGCAGTTGCATTTTTATACACTAACAATGAATTATCATAGAAATTAAGAAAGCAATCTCATTTTTAATAACATCAAAAATAGTAAACTTCTTAGGAATAAATTTAACCAAATAGGTGAAAGAACACTAAAAAGTATAAAACATTAATGAAAGAAACTGAACAAGACACAAAGATTGGAAGAGTTAGTATTGTGAAAATGTTCATACTACCCAGAGCCATCTATAGATTCAATGCAATACCTATCAAAATTCTAATGGAATTTTCACAGAAATAGAAAAAAACAATTCTAATATTTGTTTGGAACCACAAAAGACCCCAAATAGCCAAAACAATTTGGAGAAAGAACAAAGCCAGAGACATTATTCTCCCTGATTTCAAACAATATTACAAAGATATAGTAATCAAAACAGTATGGTATTTCATAAAAACAGGTACATCAATCAATAGAACTAAATAGAGAGTCCAGAAATAAACCCATTAATAAATGGTAAATTAATTTTTGACAACAGAGCCAAGAATATACAATGGAGAAAAGATACTCTCTTCAGTAAATGGTACTGGGAAAAGTGGATATTCACATGTGAAAAAATGAAACTGGACTCCTATCTTACACTATACACAAACATCAGCTCAAAATGGATTCAAAACTAATGTAAGACCTGAAACCATAAAACTCCTAGAAGAAAACATAGGTGGTAAGCACCTTCACATTGTCCTTGATGGTGATTTTTGGGGGTGGGGCAGGGCGTGGGGTGGAGATTTGACACCAAAAGCAAAGGCAACAAAACCAATAATAAACAAGTGGACTACATCAAACTAAAAGCTTCGGCACAGCAAAGAAACCATCGACAAACTGAAATGGCAATCTGTGAAATGGGAGAAAATATTTGCAAACCACTTATCCAACAAGGAGTTACTATTTAAAATATATAAGGAACTCTTAATACTCAAGAGCCCACCCTAAAGAAAACATTAAAAAATAAGTAAAAGGACCTGAATAGACATTTTTTCCAAAGAAGACATACAAATGGCCAAGAGGCACATGAAAAAGTTCTCACTTATCATCAGAGAAGTACAATCAAAACCACAATGAGATATTGCCTCACACCTGTTACAATGACTGTTGTCAAAAAGAAGAGACATCAAATGCTAGAATATGGAGAAAAGGGAGCCCTTGTACACTGTTGGTGGGAATGTAAACTGGTGGAGGTTCTTCAAGAAATTAAAAATGGACCTACCATATGAAAATGAAATCATCTCCAGGAGATATCTGTACCCCCATGTTCATTGCAGGATTATTTGCAATAGCCAAGGTATGGAAATGACCTAAGTGACCAACGAATAAATAAAATGTGATTATCTATATATAGATATAGCTATATAATGGGTTATTATTCAGTCATAAAAGAAGGTAATTCTGCCATTTGTAACAAACATGGATGAACCCAGAGAGTCTTATGCTAAATTATATAAGCCAGACAAGAAAAGACAAAATACTGCCTGCGTGGTATCACTTAGACATGGAATCAGAAAAAAAGTCAAACTAATAGAGACAGAGTAGAATGGTGATTGCCAGGGACTTGGGGGTAGGGGAATTAGGGAGAAGTTGGTAAAAGGGTACAAACTTTCAGTTAAAAAATGAATAAGGTCTGAGAATCTAATGATAACATGGTAACTATAGTTTAAAATACTGTATTGTATAATTAAAATTAGCTAAGAGAATAGAATTTAAGTGTTCTCACAAGAAAAAAAGGGTGATGGGTGTGTTAACTGGATGGTGGGAACCCTTTCACGATGTATATGTATATCAAGTGTCATGTCGTATACCTTATATTATAATTTTATTTGTCAAGGATATCAGTAAAACTGGAAAAATGAAAAAAAAAATGGGAGAGGGAAAACTTATAGTTCTCACAGACTCCCAGGCTCTCACTCTGCTCCCACAAGATGTCACTGTTGAAACACAGAAGATCTGCTATATCAAGACTGTTCACAAGATGGAGCTATTAAAACTTAAGTGTTCGGGCAGTCTGCGGTTACAAAATTACAAATGCCAAGGGCTATTTTTTCTAGGACACATCTGTGATGCTAGAGTGAAATTTATAAAGACCGAGTTAGAAACTTATCCTCCCAGCCAATGATGTTAAGCCCAGAGAAGCAATCCAGGCTCCTCTCTCCCCTCCTTTCTCCCTCGTCATCCCTGGTGTATTTTGCTGCCATCTCAGGTCAGGGCCACTGCAGCGCATCAGAGGTGATGTAGTAACACTGACCCTCCTGAAGAAAGTGGTCAGGGTCTCAATAACTTTCTTTGCAGAAAGCTCCTTAGTCTTTGGGAAAATTTGCTGACTTTTCTCCCATCAACCGTCTAACTTGTGTACCAAAGATCATGGTGAAGAGAGCAGTGTTGACAGCTCCCAAAGTGTCCAGCTACACTTTTCCCCTGCTTGCCTTAACATTTACCTAATTAAAAGGAAATCCCCTTCAAGAACAAAGGGTTATTGGGGGAACTCCACTAACAGAGATGCAGCTGCCAGTTTTAAATGCTAGTAAGTCTCATTTCAGTTACCCATGAGTCAACTTCTTAACCAATACTGATCATTTTTTAAACTATAAATTTACTGCTATATTCTGCTAAAACTTCCTATTGCCATAGGAGTGATTTTTATGTTTTATATTGTTGAGAAAATGGGCTACTTCCATTTTCTCAATATTACAACATGGCCAAGATGGTATTAAATCTTTATTCGCATTCTTATTTGCTTAGAATAAATTTCAAAAGTGAATGTTAAAGGGCATGAGCATTTTTTTAAAGTTTTCAATCTGACAAAATTGTACCTCATCTGAAAGAGATGTATGACTTTACATTTCAATCAAAAACATAAAAAGTGCTAAAATCTTAATCAACATTGGCTATTTGTTTTTTTAATCTTCACCCATTGGAAAAGTGAAAAATAGTTTCTCACAGTTTTAATTTTCATTTATTTTACTTTTACTGAAGCTATGGATTTTATCATATGTTTCTTAGGCATTTTTGTATTTTGCAAATTACTGTTTTTAATTTTTCTTTTGGAAAACTTATTTTTCAAATTGATTTGTAGGAGTGTTTTCTATTATAAGGATAATAACCCCTTATTTCAAACATTGCAAATATTTACTCCAGTTTGTTGTTTGCTTTTCAATTTTATTTATGGAATTTTAAAGTACCAACTTTCTGACACATAGAATTTTATACTCTTAAAAACCCAAGTATTGTGAAGTAACAGATCATTAGAGAAAAAGATGACGCTCTAGTCTCCAGAGAAAAAAAAGAAAAGGTTACTTATAAAGAATCATAATAAAAATGACTGTACTTCTCAACATTTTCAGGAAGAAGACATGGAACAGTGTCATCAATGTGTTGAAGGAAAATGTCTTCCCACCTTGAATGGTATACTCAGCCAAAATACCAATTAATGAGAAGATTGAATTTAGACACTTTAATACTTGTAAGATCTGAAAAAAATCACCACCTCTTGGTTTTCAATCGCTGCTATAACAAATTACCACAAACTTAGTAGCTTAAAACAATCCAAATTTATTCTCTTGCAACTCTAGAGGTCAGAATTCCTACATCAAATCATTGGTAGAGCTATATTCTTCCAGAGGCACTAGAGGAAAATCGGTTTCCTCGTCTTTCCTAGCTTCTTGAGACTGCTTGCATTCCTTGGCTCATGGCCCCTTCCTTCACATATAAAACCAATTTTCATTTTCTCTTTTTCTTTCTCTCTTTTTCCCTCCCTTTTCCCCTCCCTCCCTCCTTCCTCCTCTCTCCCTCTCTAATTTCTTACCTCCCTCTTTAAAATCTCATAAATTCATTGGACCCAATTGGATAATCCAGAATAATCTCCCTATTTCAAGCTCCTTTTAATCACTTCTGCAGTTTCTTTTGCCATTTAGGGAAACATATTCACAAGTTTCAGCGATTAGAATGTGAAACATATTTACAAATTTTAGAGATTAGAATCTTTGGAGGGGGCACTTTCTGTTTTTTACATCACCCAATCACCTTATTTTCACTAAAATGAGGGAGCACTCTGAGAAAGAGGAAGACATGAATTACAGAAAATAGTAGATTCAGCACAGGACAACAAAGAAAGAGAATCTCCACGATGATGGTGAAGTCACAATGTTTAGATAACAACTGAACAGCAGTCCTGATTGAGGCAGTGTGACTCAAGAGACAGACATGTCAACTATTGTCCTCACCATGTTTCTGCTAATGTAACTTACTTTTAACTTGAAACTAGTAGAGGATTAGCTTCATGAAAACAGAGAATATTTAAATATTTAAATACAGAACAGGACCCAGGGAATTTAATGCAGAAGAAAAACAGAATTTTAAGAGTGATATCAAAAGAAAGTCCTAGAATTTGGGTTGTGCAGAAGGCCTAGAGAACAACCAACAGAGACAGAAGGAGAGGAAAAGAGACGTTTCCCAAAACATTGAAACTAATAGATTTCAAGGCAATCAACATATTAAAAGAAAACAAAAACTGAGCAAGGAAACCAAATAAGGATGTTAGCTTCTGGCAATAGCAGAACTGGGTAATTCAAACCAACCCTACCACCAAAGACAAATAAAACAACTGGATAGAATATTTAAATAAGACTTCTTAAAGCATTAAAGACCTAACATGAGACTAAGGCAAGATGCAGAAGAGGATGGAGTCTGAAAGGTGAGCATAGTATTCAGGTCACTTTTGTCCTGGGCATTTACTAGTCTAAAAGAGGTGGCCGAGAGATTGGGCTTTTAAAAGCTTCTCAGAACTAGAGAACAAAAGTTGAAGTTCAGAGCCACTGAGGGTCGGGTACCTGGGTAAACAATTTTCTGCTTTGGACTAGGATCTCAAAGGACTACATTCTAGAAGTAAGAGTAAATTGACAGTAAACCAGCTTTCACACAGACTGTCACCAGCTTTGAATTATGTAGTTGGCCCAAAATCTAAAGCTCTGAAATTAGGTGACCCTAGATTCCTAGTAGACCCAGGAGTCTGACAGAAGCAAATACAAATCCTTCTGGAGGGAGATATCATCATCCTGATTCTTAAACAATTTCTATAACTAATTTTTGAAAGGCATTGTTTGACACAATCAAATGTGACTAGACACACAAGAGTCAAGATAACGTGGGCAGAATCGGTAGAAAAAACTGACATCAGACACAGTCCTGAAGGGCTCCAGATATTGGAATTATCAAATGCAAATAGTAAAACAAGTACTTTTATTATGTTAAAGGATGCAAAAGCCACATTTGAAAATTCAAAAGGAAACTGGAAACTATAAAAAGCAATATAACATTTAAAAAAGAACCAAGTAGGATTTAACAACAGAAAAATACTAAAAACCAAATTTGTAAGTGAATGGGTTTACAAGCAGATAACAAACTAGAAGATAGGTAGAAAACAATCATAAAACATAATTTGCATATACAGTAATACAAATATTGATCTGACTAAATCTTGTAATATAACTGTAATCAGAAGATGATGGATAGTAGGAAAGGGAATGGCACTGTAAGAGAATAAATTCTCATCTACCATAATATGAAGTCCATAGATAATATCTAAATATAGCATCTGCATATTGTTGACATAAAAGCCATAGGAGATAGCTAAATGAGTGAAAATTAGTTTCCTTTATAGGGGAGGAATGGAGAAAGCAAGAAGGAATGGGAAAGGGAAATGCTGTATTTTGTCATCAGGCTTTTAAGTACTAAAAACAAACAAACAAACAAAAAACGCTTTTTTTTTTCTTTTTCTGTAGGGAAAAACGCACTTCTCTACTGTCTTTCTTTCCAGTATGTCTCTTTTACCTTCAAGAGAACACTTCACTTCTGACACTTGTGGTCATCGCATGTGCAAAGGTTTTTCCCCACAACAAGCAGGTCTGCAACACCAGCTGGGTGTCCTACAATTTAACTCAAGTCTGATACCACCTACCTGAAGATAGAGTCAGACCTCACAGGTTATGATATCAGTCCCATGAGACTGTCCCCCCAACTTTTGACTTCAGTCACAAACTCAGGTTATCACCTGTGCTTCTGACCAATGAGCTATATAACAGAGGTTCCAATGACACCTTCTTGGATTTGATTGATTTGCTAGAGCAGCTCACAGAAATCAGGGAAACACATCTACCAATTTATTAAAAGATGATAATGGATACAGATAAGCAGCCACACGAGGTGATACATATAGCGAGTTCTGGGAGGGGCCCAAGTATGGGTGCTTCTGTCCTTGTGGAATTCCAGTGGGTTACCCTCCTAGTGTAGATGTATTTGACAACCTGGAAGCTCTCATAATCATCAGGATTTTTAAGGAGGCTTCCCCCCCATAAGAATCAATTTATTTATTTATTTGTTTATTTATTTTTATGGTAACATTGGTTAACGAAATCCAATAAGTTCCAGCTGTACATTTTAACACTAAGGCATATATATATATATATATATATATATATATATATATATATATATACACTGTGTGTTCACCTCCCATAGTTAGATTTCTTTCTGTCACCACCCATTTGACCCATTTTACCCCATCTATCTACCCACTTTTCCCTCCCTTCTCCTCCCTAGCTTCTGGTAACCACTAGTCCATTGTCCATGTCCATGAATCTCTGTTTGTCCTGTTCCTTTGTTGCTTTTAGGTTTATATCCCACATATAAGTGATACCATATGATTTTCAACTTTTCTGTCTGGCTGATTTCACTTAGCATGATAATCTCGAGGTCCATCTATGTTGTTGCAAATGGCAGTATTTCATCTCTTCTTATGGCTGAGTAATATTCTATTATATATATGTATCACAGCTTCTTTAGCCACTCATCTATCATAAGACTTCGGTTGCTTCCATGTCCTGGTGAATAATGCTGCCATGAACATCAGTGTGCAAATATCTTTTAGGATATGAGTTCTCAAATCTTTAGGGTAAATAACCAGTAGAGGGATTGCTGGATCATATGTAGATCAAGTCTTAGTTTTGTGAGGAACCCCCATACTGTTTTCCATAGTGGCTGTACCAATTTGCAGTCCCACCAGCAGTGTATGAGGGTTCCGTTTTCTCCACATCCTCTCCAGCATTTGTTATTGTCCTTTCATTATAGCTATTCTAACAGGTATGAGATGGTGTCTCGTTGTGGTTTTGATTTGCGTTTCCCTAATAGCTAGCAGCGTTGAGCATCTTTTCATATATTTGTTGGTCATTTGTATGTCCTCTGGGGAGAAGTGTCTGCTCGGGTTCTCTGCCCATTTTTTTATTGGATCATTTGGTTTTTTGTTGTTACTGAGTCGTATGAGTTCTTTGTATATTTTAGATATTAGGCGCTTATTGGAGGCATTGCTTGCAAATATATTTTCCCATTTGGATGGTTGTCTCTTTACCTTCTTGATGGTTTCTTTTGCTATGCAGAAGCTTTTTAGTTTGATGCAGTCCCATTCATTTATTTTTGCTTTTACTTCCCTTGATAGGCATCAATTATTAACTCTATTTTTAGCTCCTCTCCCCTTCCTGGAGGATGCAGGATGAAGCTGAGAATTCCAAGCTTCTAATCATGACTTGGTCTTTCTGGTGACCACCTCCCAACCAATAGCCATCTAGGAGCCCACTCAGTCACCTCAAGAAACAAAAAGATGTTCCTTGTGCTCTTACCGCTTAGAAAAGTACAAGGGTTTTAGTAGCTCTGTGCCAGGAACCAGGACAGAGACATTACACACGCGCGCGCGCGCGCGCGCGCACACACACACACACACACACACAATATTTCTGTTATCTCACAAGCAAGTACTATTTTACTTTTCGAAATGTATGTGTATTACTTCAATAAAATAAAAACATTTAAAAAAAAAACCTAGGACTAGATGAGATCATGAGGTAGACAGAGAAAGGAAGAATTCTAATATCTGAGCCCAGGGTCCCTCCAACCTTTAGAGGTCAGGAAAATGAAGAGGATCCAGCAAAGGAGATAGAAGGGGCAGCCAGAACCATTGGAGGAGAACCAAAGGGGAGTGGTGTATTGGAAACCAAGTGGAGAAAATATATTAAAAAGAAAAGAATGATCAAGCGTGCCAAGTGTCATTAGAATGAAAATTGACCATTAAATTTGATATTGTCAAGGTAACTTTCAGGAGCAATTTTGGTGGAGTAAAAGCCTGACCTAAGTGGAATCTAGGGAATATGTGAGAATGGAAAGTAAAAATGGCAAGAATATCAACTCTCTGGTAAGGGGAGAGAATGGGTGTTAGCATGTCAAGAGGGGGTTTTGTGCATATAAGCGTGAACCTCTGTGTATGTTTGTTGATGGAAAATACCATTTTTGTTATAGGCTAGGTATGTGATTTATATCCATTTTTCCTAGAATAAATTCTGTTGGGTCAGACAGCATTAATCATTTAATATGATCCTGGATTAAATTTGGTAAATTTTAGGATATTTGCATGTATATATAGGTTTGGAAGGTTAAGCTAGTTTTACCAAGAAAATTGGGAAGCTATTTATTATTTCCTATGTACAAAAGATATATAGAGGAATTCTGATTCCTTGAAGGTGTGTATGTTATTACTCATTTAATGGGCTGGGCCAAGTGAGGAAACATGCTTAAAAGGATCAAACGAACTTGGGTCCTTACTCCAGCTCTTTCACAGTAAGTGAAATAAATAAAGCTATATAACCCCAGGCAACTTATTTTACTTCTTTATACTTAATTTCCTTCTCTATAAAATAGCGTTAATAATAATAATACCTATCTCATGTTGAGAATTTAATAAGAATTTATAAAAGATTTAGCATGGAGCTTAAATATATAGTTAAATATTTAGCAAGGCCAATATAGTTACTATCATTAATGATTATTTCTTTATAATCTTTCACAAATTCTATTAATTGACCCACTAATGTTTTCTACTGCTTCTTGAATTAATTTTTGCAGAAAGGTCTTTGGTTTTATCAGGTTGGATAATTTGGTTTTATTACTAATTTGGGAATTTTAGCTTAATTATAAACAGCAGGCTATAGCTAACAGAGAGGGAGAGAATGAGACCAAAGGAATGAAAGGGATAATTGATGAACAGAAGTCCACAGAGATGGGACAGGTGAGGCCAAGCACACAGATTGATGTGTTGAACAGAAAGGAACAACAGCTACCGAGGCTGGAAGTAAGGGATGGATTGGTGTAGATGGTGCTGAATGCGGAGGGAGAGAGGACAGAAAGAAGAGGAGTTTCATGTTATATGTACATTTTAATTATTCAACAAAAAAAAGTTTTAAGTAGCATTTTATGGTCTCAAACACTGTGAAACTGTTTTTGTTTTTCTAAACAATATTAATATCACAGCGAAGTACAATATCACAGCGTAGAATTGTTCTTCAGTGTATTCACTTGTGATTGATGTAAAAAAAAAACCAAACTGAAATTTGGGCTTGTCCTAAAAGAAGTAATGTGGGAAAATACACAGAAGACTGTACAATACATTGAGAGATAATAGAAGCCAAATTTATGAGCAAAAAAACGAAGTATTTTAGTAAAGCACATCATCTAGGTGTTTTTATCGTATAGAGTAATTTTATAGACAGAAATTCTTTGTAGTAGTAGAATCACAAAATATATATTATGAACATGCTGTTTTTATTAAATAGATAATTTTACTCACAAAAATACTAACAGAAGAGGCATTGGTTGTTTTTTTATACTTTGAGTTTAAAATTTTTTAAAGCAAGAGAAAATATTAGCGCACATCAGTACATCATGGATAAGATGGCCAAATCTGAAGTTTCTTTGTGTATCAAAATATTATATCTGCTATTTTTTTAAAAGGCAGATAACAAGAGTATATCAACTAAATATTAGCTGGGGAATGATTTCTTGTTATATATAGGTGATGTTATAGGTCATATGTTATATATGTTATATAATAAGAGTATTTTTATCAACTAAATGTCAACTAGGGAATAATTACTCTTTGTGTTAGCCTACGTTTTAATCAGTTTTATGATCGTGTGTGGTGAACAAGTTAAGCAGTAAACGGCATGGTTATGAAATGGGGACAATTTGAATAATTTAGAAGACCAATCATTTTCTTTTCAATTAAGAGCAGGACTTTTTAAAATCCAAATTATAAGTATCTGATAAGTCTCCTCATTTTTCATGTGTAGTGGCAGCCTAAATGACATTCAACACATATCAAACTTTAAAACTAATTTTAGAAAAATGTCCTGTTATAATGGGAAAAGTATAAGATGAAACAGGCAAAACTGAGTTCAAGTGTCAACTTGATACAATATGGGAGGGAACTACATAAAGGTGGGAATACCATAAGACGAATATCACTGGGAGGCCATCTTGAAACCTGGCTATCCCACACACCTGAAGAGACGGCTTTAACAGTGAAACTGCTTCTAAAGGCAAAGTATTTATGTATACATAAGGGCACTCAACAATTATTTAATGAATAAAAATTCACTCCTATAACCCAAAGAAAAAACATTTAAGCAAATGAATTCACAGTCTTTTTGTTTGTTTGAGCTGGGAATTGATTGGTTATCTTGCATAGTTTGGCCATCTGTGTCTTTTGGAGATGGTGGTGAGCAGAAGTGGGGAAGATGGTTATACAACTGAGCACCGAGGACAATGGTGAGACAATTGATGACTACATGTTTCCATGCTGAGGAGAAACAGAAGGAGAATATGACGGGATGTCTCCGAAGCACCTGGGAACTTCGGTCTTGAGATAATCAAGGACAAAAGATTTTTGGAGGATACCAGGGACATCACAGTCAAGAGATAATGCCTGAAAATATACAACCACCCACATGTCATTTCCTCATTAATGTTGTGATATATGTATGGTCAGAATATCTTCAAAATTTCAGCAGAAACACCTCATTTTTCCTCTCTACAACCCCAGTCCTCATTTGCAGGAAGCTGGGAGGACCCATACCAAATCTAAGACCCATGGAGATAATATCTGTTGCAAAGAGCATCTCCAGCGAAAGCCAGTCAGCCTGTAGGGGCACCAGAGATGGAATAACCAGCTTCCCAAAAGCCTCCATCTTAGAAATGTTGCTGATGGTTCTCATCTATCCACATATGGTGCTTAATAATTTTTTTTAGATGAATGAGTAAAATAATGAATATAAGTGCCCACATGTGACTTGAATAGAAGTTTTAAAAATATTTGGTGGGAGTCTGAGGCAACCGAAGATATGTAATATGGATTTCTTCAGTGTATCGGCATAATGCCATCCCATTTAGAACCAAGCTTCCTACTGCTGTGTCCTGCTCTGTGATGGAGATGGATACCTTGGGGGAAAGCACCAAGTTCCCCTGGAAAGCTGAAGAGGCTGGCACAATGTTCTTTTTACAGAATCGTAGCCCCTAAACAATGAATTTTGTTAATGAATACCTACCGTCCAGGTAATAGTGTCTTCTAAATAATTTAGTATCTATCAACTCTACTAGCAATAAAGAATAATCGCTTAACACCTAAAAGAAAGAGCTGTCATGCTTCTCTCATTCCCTGCTGGCACATAGAGGCACTCAGCGAACATTTTTTGAATGAATAAATGTTATGCCAGCTGTATTATCTGCTCTGCCAGTACAAGCTCCATAACCAGTTAACCAGAATTTAAACTAGACTATAAAGCTCTTAAATCTCTTGAAAAGGAATATATTGTAGTTTATGTGGAAAGGAGACAAAAACATGAACCAAACTTGGAAGATATATTTGACAAGAAACTTATTGGAGAAGAATTGAGTTAGCTAATGACAAGCCAAGCTGCAAAAATGAATGAAGTTTATTGCCAAAGACATTACCAAGTTAGGACAGAGAAGATGTGGTTCAACCAGTTAGAGGAGCTTTGAAGTAAACCATTTCAGCCTGGCCCTGGGCAAAATTGTGAAACTGTCTTGATCTGTCTTTGTGGCCCTTAGACCTTCCTCTCTCCTTCAACTCTTTTTCTAGGCTAAAAATCCCCTCAAGTTTTCTCCACCATTCCTTGAACTTTTTTCATGTTACAAGGAAAATACAATGGTGATAGGTTAAAATTATCTCCTAAGATCCCCAAATCCATATACTGCAATGGCCTCAGAGCAACTTTCCCAAGCAGTAGACAATGGGTGCACTACCACTGAGTTGAAATAAACTCCAATATATTTCCTACAAGAAAGGGCTTGGATTTCTAGCCTATATTTTCTACTTTTTTCCAGATGTGCTTTTTGAAAGCCCAGCTTCCTCCTTCAGCAATGTAGCTAGAACTTGACATATATTGGTTAGGGGAGGCTGGGAAGTACAGCTCTTTAAAATGTTCAGTAATTACAAAACAGTCCTTGAGTTCAGGGAATTTTTGGTGTGTAATCAACAACCCCTAAACATTTACTTAGATAAGAAGGTAATTCAATGCAAACTGAGTTGGACATTTCTTTTGGTAATTTATTTAGAATCTTTTGTCCTTACATGATTCAACCTGCCCTTTTGAAACTCTGAATTACTATGATTCTCATTCTGACCAGTATTTTCATGCTTCACTGTTTGAGGAAAGTGAATATTGCATTTTGAATGCAGCATATTACATCTAGTACTGTATCTAATCTTAATCATTGACAGGGATTATGGAAGTCTTAATTACTATGCTACAACATGATACAAGATAACCTCCGAATATTTTGTGTCTGGATCTGACATCTATCTAGAATTGCTGCAACCATTTTATGACCATGAGGAGAGTGATAAAATAATTTTTTGCTGAACCTTGAATATATGCATTCAGACTTGTTTACTACATGACCCTGAGCCTGAAAGGAGTCAGAGCAGCTGCATCCTTAGAGGAGAGTACCAGAGCAACTGCTTTTCAGAAAGCTAGACACGGTCAGTAGAAAATCTGCCTGATGATGAATTTGTGACTACTATCTACTATCTAGACTCAATAAACTGACTTGAGCCATGACAATCATCTGTGCCAAGCTCCACTATAACCAACTAATTTCAAACTGGCAATCCAAGGTGTTGTTTAAACCAAACAATCATTTTTTCTTTTGAAAATTTGTGACTTCTGCCTTCATAGGTTCTGCCCAAGCCTTTGATCAGAAATAGTCTTCAGAAGGCTGTACTCTTTCTTATATAGCTATAAATGAGTAAATCCCTAGAATGTTGCACTAAATTTATCTCCACAGTGTTCTCTGCAGTTTACCGTTCTGCCTCAAAATCTTTATGTTTCTTTTTTCTGGCAGTCAAAACTGATACACAAAACATGGCAAAGCAGGAAGACAGAAAGAACCTGGTTCCTTGGTGATATCTTTATTTTACTAACGATAGAACCCTCCCACAAAATATGCTGGATTCCCTACCTCACTCCTTAAACCAAAATAAGTTCCAGAGGGAGCAAAGATGTTATGAAACAAAGAAAAAAAATTTCTGGAAGAAAAATGAGAACACATATTTATTACAATAGAATAAGGAAGTCTTTGCTGATTAGTTACAAAGTCCAAAACCAAAAATCATAAAGTCAAAGTTCAAATTACTGAAAAAAAATATAAACAACATATTTAACAGACTAATTTCCATACTTTACAAAGAGCTCTTACAAATCAATAAGATTAAGATGGGGCAAGAGATAAAGATAGACATTTCAGAAAAAAGATGTACTAATGACCAATAAATTCATAAAGAAAGGCTTTATATCATCCGCAGTTAAAGAACTGTGTATTCAGACAATGGAAGATATTTTTCATCTTTTGGATTGAAAGATTTAAAAGTTTAATGCTATCTAGTTCTTTAAAAATTACCAAAATTGTGGGGACACAGGGAAACAGAGGATTGGTGGTATTGTAAACTAGTGGGAGGATTGTGTAGGCGATTTGGCAATCACTGTCAATATAGAATGCACATCCCCTTGGGCTGTGAAGCTCACTGCCACATGTATTTCATAAGGCTATACTTCTAAAAGTTTGCCAAGGTAAGAGGTACGAAGATGTTCAGTGAAGCATCATTTATAATAGAAAAAAACTAGAAACAATCAAATTGCCAATTATAGGATATTGGTTTACAACTAATATGGAATACCCTGTAGCCATTTTTAAAAGCCTAAAATAGATTAGTGTGTGCTGATATAAGAATTATAAACAGTGTTATATTTGGTTTAATTAGTTCCTTTATTGAAGAGTTGCATATTCACCACTCAGATTAAAGAGTAAAAATGAAATGTATGTGTAATATTAAACTCCCCTAAATATATATTTGTTCAGTTCTTCGCATCGTCTCAATATTGTCATTGGCATCAAGTAGCATAGTAGAGACAAAACAATAGCTATTACAGGCTTGTATTTGGGGGCAGAATAGAACAATTGATTGAGAACACAGACTGTATTAGTTATCTATTGCTACATAGCAAGTTATCCCCAAATATAGCATCTTAAATGACAAATATTTATTATTTCAAAATTTCTCTTCTGCCATACGCTATTGGTCTCACAGGTCAATACTGGTGTAATGTGTGAGGACATAACACAAGATGTCAATACTGGAAGGCAGGGGCCATCTGGAGGCTGTCTGCCATGTGACTTTTGTAGTCAGACTCTAGAGTTTGAATCTTGAGTCCTGTGGGTTACTTAATAATATTTGCCTCAGCACATACATATATAAAATGGAAATAATAGTAGTATCTCCTTTTCTTGTGAAGACTAAAATAGTAATATATTTTAAAAGTTTAGTATATATCTACAATATTTATGAGCGAATCATAGGACATCTGGAATTTGCTTTAAATACTCCAGAAAAAAAGAATTGGGGGAGGAAAATTATGGTGATCGATAAAACAAATAAGGCAAAATGTTAAAATGTTGATGATAATGGTTGACAGTGGGTGATACATACATAGAGATTCTCTTGTAGTCTTTATTTTTTAAATTTGAATTTTTTATAATAAAAAATTGCATAATCTTTTACATAAAATGTCTCTAGCAGTACTTGGAACATAAGAAGCACTCAATAAATGTTATTTTTTTTTGAAATGATAAATAAGCCAGATTTTTCTTTTTTCAAGTGGTATAATTTCTTACACACTGAGTCTTTATACATGTATAATTCTGGATTAAATACATTAACTTAGGTCTTTACAATGCTTTTTTTTAATTATTGATTCATTCAGCTACAATCATCTTTCTACCAGTGCCCAAGTTATCTTTGTAACTGTAAAAATGCAAGTATAATTTTCTGTATCTTGTATGTCATATTCATATCCTGTGAACCACAAGAGGGAGCCCATGTCCAGAAACACATTGAGTGACAAACTTAGACTTACTATTGATGAGAATGATAGTCCACTGAGCTCTCCCTATAAACAAACAGAGCTATCATCCCCTGGTCAGCATTCTCCACTCCTTCCCCCCAATAGAAAGGCCAGCATTGTTTCTAAAGACTCCTTGAGAAAGCTTAAGCAGAATCCTTCTAGTGTGAAAGGGTGAGGTTGGCTATCTTGGGAGGGAGTGCCGTGGGCGAGGAAGATAGGGCACACACATTGGTGGGCTTAGTGGGGTGACCTGTGTCTAGCTAGCTTCCATGTAGCACCTGAGAAGAGAAACTAGATTCAGAGGAGCCTGCCTTACAGAGTGTTATTCACAACAATGTTTGAAGGACACCTAAAGATATTCCTGACCAAAATATCATGTATCAGTTTGTTCTCTTGCCTGAAATTTTCCTCATTAAGAAGATTCATTCCTTTAAGAGTGGCCATGCTTAAAATGTACTTACTACCTAAATAAAAAAAGTCATTACTTTCCACTCACCTGTGACTGTTTATCAGTTTACCCAGGATGGTCAATGGGAAAGGAGTGAATCACAGGGTCACCTGAAGAATGCCATCCTAGGAAGACGCTACACACCTGAATGGGCACGCAAGGGAGACACTACCAATCTCAGATTGCCCCAGAGTGAGTGAGAAGAGTCAAAGAGACACTGCTTATCAATAGATAATTACAAAAACTGAGATTTGTTCATTTTTTAATCCAGAACTTAGTTGCTTTAATTTTCAGGTCTGTAACCCATTTTTAGTGGAAGTTATGCTTAGGCTTGGCTATTTTGAGAAAAATGAATTTTACACTCTTCTTTTTTTATCTGATCACTAAAAATTTTTTCTCTTACACAAATACTGTTTTCAATTACAGAATTATGGAATTCAGTGTTCTCTGGAAGATGCAATTTTCCTCTTAATAAATAGAAATTTTTCTAATCTGTTTATGGATTTAGATTTTACTTGCATTATAGTAGAGCCCTTCTTGCAAACATTCAGCATATCAAGATCCAATCGTGGTGTGCAATCGAATATGTAAGAAACATATTAAGTCCCTGTGCAACGTCAACTCCACTCGTATTTCATAGGCATTCTCTAAAAGTACACCATGGAGGTACCACGATATATAGGAACAGTGACAATATGATTTGCACACAATTCTTAGACAGGAGGCATTTCTGAATCTGATCTACTCCTTACTATATTCCTCCCCTTTTTTGCTGAACAAGCGACCGTTGTGTCTAATACAGCTTATGTCAAACTTGGGAATATCCTATCCTACCTTTTATTTATATCATACTTAAGTTTATAGAACAAAGACCATAGGGATGAGACTTTCCCCTCCTGAGTAGTCAGGTGAAATGAACTCTTTACTCAGGTAAATGAACACTTAGTATGTGGTTTCAATAATCTTGGAAACAGACTTATCGGCAAGCTCCACCTCCTCCCCCAATAAAATGAGCCAACACTGTTTAAAAGACCACTTGAAGGAAGATGCAGGATTCTCCGGGAGGGAGAACAGGAGAGATGGAAATAGACTGATTAAGTAGAGAGTGATGTTGGAGATGAGGAAGGTCAACAAGGCTAAGGAAGGCATAGCGTTTGGTGAGGAAAGTGGGGTGACCTCTGCTTTGCTATTCAAAGCTCTTGGGAGGAGTGTCATGTGAGCTTAACTGTGAAACATCATGGCAACCCTCCACCTAAGAACCTGAATGGGGCAACTGGCTAAAGACCCTGGAATTGCCATCATTGCCTTTCTCTCTTGTGACTTTTGGTCTGACACTGGCATATCTTAAGCTGTATGGATAAGGAAGATACCTATCTTGCCTTCCTTGCACAATAGTGGGGAAGTTCAAAGAAGTCCCAGTATGTGAATGATGTTTAGTAATTGAAGAAGATAAGGCAGAGAGAGGTAACCACTCATTATTACAAGCAAAGGCATCTTTTTCTTCAGGATAGAAAGAGTTGTATTGATTTTTATGATCGTAACTATAATTCATGCTCATTGCAAAAATTCAGAAAATATAGAAAAGTATAATCTTTTTGTATCATTTTAATGTATTTTGGATATCTTTCCATGATAATGAATATCAATCTATGGCCTCAGAGTATTCCTTTGTATAAATATGCCAAACTTAACTTAATGCCTATAGGTAGAAATGCAGATTGCTTACAGTGCAGTTTTATATATATATATAGGTATAGTGATATAATAAACATAGAATTTTGCACATTAATTCAATTATTTTCTTAGGATATATTTCTAAAATTAGAATTCTGGGTCAAAGATTACATAAATATTTTTAATCTCGATGCATACTACCAAGCTGTTCTCCAGATGTTCAGCCAATTTATATCAGCAGAGTATTCACATTGTCTATTTTCCCACATTTTATCAAATCTGGGCATTATCACTTTTTAAAAACAACAAATTTATTTTTTACTAAAATTCTAAGTGACTTCCAAGCCCCAGATACTAATGAAACTTTAAAGTATATACATATGTATAGGTAATATCCCATCAAACATTCAGCAGTGTAAGTGTCAATAGACAAAATTCTGAGGCAATAGCTTTAGTCAAGGAAAAAGTAACAAATTATACATTTATTTGCATAACATCACATAGACAAAGCAGTTGACAACTATTTAGATATATGTTGTCACCATGCACCACTCCGTAATGTTAGCTGTAATATAATGATGACAATACTTATTATTCAACAATTTGATATTGAATCACTCCATGTTGATTTTTGTACTAAATACAAAAAACTTTGTCATAACATGGACCTAGGAAAGGACTCCCAAAACAGAAATGACTATAATTTGTTCTTTATTTTTTTTGTATACATGTAGATAAGTAAGTATATATTTAGGCCAAATAATTAAATCTGAAATTTATAGTTATTTAAGCCTACTTTAATGTCCAGTAAATAGCTTTTTAAAACTACCTCAGATTTGATATAATTACACTCATTAAAAACACGAGCCTAGAACAGTGGTTGGGTCTGTTTTCTTCTCATAAGTATTGATGGTCATATAAAGAATGTATAGTGATGCAAATTATAGTCAATGTAAGTCAAAGCAGCAAAAAGCTAGAAAAATTAGAGAGCTTTTACTTAAACTTTTTGGGATAATACATTTCAATTTAATGAATGGATTTATTAATGAGCTCACCTTAAACAGAAGTATAAGCATTGTTCTTTCTCAATGTCTGAAATAAATTTTAAAAGCCACATTTTTATATCCCGAGAAAATTCCTACAAATATCCAGATAAAAATTCCTAAATGGCACCATTTTAAAGTGTTTGTTCAGTGGTTTTCAGTATATTCACAACATTGCGCAACTGTCACCACTCTCTAATTCCGGAACATTTAGATCCCCTCAAAAAGAAACTCTATACCGTATAAAAGTCATTCCTGGTTCCCTCTTTCCTTAATCCTTGGCAGCCATTTATCTACTTTCTATCTCTATGGATTTGCCTATCAAGACACTTCATATAAACCAAATTATACAATATGTAACATTTTAAAAATAACAAATTTATTGATATATAATTAGAATACATATAATTCACATATTCAAAGTGTACCATTCAGTGGTTTGTAGTATATTTATCGATATGGTCAACCATCATAATAGTCAATTTTAGAACATTTTCATTGCCCCAAAAAGGAACTCTTTACCTTTTAGCTATCACTTCCCTATATCACCAATAATCTACTTTCTGTCTCTATAGATTTGCCTATCTGAAATTTCAGATAAATAGAACTGTATAACATATTGTCTTCTGTGACTAGTTTCTGTTACCACGTGTTATCTGACTTCTTTTGTTATAGCCATTCTGGTAGGTGTGAAGTAGTATTTTATCATTTTGATTTACATTTTCCTGATGACTATGTTGAGTATCTTTTCATGTGCTTATTAGCTGTTTATCTTCTTTGGCCATTTATGTCTTTGTTAGAGAAATGTCTGTTCAGATCCTTTACCTTTTTAAAATTGGAGGATATGTCTTTCTATTGAGTGTTGAGCTCTTTGTATATTCAAGGTATAAATCTCTAATCAAATATATGATTTGCAAATTATATTACCCCATGCTGTGGGTTGTCTCTTCGCTTTCTTGATAGTGTCATTTGACACATTACATACGAAGATTTAATTTTGATGAAATCCAATTTATCTATTTTTTTATTTTATTATTCATGCTTTTGATGTCATATCTAAGAATACACTGCCAAATCTGAGGTCATAAAGTTTTCTTCTAAGAGTATTATAGTTTTAGCTCTTACATTTTGGCCTTTGATCTATTTTGAGATAATTTTTGTATGTGATATGAGGTAGGAATCAAACTTCATTCTTTTGAATGTGTGTGTCTAGTTGTCCCAGAACCAGTTATTGAAGACACTATTGTTTCCACCATTAAATGGTCTTGGCATTCCTGTTAAATTTTAATTAACTATAGTTGTATAGGTTTATTTCTGACATCTCAATCTTATTCCTTTGTTCTATATTTCTATCCTTATGCCAATACCATACTGTCTTGATTGCTATTGCTTTGTAATAAGTTTTTAAACTGGGAAGTGTAAGTTCTTCAACTTTGTTGTTCTTTTTCAAGATTATTTTGTCTATGCTAAGTCCCTTGAACTTTCAAGAATTTTAGTTTTAGCTTATCCATTTCTGCCAAAAAATACACAAAGAAAAAGTTGAGAACTATGTGATTTAACTCATACGTGGTATATAAAACTAAAAGCAACAAACGAACAGGACAGATAAACAAAAACTCATAGACACAGACAACAGTTTGGTGGTTACCAGAGGTAAAGGGGTTGGGTACATAAGAGCAAAGGGGGTCAAATATATGGTGACTGAGGGAGATGTGACTTTGGGTGGTGAACGCACAATGCAACATACAGATGTTGTATTATTTAATTGTATATTTGAAACCAATATAATTTTATTAACTAATGTCACCCCGATAAATTTAATAATGATAATAAAAAAGAACGAGGCAAGGATGACATTGTGCTAGTTCCAAGCATAGGCTTAAAGATGCCTTGTACACTTCTCATTCTACTGCCATGTAAACACGCCTAAGCTAGCCTGCTGGAGAGCAGGAGAACAACCACGTGGAACAGACAAACCGCCCCAGCTGAGGTTATCTCAGACCAACCAGCTCCCAGCCAACCTAGAAGGGACCACAGATATGACAGGTCTGAGGCCACTGAAGCCTGGCCCTAATCAGCAAAACTTCTAAGTATATCCAAAGACTCAAGAGCAAATTTTTTAAAGTTTATTGTTTAATACACTTAGTTACAGAGTATTTTTTAATATAACACTAAATATTATGTAGGCAAACTAAAAAAAAAATTTTTTTCATAAAATATGTCCTCTTTATGAATGAACAAAATATAGAATATGTATACAACAGAATGTTATTCAGCCTTTAAAAGAATGAGATTCTAATACATGCTACAACATGAGTGAAACTTGAAAACATTATGCTTAGTGAGAAAAGCCCAACACGAAAGAACAAAGATTATATAATTCCTCTTATACCTAGAGTAGTCCAATTCACAGAGACAGAAAGTATAATAGAGGTTACCAAGGCCTGGGGAGCTATTGTTTAATATGTAGAGTTTGTATTTTGGGAGATAAGAAAGTTTTGGAAACAGATAGTAGTGATGGTTCCACAACATTGTGAATGTACTTAATGCCACTGAGTTATACACTTAAAAATAGTTAAAACCAAAAATTTTATGACATGTATATTTTACCACAATTTTTAAAATATCTGCTTTGGCTCTGAATTTTTAAATATATCTAGGCAACTCATTTAGTCAAATCATCTGGATGGACTTCCCAGAGTTTTTGGGCAAGAAAAAGCCCACTTTAACACGTTAACCTTCAGAGCAGCTCTGTGAAATCTCTTGATTGGCCCCTTTCCTGGCTTCAGTTGTTTGCCCCATTCCTATGCCACTCAGCTCCTGACTCAAGGCTTCAACTTTCGCTCCTTGGAACTGATAACAGTATCCCACTTCCTGGGTTTGGCCTTTGGTATTCCCCAGCACAGGACTCAGACTCTGCCCGTGATCTTTTGCATTTCTGGCACTACTGGAAACCACCTTACTTCCCCCACCTGCTTCCTACGACCCTATCTGAATTTTAAGATGCCCCAAGCAGACTTTTTAGATAAAATACTTGCAATATTTGAGACCGATTTAGACTAAAAGTTATTTATCCGAAGTTCAAATTTAACTAGATATTCGATATTTTTACTTGCTAAACTTGGCAACCCTATCCCCACAGCTCTGCCAAGGGAATATTAGGGGGAAATGCAGTAGGAAAAATATATGACTGTTTTAATTTCTATTCTCTTCCCTAATAAAGCCATTGTTTAAATCACTACCTATGTCAGTATGTCAAGTACTTCAGCAATCAGGCTAATAGTTACAAGCTCAGATTTAAATACATACAACCCTGACCTTGAGAGAAAAGATAATGTGTGATGAATCTGGTAGTGTGTTATTCCTGAAATTCACTGTCATCTGATGCATTACTTTATAGGCAGCTATACTGTATATGCATTTAACCATATAAATTTACACTGAAAAAGCATGTTTTCTCAAATTATATAAAAAGCATGATTGTCATATAAATAGTGAGCATGTCAAAGTTTTAACTCATTAATGAAGGAACCAAAAGACAGAGAAAATAGTTTAATGAGAATATGGGGTATAAGTGTCAGTGGGGAAAGGAATGCTAAAATCAGGTTGTTAAGTTTGATATGGAACTGGTTTATATCCTTTGGGTTATTTTCTCTACCAGAAACAGGGGAAAAAATCATACCTAGCCAGTTTTTACAAGCTAACATCTAACTTTACAGAGTTGTGAAACATCTAGGCCCTAATTATTAGCCAAAAAAACTACGTTTCCCGAGAAATATGACCCTCATGAGAGTCTATTAGAGAATGCTCTAATATGATATTAAAAGATCACTTAATTGTTGATTTGCCTCTTATCCAATTTCTGGACCATTCCATCCTGGGGTGAGCCTGGGATGGGAGATAAAAATCTACTCTCCCCTTAGTTCTTCTCCATATCGTATATGATGGGAACTCTCATCAATGAAGATGAGTCCAGTGTTTAAAGCTGTGAATTTTTCAAACAGAAGGTCACTTAAATACAAGCCAACTATTTCATGTGGTGCTCATCCAAAAAAACATAATTTGTTCCAATACTGGTGGAAAAATTGACTAACATGTGGTCCCAAGTTGGAGTCTTGCTAAGGATTTCTAAAGATAACTTTTACTCTTTAAATTTTGACATTTGTGCTGAATTTAGAATCTAGATAAATCACAAAAAGAGACCTTTCTATAATATTGATTTTTTTTTTGAGGAGGTGAATAAATACATACACTACAGATTTCAGAAAGTAGAATGAGGTTGTAATAGACACCTATTAGGCCCAGATTCCTTTTTCTAACCTGTTTTCTCACCTGCTCTGAAGACTGATTACTAATTACACAGAGTTGGTGTCTTTTCAAGAGACTTATGTTATGTTTGGCCAGTAGGAGCCACCTTTCCTGAGAAGACACTCTCCCCTCCTGAGAGCAACTCACCACCAGTTACAGACTGGTGAGGGTACAAAAGCCTGGACACTTTGTCTCAAGGAAGGACCAACTTATTTTATGGCACAATTCACACTCCAGCGCTCCTCAAGGTATCAAGTGAAAACTAGGCTTCAGCTAAGATACATTCTTGTTTAACTTTAGTTCCCTACCTCATCCTGTTTATCTCACTCCTATTCTCCTGAAAGCATGAACTTAAGATTTCGTCTTAGGCTCTGTATCTCAGGAACCTGACATTAAGACAAGGGCGTAGAGTGAACAGGAAGCTTCCTTCCTGCATCTTTCCTTCAGGCACCCATTTCACTCATAAGAGGTATAACCAGGGTTGCCATTGTCTTTGGTGTGACGTAAGAAGCAGTAACCCAGTTCTCTTTTTTACTAGCCAGTTATCTCAATACAATTTATTGAATAAACCATCTTATTCCTATTTTATTAATAGCTGTTATACAAAATGAATGTTGGATTTCATCAAATGCTTTTCAACAATTGTGGAGATGATATATGATTATTTCACTTTTTCTCTACTAATTGGTGAATTATTGAACAATCCTGGCATTCCTAGAAAATACCATTTAGTGAAGTCATGTTATTCTTTTAATGTACTCCTTGATTCTGTTTGCTAATATGCTATTTAGGATTTTATATAAATATTTATAAGTGACATTGAGCTGTAGTTTTACTTTTTAGTATTATTTTTATGATTTATTCACTTTATTAAAAATTTAGGAGTCTTTTCCCCTCCACGCTTTAGAACATAGGAGCACAGTGGCTTTATTTCTTAAAGGTTTGATAGTTTTCAGTAAAATATCTGTGCCAGGGTGCTTTCTGGGGAATAGCTCTCTAATATTTTACTCCATTTTTCCCTAAGGTAATTAACTCATTTATATTTCTATTTATTTTGAGGTGAGTTTTGGTAATCTTCATTTGAATTAGATTCCCAAATTTATTTTATAGTGCTATACAAGGTATTCTTTTGTGAATCTCTTAATTTTTCCTATACCTATATTTAATTCTCTCATATAATTCTTACTTTTTGTATTTATCATTTCACTCTTTTAAACTCAATTAAATAAGTTTCTTTATCTTGCTTTATTTTTTTAAAATTAGGTTTTGGATTTATTTCTTAGACCTGCTACTTTTTTTAAAGTTTTAAATTTCTGCTTTTATCTTTATTAATTCATTAATTTTTATATCACTATGATCATTTTCTTTTTTTGAACATTTCTTCATTTGAACATTTAATTCTTTTACTGTTAGTCTTGCTTTTATTTTTTAATTAATGTAAGTATTAGGACTTTCATTTTTCTCCAAGCACTGTTTTTGTATGTATCTCAGATGTTTTACTATATGTTTTCACATTTCAGTTTTAATTTCCTCTTTGATCCAAAAAGTATATAATGATTTGCCTGTATAATTTTGTTATTAATTTCTAATTTATTGCATTAGGTACAAAATAATATTGCCTAAAAATACTATTGCCTATATTACTTCTACTTTTTGAAATTTCTTTACTTCTTAAAATCACATTTTGTGAATATTTCTTAGATACATAAAAAGAAGATGTATTTTTATTTGGAGAATATAGAGTAACATAAATTAGAGCTATCTAATTAGGTCTTAAGATGTTGAGTTCTTGGAAGAAATACATAGAGACAAGCATATTTATTAAAAAGATGGTTTTAATGGTTTTAATACTCCTTTATTATAGAGTACAAAGTGTTTCTAGTATTATAGAGGAAAAGAGAAAATATTGCTGTTTTAAAAATTATAGCTCTATCCAAATCCAAGAAAATTGTTTATATACACACAATCAATTATAAACTAGATTTATTTTAATTTCTTCTCTTTTTTACATAAAGATAGCATTCTAAATTTAAAAATAAATATTGCTTTATTTTTGTTTTTTGCTTTGTAGGTTGTAAGAGCTATATGGTTTAGGCAAACCTTTTAAGAGCTTTTAGTTGAAATAAAATAATCAAACTTTTGTAGCATGGCTGCTTTAGGAGCAGTGATGATTGGTATACAGTTTTAAAGTTCCATTTTCCCTGTACTAATACTCTTATATTATGTAAAAACTTTTAGTAAGTTCGATACATGACATGTTTTGGGAAAAGCTAAGGAGAGACCTCTGTGAGCACCTGAGGCAGTGAAAAGCTTTAACTACCTGGAGCAGTTATGGTATGGGAAATAGTGACCAACAGAAAAGGGGCTATTTGTGGTATTGAGACCTTAAGGTGCCATGAAATAGAGATGTAGGATTCAAGTGTGGGTTAATTCAGGAGCGGATTTGAAATACCTTCTCATGGAATATAATAGATAGCCAAAACCTTGCAAAGAGCCTGCTAAACCACGAGTTAGGACAATCTATTCAGCAGATATCTATCCTATGCTATTGTAAATAATAATAGTGCAGTACTTTATTGAGCATTTACTATGTACCAGCCATTGACATTGGGCTGAGATATATATAGTCATTTAATCCTCACTATAACTCTCTGAGGCAAATGCTAGTATAATCCCCATTTTAAAGAAAGGAAAACAGAGACCTAAAGAATAATCCAAGACGGCACGGATAAGATAAATACAAGTGATATAAGTCCCAACTGGTTCCTTTAGGTATGAAAAGTAAAGTAAAGAGACTTCTGGTTGTGGGCAAGATGGCCTAGACAGACTTCTCCTTATTCCTTCCACTAGTGCAACTGAAAAATCTGAATGTTTACACACACACACACACACACACACACACACACACACAGACTCTGAAAGGTGGAGCAAAGAAAGCAGACTGGCTGGGGATCTCAGGACCCAAGGGATAACATGCACTCAGTTCCCTGGATTTTCTTTTTCTCTCATATTCTCAACTGGATGCTGGAGAAGCTAACAACCCAGAAATGCCAATAAATGTAGACAAAAAAGAAAGAAAAGAAAAAGCCTATTCTTTCTAGCCAAAGGACAGAAGAAGAGCAGGCTAGCAAAACTGAAAACTTTTAGACAATAATGGCCTTACTGCAGCCAACTGCTACAGGAAATACTGAAGTTCCACCCCCACCCTGTCAACAGAGGCTGAGTGGGGATCCTAGACTTCCACCCTCACCCAGCTGGAATAAGACATTCTTCCTCTCAGCCTTTCCTCCTACTAGATTGGTATTAAAAAAGGCCAAATGAGAAACCAGGAATTCTATCTAATAAGGCAGTAACAAGCCCCTCCATACTCCAAAGTTTCAGGGGAGACCATGTGAAGACCTTGGACTTCCACTCCCACCTAGCATCACCACCACCGCCCCCCTCAATGGTGTGGTGTCAGAGGAAACCTGCTAAAACTGAAGATTTGAATAAGATCCAGAGTCTCATAACATAATAACCAAAATGTCTGGAACTAATTTAAAAAAATAAGTCATTTTCCCAAGAATCAGGAAAATCCCAACTAAAATGAGAAAAGACAATCAACAGATGGCAAGACCAAGATGACACAGACATTGGAACTATCTGACCAGAATTGTAAAAAAGCCATCATAAAAATGCTTCAAAGAGAAATTTTTAACATGCTTGAAGCAAACGAAAAAAAAAAATAGAAAGTTTCGGCAAAGAAACAGAAATTATAAACAACAGCCAAAAGAAAATTTCAAGACTGAAAAATACAGTAAAATATAAAAACTCACTGGAAGGGTTCAATAGCAGACAAAAGAGGAATAAATCAGTGAGTTTGAAGTTATTTAAATAAAACAATCAATTCGAACTACAGAAAGAAAATATACTGAAGGAAAAAAAGTGAACTGAACCTCAGGGACCTGTGGGACCAAAGCAAATCTTTCCAGAGGAGGGTGTGAGACAGAAAAAGTATTCAACAAAATAATGGCTGAAATTTTTCAAAATTGGTGTAAGACATCAACCCACAGATTCAAGAAGCTATTCAACTCCAAACAGGATAGACCCCCACAAAATACATGCCAAGACTCATTAGAAACCAAATTCTAAAAACTAAAGACAGAAAAAATCTAGAAAGCAAGAAAAGCAGTACCTTATTTGTAGAGTGAATACAACTTGAATGACAATAGACTTCTCATCAGAAATTGGGAAGCCAAAAGAAAGTGACACTACATTTTTAAAGTGTTTAAAGAACTGTGAAGCCAACATTCTATAGCCAGTGAAAATGTTCTTCAGGAATTAAAGGGGAATTAAGACATTCTTACATGAAGAAAAATGAAAAGAAGTTGTCATTGGCAGTCCATCCCTAAAAGTATGGCTAAAAGAAGTTGTTTAAACAGAAATAAGAAAGTATAAAGGAGTCTTGGAACATCAGGAGGGAAAAAAGAACTATAGAAAGAGTGAAAATATGGATAAATACAATGGACTTTTCTTCTCTTCTTGGGTTTTTAAAAATTATGTTTGTTGAAGCAAAAAGTGTAACACCGTCTGATGTAAATGGAGGTTGGTGAAGGGGAAAGAGAGGTAAGTTTTCTATACTCCACTCAAACTGGTAAAATGTCAGCACCAAAAAAATTAAATTAAAAGAATATAGAGAATTACAAATAATTACACCAGTCTCATTTGAAAAAAAAAAAAGTAAACCAAAGAGTTTTTTTTGAGGAGGAAATGTGAGAGGCTCCATGTTACTAGACAGCTCGATATGATAAAGGTGAAACATTTGTCTATGGACTCCTTACTTTAGAGAAATGATTGTGTTCTATGCCTAAAGAGCAGTGTGCATATATATGTGTAAGCATCTCTGTGTGTGTGTGACCATCTTTGAGCTATGGTTCAATCTGTTTTCATGTCCAATGTTATGAGACTTTAGTGCTACTTCAGGACCCAGCTGACAATATGCAGTATGTACTAACAGGGAAGTCATTTTCCCTCCTTTCACATGAGAATCTACATGGCTCTGACAACTCAAGGAGGCAGTAGAGATTCAGGATACAGCACTGCTTTTTGACTGTAGACCCCTCGTGGAGAACTCAGACAGTCAAGGAAACTGACAGAAGCAGAAGAGTGAGAATAATTTTGCCACAGCATGTGCGACAAATAATACCTGGAGAACTCTGAGAGAAAACAGGGCATGTGCTAGCAAAGACAAGGTAACTGAGTGAGTAGGTAGGGGCTCAAAGTCCTTGTAATTAAGATACTAAAAGAAATGTAGCTTCATTTTATTCTTAATTTTAGTGCAACTTAGACACATAAGCTATCGTTGCATTCTCGGTGTTCTCGTGATATCACTTATTCTTCAGATCTAGATAGTTAAATCACTTCTGAAGAGAGACCATTTCTAAAATTCTTTAAATTTTTTTTTATACTTTCATTACCTCTATTCATTGTCTAAAAGATTTTCCTATTTGAAAATTGTTCCTATTTGCAAACCGTACTATTTCAAGATGCAATTAAATTTTATTTTCTCTTATTTTGTTTTCATTTGAGTTGGAAGACAGTTGACCTTCATATTTATTTTTAAAATCATATTTTAAAGGGTATCATTCAACCACTGTAATTACATTAGTTGTAATTCTTTTGGTTTCAAGTGACAGAAACCCAATTCGGATTACCAGAAACCAAAAAGGATTGTGGCTACTTTCAGCCATGACTGGATTTGAGGGGCTCGAACACACCCTCAGGGCCTCATATTTTTTCCTATAACCACTGACTATCTCTATATTTCAGAAAAGACTCCAAGAAACAAGCAAGAAAAACCTTGGGGAGAGCTGTAGTTGCCTGGCTTAGTTCATATGCTTATTTTTGAATCTATCTTTGTACCTAGGGAGATGAACGGCCAGGCCTGGTCACCTGTGAGTGAATGAACACTGAGAGTCTCGCGAGACCTGCATGGAGTGACTCCCCCACAGGAAAAAGCTGACCTAGTATCAGCGTAAGAGGAAAGAAATGCAAATCACACCCCAAATTATAAATGTCTCAACAAATCTCTACCTATTGTGCTGGCAATATGAATACAGAGGTAATAAAACATGGACACTACCCTGAAGGAGGTCATTTCTCCCAATTTTCTTCCTTTAACAATTTAGTAAATTCCTTTATTTGTAAGGTGCTATTACAACTGGAGCTTTCTGATTTCTATTTTAAAGATCACTGAGATCTGTGAGTTTCTGTTTTTGAATTACACTCAAGAAAAATTCCTGGTCATTTTGGGACTCTCCCATTCACTGTGAGAACAAAATATTTTAAATTAAAAACAATTTATATCTACTGGGTTCGTGAGCAAAATATAACTGGTAAAACGAGAGGCTCTTTTTATTAAAAGAAGTAATGCAGTTCTAAAAAAAAAAAATTCTAATCTAGATCCACCAATCAAGATATAGATGTGCCTCTGACATGTCCATGCATGTCCTGGGCATACCTTACATGTGTACATCATTCATGCTCACTCCGCCCAACTCAGGAATCTGTAGAGTCAAGATCTTTTTTCAGATATTAAGACTTGGATAAGGGTTGGACTAAGACGATAGTAAAAAGGGGTTGTATATGAAACTACAAATGCCAAGATCCACTCTCTAATTTACCTGCCTTCTTCATTTTTAAGATTAACCATTTATAATCTGACTACTTAATGAATTTATTGAAAAGAATATGAAAGATTGCTTAGTCTATTCTCTTCAGAAAAATATCTGTGCCTGATTAAACAGATCAGATTAATCCTCAGGCAATAACATTCCAGCCACCTTTGGTAATTCATTGCATTAGAGCCCATCCCTAGTACCCAACCCAGAATTTGGTTGTTTGGGAACAAGATAAGACATAAATGAATGGAAGTATTAATGAGTGATAGAGAAAAATTGAGCAAGCAAAAGTTTCTGTAAAGATTTTGAAATGAGAACAGAATTCTTTAAAAAGTTATGTCATTGGATTTTCAGTTAAACATGGTAGATGAACCATATCTATTTATCTGCTCTATCCTGAAACTTGACCAAAATTAGTAACCAGAGTTGAATATTTAACAGCATTACTGTCATATACTTGATATACAATAAACTATACGTATTAAAAGTACAGCCGGTCCTCAAGTAACGTCTTTTTGTTTAACATCATTTCATTATAATGCTGATGAAATGCTGTAGGAACTTAACTCCTATTCATGTCACTTAGCCTTAGGTAACACTAGTTTCACTACACATCATTTTACTTAAAGTTGCAGAACATATCGACTTACTATATAATGTTTTATAGGTATATGTATATGCACACCCCTGTCACCATCACGATTAAGATGATACCCTGTTGTTATCTCTCTTTCCAACTCCTCCCAATCCTATACCCATTTCCAGGCAAACACTGATCTGCTTTCTGGTCACTATACATTAGTTTGCATTTCCTAGAATTTCATAAATTAAATTATACAGTATATAAATCTGTTAAGTCTGGCTTCTTTCACTCATAAGTATTTTGAGATTTATCATGTTGTAGAATGTATCAATAGTTCATTCATTGTATGGATATATAGCACTAGGTTTATCCATAACTTGTTGATGGACGTTTGTGTTATTTTCAGATTTGGCTATTATATAAGGTTTCTATGTATATTTATGTATAAGACTTTGTATGAATATATGCTTTCATTTCTTTTGGGTTAATACCTAGAACTAGAATGGCAGGATCATATTTCTAACTCTTAAAGAAATTCCCAAGCTGATTTTCGAAGTGATTATTTTATTTCACATTCTCACCAGCAATGTAGGGAAGTCCCAGTTCCTCCACACCCTTGCCAACAGTTGGCACCATCAACTTTTTAACCTTATCCATTGTAATAAGTGTGCAGTGATATCACATTCTGACTTTAATTTGCATTTCTCTAATGATTAGTGATGTTGAACATCTTTCACCCATACATCTTCTTTGGCAAAGTGTCTGTTCGAATCTTTAGCCCACATTTTAAGTGCTGCTTGTTTCCTTCTTATTGACTTTAGAGAGTTCTTAATATATTCTTGCTACAATCCTTTATCTGTATTCTACTTTGCAAATATTTTCTCTGAGTCTGTAGCTTGAGTTTTCATTCTCTTCACAGTATCTTTTAAATAGCAAACATTTTAAATTTTGTTGAAGTTTATCAAATTTTATCAAATTCTTTTATAGATCCTGCTTTTGGGGTATATCTAAGAAATCTTTGCCTAACCCTGTAAAAGTGATAAAAGTGGTAAAACTGAACATAAGTATTTTGTTCCCGATCTTAAGAGGAAAGTATTCAGTCTTTTGCCATTAAATAGTATATTGGCTGTAGGTTTTTTGCAGATACTCTTTATGAAGTTGAGCAACTTCTTTTCTAGTCCTACTTAGCTCACAACTGGATCCTCTAAAAAGTTATATGATTGGATTTCCAGCTAAACATGCTTGGTTGAGCACATCCATGTCTCTGCTCCTTTCTTAATCCTCATGAAAATAATTATAGATGATTTTTTTAAAAAAGATATAAACTCATAAGAATAAAAAATAAAGGCCAAAATATTGACAGGAAAAAAACAAAAACCAAAAAACAAAAACAAGTGTAGGAATGAAAACTGATTTAACAGAACTGAAAAAGCTGAAAATTTACCTACCTTTTAACTAACAGGGGAGCAGGTTAGAACCAACTAACATGAAGGCCAAAACCCTCAGAAAAGGCTTGAACTCAAAAGGACCAAGAACTTCTGAAGGTAAGATGAGAGTGTGGGAAGATTGGTTGATAATATGTATAAGGAGCAGTTAAAACACCAGTTCGAAACGGGGTCACTTCTTCTACCCTGTACCTCTAGAAGGTATCCTTCTTCCACTGTAGCATAATACTAGAGGTAGAGACACTGCAAAATTGAACCAAAGATGATCTCAAGCAGAGCTGAGGAGAGGGGTGAAGTACCATAATGAGAAGGGAGAAATAAATAAAAGTCTAGACACTAAATGATGAAAACCTCTTATACCTTTTCACTGCTGGTTACTTGAATCTTGAAAACCAGGCAAGTGCATCTATATTAGTTTCCTTAAGGTTGTTGTAGCAAAGTACTACAAACTAGGTAGCTTTAAGCAACAGACATTTATTGTCCCATAGTTCAGGAGGCTAGAAGTTCAAAATCAAAGTGTTGTCAGGGTCATGCTCTCTCCAAAGCTTCTAGGATTTTTCCTTACCTCTTTCAGATTCCTGTAACCTAAGGTGTTCCTTGGTGCAAGGATGCATCACTCCAATCTCTGCTTTCATCCTCGCATAGTCATATTCTCCCCGTGAGTGTGTTGCTTTGTCTCTTTTTCTTTCAAGGAATCCACTATCATGTTGGATTAAGGGCTCACTATACTCCAGCATGACCTCATTTTAAGGTGCTACATCTGCAATGAACCCTACTTCTGAAAAAGTTCACATTCTGAGGTATTGGCGATGAGGACGTCGACATATCTTTTGGGGGGACACAATTCAGCCCCAAACTGCATCCTAGGCAGGATATAGGAGGATTATAGTCTGGGAAAACTGAACAAGTCAAGAGAAGAAAAATCTATAGATCCTGACTTTTGCAGAAGCCCCAATCAAATATTCAGGTTCTTGTCTGATGACCACTAGTGATCTGAAAGGTAGTTAGGGTAAAGAGAACTTGCAGGGAACAGGAAGAATCTGTAAGAACCTTTAGAGAGATAATGGAAGACGTTCCATCTTTGACACAAAAACAGGGTTCTTAAAAGTACATTAAGAATTAGAGTCTTGGAAATAAAAATATAAGAGCCAAAAAAATTTTTTTAATTCGATAGGTTGGAAAATAAAATAGAAGAATTCTCCTAGAAAATAGAACAAAAAAAATCACATATTGGAATAAGAGAAAAAGAGATAAATATTAGTGGGCACAACTAGTCTAGAAGTCTAACATCCAATAGGAATTCCAGAAAGGGAAAACAAAGCGATAGAGATGCAAATTTTTTCAAGAAAATAGGACAAAACTTGTACAAACCAAAGGACATGAATTTCCAGATTGCAACGGTTTACTGATTGCCAAGCAAAAATTACAAAGAGCTATATCAAGACACATCGACCTGAAATTTCACTATAATCGAACTAAATAAAACATTGTAAAGCTTCTCAATAGAAACATTGGAATCCAGAAAACCTTTGAGAAATGCTTTCCAAAATGTAAAAGAAAATGACTTACAACATAGAATGCTATAATGGAGTAACCCAAGTATGAAAGTAGAATAAATACCCAGTCATATTTGCTAGGTCTTACAAAATTTATCTTCCTATGAAGGATGTGCTTGACAAGGTCATGGTGTAAAAACTCAAACAAAGCTGATATAGGATCCATTACACCAGGGATGGAAGAAGGGACTTCCTTAAATTATGGCAAAATGAAGTCCCCTGACAGCTGTTTAACTGTCACCACCTTAGACTGGAAAGCCACCACCTTAGACTAGAACGGGACAGAGTGCTCCAGGAAGAATGGCCTTAAAGAATACAGTTGAATTAATAAACTACTATGTGTTTATAGTCATCGGGAGGAGTTTTACCTTTCTGACAAAGATTTTAAGGGTGAATTAATGATAGGTGTACAAAATATTAATTAAATAATCCAATAAAAAGCCAAGGCAATTTATAGTCATAGGTCGAATAAACAATGTTACACAGGAAAGGAGATATAATCACGGTTTCGGTGTGGCTCAGTAGTTAATAACATTTACACAGTCCATAATAAAATAAACCATGGTCATTGAGCTAACCACAAATTTTATCAAGAAAATGAGATGAGAGGGAGTAGAGGTGAGGAGAAGATGGGAGTGTAAGAAAAATAAATCCTTAATTTCCATTCTGAAATGACAATGTTTAATTTTTTAAAAAATCGAGAAATAGTCCCATAAATTTGTAGTGACAAATATGGTAGGAAATATTTTTAAAAACAGCTGAAAATACTTAAAAAGGTTACTTTTGGAGAGTGGAAAGCAAAAACAGGGTAAGATAGGGGTTGGGGATGGCTATTTTTTGCTATCAAGTTTAGTGATCTATGTTTAATTTTTAAAATGTTTATTGCAGTATAATATGTATACAGAAATGTGCACATTTTACATGTAAAATTTTGATTTTTAGAAATAAGGTTTTAAAAAATTCAAAGGAGCCATTCAAAGCTCTACAAGTGTGGCCTTGGGCACAATTTACTGTTGATTAAAGCAATGAACCACTAAAAGTTCTGAAATTTAAGCACTAAAAGTGTTTCTGAAGTTGTGACTCCAGGAGCATTGGTCTGTGATTCTCAAGCACTTTGGAGGTTTCTGAGGAAAAGTGATAAAAAATTTTCTTCACAATTTTAAAAGAGAAGACTAACTGTGACTTTCTCAGAATGTTGGTTATATTCTTAAAAATCATAATGTACTTAAAGATGCCTTTTAAATTATTCTTAAAGACAACTCTAAAGTTCAATTCAATTCAATTAAATATACTAAGTATATTTAACATAATTCGATTAAATATAGCTTATCTTAGCCATGGTGTTTTTGAGGTATTTCTATGTGATTGTTAATTTTCATTAAACTTAATAGCTTTGATGATCTCTGCTGTGTTACTCCATATCTCCAAGTCATCTAATATATCAATCATTGAGACATGATTCTTGGATGCTTAAAATTAGTAATGAAAATAGTAACCTAAATGCTACTACTTAGAATAACTTTGCTTTTCTAGAGACTTGCCAACATCACTTGTCTGGGCTAGGCCTAATTTTAAGCTTTTAAAAATGAGCAGTAAGTAGAAATTTCTGAGCACCAAGGGACTGATAAAATAGTCAGGTATACTGCTTCCTATTTTTCTTTTTGGCAGTGCCTCTCAACCTTGTCTGCACATTAGAATCATTAGCGGAGCTTTTAAAATTCCAAACTGCAGGCCACACCTAAGACCAAGGAAATTGGAATCTCTGGATGTGGGCCCCAGGCGTTGGTATTGTTAAAATTTCTTGGTGATTCTAACATGCTGCCAAGGTTGAGAACTATGGCTCTATGGAAAACCATAAGGAAGAACATTCAAATGCTACTACACTGGGTTTAGTCTTTTTCTTCAGTAATCCCAGCCTTCGGCTTGTGAGATGTCCAAGCACAATTTTATCCTCTATATTTTGAAGAGAGATGATGTTAGAGGAGGGGAGTTTTCAGAGGACTCCAGGACTAATTGAAAATGGAGATTTGTTGTCAGAGAACTCCAGGACTAATTGAAAATGGAGATTTGTACATAAATATATTTAAAAATATAACCAAAAGTATGACAATGACTATCTGAACATTTTGGCGGGAGCTCAGCAATCCATTTGTCTCTGGATCACAGTATATACTGTTTTGAAACTTGGTCAATTACTGGTATGAGTTCATCAAAATATTTTGTTTTCAAAGCAGAAACAGTGACCTCGCTGGTACAAATCTACTGAATTTTTTATTGAGTTAGTGCGAAATGATGACTTCCAATAAAGCCAATAGATCTTGTTATAAACCCAGGAGAAGAGACCAAAACTAGAAAAACATTCAAAGTTGCATTTTGAGTAACAAAAATAGGGTTAAATTACATTATTATTGAAACCTTAGAAATCCATCCAACAAAGTTAATGACAACCTTAGGCTTGAAAAGCTAACAAAATGAATTACTGGAAAAATTTATTTATTAAATGACACTATTGGAAATAAAAAAATTTCCCAAGTGTATGTATTCTCACAGATATTTAGCTCTTTAGTTGGACAAAACTGTTTATGCAGTGTAGTGGTCAGCTCTTGGCACATAAGAGAGGAAAATACTCGATGACTTGTTATTCTGTTTATTATTGAAAACCCATGTTCCAGGGAAACATTTCGATTTGTAGGTTGACCTACCTTTCCTTCATCTCCTATATCCCCTGGGGTTGGAGAGACAACCACAGTAGCTGGCTTCTCTCAGGCTCATGTCAAAACCAATGCTAATAAGCTGTGAGAAAAGAGAGCTCTGTCGTCTCCATTTCCAGGTTTTCTCCATGTATTAGCACTGGTAAGCAAGACAGATGAGGCCATGTGGATCCAAAGATCCTTGATTGATTGTCACAGTTGTAGCTATGACAGTGGGAGAAATGCTAGGAGTGTACATTGTCCAAAATAATGGAACTCACAGGCGCAGTGAGTCCCTTTCATCTAATATCTACGCCCTCCTGACAGATGATTTCATTTTTAAACGCCTAAATGTTATGCTCAGTGGACCTCCTAAGTTCCTCATCAGCTCTTTTATGCATATTATTTTATTTTCATCTGGTTTTGCTCATTATAATATAATTAGCATGGACAGGTCCTTAGTGGGCATTCATATATGATTATGCAATCTGTTCTCAGCCTAGACCTCTGTTCTCAGTCAGATCACAACTCTTCTCTAATTTCACTTTTTAACTATAAAAGTGCAGAAACTAAACTACCTCTTCCTTGTTCTCATGCCTGTGCCCTCAAGTATCCTACTCATGAAAACATATTCATCAATTCTACTAATTCAAAGCATTATTTTTTCACTAAATTATTCACAAAACATTTTTTACCAAACATATATAATCATATGATTGTATATTTTCCTTTCCAAATCCTCTATTAAATAAAAGTTATATACTTATTAGCTATCCTGTTTGGGTTATATTATATATCCCAAATACAATGAAATAAATGTCCCTTCTAGTTAGTGGTACCTATTATTTATAAGCATTTAATGGCATACCAGCTATGTAGGCAATAAGAAAGAGTACCAATATGCAAATTAAAAGGTTATACTGAATGTTAACGACAATTTTCAGGTGCACACCTCAGTGATGCATTTACTATCTTTACTAGCTTTCACATAGCCAACATATTACATTTTTTAATATCAAGGATCTAATTTCTTAAGAAGATCAAAATGAAAGGATCGATAACTGATCACTCAGTGCTTTCTCAGCAATGAATGATTTCCTGTACACATCATAGACATAATACATGGCATAGTTGTGGAGCATATTTATTGCCACATCTAAAAATTATACCTGAAGGCAAAGAAATCTGAGGCAAAAACAACAACAACAACAACAGCAACAACAACAACAAAGCAGGTTAAGAATTCATTTTTCTCTGTCTCCCAAGTAGAAGTATTTTCTTTTTGGTTTTGGGTATATGTTGATTGACTTTGCAGAGTGCTGGAAATGGTGTCAGTGAGAAACTGCTCCGCAGTTTCAAGGTTCACATTTGATTATTATGTCTAGCAGCAGTTGAGAGTGACACCCAAAACATGCTGCCAGTCCCAATGATCCGGAGCAGAGCTTAGGTCATTTACTTTAGCAGAGACAATGCTAGAAAGTAAACAAAAACATAAAAATAACCCTCCCCTGGATATAAAACCTGATGCACAGCTCAAGCTACTTAGAGGTTCCTTTGTATGTCATCTGCTTCACAGGTAGCAACCTTTATAACTTATCCATTATAAAAATTGAAATGTATGTTTTAAGAATGTTTCCTAAATTTGATGATCCCCCAAAATCATAATGTGCAAAAGCCATTAAGTAGCCTATATATGTACAGAGTTTGAGAAAGTATATTGAACTATGGGATTTCAAAATATTCTAAACTAGTTTCCAAGCTATTTGGGACACTGAGATTTTGAATTTTTTAATACATTAAAAAAATTTAATAAAGCCTGTGATTGTTTTATAACAGAAAATTTTTAATTTTAAATAGTTTCAAACTTACGAAAAATTGCAAGAATAGCCCAAAGAATTCCAAGTCTAGGGCTAGCATGAAGCAAAAGAGATGTCTAGGGCACAAAGTTTAGGAGGCACTCATTCTCAGAGTCAACATTTATATGACTCCTTGAGTGAATACTTCCTTAAATTCCATTCTGTAGGCACCTCACTTGCCTCACTCTATTCTCTGCTCTGCCTCATTCTATAATTTCTCCCCATTTCCGCCCCACCCTCCCTGTTTCAAGCTATGACTGAAGAAAGAGAACAGGATGTCTCTTCTTCACTTGATAGTTTCAAAATCTTTAAGGAATAGAAATAGCCCAAAATATAGACAATGTTTGGAAGGGGAAAAAGAGAGTAATGTAAGCGCTAACTCCTGTCTTGTTTCTAAATACGTTTTTGCAAGTAGAGGAGAGAGGAAGAGGGGAAGGGAAACAGAGAAATGATGGAAGTTTAAATAGAAATGAGAACTTGCACCTTGCTTACCCCAGGGCAGTTCCTGGGGACAAACCTCCCAGATTACACCATGTTCCAGCATAGTACAGGAGGAGCAGAAAGAACAGTGGGACCTAAAGGTGTCTTGAGGATAAAATTGAGGGATAACTCAGCCATGAACGGTCCATATCTGATAACCCAGGTACCAGATGCCTGGATGATGGTGAGAAACCTGGGGTCCTACCAAATTCCCCAAAAACATGGAATTTAGGTGCAACTTGAGGAAAAAGAGATGGTAGGAGGACACACAATTTGACTAAGTTAAATTTTACCGCCCCAGTCAAATGGAGGCTTACAAGAGCAATTATACAGAAAGTTATACAGAAAAAAAAAAGCATGCGATTTTTTTACATATCTTACCATGTTCCATAAGATTATACCCATTACACAAGCACAGAATGACTCACTGATGCACATCGTGTCATATGCCCGTGGAACATGAGTGGCAGAGTGAAGAGATGAAGTTGTGCAGCAGGGATTCTATCTTTCAGAAGACAGAGAACTCTCTCGAGAAGTCTCTTAACACTAGGGTTTTCTTTATCTTTCCAACCTCATATGCTCAACTACTTATACATTTCCCCCCAGTTCATATACCCTTCACTTCCAACTTTTTGTTTAAAAATCTTCTGATGGCTTCCAAAATTCAGCATTTAAGACTATGAAGCTGTGAGCGCTCCTTCACTATCTTTTTGAGATTCCATCATTTGTACATAGAAGATATTGAATGTTTTCTGCATGAATAAAGGACACTTGACTTTCTATTTTATTTAGGGCTCTCCATGTCCCATCTCACTTACTAGTTTGTAGTGTTCGGGAGGGCATGGACTATATTATATGCATAATCATGATTGTTTCTTAAGATACCCAATACGAGAGGTGTTCAGTGTATATGTATGAAAGAATGAATTCCCAAATTGCCTGTCCAACAAAATAGAACACCTAGCATCTTAGATTGGGTTCTCTCTGAAGCAAACTGGGCCACAGATTCAAGTGGAAGTGATTTACTATGAAAGTGTTCCCAGGGCAGACTAGTAAGGGAGAAGGGGAAGCAGGACACGTAAGGAGAGGCAGACAAGCAAGGGTGCAATTTTAGATGAATTCCTGGACTTGGTCTGATCCTGTGGGAAGATTTGGAGCATAAATTATACCTCTGAGTTCATCCCTTCTCATGGCAAGAGAGTTGGGCTTTGTGTGCCGCCACTAGTGGGTGGCTGGCTACCAGCCATCTCGGGGGATGTGAACTCCCAGACATCTTCAACCTTCCAACTGGAGGAGATGCCAACCCTTTGAAGGAGGTTGTTGGTGTAGCCTGAGGAGACCGTAAGGGAATTTGAACAGGGTGCTAATGTGTTCACCCAGGCCTGCCAACAGTTTTGAGGGCTTCTTTGATTCATTCTGCGCAAGATGCTCCTATTAATCCTTGTTTTTTGGTTTGTTGGTTTTCTCCTTTTATTTATTTTTTTTCTTTTTTTGGTGTGTTTGCTAATTTACATTCTACCTCCTTGTGTTGGTTTATACAAAACAATAAAAAAAATTAAAAATTATTCTTAAGCAAACAAAATATCAGACAGTCTAGAGATTTATATCTAAAAAAGGAAACCATATAAATTCTGGATGAAGACTCAGAGCTGCTTTGTGAAGTAAGCACTTGGGAAGGTTAAACTGCTCTACAGAAGGAAATGGAAAGAATTTGTTTTTTATGTTTTTCTTTTCTTCTTCTGAGAGGGCAAGCACAGAGGAGAGATGAGTGAGTGAGTATAGCAACAAGAGATGTAGCCAAACGACTGCTGAGAAAAAGAGTGATGTAAAGTGATTTGATTTTAAGATGCTCTGTGCCTCCACCTCCCTAAACATTCATCGTGGACTGCTATGTGCTTAAAACCCAAGTAAACAGGAGCTGTTTTGGTATGAAGACTAAGGAATGGATCGAAGACAGGGTAGAGATCAAGGAACAGCCTCAAGCTGCAAAATGAAGAACAGGAATTCCGTGGAGGCAGCTGGAGCCAGCATGGCCATGAGACCGTAACTCCACAGGGAATTCACAGAGATCTTGGCAAGGGCACTGGTTTCCTTTTCCCCACGGCATGGAATATGAACATTCGAGCCAATCATATCTAGAGTCTTCTGATAACTGGACTACCCTAAAGAAGCTAAAGTACTTCAAAATATCTTCATGAGGTACTTTTGTAAAATAATATACAATCATAATATCAGGAAAGTTATGTGAGTCATGTGAAAACACAAATAAGGAAGAGACAAAGGCAGAACCAGGACCAAGATATTAAAGTTTTTCATCTAGTCTTCTCCTATTATTGTTCCCAGTAACAGTTTGCGATGACAGGAGCCGAGGTACTGACAGAATCTGAAGCTTCTCTGAAAACCTTAATAATGGAACAGGGATCCTCAACACAGGTTATTTAAATCCTCTCTGTGTCATACCTGTCTGAAAAGCTGTTCCCCTACTCACATTGGCTCAACTCCAAAATGTCCTATGCACTTGGTAAAAGTGGCTGGCTCGAGTTTCTTTTCTATGATGTGTTAAATTTTCTATTCCATCCTTCTTTGTAAAGCTTAACAAGCTTTTATATTAGGAAAAGGGGGCTCTTTGTGACCTGAACACTTTTAGAATGGTGCAGAGCAATTCCTGAGACCAGGAGGTCAGTATATGAATTCCACTAAAGTAAGAAAGGTTTTGGAATTTTGAAGAAACAGCAATTAGTGATTCCCTGTGATTAGGGATATAGGGTGAATGGAGGCTGGAGGAGATAGTGTTGTAGCCACCAGCCCCCGAAAGACACACGGAACACCAGAACTCAGTGAGTTATAGGAAACACACTCTTTGTTTTGCCAGGGGTACGCAGACCCCAAATTAAGCAGCCCCGAAATGTAGAGATACAGAGTTTTTAAGCCTCAAATCCCATTCTTCATTCTGTCTAAACACAAAGGTCTATTTTCTTTTATTCATTACCTGTCAACCCACAGGTCAGGTGTGCAAGCGGGGGTAGAGAAGCAGAAAGCTTATTGTTAGAATGTTATGTTCCCATGGGTAATAGCCTACATTCCCATGGCGATAGTCAAGCAATAATTTTCCCAGCTAGCACAATAGTAGAAGCTAGGCCAGCTGTATGTAATGTCTTTTGGAATCGAAGAGGTTACTGAGGATTTTTGAGTAACATCAAATCTTGAAAGGAAAATATTACCAGCTACAAAGTGCAGGAGAGCAGGTCAAAAGGAAGCCAGGTGCTTTAAAGTCAGCTCAGGCTTCTATAACAAAATGCCATAGACTGTGTGGCTCACACAACACACATGGATTTCTTGCAGTTGCAAAGACTAAGAAGTCTGAGAACTCAGCACGGTTAGGTTCTTTTGTGGGTCCTCGTCTTTGCTTGCAAATGGCTGCCTTCTTGTGGTGTTTTTACATGGGGCCTGGAGCAAGGAGGGAGTCGGGGTAGATGGAGAGAGAGATAACTAATCCCATAATGGAGACTCCACCTTCATTATCTCATGTAAATCTAATTACCTCCCAAAGGCCCCACCTCCTAATATCATCACATTGGGCTTCAACGTAAGAATTTTGCTGGGACACAACACTCATTCCATAATACCAGGGAATCATTTCTTAAGGGGTTGTTGCAATAGTTCAAGAGAGAAATATGTAGTTCTACTCTCAAAGTGAGATTCTCACTATCAAAACTCTGGTATTAGGACATTAGGAAAATATAGAATGATTTCATTATCAATTACTTCAGATTCACAGAAATACTACCTAAAAGAAAAAGTTTTTGTGTACTTAGCCTAACCGGTGAGTGTCAAATTCTATGATAAAGTAATACAGGATATTAAAGCTGCCCAGATTTGTGACTGCTCTGATATATTCCCCAAAATAGGTGCGAAACAGAGGCATCAACTCATGTTTTCAGGTTCAGGTTGGAAACATTAATGAGAGGGTGGGATGCTAAAAAGTTCAGGGCACTGGGGAGCCAGGGCCCTTTCTAGAAGCTACTGCTAATCTCAATCAAAGAGTTATCTTTCAGGAAAGTGGGCTTAATGTAGCAATACCTTCTCATTTTCCAAGAGAAACTAATAATCTGAATTTGTATGTGGGTTCCACTGAATTTTAAATATTGGAAACTAACTTGAACTGAAACATAATGACACTGTACAGGCCAAACTTTACATATCTGTCTACGTTTGGTCCACAGTCACCAGTTTGAGATCTCTGGTTTCTTTCCTCAGCTAATTTATTGAAAACTCACTTCGGGCCAAGTCCTATGCTTGGCTCTAAGGATAAAAGAAAGAATTAGGCACACGCTGCCCTAGAATCACTCCCAGTGAAGTGGGAGTTATAACAAAATGTGCTGATGCACTGAGTGATTGTCCTTAATAGTTGATCCTGCTAAGATGCTACCTCAATTGACATCTACATTTTTATCTAATATTTCAGTGCTTGCATCAACTGGCCCAACATAACAACATCTTTCCACAAGGGTTTACATGTAGTATGATTGAAGACAAAGACATCTGTGATTATCAGTAGATTATCTTAAATACTATTACTTTGGGGGGGGGGGCAGGAAATTGCTGAATTATTTACTTCACAGGTAGATGGAGTTCAAAGGAATTGGAAGTCAGGGATCAAAGGAGGAAGCAAGATATCGGATGGTGTATTAGTTTCTAAAGGCTGCTATAACAAATTAACACAAACTTGGCTTAAACAGAAATCTATTCTTTCACAGTTCTGGAGGCCAGACATCTGAATTAAAGGTGACAGCAAGGTTGATTCCTTCTGGAGGCTCTGAGAGAGAATCCATTCCACTCCTTTGTCCTAGCAACTGGTGGTTGACAACAATCCTTGGCATTCTTTGGCTTATAGGCACATTACTCCAATCTCTGCTCCTGTCTTCACATGGCCTTTATTCCTCTGTCTTCTTCCCATCTGTTCTCTTATAAAGACACTTGTCATTGGATTTAGGCTCCACCCTAATGCAGAAGATCTCAGCTTGAGATCCTTAACTACATCTGCAAAGACCTTTTTTTTTTTTTTTCTAATAATGTCACATTCACAGATTCTAGGGTTTAAGACACAGATATGTGTTTTGAGAGGCCACAACTGAACCCACTATAGATGTTCTAGAGCAGTAGTTCTCCGAGTGATTCTAAATAATTAAATAATTTTCACACTAATACTAATACATTACTTGCCTTTTCCACTACGTTGACATTTGCACCAATAGTACAAAAGTGATAGTGGGCAGAACTTTAGTTTTCTTAGAATGAATCAATACAGCGACATCAATTGTACCTAAGATGGTGAGGCGTGGACGGTGTGGGGAGAGAATAGAAGCAGGGGAAGTAGATCTGTTCTTGAACTTGGTCAGTGGAAGCTGGGGGCCACCAAGACTGGCCTTCACAGAGCCATCATGGACCCTACCTGGCAGGGCTAAGCAGGAACAAACAACTGAGGCTAAGGCAGAGTGGCAACTCTGGTTGAGGAGATAGTGATACATATTAGAATACCCTAGAAGCAAGGATCAGACAATCTGTTATCAGAGACTGGGGGTTCAGAAGACATAATACAGCTCTTGTAAGGGTCATGGTTACCAGACTGGACCTCTTATTCCCAGGTTCAAATTTTGGGGCACTTGGGATGTAAGGTAAAGATAAGTCACTCTGGCAAATTTCAAGTTTTGTCCAAAGCAATGAAATGAGTGTGTACCCTCCCAGAGGGATTATAATAGAAACCAGCTCTTATAGCTCATAGATTTCCAGAGGCCTTGGAGCTGAGGGCAGCCTTACTTGAATTTTGTCTTATTCTGGGTTTTACCAATGGCAAGGATTTAGGTGTAAGTAGTCAATTCAGGAAGCGGTTTGCTGGAAGGGTGGTAAGAGTGTTAAAGTAAGATCTGGAAGGAAGGAAAAACAAGAAAAGGAACATTAATGAGTAAGTTACTGCTGAGGGCAACTGGGGCTCAGTCACTCTGCGGACTGTGCAGAATACTTAAAATTATCTCACAGAGAGGCAAGGAAGATGTGGTATTTGTCTACCATTCCTGAACCTCTTTGGTTGAAGGTTGCTCCTGAGGTCTTAACTCTACAGCACACTCTTGTTGCCAGGGAAAACTATCCAGAAGGGAAATGCAGGAACTGAATGTACACAAGTATCTCTGGAGGAGACAGCCACTAAGAGTTTTGAATCTTCTTGTCCTGGCTTATTAGTTATGTGACTTTTATTCTCTGTGCTTCAGTTTACTCATCTGTGGAAGCATGATGACAATAATCAAACTTTATAGGGTTTTAATGACAATTAAATGACAAAAGACATGTATGTAAAGTGCTTGAAAAATTCCCAGGAGCAGATTTAATAATATGATTATCATGTTATTTCTGCAATATTTGTTAAATTAATTAAATTAACTATTACCTCATACTTTAGAAAGGTGATCATTTATTGGCACTAGTTGCTTTTTTATATATATAAAAAAGCTATCTACTGTTTTTTTCTTAACAGATTGTCAGATTCACTGTGTTTACAATTGTTAATTTCCTTTCATCATTCATAAATATTCATTAGATGTGTGGTCTCTCATTAACTGAGTTGACTTCAGTTCTCTGGAAAACTCAGAATTTTCACTAATACCACCATAAGAAAAACAACTAAAATGCTTTTCACTTCACCTCTCCCTGAATGCCACTGTAAAACATGATAAACGTATTCATATTTTCCAACCACAATATAGATTTCTAGTGATGTTCTGCATATATTTAATTGAAGTTTGCCTTGATAAACACAGGTTCTTGCATTTTTATTTTGTTTATTTTTGCCTAAGCATCAACCAAGGTAGAGTTAATATTACAACCTCAGAGATGGTTTGCTGTGCTCAGTATTTTTTTTACATGGATCAGTCTCTTCCACAAATCCATCTATAAATTCTAAATGATTCAAGGCTATAAAATAACTCTCCCCTTACTTGTTTACATTTTCACTCTCAAAATGATGCCTTAAACTGTGTATCTTGAATATTACGCTCAAATTAAACACTTTTTCCCAAAATTAGCACAGTTTTGCAGCTAAGACTAAGGGATTTGGGGTCAGATTATATGGATTCAGATTTTGGCTTTGCTGTTTATAAGCTAGGTGAACATGGACAAGTTACTTAATCTTCCTTTGCCTCCATAGCTCCATCGGTAAGATGAGGATATTAATAGTGCCTACTTCATAAATTTGTTATGAGAACTAAATGAACTAATAATTGTAAAGTGCTTAGAACAGTGCTTGCCTCTTAAATGCTATCTAAGAGTTTGCTAAATAAAGAATTTTACATATGTTAACTGTTTAGTATTTAATATTGTACTTTCCGTTTGGTGTTTTTCATGGGTCAGGTGGAAACCAGAGCAGGAAATCATTTATCTTTATTAAGACTATCATTATTCCTTGTGTAGACAATTGCACTGAACTCCTAAGAGGTCTCATTTCTAACCTCCTCTCTTTCCAGATCATTTCATCTATTGTTGTTAGTAACTCTGGTCATGTTGCTAAATTTTTTCAAAATGCTAGTGGCTGCCCATTTCTGTTATGAGATGTGCGTAGTTAGAAGTGCCTTTCCTTACTACACAAGAAAATGAACATGTGCTGTGGGGGTATATAAACTAAAGCAACTAGGCACAAGTAAGAAATGTCCATGAATTTCAGGCTCTTAACTTAAAATTTTATGTGAACTTTACATTCTAATCCATTACATGACCATAATTATTTAAACTTAAGAAATGTTTTACCTTTCTTGCCATCGGGAAAGTTTTCAAAAGATTTTTTTTTTTCCTACCAGTTTCCTTGGTTAATTGATGGGAGCCACTGTATCAAGAATTTCAATTGTGGTGATTAGACTGCATAGTAGAGACCTGACAACTCATATCAGGCAATTTCCTTGTGCTCTTAGTGTCACAATATTTCTAGAATCCAAGCAGTTAAGTGTATGAATATGATTTTTTAACATCTTTAGGAGCTACGTGGGATAATCATTAAGTAAAGATGCCCTGAACGCTGACGAAGAAGTGGAACAGTACCATGTTTTCAAGCTACTGTTGATGAAATTTTAATATATTTGTCTTCATGCTTACAGGTTGTAGTGCTCAGGATTGTTATGGTTGCAAGTAATAGAAACTCAATTAAAACTGGCTGAAGCAAAGAAGGGAATTTATATCTTAGTAAGTTTAAAGCCCATGATCGCAGCTGGCTCCATTTTGGGCTTTCAGGGGTCAGATGATCAGGGCCCTTGCTCTCCATTTTTAGGGTAGGATCTTTCCATATGGCAATTAAGATGGCAGTCATGGTAAACTGTACAAATTAAAAAGAGATCATTTTCCCTATTACCTCTAGAAGAAAAGTGACAGAGATGGACCAACCTCGTTCCAATCCATCACTGATTTAATTACCATGACCATGTTGGTAGGATGCAGTGAATGATCAGACCCTGGTCAAGTGTCACAGCTATGGTCAGGGAAGAAAGGAATGGTTTGGTTGTCAGCCTCTCGCCACTTCACATCTTACACCTTTACAGTGACCAGTTCTTCCTGTTTTCCCAGGTCTATGGGGTGCTCCATATGCAGAACCTTAAGTGCTAAAACTGGGTCTGGGCAAACAAGGATTATTGGTCTCCCTCCCGTATCAGCAAAAGGAAAACAGGTTGTGATCCAAAGGTGGATAGGAAAAGGTGCTAGGCAGACCATATCTGCAGCTACCACAGTGCACCACAGAATCTAATTACTTGTGGTTTATCGGCAGATTGAATTCATTTCTGATTATTCCAGCTCCCTTATTATCTTAGGATACTTGTCAAGGGAATTTTTCAGTAAAAAAAGCTGATTGATGATTTTTAGTCTAGTGCCAACTTTTTAAATCTGATGTAAATGAACCAAGAGACTCAAATGATGCGTAGTTCCACCATGAAATCTCTTCTAACTCAGACTTTATTTGCACTCTGACAGTCTTGTCATGTGCACTGAAAATATTTGTAGTACTTTGTAATTGTCATTTGAGAGTTTAGCTTTTAAAATGCAAATTAAGTAAACTTTTTGACCCTCTTTATTAAGGAGGCAATATGAAGAATTCATATATTTAATCTATATTTTACCTTTCGTCAAGGCATTTTCTTGTTTTTTTTTTTCTCCATAAAGAAAAATAGCGATTCAACTGCAAGTTAGAAAACTCTGATCAGCAGCTTCTCCTGACTAAGCTAGCATATATCTGTGTGGTAATGCAATCTGTTTATTGTATATTTTACTCAAAAGAACAAATAATCAAACCACTGTTTTTTTTAAAGCAATATTTGCTTCTTTACTAGCCTTCTCAGAAAATACAAAAACAGATTATTTGCATAATAGTGTTTTTGGAACAGGAGTCCTGATGTGGGTTATCATTTCTGGAGTTTTAGTTATCATATATTTGGTTTCAGATCTGCATATTCCCATACATGTGTTTCCAGGAAATGCTTTGTGCTAAAATTCTTTACTGTTTGATTGAAAATATTTTTACCAATTATTCTACAACACACATCTTCACAGAAATCACCATTACTAATATAATAAACAATATCCTGATCAATAACAACCATGCATTCATCCAACTATAAGAAAAAGAACTGGATTACTTATAACTTTTTAAAAAATCATACTCGAATGTGTTTATTAACTGTGTCATTTTCATGAGAACTCATTTTTAAGATTGGTAGCCTCTTTTTGGCTTAAATAGATTTGGAAATATCTACCATTTAGTGTGTCATTAATTTTTTATACTTTTAAATAAACATTAGTTTTAAGATAATTAAAAAAACCAATCTTGGACCTTCATGCAATTTTTAATTGAGCTGTGCATTTTATTGTAATACTCTAGCCAGGGCTTCTGTCTTTATAATTGAAAAAACTGACCAGAATTTTTCTTAAAAGTTTGCAAATTTTCTTTTTAAATATTATTTCAAATATAATGGTTTCGGGCAATTATTACTCAGTTTTCTTAAAAACCAAGGGCCAACTTTTAGGCTTATTAACACATCCATAGTAATGGAAATTTGTATGAAAGTAAATATCTAATTATATCCCGTATATTTTAGATGGACTTCAGCTTATTAAAGTGATGATTGGACTACATCACTGTCAAAATAATTGTAGGGAAAGGTCGGTAGTTCTGGTTGTCAATAACCTTAGTAATTTCAGGTTTTTCCAAATGTCTTCTATTCTCACTGTTTTGAACTTACAATTTAAACTTATTCCTCTAAAGTATTGCTTCCTGTTCCCAGTTGAAAATAAACATTTTTAAAGTATTACAATTAAAGATATTTCAGCCTCTGAAATAGTCTCCATTCTTTGCCTCCAGTTTTTCATGCCCTATTATACTACCCTCCCACACTGATTAAGGCAGACCTGTTTAAATAATAAGACCATTGTGGAAATGATAGTGTGCAACTTCTGAGATTAGGTCTGAAAGATACTATGACTTTCTTCTTGGTCTTGGATAACTCACTTTGGAGAAAGTCTGTTATCATATCATGACGACAATTGAGGAACCCTATGGAGAAATTCATGAGGCAAGGAACTAAGGTAAGGCCTCCTGCCAACAATGGTAGAAATGAGCCACCTTGGAAGTAAATCCTCAAACCCCATTCAGGCCTTCAGATGACCACAGCCCTTGCTGACATCTTGAATTGCAATCCATGAAAGAACCGAAACCAAAACCATCCTGCTACGCTGCTCTCAAATTCCTGGCCCACCAAAGTCTGTGAGATCATAAGTATGTATTGTTGTTTTAAACCATTAAGATTGAGGTAATCAGTTACTCAGCAATAGGTAACTAATACAGAAAATCAGACAGAAACCAAAGTTTCAAAACAAACTTTTCAGTACTTTTTTCTCAGATAACTCAACTGCTAAATGAAATGGAAAAGTGTTATTTGCAATGAAACATCTATTCACAGGCAACTGGGCAAGAAGTGATTTTATGAGAGTTAATGGATAATTTATTGTCTTAATTTAAAAAAACAAAAACAAAACAGTCTTTTATAAGGTAGAAACTATTTTTGAAAATACCAGCTGGGTAGATCCTTGCAGACTTGACAAGAAATCTCGCCTTAATGCCGTGGCTCCCAGAGATATTTTCATGGTCTTTCTAGGGTTCCTTTTTCACTTCTTGCTGAGATCATGCCCGTGCTCCACTCACCTCATTTGCTACTATGTCCAGAAGCTTCTCTTAAATCTGCCATGTGAGAGTAATCTTTTCCACATTGGACCATAACCCTCATGAATTCCCACATTGAGCATTATGACATATATTCGAGGAGTTGGAAGTTTGGTGTTAAATTATTCTCCCCAAGAATAATACAAGTTCTTTCTGGATTTGAATTATTCTTTATAGAGCTTAACTCAAATTCTTAAAAGTGGTAGGAGACCCTAAGCTATTTCTTAATTGAAGTGTTACATGAATAAGTCCTTCTTATGCATAGTGGGAAGTTAGGAGAATGGAAAGTTAGGAAAATTGAAGCCATTGGTGTCTATTTTATCTTCTAGCCCCTTTCCTCAACAAAGCATTCCATTCACTGGGAACCTGTCTTTGATGTTGTTACACTGGAAATCAATGAGAAAATATTTACACACAGAAATAAGTTTACACCAAACATTGCTGGGACAGGTAGGTCTATTTTATCATTTATTATTTTCCAGAGCAATCTGTGAAGCTTTGGCCGACCTTTTTAGCTGAACCTCCTAAATACTTGTTTCATTTGTCTAGGGGTTAATTGTATGCCACCTAATATTGTTTTTCAAATATATTTACTAAATTTATGGAGTCTTTTCATCTTCTAATATTTAATTTTATCTTTGTCAAAATAAAGGAAAAAAAATCTTCAGTAGTGGGTGATGGAATTTGATTTTATTCATTACTTACAAGCTAATAACTTAGTCTGTTGCTATTTTGCAGATGCTGACAGAAGTCCCAAGACTCTTGCATCAAAGACAAAAGATTTTTTTACTCATGGCACAGTAAGCAGCATGAGCTTCAAGTTTGCATGGGTTCCCCTTTGCCTCCCAAATCTCATGGGGGTTGCATTTACAGGAAAGAAAGAGTTGGGGAACCATTCATTTTATAGCAAGCTGTAAACAAATCTGTTCTTTGTCTTGTAGGGAGATATTCTTTCATCTCTTAATGTTGCTCACTGCAAATATAACCCTGAGAAGTAGCTCAGAGAGACAGTCGTCAGGGCCTTACTGTCTTGACACATCCAGCAAGACATATGCCAGACTCATGGAGTACTCTCTCTCCCAACAATCACTATTAATCCCCTTCATTTAGACTGAAACACTGAAGTTTAGAGAAGTTAAAAATAACTTTATTAAGTTTACACAGCTAGCAAAATCAGAATGTGAGTTTTCTAATTCTAATTCTAGATTGATATTATTTTCAATAGACCTTTATTGTCTAATATGTAAAATATTTTATTAATTTTTTATTTTGATCACAGGTTTAAATGATATTTTTATATTAATAAAATATAATTACACATAATAAATATAATTATTAAATATAACATTTAATGGAAATTTACTAACTGTAATTTTAGTAAATATTATTATTTAAATTAAAATATTATGAAATATAATTTATATATTACTAAATATAACGGTTTATTCTTCCTTTTCGAAAACTTAAATTACATATATTTTATCCTCATATATATATATTATATTTCCATTGGATAGCACTGCACTAGACCATTATTCTTTTATTTCTTATTTTCTTTTTAACCCTTTGTTCTTAGCTTTTTTCCTGTTTTTTATTAGTTATAACATACATGCAATAATTGCACCATGTCCTAGTCTTAAGTGCACACTTTGCTGAATATTTACCTATGCATATACTGCTATAATCACAACTCAGATAAAGATATAGAACACTTCTATCGCCATAGAAAGTTCTGGAAGACGCTTTCCTAGTCATTACCCATTGACTCCTATTCATTGTGATAATAGGAGTCTCTTCTAACTTTTGATTTCTATCATCGTCAGTGAGATTTCACTGTATTAGAATTTCATATCAACAGAATCACAGAGTATACACTCTCTTGTGTCTGGTGCCTGTGTTCAACTTGCTTTTTTCAAAATTCATCCTCATTGTCGAGTGTATCAGTAGTTTGTTTCTTATTGCTTTGCATAATTCCATTGTATGACTATATCTGTTTTCCATTTGGTGGACATTTGGTGTGTTTCCAGTTTGAGATATTATGAATGAAGGTGGTCTGAGTATTCATGTACATAGCCCTCTTAAGCTTTGAAGAAGGACTGTGATCTGTCTTTGGTAAGCCATTCAATACCCCACTCCCACTCTAGCACCTAATCCAATGCCCTTCTTAATAGATATTTGTTGAAGAATGGTTTCAAACTATCAATGTGGTGATTTGTCTCTTACTCTGTATGGAAAATAAAGTCCAGTGTCAGAACAAAGTCTACTCAAAGTTTCCACTATTATCACAAATAATGAACAAATAGGTCAGGAAGTCAGTCTCTTGTATTTAAATGATCTATTTCAGTCTTGTTGCCATTTAAAAATAGACTTGTGCTCCCAGATACATTTTAGTGACTGACTATGAAAGAATGTAGATGTTTCCTACACTACTTTTCTCCCTAATGTTCCTACCCATTTCTTCATCTCCTTATTTTCTTTTTAAACATAATTCAGATAAAAGAAGGTTCTAAGTGAACGTATTGTATAGATAGTCAAAGAAAGACTGTGTTATACAAGGAGTGTTATTATTTTGGTAGTTAATTCTAAACTTTTGTTTTCATTTTCTTTCCTTTAAGATTATTTGGGAGACTACAGAAGCCAAATGTCCTGGGTTTAAGTCATGGATCCGAAATCATGAGAGAGGCTTGGGACTTAATGATTGAGTCTCAGCTTTCTCTAAAATGGAAATATATTACCTTCTATACAGGGTTGCTTGAAGGATTAAAAGACCTAACATATGTAAAGCTGAGTTCTTTAGGCAACAGCCTTTGTGAAGCCCAGTTATCGGTGGACCCATGTCTTCTTCCGGAATGAGCTGCAATTTGTGTTTCCTGTTCTTTGTCTCTGATAATTTGGACATCATCAAGCATTTGTCTGCCAAGTTTCCCAAACTATGTACTCAGGCACCCAAGGATGCTGCAGCAAACTCACCAAGAGCACATCAAGATATTTAAATTTTTAAAGGGAAACAGTGAAACTTGGCATCTGTTAGACATGGAATGAACTACTGGCTCCAAGGAATTCACATTTTCAGCATTCAATTGTGATACATTACTTTCACTGATGTCATATTTTTGCAGAGCTGTTTTTCTGTGGTTGCAGTGATAAAAAGCAAGTACTACATGAGAATCAATGTACAAGATGAAAATGGCAATATTCAGTCTGATGCCAAGATTTGAGAAATTACACAGTGACCAACAGATGCAGACATCTCATAATAAGTAAGTGTGGTTATTTAAGAATAAAAAAAACATATATATTTCAATTTATGTTTATTTTTTTTCATGTGCCTAGTATGATTTTAGGACATGAATATTCATTAAGTGTGTGAATCCTGCTATTCAGTGGGTGGTTGTTGAGTTTGTTTATTTGTTTTTTTTGACTGAGATAATAAGAGACCTGTTAATTATAAAGTTTGAGAACTTTCTGTTCTAAGGTTGTTTAACCTAGGACAGACAACAGTGATATAAAGTAATATGCATTTTTTGTAGCAGGTATGTAATAATAATAACAAATGTTAAATTAAAAGTCAAAACTACATCTTGACTATTTTAGATAAACATGCTATTCCCTAGGAAACCACTTCTTTAATTAGCCAATTCCTATGCATCCTCAAAACTCAATTTAAATATTACCTCTTCTAGGAAGCCTTCTCTGATGTATAGCTTCCCTACCCTCCATTCTCAGTGCCGTCTAGACAAGGAGCCTCTTTAGGCTTCCAAAAACCCTCAGCTTATCCTATCACGGAATCCTGGAAATGCTAATTTTCTCGTCTCTATTTGAGTTTCTTGTAGGTGAAGACCAGATAAAACAACCTTGTAGCGATGGAACCTGGCACAGTGATCAGAAGATGTTCGTTGATGAATTAGTGAAACACATAGAGTGTACATATAACTAATAGTATCCAGTGTTTACTAAGCATTTCATAGGTACTTCCAAAGTTACTCAAATGCCATCATATTATCCTATAACTTGAAGACTGTTTAGTGTTATTTTTGAGTTATGTAAGTTCAGAAAGCTGAATGGTGACAGCACAAGGCTTTGAGAAGCCATCACTTTTGGTGACAGAGACAAATAGAGCTGAATCTAGAATCCAGGGCTCCTATATTTTATATTTTCTACACTACATACCGCACCTGGTCACCAACAATTAGAGTATAAACTTCTTATACACAGGGTCCTCTTTTTATATTCTTCTGAAACCTAACCTTTAGACATCCAAGAAATAGTAAGTGCAGTTTGCTTCCTTACTATTTCATCAATTTAAGATGAAAGAAACTTTATAACACAATACATTACGAAGCACAGAAATATAGGGGAAAAAATGAAATAAACACAGAAAAGAGTTAGGTTTCTTTGTATTTGGAGAGTGTATTATTATTGTTAGTATTATGTTATTGTGAATATTTCATGTGTCAGTTTTTATTGAATTAATTCACTTGTTCAACTTAAATTGATTGAGCTCCTGTAGTTTGCCAAGCACCATCTGAGAGATCACAGAAATGGTCCTGGAGCTTTCCATGTAGTAGAGGAGACATATTATTCAGATAATTATTAAACTGTGATTGGAAATGATCGGCAGGAAGATAAACATAGTGTGCATTTAGAATGTATTAGAGACCACTTTACATCCACTAAAATGGCTAAAACTAATACCCCCGATCATACTAAATACTGTGGAGGATATGGAGCAATTGGAACTCTCAAGCACTGCTGGTGGGAGTGTAATATGATCAAACCACTTTGGAAAAGCAGCTTGGCAATTTCTTCTAACATTAAACATACACCTATCATAACACTTAGTAATTCCAGTTGAAGGATCCAAAAGTTTTGCCTTTTAGGATATTGATTTTTAAGCTGGTTATTAAGAAAAGGTTGATAAAGAAACTTTGAACCTCTCCCCTTTCCTGTGAAAGAGTTAGATGGAAAAACTTGCTCCAGGAAAGAAATCTTAACATACTCGTCTTAGTCTAATTCAAGTCGAGTATGGTAGGTAGATGTGAGGGTGTCAAGCAGGGTCCTCTTGGCTAGATAACCCCGGCCCTCCCTCATTGTTTCTGGGTCGCCCAGTAAAATTCTACCTGCCATTTGTGTTCTGATCTTCCTCAATTACCTGCAAATTGCCATTCTCACTTTTGGAATCTAAGAGTCATTCCCCTTCCCCTTCTCCCTTATACAGTATAACATATATAGCCAATTTCACCTAACTGCCTTTGGAATTTTTCATGCTTATGTGAATTCCCTGTGTACACTGTATTAAAATTTGATTTTTCTTCTGTTAATCTGTTTTTCTGTTAATGTGATAATTAGCCCAGCTAGAGGAATTTAGTAGGTGAGAGAAAAAGTGTCATTTTTACTTTAGCCCCCACACAGTCCTTGGTATTTACCTGAAGAATGAAAAACAATTGTCCACATGATGTACACTAACGGTATAGCAGCTTTATTCAGTTATAAAAAACCAGAAATAACATAAATGTCTGTAAACGGGTATATAGGTAAAAAATTGTGGTGCTTCCATACAAGGGGATACTACTCAGCAATGAAAAGAAATTTCTAAGACCCCAACAGGACGGGAAGAATTTCAAAACATTCTAAGCAAGAGAAAAGCCCAGCTCAAAAAGATGTATGAGGTTATGTGAAGTGAAAGAATAGGGGAAAGTTACGGTAAAATGAAAGAAATCAGTTTAGAATTGTTTGGGGGTAGGCGGTGGTTACTGACTGAGAAGTTTCTGGAACTTCCTGGAGTGATGGAAACGTGCTACATCCTCGTTAGGGTAGTGGTTACAACTCATGGACTGTACCCTTAGAATCTGTGCATTTCACTTGATGTAAATTAAACCTGTTAAAAATAAAAAAGGATCATTACATGGTGACTCAACGGCGATGGTGCTGGCTGGAAACCCGGGTCATGAAGTTTTTCCGAGGAAGTGTAGTCTACAAGGTTTAAAAACGAAAAACGGGAGTGGGGCTGGGAAAGGGGAGTCCCAGGGCCAGAAATTTTCCCGAGTATTGATTTTAAGGTGAAGAAAACTTGGGGAGCGGTCTATCTATTTCACAGAGCGAGGTCAAGCTGCTGCAATAGCGGAGAACTTTCGGCTCCCAGCGCTTGCCCACGCGGTTCTGCCCCGATGCTCCCTGGGGGGTGGGGGGGTGTCCCCAAAACCCTAGTTGTTCCAACATTAGCCGCTGCCACCGCCGCCGCCGCGCCGCCGCCGCCACCGCACGACTACAGCCTGACGGGCGGGCGCTCGCCAGCGTCGCGCTGACGTCACGCGCGTGCTGACGTCGCCGGCGGCCGCGGCCTCTGAAGCGGGCTTGGTGGCGGGGGGCGCCGAGTTTGACTAGTTTGGGGGCCGCTCGCCGCCTGGCGCTAATCCCGCCGCCTGCCGCGCCCCGCGAGCCGCGCCTCGGCTGGCCCCAGCGCGTCCCGCCCTCTCCCGCGGGCACCCGCACTGGCGGCTGGGCGGCACTCGGCGAAAGTTGGCCCCTCACGGGCGGGCGGGTGGCCGCGGCCATGGAGCCCCGCAGCATGGAGTACTTCGGCGCCCAGGTGCAGCAGAAGGACGTCGGCGGCCGCCTGCAGGTCGGCCAGGAGCTGCTGCTCTATCTCCGCGCCCCCGGCGCCATCCTGGACCTGGAAGAGGACCTGGGCAGCCTCCGCAAGACGATCGACGCGCTCACCGGCTGGGTGGGCTCGAGCAACTACCGGGTAAGCGGCGGCGGCGGCGCGGCGGGGCTGGACACGCCCTCGCCGCCCAGCCCTTTAATCCCGGACGTGCGGGGTCTGGCCGGGCTGGCCCCGGGGTGCGCTTGATTCTTCCGAACCACCCCGGAAAGGGAAACCCATGGACACGCGGGTCCGCATACGCACCGCCGTACCTTTCCTTTCCCACTACGACCAAGTTTTTCCACAATTGTGAACAGTGACAAATTAAGGATTCACTGACATGGTGCTGCGTTGTTGTCATTAAGACACAGTGTTTAGTCACTTATTTAAGAAATCAATGATAATTTACGTACATAAAGGGCTCGAAGACTTTACATTTGTACGTCCCTAGGTAAGCTACCTAGACCAACACATAGAACATTAGGAGACATTTTTTAAGTTAAAAAGAGATGTCAAGTTAATTCCTCTTAATAAGTGATTTTTATCCTTACTCTCCTGTTTTGTTTTTTATAATCTTTGCGTCTGGAAGGTTGTGCTTTTCATCTCTAAGGTATCTTTAGAGCTTAATTCGGTGCCAGATTAAGTTTACCGTTAAATCTGATGAAAAGATGCCTATGCTAGGGCATTCGATATTTCCTTTCCTTTTTATTGTCGACAAAAAGCAGTTGAATGCACTGTCATTTTATTTTGCCGCAGTTGAGGACCGACTCAGATTTGAAACTGTGTCAGAGCAAGTTAGCTGACGCAAAAAAAAAAAAAAAAGAAAGAAAAGGTTGAGGGACAAGAAGGAATGTGTGTTTCTGATGAGCCAGTAGTAGGCAGGTTGGGAAACCAGGTAAGTATTCTGTAACTAGCCTGTTTGAAGTTTTTAGCAGTTACTTTTCTTTCCAGTCTTCTGGTGGCAGTGTTGCTTTAAAATGCTGGCCCAAACCTATGGATGAAGTGAAGTGATTTTTCTTAGTAATGTATCTTATAACCCAGCGAATAGACTGTACTCTGAAAACTTTCTTTTCACAGAGAAGGCAAACTCTGAAATTATTATGAGGATTTAATAGTGAAAATTAGGTGAGTTTTGGAAAGGATCGACTTTTACAAGAGTAATAGTTTGAAAATTACTATCTTGATGCTTGGTCCATTAAATACTATCTCTTTATTATTATTTTTTTAAACCGGTAAAAGTTGATATTAATATGTCATTACCGTTCGGGGGATTATTATTTCTTTGGAAGAAACAAGCTAAATTTACTTACACTGTAAGAAGGGCATGTAAACACTCAAGATAGTCGATTTTATGTTGCAGCTCAGGCTGTTAGAGAAAATCAGGTCCTTGGTAATGCTTATTCTCCTTCCAAAGTGAAGGTTGATGTGTCACCTTCTGTGCTGGTTTGGTGAGTTGACTTTGGGCCATTTCACTCTTCAGATGTACCCATCAGTAAATGGTAGTTGAGTCATCTCTTGAAACACTCTTGGCTTCTTTGATATCACAGTACCCCAATTTTTCTTTTATGTCTCCATGCACTATATCACTCAAGTGCTGTGTTTTTCCTTTGACTGGTCCTTAACAGTTAGAGTCCATCGGGGATCTGACTCAGTTCTCATCTCTTTACTACACATTCTCCCCACATTCCTCATTAGCTACTGTAGCTTGAGACAATTTCAGCAATCAGAAGAAAACTAACACAGGCTCCTACAACCATATCTACACACTTTCTTGTAGCTGTGTCTGCATAGTCTACCTTCTTCTCTGATACAATGATTCGTCTATCTTTTCCGCTTACATCAGTCCCTCCGCATGCTTACTATATCCCATGCCCTCTTACCTACTCAGACATTCATCAGTTCTGCTGTCTCCTTCCTGAATCACTAGTTCTCTCCTTTCTACTTACTGAATGCTTCATAAAAACATTTCTGACATTGTTAGAGGACATTCTAATTGGTTTTTTGTGTGTATTTTATAACCCTAGTTTCCAAACTAGGTCATCATTTTTTACCCAAGATAAAATAAAACACTTGACAACTTAAAAAAGTATATCCAAATTTTTTGAATATACACACAGATTGTACTTAAATTTCAAATTACGCTGAACAAAATATAATTTTTCTTTAGATTTGATAGTACTTCAGAATTTGAGTGTCTTAACCATCATTACTTAAGTGAATCTGAGTGACTATACTATATACTGAGTATTGTTCTAAATATTGACAATCCAGCTCTGGACAAGACTAGCAAAACTCATTCATATATTCATTGAGGACCTACTGTGTGCAGGCATACACTCTTCTAGACACTTTGGATACAATAGGGAAAAATGACAGAAATCCTTTCTTTTGTAGATTTAGATTCTAGTGGGGGAGAATAATAAAGAAGTTAACTAAAATCAGTATATTAGATGGTGGTACTTATATTGGAGAAAAGCAGTAAAGAGGAATAGGGAGTGTTGGGCAGGATACAAATGTTTGAATTTTAAATAGTTGGTTAATGAAGACCACTGAGAGGGTGATTTAAAGGAGATTGAGATTCCTGCTGTCATAGAGATCCTGTTAGAGGAAGTTGGACAGTTATACAGATTAGGTAATTTCAGGTAACAAGTGCTTCTGAATCAACTGATATGAAAGAATGAGGGTAAGATGAAACTGTTTTGTGTAGTTAGGGAAGTGAGGTGAAATTTGAGTATAGACATGAAAGAAATATAGGAGTGAAGAACGATTCAGGCAGAGAAAACTGCAAATGCAGAGGCCCTAGTTCTGTTGAACATAAAGAAGGCCAGCATGGCTAGAGCTTACAAGTGAATAAGATGGGGAGGCAGGTGAAAAGAGCCTTATAGGATTTTACTCTAAATCAATGGAGAGTTTTGCATAGAGGGGTGGCTGCTTTGTGGAGAGTGGACTCTGTAAAGGAGCAACAGAAAAGAAGCAGGGAAATGATAGTGGCTAAAGTTAGTTTGGTCACAGTGGCAGTGCTGAGCTATGGAAGATTTGGGATGTGATTTGGAGGTAGAGCCAACAGGATCTCCCGTTGGATTAAGTGTGAGAGTAAGAGAGAGAAATTAGGGATAATTGCTTTGCTTGAGCACCAGTAGAGGGTGCTATTTACTGAAATGGGGACGACTGAGAGAGACAAGTTGGGTGAATGAAGTAAAGTAAAATGTTCGGTTTGACTGTGTTAGGCTTGAGAAGGTTGTTTGATATCCAGGTTGAGATTTAAATAAGCGGTTGAGGTCTTGAGCTCAGTGAAGTCAAATTGGATATTAAAAATATAGAAATAGGTATATATAAAATATATATGCTCTGGCATTTGATTTTTGCAAAGGACAATCCTGTGATTTCAGGAGTCCTCAAATTTTAAAATGACATTATGGCAGTCAAATATCCTCATAAAATGCAGCTAAATATGATAACCATCATTTAAAGAGTCCTTAATATCAGGCACTGTCTCAAAGTGCTTTGTTTGTATTATTTCGTTTTATTCTTTAAAATGGCTTTAGAAAGTCAGTACTATTATTTTCCTCATTTTTGTAGAAAAGATATAAATATTTTGCCTTCGGTCATAGACCTGGTAAATTGGTGGAGGAATACTTGACCTAGGGAGACTAGGATTTTCTTACTCCTTTCCTTTTATGTACTTTTGTAAATCTTTTCAGTATCCTATAATTTGTCAACTCTACTTTCACTTTTTTATATTGTCTATCTGCAACTGTAGCTGTAAGCTATAACTCTAAAAATGGATAAAACAATAAGAAGCATTTATATTATAACCTTCTAGTGCTGGGCTAAGTAATATGCTAGGATTTTAAGATTTTTTTAGAATCCAAAATCATAGCCCCCTTTCCCTTTTGAAGGATGATACCTTACACAGTCCGCATCACCATGATTGTATTTATTATAAACCATCAACTTCTGAAAACATACCACTTTTTAATTTGCTTTAAAAAGGAGTGTTTCAGATCTATCTATTTATATATAGATCATGCCTATTCCTTTTACCTGCCATGTCAGAGGAATGTCCAGGTCATTTAAAAGTTTTCACTATTAACATTGCCCTTTTGCATTGTCAGTTTGTATATATGCACAAGTTTGTCTAGGGCAGTTATTCTGAACTCTGTCAGAGTCACTGACCTCTTCTAATGCCCCCTTTTACAATCATGAAATAAATTTTGTAGAGAACCCCCACTACATATAATTTTTAAAAATTCCAATAATGTTCTAACTGTACTGTAAAGGAAATTTACACATAATTTAGTGAAATAAAATATATTTCAATATGAAAATGCGCCCGCTTGACTACCCAAGAACACCTGATAGTCAGATGGCTGTACCAATACATATTACTGCTGTAAATGCTACCCACTGCCAGTTCAGACCATGATAGATGTGTGGTTGCTGGTGATTAACACTTTGTAAGTGGCATTACTATTGATGATTGTGATATAGAACTCTAAATTCTGAACCTTATTTCTTTGCGTATACCAGCTTAAAGAGTTTGATCATTCAATGTGACATCCAATCTATTTAACTTTTAACTCTCATACTCCCCCTTGTTTGAGCTTAAATATCCTGGTCAATCAGTCACACCCTTACATTCATTCTTAATTCTCTTCTCCCTCCTCATTCTTGCTTTATGGTCCTCTTTTGATAAAAAGCTATCTTGGTTAATCCAACTCACCTACCCCATACCTGCACTAGTGCAACTCTAGGTGAATGGAGAAAAACACAAAAGCTCTAACTGGTTTCATTTTAAATTCCTGATCTTCAGGTGAGCCCTTGATGTTGCCTGGCAGTCATATTAGATTTTCTTAGTGTATTCGTTCTTTCACTCAGACAACTGTTTTACATTTGTTCCTCTCCCCTCAGAGCTACCATCATCAGTGTCAGCCAAAGGCCTTGCTTCCTACTAACTGAGAAAATTGAAGGAATTGGAATTTCTTAAGGTTCCCATTAATATATGTATCCACCTTCCAGCATTTATACCCATAGCAGGTTCTCCATGTTTGAATCAGTAAAGGAAAGTATACTTGTCCCTTGATTTACCTGCTGACTGCATTTCTATAAAATTTGTATAATAAAACCGTGGGAAAAAAAAAGTTATGTTTTAGGCTTTGATAACTTCTTCAAACAGGATTTTTCATTTACTTGAATGGCTGACAGCAGGGCTGCCAGGTATGGCCATGTACCTTTTGGCTGCACGACTCCAGGGAATAATATTTTGTATTACACTACACAGCCCACCCCCGCCTGCCAGTTGAGAATAATTGTTCTTGTGTGTTTAAGTCTAGAAGTGGAAATTTTACTTTGTACTTTCCATCTTGCTTCTTCACTCTACCTAAAATTAATCAGTATCTTTAATTTTAAGTCATTTGTTTCTCTCCTTTTTTGAGGGAAATAGTTTTATTATTTATATATTTATATAAAAATAGTCTGACATTTCTCTTCAGGTTTTTAAAATTTGTAAGTCATCAGGTTTTGCTCATTTGATCTGTGCATACATGTCCACTTGGCGATTATTCTATCCGATTCTTTCACTCATTTTCTTAGATGCTAAGTAAATTTGTGGGGGGAAAAAATTGTCCCATAAACCTACAGAATTTCCTGAGAGAAGGAGCATTATAGGAGTATGCTTGTTATTAACAATACATGCTCTTTTTTTCTGTCCCACATATAGTAGAAAAACATCCCTGATTAGGAATTAAGCTTATGTCCTTCCTCGATTTCAAGAACTCTTGTCAGGTTTTCTCACTTTTACATGGAAAGGTCTTAGGTGTGATTCTAAAATTGGGGGTAGTCATTACTATCTCATGCAATTACTTAGCTTCATTGTTGATTCACAGCATTTCTGATTTAAACTATTTGGAAGACTAAACATTATATTGAATTGAAACTGTAGCCAGTTGACATTAAATTTGTCAAATATGTTCAACCACTTGTGATTCAGAAGTGAAAAGGGATAGAGAGAAAAAGAGAATGGGAAAATGTTCTGAGACTACTTGGGCTTAATAATGTTACAAAAATTTTTAAGAATTTCAGTTATATGACTTGAAAACACCCTAAATTTTAAGCTTAAATTTTGCTTTTTAGAGTCTATTTTTTTACTTGTTAAAAGTACATTATTTTTGCTTTTATATTTTAAATGTTTTATTTTTTAAATTTTATATGATGTATATTTTACATATTTATAGTTTTACTTTTACATTTTACATATACCTGTTAGAAAAAATTTTTTCAGAGTCAGTCTTTTTTTTTTTTTTGGCAAAACTAATAATAGTGCTCTTCCTCATGAGGCACCTAACATCAGGAAGGCACATAGGTCTGATACGTGATGATAGCAGCCATTCATGTTCAATGGTTAGGTCTCTTAATTCATTAGGGTTTGCAAAACAATACTCTAATTCTGTCATTCCTTCATTTATTAGCTGGAATAGTTTTATGAAGAGAAACTTCCCCCATTTACTACTGTACTATTTGGTTGCTTAGTGGTATAATTATATGGAAAGGCCGGTGTAGTTCATATGATTCCTTTAATTTACTAATTGTTAATGAGTTGGTCTTTTAGCATCCTCTAATGTTGGACCAAATAATTTTTGTTTTTGTTATCATTATGAACTCTTATATTTAAACATATCTAATGCACTTTAAGACAATGCAGTTATTCTTATTGATATTCAGACTGTCCTACCTTGACATGACCCTAGTAATCTTTGATAGCATCTTTGCTATTTGATATCACAGAATATCGTATTTCCTGCTCCTGCCACTTCTCCAAGAAGCTCTGGTTTCTTTTAGTGGGAAATGGTCTGTGGAAATACAATGTGTATGCTAGTGAAAGGAACTCATTGTTATCATTTGATCATTGTTTCTAGATTTTTTTTTCAACGGATAGGGTTAGCTTTTATTTTAACTTAAAGAAAAACACATTGTAATTTCATATTGATATTCTAATTCAGATTCAAAACTATAGTTTTTACTACTTCTGTATATTTCTTAGCTATATGTCCTCTCAACAAGATTTCTGAAAACATTGAAGTTTCTTACTTGCAGTTTTGTTTTTGTTCTTAGGGTATATCCCACTAGGGAGATATAGTCAAATTACTGTAATATTTTAAAGTCACTCGGAATAGTCTTCTGTGTGTTGATCTGCTGATTGGGCATACGTTCGGTTCACTTATTTTCAATGAAAATAGTTATTGCTACAAAGAAGGTATATTCAAAATAGTTTCGTTTCTTTTCCTGTTCCTTACAGTCCATTCCCAACCATATACCTTCTGTATAACAAAAAAATTGATTAAAATTTTTTTCATTGTTGTTATTTTACATTTATAACTACAGCTATTTGTGGTACCCTTTTTTTGTATATACATTTCCCCAGCTTGCTTTTTTTTCACTTAAAATATTTTGGAGGCCATTGCATAACAGAATTAGGATAGTCCTTATTTTTATTTTTAAAGCATCATAGTATCCTGTAGTGCGGACATACCATAATTTATTGAATCTGTCCCATATTGGTGAATGTTTAAATAGTTTTCAATCTCTTGCCATGAATAATCTTTGCATGTTTTTTCATAGTTTTGCCAATATATCCTAGGGATAGACTCCTAAGTGATATCTTACTAAATGTGCATACTTTTCCTGCTGATTTGAGACACTGATTTTATGTGTAAGTGAGTCTATTTGTGGATTTTCAATTTTGTTTTTCTAACTACTCATTGATATAATTCACATACTATACAATTCACTCATTTGTAGTATATACTTCATTGATTTGGCCTTGGGAATGAGGCATTATCAGAGATCCAGTCTCAGCTGGAGACCTTGAATCATCTGAGCCCAGGATAGTTTTGGGTTCCTCCCTTGAGGTAGGGAGCTTGTTTGTTTTTTTGTTTGTTTGTTTTACTCAGTAGCCTTGAGTTTTTTGAGGGTGCGGTCCTTTGGGGAATTGGGTAGGGTAGGGGCAGGTGACAGCGTACTTCCCTCAGTAGCTTCAACTTTTATTTCTTATAGGACAAGAGTATGGGAAAAGTTTGTACCTTTCTTGCAGAGCCAGCTGCTCCATTCCTGTGAGACCTGTTCCACCAAGAGATACTTTCTCTAATCTCCTCCCCTGTCCTTAGTCTTAATTATGAGTGTTCAATGGAGGTTTGTGGAGAAAGAGCCTGCAAGTGGGTGTGAACTCTCCTTGTGTCTGTGGCTAGTAGGGTTTCTGTATTTTCATGTTAGCCTATACTCAGATATTAACAATAAATTAAGTATAGCTGAATTCTTCTTATCCACTTGGATGATGGCTTCATTTTGTCCTCCGTCACATGTAATTAACTCCTTATGTCCCATCTCTCTTTGGGGGCATCTGTCTTCCCTTAGATTTTAGGCTAGTTGATTATTCTGCAATCTCAGCTTTCCTATGAATTCAAGAATAGTTATGGTTTTGTAGATTACTTGACTTTCTTGTTTAAAATGGGGATGATGTTTTTTCCAGTTTCTCCATCCTAGATGGAAGCTAGAATTCCTCTATAATGAAAGGTACTCTTAATTTTTAACTGTTTTATGTAGTAAACATTTCAGCATTAAAGGAAAGTTGCAGATATAGTCAATGAATTCCTGTTTACCCTTCATCTGATTTATCAGTTATTAACATTTTGCCAGATATGCTTTATATCACTATCTTCCTATATATTTACACATTAATACTATAATTATCGAACCATTTGAGAAGAGGGTGCCCAAACCTCATGACCGTTTACCCATGAATACTTCTATCTCATCTTTTTTAAAACTTGGTAATATATGAAGATTTTTATATGTCAACAATTATATACTGATATTAAAGTATGCATAAGTAATTTATACTCATTAAAATTTTTCCTATCTATAGGTATCATTAATGGGATTGGAAATTCTAAGTGCCTTTGTGGACAGATTATCAGCACGATTTAAGTCCTATGTAGCAATGGGTAAGTTAATTTTATTTCAAAATCATTGTATATTTTGACATACTGATTTTTTTCTCATAGTTTTTTTTTTTAACATTAATTCTCTGTAAATGCAAATTATAATTTTGTGCAATCCAGAGGTCTGCTATTTAGCATTATGATTTACTGAGACATAAAAGATTTTAAGTGTATTCAAATAAATAATTATATTTCCTTTGAGACAAAGAAGCAAAGTAAGAAACTTACTAAATATAGTGCTAATAGATTTTTACTTTATATTTTCAAATATTTTACTATATCTTTTACTTCTTTTGTAACATTTAAAATTTTAAATAACACCACTACTCTTCAAACTATAAATTACAGCAAAATGAAAAAAAAAAATACAAGACCAGATTTTTTATTATTAGATTCAGTAAACATAACATTACTTTGGTCAGATTGTTTCAAAAACTTTATTTTATAAACACTCTTAATTTTTCTTGCCACAAATAGTTCGTGGACTGGTCCTCAGCTACCACCCATACTTTGAGTAGTACTTATTTACAGTGTGTTTGCAAAGAGGAGCATTACTAGTACAGTGCTCTTCTTTGTATAGTAGTTTAAGGTTACAAAGTTGGCTCTGACCTATTTTCTAAACCTGAGTGACCTTTATGTGCCTTTTGGAGTTCTTTGGTGAGTAGCTTTGGTTCTTATTATGTAGAAAGATTTAAGGTGTTAACCTCGGATATTAACTTCTTTTATGGATTAAATTTTCTTTTTTAATTATCTTTGGTCAGTTTTTTTCTTCACATTTGGTATGCCACCAAATTCTGCCAGTTTTTTATTTTGTTGTCTAGCTATCCTTTCAGCAGAAGCATCCTAGTAACTTTCCTTATTTTTGTTATTCCTTTTTAAATCAATACCTAGTTCCAATTCATTCTTTGTGGGGATATCTTCTAAAAAGATGATTTTTTACTGTCTCCTGCTTAAAATCCTATGATAGATGTTTAGTACTATGCTCTGTGAATGTGTTTTACTTATGTATATTTTCTTAAAACATTTGAATCAGTGTTTAAAATTAGACAATTTTACATAAAAATTTATATTTATGGCTTGTCTTGAAAAATTGGCCAGTATGGCAACCCTGACGTTCCACTCCCATGTGTAATTAATTTATTGGCTGGAGTTGTGTCCTAGCTTTCCTTTTCTCTGGATCATGAGTTTTTCCAGTTCATCAGTCCTTTCAGTCTCCTCTTGTCTCCTCATAACTGAGAATATCAGTTATAATACAGCAAGGTTGGAATGCTGCAGTTCTTGGACCTGGTTCATTTTTGGCATTTCCCGTACCTCCCTGACTGTAGGTGTTTATGTCTGTGATCCCTGCCCTATAGTAGCTCCCTCTTATTAGTTGTTACAGACAGTATTTAGACTTGAGAGAATAATTCTAGGTATTACGTATATCGCTTATTTTTTAGGCACAAGGAGGGCCAGATAGGGTTTAATGAACTAACTGCTCACATTGAGGCAGTGAGAGTTTTGGCACCAGAATCTTAGTTTGTTGCTTCTTAGGACTGTCCTGTTTCCAGAACATGCTTCTGTTTTGCTCTCCTTGGTGTTCCCGTTCTCTCAGCATGTGTGTCTCTTCTCCATCTCAGTAGCTTATTTATTTATGATCTTCAGCAGGTTCTCTCTCTCTCATTCTAGTTAATCAGAAACTTGCTCACTCTTGTTAGTTCTGGCTGACTTGTTTATGCCTCTGCTGTACTGTTCTTTCTTTTCGAAATCTTTTCCTCTTTTCCATGGTCCTTTCTTTTTAAAAAAAAAAAAAAAAAAAAGACTGACTTCAGGTTTCAACATCTAGGAATTTTTCAGATTAACCTCACTTTACACTGAATTTTTCTTTGCTCTGTGATTCTTATACTCATAAATACATAATAAATTAAAAGTTGCTTTTGTTGGTTAATGTTTTTCATATGTGTTTCTCACATTCTCACATATCTATATATTCTTATACGTAAAGGTTTTTTTTTTTTGGATTTTTTAAAAAAATCTTTTAATCCCCTACTCTCTGGTCATCCCTGTACATTTACTGTTAGTCAATATTGTTTTCACTTTGAACTCTAAGACTCATCATTATCCTTAGTGAAACTAGAACTTCTAATTATTTGAGAGTCTATGTGGAAATAGGAAAATTTCATCACATTGCTACTCTTTATTGAATGCCTATTTTTTATGCAATTACTGGGTTTATCTAATTTACATAAATGAAAGATCTTCCTCACATTATTTCTGATTTGTATGATACTCGTATGATACCTCTGCAAGATAGGCAGTATATTTGTGTATTCTTAAACAGGTTCTAACACTAAGAGCCCCACGGTTAGCTTTCTACTTTTACCCTGTCTTAAACCTTAACCAAATCACTATTAAGAGCCTTTCTATAAAAGAAAGTAATCAAACTAAATTATGTGCTAAAGTTTTTGATAATATAATCCGAGATATATATAACTTGATGTGAGTGATAATTGTTTTCTTTTGGTGCACTCAGGTTAACTATCATTACAGATATTTTTTATCTTTTTACATTAAAATGAAGAGATGTTTTAGGAAAATTGAGATTCACGTTCAGTTTTAGACAAAGTTCCAAAAAGAGTATGGTCTATGTTAATGTAATTCTTTAATATGAAATATTTAAATTTTCTTTTGTGACCACATGTACTATGGAAAAATAAAATATTCAAACAAAAAAATTACATCTTATATTTTAACACTGATCACCAACTCTGGTTTTATAAATGAATTCATTAAAGGATCTCATCTTTTGCAAATATTAAACAGACAGTCTTAATCTATAATGGTATTGTAGAAAGAATATTAGTTAGGATACCTGGTCATCAGTTTCGCATCTTATAAAATGGTTTGTATCTTGTACAATGATAAGAGAACAAAATATACTAACAGCAATGCTTTAAACGTCTTCCATGGTTCACTGCCCACTTTCCAATCTGTGATAGATTTATTCTTTTGTTTAACAAGTTCTTCTTGAGAGTCTGCAGAGTGAAAAGCTCTATTTGGGATTCCCAATAATTACTGTTGAATGTTCATTGTGTTGAATGATATTTGGTGGTCATTGTATCATATACAGTTCTGTAAGGAAGACTGCTGACACTTCTGAATGCTCGTTATGGGCTTGCCAAAGGTGCCTTTTGCTAGTTTTACTTAATCCTTTCAGTAGCCATGTGAGGTATAGGCCTGTCTCCCTTCCTATTTCACAGACAAGGAAACTTTGAAGTTCAGGAAAGTTGACTATCTTGCATAATTAATAACCGATAGAGCTAGGAATAAATCTTAACTCTGTTTGACTCCAAGAGAGTATGTGTTAAAAAGGGATTCTGATGGAAAACCTTTATAAGTTTTTGTTTTTAATTTAATAGCTGTAATTCTAAGTTTATGTATCATGAGGTTTTTTTGTTTTTACAGTTCTTTTTATAACATTTTATTTTTTAATATTGAAGTGAGGTGAACCTCTCTTTGAGCCAACATTTTATTTTCTTTTTTGGAGTTAAATTCCACCACTAAAGAATGAAGTATCTATTTTTTTTCCCCCACTACTGTTATGTGATTGTTAAAACATATATACGCACAGACAAAACACCTTCAATTACAAGTAAATGGAAATACTTCGACTAAGACATAACATTGGGTAGATTATTTAAATCCTGGTTTCACTACTTACTGTTGACCTTGGGCAATGTATTTAATCCCTCTGGGCCCTCTGTACCAAATGGGTTGCTCATTTCATAGAATTGTTACAAGGATTAAATGAGATAGAATTATCTCATGTATGTATCTTAGATATGTGCTTAATACATACCTAACATAAAAGTGTCTATCATTGTCTTCTGCCCTCTCAGAAGCTATCAGAACCAAGTCTTACAGATGTTGATAAATTTCTCTAGTGTTAACAACACATCTAAGCAAGATGAGAATTTATATTGTTCCAGTCGACAAGTATTTTTGTTGCCTCATGATTTTTATGGCAAAGACTTTTGATTTTTTTACATAGTCATTTCCTTGATTAAGTACAGATTCTGGGATGATATCATTCCATTTGGTCTAGTTGGCTTCTCACTCATTTTCTTCCAAAAGAATGTAATTTCTTTTTTCTTTAAATGTTGTTGATCATTATTACACCAGTCTGGTTAATTCATTGTAGACATTGCTACATTGTAGAAAATATTTGCATCAAGTTACATATACACATTTAATTATATGCATCTATAAATAAACTAGAGAAAACCTCTTTTCAGATTTTTTCCTCCTTCCCTTGTTTAAACTAGGCCTCAGCCTCCATTGCCTCAGGAAAAGGAAGATTGTAGCTGTAATGTCAAAAGGGAAACAGAAGAAGTTAATTTCTTTGCTTTTGAATATGCAGGATGATAGCCGAGAAGGGGATAGTAGGTGACACATTATAGAGAGCCTACTCAGTTTCTTTCACTCTTCGAGTTGTTTAAATGTATTTTTTAATTTTCAGTAATCTTCTGAAGTGAGTACTGCTGCGAACATTTATGGGTTGAGGAAATAAAGACAATAAGAGATTAAACACCACACTAAGTTAAGAGACAGTGGTAATTTAAGGGATTACAGAAAGATAATTTTGACCATAATATATTTTTGCCCAATGAGCTGACTTTAAAACCTGTGCCCTCTGAATTCTAGTCCCCCATCTAATTCTATGTGGTGTTTTGTTGATTTGTAGTTACAGAAACCTCTCTCATGAAAACTCTCTAGGATTGGACTCGAACTTTTCTGCTTTTTTCGTGCCAAAATCTTGGACCTAGTAGAGAAAGACCTCAATCCTAGTGGCCTACGCTTTTGTTTTTGTTAGTTAATATGTCATACGTAGAGAAAGAATACCTATCAAACATGTACAACGTGAAGAATAATTATAAAACCAGCACCCACCTATTCCCTGGTTAAGAAACTAGAACTCTGACAAATCCTTAGATGTGCCCTCTCTGCACTTTCTGATGACACCTCCCTCCCGGCACCAGAGGTATCCACTCTCTTCCCTTTTGGGATAATCATTCCCTTACTGATCTGTAGAACTTGACTACCTATACATATCTCTAAATAGAATAATGATTAGTTTTCCTTATTTTTTTTTTTTTTAACATTATTATTGTAAGCGGCTGTCATGCAGTATGTATTTTTTGGGACTTGCTTCTCATTTATTTCTGATTAGCGCCATGAATAAAGAACTTAACAATTTGCTTACTTCCTAACTTTTCATTTATGGAAACAATTGCTGTAATTTTGTAAAATATAGGTTTTATTGGAGATAAAAGTATTCTTTTCCCTCTCCGTTTTTCTAGTTATTGTAGCTCTAATAGACAGAATGGGAGATGCCAAAGACAAGGTTCGTGATGAAGCTCAGACTCTGATATTGAAGTTAATGGATCAAGTAGCACCACCTATGGTAGGTCTATATTTTAAAATTCTCATTTTTGCTAATTATTGATGAAATATCAGTGAGGATAGATGGTAATCTTAGCAAGTCAGTCCCTAGGGGATGTGAAAGCCATAATTTTAAACAATGAATTGTTGCTAGTGCTTTAAAAAAGTTGGAATTTAAGATAAAATGTCTATATTTAACTTTCGTGTTTTTGCTTTTTCCCATTGTCTGCTTTTTAATGCTTTTTCAAAAAACTAATCTGATTTTAGTGATTTTACAATACATTGATAATATTTTTTAGCATTTTGTGGTTTTTCTTACCTGCATATTATAAAATGTTAAGCGAGAAAGCTTATTTTGAGAATTATTGAATGTTATATTAATTTCTGTAACTCTTACAGAGACAGAAAGAAAACTTTTTTTATTATAACAGGTGGTTCCTAATTATATAAGGCATATATTCTATGACAGTGACTGTGTTTTATGAATACAGTAGAGAAATTTGCCCTTATGGAGGTGTTTTGAAAGGCGAGCAGAAATAAGTTGACACGTAAACAGAGTAGCTCATGTTAAGTGGGAAAAAATCAGAATTTACAATATACACAATGGTGTTATCATTTAAAATACAGTTTAAAAATTATGATATTATATGTTTTATTTAAAAAATCCAAAGAGTATTGAATTGTAAAAGTAAATTGTTTTCCCAGATTTAACTAAGTCCTTGTTAACAGTTTGCTGGGTATCCTTCAACATTGTTTAGTGATTCAAATTTTAACTTGTTTTTGACATGCTATTAAATAGTACTATAAGGAACATCCTTATACGTATATCTTTGGACATAAATATAAGTAGTATTGATGAGTCAGGTTATACACATTTAAGGTTTTTTTTTTTTTTTAAACTTCCAAGTTACCTTCCAGAAAGTTTGACAGAGGAGAAAGAAATATGTTAGTGGAGCTAAATACAGAGTCCAGAAAGAATAGAGTCCAGGAAAAGGGGGAACAGGTGTGTGTGCGTGCATGAATTTAGTAAATGGTAGGATGGTGTTTCTAAATGTGGGGAAAGAATTGATTGGGACAATTGGCTATATATTTCAAAAAATAAATAAAGTTGGATTCCTTCTGATACCAAACCCATATAATTGTTTTGGATAATTTATATAGGTTTATATGTGCTTTTTCCAAAAGAAAATTATAGTAGATAGCAATAAAATGCCTTGTCCAAATATGTTTCAGTATTTGGATCCAGTGTTAAAAGCCCGAATTATAAAATGTTGAAAAAACCTATTCCATGTGGCAGTCTGTAATAGTTGCTAGGCAACATTGGACCTTTTAAAAGCCTTCTAGACTACTGGACTAATAATGGTAGCATTGTTGTTGAAGGTTTTCTAAAGCTTACAACAAATTCTGTGTCCTTGGAAATTCTAAGGTTTTTTTAGATGTTCGACATAGTTTTCCTGAGAATAACTTAAATCTAAAGTGAAAGATATAAAAGCTAAAAATGTAGTTAAGATATTAAAAATTGTGTGGGACCAACATGAATGCAATTTTGGCTTAGAAAAACTTGTAGAGAAGTGAATAATCTGATGGGAAAATTCATTTACCAATAAGGCTGGTAGTAAGGTTGAGAAGAGATAAAAGGTTGTAATGTGAGTAATTTAATTTTTTGTTATACATTTTTACTTTTCTTTCAAATAGCATATTTGGGAACAATTGGCTTCTGGTTTTAAGCACAAGAATTTTCGATCTCGAGAAGGCGTGTGTCTGTGTCTTATTGAAACCTTAAACATGTAAGTTTTATGATTACTGAAAACAGCTGCCTGTGTTTTTCATTTTTCTAAAATAACAAAATAATATCCATTTCACAAAGCTCAAGGAAAGCTATGAAAATACATTTTAAGTAATTATTAATTTATTTTATTTGATACCTTTATCTGTTAATTTTTGTGTGCATATTGTTATCTTTCATGTTGTTAATTTAACATTATAAGTCGATTATAAGAAGTGTTTCTTTTTAGTATATTAATAGTTGGTATCCAAAATAGATGGTGATATAATAAATACATTGATATAATTTAGGATCTGTTTCTGTTCTGGACCCAGTTTGGAATTGATTTTAACTCGGTGGTATTTCAGATATTTCCTCACACTTTCTAGAGCCGTATGGGTGGTTATGAAAATCATAGACTGAACAAGACTCTCCCAGGTAACTAGACAGTGAGTCTGGTGACCGTATGCGGAGTTCTGACAGTGTAGGTGTCACAGAACTCAGAACTCCAGTCTGAAGAAATTGTAAACTGGGGAGTTTTGTTTTTTTTCTGGATTATTTTTTCAAGTTCTTAGCAACAAGATAGGTAATATATAGTAGCTTTCAACTTTTCCTGTAATGTTACTTCCTTTTCTCTAACTATACCTTCATTTATTTCCTTTTATTCCTCTATGGTCCTTTCTGCCATCTAGAGCTTGTAAGTGCATTCAGTCGGCACAGCTTTTGTGGTTTTTTGCTCTTTTGTCATTTGCTTTCAACCCATGACCTCATCAGAAATTAATAAGCATAAATAAAGATTTTATTGGAGTGCAAATTTGAGACCTAGAGTCTAAAAAATCACTATTTTAAAGCAAAAGCTCATATTTTCTTGAGTTAATTGATAGGTTGCCAGGTTTAAGAGTGCCATTGGTTGAACATTTTGCTTTGTTGGATCTTGTATTGACAGTTTTCATTGTCAGTCATGATTATTGAAGTTTGCATATTTCACATTGTTTAGAATTAGTTTTTGCTTGTGTCTCATATCCTTCATGTTTTAATGATGTGTGTCCATGTTCCCTATCATGTTTGTCTTATTAATATAGACAAGAAGAAAGTGTAAGGATATTTTGTTTACTGTTTGATTAAGACCAAATTCTCTTTATTTTTTTCAAATTATATTTAGTTTTGGAGCTCAACCACTAGTCCTCAGCAAGTTGGTACCACATTTGTGTATCCTATTTGGAGATTCCAACAGTCAGGTAAGATTTTATTTACATTGTCTAATTTTTGGTTATACCTTCTTTGCTAGTGCTCTTATTACATTTTAAAAAGAAGAGTGAGTAGAAGGAGGTAGTGAAATTAAGGTTCACATTTTTTTCTTTCAAAATCCACTAGTTAGTTTTTAAGAACACATTATATTCATATGAGTTGTTCAAAGTGTGTTAGTTGTTTAGTTAGTATTAAGGATAGCTGAGGCTTAAGGGATAGTTCTTGAGTTTGAAAAACTGAGTAACAGATAAACTCGATTCCCTTCTGTAGTCCTGTGTGATAATTGTGCAGACAGGTTGTCAGCTTTTTTCCTTCATTCCTGAATGTGGTGGCATAACAACTTTTTTGCAATAGTCATGATCCTATTTAGCAGAGGGTATATGTGCCAGTGGTGTATCACTTGTTGAAAATTTCTTTACCTGAGCTTCATATAACTATAGGCATAAAATAGGGGTGTGTTCTGGATCTTGTCCCTTCTGATGGAGTTAAATCTTGGTTGTAACGTTTTTGGCACAGCTGTGCATTTGGAATAACCCTGGGTAAGGTTTTCCCTGCTTTAGGCCTAGCTCTTCCTCTGGAGGTTTGTAAAGAGTTCTACTGTCTCTTCATTTGCTCTTTGAGTGAACTGTGCAAGAGAACTAGAACTATCTTCCAAATTCCTCTCTTTAGGCTGTATTTTTTTTTTCGCCTTTTAATTGTGGTAAAATGTACACAACATAACATTTACCACTTCAACCATTTTAAATACACAGTTCATTGGCATTAAGTACATTCAGACTGTTGTGCAGCCATCACCATCCGCCCATCCATCAGAAGTTTTTTATCTTCTCAAAGTGAAACACTCTCTCCATTAAGCAATAACACCTGTCCCCTCCAACCCCTCAGTTTCTATTAACCCCATTTTACATACTTTCCATATGAGTGTGACTACGTATTTCATAAAAGTGGAACCACATGATAGCTGTTCTCCTGTATCTGGCCTATTTCACTTAGCATAATGTCTTCAAGGTTCATCCATGCATCATATGGTAGAATTTCCTTCCTTTTCTTTTTGAGACTGAATAATATTTCATTATATGTATATACCAAATATTTTTATCCATGCATGGCCATTCGGGTTGTTTCTACTTTTGGCTATTCTGAATTATGATACTGTGAACATTGGTGTATAAATATCTGTTTGAGTTTGGGCCACATTCTTGAAAGTCAGTTTTTATTCTAGGAAAATATATTAACCGTGTTAATGACTTTTAGTCATACAATTTTTGGCAGTTCTTTATGCAACTTTATTACAAGAAGAAGAATTTTTAAAACCCACGTTAGTAACTTTTATTTACATGTTTCGTAGAGTTTTGTAAAACCTTTTACAAGGTTCCTCTAGAAGTTTCTTGGCACATCCTCTTGTTTTTGTTAATGCCCTGCCATAATCTCTCAGGGGTTTAGAGACGTTAAAACCAACTTGGAGCCTCAAGTTTGTCTGCTAGTGAATATTACTTTGAAGTGAAGTATTTTATTTTATCTCACATACTATTTTTTTTAAGTTCTAAATTCTTTGGCAGGTGAGAGATGCCGCAATATTGGCTATAGTGGAGATTTATAGACATGTGGGAGAGAAAGTAAGGGCGGACCTTTCAAAGAGAGGAATTTCCCCTGCTAGGTAAGTCTTGCTAAATTTGTTTTTTCTTTTGCCACTGGTTTTGAAAGTTTTAATTTCATGTGTTTATTTTTATTTTAAAACTCAAAAGATAAAAAAAAGGATATGTAGATTATTACTACTTAAAAAGTTCTTAAGATCCTGTAATTTTTTTGGACACTTTTATTATATACTCATATTATTTATATATTATTTAATATGTAATTAAATACTATCAATAGGTAACTATCTTGATACCAGGCAGTAATGGTAATTATTTGGAAGATGCTTGAACAAGCATTTAGTAAAAATATTGATTAATTCATTAAGTATTTTGTGACTTCCTGCTGATACTGGATAACAGAAACCTATACAAGAATCAATCAATACTTTTAAAACCTAGTCAAATAAAAAAATCCTGAGTATCTGAGTAGAGTAGCATTAATCAGATCAGTAAAGATCCTGATGAGCTTCTAATATATCTGAACTTTTTTTTTCCAAAGGTACTTATTTCTTTAGTACTTCTCAGAGTTCATATTTTTATTTGAGATATTATTCGAATTAAATTTTCTTTTTGTCATGAAATTTTAGTCTCTATTTGAAGGGAAACTTGAAAGGATTATTTTTCTTAACTTTTTATTCTTGAAAATTTCAAATGTATTGAAGTGGACAGAATAATATAATGAACCTTCATGTACCCATTGTCCAGCTTCAACAATTAACAACTCATGGCCAGTTTTGTATGTTATACCCTTACTCACTTACTTTTGTCCTGTATTATTTTGAGGCAAATCCAAGTCATCATAACATTTCGTCTATAATTGTCCATTATTTTTCATTGTCTAGTATTTTTCTAAAGGGAAAAAATAGATTTTTTTCAATTACAACCACAATACCGCTTCACACCTAAATTTTTCTACAAATCTGTAATATCAAATATATCCAGTCAGGGTTCAGATTTCTAGTTGTTTCACAAATGTCATAAGTATCTACATAGTTTTGATGGTTTGAATCAGTATGCAAATAAAGTTCGACAATTGGTTGATATGTTTTATATCTTTTTAAATCTCTGTATACCCTCAACTTTTTTTGCCATGTGATTTACTTGTTGAATATGCCAGGTAGTTATAAAGTTTTCCATATTCTGGATATTGCCAGTTCTTTTTCTGTGGTATGGTTTAACATGTTCTTTTGTCTTTATATTCCCTAAATTGGTAGTTGGATGTGGAGGCTTGATCAGATTTTTGGCAGGGGTTATCAGGAAGAGCAAAACAACTTCATATGCTAAAAGAATAGAAAACACTGTATCCCTGAAAAGGATATGATAAAAGGGAGTGATATGTTATATTATCATGTAATCTTACCCTGTAAGATTTTTTCCATTATCAATTATTTGTTGGTGATAAGGTTGTCCAGTAAATATGCATTTTGTTTACTTAGTCATTCATTTGCTTTTTGTTTCTAGGGCTAACAAGAATTTCACTTGAGCATATTTTATATTATTTTATGTGGATGAAAGAAATGCAGTTACTATATATATTTGTGTGTGTCTGAATATGTATTTGTGTATAGATATGTTACATATGTGTTACATACTTTAAAATTTATATTGAAATTATTTTTTCTTTAAGTATTTTACATTTTTATTCAAGTATGACATCTATACAGAAAAGTATGTAAATTGTAACTTTAAAGCTCTGTAAATTATCTCAAAGTGAATACACCCATGTATTTACCACAGGTGAACAAGTAGAACGTTGCAACATTCCAGAAGCCTCCCCAAATCCTTTTTAATCCTTCCCTTTTCTCTCTTTCGGAAAAGTAACAACAATCCAGACTTCTATTACCATGGTTTAGTTTTGACTGTTTTTGAATTTACATAAATGGAATCATATACTATATGTACTCTTGTGTCTGGCTTCTTTCAGTTAACATTATCTTTTTAAGGTTTTTTTTTTGTATTGTTGGATCCAGCCACAGTTCATTTTCCTTGCCGTGTAGTTTTCCATTGTATGACTAGGCTATACTTTATGATTCTGTACTGTTGGTGGACTTTTGAGCTGTTTTTAATTCATAGCTTTTATGAATGCTGCAGTTAAAAACATTCTTGTATACGTCTTTTGGTGTGCGTATGTATTCATTCTCTTAGAATATATCTGATTGTAATTGCTGAGCCACAGGGCATATTCACCCTTTGTCAATATTGACAGTTTTCCAGAGTGATTGTACCTATTTATATTCACACTAGCAGTGTTTGCAAGGTCTCATTATTCTACATTTTCACGGATACTTGGCATCGTTAGTTTTATTCTTATCAATTTTAAGTGTTTGGTGCATGTGGCATTATGGTTGTAATCAGCATTTTTCTAATAAAGAAGAGCACCATTTCATATTTATCAACTATTTGGATATGTGCTCTTGAAGTATCTTTTCAGATCTCTTGCCTGTTGTTAAAATGGGGTGGTCTGTGGTTTTCTAAAAAATTGATTGGCCGGACTTTTAAAAATAAATTTTAGATACAAGCCTGTTGTCAACTATACATACGTTTAATATATTCTCCTACTCTGTGACTTGCCTTTTTACTTTCTTGATGTCTTTTGATGCACATAAGTTCTTAATTTTAATGTAGCTCTCAGTCATTTCCTTTGTGGTGAGATGTTTCTTTGTCTGACTTAACAAATCTTTGCCTACACTAATGTCATGAGGACATTCTCTATTTAATTGTCTTGAGGTTTTATTCACATTTAGGTGTATAGTACACATGATTTTTTTTGCTTTCTTCAGTGTTCTCTTTGTTACAAATTAAGTGTCTACATATATGCTTAGGATTTTCGCAATTGCTCAAACTAAAATGGACCTAAAGAAATAATCCTTTCTTCTTAAGTTATGTTTTTTTCAGTAATTTTAGTTGTTAGAGGAAGCTCCTTATTTGATTTTCCCCTCATCAGTATCAGCCTCATAGGAGTTTTATCTTATGTGGATAGCTTATACGTTTATGTTCTTACCGAAATATGCCAGTGACTTATTAACCCTACCCTTTCTTATTTATGGTTTCTCTCTCCTCTAAGTGTCTAGACACTTGGCTAATGAGGACTCTGCAACCCAGAGCAATGACAGCTAGTTGGTGAGAAGCCGAAGGCTTCCTGACTCAGTCCATAGTTCTTTTTTCCGTGTTATGCTTGTGTCATCCTTCTCTCTGATGCTTCTCTAGCAGGCGGTAGGGGATGGGAAGGACTGCATAGGTACAAGGTGTGATAATTTTGGCCTTTTCAGGGATACAGTGTTTTCCATTCTTTTAGCATATGACGTCATTATTTTATGGGTAGTGTTTTGAATCTTCAAAATACTGGACACATTTCTGATATGAATGAATTTGGTTTACTCATTTCTTCAGATGATTGTTTTACTAACTGTTTTTATTTTCCACTAGCATTTATTTGTAAGAATTCAGTATAATAAATTCAGTAAATTAAATTTGGTATAATATACTGACTATTGCATTCATTTAAAAACTGTAGTCTTTTGTATAGTTGTCCAATAGAGCAGTCAGAAAACACATATTAATCAGTTAAGTTCCTAATCTCAAATGGGTGCAGTTCATGGCGCCCCAAAATGATTGCAGTAGTAATATCAAAGATCACTGATCACAGATCACCATAAAATGTGACAATAAAAACATTTCAAATACAGCAAGAATTACCAAATATGACATAGAGACATGAAGTGAGCAAACGCTATTGGAATGATGATGCCAATATACTTACTTAACACACAGAGTGGCCATAAACCTTCAATTTGTAAAAAAACAAAAAACAAAAAACAAAAAAAACACAGTATCTGCAAAGTGCAGTAAAGCAAAGTTCAATAAAACAAGGTATGTCTAGATAATGAATTCCTAGAAGGTTTTCAACTGAAAATTTTTTTTAGGCCAAAAGTATCTGCATCTTTATTTTACAAGTAAAGTGACAGGATGTGGACTTAAGGTTTTAGACAGAAATCTTAAAACCAGAGTTTTAGAAATAAAAGTAAGTCAGAAAAACATTTGGCACTTAAAGACAACATGACAATGGCCTCTTCCCTTCCTGAAATCTTTGTCATGAATTTAAGAATAAATCATAGCATGGTATATTGGAAAGTAAAGGCAAAGCGCACTGAAAAATAGTACTGTCAGCATGATACAATATTGGACTGAAGAAAATTTCTGTATAAATATAAAGCATCAGAAAGCATACCGTTAAATAAATTCTCTGGAGGGTGGGATGGTGTGGTTTTTTGTTCTTTGTCCCTATTCACATTTCCTAATTTTCTTTTAAATAATGAGTATACATTGCTTTTGTAATAAGAAACAAGTTTTTAAACAAAAAACTATAGTAGACGTATAGAAAGTAATTATTCTGAATATATAATCAGAAGCACTAATGGAGTTGAATGAAAATAGGTTAAGAGGGAAAACATCAGATTATCAATCATGTTAGCATTACTTTAGTTTCTGACATTTTATATTTCACTGTTTTTTGTTTGCCTTAAGTTTCCTTCATATTAATTTATTTACTTTTAAAAAATGTATTGTTGGCTGGATTCATTCATTCAGTTGGAACTAAAGTATTTTTTATGAGTTTGGAGATGTAATTTTATAATGAAACATAGGAAACTGCTTTGTGTGAACGTTATTTTTTCACAAATATACCTGCAAGTATGTACAGTGCTACCTATATTTGACTGCTTCTCTCAACTGAGGAGAGCTGGGTTTTGTCTCTCCTTACAGTGAGTTAATTATAAAAGAGTTGTATAGAACTAACTGAATCCAATAATTGTTTTTTCTTAGGGAGATAGTTAAAGGAGTTGTTTCTCTTTAAAGTGCATGTAAAACAAACAAAATTTATTCTTTATTTGCAGATTAGAAATGATATTTGCCAAATTTGATGAAGTACAAAATTCAGGCGGTATGATTTTGACTGTCTGCAGAGGTAAGAATAATTAAATTTTTCCAGTTTTTAAACATTTCTAAGATCATTTAGAAAAGTTTTAGATATGAAAACATGTTTTTAAGCCAACTATTTATTATATCACTGATTAAACAGATTTGATTTTGTGGCTTGAAACTTAGGATATAAAAACAAAGTCTGTACATCCTGCTGATTATTACTAAAATGACTCTTGGAGTCAGTAAAAGTTTAATAGTATGTGTAATCAATTGTGTAAAATGATCTAGTTCTTCTGCCTTATTTTTTGTATCTTCTGGGTTGAAGATATGATGGCCTTCTTGCCCTCCATATTCTATGTATAAAATGTGTCTTTTATTCCCAAAGAAATTGTTTTGCTTGTTTATTACAAAGTATGAGGTTGATGGGCTCTGTTAAACCTATGTGTAGACTGTCAGTGATGATACTGGTAAAGAAGCACAGATGGAAGAACTTCATCAGCATAATCATCTTTAGCTTCTTAATTGTAGTAAGACCAAGTTGTAATTCAAGGAGATTGGAGTTAGTATCTGGCACTTATATGATTTTGTGTTTGCTCTACTTGTTTGCGAGGATGCTTAATTGTTTTTGATTTTCTTGGGTAGCATTTACTTAAGACTTTAGTCTTTAAATATTAATTAGGCATATATATAAAGAATATATTCTATTTCCAAAGATAGTATAGGTGGTTTTTCACCTAGGAAATTAGGTCCTGTAAAAGAGAGCATTATTAGTTTAGTAATGTAAATGATGCTGGAGTTAAAATTTGTTGTATAAATTGTATAGTCAAATAACAGGAGAACTAGTTACTGATGTAATTTAGTTTTTTCTCCTCTGGATTAAACCAAAACTGAGCCTGGTTTTGTTGCAGAAAGGCAAATGGAGTGAGAATTTAGTGTTAAAAAGATTGTGTCCACCCTAATCTAAACTTAGATTCAGACGCATAAATTGACTTTAGCACTACTGGTCCTCCCGCTGACTGCCAGCTGTTTCTCACTCATTTTCTCTGAATAGAAGGTGTTTTTTTTTTTTTTTTTCTTAAGTACCTTGTCCTTATTTTCCCAGCAGTTACCTCTGTCCATTTCCATAGAAACCAGAAACAGCAAGAAGATGGAGAGTTGTTGAAATACCTTGAATTGAGACTTCTCTGTTTTCATACCACTAACAATGCATTCTCATTTGTGTATTCCAGACTGTGTAGTTACAACTCTAAGAAAAAGAATATGATGCATAAGTTTAAGATTTTTATTATTTGGTTTGGTTTATTTTTGAAAGTACTGTCATTCTTGTATTTTATGAGGTTATTTCTGTTACCTTAAAAATAGAAGACTTTTTGTTCCCTATTCTTTTAGCTCTCATTTATTTTTCTTTCATTTATCTCTCTGTGAACAGGGAGGTTTGGGGTTAGTATCTGCCATATATTCCCCTTGGGAGGAGTCTTTAGAGATTTTTTTTGTATTGGAGATTATGAACTGTATATTGCAAATATGGTCAAATGTGAATGTTAAAGTCTGTGATATATATATTGGGTGTAGAAATTGTCAGATGTTTTTGATGACAGTACTATGCTATCATTGAAAAATACTTCAGTGAATCCATTGATAAGGAAGATGGGGGAAACCCATTTATTGTGCTGGCAGGGTTTTCTCTCCTCTCTCTTGTCTTTATTCTCTCTCACTGATCTAATCCAGCCCAGAAAAAGCTTTAAAAGGTGACTATTTGCTAATGATTCCTAAACATGTAGTTGTAGCTCCCATTCATCTCTCCCTTGTGCTGTAGGTTTGGTAGCCCATAGACTCTTATGACATTTCCATTTGGACACCTAATAGGCATTTCAGGCTTAACATGTCTAAAATTGAAACCCTGTTGCCCTTTACATTCCCTCAGATCTGTTCTTTCCCAAGTTTAACCATTTCAATCAATGGTACCACCATCAGCTCAGGCTGGAAATTGATTCCCCAGTCTAACTAGTCATTTCTTTCTCTGAAATCCTGATATATTTCAAATTTGCTTAGTTTTTTCCCCTCTCCACTGCTAAAACCCCAGTCTAAGTATCCTTTAGTTTTTACCAAGATTACTGCAATAGATTTCTGTTCCATGTTTGCCCTCTGGAATCTATTTTCTATCCAGAAGTAAGACTGATCTTAAAATGTAAGTCAGATCATGTTGCAACAGTGAAGAAGACAGTTAAAGATTCTGCCTCAAGGAGTCTACATTCTAGTGAGGTAGAATAGATAGATCATAAACAAGTAAGCAAATGTATATCCAGAGTGAATACAGTTGGTAATGAAAGAAATACAACTACCCTTTATTTAATGAATTTAATGAAATTAATTTAAATTATTCCTAAAGTCTTTGAAAAGCCATTTGCCAAGTGAAGATCCATTAAATGAAAAAATTATCTCCGCTAATATTATGGTATTTTTCATCTCAACCCAGGATACTTGAGTAATTTCCACAGGTAGAAAAATGTATCAATTGAACACTGAAAACATTTTCATAAGTAATAATATGAAGGCAAATAAAATAGTGTGTACCTAAAGTAGCATAATGAAGATTTATTCAATTACATTTTTATTTCTGCACAATTTTTCCCCACAAAGTCCTTTGTTGGCTTATTGTTATTGTACACTTAAACTCAAACTTTAAAATTATAGAACAGGAAAACATTTTAGGTCGAAATAAAGGCTCAACATGAAAACTTGTGAAAATCATGCACACAACAGACTGAAGAGCCGTAGGAGATACCACCTTTTTTTCTCTTACTTTGTGTACATATGCAAAGCAAATTGTGAGTTCACCCAAACATGGCTTTTAATTCATATAATATTCTGTGACTAGAAAGAAACTATTGTGGTAAGTAAATTATTTTAGTATGCTTTTGCCTGAAACCATAAAAATGAAACATCATACTTATATTGATTTAGAGTGTCTTGGATATAAAAGTTGTTTTACTAAATACAGACAAAAACAAAAAAACTAGAAGATTTTGTTGTAAAGACCCATAGCTAAAAGCTATCATCTTAACAGCCTTTTTGGCCCCAGGGATGGGTGCTCCTATAAGAGTCTAATGCCTGATGATCCAAGGTGGTGATGCTAGTGCTAGGGTGTGGCTGCAAATACATGAAGTTTGGTTCACTTGCCCGCTGCTCACTTCCTGCTTTGTAGCCCAGTTCCTAACAGGCCACAGACTGGTGCTGGTCTGCAGCCCCAGGATTGGGTGCCCCTGAAGTATGGTATGGAGTCAGTAAGTAACTCAGTGATGCCACTTTAGAGTAGTGGGGCAAGTCTTTCAGAGAGCTGACATGTTTGAATTGAGAGCTGATAAAGGAGAGTGAGCTTGTCAGTCATGGGATAAATGGTAGGAAAAGTGTTTTGGGTTACCATAAAAGCCCAGAGGTAGAAAAGGACTTAGTGTATTTGAAGAACAGAAGGGAGGCCAGTGCTGGCTAGAGCCCAGTGAGGTGAGGGGTGGGTTGGAAAGGAGACTATATATGAGATGTTGTTGAAAGAATAAGCAGGAACCATGATATGAGGGCCTTGTAGGCCATGGGAGGAGTTTTGATAGACTTATGGAAGTTTTAGGAGGGAAAGGAATGCAGTGACATGGTCTGACACTATGTTATTTACATTATTCTGATAAGTAGTATTTTTTTTTTCTCTTTAGTCTACCTTTTCTCCCCTTATGCATCTCCTGGTATATAACTTTATACCTCATGCTTTTGTCTCTTCATTTTTTCATAATTATCATATCTATACTCTTAAGTTTTGATTGAACTCTTTGACTTCATTTTCTAGAGCATTAGTTTAGCACACTCAGGAACACAAAGTAAATCGTATCATCTGAGATTTGAGCATATTATTTAGTTTAGAAATAGTGAGAAATGCATAGCATTTTTTTTTTTGTCTTGAGGGTTTTTCAAGCCTGACTTTAATTCTTACAGCATTACAAAGTAAGCTAAGCAGAATCCCTAAGTGCAGTGGAATTGGCTCTGCTAGTAGAGGGAAACTGGATTTAAAATTAATCAAATTGTCACTGAATGGAGGCAACCCCAGCCCCGTAAGAAGGAAAAAGACTGAAAGTTGCAGGCCCCCTGTGGTTATGGCAAGGCCTGGTGTCGTCATGGAGCTTTCTAGACAGTCTCCTACGCTAAGCTGATCGAGATGTAAACAACAGTGTTGGTGGCTGTGACTGCAAGTCTTTCTCTTTCACTGTGAAAAAACTGCATAATTCTGATTTGTCTACTGTATGTGTAGGACCTAATGCAGTCTTGGCATGTAATCATTGTAAAATATTTGCCAGCTTCTCTGTTTGAAACAATTGCTACTAAAATAATTGCTCTGGGAGGCTGGCAATAAAATAAGCCATAGAAACTAAGCTTTGAAATTACCTTGATACTTGGCTTATACGGGGCAATAAGGTCGTTTTTTAAATGTGTTTATAACATACCCTTCAGTGAAAAGCAAAGCAGCTCTTCTTAGGTTGATTTTTTGTGACCATGAGCCCCAGGGCTTTCTCTGAGCTTGACAATGTGCTGATGGTTGTGCCGCTTGGATGGAGGGTGCTCCGCGTCCCTGCAGCTGCGCACTGGTGAGGTTCTGTCTCCACCAGAAGCAAGCTTTGTTCCGTGTAGCCCTGCTGTCAGCACACAGAGCAGCCTTTGATGGGCTGCCTTTGACGTGATTTGTTTACGGCAGCCAGAAATGCTTCCTGCATAATGAGAGCAGTTAATCGTGGAAACTGGGCTATTCCTATCTGTGCACTTCTAGCAATCTTCTGTTGTAAATATTAAAAGGTAACGACAAAAGGATGAAAACCTTTTAAAAAGGCGCAAATCAGTTAATCCATCAGATCATGTGATTGCTACTGATTACATGGATATCTTTAGGGAAGCAGAAAATGATTGCTGAACACATGCCTTGTGTTTTGATGATTGCATTAAAAGTCCTCCGGTGGGATGGCATTTATTGGCTCCCAGAGCTTTTCTTACATTAAATTTCAGGCAGCTAGTACAAGGAGAAACATCATAACCTGTATCTATCCGCATGTGTGCAGTTAAATAATAATCTTGATTAAGCTCTCCTAGGCTCTGCTAAGTAGACTAGGGTTTTCAGCAAGACCCCAGACTTTTATTTTGAAGTGGAGCAGCAGCTGTTGGCTATTGCGGTGCAGAGCTGCAGCGCGGCCTGGGTCACACAGTGCTCCGGGTGTCTGCAGGCTGCAGGCCGAACCCAGTGGCGCAGGCACTGAGCTGCATTTATTTGCTGTGCTGTTTGACCTCTTGGTTAGAGAGAGCTCCCTGGACCATCTGAATGGCTATGGGAGATGGTGAGTAAGATATTTTTCTTCTTTTGATTGTGTTATACACTTCCTTTTAAAGTGATGATCATTTGCTATGTAAGGGATATATTTTTCCCTAAAGAATGAAGGACACTGTGTATGTGTGTGTGTGTGTGTGTGTGTGTGTGTGTGTGTGTGTGTGTGTGTACACTCATATATGCACATATGCACGTGTGTGCCTACTTGTCATTTGGTATCTTTCTCTACTTGATATGTCTGTATGGGATCTAGCAAATATGAGGTGACAATTTACCTTGCAACTCAAGCAAACCCTCAGTCTTTGGTGGTAGATATGAAGAGATATTGGAAGAAACATGGAATATATGCAAGCTTTGAAAAGAGAACATGGCCTTTGGAAGAATGACAGATTTTGGTTAGCTAGCTTGACATCTTTCCTGTTGTATTTGACAAGTAGAATTCTGTGGTAATAAAGTGTTTAAAGAAGCAAAATGGCTTGCCATGGACACTTTTATTAATATGCTTGTGATTTTTCAATGTCCCTAGTAAATAGTTCTAGAAAATATTGAGTCTTGATTAAAAATTGGTTTTGCCAGTTTCATTGTGATAAGAATAATCTAAACAACATATTTCTATAGTGCTTTATAGTTTCCCAAAGCACTTTAGTATACTTAGTATACATTAAATCCTCAGGTGCAGATAACTCTGTGAAGTATATAGAGTATTTTGGTATTTCTATTTGACAGAAAACAGAGGCTTGCTGAGATTTTAAGTTCCAGATCCAGGCACAGAGAGCAAACTAGAACCAAATTAGAGCCTCGAGTCTGCATTTGGTATTGTCCTTGACAACACTTAATTCTTGAGCTTTTTCTTTTTCTTTATTAAACCTTTGGTTAAGAAGCCTAGAAGTATATTATAATTGCATCAACACCAGAGATCTGTATGAAGGGGAACTTGAGGTTCCTTAAAAATGCTTTGTTCTTAATGAAGACTGGTCTGTATTTGAGAGTTTTAACAGTTTCAGCCTTCCTTATGACTTATAATGACTTGCTGATAAGGAGTTTTTCCCCTTGAAACTACGAGGAATAGCTGCAAACTTTATGAAATTATATTTGTAAACAGTGATTTAAACTATTAATGTACATGTTAATGGAAATATGATAGTAAATTTGGTTTTGCATATTGTTATGGTTTATTCCAAGAATTTCCGTAACTTCCCTATGTCCTATAGAAATAAATAACTATAATTTTAACTGCTAATTTTTAAGGCAAAAACCATCAAAATTAGCAGTTAAGTTCTCATATACGTAAGGGCATTGCCAAGTTTGTTCATTTGTTTGTTTAAAACTTAATTTACAGGCAACTCTAAATGTTAAATTGGATTTGGCCAATATTCAGATTGTATTTCTTTCTTAAACGGTGTAGGTTCACTGCCAACAATGTGTATTTACTTAGTTATTTTTTTTTTCAAATAATACATGAATACATTCAGATTGTTTAGGGATTTATTGATTTTTAAAAATCAAAGTAACATCCTCTTATAAACTTAGAGGGTAAACTTCCTTCTCATTATCTTCTTTAAAATGAAAATACTTTTATTGGATTTTATCGATATTTAAAGGAACATACCTTTATTTAAAAATTTTTAAATCTACAGAATAACTATAACTGTACATATACATATGTATACATATACATACAGGTTATCTTAGGATTTATAGTTCTGAACAGTTTTATATATATACTCTGAATATTAGTCTCTCTCACATATAATACAACTCTACCACACTGGTATCGTGTAAATGTACGTAACATGGATTACGCTATTCCTAACCTATGTTGTTTTTTATTCCTTCGTTTTACATTATGAACTTAATACACAAATACTGTCTTCTCCTTTTCAAAATTCAAATAATGCAGATAAATTAAAAATCCTCTCAGAACCACCTTCAGGCCCCAGATATAAGCAGAGATGAACACCTTTATTAGTATGGAGTCTGTCTTTTCACACCTTTCACTATGCTTTACGTGTATATTAAATATCAAAATAAGTGGGTTTGTTTTGACCTCGTTTGCATAAATGATATCATTCTGAATGTATTTTGCCATTTGCTATGTCTAATATGGCAGAGATTTTTTTATGTTGTCATGTGTAACTGCCTCATTTGTTTGAGCTGTTGAATAGAATTCCATAGTATGGATGTATAATAACCATTTTTTAATGGAATTTGAGACTGTTTAATTACATATAATTTTCTAAATGATTCTGAAGGAAACACCTTCATACAAATCATGAGCATATACAACATACACATATATATTTCTTAAAATAGTCTAGAAGTACAATTTGTGGATCAGTTTTTTTTTTATTTAAAATTATGTTAGTTCTATCTAATTTCCTCTAAAAGGGCTTTACCACTTACTACCAACAGTGCCTGCTATCCTGTATTCTTTTCAGTTCTCCTTTTTATTAATCTTTCAAAAATTTGCCTATTTGCCCTTTTAAAAAAATCTTCATTTTCTTATAGGGTTGATCATCTTCATATGTTTATTTGTATTTCCTTTTCTGTGAATTGCCTTCTGGCATCCTTAGCCAACTTTTATTTGACTTTTTTGTTGCCTTTTTATATAGTTGCTCTTTGTATATTCTGGTTATTAATCTGTGCTTTATTGACTATGTTATTTAAGCTTAACTTTAAGGCCAATGAAAAATTTTATTGCAGTTTAATTTTTGGAAAACTTGGACTTGTGAAGCAGTATAATGACGCATCAATTGAAGAGTTTCAGGTGCCTTTCTGTTTGGTTTGTCTGCCCTTACCCAAGAGTATAAAACCAGGTAGTCAGATGATTTTGAAGTAACTCTGGGCAGAATTAAAAACCTCTAGGGTTATTCTTCGGTGCTAAGCCCTGCAGTCTGCCTCAGAAGCTCTTGAGAGGAATTTTGCCTTTTGTTATGCTACCCAGTGGCTGGAAAGAAATGAGGTTTTGTTGCAAATAGAGTATTTGTAAATTTAACATTTCAACAGTCTATTATTTCAAACATGAATCTTTTAGCAAATGTGTACAAGTGATGATATCATCCTGGCTTTCTAGAGTTAAGCCCTCTGGTACCACTCCAAATTGACACGTAACTACTGGTTTTGGGGATAGGGAACAATAGTAAGAAATTAATGCTGACTAGATCTTTCTTCCATACCCTGGAATAGTCTGTACAACATACTAGGATTGGGTAATTTAAATCACTGAAAGAAAGCAACTCTTTAACTTATTGGCAAAAAGGCCAGAGTTTTCTTCAAGGCAAAATGATAAGGGGGAAAAAAGAGTTTGTAAGGAGAAAAAGGTAGATTACAAGGGACAAAAGATTGAGTATTTAGCAGCAATATATGCAAGAAGTAGTAGGCACTAACACTGAAAACCTTAGCCTTCTTGAAACAGACCCATTTAACCATCTGGGTGCAAGGTGCTGGGCACCAGTAGCAACATATCCTTAAACCCAATGTTGCTAATGAACTTGAACCTTTAAGAAAAGGTTTATATCTTCTCTTTGTAGATATAGAATGGAGTAATTGATGTTCTTGGCAACTGTAATGACTAATCTGTAGCTGTCATGAAAATTTAACTACCTGAAATGACTAGATTTTGTAAAGGTTCTAAATCTTATTATGTACAGCATTTATTATTTAGTTTGACATTATGTTATCATGAAATACGTTATTTAATTTTATTAATACCAAGTAATGTTTTAAGTTATGTTTGCCCCTTCATTGAACTATTGAAGGTCTCGAATTTTTAAAGGGCTCTTTTAAAGAAAGGGGTAAAAGTCTTCAAATATGTTTTAACTAGTTAATTCCTACCTACAAATTTTTAGACTATCAAATTTCTTGGCCCTTTTTGAATGTTGTATAGAACGGACTTCATTTTTTATAAATAAAATAATTAACTATTTAAGATTAACTGTGTTGCTGAAAACACATCACCTTCACGTGAATATTGAAATTTGACCATTGTTTTATCTTGAAGTGCTTGGATTTTCAATTTCTAATTGTTTTACTGAAAATTTTCATTTTAGTTCAAATGAAGACATTTAAAATTTTTACTATTTGGTTATTTTACATCTGAAGATTTGTGATTTTCTTTACCTCTGAGACATCGTCTTCTATTATTAATTATTATTATTTTTGATAAGTTTCTCCTTCATTAGCTTATTTGTATCTTATAAGAATTTGTTGTAGTCTTTGCCATTATGACTTTGCTTATCATGTATTGGGGTTCTGTTGCAGGCTTTTAAGCAAGAGAGTAACATGATTCTATTTATCATATTTTTTAAGTAAAAATTTCAAACATACCCAGAAATATAGAATATTGTCATAAACCTTCATTCCCATCATTATCCAACTTCAAGGAATTAACCAACACATGGCCTATTTTTACTTATCCGTATCCTTATTCATCTGTATCCCTACCTATCTTCCCTAGCCCTACTATCTTGCTGGACTGGTGTATGTATTTTTGTGCACACATAGACATATATAAAATAAAACATTTTTTTAAAAGACAGTTACAGTACCATTATCACTTCTAAAATAATTAACCCGTAGTATCAGGTATTCAGTGTTAAAATTTCCTTAGTTGTTTCATAAATACCTTTTATAGTTTAAATTGAGAGTCACACAAAATTTATCATTACCATTGGTTAATGTATCTCTTAAGGTTCTTCTATTCACCTGTAGCAGTTGTCTTTTTCTCCTATCACCATTTATTTGTTGAGGAAAAAAATATCTGTCAGGTAAAGTTCTCCCACATACTAGATTTTGCTGATTGCATTGCCACGATGGTTTTATGTTTTTGTTTTTTAATGTTTTTGTATCCCCTGTATTTACTGAAAATTGAAAATTCTGCTAATGGTTTGATCATAATCAGTTCTGATTTTTTTTGGTGGGGAGGGGCACAAATTTTGTAGGTGGTAGTGTGTATTTTTATCAGAAGGCATACGGTGTCTGATTGTCTTTCTTTGTGATATTAATATTGAACAGTGAGTTCAGGTGTTATAGCCGTGTATAAAGTTCCCCATCCCTTTCACTTAACAATATCAGTACCCATTGCTTCAAATTATTGTTTTAGGGAATTGCATTGTCTACTTTGTAGTTTGGAAAGTCAAGAATGGAAGCAAGGAGACCAGTTAAGAGGTGGTTGTCACAATATAGGCAGGGATGATACTGGTTTGGCCTTAGATTAGGAGTGGCAGCAGAGGTAAGAAGGAGTGGATATGAGATACAACTTGGAGTTATATACAACAAGAACTATTGGTGGATGATCCATATGGGGCAGAGGAGAACTTGGAATGAGGCTCCCACCTTGTGAGCTTGAGCTCACTAGATGGTGATGTTATTTACTGGGATCGGGGATGACAGGGAGAACAGATTTGGAGATGATGGTCGGGGTTAGATTATCCATGTCAAATTAGAGATGCCATGGGGAAGATGTCTAGGAGGCAGTTGAATATATAGGTCTGGAATTGAGAGAGGATAGGCTAGAGACAAACATTTGAGAATTACCAGCATAAAGAAAATATTGAAAACTATTGAGAATAGATGAAGCCAATTAGAAAAGGTATGGTCTGGGGAAAAGAAGGATATATTCAACATTTAGTGGTTGGGTAATGGATGAAGAGACTGAGCTAGAGAGTCATGTGAGGTCAGAGGAAAGCTAAAGAGAGTATCCTGTTGTAAAAGCAGAATGAGGAGTACAGGCAGCTAAAATTTGTTTGCATTTTTGAGACACCTATGGTATCATTTGGTCCTTATTTAAGTTGCTAGTATAGCTGTAAGATATACCCACGGTCATTGCTAGATACGCAAGAGTATAAAAACAGATCAGAAATCCAAAGCACTGTAACTCATTGTTTTAATTAGAATAAGGAAGGATATAGCTTCCAGTGAAAAGAGGAACTTTGGTATAAGAAACTTCTTAATGTAAAACAGGGTATACTTTTTACAAGAAGGTCCTTGGTGTTGTGAGTTCTTACTAAACTCTATGGTTGGTTCACTGAAGAAAATCCACACAAAATGATTTTTTTAAAAATGAGACGATATAAAATTTTGGCTTGCTCTTTTGTTTGCCACGTAGGATGGAGCAGTTTTTTTTTTTTTTTTTTAATCTCTTATATGCATTCAGAAGCAGAAATTTCAGGTTTTGGAATACATATACCCATAAAAGTGAACAGCCATTTGAATGCGTAAATGGCTTTTCTTCAAAGGGGAAAAAAAAAGGAAGAGGCTTGATTATGGTAATATAAATATATAATTTCTTATCTGAAACCTTGGGGACCACTTGGGTTTTGGAATTCATAATATGTCAGATTATAGAAAAGTAATATGGTTATACACCTTATATAGCAATTCTGGCTGGGCTTGGGGCTTCACCTTGTAATCAAGCACATTAATATTTTTGCAGTTACAAATTCACAGTAAGTGGAAATAAAGATAATAAACTGGCCTTATGCCAGTTCACATCATGTTTTGCCATAAACTTGAGTTCCAATCAGTTCAGATTTTGTTGTCAAATGAATTTGAAAAGGCAAAACAAGTTAAAGCTGGATTTTTAGAGCTTTTCAACTTTCAGGCATGCCAATAATTGTGGGCCTATAAATAGCTCAGCGCTTACCAAGGACAGTTTCCAAGTGTAATATGAAGGCAACATAAGCCCTTATCCTACTTGGGCTTCTTTTATCTTCCTCCTTTCTTCCTGCCTGTCCCTCCTCCCTCCTTTCTCTTACCCACTTCTGCCTCCTTTCTTCTCCATTTATTCGTCCTTTATTTCCATCTCTTCCTCCTCCTCCTTCTCCTTCTCCTTTTCTTCCTCCTCCTCCATTTCCTCTTGTCCATCTCCTCCCCCATCTCTTCCTCCTCTATTTCCATCTCCTCTTCCCTTCTATCACCGTTTCTTCTTCCTCCCTATCTTCTCCTTCCCCTCCATCTTTTTCTCTTCCTCCATCTCCATCTCTTTGTCCTGCTCTTATGAGTTCCTCTCCTCCTTTTTCTCTTCTCTTCCATCTCCATCATATATGGAACCACTACACCCTGCTTGCTTTATGAGTTTGTATTCTTTAGTACTTTTTAATATATTCATCTAGTTCAGTTTCTGCACCAAACCATATAGCATTGTCTTTTTGAAATATTAGAGTGAGAACAGAGGTATCAACATAACTATAATTTGTACGTTGTTTCCTGTATTCGATCTTGTTTTGTTTGTTTATTCAGTAAATATGGAAGCATCTACTATATATATCCTAGGAAGTTTTTTTCTGATATATCTTCTGGTTCATTAATCATCTTTTGAGCTGTGTCTAATCTACTGTTATGCCTGCCCACTGGATTAAAATTTCAATTGTTGTATTTTTATTTCTAGAAGTTCTGTTTGGTTGTTTAAAAAAACTATGTCACTTTTGTTATATATACATATATAATTTTGTCATCTCTGAAGCTATTTTCAAGCTTCCCTAGTAAAGCATCCAAGTATAGCCTGTGTTTGATAATTCTAGAATTCGAAGTGGATCTTTCCTATTGTCTCTTTCTTTCTGCTTATTCTTTCTCATGGTATTTTGTTTCCTGTCATGCTGAGTGACCACTGGAAAATATTTGTGCAAATAATGTGAGGCCAGAGACTTCCAGGAAAATTTTGCATTTGCTTTGGCTGTTGCTTGGGAGTACTAGAAGTGTGAGCCTGTTGAGTTTAAGGGCTTGAGTGTTTCAACCACCCAAACCTTTGACCTTAATGAAGTACTCCATTTGATTTACTTCTCTACTGGTCTCTTCAGAGAAAAGTTTGGAAAGAATAAAAGACTTTAAAATGGTAAGAACTTACTTAAAGTACATTTTCATCTTGAGAGTACAGTTAAGCCTTGAACAACTAACTGTACAACCCCCATGCAGTTGAAAATCTACATATAACTTTTGACTTCCAATAAACTGAACTATTACCCTCAGTATCCACAAGGGATTGGTTCCATAACCTCCTGTGGATACCAAAATCTGCAGATGCTCAAGACCTCTCTACAAAATAATATAGATCAGTGCATACAGTAGGTCGTCCGCATCTGCAGACTCCTAGACGCAGAACGAAATAGTGCAGGTATTTATTGAAAAAAATCCATGTATGAGTGAACCAGCGCAGTTCAAATCTGTGTTGTTCAAGGGTGAACTGTATACTCGTTTGGTATACCAGCTTCTGTTGGGAAGACTGTCCTGTTAGACTGCATCTTATGTTGGTCTTGAATTTTGTTCCCTTTGCCCACAAGGCCTTCAGAATAGATCAAATGTACTGGTTTTATCCTTATATTTCTTAGTATATTTTAGGTATATTTATTGTTTTAAGAGGGTTTTTTTTTTTTTTAATGTATATTTTATCCAGTGATTGTAGTTTGTTTGCCTTTGGAGTTTTGTTTCAAATAACCTAGTAATGCTTTTACTGGAGACCAAAAGTCTCCCTAAGACTATGAAGTGTGCTATTCTGAGCATTGCTCCACATGTTGGAGGTATGGCAGTGGGCAATAGACAAGTTCTTATCCTAATAGATAATAGATTTCAGTGGGAGGAGAGAGATAATAAATAATAAAATAAGTAAAATAATTGAGCTACCCTTTTAGTATCCAAAAAAGAATTCTTTGAGAAAGTAATAAATGAATAAAGATCTGAAGCAGGTGAGTAAACAATGTGGCTATGAAAAGGAAGAGCATTCTAGGCAAAGGGAACAACTGTAGAGGCCCTGATATGAGTCACAGCAAGGAAACTGGTGAGGCTGGATTGGAGAGAAAGATGAATAGATAGCAAGGAGATGAGATTAGAGAGACCTATGTGATATCTAGGATCTTGTAGATCTTGGAGTCTTGGTAAGCCTTTTAGGAAGATTTTGAGCAGCAATATGATGGGACTTTGTTCAACTCAGACATTATGTTGAGAATAAATTCTAGGAGTGCAAAGGTGGGAAGCAGGAAGAAGAATTAGCTATGACAGTAATCTGTAATCGTTTGAGTGTTATAGCACAAAGTTCCTGCCCACTTCCAGTCCAGCTTCTAGTTCACTCATAAAAGTGTTTCAGGAAGTGATGGGTGCTAGTAAGAAATAGAACTGATTTATTCTGATGTTTTGTGGTTATTAAAATGTTTTTAAGCCTAGAATATTATAGGCTTAAATAAATTACAAAATATTTTAAATTTAGTGGCTTGCGATGATATAGTTTTATGAATTCTTTTAGCTTATGGTCAAAAAAGATATAGCCTAATTGGAAGTGGGTAAAAATTTACTTTCTTCTATATTTGTAAATGCCTGTTTTTCTTTTTACTTTTTTATCCTTCGCTTTTTATATTTGAACCTATGTTACTGATGTACAGAAATTTAGGGTTCTGATTTTTTTCCCTGTTGCATTGACCCCTTTATCATTATTAATTGTCTCTGGTAATGCTTCTTCAGCTGGCTTTGTTTGAAGTTAATATAGCTGTACCCACTTTCTTTTGATTGGTGTTTGCTGTGGTCTTTCACTGTTATTTTATTTGAACATGGCCTTACCTGATATATTTCATTTAAGCAACCTATTTTTTAAAATTTTGTCTGTTCTTTTACTTGGAATATTTAGTCCATTTACATTTAAGGAGTTACTGATATACTTTGGGGTTTTTTTTGCCACTTTATCTTTTAGTTCTATTTTATTACTTTCCTTTGCCTCCTTTCCTACTTTTAGATTAATCAATTATTTATTTTTTCTTCTATTAGTTTACATTTACTTGTATTTTAGTGGTTACTCTAGAGCAGGAATTGGCAACTGTTACTCGCAGGCCAAATCCCGTCCCAGTCCTGTTTCGCACATAAAACGTTATTGAGGCACAGCCACATCCATTTGTTTACATATAATATATCACAGCTTTGGCACTGTATGCAGTGGCATAAATGAGTAGTACATATATGTATTGTTTGTAAAGCCTAAAATAAAATATTTACTATATGGCCCTTCATAGACAAAGTTTTCCAACTCCTGCCATAAGACAAGTGTTTTTTAAACTTGATTATGCATCAGAATCACTAGGATGGCTTGTCAGTACACAAATTGCTGAGTCCCCATCTCCAGAGTTTCTGAGTTCAGTAGATTTGAGTTGGGCCCCAAGAAATTACATTTCTAACAGATTGCCAGATGATGTTCAGCTATGAGTCTGGGACCACATTTTGAGTACCAGTGTTGTAGAGGTCATAATATGCATCTTTGACCTATTACGATCTAAAATAAATTACTGTACCTAGGGAAGTTTATGACTTCCACAATAATGGTAAAAGCCTTACTAGAACCCTTTAACTTTGTTTGCTTACCTCTTAGGAGTACTATTTTATAATAATCTCAAGCTGGCAACACCTCAAGTGGCCATGACAGTGTAATGGATATGAATAAATAGTGGTACATTCATTCATATACTAGAAAACTGTAAGCAGTGAAGATGAATCTTCCAAACATTAATTATATTAAGTGAAAGGAAGCTAGGTACAAGAGCACCTATTGTATGATTCCTTTCATACAAAGTTCGGAAATGGGCAAAACTAGCTTCTTATGTTAGAACCCAGTACTATCTTGCTTGGGCAGGAAATAGTGACTTTGAGGGGTTCGGTGAGGGTGTTCACATGAGGCCAAAAATGATCTGGAGACTGGTTACACTGGGATATCCATTTTGTGAAAATTTATTGAGCCGCATATTTATGATTTGTATCCTTTTTTCTGCTTATTTTGATGAAAGGCTAAAAATTAATTTCCTAGTAGTTTGAGAATGTTAGGAGTTAAATTTTTTTATTGGTAGAGACATTTACTCTTTTCAATTCTCATGTGTTTGTAGGAACAGAACACTGTTTCCATGGGAACTTCTGGCTACTCAGTGTTTCAGTACCTATCTTTCTGTAGATTTGTGTGTCTTTCGTCTCCCTTAGGTACATTTTTTACATATTGTGGCAAAAAAAAAGTTTATTTGGAATTCTATTAGTGTTTTTAACACAGCAGTCTGTATAGAGCATATAGGCTTTAATTGATCCAAACTGACTCCCTAATAGTTTTATACTAATATATATATTTATTTATTTATGTGCCTAGAAGATATTTTTTCCTACAAGTGGTGTTATTTAAGAAAAACACTTGCTGAAATGGAATGTGGCTTCCTATTAGGGTATCTATTTGATCCTCTTGTTTCCAATAAAAGTCTTTCAACACTTGTTTGCTATATTTCCTTTAAATACATATTTAATGGTAGGACTGGCAGTATCTCTTTGTAGGAATGATTTTTATTCCTAGTTTATTTGGGTATTTGCATAGGTAAGTGGAGCAGATTGAAAGGAGAAGATTCTGGCGTATTGATCTGAAGCCTGTGGTAAAGCTGCTTCTCTGCCTCGCCCATCTTGTTTGTCGTGGTTGGTTTGTGCAGGGTCCTAGAGAAAACCATCTTCTCAGACGGGTAAAATGCACACATATTGTGATTTTAGGGGGCAGGAGGTAGACGTGGGGTTTCATTTTATGTAAGGAGATGATGCTAGCGTGGTCATTCACAAATATTCTAGAAGGAGCTTTGTGGAATATTTTAGAATCATTTATGAGAACAAATTGTTCAGTTTGGTTTCTATGGCCTAAATAAACAGCAGATTACAGAGTTAATTATGCACAGTAATGAGCACCGTGATAGTCCATGTTTTACTGATGCAATAATAAGCAGCCCAGCAGAATATTGCATAAAACCTTATTATCTAGTTGTATAAATTTTCACATGAATTAAATTGAAAAATACAAATTTAGGCTTATAAACCTTTAGTATTGAATACTTCTGAAATTTTGATACAGAATAAGGATTGCAGCTGCAGAGAATTTTTTGAATACATAGAAAATTTTTACCTTTCATCTGGCAGTAGCTGCCATAAGATGATGTCACCTAGTAGCTGATTGGCTGTTACAGTACCTAGAGCAGGGAAGAGAAAGAAAAATGCCGGCACAAACCTCAGTGGTGGTTCTCTGGTTGTTTCTATCTATTTTTGATAGAATCTTTGATTAGTATCAGATCTACTGTATTTGGCCATGTGAACCTTTGGGAGCATCCTAGGGTGAGGAAAATTAAGAGCTTTCAGAGGAATGAGGCGACTGATTTGCAAACGGATCTGTGATTGTAAGTTGCAGACTCTGGGTATAAGGAATAAGGCAGGGTGTGCTGGAAGATGCACTATGGGAGGAGCTGGCAGAAAATGCTTATATTAGTAGCAAAAAAATAAAAAATACTTTTTCTTTCTTTAGAGAAAATTATTTGGTTTTACATTTTGACTTTATATATGGGCAAGAAATATGATAATATTGCAATCTGATTTTAAATTACACTGGTTTTTTTTTTATATCGTGTCAGCCAGTACATAAATGCTTCTTCAAAGGAGTATATTTTGTATTATATATCTTATAAAGTTATGATTTTATATATAGCTTAATTTGGTTTTTGAGTCCCACAGAAAATGGAACAAAGCTTAGTTTTCCTAAAATACATTTTTCTAATGGTTTGTACAGATAAAAGCTTTGATGATGAAGAATCAGTGGATGGAAATAGGCCATCATCAGCTTCTTCGGCCTTCAAGGTTCCTGCACCTAAAACATCTGGAAATCCTGTCAACAGTGCAAGGAAGCCTGGTTCAGCAGGTGGCCCTAAGGTTGCAGGTAATGTAAATCCATTTCAAATCTGATGTAAATCCATATCAAATCAATCTTTGATATGGCCACACATACCTAGAACTTCTGAGGAATATGTTTATTCATGACTGCAGCATGATTGCAGATCTGGAGAGTCTGTTGCAACATACAGAAGAATGTGCTTCCTTTTCAGAAATGTTTAAAATATTGTATATTGTTATTTCCTGTCAGAACATATGTGAATTAGTGTTTCCTTAAGCATATTTATTTTCAGATGCTGTTTTTTAAAGGAGATATTTAAGGGAGTCTTTTGGGTCTGTGTTTTTCGTTTTTAAGGAGAAAGCAGTTTTTTCAGAATTTGGCTATTAATTTTCAATGCTATAGTTGTTAAAGAAATATTGATTTATGTGATGTTTTTTACACATTCATCTCAGTAGTGAGTCTTAAATACTCCAACATTGGAAAAATGGTTGAAGATACTGAGTGTGTTGAATCATTTGCCACAATAGGAAATGGGTGGTGGTCAAGTAAAATTGCCTTAAAAATGGTTTCTAGATTAGATAATAATAAATAGGAAAAAAAAGGTTTATGCAGTTATGCTGGACATAGTACATTCTTTAATCCTATTAGAACTGTTTCTAGCATATTGTTTATCTTAAAATTTTTTAATGGGTTATTTTTTCATATACTAATTAGAAAGCCACGAGTACTTTTCAGGTGCTAGTTTCTGCCATGTCTTTCTGATAGAATGACTCCTATATGAGTTAGGGTAAATATTTAATGCTAGGGACATTATTTTCTTTTTTTTCTTTCTTTCCTTTTTTTTTGTGTGTTAATTCGTGTTAATTTGTTAATTTGAGAAAGAGGTTTTTTTTTTCTTATTTATGATGACTGATGGGGAAATCAGTCTCTAGGATTTTTGTTTTTTTTCTTTTTGTCTGTCATCTGTTAAAAGCAAAAAGGAATGACAAATAAACATATATTTTAACCAGGTTCTGTAAGTTGTGTTCTCTTGATCTTTTTGTACAACCAAACATTATTTTCTAAGTCATATCATATTCTAAATATAGGAAAGCAATCAGTAATATTTTATTTTAACTATCTTTAACTAATGTGTCATATAGCTGACAAGAAAGATGGTATGGTATATGTATACACACGCTAGTATATATTATTTATAAATATATACATATATTTAATTATATATTTACATGTATATAAATAAGTAAAATACTTTGACATAGAAATATCTCACTGATTTCTCTGGATATTTTGAGTAATTACAATTTCATATTTTAATTTTAATTGTTTTTGTTTCACAATTATAAGAGTGTATTCCCATCAAATGTTAATTATAGTCTATTACACATTTTCTATTATGCATTCTTAATCTGTGGTAAAACGTATATGACAGTCTGTAGCTTCTTTTGTAACAACGCTACCTTTAGTTATCACAAAGGGATTTTTTGGGACTAATTTTGAGCTATAGATTTCTAATCTATAATATGATAATTCATAAAACTTTTATGTGACTTAAAATGGATTAATATTTGAAATGCATGGTGATAATATTTTTATGACTGAGCTAGTGGTTGGTTTATAATTAGCTCTGTTTTTTTTTTAAACAAAAATTCAGATTTTAGTTTTACCTAGCAAAGGTCACTTAATTCTGATGTTAATCAAATTGATAAAATCAGATATTCTTTTTAAAAAAACTGAGACTTTAAATGCCACACCCCCACCCCGCCCTTTTCTGGTTTGTATTCCTACCAGATATGAAAATGTTGGGTAGCTTTCATGATTGTAGTTATTAATCACAGATTATATCATCTAGGCAATGGCCCTTTTGGTAAAAATAAGGGAGAGACCTTCATTCCTTCATTCCTTCTGCTTCTTTTGGCAGTTGCAGATTTATTCTGCAGTTGTTTTGTTTGTTTCATTTGCCACTGCTCATTTAGGTTCACTACCCATTTTCTATCTAAGAAAAGAGCTGCTATACAGAGGACATTATATTCCTTCAGAAATTAATGCTACTCTTGGCTATCAGTCCTTCTTTGGAAATTTAATTTTAGATTTTCTGTTTTTGGCAGAGGCTTACTGATTTTTCAATTAGCCGTAGAAAGTTTTCTTAGAGTTGTAGAATCTTTTAGTTAGAAGGGTTGTTGGGAGTTATATAATTCAATTTAGTATTAAAGTATAGCAATCCCTTTCAAAATATTCCTGTTAGATGATTATTCAGCATCTGATGAAAGTTAATATGTGCTCATGGGTTAAAATTTGGAACAGAAAGTACCTGCAGTACCACTACATGTAGAAATCACCAACTGATACATTATGATATACTTTCTTCCAATTACTTTTATAATTACTTTTCCAATTACTTTTACATGCAGATATTTTTGTAAGAGGAATTGGCACTATTTATCATGTAGTTTGGCATACATTTTTTCTTATATCTTACCCTGCACTATTTGTGACTTAATATTATCTATGCTGCTTTCAGTATTTTCTGCTGTCATAAACTGTATCATTTTTCCTTTATGTATATCTTTCAGCACATTTCCATCATTTCCTTGGAATAAATTTCTAAAGTATACTGAATTAAAAATCACAGGGATTTCTCATGTTCTTTCAGTTATAGTGTCCTCCAGAAAGGTTATAAGTACATTTCAATTCTGGATAAATTAATTTTTTTATAATACATTAAAATATGCTTCCTTGTAACTTCAACAAGAAGGATGAATTATTTGTTATCATGATGCTTGAAGGTTGCCCTCTCTCTCTTTATAACTATTCCATTTTCTAGAAGATTATATACATTTTCTTTCTCATAAATTTATATGGAATATAATGGTAATTCAATCCAGGCATGTCATTTGCGATTCCTAGCTATATAATAAACACATAGGTATGATTGGTTCCTGATTGAAGGAGTATGGTAGGTGAAGGTATATAATAGTGGTATAAGCCAATCATAGTTCACTGAGTTTAACAAATTTCTTTCAGATAAGATTACCAAAATAATAACATGAGCTGCTTTGGAATTCTGGCTGAAATTTTTGAAATGTTAGAGTTTAATTTACTTCTCCCAGAGATATATGTCAAGATTAAAGAGATGTATGCTATTTTTAGCAAAGTATCCTATCCAGTTAATTAAAACTAACAGGACTTGTGTTTAATCTTTAGTGTGTATTAGTTTTGCTTTGTTCTTTGGTTCAGTGTTCCAGCCTATTCTCGTATTATAAATGTGTGGCCTTTAAGCCAAGGAAAATCAAAAAAAGAGTTATGGGTTGCTTCATATCAATATATCATTATTATAAAAACTCATGTGAATGTCAAAAGTATTATTTTTATACTTTACTAATTAGAATAAAGTGAATTCCCTATAGTCCACTTTCTGAATAACATTTGTAATTTCATTATAGGAATTTAGGTAAACACATTTTCTTTTGGTTTAATGGCTTGGAATACAATTGCTGAAGGTACTTGATGGTTTAAAATACTCATTTCTCTATAGTATTTCAGGTTATATTTTTAAAAAATTATTGAGTGTTCTTACATATATTTTTCATTTTTTCATTTTATGTGTGTGTGTGTGTGTGTGTGTGTGTGTGTGTGTGTGTGTATATATATATATATATTTCAAAATCCCTGAGTTAGATGCTTTATTATCCTGATTTTATTGATGAGCAAACTAAAGTTTGGAAAAGTAACTTGCACAAGGTCATGCATATAATAAATAGGCAAAGCATAAAAATCACTTTCCTATACTGCCACCCACACTAATCTTACTGGTAATAAGGTAAATAAAGATTCTCCTAGATTCGGTCGCTCTGAGATTATAATCTACATAATGATCAGCATCCATAAATAGTCATTTTAAAGCTCAGCTGGTGTGATTCTCAGAAAAATAGAATATTTGGAAATAAGCATGTAGTTTTTCATTGTAAATAGAAATGCTTTTTAATATTTTCTTGTTGAAATTGCCTTTTAAAGTTTATTTTCTGAGTTATAGTATCCTTATTTCTGTACCAATTATTTTGGCAGCTGTTCTTTTTAAAAAATAAAGATCGAATTAGAAGATGATATAATCATTATTGTTTATTACTAATACTAGATTTTGAAGTTAGTGATTTCTCATTGAGGCTTGTGTATAATCATTGAGGCACATCATTGGCCATATCATCAATTCTCAAAGTTCTGTTGTTCTCTTTCATTCATTCAAGTGGACTCAGTATTCTTTCATTTCCACCTATTATCAAAAACAACATTGAAATGGTTTTAACTTTGAATTTTTATAATAAGGTAATTACCGCCTTTTTAAATTCAGTAGTACTTACTCATATTTAGAATATTTTATATTTTACTTTATCTATGTCTGACCCGGAGTTTTAAGAATGCCTACAATAGCTATTTTCCACAAATTATGCTAATCATTCTCGATTTTCCTGTCACGCAAACACTGAAGTTGATTTTTCTTTTAAACAAATAAAGATCATGAGAATCAGTATACATTTAATAAAATAAATCTTAGAGAATTTGTTGTTTAATGTTAGAATCCAATTTTTAACAGGTAAACCTCAATTTCCTATTTTTGAACTTTACATGTAACTAAATAAGTTTTTTGTTTGTGTATTGTTGTGTTCTTCTCTTCCCCTACTGACAACAAAAGATACTAAACCCAAAAGATTTATCCCTCATGATCTGATCCCGATTCAGATGAAGAGACCAAGCCTCTGAGAGTTAAATAATATATCCAGGATCAGACAGTTAGCAGAGGTGAAACAAGAACCCAGTGCTTGGCCCACTGTCAAGGGCTTCTTGAATCATCTCTGGGTCATTGACTAACATTGCATGTGATATTTATTTCTTATTTTTATTCCATATGGCAAAACAATATGACTTACATTCGTAATTTAAGGAATGGCCACTCACCATTCAGTCTTAAATTACTGTGAATCCCGTATCATTGACTATCATCAATAGATGCCCTAGTGCTATCTATATTAACTGTGGTTTTAAGGTAAAATATGATTTGAGTAAGCAACAGATGTTATTAATATAAATTAATAAGTTAATTGCCTACTATGTATAAAAATTTATATTTTGCTGTATTTTCTTTGACCTCCATTTTTTATCTCTTGCGCAAAACTTGGAAGTGATAAAGAAATTTCATTGTGCAAGGTTTATTTTTTGAAGTATTCAGAATGTTTTAAGAGAGAGAAGGAAATAAATAGCCAAACTATTTTGACTAAAATTAATAGGCAAACTGAAGACCCACTATCTCCACAGATAAGTTATTGTCTTTATCTACAGCTATATAGATCCTACTATGTGCAAGGCTTCATATTAGGCATCAAGGAGACCATATGCAAAGTTCAAGGTTTGAAACTTTTGAAGATAATTACAGTAACTTTCAATGCTCATTGTTCGACCAACCAGTGTTAACATTGTTAGCATTTTGGTCTTTCCATATTTCATTTGCCTATACTTTTTAACTGAGATTTAGGTCTTACAAAATTATATAGTCTCAGATAGGTAGGCAAATTACTTCAAGGTTTACCTCAGAAAAGAGTGAAATATCATTAATATAGATTATACATGTAAGGAATTTTCCATTAGTTAGACTCATTATACTTGATCCATATAAAGTAAAGTTTGTAATAATTATAATTCTAGGCATATATTTATCACATACATTATAATGAGTTGGTAAGAAGCATTATTTCTATGATGGACATGTGACTTTAAACTAATTTTTTATTAACTTGTCATTTTTATTTTTTAGAAGTAATTTGTGTGTTTCTTACTAATGAAAAAAATTAAAATGCAAAATTTGATTTTTTAAAATATAAATGGCATGCTCACCATTAACAAGTCAAACAATAAATGTTTGAAAAAAAATCTTTAATAATATCTTGTCTTTTTAATCCCATTTCCTTGAGGTAGACAGTTTTAAATTTAATAATGTATCCTTCCACATCTTACTGTGTTCATTTATGCAAATATTCAGGTTAGATTTTATTTTTGTTCACATTAAACATACTAGTAAACACTTTGCAACTTGCCTTTTATTTTATTATTTTTTTTTTACAAAACATCCTTTCATCCTTTAATATCAAGAATGAAAACTGTTGCATTCTTTTAATAGATATACAGTATTCCACATTTTTGATATACCATAACTTAATAAAGTATTTCCCTTTCAATATCATCGAGGTTGTTTGCAGCTTTTTCTTACAAAGAATGCAGAGCTCCATGTACTTATATATTTAGACATTCGAGTGCTTCTAAGCTGTAGATTAGATTCTTCTAAATGAGATTTCTTGATCAAAGGTTCTCTGTGTTTTTTATTTTAATAAAGACATTACTTTACCTTCTCCAGCATTAAATCTAACAGCCTCATTAATTTTTGCCATTTCAATGGGTGAAAAATAGTGCATCTTTTAATTTTGCGTTTTTCTATTTTTCTATACAGCTGACCATCTAGCCACGGGCCAGCAAATACTTACTGAAGGCTTTTAATGTGCTACTACTTTTGTAATGTCTGGGAAATGACAGTGAACTAAAACAAAGACCCTGCCCTCCTGACATTTATATTCTAGTGAGGTTTAGAATATTTAACTCCATTAATAGTAATTAGCATATCCTCTTCTGTGAATCACATGTTATTTGCCCATTTTTTTTATTGAGCTGTTTTGTCTTCTCACCAATTTGTTATAGTTTTTAAAATAGTATGCCTTTTACTCTTTTAATAATAGTTGAAAAATTCTTTCGGTCTCTTTGCCTATGGCATTTTCATATCAAAATTTTAAATTTTTCATTGTGGTAGATCAAATATGTCAATTTTGTTTTGACTTCCAAATTCCCTCTCTTGCAAAAAGTACTATTGTCCAGTCCCAAGTTTATACAAATAGTCTAATTTATTCTAAAGCATTTATTATTTTACATTTAGTTTATTCAAATTATCTGGAATTTATTTTCCTATAAGATGACAATATTTTCATGTTAATTTACTTTCTTCCTTTGCATGGCCAATTAATGTCCATACTATTAAATAAAACATTTTCATTGGATTGAGATATTATTATATGTATTTTGATTAGTTTCTGTGGTTTCTTTTTCTCCTGATTTATCTGTACCTGCTCTAGCTTTATACTGTTTTCCCAAACTTTTTATCATGAAAAAATTGGGGGCAGAGTTGACATAAAGTGAACACTCATTGCCTAGATTTAGTAACTAACATTTTGCCACATTTGTTTTAACTCTCTTCTATAAATATATTCCCATACATATTCTTTTTTTAAAACAACAATTACAAAGTAAATTGTAGACATTATATTTTATCCATAAATATTTAATATACACCTCCTGAGACTTAAAGGCATGCTCCATTATAACCACAATATCATTATTATACACAAAATTCCATAATATTATGTATAAAACAGTCTCCTTACCAATTTTTATGCCCAAGAAAGACATCGGTATTTTTTGAAGAATCTAGGCCAGTTGTCTTTCATTTTGTTCCATTTTCTGGATTTGTCTGATTTCTCTGTGATCTTATTTGTTCCTTTAGCCCTTTTATTTTCTGTGAGTTTCTTCTTATATACTTTCCTCTTTTTAAGCACTTTTCTTCTGTATTCAAATTTCCTTAAGTGACCTAAGCATATTTATTTATTGCAAGTGATTTAATGGGACCAGAAACAGAAATTTACTCAGTTTCTTAGTTCAAGAATGCCCTATTCTGTTGGTATAGAGTGAAATGTAGCTTCTTTGCTAACTTATCCATGGGGGGCTTTCTATCTACTTTTGATTCGGTGATACGTCTTATTTCAATAGAGCCTTTATCGTCATTCTTCATTTTCTTTATCCACCAAGTTTCGAAAGGATACCTCCCTCCTCTAAGTACTGCTTACCTGTGATACTGGGAGAACCTTAATTGATGTCTGTGTTCCACCACTATGGGGATCCTTTTATTTCACGGAATTCCCTCAGATTTTTCTCTCCTGTGAGGATTCTGTAGTTGACATTGCTGGTCGTAGATGTTTACATTTTCCCAATATAATTCATAATTCAATTTGTAAATTAAAGTTTAAAGTATTATTTGTCTTAGTTGTATTACAAGTACGTGCTGTGTGTAATTTTATTTATCTTTTTTGGTCTCTGTGTCTTTGGGAGTATTTAGTGGAACATTTGACTTGAATTTGGATGAATACCATTTCCCATAGGGATCAGAAAGTCTACTAAAAGTTTTAATATTTGGTAAGAAAATGCCTTTAAAAAATTACTTCAGCATTTTGTTGAATTTTAGGACATTATTATTGAGTAGTTTCTTCTTTCCCTATTGATATAAGTTCTTTGTCATGTATCAAAGTTTCATATATTCGTGGGTCTGTTTTTGAACTTTATATTTTGTTCATTTGATTAGTTGGTCTGTCCCTGCACTAAACCTGATTGTCATAATTAGCTTTGTCAATCTCAGTATCTGGTAGGGCAAGCACTCCCTCCCTTTACTTCTGTAGTAATAGCTCAACAGTTTTTGGCTCATTGCTCTTCTAGATTTTAGAATCAACTTGACAAGTGCCACAAGAAACCCTCTTGGAGGCTGATTATATTTACTGCATTACTTTAGGAAGACTGGATATCTTTATGATACTGAATCTTCTTGTTCATGAACACAGAATAGTTCTCTATTTATTTTAGTATTCTTCTTTAAATGTCTCATTAAAGATTTGTTATTTTTCTCCCCAAAGTTTTTCATCTTTTTTTGTTTTGTTTTTGATTGGTTTGGTTTATTCCTAGATACCTCAAAATATTTGTTACTGTTGAACACAGTATTTTTTTAGTTATAAAACTATTGAAAGAAATTTCAAAAGGCATAATTAAATGGACATACTACATTCCTGGGAAGGAAGACAATATTACAAAGCTCTCAGTTCTCACCAAATTTATGTATAGATTCAACGTATTGTCTTTTATTGAGATATAATTGACATACAGCATTACAGTAAGTTGTATAACATAATGATTCAATATTTGTATATATTGAAAAATGACCACCACAGTAAATCTGATTAACATTTATCACCAAACATAGTTACAGAATTTTTTCGTTGTGATATTAATGAGAGCACGGTGTTCCTCTTTATTCCGATTTATTTCACTTAGTATAATGTCCTTAAAGTCCATCAATATTGTATTTTTTTAAGTTAAAATTTCTAACGTTGTTGCTGATGCATAGAAATGAAATCAATTTTTGTATTTTGATTATATAGCTAGTAACCTTGCTACAATTTAATTTTTAAATGGATTTATTGTATATTATTTTGAGTTTTTTATCTATACCAGCGTTTGTTAAAGTATAGCCAGCAGGCAAAATTTGACTCTGCTATCTGGTTTTATAAATACAGGTTTGTCAGATGTAGCCATACCCATTTATTCATGAAGCCTAAAATATTTATTATCTGGCCCTTGACAGAAAAATTTTGCAAACCTCTGATTTATTCAATTATACCATTGTTAAATAATAGTGGTCTTGTTTTCTTCCCTTTCAATACATTTAACTTTTTTTCAACTTGTATTCTTCAAAATTAGTTTTGCTAGGTACACAATTTTAGATTGATAACATTTTTCTTTAAAAACTTGAAAGATATTAATATACCCTCTCTGGTTCCCACTGTTGCTTTTGAGAATTTTCTTGGTTTTTTTTCTAGGTGGTTTCTTTTTTTCTCTGATGATTTTGGTGTTATGCAGTTACACCCCAAAGTTTTGGGTGCCGATTTCTTTTTATTTATCTTGCTTGGGTTATTTTGTGCATTTTGAGACTATGTAGATTCCTGGTTTTCATAAATGTAGAAAGTTCACAACTACTCTCTTTTTAAATATTGCCTTTCTTCCAGTCTTTCTATTCTATTCTTCAGGTATTCCAATTAGTTATATATTACTTTTTCATGCTATTCTCCTTATCTCTTTATATTTTTCCATTTCCCTATTTTATTTCAGCTTATTTTATTTTTTTGCCACATTTTGGGTGACTTATTCAAGTGTATCTTTCAGTTCTCTAATTATTCTTTCTACTGTTTAACTTTTCAGTCAAGTTCTTTATATTTAAACAGTTATATTTTTCAAGTCATTCCATTTTTCCCTCAAATTTATCTGTTCATTTCTCATGCCTTTTATTGATTGATATCTTTATGATTCTGTCCACATTATTTCTTTATATGTTGTATGCACATTCATTCTGTAATCTAATTAGACATTTCTAATTTATATAGTCCTAAAATCTATGCATTGTTCCCTTTGACTCTTGGCTCATAACTGTATACCTTCTTGTGTATTTGAACTTGAGTGTGAGCTCCTTGCCTGTACTTAATTGGTGAGGGGGTCCTGTGGGTCCAATTGGAGATTCTATAAGTTTTCTTCAGAATATTTATTCTTTCTCGAAACTGGTAAATCACCAATCAGGAACCCCTACAGCCTCTTCTAGGTCTTGTCTCAATTGGAGAATTCTAGGTTACTCTAACCCCACCTGTTAGATTGGGACTCTATTTTTGGATGGAAAGAGCTGCAAAGTCACATTGTTCAAGGAGCATTTAAGAAAGAGAAGAATTGTTAACAGCTATTCTTGCTAACAGTCTACAGTAGTTTGCCCTCTGACCCCAATTATTCCATGCCTCTCACTCATGGACATTTGCACTCATGGACATTTCCCACAAGTCTCATCTTAATAATAATATCAGGCTCAAAGTCCATGACCTTGTGATCTGCATTGGGTCTAGATGCATGTGAGTGTTCTCTTGTGTGACTCCTCTCCATCCAGAGGCCTATGAACTAAAAAGAATTTTTACTTGCACCCTACATGTTCAACATACAGTGGTGGTACCAGGTTAAGATAACCATAATAGACTTTTATTCAAAAAGAGGAGGAATAGGAAGTTCACAGTAGTCACTGGTTTATAATATTTTGAAATCAAACAGAAACATGTTGTTAGGTTCCCTTACAAGGATTTCCTCTGTGCTTGGTTCTACCTCCTAAAATCTTTCCATCTTTTACATAAAGCTATCCTTCGTTTTCATCTGAGTATCTTTTTTAACATACTTCCCTTAGAAAATTGGGTATGGATCCAGAAGGCTCTTATTTTAAACTATCTTTTGTTAGTGTGACACTCTCTAAAAATTACGGATTTTTTATGAATTTCTAGGGGTTCATGCCATATTTACCTCCATTTTGTTTCTTCATTATTTCTTTCTCTTCGTTGCTAATCTCTTCACTGTAGCATGAAATGAACCTGCCCTTTTTCATTGCTGAGACTTTATGTTCCTTATTCTTGTATCTGAAACACTACTTTATCCTTTGTATCCAGCACTTCACCTTATTAAAGACTAATAAAGTAGTTAAAGACTAAGTAGAATGGAGTTTTCTTTTTATACTTAAACCTCTTAAAGTAATATTTAAGAATTTCTGAAAGTGCCTACTTTAGCCAGTCTAGAAGCTTGGTATCCCCTGAATGTCAGTATCCTCTTCTCACCCCTTAACCCCAAATGCAAGTGATTACCAGTTAATGGCAAGTTCTAAAGCAGGGATCAGCAAATAGTAGTCCATAAGCCAAATCCAGTCAATTGTCTGTTTTTATTTCACCCATGCGAGCAAGCAATGTTCTTTTATATTTTTAAATGATTAAAAATATTGAAAAGAATAATACTGTGATATGAAAACTATATGAATAGAAATTCAAATTACAGTGTCCATAAATAGAGCTTTATTGGAATATAGCCTTGCTCATTCATTTACGTATTGTCTGTGGCTGCTTTCAAGCTGCAATGGCAGAGTTGAATAATTACAACAGAAGTGATAAGACCCAAGAAGTCTAAAATATTTACTATCTGGCCCTTGACAGAAAAAATTACTGACTTCTGAGTTAGAGTAGTTAGACAAATGGGCAAAGCTCTTCTGTTTTAGCCCATTCATATCTGCTAGTGTGATTGTTAACCCTGTTATATTTGTAAGAGCTTTAGTCAAGTTGTAAACCTTACTCCTTCAGCCCAGCCTCTATTTGTTTTGCTGCTCTCAAACTTTTTTTATCTAAATACGACTCCTGTTGGTTTGCACACTTTTGCAATAATATTCGACATTAGGGCCCATTACTTCTTTTGTCTTTCATATGGTATCCATTCTCCTTGCTAGTGCTAGAAGTATTTTATAGTATTCTTTAGGTAAATTTTAAAGCCGCATCAAAATAGAATGAGGATTGTGATAGGACAGTTCATTCAACAGATTATTCTCTTCTGCAGGGATCCTTTTTCTACTTTGTTGGCTAAACAAAACCAAGGTGAAGGGAAACATTAGGCAAACTAGGTTTGTAGAAAGGTTTACTTGTAATACATACAAGAGATAAGCATGGCTAGAATGGGGAACTCAGCATGTCCTCTGTCTGTATACTATTCACATACACAGTATACTCCCACTGGCAGCGGCTCTGCTTGTACAAAGCGATTCTCAAGGGTAAGAGTGAGGTAGATTGGGGTCAACTATTCAAGCCATGCAAGTTCTTACCAAATTGGTAATGCTCGTGTCCAGGCTTAAAGACATAATTTTCACATCTGAGACAGTCATAAGGCTGAATTTAGTGACGTTTGTAGTCTTTTATCTCTGTACCTTCACTTAGGACTTTTAAAAGCCATTTAACTTATACTCCCTCTTTCCTCCCCACTAGCTTATTTGGCCCTACTTATAAGACAGAACTTACTGGATATTAAAGGTGGTGTTATTAGTGCGATTGTGACTTTCAAAGTAGACTTTTTTAATGTATGTCCTTAGTTAATGGCACATTTTTTCTGGCTTTATTGGCATTTATTCAGATACTCTGCATTCCCTTGAAGGTTTCTGACATTGCGCTGTGGCTGGTGGGTTAACATTGTTGGAGTTAACATTCTGTCTACGTACAATACATTTTATAAACTGCATGTGCACTGTAGTGTCTCTTCATACTGATCTCTCCTTCACTTCTCTGTTCCTTTGTAAACTGGTCTTCCCCTCTGTGCTTCAGCACGCCAGGTTGTCAGGTTTCTCTGTTCTGGCACATCTGCACGTGTTTCCTCTACCAGTCGAAGTAGGTATTTTCCAGGACTCAGTTGCTTCTTCTCAAACATGCCTAATGGTTGCTCTTGTTATTATAAAGTAATTTGCAAGAAGTGATATATGAGTGAAGAAAATATATTAATGATGTGGAAAGTTGTTTTTATGAAAATTGTTAAATGGTTAGGAACTACTTGTTAAGGACAAGTCCCTAGAGAAATTTCTGTTCAGTGGCCTGTGTAAGACAATTGTGAAAGATTGGGAAGCAATCATAAAAATCTAGGCTTCTGCACTATTAGGGAACCCACTATCAAAAACCATAAACCCCATATTAAGAGGTTTGTAAAATATAAGGTAGGTATCATGTTTTGGGTTTTTTTTTTTTTTTATGTTTATGTTAAGTTAATCAGTTACTAGGAATGATCACAGGGATGGGTTTGAGAATTTTATTGTTTTATTGGATTTTTTCCAATATCTAGTGAATAACTAATCTATTTACTTATATAATTTCAATTTTCTATACCAGCATTCATTTCTCTTTTGGTTTATTAAATTGCCATTGCTTTTAATTTGCAGTATCATATTGCCTTTTAGCCTTGTTATGTTTTCTTGTGGTCTGTCCCCCATTAGTGTTAAAACTCACAAAGATCTTCAAGGTTTTTTTTTCCTTTCTTTTTAAAATAAGCTTCTTACATACCTTTGGGAATTTCAAGTATTTTTTTTATTAGGATGACGTGAACTTTTAAAACCCAGTTTTGAAGTATTAATACTCCCTTTGGTAGATGATAAACTTAATTGGGGAGATATTTTTATTCTAATTTTTTAATTGGAGAGATTTTTAAGTTAATTGTCCCTTGGGGTTTACATCTTGTGTAGTTGAAATCCATTTCATGTTTTGAATTCTTACCATGAAGAAATAAATACATAGAGTTAGAAACTAAGTACCAGCTGTATTAGCCAGGGCTCGGTTAGGAGATGGAAACCCCAGCAGTCATTTTTACAGTGAATTTAATATAAAGAACTCTTAAATGGGTATTGATAAATAAAGAGTGTAAAAAGAGAATACAAAGTATCATGGAGGTAGCAATTACAGTACACAGCTCCTACCCCTAAAGGTGGAGGAACAAAATGAGGAAGTTAAAATTAATAAAACTTAGATGCTTAAAGGAGGGGCCGTACAGGGTCTTGACTCAGACCTCTGAATAGGAGATACTAGCTAGTTGGTGTCTCTGATGGGTGCAGTGAACTGGGTTAGCGAGTGTTAGAGAAACTGCAGTGGAACCAGGTACTGCTACTTAAACGAGGGTCCTGCCAGAACAGGAAGCAGTCAGGAAGGAGCTTCCAGTCTCTCTCCAGCACCCTCCGCTGACAGAGTGTAACAAGAAAGCACCAGAATCTGCAGAGAAACGGTTTGCTTAAAACTAGGCCAAGCACCACGGGATATAACATAGTGGCTTTGGAGCCAAGAGACAATAGCTTAATTACTAGCCCTTAAACAACAACTGTCTATTAAGTTTACTTTTTTATTGTCTCTGTGCAATACAGGAAGATTTGTTTGCATATTTAAATTTAATTGCAAGACCCTCTTTTTTTTTTTGCATTTGCTTTCTCACCACTGCAGCATGTATGCATCCTCAGCCTTATTTCCATCATTATTGATATTTCGTGTCATTTAAAATTGCTGTTCAGCTTTTAAAAGTTTATCCTTTCACCTGTACTTCTTGTGTCCTTGCTATTGCATTGAACAAGGGATGGTAGAGCTCTGTTCTTAATTTGGATTTTACTACCAGCCTAGTCTAGTATCCTGTAGAGTTAGTCAACTACTACTAAGTATTTTGACCTCTATGGAAGTTGTAGGTTTTTTAATACTTTTTTATAAAATGGAACGTCTCTCAAAGTTATGCCGTCGTTGATATCAAAAGAATTATATTTTTCATGTTGTTTTTGATGCTAAAGTTCTTAAAAATAAACTTTAAAAAATTTTCTTTTAATTATCAGGTGCTTCTAAGGAAGGAGGTGCCGGAGCAGTTGATGAAGATGATTTTATAAAAGCTTTTACAGATGTCCCTTCTATTCAGGTAAGGATACCAGTATATCACCCATGACTACCACCCATATACCTACTCATATGATTATTTATTTTTGTCCCTGAATAATTTTTTTAAATATATAAGCATAGTTGTTTATAGTGATTATCAAGTATGATGTACATAATTGTATGTGCTGTACTTTTACATAACTGGCAATAAGATAGGTTTGTTTATACTGGCATCACCACGAAGACATGAGTAATGCATTGTGTTATGACATTACCATGGCTACAGCATCACTAGACAATAAATATTTTCCAGCTTCATGATAATCTTACAGGACTACTGTGGTGTTCCATTGCTGACCAAAATGTCGTTACAGGGTGCGTGGCTATATTGTTCTTCACATTCTGATTGCATCACTAGTTATTATTAGATTCATGTATATATACTTGATATTTCATAATCATTGTACATATCATGAAGCAAATTATGTATGCCCATTAAACCATTTATTTCCAAAATTTATTAAGCTCCTAATATGTGGTAGACACTTGTCAAGGTGCTGGTGGTAAAGTAATGAGTGAAACAGTAATTCCTTCACTCATGCAGTTTATATCCAAGTGGGAGAAACAGACAATAAAATAACATAAATAAAATACACATAAGTTAGGTAAATTAGATAGAGATAAATGCTAAGAAGAAAACAAACAGGAAAGGTGTTACATAATGTCAGTGCATGAAATTTTTTTTAATAGAAGAAATGATTTAAAAAAATTCTTTAAATGACTACGTAAAAATACTTGACTTACTGTTGCCAAGCTATTATTTGTTGGTACCATTAGATCTTCAAGGGATTTTTCAGTTGGGCTGAAATACAAATGAATCCATATTGTTGAATCATGTTACATTGTAATGTCCAACTACATCCACTTTTTTTTTTCTTTAAAGTGCTTGAGGTACAACATTCTTCCTTTATTTCCCCTCCTACCTCTTCGTTCACTTAATGTCTGTGTCCTTTATAGGCACATCCTTCTCTACTTAGCTATTGAGTATTAGGATTTCTTAAGGGTTAGTTCTGGGTCCTCTCAGTCGCCACTTGTTTACTAAGTCACTTCTTTCAAGCCCATTGCTTCACTTTTCCCCTTTACATAGATACTGCACAGGTTTTTAACTCTAAGCCAGACCTTTTTGAGCATCAAAATTATTTCTCCACTGATTGTTTATTTGACATCTCCTTTTAGATGTCTCAGAGGCATTTTAGATTCAGCCTGTCTGAAATTGCACTTGTGATCTTCCCCTTACCAACCTACTCTTCCAGTGTTTTATATGTGGAAACCATTACTTAATCAGTTACCAAAGTCAGAAACCTGGGAATCAGTCATTCTACTGCAACAGATCCCTTAGTTGTGTTCAAACTTCTTTTGCTTGTAATAACTCCTAAAAGAATGTTTTAAAAATTGTATATCCTTTCACTAAAGTAAGTTTTTGAGTTCATCTTTTTCTCCTTGTTGGGGAAAGGAAAGAAGCCTTTTATTATTTTCCAGAGTAATGCACCATAATATGATTAGGAATAGTATAGGGACCTGCCTTTCTTCTGAAATATGGCAGGAAGACCATTATGAAGGGGAGGTGAGAGGTAGGTAAAAACTAGCTTGGAAGCCTTCAGGAATCATTCTCTAACAGATTGTTATCTGGTTCCCCTTTCTACCTCTTCCACCTGCTTATGTCCTCCTGCTCCCCTTTCTACCCTTGTTTTGAGGATGTGGTGGTTTGTTTCGTTTTTTAAGGAAAAGAAGAATTTAATGGCTTATGAGTGTGAAAGCTATAAGTAGGGCAGTTATGATGAACGTATCTGATACCACTCAGATGTTATCACTGGGACTATTTCTCTCCATCTCTCATTGTTGGGTTCCTCTGTATTGTCATCCCTCATGGTCAGCAACATGACTGCAACTGTTTGAGCCTCACACCTTAAAAACCAGCCTCTGTTTTCTGGATGATCCTATGAAAACTTGTGAGAGTCACTCTGATCGAACCGATTTAGGTCTTATGCCCACCTCTGAACCCTGACTGATGTAGAGAAATACTATGTACAGATTGACTTAGGTCTGGGTCATCGACTCTTCCCATGGTCCCCTCTTGTACTCTGATCCTGTACACTGGCCTTCTCTTAGTTTTTTTCTGTCACAGAGCCTTTGCACATGCTTTTTACTCTAAGGAAGGTTAATCTCTCTCCACTTTGCCTAATGATGTTCCACTCATCCTGTAGCTCTTGGTTCAAGCTTGACTTTCCTAACACTAGTTCAAACCTCCTATTATATATAGACTTTCACAGCATTGCATAATTCTTTTTGGATGATACTTTCTATTTGCAATTTTACATTTTATATATTATTTTATTGCCTTTTTTCTCTCCCTGACTAGATTATAAGCTCCAAAAGACAAAGAACATGCTGATTTCCGCATAGTATTCTTAGTGCCTAACATAGTACATCCCTGTTATGTGAATATTTGTTAAGTGAATGGAAGTATAACGGTGTTTTGCAAATGGTTGGCTCCAGAGGAAACAAAGCATGTAGCTATCCTGACCACAACCTAGCATGGAGGGAAGGCAAGAGACTAAGTTAAAACATGTCCTTTTGCAATATAAGTGTATAATAAGTGTATGAATGCATAGATATGTTATATCCTGAAGTCATTTTGAGAAGTTAGGTCAGGTTTTATTAATTAGAATATTTAAATTTTGTTTTTAAATGACAAAGCATTTAAAACATTTATTTGAAGTTACTTATGCACGGAGAGATAGCATGAGGGTAATAGGTAAGGAAGACAAAGCAAAGGATTTTATTTTATCATTGTCTATAATGTATTTCCATTCTCCATGGAATGTGCTAAAAATGGTGCTAGAATGGGAAATAAATAACCTTATTACTTGAAGTTTATTTGCACAACACAACATAATTTTGATATTGCTTATGATAAGAAATATTAATATTATAATATCACATCTTTTCTTTAAGATTTATTCTAGTCGAGAACTTGAAGAAACATTAAATAAAATCAGGGAAATTTTGTCAGATGACAAACACGACTGGGATCAGCGTGCCAATGCAGTAAGTTTTTTATTTTTTATTTTGTTACTCCTCTCTTCTGTGTTCTTTTTCAAAAACATGGAAATTCAATAGTAATAATACCTGGTATTTCAGATATTTATGAAATAGAGAATCTGATAGGTAACATTTCTTTCTGGAAAATACATTGAGATAATAGGCATTTCTGACTTATAGTCAATTTTCACTGTTTTTCTAACCTCAACCATTCGTTAGTCTCTCCACATGTGCTACTTTTTGACTGACCAGGAAAATGTGGTCCTGGCCTCTCCGTGGGGCTACATAATTTTTCATCAGTACTATCCTCAATTCTCACAAGATTTACCAGTAAAGCAGTTCACTTTGCCCACATGCTCAGTATTTTCATAATATTGACATAAAATTCACAACAGTATGTCCATTTGTCTGGCTTTTTTCTATTCTCATATATTTCTCTCTGAATGTGAAAAATAGTTTTTACCCATTGTTTTTTTAAACTTTCGTATCCTTGAGTTAAGAATATTTTTTTAGCCTAAATTCCTTGAGAAAATATTGATGAATTTTTAAATAATATTTGCATTGACAAAGGACTTTATATTTTAAAGTTTGTGCATTTGTCAAATTTATATCTGAGGTATATCAGATGAGTACCTCAGTGTCCTCAAGAAGCCAGGGAAGGGGTTCTCTTTGAAGACTCTTCTGCTCTGAAAGCTCTCAATTTTTGTTTTGATTAATCAAATATGGCCATTTGATAAATTGACCTTTATGGCACTGAACAAAAGGTAATTTTTCAGCTTCTCTTTGATATGAAGTCTATATTTTAAGATATTAAGGTATTTTAACAGAATATATTGCTCCAAATTTCTTAATTAGGGTTCACTATTTTTTCTTTAGTTCTGAGGTTAGTATGATAAAGAAAGACCTCTGTTACAGGTTATCTGTAGAGAAACATGACAAATTAAATGTCAGTATAAAACACAAACTTTGTATTTGTGATTTTTTGTTTGTTTTCCTTTGAAACAACTCATTTAGAAACTCAGGTGGTCTTTTAAAAATTTTTCTAATAAGCTCCAGGTTCAATACAATCAGTAGAATAGTATAGATTATTTTTAAAAAATTGTTTACTCCCTAGTAAGGAAACAGTTGCAATTTGTAGTATATTTTTTCTGTGTATATGTATTCAAACACATATGACAAGATGAACAGTTTTTACTCTCCACTCTTTTATTGAAAACAAATAAGGTCATACTAGATACATTACTTAGTAACTTGGGTGTTTTTACTTAAGATATCATGCCCATTTGTTACACTTGGAATAGGTGTCAGACATATAATAGTTGTTTAGATATTTGTTGAATACAAATCCATATGTACAAATATTCATTAGTTAACAAGTACCATGTAATTTATTTCACCATTTCACATTTGATAGACTTTTCTGTTTTTCTATTTTAGCAATATTGCAGTAAACACCTCACACATATTTATGACACCGATGTTTTTATTTTCGTAGGTTAAATTTTTAAAGTGGGTTGTTAAATAAGTAACGTTTTATTTTAGTAGATGTTGCCAAAGTATTTTGAACAAAGTGTTAGTCATTCATAATCTTATAGTGATAGGATTTGTTTTTTTTCTGGTACTGGATGCTGTTATAAGATCATTCATAATCTTATAGTGATAGGATTTGTTTTTTTTCTGGTACTGAATGCTGTTAAAATTCTTCATAATTTTTGCCAGTCTGATGGAAGAAAGTAACATGTCTTTGTTATTTGCATTTGCTTATCATTTGTAAGGCTTAGCATTTCATATATTTATTTTCCCCAATTTAATATTGGGTTAATTTGTCAGGGGCTTTTTCCGTTTTATTTTCATTCTTTGTATTGTGGTTATATGTTGCAGGTAATTTTTTTCTACCTTATTATGATTTTGTTTTGTTTTTAGTTAATCCTGTTTAGATGCCTTCTGGTTTCTCTTCTACTTATGATAGTTTCCCTTCCCTATACACCCTAAGATTATGTACCTATTCTTTCACATCTTTTCTAGTATTCATAGTATTTTATTTTTTTTTATGTTTATCTGATTTAATTTTAAAGGTGTCTTGAAAAATTTAGAAAACATCAGAGTTTAATGCGAAATTATACATAATAATAGGTATGATAGGTAGACTTTTAGCTTCTGAGTATGTGTGAGCGTAGAAGTGCACCTGTGGGTATCTCTTTTGATTGATGTAATTTTATATGGAAAACATTTGACAATCCTGTACTAAAAAGTAATGCTAAAGTCATTGAAATAGGGAGAAAGCTATTTGTTTCACAAAGAAAGAATGATAATGTTAAAATATTGACGTGGTGCTGCCTTAATGATTGGTCCTTCAGCTTCTATACTTGCATTATGGATGAATATAGATTCCAAAATTCAGTCTTTTTTAAAAAAAACTCCTTAATAGATAGTGGTAATGGTTGCACACCATTTTGAATATACTTAATGCCACTGAATTGTATACTTTAAAATGGTTAAAATGGTAAAAATTTTTGTTAATGTGTATTTTGCCACAATAAAAAAGACTTTCTTCATACTTTAAAATTTACTTATCTGTTCATACATTACATGTCTGTTATACATATACCAAATCTATAATGTTCTTTTCCAGAAAGCTTTTTTTTTTTTATTTGCATGTTTGAGAGATATTTAGTGCTATTAAAATGTCTGAATATAGTTACATAAAAAGTTATTTAAATATTATTTTAAAAATGTATTTAAATAATGATATTTAGGTAACTTTTCTTTTTGCATTGCCACTTTTGTCAATAATGAAAATTCTCTTTATTTCAGCTTAAGAAAATTCGATCATTACTCGTTGCTGGAGCTGCACAATATGATTGCTTTTTCCAACATTTACGCTTGTTGGATGGAGCACTTAAACTTTCAGCTAAGGATCTTAGATCCCAGGTGGTTAGAGAAGCTTGCATTACCGTAGCGTAAGTGTTTATTTTTGTAATAAGTATTTTTTATGAAAGACTTTAGTATTCATTGATTTAGTGCTCATTAAGTAAGCAGTAGCAGGGTAATCTCAAAAAAAGCATTCATATGATCCAAAAATTATTTTCATTATACATAAGGATTCAATTTGGGTGATTAAAATTGTTTTCTTAACAGTGCTTTATACCAACCTTAAAATGTGCTTATATATCTAAAGCCTACTAGTGGATTTTTGGTCACTAGCCACCCTATGAGTATAAGAAGAAAGTGAATAGGTCTGAGAACTGGCCATATGCAATTTTCTTTATACTAATTTGGATGTTAAGCTCTCTATTTTTGATATTTTAGCAATTATTCTGAAATTACAACATGTATCATTAACTTATCAAAATCTAAACCTGTTCTATATATTTATATTCTTCTAAAATTCCAGGGTGGTAGAAGACTTAAATTCCTTTTGCCACTACTCCCCACCTGAATAAGTTTGTCATATATGTTGTTGTATAAGCATTCCTTTGAAGATAGGGAACACAGAGATGCCTCCTATTGTTTCTAATCAGAATCGAATTAGTTAGATGTTCTAAGCAGAACAGGAAAAAAATAACCCAGGTCATAAAAACTATGAGGAATCAAGAAAGGAGAAAAAACTGATGATATAATTATCCATGCAGAAAACCACAAGAATCTATAATAAATTATTATAATAAAGAGACTTTAGCAAGGTTGTGAGATACAAGTCAGCATACCAGTATACCAAAATAATTGAATATTTCTCAATAACAAAGCAAAAATACACAAAATATAACCTTGAAAAGTATTTCATGATGAGAAATCTACTTCTGGCCATGATACAATATTGGTACAGGACTAGCCAGCCCTCTTGCAGAAAACTGCACAAAATATGTTAAACAACTATTTATAAATAATAGAGAGCAGGGTGAGAAGAACTGTGATTTTTGAAAAATAAAATCAGTTAAGCAGAATTAACAGCACAGTTTTGATCTGGAGGCACTTTTTGGACCATGGGGAAGGGAGGGAGAACCCAAGCAGAGCAAGGCAGTCTCAGTGAGTTGAGAAGAAGCAGAGACTGGAGTTTCTAAAGGGTGAAGTGGCTAAAATTTACAGTGTAGAATACTGGAGAGAAGAGAAAGACATGGAAAAAGAGCTGTAGAAATCTTCATAGAGGATCCCATGAGTTTAGGTGAATACTAACCTGTGCATGTGAAAGTATGTAGCTCCCTGCAAACTGGGAAGACCTGCTGGAAGCTGTGAAGAAAGCAACAATTGTTAGGGCTTCTATGGGCTAGGAGGGGCTCAAGGTCTGATGAGCCAGAATGGCGAAACCTTCTTGTACACCCAGGCCATTCACTTGGGACCCCAGAAAGGCCATTGTGTAGGAATGGTACTAAACTAGCTCTAAAGTCAGGGTACTCTAGACCTTGCTCCTCCCAAAAGTTTATATAGATGAAGCTGATTCTCAAGTACTGTTACTTGCCCCCAGAACAAAACTACACTCTTTTAAAGGAAGATGACATCCAGATACACCAAGCACCTCACTGCTTCTGAGTAGAGGTTCCTTTTTGCCTTTGAGACACTGGGAAACACTAGTAAATAAGTCTGAGCACTTTGTTGAATCAAGAACCTGAATTTTGGGATCTAACTGTATCCCAACTATGTATTTTAAGTAGGATATCAATATATAGAAATTAACCAATACTGCAAACATTGTCAGAACTGAGTGATTACAGCTTCCTGAGTGTTTTAACTAAAACCATGCAATTAACAGCTGAGTTAGTTTTTTAACTACAAATTTAGAGAGAAGACAGATGTCCTTAGGGTCTCCTAACTGACTAGTGATAGAGTTGTATTTTCAATCAAGAATTCTGAAATCCTACTCCAAAGATACTAGGGAGTATTTGTAACTAAAACAGTGGTGGAACCATTAGTAGAAATAGAGAATGTCTTGAGGGGTATTGATTTGGGTAAGATTTGGAACTTATATATAAAATATGTTCAATTTAAGATTTATGTTGGAGCATTAGAATGGAAATACCTGTGGTTAAAGATAGGTAAAGGTTAGGGCAATCAAAGCTGAATGTTGTACCTGTCATTTTAATGGTTAAATTCTGAGATCAGATAGGTTTTCCAAGAGCCATTGCCAGTAGATGGTAAAATGCCAAATTTCACTTTGGGACTAGACAGTTAAACTTTGGGAAAAAGAAGGAAATATGCAATATTTGCACTTCTCTTACTTTTTGTTTTCCTTTTCTCTCTTTTTTTTGTTTAATCAGTTAAAATTGATTAAAATAAAGATTTTAAGTTAATTTAGTAAAAGAATATTTTAAAGTTATATGATCTTACCTATATTTAATGTAAAACTATTTTTTAAAAAACCATTTTTGTCTTCTTTTGTAGCCATCTTTCAACAGTTTTGGGAAACAAGTTCGATCATGGCGCTGAAGCCATTGTACCTACACTTTTTAATCTTGTCCCCAATAGTGCAAAAGTCATGGCAACTTCTGGATGTGCAGCAATCAGATTCATCATTCGGGTAGGTTCTGTTCTGTTCTGTTCTGTTCTTCTGTCTTCCTCCCTCCCTCCTCACGCCCCCTTTCTTCCAATGTACTTAAATAAAGCATTGGTTTTTTATAACCCAAGAAAAAATCACTTTTGAATTTATTTCTGATAAAGCAATACATGGTTATTATGGTTATTCTAGAACATTTAAATAATACAGAGGAATACAAAGTAAACATGCTTGCATACAGAATATAATATACCCCATGCACATACATATATGTGTGTGATGTTTCTCCTCATCCATATCTTGAAGATGCCCAAAAGAACAGAGTTAACCAAATAAATCTCCCCCTTTGAATTCTGCTCTTTTGTAACTAAGTACTCTAGACATTTAGACTTTTCAAAACTTCTCTTCTGTGCCTATATAAACAAGATTTACTACAAAATGTAAATGTCATATTTATATTTTGCATATAAGTAATATGTTTTTAACTTGTTTTTTAAATTTGACATATTTAGGCAACTTCCCTTGTTTATACATGTCTAAATCAGTTCTATATTAAAGGACATAGCATTAAATTTTCTTCACCAATCCTCTCCTTGAAATTTATGGAGACCTTTTTCTTCATCTGTTACCAACATTTTATATTAGCTGTCTCTTAAAGGTTTTATAATTTAATAAGTAGATTTCCTTTTCATATTATACTTTGCATTTCTTTGATTAGTAGAGATGTTAGATATTTTTTCCTTTTATAATTCTTGTATGAATTGCCAGTTTATACTATGCATTTTTCCTCACTGATTATAAAGGCCTTTTTATATATTATATTAATTATGTTTAAATGTATTGTAAATATTTTCTACTAGTCTGTCAATTCAAATATTGTTTAAGCTATTGTGTGTTATATATATAACTTTAAAATTTTTATGCATTGAGACAGTGCTCCTTTTGTGTGTTTTATTGTAGTTTAAATGACCTTCCCCATTTCACGATTATAAAAATACTCAATTGTTTAAAACTTTTATATAAATTTTGTTTTATATATTTAGATCTAACTGTATTTTATTTCTGTGTGACATCCAGCTATCTAACTCGATTTTCCCCCAGAACAAAACCAATTGACTGTGGCCTGTAGTGAACTATAGTTTAGTCTTCCCGTGAAATGCCACCATTTTCATATAGTAAATTTTCATTAATATATGAGTCTGTTCTTTAAATACCTTTTTAGTTTTTTTGATCAATTTGTCCTTTTTTGTTAAAGAAATGAACTTTCTTTCTAATGCTGCTCTACCAGAAGGATTTTTTCCACAATAAAATGCAATGTCAGTTTAAAAAAAGCTATGAATATATCTATGAAAAAGGTCCTTTTTTCCTGTTTGAATATATTTTTTAAAGTTATCTAAATCTCACACCTTTATAACAGAGCTGAAAAAGAGTGAGAATTATTGAGATCTTTGTTCATCCCTGGATTTAATGAGAGTACTTTAAATATGATGTTTGACGTGGATTTCTCTGGATACTCAGGTTATAGAAATTTCCTTCTATTCATATTTTGCTAAATTTTGATCAGGCGTAGATGTGGAATCTTATTAAATATCCATTTAACATCTTTACAAATGCTTCTCTTTTCATTTATCTATTGTACATTCATGAATTAAATTCTACATGACCATGGTATATTACGATACTCCTAGATTGAGTTTGCTAAAGTTAAGATTTTGGCATGTGTTTTAATATATGCATCTTCTGTAGAAATTGTATGTTTCCTGTTTTACATATATTGTTATTACATTATTCTTTTTTTAGGGTTTGCTGACTTTAGAACTTACCTAATAACAAGTCTAATGTTTTAGGTTGTATATTCTTACAACTCTTTTGAAGTGTTGCTCATCATTCGTATTTTCTCAAAATATCAGCTTCATATAGATTTTAAGAATATTTGACAAAGTCGTATACTGTAGTCTCTTAAAAAAAGTCTGGCAGGGTGGTTTTAGTGCCACTTTTTCTTATTATAATATGTTCAGTATTTTTACCCTTGTCAGAGACATTGTCATGACTCTTATAAGCTTCAAGTTTTAGTTTTATCAATTCCAGTAAGGTTACTTGTTTCTATTTTAGTTTTATACTAGAAAAACTTCTATATTAAATGTTCTTAATTTCTTTATTTGGCTTGTTTTGGCTTTTCTCTTTTTTCTTTTTATTTTTTTTTCCAGATTTTTATGATACATCCTTAGATAATTTGTCATAGTTTTTGTTGTTTAATGTTATAAAGCTGTAGATTTTCTTTGAGTTTGGCATTGGAGCATCCCAATGATTTAGATTTACCACATTCTCTTTATATTTCTTGATCATTTATAATTTCCATTTCAGCTTTCTTTTTGAATTACATAATGATGATACTGTTTATATTTTCAGATGATTCTTTTGTTGCTTTTATCACCATTATGTTGTAATTTCATGATATTCTGATGAGACAGTTTGGTTCCAGGATTTTTTTTTGGGCAAATGCTTTGACTTTTATTGGTGTCCTAGTAAATGATGAATGTATCACTAGGTAGTCTTTTAGCATTTGTAAAATATAGAATGCATTTACAGAATATAATACTTTGTATATCACTAAATTGAGCTTAATATTTATATTATTCAAATTCTTATTATCTCCTTTTTTAAAAACTCACCTGGCGAATTCTTATTCTCATCTTTGTCAATTCCATTTTTCTAACAGTTCTTGCTTTATGCACTTTATGTGTGGTCAAAGTTTTTACCTATTACCATTTTAAACAGTTTTTTCCAATCTTCTGCTTTCTGTTCATTATGCTTTTTTCTTACCTTTTTCTTATTTTCTGAGTTCTTCATTTTTTGTCGGAGTCAAGAATAAAATGTTTTATTTCCCCTGCCTTTGAAAAAGTACATATTTTATCTCATTCATGTCATTTTCCCACTTAACTGTTAAATTAAACAAAGACTTTTTAATGTTCAGTAATCGACATTAACTGTGGGTTTTTACTGCTTTCATTCCTGGCCATTGTTTATTAATAAACTCTTACTTCTTATTTTTTAATTGGTACTGGACGATTTTTGTTTGGTTTTAGAATGTTCTTAATTTTCATGTGTATTTATCTTTGAATGTTTTGAACTGGCTTTTCTTTGCCTTACAGAACAAAATTTAGACTTAAGTTTCACATTCCTTTTTCTTCAGAATTGTTTTCTTTTACCTCAGAATTGTTTTTTAAGTTTTTATTGTTTTCTCCGAGAAGTGAAATATCATTTGATTGTTTTATAGAAAAAGAACAAAAATAAGAAAACTTTAGGAAGCTTTATAAGATAGTCTCTTTGTGTTAGTTTTCACACATCAGATCTAGGAGTAGATTATGCAATGGATAAAAGTTTCACCAAAATGAATTAAATTCACCAAAATATCCTTAAATTTATGTTACTTTTTATGGATCATTTGTTTATTGCTTCAGGTTCCTTGCCACATTTTTTTTTCTATTACTCTCGTTATACAGATTTTAGAACCCTCAATGTCATTTATAATTTCTTAGATAATTTTTCATCTTCTGTCACATAGCTGTATATGTTCTCAGGAAAAATTCCATTAAATTATACTTACTTGACAGTACCCATTTTGCCATTCTTATGCTTTACACTTCGTACATTTTTTTTCAAATTGTTCATTTTTCATGAGCTTGTCTCAGTGTAGTATTCCATCATCTCACTGAAAATATAAATTGGGTGTTTTTGTTTGTTTTAGGTTACCTCGTTTTGTGTATTTTGTTTGTTTCCTGGGGGACTACCTTTTTAGATTGCTCTATTTGATTCCTTATTCTCTTTAATTCTAGAGATTTTTTTTTCAATTGTCAACTCACTTTAGTAAATTAGTCTAAATTGTTCTGATTTCGTATTTGCTGGAATGCTTCATCTGTAATTGTTAAGGGTCACGTCTTATTTTCCTTTGGTACAGTGCTTCCCGAATATTGAGTAGCAGTAGTTAGGTTAGATTAGACTCTCTCCCTACCCCTGCCGTTGTGTTGGCTGTGGGTAAATCAGCAGTAGGGTCTTGGGGAGGTTTTGAGAGGAGGATGGTAAATGAAAGATGGCGGTATGCTGTAGCTTAGCTGGGCAATCTGCTCGGGGTTTAACATCATAGTAATGCTTGGGGAATGAATTCTTCCAGATGTTATAGGGGAGCGGGTCCACAGAGCTCCTCCATGCTGAAAATAACAGTTGGATAACATGCAGGTCATCACTCTCTTGCACTATTCTCAAACAGCTTCAGGGATGGTTTCCCTTTGTAGTAGCTGAATAAAGTGTTCTCTTTTGTTTTGGTTGAGTTAGCTGTGGCAGATACTTATGTGCCACATACATTCTCCTTAGTGGAAGACTAGTTTCCCCCGTACTCGAAGTGCTGTTGGCAGATAGCCTTCAGCTGCTAGCCTCTTCAAGGGTTATCTCAGCTGCAGAAACCTGCCTATCCCAAGGCCTTGCCCCCTCTTGGTATGTCCCATATCTAATAACTGATTAGTGTGGAAGTGTAAATGTTTAACTATTCTGGAATAATTCGGGACTACTCTGCAGGGCCATTTTAGCTCTACAGCTCTCTAATGGCTTTGGGCAAGGATATCCTTGGGCCATATCAGAGATGGATTTATTCCTCTGCCCACTCTGCCTTCCTTCTCATCCCTTAAGAGTTGTTGATCCCAAGGGCACTGCATGCTAAACTACGTCTCAGAGTCTGCTTCCTAGGTAACCCAGCCAATACGGTTAGCTCGAAAAATAGAGATTTAAAGCATCAAGTATGTATACTTAGTTTTTTAGTTTTAGTGCATCAGAATTACTAATAGAAGTCAGAAGATTATATCAGTGGAACTTCGTATGAATTCTAGAGAGTTATGGTTCAGCCAGAATGAAAGTTCAGTTAAAATCACTATTTAAAAGTGTATTCCGAGTAGTTAGGTATGTAGATTCACTCTGATTACTTACTTTGATTACATAACAGTTATTGTGTTCTACCAACAGGAGCCATGGCATTTCAGAAAATATGACATATATGTCCAGTTCCTCTTAGTGCTTCCTCCCCAAAATGTACACTGTCCTAACTGTCCTTTGCAGTTATACACTTAGCTTGTCTTTATTATATATTACAACTACACCTGTCCCTCTGAAACTTATTCTTATTGGCAGTACCCATTATTACTATTTAATTTGGGAAAACTTTTTGACTGGTCTTAATTTGTTTTAAAATCTGATTATGATCTTTCCTTCTTGTATTAATATAACTAAATACTTGGATGTAAGGTAAATAGAAGGTTGACTGGTCTTAATTTGTTTTAAAATATGGTTTTATGATCTTTCCCTACTGTACTAATATAACTAAGTAATTGAATGTAAGATAAATAGAAGAAGGGATTATGTGAAGTGTATAGTATTTTTCAACCTTTTCTAAACATCTTTTTCAGCATACTCATGTACCCAGACTTATACCTTTAATAACAAGCAATTGCACATCAAAATCAGTTCCTGTGAGGAGGTAAGTTTTGAAAAAAAGATATTTTTAGTATGGATTTAATATTGCATTATATTTAATTCTTAGTCTGGTGCAATAATTAGTTGTTAATTTCTTGCCTGCTAGAAACCTTAATAAAAAAATTTTATTTATGGCATATAATGCAAAATGAATGAAACAATTATTATGACTACCTACATTTCTCAGTTTTATCGTATTATGCCTTGGTTTAGTTGAGCCACTGGTTGCTTATTTTCAGAGTATGGAGTCTAGAGTCAGGCCTCAGTAAGAGTCCTACAGCTGTTACTGATTGACTGTCCTACTGTGGGCAATTATTTAACTGCTCTGAACCTCAATGTCTACATTGATTAGTAGGTTTAATGATATCGGCCCCATAGATTTCTGAGAATTGAATGAGATGCACATTAGTAGGATTGAACATAATGTTTGGAACAAAGTAAACAGCTACATCGAGTCAGTGAGTCTCTCTCCTTATGGTTTCCACAATTTTTAATACTACTGCTGTCACCATTGTAATAAAGACAGCAAAAACAAGATTGGTGCGTTTCATGTTTAGGAAAATTATAAAGAACTTTTTCCATTTTAAATTTGATAAATATATTTATTTAAATACTTTGAATGTTAGGAAGAAGCTGAAGGAGACATCATTATTACTTTTAAGTGGTTCGGAGTTTTGGTGACAGTTATTTCATCACTTCTGTGTCAGAGGTTGACAGGCAACTGCTTACTGTTCAAATCTGGCCAACAGTCTAGTTTTGTGCAACCCACAGTCTAAGACTTTTTCTTACATTTTTGAAGGATGGTTAAATGGTAGAAAGCAGAAGAATATGAGATAGAGACTGTATGCGGTTCCTAAAGCCTAGAATATTTACTATCTGGGCCTTTACAGAAAACATTTACCAATTTCTGTCTTACATTGAGGAAAATGGTAGCTGGAGAAATGAGAATGACACAGAGAAGAGGGAGTCAGGAAGTGCATTAGAGAATTGCCTTGAAAATGGGAAGCAATTCAATAACTGTAGGAGAAATAAGTGAGGTATAAATAAGCGAGGCTGTTGTTGCACTAGCAGAGAAGGGGTTGGGAGTAGATTGAAGTTACAGTATAGTGGGCTTTGAATATCACGAAGAGAAATTTTGACATTGTTCCATAGTTTGTCAGTTTTTGGTGAAGAGGTAATGTCATCCATCCTAGTTTTTATTCCAGCTATGAACAGTGATTAAAAAGGCACACTGAGAAGCATTGATTTAATTAAGTGGGAATTCATATAGCTCATTAAAGAGAGGCAGCGTCTGAACTAGAGTTGTATTGATGATAATTGATTGAAGGAGATTATATTCAGTTATTGAATCAAGGGATATCAAGTGTAGAAACGAGACTTGATAATTGGGTATGGATGAGGGAGGTGATGTCTAGTGTTTCAAACTGTGAACTCTGGAGTCAGAATGCCAGGGTTTAAGTTCATGCTCTATAACTTTGGATAAGTTAATTCAACCTCCCCCTTTCTCATTTCCTAATATGATATGAGCTCAAAAATTGGATTTGAGAGGGTAAGAATTCCTTTGTCCTCTTTTTCCATTTTGATTTTAATGTTATTATTCAATTGGTGTAAGTTACTATGAAAGATACAAGCTGCAGTTAAATGTAGCCCCCATATATTGTTTTTAGTGCATATTTAAAGGCAGAGATAGAAAATCTAGACTAAACAAGTGAAAAATTGAATTCTAAAAACAGATTCTCTCATAGTTCATGTCAAAAATAATGTTTTATTTTCTTTTATTACATTAGTAACTGAAATTATAAAAGTACACATTTTTTAGGATAAAGTGGTAATTTAGCAGGAAGAAGAACAGTAGTGTCTTGCAGCAGATCTTCAAATTCAGTTTTTAACTAAGTTAATTTTGAGTCCTGGCTTGTTCTATCTAAATCCAGAAATTATAGGTATTTATTTAGATTCATAAACCATATCTCATTTATTCCACATAAAAGAGATAACCCTGTCCTTGTCTACAGAGATAAAGAAAGAAATAAGGTAAGAGAGATAAGATTCTTTATTCATCATAACAAAATCGGATTCCTATTTGAACCTGAGGAAGGAGAAAATATGTATAATATTTAAAAGAGGTGTGTTTGTTTATGTGTGTTTCAAAAGGATAGATTTCTGAAGTAGTGATTTCTTATTTGGAAAGACAACAGACATCTTTGCTCTTAAAAAGGAAGATAAATGAAGAGGAAGAGTTAGTATTAAGTGATTTCTAAGGTCCCTCCTAGCTTTAACATTCTATGAGTTCAGGTTCAGATTATACATTTGAGTTGTAAGTACTGGTTATTTGTGTTAAGGAGAATGAGGTAATATACATAATTAAAATCCGTAGATCATCCTTAAACCTCATTTTAGCCTAAAATTTTTTCAGTACCAAATGTGTATATGTCTATGTGTACATGTATGTGTGCGCACACATATGTGTTCAGGGCATCTGTGCTTGGAGGTTGTGGGTGTGAGGCAGTGCTGTATATCTTGCAATAGGATGCTCAGTCTTTCTGTGTCCTACTAGGAAATGTAGATAACAGCTTCACAGATATAAACTACCTTTGTGTTCTCTGTAGTTCAGGAATTCATTAGAATAAGAGGGCTGTGATTAGCCCTCACTATGCCCTTTGGAAATTCTCTTCAAATAGGCATTTATTCTCAAATTTTCCTATTCCTAGGTTTAACTAAGGTAGTCGTTCCACATTTTTTCATCACCCATATGTTCTGTTTTATACTCATTAATTTATTCATCAAATATTTACTCAGTGCCTGCTATATGCCAGTGCTAGAAAACGTCTGAATACAAAAACAAAACAAAACAAAAACTCTTTCTTTTAGAAGGAGGGGTTAGGCAAATATGTCTCTCTCACACACACACACATTCACACATATGGTGATATATGTGCGTATATATGGTGATAAGTGATTTTTTTGTATCTAATATATAGTTAGGGATAATCTACAGTTTTTTTCTGTGTAATAAAGTTAATTCTAATATAAATAAAATTTTTTCTTGTATGTTTTTAAATTCTTATGTTTTTTATTTATAATTGACATGCAGTGTTATATTAGTTTCAGGTGTACAGCATAGTGATTAGACATTTATACAATTTAGGAAGTCATCACCATGATAAATCCAATACCCATCTGACACCATACCTAGTTAGAACAATGCCGCTGACTGTATTTCTCATGTTGTACTCTACATCTCTGTGCCTATTTTGTAACTACTAATTTGTACATCTTAATCCTCTCCCCCTTCACATATTTTTCCCTTCAAATATATCATCTGACAACCATCAAAATGCTCTCTGTATCTATGAACTTGTTTCTGTTTGTTTGTTTATCCTGTTCTCTAAATTTGACACATGATATTTGTCTTTGTCTCACTTACTCCACTCAGCATAATACCCTCTAGGTCCATCCATGTTGTTGCAGATGGCAAGATTTCATTCTTTTCAATGGCTGAGTAATATTCCATTTTATATATATTTAACCACCTTTTCTTACCCATTCATCCATTAATGGACACCATTTGTTCTTTTGTATGTAGTGTTTGAGTTGACGTTCACTGTCTCTGTAGAGATGTGCATGAGCTGGTTCAAACTGACTTAACATCTGAATTAAACCAATGCTGGGGATATAGGACTAGATGTGAGAAGCATAGCTGATAGTCAGTTATAAGGGTACAGATGATGTTGCCCAAGTTAAAGCTGTAGAAGGGAAGTGGGCTGAGAACAGCACCAACCAGGTGAGCACCTGTTTAAAGGTAGGTGAAGAAAAAGTGTTAATCTATTAAGGAAGAAAAACAGGGCAGAACTGTATCAGTAGATGCCAAGAAAGAAGAGAAGTTCAAGAATGATGCATTTGAAGAAGCTGAGAACTCTAAAGGGCTCAGGAGAAAATACATAAAAACTTGATTAAAAATCACATACATATAATTTTAAGGAAACATTGTAGAAATAGAAGATTCATCACATCTTTCTTGGTCAGTATTGTATATGTTCAATTTCTAGTACATAGTAGGTATTTGAGTATTTTAAATTAAATGAAATTGTTCAATTTTATATTTGACAAAACATTTTAAGTTAAACTCGTGGGGAACTCTTAACAGTCCTTTTGAACTACTTAGCATAGGAATAGTTGGAGCCTTAAAATAAGTGAAGTAGTCAACAGTTAAGATGTCTAAAAATATGTCTTATGCAGTTGTCTCTTGATATCTGTGGGAAATTGGTTCCAGGACCCACTTTGGATACCAAAATCCACAGATGCTTAAGTCTCTTATATAAAATAGAATAGTGTTTGCATATAACCTATATGTGCATATAGTCTACAGCATGATATCCCTACACATCACTTCATTCGCATGGATTCAGCACTATTTGGTGCATAGCAAATTCAAGTTTTGCTTGTTTGGAATTTTCCAGGATTTTTTTTTTTTCCCAGATATTTTCAATGGACAATTGGTTGAATCTGCAGATATGAAGCCCGTGGATATGGAGGGCTGATTATACTTTAATTCAGGGGGAAGAGTGCAGTGTTATGGAAGAAATTATTAATTAGCATTTAGTTGTAAATTAATATAACTTAATGTAATGTTATAACAGTTATAATTAACTTTTATTTTTCAGGCGATCATTTGAATTTTTAGATTTATTATTACAAGAGTGGCAGACTCATTCATTGGAAAGGTATGCATTGACTCTCCCTCTGCCGCCTCCCACCCCTCCTCATTTTTACCAGTTTAGAAGTTAACGATATTGGTTTTGCATTATTTCTCATTTTGTTTTAAAAAGTTATTTGTATTGGTTTTCCTTTAAAGTTGTGGTGCTCATCTTATTTGTTGCAGCTATGAATAGTATGATTTTCTTCTTTGTAAGGTGAGTGAGGGTCTCTTAGGTAAAATGAGTCATATAAGATACTCCAGGTTAAACTGGGCAAAAATTTAATTTATCTGTAGTCATGTGAAATAGGTTTACCGAGGTGCAGTTAATCAAGTAATGAATGATTTAAGATAGAGAGAAGGAAGGCACTTCCTTTCAGAGGGAAGAGATAAAGAGATTCATCGCAAAGTTTCTCCACACCAGCTGCCAGGTGTCATTGGTCAGGTATTATACTGGGTAGTGTTTAATGTAGCTCTGAGATAAACAAGAAGGAATTATGGGTAACTAGTTGGTCACTGCTCTTTACCTGTCTGTATTTCTCATTGATTTTAAGTTTGAAGCTTGGGATATACCTGTATTTATGTTGAATATGTTGCTGATTTTCCATCTTAATGGAAGTCATTAAATTTGTTCATAATCCCCTTTTTTAAAAATAGAATTTGTTGTTTAATATAGGCATAATATTTCAAGTTTTCTTTAAGTTCATTTATGACAGCTACTATTCAGTTTAGTAAGATTATAACTGATCATACTATTAGCAAATAATTTTCTGCATTGGTGGGTTAGTGAGGAACTGTACAGGAGATTATTTTTATTTATTGAAAATTTAAAATTTGAGTACTATATATTTGTATTATCTGGATTACATATAAAAATAATTTTCAGGTTTATATTGTTTGACTGGTTAGAAAGACACTATACATAAACAAAATTTATCAGGTAGATTATTAGAAAATCTTGCAATTTTAGATTTATTATTGTGCACTAATTAATCTTTTTACCTTAACACATAGGCAGTAAGTATCATAGTGTGGTGAAATACATATGTGTTTTACACATGATGTTTTATTTTATAGACATGCAGCTGTCTTGGTTGAAACTATTAAAAAGGGAATTCATGATGCTGATGCTGAGGCCAGAGTGGAGGCAAGAAAGTAAGTCTATAATCTGTTTTCGTGACAGTTTAAACATACTTTGGTCTTTTCATTGAAAGGAATTATATTGGAAGAATGAAAATATCAGAAGTGGCCTAAGTATTCTACTCTATTAGCTCTTTCATAACATTGAGATTGCTATTTCTCCATTAAATTTGTATTAGATGTCCAGTTATTTGCTCCATATTGTCATTTGTGTAATCAGTATTACTATTCCATCATAACATATTTCTTTTCATTGTGAATAAAGGTAACTATAATTTATTAAGTATGTATTAGGTGCCTGATACTGTGTGGGGCAGTTGGTATTTGTTATTTTCTAGTATTTAAAATAATCTTGCAGAGGTAGTATCTCCTTAGATTGGTAACTGAAGTTTGGAGATTTGGGGTTTTCCCCAAGGCCACACAAACCAAAAGGATAGCAGCCAGGTTTTGAACTGAGATCTGCTTTGCTCAGACACTTCTGAAATTTAGAAAATATTCACTTGGCACATAGTAAATGTATTAAAAACCTAAGTACTCATCTTCATCCTTCTTGAATATACACATTTTACTGTTAAGGTCTAATAATGTAAAGTGATTTGTGTTTTTCTTTTTTGTTGTTGTTATTTGTTCATTTGTTTTACAGGACATACATGGGTCTTAGGAACCACTTTCCTGGTGAAGCTGAAACATTATATAATTCCCTTGAGCCGTCTTATCAGAAGAGTCTTCAAACTTACTTAAAGAGTTCTGGCAGTGTAGCATCTCTTCCACAATCAGACAGGTCTTCATCTAGCTCACAAGAAAGTCTCAAGTAAGGTCACATAAATGATAATTACAGATTTCTTCCTCTCCCAACTCTCCAGAGTTCCTTAAGTTGGATTGCTGAATATGTGCTTGCTTTCACTTAAACCCTTGGAAGAATGATAATTTGAATATACTTATTTTCTTTGGTCTGTTGTCTCAAGGATTGAATTAATTATGTGCTACTATAGCTTCTCTTTGAGTAAAGAGTTTAGTGATTCAAATCTTGTTTTAAGTTCATGTCTCTGAAAAAGATTGGGAGGCACTGATTTATATGCATTTTTTTAATTCCTCCCAAATTGAGTTCCTGTGGTAAGTAACCCATTTCTAGGTCATTATAATGGAGGAATTGTCGTGGAAGTTGAAAAGTCATCTTCAGAACTGTTAGGCAGTACTGTGTGACGTAAAAACTCCACTACTTTCCTTCCTTACCCTCTTGCACAACTTCAGATTTCAGCAAATCCCTCAAGGGGGCAAAATTATTTAGTATATGAGTTACTTATCTGTAATTCCATTCTCATCATTATGTTGGCTATCCAAATCCAACTGACTTGACAACCTTAACCCTATTTTCTGTCTCTCTAGCCCTATGATACTGCTAAAATCTCAGATGCCTTCTCTGCTCCCTAACAGTGGCCACAAGTATCTGCAGATTTCCCCAGAGAAGAGCAGCTCACAGAATGTGAGCTTACCTCTCTGTAATTTCTGTCTCTTTGGGACCTGGACCCCACAAAGACCGCAGGTTGTCTTGGTGGCTCTCTGATGCAGAACTAGGGCCAGGGTGAGGCAAATGAGGCATCTAGGGTACAAAATTCAAGGAAGCGCTCACAGGGACTTGTGAGTACCATACCGAAGTTCAGTAACTTAAAAGTTTTCGAAATAAAAGCGGGATCTGACTTCAAAAAATAATTATTATAAGAATAATTGCCTATCTAAACTTTTTAAAAATTTATGATAAATCCTTCACCTCCAATGAGCTTGGTTGCTTTATTTTTATTTACTAAGCTCAAACTTTAAAGTGCATGTGAATCACCTGAAGATCTTATTAAAATGCAGAATCTGTTTCAGCAGATCTGGGATGGGACCTGAGATTTTGCATTTTTTACGTGCTCCTAGGTGATACCAGTGCTTTTTTCCCTCATGGATCATACTTCTAGTAGCAAGTATCTCAACAAGATATTTTATCTTGCTCTAGTATAACACTTTTAAACACAAACAGCTTTAAATCTTGTGAACCTTGAAGTGGTCTGCCTCAGTCTAATAAGCTAACAATTTTAGGAGACAGCTATAAAAATAATATAATCCTGGGTTTAATAACCAACTACCAAATTTAATATTCGATAATAATAACTTAAAGAATAGTTTTCAGTAGCCTAACTTAAACCTGGAGTTTTTGCTTCTCTCTTCCCCCACCTTTAAAATTTATAGATATTCTTTCCAGATTTCCCTTGCATGCTTAGATATATTCTTTATCTATGGGCTACAGAGTGCCATTTTAATGAAAGGTAAATAATCCAAGAGATATTAAGAGAGATGGTGGATTCTTTGAGATGATTAGAACTGCTTTGCTTTCTAATTATACATGTTATCCTTAGCAGTAATTTTTAGCCTCGTTTCAGTGGCCTCACACAGTAATACTCAGTAGCACTGCTTTAGGTAGTGTGATACCTACGTGGTAACTGCATGGATTGCCAATAGCTGCAACGACTATGACTTAGTTAAGAAAGGCTTTGGTGTCTCTAATTCCCTGTGTGCCAGTAATAACAATACCTCTCTTTCTAAGTAAAGTATCTCAGAATACGTGTGTTAGAACTATTATTGAGTCCCCTGTGGTGAGCACTGTAATATGTGCTGAGGATCAGAGTAAACAATAGCAAACTGGTTCCTGTCTCTACAGAGTTTACAGTCTTTATTAATTTTTAGTTATTTCATTTTTGCTTCACAGCTAATTGAGATACCATTGATAATGTAACAACTGTTGTAAAGTGATTTGTGAAAGGAAAACTCAGTATTTAACTAATTGTTATGAGAGGAGTGATAAATGACATCTTCTTACTAAAAGTATTTCTCCTTTGACCTGGCAGTCGCCCCTTTTCTTCCAAATGGTCTACAGCAAACCCGTCAACTGTGGCTGGAAGAGGTAAATTGCCTTTTTAATTCAGTTATAACATTTTATTTAATAAAGTAAAAGCTGCTTTATAAATAAAGTAAAAGTTGCCATGTAAAATGATTTTCTCATTGTTAGTCATATCATAACTTTTAAAAACTACTACTTTTAACTGTTTAGCTTTTTAAAATTGTTTTGATGTGCTTTTAAAGCTTTTAAAGTATAGCTTTTAATCTGTTTTAAACATTTAAACTCTTGATGTGCCCCACAGTGAGAAAATTGTTTTATATAGTAACCTAATACCACACATATACACTATACCTATATTTGTATACCATGTATGTATAGCATGTGATAATATATAATGTAGTGTATATGATTATACATACAATATGCATATACTATGTACTATATTGTTTACATGTATTTATAATATAATCTAAAGTTCCATGAAGAGCTACTTATCTTTATTTGCAATATACTGTTTTCTATTTTAATTTCTTCAAAATACTTGTCATGATCCACTCAGTTGATTTCACAGCCTATTACTAGGTTAGAGCTTATAGTTTGTAAATTAAGACTCAAAAACTAAAGATCAGAAATTTAATGACTTAATTTGCATTCCCTAAGAATGGTAGAACTTGCATTATTTTCTGAATATCCCTACTCCCAGACTAGTCCTCCTCGCATTTTTCTGATAGTAAAAAAATAGCACTGTTGCCATTTATTTATATTGTATAGTACTTTATTTTCATGAATCAGTCATAAATATCATCTCAATCTACAAAACAGTCCTATGCATTTTACAAAGGATAGTTATTTTTTCCCATTTTATGGAAGAGGAAAGTAAAATAGGCAGAGAAATACTGAAACAATTGTCCAAGATGATTTAGTCGTGACAAGACTGAAACTGAGACATTCTGACTTTACTGTGAAGTACTTTCTAGTGGCCATTTGGCCACTGTTTCCTTTTCAACCATTTGTCATCATGGATTAGTTCATGATGGTTTCAAGTTTATGTAATTCTTATACTGTCTGCAGTGATTTAAATAATATAGGTTACTTTGCTTTGTTTTCCATAGTATCAGCAGGCAGCAGCAAAGCCAGTTCTCTTCCAGGAAGCCTACAGCGTTCACGAAGTGACATTGATGTGAATGCTGCTGCTGGTGCCAAGGCACATCATGCTGCTGGACAGTCTATGCGAAGTGGGCGGTTAGGTGCAGGTGCCCTGAATCCAGGTTCCTATGCATCTCTAGGTAAGATAGCTAATTATGGGAAATTGCACAGTGTTTTCTCCCAGGTCTCAGTGAAGTCAGAATGGTAGCGATAGCTTAATCATTTCTATTTTATTCTTGCCAGTTAAGGATAATTTATATGTTTTAATGTGATTCTTAACTTGAGACATAGTTCTGAGGTATGTAAGCTGCTATGTTTCCACTTTTCCCTGTTGTCATCCTTCTCATCATCTTGATCAAAGGAACAATTCTTAATTTCATGATTTGTCTATAAAATGTTCATAGCCCTGCACTACTGCCACATCCAACTGTTGGTTGCTGAGGAGGTTTGGGAAAGGATTTGGCTTCATAACCAGCTTCTTTGTTCTCTTTCTCCTACTTTTGTTCCCTTACCAAAAAGTTAAAGACTTCTGGGAACCTGGGAAAACATAATCAAAGCTTAAATTTATATTTCCCAAAGCTATTCAGAGGGTTTGTTTGTTTGTTTTTATGTCCATCCACTTTAAAGTTTGAGATTGGTTGTCCACATTGCTTATCTCTGTTTTGTGCTTCATTTTTCTTTCTTTGGGGTAGTACTGGTGGAACACTAGGCAGACAGGTCATTAGAACACAATAGGAAATAGAGAGATTTTAGTATGAATGTAATACATGATAAAGTTGGCTCATTTTAGTATGAATGTAGCACATGATTTTTGGCATAGTTGTATTCAATGAGGGAAGGATAAATTATTTAGTAAATGATATTTAGATACATGGCTTGCAACTTGGTACAAAATTAAGTTAGAGTCATGTTTTATACCCCATAAAAATTTATTCCAGATGACAAAAATGTTGAACAAGAACATAAAATAGCTTGATGAAAACATAGTTCATATAATCTCAGGTAAAAAAAATGAATTACTAAACATAAAGGCCAAAAACCCATGAGGGAAGAGTCCCTCAGATTTAAATCTTAAATATGAAATTAAGAAGTCACGTGGCTAAAAACTAAAAGGGATAAAGGTTTTCCCACATACTACAAAAACCGTTAAAATGTCTAAGAAACAGATGAGCTTATTTTTATAGAGAAATATTCTACATTCGTATTTCAAGAAAAGCATTTATCAAAATTGCCCCCAAAACACCAAAACAAATATTGAACCTAAATTGTAATCAAACAAATGTAATCATAACAAGAAAGTTAAGGTTAGTGCCTACCATTGTTAAAGAACATGGTTAAAAAGTGTTGATGTGAATTAATCATAGAATACTTTTTCTTAGTGGCAATTTAGTAATACCCATGAAGCCTTAAATGTTTAAAATTTTGATTGAGTAATCCATTATTTACAGATAATATGTCAAGAAATAAAATATTCATGTTTTTAATAATAGACATCAGAGTCAATCTTGATATAAACAAAGAGGGGGATGTTTAAATTATAGTATACTCTTATGTATACTACATAATCATTAACAAGTTGTATTTTCAATGAAGATCAAATATTGACTCCCAACCAATGTGTGATAATTTCATTGTTTCGTATAAAATTTTAAATAGATGAGGAACCGGACAAAGATATAACAAAGGTCTCAACAGTGGGTTGATTAGTGCTTTTGCTTTTCATAAAACTTGTCTCCTACACATAAATACGTACCTTTTCACTTGAAGGAACCACTTTATGACTTCTCTTTGGCATATCCAAATTGCCAGGATTACCACTCTTGTGCTTTGGGCCCATTGTTAAGTAAAATAAGGGTTACTTGAACACAAGTACCATGATACTGAGACAGTCAATCTGATAACTAAGATGACTACTAACGGGTGAGTGGCACATACAGGGTGGATACACTGGACAAAGGGGTGATTCACGTCCCTGGAGGGGTGGAGTGGGACAGTGAGAAATTTTATCATGCTTCTCAGAACTGCATACAGTTTAAAACTTATAAATTGTTTATTTCTGGAATTTTCCATTTAACATATTCAGACCATGGTTGACTGCAGGTAACCAAAACCATGGAAAGGGCAACTGCAGATGAGGCGATGGAGACTGCTGTATGTGAAAATGAAGTACTAATGTATGCTGCAAGATAGACCTTGAAAACACAAAGCCAGGCACAGACAGCCACATATTGTATAAATCTATTTATATGAAATGCCTAGAATAGGTGAACCCACGGGAACAGAGTAAATTAGTTGTCGCCAGGGGCTGTGAGTCAGAGGAACAGGGAGTGACATCTAGTGGATACAGGATTCCTTTTTGGAGTGATGAAAATGTTCAGGAATTAGTAATGAGCATTGCACAACCTTGCGAATATATTAAAAACACTGAATTGTATACTATAAAAGTGTGGATTTTGTGGTACATTAATTATATCGTTTTTAAGTGGGGGAAAAAAACAAAGCAAATAAAAATAAAACCTATTCATCCAAAGTCTTGAAAAATAAAAATGTATTCAATATTTATTATTTTTATTACCAGAAAAGAGTACTGTATTTAAAATGTTTTAATGTGAACTAGAAAGCCAATTCATCATAGTTTTTTTCATAAGAAAACCTAAAATAATGTCATGAGTTGACTTAATTTATTTCTTTTGGTTCTTTAAAGTTTGAATTGAATGTTAGATCAGGAGGGAAAGGTGTCCCTCTATTTTCTTTTCTTCATCTGGCCCAGATTCACTCAGAGACAATGAGTGACTTTTCTGTGGCTCTTTCTAGGACTTAGATAATGGGTTTTCTCATTTTCTCTCAATATTTTTTCTCTCTCCTCTTTTCTCCTTTCTTCACTCCATCCCTCTCTTCCCTTTTCATCTCCCCTCCTCAGCTTTGTCATACACATGTGACTGGTGTACTCTTAATTTTCTTCTGCTTTGAGCCATGGCTGAACATTTATGGATCAAAGGGAATTATCCATTATTTTCAACAAACTCTTCAGTGAGCATTTAGTTTTGCTAGGCACTGTGCTAAATACTGCAGATTCTGAGACTTATGCTTCTATACTCAAAGAGTCTTTTAGACTATTGCTAGGTTCCCAAAGGATGAACAGCAAAAAGTTTTTTGAGTTTTGTGCATTTCGAGTTTCAAGTCCTTGTGAGACATTAAACTAGAGGTGTTCAGGAGGCATAATGGTATAGTGAGATACACACACACACACACACACACACACACACATTGAGATATAGTGGTATAGAATTCAGGAACGAGATCTATGCTTGATATTAGATTTAAAAATCATCAGAAAATTGTTTTTACTGTGATCTTTCAATATTTAGTTCAGTACATTTCTTAAAGCAGTTGCCACTGGGTTTTTTTCCTCTGCTAAAGTGCTGAATCCTTTGGCAATAGGAATATCAATGGGTGTTTTGAAGTTTACCTTTTAAAACTTTATCCTGAGGAGGAAACTTGGTGTCCTGGGAGATAGGAATTTGTGTTTAAGGAAACCACGATATACATATGCATATGTGTATATGAATATTTGTTCTCAACACCTGGGTTTGTGGAATTGCTTAAATGGAAAAGAAAATAAATGGTTTCAGTGGTGTTATGTGGACAGAAGTCAGATTTTAGTTGATTGAGGAAGAAGTTGGAAGGAGAATCTGTATAAATTATTGCTGTGCTTGGTCAAAAAAAAAAAAGATGAAAAAACAGTGTAGGAATTATCTGTAGTTAAAGGGAAATGAACTTTTTTGGTTTAAGATTGGAGGAGTAAAATAGGTTTGTTTACTAAAGTGGTAGAATCAGTAGAGAAGGAAAAGTTTAAAATTCAAGGATGAGAAGTGATTATTTATGGCCAAAGTTCCATGAAAGACACAAGGAACGGGAGTATAGAGCATAGCTGTGGAGCTAGCCTCGGATGTGGAAGGGTCATCATCATGTTTCAGTGAGGTAGAAGGGAGGGAAATGAAGGAGGTAGATTCAGAAAAATTGCCTAGTTAGGTTTATCCAGACTGAAGGTTTTATAGAACCTGAGAGTTCTAAGAAAGGATGGGATGAGGAAGCAACAAGGCACTAGACAGGATAATGACAAGAGAGCCAAAAAGTAGAATTTCGAGGTGTATGTTGGGCTACAGAGGAATAGAACAAGCAAAGCAAATCGTGACTCTTTGATTAGGAGAAACTCAGCAGACCAAAGCAGGAGATTTGCCTGATAATAGCAAGAGTCCAAGGCTGGGACATGGCACTAACTTCTCTCTCTGGGCTAATGAAAATCAGATTCATTATTGATTTTTGTTTTGTTTTGTTTTTGTAGTCTTTATCCTACATAGGAACCTCATCTTGTTTAATATATTTTAGTTGAAAACAAGCTTCATATGTATGTCTGCTGTGAATTCTGTCTTAAAAATAATGTTTTCTGGCTTTTATAAAATCATTTTTTTTTCAAGTATACTAAGTTTTCCTCTGTTCTTTGCTTGCTCTTTCATCAAAGAGGATACTTCTGACAAGATGGATGGTAAGACCTTTCTAATACTATTACTAAAGATTTTTATGGCTCTTGGATTCTGTATAATATCTTTGTTCATTTTCTTAATTTCTGAAAATAGACTGCTTATTTAGCAGCAATCTTAATGTGAAAATGGCTATATAATTCTCTGATTGAATTTTTTAGATTAGGCATATCCATTTTGGGGTTTCTCAGTCTACTCAAATACTAGGTTACTGTTTGTTGTACGTTAAATCGGTTATCTTACTTTTTTGACCTCAAATCTTAGAAATAATCTTGATTTCTTAAGTCTTTCTCTGAAATATTAGACCCATAAGAAAAAAAAAGAATTTTGTGTCATTTGATTCAACTCTTTAATTTACTAACTCTGATATAGAAAGAGACAAATTATATATTTTACAGATTCAAATGGTTATATAAATATGAAATGCAAGTTATCTTTTTAAGAGTACTTTAAGCTTTGCCTTTTTGTTTTTCAGTATTCTAATGATTATAGTTTATCTCTAGTTGCTTGGTTCAATATGGTATTTGTGTCTGCATAGTATTTTTTATCTGATACTAGACATTATTCACAGTTTTCCTTTCACTTCATCAGATACCATACTGTTATCTAGGAATTTGAGCTTTTTTAAAGAACTTGTAAGAAGATACTGAATCTGTAAGTCACAGTATGAGATCTAGGAAAAATGGAGAACTGTATGTTTTCTATCAGCTATTATATAAACTCTGAAATTGATGTATCAATTGATGTATGTTATTTTATTAGTCTCTGTGCTTTTCTAATGTTTAATTATATTTAAAAAATCATTGAATGAAATGAAAGCTTACCATGAGATAGTCTTTATATTTGAGACCTTTCAATATCAGTTGTACGTCGAGATTCTGGATCTTTTAAAAACAAATTATTCTCACTTTTCAGATCAAAATATTTTCTTGCTTTGGCCAGAAACATTAGCCTATTTGAAGAATCACCTGTATTTCGTTATGTGTTACTCTCACTATATTTAAAAAATGTCTATACACAAAGACGTATCTGTTATTATCCTTTAGTAGTAGTGAGCTATGGTATTTCTATTTGGTTGTTTTTGCTTGTTTTCATTGACATCTTAGGGAGCTCACATAAATGTCAAGTAAATAGCTGATGGATGGATAAGTCTTTATAATGCTTTGCTGAAAATACTGGGTTAATGAGGCCTAGGTCATGGATTTGATTCCCGTGTTTGTCAATTAGCTTTGCACAGAAAGTATTCTTACTCTGGAATGGTCTATAAAAATCTTCATTTCAAAGAGAAGTAATGGCAGAGTTTCTTTGTTCTTGAGTAATTAATTTTTCTAATTTTCTTAACCACTTCAAATTTTAAGTATGAAATACAGCAGATAAAAGTTTATGTTGTGGGATTTTGCTATTTTCAGTTGTCTAGTTTTAACGTCTTTTTGTTCTGTGAGTCACTAGTCGCATTTTCTCAAAATGAATCTTTTGAAAGTTAATTTAAAGCTATGAGACTATAAGACTTTGTTTTTACCCTTTCATTTTAATCTTGGGTGGGAGGTGCGAAGTAGGTCTTACTATTAGCATTGGCAGAATTTGTTGAAATGTTATTGTTTTATTTCTCTTATTTAGGAACAGCATCTGAAGATGGTAAGAAATATACATTTTGCTAGTAACACAAATACCTCTACGTTAATATTTTTATTAGTAGGAATTAAATATGAAAAACTAAATAGGCTAATTTCTTTGCAAATATGTATAATTTGCCAACTTTAGTAGCTTCTACATTTTATGTTTGGTTGCATTAGTTATGTATATGGATTTTTTTTTTTTTTTTAATTCTTCATCCTGGAGTTTGCTTTGTACCTTGATCATCTCATGCTGGAAAAACATAATTGCTTAACATGTTTATAATATCTAGTATAAAGTTAGCACATAGCTTCATGTATTTCATGCTTTTCTTTTGTATTTTGTGTTTTGTTTTTTAATTTACGCCAGTTCACTTATACTTAGGGGAAGCATGTGCCATTGCTTTATTATTGGAGTTTGAGTATTATTAGTGTTTTAAATACATTTATACATAATAGCTTTAAATGCATCTTTGAATTTGAGATTACAAAAACTTGCTGGGTATAATATTTTATTGAGCCAGCATACTCAAAAAATTATTACTTATTGCATTCAAATTTATAAAAGGGAAAAAATCATTTTTATATTAATCCTGCCTGAAGACTTCTTATTAAATCTCTGATTGGGTATACATTTTCTCCCCCTGAGTTCTACGTGGGTGTGACCCTCTCTTCTGATACAAAACCAAGTAGATTTAACTTGTATTTTGGTCTCATTTACTCTGATATATTTGAAATATTTTCATATTTTAGATTTTAAGTTGGAATACTCTATGGTTTCTGGAACTGTGGCATTGTAATTTAGAATGGTAGTATCAAAATACTTAACTTACCCTAATCTCCTTGTTATACTGGATAAATTCTTCATTTTGAAAAAAATTTTTTTTTCCATTTTCCTTCTGAATCAGGAGAACAGTGTTTCTTACTCTAAAATACTCTAGGATTCTACCAGCTATACTTCTGGTTTTCCTTTTGTCTCATTTCCAGTTCTTACTCTTAATTTTATAGTTTCTCAATTTTTAAAAAAAGTTCTTAATTTTGTAATTTCTCCTTACTCTTCAGGATATTTTTTTCCTGACTTATATAGCCATAACAGGCTAGCTAGTATGTTGTGATTGCCCTACAAATCATACCTTTTAATAAAAAGGATTCTGAGCCTTTCTTTTTGATTGTTTGGTATTGGTTCCTATTCGATAGTGGTTGAAACTGATGCTTAAGCACACCAAAGTACCTGCTTGTAATATATTTTTGTTTTTTACTAATGACAGTTTACTTAAGGACTTCGATAAGCGTTATCTCCTTTGGTTCTAGAAATAGATGCTATTGGTTGGTTTTGTGGAGCGGGGATAAGGCAGTGGTAGAGGAGGTAGGAGTAGAGCTTCAAGGTAGAGAAGGAAATGTATTGAGAAAAGTGCCAATTACAAATGAAATTGATTGGTTAGGGGAAGAGAATTGTCAACATGTCCATATACATTAGTAGTAATCTGAAGTTTAGCACAGGATGAAAAGATTAAATATTTTACCTAGTCATGTATTTTCTTGCACATCGAAGTACATTTTCAGTCAGAAGGATTGTTTGGATTGTTGTTTCTAAGATTAGATTTATATTTAAATTACATATAGGATTTGAAAATAAATTTCTTGGATACCAAAATTTTAGAATTGGAACTTCCAATTGAGAAACAAGTGGCATGCCTATGGTAATTGTCTTGTTTATAACTGGACTAATCAAATTAAGAATGCAAATCTTTTAGTTTGACTCTACCCTTAAAGTAAAGTTGGCTTATGGTACAACACATAAAAAATAGTGTGTATTTTTAAAAATTGGAGAGACATATAACCTTTACGTGCCATATGGCTACATTATTATAGAATTTAACAATACTTGAAAAGCACACCCAATTAGAAAATTATAATAAGATGTTTTTCCCTCTTTAACGAATATTATTATAGAAAAATATCTTTAATTATATATATAATTTTATTCCATAGGTCGGGTGAGAGCAAAGCTTTCAACACCACTTGCTGGCATGGGAAATGCTAAGACAGATTCTAGAGGAAGAAGTCGAACAAAAATGGTGTCTCAATCACAGCGTACGTATTCTCTATCAGTTCTGCTGTATTTGTAATATGTTAGGATAAGTGTGTTGCTTGTATACCATGTATTAGGATATTGACCAGTGGATAAAGACAAAGCTAATTTCAAAAAGACAAGCCACATACTGAGTTCTTGTTCTATACTTTAGGTTCATCATCACCTGACAAAAATGAAGGTATTTTTTTCAATGTTTTGGGTCAGTTGTTGTGCATGTTTTGGATTTTTTTGAGTGGGTGTTGTCTTGTCTTTGGTGTGTTGTTAGGGCTGCATCATTGATACCTGCCACTTACAAAGAAAAACTTCATCTACTGTACAAACTTTTGCATGGAGATATTTTTAAATAGCACAGATCTCTTAGCATTAAGGTTTTCATAGTCTACTTAGAAACTTGCAAATGTGGAAAATTGTGCTTTTTAGAGGCAAAGTAATGGCCATATATTAGTATCAAATCTGGTTGCATCTAGCTAATGCTATTCAAGGACAGCTATGTGGTATCTTCATACTCTCCCTAAAATCTGTTAGAATATGGCTTGCATTTGTGGCGGCTATATACTAATTGATAGTGAGGAGATATTAAAATGACCAGTTCTGTTACATTAACCTGTTAAATTTAAGATTTGCGTTTTTGCTGTTTCATTGGAAGCTGACTTTTCAATGAGCCCAGTTATTAAAAAGCACAATTTTGAAATCTAGGTAAAATGAATGATCCATTTCTACGTGTTCCAGAATAGTAACACATAGACTTTATGGCATTTATCAATTTAAAGGAGTTTGTTCCCCTTCCTCTGTAGCAAGAGATTTTCATTAGCACTTCCCTGTTAAAACAGGAATTATTTCCTAGGGAAGTGATTCTGAGGTTATTCTACATTCTTGGCTATTTTGGAAATAAGTAGATTTAACTATCTTTCACTGTTGTTTAGGCAATTTATCAAAATATCAATGCCTTATTTATCTTTTTTTTTTTTTAGCTTGATATCTGAATCTTGGAATCAGGGAAAAGGCAGCTGGGCTTGGAGAAGGCTAAGGTGGTGATTACATAAGTCCTACCTAGCAGATTCTTCTCTTCTCTTTCTAATGCCAAAAAAATCAGGCAGAGTAATGATGGGTGTATTTAGCAAGAGTCCAAAAAATAAGCAGAAATGCTTAGTAAAATTGTTTGCAAACTTGAAAATTATATACAAATAGGAAAAATGGCAAGTGCTCTTTGGGTAAGAGCTCTTCTCCCAACCCGATTAGGAATAGATCGTATCAGTAATTTTTTAAAGTAACAACCATTAGCAATGTAGCATCATAGTTTAGAGCCTCACCATTCCACATATAGTGCCCATACCAGCATCACCATCACCCAGGAGCTAGTTACAATGCACAATCTCATGCCACCACAGAGCTACTGAATTCAGTCTTTAACGAGATCACCAAGTGATTCGTGTTTAAAAAAAGATTTTGAAGTATTGATTTAGACCACAGACTCTAGAGCCATACTACTCAGATTCGGATCAAGACTACCAGATTTTTAAAAGTTGTAAACTAAAGAGGATAATCTCATGGGATTGTCGTGGAGATTAAACGATGTAGTATATTTATGACAGTTTCTGGGCCCAGAATAAGCACTATATATATTTTAGCTGCTAAAATTGTCCTCGTTTTTAACCTAATGTCAACTGAATTTTATACTCTTATTGTGTACTTCTGTTCCTTGTTATTCTTATGGCCTTCAGGATACAAAGAAATAAATAATGGTAAAGATAGGAAATTTAAAGCATGAAGACCGAACACATGGCAAAGATTCAGAGTGCTTTGTGTATGGTTTTTAATATATTACTAAATATCTCTCTTTTAGTTATAACTAACTACTGGCCACTTAAGTAGACTGTAGCATAATTCTTTTACATGTGATTTTTCGCTTCAAAACCTAATCTACAGTACTTCAGATCTTCTAAAGTGTGAGAACATAATGGGCTTTTAGACCTAAGTAGGATTTTAAGATTAGAAGACATTCCTGCTATACAATCACATAGGTTTTAAATCATATCGAAAAGGTGGTTGTTTGCTTGCTTGCTTATTTATTTGAATAACTATATGTTCCATTCCAAATTCTTTTGGAAAAAAGATACTGTGACACTATATAATTTGATGCAAGTTTCTTTACAATATATTTGCATAGAAATACTGCCGTGGTCTCCATCTTCACTTCATTGTAAAGTAATCCATTAGGATTTGCATGGTCTTTCCATATTTTTATATCACCATTTGGGGGAGGGGAAAAAAACCTCTTGGATCAAAGCAGGTGTGTTCTGATAGCTAATCAAAATAAATAAAAGACCTAGTGGAGAGACTTCCAGATTTATATTTATGTAAGGATTGTGTCTTTTTTGTTGTTGGTAGTGACTGGTTGTGTACAAATGATTATACAGCCTATCAGAAACTGTCTGCCCACGCCAACTCACCCTCTCCCATTTGTTTTTTTCTGTCGTAATAAAAATTAAATTTGTAGCTTTTTCGTGTAATTTTTCTTTAGCTGTAAGATGTCGTAGTTCTTTCTTACCTGTAGGTTTAGGTTAAATGTTTAAATAAAAACTTAAACATTTAATTATTTAGATTTTAGGCCATCAGAAGAAAAGCTGAAGAGTTTACATTTTATTTTTGCAACTTCATTTCATCTGCTTTGTACATGAGTGTCTGATTTTGGTTTATCCACTGTAAAAGCTACTAAATGTATTGCTTTTGTTACAGACATCTATGGTTTGGGGATTTTTTTTTTTAAGGTGTTTTTTGTTTGTTTTGTTTTGTTTGCTTTAGGATTTTTTTATTTTCTAAGAACTGACTAAAGCTTTCTTATTTCCATCTGCCATCCATTTTAAATCTGCTCCTCCCCTCTTCATGGATTATAATCCTTACCCTAATTCTGCCTTTACACTTGTTCAGGATCACAATCTGCTAATACCATTGGTGGTAAGAATCTATAGACTTTACGTGTGCATCTGTTATTTCCTCATCTATTTTCATTATCAAGAATGGGTTCTATTCAGCAGAAATTCTTCTTTCGTAGCTGTATTGACAATTATGAGTTTTCTTTGGCTTGTCTCTTATTACTAAAACACGGAAGTTTTAAAAAAAATCCAAGTCGATTCTACATGTATAAACATTTGAAAGCAAAGGAGCTTTAGTAGTGCCTTGAAAATATCTCATAAAAAGTATAAAATGGTAGTTTGAAAACTTTAGGCAGCACAAAAGAAATTAGGTATCCAATTTCAAGTTATGCAAATTCAAGTATTTTTCAGTAGCATGCTATTTCCTAGGTATATCATACCTCCCCCACCTTTTTAAATCAACTCTTTCATTTTCTTAGAAGAAATAATTAGCCTTGGTAGTTCTTTGCTGGGTGAAGAGCCTTGATATTTTCTTCTAAGTATAAATAATTCCAAATGAGCCATTGGCACTAGAAGTATCATTCTTGTGGTAGGGGATAGGGGGCCATTGGAGGAGAGAGGGTAATGATGAAAGCAAAATGAACACTGCCAATTATATATCCTAGGAGAGGGCATGAATGAATTTAAATGTATAGAGGGTGAGCTTGTATTATTTTGATAAAAATCAGTAAATCTAGAACAGATGAAGTGGTTTTTCTGCTTCTATACTGCATGTTTTCTGTCTGCTGAATAGACCCACACTCAAGGAGCACTCTAGTCTTCTACCAATACCTCTACCCCCTAAATTTGTATTAGTTTTAACTGAATACCATATTGTACATGTTCAGTTCATTATTTATACATTTTATATTGTTGCAAGTGTTTCCATAAAATATTTCATTAGCTTATCTTGCATTGTGCGTTTGTGGCATGTTGGGTGTTTGGATGTTTTGGTGTGTATGTTTAGTTTAGACACTGCATGGAGAAACAGGTGCCTTGTGAGTATCCTTACGGTTATCACTGAAAGAAACCTGATATAAAGATTCTTCACCTGAAACATCATGAAACATTTCAAATGGGCCATCATTTTTAAAGTAGACTTGAATAATTTCCCTACAATAATTTAGAATTCTTTCTACTCAAGTAGTAAGTTCTTAATTTCATCAGAAACACTGCTTTGTTTGACAGTATTGCTATAACCAGTGGAAGTTAAGTTCCATTTTGTGCTGGTAATGTTTAGGAATTATGCATGAGTTTAAATTGTGTTCAGTAAGACCGTGCCAATAAAACTATTGCAAGGGTCACACAGATTAGCAGCTAGCTGATGGACCACATCCAGCCTGCCTTCGTTCATATATTTTTTGGTCTACACAACATGATAAAAATGAGGACATTCTAAAGCTTTCATTAAAAAAAAAAAAAAAAAAAACCTGCCCTCAAGACAGAGCTGGTTGGAACTAAAAAGTCACCACTCCCTGCCTTACATTCAGCACTCCTCTCTCATTGACAACCCCCACTTGTCCCCATTTGCATTTGAGTCTTTAATCTTTGCTCTGTGGAACTGAATTATGATTAGAAAGGATTACACAAGGCAAGCAGTGACTGCCCTCCTGGATAGGAAAAGTAGTGCCCCACCAAAGGGGAAAAGTTGCCTTTGCGAAGATTTATTTAAGTGCTGGTTCAACTTTTCTTTAATGCTGTACCATTTAGAATCCAGAGTTAGAGTTTATCTAGCAGTTATCTTGTTCTTTTTTCCATTCAATGCAGACACGAAATGTTTTGGTCGACAGGGAACTCATCCCCTTAAAAGTTAACCCATGCAATTCTAGTTTAAAACCATGTTTCTTAACTTTTTTTTTTTAACCCTTGCTTCAGTCTCTGAGATTTTGTCCAGCTCTCTCTCTCCATCTCCCTGACCACATACCCTCTGCCTTCCAAGACTGAATATTGCTAGTTTGGAAAGGATCTGACTTATTTGACATTTGCCTGTTGGTCTTGCTCTACCCTCAGTACTTATCTACATACCAGACCGTGGCCACCCAAGATCCCTTTGCTATTTGAAGGCAAAGAGCAAAAAGCAAGATTCTTTTTTACCTAGCCCAATTTTGTAAACAATTTAATTTTGTAAAAATTAAAACTTATATGTATAGTAGGAAGATAGATAACTTTGTTAATACCCATTCAGAGGCATCTCAGTAGGCAAACATTTAACATGAAGCAAATTTTCATTATATTAAACATAGTAATAGAATTATTTTATTTTTTTCTTTTTAAATATATGGCTTTAGCCATATAAACTGTATTATCAGAAAATAATTTCTTTGGAAATCTTTTATATGTGTTCTAAAACTCATAGTAGTGTTATCTTTATAAACAGAATCTTTTATCCCCCAGAACTGAAAATATATTTTACGTGATTCACCATTTAGTCCTAATATATATAGTATACCTTTTTTTTCCAGGTTGTGATTATATATAAATCTTCCTCATTCCATTTCCTTTGAACTTATTAGAATGTGCTATAGTAGCACTGTTTTCTCAGATGTATTTCTTGAATTTTTATCCTTTCAACAAGTTCTCTTGGAATTCACATCTTAACATTTGTATATGTGTTTGGTGTTCAGCTGGCAGCCGGTCTGGATCTCCAGGTAGAGTTCTGACCACAACAGCCCTTTCCACTGTGAGCTCTGGTGTTCAGAGAGTCCTGGTCAATTCAGCCTCAGCACAGAAGAGAAGCAAGATACCGCGGAGCCAGGGCTGTAGCAGAGAGGCTAGTCCATCACGGCTCTCAGTGGGTAAGATTTTCTCTGTGAGACTTGGGACCTCATTTCTTTTGTATTTCAGGCTTTGATTGCATTGAAGATTTTGATTAGGCACTTATAAGTTAGAGGAGAACAACAAAATTCAAGACGAGTTGAAATATAGGTTATAAGTTAAAATAGATAGCTTATCATACATGTATAATTCATTTATTTTAAACCTCTTATTTATAGCCTTTTAATTTTAGTAAAATATTATTTTACCCTACTAGTCTCATACAAACTAGAAACTGTATTCAGGAAATTAACTGTTCCTGGTAATGCTTCATCAAGAGTAATTTCCTCCCAACCTTAGAAAAACTTAAGTTATTAATCAGATTTTAAGAAAAATAAAACCAAAATATCAAAATGCAAATGCTACCTTCTGTTTTCTCCTTTTCAATGCTGCCATTGCTTCATATCAGCCCGAAGCAGTCGTATTCCTCGGCCAAGTGTGAGTCAAGGGTGCAGCCGGGAAGCCAGTCGAGAGAGCAGCCGGGATACAAGTCCTGTTCGCTCTTTTCAGCCCCTCGGTAAGTATTTGGGCAGGTGTAAGATGCATTACTTTCACTTTTGTTATCACAGTCTAATAACCTCAGCATCCTGGATTTAGCTTTCTTCAGTGACTGTATCTTCTCCTCTATCTCTTTTCTATCTTTTTGAGAAAGAGTCAGAAAATGATGTTTGAGACATTCCTCTGACATTTACTTAAATGAGCAAGTTAAGTTAGATATTGTATAAACATAATCAAGTAAATATCACACAGATTTAAACTACAGAATATTAAATTCAAGATTTTTCTTAACCTATAAAATGTAAAGAAATATTTACTCTCAATATGGACTATTTAGTTTGTTAAATGAATATTTTTGTCCTTTTCAGCAGAAATATCGACATTTCAACTTAGACATTTAACTTAGGTTATTAGAAAGAGTGCTACTAAATAATATATGAACTCATTAAAATGGGGAGAATTAACATTTTATAGTATTTTACCATTTCACGATTGTTTCCCTTACATTATAGTTCATGTCATATAACTGCTGTAAAACCGATTTGTCCTGATTATAAAAATTGTGTTATAACCTTGATTATAATACTAAATTTACCTCTATTATAAAAATATTAAGTGATTTTTTTAAACCTTTAGTACTTTAGAATAATTGGAAAGACAGTATTTTTTACATTGAAAATCTTTAGAATTTCTGCGTGATCCTTTAAGATTTTAACTAGTACTTTGTTTATATTCATATTCATATAGCCATTTCAGATTGTTAATTCCATAAAATGTAGGTAATAATACTTAATAATTGCTCTTCAGACTTTGCGACACTTAAGTGGAACAGAGTTCTACTCATTGTATATTAGAGTTTTTATTTTTTTTGATAGACATGTATAGAATTTTCAGAGATTAATTTCTTGTTCTCTGAGTCATCTGGCTCGCCAAATCGTTTAGACTATCCTGTACTGATCTAGAAAACCCCACTGAGCTGGGGACACAGACACGGATATTCTTAACTCTTGTTGTTTAGCCATATGTCCCAAAGATTGCCAAAGAGTTTTCCCTTCTGTACTTTACCAAAGATATTTTTAATTCATATACAGTAGTCTTAATCTGTGGAATATCTGTGTATGTGTAAATGCACATGTATACACATACATCCTCATGTATATATATTTAAGAAATGAAATAAATCCTATATTTGTATAAAATAAGAATGCCACCTTCAAGAACCAAAGGCAGTGGTGTGGGTGCATGGTCATTTCAGAGCGTATGTTCTAGTATCATATGGCCTGGGTTCATACCCTAGCTCTATAACTTCTCTGTACCAGAATTTTCTCATCTGTAATGATAACGTAAGGGTAACGATAGCATATACTTCTTAGGCTTATTTCAAAGATTCTATAAATGCGAGAATACATAAAAAAAATCCCTGAGAGCAGCGCTCGGTACACAATGGTCATCATCGCTGCCACCACTACTGCCACTATTGCTCCTCTGCCCCTTCCCACGGAAGCTCTAATAGCTTACCTAGAAATACTTGTTATACTTTAATGGTGTAACACCTGCCTTCGTATAATGATAATACTGCAGAATTGTTAGAAAATGTTTATAGAAATTATTCAAGAAATTATAACTAACAGTTAGTTAAAAAATAAGCATCATAAATATGCCTATTTTTAAAGACATATGTTGTCTAGCCATTAAGTTTCTAGATTCATCTCAAGCCTTCATTTGACAATTTAAATCACTTAAATTTTATTATTGAAAGAAGCAGTTTTCCTGGTTCTAATGAAATTCTATTTGGATTAAAGATGATTAAGCCTTTTAATTATATACTGTTGTCTTTTTTTAAATCGATTTTTCTAGTCCTTTTATTTACATGTGGATACTGAATAGTAAGGTAGCAGATTAACTCTTACACAGGGGTTAAGGAAGGGTAGCACTCCCAGAGATTATTCTTCCCATTTGCATTTTCTGCTATATTTGCCTGTATTCTTTTGTCTCTCTTTGATAAATCCTTTTGCTGCCTCTGACTTGAATATTGCCATTCAGCAGATGAATCCCATAGCTTGTCATCCATTCAGTTGTTGCACTAGGCCAGTGTGAGGGCCCTAAAGCATCAAAAATAACTCAGAGCTGACCAAAGCTGGACTTCTCTGGAACTTGTATGCTTAGTTTCCTTTTATTTCTGGAACTAAGATTCAAAAAAAGTCTTGCATAATGACAAGCACATGAGTAGTGTCTCTTACCTATTATCTTTAGCCACAGATAACTATTGATTCCATAAAGTTTTTCAGAGATTTTCATCCATAAGACATTGCCATATTGGTTTAACTCTTTCTCACCACTTTAGAAAGCATTTCTGTTGACCAAAATTAAACTATATTTTAGTGCGCTTTGACTAATGATATCAATCACCTTAGGGTATGATTAAACATTTTATGCAGCATTGTTTCTATTTAATCTTTTCTGTCAATCTTTTTGATCATTTTCTTGTTCATTATGGTCCTGTGGCAAAGGAGTGCTTCATGCAATAAAAGTATTTTACTTGCTCTAATATCTGAAGAAGAGTAACTTTTAAAATAAGAGTAATATATTTCATTAAATATTATAATGAGTTTTTCCTGGCTTGTTTCTGTATGTAAGAAAAAGGTTGATTTTATGGCAATATAAAAAAAAATCAGAATTGTAAGATCTAAAATTTTAAATATGATAAATTTAGATTTAGAAACATCATAAATATAGGAAGACATGTCATGCATTTCCAGGCTTTTTACTTATTAATATTCTTTTTCGATGTTCAAATTGCTTTGATATTTACATAAAGTTATACCGAATGTAGAACTTGTATTCTGTGGACCATATGGAAAACATTATGTTGACATAAATGAGGTACGTTATGTTTTGAACAATATAAAGATGGCAAGTGTAAGATGTTTTAAGAGCAAAGGCCTTAAAAGAGTACAGATATTGAAGTATATCACTTTCTAGAAGTATGGCTTTGATCAAGTTAATTAACCCCTACGCTTTAGTTTACCCATCAATAAAATGGAATAGTAATAATTGTGTCATTGGGTTCAGGATTAGAGGACGTAGAATTATTATTGATTACTGGTTACCATATGGTTTTTTTTTTTAACTACAGTGTTCATTTTTTTGTTTCATGCTTGTACTTTTGACATTTCCTTCCATTTGAATACTTGCTTTTTTTGTCTCCTGTGGGCTTATGTCTGTCCCCTTAGGTGTAAGATCTGTTGTGTGTCAAGGATGATATTGCAATGCTAATGTTCAGTTACCCTATTTAGCAATATTCTGATCCTTACCTATTAATCGTAATACCCGTGTTAACTAACTCTCCTTGCCTAACTGTAGTGCTGCCACTATTCCTTGTTTCTGTGGTAATAGATGAGGTTTGTATGGTCCTGTTATTCCAGCCTCCAGACACCATTCCAGATCTACTGGTGCCCTCTACGCCCCCGATGTGTATGGGGCCTCAGGTGAAGGATGAGTACATTTTCACTATCATCTGTGCATTCATCTCAGATTTTTGTCCTTTTCAGTTCCCATTAAATAAAATTCATGTTTTAAAATTGATTTTTTAATTTAAATTTAATTTGTTGGAAAATAAATCATTTCTCATATTTTTATTTTCCCCTAAGTAACTTTTTCCCCTTCAGCAATCTTATTTGAACATTTTTCTCACTAGCAGATGGACATTTTTCTTTAGTATAACCTAAGTTATATCATTTTTAAATATTGTATTGTTTTATGTTCTCAGTTATGTATCTCATCTTTGTTTATTTAAAAAAAAAAAAAACCAAAATGGTGGATGAAGTGTTTTAATTGTAAATGATGGTATAGAAAGTAGTTGAGGGGGAGAACTCATTTCTAGTTTGTCTTCACATACCTCAATGTCAAGCACATAGTAGGTGCTTAACAAATATTAAATAATATGTAATAGTTATAGAATGAAATCAACTTATCTTGAAGGAGAAGAGGTAATAATTAGAAGGGTTTCCCTTGTAAATTCCTGGTGTGGCTTTACTGAGCTTCTTAATAATTACTGGTTTGAAAATTGAACTTTGTTCTGGGCTCACCCATTTGGATGAGATTTGCCTGACTGATAGAGCTGGATTGATTACAGGGCTACAGACTTGCAAACCCTTAGTTGGCCACCATGCTTTCTTCTGTCTTCTGGTTATAAATGTATTGTAGCTACTGTTCTTTAAATTTAGTTTCCATACATTGTCAGTAATTTTAATTGCCTTTACCCTTTTATTTGACTAAGAACTATATGTACCCAGAAAATACAATATTGCTTTTAAAATGCTTTCCCCATTGGTTTTTTTTTTTTTTCTTCCCCTTAAGGATCTTAAATTTCACAACCCAACACTGTTACATTTATGACTTTCTCAAAAGTATTTTCCTTCTTCTGATGACTTAGGTCCAGGGTATGGGATCAGCCAATCAAGCCGACTGTCATCTTCTGTCAGTGCAATGCGAGTCCTGAACACAGGTTCTGATGTGGAGGAGGCAGTAGCAGATGCCTTGGTATTCTTCTCCATTTCCTTATTTTTATAGATATTCCAATTATGAAAGTAATGTATGAGTCACCCAGGCTAATAGAGTGGGAAAGGAGATGGGAAAGGTCTTGTGGATTGAATTCAGGAAGATTTGGGCAGTGTCAAAAGCAGAGCAGTGTAATTTATTATTGATGTTTATTGGTCAGAAATTTAAGCAAGAGCCAATAGTAATTGATGGGATATCAGAAATATAAATATTGATGTGTTTGATGTGTTTCATGCACTGTAACTATACTGAGAGGGCAGATAGATTAGAATATAAATATATATACTACAAGCACATAATTTCTAGGCTAGCTTGACCTTAAGTATTTAGGGATTGTTTTACTTGAGAAGAATTTTGTTTGCTCTTTTACTTATTTATATTTTCTAAGCTGAAAGTATATAAGTATTTAAGTATTTAAGATATGTTCCTGGCTCTTTATGCCTGACACATTTAACAGTGCAGTTTAAAAACAATCTACAGATCTATGGTACTTTGTCAGAAGAGTGCTGTACATGTATCACTGTTGTTTTTCTCTCTTAAAATTATGAAGGAAGTATCATTTGAAACAATGTAATTGGTTTTCGCCAGTTTTCCACATCAATTAAGTATGATCCAGTCATTTTTAAAACATATTAATCCTATGTTTGAGAAGCATTTTTACTCAGTTTCTTATCCAGAACTGATAAAAGGCCTCCTCTTTTGTTTTGAAATAGACAAATACATTGTGCCTTTTAAAACTAAATCACATCTTAACCAGTGTTGATATAATGCAGTTTTGCCACACAGATTTGGAAAACAAGTTTTAAAAAGTAGTCATCAGTCATAGCTATAATACATTAAATGTAACCATATGTTTAGTTCTGCTGTAACAGTCTATATACGCTGAATTTTTCCCTTTACCTCAGTCATTTGATTATTTTTTTTATTAACTATAACTAAGTAGAACTTTGTTCTTGTAGACATGAGATATATTGATCACATCTTGTTCTCAGGATATTAACTCAGTCATATGTTTCAAATTTACTATTTCTCATCAATATATTTTTCAATTCATATTTCCTAGTTTTTTTAAGTGGATGACTTACCACTTAAATTCTTCTCACATAAATTTTATAAATTAAATGGGTTTTTCTTGAACTGTTACTCAAAATACTAAGATGTTATCTTCGAATTATATGAGGAATAATATTTAACCACCAGGACTAAAAGCCAAATCCCAATAAGTTGATTCTATCTACTTCCATTATTTGTATAGCACAGACATATTCCACTGTTAACTATTAATTTTTAGGAAAGGACTTTCCAACTATTAAGCCTAATGAGGACCTTGGGGAAAATCATAGAAATAAAATTAACTTTGAAGACAACAAAAGGATCCAAATAGGAAGAAGACTTGTGTTCCTTTGGGAAAACTAGTTAAGGGAAATTTTTTTTTTTTTTTTTTTTGGTAACTCACGTAATTCTCTTTGAACTAGGTTATTGGCAAAGTTAAAGATATAGGCTGCTAATAAGCAGTTCTTATGTAACTATATATTAAAAACATTTCTGATTATGGGCATTGTTTATATGCATATACAGTTATGCCTAATTCATTGTGCTGTTTAGCAAAATGTTCTTCATTGTGTTCAATTTTTCTCTTTAAAAATTTACTGCTCTCAGCTCTTAGGAGACATACGGACTAAGGTATAGACATTGCTATTTTCTGACATCTTATACCATAACTTTTTTTTTTTGCTTTATCAGTTTAACAGATGATAGTCTCGATAAAAAATTCAAGTGGAAGTAATAAATCTTTAGACATATATCCTATTTTTTTGTACATGTGATGATGAAAAGGAGATACTACTTGAATAGAATGTCCTATTGGGGTTCTCACTTTTAAGCTTGAGTAATTCATACAAATGAGATGATATCATTCACACTGATTCCAATAACAAAATTGATCCTGGAGCCCAACTCAGGAAATGCCACATTACTGCTATTCTAAATTAAGTGAGTGTCTATAAGTCAATATGAACCATTTAGTGATGGAAACTTCATTAAAAACTGTTTAGTAGATTAAGATCAAATTATATTTCTCTTAGACTTTAGAATTTGGAAAATTTATCACCACCTAGAACTGTTTTAAATTATGCGCTTAACATTTTCATAGACATGTCTTCACTGCTCACCAATGTGAATTCAATATTAGATTACATAAAGATTTATTTCCAGTTCTTTCCAGGACATCTCAAATAAGCTATTTACTCTAATTTCATTTTCGATATGCAAAGTATAATTAGTATTTACACGTATTAAATAATAAGTTTCAGATGTAAAGAAATCAAAAGAATCTATGCTTTATCGCATTTAATCAAATAGACATTATAGACACATTGGGAAAAACTTGGAGGACCCTTAAGGAGCTGGCCTCCTAAAAAATAATAGTAAACAAAACAGATTCTCATCTTTTTTTTTTTTTTTGTCTGTATTTTATTTCTCTAGGAGACATGAGGGTTGGGAATAAGGCAAGAAAGAGTGGCAAGAGAAGTGATAGTGGAGATAAAAGGAGAACAGAGGAAAGAGAAGGTAGACAGGAAAAAAGAACTTTACATAGGGGAAAACATGCATTTTCTTTCATCTGTTGTCCATTTTCTGATCCATTCTCATCCTTTAAAGAGGTAATATTTTCTTCTTACAAACTCAGATTTTCAGTACAGTCTCTGCTCATTTATAATCTGGTAGTTCTTGGTTTTCCATGAAAAGGAGAAAGAAAAGGAAAAAAAAAAACACATTTTTGATCACTTCCCACTTTACATATCTGAACTTTCCTATAGTCATATTCTACTTCTACCACTTCCCATGGTTAAAGAATGTTTCATCTTCTACTAACTTCTAAAACATATTTTCTGAAGAAAAACTAAATATTGATGTTTTATTGTTACAATGATTAGCAGCATGCTTTTTACTGATTTTTTTTTTTTTTAAAAAACCAGTCCTTTATGGTCAGTAGAAATTGTGAAATACTAGTATATTCTTGTAGCTACTGCTAATGAGAATCTTTATGTATAACAGAAAAAACCTGCTCGAAGAAGATATGAATCATATGGAATGCATTCAGATGATGATGCCAACAGCGATGCTTCTAGTGCTTGCTCAGAACGCTCCTATAGTTCTCGAAATGGTAGTATTCCTACATATATGAGGCAGACGGAAGATGTGGCAGAAGTCCTCAATAGATGTGCTAGTTCCAATTGGTCAGAAAGGAAAGAAGGCCTTTTGGGGCTGCAGAACTTACTAAAAAATCAGAGAACACTGAGGTGAGTTGTGTTATCTTAAAATAGTTATCCTGTTAGGTTGGCACTTTTTGACTTGACTTCGTTTCTATAACGCTTAGAGATAATGGTATGGGAACAGACTTGTCCTCAGTTTAGAAGGTGGTATCAAAATGTTTTCCTGAGCCTCAAGTCCTTTAGGATTGTGTATACTACTACCATTACTAAAAGTTTTTAAATTCACTAGCTCTATTTAAAGAAAGATTTTAAAAAGAAACTCTTTATTCACAAATAGAAGTTAAATGAAAAATGATATTTTTAAAAAATAATAAAATGCACATAGTATTAAAGCTGACTGGTTTATTAAAATTTATTCCTGATTAGTTTTTCAGTGAGAGGAAAGAATGTTTATATTCACTTGAAAATGCGAAGGTATATTCTCAGTATTTATGTGACTCTTAGTGTATTACGAGATGGAATTTGAGTGAATTTCTCCAAGGACAGACATTTGTACTGGTTTTTAGTTCGTTTAGGTTTGGTTTCATTTCCATAATGGCTTTTGCTTGCCTTTTTACCCCTAATTTTTTTAATCGTTTTTATCTGTGTAAAGTTTTAAACCTCGGTAGTTTACCCCTTTAAAAAGTTAGTTTCAAATAATGCATGTTTGTGGTAGAAAATACAGGGTTACTTCCTGATTTGATATATAAAATCAGGGTTTGATTTACTGTGTGTTTGTTTTAGGAAGTATTAACACTTACATAATTTGAAATAAATGTTTATCTGTATAATACCTAATATATTTTAAAGTTTGCATATCACACTTCATGAATCACTGCAATAGATCGTTATAATACTGTTCACAGTCCCATTAAGATTCAGTTATCTTAGATTCAGTATATCATTTTAAATGACATGTGAGTAGGCATAGTTTAGAAATGCTTTAGCCCACAGGTGGCAAAATTTAAGAAAACATCTTAGCATTAAGAGTAATATTCATGTGCTGAGAATGTCATTTGTATGGTTTCCCGTATCATGATAGATTAATGAAATACAATAGTATTTCTTTTCTTATAACTTCCAGCCCTAAAATAGTGTGGGTTGCAACAGAATTATTGTTGTATTTGATAAGATTGTATTTAGCCCGCACTAGTAAATCCCACAAATTTCTCAATTTTGAGGGCTTATTTTTTTAGCCATTTTTTAAGAATCCCAATTATATGTAAGGTTACTTTTAAGTGAATTCTTCCTACAGCAAGATATTAATTAGTCACTCTATTATTTTGACAGTCGAGTTGAACTGAAAAGATTATGTGAAATTTTCACAAGAATGTTTGCTGATCCTCATGGCAAGGTATGTTTTAGTATTTAAGATTATTTACTCCTATAGGTGTCATTTGTATATTGCCAAAAGAAATGTAAAATAATAGCAAAGAATCTAAGTTATTCTTGTTTTATTATTGCTCTAGAATGGTAATAATCTTTTCAAACAATTGAATTTAAGCTTTTGATATTATATATAATTTAGAAATTGTTCTCTGGTAATCATATAAGCTTGATAGAGTGATTATCTAAGACTAAAAACTGAAGAAATAGTAACAAGCTCAATTGTTATTAGTCAGGATAAGTGTATTTGTATTAAAAACATTTTACTATTTATAAAGGAAATATTGGGGTAAGTTGAAAAAAGTTTGTAACTTTTTATTCAGTTTTCTTCTTTGAATATTACATTAATGTAAATATATTGTCTTAAAAGAATAATTTTGTAGAAAAAAATGCCATTAAATAACTCAAAAGCACAAAATAGTTTGATAGTAATATAAAAGAAATATTTTCTAGGTTGAAATAGTCCATAAAATTTTTCCAAGTGTTCAATTTTTAATGTAGATTAAAATGTTTTTAATTAAGTATTACTGCATAATCTGCATGTGTACTGAGGAGTTTTGGGTTACTTTGATGACTAGTACTGCTGTAAAATGTATTCATTTATTTTGTTTTCAGCAATATATTTGACAATGGTAAAACTTTATTATGTATCTTCCTTTAGGACACCAGGTATCTGAACATGAGAATTTCTAACCTAAGTAAGAGGGAGATGTGGAAGGAAAATTATAAGAAAAATACTGATGAATTTCACTTTACTGTTTTTTTATTGTCTTCACTTTATTGTTACACATATCATTTTCTCCTTTTATTTATTTTTCATATTTTCATTACCTGAACACTAAAGATATTAAAATCCCACTTTATATATAATCTAAAATCTAGCTAACGATATAAACTGCCTATACTTTAAGCAATAATTTTCAAAGATATTCCTCTATCAGAAGGTATATTTATTTTATTCAAGAATATAAGGTCCCATTAAAAACAAAGATTAAAATACAGATTGGTATGCAGTTTTTTACTAAAATTTTTAAAAATTTGTAACTTTTAAATTGAGCATATAGGTAGCTATTTTATGTTGACACTAATTACAGCTGTAGGATTTCTTTTAATGAAAAAATTTCTCTAAATTTTGAACAAATTAAATGTTGATATTTTTTTGTTGGCAGTATGAGCCAAAAGACAAGACAATTATCATCCGAGTGGACTTGTTTTATCAAATGATATTTTAATTAATACATGCATCTTTATATAGATTTTTAAAATATCATCAATAAGATATATATATAATTCATTTCTGCTAGAAAGTATAAGACCGAAGCTGGATTATTTCATGAAGTCACAGTTTTTGGTTTTTTGTTAAGACAATAATGCAATTTAGTTGGATGCTAAAATTTACAGTAATAAAGAGAAACGCTTTAATCATCAAATAGGAAAGCTGAGTTCGATGTTGGTAGAGGAATGGAACTGAACACAAGTGTTCGGACACCCTTCAGTCCTCCCTAGAATTGTCAGAAAGGTGACCTTTTAGTTTTCTTTCATAGGGTTTTATAACAATTTTTATGGACCCCTCTGGTTTTGTTTATTTGGTTTGGTTTGTATTTTTTTCATTAGTTCAGTGAAGAAAAATGTAATGGAAAGATTTTTGTTTAAGTTGTTTTCGTTAAGCTTTTGTTAGGTAATTTGTCCATCAGAGGCTCTGTGAATAATGTAATTCATTAAGAAGAAGTTGGATAGTCACCATTACTATGTTGAATTTAAAATGTCAAGGTTTGATTTGAGTTTTTGCCTTTTATCTTGCTATTACTAAAATAAGTTATTTCCTCACCTCTTTTTTAAAATGTATCTTTATAAATACCAACATTCTAATGTTCAGCATCAAGCAACTGTTTTTTGACACTTCTTTTCAAATACAAGTTTTTTCTCTAAGAATTGGCCATATTTTTTTCTATAAAGGGCCAGATAGTAAATATTTGAGGTTTTTGTGGGCCATAATGATTTCTGTCACAACTACCCAACTCTGCCATTATAGCATGAAAGCATCCATAGACAATATGTAAACAAATGACTGTGGCTGGGTTGCAATAAAACTTTATGAACATTGAAATTTTAATTCTTGTTAATTTTCATGTCACTAAATAGCCTTTTTTCTTAACCATTTACAAATGTGAAAACCATTTGTAGCTTGCAGACCAACCATAATTTGCAGACCCCTGTTCTATACCAACCTTGATTATTGACGCTAAAATAGAAACACGTTTAAAACCTCTACTGTGGACCTCATGCTGCCGGTTGAAAGTTAGGACTGTTGAAGGGTAACAACATACTGCCCCTGCTGGCAGCTCATGTATTCCTGTATATTCCTGCTACTCTCCATATCTGATCTGTGATTTTTGTCCAAGTGCTCATTGCTGCTTGGTAGTCCTCTTCCTCTCATCTTTCTCTTCTGTCCTCCATGGAGACTGAGTCAAATAATTTTTCTCCTCAAAATTCCAGCCTAGTTCACCTCCCCACCCATCTCATGCCCTACTCACATGCCTACCCAGATTATAGAAGCCATCAAGCAGAAACTCCATTCCCTGCCTCCAAACCAACAGATTTAACTGCACATAAACTCATTCTTTCTACCTTTCCTCCTATTGAAGCAGAAGGAGAGCTTACCTTGAAGCTGTTGTTTGGCTACGTAAATGTATGTCCTATTTCGTGTTAATATGGTCTCATCTGCCTAGTCTTTCAGGAATGTCTCGAATTCCAATTTTGTGATTGATATCCATCCCTTTTTGTTTTTCAACTTTGTTGTGAGTGTAGTCAGTGTGTCTTTTCTGTCATTTTAAGGAAGTGTCATTTTAAGGAGAGAGGAGGAGGAGGTCTGTGTTCTGCCGTTCCTGATTCAGTTTCCTTTATGCCATTCTTTTACTCTTCTTTTCAACTGCCTGTCTCTGCTTGTTTTACTGATGCTGGTGTTGCTTGGCGTTGTCTTACACCCTCTTCTTTCTCTCTCTACCTTCTCTGAAGCTTAAGTTACCCAGTTCATCCTAATGACTCCCAAATGTATCCTTAAAGCCCGTATTTTTTTTTCTCCTACACTTAGTCACATGCCTATTGGTCATCTTCAACTTCAAAACCAACATTTTCTTTATCTCATTAAATGGAACCACCATCCCCTCATTGCTTAAGTGAACCATGTGGGCATCATTCTAGACACTTCACTCAGTCCTAATTGATTCAACCTTCCAAATTTCTCACCATTCTCACACAGTCGTCTTTTGCCTCTTGCACTTTCTCCCCATCTCCTATCCCTAAATTTCCAGACTACATTCTTGAGTTATTTTTCTAAAAGGTAAATCTGGCTTAAAACACTTCAGTGACTACTTATTGACCTCAAGAAAATGTCCAAGCAGAGCCTATCCTTTTTGCTTATTATTCCTCCTCATGTCAGCCCAGAAATTAGGTTCATTTCTCCAAATGTATCATGCACTTTTCCCTATAGTCTTAAAATATGCTAACAGGGACACTTCTCTTTCTTCTTCAAGCCTAGGTTAGCTCTCCGCTCTGAATTGGAATCACTTTTCTCACTGGGCAGAAACTGTCTGAAGCCTTGTCCTAGAATGGGCCACAGTATTTGGGAGATACTTCATACACTGAGCTTGGTTGTTTGGATTTTCCCATGTCCTTTTAGGTTGAAGTCAACATTTCGATCTCTGTATTAACAGTTTCTAGATATAGTAGCCAGCTTCCGTGGTAACTAAAAGTCGTTCTCCTTCCCAGCATGACTGAGACCACCAGCTGTCCCCAGCAGAAACAGGATACTTAGAGAACCAGGTTACGAGCATCCATGAAAGCCCCATCTCCTTTCATCTAGGATCACCTTTTTCAGCCCCCAGAGTGTTTCCTTCTTACATATTTTAGAGTAAGGATCTGAATCCAACTTAAATATTAGGTAAGCTCCAGTATTACAGTGCAGACATCCCAGAAGGGAAAGGTCAGAAAAGAGCTCTTTCTGAATACAGTTGAAATAGATGCTGAATTTTTTTTCTGGTTGCAGGAGTAATGTGATTGGTCAATATAGTTTCAAGCTGAAATTATTTGATATTTATAACTAGATAAATAAACTTTTTTTACTTCAGATACCAGTATGGAAATAAGTGACCCAATCACAATATATATATGACAGTAATTTAGACCATAAAGCTACAAATGTGTAATTTAAAGCCTCTTATAATTTTACAGGAGAAGCAATACAACACAGTGATAACACGTGTGGATAGTAGAGCTCCAACCTGTATTATCAGCCTGTGCCTTGGTTTTCTAATCTATAAAATGGAGTTAATAATAATTCCCACTTCATAACATTATGATGAATAATGAAATGAGTTAACATTGTTAAATCCTAAGAATACACCAAGCACTATATAAGTTTTTAAAAACTAAATTTAAATAAAACTAAGGAGGGACTAAGGAAACTAAGGACTTCAGAGGTGATTTTTATTTCAACTACTCTAGGCCCATTTTTTCCCCATAAATGTTAGGCGTGTCATGCCAAAAGCTATCCCATGTAGTTTCTAGCATGCGACTCTGAAAGAACTAGTTGAAAAGAGCCACCTTCACCAAGGTACACACTTTGAATTGTCATTTTATGGTCTATGTAGTCTTACTCTTGAGTATTGGACAGTTAGAGTAGGAATTCCATCTGTGGCTATTGAAATAGGACACAGTTGAGTGCCCTACATAGAAGGCCACATCTCATCTCCTGAAGAATGTTCTAGGCAGCTGAGCTGCCTACTGATCAGGAGACCATAATACACATCTTACCTGGGAAAATAAAAGGTTGTAGTATAAACACATACTTTTTACCTCCAAACAATAGTAATTGTTCCCAGCCTTCACAGAAATAATTTAATTTGTGGCTCTGTTGCTTCTGAGGAGGACAAAAGATAAAAGAAAAATCCTAGATACTGGGCTTTGGAATCATATGTTCACAATGTCCAGAGTGGGGAAGGTGTCTGTTAGTCTTAGATTATTTCTGGAAAATGACCCTCAAGGATATAGGATCTGGAAAAGAAGGGGGTTTTTGGTTTCTAACTTCCTTGACAAGAAGATGAGGGAGAGACACAGGAAAATCACATGCTCTTCTCTCATACTATTCATTTAACTCTTGTTTTAAAAACTATTTTAAGTTTATCACAAAATTTGAAAAACATTTGTCACTTTTTTTTTTCTAAGTGTTTTTCTTCCATACAGGAACTTTGCATTGATGGCGACTAATTTGTGTGTTTTTCTTTTTTTTCTTTTTTTCTTTTTGCATGCTGTCCCCTGTGTTGGAACTCTCAATAGAGAGTAAGTTGGTTCAATATTTGTTGGAAACCTAACTTTACTGCATGACTGTGAAATTAACCCTTTTTCTCTATTTTCTCTCCCGAAGAGTTCATGCAGTATTGGACCCTTTGCAATCCACGAAATGCTATTCGCAGTTATGCAAACTGTCATTCTTTTTGGAGATGTGCTTTTTAATCTACTAATTAATCTAATTTGATTATGTTCTTCTGTTCTATATTTGATGACTGGCACACCTAAGTTATCATCAAGGTTATGAAAAGACTGCCTCAATTGTAATAGCTCACATATTATAATTCTTTTCCAGTAAATTATAGTTGTGAGATATATAGGAATGTAAATTGATTCCATTGAAGATTGGTTTCACTGAATTATTTTTTAAAAAATTTCTGGTTTCACAATTATTTTAAAAATTTTGTCCTAACCTCACCATATGCTTTTTCTAATATTCTAATGTCATTCCTTAAAAGCAAACAGAGCAGTTTTACAGAGCAGTGATTCTCAACTTTCTCTTCTGAAATCAAACCGTTAGCTGTAGTATTATATTAGCATACTCACTTTCCATTTTCTCCCTAATCATAGATAAGGAAATGGGAGAATTTTAACTTCTGACAGTGAACTCTGTGATAGACAATCAAGTAAGAACTATTATGTGAAAGTTCCAGTATATATTTTGAATAGATACAGATAGGCATATACATTATCATTTAGTAAGTACCATTGGTAGGATATAAGTATTTTGAAAAATAATAGGATGGTTCTATATGTAGAGTACTTAAATGTTTATATATTTATTCAGCTATACTCACATTATATCTAATCAAAAGAAATTTCTTCTCAGGAGACTCAGAGAAGTCTTCTTAAAGGAAATAGCAGCTCAGAGCTTGACTGGAACATAAACTTTGGATATGTTAGAATGAGAAGAAGGGACCTGCTGGGAATGACTAGAATGAGTCCAGAGAAGTGGGAGATTCAGAAAGTTTATAAGAAAGAAAAGGAAGTTTAGTTTGGCTGGGATAAAAGGACAGTCTTACACATCTTCCCTTGCATTATGAAAAAAAGATTGGCTACAAATTCATTACAGGGTTTCACTTAAGAGAAAATTCTTACTCTTTAAAGAACTTTTCCTGCATATTTATTGAACAACTTTATATTTAGTCCTCAGCCTTTAATAACTTTGAGCTTGGTTCTAACTGGTGATATAAGACTGTATAAAAATATAGTCTTATTTCTCAAATATTAAATATATTTTACAGATGGGAAGATAATGTACATATTGAAAAAGTTAAGTAGTACCATAAAGCTAATCTCACTACAAGTTCGAGTAGGAAACATCAGTGGCAATTATCCAGGAAGCGTTGGCTGGGACTCAAGTGGTAAATTTTATAGGGAGTCACATACTATGTGTAAACATAACAAGTGGGGGTATGGTAGGAAATCAGGGTTTTGTGTGAAATGTGTTCAGGGATGAAGAGTTTATGTTGCCGGATAGCCCAAGATCAGTTTGGAGAGTTAGACCCTTCTCTAAGCATTTGAGACACTCTATAGACAGTGAAAGGACATTGAAGGATTTTGTTTCTGTAAAATAAGTGATCTCACAATTTGAAGATGAGAAAGAAGCATGAGTTAATTGCTTTTTTGACTCCTAGTATACAGGGAATGTAAAGACTGGCTGCTACAGAAATCCAGATAGGAGGTCAGAAAGGCCTGGTGCCTACAATGATGGTGTGTGATCGACACATTTGGGGAAGGCCAGAAAAAGAGAGCTATTCTGGAGGTTGTGGGACCTAGTAGACTAGATCAGAGAGGCCCTGTCAAGGAGGTCACACTTCCTATGAAAAGAGAGTCAGAATGAAGCCTGGCTCCCCACATTTAGCATGCAATAAGAAAATTCATGGCAACAAGAATGGAAGAAAAAAAAGAAAATAATAATAGTAAAGCAGTGTCAAGCTACAGAATGGCCAAGCATACTATGCTAATGATGATGGGAAGACCATTGATGGGAACAATAGGATGGAAACTGAAGGAGAGATTCTTAAGATGGTGTCTTCTGCATCTGTAAGGAAAGGATTTAGGTCATGAATAAAAATAAAGATTGTAGAAGAGACAATACTTTAAGGAGCAAGAATATAGAATAGAAAGATAAGTCTTAAAAGAGAATAAAAGTAGCTTTATTTTAGAGAAACAGAAGGATTGCTATAAAGTAAAGCAAAGTGGAGGAAAAATCAATGGAGAATTTTATGTCGAATGGCAATAAAGTAGATGAGGTAAGTTATCTACTCATAGAGCATATGGAAACAACTGAAAACCAAGTGACTTAGCTTTAAGTCTAGGCTCAGCCATTGATTATCAGCGGAAGCCTTGGGCAAGTCACTTTCCTGGTTTTGTTTCCTAAGAACCAAATAAAATGAGAGAGTTGACATAGGCATTCTAATGTTTGTGATTTTCAGAATGGATTTTGGTATAATAAAAGCTTACACTTGGAACCTTCATGAAAGTAGAGTGAAAGTGAATCAAAGAATTAGAGTGATGTGCCGGTAAACCAGGTTAGGGGAAATGTCAGAGAACCCTGATTTTGTAGTGTTTCCTATCATTCAGAAGTGTAAATACTCCCTCCCACCATGACTGCTTTCAAGCTACCAACCAGCTCACAAAATTCCTGAATATCTAACCATCAACTTTCTGAGTAAGCGCTCACTCCAGCACTCCTGGATGGATAGGTTTGCCAGGTACCAGTGAAAGGGAATTCTAGATTAAATTCATGAGTTCATCATAGAATAGGTCTGGTGAAGTTCACCAGTGTTCTGAGCCCTGAGGAGAGGGCCAGAGAAAGTTGTAGAGAAGCAGTTGACCAAATTTTGAATCTAAGAGAAGCCAGGTTTTTTCCTTATGGTTTTGGAGGTGGGACAAAAGTTACTGACTCTGCATTGTGAATAAGAACAGTGTTGAAACAGACACTGCCTGAGCATCAGCGTACTAGAAAATTTAAAATAGTCATGGTTTCTGCTTTTACAAATACAGAACATCTTGAGCAAATAGTAGAAGTATATTTTTTCTAATTCAGACTCAAATGTTGAAGCTTAGTCATAATTCTGATAGGAAAAAATCCTTCATTTCTAACATGAGAAAAAAATGAGAGTTCATATATAACTGTAAAGGAAATTGAAGAAATAAAATATATATCGAGAACGAAACTCTTAATTTTCAAATTAAAAAGTTACTTCAAGATTATGAACTTCTTAAAATCATTGTTTATACTCTACTGTGCTTATAAATTCTCATAGTGCCAGAGATTGTCTTAAGAGTTTTTTTTATTATTTACCTAGAAACTTTCCAGTGTGCTGTTGAACATCTTGTAAAGAGATATAACCTTAATGTGAAAGTCACTTTTCCTAAGTATTTTAATGATATGCATCACTTAACAGTATTTCTTCCCCTCCCTTAAAATATTTTTTCATCTTATAAAAATTTTCAAACTAGTTTTCAAACATAAAACGCATTGATAGAAATGGAGACAAATAGCATGCCATCTAGGACTCTTTAAAATCATTAAAATTTAGATGTAGATTTGTATTCTGAATTTTTTTTAGTTACAGTTATCCCAAACCATTTAAAATTACTTTTGGGGCAGTTTTAGTAAATAATATATTTTATAACAAGACAAAAATTGTAACAATTAACATTCTGAGAAATCTAAGGAGTCTCTAATTAGCCCATTATGTCAGAATGATCTTATACTTTAAAGTAGCTGTCTGCAGAGTCATCTCTGATTAACTCAGTGCCACTCTTCCAAAGAGCTGAGGGCCAGTGAGATTATAGGTAGCTCCTTGCCCTAAATTTCAGAAAAAATAAATTTCAGTTTAACCAGTTTAAGCTGTGGCATCGTGGAAAACATTAGGTGTGCCAGCCATTACGGCCAAAGTTTCTTTACCAAGTGATGCTGCATGGAATAGCTAATTGTTGAACTTCAGCAGAAGTTGGATAACATTTCAAGTGTACTCTTGTATCACAGAGTCCAATGAAAAGCAAGAGAGATTGTTTTTCCGCTTGGCTGCCAATCGCTGTGCCTCTGATTCCTGTATTCCTTTCTACTTCAGTTTTGAATTGATCATACAGGTCAATATTTCCTCCTCTTTTTCTCCCCTCTCCCGTTTATCAACTATAGGTGTTCAGCATGTTTTTGGAGACTCTAGTGGACTTCATACAAGTCCACAAAGATGATCTTCAAGATTGGTTGTTTGTACTGCTGACGCAACTACTAAAAAAAATGGGTGCTGATTTGCTTGGGTCCGTTCAGGCAAAAGTTCAGAAAGCCCTTGATATTACAAGGTAATATTTTCATCATGCATTTCAAGTTTACCTGATAGAAATCAGGAATATTTAGTTTCTATGTTAGAAGTTCAGGTGTCTGAGTCCTTTAAAACCATTTAGACGGCATAGGCTCCATTGGAAAATTGTTAATAACGCCTATTCACATGGTATAGTTCATGCAACATTGATCCTTAGATCAAACACTGCTTTCTTTTATAAAAATTTTGTTAACATTTATTGAATAATTCAAAATATTATTTTATATTAATTAAGATATATCTGCAGAGTGGAGTTGAAGATTTTATTCAATCTAATATAAAAATAAGATATTCCCTAAGTTTAAAAGAATGTTTTATTATACATTAAAATATTCAGAATCCTTTTTCAGAGGATTTTGAGCCAATGATATATTTCTACTTTCTTGTGTAGATTGTTGAAGTGACTTATTTCAGATATCCATTTACTAAGTTGAGGTGAGTCTAGAATTCAGATATTAGGTTTGGGGAAACATCTCTAATGTTGAACTTTTTATTGAACGTATTTTTCTAATTAAATCTATATTTGAGACAAAAAAGATAGGCCATTATTTACTATATTGTTGCTTTTTAACCCCCTACAGCAGCGGTCCCTAACCTTTTTGGTACCAGGGACCAGTGCTCCTATGAGAACCTAATGCCTGATGATCTGAGAGGGAGCTGAGGTGGTAATGGTAGTGCTGGGGAGCAGCTGCAAATACAGATAAAACTTCTCTCACTGGCCCACTGCCCTACTCCTGCTGTGTGGCCTGTTCTAACAGGCCGTGGACCAGTACTGGTCTGTGGCCCAGGGATTGGGGACCCCTGCCCTACAGGGTATAAATTCAGATGTTCAAATTCTTTTAGGAATAGCTTTTATTGTATATTGTGTCATACAGACTATACCACATATGGATGCTTCTTTATGTATGCTTTTTGAATGACATTATGTTTTGTTATTAAGCATATTTTCTGTTAAGCGTGCTAAATACTTGCTGACTTAATTTTTGTTTTGTTTTGCTTTGTTTACTGTTTATTTCAGGGAATCTTTTCCAAATGATCTTCAATTCAATATTCTAATGAGATTTACAGTTGATCAGACTCAGACACCAAGTTTGAAGGTAAAAACTTGAAGTCTTTTGAAGACATTATAAGAAATTGAAGTATTTTATTAATAAAGTGATATTAATGTTTGTATTTCTGTCACATAAGAAGCCATTCAATCAGTGGATTTTGTTTTTATAAACTTTCAGACAGTCAAGCCAGCACTTCGGGACCAGCTTCACTCTTTTTGGAGCTCCAAGGTTTTTTTGTTTTTGTTTTAATCTGCATTATTTCTTTTCTTAACTCTCTGCAAACTGCAGTGTTTCAGATAATGTTTGTATGCATCAACTACTAACCTTTGTAAGCCTTCTACGCATGCACATATTTGATTTCCAATGTTATTTAAATGCCAGGCTATCCTTTGGAGGAGCTTACCGGGAATACTTTTAGAAGGCAACTGCAAGTATGGCCATCTAACCCTAAGCTGGTAATGCAAACTTGCTCTATAAAGTCTTACCTAATTTTATGTTTGTGATTTCCCAATACTTTTTTTTTTTAGTTTCTGAATAAGTATTTTGGGTGAACTGTCAGTTTTACCTATGCTTATTTTAGTAAAGAAAAATGTTTAAGTTTAATTTCAGTGCTTTTCTCCAGTTCTCCTTAATTGAAATAGTAACATTTTTTTTCTTTTTGCATTGTGATATTTCTGATGTGTGCAAATTAACTATCTCAATTGTTATTAGCACACATTTTTTCAATTAATTTATGTGAAACATGAGGAGAGTCCAATTTGTAATTTAAAATAATTATTAAATTTCACAAAATAATAGAAACAAGGAGCTCTTGGATTCTTTATAAAGATCATTCATAGTAAGTATTAAATGAGATTAAAGTCAGGGAAATAACAAGCATATGTACATTTATAATCCTTATATTTTTCTGCTCTATTCTGCACGAATATATTTCCATAAGCATTACTGCCCAGGACTGACTTTTTTTTTTTTAAGTTTCTGAATATGATTTTGCCTTAAAATCACAATTATGTTTCTTACCAGGGTTGACGTATACTCAACATAATGTTATTTTCTCAGAGCTACTTTGTGAAAGGGATTCTGTCTGTTTTGATTTTGAAAAGTGACCTGCAGAAGGAGAATAAGTTACTTAATGTTATTGATAAATAATTTTTGTGCTCATTCTTTGTCTAAGCCATTGTGCTAGACATTTTAAATTTATAATGGAAGATAAACTTATAATTTTTATCATTATTATCTATATTATCTATAATACATGATAAACTGTAATAGGACTGTGATTTAGGTACTCATGGTAGGTATTCAAGTGCTGTTGAAATGTATGTAGTAGAAATGTTTCATGAGTCATTGGAAATGAAGGTCTAAACTGTTTGCTTAAGAAATATGGGTGATAGGTAAATTGAAGGAGAGAATAAAATTTCTAAGGCCTGAAGAGAAAGACGAAGGGATGAAGGAAATGCGAAATAGAGAACTTGAAATTAGCTTTTCTTGTGGAAAATGTTAAATTGGAGACTGTAATTACAGACTGTTTACATATATTTGTGGCTTTTGTATTATGTGTTTTATATATTATATATACCCACACATTAAATTATATACACAGAAACGCAATGCTGTAGGAGAAAATCACTCTTCAACTATTAATCTGATGTTTTAGAATAGCAAGGAGAAGCTGTATTGGAGCCATTCATACCTTATACCAAAAGTAATAGCTTTCAGATGAGTGATGGGATTAAGAATGAAAAACTTAACGGGTTATAGAAAAACACAAATAACTTGGATATGATATTTGTAAAAAAAAATCTTTATTAAAAAATGATGGATCTCTCAGATAAAAGATGGATGTCTATATAAAATTTTATATTTCTCACAGAGTGTCATGTGGTTAAATGTCAGAAAGGAAGCAATAGAATAGGGGGAAATGGCAATACAGAGTGATTTTATTTGAGTAAGTAATATTTTAAAAAATAAATGTAATCTTTGTTGACCTGTTTTTCTGGGTTTCACAAACATGTAGAATTATACATACCTTAGCAACTGCATTATTTTTCTTTCTCTAAAAAGAATGCATGTTTATGTTATTAAAATTATAGACTATGTATATAACCTTGTAATGCATCTTACTAAATGTAAACTTTCAAATGATTATATGTGTATTGTGGTTATTTTGCCTATTAGTATGGTAAACACACCTATTCTATGAAACCCTTTTAAAACTTTGCATACCTCTATAAATTTCCAAGACACCGCAGTAATTGAATGCACAGTTAACCATAAGTCTCTTTCCCTCTCCACTGTGCATTTCACCTAGAGTGGCCGATAGGTTAACTCTTGGTTTTATTCAGTACATTTTTGTATAGTTATAATTACTTCTTAAAATTTATTCATTAAGTAATGAGAAATATAATTTGATCCCTTCTGACTTTTTTTTACTGAAAGTGGAAAGGGGAAAATACACAAGAGTCAACCTTATTTTAATATTTCACTTTCTATATGTCAACTTAACAGTGTACTTCCCAGAGACCTTATGTAGATTGAGAAAAAAACAGTGGTTCTCAACCTTTTTTTCTGCCCCAATATACCTGAAAGAAAGGAGATAATTTAACAGTGGCTTTCTATACAGATAAAAAAGGCTCAGGGCTCAGTCTAAGGAAGAAGTATGTGTGGTTGCCCCACTTCCTGCTGATTTTGAAACCTGCATGCCACCATGTATCCATCCACATGTCAGAGATTCCTGGGGGGAACTCTTACACAAATAAGTGTTTTCTTTTCTCCAGTGATACTTGTGTAAAACTTTTTCGTGACAAGTTCTAATAATCAATGGACCTATTAAAGAACCTGATCTCATTGTGTGAGTTTTATGATGTATTTTACAGAAACTTTATATTGTCCACCTTAATTACCCACTTGATTTATAATACCTTATTTCCAAAATACTTTGATTCATTTCCCCAAAAGCCAAATTATCAGTTGATAAAGGCTGGCTCCCATGGAGTCTAGACAAGAGTCAGCTGTAAGCTCTGAAGGCAGACTCAAGGAGAAATGTATAATTCTGTCAAGAGTCTTCACAGTTGTTCAGACACGGGGAATGAAACATAAGTTCTGCTATGTGTGGAAAACAAAAATCCACATTATCATATTCTTGTGCCTCAGGTAGGTAGGTGGTTGTATAATTTCTTTTTTGTTGTTTTTTAATTTTCTATTTGTCAAAAAAATAATCACCTAATTATTTCTAAAATGTCCTTAAATGACCATCTGATTGTCTTCTCTCATTGTGCTTGTCTCTGCAGGTGAAGGTTGCTATCCTTAAGTACATAGAAACTCTGGCCAAGCAGATGGATCCAGGAGATTTTATAAATTCCAGTGAAACTCGCCTGGCAGTGTCTCGGGTCATTACTTGGACAACAGAACCTAAAAGTTCTGATGTTCGGAAGGTATGTTTTAATATAAGTGTTAGGAATAAATCAGAAAAGCAAGTCAGTCATTTTGGATTGCCAGTGAAGGAAGCTAATATTTTCAGGATATTACCAGTTAGCATGGAGTTATTTACCTGGTGATATGAAGACCTTAAAAAAAAAAAAAAAAAAAATCTCATTTAAATTATTTAAAATTTTATCCAATTATTATGTGTAATTTTCCAACAATAAAAAAATTGTCCTTGCCATAATCCTCTCCACCTCTAATCTTGTAATCATTCAAAATATTCCATATCTTTCCTCTTGTATTTTACCTATATATTTCAAATAAGTGCTTACACTGTTTCTTGATATACTAATTTTTGGCATTAGGTAAATGAGGACTTGGCTTTCCCATGCCATTCCCACATTCTTTCCTAGATCTTCCCCCATTCCCACATTCTTTCCTATATCTTCTAACCTTCACCAATGGAAAAGATTTGCATTTTGACTTTGGAAGTATTCAGTCCTATACCAAGTGGTTTACTACTGCTTCCTTTCGAATGTTTTTAGAGTATCAGTTAGTATTTTCAACCTCTCTGCCACATTCTTATGGCTAATATTTTCCATATGCTCAAAAACATAGATTATTTTTGGAAATCTCCTTCCTAGACTTTCTTTTCTCTTCACTATCTTCCTGAGACTTCTGTTTACCCCTAATCATCTATTTCTTGCATCTTATATCTGGCTCTGTTTACTCTCTTCCATGATAAATCATTTCCTTCAATATTTGCCACAAAAGAGTGCACAGATTATAAATTTTGTGACCTTTGTTTCTAGTGATGACCATTCGACCCAACAATAGCAGAATATATATTATTCTTTTCAAGTGCATATGGACATTCTTCAGGATAGGCCATATGCTAGGCTATGAAACAAATCCCAATCTTTTTTTATTTTTTAATTTTTTTTTTTTACAAAACAACAGTAAGTCATATATATTTTGCATTGTTTGTTCATCACCCATAGTTAGATTTCTTTCTGTCATCAGTCTTTTTTTAAAAAGATAAAAGTAATACAAAATATTTTCTATGACCACATGGAATGGAATTAGAATCAATAACAGAAAGAAAAAAAAAACTGGAGAATCTCAAATATGTGGAAATTAACATACTGCTAAATCACCAGTGGATCGAAGAAGAAATCAAAAGGGAAATTAGAAAATAGATTCAGATGAATGAAAATGGAGACATGACTTAATGGGATATTGGCTTAGAACAGTGCTTAGAAACAGATTTATAGCTATTAATACCTATAATAAAAGATCTCAAATCAGTAACCTAACTCACCACCAAAGCAAACTAAACCTAAAGCAGGGGAAAAAAAACATAATCAAGATTGAAGTAGAATTAATAGCGAATGGGAAAATAATAGAGAAAATTACTGAAACCAAAACTGATTCTTTGAAAAGTTCAATAAAATTGATGAACTTTTGGATAGATTGACCAAGGAAAGAAAGAGAAGACTTAAATTACTAGAATTAGAAATGAAAAAGGGAATATTACTATAACCTTACAAAAATAAAAGGATTATAAAGGAATACTACAAATAATCGTATGCCAATAAATTAGTTAACTTAAATGAAATGGACAAATTCCTAGAAAGATACAACCAAAACTGACTCAAGAACAAACAGATGTGTAAATGGAACAAGTAAGGAGATTTACTTAGTAATCACAAACCTATCCACAGATAGAAGCTGAAGCTCAAATGGCTTCATTGATGAATTCTACCAAACACTAATAACAGCTCCCCACAAGCTCTTATAAAAAAAACAGAAGAGGAAAAAACAGTTCCCAACTCATTCTGTGAGGGCAGTTTTACCTGGATACCAAAACCAGACAAAGACACCATAAAAAAAGAAAACTACAGACCAGTTTTCTTAGGAATATGGATGCTTTTAATCCTCAACAAAATAATTGGCAAACCGTCTATGGCCATACTACCCTGAACAAACCCAATCCCATCTGATCTCGGAAGCTAAGCAGGATTGGGCCTGGTTAGTACTTGGATGGGAGACCACCTAGGAAGACCAGGGGTTGTAGGTGTAAAAAGTAAAAAATAAGGGATTGTAAGCTGACAAGGTCTTTGCAATCAGTGAGGTCAACCAAGGGTTGCCTTTCCTAAAAACAAATTTTTAAAAAATAATAATTGGCAAACCAAATCCAGCCACATATAAAAGAGAGTCACACAACATCACCAAGTGGGATTTATCCCAGGAATGCAAGATTGAATTAACATCCAAAAATCCATTAATGCAATACATCACGTCAATAGTAAAAAGACAAAAACCCCATGATCATCTCAATAGAGGCAGCATCCAGAAAAATCTAACATCCATTCATGATTAAAAAAAAAAAAAAAAACCTAAGCTAGCAATGGAAGGCAACTTCCTCAACCGAATTGGGGGCACTTAGAAATATCCACAGCTAACATACTTCATGGTGAAAGACTGAATGATTTCTTCCTAAAATAAGGAACAAGACAAGGATATCTATCTGCTCTCACCATTTCTATTCAACATTGTACTAGGGAGTCTAGCCAGAACAGTTGAGCCAAAAAGAGAAAAGAAAAAAGAAAAAAGAAGAAAAAAGACATCCAGATTAAAAGGGAATAAGTGAAACTGTTTCTCTTTGCAAATGATATCTTATTTAGAGAAAACCCTAAGGAATTGCTAATAAACTATTAGAACTAATAAACAAGTTCAGTAGGGTTCAGATTACAAAATCTATATACAGAAGTCAATTGTATTTCTAAACACTTGTAATGAGCAATCCAAAAATGAAATTAAAATAAGTTACAGTAGGATCAAAAAATTTGAATACTTAGGAATAAATTTAACCAAAAAAGTAAAAAATTTATAGTAGAAACTATGAAACTGTTCTGAAAGAAATTAGATTTAAATAAACGGAAAAACTTCTCATGTTCATGTATCAGAAGACTTAATATTGTTAAGTTGGCACTATTACCCAAAGTGATATACAGATTCAGTGTGATCCCTATTAAATCCAAGTTGGCTTTGTAGAAAGTGACAAGCAAATTCCAAAATTCATCTAGGATTGCTAAGGACCCATAATAGCCAAAACAATTTTGAAAAAGAACAAAGCTTGGAAGAATTTATAATTCCTGATTTCAAAAACTAGTGCAAAGCAACAGTAATCAAGACAGTGTGGTACTGGCATATAGACAGACATAAAGACCAATGAGATAGAATTGAGAGTCCAGAAATAAACCTATGTGTCTATGGCCAGCTAATTCCAGCAAGGGTGCCAAGGCCATTCAATAAGGAAGTAATAGTATTTTCAACAAATTGGGCCCTAGGACAACTAAATAGCCACATGCAAAAGAATGAGGCTAAACCTTATCTCACACCATATATAGAAATTAACTCCAAATGGAAGACGTAAGTGTAAAACCTAAACCTGTTTAAACCCTTAAAACAGGGATAAATCTTCATGATCTTGGATTTGACAATGGATTCTTAGATACCCTACCAAAAACACAATCAACAAAAGGAAAAAAGATAAATTGTATTTCATCAAAACTAAGAATTGGGAATGTTCCAGAAGAATACCGATGTGATGGTAGAAATCATTGGCATGCTTTAAGTAAAGGAGTAATGCAATCTGATTTATATTTTTAAAGGTTACACTGGCTAATGTGACAGAAATGGACTGTTACTATGCTATGTAAGGGAGAAGAGGTTAAGAGGGGTAGGGCTGATATCAAAAAGCACCTTTTCATCTGTTGTTCAAAAAAGTTATTTTTAAATGAATATAAAATATATTTAGTAAAGCAAATATGACATTAAGATATAAACTAACAAATGAAGGACTTCAAAATATACTAGTGTAATTTAAGTCATACCATTTAAACTCATATTATTTAATGCAGAAATAATAGACAAATCAATAGAACATAAAAGAGGGTCCAGAGACACCTAGATTTATATAGATTAGTTCATGATAAGGGTGTTACTTCAACAGATGAAGAAAGGATATACTTATTGGTAAATGGGTTGGGAACAGCTGGGCTGTCTCTAGAGGGAAAATAAAGCTGAATTTCATATACCAGAATCAACTATCACTCATTACTTCATTTTCTCATATTCACTTGAGGTTCTCTCAATTTTGTGGTTCCAAAAGTCAGGATTATAAAGTTTTGTTTCAAAATGCAAATAACTCTATTTAAGCACTATTTACATTTTTAGAGTATACACTCACACATTGTATACTTTGTTGTTTTTAACAAAATGGGCTTATGTTATAGCTGTTGTTTTATATTTTTTCTTCAATAGTATGTAATAATCCTCTCCCAATTTCTTCATGTATAGAGCTCCATCATCTTTCAAGGCTGTGTTGTATAGTCTGCCATTGTTCCAATATGATGTAATAAAATCATTCTCTAGTATTGTATATTCTAATGCCATAAACATAGAACACTTAGATTTTCATAGAACGAGGTCAAAAAAGGTGCAGAACAAGATGCACAGATTTGGATACAAATCTTTTGGGTTTCTCCCAATTAAATTTCGTGTAATCTGAATTTTTGTTTGGCTTTTAATAATTCACTTGATTACTTTAGACAAATTAAGGAAATTTGTAGGTTTTCCAAACTGATCTGAATAAGCTTTGTTTTGTTCCCATTTCTACAAAAACATTGGCCTAGTTTTAGCTTCAGATTATACATTCGTTAGATTTATTTGCTTGAGAGAAGACTAGATCCGGTCAGTTAATTTAAGAATGGCATCAAGAAAATGAAATTTAAACTACTAACTTGCTCTGGATGGGCTTTGTATAGCTTAGGGATATGCATCTTTATTTTCATCTATCCTCCTTGTACTCATTTATTAAGAAAACTAAAGTAGTACTATGCATATATTAATAGAGTAACCCCAGAAACTATTTGGTTAACATATGCCATTGATTTTTATGTCATATTTGTTATTCTTTTCATATTCCCTTCTTTCTTTCAAAAAAATAGGTCAATTTTTTTTTAATTCTTCCAACAAAGAAATTTTAAAGCATGTAAGAACATCTTTTTTCCTGAGAACGATGGCTTTGTGCTATTGAACGGAAATGTTGAGTAAAGAGAAAGATCTCCTTTGAGTAACCAAAATATATTCATCTACTTGTTGTGTGTCTTTGTTTTCTAGGCAGCGCAGTCAGTGCTGATTTCCTTATTTGAACTCAATACTCCAGAGTTCACAATGTTATTAGGAGCTTTACCAAAAACTTTTCAGGATGGTGCTACCAAGCTTCTTCATAATCACCTTCGAAACACTGGCAATGGAACCCAGGTATTTTTCAGTTATTTTCTTAGCTCTTTTATAATGTAATGGTTGGTTTAATAATAACTGCATTCTTTTACATGAAGTAAACTTTTGGCCCTAGTATATAATTTTCACATCTATATTGGGCAGCATTTCCTGAGCAGAATTAAATACTATCCTGGAAAGCATAAAGTCATTAGGCCTATCATGTTTATATTATAATTTGGTGTACATTAGGGCAATGGTGGCCAGAGTATGATGAACAAGAAAAGCAAAATGTGAGCAGAACTTGGATAAAGACATCAGCTTTATGAGACATTAGAATTAGGACACAGTCTTTAGATGAACCAGTTCTTATTTGAGGACTAGAAGGGATGACTTATTCCAGGGTTAACAAATAAGTCAAAAGAGGGTAGTACTTAAAAAGGTGTATTTACGTTTAATAATCATAGGCCTGTCGGTCCATAGGTGCTTGGATATACTGGATTTTGTTTTGAGGAAGTGAAGTTTGAGTAAATGAAATGTTACAATGTTATATTTCTATATCTATATACAGTGTTATATATCCATAGAACAAATGGTATAGAATTATTTATATAATATGCCTAAAGAATTAAGTTTTTAAAAGACAAGAGAGATAGTGGATAAAGAAGAAAATGTGCTCATGGCAGCCTTAAGGTAAAATCTGAGGGTCAAAAACAATCTGAGAACAATTTTTGGGGACCAAAGTCAGTTATTTTTTTAAAAGGAAGAAGGCTTGGTTTCATTCTATCTTAAGAGAGAGGCAAATTCGTAATATGACCAGATTTTTATTTCTTCGGTGTCTTTGTGAAAATCATTGTAAAGCAAATTCAAGGATGAATAAAATTTGAGCATTGGTAATGGTTAGGGGAATAAAGTTGACTCAGGACAGGAAATTAATTTAAAATTGTTAATTTGGGATGATATTGAATTTTTGAGGAAAAAGATATTAATAATATCTGCAAGCAGGAAGTAGGTGATGAGAACAAAAAAAGACTAAAGGGTTAGATTTCTGAATGGAGAGAAAGTTTTTCCGCACAGAAAACTGAGATAGGTACATGAATCTTTAAAATATTGATATATAAATATGACTTTCATATTGTTTAATTTCTTGATTATATGTCTTCCTTAAGTTAACAGCCTTTTAGTTGAACTTCCCTATCATATGTTAGCATTTATTTGACTCCCTCCAACAGAGTTCCATGGGGAGCCCTTTGACAAGACCAACACCACGTTCACCAGCCAATTGGTCCAGTCCTCTTACTTCTCCTACCAATACATCACAGAATACTTTATCTCCAAGGTAACAAGAGGGTAATTTTCCATCATGGTTTGTTATTGCAGATTCTCATTCTTAGAAAAACAATAATTCCAGTTGATTTCCACTTGACTTGAAAGGTGGTAGACACATAAAAACTAAACAGATTCAAAAAATTTAACGTTAAGTGAAAAGAAAACTTACTGATGCAGCTTTTATAAATTAATGTTTGTTACTTTGAATAGGATAGTTAAGTTTCTCAGATATGCTATACAAATCCAATAAATTGGAAATGTGTCTTTCATTTATACTACTTAGTTATAATGATGATTGTTTAGATCTAATAATGGAGAAAAAAGCTTCTAAACAAAAATGTAAAAAATGAGGAAGAAAAAATAGAGAAGGGATAAATATAAAATGGCATTGAGTATGCTTCTTAGGAAAAATTGTGACTGATATTGATCCTTAGTATAAATTATAAGACGTGTAATTTTCACACACTTGCGCAATTCAGGCATGAGCTATATTTCAAAGAAGTTCTTGACTCATTAATAAACTAATAGTTTTTCTTTTTCCTCATCCTTTTAAAAGATAGTAGCCTATATTTATAGTTATTAGCTAGATTTTTGTTTTTAGCCATATATATCATAGCATGCTTCATCATATTCATTGCAATCATAGGATACTTCAGCAGCATCTAAGGAAGAAAAAATATATTGCAAATTTATCATCTAGGCTATTTCTTCCATGTTATACATGTATAACAATTTTGATAGCTAAATTCCAGCCTCAGTTGAATTTTAGAATTTGATTATAGAATTCATGTCCAGTGTTATTTATGTTTTTAAAATGTAAAAAACATTCTTAGGTTTCAAGGGTCATAGTTTGCTGAGCCCTGATTAATTTGAACATTTTTAAAGGTAAAAAGACAAATAAGTTGTTATATTGTTGGAATCATTGTAAGTGCCCTTGATAGATGGATAAGGGAACATGTACCTTAATCATTTTTAGCTCTCTGGTTTTGTTTTGCTTTGGGGAACATACATTTTCTAATCCTGTCTTTATAAATGTCCTACATAATCTCTTGCAATGTATTTGTATTTTAAAACTGCACATAAATAAAAATTAGTTGTTTTCTTTTTGATAGTGCATTTGATTATGACACAGAAAATATGAACTCTGAAGATATTTATAGCTCTCTTAGAGGTGTCACTGAAGCAATTCAGAATTTCAGCTTCCGTAGTCAAGAAGATATGAATGAGCCATTGAAAAGGGATTCTAAAAAAGATGATGGTGATTCAGTAAGTAGTTGAATATTCTTACATTACAGACTTTTTCATTAAGACTTGTTTAGTTTGTTTGTTTTTTTAAACTTTGCTTTCTGTCACTTTGAAATTAATTTCCAAGGGATCCATCACACTCTACAGATATTTACTGAATATCTATTATGCACCAGGCACTGCTCTGGGTCTTAGATTTACAAGACAAAGTCTTTGTTCCTAAGTTCTTTATAGATTTTCAGAGCTGAGTACTATGGAGTTTTAGGTTAGAATATAAAGTGAATATTTTAAATTAAGTGGTCAGGGAGGCCTCTATCAGAAGGTGACATTTATATTGAGACCTAATAATGGAGAGGAAAATTCCTTAAAAGAAATAGCAAGTGCAAAGACATTTAGATGGGTACTAGGTTTGTCCAGTTGAGAACCATGGTGAAAGCCAGTATAGTTGGAGCATTATGAAAGCATTGGGGAGTGGAACATGGGCCAGATCACTTGGGTCTTGTAAGATGAAATAATGCATTTAGATTTTTTTTCCTAAGTGTAGTGATTTGCATCATCTGCTTGTATGACTCCAATTAAGAATATTATGACCTTTCTTTCTGACATTTGTGAATATTATTCAGCTTATACAAAGAATAGTTTTTGGTTTTTTTTTACTCTGTTTCTTGGACTTTGACAACTTAGGCTTTTCTCAAAACAAGCCATCCCACTATTTTCTAAGGAATCTGTGGTTTCTCGTTGTTTGCAAAATTGTAGAACATCGCAGTGCTTCAGCACATCTCTAAAGGGCTCCCTCCTCTGCCTTCCTGGCTTCTTTCCTGCTGTCATTTTCCTCACCATGCCTATCTGGAAGATGGGCCTAGTAAACTGGATGCTAAAAATTAGCGTACCATTCACATTTAAGGTTCCCTGTCCCAAACACTACAAGTGGTAGTAGTAACAGGTTAGTAAGAATCACTCCTTAATTAAGACATTTCTTCTCCCCTGCTCCCAGAGAATGCAGTGTGGGGAGCTCAAGTAGTGGATTTTGGCAGAAGTGAGTTTGAATCCTGGTTCATGGCAATTATTAGCTAGTCACATTATCGCTTCTAAACCTCAGTGTCTTCATTAGGAAAATAGGATATTACTGCATACTTTAGAAGTTATTATGAGTATGGTAAATCACATGACTCCATCCAGCCCAGACCTGAACTCTCCTGAGCTCCATATTCATCTTTTCCTCTAAAACTGCTCTTTCCTATCTAGCAAAACCCTCGGACAAGATTTGTTCTTGCTTCCTCTCTCTCTCGCATGTTCCATACTCAGTCTGCCAGGTTAGCTGTTGTCTCTACCTTTAGAGTATAGCCAAATTAAACCACTTCTCACTGCTGCCTTTCTGATTCTGGCCATCATCATCATCGTCAATTCCCTCACCTTATTATTAAAACAGGCACCTAGCTGGCCTCGATGTTGCCTTTGGCCTCTTGTTGTCTATTCTCATTCTTCTACTCAAAATTCAGTAGGAGGTCCTTGTCTCAAAGTAAAAGCCAAAATCTCCACAATAGATTTTTTTCCCTTGTTATTTCGCTGGCTTCCTCTACTGTTTTCTTACCTGTTTACTGTGCTCCAACCACACTGGCCTCTTTGCTGTTCCTTGAACCTACTGGGCATGCTCTTGCTTCATGACCTTTGTTTTGGATATTTCCTCTGCCTTAAAAAATTCTTCCAGATAGCCCCATGGTTAATTTCCTCACTTTCTTCAAATATTTGTTCAAATGGCTTCTCAGTAAATCCTACGCTGACCACCCTATTTAATCTGCAGCCTCATCACTCAGGATGCCTTTAATATTACACTGCCTCCCTTGCATTAATCTTCTTGTACTATGCCATATACTGTACTCATTCATTATGATTTTTTAGTGTCTCTGTCTCCTCTCCACCAGAGTGTAAACTCCATTAGGGTAGGCACCATTCCCTCTTTTGTTCACTGGTAATATCCCCAGTGCCAAGAATGATGCCTGGCATGTAATAGGTACACAGTAAATACCTGAAGAATATTTGTACAGCACCTAGCCAATGGCTTGACTCATAATTACTCGTAGTGACAGTGATGCTAATGGTGGTAATGATTTTGATACTAGTATTAGTATTGCTATTCTGATAAGTGTGTTAATGTGCACAAACTCCATCAGGCATCTTTCAGAAAGTCATACAGTCCTTTTAGGCATTTTTTTAAGCAGGTTTTCAAATTTGGTTTTCTTATACTTTGTTGACACACTGTCATTGTATAATGTATTACATTAATAATGGAATTTGGCTGTTTTTTATTTCTGTATTGCTAATACAAGTCATTTCGATATCTTTAACTGGCATAGAGAAGCTGTTTTTAATAACACTATATATATTGTTTGGTCAAGCCATTGGTAAGGTCAATGTAACAATCTCAGAGACAGCATTCTTTTATAGTTGTTATTTACTCACAATGGCCCTGGTTTCTTTACCTCTTTAAGCTTTGGCATTTTTAATGTAAGTTTTAACTGATCATGTTGATTTTCATTACATAATTTTTTTGAGCTGGTGATTGTTAACCTTTTTTTAAAATAGGCTTTCAAGCAGTGGGGAAACTTTTTTTTTTTTAATTTTGAATTGATACTTGATAATGAGTTAATTTGCTGTGCCTTCCCCTTCCTATTAATAGATGTGTGGTGGTCCTGGAATGTCTGACCCAAGAGCAGGAGGTGATGCTACTGACTCAAGCCAAACAGTCCTTGATAATAAAGCTTCATTGCTCCATTCCATGCCTGCCCACTCATCTCCACGCTCTCGAGATTATAATCCATATAACTATTCTGACAGCATCAGTCCCTTCAATAAGTCTGCCCTCAAGGAAGCCATGTTTGATGATGATGCCGACCAATTTCCTGATGGTATGTTCTCTGTCATACTGCTACTACCTGAGTTTTAGAGGACAAGTAATCAATGAAGCAAAATAAATATATGTTCTCTTTTATTGTAACCTAAAAAGTAAGGATCTTTGGAATAATAATGGTTTCTTCCATCTTCTAGGAGTTCATCTCTGGTAGTTTGGTAGATGTCTTCCCAAGAATGAGAAACAGAGTAATCATCCTAAGATCTCCCTCAAAATGAAGAAAACCTTAATGATCTCCCACTGAAATTAATGATAGCTTATAAATTTATTCCTAGACATCTAGCAGTCATTAATTTTTATATCAGAATGATAAAATCCTTTGAAGTAATACCCTTTCTTTACAATAGCCTTTTAAACGTGAAGTCATACCCAAACTCTTTAATAAGATATGTTCAAGGACCAAACATGGGAAAGCTATAATCTAGAATTTGGAGTCAGCTTAGGTCTAAACTTTAATACTTACAATGAGCTTAAGATTAAGCTCTACCATTACTAAGCTGCATTGCCTGGTAAATTGGTTGACCTTTCTGAGTCTCACTTGTCACCTCTAAAAGAAGATGCGGAATGTTGTGCTACCTGCCCTTCTGATCACAGTACGCAATATGGTTCAAAAAGATACATAAAAACTGATTTGAAAGGACAAAATACTACAAATGGTTTAGTTATTTTTAATAATAAGAGATAATATTTCCTCTACAAATGATATAATGTATGAATTTTTTTTAATCAAAGACTCAAATAATAGATGATAATACATAACTATATTCAGATAAACTCGAAAGTCTCCCCCTCACCACTGTCTTATGATTCTATACTTAGGTATTTCTGGTTTTTCTTTATTTCCCCAATGCTGCCATCAGTGAAGATATTTCTGCACAAATTTTTATGCACATATACATGTAATTAGTGCTAAAAGATTTCTAGAGGTAGAAGAGCTCGTCTAAGGGGTGTGTAAGTTAAGTTTTGAGAGTAACTAACCAATTACCAGCATAAAATCTTTGGCCAGTTTTAAGTAGTGCTGATTTCCTCACCAACATAGAATGTTTAAATATTTTTAATTTTTGTGACTCGGATGGGTATAAAATAGGTCATCCTAACAAAACATTTCTTTAATTATTAGGAAAATTGAGAGATTAGGTATCAGGAAATTTTTTAATTTTCATAATTTTGATAAATGGAAAATATTCTTTATTTGTATTTCTTTGATTACTAACAAAGTCGACAAATCACGTTTTTACCAACATGTCAAGAGACTTACTATATCTCAAATATCACACAGGCAGAATTATCACACTTACCAGACTGTCTAAATTACACCAGAATCTTTAAAATTGCCACAGTTATGCACTTCAGTGTGTTCTAATCTGTCACAAATAGTCAATACTTTTGCTGAGGTTGAGTTACAGTAGCAGCATAACAGAACAGAAAGGAATAAATTGGACCTACCTTGAAAGTGCCCTTTGAACCCTGTGTAGTACCAAAAGCCTGTTAATTGAGACTTAGCATTAGCAATTTTAAATTTTTTTAAATTTTTTATGCACAGAAGTCACAAACTGGCAGACCAAATTGGGACTACTGACATTTCTTGCCTTAGCTGATATGTGTGTGTGTGTGTGTGTGTGTGTGTGTGTGTGTGTGTGTGTGTGTGTAATTTTAAAATAATCAAAAGCTAGTAATAGTTGGGGGTATAATACAATGAACTTTTTTTTTTTTGAATCATGAGAAAATAAGTTACCAAACTGATACTTCATCACCATCACCCCAAGTACTTTAGAATGTACTTTCTATAAACAAAGACAATGTCCTACATCAGGAGTCCTCAGCCCCCAGGCCGTGGACTGCTATTGGTCCGTGGCCTATTAGAAACCAGGCTGCACAGCAGGAGGTGAGCAGCAGGTCAGCTAGCAAAGCTTCATCTATATTTGCAGGCGCTCCCCAGTGCTAGTATCACCCGCCTCAGCTCCACCTCAGATCACCAGACATTAGATCCTCATAGAAGCACCCGTCCCTGGTGCCAAAAGGTTGAGGACTGCTCCCAAATATAATCATCACAATCAGGAAATTATCATCGAATACATTAATAGGATTTAAACCCAATTAGAATTTCGTCAGTTGTCCCAATAATATGAGTTAGAGAATTCAGTTTGGAATCTCATACTGCATTTAATTATTGTGTCTCTGTGTTGCGTCTTTCCTAGGCTCTCATGACCACAGCACTTTTGAAGGTTAGAGACCAGTTATTTTGTAGCATTTCCCTCAATTTAGGTTTGTCTAATGTTCTCTCATGATTGGGTTCAGGATATGTACTTTTGGCATTAGTATCACAGAATAACACGTGATTCCACTTTGCCCCATGACTAATGATGTTAACTTTGATTGCTTAACTATAATGGTATTACTGGGCGCCTCTACTGGAAAGTTACTCTTTTTGTAATTAATAAGTGTTTTGTGGAGAGGTAGTTTAAAACTGTGTGAATATCCTCTTCCTCATTAAACTTAAAATTTATTTATAAAAATTTCATGTATGTATTTATAGCTGTACGGACTCATGGTTTCCTATTCAGTGGGTTATAGTTTTTAACATTATTTAGTTTAACGCTCACATTGCCCTTGATTTACCAGCAGGATCACACATTTAATCTAGCTTTTGTATCCTTTTGATATGTCCTCATTCTTGCACATGGCACAACAAAATGTTGCACTGTCCGTGCTTTAATCCTGGAATCAACCACTTATCCAAGGATCCATCCTTGGTTTCTTTCAGTAGAAAATGGTCTTTAAAGGCTGCAGTCTGGTCATTAGGTGTACTCACTACTAGTGGGATGTCACTACTCCCCTGACCTCACAGTGGCCAGAGCTAGGGAGTGTGTGTGAATAGATATTTTCATCTGTTTATTTCTATATCGCTCCAAAGCTATGTGTTTACACCAATAATTCCAATTCCAGTTTAGTACCATAAGATTCTAGTTTCTATCTAATTGATAACCCCCTTTTTCTGACAGAAACCTGGCCTCATTATCTTTAATATATTCATTTATCTGATCAATCCTCCTGTCTGCAACCAGTTTTCCGTCTCCACCACCACCTCCTCACTTGCACAGATGCAGTCCTCACCCTACTGGGTTTTGCCATTCCACATAAACACCCTGAGCCTTCTTAGGCTCTGGCACCCAGGGCCACGGATGTCCTTCTCATTTTGCTTAGAACCTGATAGGTCACATCTGGTCACCACTCCACACGGACACTCTTCTTATCCTGGCTGAGTTTTGAAACCTTATACTTTGCCTCTCTCACATGTGGAAATCCTTCTTACTCTGCTCTGTGATCTATGTCCCCAGGCTTGATCATTCGTAATTATGATGAATGAAAAAATATTTTCATTTTGTGAGGTTGAAGAATCATGTTTTCACTTACTTCTCTTGTTAGGAGACTTAATATAATACAAATGCCACAGAGACAAAATTAGGACAGCTTAGCAAGATCACTCCCTTACTTTCTAATTCTCTTCTTCTTTACTAAGGATCACATATTTTCTATTTGTTGAAGACATGTTTGGAAATTATGTTACTGAAACCTAAACTTGGTAGAATATTTTTGAACTTGAGAACAATTTTTCTTCAGAACATAATATTTGATTGAATTCTGAAACATAGGCAGCCTTTTTTCTATAGTAAACACTTCTTGAAGATGGATAATCCCTCAGTTACACCGAAGTAGTAGTTGTTCCAAGCTTCATATTGCAATTGTTTTCATTTATTGTCTATTTTTATTTTTAATTTTGAGGTGGGGAAACCTTGTATGACAGTATCCTTTTTTAAAAAAAAAATTATGAATCTCCATTGTTCTCCTCCCCCAGATATGCAAAATTTCTCCTCCTCTTTGTTTTTAAAACCTAAAACTTTCAGGAGATATTTTGTTCAAGTCCAAATTTCTGTAAAGGAAATCGTTTTAAAATTCTGAAACTAAGTGTGTCTCCCACTCATGTCTCTACACATTACAGATATACACATGTCTGATAAATTTATCAAAATTAACAAGTCAAAAAAAAACTAGTGGCCACATCTAATTATGATTTTTGTAATGTTTACAAGGGACTATAATATTCCAGAATACTACCTCTAGTAAAAATGATACTGTATTCAAGAGAGACTCATATCAGTTTACAAAGATGAAGGAAAATTCCATATTTTTTCAGCACTGCAACAAAAATATATCAGACTCGTAATTGTGCCAACATTTGTCATTGAGGACACAGGGAAAATATGTATTAGTTTATTGTATTCCAGGCCCAGGTCCTCACTATGACACTAGGAGGGGGCACTATTTTCCCATTTTACTGATATGAAAACTGAGCCTCCATAATAATTAAGAATGTGCTCCTATCACACAAAAGGTAAGAGACAGGTTTTGGTAAGACTCCAGAGCCTATGTTTTTTTCATATGACCACAATGCCTCTCTTGTGTCAGGAGAGGAAATGTAGTTGATTACACTGTACCTTAATTCATTTGGTACCTTAGGTTTATTTCATTTGTATAATATAAATCGTTCAGTTTTGTAACAAGTAACTTATTTGCTTGCTTTGGCAGAAGTTATTTTCCTAGCTGTTATCTGTCTATACCATTCTATGACATTTCTGATGATCTCCTAGCGTAATTACAAAGCCTGTATTCATGGAGAAAAGATCTAGGTTCCTTGGAAAATCATTTTCTTGTGAATTCCATTTATTCAACTGAAATAAAATAACTCTTATCAGGATGATCCTCTGACATCTGTGGAAGTCTGATAACATAACTTTTTTCCAGGAGTAGTTTTCACAGGGTTTATAGAGATATTTATCCTGCTACTTATTAAACTAGCAATATTGTTCTAATATTGGTCTGTATAAATGAAATTATTACAAGACAGTTTTTTCCTCCAAGTTAAGATCTTATCTGTGAACTTAAATTTCTCTTTTTTTCATAGTTTTGCTTTGCATTTTGCAGAAGTTCTCCTTGATCTTCCAAAACCTTAATTTGGTTCTCCTCGATGATCATTCTTTACAGATTACCTCAAGATTTTAAATTCAGTAATCACTTTTTGTACTCTCTGTATGAGTGTTTGGGGACCAGAGTTTCTTAGTGCTCTAATTGTAGTTCCATGAAAGTTGTCTTAACAGACTTCCTTTTAATAGTCAGTGAATGTTGTCATTACATTTTGGTTCAATTTTACTTCCTTAGTATCCGTTAGTTTGCTCTAGTAGAAGTCAGCTGTCCTAATAGTTGAAATTGATTTCCTTTCCTCAGGTTTCTGAATCCCCTTAAATGAAATATAATTTTCCTTTCCTTACTTGTAGTTTTGTGTTTCCTGAGACCTATATTGTCAGACCATTGGTATCTCTAGGTCAGAGGCTAACCAGCTGGCTGCATGAGGTCCACTAGCTTGTTTTTATGGACCAATAGTGAGCCATCTGGTAAACTGCAACCTCAAGGCATATTAGGGAAGAATGCTCTTTCCTCTTGAGCATTTCTTAAAGTAGGCAACAGCCCTCTCCCAAATTCCATATTCACAAGCCTTCTTTGGTCTGTTAGGATCAGTATATATAGCAGCCTTTTCCCACACAGGGCCAACGTGCTCATACCAAGTGGTTTCATGGAGAATACAGCTCCATGGTGTCTGTCAGCTGTCCTTCCTGGAGTCTCAGGAGAGGAAATGGCCCCAGATGTGCCTTCCAGGCTCAGGCACCACATTCTGTGGTTATTTTATTTCACAGGACTTAGGAAGGAAAAGAGTCAATGGCACAAGCTCAGGCCATTGCCTGACTAAGTTCTTCAGGGCCTGAATTTATCATGTATTTTATCATCAAAAGAATTTCAGAGGAACTCTTGGTATTTTATAATGTTCTAATGTAAACTTTTAGATTTAACTCTTTCTACAAAAATGATTCAAAAAACTATCTGATGACTTCTTGAAAAATAATAGTGAGTGTTCTTTAACATTCATAAAATTAAGTTCATAATTATACTTTTAAGAAAGAAAGCAAAAACAAATGAAAACTCCCTAATTACATTGGTCCAATAATGCTTGACTCTGAAAATTAAAGGGAAGTATATTAAGTATCTGCCTTTTCTATCAAACTAAATTTCAGGGTAATCAAAATGATTCTAGTTGATAAAGTTAGTCTCTACAGAAGAATTCTAGCCCATTTTTAACTCCTAATGAAATAATTGATTCAGCAACTATCAGTGAGTGAAACTATTAGTTAAAAGATTGATGGGGAACTTTACAGTGGTGGGATCAAGTTGTCACCACTCAAATCCCTTATTATTGGTATCACTAAACATGGAGTATTCAAATATGATGAACCTCCTGGCAGGACTCCATATAAATGCATATTGAAGTATGTAAGGATGAAATGCTATATTTGGGATTTGCTAGAAACGTTTCAGAAAATAAAGTGGGGAATGCGCAAAGACGAAGTAATAATGGTGAAATCTTGATTATTGTTAAATCTGGGTATTAGATATAAGGGGGTTCACTATACTATTGTGAATTTTTATCATAAAAAGTTTTAAACTAGCATTGCTGTTTGGGGGATAACCAATAGAAAAGAAAATTACTTTTTTTTTTTTTTTAACAACCAGCAGTGTCTGTATTTCATCTTATAAAGTTGTCATCCTCATACCTGTGAGACTTGACCAATAAAGTTATAGAATTAATATCATGTCTTTTTGACAGATCTTTCCCTAGATCATTCTGACCTGGTTGCTGAGTTGTTGAAAGAGCTGTCTAACCATAATGAACGTGTAGAAGAAAGAAAAATTGCCCTCTATGAACTTATGAAACTGACACAGGAAGAATCTTTCAGTGTTTGGGATGAGCACTTCAAAACAATATTACTTTTACTACTTGAAACCCTTGGAGATAAAGAGGTAAGTGATAGAGTATGTAAATAATTGCCAGTTTTCCCTGTCTTATATTGCCTGTCTTTTCCAGTTAATCAAGCACTACACAGATTTGGAAATTGGCAAAAAGAGTCTCTTCTGTTTTCTGCTTGAAATTTTCACTATAAAGTACTTCTTCTAAACCAAGTAGCTTTGAGCAATTTTGAACAGTTGACAATGGGAAGCAGTCTCCTACAAAAGTTGCTGATAGAACTTTTGTAGGAGATTGCTTGTTTTGTCTATTTGAATTAGTTCAGAAGTAAAACTTTCTTTTCAATAGACTGTAGTTCTCAATTTCTTACAGATTTAAGATGTGTGATGTTTCCAGCTAAAGATGTGGAAACTTAGTTATGTAATATACCACATACTTTATGCAGTTGTCAGTGATTCCCCTGACTCCTACCCCAATGTTAAGATGCTTAATTTATAGACATGGAAAATGTAAAATATTGTCTACTCAAATTATTAAAAATATTAAAATGTTTCTTCTTAGCCTACAATCAGGGCTTTGGCATTAAAGGTTTTAAGAGAAATCTTAAGACATCAACCAGCAAGATTTAAAAACTATGCAGAACTAACTGTCATGAAAACATTGGAAGCACACAAAGATCCTCATAAGGAGGTAAGTTACCTGACAGTCACATTCTTATTTTATTCTCAGTACTTCTGATATCACAGTGTCCCCCCTTATCCCGGGATTGGTGTCCCAAGACCCCCAGTTGATGCTTGAAACTGTGGATAGAATCGAACTCTATATGTATTGTTTTTTTCTATACATACATACCTATGATAAAGTTTAATTTATAAATTAGGCCCAATAAGAGATTAACAACAATGGCCAATAATAAAATAGAGCAGTTATAACAATATACTGTAATAAAAGTTATGTGGATGCAGTTGTTCTCTCTTTCTAAAAATATTTTGTTCTATACTCACCTTTTCGCTAAAGGGAAGCACTTTACGGCTTCTCCTCGGCATATCTGAATTGCCAGCATCACTACTCTTGTGCAACAAAAAAAGATAAATCAGACTTCATCAGAATTAAAAACTTTTGTGCTTCAGAGAACACTATCAAAAAAATGAAAAAACACCCCACAGAGTAGAAAATTTTTACAAATCATGTCTGATAAGGGACTAACACCATAAAACATAAAAAACTTTTATAACTCAATAACAAAAAGACAATCCAATTAAAAAATGGATAAAAGATCTGAGTATACATTCCTACAAAGAAGATATACAAATGGCCATGTAAGCACATGAAAAGAGATGCTCAACATCATTAATCGTTAGGAAAATGCATCTAAAACCACAGTAAGATACCAGTTCACTAGGAAAAAAGAAGAGTTGCTGAGGATCAAATATATGAGATTTGACTTTGGGTGGTGAATACACAATGCAGTATACATGTGACATATTACTGCATTGTATATTTGAAACCTATATAATTTTATTAGCCCCTGTCACCCCAGTATATTTAAGTTTTTCAAAAATCCAGAAAAAGTTTTGGTGAGGATATGAAGAAATTGAAACCTCTGGGTATTTCACTTTTCAAAAGATAGGACTGTGAACCTTATAGGAGAGTGAGTCATAACTTTTAAATCTACCTAGATTTTTAATCAGTTTTTTTTTTCCAGCTGCTGTTTAGTAGTGATACATCTATAGCATCTCATCGAAGGTCTAAAAAACTATCTAATATTTGTGAGTTAGTTACCCACCTTCTAACCTCAATAAACCTTGTAGCATCCCTATTTTTACAGAAGATAAAATTGACATTCTTAAGGTGCTTTGACTGAAATTAGCCCTGGGTCTGACTTGCAATGTATTTTCCACTGTGCCTTTCTAAGTACCTCTCACAGATTGAGATCATAAGGGTGACACTACCAAAGTAGCATCAAAGGCAATAATTTTTACATGTTTTCAAGACCATCTTTAGAGATTACAGATTCTAACAAGAAGATAGACAGCCATTTCTTCTCTTCATTGCAAAGCTAGTGTTTTACCTTCCTCAAGCCCAATACAGAAGGGGAGAAAATCATTAATGAACAGAAGGGGGAATAGCATATTAATTTGATAACATATTAATGAAATGTTTTATTTTGCAATAATGTGATAAAAAGAGCACAAACCCTCTTAGAATTATGGACACTCATAATGAGCAGAGTCTCAGTGTAGCTGATGCAGAGGACTCCACTTTATAGTCTAGATAAATAGAGCCTCCACTTCTCAGCACAACTAGACTACGATATGATTTAAAAGTTGCTTTAGCTAACATTAAAAGAACCCCCAAAAAAAGAATGATGTAACGAAGCCCCATGAATGCATCTTTTATCTTCAGCAGTTACTGACATTTTGCCAACCCTGTTTTATCTGTACCCTTATGTTTATTTACTATGGTATTTTCAAAGCAAATTCCAGATATTATGTCCTATAATCTATTTCATGAAGTTTGTATTTTCGAGACACAGCATAACATTTTTAAAAATTGCTTTCCAGCTTAACATCCTCTTTGTTTTAGGTGGTGAGATCAGCCGAGGAAGCTGCGTCAGTGTTGGCCACATCAATCAGTCCAGAACAGTGCATCAAAGTGCTCTGTCCTATCATCCAAACTGCAGATTACCCAATTAATCTTGCTGCAATCAAAATGCAAACAAAAGTGATAGAGAGAGTGTCCAAGGAAACTCTTAACCTGCTTTTGCCAGAGATTATGCCAGGCCTAATACAGGTAAGCATCAAAGCTTGGAAGAATAAACTGTGATAGATTTGGGATTCAGTTATTTTAGTCAACACTAATGGTATGACCAAGCCTGCCTGCTGTCTTGGATATTCAAAGCAAAAACTTTACAGAACTAACTGTCTGTATGTGGTAAAATGTACATAATATAAAATTTACCATTTAGTCATTTTTAAGTGTGCAATTTGGTGGCTTTAAATAACATTCATAATGTTATACAACCATCACCACTATCCATTTCCAGAGCTTTTTCATCATTCCAAACAGAAACTCTGTACCCACTAATTAATAATTCCCGAATCCCTGTCCTGCCAGTCCCTGGTAACCCCTTTCTACTCTCTGTCTCTGCCCTACTTTCTAGATTTTTCATATGAATGGAATCATATAGCATTTGTTCTTTCATGGCTGGCTTATTTCACTTAGCATAATTTTTTAGGATTCATGCATGTTGTAACATGTATTAGGATTTCATTCCTTTTTGTGGCTAAATAATATTCCATTTACATTATGATTCCTAGGTATTGCCAGATTTCTCTAAAAATGTTCTACTAATTTACAGTCATTGATGTGTGGTTTTTCCTATGCATACAAACCCATCCACATAAACATTTCAACAAAAATGGGATCATGCTTTGTAACATGCTTTGCTTAACTTAATTATAGGTAGTCAACTTTTTCCACTCAATAAATATTCTATAATGTAACTATAATGGCTGACTGATGTTACATAGTGTATATATTAAGACCCCTAGTGTATATATTAAAAGAATTAGTCATTTCTTTGTGCATCTATAGTATTATTACCTTTGTGAGTAGGCCTTAATATCACCCACTAAATTATGAGGTCCTTGAAGATAAGATCCAAATATCTTTCTTTCTTGTCTATGCTTTAGTACTAAGAACAGAATATATATAAATTTATATGTCATACATTTAATGAGTCCTGAGTAAATATTTGCTGATAAATAGTTTTGAGTAATGATAGGGATAGATAGAACAGGGATTAAGTTTAATTCAGCCTGGATTATAGGCAAACCTTGACTACCAGGCCAAGGAATAGAGGTTTTATTTCATAGTGAAGAACTTTTGAATTCCCTAAAGCTGAGTGCCGCAGGGGGCTTAGCTGGAGACATTTTGCAGGGAGAGCTTTCCAGGCTAAATAAGAACCTGATAAGGAAGGCTGACATTGGAGTGGAGGTGCCAAAGGGGAGATGGAAAGAGAAAGGCATATCTCTGCCCGAAAAGATTGAAAAGGTAATAATCGATCAGTTCAGCTTTCTCTCCCCGGTACCCTTGAGGTGCATCTTCGAGTTGCACCTTCTGTCTCTGTTGGAACGGTACTTTTCTCAGATCCCCCAAGAGTGCTAACAAGACTTTTCTCCCTAGGGTTATGATAATTCAGAAAGCAGTGTTCGGAAAGCTTGTGTCTTCTGCCTGGTGGCTGTTCATGCGGTAATTGGTGATGAACTAAAACCACATCTCAGTCAGCTCACTGGCAGTAAAGTAAGTAGCGCTGCTTTGTCTAAGGATGGCGGCCATGGTACATTCTTCAAAATTCAGTTCTTTGTGTGTGTTAAAGGGTAAATTTGTATTCAGCTTTTAGTAATTCAGGCTTTGAGCATCCAGCTTATTCCTCCTACTGTTTGCATTTTAGCTATTTCTGTTTTCACATTTGTCACCCAGGTGAAGTCAGAAGTTTGGTAGATTGCTGTGAAAGAAATGCCTATAGTTTGTCGTTATTTGTAATAGCTGATTTACTTCTTTGCCACTCCCACAACCAAATTCTTATTCTCAAGGACAATTTAATTAAAAATAAATAGGGTTATATGTCCATGGATAACTTTATATTTCCCTAAATATAGAACACTTGAATATATTTAAAATTTTCCCATATGAACTATGATAAATATTTATTTTTCTTCTTATGATCCAGATAAATATACAACTTTGATTTGGTATATTAAAATAAATGTTCCAATTATTAAGACTTACATAATAAAATAAGTCTTACTTTTCTCATTTCTTTGATACTGTCAAAATTTTGAAATGAGTTCTAGGGAATAAAGATAACTATGATTGTCAAATTATGGCTTATGAACCAGTTAACAGGGGACACACCTTCATTTAAAGCGTTTCCCAAAATCCTTAAACTTGTCAGTACTCTGATCATATTTATTTTTAAAATGTCAACAAGGCAGAAAAAATACATATAAAGGAGAATAAGCTCAGGTATATACTTTACTTTAAATATCTGTATTAGTTATAGATTAAATCAGTGGTTCTTAACCCTTTCTAGGTTGTAGTTCACTTCAAGATTTAGGTAAAATCTCATTCGAAGAAAAATAAGTACATTCAGGAAATTTTGCACATAATATCAGAGGATTCAGTGAGCCTCTGAATCCCATGGACACTGGGTTAAAAATCCTTGGATCAAAGAGGTAACGTTTTAAAAAAGCAAACTTTCAACAACAAAGTGGTTTTCAAACATTTTTGATAAGCTTAAGTTAGGCCTGATAAATCAGAGTTGTCTGTAGAAAAATTAAAATTCAGTACTTTATCGGAATACTAGGCAACTGGTATTGTCTTCATACTGCATATGAAGACAATAGCGAGGTGGAGAAAAAAATATTTGGAAATGACATTAGATGAAAAAAGTGGAACACAGAATTATATATGCATTGACTATAAACTTTATAAAAATATCTCATACAGTAAAAACCACAAAATGACAACAGAAATCAAAAACATTTTTGTTAGGGAGGACAGTGGCATAGTAGTCTTAAGATCTTGGGTTTTGGAACCCAAGTGCCTAATTTCCTCTTCTGGCCCACTTCTTACCTACCCCTGTGACCTTAGGCCGTGACTTACACATTCTGTATCTCAATGTCCTCATCTATAAAATGTTGTGAAGATAGAAAGATTACTATAAAGCATTTAGTATATTGTATAGCCCATAGTGCTCAAATGTTTGTCATTGTCTTAATGATGACATACTTTTCTAAATTTACTTGAAGTTTTATATGTTATCACTACATTTTTTGAAAAGGCCTTCTAAAATAGTCATGAACAAACTGAAACTTAAAAAAAAAAAATTCGTAATTCTTAATTATCAACATTAACTTGGGCATTATAACAACTCCTAAGTCTAAAACCTATCTTTCAGAGCATATATATATATAAATTTTTTAATGAACATCATACTGTAATTTAGAGAAGCTTGCTCCAATGACTCGTTTGGCTTGAATCTGCAGATGAAGCTACTGAATCTTTACATCAGACGTGCACAAACAGGTTCTGGAGGAGCTGATCCCACTACTGATGTTTCTGGACAAAGTTAGTGAAGCCGATCGAAGTGAACCAGGTCTCTAAAAGAAAAGACAGACAGACCACCCTCATCAATGAAAGGAAATTTTCAGATACATCTTTTGGAACTTACCATTGTTTCCCAGTTTTAGTTTTTTGTTTTGTTTTGTATTTTCTGTAACAGAGGGCTATCCTCAGTCTGCATGTAACTTTGATGATAGTTATTCCAAATTCAAGAAGAAGCAGTATTAACAACAGTTGATCAATATAAAGTAATTTTTAATCTAACTCATCATTTCACATGTTTGTACTTCTTTGTCTTCCCATTAACCTTTGCCAGTGTTACGATTGTATAAATTTTTTTTTTTAATGCTGGTTAAACAGGAATGCTTAAAGCTTTAAAAGTTTAACAGTCTAAAACATTTTTGCCTTTATTCAAATGCAGAGTAATATTTTTATTGCTACTTTGAGTTTTGTTCTCTATCATGTCCTATGCTAGAAATAATTGAAATGACGTGAAACAAAGCAGGACTAATTTGAACTACAGCTGGACTCTGTTGGTGTGATGGTGATACATGTCATTGGTTGCAACTTCTTTGATGTGATCTATAGTTTAAAACCTCAAAGGAAAATGTTACAGAATCAGCCAGTTTTGTAAAACTGATATTGTTTATTGGTTACTGATCTTGTCATCTTTATTTAAAACCATGTCCCCTCTATGATCCCTTAAGAAAAGCTGCACCAAATCATCTGCCTGTTTTTTCTTGATACTTATTAAAATAGAAGGTTTCATTGCAGGGTTTTTTGGTTTGTTTATCTTTGTTGTGAATGATGCTTTTTTGTATTTATTAATATCAAATTCACTTATGAATAAACTTGATAATGGAAACAGACAAAAAAAAAATCAAGTGCATGTGTGTCCTTGACGGTCTTCTGTTTCTCATTTATTAAACATACTAATTATTGAGACATGGGAGTTGACCAGCACCTTTTCTTTAAATGGTGGAACCTGGTTTCCTTTTACCATGAAATTGTCTTACTTGAAAACATTGATCCTGATGAGAGAGAAGATGGTGCCAAGGCTGTCATCTTGTATAATGGGCTCGAATTCTCTACCTCTTCAGGGCTAATACTTTTAACTGAGCTGCTGCCTATATAGTGTCTTTAGGGGAACTACTTAAAGGGTGATTTTCTGTTATTTTTTTAAATCACCTTTTGCTACATCTATTCTTTTCATGTGCAGCCAACTTTCAAAAATTACCAGTTTTGGTGAAGGGCAAATTGATAATTTGGAACCAGGATACTAATGATTTCTCATCTTGACTTTTTAAAAATCCTAACATAAAGTGAATTTGACTGGAAAAGCAAATAGCTATTAGGGAAGCAATTTGCCATTGTTACAGAAACACCTGTACTTTGTTTGTTTAATTGAAAAAAAATGTAGAAATGTATGTAAAGAATTTAAGACAAGAGTACTGAATGGATGATTTGTCAGGCTTTTACCTTTGTTTCTGTTCTAGCAGCAGGAAAAGTTTCTCTATATCTCCTCCCCTTTACCTGTAACAATTTTGTTTTCTACTGTTAATTACATTGTGTATTTATAGTTCTATGCTTACTGTTGTGCATATACTGGCAATAAAACTGTACATAACATTACTTGAAAAAATTAACGATGTATATCAGTTGTTTTTCTGTCTCCTTGTGTGACAAGTCACTTATTTCATAACTAAGTTTTTAAAAATCTTTAGCAGGTCCTGTATCAATGGTAGTCTCATGAACTTTATAAGTACATCTGAGGAGAAAAGATCAAAAATAGCAACCACAATCAAATGTCTATTGCTATCTATGCATGTGTATATTATAGTTTAGCTTTAAAGCTAAAAGGCATTTTAAACATTCAACTTTTCTCAGTAATGTTTTATGTTCCATGAGCTTTACCATATTTTATAATCATTTTTATTGTAAATATTGATTTAATCTTGACTTCTTCAAGGTCCAAAAGTGCTTTAACTACTTTTGACAACTGAATAAGTGACTTAAGCTGAATAATAATTCTACTTGAAAAGTTAAATCAAGCACCTGGCATCTAAAGGCAGGCACTCAGAAATGAACTGAGTAACAGAAAGTATGTTTTAATGTGACTAAGTGAAAGCTAATACATAAAGACATGAAAAAAATGATGTTTAAAATTCTATAATTTTCATTGATAAGACTTCAAGAAAGTTATTGCCTATTCAGATTGCTATATACAACATGCCCTTAATTTGTTAATTTCTGAAACATATTTAATATCAGCTCTTAAAGAATGGTGATAAAGAGCTGCTGGTGATATTTGGTTCCCCTGTGTTTCTCCCCTAAGTTAATTATCAGTGTCATTCATTTTTCTGCACTGCTCAGAACTCATTAAAAGTCTATAATTCTTGATTATAAAACATGTTTGTTTCTTGTGGCTTTTCAAAATCTGTAATAGACTTCTGACATTTTCATGTAAGATATCCTCTGAACCTGAGGTTTCTAATTTGGAGTAAATTTATCGTACTTTTCATAGTTTATTCTTATAAACTTTAGGTCAAAATGACTTTTACCAAATTTTGCCTTACGATAGAAGACTAAACTCTTATCAGGCCCGATCTATTTTTTAATTGTTAACTTAGAATAATATTTACAGCAAATATAAATGAGGATTAATATATTACTCCATAATATATGAGGGTTCTTTTACTTAATCTTTGACATCTTTGCTTCCTGTACTGTTTTAGTTCATTTTATTGCAATTACTATAGTTTTACAGCAATGCAAAAGAAAGGTCTAGAATTAAGCTTAAAAAATACTACTAGTTAAAAAGGTACCCATTTCTATTGTAGCATATTTGGAAAATAATGAAAACCAAAGAAAAATTTATCTCTAATAGCACCACTCAAGATAATCCGTTGCTGTTTTGTGGAGTATTAAGATAATGAATTGGATATAATACTGAAAACTGTTAAGAGAACACTTAATTTTGTTAACCAGAAGAATAAGATTGGAATTAGCTAATATTTTGAATGCTTCTGTTCTTCTATGCATGTATTTAACAATACATTTTGAATATATTAATCCTTTGTTCTTCTGTAGGATGACTTCTAAGAACAGCAGAGTATTCCTTGGTGTATGTGCAGAATCTTGGCTATTGATCTTCACTGACTATTCTTATAACAAATAGTTATATTCTTATAACATCTCCAGTTATTTCGCACTAGGCAAGTTATTTTTTTAATTAAATTTTTGGAGGTAACATTCATTAATAACATAAGTTTCAAGTGTACGATTTTATAATCGTGTATACTGCATTGAGTGTTCACCATCCAAAGTCTGGTCTCCTTCTGTCACCATATATTTGACCCCCTTTTCCCCTCTTTATCCTCCTTCCAAACCCCCTTCCCCTGCGGTAAGCACTATATTGTTACTTGTGTTTATGAGTTTGTTTGTTGATTTTTGTTTTATATCCCACTTATGAGCGCGACCATTTGATTCTTGTCCTTTCCAGTCTTATTTCACTTATCAATACTTTTAATATCCATCAGTGTTGTGGCAAATGGCAATATTTCGTCTTTTTCATGGCTGAGTAATATTCTATTGTATACATATACCACATTTTCTTTACCTAACCATCGGTTGAAAGACACTTAGATTGTTTCCATGTCTCGGCTGTTGTGAATAATGCTGCAGTGAACATAGGGGTACATATATCTTTATGAATAGGTATTTTTTAAGTTTTTGAGTAGATACACAAAAGAGGGATTGTTGGGTCATGTGGTAACTTTATTCTTAATATTTGAGGAACCTCTCTACTGTTTTCCATAGAGGTAGCTCCTACATTCTCATCAGCAATGTGCATGGGTTCCCTTTTCTTCATATCCTCTCCAACACTTGTTATTTCTTGTCTCATTGATAATAGCCATTCTAACAGGTGTGAGGTGGTATCTTACTGTGGTTTTAATTTTCATTTCTCTTATTGCTAGTGAAGTTGAGCATCTTTTCATTTATCTGTTGGCCATCTGTATGTCTTCTTGAGAAAAGTGTCTATTTAGGTCCTCTCCCCATTTTTTAATTGGATTGTTTGGTTTTTTGGTTGTTGAGTTGTTTGAGTTGTTTAGATATTTTGGATAGTCGCCTCTTATTGGAGATACCATTTGCAAAACCTTCTCCCATTCAGTTGGTTGCCTTTTTGTTGATGATTGCTTTTGCTGTGCAAAAGCTTTTTAGTTCAACATAGTCCCATTCATTAATTTTTGCTTTTACTTCTCTGGCCTTTGAAAAACTCCTCTGAAACCAGGGTCCATACGTTTAGTACCTATGTTTTCTTCTATATATTTTATTGTTTCACACAGACCAGTGGAAAGGAATTGACAGCCTTGAAATAAACATACACATACATGGGCATCTGATTTTCAACAATGGAGCCAAAAACATGCACTGCAGAAAGGAAACCCTCTACAATAAGTGATGTTGAGAAAATTGGAGAGCCACATGCAAAAGAAGAAACTAAATTTTTGTGTATTGTGCTATCTAACACAATACACAAAAATTAGGCAATTTTATTGATGGCTTTAATACAAAATTGCTAAGTATAGAAAGACATTGCTTATTTAAAGATATGCTAGATAGCTGGGTTTAAATTATTCTTGTAATAATGATCTAAAATAGGAAAATAAAACAAGGTATCTTTATATGTCTTAGAATTTCAGTATTTAAAATTCTAACTACATTTATCCAAGCAATAGATATCTGACTACCCATCTTCAAGGAGACAGAGTAGAGCAAATTACAATAATATTGTGTGGTTAGTGCTATAATAGAAAATAACATTTTAAAAAAAGAGAAGGAAATAACACAAGATACAATAGTTGCTGAGGGGTGGAGGTAGGGGCACGAACATATAAAGTATAATCATGGAAGATTTCCTAGAAGAAAAGGTGATGCTTGTCAGTTTAAAATCTGAATGGTCTGAGATCTGGTTATAGAGCAGAGGAAAACAAAACGGCAACAATGTACAAAACAAGAAGTATTAGGGAATGTCACTGGTTCTTTTTAACCCATGATTTCTTCTGGTAAATGTAAAATAATCTCCCTTTTCCTTTAAAACTATCTGCAACCAAAAAAAGATTAATCTGTGCATCCTCACAAGAAACTTGCATGTAGCTTTATTTTTCAGTGGTTTTATTTCAAAAGTTTTTCTTTCCTCAATAAAGTTATAATGTTGAATTTGCTTTCCAGGCAAAACATGTCACTCATGTCTCCCCATCTGGCCATCTAATTACACAGCTGGAATACGGCATAGCAGTGCAGGAATGACCCAAGATGGAGTATTAGATATTCCAACATGTATTCTAATGAATAATCTAACTGAACTAAGGAGTTCACTGAAGGCTTAAGCAGAAGTAGAGCATGATTAGAATTAATGTTACAAACACTTCAATTTTATATAGTCTGAAAACTTCAGAAGTGAGATGTTTTTAGGCTACAGTATTTTATAGATTGGTCTCTATTAATCTGGTTCTGGTTACCTTTAATATTAAATAAATATTTGAGCAGCTGCGGACATCTGACACCATTAAAATCTGTTTGCTGGCAATATGTAGCTGTGCATCTAATGAGAGAAACATTAATGAAGGGCTGGCCTGTAACTCAGGGAAGAAAAGCCCCCAGAGGTGCTGCTTCTTGGAAGTGACCCTGACCAGCATGCCCTATATGCAGCCTGGTCCCCCAGATTATGCCAGGGTTGACATCAGACTCTTAGGGCAGTATTTTTTCCCTTAAGAAAATGTATATCTTATTGGAAGTGAGTACAAAAGAGATTGCTTGACAATCAGTTCGCTGATTTTAGTCTAAAGCCAAACTTACGTAAACTTTTACCAAAGGTTAGGTCAGAGTAGAGACTTTGAATCAGAGGTGGATTACTTCAAAGCAAGAAATGGGCTTTTTTCTTCTCCAACCTTCTAAAGCAATAGGGGTATTTTTACTCACTAGAAGACATTAGGCAATATCTGGAGACATGTTTGGTTGTCACAGATTGGGGTGACTAGTGACATCTAGTGGGTATAGGCCAAGGATGCTACCGAACATCCTCCAATACACAGGAGAGTCCCCCACAACAAAAGTGTCCAGCACCAAATGTCAGTAATGCCCATGCTGAGGAACATGTAAAGCAAAGGTGTTGCCATGGACAGCTCCTCTGGTAATACAGCCCATTTAAAAACACCGAATCGGGTTTTTTACACTCGTGTTGAATAGGAAGTTGAACAATCCAGAACTCACTTTTAGCTGACTGTATTTAGGGTAAAATTTCTCATTTTTTAATGTATATGGGCTCACATGCCAAACATTAAATGCAAATCATTGGTCCCCAACTCAACCCAAACTGTTCCTGCTCATTTTCCCCAGCATCCTGTTCCAATTCTTAAGTCTCAGTCTTATACTAGGTTAGTCCCTCAAGTTTTGCTCTCTAAAAGGACTTAATTTTTATTTCAAAGAACTGATAAGTTGGAGAATTTCCAGTGAGGTTTATTCCAGGTTGGCAGCAGTGTGAATGTGACCACGGAGACCCAGAAGAATGACCTTGATGTTGATTGGCCAGTATGAAAAACTTAATAATTATTCAAAGATTGCATGATTCTACCTGTACGAGGTTCCTGGAGTAGTCAAATTCATGGAGACAGAAAGTAGAAAGGTGGTTGCTGGGGGTCGGGGGTAAGGGAGGGAATGGGGAGTTATTGTTTAATGGGAACGGAGTTATTGTTTGGGATGATGAAAACAGTTCCAAAGATGGATTGTGGTGATGGTTGAATATACTTAATATTTATGAAGTAAACACTTAAAAATGATAAATTTCACTTAAAAAATAATGGTCATTAAAATGAGGTCAAAATATAAGTAATTAGAATTCTCTTCACCACCTGAGCACTGTGAATGACTATATATAAAGATGTTCAGATAGATAATGTGGAGGTATGATGTGTATGTTGACATATAATTTAGAGAAAGATACAGAGTATATAGAAGAACAGAGTAGGCAAATAGAAGCAACTCTTTAAAAAGCTGCTATGTTGAGATGTGTTGATGACACCCCCAGGAATTGTGAAATTTCAATCATTGCTTCCTCTCTTGTACTCTCTCCCTGTGTATTTGGTCTGTAATGTTAATTTCGCTGATTCCGACTTCACCACTCATCTCTCTCTTTGTTTTTCCAAGTTTGGCACATAGAATCAGACCCAGTTTGTCCAAATCCTCCCTCCTTTAAGGCTTATCCCGTTGGTAGATCAACCACCCTCTGCCTCTTTCACCACCCTTGTCTTCTGTTGCATCAACTGCTTGGCATCTGGCCCACAGATTTCCTCACCTTCCCAAGAGAGGTAGAGCAGCAGGGGAGTTTAGTGAACAGGCTATGCAGTGACACTGCTCAAGTACAAAATCACTATTTCCACCAGCTGGGCAAGTTATTTAATCTCTCAGAGCTTCGATTCCTCATCTACAAAACAGCAATGACAACAACAACAAATAGCACTTATCACATAAGATTACTGTAGAAACTAAATGAAATAATGTCTTGTTCTTGGGCATCGCCTGACACAAGCGATGGCCTTCAGTACTAGTCTTAGACAGTAATGGTAGCTGTCCAGTTGACCACTGGGCCACTGCTGTCTTCCTTTATGCTGTTTGGTTTCTTTTTTAAATCCTATTTAGACCTGAAATGTTCCACTTAATGATCATAAACCTAGCATTTATTTCATTTGCAGGGCTTTTATTATCATTTTTATTGTACTAAAAAGCATATAATATTAAATTTGCCATCTTAGCCATTTGTAGGTATACAGTTCAGTAGTGTTAAATATATTCACATATTTTAGATTTCCGGTACTTTTTCTTCTTGCAAAACTGAAATTTTATACCCATTAAACACTAATTCCCCCTCCCCCAGCCCTTAGCAACTACCTTTCTACTTTGTTTTTAAGATTCTACTTTAGATATTTCATAGGAATTGAATCATATAGTATTTGCCTTTTTGTGACTGGCTTATTTCACTTAGCATAATGTCTTCGAGGTTCATTCATGTTAACATGTTACAGGATTTCCTTCTTTTTCAGGACTAGATAATATTTTTTGTATGTGTAAACTACATTTCTCTATCCATTCACCTGTCGATGGACCTTTGGGTTGCTTCCACCTCTTGGCTATTGTGATGCTACACAGGCTTTCTTTTTCATTTTCTTTTTCTTTTTTAACGGTTTATGTGTTTCTACAACTATCCGCAATACTTGGAATGCAGCAAATCTTAACATTTGTTTTATGACTGAATATACGAATAATTAGTTCAGTGAGTGTTTAGAATATCCAAATCTCTTAAATAGAATTGTTCCATATCTTTTCATATTCAGGTTTTTGTTGCTGTTTTATATTTTAGCATGAAAATATGTAATAAATACTGTATGCTAATTGTTCATTCCTATGCATCAGATTTTGGGCTAAGCATTTTTGATGCATTAACTATTCATTCTAATTCTATAAGGCAGGTATTATTATCATTATCCCCAATTTACAGAAGAGACTGCAACTTAGAGAAGTTAATTGATTTGCCCAAAGTTGTGTAGCCCATAAGCTGTGTAACCAGGTTTTAAATGCAGACTGTCTGGGGCCAGAGACAGAAAATTTAATCTCTGTACTATAAATACTCTAGTACATGAACGTTTTAAGGTGCTCCCACCCTTACAACTTTGTGAATGTTGGTACCCTTTAAGGTCTAAAAAAAAAATTCTATGGCATTTCAAAACTGCTCTTTAGATATTTTAAATAACTGGTGCATAAAAATACTGAGTTTCTAAAATGGCACATATCTAACTTAGGGAAGTACTCAAAATAAGTAAAAATATTCATAGTCATTAAAGAAGAAGATGCCATTTCCATGTCCTCTGTTGTACTGGAAGTGTTGATAAAATGAGGCCTCATAATTCCACCCAAAGAACATTTCTCTTGGAAATGCCTAATAATCCAAAGTGTGGCTAGGCAGGGTAGCAAGCTCCAGCCCCTCCGCCATGCTGAGACTGCTAATACTTCTGATTTTTCTAATTTTCTTCCTCCCTTTGCTGGCCTGTCTTCAAGTCTGGATGATGAGGAGATGTTTCAGGAAGCTACCACACAAGAGCCCTAAGGAGGGGTGGACATCCCAGACCAACGCAGGTATAGGAAGCTCCAGGAGAATGTCTCCAAGGAAAGGAGAGAAAGGAAGTTGATTCACTTGATGAGTGAATGTATTGAGAGGGCATTTTCTCTATTATCTTGGAAGGGCCAGAAGTTTGTACTCTGAGAGATAAGCACATATTCCAGAGATGGTTTCGCCTTCCCTGCTGTCAGGGCCTCAACCAGCATCACTATCTGAGGATTTACAGAGAGTTTGATCCACCAGCACAGGATCCAAATAACATCGTATTAGATAAGAGAACTCCCTTTATAGCAAACAGGTATAAGAGATGACTCATGACATGCCACATCAGAACAGAATATATAGGATAACATAGGTCCATGGACAACATGAAATAGATACCACAAAACCAATTATCTTTGGAATTTACCTGACATTTCTTGATTTTGGAAAGAAGTTTCAGGAAACAGTATCAAGGTGTATATATATCTTATTAACAATTGTGTTAATAGTCATGTTAATAATGATCAATAATAAGCCTTTGTTTGATATCCACAGCCTACATAAATGTAAAACTCAAAAGCAAAACAAAGTTGACCAATCAACAATCTCAATTACTTAATCCTAGCACAAAAAAAGTCCATGAGGGCAATCTTCTTGTGGCCAAGACAACCCCATAGACTATCATGGCCAAAAGGAAGAAATATCTCACATATAAGAATGTTTAAGAAGTCAGGGTTTTGTCTTTTTTATTCTGATTCCCTTGCTATCAAACATGAAATAAGATTTTGACAAGTACTCATAATCTAACTTGTCTGAAATTTTTCTTTCATATCAGTGCCCAGCCACACAGTTCTAGAACACACTTAAGTACTGGTATTCTGTTCTGCAAACCTAACATAAAAGTCTCTTTGTAAAAATGTACCTGCAGTTCAATGAGATGTGTAAAAAACACTCCCACAATGTGACTTCTTGTGAAACCCTGAGTTGCAAATAATCACATGCTTTCTTAAAGGCCTGATCGTCCACAAGCTGAATCTACCACAGATTGCCTGAGAAGCTGCAGCCTAAATGTTACTTTCTAGAATCACAATCCCTCATGTAGACCCATTTTTTTAAATGAAGTTTACCAAGAAAAAAGTTGAGCACTACTCAATCTAATAATCCTGCATATTTAACCTTTTGTTTATTAATACTTGTCAACCACATTCTGCCAAACATTTGTCTAAACGGCATCTACTTCCTGTTCACCAGTTTTAACCAATATGACTTCATCACTGTTGTAAACCTATTGAATGATAAAGTGAACAGAGTCCCTGCAGACTGACTAAACAGGGACGCTGTAATAGAGAGCTGATGTACCTCTAAGAAACTGAACATGCACTGTTACTGTTGTGAAGGAAACTGTTTCTGGTATTCTGATTATTTGGAAATAGAAAAAAGCATTTGCCAGATCAGTAACTACATGTACAACCAGGGGCTGTATTGATTTGCTCCAAGAAAGAACCCTCTGAAACAGCAGCTGAATTTAACATAATGACACTGATTTCAGATTTCCAGCCCCAGAACTTAATAGAATACAATTGTATGATTTTAAACCACCAAGGTTGTGGTAATTTGTTACAGCAGCTACATGAATCTAATAAGAGCCGTGTTGAGAGCAATGGAATTGAGTTGTCCTTGAATATAATGAACATTTTCTAAGGTCGTCTTACCTGCTTCTAAACAGCAGACTTGAACTTCTTAAGGACCACTTTCATTAAGATCTGATATCACCATATTACCTGGAGAGCCTCAAGTTTAAGGTTTTTGTAATCTGGAGCATGAATGTAAAGAAGGAGGACCTATACCTTCGGCTCTTTCTTAAGGACCATTACTTATTCATGCATCCAGAACCCAGGGCTGCATCTAATGATGCCCATGCCTGAAAAACACTAATGTGTTTAGTTATGTGACAGAAGCTGAAGCAAAGGAATACTGTTATGACTTTATAAGTTTTATATGCTTTTATAAGTAAGTGCTTTTCAATTCCCATTAGACAATACTCAGTACTCCCAAATGAATCTCATTTCACAAAAAAGAATGTATACATAAATAACACTTCAAATCGAAATTTCAAAAACTCAAAATATAAATGAATGTAAAACAAGAAGGTGTGAAATGAAAGTTGACAAGAACATAAAAATTTAAGAAAATTTTCAAAGAACCTTGTAAAAGAAGATTAAAACATCCAAGGTAAAAGAGATTCGACTGAAAATATAATGAGGCTATTAAAGAGGGAAATGAAAACAACTAAGGAAATGAATTAAAATAAGGATGGGTTAAATGATCAAAGAAAAAGTAATAGTGATCGAAGACAGGCAAAATGATCTCTTATCCATGCAACTGGAGTTGGTGAAAAAGAAAACAATAGAAAAAACATTTGAAATGAAAATCCAAAACTATCTTTCACAAAGAAAAGAAGATCTGAACCAACATTTTGTAAAGGCCCACCATGTTCCTGGAAAAATTATTCTGAAATTCTTAGACACATCCAAGTAAAACTATTAAATGTTAAAGGTAATGGGGAAAACCCTTTGGGCCTAGAAGCAAACAGATCAAGACTTATAAATAAAAGCAAAAGGGCATTAGTCTTCTTTGAGAACAATATATAAAGCAAGATAACAGTAGAACAGAAAAGAAATCAAATTGAAAATAGGAAAATAATAGAGAAAAAGTAACAAAACCCAAAAGCTGGCTCTTTGAAAAGGCCAAACCTCTAGACAAGCTAACCAAAAAAGAAATAAAAGTGGAGAAATCTGACAAACACTACCTCAAGGTCAATATCGACACTAATAAATCATGTTGATACTGTGGGCCTTTGAAAAATGTGACAAAGTGATGCTTTAGCTCATTGTTTTCCCCTCTCAGAGCCAATGAGTCTAATAATGAGAAAAACATTGGAAATTTTTTATTAAAGGGGCATCCTACAAAATACTTGACTAGTATTCCTCAAATTGTCAAGGTTATCAAAAACAAGAGAAGTCTGAGAAGCCGTCAAAGCCAAGAGGTGCCTAAGGAGACATGAAAGCTAAATGTAATGTGGCACCGTGGCTGAGATCCTGAGACAGAAAAAGACATTAGGTAAAAAGGAATTCTGATCTCACTATCATAAATCAATACTGGTTTTTTAATTGTTGCAAATGTACCATACTAATGTAAAATGTTCATAATAAGGGGAACTGGGTGTGGATTATATGAGAACTCTACTATTGTTCCATTTTTTTTCCCTGTAAATCTAAAACTGTTCTTTAAAAAAGTCTCTTAAGAAAACAGGGAGTGGGGAAACTCCAAATTAAAGGAGATCGAAAAGACTAAAAGAAAATGCAACTGTGACCTTTGATGGAATTTTGGATTTAAAAACTATCATAAACAATTTAAGGACACATTGAGAGATTTGGAAATGAATTGAATATTATGTAATATTACTGAATTTCTTTATTAGATTTCTTGGATGTAATAATGATATCACAATTATGATGGAGAAATTCTTTGTTCTTAGAAATACATTTAGTAGTTAGGCATGAAATATGAAATCTGAAACTTAATTTCACATGGGTAAGTCAACAAGAAGAGAGAAATAAGTATAACAAAATATTAAAAGTCAAATATAATAATCACCTCCCAAAGGCCACACATCCTAAAACCATCACCTTGAGGGTTAAATGTCAATGTGTGAATTTTGAGGAGAGACAGACATTTAGGCAATAGCACCTGTGAACCTCTTAACAAAAATAGAATTTGAAAGGATGTATGGTTAAGGAACCCAAGAACCATCACACAAATGCTATGTGTCAGCATTTGAAAATCATACCATTGGTCATAAGTTTTTCTTGAGGAAAAATAGTTGTTGTGCAGAAGTCCAAGCAGGTAAAGCTTTTTTAATCTCAGCAGTGAAATGTGTACATTTTCTAAAAACCAGATTTTCTCCATCAAGAGCTCAGTCTTCTTGTTTACCAGCTGTATCTTCTGTTCATTAGCTGTAACTTAAGTACTGACTGGATAAAGGCTCTGTAAAGAGAGCAGTTGTTCCTTTGGCTGATCCCCAGGGTCACATCTAATTGGGAGAAAATGGTAGGTATGGGATTATTGACCACGGCTATAGCTGCGTTTCTGCTGAGAGCAGTTATCAGCTTCTTTTGCAATTTTGCAAAAGGGCGAGAACAGAGTGTTTTTTAGATGTGGCTAATCAGCATTGCAAACAGCATAAAATTCTAGTGGTGAGGTTTTAGATTGTGCTACAAGAGGTAGCCCCTCAACTTAGCTGCTTTTCTCAATGAAAGTTTGTGGGGTGTATCTTAAACAGATGTACTCTAACTTGAGTATTGTTTGGAGTTACATTATACAAATGCCATTTTTACTGTACTTTGTGTAATCTATTTATAGGAACTCTATATATCAAGGAAATAAAACTTTTGTCCATGATCTAAGTTTTAAATAGATTTATTTTCTTCTGTTCCCCTTTGATCTTGCTTAGGGCGGTATTTGCTATGAAGAAAGCAAAATTTGTATGTTGTCAAATATATCTACCTAGATTTTGTGTCATAGTTAAAAAACATTTTTCCTCTGTGAGTTTCTAAAATTATTCTCCCATATTTTCTTATTGGGTGTTATGATTTTGCTATTTATCCTTTCAACCTTTTTGGAGGAAAAAAAGCCAATAACTTCAAGACATTTGGAATTGATTTCAGTATAAGGTTTTTCAGATGGTTAAAGTCAATTCTAAACCATTTATTGAATAGTACATTTTCCTCTACTGATTTGCGATGCCAGTTTTGATTACAGAATAAAGTTTTGTAAGCATATCGATCTGTTCCTATACTTCTCATTCTCTTCTATTGCTCATCTATTCATTCAACAATGCACGCTCTTTTGAGTATTTAGTTTTTATACTTTTCTTCTAACTTTTTCAAACTTTACTTGACTATTTTTGCTTATTTACCATTTCATATTAATCTTAGAGTCAGTTTGTCCAATTCAAAAAGTTCTCTGAGTGTTTCTATTGGATTTACATTAAATTTATTGGTTGGTTCAAAGAGGACTACCATTATAATATTGGATGCAGTATTTTTTATGTTCAGTGTATTTTCGTGTTTATTTTTGCTCTCATAGTTCTTTACACTTCTTTAATTAGGTTATTTTCTAGATATTTTACCTTTTCAAATTGATCCTTTTCTTCCACTATATTTTCAAATGTTTGTTTATATATAGCTATTAATTTATTAACATCCATGGTGTATGCCACCATGTTATTAAATTTTTACTTGTTTCCCATCAGAGTTCCAGGTATATGAGCATACAATCTATAAACAGGGATAATTTTAACCTCCCCCTTTCCATGTTTATATCTCTAATTTTTTTTTCTGATCCTTTAAGAACCCATTAAGTGATAAGAATGAATATGGCTGTTCTGGTTAAAAATATGTCCATAAGTTCTTTGACATTTATTCCTTCAAAAGATGGAAATTAATTCTCTTCTTAAATAAAGGCTGGAGTGAGTAGCTTTGCTATATGGAACAGAAGGGATGGTGTGTGACTTTGGAGACCAAGTCATAAAAAGCACTGCAGCTTACTTTCTCTCTCTTGGTTTATTTACTCTGGGAGGTGCCAGTTGCCATGTTTTGAGGACACTCAAGCAGCCCTTTTGTCCCAAATGTTGAGACACTGAAGCTTCTAACAGTCATACACATGAACTTGGAAGTAGATCCTCCTGCTCCAGTTACGCCTTCCGATGACTGCAGCTCCAGCTGAATTCTTGACTGTAACCTCATGAGAAACCCTGAGCCAGAACAATACAACTAAGCTGTTTCTCTGGGTATGTATTGATGTAATTTTACTTATTGGAGTAGATTATAAATTAATTCACAAGAAACTCACAAAGTTTAAAAGTTAGTTGTATCAGCTTGGACTGAAAGGGACCGTGATGGTACAACACGAAGAGAGGACTCCAGATCCCTGCACAACTATAGACGGGAAGCAGCGCAGAAAACTATTTAGCTGTAAACGTGGGCTACTTTTCATGCAACTGGAAAGATAACTCAGAGGGTGGAACCAAGAACCCAGTGGATGGGGACAAGAGCCACTGAGTGCTCCTAGGAAGTATGACAGAGTCCTAATCAAAACTGGCAACATTTATCCAACTGAATTTCAGAATTTCTATGGACTAGTGACTACTACAGGCCTTCCATTTCCCCGCTTTTTGAAAGGAAATGTTTATAACGACACAGTTTCCTGTGCCTCTCCCATTGTTGCATGTGCTATGTGGTAGAGGTTGAAGCAGATCACTTGCCTCTTTAATTCACAGATCTTCATATGGAGAGGAACCACTTAAGGAGTTACACCCAAAATACTGCATTTGAAGAGCCTCATCTGCTCCAGGACCTCACAAGACTGTAGACTTTAATGCTGTAATGAAATGAGAACTTTGCAGGGTGCTGGGGAGGTGAGTGTATATCGAATGTGGAAAGAATATAAAACACTTGTGGCCAAGGGTAGATTTTGGAAGTTTTAAAACACAACTTCCCAAATTTTTAACTTTCCTCCCATCAATCTGATTCTGTGGCTTCTTGGCTAATATAATACAGTGCAAAATAAAGATTCTATGTCAGTTTCAAGTTGGTAAGAGGCTTCTGGATAAACCTACCTTATAGGATTCTTGTTGAAGGGTAATCAGACATCGCCTGAAGGATGGTGGAGGCTAAAGAACCTGATCAGATGTCAAGGTAGAGAGTTCTTGGTAAATTGACTTAGCAGCATTCCTGCTAAATCTAAATTTTATAAGGAAGCACACAGATGGGCCTAGAAGAGGTTCAGGATCCTAACTAAAGTTTGGTCAAGCAAAGAATCTTTGTCATACAAAACCAGCTGCTTCTACTTCCTGTCTTTTGGGACATCAGCTTGAGGAACCCAGCTGCTCACCCTGTGAGGAAGTCAAGACCAAATGGAAAGGCCATTTGTTAACATTCCAGCAGCCCCAACTGAGGTCCCAATCAACACCCAATATCAAGCTGTAAATATGTACTATTAACCAATCGTAAATGAATCAGGGGGCTTCGGCTAAATATAAGTGATAAAGATTTATTCAAAGGTTTACAAACCAGAAAAACAACTAAGCTATATCCAGAATGTTCCAAAGAAGGAAGAAAAGCTTCCAGTTCTTATAGTAAAAAGTAGATTCTTGAGAAGAATCAGTCCTGCATTCTAAGCCCCTGTATTGGTTCAGGATCGTACTCCCTGAGCTGTCAGGTGGTCTAGATAATGGATGTCAAGTGGTCTGGATATCAGAACATTCTTTCCCTAGCTCTTCAGGAGGTAATCAAGAGATTTAGCTGGAGGGCTGATGGAGGCATTGAGGCAGGATTGTAAAGTTCAAAAGTCTAAGTTCCCAGGCTAGTTAAAACAAGAGTAAAATCATTTCCTCATGTTTTAGCCTACTTAATTTTAGTAATTTTGCAGATTGACTACAGTGACTCCATTTTATTTCTTCACTGTGTTCCTCAGTACAGAAGCCCTTAGGGGGACTTTAGCCTCAACCATATGACTGCACTTATAGGAGAGACTCTGAGTGAAAATCATATAGTGAATCTCAGAACCATGAGAGAGAACATGATTGTCAGCTATTACTGCGACTGAAATCATACTTTAACTCAAAGACACCGTACTGCTCCCAGCAATCAGCAGTTGTGGAAGGATTTTCCAGAATCCTTTGTCGGGAGCGATGATTGGCTTACACTCATGTCAATTAAGATTTTATGCCCAATGGACCGTTCAGTCACCAGATAGGGTGCGAGCCTATTGGCTGAGACTCCAAACCGCCCTCTCATCTTGTAGGGTGGGCAAAATCCAGACTATTCACAAAGACCATAGGGGAGTAAAGCACCACAGGAAGTTGCGTTTAGAACTGCTTCCTCTAGTGGGGTCCAATGAACTCTTTCTTTTGGCAGCAAGTTCAGTCCTGGGGCTCGCCTAAGAGGAAGAACATTTTCATTGGTTGTTTAGTACAGAGACTCACGGGAGCCTCGACTAAACACTTGCCATTATTGTCCAAATAGCCTGTCAATCAGCTCGCTTCTGGATGGGCGGAAACCGGCAGCCTTTTTTGGCACCGCCTCTTCCTGGGTCGCTGTGCAGGCAGGCAGCAAGGCTGCAGGAGCTGGGAGGCTGCCGCGTGGGCGGGGTGTCGCTCCCTGGCTGGGCCAGTTCCTCCGCGGTGAAGCGCGGGGGGTGCCCCAAGCGCCGGGCCCTGCGGGGCGGTCCCGTGCGAGGGACGAGCTCGGGGGCGGGGCCGGGGCGTGGCTGCAGGAGGCGGAAGCGGCGAGTGAGCTCGAGCCGGAGCCGTAGCGAAGCCAGAGTCCAGGCCGGCGGAGCGGCGTCGGCGGGGTTGGCTGGGGCGGCGGGGCGCCAGAGCCTGGGCGGGCGGGTCGAAGGCCGGAGGTCTAGGCCGGGGATCGGGGGACGGGCGGGCTCACCCCCGCGCGGTCGTTGGAGCGGGCTGAGCTCCCGCCTCCGCGCAGCCCTGGGGAGGATGCGGCCGGGGGTCCCGGGGTGGGTCGGGCAGCGGCGGCTGCAGCGCTAGGGGCGCAAGGGGGTGGGCGGCGGCGGCATGAGGCGCGGGGTCGGCGCCCGCGGGAGGGAGGCGCTGCTGGCGGCCCTGCCGCTCCCGCTACAGCTGCTGGCCGTGCCCTGCCCGCGGGGCCGCGGGCGCTCTCGTCCCGGTCGCCGGCCGGGCTGCCGCTGGTGACCACTCGCCGCGCCGCCGGAGGCTTCACCCGCGCCCTCCCCCAGGACGCTCCCGCGGAGCTCCGGCCCCTTCGCCCGGCTCGCGGAGGCCGCAAGATGGCCTGGGTGCTCAAGATGGACGAGGTGATCGAGTCCGGGCTGGTGCACGACTTCGACGCCAGCCTCTCGGGCATCGGGCAGGAGCTGGGCGCCGGCGCCTACAGCATGAGGTACGGGGTGCCGTGGGTCGGGCGGGCGGCGGGCAGAAGCCTCGGTCCCCTTGGGAAAGGCCTGCGTGACCCTGGGCCTTTGCCAGGCTCGGCTGCGATCAGGGGTGTCCCGGCTTCCCCTGCCGCGTGGCCATCAGAGCCATGGAACCTCGCAGGCCTCTGCGCGCCCGGGCGGCTGGTGTAGGAGGGCTACCCCGCTAGCTTGGGCCGGGAACCAAGCCTGAGGGCTTCGGTTTTTTTTTTTCTTTTTTCTTTTGCTATAAAACAGTCTGGCAGTTAGGATGGCTAGGTTGTTGGGGGAAGAGGCTTCCTATCCTTGGAAGCGATTTACGAGTCACTTAGAACTGAAGACAGTGTACGAAATGGTAGGACTTATACTGGGAAAATACTCTCCAAGGTGTAGTATTAGTTCCCACTGTTCTACAGTGTAGTCTTTCCTAGTTGCAATTTTTAATCACTCGATATTACAATAGTAATTATATCTGAAAGCAGCCGCAGGGGCGAGACGCACGTTAACTTAGTGATGGTTTTTATTTTCTCAAAGTGAAATTTTTCATCTTGGGGGCTACCCTCAAACTGTTTTCTTTTGAAGAAAGCTTTAAGTTGCAATGTTTGCACCACAAACAGTAATGTTTAGTCTCTAATGTCTATCAAAATTATTCATTTTGAAACTGATCTGGCCTTTAACCTGAAGAGTACTGTTTTTTAACTCCTGTCAGTTTGGCAGCTCTTTTTTTTAGCTTTATTGACTGTAAGTTCACCTGATTAAAATATAAAATTTAATGGTTTGGCAGCTTTTCGTTAATGTGAATTAAGTGAGATTTTCCAAATATGTTTTTAAGGTAATGTCTAACGTCTTTGAACTGCAGTCCAGTTTTCCAGGATCTTTCAGCTCTGGGGGGAGGACGGGGCATAAATGTCATGAAAAAGAAAGACGTCTGAGTCGGGATGTTTAAGGCTCTCCCTGAAGTAGTCACCTTTTAAATCTTATGGGGAAGCTCTGGGCGCTAAAGAACTCCCACACAGGTGAAGGTGTTTCTTAGGGTGAGGAAGTGCTTGAGGGAACTCCTTCGCCCACCAACCAGTCTCTGACCCTGATTCTGGCTGTGCTGGTCTCCCTGAACTTGGCACTTCTTTCTCTGCAATTGTGCAGCTTTAGGGTTCTGGATGAGGTGCCTTATTTTCTGAGACAACTGTCTCAGTTGTTGAGGAAATTGAGCTACCAAAAGTCTTACGGGTTAACCCAGGTGGGAATACTAGGGGCGGTGATTTCCTTGTGAAAAGGTGGGCCTCGAGGGCCATTGCAATTCCTTGAGACCGTGGACTTTAAATTAAAGGACACGTGAAACAAATTCAGGGTGTCTCTTCAGTTGAGTTGCTTCTCATTTCACAATTATGTCAAAATGAAAGCTTGCTGCTGAGAACTTTGCTTGTTGAGGGTTATTTTGAGCTTTTAGGGTTTTTTTCTAGTTTTGTTTTAGTGATTTCGTCAGCTAATGAATTTATTTTTGTTTACGGTTTATTTTCTGAAAAGAAAATCTTGGTATGAAACCTTTCTTCTTAATGTCTGACATTTATAATTCTTTGTCTTTTACACCACTTTCCATGGGGAAACATTTTTTATTGATTATTTTTGGTTATAAAGTACGTGTCACTTAATCTAAATTTCCAAGTATCTTTAAGGCAAATGTCATTTTTGTTATTTTTTAAATATATTTTTGGTATGAGTTTGCTCCTCAACATTTGTTCATGAAAAACTAAGAGGAACCCATGAGAGTACCAGCCTCTTGCAAATTCAACACCCTTTATTTGGAATTCAAATTCAGGAAATTCGAAAATTGATTTTATAAGGCAAAAGTCTGAGGAGTGAAGGCTGTTGCTGGCCTTTGATTGCGCTTGCCTCTGCCCCACCTGGACGTGAAGCTCTGGGAGGGCTGGTATCTAACGGGAAGTAAGTCTACTGAAGCCTGTTTTTCTCTTATTTGTTCTCTCAAGTTCAAGAAGTAAACGAGGTGCTAAACTTGAAATTACTTGAAAAGTGACTTCTTGATAAAAATTTACTTTGTAGGCCATTTTGCATTTTTCTTTCAAAGTGACGTGTGCTTAGAGTTTGCTTTTGGATGGTTTAAAATAATGGATTTTTATTAGGAAATGCTTTCTTCACCTCTTTGGGTGGCTAGTTTCAAAGAATCTGACTTAAAAATACGTTTGCATTAAATATAATTTGATAGTATTGGGGTATGTGGAGGCTGAGTTTTGATAGTACCTTTCTTTCCCTCTTTTTTTTGCTTAGGTTCTCATTGTGTGTGTGTGTGTGTGTCTTCTTCGGTGTGTACTGTTGTACCACATTTGTATGAGGTAGCAGCTGCTGCAGATTCTACATGGCGGAGCATAAATATATTTTTAAATCGTAGTTACAATATCAGGATTCTAGAGATGGATGAAGAGACCTTAGAAAACTAATAGACCAGTCCTTTCCTTATGAGCAGGTAAACTTAAGCTCATAGATGTTAGTGATTGGCCCAAGTGGTCTGTCAGTGGCACTACCATTCCAAGTGAGGGCTGAGTTCTCCACTCAATGAATGAAGGCTGAAACCCTTTGTAACTTGAAATCTGGGTCATTCGTGTTTTGTGAAGTAATGAGTAGATGACTAAATAACTTTTAAAAGTAAAACTCATTAAAACTGAGAGGATCTTTTGGGCCACCTGGTAATTTTCTTTCCATCTTACTGTTCACATGAAATTTATAATCTTGAGTTCTTAAAAAGTAATGCAACTTCTTTAGATTCCACGTAAAAACTTTGGTATTATTACCTAACAAGGGATATTCATTGGTCTGAGCCCTGTTAAGCTTCACTATGGTATAAATCTGTTTTGAAACAAAAGTTATACTTTGCATATTCTGAAGTGGGAGGATCACCAATAGTTTATAGATAATTTGCTAAATCAAAACTGCTTTGAGGTGAGGACAAATTTCCTATATGGACTAATAGGTTAAAATGTCCGTTTAGAGACCTCGTGAAATAATGGCAAAATTTCAACTTTGATCAATGTTAAGTTAGTAAAAGATTATTAAGGATATGGCTTTCTATGTAGCTATTAATAGCAGATGATTTTCTTTTGGTCTCATGTTAAAACAATATCCTTGAGTAGGTGACAAGTCTTAGAAGTGTAGAAAAATTTTAGGAAGAGTAAAATTTGTAAAATTTATTATAGTGTTACCTGAAACTACTTCTAGAATTGGCAGTGATTTCTATAAAACTTCTGATTTGAAAGTTTAAAAGCTTTCTGGATTTAATCTTGGCTGAATGACAGGGAAGAATTTAATAACTTGCAGATTAAAAATCATATTTCAGATTATAGTGTTCACGTTGATTTTTAAATATATATTACCTTAAAGCAGGGATTGGCAAACCTTTTTCTGTAAAAAAGACAGTAAATATTTAAGGCTTTGCAGGCCCAAGGATCTGTCGCATTTTTTGTTTACAACCCTTTAAAAAATGTAAAAATTATTCTTAGATTATGCTATACAAAAACAGGCTGGTTGGATTTGGCCCTTGGATTTGCCTACCCCGGCTCTAAAGGACAAACTCTAATAATAGGCTTTGATTACTTTGGAAAAAGATTTGCTGAGTATTGAGATTTATATTCAAGAAGTAACTTTATATAGAATAAGACCTCTAGCAACTAATATACTTACATTCTATTGTTTGCCCATAGATTTTATTGTGTTCAATTTTTAAAATTAGAGTGTCCCCTTCCACTAAAAAGTAAGATTCAATACAGTTTATATCCTTCAGTCATGGCTGTTTGAAACTTAACAGTTTTTTGATTATGGTCTCATAAACTTGATATGTTTCATCACAGTGACACCTGTCAATTTGCCAGGACACACTTAAACATTTGCGATTTGTGGAAATACCATCTGATGCCTCATCTTTGGTTTAGGTTCTGTGATAGAATTTAAAAGAAGCTCTGTAATCATTATTTTGCTTGCTTTGGGATGTGTCTAATAGGTGGATATGAAATGGTTCTGTGTTGAACTTTGGTGGTAGAGTCTTTTTTCTAAACTTTCCAGGTTTTTTTGGAGATTGTGAAATTGATGTCTTGTTATGAACAAACCTAGTTTTTGTTAATTTATGCATTGGTAGTTGAATTGTTTATTTTAAATAATTTTAGGTTTACAAGTTACAGAGGAAGTCTGGCAGGTTGACAACCTTTCACCCAGTTCCTCCTACTTCCATAACCAGAGTACAATTTTCAAAGCTGCCTTGGCACAGTACTGTTATATACAGGACAAAATTTATTTGCATTTCAGTTTTTTCACCAATGTCTTTCCTTCTCTTTTATGACTTTAACAATCTTGATATTTAGTGGTCTCAGTTGTGGTTTTTAGACATGTAAAATTTTTTGGAAGCAAAGATAGAATAGAATATACCTGTGACTACCATTTAGCTTTCAAGGGTCTCTGTCATTTTAGCATAATGACATGAGTATAGTAGGACCTCTGTTGGTGTCATTCATTTATGGATTACTTGGTCTCAATCTATCTGTGTATTTTGTAATATGTTCATAATCAGGAAATTTAAAACTAATTTATTTAATTACAAGCCTTTATATATTTTCATAAATATTTTCCATTATAACTTTTCTAGGATAAAAGTTAGTGAGAAGAGTGCATTGTCTTATGCTTTTTGCAAATCTTTTTTAATGTCTGGCTTAGAAAACCAAGTGAATTCTCTTTTCTACTATATATTGTTTCAGTTCACGTATGTGAAGAAAATTCAGCTTCTTGTAGATATGTGGTTGGAAAAAGGAAGATTATTTTAATAGTCCTTTAAAATTTGGATATTCTTCTTTGATACTATGCCAGCACTTGACAAGTGGTAGTTTCCTAAAGTTGCAAGGTGATGTCTGAAACTATATTGATGTGTTCTTTGTACTGTTACATTAGAATCAGTTGGTCTATCTTGTACTTTGATTGGATTTCTTACCTTGCATAATTTTGGAATATGTGTGTATTCCTTCGGAAAACAGTGGTTTCCTAAGTTATGCAGATCTTCTAGATGTTGACACATTTCATTATGCAATATCAAAAAATTACATTCCTTAATATCGCCATTATCAAAAAGTTGTATTCCTTAATATTGCCATCATCTTATAAGAGAAAACACGTGGGGGAGGGTTCAGTTTTTAATTATTAACAGCAAATACTATTACAGTGGTAAGTGCTGGGCTAACTTTATTTTCGAGGAAATTTCTCTCAGATACTCAGATCTGAATAATTACAGTTTGTTCGTTTCTTTCAAGTAAAAATGATATTCTGTGAGAAACTGCTAGATCAGCTCACAGATCACAGTTACATAAAATCTCTTCCTTCAGACAACCATTGCCTTAGGTGTGTGACATACATACCTACCCAAGGACCAATATATAATAAAATTAATTTTTATGTAGTGACTGTTATTACAGTTTAGTGCCACTGCTTTAATTCATGCCAAGGCACTAGCAGTTTGAACCATCATTGGTTTTGTGCCATGAGCGCAGATGTCAACAAAGTGAAAAGGACAAATAGTGTTTTAGTATTATTCCGAAAATAGGTTCAACTACCTGAACCCTCTGAAAGAATGTCAGGTTTCCCAGGATTCCACGGACCACACTTTAAGACCCTCTGATCTAATGTGTGCCTAGAGTTTACTTAAAATATTTTTTTCTAAATTAAGAGCAAACCCATTTTTAGAGATCAGAGAAGTTAAGTAGCCTGCCATAGTGTCACTCAACAAATGTTAGAGCTGGGATCTGAAGCTTTGCAGATGATTTTACCTTGAGATATTCTCAAGGTAGTAGACGATGATCTTTCTGGATGGGAAGACAATCTCTTGAGAATGTTACACACACACACACATTTTTTCCTGTTATATGTTGCTTTTTTCCCCTTCAGGACCTTGCTTAACTTAATAGTTCTAATAATTGTAGGATTTCAGATTTCCTAGTTAATATTTTTTAAATAACGGTAGATTCGTTTCTTCCTGTGTAATCTTTACCCTTCATTTTCTTGCCTTATCATGTTAAGTAGGGCTTCACTGCAGTGTTGTCTAGAAACACCTAGAACTTGATCGAATCTCTATTCTTACTGATTTTAGAGAGTGCTTCCAGTTTCACAAAGAGGTCGTCTCCATTCCTAGGTGAGATGGGTACTCAATTTTCCTATACTCTGGTCTTTTTTTTTTTGAACGAGGGAGAAGAATAGCTTTCTCTTTTTACGAGCTAACAATTTTTGTATGCGATGGGACTTAATTTTGTTTCTTCAAGGCTTTATAAAACTCACTTTGGATATAACCGGGATTTGGTGATTTTAATTTTTTTGCAGGAGCAAGTTTGACTGCACATGTATTTATTTAATGGATGTAAGAATATTCAGAATTTATCTCAGCTAGTTGTGGTAATTTTTTTTTCAAAGAAAATTAACCGCTTTTATTTCAGTTTTCAGATGTTAAATATTAGTGTTAATATTTGTGATTATTCACTTTCACTCCATGTACCGCTGGTATCTTTTCCTTCTTTCATTACATATTTTAAGTTTGTCTATATCTTTACTATTTTGCAAGAAACCAGATTTTGGTTTTGTTTTTCTTCTCTATTGGGTTTTCTATTTTATCTTTGTTGTTTTCGTCCTTGTTTTCTTGCTTGCTGTTGTTATTTTCCAACGTCATTTTTTTCCTTTTTTAATTTTAATTGTATATTAGTTTCAGGTGTACAGCACAATGATTAGACATTTACCAGTTACCATAGTCCCTGCCTGACACTATACATAGCCCAGCCTTCTTGAGTTGAATGCATTCCCTTTAGTTTTTGGTGTTTGTTTTCTAGTTGATGCATGAAAGGCTATATATTTATTTGTAAGTCTCTCCCGAGTTTTGAAGGCAGCACCTTTGTTTACATTCAGTTCTATTATCTTTCTTATTTTCTTTATTATTGCAGTTTTTTATATTTTCCAGACACTAGCCTTTGATTGTGTATATGTGTCACAAATACTTTATTCTGTTCCATGACTTGTCTTTCCATTCTCTTTGTGGTAGCTTTTGAACAGAAGTTCTTGATTTTGTTGTGGTCAAATTAATCAGTCTTTTTCATTTATAGTTAATCTTTCCCTACTCTGAGAATATAAAGATATTCTTACAGTCTTTTTATTATGTCACATGTTATATCTAGCTTTACAGTCTATCTGGAGTTTATTATTTTTTCTTTTTTATGATAGTATGAATTAGGAGGCCAGTTTCAGTTTTTCCTCTATGAATATCCAGTTTACCTTAGTATCATTTGTTGAAAAGACTATTTCTCACCTCTTTCTAATGCCATTCTGTTCTAAATCAAGTACCCATAAATGTGATGTTTCCAGATTCTGTATTCTGTCCTTGTCCCGGGGAATACCCAAGTAGATCATGGTTTGTTGTTATACTCTTGGATTTGGTGTGTTAATGTAGTTGACCCTTGAACTACATGGACTTGGTCTGCATGGGTCACTTATGTGCAGATAATTTTCAATAAATATATAGTTGGTGCTACGAATACCCAGGTTTTACATCCACAGTTCAACCAACAATGGATCAAAAACAGTATTTTCCATCTGTGGTTTGCAGATTTCAGCTGGGGACAGGGGGCAGGTCTGTGTCCCAGTCCCCTCATTGTTAAGGGTCACCTGTACTTGATTTAGCATTTCGTATCTATATTTATGACAGAAATAAGCTTTTCGGTTTTTTTTGTAGTTCTATTTGTCCTTACTTTTGACTTCAGAATTACATTAGTGTCATAAAATGATCTAGGAAGTACTTCCTCTCTTTCTGTTCCGTTGAAGAGTTTGTGTAAGAGCTGCTTTTGAAAAGTGAGTATAATTTGACTGTGAGACCAGTCTAGACTAGGAATTTTCTTTGGGGAAAAATTTTTAACCACAGCATCAATCTCTCCAGGATTATTTTTTAAAGCTTTTTATGTCTTGAGGAAAGTTTCGATGTTATTTCTAGGCAATTGTTCATCTTATATTTTCAAATACGTTGATATAAGTCGTTAGTAATATTGTCTTTTTAGTGTTTATATCATTAGTTACATCTTCTCTTTTATTCATGCTTATTTGTGCTCTCAGTTTTTGATCAATCTTTCCTAGACATACGTTTACTTTTTTACGGTATCTTGTCTGTTGGGACTACAAGAAGTTCCAGATTTCGAGATGCTCCTGTTTTTCTGAACTCCTATCGACACGAGTCTCTGCCCACCTCTGCCCTGTAGCCCTCTCCCCTTTCTTACCAACTACCGAAATCCTTCCATTTTGCCCTTTGGAATTATCAGTCTACCGTCAGAAAATCCCCTAAAGGGTCAAAGCTGTGAATGGGTCAGTGTTGAATTGTGGTCCCTACCCCCCAGAAAAGACATGTTGAAGCCCTCACCCCAGGACCTCACAGTGTGACCTTATTTAGAAATAAGGTCTTTACAGAGGTAATCAAGTTAAAATGAGGTCGTCAGGCAAATCCAGGATGACTGGTATCCTTATAAAAAGGGAATATTTAGACATAGGGACAGACATGCACAGAAGCAAGACTATATGAAGACACAGTGAAACAAGCTGGTCATGTGACTGGAGTGATGCATCTACAAGCCAGGGGACACCAGGGATTGCATTCAAACACCAGAATCTGGGAGGGAGGCCTGGAATCTTCCTTGATAGCCCTCAGAAGAAACCTACGCTGCCAACACCTTTTTTCAGACTTCAGGTTTCCTGAACTGTGAGACTAAATTTCGTTTTAAGCCACCCAGTTCGGGGTACTTTGTTAGACAGTCCAGGGAAACTGAGATAGCCAGCTTTGTCTCTTAATGATTTCTTCAGCAGCTTCTTATTTTGGAATCCCGGCTCTCCTGTGAGTATTCTTTCCCCGACAGCCTTCTCAGACGGTGGCGGCTTATTTCCAGAGTCCTACCACTGCATGGGAAGGTTGAAGAGGGAAGCTGCTTCTTCCTCACTGCTGTCTTCACGCTTGTGCTCCCTTTCTCTTTCCCCATGAGACCCCCCAACTTTGAATTTCATGTCACTGTATATCACCAGTCATCCAATTATTTGCAGTCATCTACTGATTTCTGGGTAATTCCTCATTTTAAAGATTTTAGGTCCTGACTACTGTCATTATCTAAACTACTGATGTCTTAATTCTTGGTGATTTCAGAAGATATTTAAATGAGCCTTCTAATAGTGTGCATTTCTGCTCCTTGATTATCTTTCTTATAATATTATCTTGAGCCACTCAGTCCTGTGGTCGTACATTAGGCCTTGACATTACCAATCATGCAAGCCACCTGTAATCCCAAATTCAGAGTTCAAGATCGCTAGCTACCACCTCCCACCCTTTCAGCTCACCTTTATTACCCCTCCTTGTGCCATCATTTAAGCCATTAAGATCTGTGTTCACTGATCCTACTCTCAATTCACTGCCCCTCCCCTCAAATACCTTTTTCTTCTCCAGATGGTTTATTTCTGTGGTCATTCGTAATTATTTCCTTGCATATACCTTTGTTTCCCTTGCTTCCTCTTTGTTCCTCTCCCTTGTTTATTTTTGTAAAACTGTAACCCTGATTAAGTCTGATTCTTTACATCTTTAAGTTACCTAAACAGCTGAATGCGGCTCTAGAAAAGCATTGATTTGGTCTCACTTTTAAGTTCACAACTTCAGCTCTCAAGTGCATCCTTTTGGCTGCTGAGTAGTTTCACTAATGTCCTCAGCTATTCTCCACCTGTCCTGAGCACGAGGACTTGACAGTAACTTCTCAGACCCACGGTTCCTCTTCCTCATGCTTCCTTTCAGCTGATTCCCTTACTAGGTACTTTACTGAGAAAATTAACATTCATGTACTGTACTAACTAATAAGGTTTTTTTTTTTTCATGTATTTAGGTGTGGGTTTCTTTTTATTTTTCCTGCTTTGGTTATTTGGGTTTCTTGAATCAGTGAATTGGTGCATTTCATCAGTTGTGGAATTTGTTTAGCCTTTGTCTCAAATATTGCCTCTGCCCCATTTTTTTTCCTCTTCTGGTACTTCAGTTCAGTGTAAAATCTCCTTTTGTCCTTTCTTGACATCTTTTTTGCACTGTCCATCATTTTGGTCTCTGTTCTGTCTTCTGGATAACTTTTTTTAAAACCTATATTCCAGTTTTCTTATTTACTCTTCATTTCTGTCTGAGCTGCTGTTAAACTTGAGTTCTTAAGTTCCGCAGTTTTATTTTCCAGTTCTAGAAATCTTTTCAGTCTTGCTGCCCCTTAAAATTTTCTGTTCTTTACAAGTCTTTTAATTTATTTTAACAGTGAGCATAATTTTATAGTGTGGAGCCCAATAATTCTAGCATCTTAAGTCTTTGAGGGTATCAGTCCAGTCAGGAAAGCAGAACCCATTTAGATGTTTCAAGCAGAGAAGGATTTAGTGAACTATTTTATTACAAAGGTGCTAGAAGGGTTTGGGAGGAGGGCCCGTTACCTGGTTGGTCCTGGGCCACTTGCCGGAGGCATGGCTGTTGTGCCCTGAAATTACAAGCAGTCTGTGTAGTTGCCTACCTCTGCCCTTCTCACTCCCTTGTAATTCCCCGCCAGTGCTTCCCTTTGTAGCAACCTAACAGACTCCAGCTGGCAAGAAGTCCTGTATGTGTAGTTCTCAGGCTTCTCTCTCTCTGTAAACAGAGGCAGAAAAGAGCTGAATACCAGCAGACAGAATATGGAGCTGGTTATATGCCCTCTATTGTGTTTACTGTTGATTTTTGCTCCTAGAGTCTTGTTTGTCTTTGTGTGCCTGGTTATTTTTTGGTACTGGCATTTTGAAATTGGAAAAATATGAAGCCTTGAGGCTTTTCATCTGCTTGTCAGATTCCTGGGAGCCCTACCTGTCTGGGATATGGGATTACAAAAATGAGTAAGTATTAAAACTTTCTCATAGTTCAGCCTAGTAGAAATGATAGTCTTAAATCATCTGGAGACTTCATTTTCCATGTTGGTAATAATTGACTGATTATTAATGCTGCAGTTGGTTCATTGATTCAGCAGATATTTGAGCTCCTTTGTGCTAGATGCTGGGGGTAGGTCAGGAAAGAGAAACAAATTTGGAGAGTGGGTGGCTATATACCTGTAGGGAATACAAACTTAAGTCATGTATACTGTTGGGAAGTGGCAAACTTCCTGGATAAATAGAGCAGGAAAAGGGGACTTGGGAGTACAGATGGGAGGACTGCAGTTGTCACGTTGTCATTGAGAAGGTGACATTTGAATGAAACAAGCCACTAGGACATCAGCAGAAGAGTGGAGCCAGTGCAAAGGTCCTAAAAAAAGCCTGGAGGAGGCCAACGGGGCCGGGATGGTGGGAGTGGGGTGAGCGGACGAGGGAAGGAGCAGATCGAGTAGGGCCCTGTGAGGACCCTGCTTGAAAGTGACCCGATAGTCCAGGGGAATGAACTGGTCTGCCTGGACTGAGGAGAATCACTCAGGCCGTGTGTTGATTGGAATACATTAACTTCCTAACTAAGTAAAAAGTTAATTGGGATTTCAATAGCAAATGATCTTTACATCTTTATATGTTAAGCTTATTCAGGAATTATATAGCGCCCATCATGAGCATAGTACTTCCTGGGTAACCCAAGTGAATAACCCAAGTTACCTTCTAGGATCCTAAGCAAATACAGTTTTATTTACCATATGTAACAGTTTATAAATGGCCATTCTTATGCAGTCTTATGTCTTATGTCGAGGACATGTAGTTAATGATCAACTCAGTTAGCATTGGGATCTTTTGAGTCATAGCTCTCTCATTCTTGTTTTCTTTCTTTCTCACCGAGAGTGCTTTAAATGCTTTTTTATATATGATATAAGAATATATATATTTTTCATCTGTGGAGCCATTTCGACTATTATGGTTGTTTTTCATAAAGATAGCTGCTTCGAGTCTTAAAGTACCGTTTATAAGTCTCCTGAAAAGATAATATCTGCCCTAAGGTTTTTATATCTGTTCCATTTAAGTGGGACAAAAACCCACTTACAGTGTGAGAAGAACTGTAGAGGAGGAGGGCTGGGGACCATCGCGGACTGTGTTCAGTTTTACTTGTGTGCTGAGGAATGTTTTGACAGTTTCCTGAGTATAAATCAAAAAGAAAATTAGTGGTAATTTGGTCTTTGAATAATCAATAATAGGAATGTATGCAAGGAGGAGGAAATGCAAAGTTTTCTACCCATTTCATTATTTCCACATTTTGTTTTTAAATTGAATTTAATTAAAATGGGCTAACCAGATATCTTGAGTTAGTCTACAGCTTGGAGAAAACAATAAGAAATAAGCCTTTGATAATGGTGTTGATATAGTAATTACTTATTTGGATATTTTGTTATTTTATTTTTTATTGAGTAATGAACATAGAAAAATTATCAAAGTATAAATATACAGCTCAGTGAATTATCTTAAAAACAAATACCCACCCGTCACACATTAATGGTGAGATCGTAAAATGGTACAGCCACTTTGGAAAAACAGTTTGGCACTTGCTGAAAAAGTTAAACATGGTTACCATATCCAGGCATATACTCAAGGGAATTAAACGTGCCTGCACAAAAACACATGCAGGTAATAATAGCAAAAAGTGGAAGCAACCTGAAAGTCCATCGTCTAATGAATGTATAAGCAGGAGGTGATATATCCATACAATGGAATATCATTCAGCCATAAAAAGGATAAAATACTGATAACATGCTACAACATAGGTGGACCTTGAAAACATACTAAGAAGCAAGTTACAAAAGATCACATGGTTCTATTTGCATTCAGTGTGCAGAATAGGCAAAACTCTGGAGACAAAGTAGATGGGTGGTTGCCAGAGGCTGGAGTGTAGGTTAAGGGGATGGGAATAGGGAGTGACTGCTGATGGGTACAAGATTTCTCTCTGAGGTTGTGAAAATGTTCTGAAATTAGGTAGTGGTGATGACTGCACAACTTGATGAATATACTAAAAACCATTGAATTATACACTCTAAAAGGGTGAATTTTATAGTATGTAAATTATATCAGCTGTTTAAAAAAAGGCAGTCTACATATATCCATGTGTGTTTAACCTCCCAGGTTAATGAAAAATATAGACGGTGTCCCAGAAGACCCCTCGGTTTCCTTCCCAGTCAGTCAGTGCCTCAGGTTATTCTTGGGAGGAAAAAAAAAAGCTGTTTCTACTGCTACTGTTTGCTTTTTAGAAGAAGCCATTGTTTTAGACTAAACATGAAGCTTTATGCCCTCAGCACTTGCCAGAGCTAGCAGGAAATGTAAAGTTCCATTTTAATCAAATGCTTGCAATTTCATGGTACCACTGTGTCCTACCTTTGGCAGCAATGTTTCCTGCCTTTCAAAACAAGTAGCCACACACTCTTGACTTGCTCTTTTTTCATAGAAACAATGCAAAGTTTAAAGTTTTTAAAACATTTTTTGATGTAGATTTTTTTTAAGTGTATATATTGTTGGTCTGATTGCTTACTTTATCAGCAGCATGACTTTAATAGCTATTACTTATTTTATCTGCCTAATCATAACTGTCTCTGTCCTCCCCCACCCACACTAGATATGAATTATTATCTTCTAGGGGAGCCAAATTAGCATTAACAGTTCTTTTATTCTATGTATGATTTCCGATATTAAATTTAAAAGAAACTACCCCTAAACGTTTTTATATGCTTTTAAATATTTTAAACCCAAAGTAAGGTCAATGTTGATTTTTTTCCACTTTTCAGTGATGTCTTGGCATTACCCATTTTCAAGCAGGAAGATTCCAGCCTTCCATTGGATGACGAAACTAAACACCCGCCCTTTCAGTATGTGATGTGTGCTGCAACGTCCCCAGCAGTAAAACTGCATGATGAAACGCTCACTTACCTGAACCAAGGTTAGTATGGCTCTGTCATATTTTAAGGAAAGACTTCACAAAAGTCCTAAATGCATGTTTTTGTATTATAGTCTAGATTACTGGCAGTCATTTCAAATTAGATTCTTTTTTTAAGTTTTATAAATTTCGGTAACAAAAATTTTAGGAACTTTACCGTGAGCCAGCAAAGTAATAGTTTGTGGAAACTAATTTACAAAAAGAGGATCTATGGAACAAGAGATTTATTACAGGGTTTTTCAGACCAAATCCAAAGGAGGAGCAAGTAGGAAAGGATGTCAGTTATTTTTAGGAACAGTAGTTTCAATATGGAACTTGAGAATTAATCAGAAGTCCAGCTAGCAAGGAACCTGGGTCTCAGGCGTGAAGCAGGTTTGTGCTGAAAATAGACATAAGCTGTACCAAGATGGAGGCTGTGGCTAAAATAAATCATGTCAAATTTTGTTTACCCATATCTTGTCTACACTTCATGAGAATATTATATTTTGGTAATAGGAAAGTAAGAGTGGGCAGAATGGAAAATAGAGATGTTAGGGGTAGAATCTTAGCAGTTTGAGCACAGGCCAATGTGACTTACCAGTGTAAACAAAAGAACTGTTATGCAGGAATTAATTTTTTGGATACTTACGCTGAAACTATATGGAATTCTTTTTTTCTTTTTCTTTTTCTTTTTTTTTTTTTTAAGAAACTTGAACATTCTGTTGTAAAAATAGTACTCACTATAGAAAAATTGAGAAATATGTTAAGGGATGAAGCTGAAAATTTTGCAGTTGCATCTCACCAAGATAACTAATTGACATTTAGGTGTATTTCTTTGTGTGTTTATTATATATCAAAAAAAAAAATTAGAATTAACATGTATTCACTTAAGAGTCAATTGTGATTTCTTTTTCATTAGCTAGAATCTTTAACTTTTAGAAAGAACTACAGATTTTAGACTTGGGATTAACATTCAGAAATGTGAATGAATAGTTTAATTCTAACTTTTCATATATATGGTTAGAATCTAGGAAGTTTTACTTAAGGTAATTCTATCTGTGATACTTGTGGCAATACCCTAATTTTGTTATTCATGTTGATTTAGTATTTTGGTAGTCATTTAGTTATTTGAAACTTACGTTTCATATTTGAAAGAACCTTAAGAGTTTTTTTGGTAATCTGTTGTAGACAAGAAACAATGTAGGGGCACAGATATTCACTGTAGCTTTATTTCCAATGACAAAAAAGGAAGTAACCTGAATTTTCCTTGGGGAATGGATCATTAAGTTCTGTTGTCTGCATACCATGGGATGAATGAGTGTGTACACACACACACACCTGTTTAAAGGGACTTGATGGATGTGTCCATTGGCTTGGGGGAAATATCCATAATTTATCACTATTATTGTTAAGCCAGATAAAGTTTATATTGATAAAAGTTGCAATCCACCATCTGTAGTGATGATTTATTAGACTGACATTCACTGAGTGTTTATTGTGTATGAAGCATTGTACTAAATACCTTACATCTGTTATCTAGTTCCCACAATAATCCCTGGAAAAGTTTTATTAATCCATTTTACACATTTAAAAATTGAAGCTTAGAGCAGTTGATTAACTTGCTCAGTGTCACTTTGGTCAAGTTTAGATTTAAAAAAATTATTGAAGTATATACAGTAGTGTGCATAAGTGTTAAGTGTACAACTCAGTGACATTTTTCCCTTGAAACTACTACCTATGTCTAATATTTCCGGCACCCCAGCAGGCTTCTTTGTGTCCCCCTTTCAGGTAATACTCTAGCTTAACTGTTACTAATATAATAAACGCAGGTGATTTTCTTGGCACTTGACTCTGCTCACTGCAGTTTTAATGATAAGTGCTTTCTTGGTTGGGGAATTGTGTTAATTTATATCTTAATTTCTCCCAGTCTTTTAAGAAAAACAATGGGTAAGTGAACTGCATACGTAGACGTTTTTAAAAACATACATTTTAGTAATCAGTAAAAATACATTTGAGTACTCATAAAGGAATTCTAGTTTTATATAGCTTTCAAAATGAGACTATAATACCTTTAATATAATGCTTACATGAGTGTCAAATGTACGTATTACAGTGTGTATAGTTCTTACACAGACTTGTCTCCTAGGTTCTGAATCCAAGATTTTTTATGAATTCCCTAAAATTGTTTTCAGTTTTTTAATAACTGTATGTTTTTATAAGGAGAGGCTCTATAGCTCTCTAGATCCAGGCAGATTTGGACTTGATCGAGATGCTGCGGAGTATCTTTCACCCCACTTTTTTTAAACTGATAGAACAGACAGAGACATGGGTGGTGAGAAGTGATGTTGATGATCCTCACCCGGTCTCGTGTGTGCCTTTTTTTAAGTCAACAAACATAAGCTAGATTTTATTTACTAAAGATTAATAATCTTAGACACATGAACTTGAAAAACACTTAGGTTAATTTTTATATTTCTGAGAATTTTAGAATGTCCACTTCTAATTTTATGAATGGCCTTTTCTAATTGTGCATGCAGAATTTTAAAAGTATCAAAGGACCCTCATCTTGGCCACCATCCTGCATGAGTGTTAATGAGAGACTATAGTTGTCATGGTTGGCCTGGGAAGCACAATTTCCCAGGTTAATTTTGAGATCTGAGAATCTTTACAAACTTATAGGGAAAACCAGCCTTAGATGAGCCAATGCAGTGACTGTCCATATAGAACTGCTTATGTGGCAACCCCACAAAGAATCTTAGTCACCTGAAACTTCCTGAGCACAGGCCAGCGAGAGCCTACCGGACACCGCCAGAATCTTGACATTTTCCAGGGCATGGTCCCCTCTCTCAGGGTGAACCCATTGCAGTGTGCCCTGCCCTTTGCCCAGCGGTTCCCACCAGTTTCTCTGGAACCGGCTGTGCTACCATACTGGACAACCCCCAGCACCCAACCACTGCTCCGTATTCTGGGATCTGAACAACTGCCATCACCCCATTGACCATTTGGGTTGGGAAGGCACATTTCAGAGCTACAGAGAGTTCAGTCTCATTTAACCTGGAAAGGTTTTGTTCACTCTCAGTAATCAGTCCTGTTAAAAAGCCAAAATTAAAAGCAGCAACCCATTTTTTTCCTTTTCCCTGGGTTGTCTCAACCCTTATCCACCACGAAAATTTTCTAAGAACCGCTTAAATAATGTCATGGCCTGCTGCTTAAAACAAGCCTGGAAAAGACACTCACCCAAGTTCATCCGATGTGAAGCAGGGAGCCAGTGGGGCACATCGGACCCTCGCTCAGACCTGCAGCAGGTCCAGGTCTGCAGGTGGTCCTCGGTGGGCTTCTTCAGAATCTTGCCAACTCCACCAAGTAAATGCCCACGTAAGAACATCCTAACCTGTAGAGAATTTTTATGGATTTATTTGAGCCAAACTGATGACTGATGCCGGGAACAAGATCTCAGATCCTCCCTTTGTGTCTTTATTTTTAATGCTATTAACAAAAGAGTTGAAAAGTTGAAAAAAGTAAAACATTTTTAAAGTAAAAAAGTCGAAGTAAGCTCAGGTCGGTTATTTAAGAAAGAAATTTTTGATAAATGTGTAGCCTCCATGTACAGTGGTTTTTAAAGCCTGCGGCCGTGTACAGTAAAGTCCTTCACATTCACTCACCACCCACTCACTGACTCACCCAGAGCAGTTTCTAGTCCTGCAAGCTGCTTTCATGGTAAGTGCTCTATACAGGTACCGTTTTTTTATCTTTTATACCATAATTTTACTGTGCCTCTTCTATGTTTAGATATACAAATACTTACCATTGTCTTACAGTTGCCTGCAGTATTCAGTACATTAGTATGCTACACAGGTTTGTAGCCTAGGAGCAGTAGGCTGTATCATTTAGTCTTGGTATGTCGTAGGCTTTACAGTCTAGGTTTGTGTAGGTTCATTCTGATGTTTGTCCAGCGAATTGCCTAAGCATGCATTTCTCAGAACATACCTCCCTCAGTAAGCAACACACCACTGTATTTGGAAATAATGGTGACAGTTAATGAAAGCACAATTATCCCCATTTTATGATGATACTAACGCTTTAGAGAGATTAATTTTTTCCCAATTACTTAGATTATTGACCATGCTTTTTATAAAGACTTAAACTCAAGTTTTTCTGATTCCAAATTTCATTTTCTTAATAAGTCTCTATGCTAGAATATTTCCAGTGTTTTCTAGGTTTTAGTTAATTGTCACATTTTAAAGTTCTGCAATTCAAACAGATGATTTATATGCATGATTCAAAATTCAAAATGTATAAAAGGGTATAGAATTAAAAGTCATCTTCCCCTAGCTCCCAGTTTTCAAGTCCGCTCATCTGAGAAGATTCTAATCATGGTTTATGACAGTCTTGTAGAACAAAAATATTGCATAATTACTATTTTTATTGAATTTATCCCAGTAAGCTTATTTGTTCATGTAATGAGTGAATTATATGCTCAGGTGTGCTTGTGAATATAAGAGTCTTGTCAGTAAAGGATGAAATTTAAAAGAGAACTTCCATCTCTCAAGTGATGCCTGGGAGAAGCTGTCATACTTAGTTGCCAATGAAGCAGAAGTCCCAAAGATATGTGCACCTCTGCCGCATATTGGATATGCACATTATTCAGATACCTTTTGGTTCCTTTTAATTGACCAGTGATTTGATTATGTCTTTTCTGCATATAGAGGTGTTGAGAGGTAGAGAGGGCAGCAGTCAGTGGTTATCAGCAGTCTCTGGAGCCAAGCTGCCTGTGTTTGGATCTTATTCTGCCATTTGCTAGTCCAGGCAAGTTCCTTAATTTAATACCCCCACGTAAGAAGGTAGTTGAGAATGAAATTGAGTAATATATGTAATGTACTTATAAGCTGGCCCAGCACAACATGACCCCTTGCTGCCGTTATTACTGTTCATAACTAAGTGATGATTTTCGATTGTACTGGAAGACCAAGTACTTGACATTGGTTGATGCATTAGTTTCCTGTTGCAGGTAGATGAGCAATTTTTACAAATGGTAAGAACGCAACCCAGGGGCTAGATACCTGTGTAATGACTCGGGAAGTTTGCCAGGTTTGTTGGAAAGTATGACTCTAATCTTTTAAATAAACCTTTAGCTGTCAGTTTTGAACTGTAGAAATAGCATGTTTACACTGCTTAGCAACTGGTAGGCAGAATAATGTTTTCTCAAAGATGTCCATGTCCTAATCCCCAGGACCTGTGAATATTTTACCTTATATAGCAAAAAGAACTTCACAGGTGTTATTGGATTAAGGATGCTATGTTGGAGAGATGATCCTGGGTTATCTAGGTGAATACAGTGAAATCACAAGGTTCTATAAAAGTGAAAGGAAGGCAGGAATCGAGTCAGAGATTTGTAGATGCTGTGTGTAGCTGGCTTTGAAGATGGAGGAAGGGGCCATGAGCCAAAGGATGTAGGCTGCCTCAAGAGTTAGAAAAAAGTAAGGAAATAGATTTTCCCCTAGAGCCTCCAGAAGAAGCACAGCCTTTTTGTTCTTAGCCCAGTGAGACCCATTTTGGACTTCTGAACTCTAGAACTGTATAATTTATATAATTTCAAGCCACTAAGTTTGTTATAGCAGTAATAGGAAACGAACACATCAGCCAAGGCAAACGTGTATTAGGTGAATGATCTCCAAAGTGGTGCGAGATGAGCCACTGTTACGAGTATCACAGCTGTCTCCATAATGTGGCCATCATTCAAGATTTTAACCAGACTCTGCATCCTACAGTACTGTTTCTAGCTTATCTCTGAAGACCCTGTCAAAGCTGGGTCTTGAAATGGGCATCTAATGAACCCCAAGCCCTTGCATGCATGTGTGTATGTGTAAAATGTATGTGTATATATATATTTCAATATATGAACTATACACACATGTAATGAATACATGTGAATTTAAGTGCTATTTGTGGAGTATGTGTATGTAATGGAACAAGAGTTGTAGATGTTTGCAAGATTGATAGCAGTGGTCCTCAGCATTTTTGGTACCAGGGACCAGTGCTCCTGTGAGAATCTAATGCCTGATAATCTGAGATGGAGCTGAGCTGGTGATGCTAGCGCTGGGGAGCGGCTGCAAATACAGATGAAACTCACTCACCTGCTGCTCACTCCCTGCCTTACAGCCCAGTTCCTACTAGGCCACAGACTGGTGCTGGTCTGTAGCCCAGGGGTTGGGGACCCCTGATATACAGTCCTGTCAAACAAGTGAATGACAAATGAACTTTGGTTAAACAGCTTTTGATTACTTAGTTTTTTATTTTAACATCGACAAATAATTTAGAAAAACAATTTTTGAAATCTTATAACCTGGATATTGTACAGTGGCTTTTTGCAAATGTATAATCAGCTTTTCCAAACCAGGCAATTTTTCTCTTGGGAAGAGCATTTATCATAATATGTTCTACAATATTTGTTCAGCTACTGAGAAAAGATGGTTACTTCTTACCATTTTACTGAGAGCTTTTTGAGTATAAAATTATTCCCAGGAGAAGGTCCTGAATACTTTTTGTTGGAAATGCTAGTGACTGGTTAGATATTTGTGGCTTCACATAAAACATTGGTTCTCCAACTTCAGCATGCATTGAGATTGACCACCTAGAGGGCTTATCAAAAATAATTGATGGACCTCATATAGAGTTTCTGATTCAGTAGGTCTGGAGTGGGACTGGAGAATTTTCATTTCTGACAAATTTCCAGGTGATACTGATGCTACTCGTCTGGGGACCTGTACTAATTTTTCATTACTTTGACAATTCAGGCAAATATGTGCACTTCCCCTCACTATGACCTTTTATAGACAGGTTTTTCTCGGAGGAGGGTTGGCACCATTTTTTGGTCACAGATTGGTTAATGCCAATAGCCTCCTCTTAAAGGAATTTCCAAATTGCTCACCTTCTGCCTCTTGGGCAGCTATTGCTGAAGAATATTTGCCATTGTGTAACATTATGTAGTCTTAACTTCATCAGTCAGGTAGAAATTGGAACAAGTTTGCCAAATTGTATTGATACCTTAGAGTGTCAGTTTTAATACTGTTTTGAACAACAGAAGTACAGAGTTTATAAAAAACATATTTTTGTTTCCCTGGTTACACCTGAGCAGCTGTCCTCTTACTCTTAGGTAACAAACAAGAAGAGTCAAGTCTCTGAATTCGTGGAGTGAAAAACTGTAGTCCCAACATGGAACCACAAGAGGGTGGTGTGAACACAGCTGACTCACTTTGAGCAGGGATTTAGCTGGAGGCTGGCCCTTCTTTTATAACGCCAGCTGAGTGTTGGTGCTTTCACACTCATAATGAGTGAGCTTTCTGATCTCAACCCCTGGGTTTATTCCAGATCGGTTCATTGCTGCTGTTGGCTCAGAAATACCTGCTCATTTGGAAGCCATATTCTACTTGGAGAATCCTCTAATAACCAATATTAGCTACTTTGCAAATAAGTTTTAGGCCCTAGGAAATAGTGTGCCTGTTGGATTTTAAAAAATACAGTCATGTGTCACTTAATGAAGGGGATACGTTCTGAGAAATGTATTGTTAGGTGATTTTATTGTCATGCAAACACCACAGAGTGCACTTACACAAACCTGGACGGTCTAGCCTACTACACACCCAGGCTATATGGCATAGCCTATTGCTCTGTGCTATAAGCCAGTACAGCATATTACTGTACTGAATACGGTAGGCAGCTGTAACACAATGGTAAGTATTTGTGTATCTAAAAATGGTACACTTGTATAGGATATAGGGAACTTAACCACGAATGGGGCTTGCAGGACTAGAAAAGTTGCTCTGGGTTAGTGAGTGGTAAGTAAACATGAAGGTCTAGGATATTAATGCATTGCGCTAGGACATTGTGATGGCTACAGTGCCACTGGGTGATTAGGAATTTTTCAGCTCCTTTATAATCTTATGGGACCACTATTATATATGCAGTTTGTCATTGATGAAATGTCATCACGTGGCACATGTCTGTCACTTGTTAATTTCATTTTACACCGTAGATGTCCTGGAGGTTAGCTTTGGTTCTTGTTTTAAAGTTCTATATTAGGACCTTAGAAATACATGCTTTCAACTTAGCCAAGTCAGGCCTGCCGCATCTTGGGCTTCATGCTATCTGGGGTTCTTTTGGGGAAGCTAGACCTACAATCTGTATTTGAAGGTGGGTGGCGACATGAACTCACAACAGTTTTACTTTTCAACTCGGTCAGTGCTTTTGCATTTCTAAGCTAAAAAAGGATTTAAAAAATCAAAACATAAAAGATAAATTCAGAAGATAAAGCTGAAAATAGGACTGGTAACTCAGAATATTGCTATTTATGTGAATTTTGTACTTCCATTAATAGTGGAACCTTTTTTATATTTCAGTTAGCTAGACTGATATTTCAGGAAGCTATGTTATTAAAACAATTATGGAAGGGGATCAGATAGAAGGAGAAATTAAACCAATAAAAGTCTTGTACTTCACTTAGTGGGTATTACCATTGAAGAAAATTGTTGGTGGAGAGGAATTTCTAAATTAGTTGAGGACATGTATAGTTTCCAACAGGGAAACCAGTTGAACCTTAAGTGTTACAGAACCTTAAAAAAACAAAACAAAACAAAACCAAAAAAACTTGCTTTTAGAATAAACTACAGTGCTGTAATACCGGAGCAATAATAAATCTTGAGATCTGTTTGTGGAAATAGATTGAACTTTATATTGAGCATAGAAGTATCCTTGTTAGGTTGACTAGGAAAAATAATACAAAAGATAAGACCATTGAGATTTCTTCCTTAATTTGACTTTTTCAATTCTGAGTATTTTGAGTTTTTGAGGATCACAAGATAATCCTGGCGAGGCAAATTTTCTCTCCCTCCTTGGCAGCCAAATGATAGGTCTTGCAGGACACTGTGCACTTTGTACACCTCCCATCTCACTGGCTCCTTTTTTGGGTTATTCTCTTTACCCCAGAGAAGTTCCTTGACCTTCTCTTTTTCTCCACTCCTTTGATAATCCTGTCTTTAAGTAGCTTTAATTAACAACTGTTTCCTGAAAAGTCTCCTATGAATATCTCCAACAAGAATGTCTTCCTCTTAGCGCCATATTTGTAAATCAGCTTGATTACTGACTGGGATATCTAAAGGGTACCTTATACTTAATGTATTCAGTTGCATTCTTGATTTTTTCCCCCCGAGTCTACTCCTGCGATGTACCCCACCCATACAACAAATTCCTTGGCCAAAAACCCGGAGTAATCCTCAACTCTTCTTTCACACTTTACATCTGATACACCGTACAGTGCTCAGGCTCTGCTTTCAGCATCTCTCCAGAGAGCACCTGCCACTTTCATCTCCTCTCCCGTTGTCGGGATATGAGTATGACTTGCTTCCCTCCAGCCTTGACCAGCTAGAGATTCATGCTAACCTGACGGCAAAAATTGATTTCAATGTGGTTTTAATTTGCATTTCCCTAACGGAGGTTGACTGTCTTTTAATATGTTTAAGAACTGTTGGCATTCCTTCTTTTGTTAACCACAGGTTCATGTCATTTGCCCCTTTTTTTTTTTCTTCTAGGGCTGCTGGACATTTGTTAGGGATTTTGTAGGAGTTCTCTATGTTTTAGGGAGATTAGCCCTTTGTGTGTAACATGAGTTGCAGATATTCCCCTTCTTGCATTTTTTTCTGTTTGTCTTGACTAATTGGAATCCTTGACTTGAAGGATACAGTATTTAACTTAACAGGTGCAGCCAGATTGCCTTTCAGAAAGACTTTATTAGTTTTTATCCCCCCACATTTAATGTTCTTATTTCTCTTCCATTCTTGCCCACTTGATTTTTAATTCAAAATTTTTTGATCTGATAATTAGCACAAATGTTTTATTTTAATTTCCTTAATTTTTATGAGGTTGAGTGTTGTTTTAAATGTATAATGGCATGTTTTTCAATGATACCTATTCATACGCCTTATTTTAAAAACTATTTTTTACTGTTCTTAGTTCAGATCCATTGTTAAGTATGCTACAAATTTAACTTTTTAAAAATGTCTCTTGTCATGAAAGTGCTTTTCAGTTTTAATCTCTCTCAATCTGTTGAGTGAATTTAAGGACTATCCTAAGTAACATACGATAGATATATAGTTGTTTTCCTTCACCTTGTAGTGGTTTGGTTGTATTTTGATGACCCTTTGTTGTATTTTGACCCTATGATCTCGTATCCTTTGTATGTTTTTTATAAGCCTCACTGGAGTATGGATAACATATTGGTAGTTGTATCATAAAGAGCTTCAACATTACATGGTGCGAGAAGCACTGTTTAATTCCTACCAATTTTCTATATCTCAAACCATACTGTCTTTTTTATTATTTAATAACAGGTGATCCAGAATTATTTTTGTGAGCTTGAAAGTATGTTATTGGCTATACCTGCCCCAGACTGCCTATCTTGGACTTATATGAAAGATAAATAAACGCCTTTTATGTTTTTAGGAAAAAAAGTATGTTACTAACTTTTGGCAGCAGCTTATTTTCCTAATTAGATAGATCAGTGTGTGAATATCTATCTGTGTTTTCTTATGGACGCTAAGTGAACAGTGAGAAAAATGTGAATTGACTTGATTGTACACAGAATTAAAATTTGACCTCGGCTCACACAAAAACCTGTACACAGATGTTCATAGTGTCATTATTCATAATAGCCAAGAGGAAACAACCCAGGTGTCCATTAACTGATGAATGGATAAACGAAATGTGGTATGTTCATGCAATAGCATAATATTTGGCTGTAAAAAAGGAATGAAGGACTAATACATGCTACAACATGCACGAACCTTGAAAATATTATGCTTAGTTTTTATAAGCCACATGTGTGATACCATTTATATCAAGTGTCCAAAGTAGGCAAATCCCTAGAGACAGAAAGGTTGATTACTGGTCGCGGGGGACTTGGAGGATGGGAGTGATAAGTAGTGACTGCTAATGGGTATGAGTTTTTTTGGGAGGTGATGCAAATGTTCTAAAATTGGTAGCAGTGATGGTTGCACAACTTTGAGTATATCAATAAAACTTGTTTAAAATTGGTCTCAATGCATGTATGCATAAGATGAATTTAATATGAGAGAGTAACAGATGAGAATGAAAATATAAATTGCCAAAGAAACTCTTCAGTCTTCTGTAATGGTGTAAGATGGAAAGGATTGTGTGAGTTGCAGGAAAGAAAGGTAAACCTGAATTTGCTTTTCTAGCAAATTAACATTGGGTAATTGTATCTTTTGAGAGACAGTTAAATTTTTATGTTAAACAGAGTGATTGATATTCTTCATATGGATTGTTTTTGATACACAATTTCTTTAAATAGGTCAGTCTTATGAAATTCGGATGCTGGATAATCGGAAAATGGGAGATATGCCTGAGATCACTGGAAAATTGGTAAAGGTAAGTTCATTTCCTTTAAATTCCTAAGAGATAATGCAGTGATTTTTAAAAGCAGCTTTGCTGGAAGAGTTTTTATAAAAATTTGTTTAATTTCACTTTAAAAAGTAATGGCTATATTAAAACTCCTAACCTTTTAAGCCGCATTTTGTTAACTCATCTGTAAAATAGAAATTACAGCAGTTGCTAAGTAAAGTAAATGTGAAAGCTCTTTGGGAAAGTACCACAGAAAAATTAGTTGCAGCTGTGGAGGGGATAGCCCTACCATCAACTATGAAACTTTTATCTTTTTGAAGTAGTAATGTGGGGGAAAATAATGTCAAAATGGAACTTTATAAAGTCATATTATTTCATCTCTTAAAATTTCTCAAGTAAAATTTGAAATCTCTGTTCACTGCACTGCTGTATCTAAATGGAGAAGTCAGTCATCCCAGGTTCAGGAGGTGTGATGGCGTTGGCTGGCCAACCCGATGCTTTTAGGATATATCTTCAGAACTATCCCACCCCCTCATTGTCATGCAAGGATGGTCCTTCTAGCCTCTACCCATCATCATACACTCCAGTTTATAATAAATTCCATAGCATTACAGGGCAAGGTTTATGGAAGAAGTTTAATTAGGAAAAGACAAATCTTACTTCCTTGTGGCTAAGTATTATAAGCAAAGGAGAAGCAGGAATGAGTTCTCTTGATCCTCCCCTCTTCCCCAGAGAGGCATGTCAGGGCTCCGGGTGGTGCCGGGCCCTCCGTGTAGAGAGGCATTCCATTGGGAGTTCTCTCCCCTCTGTGGATCTGCTTTTTTGGAGGGCGAGTATGTGAAAGGCAGCTTTCTTAGGAGAATGGATACTAACACTAATGTTAGAGAATTTGGCAAACTGGGAAAACCAACTGCCCACGCCTGAAAAGACTCCTTCCACTTTAGGGGCAGGAAGCCCTCAATCCTATGGGAGGTTGAGCGAAAAGATAGGGGGTGTCTGGTCCCCACTAGATCATTGTCGTGCCAACTTGGAGTGGACTCCCAGATTTCTCCTTCTGACTCTCGAGACTCCCAACATACTTGGAACAGAAGGAGAGAGGTTATTTTCCCATTCTTCCATTTGCCATCTGCACTTTGAGACTGTCATGTTTGTGTTCAGTTAGTGGGTTTGGTCATTTCCCTAGAGGGTGAGTTAAATGGTCTTATTTTTTTTATTCTCTCCTATTGGCATTCTCACCTGACGTAGCAAACACCGATTGGATTCACCATTTTGGAAAGTCATCAGCATCGTTGTCAGTGCCAAAGCCCTATTTGGATTCGCTGGACTCTAATGCTAAATAGCTATGGCTAATAACTAACAGCTCTCATTTTCCAGTACCTGGGAAACTTAGAAATGTGAAGACTCTCAGCATGCCGTGGTCCCAGCCGGCTTGTTGTCAGATAAGCCATTGGGCACCCAGCTCACCTTTGAACAGATCTGCCAGTTGTACCACACCTGGTTAAAATTCAACCTAGATATATTTTTTAAGGGAAGACGTGAGTGAATTCTGTTATTGTGAACATTACATTTGATAACTCTGATGTGATGGGGTTTTTTTTGTAATCCATGTAAGAAGGGTTGAAAAGTTGTTTTCATCATAGATTCTTCTATAAAATAGAACAGAACACTTTTTTTAAAAAAAGCTCATTGTAAAATTAAAACGTACCCAGAAGTAGGGAGAACAGTCTGTTGAATCCACATGTACTTATCATGTGGTGGCTTATGGTAAATGCACTTGTATAATGAGTTCTTGTAATAAGTTCTACCAGCTGCAATTGTTATCAGCAATTTGCCAGTCTTGTTTCATGTATTCCCTCCTGGGCTTTCTTCATTTTTATTTTTTTGCTGGACTATAAAATTATTAATTCATAATTTTGACTCATTTTTTTAAATGGTAATTTTAACTGAGTTCTTTATTTGTGTTAATTCAGTGTTCTGAGGAAACTGTAACAAACTGGCATCTAGATCAAATGCCAAAATTAAGTTTTCATCAAAGCATGAATAAGTGGTAAGATTTAGAAATAACCAGTCTGATAGGAGAGACTTAATATTTAAAATATTTTTGGCAACCTAGTAAAATATACTTATCAGATTAAGTTGGAATGGCAGGATTAAGTTGATGACTGCTTTAAGCTCAACTTCCTTGGATTTCATTCGAAATTAAAACATGTAACAACTTGTAATACACAGAATTAATGCAGGTTAGGTAATTAAGGCAGAAACGATTTCCTCATGAGGCAGTGGATTGTTGGCAGTGGCGGGACCATCCAGCTGAAAGTGCAGAGTGGTGGGTGTTTTGCTGGCGTCGCACCAGCATATTTTACCTAGACAGAGGCACCATTTTAAAAGCATCAGTGTCTCCAGTTAGCTGGCAGGTTGGAAAGGGTTAATTCTGAAAAGCTCTCACATCACTTTCACCTGCCACACATCTGATTCTTGGTGAGTGTGCCGGAAAACACCCAGTCATGTTTAGAGAGTTCGCCTGGGATCCAGAGCTACAGTCTGCTACTGCTAAAAACTACAGGGTGAATTTCTTAAAAATCCCCTTCATTTTCAGCTAGATGATCCCTAAAATATTCTGCAACCACCCAGTGTTTAATTTCTCAGCCCCATGATCTTGTGGAGGACTTGGGGATCAAACGCTGGGTTATCAGAGGCGCCCGGGAACCACTCGAGTGTGCTGAGTGGGGTCAGTGATGCGCCCGCCTTCTGCGTGTTCTGTTTCGGGCTGATTGTCGGGGCCCCTTTGTCTGTTGCTGCTTCTCTAGGTGTCTCCTTTCGTTCAGAACTTCCAAATAACGACTTTCTCTCTTTTCATTTAAGTTTTATGTCCCACAGTGTCTTAACTATGGTCCTCCTTTCATATTCTTCACTGTATATATCAGCTTCACCTCCTAGAACAGGATTTATAAAGCTGTTAAATCTAATATCAATATTCTCATAGATTTTCATCTGAATATCTCGATTTAACCTGGTTCTTACTAACTGGAATCAAAATCATGCCATTTTTCTGTGCTACACTTGCTTCTGAGAGATCAGCCTGCTGATGAATGTGAACCTGGGGCCACCAGCAGCCCACACACTGTCAGTGTGAGGGCTTCGCTGCCAGCAGGCCGCCTGGGCAGGCCCTGCAGATGTGGGTGCAGGTGGGGGGATGGGCAGCGACCGACCCTTTCTAGACTTCTCCCACATTGGTCGTGACACTGACTTGCTTCTTTTTTAACTGCCTCAAATTAAAATATGTTGCTTTTAAATGGTTCCCTTGAAAACGTTTCTCAGCTATGTTTTGGCCATTACTTGGGTATTGGGGAAGGCAGGGACACTAAACTACTACTTATATGTATTGCTAGCAAATTACTTACCTAATTAGACCAGCAGAGTCTACGGGAAATATTATTGTATCATAGTCTGAGAAACAGTTATTTATAAATGTGTCAGAAACACGAGTTAGTACAAATCTGGTATCTAACTGCATTGTGATGACCTGTTAATTCTGTTCCTGGAATGAAACAATGGCTGGCTCCCCGGGCCTGTGGGAGGTGAAGGCAGGACGGTCAGGGGAGAACAGACTTGGCCTAGCGTTAGCAGAGCGGAGTTAAAGCCTTTCCTCAGGAACTCGAGTATTTCGATAAAGTGGAACTTGGTGGTTTTCTTTTTCTTGCTTACCTTAGATAACCTCACTTTTAAGGTTAGTTGAGAGGGAATTTTGCATATAAGTTCTCTTTGGGTGGGCTGGGCGGAGCAATGGGGGGCATATCTTCACCCGCCCCCGTCTTTTTTCAGAAACTCAATTATTAACTATTATTTTACATTAACAGTTTTATCATTATGCCTGAGTTTCTCGGTCTCTGTTTATACCACCTTTTCATTTTAGTAATTCTTGTGTGCATCTGATGTTTTCTTCATAGAAATGTAATTCTTGCTCATGAATTTTATGGGCATCTTAATTTTGAATTGCAATATCAAATTTTTAAATAAAAGTTAAACCTAATTAAACATTTTATTTGGGCTTTTTAGTTTTGAGTTATAGTTCTTTGAACCAAATAAATGTACCCATAATCTAGGTATACAAGAGCAAAACAGTTAACTTATAAAATTTTAAAAGTAGAATTTGTTTTTGTATGCTCTTCCATTATAGAAATGCATAAGAAGTGAACACACTTATGCATTTTAGGTGGAACAGTTTAAAAGTGCTCATTTCCCCATTTATTCCATAGAGCATCATAAGAGTTGTGTTCCATGATAGACGGCTACAGTATACAGAGCATCAGCAACTTGAAGGTTGGAAATGGAATCGCCCAGGAGACAGACTTCTCGATTTAGGTACAAGTGACTGTCAGGATGCCATGCAGAGAGAGATGAAGGCCATCTGTACCTGTATTGGTACCGTGTGTAATTGGTACCGCGGATCCTATGTGCCTTGTTTTATATTTTAAAATGTTGACCCTTGAACAAGCTTGAGTTTAGGGGTGTCAACCCTTACGCAGTCAAAAAGTTTCATATAATTTGATTCCCCCAAAATGTAACCACTAATAGCCTACCGAAACAAACCATTAACACATATTTTGTATGTAATATGTGTTATATACTGTCTTCTTACAATAAAGTAAGCTAAAGAAAAGAAAATGTTATTAAAATCATAAGGAAGAGAAAATACATTTACAATATTTATTGAAAAAAATGTGTGCATAAGTGAACCTGTGCACTTCACACCATGTTTGAGGCCCAACTGTCGTTTTGCGGGGGATTTGTTTGAGTTTAAAACCATTTATTTACTTCTTAGTTGGCACTGTCCATCGTATTCTGAATAAAATGAAATAGAAACCCACGGTGGGAGAAAGTATGATACTTATTAGGTGGGTTTTGATGTTGAAGTGGTTGACCATAGAGAACACTGAAGAAAAAAGTTCAGCAAGGAGGTATAATATTTTCCTTAGAGCATAATCATACCTAGTAAGTTGTAAGCTTTTAAATAATTAACAATGGATGAGTTTCTGTGTAACTTCTTCTTAAAATATAGATATTCCAATGTCTGTGGGAATAATTGACACAAGGACAAATCCGAGCCAGTTAAATGCGGTTGAATTTCTGTGGGACCCTGCGAAACGCACATCTGCTTTCATTCAGGTTTGGATTTGTTTTGCGTTACTAGAAATATACCAGCCTTGTCATTTAGAAGGCCATGGATGAGACTGAATTCTTGACACATGCTATCATTTTCTTTAAAAGCTTATTTGTAAACTATCTGTACTGCCTTTTTAAATATATACACTGTTAAATTGCAGTTAATCTACTAAACCCACTCTATACAGACTAACATATAAAGATAGTCCGATATGTAAAGAATTATTCAAATGTTACTTTACCACTGATAGTAACAATAATCTAAACTTCCATTTTCAGAAGATACATTACTTTGAATAACAGCTGATATTTAAAAGGGTATAATTGAAAAAAGCGTAGTTTAAAATTTTCTGTAGCATTTTTTTAAAATATTCTAACACTGAAATTTTCAAATGTCCACAAAAGAGACTAATAATACTGAATTCTCTATGTACTCATCACCTGGCTTCAATAACTATTGGTAGTTTTTCATTTTTAAGTTTTTGACGGAATACTTTAAAACAACCCCAGGCATTTCATTTCACCCATAAATGTTCAGTTTATGTCTCCAAGTGATGAGTTTCTTAAAAACATACATATATAAAATAAAATCAACAGTAATTCTAATGCCAAGGATGTTCAGATTTGTAAGTAGTAGATTTAAAACTACTGAGCCAGAACTCTCATATAGAAAAAGCCAACTGCTTAATCCCAACCAGCCCAAGTAGGCTCTGGTTTGTGTGAACGGAAAAGAATCTTTGGTATTTTGAATTTTTGTTGTCTGCCAGTATTATCTCCAATTAATAGTCACTAGGGACGTAGTTCATCTTAGTTGAATATTTTCTCATACTGTTTGTCTAACAGGGTAACTAGTTATGTTCTGGATGAAAGTGATGTTAAGAGCCGGCCTTAAATCTCAGGTCGTGCACAGTCATATTGCAGACATCAGTTTTAACTTTGAGTTAGTAGTAGACAGGATATGTAGCAGCCCGAAATTACCAAAAGTCTCGTTACTAACCCTGTAAGGTGCCCTAAAGCTGTCTTCATGGTAGTAGTACTAGGAGAGGGGGCAGAAGTGGTGGAAGATGAGAACCGCCCTCAGGATCCTCAGTGAACTTTGAAGGGTTGACAGAAGTTTAGATGGATACAGGTAGGACAAGTAGTGGGCTTTCTGGACGGTGGAAATTCCCCAGACAACGTGTCCCAAGTCTTGTAGGTTGGAACAGCAGTACGATGATCGGGCAGAGTGGCGTAACGACAATAGAAGGTAAACAGTGGAAACTCCGAATGATGAGATGAGGGTTGCTGTGGATTGAGCCACATGCAAAACTCAGGACCCTCAGTCTGAGAGCAGCCCAGGGTAGACTTACAACTACTGAGCAGGAACTCTCATGTGGAGGTAGGGGAAGTATGCAGTTCTGCCCCTGGGACCCATAATCGGGCCAAGTCCTGCGTTAGAGGAGAGGCATTGGAATAGGGAAGAAGAGCTCATTCCCAAAAAGTTCAGAAAGACGCAAGAATCAGACATTCATGACAGATTATCTGGCTAGTATGTGGGAGTTCGTTTTAGAGGATCTTGAATTTTTACAGGTGACAGGACACCCAGGAGGGAACAAGATTCAGCAGACAGTGGTTTGAATCCTTTTCGAATTGTTTTTTAGGTACATTGCATCAGCACAGAATTTACTCCACGGAAGCATGGAGGTGAAAAGGGAGTGCCTTTTAGGATCCAGGTTGACACCTTTAAGCAGAATGAAAATGGAGAGTACACAGATCATCTACACTCAGCTAGTTGCCAAATCAAAGTTTTTAAGGTAAGAGATAGAAACCTGGTTTTCAGTAATTAAGGCCCAGTTTTACTTGTAAAGTTGTAGTCTGATGGATGAAATAATGTACTTCGTGTTTTAGCCTAAAGGTGCAGACAGGAAACAAAAAACTGACCGAGAGAAGATGGAGAAGAGAACTGCTCACGAAAAAGAAAAGTATCAGCCATCCTATGATACCACAATCCTCACAGAGGTAATGCAGAGCCGCATTTGGTGTCTGAAGAGAAGCAGAGGTTTGCATATTACACTGTTTCTGAGGATGAGTTTCGCTTCAGAGGGGTTGGGGAAGAGTGGGTGGGAGATTGACATGTTCTTTGTGAAATTTGTGGGGGAAATATTTTATGTACATTTTATAGTGGATTAGTTTCCTGGGTGGGATCTTGAATGAAGATGCTGAAATCCCAATCAGGTCTCAGAAACAGACCTTTAAAAACCTTCAAGTTGGCAAGAGTTTAAGTTGGGGCCTAGAATGTTTGATTTTTGTCACTGCTGGGGTTTTGCATTTTCTTTAACTTTGAATCTTGCTAGTCATGCAATTGTTTAATTGGACTGCAGAAACATAAAACAGGGTATTAGATCTTTCTTTGTATAATGAAAAGACATTGATCCCAATCTTTGGTGTTTGTCCAGATGAGGCTTGAGCCTATAATTGAAGATGCAGTTGAACATGAGCAGAAAAAGTCCAGCAAGCGGACTTTGCCAGCAGACTACGGTGATTCTCTGGCAAAGCGAGGCAGTGTAAGGGACTTCTGCTTCTCTTTTCATTGTGCAAGAAACCTTGTGCAGTGTTAGATATAGGACCTCCTTCCACCGAAAAGTAAAGCCAAATTTGTTTTTGATGTCCTTGTCTTGATTTAATTTGCTTTTGTTTAGACTTCTGCTTTCTGTTTGTTCCTCACTGAGGAAAATTTCCTAAATCTAACACTTTAAAACTAAGTTGACCATATTGGGTGGTTTTGGAGGGAAAGACAACACTCAGAAATGTGTTCCCTCCCCCTGTCTCCCTTCCTTTCTCCCTCCCTTTCTCCCTCTGCACACACACTTCCTTCAAGAGCACTGGAATTTATTGAAAATACTTTAGTAAAATAGTTGCTTTTGTGTAATTAAAAAAGGTTTTGTTTCCTCATGTATAACTGATAAGAAAATCTCATGGATGTTTAGAGAAATGATGGCAGCAAGCTCGATATTAACATATACAATACTTTGTGTCACATTTTCCTGCATGTAGCATAAGTATGTGTGGCTGGCTGTGCTTTTAAAAGCCTGTTTGGCAGCACTAGTCGGAAGAAATTCTTTGACTGCATTAGCGTTTCTTCTTGGCACCTGCATTGTTACCTTATGCTTCGGGCCAGAATAGTGCACCTTGCTACACTCAGACCTGGTTCACCCAACACACAGTCAGGAATTTTTGGTTGATCGTGAATTTTGTCAGCTTTATAGCGAATCGTTAACTTTATGACACAACTCTTCACCTAACAGTCCAGATCAGCTGTATACCCACACTAAATGTAAACACAGAGCATTAAATGATTTTTATATGACTTTCATCATCTGTATTAATGGCTGCTCTATTCATCACTTGTACCATCAAGGTGCCAAAAATGGAAGTTTCACTCTTAAACATGTGTCTGTAATTATCTGTAGACTATGAATGTCATAAGCACTATCACAGGAACCTCATATCCACATTAAAGCATTGAGCAAAAATGTTTTAAATGCAGTAAAACTGAAAATGTACTCATCTCAGTGGATGGGGAGCCCACATGTTGCGTTTTTTTTAACTGGGTTTTTTGTTGCAAATCAAAGGTTGTATGGAATAACCATATACTCCTTCCCCAAACGCCCGCCCCTTCAGTTTTGTTTTACCCTCTTCTGCTCTCCCAGCTGAAGACTCACAAGTGGATCTTAGTAAACTTTTTTGGGGAAACACTGGTAACTCAAGTCACTTCCCCTCTTGTTAAAAACTGTTTAACTTATTAAAAGGAATGGGTTGTAATAATTCATAAATTAAGGAAATCCATTCAAGCCCAGAGTTAATCTGAATATGGTAGAATTATCAGTAAATTATGAATGATTCTTAACTAAGTCTAAAGTATGCAAAACGTCAGCAGTTCATTGGCCTGGGATTTCACATCTTCCTAGTGCGTGTGCTGCCCTGGGCTGCATTTGGTTTGGTAAAGATATTTCTAGGGGTTTTTAGAGCTGCTCTTGGAAACCTGTTTAAAAACAAGGTACAGATTAACACCTTAAAAGAGACAGCATTTCATATACTTCTTCAAGTGCCTACAAAGGAAGGCCAACATTTCTTACAATTCTCAGCTACAATGAGCTTTCAGTAGAGAAGGGTTATCCAGGCTTATCCTGGACAACAAAACCCTTAGTGTGTCTGTCGGTCTTGGCCTCTAAGCCAGATTTTATTGGCTCAAATCTGGGCTTCCAGTTTCTAGAGTCTAAGATGGGTCATTTTCTAATTTACTTGAGGAGGGACTTTGTTCACAGTGTATCAAACTGTGACTATAATAGAGTCCAGGCCAGGCCAAGTAGCGTCGGAGCCTTAATGAATTACAGATTGTCTTCAGCAGCACAGGCACTGTGGTACCAGTGCTTGCTTTTAAAGACAGGGAAGAATGACATGGTTTTTCTTTGCCTTTACCTCCTGGGTTGAGACCGCTAGAGAACTTATAAAACATAGGCAGTCAATCAGGTCTTGGTGTTTCATTCAGCCTGGCCATTTAAGGTCTTAGAATCCATTCTTTTCTCAAAGTAGAGGCCTCCTAATAGGACCAGTTTTCTAGTGTTCAGTGAATCGAGCCTCATATTTGTTGGTCAGGTTTTAAATGACAGCTGTTAACAGCCTTACTGCTGAAAGTCTGGATGTGTAAAAGTGAAATAGGTATGTTTATGAAGCTTCAGTCAGTTCGGTATCTCTGCTGTGTTACTCTGCCATACAAACTTGGTGTTTTTGATGGCTTCATTTCCTCAGCAGACAACTGGCAGTAATTACCAAAGCAAATTTAGGGAGGCTTGATGTTAAAGGTTTACATTATTTAGATGAGCATATAGCTGCATTGTAGTATTTTGTATCTGAGGAGAGGAAAATCCTCCTGATGTAGCAGGAAAACCTTGCAGGTCATGGAGTTGACTGTGAGCATTGATACCCACAAGGTATTCCACCTGCCACTTGGCTCACAGGATCCTGGGTTCTTCAAGCTGTATAAGCTGGGGGGGACTATTCTGTGAGATGGAAAGTAAAACAGCAGCTTTAGTTTAAAAAGAGCGGGCCTTGTTGTGTAACATTTGTAGTAAAGTTGGTAGGCCATGCAATAAGTTTAGCAATACTGTCCAGCCAGATTAGATTTCTTTTATAAAAGTCGATAGTAGCTGAAACAATAAGTCTGTAGCCATTCCCCCATTTCTGAGGGGATACATCACGGATGGTTGTAAGGATTGTTAAGATCCAGGATTTCTGTTTCATGTTCCTTGTTTCTGTGTTTCTGGTGGGCGTCAGACGGCTGCTTCAGGTGCCTGTCACCACTGGGGAGATGCGGTTTCTGCCTTCAGGTGCTTCACAGTCTCCTAGTGCCTTCACACTAGTGGTCGTGACATGTACACACAAAAGGATTGTGAAAATATTATAACCCCTTACACATTTTTAGGTTGACATCTGAAAGTTTTTATTATAAATTTAAATAGTTGCAAAGGAGACAATTTTCTGACAGAGTAAATAGTTACATTTACAATTTTAAGATAAAACAATTACATTTTGAAGTGTTTTCTGTGGATCTACCATAGCAGTTTGACACTCTCCATTGTTCATTTAAAAAGTTCATCATCAAGCTCTTTAAGTCTGAAATTTTATTCTGCTCTTCCTTCTTGATCTCGTTTTCTCATTCATCCTCCTTAAATAATTGTGCCCTAATACGACATACTTTGATGCATTCAAACATCACCCTGATTACTTATTTACAACAAACTTACATAAATTGAATTTTAATTTTTTTAATTTCCTATAACCATAAGCTCTTAAATCATTTGAGAGATTTTAAATTTATAATTATTGGTACCAAGTTATCAAAACAACAAATTGTATAAATTTAGATGAATAAATATACAAGTAGAGATGTTACTGGAAATACATCCTGAATGATGAGACAGGGTAAACCGTAATTCTAGATTTTTTTTTTTTACTAAGTAAGAGAAACTTGTTTTAGATAGGTTGATTTTTCCTTGAGCCAGGGTCATTCAGGTCTTAGAAGTCCTTTTCATTTTTTTTTCTTTTTTTTTTTTTTTGGTAAAATGGGAAAAGTAATTAAGAAAGGTGACCTTTGAAACCAAGGGCATTCTGGGGCAGATTAGTTTTAGAAAGACTACCCACAGGTGAAATGGACCCCTCCTTGACTCAGGTTCGAAGACTTGACTTGACACCACCCCGGCCTGCTCAGCATGCTTTGACTGCAGCTTTTTCACCTCTTCTAATTGTAATAGTCAATGTGCCTTTGTATCTTTGCTGTATCTTTGGTCAGAATTGTGCTTGAGCTGAAAAACATTTTAGTTCACCATGCCCCTTCCAGAATATTTAAATAGTAAAGACGTGTAGATAGGTATAGATATAGGCGGTGCCATATGTAGTTGATGTATTTTGGGTGCTGGGACTGTCTCGTCTTACTTGGGGATTATTAATCTTAGAGAAATCAAGGAAGCAAATAGTTACTGGTGAGGGCAAAAGGAGCACTGGGTAGGACAGAGCCACTGTCCCAGTCACCATGTGATGTCACATGTTATTTATGAATCCCTTCTTGCCTCTGTACTCTTAAACCTTGATAAGCACCTATTGGAGAATTGATAAAGAGGCAGGTGAAGAGTCTCGAAAGCACATTGTACATAAGTATACATTTAAAATGCCTTCATAAGTTTTTGCTGCTATCGTCACTTCAGGTCTTCTCTAAGATTAATGTGTCTGGATGCGTACAGCAAGTAAAAATTTTCCTTGCCACACAGAAGTAAATGTGATGTGTTTCTCCGAGGTTGCTTGATGAGTGTCAGGTGTCTTGTGTTTTAGAATCTTGTATTTGGTCAGACTAGAGAGTGAAATTCACAACCATTCCTTCCACATCCTTTGGAAGCGTGTCACCAATTTATTTCTGTTTCTGTCCTTAGTGTTCTCCGTGGCCCGACACCCCCACAGCCTATGTGAATAACAGCTCTTCCACAGCGCCCACGTTCACCTCTCCGCAGCAGAGCACTTGCAGCGTCCCTGACAGGTATCTGGCTTGTGCGAGCGTGTGCCTGAGGCTTCACTTCCCTCCACTTCCCTTCGTCAAGTCCAGTAAGCTCTCGTGGTCTGTGTGAAGCATGCGATAATGGGGACTGGCTGCCTCAGTTTCAGGGGGAAGTCATCTTTCTCCGCCTCCCAGCCTTTGTGCTCCTTGCCCCTTCTGGCTCACACATTCACACTGTTCACTCTGTGCGTCCTCGCATGGTGGAGGGCAGAGCATTGGAGGCACACTCTCTCTCGACTCTTAGAAAGCCACTGACCCTACTCACGGGGCCTCCACCCTTACGACCGCATCTAATCCTAATGAATCCCAAAGGCTTCACCTCCTAATACCGTGTCACACTGTGGGACAGGATTTCAACACGCGAATTTTGAGAGAACACAAACATTCAGTCCGTAACAGGGTCTGATGAGAAGACAGACAACATGCTTTTCCCAGAGGAAGTGATGGATACACTGATAAGGCAGCTTGTTTTGAGGTTAATTGTGTTTTTAAGAGTAGAAAAACACTCTTGGACTCAGGAGAGACCAGGAGGCCAGCATGTTACTATGTAGGGGGATTCTTCTAATTTCACAGTCCAATCTGAACAACCTTAGAAAATGGTTATGATTTTAGAGACAAGTTATGAGTTCATGTATTCGCTAGTTGACTGGATATTTCCTGAGAGCCCACTTTTTCCCAGCACTGGTCAGGTGCTGTGAGAGACAAACCCCTGTCAGAAGGAGCTTAAGTTCTCACGGGTGAAGGACAATGGTAAACAACATCATAAACCTAAGTAACTGAAGTACAAGTGTGTAGAAATGAGTTGGGGCCCAGGCCAGGAAGGTGGCCACATTCCCTGTTGGAGTTTTTCTCATTTTCATTTTACCGTAGAAACAGAAGGATAGTGGTGTAAGTTTCTTTTTTTCTCCTGAATTTCACCATCTTTAGTCATAAATAATTAAAGGGATATCATTTTCTATTTTGTTTTAGGATTATCATACCATTTCTTATAGCTCATCGTTTTCTTAAATTTTTTGTAGCTATTTTCAATGATTTATGTTTCTTGGTTTTTCATTTTTTTGTCCCTAAAATGAATGAATATCCTTCCTTTTCCTATTACCCTGGAGGCCTTTTATTTCATAAAAAGAGAAAGAGGCACAGATTAAGATCATATTCACTCCCTGACCAGTTGTGCCAACATTCTTACTGCAAATTTACATTGCTCTGTCACATCGTATCATTTTAAAATAACCTAGTATAATAGCCTTTAATGTCTCTCTCTCTCTCTATATATATATGTATGTATATGTATATATGTGTGTATGTACATATATGTATATATTCTATGTATATATAATATAATAATTATCCTTTCTTTCCTTCTCTCCAGCAATTCTTCTTCCCCAAATCATCAGGGAGATGGAGTTTCACAGGCTTCTAGTGAAGTAAGTATCTTGTTCCGTAAAACTATCAGATACTTTCTGGGTCCTGCATTTTTAAAGCTCTGACAGGGGCTTGCATCATTATTTGGGTCGCTGAGTAGTCAGATCTATGTTCTGCTTGGGTATTTTTTATACTTCAGACTTGGAGGATGTCTATGGATTCAGTGTTCTTTATAATATGCCAGTGACTTGGGTTATTTTTTTGTAAGTTTGAATTGTTCTATTTATGTTCATTTTTTTATTAATAGCAACTTCAGCCTTCAGCCACAACCCAGGAAACGCAGCAGTGGCTGCTCAAAAACAGATTTTCTTCATACACAAGACTGTTTTCCAATTTTTCAGGTATGTGTGTGCGCGTGCATATGTGTGTGTGTGTACACGCATGCAAATGCATGTTTTGTTTACTTGTACTTTTATTAACCTTAATTTTTTTTATTTTGAAGTAATTATCAATTCATAAGAAGTTGTTAAGACACGTACGGGAAAATCCTAAGGACCTGTCACCCAGTTTCCCTCAGTGGTGACACCTTGCAAACCTATTGTACACTATTAAAATCAGGAAACTGTCATTGATACACCCCACTTCACCAGTTCTTTGTGCCCTCATTTATGTATAAGTATATATAGTTTTATGCAATTTTTTTCATTAACTTTTATTTTGAAGTAATTTTTGTTCGTAGCACAGATAGTTCAGAGATGTTCCGGGGGTACCCTTCACTCACATGATTACAGTACAATATCAAAACCAGGAAAATTGACATTGGTACAATGCATGTATATAGTTCTGGGTCATTTTATAACATGTATAGGTTTATATAACCACCACCGAAGTTAAGATACAGAATCACGTCATCACAACAAGGACTTCCCTTATGCAGCCCGACCCCCATCTTTCCCTAATCCCTGGCAGCCATTAATGTGTTCTCTGTCTCTCTGAGTTTGTCTCTGATTTCAAGAATGTTACATAAATGGACTCATACAGTATGTGACCTTTTGAGATTGGCTTTTTTCACTCAGCCTAATGCCTTTGAATCTATCCAAGTTGCATTAGTAATTGGTTCCTCTTTATTGATGCGTAGTAGTGCATGGTACGAATGTACTCAGGTATGGTTTTTATAGATGGGAAACCTGTTCGGAGGGACAGTAGTAGATATACCAGGTGGGGCAGGGGCAGCATTTTCCAGATGTTCCTGCAGAACCTTACTAATATGTCCCAAGAAACGCTGGGCCACAGTGAAGTGCCCGTCAGCTTTCCTTTGCCACAGTGCGGTGGGGCCATAAAAATGTATCGTGAGCCTTTCAAGGGGACAGAACACATGTGTGCACATACATGGCCTAGAGAAAGCTTGATTTCACAGAGAACAAGATTTCCTATTCTGTCAGCCATTTATTGCTATGTTTATGTGATCATTAGTCCCCTCCTAGCTTTCTGCCTCTTTAAAGTACTGCATAAAAGTCACATGCTACCAGCCACATTTTTACATGAGTAAGTAAAACATCTATGAAAAACTGGAAATTTAAAAATTGTAGTGTGTAGGGAATGCATTTTGAAACCTTATAAGCCAGATGAAGAATATAACACATACAAAAAGCTCTGAGCATTGCAACCAAGGGCGATCTCAGGCTGTGCCTCTTACCTTAGATGGTTGCATGTTTCCATCTAGAGAGTTCTAAGCTCTTCTCACTCTAACCAGTGATTATGTGACTTGGCCTCTTGTCTTTACCCTGTGAGCTTCCCAACAATAGAATGGTGAGGAGGAGAGACGGCTTCTTGCTCTGAGCTGCTTGGCCGTCCACCTTTCAGAAGGGGTTGTGCACATGAGCATCTGTCCGGTCTGCGGCAGGATTAAGGATGTGCGTACACACATCTCTGGTCACAGCTGTGGGCCCTGTTTTCAGGGGCTCGTGGTCAGCCCTGGGCAGATGAGAGCGTGTCTTTTAACTGAGTCCATCAGTGCTCGTGCCTTATGGGCAGTGTGCTTCTCTGGTCTTTATTTCTTTTAAAAACTACAAAATTGTTAAGCACTCACATTCAGGTTCTCAAAAATAGTAAGATAATCCCATTATCTTGTTACTTAAGCAGTTGTTTATCATATGGAAGTCATGCTTTAATCCCAGAGGGTTTTTTAATTCTCCCAAAAACTACATCTTGAATGTTAATAAAGGGTAAAACAAAAGATTATGAATGTATTCAAACATAAAAAGTAGAAGAATACAATGAACTCCATGTAACCATCCCCAGCTTCAAAAATAGTCAGCCTTTGGTCAGACTTGCTCTCTTCCCCTTCTCTGTTGTGTTGTACAGCGAATCCTACATACCGTGTCATTCCCACTAACCAAGTATTTATGAGGGAAATCTTCAGGTGCAGTATGTTGTTGTCTGCCATGTTTTTGTATTAAAACTGGTTGCTTTGACAGAGTTATGTTGTAGAATGTTTGACTTTGCATGTCTCAGAAAAAAGGCCTATTCCTAGTTCTCCTACCAAATCATGTGACTTTAGGCAAAGTCCCCCAAACCCAGGACTTCCATTTCCTCTTTCTGTGAAATAAAAGATTGTTCTAGGTGATCTCAAGGTAAGTTATCTGGAGTCAGACTCCTGCTTATCCCCACAACCACAATGCAGCCAAAATACTGCAGGCGGTGAAATCGTCTCTTGGAACAGGCAGTCCTGTGGATACTGCTTGTTGATCTGATTTGCCAGCTTCTGGGCTTCTGCGCTCCTTCTTGACACAGGACATGGAAGAGCTGGCATTTTCTTTGGCTCTGAGAGACCAGGGGTGTGTGTACGTATTCTTGTGTCGTTCATGTATATGTGTATATACACAGGCGACCTGTGATGGTTTCGAAGGACACTTAACTAACTGCGTAAAGACAGGTCACAAAGCAACCAGTCCTGCTGGTAGTTTTTTTTCCCATTTCTTAGAAGAATCTTTTTGCTGTTCTCCAGGTGCCGACTTATTAAAACTGACAAAGGAGGATTTAGTACAAATTTGTGGTGCAGCCGATGGAATTCGGCTCTATAATTCACTGAAGTCAAGGTAAAATACTGTGTTTAAAAGGAACTGTTTTGCCTGAAATAAGAATGCCCTTTCTTTGTGTGGGGAGTTTGGGCAGAATGTATTTCCACGCCAGGTGGGCGTGTGCCTGTGCGCGCTGTCGAGCATGGGCAGCGTCGTGCTCACAAGAAGACTGTTTTGTGTGCACCTTCAGGGCAGGCCCAGATATGATGCAGGCACTGATGGGGGCAGAGGTAGACTGTAAGACTGGTAGAAATGCACATGGGCAGTACTGATTTCTTGAAGACGACTGGGTTTGTTGCCAAGAAAACAAACTTCTCATTTAGGTGAGCTATACAGAATCTATGGTTTTCAAGGTCATGTGACTACTAAACAGTTATTTAAAATGTAAACTTCTAATTGTAAATTAAAATGAAAGAACCGTACACTGTGCTGGCTTTTAAGATCCATTTACTATCATTGCTGTTTCTAGACTTGTGTGAGAATTCCGTTAAATTTAAATCTTATTGATTTTAAATTGCTGACTTAATCTTGAAACTTAAATTTACCAGCATCTGACAGACCATCTCAATGGTTTAGAGTCTGGATCATCAGATTAGACCACCTGTGATAGTTGGTGTGAGGTGTGTGTTTTTATTATATTTTTATTAATAAATTATTTTGTATAATGAAATAACATTGTAAAGTTCTCATAAGGAAATAGAACTTAGATTCCTGTAGTTGTCATCCGTACGTGCGGTGGGGCAGCTCTCTCTCATGAGTGGCATCTTCTGATTGCAGGTCGGTTAGGCCCCGCTTAACCCTCTATGTCTGCCAGGAGCAGCCGAGCAGCACACTGTTGCAAGGGCAGCAGCAGGCTGCAGGCAGTGGAGGCGAGAATGGCAGTGGGACACCGTACGGTGGGTATTGAGGGCATCTCAGCTTCCTGTCACTCCCTTTCTGATGCTGAGGCAGAAATGGGAAGCACCTGAAGGGTCTCTGAAGGACTCCGGTCACATAGGGCTGTCTGCCTGCTGATGCAGGAGTCCTGGCAGCAGGGAGCTCTAGGGCCACATCCTCTGAAGAAGAGGGGCCTGGCAGCCCTTCTCAGTTATTTCAGCCGCACTGTGGATCTCTCGTTTTATATGGCCCTTTCTGCCAGAAATACCGAACAAGCGAAAGACTAGCTTGAATGCTTTGGGGTTTTGTTGGCTTAAAAAAAAAAAAAAAACTCAAATTCAGTGATGAATGTGACATTGGCCACTTGGCAAGAAAGCTGGAGGGGTTTTTTCTTTTTATCCATTTTACTGACTGGTGGAGAAAATTTTAAATACCACATGTGTAAAGATGTGTCTGCGTATCAGTGCTAAGTGTGCGGACTTGTCTTAGACAAGCATCTGGCCTGAGTTCTGTGTGGTGAGTGTGGTGCCATGTCCTTGTGTCATTGTAAGTGTGCTCTGTCATTCATTATCCACCTGCGTATGACAAGGGCTTCATCATCCCGCAGGTTTTCCTTAATCGTATAATAGACAGTGCTGGATTAGGGCAGAGAGAAAAATCCTGGCTCTTCTCCCTTCTTCCTGCTGTGGTCCTTAGTGGGGAAAAGCATGTTTTCTCATTTGCAAAGTGTGTATATGGTCATCTCTCCCCTCTTCCCACATTCTGAAAGAAGATAAGGACAACACACTCAGAACTTTTCGCAGGAAAATGTGTTACGGACTTCAGAGAAGTAGTTATTTGCCCTAATGTTGGGTAGAGCTCTGGAAAATACTTTGTAGTTTAACAGTTACAGAAGAATCCAAAGGAAAGCATTAGTACTTCTCCACTTGGTGTCATTTTGACTGCAAAAACTGTGAATTTTTAGACTAAAGATACAAAGTCTTAGTCTTAGAAATTCTAAAGGAGCAATCAGTGTATCTGGATCTTCTATATCATTTTCATGTGGTCAGGATTGTAATGTTTTGGAAGATGTGTTCTCAGACACCTTCCCAAACATTACAATATTTGTGGAGGAATGTGTGGCAGTTTTGGCAAACTTAACCTGATCGGGGTAGGCAGACTTTTTCCGTTGATGGCTAGTTGTAAATATCTTGATTCTGCAGACACTAAGGTCTCTTCCCTACTCAGCTCTGCAGTTGCCAAAACCACCACAGACAATATGTATATGATGATGGGTGTGGCCATGTTCTGATAACATTTTGTTTTAAAAGAGCAAGTAGAGGGCAACGGGTTTGGCCTGCCAGAGGCTGTAGTTTAGAGACCCTGCTCTATATCATCTCTGTAGTCTTACCCTAATTGTAGTTCCAAGTTCTAAGCTTTCCATAATGCGTAATTAGCAAAGGTTTCTATATTTATAAACACACATAAAAGAAAAACATCCTTGTTTGGGAAAGCAAAGTTCTAGCATGATATTCCTGATCAGCGTCTGGCTTGAATCATTAATTGAGCTGGACCTACAAGAGTCACACTCACTGCAGATACGCCTGGCTCTGTGCACACAGGGGCTGCTGCTAAGTTATGTGTTCCAGAAACGCAGGACGCTGGGTGGACTGCACCTGGGACCGTCTGTCTGCAAAGTAGCAGGCTCCACTGTGCACATCCTTAGCTTTTCGTGCGCTACCTTTTATACTGTTCTTCATTCTTAGGGGGAGCAAAAGTAGGAAGAGGCAGCATTCATTCCTCAGGATAAATTCCTAGTCATAGGCTTACTGAATCAAAAACTATGGCCTTTTTAGGGGTTTTTTCTTTTTCTTTAATAAGATATATTGTTAGAAACATATTTTTGAAAACAGCTGCTTTCAGGTATAATTTCTATACCATAAAATCCTCCCATTGTAAGTACACAATTTAGTTATATTTTAATATTTACAGTTTTATAGCCATTACCACAGACTAAATCCAGTTTTAGTTCCATTGCTCCAGAAAGATCCCGTGCCTATCTGCAGTCAATCCGTTTGTTTTTAAGAAAATTAAAACCTGAAATCCCTCATACAGAGATTACTGTTAATGTTTATTAAATTATATGTGCGAGCATAAATAATGTATTATATTTCAGATGGGTAGTAAAGGGGGAAGAAGTAACACACACACACACACACACACACACACACACACACCTGTGTATGTATTAGTATTTTGAAAAGTGTAATCTTTTTATAGACCCAGGTAGAAAACAGATCAAAAATTATTACTAAAATACCGTTGTTATTTTTTCTTTTCAGTTTATCATGCAATCTACTTGGAAGAAATGGTTGCCTCAGAAGTTGCTCGAAAACTTGCGCTGGTGTTTAATATCCCTTTCCACCAAATAAACCAGGTTTACAGACAGGGTCCCACTGGTATTCACATTCTTGTTAGTGATCAGGTAACTGGCGTGCCCCTTTGCTTTTCCCATTCACACTGATGTTTACTGATATATATGAACACAGGACTATAGAACAATTCTGTGACCTCTTTTGAGAATCATTTGCAAAGAGTTGGGGGTCAAAATTTATAAGAATTTATAACTAAGAGTTTGGGTATGCTACTGATAAAAAGGAATACAAATCTAGGACTACTGTGGTTCAGCCCCCTGGCCCCCTTTTTTAGTTCAGACATTCACTAGGGAGACTTGGGAGGTTCTTAGGGCTTTGGCCCCTTTTTATGCAGAAAGACATTTGGATGTGTTTTCCTTTTGTCCACATTTTGATGCCAAGTTTTAAAACAGTAAGGTTGGAAGTAGTTTTTTCCCCAGTGTTCAGTGACAGACAGTAACAGAAGAGCGCTTATGCAGTGACTTCTTGTCAGAGTCATTATTCACAGGACCCCCCAGGGAGTGCTCCCCAGGGGCTCAGGCCGGTGATTGGCCACACCCCTCGGGGACCACTTCTGAAAAGGCACTGCTGCCAGCGAAGCAGGTGTAAGTCTTTACTACCTCACATTGTGTTTATGAATTACCAAGTCCTGTACTTGTGCAGCAATGTATTCCTTTAACTACTAATCTTTTTTAATCAGTTAAGAAAGAACAGTTGGATCTTAATTATACATCTGCTTTCTTCTAGATGGTTCAGAACTTTCAAGATGAGAGTTGTTTTTTATTCTCCACAGTAAAAGGTACTTTGAATGTGCGCACGTGTCTTGAAATGCTGGACTCATGGCAAACAGTGTGTGCCTACAGTCAGCAGTTGTCTTGTGTGCTCACTTTTGGAAGTGCTGGCTTTACTAATTTTAAGAAGGGAGTTTGAAAAATGAGTCGGGATAATATTTCTAGTGGTTGTAACGAAAATAAGTGGCAGTAAGGAAGAGGAGTCCAGCGTTCAGTGCTAGAAAGGCCCTGACCACCACGGGCTCCGTAGAGCTCCTCTTCCTGTGGGGAGGCAAACCAGAATTAGCACACAGACGCACATCTTAAGTGCCACGAAGGAAAGGGAAAGTGGGATGTTTATGGATTCCGGGATCTAGGTGGGGGACGTGAAGCTGTCAGGCAGGGCTTCTCCGAGGAGGGGTCATTAATGCTGAGATCTGAAGAGTGAGCAGGAGCCAATCACGTGAGGAGCATCCCGAGGCTGCGTGGGGCTGTTTGCTTGGAATATCTTTTTCCATCCCTTCAATTTCCAGTCTGTCTGACACATACAAAGTGAGTCTCTTGTAAGCAGCATGTAGATGGGTCATGTTTTTAAATCCATTCAGCTACCCAGTGTCTTTTTATTGGAGCATTTAATCTGTTTATATTTAAAGTAATTATTGATCAGTATGTACTTATTGCCATTTTGATCATTGGTTTTAGGTTATTTTTATAGCTATCCTCTGTAAAGAAGGGATTTTTAAATTCAAAATTATCATATGAGAAGACACTTAAAAACCTGGTGGGTTAAGATTTAAATCTAATCTTAGCACAAAAGCTGTACCTGAAGAGGAAGATGTCATGTGTCATCCTTGAAGGGAAAAGCACAAAACAGTGTTGAAATTATGATTTCACTTTGTGATTTCATAGTTAAAACAGCCTTGTAGGTACCTTTGTATGTGCCATCAAGGTACCTACAAGGCTGTTTTAACTATGAACTGGTTCATTTTATCTTTTACTTTCACATCTTTAGCTGGGTGCCCTTCTCAGTTTTTGTTCTTAAATATTTTACTCTACAAACTTATTTTCTAAAAAAGGAAATTCGTACTGTAATTTATAGTTGTGTCCTGTGAAAGTGGTGGACATTTCTGATGTCAGACATCACAGGATCTCTCTTCCGATCTCAGGGTTCTGTTTGTCAGATAGTTATGTCCTCATGAAGAAATTCATTCGTTCCTTGATGAATGCCTAAACTGCTTCTCCCAATTTCCTTAGAAACACCGGGCCATGAGGCAAAAGTAAAGATGGCCACAAGCACTCAGTTTATTTGCATCGTGTAGCTGGCCCGCCGTGGCACAGTGTTCCACCTGCTCTGCCTCCGCTTCCTGCCCCCTTGCTGACAGCATTTTTGTTTCTTGTCTTCATGCCCCCTCTGTCCCCACCCCACACCCCAACCTGGCAAGTGGTGTTGGGCGCAGAGTGCTGCTAGCAGCACAGGCCACACACCGAAAAGCAAAATGTCTATAAAGGGGATGTATGCACACGGTTGCCCTGGGGAAGAGGAGCTAGAGCAAGTTAATCAGCTTTTTTCCTGTAGGACTGTTAAAAGGTAACTTCTGAACTGGGGAAGGAGGTCGTAGATTTCTGAGCGTTTTCAGTTGGAAAAAGTCTTGATTTTCCTAAGCCTAGCTAAAAAAAACTAACTTCTCTTTCCTTTTTCTGCAGTTGAAAATAGTGGTGGTATCCACATAATTTTGAAGTGATGTCTTACGTAGTCTGAACTGTATTCAGTACCAAATAAAGTCACGCTTAAAAGTGTGTGAAGACTGAATCCAAGAAGTCTTGGGATTGGATTTTACTGTATGAAATGTTTCATATTGAAAACACAAGATGACCTTTCTAATGAGCTGTATGGGAGGCGAATCTCCTGTCACTGCCGTAGCCACGCATCCTCACGAGAGTCAGCACGTCGGACAGCACACGTGCAGCTCTGGGGGCCATGGTGCAGGCAGGGCTGCCTGCCTGCTTCCCTGGCAGAAGCCAGTAGATACAGTTCCTAGAAGCAGCCTTTGCTGTCTTTTTACACTGTATGCGGTTTGGAAATGAATGTAAAAACGTACTGTGGGCATTTACCTTTCTGTGCCAGTTTGGCTTTTATTGCCTGAACCTTCTGCTGACCTCTGGCAGAGCTGGGGGACAGTGCTGTGGTGGAGCCGGCATGGAATCTGTCTGCAGAGAGATGCGACGTGCCCCCACGGTAACTGGTGGTCAGGTAAGAGGCTCGGCACCTTCTCGGAAGAATCATGTCTAAGGGTGTACATCTGATGTAATCATGACAGATCGGGGAGGAGCCGAGCCGGGAAGACGGGCTGGAAACAAGCTGCATTATCAAGAGTACCTTGGTGAGAGGATCAGTGTAAATCCTAATAGGTACAAAGACTTTTGTGTTTTTGCTTTGTCACAGATTTATTGAAAAACTTCTTGCTCCTCCCATTTTTAGCATTTTGTTTCTGGTTTTCATTTTCGAAGCCCCATTACCTTTTAAAATTATGTGTTCTCTTTTTCTTCCATCCATGTCTTTGCCCTTCCTAGCCCAACCTGCACCATCCCATTTTTAAGGCCCTCCCCAGACATTGGAAATAGGTGACCTACGCAGCAGGGGAAAGTGTAGTTCCTGACTTGGCGTTAAGGGGTCTTCCTTATCAAGTTGAAATTCGTCTTCGAACACTAGACATCGTAAATCAAACACTAAATTGTACCATGAAAATTTCTTATACTTTTCAAATGTTAAGCTTTAGTACAATCATGGGTAAACATGCTGATGATTATTTAGAGGCTTTTGGTATACCACAAAATAGTTTCCTTTTCTGTTCAAAAAAACAAAAAACAAAAAAAAACCTCTTTCATAAAACCAAATGCTTGTCTGCCATTATACTTTTTAAAGGGAATCCACCATTTTTTTTGCAGTTTCCCCTACCATCTTTATTGCTTTCCTTTACCCCCAAGCCTTTCCCAAAATTCATCAGCGTTTTCGAGGCCTATCTGTAGCACACCCAATTTTTAACTTCAATTCCATTTTAATTACAGCATCTCTGTCCGTTTACCCAAGTGTCTTGGTTTTGAATGTATTATTTGATCCTTATCATTTTTCAGGCAGAAATAGGAATGAGTAATTTTGAGTTTAAAATCTCTCCCAGAGGATAAACTACTTCAGTGAGTAAAAGCTTTGACGTTTTATGTTTTATTCAAGCACTGTCTCTAAATATTTCCATCTTTGGTTTGAAAATATATCTATAACTCTTACAGACCCTAAAGCAGGAGAGCTTCCCTTTGTCCTTTGCTTTTGTATGACCACATATTTTCTTTACCAATCACTTGGGAAAGAAGCAAGCTTCTCTCCTAATTGTTTGAGTTTTGCTTGTCTATTTAGCATTCCTTTTTGAAACTCAAGATATATGGAACAATAAATGTCATTTAATGCTGTGTGCTATTTTGAATTCCTCATCGGGTTTTAGAAGTGGGGTAGAAATAACTAAAAGCTCATCAAACTTGAACGCATCCCAAGTGGTATTGAGCATTAGTCTGTCCCAGCGAAACAGGTTAAATTATGGCACCAGCAAATTTGCTACTTTGTTTTTTTAATAGTAGGATGTATACATTTCAGTATAATAAATGTTTTCCGATTGTTTTTGCAAATGTGTGTCTCATTTAAAATCCCAGTTCCTGCCAGTGTCACAAGTCATAGAATTGGGAGGTTCCCTGTGGATGTTGAGTAGGCAGCAATCCGAATGTTATGTAAGGTGAGGTCCCTGTGGTGTTTTCTCAAGAGGAAACCAGCCTGATTTTCTTATCAGAGGTTCATCTGTTTTGTAAATGAGGTCATGGGGTCATTGTGTCTTGGCTCAAAGGCGAAAATGTATAGAAGGCTCTGGTCATTTACATAAAATAGAAACTATAATTCACAATTGCTGAAGCATGTCTGTTATATGTTCTTTTATTTAAATAGCATACTGTATCAGTCATTTTTCTCCCCACACAGTGGTGCAAATGTATATTAATAACTCCTATGGTATACACAATTTTTAGACCAGCTAATACTGGAGTATATCATAAGGCAATGAAATCATCAGGACTTTAATGCTTATTCTGATAATCCTGTTGATTTATGGGGTTGTATATGTATCTGTTTTCCTGGAATGCAGTCAAGGCATTGTGTCCTAAAGCCTCCTGACGGTCCGTCTAATAGAAGTATGGTTAGTCATAGGAAAATAACATCTTGTTTTTGCAGTTTCACTTCAGCTTCTCAAGCGCTGGACTCCAGTTCAGGGAGTGGTTGCCAGGAAGGGTCGGCCACCATTACTGGAAGTTCACAATGAAGTGGTGGTGATGGTTCCTAATCTTAGTAAGTGTCACACACATGGACAGCAAGGGAGAAGCTCAATCAGTTTATCAGACACGAGCTAACATTGGAAGGTCTGAATTTGGAAAATGGTTTTGCTCAGATTTATCTGCCATGGATTATAGCAATAAAATCCTGACTTAAACATTGCAATGGTGTATTCATTTTTATGGGTCTAAAAGGTGCCAACACTTGATCTGAGTTTTAAGTGTATAAAACTTTTGAACAGTTCTGGTGTAACTTGATTTCTAAGATTTTAAAATAAACTTGGAAAAAATCACACCCATTCTACATGCATCCATTCATTATTTTTAATTGATTATATTATAGATAACTTAAGCCTTCATTCTGTTTAAAGTACCCCAAATTTTGAGATATGACATAATTTTTCTCCTATAACAAAATTGCATTGTGTGCTGTAGCAAATGCCAGAGCTTATAATTTCCAATCAGGCAACACAAACTCTGAGTTGATTTAGTTTAGTTTTTGGTCCCCAAAAGTATATGACAAGTTGACCAAGGTGAAGACCCTGCTCCACCCAGTTTAGAGTCCTTGTTTCTTTGGTGTCTCATGGAAACCTATTAACTTGCCTTCCACATAAGTCTCTACATATAAAACTATCAGGTATTATGAATTTGCAGTAGTCACTTTGATAAAGGTAGCTATTTAATCTTCAAAGTGGAAAAGTCCTGCTCATCAAAATGGAATTGTGAATTAGCCACTGTCTTAAGTATCTGGTAGAAAATCAATAGCTTATTCTTTGTGCTAACACTGATGGTCTTTCAGGAATGCTGACAAAGTCGAGGCAGAACTTTCGTACCTGGGAAGGCACCCACCTCGTAAGAAGTCAGGTTTCTTGCACGGTCCTGGCTGTCCTGAGGCCACTCTTGCCAGGTGTTTACTGACACAAGGCTTCGATCTGATTGTATCACAGCAGAATAAAGGTGAAAACTGTCACCAGAGTTACTGCAATCCCTAGAGAAGTCTTTTACCTGTAAATGCCTGTCCCAGTGGCGAATCAACAGATTTCGGTGACAGAAGAGAAGGCTGGGAAGACGCTTCTCTGGAGGAAGGGACACCTCATCACGCCTAGGGCCCTGGGCAGCTGCTGTCAGAGGATGACACAACACCTGCACAGCCGATGTCCACTTCCTCCCACTGCTGTTGGCGGCGTGACAGGCGCGAAGTAGGCATGGACTTTGACGTGAGGGAGCTGAGCCTGGACATAGAAAAACACGGAATAATCTTTACACTGGTATTTTTAGGATTAGAGGCATAATCCTAGAAAAGTCCATAGTTCTCCAGGCAGATTCTTCAAAAAAGAATTTCTGGGGTCACTAGAGCTACTCCTGTTGACAAAGGGAAACACTATTACTGCCCGAGGGAGTCACTAGCCTTGTATGCAAAGTGAGTGGCGTTCTTGACAGCCGTAGCATCCTGGTGCTGCTCTGGGGTATAAAGGCAAAGTCGTGCAAACTTAAAAGCGCGGTCAAGAAAACAATGTAGGTGAACTGTGTGGAGAAAGAAAGCCAGGTTCTATTTGTTTTCTATTAAGCCTTCTCACCTGGTGATTAGCCAGGACCATGTTCCACCTCCTGGTAATGACCTCAAGCCCCTTCTTGTAAGGGTGCTGATCACCAGACTATGTGGAACCCATTTGGGCAGCTGAACCTTCTAAGGTGGGGTCTAAAAAGGAAGTTGTGAAGACGCCTAAGGAGACACTTGTATACCAGACAAGTTTGCATAACCATTGGTTTAGCACAGAACATAGAAAATAGATGCTGATTCTTGATATGGTCTCCGCTTGCTTAGAAACTGCCAGGGGTGCCGACTCCCGCCCACACTTACTCGCATCCGCTTGATGCCGGTGCGTGTAACCTGCTGACAGTCGTACAGCTCAAGGCGCTCCAGCCCACGGCAGTTCTCCAAGTGCTCCAGGGCCACGTCGGTGATGAGGAGGCAGTTGTCCAGTTCCAGAACCCGCAGTCTCTCGTGGCCACAGGTGCTGTTGCTCAGGTGCAGGATTCCATCATCTGTGATGAGCTCACAGTGGGACAGACTCTGGAAAGGAAAAGAACACATGTTTACAAGACCTTCTCATTCCAAGGCTCATGGCCTCGGAGAAGCAGGGGAGCTGGCCTGTACAGTATCCCAGAGCAACCGTTTATGAACAGGAAGGTCAAACACAAAGCCTCGGGGCCCTTCAGCCACGGGTCTGCTAGAGAGCTGGGCAGTGGTTTCTCTCGCCTTTCTGACAAAAAAAGGAAATCAAAATTGCAGGGGACGGTCTGGGTCATGATGGCAACATAAGAGGATCTGAACTCATCTTTTGCCATGAACAGCCTACAGCTGCATACAGAACAAATTCCTCTGGGGCGGGGGACTAAAAACTGGCTGCGCAAGTCCACGCTGGGCGAGGGAGAGAAGGCCCACGGCAAAGCAGTAGGAGAGGCGAGGACAGCAATCCCGCCGTCGGCCCCTCTCCCAGTGCTGCGCCCTACAGCAAGAGGGAACTCAAAACCCACAGCGTCTCCCTGAGGAGTGCGGGGTTTCCGCCCTGCATTGGGCACTCCCAGTTCTGGAGACGTACACTTTAGAGACAAGCCCCCAGTGAGTGGATTAATCACTTATAGAGCTAGTATGATGGTTAAAGTCAAAATGAGTAAAAAAAAACAAAAAACAAAACACCTAAAATTACAATTAGGGAAATACAAAATAAAAAGATGTAAAATTGTAACATTGAAAACAATGTAGGCAGAGAGAGAGTAAAACTAGAACTTCAGAAGGTATTCAGACTTAATTGTCAATTTAAAATAGGCTGTTAGAAATTTAAGGTTGTCTTACATAAGCCTCATGGTAACTGCAATGAAATGTAGTAGATACACAAAAGACATAGAGAGGAATTTAAGCACACCACTAAAGTCATCAAATCATAAAGGAAGAGAGCAAAAGAAAAAAGGAACGAAGGGGAACCACAAAACAGCAAGAGAACAATTACCATAATGGAATAAGTATATTCCTATCAAGTGTAAAAGTATATTCCTATCAAGTGTAAAAAAAAAAAAAGTCTAAATTCTCTAATCGAAAGACAGACTATACAAGACCCATCTATATACTGTCTATAAGAAACTCACTTCAGATGTAAGAACACACACGCTGAGTGAGAGTGGTGAGGCTGAAAGTGAAGGGACAGAAAAAGATGGTCCACGCAAATAAAAAGCAACAGGGAGCTGGGGTAGCCATATTTATATCAGACAAAATAGACTTTAACACAAAGACTGTAATGAGAGACAAGGATATTACATAATGATAAAGGGGTCAATCCAACAAGAAGATATATCTGTAAATATTTATGCACCCAGCATAGGAGCACCTAAATACATAAAGCGAATATTAACATCTCAATGGAGAAATAGATCACAATACAATAACAGCAGGAGACTTAAATACCACACTTACCTCAATGGATATTAGACAAAAAAAGTAAGAAAACACCTTAAACATGTTAAATCAGATGGACTAACATATATACAGAACATTCTATCCAAAAGCAGCCTAATACACATTCTTCTCAAGTGTGCATGGCACATTCTCCAGCATAGATCATGTGTTATGCCACAAAACAAGTCTTAATAAATCTGAGTATCAAAATATCAAGCATCTTTTCTGACCACAATGGTATGAAACTAGACATCGATTAGAAGAAAACCCAAACATTCACGAATATGGAGATTAAACAACATGCTACTGAACTACCACTGGGTTAAGTCAGAAGGGAAATTTAAAAAAATACCTTGAGAAATGAAAATTGAAATGCAACACTCCAAAATGTATGGGAACTGTAAAAGCAGTTCTAAGACGGAAGTTGATAATGATAAATGCCTATTTCAAGACAAAAATCTCAAAACAACTTAAGGAACTAGAAAAAGAACAAATGAAGCCCCAAGTTATTTGAGGGAAGGAAATAAAGTTCACAGCAGAAATAGAGACTAAAAGGCAATAGAAAAGATCAATGAAACTGAGAGTTGGTTTGTTTGAAAGATAAACAAGAAAAAGTGGCTAAAATAAAATCAAATGGAAGTGGAGACATTACAAATGATACCACAGACATAAACACGCACACAGATATGAAATGTAAATCTAACACAACGATGGCCTCAATATTTTGAATTAGATTATGTCACATTACCTGGCATGATGAACAAGAAACTGAATGAAGTGGTAAGAACATGGGTCCCTATATTAGGCTCATGTCCTAAAATGAACACAGTAACATTTAGATAACCCTGCCTCCAAGTGAGCCCAAGTAATAGATTTCTGATACCCTTAACAGAAAGGAAACCCAGTCACTTGCTGTGGTGGGAGGGTCCTTTCATCGTAAGGGGCGAATAATGTCACAGAAACAGACTCACCAGGGCTTGCAGCTTAGGACAGTGAATGGAGAGCTGGATGAGTGTGCCATCAGTTATCTGGAGAGAGAGAGTTGTGTCAATGGGGCTTCTACACCATAATGTAAGACCTAATTCTGGCTTCTGAATGCAATAAAAAGAAGATGCAAAAGAGAGTTAAAATCTCATCTCGAGCACACTTGGGCTGGGAGCTCCACTCTTCACCAGCAACCTCAACTGTGCCCATTCCTGGAGACGCAAAGCTGTTCTTTGGTCTCCTCTGGAGCCCCAAGGGGGCCTAGTAACAGGAGACAAAGAGGAAGTGGGCAAGGTAGGTTCCCCAGGATTCTATGTAGTCACCTCATCAGTGGACATGCAAACTTATTTTTCTCTTGAGTTCTGTGAACATAAAAGAGTTTGTTGTTGTTGTTGTTAATGTTTGGCAAAAGATGGAGGTGTTCTGACCTCGGCTGCAGCTGTCTGATGACTGAGAACAGCCCAAAGTTTACACATCCCCAAGCCCTGACACCTATGCTAGGGCAGAGTGGGGCCAAAGAATAGCCAGCCAGAGCCTCGCTATGCCTGGCCGGCTGGCAGTGACTGAGGAACAGCCCTGCAGGACTGTCGGGGGTCCACTCACCAGGATGCATTCTTCAAGATCCATCTTCTCCAGATCATGGCAGTTCTGAAAGAGTCGGTAAGACATGCCTCACCACGCAGTCAGTGGTGAAGGCGACAGCAGCAGCGTGCCCTGTCCCTCTGAGTACTGGCCCAGTATCCGTGTTCTCTTTTATTAAGAAATGGACCTGTTCTGAAAATGACCCCGTGAGCTAGCACTTCCGAGCTGCTGCCCTCTGGATCACACTCACTTTGGAAACAGGACTAGGGCTTCCCTGGGCTGTGCTTCCTTCTCTCATTCTGGAAAGCTGGTGGCCTACACTTTCCATGTGGCTCACAGATATCAGCATGTAAATTTCAGCCATAGAATAGGTTCTGGGAGAGCATGGGGGTGCGGCCCTGAGCCACAGTATGGGCAGGTGAGGGCTGGGGTAGGAGGAAAAGTATATGAGCATCCCCCAAGAGGACATGGGGTCCTGGCAGCAGGCCAGAGGGGTCCCCCACGGTGGTCTGTGTTTGCAGGGCACAGCCCAATTAGGGGAGGCTGCTGAGGGGCTGGGCTGGGGTCTCCACACGAGGAAGGGCATCTCCTTCCAGGGCGAAGGCTCCTCTCGTGATCTCACCTGACCAAGTGGTCCTCTACAGGACCTCCCTAGCTTTCTGGCCACCTGGAAAAAATGCACAACACACCCTGAGGACTCTATTCTTCTTGGTGTCTGTCATCTGAAGGTACTTTTTTGCACACTCCAAAACTAGTTCAAGTCACTTTGAATGAGAGAAGTGAATTAGAGTTTGGTTTTATTTTTTAAAACGTCTGCCTTACCCGAGCCAAAAGTGTAAAGCCTGCATCAGTCAGATGGGAACATCGGGCAGCCTCCAGAATCCTGGGATAAAGAGACGGGGGTGGGGGGAGTAGCGACTGGTTACCAACAGAAACACGTGCTTTACGGAGCACAGGCTTGAGTTTATTCTGTTCCTTAACAGAATTAAGGTTCATATCCCTGGTGGTGGACAGTTTAGTACTCTCCTGTACATCCCTAAACGAACTAGATTAGGGTGACACGTTGTCCCTGGCCAATCTATCGGACAAAAGCTATCAACGCCGCCACTGCCTCCTCTGCCAACACCTACTCTGCCAGCTGGCGACCCTTTCCCCGCCGACAGGAAGCCCTCCCGTTCAGCCCGGCCACGCTCCGAGCTGCAAAGCAAAAGGCTGGCGCACTCACTGAAGTCTCGGGCAGTTCAAAGCCAGGGCTGTGAGAGAGGCGTCCGTGAGGTTGCCGCAGCCGGAAAGGCAGAGGGCCTGCAGCCGGTGGCAGCCCCTGCAAATCTGCACCACGCCCTCATCCGTGATGCGCTGGGGAAAACCAAAACGGGAAGGCACGTCAGAAGGCACCAACGGGACTGGGACGGGAACAGCAGAAAAACGGGATCTGCTGTGTGTCGATCAGTTTGCACTGCCAGCTACCAGCATTTCACCCTAGTAATTTAAATAAAACAAGGTGAAGTACGGGGCAGACATGTATTTACGTTATCTCTGCACGGCTTTAAAAATATGCTAGCATTACTAATACGGAGAGCGATATTTTAAAATTCCCTTTCCAGATTCATTTGACTTTTTTTCAGGAAAAATTCATAAAGTTGTATTGAAAGTCAGATTAAAGAAAGAGCTCATGAAACTTGCCTGATAAAGCGACCTACTAATTTTTTGGGTAAATTTCTACAGATTAATGCTTTCGATATCGACCATATAAATTATATATGTCTATGTCCTCAAATTATTAAATACACTAAAATTAAATCATTATTGATAAATGAACATTCAGAATAATATATTTACAACTACTAATTTATATAGAAATAAACATGCACATTTATATTACACTTCAATTCACCTGCCTTTGTGATCCTACATGGAGTTTAAGGTCCTATTTTTGAACAGTGCAGGCCTATAAGGTCAGTATGTGTCCAGAAGATAGTTTCTCTTTTATCTCCCACCATCAAGGACTCTAAAGATTAATGATTCATTCGCTCAATGCCGAATGCATGGGATTTCTCTTACTTTCCTCAAAATTTGTTTCCCTTTTGGCCCCATAGCTTCAACTCAGGGAGTTGAAGAAGGAACAATAGTTTTCACAGGCTAATGCTCTAACAAAAAATACACCCCGCTCTTGCATGTGCCCTTTATTTTTCAAAGCATTTTCCCATCTGTTATTTCTTTTTATTTACTGAGACAATATGAGAGACGGCATCATCCGGTTTATAAGTAAAAAACGACAACAACAAAAAGACACTGAGCCCTTACCCTGAATTGTTCAGGTCAGTGACAGCATTTCTAATATCTTAAAATAAACCAGGACCCCAATCTATATTACTGGTAGGGGAAATGTCGGTGGCCTTGTACTGGCCTTTTTGTTAGGATTGTTGTCCTTTCACCTTGTGGCAAATGGACAGATCATACAAGGACACAGGATGAGAAATTAGGGTGTGGCGATCGTCCCACCTGCCTGGGGTGCTACACAGTGGGGCCTGCAGCAGATTCCTGGGGGAGAGAACGTGGGATGGGGGTGCACACAGGGGGGCCTGTTACTTACTGAGCAGGACTGTAAGTTGAGGCTCACGAGTTCATGGCAGTAATTCTGAATGTGTTTTAGAGCTTCGTCTTCTAACTGAGAAGATAGACAAAACGAAAGAGGGATGGAACCAGGTGAGGGCAACAGCCAGCTCCCGGAGGAGGTGCCCACACCCAACCTCAGGTAAACAAGTGCATCGACCCCTGGCACCTGCGTGCAGCCCCTCAGCAGCAGGGCCTTCAGGCCTCGGCAGCCTCGCACCAGTGCCTCGACGCCGTCCTTCGTGATCTGGTCACACCAAGAGAGGTTCAGGTACTCCAGGCTGCGGCAGCCCTCGCTGAGAGAACAAGAAACAAAACCACACGGGTACGGCCTAGCCTATGGAGAGTTTATCATCCAGTTTGAGTCTAGTAAATCACGAGCAACTGAGGGGAGAGAGAACCTCTGTGACCCAAGTCACCTATTTCTGGCTCCGATGAGACCATTAGAGAGGTTTCAGATGCACCAAAATGTTCATAGCTTTGAATGCTTCTCTTGACCACAGACAACAGGTACTCACTCTTACCTGATCCCCTTTAAGGAGCTGTTTGTAATTGACACACAGGAGGTCAGATCCAGATGTTTCAGCTTGGAACAGAATCTGCTAAGGCTGTAACACGTGCTGAAAAAGAGCAGAGGCACTAAAGATATTTTCAACCATGTTTCCCTCCCCTGGCTCTCCCCATGGCCGGTTAGTCACCAAACTAGTTTGCATTACTTACCTGTCAGTGATCTTTGTGCACCCATTGAGGTTTAAATGTTCAATGTTTCGGCAGTTCTGTGCGAAGGTCCTAAAATGCGAAAACATCTTAAAACTCCCTGCAAGTTGCAGGGGCAGCCACTAGAGGGCGAGCGTGACCAAATGCATTTAGGACAGTGCTCCTCAGACTTAAACATTCATTTTATTGTGCAAAGAACACAGAACATGAGACCTATTCTCTTACCAAATTCACAAACGTACAATCTATTATTGTTGACTATAGGCACTAGTGCTTCTCAAACTTTAAGCTGCACATGAAACAGCTGGGGTTCCTGTCACAGCACAGATCCCGATGGTAAATCTAGGCAAATTACTTGATAGTCTGCACTTCTACGAAGCTCCCAAGTACTGTCAGTACTGCTACTCCAGGGACCACACTTTGCAAAGCAAAGCTCTTGACTGACTACGTATCAGCTGTAACTCTCCCTCACCTTGGTGGTCATCTAAGAATGGAAGCCTAGCTGCCTGTTAACTTCCCTCTACAGAAAAATCATTTGGAAGCAAGGGGCCAAATTTTTCCTGCATTGTGCCATGCTGCCACTTGGTTATCCTGGGGCCTTTCTGGAGAAACTGTCTCTGGCCACTGATAGGGTCAGTAGTTGATCAGTATCAAGAATTATCTACTTATTGGTGAAGACACCGAGTTATGAAGGGCAACTTCCTCGGTGATCTGTGGGTTAGTAGCACAAGGCCAGAGCAGAAAATTAAACATCCCTTACTCACCACTAACTGCTTAACATATTCAGCAAGGTCTGCATTTTCTTAAAATACAGCTTCAACCTAAATTATAGGATTCAGTCCTGATTCTTCCATGAAGTATCCAAATATCACCAAAAGCTGGTCTCAAACCAGATGTCACTCTCATCTACTCCTTCCCTGCTATGGTGCAGGGAAGAGAACCAGGCTGGAGCCTCCTCCCTGAGTTGAAGCTATGGGGCCAAAATTCTGACCAAGGCAGTTAGAGTTATCAGAAAAGAGTGAACTTCACAAAGACAGAACTTCAGAGATCTGCAAAGGGTTCTCCTTAAGAATTCAGCAGAATACTGATCAGAGCATGCACGGGAGGGAACTACCCAAAGCCAGAGAAAAGATCAGCGAAAAGCATTATCGAGGGAACAACGGCCAGAGCTCAACCAGGGCCAAGAATAGTGCCCATCCCCACCAGCCAGCGATGAAAAACATCACAATTCATGGGGCACTGGGTAGAGTACTGAGAAAGATCTTGCTTCAGGAGTGAAGTATAATTAGCCCTAGACTAAACACTATTTGACTCAACCTAACAATTTTAAAAACAAAATCTGAAGGAAAGCATGTCCAAGTAACTCAACTGTGTTTTGGAACAAAACTTCAGCATATTTACAGGAATACAAAAACATTTGCACCTGAAGTAAAATTTAAAATGCCTGGCATTGAACAAAAAATTACCATGCATTCAAAGGAAAATATATCCATAATGAGGAGAAAATTCACTCTATCAAAGCTGACCCAGAACTGACACAGATATTAGAAACAGCAAACAATGGCATTAAAAGGTATTACAACTATGTTCTAATACAGTTCTATGAAGCTAAAGATTAAACATGTTATAAAACATGTTATATAGTGACATGTAATATATTTTTTAAAGCCCCAACTTAAACTTTTAAATATGGTTGAGATGAAAATTTACTGGATCAGATTAACAGCAGATAAGACAATGTGAAAGAAATTATTGGTGAACTTGAAGACTCAGCAATAGAAACTATCCAAAATGAAACATGATACAAAACAAAAGAACACCGCACGAATGTGAGACAGCTTCAAGCAGCCTAATATACATGTGACTAAAGTCCCTGACTACGAGGAGATGGAGAAAGGGGAAACATCTGAAAAAATAATGGCCAAAATTTTTCTAAAATTTCAGAAAGTTATAAACCTGGAGATCTAAGAAACTTAAATTCCAAGGATGAGAAACATAAAAAAATATAAAAATACACAGACAAAACCAAAATTATAGACAAAGAATTCAATACATCTCTCTCAATATTTGATCAAGAAGTCAGAAAATCAGTAAAGATATAGAAGACTTTATCGACACTCTGAACCAATTTGACCTAACCAGTATAGAACACTGTATCCAACAACAGCAGAATACACGTTCTTCTCAATTGCACATGGAACAATTACCAAGATAGACCATATTCTTGACCAAAGAAACAAGTGTCAATAAGGATTCAAGTCATAAAAGTATATTCTCTGATCATAATGGAATTAATTAGTAACCTATAACATAAAAATCTGGAAAATGCATATATATTTGGAAAAGAAGTAATACTCTTCTAAATAACCCATGGGTCAAAGAAGAAATCAAAAGGGAAACAGAATGCATTTTGAACTGAAAATGCAAACAGCAGTAGAATTTCTGAAGTGCTACTGTCAGTACTTCAGGAGAAATTTTATAGCATCGACCCACACTAGCAAAGAAAAAAGGTCTCAAATCAATTACCTCAGCTCTTACTCTTAAGAAACTAGAAAAAAAGAAGACCATATGAAATGCGAAATAAACAAAAGAAAGTAAGTAATAATGATCAGAGTAGAAATCAATGAAGTAAAAAACAGAAAAACAGTAAAACATCAATGAAATCCAAAGCTAGTTCTTTGAAAAGATCTACAAAACTAAGAAACAGCCAGAGACATCAGGGGGAAAAAATAGCAAAAATTCACAATCTCAGAGAAATTTACTCATTTTTGCTCTTTTTAAAAATGCACTATTATTAATGTCAATTAAAAATTCAAAGAATATATAAATTTCGATAGGCACTGTACAATCATTGTAACTTTTTTAGACAATTACTTCCATAAAATGAAAAAAAAAACCAATATCAGGAATTAAGAGGAGATATCACTGCAGATTTTACAAATATTAAAATGTTAGAGGGCATTATAAACAACTTTGCCAATAAATTCAAAAATTCAAGATGAAATGACAAAACTTTTGAAAGACAAAAACTACACTGAACCTAACTCAAGAAGAAACAGAAAACCTGAACAGTTGTATATATATTAAAGAAATAAAATTTTTAGTTTAAAACTTTCCACAAAAGAAACATACAGACCCAGATGGCCTCAATGGTGAATTCTACCAGCTATGTAAGAAAATATATATATATAGTACATAAACTCTACCAAAAAACTGAAGAGGAAGAAACACCTCCCAATTCATTCTATAAGACCAGTAGTATTACCTTGATACCTAAACCAGACAAAAAATATCACAAGAAAATAAAAGCATAAAACAATACCCCTTATGAAGATAGAAGTATAAAAAAAAAATGAACAAAATTTTGGCAAATAGCATCCAACAATATGTAAAACATATAATACATGACAACTCAAGCAGAGTTTATCCAAGAGATGGAAGGTTGGTTTAACATTCAAAAATCAACCAATGTAATCGACCATACTAACAAAGTAAGAAGAACCATATGATCATCTAAAAGATGCAGAAAAAGCATCTGACAAAAATCTAACATCTATTCTCAAAACAAAACTCCTAGCAAACTAGTAAATAGAAGGAAATTTCCCTAATTTGATGATCATCAAATAATCTATAGCTAACATCATACTTAATGCTTTCTAAGACTGAGAACTGACTAGAGTGTCTATTTTCACCCCTTTTATTTAACACTGTACTAGAGAGTCTAGCCAGTAGAAAAGGCATTGATTAGAAACAAAGAACTATCTTCATTTATAGGTAAAATGATTGTCTACAAAAAAGCTACTAAAACTAAGTTAGTCTATTAAAGTTGCAGGATAAAAGATCAATGTACAAAAGTAGTATTTCTATTTACTAACAATAAACAACTGAAAATTGAAAGTAAAAAATACCATTTACTATAACATTTCATTAAACTTAGGGTTAAATATGACAAAAGATGTGTACAACCTGTACACTGAAAACTATAAAACATGCTTAGAGGAATTTTAAAACACCTATATATGTGGAGAGAGATACCATGTGCATGGGATGGAAGACTCAGTGCTATTAAAAGTCAATTCTCCCCAAATTGATCTATGGATTCAACACTATCCTAATCAAGATTCTACTAAGCTTTTCTGTAGAAATTGATACAGTGGTTATATAATTTACATGGCAATGCAATGGATCTAGAAGAGTCAAAACAACTTTGAAAAAGAACAAAGTTGGAAGATCAATATTGCCTGATTTCAAGACTTACTATAAAGCTACAGTTATCAAGACAGTGTGGTTTGGTATAAAGACAGATCAATGGAAAATATAGACAGCACACTAATAGTCCCTATTATTCGGATGACTGCTTTTCAACGAAGGACAAAGGCAGTCCACTGGAGAAAGGACTGGCATTTCTGCATTTGCTGCTAGAACAACAGGACATCACGGGTCAAAAAAAAAGAATTTCCACCTATACCTCGCATCGTATACAAAAATCGACTCAAAATACAACATAGATCTAAACTACAAAACTAGAAACACAGGAGAAACTCTTTATGACCTTTTGTTAAGCAAAGATCTCACATATAACACCAAAGCATCATTCATAAAAGAAAAAAAAATGATAAACTGAACTTCATTAAAATTAAACACTTCTCTTCAAAAGACAGTTAAGAAAGTAAAAAGAGATGCCACAGGCTGGGGGAAAATATTTGCAAAACACAAATCTGATAAAGGACTTGTAGCCAGAACATAGAGAACTCTTAAAATTCATTATAAGACAAAAATCTAAAAAAAAAAAAAAAAAAAATGGCAAAACATTTGATCAGACATTTCAGCAAACATATGGATAGCAAAAATCACATGAAAGGATGCTCAACACCATTAGTTATCAGAGAAATCCAAATTAATACCACAATGAGATACCACTACACACATCTATTAGAATGGCTAAAATTAAAAAGACCGACCTACCAAGTGCTGGTGGCAAGGATGTGGAGGAACCAGGAGTATCACGCACTTCTGGTGGGAATGTAAAATGTACAGTCCTTTTGGGAAACAGTCTGGAAGTTTCTTGAAAGTTAAACATGTACCTACCAAATGATCTAGCCTTTCCTCTCTTATGTATTCACCCAAGAGAAATGAAAACATATGACATACAAAGTCTTGTACACAGATGTTCATAGCAGCTTTATATGTAACGGCTGAAAAGTGGAAAGAATCCAAACATTCATAAATGGATGAATGAATAAACTGTAATACATTTGTCAATGGACTACTACGCAGCAATAAAAAGGAACAGACTATTGATACACACAACGACACGAATGAATCGCAAAACAATTATGATTATTCAAAGAGTCCAGGCCAAAAAAAAAAGAGTACATACTATATAGTTAAATATAAAATTTTAGAAAATGCAAACTAACCTATAGTGACAGAAAGCAAATGAATAGATGGATGCCTAGAGATGGAGCAAAGACGGGGTGGGTGGAAGGGAGAAATTAAAGGCACATGAGGAAATTTTGTGGGACCCATGTTCATTACCTTGATTACAGTGTTGGTTTCATGGCTATATACATACATCAAAATTTGTCAAATTGTACACTTCATGTCAGTTTATTGTATCTCAATTATATCAAAATAAAGTTGTTAAAAATCCATAGGACTTAATATCTAATGACAGAGTAGGAGTTACAGAGAATACATATGCAAGATCCATTACTACTGAGATTTTAATCTATTTTGATTACTACTGTATTTTGATTACTACTGTATCTAAATCAGTGTCCGGAACAGTAGGGGTTCGGTAAACATTTATAAATGAAAAGTCCCCTCCCCTCAAAACAACAGTAAACACACAAGGGTAGAGTTCTAGAATCTGCCAAGACTGATTCTAAGTGATTATAATGAAAAACTGGAGGCACTGACAAAATTCTTTGAGTCATAATTCTGATTATGCTTATTATTTCTCACAACAATCTGGTCTCACATATTAAAATGTATATATATTAATATAGATTTCTGCTCTAAAACCTATGGTAAACCAATGGACATTCTTAGCCTTATAGGAGTTTTTCTAGTATTTATGGCTTTATTCCAATTGCCAAGATAAAAATATATTTCTATGATATTCCTCATTGACAATGTACATCTTCACATTTATTCGTTTATTTTAGGTGAGGCTACCCTTGGTTGACCTCACAGACTGCAAGGACCTTCTCAGTTTACAATCCCTTATTTTTTATTTTTTACGCCTACAACACCTGGTTTCGCATTTAATTTCCTTAATGGAACCACTATGAGACTTATGTTCACTATTCTAAATTATCTAAGGACCTACTTGGTACTTTTAAGCTTCCTGTTAAAATAGAATCAATCTATTCTACTGGTTTATAAAGCTTTTGAAGTAGCAGAAAATTTGGTCTGATGATCTGAATTTCTTGATGTAAAAAACAAATCACTGTTCTATAACATTCAAAGGAAGTGTTTTCATCCTTAAAAGATGCTGTGAATCAATTTTCTTAGCAATGGTGTACCAGACATTTCAATTACAAATTCTACTGTCTTCAATCACTATTAAGTTGTACATTCTTACTGGACGTTTGCAATAGATATATTCCATAGTAACGCTTAGTCTGCAAGAGACGAAGCCTTTTTGAAGGTTCTAGGGGGTAATGTGTACAAGGTAGCCAAACTCAAACAATACTAGAAGCCACAATGATAAGGACATAAAGGTTTTAATTGTGTCTTGTCTCCAGAAAAGCTCAAAGCACATCTTAACATTGGACTAATGACATTTCCAATAAGTAATAGCTACTCAGTAAGAAGAGAACATTTGGTTTGGTTGGATAGAATATATTGCTAACCATAATAAAATGAATGCGATAATCACATTCCATTATGAGTAAGTGAAATTCCAGGTTATGCTAAGGAAGGTTTTGAAAGAATGATTTTGTTAATTAGTATAATTAATATTAAAAGGTGGTCACGATTATGAGAAGAAAACTAGGAAGATGGAAAAGTGAAGACAAGAACAGAAGAGAGGGGAACTAATGCTATAATATTCCTGCGTGCCAGGCACTTCATACGTGTTATTTCACATGATACTCCTGACATTCCCATGTAGGTGCTGGAACCGCCTTTACTCTGCAGGAGAATGGACGCTCAGCGAGGCAAAATAATTCATCCCAAGGTCACATCCCTAACAACAACAGTGCTCAGTTTCTAACCCAGGCCTATCGACCCCAAAGTCATGGTCCTCTCATTATCACTCCACACAAAATACCATAGAAAGAATTTAGCAGAAGTAAAGCATGTAATATGCTTGGTCTATTTGCTGATGAAAATGTCAGCTGCCAGCTACCATGACAGAGTGAGTCGCCCTGATTTCACTTACTTCAAGGAGGGATCCCCAACGCCAATGCAGCCTCGCAAGCTGAGCTTCCTCAGGAATCCTCCGCATCGCTTTGAGATATTTTCCACCACTCGACCCTTGAATCAAGAAAGTTGGAAAGAAATCTTGTCTTTCATGCTGCTTATTTAACAGCATAGAAACCTGAAATTTAGGAACTGAATATGTTTTTTCCGAGTATAGTAGAAGATACTCTGGAACACTCCTCTAGCACCCCACTTTTGTGCCCGATGCATAAAGGGGTTGCAAGCATTGAACAATGTTTTCAGTTAAAGTAATGAGTATTAAAAAAAAAAAAAAGTACGCTACTTTTTGAAAGCCTTAACCCAGGGCTCAGAGCTACTCTACCAATTACAAGACTTCTGACATCAGCTGTGGGAACAATGACTGCTGAGCAGAGATCTAAAGCAACTTTGCTTTAAAAAAGAAATTCTATTTTAGCTAAGCATTACCATTCTAGAAGTTTGAAAATATATCATAAAAGCTCCCCCTTGTCCTCCTTAGCAATCACCTATTTAAACACATTTGCGTTGAAAGAGGAACTTTGGCTGGGTACCGGCAGATAGAGGAGGAAAAAAGAAAATGAACATTGATTAAGCGCTTTCACTTTTTCAGACACAATTTTAACACTTTTTTGTAGCTATCATGGCTCATTTCACATTTGCAACAACCACATGGACTCCACAATGGAGGTAAGGAAGAACATGTCTGGATCCCTTAGACGTCCCCTAGTATTAGCATGCCCTGGGACTCCCATTTTCAATGGAAACTACAAGCCAATTCAGGCAGGACTGCTGATGGCCCATACACTTTGGGAATGAGAGTCTGGGTCCCTGCACCAGGAGAAGAACCAGGACCACCAGAAGTACTTGCTGAAGACAAAGGGAATACAGAATGGGTAGCGGAAGAAGGTAGTTATAAATACTAACTATGACCATGGGACCAGTTATGGAAATGAAAACTACAACTGTCATGGGTATTTTCTCCCTGTTTTGTTATAAATATGCGAGTTTGTATATATAGAAAGCAAATATATTTGTTTTCTTTCCCCTTTCGTTCCCTTATCATGTACTATAAGATGTACTGACTTTATATTATAGTATTCAAGTTTTGTAAATTCTATATCATAGTACCTAAGGCACAGAATATCAAGGAGAAGAGTGAGCATCACTCAAGGACTTTACCGTCTGAAGAAGGAGGCAAAGTGGTTTTGATTATGCATCAGATAGTTGTATTAAGTTGAACGAAATTATAACTTTGTTATTGTTTAGAGATTAAGCATGGTTTAAGGAGATGCATATGGGTGCCAAGCTGATAAGGAATGATCTTGTGATGAATGAACTGACTGGGATACAGGGTGCCCAGACATTTGGCCAAACATTATTCTAGGTGTGTCCGTGAGGGTTTTCCTGGATGAGATTAACATTTGAATCAGCAGAGTAAAGCCGATGGCCCACCCTCGTGTGAGTGGGCCTCATCCAACCAACTGGAGACCTGACTCAAACAAGGCTGAGGGAACTCCTTCCACCTGACCACTTGAGCTGGACATTGGTCTTTTCTGTCTTTGGACTTGTACTGAAACATAAGCTCTTCCTGGGTCTCGAATCTGCCAGCTTTCAGACTGGAACTTATACCACCAGCTCTGCTGGTTCACAGGCCACCAGAGTTGGACTGGAGCTACACACTGGCTCTCCTGGGCGTCTGGCTTGCCGATGCCAGATCTTGGGACTTCTCAATTTCCATAATCACATGACCCAATTCCTTATAACAAATCTCTCTATATCTATACACACATATCTTATTGATTCTATATCTCTGGAGAATCCTGACTAATACAGATTGGATCCATTACCTTCATTTAGCAAATAACAACATTAAATAATTAAATTACCAAGGTTACACATTAGTGAGTAGCAGAGATAGCGTTCTAACAGGTTTACCTGACCCTGTGTACTCTGCACAGCTACTCCCTCCACAAGGAGGAAACACTGAAAAGTGCCATTTTGTTATTTATTTATTTGTTTATTTTATTTTTTAGGTGAGGCAACCCTTGATTGACCTCACGCATTGCAAGAATCTTGTTAGTTTACAATCCCTTATTTTTTTAATTTTTTACACCTACAGGCCCTGCTCTTCCTAGGTGGTCTCCCATCCAAGTACTAACCAGGCCCAACCCTGCTTAACTCCCGAGATAAGACAGGATTGGGCTTGTGCAGAATAACATGGCCATAGACTTGTTTGTTTTTTAATACTACTATTCTTACTTTATAAAATTGCAATCTGGGCACTGAACTGTAAGCACTAAGAATTCATAGGACATATCAAATCGTAGGATCACAGGATCAGAACTCACACCTACTATTACCTGGCTAACATCTTACTTAAGTTAAAAATCTAAACTTTGATATTGCTAGTGGCTTTATTTATGTTTTCTTGAGTATTGCCTAAGTTAATAAAAATTCCTGCTGGAATTTTTCAAACAAAATTCCAGACAATTGTAAAATAAACTGCTGTCATTACGGGGGGGGAGGGGATTATGACTTGGAAATACAAGATAAATATTTAAGTAAACAGCAAAAACAAAACACAACTACACACCAGTGTCTACAAATGGAACACACTGTATATTTTTCTTCATTTCAAGTTAGTTGCACTTATATAAGCTTTTTATTCTTCCTTTCTTTGGAGTAAAAGTTTTTGTATTAGAATAAAAAAATTAGTCAGAATTTTCTGCTCCATTGTTTCCAACTAAGAGGAAAAAATGAGGAAATCCTTTCTAACTGCAAAATTCAAGTCTATGTATATTATCTATCAGATAGTATGTTGGGGTATGCAGGGCTTTAGAGAAAAATAAGACCTAAATGGAGAGACCCTTGGAGTTATGATTTTTAGATTAACATACTACTTGGTTATTTGTCATTTTTGGACTGGCCGCATCTTTAATAACCATGAAGACACTGCTAACAAAATGTCCAACTTTTAAAGGCATGGAAAATGCACAAACATCAGGGAAACGCTCAGGAAAGGGTAATGCTAAAGGAAAGGCATAATGCACACTTGTCATCTGGATGATTTTGCTTCTTCTTTGAAATGTAACAGTCATGTAATTGACTGTTCAAGGTATCTATATTCTCTTACTAAGTGAGTGACCTTGGGTAAGTTACTCAAACTTTCTGAGCCACAGTTCCTTCAATATGGCGTTTTTGAGAGAATTAAGTGACAATATATATAAAGTGCTTGGAGTAGCGCCAGGCACACAGTATTTATTAGTATATTAACCCTGATCCTTGGCATCTCTCTTCCCTCAACATATCTAAAAATCACCACTTTTGTCCCAAAGAAGTGAATTTGAAGCCATCTGTTTATCCATGGAATGGTTCCCAGTGACTACCTGGAGGGTCCAGTTTAGAGACTGTGGGAGGCCCCAACACTTGGTTCATAATCAACCTAGATTCAAGGTGCTGGCTCCAAAGGGGACCTAAGCAGTATTAGAGTAGATTGAAATCCTGGTGCCAACAATTACATGTAATTCTTTACGTAGCTGGTGAACCATGTGCTATCCTCTTGTCTAGTGGAAGTAGTCTTAGGTATTTCTGCAATGTGTTTATATAGCTGCAGTCAACAGTCAGCTCAAATTCTGAAATCAAATAATGCACAAGACAGTGATATTTAGTTGAAATAGTATTTGTTCATCTGAATTTAAAAGTTTTTAAAGTACCTTCCAAAAAGTTGAATGCTTGAAAAAATCATCAAAGAAAACTGAGGAGACAAAAGGAACCACATAAAAAGAAAAAAATTCTCTTGCAAAAAATGTTTTTAAAACAATGGCTCTCCTTTGGCCAGTAAAAATAACTACAATTTTTGGAATTTAATGAACAAAGATCTAGAGATTATCAGTGTGAAGGGGACTCACATGTCAGCATGTTTGGGCAGGGCACTGTTGCAATCATGGCTATTAAGTCTGGAAAGAGCATTGAAGAACTCCTAATTCAGGGACCACAGTCCAAGCCAGGAACTAGAGCTTATCTTTCCAGGATAGGTGTGAAGCCCTGAAGTCCCCATGCCCTTCCACGCTCAGAGCACTACGACCAACTGTAGGAGACCTGTGCTCAGCCCCACCTACTGCAGGTGCTCTGCTCACTGGTTTGAGGAGGGACCAGAGGCAGCAAGTAACCTAGAGAAGGAGGTAGAAGGCCTTTACGACTGGCCGTTAATTCTTCTAGGTAACACCAAGTTAAATAACCCACAGGAAATTGTTTGGGCCCATCCTACTTTTAAATACATCCATTTCCTTATCCATTAAAAAATACATAAAATATATACTTTGGTAAAAATATGGGATAAACATGCTGCATATATAATGGAATTAAAATGCAATTCCATTGCTGTAACTGAGCTGGCTAAACTAGAAATAAGATTTTACTAACGTTGGGTAGGTAATAAACTTCAGAACCTCCAGATCCTTAAAACAGCTAGAAATTACTATATGCAGTGCTCTTTTTTACTTCCCTCTTTTTGGTTAGAAATTGGTATTTAATATTACAGTTGTTCTAAAATAAGCTTTTCTCATTTGGTCAGGTTTGCCACTCTCAAATGGAGATACACACACTTCCAGATAGATCCACCAGAATCCTGGAATTATAAAAGGTTTTAAAGACTATTTTATAGATAAAAAGACTGAGGCACCAGGAGATCATGCAGCTCAAGGGGCTGAACTGGAAGGCCCTTGGTGACACCTCCAGCCTCACTCCTGGGCCCATGCTCCTGGCTGCTTCTCCATTCTTGGTGATGAACTAGGATTCTCAGTGGATCTTTCAGATCAACAAATATTTGTCAACAGTCTCCTAAGGTCAAGGCATTGAACCAAGTGTTAATGATGTTGCTATGAGGCTTTAAAAAGCTGAGTGGCAGGACATGAACTAGGGAAAAAGATAATCTGTTACTGATACAGAGCAAAAAGTAAAATACAAGCAAAATTTCAGCCTTAATATATACATATACCTTCCAGGTTTTTTTCCTCTCTATTCTACCTTGGCACCTCAAATTTAAATGCGGCAAGATAAAAAGGAAAGAGTTAACAGTTCACTTATCTTTTTAAAAAGTCTTTTGTCTAAGACAAGGTTAACTTACCTCTACATCCGTTTGAAAGTTAAAAAGATCTATTCTTTGCCAGTTGCTTCCATCCAGGGCTAAGATGTTCCAAGCCTGGGAGGAGGAAATAAAGGAGGAGAAATTGGGGTGAAAGAGATACATTTGTTAAGACTGTTAAAGTCTTTTTTTTTTTTTTTTTTTGGCAATGCAACCCTTGGTTGACCTCACAGATTGCAAGGAACTTGTCAGTTTACTATGCTTTATTTTTTATTTTTTATGCCTACAGCACCTGGTCTTCTAAGGTGGTCTCCTATCCAAGTACTAACCAGGTTCGACCCTGCTTAGCTTCCAAGATCAGATGAGCTCGGGCTTGTTTAGGGTAGCAAGGCCATAGACAGAGACTGTAAAAATCTTGATTGGACCTTCATCTTTTCAAACTTTTATCCTTGAAATACATTAAGTAATCAAATATGGAATTATGATAACATTGTGTTCTGTTAAGTATAAAGTATGACATTTTAATTTTTAAATGTCTACTGGAAATACGACTCATCCTCATGCTAATAAAATTTGATATTTACTCATGAGAAATCTGGTTAATACTCTACCTTGGAAATCTGTGCACATCGGCACAAAGTTACTATATCCAAGAAGGAAAATATTCTAGGAAGAAAGGCAAAAAACACAAAAAGGAGATGGTGTTAACATTTCAAGATATTTGTAACTTGAAAGATAAAATCTAATGCACCTTCTGGATACAAGTTATTTCAAGATTCTTCAATTTGCAATACACAAGTGTGCCATAATTTTACATCATTACTATGAAATATTAAATGCACATTCCCAAGCTGTTTTAAACACACTACACAAATTCCCTTAAAACAGAACTCATTAAAGTTTTATTTCCCTTGTTCTAAGGCATGGACATGGCACAGCAGATCATAACTTGTTCTGTTCAAAGACCAACTTTCCAATCTCCCAGACACTGAGCCTGGTGAGTGCGAAATCCTTCTAATTCTCATGCCCCTAACACATGGGGCAAACCCCTCTTTTGGCAGTAAATGCAGGTTCAGATGCCTGAGCCTCAATTAACATGGCCAAGAGAAGTTCGATGAAAAAACCCATTTGATTTTGATGTATCTGTTCAAAGTACAGAAAGATGGAGCTCACTAGCTGGCAAGGTCTATAAATGAGCAGGGGTTTTTTTTGTTTTGTTTTTGTTTCTGTTGTTTTTGGTGAGCAAAAGCCAAGAAGCCACAGAAGACAGGAAAGATGGGGAGTAAAGAAAAACAGAGAGAAGCACACAAAAGCTTAGTTATCATTGGTAATGCCCCTAAAGGAAGCAGTTGCTGTCATGGCTGGGGTCTGAGTCAGGTCCCGACATTGACATTCCGACAGTGGAAGAGATTAGTTGCTGATGATGGCAAAGTGGCAAACAGCTGTGTGTGCCTCAGCGCTGTGCAGTGACAGCTAAAAACAAAGAGCTTTTCCATGAGAAGAAGGGTAGATGGGCATGAGGTAAGGGGCAATAATAGGATCTCAAGTTTCATTGTCCTGGAAGGTAGATATGAGAGTCTGCGCCTGTGTGTGTGGAAGGGGGAGAAGGGTGAAAGGCCAAATAGCCACCTATAAACACTTCAAAATTCTTCGAAGGGAACAGTCAGTGGTGAGCTGAAAATCAATGGGCTCTGGGAAGAACAGCAAAAAACCAGCAGAGCGCTGTACACTGCAATGCACCCACAAGCAGCACGAGGCTAGCGTGAGCACAGGTAGCATTCCCCAACACAGGCTGCAACCATTTTCTAGTGAAAGGCAAAGGCAGCAGCAGAAGGGCTATACCAGCCTTAGAAGAGTCAAGGGAACTTAGTGCACAGAAAAATGCTGGTGGCTGAAAATGTGGACTTAAATATATATGTAAACGTATTTCAGGGTGTCTGCACACCTACAGTGCCTCTAGGGGAATACATCTGGCCCCATCCCCAAGCCCTCCTGCCACAAATGTCTGTGCTCTATGACATATGAACATTCCACAATAAGCCACAACTTACCATCGGCTCCCTAAAAAACCAAGGACCAGAAAGGGAAACAAGTACAGTACAGTAAAATCATATTTCATGCTGGGGTTGGGTTTAAAGTGCAAGCTGAAGGTGAACAAAGAGTTACCTAAGTTTTCCTTGAAAATCCCTTGTGAATGTGCCCTATCATCTCTTGGTAGTGATAATAACATGATAATAAAATAGTTAACATTGATGATGTACTTAACTGTGTGCCAGCTACACTTTGTCATTTAATTGTCACGACAATGCTATGAGGTATTATCATCTCAATTTTATACATAAGGACACTGAGCACAGAGAGGTTAGGTAACTTGCCCAGACCATACAGACAGCAGGAGCTAAGATTTTAACCCAGATAGGCTGGCCTGAGAGCCGAGCCCATGACCACTATATACACTGTCTCGGAAAGTTGAACTCAGCTGTTTTTCCCCCAGGATTTGGCTAGATGCTATTTCTTCATCTGAACAGCAGATGTGGTAGTTCGTGTTCAGTGAGATCCGTGTGGAAAACATGGCTCACACTAACCGAAGCAAGATGCTCACATATTCAGACACACGTGAGAACCAACGGCTGGAACACAAGTTCACGTTTCTCATCTAATGCTTACTACTCAGTTTTATGGTTACTGAATGGAAAAGCAGACTGGCTTGAGTATTTACATTATTTTCCCTCTCCCCACCCCCCATATTTGGTTGAATTCGCACAAGTTCATAGACATGACAGGACTCCAAACTACCCAACTGCAGCCTAAGCCAAATTCCTGGATCATGTCTCAATGACTAAAATAAATGCCCTAAATGACAGAGCTGGGACACTGGCAATGGCAACAGAGGTAGCTAGAGGAAGCAGAGCAGTGAGATACTGAGTTCTGGCCCTTCCAAAACATTTTTTTTCCCCTGAAAATCTCTTCCCACCTCAAATGTGAGAATTTCATCCCCATTAGGAAAGCATTGTGATGGCAAATTGGTTATAAAGACAGAAATATACACAGGGGTATATAGAAGCATAGGTACTGCTGGCCTTTGTACTCTGTTCCATTGGTCTGTTTGTCTAACTTTGTACCAATAAGACCCCATTTTAATTATGAAGCTTTATAATAAGTCTTGATGTCAGGCAACATAAGTCCTCAATTTTGTTCTTATTCATCAAGATTACCTTGGTTATTCTTGGCTATTCTTGGCTCTTTCAATTTCCATTTATGTTTTAGTATCAGCATATCAATTTCCACCAGAAAACGATGAAATTTTTATTAGAACTACACTGAATTTATAGAAACTTTGGGGAGAACTGAGATCTTTACAACATTAAGTCTTCCAATCCAGAAATGTGATATATTCCATTACGTATTTAGGACTTCTTAAATTACAGTAATTTTGGTAGTTTTCCACATCGATACTGTATTCATTTTTAGATTTTCCCCTACCTTTTCAATTTTTTAAAGTTACTCTGTTACACCTTGTAAAATACCTGTTTTGCACATATATAATCTTTCTACTCAGTTAAATAAATACCTAGGAGTATGACTGCTATCATATAAATTAGTGTTTAGCTTTGTAAGAAACTGCCAAACTGTCTTCCAAAGTGGCTGTACCATTTTAATTCCTCCCGGACAATGAAGGAGAGCTCCTACTGCTCTAAAAAATGCTGTTAGATTTTAAATTTTTAGACATTCTACCAGGTATACAGTGGTATCTCATTGTTTGAGTTTTCGATTCCCTGACATACGATATTAAGTATCTTCATTTGCTCATTGCCATTTACATATCTTCTTGGTGATGTGTCTGTTCAGCTCTTTTGCCCATTTTTCAATTGTTTTCTTGTTGCATTTTAAGAGTTCTTCAGATATTTTAGCTAACAGTCCTTTGTCATGTTTTTGGAAAATATTTTCTCCCTGGCTTGCTTAAAAGACTTAAAACTCTAACTTATCCATTTTTCTTTCATGAATTATGCTTTAGGTGTTATATCTAAAAATTTACTGCTAAACCCAAAATTACCTACATTTTCTCCTATGCTTTCTTCTAGAAGTTTTATAGTTTTGAATTTTACAGTTAGGTCTATGATCCATTTCAAGTTGATTTTTGTGAAAAGTGTAAGACAGAGGTCTTCAACCGTTTTGGCACCAGGGACTGGTGTTCCTATGATTATCTAATGATCTGAGGTGGAGCTGAGGCAGTGATGCTAGCGCTGGGGAGTGGCTGCAAATACAGATGAAGCTTCTGGCTTTCCCGCCATTCACCTCCTGCTGTGCAGCCTGGTTCCTAACAGGCCACAGACTGGTACTGGTCCATAGCCTGGGGGTTGGGGACCCCTGGTGTAAGGTCTGTGTCTATATCATTTTTGCATATAAACATCCAATTGTTTCAATACCATTTGTTGAAAAATATATACTTCCTTCATTAAATTGCTTTTGTTCTTTATTGAAGATCAGTTTACTTTATTTGTGTGGCTTTATTTCTAGGCTCTCTATTCTGGTTTTTCTTGGTGAATGTTCCATGTTATTCTGAGAATGTGTATTCTGCTGCTGTTGGTAAAAGCAGTCTATAAATGTCTATTAGATTCAATTGATTGATAGTGCTGTTTGGTTAAACTATATTATTGCTGATTTTCTGCCTGCTGACTCTGTCATTACTGATAGGATAGTGAAATTTCCAACCATAACAGTAGTTCTGTATAATTTTTTCTGCAGGTCTATCGGTTTTGCCTCACATATTTTGACACTCAATTGTTAGGTGCATACATGTTAAAGATTATGTCCTCTTAGAGAATAAACTCCTTTATCATTATGTAATGCCCCTCTTTATCTATGATAATTGTCCTTGTTTTAAAATTATCTTCGTCTGAGATTAAGACAGTTACCCTAGCTTTCTTTTGATTAGCATTAGCATGGTACATCTTCTCCATCTCTTTTTAAATCTATCTTTATATATAATGGTTTATTGTAGAAAACACATATAAGTGGGTTTTTTTTTTTTTTGCACTCGGTACTTATGTAACTATTTTCTATTCAATGAACTTTTTATTATCTTCCCTTTCCTTTCTGCCTTCTCTAGCTTAAAACGAATATTGTATATGATTCTATTTTATCCCCTCGGCTAGCATATCAATTATAGTCTTTAAAAAATATTTTTTGGTAGTTGCCCTAGAGTTTATAATAAATATTTACAAATAATCTAAGTCCACTTTCAAACAACACTGTACCCACTTCTTGGGTAGTACAGGTTTCTTAAAACAGAGTATTTCCAATTCCTTCATCTTGACCCTTAAAACATAGTAGTCATTCATTTCACTTACCCATATGCTACAGTCACCCAATACACTGTTAAGAGTAAAAGTAAAATATTTTATTTTGCCTTCATTTATTCCTTTTCTGACACTTTTCCTTCCTGTATGTAATTCTAGTTTCTGACCTATATAATTTTTTACTCCCTCTGAAGAACTTCAATATTTCTTGCAAGGCGGGTACACTGGCAACAACTTTCCTCAGTTTTTGTCTGAAAAATTTGTATTACGCCTTCGCTTTTGAAGGATAATATTCATGGATACAGAATTCTAGCTCAGTGATTTTTTTCTTTCGCTATCTAAAATATTTCACTACACTCTCTTCTTGCTCGACTAGTGTGTAATGAAAAGGGCACCTTTATTTCTCTATAGGTGCTTTTTCACCCCCCTAGCTTCCTCCATATTTTTCCTGAAATCTTCGGTTTTCTGCAGTTTGCATAAACTATTCCTAGGTGTAGCGTTTTGTTTTTTGTTTTTATGTCTTATTTTAGTATTTTTCCCACTTGATGTTCTCTGAGCTTCCTGAATCGACGGTTAGATGTCTGTCATTAAATATGAATCTTCTCAGCCATTATTGCCTCAAGCGTTTCTTCTGGTGGTGCCATCGTGTGTATGTGACATCTTCTATAACTGTCCTACAGTCCATCTTTTGAGATAGCACAAGGTTTTGTTCCTTCTTTCTATTAATATAAATTACACCAATTGGTGTTAAATCAATATTGGACTTGACCATAATATGTTAACCTTTTATATATTACTGGATTTTTTCTGCTAATTTATTGTTTATTCATGAATTTCATTTCTTTAACAGATGACTACAGATTTTTAACTTCTTCTGTTGACTTTTGAAAGTTGTGTTTAACAGTTTTTTAGAAAGTTGAGTTCTAAGAATTGTTTTTATTACTCTGATTTTTAAAATTTAAGTGAAAATCACCTAGCATAAAATCAATCATTTTAAAGCATACAATTCAGTAACATTTAGTCCATTAACAATGTTGTACAACCACCACCTCTATAGCTAGTTTCAAAATATTTTCATCATCCCAAAAGAAAATATTGTAACTATTAATCAACCACACTCTATTCCTCAATCCCTTTAGTCCCTGGTTACTGCCAATGCCCCTAAAGAATTCTAGGTTCACATTTCCATTGGCACATACAAATTTTTTCCCACTTTTTGCTTCTATTGTTGCTGATGAGAGACCTATTATCAATTTAATTGCTAATCTTTTTAGATAATCTTACTCATCTTGAAGATTTAAGACTTTTCTTTGTCTTTGAAGTTCTGTTTTATTATAATATGTCTAGGTATAAATTTATCTTTATTAGTCTTGTTCAGAGCTCACTGTGCTACTTCAATCTGAGGATTCAAATATATAATCCATTCTTAAAATTTTTCAATGACTTTGCGTCAAATATTTCCCCTCCTACATTTTATCTGTATTCCTTATCTACAATTTCCTTTACACATATGCTGAATCATCTAATCCCATCTTCTGGTTCTCTTAATCTTTTCTATATTTCAATATATTTATCTCTATGCTCATTTATGCACAAATTTCCCATCTCTATCTTCCAGTTCTCTATTCCCCTTTCAGCTTCATCTAATAGCTGCTTAATGCATTTACTTTCCTTATGGTGGACCATTTCCTTAGGTAACCTGTAATATGTTATCATGACCTCATTTTTGTCTGATTATTAATGTGTAGAAAACGTATACATTTTGGTTTATGAAATGCCCCTACAAAGCGGTTCCACATTTGATTTTACCAAGCTCTCCCAAAGGTTGCATCTTTCCAACCTAAATTTTACATTAACTTCTAAGCTTGGAATTTCTGAATCATCTACATATAGGATTAGATTTTTCAAGAAAGACTTCTTCCTCTTCACCCAAACCCCTGACCAGAAAGGAGGTTTGTTTGGTTTTGTTTTGTTTTTGTTCCATCATACATGGTGAGGGAACCTTTCCAGGGTTTCTGCAATACATAGTAGTCACATATTAAATTCCTCCCCTTCTACATGCACGGCCTCACCTCCCTTCTCTGTGTGGCATTAAAATCCCAGCCACTATCTATTATAGACAGCCTGGTTACTCGTTTGCTAACCACTCTAGTAATGAGTATACTAAGATGACTTATTTTTTGAACTATGCATTTACTTGTTTCATTTTATTATAATCATTGTTTCTCTTTGTGTTGTCATGCTAGCCCAATTCTAAGGTTACAAGATCCAGAAGTCGGGTGTTCCTTTTCTTTGATGACAATTAACAGCATGGTATAGTGAATGCTCTACAGGGCAGGATATCAAAGACCCTTCACTTCCATTACTGTAGCAAAAAAAACTAAGTATATGAGCTAGTTGACTTTTTTTTTTTTTAAGGCAAGACAGCCCTTGGTTGACCTTACAGATTGCAAGAAATTTGTCATCTTACAATCCTTTATCTTTTTTAATGCCTACAGCATCTGGTCTCCCTAGGTGGTCTCCCATCCAAGTACTAACCAAGTCTGACCCTGCTTAGCTTCCGAGATTAGATGGGATCCAGCTTGTTCAGGGTAGCATGGCCATGGACTGAGCTAGTTGATTTTTGACTAGACACATGACCTATAGCAGTGAATAATCTGTTAAACTTTAAGTTTGTGCTCTGAACAGAATAAAAATTATGTGCTTTATTTCTATGGGTGAATATATGATATCTGTGAAGGTTGGGGGGGGTAGTTTATAAGACTTGCATATACTGCAAACAATTTTTTTGACTGAAGAGCAAAAACGTATAGAAGTAAAAACATGAGATTTAAAGTCAATCTTGATTGAAGTCTCAGACCCACATAGACCTTTTAAACTCCGAACCTCACATTCAACGACTGTGGAATCTTTATCAATTCATTCAACCTTTGAGCCTCAGATTTTTCATCTGTAAAATCAAGATGATTAAAGGTGTTTTATCTACCTCAAAAGATTGTTTTATGAAATGTTAATTGTGAAATTGCTAAACTGTACTCAAGAAACACTCCTTTCCCCCAAAAAATAGTCATTAGTAAACTTAACTGAAGGGATGGTGCACGCTGAGAACAATTTCTTTAAAAAAGTGAATAAACAGAAATACCAACAGTTTTTCTCAAACGGGAACTAGAGCCTTAATAGGACTTTAGGAAAATGTTGGGAACTTTAAAAACAGATATTGTATGGCTGGGTTCCAATTATTCTATTACTAATTCATGAATAGTTTTCATCATAAATATTGAGCACTAATTAGCAATTAAACACCAAAAAAGAAAATCACCTTCTGACTAATTTGAAAGATGTTTTAACTAGAAAAGTATGGTCAAAAGGAAGACCAATGACTTCATGCAAATGCAGGAGGCTGAAACAATGATGAATTTACTTCTCCCATAATTCTAGTAATCTTAAAGAATACATAATTGAGTACCCAGAAAAGATTTGATTTTTAAAACATAAGTTAACTGATGGATGGGAAAGATGAGATCTTCCACAATTAAACAACTGCACTATGGACCTGGAGAGGTAAGATTTGCAAAGTCAACAATGGAAAGGAAACCCAGGTAGAATGTACTATTAAGATTGAATTCAATTACAACAAAAGATGAAGAAAGTAACTGGTTTTAACAAAAGTCATTTGAGAAATTAACAGTGAACTTAGTAAGGTGGTGATTCAAGAGGCTGGAACACGGTTCTAAATGAGAACAGTTCTAAATGAGAAAATGGGAGACAAAACAGTCATGAAGATTAGGGATACTTAACCCTTAAAGACAGCCAACGGGAGATGCAGCACCAAGATGGTTAGGCACAAGAACGAAAAAGAGTGATAAGAAGACAAACCAGGAAAAGAATAAAATGCAGCAGACCTTCTTCATACCTTTCAAACTTTTCACAGATCTTTTTATTAGGAAGACCCTGATACATACAAAAGACTATATGATACTCTGTAGTCCTTAATAATAAAACCATATGAATTGGCGAACTTAAAAACTAAAACACTACTAGTATCACTGCTACTTTGTGTCCCTCCCTTTATTTCCTTTCTCCACCTCTCGATCAATAAACACACACACTCCTGATTTTTTTTTGTTCCCTTGCTTAATAGTTTTATCACAATGTGTATATTTCTAAACAATATACCATGCAGTTCTGCTTAATTTTGAATCTTATGAAAATGGTATATGCTGTACATGTCTTTTGCAACAAGTTTTTTTTTCATTCAGCACTATAACACTAAGATTTATCGGTGCATTTCTAATTACACTAATAAAGAAAGCGATACCTTGATATGGGGAACTTCTAGCACAAAAATCTAAAATATGTGACATCTGCTTAGCGGCTGACAGCAAGAGAAACATAAATGTTAGTGACTAATGGCTTCCCCTTGCTGTATTAGCAAGGCATTACAAGAACGTACTCGGGAAAGAACGGATAGTAAAACTGGTTTGTAAGCAGGAATAAAAGAGGAGAGTGTAAAGTAACTGAGGACCACAGACAGCTGGAAAAGTCAACTATTTCTAAATATCACATAATAAAAAATAAGACTTAAACGCACCTTGGTCCACAAGAGATTATTCAGACTTCTTTAAAACAGAATAACTAAACCCTGTAGCAAAGATCAGATTAATTGCTCCCTTTCTTTTCGAGCCTATTGTTTTGGATGTCTCAAGATAGATACCACTGAGAAAGGGAGGCATAAGGGAAAGAAGGCAAACAATAAAACAAAGGAAACTCGAGGCTATAGTTTAAGAAAGAACTACAGGTGTGGTTACTGGCACAGGGAACTAACCAAAGTGAAGCAGATTACGAGACTATCAAATTCTTAAATTCTGTCGAAGAATTCATAACTGAGCCTAAATTATACTATGAGTATAATCTAATCTTCAGGTCTCCAACAAAACCGCATAAGAAATGGCTATGAAAAAGAATAGCCCCCTAGAAAGGAATATTCCCAAACATCTACTTCAGATACAACTATGGAAGATAAGGAGCAAGGAAGAACCCTCCAGAGGTTGGAGTTAAATGTCACCAGAACCAATAGTAAGGAAGTCCCTCCCAAAAACAGAATAGGAACTTCCCCTACTCTAGGACAAGGGGGACTTCATAATGCCTGCCTAGCAGAATCTCATCGTTGCTACAGAACAGTAACTACTGTATGTCATCCATTCCTCCCCTTCTCAAGTTTTATTGTTGACTGGTAATCCTGTCCCTGTTTCTGAATTAAGAGTGAGGGACAGTAACTGGGGGAAGATAACAAAACCATAAAGAACCACATCCAGATCTGATGGAGAGAACTGTATGTCGCCCACATAAGAAAGTACCAAATAGAAATGAAGAGCTGAATACAATACAGTACAATAACGGAATAATACAATAACTGAACTGAAAAATACACTAGAGGGGTTAAAGAGCAGATCAGATGAGGCAGAAGAAAGGCTGGATGACATCAAAGAAATGGCAGTGGAACTCGTGCAATCAGAGCAGCAAAAAGAAAAAAATTTTTTTTAAGTAAAAAAGATGGCTTTACTTAAAAAAGATAGCTTTACTTAAAGGGACTTATGGGACAACATCAGGTAGACTAACATTTGCATTATAGGAGTCCCAGAAAAAGGAGAGAGAGAGAAAGGGGTAGAAAACTTATTTGAAGAAAGAGTGGCTTAAAACTTCCCTAACCTGGGCATGGAATAGAACATCAAGATCCAGGAAGCCAGACAGTTCCAAAAAAAAAAAAAAAAAAAAAAAACTAAACCAAATTAGAACCATACCACGACACATTATAATTAAAGTGTCAAAGTTAAAGACAAGAAGAGAATCTTAAAAGCAGAAGGAAAAACAACTTGCTATGTACAAGGGAACCCCTATAACTTTCGGCAGAAATTGTGAAGGACAGATGGGAGTAGCATGATGTATTCAAGGGGCTAAAAGAAAAAACTTCCAACCAAGAATACTCTACCTAGGATATCAGTCGTTCAGAACTGAAGAAGAGATAAGAGTTTTCCAGACGAGCAAAAGCTAAAGGACGTATAAGAAATGTTAGAGTGACTTCTTTAATCTGAAACTAAAGGGCACAAATTAGTAACAGCAAAACATACAAAAGTATAATTCTCACTGGTGAAGGTAAATATATAGTAAAATTCAGAATAACCTAATGTTGTAAAGGTGATAGGTTGATCACTTATAAAGCTAGTGTAAAGGTTAGAAGACTAAAGTTGTAAAAAACAACTATAACTATAATAATATGTTAAGTTATACACAAGATAAAAGATAGAAATTTGACATCAAAAACAAATCGTGGAGGGAGTAGAAATGTAGAGCTTTAGTATTAGTTCAAATTTAAGTTGTCCTTAACTTAAAACAGACTATTCTAAATATAAGTTGTTTTATGTAAATCTCATAAAGCCTATAAAGCAGAAACGATAAAGCAAAAACCTATAGTACATATGCAAAAAATAGAAAGAAGGAATCTAAGCATACTACTATAGAAAAACCATAAAATCACAAAGAAAGAGAGCAAGAAAAAGAAATAGGAATTTAAAAAACAGCCAGAAAACACTTAATATAATGGCAATAAGTATATATCTATCAAAAGTTACTTTAAAGGTAAATAGGTAAATGCTCCAATCAAAAGATGGTGACTGAATGGATTTTTTTTTTTTTTTTTTAAAAAGACCCCTCTATATACTGCATACAAGAGAGGCTCACTTAAGATGAAAGACACACAGACAGGTAGCAAAGGGATGGAAAAAGATATTCAATGCAAATGGAAACCAAAAATGGCTAGGTAGCTATACTTATATAAGACAAAAATTTTAAGACAATGACTGCAGTAAGAGACAAAGAAGGTCATTACATAATGAGAACTGGGCCAACCCTACAAGAAATTATAAGATTTGTACACATTTATGCACCCAACATAGGAGCACCTAAATATATAAAGAAATATTAACAGACTTAAAGGGAAAAACAGAAAAATACAGTAATAGTAGGGGGACTTTGATACTCCACTTTTGCCAAGGGATAGATCATCCACAGAAAATCAGTAAGAAAACATTGGCCTTAATTGACTAGTTAAATCACATGGACTTAACAGACATACAGAACATTCCATCCAAATGCAACAGAATACACATTTATCTTAAATGCACATGAAACACTCTCCAGGATAAATCAAATGTCAGGCCTCACAATAAGTCTTAATATATTTAAGAAGACTGATATAACATCAAGCATTTTTTCTGACCACAATAGTATGAAACTAGAAATCAGTTATAAGAAAACTGGAAATCACAAATATGTGGAGGTTAAATAACATGCAACTGAAGAACAAATGTGTCACAGAAGAAATCAAAAGAAAAATTTAAAAATTCTTTGACACAAATGAGAACAGAAATACAACATACCAAAACTCATGGGATGAAGCGAAGCAGTTTTGAGAGAAGTTCATAGAAATAAATGCCTACCTCAAGAAACGAACAACCTCAAATAAGCAACCTAATTATACACCTCAAGGAACTAGAAAATGAAACACAGTGAAGCTCAAACTGAGAAGAAGGAAGGAAACAAAGGTCAGAGTAGAAATAAATGAAGTAGAGACTAAAAAGACAATAGAAAAGATCAACAAAACTAAGAGCTGGTTCTTTGAAAAGATAAACAAAATAGACAAACCTTTAGCTAGATTCACCAAAAAGAGAGGACTCAAATAAAATCAGAAATAAAAAGATGTTACAACTGATATCACAGAAATACTAAGGATTAAAAGAGACTACCAAGAACGATTTTTTTTTGCGAACAAACTGGACAACCTTAAAGAAATGGATAAATTCCTAGATGCAACCTGCCAAAACTGGATCACAAGGAAATGGAAAATCTAAACGTATCAATTACTAGTAAAGAGATTGAATCAGTAAGCAAAATCCTCCCAATAAACAACAGTCCTGAACTAGATGGTGAAGACTGGTGAACTCTATCAAACATTTAAAGAATACCAATATTTCTCATATTCTTCCCCAAAAAAATGAAGAGAAAGAAAAACTTTCAGATTTATCTTACATGGCCAGCATTACCCTGAACCAAACACAGACAAGGCTGCCACAAGAAAAAAAATTACAGGTTAATATCCATCATGCACATAGATGCAAAAATCCTCAACAAAATATTAGCAAACCAAATTCAATAATACACTTAGTCTACAGCCATGCCACCCTAAATGTGACTGAGCTCGTCTGATCTCAGAAACTAAAAAGGGTCGAGTCAGGTTAGTACTTGGATAGGAGATCACCTGGGAAAACCAGGTGCTATAGGTGTTAAAAAAAAAATTCAACAATACACTTAAAAGATCACAAACCATGAGCAAGTGGGGTTTATTCCAAGGATCCAAGGATGGTTCAACATTCGCAAATCAATCAATATGAGTATTAGCAAACCCAATTCAACGATACATTGAAAGGATCATGCCATGCATTTGACAAAATTCAAAATCCATTTATAATAAAAACTCTCAACAAAGTAGATATAGAGGGAACATAGCTCAACATAATATAGACTATACATGACAAGCCCATAGTTAACATCTTACTCAACAGAGAAAAGCTGAGAATTTTTCCTCTAAGATCAGGAACAAAACAAGGATGTCCACTCTCACCACTTTTATTCAGCACAGCACTAACATCCTCACCTGGGCGATGAGGCAAGGTGAAGAAATAAAGGCACCCAACTTGGAGCAAAAGAACCAAAACTGACACTATCTGCAGATGACATGATATTACGGATATTTAATTTACTCTAAATACTCCACCAAAAAACTGATAAATAAAATAAATTCTATAAAGTTGTAGATATATCAATATACAAAAATCTATTTTATTTCTATACACTAATAACAAACTATCAGAAAAAGAAATTAAAAAAATAACCCTATTTACAACTGCATCAAAAAAAAATACCTAAAAATACATTTAATCAGAGGTGAAAGACCCATACACTGAAAACTATAACACTGACAAAAATAAATAAATAAATTGAAGACACGAACAAATGGATATTCCATGCTCATGATTTGAAGGAATAGTGTTAAAGTGTCCATACTGTCCAAGCAATCTATATAGTCGATGCAATCCCTATCAAAATTCCAATGCATTTCTTTTTCACAGAAATTGAAAAAACAGTATTAAAATTTGTATGGAACCACAAAACGCCCTCATTAGCCAAAGAAATCTTGAGTAAGAACAACAAAGCTGGAGGCGTCATGCTCCCGGACTTCAAACTGTATTCTAAAGCCATAGTAATGAAAATAGTATGATATAGGCATAAAAACAGACATGTAGATCAATGGAACAGAACCCAGAGGGCCCAGAAATAAACCCACACATATACAATCAATTAATTTTCAACAAAGGAGCCAAGACCATACAATGGAGAAAAGACAGTCTCCTCAACAGATGGTGTTGGAAAAATTAAACAGCCACATGCAAAACAATGAAACTGGACCACTAACACCATACACAAAAACTACTCAAATGGATTAAAGACTTAAATGTAAGACCTGAAACCATAAAACTCCTAGAAAACACATAGGTGGTAAGCTCCCTGATATTGGTCTTGAAGATGATTTTTTAGATTTGGCACCAAAAGCAAAGTCGACAAAAGCAAAAACAAACAAGTGGGACTGTATCAAACTCAAAAGCTTATGCATAGCAAAGGAAGCTACAAACAAAATGAAAAGGCAGCCTACGAAGTGAGAGAAAACATTTGAAAATCACACATGTGATAAGGAGTCATTATATAAAGAATTCACACAAAATAGCAAAAAAACAAATAATCTGATTAAAAAATGGGCAAAGGATCTAAATAGCCTTTTTTCCAAAGAAGACATACAGATGGCTAATAGGTGCATGAAAAAGTACTCAACATCACTAATCATCAGGGAAATGCAAATCAAAACCACAATGAGATATCACCTCACACCTGTTAGAATGGCTATTATCAAAAAAGACAAGAAATAACAAGTGTTGGTGAGGATATGGATAAAGGAAACCCTTGTGACTGTTGGTAAGAATGTAAATTGGTACAGCAACTATGGAAAACAGTATGGAGGATCTTCAAAAATTAAAAATAGAATTGTCATATGATCCAGCAACTACTTCTGGGCAGTATCTGAAGAAAGCAAATATAGAACTAGAAAAGATATCTGCATCCTCATTTTCACTGCAACATTATTTACAATAACCAAGATACGGAAACAATATATATATGATGGACATTATTAAGCCATAAAAAATAAGGAAACCTTGCCATTTGAGACAACACCAATGAACCCTGAGGGCACTATGTTAAGTGAAACAAGTCACACAGAGAAAGACAAGTAGTGTATCATCTCATATGTGGAATTGCGAACAAAACAAAAAACCAAGCTCATAGATACAGAGAACAAGCAAAAGTGAACATTATATCGTTTAATCAAATGTATTTAAGATAAAATTTTCTTTAAAGAAAGGAATCGTAAATATAAAGTTCTTGATAATATTAACAAGATGCTGGAGGGGAAGGGTAATGCAAGGATCGGCGATGAAGTACATCATTAACCAAGAATTATGAGTAATCCAATTCTGTAATCCAATTTAACTAGTTGAAAAAAAAATGCTCCGTAGATATGTCTCCGTAGACATATCTCGGTATATACACGTCTGCATATGCATCTTTGCAAATACATCTTTGCAAATACATGTTAGCAAACTCCTAGAAATGGAATTTGTGAATATGTATATTTAGCATTAGTGGCCCAACAGAATGGTTACAACAGTTCACAGTCCCACCTCTAAAGTATTTTTAAAGTGTTTGTCTCCTACTTCCTTGTCAAAAGCTGATATTACCAAACTTTCTGGTTTTGCCAGTCAGATAAACAATATCCCATTATTTTGATTTGTATTTAAACATGGGCCTGATTGAGCATCGTTTCATACAGTTACTGGCCATTTGTATTTCTTCATTTGCTCAAACCCTCTTCAGATTCTAACAGAGTTAATCCACCTTATTCTTAATAATTTTTAAGAGTTTTTAGTCTTTGTTCATTGGAGAATATACTCCTTGCTTATAATGTGTATTGTAATTATTTCGCCCACCACTGTACTATCTTATTTATTTTTGTTATGGTATGTTTTGCCACATTTTACTATTCAGAGTCAAATTAAGCAATCTTTTCCGTAGTAACTACTGAACTCACAGGTTTTTAATTAATGGGTCTCTTAAGTTAACTTTCCAGGGACAAAGCTCTGGAGCAGAGGTCCCAGTCTTACCCTTACTATCTGTGGAGCTTTGCTGGTGTTTCATGCCACCTCAGTGTAGATTTAAAAAATTCAAAGACATCATCACAGTTTTCACATGTAAGCACAACCCCAACCCAGACTGAAGAAAATTTCTTCTGCCATGATTTGAACTTAAACGTCAAGCTTCAAATAGTACATAACAGTAAACAAAGGTAAGTTGCAAAGAGAACCTTCAGCTCCCTGGCAGCAGACCCGTCTGTCACTGGTTTCTGTACTTTCTTTCTCAAAGAAGGACTGGCTTGGGACCTGTCCCATCCATTCATCCGGCACTGAGTGTTTCCAAGCTCCAGGTCTACAGATCTATGCAGATTTTTCTTTTTTGTTAAAGAGTTTGCAGTATGTACCCCTAAAGGAGCATCTTACTTGTTAGGCTGCCTTAGAACATATGTAAGGCATCACAGACAGCAGGAAGTGGAGGCATCGATCCTTGAAAAGCTCCATGGAGTGCTGAAACCAACCAGCAGGCAAGAACACCTACTCAATGACGCCCCAAACAGGAATGAGCCATTTACTGCACTGCTCCCCAAAATCCCATGACTACGCATAAGCACTGGGCTGTAACTTAATAATTGCAACAAAACCCACAATTGTTTTCACCACGAAATTGGCTTCTAAATTTTAGAAAGGGAAAATCTGAAAATGTAAATGCTAGTCATTTTATAATTTTCCCTAGCAAACTAGTAAAACTGCCAAATTAGATGTAATTGTGTAGTTGATTTCATTTGCCCAGAATTATTAGGCTCAGCAATGTTATTTGAGGCAATCAAACCTTCCTTCATCAAGCCAACATAGCACTTAGTTCTGTCATGTATCCGCATAAATTTTAAAAGGAAAGAAAATTACATAAGTGGTGATTTAAGTTTTTAGAAATGTGTCTAATAAGAGATTTCTTTCCTTATTATTTATTACAAACAATGGCTTTGTCTTAGAATGTTTTAAATATTTACTGCATGCAGCATTCCCTATATCCTGTGAAGTGGCTGACATGTGTTTTCATTGCATCATTAACATCTGAAAGCAACCATTGTAAAGTAAAATTTAAGGTTAAATAAATATTAAAATTTATAATCTGAGTTTTAGGCCAATAGTCAACTCACATAAAACTCTTTTTCTCAAAAGAGGAATGGTTCCAAGAGACTGCCTTTTTAAAATGCAAAATAATTATCGGTTGTCGTAACACTAACATTCATCTGCTTAAGCCCTAGTAGTTGTCAGTTTAATATAAGATGGTAATATGTATTTTTCATTGAGATTGAATTAGTCCAGGCTGATGAAATAAAGCACTGGGCTACATTAACTTACTTAGTAATAAGGTTCTTTACTGACATACTGTTAGCAGTAGCATATGTTAAAATCCATATTGGGACAGCTGGCTTTTATCCGTTATTTGCATTAAAACCAACTGCATTACCAAACAGCATTGACTGAGATTCAAGCATCAGAAATTGATAATAATTAATAATAAGCTAACATTTATTTAACATTTATTAAATGCTAGGTACTCCAAGAGCTAGCAATAACCACATAAGGTAAGAAATATTACTATTTCCATTTTACAGATATGGGAAGTTATGGCCCAGAGAATTAAGTCACTTTGCACTCACACACCTAGTAAACGGGAAGAGCTGAAATCTCAACCAAGTCTGGCTCCAAAAGTAATTCAGACAGTAGTAACAATGAGAACAAATATGTATAAGGACAACCCAACTCACTAACAGATATGCAGATCATAACAAATACTCCCATTGTTGCAAACATTATATAACTGACTACCCAAGAAGAAAAAAATTACAAGCAGTTTGCTGAGCTGTATAAGAGTGAAAGGTAGAGGGAGAACTTGAGTACCTTTACTTTATGAGTAAAAGCTGGGTAGGAAAAGCAAAATTGTAGGAAAAAACTGTAACACTACAAATAGGTGATAGAGGGAATTTGTATATTAATAACATTGGGTAGTCTTAAAACTAGCAATAAGATGATCAGATGAAAAAACTCAGATTTTTCTGAGTGATTCAAAGTGATACAAAGAGATGAAAAGAAGCACATAATCCCAGATTAGGCTCGTTAATGGTTCCAAAGGGGAAGCTGAGGGCTTCACTTGGTGTGATCAATAATGGAAGCTACTAGAGAATTTAAAAGGGTGCTAACAGAGTCAATCAAAGACGGCAGAAGAGAAAATGACCTCTAATGCAAGAAATAAGACCATAAAGTCAAAAAACCACATTTATTGATAAAGGCTGAAGATGAATAAGAATTCAACAAGAATAGAAACAACAGTCTGCACTGTCACAAAGAAGTAGACAATATGAAGTAAAAATGTAAGCCTAGAATGGACTGAAAGTATGAAGACATCATTTAACTGAACAAAAATAATAAACACGAGCTCCATGAGGCGAAGACTGTTGCACTCACTCATTTTGCTGTGGAATTAACTGATGATGAAGATGGCTGCTTTGTAATCTGGCTCAAACCCTTCTTCAAAGTTTGCTTAGAAAGGGTAGCTAGGAAAGGGGAGAGCTCTATTACTGAGAACAGAAAGTCTGAGAGTAAAACAGCAGAAATGATTTAAAGGCCAACAAAGATTAAAATATCATGATTGGCTAGAGTTAATTTTGAGACTCACAAGTCAGGGAAGACCTGTAATAGTAGTACTTTAAAACCTAAATTCCCCTTGCAAACTCCAAAATAAGAACAGAAGTGGGAATGCAAACCTATGAATAGATATATTATGCATATTTACTCTCAAATGGCAATTCTTTTTGAAACATGATCTATGTATGAGCCTTGTGGCATGATTCAAAACTAACTCCAGGATTCTTAACAGCTGGCTCCATCATGAATCTTTAAAAGAACTAAAATGTCTAAAAGAGCAGTTCAGAAATCACGCTAGCACAGAAAGTGATGTAATTCCTTTTTTCTTTTTTTTCATGGCTTAGTACAGTGTAAAAGCTACATTTACCAGAAGGGAAAAAAAACATTAAGTTAGCAGCCCTGAGCCACAGATAGCAGCAGCATTCACCAGCACTGTGGAGTTTAATACACCTCATTGCTGAATGACTAATACAGGTCTGCCTGAAGCTGGCTGTGACTCCCCAGAGCAAGAACGGCATATTCATATTACAGCTTGATGTCTGTGCTAGAAAATAGTCAAACCAAGAATGAAACACTGCGCAGTTCTAGAGGATGCCATGCATTTTGTGGTCTGTTGTGTATGGCATCCCCTACAGTTGTATAATAACAGCCTGCCCACCCTAACCCAGCCATATTGATTCTAACAGCTTCTTGACCAAGACCTTGTGGGTTTACATGACAAATGTATCATTCCTTCCTTGTTACCAACTTCTTTAAAATAGTCTAAAATGTCAAAAATATTCTGTCTTATCCAAACAAATATTCGTTTATTAAAACAAGATATAATTGCTGTACTTTTCACATGATCCTACCATGAATTTTCTTTTTTATTAACTGCATAGAATGAGCTCATGACAAGAGTGTCAAACAGCACCTGATGACTAATGAAACACCCTGTGAAGTCCCTGAAATGTGATCACCACCACAAAAAGGCTAACTCCTCACCCCATTTCTGACCCAAGAAAAAAAGTCTAACATACTGAAGACAGCAAAGGTGAGTAATCTGTGGCACTTACAGAGTGACTCCAATATGTAAACAAAACTCATACTCATTCTCCAAATATTAAAATGAGATTTAGCACAGCCAGGGGGATAGGATAATCAGGTCAATCCCTTACCGTGTATCAGCATTTCCCAAAATTTTGTCCGTGAAATATTAAAAGGGTAAGTTTAAAATGCCACAGCTCTCCATCGGGGAGCATCGCCATGCATATTATTAGCCTACTAAGGCTCTGGGAAGTCATGCAGCAAAGAAATTGGTTTTGTTAATCTAGTGTTTCCCAAAACTTACTTTTTTTGTTTTGTTTGGTAAAACAGCAGTGGTATGAGAAGAGTTTGGGAAATGCCACTCAAAGATCACTGTGTATATATGTATTAATTATTTGTAAAAAATTAAAATATAACATCCAAAACATCTTCGATGATTACAGAGAATCTATTAAAGGAAATGCAGTGCCTCAGAGTCAACATGCATTAGTTGACAGCTTTACTTGGTAAAATTACAAGGAAATGTCATTTGCTGTATATTCAGTGATGCCAGAAATAAAGGACAAGAAGCCTGTTTTATAGTACTCACTGTCGCTTGGCACATAATTCTGATAAAATGGATAAAAAAATACCAATATTTGGCCTGACAGCATTTTAAATGCTCAGTAAGAACATATAACTGTACTTATTTTAAAACCAATAAATCAGAAAACAACTAAGTGCCTGACTTCAGGAGCTCATAACTTTAATAATCTCTGTTACTGACCACACTGAGATTATCTACTGATACCGAAACAATGGCACCTACTGAAGATTATTACAATACTTACCACATTACAAAAAGAATCCAGACCAATGTTATGTACATACTTAGTACATTCTGGATTAGACCAAGTAAAATTTAACAACAAGCTGAACAGCATTCTATAAAACAAAAACAAAAAGTCAGTTAGGCTAATTCTGTCTGTTTTTCTATGCTAAGGACTCAACAGTGAGAAAGAAGACTGTCTTGGAATTTGATGACTGAATCAAATCAATTTTTTACCTGAAGTTTATCTACACTTACCTTAAAAGAAGTTCTTTAGGTAACTTTTTGTTAATAAGGCCTTCATCATTATTTGAGAAAACCTAAAAGGTAAAGAAGGGAAATTGTAAAAAATATTCTTCAATCAATTATTAAAAAGTTATGTCTTTTAGGTCAAAGCAGTCCCAATCACTGTCCTAATTTCATGAAGCCACCATACTTCAATACTGATAGATACAAGACTAGTTTATGTCCTATCACCATTTCATAAAAATGGCAACACACAGCCATTTGTATATTACATTGTATTGGAAGTTCCAGCCAAGACTATTAGAAAAGAAAAAAAAAATGGCATCTTGATTGGAAAGGAAGAAGGAAAACCAGCTCTATTCATGGATGACATAATCTGTATGTCATAATTTGTATATAGAAAATTCTAAAGAGTCACAAAAAAATCTAGAACTAATCAAGAAATTCAGCAAGGTTGCAGGATATAATATACAAATATATGATACATTTATATAAAAATAAATTGTATTTCCATACATTAGCAAGGAACAACCTGAAACTGACATTAAGAAAATAATCACATTTACAACCGCATTAAAAAGGATAAAATACTCAGTAATAAATTTAACTAGGAAGTGCAAGACTTAAATACCGAAAACTTATACAAAACATTGTTTTAAAAAAATTTAAAAGACAAATATGCTTGCATCCCACATTCATAAATTGGAAGATTTAATAGTGTTAAGTTAGCAACATTTTCAAATTGATCCATAGATTTAATGAAATCTCTACCAAAATGCCAGCTGCCTTTTTTGAAAAATTGAAAAGTTGATCCTGAAATTCATATGTAAATGCAAAGGAACTCAAATAGCCAAAATACAGTCATGCGCTGCATGACAACACTTCAGTCAATGAAGGACCGCATATACAATGGTGGACCCCTAAGATTACAAAGGAGCTAAAAATTTCTTTAGTGCCCTAGTGACACTGTAGCCATCATAACATTGTAGTGGGACACATGAGTTATGTGTTTGTCATAATGCCAGTGCACAGTGTTTATAAAGTGTATAGTACTGTACAGTATTGTCCTAGGCCTTCTTCACATTCACTGACTCTCCCAGAACAACTTTAAATCCCATAAACTCTATTCATGTAAGTGTCCTATAAAGGTATGCCATTTTTATCTTTTACACTGTATTTTTACTATATCCTTTCTATGTTTAGATACACAAATACTTACCACTGTGTTTCAGTATTCAGTAAAGTAACATACTGTACAGGTTTGTAGCCTAGGAGCAATAGGGATATGACATATAGCCTAAGTGGGCAGTAGGCTATACCATCTAGCTTTGTGTAAATTCACTCTGTGATGCTCATACAGTGACAAAAATCCCCTAATGACACTGTTCTCCAAATGTATTCCCATCATTAAGAAATGCAGAACTGAAATCTTCCAAAGGAAAACGAAGTTGGAAGACACACTTCTTGACTTTAAAACTTACTGCAAAGCTGTGGTACTGGTATAAGACATACAGACCCTTGAAATAGCACTGAGGGTCTAGAAATAAAACCTTATATGTATGGACAACTGCTTTTTGACAAGGTTACTAAGATAATTCAATGGGGGAAAGAACAGTCTTTTCAACAAATAGTGCCAGGTCAACTGGATGGTTAAATGTAAAACAATAAAGCTGGACCTTTACCTCACATCATATAAAAAATTAACTCAAAATGGATCAAAGACCTAAATAAAAATAAATTAAAACTATACCCTTAAAAGAAAACATAAGCATAAATCTTGGTGACCTTGGATTATGTAACAGCTTCTTAGATATGACAACAAAAGTATAACCAACCAAAGAAAAAATTGGACTTCATCAAAATTAAAAACCTCTGTGCTTCAAAGGGCATCATCAATAAAGTGAAAAGAAAACCCACAAGATAGAAGAAAATATTTGTAAATCACATATCTGATAAAGGGGTTGTATCCAGAATATATGTAGAACTCTTACAATTCAGCAAAAAATAAACCAGATTAAAAGCAGACATGTGATTGTAATCAACATTTCTGCAAAGCAGATACGCAAATCACCAATAAGCACATAAAAAAAGTTCAACATCATTAGTCATTAAGGAAGTGCAAATCAAAACACAAGATACTTCACAGCCACAAGGATGGTTAAAATCCACTAAATAACAACACATAATGGTGATAATGTGGAAAAATTAGAACCCTCATACACTACCAGTTAGAACGTAAAATGGTAATAGCCACTTTGGATAAGTCTGGCAGTTCCTCAAAGGTTAAACAAAAAGTTACTATATGAATCAGCAATCCCAACCATAGGTAACTACCTAAGAAATAAAAATGTGTCCACACAGAAACTTGCACATGAATATTCATAGCAGCATTATTCATAATAGCCAAAAAGTGGAAACAACCCAAATGTCCATCAGCTGATGAGTAAAATGTGGTATATCCATACAGTGGAAAACTATTCTGCAATCAAAAGAAATGAAGTACATTGTAACAGGAATGAACCTTGAAAATATTAAGCTACATAAAAGAAGACACACACACAAGGCCTACTATATGATTCCACTCACATTAAATATCTATAAAAGCAAATCTATGGAAACAGAAAATAGATTAGTGGTTGCTTAAGACAGAAGCGACTGACAGATATAGGGTAACTTTTTGGAGCTATAAAAATGTTCTTGAATTAGACAGTTGTGATAAAGACAACTTGATGAGTATACAAAAACACACTGGATTGTACATTTTAAATGGGTGAAATTTACGGTATATGTGTAATAGCTCAATTTTAAAAATGAATTTAAAAATATACCACAATCCACAAAAGCAAACTGCAGAAATGGAAATAGTGCCATAAATAGTACCCTATATTCAGTTTTTAAGTATTTTCAATGATAGTCTAGTGGTATTTGTGAGATACTAACATTCATTAAAAACCTACTATATTCCAAGCTCCAGTAAGCAATGTTAGAGAAAAAAAATGGCTAAATAATCTAATTAATATTTTTCTAATTCCTTGAAGTATAAAGTTGGGTTACTGATTTGATCCTAATATTATGTTTTTCTCCAGAAGACTTTGTCCCCAAGTCTACTCTAATATTAATATGCAGCAACACTAGTTTTCTTCTGATCTTTATATCTTTTTCATCCTTTTGCTTTCAGCCTGTACCTCTTAAATGTTTCTTATAGATGGGAAATAGTTGGGCCAAGCTATTTTATCCGACAATTGCGAGCTCCTGAGCGTACAGCCTACTAACGTTTAATGTAATTACTGACGTGATTGCTTTTAAGTCTACCATCTTAATATTTATTGTCCATTTTCCTCATCTGTTCACTCCTCAGTTCCTGCTTTCTTGACTTCTTTTTGGGAAAGCAGTATTTATTCAATTCCCTTATTGACCGTACAGCAGGAGCTGTTAGTATTTTTTAATGTTTGCTCTAGTGATTACAGAGTGCATCTTTAACTTAACAAACTACATTTAATTTGCTCCTGCCTATGGTGCACTTATCATCATATATCTTATTTATATTTATACTATGTACCCAATAATACATTGCAATTACTTTTGCTTTAAGCAGTCCATAATCTTTTGAATAAATGTACGTATAAAAGATTCTTTTTATACGGTCCCTTATATTTACCTACATATTTACCTTTCTGGTGAAATTTATTCCTTCCTTCAGATACGAGCTTCTTTTATTACCACTTTCCTTCAGCACTAAAGCACTTCTTTTAACATTTCTGTTATATATGTTCGCGGTAGACAAACTGCCTTTGCTTTTGTCTGTCAGAAAAGGTCTTTATTTCTCTTGTATTTTTGAAGAACATTTCCCTGAATATAGAGTTCCAGATCAGTAGGCTTGCCCTTTTCATTAAATCACTTTTTAAAAGCTATACTACTGCCTTCTGGCCTGCGCTGTTTCTGAAGAGCTGTCGCCTGTCATTCATATTACTGTTCCCCTTTTTTATGTAATGTAATATCTTTCTATGTAATGTCTTTCTTTTATCTACCTCCTTTTAAGATTTCCTTTATAAAAAAACTTTTGATTTTTGGCAATTTTATCATGATGTGCTGAAATTTAAGACTTGTTTTCATCCTGCTGGGGTTTGCTAATTGTGTCCAGTCAGCTGTTAAAGCTCATGAAATGAACTCTTCGTTTCTGAAATCATATTTTTCATTTCTAACATACCTGTTTGGTTCTTTTTTATGGTTTTCCATCTTCCTGCTGAAATTATTATATGTTTATCCATGTTGCTCAACATTTGGGCCATTGCTGTTTCTCTTATTTCTTCTCCTGACCAACGGTCACATTTTTTTACTTCTTTGTGCGCCTCATTTTTGTAATTTCATGCCAGATAGTGTGGGTACAGAATACTAATTTACAAAGATCAATGAAACTAAGACCTGGTTCTATGAAAAGATAAACAAAACTGATGAATCTTTAGCTAGACTCACAAAAAAGACTGAAAATCAAAAATGAAAGACGAGACACTACAACTGATACAACAGAAAAACAAAGGATAAGCAACTACTATGAACATCTATACACCAACATATTGGGCAATTTGGAAGAAATGAATAAGTTCTTAGCAACATACAACCTACAAAGACTGAATCATGAAGAAATAGAAAACCTAAACAGACCAATTACTACTACGGAGATGTCCTCGGTAATCAAAATCTCCCCAAAAACAAAAGTTCAGGAACAGATGGCTTCACTGGTGAACTCTATCCAACACTTAAAGAAGAATTAGTACCATTTCTTCTCAAACCCTTTGAAAAAAAGCAGAAGAGAAGGAAATACATCCAAACTCATTTTATGAGGCCAAATTATCCTACCAAAACCAGACAAGGCCTCTACAAGAAAACTTCAGGCCACTATCCTTGATGGACATAGATGCAAAAATCCTCAGCAAAATATCAGCAAACCAAATTCAACAATACATTAAAAGAATCATACACCATGATCAAGTGGGATTTATTCCAAGGATGCAAGGAAGATTCAACATTCACAAATCAATCACTGTGATACACCATATTAACAAAATGAAGGATAAAAAATCATATGATAATCTCAATAGATGCAGAATAAGCATTTGACAAAATTCAACATCCATTTATGATAAAAATTCTCAACAAAGTAGGTACAATGAGAACATACTTCAATATAAAAAAGGCCATTTATGATAATCCCAAAGCTAACATCATACTCAATGGTAAAAAGCTGAAAGTTTTTCTCTAAGATCAGGTGTAAGTCAAGGATGCCCACTCTCACCACTTTTATTCAAAATAGTATTAGGAGTCCTAGCCAGAGTAATTAGGCAAGGAAAATAAAAGGCATTGAAACTGGAAAAGAAGTAAAACTGTCACTATTTGAAGATGACATGATATAGCATGCAGAAAACCTAAAGATTCCAGCAAAAAAACTATTAGAATAAATGAATTCAGTAAAGTTGCAGGTCACAAAATCAATACACAAAAACTTGTATTTCTATACACTAATAATGAACTACTGAAAGAGAAATTAAGAAAATAATCCCATTTACAATTGCACCCCCCAAAATTAAATACCTAGGAATTTAACCAAGGAGGTGAAAGATCTGTATGCTGAAAATTATAAAACATTGATTTAAAAAAATTGAAGAAGACACAAATAAATGGAAAGGTGATATCCCATGTTCATGGAGAAGGAATAATACTGTTAAAATGTTCATACTAACCAAAGCAATCTATAGATTCAATGCAATCCCTATTAAAATTCCAATGGCATTTCACAGGAATAGAACAAACAATTCTAAAATTTGTATAGAACTATAAAAGATGCAAAATAACCAAAGCATCCTTGAGAAAGAAGCAAAAACTAGAGGCAAGCATCATGCTCTCTGACAACAGTATGGTATTAGCATAAAAGTGGATACATAAATCAATGTAACAGATTAGAAAGCCCAGAAATAAACCCATGCATATTTAGTCAACTACTTTATGGCACAAGGATCCAAGAATATACAAGGGGCAAAGAACAATCGCTTATAAGTGATACTGGGGAAAATGAACAGACACATGCGAACAATGAAACTGGGCCACTAACATACATCATACACAAAAACTAACTCAAAATAGATTAAAGACTTTAATGTAAGACGTGAAATCATAAAATTCCTAGGAAAAAACATAGGTGGTAAGTTGCTTGACAACAGTCTTGGAAATGATTTTTTGGATTTGACAACAAAAGCAAAAGCCACAAAAAGCAAACATCAACAAGCAGGACTATATCAAACTAAAAAGCTGCTACACAGCAAAGGAAACCACTCAGCAAATTAAAAACAACCTACGGAATGGGAGAAAATATTTACAAATCATATATCTGATACATTAAGATCCAAAATATAATTTTAAAAACTTATATAACTCAAGAGCGGGGGGAAAAAATATCCAGTTAAAAAATGGGAAGATGGTCTGAATAGACTTTTTTCCAAAGAAGACATAAAGATGGCCAACAGGTATAGCCAACATGAAAAGGTTCTCGACATCACTAATCTCACCTTAGAATGGCTATTATCAAAAAGACAAGAAATAATAAGTGGAGGTGAGGACGTGGATAAAAGGAAACCCTTATGAACTATTTGTGAAAAATCTAAATTGATACAGCCACCATGAAAAACAGTATAGAAGTTCATCAAAAAATTAAAAATAGAAATACCACATGATCCAGCAATTCCACTTCTGGGTATTTAACTGAAGAAAACAAAACACTAACTAGAAAAGATATCTGCACCTGCATGGTCAGCATTATTTATAAAAACAAGACATGGAAGCAACCTAAGGGTCCACTGATGGACAAATGAAGAAAATGTGACATATATATATATATATATATATATATATAGACAAACAATGGAATACTATTCAGCTATGAATAAGGAAACATCGTAATTTGTGACAACATGAAATAGACCCTGAGGGCATTATGTTGAATGAAATGAGTCACAGAGAGGAGGACGAGTATGATCTTATATGTGGAATCTAAAAAAAAGACAAAGAGCTCAGAAATACAGAGAATAGATTTGTAGTTACCAGAGGCAGGGGTCCAGGGGTGAGCAAAATAGGTGAAGGGGGTCAAAAGGTACAAACTTCCAGTTATAAAGTAAATAAATCATGTGGATATAATGTACAGCATGGTAACTGGAGTTAATAACACTGTATGAGCATGTTTGAAAGTTGTTAAGAGAGTATATAAATCTTATAAATTATCATCTTTCAACTACGTTGATAGACGTTAACTAGACTTATTGTGGTGATCATTTCACAATATATTCAAATTTGAGTCCTTATGTTGTACACCTGAAACTAATATAATGCCAATTATACCTGAACTAAAAAAAAAAAAGGTAATTTATCTCCATAAAGGGCAGTTCCTTCTTCAGTTAGGTTGCTTAGGGTAGAAGTACGAAGGTAGTGGGAGCTCATTTGTTTTCATCTATAGCTGAGCTGGGTTTGAGAATTGTTGTGGCATTAAATTCAAGATCGACTTAAAATTATTTGGGGTGAGAGCAGAGCTTCACGCTCAGGAAAAAATGGGATCTGAGCACTGGTGAAACTTCACAGATCTCTTTGAGCTTTACGACCTACCTGCGAGCTTTCACAACTGTAAGAGATCTCTCGTTTACATTCTGGCTGTCAGCTGGGGAGTCAGCAGTCTTTGTTCTCCAATAGCACCCTCTGCTGTGTGCACCTTAAGGAGATCTCCGTTTCTGCCCCGTTACTGACTCCACCTTCTGAAGTGCTGTTGCCTTGTCCTCCGTGAAAACCTGGATAGCCACGGAGGGATATTTCTCAACTCTCCTGCCATGCCTCCAGCCTGTGATAACCCTGCCTTACCATTGGTAAAAGCCCCTAATTCCTGGGAGTGATTTCTATTAACTCTTCTTCCCTGCCTCGAGCCTTATTGAGGAGACTTTCCCCACCACAGGACCATTCTAAGCTCTCTTCTCATGGCTCCTGCCTCCAACACACTACATCCATGCACTCAGTGAAGGCCCATGGGAAAGAAGTGGCAGTTAGGTTCAGCCTTGCTCTGTGGCTGGAGCTCCTCGGGATTCCAAATTGTCATTCTGGCTAGCCCACATGCAGTCGATAAGTTTGGCTGATTTCTCTTTGCCTGTCCATAGCTGATTCTTCTTCCTCCAGCTACCCCACCATGGATGTAAGTATCTATGTCTCCTCCTTTCTGGGATGGGCTCATTATGTTCTGGATTCTAACTCATTTAGATTTGTGTCTTCAGCTCTCTGGTGGGTTTTAGAGAACTTCTACTGTCCAGCTTCTTCACGATTTCTCAGTCAGGGTGAAAGCAATTGTCTAATTTTTGCAACTTTCAACATCCTAACAGAAAGTGGAGTCTATACCATTCTTTATGATAGAAGAAAAACAGACTTAGAGTAGATAAATGACTTGGCCAAGGTTTAAAACTTAAAAAACAACAACAACAAACAGAAAAACTACAATTTAAGTTTCTATCTCTTTCCTCCAAGTCTACGGTTCTTTGTACTACATGACACATAGTAAAAGCGATTTGACTCTGGGCAAGTCATTTAACCTCCAGGATTTCTAGTTTGTAAAATGAAGGGATTAATAAAGAAACCCAAAACTAATACTTCAGAATTTAATGAAGCTTGTGTTACTAAAATATATACTATCACACTGTTTCTTAAAACATAATTGTGTTTTAGATGAATTTAGATTTTAGATGTCTAATAAGGATCACAAATTTATTGAGTCCAAAAACAACTCCTGCTTTCTTCATCCCTACCCTAAACTATCCTTCCCATAGTCTTCATCTCAGTAAACGACAACTTTTTCCTATTGCTCAGGCTCAAACCCCTGAAACTATCCTTGACTTTTCCTTTATGTTCCACGACCAATCCATCAGTTAATCCTATGGATCACTGCAATAACAATGTTCTATCTGGTTTCCTGTTTTTGTCCTTTCTCCCCTCACTCCTACCCCGCTTGTATTTTCTACGTAGCAAACAGCATGGTCCTTTTTTGAAATATGTCATATTATGTCATTCTTCATCTTAAACCCTGCCCCTCTCTCAAAGAAAAAGACAATGTCCTTTAAGTGGCTTACAAATCCTATGTGATATGGCCTCCCTAACTACTTTGGGGATAACAGAGAATGCACGACCCCTGGTTCCACTGGGGATCAAACCCAGGACTTTCTGTATATAAAGCAGATGTGCTAACCGCTGCACTGTGGAACCACATCCTCCCTGACTCCTTCGATCTCACCTCCTATCATACTCCCCTGTCTTACTTCACTCCAGTTGCACTGTTTTCCTTGCCCTTCCTCTGACACATCAGGCATGTTCTTGCCTAAGGACCTTTGGACTCCTGTCCCTTCCTGGAACTCTCTCTAGGCATTCCCATGAAATATCTTCTGCTCAAATGTTACCTTATCAGAGAGGCCTTCCCTTACACCCTATGTAAAAAACAACTCCTCCTTCCTCGCATCCATTCTCACACTTTGTCCTAAAATGTCCTTTCTCTCTTACTCAGTTTTTCCTTCAAAGCACTTTTCACCACCTTATCTGTATCTTTATTATGTCGTCCTCCCACTAGAATGTAAGTTCCATGAGGGCAGTCTTGTGTTTCGTTCACTGTTGGATACCCACTGCCTAGAACAGTGGCTGGCACATAGTAGTACCCTATAAATATCTGCTGCTTAGAAAACCATAGGGAGGAAAGTTTAATAGAAAGACACAATTACAGGGGCAGCACTGAGAATTGGAAAAGCTGGGTTCAAACGTTGATTCTGACTCCACAAAAACTTTACCAGTGACTGCCCTGTTCTGCTTCCCTAGACCCCTCTGCTCCGGTCCCATCTCTCTCATAGCCACCCCAGTGCTAGAAGTGGCAGTGGCTGAGGAAGACACTACACAGGGTGGAGGGGAGACACGAAGGAGGCAGAGAAGGCAAAGGTAAAAGTAGAGTCCAGTTTATGGCTGTCCATATCTGAGCTTTGGTTGTCTGTGCTGGGAGGAGGGGGGTGGGCGGTAAGCCAAGTAAATCCTGTCATTAAACAACGCAAATGGAGAGTGTCATAAAATAAAGAAGAGCTTACTGGCTCAGCTAATATGACACTGAGACTCTTAATCTTGGTGTAGTACATTCACGCCAGGCACTGGGCACAATCTTTAGTTCAGAAAGAAGCCATGGTGTAATGGTTAAGAGGCCAGACGCTGAAGATAGCCTGGTTGAGTTCAAGTCCTGGCTCTGCCACTCACCAACTGTGTGACCTTGGGCAAACTGCCTAATCGGTCTGGGGCTGTTAAATGGGTAAAATGTCAATCTCATGTTAGAAGGATTAAATGAGATATGATCAGCCTAAAAATGGGGACAGTGGAAGGGCTCTATGAAAGGAGAATTATTACAATTAAGTACTAAAAATTATGCTACACCCTCCCACCCCAGTGCAGACAAAAGGGAGATCAACGGTGTCAAAAGTAAGAAATTAATATAGAGAGAAACCTCTTCTTTGCATCATCTATTAACACAAATCTCATTACATAAGCTCTCTTAACTATACCATGTGATGGCAAATACACCAAAACTGTCCGTAAACCTTGAATATATTTTATTGTAAAGTTTTCTCCCCACCTTATGCTTCTCAACACCAATACAGAAAGGGATGTGCCAAAATAAGGGGGAAAACCAAATTAATGAGAATGGGAAAACTGTATCGTACAGTTTTCATATTTCCAAAAAACTAAACTGCTTTATGAGCTAAAGTATTAAGCAATAACAAAAACATAACAATAAGTATCCCAATGTATATTTTGATTCATATGAATTAAAATTTAAGCAATTATTTGATGTCTTTTTGCAACGATTTTAAAACACAGCACTAAAATAAATGTAAAAATTACTATTAGGAAAAATTTCAGAAAATAAAAATTTTTTTAGTTTCATCCCCCAAGTCTAAATGGCTTTATGTAAAACACTGGTCTTTGTGATTAAAAAAAGGAAGTGTCTATTCCTGAACACAAACTGATACGACAGGAGAAAATTTCAACACTATTATAGCCATTAGCATGAACCCTAATCCAATAATGTCTTGCATCAAGTCCTCTTCACGTCATTTTTGTGAAAGAGAGAAAAGGAAGAAAGACTAGGCGTTCCTACTCTATTCTATAGCATCTAGCCTAGTGCCAAGAGCAACAAAATACAAGTATTCCTAAGTGCTCAAAAACATTAAAATCCAAATAAAAGCACTAATTTCCTAATATATATATGGCAAGTATATTGGGAAACATATAATGATATACTACGCATTACAGTATAATCCAGTGTTTATACAAGGCAGATCCTGAGGCAAACTGCCTGGTTTTAAAATCTAGCTCAATTCACCTGTGCAAGTTACTTTACCTTTCTGTGTGCCTCAATTTCCTCATCTCTAAGATGGGAAAATGGTATCTTCCTCACAGGGTTGTTGTGATGGTTAAATAAGACACATAAGGTGCTTAGAAAAATATCTCACCTGTAGAATGTACAAAGTAAGTATCAGCTGTCATTTTATAGAGACAGTAGAAACAGAGTGGCTTAACTAAAAAATTTTTCATAGAGAAATAAACAGACTTTCAAAATTCATGTGCAAAGTCATTTAAATCAATTGCTAAAGCATATGTTTAGATTCAAGCATTTAATGAAGGGTAATATTATGGTGTCGAATATGGTTTTGGGGATCCTACAGGAGCCTCCTCATGCCCCTCCTGTACCAACCATGCCCCACCTCCCTTGGAGCCCACGCATCATCTTACACACTCAAAATTCCTTCCATGAAATAAATCCTCAATGCTTAACAATACACAAAAAGCAAAGCCTTTCCAAGTTTAGCAAAGCAATCCCTAGTACACAGCTACAGTAAAATGTTTTTATTTTAAAGTAAATAAAACTCCAAATTTCACAATAGTGAATCAAGGTAGACTGTGGGTCAGAATGGAAGGGGAGGATAAAGGAAAATGGACAATAGGAGGAATATGAGACTTCAGAAAGCTGTGAAAATTAATTCCTGAATATTCTACCTTTCTCCTTGCTATAACTATAAGGGTTGTTCTCACATATAACATATAAAAATAAGTCACTGCAATATTTAAAACACGTAAGATTTTTGTAAAATTCATTTTCTGAAATTCTTGCTGGCTCTATTAATTTGTAACTTAAAAGCAATTTAGAATTAAAAAGAAACATACAAAATAAAGAAAACATTGGTGTTATTTATGGGTGGTTCTTTTCCTGTTACCAAGTGCCACATACCTGGCAGTGAGAACTACGAAACACCCACCTTCCCTTACTACCATGCTCTCCTTAGTTAATAAAAGACAGAGCCAGCCACCGTTGCAAATGGTAGATTTTCTCTCCAGAAGGCCAACTGGCACTTGTGGAAAATCCTACATTCTCAGCTTATTAGCACGTCCACTAATCTACATTAAATAATTGATGGTTAAAAAAGCAACAAACAAAACCTGTTCCTTAAAAACAGGCATTACCCACCCTCTCTCAAATATTCTATACCAAACATGTCCACAAAAAGAAAGTCCAGCTCCTCTCTCCTTTTACACCCTTTGGAGGCCTCTGTAGAAATCACACCTTTGGTTGGCAATTAGCTGAATCTTGTCTATTCAAGTCAACACCCCAATTGAATGCTTAAGTCAGACTTTAAAAACGAGCTTAATAGGAGCCAGACAATATGCCCACTCTCAAGTTTATTGAATAAAGGTAATGATTTAAGACGTTTACAATGTACTAACCATAAATTAAATCCCTGAGTGTGGGTTCTTAATGCCCCTATTTTTAAAAAAGGAAGAAGAAAACTCCCGAATTACAAATTTCAATTTCCACACGCTGAAAAACCTGTCAGAATGATGAATGTGAAAGAAATACACATGTGTTATACTACTTATATTAAATTGCATAAAAACAAGACAGGAAGCACACAGACTGCAATAAAAATAGTGTTAATACGAATATATATGAAATTCATACATATCCTTTTTTTTTTTTTAACCACACCCTCTCTGGGTGGCTTCCCAGGCTCACTGGAGCCAAATAGCGTCACGCTGACCGGCGGTCCACTGGGTGGGGGGTCCCAGCAGTGACCCAGACCTTCAACGGCGGAGAACGCTGCGTCGCGGTCGCCCCGGGGCAGGCGGGCGTTCCGCGTCCTCCAGGATTCCCCCTCCCTAGGGCCCGCCCAGCCCAGCCCTGCCCAGCCCCGCCGACCCACAGGCCGCGTCCCGGCCTCTCCGCGACCCTGCGCCGCCAGCCCGAACCCAGCAGGCGCCCGCGCGGCGACACAGCCCGGGCTGGGAAGGGCGGCACGGACGGGTCAACGCGGGTACCAGACTCACCATGGCCGAAGAGCCGCGAGCGCGCCCACAGCTCGGAGTCACAAGGCGCCGGCAACGCCCGTTGTCCTGGTGACGCCAGCTGGGCGCCCCGCCCCGGCCCTAAGGTGGGCTCAGGAGGCGGCCATTGGTGGAGGGTGGGCACGTGACGCTCAGGGGCGGTGTCCTTTGGACCGCCCCCTTCGTCCCCCCACGCCTTGGCTCTTGGGCGGGGCCTCTTAGTCGTTCCTGCTTGCATCTGCTCCATCATCACCCTGATCACCTTGACATCCCTCACCTGACACATAATCCAGCCAGCTGGAAGAGCCCTTTACGAATTCTTTCAGAAACAGCTTGCACAGGTAAGGCACAATTACCGAAGGCGTTTTAAACTAATTATAAGAATTAAAAAGAATAAAACTAAATTCCAGCACCTGAGGTAACCACTGCTTATATTCTAGTTTATCTTCCCCTGAGCTTCCAACAAAATATATATTATAATATACCGTATTCTTACAAATGGAAGCAAACCATACACACTCTTACAATCTACTTTTTTCAATTAAAAATTATTGTCTTTGCATGTCAATTCATGGAATAGCATTGTGTGTGTACATTCTAATTTATTAAATCAATCAGCAATTTTTTGAGTGTTTTGAATATGGTCAAAGAGAACTTTAGATACCCTCAAACTCGGCCAGCTCATTAATACTGTGAAGAAGAGACAGTCAACAGCCAATCTGGCATCTCGACCCTTGAGTGTCTAATAGGCATCTCAAATTTAACAAAGCCTTAACGAAATTTTGAATCAAAGTTTCTTACTCTCTAGTCTTCCTCATCCCAGCAAATATTCCCATTATCCCTTTGGTTGTTCAGAACAAAAACCTACAAACCATCCTTGAATCTCTCCTTTCCTCGCACTTTACATCTAATCCATTAATAAATATTCTTGACTCTATCTTCAAATAAATCCTGAATCCATCCATTTCTGACCAACTCCACCTCACAGTCACCATCATCTTTTACCTAAATAAGTCTCCATGCCACATGAGTCTATACAATAGCAGTGTTTTCGATGGCTTCTCACGGCACTTAGGAAAAAGAACCAAGCTCTTCTCATGGTCTACGAGGTCCTCCACGATGGATGAACTACCACACTAACCCACCTCATTCACTCCACACTAGCCATGCCTTTATTTTCTGATGTTCCTCAAACATGTCACTTTCCCAGTCTATGGCCATGCTACCCTCAACAAGCCCCATCCAGTCTGATCTCAGAAGCTAAGCGGGGTTCTGTCTTGGTTAGTACCTGGATGGGAGACCACCTAGGAAGACCACCTAGGTGCTGTAGTTGTAAAAATAAAAAATAAGGCATTGTAAACTGACAAGGTCCTTGCAATCTCTGAGGTCAACCAAGGGTTGCCTCACCTAAAAAAAAAAAAAATTCACTTTCCCACTTAAGAACCTCAGCAACAACTTCTTTCTTTATTTGGGATATTCTTCCTCCAGAACTTCACACTGCCCATTACTTCATCTGCTACAAGTCAGTTACCTTCTCAAATACCATCTTCACAGAAGACTTCATTGACCACTCTGTCTAAAAATAGCTCAACTCAGTTACTCTTTCTCATCACAGTTACCCTTTCTTATAATTCTATCTTATTTTCAAAATACTTAGTACCCTTAGAAATTATCTTTTAATTTTTTTGGTATATTAATTACTGCCTGTCTCTTCACCCTGGAATACAAGATGTCTGTCTTCTTCCACCTCTGGGTTCCTAGTGTTTTAAACAGTTCATGGCTTACAGTGGGTGTTCAATAAATATCAACGGTTGATTGGATGAATGAACGATTGAATGAATGAACATGTATCTTAAGACTGGTTGGTCAGTTTGAAGAACATGACCTATCAGAGTAGGGAGTGTAATAGAAGAAAAACTGTAATTATTGACAGCTTTTTTTCTGTCTTATTATGAACTATACATAAAAGTAATATTAATGTATAGTTTAAAAAGTGAACACCCACCCGGTTCAAGAAATAGAACATTCCCAGAAACCCAGAAGACTCATGTGTCCTTTCTTAATCTTAACCCCCTTTTTGAAGTCACCACTATAAATATTTATGGAAAACACTTTCTTGCCATTTTGATATAATTTTTATATTTATTCATTTTCATTGCTATAAAGTATTCCATGGAATGCATAAACAAGAATATTTCCATTTCACTGTTGATGGGCATTTGGGTTGTTTCCTGTTTAAGACCATTGTACACAATGTCGTTATGAGCAGACTAAGGCAGAGTTGTAATCAACTTGGCTTAGCAGTTAAGGACTATCCTAGCTCAGAGCCAATATGGCAAAGACCAAGGAAGTGTTTTTCTTTTTGTCTCCAGGCATTTAAGGAAATATCTTCCAGTCATTAGCTGACTGCTGAGATAACAGAACAGAGACTTCAGTGAGCATACATGACAAGGAATACAATCTTTACAAAAGTAGTTTGGAAGAGTCACTAAACAAATGGACAACTTCAGTCCTCAACAATCAATACCAGAAAGCCCTGTAGAGGGGGAGAGAATCTATCAGGATGGAAAGCAGGTTAGTACTATCATCCCAAATACTCCCTTATTCTATCCTTTTATAGTCACCTCTTCTCTCAAACCCATCCTTTATCAAACACTGACCTACTTTTCATCTCTCTAGTTAGGCCTTTTTAAGAATATTGTATAAATGGAATCATACAATGTATGGACTTTTGGATCTTTCACTTAGCAAAGTGCACTTGAGTTCATCCATGTTGTTATGTGAATCAATAATTCTCTCCTTTTTATTTCCGAATAGTAATCTATTATATGGACATACCAGAGTTTGTCTATCCATTCACCTGTCGGAGAACATCTGGGTTGTTTCCAGTTTGACAGCTTTAAATAAAATTGCTATAAGCATTCACATACATACTTTTATGTGAACATTAACTTACAACTCAGATAAACAACCGGGACTTGGATTTCTGGGTTATAGAAGGAAAGCATTCAATATTTCATCAATAAGCATGATGTTAGCTGCAGATTTTTTGTAGGTACCCTTTATTAAGGAACTTTCCTTTTATTCCTAATTGGCTGGGAGGTTTTTTGTTTTTTTGTTTTGTCTTATTTTACTGAACATATATTTAATTTTGCCCGATGCTTTTTCAAAGTTCTCTGGTACTTGCTTTTGCTGTTCTGCCCACACTATTTTGTTGCAATAAAACACAGATAGTCCGTAATAGGAATACTCCATCTTAGTCAACATCAGAAGTCCTCAAAATCTAATTTTAATTGAAAATTCCTTTTTCCCGTCTTCATCAGTTTGGATGTATTATAGCAAAGTCCCACAACCTGAGTGGCTTATAAACAATAGAAATTTATTTATCAGAATTTATTTTTTCTTCTCGTCATGGAGGCTGGAAGTCTGAGATCAGGGCACCAACATGGTGGGGATCTAGTGGGAGCCCTCTTCCAGGCTGCAGACTACTGTCTTCTTGTTTTGTCTTCACATGGTAAAGATGGGGTAAGGGGGTCCCTTTTATAAGGGTACTAATTCCATTCAGGAGGTCCCCACTTTTGTGACCTAGTTATCTGCTAATACCATCACATTGGCATTAGGATTTCAATAAATGAATTTGGGGGCAGAAGGAGGCAATACAAAGATCTTAGAACGTCTTAACTCCATTTCCCCCTTCCAAGTTGTACGCTATTTACATGTATTTTAGTTTATTAAACATTTTAAACCCCACTAGATCTTGCTATTGTTTTATGTAGTCAACAATCCTCTATATTTACCTATTTATTACTTTTCATTCTTTCATGTATCTCTAGTCTTCCTTCATGGATCATTTTCCTTCTGTCAGAAGAATGCTTTTGGTATTTTTTTAATGTGGGTATGCTGGTGTTAAGTTCTGTAGTTTTTATATGTCTGAAAACAAAAGGTCCTATTTCACCTTCTTTACAAGAGATGTTTTCACTGGGCATAGAATTCTCTGTTGACAGTCATTGCCTCTCTGTAATTTAAATATATTATTATTTCACCTTTGGATTTTCATTATTTCTATGGGGAAATCATTTGTAAGTTTTGTGCTTTCTCCTTTGAAGGTAACAACTCCTTTTCCTTTAGTACTTTAAGATTTTTTTGGCAGGGGATGGGTTGGCCTTTAGGTTTCAGCAGTTTTGCTCTGATGTGCCTACGTATGGCTTTCTCTGTATTTTTCTTTTTTTAGTTTTGTGTGTCTTCCACTATGGTTTGATATCTTTTATCCATTGAGAGAAATTCTCAGCCATAAACGCTTCAAATATTTTTCTGCCCATTCTTACTGTTGTTCTTTATTTTCTAGCATATGCTTAAATTATCATATGCTTGATCTTCACACATTCTCTATATCTATTATTTTTATTTTATATAATTTCCTCTTCTCTCTTTATGCTTCATTCTAGATATTTTCTTCCAACATATTTTCCAGCTCACTAAATCTCTCTTCAGCAATGTTTAATCTGCTATTAAGGACATACACTGAGTTTTTCATTTCGGTTATAATTTTTGGTCGTATACTACATTTTTAAATTTTTTACAGAACCTAGTTCTCTGCCATATTTCCCAGGCTTGTCTGGTATCTCACTAAATATAACGAATAGAGTTATTTTTAAATCTGTATCTGATAACTCCAATACCTGGTTTCTCTACGGTTTTCTTTTTATCATTTGTTGTTTCTGATATCATTCTCAGTTTTTTGTCTCTGGTGTACCTGTTTTATTTTAATTGTAGGCCAGATATGTAGTTCCAAAATCATTAGGGTAATTTGTTCCTAAGAATGATGCATTCTTCCTCCAGAGAAGTTATTATTTCTGGTAGGTACTTACCACATTTTGCCAAGTAATATGAGTTAACCTTAAACCAAATTTAGTGACTGAGATTATTCAAAGATGAGCTACAATTTCTGCAAGAACCTGCCTTTGTTTGTATAACCATATTACTAATGAGGATCATTGAGATCTCAACACAAAGCAAAGGAACACCCCATCATGGTTGAATCATGTCAGTTTCTTGTTCCCTTAGCCTGACAAGACTATCAAAAGAATCACTCAGTTTTTCATCCTCTCAACAGCCCCTTCTAAAATAAGTGAATAATCCTCCAGAGAGAAAGAGATCTTAATCACTAGTATCACCTCTCTGAACTCCTTCCCTTCAAAGGAGCTTAGTCTAACAATTATTCACTATGTTATTAACTGCTTGATGCCTTTAATTAGATGTTATCGAATTTTGTACAGATTTCTCATCCTCAGAAAGAGACATATCTAATTTATTTCACCATTCCCAAAAGTAAAAATTCCCTTAACCCTTATCTATTCATGCCTTAGAGATATAGATATCATAAGCATAAATAAATAGGTATGATACAAATTAGCAGATATAGGTACTATATAGTATTGTCTAGAGTGTATTTTATTTTTTTACATGAATAGTATCATAGCGTATATCCAGGAAATGTCTTTGTTTTCTCAACAGTATGTCTTGGACTTCTATATTAGAACATAAAGACCTTTCTCATTGTTTTCTGAATAATACCCACTAAATTCATAATAATGGATATCCCTGATAGAGTAAAGATTTGTTTTGATACAGTTGGTAGTCAAAGGGTACTTTGGTTTTTATATAAATTTTGATTGTTTACAAGGTTAATGAACTTATTTTGACTTGTGTAATTAAAATCTTGAAAAATGAGTAGAATTATACTGGTATAAAAGGGCATTTTGGAGTAAGAATAAAAACCTTTGAGTATGAGAGCATCGTTTTGCCAAACAACTTCTTTGACATTGGGAGTTATTTTTGAGCATGCTGTCTTTATAGTATTTTTTCTTCTGCAGCCTTTTAAAATATCCTACTGCTCCTCCATTTTTTTTCCCCAATAATTTGGTCAATATCACTGCTTAATCAATCCATACAATTCCCTCTGTTCACTGGTAACAGAATCTTTTGCTCTGAATAGTGAGTCATTCTTTCCATATTTTTCCCCTTCTGCTTCTGTAGGCACACATTGTGCATTTTTTGCGGGACCTGGAGAAGGTGAAGTTAAGAATTTTATTTTTTTCATGTGAATGAAGATAAAGTTTCTTAAAAACCAAGTCCAAATAGCTACAGAACAATCCTTTTGTTTGCTCATTTACTCTTACACAGACTATTTGGCAGGGCCCTCTTAAAAGTCAGTAGACAGGAAAATATGCTGTCTTAAAATATAATGAAAAACAGTGGGCTTCTAATTATTCTCCCGAGGCTATTTATATCCTTTTCAATAAATTAAAGCAAGCTTGGCCACCTTTTTATGGATGGCATAAAAAGTAAACAGGGACTGAGACGGCAGATGGCGTGCCTAGCAATCTAAGATGCAGAATGCAAGTCTTCCCAGAATAAGGATGCCCTTTCACAGGTTCAATTGGGCATTAATTCAATGTCTGGTGGCGGGGCATTGGAGCATCAGGAAAGCCATCAGTGGTTACATACAGTATCTCTCATGTGCTCTGGCTGCTCTCTCTTGATCCCAACCTAGCTTCATTCCTCGACTTTACTAGTCAACCTCCTCCAACTTGAATATTCCTTGAGACTGCTTCTCAACTTCTTGTTTCCTCATCAATTGTTTGTTAAATGAATGAATGAATAAATGAGAGCTAAGCAATTTACTCATGGTCATAGTACTACCAGGTAATAGAGCCCACCTACTTCTCTGTTCAGCACTCTGCTACCCACTGCAGGAAAGAGAGGAGAAACACAAAATATATCTCTCTCCTTTTCCCATTACCTGAGTCCAAGTCAATTCTAGTTAAGTGCCTGGAAAATTATTATATGTATATCCTTATGGAAATGTATATACCATTATTTGTAGATAACTTAACCTAATTGTTGTTGATTTGCTAACTAATCCACAAGTGGCTTTACCTTCCAATAATACATCACATTCAAAAGAGAAAATATTTGCACATAGCTTGATGTATACCTTCAGACAGTAAACTGAGGCTCCAAATAAATACAAAAGTATTTAAAGTATATGAGTTGGTATGTTAAACAAAGGTGGTAGATGCATTGTGATCAAAGCACAAATTTATTTTTACCTGCTACTGTTCCTTCAAACATTATTTACTGGAGATATTCATTCCTGTCCCCCAACTTCCAGTGGGTCCATGGGTTTTTCCCCACTTTATGGTAATGGTCTCACTACCACTTACATTTACAAATACAGTTTTGTTTCAGAAATTGGCATGAGACACTCAACAACTGAAATTCAGAACTTCACTTGGCATTTAGTCATCTCCTCTCCACCTGTGTGGACCCGCATGTCCGTTGTGGATGCATCTCTGTTTTGAGATTCCTTACAGTTCTCTGCTCAGCCCTAGGACAGCTTACATAAAACTCTGTACTCTTCCTGCTAAAGTCTCCTTGCCTTTTCATATAGCTTGCATGGCAGAGCCAAGACAACCCTATGCCGACTCTCTTCCCAGCAGGGTCCACATTCGGTCCTATGCTTTAACAAATCTAGGGGGCAGAGGGGTGGTGGAAACTCCAGCTCAGCCAACAGGAGACATTCTAAACATAGAAAAGAACTATGCATGAGAAAATGGGCCATTAGATCCAAGCAGAATAATGGAAGTGTCTTTAGAAGTCATCTCTCCATTACTGGGCTTTAGTAAACAAGAAATGGAGGACAAAGGAATGATTAACACATCGGTTGACAATAGGCTAATGGCAGAATCTCATATTCTGATGGCCAAGCATCTTAAGCCCTTGTATTTCACCACTTCTCAAAGTAAATTTAAAACTCTCTATGCCCTTGCTACACTTCAATAAAAAGCAAAGTCAACATATGGGCTAAGATCAGAGACTGTTAACATATCACATCTTCAGATTGGCTTCTCACCTGCCTTCTCACCATGTCCCATGCACATGATGACCATTCTTCTAAAAATGAGGATTTGGGTGCATAGTCTGACAAATACATGTTATACCAATGAGTTCAATAAGACTGTATTATGAATACGTGAACTATCGGAAGGAGACCTGGGATGAATGGTCCCCAGAACAGCAGTCATCAATGTTTAATGATTGTGAGCTCCACGGGGAATTTAGTGGAGTTGGTCAGTTTGCCCTGCCTTCCCAGAGCAAGAGGAAGTAGTTCAGTGGTTACTCAGAGATCTGTAAAGTGAGGATCTCAACGTTAGATATGATAGATGATTGGAGTATACTTATCTTTCTTGCTGCTGTAATTAACCTTGCTCAATTCACCTACTTTTATTGAGCATCTACTCTGTGCCATGTACTGAACTAGAAGCTAGATCCAAAACAAGACATAGCCTTTACCCTCAAGTGGTTTACAGAGTAATGCAATGTGCTAAGGTACCATGCATATAGAAATTATTACACATACCCGTTCTATCTGTAGAAAGTTTTTTATTTACAAAGTAATCCAATCTCAAGAACCCTAATATGTTAGGTAGCACTGTCATCTCCATTTTACAGGTAAAGAAACTGAGGCCCACAGTTGTAAAGTGATGTATTCCTGGTTCCACAGATACTAAGTTGCAAAAGTCAGACTTAAACTCAATTCTTCTGACTCTTTTCAGAGTTGTCCCTCTTAGAGGCATTTGCATCTCAACAGGGATGAATGTCTTTAGTAAGAACTGCAGGATTCAAACCAGGGACCGCAGAAGCTTTTGGGAGATGGGAGCACTGCTCTCCTGCCAGAGTCTCTGAAAAACCAGTACAGAAGCAACCTGTGGATAACATCCATCTGGAAATAAGTCTTACTGGGGAGTAGGGGTAGCTCTGTAGCTTCCGTCCTTGGCTGCCTTAACTGCTTTCCTGCAAAGTCCAAAGCCTGTCTTCCTTTAGGGCCAAGGCTTCTAAATTGCTTTCTGAGGGTTCATTCCTACTTTTCATTAAATTAGGTGCAAACACTCTGAGTAAACAAAAATTCACTACCATTGGCAGCCTGCTGCTAACTGCTACACCCTGGATGGTTTTCTTTTAGTTAATAATTCAATTGCCACCAAAAAAAAAAAAGAGAGAGAGAGAGAGAGAGAGAGAGGCTTGGCAGAGACTTGGCTCCAGCTGCAAATCAACTTCAGACCCCAGAGGAACTTGAAAGAACTACCAGTGCCCACAATGGCTCTTCAGTGCAGCCTGTGTTTACTCAGGACCCAGCCCACAACCTCCACAGCCCCGAAGGCAGCCTGCATGTAAATGCTACATTGTGCACTGATTTTTCAGTTATGTGGCTTCAGGCTGGTAGCAGATGATCTGTGAGACTGCTTCAGATCCATCAGGTTTGAAATTCTACATTGGCTGTATATATTTCTTTCGAGGCGCATTTATTTCTCTTTCCACTCATCGAAGCCTGATTAAATGAATACTGTGTGTGCTAGGCACTGTAGTAGCTACTAGAGAGAGAAAAACGTAAAAGGACATGGCTGCTGACCTAAAAAGAAGATGCTAAGAAGAGACCATGCATGCAATCCCTTGGCAAGGTCCATATTTTACTGGGAGCATTCCCATGATTCTTGACATGTTCTCTCCTTGGGGTCCTTTGATGAGTAAACCCAACAGATCAGGGTATATGATTAATTCATCAAATGTAGGTTGAGAATCTACCTATGAACCAGGCACTTCTCAAAGCACCAGAGGTAAAAACAGAAAAAGCATGATCTCCATCCTCAAGGACATTCAGACTATGGGAGAGACATATCTGTAAAACAATAGTTCCATTAAAGAGACGACTGTTCATGGTATAGTTGGAAGCACAAGGAGAGAGTCATCGGTGGAAAGAGTGAACTAAGTCACAAAAAAAACTTCACAGAGGAGACGATGCAAGTACTGAGTCAAGAAAGATGAGTTGGTGTTCAAACGGGTAGGCTGTGGGAAATAGAGTGTCCACAATGCCATGGAAAGTACCTCACTCATTCATTCATCAGATATTTATTAAGTACCTATTATGTGCCAAGCACTGGAATAAGGGCTGTGGTGGCCACTGGTGATACAGAGATGGTAAGACTCTGCCCCTATCCTCCTATTCATGGTAGACCCAAAAATATATAATTACAGTACAGTAACCTAAGCTGTACAGTCGCAAGGTGTTTGGGAGGTTACTTATGGTTTCTTTCTCATACCCGGACATAGAATATCAACATCAGATTTGGCCTTTTTAGAATTAAACCCTAATTTACTGGGAAGAAATGCATATAGGGTATCTAAAAGGCAACATGGTGTGAAGGTAAGAGTAGAGACTTTAGAATTATATAGAGTAGAGTTCAAATCCCACCTTTACCATTTTAACTATATGACCTTGGGCAATTTGCATAAATTACATTTAAAAGAGCTCTATTTTCTCATCTGCAGACTGACTATATAGTTGTTGTGAGGATTAGAGATAAAATATAGATTAAAGTGGTTGGTTGTCATAGGTGATCGATACAAGGTAATTACTTCTTAGTGCACATATAACATTGTGAAGTAAATTTCCAGTACCAAAGTAATATGTTAAGTTTATTTAGGACAATCACTATCCATTACTTCACTATTAAAAAAAGAAAAAAGAAACTATCATCAATAATAAACCTTCTGACTGTTTGCCCAAGGGAAATCTGGACATAATAAGATATACATGAGGCCAGCAAGGCTAACTAAACTTAAAACTCTTTATTGATCATACCAAGAGATCCTACTTAATGATCCAGGCCATTAGAGTCCCTGGTCAGATTTTAGAAAACCAACTTTCTGTACAACAGAGAGACCAAGTTGGACAGTATACATTGGTCTATGGATTATCTAGGGAGTTGAGCATAGCAGACATAATTTTAAATGCATGAACTCTAGTCACCCCAATAATTTTTAAATAAATAAATAGAAAAAAGAGGGAAAAAAATGCATGAGCTCTGAAATATCCTTACTAAGGCAAAATGTTTTGAATACCAATAATGAGTCTCTCAGGTAGAGTTTAAGCTTTCTCCCTTTGTCATTTACAAGTTTAATCACCATGGAATGTTTATGAGTGGTGTGTTTGTATGTAATAATGGAAAGCAAGGGAAGGCGGGGAACTGAAAAGGGGGTGGTGAATTTGGGGGTGGGAGAGAGTTGAGAAGGGAGGAGAGAGCAAAAGAAAATGGCCACGGAAAACAGCAGAGGCCAAAAGGACTGTTAAGAATACGGACGTCTAATGCAGTTGTCTGTCTTCCCTTATTCACAGGGGATATGTTCCAAGACCCCCTGTGGACACCTGAAACCACGGATGGTACTGAACTCTATACATATACTATGTTTCGTCCTGTACACACATACCTTTTCATTTAAAGGAAGCACTTTATGGCTTCTCCTTGGCATATCTGAATTGCCAACATCTCCACTCTTGCGCTTTGGAGCCACTACCAGGTGAAATAAGCGTCACTGGAACACAAGCACTGTGATACTGCGACAGTCAGTCTGATAACCGAGGTAGCTACTAAGTGACTAACAGATGGAAAGCGTATAGAGCATGAACAGTCGGGACAGAGGGAAGAGTCACGTCCAGGTCAGGATGGAGCAGAACAGTGCAAGATTTTGTCATGCTGCTCAGAATGGCATACGATTTAAAACTTAAGAATTATTTATTTCCAGAATTGTCTATTGAATATTTTTGGAATACGATTGACCATGGGTAACTGAAACCGTGGACCTAGAAACCTTGGATGAGGGAGGTGGTAATTACTGTGCTCAGCTCAGTTTTAAGTTGTTTGAATTTATGCAAAAAAAATTTTTTCACCACTTTCCTAAAACCTTCAATAAAAGACTGTTTAATCAGTAAAAGCCTGAAGTGAATGGAGTTTTGGTAAAAAAAAAGAAAGGAAGGAAGGAAGGAAGGAAGGAAGGAAGGAAGGAAGGAAGGAAGGAAGGAAGGAAGGAAGGAAGGAAGGAAAGGAAGGAAAGGAAAGGAAAGAAAGAAAGAGAAAGAAAGAAAGAGGAAAGAAAGGAAGAGAAGGAAGGAAGGAAGGAAGAAAGTGAAGGAAAGGAAGGAAGGGCAATTGAAGGAAGGAGGAAGGAAGGAGTGATGAGTGAAGGCATTTACGTTAAAGTAAAGTAACTGACCGCCCTCCCCTCACTCCCTCCCTCCCCTCCCTCCAGCCCGCCCTCCCTCAAAGAAAAGAAAAAAGAAAATTTACTCCAACATGAATTTCACATTTGAGTGGACACCAGGGTAGAAATAAAGGGAGAGTCATTTTCTGAAGAACCAGAAGTGGGGCCAGGAATTCGAAATCCAAGTGTCTCAGAAATTTTCAGAAACCTTAAAGTCGGCTTTGACCTTTGGACAGAGTGTCATGACTTTGTTAACCAGAGACACACAAGACTGAAAGGGAAAGGGAAATTGAGAAATTTGCTGCTCACAGTTTCCTGGGGGGAATTTCACAGCATGCTTCTGGGGGCTACCTGGGGAGATGAAGGCGGGGTACAGGCAAAGAGTGACTTCCTGGCTGTTATTTTTTCTCCCCCATTTTCTATTTGTCATTCTGCTATACCTTCTGGGAGATTTTCTCAATTTTATCTTCACACTCATCTACTGAGTTTTTTTGTTTCTGATTTCTTGTTTTAATTTCCAAGAAATCTTTTTTTTTGTTATTTGAATATTCCTTTAAAAAAAATACAGCAACCTGTTTTATATTTTTGATTGCTCTATCTTCTCTTCATGAGAGCAAGTAAGGTGATTATGTTGAAGTTTTCTTGCCTCTGCATTATCTCTGTCTCTTTTAGGTTGTCCTTATTCCCACTTCTTTAGACAGGTCTCTATCTAACGTATTATAGGTTTTCTTCAGATATATGCATTGTCTATGCTTCGACTTAATGAGGTCATCAAGGGATGTGTGTTGTGATAACACCTACACACTAGGAGCCATCTACAGCATGATATTTCTCCATTTTCTATTTAGATGATTATATAACTTACATGATATATCCAGGTAACCATGCTACAGATTACAGGTTTGTTCATCATGAACAATCCTGGACAACAAGGTACATCCTTCTAAAAGCAGACTCTCTTGCTAGCAAATACCATTGGTTTGTTTGCTAGAAGGTCTGTCATTGACATATTTAAAAAGGGATTTGCCTGGGTCATCTTCTTTCTTTCTTGGTTGTGTCTCCTAAGTAATAAAGAGAATAAATATTGACCTATTGCTTAGCCCCTTCCTTCAGTGTGCTGGGATTCTCATTCAATCACAGCAAGAACTCTGTGGGGTTGGCATTATCATCCCCATTTAACAAACAAGGATATGAGGCTCTGCACTTAAATTGTTTCTCTAAGGTCATGGCATCTGGTAAAATCAGGCGTCAAATGGTTAAACTAACTTCAAGTTCTCCTTCCCATTGTACTCCCATGAGAAGGCCCCTTAGCCAAACAACCCTTCTTATCACTGGGACCAGGCACAGTTTCTGGGTTTTGTTTTATTTTTTTCTAAGTAGCAGGCTTTAGTTCTCCATCGGCCTGAGGAATTATTCAAACAAGACAATCACATCCTCTCATGGGAACCAGAGGTCACCTGACCTTCTCGTTACTACAAAGCCTGCATCCCATAGTCCCTAATTGTCCCCTCTTTTCCCAAGTACAACTCCTATATGGCCTTGAATGTCATGCAGTGTTCTCCTCCACCTAGGCTATACGTATATGTGATTATTAAACTGCTGTCAATCTCATCTGTCTAGTATTGGGTGTTATGTGTTCAGCCATCTTCATAACCTTAGGGTGAAAAAATAAGAAAATTATGGGATGATTCCGGCAGACCCAGCATATTAAAAGTAGAAGATCCAAATAAAGAGATGTGAGGCAAAGAGGGGACATCATCGAATAAATAATGCAAGTTGGGAGGTGGGGAGATAAGATCGATGTTATTTGAGGGTACAAATTTGCAACAAGTAGTAAATAAGCCATAGTGACTAATGCAATATAAAGAATATAGACAACAATATTATACTAAAATTATGTGATGTACTAAATATAGCTATGAAGGCAATCATATTATAAAACATAATGTATCAAAGTAATACATTGTACCTCTTAAATTTATACAGTGTTATATGTCAAATATGTTCAATTAAATATAAATTAAATAAATAATCCAAGAAAATTTCTCAGACCTACAGAATAAATACCACAGCTTGTTTGAAATTATGAATTGTATGAACATTGCAATTTATTCAAAAACTCAAGAAACATCCAGAGGTTAATTTAGTGTGAATATTATTTTAATCACCAAAATTCGTATTGTATAATCACCAGAAAAAGAAAAACAATTTATAATAGCCTTTAAAAAAATGTCGAATGTTTCTCCTTTGACAAAATATGCTTTCAAAGATTTGTTGATATCATGTATAGATGGAAAAATTAGATCCCGTTACAGATGTGGGTAAAGGTTGTTTATACGGGCTCCCTTTTTTTCACAGAGGTCACAGTTATTTGCCCTCATTGGAACAGACCCTTATTCTAGATATGATTTGGCCTTCCTTGCCTTCTTTGTTCCTATTAGCACGACTATGGTGAACTCAGAGAATGCCTCATCTGTTGCCATGGAATCATGCATTACATCATTTATAACCAAGAAATTGATTTGCAGCAAAAGCGATAGGGCAATGGACTCATGCGCATATGTTTTATGATATGTCGCATTACCCAGAAGCAGGTGACTTAATAGAAAAATGAGGTCACAGGGTACTAGCCAGTGACAACACCCTGAGAGGTTAAGACACTCGCCCATGATACAGTATGTGCCTTAAACCAGCAGCCAATATATGATATCATTTCTCTTATAGACAGAATACACTATCTAAGAACCAAAGAGTGGAAGTGAGAGTGACTTCCTGTTCCTTACATGTAATAACTCGCCTGCCAAAGTTTTGCGTGCCATCTCCACAAGCTTTGGATTGGTGAATTGGGAAGTTTGGTTGGGCAAGGGAGAGATACTTCCACCAGTAAACACACAGACATGTGCCAGTAAATTGGAAGCTAAGATTGCTCTCCAACAGAGAAGAAGGTCACTCTACTGGCCGTATTGATCCTAATAACCAAAGGGAGCATAAGTGATTATGTCTGGATCCCAAGAAACTCCCGTGCCCAATAATAATAATCAGTGAGAAATTGTGGCAAAGTAATAAAGACAGGTACTCAGTAGAGATGAATGTTTGGGTCCCTCCCACCAGTTAAAAAAAAAAGAATCATTCAGGCCAAGGGAACACTGCAATGATTATCACATAAGGCCTCATGACCAGTTACAGAGGTGGGGACTGTAGCGAAACTATAATTGTTTACTTCTCTTTTCTCTTTGTGTGAAACAGCACTCAGGTGAAAATAACCCCTGAGGTGGTTAATATTACAGTTTGGCTCCAAGTGAGAATTTGATTGCATTGGCATATTCCCGAGTCATATAGAAACTCATAGGACTTTGTGCTTCCCTTGTTTTGTTTTGAATTATTTTCATTCAAATGAAAGAAAAGAATAGATGGACCATGCTGGGTGTATTCCAATTGCCTCTCCAGTTCCACTCCACCCTTCTCGTCCCAGTTCTGTACCCTGGGTGGATGACCTCTAAGGTCTACGGCACCTGTGCTCCTTTGCCCTCCGGCTGTCAAATGGTTCAGTCAATGGGAGGCATCAGAAGGGATTTGCAGAGCAGAAGAGAGAGGTTCGGGTGGTTCTTCCCCACTCCCTCCCTGCCAGACCACTGGCAGTGATTTAGTCCCACTACCCATGGTTACAACTCCCTTCAGGTGGCCTCTGCTAGCCACAGTTCTTGCTGGGTTTGGGTAACACCTCAACCTCCCCTCACACATTCAGGCTTCAAGGTGGTAACTTCCTGCTGTTGATAATCCCAAGAGCTCTAGCATCCCTTATTGATTCTCTCAACCCTACCAACATCTCTAAATGTGGTCTTTTTTATTAAACTCTCTTCTATTAAACCTATTTCTTCTTTGGGCAAGGAATTTTTATTATTTTTGGAATATTTGCTATTAAGGTATAAATAACATTCAACAAAATGTACAGATTTAAGTGTACAGTTTAGTGAGGTTTGACAAATGTATAGACAGACTCATGTGACCACCACACTCATCAAGATACAGAACATTCCCATGAAGTCAGAAGTTCCTTCGTGTTCCTACTCCCTTCAAAAAGGCAACCGCCGTATGAATTGTTTTCGCCACAAATTACTTTCCCCACCTTCTTGAGCTTCATGTCAGTAAAATCATACAATGTGAACTCTTGCATGAAGCCCTTTCACTCAGCACGTTTTGAGCTTCATCCACATTATTCAGTGTTTCAGTTCATTCCTTTTATTATAGAATAGGATTCTATTGTTTTTTTATTCATCTGTTGATGACATTTGAGTTACTTCCAGTTTTTAATTATTGCAAATAAAGCTGCTATGAAATTTGTGTATAAATCTTTTAGTAGACATAAGGAGTAGAATTCTGTGTGATGGGGGAGTTTTATGTTTAACTTCATATGAGAGAGCCAAACAGTATTCTAAAGCAGTTGTACCAATTAAACCTTTAGATAATGCCGCCTCCCAGAATAAGGACAGGCCAAGACAGATCTGAATGAAGACACACTTTAAAATGTCATTAGGGTTAGGTAGTAAATCCAATTAACTTCTACAAACATCAGTAGGCACAGCTCTTGAGCGAGTCAGTTAGTAGTAGCTCCTGCAGCTGCCTTGTGGCCCCTCCCCTCCATTCGCAGCAATAATCAGGCTTTAAAAGGTCCCCTCCAATCCAGACATGTGAAATCTCACTCCTTATGTTACCAGCTAGCTGCTAGGAGAAAAGTACCTAAGTAAATTCATTTACATTTATGTGTGAATGATTGTCGGTCCTCATTGCATTTAACATCCTCAAGTATTTATATTTTAAAAGCAAAGTTTTATTTCACAAAGAATGAATCACTAATAATAGCTTTGTAGTTGACATTTGGAGAGAAATAAGGAGATAGCTTTTCAGCATACTTCAAAAATTATGTGAGCTGAAAAATCAGATATGGGTTGAAATCTCAGTTCTTATCTTAATAAGTAAGCAGATAATCTTTCAGTGTGTACTAGTTCATAGTCATGGGGGCAATCATCTGTTTCTTTTTGCACCAATCTCTTGTTCAGTCTTAATTAGGTATCTGTCTCATGTAAGTGTGAGCATTTTTAGGACAGACTGTAGCCTCATTCGGGATCTAGAACAGGCATGCTGTGGGCGCTCAATAGATACTTGCTGATGAATCAATACATGAAGAGGGAAGGGATTTGTAAACTGCAGAGTGTCACCCGCGTCCGTTATAACAGCGCCGATCTTTATTACACTGCCGATGAAGAATACCAGTCTTCCTTCACTAAACGGTGCTGATGCTGGGAGAGAGGACGTGGATGAGTAGAAGAAGGAATCAATCCATGGCAGGGACCCCTGCAGCAGAATTCAGTGAGACACTTATTTAGAATGTAGATTCCCACCCCAGACGGAAAGAATCCTAATCTCAGGCCCTCTCCAAGTCGAGCAGCCCTTATTTGGGAGGAGTGATAAAGGTGACAAGCCCGCCAGCGCTCCTAGCGTTTTTTAAGAGCTGTTACCGCATACCTGGAAAAGTCGTGAAGGAAGCGTCCGGAAGATGATCCTATCTAAGTGACTTTTGAACTACGACTTTAGGGAAGAGGAGTCGCTATTTGTGCGTTTCACTCCTCGGAGCGAGGCTGGCAAGTTCTATTCTTCTTTTTCTATGGGAAGACGCCAGTTGGACAGTCGAGAGGCAGAGACCAGGGTTAGGCATCCGAATTTTAATGGTCCTCGCGAAGGGGCTCGGCCTCTGAGACCGCGTCACCCTTCCGTCGAGGGTCCCCTAGGCCGGCGGGGTTTCTCTGCAGCAGACTCTCGGCTCTCCTTGCCTCGCGGCGCCCTCACCCTCGGTCCCAGCCGAGCCCTGGGAGCTCGCTGTCCGGCTCAGCCTCTTTTGGCACCGAGGCCTCCAGGTGCCCAGCACGAAGGCGGAGCCGGGTTACAGCCGCCTCCCCGGCGCCTCGGACAAGACCCCCGGGAGTTCGGGCCCCCAGCGCTGCGGCTCCGGCGTCCCCAGCCTCCGGGGCTGTCCGCGCTCCTCCCTCTCGGCGCGCCGGGCGCGAAGCCTGCAACCCGCGAGCAGAGCGCAGCGCGCACAGTCGAGCGGCGCACGCTGGGCAATGGCCCAAGCAACCCCGATCGCAGCCAGAGCCCTCGCTCGAGCCCGCCAGCCTGTCGACGCCCGGACCATGGCTGCCGAGGGACCCAGGCCCCGCGCCCGGCTCTGCGCGGCGGTGCTGCTCTTGCTGGGTCTGCCGCGCCTCTCCGTGCGGGCGGATGGTGAGTGTCCGCGGAGTGCCCGGGAGGCGGCGGGGCCCGGGGCGGCGCGTGGGGAAAGCGAAGCTGTCTGGGGGTACTGACTCATTCGGACGAGCCCAGAAAACCGCAAGCCTGGGAGGCAAAGAGGCGAGCGGCGGTCCTGCGACCCTGCATCCCTCTCCCGACACACCAAGCCTCAGCTGGCCCAAACGCCCCCACCCGCCCCCGGGCCCCTGAACCCTCCCTTCGCGCGCCGGAGAAAGCCTGAGCATGGGTCCTGCAGTCTTGTGGTTAGTTTTCCCAAGATCTCCAAGAAAGGTCTTCAAAATGAAATCACGTCTGGAGTGCTCTAGAACCTCCTCTGCAGAGAGATAATCTTCTATGTCTTTTAAATGTGCTCCTGGAAAGACAAGGCCAGTGTTTAGAAGACGCTGTCGATATTTTGGCTTGGTCCGGGAAAATCTGAAAGATGAGTGGGATTCAACTAGGCAAAGGGGAGAGGAGAGTGTCCTGGGTAGAGGGTGTAATGGCGAGTGCAAAGGCCCTGTGCTGTGAGTGGCAGGGAAGATGGGATAAACGATAGTGACTGGAGCTGAGAGTTTAAGGTGAGGATGTCGTTAGATATGAGGCTAGAGAAATAGGTCAGGACCAGATTATTGCAAGTTCCGAAATTTTACCCATCTTTTTTGTTTGGTCGTTTGTGTGAACCTGAGTTCAGCTTTAAGTACTTCCCTTAAATTAGCAGGATCACAACTTTATATCAGTTCAGTTTCAAAAAGCTAATTCAGCTGTATTTTGATTTTGGAACACAACCCTGTTGATTTGGTGCAGGAGGATCTGAAAGAAAAGAAGCCAGCAGTTCTCACATCCATGAGGGGTTTCTAGTAAATTCAAGCTTGAGACGGATTAGGTTAATGAAGAAGAAAAACCCTTGGCTGATTTAGGATGCTTTTATATTTTAAAACGTCATTGTTATTTAGCAAACAATGTTTGGATGAAACTAGAAAACTCGACAGAAAGAAGCATGGTGGTTAAGGAAAGGGGAAAACAAAGAAAACCTCCAGATATTATCTTAGAATTTTTGGTGTTCTTTGTTCTAAGTGCTGGCTTGAAGAATTCTTTGCTCCTAATTAAGAATGAATGTCTTATTTCTCCATATCCTCAGAGAGAGAGAGTTAGAAAACATTTGTTCAAAGGCTCCTAGTGATCACTGTCAATTTATAAAATGAGATATAATTCATGTAAAACCTACCATGTTAACTGGTACAATTCAGTGTTTTTTAGTATATTTATTCTTTTCTGCAACCATCACCTCTATCTAATTTCTAAAAATTACTGTCCCCCAAAAAGAAATCTCATACCTATTAGCAGTCAATCAACTGTTAATTCTTGTAGTATTTTTTTTTTTTGCCTGATGTTTAGTCATGAAAATTTAGTCGATTTTAAAGAATGCAAGTAGAATAAATTGGAGCCAGTATTAACTTTTGAACAATATATACTATTGTACCAATCTTAATTCTTTTTAAAGAAATATCTCTACAATGCATGAGGCTTTAGAGTTTCACCCCATTATAACGGCTTAAGTGCAATGCCAGATGCATATGGATCAATGTCTCGTGTCTATCGGGTTGGATGTGGGTCGTAGGAAATTGAAGGCAGAAATATCATTGGACAAGGAGAAAGTAATGACAGCACCAAAAGATGTTTTCTTGTTACCGCCTGCCGGAAATGCCTCCGTTTGTCGCTTCTTTCTTTCCTTCTCCCCTCTTCCCCAAAGGGGAATTATAGGTACATTTGCTTTCGAGAAACTCCATTTGCTGAGCTCCAACTTTTATAATAGAGCCATTGAAGAATTATAACCTATATTATGAAAGGATTCTTTTCTTTACTAAATATATGCTTAACTACCAGCACTTTCCACATTTAGTTACATTCTACAGTGATGGAAGGAAGAATAAATGTTCAGCTAAACTGATGCATTACAGACATTTGAAAAGAGAGAATTTGAGTTATTAAAAACTCCATGGATTTATTAAAGCATGGACTTATTGAAGATAAATCCATGAGATAGATTCAAATGAAAAACATTTAGTTTACATTTGACTAATTCGAAATGCATCTCTTACATAAAAGAGACCTGCTCCTGTACTTCTAAAATACTTTTGAAACTGAAAAATCCTCACATTAACTAAATTTGAATGAACCGTGTTTGGGTTATGATTACAGGAAAAGATTCATTAATACAATGGGTAATTTATTGAATATCTACTATATGCTATATACTGTCTTGCTATTGAGGATAGAATGGTGAGGACAAACAGGTCCTTGCTATCAGGGAGCTTAAAATCCATGGGGAGAGGGAAGCATTAAGCAATTAATTATATGAATGAAATGCGAAATTGTGATTTTGATATTTGATACAATTAAAGGATAGAGGTACTATGAGAGCCTATACTAGGAGAGTTTGACTTGGTATAGGAGAATCTGAAAGCTGAATAAAGATTAACTATGCAAAGAGGAGGAAGAAAAAGTGTCTGAGTAGAGACAGCGTGTGCAAAGAAACTGTGAGTGGCAGAGAAAATGGGACATGTGATAAACAGGGTGGCTGGAGCAAAGGGTCCAAGGTAGAAGTGGTTCAAGATGATACTAGGAAAATTGGTATGAGTGCGATGATCTGGGGCCTCATAGGCCCAGTTTTGTTTTAATCCCAAAAAGGAAAGGAACCTTTGAATGGTTTCCAGAAATAAAGTGAGTGATCAGATTTGCATTTTGAAAAGATCCCCTGATTGTGATGTAGGGAGAATGGACAGGACCAGAGCAAGGTTGGATATTGAAAGACCATATAGGATGCTATTTTAGTTGTCCAAGTGAGAGAGGATGGGATTGGAAAGGTGGACGGGTGAATGGAAAGGACTGAAGAGAAAAGTGTGAGTCATTTGTGTAAGGATGCTCTTTGAAGCCGTGCAAGTGGACGGAATCCTACGGAAGAGTTTTACAGTGAGAAGAGATCATTTAGAGCTGAGCCTGGAGCGAGAGAAATAGATTTAGGATTATTGAGTCTATATTCGTGAAATACATTGGCCTGTAATTTTCATTTCTTATAATATTTTCGTCAGATCTTGGCATCAGGGTTATGATGGTTCCTAAAATAATTTTGAAAGTTGTTCCCTCTTTCATTCTCTCAAAAGGTGTTTGTAAGGTGAGATCTATTCAATCTCTCGCTCTCTGTTTTTTTTTTAGTATTTGGTAGTGAAGTCACATGTGTTTGGAGTTTTTCTTATAGGAAGATTTTAAATAATGAATTTAACTTATTTAGCAGATAAAAGAATATTCAGATTTTCTTATTCACTGTGTCAGTTTTACTAAATTTCATTTTATAAGCAACTTGTTCATTTCATCTAAATTATCAGATGTACTGGCATTAAATCACCTAATAATCTCTTACTTTTTTTTCAGTGTCCATAGAATCTGTAGTGATGTCCCTGTTCATTCTTGATATTGGTAATTTGTGTTTTCTCTCTTTTAGTCTTGGTCAGTCTTGCTAGGGGTTTATCAATTTTATCGTTTTTTAGAAAGAAGCAACTTTGGGCTTTATTTTCCCTATTGTACATCTACTTTCCTTTTTTTTTTTTTTTTGGTTTCTGCTCTGTATTTATTATTTCCTTCTTTCTACTTCTTTAGAAGCTTTAATTTTATGTTCTTTTTTCCCTATGTTTTTGAGATAGAAACTTAGATCATTGATTACAACCATTCTTCTTTTGTAATACGAGCATTTGAGACTATAACTTTCCCTTAATACTACTTTAGTTTCTCTACAAGCTTTTGTCACTAAAGTAAAAATGTTGTATTTCAAGTGTGGTTTCTTCTCTGAACCCATCATTCGTTTAGAAGTATATTTTGTAATTTCCACGCCCAAGGGAGAATTTCCTAATTATTATACTGCTATTAAAAGGCAATATAACACAGTCGTTAAATCACTGACCTGGAACCAAACTGCCTGGTTTTGTATACCAGCTGTGTGATCTTGGACAGCTCATTAATACTAAATTTTAACTATAAAATTGTGATAATAATGACAACTACATCATAGAATTGTTATGAAGAGTAATTTAATGAGTATAAAGCAATTTGAACAATACTCAGCCCATAGTAAATACTATCCAGGGTTTTGATAAATAAAACAAGTGATTTTAGGTTGTTTGTATTGTGGTTAAAAAACATGCTTTGTATGATTGGATCTTTTGAAGATTTTTTATATTTGTCATATAGCTCAGTATTTGATCAATTTTGCAAATATTCTGTGTGTGCCTAAAAAGGATGTGTATTCTATAGTTTGTAGTACTGTGCATTGGTCCTTACATCAAGAGTGTTAATTTTGTGGCTTAAAATCTTCTACATCCTTTCCATTTTTTTTCCTGTTTTATCAATTACTGAGAAGAGTAGTTAAAATTTTCACAAGCATTGCAGATTTTTCTATTTTTCCTAGTAGTTTTGTTAATATTGCCTTTTTATAGTCGAGTTATTTATTTAGTAGTGTTTAAAATTCTTTTGTATTACTCACGAAATAACTATCATCATACGAGAACCTGTTCTTCTCTAGCAATGCCTTTTTAAATAACAGCTTTATTGAAAAATAATTCATATACCACAATTCACTCATTTAAAGTGTGTGGTTCACTGGTTTTTAGTATATTCACAGAGTTATGAATCACCACACACAATTTTAGAACACTTTTATTACCCCAAAATAAATCTTGTATCCATTTACATTTACTCCCTGTTTCTCCTCAATTCCCCAGTCCCTAGACAACCACATACCTGTTTTCGGTCTCTACAGATTTGCCTGTTCTGGACATTTCATGTAAATGGAATCAGAGAGTGTGTGGGCTCTAGTGACTGGCTTCTTTCACTTAGCGTACTGTTTTCAAGGTTCATCCATTTGTAGCATATATCGATACTTCATTTTATTGTCCAAATAATATTCCATTGTATGGATATACCATACTTTATTGGTCCACGTATAAGTTGATGGTCCTTGGGTTGATTCTACGTTTTGGCTATTATAAATACAATTTTACAATTACAAATTTAATTTATTATTTATTACAAATAATGCAGCTATGAAAATTCATATAGGTTTTTTGGTTACACAGTTATCCAATAATGATTTATGAAGAAGTTCATTTTTACATTGTTAATTGAGCACCACCTTTGTCCTACACTATATGTTCATACATTTTTGTGCCTAATTTCAGACATTAAATTCTATTCCACTGGTTTATTTTTTTCTATTTGTGTGCCAACTCTATACTGTGTTTAATTACAGAGGCTGTAAAGAATGTTTTAATGACTGGTCAGGCGAGTTCTCTCTCATCGTTTTTCTTTTTCATATAGAAGTTTTTATATAAACATGTGTTTTCAGTTGTATGTTTTCAATATTCACCTAGGAGAGTGACCGCTGGTTCATGTGGTAACTGTGTTCGAGAAACTGTCAGATGGTTTTCTAAAGCGGCTTCACCGTTTCACATTTCCACCAGCAATGTTTGAGGGGTCCAGTTTCTTCACATCCTCACGATCACTTATTACCTGTCTGTTTGATAATAGCCATCCTGGTGGGTATGAGTATCTATCTCATTGTGGATTTGATTTGCATTTCTCTGATGGCTAGTGATGTCGAGCATCTGTTCATGTGCTTATTGGCCATTTGTATACTTTCTTGGAAGAAATGTCTATTCAGATCCTTTGCCCATATTTTATACCATTTTAACCATTTTTAAGTACACAATTCTGTGGCATTAAGTACATTCACATTGTTGTATTACCCTCACCGGCATTCATCTCTGGAACTTTTTCATCTCCAACTGAAACTCTGTCCCCTTTAAACAAACCTCTCTGTTTCCCCTTCCCCACTGTAACCACCATGCTCTTTCCTGTCTCCATAAATTTGACTACTCTAAGTACCTCCTATAAGTGGAATCGTACATTGATTACTGACCCGTTTCACTTTATATAACGTCTTCGAGGTTTATCCACGGTGTAGCATGGATCAAAATTTCCTTCCTTTTAGAGGCTAATTAATATTCCATTATATGCACATACCTCATTTTCTTAATCTATTCATCTGTCTGTGGGCACTTCGGTTGCTTTCCCCTACATCAATTGTGAATAATGTTTTATAAACAAGTACAACTATTATTCAAATCCCTGCTTTTACCTCTTTGGGCATCTACCTCGAAGTGGAATTGTTGGATTATATGGTAACTCTATGTTTGATTTTTTGCACTACACTGCTTTCCACAGCAGCTGTACCATTTGCATTCCCACCAGCGATGCGTAAGGATTTTAATTTCTCTACATCTTTGCTAACATTGGTTATTTTCTAGTTTTTTTTTACATATATATAATTGCCATCTTAATGGTCTCAAAGTACCATTTCATTGTGGTTTTGATTTGCATTTTTGTAATGATTAGTGATGTTGAGCATCTTTTCATGTTCTATTGGCCATTTGTATATCTTCTTTGGAGAAATATCTTTTCAAGTTGTCTATTTTTTAATCAGATTGCTTGTTTGTTTTTTCTTTTGGTTTTGTTGAGCTGTTGAAGTTTTTACCTATTCTATATAGAAGTTTCATATATATATATGTATATGTATTTGCAAAATATTTTTCCATTTTGTGGGTTGTTTTTTTTACTTTCTTGATTTAGTCCTTCGAAGCAAAAAGTTTTTAATTTTGATGACGTCCAGTTATTTCTTTGATTGCTTGTGCTTTTGGTGTTATATCTAAGAAACCATTGTATAATCCAAGATCACAAAGATTTTCTCCTATGTTTTCTTCTAAGAGTTATAGTTTTTGCTCTTATATTTAGGTCTTTCATTCACTTTCAGTTAATTTTTATGGATAGTGTGAGGCAGGAGTTCAACTTCATTTTTTTTTGCATGCAGCTATCCAGTTGTCCCAGTACCATTTCTTGAAGACTCTTCTTTCTCCCATTGAATGGTCTTGACCTCCTTGTTGAAAATCAATTGACTGTAAATGTGAAGATTTGTTTCTGGAATCTCAATTCTCTGTGTGTGTGTGTGTGTGTGTGTGTGTTAATGCCAGTTTCACATTGTCTTGATTACTATAACTTCGTAGTAAGTTTTGAAATCAAGAAGTGTGAGACCTGCAACTTATTTTGGCTATTCTGGGACCCTCGAATTTCCATATGACATTTGAGAACAACAAAAACAGCTGGGATTCTGATGGAAATTGTGCTGAATCTGTAGATGTATTTGGGGAGCATTACCATCTTAATATTGTTTCCTTGATATTCTTCAACATGAAGCGTTTTTCTATTTTTTAGGTCTTTAATTTCCTTTGATTATGTTTTGTAGCGTTCAAAGTATACCTTTTATACTTGTTAAATTTTCTTTAAGTATTTTATTCTTTTTGGTGCTATTATAATGGAATCGTACTTTCATTGTTGGATTATTCATTGCTAGTGTAGAGAAATACAATTGATTTTTGTATACTGATCTTATATTACTATAACCCGTCTTAACTAGTTATAGTAGTTTTTTAGTGGATTCCTCAGGATGCAAGATCATGTCATTTACCAATGGAGATGGTTTTACGTCTTTCCAATCTGGGTGCCTTTTATTTCATTTTCTTGCCTAATTGCCTGGCTAAAATCACTCATAGAACGTTGAATAGAAGTGGCAAAGCAATCAACCTTGTTGACAAATATCGTAAGGGAAAGCACTCAGTCTTTCACCATAAAATATGACATTATGAGATTTTGTTGATGTTCTTTATCAGGGTTGAAGAAATTCCTCTTTGTTCCTAGTTTGTTGATTTTTTTTTTTTTTTATCATGAAAGGATGTTGAATTTCATCAAGTACTTTTTTCTACATGTGTCAGGAGCCATTTTGAGGAAAACTAGACTGTTTGTTAAGCAGGATGTTTTTGTAGAGTTGGCCAGCTGTACAGTCTGCTGACTCAGGAGGAGGTGTACCTGGTGTAGGGGAGAGAAACTGAATGTTTTTTGAATAGCTACAGAGTTTCAGTGATTGTTTGTTACTTAGAGGTGTTTTGCTTCTTATGCACTCAGTAGGGTATAAATATGCTGTGCAAAATAAACTTGGGGCTGCTGCAGTGTTGACTGTGAGTCCTCCTGAATCTATCTCTTGTCTCTGTCTTTTTCTTAATCCTCACTCCCCCTCTCAAGTGCTTTTCGACCTAGGCCGGCTGGCTCCAGCATACATCTATTGAGATGATCATATAGTTTTTGTATTTTATTCTGTTGATACGGTGTATTACATTAATTGATTTGGGGATGCTAAACCAACCTTGTATTCCTGAGATAGATCCCACTTGGTCATGGTGTGTAATTCCTTTTTTATGCTGCTGGATTTGGTTTACTAGTATTTAATTGAGTGTTTTTGTGTCTATATTCCTAAGAGATGTTGGCTTGTGGTTTTCTTTTCTTGTAGTGCCTTTTATCTGGTTTTGGTTCAGGGCAATCAGGGCCTCATAGAATAAGTTGGGAGGTGTTGTTACCTTCCGTCCTATTTTTTAGATGAGTTTGTGGAGAATTAGTATTCATTCCTCTTTATATGTTTGGGAGAATTCAGCAAGAAACCATCTGAACCTGTATTTTTCTTTGTGGATAATTTTTAAATTATTAATTTAATCTCTTTACTTATTAAAAGTCTATTCAGGTTTTTCTATTCTTGAGTCAATTTAAATAGTTTGTCTTTCTAGGAATTTTTTTATTTAATCTGAGTTGTCTAAGTTGGCATACAGTTGTTTATAGTAGTGCTTTATAACACTATTTCTGTAATATCAGTAATGTCTCATTTCATTAATTTGACTAATTTATTTATTGACTTATTTATTTATGTCTTGGTCATTTTAGCTAACTGTCTGTCGATTTTGTTGCTCTTTCCAAAGGTCAACTTTTGGTTTTATTGGTTTTTTTCCTATTTCATTAATTTCTGCTCTAATCTGTATTATTTCTTCTTCATTTCTGCTTGATTTGGGTTTAGTTTGCTCTTCTTTTCCAATGTTTTAAAGTGGAAAGATGGAATTTTTATTTGAGATCCTTTTTTTATTTTAATGTAGGAATTTACAATTATAAATTTCCCTCTAAAGCAGTGCATTAGCTTCATCCCGCAAGATTTGATATGTTTTGTTTTCATTTATCTCAAAGTATTTTTTAATTTCACTTGTAATTGCCCCTTTGACTCATCAGTTATTTAGGAGTGCATTGATTTATTTAACCTATTTATGAATTGCCCAATTTATTTTTGTTATTAATTTCTAATTCCACTCCATTGTAATTAGAGAACATAATTTGTGCAAATTTAGTCCTTTGGAATTTATTGAGGCTTATTTTATGGCCTAGCATATGGTCTATCCTGAAGAGTGGCCATATGCACTTGAGAAGGATGTGTATTCTGCTGTTACCGGGTCCCATTTCATATAATACGTGTTCACTTATTTTTAACCATGTATTGATTTTCCCTTTACATTCCATCTTGCTGTTCAAATAATTTTCTTTGCCTGAAATACTACTTTTAGTACCTCGTAGGAAGAAACTCAATTGGTGACAAGCTCTAGAATTCTAAATTCGCAGCTGTTTTCTGATAATAATTGTATTCTTGCTTCCATTGCTACTGTTTTAAAAGTCAACTGTCAGGCTAACTTTTGCTACTTTGAAATTATTCCATCCCTTCTCTCTGTCTGCTTTGACATCATTCTCTGTCTCTGCTGTTCGGCAGCATCACTAGCATTTGTCTCCTTATAGATTTTTTTTTCTACCTTGGACTTTGTTATTGGACACATTCGAAATGGATTTGGAGTATTATTTATCAGCTATTTAAAAGTCTCAGGTATTTTGTCATCAGATGAGATCGCTTCTACCTCATTTTTTTCTCCTCCCTGAGGATTCTGATTAAATTACCCGTTAATCCTTACACTTTCTTTCATGTCTCTTTATTATTTTAATATTTTCCATCTTTTTTGTCTCTTTATTACATTTAGGATGATTTCTTTTTCAAGGATAATTTCTTTGTTCGATTGAGTTTGATATGCAGCCAAAAGCATTCTTTGCCTTTTTAATTGTTCACTGCATTTTTTTTTTTATTTCTAGAAGTCCTATTCGATTTTTTTTCAAATCAGCTAAGCTATTTTTTAGACTTTCCTATTCTCAAATATTTTCAAACTTGTCCTTTATTTCTTTAAATATAGTAATCATCATTGTTTTGTAACCTATGCCTGTTAATACCAGTAATCAGACTTATTTTTAGGTCACTTTCTGCCACATGTATCTGTCGCTTTCCAGTCATGATGCCTCGTTTCCTTATCCACTTAGCTGCATTATACAGTCTTTCACTGATTTCATTGACTTTGAAAAAGTATTTGTATGGGATTTTCCTGATACGCAGGAGAATTTTTTTTTTCTTTTCTCCAAAGAGGATTTGCATTTGTTCCTACCAGGTGTGTGGATATATGTTATTCTCAGTCCACGCTAAGATGCATCCATGGCTTGAGGTATCTGAGACATCCGTTTTTGTTAAGACTGCAGTTCCCAATGAGGATTAGCACTTGGGGTCCTAGTACCAAGGCAACTCTTCCAACAGTGTCTTGTGGATGAAGAAAAGGGGGTACTTATTCTTATTCATTCTTATCCCGAGAGGTTAACCCTTCAGAGTCCCAGCTTCATGTGTTCGTGTGTGTGTGTGTGTGTGTGATGGTGGTGGTGGAGTGAGAGGGGAGGTCTGTCAGATTCCCTACTTCGTGTGAGCCCCAGGCTTCACTTTGATCCCCCTTGCTCAGGGGCTTGGCCATCAAAACCTCAGTTTAATTTCATAACATTTTTTTCCCCCGGGTAGGTACATACCATTGATTTAAAAAGCCTCCTGAGTGCATGCTTGCTTCTCCAGGCAGGGCCAACCTAGTGTAGTGATTCAGGTTATATACTGTACATTTCTACCAAGGTTAAGGGAGCACAGATATATTTATTGTGAAAAAAATTGCATTTTTATTATAACTTTTGGTTTAAAGCTAGGGAGATTATTTATTATAGTGATTTTACAGTATATGACAGGTTAAGTGTCTTATTTTAATAAAATCAACATAGTATGATCATTGTGCTGACAGATGGAAATGAAATGTCTCATTCTAACAGGGTTTTTTTCTCCCCTGCCTTTACCTTGAACTCAACAGGGCCACCCAAGGCATCATTCCTCCAGTAGGCTCCTAGGGATCATAGTGACCCCTCCTGAGCTGTGGTTCTCTCCCCTAAAGCTCTCTTTTGCATTTGGCCTCAGCATCCACCTCTACCTGAACTCATGTTTTTACTCTACCCGCCTGTCAACCGTGTTCTGACTACTAAGTATTGATGTGCTGTAGGAAGCCAGGGTGCCGCAGACATGGCCACTGCTGTCTGCTCCAGTTGGAGAGAAACGAAGTGAACTCCTTGCAGGAAGGGCCTGATAATGTCTTGAAATAGTGGGACAGAGAAAAGAGAAGCCACCTGTTGTATATGTGATTACCCCAGCGCTAGGGCAGGTGAAGGAAGGTGGAGCTGGGGCCTGAATCAGTGACTTAGACACCAAGTGACCCAACTCAGGAGAACCTAGGACATTGAGCTTTTTTTGTACAACATTTTTTTGAAAAAGAATTTTTTTGGTGTTTTAATAAAACACTATTTACAAAATCAGGCAGCAAGCTGGATTTGGTCTTCAGGCTATAGTTTGCCAACCCCTAATTTATTTAGTTTATGATTTGACCATCAGCAACTTTTTTAATTTTTATTTTTCAATTAGAATTAACATTCCATATCATTTTATATTAGTTTCAGGTATACAGCAGAGTGGTTAGACATTTATATAATTTATGAAAGGATCCCCCCCAATTAGTCTAGCACCCGTCTGACATCATACGTAGTTATTACAACATTATTGACTGTATTCCTATACTGTACTTTACATCCCCATGACTATTTTGTAACTACCAATTCGTACTCCTTAATCCCTTCACTTTTTTCACACAGCCCCTTAACCATCCCCCATCTGGCAATCATGTTTGTTCTTTTTAATTATGAGTCTGTTTTCATTTTGTTTGTTCATTTATTTTGTTCCTTAGATTCCACATATAAGTGAAATCATATGGTATTTGTCTTTCTCTGTCTGACTTATTTCATTTAGCATAATACCCTCTAAGTCCATCCATGTTGTTGCAAATGGTAAGATTTCATTTAAAAAGAATTTTCGAAGGGCTTATCCAGATAAACATGCTAGAGCAGATGGTTAATTCTGTTTCATATTGTTGGTTTTTTTTTTTTTTAAGAAGACAAGAGCAAAAAAAAAAAAAAAAGGATTAAAATACCTGTGCGATTGTCATCACCTGGTCCCAGGGATGAGAGCCATAGGGTAGTTGCTGCACTTGGGTCTTCGGGGCAAGTTGGAAACTACAGTTCTGGCAGGTGTCTGCCAGCGAGTAAGTTTGCTGAGAGTAAATCCCCGTGGATCCTGGAGTCAGCCTGTGTTCATGCTTGTCCCCACACAGGGAAGCTCTTTGTGCTGGAGTCTCAGAATGGCTCTCAGGGCCTGGAACTGGAGGCAGCTCGGCTTTCCTGCAAGAGCAGGGGCGCTCACTTGGTGTCTGTGGAGGAGCTGCGGAGAGTGGTCCAGGATTGTGCCTTCGCTGTGTGTGCCACGGGCTGGCTGGCGGACGGCTCGCTGGGGTAAGTCTGGCGCGCTGGGGGAGGCTGTCCATCCAGCTGACCCGACTGCCCCACCAGGGCTTATATGGGGACTCCATAATTGTTTGATTGAGGTGCCAGGATAGGCAAGATGCACTGGGCAATGGCTTCCAGTGCATTCTTAGTTAGAGTTCTCATATAACAACATTTTTCTAGAGTTCTGTCATGGTTCCCCGCCCACCCCACCCCCCAACCCCCCGCACCTTACTTCGTTATTTTGAATTTCCTTTTTAAGTTACAAAACTAATACATGCTTGTTAAATTTTCAAACAATCCATATCTGTATAAAATACAAAGTGAGCTTCTCTCTTCTTCCTTACCTCAGATGTAATGACTTAACTGTTTGGTATATATTCTTTATATATATTCTGTTTTTCTCTGTTGATACACATCTGCGTACATATGAATAGGAACACGGTATTGAGGTTTTAAATATGGTCACAAATTTTTTCACATTGTTCCCATCAAATCAGGCACTTCGAATCAGGCACAGGATAGTATTGCCTCAACTGATAGAATGTAGCAGGAGTGACTTCTGTGTGACTTCTGAGGTTAGGTCAGAGGAATCCACGGCTGGATTTCTGGTGACACTCACGTTCGGGATGCCATGTAAGAAGTCTTGACTATCTTGAGATAGCCATGCTGTTAGGAAGCCCAGCCCACATGGAAATGACCCATGTCATTGCTCTCTCCAGTAGACCCAACCAATGTCCCAGTCAGTAGCCAGCATTACCTGCCAGAAATGTAAGGGAGGATGCCTCCAGGTGAGTCCGGCCCTCAGCTATTGAGTTGCAATAGCCTATGAGTCTCCTCAGCTCAGGCCTTACACTTTACAGAGCAGAGACAAGCCATTTCTCTTGTGCCCTGTCTGAGTTCCTGGCCCATGGAATCCTGTGGAGAAGAAAATCTTGTGGCCGGCTAGGAAAAAAAACTTTCCATTAGTGCTGCTAACTGCTTCTTTAGTCATACTCAGAGAAGGCAAGAGCCATTCCACTTTCTCCTTCATGCCACAGGAATGTGAAAGAGTAAAATGGGCTCCAAGAACACTTTGGTTGATAATAACCTTGAAGATGTCTGGCTGGCAGATGGCCATAGAAAACACACACAACCATGCTGACTCATGTCTCCACATGTGCCACATGTGAAGCAGCAATTGAATAAAGAGGACAACTGAGGCTACATCCAAATCTTTTCAGCGCATCTGGAACTGTGACCTTCTCTGCCTTATATTTTTATATCCAGGTCCCTCAATAGACAAAATATGTCCTGCGCACGCATGTTTCCATAATGTAGTCAAGTATAAATATTTTTTATAACTCTGTTACCATCGTTGCATCAGATAACCAGGGTATTCAGAGATTCTGAAGAGCCAGCTTAGAGCCAGGCTTCGGTCTCCCAGGCATTACAAATCAAGACTGAGTCACTGGAAAGGCCATTCTGTCTGGGTTTGCTGTAAAGTGTTAAGACATCTTAGTGGATCTGCATTGCTAAGATGGTGTTTCTATACAAAGATAACATACTTACTTGATATGTTTACTACACGACACATTAAAAACAGGTTTTCCTTTTCAATGTTACCGGAACCAAGCATCTGACCATTATTATGTGCACTTCACTATGAGTCTTTCCATCTCACTCCTCCCCTCACGAAACAAGTTATTAAATGCGTAGTGCATTCTGGGATTGATGGCATAGTAGATTTTAGTAGATATGCTCTATAGCTCTATGAATTTATTTTGAGTATATACATAAATCTGCAGGAAGACGGAGGTCTAGAGCAGTGAATACAGACTTTGGGGCCACTTGTTTCCTGGGAGCTTTTTCACATTCCATAAAGGGTGGCAGAAAAGCCGATTGGCAATTTAGATAGCCTTGTAGGACTAGGAAGACAGATTGGAATTCAGGTTTTGTATAGGCAGGCATCCGGGAGTCCTTTTGCTTTGGGTTAGGATGTTGCAGGGATGTATCCCAGGATTAAAAGTAAGTGGCAGGCTCTCAGGAAAGCTGAAGAATCACTTCCGAAGAACTGAAGAATTGCTTCAGATCCTCCAAAGCCATGAATTTGGATTGAGATTATACTGGAGTTTAGTGCTCTGCATAGCTAGCAGAACTGATTTTAAAAATCATCTCTAGAAGAAAACAACATTATCTGAGGCAATTGGTTTTCACAATTAATTTTAGCAAATACAGAATTTGTCACACAATATAAAATAACCAGTGAAGAGTCAAGGCAACAAGAATAAAAATAGCCAATAGAGACTCTAGGTATTAGCATCGATAAATGCAGACTTTAACTCTTTTGAACTGTTCGAAGATGCAAGAGGCAAGGTGGATTTTGGCAGAAGATGGAAAACTATAAAAATAACAGAATGGAAACCCTAGAAATGTAAAATACAATAACTGAAATTAAGAACTTAATGGGTAGATCTAACAGCTGATTAAAAAGAGCCAAAGAGAATATTTGCCAACTGGAAGATATTTTAGAGGAAGAAATTCGGGATAAAGAACAGAAGAAAAAAGGTGAAAAATGTAGAAGGGTAAAAGGTGAGGACGATACGTGCAATTGGAATTCTAAAAGGAGAGAAGGAAGATGGAGCAAAAGCAACATGAGACTTATCCACAACTTAAAAAAAAATATCCGGGCACAGACTCAAGAAGCCCTACGAAACCCAAGTAAAACAAATAAAAAGAAACTCACAATTTGGCGCATCATGGTAAAACTTATCAGAGTCTAACATGAAGAAAAAAAATATTTAAAGTAACAAGAGAAAGAAAGAGTAAAAATAAACTAACGAAGACCAGAGACAATTGAATGATACCTTTCAAGTGCTGAAAGAAAATTTCTGCCTAGAATCCTGTACTATACCCAGTGAAAATACCTCCCAAGGATAAAGGTAACATAAAGACATTTTCGGACAGACAAAGAGTGAGAAAATTCATTCTATCGGACCTGCACTAAAAGAAACACTAAAGGGCACTCTGCAGGCAGGAGGAAACTAATCGTAAGTGGAAGGCTGGAGTGTGAAAAAGGATGAAAGAGTAAATGGCCGGAGGTGGGGAGGAGTAAATTGAAATTATATAATTACATAAAGCAGCAAACACTAAACACTAAAAAGGTGGTATATAAGTCAGGAAGTATTTTAAATATGTTAATAGTATTTTAAGGATTTTAAGTTGTGTCATTGGGAGTAGGGTAAAAGTAGCATTAAATTTTAAGAAGTCTGGAAAGCATGTTATAACTTTTAGGGTAACTGCTAAAACAATAGTAAAAGTGAAGATAAAGCCCTGGGTTTCGGTTCTGCCTTTGTCAGCAGCCCTGGGATTTTGGTTAGTGATTTCATGTTCCTGTTCTCCATTTCTTTGCTTGATGAATGACCACATTAGTCTAGTGGGCTTCTTTCCATGTGATTATGAGTATGTGTGATTTTTATTCCACTGCTAAATAAAGATGATTTTTACATTTCAGAAAAAAAAAAAAAGATATATAACTTCCAAACCCATACAAAGGAAAAAGAGTCGTACCCGCCAAATTAAAACAATCAAAATTAGAGGAAAAAAGAGGAAGAACAAAGAATGTGCAGAACTAATAGAAAGATGGCAGTTGAAATTCAAAGAGATCGGTGATTAAATTAAGTGGATGAGATGCTCCAATTAGGAAAAAAAGATGGATTTTTAAAAATTCTACCACTTGCTATTTAGAAAAAATATTCCTAAAAAAGCATGGGACAAAAATAAATTATAATGGAAATTAGCATATAAGTAGAACTGAGTAATATTAAAAATATAACATGCTTAACCCATGGGATGCTTCTAAAGCTATACCTAGAGGGAAATGTTAAGCATTAAATGCTTGTGTTAGAAAAGGACAAAGGCCTAAGGTTAATGAGTTAATGATCTATATTAAGAAATATGAAAAAGAACAGCAAAACAAACCCCCTCATAAAGAAGAGAACCCATAAAGAGAAAAGAATAATAATAATAAACAACACATATACTAGAACAGCTCAACAATGTATTCCTCTGAAACTTGGATTGATACATACGACCTCAACTCCAGCATCCCTACCTGTTCCTGAATTTAGACTTCTGTTTGGGGAAAGTGTTCCCATACTGAGGCTTTCCACCAAAGCTTGTGAATCAGAAAAATCTCTGCTGATTCTAAACCGGCAAAAGAAAAGAATGTTCTTTTCCATGTTTAATCAGCTCTCCTAACCCAGTGTCTTCTTTATCTGTTTCAGGACAACCATATGTGGCAAGGGGAGTGGTGAGCAGCAGATCACGAGAGCTATTGACGTGAGAATTGAGAGCAGCCCAGCTCCTGGTGGCACGTACAATGCCCTTTGTATTAAGGATGAAGGTCAGTGACAGAGCCTTTGTAAAGTTTCCGGAGGGTCTGCTTGTGGGAGTTGCCATCTTAGGTTGCATTCTCTAGAAGCAGATTCACCGAAACATGGTATATCAGGAAATCCGTCCAAAGAAGAGCCAATAGGCAGTGGAGGAGTAGACAGGGAAAGGAAGTAGACTAAGCAATGGAAAAATACTAAGTAAAGGCCATGGTGGTGGTGGGGTGGGAGGTAACTTTGACTCCATCATGCAGGGGATCTCTGGAGACACTGAAGATCACCACAGTTTTCCAGATCAAGAGTGAGAGAATAGGCGTATTTATACCCCTACGCCTGTCAGTCATTGGTTAAGGGCTGCTTCAGGGAGGTGTAAATTCCCAGGCTCTTCCGGGTTTTGATGTGCACAGGCAAAGGCTTCCAGTGGCCTGAGTGCCACACTCCAGCCAAGAGGCACAGGTGCCTACAGTGGCAAAGGTATCTAGGCAATACGGGCATCCCCTGACAGCAGCTGCTGTGGTTGCTGACATGGCATGCCTTTCTGTCTCTCTTCATGGTGAAAGAAAAAAAAAATCCCTTTTCCCCAAAAGGAAACGTAAAGTATTAAAGAAACTGCTCCCGGGGTGAAGGAATTCAGCTTCCTCCTGGTAAATCGGCTGAGTGATGAGGACAAAACCATAGCAGAGACTCCAGGGCAGCATTTCACATACACCGAAATAAGCGCACCTTGGTTATCAGAAACACGAGCTTTTGAAAGGGAATGTTCATGTTGATGGAGAGAAAGCCAGCTGCTTACTCATCGGTCATAGACATCAGCACAGGTACCGCTGGGCTGTACACTGGTCTCATCTGGGAAGTTTTAAGAACTACTGATGCCTGGGTGCCAGCCCTAGATATTCTGATATAAATGGTCAGGACATCTCCAGCGGTTTTAACATGTAGCCTCGTTTAAGAGCCATATCTCTAATACAGGGTTTCCCAAATCTCTCTGATGATAAGAATTACCAGCTGAACTTGTTAGAAATATGAACCCTCAGCTGCATCCCAGAGGCACCAAATCCTTATCTCCAGAAAAGGGGTCAGAGGAGTTAATAAGTCAAAGAGCCATAGTGGACCCCAAGGCCTTGGCTGTTACTTGTTAGATGTTTGTTAGTGATAGGCCTCTCTGCCGCTATGGGGTCTCCCTCCAGGAAGAGTTCTTCATTTGCCTGGTCTATAGAAGAGTTTGTGAGAGCCTCCTGATACCATCTGTCCAATCAAGTGAATGAAGGATGTGGCCCTGCTCTGCAAAGTCCTAGGGAGAACAATATCCATGTTTTAAAAACAAACAAACAAACAAATATACAATTTAAATAATCCTTTGAGTCCCAAACAATAGGCAAAGGTTCAGATCCCTGCAGGAGAAAAACAACATCACCTTTTCTCTTCAGTGATCTCAAATGAATATACAGGGCTTCTGAGTCTTAGCTCTTTTCCTTGATAAATAAGAGGTATCGATTAGCTTTTGTTATTTAACATATTACTCCAAAAGGTAGTGGCTTTAAACAACCATTTATTTAGTTCGCTGTTTTTTTGGACCAGCAATTTATTCCTCTGTTGGCCTCGGTTGGGCTCGTTGGTGAGTCCACAGTCAGTAGCTAGTTTAGGCCTTGCTTCTAGGAGTTGGCTGGCTGTTGGCTAGGATGATGGGGGTGACTGAGCCACCTGTGTCTCATCATCCAACAGGATAGCCTGGGCTTCCCACCTCCCTGGCTTTCAAACAGGTTGTGTGCATGCAGGTGTGTGCCCCTTTCGCTTGCAATTGTGCTGCACGAAGCCAGAGGTTGGAAACATCCTTTCATATCCTATAGGGCACCAGAGTCAAAGCCGTGATAGTGGCTCCAAAATTGACTTAGTGCCAAACCAATGTAATGTGCCTCCTGATGTTTTGCGCTCAGAGGAACACAACTTTAGTTCAGTCGTAGTCCTGCCAAAAAGGCATAACTTGAATCCGATCATGAGAAAATATTAGCCAAACTCAAATTGAAAAACATCCTGCAAAATGACTGGCCTACACGCTTTAAAAAATGGCAAGGATAAGACACATAAAGAAAGGCTAAGCAACTGTTCTAGATTAAAGTAGACTTAAAAGATTAAAAGACTTGGCAATGAAATGAATTTGTGGTCCTGGAATATATCCTGGACCAGGAGAAAATAGTTATAATTGATGAAATCCGAGTATAGATTATGAATTTTTTTTTGTGATTTTGGTAACCGTCCTGCAGTTCTGTAAGAGAGTATCCTTGTTCTTGGAAATACATATCAAGATTTTTAGGGACAAACAGACATCATATCTACAACTTACTCTCATATGGTTAAGAAAAGAATGACAGTGTAGATATACATAAATAGGCATTTATATATGTACACATATGTATGTATGTATATGATGTATATTTGGCTTTATATCTATCTATCTAGAAGAATGATAAAACAAATGGGGCAAAATGAAAACACATTGGTAAATCTGGATAAAGAGATTTATGAGAGTTCCTTATTCTTACAATATTTCTGTAACTTTGAAATGATATAAAAATAAAAATTTCTAAAAAGGTCTACATATTCCTCCAAAAACAACAGCAGGAAAAAAAAAACCCACCCCACACCCTCCAAAAAATCCTTGCGTCATGGGGAGCCAACATGCGAAGCAGATTCATGATGCCTGTCAACATATGTGAAAATCGATGCCATTTTAGTAGAGCAAGCTCTGTGTGTGGTTCATTAGAGTGAAAGTGCTCGAAAGCCCTGATCCCAGAGCAGTTTGTCTGAGCCTGGCCTCCCGGCACCTCCAACTCAGTGGAAGGGGCTATGTGGAGGAGACTAGAACCTTGGTCCTACAGGGCCTGAATGGTGAGGAAGCCTCAGGTGGGCATGCAGGGGACTCAGGAGTGCATGCTGAGCGCTGCTCTCTCTTGGGCTTTCTAGAAAAGCAGGGTGGATTCCCAAGGCTGTTCAGAGGGAGCTCAGTCTCTGTTCCTCTGCCGTCCATCCTTTAGAAAGAGCATTTGAACTGCTCTCACACAGTCCTCACCCCGCTCAGGGGAGCCGCTGCTTCTCCTCAGTGGAGCCCCTGTTGACGGCACAGTCAACAGGGAGATCTGTGTGCTGAAGGAAGGTGCAGTGCCTTCGCGGGAGATGAGAACAGGCAGTTCCTGGGGGCTCCTGCCGGAGTGTAGATGAGGTCTGGTTCGTCACACATCCCGGTGCAGTTTCATCTCCAAAGGTTGCCATATGCTTCACATTAGCTCTCTGCTGCTGCTTTTCTTTGGCAAGACAGGAACAATGAAATGTGCTAACTCCCCCAACGGCAGACAAGTGCCTTATAAAGAGCCCAGAAGGAAAACGGAGCCTGTGGGACGTTCAGACAGCTTCCTCCTGTGTTTTCTTTTTCTGAAATAAAGTGCATCATGAATGTAGACTTTTCTCATTTTCCTTCCAGTATTTTTGTTTCACGAAGAGTGAATTTCCAGTCCTGTGGTGATCTCACTTAAACTAATAAGTGAAGTTATTTTTAACCAACTGGATGCTGATGAAATAAGCTGCCTCCATTTGGATTTTCTGCCTTTGCTTCTCTTGGCAGCTTGTCTAGGGTCGACGGCGTGGGGTCTGGAGTGTACCCACAAGGCTCCACTCCGGGCACGCTTCTGTTTCTCCCCTGCTAAGCTAAGGCTGGCCGGGCTGCTCTTCCCCACCAGCCCACCTCACCTTCTTAGCACTGAATTCCATTTCCCCTGCATACTTTATAATTGCCTATACTTTCCTTGAAAACAGAAATGGAATCATTTCCATCCTTTATGTCATCGAAAGGAGAGCTGGATGCTCCTTTTAAGAGCCATCAGGAATTTTGGAGAGTAGCCAATTCCCAGATTTTCCTGGAGGAAGCCCCATTCCTCAGGTTGGCTTTGGGGAAATTCTCCAGCAGCCATTAGGAGACTGGAACCAATTGCAATGCTTCGAACACCTGATAGGGCTTATTTAGTTCAGGATCTCCCAAGGGAATGTGGAAAATTCTGAGCTCAATGCCATTAACCAGGCATTGACCGTTTATTTACTTGTCCGGGGTAATGCAGAGTTCAGAGCTCAGACTTGTGGGTGCTTCATATGGGTGGGTGGATGGATGGATGGATGGATGGATGGACGGACGGACAGACAGATGGACGGACAGATGGATGGACAGACGGACAGGCGGACAGAGATATCACTCCCATTGTCAGGGAGTCGATAGCATATAAGGATAAGGAAGGGATGAATGCATTTCCACGACACAAAGGAGGAAAGTAATTAGCAAGACTTCTTGCAGCAGTGGCAGTTGAGGCAGAGTTTGAGGGTTTTGTTCCTGGAAATAATGGTTAGGGAAGGGCGGAGAGGACACTGCAGACAGAGGGAACAGGTGGAGCAAGGGCGAGAAATCGAAGACCGCAGTGGTTCGGGAAGACTAGCCGTGGGCAAGCCGCAGTGCCAGTCCTTCAGGAGAGCAGGGTGGCTCTAGAACATCGCTGCGGGCTTGAGTAGACCTGCTGGGCAGGTCTGCAGTGGCTGCAGACAATTTCCACCGCAATAAGCAGTGATGCCCCCTCCCCTGCTACCCGCACACCCAGGACTGCATAGCACCAGGTCTCGCTTTCCCAGGACTGGGGTCTTCCGTTCTAAAATCCCATGCTAGATCAGTCTTAATGCACAGTCAGTTCTGAGAGCACCAAATGTCGGAGCAACCAAAGAAATGGTGCCAGTGGGTCCATGTTCTGATGGTTCTGTGAACCATTTTTGTTTTGCCCTTGTTCCCTCCCAATGCCTGTTCAGCCATCGTGCGCTTGGCTACATTTGGGTTGAGAGAACTGGACCTTCAGTTACCATCATCACCTGAAGAATGATTGAAAAGACCATCAGTCTCCAACTAACTTGGGAAATGGAACTCACATTCATTTACATCCCTAATTAAGGTCCAGGCATGTAGCGGGCAGTGGGCAAGGCGTCACATTTAATTCTGGTAACAGCCGTATGAGATAGGCATCCTTAGCTTCAGTTTACATTTTTAATATATTTTCTAATTATAAACATGAACATGTGGTCATTGTAGTAGAAACTATAAAGAAAATTAAAATCACTCATAATCAGTCAAGATATAGAACATTTCCTTCACCCCAGAAAGTTCCCTGGAGCCATTAGTTTGAGAACTAATGACAAAATTGGGTAGAATGGGGGAGAACAAGGCTGGTTCAGTCCTAGGTAGAGTAGGGTGTAGGGGGAGTTGGGCAAGTGGGCACAAGAGACAACTTCTTAACACAGTTTAAGTAAACTGAAAAGGAGAAAAGATGTAGCATTTGTGTCAATGTCTATCTATATCCTTGGTTTGTGTAATAATAATGAGGGTTTGCAGGCTCTTCTTTAGAATTTCAAAAGTCATGGTAGAAGTCTTAAAATTTCTTCTCATCATAAAAGCATTAACTTTCACATGCATTCTAAACTGTGGAAGCTGGTTATCAGAAGCTCTGATTGGCAAGCAAATGCATCCTTCGAATTTGAAAATATGAGTCGTTGGTTTGTTAGCACTATTTGTTTGATAGGCAAGATCTCTTATAAAATCTCTTTCCTTAGAAAGGAAAATAATAGAAATTGCTTTTTATGTTGAAATTGTTGAAACCCAGCTCTAAAGTCTAAGAACTCCACAAACTATAATCCCTACCTGTGGGAAAACAGAAGTAGCCGTAAAGACTGCCCAAATGTAAGTTTCCTTAAGGAAGAGAATAGAGTCCAGGTATATAGCCAGCTGTTTTCCATAGCTCCCTCTTGAGGTTCAGGATGGGAAGGTTAGTAAAAGGAACTAATTCAAGTTGCATCTGGATATGGGTGGTGTTTTTGGCAAACACTTGTGTTAATGCATGGATTGTTAATGCATGGATTGTAGCTTCTGAAATCACACCATCTAAGAAGCAGTATGTTTCCTGTCTTGTGCATTTGTGGGAAATCTAGAAACACATGATGTGTGGGCCTAGACTTTTAGGAGCGTTATTGTGGTTTTCCTGAGCCAGAATCTAGCCCATGCCATTCTGGAAGTTACATCCAAGGAAGAAGATCCCATGAGTCTGGTAGGATGTGAATTTGGCCTGAAGTTCCTCTTTACTCTCAAAACAGTTATCCTTGCTCCTAGATTTCCCTTCCAAAGAGTTGGTGTTAAATCTCACAGATAGAGCTGTGTGAGACGGAAAGTATTTACCAGTTTTTTAAGAGTGAGTGTTTGGTGAAGAGCCTCCAGTTTCCCAAAACTAGAAACCAATAAGAGGAGAAAAGACTGGGCCATCCAGCGTGAGTCATAGGCAGCCGAGGGTGGTGGAGAGAGAGACAGAGCCCTTTGCCCCTGAGATACCAGCTGGAATTCGGCCCAGCCTTACTTGATTGAGGCTGACAATGACTTTGCTCCATTCTTCTCAGGATGCCCTGCTCAGACCAAGTGAACCCAAGGGTGACGCCTCTCGCTCAGTGGGGTGCCCCTGGATTTGTGGCAACTTTCAGATGGCCTCCTGTCCCTACTTGCCACATAAGTGAAATTAACAGCTGATCTCCTGGGCTTACAGTCAAGGCAGTTTTGGTTAAAATGCAACATTCTGTGCTGACTTCCTAAAGTACAGCCACACCCTTTTTCATTCAAAAATCTCTCCTGTGGAAGAACATGCACAGCATTGACTTTCTTTGAGAAAGTGCTACCAAAAACTACAAGCTATAAAGCCAATCGAAGTGGCATAAAACGCAAACCATATTTTCTATTTTCATCTTTTCTTACCATACCTTCTTTAAAGCAATATGCATCTTAGATCATTTGACTGCAGGAGGACTAAAGGCTTTCTTTTCTAATGTAAAAAATTAGGAGAGGAAATTTGAATTTAAAATTATTTCCTTAGTTTGAAAAAAAAAGTCTCACTCTATCACTTTGACACAGCAATTCCATTTCTAGTTTATCCTAACAACATATGTACAAAAATGTACACACGAGCTGTTCATTGTAGCACTATTTATAATAGTAAAAACTTGGAACCAACATAAATGTCAGTGTAATGATTAAATAATGTGTGCTATAATGTAGCCTTTCAAGAGACTGAGGTACTTTATAGCACTAATGTGGAAAGAGCTATAAAACATGAGAGAAAAGAAAGACTTCTAGTTTCTGTTCCAACATATAAGGAAGGAAATTAAATCAGTAATTAATAACCTTTCAAAACAGAAATCACCAGGCCCAGATGAGTGCACTGGTAAATTCTATCAAATATTTAAGAAAGAAATTATACCAATTTTCTGCAATCTTTTCCAGAATTTAGAAGCAAAGGGAATACTCCCTAACTCGTTCTTTGAGGCCAGCATTACTTTGACACCAAAATGAGAGAAAAACATTACAAGAAAACTACAGACCAATATCTAATGAACATAGGTGCCTAAAGCCTCAACAAAAAATTAGCAGTTTGACTGTAACCAAGCGGGATGTAAGGCTGGTTCAACATTCGAAAATCAATTAATGTAACCCATCACATCAACAGGTTAAAGAAAAAAACACATTACCTTATCAATAGATGCAGGAAAAGCATTCGACAAAACCAACACTCATTTATATAAAAACTCTCAGCCAACCAGGAGTAGAATTGAACTTCTTCAGCTTGATAAAGAACATCTACAAAAACCTTCATCTTGCATCATACTTAATAGTGGGGAATTTGAGGCGTATCCACTGTTTTTTATATTTTAAATGGGCTTGTTTCTATCTGTGACTACCTGAGAGGGCACAGTGATGGGAGTGGAGGAGCAGGGGGAGGAGGGGGCTTCAGACCACAGCAAGAATGCCCGCTGCTCACCCTGCGGCTGGAAGTGCGACCTGGTTGGCCCAGGTCCAGTAACTGTTAACTTCTTCCCTCAACTAACATCGATGAAAGTGTCATTCCACATGAATCTGTCCCATGGACCGCTGAGCCCAAAGGTCTCGCCTGAGCTGAACCCAGGAAGCTTTCGCCAGTGTGAAAAAAAGAAGGCTTGGGACAGAAACCCTCACCTGGGTTTCCTCACTGGCCGAAGCCTTCAGTGGGCCCATTAGTGGCTGCCTCAGGGACCAGCCGCAGATTCTTCATAAATAATTTTCAAGGTTTAATACAAACCAGTCTCATTTCTGACCTCTGCTAAGGAAGCTACAGGCCTGGGACGCGACTACCTGCCAAGACCTGCCCAGTTAGGAATTTATGATCAGATTATCCTATATCTGTGACTGTATTCGTATATACCAGACTGGTCACATGTCACCATCAGGGTTGAGGTTGGAGGAGGGGAGAGGCACCTCCAATCGACTCCACAGTCTGTAACATTTTAGCTTTTGACAAGTACCTGTTCATTTACGTAAATAAGGCAGAAAAGGGCCTTTGCTGCTGGGTAAATGTCTCTGGGTCCTCCTTTCAAGGAGACATTAAAGGGTAACGTTGCCTGGCAATGTTTAAACACAACATTCTACTGTAACATCACATTTATTCATTCAACAAATAGTTCTCGAGTGCTTCCTTTCTGCCAGGCCCTCTGCCAGGCCCTGGGGAAGCCAAGGTGAAGGAGAAACAGCCCCCGTGATCCCAGTTCAGGTTGCAGGTGGCACCAGCCGCTGGGGAGAGTTGTTTTTTAAGTTCGTTTTCTCCCAGGCTGCGAAAGTTCTGCACGGTTCGGGAAAGCTGATTGTGCTTCCTTGTCCTCAGAGAAGCCGTGCGGAGACCCGCCTTCGTTCCCGCACACCATCCTGCAGGGACGCACCGGCTTGGAGATGGGGGACGAGCTGCTGTACGTGTGTGCCCCGGGCCACGTCACGGGCCACCGCGAAAGCGCCTTCACCTTGCTGTGCAACAGCTGCGGGGAGTGGTACGGCCTGGTGCAGGCCTGCGGGAAAGGTACGCCACCCCCCCACCTCCCCCCACCCCCCCCCCACCTCATCCCTGCGAGCTAGGCCACCTGCACCTGCCCTCACGCTGTGAGCAGAGCGGCTCCATGTGGGCTGGTGACAGACACACATAATGGGCTCGTCTCCACCAAGGTCCCTTTGCAAAGAGGCTTTTAGGCCTTTCCCCCGAGTTCTAGACCTGGGTGTTCCTGCAGCTCTTCAGATGCAGTGTATCCCCACTGAGCTCATCTCCTGAGACTGGGGGGCGGATGGTGAAGGGTGAACAAAGCCCTTTCCTCTCCCAGAAGGAAAGAGTTGACCTTGGGTTGTTTCCCTGGAAACCAGATTGGTGTGGGCTGCCAGCTGTGATATCAAACAACAGTGCTTCTGGTACACTGGGCCGGGAGGACTGTCGTGAACACCTATGACATAAGGGGGCATCCCAGCTTTGGGCTTCCCTGATCGTGGTGACTCTTCTGACCAGGCATGACCCTGTGGCAACCCTGAGTACTATGCTATGGGCTGTGACAGGAGCTACTGGCTCCTGTGGGGCTTGGGGCTTGTAAACTAAGGTGGGTCCAGCCATGCATGCAAGTCCTGTGCCCTTGCACCTGAACAATCGCAGGGGTGTCGGGTGGACAGTGAGGCAGAGAGAATAACCCCAGGACAGCTGTGTGGACAGCTGTGTGGACCACCCCCACTGACAGGGACTGCCTGCCGCTGCCCGGCTGCCTTGCTCTGCTCCCTGGCCTGTAGCCCGTGGCGGTCATGTGAGCCTGAATATTTAGTTGAGACTAAAAGGACTCCTGGGGGACACTGGGCCGGTAGGAATCCAGGGATGTTCCCACTCCCCATCATCGTGTGCCTGGGGGTCCCAGGCTGCTGCGGCCGCACATTTACACACCCCACCCAGCCCCTTGGGAATTTTCCCAGTGGTGGAAGTCACCACCTCCAGCCACAGCCAGGCCTGGCCCGCACATTCCCGACCCCTACACCACGGACCTCGCGCCAGACCCAGAATTGTTCCCTGGGCTCACAGGGCTTCTCTCACCCCAAGACTCCTTCAGGGACCCCCTTCCTGACCCCCACCCCTAAGATGTCTAGGTACCAAGGAAAGGCCGGCTTTATAGAGGAGAAAGACTCCAGCACCATAGCCATACTGAATTTGTAAGTTTGTCCCTAAAATGTCCTGCACATCCCATGGGGGAACCGTACGAGACTCGCACACTGTCCTGTCTGCGAGATTCACGCACGTTGCCGCCTGAGCGGAGATTTGTTGTCTGCACTGCTATCTACAATCCACAGTGTGAATACGCCACCATTTCTCCCATCTGCTGGTAGACAGTTGGCTTGTTTTCACGTTGCGGCTGTCACAAACGGCACTGCCACGATTTCTCGTCCACATCATTTGGTTCTTCACATGTGAACACATTTCTGCTGGCTCCTGGAGTGGAATCGCTGCCCACAGAGTAGGTGTGTCTTCAGCTTCAGTAGAAGCTGCCCGACAGTTTCCTGAAGTATTTTAACCAGTTTCCTCTCCCACCAGCTGTGTATGGGAGTTTTGGTTGTCCAATATCCTCACCAACCTTCAGCATCGTGAGATTTTACCTGCGTGCCAATCTGGTGACTCATCTCTGGTGACTCATTATAATGTTCATTTCTCTGGTTGAGCATTTACCACGTGTTAATCATGCATTAGCATTTCCTCACTATAGTATCTGTCCAAGGTTTTCACCCATTTTTCTAATTGATTTGAATTGATTATTTATATAATGTAGAATTTCTTTTTCACATAAAACTTCCTTGACTAATATGTTGCAGATCTTCTCTCCCATTCTATTGCTTGTCCTCTTGGAGTATCTTTTAATGAATACTTTTTAAAATTATTGTCTATTTTACTACCTCTCAAATTTTCTGTGGACCATTAAAAATTTTTTAGTAGTCATCGGCCAACTGATATATTAGTAAAACGCAATAAAAATATAAGACTAAAGATACTCCGAATACAGTAACACATTTTTTTTTTCGTTAAACAGACATAAAGCTTGCGGATCAGATTGTTACAGAAGCTTCTTACAAACTTCTTCTTTATGTATCTATTTGCCTTGTTGCACAGTAATGAAAAAAGGTTACAGACTGGGGACAGGTTCTAAAAGCACAATTCGAGCAGTCCGTTGGCTGCCGCTTTCCTCATCTTTCCTCTGTTGCTGCTGCTCTGTGGCAGGCAGGAGCTCGTGCCAGGTCTGGGGAAATCAAGCATCAGGTTTGAGCTTCCTGTTTGTCGAAGGTGTCACCTTGAAGCAGACCCACACTCACCCCGAGATTGTTAATGAGCTGGCTTTATTTCCGCGAGGCACTGAAGCCGCACCATCGCTCGAGCCACACCCACCAGCCAGATGGGTTGTTTACTGGCCCCAGTAGACTGAGAACTAAATGCAGGTTTTGTGTGTCTGAAATGGTGTTTATTTTCTCACTGCAAAGCAGGGTCGTTAGAGCTTTAGGCTGCTGGGCAGGAATTTTGGTTTCTACATTTGGCTGAGCGTACTGACTGTTGCAGTTTTCATTACTCTGTAGATTTAACAATTAAAGTCACTGTTATTAAAAGAAGTTTTGTGTGTGTGTGTGTGTGTGTGTGTGTGTGTGTGTGTTAAAAAGAATATCATGACCAGGTATTTCACTCCATTTTTGCATTAATTTTCTAATGAACATCAACTGTTTTGATTAGAGAACTGTTTCAAATTGGATAACAGTCATCTCGGGAGAGTGGGTCAAACGTGGGTTTTGGAGTTGGATCCACCTGGGTTTGGATAATGACGTTCCTTGTGCTGGCAGATTGGTGATTCATTCGTTCATTCATTCATTCATTCACTCACTCACTCACTCGCTCCACGTTCCGTCGTTTGGCAGCACCCTAAGGTGCTATGTATACAAAGCTGAGCAAAACTGCCCCGGCCCTAAGTGGAACTCTAGTAAACTGGCTGCCTCAAAGAAGACAGGAAAGCAGGACCTGATGAGGTAGAAGGAAAAGCTGGGAGACGAGGTGTCGCAGAAGGTGAAATTTTAAAGGAAGTTTATGTTTCTAGATGGAAGAAGTGTTCAATGAGCTCAAAGGCTGCAGAGATAAGTAAAAGAAAGCTAAAAATTGTGCTTTGGCTTCACGGTATAAGAAGGTTCCGGTAGCCTTGCATTTTCAGTGTGTGTGTTGGGAGTGGGATGCACCTGGACCACACTGCAATGAGTACAGGAACAAGTTAGAGCAGGGGTCCCCAACTCCCGGTAACGGTCGTGGCCTGTTATGAACCGGGCTGCACAGCAGGAGGTGAGCAGCGGCAAACGAGCAGCGAAGCTTCATCTGTGTTTGCGGCCGCTCCCCAGCGTCAGCATCACCGCCTCAGCTCCGCCTCAGGTCATCAGGCATTAGAGTCTCCTAGGAGCACCGGTCCCTGGCGCCAAAAAGGTTGGGGGCCGCTGAGTTGGAGTGAGGAAGAGGGCCAGGCGCAGACAGTTCATCCTCGAATTTCTGCTGTTTATGAAGAGAACTAGAATAGAACTGGGAGAGGATCAAGGGGCCAAGGCGGTGGTGGGGGTTCTTTTGCTTCGTTTGCTTGCTTGCTTGCTTTTTAAGATGGGAGAGAGAAGCTTATTTAAATGACACAGGAAAGACTTAGAAGAGAAGGGAAAACAACACAATTTTCTTGACCTTCCTTAGCCTTAATTTGCTTACATAAAAATTGGAAACTATTTATCACATAGAGTTACCTGCGAGTGCATCACTTAGAACAGAACCTGTGGTATGGTCTGGGCTCAGTGAGTGTCCGTCCTCTACCTTTCACTCTCATGACGATCAAGGAAAGTATTTAGGCCTCTCACTTAAGAGATCTAAAGGGATTTGTGCAGGGCACTGGCTTCCTTGTGTGCTGTTGACTCCAGCTCCTAATACAACAAATGATTAAAGGCAGTCCGTGACTTCAACGGTCAACGTGAGTGAGAAGTTAGTCTTTGCTGGCAGGTGTCTCAGATTCTGGAGACCAGCTGCTTGCTGGTCCTTCCAGAAAGGCAGGGCCCACATGGCTTTAGGACTTGATATGACCCCCATGGGCAAGCAGCTGGTAAATTTCTAATGCGTGCCTCCCAGGCATTCTAGAAGAGTCTCCCCAGCTGCCTCACTTCTTCAGGGAGCACTTGTCCCCTCCATGCTGGGCCTGGCCACTGATGCTCCCTGCACAGTGTGTGGCTCCCAGCCCACCCAGAACATTTCCTTACATTTCCTTGTGAGCTGCTGGAGCCCACCACAAGAACCTGCCCATACATGATGCCCCGGGAGCTCCTCCGCTGAGGTGACAGTAGGTCCTTGGCCCTGTTCCCTTCACAACCTCTTCAGGCAGAGAGCCTCAAGCCTCAAGCCTCAAGCCTCAAGCCTCAGGCACCTTGAAGGTCAAGACTTAAAATAACTTGGTGCTCAGATGAGTTTGGTCTCAGAGATCCTAGGGCCTCGGGGGCTCAGGGCTACCATGCAAACTGTTTCATTCAAATTTGTCATTGTTGGGGCATTTGCATACTGGCTGGATAACTTGGGTCAGATTCCCTAAAAGCAGAGCCTGTTCTGATGTACAGAGTTTGTTGAGGGAGAAAGAGGTTAGGGAAGCAGGATAGATGAGGGGAAAGAGTTTAGGGAGTGGCCCCAGCTGGATTCACATGGGGAGCTGTGGACCATGAGTTGTGCCTCAGGGCTGGTCCTACTTGGAAGCCAGGGGACCAGTCTTGGTTCCTCCATATCAGCCTATCACTGGCTGCAGGATGCTGGGCACGGAGGGCATGTGGCATGGACCCTCCCAGGTGAGGCTCCTATTCTGCCAAGGGCAATTCTCTAGAGAAGGGAGTCGCTGTGAACCTTCAGCTGCCAACGCTCCCAGGAGCCAGGGGCTGGGCGCACCGGCCTGGGAAAGGCGACCTGGGCGGGGCACCAGCAGCAGGCACTGCAGCCGAGAACTGAGCCGCTCCCTCAATTCAGTGGTGCCTTTAAACAACGACAACAGAAAATCCACTGGTGAGGTGGGGACTGCCTGAATGAACTTGCCGAGGCTTAAAATCTGTACCGATGAGCAGGAACGGACCCCCGGGGCACGCGTGCCCAGGGGGGTTTTGCAAGTGGGTGGTGCAGGAGGACTCCGCGCCCACACAGCCCGGAGGTATGTTCACCTCAGCGCTGAGGCCGGGCCTCACGTGGTGGCGGTGGCGAGGTCCCTCGCTTAAGCACAGGGACTTTATTTAGCTTTGACCGTTAACCTAAGTGGGCGAGGACTTATTTAACTGACGTTTTCTCCCTTCCGCGTGTTGATTTTTCTCGTTTCAGTTGTTGAGAGTCTGAATCTGATTTCTGGCCCCTTCGTTTTCCATCCTGTCCAAATCCACACATCTTCTCGGTTTGCATTCCCAGGCGGACAGCACAAAACGTCTGTCCTCCCTCCCTAACGTTCCCAATATCTAACTATAATTAGTCGCTTCCCAAATTACAGGAAAATCCTGACGCTTTGCTCCTTAAGCATGCATGCGGCAGACTTCCAAGCTGTCTACGTTTGGTTTTCTTTGGGCTTCTTAGTATGTGCCAAGTCTCACATCCATCTCCAAGGCCATGGTTTCCCTGTGGCCACTTATACCCCAAGAACAGTCTCTGACCTCCCAGCACTCCGAGGGGCCACCCATGGCCACATAACCCCAGTGTCGCTGCCCACACGAGTCCCACTTGTCACCCTCATAAGGAGCCCTCACGGTTCCCTGGCATCCTGACTACTCCCCTGCCCACTGTTCTGGCCTCGCGCTGCCTGCAGCACCACCGGTCTCCCCTGACTTCAGCACTCCGTGGTCCCCTGACCTCTGCCCCAGGTTGCCAGCGAGGCTCTTTATCCTGTCTTTGTGGTTGGGATGGGGACACAGCTGCTGGCACCAGCGGCGTTAGAGAGACAGTCCGGGACGCGAGAGACTCACGGACTCCTCCTCTGCGATTTGCCCCTGTTCCTCCTTTAAAACTTGCCCTGACCAGGGGTATTTGCCACGTATTAAGACAGGTTCCGAAAGGCCTTTAAGATTTTCCATCCCGAGCCCCATGTGTTCTGTTTGTACTTTGTGGTCTGTAGTATCAAAATAGTGAGTGACACCAAGCTTGACCTCACTCTACCCCACCACCTCTGAGTCCAACAGCAAAGTGACAGCCTTTTTTTTTTCCTTTCCCTGGTCTGTCCTAACCGTGGAAACAAGACACGTTCCCAGTTAGGCGCTGAGAAAAGAGCTGTCGTGAACCACACCCAGCTTGGTCCACGCCATCTCTATCCTGGGGACTTTTTCGTTGCCGTTATTCTGTTTTTTTTGTTTTGTTTTGTTTTGTTTTGTTTTTAACAACTGTAGTGAGGTTAAATTTGCATACAATAAACGGTACCCACTTAGAATATAAAAGTCCCTGATCTGTCACAGGTATATACAGCCATGAAACCACATCCACAGCCAAAACGTAGAACATTTCCACCCTCCTCGAGTCTCCTCACGCCCCTTTCCACGGAAGAGTTTCACACGCTTCGTCTCCTTTAATCTTCACAAGTCTGGGAGCAGGAATGCCTCGTTCCAGCTGACAGATGGGAAAACTGAGATACAGAAAGGTGCGGCGACTCGCCGGCATCACATGGCCAGCAAGAAGCAGAGCCAGGGTGTAAGACCAGGCGTGTCTCATTCCGGCGTCTGTATCGTGTCTCCGGGCTCCGTCCGGGGGCCTCGAAACCTCACGGAGAGCGAAGCATCAGGGCAGCGCCAGGCTCGCTCCGCAAGCTGGCCGTGTCCTCAGCGAGTTTCTTTGCTCTTTTCTCTCGTCGCCGAAGCCTTGTTTTCTTAAATTAACTTCAGTTTCTGTTTTTCTTCATCTTTGGACTTAGCTCTATTCGTAGAATAAAACACGAGACTGAAACCGAATTTAGATTTCCCTTGTCGATATTGCCATATTTGTTCAGAGGTTCATTGAACCGGTGGTTATTTCTGGCTTGTCTGGTTGTCTTTTTCAAAATTGCTATTTTTAAAGGCTGTGTAGCCAAGACCAGAGAAAAAAAAAAAGAGGGCGTGTGTGGGCTTCCAGAAGTGCAACAACAAGGAAAAAAGGTGGACAGAGGCAGCACTAGGAGAGTCCAGGACTCTGGGCCCCAGCCGGTGGCCTCCAGCCCTGACCTGTCACACCCTGATCAACGCGGGAGTACGCAAGCAAGCCTTCTCCTTTAACTCCTGGGGCCTGTTTACCCGTGGGCTTCTGCTTTCCTAAAGTAACAGTTAAATATAAACACAGAGGGAATGACCTGATTTTTGCCAAGAGAACCCATGAAGTTTATACTTCCTGGACTTGTTGGTCTAAATGAGAAGGCCCTGTGTTATGTGAGCACAGGTTTCTGGGAGGGCGTGGGGGAGGGGAGAGGGCTGGGAGGATGGCTGGATGATTAGGGAAAGTGGGGACCCAAGAAGGCAGAGGGGAAGTGAGAGAAATAGCACCTCAGCAGGCAAAGAGCTGGGCTTCTCGATCCGGTGGGCAGAACTTTATTTTTGGTTGAAATTCAGTGAATAACAAACTAACATGGTCACTCACGAGGAGGAAAACAGGCTTGGGACACTTTCATGACTAGACTGTTTGCAAGCTGTTGATGTCCTTGTCTTCATCTGAGGTTTTGGGAGAACTGTGACATAGTGAGAACCTGTTTCTGAGCCAGAACCTTGACCTGCGAACCTGGGGAGACAGGAAGAGCTTGGCTTGAGGCCCTGGACTGCTGTCCAGAGATGCTCTAAGTCAGGGAGTTCTGCAGGCAGAACTCGAGACGACACACACACACGCACAGCTCAGACCGACCATAAGAGGCCAGGTCAAGGCAGGCCTGCCCATAGCCAGTGGGCTGAACTTTCTCAAAACCTCATCTCCAAATTTATACATTAGGTCAACGTTTCCTACATGAGAAGGGCGGGGAGCGGAGATCTTGGCTCATTCCTTGCCCATAGTCCAGGAACCTTTTCTTTTTTCTTTTTTTTCCATTTTTATTTTATTATTATTATTTTTAAATTTTAATAAGTATCCAGTGTATAGTCCATTGGTTTGGCATCTATACAGTTCATAAAACAATCCCCAAGGTATTAATGCTAACTGCATTCCCTATGCCATGCTCCACATCCCCGTGACCATCCATCTAATTCCAGTAACCTTTTGGCTCCGTGACATATTTAAGTTCATGGGGTGGGTTACATGGGAGAAGGAATTACTATTCCTTATTGCTTTACTATTCTTCGTCATGAAGCAAACGATGCCCTGACTGGTGGACTACCACACTGAGTCAAGCATTATCGCATCGGGCCTCCACCACGCACAGATTCACCTCTTCACTCACTCATTTATTCATTCGACGCACATTTACGGGGTGTCGTCTACGTGCCAAGCACCATGCTGTCCGCGGGGAATGCAATGACAGAGGGGACTTGTCCTTGTTCTCAGAGTTTCCGGCCTGGGAAGAGCTGGGCAGGTTGTCTATGAGTGTGTATAAAATGTTCTATTTTTTCTTGTGGCACTTTTGGCCGATTATATTTTTCTAGGGATTTGTTTATTTCACCAGAATTTTTAATTTTGGGAAACAGACTTATCACAGAGTCCTATTACCATCTTTTCTACTATCTGAAAGCTCTGTAGTGATGTCTGTTTTTGTTCCTGATGTTTTCATTTGTGTTTTCTCTAAATGTTTCTTAATTAGTCTTTCTAGGAACTCACCGGTGTTTTTTCGAAGAATCAACTTTTGGCTGTGTCGATCCTCTCTGTCCTATGTTTTTTTTTGTTTGTTTGTTAATTTCTACTTTGAAAAAAAATCCGCTTCCTATACTTTCTTTTGTGTTTATCTTACTCTTCCTCTCCCAGCTTCCTGAGATCGATGTGATTTTCAGCCTTTCTTCTTTTCTAACCTGGGTTTGTAAAGCTATAACTTCCCACGAGCACAGCATTTGCTGCTTCCGACAAGTTTTCATACGTCATATTTTCGTTATCATTCAGTTAGAATGTTTTTTAATTTCCACTGTAATTTCTCCTTTGACCTGTGAGTTATTTAGAAATGTTTTGTGTAATTATATATGTGGGAATTTCCTAGTAATTTTTTGTCTAAGTTACTTTTACTATGGCTAGAGAACATATGTGTGATTCAGTTCTTTAAAGTTTATTGACATTTCTTTTATGGTCAGTCTTTGTAAAAGTATTCTATGTGCATTTGAAAAAGAATGTTTATTCTACAGTTGTTGGATGTGGTCCATATATGTCAAGTAGGTCAAATTTATTAATTAAGCATATTTTTCAGATATACATTCTTACCTTTTGTCTACTTATTCTAATTGTTAATAGTGGAGAGGTATAAAACATTTCTTTATGATTATGGATATATCTATTTCTCCTTTTAGTTCATATATTTTAGATTTGTATATTTTGAAATTATGTCAAGTACATACAGATTTAGAATTTAACATCTTCCTGATAAATTACAATACTTACCTTTATGAAATACCCCTCTTTATTTCTAATAATATTTTTTGCCCTAAAGTCTTCTTTGCTAGTTAGTTTTTCCATGACATATATATTTTTTTCATTCTTTTACTTTCAACTTCTCAATGGACATATGTTTAAAGTATATCTCTTATAAGCATCGTATAACTAATTAGAGCATTAATCTATTTTACATTTAATCATCAATAGATTTGGGTTTAAAATTACCATCATTTTACCTGTTTTCTCTCTGTCCCACATGTTCTTTGTTCTTTATTCTATGCTTTCCTGTGTCCCTTTGGAGTGATTAAGCATTTTCAAAATTATTACATTTACCTCCTCTATTACATTCTAATACATTCTTTTACCCTCAGTCGTTACTCTAGAAGTCATAACAGGTACCCTTGACTTACCAAAGTCTAATATAAATTAATGCTTTTTACCATTTCCTGGACAATTTAAATACCTTCAAACATTTTGACTCCATTTACCTCCTCCCAGATTTCTCCGTTGTTCTCAAGTGTTTTGAATAATAGTGTGTGTGTGTGTGCGCGCGCGCGCACGCGCGTCTGTATACTGGTCGTATGTAGTCAATACTCACTTACACTTGCCCTTCCCTCATTTACTTACCTGTTTCATTGTTCTTTCCTCCCTGCATCTCTGAGGTTTCATTGAAGAAATTTTCACAGAGTAAGAATTCTAGGTTCGCAATTCTTTTCTAATGCTTTGGAGGTACCACATTGTCTTCTGGCTTTCATTGTTCCTTTTGTCAGCTCTCAGTTTTATTCTTGCTCTTTTGAAAGTTATATGTCTGCTTTGCCTATTGCTTTAAAATTTTTCTGCCTTTGCGTTTTAGCAGTTTTAATTTGATACACCTATGTGTAATTTTCTATGAATTTATTCTGCTTGAGGTCTATTTTGTTCTTTGCAGTTTCTAATTTATTTTTTTAGTTCTGTCATGATGTTACATTGGTTATCAGTTTGATTTACCCTTTTCATAACATTCCGTTATTTTACCACTTTGCCTTTGAGTTTTTCTTTTATTGCATTCACTTCCTTATTAAGTTCTGTAGTGTGAAGCAATTGTAAGGAATTCATCCTGTTTCGTGAATTGTTATTTCTTCTAAGTTAGATTCTTTGCCTTTTACATGCATCTGCCTTTCATCCAGAAGAATCAGCCCTACTGACTACTGGGCTGTCTCTCTCCACCCACTTTGCTTCTCTCAGGATTTATCGACTCCCCGGTACAGTTTTTGAAGGGTTAGGAGCTGAACCATACTGCCTTTCTTCTCTCTGCTCCAGAATGTTCTGTTTTCCCTCTTGTTAACTAGTTTTTGAAATTTGTTGCAGTGTATTGTGCCCTTCTCCATGCATGATTGTTGTTGGTAATTTTTTTCCTCTAATTTTTAGTATAGTTTTCTCATTTTAAAAAAATATTTGACAACCCTCGTTATATGTGTATGTGTGTGTGAGAGAGCATTTTTTAAAAAAAATTTGTTGTGAGGTTGTCTCATTTTGGTAGGTATTAGGGAAAGAAAATACGTGATACAGTGTCAACTGGAACACTTAGATATTTTCAAGTGTGGTCTGTAAGCTGCCTTGACGATAAGGAGATTTTTGCTTTTGCCTTCAATAACCCACTCAAGTGGTGTAGATTGGAAGTGGCAGCTAGAAGAAAGAGAGTGAGGAGCAAAGGGATGGGCAGACAGAGGGGCAAGAACAAAGAAACGGGCAGCATTGGAGCTAACAGAAGAAGAAATGGGATGTGGGGAGAGGAGACAGGGAAGAAGCCGGAGCAGAGGTTATAAGGACACATCAAGGCGCCAAATACTCTGAAGCACTGGAAGACTTTCATCACCCCCCACTTACACTTCTTTTTTTGCTACAGGTTATTTGGGTAGAAACCCATTAACCCATGGGCTCCATCAGACTTGGCATGGGCTTGCAGTTATAACACGGTGGTCTGTGAGAAGAGGTGAAGGAGCTCTCCTACTCCCCTGCTCACCTTGACACGGGCTCCCCGCCAGCTTTCCCTTTGGCTAAACTCTGCAAATGTTCGTTCTTTTAGCATATTTACACCCAACGGTCAATGAATGTAGTGTCAGGCTTTACCCAGAAATGACAACAGTTCCATGGAATCAAACAGAACCATTGGTGGGCTCTTGACGGTTTGCTGCCGTGAGGCAACAAATACTCCCTAGGGAAATAACGGGTCGTGAGAGCTTCCATCGCGGGTCACGCGTGAGGTAATAGCCTGTGATTTCGAGCGGGTAAACGCTTCTTAAGGAAAAATGGTCTTGGAGAGACCTGCTTCCTGTGTTTCTGCATCATGAAAGGGGGACTGTGTTCTAGCTGGGAACACAGGCATATTCATCCTCAAGAGCAGAACCTCTGGGAGACAACCGGCAAATGTATATTGTTTTGCAAAAATAATTTCTTCTGCAACGCCATAGAATACTATGTTTTTGTTTTTTTGTTAAAAAAGAATGAATAAGACGGACTTGAGACACAAGTGACCTGTCGGATGTGTGGAATGCCAAGTTCCTTTGAACTAGGACTAAATTTTGATGGAGAAGAATCACTTGCCTGCTTCATTACGATGAATCTACTAGCAGTGGCAGGGGTCGGGGGCTTCTACTAAGGTACCCTTTTAAACTGATTGGAGTGGAGGCACCAAGGAGAGGCTGGGTAGAGAATAGATGCTCTCATGGGCCAGACTGTGGACTAATTTGCTCACCAGTGTGTCCTTCAACGATGGCATCTTTTTCAGAGGGTCTTCGGGGTGTCAAAAGAGATTATGATGATAAGGACTCATTCTTCATAATTTGGAAACAAGCCTGTAGTCCTGTTGTGTGTTGGGATGCTGTGCTCCTGGAAATAGATCTTAGCTTTGAGCGATCATGAGGCAAGGCTGAGGAGAACCTTGGGGTCTGAGCTATTGCAGATTTCCTTTTCCCTCCATTTATTCCTTCCTTCCTTCAAGATTACCTACAATCAAGATTACCTACAGTGAGTGGGCTGGGCGCTGTTTCACTCTAGGGATAATGTGCCTTGGTCCCTGCAGCTCATTGCTGGTGTATCAGTTAGCTCTCCCCCAGAAAATCTTAATGCTGTAAAACAACAGGCATTCATTTGCTCCAATTCTTCGTGCTAGCAGTTTGGGCTGGGCTCAGCTGGATCCATTCTTCTGGTCTTGACGGGGCTTACGCGGGTGAATGCCGTCAGCTCCCACGTTGACTGGAGCTGGCTAGTTTAGGATGACCTCAGTTGGGACAGTTTGCTTCTTTTCTATATGGTCTGTCATCCTTCAGCAGGCTGTCTTGGGCTTGTTCACATGGTAGCTGGTGACGTTCTGGGGGCGGAGGGCAGGGAGCAGAGGGAGAGGGAAGCATGCAAGGCTTTCACTATATTCTGTAGGTCAAAGCCAGAGACAAGGCCAGTCTAGATTTGAGAGATAAAAAAATAGGCGCCACTTCTTGAAGGGAAGAGGTACACAATTCGTTACAAAAGGATTTAACTCACCTGAATATAAGAGCTGAAACAATAAAATGCATAGAAGAAAACATAGGAACGAAACTCAGGGACCTTGGACTTAAAGAGGATTTTATGAATTTGACCTCAAAGGCAAGGGAAGTAAAAGCTAAAATAAATGAATGAGACTACATCAAACTAAAAAGCTTCTGCACAGTGAAAGAAGCTGTCAACAAGGTAAAGAGACAACCATCCAAATGGGAAAATATATTTGTAAGCAATGCCTCTGATAAGGGCCTAATATCCCAAATATACAAAGAATTCATATGACTCAATAACAACAAAAAAACAAATCGAAAAGTGGGCAGAGGACCTGAACGGACACTTCTCCCTAGAGGACATACAAATGGCCAACAAAAATATGAAAAGATGCTCAACATCACTAGCTATTAGGGAAATGCAAATCAAAACCACAATGAGATACCATCTCACATCTGTTAGAATAGCTATAATTAACAGGACGAGTAATAACAAATGTTGGAGATGATGTGGAGAAAAATGAACCCTCATACACTGCTGGTGGGACTGCAGAGTGGTACAGCCACTATGGAAAACAGTATGGAGGGTCCTCAAAAAACTAAGAATATGATCCATCAACCCCTTTACTGGGTATTTACCCCAAAGACTTGAAAACTCATATCCGTAAAGATATTTGCACACCGATGTTCATAGCAGCATTATTCACGGTGGCTAGGACATAGAAGCAACCATAGTGTCCTATGATAGATGATTGGCTAAAGAAGCTGTGGTACATATATATAATGGAGTATTACTCAGCCATCAGAAGAGATGAAATACTGCTATTTGAGACAACAGGGATGGACCCTGAAATAATCATACTAAACAAAATAAGCCAGACAGAGAAAGTTTAAAATCACATGATATCACTTATATGTGGAATATAAACCTGAAAGTACCAAAGGAACAGGACAAACAGAGACTCATGGACATGGACTATAAAATAGTGTTTACCGAAGGGTCAGGGATGGAGGAGGAGGTGGGAGGCAGACTGGGTAAAAGAGTCAAATATATGGTAGCTGAAGGAAACTGGACTTTGGGTGGTAAACACATTATAGAATATACAGATGTGAAATTATAATGTGCACCTTAAAATTACATAATTGTATTAACAAATGTTATCACAATAAACTTAAATAATAATAATAATAAAAAGGACTTGACTCAGAGGAGAGTGGAGAATTGTGGCCATTGTTGTGATCAATCTACCATAATTCGTCAATACATACACGTGCAAGCAAACAATCTAACCACATTTTTTTTTTAATTTTGTTTTTTGTTTTTGGCTTTGTTTTCAATTATGGTCGACATTCAGTATTACATTAGATTCAGATGCACAGTATGGTGAGTAGACATGTATATAGTTTATGAAGTGATTCCTCGATAAGTCTATACCCTCCTGGCATCATACATAGCCGTTATGATATTATATTCCCTATGCTGTGTTTAAATACCCAAATCTATTTTGTAACTACCAATTTGTACTTCTTAATCCCTTCCCCTTTTTCTCTAGCCCCCCCCAACTCTCCTCCTATTGGGCAACCATCTGTATCTATGAGTGCATTTCTGTTTTGTTTGTTCGTTTATTTTGTTCTTTAGATTTTAAATATAAGTGAGATCATATGGTATTTGTCTTTCTCTGCCTGACTTATTTCATGTAGCATAATACCCTCTTGGTCCATCCATGTTGTCATAAGTGGTAAGATTTCATTCATTTTTATGGCCGAATAATATTCCTTTGTATACAGGAATTGCCTCTTCTTTATCCATCATCTGTTGATACTAACTACATTATCTTAAAGTCAAAGACTTAAGTCATAGCCTTAAATCTCCAGCTGGATTCAGTATGACTTGTCTATGTATTCTAGGTAAATTTTTAAAAAAAGCTTTTGTCATAGTGGCTTTTGTTTCATTTTTGTTGTGTTTTCAGGAAAAGATGGCACTTAAATGTAAAACCTAATGTTTATGCAGTATGACAAATGGGAATTCGTGCACACAAAAGCTTTGCGATTCAACTCGATAGTGTCAAGACCGTGGGATTGTGTCCCATATGCTCCATGAGGACAGGGACTGTTTGTTTGTCCTGTTCACCAGTGATTCCAAGCCCTAGCAGTGCCAGACAAACAGTCGGCACTCAGCGAAGTTTGTTGGATGAAGGAGTGGATGAATGCAGTGCTTGGAGAGATGGTGAAACAGAGAAGAGGCAGTGTTACTTAACACTGAGAGCCTGACCGAGCCCTGGGAGACTGCGTTTGAATTCTGTGAGACTCGTATGAACGGCCCAGCCATCTGATACGGTTTTTGTTTTGGGATTGTGAACGTGATTTCATGGGGTGGAAAGGTTTCCTAAAATAATTGCTGGGCTGCTTCTGAGCATAAAACATACTTGCATTTTACATTTATCAGAGGTGTTTGCTGTTTATCCGCCGTTTTCCATTGTTGACTGAGGATGCAAGTAAAGCGAATGGGCTTAAATTTTAGAAGCATATCAGAAAGGATTTTTAAATTTATAACTCTGCAAGTCATTAAATAAGCAAGATACGGAGTTGTCTTATAAGCATGAGCAAAACAATAGCTAAGGAATAAACCTGACAAGCTCGGTGAGGGGGCGGGGGGCACAAGTAGGCCAGACAAACTCGGCAATCAAAATACCCATCAGGATAGTCTGGTCATAAGTTCCTAACTGGGCAGGTCATCGCGGGTAGTCACATCCCACCCAGGCCTGTAGCTTCCTTAACAGAGGTCAGCCTGTACCTTAGGGGCGCTCTGTCCATGGTTTTTATGCATCTAGGATAACGCCCCTTGGGGATGGCAGAGGAGTTTTCTTTTCTAGGCCCCTCGAAGGCACAAACACAGGAACCAGAGCACGAGACCACGGAACCCTTCGTTGTCATCTCGTTCCCCACGTGCCATGTCGATGCGCCGTGAATGTTAATTAACTAACCTGTACCCACCGCTGTAAAAGGAGTACGTGTTTCTCCATTTTGCGTTTTATCCAGTCCTAGACACGTCCCCACTTTGCTCTCTCCTGCCCCCTTACTCTACCACCAGTGGATCTCATGTAACCCTCCCTATGTCTCCTCCTTGAGTCTAACGTATCAAACAAACTGCAAAACTGCCATTCTTCAGAACAGCTCCTCAATCGGTTGAGATCTTGCTTCTGGGCACGGTCTCAAAAATTGGGCTCAGATCCACTCTTGTAAAAGTTTTCTATAGGTTTGGACAGACGTTTGTCGATATTTGAAAGATGCTAAAGGCCCACTGATTCATGCTTGGTGCCCAGGAGTGTGCCACACGACACTTCACCGTTTCCTTCAGACCTTGGCTCTGGAGATTGACTTTGCATGCTTTCCAAGGTGCACATAAACTCAGATATGGTCAAAGAAGCTTGTTACGAATAACAGAAGATGTTCCTATCACCCTTGTCACTCAGGAAATTCTAAGAGTTTTAGAAGCTCTATGCCAGGAACCAGGGGCAAAGACTAAATATATACTTCTTATTATATCACAATATCATAGGGAGTCTTTCTGTTGTAAAAGATAAGTATGTCTCCCAGTAGGACTCGACTTTTACAGACCACTGAGAATGGGGAAAGCCCAGCCGGCTGCTCTCTTTTGAGGACACAGCTTCTTGAGCCTTCTTGGCCTGCTGTCCTGAGACTCTGGCCTCCTAACCATGGGGCCTGTGTTCATCCTGCTGAGCTGAATTCAGAAACTGCACAGCATAACCTCACGATTCAGACATCTTACAAAGAGCAAATCAGTGTTCTAAAAGATACATTTTTACTTAATTATAACATACATACAAATCGTAAGAGAATGACCAATAAATTATCAGAGAATAAATGAAGAATTTTAGCCACCACGAAGATCAAGAAGTAGAACGTTGCCAGTAACCCCGGAGCCTCGGGCTTATGCCCAGACTGTCCACAAAGAACCACCATCCTGACTTTCAACATCGTAGGTTAGTTTTGCCTGTTTTTGAACTTTATGTAAATAGAATCACACAGAATGCGCTCTTTGCTGCCTGGCTTCTTTCGTTCAACACTATGGCTGCGAGATTCCTCCACGTCCTGGTGGGAAGCAGCTGTTGGTTCATTTTCGCTGATGTGCAGATTGTCACTGTATGAATGTACTGCAGTGTGTGTGTGAGTCCGGCAGCTAGTGGACGTTTGGATCGATTCCACATTTGGGTTATTGCGAACATTCTTGTGCTTGTCTTTCGGTACCTATGTGTACACAGTACTGTCAAGTATGGATTTAGTCGCGGAATTGCTGTGCCTCGGAGCATGTGTATGAGCACTTTTAGCAGCGATGCCCAGACAGCCCAGAAGCACCGTGATGGTCCTTTTGGTCCCCGTTCCCACCAGCAGTGCTGCCCATCCTTGTTAATCAGTGAATATTGTCAGTCCTTGTAACTTTAGCCGTTCCGGTACTATGTAATGATATCTCATTGTGGCTGTAATCAGCATTTCTCTATTACTAGTGAGGCTGGACATTTTTACACATTTAGTGACTAGATATCTTTTATGTGATGTGCCAATTCAAGTATCTCGCTAAATTTGCTATGGTTTGTAAGAGTTTGTTTGATTTGTGAGAGTTCTTTAAATTCTGGATACAAACCCTTTGGAGGTTATATGTGTTGCAGATCTCTTCAACTCTGAAGTTCATAATGTTAATATAATCCTATTACCAATTCTTGTGCCAATACCACAATCTTAAAAAAGTACTCCAGTTTTATAGTAAATCTTGAAATCTTGTAGTATACATCCTCCAGCTTTTTTCTTCTTTGCCAAGATTCTCTTGTCTATTCTAAGCCCTTTGCATTTCCATAAATTCTAGCATTAGCTTCTCAATGACTCAGATTTTTATTAGGACTATATTAAATCTAGATAGATCAATTTGAACAGAATTGACAACTTAACAGTTTTGAGCCTTCCATTACAAGAACATGGTATATCCCTTCATTTATTTAGGTCTTCTTTAATTTTTCTCAAATATTTTGTACCGTTCCATGTAGAAATCTTGCATATCATTTATTCGATTTATTCCTAGGTGTTTGATTTTTTTTTTAATGCTATGACGAATGGCATCTCTCTAAATTTTTATTTTGTTTGTTGCTTGTGTATTGAAATACAATTGATATTTTATGCCGACTGTTGACCTAGCATCCTTGATAGACTCCCATGTTAATTATAAATTTTTATATGTAAATGCTTTGGGTTTATCTGTGATACGTAATCATAGCACCTGTGAATGACAGTTTTATTTCCGTTTTATTTCATCTGTTCCAATCCTTCTGCTTTTGTTTCCCTTTCTTGTGTTCTACACGCTGGCTCTGAGACCTTGGACCTAATGAGGTTTTCCCCCATTTCCTTTCAGATGAGGCTGAGGCACATATTGACTATGAAGATAATTTCCCTGATGACAGATCCGTGTCCTTCAGAGAGCTCGTGGAGGATTCCCGAACAGAGGCAGAGGAGGACAGGGCTCAGGGAGAGGTGTCCGAGGAAACTCCGAAACGGGACCATCTGGTCTCCGTTTCTGCGGGAAGAGAAGACGTAGCCCAGGACACCGCCTTCGTGCCCACCACAGGCTCGCCCCACGCTGGGAGCAGCGTCCCCACAGACCTACCAGGATGGATACTAAACCAGAAGTACCTGTTCTGGCTTCCCGCTGCGACCTTCCACAAGCTCGAGCTGGAAAAGGAGACGGATGACGACACCAGAAAGCACCTTCCTGCTGGAGACAACCACAGCGGCGTAACGTCGGCCCCGGGTGAACCTGAAACCAGGGGCATCTATAGCAGCACCGATGGGCCCTCGGCGCCACGTACGGGCAGGAATGACAGCAAGGCGGGGGACCCAATGGTGAGCAGCAGCGACGGGTCCTGGCTAGACGGCTACCCTGTGACCGATGGAGCTTGGAAGAAGATAGAGACAGAAGAGGCAGAAGAGGAGGAAGATGGGGACAAGGGAGATGGGTCAGTAGGGCTGGAGGAATGCGTTCTGTTTACCCCTCACCAGCCCGTTCTCGTGGAAGTTAAGAAGCCCAGGAGCTCCACCCTCACGCCAAGTGAGGACACGGCCCATACTTCAGTCCTTCCGTCTCAAACACTCGATGTAGAAGCTTTGGCTTTCAGACCCGAGAGTGTGTCTGAAACCGAGGGTCCCAGCGTGACGGATGGTGACTTGACCAGGTACCAGTCAACCGTTCCTTGGAGATTTGCCCCCGAGAAGTCTCCCGTGGCCACCCTACCCGATGAACCCGCAAGCTCTCCCATAGCGACAGTAACAACTGCTGTCCCGAAGATGCCTAATCACAGTCCCTCAACTCTCGTGGCGGCCACCCAGACTCCAGTGGAAGCCACTGCCCCCGACATCCAGGATAACTTCCCGTACCTGCTGTCCGATGACTTCTTGGGACAGGAAGGCCCCGGCCCAGGTGCCAGTGAGGAGCTTCTCCCAACCTTGGAGCCCTGTGTAGGGAATGAGTGTCCTAGTCTCAGCAGAGGCCCCATCATTGCCACCGTCGTCACCGTCCTGTGCCTGCTGCTGCTCCTGGCAGGGGTCGGGGCAGTGTGGGGCTGTCGCAAGTGCCAGCACAAGAGCTCCGTGTACAAGCTGAACGTCGGCCAGCGCCAGGCTCGGCACTACCACCAGCAGATTGAGATGGAGAAGGTCTAGTCATCTTCAGAGTGGGCTCTCCCAAAGCCACTCGGGAGGAAAATAAACAGTGACACAACCCATTGATAAATACTGACAATCCACTAGAGCATGAAACGGGTGGAATAGGGCTCATGTTTTTCCTCAGGTCTTTGTTGTCTAGGCCAAGAAGTATCTCCGAAGGCACCTGGCAGGAAGGCTTCGGCGGCATCATCACACATGGCAGCATCTCCTCAGCCATCTGCTCTGGAATGAATGGCACTAATCCCAGACCTGTGCTTGGGCCCTAATTCCACCGTGAGGTCAAAACTCACCTCTTGCTTCATCATACTATGACTTTCTTTTCCTTTTTTAAGAAATAAAATGACTGATTTCGTGACCTGAAATTTTTGAAACAGGCATGATCAACGGAGCATTTGAGAGCAGTGCTATTTAGGATATCGATATTTAATTGTTGGGAGTGGGATACAGAAGAATAATGGGTTATTTCCTTTTAACGTTGTGATGTTACTGGGGGCAAGTGAACTAAGAACCAGGACACAGTCTAGAAGCTTTGAGATTCCTTTTTAATTGTTCATAGATATTGGGGAGAATGTAAGACCGACACTTGTTAGGAGTGGGGAGGGAGGAATGACCGGCCACATCCACTTCTGTTCCGTCCATTCTGTGGGACTGCCCATTGTATTTTTAAAAACCAAGTTATCTTTGTACCGCCGTCTCCTCTCAGAAGCAGTGGCCTCATTGCCCTTGACTAGCCTATGCCCACGAACATCTTAGAACTTCTGCCAAAACTAACAGAACTCAGTCCTTGGTTTCCTTTCTCAGGAGTAACCATTTCTCTGAACTCCAGTAAGAGGGAATGACATGGAAGGAAAAAGGTATTTTAAGAGGATCAAGGACTAAGATATCAGGTAAGGGTGCTTATTTGATGGAGACGCACAGGAACTGAAAAGGAATGTGAAATGATGTGTGCCCATCGATTCTTTGTGGCAATTCTGAGTTCTGTGGAAATAGCATGAGTCCAGGATGAATTCATCTGGTCGTTGAGCCACCCATTTCATAGTATCTAGGTCATCTTACGGTGGCTCAGCAAGTCCTGTTTATGACAGTGATTCTCAAAGTATGGTCCTCAGACCGGAGGCATCAACAGCACCTGGGAGCTTGCTGGAGCTGCCTGCTCTCTGGTGCCACCCCAGAGTCACAAAGCAGAAACTCCGGGGTTGGGGCCCAGCTCTCTGTGTTGTGACTAGCCTTCCAGGTGATTCTAACGCACACTCGAGTTTATGATAACATGAGTCGTTCTTTTTTAGAGTTTTATTTTCGTGTGCACCCTTGTTTAACAATCACTGAATTTCTAGGGCAGACAACTGAAGAGCCTTTATTAGTAGTTTCTATTGTCTAAACCAAGGTATGCGGTAAACCCAGTCTGGAACAAAATGGGAAATAACGGCTTTCTAAAGACAGGCTTAGAAATTCTGATCCAGTACCCTACAATATTTTCTTTCTCTGGTAGCAGAGCTGAGGAATACCTGTATTCAGTGGTAAACTTTAAAAAAAAAAAAATAGCTTTGTAAGATACGTTCACTGTCAAAAATGGGATCACTGCCATTGGTAAGCCTGCAGCTGCAAGAGCACATGTATCATTTAAAATGAGCTGAAAAAGACTGCTCTTAGCCCACAGAGAGCAGCATTAAGTACAACGTATGTTGATCCATGTTCAAGTAGATCCCTTTCCGCGTCTGGAAGTTGGTTAATTTTTCTGATTATGTTATATAAAAGTTGGTTTTCCTCAACAGTATCATCTGGGTCACGATTTTTCATCTTGAGCCTTATGCTCTCCTCCCAGCAGTCGACGCTCTCTCCCGTCTTCCTCAGCCGCTCTGTGATGTCTGAGCTTTGAGTCCTGCTGGAGCTTTAGAGGCCCAGAGATGAGTAACACCTGTGGTTGGTCGTGCATAGAAGTCAGTGTGCAACCGAGACAGCATTGGAAGCTGCTGAAATACTATCTCTAACAGTCTCCTCTGTATTGGCGCAGACACAAAACATATTTTTCTAATGTGAATCACCTTCTTAGAAATCATTTTCAGGGGCAAAAAAGTGATTGAAGGCCATATGTTTATTTTGAAACTGTAAGAGTCTGAGTGTTTTGCTGTGTCATGAGAGAGATCTTGATCTTTATAAACGAAAAACTGTTGGTGGTGTTTTTACCTGGGCGGGGGGGAGAATTCTTGCAACATATTTCCCACCCTGCCACCTCTTTTCGGTTTCAGCTTTGGAAAAATAATAGTCTAAGTAACTATAAAGACAGTGTAGCAAAATCGAAGTCCCCATTCTTGAGTAGAATGAAGGCCTGAATGCACCAAATGGGACGCCTATGCGTAAGATGAAATCCAGAACGACAGAAACAAAGTGCTTTCTGCGTGGAGCCAAAGCAAAACAGGAGAATAAAAGCCAGAGACCGTACATATTTATAAATTAGATTCTTTTCTAATCTATCACGAGATAACTTTTCTATTTTTAACTACATAAAATAACCTCTGTCTCAACATTGAGATCGCGTTGTCCAGCTTTTATGTAATAACCCAAGAACCCTGACTTAATACCAACCTCCAAACAGGTGATATTAATACAAATATATTAATAAATTTATGACAGGTATATCAATACATGTAAATGTATTATTTTGTAGACATGAACTGAAAAACCCAACACATAAGTTTTTTTTTTAAGTTTTCATTGATTTGGTGTCATCTAAATTAATGTTATAGGATCTAAAAATGTATGTAGAAAGGGAATGATTAAAACACTGTAAACTTAAATCGTATGTAATTACGTGTCTTTTGAGACTAGCAAATGTTTAGGGCTCATGAAAATTGGGGGAGGGGTCTGTTAACACAAAGCTTCTGAGATATTTTAAATAAATAATTATTTCCCCTAAACGGTCGCTTAATGTATTTTATATCTAGGTTACCTCACAATGGCTTTCTAAAAAAGGATTGTCTAGTAATCTTGAAGACGATGTCTTAATACTTGCGGTGTCTGAGACTGCCCCCTCTAAGCCTGACTCTCAGCCATGTTATGCCCTGCAGCAGGATTCCAGGGAAGTCTATGAAGCTTCTACCCGCTCCACCCTGCCCCCCTCCCTCACAGAACCAGAGATCACTCAGCACATGCACAAGGCTTTGCCTCAGGGGGTCCAGACCCAAGACACCTGTCAACGCACACACTCTTCCTCTCGATATCGCCAGTCCTCCTCAGTCCAGACTTTTCCACTGTATCCTCGACAATTCCTGGGCTTAACAAAATCTGTGTCCTCCACCTTTCCTTCAAGTAGCCACTGTTTGAACTCTCCCTGCCATCAGTCTCTGGTTTTGCACTGGCTAGTTCCTCACTCTGTCTACCTGCCTCCTGCTGCTCTTTCCCCTTCCTCCTCACTTGCCTTTTAGTGACACACACGGAGCATGGTGGCTGTGGGCAGTCAGGCCTGACGATGTTTTTGGCCCTCGTTTGAAACAGTAAATTATCCGTCACTTCTCAGACGTTGGCAGCGAGGGACCAACTCATCAGCTCTAAAGCCAGCTCTGGGTTCCAAATGTGTTCCCTAATGGGATCCCAGATCTCTGAGAAAACCTTCCTCGGGAGAGGAAAGAGCTGTCTGTGTCCTGAAAGGCCCTCCATCTGCTCACGACCAGCAAGAACCACCCCTCCCTGCTGTGTGAGATCTGAGAGTCTTTGGGGTAAGGATTCTGCTTTGCCAGGTGAATGGCAGAAATCGCAGGGACCTGAGAAAACAAGAGCTAATTATAACATCTGTCCTAGAGCGACTGGGTGTGGTTAAGACAGCCTCATCCAGTGGATAGAGCAAGAAAACAGTAAAGAATAAGCAAAATAAAACATTTCATGTTTTTTTTTTTTAATGTTTGTTGTCAATGATTTTCCAAGTTCTAATTTCCCACTAGAGTGGGATCGTACACACTGCCCCAAGTCAAGGAGGGAAGGTATAGAAAAGACACCAGCAATGTTTATAGTTTGACCTACCTTAAATGGGCAGTGAGACGCCGAGACTGCCCTTGTATCTGCTGGCCAAATAGTTTAATTCCTTCCTACTGTTTTCTTGTAAAACGAGGCACCAGTATCTTACCCTATCAGCAGCAATTTACTCATTCATTCAACAACCCACCCAAGCCAGTTAGGTGGTGAGGGACAGCGCTGGGTGTTAGGAGATGGCCCCTCAGTGCCTGCCCCAGAGAAAGGAGCATCCTCCTATGGCACAAACCACAGCCGCTCTGACTCTTATTTCTGGGGTAGCAGAGGGTAAGTCAAGGTGAAGCGGGGCCGTCACGGTGTCTTCCATCTTGGGGAGATGCTGCAGGGACAGGGTGCGGAACGGCCTTACCCCGGCTGCGGGCACAGGAAGTCCAACGCACAAAACGTTGGCTGAAGCTTACTTAAGGCTCCCTTCCCTTTTTTGCTCCCCCTCACCCCTTGTATATAGTTTAAACTCTCCACACTAGGTCATTCAAGCCTGGAGTCACCAGAAAAAAGAAGCCGCTGTTCGGGGGATGGCAGATGATCAAGAGTTCGGACAGCTGCGATGAAGGATTAGTTGTGGGTTCTTCCCAGTGCCCCGCTGCAAACGGTGTTGCCGTCCCATGTGCAAACACTATTAAGTGAGAATGTTTTCTCTGGCACCAATCCACCTTCTCCCCACAGTTTAAGTATTGAATTTTTGTAAAAAAAAAAAAAAAAACGAAAGTAGCTTAGGTTTACAGCTCACATTTAAAACTTAAAAACGTTATTTCCATAAATGTTGGCAGAAACCAGCCACTGTTGACTCCACCAGCAGTCATAATAAACCTTTTCCCACTGACAATCCAACAAATCATTTTCTGTTCGCCACCGAGTTCGGCTCAATAAAATTTTTGTGCTCTTTAAATTCCCTGCGTAAGAACGCCTGAAAGCTGCAACCTTTCCTCAGGCGGCCTTTGTGGTCTCCGTCCCCACTGCTTTTCCCCTGGATCCCGCGGGTGAGGACAACAGGTTCGTGGCAGTAATTAGGAAGTCTCAAGACTCAGAAGGATATTAATATGCTGAGTATCTTGGTATCCAAGACATTTCAGACAATCACTTGCAAACCTATTTGTGCACACAGACCACCCCTCGGCCATCCACTGTTAAAGTCTGAACACTAACGGGGCCACAGTGGGTAGCTCATACACCCTACCTAATGGGTGCCCCTGCCCGGGTTACCTGAGTGACCAGGAAGCTGGACAGACGACCTCCCCTGCCGCCCCCACGGTGGGTAGCCTCCCTGGGCGGGCCAGCATGAGGAAACCAAACAGAGCAACCGTTGGGCTCCATACAGGTGGGTCAGAGGGCAGGCGAGGCATCTGAGGCGGGTCTGGAAACTCCTACAAAGCTTACAAATGTGTTTGTTTTTTCAAAAGACAGACCAGACTGATGCCGGACCCATGAGGTCTCAGTCCAGGAATCTTCTAGGCTCTTCCAAGAAACCCACTCAGGGAGGTGCTGGGTTGATGTTGTTGAGTGCAGCCTGAACACTGAGGTTTCATGGTCGGTTTAGAGAAATTGGCTAAGTTGTTTTTTACTTTTTTTTTTTAAGATTGGTTTGGTTTCCTTTGAAATTTAAAAAAAAAATGAGTAACTCGGTTCTACCGCCTTCAATCGAAGCAAATTGCTGACAATTTGATCATACCGTCCCCAGGTTTCTTCCTCAGGGAACATTGCTAGGACAGGGGTGGCGGTGTTTTTCAATCCCTAGTGAAGAGGCCAAGTTCAGAGAGCGAATGAAGGATGCTCGCCCACCACACCACCCCCAGCCACCCCTGTGCAACAACACCATCTGCAAAAAGCTCAGCCCAGGCTCGGGAAGAGGACCAAATGGAAGCTCTTCAGGGCAGAGGTGGAGAGTTGGACTGCCCAGCCCAGCCTGGTCCCTGTGCTGGTCTCCTTGCATTTTCTCACACAGCTGGGAAGGACAAATGCTGCCAGGGGCTGTAAGGGCAGCTGAACCACCTCCACTGACTCAGGAATCCTGGGGCAGGGCGTCCACTCACTGTGTCCCCTCTCCTTTATAGTCCTGCCCTCTGACCCTCTTCCCCGCTGACTTCAAAAGGAAGCTCCTCTGGTGTGGTACAGGGTGGGCGGGGCGAGGGAAGAAAAGGGGACCCAGCATTCTGTGAGTGGGAGCTGTGCAGATCAAAGAGGAAGTGCTCTCAGGGGAAAGGAAAGAGGGAGGCAGGATAGTACAGGAGAGGTCGGATACACCTGAGTTCCCAGAGTGGCATAGTGAGATGTGGGAGAAAGGAAGCCTGGGAAAGCAAAAATATGTGAGTTTTCCACCCCCAGTGGATCACCATTACCATAAAGTCCCTAAATTCTATTTCTTTTCATTCCTTTCCATGCCAAATGCTGTGCTAGTAGTTTACTCCTGCTTCTACCCCTGGGGCATCCCAGCTAGACCAAGTGGCTTAGTAGAGGAGGGAATGAGGTCGAATGAAGAAAGCCCAGATTCCAGAACACCACACTGGCTGGTTTTCCCCAACCTCAGAGGTGGCCCCTTCTCAGCCTCTGTGGGGTGTTTCTCTTTGCCAGAGGGTCCCAGGGCTCAGTCCTTGGCCCTTTTCTCTTGCTTCTCAATATATACATACGATCTAGGTGTCCCCATCCAGCCGCAGGACTTTAAATACCATTGACTTGCGGATGATTCAGCAGCAGGCACTGCAGAGCCTCTCCCAGACCCCCGTGTACCCACATCCTTCCCCCTACCTTCTCTCCCCACCTGCATCTTGGCTGCCAGTGGTCACAGTCCCTTTTCCAGAAAAGTGCCCTCAGCTAACCAAGCCACTTGTTTTCAAAGGCACACCCCTGCCCACTAAGATACAATCTATAACTGATGGAAGCTTTCTCAGGTTTCTCCAGAACGTACTCCCCCAAGTTACCACATGCATTTGAATCTGTCTCAAGCTCTGCTGAAGACCCAACCTAAGAAAACTCCCAAATTTTATTAATAGCCTGAACCTCTCATCCCAACCTCAGAAAGCCTGCTCTGCACCAAATTCTTTACTTACCCATCCCCGTTTCAGTAAAAGGAAACTATCTTTCCTGTTATTCGGGCCCAAAACTGTGGTCATCATTAGCGCCTCCCTTTCTCTTACTCCACGTCCAATCTGCCAGCAAATCCTATCGCCCTGTTTTCAAAATAAATCCACAATCCGACCACTTCCTACTATTTCCATTGTTACCGCTCAGGCTTGGGCCGGCGTTCCCTTTGTCTGGAATGTTGCAGTAACCTAACAGGTATCTCCGCTGTCACCCTTGCTTACTTCCAGGTTTCTTACAATATGGCAGCTAGAGTGACCCTCATCGGATGGAAGTCAAGGCAGTCCTACGCCTAAGCCTTCCGGTGGCTCCCGTCTCAGAGAAGCAAAAGTCCTTACATGACTGACGAAGCCCCAAGCCATCTGCGCCCTCCCCCACTCCCTATGTTTCTACCTCTTGAGCCGCGTCTCCTTCCATTCTCTCCCTTCCCTACTCTACTCCTTTCCTTGGCCTCTTCATTGTCCCCTGACCACAGCAAGCATGTTCTCGCTGTAAAGCAATGCACATGCTGTTCCCTCGGCCTGGAATGCTTTTCCATGCAACCTGCTTCCCTAAGGTCTCTGCTCTGCTGCCCCTCCTTGGTGAGACCTTCTCTGACCACCACCTCATTTCCCAGCTTTCTTACCCTCATCCCTGCTTTATTTTTCTCCATAGCAATGATCACCCTTGATCCTTTGCATATAGTTATTCTTGTTTATTTCTTATCTGTTTCTCCTTACAGGCTTCACAAGGGTAGAGCTTTTTTTGCTCTTATTTTGTGCAGCATCTCCAGCTCCAGGTTCAATGCCTAGCACAGAGTAGGTGCTCAATAAATATTTATTGACAGACTGAAGCTAGACTCTTCTGCTTTCTTCCATTTCCAAATCTGAGACGGTAACTAAATATTGTCCTCAAATGGAATCAACCACCTATTGCAAGATGCAAAAGTGCTGGGCAAAAGCCATATTTGGAGATGCAAAAGTGCTGGGCAAAAGCCATATTTCTGTATGCTGCTACATTGTTACCCAACTTCTTTTTCAATGGGTGCCTGAAATGATGCTGGCCAGGTTATGTGTAGACCATCATGGGATGTGGAGAAGTTTAGCCTTTGTCTTCCACCATCTTTCCTGGATCAGGGCATGGGGATAAAAAAGACTAAAAACTAGAAAAGCAGAAAGGCCACAGTAGATTTTCACAATGATCATTTTTTAAGAGTATTTTTCATATTTAAAAAATAATACTGATTTTCTGTGGGGGGAAAAAAAATGGAAGACTGTCCTTCCAACTAAAATGGTGAGAAAGGCGGGTATGGACATGGAGAAGGCAAGTTTGAAGATGGGAATACAGATGTGAAGATGGGGAGCAGGTATGGCAGGCTCACCCCTTGTTACATGTAGTGAGAGACGGGGCCTTCCCTTTCACGTCATAGAGTAAAGAGAAGGCTTTGAGGTATCAACAACTTGGGTTCCTGGGAAAAGGAAGACAAAGAATCTGTGTTTCCTGAACATCGAGGGGAAGTCCCTTTGGCTGCTGTGGACTAGCCGGTCTCCTCCAGCTCCAAGAGGTCATCCACGTATTCCACAACCTCTCCCTGTAAAAGACAACAGGACACCTCTGTTAAATGGGTCGCCCGACTTTAAAAGTGCTGGTGAGCAGACACTGCTTCCGAGAGGCCGCTGTCAGCTGCCTGCTTGGGCTGGAGCAGCCTTTCTCCCCTGCCCTTGGGCTCAGAGGACCTGACTTCTCCTTGGGGGCGCATTGCCTTCTACCCCTTGTGAACTTGGAGTCAGGTGCTCTGCAGCCCCTACAGAAGGCCCGTGTGAGGTAGGCAGTCCGGCCCACCCTCTGAAAACCCCTGCTTAGTGCCCCCTCTTCTGTCCTATCCTCCTTTTATTAGCAGTTACCCCACAGGAACACTTTCTATCTGTCCCCTTTCTGCCTTGATCACCAGTCCATGAGCTTTTCAAGGACCAGCACCTGGGTTATTTTTCTTCCCCAGCGCCCAGCACAGAGAAAGAAGGTGTTCAGTAAACCTGCTAAAGGATGAGTGACTGAGTGTGTATGTGCATATTCCTGGCGCGACTGAAGCAGTCATCCCACTCGGGTACAGTGGGACCCACTCGCCCACTGTCAGTCTCAGGAGCCCGCCCGCTCCCTCTTTCTGCAGTCAGCCAGGAACCCCAACCTGAAAAAGCCCAGCACACTTTCTGATTTACTTCTCTGCATTGATTTCTCGCCCGTAACACACCTGCGCTACAAGCGGATGGCGCGTTCTTTTTACTGCAGAGAATGAAAGAATCACCAAGGAGCCAAGCCCCCTTCCTGTGAGGGCTGGCACGGGCCAGCCCCACCACTCCCTGCTAAAACTGAGCCTCCCTCAAAGAGGTCACTATCCCAGCCCAAGAGCCTATTTGCTTTTTAGGTATTTTAACGCAGATTCATAAAATCTCTCAGCATTTGAGAATAGTTGAAAAATCTACCCAGTACTTGAGTCAGAACAGGGGGTCTTATAATTTTCATCAAATACCTCTACCATGTCATGCCTGAGACTAGAAAGCTTTGGGAAAGAAGAAAAAGGGGGAAAAAATATATATATAAAAAAAGAACAAAACAAAAGTATTCTTCAGTTGCTTTCTGAACCCCCAAAGGAACACATGGTATAGTAGAGGAATGACTACACATATGACCATGACTTCTGTTCCTAGATTCACTGCTTCTTGCCACGTGGCTTCTGTGACATGGGGAGGATGGTACTGATTGCTTTTAGTTCATTAATTAAAGGAACACATCTCCTATATGGCCTGTTGTGGTAGAGACTATTGGTGCCTCACTCAGATCTACTTTTCGGCGTAGCTGTTGGGGCATGGCTGTTGGGAGCATGGCTTGCTAATAGCTGATAGTTGCCCATTCTCTGGGCAATTGATCTTGGCCAAAAGGAGCAGCCCCGACAAGGAGTTTACACACCAACCCCTCTGGGCTGCAGCTACCAAGGAAAGACTGATGAGGGGGGGGGGCCACAAAAAGCAGGAAGAGCTCAGTGGTACAAAAATCATGTTCCAGAGCTCCCTCTGGGAGAAACTGAAGTTTGACTCCAGCTGAGACCATGTATTTGCAAAGCTCTCGCTTGCCTCTCACTTCCTTTCCTCGTGGAGAGCACTCCCTCAATAAATCACTCCAGCAAATTATAATCTATTTATTTTAGACTTTGCCGAAGCAAACAACCATCAAACCTGAAACTTGAAGCATCTATTTCAGCCTGCTTTTTATAGTTCCTGAAACTATAACGGGCCTCTGCAAAATTTTTAACCAGTATGCAAACTTTCAGGAGTTCTTGCACACATTTCAAACCCAGAAAGATAATAAATCACATCACGAATATCAGTAGCTAAATTGTATTGATGCTTTCTTTCAAAGTAGCATTTTGTCCTTTGGAAATTTTAAAGATTAAACTAAGATTTTTATTGTATTGTTTATATTTTATCTAAAATTATGAATAATTGGAAATCTAGGGGGAAAAATAGCTTGTTTTTAGAGAAGGACTAATTCTTTCACAATTCTAAAACCTCAATTAATATGCTAATTATTCCAGGACCTTCAACAGAGCCCTTTTATCTTCAGTATGCCAAGTCTAAATCCCAGGAATTTTAAAGCCTGGAAAAGCCCGGTCTTTTCAATGGATGATGACTAACCAGCTGTGTAATTTTGAGCAAGTCACTCTACCTTTCTGAATTTGTTTCCTCATCTGACTTGAGAGAGCTTTACTGAATCTTCATGACAAAAGCATTCAACAAACTAGGAAGAGAAGGGGAACTTCCTCTTCAAACAAAAACAAAAACAAAAAAAAAACTGGCAAAAAAACCCAGAGCTAACAACATATTTAGTGCTGAAAATGGATGCTTTCCTTCTAAGATTGAGCAATATCTACAGCACCAGGTCAATGCCTAGCACATAGTAGGTACTCAATAAATATTTATTGAAAGAATGAAGCTAGGCTCTTCTGCTTTTTTTCCATTTCTAAATCACTGTACTGGAGGTTTTAGCCAGGGCAGTTAGTCAATCAATCAATCAATCAAAGACATTCAGATTGAAAAAGAAGTAAAACTACCTTGATTTATAGATAACATGATCTTGTATACAGAAACTTCTAAGGAATCCACACACACAAAAAAAACCCTATTAGAACTAATAAACAAGTTCAACAAATTTATAGGATTACAATATCAATACATAAAAATCAATTATATTTCTATACACTAGCAATGGACAATTAAAAATAAAAATAAGAAAACAATTCCACTTGCAATTACATCAGGAATAACAAAATTTAAGAAAACATTGGTGAAGGTAATTAAAGAAGACCTAAATAAATGGGAAGACATCCCATGTTCACAGATTAGAAGAGCTAATAACGTTAGGATATCAATACTAATACTACCTCTAAGGGGATCTTCAGATTCAGCACAATTCCTATTAAAAATCTCAGCTACCTTCTGCAGAAATTAGCAAGCTGATCCTATAAGTTATATGGAAATACAAAGGACCCAGAATAGCCAAAGCGATCTAGAAAAAGAAGAATGAGGTTGGAAGACGCACACTTCCAATTTCAAAATGTAGTACAAACCTACAAGTATTCAAGACAGTGTGGTGCTGGCATTAAGACAGAAATCTAGATCAATGGAAGAAATCTGAGAGTCCAGAAATAAACCCTCACATTTATGAACATTTGATTTCCTTCAACAGTGCCAAGACAATTCAATGGGGACAGAAAGTCTTTTCAACAAATGGTGCTGGGACAACTTTATATCTTCATAAAAAGAATGAAATTGGACCCTTACCTCACATCATATGTAAAGTTAATTTAAAATAGATGGTATTTCTAAATGTAAGTGTTAAAACTCTAAAAATATTAGAAAAAAAATACAGGAGTAAATTTTTATGAACTTGGATTAGGCAACAGGTTCTTAGATAAGACACCAAAAATGCAAGCAACGAAAGAAAAAATATATTGGACCTCATCAAAATGCTTTAAGGCTCCATTAAGAAAATGGAAAGACAAACTAGATTGTCTGTTAGGGGACTTATAACCAGAATATATAAAGAACTCTTACAACTAAACAATAAAAAGACAGCTAACCCAATGGAAAAAAAAATGGGCAAAGGATTTGAATAGACAAGACATTTCTCCAAAGATACACAAACGGCTAATAAGCGTATAAAAAGCTGCTCAACATCATCAGTCATTAAGGAAATGCATTTCAAAATCACAGTGAGATACAACTTCACACCCTCTAGGATGGATATATAAAAAAGAAAAACACTACCAAGTACTGAGAAGACAAGCAAACTCAACTTTCATACGCTGCTGGTGGGAGTGTAAAAGGGTGTAGCTGCTTTCAAAAGTGGCCTGGCAGTTTCTCAATGAGTTAATCATAAAGTTACCATATGACCCAACAAACTCTACTGCCAGTTATACACCTAGGTATATAATCCTGGGTATAAGAGAATTGAAAACTTATGTCCAGACAAAAATTTGTACACAAATGTTCATAGAATCATTATTTAAAATAGCCAAAAAGTAGAAACAACCTAAATGTCCATCAACAGAGTAACAGATAAAAAAAATTGGTATATCCACACAGTGGAATATTCTTCATCAATAAAAATGAATTTTTACATATAACATGATACATGTTACAACACGGTTGAACCTTCAAAACATGCCAAGTGAAAGAAGCCAGTCTCAAAAGACCACATACCATAGGATTCCATTTATATAGAATCCCCAGAACAAGCAAATCCATAGAGACAGAAGGTAGATTAATGGTTGCCAAGGGCTGGGGGCAGAGGTGAAGGAGGGAGGAGCAAAGGGGAAGGAATGAGAAGTGACTAGTAATAGGTTCGGGGTTTCTTTTGGGGGTGATAAAAATGCTCCAAAAGTAGATAGTAGTGACTGATGCACAACTTTGTGAATATAATGAAATCCGCTGAACTGTACACTTTAAAAGGGGGAACTTTATGGTATGTGACTATTTCAATAAAGCTGCTCTAGAAAAACATAACAAGGGAAACTGCTCATATTACAACGTTAAATAGAAAACCCCTGACATGCAATTACAACTGAGTCTATAATGAATATATATATTGGAAAATGTGTAGGAAAAACTGGAAGCATATATACCAAAATATCAATAGCAGCTTGTCTCTGGATAATTAGGAACTCAGCTCCTCCCCTTTTTCCTAAATACGTCTTTCTCCACTTTCTAAACCGTAGCAGCCCACTCTGCAGCTAGCCAGCATCCCTTTCTTCCCAGCATCCTTGTGATCTTATCTCAGGCTCTGCTTCAAGAAGAGAACCCAACCCCGGACACATGGCACGTGTATCACTTCCTCATTTATAAAGCACTTTCACAGGCACCACAGTATTTCATTCTCCCAACTCTCTGAGGTCAACGCTCTTAGTCCCATTTTATAGATAAATGACTGAGGCCCAGAGAAGTTTAATGAATGCTAATGATGGGTCTATCCCATACAAACTCATGCACAGAAAACAAATTCCACAATGATGTCTCATTAAGAGGTGTTTCACCGAAAACAGGGGCAGTGGAAAAAGCAGACAAGGAGGTTCAGGGCCCCTGGGTCTGGCCTAGCAACTCGCAGAACTTTCCTGTCCCCCCTAAGCTCCTCATCCATGAAATGAAGGGTCAGACCAGAACGAGTTCACAGCTCTCTTCCAGCTCCAACGGCTGGCAAGTCCCAGGCTGCCTTAGAAGGCATTTTCCAGGTTATTCCAAACACATCTCTCTAAATGCTACCCCTAATGTTGGCTTTTCTGTGACTAGCCTGCCCCAAAACAACGGCTCCATAAGCAAAAAAGGAGTCCGCTGAGAGTCAGGAACTCCAAGGAATCTCAGAGAATGACGCAGAGCAAGAACCTAATTTACAAAACAAACAAACAAACAGATATTAATCTCATAGAAAAATTGTTGGCCCAGCCCCTCTTGCCTCCTGGTGCTGTGTGGGGCCAGTATCTCCAGAAGGACTTTGTGCTGGCTCCTCCCAAGTGTCTTCCGAATGCTGAGCAATTGAAAATTCACTGTGTTTTTATAACGTTAAAAAATGATGGTGGGACGGCTCCTGTAACGGGTCTCTGGAGCATCACTCCAGTCACTGGCAGGGAATGCGTCACTTCAGCCTGGGTTCCTAGAAAGCCACTCTTGCCCGCTCCAGGGCTCCGACTTCCATCAGAACACCCACAGAAACTGCATTTCTCCATCCCCTTCTGCTTCCCATCTCAGCGATGACTCGCCTTCCAGGGATTTCAGCAAAGATGTGAGTAACATCTTCTCTAGGCAAGACATGTGCTCAACATGAAAACTTACCTCATCGTCATCCATTATGTTTTCCTTAGCAAAGTCATAAAGCTCTTTCTGGAGTGTAGTCACGTTAAAGAACTGAACTGCTTCCTGTTGAGACACAAACGGAAAACGGTTCACATGACCAAGCTCTTAATGTTAGAACGGGGAAGAAGGAGGCACAGGGCATGGGGTTTCTTTTGGGGGCGATGAAAATATTTAAAATCAGATAGTGGTAATGGTTGTACAACTCCATGATACTGAAACCATGAATTGTGTACTTTAACAGCATGAATTTTATTGTATGTGAATTATATCTCAATTTTCAAAAAGTGGGCAACCCCCTATAAACGAGAGACTGTGTGTATGAGAGCATGTGTGTGTGTATGATTATGTATGTGTATAGGCAGGGGAGTGAGGTATGAAGGAAGATGGATGATGGATGAATGGCAAACCGGTAAAGCATACAGAAATCCCAATGAAAATACAAATTAAAAACAAAGAGCATTGAGAGAAGAGCTCTTGAAAGTAATATATATTCCCTGAAGTTCCTGACAACAAACGTATAGCTAAGTTTGTCGACTATGGGAATTAAATGTTGGTCCATCCATAAAAGAACCAGTCATGGAGCTGTAGGTGTATGGGTGTGACACAGAAAATATTCAAATGAATTGTTACAAAGACAAAGCAAGTTGTAAGATAGTATATAAAGTATAATACTGTTTCTGTAAAAACAAATACATGTTGTGTATATGAGTAAATGCATAGCTATAAGTAAAGAGATGGTATGGAATTATGAGGGAATTTCACGTTCCAAGTAAAATATTCCTCTGATGTTTTCAATCTGTAGAATTTTGCCTGATTTAAAAATCAGAATAAAGCAGTAAAATGCTAAAAGACAAAAACTACAGAAAAAACAATGAATTTCATTTCATTTCCAAAATAACCCTTCCTCTCAAGGTGCAAAGCTGTCTCAGGAAAGTGAGAATGAAGAGGAAAGGAGCCATGATGCCCGGACTTACGGGTCTGGGCTGGAAATGATCGTCCAACAGACCCCACTTGTCCCTGTGGTACTGGTAATACACCAGGTTCTGCTGCATGACCTTGTCGTCATGGTCGAAGAGCAGGTAGCTGACCGCACAGGGGGCCGCGTTCTTCAGGTCACTCACTGGGGTCCAAAGAAGAGAGGGACAGGAGATCAGTCGGCAACCCCCCCCCCCCCCGCCGCAGTTCCTCTCGCCAGCCTCCCCTTCCCCCTCTGCCCGCCCCTCCCCCTTTTTTGAAGCACAGCTTCCTAGAAGAAAATGTCGTGAACAAGCCCCTTCCTTCTCCGCAGGCCCTCCTTCGGAAAACCTGCCACACACTGGAATCATCCTTGGGTGGGTGGGTCACAGACTGGGGTCTCCAGGGCAATGTGGAGGCCAGATTTGAAACAGGCAGATGCCTTTGCAGAAATGCCTACCACATTGCACCTCACGCTCACGTGCCCTGCGCTGCTCTCACATTCCTGGAGCTTGAGAAGGCTGGATCCCAAAGCCTCGACTGTCACGGGGCTGACGAACTAGGCAGGACATGCTCATCAGATGAGGCCCCTTTTGGGTTCCGAAGTGCCTGGGTCCCATGTGGACGACACTGCGATCCTCAGACAGGTAGGCCCTCCTATAGCTAAACCAAACCTAGAAACTCCAAAAGGATGGTGGACTCTCTGGGCTGAAAAAGATCTGAAGAGTCACCTGGCCTTGTCTTACCTCACTCCAGCAGCACTACCTCCTGCATAGGGATTTGGCAGGGGTTGGGATCTGTCATAGGGGTTGGGATTTGTCTTAGGGGTGGGGGACAGGATGAAGAAGTGATGAGACACAAGCCCTTGGGTATTTATTCTGGCACTTTCCACTTCAATTAAAACCCAAAAACACTACCTTCGCTAAAGCTCTGGTTGGCCAGAATAACAGAAGCGAGGGTATGAGTAAATTTTGCCACCCAGTGGCTATTTCTGGTAATGACAACTTTAAAATCAGGATGTAAGGGTACTTACTATTCTCAAGGCCTGCAGGGCTGGGAAAGGGTTCAAGTATAAATAACAACACCTGCCCTCAAGAAATTTATTTCAGTAGTTAATTTAGAAAGAGTTCAAAACTGGGCAGACTTTCAGGAAGGCAATTTTGAGAAGTAAATTTTACTTGTACTGTACACCTATAACCCCAGAAGCAAAGATTTCCTGGGGAGCAGCAAGCTAAGCTAGAAATTTTGGTTTATCAGTGTTTGTAAGTCTCCGCCACAGTTTCTGACACACAGGGAGATTTTCAGAGCATGTGAAGATTTCAGAGGACCAGTGGGCTGCCGGAGCCTGGATGTACCTGGCACACTTTTAAACTCCGTGTTCTGGCTTTGTGTTCACATAACCAAGCTCTGCTCAGAGACGAGACGACCCCATGCTTCAACGTCTACCTCAGGGCTAGCTCAGGTAAGTGCCAACGCAGAATTCATGAAAATGAATTAAAACACAAGCTCATGTTTTCATCCCACTGAAAATCTTTAAACTGTGCATCCAAGATTGGAAAAGTGTTGATAAAAGTTGAAGCCGGGTGATGGGCAGACTGTAGTTCATTGTAATATCCTTTCTACTTTCATATATGTTTTAAGTTTTCCGTAATAAGTACATAATTTTTCATCATTCTCATTAAAACGGGGATCTTCCAAGTATGAATGAATAAAAGCAAACAGGTAAAACTGGGGTGGGGAGAACGGGAGGCAATAGAGATGGAAATGGGTGGTTTCCTTCGATGTCTCTCCGTACATCTCCCAGACCTTTGGTTGGCTGCAACAAGCCTGTCCTGCAAGCCTTTTTGAAAGAAAGCACTAATCAATCACTTCTATTAAAAAAGAGAGCTCTTGTCTATGGCCATGCACCCTGAACGCACCCGATCCCGGCTGATCTTGGAAGCTAAGCAGGGTTGGGCCTGGTTAGTACTGGCTGGGCGACCACCTGGGAATATTGGGTGCTGTAGGCTTAAAAAAAAAAAGAGGGCTCTTCACAAGCAAAAACAGTGCCTAGGAGAAAACTATTCCCTCCACACTAGAATACACTCAATAAATATTTGCTCAGTGTTACAGTGACAAATAAAACCTCAACGCTGCCATCCATGAAAGTGGACTCTGGGAAAGGCACCTGTTTAAAACACACCTCACTTGCCTGTTGATTTTAGACATGTCTCAACTAAGGAATATTTTTCCTTCTTAGATGAGGTTCGGGCTGCTGTAAGATCAGTTTCTCCGTGGAGAGAGGCAAGTTACCTTACTGAAGAAGACCCGGTGTAACAATCTTGATTAGAAGCAAATATTTAAAAAATTAAAAAATATATGTATATGTATAGAATTTTTTTTTTCTTTTAACCTTCAGTAGGCAAGTCTTTTACTTTGTCCTGAAGAGGGTAAGAGATAGAATAAAAAGGTAGGTGGCTGCAGAAAGAGAGAACCCAACAAAGAACAAACTAGCCACAGCAGGGAAGGCTGTAGAAGCCAAGGTCGCCCTGCATCCCCAAGACCAGCTACTTCAGAGTTGGAAGGGTAGCCCGGGGACTCCAGCCAGATACCTGCCCCTGGACCCAGGCATTTCATCAGTAGGGCAAAGTAGTTCCTGCTGCAACTGTCCCTAATAATCCCCCTATGCTTGTCACTGAACTGCCAAGTCACATGCTGCTCAAATAGTGGCACTCGGCGGTCAGTCGCAGGAAGAGGAGGAAAAGCCAAAAAAGACAGGCTCTGAAGTCTGAACTCTGCACTACTTTCCCGCTCACATTCGTTTCCCTTTGTCTACTTGAAACGTTCTGACTGACAAGCTCCAATTTCAGGCCAAGGGAGGATCGACTGCAATGAAACTCCAATAATCAGAAAAGGAAGGCCGATGATGGGGAGGAAGGGGCATAATGGCAAAAAGAATATGTGCAGTTTGCTATGTGCCAGTGTGTGAATACCCTCAGTATCCCATGGCTGTCAACTCATCGAATCTTCACGACAAATCTTATGAGGTTAGTGCCATTCTATCTACTTTACAGAAGAGGAAACTGAGACACAGAGAAGCGAGTGACAAAGCTGGAATGCAAACCCAGGCAGCCTGGCTCCAGGGTTCGGCAAAGCGCAGCCAATGATGTGCGCTTGATGAATTCTCTCACAGGTGAGCGTCAGTACCTCTATTCCACAGATGGAGAAGCCGAGTCTTACAAGGATTAAGCACCTTGCCCACGATCTCATGGAAGAGGATTACTTACGCTTATAATACGCGAACTGCAAATAGTGATACATGGTTGCCACAAATTTCTCCACTGGATAGCCTCCTATAACTGGGGTGAGGTTCTCTTCACACTGTATTTTGCACTGCAGAACTTCTACATAATGATCTGAAAGAATACGCACAAATTTTCAGAGTGATGAACTTCCTTTTTCTACGATTTTTATTAAAATATAGCTAACGTGCCATATTGTATTAGTTTCAGGGTATATACCATAGTTATTTAACATTTATGTACCTAAAGAAGTGAGTGCCGTAAGTCCATCATTACATTTCTTAATAATACTTCTGTCTCACCTCTCAAATAATAAAGGCAAAAAGTAAAAATGATAAATAATAGAGGTGAAATATTTGCGATACTTACACTAAAGGATTTAAACTTTTAACATGCAAAGTTTCTTTAACAAGACAAAGACAAACAATATAAAAATGGCCAAAAGGTTGTTAACAGAGAAGAAATTATAAAAATGGCTAATCGACATTTTGAGACGATGCTAAACTTCATTCGTAATTAAGAAATACAATCCCACCTAAAATAATTTTAATTGTTAAATTGGCAAAATTTTTGAAATTTGATAATACCCAGTGTTAGGAAGAGAATGGTGAGACTTACACTCTCATATTCTGTTGGTAGAAACAAAACAGGAACAAATTTTTCAAAGAGCAGTTTGGCAACATTTATCAAAGGTTAAAATACACATTATATCCTCTGACCAGTAGTCTAGTTCAGGGAAGTTATTCTTAGACTTATGCACACATAGAACTGTTTGTAACAGCAAACAAATGGAAATAATCTAAATGCCAGCCAACAGGATGATGATTAATTAATTATGGTACATATAAACAATAGAATCTATATAATCTTTAAAGAGAATGGGTTGACCTACATATTATAATATAGAAAGGTATCAAGGACTGTATTTCCCAGCCTCCCTTGTAGTAGGTTGGGGCCATATGACTAACTGTGCCAATGAAATGTAGATAGCACTAATATGAAATATTGAACATCAACTCTAATCGAAAAATAAAATTAAAAAAAAAATGTGAATAGTGACGACTAATGAATGCTACTTCTGGGCCTGGTCTCCAAAAATCTCCCACATGATACTTGGTCATCTAGTTCCAGTCAGGACCCTGATTGATACAGAAGGAGGCTTTTTTCCCCACAGTCTACATTTTTTGTGTCTTTCACATTTTATACTATGTGTATATATTACCTACCAAGAAGAAAGTGTTTGGAATTAAGTATAATGTACCACACCAGTGAGACACCATTTCATTAGAGTTCAGAGGTAAGACTGCAGTTAGAAGGCCCAGGTTCAAGTCCCAGGCCTTTCTCTGAGAACAATAATCACAATACTTAACCTCTCTATGCCTCAGCTTTCTCAGCTATAAAATGGGGAGAATGCTAGTATCTTCCTCATAGGGTTGCAAAATTGAGATAAAACACACAGAAAGCATAGAACAGGTTCTGGCATTTAATAAATGGAGTTTAATAAATGTTACCTTTTCTAATAACTATTATTTATCTATAGTCAAAACACTGTGGCTCCAAGTAAGCACCCTTTTTTGCACCCATCCCTTTATTTTGAGTGCCAGGTGTACTCTTGACACTATATGCATAAAGGGAGATTGGAAGGGACAACCCTTCACTAGCAGAACTCTGGTTAAAAGGTGTCGCGTGAGGTCCAGGTGTGAGCACTGGCAGCTGCCAACATCACAGAGAGAAAGACAGCCAGACATGCTGTGCCCCCTGATGGGAGAACTCAGCACCTATTAGGAAGTGGTCTTGTCCCCCAACCCTGACCAAACAAACAAACAAACTCTGATCAAGCCTCTACATCCAACTATCAATTTATAATATAGAGGACAGAGGACCATGGGGCTACACTCAGAAAAATCCAGGGTGTGGGAATCTCTACAGGATAAATGACTCAGTTTCTTCAATAGCAAGGGGGAAAGAATATGGAGGAAGAACCTAGAGATTAAAAGAGATTTAAAAGATAATCAATTTGCTACAATATGCATAAACCTTGAGGACATTATGCTAAATGAAATAAGCCATCACAAAAAGACCGATACTATATGATTCTGTTTATATAAGGTACCTAGAGTAGTCAATTTCATAGAGACAAAGCAGAATGGTGGTGACCAGGGGTAGGGGCGAGGAGCACAGAAAGTTAGTATATAATTTTTTTTTTTCTCATCATTTGGTTAGTTTTAGTTTGGGAAGATGAAAAAGTTCTGGAAATGGATGGTGGTGATGGCTGCACAACCGTGTGAATGTACTTCATGCCACTGAACTGTACACTTAAAAATGGTTACGATAGTCACATTTTATGTTATGTGTATTCTACCCCAGTAAAAATTTTAAAAGATAACCAAGTACAATGTGTGCACCTTACCTGGAACCTGAGTCAAACAAATTGTACATTAAAGGTAGCACACGCGTATGACATTTCTGAGATGGTTGGAACATTGATACGTGATGATGAGAGATAAAGGAACTAATGTTGAAATCTTTTAGGTATAATAGGTGGTTATGTAAGAAAAGAATTCTTATATTTTAGAGATATATACAGAACTATTACAAATGAAGTGATGTAGCATCTGGGATTTGCTTCAAATCAACATGAGAGAGGAAAAAGTAGGTGGGAATTAGATGAAGCCCAAAGGGCCGTGAGTTGACAATTGCGAGCCTGGGTCGTGGGTACATGGGGTTCATGATACTCTTCTGTACATTTAAAATCTTCCAAAATAACAAGGTTTTGTTAAGAAAAAAAAAAAAAAAAGCGTACTCTGTGAAAAAAAAAAAAAGACACATAAACAAAAAAGTGATTTAAAAAACCAAACTCCAGATTCAATAACTTAGAGCTGCCAAACTGTGAGATTTCGACAGGCCTTTACCCGCTGGAGTGTCCAGTGACATTCTGGGAGGCAGACGGTGCCCAGCCCTCTCTCGGGCTTATTTGGCCAGGGTACCCTTTCTTCAAGGTACAGTTCCAGGATCAGTGTTCCCAAAACCAATTTGGGAAATCTCTTCTGGGTCATTTTCCCATTTCTGGAGCAAAATTGCCCATTAAAGGTTAAAGAGAAATCCTAGGGAAATCTAGGCTATCTCTGATGGTGTTTTAATTTTTCTTTCTTTCTTCATTCTTTCCCGCGTTTTCTCAACTTCCTATAATGAGCAATTTTTTTCCAAATTTTTTTTTTTTTTTTTTTTAGCGACAACTACTTAGAGGCTCATAATACTCTTCATTCTACCTTTATGTGTGCTGGAAATTTTTCACTATCAGAGATATTTTGTAACACGAGGCACAAGTTACCGATAGGCCTTTTTCATTTTTATTTTTCCAAAAGCCTGTGGGGAATCTGTAATCAGGCCGGGCTAATACAGCAGACTTCCTCCACAGGCCTGTGTTTGTACATAATACTCATTATTTCTCCAGAAACCCTGCCAAGTCAAAGACCTATCTATGTAGGTGCCAGCCACCCCGCCCCAGTTACCCATTCATATTTAAGCTCTCAAAAGTTCCTCAGAGGCCACTCGAGTCACCTAGAAGGCATGTAGGTCACACAGGAGCAGCTATACCATTTACCACCCCCACCAACCTGCTACGGAAAGATAGAAATCCTTGAAGTCCTTGATCTCCCTGGAGCCTTCACACGCTGCAAGACACTCATAGAAGGCTTTGAAGAAGTCGGGAAGGGCCAGCTCCATGTCTGTGATGGATGTCCTCCAGTTCTCGCCATTGTACGCCCGTACCGCCCGGATGAACAGGCTCTGGGAAGCACAGAGAAGTCAGTGAAGCTCCCAGACATGAAGGGAGAAGGGCCTGTCATCCCAAAGAGAATCAGACCATCACTAATTCTGAAGAAACCACACTGACTCTTAATTAAATGTGAAGCCAGTTAGTGACTTACTTATGTCTACTTATATTAATTCAAAAAGTAGCAGGCACCTGATAATAAAATCAAATTAAAATCAAGGAAAAAGAAAACACAAGAGTGACATAAATCAGAGCAGTGGCCGCCAGGGGCCAGGGGTTGGGGCAAAGGCTTGACTGCAAAGGGGGGATATTTTAGAGGAGATGAAAATATTCTACATAGTGAATTTGGTGGTAGTTTAGTTACACAACTGTGTATATTTGTCCAAATTCATGAATTTATTCATTTTAAATTGGCAATTCAATTTTAAATGAATTATATCTCAATAAAATTAATTTTTAAAACTGAATCAAGGAAAAGATGTAGGCTTGAGAGCAGGTATCACACCCCCTTCCCCTAACAGAAAAGGAAAGGACAGTAGGGCCACGTATCAGCATGAGTCACTGAGGAGAGCAGCCACGTGTCAGACAGGGGCAGCTTCATGGAGTTTCTGCTGACTGCTGGCTGAATCAGGTGAGACACTGGTCTCATAAGAGATAAGTAGAGATCTTGGATGCACACAAAAACCTGTTAACTAGGAGGACTCACATCAGGCCCTGAAATAAGCAAGAGACTCGCCACTCAGAGTTTCCTTTTAGCTGCCCCAGAATGGGGGTATCAGAGGGGCACCCCTTGGATCTGGAATTTTCACCAAACTTAAGGCCTCAGGCAGAGAGAGAGGGTGGATCTTCCTAAGCCTCCTGGGCAGGCAGCATCCGCTAGAAACAAGACAAGCAGACAGAGCACTGCAGAGGCCTTGCCTGGAGACGGGGCCAATCAGCAGCCACTCCAGGCAGCTGGCTCTGCAGAAGCAACAGGAGGCAGGAGCGAGAGGAAGGCCAGGCGGAGAGAGGGAGCCCCCTGGGCGCACAGGAGGGCAGCCCACCACACCCAGCAGGACTCCAAAGGGGAAAGAAGGGTCTAGCTACTTGCAGTGCACTGACCACAAGCACTCAGCTCTGTTTCCCCAAACCCTGTGAAAAAATGACAGTGAAGAAAGTAAGAAGGTATACATCCTTTTTTTTTTTTTAATGGGAGAATGAGAAAGGAGTAGGCAGCAGACAAGCGATCTCAACAACTTTTGGGAAGAAAGAAAACCAAATTATCAGAGGAAGGCCTGAAGGGAAAATGAGCTACGCAGCCCGCTGCACGTGCAAGCACCATGGACCAGGGTGCAAGGTGCAGAATGAAAGCAGAGCTGAAAGTCTGAACAGGGATGTTGAAGCCCCAGGTTCCCGCCCGGCACCCCCCTGCTGACCCACGGGATCACAGCTCTTAAAGCCAGTCCTCCTCCGAGGCTGGTGGATTATTTTTGAGACTCTACCCTTAACGGCTGAGGGGTCAGGCAACAGGCACAGCAGTGCTGTGGTTGAGGCATGGAGCGAAAAACCAGAGAGCAGGTGAGGTCTCCGACTCAGCTGGAGGCCCCCATCCCTCTCTCCACAATGGCTTTCGAACACCAGCGGACAAGCATGGATGCCCCACCAGCCCTTTAGAAGGCTGGAGAATTCTTCCCTGGAAAACTAAAGGGCCCCCAGAAAAGAGACTTCACACACTATGTTTGAGGCTCAAAAAGTGAGTTTACGGCCTGGTTACACTATAAAAAACTCTGTAGTCAGAACTTGGGACCCAATGGCTCCCCATGGAGGCTTCCAACATGTTTCCTTTCACTGCTGCTCATGCTCCAAGGTCTGAGCTCGACAGAACCAGACAATAGTAAATGATCAGGGGGCTAGATTCTTCCTCTTCTTATTGTCCTCATCAATCTCCATCAGAACTCCCCTTTGCAGATGCAGAGGTTTAAGCAGCCTCTCAGTCGGCCCTCCTAGCTCCATATTCTCCCTCCACCTTAATACACATATATGTTGTATGTGTGCATATGTATAAACATAGCTCTTCGTTTCATCAAAAATGGAGACTTAATGTTTCTCATGTTCTTGGTCATTTGGGGAAGATTTCCAAGATGTGTCTTTATTCTACCATCATAAAACGGAACAATCAAATGACCATATTTCTAAAATGTAGCATTTAAAGGAAAGGTGGCTTTAAAAGCATCACAGAATGTAAAATCTCATTCTTAAACGGATCATTTATGCTGAAAAGTCAATATTTCTATTGTCATAATAGTCATTAAATGTCATCAAAAATCACTACAAGTCCTTCGATGTCTATAGCTATTCATTGAGATACACTTCTTCAAGAGTTCACATTGTGAATAACCGCTGCATAAAAATCCAAACATACCTCGTATGACTTGGTTTCCAAGTCTTTAATGTAGTCCTCAGCATCAGGCAAGCTCTTGTAATAAGCCATGTTTCTCTTCATCATTTCGTCATCAGGGTGTTTCAGTAGAAAGGTGTGCGCAGCTGCAATGGCTTTCGGGAAATTATTTGCCTAAAGCACAAAAAAGAAAGGTGAAAGCTACTTAATGGATGGTGAGCAGTGATTTTTGCAAATCGAGATCTGTTTGGTCCTTCAGTAACTTAATGTTTCAACACAATGTTTCCAGCTAGGGGTTCAGTGACTTCCATGGCCCATCGAGACCTTGTCCAGCCACTCTAGATGAATATTTATTCCCTGAAGGTGACTAGATGGCCTCTGTGTGCCTTTCTCCACCTACTCTCCATCGTGTCCACCACCTTCCATGCCCTAGGAGGCTGGCCTCCATGAACCAGCGCAACAGACTCTCTTGCTCTCTAGTTTCCAATGGGGTTCATCAATGAGGAACCCCACCAGGGGCCCCAATAGGAGACTGAAGGAAGGGAAGAGAGGAAGGTTGGGTTATTTAGTCTCCTAGCTCCCTCCCTGCATAGTCACCTTGGGCTGCTAATTGTCCTTTAACTGAAGGTCACAGCTCCTCTCAAAGTCCCCTCTCTAAATAGACTCTTTGCTGGTTCTCTCCTGTGCCCCTTTGGGCTTATAGATGGTCACACCCCACTGCTACAAGCCTTTGTAAACAACCAACCGCCTTAGTAAATGTTCCTCAAATCACCCAAATGACTATACCGCATCTTTTCTGCCAGAATCTTGACAGATGTATTAACATATTCCCAAATTTCTCACAGAACCTTCTGCTCCACCATTCTCGATGACCCCCACCACCTACCTCCTCACTTACTCAACCATTTGCTCAGCAAGTATTTGTTGAGAGCCTCCGACAAGGTAGGTAGGCATTGTTCTAGAAATGAGTCTGCAACAATGAGCAAAATAGCGGGGTGGGAGCGGGAGGGGATCCCAGAATCTCTGTCTTCGTGTACCATACATTCAATTAAGTTCTGCCTATCTTCCAGCCACCTCGATTAAGACTCTCTCTTTATATGACCCCACGCTCTCTGTCTTCCCTCTTTTCACACCACTCCGTGGACTCAGCCGATGTTATCTTCCCTTCCAGACCGGGCAGTGTCATTCATGTCTGCATTCCTGCCCCTGGGCACACTTCCTGGGGCAGGGCAGGAGAGAGTAAGTATCAGTGATTTGGACATGACATTATGACTACATAATATGCTTATAAAATTATTCCGTGTTTTCCTCTCTTTTCCCCTTTCTTTTCTCCCCAGTCAGGTGGTGGCCACCTGATTCTGAGTTTCACTGCCACATGGGTGGTAGCTGTCTAGTCAGAGAGCAGAAATTACTCATGCCACAAAAGCCCTGTGCTCTTGAGGGAACTTGGCATGCATGACGAGAGAAGGAAATTGGGACGGGAGCCGCAAGAAGAAGCTGACTGGCCTGGAAGAAGAGGGAGAGAAGGGAATCCTCCAGGCTAGGAAAAAACTTCCCCTTGGGGTTTGCAGAAGGCAAGGTCTGTGGCCCTGGAGCTGCAGGTGTGTCACCCTTATGGGCGGAGGCCAGGAGGGCAAAAGTCCTCAGGGAGGAATGGTGTGTTTAGGGGATGGGGCAGCGCAAGAAGGCAGGCAAACACAGAGGTGGACACCTCCCTGTGTGGACACACGACCCACAACCAGGGAGCCCGCTCCCCCCCGCCCCAACATCGATGTTCTGGCTCTGGCCGTCCCCTGGGATCGGGGCACAACCTGGTGGGGGGCAGGGGTGGCACCTGTACACATGTATAGACTCCTTCAGTCAATCTGGAAAGACGCTCCAGGGCAGGGGTTAGGCAGTTAGGTTTGGAGAGAGAAAATAAAGGGATGTTTGGTATACTTGGATTTCTGAGAATCAAAAAGTAGCACATTTCTGTACGGAATTGCCCCGGAATGGAGCCAAGTCACTTGGAGACAATGGTGGCGGCTGAAATAGAGAAGTGGTGGGCGGTGAGGAGGGCAGACTCCCAGAAGTCAGGGCAGATGTGCGGGGAATGCCAGTTGGTGGCCTGAAGTGGCACTGCCTTCTAAAGAGTTCTTCAGAAAGCCTTACAGTGCTGCCAGGAAAAAGTCCAGCCTGGCAGCTCGAAGGAAGGGAGTAGGTATGAATGCGGCCCTTTTAAGGCATTTGTCAATGAAATTAGATTCTCTGATTCTCAGAAGAGCACTTAAAAAAAGAAGCACAGAGTGAGATTTTTAAGGCCTCTCATTTAGGGCCTGAATTTTACAAAATGGAACCCCTTCCCGAAGGGGTTCCACTTTAACCCAGGCTCTGCCAGCTGGAACATGAAGCCACATCTCGGCAGCTAAATCTCTGACAGACCCCAGGCAGTTTTAGAGAAGGTGGCTGGGAGCACCTACCCTGCCATAGGTTCCTGAGAAACAGCTACCTGCATCAGAGGACCCCAGCTACCTGCCCAAGGAGCCACTTTTAAATCAGCCTTGATGTGGTGACAGGCCTGAGGTTGAGAGAGAACAGTCCATGGCCGGGTAAAGGTTGGGGGGTCAGAGTGCCTGTGAGGTGCTGGGCTCTGTCTGCTCTGAGTTCAAAGTCACTGCGGATTTCCTAAAGTGCCGGGATTCACTTCTTCCTCGGCCTGTGGGGAAGATGAGCATTTCAAGGAGATGGCAGCCATAGAGAAAACCCACAGCTAGTGACATGAACCTAGGGTAGGCTGATGACACGAAACGTATGGTGGGCTTAAGGGCTACACACCAGGAGCGTGGCCCGTTCTCTACGAGATCACACACCCACAGCTCCTCATCTCTAACAGTCTGAACCCACCATCCCAATCCCTGCGTTCAACTCAGGCATCTGTCCTTAATTACTGAAAGAGGCCTGTAAATCACGCCAGCACAGGAACATCTACCAGAATCCTGCCACAGCGGGCAGAGCCATCTAACTCCAGTATCTACCTCCAGCCTTCAGGTGCCAGGTAGAATGTATATGCTTGTCACCAATCATTTTCTCTCTACCCAGAAACAGTCTGAAAATAGAAACATCAATTAAGTGGAAAAATAATAAACCATATACTATCACCACCTAAAATCGGTTTTTCAATGATTTTCAATTGAAGCAATGAAGAATCTGATTTTTAAATAAAATTCTCAACTTTTTTCTGCCCTATAAGAGATCTCAAAACACTAAGACGAATGGTGTTTAACTGACTTTTAAGTAAGTGATTGTTACGGGACCCATACGGGGTTTCAAAGGAAAGCTATGAATTTCCCAGTGTTTGAGGATGTGGCGATGAGAGAGAAAAGCCAGGCCTTAGGGTCACATTGCATAAAATGTTCTTCCCCTGCTCCCTATGCCACTTGTTTCAAATGCATCTGTATATTAAAGAAATGAGAGATTTTACTATTCTCAAGGTTTAAAAGGAAAATGTTTCTCCTTGATTATGTGACTCAAATTTGGTTCTGACTGTGCCAAAAGCTATACAAAAAAAGAGAGAATTAAACAAGTCATTTTTTAGCTTAAAAAACAGTGCTTGTATGAGCCAGCCATCATTTTTCAATGTCCTGGAAATTTACTAATCTTATTTCTGGTTCTATTTTAATATTGTTTCTTTTTTCTTGCCAGGACAAACATTCACAAAACTAATACTTTATATAAAACTGTACCTAAGCATGGAAATGACCCAGCTTTTCTCCTGCTGGGGGTTTTGTGCTATTTTGTTGCTCATATGAATGCAACATACACGTGGCTGTTTCCGGGGAAATGTGAAAAACAGATCTTGCAGCCCAAAGACTAAAAGCCAAGTTTAAAAACAAATAATAAACAATGACCAACTTCTACCTCCAGAATCTGCTATATGCCATGAACCTACTTTTGCAGTCATTAAAATAAATGCAATATGTTCATTTGAAAACCGTTTTCAATTAGATAAAGTAGAAACTGGGCTTTGAGAGGGCTGTCTTGGCAAAACCCGGTGAAGACCCGCCAAGGTAAAGCCTCTGAACAGGCAATTCGACCCATTCTTAAAACTTGTGGGTCCCCAGAGTAAGGACTCAAAGGATAAAGAACTGCAATCTGTAGCTATTTTTAGATTACTTACAGAGTCTAAGTAGCCGCAAAAAGGAGGAAGAAAGCCTTGTTAAATTCTAAATGAGAGCGCCAACCCTGATGAATCACAGCGCACAAGCTCAGTTCTTCCAGACAGGAATGCGTCCTCCCAGGGTGTCCATGCCCTTTCCTAGCCTCGATTTCCTCCTCTTTAAAGGGGACTATCCGGCTTCTTAGGTCCTCTTCCGCTCTATTATTGAAAGTCACCACTCATTTGAGAAAAGGGATTTTAATGGTATATATTGAAAAGAGGAGTCTGTTTTCCAATAACAGGGAAAATTTACCAAGCACTTGCTTGGATGCTAGACACTGCGCTAGATATTCTGTGTACGTATTTCCTGCCTCATACCAACACTTCAAGAAAAGTGTTTCATTTCTATTTAAGATGAAGGGGGATGGACAGGATTTGGAGGCGTCCTTTGGCAGGGCTGGGTGGTAGAGAGACCGGTCAAGAAAAGGCTGTGCAACCCGGCCCAGGACGGGAGGCGGGGCCTGGGCCGGGGGGCGGGGCCGGGGCGGGGCCCAGCGGACTTGCCTTGAAGTAGGCGAACTGCAGAAACTTGTAGGGCTCCCGGCGCTGGAAATCGGCCAGCACTTCGCGGCTGGGCTGCGACTGGCGGAAGGCTGGCAGGCCCTGCTTGCAGCGCTTTAGGCAGTGCGCTCGGCGCAGCAGGCCTCCGAAGAGGCGCAGCTCTGGGTAGCGGGCGAGGCCGGCGGCGGGATCGGGCTGGGGCACCGCGCTGCAGTTGCGGTGGCAAAAGGCCTCGCTGTCGCGCAGTAGGCGGTGCAGCCGGAGGCTGATCTCCAGGTAGCCCACGCTCTCCGCCCAGTGCTCGCCGCTGTACTGGTCCAGCGCGTGCCGGTAGGCCGACTCCAGTGGCATCAGCTCGTCCCGCGGGAAGCTACGGAAGCTGTAGCGCTCGTACTGGGCGCGCCCGGAGCGCAGCGCGCAGCCCGCGCACAGCAGCACCAGCAGCGCCGCCGCCGGCCCGCGCCCCAGCTCCATTGCGCCGGGCGGAAGGAAGGAAGGAAAGGAGAGAAGGAAAAGGAGGAGAAGGGCGGCGAGACGCGGCAGGCCGAGTGCCTAAGGAGGCGGGGACGCCCGCCTCTGGCCCGCCCCGTCCGGCCGCCCCTCCCCACCCAGCTGGGGGGTCCCGGCGCAGCTGCCCGCGCCCGGCGGGTTCCCTGGGAAGGGCGCGCTGCCTTCTGGTCCCTGCTCTAACCCTTGCTGGGGGCTCCACTGTTTATTGGCTTGGGGACAGCTGTCTGCAAGCCAGATGCAGCCCTACTGGGTCACAGATTAGCGCTACTTAAACTTTTTAACCACTTAGAAGACTTGTGGAAACGCAGATTCCTGGGCTGTGCCCCCAGAGTTTCTGATTCCCCAAGTCTGGGTTAGGGGTCTGAGGGTTTGCATTTCTAATCCGGCGGCACCTTGGTAAGGGTGATGCTTCGGGCCCAAGGCCTAGATTTTGATAGCACTGTTAACCACCTTATCTTTCAGTAAGAGACAAAAATAAAATAAGGATGTCAGTGGCACTTTGTAAGCTATTGGGCTAGCCAAGTCGAAGATGCAGCACCTCACAACCCTGCGATTCCACTCTTCAAAATATACTCCAGAAACTTACACGTGTGCATTGAAAGACAGGAGTGGGATGTTATAAGCAGCACTTGAAAAAAATTCTGTAAACTGTTTTGAAGTAACGTACAGAAAAGTTGTAAGGATTCTACAAAGAACTCCTTTATGCCCGTTCATCAAGATTCACAAATTGCTATCGTGCCACATTTCCTTTCTCTATATTATCTATATGGGTTTTTTCTGAATCATTTGAGAGGTTGCATTCATCAGGCCTACTTCCCCCTTAATCTTTCAGTATCATGTCCTAAGAATGAAACTACAGACAATGATCAAATTCAACATTGACAGGAGGCTTTAGTCTACATTTCTATTCCAGTTTTGTCAACTGTATAAATAATGTCTTTTATAGCACTTTTTCCCTGGACAGGATGTAGTCCGGGTTCATGTATTGCATCTAGTCGTCACCTCTATCTAGTGTCTTTTAATTTGGACCTATTCAGCTTTTCCTGTCATGTCATCAATGTTTTTAAAGAATACAGGCCAAAACAACATTGAGATCTCACTACACACCTAGTAGAACGGCCAGTATCCAAAACATTGACAACATCACGTGGTGGCAAGGATGTGGAGCAAAAAGGAACTCATTCATTGCTGGTGGGAATGCGAAATAATACACTTTGGAAGATAGTCTGGCCTTTTTTTGCTAAACTAACCATACATGTACTATACAATCTGGCAATCACACTTTTTGGCATTTACTGAAATGAGTTGAAAACTTAGGTCCACACAAAAACCTACATACAAAATGGTTATAGCTATTTTTATTCATAATCTCCAAAACTTGAAAGCAACCAAGATGTGCTTCAGTAGGTGAATCGATAAATAAACTGTGATATATTCAGGCTATGGAATATTATTCAGTGCTTAAAAAAAAAAAAAAAGTGAGCTATCCAGCCATGAAAAGACATAGAGTCACCTTAAAAAGACATGGAGTCACGTTGAATGTATATTACTAAGTAAGAAAAGGCAATCTAAAAAGGCTACATACTGTATGAATCCAACTACATGGCATTCTGGAAAAGGCATATATGGACAAGGCATATGAAGATAGTAAAATGATCGGTGGTTACCAGGTTTTGAGGGGAGAGGAGGATGAATAAACAGCAAAGAGGATTTTTAGGGCAGTGAAACTATTCTGTATGATACTGTAACTGTGGATAAATGTTATTACACATTTTTCAAAACCAATAGAATATACAACACCAAGAGTGAACCCTATTGTAAACTATGGGCTTTTGGCGGTTATGATGTGTCATGTAGGCTGGTCTGTTGTAAGAGATGTACCACTCTGATGTGGGATTCTGATAGTGGGGGAGGCTGTGCATAAGGGTTGGGGTATATGGGAAATCTCTATACCTTCTGCTCAATTTTGCTACAAATCTAAAGCTGCTCTTTAGTCTATCAAAAATAAAAAAAAAAATACAGAACTGTTATCTTACAAAAGGTCCCTCATGAAAGCTTGGGGTTTCTCTGATGTTTCCTCATGATTAGATTCCGATTAAGGTCTTATGACTAGAATACCAGAGAAGCAATATGGCATCCTTCTCCGATGTTGTGTATGAGGGACATGATGTTTGCCCCTTCTCAGTGATGTTAATTTTAATTACTTTGTTAAGGTTGTGTCCATTTTCTCCACCTCATTTTTTTCCCTTCATAACTAGTAAATGTTTTTGGTGTATAGCAGCACTGTTCTTAATAACAGGAAGCAGAAGTAACCTGCCTGTAAACAGAAGATTGAATTTTTTTCAACCGAGAGTATGTGCACATGGAGGAATATTTCACAGAAGGGGAAATGAAAGAAACACAACTACACATAACAATCCAGTTAATCTTTTTAAAAATAGAGAATGAGTCCATTTGTTTAAAGTTTTAAAATACTCTAAAGTATAGAAGGTATTATTTAGGAATGCAAATGATATCATCTCACCTCATAACAAACACACAGGGTAAAACCGTAATAAAAAAAAGGAACCATGTGCACAAACTTGGGATAGCGATTTCCTGTAAGGTGGAAGGGAGGACACAGACTTGGGAGAGAGTCACATGGGGTACAGGGTTGGGAGTATGAGGATAGTCACTGCATCATTTTCTTCGCCATACATGTATTTTTAAGATATCTTTAAGGTTACTTGTTATTTTTAAACAACTCTCAGGGAAAAAATTGGAATCGTGATATGAAGAAAATAAAATAAGTGAATGGGATGGGGTGGGAGAAGATTCCATGAGGAGGCGATGTTTGAGTAGACACTGTTTCAGCAGAGGCCACAGGGCACGTGTGGCAGTCTCTCCCCACTTACCCCACCAAGTTACTCTAATTGTCAGTTGGGTTTGTGGGTGGGTAGGTAGGAATATAGGGAACAGTAGCTTTCCGTTATAATTTAACACGCTTTGTAAACGGAAGTGAAACAAGGCGATGTGTAGCATGGCCGACCCCGGCTCTATGGGACTGCTCAGCCTCATCAGAGCTGCATCTGAGCCAGCGTTCTCCAAGTGATTTTAACGACAAATTTTCTTTCATGTGATGAATTTATTCTATTCTTTCGATATGCTATTCAGGACCCACCTTGTACCCAGGTCCTGCCCTTAGCCCTAGAACGAAAAGATGGATCAAGTACATCCCCTTTACTGTAAGGAATTGTCAGTTGAGCAGAGGAAATAAGTCATCTTTTTTTTTTTTTTTCATTTGTTACATAAACCTTTAGTGAACTATTATGTGCTGGGCACTGTAGTAGAGAAATGGTATCTACTCTTTCTCGGGGAACTCGAAGTCTGAAGAAGACAAGTAAACCTTCGATTACCCTACCATTAGAGCTAGAATAGAGAGGTGAACAGAGAATACTGTGTGGACCCCAAAAAGGGCTGAGTAACTGTCTTAGTTTGTTCAGGTTGTTGTAACCAAAATACCATAGACTGGATGGCGTATATCACAAAAGTTTATTTCTCACAATTCATGAAATCCAAGGTCAAGGTGCCAATGGATTTGGTGCAGGCCCACATGATCTAATCACCCAAAAGACCCCAAAGACCCACCTCCACATACCACTCCACTAGGGATTAGATTTTAACGTATGAATTTGGGAGACACACAAACATTCAGTCTATAGCAATAATCTAGTCTGAAGGTGAGCCTGTGAAGGTTTCTTGCAAGAGGCCATGCTTGAACTCCTTTAAAGGAGTCTGAAAAGATGAAATGGAAGTTGGCTGGAGACAAAACAGAATAGGAAAGATTTCTAGCAGAGGGAATGGCACATACAAAGGCTCAACTGGGAAACAAGATGATGGGGCCAATGGCGCAAAAGCAGGATGCGAGACCCCTGAAGTGATCCTCATAAGAAAGATGAGGGTCTGAATGAAAGCGCAGAACATAAAGAGCCATAACACAGAAAGATAAATGTCATAAGTTAGATATTTTCTTCAGGTAGAGGCATCAGTAGTTACTTTGTTAAGAAAGAGGCATTAAATCTGGGTTTAAAATGGGAGAGGAGTTGTGACCTGAGATCCTAAAAGCAAAATCTAAGGGGGCATCCCCTAAAGCCAAGGTTGGAGAAAGCTCAAGAAATGCATACAGGAAATGGCAGACTGCAGGGGCAATTTCATCATGCTGAGCAAGTAATTATCTCATCATGGGCTCCCTAGAAAACAGAGTCTGAGGTAAGAAATAAATGTGAATGCTTTATTTGAGAGGTATGACAGACACAGAGAGAGAGAGAAAGGGGAGAGGGAAATGAGGCAGGGAAGGTTGAGAAGCAAGACAAACTAATGTATTGCTATGCTGGCTCTTGCTTCATAACAGCCTTGAAAACATAAAGCCAGTTTCTTGGCAGGTACAGCTCCAAGACCACATGTCTCTGGACAGGCCATGCAGGGAAACCACACCTTGAGATAGTTAATCTGAAGGAGGAAGGGAGAGATTGTTTACTTACTGGCTCTTTTCTACCTCTGGTCTCCCACTGTGCTGTGTTTCCCTACGGGGAGTGAGCTGGCCTGCCCTTCTGGGTTGCAACACCTAGCCTTTTTGGGCAGCCACTTGGGAAGCATGGTGCTTTAATCCAGTGAGTCCGGAAGTGTCTGGAGGAGCCAGAGACTCCAGGTGGTTGGTTTGGGTTGGCAGGGGCAGCTGAGGTGGAGCAGGTAGCCTAGGGTTGGGGAGAGAGGTGAGTAGTGATTCCGAGATGTCACACTGATGTGTCTGATACATGAATCATAGAAATATGATCAAATTACTGCCTGGACTTTTTTGACCCAGAACTGGCAAACTTAAATCTCTCATGATACCTGCATATCATGTCGAAGAGTGACATGGACCGGATGGAGCTTATTGCCAACATGGGGTGAACTACTCTGCCTAAAAAAAAAAAGTCCCAACACACATCTCCTGTCTACTGTCACCGCATGGAACCATGAGCCTGGTGTGGCCAGGCCTTTTGATCTTTGAAAAGAAACTGGAACTCTAGATTTAATACTTTCCCCCGATTAAATGTGGACAACTCCAGTAATTATACAAAATGTAAGACCTTGGTGGGCCAATGTGGTAATTATCAGAACAAATAGGCCTTCTGGCCATATCCAGTTGTAACCTTCAATTGAGCTAGAAAAGTCCCATGATTCTTGAAAGAAGTGACCCACAACTGCAGAGGTGGCTATGAAGACAGAGAGGGTGGGCTGAACCTAGAGGCCCAGGTAAGGAAGAAACAACTGACCTAGATCGAACATAAAGCAGGGAAAAATACCCCTACAAAAATGTGGCTGAGAGACCTGCGGAAGCAGATGCTCTTGACGTATATAGTAAGGTGACAGAAAAAAGATAGAAGAGTGTTTAAAACAAAATCTCTTCAATTTTTTCCCTCTAAGGCAGGCCTCACTTGGGGCATTTTATATTTTTAGCAGTCTCAAAAACATATTTATGTTTTTAGAAACTGAAAGAGACTTTGATAACATGGAGACAAGGACATCCTCACACTTGTGACTGTCATATGGCATGTCATTCCTGATAAACAGCTGCTTTTATTGGAGCTGTGGGGAAATTTTTGGTCAATGATTTCAAAATTTAACCTTTTTTTTCTTTCACAACCGTACCCGTCAGTTGGTTATACAACTTAACTCCAGGACAGAGGTCTCAGGATTTTCTGCTGGAAGACTTAAAGACATGTGAAAAAGATAAGGAATTGCTGTGTAGAACTGTCTACATCTGCAGGCTAGCGACTTTTTTTTTAGTCGTTCGAATAACTTTTTGACAAAAGAATTCCTGTACACCCTTTACCTAGTTCATCAATTGGTAACATTTTACATTATTTGCTCCATTGTTGGCTCTCCCATTAAATATATGTAATATATATGCATACGCAATTGTATAATATACAATATGTATATACATATTATTACCTTTTGAGGGTAAGTTGAAGACACAGTATCATTATCAAAATTTGAAAATTTAATATTAATACAATATTATTTTATAATACGTAGTCTATATTCAACTTCTGTTAGGTATCCTATAATATTATTTGTAATTATTATTTTTTTCCTGATCCGAGATCCAATCATGCATCTCAATTAGTGGTCATGTCTTTATGGCGGAGGCATTGCTTTTTCCTTGCCTTTAACATATATTATTTAATACTCCTAAAACCTATTCTAAATTATAATTATTTTCATGAAATTTTTAAAATACTGGAAATGTAAAGTTAGTTCAATCTTTACACTGAAATACAGGTCAGAAATGACATTGGGACTTGTACTTTGCTGAGTAAGAAAGCTTTGTTGGGACCATAAGGGAAAATAGATTGATCAAAAGGGCGGAGATTGAGTCTTAACTTATGTGCTGCTAGGAAAGAAAAACAAAGTTTTCATCTGTGTAACTACACCACACACCTCTCTTCCTTTCATTGTTCTTATGCTACTGGAGAGGCCTCTGTGCTTCTCAAACTACCTTTGGTGAAGGATCAGTTTTGTTTCTGTGGTTATTAGTGCTCTTTCTCATCTACCAAGAACTGATTCTGTCGTAAAAAATATGATCAAAATAAATTTCTAGAAAAAGAAAATAAAAATAGACATACAAAAGTCACATCCACCTTTTCATTATTAGAGTCAACAGACAAACTTTCTCAAATTGCTTCAGGTTTCTAAACATCTGCTTCAAATTCCTGTACTTATCTCATATTATTGGTCCTCGGATCACACTTTTAAGTAGCACTGGTCTTTATTAGAGCATGTGCTGTATTTAGTTGTCTAAGTGAACATCTTTCTCATTGGAGATGAGTCCCTAACAGGACAACAGCTTTCTCACAGTCATTTCATATTCCCATTAACCTGGAGCAGAAGGTTTTACATCTCAGCACATTATGTATGCACACTTGGACGGGAACTAAAAAATGAAGCATGGACAGAAAGCAGCAGGCCATTTAAAAATCAGTCAGGCTTGAAAGTCAGGCAATGTGGCTTCACAGAATCCATTGCTTCCTGGTTCTATGGCAATTGGCAAGTCATTTCACTCCACTGTGCCTCAGTTTTCTCATCTGTGAAATGTGGGTGATAACATGTTACTTGGATGGTGAGGCAAAGTGACACACCATTGGAAAAACATTCACTACGACAAGGGCTATTATTATCGCTATTTTACCTACAAAACAAAGTCAAGTACTCTAAGTATTAGAAACAAACTACAGTCTATAGTCTCTGGGTAAGCTTTTACTAGAAAGGGTCAGATAGAAAATATTTTAGGTTTTGTGGGTCATATGGTCTCTATTTCAACTACTCACCTGCCACTGTAGTATCCAAGTGGCCATATGCAATATGTAGAGAATCAGGAGTGGCTCTGTTCTAATATGACTTTTTGGACATTGATATTTTAATCTCATATGATTTTCAAATGTCACACAATATTATTCTCCTTTTTAATTTTTTTCAAGCATTTAAAAATGTAAAAAATTATTCTTAACAGGCAGGCCGTATGAAAAAAGGCAGCAGGTCAGATTTGGTCAGCTGGCTTTAGTTTGTTTAGCACACCCCCTGTGTAAACACTTTCTGCCTCAATTCAGTTAAAAATGCCTGCTGCATATTATCACCAAGGGTCTATAGGCTGGGAAAGAAGGTGAGAAAAAGTTGAGTCTGCCATTTGCAAAGGATATTTTTTAATTTAACTTAATTTCCTAGTAATTTGGACTTAGAAAAAAAGCTGAAAAAACAGTACAAAGAATACCTTGATTGATTCCTCCAAATGTCAACATTTTACTGCATTTGCTTTATGGTTCTGTGTGTGTGTTTTGTGTGTGTGTGTGTGTGTGTGTGTGTGTGTATACACCTTTTTTTCTGAATTGTTTGAGAGTCAGTTGAAAAGATGATGCCCTTTTCTTTCCTAAAAACAAGGACGTTCTCTTACATAACCACAGAGCAATGATCAAAATCATTTTTTTTTTTTTGCTATTATTATCCCTATTTCACCAATGAAGGAAGTGAGGCTCAGAGAGTTTAAGTAACTTGCCCACAGGCGCACAGTTATTAAGTGGCAGGGCTGGAAATCTAGCTCAAGCATGCTTGCTTCCAAAGCTCTTGCTCATTAATACTGGATAAGGATTGCAGAGTTTGAGGAAAAAAACCTCACAGTACAAGGAGAGGAAGTCTGAATTCCAGGCAAGAAAAGACCCTGAGAGAGGAAAGGCAGTGACTATTGTTAAGTCTCTCAAAGAAATGCCCAGAGGGAAAGGTGAACTAAATGAGCAAATGTTGGAAATTACAGCTATTTTGTTAAACGTCGCATAAGATTTTTTGAAGTGCAGCTAAGGTTATTATTTTTTTCAACCCTTTGAAGTAAAAAATAACTTTTTAACTTAATTTAAAAACAGATACAGAAAGTATTTTTTAAGTATTACTCGTGACCACGCAGCTAGTCTCTGGGCATTCCTACTGCGATGGTTCTTCACAGTGCTTTTGTTACTCTCTTTCTGGATTATCTTGATTTGTAGTAGATTTGCTTTTTCTGGAGCTCATTGCCTTTTTAATCCCCTTCCAGATCCATATTTAAATTTTTTTCATATCAAGTGTATTTTACAGCTTTACTTTCATTCCCTTTTTAAAAGTCATAGCTTCTACATTTTTCTGTCAGCACGCACTCAGTTGAACCAATATAGGTAGGGAAAAATACCTCCTTTAACAATGTTTTTAACTAATGTTTTTTTTTTTAACTCTTACCAGTATAAATATTTTTGGAGGTTATATTTTTCAAAGTCACACAATGATTGTTCTTGTTTTCTCTCATAGGATAGATTGTCATGAGATAAAGATTGGTCACTAGCTTCTATTTTTCCAAATAAGTGAAATATGTTCTTGGGATTATACTATCAAATGTTAATTTTCCTTAAAAGAAATGAGACAAATTTTCTGTCTGTCAGAGTTATATGTTAGGACTCAGACTGGGGCAGAAAACAGAAGCGCCAGGTGTAACATTAGGATGAGTCCAGCTGTGTTTCTTCAGGTTCGAAGTGGGCTTTCCCACCCTTCTTCTGGAGGCACTGACTGGTTTGAACAGACACTTGGTTGGTTGGATTGTTTCGTATTGAGGAACCTGGAAAAAAAAATCTTGGAAGGAAATGCTGGCCTTGGCATGAAGGTTAGTCCCATCATCTGTGTTGACGCCCCAGAAATGTTCTCCTCAATTGGCTTTCAGTATATTGTTTTCCTGTCTGAGTTATTAATTTGTTCAGAGTTATTTCGTCTGTTGTCATTTAGTCAAATAAAGGCAAAGTTGCTTAAACACACACACACACACAAATGACTTAAAGAGTTATATTATGGCTTATTCTCTTGTAACCACCCTTCGGTTTAAGAAACAAAACTTCATCGCTCCATCCCAGAAGCCCCTCCATAGGCCACATTTCAATCTCAACCCCTCACCCCGATAAGTAACCACTATTCTTGCTTGATTTTTATAGTCATTACTCCCAATGTTTAAAAACCAAACCCAAATTTTTTAAAGATCCACATGTTGTAAAAAATAGCGTTAAAGAAAAAACTTATTCTGACACTTGTTGAATGGTAAGGGAGAGTTCCTTCAAGTCCAATGGAATAGGGGTCAACGTTATTGTGATAGGGAAGAGAGGTCATTCTCAATGCTAAGTACGGCAAAGAGCTGGAGATTTATAGCCAATCAGCAGAGTGAGGATCTCGTGGGTAGAAAATTATGAAGAGATATCAAGGGATTCTTGCTAAGGGCAGGTCAAAGACTTAGATGTCAAAAGTGGAGGGTGAGGAACTTGATCAGATATCAAGAGCGGGGTGTCTGACTTAGTAGGAGTCTTTGCTAAGACTGAGCAGTTCAGGCCAGATAAGACAAGTCAAGGAGAGTCTGTCAATAGCATAATGTAACCATACATATTTATTTTTTGAAATAAAAAGTTAATAAAAGTTAGAAAATATTTCAAGCAAGTGAATGTTGTGGTGTATCAATTAAATATTAAAAAATTAAATATAGATATTTAAAAGTGATTTCCCTAAAGGCTCCTTGCTTTGAAACTCAGTTAACTCACATCACAGAGCTTTTGTTTTCCCAAGACTAAAAAGGGATATTACTACAGTCATGTGCCCCGTAATGACCTTTTGGGCAATAATGGACCACATATACAATAGTGGTCCCATAAGAGTATGATGGAGCTGAAATATTCCTATTGCCTAGTGACATCATAGCCATTATAATGTTCTAGCACAACATTACTCACACGTTTGTCTTGCTGCTGGTGTAAACAAACCTACTGCCCTGTCAGTCATACAGAAGTATAGCACACACAATTATGTATAGTACATAATACTTGATAGTGATAATAAACAACTATGTTACTGGTTTATGTATTTACTATACTATACTTTTTATCATTAGAGTATATTCTTCTACTTATTAAAAAAAGTTTGCTGTGAAACAGTGTACCCTGTTACACCAGCAGCTGCCTCATACATTTCTTGTGTACTGTATCTCTTGATCACATCATTTTCTCTTCTGCTTGATTCATTCTCAGGTTGTTTTGTACAGTGACGTGCTATACAGTTTTGTAGCTTAGTAGCAATAGGTTATACCATTTAGCCTAGGTGTGTAGTAGGCTATACTACTTAGGTTTGTCTAAGTACGCTCTGTGATATTTACACAATGACAAAATCATCTAATGTTGCATTTCTAAGACTGTATCCGATCCTTAAGGGGAACATGGCTGTATTTTACCCTGATTTGACAGACCTGCCAGATCAGCATCACCAGGATGTTGAGATGCTCAAGTGCAAAATTGAAAGGTGGGAGGGAGGTGTTGCTTTTCTCTCTTAAAATCCAACAACGAAATAAAAATTCCGCAGACCCCGGTACCTTGAGGGTTGGCATTCGAGATGATTTTAGCACAGCTGAACCATACCTCTAAATCTATCAGTAATCTCCAACAGTGGTTCTCAAACTTTAGCATACTCCAGAATCATCTGGAGGATTTGTAAAATGACAGCTCCCTGGACCCCATCCTTTGAGTTTCTGATTGAGAATTCCTGGGGTGGGGCCCTGGAATTTCCATTTCTAACACATTTCCGGGTATATATTTGGTCCAGGGACCATATTTTTCGGGCCACTGGTTTACAGTTTTTCGGAGAGCCTCATATGCAGGACCAGGATTCTTCTACCTGGTGCATTCAGATTTATCTGGTCTTAACTTCCCCCTTCCGTCCTTGGAAGCAGCCAGGGAGCGAGGCGACCCTTGATAAAGTCCAACCGCGGGGCGCGTTATCAAGCTGCTGACAGCGGGGCCTCCTGATTGCCTTCGCAAAGGGTCTGGCAGAGGCCGACACGGGCCTGATAACACCGCCCCGGAGTCACGCGGCCGCGCGTGGCCCCCAAGCTCCTCCTGCCCTTCTCCGTGCCCGGCTCTGCCGGCGCGGGGCGGAGCGCGGGGCGGAGCAGGCCCCGGGGCTGCTGCAGGACCGGCGAGGGGCGGTGCCAGGCCGCGGGTCCTCAGTCAAGGGAAGCGGAGCGGCTGGCCCGGGCGCCGACTGCGGAGCAGCCCAGGAGCTATGAGGGTGGACATGCCGTGGGTCGTTCGCATCCTCTCTCTGCTGCTGGCGTCGCTGCTGGTCGCCGCGCGCAGCTTGCCCGTAAGTCCGCAAGACCCCCGCGCGGGGATGCGCTGAGAGGGGACAGACTGACGGGGGACCCGGCCAGGGCTGCGGCCAGTCGGGGTCCTGCAGGGCGGCGGCCTGGGCCTCGGGGGGCGCCTCGGCCGGCAGGCAGCCGCCGAGCGCAGGCAGTGGCCTGGCCCTCCCGTCCGGGGCGGGCCGGGCTGGGCCGGGCCGGGCGGGGCGCGCGTCCTTCCCCGCAGCTCTGTCTCTTGTGGGTTCCGCTCCGGCCTCGCGTTTCGCTTGGACTCACTCGCCTATGGCCGCAACGAGGAGGTGAGAGGAAGTGCGCCGAAACCCTTCCAGCTTTGCCATTTCCAGGAGGGGGGTTCCGACTAGCGCGCGTTATTAGAGGAAGCCTTGGGCTCTGGCTTGGGGCGCCCTCGGTCGCCCCGTTCGTGCGCTGCGGAGCGCTCCGGAAGGAGAAAACTCGGGCGAGGGAGGCCCCCCGCGATGGGAACAGTGGATTAATTTCCATATGTTCTTTTTACAGACAACTCGTGCCTTTCTCGCCACTCCCCTTCGCTTCCTTTTTTGGCTTGGATTTCCCAAACCTTCAGGGTTTGGCGGCCCAGGCCGCGGGTGGGCGAGAGGGGGTTGCGAGTGGCAGCCAGCTCTGCCGCAGGGAGGTCTGGCGGGGCGAGAAGGTGGGAGGGGGGGCGCGCACGTGTGGCGGGAGGAGGACTGCGGGGCGTCGAAACCGACACCTGACCCTCTGCACGTTCAGCGAACCAATTTTTGTTCCAACGCATTTGGGGCGTGCTTTAAGTAGAAGGTCGTGAAATTTGGGGCAGTTGACTTGTAAATTATACCCTTTGATCAACGGCTTTGAATAACTTGCCTAGGAGCAAAGTCATCCGTTTATTCAAAACTAAGGTTGAGAATCTTAAGTATTTGGAAATATTTTAATTTGGGGTTCTTCTTGAGAAAAAGGCGCCTCAAATTGAGTATTCGCTAACCTCTGTCTACCCCGTCAGTGGTTCCCCTGGCCCAGATTTTTTGGGGGATGGAAGGGAGGGAGGAGGAGGGTCTAGGAGACCCCAGGGTGAGAGCTATCCAGCCGTGAGAACCACTGGCCAGGGCGGAATTGAGGGGGTAGTTCCCGGGAACGGCTGCAGAGAAAGATAGGGGTTTGGAGGGAGGCAGATCTTAACCAATATTTAAGAGGGTTACGGGAGGGGAGAGAGATAAATTAATGGGTGAGGAGCTGGTGGACAGGACCGTCCCCTGAGTAATGGTTGCTCATCATTGTTCAGTATCATTTAGCAGTGGGGTACGCTGTGACTGCCATGCCCAAGGCCCACACAGGGAAGCTGGCTACACCCCAAGAATTCTTAGGTGTCTAGGTGTCCCTCCTGGGCCTAGAGCTGAAAAATGATACCAGCAGACAATCTTTTTGTGATTTCCTTGCTTACATTTGTTTAGAACAGCGGTTCTCAAACTTTAACCATCCTAGAAATTAAAACAGAAAAATTCTATGTATTTATTAATTTACTTAAGAAACAATAAATCCATTACGTGTTAAGAAACATACGTTTCTTTGGGGGGAAAAAAACCCACAATATTTCTCTCCGAATTATAAGGCAAAGAGTGGTATTGTTTTTCATCTTTGCAAATCTCTTTCACATTTATATCAGTAGATGAGAGTTGGATTCTCATAGCTACTTTTGCGCTCAGTCTCGCCATAAATATTATGTAGCCTCTGGAAAACTCCACTGTACACTCGTGTGAGAATGAGAATGGCAGAGTCAATTATGGCTTAGTAGTAATATGACAACAGTTTTGACTACATGGGCCCCTGAGTCTCCCCAGACCACACTTTGAGAACTGCTGATTTAGAATAAGATTTGTCTTATTATAAGAGGAATTCCATACACATTGTGGAAAAACTTTAGACATTCCAAAACCGGAAGGAAGAAAACGAGAACTGTACATCATGTCGATAATCCAGTGTGTTTGTATTTCGATGATAAAGTGTAGCCAGTGACCGGTGGGCAGATGTAAGTGGCCTTCAGGTGTTGAATGGGGACAAGAAAACTCTAATATCCCACAAAGCTGACACCGGTTCCTGGTTGCAGGCGGAGCTGACCTGGAACTCTCTCCGGGGCCACTGTCCTTTCTAAGGAACACTCACCTGGCAGAGCCCGCTTGCGCAGAACTGACAGGGGACCTTCTTAGGAGCAGAGAAAATGGTGATCTTCAGGCAGCTGCCCCTGGGTGTGAAGGCCGCGCTGGCTGCTGGCACCGTCTTCGTGTCCGTGATTATCTCCCGCTCCTATCTGGCGGAGAACCTTGAACTCAGGGCCTGGCGCTGGCTGTTACGCCTGCAGCTGGCCCTGTTCGCCAACTCGCTCATGCTTATTGGCTCCCTCTACATCTGGCGCAGTACGGTCAGCAACCTTAGCCATTCCCCCACCGCAGAGTCGGCCTGTTTCCAGCTTTGGAAGATGGCCGTTCTGACATTTCTGGCCCTGGCCCATTCCAGTTTCTTCACCATGCTCTTTTTAGTGGCCGAGGAGCCCTATCTCTTTTCCTTGGCTGCCTACTCCTGCCTGGGGGCGTACATCATCATGCTCTTCTTCCTCTGTACCCTCAGCGGCATGGAGCAGGCCTACCAGCTCCTGGCGTGGCGCAGTGGTAAGGTCGTGGGCAGCCTTGACAAGACAAGGAAACTGGCACTCAGGCCAGCCCTGGCAGTGGTGGTGACCGCTGTGCTCAGCATAATCGGGCTTCTGAACGCCGCCCAGCCCCCAGCTGTGAAAACTGTGGAGGTGCCCATCCACCAGCTGCCCCTGTCTATGGACAACCTCAAGGTCGTGCTTCTCTCAGACATTCACTTGGGCCCCACCGTGGGCAGGACCAAGATGGAGATGTTCGTGAGGATGGTGAACATGCTGGAACCAGATGTCACCGTGATCGTGGGTGACCTCTGTGATTCAGAAGCCTCGATCCTTCGGACAGCTGTCGCTCCATTGGGCCAGCTTCAGTCACGCCTCGGCACCTACTTCGTCACGGGGAATCACGAATATTACACATCGGATGTCAGCAACTGGTTTGCACTGCTGGAGTCCTTGAATGTCAAGCCCCTTCACAATGATAACGTGAAGATTTCTGCCGTGCAGGCCCAACATGGTGGTGGTGAGGATCACGACTGGATCTGCCTGGCTGGCGTGGATGATATCGAGGCAGACCACCTGCACTATTCAGGCCACGGCATGGATCTCGTGAAGGCCCTGGGGGGCTGCAGCCCAGACCACGCCACCATCTTGCTGGCTCACCAGCCTCTGGCTGCCAAGAGAGCCCTTCAGGCTCGGCCAGATATTAACCTGATTCTTTCGGGGCACACGCATGCTGGCCAAATCTTCCCCTTGAACGTGGCAGCCTATTTCCTGAACCCCTTCTTTGCCGGTCTCTACCAAGTCGCCCAGACTACATTTGTGTATGTCAGCCCAGGCACGGCCTACTATGGGATCCCCATGAGATTGGGGAGTAGGGCGGAGATTACACAGCTCATCCTGCAGCGGGCTCACTGAACCTGGCCCTGCCCTAGACACCTCTGTGTTGCCCTTGCCCTTCATTCTCCATCTTTCGGAGCAGGTTGCCTGCTTGATTCCCTCCAGCCTTTCCCGCCCAGCCCTGCCAATACACCCTTGTCACAAGCCTGTCTTGAATAGTGATTTGTGGTGGGGCTGCCTGGCAAGTTCAGGCAGGTTAACTCTGTAGATGGCCAGTCGCTTTTTAATATGCATTAGTGAGGCCACTAAAGTCACATGCATAAGCACGGGCACCTGTCTTCCAGATGATGTGGAGTAAGCTATCCTCCTCTGCAGAGCTCACCTGGTGTTGCTTGAAAGAGATATGTCTAGAAAGCAGAATAGGGAAGGAACTCTGAGTGTTTTTAAACCCTCTTTAGGACTTAGGATGAGTGATCCAGAGCTTTCTGGGGGAAAGAGCATGTTGCTAGGTAATCTGGCAGAGCAGGTAAGTAGGAGGCCCCTCTGGCTGCTGGAGAAGAAGGCTTTCTTTTCCCCCTTGGTCTTTCGCAGTCACCTGTATTGAGGGCATTAGCAAAACCCACTGGAATACAGAGCTTATCCTATTCCAGGCCTTGAGTGGTGCTGTGTAACTGTCTGTGTTCCTGAGCCTCTGGGGTGGTGGGCGGGCTGGGGGGAAACGTGAGCGCTGTGGTCCGTGATGGCAGCAGTACTGCCGCATAGGAGTTTGGAGGGTGTTTGCCTCCCTGGGCTTCTTTTCTTTAACACTTGGGTGAGTTTACTAAGGACAGGCTACTTTTCCCTATTTAGAGATGAGGAAACTGAGGCAGAGAGTGGGAGGTAGGCCGTGGGCAACACGACAAGGTATGTAGGAGATTCTGGGCTAGAAGTGACATCTTCTACCTCTCAATGAAAGTGTTCTTTCAGCTGTGTGATTGATGGTTAAGTAGCTCTATGTGTTACAGGCCAGTACAGGATTCGAACAGTTAACAGTGTAAAGAGAACAGCAAGGGTCTAGAACCCGATGTTCTTTAAAAGTCATTTGCTCGAGTCTGATTTCACCTCACCTGTAACCACATGGGCCAGGGCCTGGAGGGGAGTTGGCCATTTTCAGTGTAGGATGTCTGTTATATTGGAGAAGGAGTCAAGAAACTGGGGCCCCACCCCAGGTTTGCGTCCAAAGTTTTATGAGAAACCAAGGTCCACTCTCTACCAGTAAGAAAGGTGCATGGGGAGTCAGAGGGCTCTATGCTCTGCAGGGCCTTGAGGCCTGCCTTCCTTCTGGGCTCTGGCCGTGGAATGCTGGGACCGTCCTTCCTGTTAGATGGCTTCCAGCTCCCTGGCTTGACCACATCGGAGCTCTGGCCACAGATCCATAGGGCCGTCTCTGCTAGCCGATGGATCCATAGAAAAATAAGCAGAGGTTACTGTGTCCAGAATGACCACACCTTTGTTGGCCCGGCCCTTGTGCCACACACAGGACTTTGACCCTTGGGTAAGAATAAGCACTATTGTTAGGACACTATAAGCACTATTGAGAAGACTGAGGACCTGGGCTCAGCATTAACTTTTTTGTGATTGAGAGTCTTTCTCCGACAGGGAACACAGACACCACTCTGGCTGGAGAGGCTCCCCCGGCTGCTCACTGGTCAGGCGGCACTGGGCAAATGACTTGACCTCACTGAGCCTCGGTTTCCCTCACCCTAAAATGAGGATAATTATATCTACCTCAAGATAGTTTCATGGGAAGAATACTGAGACCTGTCACATGAGTTCACACAGGAAGCACTTGATGTTGTTAATTCATAAACATCACGTCAGGGCTTGCTAAGGAGTAATGTTGGGCATGGGTGTCCTGGGAATTTATGGAGCAGCCAGTCCTGGGGAATGTGTGTGGGTAGCATGCCACCTGCTGCTGGGGCCCAGGGATTTGTCAGAGCAGACTGCTGGGGCTTTGCTTCCCTGCCTGTCAGTGTGTCCTTGTGCCCGCTCTGCCTGGCCAGAGGGAGTCTCTTCATTTACCTCCTTGCCCTCTTGGTGGATCATGAAATCCTGGAGGATCCTGAAGGCCGCCCTTCTTGTTTCCAGGCAACAGGGTATTGACAGCAGGCTTTATAGTCAACTTTAAAACGTGTCTTTGAGTTGATATTTTAGTGGTTTGCTTATTTTGCCCCCTTCGTTTTAAATTAGCCTTACAGCCAGGAATAAGTTTGGAGGAAAATTTATTCAGAACCGAGGAGGGGACCCTGGAGAGCCTTACTTTTAGCACATTTTGCAGATGGCGGGTTATAAGAGAGGTTAGGTGCCTTGCCCAGGGCAGTGGTCCAGCTCTCGAGGTCCCTGACTCCCTTCTCCATGGTGACACTCCAAGCTCACCACCTCTCCCGGCCTCAGGAAGCTTGCTCTTCGAAGCCCTCTCACTTTCTTGTGACCTGACCCCAGTTTTTTGGATGAGCATTATTGGCTTTTCGGTTCTCTTTTGTTTGGATTTCACCAGGCTACACTCTCCGTGCCATTTGTCTTCCGCCCTTCGGTGCAGCTGGTAGCGTTTGACTCGCCTGCCATTCCACTCGTTTCACTGATTTCTTAATTTTGGATCTTTCTCATCATTGCCCTGAAATGGATGAAATTAGCTTTCATCCTCTTTTTTGTCTTGGATCTTTATCTCTTTTCTTTCTCTCGAGTGCCATCATCTTTGGGTCTTGTGTACTCTTCATCCTTGCTCTGAAGTCCTTGTGCGATTGCCTCCTCGATGGACAAAAACGAGTCCATCTTCTGTGTACAAGGAATAGTGAGCCACACCTTCTCATACTTGGCTTGTATTCCATGATGCGGTTTTTCCATTATTGCCCAGATGTGGGTCATCTTGGCACCTTTTGCGTTCCCCGTTCTTCACCCACTTATCTTCCTCGTTTTGTTTGCTTATAGGCGGAGGAGGTGGTGAGAAACACTTACTTGAAGCTTGAAAGTTCTTTCAAATTTAGTTTAGTTTCTTCTTTTAAAAAATTTGTTAAATGCAAGCTAAAATGAAATGTAATGCTTTTAAAAATTAGCAATAGCATGTAAAGTATGATACTGTCATTATTAAGTCTCAGTAAATTAATTCTGCTGCCCTCCATTCTAAACATCCATCCATCTTTCACGTCTTGTTTTGTTTTTAGTAGTCATAAAGTAGAGAGAACAACCTACCGAATCCCCATGTACGCATCGCCTCGTTTAAACGATTGTGACTGTTCTGCTGTTCTTTCTCATCTAGCTCTGCCCCATGCATTTTCTCTTCTTTTTTATTTTTCCTTTTTTGGCTGGAGTATATATCTAAGGCAAATTTTAAAAAACATAATTTCCAAAAAATACTTCAGTATGAATTCTTTTTTTTTTTTTTTTAAAAAGTACATCTATAATGCTGTTATATCCAGTGGAATTAACAGTAATTCTTTAATCTCATCTGATACCCAGTTAGGATATTTGGGGCTAGAAATCAGGTCTTCTACCTCTCCATAAAAATGTTTTTTTTTTTTAAGTGTGCAGTTCAGTAATGTTATGTATATTCTCACTGTTGTGAAACTGATCTCCAGAGCTTTTTAATCTTGCAAGTCTGAAACCCTCTATCCATTAAACAACTACTCCTCTTTCCCCCTCCCCTCAACCCCTGGTAACCACCATTTTACTTTGTTTCTATGCATTTGAGTACTATGGGTTCTTCATATAAGTGGAATCATACATTTTTGGCTTATTTCACTTAGCATAATGTGCTCAGCGTTCATCCATGTTGTAGCATGTGCAAGACCTTTTTAAGGCCGAATAATATTTCATTGTACGTATGTATCACATTTTGGTTGTCCATTCATTCATCATTGGACATTTGGGTTGCTTCCACATTTTTTGGTCTATTGTGAATAGTGCTATAAACATGAGTGTGTGAATATCTCTTCAAGACCCTGCTTTCTCTTCTTTTGGATATGTAGCCAGAATTCGGATTGCTGGATTACATTGGAGTTCTGTTTGTTATTTTTTGAGGAACCTCTATACTGCTTTCCATAGAAGTTGCTCCATTTTACAATCCCATCAGCAGTGCACAAGGAGGCCAATTTCTCTACATTCTCACCAGAACTTGTTATCATTTGTTTTTGTTAGTGGTGTGAAGTGATAACTTACTGTTTTAATTTACATTTTTCTGATGATTAGTGATACTGAGCATCTTTTCATATGCTTGTTGGTCATCTGTATATCATCTTTGGAAAAATGTCTATTCAAGTCTTTTGCCTATTTTCATCTCAGGTTATTTGATTTTTTGTTGTTGTAGTTCTGTATACTGGGTATTAACCCCTTACAGATATATGATTTGCAAATCTTCCCATTCCATAGATTGACTTTTCACTCTATCAGTTGTGTCCCTTGATGGTTGAAAGTTGTAAGGATGTTCCATTTGTTTGTTTTTGCTTTTGTCGCCTGGGCTTTTGGTATCATAGCCAAGAAATCATTTCTAAGTCCAGTATCATGAAGCTTTTTCCCTATGTTTTCTTCTAAGAGTTTTATAGTTTTGGGTCTTATGTGTAGGTGATCCATTTTGAGTTAATTTTTTTGTAGGGTGTTAGGTAAAGATCCAACTTCATTCTTTTGCATGTGGGTATCTAGTTTTCCCAGCACCATTTGTTGAAGAGACTGTTCTTTCCCTTTGAGTGATTTTGGCATTTGAGCATATATATATGAGGGCTTATTTCTGGCTTCTGTATTCTCTTCCATTGGTCTCCTTCTCTGTCTTTATGTCAATATGACAGTGTTTTGATTACCATAGTAGCATCATAATATATTTTGAAATCAGAAGTATGAGTTTTCTAACTAAATTCTTTTTCAAAATTATTTTGGCTATTTGGCTTTTCAGTGCCACATGAATTTTAGGATGAACTTTTCTATTTCTTCAAAAAATACCATTGGAGTTTAGATAGAGATTGTACTGACTGTAGATCACATCGGTCAGTATGGACATCTTAACAATATGAGTGTTCCAGTCCATGAACGTGGAATATATATTTGTGTCTGTAATTTCTTTCAGCAGTGTTTTGTAGATCTCAGTGTATGAGTCTTTCACCTCCTTGGTTAGGTTTATTCCTATGTTTTTTATTCTTTTTGATGTCATTATAAATGGAATTGTTTTCTTAATTTCCTTTATGGATTGTTCATTGTCAATGTATAGAAGTGCAACTAATTTTTGTATGTCGATTTTGTATCCTGCAACTTGGCCGAATCTGTTTATTATTCATTCTATCTTGTCATCTGTGAACAAAGATAATATTACTTCTACCTTTTCAATTGAATGTCTTTTATTTATTTATTTTTGCCTACTTGCTCTGCCTAGGAATTCCAATACTGTATTGAATAGAAATGGTAAAAGTAAGCATCCTTGCCTTGTTCCTCATTGTAGAAGAAAAGCTCGCAGTTTTTCACCATGGAGTGTGATGTAAGCTGTGGACTTTTATACATGGCCTTTATTATGTTGAGGTAATTTCCTTTTATTCCCAGTTTGCTGTTTTGTCATGAAAAGGTGTCGAATCTTGTCAAATCTATTTCTGCCTCAGTTGAGATGATCATGCAGTTTTTATCCTTCATTCTGTTAATATGGCGAATTACATAGATTTTCATATATTGAACCATTCTTGCACTGCAGGAATAAATCTTACTTGGCGTATAATTGTTTTAATCTATTATTGAATTCAGTTTGCTGTTATTTTGTTGAGATCTGTACTATTTTTTTTTTTTTATGTCTTGTCTGCTTTGGTATTAGGTAATATTGGCCTCATGGAATGAACTTAGAAGTGTTCTCTTCAGTTTTTTTGGAAGCATTTCTTCTTTAAATGTTTGGTAGAATTCTCTAGCAAAACCATCTGGTCCTGGGTTTTTCTTTGAGAATTTCCAGTTGCTAATTCAATCTTCTTATTAGTTAGTGTGTTCAGATTTTTTATTTCTTCGTGATCAAGTCTTGGTAGGTTATATGTTTCTAAGAATTTATCTATCTCTTCTAAGTCACCCAATTCGTTGGCATACAGTTGTTCATAGTAGTCTCATAATCCTTATTTCTTGGACATCAGTTGTAATGTTTCCTCTTTTATTTCTAATTTTAATTATTTGAGTCTTCTTTCTTTCTCAATCTAGCTAAAGATTTGTCAACTTTGATCTTTAAAAAAGAAACTCTGTTTCATTTATTTTTTTTTCTCTCTTGTTTTTCTAGTCTCATTTTATTTATCCCTGCTCTAATCTTTATTATTTTCTTCCTTCTGCTAGCTTTAGGTTTAGTTTCTTCTTTGATTTCTTGAGGAATTATGTCTCTTTACAGTTCCTTTGTTTGAATCAGGACCCTAAAACAAGATCTATATATTGGGTGTGGTATATTTTTTAAGTCTCTCTAATTCTATAACACCCTCCCCTCTTATTTTGTGTTATTTATTTCTTCAGCTTATCTGGATATTATATCCTGAAATTTCCTACATTTTGGTTTTGTGGTGATATTTAATGTGTTGTACTCTTCCTCATATTTTCTATAAAATGATAGATCTAGAGTTCTATAAAAAAGCCAGAGGTTGATAGATTCAAAGTCAACTGTTTCCCTTTTTTGATAGGAAGACTTCATTGCTTTCAGATGATAAGATTGACCCATGGGTCTGTATGTTGTCATCTTGTTTTCTACACTAGAAAATTCCTTATCAACTTTTCATCTGTTATTTTAGCAGTCGATTGTTACCTAAAGTCATTATTCCACTTGGAATTGCAAAATGGTGATTTTTAAAAAGTAATATGGTATATTTAATTCAGACTTTTGTAGGCCAGAGTATTAAATAAGCTTCCTGGGAAGAGTTAGTTGGCTTTTAAATATTGAAGAGACAATGGAAACTTCTTTCATTTCAATTCTGCATTCGGAAGGAATCTTCGTGGTACTCGGAAACGTAATCTTGCCATCAGCGCTGAAAATGGTGATTTTTAATTTCATCGTGTCTTCTGCACTTACTAGCTGTGGTTCTACAAAGAACTCTGCTCATCAGTTGTTTACTCTGAAAAATTTTATAGCAAAGGCAAGACGGACCCTAAATTTTTCTTTATTCATCAAATTTCAGAATAATGAGTTACTGCCCAGCCATCTCTAAGGATAACTAATAAGCTTTTCTTTGGGGTGGGATAGACTATTATGAATTTGACCCTTATTATATATTAGATTTTTCAATTAGTTGAAGTGATAAATCTTTTGATGCTTAAATTATCTCATCTTTAGCCAGTTGAGCTTTCAAATTGGCTCTTAGGTCATTTTGTTGTGATACTAATAGTTTTTGATAGTTTTAGGCTTATGTTGTTGTGCATATTCTGCCCCAGACTTAGATTAAGTAATTTTCTTGAAGGAGCCTGGTTCTTTTTAGTGGGAAATATTTCGATACCATAATTTGAGTGTTAGAGGAGCTAATTGCTACTGGCTAATGTCAATTCTAAGCTGTTTCAGTGAATATTGCTATTTTTCTAGAAAGAGAAAAAAATTTTTCGTTTATAGTAGTATTTCCAATTCAAATGGAAGATTATAGGCTTTGTAAAGAATAGACTTTAATTTTTAGAGCAGTTTTATGTTGACAGCAAAATTCAATGGATTTCCCACATATCCCTGATTACAGGGTTTTTACTTAACTTTCTTTGATTTTTTTTTCTCTTTTACACTGAAATTTTTGGTTCCTAACAACCCAATGTAATTAATTATTTACTTTATCCTACTACATATATTATAGACTCAAAATAATAATAAAATATTATTCATAAAATGAAATCTACTGGATGCAGGTTGGTTTGTTTTATATGAATGCAGTTTAAGATGTATTTTTATTCTCAGGCTAAGTACAGTCAAAATACTATTTCAGCTTTACTTGAAATGATTCTTGTATGGGAAGTTAGGTCTGTTTTCAACCTTTAGAATTACTTTATCTTTTAAAAATGTATTTAAAAAGAAAAACTATGCACTTATCTTCTGTCTGTGATGAAGGGGCAGAATTAAATCTATAATGCCTTGTGACTCCTGGAGAAGTGGGAATTGGTCTCAAACTGGGCTCATTTCTCTCCTGTTCTGCCATTTTCCCTCCTCTGCCATTGTAATTTATGCTTTTTATTCACAGTTTTTTGAGATACTGAACAGGAATCTTTGCGGAACAAGACAGGCATAACAAAAATAAACAAAATTAATAAAAATAGAACGTGTACGCTCTGGCAGATCATTCATGGATTCCTCCAGATCCTTATTGGTTCCTCACCATTTTCTGTGGTGGTTTTTCTTCTCCAGCCTGTCTGATGTCATGATGCTTCCATGACATTTGACGTTAGATCTGACATGATCCCAAGCTTGTTTTACAGTCGTCTGAAATACTTATTCTCTTTTTCTCTGTTCTGTGAACTGTAAAATCCATGGTGTGTAAACACCCTTCCACCCCTGTCTTCTCCCCGTCTGTTAATCCCTCTCCCCTCAACTCTGCAGCACTAGCAGCCTAGGAGGCTTGGGTCTCTGCCACCGTGGAGCTGAACTGCTCACATCAGGAATTCTCTAGGCTCCTGGGTCTCTAGAGTAAGTCGAGAGGGTATGTAGTGTGCTGGGGATGGCGATCCGCTGAATAGGTACTTACCAGTTATACTGAGGGACTTGAAGACGTTCTCTTCTTCACATAATCAGCATGACCCATAACTTGTGATTTCACTGAGCCCCTTTCCTTTTTTTTTTATTCTAGTTGAGGAATGTGCACAAGTAATGTAAATATAATTATTGCCGTTCTTGAGGATTAGAAAACTTGGAATGTTCACATTACCTAATGATGTAGATATCAGTGTTGTTTAATGTTTTTTAAATGCTTATTTATCATTGAAATAATCTAAACTGAATAAATAACGTAAAATGTTATATCGGACAGTGTTAGATTCCTAATGTATATTTGGTCTGAGGGTATTTTGTTTATACTGCTGTGTCTTTTTCACCAGTAAAATACGCATTATGTACGTGGGGGCTTTGGGGAGGTGTGGACTTGGACTCGCTTGGATTGATGTGATTTTATGTTTTCTGTGACCTCATGCACTGTAAATACTGATGCTGCCACACCTCCGCAAGTGTGAAATAAAACTATGGCTCTTCAGCATTCTGTCCCAGTGCCGATAATTTAGAAGGGGTGGGCAATTTTTGCATTGTTCGCATTTTGAGGGAGTAACCTCTGAAGGCAGCCTTTCCTCTTTCCTCCTCCCCACATTTCTTGATCGCCTTCTGCCAGTGGTGTCACAGCTCAGGGATGTTAAGGAAGGTAGGTGGCTCCTTTAGGCTGGATCCTTAAATGTTGAGAGGGTCGCTTTGGAGCCAGGCAGTGGATTTTTCCTATGAATCTTGACCATGACAGTCGCCAGTTAGGAGCCGTCTCCTAGGCGATGCTGCTTCTGCGGCTAACCTTATTGATCCCCCTCTATGCTGCTTTTCTAAGCTCTGTTTTTGAGACTTGTTACTTCTCCCCGAGTCCAAATAACGTGGTGGCATTTATATATCAGACCGGCAGGACAGCCCGTAAAATGTCCTGACAGTCAGGGTCCCTCAAGGGAGAGCAGGGCAGTTAGCAGGGCCCTGGGGCAAGAGAGGGAATGTGCTGGATTCCTCGCCTGCCTACTTACAAACAACCGAATGCCCAACGGCTGTGTTGATCCTTTCTGGTAATAACCGCACACCCTCAGGGAGCTGCCCCTGGGGCCACTACTTATTTAAAAAAGTTAGCAGCCACCATTGTTCACCAGATCTGTCTCTTTCTTCACTGGGGTTCACAGGTCATTTGACCTGTGAGTCTTTGTGCACTGATATCTGCAATTCCAGGAGGAACTGTGATCTTGCTTCAGGTTTATCTTGTTTGGACATGGGGAGAGGGCAGTTCCACTTGGCCCTTCCCTCCATCATGGCCCTAACTCGCCATTAGGGCTCTGGGGGCGGTTAGGTTAAACCATCCCAATTTGCACTCAGGATCAGTGAAAATAACCACAAGGTGGGTCCTCTGACTTGTTGGACCCACCGTGGGAAGGACTTGGGCCAAGGCTCCCCTTTTCTCCTGGCTTCCCAAAGAGCCGTAAGGAAGAGAGATGGTGTTCTGGTATCCTGGTTTCAGTTTCAGCTCGCACCATATCCAGCCATCCTCAGAAGGTCTGGGGGCGCCACTTTCCCTAGGACACAGGTACCCTCAGTCCCACTGGAGAGGGATTACGGGTACATATGTTGTGTGTACTGTACTTGGGGTGGCGTCATAGGGCCCTCGCTCAAGGGAATCCATCCAGCCTTCCCTTCGGTCGGGTGGCGGTCTGTCAGAGAGCTGCCTCAGAGCTGGCAAGTGGGGAAAGGAATCCATTTCCCATCGCAGCGGCTGCCACCAACCTCTGCGCATGAGTCGTTGGCTTGTCTTTTCTTGTCAGACACGTCAAGCAACACGCTCGCAGGTTGCCCAACCATCTCGTCTTCTAGGAACACTATGGTTTATGAACCATTACCTCAGATTGCTACTGGTCAGCACACCCTGGTTGCCACTCTGGCCTTGCTGGTCGTCGTGGTAATGATATCCACCTGCTCCTAATGGTTAAATGGTCCCTCTTTCGTTATGCCAGAGTCTCATCATGTCCAGTGATACTAGAGAACCCAGGGCCACAGCAGCACCTCCTGTCATCCTTTGTCTATAGGGGACGGCCCTTACTGGGCTTCTCACAGATGCCAGGGCCCTCCCCCTACGAGTACGTTCCTCACTGAGGGGCATGTCCTCGAGGATATAGGCAGATATGGGGGTGCCCGGTCACCATTTTTACATTCCCACCTCTCTAAGCCATCTCACACCTTCCTCAGGATGCCAACCCAGTGCTGGCATCTCCAGCTCATTTCGTATGCCCGTATCATGTCCAGGCTTCAGGCGGCCATCCCGACAGCACAGAGACTGGATTAAAGTGCCTTTACCCAGATGCTGACTCACAAGTCATGGGACAGTACACCATGGCAGTAAGCGTCCTCTCTCCAGCATTATATTCTGCGCCCTTCAGATGCACTCCCATGCTTAAATCCTGAGCCTCACTTTTCTGGCAGGCGATGTATGTCACTAACCATTGTCATGGAAGCCTCTGGCCTTTATGGAATGCTGAGTAGATGGCTTAGGTGAGCTTGTCAGCCAGTCTCTTTCTTCAAAGCTTCCAAATCTGTTACAAGCCAAGCCGGCCTCACAGTCCATATAATTACCCATAACAAGCCCTCACACCCCATTCCAGGGATAGAGCTAATGCCAATCTGCCTCTACCTCCTCCCAGACCAGCACAGGTGAGGGCCTCAGGATCCGTACTGCATACCATAGGGTGTCACCGCCCACTTAGCACCAGCTACAGGGTGCTTGTTGCTGTTTGACATAAAAGAGAAATCAAAGTCCAGACTTCCATCCTGAGGATCTGCTGTGTAGGCCAGTACTGGTACCAATTGTCTTAATCTGGGTTCCTCTGGAAGTTAATCATGAAACAAAGGCTCGGATGCAGGTGGTCTGAGAACTGATCCAAGGGACAGGTGGAAAGAAGCAAAAGCCTACATAAGATGTGCATCATGATTCTGCTCTGTGCAAAAGGGCCATGATTCTGCCAACATCTCCTGGAAAGTCTATGAAATGTATCCAGAATCGGCTGCCTGAAAGAGAATGCAGTTAACCACCCCCATTGGTTGAGGGTTGCCCTAGGGGCATGGACTCCCCAGGGCTGCTGGGCCCCTGGGAGAGCAGGATCCCATGATGTTGGAGCAGGCAGGCACAAAGAGTTGACACTGTCCACACAAAGTAGACTGTGCTCACACAAGACTGTTCACAAGAGCTGCAACTAGTAGGTATGTTTTAAAAACACTTCTCTATTTTCTCCATTTGCTCATGTATTGGAGACCTTTCCACAATGGCAAGAGTAGAGTACCTCATTATTCTCAGGAGCTAGGTAATATTTCATCATATATATGTGGGTACTTCCATGCATGTATAGTTCACATACCATAAAAACCATAAGCAACTCATCAGTTTACTTTTTAAATTTGCATGAACATTTTACTAGGAAAGAATCTTCAGACATACAGAGAGTTGAAAGAATTATATACCCATCTTCCAGATTCTACCATTAACATATTACTATCAGTCCATCTGTCTGTCTATCCATCAATTCATCTATCCATCAATCCATCTAATTTTTTGGTTGTATTTCAAAGTAAGTTGCAGACATCAGTACCTTTTCCCCCAAATACTTCAGCATGTATGTCACTAACTGAAGGTCAGTATTTGTTTATAGCTTTCTTTTTCTCTTTTAAGGTCAACTTACATACAATGAAATACACAAATCTTAATGTACCCTTTGGTGTATTTTGACTAATGCATGTACCTGTATAATCCAAAACCCTTATCTAGCTATACAACATGACCATTTCTTCATGTTTCTTCCCGAGCAATACCTGAGGCCCTCACTCTCCCAAACACAATAGCTATTTTGATTTTTTTCCCTCACACCATAGATAATAATTGTCAGTTCTAGAACCTCATATAAATGAGTTCATACAGTTCAAACCCGTTTTGTGTAAGGCTTCTTATACTTAGCATAAGATTTTTGAGATTTAGCCACGTTCTTGCAAGTATCAGTAGTTCTTTTTTATTGCTGAGTAGTATTCTGGTATATAAATATACCACAGTTTATTTATCCATTCTCCTGTTGATAGATATTTGGTTGTTCCAGTTTGGGACTATTGTGAATAAAGCTGCAATGAACACTTTATAAGTCTTTTTATGAACATATGTTTTTGTTCCATATGTTAAGTTCATTAAAGCCTTTATTTTGAAGGGCTACATTCTCACTACTTTTTAGTTTAAATAGTGTTGCAGTAAAAAAAGAAGGAAGTACATTTATAAGTACATCCATGGAAAAAATTCTGCGGAAAGGGTAAATGCGTATTTAAAGAATTTTTTATTATGGAAAATTTCTAAAATGCAGAGAGAGAATACTCGTATCTTTTACTTGGCTTCGACAATAATCGGTTTTGTTCTACATTCTCACTACTTTTTGTTTGTTCTTTTTCTTCTTGATCTATATATAGTAACCTCAGATGTAGTAACAACACCAGATTATTTTTATATGCATCTCTAACTGATGAGAAAATTTTTTTATACATATATTCACCATGCCATTGTTATAACCAACAGAATTAACAGTAATTTTAATTCTAACTAATGCCCAATTTATATTCAGATTTTTTTTCTATCTCAACGTTGGTTTATTTACAGTTTGTTAGAATTAGGATCCAAACCAGGATCCTACATTGCGTTAGGTTTAAGTGCTCTTTTATTTTCTAACGATAGTCTTGTTTGATTTTATTTTAATACCATCAATTTGTTAGAAGAACTCTATCATTGGACTTTCAGAATGCCCCACATTTTGGATCTGACTTATTGCTCCTTGTGGTATCACTACACTCAAGTTCAGTAATGAGGATTGCTTTGAGATGGAGCCGTGTACTTCCTCTTGAGGGACGGAATGTCGCTGGTTCCATTTTTGTGAGGCTGACACTGAGCAGAGGGATCACATAGAACCTGCCCGATTCTTTCTTTATAAAATTTCCGTCAACCTTGCTGATGGTTTGAGCATCCACTGACGATAAAAGCTTAAATCCATTATTTCACTAAGTGTCAGAAAAGAGTGTTTTTCACGTTTCATTATTCCATCTACATTTATGAGCTGGAATTCTGTGAAGAATTTTCCATTGTCAACTTTTTGGTTACCTCGAAATACAATTTTTATATAAAAGAGAAGTAATCTGCTTGACTCTTTCTCTTTATTGATCATTTTTCAGAGTAATGAGTTTGTATTGTAGCAAAGGTGACCAGAGAATTGTTTTCCTTGTGTCTCATTATGAATTCACAGAAGTTAATAACCATGCAAGTTCCATCACTGCCCCCTCCCCCAGTTGATACGTCTCTTAACTCTCTCTCTCTCTCTTTAAAAGATGGCTCAGGATTTTCCACCTGGGACAGTGGAACTTCTACAGGTTAGCCCCTCTGTCCTACATCTGACCAACCCTGGTCCTGTGGGCTCTCCTCCTGTCCACTGCCCACCTCCCTGTCACCGCCAAGGTCCATGTCTCTGCTTCCTTTTTTGCCACTTCAGGAAAAGGCCAGAGTCACAAGTATTTGAAAACACATGTTTGATCCTATCATTCTTCTGTTTAAGTTGCTCTCCATAGCTCTTGGTGTAAAATCCAGGGCCTTGAACTTGGACTTCAGGGCCCATCTGATCTGGCCCCTCCCTGTCTCTGTGTCACCCTGATTTATCTGTATGGGGGTCTGCGGCCTGTACGTGGCCTGCCCTCTCTCCGTCACTTCTCTTACATGCAGTTCCCCCTGCCTGTGTCACCTTTCCCCTTGGCTAACTCTTCCTCATCCTAGCTCTTCACTTAGGCCAGTAATTCTCAACCCTGCTGCATATTACAACAGATGGGCAGTTTTAAGAAATACTCATGCCTGAGCTCCAACCAATGTCAATTAAAATCTGAATGTCTGGAGGGCGAGGCCTGATTGCTATTTTTAAAAGCTTGCGCAGGTGATTCTGACGTGCGGCCAAGGTTGAGAACCACAATTGGGGGTGTTCCTTCCTCTGGGAAATCTTCCCTCACCACACACAACCTTATTCCTGGGTTACATGTCATTTATTACTGCTGTAGCATTCTGCTCTAATCCTTTTTTTAATCCCCTTTGTGGAGATATTATTGATGGATAACATTGTGTGAGTTTAAGGTGTACAATGTGATGATCTTATCTTTATCATCTAGGCCTCAGTCTGTTAACTCTTGGGTTTCTTCCACGTTAGATGGAAGCTCATGTGGGCCGTGGCCCCATCTGTGTGTTCCGTGCTTACTCAGCACATAGTAGGTGCTTGGTAATATTTGAAAGTGGATGGTAAGTTGATGTCAGGGCCGGACTCCGAGGACGTTTGAATGCAGGGGTGGTGCTCCGCTGTGTGGGACGAAGGCCAGATTCTGTCATCTGCCAACATCATTTCTCACCAACCTCTCCAACTCCTCTGCACCCCTTTCCCTAGACAAGTGGTCTTTAAACAGTCCTTGCCTTTATACCTGCCCAAAGAATGTCCTCAACTCATGGGCCACCATTGAACTCATAGAACTTGTGGGCAACCCCTGTTTGATACTTCGCCACATTCATGCTGTGAAAATGTTTTCAAAATCGGAGGACCTGGTATAAGAAATTGTCTTTGTATTTGGTGAGTTTCTTTAGGAGTATTTTGCCTTCGAATGGAAATTAAAGCTTTGTTTACTAGAAGAATAAATTGATATTAAAATGACACTCTTGCCTTTTTTATGATTATTTATTTATTTGTTTATTTGGGGATAGCTTTATTGAGGTATAATTCACATACAGTAAAGCTTTCCATTTTTCCCAAAGCAATTTACTTGGAGTGTTTTAATTTTCAGGCACAGTGATTTGATGTCCTGGTTGGACTTCAGGCCATGTGTGATCTAGACGCATGTCCTCACGGTTGCTTCCAGATATGGCTTCAAGGGCACCCCGAAAGCTTACACTGACTGAGCTGCTGCTGTGAAAAAAGGTCTTTAAAAAGTTCAATTGTGACCTTTGAAAGCCCAAAGATAGACAAGGAATCTTACCGACAATGAAATGGTTTCTTGTAGCCCTTGTCCTTGGCACCTGTGGCCTGTTGCTGCCTTTTTCCATCCACCAGAGGGCAGTGTGTCCCTCCGCCCAGCAATTTGCCTCCCCTTTCAAATCCTAGCACGTAGCTCCTGAAGTCATGCCACACGCTTCTCAGAATTTGATTTGACTGCTAGAAATGCCTCTTACATTGCAACCCTGTAGAGACATACATACATACTTAGCTCTCTCTCTCTATATATATATATATAACAAAAATTTATAAAATAATGATGTCTTTACTATGTGCAATGCACTCTGATGTTTCCTCTTCTCTTTCATGAACAACTGCGCCGATCATCACCCAAATCGAGTTCATGATTCACAAATTGGGTTGCAGCCCATGATTTGAAAAATATTGCCTTAGAGTTCATTTAGTCTCACATCCTGCATATTTGTGGATGAAGAGATGCAGCAGAGAGGGGACATGCCCTGATCCCTGGAATTTAGAGCAACACTTAGGAAGAGGCTTCAGGGCCTCGGACTTCTAAATCTGTCACTCTCAGCCCACTGACATTACTGTCAAGGGACAATCAGTGCTGCAGGAAGTCACTGCCGCGGAGAGAGAGGCCACGGACATGTTGTATTCCCAGCACTCTTTGCTACTGCAAGGGAAGTGTCATCTCCAGCAGGGTTTTTTCTTTGGCTCTATAACTTCTGCATGTCAGCCACCGATCGTCAGCTCGGTGCTGGCCTCTGGAAGGTAAGCCCTGTGGAATCCTGCACGTGGGTCCTCCTTGGTGATTTTTGTCACCTGAGTACACACGGGGGACCCAGCTTAGCAGTGGTTTTGTTCTATAGCCCTAACTCCATCAGCACATTATGCAAATTAAGTAGGCACTGTCAAAGTGTCTACTTCTGAAATGCAGAAGGTGGACGTTCTCACACGGTCCCCTCCCTGCTCTGTAGGATGACTCGCAGAGGACGTTCAAGATTGACTACAACCACAACCGGTTCCTCAAGGATGGCCAGCCGTTCCGCTATATCTCGGGCAGCATTCACTACTTCCGCGTGCCCCGCTTCTACTGGAAGGACCGGTTGCTGAAGATGAAGATGGCTGGGCTCAACGCCATCCAGGTGTAAGTAGGAGGGCACTGGGCTCTCACCGGGGCCTGGACACTCACACCTGAAGAGAGAGGGTACAGCTGCATTTCTCGGTGCAGCTACTTCATTGCTCAGAATGGGAAATGGCATTGTCTGGCATTGGAGGGGGTGGCGACGGAGGACTTGTCATGAGCTCGATCGGCCCTTCTTCAGATAATTAATCACTTCTTCCAATATTGAACTTTGTCACCAGAATTCATAAAACGAATGTCAGCTTTAAAAGGCAAAGGGAAGTAACAGTGATTAATTACCACGTGCAGGACACTTTGCATGAATGATTCCATGCAAAGGGTTATCATTCCCATTTTACAGCTGGTGAAACTGAAATTTGCACGTGTCTTTGGCCGGAGGTCCAGCTATGCAATCATAGGGTCTCTTAACTCTTAGGGGCAGATGCCCTGTTAGGTAGATTCCTAAAATCCAGTCTGCCTTCCGGGATGATTCTGCCCAGGTCATATGATAGCCTGGGGTCATAGTATTACCCCCAATAGCTATCACTCATCTCTTTCTTTCCTGTGGCAAGGTAACTAACTGTGAAGAACTGGAGTGACTGGCCACTCTGGGTTTTGTACTGCTGATGCGAATTGCTGATAACTTTGCCAAGATAAAGGGTGAGAAAACCCAGAGGAAGATTCCTGGGACAGATAGCTAGGGAGAACTCCACTCGTTATTCTGGTTTTAAGGCCACAGTTTCAACCCTGCATTCTCAGAGACCAAGAATATCTGTTCCAGGGTATCCTGAAACCATGGGATTTTGGGAAAAGGAAGTGAGCCAGCGGTTGTCAGAGAGACCTTTGAGATGGCAGTGCATAGCTTCATATTTAAATTTATATTTCATGCTGTGGGAAGCCAGGAGAGCTGGTAGGACCTTTTGTCATTTTAACTCCTGCATGACGTCACTAACAAGGTCTTCTATCATCGAAGGCTTTTCCATTTTTATTAAAAAGTACTTTTCAAAAAATGAGTTCAGTCATACACAATGGCATTTTGGTCAATGACATGGCAGTGCCATATTATAATGAAGCTATAAAATTTCTATAGCCTAGTGACATCATAGCGATCATAACGTCATGGTCTGTGCATTGCTCACGTGTTCGTGGTGATGCTGCTATAAACACACCTACCGCGCTGCCAGTTATTTAGAAGTCCAGCACATGCAATTACGTACAGCACATCACGCTTGATAGTGATAATGAGTGACTTACTGGTTCATGAGTTTACTATCCTGGACTTTTTCTTGTTATTTTAGAGTATACTCTTTCTACTTATTATAACAAAAAAGAAGACCATCTTACCCCAGCAGTAGCCTCTTAAATCTCCTGTTTGTGTCTCGATGGCATCATTTTCTCACATGCCTGATTTAATCGCGTGTTGTTTTGTGCGGTCGCATGCCATACAGGCTCGTAGCCTGAGTACAGCATGAGGGTGTACCGTTTAGCCTAAGCGTGTCGAAGGCTAGACCATCCGGGTGTGTGTAAGTGCACTCTGTAGTGTTCGCACAACGGAATCACCTGATGACGCATTTCTCAACATATTCCTGTCATGAAGTGGCACGTGACCGTATACCTCTTATTACTTTAGCACAGATATTTTCATTTTTCCTGACCCTTACACAGACATATGTAATTTTTACATAGTATTAATCCGTGTTCATGGAATTCCATTACCTTTTTAAAAGCCAAGTATTAAGTACGAATGGGCATTCTTTGTGGGTCATAAACATAAAAAGCGTCCCCCAAGCTTGGTTTTCTCAGGTAGCCGCTGTGAAAACTCAAAACAAGGCCTCTTTCCTGAGAGGCTGCCTAAGGTTTCGGTTCTCCAGACGATTCAGAAATTCACATAGGGCATCTGGATTCTTGAGCCGTTTTCAGGGAGTGGCTGTGTGTGTCTTGGCAGATACATCCCTTGGAACTTCCATGAGCCCCAGCCAGGACAGTACCAGTTTTCTGATGACCATGATGTGGAACATTTTCTTCAGCTGGCCCATGAGCTGACGCTGCTAGTCATCCTGAGGCCTGGACCCTACATCTGTGCGGAGTGGGAGATGGTGAGTGTGGCCCTCCCTGGTGTGCGTGACAGGGGTAGACTGGCCGGAAGGGGTGTGAGGGAAAGCGAATTAAGGCCATTTGAATGAGTCTCTAATTCCAGAATATGTGGAGCCTGTGATGGTAGCCAGCACAGGGGTCTTTTCCCTTAGGAGGTGCCCAGGTAGAGAGGAACAGGTAAAGGTCACAGGTATGGGCTTTGCTCTTGGTGGTCACTCACATAACTCAATTTCCTCATCTGGAAAAAGCAGTTAATGGTGTGGGCTCTGTCTACCTTACAGGGTAGTTGTGAAATTAAGTGGAATGATCTATATGAAAGGCTTCGATTCTCAAAATATTGCACTCGTGCAGAGTGACCTTATTTTTACTGTTACAATTTCAGATTTTCCTGAAAGTTTCCAAATCAGAAAGCCCAACTCCAACACCCCTCCTCCATGAAACTTTTCTTCCCTCGCAGCTAATAGTAATTTCTGTGTCCCCTGAGCATCTTTCATGAAAAGGACCTTACAATGGCTTCTCCCCACCCCCAACCCCCGCCCCCAACCCAATTCCAGGGAGGATTACCTGCTTGGCTATTACAGAAAGAAGGTATCATTCTCCGTTCTTCTGATCCAGGTAAGTTGTTGCAGGTGTCTTGGGAGAATTTTGAAAGCTTAGCTAGTTTATATCAAGAGTATCTTTGCTTTGAAGGCTGGGGTACTTCTGTGCAAACACTTCTGAAAGTTTAGTAAAAATCTGAGTGTTAATCATCATCTACTGCAGGACACCAGACATTTATTGTGTAGGAAATAAGGCATTCTTGAACTACTTGATGAGATCTTGCTGGTAAACTGGTAACTCTTAGAACCGGCATTGGGCTTGTTTGCAGTTGACCAAATAACTAATGGTCTCTCCTCCAGCATTCTTAGTATATTGCGTGGCCAGTGATAGTGTCTAGCTTATCAAAATGCAGATGCAGTTTTTGGAATGGTGTCCCTGGATTGCTCGGTAGATGCTGTGAATCTATTCCTCAATCTACTTTTACAGAGTGATCTGTAAATGATAGACATTTTCTTGTTTTTTTTTAAACCACTTTTTATTTTAGTCCTAAACCCCAGTCAGTCAGAAAGTCCCATTTGACTACATTTCTATAGTCCGAAGACTTCAGTTTTTCTTGGTGAGGGGTTTGATGGAGATGGTTGTCGGTCATTGATTAAGTTTACTGTGTGGAAAGCTGATATATTACGCTCCATAGCAGTGGTCCCCAACCTTTTTGGCACCAGAGACCGGTGCTTCTTTGAGAATCTAATGCCTGGTGATCTGAGGTGGAGCTAATACAGTGATACTAGTGCTGGGGAGCAGCTGCAAATACAGACGGAGCTTTGCTTGTTCACCTACTGCTCACCTGCTGTGCGGCCCAGGTCCTAGTGGGCCACGGACTGGTACCGGTCTGTGGCCTGGAGGTGGGGGACCCCTGTTTCATACACATTTCCTTCTTAATGTGTTGTCTTTACATTTTGCACTGCTAGTATATTTCACATTTAATCTGCACAGCACTTTATGGAGTATGTACTCTATTATTATCTCCATTTGACGATGTAAGTATATATTTTATTAGAACTTAATTTTAAAAAGAAAAAAACCCTACTGTGACAAAGAGGAGGATACACCATTCAGTCACTCCTCTCTTTGTTCAATGAACATTGTCAGGATGCCTCCAGTGCCCCAGGCTTTGAGTCCTGGTGACAGGGACAGGTACCAGGTATACTGTCCTCGTCTACAGAGAGTTCAGCAAAGGAGATGACTCCTTGCAAGACAACTTTTATCTCACTTTTAGGGGGTCCAGTCACCCCATTTTGGAAGGTAGTTGCTGAATCCAGTATATCCCCATTTCCACTGCCAGCCGCAGAGTAATAAGGCCATGTTGTGTCTGTCTGTACTAAGGTACCTGATGGTGTTAAAAGATGGTGTCTTGTTTTCCAGATTACCTTGAAGCTGTGGAAAGGTGGTTGGGAGTCATTCTGCCCAAAATGAAACCTTTCCTCTATCAGAATGGAGGGCCAATTATAACAGTGCAGGTAACCATGGAGATGAAGATGGGCGGGTGGGCGGGAAGGCTTTCATCCATCCATCCACATTATATATAGGAGTGATACAGACATGGGCTTCATAAGTCTGTTTTCCCTAAGAGGCAAGGTCACAGATGGTGCTTTTATTTAAATTGCCTTTTGGGGAGATGTTACCATTTTTGAATGCCTGCTGTATACCAGACTTTGTGCTGCATGTCCTACAAATGCTATCCAATTATTCCAACCACCGTCTCGTAAATGAAGAATTTCAAAGAGGTTAAGTGACGTGGCCAAGGTCGCCCAGCTGATAGGTGACGTAATCAGGATTGCACCCTAGGTCCACTAATCCTATAGTCTAGCTCTTCCTCTCGTCCTGTGCTGTTTTGGGGCTGCAAAGCAGCAGCGTGGACTGAATGCTTTGGCGTCTGCCCTGCTCAGGCAGTCGGTTCCCACTGGTGTAGAAAGAGGGTGCGGCGATGGGGGCCTTTATGTTTTCCCTTCCACTTCCTGCCCCCACTCTCCTTCTTCCATGGGTTTTTATGGTTGAATATTTTTTTAATTTTTGTAGAGTTGTGAACTATAACACACATACGTAAACGTGCAGTATAGTGAAGCCTTATGATGAGAACACCCACATATCCACCATGCAGGGACCCCAGGAGTTTCCCGGGTGTCCTTCTTGATCACGTCCCATTTCTTTCTGACTTTCCTGCCACCAGTTTCTTGCTTTTGTTTACATGGGTACCACCTATGTGTGCCCCTAAACTTTATAGTTTAGTTTTGACTGTGGTGAATTTTCTATACGGGGAGTCGTACCGTCTGTAGTTTTTAGTGTCATGCTTCTTTCACTCAGAGTTATAACTCTAAGATTCTTCGGTGCATTGGGTGGAGCCGAAGATCATTCATTTTATTGCTTTAGAGCAAATGTTTCTCAATTTTTTTTTCATTGTTGCCCCCCGAAGAGTCTCTTTAGACATCTTTTTCTAATTGCCCCCCCCCATGAAATTTTAATACCTGAGATATACTGTATAATCTGTGCTCTGTGTATTACAAAGAGTAAGATTTTATTTTTTAATCTAAGAAAATCATTTTCAACTCCTTGGGGATGCCGTCCCCCCCACTGAGAATGCATGCTTCAGAGCAGGCTTTCCCACCTTCGGCATATTGCCATTTTGCACCCAATAATTCTTTGTTGTGGTAGCTGACAGTGTAAAGTGTTGAGCGGCATCTCTTGGTCTCTACCCACTAGGTGCCAGTAACACACTCCTCCTTCCGTTGTGACAACCCAAAATATCTCTAGACATTTCCAGATGTCCCCTGGGGAAGGAAAATAATTAACTCCTGGTTGAAAACTACTGACACTATTGAACACAAAGTGAGCCTTGGTTATTGAGCACAAAACAGGGAGCAGCCTGGAATGTTTGACAGTGAGAAGTCAAGTAAATGATGCTGCATCTATCCAACGATCACCCTCGTTACTGCCATGGCTATTTGTATAACAACATATTAAGTGGAAAAAAATAATGTTATCGCTGGTGCATTTAATATGATATGAGTTTTGAGGACAGAAAGCAATTTCTGTAAATTGTTTTGTGTATATTTAGGATGTGTGTGTATGGGTGTGTGTGTTTGTAAATCTGGAAGACTGTGCCCAAATGCTTAGAGTGGTTATCTCTGAGTAATCGAATTAACAGATGATTTTTCTACTTTCTTTTCATCTGTCTCCATTTCTAATATATCCACCATGGAATGGTTTTATCTATGTAATGTTTAAAGTATCTATTATCTATCATAGTGGAGAATATTGTTACAATCCGAAAACTAGCACGGAGGTTTTTGTTTCCTTTTTCTTATTTCTATGGGAGAGTAGGAGAAGTTTTTTTGCTGAGTTGCTTTTTGGAAAAATGAGCTTTGAGGTCCGAGTGTAGGAGATATCTTTGGCAGTCATTAAGCCTTGTCATGTCAGTACAGATGCTCAGGTATTTTCTCCAAACAAAAACTTGTGTTAGAATGACTGTATTGGAATCTCCTGGGTCTTTTCACCCTCCTCTTTTTTTAATTTACAGGTCGAAAATGAATATGGCAGTTACTACACCTGTGATTATGACTACCTGCGTTTCCTGCAGAAGTCCTTTCGCTACCACCTGGGTAATGATGTGATTCTGTTCACCACGGATGGGGCATATAAGGATCTTCCACATTGCGGGACACTGCAGGGACTCTACTCCACGGTGGACTTTGGTCCAGGTTGGTGTTCCTAGTAACAGAAAACCTGGCTAAGGCCATGTAGCGACCTTTTACTGAGTGATTGCTCTGGGCAGCTGTTGTTTTAAGTGGCATGGGCATGTTGAATGAGATGCCTCATATTTTCCTTAATCGAGTAACAGGGTGAAAAAAAGAATAATGGATAAAGTCCCCCTCTGTTGCAGAGATTACTTTATTTAAGCTGATTTGGCCCTTAGGACAGCCTGGAGTACTGTTCTCTTAAGGGCTGGCTGGCCCAGGAGCCATTCCAGCTGTGAGAAGCTCTGCTCCAAGGCAGTAAGTAGTCTTCCAGACTCTGTCTGGGACATGCTGCTCTTCTCTGCTTTCTCTGTCTCCCCAGTCTTGGCTAGATGCTCAGGGCTGAATCAGGGCCCTAGTGAACTCTGAGGTCAGCCACTGGCTGGGCTGTGTTGGCCTGTCAGCCCAGGAGTGCAGGAACTTACCTTATACTTCTGTTATCTTTCTGCGTAACACATAACACTCTGAACTGTCATGGGCCGGAGGTGATTTGGTCGATGCTGTCGTCTTACCTAACTCGTTAGTGCTATGTAAGCAGCAGACGTTCTACAAATGAAAGTTCTGGGTGGGTGGGCAGCATGGCTAGGATGCTCCTGGCGATAATAAACTTCTGGCTATAATTAAGAGAGTCTTCATTAGGTTGAGAGCAGCTTTCATAAAGAACGTGACAGCTAAATGCAACATACAATCCTGAAAAGGATTCTGGTCTGGACTCTTTTTTTTTTTCCCTTCCCTTTATTTTTTTCTGTGAAGAACATTATTGGGAAATCTTTAAATGTAGTCTATAGATTAGATTAGATTAATAGTATTTTATCCATGTTAATTTCCTGGGTTTTTACAATTGTGTTCATTTAAAGAAATACCTTTGCTCTTAGGAAAAGCACACTAACATATTTAGGGGTAAAGGGCCATCATGCCTGCAGCTTATCCTCAAATGACTCAAAAATATATATATATTTATTTAAAGAGAGAGAAACTAATAAGCAAATGTGGTAAAATGCTAATAGTTGGGAAATCTGGGTGAAGGGAATATGAGTTTTGTACTATTCTCACAACTTTTAAGTCTGAAATTATGTCACGATAGAAAGCTACTACCTCCCCCTCTAAAAAAAAGACCAGCTCTTCAAGTAGCATAAAGACCCCACTGTTCGCTCTTCCATCTGAGGAATGAGGCACTCCATGGACATTACACATCCAATACTTGCCTTCTCCCGAGAAGGATGCAGAAGACTGAAGTTGCATTTTTAAAGAGATTCTTTTATATTATCAAAGAAGAAAAGACGCAGTTTAAGTGAATCGAACGTTTCTGGAAATGTGGTACATTGCTCAGAGCATTTGCTGATGAAATAACTCATCTACAAAGAGCTGCACAGGAAGTGGCATGCCGGTTTCCTCCTGCTTTGGCACACTTCCCATCACACTGATGAAAAAGCGCAGTATTCTTCTGTTGGGAGGAACAAATGGAAGATCTTTACGAGTTTGTCGTAAGCATTATTTGTATGTGGCGTGACAGCACAGTTGCTCCTGCTGTGGTTTGAAGGACAGACCCACACTGGCTGCAAGGCCAGTGTACCTGGAGCAGGTGGGCCTGTGACAGCTCCATTCATTTGTGTGGGAGAGAGGCATATGGCTGGGGGGGTCAGATCACGGGAGGAGGCTCACGAGAAGAGTAACTAAAGATCTGAACGCCACCTAATGCGTAATAGTGAGAAACTTACAGCCTTAAGGTGAATGAGAGTATAGTCTTTATCGATCAGCACAATTCTTTCCTGAAAGCTGGCCTTACAGAGAAGCCAAGGCCCGTCGGGGCGGGGCAAAGGGTGATTTGGAGGTCTTGGCGAGTGTCAGTTCATCTCTGGGAAACCTGCTGTGGGATCTGGATCGTGAAGTTTAGGGCCAGGATAGTCTCTGCTCTGGCTGCAGAAACACTATTTATGATCACTATGTTCCCAACATAAGGCAGCCATGACCTCCCTGGGGAAAAACACTTTCTCTTTTTAGAGGAGGAAAGGAGAAGACATGAGAAGACAAGGCACAGGCATCCTAATGTAATATTTCCGAAGGAAAAATGCAGAGCATGTGGTCTGGAATGGCCGATGATATACAAATTAAGATTCAGAGGATCCTCCATTATTCAGGGATAAACGCAATGAGACCACATTCATCCCTTTGACTTGTTATTTGCTTGGCAAATATTTGTGACACTATAGTTGTGTGTGACACTGTGGAGGCTACAAGGAAGTAGCTTCAGAGCAGGCCCACCCTGTGGGGAGCATCTCAGTCAACCAGATGTCCAGGTGAAGGGAGAAGATCATAAGATATGTCTAAGTCGTGGGGAAACAGGTGAAGAACACAAGCCTATGACTTGAACTTCCCAGGAAGTGCAGTCAGAAAAGGCCACGGGGACCTGTTCACAGAGGAAGCAACATTTTGTGCTTTTCATACATCCATTAAATGGATGGTCTGAATCCAGCTTAAAGCTAGCTTGGAGGCGTTTTAGGTTCCTGGGGGTGGAGGGAAGGGCAGGAGCCTCAGGCTCAAGTCCTGCAAAGGGCTCTTTTTATTTAACTGCTTGTTGTTCCCACAACTGACCTTTCTTCTCCTTCTCGTAATTTTCAGGTACCAACATCACAGGTGCTTTCCTCCTCCAGAGGAAGTATGAACCCAGAGGACCCTTGGTAAGAATTAGGAGTGAGGTGCAGAGAGACGTCTTGTACCAACTTCATTACATGCTGTAGAAGGGTAGTAGATTCTCGGCTTTTCTGGTTTTGGGCTGAGCAGCTGTCCATCGCCCTCTAGACGTATGAGTGACAGCTGCAGCAATGCTTTTACTTAAAACCGAAGTCCTGCACTGCTGTGGAGCGGAGTGGGGACTCCCGTGAATGTCCTGCCATGCATGTTCGTGCTCGCGTGTACTTCATCTCACTTGCTCCTTACCGCAACCCCCATAAGCAGTTGTTATTGTCTCCGTTTTTAATGAGGCTCAGAGAGCAGGTCACCTGCCCAGGGTTGTACAGCCGGAGAGTTGCAGGGTGGGATCGAGTTCAGGCTGGTTTTTTTTTTTTTGAGAGTTCTTTGTGAAAGAGCTTCTCCACCTTTCATGTGCTAATAAATCCCGTAGGAATCTTGTCAAAATGCAAACTTTGATCTACTGGATGTGGGGTGGGGCCTGAGATCCTGCATTTCTGACCGACAAGCAGGCGACATTGGGATGGAGGTTTGCTGAACACACTCTGAGTTGCAGGGCTTTGTGGCACGCTGTGTGCAGATGGCTAGGAGGAGGAGACTGTGGCCAGGTCTATGCAGGTGTATATAGTCCATCAGTCCCCCGCCTCTGCTCTTCCTTTCTCCACACTTGTCATTGCGACTCAACCTAGTTTAAGGGGTTGCGCCCTGCGCCTTCTCTGCAGCAGGTCAGCTGCCGCACCTGTGTATAAACCTTTGTACAAAACAACCTTTTGTGAATCTGGTCTGTGCTTAGTGAGCAGTGCAGAACCTGCATTCACAGACTTTGGGTGGAGCGATTTCCTGAGACAAGGAGGCCCCAGATCATATCCAGATCTCCTTTTTTGTTCTCTAGACCAAAGGCTTGGCACAATAATGCCCAAGAAAAACATGAAATGCTTGGGGCCTGCTTTACAGAAGGCTTGGACAAGCTGACCTCATTTTAAGTCAACCTGACATCTGAGAATCTGGGTTCACTCCAAGGATCGATTTGGAGCTAATTATATCACACAGTATTTCTCCATCCCGTCCTTTTGCCCCAACGAACTCTCCTACCGTATATGAACTGGGGGTTGGTTAACAAAATTTTGATACAGGTACAGCTGTTCAGGAGTACCAGTAGTGTCAATGGCTGAGACCTGAGTGCGGGCGATGCTGTTATCGGAAGTCCCTATTGGTCCCCCAGCTCAGGGTTAAGCCGTGCATGTGAACTCCCCTTTCCACCTGTCCCTTGGAGGAGAACCTAGGGCGTTAGTTACAGGGAAGCCCCAGCATTTGAAGGCCCTAACTCTATCCTAAGCTCTACATCGCTTTCTCTTTTTAGATCAATTCCGAATTCTATACTGGCTGGTTAGACCATTGGGGCCAACCTCACTCGACAGTCACGACAAAAGCGGTAGTGTCCTCCCTCTATGATATACTTGCCCACGGGGCAAATGTGAACTTGTGAGTATTAATTTCAGGAGGGGAGGGCGCCCTCCACAGCTGTGGGCTGACCTTGAAGTACCGTCTGTTCTCCTGTTTCCTCGTAGGTACATGTTTATAGGTGGGACCAATTTTGCCTATTGGAATGGTAAGAACAATTTAACATCCGTCGGTAGAAGCTTATGCTAGAATGGTTCTGGCGCTTGATTTTGGGAGTGTGTACCGACAGATCATTTTTATCTTCTATTTTTGTTTGTCTTCTCCTAAATATTCTAACATATGAATATTGGCTATATATATTAAGAAATCATTTTTCTTTAAAAAAAAACTTTTTAAGGGACGTAAATTGTGTACTGTATAGATGTACAACATGTCTATCTGCTCATTGGCTGATGGATATTTGGGTTGTTTCCACTTTTTGCTAACGTGAACATGGATGTATAAGTATTTGTTTGAATCCATTTCAGTTTTGGGGGAGTGTATACGTCTATGTTGAGAGTTTGAGGAACTGTCATCGTGTTTAACAAAGTGGCTGCACAATTTTACAATTTTATATGGCCTTTTTTTTTGGTAGGAAACATGACAAAATTCTCTTCATTGCCATTGATTTTTATAAAGACAACCTATACTACATTGGCCTTTCTCTCAGCCTCGTTCCACACCTCTCTTCACATCTCTGTTTTTCTCTCTGAATCATGAGGATGCCCTACTGCTGAGTTTTGCTAGGATGTGTAATTGTATACTACCTGTTTTTAGTAAAGTTTCTCCTTTAAACTACTGTCTTTTGTGCAGGACAGGGTAGGCTAGGAGAAGGCTTTGCTTACATGTGTGATTAATATTATTACTATTAGAACTATTATTACTATTATTAGAACTAAGAAATGGAGATATTGTAAAACTCAAATAAATGTCTCCGTTTCAAGGATAATCATAATATACAAGGTCGATAGTTGAAGTTTTAGATCATCTCTGTGTGTCTGTCTTCTTGTTAGAAACAGTTTAGACTTTGGGATGCCATTTTTATTCAGTAGCTAAGAATTCCACCTAAGCTTCCATTCATGGAGTTCCGACTAATCATCCAATCCAGGAATGAAGACTCATATTTTTTGGAACTTTACTGTTCATGATATAGTTTTTAAATATCTTACTGTTCTACTTAAAACAATACAATCTTCTTTTTAAAAATTTAGATAATGTAAAAACTACCACTGAGAAAATGGACGTTTTCTTTGTTCCTCTCCCTTGCTCTTGACCCTGCCATAATTAATAAAAGTCTCTTTTCCACCTCTGTGGTCTCATTTAATCCTCATAGCCATCTCATGTGGGCTATGATTATTGACCCACTTTACAGATAAGAAAAGCAGAGTGCAAAAGAAGTCCACATGTTTCCCACTCACTTGGCAGGGGGTGGAGCCTAGACTCAAACTCAGGTCTTAGAAAGCTGGTCATTGCCCTTTGGATAACCCCTTGCAGCCCAAGTCCCCTATGCCATCTCCCAAATCAAAATACCAGGCCCCTCTGACCTGCCATGCGCATGGCCTGGTCTCTGGGGAACTAAGGGAGGGCCAGTCTGTGCTTCTTAGCAGCTTTCATCAGACCAGCTTTCCAGAGGAGAGCTGTGAGCGAAAAACATCATGAGCTCATTGCCCATCCTACCCAAGGAAGGTGCACATGCTTGTGTAAGTGTATGTACCACACTCTGTACCCGTGTGTGTCCCCATCTGTGTGAGAGCCTCCTATGGGCTCCAGGCTGTCCTGCACGTTTCACACAATGCAGAGAACTGAGGACTAGTAAGTCTCGCTGTTTCTTTGGCTTCCTACTGCACACTCCCTGACTTGGTGAGAAGGGGCTCGAGTTAGTACTGTATTTCTCTGACACTACGGTGATCTGAAAACACCCGGAGAAAGATTCTGCTAGTAGAACTAGAGCAAAGGTTTAGTTTGCCAATCCATCCTTTAACCTACTGGCCAACTTCCCCCGCCTGCGTTCATTGACCTGTACAGTTTGCTTCCGGATGTTACAGTTGTTCAGCTCCACTCGGCAAACCACGTGTAGAGCTCATTTTCCATCCTGGCTCTGGCGCGAGGCTCAGGTCATTGAGGCCACACCTACTTCTAAGGTGCACACGGTCTAGTGTGGACAGACAGATATAAATAAGAAACTCAGGGCAGCACAGTCACTGCCACTTTAGAACTAGAGAAGGGATTGCAAAGGAGAAGGTGAGCTCCTTGCAAAAAGGGATGTGGTTTTCTTTTTCTTTGTATCTCATGGCAGAGGATGTATTTTATCATGTGTATCCCCAGAGGTGGGTGGACCTGTTGGTAGGCAGCTCTCTCTGGCTAATAAGAAATGAGAGGGAAGTAATATATGACTGGATCGATTTAGTTGGTTGAATGGTTTAGGTGTTTCAAAATGTAGATTCTGTGCATTGAAAGAGTCTTTATTGGGATGACTTGATCCTTAGCCTGGCTCATCTGTCAACTTCACCACCAGTAGGATCACCCAAGGTGGCTCCATCATTTGTGAGCTGCAGGACCATTTGAAGGAATTTGTTGCCAAGTCATAGGTGAACTCTTAGATTTTGTGCCTCATTTACTTAAAAAATTAGGTTGAACACAAGATGAATTCTCAAATGATTTTATTCTCGTACACTTGCACTGCAAAATGCTCTCTGCAGTAGAAGAAAAAGAGGTAGCACAGAGCCTTGCAGGTCTGAAGACGGCATCACTGTCACCTGGGAGCCTGTTAGGAATGGAGAGTCTCAGGTCCCCCCCAAGACCTGCTGCATCAGGGTCTCAGGCAGGGTTTAGAAATCTTTTAACGAGTTGTCCATGTGACTCGTGCATGGGTAAATTTTCTAAGTACTGCCATAGAGTTACTACCCAGTATTGCAAACAGTCTCCTACCTGTGAATGTCATCTGTGATAAGGTTGTGGGTCTCTGTTTTGGACTCTGTCCCTTGGGCAGAAATTACGAGATCATTTGCTTTTCTAGACTTTTCGTATACACAGTATGGGCATGATTTATTGGTCTCTATTGAGGGTCCCATTCCCTGGGAAACAGAGTCCGAGGTCACCCAGCAGGAAGTTTATAGTGTTGTGCTCTCAAGAGCACACAAACAGGTGCAGAGAGAGCGTGGGAGGCAGGACCGCCTGAGCAGAGGGAGACGCCAGGCTGTGGTGCAGTTTCAGAAGTAGCTCAGCTGATTCTAGAGGGAGCTCTGGAGCTGGGATGGCCCTTTGAGGCAAAGGGACTGTGTTTTTATATCCTCACATTGGTCAGTCGTTGGATATATGCTATCCTGGGAGCGCTGTAACTGTTCCCAGCACCAGCCAGTGAGCAGAGAGGGACACATTGGAGAGCCATCAGCAGCCAGCGCTCCAGACAGCTGGGGGAACCAGTGAGCGCCTCGGTCCTGGAGGGGGACAGGAGCGGCACACCACAGCACCCCCTGCGGGGGCATTACAGAGGCCTTGCGGTCGCTTTTGAATCACTGTAGGTTAATGCGCCGAGCAGTCATCTCCCACGTATGGTCTGATTACCCTCGGTTACTTTCTGCTGTCACCTGTGTCTCCACCACTGACCTTTTCTCAGCCACACAGTTCGAGGTCATGAAGAAGATCACAGCCTCGGCTTAACGGAGACGTGGGTCATGCCGTAAGCCCTGCGTGACTGGTTGTGAGGTGCTGAGCCGGTTTCAGATTCTCTGTTTGTCCAGTGGCAGTGATGTCTGCTGCTGTCACAGCTGTGAGCATCCACTGAGACGGGTGGCAAAGTGCTTTCTAGACTCTGAGGTGCTTGGCCAGGGCCTCCTGCCGGAAGAAACTCGTTTCTCTAAACCTTGCATCCTGAGGGCCACCTCTGTGTCACTTAACAGTTGGTTCAAATGTATCCTTAGTTTTTTCCCACCACAGTGCTGAGCCCAGGAATCCCAAAGAACTAGTCCCAGGCAAGGGCCTTCGGTAGTAACCAGTGGCACATTTTTTGTCTTCTAGGGGCCAATATACCCTACCAAGCACAGCCTACCAGCTACGACTATGATGCCCCACTGAGTGAGGCAGGGGACCTCACCAAGAAGTATTTTGCTGTGCGAGATGTTATTCGGAAGGTGAGTGCTTTATACAGGCTGCAGTGGGCCGGTCTTGGACAGAGGCCGCCTTGGACTCGCTATACTCTATAGACTTCCTAGGTTTCCTGGAGCCTCTGTGTTTAAAATGACAGGTGAATTGAAGCATCGGATGGACTTGGCTTTGAGTGTTGGCCCCTACCTGATTTAAGAGTGAGCCTGTGAACAAGTTACTCCACTCGTCTATTCATTTGCACCTGGTCGTGTTGTAAGAATTAAAAAGTACCTACCTATGTAAGGCATCCAGTATAGTCCTGAAACATGTGTTGTTCAGTAAGTGGTAGCCATTGCTGTTATTTATACAAGAGGTCGGAAAACGTGAGTCCACATAGGTAGCTGAAGTGTATAGGAGAGAACATCTGTGGGCACTGGAAGCATGCCGCAAATGTGACTTGTCAGCGATGCTTCATTGTTCTGTTTGGGGCAATACTTGCTGTTTCCTTCTGGCCTATCACCTGAACTGCTTAGTCCTGCTAACGTTTTGACCTTTTGAGGCATTTAAAGGACCCAGGTGGGGTTTCCTGTCTCTGCTGTGGCTTAGAAAAAAACCCACAGTTTTTCTGCTCAGTCACCAGAGTTTTGAAGTTAAAAAACAAAGGTGTTTCTGCCTATAAATGGTATGGACTTTTTTCTGTTGTTTTAAATATGCTATAGTCTCAATTTAAGCCTGAGTTAAAAATCTATATTGTGAAATATGTTAAACATACTGAAAAATATGATCTTTACTTATCTAAGAATTTGTTCCATCTAACTCTTCAAGTGTATGGTTAAAATGATGCTCATGTTTTCTTTATTATGGGTGTAGTCGCTGCAGAATTTGTAGTGATGATTCTCAAGCTCATTCTTCTATATTCTGTTTCAGATCTCTCTATTCCTGTCTTTACTGTGCCCTTCCTTTATTTGAAGCTTAGCTTTTTAATGTAGCCTTTCTTCTTTTCTAATAGAAACATTCAGATTTATACAGTTTCTTCAAGTACTGCTTTAGCTCCGTCTCATAAGTTTTGATACGTAGTATATTCTTACTGTTTGCTCTGAAACATGCCTGTTTTGATTTCTCTTTGACCCTTGAAATGTCCAGAAATTTTTCAATTATTAAACATACATATTTTTCTAGTCCGTTGGTTTCTAACATATTTGCATTCTAGTTAGAGAGTGTAGTCTGTATGATACCAATCCCTTGAAATTCTGTGAACCTAGAGCCTGGCATATACCAACGTGAACAAATATTCCACGTGTTCTTGAAAAGACTGTCGGCTTTATTATTGTTGTATTGTTTAATATAATCTGTATACATGTTTATTAGATTAAGTTTATTAATAGTGCTATTGATATCTTTGATATCCTTCCTAATTTTTTTGCTAGTTTATCCTATTATTTGTTTAGAGAGTTGTATGTATGTATTTCTCTTTATAGTTCTGTCACTTTCTGAGACCATGTTATTAGGTGTGCACATTGACAATTAAATCCTTTAGTATCATTATGTGTTAATACCCTATCTCTAATAATGCTTTTCGCCTTAAAGTCTTTTTTTGTCTGGTACTATTATAGCTTACCTGCATTCTTTTGGTTAGTATTTACCTGGTGTATCTTTCACAATGCTTTAATTTCAACCTTTTTATATCCTCTTTTTTTTTTTTTTTTTTACATGTCTCTTGTAAACAAGATATAGCTGGATTTTAAAAAATCCGGCTTGGACATTTTTGTATTTCAATTGGTATATTCATTCCTATTCATTATAATTCTGGATGCACATCAATTAATTTCCACTATCCTATTTTATAATAATCTGTTTGTCCACCTTTTCTGTTTTGTTTTCCCTTTATTACTTTCTTTTGAATTGAGTAATTTTTTCCTTTATTTCATTCTCCCCACACCACCCCTTGCCAGTTTGGAAGTTACTAACTATATTTTTATTCCTTTAGTGGTTATCTATTGAGGTATAACATTTGTATGCCCGAAAAAGCACAACTCATCAGTGTGAGCTGTTGTGCATCAGCTCAGTGAATTTATACAAAGCGAACACACCCCCATAACCAATACACAGCACAACAGAACCCCGCCTCGTGATCCTTGTCATTAACCTCTTATCCCCGGAGTTAACCACTGTCTTGACCTCTGTCACCACAGGTTGGTTTTGCTTGCTTTTTAACTTAATAAAAATGGATTCATACAGTACGCACACCTTTATGTCCTGTTCTTAGAAAACTTTAACTTTCAGCTTTAACTTTTAAGAATATAAAAGTAATCGATATCTTCACTTCCTCCATACAAGCAGAGCGTTATTTCACATTAACTCCGGTTACATCGCTCTTGACTTAATGCTATTAGTGTCGTGTATTTTACTTCTGTTGGGTTTAGATTTCATGTATTCTATTTCCCTCTTTAAAAATAAATAACCTATAGGGCATTATTATAATCATTTCAGATGTTGTTTAACTTTACCCACATTGTTTATTTATTCACAGATAATTCCGCAAGCATTGAGCAAGTTTCCTCTATATGCCACGTGAGGTTTTAGCTGCTTGGTATATATAAGCCTCCTTGAGAAAGTGCAGCTGGAACACAGACTTTAAGGTGGTGAGAGAGCCATGTGGGCTCTCCAGCGCCCCCAGAATGCAGCCAGTGAAAAGTGGGAAAGTGCGTGGCATTTTTAAGGACTAGCAAGGGGTCCAGTGTGGCTGGAGCCTCATAAGTAAAGGGGAGAGGAGTAGATAAGGTCAGAGGGATAATGGGGAACTGAACCCATAAGGCCTTATAGGCCATTGTAAGATTTTGGCTTTTATTTGGAATGAAATGGGGATCCACCATTAAAGGATTACTTAGGCTGCTATATTGAGACCTAGACTCTGGTATACAGGGCAAAGGTAGAAAAGGAAAACCAATGAGAAGGCGTTAGCAGCCTTTTAGGTGAGAGGGGATTGTGGTTTATGAAGCAGTGGGAACTGGTTGTAATCAGACTATCTTATGAAAGTGGAGCTCATAGAGTTTTCTGAGGTGGAGTATGAAAGAGAGAGTCAAGTCAAGGTATCTCTTGGTGTTTGACCTGAGCAGCCTGAAGGAAGGCGTTGCTATTCGTGTGTGTGTAGAAGGAGCAGAGATCAGGAATTCCGTTTTGGATGTTCTGAGTTCGACCTATCTAGTCCACATCCTAATAGAGTTCATGAGTTAGAACATCCAGCTCGACCACCCCTAGATTCTTTACCCTCAGAAACTGAGTGAGATAATAGACATTCGTTATTTTAAACTACTAAGTTTTATGGATATTTCATCGGTGTTTTGGGGAAGAATGAAATTAGGTGCATGTGTTTAGTGCGCCATCTCAACCTAGATGACCTCATTGCCTTTAATGGCACTCGCTATTATACTATTCAGATTTATTGACATTTACCTGATCAGTTTCTAATTGATGGGCATTTAGATTATTTTCAACTTTTAAATGACATCTCATGGGTAGCTACAGGAACTTTTCTTGGAATGGTGAGTCAAAGTTGTTCGCATCTAACATTTTGATAGATACTACAAAATAGCCCTTCAGTAAAATTGAGTCGAGTCTCATTTCCCCACACTTTTACCAATACTATGAATCATCAGACTTTTAACCTTACCATTTGATATGTAAAAAGGATAGTTTTAAAAGAAAACACTGCATTTCTTTAGTGATGGATATTAGATTTGTACACTCATATATGAATCATTCATCTTTTTCTATGAACTACTTGTTTAGGTTTTTTCACAGGTTTTCTGTTGGGCTATTTGTCTTTTTTTTTTTTTTAATCTTCAAGCATTCTATTATTCTAGCATTTTTCACAGTTTTAGAGATTCTTTATTTTTTTTCTGTAAAAAAAACAATTTTGAATTTTTATGTAGTCAAATGTATTACTTCTCTCCTTGATGGCTGCTTCCCCACTCTAGTAGTATAAATAAATTTCTCTTGGAGTGCTTAAAATTTTTGATTTCATATTTTACATTTAGACGTGGACATATATGGCATTTTCATCCTTGTTGTTAAGAATGAATAGGAATTTAGCTTTATTCATCTCTTAAATGAGTAGCCAGTTATCCCAGCACCTTTCACTTGACTTATCCATTAGTTTGCCACTGATTTGATGTGCCCCTTTTATGACCTACTTAATTTCTTTATTTGGGTCTATTTTCAAACTCTTTTATGTTATTGATTTTTTTTCCCTCCTCTCCCAATACCAAACGCTTTTAATTGTTACCTTTACTGTGGTTTATTATTTGGTAGGACTAGTCTTCCATCTTTTGTCTTTCAGAATTTCTCTGACTATTCCTGCCAGTTTACTTTTCCACACAAATTTTGGTGTTATTTTATCATCTGCAAAACAAACAAGCAAAAAAAACAAAAACAAAAAAAAACAACAACAACAACAACAACCCAAGGTAGCCATTGATATTTTTATTAGCTTTACATTAAATGGATACATCAAATTAGGGATAATATTTATAATATTGAGTCTTAGCCGAAAAATGCCTTTTCATCTGTTCAGGTCTTCTCTGATGTCCCTCCTGTTTCCAATTTTTCTTAAAATAATTCCTGTCTGTTTCTTATGTTTATTCCCAATTATTCTGTTTTTCTAATACCACTGTAAAAGGAAGCTCTTATTTCTTTTATATTTTTATGAGATATATATTTATCTTTAAAATATGAAATTCTTAAATATTTAAGTACATAAAATAATGTTTCGGATGCCCTTGTACCCAGTACCTAGATTTGACACGGGTTATTATAAAATCTTTGCTTCTGATTTTTAAAGAAAATAATACATTACAATTAAAGCAAGAGCTTTATTCCTTGTTTCTTCCCTTCCCTCCACAGAGGTAATTACTCTCCTGGAATGATATTTATCTAATTTGCACATATTTTTGTGCTTTTACTACAAATGCATGCATCCCCATACAATATGTTTAATTACTTTTTGTCTCTTAAATTATACAGGAAAATTACATTGTACTGACTGATTTGTTCAATTAGATTATTATGCCTAGGGACTTATTTCTTTTATAGTCCATTGCTTCATCTCAAAAACCATGTCAGGTTTTTTTTTTTTTTTAACAAATTTATTTAGATATAATTTATATACCATACAGTTCACCCATTTAAAGTACACAATTCAGTGTTTTTTGGTATATTACATTATTAATTTTTTTAAATTATAAAATACACATAACAAAAATTGCCATTTTAACCATTTTTAAGTGTAACCAGTGACATTAATTACATTCAATATATTGTGTAATCATCACCACCATCTATTTCCAAATCTTTTCATCACCCCAGACAGAACCTTTAACTATTAATCAGTAACTCCCCAGTTCCCTTTCCTCTCAGTCACTGGTAACCTCTAGTTTACTTTCTGTGTCTGTTAATTTGCCTGTTCTATATATTTCGTATAAGTGGAACCATGCAATAATTTCTTTTTTGTGTCTCACTTACTTCACTTAGCATAATATTTTCAAGGTTCATCTATGTCATAGCATGTATCAAAGCTTCATTTCTTTTTATAGATGAGTAATATTCCATTGTGTGGGCATACCGCATTTTGTTTGTCTGTTCATCTCTTGATGGACACTTCGTTGTTTCCATCCTTTGACTCTGTTGAACAATGCTGCCCTGAACACTGGAGCACAAGTATCTGTTCAAGTCCTGCTTTCCTTTCCTCTCCGTGTACACCCAGCGGTGGTGTCGCTGGCAGGTTTACTTTTAGAATAATTTTCCTTCTGAAACAGCGAGGTTTCTTACGCCTTATATAAAATTTTAGAAAATATCAGATTTTAAAACAAATATTTACATGTGCATTTTTTGCATAAAACATCAACTGACATTTGGCTTCATCGTAACCTCACATTTTTAACATTTTTATTCTTCCATATTTTTAGCTAGTTCTTTCCACCCCCGCCCCTGCAGCTCCTCATACTTTCTGTGACCTTCCCTGACTCTTATTATTGATGGCTGTTAGAGTCTTTCACCATTAACCTCCATTCCCTTCTATGCTGCTGTTCAAGAGTTCCTGTTTCACAAACCTCCAGGCACAGACCTTTCTGACCGTCACACTCCAGCACTGGACCCAGGCAGAATTGTAGTTGTCATTGTGGACTGGCTACAACAAGGATTTGTGCTTCCAGTCTCAAATTGGACCTTTAACTACCTCTAGGTCTCTTTTTGCACCTGGATCTCTTCTCACTGTCTAGTATAAGCCATAACCATTACACTTTCTCCTTAACATACAGGTGACATCATCTCTTACTTTACCAAGAAAGTTAATGCTATCGAATATGCCATGTTTAGGTTCTTGAAGAAAGTGATATAGTCAGAGGTGCATTTCAAAAAAGGTACTGAGTGAAGCAACCGAAAGGAACAGGTATTTAAATGAGTGAAAAAATCATTACAAATTACAAAAATCTAAAGATTAAAATAATTGCAAAGGCGAAACTTAAAAACATATTTTGGATTTATTAACTGTTAGGAATGCTTCTGACATCCTTCTTTCCGTACATTCTTTTGGCTGCGTGCCGTTTTATTGTCTCTTAAGATGATGATGTTTGCGATGTTTTTCTCTAGAGAAAATTGAAATCGCTCTTTAGTATGGCTGATTGAAATTTATTTTTCAGTATTGATAGTTTAGAGAAACAGAAAGCTTCACATTTTGTTACTGATAGTGTTATAGAAATATTTAGCGTCATTATCAAAATGGGAAAAATTTTTCTCAAGTTCTTTCATATATGAGCTGTAATATTTGGAAGAAATTCCTACTGACAGGTTCTGGTCCCATACATTTCAAACCTTGTTTGTCCTCCACAAGCCACGTACTTCTGGGTCTGGGTGCTTTAAGCATGACTGTATTACAAGTGAGTCGACATATTGAATATTAGGAATAATCTATTAGCAATGATTTAACTGCTTGTGGACAGTGAACCATGTAAATATATTCTCAACACCCAAATTAAATAAATCCTCACCTCAACTGTCCTTTGGTTGAATCCCAAAGATGCCTGTAGCCACTCTAAAGCCTCCTGACATTAAGAAGGTTTGTAACACAAGGAAATTGGTGCGGAAAGAGATGGGTTAAATTATATTAGTTTTGTAAATTTTACAAAAACCTATGACCTTGTGAACACACTGCTAGGACTCTGCCTTGGGGCATTTCTGGAGTCAGAAGATGAGTTAGGAGGCTGCTGCAGTAACCTAGGAGGGAGGCGATGGCAGGGGCAACAAGGAGTTGGTGAGGAATCCATAGATTTGAAAAATATTTAGAAAGTAAAATTGGTAGGGTTTAGCGGTTGACTAAGTGCAAGTGAAGAAGAACGAGGAGTTGTTGTTTGTCAAGGTTACAACCTTGGTTGGTTAACTGGATGGGTATTGGAGTCAGCAACTGTGATAGAAGATTGCAGACAAAGCACGCACAGGCTGGGAACGGGCAGGGGGAAACCAATTCAGTTCTGAGCTTCTTTATCTCAAGATACCTTTAAAGACATCCTGGTGGAGGTGTCTTTCTGATAAGCACCTCACTGAAGAGTAAGAAGCTCCAGAAAGAAGTCGTTAGGACTGGCACAGATTCTGGGGTCATCAGTGGAAGTGGAAGCTGAAATCCAGGGGAGGCTGAGATTGTACATGGAGAGCTGAGCAAGAAGAGGAATGGACCAAGCACAAGACAAACCATGGGATCCCAAGCTTTTAACCAGCGGGAACAGTAAGGTGAACCCATGAAAGAGATAGTTTTCCTAAATGAATGTAATTCAATAGCTCATGATAAAGTGTAGTTTAACATGTGGTGATCTTTTCCCCCTTCTCTTTTTTGATACTTTAGGTCTGGAAGAGGGAAATACACTACTCTAAAAATGGGCTTTTTATTATGAGACTTTGTAGACATTCAGTTAGCTGGTTTGTTAAATGGTATTCAAAATATTTGCCTCCATTGAGGGGGAAAAAATGGGATCGTAAATACTCCATATATAGCTCTTCTTGCCTCTTTCCTTCACCAAAGATGTAAAAAGTGGAATGAGTCTCTTCTTTAATCCATTTCAAGAATTAGTTGGGTGGCAATGGACAATATCTTTCACTAACGTGGGTGCCAGTGGGTGATAAGCTCCCATCAGGCTGCATAAGCCTGTGCTTAGTGGTGAAGGTTCCAGGTGGCCCTCTGCCTGTGACTCTTCAAGGCATGACAAAGCTCATGACATCTGTATTTCCTAAGATATTCTCTTTGGTGTGGGTGTAACTCAACCAGACATGGTTAACACTTTGACCTCAAGGATGAACCAAAAGACTAGATGGCATTGCCATTCCTCCACCCTGACAATGCCTGAAATGGGCAGTAGTGAGTTCATTTCTGTGTGCTTTTGAATGAATTTAAGCCTCACTTTTTAAGAGTTTTGTTTTAATTCTTCTTAGGGATTCCATCAAAGGTCAGAGTCCATCTGGCTTTTTAGAGATGGGTTATTTTGCAGAATAATCTAGTTGTAGTGGAGGACGTTGATAACCGGAGTGGATCTTGGGATTCCCTGAGCTGGTTCTGGGGCCGGGTGGGCGACTGGGATATGACAATGCCACAGTGATTTTCAGTAGTTTGAAAGCTTAATGAAATTTGAAATGACTCAGGACCAGTCTCCACAGGCTTATTGATTGGTCTTCTTGGTTAATAGCTCGAATGACATTAGCTCAGTACGTAAATACAGTCTGTCTCTTGCAATCCATGGTAGTGGTAGAACATAGTGTTTTATGTCTGATAATTAAGAATAACAAAGTGAATATCACTTGACAAACATTAGACTTAAAGCATCACCTGTGTTTTTGCGGCGCTAGTCTTTTTATTTCCTAAAGACTTGGCTTTTCAAGTCTCGCTTCCAGCGTGAATTCTGTAAAATGCTGCTCTGGTCAGGATGTCTTCTATGACTTGGCTCCTCTATTTGCCTCAAGCCCCATCTTTCAGTTCTCTTCTTTTATGTGATTCTCTGGCCTTAAAATGAAGGTACATAAAATTCTCCTGGCCTCTACACATGCTATTCTCTCTGCCTTTATCCACCTGGGAGATAAAGATACACTTTAGTTACCTTCTTTGGGAAGTTGGCTTTTATCCTTCTCACTGTAGAGTCTGTCACACATTGCTTTCTGCCACCACCTTACAGTGTAGAAATCTTACTTCTCTTAGTTGAGTTAATTAACTTGTTTACATACATTTCTCATTCTTTGAACTAGGAGCTGTTTATATCCCCAGTACCAAGTAAGACCTGACACAGAGTACTTTCCTCATAAGACTTTGTTAGATGAGTGAATGAAAACCGTAGAAATTTTTAAGAAAAGTTGGTTACCACTGACTCTAGTGTATATGTATCTCTTCTACCTTTCAAAATATTACCGAACGTTAAAAAATATTTTTGTTGATGAAGTCAACAAGACAAGAGCTGTCCATGCATGAGGGATTTCAAAAGTTGTCTGGGAAACAAAAATAGGTGGAGGAGCGCTGACTGAAGACGTAGGATGAGGAAATCGAGGTCCCCAGTGAGTGTGGAAGGGGCTCTCGGAACAGGGAATAGGTTGGTCTTAAAGAACCCCGGAGAGCGAGGGTTCCCAGGAATGCAGGTGTGACAAAGGGTGGAAACGAAATGGAGCTGGGAGTGGAAAGGCTGATTAAACTCTACACATTTCCTGTCAGGTCCTCCACTCCTTCTCCACGCTTTCAGACAGACTTCCCTGCACCGCGTGCCTGGGCTTCCCCGTGTGTCCCTTTCCGCTCACCCCGACGTGTCTGTAGCCTCCTTGCCACTGAACCCTGAGGCGTGCAGGGAGAAGCAAAGGCTGCAGAGCCTGGTCTTGGAAGGAAAGGATGGAAGCGAGCACTGCGCTTGGGTGCCCCGAGGGGTTCCCAGGGCTTCTGGCTTTATGAGGGTTTTTAAGTTTTGTCTGAAAAACCGAAGGGCTGTGAGGAAGGGAGCTGTGTGGAAGGTAGGACTCCGAAGTGTATTTTGGAAATTACTCATCACTCTCTCCCAAATTAAAAGAATTTTTTTTAAAAAGGCATCTTTCTACTAGTCAAAAAATCAGATTTCTTTTTTTCTTAAAAAAAAAATGTGCTCAGCCCCAGAGCAAAGGCTCTACATGTTACATCCGACTCCCTGCTAAATCACTTTAAAACAAAGCTCCCCGCTGGACAATCCTTGCTCCCGTATGCAAAGCAAGAATGACGTAGAATAGAAGAGATGATTGTGGAAATGTCGGTGCATTCATTTGCATCACCATTAAGTATGAATGGACAACCAAAGATGGCCAGATGGTTGAGGACTTCCGTAAAACCTGCCAGAGCAAAAGAAAGCCTAAGATGAAATAAGCAGAAAAATAACCCAAAAGGTAACAGAACATTCAGGGGACAGAAGAGAGCTTAAGTGAAACAAAGTACACCCTCTCAAATTTATATTCTTTAGAGAGATTTGAGAAGATATTGCCTCTGTAAAACAATAATGGGATACTTTGAAAAAGGAGCCATTAGAGAACAAGAAAAAGTTATTGCAAATGCAAAATAGTCTCCTGGAAAGTAGAACCAGAAAACAGAGATGATAATTGGAGGGGAAAGATGAAATATTGAGAGAAAAAATCCAAACATCCTTGGAAAAAATTTAAAACATAGCTAACAAAGCACCTATAAGATTCTAGAGAGAAAAAGCTGGTTACATTTAAAAGAACAGTGAGCTTGGTGTGAGCCACACTGGATGATAAAGGACACAGAATAGTCCTTTGGCATTTTGAGGGAAAGTTATTTTCAACATAGAGTTCTGTACCCATCCAAATTATCAACAGAATGTGACATTTTCAGACATTCAAAGATTCAGGAAATTAATCTTCCACATAACAGTTCTTAGGAAGTTACTTGAGATGCTCCCGTGAAACGATGTAGCTATGAGAGCCTAGAAACGAGCCAAAAGCCAGGACAGTAATGAAGAGATGTCCCAGAATATCAAGCCTAGTGGCAAGTCAGTCCCTTGGAGCAAGGAGACTGAGGGTTCTAGTAGGAAATGGTCTCAGGGAGAAAAGGGGTGTTTGGAGAAACTTAATACTATCTTTGGAGATTTGGAAGAACCTTAAGAGGTGTTAACTTCAGGGCAAACAGGAAAAAAGAAAGGCGCTTAGAAGCCTCAGGGGAGGGGGTAAAACACAAAAAGCTGAACAAGATAGATCATGCCATTGTAGTATACACCACTTAGCTGTGCAGAGAACAATATATAATTAGAGTAGTATGAGCACTGTTGATTGATTTTGAATTTAGAGTCAAGATACAGATGAAAGGAGGACTTATGGCTACAGGACAGACTGTTTTAACCTTGACAGTATAAAAATCTAGCTGATGGTTTGGAGGTGGGAGTAGAGAGGAAAGCTCAGGGAAGGGTGCAAATAGCCTTATCTTAAAGGGGTAATTTTAATTGATGGAACTAAGAAATAACGGTATAGGATATTACTTAAAACTACAAAACTAACCAGTAGAGAAACTGAATTAGTGGAGTTTATAACCATGTTGGCATGAAAAGTAGGTATCTAGAATACTACAATTGAGCTAAATTCTCATGCATCGAAGAAATCAATGATAATGTTTTAAATGGATCAAATAGGAATAGCAGATATGATTTAGACACCAAAAGAAGCAAAAATAGGTACAATTAAATGATTGAAAAATGGTTTCCTCTGAAGACTGTAACTAAGAAAATATTGAGTCAGGAGACTATTGCTTTTCCTAATACCTGTCTTTTATCTTTAGCTTCTTCTTTCTATAATTCATTTAAAAAGGGAGAGAGCGAGAAAACGAGAAAGAGAAGAAGGGAGGAGGGAGAGAAAGAAGGAGGAGGAAGGGAGGGAGGGAGAAAAGAAGGGAGGAAGGGAGTGACCCTAAGAGATCATAATGCAATCTACTTGGAGATGCCAGGTAGAAACAGATTTCTCTAAGACCTGGGACTTAGCCCATATCTTCTGGTGCTATATGTGTGTGCGTGTTTAATAAGGTTTATTTTTATTTTTAACTTTTTATTTAAAAGTAATTTCAACTTACAGAAAATTTTCAAGAATGAAAATTGTACAAAGAACACTTGTGTGTTTCTTACCCAGATTCACCCACGTCAACCTTTCATTTTATTTTCTTCACACACACCCCCCCATGTGTTTTCTAAACCATTGGAGAATTGCATACATCAGGACCCTTTACCCCTAAATACTTTGGTGTGTATTTCATAAAAATAGGAAGAGGCCGTGGTGCGTCACCAGCGCCTCCTGACGCATCATGCATGCGCCCTGCCCATGGACCACGCTCCCACCCAGTGTCTCCCGGGTGGGTCTGGGCACTGCCTGGACGGCGTCTCAGCAGACAGCGTCTTGAGGCACCTGCCTGACTTCTGCCACAGCTCCAAGCAACTGGGCATCCCCACAGCTAACTAACAAGTAGTAGATGATCTTCCAGCTGATGTATCCTCTGGCATTTACCGAGGTGGGGCCAGTGTTGGAAGTTGGAGATGGCCATACGATAGATGGTGGTGAGCACAGAATAGAACCCACGCTACAAGAATACAAAAAAAGCCCGTGTAAACTCATACCATGCATCCCTTCCAAGAGGACTTCTATGGGGAGTCCTCCGTGTGGCCATCGTTGGCTACCTCGGACTAGAAATGCACTTTGATTCTTTAGAGTCACTTATTTCAGTGATTCAAAGTGATATTGAGGAAGCTAAGAAATAATTAGATTTACCAGAATATTTGAAACTCAAGACAATTTCTTCCAGGTTTTTAAAAACGAAATAATGGCCACTGATGAAAACTCATTTATTCATTCACTGTTTTCCAGTATTTTACTGCTTATAACTATGCAGTCTCATCTTGGTTATATTTTAAAAATCAAACATTTTTCTACATCTGTGAGTAAGTTTAAAACAGTACAATGTAGTTACAACATTATGCTTCAACTGTTTAAACCCACCATGTTACGGTACTAAAAAGGTTAATTTTAAAAATCAAGATTCTTTTTATGTGATATGTTGATTAAAATTTGCCTCTAGAAAGGTCTCAAGTGTCTTGTAATGGAAATGAAATCTATATAACTATGGGTAAAAAGGCAAGTTTGAGATGAAAACTATAATTCTCATAGTGAAATCATTCTCATGGTACATACTAGCATAATGTGCTGCTAAACAGAAGGCTTATAAAAGTAAATGCATTAAGCAGAGATTTGATAGTTTATTATAAACCAAAGGAGAAAAGGTCATACTTTATATTTTCAATATTCTGTACATTTTTGTTATTATAAACCTGTAGACTTATAAAATTTTGTTTTAATTAGTCATTTCCTTTATGAGGTCAGATCATTGTATTGTGTTCATTTTTGTTACAGCTGCCTTAGTTCTAATTGGTATAGACTCCCTCTGCCTATCATTTTTTGTCTTTCTTTTAAAACATTAAAATGAGTGTTTTTTTTTTTAAAAAATAGATAAGACTATGCTTTTAGATAACCGTGGCAAATTGAACATTGATACAAAACTTTAATCTACCAATAAGGCTTGATGTACGAATAATATTTTTCCTACAATAGGCTACCTCTCTTCAGAGCCTGTTTTGCCATGAACCTTTTTCCTTCTCTTTTCCATTCCAGTCTTCTGCCATCGCCCTCATCCCCTCTACTTGATTTGCTTTCTGTTCTGCAGTCTTTATTGTATAATTATTTGAATGACTCCTGCGGCTTAAAACACAGACATACACAGACACACACCTAGAAGTAAAAACTTTACTGAATCCTGTCTTGAAGGAAGCCTTTTGTTCCTTTGCCTTTCCAAAAATCACTGGCACTGTTGTTTTAGTCTTTGACCCTCCTTGTGAAAAATGAATTGCATAAATACGTTTCTGAGGGGTTGACAGCGGTTTTTCTTTTGTCTTTTTCACTCTGGTTTACAGTTTCAAAAAGTACCGGAAGGTCCTATTCCTCCATCCACACCAAAGTTTGCATATGGAAAAGTTGCTCTGCAAAAGGTAAGGGAAAAAAAATAACAATAACAGAAACGTTCAAAGTGAGGAAGTGGAATTTAGCTGTCGTGAGTGAAAGTGTTACGCCGGGGGATCGGTTTATCATTTTTCTGTGTATTTGTTTCCTGTGAGACTGATTTGGTAGATGATGTTTCTGGGAAAACGGGGACACAGGAGGTGAGAGGATGTGTATGCATGTTGACAGGGTGAGCACATGGGACATGAGCGAGAGTAGGGAGGTATTCTAGATCATTCAGATCATTTCGGTTAAATTATCAGTGTCCAAAGCAGTCCCAGGAGCCTTTGTGAGAATAACGTGCCACCTCGGTGTTACGGCTGGTGAGATTCTTTTTTATAATTCACCTTTTTTATACGGGGCTCTCAAAAGCCACAAGCATTTCGATAGGTCTTCGCCCAAGATCTCAAAATCACATCTTGATTTTTCTGGTCTGTGGTTTATATGGTAAATGGAACGTCAAGAGAAAAAGTTAGAGATTAATTATAAATAGGAGTTAAGGACATTTTATTCTAGGAAGAGGAAAAGAAGACGTTTCATTTAGTAGTCAGGAGTGACGTAAGCCAAAGTCAATTTGTTTTGACTATCTGTGTCTTCAGGTTTTCCCCTCTTATAATCCCTAACTCCTACATGTGTTAAAAACACGAACAGTTGCATATTTCTTAAGAATCTTGGTATTCTAAAATAGTATCATAAGTTTTTATCTTTCAGCAAAATGCTAAACATGATTGTATGATTTTTCCATTCATGAAGTGCTTTGATATTATAAGTTGTTTGAGCTCTCGTAACATTTTCCACCTAGTGTCAGATACGTGTGTTACATTCTGCAAAGAATGTGGTGGGTCTCTGCCTGATAGGCATCTTTCTTTAGCTTAATCAGACTTTAATTACCCTTGTCAAGGGAACACCTTTTATTTTTTAACTGCTTTTGCTACTTAAGAAAGAGTTGGTGTGTTAGTTTTAGAGCGGGGAGAATTTTCTTTTTATACAACAGAAAATAACTGCAAATGCTTACTACGACAACATTGCTAAAAACAAATGTGGCTTAGTACCCAAAGCATATTCTGTTTACTGTGAAGGAAAGTCATGTGAGCAGAAATGGCCTTTCATTGTTAACTAAATATGTACAATTTAAGAGAGCCAATCAGCATCTATTTGAATTAAATTTATGTAGAGCAGAGTCACATAGGACAAAACCTTTTACTGTGAGTTGAATTCCTTTAGTTGTGCAAGTGGAAAAACATCCAAGGGAGTAGCTGGATTGATGGACTTGTACTTAAGATTTTTTTTCCCCTCAATGCTCCACAATATCGGCAAGGTAACTATAGGAAGTATTTATAACCAGTATCATGTCACGGAAAGCCCCAGGTTTGGAGCCAAATCTAACTGCAAATCCCGCCTCTGCCATTGCTCAAGTGAGCCTCTCAGAGTCCTCGTTTCCTCCTCGCGAACGTGGGGACAGTAAGGCCTGCCTTACCGGGTGGCCATGAGGATTCAAAGAGGTGCGCGTGTGAAGGGCTGTCTCCCCTGCAGTTTGGCGTGCACCCAGCGTTGGGTAGCTGTCATCATCATTGTTATTGCACTCGAGTAAGCATACTGCGTTGCAAGAATACACAGCCATTTGGATTGAATATAAGTGTTTGTTGAGCGGCTACTATATGCCGCGTGTTGAGGTGAGCACAGTACAGACCCTACCCTTATGGGGCTGACAGTCCGGCGAGGATGGCGAAGAGTAACAACTGGTAGATGAGACAGGCGTGGAAGATACGCGAGGGACAAGCTCGGAGGAGGGCGCCGTGGTGGCTGCTTCGCTGGGGGAGTCAGGGAAGGCTTTACAGGGCAGGCAGCCTCTGCGCCTTGGTTTTTATTTATTTTAAGGGCCTTGTCTGTACAGGAGGTTGTATTTGTGAATGAGTATGTTTGAAATTCTTTTAAAGATTATCGTCAGTTATTTTTGATCAAGAGTTAGGGAATGGGTAGAGATGATTGAAGGCGGCTGCAGAGCAGTGTTCAGTTGAATCTGAAACATTTAGCTTTATTTAGGGGTTTGGTCAAATCCGCTAATAATAAGTTTTTGATAATTTGCAAAGAATATTCCCCTCCACTCCGATGACCAAGGAGGGGTGACAATGAGTGAATGCTGCTTTTGTTTCTTTTCAGATAAGGACAGTGAACGAATCACTGAATGTTCTGTGTCCCAATGGACCTATAAAAAGCCTTTATCCCTTGACATTTATCCAGGTGAAACAGGTAGGCCTTCAAAGATAAAGCTCCACTTTTTTTCTGCTTGTAAAAATGTGCTTTCTGCCCTGCCTCGCATTGCCTGTTCTGAGCACAGAGACCCAAATGGTAAGTGGGTATATCAGAACCCCAAGTAAATTAACCATGGATTTCCAGGCTCTCTTTAGCTTTAAGTACTGCGCATTAGGCTGATCTTTCCTTCATTTCCGCCCCCCTCCCCGCCCCCATTTCTTATTCTCACTCAAATAGGCAGTATCTCAACTTGCTTCAACATAATTCTGTGGAAGCTCTAAATTGAATGCATTTCTGATCTAATTAATCTGTATTACTAGGTACCAGTGGAAAACTACTATTTTAATACTCAAAAAAGACAATTTAATTATTTGTCGTCAGTTAGCTCAAAGGTATAGGGACTGTGTTCTTAATAGATTGATAAAGAGATTCTTTATCCTGCTTTTGAAGAGAACGGAGAATCGAGCACATTGTGTGTGTGTGTGTGTGTGTGTGTGTGTGTGTGTGTGTACGTGCATGTGTGTGTGTATAATCTCCAGGGACTGCCCCATTTTTATTTTAAGAGTCTTTCCAACATTTTAATTTGGAAAATTTCAAATCTATAGAAGTTGCAAGAACAGTACCACAAACACCTGTATAGCTTCCGCCTAGATTTACCAAGTGTTAACAGTTACTTCACTGGCTTTGTCTTCCTCTCTATGTACGCATGTAGTCAACTGCTAAAAGTTTGGTTTGGTTTTGTTTTTTACCATTTGAGTCAGTTGTCAACATATCACACTTCATGCCTAGAGACTGTAGCATACATCTTTGAAGAAAAAGGACATTCTGATCACAATATAATGATCGCACTTCAGCAGTTTAACACCGATGCAATCCAATGATTTAATATACGTTCTATAGTTAGGTATCCCTGGTCATTCTGATACTGTGCTTTATAGCTTAACTTTTTTTCAGTCCAGTTTCCAGTCCACAATCACTCATTACATTTAATTATAATGTCTCTCTAGTCTTCTTTCACCTGAAACGATTCCTAAGTCTTTTTTCTCTCCCTCTTAGAATGGACATTTCTGAAGAGCTCAGGCCAGTTGTTTTATAGACTACCCCTTACTGATTAGACTCAGTAAAACATTTTTGGCACAAACACAGGAAAGGTGATATGTCCTTCTTCGGGCACCCATGAGGGTAGGGGTGCCTGTGAGGTCAGTTTGTCCCTTTGTCACCATGTTAAGGATCTCAGCCCCATTTTTTGAAAGTTATCTGGGTCTTCCTTTCCGCTTTCTGTAGAGCTTGCCTTCCGGAAGCTAGGTGTCTGAATGATAAGTAATCTTAGTTTAGTGAATTTTGCCTCCAGGTACTATCTTTACACTTGCAATATTTTCCAAGAATGTTTTTATTCCAACAACTCTGGTTTGTGATAAGTAAAATGAATCATTAAGCTCCCCCAATCCCTTACTTTTTCATTAACATTGAGTAGAGTTCTTTCTCTACTTCTAGTACACACTGGCTGTATGTCCATTTCTCCATCTATAAAAAAGAACTTGCCTTCTCCACCCAGCAGGGCCATTGAGTGCATCGGACAAGACAAGGACAGTAGAGCAGCTGGAACCTGGGGAGTGAATTCCAGGTTAATGTAGAGACACTTGCAGTCATTGTTCTTTCTCAGACCTTTTCTGCTTTCTGATCTTTGGCCGAGGCAGCGCTTGTGGATTGCACGGGACTCCCTGGGCCCTGGTTTTTCCGGGCCTGGGGCAAGCCATGGAATGTTTCTTTCCCGTGAAACCCATGGCGAGCATAGCATAAGGGAGTGGGGTGCAGCCCTAGTACCTCTGCAGCTACCCCCTTCCCCCCACCCTGAGAAGCCTCAGCCACACTTTTGCAGGAAGCGCCAGAGCTTCTGCTCCCCTCTGGGAAGCCCTTCTCACAGTTTCCCCCAACTTCTGAGTTAGGACTAACCAAAGTGGTAACTTTGGTTAGTTTCAAAAGAAAAAAAAACGCAAGAGAGAGATGGAGAATTTGGGGTCTGGGAGGAAGGCATCCTGTGCTTGAAGGTTCGCGTGGTGGCACTAGTGACTGTTCTTGAATTCAGCCCTTTCCTGCAACACAGGAATGCGGGCTGACATTTTTCCCTCCAGCTCCTCCAAATGACTTCCACTTACCTGCAGTGCACTTCCTTGCTTTCCAGGCCCTGGAAGTGAGGAACTTTTTCCCTGTTCCATGAGGGATTTTGACTTGGATCCTCTTCTCTGACTCAGGATCTGTTCCAGCCCACCCTGGCTAATGTCCACAGCAGGGAAGTCAACAACGGGCTGTGGGCGCTGCCGCCACCGAGGCTGATTGTTCAGGGCCTTCCTTTGAGACCAGGGATACCAGCATCGAAAAGCATTTTCTGACTTAGCAGCCAGTTACACCCCCACTTCTCACTACCTTTGTCTCCCCCGCTCTTTGATTATACACAGTTTCTGATTGACTCTCATTCTGTCTCTTAACTCTTGATTTAGCCCAAGAACCTGGAGAGTGTTTTACCGAACGTTCTTGTCTTTGCTGTTTTTGTTTGTCCTTTGGTTTGGTTTGGTTTGGTTTGGTCGAGGTAACATAAATAACTTTTTGATATACGTGATGGGATCCCCCTTAGTGATTCTGGGCACGTCACTGAACACATTTCAGGGTCCCATTTCCTCATGTGGAGAAAGGATGTTTGATAAAACACCGTTCAGCCTTCCTTGAAGTTTACTGCTGTGATAGTTGTTCTGTGATCTAAAAATCTAAGCCAGTGCCTTTCTCTCAGATTGAATTTTTCCTGGAGGCTGGGGAAGCATTTCATTGCTTATAGTTTTAATAACATCACTTTCGAATAGATCAAGGGTGACCATATTCTCTTAAAATGAATGGCAAAAGTGAAATTTTCTTGCATCCTTTTCTAACCAGTATTTCGGGTTTGTGCTGTACCGAACAACACTTCCTCAAGACTGCAGCGACCCAACACCTCTCTCTTCATCCTTCGGTGGAGTCCACGACCGAGCCTACGTCTCTGTGAATGGGGTAAGAATTGTCCCTGGACTGTATGTGTGTCTGCCCCAATGGGGGCATGTGTGGTCTGTACTTGGTAACGTGGCACTTGAGCCCTTTGCCTACCTTCCAACCTCACGCTCCACCTCTCCTCTTGACGTCCCTTAGCTGTGCTCCTCACTTGCTGACGTGGCCTCACCCATGTTTGATCTGCCTGGAATATACCCCCTCACCCATCTTGACCTGGAGGGCTGTGCTCAAGGCCCCGCCTTCTCAGAAACCCTCCTGGTCCCCCCTGTCCAAGGCCATCCTCTCTGACTGACCACAGCACGTCACCTGTGCCTTCCCTGCTCCTTGAGGACAGGGTCCATTTTGTACACGTCAGAGTGGTGATTCATTTAACTCCGTGCCTTCATCCTGCATGAGAAATTATATTCTGAAGGATCATTCATGATAATTATAACTAAAATACACAAAGAACTTTGTTTCATGACAAGGTAAAGATACGTGTCAGGATTTCTGTTCCTCTCGCTGAAACATTCATGTGAAAGAACACATGAAGAGATTTTTCCTAACCAAGAAAATTTGTTCAGAAAATTTTTAATTAAATATTTCCATTCTATTGTTATCAGCGGCTTTATTTTCAGTGAGAGCAGATTTCTAAGACATTATGTATCTACTGATGGCAGTTTTTCTCAGTTTCCAGTTTAAGAATGGTATTAGTGAATTATGGTCAGTAAGAATTTTCTTTCAATCTCATCTTTTAAAAAATTAGGAATATGTTGCTGCTAAAATGGCTGTTGTTTTCCCTCATTCTGTTTTATAATTTTCGTGGTTAATGCATCATATCACGTATTGCGAGGTGAGAATACTCCACCAAACTCTCTGATTTTTATCTCGTTTATCTGATTTAATCTCATCGCACGATGTTGTTTAGAAGCTGCTTTATTCTGACTGCCTTTTGAGCTGTGCATACACGAAGAGGTTCCTCCGGTAGGAATCCTCCCCCAGGATGGTTTGCCTCCATTCCCTTTCTATTAAAAATACATACAAAGCAAAACGTTCGAGAGTAGAGGAAAATCGTCGAGACCTTTCCTTTCTCAAAGCTGTGTCTGGCGACTTTCCTATTTAGAAAGCAGTGATTGGGGGAACTTGGCCACCTAGCCAGGGACTTAGACTAAAGGGCCACCAAAGCATTTCCTCCCAAGTTCGGTGACATTTCGAGACAGGAAAATGAGTGCTGAATTAACTGCCTCTCTGCCCATCTTCTCACCCTCGTTCATTGTCATTTGGCATTGAACCCACAGGTTCCCCAGGGAATCCTTAGCCGAGGAGATGAGATCGGTCTGAACATAACAGGGAAAGCCGGAGACACCCTGGACCTCCTGGTGGAGAACATGGGGCGCGTCAACTATGGCAATTTTATGAACGATTACAAGGTAGGACCAGCCTCGCTGTTAGGAATGACGTTAAAAGGTTGGCAGGACCGTGCCTAAGCCATCCAAGGAGGTTTTTATAAATCTGTTTAAAAACTCTCACGTATACGTTCTTTTTCTCCAGCCCTGTTGACATGAAGCAATTTTTAAAAGCCCACACACTTTGTCAGAAATGATGAGTGAACCCACCGTGATTTGTTTTGCAACCTGGAAGCTGGGTTCTTTTGAAGACCTGTTTGCCTCTGCAGGTGATGAGAGAGTTGAGCTTTGCAGACAGAACCCTTCCCTTGTGTTTGAGTTCAGTCGTCCTGTAGAAAGAAACAGAGGGAGGAAACCACCCCACTGTGCTTTTCCTTTGCTTATAGAACCCACCTAACTCTCGAAAGACACTCCTTTGCCAACAAAGCCAGCTTAGCATTTGGTCTGCCCTGTTTTCTGGGTGTGGACAATTTATGACGAACTCTGGAACTATACAAAGCCTTGGTGCCCTGCTTCTCGCCTCTGTTGCTAACTCTGTGCCCAGGTGTCTTGCCCAAATATGTTTTTCTCACACAGGTTTTTAGAGCGTCCCTCAGCAAACATTTGTGAAGACCATACTCTGTGCGAGGTACTGCATGAGGTGCTTCAGGGCATGCAGAGGTGTTGAGATAGCTCCTTAGGTAGCTCACCATCTGCTAGAAGAGAAAAATCTTGCACCAAGGGAATTGTGCCACCCCCGGTCTAGGACAGGACAGGTGTCTGTGGCTATTTGCTGTCCCTCTCAGTGGCAGCTGAGAGGCAAGGCAGTTTATACTCTAAGGGAATGGCTGGCTGCGCAAGGGCCACCTTTGCCTTCAGTACAAATGTCCCCATTGTAGTTCTGTGCTCAGGCTATAATTAGTGGCCTTCCTGCCTGGCTCTCACCAGCCACACTAAGTGGAGTGATGGGATTCTTATGTAGTCTCTGGGTCCCCAATACCCAGCAAAGAGCCTGGCACACAGCTGCCTAGTTAATGTTTATTGAATTACTAAGTGGGCAATTGAGTCTTGGTATTGAGAGGTGTCCTGAGACAAATTCGAGATCTCACCAGGAGAGGAGGCGTTCCCCCACATGAAAGGCCAGGAAGGGGAGGTTAGATGAGCTGCGAGCAGAGGCTTTAAAGCAGTGGCCAGTGCCACACACGCCTGCCCTGTACCCTTGCTGGACAAATAAAGCAACTTCAGAACACGAGTCCGAGGGTCACCATCCTCGTCACTGCTCTTAAGATCTCTTTACAGATTTAGTAGGCCCACACCCCCTTATCTACAGTTTTGCTTTCCACGGTTTCAGTCACCTGCAGTCAACCAACCACGGTCCATGGTTGGTAAGAAAATTCCAGAAAGAAACAACTCATAAGCTTTAAATTGCACGCCATTCTGAGAAGCGTGAGGAAATCTCACGCCATCCCGCTCCATCCCCCCCGAGACGTGGATCAGCTCCTTGTCCAGTGTCTCCTCGCTGGGCGTGCTGCCGACCACCAGTCGCCGTCTGGGCTATGAGGTCAACTGCGGCAGTTCTGCAGCACTTGTGCTCAAGTCACCCTTGTTTTTCCAAACAGTGGCCCCAAAGCACAAAAGTTTTGTTGCTGGCAGTTCGGATATGCCAAAAAGAAGCGGCATAGTGCTTCCTTTAAGTGAAACGACGCATCTGTAGGACAAGACGTGGAATGTGTAAGGTTCAGTCTGTCTGTGGTTTCAGGCACCTACTGGGGGTTTTGGAACATGCTCCCAGCGGATGAGGGAGACTGCAGTGTCTCATTCATGTTACCTCATTTAGTCCCTACAGCAGGTGAGCGGACTCAGGTGTGCGGACTCAGGTGTGATCATCCCCATGAGTGCTGCTGAGGAGCTCGTGGTCAGGACTTGCTCTGGGTTATGTCGCGGGCGGAGTCTGTCCCCTCCCTCCAGCCATAGTGGGCTGAATGTTCTTTTGCATTCCTCAGGCTCCATCTTTTCTTCCATTCTAGCAATCGCTCTGAACCAAACACCAAGGATGAGAGGGATTTGGATCCAGCGCTCTAGTAGCTCAACCCCCTTTCTGTAGAGGCGGAACTCTGGCTTCTGTTGGCGACATCCTGGCCTCTAAAGAGAAAGAGAGAGAGAAACCTCCAGAGAGAAAGCCGTGCTTGGGGAAATGTACCTCTCCCCAAGGAGAAGTGATTCCACCTCAGGCTAGATCTCTGTCACTTTGATGTCACTTCAAGTCTCGTTTACTATTGATGTTTCATTTACCAGTTTGCTTTTGCAGGAATTCAGGGCGGAAAAGCAGGAACACAAAGCCTTTTCCTTCCCACCCCAGCTGATTGCCCTGTTTCTCCTTTGCAGGGTCTGACTTCTAACCTGACCCTCAACTCCAGCATTCTCACGAACTGGATGATCTTCCCCCTGGACACTGAGACTGGAGTGTACCACCTCGGGGACTGGCATGGCAATGACAGCAGGTGCCATGACAAAGCCTATGCCCACAGCTCATCTAACTACACACTCCCGGCCTTTTATGTGGGGAACTTCTCCATTCCCAGCGAGATCCCGGACTTGCCCCAGGACACCTTTATCAAGTTTCCTGGATGGACCAAGGTACGTGTCTTTAAGGAAAGTGTTTGAATTCGAGCCTCACACATCTGGTTTTTAGTATCTGAGAAAGAATCGAACAGAGCTGCTAATGAGATGCCGTGGGGCACCTTTGGGAGTGGATGCTGTTCTGTGTTAGTTCCCCATTCCTCAGGATGGGACCGTGGCAGATCTGCGGGGAGCCAAGGGCCAGCTTGGAGGTGGCACCGTCTGCCCCATTTTCATTGACTGACAGCTTCCTTTAGTGTATGACAGCTTTTCTGCTTCCTCTGAGAAAAACCGTAGCCCTTTTGGATACCGAATATGAGAGGGTTCTCTTCTTTATCCCGAAGAAAATCTGGTCCAGGGAAAGGGGTGGATCTCAGGGAGAACCTATTTTTCTTTCATCTAAGCCAAACTTCATATTCCCATAACACCCCCACCTTCACGCAGCCCCGTGCCCTGCGGACTTCACCTCTGTCTACATGAACCTCAGCTCTTCCTTGGCCATCGTGCTGCCCAGTCACGGCCCTTTATTCTTTGAAGACATCGGCATACCTTTCTCCACTGTCATTTTCTCCACTTCATGTCCTATTTTCACCCTAGGTGACCTTGCCATCACTTACTCCCTTGACAGTTTTTTCGGTGGCTACTGTATGCCCAAACTTTGCGCCAGGCACTGAGGATATAATAATGAACAAAACCAGACATAGTCCTTGCCCTCCTGGAACTTACAGCCAAGTTGGGGAGAAAAACCAAATCATAGAATCACCTAATTTTCATGGTAAAACTGCAGCTGCAGTGGGTGCTAAGAAGAGATAGAGGGAGTTGATAATGATTCGGGCACGTGACCTTGTCAGGGAGGTCAGGAAAGCCCTCCCTGGGGAAGAGATACTTGAGAGACGTGAAGGACAGGTAAGAATTAACGTGGCAAAAAAAGGGAAAGGAACATATTCCAGGCAGAGGACACAGCATGTGCAAAGGGCATGTGCTTAGAGAGGAAAATGGCGAGTGTAAGAAACTGATAAAGGACGCAAATGCATGAAACCCAGAGAAAAGGAAGTGGTTCAGAGAAAAGGCTAGAAAGAAGGTAGAAGCCAATTAAATCACATTGGAGTTTGGTCTTTATGTTGAAGGCTGTTGAAGCAGGAGAGTGACATGACGTGATTGTAATGTGACAAGCCTCTCTGACCACAGTCTGCGGAATGAGTTGGGTGAAGGTATGTGTGAATTCAAGGAAACTGCCGAAGAGGCTGGATCACAGTGTCCTTGAGAGACTGAGATGGCGGTAGCCAAGATGGAGATGCTAGCAACTATTTGAGAGATGTTTAAAGTTAAATCAATAAGATGTAATGATGTATTGGATATGGGAGTTTAGAGAGAAGGGCATATCCCAGGTGGCTCTTAGGTTTTAGACTTGCAGCTGGATAGATGGTACCAGTTACTGAAAGAAATTTTGGATGAGGATTTTGGCTGGGAGAGCGAGGTCATGAGTTTGGATCTGGACAAATCGAGTTGGTGAAGCCTTTGAGAACAGCTCTGAGAAGATACTGGAGGAGGGCTGTTGGATCTAAGGGTAGAGAATTCAAAGAAGGGGTCCAGGCTGGAAATATACGTATAAGGTCATGTGTGTATGGGTGGTCGTTGTCGAAGACACATACGACCTTTTTAGGTCCTCTAAAAAGAGAGGATGCAGAAGGAAAAAAAGAGGACCTACGGCTGATCTTTGAGAGATAGGAACATGTCACAGAGTGAGGAGGAGAAACCAAAGAAGTAGGTGGAAAACCAGCATTTGTGTTGCAGACAGGACAAGTGAAATGAAGACAGAAGCACTTCTATTGGACTTGGCAACAAGGTCACTGGGACCCTCTGTAAGTGCTATGCCCGTGGGTCAGAGCATCTGCACCCCAGGGCGCATGCTCTTGAGGAGTGCGGAGTAAGGAAATGAACGCATGAGCTTCAATATGGATACTCGAGTATAAACGTTCTTTTTCAAAAGTTCGACTGTGAAAAAAGAGGAAAATACGTTAATAGCTGGAAGAAAAGAGGGCGAAAGATGCACGCGGAGTGTGTTGAATAAATGCCCTTTTACATTTTTTGCTTTTTAAATGTTTATGGAAATATATTTTCATTATCATTTAGTTTGAATATTTTCTGTTTTCCCTTATTATCTCTTTTGACCTATACATATTTAGAAATATGTTGTTTCATTTTCATGTGTTTGTGGGGGTTTTTAGCATATCTTATTTTTATTGATTTCTAATTTAATCCCTCTATAAAAGCTCTGCAAGAAGGAGAAAAATCGCTATGGCCTTGGGTTAGACAAAGACTTCTTAGATTTGACACCTGAAGCATGATCCTTAAAGGAAAAAATTAATAAATTGGATTTCATTAAAATTAAAAACGTTTTATCTTCAAAATAAATCCTTAAGTTGGGTGGTTCTATAGAGTAGTGGTTAGCACGTCTGCTTTACATGCAGAAGGTCCTGAGTTCGAGCCCCAGCAGAGCCACGGCCCATACCCCGGGTGCACCAGGCCCCAGGGGTGCACTGCGAGTACGTGGGAGGAGACGCCCCGCCTTCAGAGATCTAGTCCTTAAGGGGAGACGGCAACATCCATAGGTCTGATGTGGAAGGGTGGGGGGCAGATTAAAAAAAAAAATCATCAGGAAGTGAAAATCCAAGCCACAAACTCGGAGAAAATATTTTCAAATTGTATATCTAACAAAGGACTTGTATCTAGAATATATAAAGAATTCTTACAACTCAATAATAGGTAGACAAACAACCCAATCAAAAAATGGACTAAGGAATGCAAATCTAAACTGCAATGAGATACCATCTCACACCTGTTAGAATAGCTGTTATCAACAGGACAAGTAGTAACAAGTGTTGGAGAGGATGCAGAAAAAAAGGAACCCTCCTACACTGCTGGTGGGACTGCAAATCGGTACAGCCACTATGGAAAATGGTATGAAGATTCCTCAAAAAACTAAGAATTGATCTACCATATGACCCAATACGACCTTTACTCTACTGGGTATTTACCCCTCTACTGGGTATTTACCCCAAAGACTTGAAAACTCATATCCAAAAAGATATTTGCACACCAATAATCCCTCTACTGGGTATTTACCCCAAAGACTTGAAAACTCATATCCAAAAAGATATTTGCACACCAATGTTCATAGCAGCATTATTCACAGTGGCCAGGACATGGAAGCAACTGAAGTGTCCTATGACAGATGATTGGCTAAAGAAGCTGTGGTACATATATACAATGGAACATTACTCGGCCATCAGAAGAGATGAAATACTGCCATTTGAGACAACATGGATGGACTTTGATATAATCATGCTAAATGAAATAAGTCAGACAGAAAAAGTTGAAAACCACATGATAGCACTTATATGTAGGATAAAAACCCAGAAGTAACAAATAAACAGGACAAACAAACAGGAACTCATGGACATGGACTATAGACTAGTGGTTACCAGAGGGTAGCAGGGAAGGGGGAGGTAGATGGGTCAAATATGTGGTGACAGAAAGAAATTTAACTATGGACAGTGAACACATGATGAAATATATATATGTGCCTTACCGCTAAATTGTACACCTGAAATTTACTGGATTTCATTAACCAGTATCACCATAATAATAAAAATAAATTTTAAAAATGGACTCGAATAGACTATTTCACCAAAGAAGATATACAAGTGGCTGATAAGTACATCAAAATATGCTTAACAGTCAACAGCATCAATCATTCGGGAAGTGCAAATCAGAACCACAATGAGTTACTACTTCAATGAGTTACTACTTCATACTCACTAGAATGGTAATAATTATAAAAAATGGACGATAACAAATGTTGACAAAGATCTGGAAAAAAGGGAACCCTCCTACGTTGCTTGTGGGAATGTAAAATGGTACAAACACTTCTGAACACAGTGTGAAAGTTTCTTCGAGTATTAAACATAGAATTACCATTGGATCCAGCAATTCCACACCTAGATATATATACTCAAGAGAAATGAAAACAAGTCCACCAAAAGACTTATTTGTGAATGTTCATGGAAGCATCATTCATAATAATCCAAAACTAGAAATAATTCAAATGTCCATCAACTATTGAATGGATGGATAAAATGTGGTCTGTCCATACAATGGAGTAGTATTCCACAGTAAAAAGGAGCAGGCTACTGATACACGCTACAACATGGACATGGATAGATCTGAAAAAACAGTATGCTAAGTAAAAGAAGCCAGATATAAAAGGCCACCTATTGTATGATTTCATTTATATGAAATGTTCAGACATGGCAAATCTATAGAGACAAAAAGCAGAGTAGTGGCTGCCTAGAACTGGTGGTGTGAATGGAGAGTGGCTGCAAATGGGTATGGGGTTTCTTTTGGGGGCGATGGAAATGTCCCAGAATTGAATTATGGCAATGGTTCCACAATCTTCTTAAATTTATTGAGACTCGTTTTGTGACTCAGGCCATGGTGTATCTCAGTGAGCCTACCTCCGGGACTTTAAACTCTAAGATTCTCTCCCTGGCCACATGTTTCTGTCCCTTAACTCTCCTTCCTCCCAAGCCTGCTCTTGGATCTTGCTGATGACCTGAAACTCTCCACCATTAAGGCCACAATTTCTACCTATTCAGCCCAGACATCAGCACTAGCCCCTTGCCTTTCTACTCTGTCTCCTTGTTCATCCTCCATCTTGAGTGGCCTTTATTGGTTCACCAGTACCCAGGTGGTGACTGCTGGGGGGACCTCTCCAGTGCATTCATCAGAGCCACGATGCCATCACTGTCTCCAGCCTCTGGACCCTCTCAGCTTGCCCAGCAGCCTTTGGTTTGTCTCTTCCCCCTTCCCCAGCTGGCCTTTCTAACTTTCACCACTCTCTTTAAGCCACTTTACTCTTCCTCCCACCTCCTCTGTGAGACTCACCCTCCTTGACTGCTATCAGGTGTCACTCCTTTGATCCCTCAGCTTCCTGTCAGACTTATCTCTCTGCCTCCACCCTCACTTCCTGCCCAGCAGCCTCTAGGAGGAAATCTAAGCTCTGAATCCCCTCCCCACCTTCTTCCTCCAGCCGAGATCCTGTTCTCATACTTCCTCCTCTGGCATTTGTCATCCCCCATCTTCTCTGCCAAGTCCCGTGTTGCAGCCAAGAAGTGATATCGAGGGTCTCTAGGACCTAATAACCAAATAAAGCCCTCCCTGGGTGTGCCCACTTAAGTAGCAGGCTCGTTCTTATTCCCTTGCTCCCTCTTTTTCTCCCCCTCCTTCCTTTTCCCCTTCTCCCTCTTGGTGTTCTGCTGTGACATACGTTTCCTTTGTTCGTGCTTATTCGGTCCCTTACTCTTCCCATCTAGCCATCACATATTCATCTGTGAAGACTGGTATTGACTCCTCTGCGAACCCTTCCTAGACCCTTAGTCCGAGAAAGGACTGGCCCTGTCCTACTTTGAGCCCCACCTGGACTCGGCACCATGATGCTTCATTGCATTTAGGTTGGCACCTCAGTTTTACCCACTGAGTCATGGCTTCACGAGGGGCATTTTTAAAAAGTGCCCAGCTTATTCACCATCCTGCCCTCCTCCTGGGCCTGGGTGCTCCGTCAATGTTTTCAGACGAACGGGGGCACAAAGGCCTGTGTTGCTAAGCCTCTAAGAAGAAAGCAAACAGGAGGAATGTAGTGATAGGAGCAGTCCAGTTAGTGATTGTGGGTACATTGCCAAGGCAGATGAGAAGACCCAAACACAAATCATTGCTCACTAAGTGGTGCCAGTTTAGTGCATTAAGAGAACTTCCCAGAGATGCAAAGCAGAAAGAGAACACATCTTTTACAGGGGTTGCGTAAAGGGCTGGGTTGCTTAGATAGAGCTCTAAACAGACCCGAAGGATGGCAAGCCCATCATCAGAATCAGACAAGGGAAGGAATTTGTCAGGGAAGGGATTTTAGGTGAAAGAATAGTAGAAGCAAAGGTGCAGAAATGGAAAAGCAGGGGACGTTGTGGAGGTCGGAGGGGGTTCACCTTGGCCAGGTCATAAAGGTGTCACACCCAAGAGTTACAGACACAGGCGTTCTGCTCAGCTCTTTAGAGACACTATCTCCAAAATCATCAAAAGTGGCACATGTGGTAGGATGTCGTATCATTTTCTCCAGATTACAGATGAGCAGATAGAGGCTCAGAGAGCTAAGTATCTAGTATGAGGTGCAGAAGTAGGTAGTGGAACAGCTCCCTGAGCCCCAAGTCTGACTTGTAGGCCCACGTGCAAAGGCACGCAGCACTGCACAAACCCTCAAAGGCCAATGAGGAGCTTGTGCTAATAATCTAGGCAGGAGCTCATGGCTTTAAATATTCTGTACTTCATGCTTGAAAAGGACATATGCACACAGTATTCATGAATGTGTCAGAAGGTTCAGAACCCCCAAAGCCCGTCTAATCCATATATCCACTTAAAACCTATCGTCCATACCAGCATTACCCAAACTTACCAAAAGGTGGGAAAACCCAAATGTCCATTAAGTGTTAGGTGAGTAGACGAAATGTGATGTATCCATATAATGGGATGTCTTTTGGCAATCCTTATTTATTTATTTTGGGGGTAATTATAAAAAGAAACGAAATACTAATACATGTTCTAACATGGGTGAATCTTGAAAACAATTAAATGAAAGAAGCGAGTCACAAACCACACATATGGAATGATTCCACATATAGGAAATGATTCCATTTATATGAAATGTCCAGAACCAGCAAATCTAAAGACACAGCAAGATGAGTGGTTGCCTAGAGCAGGCAAAGGGGAGTGATGGAGGGTCGGGGTGGGGCACGGAGAATAACTGCTAAAGGGTGCAGGGTTTCTTTTTGGGGCGATGAAAATATTCTAACATTGATTGTGGTGACAGTCACACAACTCTGTAGTATCCTAAAAAACCACTAAAGCATACATTTTTAAATGAGTGAATTATATAGATGTGAATTCTATCTCAATAAAGCTTTACATACACACACATATGCAGGCCCATACACAGGCCGTGTGGACCCGGGTTGGGTAGGTCTGAAGATGAGAAGACGTAGGTAGATCGTACATAAAACGGAGCACCTGTGTTTTCTGTTATTTTCTGGCGAGCACTGGTCCCTGTCGCTGGGGACCGTCCCGTGCCAACTCCTAAGGTTCTGAATGATGAGCACACACGCAACACAGATGCCACAGGGCACTGAGTTCTGACTTTTGGGAGAATGAGTACTTTGGGGGATGCAGGGTGGAGGTGAGGATGGACTGAATAACCATTTCTAAGACTCTGCCTCTGAGCAAACTAACCCTCCTCCATCAAGGTGGCCCTGTCCAGGCTCCCGTCCCCAGCCTCTTAGCTTATGCCATTTACTTGCTATGAAGAAACTACCTTGATTTAGTGAATGAAGTCACGAGTAAGAGTGATTAATGAGATAAAAAAAAAAAATCACTTTTGGTTACTTTGGCGTTACTTGGGTCGGATGTGGCTTTCTGGTTAAATGCCTGAACGTCAATTAGGATTTCTGTGGGAAGGGGTCAAGCATATTTTGCTGTCTCCAAGAGACACAGCCCAGCAGACATCTGCACAGGACTCTTACCTGACTACAAACTCCCTGAGATAGGCAGTGCTTTGTGTCACATATACTATACCTAAAATGTCGTGTTCTGCCAATGCAGTGACGTTCATGCAGTTTCTCTCTCCTTCAGATGGATGTGGATAAGTCTCCTGTCAACATCCTCTCCAGCCGTCCTGGTTTTTCAGCTACCGATAGTAGGTCTGGTAATAGAACATAGTAGTGAGAAGGTTGAGATAATGTCCCAGTTTCCCTCAACCAGAATTATGCTTTGAAAAGCTAAGAATCAAAATAGAATACTGACTAAAAGCAGTTTTATTTTTCAGAGGCAAACAGTACCTCTTTGAAGTTGTAAACAATCATGGAACAAAAAAAATTTATAACAAAGAGCTGACAAAAATCCCTTTTGTCACCAATTCTATCCTGAGGCCTGGTCACCAGAAAGACCAAATGATTAGAGGGTTAGAACTTTCATCTCCACCCCCCAAGCTCTGGGGTCGGAATGGAGGAGGGTCTAAAGATGGAGCTCTGTAAAAACTAGAACAGAGAGATTCGGAGGACTTCTGAGTTGGGGAACACATCCAGGTGGTGGGAGGTGCACCTGGAAAGGGCTGGAGCAGGCAGGGGTCAGACAGGACATGTTCAGACTCATGTACTTAATTATCATCCCAGAGGAGCTCTCTAGTCTCGCCCATCAATCAAAGAGGTGGCCATAAAATCTGGAAACACAGCAAATAATAATAATAATTTTACTTTATTATAAAGCCGCATTCAGTACAATGAAATGATGTCATCTACGTTACGAGATCTTGTGGCCATCCGTAGAAGGAAGGCCTGTTAGTCTTTCTAAGTCTGTACAAATCGAGAGAGGAGTTACAATGTAAGTAAAAGGTATGTCTTCAGTGCTCATCATGGGAATGCAGAGGTGAGGTACCTGTCCCAGGTTTGGAGCGGTTAGGAGAAGGTCACAATCGGTAGAACAACTCCAGAATGGAGGGTGATGGGTAGGAATTACCTTTCTGCTCCCGCACACCTGTGCAGCTGTTCCCGCCAAGGCCACTGGCGCCTCCATGGTGGTAGGTTCCCCAGACATTTCTCAGGCCTTATCTTGAACTCTCGGCAGATAACATCTGACATGGGCAACCACTCCCTCCCTGGAAACTGTTCTCCTAACTTCTGTGACCACATTTCTCCTTCTTTGTTCCTTCTCAGGCTTCTCTTTCAGTATCTGTGCTTCAGATGCCCGGGCTTGATTCTGGGCCCTCTTCTGACTCTCTCAGGGGGTGTCAGCTTCACAGATGTGACCGTAACACCCAGCTCAGTATTTCTGAGAACCCACTACCAAGCGCCAGTGTGGGCCTGCCATTGGAGGTCTCATAGGCACCTCCACCCTGATCCACATAGAGCAGAACTTTTCCTCCTCATCATCCCTGAAACTTGCTTTTCTGCTGGAGAGTGGTCAAGGGAGAAAGGACGAAGCTGGGACCTGAGCACAGCAGTGGGAATGGAGGGGAGGGTCCAGCTGAGGGAAATAATACAAACAACCACATTGGTGAGAGCTTACTGCGTGCCAGTCCTTTGGCTGAGTGCTCACATGTGCCCTCTCACTTAGTCATTTTCACAACCCTGAGAGTGGCACAAACACAACTGAAATAGCCCTGACAGGATTTGGTGACTGATCAGTGAAAGGAGAACTGACAGAGGATGATTTTATTTTTTAATTGGGTTTATAAATATCATTTACTTTAGTGAAAAGTAGCATGCTAATGCACCTTGATATGTATCAGTTAGCTTTTGCTGTGTAACAGACTGTCCAAAACTTAGTGGTTTGACACAACAACTATTTATTCAGCTCATCATTTTGAGTATTGGCAGAATGGATGGTTCTTCTACTGGTCTCAGTGGGCATGCCCTTCTAGTTAGCAAGGAGGTTGTGCTCCTGGGTGATATAGCAGGCTGTCTGCTGAGGCAACAGAGGAGATTGGTCCATGTGTCTCGCTCATCACCCAGCAAGCTAGCCCAGGCTTGTTCTCATGGTACCTGGGAGTGTTCAAAGAAAGAATGCAAATGTTTGAGGCTTCTTAAGGCCCAAGCCAGAATTCACATGTCACTTCTCCCACGTTCTTTGGCCAATACAAGGCATTAGATCATCTCAGTCCACGGGATGGAAAAATAGATTCTGCCTCTTGATAAGGAGAGCTGCAAAGAATTGTGGCCATTTTTTTCCATTCTGCCACAGGCTTTAATACTATTTGACCCTACACCTTCATTCTGAATTTGACATGCTTTTTAAACTTTTTTGGCCCAATTTACATAATCTTCTATTTCTATCTAATTTGTTGTTTCTTGTCACAAGTCCTGTAAACTTGGAAACTAGGGAGTCAGACTTCTTTCTACAAATATATATTAATTTAGTAATATAACTTATGAGAACTGTAGGCAAGCAAGATTAAATAGGCTCTGAGCGAAGGAGGGTTTCCTATAATTTTTAGTGCATGGATTTTATAACAAATATTATATGGCTGCCTGGAGGTCATATTCACTCACCAGTGCTTTGTTTCAGACATGTGGGGTGGTGTGATCCCTGCTAGACGAGGTACGCCAAAAAAAGAGTCAAGCAATAATGGAACTTCTGGGATCTGAGAAGGAAAGGAATTTACACTTGGGGTTTGATAAAAGGAGGAAGTGATTCATCTTTTATGCTAATATTTTAGGTTTCCATGGCTTTAATTCTATTTTGGTTTGTCCTGAAATACAAAGAAACCATGAAGTTTTTAGCTATCTTACTCTAAGATCAAGAAGCAAGAAAAGAAGTGTGATTCGCATCACCTGCAGACCCCATTAGGGTTACCGCAGTGAAATTTATTTAACGTCTTATCTAAGCAAGCCTCCATTTTACTTTTTTTTTTTTTAATTCTCTTTTTATTTTCTTTCTCTCAAGTTAGCATCACAAGTACTCATGAACTGTGTGAGATGAGAGTCTTCTAACCTTGAGAAAAGGACCTTCATCTTTTCCATTCTAAGTTCTCCAAGCATCTAACTGCCTTCTTTCAGAGTATGACAAAACTGACATTCAACCCAAGTTTGTTGTTTTTAAAGGAACTCCCAGCCGTATTTTAAAACGTTTAAATTGACTTAAAACAGCATTGGAACTTTTGCTGTAAATTCTTATGAGAGGATTGTATTTATCTAGAGAATTTAAAACAGACAGCAATCATCTGTCTGATTAACAAAGTAGGTCAGGTATTTCCAGGAACCTAACGTTTATACTGTCATCGCCTTGGTGATGACAGCAGAGTGGGAAGTCTGTCAGGGGGGTCAAGCCATGGTCAGAGAAAGTCAGACTTTGTCATGGACTGTTTTAGCTGGGATAGCCCCAGGAAACCCCAGAAGCCACTGGTGTTCACGCTACAAATGCTGGGCCCCAGTGGGGCTCGCTAAATTAATTAAGACGGTGTCTACTTTTAGATCACATTTACCAACATGTCATGCTCTCCCCGCCACCAATAATTTCAGCATGATTTTTCAAACAAAAATCAAGAGCATGCTTCTTAAAAGTGAATTTCTAAAGTTTAATTCTTTTTAAGTGGTTTTTTAGCACTTGAGAAAAATTACTTCCAAAAAGAAAAATCACAAGGCTATTCAAGAAAGAATACAAATACTTCATTTTTCTTCCAGTAAACAGTGTTGTCTAAAACTCTTAAGGCAGGAGCAAAGGAACATGAAGTATTCTTTCCGTAGTGGTTTGCGTTACCTCATCAGTGGATCTTTTTTCAGGGTGAATTATCAACCAGTTGTATCCCATGCACGCTGCTAGGAACATATAGAATGTCGCTCTGTGGCATGATGAGAACCTTACTTTGAACAAAATGGACAAAGCCTTTCCTTTCCCTTCATGGAGCCTATGCTGGAAATAGCTGATAAACCAGTAATCAAACAAATGATACCAGTATCAAGGAATGACAATAACTAGAAGAAAAAGAAGAGAGTGAAGGGGTGGCGAGGGACTTGGAATGGAAAGCCAAGTATTCAGGCGGTTGACTGTGACTCTCTTCTCCGAGGAGGTGATGATGGAGTTGAGACCTGAGTGTTCAGAAGGCTTTTAGATCTGGGGAAACGGGTATGGGGAATACTTAATACACAGTGAGGAAGCTTGGTGTGTTAAAATAAGGAGGGAAAGGTCCAGTGAGGACTTGAGTGGGCAAGGGGCAGAGTGGCAGAGACAGGGTCTGTGGGCCATGGCGAGGGAGCTAGAAGCAGGAACACATGAAAATCATCTGATTCTCATTTGGCTGCCGTGCGGAGCCTGGGGTTCTACAGTCAACAGAGGAAGCAGGGAGACTTACGAGGAGGCTGCAGTCGTCTAAGACAGCACTGACTGTGATGTGCTCTAGGAGACTGGCTGTAGTGGGGAGAGAAGCAGAGAGATTGTGATCTGACAATGAAATTGCGGGCATTTCAGCCATGCTGTCCAGTATGGTAGCCACTCGCCTCCTGTGACTATTTCCGCATAAACTTAAATTAATTAAAAGAGGCAATTGAATTCCTCCTTAGCACTAGCCACATTTCAAGTGCTTAATGGCTTCTGTCGAGTGCACGTAGTTACTCTGTGGGGCAGCACAGAACGTTCCGTCATCGCAGAAAGCCCCGGCCTCCAGAATTCGTCACTCCTTTCTCTTGGAAGGGCAGCCCAAGGGCCATATACTTTATTTAGTGACCCTTTATTTAATGTTAGAAGCTGTGATTGGAGGGAAATTTTGTCCCGAAGAAGTTCATAGCTGGAGAAATAATCGAGGCCACAGGAGATGTAACTAACCTTGGGTTTGGGGAAAGTTGGGGGAAGGTGCAAAGCACAATACCTACATGCTGGAGATTCATTTGGGTGATTTAAGAGGCAGGGTCCGCATAGCAGCTGGCTGCTCAAAATGGGTGACAGTTTGGGGGAGAAAAGAATAACTAACTAGAACAGATTGTGCGGTGTCCAGAAATAAAGAAGCAGTTAGGAGAAAGAGAATGCCAACTTTGATCAGCGACTAGGAGTGACAGTTTGGGGTTATGTCTGTCTGTCAGTCACGGCGCGGCCTGGGAAGTGGGGCTGCTGGGAGTCGTCTGTAGTAGGAATTAGAACTTACAGGAGTGTGGGAGGAGCTTGGAAAGCGGAAGTTGGGAGAAGGGTCTGAGAATCAGAGGCGGACACACTCGACAACCCTCCTGCACTGATCAAGTCGACGCCTCGGGAACCTCAGAAGCGAAGTCCAGCCACGCAAGCAGTTCTCTGGGAAGCTCACAGGGACTGTTGCCTTATGAGGCCACCGCACTGTTGGTCAGCAGGGCAGCCCTCAGGAAGGTGAGCTGGACATGGAGCCGAGGAGACCAAGGAGGCCCTGAACCTGCAGGCACCCTGGTCCTGTCGGTCCTGGTCTAGCCATGAAAACCCCCCAGAGCCAGGCTGCTGCTTCCCTCCTACCTTACTAATCTCAACAAGGTCCTCTTTTGTCCAGCTCTGACCCAGAACCCTCTGGCGGAGGAGATTTGGGGAAATGGTCATCAGCTTTCCAGGAAGACATGTCCGATTCAGCACAACCGATGCGAGAGACTGTTTCTTGGATACTTATGAAGTCGAGTTTTAGGTGAGAAAGGAACCAGAGCTCAGCATCGTTCACCTCGCTCTTTGGTCAAGAATTGGCTTGGCCTTTGTCGGGGACCCGGCCCGGAGCCCGTGCCACACAGTCCAGTTTTCATGTGCCGCTCACAGAGCCCTCTCATTCATCTCCCTTTGGACCCATCACCCGCCTCGACCACAAAAGTGAAGTGCTGCTGTTCGTTAATACTGTGAAAACAAGGCACCAGCGGATGTTAAACTGATAAAAACCCAGTAACGCTGTCACTTATTATAGACCTATTAGGACAGATCGAAATAGCTTATCCCATGGTAAAAACAAGAGTAAAACAGTTTTGAGTACTGTGAAACTGTCATCCTTTTTCTAAATGACTTAATGCAACCGAAGGATAGGTTTTAATCATTGGCTTCCTTTTGTGGGCACGTGAGTGCCCAGATTCTTTTATCTGTGTGGTGTGAGGAACGCTGCCACTTACTGAGCGTAGCCCCAAAGCCGGGCGCTGTGCTGACCATTAGACGTGCGCCGAGTCTTCCTGTCCTCACTGGCCCCAGTTACCAGTGTGAGTTGGGACCTGCCCAAGGTCAGACAGCCAGTAAGTGTCAGGACTGAGATTTGAACCCCGCTAGGAAATGCTGAGGGAGCCGGAATAAAGGGGGCATCCGGAGGCTGAAAAACACCCAAAGGTGTGGAACTAGGGAGCTGTAAGGTGTGACATGGAGTCAGGGCTCAGGGCTCAGCAGGTGACGGCCACGTCTGAGTCTCCTCCGGTGTGTCACACCCCCAATATACAGATGGTCCTCGACTTACCATGGGTTATGCCCTAATAAACTCACCGTACGTTGAAAATATCGTTAAGTCGAAAATGCATTTAACATACCTAACCCACCGAACACCACAGCGTAGCCTCGCCCACCTGAATGTGCTCAGAATGCTACGTTAGACGACAGCTGGGCAAAATCTTCAAGCACAAGGCCTATTTTATGATAAACTGTCGAGAATTTCATGTAATTTCTTGCACATGCCGCTCTTGCACTGTTCATAAAACCGAAATATCCTAAGTTGAACCATCTTAAGTTGGGGACCATCTGTATGTGGGCCGCTGTGGGTAGCGAATTCTTTACTCCTTCCTCCTTCTTTCCCTCCCTCCCTTCTCCCTTTATTCCTTCCTCCCTCTCCCACATTTTCTTTCTCTCTTTCTTTCTCCCCAGTGTGTATGAGTCCCCCCTCCTTTGCTTTTCTTCTTTGTTTGTGAGAGAATGTTCTATCTATTCAGCCAGCTGTTAAATCCTACCCTATAAGCAAATCCTCGCACCCGCAGAGGCTGTGCAGACACACCCAGACGTGGTCCTTTAGCAGGTTCTCCTCCGCTCTCAGTTTTGTAGCCGCAGCAGCTTCTGCTCACGGAAATTGTCTTGACAGCTTGTAAGATCACCTCTGCTCCTCAGAGCAAGAAGGCCACCCTCACTCTGATGCTGGTGTGAAAACCATTAAAATGCAGCAGTTAATAGAGACGCCCAACTGAGCAGACCCCCGTCTCTGTCTCTCCTTCCCCCAACCCCCACACCCTTCCTAAGGGGTTGTTTGGGGACGGCTCCTGGGACCTGTGTGTTCCCTGTGCGCATTTTGTGCACGAAGACAGTATGGTCAAACCTGCCTCTAGGAGGGGAGAGCAAAAGAGGAAAGCTCTCCTCATTGGTTTTTTTTTTTTTTTCCTAACACCTACAGCACCCAGTATTCCTGGGTGGGTCTCCCATCCAAGTACTAACCAGACCCGACCCTGCTTAGCTTCCAAGACCAGATGAGATTGGGTGCATTCAGGGTGGCATTGCTGTAGACCGGAAAGTCCTCCTCCTTGAGGCCGTTCAGCAAGTCTCTTTGTACAAAAGCATCAGGAGAGGCTGGTACGTGGAGACAGGCAGTCCTCTAGGACCCAGGACAAATTCAGAACCTTAATGCAACTGAACAGCGTTGTCCAGTAGTGACATGTGTGGCTGCTGAAGCCAGTCAGAGGGACCAAACATGTATTTTCTTGATGCAGGGGCGGGGACTTGGGAGCCACTTGTTATTTCTGCCACCCAGCCCCTGCCCGACTTGGCCAGTCATCTCAGGAGAACGCTGGAAGCCAGACTGGCCGGAGTCTGGCTCTCAGGCCTTGACCCTGGAGGGAGAGTGCCTTTATGGGGCGTTTCCCGCCTCTGCCGCTGCTGGCTGACCCATGTGCATCCTGGCTCTCCCGTTCATCAGAGGTCATGCAGCTGGAGTTGATGGTTTCTCTTTCTCTCTCTTTCTCTCAAGGGTCAGGTGTGGATTAACGGCTTTAACCTGGGTCGCTATTGGCCAGAGCGAGGCCCCCAGATGACCTTGTTCGTGCCACAACATATCCTGGTGACATCGGCCCCAAACACCGTCATCGTGCTAGAACTGGAACGGGCACCCTGCAGTGACGATTGCCCAAAACTGTGCACTGTGGAGTTCGTGGACAAGCCGGTTATCAGCGAAGCTGTGACCTACAGTCATCTTGAAAACGGGACCATGTACGATGACTAAAGGCCACGACCCTTTGGAATTCCAGCCTCTCACATACCTCGCATGTCCCCTTGCAGTGGCACCGTTCACGGGAGAGTTCAAGTGGAAAATAGATTCAGCTCGTGTGTTTCACCCGAGGTTTCCCTGTAGCCTGACAGTGCCTGACCCACCGCTGCCAGGGGCCGCTGCGGCTGGATAGTGGGGATAGAAACACATCAGCGCACAGGTGTGTTTGCAGAGTTGGAATGGAGGCTTTCGAGTGTTTCTGATTTTTATTTTGGAAGAATCATGCTGTCTTTTTGTGAAATAAAATTTGCATTCACGATCTTACCGTTTTTAATGTTGAGCAGGTATTAAATTAGAGGTTCTGATTTATATCATAACTAGATTTGAGTGGGCTGAATTAACCACTTCACTAACTCGAGGTTCAAAGGTGTGGAAAATCGTCTTGGTTTGATGAAGTGGACTGCTGCTTTTCTGATCTTTATTTGAAGTTCAACTCCATTTTGCGTGTTTATAGACGTTACAGCTGCACCTATCCACACGACACAGGACTGCACACGTGTCAGTAGACAAGCATACGCATGAGTGCATATGCTGTGTACATACATGGATATGCAGGGATGTGGTGCTGCGTAATATGCGTGTCCTGCCCAGGGCAGTAGCTCTCCTCTGTGGAGCGCTGTCCTACACCACGCCCAGTTCTGAGCATATTATGTATTTAATTCACTACTCCCTCACAAAAACTCGGGGGGATGAACTGATTTAGTACGTCACACAGCTGTAAGTGGTAAAAACAGGGTTTGAACCCAGGCCGTATGGCTCTGGTGTGAAGACTCACATTACATACATAATATATCAACACGTGCTTATGTTCCCATAGGAAAGGGTTGGAACAACATAAACAAAAACATCGATGTGATCACATCTGGGTGGTGTTTAGGAGATGGCTCACTTTTTCATTTTTTGTTTACCTGTGTTTTAAATTCTTTACATAGAAGATGTAAAATTTTTCAAGGGAGGAAGAAAGGAAAGATTTTCGATGCTAATCTACAACATAATTTCAGGATACTATGTTTTTCGTCTCATAGACATCAGAGATGAAGATCTGGGAGTCAACAGGGAGTTTTGAAACTCTGGTCTAGCCAGCTGTGGGAGTCGAGACAAACTGAGACTAGAACTATCTGTAGAACTATTTCCCACACCATCTTTTTCTCTGTATTCTGTATCATGTGACATTTGGACATCCCACAGGGTGAAGGAGGTACTACATGGACCCACAGCCCTCATTTCATTCCTTTTCCTTCCACTGTTAAGTTACCAAAAATTTATAAAGTGATACTCAAGAATTGTGTCCAGTGATCAGCTTCGGAAAGAAATGTGAGGTGATTCCTTTTAAGGCATCATGTACATAGGTAAACTGTGCCTCCCCTGTCTCAGAGGCCAGCGTAGAGTCTCCAGAAGGCTCCAGTAGTGGAGTGAGGTCTCCTCATCAGAGTGTGCACTTCCCTTCCATGCTCTCATCCTGTTTTCAGAACCACCCTGTAAGGAAGGCAGCAGTAAACGCATTCTACAGATGAGAACATTTAAAGTTTCAGTGAGAGGCAAAGTTGGATTCCAGTCTGGTCTGTCTCCATCCAAAGCCAGAGTATTTTGCCTTATCAATATGAGGCAATCTTTTGGGGTTTCTCCCCTTTTTTATAGCACCATGACTTCCCTTGTCCAAGATGTCTTGTTCTGGAAAACAGGATCTTAATACATAAATAGTAGTAACGCCCTGGACTCTACTTCCAACCCATCTGAATACGTATCTTAGCTCTGAGGGGCATTGACCTTCCACAGTGTCAGTTTTATTAAAGTGTAGTATACTTACCATAAAATTCCCCCATATTAAGGTACAGTTTGGTGAGTTTTAAGAAATCGATACAGTGGTACAGCCATCTCCACAATCTAGACTAAGAGAACTTCCTTCACCCCAAAAAGTTCTGTGCGGGGTGTCTCCATTCCCACACCCCACACCAGGCAACCACTGCTCTGTTTTCTGTCTCTCTAGTTTTTCCTTTAATAGGAATATCCTATAACTGGGTTCACAGTACGTAGTCTTCTGTGTCCGACTTCTTTCACTTAGCATAATGTGTTGAGGATCCTCCATGTTGTAGCATGTTCAGGAATGAGGTCCTTTCTAAGAAGTGTTCCGCTCTGCGGACATGCCACATTTTCATTTATCCATTTGATGAGCATTTGAATTATTTCCAGTTTGGGGCCATTTTGAATAATACTAATCTGAACATTCATGTATAATTCTTCGTGGGGGTCACACATTTTCATTTATTTTGAGTAGATACCTCGGAGTGCAATTGCTTAGTCATATGGTAAATACATGTTTAAGTTTTTAAGAAACTGGCACGCGATTTAAGAACATCTTTTTTGAGGCCAGTGAGGAATGAAGAAGCAGCAGAGTTGCACTCAGCAGAGCCCTGTCTATTCCGGAGATGGAGTCTCTTCTGTCTTCCTGTCTTCCTGTCTTCTCTCACGATCCCCTCTCCGCCTCAGGCTGTTCTGCTCGCTTGCTCTCTCTCTCTCTCTTTCTCTCTCTCTCTCTCTTCCTCTTCTCTCTTCCTCTCCTCTCCTCCTCTCCCCTCCCCTCCCCGTCCTTTCCCTCCCCTCTCCTCTCTCAGCCTCTGTTAGTCAATCTGTCTTTGTTTCTCCGCAAATCCAGTTTATTCAGAATGAAATCATCTACCTCTAAGCCGACTTTGGGTTTTTTCATTGTTTCCCCAACAAGCAAGATGTCTTCTGTCAGATGACACAAATAGGAAATGATCTTATGTGATCTGTGTCTCTCGCCTTATGAGAAAAAAAAAAAAAGTCATTTTCGAAAATTGCCTTTTTAGTCAGTGTGAGGGATTCTGTCTGGGCTGCGGTAGAATAGACAGCTAGTGGGGACCAATAGCTCATGGGCTGGGAGGAGTGGTCAGTGTCCAGACAACTGGAGTAAGGTAGTTAGGGTTTAAGCCCAGCACTTGTTCTTGGTCTGACTGAAAGCGTTACTTTCTGGGGTGTCCCTTGCCTTCCAGCCTTCTGACCCCGAGGCTGGGTAACTGGACACCCACAGCCATCTGGTTGTCTGTAAACGCCCAGTAAAGATTCTGAGCTGATTACAAGTAGACAGTTGCTCTACTTGCGTCCCAAGGGGATTTCCCCCGTGGGAGGAAACCTCCCACAGCTTCAGACCTCTGAAGTCCCAAGCCAGCAGCATTGTCCACCCAGGTGAAACAGGACAGACTCAGGAACAGATACATGTCCCCAGAAACACTCGGGGGCAGTCACTCACCGTCGGCATGATCTCAAGCAAGTGGTTCAATTATAAACCTCAATTTCCTCATATCCTAAGTAAGGCTCGCACCTCATGGGATTTTTAAATCAAATCATTAAAGCACCTGCTATGTAGTAGGTGCCTACTGAATGCTAGTTTGATTCTTTTCCTTCGCATTCCTCCACAGAAGCAGATGAGTGACCCCGTGGAAACCTGCGGGGCAAGGGGAGAAGAAACTCCTTCTAGGACACACCATCCTTTCCCTGTAACCCTTTGCATACAGTTCAGCAACTTGGTTCTGCTGACCAGCCACTCTGCTTGGGTAAAGGATATGAAGGTGAAGGAGGCAGTCCATTATAAAACCGGGACGCAGGCCGGAAGGTGGAGGAGGAGGTTCCACAGAGAGGAGGAAAGCGCATCACCCTTCTAGGCCCTCTAGCATTAACCTGACATTGCCAGGGGGCAGGGGACAGCCTGAGCCTACGGGAAAGACTTGAGATGGAGTTCGGACTGCAGAGACTTCAGTGTGGACTTCCTCAGTGTTCCCCTTCCTCGTTCTCAAAGCTTAAGCAACTTTCCAGTGCCAACATACTGAATTGATAGCCCAAAGGGCATTTCTCGTCTTCGTGTGCTGTTTTGGTTGTCATCTGTTGCTGCGTATTAGATCGCTTCAACAAGTTTGCATAAGTGGCATAAAACAACTATTTTGTGATGTGCGTGATTCTACGAATTAGGAATTTGCACAGGCAAGCTCAGGGGGGCTTGTCTTTGTTCCTTGATATCTGGGGCCTCTGCTGGGTACTAGAATCATCTAGGGGTTCCTTCACTCACATGTCTGGCATTTGGGCTGGGCTGACTTGAAGTCTGAGCTCAGCTGGGACTGTCAACCGAAACATCTCCATGTCACCGTTTCCTGTGATAGTGCTAAATAATAATAATAATAATAATAATAATAATAATAATAATAATGAATGACACTTGTAAAGTACTTTTAACATTTAATTTTGCATACGGTATCTCACCGAGTCTTAATAAGAATTTTTGGAAGAAATATGGCAGATGACGTGCAGCCCAGTTTGCAGTGTAGGAAAATTGGTGGGTAAGAAGGATTGTGATTTGCCCAAAATTGGAAGAGGGGATGTGTAACTGAGACTCTTGCCTCCAGATCCTATGCTTTTTTCCCCACAGGCAGGTTGCCTTGATTGGTTGAGCTGCAAGGAAAAATTTTGTATTCCTTTCGCAAAAACTCAAAACTCAGAAGAATGATATTTCTTTCAGCCATGCTTCCTGGCTTGCAATCAAGTCTGGTGGCGCGCGCGTGTGTGTGTGTGTGTGTGTGGTGAGCAGAACGGCCTATATGTGTGGGGCCCCAGTGGATACAAATCAGGAAGTCAGGAATCCTCCACACTGCAAGATGGCATGCTCCCATTGCCAGGTCCCCTCCTCCCCCAACAAAACCCACCCTTGTAGACTCCAGCCTCTCTTCTGATTTAATTTGTTCTTTGACACTCAGCAAATTCTCTAGGGATTTAGCTGTAAAGTTCCATGAGCAGTGGATCTCTCTGAAAGAAGTAAGCAGAGAGACGTTACATGGAGTTGTAGCTGAGAAGTCAAATGGCGACTCTTGGTTTTTCTCCAGAAGGAGATTAGGAGTGGACAGAGCAGCACTGTGGACTGACAGCAACTTGAGCCCTTGGGGCGATAAGAACCTCATAACTTTTTTTGCAGGTGACTAGGTTCATCTGTCCACTCTGCCATGCTTGGTAGATGCCAACACACATTTGCAAAGAACAAATACAGTAAAGTACGTAAGGGACCACACCGAAGAGTGAATTTGTAGTAGATGAGATGTCCTTGGACCATTCCCAGAGCCCCCCATGAGTCTTTCATGGTTTTGTATTCTAAAATTGAAATTGCCTACAACCTAAATGCCAAATCCTTCCACTAGATGGGATTTTTATAGTATAGTAAGTTCTCTTCTAACATTGTTAATAGGTTCTTGAAGGCTAAATGACATAACAAAACCAACTTTTCCATAGGCTAATTGATACACACAAGAGTTAAGTTTCTATGGCATCTCAGCATTATATTGAAATGACATTGAACAAAATGATGTTATTCAAGGACCTGCTATACTAAATATCCATGAGAAAGAGGAGCTAGATGGGCATTGGACTAGTTCTGTTTATCTATGATTGCCTGAGGAGCCGTCAATAGGCAAGTATTTATTGGAATACATCTTCTAAGCCCTGTCCCGAGGTTATTGTATGTTCGTGTCGGTCTCATTACAAACTCCCCAGAAGCCAACCTGGTTAAAGATGAAATTCTGATTGTTTGGAGGACAAAGGTGAAAGACAGAAAGAAAGAAGACTGAGATAATCATCTGGTATTTTTCCTCTCTGAACATCAGAATTTTTCTCCCTAATAACTAGAGAGGAGCCACCCATCACAGGTGTTCAAATAGAGCCAGGCTTTTAAGAATAACTTCTCACTCGGGTATAAAAATTCAGTGCCCGTGTTGCCCATGTGGTAACATACATAGAATGCAAAAACCATACGGCAGCTGTGAACCAAACTTCAGCCCCTTCTCACTGAGCAGGACCCTTCAACATTATCTTGGTCTCAACTGCTCCTTTTTCTCTTGGTAACAAAGTTTCTGCCCCCACGTTTTTGTATGATGGAATTGCTGCTTCTTCGTTTCAGATATCCTGTCACTTAAGTCCTTGGTCTTTAAACCTGAGATTTCTCCAAGATCTATTCTTTATGAAAATGTTATTAATCTCCAACGTGCTCTACAAAATTGCTTGTAGCCTACGTCTCTTTGTTAAGTCAAGAACAACCTTCATTTGTTCATTCATTCACTCAACTGTTAGTAAGTACCTACTACATATTAGGCGTTGAGGACAAAATGGTAACAACTTTACAATCTCCTCTCAGTCTCTTTATTTTTAATAGTATGGAGCTACTATCAATAGCAAGAATAATAAAAACATGCCTTCAAGGTCCATGCCTTTAAGAGGTTTATAGTTAGTAGGAGAGGTAAGTAAACAGTTCCAATGCAATCTCATGGTCACCACCATACTGGATACTTCAGAGTGGGAGAATAGCACAGGAGGGGGTCACAGTCTAGGCCCAGGCTGTCAGGGACTCCGTTTTACTGCAGAACCTACAGCAAGGGTTCAAGCACATCTGGGTTATAGAGGGGCTGCTATAAAGAGAAAGGGAATGAGGGGAGAATATGGGGCAGCGGAACAGAGATAAGCAAATGGACTACTTTCAGCTTAAAACAATTGTTATTTAGTTCATGATTCTCCTGGGCAGTCCTGGTCTGGACCAGGCCCTGCTGATGTTGGTTTGGCTCACTCACATGTGTGGGGTCAGTCAGGAGGTCAGTCAGTAGGTCAGCTTGGCTGACATAGTAACTGCACCACAAAGTTGGTCTCACCTTGAGCCAAAAGGGCCAGACTTTTATGCCTCCTTGCCATGTCAACCAGTTAGTGGGTACAGGCTGCCACTGAATGGGAGGAAGAACTACTTGTGTTGTGGGAAGGTGGTGGAGAACTGGCCAAAAACAAGAGAAGAGGGCATCTAGGGGCTGTTAGCAGCCGATGCTCACAGACGCTGGGGACTGGTACACCAAGCCATAAAGGATATATGGATAGATATCATCAGCATCTGCTATAAGTCTCTAAACTGAAACCTGAAGGATGAGTAAGAGTTAGCCACATGAAGAGTGGGGGTGGGGGCATGGGAACATTCCAGGTAAAGTTAACAGTATATGCAGATGGCCAAAGCTAAGAGAGAGCAAGGCACAGAAATGTGTGCGATGGGGATGGACCGTGTTGAGAACACACGAGGCTGCAGTGGAATCAGGAAGCTAGATGTAAAGTGTCTTACGTGAATGTAGAATGAGGATAATATTTTTGATGTGTTAGCCTAATATTTCTGTTTCAGTCAGTACAGGCCGAGCTATGTTACGTAACAAACAATAACTAAATAACTAAAACTTAGTAATTTAAAATAAGATTTGTTTCTCATACTTGCTACGTGTCCTTTGCCAGTCAGTTGGAGGTCTCAGTTTCCTTTCTTTTTTTCACACTAGCAAATTGACAGAGCAGTCGACACCTGGAACATTCCTTCCACAGTCGCCAAAGCAGGTTAAAGGGAATGTGGAAAATCACACAATGACTCTTAAAGCTTCCACCTGGAAGTGATACCAAATACAAAACAAAACAAAAAAATAGACTTTAATTTAAAAGCATCATTAGGAATAGAAAGTAACCATAAAAATTATAAAATTACTATTCATCAAGAAGGTATATTATTCTAAACATTTATGCATAAAATAAAACATATAAAGGAAAAATGATTGAACACCAGGGAGAAATTAACAATCCTTATCAGCAACGAAAAGCTGATAAGGTAGTAAGAAAGAAAGGTAAAATATTCTAAGATATTTTTGCATTTGATGATTCGAAGTAAACTGAAGGCGAAATTGAAAATTATTTTGGATGGGTTCATGAGGCAAGGGGCACAGAAGTCAATGTCTAGCACTCATAAAAATTGAGAAGTTTAATAGATGACCAATCCACATTAAACAGGGTGGCTACAGTTCTCAGGGTAGGAATGGAATAAATGGAAACCACACTCCATTCTTTGAATTCTCAGGAAAGATAAAGACAGGTGCCTTGATGCTGAGCTCGGTAGGAATAACTGACAATCTACCCCTGACAGGTTGTGAGCACAGGCAGGGATTTATGGTTTAAATTTGCATCACTAAGATAGTCCAGTAATTTCAGGCAATGAATTAAAGTATTATAAAGGACCGATAATGCCCCTTTATGTCTGATAGAAGCAAATTTAAAATCATCTCTGGATTAAGGGCACCTTTATTTTACATCTTGAGACATCCCCCCAAATAATTTTCAAGGTCACAGAGCAGTTACACTCAAATGTAACCAGATATGCACCCAAAAAAGCAATATAAATAAGAACCAGCAGTAGGGGACCCACATAGGCTTCAGATATTGAAATTATGAGCATACTTTAAAACAAGTATTCTAGGATATTTAAAGACAAATAAACAACCTTAAAAATATTTGCAGAAGATAGAAAACTCTATAATGGGGCATCACATATTTGTAAAAGGGCTAAACAGAACTTTTGAAACTGCAAAATAAAATAACCAAGTTTTAAAACTCAGTGTATGGGCTGGTTAGACACAATAGAAGAGAAAATTATTGGCGATATCAGAAGAAATAATACAAAACGTAACAGAAAACAAACAAAAAAGATGGGGGGGGGGGTTGTTAGAGACATGAGGGCTAGAATAAGGTGATGTAACAAATGTTTAACCTGAATTCCAGGAGAAGAAGATAGAGAAAATTCAGCAGAGGTAGTATTTGGAGAAATAATGAATGAGAATTTTTTGGAATCAATGTAAGGTGCCATTCCATAGATTCAAGAAGCCCAACAAATCCCAAACATTTAAATTAAACAAACTTTCACATCTAAACATATCATAGAAAAAACAGAAGAACACCAGCAACAAATAGAAGCATCTTAAAAGTAGAGAATAGAGATTACCTTTAGGGAGTGGCAACAGACCGAAAGATTTCTTAAAAGCAAAATAAAAGACCAAAGATAATATAGTGATATCTTCAATGTACTGAAAGGAAACAACTACCAACCTAGAATTCTATGCCCTATGAAGTTATCCCTCAAGACTGTTGATAAAATTAAGACATTTTTTGAGAAACATAAACAGAGACTCTCACGAAAGAATATACTTAAGCACATACCTCAGGAAAAGTCTGTAAGTGACTCTAGAAGAAGAGTCTAGGATGTAAAAAAAAAGCAAAAAGCAAAAATAGTGGTAAATCTGTTCATAAATGTAACAACTATTAAATTCATGATATGATCATAATAATGGCTAGTAAACCTCACATTTTTAAATTATAATATATAAAAACAAGAATTGTAAGATAGGAACGATATAAATAAAGTCTTCTACTTTATTTTGTTGCTGTGGTTGTTTGATCTGGAGGCTTTTTGGGGTAACATCTATAATAAGGGAATAGGTAAATTTATTTTAAACTTTGAAATTTTAAATATACTCTGCAAAAAAAAAAAGGGCAAGAAATGAGTGAAAAAGTAACCTGTGATAAGTAGTATAAATAGAAACTGTGAAATAAGATTTATACATAAATATATCAGTAATCTCAAAATTATAAATAAGATAAATACAACAATTAAAAGACCTAGATTGCTAGAACGAGTCTTTCATAGACTAACTATATGTTCTCTGCAAGAAAGTAAGTTGAAAATGTAGGATACCAGACAGTTGGAAGTTAAAAGTTGGAAAATGCAAATCAAAAAACAAACTGGTATAATAACCCTTAGTATCAGAGAAAATATCTTTTAAGAAAAAAAGAGATACAGAGGTCTTATCATAATGATAATTTTTAATTCACCATAAAGATGTAAATATAAGTTTGTATGTATCTAATAACATGGTCTCAAAACATGTGAAGCAAAAATGTATAGAAATACAACAAGAAATAAGTAAATCCAAAATCATAACAGAAGATTTTAACACACTTCCCTTAACAGTTAATTGAAGAAGGACATAAAATACTAGTTATGTCGAATGTTTGAGTTACGTGATTAACAACCTAATGGATAGATGTAAAACACTTGACCCTCAAACTGAACCATGTGTTATTTATCAGCGATTACAGAGTATTTATAAAAATTGGCATGCATTGGAGTCACAAAGCAAATCTCAATTAGTTTCACAGGTCCAAAACAGATAGGACATACATCCTGAACTCAATACAACTAAGCTGGAAATCAACCAAAAATTAAGCAAAATATTTCCATGTATTTGAAATGAAGAAATATACTTCTAAGTTACTGATGGTTTAATATTAAGAATTTTAAAATGTAGTTTGAACCGAGCAGTAGTAAAAGTATTACATATCAAAACTTGTGAGATATAGCCAAAGTTGTATATAGAGGAAAATTATAGCCTTAAATGTGTTTATTGGAGAAGAAGAAAGTCTGAAATTTAATGAACAGAGCATCTTCAAGGGGTAATAAAATAAAACTAGCAAAATAAACCCAAAAAATGTCAGATAAATAAATAAAAGCAGAAATTAATGAAATAGAAAATGTACATTTGATAGAGAGCATCAAAAAAGTCAATAGTTATTTATTTCATACTAATAAATTAATAAACTTGGAATAAAAACACCTCCTTAAAAAGAACGTTCATTTGTGTTTTAGCTCTAAAACTAAAGAAAATCTCCTTCCCTTCATCGGTAAAGTCTGAATCTTCCCATCAGACAATGCACATTGACTTTATTGAGTATCAGAATGACAAAGCAATAAAGGAACTCAATTTTCTAGTCTGTATCATGCATTCAGAAAATTTTGAGTTCAGAGAGGGGAAACACAGCCTCGAAGTCACACAGCCAGTCAGCAGCACAGGAAAAAACAGGGCTCAGGCCTACCCTACCCTTCCCTTCCCTTCCCTTCCCTTCCCTTCCCTTCCCTTCCCTTCCCTTCCCTTCCCTTCCCTTCCCTTCCCTTCCCTTTTCTTTCCTCTCATGACCATCTCAGATTCATTTCATATAGAGTTATTTCAGCTGGCCAAGCAAGGCCTGCATTAGGCAGAGTTGCCTCTCTCTGATGAGTTGTCCCAAAGAGTATTTTGCATTGAATTAGTTCATCCATTCACAAAGAGAAGAAAGAAGCTTGGACTATTACAAAATTCCTATTGTGTCAGAGTCCCACGAACTCTTCTGTTGCAGGAATCTGCAATACAAGAACTTATTTCCCTCCTCAACTCTTAAAACCTAGAAAAAAATATCTCGATTGCCGTTATTATAGAAAGTGGTGGGGGAGAATTGTTCTTTTCAACTCCCACTTACAGAAAGCATGTCTGTAAAGCCCCTCCAACTTCATGCTAAAAGTGCTAAGAATTTCACAATCAGTCTTTTTGAGAAAAAAAAAAAATACCCCCCTCTGAAAAAGAGCCTGTTGTTTTTCATGATATCTATGGATATTAAGGCAGCTATCTTACCCAAAGTTTCTGATAATGGGTAATTTCCTGTTTTTGTGACACTTGTTCTAATATTTTATCTCGACTCTTCCATTAGCTTAATTGTACTGTGGTAGTCGTGGAGTTTTTGCAGTGTACTCCTATGCTCACAAGGCAAGAGTTAATGATAATAATCAAAAGAAGAGAGAAACTTTCATTCTGTAAGTAGGCAAAGGACACATAAATACATATCCAGGGCATCGTGTCAGAAACCCAGACTTGTGGATTAGAGTCATGTTGGTAAAACATTCTGTGAGCCTTGATGGCAGAAGAAATGGGTAGAACAGAGAGTAAACTCTCCCATGTCCTCCTAGAGATGTGTTTTCCCGATGCTTATTAGTGCAGGGGCTGTGAATTCTTTCTCAAGTTACATCCCCTCATAATATTGTAGTTATTTGTTTACTACTGACCAAGAGAGGCCTCATGACAAGTCCCATTTTTCATTCTTGTTTTCATTCTTATTTCCTTGGCAATCAGTGCAGCACATCTAGCCCATAGTAGGTCCTCAATCAATGCTTTCTGGGTAAAAAAATGCTTCAGTGATGACATTCACAGATTGAGAGTGGGTCTACATGTTTCCCATATTCCGTTATAGGCATGTCTAACATAGATGTCGACCGAGGTGTCTTTCTCTTTAAAAATCTAGATAAAGTGTATCTTTAAGACCTCCCCAAGATTCCTGTGAACCCCTAGGGGCTGATTTTCTTAGTTTCCTCTGGCTAGACATTCTGCCTCTGCTTCCACTGAATTAGTTCAGCTCACAAATGCTCTCTCAACATCCCACACATTCTTTTGCAGTTTTTGACTCAAATGTGGAACCGAGTCCCTTGAGTTTCACATAAACCTCGCCCACATTGGGTCTTTTTTATCTTTAGAACATTACAGAGGTTTTTAAGAGATTGGGGCATGGGGTGGTCTATACTGCAACAGCCTAAGCTCGGTAGGATTCCAGTTTTTATAAGACATTCTGCCATCACCAAAATTGCTTGGCCATCATCCTTTTATCCTCACTTCTTTCCTCTTTGTCCACTCCCACGTCTGAATTTCTAATTATTTTTAAATTAAACATGTCTCATCTTTATTCCTGAAATGACACATGCTCTTCTTTCTCTTCCAGGTCCACCTTCTTAGGAAGGGGCCCTGAGAGGCATGAGGCTTCCATGAGCTAAGAGGGAGTGAGGAGTCAGAAGGAAAGCGAAAAAGTCAGATGCTAGTAATCATCCCTGAGCCGAGTCCTGGCCCTGCCACTTCCCATGGATTAGCCCTGGGGGCTGGGAAGCACCAGAGAATCCCTACTAAGGTTTCGAGAGTTAAGTAAATTGTGTTTTTGAGCCACTATTTCCAAGGTCAAGCCTGGGGAGGAAGCGAGATCCCTAAGTTCCCCATCATGGTGCAAGTGTGTAGGTAGCACCACATGGGCGTCCGCATGTGAGCCAAGGGTTCCCACGAGCCAGACATGGAGTGAGAGCAATAGGATGGCTTCCCGTGCCATCTAGAGCAGCATGATGTAGCAAAGGCTCTAGACAGCCCCACGAAGGCTTCCGAGACCACAGAGAAGAGAAGGAGAAGGAGGAGAAGAGGGAGGTTTTCCTGTGTCCTGATAGGAAAGTGAAGGGATCTGAGAAGTAGTAGCCTTGTGGAAGTCCTGTATTCAAGAGTGGATCAACTCAGCAGGTCGCTGCATGAATTGGTGCTTGAGGCCCAGATAGGATGAGGTGCATGTAAGCAGGTGCTGAAATCAATGGGTGACCAAGACCAGAGTCCCTTTCCCAAAATTATAATACCAAGTGTTACTGAGGGAAGGGTGAGTGGGTGGAACATTAAACTGATTGAGATTAAGTCCTTGCTTTCTGGGAGAACTGGGGCCTTGGAATAGAAATTAAGTTCAGTTCTAGAAGGAAGTTTACTGTACACACACACACACACACAAACACACACACACATATACACATATATGTGTGTGTGTATGTGTATATATATATATATATATACTCCTAATATTTTTGGGTGAGATTAGCCCTTCCTCATGTCAGTAAATGTTTTAGAATCTTTTTTTTTCTTTGTTAGTGGGTGTATTTACTTCCTCAAAATAGACCAGGATATTTATTTTAAAGTATTTTCCATATTATTATAGTGAGTTCATCTCAAGTGCTCTTGTTTTGATTATTGATTATTGATCTGTGACGTTCATCGTTTTAGAGTTATATTTCTTCCTTGGACACTGGAATTTTGGTTTGCATGTTCAGTGTGGATGGGGGTTTCCCGTTAGCTTACAAGGTTTGTTTTTCTCTGTCTCTCTCTGTCTTGCTGTGTACTCCTTCGTCCCTGTATAAGAATTTCGAGGTTGCCTCTGTATTGAATGTTGTTGGCGCCCTACCCAGAAGCCTTTGCCTTTTGGTGCACCTCTTCCCTAGCTCCTTTCCCCAGAGATCTACTCTTGGCTTAATTAGGGAGATGCCTTGCTGACATGGGGATACAAAAGGCCAGACCCGTTGCCTCGAAATAGGAACAATTCTGTGGTACAATTCATGTTCCAGAGCCCCTGTGGAACCAGGCTGATGCAGGGAACTTGTGATGGTTAATGTTAGGTGTCAACATAACCGAGCCATGAGATGCCCAGACATTTGATCAGACATTAATCTAGGTATGTCTGTGAAGGTTTGTGGATGAGATTAACATTTAAGTCAGTAGGCTGAGTAAAGCAAGTTGCTCTCCCTAACACGTCTGAGCCTCATTCGATCAGTTAAAAACTGGAATAGAACAAAAATGTTGACCTTCCCATGAGTAAAAAGAGATTCCTCCTGCTCAACAGTCTTCAAGTTTTTAAGTGTATAATATAATAAAAACTGATAAATATATCTACCCAGGTCACTCACACCCAATAAGATATAGGAAATTTCCATCGCCCAGATTATTCCTCTGTACTCCTTTGCAACTGACACTCTACCACACACAGGAGGTGACCAAAGCTATGATTTTTTTATGCTATTGATTAGTTTTTGCCTGTTCTAGAACTTCATAGAAATAAAATCATGCAATATGTGCCTTTTTGCGTCTTGCTTCTTTTGCTCAACATAACGTTCCTGAGGTATATCGATATTGTTGCATACATGAATGAACCCTTCCTTTACATTGCTGAGTAGTATTCCATTGCATGAGTATATCAAGTTTGTTTATACATTCTCCTGCTAGTGAATGATTGGATTACTTTCATTCTTGACTACTATGAATAAAGCTATTACAAACATTAAAAGTTTTTATGGAGCTATAATTCACATACTATGAAATATGTTCATTGAAAACATATGATTCAATGATTTTTAGTACATTCACAGCTGTACAACCACCACCAAAATATAAGTTTAGAATCTTTTCATCACCCCAAAAAGAAACCCCATACTCAGTAGCAGTCCCTTCCCATCGCCCTCTTCTCCCAGCCCTCGGCAACCAACTAATCTACTTTTTGTCTCTATAAATTTGCCTAACCCAAGGTCATTAGATTTATAACTATATTTTCTTCTAAGAACTTTGCAGTTTTAGTGCTTACATTTAATTCTGTGATCTATTTTAATTTATTGTGTTGGAGTGAGGTAGTGGTAAAACTTCATTCTTTTGCATGTGGATATCCAGTTGTTGTAACATCGGTTGTTGAAAAGATCATTCTTTCCTCCATTAAATTATCTTGGCACCCTTGTCCAAAATCAGTTGGCCATAAACATGAGGGTTTATCTCTGGACTTTCAGTTCTGTTCCCTTGATCTACATGTCTACCCCTATGCCATTCTACATTGTCCTGATTATAATAGCTTTGTAGTAAGTTTTGAAATTGGGAAGTATGATTCTTCCAACTTTGTTATTCTCTTTCAAGTTTGTTTCAGCTCTTCTGTGTCCCTTTCATTTCTATACAGAATCAGCTTGTCAATTTCTGCAAAAAGAAAAAAAAATTAAGCTGGCTAGGATTGTGACAGGGATTTTATTGAATCTAGACATGAATTTATAGAGCATTACCATCTTTAAAATATCTATAAACTATCAAATCTCCCAATCAATAAAAACATAATGTCTTTTCATTTACTTAGGTCTCCTCTAGTTTATTTCCATGATGTTTTCTAGGTTTCAGTGTACAGGCTTTGCATTTTCTTTCATTAAATTTATTCCTAAGTATTTTTTTGATGTTATTGTAAATGGAATTGTTTTTTTATTTTAATTTCATGTTTGGATTATTTATTGCTACTATAGGGAAATGTAATTGATTTTTGTATATTGATCTCATTTTCTGTAATCTGCTGAATTCATTTATTAGCTCTAATAGTCTTTTTTTTATGGATTCCTTAGAATTTTTCTACATAAAAGATCATGTTGTTGGCAAATAGACATACTTTTATTTCTTCTTTTTCAATCTGAATGTATTTTTTTTTGTTGTTTTTCCTGACAAGAATCTTCAGGACAATATAAATAGAAGTGGTGAGAGCAGACATCCTTGTCTTGTTCCTGATCTTAAGGGGAAGCTTTCAGTCTTTCAGCCTTTCACCATTAAGTACAATGTTATGAACGTTCTTTTGAACAAGTCTTTTTATGGACTAAGGCCTTCATTTCTCTTGAGTAAATACCTAGGCAAAAAATTCCTGAACCACAGAATGGGTATATTTTAAACAAAGAATTGTCAAATCATTTTCCATAGTGCCTTTTGAACTCGACCATCTTTTAAATTTCTCTCGTTATGTGTTATCTGTCATCTTAGGGAGTTTTGAAAACCAGGAAGATCCCTAAACTGCGAACTTCTTGCTGTACCTTAATTGGAGAGCTTCCTAATAGTAGACTCAAAAGTCTATGACCTTCAAGTTTTCAAAGGACAATTGTTTTATTTACTATTTAAATCCATTCCCTCCTCAGCTGACTCTTTGTCCTCCCAAATTGCTTCTCCATCATTTTCCCAAAAGGAGCCCAGCTAAACTACAAAATGTGCCACCTGAACCTACTGTTCACTTGATTTGCATGTAACATTTTCATGGTAATGTCATTAAAACGAGAAGGAATCCCTCTAACCAAGGCAACCATAGAAAAGTGGTTGTAGAGTTCAGTCCTGATGCAGATCCTTTTCCTGCCTGTCTGGGCTCCAGTTATAGTTTTGGTTTATCTCGTATGTAATCAAAGGAATGCAAATATTTTGCAGACTTCTACATACTATATTGTAAACATCTCATACCGTAAACTCCACTACTCATCTCCTGGACTGACGTCAGCATCCTCTTCAAAGGCCCACAGATCTCTATATGGCAGGTATCATACCAGGACGAGCATCCACCTTCTCACTTCACCTGTGACCCTGGTTTTTACAATTTTTCTGTATGCGTCAGCTTCCCATAATCACAAAGTCCACCCTCTTTTTTTCCCCTAAAATGGCAATATCTATATTGTTGGAGGAGATTATGAAAGAAATGTATGTTTGTTCAAAGGAGTAAAGAAGGCTAAAAATTATAAAGCATAATTCTTCCCTCTATAAAATAACTAACATCAATAATATCTCAGTAAAGCTGGAGAAATTTTTTTAATGGCTAATAGTTTAGGGTTTGAATTTGAGGTTTATCCTTCCAGGTTTTTAAAATGTACTTGGACATTTCTGCACAGTAGTAGGTACATAGCTGGAAGTCATTCTTTGTAACAACATAATATTCCATAGTATGAATAGACACTAATTTTTTTATTAAATATTTCAAACATATAGAAAAGTACTGAGCATATGAAATAAGCATCCATGTGCCACTTAGTTATTAGAAAACAAGTTCAAATGCATGTTACTATTTTCCCCAGTTTGTCATTTGTCATTTTTCTTTTGGCGATGGGTTTGTCATGTATATTTTTATAGTCAGAGAGTCTACTGTATTAATCTTTTCTTTTATGGCTTCTGAATTTTGAGAGAGACCTTGCTCATGCCAAACTTATCAAGAAATTCTCCTCTTTCCTAGTCAAACTTTCCTTGTTTCAATTTTTACATTTCAATATTTTATACACTTACAAGGTAAGCATGTATGGTGTGACATGTAAATCAAGCTTAATTTTTTCCCCCAGATAACAGTTCATTTGGCTCACTTCTTAAATAAATAATTCTTTGCATCACTCCTTTAATTTAAGATGTGATCTTTAATATATGCTAAATTAATTCCTGTATATGTTTTAATTTAATACTAGATTTACCATTCTATTCTACTCGACTTTCTGGTCCATTTCTACATTAATTAACTAATTAATTTAATATACATATTAATTTGTTATATATTTATATATATCATTGATCTTCTCTTTCAGAGTGGACCTGGCTATTCTTTTCCTGTTAATTTTTACATGAACTTAAATCAGTGTTATGTAGTCTAAAAGAACCATCGATGTGTCTTAAAGAATAACATTTAATTTAATAATTTAACTTAAGAAGAATTGATGTTTTTATAATGTTGAATCTTCTTGTACAAAAACATCTAGGCCTTTTCATCTAGATCATTTCAGAGTCTAGTAATAGATTTAAAGTGGTATTTTTAAAGGTTTTATATCTATTTCCTATATATTACAGGTATATAATACATATTTTTAATTAAGATTTCTTCTGTTCTCTTTCAAAATGTGGATCTGTTTTTTCATCATATCTTCTAACTGATTGTTATTTATAAATGTAAATGTAATTGAGTTGTATATTTAATATTTTCCTCTACTAACTTGCTTAACTATTTTATTGTTTATAATAGTTTTTTTCAGGTGATTCTCTTGAGTTTTCCAGTTATGCAATATTATCCTCTCAACTGAAGATACCTTATTTTTTCAATTTTCAAATAAACTTTATATTTTATAACAGTTTTAGATTTATAGAAAATTGTGGAGGAAGTACAGAGAGTTCCCATATATCACAATTTCCCATATTGGTAACATCTGACATCAGTATGGAGGATTTGTTATGCATGTAATGAACCAATATTGATACATTATTATTAACAAATGTTCATACTTTGTTCAGATTTCCTAGTCTTTAGTAATGTCCTTTCTCTCTTCTAGAACTAATTACATTTAGTTATCTCCTTAGACTCCTCTTGGCTATGACAATTTCTCAGACTTTCCTTATTTTTGATGATGGTCACGGTTTTGAGGGATACTGGTCAGGTATTTTGTAGAATGTCCCTCTATTCCGATTTTTATACCTCTAATTTATTACTCTTATAACATGGAGCTACTACATGCCGTGTGGTGGGTGTTACATGGAAGTGGTGACAGTAGACATGCTTGTCTTTCATTTTGTGCTGAAATGACTCTGGGGCATCCCATTAAGCATTTTGAGCTAGGATAGACATATTTGATCATGATAATGAAATATTGTATTTCTATACTTTTATAGTTTTCCTACCTTGATTATAGTGAATATTATTTTTCACAGTGTCTGTCTTTAAATGGTTAAATATGCTTGTGTTTCCATGTGGAGATGGAGAGCAATCCAATAGTTTTCCAGGCTGGCTGCTTTCACAGCCCAATGGTTCTCTTCTTTCTACTGCCCCAGAGACAGGCTGCCTCCTGCAAATTTAAAATTCAGCAAATCCGCCTCCTCTGCTTCTCCGAACCAACGTGGGACTAGAAAGGCATCTGACCCAAGTTTTCATTCATCTCAGCTCTTGAACCTGACAACGTGCCCCTTCAGGAAATGGATTTTGTAGTGTTTTCTGAGGCCCGTCACTGCTCCACCTTCTCACCACCCCATTCTTCACCTTTTCCCACACAATTTTTGCCTAATAGCAGTTGCCTTTAGAAGACTTTAAGTATGTACATTGAAGTCTAAAAAGTATATATCTCTCCGAGTTTGATGGAGAATGAAGTTTGTGGGTTTCAAATTCATGATTCTTGTTATTTTACGATTTCTCAGAGGAGGTGAAAACACAGACTTCCACAGTTATGTTCATATCAAAAGTCTTAAACGAGTAATTTTTGACCCAAAGACCGCCCACTAATTTCTGGAACTAGGAGACAATTCAATCAATCCTTGAACTCTGTCATATAAAGTTTTATTAGAAACATAATGGGGATTTTGGAGAGAGGACTGGTGAACTTTGCATAGTGAAATAGAAACTTGAATTGCCAGAGAACTTGATAAGAGATAAGGAAATTTATTCATTCAGTATAAAAATAATTGAAGAACTGCTTTGTGCTAAGCATTTTGCTAGGTAGTTAGATGACAGTTATCATTGGTGGAGTTAGTCTAATTCATGGTTAGAAACTGGACCTTGGTTTCTTGAGAGTAATAAAACCAACCTTATCTGCTTTAAGAAGAGGCTGAAATGAGTTTGAGTATATGAAAGCACTTGGTGAATTTCTGAAAGGGACATTTGGAGCCATCGTAAACTTTTAAAGAGTAAAGTAGTGTGACCACAAAATTGGGTGGAGATCTGTCTGGCCCATTTAAATCAAGAAAGTCACTGATCGGTACATGATATAGGACGCCAGGTGGCTGTGGCATGGCCAAAGATAGACATACGCTGTGACCATAACCGAAAGAGAGCAATTTTAGGGAAGACGCTTCAGGGTTTGAGGCTGGCAAATTATAGGAGCAAAGATGAGAATGACTAATGGAAGCATAGGAACCAAGAGTCAAATCAGGGTTGATGGTCGGAGGGCAATGAATGAAGGACATCCCTTATGCAAAGGTAACGCCTCCTCATTTTCCCACAACTGAGGTCGATTTCCATTTATATTAGGTGCTCACTTTTCCCACACATGATCCAAAAAGTCTCATTTTAGATGAGGGCTCCTGAAAACAGACTCTGGGACTCAAAGATTAATATACAGATTTGATAGGGAGTCCTCTGGGGAACAGCACCTGTCAGGGTATGAAGGAAGTTAGAGGTAGAGGCCTCCGCTAATCTTAGAGGGAGCTCTGGCTCTTCCGAGTTGTCTCAAATTAAGGCAAAAAGGTAAGTGTTTGTTTCCAATCATTGTCCAGTCACTGGATGTGAACTGCACCCATGGAGGACAACCTCGAAAAGGGACAAGCTGTCAGCTGTTAATACATCCGGTAGCTGTAGAATGAATGCTTCAGTCCTGAACAGGGGGCACAAGGACAGCCCACCGCAGCATCCACTAACGGTCTTCTCGAGTTTCATATGGGATGGCAGCTGACTCAGTAGCTCAAACCTGGAGCCTCTTAGGTCCATAATCTTTCTTTGGTCTCTCTCATTTTTGCCTAGTTTGCTCCTCTTCCCCACCCCGAACATATTCACGTTAACTACAAAATTCTACTCACCGCCCCCAAACACTGGTAACACCACCCTGCCTTTTTCATATGCTGTTTCATCAGTCTAGAATGTTCTCCCTCCCTTCCATTCATCAAAATCATGCTCCTTTAATAAAGCCTACTTCAAAAGCTAATTGTATGTCTAAAAATGTGAGATTGACTCCATTTCTCCTTCCCTTAGGGTCCCAAAGCAAATGTCGTTTGTAACTCTATTATTATCATCTGCCCTGCTTGCGTTATAATTGGTCTTGTGTTCGTGTTTCCCTTCACCGGATTGGAAACTCAATGATTGCAGAACTTCCTCCTTCATCTTTTTATTCTCTCACATTCTGCTTGGCACAAACATTCAACAAGTAGGAATTAATTATATCAAATGTTCTGCATTGTTGTGAGTTTCTTAGGAAAAACCTCCCTGAAGGTTCTAGATGGCCTTATGACATCACCCTGCATTTTTCCTGCTCCTAAGAACCAGATCATATTTATTTATTCAATATAATCTGAATGCCTACTATAGGACAGATACTGATAGGGTTACTTCCTATTATTATTTTTGCTGTTGGTGGGGGGATTATTAAGGTAAAACTCACATATTCTGAAAGTAATCACTTAAAAATGTGGCCTTTAGTACATTCACGATGTTATGCAACCATCGCCTCTGTCTGGTTCTAAAACATTTACATCACCCCAAAAGCAAACCTGTTTCTACCATTCTTAAAAGAATTATATCTAGTCTGTGTTCCCCAGAAACTAGGCGCGTTGCAACAAGAAAGGAATGAGTCAAATGTTTGATAAAAAATTATAGTTCAACCCACTTTTGTATAGAAATTATGATGGTTTGCTTATCTATGTTTCTGTTATTGAGTGGAAAGGAATGAACTTTTCAGTGTTCTCAGAGGGTTGTGTTTGGGTGTCCCTAGAGCTTCTAAATTCCCATCCTGAGGAAATATCCCTTCAACTTTGAAAAAGGGAAGCCCTAAATGACTTGAGGTGATGGCTGACCTCATCCTTGAGGGGAGGGTTGGAATCTGTGTGGTCTGCACCTCACCCTTGCTTAGCATGTTAAGTGATGAGAAATGAAGGGATAGTAAAATCCCTTTGGCCAAGTCTTTGTCTTTTGAGGTCCTGAAATTTCCTTCTCACTGTGATTAACTGAATAAAATTACAAGCTCTGCCAAGAAAGTGCTGGCTGGCCTAATCCAAAACCACCTTTTATCTACGACCTAGGAACATCGGTGCTTTGCACTAATTGTCTGAGTTCTTTCGTTCAATCATTCTGAACTATATTCTGCTTTACAGATGAGAGGAAACTGAGGCTAAGGGAGGAAAGTCACATGCTCAGGCTCAGAAGCGAATGAACGCAGAGCCAGGATTTGGCAGACCCTAGTATACCATGCAGAGGTTTTCTAAGGAAACTGCCTAGGAACCTGGCCCACCCCTCGCTTCTTATCCACTCTAATCTCCAAGGGCACTATAACACAATAATGACTCCATTCTCCACTCCAAGCAGAAATCTTAAGAGAGACCCCTCTATTCCTCCCCTTGGGCATATCCGTGTGATCTTCATCACATAGACGTTGTGGTGAAGATGCTTAAGCGAGGCAAGGGGGTCATTGGCTACTTGGATTCCCAACTGCATCAGATCAAACGCAAACATGATCAGGAAAAAAGGCTCTGTGGGATTATATACAAGTTTATTTTATTTTATTTTTCTATTAAGGCAACATCAGCATACCTTTAAAAATCACTTTTCTGAAAGTAAATTTCCTAGAAGTGCATTCTTTATCACTGCAGAGCATGCGATAATGTGTAAACTTGCAGAAGCTGTTTTAACTGATTAACTCAGTTAATGGTTTTTCGAGATAAGTTTTTGGTTTTTGGAGGTGCTACAAAGCTAGTATGCCTAGCTTCGCTAATGTCTTTGCTTAATTGTGATTAATTAAGGCTGTGAGTAAGAACAGAGATTTCTCTTCATGATATAAAATGATTAATTACCTAATTAAATGACTTGTAAGAATGACCTTTTGAGTCATCCAAAAGTTAAAAACCAGGGCCAATATTTTAAAAAGAGTGGATGACACTTTTTGCAATTTTGCAATTGTTTGACAGTCACTTTTATGTCACGTCAGCAATAACTTTTAGTTGATTATTCCTGCCTCACTCTAAGGCAGGCACTTTAAAATGATAAAGGAAGCATTGTCATACTTTATCATGTTTTTATAATCTTACCCTTGGAATTAGCATAAATGCTTTGGCTTCCATTAACAAATAATCCTGTATACTACAATAATCAAGATCTAAGTTCATTACTTCACTACTCATTTTCATGTAGACCTGGCTTCATGGACTATATCTGGCTTCCGGTATATTATTAGAAAAAACACTAGGACAGCATGTCAAAGTTTTTTACGTTGTTCCACAAAAGCTAGGAAGTAGTGACGTATTCCACCAGTCAATTCTCTCTGAGTCCCTCAGGAGAACTCCGTCAATTCAGGTTAGAAGGGAATGGTCTTCCCCTTCCAATATTATTTATAACTGTTTTGCCACACTGCTCAGAATCCTTCTCAGTTTATTCATCCCGGCAGGCCAGCCTGAGGTGGGGAAGGGCACCTCGGGCTGGGTGAACTCTTGCAGGACCGAACTGGCATCCCGCAAGAGGAGAAGCTGACTGGAAGGTGAGAAGCCCTACTTTCTGCAATGGATGTAAGTCTTCTTGCTGACACTTGCCCAGGGGACTCTTCCTATAATACAATTTTAAGTAAGCTCTTAATTTGAGAAGCTTGTTAACTCTGTCTTTTGCATTTTCATTTTTTACAGAGCATCATGGAAATCATGATCCACTGTGGACTGTGTGTAAGATGAGCTGGGGGTGTCAGGGGAGTAAATTTGGAGGAGCCTACAGTATTGGCAGAGCATGAAAGAGCCCCTGCAGGTTTTGAAGAGCCGTATGATGTATTTGCGAAATTTCTCCCCCAGGAAAAAATAGATGACTGGATTAAGGCAGCAGTGAACAAAAGCCAGGGTCTCTGTGGCTTGCATGGCATAGTCCAGGTGTCTTTCAAAGGCGCAGTTCTGAAGGACCTCTAGATCCACCAGGGTCTCCAGGAAGAGTACCACGTTGTATGGTGTCCAGAATCCCAGGAAAAGGATCACCACTGCAAAGATCATCTTCACTGCCTTGTTCTTCTTCTCGTTTTTACAGTGCTGCAAGGTCCTGATGATCATGGAGTAGCAAAACAGCATGACCCCTAAGGGGATCACCATTCCTAGAGTGTTGATCTCCATTGAGGTCAGAACCTTCCACCTCGTGGCGTTGAACAAGTACTTGGTCTTGCAGTAGGTATGGTTGTGCTCTGTGTAACAAGTGCTGAATAAAAGGACTGGGAGGGAGGCAAATACAGCCACTGACCACGTGGCCAAGCTGGTGATGACCCCATACGTCACAGTCCTGGCTCTTAAGGAAAACACCGCGTGCACGATCGCCAGGTATCTGTCGATGCTCATGAGCATGATGAAGAATATGCCACTGTAAAAGCCCACCAAGTACATCCAGGAAATAATCTTGCAGAGACCTAATCCAAACACCCACTGGTCTGCAGCGTAGTAGCCCCAGAAAGGAAGAGAGAGCACGAAGAGAAGGTCCGAGATGGCGAGGTTGAGCAGGTACACATCAGTCATGGACCTGAGCCGCTTGTACTTGAACAGGACCAGAACCACCACGGAATTTCCAAACAGACCAAACAGAAAGACCAAGGAGTAGAGAGGCGGCAGGAAGAGCCCCCCAAATGCCTTGACACCGTCTTTGATGCAAGGCTCGGGGATATTATCAGAGAGATAGTAATTGCTGTAGAGGCTGTCATCCGGGGTCGTTTCTGCTGTCTCCGTGGAGTTCATTTTCAAATCTACAGGCTCCTCAAGGGAAATCTGAGGCCGACCAGCAGAAGCTAATGAGGGAGAGAGCAAACGAGGTTTCTTTAAGAACAAAAACAAATCGAAACAGTCCTGAATGCAGAACACAGCTACATAATATTTTGCCCCAGATAGTTCCACATCCCTCCCGACCTTCCCAAGTTTCAGGGCTCTGTTCCTTGCAGCCAAGTGAAATAATCCCGCTCTTAGGAGTCAGACACATTCCAAAGTTTGTCTCTGCCACTTTTATTACCCCTCTACTGCGAGCTTCAATTCTCTAATATGTAAGTGGGGATAGTAAAACCTTTTCAAAGAGGTATTTTTCATGTATATATTTCTAAAAAATAATCTGGAGTTACTGAAGTCACTTGCGGGAATGATAAGACCAGTTGCTATTCCCAACAGCACTGCACTGAAAGACTTTCTGACATAAAAGGGAAAAAAAAAAAGATTAAAAAATCTACTCATGTTTCCACATCAGATCGTAACTCCAAAAATTCACTAATTGCTTAGGCAATCATTAAGCTAAAAGGAAATCAGGATGGTCATTTGCATTTATAGAAAAATTCTAATTTCTCCCGCATGCTTTGTACTTTATAGATTTCAAAGCATGTTTACCAGTATTATCCATTTACTGTCCCTACAGCCCCCCCTCCCAACAGAAATCTGGTAGTTTAAGCCAAGTAATCATACTGAGCCATGGTGTAAATGACACATGAAAGATTCAGAGAGATGAAATGACTTCCACAGACCACACAGCTTTGTACGGTCTTCGTACAGCTTTGTACGGAACTTTGTATGGAACAAGTCCCAGTAATATGCCGGTAAACCAGGTCTGGGGGATTTACAGTACAAGGGCTCTCTCTGATTTATAGCTTTTGCACTCCCACTATGGCCAAGGTCAAGCTACCAACTGCCTTACAAAAGTCCTGAATATTTAACAATCAGCTCTTGAGAGTTTGTGCAAGTGGGCTCCAGCGCACCACTACCAAGTTCCATGTTCACTCTAGAGCATCATCTTAGGTTGGGAACATGCCTGGCCTTCCAAGCCTGGGTGGATAACCTCTCCTGGGCCAATTTGACACTAACGCACTAAATCTGTCGTCAAGGCTCTTCAGTAGTTTGCAGTAAATTGATGGAAATTTTTGTTTTTTTTCATCAAAACCACATATGAAAATAAATCATCTGCACTGAATCTAATCAGAGTGGGAATTAGCATGACAGATGTAGAAAAGGCACATCAGAGCCAGAAATAAAATCTCCAACCATCTTCATTTCCTATCTAAATTGGCATATGACGTTAAAACCTACTTAAAGTTACACACGTGTTCACAACCACTTTCATTTCCTATCTAAACTGGCAGATGAGGTTAAAATCTTCTTAAAGTTATACACATATTCATACATGAATCAAAGTAATTCAGGTATAGGGCTTTCTGACTAAATGCCATCTGCTCTTGCTTCCTTCTTAACGGCCCCCTGACATTCCTTATTAAGACCTTATTCACATTCTTCAGTAATTCTTCACATCTACCCCCTACCTGCCACCACCACAACCACTCACCCAAACACTAAGCTCTGTATTTCTTAAGAGATATTTTGGTTTACTCCTGCAAATGGATGGTGAAGACCTGGTGCATCTCAGGGTCTCCAAAAATAAGCGTTAAATGAACAGCAATTCTATTTAAACGAATAACAATTCTAGTCTTTCCGCACTATTTTACCAGTGACAATTAAAGAAATAAAAGAGGCTGAGGAGTTAGGAAATTATCAGAAGAACAAATAAAAGTAAACATAGCCGATAAACATTTGGAATTACTCTGTAGTCCTTATTTGTGCGGCATTTCTTGACCTGGACATCTTAATAGAAGCAAGCAGCAGAAAAGTTTATATGTTTAATGAAAATTGTCTGCGTGTTCTAAGCATGTGGACTTAGGCCAGATGTGTGCAGGGAGAGAGCTCTGTATAAGTGAATACCCATCAGATGAGGGCTCGGAGGGTGTGAGCACAGGCAGATAGTGTGTGAGCTCCAAGGTAGGAGCCAAATGTGAGCCCTAGAATGATCATGATGCCAGAGTGTTGTGACCGGGTGAGTGGCTGGCCAGCTTTCGGTGCTTCCAAAGTCCACACACCTGTGTAGAAATTTGTGCGTGGCCTGAAGCCCTGGGAATGTTCCAACCCCCACTTACCTTGCTTTTCTGAAAGTGGCTCTGAGGAAGGTCTGTGCTTCTTGTTCAAGAAACAGCACTAAGAAAGACAGGTGCCTTTGAAGGGCATGTGGCTTCCTGTGAGCACAAACTGCCCTTCACTCACTATGGGGCTTTTTTTTATAGCAGTAAGAAACAGAAAATGACTCTTAGAGATTTTTAGTCACTCATTTCCCAAAACTGAGAGCTTAGGAAGGTTTGCTCTCTGGTAGATTAAGGAGAAAAATGATGTAAAATTTTTCAAAGAGAAACTTTTTAAAAATTTTATTTGTTGGATTTTTCATCTTAAAACTTTCCTTTTAGCTGATCGTATGCAATAGAAATAATCTTTATATTCTGGATCAGAGGGCTGTTTATTATTTTCGCATCATGAATGTGCAATGCAAAGCAATCGAGATGTGTGATGTTCTCGAAACAAGTGGGATCTGAGGTCAGAGAGAGATGCCAGACATATTCAAGAAAAAAGATACTCAGGAGGAGAGAAGAGAGAAATTTATTCAAATGTGTACATACGAGAATGACTTGGAAGGCTTTAGTCAACTACACTCAATAATTGAAAAATCCTGAATCTTGTGTAAAGTGACATAACATAGCTTCAAGCCCCTTTCGCAACAGGAAGACCCCTCCCCCAAGCCCCCTCTACTTAGAAATTGTGGTACTTCCACTGACAGTGATCTTGGCTGAGTCCCTTTGAGTTCGTGTAGCAGTTATAGCCAAGGGGCTGACATTAGTCCTGAATCATTTTAATATTGTATCCTCAGCTTCTGCGATCTTCCAAACGTTTTCCCTCTGCACGTATAGAGTCGCTTAGTTCTGTGGCTCAGTTTAAAAGAGCCACACATGTCATTCTTTCTGAGGAAGTTGCATGAATAGAAACTAAAAAATTGAACTAGGGCTGTGTTTATCATGTTTATTTCATTATCATCTCTCCTAAGAAGTCTTTTCAGATTTTTTCCTAATTACCTCCCCATAAACTTGTAATACCATAGATAAACTGTATATATATATATCTGTGTAGTGTATATATATATATGTGCTTTACACATGTAAAGAGTAAGATTTTTTGCACCTCCAGGAACAGATTTTTGCCTCCCTATTGTCTCTATTAAGAATGTGTGAAAAAAAAAAAAAAAGAAGAATGTGTGAGAGTCTGGTCAAGATGGCAGAGCAGGTAAACGCTGTGCTCGCCTCCTCTCACAACCACATAAAATTACAATTAAACCACAGAATAACCATCATTGAGAATCACCTGAAGTCTACCTGAACAGAAGGATTTACAGAAGTCACACTGAGACTGGCAGAAGGAGCAGAGACTCAGAACGGTCTGGTCCCTCACCCACATGTAGCAGTTAAAAATCAGGAGGGCTATCTCAGCTGCAAAGGTCCCTCTGGAGGAGCGAGGGGTCCCAGGCCCACACCACACTCCCCAGATCAGGGTTCCAGTGCAGGAGAGAGAAGTCTTCATAACTTCTGGCTGTGAAAAACAGTAGAGATTGTGGCTGAGTGACACAGAGGGCAGCTAGAATCCCAGGCATTCCTCTTAATGGGCCCACAAATGGACTTACTCCGTGACAGACTCACTTACTCTGAGCTCCAGTACTGGGGCAGCAATGCTAATGATGCCAGGGATGTATAGGGAGAAACTGAATTGTCTGGCTTCATGGTGAGGGCTGAAGGGGCAGCTTTTTCCCATATAGAAGTGCTGGCAGAAGCCATTATTCCTTTGTTGAGCTCTCTCCCCACCCAGTGTACAGATGCAGGTGGGGACCATATCCGAACCTCCATCAACCTGCCTAACACTAATGTCCCCACCCAGCTGATTCCCTGAGACTCTATCCCACCCAGCTTGCTGGCTTACCCAAGCCACTTCTAGTGACTTTTCTATACAAATGGCCTATCTCGGCTCATGCTATGGACTTTCCTAAAATATCTCAAAGGTTCAAAAACCCCAAACAAGCAGGTTCTGGCCTCAACGTGCCCTGTACCTCTTTCTGAGCAGCCCAAGCCCAGCACTAGTAGCAGCTGGTCTCAGTTCAACCTTAGCCTCTCCAGGTACCTCCAAGCTCAGTACAAGTGGCAACCATCTTCAGATCATTATGGAGCTCATACCAAGTGGCCCCAGGCAGGGAGCAGGCAGCAACTGACCTTGACCTGAAACAGAGCCTACCCCGAAGAGGCCCCAGAATCAACACACCCAGTGGCCAGCTTCAGACCTCACGAGAGCACCATACAACCACCTCTACAAATTACATACACAAAGGGCAGACTGACAGGCACTAGACCCCTGCTAAAGTGAATTCTGTTCTGTAAGGTCAGCCTTTTCACAATAGCTCCTCCACTGTAGTTAATGGCCAGTCCTCACAACTGATCAGCCTGAGGGTCGATCCATCTCATTGATATCCAAATAGCAACCAAGGCTCAACTACAAAAGGAGGGCACATACAACTCACACAAGGGATAGGCTCAGGTGACCAGGGAAACTGGGCCGCACCTCCTACATAAGGCCACTCCACTAAACTGGGAGACATAGCAGCTCTACCTAATACATCGAAACAAACACAAAGAGGCAGCTAAAATGGTAAGACAAAGAAACATGTCCCAAATGAAAGAAAGGAACAAAGCTCCAGAAAAAGAACTAAACAAAACTGAAACAAGCAATCTACCAGCTGCAAAGTTCAAAACACTGATTATAAGGATGCTCAATGATCTCAGAGAGAACTTCAACAAAAAAATAGGAAACAAAAATGGAGATAGAAAACATTTTTAAAAAACAGAAATTAAGAATACATAACTGAATGAAGAAAACATTTAAAAGAATCAACAGTAGATTAGATGAAGCAGAGAATCAAATCAGCGATTTGGAAAATAAGGTAGCAGAAAACACCCAATCAAAACATCAAATAGAAAAAAGAATCCAAAAAAATGAGGATAGCTTTAGATGCCTCTAGGACAACTTCAAGCATACCAACATTTGCATCATAGAATACCAGAAAGAGGAGAGAACAAGAAATTGAAAATTTATCTGAAGAAATAATGACAGAAAACTTCCCTAATCTGGTGAAATAGACATACAAGCCCAGGAAGAGCAGAGAATACTAAACAAGATGAACCCAAAGAGACCCACAACAAAAACACATCATAATTAAAATACCAAAAGTTCAAGACAAAGAGAGACTCCTAAAAGTAGAAAGAGAAAAGCAATTAGTTATCTACAAGGGAACCGTCGTAAGACTGTCAGCTGATTTCTCAACAAAAACTTTGCAGGCCAGAAGGGATTGGCAAGAAATATCCAAAGTGATGAAAAACAAGGACCTACAACCAAGATTACTCTACACGACAAGCTATCATTTAGAATCAAAGGACAGATAAAGAGCTTCCCAGACAAGAAAAAGCTAAAGGAATTCATCACCACCAAACCAATATTACAAGAAATGTTAAAAGGACTTCTTTAAGAAAAAGAAGGAAAAAAATAAAAAATATGAATAGTAAACTGGCAGTAACTACATAGTTAATAATTACTTTAAATGTAAATTGAATAAATCAAAAGACACAGGGTAGCTGAATGGATAAGTAAACAAAATCCTTACATATGCTGCCTACATGAGACGCCTTCAGTTTGAAAGACACATACAGACTAAAAGTAAGAATATGGAAAAAGACATTTCATGAAAATGGAAAAAAAAGGTTGAAATAGCAATACTTATATTGGACAAAGCAGACTTTAAAACAAAGTCTACTACAAGAGTAAAAGAAGTATCCAGTAATCCCACTTCTGGGTATTTATCCAAAGAAACCCAAAACACTACTTCAAAGGACATATGAATCCATATCTTCATTGCAGCATTATTTACGATAGCCAAGATATGGAGGCAACCTGAGTATCAATCTGTGGATGAGTAAATAAAGAAAAGGAGGTACAGATATACAATGGAATATTACTCAGCCATAAAAAAAAAAAGAATGAAATCTTGGCACCTGCAACAACATGGATGGACCTAGAGGGATTATGCTGACTGGAGTAAGCCAGAGAAAGATAAATGCCATATAACTTCATTTATATGTGGAATCTGAAAAATAAAATAAACAAACAACAACAACAACAAAAAAAAACAGAAACAAACTCATAGACACAGAGAACATTTTGATGGTTGCCAGATGGGAAGGGTTTAGGAAGATGAATAAAACAGGGAAAGAGATTAAGAAGTACAAATTGATAGTTACAAAATAGTCATGAGGATGTTAAGTATAGCATAAGGAATATAGTCAATAAAATTGTAATAACTATGTGTGGTGTCAGATGGGTACTAGACTCATTGGGATGATCACTTCGTAAGTTATATAAATGTCTAATCAACGTTGTATACCTGAAACTAATATAATATTGCATGTCAACTGTAACGGAAAAATAAAAAAATATATATTAAAAAAAAAGATTCTATGAGTTAGAGTAATGGTTCTCAACTAGGTTCTTTGCCTCCCCATGGCACAGAAAGCAATATCCAGAAATATTTGTGTTTGGGATGGGAGGAGTTGCTACTGGCTTCCAATGGGAAGAACCCGGGAATGCTGCTAAAACCCTACAGTACACAGGAGATTCCTGCACAGTAAAGAGTTATCCATCCCAGAATGTCAACAGTGCTGAGGCTGAGAAACCCTGAGCTAGAGCACTGTTCCTCAGAGCAGGAACTGTGGAACCAGATTCATAGCCATCCTGCAAAAAAAAAAAGAAAGAAAGAAAGAAATAGAGATCTGTGTGTGGTCAAGTAAATTGAGGCAATGCTGGGCTTAGGTCTGGTGAAATGCAGCTCTTCACTGTAACACTTCTTGGGGGCTATCCAATCATAATATCATAGGGAACTCTGGAAGGAAGGCAGAGAATGAAAATGTATTTGTCCAGCAAATCTATGCTCAGTATGCAGAGTAATGTCTGAAATGAACATATTTCTAGAAATGTGGAGCCTGAAGATGATTCGACCATAAAATTATAGACCCCCTAGAGAACTAGGGGTCACGGTGTGAAAGCACACACCCCGCCCATATCTGTCTGAGTATACTGCCTAAGTCATCGTGGACCCTGGCCTGGGGGGTAGGAGTATTAAAGTTCTATAACATGTGATATCTAGAGGCCCAATTACCGCAAGCAATCATTGGTCAGTGTGGGTCCAGAGATGGTTCCTTGAAAGCCAGTTAGTGCTCCCTTGGCTGGATTTGGCTGCGTGATGGGCATTGCGGTCCACGAATGATGTCCATGTTGGCTGCGAACACTTTGAGATCTGCTCAGTCTGGGTTTGGACCTCAGTGCCACCACTTACTAGCTACATGAACCTCAATTTTCTCATCAGCAAAAGGGGTGAGAACGCATGAGGATTGTGGGAAGGTAATGAGACAATTGTTTGTAAAGCACTCAGCATAGTGCCTGGTAAAGATAGGTGCTTAACGAAGACATCGGCCATGAAAATTAATAGGATAAATAAAATGCACAGGAATAACCTCCTCTCTTGAAACAGCTGGGCCTGGGATGTCGCCCTTAGTCATAAATAAGTATCCAGGTAATATCTGGACGTAGACTCAGTGGGCCACATTCAATTTCTGAGTCTGCATTCAAGTTAAAAGCTTCAGGTTTCGAAGTTGCAGAGGTCAGTGTTCAGGTTTGCAACGTAATAATATTACTGCCCTGGAGAAACACTAAACAGGTTTCACCTCCAGTAAGGGATTCAAAGCTACGCACCATCCCCACCCCACCCTTCAAAAAGGATCACATTTTTAGTAATGCCTATTTCATAGAAGGGAAATAAAAACTTAGAGAGAAGAAGTGATGTGGTCAAGGTGACACAGCCAGATACACAGTCGGAACTAACACCTACACTCCCGACATTTTCGTGGACACCGTCGTCCACCGGAAGGAGCAGGCCAACAAAAACACTCTGGACAAACCTTCCTCCAAACTGAGGTGGGACGCAGCACAGAAAGGGCATCACAGAAGGAAAACTGTAAACGGGACTACAGCGCCCCCTGGTGTACAAAGCCTTATTTCAACAGACAAAACACCGGGCCACAGGTACCAAACCAACGCACAGGGACGGGCATATCTGACATTGGAAGCCATAAACTCCCACGGCCTTCAGGAGGAGCTCAGGGACTCAGTTGTAGAGCAGTGGTGGTAAAGCATCGAAGATCTGATGTCAGACCTGTTACAGCTTAAAGGGAGAGAAGGCTGCCAGGCAGGGAGGGCTACACAGGAGGCTTTATCCAGAGACAGTGGTCACACCTGGGTACCAGCAAGCTGGCACTATAGGGAACAACTAATGTGTGGCAAGAGAGTGGGGTTAGTCTTCATGGTTTCTCTATCGATTGGCTAATTTCAATAATTTTGTGGGTTTGGAGCAGAGAGGCTGTCCCTAGTTGTCTGGTACGTGGCCCCAGGGCAATTAAGGCCTGGTGCACAGTGGCCCCAGAAAATGAGAACCTGTTAAGATGTAGACCTAGCTGCTCAAAAAGAGGAACTGACCAACCTCTAGCCAAGGCTTTAAAACTACAGGGGAGGTCTGAAAAAAGAGATAAAATTTTGGTAAAGAAATAGAAGATTGCAAACAATTAAACTCTAAATTGCTTTTTTAAAGGTTACTAAAAATCCCTGCACTTTTGAAAATTAGAAAACAGATGTTGTATACAGCCATGCTACCCTGAACAAGCTCGATCCCATCTGATCTCGGAAGCTAAGCAGAGTCTGGCCTGTTTAGTACTTGGGATGGGAGACCACGTAGGAAGACCAGGTGCTATAGGTGTAAAAAATAAAAAATAAGGGGTTGTAAACTGACAAGGTCCTTGCAATCTATGAGGTCAACCAAGGGTTGCCTCACCTAAAAAAAAAAAAAATCACAATAGAAAATAGAAAACACTTATAACTGAATAATAATAAAATGCCACTTATCCAAAATTATGCCGGGCAGCTGAAGTGATCATGAGAGGCATTTAGACCTTCAGTGTTTATGCCAGAAGAGAAGAAAAAGTGGAAATTAATAAGAACTATTGAACTAGAAAAAGAAGCAGCAGGAAAAGGAATCGTGGAATAAACTCAAAAAGAGTATAAAGAAAAAATAAATATAAGAGCAGAAATTAGTTAACCAATAATGGAAAGTAAAGTAGACCCATTAAAGTATTTGAAAACACTAACAAAACTGATAAACTTCTAGGAAGATAGGTTTTAAAAAAAAAAGGGAACTTATCTTAGGAATGTAAAGGGAGATACAAATACAGACCAGAGATTTAAGAGATAAATATTAGGAATGATTTTATCACAATAATTTTAAAATTTAGATGAAATCAATAAAATCCTAGAAAATATATCTTACCAAACTGGTGCAAAGAGAAATATAAAATCTGACATAATCTTTTTAAAAACTGAATCAGTAATTTAAATGCTTTGAAGAAAAACAAAGTAAAAAAAAAAATAAACTCAAGGCAGATGGTCTTACAGGCAAATTTTACCAGTCAAGGTACATATAATTCTAATTTCATGCATCTTTTTTTTTTTAACACAGAATTACACACACACACACACACACACACACAATCAACAGCAACAACAACAAAAATACTCCTGAGGTCATTTTAAGAAGTTAATATAACCTTGATAACAACCAGACTGACAGAATGAAAAAATAAAATTACTCATTTTCTCTCAAAAAAATATTAATGCAAATAGCCTAAATAAAATATTAACGATCCAAATTCATTAAAGTTGAAAAAATACGTAATGGCCAAGTTAGTTCATTTCAGATATGCATAGTTAGTTTACAATTAGAGAAATTATTAATGCCAATCATGACATTAACAGAATAAAAGAGAAAGGCCATCCGAAACAGAAAGAGTAATTACAAAAACAACGTTCAAGGATGTAAAGTACAACACAGAGAATATAGTCAATAATGTTGTAATAACTATATATGGTGCCAAATGAGTACTAGACGTATTGGGGTGATCATTTCATAAAGTATATAAATGTCTAATCACTATGTTGTACACCTGAAACTAGCAAATATAATATTGTATGTCAAGTATAATTAAAAATAAATTTTTTAAAAAAGAAAAACAATGTTTATGATTTGAAAAAAACAAACTTAGGACATTAAGAATATAAAAGAACTTCTTTAAATTAATAAAGGTATCTACAAAGAAAATCCCCAACAAAAATACTGTTTAATTGTAAACAGCAAAAGTCGTTCCTTTTACAATCAGGACCATAACTAGAATGCCTGCCGATACTGGTTCTATTAGAGCTGGTAGAAAAGACAAGAATTAAAAATAAAAAATATAATGAATTCAGCAAAGTTTCAGGATACAAAATCAATACACAAAAATCAGTCGCATTTTTATACACTAACAATGAACAATCTGAAAATGAAATTAAGAACACAATTCCATTTACAATAGCATCAAAAAGAATAAACTACTTAGCAATAAACTTAATCAAGGAGGTGAAAGACTTGTACACTGAAAACTACAAAATGTTATTGAAAGAAAGAAGACACGACAAATGGAAAGACATCCTGTGTTTGTGGATTGGAAGACTGAAGATTGTCAAGATGTCAATATTACCCAAAGTGATCTACAAATCTAATGCTATCCCTGTGAAAACCCCAAAAGTGGTTTTTTGTTTGTTTTTTTGTTTGTTTTTGCAGAAATAGAAAAATCCATCCTAAATTCATATAGAATCTCAAGGGGCCCCAAATAGCCAATTAATCTTGAAAAAGAAGAACAAGTTGGAAGTTTCACATTTCTTGATTTTAAAACTATTACAAAGCTGCAGTAATCAGAACTGTGTTGGTATATGACAGACATACAAACCGATGGACTAGAATAGAGAGCCCAGAAATAAGCTGTCACATATGTGGTTAAATTATTTTCAAAGTATTATTGTCAAGATCATTTAATAAGGAAAGGACAGTATTTTCAACAAAAGATGCCGGGAAAACTGAATATCCATATGCAAAAGAATAAAGTTGAACCTTTAGCTTACACTATATAAAAAAATTAACTCAAAATAGATTAAAGACCTAAATGTAAGAACTAAAACTATAAAACTCTTGAAAGAAAACATAGTGGAAAGTTTTCACGACAATGGATTTGGCAATGATTTCTTGAATATGACACTCAAAGCACAGGTAACAAAAGTAAAAATAGATTAATTGGAGTACATCCAAATGTAAAACTTCTGTGCATCAGAGGACACAATCAGCAGAGTGAAGAGGCAATCTACAGAAGGGGAGAAAATGTCTGCGAATCATACATCTGATAAGGTGTTAGTATCCACAATACGTAAAGGACTACAACTCAACAACAAAAACAACCTGACTGACATCAGGGACAGTGGTGCAGGGTCAGAAAAAGAGACAGAATAAAGTATCCAAAAGTGACCTTCAGTGACTTTCAGAGAGACCGCATACATTTTTTTATTTTAAAATTCTCCAAACAATATCTTACTCCCCAAATTGAAGCCCCATATGTGAAAATCAGCAGCAGCACCACCACCTCCAAACATACACACACACACAGGTACCTAACATAAAGATATAACTTTATAGGTTAAAACCCAGAGGACAGCCATCCCCTTTCCACCCCCAAATACCAAGATGTTCCATCACCCAAAGCTACAATTCTCCAGGGCATATTCCCTGAGCCATCCCCAACCCCACCCACCCAACACACATACAAACCACCAAATTCTGTCTTTGGAATAACCAATTAAATTTCATCTTTCTACCTTTAAGTCAGCCCTGGCTGAGATTCTTCCTCCCTCAACCCAAGGTTCTAACCCTTCTGGGTTAAGCACAGTTGGAAACGCAAAATATAGAAACACAGGTTGGGGTATTTTAAAAGGATAAACAAATTTTCACATGCCATTTTCTACACAAGGGGATAGTAAGTGAAAGAAAATTACAGAGAAATAGTTCCCATAACCTTTAAGTTGGTGACATGACAAATACCACAAGAAAGTTGAAAGAAAAAAAAAATCTTGTTTCTGCAGCTCTGAGAATCCTTGGGTGGGCCCTGCAGAAGCAGGAGGTGGCTATGGAGATTGGAAGACAGACTGCAGAGGTGCACCAGGCTCCGTTGCTGCCATCTTTTTTTGGTCTAGAGTAAAAATGAGGAAGCCATGATGAGCCAAAAAGTGGGGCCATAAACTGGAGAATTCAGGGCTTGCAACAATTAAAATGAGACTGTTTGAGAAGCAATGGGAGAAACTCTGGGTCTTATCCTCTTCAGCCTACTGCCTGCTCAGTGTTCCCAGCTGTCAAACACTGACCCTCCCACCCCTTAACGCTGTCTCTTCCCACCCACCTCGCCCCCGCCACTCCCCCAGCCTCCTCCTCCAGCCCTGCCATTTCCCTGACACTCCCACATCAACACTCAGTCTCAGAATCTGCTTAAATATCAGCACCACAGGGCTGAGGGTGGAGATGTACTAAGCCTCACTTAGTGCCAGATGCCAATGTCAAGAGGGAGATGAAATGTGAACGGCTAAACATTGCCACCATGATTTTCCCATGCCATGACGTTTGGGAAACATTCCAAGATAAGGGATGCCTAATGTAAAATTAAATTTATTTTAATCACAAAACCATTTTCATGGAATACTAATGGTCTCCCCAAAAGTCAATTTAGAACAAATGACTTTTTTCTTTCTCTGAAAATAATTACAATTTTATGTAATATCACAAAATGATAGCAGTAACATCTTATCAAGCAAGCGTGCGTGTGTGTGTATCTGTGTGTGTGTATATATATTAGTGCAAAAATTAATTATGTGAGCAATATTTATGCCTGCACAATAAGCTGATGTAATAAGCTCATGTACTAAATTGCACCCATGGTGTAACACTATGCCCAATCCTAAAACCCCTCACACCCTACCTTTTCAGGATCTGAGTTCATTTTCCTCTATGAGGCATACGCACATTAATTCCAGATATATTCCTTAGAGTCTTTCAGCTTGCTAAAAGGGAAGAGTAAGGAGAGATGTTATTAGTTACTGAATGCTACTAAAGGACCTCTCTTGCATATAATTGAGAAGTGGGATCATTTTGGTCAAACTTCAGTCTAGCTGAATCATGAAAATTTTAAAAACGTGATATTTTCCACGTTTCATTGTACAATATTAAAATGCCACTGTATTAGTTTTCTGTTGCTGCTATAACAGATTATCACAAACTAAGTGGTTTAAACAACACGTTTATTATCTGGCCATCAGAAGCAAGACGTCATTGTCACTGGGTGCTAGCAGGGTTTCTTCTTTCTAGAGGTTCTAGGGAAGACTCTGTTTCCTTGCTTTTTCCAGCTTCTAAAGGCCTCCTACATTGCCAGCTCATGGTCTCTTCCTCCATCTCCAAATCAGCAGTGTACCATCCTCTCTTCTCTCTGACCCTTTTATAATGACCTTTGTGATTACATTAAGCCCACTCAGATAATCTAGGATAATCTCCCTATTTCAAATCAAATGTGCAATATTCCTTTTAAATATAAGGTAACACATTCATAGTTTCTGGAGATTAGGAGATTAGGATGTAAACATCTTTAGGGGCCATTTTTCTATCTACTACATCACATTCAGTACTATCACCACTGATATCAGAAAACTAAGAATTGAGAAGCTGTCATAGTCATAACAGCAGACACGAGTTTTCCAAGATTATAATTTTCACTTGAAAGCTCAGATTTTATCATCGGCAACCGATGCTATCAGTTGTTTTACTTGAAATGACTGGTTCACTTCATTCATTATCAATAAAATACTGACAAAACACCTGTTTGAATAATCATAAATTCTAAGCCATTCTTTCAAATCAAATGGAATTCCTGGGAATTCAAGAGTAGAGGTAACAAAATCGATTTTTCCTGCCTCATCAAGGACAACCTCAAGTAAAACCGGCGCTGAGAGCACAGGGCAGCGAAGAATATGTCTTTAGCACAGTTTTGTGCCACTGCCTCAATCCATCGGAAGGTCCCAGCAGCTCTACCCACCGTCGCTTTTGCAAATAACAGAGTAAAAAATATAAGGTTATACTGTTATTATAAATGTAGTGTTGACCTCATAGATCCCCCGGAAAGGGTCACAGGGACCTACCCTCTCTCACTCCCAGGGGTCCAAAGACCTCACTTTGAAAATTGCTGTTTTTAGGAAAAAAACTTGCCAGCAGATGGCAGCAGATACAGCAGCATTTTCCAATTTGCGTTGGCCATGATTTAGGAAACAGTTATTTCATAACCAATTTTAAATTTTGCCTTTAAAGCTCAAAGAGAACATTTCTTTTCAAAAAACATTTTTTTCCAATTGAAATTTCTTTTAACCTGAAGGAGTTTCTGTCAAGTAGTCCGCCAGCCCAATCCAGAAAATATTTTAAAACATACAATAGAATTCCATATTACAAGTGTTACTTAAACTCACATCTCAAACTATATAAACATTTTTTCTTGAGATGATCATCATATTTTAGTATGCAGGAGTCCTCTGGACCTACTTCTCACTGTCACCTAGAATATTAAAAACAGTAAAAAGCCTTGATAAGAGTAATTCTATCATTTTATTAAACCAAACAAAATTTAAGTGTAATGCCAACTGGAATTACTAAAAAATTGAAGAGTTTATGCAAAGAATAATGTCTAAAATTTAATAAAGCTCAGTTTTTTCTTTTAAAGGGTGAAGGTCAGTCTTCCTTTTGCCCTTTTTTTTTTTATTATTATTTTTTATTATTAACTCTATCTTAGCTCTGAAGAAGAGCTCCAGAAAGAAAATTGGATCTCAGCATCTGTGTATTACCTTAAGGCTTCTCAGTTAATGCATCTTTTTTCTAATTCACAAAGAAAAGTTTCTAAATTTTATTTATAAAACATCATGTTTTCATAATGAATATCAAGTGATCCTGGAAGAAATGAGATATAACGATGAAGCAAAATATTAGTAAACATGTATTTCTAAACAAAAAGCTAACTGAATAAATTGTATAATTTGAAAAATAAGTAAATATGAGGTAGAATTAAAATATCGTTGATAATAAAATGTAAAACAAACAGGAGAGTGATCAGAACTGAAGTGTTCCACATCGAAGTCTTATTTTAAGACTTTATTTTTTAATTTCGTAGTTTAAAATTTAAAGAAAAAAATCTAAAAGAATAAAATATAATTTTTAAACAGAGGAAAATCACATAAAGAATTAAAGTGTCTCAATTCAAAAATAATTATCACTACCAAAAAAGACCAAATATTCTTTTTTATTTATTTTCTGTCTCACACATTAGAACTTAGATTCCATGAGTTCAAGAATTTTTCTTTTTTTGTTAATAAAGACATCTCAGCACCTAAAACAATGTTACACACATGGGAAATATTCAAAAATTATTTCCTGACTATAGTACACAGATCACTTGTATGAAATAACAAAGACACTTAAGATTTCAGTAGTAGACAAGGTGTAAAAAGTACAGTTCACTAAATAGAAAATCAATTAGTAATAAATGATAATGAAATAACACTCATTATTCCTAGTAATCAAAAACAAACAAACAAAAAAGCAAAAATTAACCTGAGATACTATTTTACGCCATCATATTTGCAAATACTTTAAGAGGTAAAAAAATAATCACGCGGATGATATGTATCGAGAGTTGCAAAATGATCTGGTAAACCCACAATTAGTTTGTTTCTCCTACACATACACACACACACACACACACACACACACACGCCAAACACACACACCTTGATGTGTCGAGGTGATCACTGGTTAACTTATGTGTAGTACTGAAAGAACAATAACAAACACAATTCTACCATATGGGAACAGCTAAGCAAACTGAAACACTGTATGAACCATTTATATAGGCATGGAAATTGTTTATGAAGACTGGTAGTGATAAATAAAAATGGTTACATATCAACTGTAACAAAGCATAGCATAACTCCATGATCACAACAGTGTAAATTAAGTTAAAGCTGCTTGTTGGAACATTATGTTGTCTCAGAGAAATTCTATTTTGGAATATAAATTGAAACAATCTCTTAGCAGGACAATTCCATAGTATATGTTTCAAATTCGAACTGTTCATATCCCTCTACCAAGAGATTTCTTCCTAGGAATTTAAGTTATGACCTAGTAGTCTTCTATGTGAAAATTCATCCAATGATTCAACAAGATTTCCTGCACATCCCTGTGTACTGGACAATAGGAATTTGAGATGAAGTGTATTTCAAGGTACCAGTCCAGTAGATGAGACAAAGACATGAGATAGGTATGACAGAGTAGAACATACAAAATATAATTTGAACAGAATTATATAGTAAAATAGATTTTATAAAGTGTAATATTGAATAAGTGAGACTCGAGCACAATTCTGTAACAGAACAGAAAACACACCTGGCTCTAGTTTGTTGGAATGAGGAAAGGCCCCTGAGAATAGTTGATATTTGCCAAGCATATTTGCCAGATGAAGATGACATGAGGTAAGTAAGGGGAGGGAAACAGCAGGGTCAGAGGCAAGGAATAGAGAGAGGGCAGGCAACTTGTTTGTAGGTGGTCGTGTTCAGTATAGTAGATCAAGGCTGGTAATTGAAATCAGACATAGGCTGAAGTCATCATTGGCATCAGCATTTTTTGAAATAAGAAAAAACCATAATCTCATCAATCCTCTTCTTTCAAATGGAATGTCATCTATACCTTGAGCACGGTAATGTGGATGCTCTCAGGCTTCCCCTGGGAGTTAGCCCTTAGGAAAACCTGCTTGTTCTTAGCTCCTGATGGTTTTCTTTTGACCCGAAGGCCAGTCTTCCTTTCCTTCAAGCACATCAGGGCTAGCCTAGCCTGTCTGCAGCAACCCCTCTTCGGATTTAACCCTCATAATCCTTCCGTCCAATCAGGCGACGATGATAAGAGACACCAGCTCATTTCCATACAGCATCCAAGAACTATATCTAACACACAGAAGTACCCTTTCTCAAACTCTGAAATGGTAAGTATGAAGTCAAGGGGAGAATAGTGTTCATCAAAGAACAAATTCAATCACTCTTAGGAGACTGATGGTTGATTAAATATCTTAGTCCTCTCCGGCACCACCCTTTGACACCTGAAGAGACCTGACCCCTACAGCCACATCCCCACCCAGCCTGTCCCCAGGTTACAGTTAGAGACACACTGCCCAGGGTAGTTGGCCAGGGGGAATTTCTATGCCCCGCAACGAGATACTTTTCCAGGTGCATCCTGGTGCTCTGAGCAGAGTGGGGCTGGGCCCTCCCACTGACCCCTGAACTTCTGAACCCCACCTCCACCACCCCTCCCCCTACACAAAACCCAGTAGCGGCCTAGCCAGGAGAAAGTAAGAGAAAACACAGCGGCCGGTGGGTAAAGACTGAAAGGCTTCGCCACCATCTCAGCTCGGCTCGGCTCGGCTTGGCTCGGCTCGGCTCACGAGGGCCGTGTCTGAGTGGCACGTGGAGGGGCGTGAGCCAATCAGCCTCTCAGAGCCCAGGGAGCATTGGAGGCCCTCACGGCTCACTGCCCGCTCACTGGCTCAACACCCGGGGCGGGAGATGCGGTACACCCACAAGCGGCTCCCAGCAGTAGAGCTCCTCGTCTCGTCCCGTTGTCCTCGCTTCTGCATGGGAGAGTCTGGATGATCTGCACTTGATCTCAGAACGTCGTTCATCCCTTTCCTCAAATTCCCACAATAAAAACTGCCTAAGACTGGAGTTGGAGTAGGGCCGGGGAAACGCTCCTGCCCTTTGATCCTTGCTGCGCCCAGTTAATGGAAACATATATGTAACAAGTCGATTTATATGAGTTTATTGGCTTATTCCTCAACCGCGGAGGCCAATTCCAATGACTTTTTTACATTACTAAGCAGCCCCGAAAATATCATCCCCTACTCCCAGATTGTAGCGCTATCGGTGAAATTGCAGTTGTTTGACCCTGGGAAGCAGCAGTAGGAAATATCAGAGACCGTTGATGGGCAGCAGAGTCTCCATGCAACGAGTCCAAGGAGGCCCTAGCCTACTGCGAGGTACCAACACGCTCCATCACCCAAACGTTACAACTCCTCAGCAGATTTCCTCCGCACTCTCCCATCCTCCTCCCCACACACTTACGGTCCACCAAATCCTGTCTGGAGTAACCAGTTCCCTCCACCCCTGACTTCGTACCTTTAAGTCAGTCCTGGCTGAGGTCCTTCTCCCCTCTTTAACCCAGGATTCTACCCTTGCCTTGTTAAATGCAGTTGGAGACAAAAAATACACAAACATAAGTCTGTATATCTGAGGAGTACTTTTTTTTTTATTGTATATGTGATAGAGGCCGTAGAGAAACGAATATCACAGTATTTTTACTAGAAAGAAATAGTTACCACAGTCCTCAAGAAGGTGACACGACAAGTCACCGCGAGGAAGGAAGTTAGAAAACAAAATATTCCTGCAGCTCTCAGAATCCTTGGGTAGGATCTGCAGAAGCAGGAGGTGGCTGTGGAGACTGCAAGACAGACTGCAGAGGTGCACCAGGCTCTGTTGCTGCCATCTTTTTTTGGTCTAGAGTAAAAGGAGAAGGAGAAAAATCTGTCAGAAAATAAGGGAGCCAGGATGAGCCAAATAATGGGGCCTTGAACTGCAAAATCCAGGGCTCTCTCCCAGAAGCAGTGGGAGAAACCCTGGGCCTTATCCTCCTAGACCTACTGCCTGCTTAGTGTTCCCAGATGTCAAACACTGACCCCACCCCCATCCCTTAACACTGTCTCTCCTCCCCTATCCTCCAGCCTCCTCCTCCAGCCCTGCCATTTCCCTGACACTCCCACATCAACACTCAGTCCCAGAATCTGCTTAAATATCAGCACCACAGGGCTAAGGGCTGGGATGTACTAAGCCTCCCTAAGTGACAGAAGTCAATGTGGAGAAGGAAATGAAATAAGAAAGACTGAGCATTTACCTTATATCCACATTGCCACTATGGTTCTTCCATGCCATAATACTTGGGAACATCTCAAGATAAGAAGTGATATCTATTATGAAATAAATGTATTTTTAATCAAAAAAACATTTTTCATATATTATCAATGGTACTTAAAAATGTCACGCAGAAACAATTGACTTTGCTCTTTTCCGAAATATTTAAACTTTGTATAATGAAACACAGAATGATACTGTGAAGATGTTCTCAAACAAGAATGTATATGTGTGTGTGTGCACATGTGTGCCTATATACATATACTTTTGGATGCAAAAATTATTACATGACACAATGCTCTGATGTAATAAGCTCATGTAATAAAATGCATTCATGGTAACAACAGTATGCCTTGATCGTAAAAGCTCTGATCCTTCATACCTTTTTCGAAACTGGGCTTGTTTTACTTTACACACACACACATTGTTAGCAGTTCCAAGATATGTTCATTTAAATCTCTTGGTGTATTTAAGGACAAAAGGAAGAGGTGTTGTGATCAATTACTAAGTGCTGGGAAAGGATCACTCTTGCATATAATTAAGAAGTAGGACTCATTTGGTCAAAACTGTCAGTCAAGCTACATTCAACATTTTAACATACAAAACTGATTTTAGAATCATGAGAGTGAAACAAAGAAATGCATTTTCCACTTTCCACTTTGAGTGTAATTTACATCATTTATTCACGAGCAAAACCTATAAGTAAGTAGGTTTTACAAATAAAGAAATAACCAAATTGAAGTTTTAGTATTTAAACTCACCTGTTAGTACGCTTTTTAATGCTTTAACTTCTTTCAGCTTCTCTAAAGAGTTTCTGTTTGGTGCTTCTATTGCCTCTAAGGTGGTTTGCCACTCCAAACTCACTGTCACATCATCATCTGCATACTAAGGCCTGTTGTGGGTCATATGCTGTGAAGTAACGTAATCGGCTTTTCAGTTCAATCTTATTTTACATTTAACGTTTAAATTCAGAAGTTCAGAATTAATCTGGAAGATCCAAAGAACATTACTACTCTTAAATACTAGAAAATTTTACATATGAAAATATATTCCTTCTCATGAAACTGAGAGCTAAGTTTCAGAATTCGTACAGATGAATGTGTTCAAAATAATCAACAATATTATTCCCCCCACATGTTATGATTTAGCGGTCAGTTTATTACTGCAGAGCTTAGAATATTTGGGGAGAAAATCTTACTGGAAGGTAAAATCTACAGAAATTAACAAAATTAGTTTTGCGATAAAGATATTACCCAATTGTTATGTCATAGGGCAGATCTTTACTATTTTTCTTACACCCAAGCTTGAATTTAATGTTTCAGTTTGAAAGTTATTTTAAGAGTCACGGTCTGATTATATGCATGTGCAGCCTTTTCATCACTGAGTTTAGAATTAAAAAGTTAAAAATAGATATAATGTACTAATTTAAAATAAACTGGAAGTCATATATGAAAATTAAATTAAGTTAAATATTAATATTAGGTTAGGTCAAAGATTCATTAACAGATAAGTGATACTGGTAAAAACTTAAAGTGCACTTCAAATAATTCTTCAGCAGTATAGTTTGGCAGTATAGTGGTTTCTCAAAGTGTGGTACTAGGGCTCCAATATTCTTTCAAGGGGTCCACAAGGTCAAAACTAGTTTTGTAATACTACTACTACTAATATTAAGTTAAATAATTTTAACTTTTCTCTCTCTAAAGACTGTATGATGAAATTTCCCAGAGGCTATATAATGTGATGATGATACCAGTGGTTTTACTCGTCATTGTTTTTGTACCATTAGTTCAGATATCAAAGCAGTAAATTTTAAAAGGCAAGTCACATCCTAATATTATGAAAATAGTTTTAAACTTGCAAACTCCCTCAAAGCATCTCTGGTTCCCTCTACATTCCACACTTTGAAAACTGCAATATTAGGGTAATAGATCTTGCCAGCAGATGACAGACAGTATAGTGCAGCATCTTCAAATTAATCCTGACCAGAATTTATGATATTATGAGTTATCACATGTAATCTTAGATTAAGCAATGCCTTCTTATCTATCACAAAAACATGAGCAACGAAAGAAAAAAAATAGATATCTGGATTCTGTAAAAACTGAAAACTTTTGTACTTCAAAGGATACCATCAAGAAAATAAAAAGATACCCACAAAACGGGAGAAAATACTTGCAATTCATATATCTAATAAGAGACTTATATACAGAATGATAACTCTACAACTCAATTAGAAGACAACCAAATCTAAAATAGAGGAAAAAACTGAACAGACATTTCTCCAAAGAAGAGATATGTACAACTAATAAGCACAAGAAAAAATGTTGAACAATATTAGCCATCAAAACTCCGGTGATATACGACTTTGCATCCACTAGTAAGGCTGTATAAACAGAAAGAAAACAAATGTTAGCAAAGATGTAAAGAAATTGGAACCCTCATACCTTGCTAGTGGGAGTGTAAAACAGTGTAGCCACTTTGGAAAACAGTTCCCCAAACAAGTATACGGCAGAGAAATGAAACCATATATCGACACAAAAACTTGTACTTTATAGCCAAAAGATGTAAACAATCCAAATGTCCATCCACTGATGAATGGATTAACAAAATGTAGCATATCCATACAATGGCATATTATTTAGCTGTAAAAAGGAATTTAGTACATGTTACATCATGGATAAATCTTGAAAACAATATAGTAAGTGAAAGAAACGATTAACAAAAAAAAGATATTTTTCCATTTAGAGGAGATATCCAGAATAAGCAAATCTATAAAGACAGAAAGTAGATTAACGGCTACCTAGGGCTGTGTCTGAGAAAATGGTAAGTTGCTAGCCCTTGGTATCCTTTTCAAATAATAATTTTAAAAAAGTCTTAATCTAATCGATCTTATCCTCTCACATAGCATGAACAACATGGATAATAAATAATAGAACTCTAATAGATGAACTATTCAATGTTTATTTTGTGATATACACTCTACTGAGAATATACCTACTATCCATTTCAATCCTTACAATAACTCTATGAGGTAGGTTGTTGCATTATCTTTCCATATGTTGATGGGGTCAGAGATAAACACATCTTAGCAGCCATACCAACATCATTAAACTATCAAGTGATGGAGCCTAGAATAATATCCAATGCCTGAGCTCTGACCTCTGTTTATTTCAGATCTGGCTAAGGGGAGTCAGCCATATCACTTCAAGGTAGACCGTGGGTCCATAAAGAACCCCAGCCTCTCCTAAAAACAAGTACTGATACACACAAGAATTTGGGTGGATTGCAAAATAATTATGCTGTATGAAAAATGCCAGTCTCAAGAGATTACAAACTGTGTGATTCCATTTTTATAACGTTCTTGAAATGACAAAATTAGATTAAGATCAGATTAGTGGTTGCTGGGTGTTAGGTGCCAGGTTTTGTCACATAGGTATAGCCCTTAGGAAAACCCATGGGAGCTCCCGATGGTTTTCCTCTGCCTCAAAGCCCAGTCTTTTTCCTCCAAGCACACTGCTACGGCTCCTTCCTGGGGCTTAATCCTGACAATTCTTCCTTCGCATTAGGTAAGGATAGGAGACACCGGCTAATTTTCTCTTTGCACCCAAGAGACTATATAAACTAACACATTTTTTCTCAAATTCTGAAAACCAAAATATGCATTATTTTCTAATTATGAACAAATGTAACAGTATCAATAAAAGGCCAAAGTGTTCATCAAAGAGCAAAAACCATCACTGGAAAAGGGCCCCTTCCCGGCTGCTCCGTGACCCTTTGATGCCAGGTGAGATCTGGGCCCCAACATCTTCGTCCCCACCCCTCAGCCTGACCCCGTGTTACAGTGACAGAAACTCACTGAGGGGAGGAAATGGCCCAGAGTCACTGGCTAGGGCGGATTTCTATGCCCTGAGGCGGATTTTTAGGGGTTGAGACCCAGTCACCTCACAGCCTGGCCCTCGCCAGGGCAGCTCCCCCTCTTCCACTGATCCAAGGAGGATGACAACCGCTGCCCAAGTCCTACAGCTTCCCCTTCCCCATACCCTGGAGCCCGATCCTTCAGCGGCTCCCCAGTCCAGTTACCTGTCAGTGCCCAACGAGCCAACAGGCACACAGGACACTGGGCAGTTAACGGACACCCACCTCTGCCGTTGCAGCTAGGGGCGTGTCCGAGCACGCGCAGCTCATAGCCAATCAAAGGCAAGGGAGAACTGGTGGCCCCTTCTGAGTGGCTTGCCTGGAGGCGCGAGCTTCGCAGCCAGTCAGAGCCAAATGAGCTCCAAGGCTGCATCTCCAGGAGTTGTGTCCTTTGATCTGAGCCTCCTCAGTCCACCAGGGCTAACGCAACAAATAGAGTAGTGGAGGACTGACCTATATAGGGGCACCAGCCTTGTGGCCAGTCAAGGCCAAGAAAGGGAGGCATGTCTTGGGACTTCATCTGGGGTGAGAGCAACGGGAACATCCGCTTTCCTTTCCTGTTGACTCCAGTTCTTCCTTTAAAGGCCAACTCAGTGCCACATTCTCCTCTAAGCTTCCACCAACCTGGAAGAATCTGACCTGGTGTTGTCCAGCCCTGGTCATCATCCTGTGTTGAGACTGCCCTGCTTTCGTCCCTCCCCACTGAGACTAAGAGCTTGTCACACGGCCGGGAAGAGGAGGCATAATTGTACAATAACGACTTGCAGGGGCTTTGAAGGCCTCGCTTCACTCACAGCCACGTTCCACAACCTCCATGCTGTGTGGCCACAAGGAAGAAGAATTAACCCCTCTGAGATCAGCTTTCTCATCTGCATAAGAGAGGAAGATGAAAAAAAGCCTCCATTTGAGTTACTGGGTAAAGGGGCGGATAAACCTAGCACAGGTCTTGTCATTTTCCTAACCTTCTGAACAATGAGAGGAGTTCAGGAGCTGAGAAATGAGGGAGGGAGTGATAGCATCTTGTTACCTTAAAGTTTCTTAGCATATAGGCATTTCCAGATTTAGGGCAGCTCACGATGGCATTGGCAGAACTGTGCCTAGTAAATACAAGCTCCAGGAGATGTTCTTTAACATGAAGAAAATGGCTTGGGTAGGGGATGAGGTCCCCATCCCAGGAGGGGTCCAGCAGGAAGGAGGGCTCTCCCTCAGGTGGAGCTGGACAGGAAGACCCCTCAGACCCAGACCCACAACCTTTGACCAAGAAGGGAACAAGTTCTGTAGCATTTTCTCCTCTGGGCCAAACTCTCCTTGTCTCTAAAATGAGATGACCGGGCTGGACTTCCCTAGGTGGCAAACAGGGTTAGGGAGGGCACCTCAACCTCAGAAAGAGCCTAAAACTCCCAAACCCTTTCATTGTACATTCTGGACCTCACGGTCTTTCATCAGGAACACCTCCCACCACGCACCCCTGTGTCCTCGATCATTTCTCTCATTGTTTCCTTCACTTTCAAAATACTATGTACTAAATAAATACTAAAATCTAGCTTTTCCTTGAGGACACTAATTTTTCTCTAACCTCCTCTAGAATGACTGTTCTTTCTCAAACACTTTTTTTTTTTTTTCCAGGCAAGGCAACCTCTGGTCGACCTCACAGATTGCAAGGACCTTGTCAGCTTACAATCCCTTATTTTTTATTTTTTATGCCTACAGTACCTTCAAACACTCTTGATTATAAAAGATTTGGAGGAGAAAATATGGCTTCCTTGTTCGTTTTCTTTCCTCAGTCATGTCTGTGTTCGCTTCCTTTGAATCCCATCTCCTCTGAAATGCATCAGACTCTTACATCTCTGTACTGCAGTCCTAACTACCCACGATCTGCCAATTCCTTCACTCACTGAGGACTCTGCACCTGGCTCACAGTCTTACTCTCCATTACATTACTCTCCATCATGCCTTTTAACTGGGATCACTGATTGATGTCCACTCCAGTACCCTGGACCCAGTTCCTTAACCTCATTTTCAACAATCCTCTCTGCATCTCACCTGGTCATTGACAACTTTGCCACCTTTCACATTTTAAGCATCCTATTCTCCAGAAATCACCTTCTATATTTTCCTGACACTTTTGTCTTAATAGTCCTTCTCCAATAATCCCTTGATCTATTTGAGGCCTCCAGGTGATTAACTCACCCCCCTCGCTGCCCACTGCCCCCTTTGTTTCTTTGCCTGCCTTCCGCCTTGCTTAGATGCTATGGCTCCATCACTATAACAATTCACTTCAATAATCGTCAACTCCTTATCCTCTCTCTTCCTAAATCGTTTTAGCTGGAGAATCCCAAACGTAGCAAATTCAGCTCTCAACTTACTTGTCATCTGAATCTGAGAAGTCTAACGTGATAGGAGAAAATAAACTAGACACGCGTAGACTGATCTCACATCTCGTTTTTAACTACGAATCGTATGCGGGCTCTTGCCATTCTCTAGCAATCTTAATAGATTTCACCCATCAATTTCACACCTCTTTTCACATCAGGATTCCAGCATTCCTCCCATTTCAGCCTTTGACCATGTCTCGATTCACTGAGAATTAGAATAGAATCATCTCACTTTCCAAACCTTCTAACCTACTTGCAATGCATCCACATTGTGTCCTGTTAAAATGCAGGACCTTCCTTTGCTCTTACTAAGGTCAATAACTGCTCAGTCTCTCTTTGCTCGATTTTCCCCAACTCTTCCTTGACCCCATACTCCACCTGCGCTACAACAACCAATATTTCTGCTTTCCTTTATAGCAAAGTTCTTCAGAAGAGTAGTTGTCTGTGCTTATGGTCCTCACCTGCCATTCTCTCTTTATCTCCACAACTTCACTGATTTTGTTCTTATACAAATCACCAACAACTACCATGTCCCCCCAGTACAAAATCAATTTTCAAATAAGTAAGAAAATGGTTAGTTAGCAAAATTGGGAAACAATGAAATCTTAGCTGATGGAAAGAGGGACAGAAAAACTTATGGTAAATCTTCCATCAAACACACTAAAATAGTACATTAATATTTTCCTAACCAATTGGTAAGTATTCTTAAAATATGAAAATACTCATTGATAAAGAAGATATAGGCAAACAGGTACTCGTACACTTGTGAGAGACCTAGTTCAGCTTATTTATAGGGATGTTTGAGAATGTGTATTAATAGCCAGAAACACATATCATTTGACCCAAGAAATCTACTTAAAAGTAATTTTTCTTTTAGAATGAATCAGAGATAATCATTAAGAATGATGTAAAGGAAAGCCATGGCAGCATTATTGAAACAATGAAAAATTGTTAATAATCTAAAAGCCAGACCAAATATTATGAGATTGAGTTAATTAATTATGGAACAGCCACAACATAGAATATTATACAGTCTTCAAGTTACTGATTTGGAAAGCTATTAAAGATAACATTCTCCCAGTAATGAGTATATTCTTATATAATGTATATAATATGATTCTAAATTTGTGTCATTTTTATATATGCATATAATGAGCTCATTATTATTTTATATATTATAAATATTTTTGTGTGGAAATTTAATGATAGTTATCTCCTTGTGAATTATAGCTGTTTTTTTTCCTTTATAACTTCTTTTTAGATATCCATCTGAAAATTTCAGTGATGATACTAAATGTCACTGGAAGAAAACCCCTCTAAGCTCTATTCTCATGTACCAGGATATCTCTGTCCTTCCTTTCACCGTCAAGTTCTTTGAAATAGAGGACCATGCTTGCTGTACTCACTTTATCCACCTCCACTGACTCCTCATGCCAAGGCTGATTCCTCATTCTTGCCCTAATATTGCTCTTGTTAAGTAAAGCAACAGGGAAGATAGAATAATCAGGGGGATCATTTCATAAACTATTTAAGTGTCTGGCCTGTGTACTGTATACTTGAAACTAATTTTAAAATGTTTTAAAAATACCCAACCCGATCCTGTCTGATCTCTAAAACTAAGCAGGGTCAGGCCTGGTTAGTACTTGGATGGGAGACCACCTATGAAGACCAGGTGCTGCAGGCATAAAAAATAAAAATAAGGATTGTAAGCTGACAGGGTCCTTGCAATCTGTGAGGTCAACCAAGGGTTGCCTTGCCTAAAAAGAAATACATACATACATACATACATACATACATACATACATAAAATAAATAAAAAAGCAAAAGAGCTACAGTCCCCTATTTTCAAATCAAATTGCCACCTCTAGGTTCTTTTTTGAACTCAAGGCATTTTACACTTTTTCATTATTTAATTCTCCAAAATCTGTACACCTTTGCTTTCCAGGGTACTGATCTCTCCTAGTTTTCCTCCTACCCAAAGTTTGCTTCTTCTACCCATCTCTTTTCTTCTCATGTTGTACACATTATTTGAATTTTTAATTCCAGTGGAAGCTTTACCAGGAAGCTCATAAAGTTCATCCTTTAAGGCCTCTCACTTGCATGGGCTCCTTTGAAAGCCCTGGGGGAGGAGAGTGTCAAAGGATAATTTTCTTAAGTAAAATTATGACTTTCATACAGAAATCAAATATACATGTGTTAAAGATTTTATTTCAAGCATAATGAGAAAACCAGTTAGAGGTTATAACCAGTTCTGGGAAAAAACAAAGAACAGACACATTTATAGATTGGGAATATTGAAATGAATGTGCAAATGGAGACAAAGCTGATTTTTCCCAAAGAGAAGAGGGTTGTCCCTCCATTGGGCAGAGTTCATTTGCATTTCTACATATGAGAATTATTTTGCATTGCTATCAGTTATCTATAAGTTAGTCATTAAACAGCTCCCATAGAATTAGAATCAGATAATACAGAAGGTGTATTGTAATGAATATCTTTCCATGAAGCAGATTTTTCGAGACAGTACAGCAATGTGCTAACAAATAAAAGTCTTATGCTTAACAAAAGTAAATAGCTTAACTGTAATTAACTAAAACTGTTCTTTTCCTACTTGGAATTTACACACACTTCTCATGTAAGAGGCTCAGGGCTGGCCTTAAACATTTTGGGAGACTCGACCAAGGGGAAATTGAGGTAGCAATACACTTAGGTTGGATTTTGCAGGATATGTTTATGTAGTGCCTAATTGCTTCTGAATATATTTAAGTCACTGCTGACTGTCATGGTACAGGAATGGCTTCCAGTAACAGTGCTACTGCCATCTATCTGCGCCTACTTACCTAACGTGAAGCAAAGGTGCAAGGCTCAACCCAAAATTCACAACAATTCATGGCAACATCAACGATCAATTAGGCATTGAGTATCACCAATTTAAATAATATTTAAGATTAATTACTGGATCCTCAGATCTTACCCCTCAAGGAAGTATGATGCAAGTTTTCTCATATTTCACAACAATCTTAAAATTGTGCAAGACTCTTCTTATAATGAGCTGTGGTGCTTAAAGAATTTTTTTTCTCAATTATTAATAAGAAAGAAAAAATTTTTATGAAACCATGCTAGAAGGAAGATTGAATTGCCTCTCTATTCTCGCTATGGAAAACATTTTTTAAACTGTTATTATATGAAGAAGGAATCGGAGTATCTGCAGCAGAAAACATGGGGGAGCACTTTCATAAAGATGTAGTAGATAACATAAATTGTGTATTTTTTTAGGATTTTGTGATTTTTGTCTTTTCAGCTTTTTCAAATTTATCATTATATTTCCTTTATCGTGCTAAAGAAATACTTGTTTTTAACCTAATTTTGTATTTGTAATTTTGCATTTTTTCTCTTAAAAAGGACCCTCAAATTGAATAAGGCTCAGACCCACAAATCTAGATCCAACACTGACTTCCGGTTGGAATCATATAGTACATAGCTTTTTTAGATTGGTTTCTTCACTTAGCACATGTATTTAAGAGTTTCTCCACATCTTTTTGTGGCTTGATAGCTCGTTTCTTCTTATTGTTGAGTAACATTCCATTGTATGGATGTGTACCACATTTCGCTTATCCGTTCACCTATCAAAGAACATCTTGGTTGCTTCCAAGTTTAGCAGTTATGGAAAAGGACGCTATAAACATTTGCATGTAGGTTTGTGTATGGGCATATTTTCAACCTTTTTGGGTAAATGCCAAGGGACACAATTGCTGGATCACATAGTAAGAGTATGCTTAGTTTTGTAAGAAATTGCCAAACTGTCTTCCACAGTGGCCATACCATTTTGCATTCTCACAATGAATGAGGGTTCCTGTTGCTCGACATCCTTGCCAGCATTGGACAGTGTTTTGGATTGTAGTCATTCTAATAGGTGTGTAATGGTATCTCATTGTTGTTTTAATTTGCATTTCCCTATTGAGATATGATATTGAGCATATTTTCATATCCTCTTCTTTGGTGACTGGATCACCACAGCATAATCATTGTCAACCCCAAGACTCTAGAAGCCTGATTATCTTCTTTCAAGTGACCAGTGAATGGACCCTTGTGATCTGTGATGCAGCCACCAGGGGTCAGGGGCGAAATGAGTCCCCAGTCTATCAAACCAACACCATTCTTAAAAGATGCCTCCTGTATGTGAGTGAACTACAAACATAATGCTTGCAAAGTGGTTGTCCCATTACCAACACCTAGAGTGGAACAATACCTTTTCCTAAGACAGGGAGCCACCATTGTCATCACTGGCTCCCATCCGCCGAGGGTTTAGACACTCAGCAAGGTCCTTCCCGTCCATTATTTTACTCATTTCTCACAGTGGTCCTGCCCAACAGCTACTGGAAGTCCCATCTTATAGTCGAGGAAACTGAGATGGACGGAGGTGAGACGACCCGCCCAGGATCACACTGCTGGCAAGTGATGACGCCAGCATTTTGGAACCAAGCGCTAGACAGGGCCTCTTCTGCCCCTTCTTACTGATGTTCATTAGCTGCGAAGCAGAGTTCGTAGTGACTCTGGACTCCGAGCATGTGGCCACCTTCGGGCCATTTCCGCACCCTGCATTGTTTGAGCCCCACCACAATCGTGTGTGTGAGGCAGGGCCGGGTTTGGCAACTTGCCCAACGTTTCTTGGTTTGCTCGGAAGTAGCAAATCAAGGAGAAAATGAGAACCAGGAGAGAAGATGATTTCCAGGGAAATCAAGACGGTCCAGGGTCCTAGCATAGAGCAGATGAAACACACGAGCTCAATCCTTCCTGTCTCTCAGCCTCCCAGATGTCCACTGGCATGTGTGCCCCTCGGGTTTTCTTAGCTTGAGCTCTCCCTACTTATTCGCTGTCTCTCCCCTGGGCCTGTATCCTGCTTCCCATCCCTCACCCTTCCCCGCTGTGCCTGCCATAGAATGAGTCTTCCAACTTTTGGCCCATCCCTGCTCTCTTATCATCCTACCCAATGAAGTCAAACCACTGAGCTGGGCTCCAAGGCCCCCCTCCCACCTCTCAGAACCCAATCGTCCCACAGGGAGCTGAGTCCCCCCAACCACTAACCTCACCCCCGCCTACAGCTCCCCCCAGAAATGAGCTCATTCCACCCCATTCTTTGCATAAACTGCTCTACCCCTTTCCAGAATCTTTCCTAATCCAGAGCCAGCTCCTAACTGCAGCCCAGCTCTGGGTGTTGAAAGTCACCATTCTAGGCTTGGATTCTCTCTGCCTTTGGTGGGCTGTTACAGCTTATCTTGAAAAGTGGATACAAAGAGAAAAATGAGAAAACTATATGAAAGGTACTTTTAAAAAGGTATAATACAAATTTAAGGTGGCACATTAATATTTACTCTTATATAAACTCCTTCCAGAAACGTAGAGAACAGCAAACTTCCCCTCCTCAAAAGATGACTTCCAGATAACCCCACCTCTCTCTTGTACTTCTGGCCTGCTTGCCATCCCCAAGTAGAAATTTGTTTTGTTTGGTGACAGGGAGAACTCAGCATGTTTGGAGTCAGCTGGAACTAATGTAGAATCCCGGCTCTGTCACTTATTAACCCTGTGTCCTTAAGCAGGTTTCTTTACCATTCTGATTCCTCACTTATAAAATGAGCACCTTATTGCTTTATTTGGCTATTGTGTTATTTAAACAAGAAAATACTTGTAAGGTGCTTAACAATAAACAGAAGTTTTCCTCCTTAAGTCTCTTGATGACCAGGTTTTCACTGGTGGTGAGAAGAGTCATTTGGTCACGAAGCACGGAGAACCAAGAGTACCTGGAATTTATGATCTCTTTAACTAATGACTGACTGGCACAGCGTATAAATGTCCTGTTTTCCCTGCTCCTGTTTGGGATAAGCCTGGGTGTGTTTCACACTCTCTTCAGTGCTTTCCTTTGTGGGCTTAAGTCAAAGTTATTCCCGATGGCATTTTTCTGGATATTGTTCACCCATGCTCAGCCTCCTTCCCTTCCTATGACTCTGAACCCTTACCAGCTTTTCCTGGGAAGAATTCCCGATTAAACACTTTCACAGAATTCTTCCTTTATGGTCTGCTGCTGGGGAAATCAGCCCAGACCCAAGAAAGGCTGATGCTATCTACCTTTGCAGGCTGCTGAGGAGAAGAGCGACCATAAGACAGCAGAGAGTCTGGTGCACATTCGGTGACTGACAATACAGCTAAGCTCAGGAAGCGCCAACAAAGAGACGCTGGGAGGAGACATCGGCCCGCGATGCCAGGAAATGGGAAGGGGATCTCAGCGGCCGCGAAAGAGGAATACTAGTGTCTGTTACACATCCTGATTACACGGATAAAGAGATAGACTCGGGCTCTAGGCCTCTTGCCCAAATCCCCGCAGCTAGTGCGGGACAGACCTGAGATTCAAGGCCAGGTCCGCAGCGTGGTGACAGAGCACAGGAGGAAACGGGCGCCAGGAAGGTGAGGCCGGGAGACTGGAGACAGCAGAGAGCGGAGAAGCTGTGGTGACCTACACAGAAAGGGGGGAGGACCACGAGAGTGGAAATGATGAGGAAGCCATGATGGCTGCAGTACGTGAAATCACAGGAGCCTCCCAAGCAGCTCGAACAGCGCCCTGCTCATCGAGGCATTCCAGAAACGTCTGTTCTAGAGCAGACAAGGCATAGACTGAAGGGATGGCAGATTGAACCCAAAACATCATCTGCTGAGATTTATATTGGTTATGAAATTCTAAATACTGTACATAAATTTGCTCATTTGTTTCTTTCAAATATGTTTTGAGCATCGGACATGCTGGACACTGTTTAGGCATTGAGAGTTCAGCAGTGTATGAGCTCAGCAGACGGGGAGGAGATGAAAAATGACAACGCAATAAACAAGATACCTTAAGCTAGCGATCGATGCTAGCAAAAAAAAAAAAAAAACAATGAGAAAGAAAACAAAGGGAAATGTTCAACAAATATTTGACTGTTTGACTATTGAACGAACTAGTGAATAAATAAAATGGCATTGCCAAAGTCTCTAGTCTGAGAATGCAACATTGGAGGTGCCTCCAGCAAGCACAAGACGAGAGATTGATTGCTAAGGGAAGTCTGTTGGCAGGGAAGAGAAAACGTGAGCTCAGCATGTTAAGCTTGGTGGTGGCAGAGATTCCTGGAGAACTGACAAATACGAAAATAAACTTTCACGTTCACAGTCATGAATACACGTACATGCATACCTGGCATGATCAAGAATAAAAATATTTAAGCAGAAGAGAAAAGAACCCAAATGAGTAAGGAGTGGCTCTTCGACAAATAGGGGGAGCTACTTGGCCTATGGCCCAACTGGGCAAACTGCCCCACCCACGAAAGGCACACCCTGGGCCGGCCCTCTGTCTCCAGCACTATTTCCTGCTCGCCTTAAGTGGACTTCTGCCTGCATTTTTGTCTGCCTTGATTTAAGAAGCATGTCCTGGAGGAAGATCTCTCCAGGAGAGGTCATGTTGTCCTTGTGGAAGGCGTAGCAATAACGAGGGGTCCCGGGATCACGACAGAGCCTGTTCCTCAGAGATTCTGCTGGACTAGGCGGGGAACCTCGACATGCTGGCACCCGCACAGCCTCCTCGCATGGAGGCGTGGGACAGTGAGCTCGGGGTGGATCTCTCAGCCTTTCTCTTCTCATTCCCATCACAGGCCTAAAAGTGTGGCCACATTCCTAAGCTGCGCTCCCGAACCTGATGGGAAGATCTCTCAGTGTAGATTAGAGGCTGTATTCCAGTCACTACCCCACCCCATCCCATTCCTGCTAAGTAAGCCCTTGTCCCGGTGCCAGCCCCTCACAGATAACTAGCAACTCATCTGGCAGAAGGTGGTCCAGGCTGCCGAAGAAATCTCCCCATGCAGCAGGGCCTTTCCCGGCCCAGAACACGGTGGAAAAAGTTAAAAGTTTCTGATTCAATGCCAGTTAGCTCAGTTCAGAGAACATACTCTGTCTTTAGCCTTTTATAGCAAGGATGGCACATATTACTAGACACAAACTCTAGATCTCATATGTGAGAACCATTTTAAAACAAATTGGGAATGCTTGACTGTAAAAGCTGCCAAGATAAACCTCAATCACCAAACGTAGAGTTGACGTCTTTTGAGTAAAACACCAAGAAATTACCCCACCTCCCCCAAAAAGTTGTGGTCAGGCCACCTGTCCTAGCAGACCCCAAAAGGATTTAGTTGAGCAGAAAGTACTTTAACATCACAGAACTCACCCAGCAAAAGCGTGTGAGCATCCAGCCAAAACCATGTGCCTCTATGATTTTGGACTAAGAAGGTCATGTTCACATCTGTCAGTGTTACAGGAAGTAGTCTTTCCCAAACTCAGCTCCAAATTCCATACATCTTCTTCCTCCCCACCAAAGGGCTGCCTCCCCAACCTCCTCATTTCTTCCAGGCCTGCCTTCACTCTGGCAGTAGACTAGGCATGGAGGTTCAAGAATAAGTCATGACCCTCCTTTATATATAATACACACACACACACACACACACACACACACACACATCTCACTATCTTATTGGGAAAAAAAGATCAACACTGGCAACGATGAGTTAACTGAGAAGCCTATAATTGGTTTTAAATCAACCTAGAAAATGTCTAAACTACCACTCCCTGAATATGAATTATTAGAAGGAATGAGCGAACACACCCCAAACCCTTTTGCAGATGGGAACAAGGCCCCAGCTTGTATATGAAATAGCTGGAGGTCAGCCATGAATTTAGTCCCCAGATCGACGATGCTTATGCCCATGGACCTCGTTTACTTTTCCACACCAACTAATATTCACTCCTTCCTCCCTCTGAACGGATGAAGTGTTTGTGGTGAGTAGAGGGCACTGTGAAAGAACACAGACAGCCCAGAAGGGGAAAACGAAGTCCACCAATTTGTGTACAAAAAGACAACAGTACTCGTCCACGTGAGGCAGAACCACGGAGGCGGGCGCTGTGGGAGCTGCTCAGAGAAGACCTCTGGGAAATGCGAATCCAGTGAACGGACAAAATTAAGCTCAAAGAAGGATGATTCCACTTGATGGTTCTTTGTAATCAAGAAAATAAGATTAAAAAAAAATGCGTCTATAATAAAGCTACTAACTAATTGACTTTTGACTTTTTATAATTCATGGCATGGCATTTTGTGAGTTTTCGGGGAAGCAAATGAAACGGCTGATGCTGAAGAGTGAGGCAATGGGGAGAAGCCAGCTTCCCGAGTTCAAATGCCAAGCCAGAGGCTGCTCCATAATACCTGCACACTGCCGTCTCTCCTTCAGCCGCTGAGGACCCTGGCCTCTCACCCTGTGGTGTTGTATTTCTTTTGGGCAGTGTGGTATAAGAAAAGAAATTTAGACTTTTTTTTTCTTTATTTTGAACTCAAGATTTTATATTTGTTTGGTGATGGACTGCAAAGATACATACACCATGAAAAATTTGTATATAATTTTAAAAATAAGCATGAATTTTTAAAGCCATGTAAGTATAATTTTTCTCTAAACAGTTATTCTAACCCCTTTCCCAATTAAAATTTAGAGGCCATTTTCCCATGAAAATTTCCCATGATAAAATTTTGGATATTTTATGGAGAATTTCAGGGTTTAATGACAGTCAGTAAGAAAGTTAGTAGGTAAAACAGACTACCCACCATTAAAGATAATGTCATAGGATCACAATTCTTATGAGTGAAGTCAAGACCTTATATTTAAACCGTATATTTTAAATAGAAGTAATATTCTAACAAATAGATCATGGAAAGGAAAAGTACAAACTTCACAGACACCAAACTTAACCAAGTGATCGAGGTTAGTGATGAGTTGTGTTGATAACATATGCCTCCCGTTAGCAGTGTGGAAACAACAATGACCATGACCTTGAGGAAAGCACATCACCTCTGGGATATTCTTCCCCCAAACTTCAAAACACCAGTCTAATCATGAGAAAATATCCAACAAATCCGAATCGAGTAAATGCCTGACCAATACACCTACAAGTGTCAAAGTAGTGAAAATAGAAAAAAACTGATAAACTGCCACAGATGGGAGTAGATTAAGGAGACATAATGACTAATCATAGAACTAATAATCCTAGGACAGAAAAAGAACATTACTGGATAAACTAGTGAAATCCAAAGTCTATGCTTTATTTAATAGTATTGCGCCAATGTTAATTTCTTAGTGCTGATAAATATGATAACATCAGCAGAAGCCGAGTGAAGAGTATACAGAAACTCTTTGCACGGTCTTTGTAACTTTTTCCGTAAATCTAAAATTGTTTCAAAATAAAAGTTTAAAGAATTAGAGAAAGGAACAAGACAAGGAGGAAAAAGGAAAGACAAGGAGAAAAACACTGTTGGTAGGATTATAAAATGGTGCAACCACTATGGAAAATGGTATAATAATTCCTGTAGAATTACCATACAGTTCAACAATTCCCTTTCTAGGTATATATATACAAAGAATTCAAAGCAGGATCTCCAAGAGATATTTGCACACCTGTGTTCACTGAAATATTATTCACAATATCCAAGAAGAAGCAGCAACCCAAATGTCTGTCAATGGATGAATGAACAAAAATATATACATGCAATGGAATATCATGCAGCCATAAAAAGGAAATCTTGGCACATATTACAACAAGGATAAACCTTGAGGACAGTCTAAGTAAAATAAGTCAGTCGCAAAGGTACAAATACTCTGTGCTTCCACTCATATGAAGTATCTTAAGTAGTTGGAATCCTAGTACAACTCTTCTGGCCTAAAAAAAATTACATTCACTTACCTTTTGACTTAGCCACCCTAATTCTAGGAATCAACCCTTAAGATAAACCATCAACAATAAGGAGTATATATGCACAAGGTTATTTACTGCAGCATTGTTAGAAGTTGTAAAATATTGAAAATACCTAAATGCTATCCACACAGGAGTGGTTGAATAAACTGTGGTTGATCGCACCATGTACAAAGCTGTAAAAAGAGAATGAGAAAGATCTCTATGAACTGACCTTCAGGAACTTCTGAGATATTTGTTAAATGAAAGAAAAAAAAGCAAAGTGCAAAACAGTATCTTAGGTTCCCTAAACTATTATTTCTCTTGTGGATCTACTGTTAATTCAAAAGTGCTAGTCCCGAGTCAAATGATTCTATTTAGGTGACAATCCGGAGGAAGAAAAAAGAAAAATAAAATTTTCTGGGGAGAAAACAGACTGTCTGGGCTGAAGGTGGTGTAGGGATTGACTACGAGAGATACTGGAGGAATTTGGGGGTGATGAAACTACTCTCTATCTTGACTGTGATGTTGGTTACAACTACATATGTGTATGTCAAAACTCACAGAAATGTACACCAAAAAGTGAAATTTATTGCATGTAAATTATACCTGACTTTATAAAATGAAAAGCACTAGTCTCTAAAAGTTAACTTGTCTCAATATTTCATCAGAATATATGCATACAGTGATTTATTGTGGTACTCATAGTTACATTTTAACAACTAGCATTGTTGCCTAGGGGGAGCCACTGTATGTCTCTTGTGGAAATTTCTTAGAGACACATACCTCCTGTCCTATTCTTTCTAGAAATGCAAAGTTCTGTCATCATTGTTTTTATACTTCTGTCTCCATTATCATGTTTTATGAGCAAGTCAGAGTCTTTACTGAGGAAAGGGAAAACAGAAATTCTTGGGTTTTCTTCACCTTCTTGGTCACCTTCCTTTTTTAATAACCATAAGGGGATTGGTTGCTTTCAATTTTACAACTCCCTCATCTAGCCAAGAAAGCCAACCTGCAACCCACCCAGCCACTTAAATGTTCACTGAACAAAAACCAGATCTATAAACAAATTTGTAGCATTGTTTTGTGCTTTTCCCAAACATGTTAAACATACACTGTAAAGTCATTCTGGAACTTGCTCATTTCACTCAGCATTATGATTTTTAGAGGAATCCACAGTTAGCCCCCGTTCATTTTAACTCCTGTCGAATCATCAAGTTCGCTCTTCTATCCGCCCACTGACAAATCACTTGGTGTGACCTATTCCAGGCAACAGGGCAGTGGTCATTGCATGTCGCGTGCTAAAATTTCTCCACAGCATATTCTTGGGTGGAACTGCTACACCTATGTCTCCAACTTCACTAGATACTGATAACTTCCTCGGTAAAGGGGATGCGCTCTGCACTCCCACCAGCGGTGCGGGGCAGTTCCTGTCACTCGCCAACACTTGCTGCAATTACCTTTACATTTCTATCAAACCGATATTGTTATCTTGTTGTTTTTTTAATTTTGTATTTCCCCAAGTTCTAGTGCAGTTGAGCTCTGTAAATAACAACATTTGTCTGTTTTGTTTTTTTATTAATTGGGTTGTTTTCTTTAATTTGTAGTTCTACAAATATTCTGGTTATCAATCCTTTGTTAGTTATACCTTTATCAACATCGTCTCCCAGACTAAGGCTTGTTTTCTCATATTGTTCATTGGACAGATTTAAAATCTGTTTAAAATAATTGTACACATTTTGGTCATATGCCCTGTGTCCTAGTTCTTGGCTGATGAGAATATTGCCTGTGGCCATGGGAGAGGGACCAGCGCTCTGCAAAGGCTCACCCTAACAAAGACACACTCCGGCGACTCCTGACTCCTCGTTGCTGCTGCTCACATCCTTCCAGGAAGAACTCATCACATGTCCTCCCCCGCCCCCCGCAACACACGGAGGCAAGAAAATGTAATCAGGCTTTCCAGTGAACAGAAGTTTTTAATGTAGTCGTATGCACCAATTTTACCTGTTGCCTGTGCCTTTTCATACTGAGCTGATTCATATACCATAAAATTCATCCAGAGTAGTAAAACCGTCACTAGTATCCGATTCTAAAACAGTCCCATCACCCCACAAAAAAACCCCAGGAGGATGCTGATAATACAAGGCTATGCATGTGTGCGTATGGGAAATCCCTGTTGCCTTCTCAATTTTGCTGCGAATGTAAAATTGTTAAGTCTTATAAAAAATAAAATACAAGTTAAAAAAAAAAAAAAAAACTCAGTAAGTCACTGCCAATTCCTCCCAACCTCCCAGCCCCTGGAAAACACTAACCTACTGTCTCTATATCTCTTGAGTTCTGGATATCTCATGTACATGAAATCAGGTATGTAGCTTCTTTCGCTTACATTTTCAAGGTCTCTTACATTGTAACATGTAACAGTACTTTGTTCCTATTTATGGCTGCATATTCCATTGCAAGGATATAGTATACCACATCTTGTTTAACCAGTCATCAGTTGAGGGTCTATTGGGTGGTTTCCACTTCTTGGCTATTGAGAATGTTACCATGAAGATTCATATTCTAGTTATTGTGTGATGTCTGCCAATTCTCTTAGGTATAGATCTAGGAATGGCACTACTGGGTCCTAATACTTTGAAGAAGTGACAGATTCCAAATAGTGTGTACCATGTTACGACCCCACCAGCAATGTATGAGTGTTCCAATTACTGCACATATTGTATTTTTGATTACTGCCTATTAACTTTTTAAGGGCAGCCTCAGTGGCCCACTACAAGAGTGTAGCTTATGTTTGAGTCTTTCCAAGCTGGCCTCACGCTAATGGAAGAGGCTGAAGGGAACTCGGGGAGGGGGTGTTTGAAGATCAGCTGTTGATTCTTCCCTTCTTTGCACGTCCCTCAGAAAATGGTCCTGCTTCATTCAACAGTCTCCCATTATTTACAACTGGGGGCAAAGGGAAATAAAAGTTGAGGGCTAGAAAAGTAAATGGAAAATGGGACTGGGATTCTGAGTTCATTCAGGGTATACTCCCATCTTGAATCTTTTAGGAAATTGCTACTTAGGATGTGTCACAATTTTGAAGGCGAAGGCATGGATGGGTCAAAAGCCACTTTAAATGCTGAACGCCGACATGGGACCCAGTGGAGGGAAGGGCAGAGGTTCCCTATGTGAGCTACTGATGCTTGGCCCTGAAAAAAGGTGCTTCCACCTCTAGTGAGTCCGTAAACTTATCACACCAGGGAAGGGGCACAGAACAGGAAGAAACTTGCAGAAAACAGTGGAATCCAATGTCCTGGTCATTTCTAGTTTGCCAGACCCTCCACTCAAAGGTGGAAGTTAGACTGTGTGGTGAGATATGAAAAACAAAGTGAGCAAAGTTGGGGATAATTTTAGTTTAAATATAAGTCTCTAAACCTCAAATACAGTGAGCTCCAAAAAACGGTCTTTTTCATCTACTGGGCGTTTGTGGTACCCAGCCAGAGAGAGGAGATATTTGTGAGTTGCTCACTACCCCTGGCCAAAAGTTAGACCCAAATTGGTCCCCCTGATCCCAGGCTGAGGTGTGTGTGTATATATGGCAAGTACCCACTATGGTGCTAACATCTATGGGAAAAGGGGGTGGATGGGGAGAGGGGCTTGTGGTAGCTGGGAAATCGTACTTGCCCCTTTAAAGGGACATCTGCTACTCAGCTCCTTGGGAACAAGCAGGCCTGGGGCAGTTGCCGGATCTAAAATTTGCCCAAATTCTGTAGGTCCAGGTCTTAAAACATTTAGGTTCTTTAACATTACCTCTATTTTAAATGCTGGCATCTATCTGTTTTGAAAATGCTGCATGAACCGAACCTGGCCCACTGGCCAGAGTGCAACCTATGAGCCATCCTCCTCCTCACAGAAACTGAAGGGCAGTGCCCACACCTTTATTTATTCTGGATTAAAGGATCACACAGACACATATTTCCATGGAAAAACCCTCTTGTTTATTTGATTAAACAAAAATAAAATAAGCTGCATAGGAATAATTTTAAAGTCCAAAGAGACACCAACTTTGTTTTAAGGCTGCAGTAGCTGATACAGCATCTCCTTGCTACCTTCACCAGCCTTCTCTGTGGACCACAGCGATACATTCAGAAGCCTGTTAGCTAACACAGGAGTTTTTGAACACTTTTCCACTGGTTCTTCACCTGCTCATTGCCTGTCATGCCTGCGGCCTGCAGTATAACATTTAAGATCTAAAATTAAAATTCAAAGGGGGGGGAAAAAAACACCCCAAACGAAAATCCACTTGAAAGGTTTGGGGAAAAACCTTGGCTTCCCCATTCTCCACTTAATTGATGGGATCCCACCACCACTGCAATGCCCATTTAGAAAACTGTCCAGGGGTAGCACCGCAGGTGGGTTTTGCAGATGGTTTTTGTGGCCTGGGGAGTAATTCTGGGGTTGCATGTTCCTTACGTCATGTCTGCCTTTGGAAAAAAAATATTTAATAAAAGGTCTTAGTCATTCTAGTTACCAGGCAACATGCCCATGTTAAGTTCTCCAATTCTGCATTTACATTTTTTGCCCAAAAAGAAAAAAAGAAAAAAAAAAAACAAACAACTGAGTCACGTGTTCTACACTTAAAGTATTTCGCTGACCGGGCATGACAGCTAATGGACAGTATTAAACAAGATTCATAAAAAATGCTAACAACCCTCCCGCCCACCCAAATATGCCTAACATGCTAGTTAAAAACAGCCCGTACCCACCCACCCTCTCACCTGCATTGATTTTAGGGAAAAAGAAAAAAAAAAAAAAAAGAAACCTTACCACCCTAAAAACAAGAAAATCCCAGAAATGTGAAAAATCTTTGTCTGAAGAAGGACAACTATACAGACTGTTAGGAACATAAAGAACTATTACAGAGCTGGTTATTTAAAGAAAGTAAACACTTTGCTACACACGTTAACATTCAGTCAGTGTGCTCTGAGATAGAGCCTTAAGAAAATACTACCTGAGCTTGCAAGTTAATACAATCATTAAAAGGAGGTCTAAGACCATGTGGATACACAAAGCTTTTAGAACCATTACTGGTTAAATGATGATGAAAAACATCCCACCAGGCTGGCTTGTTAACCCGTAAGATCAGTTTAAAAATAGACATCATTGAGGTATTTCTTCGCAATGACACTTTAAACCCAATTCACAATAATTACAGTGGTCTTAGGACCCTCTTCTCCAACCAAAACAAAAATTAACTAGGGGAAGAAGAGAGGTGGAGAGGCAATACAGTATATCATGGTAATGTGCTTCTCAACTTTTATCAAGTATTTAATAAACAAGCAGAGGAAAGAAGAACAACCCGTCAAACATGTTACCTTTGGTAGAAAAAAAAAAAATTAAACACAAAACAAAAGAGCAAAACACACTTTACCAGTCACTGCTCAGTGAGACATCCTGCTGGGTCCAGAAAGCTACAAATACAATCGTGGAGTCTAAAGATTCTCATTCCCTTCAAATATTTGACGTCTCCAGTCACTAGACCCTTAGAATTGCTCCTAAAAGGGTAGACCTGCAGACATTCGAAATCCAGATAAAAAGTTTTTTCCTCTTGAAGAGAGAAAAAGAGACCTAAAGGCCTTTATTTTGCAGTTAAGTCCTCCAATAGTCAGATGAACCAGTAGTTCAATACTGAATGACATGGTAACAGTGTGCATAATTCCTAGTGGGAGAGAAAGCCAGATCGGTAAGAAACACCTGGATTTCTGACTATGTTTGCCTGAGTACAGGAATATTTGGTTTCAAAGTTTCTTTTTCAAGGTCAATCAAACATTTCTCCTGGGAGAAATCAGTTCTGGATTTATGAAAACATTTTCTTCTAGAGGTAGTTTCCCACATGCCCACCCCACTCCCCACTGGATTAATACTATTTTTCTTTTTTTCAGAGATTCATCAGATGCTAACGCGAGGTAGATATCTTTTGCCAAAAGTGAGGTAGAAACTAAACAAAAACAAACGGTGTGAGGTGGGGTGGAGTGGTGTGTGTGTGTCCTGTGCCTCAGGCCTGCAGGAAGCCAGAGGAAGCTAAAGAGGCTTGGGAGGTCGTGGCTACATGATATCATCACACGCAAGTAGGAGACAGAGTTTGACTTTTATACAGCCCCAGACTGTTGGAGACACAAGCGTGATGTCGTCAATAAATACCCTAAATGCTTTTTGGCACCACTGGATTTTTTTTTTTTTTTTTTTTAACAGAAAAACAAGCCTTAGAACTTTGGCATTTCTTTCACTATTTACCAGAATACAGCAATCTTAGAATCTCCCACAGAGGAAGACAACACATATACAAACAGTATTCTGCTGCTTCAAGCCTAAAAAGACTTCCTTCAAATCATTAAGCTTTGGCTTAACTAGAATAAAACAGACTGAGCCAATCTCAAGCTATTCTCTTACAGCTCTATCGCAAAGTGCCTTAAATCTGGCAACTTTTTTGGCCCAACACATAATTCAGGTTCTGTTTACGGTACCCTTGTATTTCTTTCTCCAAGTAAGTCAGACTTAAAAAGGGCATCCATGAATTGAAGAGTCAGGGCACCTGGGGTACTGCCCGGGCCCCTGGGCTCCAGCCAACTCACGTGCCACCTGCCAGCCACAATACGGCACAGGTTTCTGGGAGAGCATTGCTTCTCGTGACCAAGTTTACAAAGGAATGACTTAAAAAAAAAAAAAAAAAAAAAAGATTAACACTTGAAATGTTAAGTGTCAATCAAAAGTGGTTTTTATCTGTGCTGTTATTTAGATCTCCTTTAGTCATATCAGTACCCAAACCTATATATTCAAATCCGGTTGGTAGCTCCCCATCCTGCCCTACCATGTCAGACGACATGGGGATTTATTGTCTAAATATCACATTCACTCAATAGAAATAGTTTATCCTCCTCCCTTCCAGCACCCAGGACCTGATCCTCTCACCATATTAAAGACTTTTTTCTCTTTGACCCAATTTCCTACCTGCCCTAGCATCACCTCGGAATGGGCAGGGCATGTGCATTTAAATACACCTATTTTCAACAGCCTCACTCACGCTAGGGAGTTCCAAATGTCGGCTTTTCTTATCTTTCTTTGATTTGGAGCATTCACATTGTACAATAAACACATTCCAAAGTGCTTTGCACCAATCCCTGTGGGTTAAGAGTTAATTGTGGGCAGCCAAAAATGGCCAATGTTTTAAAAACAAATCTTCCCAAGCATGACCATGTTTCACAAATGGCAGTGATGCACAATTTGGGGTGCAGAAAGGTAAGGAGATGTACCACCATCATGGGTAAAAGCGGGCGGCACCGCCCACCTGCACAAGCATTTCAGGAACGACAACTCCACTAGCTTTAAGCCTGCAAACTGGTCAGTCTATTAATTGTAAGACCCGGTCATTTCAGCCAGGCACGGAAACTCTGGCTTTACAACCAAAGCCACAGAACAATGTTAAATAAGCCATTTTAGTTACTGCTATTCGCCAAGAAAATTCCCCATTCAGGTCCCAAGATTCCTGTACACGTGGGGAAATGTGGAAGAAAAAGTGAGAGAGAATGAAGATGATGCTAAAAATGAAGATGGAATCTTCGAAGGTAGTAACTACCTGAAATAACTTACCCCCGCCATAATCATGACATGAGTTTCTGACAACATTTTAAAGAACTTTCAAGATCCATCTCCTTCATAAAAATATTTTTAAGCATTTAAAACCAGTTGTCTTTGGTGTTTAAAGGATGATTTGTTGGGTAGTTGGGGGCAGGTGTAAGGGAAGGATCAGCACCAAGTTAGTCCACAGTAAAAAACACGCCCCCCCCCCCCATAAAAATGTTCTATTACATGAGCTCTTCAAAAAACCTGGAACTCAGGAGCAAAATAAAAGACAAATGAATAGGAATTGGGGAAGGATTCACTATTAAGTTCTTCAATGAAAGAGAAGCCGCTTTTACAAAACGAGATTTCTTACTGTCTCCCTACCCTGTAACACAGCAGCTGGGAGACAGCAGGTTAAAGGTACTTTTTAATTTTGGGGTACTTTATTGCATGCAGTTCTTTAAGAATAATGAGTTTTTTCCCCATTTTGGTCATTCAGAAACCCTAGAACTAAAGCAATGGGAAGACACAGGGTACCCCGAAGGGGTAAATTAAATGTCCAAAACAGCTGGATAGAAAAAGCAATTTGATTGACTTGCTATACACCGTCCCTGTCATCTCCTTTTCTCTTGGGATAACAAAAACAAATTGCTTCATTTCTTTATTCTTTTCATTTAGAACTATATCCATATTGCAAAAGGAATTTCTCTTAATTACAGGAACAGAAAGTGATCTGTTGTCTTTCTGTTTAAGCAAGACCTCTCCCTGTAAACACTGCTATTTGAGAGCCCATTTTTCTTCTGGGGTGCGTAATTTTCTAATTTGGTCCTAAATTCAGTATTTGGGGAGAATGAAGGGGCCCATGAGTTCCGATGAACAGGTTATCTATCAGCTCTACCTTATTTCCACCTGAAAGACAGATAATGCCCAGAAGCATGAGGTTTTTGTCCCCAAGTCCAGCTTACTACAAAACCAACCCTGTAAAGTGACAGATGCCATCCCACAGTTTGCAGTGAGAGCCTGGCTTAAATTTTCATTCTTTGGTACCGAGATACAGGTTTAACAAAAGACATTATGTCCTACATTTCTGAGTTGGGGCAGTTTAAGTTTACAAAAATCCTTTACATTCAAAAGCCTCTGGGGAAGAAATTCACGTTCGCCATGAGGTCCTACATAAAGCTCGGCTCAGGAGCTGGACCAGTCTGTAAAAAGAGACCCGAGCAGAGGATGTGACAATGGGCTGTTCCTATTAATGTGACTTTTAAACATTCTATTTCCCTGAACTTCCAAAGCAGGAAAAAAATTGTGCTTTTAAAATAAAAGTTCATTCCTTTGCCTACTCTCCTTAGGAAAAGAAACGCCTAGCATTAACAGAACAACATTCAATATAGGGTCGGGGATCGACCCCCCCGGCCTCCTACAGAGTCTGGAAGAGTTTGGGGGTGACTTGCTTCTTTCTCACACTCTCTACCTCAGCACACGCATGTCCACCCACACGCATGTCCACATGCCAGGCCTCGTCCGACAACCCCTCTTTCTGAGAATGAGGTTCACTTTCTCCTTCCTTCCGTTTAACTCTTTATATCCAACGGCAAACTAAAAATACTTAACTTTTGAGAATACTTTTAAATCAAAAATCCCAAACTACATCTATTATTTTTAGAAACTAAAAGTATGAAAGGAAAATGTTCTTTGGGAGGTGGTATATCATTTTCTGCTTTACTAATTTGGTGTCAGATGGCTCCACGCACACACACACTCCTTGAAAGAAACAAAGATGACATACCTAAAAACATGAGGAAGTCTGCTTTTCTTGACTAGCAAAGTCACAGCCACATCTTCTAGGAATAAGAAAAAGATGCTGAACAGGAGGACAAGCGCACCGAGATACGAAAGGAGACAGGCAAGTTCTCCGTCGCAGCATTAAAAGCGAGAGATTTTTCCAAAAAGATCAAGATCAGACAACACAATCTAACCCCATAAACACAGTATTCTCAAGAACACAAATACTCTATAAGTAAGCATTTTAAATCCTATTTTTCCACATTTTATACTTTTTTTTTTTTTTTTACACTTAGTAGTTTTTCGTGTTTCCTTGGCTCAATCTACAGAATACAGCCCACCACACACATCCAGGGCCCTCCCAGCCGTAGAGAGGACAGGCTTGCGCCTGTCACGCCCCGCAGAGGGGAAGAGGGAACCGCGAACTCCACTGAGTGAGGGTGGGAGGTGTGCAGAGGGCCTGGCTGGAGAAGGAAATGTAAAGATTTATGAGGTAGATAGAAAATTATCACTTTACAGGCTCAATCCCTGCAGAAAAGATAAGTACATTCATCTGTAAAAAAATAAAGATGAGGTAGGACTTAAGCAATGTTGTACTTTTCTTGTTCTCTTTAAACAAAAGAAAAAGAAATTTCCCTGAGACCGTTTCTTCTTTGCAATTCAAAAGGGAGGGGAAAGGGGGGGGAGAGAGAGAGAGAAAGAAAGAGAGAAAAAGTGAGAGAGAGAGACACATATACACACGCACACCCCAAACACAGAGAAGCCTCGAAAATGTGATTAGAAGATGAGGATTCGATTGTTGCCAAAGTCCACCACGACGATCATCCCGTCAGGGGTGACAGCGATGCCGGATGGGCGGTCCATCTGCCCGAAGCCACTGCCCTGGGCGCCAAACTTGCACAGGAAGCTGCCGTTGGACTCAAACATCTGCACCCGGTGGTTCCTGGAATCAGCCACGATGATGCGCCCCTCCTGGTCCACGGCCACGCCCTGCGGACGCAGAAACTGCCCGTTGCCGGTGCCCTCGGAGCCCAGGAAGCGAGCCGACTGGCAGTCGGGGTGGATGACCAGGAGCCGGTGGTTGTTGAAGTCGGTGACCACCAAGTGGCCCTCATGGTTGAAGGCCACACCCCGAGGGGAGTCAAAGTGCTTCCAGAGAGCCCCCTCGAAGCCGTACTTATTCAGGAAGACTCCATCGGGCCCGAACAGCTGGATCCGGTGGTTCCGAGTGTCAGAGACCAGGATCTTGCCCTCAGAATTCACCGCCACATCCCAAGGGTAGTTGAACTGCCCGTTCTTGGTTCCTTTCTCGCCAAACTTGAGGAGGAACTGGCCCTCAAAGGTGAAGATCTGGATGCGATGATTGTCCTTGTCAGCCACCACGATCCTTCGGGAGGCGTCGCAGGCCACCCCGGCTGGTCGGTCAAACTGCCCAGGCCGGGAGCCCAGGGTGCCGAATTTGTGGTGGAAGGTGCCACAGGGCTTGAACACCTGGATGCGGTTGTTGCTGCGGTCGGCGACCACAATGTAGCCCTCCTTGTCCACACTCACGCCCCAGGGACGGCAGAGCTTGCCATCGCTGTCACCCTCGCTGCCGAAGCTCAGGCCCGGGAGCCCGATGCCCACGTAGCTGCGGCCCGACTTGACCACCACCTTGAAGGGGCTGTTCTCGATGTGCTGGTTGCACATGGTGACCGACACCAGGTGCTCGCCCTCCAGCTGGGGCCGGTAGCTCACCACGTAAGTCCCATTCTGCTGATCGGTCACCTCGGCCCCAAACAGGTTGCCATCGGGGCCCAGGACCACAGCCGACATTAAGTCGCCTCCCGAGAGGCGAGGCTCCCCATCGTGGTCGTAGCCGATGACGGTGAAGGAGGCCACTTTACCCTGGAGGGCCCGCTTGAGGCCGTCACCCGTGGCCTTTGTGAGGGGCGCAAAGGCCCCGCTGCTGACGAAGCCAAAGGACTTGATGGCGAGGTACAGCGCCTGGTCGGGGGGTGTGAACATGACCCGGTCGTCTTCTTGAGGCTGCAGGAAGCTGCGCACAGTCTTCAGCTCCTGCACCTGGGCCAGCATGCGGTCTCGGGCCAGCAGGATGTCCAGCGCCCTCCCCTCCTCCAGGACCTGCTGGACGGCACTGATGGTACTCTCGAGCTTGTTGAGGTTCTGCCGCAGCTTCTCCACCTGCAGGTACAGAGACTTGGCTTTGACCTGGCGGATCTTCTCTACCTGGAGGGAAAGATGAGAACAGGGAGAGAACACCGCAGAGGCTTAGATCCAAGCACAGAACACAACATGACCTGACATTCGTCCCGAGGAAGCCTCAGACAAACCCATCCTGAGGGATAATGTACAAAAACGACTGATCCGCATTCTTAAAACATGGCAAAATCCAAAGACAAAGTCTGAAGAACTGTTCCAGGTAACTGCAGATGACTAAAGAGACAGGACAACCAAATGCAATGAGTGACCTTGGATGGGGTGGAGGGGGGGGGGCTACCACCTGAGGATTAGATTAGCTACTAGTATAATAGTGCTGGGATTAAACTTCCTGATCTTGATGAACCGTGATTCTCTAAGAGAATGGCCTTGCTCAGAGGAAATAAATACTGAAGTATTTGGGGCATCGTGTCTCCAACACGCCATCTTACTCTCAAATTGCATACATACAATACACATAAGAGAGAATGATGAAAATGAAGCCAAATGCAAACCGTGGGTGGGATCCAGGGAAAGGATGTATGGAGTTCTTTTATTATTGGTACCCGCAACTTTTCTCTAACTTAGAAATTAAATAAAAAGTTTTTAAGAAGCCATCTAACAAGTGTGTATTGAGCCCTGTGTGCCAGGCACTGCAAGTACACTGTGACCAATAGAAAATATAGCCCCTGCCCTCGCAGAGCTTATCGTTTTAAAATGACAGATATTAAACAAGCAAACAAAGAAACAACGTGAGGTAACCAGATGGTGCTGGATGTCGGAGTATAAACAGGGTACGAAGGACAGTGACTAGGGAGGCCCTCGTTATAGGATTGTCAGAGACAGTCTCTTTCATGAGTTGATAACTTGCAAGTCAAGACAAGCTAAGGGCTAAGTTTAGGTGAGTGATCCAAGCAGAGGATGAAATAGCTAGCAAGCACAAAGACCTCGAGGTGGGCACGTGCCAACGATCACTCAGGTTAGGGATGATGCCAGCACAGGCAACAGCGGTGGCCGTGAAGGTGGGGAGAAAACTGGCAGAAAGGGGTAGAAGCAGCGAGACTTCCTGATGCGCTACAGCACAAGGCCAGCCCCGTACCCCCAAAAGACTGAGCCGTCAACGCAGCTACAGAGAGAGCCTGAAACCTCTCAAAAGATATCCTCCTCCCCCGCCAACGTGTAGGAAGAGTGTAGAGAGTAAAAGGATTTTGTGAGGACCTACTAATTCAAGATTACCCCTGCGGCCACCGCCATCACCCCCTCACCCCCCACCCCCCCACCTGCTTGCCTCACTCACCTCATGTATCTAAGAATAGGCTTTAAAAACCTTCAACTGGGAGCCTAAAAAAACCCAGACCCCAAATGTGGAGACACCAAGGTTTTGGCGACCACTGGCCTTACATCGTTTCCAAAGGAGCCTTCTAAATCTAAAATGCTATAACACACACACATGTGAATTCTGACCTGCCAAAGTAACTTCTGCGTCTGAGTTTCTCAAACCATGCTATTTGGGAATAAGAGATTTTGGATGACCAGTGAAAAGAGAGTCACTTCTCCAATTCTTTTCCATTAAATACCTAGAAGTCCTCTGATTTTAAGCGATTTCCCCTCATGAATGGAATAATACACGGGTCCCCAAACTAGTTCACGCTGTTCCGCAGAGAGGACTCTAAGTTCTGAGTGCTCCGAAGCCTATTTTGGAATAAGGGTCCACTGCTGGGAGGCCGGGACTTGAACCAGATTTTCCCATAGGGAGTGATGATGTGCTTCCTGATCCACTCATGCTTTTTTGCCTGCCTACTCTGGAAGCAGGACATGCGTGTACAGAGAGGCCTGTGTGGGGACAGACCAAAGAGAGGCTTTGTCCTTTGGTCTTGCATTGGACCAAACCCCCCCCCCGAGGCTTTGGTTCTGATCCCTCAGCTAGCTGGCTGCAGCTAACCCCACGAGGAAGCTAAGCCCTCTGGAAATTTATAAGCCACAACGAAGAAAGGTACATCCAGATACATGAAGCTGGGTCACTGGGCACTCAAGTGTCTCAATGTTTAATAACCAGAAGGGCGAAAAGAAACCCCCCAACATCATCTAACAAAAAGATTCCCAGGCAAGGATAGGCAAGGAAGGCGTTGCTGGGCAGGAGCAGAAAAATCAGTAATTAGTAAAAGAGAGGGGGATTCTCACAGGATTCGGGGTGAGGTAAAGATAAATGGGACTGAGTTGTGTCCAGAAAGAGCAAGTTCATTTTGGAGGAATGTGAGAAAGAGTTTTCAGGCAAATAGAAATGAAGTTTATTGCATGAAGAAGAAATTGATTCTTCTTCCAAATGTGCTTCTCCTCAACACTTGCTTTCCAGTCCTCCTAAAAGAGAACTGCCTTTGAGTCAGCCTCACAGAAGTGAGGATAACCGAGGTGAGATCTGCAGAGATGCACAAAGGCCTTTTCATCAGCAAATCCAGAAGAGCAAGTTTGTGGCAGAGTTCACCACAGAGCTCTCGGGTTGCAAGAGGTGGGCCCCTTTCAGTTATAATTAACATTCGTGGGTGGCATGAGAATGACAGACCATGGGGACAGCTGACTGTCTGAAAACCATGGCAGACCCACACAGGTGTCTAAAAAAATATGTGCTGAATTAAATCTTGGACTTCTTCCACTCAAGGACTCTTTTCTCTTGTCAAAGAGCACCTGAATCATATTCCTTGAGAGATCAGAAGAAAGAGAAAACAGCTAGCTAGGAGCTAACTAAATGGGAAGTGCAATGCGAAATCCAACCTGGCCTTCCAGAACATTCTAGGGCATAGTGACTGGCAAAGGTCACTTCAGAAACTGAGACGACACTTATATGATGGTAGAAGTTTGGATGATCGAAACAGGCACACAGACACACACACACGCACACCCCCTTTTTAGTCAGCTTTGTAGATGGCCTTACTCGTGTGTTAAAAAATGTCATTTTACAATGGGACTGGCGTGGGTGGGGCACAGGGCCCTTCACAGACACGTTCCCCCTCTTCCCTCTGAGGCAGGGCAGAAAATCAGAGAAGAAACTGCCGGGATGGTGACGGGTGGGGAGAGTCATCTTTCCAGCTGATTTTTATCTAAACAGCACACCAGTGTGGCTCAGCACTCTTTCCTGCTCCAACAGGAAGAAAGGGCACACGCGCGCTGCCCTCGCCAAGTGGAAAACCGGCGTTCCACAAGGGGTCAGGAAGCACGACCAGCCAGGACACCAAAAATAAGGATGTTTCCCACCGGTCTGCTTTCATAACAACGGCTTCGATTGTGCTCCCTTCTTTCTGCCTCCTCCTGAGCGCGTGTGAGCAACATAAAACGTGGGACTCCGTCCGGTCTTGGGGCCCCGACTGCTTCTGAAAAGGCTTCTGGGTGTTTTACTGCCCGGAGAGCACCCACAAGGTTCCAGGGACCCCTGAATTCTTCTGCCAACAAACTCTGGAAAACTACCAAGTACTCTCTACATTTAGAGCTGGGGTCCAGGCTCTCACGTGTGGTTCGTGGAGAAACGCGGGCCGCATGGAGGCCCGGGGGGGGGGGCCCATTACCTTCCACAGCAGCTCACACTCCCGCTCCTCCAGGGCCTTCTTATGCCTTGCAGTCACGGCTTTGACCTCCGACTGCACCACCTTCGCCTTCATCTCCACCTGCTCTGCCACCGTCTGGGCCTGCTCGATGCTCAGCTGGAAAACCAAAAGAAAAAAACTCAGGGCGTTAGTTAGAAGGGCCTTCACTACTCAAGACAAAACATTATTAAAGCCTGCTTTTTTTCTAGACCTGAAAAAGCGAGCAAAACACTCTGGTGGCCCCCCTCCCACCCCCCAGGCTGCTTGATTCACTTCCTTGGGAAGAAAACAGACACTTAGGGAGAGAGAACGGCATCTGTCCGACATGTAACTGAAGGAGGTGCTGGCAAGCGCTGGATTTCCTCGTACGAGAAATGGCACCTACACGGTGAATGTCAGCACTATTAAGAGATCCTCTGACACAGTGAAATCGGTGGAGCTGGGTCACAGCCGAAAGCTGGGAACGAGGATCAGATGTGAACTGTACTAGCCGGGGAACAGGAGCAGCTTCCCAAGGACTTTCTGGCCCCACCCCCACCCCACCCCACCCCCGCCTGGGGGAAACCCTGCAGGCCAGGCACACCCCTCCTGTGAGAGTGTACAATGGCTGTGGGCCCGTGGTGATCCATCACGTTCTTGTCAAGTCATTCCCAGCCAGAACCGACACCAAGCGCACACTGGGAATACGGTCTGATCCACCTAGGAAACCCTGCCCTGTGGCCAGAGACCATATACGCAGCACCGCACCCCCCACTCTACGGTACCACCGGCCCCAGGAAATCGGCCAGTTTAATCAGACGTATTATTGTTCATAAAAAATTAATCCAGACAGAAGGCCTGGTGTTTTCATTAATATTACATGACATGTCTTGAAAAGCCACAAGGATTTCTGTGAGATCCTGAGGCATTAAATCAGGGATTCCAAGCTGACTGCTGATGGTGCAGCAGTGTCAGGGCAGGAGTCCCAAATCAGGAGGGGCCCAGGGAGGCAGGAAGCGTTCGGGGCCCGCACCAGGCTCAGGGATTGGTTACAGGTGACCAATCATCTGTGTGCCCTGGACCCAGGGGTTTCCGGAAGATGGAACACATCTAAAACAGGGACAGTCCCGGGCAAAACCCAGGCTGGATGGTCACCCCTAGGAGTCGGGTAACCTGGTTCAAATCCTGGCTCCAGCTCCCACTAGTTGAAAGGACAAGTTCCTGGTCTCCAGCCTCGGGAAAGGGTGAATGCGAGAAAAACGCAGCAGAGCACATGGAAGGGCTAACAGCGGCCCTGGCACAGGTCAGTAACATACCAGTGCTCAGAGAAACACCTGCAACACGAGCTCAACCATCCTTTCCCCTCATGCCACTCGGCGCTTGTCAGAGAAACGGGAGGGTACACCCAGGTCTAGTCATACTTCCTGAATTATTTTGTTTTTAAATTGCAGTAAAACACACACACCTCCTACCTTATTTTAATTGTGGTAAAATACATAAAATTTACCATTCATGACATTTAGCACACATTAATATTGTACGAACATCACCACTAGGTCCGGAACACTTTCACCATCCCACAGAAACTTCTATGCCCATTAAGCAGTCAATCTCCGCCTTATCTCCCTCGCCCCCATGGCAACCATAATCTACCTATTCTGTCTCTAGTCTGGATATCTCATATAACTAGAAGCAATAAATGACCTGCCTTTATTTTTATAAATACAATTCTAAGCTAAATAGTTGGGACTCTTGGTCGCTTAAAATTGGAGCCCCTATTTTATCGACTTTAATCCTCTCAGCCTGGAGGACACATTAACGGCATGGGAGCCACACCCACACTGCAGCTCCTCCCCCCTCCCCCAACACAGCTGTGGTCAACTGCTCACTGTCCCAATCCTTGTGATGTCTATGGATCCAGAGGGCTGATCGGCGAGCTGATCAGAGCTGGCACTTAGGTTGATGTGGATGGTTCACAGATCAACCCCACTGCCTGGATGCCTTCTCTTCCAAATCCACCCTAAAGTTCAAAACCCAGCTCAGACGCCACTTTCTTTTTTCAGCTGGAAGTGAAGGGCACCGTGACACAATTTTTCTGCCCCATCTTCACGATCCTGTCCCCAGTGTCTATACACATCAAACTAAGTGGAGGCTAAGTACACAGCCCATGGTACTGAGCCGCTGGGTTGTAACAGGAACAATACATACATTTCAAGTTTGCTCACGTCTATGGCCATAACCATGCTTATCAAAGCACTAGGTAACTATACTGGATTAAATATTATTGTCTGCCCCACATCCCCAATTCAGGAGCACCTAAAACTTCCTCAATGGTAAACAGAGGTAGCAAACTGTTTTTAATTTATACCAATGTTGTATTATTTACCCAATTGATTACCAAATTGATTTTCCATTAAAAACCATAAGACATGGAAACAAACAGGCCGACATTCCTACAGAGCAAGAGATGGCTGGAGAGAGCAATGCCCACCCCGTTTACGTGCGGGATTAGGGGGGTGTTAACATGTGAGGTCTCCTCACCTCTGCCCCTACTGTCTCCTAGCCAGGCTTGCTCTCTCCTGTTCTGTCCTGTTTAGGCCCCTGGCAAGTCCTTGGGTTTGGAACTCCCATCCTATAAGAATTACTTCTTTCATTTTTCAAGCGGGCAAAAGGGGTGGCAAAGCTCCTACTGTAATCTCAGTCATCCCCAAGCAAGGAAAATATCATTCCTAAACCGAGAGTTGTGAAAGCCCTATGTCAAGAGACAAAATAAATCTTCCCTCTCCAAATCGTACACAATCCAGTCAAGCACCGCATTCCATGATGTGCAGACCAGGACCTGCTGAACTAGCTCCCATGATCTAAGGCAGGGCCTCTGAGGGGGACCAGAGGCAGGTGGGCTGGGGGGAATGACAGTGGGGCAAAGGGCTGGGTAAACCTCAAACACAGTTTGCGGTAAGGGTGGAGGGGAGGGGGGAATACAACACTCAATAAGCATAAGCACGGGGCTTGAGGAAAACTGTTATCATCTGCTAGATGTTAACAGATCCAATCAAACATTTGAGATTTTAAAGTCTCAGCCTGGGCAGGCGATGCCAGTCAGAGCACGCAAGCTGACTCTTGAGTGACAGCCACTTAGTACTGAGGAGTCTGAGGCCAAATCTGGGTTTCCTAGGGAAGAGTGCAGAAAGCGATTGATTAGTGATGTCTGCTTTGGAGAAAAGCGGTGACCTGATGACTGGTGTTTAAAGTGCCCTGATAGTCTATGGCCATGCCACCCTGAACATGCCCGATCTTGTCTGATTTCAGAAGCTAAGTAGAGTCAGGCCTGGTGAGTACTTGGATGGGAGGAGACCACCTAGTTAGACCAGGCGCTGCAGGCGTTAAAAAAAAAAAAGTGCCCTAATGTCAAATAGAGAATGCGAATATCACCCATCAACTCATAGACCACCATACCAGACATGGGAAGTACTGCAGAGTTCACTCTCAATGTAATTTATTACTACATTTAATATCTTTGAAACTATGACTTGGCTTAAAATTGTCAGTGGATTTTTTCCTTTATTGGTTGTATAGATAATAAATGTGTCACTTACTTGCATTCAATGACATCGAAAAAGTGACAGAAATGCAATAATTAAAGAGCCAAGTCTTTCCTATGTGTGCAGCCACTACACTCCTGATCCTGGTTATGGAAACCTCTCGGGGAATCAGTGCATCTTATAAGATCTTCTAATTACATAAGCGACTAGGAAGTTGTATTTTCAGGAACAAAGTTAAAGTAATAAAATGTTCTAAAAAAGCAATAAAAATGAGTGGTCACCTTTACAACACTGATGAGGCACACTACAAATATCTTTCATGGTTTCTTCGTTGTGGGTAGCATGACAAATTTACCTCGTCAGGGTAAATTCTCTTTACAGGACTATTTAAAATTAATTCAAGGATTTACTTCTGGTGTTTTCTCTAGAACTAAGGCTCTAAAGTTAAATATAGATAAAGCTGTAAGTTTCTCAGAGTCATAACTTAGGAACTGTGGTTCAGAGTCAACTGTATATCAGATACTTGCAATTTAATAACTATTTTTTTTTTTTGTACATCAGATACTTGCAATTTAATACTGTATTTTTTTTTAAGTCAATGGGGAAAATATGCCTTTTACAACATGTATACTCTTCCCATCCAGAAATGATTTATTGGACACTTACACAAAAAGAAATTATTGAAAATAAGTTGATGAGGACCTCAGTCCTGGAGGAGAATGAGGTGTCTAAGACAAGATGACCTCACTAGGGAGGTTAATACACAAACGGCACGGAGTACTGGGCTGCTTATTTATTATAAGGAGTGGCGCCAACATAAATCTCAAGCCTTTTGGCACCAACACGAACACAGATCACAATGATGTGATCTGGGGTCCAGAAATGACTGGAGAAAGGCAAAAACACCTCTGCTGAGCCTCTAGTCATCTTCGACTATGGCGTGGAAACTAATAAGACATATGTCCTTGGTTGAAGAAAGGAAATGAAGTTCCTAAAGAACTTTTTTTCTAAACAAAAGCTGGTAAGTGGAAATTAAAATACCCATTCTCCAAGTTGTACTAAGTCCAGATATATTATAAAAACGACACTGGTACTTTTAAAGTACCTGATTTGGGGGCCTAGTATCCTTTATTTTTAGGGTGTTTTCAATACTCATTCATTTGGTCCAAAGGGAGCTCTCAATCACAGTGCCTCCAACCACAGTGCCAGAGGAGGAAGAAAGGAAGCCAGGCCAATCAAGGGCCCTTTCCTGGGATTTTACTTACGGATGTTCCAAGCCTCCTCCCCACTACCCCGAAAGGGGAAAAGGAAACCCACTCTTTCCCTGAAGATGGCTTGCTAGAACAGTGCAGGCCTGAAGACCTCTTAAGTCTACTTTTCTCTCTCTCCACTGCACAAACAAGTCGAGGTCCAGAAGCAAGAATGAGGTGAGCATGGGGAGAGAGAGGGGGGGTGGGAAGGGAGAGGGAGAGGGGACAAGAGGGAGGGAGAGAGAGAAGGAGGGAGGGAGAGAGAGAAGGAGGGAGGGAGAGAGACAGACCAAAGTGATTCAAAGCGATTCAGAGCACTGGCACTAAGGTCAGCGTCCCTGGATACCTGAAGCCTGATCCATCCATATATTCTCCTACCTGGTCACCTGAGACTATTCATTTCTTTTTAGTCAATTGCAACCAAGAGTCCTAATTCAGAGAGCATGGGAAGTTTTTTAATTAGGTCACGGTGTATTAAACCATGATTTTCCCTCACATTTAGGGTGTACATGCACGAGGTCTGTGTGTGGTGGGGAACGACCTCCCAAATGAGTAGTGGCCATTAGTTCAGGGTTCAAGCTGCAATCCGTCTATTCAGTGTCAGTGTGCCTCCTGGCAGGTAACCTGAGGTTCACCTCTTTCAAGCAAAGTGTTTTCTATGCAAAATGGAAAGAATGGCACACACCACATAGGCACTACTACGTATGCATAAAGTACCTATTTTCAGTGCCTAGAACAGAGAAGTCAGTCAACAGGTCTGTGGATTCTCACGGATGAAAAGGGAAGGCCTACGGTGAATGAGATCTGGGATCTTGGGCAAAACAACCAAATCTTGTCCTTCCATTTCCATATCTGTAATAGGAAAAAAAGTTTCTTTGACCTACTTTCTGGGATAGTTTATATCAGTCGAGTTGAGAGAACGGGCATGCTGAGCATTCACTGTGGTAACTTTTCCATCATGGAAAGCAGAAGTATCTGCAGGCTACTTACTCAAGACTATTAAGGTGACCAAAGGAAAAGAGAAGTTAGGGGACCGAAGCAGTTTGGAGAGTCTAGGTTAATTTACAATTTCATTTATACAATATAAAATACTTATGCTCAATCATTAAAGCTCAGTTCTCGTAACTTTTGTGCTAAATGGTGCAAAATCGAGCACTCTCGCTTTAACATGGAGAGTGCCAGTGTTTACTTTTCTAAATGAGGAGACAACGCAAATCAGGAAGAAGGTAGGGCAAAGATAGCTGTTTGTTTACAACATCCATCTCACCTTTATTACTACTGACTTACTACTAACAGCAGATGAAAAATAACAGAAGCTGTATCTTACATAAGGCTGAAGTGAGCTTGGATAAAAACTCCCTTGCAACTGATGTGGGTCATGACACTGGGTTTCTAGCCAATGAATGTAAGACGTGTTATGCAAAACTTCTGGTAAATCTCAAAGTAAAAGGCGGGAGCAATGCCTGATCCCTTTCAATTGCCCAAAACATAAATGTGGTAGCTTGAGTCTAAGCAGCCATTTCAGGCCATAGGAATACATGTTAACATAAATAGGAAAAGATTCTCCAATCCCTACCTGCATCTTTGTTTAATAGTTGAGATGAAAACCTTGAGTATTTATTTAAACCACTACTTTTGGGGAGCAGAGTAAAGGCCTGTTACTAATTGCTAAATTCATTCCCCAACCCATTAAAACAAAATGGAATCTTAATCAACGACAGAAAGCAGATGAGGAGTTGTGTGGGCTCATGGAAGCAGGGAGGGAGGGATTACCCTAAGGATACAAGTAAACTTTTGGAGGTGACATACATGTTCATAATCTTGACTACTGATGCTTTCACGGGTGAAATAAATGTTAAACGCATGCTGTACACTTTAAATATGGGTGGTTTACTATCTATCAGCTGACCTCAATAAAGGTGAAGAAACCTTTGCCTTGGTCCTACCATAAAGGGAAAGACTACCATTAATATTTTGGTCTATTGCTGCCCCATCTCTCCCCAATTTTTCTGTGAATTTTCTGGTTTTGCATAATTTTTCTTAAACCAACTTCAGAGTTTGCTTGCTTTACCTAAACACTGTGTGTTAATGTGATCATAAACTCTTTACAAATGTTAAGTAGCTAAAAAATTTTTACTCCTATTGTTGATGATTTGTAACAGTACAACGAATACCTTCAGAATGCAGGACTCTGCCTTAGAGGAGATTCCCAAAGGCAGAATGAGTTTAAAGCTCTGGATTTTTTTCATAGTATGTTCTTCCACCCAAATAGCATGCATGGTGTACGTACTCAGTCATTTATCCAAAATAACACTCTGGTGTAATTTTACCTGTGTAACTGCTCAGACTGAATATATTAAATAGTTGGATTTTCTCTTTCTGTGTTTGTCTCTTTTATGGTGTAATTTTACCTGTGTAACTGCTCAGACTGAGTATATTAAATAGTTGGATTTTCCCTTTCTGTGTTTGTCTCTTTTATTCCTTTATTAGTGTCTTCTTGTTTTACTTACTTTTATGATTTTTTCATAGAATAACTTAATTGTCATATTTTCTAGTTTGCGGGTTTTCCTTTTGATATGCATAAGTTTCTTGTATCACTTCTAATCTTAGAATGCTTTCATGTGTTTAGATATTTTATTTTACATAACCTTTAGGATTTGGGTTTTTTTTTTTTTAATGCTTTTCCCAACTCTTCTCCATGTAACCCTTTTAATCTAGCTATGTTTTTATTTTTGTGTTTGTTATGATAGTTGTAAATCTATTCCTTCTCCTTCCTCCATCATCCTTTGTAACTGGTTTGATGTCCTAACTCTCTTAAGTTATTAGAAAAATAAAGCCTATTTCTAGAATATCTACTATTTCTTGGATCTGCCAATTTGCCGGTACAAATATGCAGCTTTTAAAAGCTCCCGGATGATATGCTTAATACATTAATGTTATTAAGAGCAAATGAACAAGCATAGGACAGTTTCTTAGACCAATGCCTTCCAAATCAAACTTACTATGAATTTTCCCTTGTAAAACAAATCAGAAGCTCTTCTTACCCCGTGACCAGAATCACTCTGTATTTTGATTAAAGCAGATTAAGTTATTTTCTTCAAGGGCAGGGTGTTTATGCATATTTTCAAGAAACTTACCACCCTCTCCAAATTGTATATTTATTGACTATATTCCTTCCTTCTCCAATGTTCATATTTAGACCACAAAATAGTCTTCATATCATCTGTTACACTTTTAAATATATTAACGCTTTTCAATGACTGTAAAAATTATATGCTCGGGCCATTTATACCTAACATTGTGACCAACTACATGAAGAAACCAGGTGTCCGAAGCACCCAAATCGGTGTGTTATTTTATAACATTTCACCATCACTTCTTTATCCTATGGGATACATCTCAAAATTTCAGTGGCTGTCATTCTAACCATTCCTTAGTGACCAACGAAGGAGAAAACCTTGCACATTCACACTCAAATCTAAAAATCTCTATGTGATCAAGCGAAATCATATCCTGTGTTACACAGTGGCTGCTCTTCTCAGTATCTCCCAAGTATACCGTAAATGACGTGGGGATTAGACAGGGACTCCAGCTGAAGCTCTCAGAACAGTGCTCTCCCTTAACATAGCAAGGCTCTGTTAAACGGCAGCTGAACACACGTGCAGACTCCTCCCCATTCTCACTCGGTTTCCTTGACACATAACTGGTTGTGTCCCGACTCCTACAAGGAACCCATTTGCAAAACACGTGTTCTCAATGAAAACCGGATCACACCAGTCTTCTAACCTTGGGGACCAAATTTGTTTCTGTGGTTTTTGTGGGAATGAACTGGCTTTTTGGCAAATAGTTTTTCAGCAAAGATAACTTGTCGTCAACCTACACCTCAACTTTCCCTCCTAACCGCAAAGACGTGTGCTGGCAGCAGAGTTAACTCAGAGGGAAAGAGGGGCCGTGTCTTGGACTCCTTTCTTAACGTGTATGAACCCCGACATTCTGCTCTTACAGGGGGCCTCCAGACAGGCAGTTTTCTAAGAATGGTCAATGCATCTGATGAGAACTTTCAGACAGAAACGGTATCCAATCATACCCCAATCTTCAGATCACACTGGATGCCATGTTAGGCTTTAAAGAATTATTACTAAGAGCCACTGAGATGGTGAGCCACACCCACACCCTCTTGGTTACACCGAGATTTTCTAGGCAGTGTACTCAGCCTATGCAGTTGACAATTCAGGAGGTGCACCTGTATGGCTGGGTGTGGCCATACAGATGAGTAACATGCTGAGCCTCCCAACTCCAAGAATCCACCTGCCACCTGGCTCCTCTCTCCTAAAGTACTCCCCCGATCCAGCATTTACATTTGTGTCGGGCGCAGTAGTACCAAGTGACATCTGAATTTCACTCCTACAGAAGTTCATTTCAACACTCACAAAAGCAGACTCCTAGCTAACACTGACCATATTTGCTTTATAAAGATGGGTGTGGCAGGCAAAATCTTCTGTCCCTCTACTTCTCTCCCCTCCACAAAAAGCTCAAAATTTCTACTTCTCTAAGATCTCATCATTTTAACCACATACCTCTCTCCTCCTTAAGCTTCTAGCAAACCATGACAACTCATTTTTCTCCCTTAGAATAACTGATGCCAGCAGAACACAAAGTATACCAGCGATTCTCTTTTCGTATTTCAAGAATCCGTGAGTGTTCTCAGTCTCCAAGGAGAGAAAGGAGTTCATCAGATTATACCGCAACCCGGGGCAGGACCATACATCGGCAGTTCTTGAAGCTCCCCAGGTGATGGTGTCCAGGAGAGATGCCAACAGGGGAGGCATTTGACAAGGTCCTAACTGAAGTGGCATAAAAATAGAAATCACAAACCACTTCATCCACGGAACCGAGGATCACTGAACTAGAACAGAAATAAAACAGAACTATGCACTAGTGGGGATGCTGGCAAACAAGATTTAACAGCAACCAAGAGACACTCTGAAGGCATAAGAATACGAAAGAATAAGCCATTCCAGAAATACAGACTCTCAAACTTCCAATCTTATGACTTGGATATCAGATAATCTGACTCATCAGAAAGATTACTTCAACATTATGCATAGGAATGTTGACAGCGGCTGAGAAACTTAGTAAAAGCTAATCCACCCTTCCATTCTCCCTCCTTAAAGCACATGGTCAGTTTCTCTATCATTTCTAAGAAAGATCACACATTTTAAAACAATTTGGTTACTTAAAAAACTCTAGAATGTAAATAATAATGGTTTCCTCTCTAATTTCTACCCGAGGATTAGCAATGTTTCTTGACTTTCAACCTTATCCGTGAAGACAAGGCAAACATCTCAAGATGTTTGTCACCTGGATCAGGAAAGGAGATTCAAGATCAATTCGGGCACCCACTACTACTTGGCTATGTCAGAGAACTTTGCCATGCCCCAAAGTCACATGTGTCCCTTTCCAACCCCAAAGGGATGTGGATTCAACATAAACAAGGATCAAAATGACCAGGACATGATTTTATCACCCAGGAAAAAGTCGGAGACTCTGAATCCTACTGTAAAATCTCCCATGCTCGCTTACTTCTCACTCGTAAATAAATCTGAATACCAAAGGTCTCTGTTTGAAAAGCATTAAACAAACCCCCAGTCTTTCTGTAGTCCTGACTGAACACTACTGTCCGCTCAGACTTGGGGAGGGGGCTGAATGGGAACCAGGCCCATGATGCAATGGGGGCCCAGTCTAGGTGTCTGAAATAAGCCCCTAGTGGCCAGTATCTTCGGCCACATCCCTTTTATTGTCATAGGACTTCGAGAAGGTCTCCCCACCCCACCCCCAAGGGACTGTTGCTGCGTAGATATCCCGTGAGCTCATCTGGGTCACTGTTCCATGGCCCCCACACACCGGCGTCTGCCTAGTAATCTGTACATGCCATCTGAAAGGCAGTGGGAAAGGACATGCTTTCTGTCCAAGGAAGAACGAGGGAAAGAGGTGAAAGGCGGGGAAAGCCTCACCTGGATTGCCTGGCGGCCCTGCTGGGCGTCGGCCAGCAGCTGGATGGTGAGTGCCCGAGAGTCCTGCAGCGCCTCCTGGAGGTAGATGAAGCTGTGGCCCCCGTGGCGGCCCATTGTACACTCACGGCAGATGGGCACCGAGCAAGTGTCACAGTACAGGTGCAGCACCTGGGGACCAGAGGAGGGACAGGCATTAATGAGAGATGGGGGACTGGAGCAGAGAGAACAGCGACAGGGGTGCTCTGGACCCCGGACTTCCAACCACCCCCCTTCCCAACAGGCGAGCAGCCCGGCCCCGTCCTGGGAGAGGGAGCAGGGCTGCCAACTCTGAGGGGACACAACTGGCTCTCCTTTCCCACCCCCTGGACCCCGAATCAAAGAACGAGCAACTCCCTCATTCCCGTTTCATTCAGAACTATAACTGAGACACTTCGAAGACATACGTGGTGGTTTCCCTGGATCCCAGGTTAATTGCCCGGAAAAGTTCTAAGATTGTGTTTTCTGATCTGAGATTGGGTGGCCAGAATGAAGGAATATACCCCCCCCCCCAAAATGTCTCTTGCCAACCCAGCCTCTGGTGTGTGGAGCAAGGTGAGGAGGAGCCGGGACGAGTCGCCCTCACACCACGGCTTGCTGCCACCACCCTCCCCCATCAAGGAGGTCAGGTCAACACGCAGAGCACGGCTCTCCCAGGTCCTCAAGCAAGCCACTGGCTTAAGCTTCTGGAACGGAGGCAGAAACCTAGTGGTAAGGTCAGCCAGCTTCTTGTCTTTCTTCTTCCTGCCAAGTTGTTCCAAGGAATTGACCCTGGGAGGCAGCCCGTGCTGACAGAACTGCTTTATGCAATGTTCTCCATTTCCCTGGGGCCCTGCCTACTGGGAGGGAGAGAGAGAGAAGGGTTGGCACAACCTCCACCTGCTGATAAATGAGGAGCTCTCCAGAGAGACAGCTCCTTGGCACAGAAACTGGGCCAGCCTCGTATCCCTCCACAGAGCAGGGCACTTAGCAGCACTCTCTGCAAATGTTTGCTGGATTGCTTTCAAGAGCAGAGCTTAAATTTGTCTCTGATGCACCTGGGTGTGTGAGGACAAACCAGCCAACATGCAACAGGAGGCGAGGAAGTGGTGTCCGAGGGGGTTCTCTCACATACACAAGGCACTTAATCCCCAGATGAAGACAGGAGGTTGCACCGTGCTTAAGGCCACACAGGCAGTGAGAGCAGGGCAAGCAGAGCACACAGCAGCAGCACCTTGCTAGGTATCCTGGAGGTCCAGGATAGGAGTGCACCCCGGAGGGGAAGCAGGATTAAGGGAGACAGAGATAAGGAGAGAAGGCTGGCGCTAGCCCTGAGGGGCAGAGAGTTCTTATTAGGCTGAAAGTCAGCCCTGAGGGGCAGAGAGTTCTTATTAGGCTGAAAGTCGCATACAAAAACAGCCCCGGGGCAAACAGAGGGAGATGGCTCCTACTCTGGTCTCCAGGTTATTTTATTAACCAATTAAAGTTTTGGCTTGGAGCACATTCACTAGGAAATGATATCCCAAATGGCTCAGTCCAGTAAACAGGCCTGTTCCACTTGGGGTTAATGAGGAGGTGTGTAATCCAGCATGGGTTAGGCTGTTTTTCTAAGAACCTTTAGATTCAAAAACAGGAAAAAGATTTAGGATATTATGTTCCTACTTTTAAGAAATGGGTGATACCGCACGCGCTAAGGACTCTATTTTATATAGGAGGGGGAAATGTGATCAGTTCTTAACTTTAGTAGCAATTTCGTCCAGTGCAATGCTTTTCCAGCGGCCACAGTAACTGAAATCAAATGATAGCGATCTGCCTTCTCCAAGACCAGTAATTTTCAAAAGCAGGACCACCATTTAGAGATGAGCCTAGTCTTTCTAATCTGATCAATCTAAATATTCTAAAATACTAACTAAAAGATGCAAAGCTGGATAAACTTTGGGGAAAATTCCTGGAGAATTTTTTTTTAATGATGTGATCTTTTATTTTTTTTTTATGACGTGATACAAAAGCAATTGGCACCAGTTTCAACAACTCAACCACATTCCTTCCCTTTGCTCTCTCCATTTGTCATGGGAATAAAGGGATCACTCCTATGCTAATGGGAAGTGTGAAAACCCATCAGAAGGTTCCTTGTAAATTAAAATGAAACTGTCTTGTCCTCCCCTCTTCTGCCAAACAGCTGAGCAAGCTTCTCTTTCCCTCTCCTCAGGATTTACCTGTTCTGGGGACAGCTGTGTGGACTGTCCAGAGGTCCCCCCCCCCCCCCCGCTTTCTTCCTCTGTCAGTGGCCTCACGCAAATGTAACGAGCTCTCATCTGCACAGGCAGTGAGTGGAAAAGAACCTTAGGCTGTTCGTCCAAGCCTGGGACTATCTGATCATGGGGCCACCTATCCAGTCACTTGTCCAGGTTTCGGTTTTATGCAGAAAACACACGGGATCTGACTAGGAATCCCAGGAGACACCTTTCACCCCTACAATCCCAAGAACCCTATCTCTGGGGACTTGATATCAGAAATCAAAGGATTTTGAAACAATTGTGCGCTGAGGCAGGAAGCCAGTCTCCAGGTGCCAGCTGTGCAATTGCAAGGAACCAGGGTGATTTTTTCTGAATTTTAAGTTTGCTAAAATTTGGAGCCTTGATGGTGTCATGCATACGAGATATCCTACAAATGGAAGAGTTAAAAGAATTCCACAGATTAAGTGGTCAGACAAGAAATCCTGGGCAGAAGGTAGCAACAAGTGCCCAAAGCCCCTGGCACCGGGCCCCTCACATGTGCAGCTCTGGGTCCAGATACCTCTAACAGGGGTCCCTGGACGACACCCCAACCTGTCATCATCTCACACGGGATGGATGCAGCTCTAAATGCCCTACATCACACGCATGACTTCAGAAGTGCCAAGTGTTTCTGCACTTGCATTGCAGGCTGACTTCTGGGACCACAGAGGTGGCGTGGAGGCTGCCAGTGGGGAACGCTCAGTCAGCTGATTATAAAAAGCTGTGAGTGAGTAAAAGCAAAGCCTCGTGGTGCTTGTAAATGATAAACCATTGAATTTTTTTTTAAAGAACACGCTGTCCAAATATTGAAAATGAGATCGATTTTATGAACTTTCTGGCTGAAAGCTGGAGTAAAACTTTGGGAAGATTTTTGTACTCAATTTAGAAGCTCCGCATCTCATCCACCTGCGATTTCTAAGGTTGAAAACTCAGCATTTTGGAGCTTGTGGAAAAAGATCTACAGGTAAGGATATGCATGGCTGCAATTCTCCTTGAGCCAACTGCAAGATATTTTTTAAAACATAAACTGGAATCCATGTCTTCCAAAGGGCCCTGCAGAGGGTCCAAGGCCAGAAATGTAGTAGAGGCCATGAACTATGGCTCCAGGAAGGGGGTGGGGGTAGGGGGAACAGTCCTCTGGTAGCAGGAATTCCAGGGCCTGGGGCTGCCCGTTTGGGGCTTCCCAGGCAGATGCAAGGACACGCCCCCACCTTCCACCTCCCCCACCCTCGCATGGCGACAATCTGGCTGCCCCAGCTGAATGGAGCAGGCTCGACCTCTGACCTTGCAAGTGACCACCCTTTTCCCTGCCCCCAGCTTCCAGGACGCCCCACCTACTGCCTTCCTCTCCCAAAATTTCTAAAATACCAGGCAGAGACAAAGACCTAGGAATGTGGGCCCAGCAGGAGAGGAAGGGGGAGGCTAAAGAAAAAATAAATAAAAATACCAAGCACGCAGGTTTACCTTAGCCAGCACTTAAATGAAGTGCTTTGTTAGTGCTTTGTGTCTGCTTCTGGAATCTACTTTTTATACTACCTGTGATCCAACAAGGAACACACACAACTGTATGTGACACACACACACACACACACACACGACTCCTGTTGGACTACCGCACATCTGTAAGAATGAGCTTCCGGTTTTAAATAAAACTTTCCATGTAAGTGAGGAATGTTAAGTTGAAAGGATGGAGGGGTCCCTCATCATCAAAATGCCCCATCTGAAATATAACATATTAACAGCTGTAAACGTACTTTTTGAGGTGGTGTTTTTGTTTTTGGACGTCCCTTACAATGACTGGGAACCACTGGTCTCACACAAACTCAGGCCTGGACAGAAGGAGGTATCTGCCCACCGAAGAGGGCTTCTCAGTGTCTCACTACAGCAATGAAGGGGGGAACAGCTGGTGGCAACCAGAAGCCTTCTCGGGTGTGTGCCACTCACGCAGCCCCTCCCGTTTAAAAGCGGTAAGCCAAGTTCAAGGAGTAAAGTCCAGCCAGGAAACTAAGTCCATTCAATAACATCAAAACCTAGCTTTACACTTGATTTAGGTAAAGCACACGGAATGCCTGTGCTCCAAAACCTGAGGCAAGAGCTCCTGCATCCTTGGCCACGTGCTGCGGCATGGAGTTGGGGCTTGGAGGACCCGGAAGAAGAGAAAGAAAGGAATCTAGACCCCCTGTTCAAGCATAACCACCCCGGGCTCAGAATAGCAGTGCCCAAACTAAGGATGTTAGGAGTGGGGAAAAGGGGGGAGGCGTGAGAGAGGGAGTCTGGGTCTGAAAAAAAGTGTTTATTTAGATAGAAATCATACATGCCTTCTTAATACAAAAAGATACACAAGCACAAATAGTTTGACGTCTGCCCATTTCTCACTCAACTGTTTCTACTTTCTTATATAACCATCCAACAATATGCTATAAGTCTAGGCCTATGTACATTTTTTAAAGACACAAATAGGAGGCATGTTATACTCAACTTTTCCACTTAACTGTATTAACCTGGAAAATGTTCTGAGACAAGCTGTTCTACTGACGGCTGCATGGCACATCATCTGCAGATGCAGCCCCATTTCTTTATCTAGTACCTAGGGATAGACAAAAGCCGCGATTTTTGAAAAACCACAAGCAACGCTGCAATGACCGACTATCCTTGTCCTTTCTACAACCCAAATTTTTCAACTTGGTCATATATTCGATTGCTGCATGACGCTAGATCAGGAGACACATCTCGCAAGTGTGGATAGTACGCATCTAGAATTGATTCGTTCAACCTCCATCCACGTCAAGAACACAGGTTGGCAAGTGTCTGTTTCCATTCCCAGAAAGACCAAACATACACAAAAAGTCGGGGTAGGGGAAGGACTGGGCGAGATGGCCCATGCTGGATCTGGGAGCAAAGGTCCGCTTGTGCTTGGCTGGAAGGCTTCTGTAGAGGCCGAGATCGAAAAAGCCCAGCTCGGGAGCAGCGAGCGAGCGAGCCTTGTGTTCTGCGCCCTCGGTAGTGGCTGCTGCGTAGATCGTCCCAAACACAAGGGTGTGGGAGACGTGGGGCTGCTCATTTGGGGTGTCTCTAGAGTGGGGAGGTGGAAGGGGTCTCAGACAACGTATAGGGAGAGCGGTGTTAAGAATCAACGCTTATAAGTTCCAGGGGAAACCACTCAAACACCCAGAGAAACAAACGTCGAGGCCCCATACAGACCCACAACGATGCCCTTTCTGCAACTCCGAAAGCCAAGCAGCTCTAGAAGCCAAAAGTTTTTGCACAAGCTATCTGACAGCAAAACTTGAAGTGGCGTGAACATGATTTGTGGTTTATGATTTTCACCTACACCGTTTAGCGAGTGTTCATGTATTTCACTGAAGAAAAAAAAAACAGCTAATATTCCTTATTTTGTGGAGTTGTTACTAACAGATGTACGTGCATAGTATTAACTTCCTAAAATTGGAAATTCTGAAGGTTGAGGCATATCTGATCCCCAAAGATTAGGGTAAAAGACTGAGACATACAGGGCTGCCTGTCTGGCCAGCCCGCGGGACTCATTCTCAGGACGCACAGAGCAACAGAAAGCGTCAGGATGACCCGGTGGCGGAGCGGGGTGGGGTGTCCCAGAAAAGCCCAAAGTGGAGCCCAGCTCTGGACCACGTTTTTAGGTTCCATGAACAAATCGGAATAAAAGGGCCGGAACCGGAAAGAAATGTCATTAGGTCTCACAACTGTAGGCTCAATGCAGTTGCTGGTGCTGGCGGGGAAGCATAGTGTGAAGATCATGAAATGTAATGTGTTGTAGGTTTTCGTGCCCCCCTAAAAGCCACACCATGATCCCTTCCTAGGTTTTAGGAGAAAATCTTCACACTCACAATGACCACTGCCCTCTCTCCCCTTCCCAGAGCCAGCGAACTACTGAACAACCAAAGTGACTCCATCTTAGGTATGAGACTCCATCTTAAGCACAGGCCAGTTCCCGGAAAAGCCGCAGAAAGCGAGACGATCACCCCACCCTAGACTCAGCCAATCAGAGCAACTATGGAAAGTGACTCTCCAAATTCCCCGCCTTGTTCCTTGGCGCCATCACCCAGCCAACCCTGCTAAGCGACAAGCTCCTTGTACCGATCCTGTAACCGATCCTGTAACGCCAAGACATCACTCCCCATGCTTACGATTTTTCCCTTCAAATACCCCTGAAGCCCCATGTTCCGGGCCGCCTACTACTCACTGCTGCGTCGGTGTGCGGACTGCGGCCCGGACTCGAGTCTGAAATAAACTCCCTCTTGCTCTGGCATCGGTGTCGGCTTCTTGGTGGTTCGTGGAGATACAAGTCGGGGCATAACACTACCCTGCTCATGAGAAGACCCAGCCGGCACCCCTGGTGCCCACATCCCACGAGCTTCCTCAACCCCTGTGTGCTTCTTTTCCTTCCTATCACCCACTTCTTGGCTTCTGGGGCCAGGTCCCGAGGCCCCAGAGCCGGGCACACCAGGTCCACCCCTCTAGTCTAACAGCCCAAGCCCTGTCCCCATGTTCCTTACCCCCAGAAGGACCCTCCCTGTAAAAGTCCAGGGATAAAAGCGCATTGCTTTTTAAATATTAACATATGCAAAAACAGAATCCTTAGTTTTTTTAAAAAAGCTAAAACCAAATAAAATGGCAGATAATTAATAAGATGAGAAAGTTGCTTCCATGGTTAAATGGATGATTTGGCTGAGCTTAACCTGCACATTTGGTAACATTTTGGTTCGCAGAACTGTCAAAATCATTAAAAAGTACGGGAACCCCAAGGACACCTGGCCACCCCATGGCCACCCCGGGCAGCACAGCACCTCCCACCACAGTTTTTTCAGTCACAGACAAAACAGTTTAACAATTGTTTCTTACTACACGCAGCCCCCTCCAAAGGATGAGGGTGCAGCAGCAAACGAGTCAAGAAAGGGCCTTTAGGAGGCAAGAAGGGACGGTATAACACAGGCACGTGTTTTTCTGTGATCCGACCCCAATCAGGGAGCTGCAGTCAGCTTTACAGGGCAGGAGAAACCCCCTGGGTGAGCTAACACGGCAGAGACGGGGAAGGGGCAAGGGATTTATTTGGGGAGGAAAAATGGCAGGCAGAAGACAGTCATCTACTTTTTAAAAGTATAATCATGGTGCCATAAAATACCCTTGCGGAACAATTTACGTGGCAACTCCAGGGATGAGTGTAGGGAAGGAAATACAGCTACGCATGTCTCTGTTCGTTCCATTTTTACCTGGAATGTCCACCCTGTACCGGTGGCCCAGCCTAGATCTGGAAGGATCTGCCCCTGACAGTGGCATTGAGAGGCTTGCTGGGCCCGCACGAATCTTGCTTCCTTCCCCTGCCTTTCACAGCTGCTGATAAACAAGTTCACAGGCCAAACTCTCAGCGTCTGCCTCTGGCAAACCTCACCTGCAACAGCTCCCTCATTCTGGACTATTCGTCTCCTGGTCAGATTCTGGCTTTCAGGCTGGAGCCTTGTTATCTTTGCCCAACCCATGCGGCCTGAGGCACATTCCCGGCTGGCCATGCCCACCAAGGCCAGCGGAGGTTTGATGCTCACAGCCTGGTGTGTCTCTCAGTTCTCACACTTCATGAAGGTTTTAACAGGGGGCCCACAGTGACAAGTTACTTACCTATACTTGGGGTGTCCCAAAACAAATCCAAGTTATAGGACACTGAGTGACACTAAAATATGCCACAATTGTGTTCTGGATTACTGCCTACCAAACATGCTTTTTAACCAATAAATTTGTTTACTGAAATAAAACTTGGGCGTTTAAAAATTTTTCCACTTATGAAATAAAAACAAAACCTCCACATCAACAGAAAAACAGGCTGTGGTATATATCTACATGATAAGACTTTTTCAGCAATGGTAACGAATTACTGATTTGTGCATTCGCTTTGTGCGAAAAGCCAGAATCAAAAAGTTATATACAGCGTAATTCCATTTACATGAAGGCAAAACTAAGGTGAAAAAATTCAGAAGCTGCAGGTGAGAACAACTGTGCCTGGAGGGCACTCAAGGGGGCAGTTCTGGGGTGATGGAAATGTTCTAGGATGCTGGCGGAAGGCATGGGTACACAGGTGTGTGTGACAGTCAAAACTCAAAATGCATACTTATAATCTGTTTTATGTAAATTACGCCTAAAAACAAGGGGTAAACCCTCCCATTAACAACTTAAGTGTTGACAGGAAGAAGCTTGGATACTTGCCTCCTAGAATGCGGTTCAGAAGGGAATGACCCCAAGATATGCCTCTGTGTTGTCCAGACCCTTCTGAGATAAGGCAACTTTAGCCTTGGGCTCAAGAGAAATTCCTGCCCCTCCCTTAACTACCTAGAAGAACTTGAATTAAGGGCCATACCCATAATAAGACATCAAAGATAACCTCTTTTGACCTATCTACAGGGCAAGACAAACTCCTGTTTACTAAGCATCTGTTGTTCACATCATCCTGCAATGAGTGACCCCTTGAAGCCCCCAAGGCACCTTACCTCATCCCTAGGCCAGGCTGCCTCATATGCCATGTTCCCTGCCTGTCTCCGGAAGGCTTTGCGCCATGTGGGGTCTCTTGACACGCTGTTGTGGGACTCACATACACATGTATGCATTACATTCTATTATTTACTCTTGCTAATCTATCTCATGCCTATTTGATTATTAGACCAGCCAGATGAACCCGGAGGGTAGAGGAAAGTTTGTTCCTCCCCCACACTAGCTAAGGACCTAATAAATACTCATTGAGCCCATAAATGAGTAACTCCAATGGCCCCACATAATTTACTTCGAATAGGTGGCTACCATTCTTCCCACAATGGTCCCCCCCCCATTAGGTATTATTTTTCCTTTGCCCTCCACTATAAATATTATCTTAAGTTCTATCTCATAAGAGGCAAGCTGCGGACTAACTCCCTGGAGGTTTTTTTTAAAAAATTAGAGCCCTGAGTCCGATTTACAGCACCACAGGTGGCCAGGCACACAAAGCTGTATGAAATCATTAGTGTCCCAGCTGCCGCCCTGCGAGCATCTGACCTCTGATGCACTAATGAGTGGCCCATGCAACTTCTAGCAGCAAATAAAAGAGATTCGTTCCAACACCAAGATCGCTGTCCCTGTAAATCATGCATTTTGAAAACCAGACCCTAAGAGATATTTTGACGTAGATAACACAGTTTTCCAGTTGCCTCCGAGGTTGCGAAAGCAAGGCACAGTTTTCATCTGTTGTGTTCTGGGGAGTCACTCACTGGCGCTTTGAGGCTGACTTTAAAAAAAAAAAAATGGCTAGGCTCTGTAGGTGGCCGTGTAATTCAGTCCTCATTCACCTCTTAAACAGTGGGCAACATTGTGCACCTGAAACCTTTTCACTCCCTAAAGTAGCAAAAGGGGTTTCAATTGCCTGCATGGTTGAGATTACGTGGACAGGTGGATTCAAAGTAAGAAAAGGCGCTCACCACCCGGGAGAAACTGTCTAGAGAAAGGTGGCAGAAATAGGTAAGAATATAATTAATAACAAAAAAGGTTTTAAAATATTTCTAGCCACTTTTTTCTCCCTCCAATAGGAACACAATAGAAACTTTTCCTTTCTCTCCCAATTCCAGCAAGTTCTATTACGTTGAGTAGCTGAACCCCTATGTTACTCAGCTGTCATCTAGTTGGGCAAGAAAGTCCAACTCTGGCCTTCTCTGTAGCTCAATGTCACACTGTCACATCCGTTGACAATTTACCAAGCACTGCCTGCAAATCAAGAGGTTAACGGAGTATTTATTGCTGTAAGAAACTTGTTTTATTCCCGTTGTTCATAGGCAGGACTTATTTAAATTGGGGAGGGGGCTAATCAAGGGAGCAGTCCATGGCCTCTGTGAATGCCTACACAGAGGGCGGGAGGACCTACCTGTGCAGTTGTGAAGGACGGGGATCTGTCACCAAGCCCCAAGCCTAGACTCTCTCTGCAGTACTCCCCAGGTGATGAGTGCCTTCCCCTGCTTCAAAACACCTGTCCACATGTGATCTCAGCCATGCAGGCAACTGAAACCCCTTTTGCTAATCCTCCCTCCCTGCAGCCCCAAGAATCAGCAGAGCCTGTCTCAAAAGTTCCCTATGTTGGAGTAAAGGGCAAAATGGGCAAGAGTGGAGGGGCTCAAACCAAATCTCCAGTGCAACAGCTGGGGGCAAAAGGAAAGGCTTTGTTCTTATCAAGAAATGGATTTCTTTTTAAGACTCTTTTCAAGTTAGCAGTTTGTTAGGCCATTAATTTAAATCACAAACACATATACACATACACCCACGCAGGCCTCTACTCCAACAACGGGAATCCTAACCCCACACAGACAACCCCACAAAAGCCAAAGGGACACCACCAGCCACATAGTCAGAGTCAGGCTAGGTGACCAGCTTCAACTAGTCACCTATCACCAAAGCTGGGAGCCACCAGAGGAACAGGAGCCTTGGGGCTGTTCTGTGATCCAGGCAGTTTACAGGGTGGGTCTTTTCCCTGTCTTCTTAACCTTCCTCTTCCACCTCCTCCCTCCCCCCACCTCTGCCACCGCCCCCCCCCCCGCCCTCCCCCCCCACCTTCCCTGCCAACTGTAGAGAGCAAGATCTATCAGTGACCTAGAGGGTCCTAGGTAGGCTGGGGATAAGAAGGCAACAAGACAAATACTAAGCAAGAAATCTCAGATTATGCACAATTACCATTTAAAGGCCTTTTTTAAAGACGGGTGTGGGAAACAGAAACCAAACTCAACAAAGGGTGGGACAAGGAGCCTGGGCAAACCAGTAGAAACTGGTCCAACAGGGAACAGGACTGGGTGGTAGAAAAGCTGCATTCCAGTCTCAAGGGATGTGACCTCGGGGAGAGGGGAGAAGGGCCCAACCTCTCCGTTGGAATTGCAGGGGACAAAGGGGGATAAAACCACCAACTGCAAAGGATCAACTCAGCTGCCAAACCAGGCAAATCAGGAAGCTGTCCCGGGCCCACCTAAGGCCAGAAGCGGAGCCCTTAGTCTCTGGGAGTTTGCCCATCCCTCTTTCCACAAGTGTGCAAGCTCTTTAACAGCTGTGGTCTTAAAAGAAGCACTAATTACAGCCGGATCTGGCAAGCAGTCAGGGAACCCCTCCACACCCAGGCCAGCAGGACTTCAGGCAGAAAAAAATGCCAGCAAACTAGTAATAAGATACAATCTGAAGAAAAGATAAAACATTTGGGGATACTACAGGTAAAACCCATTGGAGTAAATTCTTCTTCAGAAGCCCAGATTCCCAGGACCATTCATCATAGTTATGAGAAAATGGTAATGAGAAATAATTTCAAGTCTCAGATATGGAGCATCCTCAGAAATCCCACTATTTTTTTTTTTTTCCAATTCATGAAACACTTGCTTGAGGAAGCCTCTCTTCAAAACACATCTGTGTGCTGGCCTTCAGAACTGAATGGGCAGCCTGCCGACCCTCACTCAGCGGATCATAGTCGGCACCCCTCCACCTTCTGCATCTCCCCCCGCACACACACACCACCTTCCCACCTCCCCCACCCCCATCCCCCCAAGCAGACACTGCCTGTGCATTCGCAGACCTGATGGGGCGGTTAACGAAAATTCCCAAGCTCTGCTGGTGAAACAATCAGGCGCCATCGGTTACGTAATCTCAAGTTTCAGGAGGAAAATGGAGGGAAACAGCCCTTATATTGGTCTCTGCTAGGGTCCTAAAATATCCCTGACTTGTTTCATCTGTCTCCTGTGTTGAGTAAAGGAAATGTCGCCCTTATTTTGACTGGCACCTAAACCAGGGAAAGGTGAGATCCTAATATCTTGGCTGTAGGGGATCCCCAAATCGGTGTGTTCTGTTCTGGCCCCATGTGCCTTTTCTTTAGTCCTTCTATCACATTAATCCCACTGCACCTAAAATTCAAAGGGTCTTCCTGCAAGCGGTGCTGGCCTGGAAGTCTCAGGCTGGCCTGCCCACTTCTGGTCAGCTATGCGGAGCTTCCTGGCTCTCCCAACATTTCTCTCCTGGGTGGTGAACCTCTGTCTTGGAGTCAGCTCTTATGTTCAGCCTGCACTCAGGTCCTCCTTGCCTGAGCCTGACTCTCCAAGCCCGCAACATCCTTATCAACTGTGCTGTGTTTATTGCTAATTCTTTTAACTATTCACACCAATTTAAGGCTCTGAGCTAAGAGCCTTGGGAGATTAAAAGAACGACTCAAGGAGTCATCAAAAGTGTTTAGGAAGTCTTGACTAGTTGGTCTGATGAGGTCCAGTCTGTTCGTGTTATCTAGGCATAATTATTGACAGCATCCCCCTTTCATTTTCAAAAACAACACGGGTTTGGAAACCCACTGGAGAGGATCAGTTAAAACAAATGGAGAATTAACTGAAATACATGAGAATTAAACAAAATACATAGGGAAAACTGCCATCCAGAAAATGACTCCCCCTTCAAGTTGTGGGGGTGGGGCAGGTAAATAGGAAGCGTCTTCTTAGAAAGAACAGCATGAAAGGGGGACTAAGGTGGGAAGACCTACAAACCCAATAAAAGGGAACCACCTGAGCAAAGCGGCACACCGTCCCTGGTGTGATTAGGATCTGAGCCGACTGGAGGGAACACTGGCCGGACCACAGGGGAAGGCGACGTGGGAGGCGGGGGAAAGCTGCTGAGCAGGGCTACAAATGGCAGCTGGGGGACCTCGAGGGGACAGAGATTGCAGCGATTCCAGTCATCTAGACATGGAAGGAGACCAGGGCCTAACTGGGGCCACCTTGTGTGGAAGAGTCAAAACAAAACCTGAGTTCAAAAATTGACGTGGCCCCTTCCTTCTCCAGCTGGATAAGTCTGCCCACTGAGCTCTGTTTCTACCCATAAAATGGGGATGATACACTTGCCCCCTCTTTGCGGGTGCTGAAGAATTCATTAAGAGGAAAATGCATGAAATCCAAATAGCGACCAGCAGTGGAAACCGGAAGGAGAGGGATGGCAGCCTGCCTTCGGGCTCCGGCCCAGAGCGCGGCGGGGACCACCGAGACACGTTTGCGAGCTGAGTGCAAGGCAGGGGCGACACCGGTTGTAAAGCCACTCCCGTGGTCTTCGGGCCAGCGTTCTCCAGGGCTATTTTGTTTGCCCACTGAAAAGAGTGTTGAGAGAGTCCATAAACACAGTCGGGAAAAGCGTACTGGATGACCACCTCTGACCTGTACCTGTCTCTAACTTCCTGTGCAGCCACAGTGTCTGCCCAAAACCAGGGACTCTGCCCCTCCAACTCCTAGCCAGACAGATCAAGCCTCCTTCAGCCCCCACCAACAGATGTCATTGTGTTTTTAACATGAACTCCTAATACATGCACCTTGCCTTATTGTACCAAGCTTGGCCCTATGCCCTTGCCCTCACAGAGGTCACAGTCCAGTAGGAGGGATGACTGAGGAAGGCCAGCGATTTCAGTGCTGGAGGAAGAAAACCAGAAAGAACTAACCAGTCCTGAGATGTTAATCTCGGCAGATTTCCTGGAGGAAAAGAAGCCTGAGTGTAGTCTAAAAGCATAAACAGGAATGAATGGGATCAAAGTTGCAGATAAGGAAGTTGCAGACAAGTGAAAAGCAAGCAGGACACCTTACCACCTTCTCTCTGTCTGCCAAAGTCAGCACCAAAGTGGAGAACTACAGGCCCTGCTCAGGATGGGGTCTGCAGGAGATGCCAACCACCCCACATCTCTGGGTTTCTCTCTGTCATGCTGTGTGCTATCCCACCTGGATTGTGGACTGTTTCATTCCTATCAGCACCTGTGCCCAGGTGGGACAGTCCCTGATGCTCCTCATCCCTTCTGGCCCCCATGAAATCATTCCTGAGCATGCCACGGCTTTCCAGACCACTAGCAGGCCTGGCACTGTTTCCCAGAGTCTCCTGCTTCTAGACAATTGGTGCCCTAGAGCCTTCCCCATGCAGAGAGCACTCTTAAAAGTCAGAGACAGATTGCAGCCCAGCCCTCCTTAAAGCTCTTCCGGTGGCTCCCCTGGAGGCCACTCTCTCTGTCCAGTCCTTGTTCCTTTAACATGAGCTACACTTGCTGTTCCCTCTGCCCGAGAATCAACCACACATGCCCCCACGCCTACGAGGTACCCTCACTCTCCCTCAATTCAATGTCGGTTCCTCAGTTTCTGTGACTACTAAACTGGTAGGGAGTGTGGTGTTGGGTCCATCGCCTTATTCTGCTGTGTTTTCTTCACAGCACTCACACTACTTGTCACTAACTGAATGTGTGTGTGTGTGTGTGTGTGTGTGTGTGTGTGTGTGATCATGGTCAGTGTCCTCACTAGAATTTAGGCACAGGAAAGGCTGAGCATTTTCTGCCTTGTTCACTGCTTCATTCCCACTCCCTAGAAATGTCTGGCACATGGACGCTCAATAAATATTTAGGTGGGTGGTTAACACCGTATCTCACCAACTAGCAAAGGGATGATGAACATCTCTCCTTGCTCTATCAGCAGTTCTACAGCAAATCTCCGGAGGGATGAATTGAGACATTCTGGCCACCTGTCTTATCTTGTTTTGTCATCTCACCAACTCCTGAAGAAAAACACTCCCATTCAAAAAACAAACAAACAAAAACAACAGGGGGAAAGGGGAAGGGAACGGGGTGGGACATGACAGAAAAGCACATTCTGCATTTTGCAATTCTAAAATTACGAACAGAAATTAGGTTATGTTAGGGAAATCCAGTTCCCATCCCTGACAGGTGGCATCTGGGTGCGTTTACGAACTTTTCTGACAAAAGCCACTGGTGGTCAATTAAAGATGGCTGCGCATTTTTTTGCTATTCCTCTCCTTAAAAATGTGTCTGTCGTCTATTTCCTCTCCCCTTCAATCTGGCCTGGTCTTGCAACTTGCCTTGCGCCCAGGCGAATGTGGTGAAAAGTCATGCTATAAACCTTCCAGCGGGGCAGCCGATGCTGTGTTCCTGTGCTTGGACAGCACTCCTAGAAACCAGCACCATGCATGGAGGAGCCCAGGCACCCTAGTGGACAGCCCTAGCCAGCCACCAGCCAGGTAAATGAGCCACCTTGGTCCTTCCAGCCTGGCTAACCTTCTAGCTCCAATAACAAATAGGACAGAAAACTCAGCAGAGTCCATGGCCATGCCACCCCGAACAAGCCCAATCTCGTCTGATCCTGAAAGTCAAGCAGGGTCAGGCCTGGTTAGTGCTTGGATGAGAGACCACCTAGGAAGACCAAGTGCTGTAGGGGGAGGGGGAGGGGGGAAACTTAACAGAGTCTAGTCTACCTACAGAATTGTGAGAAATAATCAATAAAATACCGTTTTCATTTTACCTGTTTAAAAACAAAAACAAAAACAAAAACAGCTTTTCACTGAGTAGGAGCCAAGGACTAGGTATTCCTCAACCAGATAATGCTGAATAATCCCCTTTGCTTCTTGAGTAAGGCCTAAGGATATTCAAGGTTCCTTCCTAGCTCAGCCCTTAGCTAATTCCACCAAAACTAGTTTCATGGATTGGAATCCATTCCAGAGCCTTGGTCAGGCAGCCACCAGCCAGGCAGCCACAGAGGCAGAACAAGAATAAAATTCAGATTCCCAAAACCCCAACAGCTTGTGCCGACTTCTCGAGCACCTCAACAGCCCACAAACATGTACGGAAGCATCTCTCCATGTCTGAGACTGTATCTACGAACCAGGTGGTTCTCCAGCAGTAACTACCACAGAATGCGGTGGAAAACAAAACCATTAAATGGAAAGGGGAAAAGTGTAAATCCTCAGTATATTTCCAAAGGCGCCAACCCTAAGCTGTCCTTCCATGGGTCTCTCTAAGCCACTGGCTGTCTGTCCCTCGTACTTTTGACAAAATCAACCTCCAGGTATGACACACTCGTGGGTCCAGAGCTCTAATCTTACTTCTTACCAGTGGCCCAATGTGAACTTAGGAAAAGCTCTAACCTCCATTTCTTCTCAGGAAAAAGAAAGGGCGTCTCTTTCTCCAGTAAACAAGGACCTTTACAAGCGACAGGATGTATATTTCTATGTTCGAGCCACCAAGCTAGGAATGAGGCACTTCCTTGAAAAGACAGATGATTTATAGTACCATGTTTGAGATCAGAAGCAAACTAAATGTCCATCAAGAGGGGACTGGCTAAATAACTGTTAAACAGATTGATGACTGGGCGAACCATGAGAAAGAATGAGATGCTCCAGACCTATGGAATGACCTACAAAACATGAAAAGAAATAATGAAGGAGTAATGTACATGAGGATGTTACTTATTTGTGTAAAAAAAGAAAAGCAGGTACGCGCATTCCCTTGCTGACTCAATCTATAGCTAGCAAGGAGTATCTGCTTGTGGCTTAGACAGCATAGAATACCGCTGTATGCTTTCCCCGCAGACCTGGGGTGTGTTTACATATAGTTACTTAGAACTTAATGAAATTGCACATTCTTTTCACTATCCCCTTCACATTCCTAAAATACCTGCCAAGATAAGCTACATTCAATTGCTGTTTATACTAAATAACTAATACCAAACATTAACATGTTATATGAAATGAGAAGAACAGACTACAAATAAGTATTCACGGTATCATCTTAACAGGGTAAAGGAGGGATGCCTACTTTATTTTTGCTTTAAGCCATGAAAGCAAGAACGATATATACCAAATTGTTAATGTTTGCCCAAAGACACAAGTAGAAAGCGGCAGAATCCGACTCGAGAGTCAAGGGAGAAACCACTAGGCTTTGCTGCCTCTTCTAACAGAAGTAATACTCCCTCTCTCTCACCGCCTTGAAATAACTATAAATTTCCACCTACCCAGCTAGGGTTTGGGGATCCTGTGGCATAGACATTTTTATCTGTGTGCCAACAATTCCTGCTCATGTCCTCCAACTGACTTGTTTCATGACTCCCAGACTCAAAAAACCCTCAATGGCTCCCCACTGCTTTTGGGTCAAGAATAAATTCATTGAGCTTAACATGCCCAACTTTAATAGCATACTCCCAAGGCACGGTAACACGGACTCTGGGTGATGAAACCTCTGGCCAAATGTCCTCATCTTTGAGCCTCTGCTCCTAAAAGTTCATCTGGAGGGGGGGGGAGCCCACCCCCCTTCCTACCTCTTAAGGAGTCCCTCACCCCCTCTGTGTTTATTCCAACCATTTATCTTGGCTCCTAATACCTTAAGTTTCAATACAATCCCCTCAGGCATAACCCAGCAATGGACACATGGTGAAGCTGGAAAAACCTATTTATATGTCTCCACCCCCACCCCCCCCACCCCTCCCCACTCTGGTCGGAGGGAAGAAACACAGCTCCCAATGTCCTTCTCCAGGATGTGCCCCCAGGGGCTCCAATTTAGGCCACAACACTGTCCCTGTCCCTAATTTCACTCATGACCCCACAATCTAAAAGGCTACCCCCCCCAGGGGATCTGTGACCAATTTCGTCCAAGGCTTACCGCCAATCATAAAATAGCTGGGTCCAAGATGGCAGCTAGTCCAATACAAAGCCTTTGTCCTACAGGTTTCCTCAGGCAGGCTCCGGGCAGGAGGGTTCCAGGCACATTCTCTCTCCCTCCCACGAAACAGCTTCTTGCAAGCAGGAAGTGGACAGAAAATCCCTTCCCCAAAAAAGAGAAAGCTGTGCTTATGCCTGGATGGCAAAAATCCACTTTCCTTCCTTTCTTTTCCTTTTCCAACTCTGATACACTCCTCGGTCCCCCTGCCACCCCCATTTTTGCCACCCTGAAACCACCAAGTTCCCAAAATGTTCAATGACTGTTGCACAAGAAGTAATTAATTTAAACCAGAATTGTCGCATCCCTCTCAAAGCTGCCAAGCTCTGGTATCATTACTAACTGAATACAAGGTGAGGACAACACCAACTAATGAGACTTCAAATAATTTATATTTCATTGAGAGAATTCCCTTGAGGAGGAGGAGGAAGGCATACCATCAGTTCTGCATTTGCTTGTTCTTGACTTGGCTCTTTTGCTGATTATATTGAGCTCTGTGACTAACTGTATTCACTGTTTCACCAATTGTAATTCTTCTGCTAACTGTAGTTAGAAATTTAAATTTAAGAATCTACTTAGAAATTTTTTTGAAATGTGAGTAGGGGTGAGGAAGGAACGGAAAACTAACATTTACCAAAAAGAACAAACCTTTTCCCCATTCCCCTCCAAAAAAACATTGTCAAACGAGGTTTTAAAATCCTGGGAGTTGAACTAGTGACATTGTCCGTCACATTTTGGGAAAGGAAGCTTTTGTAAAGGCAAAAACAAAAACAAAACCAGGATGGCGGAGAAGATTGCTTTAAATAAGTTTGTTTTTCATTTTGCGTATTCTGATCTAACTTTCTGTTGAGACCCCCTCCCCGACCTGCACACCTCAGGATTTCCAATTTCAGTGGGGTGGGTGGGGGCTGGGTGGAGAAATGACTTGAGATTTCGGGATTTGATCAATGCAACATGTTAGGGGCAGAGCACAAGGTCAAAAGGAAATGATTAATCCCACAAGAGAAACAGGCGGATGGGGCAGGGAATGGCTTCTCTATAAAACCCGCCCTTATAGGTCGAGGTACTCTGGTTAGCTAGGTCCTCTCCCCACCCATTCTCAGGAGTTCACTTCAAATACATTTAGAATCTAAAGAACTTTAACACTCGCAAGCTAGGTTTCCTTAGAGGTTATTTGTATTTGCCAATTATGTTGCAGTTATTGCCAAAGTGGGTCCAGAATTCAGGAGGGAGAATGGTCCAGTCATCTGGATGACGACGACATTCTGTGACAATTTCCATCCCTGGAGGGAACCCACTGATCATTAGTGGAGATGGGATATTTTAGGCTGACTTAAAACAAGTCACCAAGTTAAGACATACAATATCCCTTTGAAATGCTATGACATCAACACTCCGAAAGTACATAAATAGGTCAAACATGAGAGGAAGGGAGAGGGAAGCAAACGCCTTACAAAAATCCTTTGCGAAACAATTTTCCTCTTAGCTTTTCTCCCTCCCTAATGCCTTCAGGGAATCACAGGCAAAAAATCTGTATTCCAATTACTGATGCAAATTCTTCCCCCCCCCCCACACACACACCCCCAAACACGACATTCTCCTATATATGAATCCAGATTTGCCACAGGGCTGGCATTTTAAACAAGCTCAGAACTGTCTCAACACCCTTCTGGCCCCATTACCTACCTCATCCCCTGCAAAGAAGCACCAATATACAGATACAGAGACGAGAAGGCTTTAAGGCTTCACCACTGTGAGGCTTGGTCCCACAGGGGCTCAACTGGAAAACCATCCAGACTGGGTGGGGTTTTGTTCCACTATAAAATTCATGATAACAGATAACCATCTCTCTATATAAGGAACTGAAGACGACCCCCAAGAATGCTTTAAGCCACAAAAATCTTACAAGCTAAACCGGTCAGCCCCTCAATTTGTGAGTGCACATCTTTCTGGGGAGAAGGTACCAGATTCTCGAATAAGGTCCCCGCTATTAAAAAATAAAGATCTACAGTCGATGCTCTCAACTCCGCCACTTCCACCAGACAAAAAGTGTGAGAGGAAAGAGGTGGGATTATCCTATAAAACAGGCCTGGGTTACTGTAGGAGTAAGGATTAGAGCTTTTATTTCCAGATCCTAACTATGCTCCAAGCAAGCCATTTACAAATTAGTTGGGGGCGGGGGAGGGGAGAAGGTGGAAACGCCAGGTTTACAACTGCAGGTAAGAAGACTTGGCTCTGCCTCTGCCTCTGCCTTCCCCGTGAAAAGACAGGTGGCTTAACCAAGACTTCGCGGCAACCCCATGAGACCTGCTTCCTTCTGACCTTGCCTATCCAACTGAGGCCCATTTTCCAATGCATGGATTTTCAGTTTAAGTGACAGTTATCATGCCCAACCCCTCAGCTCTATACTTAAGGCCACCTGACCTCCCAGGGCCAGGATCCCCAAGATTCCATTTCCTAAAAGAAGAGAGTCCTTAAAAAAAAAAAAAAAAAAAAAAAAGCATCTTAACCTTGCCCCAGATGTAGGGAATTCACTGGGTGGGTGGCGTGGGGTTGGGTACATGGAACCCACATGTCAGGCAACTTGGTGTAACTGGCAGAGACGGGAGCAGTGACCCCCACCCGCTGCTGCATGATGCAGCCACAGGGGACTTGCCAGTCTTTTTGTAAAGTTCCAGCTGCATTGCCACTGGGGCCACCTCCCAGGTTTCATCCAGCCTGCCCACGCTGGTGGCTGAGCGGCGAAAACTGAGGAGGTGACAGGTATTAAAAAAAAATTGTCTAGGCAAGGGGAAAGTAACCTCAAGACTTGAAATGGTGTATTTCTGACTCTCCTTTCCCCAAAGGAGCATGAAAAGAAGCAACACTTAGAAACATTAAATGATGAAGCGGCAACGAAGAATTAGCAAAACCATCTCCTCGTTTCTTCTGAGGGACCCTTCCGACAGCCTCATGTGTCCTGATGACTCAGGCCCCCCATCCCTCCAGAGAATCGAATAGAAGACTGGCTGACTTCTAGAAAGAAGATGAAGTTTATGGGCCAAATCCTGTGAAACTCCCTTGGCAGGATTCCTCTATCCTGCGGAACCAAGAGGGCAGAGAGCCATGCACCCTTACCCCGGGGTGGAGGCCTGTCAAAACTCAAGCGTCTCAGGTCTGTGCTTGGAGAGGGGAATGTACCTATCGTCATCCCTATTTTACAGATGAGGAAACCAAGGCAAACAGAGATTAACTTGCACGAGGTCACACAACAGTAAGTGGTGCTTTGCTCTCTGACACTCTAGTATAAAGTACACCTGAACACACTGCAGTTGACCCTTGAACACAGGTTTAAACCGCGTAGATCCACTTACTATGGATTTTTTTTCCCTAATATGTACAGTACTGAAAGAGTATTTTCCTTACGATTTTCTTAGGAACACTTTTTTCTCTAGCTTTAGTGTAAGAATACAAATAATATACAAAATATGTGTTAATCAACTGTTTATGTTATCCGTAAGGCTTCCAGTCAACAATGGATTATTAGTAATTAAGTTTTGAGGCAGCTGTGAATGGATTTGACGATACGGGGTTTGGCGCCCCAACCCCCACATTGTTGAGAGTCGGCTGTACTTCTAGAATGTGTCCTATCACAATGAAAAAGAAAAGGACACAGACGGCAATCTGAGCCAAGCCTCAGGGCGGAGGGACCCCTCTGGCTGTCAGCACGTTGATTTGCCACACAAGAGGAAGGGGCCACATTTCACCAAACACAATGCTGTGCTGCTCACAGACAGACACTCACCGTGCACTTGCCAAATGGATGGATCCACATGGAGGACGCAGTAAAGTCAGGCGCTGGGCTAAAGGCTTCCCTTCATCACATTTAAAAAGCATAACCTAACCAGCCACCGTCCCATCTCCATGTTACAGATGGTGGAGACCGAAGTACTGCCCAGGTCACATGGCTGGTATGCAACGTGACCCAGAAAGCTCATCGAAGATCCCAAGGCGCTTTATTCTCTCACGAGGCTGCGCAAGTTAACACTGTTAATCTGTAAAATGCACAACTGGTGTATAATCTCACTTGACGCTCAGTTACCTAGTACCCACGGCTTTGAAGAGAGGTTTGTATCTGTAACTGAGCAAAACTCCGTACAAACCTGCCAGAGTGTATGAAAGGCACAAATATTGATTTATACAAGTTATTTGCTTTATGGACAAGACTTAAAAGGGAATGAAGGAAGAGAAGGGAGGAAGGCTGCTGCCTGGGGGTGATATGAGAAGCTGCTCAGCCAGATGACGTGGGGACGTCCCGGCACAGCAGCCACGAGAGGCGTCAGCAGCGGCTTTTTCCTTCCACCCTCCTCACCCCCGCTCCCAAGGATCCTAACATCTTTGCAAGCTTTTCGTGGGTCTAGTTGTGTCAGGAGCAGGATATGACCCACACCATCTCCCACTGTCACCTGGATAGCGAGTGGCAGCCCTGGCTTGGTCTAGGGGACAAAGGCCCAAGGGTCACCTTTGTCTTAAAATACTATATTCCCCACAGCACAGCTGCGGCTGTTTTAATACAACCTTCAAACAAAGGGGACACTTGAGGAAGATGTGTCCCATTTAAACATTCACCTCTTCGCTTGTCAAAAGCTGCTGGGGAAGCAGACTAAGTCAAAGCGGCCTCTGCCAATGGAGTTTGTGTACAACAGCTAGTCAGTTGATTTACAGAAGAAAAAGAGCAGCTTATTTACAGACTCTTAGCCTTTCAAGGGAAGCATGGAGACGATGTTTAAAAAAATAATGCTGAGATATAGCGTACAATATTAACAGATAAAATTTCCAAAGAATAAAAGAGTAGGATTTATTAATAATAATCTAGATAGTCATCTAAAAGGATTATTTCTTAAGCCAAAATGGAAGTTGGGTGTGCATTGCATCTATACTAGCCACACGGGCAAGAAAGGTCTGGGCTTCTTCTGGAGCGCTGTGTCATACTCTCAACTCAGCGGAGGGGTGACCACCTTGCCTCTCTCCCACGAGCTGCCCTGGGATCCTCCAGCGACCTCCCAGCAGCCCGTGGGCTCCATGCCCTACAGACGGGTACCTGGAAGGCCTCCAGGTGGGTGCCATGGGGATCTGTTCAAACAGAGGCCATGCTAGCAGCTGAAGACCTGGCAAGGGAGGGAGCCTCGCCCTCAGCAGCTGTGTGGACACAGGAAATCTGGCACCAGTGTCCAGTCCCAGAGCAGCTAACCTAGTTCCAGCTGCTTTTGTGTGCAGTGAGCAGAGTTCTGCGTGCAATGGCTGTGGGGAGTTTCACTCCAATGCAAATCAAAAAAAATTATTGCCTTCATTAACCTGTTTAAATTGGGACGGTCGTCCCAGTGTCATTAAGATTGGCGAACTTTGGGAATTTGGATTAATTTCTTAGAAACACAATGTCCTCCTTGACTCTCCTCTTTTCAAAGGTGGCTCTGAGGAGGGAGGGCTGGCTACAAGCCGATATGGTTTTGGTTTGAAGTTGAAGAAGCACCAAATACGTCATTATCATCAACAAGGGCTGCTTACATCAGGGCATCTGATGATAAACAGGTGTAACAACCCGGGTGCAATCACTTAAATAGGATAAATGAAATAGAGATAATTTATGATTGACAATTGGGGGTTAAATGCCAATATAAAAAACAAAACTGTGCTCAGGACTGCTGTGACCTTAAATCCCCTTCTCCTGAGGCACCATTTAAATCCATTTCTCAAAGAGGCCACCTGCATTTTTAGGTGCTTGTTAAAACTGCAAATTTGAGCCCCACCCAGGTTTTAAAGAATCAGAATCTCTATGGGGTAGAGCAGTGGTCCTCAACCTTTTTGGCACTGGGGACCAGTGCTCCCATGAGAAATCTAATGCCTGAGGGTGTGAGGTGGAGCTGAGGCAGTGACGTTGGTGCTGGGGAGCCGCCGCAAAAGAAATACAGATGAAGCTTCACTTTCTAGCAGGCCTTGACCTGCAAAATAGATCTTACCTGCCCAGGGGTTGGAGACCCCTGGGGTAGAGAGCCCCAGGGTTTATCGACACCCCCATCATTTTTAAACGGGAGGGAAAAGCTGATTTAAACATGAAATAAAAAAGAATGAAATAAGAAAACATAAGTAAAGTTATAGCGAGCAGTCACTAAAAATTCTTTTTGCACAAAATACTTCTGGCTCTGAGAATTTAAAGCACTTGTTTCCTTCCTTCACCTCCAGGCACCTGAAGTCCTGAGCAGAAAGTGCATTATCTGGAGTTATTCGCATAACATTAAATCCGGGAGGATTTATGGAGCATCTCCACAAAGGAGGGCCAGGGTATTTCGCAGGCAGGGCCCAGATTAACCCTCGCCCACGCCCTGGTTGCCTTCTGGGTCAGCTCTGCACCTTCCCAGAGAGCAGAAGACAGTACAGTTTTCAGGGAGGTTCTAATGGCCCTTCCCAGAATGTTACTTGTCCTTGGCTGAGTTGGAACAGAAAACCCAGCGGGTAACGGGATAAGCAGGCAGGCAGGCAGCCCGCTTCCCGCGGAAGATTAAACACAGTTAATTAAAACCCTGCAGAACGGGAGGCAGGGGGATTAGCGGGCAGGGGAAAAGGAGGGAGCTGCTGGCAGGAGAGGTGATTCCTGCCCTTAAGATTTCCTTCCCGGAGCTCTTAGCCGCTAATCAAGATTAAATGTGCTGCGCACCCCAGCCATCCGTTCCACGTAGCCAGATCTCAGTAACGCTCCTGAAAGGCCGCTCTGCAAGCCTGTCCCAAGAGCCGGGCAACCCTAAATGCCCACCCCGCCCCCCATCAAAAATTAATCTTACTGGGGAGTCACCGCTACGTATGAAAACTAGTGAATGAAACAAAGGGAACTGGGTGGCAGAGAGTTCACTCAACCCTCAATTGTGGCTGCCTTCCTATGTGCCCCCTCGCTCCCACGCAGGCCAGATCTGGGGGCTGAAAGCCGCAGGAAGCGGCCCCCCGCCCCTCCAGGATTCCCCTGCCATTCAAATTTAGTCCACCCTTCCCTAGTCACAAAGTCTCCAGGCTGAAGAGAGCTGGGCCACCAACCCAGGTAGTGCTGCTATAAAGCTTCCCAGCCCACCTCCCAATTACGAGAGACCAAGGGGCATCACCATCAAAAAGCATTTATTAAGCACCTAACTGCCTGAAGTCTGGGCAAAGATTCACAGGGGCCTGGCCCCTGCCTGCCCTGGGAGAGGGCCATTTATGACCATTAAGGCCAGAGCAAGGCAGGTTCCCAGAAGCCCATAAAACTCCCAGGGAAGGAAGTGGGGATTAACCACTTCCTCCCACCCCTCTAGAAGGGGTTTCAAGCGCTACCAAATTGCACAGCAGAGGGTTCCCGTGACAGGGTGGGGAGACGTAAGTCAGAAGATCCTGCACCTCTACCGGGGGACATGACTAACACTGGGGTTTCTCAAATTGCTCTGATTTTTACGGATGAGGACTTTGTAGCCCAGCTGCCCCGGCAGCTCTGGGAGGCACGTTGTACAAGTCTCCTTCGCCACCCCTGACACAGGTCTGGACTCTGTCCAGGGAGGGACAGAGCACACGGGAGGATTATGCGTTTGTTTGACAAGCACTGTGCTAGTACAATGGCTTAATTCTTTCACATACTCATCAGCCAGATTTCCTAGATCAAAAACTGTCCCTAACCTGGGCAGTTTACAACCCCTTCATCCTTCACTCAGTTTTTTTATATTGAGGTTTCAGAAACTCTTTCTGACCTAAATCAAAGATGAGCGACTTACAAAAGGAAGCCAAATAACGCACAGAAACAAGCTCGAGTCGAGAAAGGAGAAGCATGTCAGAGTAAGACTTTCCTGATTGGGACCACAAGTTTGGCTCTGAGCTTCCTGACGGTCAAAGGAAAATAAGCAACACTATACAAATTATGGCACTGTCAACAAAACACCAGTTTGAGAGGGTCAATGGTTTTGCTGGCAGCAAATCCAAACAGTACTGGAGCCTATAAATACCACTCCAGGCCATCCCCAAATACACAGCTAGAAGAAACACAGATCTACGACCTGCTCTCTGCACTGTGCAAATCCCTGAAATCTTACAGGGACAATCTTCCTTCTTGTGCTAGAGAAAAGCAGGTAGATACAGGTGCCCAGAACCAAATGGGATGCCCTTATGGTATATGGAGTAAGTCCCCAAAAACTGTACCCTACAACTTCTCTTCTAAAAACCTAGGAATCACTCTCCTTCTGCTACTGCCCAAACGCCCTAACACGAGAATGGGGGGTGGGAGAATGTGCCTCACCTCCAAAAAATACACTGGCCTGCAAAAAGCACTCAGACCTCAGTGTTTGGCAGCAATGGAGCAGGAGTGGGTGGGAAGAACTTTCTCTCTCCCTCTCCTGGCTGGCATTGGCTTTCGAAATGAGCCTTAGAATCCACCAAGGTGAGCCTCAGCATCCATCACCCCACCCCATTCTTAGCCAGGACCCCTCTCTCTTCTTCACCAGGACCTGGAGTGATGGGTGGGTGAGAGGAAGTCAGAGGAGTCCTGTTCCAAGCATGGTGTCCTGTGACAAACTGCTGTCTTCTGTGAGGAACCTCGCAACAAGGGTCTGTAGGACCCAAATGCAGAGTCATGGGCAGGGGTGGGGGTGAATCTTGTGGGGAGAAGCCACTCAGGTTGGGGATTCCAGCATCCCCTTCCCCCACAACCACCAATGCCTTTAAAAGGAGTGTCAGAACCAGAATTACCATATAAAAAAAAAACAGAGCACTGCCCAATTTAAAATTTCAGACAATTTTTAGCATGGGTACATTCCAAATACTGGGGTGTACTCATACTATAAAACTCTTTGCTATTGATGAATTGGGCACGGGGTGGGGGGAGGCAGGGAGGGAGCCCTAAATAAAGCTGGTGATCCCGGTCAGGAGGCTTCTTGGTGAGTTGTGGGGTGGGGGTGGGCGTGAAGGTTGGGGGGGGGGTAGTTCCTCAGTTAGGTGAGACTCTACAGACCTCTTAGGAAGGGAAACCCCAAACTACGAAAAACCAATGAATAGGAATAAGCAACCAAATTTCTTATTAACCATTTTAACGGGGGAGGCGGTATTTAGTTTGATTGTGGTTAGGACAAAAGCTGGCTCACTTAATCCAGCCCAGAGGTGACTGATGGGAGGCCGCCAGTCGTAGCCAGGCACACTCCCTTCCCACCCGCGTCTAAGCCCTGAGAACTCCCCGGGGAACAGAGACAGAAGAGGGCTTCAATGGTGCTCGCCACTCAAGCTAGGCGATCAACATTCCCGGAGGCGGCCATTCCCGCCCTTCAGCAGGAACAAAGAGCCCGGGGAGGAATTCCTGCTGCCCCAAGCCTGGGGGGTGGGGTAGAATCCAAACAAAACGGGGCAGAAAACGGTGGCCCTGGCGAGGGGCCCTAGGAAGCCCACTCCCACCCTCCACCTCTCTGTCAGAGGGATGAGGAGGCCAAGTGACTCCAGCACAGATTATTAAACCTGGACCTTACAAACACGGCGTGCAATTTTGGGGGCTGAGTCTCTAACTGCGACGAAGTAAAGTTCCAGAGAGAAAAAAGGAAACAGGCCAATACCTCTGAAGTTAACCATTAACTATATCTTGAGGGTCTTCTTTGTATTCATGCTTTGTGCTGGCTGTTACCGTAACCAGCGCGAACATTTTACTGTCCTTCAAAACACGGAAGGTGGGTTTTGTTGGCTTGTTTTTTAAAATGCAGCTTCTGCGTCACCATAGGTGATCCCAGGGAGGTTCTAATCAGGGGTCCCCAGCAAAAATAACCTTTGGAAGGAGAGAGAGTAGGTGGGGAACAGGAACTGATGAGAGCAACCTTTCCTCCCTGCAGCAGGCTGGTGCACCCACTCTGTGGACAAGACAGTGGATAGGATCTTCAAACAGCTTGAAAGGTAGATGAGAGACTTGGGCTTTCCAAGTAAGGAAGTTTTGGGACAGGCTGACGCAACTGAAAGATTTTCTTTAGTTCTGAGGGCCGAGGTGGTTCCAAGGGTGACCGTGTTCCTGAGAAAAGTCCCCTTTCCCCATCCCAATCACATGTTTTAAATGGAGCCCAACAGCTCCCTGGAGCCCGTTTGAATTAACTCCCGTAAACACTGGTTGAACATTTGCTTTGCAGATAAAAGTTCTAATCACCAACAAAGTCCGTGGCAAAGTGCTTCCCAGAGGCCCCCAGGTCTTTCTTCTTCCGGAAGAACCACTAGTGAGTGATCTGCTCCCCTCTACCCAGGCACCGCCCACCTGCCCCCCAACGCAAAACGTCTGCTTTCATGCCTTTCTGCTCGTTCTCACGGAATCCAGCTCTTCCTCCATTCCAGCTCCGCTCAGCAACCTATTTCCTTCAGTAGACCCGGTTCTTGCTGGGAGGCCAGAGACCATGCTTGTGTAAGAGTTACGTATGGGGGAAGGTAGAGGAGTCAACTCTGAATCCTGATAGTGTCGGGCCCGTGAGGGACCCTCCTCCCCAACGGAGCTCCATATTCAACTTTCTAAATGGAGGACTCCACAATCCTGCACACAGGAAGCTGCTTAAAACCTACTGTAAATTTCTCAGGCTTGGGCGTCACATGGTCATTCAGCAAAAGGCGGTTCTCAATGACATGTACGCTACCGGGTCCGTGGCAAGAAACTGCCCCCACCCCAAAGGGAAATTTCTCCTGCAAAATTTAAATTTTCTAAGAAGCTCAAAAATCAAAATGTTTCTGAAAGTCTTTGGGAATGGAAGCCACTAAGCTGTCAACTCCGATTGACCCCGCAGGCCTGGAAAGCTATGAATTTTCTCAGAAGCGCTTACCACCAGGGGCCTAGACTCCAAGAACAGGACAACTTTAGCTCCCCCATCCCCAACCCCCCCTCCCCCCACCTCTGGAAGAACACAGGAAGCTAGCTCTCTGTTGCTAGGACTTCGCTCTGCATACCGCTTTTAAGCCCTTGAATTAAAAAAATAAAAGGCACATAATACGCAATCAAAAATAATTTAGTACTTTTACACGTGCAACATTCATCACGGTACCCAAAGTCCCCAATAATTCCATTTCCCTTTACAGTGATGTAAGGGTCCCCAGAAGGCAACCTCTGTTCTAGTCCTTTATGTCCTCAAAACACCCGGAGAGAGCCAGGAACATGGCAGATGCTCAATGAGAAGTATGTTGATTGAACGGAATTCACTTCCACATTTTCCAAGCAATCCTTGAGGAATTTGCCTCCCAGCAGGCATCTGCTCACTAGAAAACAATGTGCCCTGGCCATTTGCATTGTGGCCCTGAGAGAGCAAATGTTTAAAAGAGAAGGGAAGATAGAATCTGGGCCTTCGCAGAGGCTAAAATGTCTCAGAGGTAAAGATTTTAGGGTGTGTTAGAGCTATCCGTGCATCAGAATATGCCACGACATCAGACATTGAAACTTTCTGTCATTTCCGTCATCCAAAGCTCTGTGGCTCATTCTAGTTTCTGTAAAACTACCAAAATTCATGACCCGAGCAGCAGGCCAAATTCTCCAGATTAGCACTAAAAGGTACTAAAAAGCAAGAGAACGCTCTGGGATGGTAGAAATGTTGTCTTGATTGTGGTGGAGGTAGCATGGGTATGTCCGAACTCATCAAAATGAGTGCATCTGACTGTACCTAAACTATACCCTCAATAAATAAAGAGGATGAGCGAATGAGTTATGGATCTGTTTGTCAAGCAAGGATGTGCCAGATTCATTATTATAATTTTTTTTTTTTTAAAAAAAAGCAAAATGTAGAACTATAGCTGCAGTCAACAAATAAGTTTCAAAACAACGTTATCAGTGTGTGCATGATTAAATGATAGTTATAACATGTCACGGGCACAAGAAATATGACCAATGATATAATCCAAACTTAACAGTAATTACACCTGAGGAGTAGAATGAGCAAGTTATATTTCTTTGCCTACTTCGCATTTGCCTGTATTACAATGACTGCATCTCCTGAAATTTAAAAATTCAATGAAGATAAAACTTCAGGGGCGGAGGGCTCGCGCTTGGTGTGTCGCTGTATCTGTCTGTCTGTCTGTCTCTCTCCATATAAAAGAGCAGGTTTGTATGGCCCAGCCCAGTAACTGGTATACAGCAGGCAACAGAGCAGCACATGAAGGACCGACTGGTATGCAACAGCCCTGAGCGGTACAAGCACCGCCACTGGTCTGCTGTGAGCAAGAACATCTGCTGAGAATCTCATTCCTTAAAAGCTACCAAACATCTAAGAGATTTTGACGAGATCACCGGGATATGGCCACAGAGCATGAACACTCACTCAGCCAACACATACATATTACACTGCAGGGTTGGTTGGCACTCACAGGTCAAGACCTTAAAACACCCAACTCCTCACCCCCAGCGAACAACTATATTCAGACTGGTTTCCCAGAAATGGCAGGTTCAGAGGGGGGAAAAAAAGGGGGGGAAATGAGACCATTCGCTGTCATAACATTAGGCTCATCATTTGTTCTCAATAAAATTCAATTGCATTTCATGATACACCAAGAATATATTTTAAAGTGGGATTAAAGATACAACGTGTAGGAAAAGTAACACTATTGTCAACCACATTAAGATTTAAAGTATCTACTGAGTTAAACTGAATTGAGGCAAGGCCACAGGGCTCAGAGAAATCTTTTGCGACACACAGCAAGTTATTTATCCGAAACGTCTACAAATTGATTTTTCAAAAACCCAGGAGAGGCAGGCCCAGGAACCCAGGCAATCCTGGGAGGAAACCCAAATGGCCAATAAACATATGAAAAGACGCCTACCTAGCCCTAATCACGGAAATGCAAAGTAAAACCACAGGGCGAACCATTTTTCTGTTAGATTGATGGCAACAAGGATGGGTGGGGTGGGAGGAAATGTGGCTGGTAGGAGGCAAGCTCTCAGAAGCAAATTAGCATTTCAAATGGTCTCTCCAGCTTCCTAGCAATTCCCTTGCTGGGGGTGGAGAGGGATCATCCTTCTAGAACAGGGACATTGGATGTGTACTTTAATAGCAATGGCCAAACAGAAAATCCATATGAGGGAATAGCTAAATAAATTCCATGCCATGAACAACAAGTCAGGGCAGTAATGGACAGCGAAGTCACTACAGGAAAACATCTACAGATGTTTTTAAGGATATATTTCTACATGCGTGTGTGTGAATGGCTGTTGGGGTTTAAAAGGAAAACAAAGCCACGTCATATACTTTGGAAAGAAGCAGAACTGCGCTACACTTTTTAAAAACTTTACAGATAATCTGAACAAAGATATATTTATGTGTTGCCTATTTAATTAAACCAGTATTAGAATTAATTGGTCTGAGTTACTTCCTAGAAATATAAGGTTGCCGAGAAAAATCTCAATTTTTCATTCTTCCAGCAACTACATGCTGAGGATAGTATGCCACGAGCATACACATATTCGAAAAATTACAACCCCAAATGACAAATGCTGTGCAAACAAAATGTCAGTTAAAAAAAAAAAAAAACTTTAATGTGTTTAAAGAACACAAATTTAGAACAAAATTGTTACCTCTTCCTCCCCTTTTTAACCTGTCAGGTGTTTGCAAGTCTTCCACAGTTTTTATTGAACAATCATTCAGTTGGTTCCTCTTTTTTGTTCACTGTGGGCAAACCTGTCTGCCTTCAGCATCAAGAGCAGGTGAGAACTCTCACACAGTGACAACGCTCCTAAGTGCTGACTGCGAGCCAAGGAACTGAAATGAGAAGGCCCTGGCAGGCAGGACAGAGACCTCCAAGTTAGTTTTTGGACTTTGTTCCTTAATCTGCTGAAACAAGAGAATGTTATACCTTAAACATTCTGGGCTCCCGGATGCAACACATCCCGCTCTCCACCATGTTACACTCCAAGAAAACTGTTACAAGCCAGCAAGGGAGCCCAACAGAGCCTGAAACCCAATCTCCCTCTTCTAAACCCAAGCCAAGGCCAAACATCACCTCCTCATCTGCATAATTTAATCTTGTACCTGGCTTTTAAATTTTATTCCTATTTATTTGTTGCTTTACAAGCCTTAATTTTGGGGGGAGACGAGAATTGATTGGTTTTGCATCCTACCGAGCAAACAACAAAAAAACCTCTTGAATGTAAGTTCTATGGGGCTGCAACAAATAAATAGGCACTGATAAACTAGGCAGCATACGGTCATCAAATGCAGACAAATCCTGTGCTGGGTGAGGCTGCACAGGAGACTGTGAGACAATCAACACTCCAACGTGATTGCTTAAAACACCAAACGTTAGCACCATCCTTCCTTTTACGAGAGGGAAAGGTTTGTTTTCAAAGTTCAAAACTAGTTGTGCTACAAAAGCATACCTTCCGGTCTGAGGTGCCCAAATATATTTATACCTTCCTTTGCATGACTCTGTATGTTAATAACATTTGTATACATAGTTAACAATAAACACACATTTTAGTTATAGCAAATAACCAAGAACCGACAGTGAAGGAATGATGCTGCAGACGAAGACTGGTAGTAACTTCAGTTCTGAGGTGTCAAGGCAAATCTATTTATTGTACAATGGACTTAAGGATGAATAAGAAGATTATAAAATTAGTAGCTGTTGTGGTCTAGTCCCAAAGGGTGTCCAGAATTAACCATTATCTCTTGCTATGAAAGGATTTTGCTATCCCTTTATAAGTGGATTTCCATTTAGTACCATAAATAAATCCTAACAGAAAACCCCTTTTCCCCTAACTAAACCATCAGTTTAAAAGTGGAGACATATACCTTCCTTCATCCACAACACCTACAGGGGGTTCCCTTCCAAGACTCAGTCAAAGCTCCAGATAACTGGGTTAGTTCATAGCTCACCAATGTGGCATTTTTAAAATCTAATTAAATTCGTAAAATAAAAATTCCCTCTTAGAATAGTCCTCTAAATTCCTGAAAGCTCTGATAAAACTAACAACAAAAGCCAAAGGAGGTAAACACCAAGGGGAATTTCTCCGGAAGATTACTGAAAATAAAGGGGAGGACTAATAGATGGGTGGCTAACAGGTGCTTCCACTGTCTCCACGGCCACACTGTCCTCAAATTAAATTGCTCCTTCATTTTAAATTTCTAAATGTTTTCACTTATATGTAGTGCATGACTACTTCATCAGGAAATACTACTTCATTTGATTTCAAACAAAAAGTCAGTCCTAGGCTGAATGATGCAAATGTTACCAACCCTTATGCAAGTGATGAGGAAAACTAAAAAGGGAAACACAATTGCCCCTCAACTGGTGAATGTATCAACTCTAGCAGATTCCGACAATGCAAAACTACTCAACAATATAAGGGAGGAACTACTGGTACTGCAAAACAGGGATGACTCTTGAATGCATTATGCCAACTGAACAAAAACCCAACCCGAAAGGCTTTAACACTAGATGATCCCATTGTACCACATTCTAGAGAAGACGAAATCATAGGAACAGAGAACAGACCAGTGGTCGCCTAAGGGGGAGGGGAGGACGGGAGCAACAGGACTGTTGCGTATTTTGATTACACCTTGTATACTCTTGTTAAATAAAACGTACAGAATTGTACACTAAAAATAGGTGAATTTTACAATATGTAATCTACACCTCAGTAAATAAAAACACCAAACAAATAAAACTAGAAAAATCACCAGGCTAGAAGTGAGGCCTTCCCTCTCAGCCTAAGGTTATGCAGCATAAACTGCAGCACAAATGCAGGACAAAGCGTGGGGAGGAGGGTGCGCTCTGGCCATCTTAAAGGCAGAGGAGAGGGAGGGAAAGCAGGGAGAGGAAGTGCCTCCCTACAGCCCATCTGTACTGAGTGTCCCTAGCTCATTCCCAAGATTATAACCATAATGGGCTAGAAGACTCTGGTTCACACCAGGGAGATATGAATGGTCTTCCAGGCAGCCACCCACAGGCCCCCCTCCCTCTGTGGACCAGCAGCAGCCCCCACTCAAGGGTCAGAATCACCCAAGCCCAAATTGGCTGCGTAAACTCTACGAGGAAAGGGATTTGGGGCTATTTTTGCCTGCTGCTGTAATCCCAGGGCCTCCTACTTCACCAAATCAGTTTTCGTAGAAATTCAGGCCTTTTTCATAGAAATTACAATTTCCTGCACTCGTTTCATCTCTGCTTACACTGTGTAATTACACGAGCAAGTACAACGGACGTAAACAGGTCTGGGAACAAAAACAGCAGTCTCTCTCGGTAGGCACACAAGTCGACAGGGGGAGAGCTGGACGCAGGAAAAGGGGCTGGGAGACTCTAACCACACTGATAGGAAGAGCACTGCCGACTCTGGGCACATTCCGGTTCTCATCACTCTGCGATCTCCCCCATATTTGCATGAAAAGTTTCATGAAAAGAATCAAGTCAGGTGGTGCTGCCGGGAGCAATGGCCCTCATGGCAGGAATGCCACCTTCTCAGCTATGCTGCTTAGAGAATTATTATCATCTCTCAGCCTCAAACCCATCCTCTTTCTGACACCCCCCCCCCCCCTTATGATTTGGGAGAATGGAAGGACCAGGACTGAGCAAACCCACATCTCTGCCTTGCCAGCTGGGTCATACTTAGACTCTGCCAATAGGGGACGCTAGAGGGAGAAAGGACTTTGGTCTACATCTTGATCTTAACAGACTTCTTTACCCCAGCAGCACTGGGCAGTCCTTCCAGTAGCAGCAGCACCAGATTCCAGTTTGCAGTTTCCTAACACTGGAGGGACCAGTCTTGTCATCCCGTCTCCCACGCCCATCCCGAGGGGCCAGACCCATAGGAACCCCACTAAGTATTAATAACTCCAACCTCTTCCCTTTTGATCTCTGTGGGAAGCAGAGAGGATGGCAGCTGCTTCCCACAGTTGCTATTTCCCAGATACCCTAATATTCTCTTCTTGCCTTTCAGTAACAGTCAACAATTCCTTACATTAAATTACCTCTTAAAGTAACTAATGTGGCTCTGGCTCCTGACGGATACACCAGTTGTTTCCTCTACATATAATTAACCCATTCCACTTGGAGGGGTCAGAGGAAGGAACCCTAACACCTTCCTTAGGGATGCTGAAAGGATTAGGTAAAATTAAGTAAAAGGTTTAATTGCATTGCACACCCTCCTCTAGAGTCATTCCACTGTAGGTTCCTAGAAACCACACTGCCCATCTGCACACCCACCTACATTTCACGGTTCTCCCAGAAGCTCTCTCTTCAGTTCCAACTCATCCCCCCCACCCTCAGAACCTCTGTTTAGATGCCCTGAGCTTAAACATTTAGATTTCATACAGTAATTTAAATAAGACCACATATAAAGTAGCCACAAAGAGGTGATAAGTCCCCTCTTCATCTACCTTTCTCTCTTTCGGTTTGTCTTCCCAAACAGATTAACCACAAGGCTCAGGCAGGGAACAGGTCACAGACTGCCCTTATACATCTTTAGCACGGAACACAATTCTCAGGCGCAGACATTCAAATATTTTGATGACAAATCTTAACACATCAAGTCCTATCGGCAATGAGGAACTGCTCAAATTATTCCATGCATCGAATATTGCTTGGCCATCCACCAGAAAATATTTGAGAAAGATAGCATATTTAATTTCACGAACAAGAAATTTTACCTGTTTGGCAGCAACTTGCAGGAAAAGTTAAAGCCAAAATCTTTTCAGGATATCTACACATAGTTTCGTGCCTCTGTTGTTATTAAAACATGAATTTTTCTAACTCTTTCAAAGCATCTTCATGTAAATTACAGCTATCCCCACAGATGGATCTCGAAAACATAACCATTCCCATCTCTCCCACCTAAAAGGTCAGAGATCAAGAGGTTAAATGACTTGCCCAAGGTCACACTGCAACTTTACGGCAATACTGGGATTTTAAACCCAGGTCTTTTTACTCTAAAGCTCATGCTCCTGTCTTTATACTGAGAAACTGCAAGCATTTTCCCATTTACTGTTCCCCCTTTCATCCATAAAATGTGTCCCTCCATCTACATAATGTGAGAGAAGGGTCCATCCCTAATATTTTTCAAGGGCATTTATTCTTTGGCTTGAAAACTAAGACATCTTTGTTCCTGGCAAATGAATAAAAAGGCAGCAGTATGAGCATCTTCTGAGAGTCAAACACAACTGCATCAATTACCACTGACAATCTGGTAAAATCTTTCTGGAACTAGTCCTTAAACCCACTAACATAAACAGAGGCCAGATCTAGTGTAAGAGCCTCTACCTGCTAATGCCAAAGTACTTGCTTTGAAGGGTTGAGGCCAGGGTTCAAGGGAATGGGGTTGGGGGGATGGGGGGGGGGAAGCAGCAGGAAGTGGCCTTCATTGCCCGAGATCCAGAATAAAACATGCCTGTGATAGGTTAACTGGCAGAGGAAGCCTCCTTCTCATTCTGATATTGTAGAAATCTCCTATGAGACAATTATAATTTCAAGAGAATAAGTAAAACTCTTCCTTGCTAAATTATTGTTCTGATAAGAGTGTATGCTCATTTTGGAGTGACACAGTAATGTCACACTCATTTTCGCCAAGAGGCCGTGGCGCATTTCTATCTGCTATTTAATTTTCTCCTTGGCATGGAAAAGATCGAAAATAAGAAAACACAAGATTCAAGCAACGAATTTCACATTAAATATCAGGTGTTTAAGGACGAGTTTCAAAAACATAAATTTGCCAAATATTGTGAATAAAGAGCAATGTGAAAAGAGAACTAGAGTTTCTGATCAACAAGTCATTTCACCGTCACAGGCCTGTAAAGTAGCACATTTTTTTCTATGGTGATTTGAGGCCTTTCCAGTAATAACTTTTCTCTTCAGATAATTCCCCCAACATACATATACATACACACACTCACGCTTGACAATACTGCGAAATTAAAGCTTATACAATATTTCAGTCCCTGAAATCAGACTGTTCCCTTGAGCAAGTTGATCCTTTTCCCTGAAATACCACAGTCCCCCCCGCCCCCGCTCCCATTAAAAAAAAGTATCATGGCTTCAAAAATTAGTGGTTCTCAAATATCTCATTTTAAATATAAACTGGATTTCCATCTGCAAAAAATGCTGACAGCTATTGATAACTGTCAGCCGCTGAATACACCACTTGTGTATCTCATTCTCTCCTAGGCTTGAGGAGCCTTTAAACACTAAAATAGTCTAGACCAAAAGTTAAAACTGAGTCCCTGTTTTTCTAAAGTAAAAACGAGGTTTAAGCATTTTTCTCCAGTACACCTTGCATCACCTGAATTGCTACACACCTTTCCATTTAGATACTGGTAAAATGATAAAAGCACAGCTCGGCTATTATTTCTAACACTGAAAATTCATTTTCTTCTAAGACACCTTCTGTGGGGAAAGAAGTCGGGAGAGGAGGGAGGGAGAGGTCCGCTTCAATACTCTAACATGCCGTTTCTTAATAAAAGCTGCTGCAATGTGGAACCTCGCCTTCTGTTGTGAGATGGCTGGGCTGTGACACTTACCCCTAATCCTCTAGGACACTGATAAGTGTGACGGCCATTTTACAGATGACGAAACTGAGACAGGACAGGAATTCAACCTAGAATCACACTGCTGGAGTGCTCGAGTAAAGTAAAGCTTTAATGAGAAACTTTGCAAAACCCTGTTTCAACTACTATTAAGCTTTCTTTTCCATAACCACTTTTCTGCTCAACACTTATTCGTACATTTGTGTGTGCGTTTTTCAGTACAAGCCTAATAAATGATAGTAAGAAATATCTCCCAATAATATTGGTCTCAAAGAAGCTTGAGCGCACAGACCAAATTTACAGATGTGGTCTAAACACATCGTGATTGTGACCGCTGATGCCACCTATACCCAAATTCCCAGTTTTAAAGCGCCTGTGCTGACGTACTCATATCAGATTCTTGTTTGGCAGCAAAATCTGCGTATGCATTTTTTAATATAGTAGAATTTTGATAGTTATCCCCATTAGTCTGAATATGAATGACATTCCCAAAACTCACTGGCATTTCAAGAAAAACATTTTTATCTGCAAATGGTTAAAGACAGAAAGAAGGAAATGGCTGACCAAACTTTCCAGAAGTGACAACTAAAGGACACAGTGGCTGACACCCATTTAGAAGGCACAGGAGTTCCTCTCTCATTCCCAGGCGGGGTCCTTACCAGCTCAGGCTCCGAAGCCCCCTTGCGGGCCCTCGAATGTCCTCAGTCTACACAACTAACCTTGACCCAACGTAATACCCTTGTGCGTACATTGCTCTGCTCCATTCAAATCCCATTAATGTTGATAGAATGTGCTATTCTGCAGGAGCCTGTCTAGGTAAATAGTCATAATCCAGAATTATTCCCTTATTCATGACCAAGCCTTCCCTTCCCAATATTTACAACTTCACCATACTATTACTGAAAATAATAACTTTACCACTAAAGATTACCTTTTCCTTAGGATGCTGTGCCTATTGATCATCAAACTGGGATCTTTATACAGATTCACCAAAAAACAAACAAACAAACAAACAAACTTGGTGGTAGCTGATGCTCAGGCAAGGAACTATCTGAGGGATGGAAAAAATCTACAGTAAGGAGGACAAAAAATATTGGCCTGATGTGTTCAGATTAAATCTGGATCTCCCCAAATCTCAGTTGGTTTTGAGAGATGAGACCCTGGAATAGGGGATCATTTCACTCTACCTTCAAAGCCAATTGTAAACCAGCTATTTAAAACATGAGATAAGCTGGAGATGGCATCTGAAGAAGGAAAGAATTACCCTGGAATAAGGATTGAGTCAAATAGTTTCGATGTAAGTTGCCAGTGGTCAGCACCCACCCCTCCCAATTTCTCTGTTAACAAGTCAGTCTTATCAATCAAAAAAGTCAATCTGGTTTCAGTCACCTCAGTTGTGGGTACAGACAAAATCTCAAGAACAATTTAGTACTGAACGAGCATGAGGTCATATCAACTGAAGAGGAAAGATGCATCAAGCTTCCTCTTGCAAGTCACAATGCTTGAAAGGTCCAGAAGGGGGGAATGGGGTGGTCTGCCACTGGTGGCATCTTGCCCCCCACCTCCCTTAGGCAACTGTAATTCTTTGTCGGTATCGTTCTCTTGCTTTTCCAAAATAACAAAGATGGCAAAAACAGCCTTAGTGAGCCAAGCATTTCCTTTAACTCTTCGTGAGTATTATGGAATGGGGAAGAAACATTATTTTGAAACTACCTGCACGGTAGAATTTGGCTCAACCTCAAAATGGTCCTTGTTGACTAAATATAAGGACATCTAAAATAAACCTTGCCCTGTGTGAGAACGGGATGGAGAAATGGCATGCAAACCATATGACTTTTAAGCTAGCATCAGAGGAAACAATTTGTAGAGTTAAATTTTAGAGCTATAGAATTATCGAATTATCAAATAAGTTAAAATTTCTACTGAATTGGAAACTTATAAACCTTTTTCTACTACTTCAATAAAAGTATTAACCATTTCACCTCCCCTTATAAAGCTTCCCCAAAAGCTGACTTCCATTATATATATATGTGAAGTTTTTTCAATGACAACACAGAAAGCTAACAGCTATGCTCAAAATTTAATATATGAAAAGTTCCTTCTGTTTTAAGAAATTACATTTTAATGTTGGCTTCAGCATCCTGAAATTTATAAGTATCTGAAATGGGAGGGAGAACGGTGATGGAAAAAGGAAATTTTACTCAATCTTCACTTTTGGGTTTTTTTAGTCCGTGTACAATTTCTTAACTTGAAAACATCTGAAGCAAAAAGAACATATAGTAATATCAAATAAAGAACTGAAGTCTGGGGGAAAGTGCCTGTTTTCTTCCCAAAGTATCTTTATTTTTTCAAAATATATATTCTAGCATTGAAAGCAAAACCCCTGTCTGTACACCAAAAGCAAGTCTATGCAACCTCTAAACCAGTGTACTCTGACAGTGCTGATACCACACTGCAGGCTCAAATATTACCGGCACATGGCGTGGTGTTAAGCCTGTGAGCCAACCTCACCAGCAAAGGCTTGCCAAAAAAGCCAAGGCCCACTTCCCCTGGATCCATGTTGATAAAATCCAAACCTATGCACTTTAATGAAAAGAAGACAAGGCACATTCCTCAGCTAAAATGTGACTTTCCAAAAGCCCACAGATTACATTCAAGGATAAGGAATTAAGAATCAATAATGAACATTTATCTCCCATACATTTTCACTAAGCATTTTCTTTATTTAACAGACTTCAATCTACAGTCATCTGCTGAACTGGATTCAAAGCAGCAATCTCCAATTATTTCTAAGTTACAATAAGTTTGGTTTTGTGGCAAACAGGTGAGATGTATGCGTCAGACAGACAGAAATGCACCTAAACCCCACAGAATGGGTCGAAGATGGGTTGCAGAAAATACTAGAATGCACAATTACATTTTTTTCTCTTGTCCTTACAAAAAGCCTTTTGGTATAGGTTTTATAATTTGCACAGCACATGCATATTAACACAAACATGCATACACTACCTATTCATGCCTGAAAAAGCTTAGACACTTGTGAACGTGCAATAAAATACATATATTGGTGCCAACACTGGTACAATCCTCGTTCACAATTACTTATTCAAAATAAGATACAAGACAAGAATTTATTCCACAATCAGTTATTTTAGGGAGCAAACCTGCCTTCCTCGAAGCGGGTTAAGGCTGATTTTTGGAGAGTGGTTTTCTGGGGAAAGAAGATCCCCAAGCCGAGGATGGCTTAATATTTAGGGTCTTATCTAGTTGGAATTCTGGAATTTATCTTTCCAGGAAGCTTTTTATTTTTAAGCCCAAGGGAGGGACTGACTATAAATTGTATCAACACCTGCACCCCATTTTCCATCCAAGAGACTCAGGAAAATCCCACCCCGTGGCCAGCCTAACTGGAAACAATATTGCCTACCATACGCAATGAGACAGGCTACAATGTTGCCCCTGGCTCAAAATGGCAACTGTGTCAACCCCGCGGGCTCACTACTGCTAGTGAGAGCCTCTCCCCAGGACCAGAACACGCTCAGATCCCACGCGGCCTCCCGCCATTTACAGAATCCTAACGCTCAGCCCTTTAACACACAACACACACCATGGAAGCCCCAAGATCCCTGCTCCGGTGTTGTCTCCAAGGCAGCAAAGGGCTCACCATCCAATATGCCAATAATACATTAAAGGGCAACTCGGGAATGGCTGGGCCAGCGCGCTCGAGTCCCGCCCGACTTCCTACCCCTCTTCTCCCCCCACACGTGCGCAGACCCTGCCCGGGTGTCCGCGGGGTGAGGAGAGGCCACGGGTCCCGCCGCGTCCTCAGAGCCGAAGCGGGCTGCGGGCTCCAGGCTGGCCGGCGGCGGCGCAGGCCCACAGCGGGGCTGCCTCGGTGTGCCTCTCCCGGGACCCAACGGCACTGACCAGTGGGGTTTGGGGACGCTGGCCTAGGACTCCCGGCCTGTATGTTCGCCGGGCCGCGGCGCCTGCAGGCCTTTCGGACTGACCATCCACACGCACACAACTAGAGAAAAACCCAAACTAGTTTTTTAAGAGCCAGATACGAGAGTAGGAGCAAGCAATTCTTGTCATTTCGTTGGAAACCCTTACTCCTTCCTCTTTTAGGTTTTAAAGTTATTATTTGTTTTAAACCAAACACTGAAAACACCGCCTTGTCAATCCTGAGGAGCCATTTCGAGGAGGGACAGAGAGGCTTGAGAAAAGCCTCCCGCACCCCGAATGAGTGGCCAACTGTTGGAGGCACCCTCCCCAAAAGAAAAGGGTTTGGAAAAGCCAGGCTTCAGCCCTCCTTCCCAAGGTCAGGTGGCATCAGCCACCATAAGGCAAGAGCGCCCTGAATTATTTAATGGAGGCTGTTGTCTCAGGAGGCAACTCACTAAAGTAGCCCATTTAAAAAATTGATAGTACATATAGCCAAATATCTCAATTTAGGTATTCAGTCCTGTCACAATCAAATAGAAGACAGTCATCCTCCCAAAGTGCCCTCATGCTATTTCCCAGTCGAAAGCAGGGCTTTCCGACCAAACAATATTTTAAAACTGTTACCGATCACTTCTTCGGAAGGAAAGGAAGAATTTAGGCCATGGGTGGGACCTCTCTATGTGTTACCTGGTGTAACACTTTAATCCTCTAGTCACAGCACCAATTTGTCATCTTTAAACTCAAATTTTCTAGTATTCTAAATCCAGGAAAAAGAGGTCTAAAACTTAATTTTCGAGTTTTCTTTAAATGGAAAACTAAACGGGCAAAGTAGGATTTTGCTCGAAACTGAAAAAATGTCATGTTTTTTTAAAGAGTAATTAGCTTAACAAATACCTTAATGCTTTTGCCAAAGAACTTTACATATGTTATAAAGTAAATTTTTAGGGCATCAATCTAACTCCCGGGTAAGTGAAGGGCGCTTTACCTCCCACTTTACACTCTCCCATCCCATTGGAATGGTTTGATAATTTAAAAAGAGTATAAACCTTTTACAAGTCTGGCAACACTGAGCATCTACTGTTTTAGCCCAAATAAACAGTATGTGGATCTTTAACTGGGAATATAAATAAAACCTGACATTTAAACCCAACTGCTGAGAGGGAGGGTTCAATCAACGCCCCTCCCAGGAGGAAAAACTGTAGCGGATTCAAGGTGCCCAACTCTCCTTCACTCCCAACTCCCACCATCCCCCATCTGACCCTAATCTTCAAGTGAATTGGTTCCGTCTTTCCATTATTGGGATTCAGATTGGCATCTGGCTCAATCGTTTTTCTATAAGTGACGAAAGAACATACTGGAAGCATTCACCCATGAGTGTGGAAAAACTTTAAAGATGAATCCATTCAAAGCTTTAAAAACGAAGAAAAAGAGAAACTGCCTCCTGGCTTCATACCTAGAAGGAAACTTTTTAAAGTGAGGCGTCCACAAAAGTAGATCAGAATTTCAACTTTTTTCCAATAGGAGAAGCCGGCTTAAGGCCATCAGGCAATAGCTCCGCCTTCCTCCCCAAATAACAGGTTAGGAATGGAAAAGGCTGCGCTGTGCAAGCCTCAGCCGGGCTCGGTACCAGCACGCCCACTCCGACTCGCAGGCAGCAACTCCCACTAGAATTTTTGAACCCTCTAGGGTTCTCCTGCTCTACATCCAAAACCAAGACTATATAGCAAGCACACATACCAAACCTCACGGCCCTACAGGTAGATCGTGCAAGTTACCGAGCCTCTCGGCAGAACCTACAGCTCAAAATTTTCGGCCCTTTCCTCTAATAGGTTCGGGGGAGTGGAAGGTGTCAACATGGTGTGAAAAAAATAAGCAAAAACGGTTTATTCAACAGTCCAAATAGCAAAATCAATCCCAATGGCTTAAGTGCAGCCCTCGGACTCTGCGCAGCCTGGGGTTCAAGCCGCGTAGGGCGGGATCCAGTTTTTCTTCGAGAGAAGTCGAACCCCTGGGTTGGGGGGCGGGGTGAGGAGACACCTCCCAACCTGGGAAACCGGTTCCAGCTGGGATCGAGGCCGGGGAAGTGGGGAGCGGCCCAAGGGACTCCCAAGCTGAGCAAGAGCAATGTACGGTCCCCCCAATTTCGCTCATTTAGGCGCAGCCGCGGGGCCACGAGGCCGAATTCCAAGCAAGGGAAGGTTCAGGGGCCACTTACACATTTTTTACACAGTGCGAGAAACAGAGCCATGAAGAGAAGGGCTTAAGATCGAGGGTTTGGTCTTCAAAGACCCACAGATGCCCTATGACCCAAGGAGCCAACGACAAAAAAATACAGCTTTCCCTCCGAAGCACGCACGTGGAAACCAGGTCCACACACAAGCAAGCGCACTCCACACCCACTCACCCACACAGCCATCTCTTCCCTGACTCACGCCCTACTTAAAAGCAACAATCCACGAGTTTACAAACAAAAATGAGAAAATAAACGCTCGGCATGTCGGGAGGCCTCTGGTGTGCCCACACAAGGCGACCACGTCTACACAAATACACAATCTTCCATCTCGTGCCTTATTTAAAACAATAGCGTGCACCCTTTGTCAAACAGAACTGAAGTCAAAATCTAAAACGAAGAGGCGTCCTGAAACCTCGCGACCGGGGTGGGGGAACCCTCGTACACGGAGGCCAAGTCTACACACACACAGATCTAACTCCTCCAGCTCACGCCTCATTGGAGACAACGGTTGCCACGTTTGGCACAGAGAAAACTAGCTGAGGAAAAGGTTAGGGTCACTCCACGTTTTGGGACCCTTAGGGGGTCCCCTCGCAGCACGCACACAGCCAGGTCTTCTACACACGCGCACACACTTCCCAGGCCATGGTCTACTTGTAGGCAAAGACCGCCATGTAGCCAAAGGAAAAATAACAGCCCGAAAGGAAAGAACCTCTCCCCGACCCCCAATCGCTTTGGGACCCGGTCGCGAGGCCCTCCGCGTGAGTTCCTGAGGTTCCCGAGTGGACGCACGCATACGCCCCCACCCCCTCGGAAGCCGCCACACGCTCACCTCGTCGTCGTGGTGCTGGCAGAAGCCGAGGCGCTCCGGGAAGAGGATGGAGAAGGGCGGGCCGGGGAAGGACGGCCCGAGCCCGAGCTGCTGCGCCGCCGCCGCTGCCGCGGCAGCAGCGGGACCCGGCGGGCCGCGCTCGATGTAGTGGTCCTTGGTGAGGCGCACGCGCTGATGCGCGCGAACGCAGTTGTCGCACAGGTGCTCCTGGCAGTCGAGGCAGCGCGACGAGGCTGCGTTGCCCTCGTCGCAGGAGCTGCAACCGTGAGGCCGGCGCAGCAGCAGCGCGGACGGGGAGGCAGCCGGTCCGCCGGGCGCGGAGCGGGGAGGCGCGGGCGTAGGAGGCGCCGGTGGGAGCGCGGGCGCCGAGGCGGACGCGCGCGGGTGCGCGTGGTGCGCGTGGTGCCGGTGGTTGCTGTGGCCGCCCGCGCCCGCTGGGGCGCCCGCACGCCCATTCTTGGGCGGCGGCTCGTCGGCGGTGGCCACCACCGCGTCGAGCAGGTTGCTGAGCAGGAAAGCGGACGAGGGCAGCGCGTCCATGCCCGCCGCTTCGGCCAACACTACTTTCTGGTCGCACACAGGGCAGCGCAGCTTGAGTGGCTCTCCCGGCGCGCCGCCGGCTGCAGCCGGCACCCTATGCGCCTCGAGGCACGGGCGGCAGAAGGCGTGCAAGCAGGGCAGGACGTGCAGGCGGCGCGCCGCAGCCCCAGGGCCCCCGCCACCGCCCCCCGACGACGTGGACGTCTGCGAGGACGACGACGACGCAGACGAGTTGGAGGAGAGCGGCACCGGCGAGCCGCACATCTCCTTGCACAGCAGGCAGATCTGGAAGTCGGTCTCAGAGAACGAAGCCATTTGCAACCAGGCCCGGAGGAGGGAGGAGACCAGAGAGGAAGAGGAGGAGAGGAGAGCGCGGACGAGGTGGGTGGGGGAGCCGCCGACTCAGTCAGAAAAATGCATCGATTAGACCTGCAATCCAGGAGCAGGCACCAGAGCGGCGCGGCCCGCTCGGCCTCGCCGCGTCCGGCCCGCGCGCTGCCACCCCCGACGCTGCGGGCATTAAATGCCACTATCCAGAGGCGACACAGATTCTTGCCGGAGGACGTGGGGGTTGCGTGCCTTCCGAAGCGGGAGCGCCGGAACAAGTCCTGACTCGCGAGGGTCGAGCGGGGGCAGGGAGGTCAGGGTTACTCCCTGGAGCAGCTGGAGCTTGGCTTCTGGCTCGCCGAGGGAAGTCCTCTAAAGTAGAGTCCGCTGTGCAATCCCAGCCCGGCGGGAGAAGCAGAATTTGGTTCGACGAGTATTTGGTGCGTTGCTTTCCTTTAAACGAATTTAGTCTCTTTTTGGGAGAGAAAGGCTCCCCAAACTAGTAAAGGCGGGAGCGGCGCGACGCCAAGCCCGTGTCCCCCCGCGCGACGCCGGCCGCCCCACCGCATGACGCGGCGGCCAGGGACTTCTGGGTGGCCCGGCGTGCTGCGCTCGGGCTTGCGAATGGCCGGCGCTGGCTCCCCTGCAGGGCAGTCGGCCCCGCGGCAGCTGCAGCTCTTGGGGGCCCGGCCGCGGCCGCACGCGTGTAGTACGCACGCGCGTCCCACGCGCCTCGAGTCTCCCGCGCGCCCGCCTGGGCCGGCCGCGGCTGCCGCTGCTTAACACGCACGCGCGCCCCACGCGGCACAGGGCCCTCGTGCCCCCGCCTCGCCGGGCCTGGCCGCCTCCCGCGCGCTCCCTCGCCTCCGGTTTAGCGGCGCTGCAGCACGGGGCCGCAGGTCCCCGCGGGCCGTCCTGAATTATTCATCCGCAGGAAGATATTAGATGTACCCGCTGCCCGCTCCGCGCGAGCCGTCGTGCAATGCTATCCGAGCTCCGCGCGCGCCCCGCGCCCCTCCTCCTCCTCACGTCCGTCCTCTCTGAAACCTTGGCAGCGAAGGGGGATCACATTTCCTTTGTCATCGGGCCATTTCGCCCTCGCCTTGGTCCCCCCTCCGATCTCGAGCCGCGGGGACGGAGCCTCCTCCCGGGCGCGCTGGAATCAGTGGAACCCGCAACGGCCCAGCGTGGTGAGCTCCGGAGCCGCGTGGCCAACGCCGCCGGCCCGCGCCCGCGTCATTTTTCTGAAACGAGTCGCCGTGCAAGACTAGGGTGGCCCCAGCCGCGCTGCGCCTACCAGGCTTAGCTCGCGCCGTGCGCCCTGGCCTCCTGGGGCTTTGCACAACTCCCCCAATTCGGGCTGCGTGCGTGCACGCGCGCGCGAGCCCCCTCTTTCTCTGCTTTGCCGCCTCTTCCTTCTCCTCCTCCTCCTCCTCCTCCTCCTCCTCCTCCTCCTCCTCCACCTCCTCCACCTCCTCCTCCTCCTCCTCCTCCTCCTCTCAGTACGCTGGTTATTGGGACTGATCGGAATTCGGAATCCTTTTAATCTCCAAAGGAGCAAACTCACTTCCGCCGAGTGCTGGGAGGGGGCTGGGGGAGGGGACACAGGGGAGGGGGTTCCAGGCAAACAGGAAACATTAGCCCTCTCGGCAAGGCTTGCTTTTGTGTGCTCCCTCCCTCCTCCCTCCAACCTCCTCCCTTCTCCAGGCCGCTGGGGAGATGAACGCCCCCCGGCTTCAGTGTGACGACCTTTGAAACCTTCGGAGCTGGGAGCAGAGAGCCACTCTTCCGTTTATTTAGAAAAGAAAAAAAATAAAAGATTTCATTCTGAATCCTGGTTCAACAGAGACTGGTATCTACTGCCCGTGAGATCTGGGCTTTACCCCCCACCTTTTTTTTTTTTTTTTTTTCTTGTTACAATTTCTTAAGGACTGTATGTCTGATCAACACCAAAACATCACGCGGCTGTGTGCAGTTGGATGCGTGGAATTAAACGCATCTGAATTCTGATCTCCGGAGGGGCCGGTTTCCTTTTGAGTTTTAATGAGGGGTGGGGGGCAGAGGGCAGCTGTTCAGAGGAGGCTACCCGGGTGACGGCCCCGCGGCCATCTGGGTGGTGCCCCAGGCCGCCTGGGCGGTTCTGGGAAGAGAGGAACTGGCCTGACGCTGCAAAGAGACTTACCTGGAAGAGCAGAGAGGGCCACCATACCAGGCTTTAGAGGGTATCTGGTCTGGAGGCCAACGGGGGAAACATTTGCCCCCGCCGTAACACTATCATTACCGTTAGTGACATCTTGGGTCCTACTTGTACAGAGAACAACCAACTGTATGAATTTCAAAAACACATTAGGAAAAAGAAGCCAAACACAAGAGTCCATACTATGTAATTCCATTTACAGGAAATTCTAAAACAGGCAAAACTAAGTGGAGATAGGAGAATTGCTCTTGGGGGTAAGGATGTATTGACTGGGAGAGAAGATGAGACCTTTGGAGATACCCATGTAGAAACATTTTGGTGTGTATTGTACATTTGTCAAAACTTGTAAATCTGACATTTAAGATCTGTGCATAATTTCACTGTAACTTATATTTCAATTAAAAGAAGAAAAATAACTTGTATCTAATCTGAATAACCATACCTGCCTTATAAAAGATAAAAAAAAAAAAAAGTATAAACATCCCCAGCTTCTCTGAATTTGCTCACCAGAATTCAGGGAGTTTTTTCAGGAAAGATCAACCTGGAAGGAGGCCTTAAATCAACTCAGCTGGACAAATGTGCTGAAAGTTCCAGGCTGCAGAAACACCTCCCTAAAGGGACAAAGCCATTGTAGGGCTCAAGTGCTGTCCTGAGATGCCAAGAGCTTCCAGGTGGAGGAAGAACCTGGCAGCCCCACTAGGAAGGCCCAAGTCTTCAGCTGACCTCAGGAGCCCTCTCCTCAACACCTGGAGTCAATCCAAGCTCAGTGAACATTGACTGAACCATGTAAGGAGTGCAAAATTATTATCAAATAAAACCAAAACATATGTCAGTTATATCTCAATAAAACTGGAAAAACAAAACAGAGCTCCTTCTTTGCCAATGAAAAAGTAAACATTCTGTACTTTAGAGAGGAAGGACTTCTGCTACTACCATCTATTGCCAGTACAAGTTACTTAGTTTCTTCCATAGTCCAAGACCTGCATATAAACATAAACACACTCACGTGACTCTACACACTCCTATAGAATTTTCTACATTACTAGTCTTCCTCAGAGATGTTGTATGTATTTGGGGGGTTTGTTTCTTTTTCCTTTCTTTGATTGTTTTTTAATCCCTCCCCCACCCCCACCCCCCTTTTTCAAACAAAAACAAGAGGAAAACAGATGGGGGAAGAGAATTGCCAGAAGGAAGATGGCCCCAGAGGGTCAGAAAAAGGATGGGCCAGACCTGCTGTCTCCCTCTCAGTTGGCCCCACCCACTGACATCTAAAAAGGTTTATTTCAAAAGAAAAGAAAAGAAAAAAAGTGACCAGGAGGGGTGAAAAATTCAACAGTCCTGGTCCTATGACTCTAAAATATCTTGCAAGTGGATAGCAGAGATGAGATGTCAGCTGAGACATCATGGTGGAGCAGGAAGGCTGTAACTCCAGAAAGAGGAATCAAACTTGACAGCAGTTTGTGGGTTAGTTTCCTGGGGACAATTGCTCAGAATAAGCCAAAAAGAAAAGAAAAAAGAGAAAGAGGGGGTAGGGAAAGTTCTGATTTCATGAAATAGCTTCCCTTTCTTTCCTTTTTTTTGAATTGACAGAACCTCACCAGGAAACAGGGCTGCAGTATAAGTTGTTCAATTAGCACATTCCTGATTTCCATTGACTTAATTTACTATAGGTAGGAAAGGGAAATCTTTAAAGCAACTAACGACCCAAATTGAAATATGGTTATGATTTTTTTAAATGTGATAAAGAACAAATTAAAATTAGACTCTAATAAGGCTTATCCATAAGAGGAACAAGAGCTACATATCCAGATGAAAGGCCAAAGACAGTCCTCTGCTATAAACCAGTATTAAAATTTTCATTGCCATCCTAGCTAATAAACACCCTTCCTTAGCAAGGGAGGAGCACGCAGGCTTCCAGTTTTCCCAGTGCAAGTTAACATTAGAAAGAGTACTTACACCTCCCCAAGTTCTGAAGATAAATCACTTTGTATTTTAATAATAACCATCTTTAAAAAGAAACTAGCCCTGAAATTAAGTAGTAGGCAGTATATTTGCATTCTTTCTTGAATTCATCTGTAACCATATTTTGTTTTTAAATATGACCCTACTGCTCTCTCAGATCTGGGGTTGGGGCTTAGACCACATTTCCAGCAGAGAAACTGCATCTGTTTTTTCCATCTGATGTTATAATGAAATATTTGATGTGCTTGCATGTTTTGATGTCAAAATTGCATTTTTCACCATCGTCCTCAGGATGTACCCATAATTTTTAAAATCTAGGGGAGGTAGATAAGGGTAGAGGGGGTCGAATGTATGGTAATGAAGGTTTGACTTTGGGTGCTAAACACAACGTCATATACAGATGTTGTGTTATTGAATTAATTGTACATTTGAAACATAACTTTATTAACCAATGTCATCCCAATAAATTTAATAAAAATAATTTTTAAAAATATAAAATGTAACACCAGAGTATTTTTTTAAAAACATTAAACAAATATTACATCACGATTACTATTTTGAACCATGGGGATGGGTGGGTACCCACCTAACAGATGGCCATTGAATCATTCATTATTGCTTGCATCCTGTCAGTTGAGGGGGGATGGACTTCCACACTGTGGGCAAACTCTTGACTCTACCCTTACTCTGGCCTTGGAATCATTAACAAGTGTGTCATATGCTTTCCTTATCCCTGAGTTCAGAATAGCAACAAGTCAGATGATACAGTGTAAGCTCTAGTCTCCTAGATCTTTATATAGAAGACAGTACGGAAACTTGAACATATGAAAGGTAAAAGTCAATATCCAGCTTTGGTAGTTATTACAAATAGTTCGGAGCTGGGCTAGGCTTACAACCCAGCTCCATCACTCTTAGCTATGTGATCTCTGGCATGTTACTTCTCTGTGCCTCAGATTTCTCATGCATATAACTTGGCCTGGTACAAGTACCTAGCCCATCAGAATTAAATGAGCTACTAAATGTATAGTATTAATCACATGTAGGTGCTCAAGCACACATTTAAGTGTTAACTTTCTGTTTTTACTATCCTTATTGAGCAGACTAGTTTGCAAACTGCCTGCCCGCCCACTTAAGTTCATCATTGCCTGGTCATTACCCTTCACTGGACCTTGCCATGTCACACAATCATTTACATCTTCCTTCCCACCATCATAGACAGTTGCAGTCTCCCCTCCTCTCTCTTTCAGCCCAAGACCCCAAAGTGGCTGCCTGTGGCCCACCATCTTTTAGCCAAGCTTTCAGCCTAGATTTTCTAAAAGAAAACGTGTCTTTCATAATAAAGAGACAAAAAACTACAAAAGTTTTTCTTAAAAATAGCAGAAAATCAAACATATACATATGTACACATATATATGTGTGTATATATATCATATATGTCCATATTGTTAAGCTTATTCCAAATGCCCTCTGATTTAATAGCTGAAAGACTCTATGCCATTTGAGTTATCTCTGTTTCAGCCTGACCCTGAACCTCATTATTCCACCTGCTCCAGATTTCAAGGGCTCCCTCTTACCTGAAAAAGTTAACTCAAACTTCTTAACCTGATGGCCAAAGACCTCTCTACTCTGTCTCAAATCTCTCTTGTTATTACTCTTCTGCACAGCCCTGCCCATCACCCATATATTCCCAAATTCAACTGCTTAGGACCCATTATGTTTCCTGCCTGGCCCTGGCTGTTCCCACTCAGTCTCTCCCCTACTCTCAGGCCTTTCACTGAGAGGTAGGGTCTATTGACTCCCACCCTAGAGTTTGGGCTGGCAGGTGGCTAATTTGACCAATGAAGTATGGCGGAAGTGATGCTATGCCATTTCTGGGCTTAACCTTTTAAGAAAATTAGCAGCTTCCAGCTTGGTCTTTGATAGATTGAATCACCGTGCAAGACGTCTTACGTCCCTTCTTGGAAAGATCACACAGAGAGTCCTGAGTCCACACGGAGAGGGAAGGGGGACATTGGAGCCCAGCCTCCAAGCCATTTCCGCTAAGATGCCAGACATGTGAGTGAAACCAGCTTGGAAAATGCAGAGCGACCCAGCCCGAATACCACCAGGTCGGTGCCATGGGCATCACTCAGTTGAGCCAGGCTGAATTCCTGAGCCACAAAATTGTGACATATAATAAAATGGTTGCTGTGATAAGCCACTACATTTTGGGGTCTTTTGTTACATACATGGCAATAAATAATTGGGACACTCCCACTCCAGCCTACCCTATATTCTCTGCCAATTAATGTCCCCAAGGTTATTCTTTCTCTATTTTGAAACAGCTTTATTGAGTTATAATTTACATGCAGTAAGTAAGCTATATACATTTGAAGTATTCAATTTGGTGAGTTTTGTAATATTGATACCCCATAAACACATGACCACAACCAAGAGAACGAAAGTATCCATCACCCTTAAAAGTTTTCTTGGATCCCTTGATAATTCCTGCAGTCAACCCCACCCCAGGAAACCACCAATCTGCTTCCTATCACTATAAATCAGTTTGCATTTTCTATAAATGGAATTATATAACATGTATTCTTTTGTACAATTTGTACCTTTTTTGGGAGGGTGATCTGGCTTCTTTCATTCTGCATAAGTTCTGTGAGATGATCCAGGTCATAAGCATCAGTGATTCATTTCTTTTCATTGCTGAGCAGTATTCTATTATGTGGACGCACTACAATTTGTTCATTCACCTATTGATGGTCATTTGAATAGTTTTCAAGTTTCGGCTTTTTCAAATAAGGGTACTATGAACATTCATATACAAGTCTTTGTATGGACAAGTATATCTTTTCTCTTGGAAAAAACATCTGTGAATAGAATGGCTGGATCATATGTTACATTTTTAAGAACCTACACAATGATTTTAAATAGTGGTTGCACTATTTTATATTTCTACCAGCAGTGTATGAGAGAGTTCAGTTTTGTCCACATCCTCATCAAAAGTTTTAAGATCTATTTCATTTTTTTAATTTTAGCCATTTTAATAGACATACAGTAATATTTCACTGTGGTTTTAATGTTCATGTCTCTAATGTCTAATGACGTTGAGTGTCTTTTCATGTGCTTATTTGCAAATCCTAGGTCTTCCTTGGTGAAGCGTTTGTCCAAAGCTTTTGCCTTTTTTTGTGTAGGGTTCTGTTTTTGTTTTTGTTTTCTTTTATTGAGTTTTTTTCTTATTATTTGAGAGTTTTTATATATTTTTCGGATGTAAATCCTTTATCAGGTACACGCTTTGCAAAGAATTTTCTCCCAGTCTGTTGCTTGTATTTTCATTCTCTTTCCTCTGAAGAAATGTTAAATTTCGATAAAGTTCAGTTTATCAATTTATTCTTTTATGGATTGTGTTTTTGGTATATCTAAAAAAACCTGTCTCTGGGCCTTGTTCTCCTTTACTATAAAATTGGGATAAAAATATACCCTAGCTTTCTAGATGATTATTAGGAGTAAATGAGATAATGCATTTAAAGCATTTAACTCAGAGTCTGGTGCATGTAAAGCTCAGGAAATGATCACGATCTATGTTGTTGTTATACTTATTATTACTAACAATATTTTTACCTCTAAACACTTTGATCCTATGTCATCTGAAATGTCCTTAGCCTCCATCTCCATCCATCTAAATCCACCTGTCCTTTAAGGCCAACTCAAAGGCCAGTGATTTTCCATCGCCTGGGGTCAGAAGTCATTTCTCCTCCTTGCCACGCCCCAATCCCATTGCACTTTAGCTGTTAATTCTGTCCCGAAATTTAACATTTTCACCTGATGGGACAGACTGTAGTAGTCATGGTCGCCGAGCTGTTCGCGTTTCCCTCCATCACCGTCTTTTTGTGTGCTCTCTCACAATGCCTCTGGGATGACCATGTGATATGCTTTTGCTCATGGGACAGTAGCAAATGTGACATAAGCAGGAACCTGAAAGTATTCGAAGCTTGCCCTCTTACTGCCCTTGAACCTCTGTGATCATCTGGGCCAACATGCTGGAGGATGACAGACCTGTGACCCAGTTAACCCCTTCACCCCACTGCCAATGACCAACTAATGAGTACGTGAGTGAGGCCATGCAGGAACGGCCAGCCTCTAGCTTACCTGCCAACCGACTGGATGAATGACTTACTCCAGGTAATACAGTGAGGAAGTGAGGCAATAGTTGGATTCACCCATCGCATATTTGTTGAGCACCTACTTACTACTATGTGCCAGGCTTTGGGAAGGTAGCAGTGAACAAAACGGTCCCTCCCTTGAAGAGGGATACATACACATAAGTGAATGTGAAGTGTATTGGCTTCTCACGATCAGTGCTATAAAGCAAAGCAGGGTTAGGCGACCGAGAGTACTGGGGGTGGGGTGCTATTTTAAATGGAGAAGTCAAAGAAGGCCTCTCTGGGGAGGTGACATGGGGCAAAGGCCGGAATGAGAAGAGGGTAACAGCAGTGAAAAACCATAGTGGTGTCAGCACAGGCAGAAAATTGGGTCAGAAGTGAAGTCAGAGGCCTGGTTATACAGGGCCTCATAATCAAAGCTAGGACTTCGGATTTTATTCCGGGTGTTGAGAAGCTAGTACAGGGTTTAGGTCAAGGGAGTCATGTGATCTGATTTATGATTTAGAAGGATCGCTTTGGCCGCTGTGTAGAGAATAGATGGTCATGGTATCTCTGCTGAATTCCAGACTCATATAAGTTGTGAGGATAGTAAAATGGGGTGGTTTCATGCAACCAAGTTGGGGAGTGTTTGGTGAAGCCTCAAGGATAACTGTAGCATAGGCCGTTATTACCCACCACTATAAAACTCCTCGACCAGTTTAACGTTCTGCGCCCTCAATCCCAGAAACACTAACATATGGGGGGAAACGTGCCTCTTCAAATTTACAAAGTACAATATAGTTTTGTTTTTTCAAAATTATTACTTCAGTTTATTTAAACAAACAAAACCAGTTTGCCTATTTCTCTTCTCCCACTTGCCTCTTCCAACTACCAATCTGTTCTCTGTATCTATGAGCTTAGGTTTATTTGTTTTTTTTTTAGATTTCACATATAAGAGAGATCATACAGTGTTTGTCTTTCTCTGTTTGATTTATTTCACTTAGCATAAAACCCTCAAGGTCTATCCCTGTCGCAAATGGCAAGAGTACATTCTTTCTTATGGCTTAATAGTACTCTATCGAGTGTGTGTGTGTGTGTGTGTGTGTGTGTGTGTGTGTGATATGTGTGTGTGTGTATGTGTATATATAAATGAGTTTATGTTGATGTATACACACACACACACACATCCTTGCATCCAGCAATGGACACTTACATTGTTTCCATATCTTGCATATTGTAAATAATGCTGCAATGAATATGGCGGGTGCGTATATCTTTTTGATTAAGTGTTTTTGTTTTCTTCAGATAAATATCCAGGAGTGGGTTTGCTGGGTCATATGGTAGCTCTATTTTTACCTTTTTGAGGTAACTTCATACTGTTTTCTGTAGGGTTATACCAATTTATTTCCCACCAACAGGGCACGAGTCTTCCCCTTTCTCCACAACATTGCCAGCATTGTTATTTCTCATATTTTTGAAAATAGCCAATCTAACAGGTGGAAGGTATTATCTCATTGTAGTTTTGATTTGCATCATCCTGTATCTGTTGGCCATCTGTTTGTCTTTGTCTGTCTTCTTTGGAAAGATGTCTATTCAGATCTTCTGCCCATTTTTAATCAAATTATTATTATTATTATTTTTGCTATTGAGTTATATGAGTTCTTTATACATTTTGGATATTATTCCCTGATCAGATGTATGATTTGTAAATATTTTCTCCTATTCGGTGCATTGCCTTTTCATTTTCTTGATGGTTTCCTTTGCTGTGCTTCAGCTTATTAGTTTAACGTAGTCTCACTTGTTTATTTTTGCTTTTGTTACCCTTGATTTGGTATTGGATCAAAAAATCATCTCTAAGATCTATGTCAAGGAGCTTACTGCCTATGTTTTCTTCTAGGGGTTTTATGGTTTCAAGTCTTATGTTTAAGTCTAATTCATTTTGACTTAAGTTTTGTTTATGGTGTAAGTTAGTGATCAGTTTTATTCTTTTGCATGTAGCTGCCCAATTTTCCCAGCACCATTTATTCAAGAAACTATCCTTTACCCATTGTATATTCTTGGCTCCTTTGTCATAAATTTACTGCGCATGTAGATGTGGGTTTATTTCTAAGCTCTCTCTTCTGTTCCCTTCATCTATGTGTCTGTTTTTATGCCAATAACCATTCTGTTTTAATCACTATAGCTTTGTAATAGAGTTTGTGTACTCAGGGAGCATGATACCCTTAGCTTTGTTCTTCTCAGGTTTGCTTTGGCTATAGTATATTTTGAAAGAAGAAAGAAAGAAAAGAAAGAGAGAAAGAGAGAGGGAAGGAAGGAAGGAAGGAAAGAAGGAAGGGAGGGAGGGAGGGAGGGAGGGAGGAAGGAAGGAAGGAAGGAAGGAAGGAAGGAAGGAAGGAAGGAAGGAAGGAAGAGCCAGGAGATTTGCTGATGTATTGGATGAGAGAAAGGTAAAACTCTAGAGGTGGGAGTGGAGGTGCAGTTTTGGCCTGAGTAGTTGAATAAATGGTGGTATCATTTCCGAGGCTGTAGAACGCTGGGGTATTGAATGAGTTTATGTTGATATTGGTACCAAAAGGACTGTGCGATTTCCATATAGGACAGAAAACAATTCCTGGACAAGTCTTGCTTCTGGGCCTGTGCGCCCTCAGATTGTTCCTTGCTCTCCCCTGCTCTGTTCTGTATCACAGAGAGGCTATTCCTTGCAGTGTTGTATCCTCAGGTTCCGGGGTTTGGCTGGGTTTGGCCAATAGGAAGCTAGCAGTTGATTGAAGAGTGAGAAGAAGGGAAAAGCCATGACATTCCTTCCCTTCTTTCTCTGGCTTGAGTAGCAACTTCAGCCTTCGGCCATGGACGCATCTCTTCCATGGCTCGGGTTCCATGTCCGTTGCCATTTCAGCTTGCAGCAGGTGACCTCAGCCCCCGGGTTCTGGGAACATTATCTCTTTCTTTGACCCTCCAGCCAAGGAGTGTCAGCAGTTTCCTGCTCTAGCTGACCTCTGGGTTCTATCACCTGTCCAATTAAATCTCTCTGTTAAATTCTCTCTGTATAAATATGTAAAGTCATTTCTGTTTTTCTGAGTTGACCCTGACCATGGGACTATAGGCTGAGGATTTACATGAAAACAGGCAGGCTCAGGTGAGAAGCAAACACCTTGCACAACCCTACCTTGTGCAGACTCCTGGACTCCAGGGTATTTACCAGCCCTCGCAGTGGGATTTGCTCATTCCTGACCTCTGTGCTTTTGTACCAGACATTCCCTCCATCTGTGTGCAATACATAGCTTTCATGCATCCATGGCAATCTCCCTCTTCAAATCTTAGCTCAGAGACCCTGGCCTTCTCTAAGCCCTCCAGCAATGACTCATCTGTCCAGCCTCTAGCCTGTTGCCTTTGTTCAGTGTGAACTTGCCGAAATATTGCTCAGCAATTGCATACTGTCTCCTACCTCTGTGCTTTGGCAGACTGTCCCTCTACCATTGCTCACAACTCTCTTTTACTGGAAAACTACTCAGCCTTCGAAATCTACTTTAAGGGATCCGTCTGGGAAGTTAGTCATTTCTGGTATGTTCCCTCCCTGGACCGAGACACAGACTCCCACATCCATGCCACTAGTACAGGTCCTGTCAAGACACTACAGTAATTTTACACGTCTGTTGCCCTTATAAAACTGCCAGCTCCTTGGAGGCAGAGGCTAAGTCACAGACTCTAGTCTGGGTACCAATGGCCCTCAGTGATTCTTTAATGCTGGATGCTGGATGTATAGATGACTGAGGGTTTTCAGTGGTTGCAAGCAAGTACCTTAGGTCCTCAGACAGGTTATAAACCTCTCTTAGGGGGATTCCTAATTCTTGTGCACCCTGCTTGCACCCATCTTATTAGGGTATTATCTAGGAGGAGGAAATCAACAAATGTCCTCTGATGCGAACATTTTATTTCCCTATATCCCACCCTTCTCTTTCAGTTTAGCTTTTAGCTCTTCTTAAGTTTTTAGCTCTCATTTAGTTTTACTTATTTTTATTTTCGTTTACTTTGCATTTTGAAATAATTTAAATGTAGAAAAAAATTACAATAATACAAAGAACTCCCATATTGCCTTCGCCTAGAGTCCCTAAATGTTAACCTTTCCCCATTTGCGTTAGGCTCCCTCTCCCCCTCTGCATATATAAGTATATATATACATACTATTATATATGTGCATATGTGTTATGTATATGTTATATATATAAAATTGTTTTTTCTCAACTGTTCGGGAGGGGACACGATGCCCCCCATCCCTAATCACTTCTTCGTGCGTTTCCTAAGAACACAAACACTATCTCATATAGCCAGAGCACAGTTATCTAAATCAGGAAATTTAGCGTTGATACAGTACTACTATCTAATCCCCAGATGGTATTCGCATTTCACCAGTTGTCCCAATAACGTCCTTTCTGGGCACATTGGTTTGCCCCTTCCCAGGACCCAGCCCAGGGTGGCACGCTGCCTACAGGGGTCACGTCTCTGTCGTCCCCTTGAATCCGGGACACTTCTCCAGCCCTGCTTTGTCTTTCAGGACCCTGACATTTCTGAAGGGTTCGGGCCAGTTGTTTTGTTTCCTCACAGATTTCAAAATGCCCCCGAGGTTGCACCTCTCAGCACGTTGTTACCAAACTCTCTTCTTGTCCGGGCTCAGGGGAGGGACTCTTTGCAGGGCCTTGTAAAACCTTAAATAAACTACATGAACAAATTCCACTTTGACCACTATCTTGTTAAAATTCCTTAAAAAAGTTAACTCGTTGGGCTCAAAGTACTTTAACAAAAGCTGGGCTGTACCTCTCCTAGTATTCACTGTTCCTCAAAGGGTTTTACGTGCTGTTTAATGATTTTTCACAAATAGTTTTTCTGGCCCTTAAAGTCGGATTAATTGAATTTTAATTCAGTAGGATCACCCTCTAAAAAAAGGAATACTGGCCTTGCAGGTCGAGTTAGGGCCACTAGACCTAATTAAGGCCTTTTTCAAGCCGAGTGAGATTTTGAAGGGTGGAAATCCAGCCATGCAGCAGCACCCTAAACTTACCTCTATTTTAGATCATAATGAAAAAGTTCCTTTTTCCTTCTCAGCAAAGGAAAACCCAGATGGCCTACGGAAGCAAACGAACCGCTGTAGATTTCTTGGGCTCCATCTTTATACTCCCTCCCATTCCTGCCCGTCTCCAATCCCATAAAGCTCTACCTTAGCTAGAGGCCCCCAAAGATCTGCCCCCACATGCAGAAGGGTTAATCCCCAACTCGGGACTGCTGCCCACCTCATATTTCAGCAGGTGTGGCTCCAGCAGAGACAGCGGTGGCTACTAGCTTCTCACCACTGGTTCATCTCCTGATTCGGGTTCCCTATGGCCAACGTTTTTTTTAACCGTTGCATGGGTCGCAACCAATTTCCCTTGCTCCCAGATTCCTCCCTCCCTTTCTGGTGATTAGCGCTAACGAAAGCCATAATAATTAAATGGGAATAGAAAGCTGAGTTTCTCAACTTGGAAAATGTGCTGTTTTTAGAAAGGGACATTTCAGAGTCTTGGTGCTTTCTTTCTTTTTTTGGCGGGGGTGGGGGGTGGGGGGTGGGGTGGGCGGGGCTTGGGGAGTGGTATAAGGATAGTGGTGCTGGAATATAAACAGACAGGAAAGCAAGAACAGAAAACTTTTTAAGAAACTACAGTCCTGGCTTCTGAGGAGAGGGCCTTCAGCTTGGGGGAGATGTCATGAATGAAAATAATGGGCCATCTCCCCATAAAAATGCATGTACAGTATTGAGAAATAATCAGATAAATCTGGGTGGAGAAAACTTCTCCAGAACCACTGGTCTGGGGCCCTCAAAACTATCAAAGTCAGGAGTGACCAAAATGGTTAGGGGAATGTTCTGAATTAAAGACGACTTGTGACGAATGCATACAATACAGGATCCTGAGGTAGATGCTGGATCAAGAGGAAAATAGCAATAAAGGGCATTTTAATTGTGTATTATTAAATAAAATTGTTGTATCAATGTTAACATTTCTTGGTGAAGAATCATGTCCACATCTTACTCTTAAAGTTCATTTAAAAAAAAAAAAAGCATATAGTTAAATATTTTTCAAAATAAAAGTTTGGAGAAGGTGAAAATTCAGAAATGTACTTTATAGTACTTTCTAGAGAATCAGTAGCAAATAGTGACTCATTTTCCCCTTCTCCTAAATAACCCAGAACACACACCATAATGCACGTGATCTCTCAGGGGAGTCGCAAGTGCTAAGGCCCTCTGTGGGACCCACAGAACCACAGAGTCTGAAGACTGAGACTTCCCTCATAAATAACACTTTGCCTATCAAATTACAGACAACTTTCTCTTGGCGGCTAAGGTTCTCTGCAGTGTGTTTTATTGATCTAGAACATGTCCCTGGTCATCCAATCATCTGCAGCAGCATCCTGTTCCTCTTTATCTGTCCACCTGAAATGACACTTCCTCAATGAGGAGCTGTTCGGAATTCTTGGGTCTTTGTCTCTGTCCTGTTTGGTTCAGATCTCTACAGGTTGGTCTCTGTGCTCTCACCTTGACTTCTGCCTTGTATACCTGGCAATGTGCCTTGCAATGTGCATGTACCTTGATGGAGTTCAGAAACCGAATTCATAGGACAAGCTATGAGTGTTTTACACTGTGTCAACTGAAGACATAGTTATTAATGACTTTCAGTCAATTAATGCATTTCCATGGCCCAATAGTGACATCAAACCTTATCCCTGACTTTTAGGCACTTCCAGTTTAGTTATGGAAATCAGACAAACGCCCTAAAATAATTAGCTGAGGTAGAATTTGTTTTCACTATTTCTCAAAATTCAGAGGCAGGAAAATACAAAAGCCACAAATAAAAGAATATGAAACAAGTAAAATATAAAATGAATAAATGAAAGTAAAATTAAATTTAAAAATGTGATAGAGAAAAAACACAATGGAAACAAATTAAATCAGTAAAATGAAATGATTATGACATGAAATAATAAACCAAATAAAGTGGAATACAAAATAAAAACTAAAAAAAATAACTAAAATAAAGTAAAATAAATAAGTCTAATTAAGTAAATACAAGAAAATAAGTAAAATGAAAAGAAATGAATGAATCAAATAAATGCCATAACCACTGAAGGAAACAGTACATTTGGGGGGCAGGATGCGGTTTTCCGTTTGTATCTTTGGGCCCCGGGTTGGTCAGCCAGAGCTAAAGCTCAACTCTAGGAAATGCTGGACCTCCAACGCGCTGCACGCCTCGGATTGGGGTGGGTTTCCAAGCCGGTAAATGTGGAGCCTCGCTGGGGAGAAGGGGCGCTCCAGACTTGACAGTACCCCCGCTCTTCCGAGACTCGTTCACCGAGCCAGACGACCATTCCGCCAGCAGGTGGCGCTCTGGGTCCCGAGGCCCAAGAACGACGCCCAGGGATAGAGTCCGTCTCGCGCGGCCCGGGCCGCCAAGGCAGCCGCTTTAAAACCGCGCATCTGCGCTCCGGCTGCCTCATGACTCTTTGGTTAGTTTGGAGCGCTTGGAAAGTGTCACAACGAATGCAGGGTTCTTGCCACATTAATGTGAAACTTGACATCCAACGCCTTGATCTTCCTTGATGGAATAAGTTGTTTCATATAAAATAACTGAAAGTGTTAAATAACATCACAAAATTGGAGTAAAAATTCACCTGCCTGGTGCCTCGGGGGAAAGATATTCAGAAAATTTCCGAATAGGCTACCTGTGTAGCCTTAGCGGGAATTAAAATAAATGATGGCAGAGGCCATTTGCAGATGGTCTTTCCACCAGTCCCAGAAGTCCCCAGTAAAGCTGTGCTGGGGGGAGGGGAGAGATGGGGGTGGGGATGAGGACAAGGGGCCCCGCTCACATGCAAATGCAGCTGTGACAATCCGGCTGGGCGCCTCCAAGCCTCAGGGAGGCAGAGGCTGGAACAAAGCATTAGCATTTTCTACATGTGAAAAGCTCGCATTCCTGGGCCTGGAGGCCGCAAGGGCACCGCCCCCCTCTCCCCATTCACACTCCGGACCACACAGAGCGCTTCTAGCACCAAATACTAGAAGGGAAGGTTCATTTCAGCTTTTCTTTTGACCTGGGCGATGCATACGAAATGTAGATATTTCCCTAAATGCTGGCTTTGACATTTAATGCGATCCTAAGTAGTCTGAAATGTGGACCGGATTAGGAGGAGGCTTGGGGCCCACAGGGACACTTCGCCAAATCCTCCTAAATCCTCTAGGACAATTGTTTGTCACCACACGGATCTCCTTTGCCCCAAATGAGGGGGCTAATGAACTTCCCTGCCTCCTCCCGTGGCACCCCCACTCCTACCCCAGCGCCAGGGAGAAAAGGAAGCTGAATGTGTAAATGGCTTGCTTTGTGTACATATGGGTCTGGTTACCAGCTGAGTATCACCAGTAACCCACCCGTGTTGGACCACTATTTAACTCTTACTTGATAAGGCTCAGAGGGTCAAGGATGCTGAGGCCCTAAGAATCTTGGGATTATGTTAATAGGCCATCCTCACCTTGAAAGAAGTAGTTCCTGTGGTATTGTCAGGCCTAGAAAGAACATCATCAAAAATTCTGTTCAGAAGATTTTATTGTTCACATAGAACAATCCACACTGTATAATACACAGCTGTCTTCAAAATGCAATCCAGGAGGGGGAAGAAAACAGTTGACAAAGAACAGAACATACACTTTGCCTGCAAATTGGCCGAGTTATCATAGGGCTCAACAAAAAAGCTCACCAGCCCAGAACTGCCCTCTGTAAGCATGCATGGAATGAAGGAAGACTTAGGGCTTAAGAAGAGGAATCTCCTTGCAGGTTAGGGGCACAGAGAAGTACTGCGAGATGGCCAGGACGTGGACACACTGAAACTGGAAAAGTTCTAGGGAGTGGAAGAGACCAAAGCAAAGTCCTGGGGGTGGGAAATGGTGACTTCTTTTGGGAGATGGCTGAGAATCCCGTGTGGGCAACACATGGGGTATAAGCAGGGTAGGGTGGACTGAAGCAGGTACCATGAAGAAACCGTGATGTTCCTGAGGATCCCCTGGGCAGGAGTCAGAGCTGCGCTGCAGGCTGTCATAGGCGTGGGGAGGATGAAGGGGTGGGAGAAGGGACCTGAGCCAGAGAGACGCGGGACCTCTTGTCATCATGGGATAAGGGCCTATTGCGCAAGGTAGGTAAGAACGAGACGAGAACCTGAGATGCCAGTATTTACTGAACAACTACTATGCACCAGACACTGGACATACTTACCTCGAGGAGTCCCCTGTTCCCTGCCACCCACCTGCAGTGCTACCTCCACAATGTCAGTGGTTCTGCAACAGTCCGTTTGATACCCTTTATATCACACAGTGAACTTTATGGCGCTTCCCTTCGAACATGTGGAGCTCCAGGCACATCCAGCAATAGTAACAATGACCAGGCCCTTAAACCTCATTCTAACCCTGCTCATATCATTTTACAGATGGAGAAGCTGAGGCACAAAGAAGCAAAACAATCTCTGTCACATCAAACTTGTTCCAGTGTGAGAATGAAGTTTTGAAGCCAGTCTGGCTCCAGGGTCCCCGATGCCATCACTTTTTTCCAGGTGGCTCCCAAGAAGGGACATGGGAGACACAGAGAGGGAACGCAGTGTTGAGAGTGACTGGGCCAAGCAGGTCCTTTAGGCAACAGGAGAGGCGAGTGGGCTCACATGTATTAAAGGTCTACCAGGTACGCTTTGCACCTAACATCTCATTTTAATCCTCATACTGGGCTCTGAGGAAAGGTACTCTCATTTTGCAAACAGGTCAGAAAAACCTCGAGTGGTCAGGGCATTTGCTCAGTCACTTGGGTTAAGTAAGGGGCAGCGCTCCCAGTTAACTAGTTGGGTAAGGGACTGGGGGTGGAAATGTCAGTCAGGGCATGCTGTTATGACAGAGGTAGCAGAGGGTGAGCAACGCCCATGTGCAGGCAGGTGGAAGGGGACCAAGAGAGGTCACTGGGCCTAGATGCCAGTCAAGGACATGGCTAGAGCAGACCTCTGCGGGAACCCTCCTATAGGGTGAGCCAGGGGTCAAAATGGAAGGTTACCCCAGCTCTTCGTGCCTTTCAATTTTGGAGACTGCAATCACGTTCTCATTGGGTCTGTGACGGGATCCCCGAGATGAAGTTTGCACCATTTTGCAGATGCTGCAGCTAAATGGGTGGCAGAGCTTTAACAGAAGCTAATGGGGCTCTTCTGAGAATTTCGCACTGCCATCAAAGAAGCAGCCATCCTTTGAGGTTGACACCTACAGCACCCACATCTGTTGAACTACAGGAAACTACCACAGAAGAAAAGGTATGTATCAGGAGACACAAAAGGGGAAAAATTGGGGACAGTGAGGTCAAAGTTCAGGGAAGTGGCATCTGAAACCTTTTAGCATAGTCAGCAGGTGGTGTTAACAAATGCAGGCAGAGAAAATGGGTGAGAAGAAGCCTTCCTGGCTGATGCAGCCAGTATAGTCACAGAGGGGAAAAGCTTACATTTAATGTGCTGGGATCGGCAGAGGGTGGGCTGTAGAAAGCAAATCAGGGCTGTTGGAATGCTAATTTGACAACAGTGTGTCATACATAGTCCTCGGGCTGAAAGCATTTAATGGACTATCCCAGCAACTGCACTTCTTTCCCAGCCTCCCCTGCAGTTAAGGACCTCCACGTGACTAAATGTGACACAGGAGATGTAAGCTGAGATCTGCTGGGGTTTTCTGGGGAAGCTTTGTCCCTGATAGTCTATTAAGACAGGCTGCTTTTGCCTTCCCTATAGATGTAATGCTGGTATAGCCTGTGACCATGTGGACGAACACCTGAATGCTAAGGAGAGTGTTATGGTAAAATAGACCCAAATCCCTGATGGCATCACTGAGAACTAGAACCAAGGCCAGCAGATAGCTGCCTACAAATCCCCTTCTCAAGTGAGAAAAACATTCTTCTTTTAAACCATGGATCCATTTTTTGCTACTCGCAGCCGAATGTATTCTTATTTAGCAACATGGGGCCTAACCTGCGTCATAGCAATTCCTGCTTTCCCATAAACCAACGAGCAAGCGGGGAAAGTTCTAATTTGAGATTTCTCCAAAGGTGTTTTGTCCTCGAGTATACTTCCTCTTTCACATACCAAGGCCCTGTGGGATCCTAGTGATTGGGATTCACTTTCCAAAAAGGACCCAGGCTGAGCAACTCTGCTTCCATCCCGCAGCAGGTGGGTGGGTCCCACAGAGCTGTGGCTTATCTGGGGGGTTGGGAAGGCGGAGGATGCCGGCTTGGACCATCGCCAGAGCAACGTAAGGGTCCTCTTCTCGTCTCATCTGGAAAAGGTTTCAAGGAGCCCGAGGAAGCTAGGCCACCTCTGTTTTCTGTTTCTACCTGGAATAAATCTGCCATGTGATAAAAGACTAACAGAGCCCCTATGCACAGCTAGCCCATGTTTAAGTGGAGGAAAAAACTCCCTCTGAGCCACTGTAGGTAACATCTAGTACATCACAAATACTCAGTTCTAGTGTATATCCCTACAAACTCTGTTTTATTTTAGCCAGACCAATTCAGATAAGGTTTTGGATAAATCATGTACTTACCCAAACACTTCCTCGCTAATTGTGACACTGAGGAACCGCACAGATTTAGCTAGCGTGTAACACTTACCTACCAGAACTTGGTGGCTCTATTAGGGAGCTAAAAAGATGTAGACAGCAAGATACTCTCCTTCCTGGCAAGCTGTGACGAATCTACCAAGCATGACCTTACCTAGGAGGATTACCCAACTCTTATAAAGCAAGTCTGTAGGGCCTTTTTTCCTCCTACTTAACGTTAGCATATCGACCCTATGGACAAATTTGGCCATGCCGATCCTGCAACACATACCTGTCTCTTGGAAAGAGTTAGTAATAAACCTTGAACTCCCTGCTAACAGACTCTGGAATCACTGCTTCTGCCTGAGGGCATGGAGGGTGACATAAGACCAGTTCCTTGAACCCTGCTTATCGCCATGTGTGATTTTTAAGCTAACTGATTCCTATTAGCTCAGTCATCTCTTCTTTTGGTCGGTCATCTCTTCATACCCCAATCTTACTAGCCCTTTGGGTTTTAGTACACATTTGCTGGCCCTGGTAGTCATAACTAGGCATAAAACACATCAGCTTCTCCCCTCTGCTTCCGGGTCGGCTTCTGGATGGCCTACACATCTACTGCTCATGTTCTCTCAATTTTAAAAACTTTAACACTAAATCTCCAATGCCAAAATACTCTAACAGTTGCAAGAAAGACAAAATATATTATACAAGGCTGTTCTGATAAGATCGTGTTTTAATTGCCTATGACATAGATATATTACATGATGGCTCAAAATTAATAGTCTAGCAAAGAGTAAAGAAAACCAGATGAAAGTGAGTTTGTGAATCCTTAATCTTAAGTAAGCTTCCAGCAAAAAAAAAAAAAAAATCAGGAGTTAGAATCATTTTAAATTGTATCTTCAAAACTAGCACCCTTCACCATCTGTCTTTTATTCATTTTGCTGTGTTACAACTAAAAAGGCCCATAAATACTCCCCTGGGTCTCAGATAACAGTTTTCCAAGAACAAATATCACTTCCTCTGTACAGTGAAAGCTGGCATTTGGATGGGCTGGATCGGGTGGACAGGCTGAAACACTGGCTTCTTTCTCATTTCAGAGAGTGTTTTCACTGTAGGGAGCAGCTGATTCCTTTTGATGATCTGTAAGGCCAGCTGGGTATTACCTACAAAAACACTTCCCGTTAAAAAAAAAAAAAGCATACAACAATACCACCACATACAAAGCAAGCCGTCAAAATCCTGCAAGGAAGGCAAAAGATGATCTAGAATAGCAGTGGTCAGCAACCTTTGCTACACTCTGGAATCACATAATGCCTCCATCTTACCCCTGGAAACTCTGATTCAAGAGATCTAGGGTGCGACACGGGCAATGGGATTGTTCAAAGCTCCCTACTGATTCTAAGGTATAGCTCAGGTTAAGAACGTGTCTACAGGCAGACTACACAGAAGGGATCTAGAACCATGTACTAATCCCAACATGCCTTTCAGGAAGCCAAGGCCTGCCGGGTGCCAGGCACTTATCGTCACTTCTTCCGCTATAAAAAGAGAGCCTTGTAAGGATTCCCATGATCTACAATAAGGTATAACTTTCCATTCTTAATATTTCTGTCTCTTCCAACTTCTCCCATTCACGTCTCTTTCTACTTCACACTGTCTCTTACGTAGGGCCCATGGGCTTTCTTCCAGTAAGCCACATCCTGAGGGCTGTATATGCCCCAGAGGTATCACCTGGATTTAGGGTAGGATAATATAATTTTCAGTAAGTACTGGCTTACTCTTTAAAACTCATTAATGATAACAGTTCAAAACACTCCAGTGTACGACTCAGAGCAACTGGCATTCTGAGTCATGGTCTCAATTAGAGTCTTTCACCTGCCTAAGAGAAAGGTTAATTAGCAGGTGTTAATTATAATTAAGTGTCAGAAGTTATGCTATTCTGCATTTTCACAGATAAAAGGAAATACGCTTAACTTGCAAAAAGTAGAAATTTGTAAGATACCAACAACTTCCTGGCCCTGTTACGCTTTTGTTTAGAAGAATTTGATGGGTAATGTCTTCGAGGAAGGCAAAGTCTCCAGTTTGAAGAGAAAAGGGAGACACCAAAAATCTCAGGCTCTTTGAAGAAGAGAGGGGAATCACTTACCATTCTGCAGTTCGAGGTAGACCGCCAGTAAGATGGCTTCTGGAGGTACCTCTTTAGGATGGATCATTGAAGCCGCCTTTGCTCAAAACAAAAGAAAAGACATCCATGAAACCAACAGCTTGACACAAACTCCAAGTAATGTCAAAAAAAAAAAAAAAAAAAAAAAAAGAGTATGTCGGCCTACCAATGACAAGTTAGAAAACTTACTCAGGCTCATTCCCACACAACCCCCTAGGGACGACTACAGTTCTGCTCTGGTGGCCCTTGGGTGCCTTTGTCGTGATCCCTACCAATGAAACTCAACATGTAATTTTTAGTCAAATAAAATAATTTGTTTAGGCAACATGCTGTCCTTTCCTAGATCTGAGAGCCATGTCACCAGCCACCAGTTTCTCTCTGATTTAGTCCTGAGAAAGGTGAGCCTGGACCACTCTGGTCAGAGGTGCTGAGGTGACAGGTTCACTTCCTCAGTCCGGGCCTTTCCAGGCTGCAGCCTTTCCTCACCTTACTTTCCAATTGGATTTCCTCACCCAGTTCCGGGCGCTCACGCTTCCAGACTGCTTTGCTCTTTCCCGTTATCTAAGCAGAGACTGTACTTCTACCAGGGGTGGGTGTGAGGGCAAGATAGGGGCCTACCCTGATAAGGAACAAGCATGCAAGTAACTAATAATCCAAATGTACCTAAACGTTAGGGAGAGAGGGAAGAGCATGTATTGTGAATGTGGAGAGAAACAAGAGTTTCTTTCAACGGGGGAGTTTTGTGGTAAGGGGAGCCCACCATAGTCCTTGCAGGGTCGGTATCTGACAGGCAGAGAGGGAGTGAGGGCATTGAGGGCTGAGGTGGGAGTGTGGAGGATGTCTGAGGGCCGGACACTCGCCCAAGGTCAGTTCCTGGCAGCACTGGAAGAAATCGTGGACTCGTGGGGATTCTCGTCCAGAGCACACGCCCCTAAGTTTCCCACGAGGGAAGAGGGGAGTCTTTCCTTCCTCTTATATCACTGAGGTGTAACAACTCAGTTCAGAAAACGAGATTTTATACCTTTGGCCTAGCTTTATACAGGCAAGATCACCGTTACAGCATTTTGTAAACATTAAAATCTCCATTTTCCCTCCGAGTGGCGAGTTAACACAGGTCATTTGTCGTTCTTTGCACTGACCACCGTCTGGAGCTATTTCTATTCAGAGACTTAATGGTCTTTTGCTTAAGAGCTGTTCAGAATGGTCGGCGGTGGGCAGGCAACCTCCGAAACATCTATGTGGGAGCCCTTTCCAACTCTCCACATCATTGTTCTGCCCTCCCGGGCGGGGTAGGCCTCCCAATTAACAAACGTCCAGCCACTGGATTAACCTCAAAACCAAGGGACCAAAACAAAACCCCCTTCAGATCCCGAGCCAGGCCTGACCCCATCTGTCTCTCCCAGCATGGCAGCTGCCACGGCCACCTGCTGCACGAGAACCTGAGCTAGACCATACATGCTATAACTGTGGACCAAAAGCCCTGTTCGCTGCAGTCACTGGGGTCCATGGCACTTTCTGAAGAGCTGTTAAATGCCCTCATCTTTCCACTGAGAACAGTGAAACGTCCGAACTCTCACCCAATTAACTCCTGTACTCAACTCCTAGATAATACCAAACGTGTCTCCCTGGACAGTCCATCACTAAACTTTTCTGATTTTGGATCAGGAATGCTGACCGGATGTCACTAAGTTCACTAAACATCACTCATGGTTATTTTCCATGTGCTAAGTAAGCATCATCATTGCTAGATACGAGGTGGCTTTCACAGGAAGCAAATTTCTAGAAGCTACCATATCTCTTGAGAATAGGTTTAATTTCAATTTCAGTTACTCGGACAAACATATGAGGATGTGGGCTCTCTCATGTGCTGCTGGTAAATATGCCATGCGACAGACACTTTCTATATCACAGAAATCTTAACATTCTGCATACCCTCTGACCTTGTGATTTCCTTTTCAGGAAGGTGTTTCCTCACTGTGAGCTCCACGGGGGCAGGGTGGATCATGCCCGCTTATTTACTTATTCCCACAGCTGAGCACAGAAGTAAGTGCTCTATAGATACCTTTGGAGGAATTATCCCCTTCTGATTCTGTGAAATCTCTCTGGGACTATCAGCAGTGAGACTTGCTGCCTCACTACAGGTAAGGGCCCATGCCCACGACTGGTCCAGGGATGAGGAGGTGACCTAAAGAAATCCAATCAGATGCTTCCTTGAGACCTGCTGATGAGGTATCATTTCAGTGGTAGAATTCCAAGGTCTGTTTTAGTTATACATTGCCAGTATGTGGAGTTTATTTGGTACTGGCTTCCTGAACCCTGTCTTTCTGAAAAGTGTATCTGTAATTTAACTTTTTGAATAGATACAGATTCACACAACTCAAAATTAAAATGTAGGTGAGTGTCTAGTGAAAAGTTCCCCATTTTAGTGCTCTAGCCACAAGGTACTTATCCTGCAGCCCCTGAAACCAATGTTAGCAGTTTCTGGTGTGTCTTTTCAGAGAGCTTTATGCATATACAGGATTACAGAGAAACTGTTTTGCATTGGCTCATTTCTCTTAATAATATGCTGTGGGTGTCTTAGCATTTTAGTATACAGCTGCATTGTTTTAAAGTATATGGATGCACCATTATTTAAGTGGTCCCTTATTTAGATGGCTTCCAATCTTTAGAAATTTTTATTAAAATCATCAGAAGAAATCTCTCCATTAGGTTCATTTGAAACACTGATCAGTTGTTTACCTTGCAAGAATATTTTTAAGTTTGGAAAAGTAATATTCCAATGTCTAATAAACTGACCAAAAGCTTCGAACAAAATAACGAAACCCATACTCCACACACTTTGCTGAGTGTTTTATAAGGGGCTGGCATCGCCCTCTCTAGCCTCACCTGGTGCAGACACTTTCGGGCTTTGTCATATTCGCTCCTCAGGCAGTAGGCACTGCCCAGGTTGAACAGCATCACGGTCCTGGCGGAGCTGACGGAACTGGGGTAGCACTGAGGGGCCCGCTTCCCAGCTGGGGAAGAAGAGCACAGACACTGGTGAAGAGGCTGGGCCAGGAGCAAGGGAGCAACCCAATCCACCGCCTCCAGGAGCTACTCAGAATGAAGCACGGCACTGCTCCTCAGGCCGACAAATGAAGGACACAGAAGGCTGGAGTCTAAATCTTTGAGACGCTGGCCAAGCTAAAGTATTTGCAAAAGTTCTCACTTACAGGATTCCATTGCTTCATTTTCTCCTTTGTCTGATCCTACAAAGACATGAAAATAGATCTGAGGCAGGAAAACAGAGTATATATTCTAAAAACCTAATTTTCTTTATGAAATGGAAATCTAATATCAAGGCAATCGTCATAGTAGTTACTTTTCTTGTAGTAAAGGTTCTATTAAAAGACATCAGGATGTTATCACCACCTACCACCCGATGCCTGAGAAATAACCTTGAATAAAGTGAATGTCAGTCTCACTCCCTTAAAAAAACTTAGCCACAATTTAAAACTGACTTTTGCATACAGTATTTCACTTTCCTCTAGATTGTGGGATCTCTCCAAAAAGAAAAATACAGTAGGAGAATCAAAATGAATTGTTCTAATGCTATCAGCCTTTCAAATTCTCAAAGCAAAAGACCTTTGAGAATTTAAAGCATGTGATAACCAACTTCTAGATCTACTCAGCAATTACTGCTCAACAATTATTACAAAGTAAGTACAGCCAAAAATGGAGAGACAGCCAATCTAAAACATCCTTCCCTCCACAATGTGCCCTTAAATTTCCACACATCCTGAGTGATGACAGGAAGGCAGTGGTGACCAGTTCTGATCAAATGTGCCCTCATTAACCTTGGTCCTGCTCATTTGAAGAGATCCCTAAGGAGACATCAGTGACATTCTCTGGGTTCAAGTGAGTAATGGCATCAGATATTCTGTCCAGAGAGATGAGGGCTTCTGCAGCATATAAGTGGCCCAAAAACCTAAAATGAAAAAAAAGATTCCAAATTGAAAAGTTGGTCAACAAAAATACAGGATGTCTATAGCCATGCCACCCTGAACAAGCCCAATCCCATCTGATCTCAGAAGCTAAGCAGGGATGGGCCTGGTTAGTACTTGGATGGGAGACCACCTAGGATGACCAGGTGCTGCAGGCACAAAAAAAAAAAAAAAAAAAGAGAGAGAGAGAGAGAGAGAGAGAGAGAGAGATTGTAAGCTGAAAAAGTCCTTGAAGTTTGTGAGGTCAACTAAGGGTTGCCTCATCTAAAATAAATAAATAAAAACAAACAAACAAATAAATAAAATGACCACTTAAAAAAATATATGGTAGATAATAAGATTTGGTGTATGTTTCATATATTTCAAGTCCTTTATAAACTTGGGTTTCTAAGTTTATAAACTTGTATCAATTAAGGGTCACTTAAATGTTATCTCTTTATAAAACTATCTTAAAATATACGATAATCATTTTTATATTAGTTAAGTCAGAACAAACTACACATATCATTTAAGAAAGCAGTTCAAAATTGGCAAATTTATGCTGTTCCATTTACACAGAAAATAATAATGGGAAACGGCAATGACACTCTAAAATAAGAGGCCAGTTCTGGGATGGACTATCGAGTGGAGCCTCAGTGGCAGAGCGCTCTAGTTTCTGCTGCTGGGACAGTCAAAAAGCATCAGAGCACCATGCCAGACTGATATCTGATTTGGGATGGATCAACTTTACTTCCATTCTAAAGGTTTCCAGCTTTTCAAATCATCTATTTTATGCCTACTACTGTGAGGGCAGATGTGCATCCTTCTGGCTTATAATAACCTGCTTCTTACTTTGAGCCATTTTCCCCATGATCATCAGATTGAGTTTTCAAAATTGAAACAGCTTAGACATATTATGCCCTTGCTCAAAATCTTAATAACTTTCTACATGAGAACGAAACAAAACTGTTCCCTTGTGGCCTCCCTTCTTGGGCTCAAAGTGAGGCCTCATCTGCATGAGCCAATATATAACTCCTCCTTTTAAAGGGCAAGCTCAGGTCTCACCTACTCTAGCTAGCCTGACCCAACTGAGTGACCACATGGATCCTGGGTTCTCAATTCTTAGGTTCTTTGCAATTTCACCATTTTCTTGGATTTATGCACATTAATCACTTTAGACCTCTTTCTTTCTTTATTAAGTAATTTCTTTCTTCTAACTAGCAGAGGCTGCTATGACCTTTCATTTTGTTTCTCTACTAAACACCCTAACAGAAATGACATTAAAAGAAAAAATAAACAGTAATTTAAAGTATTTTTTGAAATAAGATATTTTAAAGATTCTGTTACAGTAGTATTTACAAGCCAACAATCATCACAAACACAAACACATAAATTCAATGAACTACTTCAAATTGTTTTCTGTGAATTTACTTAAAATGACAAATTTTTTTTTAACCAAATGAAATGCCTTCATGACACCCAAACCCCAGAAGTCCTTGGCTAGGTATATAAAGTGACAAGCAGTGGGGGTAAAGGTGCTATGATGTTTAGGCTGCCAAAAGCCAAAAGACCTGCTTATGCTCATGAGAAGATAAAGAAACCAATGCTTAGTACAGAATGGTTAAGAGAATTAAAAGAGAAATGACCAGATATGGCTTGGCCAATCCCTCAGAAGTTAGCTAAGACATCATATAATCTAGGAATTTTGTCTCTCTGACATTCAGAGGGAAGAAGTTGATAAATGAAGTTAAAAACCATCAAACAAATGCCAGGATTAGTTAAGAATAGTAATCACAATGTCGACCAAACGATTTAAAAAGGCAGCAAAAATTTGTTTCATTTTCGCTAAAAAGAAAAAACAAAACGTTGCTCTAATAGTGGCTATGCGCACTGCAATCTCAGCACTGCAGCTCTGATGGTGGCAGCAGCTGCAGTTCGTGACTGGTCTCTCACGGAGCTACAGGTAGTGGTGAGGACGGAAGGCAGCTTGGGGGCAACCCAACTGCCCCACCTAGAACTCAGGATCCCCTGAGGCTTGAAAGAAGAGCAAGAGTTCCCTAATATTTGAACCGTGACAGTGTCTAACGCTAATGTTACTGGACAAGCAAGGTATGTTTGGGAAACAATGGCCTGAAATAACCATAATCAGTGTTAATTTTAGCTGCTTGTATATAAAGTAACACTTTTTTTTAAAGACAAAAATAATTAAACATTTACTGAATCATTCCTCACAGTATAAAATCACAATTCTAAGCATTGTATATTATAAACAAAGACCACTGAAAAGAAAATCGAGTAGTTTTATTTTGAAGATTATAAGGATATACCCACAGGATGAATGAAAAAAAACAACAACTGTATAATATTATGCAGAGTACCTGTGGCTTTGGATAAAATTTCCAGCATGAGCATCATACGAAGATTTAAAGCATGCTGCCATTTACTCAATTCCATAAGAAAAAAGATGATGTGCTTTTGAAAATTTTAGCATTTAAAGAGGCATCTGAAGAGTTTAAATAAAACTCATGTACTCAGGTACAGTAGTTTTGGAAAAATAATCTTATTTGTCTATTTAAATCGCATTCCTCAAAGTAGATTCATCATGATGACCAAACTCCTTTTTTTGTGAGTCTTCTGAAGACTCATCTTATTTGGAGACTAGTATGTGATCCTATGTTCCAGTGATGTGCTCTAGTCAAACCTAGGAGCAGACACCAGAGTCCAAAGTTTCTGCCTCTTAATGTTTAGCGTGGCTAATGCCATTTCCATTCACCCTTGAAGTAAACTGAAAAAATTTCTCTATCAAGCATGAAATTACCAAATCAAAAATGTTCTTAATCAGTTGCTTTCCCTAGACAATAAAAATATATATTCCACAGGGGGAATAAAAAGAAGCAACATGAACCACAAACTAACTCAAAACCTCTAAACAAAACAAACCAGGGACACACAGGGCAAGTCACACTTACTTAAGAGAGCCTGACAGCTTGGGCTGCTGAAGAAGTTTATCTGCGTGATTCAAAGCCATAAGGTTATCACCCAAAGCCAGAGCCACGTAAGCACTACAGGCCAGTATGGAGCATCTGGAACACAAAAGGGAAGGGCTGAAAACCTGAGTAACAATATTGACAAGGGTTATATTTGTTAAATAGGAAAAAATGCCCTAATTATAACTGTGACAATATGGACACCAGGAAAGAAAGGAAGTCACAATACTAATGGTGAGAATTAGAATGATGTACGAAACTATACCATCTGAAGCACAGTATAGCTGTTTACCTAAATCATCTTTAGCTTCCATCCAACTGACCCTCATCTCCAACAAATTAACCAAATGGAGTTACAATATATATTTAGCCTGTAAAAAAATAATGTAGTTAATGACCTAGTGAGAACTTCTTCCATAGAGCATTTCTTTCAACATCCTAGAACTAAAACTATACAAGCAGATGTGATTCTTCCTACACACATTTGTGATTTTGCTATGAAACACAACTTAATAAAACCCCATTTAACTTAGCTACTGTAAAGGGATCTTCTCTGAGCCTATTAAGAAATCTATAGTTCCTGTTCAGCAACATTATCAAGAGTAACCAAAAGAATTTCAGTCACATAGCTACTATTATCCTAAATGAATATTCAAGAGAAAAACCAGGCTAAATAAAAACATGTGAAGACAAAAAATTTAAGCTACACTAATTTTGCTAAGTTGGGTTGGAAACCTAAATTTCTGTTTGGTTTTCTACTTAACAGGCAGCTCATTTAAAACAGGTCTAGCTAAAGACTTGACACTAATAGATCACTTGAATGTTAAACAACCGCTCCACAAAGCAATCTTAAAATAAACCCTTGTCAAATAGAAATGCGGTCTGAATGGCCGGCCACAAACGACCTGACTTAGATACAGGATTCTGAGATATGTTTACAAATTATGATACATATGTATATCATTAAGTGCATCTGGTGTAATTTCAGTCTAAGGAAGAAGGCACCCATCAAATCAGCACAGAGTTTTCTAACACTCTGAAATCCTCTGACTAGAAATGGCCCTTCCAGTCAAAGCACAGCTGGGCCAGCTTCAAGGGTACTCTGCTGCCTCCGCTTCACTGGCTCAGTCCTGGCTGCTAGAACCTTAGACATTATCCATTAAAAGAAAAGTAGCCCCTCAACGTCTAGCAACACAGAAGAGTAGACTGGTCCCAGAAAAGGCAAAAGGAAATTGAGATTTATGGCCTTAGGCTACAATGGTAGGGCTGAAAAGCTGCCTAATGAAGTTTCTTGTTTTATTAATGCAGAAACTGAGATTCGAAGTAATTAAATATACTGTTCTCGAGGTTAGAGTGTGTGACTAGAGTCAGGCTAACACTCAACACTGTGGACTCCCAACTCACTGCTCTTCCCATCCTATTGCACCGCTTCTCTATCAAGTCACAAGACTGCCCTAAAAATAAAGGAGAAAGATTACGTTATGATTTCTCTAATGTATACATAAGTATGCATACACATGTAATCTAAACTGTATTTTTAAAAAGGAAGAAAACAGAGTTTAATCCAAACATTAGAAGTTTAAATCTTGTTTCTGAGCACCCTGTTCACAGGAGTGTATCTGAAGAGCAGGCAGGCGGTGAGAGGCATTTCCAAAGGGATTTTCCCGACAAGCCTACAGTCAAGTGCTGGTCACCAGCAAGACCACCCTGTGGCTGCAGCCATGGGGCAAGTCCTCTCCCTGACAGAAGACTCGCAGGCCCAAAGCGGGGAGGCACTGGCTGGTTACCTCCCATTTTCAGAAGCACTTCGGTGGTTAGCTCCCTGTAGTGAGATTAGGGTAATTTAATTTCCTGTTTGGGCTTATTTGTAGTTCTTATTTTTAAAGGGCAGTGAACATTTACTTATCAGCCAAGTATCTATTATTGCTCATGAAGAATAAGAACCCCTGGGGCCGGTTTCCAGCAGCCTGTATGAATGACAATCACAAAGTCAGATATCCATTTTCATTTGTGATGTTGTCAAAGATGGGGGCAAAATTATAAGCTCATTAAAAGCAGAAGCCCACATCTTTTGTTTCCGGCACAAAGACTATAGCAATTTCTCGCCACCTGCAATAGGTGTTTAATAGGTATTCACTGAGGACCACAGTTTCGATGTTTTAAATTTACTTCTCCAGCACCCAGGCCCCCAACCTGTCCCTCTGGCAGGCCACCTAGCTGACCAAGCGAACTCCTTCTTGGCTCCCACAGACAGGGGCATCTCCCTGATTACGTGAGGTCCTAGGTCCAGGACGAGTCTCACCTCAGGCAGGCTTGCTGGGAAAGGCCAGCCCTGGCCTCTCCCGACAGTAGGGGGGCTATTACTGCTCCAGCCCACTGTCAAGTCCACTTTGGGTCCAGAAATCAGTCATGTAAGATTGGCAGCAGGATTCTGTTTCCCAGGAAGTCCAAACAGTAATTATGTACAAGATAAAAATCTGTTTTCCTCAACTCTAGCCTCTTTTCCCATAAGATACCGTATCAAATCACAGCAGGGTAATAGATTCAAATAATAAAACAACCTTTCTATCAAAAATACTTAAATATGTGAATGTAAGACTTTAAGACTGGCATTCTGATTGAGAAACATCAGGATTAAGCAAGTCTCACTGCACGAAACTAACCTTTACGCTCCTCTTCGTACAATTTACCCCGACTTACCTCTCATCACCTTCTCACTCATGCTCCTTTTCCTCTTAGAAAATTATACTGCACTCCGCATAATTCGCAAAGACTGGTGACACTAGAAACATGCATTATCTACTAAACCCCTGGAGAAATCACTTTACTTTTGATAGCTGCTACTTAAAATAGTGACCTCCCCCACACTACTTCCTCGAGTCACTGTCCAATCTGCTTTGCCAAGCGCTCAGTGGATCTGACAGTTCAGCAGACTGGAAGGAGTATACCTCAAGGGAAGAGACACACTAGCCTCTCCCCCCTGTGGAGGATCTGACACAACCCCACACTCTCTCTCTCACATGCGGGAGGAGCTGGCCCTAGGTCCACAGAATGCCAAATGAAAAGAATGAAAAAGACGAAGAAGGATGGAAAGGTAAATAAATGAAAAATAGAAACAGAAAAACTTTCCTTAAAGCACCAAATTACTGCAACAAGTTGTATGAGATTGGGCACTAAGATGTGTCATGCCATCTACTCAGTGTATTAATGACTCTAAATCAAGTATCTGAAATAGTTTAACCTTTATTAAAAGAGGTTAAAACGGGTAAATCTAGTAAGTCTCCATTTGTAAAAGAAAAATAAATTTACAAAGCAACTTCATAGCAAACATTATCTGAAAAACTGGTAGCAAAAATCCAATAAGGGAATTTTCTACAACAAACTGAATATGGTATTGGGTTTTAAAATTCCAAAGGAAAGTATGTCAATCTTTTTCCATTTATTTATAACCATCTAGAAAATGTTAAACTTGCTAACTTTCAACTCTTAAGAAAATGTAAAAGCTATATTAGATAAGTTTTTCACTTTGTGTCTTCTGTAAACATTTTGCTTTCTAATAGCAGTTCTATGCAAAAAGAATCTTACTGACAAACACCCAGAACCAACACAAAGAGAAGCCCAGCACAAAGAAGATGAAAAGTTTTTCTCTTTAACAAAATCTAGCATCTCAGAGAATCCAGCCCTACCCCAGGCAGCAAATAAAATGCATATAGTCACAGATGTGGCATTTTATACATGGCCTTAGGATCACCCAATCCAATTTACTTATTTGATAGAAAAGTAAGGTCCAGAGGGCTTAAATGATTTGTTGAACGTCAGTAGTGGCCCTGTGGGGTTTCCATAGTGGCAGACCACTGAAGAATTATTCTAATCCTACCTAGCCTAAGATCAATCTGATCTCCAGTTCATCTAAATGAATTCTGAGATGCAGATGTGAATCATGCCAATGTGAAAACAAACTGCTGATAACATAAAGGAAATGTCAGAGAGGCAGGTTCCTTGTTTGGTACAGTTTATTAGGTAGACAAGTTTTAGTATGACCACACTCAGTTATAAGACTGAAATGGGGCTGGGTCTCTAATAAGAGCAATGGGAGATTCAAAAGATTATTAGCCATAGTCCTGTTTTAGGTATGTCTCACAAGCTACAATAAACCATTTGGCTGATACCAAAAGAAATATGATTCCTTAAGTACACTAAGACTGTCTATATTTATGTTAACAATCATGTGTTTGATTCATCATCTTTTATAAACATAAGGGCATGGGAGGTCCCTTTTAACTGAATGGGAAAATAATTCACAGAGTGTCACATCAGAGTCTAAATGAACTAATTTATAACTGTGAAATAACTTAACTGGAATTAATTCAATTTTATCTGAATATTTCTTTTTATCTGTTCTGAGCCTCTTATTAAAAAAAAGGCAAATGAAATTTCATTTTTATTTCGTATGCTTTCATTTTAATTTCTCATACAGACAATCCTCATGTTGGCCTCAGTATTATTTCCTACCCTTTCCCATTTCTGTTATACTCTTTTCCAGGTTCTAGAGCAGCCTCCATTTCAATTTTAGAAGTTAAAATTTCAGCTAATATCACAATCTCAGAATAAATAACAAAGATTCTTATAACATGCAACATGGAAGACTCAGTACATACCCATGACAGTTATTTTAACTATGATGCAACCACGAAAAATTAATATATGACTACTTCTATGAACTTATTATTAATATAATACCAGTATGCAGAAGAATTAAGTTGAGCTCTTACCTCATACCATATCTGAAATTTAACTCAAAATGGTTTAGGTCAAAGACCTAAATGTAAGCATTAAAACTATAAAACTCTTAGAAGAAAACTTAGGAATAAATCCTCACGACCTTGGATTTGGTAAAGGATTCTGAGATATGACAAGAAAGGTACAACCAAATAAAGAAAAAACAGATAAACTGAATTTAATTAAAATGAAAAACTTCTATGATTCAAAGGACACCCTTAAAAAGTCTAAAGACCCAGAGAGTGAGAAAAAATATTTGCAAATCATATACCTAATTAAGAGTCTTGAATCTAGAATATATAAACTCTTCTAACTCAATAACAAAAATAACCCAATTAAAAAATAGGCAAAGACCTGCATAAACATGTATCTAAGGAAGATATATGAATGCCCAATACACACAGAAAAAGATGATTTACATCGTTAGTCTTAAAGAAAATGCAAATCAAAGCCACAGGGGTCTCAAAATTTTAAGAGAAATTTTGAAACTTCGCATCCACTACAAAGTATAATCAAAAAGATGGCTAATAACAAGTGCTGGTGAGGATGTGAAAAAACAAGAACCCTCATATACTGCTGGTGGAATTATAAAACGGCACAGTCACTTTAAAAAAGTCTGACAATTTTTCAAATGATTAAGCAGAATTACTATATGACCCAGCGATTCTACTTCTAGGTATACACCCAAGAAAAATAAAAACCTGTCTACACGAAAACCTTGTATGTGAATGTTTACAGCATTGTTCTAATAGCCTGAAGATGGAAACAATCCAAATGTCCGCCAATGAATGAAATAACAATATATGGCATATCCATACAATGAAACATTTGGTGATAAAAAGGAATAAAATATGATACATACTACAATTTGGATGAATCCTGAAAACATTATCTTAAGTGAAAGAATCCACATATTATATGATGACACTCATACAAAAGTCTAAAATAGAAAAATCTATAAAGTAGATAAATTAGGACTGAGGATTAGGGGCAAAGGGGAGACAGCTAAAAGGTACAGTTTCTTTTTGAGGTGATGAAAATGTTCTAAAATTGACTGTGGTGATGGTTGCACATATCTGTGAAGACACTAAAAACCACTGATTGTACACTTAAGGGTGAATTATATGGTGTGAATTATACATCAATAAAACTTTTAAAAAATATAAGATATCAGGGATGGTCAATAAAAGTTTGATTCTTTTTTTAAAAAAGAAAATCTTAAAAGTACACCTTTATAATACAATCACTGTATAAGAAAATCATTATCTCCAAATGCATGCAGCAACATTAATAATTAAATCAAAACATATGGCCAAAATATCAATCCTGCACAAGCTTCTACACTCTAAGATTCATTTGGACATTAGGCCTTTTAAAGATGAACATTTTTATGAAGAGCTATTCAGCGAAAATTTGTGGCATGCGAGAAAACTGGTGTAGTAATAATATTACACATTTGTAGAAATCATGTACTAACAAATATAAAGACTTCAAATACAGCTCTAAAACCTTAGAACGGCCCTGTCCAATAGCAATATAACTGGGGAAAAAAAAGAAAGAAATATAATTGGAGTCATATGTGTCATTTTAAATTTTCTAGCAGGCACATTAAAAAGAAACAGGCCAAATTAATTATATATATTTAAATTAATCCAAAATATCTAAAATATCTCAACAAAAAATCAATATAAAAGTCACTGAGATAGTTTACATGTTGAGGGTAGTAAGGTTTGCAATCCGGGTATCGTACGCCTTTTACCAGGCACGTTTCATGTGCTCAGCAGCCACATGGGATGGGTGGATCTGGCACTGGATACTGCAGCCTTAGAATCTAAGAAACACATGTTACATATAAGCAGAGGAGGTTTTGTCAAATTTTCAATGTCATGCTACCTAATAAGTAATATGAAGGGAAACTGACCATTTATCAATCATTAGTGCTAAAATTATATTTCCCAAAAGAATATATTTAGAATTATACCAATTTTATAAAATTTAAAAAAACCTTAAAAATTTTAAGTGAGGCATAATTTATATACATTAAAATAAATCATTTTAAGTGTTGTGGTTTGATGAGTTTGAATGTGCATTTGCAACCACCAACCTAAGATACAGAACATTTCTGTCATCCCAGAACGATTCCTTCCAGTTAATTACCCCAACTGCTGTTCTGAATTCTATCAATATAAATTATTTCTGTATAATTTTACCTGTCATATAAATGGTATGAATAGAATTGTACAGTATGTACCTTATATTAACTAAAAGAAGAAACGCAAAATGTTTTGAGCTTCAAATCACATTGACTTGGGGATTAGTCATTTGTTCCTTTTTATGGCTGAGTAGTACTCCAATAAAGAGAGCAGACTACAATTTGGTTATCCATTCTCCTATTGATGGATACCTGGGTTGTATCTTGCTTTTGTCTATCATGAGTAAAGCTGACATGAAATTCGTGTGTGGACAAGTTTTCAGTCCTCCTGTGTAAATGCCTAGAAACAGAATCCACCTATTATTTTATAAACTTAAGATCAGAGCACTGATTTAATTCGAGGCTGCAGAACACGTGTATGTGCTTTCCTAACTGAATGAAACTGATGGCTTTGCTGAGGTCTGAGTGGTCAGAACTGAAGCGACATTCAAACAGTGTCATTATATATACACCTTTCCCGATCCACTGTATCAGTACCGCTAAATTCATCTGAGCCTCAGAATTAAAGATTACACTCTATTTAGTTAATTTCTGAGACATTTTCCTGATCTGGGGACGAATTTCTGTTTTAATTATAAAAATATTTTTCTGAAACCTACCTTGATTTTAATGTAGACTCTCACAACTGCTTCAGGTGTCATATGCCTTCTGAAAACATACTTGTCACCTGGACAGAATGAATATTTTTTGGAGCCATCTTCATTTATGTACAAATGAGAAAAAATTTTAAACACTCAAGAGGCGGTGAACCCATACCATAAGAAGTGGCCATCAGAACAATCCTGATAATTTACTGCATATTAGTTATGCTGGAAATAGGAAATGAGGTTTTGCATTGGTGTCTGGGGTATCATAGAGTACAAGAGGTCAAATATTACAGTCCATAAAAACCAAACTACACACCAGTCACTCACATTTCCAGTCACATTAAAGAATTCAGGTCAGAAATCGAGGAAATCTCTAAGAATTCCGCAGTCTTAACACAACCAACGTGCTCGGGGCCCTTCCCTCTGGAGAAGACAGCTGGCTCCCGCCACAGAACTGCCCTTTAACACACGCGACTGCACTGTGAGCTTTTATGGCTTTAAAAATTACGACACGAATCTTTTATGACTCCTTCCCCCGCACCATTTGTCTCCACGTTACCATTACTACTGTCGCGCACAGCAGTTCTTTTTATAAATCTACCCTGAGGCTCCTTCCATCTTGTTCCATTTCCTTTCCCCCATCTGCTCCAGAAGAAGAAAAGGTTAATATGTACCAGGAACCCATCTTTGCTCCACTTTATGATGCTGGAACTCCCCATGGAGATCCTTCGTCCCTTCCCACAAACACAGGGAAGTAATTTTCTTTTCTCTGAAAATCACCAATCTTCCTACTAGGACATGTGGAAAGCAAAGAGTTATGCCATGGAAAGTACAAAACTCTTAGAGAAGTATGCCACCCTGCACATACCCTTCCTTTTAATGCCATTTTGAGAATATAAAGTTAATTTGCACAACTCTGCAGCTGTTCAACCATGGGACAACATACTTCTTAAATTGCATGCATAAATTCAGCAATCCTAAGATCAGTACTCATTCAAATAAATTTAAAAATTAAATCAATGTTTAAAATTTTTTTTTGAATTTATGTTTTATGAATTTAATTTTAATTATTTTAAAAATGTATTTATTTTTATGGTGACATTAGTTAATGAAATCCAATAAGTTTCAGCTGTACATTTTAACAGTAAGGCATATATATATATTTACATTGTGAGTTCACCTCCCATAGTTACATTTCTTTCTGTCACCACATATTTGACCCTTTGTACCACATCTACCTCCCCTCTCCCTAAATCAAGTTTTAAAATAGTTTCAAATACCTTCTTAAGGATCCCCTTTAAAAATTATGTAAAATGATATTCACTGCAGCATGATTTGTAATAGCAAAGACTGAAACATTATAAACAACTATATATAAAGGAATGTTAAATAAGTTATACGCTATCCCTATAACACAATTTTATGCTCCTTTTAGGAGAACAGAGATCTGCACCAATATCAAACGATCTCTAAAGATATACAGTGTTGTCAAATGGGAAAAACGAGAAATAGAGCAATGTGAAAGACTATGCAACTGGTAGTGTAAAACTCCCCCCACCCTATATGCATATGCTGGAAGAGGCACAAGAAACGCCACTGGAAGGGCATAAAAGATCCTAGTCGGTGGCTGCCCCTCAGAGGAGAGGAAAACAGAACAGGGACAGGACAAGATTTACTTCATACTATATAACCATCTGTACTATAACCATGCACAGCTTAATACGGGACACGTTCTGAGAAACGCATTATTAGGTGACCTCATCATTTGCGGACACCACAGAGTGCACTTACGCAAACCTGGATGGTCTGGCCTCCTACACACCTAGGCTGACTGGTACAGCCTCATGCTGTACCTAGGCTACAGGCGTGTTACCGCACAGCGTGTTACTATACGAAACGTCAGAATAAATCAAGCATAAGAGAAAATGATGCAATCAAAAGACATGGAAAACGCAAGACGTGAGAGGCTGCTGCTGGCATAACATGAAATACTGTTTACAGCAAATTTTTTTTTAATAAGTAGAAAGGCTACACTCTAAAACAATGATAAAGAGTGTAATACAGTAAATACATAAACCAGTAACATAGTTGTTTATTATCATTATCAAGTATTATGTATCATATATAACTGTATGTGCTATATTTTTCCATGGCTGGTAGTGCAGATTTGTTATACCAGCATCACCACAAACACATGAAGAATGTGTTGTGCTATGATGTCACTAAGTGAGAGGAAATTTTCAACTCTATTATAACCTTAGGGGACAACTGTCATATATGAAGTCTATGGCTGACTTAAAATGCTATGTGACACGTGACAGTACCTGAATTTTTACCATATAAATTAACCTATTTATGAACTCTGAAATAAATATAAAATGTAGCTCACTTCATAAACAGAGACATCTCTAGAAAACATTAGGTATACTGGGGGAAAATGGTATATTTCTTGGCAAAGTAAAGCATTTTCCCAAATATTATCCTAGCTGAACTTTACAACCCACCCCTTTTTCATCAGCTTACTTTATATCAAATCCAGTTTAGTTTTACTTAACTTGCTTTGTTTTTACACATTTCCACTCAGGACAAAAATCTAGTATAGTGAGTTTATTTTAATTATATGCCTAAAATTTGATTGCTTTGTAAAAACTCAATTTTACCTCACTCAGTAGCAATATTCTTCAGTGTATTTTGTTTTGCCATTGTTTCGCTGGTAATTTGTCACAGTACTTGTATTTTCTTGCTACCTTACGATGCATATAAGAAATAAGAATTCAAGGAATTTGATTATAACTGAAGATAACTAAAAAAAAAATTAATTACCTTTGTCAAATTTGAAAAACCAAAACACTACTTTCAAAACCTTAAACTAACTCCTCATTTCTAACTGCACTTGAGGTTCAAGATTTCCCCCCATATAATCAGAGGATTGATTCTTTCTTCCTGACAATAGGATACTGTGGGAATGTGTGTGTGTGTGTGTGTGTCCCAGTATAGAGACAGTATTACTGACAAATAGCAATTTATCATACACTTTCACAGAATCAAACGAAGAGATAAAAAGTTGCTGTTTGGCTGAGCAGGGTGCTTGGAGCGCTGAGCCCACTGACAGTGATGCTGTGCTGTGAACACACAGATCTGACAGTACATGATCAGTAAAGGGAACATCTGCTGGCCAGTCTTTCTTCCAAAGACACTAGGTATGTAAGGTGAGGTGCCACTGACATTAATGAAATATGTTCATTAAAAAAAAAAAAAAACCTAGGAAAAAACAGATATCTAATAAAAATAAATAAATATCGGTTACCCCACCATTTACGGATAAGTACTATAAACGTTTTGATATAGATCGCTCCAGATTTTTTTTTATGCAAACAGAAATATACATGCTATTTTATAAAAATGTTTATACATAAACATTTAAAACTGTTTAGACATAAAAATCTTAGCATTTTACAGTTGTTCCATGCTTTATTTTGGAATTTTAATAAAGTTAATCAAATGGACTATACTATGAAAAATTATACCAAAACAAGGCTAGATCCCTCATATATGTTTATATAAAATAAATTCAAAATGAAACAAAAATTTAGACTGGTGGTTGTGATAGTGTGACAGTGAAAATGCTAAAAGAAAACAATTGATAAGCTATTTTTAAAATATTAGAGGCAAGAAGGCCTTTCTTTTAAACATTGCATGAAATGAAAAAAAGTTAAAAAATTGGTCAATAAGATTATAAAACATGAACTGCAACTTTAAAACTAAATATCATAAACAATGTTACAAGACAAATGGTAAAAAACAATTTCCTTAATATGTAAGAACGTCTATAAAAATGAAAAGGATGAAAAACCCGATATGAAAACAGTAATTTCTACAAATAAGAGGTTCACAGAAAAAGAATTATAGGTGATCAATAAACCCTGGCATCAGAGTGAGCACCCTGAGTAGACTGAAAGAAATGCAAAATTTTAAAGTGAGGCCATTTTGCATTTACAAGAGTGATAAATTATCACAAGAAGAGACACCCCAAATCTCACCATCTAATAACTAACCTATTAATATAATTTTCTCTTAAGTGTTTGCCATCTGCTTTTTTGAGGGCAGTGCTTTCTTTTACCTGATTCTCCTGTACCTTACATAAGACTAGCACTAATGATTGTGAATAAATGAAATACTTTCCAAAAGTAATGCATCGATACACGATGCTATCAGCAATACATAAACATTTTAACTATACTCTCATCACTCTTTTCAACTTAATAGAGAAAAACATAAGAAAGAATGGCTCATTCTGTCCATGTTAACTTGCAGTCCTATTATTGAAATAATTCTTAAAAGTAATGCTGTATTTTTAAGCCTGGTTCCAAAAATCATGCGAAGAAGTAATGTTAAAAAATATCCCAAATTTGTTAAAAGATAAATTTACAAACTTAAAAAGTCAGCTAATCCAAGCAAGTAAAAACAAAGAAAATTAGACTTAGATTCATCATACTCTAATTGCTGAAGAACAATCTATTTTGACAGAGGGAAAAATGTCACAATGACTGTGAATTTCTAATCAGAAACAATAGAGGCCAGAAGATAATGCAATGACAACTTGAAAGAGCAGACTGAAAGGGGTGGGGACCCCACTACCAACCTAGAATTCTGTATTCAGTGAAAATATCCTCCAAGAATGAAGCTGAAATAGAAACAATTCTAGATTAAAAAAGGAAAAAAAAAAAAAACCTAGCGAAACAAGTCCTGTACCATACGAAATGTTGAAGGGAGCTCTTCACAGAAGGGAAATGATACCTTAAGAAAACTAAGGTCATCAGGAAATGGTAATTATGTAGCTAAACATAAGACTACTGTGTTCCTTTTAATTTCTTTAACATTAACATGACTGTTCAAAGCAAAAATAATGGGGCTTATAATTACCCAAACTAACACGGATGAAATAGAAAATCTGAATAGCATGCATCTATTGAAGAATTTGAATTTATTATCAAAAATTTCCTAAGAACAAAACCATAGGTCAGATGGTTTCACTGGTGAATTCTATCGAACATTTGAGGAAGAAATAATATTTATCTTATATAAACTCTTTCAGAAAATAGAAGAGGAAGTACTTCCCAACTAATTTATATGTTCAGCATAACTCTGAAGCCAAAACCTGACCAAAGACATCACAAGGAAAAAAATGTGTGGACCAACCTTTCTCATGAACACAGAAGCAAATATTCCTAACAAAATATTAACTAACTGAATCCAACAATTTATAAAAAAGATAACACATTCTGACTAGTAGTTTTTGTCACAAGATTTAAAGGTTAGCTTAACATCTGACATTCAATCAATATAATTCATAATTTAACAACATATGGGAGATTAAAAACAATGTGCTCGTTTCAATAGATGCAATGCTAATTTTGTTTAGATACTCACTTTAAGTTTTCTAATTCCTGTTTTCTTAATGGAGAAGAAGGTGGAGCTGGAATGAATTTATCTCCATCATGGCTTTTACTGCTAAAAAAAGAGAGACTCTTAATTATGAAGAGCAACAAATAAACAATTAAATGTAAAAATTTTGTTTTCCTATCTCCACTTCCATGCAATTTTTTATGACAAAAGTGCAGAAGAGCCAACAATGAAATACGCTTAACTTGGTATCACTAACACGTTAAAGCTATACTGAATATTGGTTTCTTTTCCCCAGTATACAATACTGATTTTAAAAACCTAAATGAAAACAGTATCTTTACTACACAAAGAAAACCACTCCAAGATTTTTACACATTTCTCATTCTTCTGATTGCCTTTTACCAACTACAGTAAAAAAAAAAAAAAAAAAAAAAAAACCCTTGATGGAGAAAAAAAGAAATCCTACCACTTTGTTTCAAATTTTCTACATTAAACATATATTTCTATTAGAATCAAGAAAAAAATGCTAGGATGGGAGACTTTGAGTTTAAAGGTGCCATGTATAAAAAGAACTTTTTATATATAAAATGGTGTTAGTTTTATTTATTACTAGATAGGCTTTCCCAATCTCTACAGATTAGTATAATATTTAATTTATACTAGAAAACTAGAAATATACAGAAATATTCTGGAGGTTAGTGGTTAGCAGTTATTATCCAAATATTATTATTCAAAATAGAGGATTTGGGACATTCAGGCTGAAGATTTTAGGAATTCACGGAAAGGACAGAGGCTTACAAATAAAAGTCCTGAAGGGATTTTGCCAGGAGGTTCAGAAAGATCAGAATACCTGCAAGTTTCACTGCTTTCACTGCTCTCAGTGTTTCCGCCTAGTTGATTACTGTTTTTAGACCCATTTTCCTGCTTTGGATCTTGCTGTTCTTCAGGTAAAAGCAACAAGGCATTTCTGAGACAGATGGCTGCAAACTCCATACTGGCTACAGGAATGGCTGAAGACTGTCCGTCACTTAAAAGAACAAAACCAAGTTAGCTAAGTAAATAACATAATTATAAATAATACTTTCCTATCATGAAGAATGAAATCTATATAACAGTTAATGAAAACTCTGCCTTGTGACAGGTAAGAAATTTTAATATAAGCAGTTATAAGAGAATGCTAAAAACGCAAATCCTATATATATATATATATATATATAAGGTGTAAAAAGTATAGATTGCAAGTAGATACATTGTACATATTGTGTCTCTAGCAACAGGACCAAGGATGGGAGACGGCTTGAAGGATATCTGTAAAATAAATGTTAATGTAATGGAGTTACAGATAAGAAATATTGTAATGAGGGCCAGGACAGGTATAATAACTAGAAACAAGGGAAGAAAACAAATTTTCATATTGAAGTCTTGTTTTGGTTGATTTTTACTTTTGAGAATGCCTTTTTTAAAAGTTTTCAAAATGTAGCATTATCTCTTATAATTTCATTGAGGGTTCATATAACTTTCTATTGGTTTGATATATCAGACTGAGTCAGTTTTATGAGAAAATAAAAATGTGAAAATTAGTAACAATTTTGAAATTGTAGAAAAGTGATGCTTCACCTTAAGTCTTTTTAAACAATCTGTATTATAGTTGAAATAAATTACGACTAAAAAATATTATGTGCTAGATACTATTTAAAATCTTTTGAAAAACTATAAACCACAGTGAACAATTTTATTTTTTGGAAAAGGAAAAAAGCAGCAAATTTTTCACAAAGCCTACTACTGTAGAAATAACAACTCCAGATTGGAATCTTTTATACAGATAAAAATGTTCGTATTTAAAAGTTGTTCAACAGAAGGTTCTTACATGTAACAACTTTATGTTGCTTTGGATGTTTTATGTATTCGTACTTTTTTCTCTTAATATTAAGAATTAGCTTTAGGGAGTATGAGAAAATACCTAAATGAAAAGCAACAATGATAAACTATGAGGAAACATCAAGATGCCCTCTTCTGGACATTCTGAATAATGACACTGACCAGACCAGAGTTTAGGCTATCAACAATTTCCACACCCGTGGAGGTAATAAACCAAAATCACTGTCAGATAACATTTACTACGGACCTATGTTGAAACAGCAATAAAACCTAGTTATAAAGTAGTTCCTCCTACGAAACAAGTCTTAAGCATATTTTTATATGTAAGTAACATTATGTGTAATAGTATTAAGTATATACACTTTCTCTTTGCAAAATACTTACTTATATACAGTGTTCTGTATGGACTGTGATGCCAGAACTATTTTACGATGATAGCCTTGACCAACAATAGACTGTACAATTCCTTTTTTACTTGGAAGACCTTTAGTTTCTTGTTCAGAAGTCTGCAAAATACAAATAATCTTCAATTAATGAAATTGTAAAATGGGGTATGAAAAATGACTTAATGCCTTTCCAGTTGCTTTAAGAGAGTTCTTAAAGTCCATCAATGTGGAGTTTTGGGTGATAAAAGTAATATGTTCAGTCTTGAAAAAGAGTACATGGGGTTCAAAGTCTATGACAACATGCTATATTTTATTAATGAGGTAATTCTAATGAAAAAAGCAATTCAAGAATTTAAGAATGACTCAAGCATTTATTTAGAACGACTTTTTAGAACATTCTAAACCCCAGGCACCATGCTGCATATTATGGGCACTTTGACATCAGAGTGAAGAAGGGAGCCACAAACACAGTGAAAAAGAAGAAAAGTAGCTCCACTTCCTAAAACAGATTTTTTTTCTTAATTGAAAGTATTTATTAAATTGCCAACAACATATAAACTCTAACAAGTTACATACATTAAGATCCACATGGGCACAATTCTTGCCTTCTGAGGAAATGAAAATCCCCAAACTCTATAGTCATTAAAATGAAAAATAAAAGCTACTTATACAGGGAGGAAGAGGGAGAGTGAGGGAGGGAGAGGGAACATTAGGATATTTTACTAAGATACATTATTTCACTACAGGAGCTTAATGTGGCCAATTTTATATATCTTTACCTTTCACTCTGCCTCTGATTTACCTGCATGTGGAATCTCAACTAATCATTTTACAACGTTATCCAGGCTCTCATAAACAGCAACAAGCTGGAACAACCCATATAAACTTGCAGAGCTGCAAAAGTCCTTTAAACACAGTGTTGCTGCAACGTTACTTAGTACTCATTAATGTAACATTACAGCTGTGCTTCCACATGACTTTTAATAAAACAAGGATTCACAGCATATTCATTTTAAAAAAGAAAATATTACTTAATGCTTAAAAATACAGTAAAACTGCTCTGCTTGGTGCCAATTTTGTGTCAAGGAGGCAGCCACACAATATTAAGGAAAAATAAGAAAAAGTTGATATTCTGAACTATTATTGGAGAGACTTCCATTTTAATTTCTCCTTCCAGTGGTGGTGATGAATTTATAACGATTCATCCATACTCTCTTCCTTGATCCCCAAGGCCATGCAAGCTGATCAGATGGCTGGCTGTGGTGACCCAACAGACAAAAACAATGATGAAATAAAACTACAAATCCACAATAATTAACCATACCTTTAATAATATATCAACAGTCGGAAAGAAAGTGTCAGATCAGTCTTAATGTAAAAGAATCATACGTATTATTTTATAGTGCCTTAGCAGCAACAACACTAATGAATCTGAGTTTCAGAACTCAGAAAAATAAATGGTACACACACACACACACACACACACACTTTAATAGTCTTCTCTTAACTTGAGTCTATGTTTTTTATTTGGCAGATCTTTTCTCATATACTACACAGTACTCAGAAAAACATAAGCTCCACTTCAGCCAAGAGGTCTGAAGCAACACGCATCAGGTACACAGGACAAAGTGATCTTCTGAGCATTACCGACTTAACAATTAAGTTGCTTCATTTAATTCAAAAGTGGATTTATTTCTGAGGGTATAAACCGCTTTGTTCTGTCTTGACTAAATTAATTGTATAGAATCTTATTTGGTTTTATAGACTCCTATTGGGATTTTGCTCTCATTTTATTCAAGAGTGTTTTGGGGTTGTTTTTACTCTCTTTTAGGTCACCCTAGATCATTTTTAGAAGGATAAAGATGATTATTACTTATGGAATCATAAATGATTATTATAGCACAGATTGTGAGTGTTCTAGTATCTACCACTTTACGGAAATCAAGTCATCTTTACCATTTTTTAAAAATTGCAAATTTAAAACTTTCTAGAAGAAAATGGGAGACCTTATAACAAAATCCATAGAAGACAATCCTAAAAGTACTATTTCTAAAAGTAAGTAATTTGAAAAGAAAATGTTAAACCTAAATATATGTCTCTACTCCCAGGAAGACATAATGCCCTGGTTTCCAATAACTGTATGAAATAAAGGCCTCTGACACTTATATCCATCAACAGATTAAAGAGAATAGTCCTTTCTAGAAATCTTTTTATTTTAAAAAAGTATAAATTCTGTCTAGAAATGCTTGTTGGTTAATTTAACAATTATCAAATATGAAAATTGCCCTGTAAAAGGAAAAGCACAATGAAATAAATCATTACAGCCTTTCAAAGACAACACTCATCTCTTCCGGTGGGGTGTACACAAACTACCAGGCAAACGTACTTCTTTAAACTCATTAGTTCCTGTAGTTGTTTCTCTGGAAGTGCTGTTTAGCAACAGGAGGGGTGGTGTAAACATCCTGTATCACCTACAGCAGTCAGGCCAGGCAAAACTTCATGCCATACCTCCACAGTCTCCACATACACACAGAGCACAGCAAGGGTAGGGGGTGCGTAGGAAACGGGAGTGATACAGACGTCTGGTAACTCTGATACAACCTGTCTTCCCCGCCTCCCACTGACCACTCCTCACTTGAGATACAAAAGGCTTCCACTGGCCATTTGGAGATAATCTAGGCATGGACACTGATGTAAATGACCCTATTTCTCAGTCACTGTGGACAAGTATGCGTCAGAGGAAAACAGCCTGGTAATCCATGAACTCTAAAGCAGGGGACCCTGACCCCTAAGCCATGGACTGGTATCAGTCCATGGACTGTTAGGAACCGGGCTGCACAGCAGGAGGTAGGCTGCAAGGGAGCGAGCAAAGCTTCTCTGTATTTGCAGCTCCACCTCGGATCATCAGGCTTTAGATTCTCATAGGAGCACGGGTCCCTGGTGCCAAAAAGGTTGGGGACCACCACTCTTAAACATTTACTGAATCGAAAGTAAAGCCCCCAGGCACTGAAGGAGCAGCGGTGTAACTCAGTTGTATCCACATTCACTAGGTTATCATCAGTCCTTCTCCAATCACCTGGTTACACACCCATCCCACTGGCAGAGGGCATGGATCCTGCCCCGGCAGCTAGCAGACAGGACCTTATTGGCTTCGGCTCTTTAATTTAATGTGTCTGCTGATACATGTTGTCATACTTACCAAGGACCAGAATGCTAACAAATGACTTGATAAACCTACATTTTTTTTATCCAAACTGTTAAAGAACAGAAGACTATTTTTATAAATTCCTTGAGTTAAAAAGGGGATGACGTCTTGGATGTTTCCAAGTATTTTTTGTTTTCCATATAACAGTGGGGGGTGGGGGAAGGTGTGGGTTCAAAAAGATATCCAAGCGGCGCTCACCCCCTTATTGGCAGCAATGCAGCATTCAGCCAGCCGGAGCCAGAGGCGGGGGTTTGCGTGATAAACCTGAACAGCTTCAATCAGGCACTCAAAAGCGGCGAGGGGCCTTCCGATGTGAAGAAGCTGAATTCCACAGTTATACAGCAACTCATACCTCTTGTTGGTCAGCAATGTACACATGGGTCTTCCTGAAAATTTTTTGCCTAATGATAAACATTAGATGAGAATAAATCATTACATTTAAAATCATAGTTACACTGAAAGCATTTATTCCACTAAGAACTTAAACACTACCTTGTTTAATACCAATGACTCCAATTTGAAGTTTAACAGCTTTACCAATGATCTCCAGACCCAACCCCACAAATATTCTCCAGTCACGTGCAGCTGCCCACGCTGGTGGGGGCAGAGATGTCTCTTCTCATTTGCCAACAAATGAGAAGCTCCTCAGGCAACAATGTTCCAGGAAGTCAAAGAGAAGAGACAGGATCCACTATCCTTTTAACCTTCCCACATATTTAGATCCTGTAAGAGTCTACTCTTTTTACTTTCAGTTTGGGGAATCGATTTATCATTGTGTGCTTTTTCTTAACCAGAAATATTCAGTCAATGTTAAGGTGTTAGGGGAACTTTATTATGGAAATAAAAATTAATGTACTATACCTAAAATGACTATTTACTCACTTATTCAAAGTTTCAGAGTCCATAATAAAACAAGACTATCTGTGATTCTAGATACATTTTTTCATCAGTTTTTTAAAAATATATTTTGAAAAGCTAAACGACTGCTTGATCTAAAGCATTTCAGATCAAGGATCTATATAATATGAATACTAAAGGAATAAATATCAGGAATTGCTTAAAGATTGTTGGGTGCTGCCAATAGTACCACATGTGAAACCCTGAAAAGAAGCTATAGTAAAACTAGTTTGACACAATTAAGAAATCTTAGCAAAATATTTTGTTTTTTAACATTACCACATAGGATTACTGATTTTCAAATGCATGAAAAAGTGAATTAAGTTTGATAATTACTCTTAACTCCTTCCTATTCGAAGTAGCAATAGCTACTAAAAATTCTGAGTCAAACGTCAGCATCGGTGTAACCTGTATGTAGATACACATAGCATACATTTTGATCAGATGTTTGCTCTTTAAAATCTTACTTTCCTCAGTAGTAAAATATAAACTATCCCCCAGCAAAGGACATACCTGGATCAGTGCTGCCTGCACTGAGCTGTGCACAGACATTGTCATTTTCCTGCAGAGCCTTTTTAAAATAAAAAATTCCCAAATTGTGCTTGCTCATGGCAAAATGGATACAACCAAGATTATTCCAGAACATGCATCGCAAGCATTCACCTGAGAAAAGCACAAATAAATCTGTCCACAATTTTTACTGTTGATGTACATCATATAAGAATTCGGCTTACCTAGCAATAGTTAATTCTATATACAATTTCACTTAGTCTCTACAGAACAGTTTACAAGGCATTTGAAATTTAGAAAACCTGAAAATTTTGTAAACTCCCTTTTCTTAAAAAACAATCATTTATTAAAGGTGATAAAACCCTGCAAAATGATTTAATTAGCTGACCTTTTTTTTTCTGATTTAATTTTTCAGAACTGTAGGCAAATAATACAAAAATGCAAAAATAAAAATATTTGAGTAAAATGATATATATGTAATGTATCCACATAACAAAATACAATGTAGATACTGAAAAAAAATGAAGCATATATAGAAATACTAAAACTATATTAAATGAAGAACAGTAAGAATATATAAAGCAAGATATATAAAATCCTGTTTTTCTTGTTAAACTGTAAGTCTCCATTGTTCTTGTAGTTCACACTTTAAATATCACCATGGCTGAGCATCTATTGTCTCATGTCTGTTGGGCATCTGTATTTCTTATTCTGTACACTGCCTCCTCCTATTTTATACCCATTTTTTAATTTGGTTACAGATGTTTTTCCACTGGTTACCTGTTATAGAAACCTTCTGTCACATCTGCTTCAAATATTTCCCCACTGTCAGTTTGTCATCTGTCTTGTGACTTGGTCCAATGTGTGTATGTTTATGTTTTTAATCATAAAAAGTTTTATATTTTTATGTGGTTGAATTTGGTAATCTTTTCTAAGTGCTATGGTTCTTAGATTTGGGGTAATATTTAATCAAGGCCTCCCCACTACAAAATAAAATATTCATCCAAGTTTTCTTTTGTTGCTTTTATGATTTTTTTTTTTACATTTTAATTCTTCATCTCTTTTGATTTTATTTTGGTATAATTAAAGCAATGCAAGCTTTAGTTTCCTTTTTCTAAACAGTTTCCCAAACATTCTAAAACAATTTACAGATAGTCCCTCTTTTCCTCAATGACAGAAAATGTTTGACTAGATTGATAAAATTAATAATTAGGGCATTCAATGCTTAACACTAAAAACTAAAGGTTGACTTTTGAAATATTTTAAAATTGAGCAGTAATAATTAAAAAAGAGAAAAACTATGCTTAGGAAAAAAATAGGAGGACATACACTAAAATGTTTTAAAAAGGTTGCTGCTGGGTAGCGGTATTGTGAATGATTAAAAAATGATTTTATCCTCAAACCTTTTCTAATATGCAAATATCAGCAACAAAAAACTAAATTTTATATATGGGAAAAATTAAATATTTTAAAATTATTATGAAAAAATCCATACATAAAATATACAACTACTCTGTAAAAATCTTCCTATTATCATAACTGTTGACCTGTTAACTACGTGCACTGCTCCTGACTTCACTTTAGAAATTGCCAATATCAATTCTGAAATCTGTGTTAAGACAATCCTAACATTTTCTCAAAGCATATTATCTGTTTAGTCTGAGAGATTGGTTCAGTATTTGGATATCAGTGTCCTCTGAGGAGAAACCATGACAATAACAAAATTAAAAAATTTAAATTTAGAAGAATTAAAAATGGGTACTCAGAACAAAGGAATAGCCAAGAGAATTATAATAGGACAAACTGCCTTTCTCTATGCTCTATGACTCCACTGAACTAAAGGAGGAAATGGGGGGAAGGTTTGAGTATATTTGCATGAGTGGTCTGTGCTTGTATATGGAATAGAATTAAAACAAATCAAAAAACATATGCAGCTTTTGCATTTTAAACTTGGTACAAAACATTTTTAATAGTTTAACCTCATTTCTTGATTTTCCTCCTTCCTCCTCATAAAACAGCAATAATAGGAACTTAATTGACAGCTACAAATTTTACCTCTTATTTTACCAATAATATCAAACAATTCATTAAAACTTTCTAGAGATAAGAATAGATGACAGTGATTGTCTTTCTAATTTTATAAGAAATATTTTTGTTATAGTTAATAGTCTAAAGAAATTATATTATTCATTGCTTTTATGAGCGAAAAAGGAAAAGTAAAAAGATTATAATCTCATTTCCTTAAAAGGGCTTACTTTACAAAGCAAAAGTCCAAAGACCTTATGCTCTGGACATAATTTCTAAAATTATTAAATAACAAAATGAAAGAAAGAGCAAGTGAGAGCCAAGAAAAATAAAAGAAAAAGCAAGACATTTTATAAAATTAAAACAAGAAGTAAAATTCTAGAAATCTACAGCAGAAATAATAAAATATTTTCATTTAAAAAATGAGCAGAAAAAACATTCCGAAGAGCAGTCTGGGAAAAAAAACAAGCAACAAAGGGCAGAAAAGCCAGGAAGAAAATACTAAAATTTCCTTTTACCTGTTTTCATGAATCCTGGATGCTCAGCAATGTTTGAACTGTTTAACAGCTTCACAGCTTTTCGATAATTGCCTCTTAAATACTCAAAATTGCTTTTAAGAAACAGAGAGGGTGCAGACTGTAAAGAAAATATAAGTTACTTATGATTTGTGTTTAAGTGCCCAATACGAGATCATAACTGCTGTGCTGACATGTTCGAGTATAAATGAATCAGTTAAGTCACGGTCACAGAAACTACAGTCTCTAAGTTTTCCATTACTCTCACAATCTAAAAAACGTGAAACCTGGCAGAGGACCTTGTAAATTGCCTTAGTGAGGGTCTACCTAAAAAATACATACAACGTATATGCAGAGGAATACAGTCTGCAAAGTATCAACTGTCTTTATCTATTACACTAACTGGAAGCCATATTAACAACTCAAACTAGAGGCTTCATTTTAATGGTTTTTAGACAGACTGGTGATCTTCCTTATTTTTTAGGATATAAATGTGCCTTCAGAATACAAAGAGGTACAATTCATCAAATACTTTCCTGAGTAGCAAAAATATGTATCATTCTATGAATAGAGAAATTAAATTTCCTAACAGAATGCCTTATTTTGAGAGCTAATCTTGCTGTTACAAAGATCATCTCTGGGGACTGCAGACCACCTTCCACTTCTCCTAAGAATCCTCACAGCAGAGGGTCATCTAAATAGTACCTATTTAAAATGCAAATGCATGCAGAGATCTGGGGATTAAACATCCAGGAGAACATTTGGAATCCTGGTCTTATTATTATTCTTAGCTTAGCTACAGGCTTTCTTACTAAATCTTCCCTCATGCTTTCTCTGCCTTCTGGTCACTGAGGAAATAAGGGCTTTCCAGGCTTTTTCCAGGCGGCAGTATTTCCTTCTGAAGTGTTCCCTGATTCAGGTATGTCTGTTACTTTGCATTGCAATGACTTATTTTCCTATTTGTCTCTCCCCTATGACTATGGCACCCTAAGATAGGGGTCATGTCTCTTATCTCACAAAAAAGGTTTCAGAGTGGCAGGTTGGCTACTTTTCCCTCTTCTCCTCAAAGTCTTCTTCCTCAGGTCTAGGCTGCAACTGTTCTCAAAAATCACTTGAACACTGACCCAGTGGCGAATCCAGATCCTTCCTGAGATTTTCTTAAACTATTTTTACTACCAACCATAGCTCCTTGTGATTTCATACTTTTAATTAACAGTTTTCCAAAAAGCATCAAGACTGTTCACAATTGTCTCTTCCCACTACCACCTTAAAGGTTATTTCTCAGTGGGGTTGGAGAAAGTGGAAGGAAGGAATAATTATGTCTCAAATATTCTAGCACTAGTCAAACTTAAGGTACTTACTGTAAAGCCAAAGATCATTTGGAAGGGGGAGGTTTGGGCTACAACTTGACTGTTAAGCTTTAACAAATGTTTTGAGCATCATCTAAAAAAAAGAAATCCTGAAGTGTCTAATAACAGTAAATGTTTTAAGTGAGTTATGATAAACCACCCACAGAAGACTACGTAGCTATTTAAAATGGTGGTTTTGAAGGCTACATACCAAGGGGTAATGCTTGTTATAATTTCAAGTAAGAAACACACTACATTATGTTGTAGACACAGTACGATCATTACTTCGCAAGTCACTATCAAGGTTATACACAGTGTATACACAGTGTAACAGACTAAGAAATTATTTAAAACTGACAAGTACATACTGTTCAAATAAGAAAGTTTTAGGACAAAAGCCAAAAGCTGAAAAACCAGTCAAGTCAAAACTTACATTTCCGGCTGTGTTCATGACTGACTTGATCTCCCTTTTGCAGGCCTTCAGAGACTTCATTTGGATGTATGCTCTTACTTTATACTGTCAGAGGAAAAGCGCTGGTATGTGAGAACTATGGTGGATACACACACCGAAGCAGTCTTACTTTCTCACTAAGGACATTAAACCCAATCTGTTCACACCATAGTTACACCAGTGACTTACAAAAGCAAGTTTAAAATTATCTTAATCTATTTTTATTGCACTCTTGGAATATACTCTAAAAACTAAAAATGCAGTAGAATAAAATTTATACTTAAGTTCCAAGCAAAAATCCTACCAATTCTTATCTGCACATGGCTAATTAACGATGGATTTTAAAAATTCAACAAACTGATTTCATCGTTCTACATATTCCTAGGCTATTCCTCTTAATCTTCTATACAGTAAATAAATGATATATAATGGTTACCAGAGAGTAGGGGGGACAGGGGAGGGAGAAGGTAGATAGGGTAAAGGGGATCAAATATGTGGTGACAGAAAGAAATCTAACTATGGGAGGTGAACACACAACGTAAATATCTATATGCCTTGTTAAAATGTACAGCTGAGACATAGGATTTCATTAACCAATGTCACCATAAATAAATAAATAAATAAATACATAAGAAATGATATAAAAAATAAATAAGAAATAATATGGCACTATCACCTTAAGCAAAATATATTTAGAAAGATTAGATGTACTTCTAAACTATAATATTTCAAAGCCAAATAAATACATATGCCTTAAATGATGTACTGCTTTCAATGATCTATCACACTCCTCATCATTCATAACTACAGGTAAATACATGTGATGTATAACCTCTCTTAAAGTTTACGCTACCTGGTGTATCTTTGATTTTGCAGCTTCTATCAGAGCTCCACTTTCAGCTTTGTGATTGGATCCATCTTTGTTGGTGTTATTACCAGCCTGTAGGGTAGTGAAACAAAGTTAACCTAAATGATATCACTGACTTCCAAGTGAGCAGCTCTGAATCTCCTAGAAAGCATTTTTAAAATTCAGAATCTCAGGTCTCATTTCCAGAAATTCAGGTGTAATACTGCAGAGCGGGCGACAAGCGACTCTATTTATGAGAAGCTCACTGTTGAGCATACTGATAGACTAGGTTTAAAAAACAGGGGTATTACTCAGGCAAAACTCAGGAGAGATCATGTCACTCCCTTCCTGAAAACCTTCTCTGGTATAAATACTGCCAATGTCATACTTTTAAATTCCTAGTTAAGTATTCACAGTTCTTCACAACATGACCCATATTTGAGTTGCCAATCTCATCTCCTGCTGATCTCCGTTACATTTCTCAGGCGCCACACTACCCATTTCAGATTACCAGAATTCCCCCATCACACCACTCTAGCCTTCCTTTTCTGATTCCTCAAACTATTTACATCTTTGAAGGCCCACATCAAACATCCGAGCTTCTCTCGATCCCCCTTCCTCCCAGTCCCTGAACATATTTGCTCAATCCTTCTCCTTCCAATGACCTGAGTTCCCTGAAAAGCAAGAGTTGCAATGTTTTCATTTCTGTCACCTTAGTACCTAGCAGAGCACACAAGCAAGCATCTGTTGAACTGAATTATATTTCACTAACTATCACAAGTACTAAATATAAAAATGAAATATTTTGCTACAGTTTTTATGAATAATGCTAAGATTATTTAACTGAACTTTTACATATACACACTTGTTAAAATGAAAAAAAGCAACGATACTTCTTTTTTTAACAAAAGGATAAGAGCAAGAAGAGAGACCATCCCTTGAGAACCGGAAGCACAAGCCAAGTGAAAAACGTGAGCACTGAAATGTGCCTTCAACATGCACCAGGGTGAGAATCAGTCGTCGTAAATGGGTGCTCTTTTTGAAACTTTGATGGTGAAATTTTCCCTAGTGAAAGCTACCCTGTTTGACCAGATTATGAAATGCTAGTGTCTTAATTCTAATCTTTATATTCTGTAAAACTAATATCTCACATATGAAAAGATGCTAACATATATCTTTAGTCATCAGGGAAATCAAAACTACTATGAGATCTCACTTTGCACCCAATAGGATAATTTCAATTTTTAAAAAAGATAAACGAGGGTTGGCAAGAATGTTAAGGAATTGAAACCATCATTAAGTTGCTGAAAGGAATGTAAAATAACTCAGCTACTTTGGAAAAACGTTCATAGTTCCTCCTAAGGTTAAACCAAGAGTTGTTATATGATCCAGCAATTCTACCCTTATATATTCAAGCGAACTGAAAACACTAGCCTCCACGAAAATCTGTACATAAATGTTCACAGTAGCATTATTTATAATAGCCAAAAATGCAAAAAGACCCAAATGCTCATCCACTGATGAATTAAAAAATGTGGCACAGCCATAAAATGAAATATTATTCAGCCATAAAAAGGAATGAAATACATAAAAAAGGAATGAAGTATGTGCTACAACATGGTAAACTTCGAAAATATTATGGTAAGTGAAAGAGGCTAATCACAAACGCCCACATATTGTATGATTCCATTTATATGAAATCTTCTCAAGACGCAACTTCACAGAGATAAAAAGTAGATTAGTGGATGCCAGGGGCTAAAGCAAGGGAATGACTGCAAATGAATACAGGGTTTCGCGGCGTGATGAAATGTTCTGGAATAAAGTGGTGATGGTTGTACAATTCAGTGAGTATACTAGAAACCAGTGAATTGTACACTAGTAAATGGAACAACGGTAAATTCTGTGTATGTGAATTACGTCCCCCTCTCTCCTTTCCTTCCTTTCTTCCTTCCACTTTGTCATTAATCAAAAATTTAATCCATCTGTCACTCTCTACCCAGCCATCTGAGTGTAGGCATAATTTGATTTTTATTTAAAAAAAATTTTAATTGAGATGTAATTGACATACAACAGTATATTAGTTTCAGGTGTACAACATGATTCAATAATTGTATATATTGTAAACCTGGTTAACATCCATACATAGTTACAAAGTTTTTTGTGATAAGGACTTTGAAGATCTATTCCCTAAGCAACTTTCGAATATGCGATACAGTATTATTAACTATAGTCACCATACTGTATGGAATTATATTTCAAGAAGGCTATTAAATTTAATAACTATAAATATTAACTATTATTTAAATTTTAGTCCGATCATCTCAGAACACTCACCTCATTCTTTCCATTTTTGTTATTGTTACCCTGTGAAATCATTTTTTCTAGGACTGCAAGAAGATGCAAAGCTTTCTCAGCTTGGTAGGTTAATATATACAGGTCTACAAGCAAAAAACACACTGCTTGGGCAAATTTTTCTTCTGGAGGGGGAAAAAAGAAAACAAGAAAAGAAAAGTCACAATCCAAAGTGAAGCAAACATCTCAGACCACTACTCCCCAGAGCTTTAAAAAGTAAAGCCTAAGTCTTTATTTACGTAAATGAATGTTTATCACCTAGAGCCATGAATGAAAGCAACTTGCAATGTCGACAAATGCCATTCTATCAGACTTCTCAGAGTGTTTCATTTCAGGGATTCTAACAAGGGAATTTCCTTAGGCAAAATACCTACTAAACATCAGCACACATACTTTAGTTGGAAGGAAACCTCAATTCCGGTACATGCTCAGCTACTTAGTAGATGTGTGGCCTCTGCACATCACTGAACTAATTTTTAGACTTCAGCCTGCTGACCTGTAAAATGGGGAGAATACTTTACCTGCCTGAAGGTGGGGGGGGGGGGTGGGAGGGCAGGGGGCGGGGAGACAAGGTGATCACTTGAAGTTCCTTTTAACTCTAAAAAGATTTGACTCTAGAAAATAGATTTCCTTTCTAGGTACAGAAATGGAAAAAAGAAACAATTTGATTACAGAGACAAAAGCAAGGTATGGATCAGAGTATATCAGAAAATTGCAACAGCCAATAGGAAAATATAAAGACAAGGACTTCAGAAGAAGAGCCCAACCAAGAGAGAAAGAGTAACCTGGTATGACATAACACTACTTCCTTTCCTTGCAAAAGAGAAAAGGAAAAATTAAGTCTAAAAGAAGGCTGCTACAATCAAGAACAGAAAATTTCAAAAGCCCTTAAGAGCCTCCTCATGAGTCCTCCAGAATCCATTCTTACTCCTACCAGTAGCCAGGGTGGAATCCATTTAAAACTGAAATCGATGCAGTTAATGTGCAGAGGACATGTCTCCAAGTCCTTATCTAGGTTACAATGCATTACCTGTTCTGCTCTTGGCTAATTCTGAGTTCATTTCCTAACATTCTCCTCACCTACCTCTAGTCACAGTTGCCTGTTCCTCTTACTCACAAACTCAAGCTCACCTCAGGTTCTCTGCATATATTATTACTTCTGGCTGGAATGCTGTTCCTCTAGAGAGTGGCATGGCTCACCTAATCCCTTCGTCCAGGTCTCTTTTCAAATATTGTCATATCTCAGGCCTTCCTTGACTACCTTATCTAAAAAGAACATCCCAGTCGATCTCTATCCTCTTACTCAGTTTTACCTTTCCTTCACAGAATTGAACTACCTCACACTATATTTATTGTGTTGCTTGCTCTCCCATTAGAAGGTAAGCTTAATAGGAGTAAAGACTTTTTCTGTTTTATTCACTGCATTATCTTCAGATTCCAGAACAGTGTTAGGCCTGTGCTATATGCTCAATAAATATATATTAAGAATCCAAGTAGGAAAGTTCAAAAAACAACAATAATAATTTTCAAAGAAGAAAAATGAGTTTGAATATTCGTCGGTTGCTAGACTCCATTCAATCACAGGGAAAGGATTTCACGAACTGTTCCGGAAATTCTAAAAACCAGCTTTATAGAAAAATACATCTGTGCCTCCTGGAAGTATAATTCTGACTCTGGGTTTTCAAAAGACAGGAACTGTCCACTCTTTACACAGTCTGTCACCACTGCTGTCTCTCCAGCCCAGTATGTCCAGGTATCATGCCTTCATGATTGGGGGAAAGAAGAGCGACACCTTAAAATGCCATGCTGGAGCCACAGAAAGCACCTGTGCAAGCAGCTGTCAGCAGCAGATGACCCTGTAAGTCTTCCTGAAGCCATCACAGTCCACCACCACCTACCTGTCTTGTAGTGACTACATTAGCAATCGGGTGTTTATAAATCAGGAATTGGCATTAGTGTTTTGAATTTAAAAGAAAGTAACCATGGAGAAAAATACAAGAATTTCACAACTGAAATCTGACTGACTGCGGATGGAAACCAACAGCACTCTCTAACAACTATTTCCCAGGTCCACCTCTGCTGCTTTATTTGCTCCCACTTTTTCCCTTTGCCTTTACCCTTTCTTATTGCTTTTGAGGCTGGTACTTGTAAGCTCATTAAGATAACAAAAAAGCTAACACAGACAATTCAATACTATCTGCTCTATTTCAGTTGGGCAATAGACAAAATACTACACTGTCCCCTAACATTTCAAAACACACCTTCCTTAATACATTAAGAAAGGATCAGGTACATTAAGGTGGTGCTTAAGTAGCAACAACAACAAAAAAGTCAGCAAGCCTTTCCAATTAGAAAAAGCATTTTTAACAGTTATCCTCAAAACTGGGGTGGGTGCATGCTAAAAGAAAACGTGGATTCATCTAAAAGTGGTATCATTTTTATCTTCTCTAACCATTAAGAAAACCTGACACAGCTCTTTTTCTTTCTTACTGACATGTAATTCTCTGATTTAGGTTATCTAGGTAAAAACACCAGAGACCTTTGTAAGTATGAGACGATAGAGACATTTTTGAGTTGACAGATAACATACCAAAAGGTTCTATAAACTGATAAAGTTTTTCACCAACTGATATGGCTTCTGTATACTGACGCAGATGATAAAGAATGACTGCTTGATTGTAATACAACATGCTGTTTTCAACATCATCTAATCCATCCATTTCTTCAACAGCCGAGTGGACCTATAAAACAATCAACAGGGACTATGCTCTAACAACAGAAGGAAAATAAACAGCCAAAGTGAAAGAAACCTATATAAATAAACAGGTACACAGGCCAACATTTTGTACTCAGAGGTTTTACACATTTTCAACAGGACCGCTAGATTTTATTTACTCACAGTAAAAATTATTCCATTCATAATAAAATTCTGTTTAGTAAAACAACTTGATGGGACTTTATTAAGTATTTAGTAGAAGGCAAGGTGATTCTTCCTTGCCTTTGTGAAAGTATCTTCAGCGTTTTAATGGCCAGCATTGTTTCTGAGTTGGATTCCCACTCCGCAGCCTCATGAGCTGAAAGAGGCTACATGGGGAGTGTCCAAAACTCAAAACCACCTTTTCCATAAGAACGTTACTCAGTTATGTACATATAAGTTTGATTCCATTTTGTAAAAACTAAAGTAAAATGTAAACATTAACAAATAATAGCTAACTACTTCATAACTATGTGCCAGGCCTGCTATGAAGTATATTTTCTGATTTTCCTATTAGGTTCAGGTTTTGTTCCATTAATAAAAAGAATAGATTTTTGAAGTAATGAACAACAAAAATACACTTTGTCACAATGGGGTGAAGATAGTCTTTTAATGGCTTTACTAGAACCCTAACGTCTACATCTGATACCAAAAGGAAAAAAATCACACCGCTTTGCATTTTAAAAGCTAATGACTATCTATGGGCTTTTAAATTTTAAACAAATTTTGCAACTATTATGTAATTCCATGCAACACATGAAACTGCAATTCTACCTACATTAAAACTAACCTTTCTTGTCATACAAAGATTGAAATATATTATTGAGCATGTTAATTAATTCGAAGACTAACATTTCCCTAAATTAAGCAGAACTTTGATATACACGGACTTAACAACCTTGGTTTGGCACATGGCAAGGAATTGGAAGGTTCCTGACACAATAGTGACTTGTAATCAAGACTTCTGCAGACTTCAGTCACCCATGTGGCGAGGCTGACAATGGGGTTCAATATTATCAATTGGTCTTAGCTGATGAACGACACGTGCTTGATGAGTCGGGGGGTTCTTTATAATCTTCGCTTATCAAGTCACTATCTTCAAGTGATTAAAAATAAGTCTCTTTAAATAGAGAAAACTCAATTTCCAAAGAGAGACAACACTTCTTAGTAGTTAGGAAATGGAGAGAAAATGAGCTAAAGAAGGCTTAATTCTTAGCCAGAAAGAAGAGTTTTGGATAAATTAAGGAGTTTTTGGATTCAGTAATGGTTGAACTTATGTCATAAATAACTTTGCCACATTTTCTACGAGTCACCAAAAACAATCTAGTCATTACCCTAGCCAGGACAAAAACTACTCATCAAATGACAAAATGTTAATGGAAGTGGAATGGGTTGAGGGGTGTGTTACTATGCCCAGAACAAGTGGCTCTGAATAGAAGTATGATTTAGAGAGAGCTAGGAGACACGAGTACAAACACTTATAGGAAACTCAAGAGTTGGAAGGCACTGGGGGGGGGGGGTTATCAAGCCAACCTTTCTAAGAATAAAGGCTGGTGAAAGGATTTCTTGACTTAAGTTTGCAGGAGCCTTCCATTCTTTAAGGAAAAAAAAAAAAGTTTCAAGGACGAATTTATGCTCTAAGATCCAATAAATGTTCCTTGGAAGAAACTGTCTATGAGGTCATAGGACTCATATACTAGATTATCAACAAACCTCATCTTTCCTTTGATTCTGGAGCTCCAGAGAAAGTTATGGCTAATAAATACTAGTGTAATGAGGAAATGTGATGGCATATAAATTTACAAGGACTGAGGTAGTTACAAGAACAGACTCAAGAGTCAGATGGTCTAGTTCAAATACTGCTCCTTTCCTTCTTAGCTGTATAAATTAAAATTTTTAAGCTCCCTAAATCCCTGCTAGAAAATTAGATAACAAGTGTCTACCTCAATGATTGAATGTGAGGATTACATGAGTTAAGGCATAAGAGGACTTAATATGGAATTTGGAATCAAGCGAGCATTTAATAAATGCGGGCCCTTAGTCTCATTTTCATTGAAGAATTTTAATAGGGTTGAAAATTACTTTATTTCTATTAAAAATTATGAAGAACCTGAAGGGGTCACTTATTTCCAACTAGATCATATTTTAAGGTGATACTCTACAGTACAGTGGTACTCGTGAACACAGAAAAGGGGCTCAAAAAGGTCTTGAGACCTTCTACAGTATGAAACAGTAATTACAAGCACAGGTCCTAGAGTCAAACAGAACTGGGTTCGTGTAGCTCTTATGACCTAAAAGCCTTGTGTTTGTGACAGTTTACGTAAGTTATCTGTACCTCAGTTTTCCTATCTGTAAAATGAGAAAAATTATAGTTGCTACTTCATAGGGCTACTGGGAAGAATAAGTGAGATGCTATATATAAGGTTCTTAGTGGGGTCTTGTTACATAGTAAGCTCTAAATGTCTGCTAGCTGATCCCATCGTCATCGTAGCCTTCCTGAATATCGATGGTCTAATCTTCTAATTTGAAAAATGTTATGACTAGACTAATGAAAAAGGCAAGTCCTAAGCCATATATAAATCAAAATATATTCTACTTAATCAATTAATCATCTCTTGATCCAAAATGATAAAAAAATTTGACATTATTAACAATCAGATCTTTGTAGTTATAAATAAGAAATATCTCAGCGGCTAAGCTTCTTCATGTATTTGTACTTTAATTCTTTCTCAAAACTCCAAAGCTCGAATTTGGTATATTAATCTATTCTGTTCAAGTTAAAAACCTAATAGAAAATAAAATCACATAATACACTTTTCATTTCCTGGAATTATTTTATACAAATAAAATACCAATAAATGTTTCAGATATATTAGAAATTGTGCTATCAATATCACACAAGAAATCACATTAATTTTCCTTAGCTATTTTCCTCACAATTTAGAGAGCACCCCAACATTTTTATAGCTAAATTCACTTGTGTATTACCTGATTTTTCAGTTGGTTAAGTGTCTGTCTCAAACTATCTGTTGTTGTTTGGTTACTTTTAAAAAACTCAGCTACTGCTGTATTCAAAATTATTTTATAATCATCTTTGTTTACATCTTGTAGGCAGGCAAGGTGTTGCAGACAGGCATCATAATTCCCAGCCTAAAACAAAAAGAAAAACACATACAAAATTACATACCAGTTTTAAGAACTACGCGATCATTTCCAAATATATTTCATTCATCTTTATTTAAAAACTCTTTAAAAAGACAGATATAATTCCCCCAAACGTACTAGTTAAAGTCGCTAGACATGGCAACATTTATATCAATTAAGAAATTGTGATATGTCGATTTCTCAATAAAACTGGGGATAAAAAGAAATCGCAGGAAATATTTATTTCCTAAGAATCTAACATTGAAACATGCACATCATATCATACATACATGTACATAAATATATATAAACTATACCTATGTATGTTATAATCACATAATACATATATTAGTAAATTGGTACATACTGTTAACAGGGCCAAGAAAGATAACATGATTAACTACACTAAATTTTAATTTCAGGTAAATATGCTTTGAACACCCAAGCATCAAGTTCTTTTGCTTATATGTATGTAACCTGATAATCAAACAAGGTTTTTATTTCCATATCTTTTAATGTCAGAAAAGTTAAAGTTTTGACAAACTTTTGGGGTTCCATTTTAAAGCACGTTCAAGGAAAAGAACTGAAGAGAGTAGTTAAATAAAAAGAATGACTGTATACTTACAAATTTAAAGACAAAAACAACACTGTGAGAGTTAAAACATATTTATGAAAACACAAAAACTTGGGAATGGCTCAAATTATTCCCTTTCTTTTTATCATATTTAAACTCTAAAATGTTTTGATTTTATTACTAAACCTTCACTCTGAACTTAACTCTTGAGTTAGTACAGAACGAAATTTATAAATTTAAAAATTCACTGTGAAATGATTCAAACTTGACAGATCCTAAAAATGGAGCAGATTAAGAGAAACCATTTTTTACCGTGAAAGCCTGGAAGGCGTTAGTGGACAACTCCTTCTCTTGATCAGTGATCCCAGAGGACTGACCGGTCCCTTCATGTTTCTCTGCTCCCTGATCTGCAAATATACAAATTTTACAGTTCTTTAGAAATAATAGTTTGGCAGTGCATGTGTCCCTAGTTTTCTTAACTGTCTTCTTCCTAATGAAGTTACCAAAGTTAGAGGTCTCTCAACTATAACAGCTAATTAGTGTTCTAAGTAAGAAGCCACTCCTCAAAAAATTTAAATGTTTCCCTTAGTCCTGGCCAAGTACAATGAAGACACTCCTTTACTTATGTTAGAATTATAGTTCTGTCCATTAGGACATTTGGGCTGAGAATGTGCCCTTTTAAAAATATTAATCTGAGTCTACAGCCATGCCACCCTGAACAAGCCTATCTCATCTGATCTCAGAAGCTAAGCAGGGTCGGGTCTGGTTATTACTTGGATGAAAGACCACCTAAGGAGACCAAGTGCATCAGTCTGTCCCCACAGGAATATACCAAAGGCAGGCCCTGGAGACACAAGGACATTAGGTGTATATGCATGTACAATGCCTTCAAGAAGTTTATAATCCAGTTGGAATGCAGTAACATTTAACAATGAGAAAACTCGGGAGGTAATTTTCAGGCAAAGAATGCATTCATCAACTTGGAAATCCAAAAGCCAGGATGAACACATCTAAAGAGCCTCCTTAATACGAATTAAGTGTCCATACATATTCTCAGATTAATGATTCCTGCCCCACCATTTACTACTTTAAAAATTAGATTTTTTTGTTGTTGTTTTCTTATTTAAAAACAGAATCCAACAAAAACGTAAAAATCTCTGCCAAACCAAGTCTAAAGCTCTGCTCAAGTATGACACCTGTGTGTGTGAGTGCAAATTGTTATAATCTCCCTGGAGGTAACTTGCAATACTGCTATGCACACAGCCTCTGGCCAAATGATCCCACTTGTAGGCATTCACCTTACAAATACACATGCACAAGTACACAGAGATGCTCACTGCAGCGTCATTTATAATAGTGAATGCCTCAAAATAACTTAATTATCTTTCAGTTAAGAGAACTGTTAACTAAATCATGGTATAGGAATACAATGACACACTGAATGTTAAAAAGAAGCTGAGTCTACACGCTTATACATGAAAGAATATCTACATCATCTTGTTATATAAAAGAAACAGATTACAGTTTTATACAACTGAACCTGTTTTATAAAAATATATATAGATATGTATTTCTGAAGATGTACAGAATAAAGTTTGGAAGGATGGGCATCAAACTCAATGCTTACTTCTAGAGTGTGAGATGAAAGAGGGATTGGATTGATTTTACTTTCCTTCATATTCCTCTTTACTTTTAAATTTTTATAACGAGCATATATTACTTTTTATAAATTTTATTTTTAAATGCCTACTTAACACTAATGTAAGGTTTTAGATGTCAGATAAGTGGTTACCTTCAGGAGTCTAGTGACTGCAAGATGCATAAAGGGTGCTTCTGGGTGTGTGAGACTTAGATGTGGGCATTTTGATAACCGCCTAGAAACCTAAACTCTAGGAGCATTTCAAAGAACCAGTCCTCAGCAGAGCTGACTCTGGGAAACCCTGGCTTGGTACATGTCGGCAGTCAGTAAAGACTCCTAATTTCCTCTTTCTGAAGAAGGCAACACGGCATAATGAAACCAACATGCGTCTTAGAATCAGTCACATCTTCAGTCTGGTCTCCCCTTGGCTACCTAACCTCTTCGCTTGGAGAAATATTAAATATATATTAGCTCCTTCCCCCTTCCCTTTCACCAAAATAACTGAGGATTCCTGAAGTTATGCTTTTAAAAAACATATTTATTTCTGCACGTTACATGTACAAATTAACAATGAAATTTAGGGTGACGAATTATGGAACAGCTCCTTAGATGGTTGTGAAACCCTTAGATCATATACTCTTTTGGGAATCACCACTTATATTAAGAGCATAACATAACTTATGTTTGAGTGAGCTTATCTAGGACTTAGATCTGCCCAAGAAAAAAGGTATTCTGGTATTTGAATTTATCAGAAGTGCTACTTCTGATACGTAAAGTGAGCTGATACTTAAATTGGTATTTCACCTCCACATTAGCATATAGACAAATAAGAACTGAATCCTGATAGGGAGGAGAAAGAACTAATAGTTTAATGGAGAAAGTTCACCAGTTTAAGACGACAGTGTTAAGACAGCCTTTTCTTTAGAAAGCCAGTAACAATGAGTTTGACTGCAAGACTACTGTTTACACAGTCCATCTGTTTACACAGTCCATCAGCTTTGCAAGGCTTTTAGGTGTACAATAACAGTAACCACCAATTACTTGAAAATATGTAAAAATGGGACAGGATATTTCAGGACCCCAGAAAGCAAAGTATGAGTTTAGAGTGACACATAACCTCGACTTCATATACGTTTACCATAAATTTTCTAACAATAAACATAAACACTTCAAATTATTAAAGGAAATCTGAACTACTTTAAAAGTCTATCTTCCCTCGTAAGAAAGGACACTAAAACAAATGACAAAAATTCTTAAGTTTGCCATCAAGTCCTCTCTGTGGGTTCTTCTAAAATATTCCCTCCTGATTAGATGACATTCTTCAAAGGAACTTTTGGGTCCAACTGTCAAAGAGTGATGTATAAATACAGGGCAGAGGGAAACATAAATTATAGGGCTGAGGGAAACACGCAACAATTCACCAAGATGCTGAAGAGCTTAAGCTTTATTAACTTTCTACCAAAAGCAGATTAGCTCCCATAGCCACTGCTATCATTATCCCTTTGGACCTTTCAAAGTCTCTTAAAATCTTCCAAGAGAGGAGAAAAGCCAACTTTAAGATAAAGAAATAAATAAGTTAGACTCTAAGTCTGACAAGAGACTCTGAAATTCTCATTTCTACAGACATTTCAGAGAACTAAGCTCCACAACAGCCTTTTACATGTTAACCATTATTTTACCTATGTTAGTTTATGTCAAGATAGAACCTAACAAACAAAAAAACCAAAAACCAAAAACCAAACAAACAAAAAGTCCCCCAAAACCCAAAACTTCAGTGGAATTACTATTTTAATTTTCCTTGCTATCTCTTTCCACTTTCCAAGTTTTCTGCAAGGAATAGGTATTATTTCTATAATCGGTTTTTGAAATGTAACTTCTGACTTCTTACCAGAAAGAGTCTGTACATAATTCCACAATGTGTCCTTATTTGTCCAAAAGTAGTCTCCGTTGCCAATTGAAAGAGTGTATGACCGTTCATCCATAAGCTTAACTTTCCTTCTACTCTGGCCTAATGAACATGGCTGACCTTCTAGGCGTACAGAGCTCTTTGGTGCACAAACCTTGACACTCTTTAAGCCAACAGGCTTCATTTCTAACCAAATGATTGCCTTCAGATTTGAACTAAGTAGAAAAGAAACACACTGCTTTCCAAAACTGAAAAAAGTCAGTTAACTGAAGGCACAGACACATTCCATTACAGAATATTAACAATTCGAATCTGATTGGAGGAGGATCTTCCATACAAACTACACTTTTCAAAATGTAGCTCCAATGATGTTCAAGAAATTTTTTTTTCAAAGAAAAAAAAAAAAGAATTGCTAAGGCCTAAGGCAATCTGCTGCTACACTCACAAAATAGTGTTGATACCTTTGTGAATGGAAAATTTTAAATAAGGATGCCATTTCCAAGAAAAATAATTCAGGTTCACTAAAGTCGCCATGTAGCTAAGGCTCACACACCTCACACGTGGTTTTCTATCACTTAACCAAGTATATCTGACTTATCAAAATCCTATTTATAATGGCTGATTTCTACACAACTCAGAGAAACAACATGAGACCAGAAATGCTATAGACTTGAGCACCCTGTCCAGCACTGCACAAATAAAGAAATATAATATCAAGAATCAAGAATATCAGCATGCTTTGGGGAAGACAGGAGAACATTACTACTGCCAATGAGTATTTTTATTTTCATATCTTGGAGTAGTTTTTATGAACAGAAAAAAGATTTACTCTAGTTTTTAAATGTTAATACTTAATTTATTAATGTTACAAATTCAAAAAGCCTAGATTTTCCTCAAACTTTTACATTCTCCTTATTCTATTTGGAGTTTTAACTTTAAAGAGTTGTGATGTTTGATTTCGTTTACAAAGTTAAACACCTTCAAAAATAATTTTAACTACTTTAAATAATTTAATACATTCAGTTTTATATACAATTGTTTGACTTAAGGCAAAATTTTCTGAAAACTTAACTTATAAATCTAAAAATTTAAACTTATGCAAACAGTGACTCAGGTATTCCTTAATGCCAATGCAATAATATAAATATAATTAAGGTTTCAACTTATATCCATAAATATAAATCAATTACTCGCTCAGTTATAGATTTTAAATTTGAAACATAAGACCAAAATACTCCTCTAAATTCCGCCCCTCAAATCAATATACAACTTTTATTGCAACTGTAAAATAGCACAAATAAGTCTGAAGAATCATCCGACATCTTGACATTTTTGTAGCGAGACAACTTAGATCTTATTCATCAGCCTGCTGAACTGTTCTTTTTTCAGAAACATAGATAGCATCCAAAAATGTTCTGATATCCATGTTTTTAACAGTTGTGGCTTGTTGAATCAAAGCAGCTGAATTTCATACAATTTCAAGGCCTTTTCCTTTACGACAGCAGTCTCCAATCTTTTTGGCACCAGGGACCCGTGCTCCTATGAGAATCTAATTAATGCCTGATGATCTGAGGTAGAGCTGAGGCAGTGATGCTAGTGCTGGGGAGCGGCTGCAAATACAGATGAAGCTTCGCTTTTTTGCCCGCCGCTCACCTGTTGTGCGTCCCAGTTCTTAACGGACCACAGACTGGTACCCATTCACAGCTCAGGGAATTGGGGAGACCTGCTTTAAGAATTAACTCATTTTTCTGGGCTTGAGATACTGAACAAGGAATACCTGACTTCATCTAAACTGTGTGGATGTATTTTTCATCCCCGAAATTTCAGATTTCAGCAAGAACCATTCTCTTGAATAATGATGCTGATGGAGAGGTGAGCGTACACAGACCTCATCTTGTAATGGAAGCCAGTGATCATGTTCTGTACACAACTACAGATAGTGTGAACAGCAGCCAGTTCTCTCCTATTGCCCCACCATTTGTCAGCCCCAGAGTCGCCTCTTTTTCTTTCCAAGGAGACTGAGTTCTACATTGATGCAACTGAAGTCTCTCTGGGGCCCTTTGCAAAAACTGTGCGTCTCTTCAGAGTGATGTCCACATTGTCTGGAATGCTGGCACTCTGCTGAGAATGGTCTTCATCCTCGCAGTAGATGCAGCAAAAAGATTACTCTAAATTCTTAAACATTAAACACACTTAAAACAGCAAATGTAGGTCACTACCTCAATTCCCTAATCTGAAAACTGGCAAAATGAAAAGGATGAATCAAATTTTCAGCATTTCACAAATTAGTACACTATAGATTACTTCTTTTTTAAAAAACCGAGATATAATTGACATTAGTTTCAGGTGTGTAACAACAATTTGGTATTTGTATATATCCCATAGATTACTTCTAATTGTGAATAGAAAAAGAAGTTCCTGTTACCATCTTAACTGATTAAATTTAGCATCACTAATGGTGAACAAATCGATGTGTACTTTATAAAAAGTAAACAGCATTACCTACAAAGTTTCTTGCAAATGTGTTAAACCTAAATCTAATGAAGTATTTTATAACTTTCCATTTATAAAAAATATGAGAGATAAGGAATAATTAAAGGATACCAGGAGGACAAATCCAAAATGTGGGATGTTCTACAAGGCAAATGAAATTAATTTCTTCAAAAAAAATCAAAGTCACAAAAGAAAAAAAAAATACATACTAAAACATAGTATTGCAGGAATCCAGTTACGGATCTTAATTTGAAAGGCACAAATTCTTTAAGGCACAGATTCTTTAAAGCTTTAAACACATTTTTGGTTCACCTGTGGAAATTTGATATATTCAAATACTAATTTTCTAATGAAGTAGGATAATTTTCTGAAGTACGTATGTGTCCTTATTTTAAGAAATACATGGTAAAATATTTAGAGATGAATCAAAGAATCATTGAAATACGTGGTAGTTATGTGGCTATTCATTTATTTAAATTTTTTGGATGTTTAAAGTTATTTGTAACAAAAAGTTAAAAAATATTAAACAAGTATAGTTTTTGTAACTATGTATGTTGACAGATGTTAACTTACTGTAGTGACCATTTTGCAATATATACATTGAATCATTATGTTGTACACCTGAAACTAATGGAATGTTAAATTATACCTTAAATAAAATACCGACCTATACTTCTGAATCTTTACTACATTTTTTAAAGACCTAGAAAATATAATATATAATTATGAAGTTGATTCTATTAAGGATTTTTTTCTTTATTTGACACTAAAAAAAAAAAAGCAAATGGTAGGACAGTGTTGCATAGTTTATTTCCTCATATGCATACATGTATTTTTAAAGTCAGTATGAGTTTGGGTAGGCATAGAAAAAATCTAGAAGAACACACAAACTCAGTATTAGTTATCTGGAAATAGGAGAGATAGAGGACTTCAAACTTTTTCCCATAAACGCTTAATAATAAAAGGTTTGGGGTGTTTTAAATATGATAAAAATAGCATTGGCTTAGTTTTTCTGTTTGTTCTTCCTACCGTTTTTATAGTTAGTCTCTCTCAAAATTTCAAAGCCTTCTTTAAGTACTCTTTTTCTGACTTTATATTATTCACCAGGTCCTGCCTTTCCCGTACCCATGTCAATCTTTACCTATTAAACCTATTGCTGCCATTCTCATAGTCCAAATTCTCAGATAAATTCAAATCTAGGATTTTGTTTTCTAACTCCAGCCACTTTTTTCCTTTTAACTTTCAAAAGTAAAGTCATATAAATCATTCTAAAACATGGCAGGCATTCCCTTAGTCAAAAGTGATACTGACTTTTATATGTTACATAGGGACACAAAGCTTGTGAACCTTCTCCTGTACCTTCAATCTTTGTCTCTGGTTGGCTCCCCATCTACCTTGGGACACTCTTCCCTTTACAATTTAGTTGAAATACAACTCAAAGTGTGAGAACTGTTGGCTGATCAGTCATTGAGAACCCACACAACCTAGAAGCTCAGGTAAATTAGTTCCCAGCAGGTGAGTCTTGACCTATTGGAAACAAAAAATGGGAGGAAGCTGGACAGATGAATCATCCCTTCTTTCTCTCTCATGTGGACTATTCTGAAGTGTAGTTTTTCTTTGAAAACCTTCCAGAAAAATCCCATATGTAAGTGACCTGCTATGTCTCTTCCCGGCTCAAGGTGAAACAGTAGCTGAGGATGGAAGGTGCTGTGTCTCCCTCTGCCTTACTGCCTTGTCTCCCTCACTTTCACTAACTACCCTGGATTTGCACTTTCCAAATAAAAAGTCAGCACTTTAATTGGATTCTGCTTCCCAAGGATGCAGGCGAAAGTGCACATCTTGCCTCAGTTGATCCTCACAAGCTACGACCCTGTGCGGTAAATAAATTAGAAAGCTATCAGGAATAAATTAGGACCCCTATTTTACAAATGAAAACTGAGGCTCAACTAAGAACCTTTCCCAGGATGCAAGGTTTTCTGTTCACTGTCTATACCTAATCACAAATTCTGCGTTTTACTCTGTAAACATTTCTCACTTCTCCTCTCCATTCTACCAGTACCCTAAAGTAATATTAGTCAGCATTTAAAAAAATCAAGGCCTAAGATGATTTCATTTAACCCTTTACTAGCTCTGTGACGTAGATATTATCATTCTCATTATAACTAGAAAGCCGAGACTTAAAAAAGGTTTCTTAAAATGGACCCATGGTCTCACGAATACTAAGTAGTACAGCTAGCATGAACCCAGGCTGCCTGATTTCAAACCCCATGCTCCTAACTCTTCATCAATTATCACATGGCTCAGTTACAACATATATCAGATCACATCATGCCCTTGCTGAAATCTCCCAGGGGCTTCCCATTAGTTAGAATGAACTGAAACTTCTTCCATGGCCTACAAGCTGTCTCCTACCACATGTGACTTTATTGCTTGCCATGCTTATTTGCTCACTATACTATAAATACATATGGAGTGTCTCCTACATGCCAGCCATTGTTCTAGGTGCTGAGGAGAGAGCATAACTAACAGACAAAAGTCCCTTTCCTCAAGAGGTTTTCTTGCTGTTCTTTAAACATTCCCTATTTGTTGCTCCTCCTACATTCTTCCTCCATATGGCTGGCTCTTTATCTTTAGCATCTCTGTTCAAATGCCACCTCTAAGAGAGCTCTTCCTTTTCTAACTAAATCTATTCAAAACAGAATTCTTGCTCTCAGTTATCCTCCATCCTCTTATTCATTTTTCTTTTCTTTACAATATTTACTACAACATGAAATCATAATTATTTCTTATTTGGTAGTCTTTCAAACTACAGTATAAGCTCTATGAGGACAGACTTTGTTGTGCCTGGCAGAGCAGGCCTTGGTGACATTGAATAATTTAATGTCACAACGTTAGCTAGCATTAGCTAGTCTCTTGGTTTCCAGTCTTGTTTCACTTAAATTCACCCTCTACCATAGCCAGTGTGATCAGGTCACTCACCTTCTTAAATCTTTTCATGGGCTTCTTTTCTTACCTAATGAAGAACAAGCACACAAGACCCTCCATGAAAAGGGCCCTGGGCTCAGGAGCTCAGAGATGAAGCGGCATATAAACTAGATTTTGAATGAGGAGAGTGTTCTCCAGCTAGAGAAAGAAGGGCATTACCATTCAGAAGCTCAAAAGAACACATTTTCCAAGAGAATCATTTCTGGTGTGAAGAGCTAGATGTGTTGATAGAAAATTATCAGCTGTAAATAGACTAAGACCCTCACAAATGACATTAAGGAGTGAAGTTTTGATGCACAAAAGATGGTACAGTCTTAGAAAGTTTATAGGCAGGGGAATAGTGTGATCCAATTAGTGTTTTAGAAAATAAATAAAAAGGCAGCAGTGAGAAAAACAGATTGGATAGTAAGAGACAAACATCAGTCAAGAGATTGTTTAATGTGAAATGGATCTCATTAAGAGATAAAAGGCCAGAACTAAAGCAGTTGAAATAGTGATGGAGAGGAGGAACAGGGGGATTCAAGGGAGCCACACTAAACACCTACTTAATACAAATTCAATTTTATTACCAAAGCAGAAAATTTCCTACAACACGGCCTATAAACCAACCAAAAGAAATACCCCCCGAATCACTGTGGATGTTATTCTTCTACTATATGTATTATATAGCTCTTACCAAATGGTAGTGCCATTATAATAACTCTGTCTCTAGTAGGTTGCATAGTAGGTACTCAAAGTATGTCATATCCATTTCTTCAACATGGTAGACACTACCTGGCACTCAATCTTTGTGAATGAACGAACAAGTAGAAGAAAGCTTTATGATTGAGGTAGGCCTTGAAAATTAGATGGGCTATAGGCCTAAAATGGTCATTCTAGGCCCAGTGCAATGGGTATAGGCAAGCAGATATGGTAAACCTGGGGGACACTGTCCTAAATTAAGAAGGAAGATGTCAGTCCTGTTGGTCTAGCCTAGGACAGATCATGCTTATTCCTTGCCTGAAACATTATCCCCATCCACCCATCCCCATTCTCTATGGCTCACTCCTTCATTTCGTTCAGCTGTCTGCTCAAAGATCACTTCAGCAGAGGCTTTCCCTCACCAGCCTATCTAAAATTCTATACCACATTCTATATCCTCCCTTTCTAAATCTTTTCTTTGTTATTTTTCTTTTTAGTAGATTACTGAAGAAAAATCCTCTAACAATTTTATCCAGCTGTACCTGTATTAGGATGGACTGATTTAATTTCAAATCAAGTTTATCTGTCAGTTATTAAGATCAGGGCTTACTAAAGCCCATAGCACATTAAGAACGTTTGTAAATTTCACTGTAAAGTTTAAGTATTGATCACTTCTAACTATAGATGTCAAAGAGAAACATTAATTTCTTTTTGTGTGGAAATATATTGAATGAGAACATTAATTTTTTTTTAAAGGAAACATATGCAACTCTGTCCCAGAGAGTAGGCAGGAAAGAATTTTATATTCCTTAATGATGATTCTAGGAATGGGGCAGTAATCCATGAACAAAATCATCTAGATTCAATTAATCATGAGGAACTAGGAAAAAAACAGGTTCTAAACACAGGGCGATCTGTGACACTATGATTTCACGTCTATTTAAATACGTGGTTTACAACAAAGCTAATTACATAGGATGTACCTGACCAGAGGCAGGATGCATATGGCCAAAACAGCCCTGGTGAGACCTAGCCTGCGCCAGGGGACATTGAGGCAGCTGTGTGCTCCGGGGTAAACTTTTCCTGCTCTGCCCTCCCCACTGGGAAGTCGAAAAGTCTGTGCAGAGGCTAAATACATTTAAGTTTTATCCAAAGATATTCTTGAAAGCAGGGCAATGACAGTCAGTAGCGGCTTCCAGCTGCACTTGAGTAAAAATCTATCGGACCTGGGGCCCAAAGGCTCATATGAGCGACGGTCGAGGAATGGGATAGGGGAGAGACATGCACGCTCAAATTAAAGTCGCTCTTGAGTCTCCAATCTCTAGCCTCACTCCGGGCCCCCACAACTCAGCGCCCAGGTCTGCCCACCCCCGCGTGTCCCGCCGTCTCAGCGCGCGGGGCGCTGGCACCTCACCTGCAGGCTTGTCTGCAGCCATCTTCCCGCCTCGACTCGGGTTCTTCCCCGCAGGTGGCGTGGCCTCGACTCCAGCTGCCGGGCTGGCGGCTGTCCTGGACCTCTGAGGACGACTCTGTGCCCACCTTGGCTCCGGGATCCTAGGTTCCGGCCTGCGGAGTGGGCAGACGGCGGGCTGAGGAAGTGACGAAGGCTAGTTCCCGTCGTCTAGCAACAGCAGCGGCGTCTCCGACTAGGCGGCGCCACTGCATCCCGCCATCTACCGCCTTTGCCCTGCAGAGTCCTGGTACACACTACTTCCGGGGGCCCGCGGCCGCCGTGGGAACTGCGGCTGGCCCCGCCCACGCCGGCGTCCTCCGCGCCCCACCCTTTGCGGCGCGCGCGCGCGCGCGCACCCGTCTTGACGTGCGGGCGCTCGCGCTTCTGGAAGTGTGGCTGGGTAGGGTGGGAGGATTTGCTTGCGAACGCGTTTTGTTTACCCTGATTAAAATACTTTAGTGTCAGAGCTCGTGTCCCTCATTTTACAAACAATCACAATAACCGCACCTGACATGTATGCGTTAAGCATTGGCCTTAGTCTCCCGTTGATTTAAAATCTGTGAGAAAGCACTGTTGTGGTTCCCGTTGAAAAACAAAACATTTTCTTTTAGAATACTTTTAGACGTACAGAAAAGTTGCAAAGATGATAAGTAGACGCTGTCCTGTTGTAAAAAAACTTAATAAATTTCTATGGTGCATCCGTCACATCCAAGAAACCACCTTGATTGGTATATTACTCTAAACACACTTTTTTTTTGGATTTTTGTCATTTTTCCTTTTTCTGTTCCTTTTTCTGTTCCAGGAATGGGATACCACATTAATTCATCTTGTCTTCTTAGGCTGTTCTTTTTTTCTTTTAATTTGTCTCAATTTTTAAAATCGATGTATAATTGACATACATTAGTTTCAGGTATATGACATAATGATCGATATTTGTATTTATTGCAAAATGATCACCATAATAAGGCTAGTTAACATCCGTCCCCATACATAGTTAAAAATAATTTTTTTCTTGTAATGAGAAAAATTTTTTCTTGTGACAAGAACTTTTAAGATTTACTCTCTCAGCAACTTTCAAATATGCAGTAGAGTGTCATTCGTCACCATGCTGTACATTACATCCCCATGACTTATTTATATTATAAGTGGAAATTTGTACCTTTTGACCCACTTCATCCATTTTGCTCCCCACCTCCATCCCCACTTCTGGCAATCGCCAATCTGTTCTCTGTATCTATGAGTTATTTCTTTTCTTTTCTTTTTTTAAGATTCCACATACAGTATTTGTCTTCCTCTGTCTGACATATTTCACTTAGCATCATAAGGTCTGTGCACGTTGTCACAAAGTCATCATCTTTGTCCCCTCCTTTCTCTTCTTGCTTTGGATACAGTCAGGCAAAGGCATGATGCTCTGACCTGTGGCAGTTACCTATGGCCCATGAGAGGAAGACAAAAAGAATCCCAGGGATGTCAAACTGCATCTCGACGTTGTGAGCCACTGATCCAGCAATGAAACAATCTACCTGCAGATTTCTCAACAGTGAGATCATTAATGCCTACATTATATGAGACTTCAGGTCCATAGGTATAGCATCTCCTCACATAGTGCGCCATGTTGTCTCAAGAAGATCTGTTCTGCGGTTTTTCATTTTGGCACTTTCTGGATTGTACCACAAATGGCAGGTTTTCAGATCAAGTCTGCACACATACAGGGAATGACAAACATACTGAACAGCCCTCTGACAGACTGCTTGTGAAATGCTATCACTTGTGAGAAGTCTGCCATTTTTAGAGATGAAAAAAGACTACGTCTTAGAATCAATGTAGTGTGATGAATCTTTCTTAGAAGCCTCTCACCAAAATTTCCCCTTTGTTCTCATTGGTGAAATTGGTTGCCTGCCCACCGCTGGGCAATTACTGGCAAAAAAGAAAGGAGAGTCCTACGCATGCCTTGGCTCCATAATGATGTATCTGCAAAACATTTCTGTGAGGGATAAATAAAATCAGAATTTTATTAAACATGAATGGGGAATGGCTGCTGACAGGACAACTTCTTATCACTTTACCTCTATTTATCTCTTTTATTATTGACAAACATTTAAGTCATTTCCAATTTCCATTTCACAAACGTGGTGCAGAACATGTGAACAGTTAAAAGAGTTTCTCTTGGATAACAGTGTACCCATCTTTGGCAGGGTTCAGGAACCTTATTGTGAAACTTTTCGAATATACTCAAAAGTATAACAAACCCCATGTGTCTGTTCCCCAGCTTCATTTTACCATATACTCATTTCACCTACCCCTTCCTCCTTGTTATGTTTCGTTGCTGGAATGTTTAAAAGCAAATTCTAGACATCATATCATCCAGCTTTAAATGTTTCAATATGCGATTCAAAAAGAAATATCCAAATATTTTCTTGCATAATCACGATACTATTACCATACCTTACAAAATTTGAAAATTTCCTTAATATCATTCAATTACCAAGTCATATTCAAATTTCATTTATTTTGTAAAAATTATTTTGTAATTTCTGTTTAGAATTAGGATCAAATAAGATCATTTTATTTGATTGTTATGTTTCTTGTGTTTTTTATGTCTTTTAAGCCTTATGTTTTTCTTAATCTAGAACAGTCCCATCCCCTTTTATTATTCCTTACACTGACTTATTGATGAAATTAGAATCCAGTATAAGATCCCTCCTTTGGCATATGGTATATCACTTCCTTGTGGACTGCATTCTTTATGTTCAATATTTCCTATGGACTACAGGTTAGTTCTAAAGGCTCGATCATGTTATGATTCAAATTTTTTTTCCCTGAGAATCCTTCTTAAGTGGTGCTTTCTTCCTAGGTATACTTTCTGCAACCTCATCAGAAGGCATATAATGTTGTTTGTCTTGCTTTTTGTGACATTAAAATTAACCCTTGGGTTCAGGCAGTGACAGTCTGATTTTTATACATTTCCTATCAGTTTTTCTCCTAGTGGTTTTAGAAGCATTAACGACCTCTGCCTGAATCAGTTTTTTCACAAATGGTTGAAATAATTTTCTAATTTGGACATTCATGCATTTGTTAATTAGTATCAGGGCTGAGTATCTTCTTAAATTTTATTCCCTAGGCACCCACTCAACTTACCCACTCCCAGGCCTAGGTAGAATTCTTCTATACCGAAAAACTTTCCCTTATCCACAGGGATATTCAGTTACATTGAAATTCGGTTTATATCAGAAAGGCAGGATGAATGTTTATTTCTTTCCCTATAATTATCAATTTTCAGAGGAATAAGTTTGATGTTCCAGAAATCCCCAGGGCTTTTTTCTTTTGAAAAAATTATTCCAAACTCATGGCTTTTTATGTTTTCAATATGTTTTAATCAACTGTAGTTCTTTGGCTTTTTGAAATTAAAATTATTTCATGTGTGTCCGTGGGAGAATGCAACCCCAATGATTGTCCGTAATTATAATTCTACCATGCTTTTAATCCCCCAATTTAGCTGCTATTGTTGTATATGTGTTTTGGATATATTCTCATGTTCACCAACTTCTTTGCCCATCCTTGCCTCTTTAAAAAAAATGGCTATGTTGAGATATAATTCATATATCATATAATCTACCCATGTAAAGTGTATAGTTTGGTGTGGTTTAGTATATCACAAGGTTGTGCAACCATCACCACTAGTTCAAAAACATTTTCATTGCATTCAAAAGGAATGCTGTACCCATTACCAGTCATTTCCCATTCTTCCTAACTCTCAGCCCCTGACAATCACTAATCCGCTTTCTGTCTCAAATTGACCATTTGAGGATTTGTTCATTCTGGACATTTTGTGTAAAGAGAAGTACCATATAATGTGTCCCTTTTGTGATTGGCTTTTTCACTTATCGTAATATTTTCAAGGTTCAACCATGTGGTAGCATGTATAACTGAATGCTATTTAGATTGTTCATTGTAAGTACATAGTAATACAATTGATTTTGTATACTAATCTTGTGTCCTGCAACCTCGCTCAAACTATTTATTAGTTCTAACAGTTTTTCAGTTAATTCCTTAGCTTTTTGTATGTATAAGATCATATCATCTGCGAATGTAATTTTACTTCTTCCTTTCCAATTTGGATACCTTTTCTTTTCTTGCTTAATTTCTCTCACTAGAACTTCCAGTACAGTTTCAAATAGAAATAGCAAAGGTGGATTTCCTTATTTTATTTCTGATCTTAGTGGGAAAACATCCAGTCTTCCACCTTTAAATATTGTTAGTTATGGGTTTTTGTAAATGCTCTTTATTAGGTTAAAGAATTCCTTCTATTCTTAGTTTGTTGGGTGTATCTTTCATGACAAGGTGTTGGACAAAGTGTCGAATGCTTTTGTGTCTATTGAGAGGACCATGTGGTTCTTGTTTTTTCATTTTATCGATATGATGTATCACAATAACTGCTTTTCAGATATTAAACAAAATTTACATTCCTGGAATAAATCTCATGTGTTCATGGTACATAATTTTTATATGCTGCTGAATTCAGTTTGCTATTATTTGAGTGACCATTTTTCTCTTTACATGCTTTCATTACCATTCTTATGTTTTAAATTCACCAATAAAGAATGAATCTGTAAAACTCTAGGCTCCCCAACCTCGACTCTACTAAAGGCAGAACCACGAATCCATCCTCTTGTTCTCTCTCTCTACTGTGACCTCACTGCGTAGCCCCAGACATGCTGTGTATTCTCCAGGTCCTATGAGTAATAAACTTTGTTTATTTCAAAGTTCCTCATGGTTGTTGCTGAGGTGCCTGTTGCAATCACAGCAACCACAAGGACTGGTCTGGCCTCAAAATTGGGGAAATGGTGAGTGTTCCCAGTCATTTCTAGCCAATAACATCACTGTCTACAGGCTGAGACACAAAAAGAATGACTACCTTGAAGGCTTTGTTTGTTAAATATGACATCTAGCTGCTCACATGCAGTATCTGTTGCTTATTTTTCCCCTCAATATAAGTCATATTTTCTTGTCTCTTTTCACCTGGTCCTCTGTCCTACAGCCTGAAATATGAATGCAATGGTTGGAACTCCAATAGCTATTTAGACCATAAAGAGTCCTAGGGATGGAGAAGTGGAAAGCTTAAACACCCTGTGTTCCTGATGATAACGTAGACTCTCCATAGCAGCTTCAGACTGCATATGTGTGTGTATGTGTGACAATAAAAATAAAACCTTGTCACATGCAAGGCATATTCATTGTTAATTTGAATTTTCTATCACTTGCAGCTGAAATAAATCCTAACTGATCCAGCGTCTGAATCAAACTAAGCGCATAGATCTGATCGATTTTTGCATGTGTCATTTAAATTTATTATTTCATTATTTACAGCCCCATGTTAATCCTATAATAGGTCAGAATGTAAGCACTAAGTTTATGTTAGAACCTTTAGTATTATAATAGTCAGGTCTAATATATAGTTGGTGTTCACATGTGTGGTCAGCTAGTTGTTTACAACTGACTCCAGTACTGAACGAGAAGTGGCCATGCCCTATCTGTTGTTAAATATTTTAAAAATCACCCCACATAAGAATTGCATTCACTGATTTACACATTTAAAAAATAGTTACGGAATGTATTGTGCTAGATGTTGACTCAATAGAGAATGAAAAGGAATATAGACCCCGTTTACTCATAGACCAATGAGGCTATAGGCATTATTAAAAGAGTCATATGTGTGTGCATACATTTCTGTACATATTATGACACATGAGAGGTAGAAGGACCAGAAAAATGCTGTTCTGAGAGTGCATATTTGGGGGATGTGACCTAGTCAGGAGGTCATGGAAAGCCTGAGGAAGCTGAGGTCTGAAGGATGGGTAGAAATTAACAAGGTAAAGGGAAGAGTAGGTGCAAAGGCCCTGTGGAGAGAGGGGTCATGGTGTGAGGGATGACACACATTCAGTGTGGCTTGAATAGAGAGAACAAGGGACAAGATGAGGTCCATGAGGCAGGGAGGATCCAGACTGTGCCTGGCCATATAAGCCATATTAAAGAGACCCATGAGGATCACTGTCCTTTATCACCGAATGTCCAATATTTTGAAACCCATTATTTGTCATATATTTTTTGTCCCTTTGTTGTTGTTTTCTCTACCTTTTTCTTAAGTGCAGTAGTACTATGGGGCACCATTCAAGGACCGTCAGCATGAATAGTCTTCATTTATCATCCTCCCCAACCTCAGGTAAATCCAGCCTGGTCCGAACATTCCTGAACTCAGAGCTGGGGACCTGGAACAAGGCTCAGTGCCCCAGAGTCTCTGGGTCATCCAGATCAATGGCCTAGCTGCAGGATCAAAGCCTAGAATAATCTTTCATCATCCATATTCCAGAAATGCCTCTTACAACCTTTGCTCATTTTATTGCTATCAGTTATCAGTTACCACCTGACCCAAGACCTCGTTCTACTAAGTCTCAGAATTGGCCTTGGAAGTGCCCTTCATGGTCTCTGGTTCTCTACAGACTCCTCACATGTGTGGCTCGCATTACAGATGTATTGGACATCGCCGGTTTGGACTTTTATGACTTCACTTGTATTATAACCTGAACTTGAAAACATAGTTACCATTGACCACTAGGTGGCATCCTGTCACTAAGCATACTATTTTTAGGGTAGGCACGTTAAGACAGCTTTCTTTGTTTGAGAACATCTGATCTGACCAGGAAAATGCCAGTCTCATGTGTGTCCTCTTTAGTTTGGCTGGTCTAGTCTCAGTACTTTGCCCACAGGGAATATGCCTTCCACTTTCGCCCTTTCATTTATCAATAAGACAACAGGAAGAACAATAGGGCCACAAAACCTTTTCCTTAGATAATCCAAGGAGGTCAAGGCCGCACTATTTATAGTAAATATTGCAAATTAAAATAAATCAAAATATCTTTTCCTGTGGGTACTTCAGCTCCGGTTCCTTGCTACTGTTTAACCTCCTGTGGTGATGTAGCCCTATTTCATAAACCCCTCATGTAGCTGTACCTTGCTCAATTATAGCAAATATTGGGAAACCAGACCCAGCTTTCTCTGTATCTTGTCCTAGCGCACTTGCAAATTGACAAGGCTTGCTCTCTGATTTCCTGTCATGGCATTTTGCTTTATTTCATGTCCCTGCCATTCTTAATTCAAAGTATTTTCCACCGGCAGTATATGTCAAAGCCTCTGTTTGTCCTGTACACTGGCCACTCTGTGAAAGATTTCCCCCCGGCTGAGTATTATAAGATGCAGAGAATTTTAAAGTAGGGAAAGTGGAGGGGGAGATTAGCAGGTTAGTTAGTGAGACATAGCAGTCCTGCTAACTAATGTGGGAATCCCCTGCTAGTTTGCATTCTGTTCAACTCTTTTGAGAAAAAAAAAACAGAAAATGAGAAACCGGCAGGGTGTGAAAAAAATACTTAATTAGAAATGTAAAGTCACCAGGCAAACTGGACTGTCACTGGGACCCCAGGTAAGAAGGAGGCTGGCCAATGGATGATATTAGAAAATGAAAAGCAACAGGTTAGTGGGAAGAGTCATGATCTATGTGGAAATAAAGGAGCATAGTGATGAAGAGGGCTATGAGAAGATAAGATCTGACGTACAGGTCCGGCCCTGTCCTGGAGAAGCAAGTGCCCTGAGCTTCACACGTGGTTGCCCTTCTTCGTGGCAAATATATTGTAATGCCTGCTATTTTCGTCTTGGCCCCCTTTTCTTTATCTGTAAAATAAGATGGTTCAACTAGACACTGTAGGAAAAAAGATGAAAGATATGGAAATGGAGCAAAAACAATTACTAGGTGTCTTCAATGGAAAAATAGGCAGACATTATGTAAACATACCCTTCCGGGTTATCTAAGTCTATGGATTATTTGTGCCTTTCATTTTTTAATTTTTTAGCTCTTTTTTAAGTCTATGAATTGTAGATAACTAATAGCAATAAAAATGGTTCTTGTCCATACAAATGCAAATACATTTTGATATGTGGAAAAGCAATTGAATTAATTCCCTCTCTCCCTGTGTGCTTCCAATTTTGTCACGTGCCATCTGTGTCCATTTGGGGCTCTCTGTTGACAGAAGTAGCTTTGGCTTACTACCCCGAGGTGATCTCGGCTAGGACCACATTGCAAGAAACGTTGGTGGAGTGAGATTTGACGTAAGCAGCCTTGAGAGAACATGTACACATGAAAGAAGGAATTCTGCAAGGGATCTTCACAAACCTGGAATGAATCTCATTCTTTTTCTTCATTGTGATAACTTTAAAAATAAAAAGCCAAAGTGAGAGGCGACAGGCATTGATTTGCGATCAAAGAAGAGCTATTTGGGAAGCACTGATTCAGGCAGAAACCCAAATAGTGTTCCGATTATGAGGTGAAGGCAAGGGGTATTTATGAGAAAGAGAACGGGAATAATTACATGAACAGAGGAAGGAATTTCTACTGGCGCAAATGAGTTAAGATGTTTTTTTAGCTATATATGGTGGTGCTAATTCTAAAGAATGGCCTTAATTTTCAGTTCTCATAGTCAGGATGTGTGCTTTCCTGTTAGCTTTGCAAACAGTTGTTTAGACTATAATGTTGGTTTGGCCCAGTCCAAAGGTTATTTGCCCGGTTCAAACATTCCAAAGGTTTGAGGAGTAAGAGGAGCAAGGCAATTCCTCTGGGATAGCAGCTCTGACTCCCTTTTGAAATGGGTCCGTTGACATTATTTTTCACAACTGTGTATTTTTGATGAGATAATTATATAACCTGGAGACAAACAATATTTATAAACACTGGCTATCTTAGCCTGATTCTCCTGAAACGAGGGCATACCTTTAAAGCTTGTGTGTAAGTCATTTATTTCGGAACATGACCCCGGAGACATGAGTGAAAACAGGGATGGAGGAAGAACCATGACAAGGATGCAAGATTAAGTTGACTATCTCTAAGGGTGACTGGTTGATCAATCCTCTGAGAAGCCATTTGAAATTTATATTCAAACTGTCCGACGTGGGGAAGCATTTGAGATCTTGCTCCCTGGCATATATCATCAGTTTGGCTCAAATAAACTCTTATGAAAATTCTCAAAAATAAACAAACAAACAAAAAAACAAATAAAAACTGTGCAACCTGGGGGTAAAACAGAAAAACATTTATCCACCAGGTCCTGTTCATCAAAAGCTGCTAGTTGGGGCATGAGCTTCCCACACACTTAAGTGCTGAACTGGTTTAGAGAGGCCAGGGTAGGAAATGAAAGGCTTGGTGAGGTACTTGTTGAAACCTAAGTGTAAGTAATCACTACAGCAGGGCCTAAACAAAAGGCGAGTCTAAGATAGTAGTGTATGCATAAATGCTTAGCAACCGGCTTTTAAAATAGGGAAGAAGCCCCGATTTGTAACATTTGCCAATCTCCATGGTATACATACTCCCACCGTGGCCAACTTCCAGCTACTACATGATGTCACTGAAGACATAGTTGGGAATAGATGTGCACAACGGGCCCTTATGAGCCAGTGGGAGCCAGCTCCTGAACACCTCTGGGAAAGGATTGGGAGTGGTGCCCAAGACATGCCCAATACCCTATTATTCAGGATTCTTACAGTTACAACTCAAATGAGCTTAAGATTTTAAAGCATTTTAGGCAAAGAGGAAATGTATTGGCTCACATGATTAAAAAATGCAGAAGTGGAGCTGACCAGATTTAGCTGCTCAAAAAACATAGGTGAAGATCTCTTCATCGTTTGCCTCTGTCTTCTTCCTATTGGCTTCATTCCCAGGCAGTCTCTTCCCCCATAGTAGCAAAACGAACACCATTAACTTCAAGTTTTCATACTATCAGCAAGGCACCACCAGCAGAGAGGTGCTCTTTCTCAGTAGTTTCAGGGGTGAGCGAGCAGGGAACCTAGGGTTTTTCTAGATTTGACTTTATACTGATGATCTATTAAAGGAAAACTGTTTCTCTACTCACAATACTTCTGACACCAAATGTGTGAGTGATTTTTTCCCCACGTTAACAAGTTTTCTAAATTTCCAGACACCAACTGAATGTCTTCTAATTTAGTTTAGTTCTGACACTACTCGGACTTGATTGGACACTGCAGATGTCAGTCCCAGGTAATGGGTCCCAGGTAATCCATACTCCTGTCTGATGTAGCTACAAAGCCAGGAGTTCCCACAACCTGCCCTTCTGCCCCTAGGTTTGAAAATTTGCTAGAATGGTTCACAAAACTCAAGAAAATATTTACTATGTTTACCAGTTTGTTATAAAGAATAGTAAAAAAGATACGGATGAACGGCTAAATGAAGATATGTATCAGGCAAGGTCTGGAACCGTCCTGAGTGCAGGAACTTCTGTCCCAACGGAGTTTGGGATGCACAACCCTCTGGCACGTGGATTCATTCACCAACTCAGAAGCTCTCCAAACCCAAACCCAAAGAGATTTTTATGGAAGCTTCATCATGAAGGCATGAATGATTAATAACTCAATCTCCAGTCCCTCTCCCCTCCCCAGAGGATGGGAGTTGGTGTGGATGAAAGTTCCAAGCTTCTAATCACGGCTCGTTCTTTCTGGTGACCAGCCCCCATTTTGAAGCTATCCAGGAGCTGTTAGAACGAAAGACTTTCTTATTACTGGGGAAATTATAAGGTTTTTAGGAGCTCTGTGTCCTGAACTGACAGCAGAGACCAAATATTCATTTTTTAAATATGTCACATATATATATATATATTTGTATATACATATTTGAGGCACTCCTTCCACATGGACATACTTTTCTCCATCTTTCTTTTTTTCATGTAACCGTATGTTAGATATCACTTCATAGCCCTTATAGCAATCTTCTTTATTCCTTTTATAGCTGTGTAGTACTCCACTGCATGACTGTATCATGTCTTCTCTTATAGACATTGTGTGGTTTCTAATCCTTTGTGCCGCAATGAGTAGTTTTATGCACACATCTTTTCATGTTTTTTTTTTTTGCTAGAGAATTCATTGATCATCAACAGCTGATCATAAGAGAGATAGCCAGTCATTATGTGCCTTCTAATTGGAGAACACAAGATGACCCATGAGGTAGTCTTGCCAAAAGAACAAACCTAAAGCAGGTTCCTAAAAGTAGAATTACCAGGTCAAAAGTTAAATGTCCATGTAATTTTGCTGGATATTGACAAACTTTCTTCCATATGGACTTTACCAGTTTGTATTTCCACCAGCAAGTTTTGAGCACCTGTTTCTGCAAAGCTTTGCCAAGACAGTGGGCTGTCAAACTTTTGACTTTTGTCAATATGGGAGAGAAGAAATTATATGTCAGAATCAGCTTAATTTTCTCTTATTACAAATAAGATTGATCATCTTTTCATATGGCTAAGAGACACTTGCATTTTTTTTTTTCTTGTCAACTATCTTTTTAAATCTCTAGTGCATCTTTTCTATGGAGTTGTTGGTTATTTTCTTTTCTATGTATTTCCTAGAGATGCCATTGAAAAGCTCTAGAAACAATGATAAACCCTCTAGAAATGAGGACCCTTAGTACCTGAGTGTGGTTTCCAAAGACCATGTCCCACTGGAAAAGATAAAGGCTCTTTGGGGACCTATGAGGTAGTCTTGCCAATAGGATCAATCCAGAGGAGATGAAATCTCTAGATCCAACTACAGGAAATGCAGAGGGCCGAGGAACATGTTAAATACACCATGAGGAAAGTAATCAGTAAAGTCTAGCCAGCACTGTTGATAAGAACTTTCCGTAATGATGAAAATATTTTATATTTGCACTGTCCAGTCATTAGTCAACATATTGTGCAGGCCTATCTGTAAATCCGATATGAACTCTTTCTTCCTCCGAAGCTGGTCATAAGAAACTCTCCATGAGGCCATGGGTGTGAGTTGATGAGGGACAGCAATGCAGCAGGAGTGGGTGTCAAAGGAGGAGCAGGTGCTGAACAGGACTGAGCCATCTGCTCAGACGCCTTGCTTATGCCTTCTAGACCTGCTCCAATCTTATCTTGTACATACCACTACCATTTGATGATGGATTGCTCTTGCGCATGCCTGATCTCATGGGTTGATGCCAGAGCCAGCTGGCTAAAGTCGATCAGTACCTGAAAGAGGGGGGTGAAGCCTAAGAAAAAAGAAGAAGATAGGAAAGCGCTTCGGGAGGGCATACGGTCACTGCTGCAGCCCCATCTTTATTTAGCACAGCCTTTATATAAGTTTTTGGATACAATAGCAAAGCACAGCGTACAATATAGTAAAGCACAGGGAACAATAGTAAGGTACAGAGTACAATGGCAAAGCACAATGTACATTACCATAGGAATGCTGACATTTACATAAGTTCCTATTCTTTTCTGGGCTGTAAAACATTTCACTATCTTAAGAAGATTTCTTTAGGAGGCAAACCTCCCCTCCAGGGTCAGTAATGTTTAACTCCACACCCTGCTTCCTAGAACCTTTGTTTAAGCAGTCTCAGCAGCAGCAGCTGCTTCATGGCTATCAGCTACGTGACTTCTTCAGTGTCTCTTAATGACTCCCGACAGGTTGACAGGTCAGAGGGCATGCAGTTCATAGTGTTACCTAATTTTCCATAGTCAAGTATTCAGTCTCTATTGGGGCTTAGTAGCAAAATAGAAACTTTTGTGAGAGGGGAATAGTTAATAGCAGAAGAGGGCATGGCTTTGCTCCCAAATCATACCTATTTATGCTATGGTTTTCCTACTGTGCCTTACCAGAGTCTTTGTCTGGTACTTTTATTTACCAAACAACACTTAAATGCTATGCTGTGTCAAAAGGCCCAAGTGCCAGAGTGTCATGTACCATAGCCTGGATTTGCTACATGGTGTTTTTTTAATTAAAAAAAATTTTCAACCATTGTTGACACACAATATTATATTAGTTTCAGGTGTACAACATAGCAATTAGACATTAATATAACTTATGAAACGATCACCCTAATAAGCCCATCCAACCCCTCTGGCAGAGAGGCAGGGAAAAGCTTTGTACATACCGGGGATAGGGTTTAATTTTAATTGCATTTCGATAATGTTTTTCCTGCTCTAGGCAGTGGTGGCAAATGGGGAAACGAGTATTTAATAAAAGTTTCAAGTTGCAAACTAATAATAAAAAAGAAGTCTGGATACTCTGAAGATACATCTCTTCATCACGAGAGGCATTCAGGCTGAGAAAAAGTTTGACATAGAGAATTAAAAAACAGCAGGGTGAATTCTCTTTTCTGTTCTCTTTTGTTTTGAAATGTAAGCACTGTGTCTAGACATGGAAATAAACACACAATCATTCGGCGTAATTATATCTATTGTCTATGGGGCTGAATCAGTCTTGCCGGGGTGGATAGACTAATGAAGAGGTTGACACTATTTCTTCCTTCCCACTTGGGCACAGACTGGAACAAGTACAGTTTTGGAAACATAAAATAGTGTTTTCGATGTCTTTATTAAGCCTATCATTTGATTTTCTTTTATTGTAGTCCCGGTGATGGTGGGTGCAGACTTACCGTGAAGCTAGAGGCTCTGGAGACATTCCGGAAACAAAATGCGGCAGGAACAAGCAACTGGGGCTCCATTGACTGGGGCTCTCTCAGCACTGCTTCCTTCCTGGCTATTTCCGACCTTAAATTCAGCTTTCTCAGCCCGTTTCCCTTCTGAAAAATGGGAAGGAGGGTGGCAATAGCAATATCCAGTTGTTTAGTGGATTAAATGAGATAATACACGTGAAGCACTTGGTTTGGGGTTGGCACCTAGTAAGCACTCTTTTAAGTTTTTTATTATCATATCATTCTTGAGCAGTCTTAACTGGGCTGGGGTTATTGCAGTGACAGTGTTTTCAGGAGAAATTATAAGAAATTGCCAATCTGGGTGCTCAAGCCTAAACCCTTAATACTACCGTCTACTAATTTCATCAATACAGTCTCATTCTTTGGGGCTTGAGGACCTTTGTAGATCCAGGTGTTGCCAATTAAAAACCAAAGTCCTGAGGACAAGGTCACCTTCCTGCACTGCCTCAGAGGGCAGCGCCCTGGGAGGGACAGGGGCGCAGGCGCAGAACTCTGGCTCTGGAAGGATGGTTTGGCTGTAGCGCCAAAACGCCTGGGTTTAAATCTTATTCTCAGAAACCGGCGACGTGGGTTTCATTATTGACACTACTCTTAAGTGCTTCAGTTTCCCCTTTCGTAAAAAAGCAATAATATTAATATAGTGTTTACGATACGTTTCCCTGTGGGGAATTTTAAAAAGGCAACGATTCTGGCTTTGTTGCATCCTCACAAGCTAGATAGATGCACACTAGCTTTTCCTCCAGTCAGGGCAGGCAGCGCATGCACACAATACAGGGATTCTTACCAAAGGCAGGTGCTATTGGTAGATATAGGTCTGGACCAAGAAAAAGAAACCCCAAGTGGCCTTGATAATAATGGCCGATGTTTTTTTTGTAGTCCTCGCTCAGCGCTAGGCACTGTTTAAATACTTTACTGCATGAACTCCTGACTTTTCATCCAAAGCCTATGATGTAGGTTGGATTATGATTTCTGTTTCACAGATGAGACGTCGCGGGTGCAGAGAGGTCACAGTTAATAAGGAGTGGAGCCGATTCGAACTCAGGCAAGTCCATGCTTTTCATCAACAGGCTGCCTTTGAACCTCCAGAAACACAAGGAAGGTAGAACCCAACATCACTCGAGACTTAGATCATCACATTCGGGCATCCGGCACTTACGTCTTGGTTTCCGGAGGCAGGGACTGCTACAGGGGTCTGGCATCCTGGGAATCACTGCCTGCTTTGTCGAGCTTGTCTAAGCTGGAGCCTCTGTGCATATATAACATCATTGCTCTCTCTGCGAAGGCTTGTACATGCAGTGGGGGAAACAAAACTCCTGGTGTTTTTTTTTTTTTTTTTGCAAAATAAAAGCTTAAAAAATCCGCAACTCTGAATACATTCTCACAGATGAAAACAAGTTCGTTCACCTGACGTTGCTAAATCTGGCACCTCTAGGCAGTGGCTGCTCAGTTCTTCTGTCTGATGTTTCTTCCTCTTAACCCATTTTTTCTTCCAGCACTTGCTGCAAAAACCTGCCCTGAGCGGCTGTAACCTGACAATTCCTTGCCTTAGCTCCCGGTGTCTCTCTTGCTTTCTGCCCCTGGGGTAGCTGCAAACTGCTCCACCATATTATTTTGCCGATCTACTCCCACAGTGTCCAATCACCCGGCAACACAAACTAGACTGTGATAAACTCTCTTATTCTTGTTCTCATGTGGGCCCGTATGAATAGGATAGATAACCAGAGATATATGCTGTGGCATAGTTATGTGCATACTTGATTTCACTAAGAAATGCCCGATTGCTCTGCAGGATGTCTGCACCACTCCTGCCAGCAGGGCCTGCAGAATCCTACACCCCGCAGTCCCAGCCAATACTGGGCATTATCCATCTTTCGAGTTCTTGCCAGTCTGAAGGGTGTATGTAAAGTGAAATCTCAAAGCTGTTTTATTTTGTATTTCTCTAATTAATTACTAAAGAGTTTGAGCATCCCATTATATGTCTGTTAGCCTGTTTGGTTTTGTCTCTTACAAACTGCTCATTTTCCTGTTGCGGTTCCTCTTTTTCTTGTTGGTCTGCAAGAGTTTCTTGTACATTTTAGATATTAGTCATCTATCAGTTTTAGACATTATAACTACTTTCTCCTATTATATTGGTTAACTTTTCCCATAATGTTCTTCACTGAGTATGAATAGTTAATTTGTTTTCTCAAAATTTTTCTTATGGTTTGTGGTTTTGAGTTTCATTGAAATCCTTTTCAACATAGACAGTTTCCCACATTCTCTCACTTTGATTTTATATATTTATTTAGGCCTTCAATCCATCTGGAGCTCACCTTTGTATGCGGTACTAGGTAGGGATTCAGTTTTATTTTTCTCAAAGATGTGAGTCAGCTTTCCTAAGATCTCTTCCTAAACAACCACTCTCTCCCCATTGCTTTGTGGAGCCAGAAAGTGGCATGTTTGTCATAAGTTGGTAGAGTCTCCCTGAGACTATAGATAAGCCAGAGAATGTAGAACAGAGTGGTGGAGAGAGGAGAAATGCTGTTTGGGCTCCAGATATTTCTAAAGCCAGACATCTACCCGGTTTCATTTTTACTTGGGTTTTTGTCATTTGTAACTGAAGTGACTATTACAACCAAGATGCCCTAATTTAACTTCTATCTAGAAGACCTAATTTCATATCCTGCTGAGATTCAAATTATAATGACTATTCTGGCCAACATAATTTATTTTTACTTATACCAATTAACTGAATGTGTGATATGTTTTGTAGGGTTCTTTTGTTCTCTTTCAACCTGAGGCAGAAGAATGGTATGCAGTTGAAAATGTGATTTCATTCTGAGATAACTGCAAAAGATCCTGAGAAACCGGCAGTTAAAAGTTCACAGAAAAGACATAGGAAATTTTTCGGTCTTGGATTAGGTAAAGATTTATTAGGTACAAAACCAAAAGCATAACCCTTAACAAAAAATTAGTAAATTCAAGTTCATCAAAATTAAAACTTTTTTTCTCTTTGAAAGATACTTTTACGAGAAAGAAAACACAAGTAATAGCCTGGGAGAAAATATTTGCAAAACACTTATCTAATAAAGGACTTGAATCCAGAACATACAAAGAACTCTCAAAACTCAGTAATAAGAAAAGCACCTAGTCAACAAAAACTGAGCAAAAGATTTGAACAGATACTTCGCTAAAGAAGACATATAGTTGGCAAATAAGCACATTTGGAAAGATATTGAAAAGATGCTTAATATCATGAGTCATTGGGGAAATTAAAATCACAGTATGATAGTACGACACATTCTTTAGAAGGGCTAAGATAAAAAAGGTTAATAATATCAAGCGCTGGTGAAGATGTGGAGTAAATAGGACTCTCATACACTACTGGTGTCAGTGTAAAATCACTCGCTGGTAACCGTTCAGCATACATCCTCCCAAAAGCATTGTATTAGCTCCTAGAGGTTCTTTTTAAAAATACCACAAACTAGGTGGTTTAAAATAACAGAATTTTATTTTATCACAGTTCTGGAGTCCAGAAGTCCAAAACAGAACGTAGGCAGGGTTGGTTCCTTCTGAGGGCGGTGAGGGAAAGTATGTTCCATGTCTTTCTCTTGGCTTCTACAGATGGCCAGCAATCCTTAGCTTTCCATGGCTTATAGATTCATCACTCCGTCTCGGCCTTTGTCTTCACGTGGCCATCTTCTCCCTGTGTGTCCTGTCTCTGTGCCTCTCCTCCTCTCCTTATAAGGACACAAGCCATATAGATGAAAACCTACTCTACTCAAGTATAACTTCATCTTAACTTTGTAGATTACATCTGCAAAGGCTTTATTTCCATATAGGGTCACATTCACAAGTACCAGGGGTTAGCACTTCAGATCTTTTTGGAGGACACATGAGCTGGAATAGTCATAGAAGCACTATTTGTATAGCAGAAAGCTGAAAACTATTCAATGGCTCATCGACACTCAAATAGATAAATAAACCATGATATATTCATGAAGTGGGACACCATAAAGCAATGAATATTAACTTTCAACTGCGAATGAAAAGTATGGCTCTCACAAACATAATGCTGAATGAAATAAATAAAAAAAAAAAAAACAACAACAGTATATACTGTATGATTCTACTTATGTAAAATATAAAAACAGGTAAAACTATTCAGCTAGAAGTCAGGAGAGTGGGTATATTTGGGTGATTAGTGACTGGAAGGAAGTGTAAGAGGCTTTCTGGGGTGCTAGAAAACTTTTTTTTGCTGTGGGTGTTGGTTAGTTACATGGGTGAATTGAGTTTGTGAAAACTCATTGAACTGTACAGTTATAATATATTCCCTCCTACACATGTTATACTTTGACTAAAAGATTTTTCATAAGTCATGATCATGACTTAAGGTTTTCTCTTATTTAATTTCTATACTAAGACTATTTTTTTCAAAGAAGCCAACAGCATTATTCACAGGTCTACGAGGAATCAAGCGACAGAAATGTATTGGCATCAATAATGCTTACTTTGTTGATTTTGAAGATTACTATGAATTCAAAGAGAAAAGCACAAGATTTACACTTATCTGTTTTTTGAACAGATAATTCAGACACATGGTATATAATTAGAATGGTCACAGAGTAGTAAGTAATCTTAAAAACTACCCCGGGTTCTTTATCAATAACTATCTTTTTGGTAGTGAGTGAAGTCTAGGAAGTGTAAGTACTATAACAGGCGTAAACCTGGCTTATAAACAAAATAATCATTTTTTTACCAGAATACCTAAGTCTTTCAGAGATCAAGAAAGGCCCAGGCTATCATTTTTTGAGGATACAAATATGGATAGATAAGGTATAGACATAAAGAATTGCCTCGAAAGTGTAACAAATGTTGTGATGTATGTTTTGTAACATAGTTTGTCTTTATATTTAATGAATTTAATAATTTTAACACAAAACTATCCCAAACAATGTAACTGCATTTCATTATAAAAAATGTCAAAAGTCTTAATGTAGGACTATGAAGGCACTATTCTAGATGGTAGGGATACATCAGAGAACAGAATAAAAAAAAAAATCCTTGCCCTCATAGAGTTTGCATTCTATCTGGAAGGAGAAAGACAATAAAAACAATAAATATACTAATTCTATGGTATGGTAGAGGTGAAAAGTTACCGTGAGGAAAAAAGTAGAGCAAGATAAAAGTGTTCAGGGGAGAGAGGGACTGCAATTCTAATGGGGTGGGCAGGTCAGGCTTCCTTGAGAAGGTGACAGTTGAGTGAAATCTTGAAGAAGAAAAGGGAGTGAGCCATATGGATATCTGGGGGTGGGGGGAGCAAGATTCACTTTGAATAGAGGGTATAGATGCTGCAAAGGCTCTAAGTTACTGCCATGTTTTAGAAATAGCAAAGATGAACATCTGGAGAGGAGTCTGTGCAAAGAGAGCATTAGGAGATGAATTAGAGAGATACAAGGGGTCCAGATCACACAGAGCCCCTTAAACACCATAAGGACTGCAGCTTTCACTCAGAGAAATGGGGCGTCATTGGAGAGATTAGAACAGAAGGGTGACTTTAACATGATAAGTCTGGCTGCCACGTTGAGAATACATTTTGAGAGGCAAAAATAAATGTAGTGAGACCAGAAAGGAGGCTAATCAAATATTCCATGTGAGAGATTATGGAGGTTTAGATCAGGATGGCAGTAATACAGTGGTCACAAATGATTGTACTTGGATATATTCTGAATGTAGAGGCATCAGGATTTGCTGACAGACTGCATGGGGGTAGAGGCAGTATGAGAGAAAGACAATAGTCAGGGAAGATGACAGACCAAGAAAGAAAGAAAGAGGGTTGAGTAGGTTTGAAGTAGTTTAGGAGGAGCTCCATTTAAACTTGACAAGATTGAGGTGCCCTACTTGTCTCAAATGGAGATGTCCAGTGGGCAGTTGGGTACACAGGTCTAGAATTCAGGGAAGAGGTCCGAGCTAGAGATACTTTTGAGTGCCATCAGCATAGAGTAGTACTGAAAACTGTAAGACCAGATGAGCTCGTCATGAGAGTGAATGTAGAAAAGAGGAGAGGGCCAAGGTCAAAGCCCTGAAGTCCTTTCATATTATGAGGCTGGGAGATAAGGAAGAACGAACAAAGGGGAGAAGGCATGGTGGTGGTAGGCAGAGAGGCAGGAAGAAAACCTGGGCAATGTGGAGTCATGGAAGCCAAGAGAAACAAGTGTTTCCAGGAGGTAGGAGCAATCAACTGGATCCAAGGTTGCCAATAGGTCAATAAAGATGAACACTTTGGATCGACCATTGGCATTGACAATATGGAGGTCATTGCTGAACTTGACAAAGGCAGTTTCTGGAGAGCAGTGGGAACGAAATCTATCTAAAGTGGATTTAAGAAAGAATAAGAGAACAGGAATTGATACCATGCCCTGCTGTAAAGGGGAACAGTGAATTGGGATGACAATTAAAGGGGAAGAGTCTTCAAGGTTTTCTTAAGATGGGAGAAATAAGAACATATCCAATGGTGCACTTGAGCCTTTCCTGCCCCATCCCTACAGGCTCTGTAGGAACTTACATTATAATAAAGGTGAAATAACCAAGGTAAACTCCACAAATTTTAGATATGCTTGATATTCTTGGTATAGAAGTCAGACTCCAGAAATATTTGGATTTTAATCCTGTTCAGATAGCCAGATTTTTGTTCTAAAGCCAAATCCTATAATACTCTAACCATGAATTATTGCTTCATAATTTGGACCAGTTCTGCATTCTGCTGAGGATTTAGGGGAAGGACCTAATTTCAATTTAGAGTAATTATTTTAAGAGCATACCTTCTTGATTAAGGTTGCCTGCTTTGGAATCTCAGCTCTACCACTGTGTTATTTTGTACAAGTTACACAATCTCTCTGGGATTCAATACCCTCATCTAATAAAATCAGGGTAGTAATACTACTTAATTCATAGGATCATAGGGAAGATTAAATGTAATAATACTTTAAAATAAAGCAGTGCCTGGAATGTGGTCAATAATAAATGTTCTTTAGTTCTTTACTTTTCACATGCTTGCATTCCCAATTAGCTGTGAGTAAATCATATTTTGGTGTATTTTATTTATACCCAAGAGGCCATTTCGTAAATCATTTAGTAAGATAAAAAATTTGGCATGCAAATGAATTACCTCTTAATTGATCTGTATAATTTTAAGAAACAGCCCTTCTTCACAATGCTTTCTAGGGAACTATGACAGTCCACCTCACTAGGTGGCCCTGAGTGGGGCTCCTGGAGAGTGAAACAATGAGCCTTAAAGAGCATCCAGCCCAGTGACATCTCACCAGCTGCCACAGAGTAGGTGAGGTTAACTTGGCCATCAAAGAAGTCACGAGAAGCTTTAAAATTTACTTGGCCATCATTCAAAGATCAGGCGATTTCATATAAAAACCTGATTTTCAGCCTCTTGATATATCGGAAGATCTGATAACCCCGGACCTGCAGTGGTGCTTCCTTTCGACTGGGCCAGCGTCCTCCAGCCCAACACAGCCTCCACCTTCCCCCAGCCCACCTGCTTCTCTCCCTTGCTTCTCCTCTAGGCATTTAAGTTTGTAACCTCTAATTAGTCCAAAGCTTCCTTTTTCAGATGTGGAAACTGACAGAGAAATCGAGGGCTGGAACTAGAACCTCGCCCCTCGGTCCAGAGCTCTCTTTTAATATCTAGTGTTGTCTCTTTTATATTTGGTATATTTGGTTGTTTTCAGAGAAAGACTGAAGTGAAAAAGCAAGTAAAAGACATGGTGGGAAAACTGAAATTTGGGGATTTGATGGGTACCATTTAGATCACTAAAATAAGATGTGAGAAACAGTAGAGGTCAGCAGGATTCTTTTTCTTTTCTTTGTGGAAAATAACTTCTTTTGGGGGTGGAGACATGATAAAGGTTCAATGCAAAAGATTCAAACAATACGGAAAATACAAAGAAGAGAGTAAAGATTTTCCAGAATTCCATTTTCATTTACAATTCCTATTAACATTTAGGTGTCTCTTTTAACAGCCCTCTTTATGTATTTATAGATATACTTATTATAGGTCTTCTATGCGCCAGAAATACCTGAGAGTCTGGGGCACATAATCTTTATCAGCCAATTCTTTAATATGGCCAATTGGGAGTTTTCTCAATTATATTAAAGTGCTTATGCAAATGCAATACAAAACCATTTTGCTTACCCCAACTCCCTTCCAGATTGTTATTCAGCCTACCTACATAGAAATTCTGGGGTTCCAGCGTGCACAATTGAAATTTTCCTGAGAATGTACAAGCTGTTCTGTAAACTGATTTTTCTAGTAATAATATTCCTAGAATATCTGTCCCTAGTTTATAAATACAGACTTGGAAAAAAAAAAAACTCACCTTCAAGTACATCTTTTGCATCCTCAAGAGAAGCTAGTAGGTCTCTTAAACAGACTTTGTTCTATGTAATTGATGACTGGAAAGATGGGGACCAGCTAATTGGAACCCAGAGTGCACATCCCAAAGTCTGTATGTTCCTGGTAAGTATCGATAGGAACAATTAGTTTTTCAATGATTACATTAGTTGAGTTTTGCTGCAATAATATTACATAGCAAAAACCCCCCAATGGCCAGCGATTTATAACAGCAGACATTTATTTTTCTCTCACTGGTGCATGCACTGCATGTGGGTTGGCCAGGATTGCTGTGGCCTGAGATTTTGGTCCCTCCACTTGTTTTTCCTTTCAGGAGCAAGGCTAAGTGGGCAATGGCTATCTGGTGCATTCTCTCCTCACGGCAAACGGCAGAAATGCAGGAAGAAAAAGACAAATTTCACAAATTCATATAAAACCTCCGGTCATCCATAGCTATCCACTCACATTCTGTAGACCAAGCCCAAAGTGAATGAGGTGGAGAGTGTACGCCATCCACAGTAAACCATGTCAAGGGTAGGGAAGGAAGAAAGGATCATGAACAGAAAATACTGTCTACCACAGGAACCAACAGGAGTGGAAGATAAAATCAAATTTGGACTAAGACCTACTGTTGAGCCTTATAAATGCAATTGGAATGCATACAGCTTGAGAACTGCAACAGCTTCATCTAGTTTGCCTCTTCAAAGACGCTTTGTCACCCAAGACCCTTATTGAAACTTCCTCTCTGATACTTACTCTGCCTTTATATTTAATACACTTTATGTTCTTAAATATATATATACATATTTTTATGCTCTTTAGGGTTATGAACACCTCACTTGGGTCTTAAAAAACAAGATTAATCTGGACTATCAATTTTTGAATGTCAAAAATAACTATGTTCTTCTTTCCCTTTCTCTGCTGAAGTCATACCAATCAAAAAAATAAATAAATTTCTGTGAATAAAAACAAAGATAACTGCTGCCAGGCAACAGAGAGCATTATTTTTATGTTTTTTGGAAAGTGTAGCATCTTGCTCCACTGTTTCCATGGAGAATTCCAATTGTCAAGATTAATCAAATGCTAGAAAATTGAAATTTATGCAAAGAGACTAGATTAGTAAGCAATTACCCATGCTAATGGACAACTCAGAGAAATATTTAGACACAATCTCTTACCACAGATGAGGCATTATCCATAGGCATCAGTTGACTCAAGTTAATACTTTCATGTCTGTCAAGTGCTTTTCTAAAGCTATTTCAATAATGTTTCATTAAAATCACAAATTACATGTACACCATTTCTAGTATAAATCACCACTGGATATTTAGGATGCATATGAAGTACATCAGAATACTGTAAGCAATACATAAGGAATGGTTGTGAACAAAGTTGTCTTTATTTTGTTAGCATGATAACGTGTCAATTTCTAAAGTTCTTTCCAACAAATTAATAAGACAGAATAACCAAGACAATTCAGAAAAAGTAGAAGAAATAGAGAGGGTGGAATTCAAAGAGCATTCCTATCAGATATTAAAACATACAAAATAAAGAAACATGTGCCTCTTAATGAAAGAATAGACAGCAAAATGGATTGAACAGGTAAGCGGGATAAAAAAAGACATAAAAATAATTGAAGAACATATACAAATGACCAATAAGCACATGAAAAGATGCTTGACATCATAGGTCATTAAGAAAATCAAAACCATGATGAGATACCACTTCATACCCACTAGGACGTCTGTAATAAAAAGAATAATAATGAGTGTCGGCAAGGATGTGGAGAAATCATTACAATGTCAGTGGGAATGTAAAACGAAACAGCTTCTTTAGAAGCTGGCAGTTCTTCAAAAGGTTAAGTATAGAGTTACCATTTGACCCAGCAGTGCCACTCCTAATAACCAAAAAGTGTAAACAGACCAATATCCATCAACAAGTGAATGGATAAGTAAAATTTGATATATCTATACAATGGAATATTATTTGCTTATAAAAAGGAATGAAGTACTGACACATGCGACAACCTGGATGAACTTTAAAAACATTACGCTATGTGAAAGAAGCCAGTTAAAAAAAACACATGCACATATTGTATGATTCTAATTTTATGAAATGTCCAGAACAGGCAAATCAACAGAGGTGGACAGATTAGTGGATGCCTAAGGCTGGGGTGACTGGGAGAAACTGGGGTGGGGTGACTTTTAAAGAATATGGGGTTTCTTTTTGGGGGTTATAAAAATGTTCTAAAATTGTGATAATGGTTGAACAACCATGTAATTATACTAAAAACCATTTAATTATAGACTTTAAATGTGTGAATTTTATGGCATGTGAATTATATTTCAACAAACCCGTTACAAAATAATTGGGGAAAGGAAAGGTACTACTTTGGAAAATGGATTAGCAACTTGAAAATAAAATCAGTTTAGACTCTTAATCAATATTAAACTTTAAAATCATTTCCAAATAACCCAAAGTTAAATATAAAAAGTTAAAGGTAAAAGAAAATAATATATCCATATGCAAAAGAATGAAGTTAGATTCTTCCTTTCTTTACACAGCATACAAATATTAACTCAAAATGATCAAAGACCTAAATATAACACCGAATATAACAGCTAAAACTTTAAAACTCTTACAAGAGTTTTAAAACTCTTACTGGAAAGGCTTCATGACGATGGACTTGGCAGTGACTACTTGGATGTGAAATCAAAAGCACAGGCAACAACAACAAAAAATAAATTGTACTTTATTAAAATTTAAAACTTTTATGCATCAATGGACACTGTAACAGAATAAAAAGGTAACCCATGAAATGGGAGAAAATATTTGCAAAAATTATCTGTAAGGATTAAAATCTAGACTACATAAAGAAGCCTTGCAACTCGCAAGATAAAAACAAACTACCTGATTAAAAAATCGTCAAGGACTCCAGTAGACATTTCTGTAAAGAAGATACATAAATGGCCCAATAAGCACATGAAAAGATGCTCAATATCACTAACGATTAGGGAAAGGCAAATCGAAACTACGACGACACACCACTTCGCTCCCATTAAAATGGCTATCAAAAAATCAGAACATCACAAGTGGTGAGGATGTGGAGAAATTGGAACCATTGTACATTCCAGGTGAGAATGTAAAATGGCACAGAAAACAGTATGGTAGTTCCTCAAAAAAATTAATCATAGAACTGGCGTATGAACCGAAAACTGCATCTGTATATATCCAAAAGAATTGAAAATAGGGACTTGAACGAATATTCACAGGAGCATTATTCACAACAGGAGCATTATTCACAACAGCCAAAAGGTGAAACAACCCAGGAGCATTATTCACAACAGCCATAAGGTGAAACAACTCAAATTCACAGGAGCATTATTCACAACAGCCAAAAGGTGAAACAACCCAAATTTCATCAACAAAATATGATATATACAGACCATGAAATATTATTCATCCTTAAAAAGGAAAGAAATGCTGACATGTGCTACGGCATGAATGGACCTTGAGAACATCATACTAAGTGAAGTAAGCCAGACACAAAAGACCTGCATATAATTTTTAAATTCCTAAATGCTGCTATATCGATAATATTTATTATATTACTTATAATTTTATTATATTATTTATTATATCACAATATTATAATATTTTTATATTACCATTATATTATAATATTTATTATGTTATAATCATTATTTTTCCTTCTCCAGGGAAGGAAAAGCTGCAGACTTTTATTTTCTCTTATTAGAATTAAGTGATGTTTGGCAGGTGAGGTCAGATAATTATCTGAACTGTTTTAAAACTGGGGAGAGCTATGTTTACCAGGTCACAAAATTGAATATACATACTAGAAGTACATGGGAAATGATTTTTTTTTAAAAAAACAGAACCCAAGAAGTGAGGGTAAGGATTACCATCCCCGAGAAATGAAAAGGAGTAGTGGTCTAAAGCCAGGCCAGGCAGGTGGTTGTGAACCACCAGGGCTTTTGGGAGGAAGTTGCAGGCAGCCCTCCTCAACCCCAGGGAGCCACAAGAAAGAAAAATCTACATCAATGCCAGGGTCCTTCTTATGGAAGTCAGTGAGGAGCCAATCACTAGGAGCAAGCAACATAAAGCCTGTTGATCATTCAGGGAGGATGACCCTGTGTGGACAACATATAGCACAATGACGTAGAGCAGATGTCCAAAGGGATCCACTGATGAAGTAAAAGGAAAGTCTCAGCTCTTGACTAGGTGGGACCAGAAGGAACCAGCCATCGATCTCCCTCTAAAACGTTCCCTGCCATATATGATAGACCGGCCTAAAGAAAAATAGAAAATTGGGAGCATGTGAGATCCTGCCTCCTGACATGTCATCAGCTTGGCTCAAATAGATTCTTACAAAAATTCAAAAAAAGAAAAAGAAAAACAGAAAACCGAAATAGAGTCCTAGGTTGTCTCAAAATATATGCACCATAGGTTCATTGGAACAATTTTATAGAAACTCCATAGGGACTCATATGTCTTTCCTAGACAATCTACAATTATTTTACCTTCTGGCTACTTCTTGGGCTAACAAGTAAACATTCAGGGCTAAGAGTGTTGTTGTGGTGGTAATAGTGAGTTTGTTGTTGACACCACTTTCTGAGGATCAATTAAAGCTACTTGTTTTCTTAAGATAGAGTTCAGTGAGGGGATGGGAGTTTTGAAGGGCAAAGAGGACATGGCAGAGCAAGAGGAGGCCAGAAACGTGAAGGAAAACAGAAAGATGTGTAGAAAATGAAGTGTGAGAAAAGGACCAGGAAGGAAGTTAGAAAGAAAAGGCGATATGGGCAATGAAAAGGGAGGGGCAAAAGACAAATACTCACGAGATTTTTGTTCAGATGGATGTGTCCTTGTGATCCTTGCACAACAAGAATATCATTTAAACCTTGACTTTGTGTCCATCCTGTTAGGCTTATCGCAGTGTCTAGAGTCGTGGCTATACTATAGATTATGTATTTATGTCTTCTATTTATGCAAATGTTTCAGCCCATACATGTACTGTTTTCACTTGTATGATACAGAAAAACTGAAACAAAAATCTCGTTTGACTTAATTTTTTCCCTCATAAAATAAATGTGGTTTCACAAAGACCCAGATAAGTCCCTTTCTATTTATAGAAATAATGCCTTGTTTGGAGGTCTGGCGCTATTCCAAATGCTATCATGGCTAGAGGCACCCATGATGGTCCAGAAATAGTCACAAACTTGGATTAAAGCAGAAATTGGCTTTGATGCAAAAGGGAAATAAATATATGCCCCAAATAGCCAAAACAATCTTGAAAAAGAAGAACAAAGTCAGAGGATTCAAAATGCCTAATTTCAAAACTTACTACAAGTTACAGTAACCAAAATAGTGTGATATTGGCATAAGGATAGATAATAGGTCAACAGAATAGAGTCTATAAACAAACATACATATTTATGGCCAATTGATTTTCAACAAAGTTGTCAAGACCATTCAATAGGGCAAGGAATAATCTCTTCAACAAATTGTGCTGGGGCGCTGAATATCCACATGTCAAAAAATAAATCTGAATCTCTACCTCATACCACATACGCATATTAACTTGAAATGGATCCATAACCTAAATTTAAGAGCCCTTTTAAAAAACCCTTAAAAGAAAACGTGGAGTAAATATTTATGACCTTGGATTTGGCAATGGATTCTTAAATATGACACCAAAAGCAACAAATTAGATAAATTGGACTTCACCAAAATAAAAAAACTTCTCTCTGTATCGAAGGACATTATCAAGAAAATGAAAAGATGACCCAGAGAATGAGAGAAATTATTATATGATAAGGAGCTAGTATCTAGAATATGTTTTAAAAAAAACTCTTACAGTTCAACAATAAAAAGACAAACAACCCAATTTTTAAATGAGCAAAAAAACCTGGATAGACATTTCTCCAAAGAAGATGTACAAATGACCAACGAACACATGAAATGATGCTCAATATCATTAGTCATCAGGGAAATGCAAATCAAAACCACAATGAGGTACCACTTAATACCCGCTAGGATGGCTATTATTTAAAAACAACAACAACAACAACAACAACAACCAGAATCAGAAAATAACAAGTGTTGACAAGGATGTAGAGAGATTGGAGCCCTCATACATTGCGGTGGGAATGCAAAATGGTTCAGGTGTAGTGGAAAACTGACGGCTCCTCCAAAAGTCAAACATAGAATTACCAAATGACCCCACAATTTCACTCCCAGGTATGTACCCGGAAGAATTGAAACTAAGTACATGTACACTTTCATAGTAGCACTATTCATTACAGCCAAAAAGTGGGAACAGCTCAAATGTCCATCAACAGGTGAACGGATAAACAAATTGTGGTATATACATACACTGAAATTTTATTCAGCCATAAAAAGATATGAAGTACTTATACATCCTATGACATGGATAATCTCTAATACATTATGCTAGACGTAAAAGATCACATATTGTTTGATTCCACCTATTGAAATATCTAGAATAGACAAATTCATAGAGACATGTAGATTGGTAGTTTGCAGAAGCTGGGGATTGGGGAAGGAGAGCAGGGAGCAACTGCTTAGGGATAAAGGGTGTTACTTTAGAGTGATGGGAATTTTTTGGAGCCCGATAGAGGTAGTGGCTGCACAATGTTGTGAATATATTAAATGCCATTGTATTTTTCATTTTAAAAGAGTTAATTTTAAATAATGTAAATTTTACCTCAATATAATCTTTTTAAAAAGAAATATCTATTACAAATCACACATTGCATATTTTATCCTGAAAGATTAAAGCCAACACGTGACTAAAACCTATCGACCCGAATTATGTCAAAAACTAAACTCATTGATTTCGTAAGCTTGATTGTCTTTTCTCCTTATGACACTTTCAGTTCTTTCTAGTTCTCTGTAAGAGATTAGAACCACTATGGGCAGAATCGGGGGAAACTGGGAGAAGAAAGAACTCCTGGTGGGGTGATCACTGACTGCTGGCCACATTATCAGTAAAGTCTTCATAATTATATAATGACAAACTGAACCCCTGAATGAAGTTTTATAAGTAAAATGACTTCATAAATATGACATCTTTTATAAATATGACTTTATATTTTATAAGTATAATGGCATTCTTTATTATCCAAGACAATCTATCAGGATGTCATTAAATACTTTAAAATGCTTTGACCTAAGGTGTGATGAATTAGGTTGAACCAAGAAAAACTGCAGATATTCAAGTTTTTGTCCTATAAATCTGGCGATTTCATGTGGTTTGACCTAACAAATGCATGCATTAGTTTCTATCTACAACACAAGAAGGGAGTCAGTAGCCTTAGTCATACCTCAGAAAGGCATTTAATCAGAAAGGCCACACTCAGAATTCAGATATTCTGAAGTACCTGCAGAATATCTAACTGGAGATGGAGGCTAATGGGTATAAAGCTCTGGGGCTTAAAAGAAAGATTTGGGGTGAAGATCAAGTTCTAGAGAAAAAAGCCCAGATTTGATAACTGCAGCTCAGATTAGATGAGCTCTCTCAGAGAGAGTTGTCACATGACCCCGATGAAAGATAAGGTTGAAAAAACAACCACCAGGTTGAAAAAACAACCACTACCAATTGTCTCTTTTTAGACAAATCACCAATTTGGCAAGGTAGTGAACTTGGTGAGTGACCCAGATTGTCTTTGAAATGTTCTCGTGTTTTTAGTTTCCAATAAACCTAATTGCTTAGGCTACCAAAAGGTCCACGTGATAAGTTCCATATGTATGTTATCCTAAGAAGGGCATCCAGGTGTTAATAGCTACTGTGGCAGAGACTGAGAGGAGCCCCTGTAATCTTTCTCTTCTTCTTCCTTAGTGATAAGAACTCTGAGATTTCTGGTCAAGATAGCCAAGTAGCATATGTCAACTGTAATTGAAAAATAAAAAAAAAACTTTTTTTAAAAAGAATCCTGATGTTTAGCTTGGCACATTGGTGCCCAGATTACAAATTCAATCTCATTATTTGTTATAGTTATATTCAGATTTCACATTTCTTCTTGAGCCAGTTTTAGTGGTTTGTCTTTCTAGGAATTTGTGCAATTCATCCAGGTTATCTAATTTGTTGGCACACAATCGTTCACAGTATTTCCAATCCTTTTCATTTATGTTAGGTTTATGGTAATGTCCTCTCTCTTATTCCTGATTTTAATACTCTGAGTCTTCTCTTTTTTTCTTAGTCTAGCTAAGATTTGTTAATTTTGTTGATCTTTTCAAAGAACAAGCTTTGGGTTTCATTTGCTCTTCTTTTTCTAATTTAATTAGATGGAAGCTGAGGAATAGATTTGACATCTTTCCTTTTTTAAAATCCAGGCATTTATAGCTATAAATTCCCCTTTGAATCTATCTGAATCCCATGTTTTGGAATATTGTGTTTTCCTTTTCATTCAACTCAAAATATTTTCTGATTTTACTAGTGATTTTTTCTTTGACTATTTATTTGAGTGTATTGTTTAATTAACATATATTTGTGAATTCCCCTAAATTCCTCTGTTATTAAATTTAATTTCATTCCATTATGTTTGGTGAAGACACTTTCTATGACTTTAATCCTTTAAAATTTTCTGAGACATGTTTTGTGGCCTAACATATGTTCTGTCCTGGAGAATGGTCCATGCGCACTTAAGGAAAGTGTGTATTCTACTGTTTGTTGGAGTGTTCTACAGATGTCTATTAGGTCTAGTTGCTTTCTAGTGTTAAGTGTACTATTTTCTTTTCTGACCTTAAGTCTTCCAAATTGTTGTTGATCTTATGTCTAGTCAGTTATTTTATCCGTTATCAAAAGTGACATGTTAAAGTCCCCAACTATTATTATTGAATTGTCTATTTTTCCCTTCAATTCTGTCTGTTTTTGTTTCATTTATTTCTTTAGTCTACTGTAAAGTGAATACATATTTATAATTACTATATCTTCTTGAAAGATTGACTCCTTGATCTTTAGAAAACATCTCTCTTTGTCCCTTAGTGTCAATTTTTGTCTTCAAGTCCATTTCGTCTGGTGTTAGTGCAGCCTTTCCAGCTCTTTTGGTTATTTTTTTTCTTGATGTACCTTTACCCATCCCTCTGCTTTCAACCCATTGAAATCTTAATTTTGACGCTAAAGTGTCTTTATAGACACAATATAGTCAGATCATGGTTTGAAAAAGAAAAACAATCTAGCCTGCCAATCTCTGCTTTTGACTGGAGCATTTAAATCATTTACGTTTAATAAGACAGAACTTATGCCTGCTGTTTTGCTATTTGTTTTCTATATGTCTTATGTATTTTTTGTTCATCTATACTTGCATTATTGCTTTCTTTTTTTGTGAAATATGTTTTAGTATACCATTCTTACTCCCTTGTCATTTTTTTAGTATATATTTTTGAGCTATTTTATTGGAGATTACAATTAACATCTAAATTTACAATAATCTAGTTTTTACTAATACCAATTTAATTTCAATAGCACGTATACAGAAATTTCTCTTTTATATAAGTCCATTCCCTCTGCTCTTCTTTGTTCTATTATTGGCAAGCAAAGTACATTGTTTTATACTATATGCCCATTGATACAGATTTATAAGTACTGTTTTATGCAGTTGTATTTTAAATCAAATGGGAGAGTTTCAAACAAAAGTTACATTTATACTGTATTTTATATTTATCTATGTAGTTACCTTTGCCAGTGCTCTTTATTTCTTCATGTGGAGAGAAGAAGCTATGAATAGGGTAAATTAAACTGACATAAAACTCAAGGTTCTTATCATGATTCAGCCCCTTTTCTTGAATAAATGTTTCTTGTATTATTGCAAGCCTTTGATTTATATCCAGCATTCTGAAAAAAATTTTGATAATTTTTGCCTGTGTTCTCAATACTTTTATTGAGGGGTGGATTTTTGGAGGTTTTTACTCCACCATTCTCATTGATGTCACTCCATTACCTAGCTAAAAGTTCTATATTCCCCATCTTTCCTGGAAGCTATGTGTGGATGTATGACTCAGTTTTGGCCAAAAAGTTATAAAAAATATTGTGTGCAGCTTCTGGGGAAATCACTTTAAAAGCCAGCTGTCATGTGCCTTTTGCTACCTTCTTGTTTCCTTCCTCAATCTGCTACCTAGAATGTGAATTTAAGGACTGGAGCTCTAGAAGCTACTTTGGACCATGAGAATGAAGGCCACACCCTAAGAATGGTGGAGGGGAGAGCGAGAAATAGATGGATTGTGATTGCTTTGGAGCCACCATACGAACTGTAGACAGCCTGTCTCCGGACATTTTATATTAGAGAAATATCTTCCTTATTTACTATTTTATTTTATTTTATCATTTTTAAAATTTTGAATATCACTTTATTTTTTAATTAATTAATTTTTCATGGTGACATTAGTTAACAAAATCCAGTAAGTTTCAGCTGTACACTCTAACAGTGAGACATATAAACATTTACACTGTGTGTTCACCTCCCATAGTTAGATTTCTTTCTGTCACCACATATTTCACCTCCTTTATCCCGTCTACTTATTTACTATTTTAAAATATTTTTCCCCTGGTAATTACAGCTGAAATGAATTCTGACTCACACAGTAGTTATCATTGGATTATAGGAGTATCAGCGGTTTTTACTTTTTAAAAATATTTTTTGTATTATCTGGTTTTTCATTTATTACTTTTTTAGTCAGAAAAAAGCTATTTACATGTAAATATATATGACAATATTAATGTATACTAAAACATAGACATATGTATTTAATATATAAGTATATAGATATAAAATATATATCACATTTGCATATATATTTATTCATAGACATTCATATACCTATATACATTTCCATCTTTTTATGTTTTGGAGGGTTGAAAGCTATCTTATATATTATTTGGTCATATGTCAGATAGAAGCAAATCAAGCAAATCAAGGATTCAGTCCCAAGACTTTGTTTCAATTGCTAGGGTAGGGGGAGGCGAAGATGAGCCAGAGCTGGAGATCATAATATGTGAGAGACAGAGGTGGATGCAGATTGGAGAAGTACAAGCTGGTAAAATAAGGAGCACTGGCACACCTGCCAAGCAAGATTTGAACTCCCTGCACCCCCTCTTTTTGGAGGGAGGCAACCCATGTAGATCCAGGGACTCTAATGGTATTTTAATGTTCATTTAATCTTTATCATAATTATTTTTCCTGTCTTCTCTGACTACTACATAATTACAACCAGGTAAGCCAGTTCTCCACACAGAACCAGTAGGGAGGAGGCAGCCTGGAATCATCTTGAAAAAGAAATAAACATATGATTCAAGCTAGATGACTGTCATACTTGCCTCTGGGGAAAATATAAGAGAATATGGCTTAGATGAGATTAGATACAAAAGATCAGAATAGGCATTTCTTTAATCTATTATGAGAATAAGAATTTTGAGCCTCTTTCTGGAACTTTCTATTACTCTCTCTCTAGAATGGCCATATCTTCCACTTTCTCTTGTCCTAATATTTTGTTGTTATCAACTATGTATGAACATTGTTAAGAATAAAATATTAAAAAGTTCAAAATCGCCCCTCCTTGCCCTCCAATCCTACTCTCTAAAAGTGACTGCATTCAATACTTTTATTTTATTCTTTTATTAGTTGCATATTTCTAAATATACTTATGTTAATATCTGATTTGTCAAATTTAGACATAATTTATAGCTTTCTGAATCAGTCAGTTTCAAGTCAGAGAAATAAAATCCTCATCAGATTACTTAGTAGAATAAATGTAATATACCTATAAAGGGATTGGAACTGTAATTTTCAGTTGGAGGTGATTTTGCTCCCAGGGAACATTTGCCAATGTTCTGATAATGTCTGGACACATTTTGTTGTCACAATTGGGTGGAGGCTACCAGTATCTAGTGGGTAGAGTTTCTTCAAGAATGTTGCTAATCATCTTGTAATACAAAGGACAAACCCCCACAACAAAGAATTATCCAGACTGCAATGTCAATAGTATTGAGGTTGAGAAACTTTGGATTATAAAACCTGAAAGAATAACCAGGGGAGAGGGAGGCAACCCTAGGACTAGCATCTACAGGAAGCCACTATCACCTCCAGAGCCAGCAGGTCAGTGGGAAAAGGCTGTGTTAACAGAGGCCATCAGAGGAAGCAACAACCCAAGCAGGATGGTTTGGCAGGAGCAGGGAAGAGAATGTTCAGAGGAAGATGAAGTCATAGAAGAGAAACAGCCACCACCAGAAATGTTGCCCAAGGCAGAGAGAGTTGGAAAGAGAAATATTCTGGCTTCTCCTTCACTTCTACCCTACAATTTCCTGGCACTTCCGTTGGCTGAACTCGGCCAGAAGCCAGTCATTGAGATCTGGGTAGTTTACAGAAGTAGCCCTGTGCGATAGGAGTCCAAGATGGAAAAGGCAGGGAATGAATTAGAGAGTAAATAGGCAAATACCCAGCACACCTTCCCATTACAGAAGATGAGAATCGAACGCTATTTAATGGCCACTTCCTTTAGTACCTCTCTTTATATCTATATCGATATAGATATACATACCGATATGGATAGATATACATATAATGTGTAAGAGATATGTATATCTCTTATACATTTTATGTTTATATTTAGGTCACTGAAATGTAGAATGCTTACTCATATTAATGTTGTTAATCATAACATAATGAGTAAAAGTTATTTGTGTTGTAAATGTTGTTAATCATAGTTATGTTTCCTTTCTTATACAACCTTTTGATTTTTTTTTTGGAGTTAATCATAGTCTCTTTTTTAAACAATTTTTAGAAATTTTTCAATTACAGTTGACGTACATTATATTAGATTCCCGGCCTCTTTTTTTGTCTGCTTAGTTTTCTATGCATAAAGCACTAATCATTTTCAAATTCCCCATTAGTTCTATAAGGCTTCTTTAATACATATATGTTTTTGTTTCATTTCTTCAAATGCCTTGTCTATTAGTTTGTTTTTTTTTTCAGTGATCTCCTTCCCATTATCCTCTCTTCTTTAGCCTCTGTCCTTTGAATATATCCATAAGTTTCCATATCTTTTTCTTTTAAAGAAAAGTTGATCTCTTTTTAGCTTTAGCCTGCTTCTGGGAACCCAACCTAAAACAATGGTCAACATTAAACATTTTTTGGCTTCCTGGCATTCACTCCCTGTTCCTACCAGGGAAATGACCTCCCCGCCACTTAACTATGGATAATCTTGATGTGACTGTAAATCTAGGTACCTGCTCTCCTATCATAAAAGCTGAAGGGGGCTGTGGAAGCTCCTTCCACTAGACATTTCCTCTCACGTCCTTGGTACAACAGACTCAGGCTTGTGACCTAAACTCTGCCAATTTGACATTCTCTCCAGGGATTATGACTGTTGAGTGAGTAATTCAGATAGAATGGCTCACTTTCATTTATTTCATCACGGTCTCCTGGGTAGCTTGTTTCTCCTTCTTGACCTTTCTGTGGTCTCTGCCTCTTACCTTCCAATACCTTGGTTTCTGTCCACTTCCAAGGTATTTGGTTGGCCTTCTGTCAATGCTCCAAGTCCTTCCAGTAATTTCCTTTTCGTGTAAGGTCTCTCAGTCAAGTTCTCCTGCTTATAACCTAAAGAATCACACATAGTACAGTTGTCTTACTTTCTTTTGTCTAAATGTCAAGAAAAAGGATCTGTGGCTAGATTACTAATTCAGAAGAATTCACGGCTTCTGAGGTTTAAGAGCCTACCTGGACAATTCGCCTCTTCAACGAAAAGGCAGGAGTTTACAAAGCATCTCTCATCTGGCTAATCTACATTTTAATCTTATGTGAGACATTAATTAGTTTCTCCAATTAGGAAGCTGGTGTCTGGTGTTCAGCCTCAAAACTATACATCTCAATCTAAAATTTCCTCTCAGTTGGCACTTTTCCTTTTATATGTTTATGCATTTTTTCCATTTCTTATCCTATATGTTCATGCAACAATCCTGAAAATAGAGAACTTCAATTGCATGAATACAGCTCTACTTCCTAATAAAAATATCTTCTGGAGGAAAACATTCTTCTTATGAGTGGAATTTTATCCCCAAAATTGTTCAGTTTTTTCATTGCAGTGAAGGAAATGAATTCAACAGGAATCTAAAGACCACTTTCTGGCATGAGTTACCAAGCAACTTTCTCTCTAAGAATGCCATCATTTTGATTTTATAGAATAATCAAGTGCCTGAATTTTTAACTCAAGAGATCATAAGATAATAATGAATTCATATTTTATGATTTAAAAAATATATAAGCAGAATCCTCTGTCTTGTTTGGTACACATTTTGCTATTTTTCTTTCACAGTTTCTTTGTTCTGTGTCTTCAAAGCAAATAGGTTTTCATCTATTTGGGATGGTTTTGTTAGATCCTGTAAAAGTGGGGATGGATGGATGACCACTCAAGGTGCTGATTTTTAGCCGCTTAGAATTCTGATTTTATGGTCATTAAAACATTTAACCTACAAGGAGCTAAAGAAAAAAATGCACATAAACGTCACCTACAATAGTCATAGGAAATTCACCCTTACACCTAGAAGCAAGGTCACTGCACATAGGTAGACAAACTATTATGGGATTAAAAAGCTAGACAAAGAAACAGTACGTAAAAGAGTATTTTCGTCAATATTTGGGGGGGGGGGGGAAGAAATCTTCCAGCAACATAGTTGTCAGTTTGGGTACTTATATATAAAATCTCAGAATAGAGTTTTGGAAAAAAAAATTGCATGCTAAATTTGCATTTTCTTTTTGTCTGTACCATGGTGTTACTTTTTATTCATTTACTCATTAGTGAAAGCCTAATTTGCGTAAGGGTCTCTGCTAGACACAAGTCTACACCAGTGGAAAAGTCCACAGTCCCAGCCTTCAAGATATTTACTCTCAAGAGATAGAAAGAGACATGTAAGTAACTCTTGACTAACAATACTGGAGTAAAAATAGGATCTACAAGTGGCCCACTATCTAAGGCTTGTTGAAGTTGTTAAATATATTATTTACAGTGTGAGCTTGTTGTATTTTATCAGTCAGTGTTCTTGGCTGCAAACTGTGGAAACTAACTAAGCAGAAACTAACTCCTCTAGTAACTACAAGAGAAGGATGTTAGGGGAATCAAGTCAGTATGGCCAGGCATTGAAAACCTAAGAGACTCCACGGGGCCGTGTGTTGGAACCCCAGTGGAAGCCACACTCTAGAAGGGTATAGACAGCAAGATACTACTGCCTGTAAGACATGACCTCCAAATCATCTCTACTTGCAAGTGTCGGTCACTCCAAATCTCAAACGCTAGGAGAGAACACCTCATTGATCCAGAATGTGCAGCCCCTCTGTCTGTGTTGGGTGACCAGGGAGGGTCTTCCCTTTAGGAAGCTGTCGCTACTTTCCACCAAGACCACACATGTGGGGCATTGCCCAATAAAGACCAATAAATAGGAGGGTGAGGTTAGGTTCCAGAAACAAAGAAAAAAAGCCAATTGTCTACTATGTGTATTATTAACTTCTGAATCTGAAAGTCTAGGTACAATCTAGACACAATAAAGACATTCTTAATGTTATTAGGGGAGAAATTATAGAAGATTAGAGGTGAAATCATCTACCTCAAATCTTTTATTTTATAGTTATGGAAACTAATGCCTTAGGTAACTGTGACTTTCTGCTGACATCCAGTGAGTTGGCTGAACAAAATGGATTACTACTCAGACTGTCACTCTCTGGTTGCCACACCCTTCAATGCAACATATTCAGAGCTAACACATACTGGTTTGGCTGTATTGACTGTTAAAATGTTGAAATACTTCTGAACCAGTTGGTGAGCAGCCACTGCCCCAATTCCACCAGTATAGACGATAACAATGTTCCTTGTGCCACCCCATTTTCTTGGTGGTTTTACCTCCAATAATCAATACTTGCAGCTCTTCAGCAGCTGCTCAAATGCAGGCACAGAGAGCTGGAAGCACTTAAGAAATTATATCCTTGCCCACTGAGGCCTTTAAACAGTGACTAAGAGGTGCTGGGAGATGACACCCCAGCTCCCTTGCCTCTGGATGGGAGAAATCTGCAGCATAGCTTACACGCCAGAGCTCTTCTGTCGGATCAGGCCGAAGTTACCCTCTGTGAGACTCTACGTGTCAACTTGACTGAGACACAGGGTACCCGATATTTGGTTAAATACTATTCTGGCTATGTCTGGAAGGGAATTTCCAGATGAGATTCACATTTGAATAGGTAGACTGAGTAAAGCAGAGGGCCCTGCCCAATGTGGCTGGACACCAGCCAATTTGCCAAGGGCTCAAATAGAACAAAAAGATGGAGAAAGGGAAAATTCAATTTCTCTGTCTCATTGGTTGAGCTAAGGCATCCACCTTCTCTGGTCCATGGACCGGGACTAATGCCATCAATGCTTCTGGTTCTCAGACCTTCAGACTTTGACTAGAACTCACACCATTCATTCTCTTGGTTCTCAGGTCTTCTGACTTGGATTAGAACTACATTATTGGCTTTCCTGGATCTCCTGCTTGCAGACAGCCGATAATAGCACTTCTCAGCCCTCATAATAATGTGAGTCAATCCTATCTATCTATCTATCTATCTATCTATCTATCTATCTACCTACCTACCTATCCATCTATCCATCCATCCGTCCATCTGTCCGTCCGTCTGTCCGTCATCTATCAATACCCCACTGGTTCTGTTTCTCTGGAGAACACAACTAATATGGTATCCTTGCTGGGTTTCCTCTCCTTCCCTGTTCTGCTTTGTCTACTACTTCCCTAGGAACATTTCCTAGGAACACTTCCATATGAAAATGCATCTCAGAGTCTGCTTCTAGGGCACCTGACCTTCTAGGAAAATTCCCCAAAGCCCTACTTCTTCAAGGCTACTCTGGCCCCTCCCATAGGATGTCCCATATCTCCCTACGATCTAGTAACTAGAGGGTTAAGGTCTGGCCCAGCAGGGGTCTTCTCAGAAGCTGCTGGCTTGAGGGGAGAGGAGCCTACAGGATTTGCTGTGACTAGTCAGGCCCTGTGTCATGGCAATTGTTAAATATTTTGATTATTAACCCTGAGCATATTTAAGTGTTAGGACTATATATAATAGAAAAACTAAACTAGAGTTTCTGCTCCATTCACAAAATCTCCCAGTTTCTAGGAAGACTCAAATATGTCAGGGCAGATAACTTCTTGGCCATGTTTGAGCTATTCGAAACTGCCATTTTGGCTATAGTTGATTGGACTGGGGATCGACACCTCACTCAAGCTGGGCCGATCAGGTTCTCTCCCTAGAAATGTAAAACTTGAACAGAGGTTGAGTCACCATAATGCCATCATCACCCTAAGGGGAGGTCCGTGGACACCAGGCCCTGCTCTATCCAAGGTTTCGATACTTAACTCTTTCAGTAGTAGTTTTCCAATAAGTTCCCATTTTTGCTTACATTTGCTATAGTAGCTTTCTTTTTCTTGTAACCAGAAGATTCAAATAATATTCTATATTAACATCTTGTAACAACCACTATTTGTTTGTCTTGTTCGCAGCCTCCAGCACCCGGCATAGTGCCCAATACAGATTAGGTACTTGGGAAATAAATAGCTCTCTATAGGAAATAGAAAATTACCATGATTTGGGTACATATACAGTCTTGAAAATGGGAAAATTTAGGCAATAGACAGATTGAAAGTAGACAGTCTTCTTTTTGATGACAAAAGAAAACCCTAACTAATTTGTGTTTTTCAAAAGTGTTATGGTCAGGAAAGATTTTTAAAAAAGAGAAAAGGATGAAGAAATGTTGCAGATTAAAAGAGGCTAAAGTGTATGATCATGGACGTGATCATGAAAGAGAGGAGAAGATTACTGCAAAGGACATGATAGGGCAATTTGAAAAATCTGAATATGTGCTGCATGTAAGACAATATTGTTTCAATGTTACGTTTCTGGAATTTGATTGTTATACTGTGGTTATTTGAGAGAATGTCCTTGTTCCTGGGAACTACACGCTGAAGTTTTTAGGAGGAAAGCTGCATAATGTTGGCAATTTACTCTCAAATGGTTTATCAAAACTATTACTACTAGTAGTAATAATATAGTAATAATAACCAATGTATATTTCATAGCTATATATGTGCATAGAAAGAGGGAAAGCAAATGAAACAAATGTTAATAGTTGGTGAACATAGTTAAAAAGTGTATAGAAGTTCTCTACTATTTCGATTTTTCTGTAAGTAAAATTATTTCAAAATAAAAGTTAAAAATGACCATTTGCAATGACATGGATGGACCTAGAGGTTATTATGCTGAATGAAATAAGTCAGACAAAGATAAATACCATATGATTTCACTTCTATGTGGAATCTAAGGAACAAAAATAAAAAAACTAATCAAAAACAGACTCACAAATACAGTGGACAATTTGGTGATGGACAGAGGGGATGGGGGTTAGGGGGTTGGGAGAAAGGGGTGAAGGATTAAAGAACTACAAATTAATAGTTGATAGTTGGTCACGGGGATGGGGAGCGTGGCAGAGGTAATGCCATTAGCATTAAAATAATGGCTAGGTGGAGGGAGGAAGGTAGCAATTGGGGGATTGTTTTATGAACTATGTAGATGTCTAATCAATGTACTGTATACTTGAAACTAATTTAAATAAATAAATATTTAAAAATAAAAATAAAATAACAGTTAAAACTGAAAAAAGGACTGTCTTCTAAGAGCGATCTCATTAGGGCGATAGAAATGTTCTACAACTGGATTCTGGAGATGATAGAACAACTTAGTAAATTTACTAAAAATCACTGAATTGTATACTTAAAGTGAATAAAATTTATGGTATGTAAATTTGACCTTAATAAAGTTATTTTTATAAAAAGATTGCCTTTATCTCTCTTCCTTCCACCAGCCACTAATTCTGGAGCTTCTCAGTAGAATTAGTCTCACTGATTACTCACCTGTCTCACTGGACACTAAAATGATCTCTGATCACTGGTAGGCAGACCCATAGCTGGACATTCTCATAACAGTGCTCAGCCTTGACCCTTCTTAGAGACATCCATGGAAGCCTGTATTCTTGCTGCTAAATTTAGATACTCTTCCTTTTGATTATATTATTTATATATATATATATATCCCATTCTTGAGCAATAGCTTCCTGATTGGCCTACCCACATCTACTCAGATGTCCTCCAACTCATCTTCTATACTGCTGTCATCTGATCTTAGCACCCTCTTGCCTCAAAACTTTAATGCTTTCCATTTATATTTGCAAGGGTTCATTTGCAGAAAACTGACTTAAAGCTCTTTCGAACAAAAAAGGATTTAATACAGAAGAGTAGGAAGGGCTAGGGGAAGTGGGTTCTAGGCTGAGCCCCCTAGAATGACTCTCGGAACATGATAGAACTGGCCCTCAAGAGAGTTGTCATCTCTACCACAAAGTCGGGAAACAAGGAGCTGCCACTGGTACTCTGGTACCCCATAATACGCTGCCTTGGATGCAATCCAGGGATGAGAACATTATTACTACTTCACTTGGCTCAAGAGTAATGCTGCTAGAATTGCAATGACAAGGACCAAAAAAAAAAAAAAAAGCTCCATACCTTCTTAAAACTTTGGACCTCTGGACACAAGAGTACCTCCTAGACCATGCTCCTGACCATGCTTACCACCAGAAACTACAGGAACAGTCTAAATGTAGTCTTACCTCATCTCTACCTTCCAAATCTCACATAAATGAATTTGATTGGCCGAACCTAAATTGCATCCATTACCCTGGTTGCAAGGATGTCTGGAAGATGTAGGTTTTAGCTTTCTAGCCTCAGAGGTTCAGAGAGGTACACTAAAGAATACAGTGACTATCGAGCACTAATCTGTCACACTGTTGCTCTCAGTTTAGACACAGTTTGCAAGGCTTTTCATGGTCTGGCCTCTATCTACCTACCGCTTGGCCCACCTCTGCCCATGTTCCCCTTGTTCTCCTCACTCTGCCTTTTGGTCTCTTACAGAGACCATTCTCCCACCACAGGGCCTTTGTGCATGCTGTTCTCCTTCCCGAAATACTCTTCGCTCCCTGCTCCCCCACGCACACCCCACTTACTGTGCCTCTTGACCTAGCTCATTCTGCTCTCCCGTGTGGTTTTCAGCTCCAGTGTCACTTTATTCTGGAAACCTTTCCAGCCTCCCCACCCCCTGGACGGGTACTCCAGCCAAAGGATCTCATAACACCTTGTATCTTTCCTTGGCAGGCACTTTCCACAACTGCAATGTTATAATTGTTTGATCGTTTTATTAATAATTGGCTCCTCTACTAGGCACTAGGCTCTATGAGGTCAGGAACCTTGTCTGATTCTGCTCCCTATATTCTAGAAATGTAGAGAGGAAATCAACTCCCTTTGGGGAGAAAGACTAGAGGTGAGGAGGGAGGAGAAGAATTTTATATCTCATTTTATATCTGTTTTACATTTTTTTTTACCATGTGTATATATTTTAATATTAATCTTAAAATAAGTAATAGAACGGGGGGTGGGGAGGGGTATTTTCTTGGAGTGGTTTGGTTTTAGGGCCAGAATTAGATACTTTTGAAAATTTCAGAAGTTAAATTTTAAAAATTTATTGATTTATAGTAATTTATTTTCTGAAATTACCCGAGAGGAGCCTAAAACAGGAATAATTTTCATAGGAGTCCTTCTCAGTGGAATTGAAACTTTTCTTGAGGTACTTCAGAGAGAAATGTTGAAGAACGCTGCCAGCCCACTGCCCATGAAATTCTACTAGAATAACAAAAATAACCTTCCACTTTAAGCACTAATGCTATTTTTGTCTTTACTATATTTTCTAATTACTCCGTACTAAATATGCACTAAAATAAGAAAAGTTAAAGTAAAAAGAGAGTTAATAACACCTATTCTAACATTTTTCTCTATCAAATCCTTTGAAAAGCAATACACATAGATAGTAGCAAATGAAGGATGAGTCAGAAAGATAATAGTGAAACTGCATAGTTTACCTAATCTTACAAGTAGAGGTATGTGCTTCTCGGAGTTCTGGTGTTACCAGTCACATAAAATCACGATTCTGGAGAACAATAGGGAAGGACTTAGAATTTGCACTGAGTAGAAATATGGCCACTTCCTTTCATGAAAAGGAATGATGAATGTCAAAGCACCTTCTGGCCTCAGACCAGTAGCTCTGGTTAGAGGCAGCAAAATGAAAGGAACTGAGAACACCCCAGCACATCCAGGGCTGCACTCCCATAGTCCTGCTCAGGTCTATGGGATAAAAAACCCAAGACCATCCTAAAGCCAAGGCTTTTGCTGAATCTTGAAGTTGGAAGGAAACTAGGGGGTCAGTATTCTAGTATAAACGTCCCAATTTAGACATGTCTTCCATCACATCCCAGCCATATACTCATCCAGCACCACTGTAAACACTTAGAGCTCAAAGAACACAAGTCAAACAATTAGCGTTAACAATGAACACTTAAAACTCTTTAACACGTTAATATTGAGGAGCATTTAAAAATTGGAAGTTGGAGGACCACCTGGGAGCACTCAAACCAGAGAAAGGGACTCTAAGTCAGTAAAATTATGTCTTCCTTCACTTTTCCTGTTGTGCCGAATTTCTTCGATATCAATTGAGTATGTGTAGTCTCTGGAGGAAAAACAAATTTAAATGCCTCTTGCTTTTGTTCACAGTTTTTCTTCATCAAAGTTTCCTCCCAACTAATTAGCCTATCTTTGTTTCCTAAATATAAAACATTTAATATACTAAAGCATTAAATAGCTTTAAGGTAAAAACTTTAATTCAACTTGAATTAGGAGGTGTCTGAGATATATATCAGGTTGGTGACCACACGGACACAGCTAGTAAATTGAACCATTTGGGTACCATCTCTGATTTACCTGAGATGTTATTCAGCCTTACTCCATTTATTTCCTTTCTTTCTTAACAACTCCATCCCCTATGCCTCCCACTGCCTAATTTGGATCTAAGTTAGAAATTACAGCAATTACAGTTAAGAATTTTGCCTAAATGAAAATGACTGCACTCAAGACATAGTTTTTTTTTTTACACTAATTAAATGAATTGGTCCTATAAGTAAGAAGAAACAAATCCGGGGATATAAGTAATGAATTAAACCATACATGCTGTTGCTACAACTCTTCCCAAGTATCTTGAGAGAGAAAGCCAGAAATTTCACTTCCAGAAATCAGGTTGTTGCAATCACCATATAAAATCGGGCCAACAGAAAGGCGTTTTCAGGCACTAAACAACTGGTTTTGCTGGTGGTGGCTTCTCTTGGTAAATCATCAGTAAAAGTTAGACAACATGTGGGTGTAAACTGGCCATCAAAACGGGCAGAAACCCAGAAGAAAAAGGTTGGGTACGTTTATCTTCTGCTCGTCAGCAGAGCAGCCTGTAGTTACTTTGAACTAATTTTGAAAGTTCAAGCAAATAGACTAAGCCTTTTAAAGGAGTTGCAGGTATTGCCACTTTATTAGGAAGTCTTGGAAAGCCAGAAGCTTCCGAGTGGGGCACATGGACCCAAAGAAAATGCTTTTGAGTGTGTATGAGAAGAAAATGGTCTTGAATCCATTAGAAGTGTGACATGTTTTCACTTTCTGCCATTTAAGAAAGATCTGTGACAAAGGTGTCACATGAATTTAATAATAGAAAAAGAGCCTATGAAAGACACCTTAACATTTGAGGGTGTGACGGCTAAAGAGAGAGGCTTTCTCTCTACCATGCCTAAGCATTACCTCATTTTGCCCTAGGGTGGCTCAAACGTATCCATCAAAGCAGAGAAACAGTCTGAACATGGGGTGCACACCCACCAACACTGCTGCTTGTTAATTTTGGACCTGTGAAGACAAAGCCACGTCTTCAATTTGAATATGGAAAAGCTGAAGACAGCAGGCTCTTCATTAGGTTTCTCAATTCTATCCCTTGCAACAGGGAGGCCCTAAATGTGCCAGGCTTTTCTAGGCCATCATATACACCGTGTCACACAATCTCCTGGACAATTCAGTGGGGCCAGTATTAACCTCACTTAAGTTTTTACAAGTGAGAAGCCACCCTCAGAGTGGGTAAATGACTTGCCCAACACTAGCCAGTGGGTGGAGAGCAAAGATCAGAATGCAACCCCATCTGACCCCAAGCTCAGGCTCTTGGTTGCAAGGAAATGTCTAGAAAAACTGAGAGTTGTTGGCTGCCCCTCTGAGCTGCAGGAAGATGTCCTCGGCCTGTCCCTCACCTTCCTCGCTGCTTAATAGCATTTCTTAGCTAAGTGTGGTTTCCAAGTGAGCAGCATCAGCCTCAGCATCTCCTGGGAGCATCTGAGACATGAAGAAACCCAGGCCTTGCCTCAGACCAACTGAGCCCTCTGAAGTTTGAGAAGAACTGATCACCTTTCTCACCAGTACATCTATTACAGGCCTTTAATAGTGTGCTAATTATGTTGTGGCAAAGTGCAACTCTGAGAAACTGTTTCTGTGCCCTTTGTCAAATTTTTGACTTTTAAAGGGTTCCTTATAACTGAAAAAGGGGTGTCACTTCTAACTGACTCCTTGCCAGAACAGAAATCTCCAATAAACCAGCAGGAGAAAGAAACAAGGGAGGTATTTAAAAAGGTTTTGCTGATAAGCCTGGCCAGCTGCATTTACCTGGGTAGTACAAGGTAATGCTAAATATTAACACCTAAGAAGATTAGTGGATTGTAGAAGGAAGATTCCCATTGGGTAAAAGGTCATTTACTCACAAATCTCTTCAGTGCAAGGGAGCCTAAAACAGTCCTTGGGGAGGGGCCCCATAGTGGAAGTGACAGTCTATCACATACATCATGCCCGAGTCTAAGTCTCCATTCCACAAAGAAAAAACTAGCTTCCCTCACAAATGCGCTTTGCCTTTCCCAGAGTGCTTTTCACTGACTCGCTCTGACCCAATGGGCTGTGTTCCTTCTGGTTTATTTTTGTTCCCAGGCACTCCACCAAACCTCATGATTCTTCTAAATGTAGGAAGAGAGATATTTTATCTTATGTATAGTCAGCTGATAGGGAAGGAGGTATCCTTTCAGGCTCCCAAGCACCAGAAGAACATAGCCTCCCTTCTGGCTGGGAAGCTCGTCGTCTGATCATTCCATCTTTTGTGTCATGATGTAATTTAATTTCTAAAAACATCCCAAGTCTGGAGTGTGATGGGCTGGCCGAGTGTGGCCCATTTGTGCCACTCTGAGGCCTGTCAAGGGCTTGCTCGTATATGTGCCAGGAGAAGTGGTAAATAATTGCCAAATATTACAAGTGACTTAGCCGCTTTGAGACTTAGTTTCCTTATCTGTAAAACAACAAAGACCATCTGGGAGGAGATCACCTCTAGGGTGATCTGAAAGCTGGAGGACTTTGATCCTGTATGTTGGCAGGTCTGGCCTGCAACAGCCAAGGAGCGTTATATCTTGTGTCACAGATTTCCACCTGGGAGTGCTGGTGGGAGGCAGCCCCTTAACTCTGTTCCCAGCCTTTTGGCTCTGTTGCCTTTTGAGTCTGTGATACCATACCCGAAAGTTCGTCTCGATGAAATCCCCAGAGGGTCAAGTGTTCACCACAAATTCACAAGGGAATGGCCAAATGGTTTATGGCACATCCAGGTGATGGACTAGGATTCAGATGGCAAAAATATTATGAAGAATTGTCAATGACATACAGAATATGTTTGAGCCCACTGTGAAAGAATTTCAATCTAAGCTGAAACTGGAAGATATTAAATGGAGAATCTCACAATGTGCCCTCAGAAGAACGAAACTTAAGAAGCAAGAGACTAACTTCCCTTAAGTGTCTGATTTATAAAAGACAGAGACTTATCCTGGCCAACGAACACTCACCACGAATCCCTCCCTGTCCTCAAGCCAATGAACTTACCGCTTGGGCTCTGGCCGAACTACCCCTCTTTACATTCCTTGTCCATGAATACAGTCCCCTTAATCCCAGCCCCCCTGCTATACCATCAATAGACTCACCCGTAGCTTCCTATAGCATGAATTTCCCAAATTGCAATTACTCTGCTATTCCCAAATAAATGTCAATTTCTGGTTATTTGAGCTTGCCTCAGTTTACCTCTTTAGGTTGACATCATTATATGATATATGAAAAACAGGAAACAAAAACCATATGTGCAGAAAGACCCCAACTAGTCTTAATATGGAATTATATTATGATATGAAAGATCTGAATTTTATTTATATATTTATAAATTTGTCTATTTTGTTTCTATATTTATAAAAGATCAGAAAATAGAATTATAGTTGATTTTCCCATTCTTTACCTTTTTCTGTATTTTCTACATTTTCTACAATTACCATAAGTATTTATTATTTTTATAAACAAAAAGAAAACAAAAGTGTTCTTTCTTTTTGGAAGAAGAATTAAAACAGTACATAGTTAGGCCTTCTTATTTACCTGTAAGAACTCTAAGGTAGGTCCCAGACACTACACTAGACATCTTATACTCATTGGACTGTCATGGCCATCATAGGTAATCAGCATTGTTCTGTATTGTCTAGATATAGATGATGGAATCTGAGCCCTGTTCTTTCCTGTTTCTTGCAAATGCTGTTGTCTCGGTTTTCTGCTGAGTGTCGATGGCATCATCTTTTGCCCAGACTTGTGCTGACTCTGGAGGGAGAGGGTGACCTCATTTACTCTGAGTACAGTTAGAGAACAAGGATGAGAATTGCCAATGGCGAAGGCTTCAATTTGCTCTTGCTCCACAGCCAGTAGCTATAGCTGGATTTTTTTTGCCAGGCAAACAGACTGTGTAAGGCAAAAATGGTCTTTCAAAAAAATGTACTCTATATTTTAAATGAGGACTGCATGGCTTGTTTATAAATCTGACTTTGACTCATGTAGCAGCAGATGCTGTTAGTGCCCCATCCATATGTGATTTGCCTACCTGGAGGACTTTCTATTTAAGGCCATTCTTTGACCTTGGGGGTAGGGTTGTTCAGTCCCATTTAGGACAGGCCAGAAGTGTCAGACAGTTAATGTCCAGGAGCAACTTCAATTGTTGAGAGACGGGAATTGGTATATAAATACCTCAATTCTCTCACCCCTCGATGAGACAGTTTTGAGGCATGTTACAGCAGACTCTCGGAGTCCTCAGCAGGATTAAGCCTCAGTTGCCTACAACAGAAACCTGCTAATCAACACCTGCTTTACTGGCTCCCCGCCCTTCCCTTCTCCCTCACTCATGCCCTCATTGTAGTCCTGAATAAAGGAATTGCAACAAATTTGCCTCAGGGTCTCCTTTCCGGGGGAAACCAAACTAATAGAACCTCACTTCTTATGTACCTGACAATGTTCTTGGGCCATTTAAACAAAAGATAGCACCTTTACACCCACCCCAAAACCAAGGTGGTATTAGGGATTTTAAGTTCATCAACTACATAGGCCATAAAGCATGAAGATGCCCTAAATTCTAGTGGTTTGAAACTCTCTAAGTTGAGTATGTTTAGCACCAGTTAAAACCCTTCATGCCGGTAAGCAGTGAATTGTTTCCTGTTACTACAAAGAAAGAACTCATTGTGGACACTGGCTGCAAAAGAAAAGACAGAACCCACTTCATTCCCCTAAAGCTATAAAGATATTTCCCCCCGGGCAAGCATGAGCTTTTAAATTATTGTGCCCTAAAAATAACATTTTCACTCCAGAACGGGTTATAAAAACTTAAATGGTGGGTTATTTTCATCCACCTCCAGAGCAGCTGCTCAGGAACTCTGAATGCTGGAGGGGATTATGTAATGACTTGGTGCTGTCTTCTGCCTGGCAAAGCAAATCAAATCATTGTTCTGTGATGGGCTTCCAAGGTAATATAATAGGACATATGAGGCTGTATGAAGGTTGAGAAGGAAAAGGATGAAGAGTGGAAAAGATAAAGAGAGCAGTAGAAGTCTGGGTTACATGCAGGGCCTGTTTATTCTCCTGCTTACCTTCGCGAGCCTCCTACCCTTTCCGCCAGGACCATGCTCAGGAAGGCCTTAATTCCCTCTGCCTTGTTCTACCTGTCTGTGATTTTCCCCATGCTACCTTCGCAATTAATCCCTGACCTAGATGTCATCACCGACCTAAAGTTAACCACTACCTACTACTGTCAATCATTGACCTAGAGTTGACCATTGACCTAGAATTGACCACTAACCTAGAGAGTTTACCATTGACCTTGAGTCGATCACTGACAAGTATGTGGAGAACACAAAGACTTTAGAATTATCTACTGAAGTGGAATCAAACATTACCAACTTTGTGGAAGAAGTCGCTGAGGCCATAGTCAATTACAATTCAATTCGCAGAGTTTTTTGAATGAAGATTATGTAGATTGCTGCTGTTTATATGACTAGAACACCAAATCAGCCTAGCACCTGACAGGAAGCCACGAGTCCTTCTCAATGCTTGTTTAAAATGAAGCAAAATCTCCATTAGCTGTGACCATCTCTCTGCAAACTGCCACTTTCTAAGAAGATTCTGAACTCCTGAACAAGCCCGCCATTACAGTATAGGAGATTGCACAATTGTAGAAAACTAGTGAGAACATGGGATGTACCCAGCTAAGGAGAAAGTACAGAGTGGAGCGAATTGTATACAGAAGAAAGGCATCTCTTAACCATTTCCCATTTAATATGGGTTCAATAAATGTTCATTTGAACTAAAAAAAAAAAAAAAAAAAGGTCTGGACGGAACTAGGGCTTTGTGAGGCCTAAGAATATTTTTCAAACTACAATGGTGTATGACAATTAACATTTGTATTCTGCCCTTATGAACAAGCCACCAAAGAGATAATTTGAAGGTGATGTTTTTTCTCATGCCCCTCAGGTCACAAACAATCTGATTTCAAAGAAGGCCAAAGAATTAGCAAACTCAAAACTTGAAAAGAGAAATTTAGGGGGAAAATTTGGGGGGAAAATTTTGGGCGAATCATGTCTTTTGACAGTATGTACTGCACATGTAGAACATGCAAATCAGATGGTTGTCAATGAAAACCCAACCATCACTTAGGGGATTTCTTACCCGCAAACGTTTAGAAAACTTGGCTTAAATTCTCCTTCCTGAGGTCAGGCAGCTCCAGAGCCTCTCCAGGATTTCAGACTTCACTTCCTCGTGCTTGTTTGGATCCTGGACTCAGTGGTTAAAGGCAGCTTCAGTTCTATCGTCCTTGCATCATGTCTGGATATAAAACTCCACCTCCCTAGTGGTTCCTGCAAAAATATCCACGAGACCAAACATGTGATTGTTTTCTACGTTTACTAAAGACGCATTAAGATATATAAGGGGGATCATATCACAGATTATGCAGCCATCCACCCTCTCGTAAGGACTCTGCCAGTTCCTCAGGTCACACCTCTTTGAGAAATTTTTACACTCTCTATACACAGAACTTCAGGTGGACAGTCCCTCAGCTTTGGCTGATTCTCTCGAGAGGAACAATCACATCAAGCTATCTGTTTCTCTAGCTTTCAGCCACCTTTTCCCTTAGAATGCTGATAAATCCAAATTTCTCTATCTTGTTATAGTAAGAAATATTAAGGAAAATGGTGAGCTAAGATAACCTGATTACCATTACCTCACAAGAAAATCTACTTATAGATTAGCTATTGGAATGAATAAAATATTTCAGCAAAATTGGTGGATATAGGATTGACATGCAAATATTAATAGCATGTCACTATACCAGCAACCAACAATTACATAGCCTTATTTATTATTACTTACTAACATAATAATAACAAATAAATGAATTATAATATATTTACAAAGACTTGATTTAGGCTATTTGCAAAAAATATAGGGTACCTAGTGATGAGTCTAACAGAAGATATCCAATAGAACAATCTAACTGTTCTTCTGAAACTGAGAGTCAATTAAATAAACTGTGGTTTATTCATACAATAGAATTCTATATAGCAATTAAAATGAATGATCCGAGATCCACCTATGTTTCTATATGGCTCAAACTTGAAAATATAATATTGAGTGAAAAAAACAATTTGCAAACTGTACACATCATATATAATTCACGTAAACATTTAAAACATAGAGAATAATTGAATGTCTGAACATATATCTGCACAGAATAAAATTCATCTATATTTAAGACAGACTACCACTAAAAAAGAAAAAATTTGAAAAGGGTAGAGAAGTAGGTTTTCTTTAAAAATTCTGAGGGGAAAAGACTTTCTATGGAGATATTGCATTATTTTTATATGATGTTTATATTATTAATGTATATTAATATATAGATACGTGTATATTACATTTTTATATTAATATATTTGAAATATTTTATAATTAGAAATTGAAATGGAAATTTTATATGGATTCAGAAAAGATTTGCATAATATTGACAAGCCTGTCATATTCTTCAATGATTTTTTTTTTATCTAAATATGTCTGTTTTGAAATGTCCAAGAGGTTAGCACTTAGCAAGAAGTTAGACTAACCAAATGTAATATAATAACAGACAAAACTCCTCGATTGAAGTTTTATGGTGAAAGAAAGGTCAAATTAGATGTGCAATACTTTGCCCTCATTTTGAGAGCTTTTTAGGTAATCATGAGATAAGGCAACATTCCTAACTCTCAGTTTTCCTATCTAGTGGCTGAACTATGAAGCCCCTTCCAGCTCTAATGTTTTATGAGATCCTTGAATTTTAAGCTCTTTGTGAGACCTTAGAACTGTTTGGTTTGCTAGGAGTGGCCTGCTTCTGGCAAAAGTTAAAAACAGTCTCTTTTTGTTAGATGGAGAAAATGAAGTGGGGAAGGCCCAGAATACAGAGGACAATGTGGAGATGCAATCGACACCTAGACTTGGCAGACAAATTAGGAACCAGCTGGAGCAGTGAAAGGAGGGATGAGAATGTCAGCCCTGCAGATAAGACAACGATTGTTCTGCCCTCTTTGACAACAGCAATGTTTAGGGAACAAGTATATCTACCTTGCTTTTAATTGTTGGGCTATTTTGAATTCTACTTTACATGTATATCACATCACCTGTAGTAAAAATTGGTAGTAATTTAAATATATACTATAAATGCAACGGTTGGCATTATTGTTTGAAATGATTAGTAGAATGGCATCATGGTTATGCTTTTTTAAGTAAAAGAGTCCTTATTTTTTAAAAGATATCTATTGAAACATTTGTGGATGAAATCACACGTCTTGGATTGGCTTTAAGATAATTCAGAGATGAAGAGAGAGGGTGGGAGTCAAACTAAAATAAGATTGGCCATGTGTTCTTAATTACTAAAGTTGAGTGATGGGTACGTGGGGTTCATTATATCTTCTCTCTACTATGATGTGGGTTTAAAATTTTCCATATTAAAAATGCAAAAATAATACTAGTAAAATAAAATGCTTTGTGAGCTAGTTTCTTTTCTCAGTTATCTGTACGTGCTGAAATTCTGCCCCCTTTGCCTTAAACCCTACAACTTGCTTGGGGCATTTCCCCAATTTATTCCCACAATGTCTAGTATGAACTGATTTGCTTGCCAGGCAATGATAAACTTATAAATCAATGTTGAAGTTGATTTCATAATAACAGAATTCTAAGGAATTTTTAAAGAAAATTGGAATTCTTGTCTTTTTCAGGAAGAAAAACTATCATCTCCCATAATGGATGGACCAGTAAATCATTTCTTTTAGAAAAACTGAACTTAGACTTGTTAAGCACCTACAATAGTATTTGAGTACAATGTTTTTTATTTAACAAAAATTGATTTGATTAGGAATAAATATTATTACCTCCATCTTAGAGATGAGGAAGCTTGACCTTGCCAAGGTCACATTGCTAACATGTTTGGAGCCAGGATTTCAGTCCACAGGTGGATAAATTCAAAGCCTGTATTTTTCTACTTCATAACCTTAGTCTGTGGTCCAACAGTATGAAAACGCACCTGGAAGCTTTAGAAATGCCCCACCTCCAGTCCTACTAAATTAGAATCAGCATTTTAACAAGGACCTATGGAATTTATGTGTACATTTAAAGCATTTAAACACTGAGAAACCTTGCTATACTAAACATCTTATAAATTTATCTCAAATAGGAATAACGATAAACATTTCTGCTAACATTTATTGAGTCCTTACTATATGTCAGATTTTATTTGTTTGTTTACACCTCATAACTCTCTTAAGAGCTGAAGAAACTTAGGTTCCAGTTAAATAACTCTAAGGTAAGAAAGTTAACAAGTGGCAGAGTCTAGATTTGAACTCAAATTGGTCTGACCCTGGACCCATTACCCTAGGTACCTCACTCCAAACATTAAATCCAAACATTTTATTTCATCTAAATAAAGCAAATTAGCTGTCTATGTCATTCAATTTATCATTAACACTGTTTAATCCAATACTTATTTTTGATAGTGTGGACGGAGTCTCAACTGTCAGACTTAATATTGCTATTTTAAACAAAATTTTAACCCATGAGATCATCTAGTCAATATACTTCTTAGGACCAGTGTATCCAGATAAAAATATATCAGGGTGAAAATTTTAGTAGGTTTTCTGGCTAGTCCTTGCTTATCAAAGGGTGAACTGAAATAGGAGCTCGACTCCTCAAAACAATCCTGTGATTTACTGAGGAAGGATCAGAAAAGACATTCTGCTTCTGTTTCACTTTCACATTACATGGCTACTCTAACCTTATGTAGTAAAAGGTCTAGGATCATTAGAACTCCTTATACACCTTCAAATAAACAACTCTTTAATTTTACACAGTATAAAATAATTGATTTGTTTTGTTTATAAGAAATTTCCCACTGGGGAACTCTTTCATCCTCTTTCATATGTGGGAGTAAAAAAGAAACATACATGATGTTTCTGTTGGTGCAGAATATATAATAGTTTATAATTCTAGGCTTACGATAGGTAAAAGCAGTGAGAAACTGTAACTCTAAAATAGACCAAATTGTTATGAATATTAAATCACCTGCAACTACAAAAGACAGTACACTTCCGAAAGTACTAAGAAATTTCATATTTTTTCCATTTTGCCTCACACAGAGACCCAAAAGCAGAAATCTTAACGACTTTTATGACCGAGGGCTGGCAGATCTCAATCTATAAAATCAGTTACTGGACATTGTCTCTTTTAGAAAGTAAGGAGGGTGGCAGAGTTTAACACTGGAAATCTAAGAAGAAAGCTGCATTAAAATCATTATTTTTTTTAAAAGGTAATGGACTTGAACTTGTGAGTATTTGATTACAAGGAAATAAGATCCTCCATAAATATATGTAATAAATATTCAGCTAACAATACATTAGCCAGTGAATCCTTTTCTTTCTTTTTGGTGGTAAAGAACAGATTAAAACAATGATGACACTAAGCATTCTAAAAATCCTATTTATTCTGAATTTAGAAATGGGTAAATAGATAATTAAAACACTTAGATAAAGAATAAATAGGCTTCTAGCCTAAAGATAGTCTCTTTGTTTTCCCTGTGCATTTCACTGGTTGTCTACTTAAGCTGTGAATGTGAATTGATTTATAGGTTGGTACCCTTTCATTCATCACTTATTCTTCAGGAATGAATTATAGTGTGATGAGAAGCTCAGTCTGAAATGAAAAGATAATTCTAATTATTACCTCATCCAGGAATTTAAAAAATATTCAAGAGGGACTATTTTTCAATGATACATTTCTAAGCAAATAAAATCTTTTTTCTTTGTAAAATTCAATCCTAAAGTACGCTTGCACACAAACACATATGCATACACGGGTATTGATTTTTTTAAGAAGTAGGGGAGTGGATTTCATTTTAGGCCTACAAAAGAGATTTTTTTCCCTAGCATTTTCTAGGAAGGGGAAAAAAAACGTACCAAAAAAAGTCTATTGCTTTCTTCTTCTGCCGTATGCCCTTCTTTCTCTTTCTCTCTCTCTCTCTCTCTCTCTCTCTCGCTTTTTACGAGCATATTAATTAGAGGGCCATCAGCTTGCTCAGCCCAGAGAAACAGCTGCCACCAAGGACTTTCTAGAAGCCTGGGACCTGCTCCCTGTGCCCCCTTCAGGAATCCGGGTCTCCAGGGCATAAGTTGAGTCCTGCCTGCTCAAAGTACCTGTGACAGGCAGATGTGAGTACAGCCACAAGCACTGTGAACTCAGTGAAGTCCACCTTGGAATCTCTGCTTGTGTCCAAGTCCTTCGGCAGCTTGTCTGCAGTATCCTTGTCCCTTCCACTCTGCAGGAAGCCCGGAGCTCCTTCTCTACAAGCACCTTCAGCTCCCCCTTAGTCAGCATCTGCTTGTGGCCCTGGACACTCACACATCCAGCAAAGATGTCGATGATCATGCCCATGGCCATCTCCAGTTCTGAGATGATGCTGGATTTGGACCCACGTTCTTCCTGGCTGCTGGTGTGGCTGAGGAAATGCCTCCCCGCCGCCCCATCTAAGACAATGAAGTTCTGTAAGGGCTCGCCTGATCAAAATCCTAGGTGAGGAGCAGGAGAGAGATGAAGTCTGTAATTAAAGAGAGTGGCGACTGAAAATCAATTAGATATCTACCATTTCATTCATTCTAAAGAGGCACTTAGAATAAGATAAACAGGACTAAAAGGAAAGCAAAAATAAGAAACACTGAGAGTCTGTTTTCTCTCTAACTGGATCCCTGGATCTCCTGTGGGGAGACGTTGTAAGCAAGGACTCTGCCAATTCTAACATTACAGTTTTGTCTCAAATGGCAAGGATGTTAGCACTGCCTCGCACCCCCCGCTGCTCCCCTCCCCACACAATTCAATGTATAGTGTATGGGAGAGAACTGTTTAACCTCTGAAGTTCTTCCCTATACCATTTTATTATTTACTCATAAAGTCAAATGTTAATGGTCCACTCATCTCCATACTTATATTTCCTTTTTCTTTTGGTTTTGGCTTTTCAGTGGGCATTTACATCAACTGTGATTGCCAGCATTTGGCACAGTGGGTGAAGTAAATCTTATTCGAAAATCTGTTGGAGGCAGCCTGTGGGAACTGGTACAACAGGAAGCAGCTCGAAGGGTGGCCGCCTTGTCCCAGTTCTCAAGCAGAGGGAGGCATCCCCGACAGAAAAGGGAGGTGGCCTGTATCCCCCACCTCAGCCCTACAGAAGGTTCCCCTCCTAAACCAGTTTTCTGCAGAGCTCTTGCACCTGCCAAATGATCGTTTTTCTTCAGATAAGGAAATACCCAACCGTGGCCTTCAGGAAGCTGATGAGTAAGCAGGGGATGGTCAACTGAGAGAGGAGATGTATAGCTCCCAGAAGATGAAAAGCTGGAGAGGGAAAGGGCTGTCTTTATTCTGCGTAGTGTTTCATTTCCCACTTCCAGGCCCCAAGGCTCAGCTGAATTAGAAACAAAACTGAAAAAGTCCTCTGGGGTACCCTCGTCCCGGAGCATCCCAGTCAGATCTAGGCACTTCCCCATATAACAACTGGGGATTATTACTGATGAACCCAAGGAAGCTCAGAGCCTCCATTAAGGTAAATCTGTATTCTTATAATGTATTAAAGTAGCAGGAGAATGAGTAATACATTTTAGAAGGATTTATTTTAAAAAATGGTTAAAATATTGTAAACAAGAGCTCCTGCTTTCAGGTGTTGGAGTGGAGAATTTTTTTGTACCCATTTCTTCTCTTAAAACACACACACACAGTCATCATCATCATCATTATCATCACCACCACTATCATCATTCTGAAATTTTAGAACCCTGGTGATAAGGAGTAAATCTGTTCAATCACCCCTACCTTTATCAAAACATTACTGAGTGTCTGCTATGTCCCAGGCACAAAGTGCTGGGAGTACATTAGTGAGGACTTCACAGAGCTTAAGTTCTAATAAATAATTGTGTATTATGTTAGAAGGTAATAAATATTACAGGAAATAATAAGGCAAGCAAGAAGAATCTGGAATTCTAGGGATGAAGCTTCGAGTGGTAGTGTTAAATAGGGTGGTCGGGGTAGACCTCATAGAGAACCTGGGAACTGAGCCAAGACATTGCAGGAGGAGAGGGAGTTAGCTAAGTGGCTATCTGGAAAAAGGTATTGGCTTGGACGGTTCCTCACCGCCTTCAAGGAACAGCGAACAGCTAAAGCAAAGGGATATACAATATGTTTAAGAAACAGCAGTGAGGCCAGTGTGGCTGGATGGGAGAAACTGAGGGAGAGAGTGGAGCAGGAAAGTTCAGAGAGGCAGTGAAGCCAGATACTGTACAGTTTCGTGGGTCTTTGTAAGCACTTGGCTTTTTATTCTGATTAAAATGAGGGGCCACAATAGGTTTTGGGTAGAAGAGTGACAAGAATTTAAAAAAAATTCTTCTAGTTGCCATGTTGAAGTGCCTTTTACAGTAATTTAGGAAAAATAGCTCCGACCAAAGTGGTACCAGTGGATGAATGATAAAAAGTTGGATTGTGGGTATATTTTGAAGCTAGAGACAGGATTCCCAATGGATTCAATGTGGGGTATGAGAGAAATAGAGAAGCCAAGAAGAAAGACTTAGGCAACCCATGAGTTGCCACCTAGTGGGAAAGGCCGTGAGTAGAGCAGCTTTGCAGGGAAAAGTTAGTTATTGTGAAGCACACTGAGTTTGAGGTGTGCTATTAGACATCCCTGTGGAGATATGGAATTAGCAGCTGGATTTATTAATCTGGATTTCCAGATGGAGTTCTTTGCAAGAGAGATAAATTTGGGAGTTTTTATCATATGGATAGAATTTAATAGAACTGGATGAGATCACCAAAGGAGTAAGTATAGATAGAGAAGAGGAACAAAGACTGAGCTCTGGAGTCCTCTAACTTTTAATTGTTCAGGAAAAAAATGAGGAAATGGTGACGTAGACTGAGAAGAAGCAGCTAGCGAAGCAGGGGTAAGGAGAAAAAAAAAAAAAGACAATATGGTGACAAGGAAGCCAGGAAGCCATGTAAAGGATATCTGGAACTAATGAACTATATCATGTGCTGCTGATAGGTCAAGAAAGACAAGGATGGAGAATTTATCATTAAATTTAGCAACAAGGAGGTCACTGATGACAAGGATAAGAGCAGTTCCTGTGGAGTCATAGGGGTAAAAGTCTGACTGAAGGCAAGGGGGAAGAGGAATTGAAGATAGCCTATAAAGACAACTATTTTCAAGAGTTTTGCTGTTAAAAAGAGGAGAGAAATGTAGCAATAGCTGGGGAAGGAGCAGGGTTAAGGGAAATTTTTTTTTTTTTTTAAGATGGGAGAAGTAATAGCTTATTTTTATGCTAATGGAAATGATCCGGTGGAGATCAATAAATGATTAGAAAAATGGAAGAAGAATTGTTTGAGCAATATCTTTTGAGTTGAGAAGAGGAGATAAAATCTAGAGCATAAGTGGAGAGATTGCTTTAGTGTTAAGAGTATGGATTATTCTATGATAATTGGCAGGATGATTGGTATGAAAGTGCAGATACTGAAATGGGGGTAAATATGTTATAAATCCTGAAGGCCTCCAGGGAGGAAAAAAAAAAACCCCACATACACACACAACAAAGGATTAGGAATCAGAATGACTTTGGATTTCTCATTGGCAACACTTAAATCCAGGAGACAAGGGGTCAAGTAAGGCCTTTAAAAATCTATGGGAAGATACTTTGCAACATAAGTCTATACCCACGCACACTATAACTAAATGTGTATAGACTAAATGCATGTTTAGACATACAAGGTGTACTGATATCTTCTGTTTGCCTCTTCAGATCCACTCTACACCCTTCCCTATCCTTTCTGTTCAGGGAGGTAGACCTGCACGGACTCTTTCACTTGAGTTCTTTGGCCCTCTGGCTTCTGGTTGGGTTTGGCCAATGTGAGACACTGGCAAGATATCAGGGGACAGAAGGAAAGAGGTCAGTCCTGTGTTCCTTCACTGAAAGCCACAGATCTTGTTGGGCAACCTTTTCCTATAGCTGCAGCTCTCTTCGGATTCTAGTAAACATTCCTACCACTTTCCCCTTCAGGCCTAAATCTTCCTGCTGTTCTGAGCTCCATATATTAATATTGTTCACACTATTATAAATAGTTCCTTCAATAACTTTTCATCTAGAATCCCCTTAATAATGCCATTTTTTTTTTTCCCAGCTAGACTTTGACTGGATACACAGGTCTCTAAAAATGTAGCCATATACCTTTTTCTCATAAAACTATTGGAGGAACTTCTCCACTAAATAAGTAAGAAAAAAGAAAAGGATGACAGAGGAATGAGGCAAAGGGAACAACATGAAAGGAGATCCCAAGATGACAGCTGTGTATTAGGTATACAGAACCACCAATTCAAGTTGGCACGGGCTAGAAAGTTCTTAAAGACGTCTTGAAGATGAAATTGTTAGACTATCTAATGAGGAATTTTATACAACTGGTATAAAAATTTGAGACTGAATTAGTTAAGAAAATAAAAATCTAAGGAAATGAAAACCAGACAGTTAATTTTAGTTTTAACAAAAAGTTGAGCCAGTAAGAAAGGTAATCATAACATAGGAAAATAGCTCAACTGTAAATGGCATTTATGTAACAAAAATTCCAAGGAACTGCTAAATTCTTTCCTTTTATAGATGTCCTTATAACACATATTCTCTATTTTTGTTATGCAGAGATTTCCATAGAAGGTATTTATCATAAAAGCATCTAAAGCTACCAAAACTTTATTCTAATTTGATTTAACCTGGGCCTTTAACACAATGGAAAGTTAAAATCTGTTTCTACCTCTGAGCAGTGTGACCTGGGATAAATTACTTAATTTCGGAACCTTTACCAAGTATGGGAATTGCAAATCACACCACGTAGAGTGCCTGGCACATAGTAGGCACTCATAAATGACCACTCTTGTCAGCTATTTTAATGAAATAATGCTGGATAGGGATATTATAAAACCACAAGGAATACAACTTTGACCTCAATGTAAATGGGTAGTTAGGCATCTAGAAGTGATGAGGCATTGGAAGCCTGATCCTATTATAAAACTAATACTTCCCAGACTAAGTAAATATTATACGAACTGACAACTCTGTATATAAACAAAATTGAGGAAAAAATGCTGAGGAAAAAAGATGAAAAAAGATAACTGAGGGGACAAAGTACAGAGAGTGAATCAACTCTTGGAGGGACCAAATGCAGTATATAAGCTCTCCTTGACAGCAGTGATTTAAAGTCCCAGATTCCTCTGGAAGTCCCTGTCCTACTTGTCAACATAGAAAGCCTGGGATTCCAAGACAAGGTTCAGGTGCCTTTCCTAATCATCAAACGAAAAAATGAAGCGTTTTAGCTGCATGATTTCTTTGGGTCCATCAATTTCAGGGGTTGGTCAGATATTAATGGTTTGAAAGCTAAAGGAAAACATCAGCTATTAATAATAAACATGTATCGAACACTTAAGATGTGTCAGTCCCTGTTCTAAGCCATTTTACCTGTATCATCCCATTTAATTTTCATAACCATTCTAGGTCCTTTTATCCCCATCTTATCCATAAGTTAAGTGAGACGCAGAGAGGTTAACGAAATTCCCTACGGTTACATAGCCAGTAAACTGATAGAGCTGAGTTTGAACTCAGATTTGCCAGCCTCCAAAGCCTTTTAGGCTTCTAACGCAATGTTAATGTATACCAAATATTCTTTAGCTGTGGATTTTCTCACGAGCCTGACAGTGTTAATGACATATATGAGCAAGCCATGTTCAAATAAGAGATGATTGCCATAATGTACAAAAGCCAGACTATTTTGAGCAACAGCTCTTGCAAGGTGTAACAAGATAGAGCCTTAAAACCGTCAGCTTTCTGGACACTGAGCTCAGACATTCAAACATATTTAACCAGTAACGTTCTGACAGCAAGGGGGTTATTTTAGGTTATAAAATAACCTCCATTTGTGTATTCCAGTACCGACTGCACCTGCCATTTTAAGTGTTGAATATATGTCTGTTGACTGGATGGATGACTCATCTAGTGGGTCTTTTCAAATCTCATTCGGAGCATCTCATACAAAAGTCCAGAGCATTAAAGCAAGCCACATCGACACTCTTCTTTGTCACGCAACTGCTCAAGGAGTGAGAGAACCTGCCTCTGATGTGGAACAAAGGTTTGAGAAACACGTCGCCACCTGAGAATGCAAAACGCAAGCCCAGAAATCGGGGACTACAGTAACACTCCAGAGCGGGATGCACAACGGCCCCTTTTGCAACGGAGATGCCTATTTCCATCCAGGCGCCTGTGAAGCGCCGTTGTGGGCGGGAGACCTGCGCTCAGCCTGTGGTGGGATTGCAATGACAGTGCAAGAATTCCAAGCCGGCTGCGGGATATGCGGACCCAACAGAAGAATGGGAGGGAGCACTGTTCACCTGACACATCCCAACCCGCCCTACTGCAGCCCAGGGCTGTGGGTGGAGCAGTGGGAAGCGACTCAACACGCTAAGCTCTACCGAACTGGGGTTGCAGAACATCATCCTACCGTGCCGCCAGCGCACGCGCACCCCCCCTCCACGCCCGCCAGCCTGTAGCGCACGCGCAGTTCCTCCTCCCTCGCTCCGTCAGTCCCTTGCAGGGCCCGGGGCTACGCCCCCGCAGACCCCGCCCCGCTCCCGTGCGCCGAACGCTCCATATCCGGGTTCCCGCTGCCGCCGCCGCCGCCGCCGCCGCCGCCGCCTCGCTCATTCAGCTTTGCCGGGAGTGGTGTGATTCCCGACCAAGATGGCGGCTGTGGGGCGAGTCAGCTCCTTCGGCTCCTCTCCGCCGGGATTAGTTTCGACTTACACTGGCGGCCCCTTGGCCAACGAGCTAACGTCGGGCAACGGCGGCGCTGCAGCAGGCGACGACGAGGACGGGCAGAACCTTTGGTAACGACCCCACCCCTCCCTAGGTCCCCGCAGGCACTCCCGGCCCTGCGGACGCCTCGGGATCCCGTGCCCGCCGGAGCTCGGCGCCGGGCCCAGGCCACCGTGTTCTCGGCAGCGCCCGTCCAGGCGCGCCGAGGCCATGTCCATCCCTCCCGCGCTGCGGCCCCGGCCCCTGGCTCCCGGCCTCAGCGTGCGCCTTGCTCCCCGTTAGGTCCTGCATCCTCAGTGAGGTCTCCACCCGCTCGCGCTCCAAGCTCCCCGCGGGGAAGAACGTACTGCTGTTGGGTAAGTGTCCCCTGCCTCGCCCCGCCCCGCCTCCACTCCGGCCAGGGTCCGGGTCCGCCCGCCGGCTCGCCCGCTCGCTTTGTGCGGACCGAGGGCCCTGGCCCCGCCCCGCCTTCTGACTTGTCTGTCGATGACAGCTGGGAGGGAAGGGGAACCGGGATCCCTGCCCCAGGACCTGCAGGGACTCGCCCTCTCCAGAGCCCTTTCTCCTCTCCTGGATGTGGGGAGGACCTGACAGCCTCCCCTGGCAAGGACAATTCGATAGCCTATCTGAGGGATTCTAGTGGCTTGGGGTTTACGTAGAAAATAAGGATGGTTTTTTCTTCATAACAAAAATTGGTAGCTAGAGGCTTTTCGCGACAGCTCTAGTGCAAATGGTATGCCATTAATATTTAGTAGCCGACTCTTTGTATAATTGACAGAGAATCTAGAAATAAGACCTGATAGTCGTGATAAATGTTTTTATTTGCTTCAGCTTTTTCGCGTACAAAGGACTCGTGTTGCAGCGGCCTTTTTAACTTTTACTTATTCTGAAATTTGTAAAGGGCAGTAAGATACCTTCCTAGTTAAGTCCTTTTGGCCTAATGTATGTAATAAGGAGAAATGGTCCAAGGTCTCAGTTCTGATCTATATCCCCTCTGCTCTCTGGAAGTTATACATTTTGTTTATTGATTCTAGGAATGAGAGTAGAGGACAGCAAGGAAGAACAATTCACAGATTCATAATTTTTGTAGGCTTAGCTCCTGAGGCATTTACAGGAGAGGTTTTTTTTTCTGTATTCTTTAAATGTGAGATGTTGTAATTTGGCTTACACGATGATGGTTAAATTTTAAAACTCTGACATTGTGTCTCGACTATTTTCGTTACTATTTTCGTTACGTACACGTAAGCACAGGAAAGAAAAAGTCACATCTACTTGACAAGACCTGCTTTTAATAGGCATGATTAGATAGAAACAAATTACTTATTTTTCATGAACTGCTGCCAATCTAAATGTGATTCTTGCTGTTCTCTAAAGTCAGATGGAGCTAGTTGAAAATTTTTGTATACCTTTGTTTTTAATGTGATTGAAAGTACCTACTGCAGATTAACCTGGATTCAGTCGTGGCTCTATCACATACTAGCCTGATGGTCTTGAGCAAATTCCTTGACGTCTATAAACTTTAGTTTCTTTGTTTTTCAAATGAATATTATAGAAATAATAATGTCTGGCTTCTAGAATTATGGGGAGAACTGAATGAGATAATGGTTGTAAAGTGATAACACCACAGTGACTTTTTTATGATGAATTTGTCTTAACTGGATTAGAAAATATTTGATCAGAACTCTTTAAAAATTGAATTAGTGCCTATGTAAGTGATACTTATAGGGCAAAGATAGATTAGGATCCAAAAGCAAAAAATTCCAGAAAATCTTTGAAATTTATTAATTTATAAACAGATTAGTATTAATTACTAAACTAAAATGGACAAGACAATGTGACCTTATCGAAGTGAATTATATTTTAATTACTCTAAGTTAAATAAGATTTTTCAAGAATTGCCATTGTAAAGATGATTCCTTAATTTTGTTTTTATCTTATAAATTCCTCTCAGTTATTCCCGTGCATTAAATATTACTAAGGTGGTTCTATTTCTAATGAAATAGAAGTGACAGTTTTGTTAATTTCTTGATGTATCTAATTTGCACTGAGGTTGCACCATGTTTTTTTTTTTTTAAACGTGCTTTGACTCTGGGTCAGTTCACATTACAGTGTACTAAGAGGCCCCAGAGTCTTCCAACCCTCCATAGTAAGAATAGATTAAATTTCCTTTTTTATGAGCTTAATAATATTCATAAAGCCCCATCTAGTATCAAGTTACATGAGCTTGAAATTAAAGGTTTTTATGGGAGTACTATTGGGATTTTCATCAAAGTCCTTTTTAGCTATGGAAGAAGCTAATAATAGATTTTTATACTGATTGTATAAATAGGATTAATTTTCCAGAAAAGCTCTAAATATTTCTTAAGGATATTTAACCATTATGTGTTATAGCAGCATGTAGTCTGTGCTGGTCAAGGGAATAAATATATAAATAGAGATTGTGGTTTTCTTTGTTACGAGTTTGAAGCTGCTAGGCAGGAGGATGCTTAGCCTTAATATGCCTTTCATGAATTATGGTAATCTCTGGAGTTCCATATTGAAAAAGAAAAAAATATGAGGTTTTAACAAGGTATTACATTTCCAGAAATAACCTAGAATAGGAATGATCACAGCTTAATATGCCTTGGGCACAAATTGCAGTTTAACCTTAGCTTGCTGCATGTCTTCCCCACCCATTGCCTATGGGAGAAAAGGGCCAGGACTAGCAATGTATCAGCCACTCTCAAAGCATTTTCATATAAATCTTAGTTTACCTCCTCTTTTCCCTCCTGCCACCCAAATCTAGGAGATAGATGCTAGCACCAATTTTTGGATGAGATAACATAGACCTTATAAGTGAGTTTTTCAGGGTCACACAGCTATAAAGATCCTGTGTTTTGTGACTCTGGCATGTTCTTCCAACTTGATAGAAGTCCCTGCAAGGGGAAAAATGCTGTGTACTCTTTCTACTGCGTAACTTTTTTTAAAAAGCTACCTTTGAGTGCAAGTACTAGTAATTATTTTAAAATAAAATCCAAATATTTGTTAGAATTCTAGGATGAAGCTTTTGAAGGGACACCACTGTGTTTAAGCAGTCATTTAACTGCTTAGGCCTGACCCTCCATGAAACCCCAAAACACTGTGACATTAGTGTCTGCCCATTCTCTTTCTTGAAACAGTTTGAGAATGAGCTTCAGTAAAGTTTGGTTTTAATATTACAGGCAAAACCTCTTGTGCATGTTTTGTGTGTGTGCGCGCGCACGCATGTGCGTGTGTGTATTTTAAATAGGATTTAACTCATGATTGTTCCTTTAGGAACTATTTTTTTCTTAAGCTTTATATTTAATCAATTTTTACTACAGCGATATTTGAATAGCTGCTTTTAAGGGCACTTTCTCCATATCTTGGTTACTTTCCCATGTTTTGATAAGAAAACTCCTAAGAATAATAACAACAAGAAAAACTAATATTTGTAGAAAACTTACATGTACCAGCCATTGTAAGATTGTTTATGCACCCCATCTATCCCTTAAATATCAAGAAATGGACCCAGAGCTGTTAAGTAAATTGCTGTAGGGTTACACAGCCAGAAAGAGTCAATGTAAGAATTCTAAATTGTGCAGCCTGGCCCCAGAGTCTCTATTCTTAAGCTATCCACTGGACTGCCTAGAGGGAAAAAAAGCTTTCTTGGTAGGAAAATTAAGAAAGTATTTAGTAATTATTAAGGAATTTTATCTGATTTTCCTAATGTATCTGTTTCATTATGAAACTCATTGATTTAGATTAATTGAATTCATTGTCTACTAAGACACTTACGTAAACGTGGCCCCCAGTACAATGCCTGGCTTCTAGATAGGACATTAGTATAACTTTCTGATTTGAGGTTTGAATTAATGAAAGCTAGTTGGCTCTTTGGTAAGTCTTGTAAGCCTCATTTTTCTCATCTGTAAATTAAGATATTTGGATTTAGTGATCAATAAAGTCTTGTCTGATCTGGCAGTCTATAATTTTTTTAAATTCTAAAGCTTATGAGTTATTAGATATTTTTAAAGAAATGTTTTGAAGATGTTTCATAATTGGGTTTACATTAATAAAGTATTTTCTTTTAGATGTGGGCTGAGTTCACCCAAGGAAGAAATCTAGAGTCTCTATTTTCCATGAAAGCACTAGTCCAGGATAGTGTACAGCCAAAAAAAATCCCACATAATGCTGAGTATCAACAGGAAATATATTTGAAACAGTCTTCTTTCTTATTCAGGAACAAAACTAGCTACTTTTATGCCTGGATTATTGCAAGATATACACAGGGGAACTAGAGATCTGTTTAGAGAAGTGACTTCTCAAGTAAGTAGGTTTTCCATGTGCGGGTTGACTCTGAAAAGAACGAGATTGTTCAGTCTGACACTATTAATCTTGTGAGAAGTTGGGATTAAAGACCATCAAGGTTATATGACTTGTGAGAAACAGATTTTATCAGTTGTAGTATGTTAATGCAGTTTTCTGGCATGATTGGTTAGAGGAATGTGATGCCAGGAATAGAATGTTATCACATGTATGATATTGGATTGGTAATTTTCAAAGAATTAACAAAATTATTTACTGCATGTTATATGTTACTACTATTGAAAATATACCAAATATGAAATGTTTTGAGAGTCCAGTGGTACATTGGTATTTTATGATGGTCAGATGGTCTGACCTATTATGTAAAAGGCCAGATACTAAATATGCATTTTGAGCCATATGGTCTCTGTTGTAACTACTCAACTCTGCTCTTGTAGCCCCCAAACAGCCATAGACAATACACAGTACATAAATGAATGGATGGGACAGTGTTTAATTAAACTTTATTTACAAAAACAGGCAGCAGACTAGATTTGGCCTGTGGGCTGAAGTTTGTAGACCCACTCTGGAAGTTATTATGGGCATCAGTTTTATCAGTAAGCACAGATGCCACATAATCAGTACTCAATATATAAATGTTGGATAAACGATGACCGGCTTTTACTTAAATTATCATTGTTATTCCAGCTAGAGGTATAGTCTGAACGTAGGTTTAGAAAGTGTTAAGAGAAGTTCACATATTTCCCCCAGTGCTGTTGTCGAAAACAGCTGGAAGAACCACAGATGTAGGCTGGTAGAGTGGTAATGCAGCTGGCGTGAAGTCCACGTGAGAGAGAATGTAAGCAAATGCACTTTGAGAATGTAAAACTAAGAAGAGCCTTGAGCTAAGAAAAAGAAAGGACCCAAGCTCAGCATGGGACTTTTAATAAGTGAGTGACCATGAATTAACCTTTTTGGGCCTTACTTTATTTGCAAAGTCAGGGCAGTGGCTATTAGAAAGACCTCACAGGTTACTTCTCTATTCATTTGTTCATCAAGCACTTATTAGAATGTGCTGTGCATAAAATACTTTGCTCAGTCATCTAGGGAGAACAGGGCCAAGATTCAGTCTCAGACCTTTAGGAGCTTATAAACTCCTATAGTAAAAATCAAATATGTCAGTATGAAATAATTGGTAGAAAGGTCACATGAGATTTTATGGAAAAAGAGGTATCAGTAAAATTTTGCTAAGTAGGATGTGGAGGAGAACACTGGGCTGTGCACTAAGGGAACTCGCAACAGTAGCTAAAACCTGGTGAAAAGGGCCCAGGCAGCTCAGATTTGCTGGAGTCGGTATCTAGAGGTACCAGGTCTGGGAGTCAGCCCTTCTTGCCTGTTGAAGCTGGGGGATTGTGGGCACATTACAACCTCCTGCCCTGTTGAGATTCTTTCATACTTCATGGGATTAAGAGAACTAAAATTATGTCTAAATTACTTTCCTCTTAAAATTGGAAATCACTGTTTTAAATTATAAAAGCATTACATGTTTCTTGCCAGAGAGAGACAAAAAAACTGACAAAGAAAATGAAAACGCGTGATCCTACCACCTAGAGATAATCGTATTCATTTTTTCTACTTCTATATTTGTTTTTTAAACAAAATAGGCTCACAGTCTATATACTATTTTTAAATCAGATTTTTTTAAACTTTATCAGAGGTTCCCCCCCCCCATAGTAATAGATATGGTTTTTTTCCCTTTCAGTGACTGGATAATAAATGGCTATACCATAATAAGAATTGATTGGCAAATAAATTATTGTTATACCCCATTTTCCACTTGTCCAGTATTATCTTTGGGATAAATTCCTAGAAGTTGATTTGTTGAGTCAAAAGTATATATCTTTGAAGCCTTTCTATATATTACCAAACAGTTTTCTGGGACAGTTGTACCCTTTTCCATTCCTACCATCAGTATGTGGGAATACTTGTTTGTTGAGAACCATTACCAATACTAAGGATTATTCATTTTAATCTTCCCCTGTCTGGTAGATAGATTAAAAATTGGCATCTTAATATAAAGGCAGTTTAATTGTAGAATATATACCATATTTGTTGATTAAGAACTATTGCTTTAGTATGACATTGACCTTCTAGAGCACAGGAACCTTTAATGACCATTGGGATTAACATTTATTGGACTTTATAAATATTAAAGTAATATTTTCAGTTCATGTGTAGTTGGTATGCAGGAGCGAGGAAAGTGATAAAGGATAAGTTCTTAAATTTTATAACATAATGTAAATTGCTGAATGATGATATTCAAAGGTAGGGCTTTAGCCAACCAGTGGGATGGGAACATATGTATTATGTCTGCTACCTGGCTGTTCTGGGAGGTGCTATCTTATGTAGCATGTTCACGTTTTAAAGAAGTGGGTTTTGAGCCCCAAGTTACACAGCTGAGCTAGGATTCAAAAATTGGGTTTGTTTAACTTTCTACTATTTAGGTACTCCTTAACATCGGAGAGATGTAGTCCCGAACAGCCTTGGATAAATGTTTATCTACAACCACAGGGTGCAGATACTGCAGCTGGTTAATGGTCGCTCTCTGCCTTGCCTGCAGAGGCAAGGGAGGAGATGCTCCTTGTGAGATGGGGAGCAGACCAAAAGTCCCCACCCTGCCTGGGTGATCCAGATAACCTGTGGAAGGCCATGCAGAAGATCTGAGCCAAAAAGTAGTTCCAGTGAAGACCCGTCATGGCTCTTATCACCAGAGCTTTCAGATAAAATAGGCTGATTTATTTTACATCATGCAAAGCCAAATCAAAAATGTCAACTTCACAATGTTGATATCTCACTTTGGATAAAGGAATATGGTGGTTAGAAGTCTCTCCGTTCTGATTATCATGATCCTGCGAACTATCGTGTATCCAACGGAGCTGTGGAAATGTGAATCAAAGCTCTGCGTAGAATGCAGGTATCAGGCACACAAACCTGTGCAAAGCAAGACAAGTACAGTACTTCAGCCTTCCTTGACAACAGAAAAGATGGAAAAGAGGGAGGCAGAGTTCTTAAAGATATGTCCTCTTTAAGAAAATTTAATATAGAAGTACAAATATAGATAAAATATAGAGAACAATTTTAATGCCATCACTAAAGGGTTCTTTGTAGAAGGACTTTCATCTTAGTCTGTTTAAACAGAAGCTCTCTACTTATATATGTTGACAGATTATTAACTACTTGATTGGCACACTTAAACCTAGTGTGTCTGTTTCACTGCCAGCTTAAGGCCACAGAACTGAAGGTAAAGTTTTCTTAGAGTTTACATATGTTACGCAGATGAATTCCTTCATCTTATCTTCCAATGTCGTTCAGCTTGGCTATGGCAGAGCAGCTGAGTATCCACTCTCAGTCCAATGACTAAAAAGTTTTCCTAAAAGTTTAGTGAAGGAGGTATGTATTATGAGCTTACACTATTAATTAATCTGCTATTGATGAGAGGCAGCCACTTGAGTTTTATAAAGATGAACAATGAATTGCTTTAATAGATTGTGGTAAAGGCCTGGTAAAGGCCTGGGAAAGGCAGTTACAGATGAGGTATAGTTATGAAAATAGAGACTGTGGTTGTTTTTAAAGATAAGAATTTTAGTTAAAGATCTTCTGCATATCGGAAGGGTGCTGTAGAATGAAAGTGTACCCCACAAAGTGATATATTGAAATCCTAACCTTTGATGTAATGGCAGTAGGAGGTGGGTCTTTGGTAGATGATTAGGTCATGAGGGTCAAGCCCTCAAGATTGGTTAGGACCCTTACGAAAGAGACACCAGCCAGCTCACCAGCCAGCTCACCGCCTTCTGCTAAGTGAGGACACAGTGATAAGATGGCTGTCTTTGAACCAGGAAGTGAGCCCTCTCTAGATGCCAAATCTGTCAGCACCTTGATCTTGGACTTCCAGACTCCAAAACTGTTGAGAAATAAATGTCTTATTGAAAAGCCACCCAGCCTGTGGTGCGTATTTTTGTAGGAGTCTGAAAAACTAAGAAAACATGGTTTCCGTTTCTGGTGAGCAAGCAGGGACAGTGTCCATTAAGAATAGGCTAATGTCTTGTCTCTAAACACTTTATAAAGCAAGGACTTTATATCCTGCTTACTGTTAAGAGAACTTGCCCAAAGAATATTGTCAAGTGAAGGGACAGACTTGATGCACTTACAGCCTGCTAAAGGAAACAAATAAGCCGACACAATACTGAAGTGTCTTAAGAGTATGATGTGCTGTTGGGAATACAAAGAAGGGTGCTTAACCAGACTTGTGAAATCAAAGCTTCCTAGAGGGAGCAAAATTGAGACCGAAAGGATAAGCTAGGGTTCTCCCAGGTGTGGTGAGGAGAAGAGAAGAATATTCCAGAAAAAAGTGGCGGCATGTTCAAGATTTAGAGTTGTGAGAGGGGAAGGCTTCTCTACTGCACTAGAAAAAGTTGGGAATGACTGGAGTCTAGTATGGGGGCTGTGGAACATGAGGAGAGATGGGCAGGAAAGACAAGGGAGCCTTTGTAAAAAACCGCGCGGCCTTTACAGTTTGTCCTTTACTGCAGGAGCAGCAGGAAGACCTCGAAGGGGTTTTTTCTGACATGTTAGGAAAGTTCCAGACATACAGAAAAGTTGAAGGAATTTTAGTTAATATTTACACATAAACCTAGATTGGCTTTTTCACATGTCCCACTATGTGACCCTTTGTTTAAAGGCATTTGAGAGTAAATTGCAGGTATTAGTATACTTCCCTCTGAATACTTCAGTGTGCATATCATTAACTAGAATCTCCTGAAGGATCTTCAAAGGGAAATGGGCATAATGAGTTGTTTCTGGAACATCTCAGTTGTAGGATGGGGAACGAATTGTAGGTGACTGTTCCTTCTGAGTAGGATGTTTATTTAGTGAGGAGAAGAGAACTGGAGGAGGCCATGTGTTAAGTGCCTAAAGACATAAAGAGGAAAAAAAAAACAGCCTAACAAATAATGTGATTGGAAGATGTGTATAACCCTAGAGCAAGACTGCATCTTTGCAAATACATCAGATTAAGATTTCTGGAGGTAGTAGGTAACACATGGATCTTGTTTACAGAATTTGACTTAATTGGCCTTTTCTGGGTCTTTTATAAAGTAGATCTATTTTCAGATGTCCACATTTGTCACTAAGACAAATCACGTCAGAGTTCACTTAGGTGAAGAAAAAGTGACAGCTGCAGAAAATAGTCATTACAATTGAGGCTTAAGACTTATGAAAAGAAGAAATGGGCTTAATGGGTGTAAAATATGAATGTTCAATATTTAACCAACTATAACTTCCAACTGTTAATTAAAGTTAAAGAGGGGAGAAGAGTAGTCGATAGAAATTTTGTTCCCAGAAAGATTTTGTTTCACTAAAGTGCTGCTTTAAACATCTTGAGAATCTTTTCTCTGCCAGGCATCGTCAGGTATTATAATATTCTTAGGATTAAGATATTCTGTTTTTTCCCCCTCATCTCTTTCTCTCTGAGAACAAAGAGGAGTTGCCTTCTTGAGAAGGTTGACTTAGATTCCCTTGGGAGGCTTGGGTGGATTATTGCCGTGCTCCTACAATCTTTGTAATTGTGGCCTGGCTTCAGTTTCCTCATCCGTAAGTAGGGAGGATTTCATTAGAATTCTTTATAGTCTGTGTCTGTTTATGAAATGTTCTTTTTTCTCAATATGAACACTTCTAATTTGTTACCAGAAGTGAGAAATTTTGAAATCACAGGGAGGGAACAAATCTCACGCTACCATATTTACCATGTTACATTTGAGAGATAATCATCGCTCCCCCTTAGAGTTGTGTTAGAATTACTGTGGCTTAAATGAATATAGTAGGCACTTGGCAAACATTTGCCACTACTGGTGCTCCTATAGAGATGGAAGTGGAAGGCACTGAAGGTTCTGTTTCACCAGAATATGGGCAAAGGGAGGCAAATTACAGTCCTTTAATTTTTATTTGTGGAAACACGTTGACAGACTTGAAATTTCATCATTTTCCTATCCTAACTTCTTAGGCTTTTGCATTTTAAACCCATTAATACACAAAGTTTTTAACTACCCCCAAATTTGGTAAGGATACAAAATTTGAATCCTTTGTTTAGGGATTTGTGAATCTCATTAATATTTTGGCACTTTTTTTTGTTGTTAAAGATCTTTTAGTGGCTGCTCTGTAGGAAGCTTAGGAATATGCATTTCACTGTGAAAGGAGCAGAGTTAATAGGCACTATAGTCACAGGCACTCTCAAGGCACTGGGGATGCAGCAGTAAGTTAAAACACAGAAAAACACCTGTTCCTCTGGAGCTTCGATGTGAGTAGGGGTAGAGAGTGACTAAGTAAAATGCATATTATGTTATTAAGTTCGATGAAGAAAAATAAAACAAGAAGGAATAGGTGTTTTGGGAGGTTGAGATTTTAAATGAGGTGGTTAAGGGGCGGCCTTCCCGAGGAGTGATATTTGAGGGAAGGTGGGATGAAGGTTAGGTAACAGATTTTTAAAGATAGCATGTTCTAGGCAGAGGGAACTGCGTATAAAGGCCTTGAGATTGGAGTCTTATGTTAATAATCATATGAGTGTTTGGGGGGAAAGGTGGCAAGGTAATGATATTGTTTTTGTACATGTTGAAATGTGAAGTGTTTATGGAGATGCTGAGGCTGGAAGAAAACCTGTGGGAGTCATGTGTGGAGATTCTCCTGGAATTACGTAAAGAGTGAAAAGAGTAGAGGACTGAGGAATGAGCCCTGGGGAACACAAACCCCGGATAGGGCTGAAAGAGCAACCTGTAGGGAAGACTCAGGACCAGCCACCTCAGAAGTAGGTAGTAGAGCAGGAGAGGGTGGAGGCATTGAAGCTATGGCAAGGGAGGGGTCTTCTCCCTTAGACACGCTTCTGTGGCTTAATCTCTCTACCGGCTCCCGTCCCAATCAACCTTTGAGTACAGCTGCTCCCCCACTACCATGGCTAATAATGAGGTCAGGCCTACCTCATTTCCTGCTAGAACTCCAATAATAGCCTGTTATCTAGTTTCCTTACTCCTGAACTTACCCTTGTCAGTCAGTCTTCCACACTTTGCCATAGCAGTCTTGCTCAAACACCTAAACACTTCCGGTGGCTCTTCGTTATCTTCGGGATGAGGTAACCATCTCAGCTTGGTATGAGATGCCTTTCATGGTTTGGCATCTCCTATCTATTCTCACTGTCTGGCCCCTTTCTCCCTCACGTTCTAGATTGCAAGTATTCAAATTTTTTGTCCTTCCTAGAAGGACATTTCTTTGCCTTGGGGCCTCTGTGTATGCTTTCCTTACTTCCTGGAATAACTGACTCTCCATGGTTCATTAATACTACAAGATTTGGCTATTGTTTCCTTCTCTACAAAGCCCTTCTGACTTCCAAACAAAAAAGAATTTTTCCTTAAGGCCAGCTTCCTAGTTTGTTGCTTATCTCTAGTGTAGTCCTAATAACAGTATCTCGAAATTGTCTGCTCTCTGTTTCCCCCTCCAATTTACAAGCTCCTAGAGGATAACAACTTTGACATACGGACATTTGTATTCCTAGTGCTTGGTTTAGAGTAGTAGATGTCTAATGCAGTGGTTCTCAAAGTGTGGTCCTTAGACCAGCAGCATCAGCAACACTGGGAACTTGTTAGAAATGCAGATTCTCTGGCCCCACCCCAGGCTAACTGAATCAGAGACTCAGGATGTGGAGCCCAGTAATGTGTGTTTTAACAAGCTCCACCCCCAGGTGAATCTGATACATTTTTGAGAACCATTAGTCCAGTGAAATGAATGATCAGCAACATTCACTCAGAGGAACAACCTGCAGTCTCATAAGTATCTTGTATGAGTCCTTAGAAGGAAGCAGCTATACTGTAGTGATGGTTGTAAGAACTTAAAATGGTGAGCATGTGTGGTTAATTTAAAATTGGCAATATTTTTCTTTGGTGTGCAATATTTTTTTGTAAAATATACATAACATAATATTGATCATTTTAACCATTCATAAATGAACAGTTCAATAATAGACATTCTAGTTGTTTCTTTTTTTAATTAAATATATTGGGGTGACATTGGTTAATAAAATTATTTAGGTTTCAAGCGTACAGTTCTATAATACATCATCCATGTACCGTGTGCCCACCTCCCAAAGTCAGATCTCCTTCCGTCACCATATATTTGACCCCCTTTACCCTCTTCTCCCTCCCTGCTCCTGTCCTTCCCTCTGGTAACCACTAAACTGTTGTCAGTGTCTGTGAGTTTTTGTCTTGTTCATTTGTTGCTTTCAGTTTTATATCCCACACATGAGTGAAATCATATGGTTCTTGACTTTTTCTGAAGATTGACAATATTTCTGATGTCATGAATTTGGGCTCAAAATCTCTTCTGAGCATATTGACTTAAACCTTTAAAATCAGATTAAAAGGAATGTGCAAACATCTTTTAAAGAATCATTGGCAATGTCACTATTAGAGATAACCAAATAATCAGTGCTTTTTTTCTGGCTGATATTATTATGGTTTTTTTCTTTTGCTTATGCTTAAGACTATCTATGAGTATATATATTTTTATTCAGAAAACTTTATATTTGAGTCACTTGAAATATTAAAAATAAGTTGAAATACACTGATTTGAAATTTTTTTTGTTCCAGAAGTGTGTATTTATCCTTCCAGCCAGCTTCTCTCCCTCCCTCCCTCCCTTTTTTTATTGAAGTATAGTTGATGTACAGTATTACAGTAGTTTCAAGTATACAGTATAGTGATTCAACATTTATATATCTTATGAAGTGATCACCACAATAAGTATAGTAATCAGCTGTCACCATACAAAAGTTATTACAGTATTGACTATATTCCCTATGCTGTACATTACATCCTCATGACTTATTTGTTTTATAACTGGAAGTCTGTACATCTTAATCCCCTTCACCTTTTTTGTCCATCCCTACACTCTCCCTTCATCTAAATTTTTTGACTCTTTTTAAGGTTATCTATACTTTCTAACATCTTAAGAGAATTAAAGAGAAAAGAAATCGTAAGTCATATTAAATGAAGTTTTATCTAATTACTGCCTATTTTTATGGATCTATATATACTTTAGAAAATTCTTATTGAACATTTTATTGTTTTAAGCTGTCGTAAGTCTGGGCACTAAGTTTTTGCTTATAATCTGTTGTTTCTGTAGGATAAACAGCTTTCAGTTATCATTTTAGCTTAAGAGGACTCCCTTCAGAGCAGGTTTAAGTTCACAGCAAAATGAAGTGGGTAGTAGAGAGTGTCCGAATATTCCCTGTCCCCATGTGCACACCCTCCCCCACTGTTGGCATCCTGCACAGTGACACAGTTATTACTGTACTTGCAATCAGCGAACTGATAACTGACACGTTATCATCTAAAGTCCATAGTTTAAATGAGAGTTCATTCTAGGTTTGTACATTATGCAGTTTCACAAATGTATAATGACATGTATCTAGCATTGTGGTATCATACAGAATAGTCTCACTGCCCTGAAAGCCCTCTGCTCTGCCTGTTCAGACTCTTTAAAAGGCTTTCATAGATCTACATGGTGATTTAAATTATTTCTTATTATCTCTAATGCTCATGCCTGTTGAGGTGACTACATAACATTCTTTAAATTTTTTTGATTTATGTAGCTCTTGAACAGTTATAAAACCAAAACAAATTGTAAATTAAATGCTATAAAAACTATAGAAGTGATAAATTCAAATTAGCAGTCAATATAACAAGTGACATTTTACTGAAATTAAATGCCAGTGTTGGGTTTAATAGTAGACATAAATATTCACATTTTATTTTTCACTGTTTATTATTTCCATTTTGAGCATGATGGATCATCTTGGGAATCATTGTCATTATCATAGATATTACTGTTTTCAACCCAATCTGTTATTTTGATGGGCCATTTTAATAGTACACTGCAAAAATATTACTGAAAAATAAGTATTCATTTAATGGCAGGCTCTTTAATGCCTATTTAAGGCTATACTTATTGCTGTTAAGTATCAGAAAATGGTTCCTAAAAAGAACCAATCTGGCCAGTACAATTGATTGTAGAACTAACTGCTCTATGACACTTTTGTTTTTTTGAGTTTGGCATGCTCATTTTGCCTGGATCGCTAGGCTTCATCTTGGCACCAGTAGGATTATAAACGCCATTGCAGGGTACTGAAATCTTGTGGCAGCACTTAGTTATATAAAGATGATCATTCAGAAGATCTAAGACATCATTTTTTTTAAAAACCTTGACATGAAAATGAAAACAGTTTTTAAATTCTCAGAGAATTCATTGATCTCCAGGAGTGAGTCCTTGGATCTAAGAAACTATTATTAATTTGAATTGCCAACAAATAAGTTTATGAAACAGTGACATGTAGTGTTTAAATAAATTCACAATATAAAAAAAATCCTCACCAAAACATTGAATAGCTAGCCTAGTTTTAAATCTTTTAAACTTGTGCCAGGTTTAAATCACATGATTTTCTTGCTGTTAATATTTTTATTTAAAGTCTACGTTTTATTTTTGTCTGTTCTGTATTCCCCCTACCCTTGTTCTTGCCAAACTTCCTACCCACAACTGCTACCCCTCTTCCTTGCTGTGTATTTCTTATGGCTTCATGGTTCTGATGAGACTACAGTCACAGTTCCCCGCCCTGGTCGGTTTTGATGTACCATCTGTCCTCTGTGAGTGGCCTGTGGGTAGGCACATGACCCAAACTGGGCCAATTAGGATTGTTTACCTGAGATTTTTCAGACTGAAAGCCAGGAGAGTTCCTTGTACATTAAACTGTGGTGACGTGAGAGTTGAACTTCCTGAAAAATACCCACAGAGGAAGCCATTTGTAATAGGCTAGAACGAGAGGCTTAACAAGAGGAGCAGAGATACCAGGAGAGAGAATCCTGGAGGTGACGTCAGTATCTTCAACTTTATAGCTACTTGGTTATCTTCCATGAAATTAACCTTCTGGTTGAAGCTAGTTCCAGTTAGGTCTCTCACTTGTCACTAGAAAGCATCCTTATTTATATCTATGTGTGTGTATATTCCATATTATTAAAAAGATTTGTCTTTTTTTTTCACAGGTGAAGATGGAGCTGGGAAAACAAGCTTAATCAGAAAAATTCAGGGAATAGAGGAGTACAAGAAAGGAAGAGGATTGGAATATTTGTACTTAAATGTTCACGATGAAGACAGGGATGGTGAGTGTCATTTATTTGTAATATAAGTTTCTTGAAGTCTTTCTGAGGTACACTGCTGCTCATATCAGTCTTCGACTTTTATTAGTGTGTCATGTTCTGCTAAGAGTCCTGTGTAATGCCAATAGGTAAATAGTTCGATTTAGGCATACTTTTTTTTATTAGTTTGGATTGGGATTCATATAGAAACATTTTTAAACATCTTATGGTATTCTGGTGTGCAGACTTTAGTTTTCTTGCTATCTTTGAAGAATCTCAACTTTTCAGTTCATTTTCTCACAAATAGTGAAATAATAGTGTCCTATGATTGTTTGCTGACTCCTTTTCACCTTCTTTTCATTTTTTGTCATAAAAATGTCATCTCCAGCTTTTCTCATCTGATCAGCCATTTTTTCCCCCTATAGATCACTTGCCTTCTTATTTTTATATATAATATCTTGAATATGCATGGCTCTATCTGCCGATGGTATGAATAGCAACAAGTCATATAGTCTGTGTTTCGGAATTGAGAAATATGAAGTAGAGGATGCTGGTGTTTCATGTTGATAGTTAAATCATTTTCCTGAATATTTGTTGAGCCTTTACTAAATTGGTAGTTGTGGCCTAAGTAGTTGAACGTGGTTAAATGATACATCTCCTATAGAGATGCCCTAAAATACCAAGTAATATTGTTGGTTGAATGATGAATAACTTAATCCTTTTGCTTTGGTAACTTTCCTTTGTCTACTGTAGATCAAACAAGATGTAATGTTTGGATATTAGATGGAGATCTATATCACAAAGGCCTCCTTAAATTTTCGCTGGATGCTGGTTCTCTGAAGGACACTCTAGTTATGCTGGTTGTTGATATGTCAAAGCCTTGGACTGCTTTGGATTCTTTACAGAAATGGGCAAGCGTTGTTAGGGAACATATTGACAAATTGAAAATTCCTCCTGAAGAAATGAAAGAAATGGAACAAAAGCGTGAGTAGTCTAGAAATATTAATATGGATTTCAAATACAAATTTTTTAGCTGTCATAATTGTTAGGAATTTTTGACTTTCAATAAGGTTTAAGGAAGGAAACATAATGTGAATACTGTTTTTGAAATTCAGTTTAAATGATGTGCTAGGTTTTAATATAGCTTTAAATTGGAAACATACATAATAGCAGACTCCTTTGCCAAGGCCATATGTGTTCATTTTGGAAAGTACTTTTTCAAGATAAAAAAAAAGAAATTGAATCTTCTTCAGCTGCTCATTTGCAGAAATATTATTTGATAAGCAGAACAATCTTATCAGCCTTGTCAAAATGAAATATGTCCAAAAGGATGTTAACAACATAAATATAAAGATATTAAGTTGCTTTTATGATTTACAAAGTACATAATATATTTTGTAAATGCCCATGTAAATTGGAAATTTTCATGGAAATTATGAAGATGATATGGGTCATTTCTAATAGGTTATAAGCCAGTTGTCACAATTCTTAAATTCACCAAGAGTGCTTCATTTGCCAATGTCATACTTTTCTTAAGAAAATATACAGATGGAATACTGCTTTTATGTGTTATTGTTAGCTGATAATAACTTTTAGGGGCAAATTGGCAGTGTACTGGAATTTATATGCAAGGAAACAGTGAAAAGTTAAGAGAATGTATATTCTAAGTCATTGAAAACGGTAGTTCTAATTGCTTTTAGTCTGTACCTTTCTTTCCCTGTTGGCCATAGCCTGTGGGGTTTTTTTTCCTCTCTAAATTTATAGAGGTGGTTCTCAATGTATGGTCCCAAGACAAGCAGCATCAGTATCAGTAGCCAGGAGGAGCTTGTCAGAAATATAATATCAGGTCCCACCCTAGACTACTGAATCAGAAACTCTGGTGCATGCTCAAACTGAAGAACCACTGTTAGATTTCAGCCTCTGGTTTGAAGGGTAGTAGCTACCAGAGCTGCTAAGGGTATATGTAAACCCCTGTGTTCTTAAAGGAACTGCACTTATGTGTTCAAGTTTCCCTCTTCCTCTTTATGACTGTGTATTTCTTCATATACTGTTTTACTCTATGCAGATTTGTTTTGCTTTTAAACATGAAAAGTGGTCTTATATGGAAATCCCCATGTGTGTGTGCATTACTGATTGTTTCCTTGAGAATTCCTGGAAGAGAATTACTGAGTCAAAGTATACATTATTAAAGCTCTTGATACATTCAGTTTAATTTAATTTTTAAGTGAAGGTTTAGACAGTCTTACAAATGAGTTCTGAAAATTTATCAGGATTGGTAATATCTTACCAATTCTCATTAGGGTTACAGAATGAATGTGGCCCAAGATTGCATCTAGGTAAAAAAGGAGAAGACCCGAATAAAGGGTTTAGAGAAAGGAAATTAATATTAGAAAGCCATTTAGGACTGTCTTTTAAGATGTGGGATTCTCCCAGCATATGCACCATTTATTTATTTTTTAAATCTTTTTTCAGTACCTTTTGTGAATTAGAGAAGGTAGTGTGAGACAAAGCTAGATTGTGACTTGCCCAAAGTAATTCACAGAAACTAAACCGGGCTTATATTGAGCCTTACTCTTTGGAGCCGTTCAGTGTTATGCTCTGCCTCCTAATAATGAATGTGAGTCCAATGTTTCTATATTGCCTTTGAAATAGATTTCTCAAATCTTTTTAGTTTTTTCTTTTATACAAGATGAAGTATAAACTCTAGTAAAATACATATTTAAATTAAGGCAGAAAAAGCTTCCTGTTAAAATAGAGCAATTTCTAAACTATTAAATTATTTACTTTGATTTTCAGTGATTAGAGACTTCCAAGAATATGTAGAGCCAGGAGAAGATTTCCCAGCTTCTCCTCAGAGAAGAAATACTGTATCACAGGAAGACAAAGACGACAGTGTGGTTCTGCCTCTGGGCGCAGATACACTTACACACAACTTGGGCATTCCAGTACTAGTAGTTTGCACGAAGGTTAGTTTGCTTCCTGGATGTTCTGCTACTGATATTAACCAAAGATGAACAACTATTTTGTTTCCCAGGCTCCTTTTGGAGTTGATACATTATTTTTCCTAGATATTTTTTCTTAACAAATAGAAATAATAATTTAAAATGTTGATTTTTACATGTTGGTTTTGTGATCTTAATCATAGTTTCTTTGAAAGAAAATTGTTACAAATATTCGGTTTGTGATCGAATTTCATTTTCCTAATTTCAATTAGTTTTTATTGTACAGTCAATTAAGAAATAATTACAAGTAAGACTATTAATTATTAATTTTATATAAAAATATTTTTCCACATTAAATTTTGATGTACTAATGCCTAATATCAGAAGATAATGTACTGAAAATAAAATAAATTTTTAAACACCTACCAGTACTCATTATATAAAGTTATCAGGGGCTTTTTATTTATTAAAAAGCTTTTGGGAAGATTGCTAAAATCAAAATTCTGTTAATTGAGTTCTGTTACTATGTACACTTTATAATAAAATCTGTTTTCCTTAGAAACAATTTATAGTTCAAGTTTATCTTCTCCCTATTTGGTCCTAAGTAGTATGCCTTTACTATTTGTAAGTCATGGAATAGTAAGAAAAAGATCATATAAACCCTTTTGAGATCTAAAATGTAACATTTAGTTTAAGTTTTACTTTAAATACTACAAAAATTATCAATAACAAAGGGATTGGGGGTAGCTTTAAAATAACTAGGTCCAGTCTGTTATCCACTTTTTTAAATGATGATTCTGTTTTATTTAATTATTACTTATACCTTTTCTTTAAAACTGTTTTTAAACTAGAATCCTTTTGTATGTAGTTTGTTTTTGTTTGTTGTTTGTTTGGCAAAGAGCTGTTTATTGGCAGTTATTGCCCTGTTTTGCACTACAGCTTGCCTCATAAATTTCCCAAGGAAAAAAGAGGTCTGAATCAGTATCAGATGAGTCAGAGATTCACAAATTTTTTTAAGCCGGAAGAGGTCATTTACTATATTTCACAAAATCTAAAATACCATCAGGTGTTCTTCAGTTTAAGAGCTTTTAAAATGTGTAGGAGGATGGGAGAATGTGAGTGTCAGTATGGATGAAAAATGGTGGCTCAACTGAGTTTAAAGATTGTGGAAATTGAGATATAGAGAGACTAAGTTTCTTGCCTTAGGTCCACATCCTCTTATTGCAGTTAAAAATTTCTCTGCTAAACTATCATGCTTCACTAAAAATGTCATAAGTCAACAGTATAATAATTACATATAGCTTAAACGATTTGAAATTACTCTTTTAAAAATGGACAGATGTGTGCTACATCATTTTTATATAAGGATACTCTGTTCTATGATACATAATCAAAATTATATCAAATTTGACCCCAAACTAATACTAGGGATAATGAAAATTATTAAATGTTTATTTTTAAATTTTATATCCTCAGTTTAGAAAGGTTTTGGTGAAGTTGTTGGGATTGTGATGCTTGAACATGCCCCCCACTCTTTTTATATAACATTTTTCTGTAGCAAGCAGAATTCAGAATTTGTTTCATTGATCGTATAGGTGACATTTCAAAAATAGCCAGTTATTCCCCTTTTTGGTTATTAGTTAAATTGTAATGAGAGTGAATAAAAGCACCAAAAAGAAATGAAAGTCAAATAAGAGTTATCAGGTAAACAGAGGAACAAAGGAAGTAGTGAGAGTTGCAGAGTCCCTAGATATAAAGAGTATTTTATAGAACTAGTATAGATTTTAGATCTTAAATTTTTTGTTCTAGAACATGAGTAGTTGAGGTAGCAAGTATTATAAGCTTGTCCTATTGTTCATTTGTTTTTTTTTTTATGTACTAAAACTTTCTCATTGGTGTCTTTACCACATTCATTATAACATAGAAGTCAGCGCTTTTTAAAGAAAAAAAATTATTCATTAGTCTTGAGACTCCAGTTAAATGTCTCTAGACAAATAGAAGTAATTGATATTCTAGGTGCTAATGTTCAGTCACCCATCAGAGCTGTGGTTTTGTTGATATTCTTCCACCCAAAATTGAACTGTTTAAATCATTATGTTTAATTTTAATTATTTAAAGTTCATGTTGTATTTTTTAAATCATTTTAATTCAACAGTGTGATGCCATTAGTGTATTGGAGAAAGAACATGACTACAGAGATGAACATTTTGATTTTATTCAGTCACATATCCGGAAGTTTTGTTTACAGTGTATCCTTTTAATACAGTGGTTGTTGCAATATATGTTACCTGTGTGTATTCTTTTTTTTAAGGAAAGGAATTAAGGTTGAGAAATTCCATAAACTTTTCTTCCTGCCTGTGGTTGCAAATTTCAGTTTATATCCTAAAATACTTAGGTGAAATTGATTTCAAACCAATCTGTATTGTTAACTGTTTAAATAAAGCCCAGTTCTAAGTTATATATAGAATAACTCAATATTCTTAGTATAATAATCTTTTAGCTGGCCATTATACTGTTGACCTTCTATTTTAGAGTCTGAAAAAGTAAAACTAGATTCTCCTCCCTGCCAAATCTGGTATGTATTGGGTGGTAGGGCAAGATCAATATTTGTATTTGTGTGTTTTAATATGTGTAGCATGTTATCTCTACATATAATCAAATGCAGTGGTTTCAAATTCTGGCTGTGCCTGAGACTTACTGAATTGGAACATTCCAAGGTGAGGCCTCTGGGTGATTTTGATGATCCCAAGGTTAGAAAACCTATCGTAAGGATTCTTGTCTAGTCGTAAATTGCAAGGATTAGGTGAGCCAATGAGTAATACTTAGAACTAGTAGAGGGAGAAAATAAGGGTTGTTAGTGAATGCTTTAAAGAGAAGTTACTGTTGAAAACTTCACAACTTGAGCGCATTGAGGAAAGGTGTTCTCACCCACCCCTCTTGGATCAGATATTTTGCAGTTGCGTTCCCCAGCCAAAGTATTTGAGTCTGAAAAGTGCAGAAATTACATTAGGAGTAAATAGGCATAAGAAGTAATATATACATGTTTATACTTTTGAAATCTTTGATTACCATATAAAATACCTTTAGAAATTATTTTGCATGAACCTGTAGAAACTAATATGCATGTAGATGTAAATGCTACGCTAAGAGCACAGAATTTTATGGTGCCTGTTAATGGAATTTGTCCAAAAATTTCTTTAATGGCATTATTCAGATGGTGCAGCACTTATTTACACTTCAGTAAAAGAAAACAAAAATACAGATTTAGTATATAAATACATTGTTCAGAAACTATATGGATTCCCGTATAAGATTCCTGCTGTTATTGTGGAAAAAGATGCAGTATTTATGTAAGTATACCCTTAAATCTATTATTTTATCATGTATTGTTGCGAGTTCACAGTGAGTCATTTTTTAGTTTTGAGGTGAGACCAGCAGACCTTTCCATGATGAAAAGGTGGGAATCTGTTCCTAGACTGTTTTATTTATAACCCGCCTTGATCTATTTCTCATTGCCTTTTTAGATTTACTGCTGACCTGAGCCCTTTTCAAAAGGCCTTTCTCATATAGCTAAACTGTCTGTTGGGTGCATGTATCAGTATATCTATTTACTCTTTAATTGGTTATGCTATATAGAGCACCTATTGTATGATCATGATATGCTTCTAAAAAGTTATCCGAATAAAATCGGGAGGTAATAATTACCCGCCTCCCCCCCCCCCACCAAAAAAAATACAACAGCATTTTTAAAATCAGGAAGATTGATCATCATTTTAAGTCAAAATTAGCAAACCATTACTTGAGTATTATAATTAAAAAGCTGGTTAGTTTTCCATAATTTGTCAAATTTAACTTCATAAAAATGTTCCCATAAATGCGATTATGGCTTGAATGAAAGAGTGGCTATATGAATGCTTGAGAATGTCTCATGTGCATTTCTTTTCAGTCCAGCAGGGTGGGATAATGATAAGAAAATAGGAATATTACATGAAAATTTTCAAACTTTAAAAGCAGAAGATAATTTTGAAGACATTATAACTAAACCACCTGTCCGAAAGGTAACAGTTTTAGTATATAGTCTTAATGTTTAGGCTTTTAAACCGAGAGGAAAGTCCATAATTTTAAGATTGTTAAGTAGAAAGGTAAAGGGGTTCTTTCCTATAAAGGAGTTTTCAAGTATGGTTTGGGTGTTTATAATGTACCATTCAAAATAAAGATATTTATCAAAATATAAATCAGCTATTCAGTTATTGACTCATACCTTAGCCTTTGGCATATGTAGATTAGAAAATATCAGTGCAGATTTCATATACTAATGGAAATCATGGATTAGTATGAATATGTGGATCTTGAACAGTATGAATTAGGTAGAAGCTGTGACCGTTCCAACTTAGAGCTCAGCCAAAAGCCGGGAAAACATTGCTAGAATGAAAATGAGTGTTTGCATATAGTACTACTCACTGACCTTTAATATGGATATGTTTCAAGAAAAAGTAATTTTGATTTAACATATAATAAAATTCTCACTTAAGAATCCAAACATTTACATTGAGCATCTGTATTCTGCTTGTGGTTAATTAGAAATAAGAAAAGGAATGTAAAATGACAAATCAGTTGGTGTGGTGTTTACCATGTCTGTTAAATGCACACAACAACAACAAAAAAAAGAAAGACAACAGTTTTTTTTTTTACCAACAAACTGTGCTTCATTTTAGTTGTCTTTTATTCCACAAATATTTGTCGAGCCATTGTTTAGGCACTAGGTGCTAGCTAGGAGAGTGATGCAATACTATATCAATTCATATGCCATTTCTCAGATGGTCAGTAGTGCTATGGAAATAAAGCAGAGAGGAGAGTGGGTAGAGAGGACTCTGGTGGGGAGGCATGCTGTTGTAGGAATGGTTAGGGAACAGCTCTGGTAAGACGGGAGAACATTGAAGGCACAGGGAACAAAGAGTGCACGTGCCCTAAGGCAGGAATGTGCAAGGGGGCCAGAGAGGCTGAAAAGGGCCCTAAGGAAGTGGTAGGAGGTGAAAGGCAGAGTTAAGATCTCGTGGGGCCTCACCCAGGCTGCAGTCAGGACTTTGGATTTCATTGTGAGTGTGATGGAAAGCGCTTGGAGAGGGAGTTTGAGCAGAGGAGTGATGTAATCTGACCTAACGTTTTAAAAGGATCACTGGCTACTGGGTGGAAAATAGATTGTGGCATTTGTGAAAAGCAGTTTGCTCCCATTTCCCTGAAATAAAAATGTAATGGTTCTTTTATCTGCTGAATTATTAGGAAAAATGAGTTGCAAATGTCCCCTGCTTCTATTATTTCTAGACTTGCTCATTTATGCATTGCTTATTGTTCATTTCAGTTTGTCCATGAGAAGGAAATTGTGGCAGAAGATGACCAAGTATTTCTTATGAAGCTACAGGTATGAAATTACATCAGAAGCAGACTTAGTATGGTTAATGAGTAAACTGTTCTTGTATATATTTTCTTTCAAAATATAGCAGTACATGCTGTGAATAACCTAGAATTCCTTTGTGTTTTTCAGTCCCTTTTAGCAAAACAACCACCAACTACAGCTGGAAGGCCTGTGGTCAGTATTACAGATTTTGACAAAATTATTAAAATATGGTGCATATTGCTTTAGTTCTTTTTTCCTTAATCATATACATGTCTCATATGGGTGTGCTTTGATATAAATTTGATTAAGAATTCTTCAGAAATTTGTGAGGTTTTAAAAGATAAACTTCACTCCTTTTTAGATGACTTAAATTGTAAGTCTCTATTTTGCAGTGTTTGTTATGTATCATTTACTGTGCTGAACCATTTGTATGTGTTATTTTATAAATCCCCACAATAGCCCTATGAGGCAGGTACTGTTATTACCCCATTTTGCAGATGGGAAAATGGAGGCCTTAAACAACATTACGGCTTACCCGAGATTACACAGCCAGTGAGATGCAAGCCCATATTGGGACCCAGATCTGACTCTCAAGCTTATAATCATAACCACACCTCATTATTCAATATGTTCTTTTTCCAGAAAAAGGGAAAATTTGTATTCTAAAATGTGATGGGTCTCTAGTATTTTCTAATAATGAGGACATGATTGCTAAACATTTTTGTCAATGGTTTGCAATGTAAAAGTACCAGTGGAACAGATAGGATACAGTTGCAAAGTAATTTCTTTTTATACAGTAATTTTCGTGAAGTTGAAGTTGAACGTTATCAGTGTTTCTAATTATGGTTTTCCTGTTTTTACACAGGATGCCTCACCAAGAGTCCCAGGAGGTTCCCCTCGAACACCAAACAGATCTGTGTCATCCAATGTTGCCAGCGTGTCACCCATCCCTGCAGGGTCGAAAAAAATTGATCCAAACATGAAAGGTACATTGCTCTTTCCTGGAGAAAACAACACAATACATTTTACAGAAGAAAGAAATCTACCTAGAATCCTCTATTACCATAGCTATTTTCATTTTTGTGCAATAGCTTCTAATCTTTTTCTCTGTAGATATAATCTCATAGTTAATCAGACTGAGAAGCATTTTATATTATAGTCTTAATACTTCACTTCTATGTAAGCTTTGTGAAAGCTTTGTGTTATAATCATTCTCCAATGGTGGGTCATTGAAAAAATTCGTATTTTTACAATAATAGGTTACCTGCAATTAATGATAGATAGGCATAGTAGCTATTTCTTTAGTAATAATATTAAGCGAGATAAGGATGTCAGAGTTTTTACATTTTTATGCCTTTTGATAATGTTTTTAGATTGTTCAATTTACATGTCAAATATTGAGTGTTGTGGCAATTTTGCCACAATCTAATCTGTAGTTCTTAAATACTAATAAGAGCTTTCTCCTTTAGAATTTCCTTTCTGTTCGTATTTCACTTCTGTGGATTGTTTATTGCTATCTTTTGCTCATTTATTTCTTGAAACTTTTATTGGTTTTCATGTAGGATTAGATAACTGTGTGATATTTGAGGCAGATATTTCTCAACAGTTATATTTTTGAAGAACTCCTTTTAAAGAGATATATTAGAATTTAACATCTATTTAAAAATGCCTTTGGCCTTTTAAAAATAACATTCTAATTTTTAAATAATTGCTTTACAGGTTACTCATACTTAGTTTTGTATATGAGTAGTTTAGAGAAGAAGTTACCCAGTCTCTAAAGATCAATCTAGACTTGAATTTGGAACATACTACTCTTAGTATACTTAGTATAGTAAGTATACCATAATAATTTATAGAAAAATTGAATGTTTTGATCGAAAGTTTTTGCTTTTTGTTTTACAGCTGGAGCTACAAGTGAAGGTGTCCTGGCAAATTTCTTCAACAGTTTGCTGAGTAAAAAGACTGGTTCTCCAGGAGGCCCTGGCGTTGGTGGTGGTAGCCCTGGAGGTGGGGCTGGAGGTGGAAGCAGTGGTTTACCACCATCTGCCAAGAAGTCAGGTATAGTTTACCTAGAACTTAAAAAAAAAAAGCTTTATTAAGATATAATTCACATACCATGTAGTTTACTCATTGAAAGTATACAATTCAACATTTTCAGAGTTACGCAAACTAATTTTAGAATATTTTCATCTCCCCCAAAAGAAACCGCCAGCCTAATAGCAGTTACTTCTTCCCTTCTCTTGAAACCTTCAGTCCTAGGCAACCACTGATCTGCTTCTGTCTCTGTGGATTTGCCTATCTGGAGATTTCATGTAAATGGAATCATACAGTATATGCCTTCCTTAACGAAATGCTTTCAGGGTTCATCCATGTTTCAGTGTTTCATTTCTTTTTATTGTATTGCTGAATAAAATTCCATTGTACGAATATGACACATTTTATTTATCCATTCATCAGTTGGTAGACATTTAAATTGTTTCTGCTTTTTGGCTTTTATGAATAATTTTGCTATAAACATTTGTTTTTGTGTGGGCATGTGTATTTATTTCTCTTGGGTGTATAACTGAGAGTGGCATTGCTAGGTTATGTGGTGACTATGTTTTAAGTTTTGATGAACTGCCAGTGTTTTCCAAAACACAGCACCATTTTTACATTCCCCACAGAAGATATGAGGGTACCAATTTGTCCACATCCTCTCTAACATTTGTTGTTGTCCGTCTTTCTGATTAGAGCCTTCCTAGTGTCTGTGAAGTTATATTATTGTGGTTTTGATTTGCATATCCCCAATGGCTAATGATATTGAGACTCTACTTGTGTTTATTGACCATTTGTATAGCTTCTTTGGAGAAATGTCTGAATCCTTTGCCCATTTTCAAATTGGGTTATTTGTCTCTTTTTTTTCATTTTTATATTTTTATTTGTTCAATTATAGTTAACATATAATATTATATTAGTTTCAGGTGTACAACACGGTAATGAGACATTTATATAACTGACAAAGTGGTCACCTCAGTAGATCCATTTCCCATCTGACACCATATGCAGTTATCACAGTACTGACTATATTCCCTATGCCGTACTCTACATCCCTGTGACTATTTTATAAACTACCAATTTGTATCTCTTAATGCCCCCTCTCCCACCTATTTGTTTTTTTTTATTTGAGTTTCAAGCATTCTTAAATGTCTTTACTAGATCCTCACCAGATAAAGGGTTGGCTAATGTTTTCTCCCATTGTGTTGATTGTTCTTTCACTTTCTTGATAGTGTCTTTTGTAGCACAACTTAAATTTGGATGGGTTAGTGTATTTTTCTTTTGTTGCTCTTTAAACAGACTTTTTAACCCATTCTTTTTAATCCCATCTTTTTGCCACCCTTGTCACAAATACCCGTAGCTACTGTTTTTGTTGTTGTTTTAGTCTTTTTACAGGTTTCTGAATATAAATGGAATACTTCTTGGCTTTTCCATGGACAGTATAGAAGATTAACTTTCTCAGGGCCACTAATTTAGTTACCACTCATCTTTCACCATTCTGAAATTTTGTCACTATTTTCTGTTATACAGTTCTTATTGTCCTGTGCTTTTTTTGAAAATACCTTTATGAGATTAAATGATAGGTGCTAGTTTTACTTTCATTTGATAACATGTCACGATTTAAAATGAGAAAATTTATTTTTAATTTAGGATGTTTATTTAAATTAGTGTTAACCTAAAAGGTCCAAAGTGAGAGGCAGCAGCATTTATTTGATAACTTTAAAAGAACAGCTATTCAGAAAACACTGATTCAGGCAGAAACCCAAATAGTGTTAGGAAAGGGAAGAGGAACAATTACATCAGTTATATCAGTAGAAAGAAGGCATTTCTATAGGCACAGATAAGCTAACGTAATGATGCTAATTCTAAATGCTTTTAATTTTCAGTCCTGTAGTCATAATAATCTAATTTCTTATTGTCTTTACGAACAGTTGTTTGGGATACAATGCCGCTTTGGCCTAGTCCAAGGTTATTTTGCCCTGTTTTAACATTCCAAAGGTTCGAGGCATCCTCTGGGATGGCAGCTTAGACTCCATTTTAAAGTGTCACAGAATATATTAATTTTTACTGTAGTATGCTAATGAAACCATTGGCAATTTTTAAATGAAGAGACATTGGTATAAAAGATACTTTTTGACTAATGTCTAAATTTTGTTTTTTTTCCTTCAACATAGGCCAGAAGCCTGTCCTATCAGATGTTCACGCGGAACTAGACAGAATTACACGAAAACCAGTTACAGTTTCTCCTACAACACCTACGTCTCCTACAGAAGGAGAAGCTTCTTGAAGATACCAAATAAAGCCATTTATTCAGTTTTCTGGGATAATGTAAACTTGCCTCTGCCTTTTCCTTCAAAAGTGAAATTAGGGAGCTGGAGTGCTTTTTCAGATGGACTAAATTTGTCTTTTTTTTTTTTTTTTTTGGTGGTTGCCCATCTTTATAAAAGCTATACAGAAGAAAAATGATTCTTTGCTATGTAGGCTTGCTGTTCGCATTGCCACTTTGCATAAGGAAACAGTTTTGGATCTTGAACAACTCAAAATTTATAGATCTGAAATATAGCCATGTGATCATATTCTAAAGGCTATTTAAGACAGGAAAGTTCAGGGAAGGGCAAAACATAATATGCTTTGGGCATTTGACTGACTTGGAAGTCCAAGCTAATTTAAATTAAGACTATTAAAATCATTTTTAAAAATTATGTGTTTTACTAGAAAAGAGAAATAATTGTCACATTTTCCACACCAACATAAATATATCACCACACATGTAATATGCTGAGAAAACTACCAGAAAGCATTCGATATACTAGTAATTGTTTAAATCCACGATCCTGTAAGTTGTCATCAAAATATGATTTCGAAATATTGGTCAAGATTTATTTCTTTGAGAAGAAAAGAAAGCACACTGCCTAAATGTGTAAAAGAAAAATGCAGAGGTTGTTAAATGTAAAGAGGTAACTGTCTTTGGATTTGTCTATATATATATATGTCATTTATATGTATGTCATATATATATATATATGGCTCTGCCTTAATATACCCCTTTTTTGTTTGTGACTTTCAACTGTAATCAGTTAATAAAATATTTATTCTCTGCATTCAGGTTCAAATAACTTGTTGCATTCTCTTAAATTTAAATTTGTATTTAAGATTTGTTAGTAGTTTGAAGTGTTCGACTTAATAGGATTATTAAGTATTCTGATCTTAAGAGACAATAAGTACATGTGATTCACTATTCTGTTTCCTTAAATTGGGAGTTTACCGTGATCAACACATTTTCCCCACATGTCCGGAACTGCAGAATCCATGGTCAGCATTCCTAGTAGATAAAATATAGCCTTTTATCATTTCATGGGCAGAAGCTGTTTTTAAAAGCTTGACAAATGCACTGACATGTAGTTACTCTCAATACCTGTTAGTAGTTCCACTTTTTTAGTAGTTTTCAATGCTCATTTTAGATCCTTCAGAAGAGTTTGAAGTTCATCTAAAGAACACATGTACATTGGACTTGAGTCAATTCAGATAATTGGAAAAATGTGGTTACTGTACTTTTAAATTGGTCTTTGTTACTACTTTAAAATAGCCAAAGAATTTTTTTTTTTCAACAAAATGGTTGAGGACAATATGTCTACTATCACATAATCCTTTCATTAGAACCTTACAATCTCCTTATAGTTTTATAATGGTATTTGGCTCCTAATAGTTGAATATAAATGCTTAAAGTATATAAGAGGGTTATAATTTGTTTGAATGTGAAAAAAACAGTTTTCATGGGCATGGAAAAATTAATTTGTAAAAACATTTGTTTGATAAAATATGAGGTGAAAAATGTCATTGATAAAATCTTTAGTCCAGAAAGGGTTTTACAATTATGGTGTTGTAAAGACCAGTTTTTCTAAACTACTACTTGATGAAACAAGTGAAGTAATGAAGGAAAGAATTACAGACTGTGCATCATGCTATACTTTGTTATGTCTGCTGTGTTTGCATGTTTAGACCAACTCATCTTTTTCTGTGTGATATTGGAGATGTAGTAGAAAATCCTTGCAAGCAATTGAGTTGTTACCTGAAATAACTGTAATTGTTCATTTTATCTGGGATTCGATTTTAATTAATCTAAAACCGTGTTTACCATGTTTAAACCTTAAACCTTTTTTGTCTCAATTTTTGCAAGGAAATTGGTTTTTAAAGTGATTTTTTTATTATTATTTTAAGCACTTTTTATTGAAGTATACAGTACAGAGAAGTATATAAGTTACAGGTGTATGGTTTGAAATACCAAAAAGGGACTACATATAACCAGCACCAAGATCAAGAAAGACAACATTGCTAGCACCCCAAATGCTTCCCGGATGCCCCCCCATCAGTACCCCTACCCGTCAAGTAACCACTGTCCTAATAACTTTTAAAGACACAGATAAGTTATATTTTTAATCTTTATATAAATGGAATCATAAGAGTTTATATTCTTTTTGTGTCAGGCTTCTTTCAATATTCTGTGGTTCATCCATTATGCACATAGCATTCGTTACCAATTATTGCACCATTATGTTCCATCATGCAAATTTATTATAATTTATCCATTGTGTTATTAATGAGTGTATATTTCCTCTAGCTACTGTATCAATTTACCATAATTGAGTGGCTTAAAACAATACACATTTAGATCAAAAGTCCAAAATCAGTCTTAACTGGGCTAAAAAGGTGTCAACAGGGCTGGCTGGTTTCTTTTGGAGGCTCCAAGAAGCATGTTTCCTTCCCAGCTTTCAGAGGCTGCCTACATTTCTTGGTTCGTGGCCCATTCTCCATCTTCAAAGCCAGCAAACCAGCATTGTATTTTCAACTCTGCTTGCATCGCATTGCTTCTCACTATGCCCTTGCTGTTTCTCTTGTATCAAGATCCGTGTGATTAAATTGGGCTAAACCTGAGTAACCCAGTGACCACTCTCTTTACTTTCTCCTTGCTTGCATGGTCTATGGAGACAAATTGGACATAAATATTATCTTTGGTCCTCTATAGTTGGTTTTTCTTCCCCCTTTGGCTTCTTTCAAGATTTTTTCTTTTATGAAATCCAAATATGATATGCCTAAGTGTAATACTTTGGGATTTATTCTTAGTGTTCTCAGAACTTCCTGGACCTGTGGTTTAGTGTTTGACTTAATTTGGAGGAAATTCTCAGTCATTATTGCTTCAAATATTCCTTATGCTGCTTTTTCTTTTCTGGTGTTCCCATTATGTATATGTTAACAGCTTTTGTAATTGTCTCAGTTTTTGGATATTCTCTACCACTTCACCCCCAGTTATTTTTTTCTTTGCTTTTCAGTTTTGGACATTTCTATTGAAATGTCCTCCAGCTCAGATTCTTTGCTCAGCTATGTCCAGTCAAATAATGAGCCCATGGAAAGCATTCCTCATTTCTGTTAACAGGTTTTTTTTTTTTTTAATTTCCAGGATTTTTAAAATTCTTAGAATTTCCATGTCTCTGCTTACATTACCCATCTGTTCTTGCATATTGTCTCCTTTTTCTGTTAGAACCCTTAGCATATTAATAATCAGTTGTTTTCTATTCATGCTATGGTAATTCCAACATCTCAGCCATTTCTGAATATGGTTCTGATGCTTGCTTGCTGTGTTTTTTGCCTTTTATTATACCTTTGTCATTTTCTGTTGATCGCTGGCGTGATAGAGTGGATAAATGGAACTCTAATGAATAGGCCTTTAGTAAGGTGTTGGGGGATAGAAACAGTCTAGAATCCTATGATTAGGTCTCATTGGGCCTGTGCCCCTGGGCTGTGAAAACAAATTCCCCATCCCACCCACTGCCCCTTAGGACAGGATGGCTAGAGGAGGCTGCACCCGGTGTTTCCTTTCCACCAGATTGCTTAGGTTCTGATAAAACCCCAAAAGGTCAGGCTTGGTAAAATAGTTTCTCTTGAGAGCAGGCCTTTTAAGAACAGAATACTCTGGCGCTTTTGTGTAATTAAAAAAATGGTTATTTTCCTCCCCGCCTGCCAGAAGTACCAGTGAATTTTTCTCAGATCTTCCCTTTGAGAACTCATTAGAGTTCTTGGAGATAAAACTCAAGAAAAGTGTGGGAAATCCTCCTAAAACTATGTATATGTGTTTGTGTGTTTAACTCACAGACTTGTCCACTCCGAGCCTCCAACAATTAGTTACAGTTCAGTCTTTCCTACCCACTACTGTCTTCCTCAGAGGTTACTTTGTAGTTTCTGCTTCAGTAAGTTGTGATTTTCTGTCCACCTTCCTGTTTTTCCAATTTTGGAACAGCCCTTTGACCTCACATCTTTGACAGATCAAAGAAGAGGTTTTGATTTCAGCTTGTTCACCTTTTTGTTAGGATGGAAAGATGACTTCCAAACTCCATATTTGCTGGACTGTGGAAACTGGGAGTCTAATCCCATTAAAATCCTAATCACACCTGCAAAGTCCCTTTGCCAAGTAAAGTATCATTTACAGGTTCCAAGGATTAGAACATAGACTTCTGTGGGGGACCATTATTCAGCCAACTACAGGATGTTTGGGTGGTTTTTAGTTTTTTAATTGCTATGAATTGTGCTGGTGTGAAATGTTCTGTGGAAAATGTTCTCACTTGTTTTCAGTAAATGTGTAGACATGGATTGGTGGGTCCACGGGTTATCTGTATAATCAGCTTTAGTAGATAATGCCAAATGGTTTTTCCTCAGTGTTATAAGTGGTTTTATTCCTGGGAGGAACTATTGCAAATTATTTATCTGATAAGGATCTAGTATCCTGAATATATAACTTTTACATCTCAGTGGTAAGACAAGAAACCCAATGTTAATGTGGGCAAAGGACATGAATACACATTTGTCTGAAGAAGATATACAAATGACAAGCACTAAAAAGATGTTTGATATCATTAGTAATTGGGGAAGTGCAAGTCAAAACCACAATGAGATACCACTTCACAGCCCAAATAAAAAAATGTGTTGGTGAAGATACGGAGAAATTCCTCATACATTGCTGGTGGGAATGTAAAATGGTACAGTCATTTGGAAAACAGATGGTTTCTCATTAAGTGAAATGCATACTTAGCATATGACCCAGCATTTGCACTCCTACATATATATACTCAACAGAAATGAGCGTATGTCCTCAGAAAATTGTATACAAATGTTATAGCAGCATTATTCATAATAGCCAAAAAATAGAAACAACCTAAACATCTATCAACAGACAAGTGGATAAACAAAATGTGGCATATCCATACAGTGGAATATTTTTCAGCTATAAAAAAGAACGAAGTATTCAAACATGCTACAATATGGATGAATCTTAAGTGAAAGAAACCAGTCACAAAAAGTCCATTGTGTGATTCCATTTACATGTAATGTCCAGAAGAGGCAATTCTAATGAGACAGAAAGATTAGTGGTTGTCAGGAAAGAGGTATATGAGGAGTGACTAATATGTATGGATTTTCTTTTGAGGATGATGAAAATGTTCTGGACTTATATATTGATGGTTACACGGTCCTATGAATATACTAAAAACTGACTTGTACAGTTCAAAAGAGTAAATTATGGAATGTGAATTATATATCAATTTTTTAAAAAATTCCCATTACTACCTACAATATATGAGAGTTCCAAGTTGTTTCACATCTTTTATCTACACTTGCTATTGTCTGTCTTTAGTTTTAAACACTCTGGCAAGTACACAGTAGGATCTCATTGTTTTAATTGTATTTTTTGTTAACTAATGAAGTTAAACATGTTTCATTGTTTATTGGTCATTTGGTACCATTATTGAGGGGAAATTATCCTTCATTACACTACAGTACCACCTTGGTCATACTTCAACTGTCTTTTTAAAATTTTTTTTTCATATCCATTTTCACATGCGTTTGTTTCTTTTGTAAAATACCTGTTTAAGAGTCTTGTCCTTTAAAAAAAATTTTTTGCCCTGCAGGAGAATTATCTGACTTTTTCTTACTCATTTTTTACATATTCAGGCTACTAGTCCTTGTGAGATACGTCCTGCAAATATATTCTCCAATTCTGTGGTTTGCCTTTTCACTCTCTTAATGGTATCTTTTGATGAACAGAAGTTATTGATTTTAATATTCCATTGTCAGCTTTTCTTTATGGTTATTGATTTCATGACCCATTTTAAAGAAGTCTGCCTGCCTCAAGGTTACGAAGATACCCTATGATTTCTTTTTCCTAGTTTTATTGTTTTCCTTTTCTTCAATCCATCTGGGATCGATTTCTGTGCACGGCATGAAATAGGGGCAAGATTCAGTTTTTTATGTGGGTCTTCAGTTAACCCAGTGCCATTACTGGGGGAAAGTCACCCTTCATGGCACTGCAGTGCCACCTTGGTCACAGTGCGACTGTCCGTTCTTGCATGTGTCTGTTTCCACGCTTTCTAGTCTCTTTCATTTGCCAGTCTGTCCTATTCCAATACTACAGTCTTAATTTCAGTATTTAAAAAAAGCCTTTATCTTGTAGGCTAAGTCCTACACCATTGTTTATCCTTAAGATTATTTTTGCTATTCATGACCTTTTGCATTTCCACATAATCTTTAGAATCAACTGGTCAATTGCCACAAAAACAGCAAAAAGCAGCCTGGCATTTTGATTGGGATTGCATTGAATCTATAGATTGATTTGGGGATAATTATTACTTTTATGACATTTTCCAAACTATGCACAAGAACTTCCTATTTATATAAGTCTTAAATTTCTCCTAGCAATATTTGTAATTTTCAATGTATCATTTACAGCTCCTTTTGATAGATTTTTTTCCCAGTAAATTTTTTTTGGATGCTCTTGTAAATGGCATTCTTTTAACATTTTATTTTATTCATTGCTGGTATATAGAAATACATTTTTTCATAATGATCTTATCCAGCAACCTAACTCAAATCAATTTATTAATAGTTCATCTGTGGTTTATTTTGGACTTTTTTACATACAATTATGTCATCTGAAAGTAATGAGATTTATTTCTTCCTTTCTAATGTCTTGCTTTATGACACCTGTGCGCCAGTATAGACTACTATGGAACCGATCAGAGAAAGCATCCTTATCTTGTTCCTCATCTCAGAGTGAAAGTTGTCAGTATTTCTCTATTAAGTATATTTGTTGCATGCTTTTTGTAGATACTCTGTCAAAGAAAGTTGCCCCCTTTCCTAGTTACTCTATTGTGAGTTTTATCATGAATGGTTGTTGAATTTTATAAAATGCTTTTTCTTCATATACTGAGATAATCATATTCTTTATTTTCTGTTAATGGTATCAGTTACACTACTTTTTAAAAATATTAAGCCAACTTTGTATTCATAAAGTAAATCTAACTTGATCTTGATGTATTTAGTTTTATTATATTGTTGGAAATGGTTTGATAATGTTTTGTTAGGATTTTGCATTGTGGTCCTGAGGAAGGTTGGCCTGTAATTTTCAGTTTTCATAATGTTTTTGTCAGTGTTTGTTATCAAGATTATGTTGACCTCATAAAAGAAGTTGGGAAGCATTCCCTCTTGTTTTTCTTCGTAAAGAGTTTGTGTAAGGTTGGTGTAATATTTGTCAATATTGTTTCTTTAAAATGATCCTATATCAATTTATAAGTCTTTTTGTGGAACTTAACAATGACCCCAATGGTAATATTCATTGCCATCTTCTTATTGGGAGGTTTTTATTTTTAGAGAGATTACTTTTTAAACTGGCAATATACCAGAATATGGGGAGTTCCTCCTTTACTGATCTCCTTACTAAGTAAGTTGTTCCCAATGCTGAAATGGGATTGTAGGCAATGATGTCAGGGGATCCTTGCTGATACAAGTTTTCCAAAATTCTTTTTTCTTTTTTTCCTGGAAAGTTCAAATGTTATCAATGCAAAATATAAATGCAACAAATGTTATCAATGCAACAAATGTACTGGCAGACTCACTTGTTCATTTTTGAGAAAATATCTGCCAAATACTGAAGTCTACAAAACCAGATGGTCTGTAAGTAGTCCTTTTAAGCAAACATGATGGGAGAAAAAATGTGGCTAGTTTAGCTTATAACTATAGCACAAATGCTTTTCTTCAAGACACCCTTGTATTTCAGTATGCAACAGAAGTGATACATGTGTACTTCCCATTTCTTCACACAGACCTTTAAAGGGACCAGTACTAAATGGCTGCAATTTAATAAACTTAGTAATTTTCACTTCTTTAGGAGAATTCTTAAGTGAAAATGGCTTTATTTTTTCCCACATAGTAGTGAAGAATACAATGACTACGATTTCGCTTGGGTCCCATTGCCTTGCTTCATACTTCACCAGCAGTGCAAACAAATATCCACCCAGTGAAAAAGGTAAATGATCTCTTAGTGGTAGGGTGAGAATAGTTTTCACCTAACGAACCCCTGCAAAGGGTCTCAAGAATCCCTAGGAGTCCTCTGATGGCACTTTGGGAACTCCTGTTACAATCCATTTGATTTTGCCACATGTTGGCTTAGAATTTAAAACAAGGCTTTGAATCAGGAATTTTTGATGTACGTACTGTAGAATGTGACTCTTCCAAGGATTTTCTATTTGGTTTATGTCTATAATGCTACAACTTCGCCATAGTTAACTGAGTTAGTCTTATATTGTTCTGTGTATTATGTGTGTGTTAACTGTAGTCTCTCCAAGGTATGCTCAGATGGGAAATACTATTTAAATGGTAGATGATGACCACATCTTTTGCTGCTCTCCCAAAGCCTATTATAAACTGCTGTAGATGCTCAATATTTGGGGCACACAACTTTCGAGTAAAATAGAATTGTAATCTAGCCCTGCCTTGCAAGATGTCTGAGCAATTTAGCCACATCCTCCTCCCTTAAGTGGGCTTTGTAAAGCCATGAGACTCTTAATCTGCAAGATTTGCAGTGCCAAGATGCTGTGGAAGACAGTGGATAGAGCCAGAAGAGCTGGGCTACTCCATTTACTAATCACACGACTGTGGAAAGGTCATCTGTTGTTCTATAGCCTTAATTTCATCATCAGTATAGTGGCAAAGACAACTTGCTCAGAGATAGAGTTATAAATGAGGATAAATGAGATTGAGGGTGTGAGGGTGTTTTGTAACCTGGAAATGTTATAAAAATGCAAGTTTTTTAGTCACCAGAGAAGAAATTTTAATTTACATAATTTTCTTAAATATTACTCCCATGAGTAAATTATTTAAGCAAGCATATTTAATATTTATCTATTCTAAATATTATTGTAATTAGATCACTTTGGAAAAGCCTACTGCCTTGTGTACTTGTTTCTACAAAACATATATATTATATATTTGTTATATATAATATATAACATATATTAGTATTAGACCAACATCTAGCTATTTGTGAAAATAAACTTGGATCCATACATGACATCATACACAAGAATAAATTATAAATGTATCAGACTTAAATGTAAAATATGAAACCCTATAAGTACTAAAAGGAAATGTGGGCAAATTTATTTTGTATCTCAGTGAAGATACAAAAAGGCTTTCTAATTTTAATTTAATCCACATGCAATAAAAAAAATTAATTTACCTACATAAAAATAATTGAAAAAAACAACAGGATGCCAAAAAGGATCATGAATAAAGTCAAAGTCAAATAAAAAGTTGAGATAAAATATGACGTCATGGATAAAGGGCTAATATTCTTAATATATGAACAATGCTTACAATAGAGGTGGGGAACAAAAATCCCTATAGAATATAAATAACTAGGCAGAAGACACAAACAGACAAGTCAAAAATGAAAATGCCCTTGAAATGTGAAAATATGTTCCACTTTCCTCACAGGGGAAATGCAAATTAAAACTACACTGAAGTATTATTTCTCACTATCTGAATAAAAGAATTTCAAAAGCTCGACAACATATTTTGTTGGAGAGATGACAGAGAAATGGAAGCATCCACTGCTCCTAAGAGTGCAAAATTGTATGACCTGTATCAAGAAGAATTTGCAGTATTTAATAAAACTACACACAAACTCAGTAATCACATGCTTAGGAACTTACCCTAAAGATGTATATGTGACAATACAAAAATAACATCACACAATTATTCATTGTGGCATTATTTGTAACTGCAAAATATTGGAAACAAATGCCTGTACATAAGCAGTTGGTTAAATGGACTGTGATCGTTACACAAAGGACTATTACGCAATTATTTTTAAAAAAGAAAAAAAATCTGATTTCTATGAACTGATATGGAGCACTTCCACATTAGTATTTGTCTCTTTCCGCAAGGAACACAGGAAAGATAACCAGGGGTAGGTCGGACGGGAATGAGATGGAAGGGATGGAGTCTAAACGACATTTCTCTCAGTGTCTGTAAGTTTTTACTTCTGGAACCTTTGTTAATATTTCACATTTTCAAAAAAAATTCAATCGGCGATGAGGAAAAATATCTAAGATTGTTTTCTATAATCTTTAATGATATTCGGTTTGAGGGAAGGCTTTGTCCTAAGGGTGGCCTGGTGTGACAGGATTCCCTGTAATCCAAACCCAAACTGGGCCCCACCCTCTCTCCTCCCCAGGCAATCAGAAGCTTCTACGTTTCTTCACCGCATCTCTCGCTCAATTAATCAGACCGTTCTGGACTGAAGGACAACTAATTATGACTGGGGGAGCAAAGAGGCTAAATGATCCCCAGTCTCCCCCTGTTCCCCGCGCCACTTTCCTGCAAAAAATCATTAGGAATTAACTTTCCATACCGAGTGCAGAAACTCTAGAACAAAAGGCATTATTAGCATTCCTTTCCTTTCCCATTGAGGCCCTCTGCTGGCATAAATGAAATGCGGAGATCGAGGGTTTTATTTGTCATCCTCAGGTCTAGTTTAGTTGGGAGAGGAGCTTTGATAGACGGTCATCCCTGGAGGATCCGTGATCCAAACTTCTTTATGTTTGTCTGGCACCCCTGTCCACTCCGAGGTGTTCGGGAATGTCGACGAGGAAAACTTAAGACTTTTTCTTTGCCTTCCATCGCACTACTTCCTGCGCTCCCTCCAGCTCCCTAAACACTCCTTTATTTCTCTGGCCCCTCCTCCCCTCTCCCATTCTCCCCAAAGGTCTAGTATAAAATACTCTTCTTTCTGTAATTGCATCCCTTTCACTTTGTGTGGTCCTGTCAGTTCTGTGAGCATTTCCCGCATGCTGCTTCTCCTTCAATGCTCCAGATCCATATTTGAAATTACTCACCAGGGACTCCACCTAGAGCCCTTTGGCACTGCAACCTCAGTGTGTCCTAATCTGAGTTCATATTCCTTTTATGAAGATTAAGGATCCAAAACCTGGAAGTAAGGCGAAAGGATTCCTGAGTGCCTTTTCAATGCCACCTTTTAGACTAGGGCAGTGGTTCTCAAAGTACAGTCCTGGACCAGCAGCACTCGCATCACCTGGGAACTTATTAGAAATACTGATGCTCAGGCTCTACCCAATGTCGACTTAGTCAGAAACTTTAGGGGTGAGGCTTATAAATCTGTGGTTTCACAAGCTCTCCTGCTGATTCTGATGATCGCCCAAGTCAGAATGACTGAACTTGAACCGAGATTGGCAAACTATGGGCTTTGGGTCAAATCCAGCTCAATGCCTGTTTGCGCAGTGTTGTTGGGACATGGCTGCATTGTGGCATTTATTTATGTATTATTAATGGCGGCTTTCACTCTATGACAACAGCATTGAGCTGAGTAGTTGTAACAGAGACTGTGTGGCCCTCATGGCCTAAAATATTTACTATCTGGCCCTTTTACAGAAAACGTTTGCCAAACTCTGAACTAGAGCATCATCTACCAAACCCTCCTAAGGGGCACCGATGGTCTAGTGACTTACTATTTATTACTGAGTTGGGCCTAGAGTCTCTAAGTTAGGTGTCAATTATAAAAGATTGATAAGTTGCAAATTATTTTTGTGTGAAAAAGATGAGAATAATTTCCTTCTGCCCGAATTAATCACAAAGGCAACAATTTTATTGTCCTATAGAACGTTAGCTAGTTTTGAGTTAACCTAGCAATCATGAACCTTTTGATTTTTTCCCTGTCATTATCTCTCTCACACACACATACACACACACACACACACACACACACACACACACACCATGGTCTCTCTCATATCCTCTGAACCAGTTTTACGTTCTCTTGGTTACTAGCAAGTTAAATAAATCTTTGAGGTATGCTCACTACGTACTTCTAGAAGACCCATCTTTTTAACTTATTGAAATTTATACTTTGACACTGACTAAAGTTAATTCTTCCTATATTCGCTGTCTCTGTCATTCTTCTCCTTCCATCTCCTAGTGGCATGGACTTGAAACCTCGAACCTGTTCCAATTCCTTCCATACACTTCAAACAAATCCATCTCAAAATCTCACTGGTTTTACCTTCCACAGCTTCTCTTGAAGCCATCCCCTCTATTTCTATGTCTAATGCCGGAAATGAATCCCCTATTCTCTCTTTCCTGAATTTTCACAACAGCCCCTTTTTGGCTCTTTGTAATCAATCCAGTCTATATGAAGCTCCTGGAAAAATATGTCCAGTGAAGACCTCGGACCATTTCACTTTCCTACTCAAAACCTTTTGATGGTTCCTCACTTTTCAACAATAAAGGATAACCCCAGGTCCTGAGCCTGATTTTTCAGGACCCCCAAAATTTGACCCCAAGCTTATCTTCCCGATTTGTCCATCTTCGTCTCTGTAATCTGTGCGTACATGCACTCTCATTTCCTTCCTTTATATTACCCCTCTGCCTATAATACCCTCTGTCCCGTTATCTCATCTCCAAACCTAAGTACTCGTTAACCCCCAGACTGAAGCTTCCTCATGCTGATCCTTTTAGCCAAAAGTCATTTCTCTGCTGAGAATTCCCAACACGTTTAATTTGTATCTCTTTTATGGCACCTATCATTTTCTATTTTGTGACATGGTCCTTTGTGCATGTTTCTATGGTCTCATTGTGGGACAGCTTCTAGGATCGACTTTGTATCCACATTATTGCCTAACTGTGCTAATACGGATAAGAGAGCCAGTGAAAATTTTTGAGTAGCAGCTGCTGAAAAATTAAAACCTCAACAAGAAAAGTAGCACCAAATTATTTTTTGAATGTATAAAATCTCATCAAACTATATTTTCCTAAACTACCTTTTTTTGAACATTTTCTTTTCCTCATTTAAAAAATATTAACTATTTACTATTAAAGGAGAAAAATGAACATTCTTCAAAAAGTTAAATGGATCTTCCTTTTTTCTGTTTGGTGTCTATTTTTTTTTTTTCCTCCATAAATAAGAGTTCTTATTGCACTATGGCAAGCTCCAGTATTTAACTATTCAGTGTTGTTTATTTGTTAATGAAGATGGCAGTTTTCTGTGTGGACACACCCATCAAAAAGGCTCTAAATGCGAGTGTTTGTTGATGAAATTCTAAAATCTTTATCTGGTCTTTTAATTGATTAAGAAAACATGAGGGACACAAACTTTTTTTTTTTTTTAACCGGGAGGAATATTAGTGTCTATATCCCGGGTGCCACCAAATCAGGGCAAAGGAAGTTATGGCACATCTGCTGTCTCCTACCTAATGGTTTTCATTCATGTCACATTACAAAACAGTGTTCCTCTGTATGGGTGGGTTTTTCACTGGTATCACCTGAAGGGCTTGTTATAAAAGTATGTTCCTAAGTCCTACCCAAATTCAGACCCTTTGGGGCTGGATTTCTAAGAATCTTTAGTTTTTAGTTAAACACCCAGATGATTCTTATGTACCCTGAAGTCTGTGAATCGCAGGCTAAATTCTTATCCTCTACTAAATTCAAACAGTAGCAGAGACCGCTATAGAACTGCCCATGTGCACCTTACATGAACCAAGAGGGCTGAGAGAGTTTGTCCATCTTCTCTCCTGTTTCAGAGTGTCCTTTTTCTTTATAACTTTTCCTCAATATTTTATTTTGAAAATGTTCAAATACACAGAAGAGTTGAAATAATTGTACAGTGGACACCCATATACTACAGCTTTAACTACATTGCTTTATCACAAGTCCAACCTTTTATCCATCTCTGTATTCATCAACCCATCTTATTTTTTTGGATGAATTTCAAAGTAAATTTCAGTAGTGTCTAATTTGGGATGGTGGTGACTCGAAGAATAACAGGACAGTGAATCCTTGTATCCCTAGTGAAACACAGTGGCCTCATGTTATTATATAGGATTGGTGGCTGTTTGGCCTCTGTAGGACATTTAGAATGCTTTTAATCAAAAACGGATAATTTTGGCTGGCAGTAGACAGACCCAGCAAAGTAGTATCTACTTGTCTCTATTCATTTGAATGGGAGCTTTTGTTTTGTTACTGGAAGAAGAAAGGGAGGCTTGGGAAAGAAGACAAATGTAGAAACAGATGATAGAAGTAACCCCTCCCCTCTTCCATGGGTTTTGAGTCCCTAATGGAGAGATGGGTTAGAGGTGAGGTTTGCTGGTTTAGTGGTTAGCAGCAAGGTTTCAAGTCGGATTGTCTAGGCTTGCCTCCAGCTGCCCCTAGCGGCTTGACTTGGAATATGAATCTCAGTCTCTTGGCCTCAGTTTTCTCATCTGCAAAATGAAAGTAATGATAGTACCTACATTATATTGTTGTAGAGAAAATGTGTGCCTAACATGTAGCTTAATCAACTTAGTTGCTAAAATACAATTACACTCCTTGATGAGTTTAGGTTCACAAAAAATTAACTCATGGGCCTATAGCAGCTGAACGGGAGACAAGTAAACTTAATGATATTGACAAGTAAACCTAACAGAAAGTAAGAGAGGTGCAGAAGGTAGCAATCCTCAAAGCCTTCCCAGACAACCCACTGCACTTGAAATCCAATTTCTTCCCTTGCTCTGCAAGGCTCCTACATTATCTGGCCTCTGCCCGCATCTCCAGTTTCGTCTTCTCTCTTTCTCCTTTTCTTAGCTCTAGCCACACCAGCCTTTGGTTTCAGAATGAGCTAAGCTCATTTGGTCCCCAGGACATTTGTACTTGTTATTCCTTTGCATGAAAGTCCATCTTAGTTCTTTAAAGGCCTGAGAAGAAGTGGGTGGGCCTAGAGGCGACAGGGGGCGTGGCCAGAGGCGGGGCGGGGCGAGATGGCGTCAGAGCAGGGCGGAGTCGCCCGGAAGTCAGGGCGGAGGCCCAGGAAGTGACGGCCGCGCTTGTGGAGTTTTGGAGTCGGTGAACTCCGCACTGCCAGGTCTGTCTGTGGTCGCTGTGTTCCTGGGCCCTGGGAGATGGAGAACGGAGCCGTATACAGAGCTACCACGGAGGAACACCCGGCCCCTGCCAGGGGCGCCCGGAAGGGCCTCGCCGCCTACTTCTTCCTGGGACGGCTCAAGTTGCAGCAGCGCGTGCTCAAACTCTTGCAGCTGGTGAGCCCGTGGCCAGGGCGGCGAGCCTGGGCCGGGGAGGGGAGCCTGGACCCTGGGCCATCGGCCTGTCGGCTTGGGAGGGCAACCTGGTAGTTCAGGAAGCGGCCGTTTCCACACCCCGAGTTCCTCCTCTCTCCGCCTGGGGCGGGGGGCGTGACCCTCCACCTCCCCGCGGGCGGCCCCTCATCCCCAGATTTCCCCCGGCTAGGTCGCCGCAAGCGACCTAGGCCCCCCGAGCGTGTTAGGCGGGCCCAGGAAATGCGTCGGAGGAGACCTAAGTGAGACATTTGGACTTATTTCATTCACTCATCTATCGCCCCCTTCGATTCTTCTCCAGCTCTTACTCTGTATTGTCTCCGAAAGTGCCTGTATTTAGACTACGACGTGCTTCTTGTTTATCTTTCTTGCTGTTTTCCTGGTGCGAGCCCATGGAAGTAGTTTATTTGGTGGACAAAGTCTTCCTATATCACTCACGGCATTGAGATATGTGTGTCCAATAAATAAATTGTCTCCCAGAAGTTTTATATCGATTAGAAAACAACTGTTTCTGAATGGGCGTGTGTGTACGAAGTTCAGAGGCAAAAGGACAGCTTTTTGTGTTTGTAGGTAGCAGAACTAGGGCATGGTATTTTCAATTTCATTGAGTTTCAGTTTAGGTAGTGAAGGTACCTTAAACCTGTTAGTGAAAATGTTAAAACATCTTTGATTTAAATTTTATATCAGTTTACACACATATTGAGCTATATTCAATTTTAATCAACAATGAGCAACATTTTCTGCAAGACGAAAAATGAGACTGCTAGAATGCTTATGGGTTTGTTTTGTTTTGTTTTGTTTTGTTTTATTTGTTTTATTTTTTTAACCATTGTAAGTAAAACTAGACAGTTGGTTTCCTTGGGAAGAACTTAAATTCTTAGAACTCAGATAACCAGAAATTATGTTCTTAGAAATCAGATGACCTACTTTTATTGAATAGAAAGATAGCATCAGGACACTAACACTTCTCTTGAGCCACCAAAATCATCTGGGAATAATTGGGAAATCACTCAGAGGCAAGTGACATTGTGGCCTTTGGAATGCAAGAGGATCTGGCTCTGTCCCTCCAGCCTCTTTTTAGATAGTTCCACACTGGCAACCTTTCAGTTCTTACCAAGCATCAGGATCCCCCTCCTTCCTTTATTCCTTTACATCAGCTATTCCTTCTATTCAGAATTGTTTCCTTCTGCTCTTGTCAGCTCTCACTGACTTTTAGATTTGTTTCTCTGCAGTAGAGCTAAAATGTTTCTATTTGAAAAGATCTCTTTCTACCAGAGAAGAATTAATATTCGTCCGAAGCATTCTTATTGCTCAAAAGACATCGTCAATATTGGTCTGTTGCCCATTAATCTCTTATTTTCAGTTGCTGTTATTTTTTCTTTGAAAATGTAGTGCTTTCTCTCTTTGGGTATACTATTCTGGATCCATACATCGTATCAGATTCTAAGTCCCCAGAAGAGAAAGGAACCTTGCTCTAAAACTTAAAAACCAGACACTGTGTACTTAGGAAATTCTTAAGAGTCCGAGGAGGTTGAATTGGATTTCCTCTGAGGTTCTTTCCACTCAGAATTTTTACAAACCTCTCAGGGTTGTGTTGATACAGAGTTGAACACCAAAAAGATAGGGAGCGGAGCCTGCAAACACAAGGGGAGGTGAGAGATTGAAGGGTGAAACTAGCTTTTGAGTTGTATGTAGGTAACTCTTGAGTTACAGCATCTTGGAGTTGTGTAGCTGTGTCCACCCTTCATGTATGACCTTAATTTTGTCAAAGACTTGTCCACAACATAAGTCTCCTCTAATTACCACCTACCCTTTCAGAGCTGAAGAGGGAATAAAGGTTCAGCTAGGAATTCAATGTAAGGAGTCAACTGCAGTCCTAAATTTATGCAGTTTATTATCAGTTTATTCTATTCTTAGACTGGTCCTTATGCCCATGTGTTTTATTTTGTGAGGGTTTTATTGTTGTTACTACTTTTGAGGGAGTTTGTTTTAAGGAGAGAATTGGCATTTGGCAACCTAATTCCTAGTTAGCTGGTGCAATAATATAAATATGTGTAATATTTCTCTGTGCAACAAGCTGACATTGTGTTTATGGTACCAGTTGAGGTCTTGATGGCTGCACAGTACTGTGATTATAATGACTCTTCAAACAAGCAGTTTGATTTAGAATTCACCAGTGATTTAAATTTATTAATTATAAATGTTACTCTATAAGTGCCAAGAAACAAATCACTTAGAAGCAATTTGTCTTCTGTTGGTGTTCTTTTCATTATTTAAATCTGAAAATTGTTAGGTACTAAAATTGAAATGCTCTGTTTTTACCTTGAGGAAGATCCATGATGTCAGCAAATTTTATCTTTGAACCTTTGAGAATAAATGTTTGCCTAAGGGAGGCTGAGCCTCACTTCTGGCTGACAGATGGGTTTATTTGAACTTTGCATATGACTACAAGGTTTTTAGTAGCAAGTTCATTCATTCACAAATATAATTTTGTAGATGGAGTCTTATAACTAATGGCAAACATTAAAAGGTTATATTTCTAAGAAATTTTTTTTGTAGTAGGCTGTTAAAGACAAACGATGGAGAATTTGTATTTAGTGTAATGACTTAATTTCAAGGAAGACTGAAGTTTCAGAAAAGATAATGAAATTGAAATGGAGAGAGACACAGGGTATCTGAATGTTTCAGTCACTAGAACAGTGAGACCATCTTTTCCCAAATGTGGTGGCCCCAGCAAATTGATTTTAATATATGATTTAATAGCAAAAGGGGGAAATGCACAAAACTGGTTGTAACTTCAAAAACTCAATATTATAGGAAAACCTACACAAACATACATAGTCATGAATTAACTTAGTAAGTAGTGTTTGATGGGGGAGGACAAGCACAGAGTGGGAGTCAGGAGACCCAAGTTCTTGTCTGTGCTTGGCTTACTTGGGACTTAGCCTGTCAGAGTTTAACCCATGATTTGTAAAGAAGAGGGTGAGGCTATATGCTCTCCACAGACCCTTCCAACTCTAAAAGCTTGATGATTCCTTTAATTGCATTTGGTAAAATTTTATGTCATTAGAAGGAGCTGCATTAGGTGTCCTATAGTTAGGTATGCAGCTTGATATTTAGTAAGAAATATTTAATATGATGTCTTCATGCTATTGAGAGCAACACTGATTGCCAGAAACTTATGGGTTGCGCTCACCGTTATTTTCTTACCCAATTCAGTGGGCTTTATCTTTTCCTCTCCTTAACCACTTTGGTATTTATTGCTGGTGACTACCCATTTTTCAATATTCTTCTTTTCCTTAACTTTTGCAATTTTTTTAAATAAAAAAAAATGGCTTACCAAAAAAAGTAAGTAAAAAATATGATTGAAATAAGCCACACTATAGCCCTCACACTTTCTTACCCCCAGCATCACTGTTTAACATTTTGGACTGTGTTTACTTGCTTCTCAGACTTGCTCGTCTAGTGCCAGTTACTCTTCCCCTCTTACTCTTGAAGTGATATCCTCATTCTTTCAGGCCCCACCCAGCCCTCTGTTCCTCTTGTTTTCTAACCAACTAAATCAGTCAGGCGGTCCCTGTTGTCCATGTAGAAGTCGATACTCCCTGGCATGGTCATCACAAAACCATACCCAACACCATGACCATTTTGCTCTTCACTCTCCATCCACTTAGGCCAATTGCCTTGTTACCCCTTTTGGGCATAGTATGCAAATTCTTGCCTGCATGAATCTGTACTCCCCCAACCCCCCCGCCCCGCCTTCCCCTCCTGGACTGTCCTGTTCCTGTACATATGCTTGCTGTCACTTGCTCTAGTTTGAATTTTGCTTTTCTTACTCATCCTTCTCCAGCTGTTCTTAGTCCAGGCGGATCTGAACATTTTCCTGAGATTTCCTGAACTTAGATATAATGAATGCTCAATTATGAGGTATAGAAGACATTGCGTTCTTATCGTTTCTTGTACACTGATTTTGTTGCTCTGTCATTACACGTTCCTATGCATGTTACAATGCTGCATGTAATACTCAAATCCTTTTAATTTTTTTATTGAGGTATAATTGACAGGTAACATTATATTAGTTTCATGTATACAAATAATGATTCAGTATTTGTAGGTATTACAAAGTGATCACTTTAATTTGTACTACAGACTGTGTAGCGCTGTGGGAGATTATAAAGGAAGCTTAATAGCATCAGAGATGGCCAGTTAGGAGAAAATTTCATACTGAAAATAGCTTGCAGTGCTAATTTCTTGGCCTTTAACTGGGAATAGGAATTAGTAAATGTCCAAACTTGATGGTATACTCCTGCAGTCCCTTAGGGTGCCCATGCAGAATCCGCCTCTTACTATTGCTCTGAGGCTTTAAGTTTAGTAAGAAGATTCCTGTTAATAAGTTTGAAACAGGACTTGTAATGATTTGAGGTCGCTTCTGGCTGAGCTGGATCCTGCTCCTTTCTTATGAGAATAGATAAGCAGTCTTTATTTTTACTACAGATAAGATTCTTTTGTCATATAGTCTGTATGGATGAGTGTTCCTGGTAATCTAATTATTGCAATAAGAATGGTTCAAGATAAGCTATTTCCCCAATTAGAGCCTTAGGCTGATATTCTTTCACAGTTAATTGGCTTTTATACAACTGAGATATATTTTGGAAATTTCTCATAGAGAAACTACTAAAACTTGGACAAGATTTAACATAGAGGCTGGAATAAGGAAAATGGAATATTAGATATTTAGTATTTTATTATACTCTAGTCATGTAAAAACCCTTCCTATAATTATAAATACAGGAGACTAAGGAAGTACCTTTACACAATGGCCTTCTGGAATTTGTCTTGGTTTGTCACTTTATTTCCTGTGGTTCAATGATTGGGACTGCCTCACCTAATGTCTGTCTGAAGGAAATTGTTTGGGATATACCAGACTATTTTATGCTTCACTCTACTCCTAGCTTAGGATCTATTTTTGTCCTCATGTAGATTCTTTTCAGTTGTAGAGATACGTGAATTTTGTATTGCCCACTGGGAGGGGGGAAAAATTCCTGAGAGGCTTAGATACCAATTTAGATTTGGCCTTTTGAAAAAACTTTTTGTTTTGAAATAAGTATAAATTCACAGGAACTTGGGAAAAAACACACAGGGAGGTCCTGTGCATGCATGTGTGTTTTCTTCTATGCAGTTTGATCACATGCGTAGCTTCTTATAATCACTACCACAATCAAGATACAGAACTTTCCATCACCACAGGGTTCCCTCATGCTTCCGCTCTGCAGCCACACTTTTCCTCGCCTAGGCACCAATAATTTGTCCTCCATCTCTGTAATTTTTATTTGAGAAAAGTTATATAAATGGAATCATGCAGTACATAACCTTTTGAGATTGGATTTTTTCACTTTTAATAAGTCTCTGGCAATTCTTCTAGGTTGTTGCATGTATCGGGTTTGTTCCTTTTTATTGCTGAGTAGTAGTCCATGGTATGTCTGTACCTACCAGTTTGCTTAACCATGGAAGGACATCTTGATTGCTTCCAGTTTGGGGCTATTAGTAAAATCGTTATGGACATTCATGTACTAGTTTTCACACGACCATAAGTTTTTATTTCTTTTGGTCAGATGTAGTTTTGAGGAATGCAGTTGCTGGGTCAGATGGCAGCTGTGTGCTTAGTTTTTAAAGAAACTTCTAAACTCTTTCCCAGAGTGGCTGTACCATTGACCTCGTTTGTATGAAAATGTTTTGTATGATAACATTTTCATTATACACCATGAAATATATCTGTCAATTTTGTATCAGTCTTGTTGCCCTTAGTATATCTGGTTGCTTCTACTGGCCTGCCTTGGGTCAGATGCCATTTCCCCACAGGCTTTGACTTGGGTCATCAGTTATTTTGATGATTTTAACTCTCAGAAGGAAACTCCCTAAGATTCCACAAAACCCACACAAACCGCCCAAGCGAAACTTTCTTCATTCTTTTCCCTCCTATTTCTTGAGAAGAGTTAGCCTCAGACCTGAGCTCTAAATCCTACCTTTAGAGAACCTCATTTCTTCCTGTCTTTAGACCCACCTATCTTACTGGTTTCTGCCTAAGTAGTTTAACACAAGCAGTTCTCTCCCATCTTGAAATTCCCTTCCCTTTGACCTCATCCACTACTGCCCTATCTGGCTACTCTTTTGAAAGTACCCTTCTTGCCTGTGCTGTCTCTATTTCACTTCTCAATATGCAGTACTGTAATCTAAGCTTCTCTAGCTGACTGACTACCCTGAAATTGTTTTTGCTGATGTCACCAGCAATCTTCTTACAACTCTAATTAAGTGTTTCAGTATGGTTCTTACCTGACCCCTAAGTACCTAAGTAGCATGTAGGACTCTTGATTACTTTCTCTTCATAGAAATGCTTTTTTCTTGGTCTACTCCCCCATGGACTGCTGTTCCTAATTGTCCTTTCCTGGTGTCTCCTTAAATCTTGGGGTTCCTCGGAGTTCTGCACAAGGCAGACTTTCCTTTTTCTGGGTGATCTCACAGCCTACTGCCACATCTTTATCTCCACCTCAGACCTCTCTCTCGAGCTGCCAACCCCATATACCCGTTCGCCTCGTAGACAGCTCCACCTAACTCTTCCACAGACTGCCCATACACAGCGTATTTAAAACTAAATTTATTCTCTCCCCAACATCCTCATCTCTTAAAAAGAAGGGGAAAAAATTCCCTCTTATTTCTGCAGTGAGAGCACTTTAAAACCCACTCGCACTTAATTATTGAGTTTCTGAATCAACAGCCAGAGTAGTTAACTATTCCCCCATTCAGTACAAAAAAAGCATTCTGACCCACATCTGTTTATCATGGACAGCCATGGCCAAGTAGACCCCTCTGGAGCTCTCTTCACTCCTACCTCTGCTGTCACTTGACTTGTGTTATTCCAAGACTGGCTTATATTAATCAAATATTTCATTAAATATTACACAGACTAAAATTGAGGGTGAAAAAGAATGAATTGTTTCTGGGAAAACTAAATTGAATGCTTTGGAAAGATTGAAAAATAAGTTACTAAAGTTACTAAAACAGGTGCTTATGGAATTGAGTAAGAGCAAGGCAACTGTGAAAGACTAGTAAAACTAGTCCAGGTCTCCAAGGGTTCTGTATTCTATCCAAGATCTTTTGCCACTTCAGATAACATATGTCTGGAGGTGGTAGTCATAAATGACGAAAGTGATTAATGCAGAAAACATGATGTAGAATTCTACTTTGTAGGCTCAGACTCAAAGGCCTGCTTCAAATGACTGGTGAATAAGTGTGCATTTCTGTACTAAGTTAAAATGCTTAAAGTACATACGTCATATCTTGTTTCCTACTCTGTTCAGATCCATCCTCTCTGATAAGGGCTTCTACCGAATCCTTCTGTGATTAGCCACTCTTCTTCATGACTACCTCTACCCACCCTGGGTACTCTCTTTCCCCTGATATTTCCTAAGTCAGCTTCCCAACTGGATGTCTGCCCCAAGTTTTGCCCTTCCTCCAGCCCCTTCTCTATATTGTAGCCAGTGAGAACTACTAAAAGCATAAACCTGATCATGTCACCCTTTACTTTAAAACCCTTAAAGTCCAGATTCCTTAAACTAGTTACAGAGGACATTTAGACTGGCCTCTGCTTACCTCTCTAGTCTCATTTAATCGTTTCTGTGCTGCCATCCCCTTTCGCAAACTGAAAATTTCAGCCATGGTGACTCAAGTCGCTTCCACAGTTCAGTTGCGGGTGGTAGGATGTATGGATGTGCTTTGGGGTAGAAGGATGCCAGGCTCTCTTACCTCTAGGTCTTTGTATGTAGTACTTCTCTGCCTAGAACTTCTTTCGCTTTCTTTAACCCTGACTCTACTATCTTTCAGATCTCAGCTTTCCTTCAGGATGCCTTTCTTGACCCCCAGGTTGTTGAATGCCTCTCGCGCGTGCCTTCATAACAACACCCTGTTTTCCCCCTTTTCTATAGCACATGGTAGTTATTATTTGCATACCTATATTCCCTTCAAGGCAACCAGACTGTAAGTTCGGTGTTGATCAGCCATTTAGTAATCTTGTTTATCATAGTCTCCACTTTATAAGTATTTGAGTGAACAGATAGTGTTTCCTGAATACCGTAGGTTTCTCCAAAAAACACGTGGTACAATCTTTTGTTTCTTTTGTAGGTGCTGTCTCTATTGGCCTTTATCTGTGAAGAAGTCGTATCACAATGCACTTTGTGTGGAGGACTTTACTTTTTTGAATTTGTAAGTTGCAGTGCCTTTCTGCTGAGTCTCCTTATACTGATTGTGTACTGCACTCCAGTTTATGACAGAGTCGAAACCGTCAAAGTGAAGTCATCGGTAAGCATGAAAAAATATAATCCTTATAACAAAAATGTAGCTGTTTTGGAATCTTGTATAGTATTGTTATTCAAAGTAGTAATACTTTCCAAACTCAGTAACGTGATAAGAATTGCTCCAATTCTGCTTTAAGTGACTGTTTTCCCCGTCACATGGGATGAATGAAGGAGAAAGTGAATTTAGAATGAAAGCAACAAATACGACCCATAGTTTACAATTACTGATGGTTTAATCTAATTCGTGTTAGATATATTTTTTTTAAAAACTGGAGTTTTATCACTTTTGATTTCTCCATTTGAGTGTCACTCATTGGTTCTACAGTTATTCATTGTGTACCTATTATATGCTAGGCATTATGCAAGACAAAAGAGGTAGAAGTAATGAATTAATGTGCTGTATTTTTGGAGTTTATAAATTACATAGCATGTAATTCTACCTATATTGTTTTGATTTTATTATGAAAATAGTTGTCTATATGTGAATTAAGAAGGCATTTATTAGAGATGCATAACTTTCTAAAGACTTAGTGTGCTGACCCTGAATTTTTATTTGAGTAAAGTATGGATTTATGAGATGACGTGAGCTTATTCACATAGGTGCCGCATTTAAGGAAGAAAGAATTGAGTAATTTACTTTTTCAACAGCATTCGAATTATCAGTAGTGGTTTGTAAAGAATTGTACATGTCAGGGTTGACATTAAAAGGATTCACATCTCTGAGGGAAAAGGTAAAAATTAGGATAAATCAGCTATGATAGAAGCATGTCTGTGACATTCTAGGGACAGAGGAAGGAAATAACCTGGTGTAGCTTCATCTATCAGCCAACCAAAAGTCAAATACATGTCACTTCAATTAGAAGAAAGAGAGGCGTTTATAAAAAGTGAAAAAAAATTAGGATAAATTTTTAGCTATTAAGAACAAGAAATAATAGTATAAATACAAAGCAGTAAGATTACGTTTTTTGTTTTTAATTAATGAAAACAAGCATTGAGTCATTGATTATACACCTAAGATATTTATTTTTTTCTATGAACCTTTTTGTACTTCTTAAATTTTATGCCATAGGAATCTGTTACCTCCTTTTAAAATAATTATTTTAAATAATTATTAAAATAAACCCAAAATAATTATTGGGTTTAAAACATTTTTAAAGTTGATACCAAACAGTTAAAAAGATAACTTTGAAAAACAGGTCCATCAAATCTTTGATGAGCTCATATACGCAGTTCTTGGTAAGGCCAATGACTGTTCTTTCATCTTACCTGATAATAGCTGCTGTCAATGTGCACTTGTGTGCCAGGTACTGAATGTGCTGTGATTTAGAATCCTTATACCTTAATGCTGCATTTTTCTGTTGAGGAAACTTAGGTTCAGGGTGGTTAAGTAACTTGTCCAAAGTTCCACAGCTAGGGTAAAAAAAGTAAACAGATTTGACCCCAGGAAAGCCCTCACTCTGCGCATTCTGTCACGCAGCTTAAGCAAAATCTTAACTGGAACCAGTGCCCTAGCAACTCTCCATCCTGTCATGGCAAACATCACCACAGGAGTATCTCTATAACAATGACAGCTACAGAACTCAGTCATTGTATGAAATACATATTAAAAAGAGTTTGCGGAGGGAATACCTTAGAATTTTTGTTTATTATAATCTTTGAAAGGTGTTCATGACCCTTTACAGATAAGTATGTGAAGATTTGGACAAGGGAAAAGTTCACCAGTGTCTAAACTGATTAATTTGTAGTTTGAATGTGTAAATTGATGTTTGAAACATTAAGTTTTGAAACCATTTTTTGATTTCCTGTCTCTCAACAGCAAAACAGTATCAGTATCCATAAACATCTTTTTAATTTTTACTTTAATGCTGCATTAGTAGTTTTTAAGAACACTGATCTTTTTGGCAAGAAACAATATTACAGTATTTTCCAGTTTAGTGTAATGGTCTAACTATAAACAAAATGTGAAACATTTATTACATCAAACTTGATCATTTAAAAAGTTATTTTTGAGTAGGTACCGATTTAAGAGTACTGGAAACAAAAGAAATAAATCAGTCATTTTATCCTTAAATGTTTTTTGTGAATATTTCATTATATTTCTTTGTTTCTATTAATAAGTAATTTTTCAAATTTAAAATAGTTGTAATTAAGAGACTATACTGTTTTTCACCTAACATTGTAGGTAAAGCTTTAATGTTTGTTTCAGTGATTTAATAACCACTTTCACTGTGTACATTATTGTGTGTTGTACTCTCTGAATATCCCCTGTCCAAAGTGTGGAGAGGGCTCCTTTACAGGGTATTAATTGAATGCCTGGCTTATTGAAAAGTTAGAAGTCAAAGTATGTAAACTTGGGTTGTGTGAAGGAAAAAGTACAACACTAAAGTTTTTTAAAAGTAAAAATCTAAAATGTGTTTTCATCAACCTAACCATACTGTAATCTTTATGTGTTTTATGTATATTTATAGGATTTTTATATTACTGGGGGGATAGGACTTCTGTTTTTGTTGGCATCCTGCATTTTCGTTTCCACACATGACAGGACTTCAGCTGAATTTGCTGCAACTGTAAGTACCTTGTATTTTTATCTTTGCTTATTTTTGTTTCATTAAAAATATGAAATCTGGAAAGTACTTGACAAGTTATACAATATGAGAGAGTAGTTTGTCTTTTAACTTATTTTTTAGTGTAATTTTCTTTGTTATTTGTTTATTTGTATTTTTTTATGCCTATAGCACCTGGTATTCCTAGATGGTCTCCCATTATTAGTGTAATTTTGAATAGAAGATCTAAAAGCAAATAATGATAGCTTTAAATATCATGGCCTTAAAACCTAGAACCTGTTTAAAATTTGAATTTTGTTCACAAAAACCCATTTACTCCACATATGAGCATGTTATTGCTAGCGAAATTGGTAGAATTGACTTTATTATATTTCTCTATTTTTCATTTCAATAAAAACATACCTACATGTCAGGTGCTGTTCTAGGTATAGAGAATACTTAGAAGAAATGATCCAAAAGTGGAGCCTAATAATTAGATAAGTAAATGTTTTTGTCTGAAATCCTTGGGGGAGCAGATTTTTTTTTTTTTTTTTTTACAATTCAGAATATTTTGGATTTTAGAAAGGTAATACTGTACATCTACTTCATTATACAATACTTTCAGAGGGCCTGGGCAGCATCCCGTATTCCAGCATATTAATATTTCTGAAGCATATGAATATTCACAGTAAAAGGGATAATTATACCTCAGCTCAATTTTGAGCTCAATAAATTATGAAAACTGAGTTTATATAGCTTTCTTGGATTTCACAATTTCAAATCAAGGATCATAGACTTGAATTGCTACCAGTGTTGTAAATGTGAACTACTAACAACTGGATAACAAATTCTTTTGCACATCTGCTGGTTTTCAGTTGCTACTTTGTTTATGACAAAATTGAAGTTTTAATTAATTGGGTTGTCAGCTAATAGATCATTAAAACTACTTTTTATGCTGGAACAACTTGAAAGGAGTTCAAGAATTGAATGGCTGTACTATATCTACCTGTTCATGGTTTCTTAGCACTCATGTATAAAAACAAAACATAAAAATAAAATTAATGCTAAATTGCAACTCATTCTAGCAAAGAGTAATATTTATCCACGCATGCACAAACCAACTGAAGAGAAAAAGTTTCAGTAGAGCCTTATGATTAATTTCAGTTTATATACATATTTTTGTTGCAAAGGAGTATGAAAGGGCGATGAAAACATTTTTGAGTATACAAATATGTTACTATAAAATCCTATGGAGAAAGCAAAATGGAAATTGAGGAAAAGTTGAGGTCAGAGAGGGGAGAAGTGTGTCATAAAATTCTTAACTATTAAAGAGCTTATTTATGTGTTTTAATTAGGGGATATATTAGACTGTTACAGTATTTAGATTTCATTGAATATATTTAAGAGAGACTGGTAGTTTAAACACTCATTTTTAATGTGCTGGAAATTACCTTTTGCATTATTTAAATTATGAAAAATTTTATAGAATCAAACGAGGAAGACAATTCCCCCCCCCCCCCCCCAAATTGTGAAATGTGTGAGCAAAAGAGCTGGAAGATTATATGGCATAGAGAGCCCTGCATGGACTGGAGCTCTCTGAGGTGATCAAAGCCGGCTTCACAGACAACATGCCATCCGGTCTGCCTTTAAAGTATTGACTCAGTTTGCCAGACCACTAAGGGGTAGATGCCATCAGGGGAGAAGATACTTAGATTTTGGGAGTGGGATTAATAATTAAATGTAGGTTGGATGTGTTGGGGACACTAGGGTGAATTAATGAATTTGGAGCTCAGTTTGCTTTACAGTGAAATGAGGCAGAATGCGTATCTTTAGAGTAGAGGGGCTGCGTGTAAAAGGTCAAGAGACTGCAGCAGACTAAAACAAAATGTTAAAAATCATGGAGATGGAGTGTTGGAATTGGAAGGGATTTTAGCCATTACCTACATCAGTTTTTACTTTTTATGGAGAACATCGTTGGTCCCCATTTCCTTAAGGGTTTAGCTAGTGAAGAAGCTAAATTTGAACCAGATCTTCTGTCTCTTGACAGAATTCTCAGAACGATTATATGTTAGAAGAATGCAATGAGGAAGTGATTTAAGGAAGAGGAAGTAGGTGGCGGCATCATATTGTTGTGTCATTAGAATGTGACAATTAACTGGAAAATATTTTTTTAGGTAATTTAACTTAAAGGTATTAGCAAAATAGAATTTCTGTTTTGATATTAATAACTTTTTCCATTTTTACTAGGCTCAGCTGCCTACTCATATATGTCCCTTATCCCTTCTATGGATCAGTCCAACTGGATTACTGCTTATAATCCTGTGTTTTATATCATAGGATTTTATTTTTCATCTATAACCTCAGTTTCATAGATTGGCACCCCACACATACCATGCACATATAAGACAGGACATTTGTATTTTGTGACACTTTGACTAATAGCCATTATCCTGGATTTTGGGGGTAACTTTAAATCTTTTTGATGACCTTAAATTTTTTTTCCCCACTAAAGTTAAGGATAATGTGTGTAAGATAAAATTGACGAATTGTCTTGCTTATGTGAAACCTCTCAAAGCCAAGTAGGAAATGTGAAATTATATTCCGAAATTCCTCATAACCTTTGCCCCTTTTTCTTCTTTAGGTGTTTGGATTTCTAGCAAGTATTATGTTCCTGTTGGACTTTGTCTTTATGGTATATGAAAAACGACAGGAGTCCCAGCTGAGAAAACCTGAGCCAACCGTTAATACAGAGCCCCTCACCGTGCCACTTAATGCTTAAAGACTCTAGGGAGCAGGTGTTGCGTAAGGTGGCAACTGGGAAGTACCTGAGCCTTGGCAGAAGCTCTCGTGTATTTTGTGAAACTTAAACCTTGCACTTCTTGGGAAGAACAAGGGGAAGGGCAGGAAGGCAGTTTTATCAATATTGACTGTGTATTAGTCACCACAAATTAGATCAGAGAGTTTTTGTTTTTTAAGAGTTGAAACTTGTATCAAATGAAATTTGTTTTTTCTTTTTTGTTTGTTTATTTTTTTGGAAGTGAGAGCGATTGTTTTCTTTAAACTACAGCTCAATTGGTGACAAATTATTCTGCCATTGTTACTAAGCTTAGCTTTCAAATTTTGCTTTATAGCTGTATAAACAGCATGATGAAGTTCATTTATAAATTGTTTCGTTTTTAAGTTAATTTGCTGAGCTATGAGTTTTTTTGATGATTAGATAAAACATATTTAAGTTTTACAATATTTAAAATATTGGTGTAGGTTTTTTCTTAAAAAATAATACCAACGCTTTATCTCACTCAGCCTTAAAATTATACTATAACATTTTAGGATAATATTAACTCTTTTATAACCTAATAGAAAATGTATAGATGTTGATATTTTTCTATATATAAAGCAACACCTTTAGCAGCCCCATGTTTATACTGCACTTTGATTGTTGATATCAAGTAAAAAAAAGATTTTTATATAACACATAGAATGCCTAAGGACCAAAGATAAGAAAGATGTTCTTTTGCAAAGTACAGTGAAATTATAAAAGCAGGCTTTGACCACTTACCAAGTGTCTGACAAGATGAGTTCATACTGTGAGTTAGAAAATGATTCATTCGCCTGTCGGCATATGATTATTTCTAGTGAAATTAAGACAGCTCTCCAGGTCTTCATCAGTGTTTTCTTTGGAGCCAGTCATCTTTTTAAAACCTCAGCCTTTGATTTTCATCTATTTGAGATGCTTCGCTGTCAGGCAGAGGTGGGCCTCTGGCTCTGATTCTTTTTTGTTGGCAGTTGTCTTTCCAGAATCTTGGACCCTTTTAATTGCATAGTATGTTAGCAGGATCTCTAGGATCCTTGTTCCCAAAGAGGCGCTGCTCTAATTTCCCTTTGGAGGAGACCTTCTTAAGAAAGAGAATATCTAGAGAATCCTGCCGAGGTTAACACTGTGATGGTATAAGGGAGCAGTCAAACCATTGTCAGGAGATACTGCATAACCAGTTCTGATAGTTTGGAAGAATCTTTGCTGACAGGATGTCTTAGAGCCAGCCAGACAAGGCACTTGGGATAGAACCTTTCTAACCAAGTGGTTCATAGAGCTGATCTTTCTTGTCCTCCTCCTAGATTTTTGACTCAGGACTGGTGTTACAGTGCTGAACCGATGCATCAAGTCCGTCAGGACTTTGGTGGAGGGCTCCTTGGCTGGGTGGCCAGCTTTTCCATCAGAAAGAGCGGAATTATGTTTCCAGTGAGACAGCTTAATGACCTCATCCTTTTTTACTATCTCATCTGCCTTTTGTGGCTAATGCGGGTCTCAAAAATTGGTCATTATGGCCAAACACAGCTTCTACTCTGTCTCACTGACTCAGGACCTTATTCGTTTGTATCAGAGTTTGGGTGCTAGTGCGAGTGGTTATGTCACCACTACCTACTTGGGAGATAATGACACTGATCATGGATGCTGTTTTTACTGGGCGTGCCATCCAGGAGAGGAGGAAGAGTCTGGGTCTTGGGTTCAAGAATAAAGACTGATTCAAAGATTGCCAGCTTATGGTAGGCAGGTTCTGGAATTTCACATCAAACTTTACCCTTGCCATTTTGAATATCGTCTAGACCCAGCTGGGATTCACAGCAAACCATCTGGGCTACCTCAGCGTCCATAGCATGCTTTGGGTCTGGTTGAGTTGATGGCCACGTCCTCAGCTGGCCTCACACATACAGCTTGTTGGCATTGAGCTTAAGCTCTGGTGGTTCTGAGATTTCACTTCGTAGTGTTTCATTGGTGTAGAAGTGGGTCTCTTTACTGGCTACTCAGTCCTTTCTTTTTCAGAAAGATAATATATTCACTGGTATTTTTGGTCACTTTAGAACCTTTCTTCACACTTTTTTATGGGGACCCATGACTGATTAGCCTCCCTCTTCTGTTGTAGAAGGACTTAGGAGTAAAGAGACCATTGTGGTAAATAAAACGTTCAAGGAGAACCTGGGGCCAAAACCACTGTTATGTACAGAAAAAGGCAAACTCAAAAAGTTTGAAATAATTTTTATTAACATCTATGGAAAATTTAATGTTATATTTTATACTGTAGGAGTGGAAAATTTTTCAGTAAGCCAGTTACAGGGAAGTGACAGGAAGTGATATCTTCAGGCGCCAGCCCCCAGGAAAAGCACTGACAGCCGCCAGGATGCAGATAGTGAAGCTGCCTACAAGGCCCTGTTGGATCGAAGATTTAGAAGTCCCCCGGAAACAGATACCTTTGTGCAAGGCGCTAACATCCAGCTTCTGCTTTTGTAATCCGCTTGCTTGCTTGTTCAAAAGCCCACCAGGATGTGATTTTAGGTTTTATAAGCTTCCTCCACTGGAAGCTCGGGGCTGATCTCTGACCCTGCGTGGTAGAGAGTCAGTCGCTGGCCAGCTAATAAAGGCTCATAATTCATCTCAGTTGGCTCCGTGGGTCTTAGAATTGATCGCACCACAACATTTGAAGGCCCCAGCAAGATCTCTCCAGAGGGGGAGCTCTCCTAAGACCCGTGACTCCGGCTGCCTTGGCCGAGGACCTGCCCAGTCCAGGGGACGGCCGTTGAGAGACATTCCTCAGCCCCGGACGCCAGGCGGACTTGCCCAGGAGGGCAGATGGACAAAAGTGAAATGCTGTAACAGTTGGGCACGAGCCATCTGGAGCAGCTTCACCGGTGAGTCAGACTGCACTTGGATTTGTCTCTCGGCGGGCACTAAAGGGAACTAGTGGAAGGCTGGACGCAGCAGTACTTCCCTAATTCGGTCAAAGTCGGAGATGTCAGACTTGACTTCAGGTATTCAGGTTTTCGGGTACACTCGGGTTTTGTGTTACCTGTAGTTTGCCTTGTCTGCATTATGTCTGTCCGTTCTGGTCGAATGTACTATTACCCTCCTATTGCCTTGGTTTTCATAAGTTTACTTATTTTGATTCTTTCCTTAGGTCTCGCCTCTGTGGCCCCATCCAACTGGATGCTAGGTCAGAGGCTGATCCTAGTCCAGGCTTATTTGGCTTTTGTGGGGATTCTCTCTTTTCTTGCCTATTTTTACTAACATGGGTCAGGCTTCTTCCTCGAATTGTCCTAGTCCCCTTCAGTGCCTCCTTAACCATTTTAAGGATTTCAGGAGATGAGCCCAAGCCTACAGAGCTAGTGTCATTCCTTCTGATCTTCAGAGGTTCTGCCAGTTAGATTGGCCCACATTTGGAACAGGGCAGTCATCAGAGGCATCACTCAACCTGAAAACAGCCCTTCAGGCATGGGGTATTATCTACGGAAATCCTGGCCACCCTGATCAGGTTCCATATATCGATGTGTGGATCAATATTGTTTCTGATGCTCCCAAGACCTGAAGGACTGTGCTGCGGCCAAGAGTCAAAGGCGACTCCCAAATCTGTCCTCTCAACACCAAAGGGGCCAAAAGAGAAACTGTCTGTATAGACACCTAACTCTCTTTACCCTGTCTTACAGGCACCCCCTGAGGACCCCGAGATCACTAATCCTCCTTCTTACTCCCCTCGTAACCCGGTCCTGTCTCCATTTGACAGGGAGGCAGAACCCCTCCAGAGTCCTCCTCACACCCGCACTGGGACTGTGTACCAGCCCCCACAAGACCCTGATCCTGTTCCTGACTCTTCGAACCAGACAGCAGTCCTGGCCCCACTCTGGCAATTGGCTCCCCCGGTTGGGGGAAAAACTCAGGCCATTCATGGTCTATGTCCCTTTCTCCACCAGTGATCTGTACAATTGGAAACACCAGAACCCCTCATTCTCAGAGAAATCCCAGGGGTTAACCTCTCTCCTAGAGACTATTTTCTTTACCCACCAGCCGATCTGGGACGATTGTTAGCTACTCCTCCAGGTCCTGTTTACCTCAGAGGAGCGGGAGCGGATCCTGGAGAAGGCTGCAAAAGCAATATTAGAGCCCAATGGGCAGCCTTTCACTGATCCGGCCCGCGTCCAACATTTTCTCCCGAACACCTGTCCTCCTTGGGACCCCAACACCGACCAAGGTAAGGAGGCTCTCCAACGGTATTGCCAGCTTCTGCTCCAGAGCCTCCAGTCTGCCTCCTGACAACCCACTAACTTACCTAAGGTAAGCGAGGTCATCCAAACTAAGGATGAGTCGCTGGCGGTGTTCCTGGAACGACTCTTAGAGTCGTACCGGTTGTATACCCCTATTGACCGGGAGGACCCTAATAATAGGAGGGCTGTGAATTTAGCCTTTGTCAGTCAGTTGGCCCCAGATATTAGACACAAACTGCAGAAGATGGAAGGGTTTGAAGGAAAGAACCTGTCTGAGCTGGTCAAGATAGCACAACGAGTATTCAACAATAGAGATGAGGTAAATATAGCACAGACTAAGAAGATGACCAAGGCCCTGTTTGCAACCATACAAGGAGCCAAGCCAAAGGCACTACCAGGAAAAGGCAGAGGCCAGGGATAGGGAGCCGGGGAGAACAATGGACCTAAGAGAGTTGGGTTAGAGAAGGACTGATGCTCATACTGCAAAAAAAGGGACATTGGAAGAATGAGTACCTGAAAAAGGACAAGCCCCTGAGAAGAAGGCCCCCCTTGTCCTCTTCAAAGATGCAGAATGAGGAGGTCAGGGCTCTTACATTATGAGCCCCTGGGAGCCCAGGGTAACTTTAGAAGTCAGGGGCAAGCCTGTGAATTTCCTGGTGGATACGGGAGCTACCTACTCTGTCCTACAGAGCACCCAGGGCGCACTCTAAAAAAAAAAGATGCTTATACAAGGGGCCACTGAACAGGGGAAATCTTACCCTTGGACCCAAGCCAGGATAACAGATCCAGGAAAAGGAACAATTACCCATTCATTTCTAGTTATGCCAGAATGCCCTTACCCGCTGCTGGGTAAAGACTTGCTACAGAAGTTAAAGGCCACAATTTCCTTCGAGGACGGGCATGCTGAGCTGACTGTCAGGTCAGGCCCACTGGCCAGTGTACTCACCTGCCCATTGAGGAATACCTTTTGCTAGAGGAGCCCATAGCAAACTCGCCGGGGGTCTTGCCTAAAAACCTCCTGTTAACCTAATTCCAACAAAGGATTCCTGGTGTCTGGGCAGAGGCAAATCCCCCTGGCTTGGCAGCACATCATCCTCCTATTATAGTAACGCTGTCCAACTCAGTTACTCCAGCCCGGGTACGTCAATACCCTATCAGTCAGAAGGCCCAAGCGGGTATTGCTGTTCATATTCGAAGGTTGATAGAGGCAGGAATCTTGGTTCCCTGCCACTCTCCTTGGAATATTCTCTTTCTCCCAATACAGAAGCCCGGCACCAATGACTACCGACCTGTCCAGGATCTCAAGGAGGTTAATAAACGAGTTGAGACCATCCACCTGATGGTCCCCAACCCTTACACTCTTCTCAGCCAGCTACCCCTGAGTCATCAAGTATATACTGTCCTAGATCTGAAGGATGCCTTCTTTATTCTGCCACTGGCCAAGGCTAGCCAGCCCATCTTTGCTTTTGAATGGGAAGACCCGGACAGACTTTACTCAGGACAGTTGACTTGGATTCGACTGCCTCAGGGCTTCAAGAACTCCCCAAATCTGTTGGATGAAGCCCTAAATCAGGACTTAGTCGAATTCCACCAGAGGCACCCTGAGGTAGTACTTCCACAATATGTTGATGATCTTTTGCTAGTTGCTGAAACAGAATTAGAGCATAAACAGGCTACTGAGAACCTACTCCAGGAGTTAGTCAAGAATGGGTATCAGGTATCTGCTAAAAAGACTCAACTTTGCACTCCCCAAGCAATGTACCTAGGGTAAAATCTACAGAACGGAAAAAGGACCCTGTCCTCTAGTCATATCCAGGTTATCTGAGGATACCTCAGCCGTGCATCAAGCGACAGGTTCGAGAGTTCCTGGGAGCAGTAGGCTACTGCAGGCTTTGGATTCCGGGGTTCGCAGAGATAGCTAAGCCTCTGTATACTAGTACCGGAGGGAAAGGAGAGAACTTAGCCTGGGGAGAAGAAAGGAAGGCATTTGAAGCCCTGAAGGCAGCCCTAACCACAGCCCCTGCATTAGCCCTGCCCAACCTGGAAAAGCCATTCCAGCTCTTTGTTACCGAGGTGCGGGGAATCGCGAAAGGGGTCCTGACACAGACCCTAGGACCCTGGAAATGACCAGTTGCATACCTCTCCAAAAGATTGGACCACGTGGCAGCAGGATGGCCCGACTGTGTGAGGGCGATCGCTGCCACTGCAGTCCTCACTAAGGAAGCCCTGAAACTGACACTAGGGCAGACCCTCCAGATCATCGCCCCACACGCAGTTGAGTCAGTGCGTCACGGCCCCCCGGACCTGTGGATTTCCAACGCTCGGGTCACCCAGTATCAGGTCCTGCTTCTCAACCCACCTCACATCAGTTCCTGAAAACTGCCACACTCAACCCAGCTACCCTGCTGCCTGACGATGACCCTCGCGAACCCCTGCATGACTGTCTTGAGGTCCTAGAGGACATCACCTGCACCAGACTGGACCTGACAGACAGCCCTTGGACGAATCTGGACACTATTCTATTTACAGATGGTAGTAGCTTCGTCTCAGAAGGAGTCGGGTATGCTGGGGCTGCGGTGGTTACCACTGGGACTGTCATCTGGGCACAAGCCCTAAGCCATGGAACTTCAGCTCAGCAGGCTTAACTAATAGCAGTGACTCAAGCTCTGCGGTGGGGTAAAAACAACACTATTAACATCTACATGGACAGCAGGTATGCCTTTGCCATGGCACATATACATGGGGCGTTATATAAGGAAAAGGGGCTATGGACCTCAGGAGGAAAAGAGATTAAGAATAAGGAAGAAATACTAGCCCTTCTCGAGGCAATTTGGCTGAAAAAGAAAGTGGCAGTCATCTATTGTCCAGGGTCCAGAACTCGGGCCCCGAGGTAGCACAAGGTAACTTCTTAGCTGATCAGACAGCAAAGGAGGCTGCCCTAAAACCAGTGGGGCCAATTGACATTCTGCCGGCCCTACCTACACTTAGGGGAAGTTGAACTATGCAACAAGCTGGGAGGCAAAGAGGCATCTACTGGGTGGGTTAGGCTCTCAGACGGCCGCATTGTAGTACCTGGGGCCTAGAGCCGAGACATAACACAGGTTCACTAGAGCACTCACTTGGGAAAAGCCAAGTTAATTGAACTGTTGCAAAGAGACTATTACTTTCCAGGGCCGCAACGAATGGCCATCCAGGTATCAGCCCGGTGCCACATCTGCACACAAGTGTATCCAGGGCCCTCTAAGGAAGTACAGCACGGGACGAGACTTCGTGGACAGACACCGGGGGAACATTGAGAGTTGGACTTCACTGAGGTCAGCCCGGGAACCTTCGGATTTACGTACTTGCTTGTGTTCACTTTTTCAGGATGGACTGAAGCCTTCCCCACCAAGCAGGAGACCACTCAGGTAGTAGCAAAGAAATTAGTCTCAGAAATAGTGCCTTAATTTGTGGCCTGCCCATAACACTGTGGTCCGACAATGGCCCGACGTTCATCGCCCAGACCAGCCAGTCTCTAGCAAAGGTGTTAGGGATCAATTGGAAATTGCATTGCATTTATAGGCCTCAGAGTTCAGGACAGGTAGAAAGGATGAACATGACCTTTAAAGAAACCTTAGCTAAGTTCAAGCTGGAAACTGGTGAGAACTGGGTGAGCCTCCTTCCCTTTGCCCTGTTAAGGGCATGGTGCACACCCTATTGTAAGGGCATCATGCCTTATGAAATAATGTTTGGAAGACCCCTACCTCTCCTCTCCAAGTCATGGGAAGAAAAGCTGACAAGTTCATAATCTTTCACTGCTTAAGTCTTTGCAGGCCCTCCATCTTGCACGGCAGGAGACCCACCAACTGGTCTCTGCCACCAGAACAATTGCTCAGCATCCAGTCCAGCCACACAACCACACTCTGGGTGATTGGATCTGGGTGAAGAAGATAAAGCCTACTTCTCTTGAGCCCCACTGGGATGGACCTTTCCCTGTCATCCTCACAACACCCACTGCAGTCAAGATAGCCGGGCACCATTATTGGATATACCATACTAGGGTCAAGGCTGCGCATCCACCACAGGCATCGGAACAGTGGACCCTGCGTCAGACAGAGAACCCACTAAGGATAAGACTTTCGAGGGTTTAGTCTGGACCATCTTTATTATTTCTGTTTTTCTACAAGTCGCTCACTGTCACTCTGGCAATCCTCACCAGCCCCAAATGTATAATTGGGAATTAACTAGAACTGAGACGGGCGTTTTTATTTCCATAGTGAATACCTCTGGCCAACCTATTTTCAGCGTAGACCTGTGTGTCATCCTTGGGCAACCTGGCAAAGCTTACGATAAGGCAAGGGGCCTACTCTGGTCATCCCCATGTAGTTGTGGGGACCTCACTACGGAAAAAGGCCTTTAAGGAACACAGCTTTATAAGTGTCCTCAGGAAGGAAGCCCCAAATGCACTAAGCCAAGTGAATATTACTGTGCCTCTTGGGGCTGCGAGACAATCCCACCATGGGAGAGTAAACCGGAAGGGAGAGATCATTACATATCTCTCAGCTGCCCCACTCAGTCTGTATGTACTAACCTAGGAAGCTATAATCCCGTAACCCTTACTATAAAACAATGAAATGCACAGACTTGGACTATAGGGAAAACATGGGGGCTTCGTTTATATGTATCGGGAATTGATCCTGGTATACTCATCACTGTACAGTAGCAAGTCACCTGCTGCTTCTCACCTCTACCCATAGGTCTCAACCACCTACTGAACCCTTTGATCCTTTTGCCCCCGCCATGACCACCTCAACCCCTTAACTCCTCGGAGAGTGCTACTTGGAGAGTGCCAATCGTTTTTGTATTTATCAGTTTAAATCCTGTGGGTTGTTTTTATCTCTCTCAATTTTTTTAGCCTTTTTAAATAAATCCATGTTATTGTCCATACCTTTGTAGTTGTTAACTTACTACAGAAGCATGATATTTAGAAGCAAGCTTTCTCCAGAGTTCTAGGAGGTGGTTCTGTAACCGTGGTGAGTACACGTGTAGAATCCTGGACTGTGGATCTACCCAGGTGTGGGGCATGAGCAGAAAAGAAACAAACCCAGTTCTACCCATGGGCTGTCCCTCTTGTTGGAAATTTGGAATATACTTTCAAAAAAATTTTAGGAAGCTATGTACGAAGAGTTATAAAGGAATGTTATGAACTAAACAACTTTAAATACTTGCAAAGAAGCAAATTTGGACTCTCCATTCACATTTCTCGATGCGGCCAGCAATGCTAAAAACAAAATCGACACATTCTCTTTTGGACTGTTCAGTGATTGGGAAAATGTGAAGCAAAACTAGCGTGGTTCTGGTAAAGCCTCAACTATTTGTGTAGTTTGCAAAATTCCTGCCTCCACCCTATAGAGAATAACAAAGTCTTTATAGTCATCAAGAACTCACTGGAATTTGTACATTCTTCAGAATTTTATGTTTTGTTTTGATACAGAGCACTGTATCAATATGCAGTTAAGTGCAAGGAGCAGAAAACCTAATTAACTGGGTCTTAAACAATAAAGAAGATTTACTTCCCAGGAAGTAGGACAGTTCCATGACTGGTAGGTTCAGTGGCTTAGTGCTGTCCTCAGGGACCCAGGCTCTTTCCATGGTTTTCTGCCCCTCCATCTTCTGCTCTGAGTTTGGTCCTCAGGATTGATCCTTCTGGTGTAGCAAGATTGTGGCAGCATCTCTGGGCATCATCGCTTGCACAATGGTGTTTGAAGGCCAGAAGAGAGGTGACTGTGTGTTCTGTTTCTCTCTAAGCTGTTCCGTTTTTGCAGAAGCCCCTTGGTGGACTTCACCTACTTGCTTACTAGAACTAGACATTCCATGGTTCTGTTAGCAAGAGAAAGGGCCATCGGGTTGGGGACCAACAGTATCTGTTGTAAGGTATTAAGGATCGTGCCCCAGCTAAGAGAAATAAAACTCCCACTGTAAGACTTTTTTGTAGATCTGATTACCCTCAAAACAATTTAAAATAGAAAAACTAACAGGTTTTTTTAGACTAAATTATAATTCTACAAGTAATGTGTATCATTAAAATTGGTTTAATAAAAGGTGGGAAATCTTCTTCCCCTGATATTTTTGCATTTAGCTACTTTTAATTTTAATTTTTTAATTTTAATTTTTAATTTTTAAAATATGTCAAGCAGTGGACAGAGGATAACACCTGTTGCAGACATCACTCAGCTTTAGTAGAGCATAACATTTTGCTATATTTGCTTTAAGGATTCTTGTTTTAAAAAGAAAATGAAGTTATATTTTTAAAGTACCACCACCTCTAATCTTATCCACTTTCCTTTCCTGAAGGTGAACACTGTCTGGAATTTGGTGGGCATCTTTCCTATCTGTTTTTTTGTCTGTATTATATACATACAGGTGCATCTGTCATCAGTGTGTCGCATGATAGTCGTGCTACATGCATCCTTTCATAGCTTGTTCTTTCAATCAATGTTTTGAAATGTATCTAATACAGTAACTCTAGTTCATTCCTTTTAAGTACTATTTGGTATTCCTTTGCATGAATATGCCACAATGTACTTCTCATTCCCCTGTCGATAGAAAAATGTTAATGTGATTTTGTTTTTGACTATTTCAATGAATGTCACGGTGAACAAACCATACTTGAACATCTCTGCACATGTGCCAGAGTTTATATGTGTACTTAGAAATAAAATTATTGGGTCAGAGGCTATGTGTGATTTCAACATAGCTAAACGTTTCCAAGCGGGTCTCCAGAGCAGCAGAACCGGTTCCTGTTCTCTTCGGCAGTGTGGGAGAGTGCTTGTTTCCCGACTCTTGCCTTCTCCTTAATACTTCAGCTTAACAGTTTTGCCATTCGGGGAATGAGGTGGTCTTTCATTTTATTTTACATGCCCCTTGTTCCTGGTGAGTCTGATTATCTTTTCATTTGCTTGTTGACCTTACAGGCGTCCACCCATCTGTGAGTTGTTTATCTCCTTTGCTTTTTTTTTCATATTGTTTTTCTCCTCTGCAAATTCTCAACATATTATGGATATTATCCTTTGTTGATATGCTTTGGAAATAACTTCTTGCAGTCTGTAACTTATATTTTAACTTTGCATCTGTGGTTACCATAAGGTCCGAGATGTTTTCTGCTTTCTAAAATGTTTAAAGATTTGCATTTTGTATTTAATACTTGATTCTGCTTTGATTTTTGTGTAAGTACCTTGTACCGTTGGATTTATTGTTTCAGCATGCGACGCCTTCTCCTCTGATAGACAACATTGCCTGTGTCACTGATTGAGTTTATGTATATGGACGGGTCTGGTGCTGACTTTCTCGGGCTGTTTTTCTATACCTTTGCTAATACCATGAGCCTTGACAAAATCTTAATATCTGGTAGGGCAAGTTCAAAATTGTTTTGTTCTAGACATTTTTTTTTTTTTACTTCAAAGACTTTTAAGAGCAGTTTTAGGTTTATAGTAAAATTGGATTGAAGACACTTTTTACTATAAATTTTTAAATTTTTTTAAAATTTAGTTTCAAGTACACAGTACATTGGTTAGACATCTATATAGTTCATAAAATGATCCCCCCAGTTACTCCCTCCCTCCCCTGACCCTCCACCTAGCCAATGTATTAATGCTAACTGCATTCCCTCTGCCATGCTCCCCATCCCCGTGACCATCCATCAGCTACTAATTTATACTTCTTTAACCCTTCACCCCATTCTCCCAGCCCCGCAAACACCCCTCCCTCTGTCATCAAATCGTCCACTATATTTGTGAGTCTGTTTTTGATTAGTTCTTTTAATTCCTTAAATTCTGCTTATAAGTGAAATCATATAGTGTTTATCTTTCTATGACTTAAATACCTGCTAGGTTCATCAAAGTAATATCTTTTTCCATCCCCTTTTCATATGTAGGGGTCTTGTTTTCTTATCCTTCCAGCCACTCTGTCTTTTGGTGGGAGCACGTAATTCTTTTCCGTTTCAGGTATTTATTGATAGGAATGTAGTTGTTACTATTCTTTATTCCTGTTTTTGATACACGTTTTTTCTTCTTAAAGAAGTCCCTCCAACATTTCCTGTAATACTGGCTTGGTGGTGATAAATTCCTTTAGTTGATTTTTTTTTGTCTGGGAAGGTCTTTATCTGTCCTTCAACTCGAAATGATAGCTTTGCTGAATAAATTATTCTTGGTTGTAGATCCTGGCTCTTCATCCTGTCGAATATTTTTTTGCCAAGTCCTTCTGTCCTGCATAGTTTCTTTTGATAAAGCAGCTGCCAGTCTTACGGGTGCTAAACAGCACAGGAGAGTTAAAATTCAATGAAAAGGTTAAATACTACTTAAGGAAAAAAATAGTGTTTGAGGCTACCATCTAGAATATAGCAGAGAGAGATGCAGAAGTAGAAAATATTAAAGAGAGGTTAAATGTTTGAGAAGATGAAATGAGACGATCCCATACCCACCTAATAGGGGAGCTAGATCCAGCCAGGGAATAAGAAAAGCCACTTTCAAAGTAAAAAGCAAATGAGCATTTTCTAGAAATGAAGAAAAAGAATCCTCACACTCAGGAAGCATACCATATCCCTAGCAAGTGTCAGTACATACAGACCAGGGAAAGGCCCTGAGACTGAAACTCCACCTCTCCATAAATGGGTTAGGGGATGGCGATATGTTCAACATCATGGGAACTAAAAGTCGTGGAAGGATATTTGGGACTGTTTGTTCATACTTATAATAGGAAAAGAGAGTGTTAACTTCCCCTTGGCCTCCGTGTGTTTTCTGGGTCAGACAAGTTCACATCTAACCAGTTGAGATCTGTCATCTCCTACCAGGGACGAGCCAGATTGTCTTCCTTTCTGGACTCAGGAGTTGCCACTTGGTTATCATAAGTAGGAAGTGGCTAGAGGAGGGTTGCCGTCGACTACCTGGAACAGAGTGTCCAAGTTTATGTATTGACATTGATCTGAACAAAATGAACCATCCATTCATTCGTCTGTTGAGATCAAAGCAGGTGTAAAAACCCCTGAGTGCCTGTGAGCTCCAGTAAGCGGAGGAGATTGTCTTGTGCAACTTGTAAACTGAAGAGCTGGCAGATGATAGAGTCCATGCAGATAGGAGCTGCGCCACAGTTTCTGCTTTGGCATCTCAATCCTTTGTGGTTGTTCCATAAGCGTGATGGGTTTGAGCACAGTCCGTTGAACCGTAATAGAGACAGTGGACACTCAGTTTGTTGGCTTTTTCCACGTTTGTCCAAACACTTCTTTAGATGTAGTTGCTTCATATACCATGTATATAACATAACGTTTGAGCCTAAAATAGTTATATGATTCCATGAGGGGTACAACCAATATATGGTGTGTCTTACTAGTCCTGTCCTGGGTGACCCAAAGACCTGACCATACAGCTCAGCTATTAGGACAGCCATGAGCCTATGTACAGACACTATTCAGTAAATCTTGGGGTGGTGCGCTCTGTGGCTAGAAGCCCCACATGTTCAGACCATAGCACAGGGTCCTCTGCTATGGGCCACCAGCCATTTGCCATCACTGGAAGACTAGCATTGCAGAGGACCCGCTTGCCTTGGACATAGGTGGGCTCTTTTATCAGTGGTTCTTGTCAGCTGGTCTATATTTCAGTGAGATCTTCACTAAACCAGCAGTTGATTAGAGAAGACACTATTTCTGTCTAATGAGTGGGCAGTCACCTGTCTGTGAAGATGATTAAAGGCTCAGGGGCTGGGTTTGACCCTTCATTCGAAAATCCGTCTCACGATAGAACTATCTAGATAAAGCTTGTTATGCCTATGAATTACAGAATGAGACTGTCAACTTGGACACTCTCAATTCAGGCTCCAGTCACTTTGCACAGCAGGAGAAAGTACTACAACTCAGAAGCTCAGAGGCCCGGAAGAAGTGGAGGAGTTTTCATTTGCAGAGGCCCCAGTTAAGTGTGTTATGAGTCACGGACACCTGTAGTTCCTTGAGGTCTAAAGGAGACAGAGGCTCCTTCAGGGAGACAGAAAGGGGAGGCCATTTTTACTGCTGCCTGAACTGCTTCCAAGATTATGTGTCATTGAGACCGTCACTCCAATGCGGCCACATGTGTGATGACTCGGGGTAGGGACTGTAGGAATTATTCCCAGGTTTGGGATGCACTGTCTCCAATAGCTGATACGCAAAACAGCCAATTTTGGTGTGAAGCCGATTTTTTTTTTTTTTTGGTAGTTGGTGGCTGCTATAAAGTTTGTCCTTAATTGGTTGTGAAATATCTCTTTGAGCTGTGATACAGTTCCCAAGATGGTTACTGGGAAGGCAGGTCACTTGGATTTTGTCCTCATTCAGGGCCCATCTGTCTTTTCTCAGCTGTGCCTGGGTGGCATGTAATACAGCAAAAGCAATGTTCTCCGTGGAGCTATTATGAAAATACCTGCACATCCACCAACGCATCACATCATACCAGGTGTGTCCAAACCTCTGATGCTCTATCACTGGAGAATTCAGAGCAATGAAAGTGTCCCATATCCTGTGTCGGGTAAATGCCAACTGACCCCCAACCCCCTGCCCCGAGGGATCTAAAAAACAGTGTGAGCAACACCCCAGGTCGTAAACCAAGAACCAGGTATGATGGCAGCAACACGTTCATTCACTTCGATGCTATCGGCGCTGCGGCAACAGAGGTGGGCGGCCATGTCCTTGTTTAAGCTTCCATAGTCCACAGTGAAGTTCCCAGCTTCCATTGGCCTGACAGCTGTGTTCGACTAACTTATAGAAAGTTTTGAAGGTTTGCCTAGCACTCACCCGTGGCTGTACAAGACTTTGTGTGAGAAGACCTTGTACTTTTTCTCCTCTCAGGAAGAGGCATTGTTTCCATTGTTATGCCTGGCAAGCTTCATGGGTAAACATCATCCTTGGCTCTGAAGCTGACTGACTCTTGTGTGAGGTGCAAAAGGGGCTTACAATGAATGTGTACCGTGAGCAGGTTCTTGCAAAAGTGCAGCGCACATAGTCCAGGCCAGAAAGCAAACCTCCCCCTCCCCAAACCACAAAACCACTGCCAGTATCTAGTAAGTGTAGAAATATTTGGGGTTTCCTTCTGGGCGGGGGTGCATCCAGAGGCCCAATCCCATACCTGATTCTTCTCCCTGCTTGTCCCACTGCTGTAATTTGTCTTTGCTCCACAGAAGCCGTGAAATCCACTCCAGGCGTTTGCATCTGGCGTTCCGTGCACCCTCACGGCCCCCAGCTGGTCGGGCACTGCCTGTCTCTTTACCTCTCTCAGTCTCCTGGCTTTCAGTTACAAAACATATGTGCCTGTGCATGATTTTTTTTTTTTCCTGCTGCCTTTTTTCTGGCATTCAGTGGCTTCATTACCCAGGACTTTTATTTTGTAGAAAATACACCTCTTGTTCAAATGACCTGCTGCTCATTAGAGAGTTTTAGTGGATTTCTGCCTCACCCACCCCTCTTCTTACGGATCTTCTCTTAAGGGCAGCAGCAGGGGGGGGGGAGGTGGGGGGGTCTGTTGTAGCAAAATGATGATAAATGGATAAAGTCCCAAAAGATACAGCATGGTATCCTTTTCATTTAATTATAAACTACCATACTTATGCACCTTTTAGGCAATTTGTATAGCTACAATAGAACTATAAACTAAGAAAAGCAAAGATGTGGTGAAGGGAGATTCAGGAGGTTATCTTGGGAAAGGAGAAATGGGCAGAGGTGATGAGATGGGGAGGCACGTTGTTAAAATTAGGTTATTGCCATGATTCTAGTGCTGACTATTACAAATAAATGAGGAAGGAGGCCATGCATGGACCAATGATCAGAGTGTGAGAGTGACATGAACTGAGGATTGTGATTAATCTGTGCGCTGGAGGTCCAAATAAAATGTACCAATTGGTGCGTCTAATCTGAACCCTGGATTCGGACGAACTCGCCTTTCCTGGGGCCGGGGACCAAGGGCGGCGCTGCTACCTGTCAGCCACAAGAGGGCGCGCGCTGCCAGGGGACGGAGCGCTGCTCGGGGTTCCTGCTACCACCTGCGCTTCAGGGTTTTTGTTTTCGCCAAGGGAAAGCTGCGCCCAGCTGGGAGCAATGGCAAGGCACAGGCAGGCGCGCTGCTGGCGGGGGACCCCGGGGACTCCCCAGGGAGGGCCCCCGTCCTGCGTGCTGAACCAGGGTTTCGGGAGGAAGCAGCTGCGGGCTCTGCGAAGCCTCTGCGTGCCTTTGGCCTTGGCCCGGACTTCCTGTGGCGACCCCCACCTTTCCCGAGGCCCAGCAGTCTCAAAGTGGAGGCCCGCTGGCTGCATCTACTCCCGAAACACGTTTTGTTTGGCCTGAAGAGTACCGTAAAAAGATTTATTTGGCAAATTTCAAAATCAGGAAATGTTTAGCCTAAAAAAATCCAGATTTCCACTTCTCTGTCACTTTGGGCAACTGGCAATATTGGCAGCACTGGCCGCCGCTCCACGTGTACCGCCCCTGGCAAATGAGGTTTTTTAAAATAGTTTTGGTCAGATTGACCTTGAGAATGACAATTATTCTGGCTCTTGTCACTATCCAGAACTGAGCCAAGTGGCACACTTCGTGTACTATAACATTTCCTTTTTGCACAACTCTATATGGAATTAGTCATGGTCTTTTTAAAATTTGCATAATTTTCCATGTACGTAGAAAATTACAATAAAACCCTAATGGTTGCTTCCATGTTCTTACAAGGTCCAGAGGCGCCCGGTATGCTCACAGTGGCCTTCATGAGGAAGCCCCACCCGGGCCCGGCCCAGGCCAGGACCATTCGCCTGGTGCCCAGAGGCCAGTGTGGCAGCTCCCTTCATCTCCCTTCATCAAAGGTAGGGGTTTCCTAGCTTTTTTCTAAGCAGAGACATCCCCCCTTTTCAATCTAAATCATACATGGAACCCCATTATATTAAACAGGAAATATGAGGATATAAGTGATCAACTTGCATTTATAACACTTATTATAAAATCAGTCCGTGAGAATGATGGGATTCATTTGAAGAGCCCACAGTCTGGAGCCGGGAGATAATTGGGGCTGTAGCCGCCCCTTCGGGTTCATCCCACTGCTTTGTCTGGCTTGTGGAGGACCCAGAAGTCCTGGCTGGCCAGGAGGCAGTGGCAGGTGTTTTAGCAGCTTGCCTCACTCTTTGTGTCCTCAGCGAGAGGCCACAGGCCAGCATTCCCTGACAGCTGCACAAGGCGAGGGAGCCTGTGCGTGTTCGCAGGGTCAGCATTCGCTGTCCGTGGCAGGACAGTAGGCGTTTTAAGGTGTTAATATATGCTTTGCATATAAGTATCTGTGAGCCCCCCAAAGCACCTCTGAGAGTTCACAGGATGCAGCTGAGAAACCACCACACAGGAAGCAGCGGTGGTTGCTGAGAAGCTGGCCCCAGAGACCTGCTGTGTATCTGGCAACAGAAGTTTGCTTTTCATGCTAGGGGAAGAGGCTGGGAGGTGGCAGCACAGTGGGTGGGCAGGTTAGAGGCCCAGGCCGAGCGCTGAGCGTGTAAACACGTCTGGAAAAGAAGCCTCCAACCCACGGCTGCAGCGCGAGGGGTACGTCAGGCCAGGGCCTCCCTCAAGGGGAGGCACTTGTGTTTTTCCCTGGGCCCATCTGCAGACACCAGAGCCAAATGCCCCTGGAGCTAGCCAGTTGGCACAGGCCGGCTCTGGTCCTGCTCCGTCATCCCAGAGGCCCTGGGTCATACTCAGACCTGAACTCATATCCCAGCTCTGTCACTAACCTCACTTCCACTTGGCCACCTCCTTGAGTCCCCCAGCTCCACTGCCAGTCCAGAGCAGGTGTGCTTCCTCACAGGGCCCTCAAATACAGGGGCAGTTCTGTCGCTGCAGGCTACCCCACTAGAGAGAGAACCATGGCAGCACCATCTTCGAGAGCCTCTTCGAGCAGCAGTCTTTCTTGTGGGTGGCGAGAAAAACATCTGTAGAGGGGGAGCCACCCCCATCACCTATCCCTAACTCCCCAAGGACCAGGCCAGGCTGAGGGAGGCTCTGCTGGCCAGGGCGCCGGCTGCTTGTGGTGCAGGATGTGGGCAGACCAGCTTTGGCCACAGGTGCCAACACCCTCTCCTTGGGGAGCAGGCTCTTGGTCCCTGGGGCAGGCCCCACTCCCCATAGTGCTCCCTCCATGGGTCCAATCTTCCCTCCTCTCACATCTTTGCTCCGTCCTACCTGTGACTGCTCGCTGGGCCCCCTCCCAGTGTTGGTAGCTGGGGTGGTGGGTATAGAGTTTGTGTTATACATAGACACTGCCCCTGAGTTGAGCAGTCTCAGAGAGGGTCTGGTTTAGAGAAGACAAACAGATCGCACGGCTTGTATTCCCTAGGCCCCGTAATGCTTAGCTGTTAGAACACGGCTCTGGCCTCCAGGGCCCACTTGGGCTGGGTGTAACTGGATCTGTCTTCCCCCATTCTCCTAGTAGCTAGCGGTTACTTTGGTGCCTAGACAGGTCTTGTATCGCTTTTTTAAAAAAAAAAACCATGGTAACATATATGTAAGAGAAAATGTACCATTTTAACAATTTTTAGGTATGCAGTACAGTGGTATTAATTACATCAGTGTTGTGCGGCCATCACCACCGTCCATCTCCAGAATGTTTTCGGCTTCCTGAATAGAACCGTGCCCACTGAACACAACTCCCCATTCCCTCCCCGACCCCGACCCCGGCAACCGTTCTATTTCTTATCTCTCTGCATTTTACTCTAGGTCCCCTGCGTAATGGGAATCATACGGTATTTGTCCTCTTGTGTCTGGGTCATTTCATTGAACGTCATTTAGCATCAAGGTTCATCCACATTGTGGCATATGTCAAAATTTCCTTCTTTTTCAAGACTGCCTGTGGTGCTGTTGAGTCCTGCTCTGCGTCTTGCGTGAACAGCACTGGCTGCCACTCTCAAAATCAGTTTATTTTGAAAGTATGTAAATCTCGAGAGGCCAATGTCTTCAGCATCCTTCACTCTTTCTTACCGCCAGTGGACGGGCCCCCAGGAGGCATCAAGTGCTTCTCCGCGAGCCTCCTGGGCCCTTTCACTTCACCGCCTCTACTAGTTTAACAAGAAATTCCGCAATTGGCCAAGTCAATATTTTATTAAAAAATACAAACACACACACACGCACGCACACGCACGCACACGCACACACACAATGGTCATGAAGGCAGAGCAGGGAAAGGAGACTGAGCTCTCTCTGGGGGCAGGCTGACCACACAGTGCTAACACAGGCCTGCCTCTCTTTAAGAAAGCGGGGTATGGCCTCATGACCAGATTTCCAAGCTGGATAAGTTCGGAGACGGCGTGGTTTTCACAGGCAGACCTAAGGCAGCTTCACTCCCCTGAGGAATGTGAAGTAGAAGCGGATTACTGCAGTATTCAGAAACCCCTCCACTGTGTTAAGCGGGGGTCACTAGTCCCTCAGGCTCAAAGCAGGAGGGAGACCAGATTTCCCCAGAGGCTGCTTTTCTTTCCCAGATGGAGAGGACTCTTTTCCGAGGAATACTGGAAAATGAGGTTCAGGCTCAGGAGCCCAGCGTGGAAGGCGAAGGCCCCGCCCTGGGCCCGCCAGCCATGGGCGGGCGGGACCTTGGCACAGGAACGCAGGCTCAGAAGTCTTTCCTGAGGGCACTGGCCCGGTGACCCTCCCGCGGGCGGGGCCACGCTCTGGCAGGGCCTCGGTGGGCCAGGAGGCTGCGGGGTCCTCAGACGGCTGCATCTTAGAAAGGAAATGACAGTCAGACCGTGACCAGGGCGAGGCCACGCAGAAACCGCACACCAGGAGGCTGACCCAGCTGAGGGCGGTGCTCCGCCTCCCTCCGCCCCGCACCAGCTCTCCCCACCCCCCCGCGCCTCCCCCGCCCCGCACCAGCTCTCCCCAGGATGATTTTATTCTTTTTAAATATGTTTCTAAAACGGCAAAAAATTAAATAGCGAAGAGGGGATTCCGTCCCTACTCCACCCCACCCCAGGCTTCCTCTCAGAGGTAAGTGGACTCTTTTAGCTACTTCTTTTGGCAATTTTCCCACAATTTTAAGTAATATATTTATACCAATATTTATAGATTTATTACCTTTCGACATCTATTAACTTCATTTTGCATTCTTTATCATTCGTTTTTTTCTTAAACAACCTTAGTGTGATATAATTCACATACCATAGGATGCTCCCATTTAAAGTGTGCGATTCTGCAGTTTTCACTACATTCACAGAATTACAACTTCAGAACACTTCCATCACTTCCCAAAGAAACCCCACACCCATTAGGAGTCACCCCCGGACGCCCCCCGCCCCCAGCCCTAAGCAACCACTAATCTATTTACTGTCTCTATGCATTTCTCTATTCTGGACAGACATTTCCCATAAATGGAATCCTACAATATGTGGTCTTTTGTGACCGGCTCCCATCCTGTGACCTTTCTGCCAGTGACCACTGGCGGGAAACTGAAGCTCTGCTGTGACCACCTTCTGCATGGCAACTCGGACAACATAATGTGCAGACTCTGATATTTTTAATGTATTTTTAAGAAAGAAAAAGAAGAAAGGACGTGCTAGATCAAAGAAAAACATGTTTTAATAAAAATAGCTGGTTCAAGTTTTCAGTAATTCTGTTAGGCATTTACTCTAAAGATTAAAAAAAAATGGGTGTGCATGTGTGTGTGTGTGGACACACACATATATATGGATGGATATATGTGTGTGTGTGTGTGTGTGTGTGTGCTTGTTGTAGCACTTCTTAGTAGTAAAGAATTTTAAAAAATAAGAAAACAAACGCAAAAACGCAATGCCCCCAAATAGGAAGCAAGTAAACCACGGCACAGACATCCAGGGGAGCTGGCGTGACACCACGGGGCTATTAAGAATGACAGAAAAGAATGACGTGGGGGAAATGTCTGGTGGACAAGTAATTAGGAGAAAAAGAGCTGGTAATGAAATAAGACATAAAGTCTGGTCCTTTTAATAAAAACACTATATGTCTCTATATCTCTATAAATGTCTCTATATGTTCAGAAAGAGAGAATACTGGAAGGACAGACATCCAGAAGGGATGATTTCTGGAGGGAGTGATGACAGATGGTTTTTATTAAAATATATGTTTTTTTCTTATTTGTGTTTTCTCGATATTCCATATTGTATTTTTGTCATTAGGAAACACTGAAAGAAAATGCTTCTGCATCAGAGGCTGGAATGTCAGGGCGTCCCTGGGCGTGCAGGACACAGGCCCTAGAGCAGAGGTTCTTGGGTTACATCCTGGGCCCCCGCGCTCCCGCGGCCTCCTGAGACCTCCCTGCAGTGGAACCCCACAACAGGCCGTCCTCCTGTTCCCGAGCAAAGGGAACTTTCGGAGGTCATCTGTGTGCAGACAGCCAGGACTCACCTGTTGACTGGGTCACACACGAGATCTTGTACGACAGCCACACGCTCGCCAGGCAGAGGAAGGTGGCCAGGAAACCGAAGATCTGCACAGGAGAGAGAAGAGAACGTTCCCAGGCCAAGGGCCACCCCTTCGGGCAGCCTTTGTTCCTTAGCTCTGTGCCTGTTCCCTGCACCCACTGTGGCTAGGAGGGAGCTTGGGGACCCAACCACCTCGTCCCTGCATAGGTGTTGACATGAGACCCTGTCCCCAGGTTCCCTAGCTGGGACCCAGCCAGGCCTCTGGGTCTCTACCCCTCAGTTCTTCTCGCCCTAGGCAACCTTAGTGCCGACGTTTGGGTTTGTATTTACAGCTGAGCTGGGGCCAAGACACTGAACTTTAATTATCCTGTGCTCATAAAAAAAGAGAAAGTGGAATTGTAAATTTTAATTTGGGTTTTAAAATTTTTATTGTTTAAGTGGATTTTATTGGTGTATTAGCATCGTTTGCATTTCATTCATCATGGTTTACTGTCTGGCTTTCTAGCTGTGTAAGAGCCAGAAGCTGAGTCCTTGCTAGCTAGTCTAACGTTTGCGCATCTTTACATGATATCAGCCAAGTTCAGGCAGTGCTCCTGTCCTTTCTGAGGGTCCTCCCAGTGCTCAAGCGTGGGGACCACGTCGCGTCCAATCTCCTCATCTGTAGATGGGGAACGGGGCGCTTGGAAGGGAAGAAGGCCTTCTGCGAGGCCCATCAAACGGTCAAGCGAGAAGCAGCCAGGTACTCTGGCATCTTGTCTGGAACTTCGAAGCCTGAAGCCATTTTCCTTACTGAACAGCCCTGGGAGCTGCAGCTAAAGTTTACTGAGCACTTGCCGTGTGCCCGCCAGGCTTCTAAGCCCTCAGGTGTGTTGATTCCTTTAACCCTCACGACTCTGTCGTCCTCCCCTTCTCCCTCCCCTTACAACTGGAGAAACAGAGGCACAGGAGGTCAGCTGTTTTGCCCAAGGCCACATAAGCAAGGGCCAGACCTGGGATCGGAGCCCAGGGAGCCTGGCTCCAGTGACCACGCTCTGCTCTACCTGTTGCCCAGGTGTCCTCGGGACCTGCAAAGGGCCTCAGGCTCTCTATGAAGCCACTAAGTGCCTGGCCCTAAACCACTGCTGATATCCAGGAGGAATGGCCCTGGAGCAGCCTGAAGAAGGATTTTCAAGACTCGGTTTTCTTTTCAAGCCTGACTGCTGGTTTGTGTAAGCGGCTGCCCCCACTCGCCCACACCCTCCCCCTCCCCCAGGTCCATTTCCTTGGCTTCTTTTGTACTGATTGCACCATATAATTAGCCTATTAGAGCCTGTTCTGGCCTCTCATTGTCTGTTCTACACAATTAGCACATTATATACTATCCTGGTCTCCAACTGTCTGCACTGCATAATTGAACAGTTTATTATATTGCTACATAATGCTATTCTGGACGACAACGCCTTGTTTGCTAATTGTTTCATGTGCCTTGGCTTTGGCTTCTAAGCTACATCACCACTTTCTCATCAGCAAGGACTATATGTCTTTTTATTTCTTCGGCCTCTCCCATGGCCCAGGCATGATCCCAGGCACGAGGGTGGCATATGATAAATGGAATTTATTAGGATTCCAGGGCTAACACCATTATGTGCAACCGGAATCGTCAAACTCAGTGGGGCTCTCCCCATGTGGTCTGGAAACACAGTGGGCACAGATTTCCTCTGCCTCTCCTCTGCCAGCCTCCTGTAGGTGGGCGGGCGGTAACCTGTAGGTGGCAGCCGCACCTCTCCTTGGAGACAGCAGGAAGGCAGATATACGGGGGTGCAGGGGGGATGGAAGGATGGGCTATGGGAGGTGCTTAAGAGGCAAGAGTGTTTAAAGGGGTGACCTTGTTCCTCGTGCTGACCTTTGGAGGGCAGAGTCCACCCTTCGGTGGAGTTCCAGGTAGGAGCCCACTCTCAGCCCAAAGTCTGGGGGATTTTGATAAAACATGTAAATGAAAGAGTGACTGTCACACAGAGAACTTTTCTTAAAACTCACTTAAAAAATCTTGCCCGCTCTTCAGAACTGGCCATAGGCCATCAAACTGTAAACAATTCACTAAATCAGAAATCAGATGACAGGAGTCTATAAATCTTTTTAAAATAATGGCATACACATAAGTATGTGTATATGTGTGATAAATATTTATATATAGCTCCTACAGCTATATATAAATATAGCTGTACATTTCCATGCTACTTCTACATAGGCTATCCGAAGGAGCAATTTTTACCTTTGAAAGATATGGGAGGGTTATTTTCTGGCTTGAATACGGATTAAAAAATTAGGATTGGCAAAGCTAGGACTGATGGCCAAGACCACTAACGAATCATAGCACTACTCTCCTGGGCCCAAAAGAGGCCTTAGAATCTTTCTCTGCATAGGGCTGATGCACTCACGAGCAAATGACCAGAATGGGCAGGTGAATTAAAACCTACTTGCCCCATGATTTAAGTAGCGGCTGTGAGAGAGAAAGGCCTGGGCCTCTGCGGCCCTTTGTGTTTGTTTGCCAACAGCCCTGATCATTCTCCTCCTGACACCCTCTGCTGTGGGCCCAAGTTTAAGGTTCTTTGGAGACTGCTGGTGTCTGGATCAAGGTGGGTACCAGGTCTGTGAAAGAAAGGACCCAGAAGACAATGGCTTCATTGTCCCCATCAGGAATAAAATGTGCATTCACAACATGAACTCATTGCTCAAGGCTCCCCGACAGCGTCCTCACCGCTCCGGCCACCACTCCGCTCTGGTTGTAACTCTTGGAGGCTGTCACGATGGAGGCGATTAAGAGGAGCAGGGTACCAATTAAATAGTGCAGAAGTTCCTGGGGGCAAAAACAAAGCAGAGCAGTGGGTAGGGAGGTCCACTCCTGGTTCCTAGAGGCAACTGAGCGTCAAAAGAGATGGCCAGAAGGGGTGGGAGGATAATACCCTGGCAGGAACAGTGCAGCTCACAGGCAACAGACGCCAGAAGGCTGGCAGGATGAAGCCAGGCGCGAGAGAAAAGATGCTCGGCAGGCAGAGAGAAATTGCGCAAAAAGAAAGAACGCTTCTTCTGTGAAGAGAGAGCTCCATGACGGTCTGCTCCACTCCTGAGATCAGCTGAGCAAGTACCTTGACCTCTGGCCAAAGCTACTAAAAAGCAAATGGGCTTCCCCAAACTCCCAGGATGGAGAGTTTAAATGAAGCTCCAGCTCTGAAAGAGCCTTTTGCTTCTGCTTCAGAGAAAGTTCGAAGCTAACAATGTCCTGGCTTTGGCGGCTGCCCGGTGTCTGCCTGCTCTGTGAACAGCTTTAGGTGTAGACCTGAGAAGTGCTCAGTGCCCACACACTAGGAGTCAGAGCCTGCAGTGAGGTCAGCAGCCCTTCTGTGAGGTGTCAGGGTGTGTGGAGCTCGCTTGCTCACTCTAAAGTCCTTCTGGTTTTGTCTTCATTTTCTCTTCCCTCTTCTCTTCTTTCTGAAAGTGGGCCTCAGGCCAGGCTCTGCTAATAAGTCTACTGGCAAGACTGACTCAGCCTTTGCTTCTCCCCGTGGTCCACAGGGCCATTGAGTTCCACGCCATTCGCTCTCCACAATTAAAACAGCATTTCGCAGGCCCTGGATGAGGCTGGACCTTGGTCATCCAGAAGCCAGGTAACACTTCTACCTCATCCTTCCTCCTCTACAACAAACACCAGGTCAGAGGAGAACTAGGACTTAGGGCTAGTCATTCACGGTACTCACTCTGAGTCCAGAGTGTATCCATTTTTGGTTGTCTTCAATGAGAGTTTAAAAATTATTCCTTCATGAAGTTCTGTCCAGCAGGGCAGCCAGCTTTTAAATTTTGGAAGAGCATTCCACTTTTAAGCTGCAGCTACTCTCAAAATCAAAGACCTGGATTTTCCACCTTAGCGATTAGAAAGGAATACCACAAGGTAGACCACAGAGATTTTTGAGTAAAGAGCAGATTCGTAATTGGAAATTCCCTGCCTCCAAGGTTCTCATGCACAAAGAAAAAGGAGTCTGGCATGGGCTAGGAAAAATGACCTTACAGAGTCCTAAATGGAAGGTGCCTGAACAGACCTCAGCTAGGAAATGTGTAGCCGAGCTGATCCTTCTAACATCCGCTCGCCTTTCAGCCCCCCTTCATTCGTGTCCCCCAGTTTTTACCTTCTCCTTTGCTTGTTCATTATCAGCATCAGGGAGGCACAGAAGAGCTTGCTGTCAAAAGAAGCAAGTAGGTGCCATAACTTTGAAAAGAGCCTTATACTATAGGAACACAAGAGAAACTTCTCTTAGAATAACATAGTGGGTAACGATGTTAAAAGTGAATGATTAATAATTCCAGCAAGAAGCAGAGGTTGTCTGACTGGATTTTTTAAAAAAAAGATCCAACTATATACTGTCTATAGAAGACGCATTTATATTCAAAGATACCTGTAGATTAAAAGTAGAAGGATGTAAAAGATGTGTCATTTAAATAGTAACCAAAAAAAAAAAAAAAAAAAAAGGCTGGAGTGTCTGTAATAATATCAGACAAACAGATTTTAAAACGAATAAACAAAATATTACCAGAAATAAACAGGGACATTTTGTAATGATGAAAATGTCAATTCATCAAGAAAATATAACAATTATACATATGTATGCAGGTGATAACAGAGCAATAAAACGCATGAAGCAAAAACTCAAAAAAAATGGAGAAATAGATGATTCAAAAATAATAGTTGGAGGCTTAAATACCCCACTTCCAATAATGTACAGGGAGACGGCCAACGAGAAAATAGAAGACTCAAAAACACTATAAAACTAGACATAGTAGACATCTGTAAAACACAAAACACTCTATTCAACAACAGTAGAATATCCATTCTTTAGGATAGACTGTATGCTAAACCATAAAGCAAACCTCGTTACATGTAAAAGGATTCCAATAATAACGAGTACGTTCTCTAACTACAATGGAATAAAATTAGAAATCAATAGCAGAAAGAAATTTGAAAAACACAAATATGTAGAAATTAAACAACACATTCCTTACTAACTAATGGATCAAAGAAGAAACCACAAGGTAAATTAGAAAATACTTGGAGATGAATGAACATGAACACACAATACACCAAAATCATGGATGCAACTAAGGCGTGCTCAGCGAGAAATTTAGAGTTGTAAATGCCTATATTAAAAAAGAAGAAAGGTTTCAGATTAATAGCCTAAGCTTCGCCTTAAGGCACTAGAAAAGAAGAGCATGCTAAACCTAAAGCAAGAAGGAAGGAGGAAGTAAAGATTGGAGCAGAAATTATTGCTGTAGGGAACAGAAAAATAATAGAGAAAATCAATGAAACCAATAGCTCATTCTTTGAAAAAATCAACAAAGACAGAACTTCAGCTAGACTTATCAAGAAATAAAAAAATAGAAAAGATTCAAATGACCAAAATCAGAAATGAAAGAGAGGATATCACTGATGATCTTACAGAATTAAAAAAAGATTTTAAACCAATACTATCAACAATTGTATGCCAATAAATGAGAAAACTTAGACGAAAAGGATGCATTTCTACAGAGACACACTACTGAAAATGACTTAAGCAGAAACAAACAATCTGAGTGAATCTATAACAAGCAGAGTTTGAATTAAAAAATTACCCACCAGAAGAGCCCAGGTTCAGATGGCTTTACTGTGGAATTTCACCAAACATTTAAAGAATTAATATCAACTCTTCACAAACTCTTCTAAAAAACAGAAGAGGAGGAATACTTCCCAAATTATTCTGTGAGGGCACTATTACCCTGATAACGAAACCAGACAAAAATGTCACAAGAGACCAATAATGTCTCTTATGAATGCAATTGCAAAATCCTCAACAAAATATTAGCAAACCAAATCCAGTTACACATAAACTGAATTTTACACTATGACCAAACAGAATTTATCCCAGGAATGCAAGGTTGGTTCCACATATGAAAAACAATGTAATGCATTATATTAACAGAATATTGGGGGGGGGGGGAGGAGAACCCCACAAAATTATCTCAATAGACAAAGAAAAAATCATTTGACAAAATCTAACACCGTTTATGATAAAAATACTCAACAATGTAGTACTAGAAGGTAATTTCTTTAATCTGATAAGTAGCATCTACAAAAAACCCACAGCTAACATCATATTTAATGATGGAAGATGGACTATTTTCCTCCTAAAATCAAAAACAAGATAATGATGTCTATCTACTTTTGCCACTTTGATTCAACACACAGCTAATTTCTTGCAATAAGACAAGATGATACAATAAAAGGCATCCAGATTAGAAAGGAATATAAAACTATCTCTATTCATGGTCTTGGATTTGGCAGTGGCTTTTTAGATATACCAAAAATACGAGCAACAGAAGAAAAATAGATAAATTAGATTTCATCAAAATTTAAAAATTGAGCTTTAATGAATACTATAAAGAAAGCAAAAAACCACCAGCAGAATGGGAGACAATATCTGGAAATCATATTTGATAAGGGACTTTCAATTAGACTATACAAAGAATCCTTACAACTAAATAATAAAAAGACAACCTAGTCAAAGAATGGGTAACAGATCTGAATAAACATTTCTCCAGAGAAAATATACAAATGGCCAAAAATCACATGAAAAGATGATTGATGTCATTAGTCATCAAAGAAATGCAAATCCAAACCATGAGATACTGCTTCACACTCACTAGGATGACTAAAAATCAGAAAGTCGTAAAATGATGTGAAAAAATTGGAACACACATACAGTGCTGATGGGAATGCAAAATGGTGTAGCCACTTTGGAAAACAGTCTGGCAGTTCCTCAAACACTTAAACACAGCTACCGCGTGACCCGGCAATTCTACTCTTAGGTATATTCCCACGTGAAAAGAAAACATATCCACATGACAAACTTGCACGTGAAGGTTCATAGCACCATTCGTAATAGCCGGAAGTGGAAACAACCCAAATGTCCATCAATGGTGAATACATAAACAAAATGTGGTATACTCTTTCGATGGACTGTTACTTGGCTGTAAAAACAAATGGAGTACCTGACACATGCTACAACACAGATAAACCATGACAACACTCTAGGAGCGCAAGCCAGTCACAGCAGACCACATATACGATTCCATTTCCATGAAATGTCTAGAATAGGAAAATTTATAGAGACAGGAAGTGGACGAGTGGTCGTTCAGGGCTGGAGGGGGTGAGGGATAGGAGGTGATAGCTAAAGGGCGTGGAGTTCCTTTTTGAGGTGACGAAACTGTTCTAAAGTTGACTGCGGTGATGGCTGCACAACCCCGAGAATATACTAAAATCCATTGAACTGGACCCTTTAACTGGGTGATTGTATGGCATGTGAACTATCTATCAATAAGTCCGTTTTAAAAAAATAACACGGTGGGAAGAAAAACAGCTGGCAACTTTGAAATCCTCCCTCAGACTCTGCCGGTCTATTTTAGCTGTCAGATCTTATCATCCGATATTCACAACAGTATAAATACCTATCATCTTTATCTGCTTCTTCCTTCCATGTTCCTCCCAAAACACACGCACGCACACACACACCCCATTATCTGTCACCTGAGAAAATGAACGGGGAGGTGAGAGGCAGCAGCCTTGTTGTAGATGGAAGGTGAGTTTTAGACAGCAGCGGGACGTTGGACAAAGATGTCCACCAAACAGTGGGAAATTCAGGGCTGAAGCGGCTAAAGATGGTGCAAGAGGGTGGGGTGGGCAGATAGGAAGGACTCCATGGGGTCTCAGTGGCCCAGCAAATATCCTGACTTCTCCACCCAAAACAGGGCCAGGCCATTCCCTTACCGACAGAGGCCAGCTGATGCAGGTGAGCATGCGGTAGAGACGGAAGAGGTGGACCAGGTAAAAGGCGAGGATCATTATGAAGTTGCAAATGGTGACCACTTCGAAGTATCTGTAGGCACTGAAGCCGGTCCACGGAGCGCTTCTCACACAGATGAAGGCAATCAGCAGCGTGACCTGAGACATAAACACAGACATATCAGAGAAACGCCCACCTAAGACGGGCACCCAAGGGACAAACAGCAACGGAAAACTGAGGAACTGCTACGGATTCAGGTTATTTCCACACAAATAGGCTGGAAGGGTACAATTTCCTATAGTACAAGCTTTAAAAATACTGCCAGTTATGAAAGCTGAGAACTGCAGGGAACGGCTTTGTCTCTGAAGTCCTTATGCTGTGCCCGCAGGATGCACCCTCAGGGAGAGGGCGGGGATGGGGGGGGGGGAAATAACCAAGCAGAACCATTCCGTTTACTTGCTGGACCTCCACGGAGCAAAGGCAGAGTCGGCTTGATACTGCACCTTGGGTTTACAGATGAGGTTAAACTGGAGGAAGTTGCCAATATTTGACTGTTTTCGACCCACAAAGATGGCGATTCATACATTCCACCCTATCAGTTGGCAGACAATAAGTTACCTTTTACTGACACCTGATATATACGATCTCACTGAACTCTGCTTGCTGGGTAGATAAAATCACCCCCATGTTCATACAGGGAAACTGAGGCACACAGCTTCAATAATTAGCCCAAAGCTAGCCACTCAGCTTGTAAGTTGTGGAGGGAGGATTTGAACCCAAGTCCGTCTGACTCCAGGGACCATGTTCCGCCATGTCAGAAGCAGTTTTGCCTTCCAAAAACAGAAGCCCTCGTTATCAACAAGCTGAGGAAGGTAAATGTGTGGGAATGTGTGGGAATCCTGTGTACAAGGTGGCGCTTACTCACCACTGGGCACGTGGTGACAGCTCAGTAAGTCTATTGTCGCATGAAAAAATGAATGAATGAATGAATGACCTATCGATGAATTAACATGTCAGGTAAATTACTGGCAACCTATGAATATTATGGGAGAGCAGATCGGAAGAGGGCAGAGAAGAGTGAGTTTTTGTGAAGCCCACTCTAAGAGAAAAAATTCTTGTTCACATAGGGAATAAACCAATAACACATAGGCGTTAAATGTGTGTAAAACCTTAGGATCTATTTTAAAAGCACAACTAATTTAGGACAAAAATTATTTTATACTGTTCCTTTTCTGTAGAATGGTGATTCTCAAAGTGTGTGTGTGTGTGTGTGTGTGTGTGTGTGAGAGAGAGAGAGAGAGAGAGAGAGAGAGAGAGAGAGAGAGAGAGAGAGAGAGAGAGACTTTGTGTCTTTCAACAGTATCCAGATACATTTTAGGCTGTTGTAACTGGTGGGGGGTGTGACTGGCATGCAGTGGGTAGAAGCCATGGGTGCTGCTAAACACCCCACAATGCACAGGGCAGCCCCTGTAACAAGGAACTATCTGGTCTCATATGTGGCCCAAACTGCTGTGCTGCTGTAAAGAAACCCTGCTGTAGAAAATGTGAGCCTCTACTGAGAACTAAATCACTAAGAGGACCTAACGCTGGTTAGAGTAGTCAATGCTAAACATGCCGTTTCCTACAGCCCCGTGTTTCTAGCATACTCCTAAGGGCCCTCAGTAATAGGACGACAGCTAGAAAAGAGTTCTCAAAGCTTAAAGGGGACCCGAAGAGTGCTCTGCTGAACAAGACACGACAGAGGAGAGCGGCTCTGACCGAACGGGACCCCCAGCATTTGCCTATTTCCCTTTGCTAATGAGCAGCGTGAGTATTTCCATTTTCTCAGTTCCTCTCAAGCAAGTCAGCCATGGTAATATGACTCACACCTCCGGGTTGTGTTAACGATGAGGGGAAGCCCTGCTTCACTCAGGAGTGTAGGTGACAGCCAGGGCCTTGCTGCCTCATCGGTCCCCATTTCCGGGTCTCCTCTTTTGGAGAAGTCTGCAGGTCTCCCTAGTCTTCCCCTGACCCCCTCATGAGACGGGGGCATTCTCATTCAAGGCCTGCCTTAAAATGCAGAGAATTCAGGATCATGCAGGGCAATTCCCAGGTGGAGAAGCAATTTTGCACCTAATTTAATGCAAAGATTAGAATAATTTTTACAACCCTTCATCTGTGACCACAGCCAGCCCTTAGATGTGGGAATTTCCCAGTGAATAAAAGGGGCGCAGGCAGGTCTTCCCCTCTGGCCTCCCAGGTCTGAGTACTGTGCAGCAGGACCTACATCACTGCTCTACCGCAAACCACCTCGGCTGTCTCTGTGAAACTTGCTCAGGAAATGAGACTTCCTGAATTCTGTCCACTTGGCCGGAGGCTGCCCACCATGTACCCTTCTTTAGGAAAGACCAATTTTAGAAAATCTCATTTAGATAGCAGAGGATGTATACTTATGCATACCACTGAAAACCTCCTTTTGCCCAAGGATTCTTCCATTCCAACTTTAGAAAGTCAGCATCTTAGCTAAGTGCACTTTAAAAAACAAACAAACAAACAAACAAAAAACTTCATTGACACCAAACTTTTCGGGAACTCTTCTAAGGCCAGTAGGTAACCTTTGCAAATGCTGGAGACCCCTGAACTATTCAGATGCATGCTCAGGGGGCAGCCAGAAAGGTCAGCAGAAGAAAGAACAAAACAATGGTGGAGAAAAAGGCCCTGGGGTGTTGGTTCCCAGCCTGGCCCTCTCAGGACTTCATTTTGTTCCCTGCTAGAAAAGCAAACAGACACAAACACGCCTGAATTCAGACACCTAGGGAGGGATGCCTGGGTGGGACTTCGGGACTGAGTGAAGAAGGCGGGGAGGCTTTGGGAAGACAGGTGTGTTCTGTTCAGAGTAACTGAAATGTGGTACCATCCAAAGGTACCACAGGGCACCTGCTACCTCCTAAGGGTCTGCTCTTTTATATTGAACGTCATGAATGTTGAAAATAAAATATCTAACAAATGTGCATTTAAAGTAATGTTGCAAGAATGCTCAGCTCAAAGCAAGGGTCTCGCAGGCCAGCTGTGGCACCGTTTAGTCACTGGAATCGCCTCAGATTAGAAACCTCCCCGCTCTCCTCCAAACTGTGTCCCTTCTGACTCCGTACTATCAGAATTCTTACTAGGAAGAAGACATGATTTTTGTGAAAATGGCAGTGGGTTTCAATTTCACAAGAGGTGAAGCAAGCTGACATTACCTGAGAGAAACAACTGCCCCCTGAAAACCTTGGAACTAAAACAAGGCGGTCCCAACTCCACAGCCAGGTGCCAGACAGCTTGCCTAGGTTCTCAGCCTGGTCGCGTCCCTTGTTGTGGCCCAGGACAGGACAGCCCCAAACATCCCATAACGGCATATTCATTACTTTGAATCAAGGTTACTTGATGAGCAGCCGGGCCCAGGAGGGCACCTGGACCCTCACTTGTGTCCCTGAATGCAGGAAACAAATCTCCCCTGTGAAAGATGCCCTCCCAGCTCCAGGGAAGCCAAGAGAGACAATCTGATGACTAAAGAGATCATGAGCCAAAGAGCTGATATAAACACTTTATTAATTTATTACCTTGGCGCAAACTTTGTTTAGATTCCTCACTAATGAACGCCCACACCTCGCGCTCAGATTCCTTTCTAATGAGTACTTTGTCCTGTTAATTCTTCACAAGGTTATTCTTTCTTTCCCTAAAAAGTACGAAAAGGTACCTGGTTCAATCATGTCTTTGCGCTTCATTTTATGATCTGAGGAATATATCGTGATTCTCCCGAGAGTACGTATTATAAAACGGTTTTTCTCCTGTTAATCTAGTCTTGTGTCAATTTTACTATTTTATTACCAGTCCAGCCATAAGAACTGAAAAAGAGTAGGGTGGCAGGGAATCTTCCTGACCCCCTCTGGGAAGCGATGACATTTTAGAGTCTAAGATGGACAATTTCCGGACGAGACTCTGAGGCAGTGTTCAGGAGATGCTTTCTTCCGAGCGGGGCTGCAGAGGCCTCCGGTGACCTCAGGGGGCCTCCTGGCACCTGCTGCCTGGAGCCCGTGTCCCTCTGTGCTCCCACCCAGTCTGGCCCACGGAGCATGCCCGTGTCTGGCTGAAGAGGGCACCAGATACCTTTTGTTTTAGGAACCCTGGGCCGGATGCTGGCAGGTCACCCAACCCCACCCTCTCACAAGGGTTTTTATGCTGACCTGGGAATACTGTTTCACCGAGAGGGTCAGGCGGGAGTGGGGGAAGTCACTGATTAGAGGCAATTTCGGAACGTCTCAGGCCCGACTCTAAAGCTTTTCTGAAAAGCGCAGGAGATGAAAGCCGGGTTTGTGAAAAAAGTCAGAGGTGTGGATGATGACTCAGTGACTGGAACTGCATTTGTGGATGGTAAACAGGCTCCTAAATGAATTTACTTGGCAGGTGGCAGGCAGGAAGAGAATTTGAAACCTTCCCAGCTTCCCAGCTTGGGCTGAATTCTGCCCTGGGGTGTAGGTAAATTCACTGGCTCCCTGTTAGAGCCCCACTAGCCAACACCAGGAAACGGCCCTTGCAGGATCTCATTAACACCCACTGGGCGATAGCGCCCTCACCCTGGCTTACTCCTCTGAGAACTCCTCCCCTCCTCCACGCACCAACATCAGACTTGCTACAGCTTCTTCCCACGCTCCAGGCCTCCAGCCCACAGATTTGTTTTGTATTCACATACAAAAATGCCATAGAAAACACAAGGGAGGGGGGTTAATCTAGGAAACTCTACGTCAGGGGTCCTCGGGCCCAGGCCTCTGAGCAGCTGGCCAACGCACAGACATCAGAATCTCACCATGGAGCAAAGTCACCTGCAGTGCACTCAAAACCAGAGCCCACGCTTGTCCGCACTGGGACTATTTCTGGAAGGCCACGTAAGGAGCTGTTAACAGTGGTTACCTCTGGGGAGAACAAATTATTTAGTGGTTTGAAAAATTCATTCATTTTCTTCTCTTGTATTGTAAAGATCACATACGAAGTTGTAAAACAGCACTTCTGTATCTCGTGTCTCAGAGATTTTTAATGGTGGATATGTACACACACACACACACACACACACACACACACACATACAGATCTACCCTTTTCTTTTCACAGGCTATGAATCTGACCCAGGGGTTCTCAGCCTCGGCACTATTGACATGTGGGGCGGATGATTCACGGATGCAGTGGGCTGCCCATTAGCACATTCGGCAGCATCCTGGTCTCCACCCGCTGGATGCCAGCAGCACCCTCCCCAGGTGTCATAACCTAAAAGCTCTCCCTGGGGACAGCATGGCCTCCGGCTGAGAACCACTACTTTAAAGCAGTCTTTTATTAATGGGCCTTTATCATATTCCCAAGTTCTGACAAATACAAACGATTTTGCAAAAACATTCTTGGACATACGTCTTTGAATATGTATGAACATTTCTGGAAGATTCCTAGAAGTGAAATTACTGGGTGAAAGCATATTCACATTTACGTTTTTGATGTATGCTGCCAAAATGCTATCCAAAAAAGACAGGAGTCTCCCTGAACACGAAATCTGGCCAACACAGATTACCTGTGTTTAAAAAGAATGGAAATGATATTTTGTTATTTAATCTTTATTTCCCTGATTACTAGTTGGTTGAATATCTTCTCATGTGTTTATTGATTATTGCCTGTGCATATTCTTGGCCTATTTTCTATTGTTTGTATTTTTATTATGGATTTGAAGATATTCTGAATATTAACCTATTATCTGTTATAGATATTACAAATAATTCTCTGTCTCTCATTTGCCTTTATTTTTAGTTTTTTGTTTTACCAAAGTTTAACTTTTTTTTGCAGCCAAATCTAAGTATCACTTTTTATAGCTTCTGGGTTTTGTGTCTTATTCTCCACCCCAAGATTATAGAATAGATTACATTAAAAAGAAATACATGTTTTCCTTTCTTATATAAAGAACTTTCACTTCTTTAAGCATGTGGGATTTTTTTTTTTGTGGATGGCACGAGCTAGGGCACACAGTAGGGTACTAACTTACCAAATAGTGAATCGATTGTACTAGCGGTATTTGTTGAATAAGACATCCTTTCATTGATTTGAAACGCTGAGTTTTACACAAGCTTCTATCTGCTCATTTCCGATCCAGTGTCCACATAGCAACCCCCTTAAAAACTCCTTAAAGCCTATAACCCTTCAATAGTTCCCCATATCCTTGAATCAAGTAAAAATCACTTAATGGGCCCAAAGGGGCTACAGGTTCTAGTCCCAACTGCCTCTGCTTCTCTGGGTATATTCTGTCCCTCAGAGGGGTCCCCAGTATTCTCTCTTATGGTACCTTTGCAATTGGCGCTGATGTGTATTTACTGATTATCTTGTTCACTACCTTTCTCCCCAACTACAATGTAAGCTCCACGAGTAGAGGGACTCTGTGAGTTTCACTCCTACTCTCTGCTCCCAGCAGCGTGCCCTTGCCCACTGCTTAATTCGACTTTGGGTGAATGAATCATTCCTGGGGTTATCCTGCAATCCTCTGTCAAAAGCTCCATGACACTCTAACACATTAGAAAAACACACATCCTCCCTTACTGGCCTCAGGTCCTTTGAGGAGAAGATTGTATTTTATCATGTAACATCACTTAGGGACCTAGTACAATGCCCGGTGCTTAGAAGATGAATGACTTGTGGTGGCCACTCTGTAAACACCTGTCCAAGTTGGCTGAATGCCTGCCTGGCCCCCAGACTTTCCAGGGTATGTGGGTGTGGGTGTGATGGAAGGAGGGCTTCCGGCTTCCCAGCTCACGATGCAGCCAGAACATTCTCCGCGTGTTACTCGGGCCAGGACTTGCTCCCCTTGTCCCTAACCGATTTTTCACAGCAGATGCAGCCTGGATGGACTACCCGCTCAACGATCACGTCACCTATGTCCCCGCTGCTCTTCACTGGCAAACGCCATCAGACCACAGTCAGGAAGCTTGAGCTAGAAAGCACTACCTGTCAGTCAGAGATGTCACCGCGTCAAAAAGGGTCAGACACTGAGGGAGAAATAAACTCCGGCGAGGCAGCCTCTATCTAGCCGCTGTGGCAGTGATGGCCCTTGTCATGCGGCTGTGTCTCCGAAGGGCACCCCGGCCTCCACACTGGCTGCTGGATGTGTGTCAGCCAAAGTGAACAGGACAGAGAAGGAGTAGCGCAGATGTCTGGAGGTCAGTGCAAAGGAAACGCCCGAGGTGTGAAGGGAGCACCGGCCAAGGCAGGGCAGGAGGCGTGGAGAAGTGAATCGGGAGCCATGAGGGGTGAGGCGTCCAGGGGGACGGCAGAGACCACACCTGCTGAACGCAGGGAGCCGGCGGTGTGAGGCCAGCTCATTGCCAGGTGGCACGGTACTGAGTTCACAGATGTGATGACGGTTCAGGACCAAAGGTGGGTCCCTTCCCCAACGACGGTCACACAGATGGCAGGTGGTGGAACCAAGAGGCGAATCCAGGTCTACCTGACTCCTGAGACTCTGTGAGGAGTGAGTGTGTTCCACAGGGATGAGCTCACACCCAAGCCAGAGGCACACATGTATTATTTTTCCTTTTGAAAGACTGAATCGCACACTATATATAGTTTTATACCCTACTTTAAAAAAAAATACAAATATTTTCTCTTTTGCAGATGCCACACATTCAATTATCCTGCTTCAGAGAGCCCTTATCACTGCCTGGCAGGCTGTATATTTTACCTGTAATTTTTTCATTGTCTGTCACCCCCTGAATTTAAGCCCCATGATGATGGGGGCTTTGACCTGTTTTCTTCACTGCTGTTTCCCCAGTGCCCTGATGGTCCATGGGTTCTCCATAGATATTTGTTGAATAAATGAAGGAACAAATGAATGAATGCATTTATATGTCCATTTCCTGCAGGCCTTCTATGTACCAGGCACTGAGCAGAGCTCACTCCTGCCTCATGTCTAGAGGTAAGTGGAGGAAGGTAAAAACCATCGCCCCAGAGAGGTCCTACCGTTAGCACATGGGGTGATGCCAGTGGGCACACAGGCAGGGACCGTGATGAATTCCCTGTTGTATCCCCAGAGTCTAGCACAGAGTAGGTCTTCGATAATATACTCAGACCTAAATTCGGGGTTAAATTTGATTCTCAAAGTACCTCAGTGTAAAAACGGCCTGCGGGCTGGGTGCAACCTCTTTGGTGTAGTCAGTTCCCCGTGGGCTCTCTTGGGTTTATGGGGAGGCAGCACTGGATGTGGGGGTCTGCCTGAGTGGGTGCTGCGATGACAAGCAAATACGGTCCCCAACAATGTAGACACATACTGAACTATTTATGGATGAGACAAAACACAGTACAGAACTTACTTCATAATAATATGGGAGCAAATGGGTATGATATCCTAAAATATTCTAAAATTAGATTATGGTGATGGGTGCACAACTCTGTCAACTTATTAAAAATCATTGAACTGCAAACTTAAAACTAGTAGCTTTGATGGTATACACATTATACCTCAATTAAGCTGTTAAAGATAATTTGGGGGGATTAAGTGGGTGGGGATATATTTCGACAATGATTAGGCATAAACTGGTGACTCCTGCAGCTGGGTGAGAGGCACACAGGGAGGGGTTCATTCTGCTATTCTCTTTACTTCTGTATATGTTTGAAATTTTTCATCATGATGAAGTTAAAATACGATACCCGATATGCTCAGAGAAATAACTAATTGCCATAAAGAGGGAAGGGCAGAGGGAAGAATGACTTGAGATTTGTAGTCATCACTACAAATTTATAAATTTGTAAATTTATAAAATTTATAAATTTTATAAATTTATAAAATTTATTTTAAAAATGTAAAAATTGAATCATATTAATGAGCATGCAGGTAGAGCGATGCCATGGGATTTCATCCAAGAGCAGACAAAGATTTTTTGTGTGTGTGCCCACAACACCTAGTCTTCCAAGGTGGTCTCCCATCGAAGTACTAACCAGGCTCAACCCTGCTTAGCTTCCAAGATCAAATGAGGTCGGGCACGTTTAGGGTGGCATGGCCATAGACAGACAAAGACTTCTGATTCCTTCTAAACTAAATGAAAGCCTAACTGTTCCCATTCCAACCACAGCCAGACCAAGCGATTAGGTTCTCTAGTCACAAAAGCCACCACAGCAAGTATTAGGGCAGAGGCTTGGGAAGGGTGCGTCCGATGTAGCCAAGCACACTGGTATCTGAATGGGGTCACAGGTGGCCACAGGTGGACAGCTGTTGCCTGCAGTTTTCCATAATTCTCGGTGCAAACTGGGCTGAACACAACTTGTCTGACCCTCTGCAAAGAATAGAAGTACCTTCTGAAGCAATGTGTTCCCAGGACTGACTAGAAAAATACCCAGCCTGTGATGATTGATTTGGCAGGGGGTGTGAAGAACATATCTAAGATCCTGAAATGTCTAGAAATTGCATGGGGCAATTTCACAAGCCAAACAAAGATCCTCCGTGAGCAGAAAAAGGAGCGAGAACTCTTGCACTAAGGTGAGACGGATTTCTTACAGCCAAACCCAAGCCAGCCTAACCCCAGCACATCAGCTGCCCGACAGCACCTGAGTTTAATTCCCTTTCTTGCCCTTGGGGAGAGCTGGTGGGCATGCCTCCCCACTCAGGGCACAGCCCACACGTGAGCATGCTTCTCTCCAGTCCCTGCCATGGGTCCCGGTACTGAGCCCCTCACATCACACTCTCCACAGGGAGCATCCCTCCTAACCGGAGCCACCTCACAGAAGCAGGCCACCTCAGGGGACTCGGAACTCTCTATGTCCTATTGACGGTTCCATCTTTGTTCCAGCCCGTCTGATTCAGCGTCAAGCGATGGGACATACAGGCAGCTTCCTCAGAATATGAGGCTGTGGGCCTGAGAGACACTGAAGAGATTCGTGTTCTGATGTGGATTCCTCCACACCATTACCGATGCCGTTTGCTTTAAATACTACAGAGATCTAACATACATGAGGCGTACAAGTCGCACAGAAAAACCACTTCCAGCTCCCTTTCCAGTGTTGACTTCCACTTCCCCATGCACATCCATGTCCAAACTGAAGCAGCCTACTGACCATTCTCCAGCCTGTACTTCCATTCGCTCTGCCAACCTCCTGCTTCAAGACTAGTGACATCCAGTAGAACTTTCTGTGATGATGGAAATCTTTTCCACCTGTGCAATATGGTAGCCGACAACTACATGTGGCGGGTACAACTGAAGAATTCAGTTCTTAATTTTAATTAATTTAAATTTAAATGGCCACATGTGCCTAGTGGTTACTTCATTATATAGTTCAAGACCCTCCAAAAAGCACACTCTCTGCCTTTATGTTCCCCAGGTTGAAGGGGTCTCTCCTTCCTTCAGCATTTCACCCCCACCCCTTTCTAGCATCTGCCATATCCCCTTCCAGTATTCTGCCCCTCACGAGATAAAATGTGCTTGCAGATCCAGACAGGGTCTGGGCCTCGTTGCATTTCACAAAGCAACCACTTGGTGAAAGAACTCACTGAGTGCTTGTCCTGTTCCGTTGGACCAGACCTTTCTCCCTCCTTGGAGTAAGTGTCGGGCTTCTAGGAATGGCTGTTCATAGTCTGGAGAGGTCAGTGACCTTCCACAGATACTGGTCAGGGAGCGGATGCTCCAGCCTTCGGTTCTTTTCTACATAAACCCAGTTTTATTTCTGAGAGGCAGCTTGGCTTTGGTGCAACTGCCTCAGATCAGTGGCTGGTGCCCCTTCCTACTTGTGTGGTCTGGCTTTTCCACGCTTCAGTTTCCTCACCCAGATAATAAAGACGATAGTATATACCCTAGAGGGTTGTTATGAGGACGAAGTCAGTTAACACTCGTAAAAGCGCTGTGTTGACCCAAAGTAAGTATGTAATGAACAGTGAAATAATAACATTAATAGCAAATTAACATGTAAGAGTTAATGCTTGAGCATGGGTCTGGAAGGTACCTCCGGAGTTAACACCAAATTATCAAATATCTAAAAAAAGCAGATGTCCTTTGACTCAATAATGTCATTTCAACTAAACTGTCCTATTGAAACAGATATAGGCCTAAATTGATTTATAAGAATAATCATTATAGAGTATTACAAAAGTGGAAAAATTAGAAAAAAACCTAAATATCCAATAGTATATGTTGATTAAATAAATTATGGCTTGCCTCAAGATAAAATACTACGTAGCCATTAATAAAAAACGTTTACCTAGCTAAGAAAAATAAAATCAGGCACCAACTTGTGACTTCCCATCCCCCAACCAACAAAACTATAGACAATATCTTTTAAAAAAACTGTTTAAAGACATCTTTAAGAAAATATCTTTAAAGACAAAATGTTAAATGTGAATATTTTGGAAGGATGGCATTCATGGGTGATTTTTTTCCTCTTGCGCTTTTTTTTCATAATTTTTAAATGTCTGTATTGAAAATATTATTTTCGTAATTATGGCAAACATAGCTTTAAACAATCTGGCTTTAATAACACAGGAAGATACTCACAACATAGTAAAAAATAAAGATCCCAAAAAAGATTCGCAATGTGAAAATACACCCACATGTGTGCCAAGAATACACGTGGAAGCCAAGTGCTCAGCACGTTAACGATGCTCAGTGCTCATTTTAAGCCAGGGTTTCAGGGTTGGGGAGCAGATGTTCTAGCTTGTCAGGATAATCCTGGTTTACGCTCTGGAGCAGTGGGCCAACTGGCGATGCCCTTGCCCTCAAAAGTGTCCTGCTAAATTATACAGTTAATTAACCTAATTGCCAAAAGCTTCTAAAATATGCGAAAACATTTGTGCTTTTCTGTATTTCTAAATTCTAATAAACACAATGTGTTTCCTTAATTCTAATTCGTACTCCCCCCACCCCCATACACATTTTAATGTTGAGGTTGGAATGTAATTTACAACAGAAAAGAGCTCTGTACCTGCTTCTCCCCAAGTCCCAGGCTGTAAATCAGTGGCAAGTCTTATAGACAGAAGGATCTTGGAATTGAGGAAACAGCATATTAACTTAGAAATGGGGAAAACATAGAAAATATATGAAATAATCTTTTTTAAGATTCTAAGAGAACTGAATAAACTCAGGCAATATGATCCCTGTATGCAGCCAGGGGGTGTTCTCCAGAGACTCCCTGTAGAGGTGACTGCTGAGAATTTTCTCTAGGACTGGTGTCTGCAAGGGTTCTGAAATAATACTGATAATAATTATTTTCACGAATGGCTAATATTCATTAGGCACTCACCATGGGCCAGGGGTAGGGCTGCTGATATTATGGCAACCCAGTGAGGTAAATGCTACCATTAATCTCGATTTACAGATGAGGAAACTGTGACAGGAGAGAGGCACCTGCCCCAGGCCACAGAGCTGTGTGCTCAGAGATGGGGTTCGGTCTTTTCCATTTGGCTCCAGAACGTGGTTCTTAACCAGAGTGTGCTGCTTCCTGCCTCTTTTACATCCCTCACCCCTCAAGTCGTGGGACTGGGCAGATGAATTCATCAGCAAAGCCCTACCTGTCAAGCTTCCGCTGAGGACTCAACGATCTGTGTGTGCGGGTGCGGTGTTGAGGTGCGAGAAGCTTAAATGGCCAGATGTTCTGATTCCCTTGGCCTGAGCCAGGCGGCGTAAAAAGAACACCCAACACCCTGTTTGTGCACTGTGGCTGACTGTGCTCTCCCAAGATCGCCACGACAACGTTTCCGGCCTCACATGTTCTTCTAGAACCTTGCCGCTTCCCATCAAGAAGCAGAATTTGTTTCTCTTCCCCTCAAACCACACAGCCTTGGGAGCCGCCCACAGTGTGGTGGACGTGACACTGTAGGACTGCCACGGCTAGGTCACGGAGCTTGAGACAACTCCCTTCTGGCTCTCTGTTGTGGGACGTCCACCTCCCCGCCCCCGCCGGAACCCTCCCACCATGTCACAAGGAAGCACGGATCACTTGGAGAGGCCACGCGTAGGTGCCCAGACAGTAGCCCCAGTTAAGGGCCCCTGCCAACAGCCAGCATCAACTGTGACATGTGAGCCATTGGACCTTCAGCCCATTCCAGGCCCAGCTTTCAAGTCTTCCCGCCGAAGCCCAGTCATTGCAGAGCAAAGACAAAACCTCTTCGCTGAGCCCTGCCCAATTTCCCGACCCACAGAATTTGTGAGCATAATAAGTGGTGGTTTTACACCGCTGCGTTTTGAGGTAATTTGATATGTAGCCATGGAAGCTGGAGCAGGCGCTTAAATTAAAAAAGGTCCCGTTTGGTCTGTTTTGAAAGTAGCACATGAATCGTTCTGGGTTTCATGTTTTGATTCTTTGCACGAGGAAGTTGAGATCTGTCCAGAGGGCAGTGATGAATGAGCCCAGGTGAGACAGAGAACATCTGTGACCCGCACCTGGGGCTCTGGCTTAAAAAAAACGTCCCCTCAGCAGAGATGCTCTTGGGGCAGGCGCAGCTGAAAGGCAGCTGTCGCCTCTGTGGACGCTGTCGCTGAGTATTCAAAAATGAAACCGCTGCGGTGGGGAAGACTTAAGAATGGCTGATATCCCGACCTCCATCCGGCCATCACTGAGTGGATGCTCATTCCGAATCATCTGCAGACTAGAAGCTCTGACGCGGCTAAAACTGCTGAGCCGGGAGGCATCGAGCTTGCTTTCGTTAAATGAGAAATGCCAGTGGCGGTCAGAGGCAACCTCTGAGAGCTCTGGGCTCGGGCTTCCCAGTAGCCGCGGAATCCCATAGGGAGAAGGAGGAGGACGAGAACTGTAGCGTTGGCATTTTCTCGGCCCCACCCCTGAGCAGCTCAGCTTGGAAGAATCATTTATTGATGCTTCCTGGTAAGATTTCATTTGAAAATATATTTACACGTTGATTTTCTTTAAATTAAATGCGGTAACTCTCGCCGTGGTGCGGCCGCAGAGGTCGGCTCTTCTGAGTTCGGTGAGCTCGCACCGCCTAATGCCATCCTTCCACCGCTTTTCTCCACTCAACCTACCAGCCTGCTGGTCGCAGAAGGAGGAAAGACTTGTGGACAGTGCTGAGTCACTTCAGCTACCCTGGCCGAACCCAGCCCACATGACAGAAGCCAACCCCCAGACGTGGAAGCACACCTCGTTCATGGTTAACAGAGCCAACCCCAGCTGACTTTAGTCATCCGAACAATAAACTTATTGTCATATGCCACCAAGGTTTTATGACCATTTGTCATGCAGCGAAAGCTAACTGATACTTCTGTTTCCAGAATATTCTAGGTTTCCCAGTCAGGCAACTCTAGTTTTGAAAATGAAAAGAAGAACAAAGTTACTTACTTATTCGGTGATTATTTATTGAGTACCAAGCATGTTCCCAGCCCTGTGATGAGCACTAGTGATACCAAGGACACTGGTTTCCACTTTGCAGAAGACAATCCTACGTGAACCCTGATGTGGGATAAACAGTTATGCTGCTCAGTCCTTTGGCCACCATCCTGGGGAAGTAAATATCTGGAGGAGCTGTGGGGCCGGTTCCAGCAGGAGGCCTGGCATCCAGCCCTGGGCACTTGCCAGAAGTCAGCAGCTGCTGAATTTGAGAATGTGGGTGTGGGATGCCTAAAAACCCAGGCAGCAGAATGCCAAATTAGTGCCAGCCTCGGGGAGAAGAAATTAGTCTGGGATAAAAAATGACAAAGCAAGTACACAAGAACCATTAAGGGATTGTAAGCATGTGTCACTGATGGAAAACCACAGTGTTTAAGGATGCATGACTGTCAAATGGTACCCAGTGAGGAATGGAAAAGAAAGGCTGATTGTTGGCCCAAGGCTGGGCTCCAGTCAGAATAAGTAAGTCAGCCTGAATGGGAGCAAATAAGGCATGGCTAGCAAGCTCCATGGATCAAAAAGTCATTCATAAACATAATTACTAGTGGGCCAGTTAACCTCCCTGGGCCTCAGTTTCCTCATCTTTAAAATGAGGATAATAAGACAACCTAGCACGCAGAGTTGATATGAGGATTAAATGAGCTGATTTTGGCACAACAGAATAGCATGGTACTGCTCTAGTAAACATTCACCAATGTTGGGTGTTAAAACTCCTTTCAGAGATATGCCAGGAAGGGGAACACGGGATGAAGTTTGAGAAGCTCTTAGCAGAGTAGCACTTCAACATGATTCTTCTAAGTGCAGTGAGTGTATTGTCACCAGGAGATGAGCACAATATGATGACAGCTTAGGCACAGGCTCTGTCCTAAAGGGTAAGGAGCTTTAGGCCCAGACACAAGTCCCTTAAAAGAGAATAGAGGATACATATCATCAGGGAGGTATGATTTGTGAAGATAGGAGCCTGGAGCGGGGAGGAGGTCAGGTGTGTCCTCTGTGAGGTGCAGGTGAAGCCCCTGTGTGGGCTCCCCAGGAGGTGGGATTTGAGTAGACGCAGAATGGAAAACAGAAGCTTCCAGCGGAGGGAACACGGTGAAAGACAGCACAGGGTGGGAAAACACAGGGCACGTTCGAGAACCAGTGAGTTGTCCATTTTAGGCAAGCCCCAGAGTGTGTAAAGGGGCATGAAGGGAGGACGCTGGCAGGGGACCGATGCCAGGCTGAGGAAGGGGACATTACTGGTGGGCAGTGGGGAGCTAGTGAAGGTTATTGAGCAGAAAGGGCTACAGGCAGAATTGCACTTTCGGAGAACTAATCTCTAGGTGGACCAGAGATGGGGGAGAAGGGACTCAGGCGCTGGTCGGGAGGAGGCCACGTCAGTCCTAGTGAGGTAAGGAGGACGAGACTGAAGTACCAGCCGGAGGAATGGGCAGAGGAGACAGGTGAGAGAGGAGGACAGCAGGTGGCATGGACGTCCCAGGGAAGCCTCCGGGGATCAAGGCTGCATGGTGATGTGGGGAGCAGGCAACCCGACTGCAGTGTCCATGTGGCTGGCAGGTGCCGACAGGAAACTCCCCTTGCTACCGAGTAGGGAGGCAGCTGCCTCAGATTCCTCAAATTGCTGAGAGCACACTCAGAATGAGCTGGCAATGCCACCTGTCCAAACATTTCCACATACGAAACCACCGATTAAAGAAAAATGCGCCAGGCCTCACCCCTTCTGCAGGCCGTGAGCTGTCCCCCTCTCCTGCTCTGGGACCCAGAGAACAACTCCCCAGGGAGGACCTCCCCCACCTGCCCTCTGGCTGCCTGTGCTTCCAGGGACCAGAAAGCCTGCAGTGGTGAACCCCCCTGCAGACAGGCGGGACCGCGGGTGGGGAGGAGGGGGGCTGCGGTGTGGACGCTTTGCCCTGTTCTCCCGCCCTCCTCCAGCCACCTTGTCTTCAGCACAAAGGCAAGATCATGTGACCTGCGCCCCCAGGTCCGTGGAAGTTATTTCAGGAGGCGGGCGTTGAGCAGGCCCTTTTCTGAGGCCTGCACTTCCCTTCCCTCTCTCACTTCTGAGTCACCCGAGTGCCAGGTGGAAACAAAGCCCTCCTTTCAGACTTCGCTGGTTAAAAATAACCTGGTAAGGCTGGAAGCCAGGCACGCCCTGCATTTCCCCTCACTGGACATGCAGGGTCACCCCGGGGCCGCCTGGTGGTAAGACAAAGAGGGCCCTCCAGTCCCCAGGGAGCAGCCCTCCCTCTGCCCCGGTCTGGATGCCTTTGGAGGAAGCAGGGAAGACGTGAACGTGAAAGAGGCATGAACGAAAGGTTCACCCTAGACGACACCTCCTCTCCTGCGCCTGTTAACAGGAATCGGCACCACTCAGATAAATCCAACACAAATTCACTGTCCTCCGAGGGCCACAGTGGGGGCCAGACATTGAGCAGGACCTCAAGAAGGTGAGGCAAATTAACTTGAATCTAGCTACTGGACTCAAATGCTTCTTCCTAAATCCTGTTTCTATATTGAGTACCGTAACTTCATGCTTTTCTAACACGTGAGCAGAAGTGAGAAACGAGGAAAGCCAAAAAGAACAGCCACCACAGGAAGAGGAAAGAGAGACGAGGATTCAGAATAACCCACTCTGGACTCAGGATGTGCGTGTCTAGAAGGGAGGGGCTGACAGTGGGCTGGGTCGTTAGCAAACTTACGGACAAATGCTTTTCAGGCTCTCAGAAACCCTTGACAAAATATTAGCATGCTGAATCCAACAGTACGTAAAAAATACAAACGCACAAGTAACCGAAGTTTATTCCAGGAACACAAGGCTGGTTCAACACCTGAAAATCAATGTATGCACCACTGATTAACAGAACCAAGAAGGAAAACCAAAAATGCATACCAACTGATGCAGAAAAAGCATTTTACAAAATTCAACATCCATTCTTAAAAAAACAAAACAAAAACGAAAACAAAAAAACAAAAAACTTTCGGCAAACTAGGATAGCAGGAACATCCTTAACCTGATAAAGGGCATTTACAGAATAATTTACAGCTACTATTGTGCTTAGTGGTGAGACTGCATGCTTTTCCCCTAATACGGGGAACAAAGAAAGGATGTCCTCTCTCACCACTCTCATTCAGCATATTTCTGGAAGTTGCAATAAGGTAAGAAAAAAAAAAAAGGCATATAGATGGACAGAAAGAAAACAATTTTTTTTAATTTATAGACTATATGATTACCTAGGTTGAAAATCTCAAAGAATCTACAGAAAAAGATCCTAGAACTAATAAATAAATTTAGCAATATCGCAGGTTGCAAGATCGACATATACAAATTAATTGTGTTTCTATATTTTAGCAATAAAAACTGAAATTAAATATTAGAAACAGAACTATTTACACAGATCTATTTAATAGTAGCCAAAAAAAAAAAAAAAGGGGGGAGGATATTTATTATGTTTAAACCTAACCTTGTAGTACGCTGAAAACTACAAAATACTGATGAAAAAAATCAAAGAAGACCTAAATAAAAGAAGAGGTATAACACACACATGGATTGGAAAATGTAATATTATCAACATGTCAATCTACCCCAAATTGATGTACAGAGTCAGCATAATCCCAATCAAATCCCGGCAGGCTTTTTGGATAGATGTTGACAAGCTGATTCTAAAATGTATATGAAAAGGCAAAAACGGTTATGAGGTAGGGAAAGGGGTGACTACGAAGTGAGAGTACGAGGAGATTTTGGGGGTGGTGAGGCTGTTTTATATCATGCTGTGGTGACGGATACAAGATTCTATGCATCTGTTAAAATGCGCATAACTTCTAAACGTTGTGAAATTGATTGTGGTGATGGTGGCGCATATTCCGTGAATATATCAAAAAGCACCGAATCATATACTTTAAATGGATCAACTGTATGGTACATGAATTATATCTCAACGAAGCTGTTACCAAAAAAAAACTTTAAAAAAACCCAAAAAACTAAAAAAAAATAAGACACCTGCAGAGAGATGGTCTCATGATACTCTCAAACCGCAGAGCGAGAGGTTATAGAGATAAGATGAAATTCAGAGGCCCCAGCCCTCACTACACCATGTAAAAACCTCACTGCGGCATTTCCACAGGGTTTTATTTTCAGAACTCAGACCTTCTCTGCCCTGAAATTTCTTGACACCGACAGAAAAACATTATAGAAAAGGCCCTGATGTAGGAACAGCACAGCTCCCAACATTCACAGTTCATCCACATCCAGGCTTTTGTAGGCTTGCCACGCAATCCATACTCTGGCCCTGTACAGTTATATACATAGATGTGATGACTAGAACAAAAGTGATCTTGAAAACTGCCCTCCCACTTCACAGGAGAGAAATTTGAGATCAAGATCAGGGGCACGATTTATCCAAGCTCACTCAGCAGCAGAGGCAAGAGCCAACTGGACATTCTTTCGTCGTCACCTCGATGCCTCTCTGCCTGACACATATTACATGCTCTACACTCAATAGTGAAATGAAAAATAGAACATCTTCAATACTAGCTCCCATTCAGACACTGACCTGCACCAATCTAACGTTCCTATCAAAAGGACCAGTGCAGACTCACGGAATAAGGTGGGAACATACAGTGAGGAAAAGAAGATGAAGACCTTGTAGGAACTACAACTATAATGAATACTAAGAAAAAGTCTAGTTGATTTCTGAAGAAAGGATTAAAGATGACAGATCTCACTATTGACACTTAAAGGAGGCAAAAGAGTAATAACTAACATTTACTCAGGGCTCAAGTACATCACATAGGATCTATGACCTTCGGACCAGGTGATATCATCTTCCCCATTTCACAGATGCGGAAACTGAGGAACAGAGAGGATAAGTGACTTACCCTACATATCACTCGAGCAGTGAGAATCCCACTGCCTCTTACTGGATATGTGACCTATAAAAGTTATATAACATCCCAGAGCCTCAAGTTTTCCCAGATGGAAAGTGGAGATGACAAATGGTACCCCACTTAGAGGGCTATCTCATCTGAGATAATACCTGAAAAGCACGAAGCACAGCACCTGGCACATATTACATGTTCTACATGTTTTGAATGCAAAATCAAACCCTCATCAGGTGCATGGAACAATATTATTATAGTAAATAATCTGCAGTCCCTCTATCATAACATTCTTGGGTTACCACTTCCTCTTCCTTAATTGAATTTTCTGGAAAGTGTCTCTTTCTGCATGTGAATTAGAAACTAAATTGGAGCCACTACTTTATCAGCCTCCCTTTTGCTCCCAGTGGAGAGGGCCCTCCCTGCAAGGTTCGGGCTTTATTTTTCTTCACTTTTCCTCTTGGCTTAAAGTAGACATCTGTTCAGAGGCAGATGGTCTGTGAAATCTGAATACTTATTATTTTAGTAACTTGTATTTTACCTCTTCTTCCAGTAAGAAGGCAATAAAAGGAGTCTTAGTAAGAAATGTCAAAGATGAAGGAAAGAGCAGAGATTTGCGCCAAAAAAGAACTATGAATGCGGTCGGTGTTGAAGCATCATTATGAAGAGCAACGAAGAAGGTGCAAACTTTCAAAGTCAATGCAAAGCTGAGAATGAAAACTAATCAAGAGCACTTAAGTTGATCATTAGGATGGGGCAGCGCAATCCCCTAGAAACAGTCTCAGAAACATGTTCTTAGCTCCCATGACATTAAGTGCAGACATTGAGAGGCAGGAAGCAAATAAATAATTATGAAGCAGAGAACCTCATGCTTAGACAATGAATACATACTGTTAGATGAAAATAGCAATGCAAAAACCATCAAAAAAAGCATGGTTCCCACTTTATTAATGGAAGGATCTGGTGGACAACACCTGAACCTACTGAACAATCTTAACACCATGAAAATAGATAACCAGACATCATTAATCTCCTGATGGAAATACACATTACCACCCAGGAAGTGGTCCTGCGACAAACAAATGAACAAACAAATCCGAATCTGATGAACCTCTAGATCTGTCAACCTTAGGAAATACAGGGGACTGGAGACTTTGTTAATGACACCACGAAGATGCACTCAGACACACCTACTCAGATACATCTACTCAGCGAGAAGGAACCCCAGGAATGAATGACCACATTTATTCGAGAATGCGATGGTAAGGAAAAAGAAGGAGGAGGAGGAGTCCAAAGATTAAGAGAGACTTGAGAAATATACGAATGAAATACAAAATGTGGGTTTTTGTTTGGATCCTGATTTGCACAAACCGACTATTTAAAGACACATAACACATATACACACACAAACTGAAGAAATCTGAACAGACCGGATATTTGATGGTATTAAGAAATTGTTAGTTTTCTGAGTTGTGACAACAGTAATATATTAGTAATAGAGGTCATTATTAAAAAGAATGCATACTGAATAAGGAGTCTAGGACTTGCTTCAAAACAACCTGTGAGATGGATGGGAGACATCGATGAAACAAGATTGGCCATACGCTGATAACTGTTTTAGCTGGGTGATAAGTAGGTGTGGGGTCATTATAATATTCTCAATATGCTTATGTTAAAAATTTCCCATAATAAAAGCTTTAAAAAGTAAGCTACAGAACAGTGAGCATATGTAAACAACGTCCTCTCCAGGGCAGGGTGGCAGTCAAACAGAGGTGTGAGCAAAGTTTTCCCAGTTCATCCTTTTAGACTTGTGAATTCAGAATTGAGCATATGAATATACGCTATTACATATAATATATTGAATCTATTATTTATTGTATATACTAATATTGCAAATAGAATATATATTTTATAGTAAGATTTTTTAAAATAGTAATTATAGCAGAGATAGCTAAGTGATATCAAAATCTGTGTTCTTCTTGCCAAATTATAGAGATGTGGCTGAGAAGTGGTGCTTAGCCAGGGAGTAAGGAAGGGGAAAGGCTATTGTGTTAAACCACTGACATTTGAGGGTTTACATGTTACAGCAGCTAGCTGTGCATTAATACAATTAAGAGCTGTGAGGAATGCTCTGAATGAAAAGAACTGGGTATTACTTGGGGAGGGGGGTTAAAGGGAAATGTAAATTAGAAAACTCTGAGTACAACCAGAGTGGCTTTATAATACCTTCTAATTATTATAATCTTATAATGGTCAATTAGTTGGTTCATTCATCTGTTCTCATATCACTATTTATATGGTCCATATTCATGTTGTAAATTAGAAATTATTTTGAAAGCAGAAAAATAACATCTATATCCTGAATAATACCACCTCTCAGAATTTATCCTAGGGAAAATAACCCTAGTCAGAAAAAGCTCTACTACACACTATAAAACAGGGGTTGGCGGATATTTTTGGTAAAGAGCCAGAGAGTAAATATTTTAGGATTTGAGAGCCACACAATCGCTACTCAACTCTGTAGCACAGCGCAAAAGCTGCCACATGCAATACATAAGTGAGTGGGTTTGGCTGTGTACCAATAAAGTTTTATTTAAAAAACAGCTAGCACATTAAAAAATGAAATCCTACCATTTGCAATGACAGGGATGGACCTAGAAGTTACGATGAGCGAAATGTCAGAGAAGAGATAAATATCATATGATTTCACTTATATGCAGAATCTAAGGAACAAAAAGAACAAACTAATCGAATACAGGCTCACAAATATAGATGACAATCTGGTGAAAGCCAGGGCGAGGAGAGTTGGGGGGCTGGGAGAAAGGGGTAAAGGGTTAAAGTACAAATTAGTAGTTGATAGATGGTCACGGGCATCAGGACATGGCATAGGGAATGCGGTGAGCAGTAATGTAATGGTTATGTGTAGAGCCAGAGGGGTGACAGAGTAATCAAGGGGATTGTTTCATAAATTATATAAATGTCTAACCAATGTACTGTATACTCGAAACTAATAATAAAATAAAATGTAAAAGAAAAAAAAACAGCTGGCAGGCCAATTTTGGCAAGCAGACTATCGTTTCCCAACCACGGCAAATGTTCAATATAATATGTACAGTAGCTAAAAGCTCAAAACCAACCCACATGTTCAAAACTGAATGGTTACTAAAGAATATCTACTTAGATGATGGCACATATTGTGCATAATTATGAAGATTTTATAGCAACAGGCGTGTTACTAAATATTGAATTCTGTGATAAAAAAAAAATAAGAGGGAAGCAGAATCCACGACTGTAGTCAGCAGGATCACAGCCTTGAAAGCTTCCATACTCACTCAAGGACCTAGCTGGAACTTCTGCGGAATCTGTACGACGGTGGGTCATGGGTGAATTTCGTTTTCTTAATACTTTTAAAAATATAAATTGTGTTAATGTTGCTCTAATCGTACTTGTGTAGTAATATAAAATCTCAAAAATAAAATGCTAGACCGATAAAATGCCTTCATTGGAAGACCCAGATGGAACAGGTAAATTAACATGCTCTCTACATCAGTCATTCCTCCGGCAGTTCCTGTAAGACACTTGACAATAATGAAGTGTCAAAGCTCAACAGGACCACTATTGACTTACATCTGTGGCTCCAGTTCTCTCATGCTCCACCAGTACCAAAAAGCTCATTTTGAGAATTCACCAAGAAATTTTCCAACTCCCTATCTTCTCTCTCAGCTCTGGGTCTTGGCACAGGCTGTTCCCTGTTTCAGAACACTCTTCCCACCTTTTCCTCCTGCCTTGGCTCTTCCCATGCTCGAGTCTCAGCCTAAAGTTTCCTTACCTGGGAAGATCTGACAGCAAGCTAGATCACCCCTGTTATCTGTGCTCACAGCATCCTCTGCTTCCTCCTTCATGGTGCTCACACTAACCACACTTCACTAATTCAAAGATGCTCATTCTTGCACATTTTTACTTCCCTCAAGGTAGGGGTGTATTCTACAATCGCTGATGGCCAGACCAGACAGCAGTAGTAGAGTAGTTACCATGCCTGCCATGTGCCAACGTTCAATGTTCCAGGATCGAAACTTGCAGAAAGGGTGTCAGCAGCATGGGAGAAAATCCTGGAGCCAGAGTGGAGCACTCTTTGAAGCTCTGGGAACCAGAGACTTTGTGGGGCTGAGATGGAAGGATGGTGAATCAGTATGTTTTTAGCATCATTCCCAAAGTGGGGGTCCAAAGCCAGAGGATGAGCCAAGCCCTAATGGCTTTCAGTTCTTTTATGGATTCTTCTTAGGAACGCTGTATTGCTCACACCCTTGATGACATAGAAGACAACAATGTGTAAAAATACATTTTAAAGAAAGGAATTTAAAAGAGGGTTCTGACTATGACAAAGTTTTAAGAATATCTTAACCAATTTGTCTTCTTTCACCAATTTCCCTTTATATCTACACACGAGAAAATACAAAATCTCTGAGTTTGAAAGATCTTTCAATAATCATAAAAATTCTAAATAAGAGATATGTATTATCATATAATTAAAAACCTCTCCTTTCCCCTTTCCTCTCCCCTTTCCTCTCCTCTCCCCTCCCCTCCCCTCCCCTCCCCTCTCCTTTTCTTTCCTTTCTTCCTTCTTTTCCTAACAGTGCCGAAAACAATGGTGCCTTAGAGGTGATGAAACATCACATCTGTTCACTGTCCAGATTTTCAGCTCACAGAGGAGGGGCTGAACCCGTCTTGTTCACTGCTGTTCCCCAGCAACTGGCACAGGGCTAGGACAGGGTAAGCACTAAATAAATATTTGGCGAAGTGACTTGAAGTAGCCTTGGCCAGGTAAAGAGCTGCAACTAGGACCACATCGAAGGGTTAGTTTCTGAGCCAGAAATAGAAATCAGAAACTGAGCCGGCCACGTCTGGCACTCGATTTCTTTTTAGCCTTTAATCCAGTACAGGAATGCCACTATTCAGTGTTTGCTGGTGTTGCTTTAAATTAGAAACGCTGTCCCGACAGCTTGACAAACTGACAGACGCTTCTCTCATCCCTTGGCTCGCCTCTGTTTCCTTTGGCATAGGAACCTACTGTTTTGACAGTGTGAGTCCGTGGAAACCTGTCAACTCGACTAAATAAAAAAGAAAGGTGCTCTCACGCCGGCAGCCAGTGCAGAAACTGTATGTTTATCTGAGACTCTGGGCTGGGCATCCCACCCTCTCCTTGCTGGGGTCCTCGCCTGCTTCTCCCCTCGGCCTCTCCTCACTCTGCCAGAGACGCCCTGCGTCCTGGCCTGCGGGTCTGGAGAGATGTGCTGCAGGCCCCACCGCACATCCTGGGCCTGGCAGAGGGGCCCTTCCCACAGCTGGGCCCACAGCCCACCCCCGGGCGGGCACCTGCCAACACAGCATGATCGTGTCTTCCTTCCAAGTCGCTCAAGCACTTCGCCCAGGCTGACTGTTTTGAAAGGAGTGCTACCACCAGGGGCTTTGGGGAAGAAATGTGCTTTCATTCATTCAAAAAAAAAAAAAAAGAAAGATTATAGGTGCTTACTACCTGTGGTGACTCAGACAGAAAGGTCGCTGCCCCACTGCAGTCCAGGCCCTGGTGGTGAAGACCCGCCATTAATGAGTAATAAGTGAACAAGGGGATTTCGGCCAGAGAAGTGCTGTGAAGAAATCAGAACTGGGCAACAGGATAGGGTGAAGGGATGGGGTTCGGGGTGGATTTAGGGTGACTACATTAGATGAGGGGGATCGAGGAAGGAGTCCAGGGGGAAAGCAAGCTGTTTCTAGACCTGGGTTCGTTTCTATTTTATCTTTAAATACGAAAAATAGAGTCTCGGAGTCCTTTGAATACAGCTGACAGAGAGTAGACAATCCTACCACTTAAAAGCCTTTGATAGGAAGTGGCGAATATCACTTCCACTCTCATTCGCTCGGTGAGAACCAGCTGCAGGACCACACTTAAATACCAAGGCTGCAGGGAATGTCTGCCTGCGCGGCGGCAGCCAGAAACAAGCCCACGCTGTGAACGAGGGGGCGTGGGTTCTGGTTAACAGGTAAATATCTCTATTGTCAAGCTGAACCCTGTATGGCAATATCTGACTGCACAACTACCGTGAATTCAGATGCTTGGCAAAAAATACGAAAAATAATAGTATCTAAATGGTAGGGCTACTGTGAGGATTAAATGAAGTAACTCATGTCAAGTTCGGTAGATGAGAAGGCCTCGATAACTTCTGGTCACTGTCCCAACGATGTAACATTTGAGCTAAGTTTTTGTTTTTCTTTTTTTAAAACAAGACATTCAGTTGAGCTCAACTTGAACTATTAACTATTAACGTCACATCGAAGTTAGCAAAAGCGGCTTTTGTGAAAACAAAAGCCACGAAAATTGAGATAAAGCGTGCCATGATCCAAACATGTTTCCTTCTTTTTTGTTTGCGTCCACAGTAGCTACAATATGCTGAGAATCAGAGGGGCCCTCCAAACGAACTTGAACATCGATGATGGGGTTACTCTGTCCTGGGCTCTTCACAAATGCTGAGGTCAAGACAAGAAAGACTGAGAAGCTGTTTCCAATTGAAAGAGAGTAAAGAGCCATGACAAGTGAATGCAACGTGTGACCAGGGATGGGATCCTAGACAAGAGAAAGGACATCAGTGGATCAACAGGTGAAATCTGAATGCGGCTAGTAGATGGGGTAATAGCACTGGTGTTGTTAATTTCCTGACTGAGGTAACTGCACTGCGGATATGGAAGAGAAGGTCCTTCTTCTTAGGAAACACATACTGCAGTACTGCCGGACAAAAAGGCATTAGTCTGCTCTCAAATGGTTCAGAGAGAAAAATATGTATATAAATGGAAGAGGATTAAACACGTGCAGCAAAATGTTAACAACCGAAGAAGGTCTTTACATTGCTTTTGCAACATTTCCATAAATCTGGAATGGTTTATGAAGAAAAAGTTACAAAAGTATATATAGATGTAATTTAGAGACTACAACCACAAGGGCACTTCTATAAAAATTTAAGAAAGCAGCAACTGCATTTCACAAGCAGTACATTAAACAGGGCTAACTTGACCACCCTCCCATGACAATGCTTACAATTTTCCTATTACAGTTTGCAGAAATAACTCTGCCTCCTGTTGATTTTATTTTTCATTCAGTAAAAGTTAACATGGTTTTCTCTCTCCTCATTTCAAACAGGAGTTGAAAAAATAACACACACACACACACACACACACACACACACATACACACAAAAGGAAAAAATAACACGACTGTTCGAGTAGACAGTAAAAAGTAACCGAAAGTCTTGTACAGTCCGTCATGCCGCTGCCTGGCATTGTACATCTACAGGACGCCTGGGCAAGAATACTGATAAACCAGTTTTGCAGGTGGAAGGAGGCTGCACTCAGGTCTGTATGTCCCCAGAGTGCACCAGCTAGAGCCTCATCCGGGATGACAGGCAGGAAGCAACTTCAATGGCTCCACTGGTGCCCTGCACAATGGGGCTCCCTTTAACCAGGCCAGTGCACCCATCCCCCCAGGGGCACCGTCTGCTAACTCCTCCCACCGACAAGCTCCTAATGGTTTCCCCTGGACAGCAGCAGCCGCCTGGCTCAGCAGTCCCTGGGTCTGCAGCCAGCGCGGGGTATAAAATCGCAGCTCCATTGCCTCAAAACAGGAGAATCTCGGTGGAGCGCCCCATTTCCCAGAGCCACACCAAGATTCAAATGGTGGCTTTAGACTTAGATAGTTTGAACCTTGCATAAGTTACACAACCTCTCAGCCTCCATTAAACCAAAAGAAAGGGAAAATAAACACACAGAGTCAATAGAAGGGTTAAACAAAGGAAAAAATGTAAAAATTGCCTGATGTAGTAGATTAGACACTTAAACCTTATTTCTCCTGTCTGGAGAAACTTATGACTTAAAAATGAGAGTAATACTAACGGTCTTTTCTTAAACCTCCCAGCGGCCGTGTGGGTAACACGTGAAAATGCTTTATAAAATATGTGTACACACTCTCTGTTCAATACCCCAGGGAGAGGTTTCCCCCCCACCCTGCCCCCCACTCTGGCTGATTTCATCTTTGGGTAAAACTGCCACCGTTACTTGGTGTCACATCTCACAGCACCTCCTACTGGATCTGCGCCTGCCTGCTCACCAGAGGAGCCAAATGGATAAATTATGGTACAACTAATGGGCTTATATGCAGTTATCACAACATTTCAAGTAAGGTTTAATGACATGGGAAAAATACTCATGGTGTATTGATAACGAAAATGAAATGACCCCAAACCATCTTTGTATGAGCTCGAAATCTGGACTCAAACTGTCTGGTCCAAACCCCAACTTCACTATTTATGGTTTTGTGGCTTTGGGCAAGTTAACTGACCTCTCTGGGTCTCAGTAAAATGCAGATAATGACAGGATCCATGAATCATGGGGATTAAATGAGGTGACACGTGTAAAACACCTGGCCCAGTGCTATCACCTAACTCAATGAGTCTAGATGCTGTTATTATTAGTTAAGTACCACTTTTACCATTTGAGAGGAAAAGTTAAAACAAAGACTTCTTTGTAAACAGTATTAGCATTGCTGCTGTCTTCTTAGGGGAATAAAAAAAAAGAAAATATACCTAAGAGGAAGAAGCAAGTAAAAAATATAAAAAGGTCATACTATATTTAGGCATTCTCTCTGCTTTCCAGAAGGTTCCAAATTACTCTGTACCTGCAAGCATTTAATTTCTCCTTTTTCTCCCTCCTCATTCCCTTGTGAAGGAATTTCATGTCCTCCATCTAAAAATGAAATTACTGCTTTTCTCTCGAGTTTCACAGCAATCCTTTCTGAGGGTAATAAGTATAATCCACTCCACAGACAACTTTGCTCTCTTTATCAATCTGTCCTTCTATCTAAAGTAAGAATAATTTTAAAAAAAGTGTGGCAGCCCCAGGAAAAGGAAGAGCCATGTCACTGCCATTACTGTTTAAACACAAACCAGGTGAAACACTTTCTCTGTAGGAGGCTGAGAAGCATCTCTGTTAACGGTTTCCGCCCTGAAGCATGGGATAGGATTCTGTCCCATCCTCCTTTTCCCTACAGAAAGACCCAAGGCCGCTGAGCAACCGGCAGCCAGCACCAGGCTCTGAGCCAGGCTGCTGATGCCAGGAGTTGCTAAGGACCCCCGTGAGGAATGCCAGGGAGTGAGCAGCGGGCTAGGGAACCACTGAGCCAAAATGATGACAAAGAAAGCGAGCATGTGGCAGGCGGCAGGTCAAAGGGAGGCTGCACGGGCAGCATGCCTGGGCCAGTCCCCTGAGGCAGATGGCAGGGGGAGGAAACAGATGGATGTCCAGCGACGCTGAGCAGGAAGCGCCAACGCTGAGAGCTAGGGACGGAGGACTGGGAGGAAGGGAACACAGAAGCAGCCTTCCCTGACGCAAGAATTTAAATAGATGCACAGACCCCACACAGGGATCCCCCCAAGTGAGACCTAGGATGGCTCGGGAGGGTCTCTAGGACCCACTGCAATGCCAGAAAACTTGTGGCACACTCTCCAGACTCACACCAGACCATGCACACAGCCACGTTGGCCCCTGCAGCCTGGTGGACCCTTCAGCTAGTGTCTTCCTCAGTATCATCTCTTAGGGGCAGTGGTTCCCATTCTGGGGGCAAGTGGTTATTTGGGGTACCCCAGAGGGTAATTCTTGCCAGTGGTTAAGAAATCCAAATGTTCTGCAGCCTGAATAAATAAAGTCTTGCACCTATGTGATACAATCGTTTTTTAAAGTATGCAGATGCTGTTGCCATGCCTTAATAAATACAAGTGCATCTAAAAGCATTATGGAATTTTCTAGCCCGTTAATGTCATTGTTTCTTTTCCAAATCAACAGACACCAAAAATGGTATTGCAACTTGAAATATGATTACTAGCACACCTGGCTCCTTGGAATTTCTAGATGATAAAGGGCTATCCATTAATTTCTAGATGTTAAAAAGTCTACACAATTATTTAATGCCATCCTGCTCAGAAGGGCAAGAAGCACTTCCTTTCTCTCTCTGTAAAAGGTCATTGCCACTTATTCTGAGGAAGTATGTACGGGTCTGTACACTAGAACTTCTGTTAAAGGAAGCTCATCACAGCCTATTTTGTACATGGGCAGAACTGGAAGTTCCTTGAGTCACAATACAGGGGAGGAGGCTGGTGACACAGACCATGGTATGTCCATGACTGGTAAGAACAACGCCGTGAAAACCCAAGTTGCAGATGAACACGAAGTCACACAAGAAAACATTTATCATATATTAAGCAAAAAAAAAAAAAAAAAAAGCATTTTACAAAATATATATAGTATCTTAATTTTGCAAACAACACAACACCCAAATTATATATGTACTATGAAACAGGAGATATAGGAAAAATACTCATGATATATTGATAATGAAAAAGAAATGACCCCAAATTATCTTTTAAAATTTTAAATATTAATCTCTGGGGAGAGGGAGTGGAAAAGTCTATTTTTCTTGTGTCTCAAAGTTTCTACAATGAACAGGTATTACTTTTGTTATCAGGAATAAAGCCTATCGCTTATTTTTACCATTTTTATTTGTCTGACCATTGATGAAAAGTACTGTCTTGTTCTTGGCTCAGGACTGGGCTGGAATCAAAGAATCTTAGCAGTGAGGTTCTCTGCTGCCCTTAACTCTCCAGCTTCCAGGGAACAGGACCTGGGTGTGCAGACCGCATTTGGGAACCAAACTGGCGTCCCTTGCTACAGGATCTAAAACAGGACAGAGCGGCGGACCGTTCTGGGTTATGCTGGGTCACTCTCCACTCATAGATCTGTTCACAGCTAGACTAGAGGCTTAGATCACCCGCAGTCAAATTCCATTTGAGAACTGGGCTGTGAATTTGCAAAGTGTAGCCCATAATCACTCTGGCCTGAAGGGTCTTTGGGATTCTCTTTCGTGCCAGAAAACTAAGTGTACTCTCCCAAGACTCACACTCTCACTCAGGTTCCACCCAGCCTGGCTAGGCTCCTTCAATCTTATTTCAGGCAAAGTATCTCTTTAGGATATTAAAGGTTTGCAATGCCCTCATGACTACCCTGAAATGAATAAAATATGTACCTAATATGATCCTAATCCCTGTGACAACCAAGAGTTCATACGAAGTTCCAAAATGACCTGTAGGGGGCAGTGCAGGTTGAGAACCATCATTCAGTGGTGGGGTGACATGGACGTGATGCTTCTCTGGCATTCTTAGGATAAGAAACATGCCCTCAGCATGACCTGGCAGGCCTTCTGGGGGTCTGGTCCCTGCATAGTTCTCCAGTCTTGCCCAAGCTGCTTCTGTCCTTGTTCCTTCCACTCCAACCACAGCAATACCCCCCTTCTTCCAGACCCAGCCATTGTGCATGCCCTTCCTTCTTCCGGTAATGCTGTTCCCTCCTCCTTCAAATATTCCATCCCCCAGAGAAGCCCCTCCTTCCCTCCTAGACAGGTGAGACCCCCTAGTTAATTCTTTATGCTACTGAGTACCTCTCTTTCATAGCCTTTATCATAGTTTATAATTTATAATCATCTGATTAATGTTTATTTTCCCTATTCGAGTATAAGAGGACAGGGGCTGATCTGTCTTGTTTAGTTTTCTTTCCACTGTGCCTGAGCATGCAGTAGGTGTCCAAATATTTGCTGAATAAATAAAGGAACCTTCTGGAAGGCATCTAGGTTTCCATCTTTGCTGCTTGTGAAACTACATTCCGATTTTCCTTACATATTATGGTTTTGCAAATGTCCCAGTCTGTTTTTCCGCACAGGCAGAAAGGGTCTGTCTTGTTCACTGCGCCATTCCACACGCCTCACACAGAGTTAAGAAGATGGTGGCTGCTCAATAAATGAGATGAAGCCTCCTAAGGGCTGGCGGTAGGAAGGTTAAGAATTGCACGAACATTGCCTCGTGTCTTGTTATATTCTCTTCCCTTCCACCCATCCCATCCCCAACACGTCACCTATCTTTTACTTAGGCATACTGAATAAAGGCATTCAGGGGGTAAACGTGTAACTCTCAACCTGACAAACCCATACTCGTTTCTCAAGATTTAGCTCAAATGTCACCTCCATTCTTCCTCTTTTATGTGGGCAATCATCAGAGCTTTTATGTCCCTGAATAGGCAGTTTTGGGACTTGTCTGTCTCCTCAGAAGAATCCCAGGCTTCTTGAGGGCAAGGGCTAAGTCACAACCATCTGTTTCTGCAGAAATGGAGATGAATATGGCATTCAAAAGTGTCTGCCAAACAAACAAACTGATGAGAAATTCTGGTGAGTCCATAAGCAAGGGCATCTGGACCCCTCCAGACCTCAGGACAGCTCTTTCAAGGTCAGGCCCCTCAGGCACCCAGGTGATGCGAAGAGACCTGGCTCTTCAGCTCAGATTTTGTGAGGTTCTATGTGGACATGCCTTCCTCTAGCAGTGGGCCTGGGGGAGGCACCCCGAAGGAGTTTCTGGAAGTGTAGCTATGGCCCTCCAAAGCCCAGTGACTTCACGGAATTTCCCCCATCCCAAACTCTTCACTAGATCTATTTATTTTTAACAGCTTTGTTGAGATATAATTCACATATGTAAAGTGCGTAAGTCAATGGTTTTTAGTATATTCACAGAGGTGTGCAACCACAATTTTAGAGCATTTTCATCATCCTCGAAACAAACTCCCTACCAGTTAGCAGCCACCCTGCATTGTTCCCTAACCCTTTAGCCCTAAACAACTACTAATCCACTTTCTGTCTCTATAAATTTGCCTATTCTGGACATTTCACATAAGTGGAATCATATCCTTTGTGGCCTTTTGTATCTGGCTTCTTTCACTTAGCATAATGTTTTCAAGGTCCATCCATGTTGTAGCAGGTATCAGTACTTCATTCCTTTTTCAGCTAACTTCTGATATTCCATTGTATGGATATACCATTTTATTTATCCATTCATCAGTATAGATATTTGGGTCCTTTCCACTTTTTTGGCTATTATGAATAATGCTGCTATGAACCTTCATGTAGAAGTTTTTGTGTGGACATACGTTTCCGTTCTTCTTGAGTACACACCTAGGAGTGGAACTGCTGGATCATGTGGCAGCTCTGTACGTTTCGCAGTTCGAGAAAGTGCCTGACTGGCTGTACCACTTTATATTCTCACCAGCAGTGCATGAGGATGCTGATTTCTTCATGTCTTCCACATCCTTGCTGCGTGTTATTATCACACTGTGGCCTTGATGTCCCTAGATTTATTAACAAGCACTAACTCTATGGTTTTCTGGGGATACGAGCCAGTCAGGCCTGGGTGGACCCCACCTCGGCTGCAGACAACTGTATGACTTTGGTAGCCCAACCTTTCTGCCAGTTTCCTCATTTGTCAAACACATTATTGGATTCTTAAAAACATTTATAATGACATATGCATGATATACAGTATGTAATTCCTAGCACATTATCAAGAACAACAGTAGGGCTCAAAAAAAAGTTATTAACAACAACAGAAGCCACCAGTCTCTTAGGGCCAACGAATATGATTGACTGTATCTCTAGTCAATTGAGGAAGACCCAAGACACTAAATCGTCACGGCCACAGGATTATAAAGATTCATTGAAATGACATGTCGAGGACCAAGTTTCACTCAGAAACTTTCTTCCTATTTTCTCACCTTCTCATTTTCTGGTACTGGTGGACCCAAGAAAGGCCCAAAGCAAAGAAAGGAAGCTGTTCTCCAAAGGAAGAGCCTTTTCAATGATCTCCTAAAATAATATGTTGACAGTCCATTGATCAGACCATGATAAAAATACTTTATAGGAAGCTTAAAACAGAAGGGTCAGCCTGTTCAGGATATAAGCAAGACATCAACGGTCGAAATGAGAGACCCACAGAGTGCCCAAAGGGTGGCGACATTTTAGCTGCTTCTGCCCTCCCAAATGTTAAAACATGGCTATGCATTTTCCAGCAGAGAAGAAAAGTGAACATCAAATGCCCAAGAAGATGCCCCAGAAAACAGGAAGAGAATGGGGACGAGGTAGACAAGAGGCCCAAAAAGACAGTCCTAAATAGTCTTTCTATTGTAATAGGACCACTCTGCATGGGGAACTTCGCTCCCAGAGGATCTCCTCAAACTAACCTGTAGGCACAGAGGGTTTCCTAGGGAATGGAAGAGGTGTAAAAATCCACTGGTCATAGTTTTGCACACAGAGAAGCAATTCTCCAAGTCTTTGTTCTTTTCTTTGGAACAACAGGGCCCATCAATATCACCTACAACCTGGTACAAGGGCCACAGGCGAGAGGCTAATTGAGGAGCTTAAAATGAAATGGATATTTCTCTTCTCCACAGTCTTTGTCCACCAAACTTAGACCAGCATAGAGCCTTCTTATTCCCATTACCTTTGTTCATCAAACTCATGGACCAAGATGAAGGCTTCTGATCTCAGTCTTTGCCCACCAAACTCATCACTCAACTCATGCATGTCTTTCATTGCTCAGGTGAGGCCTGTCTCACTCACCCATCTTTTAAGGATGGGAGATAAGCTGGTCCCTTCTGTTTAGCTAATCGGATCTCTTAGCCTGAACCAAAACAAACAAACAAAAAAGCCTTGCTCCAACCACTGCTCAATGAATTTTTTGTTGTTGTTGTTGGTAGTAGCTAACATGCCTCTACTTCCTAATTTGGTCTACCTAGACACTTTTCTTAGAGAAAAGAGAACTCAGTCCCCTTTCCTTCAGATTTGGCCCAAGCAGGAAATGTGAGTCTCCTCCACACACACCAGAGTAACAGTGCTGTGACAGTAAGGGCAGCTCTCACCCAGCGTTCAGTCCCTCCCCCTGAGCTGGAGCACCTTAGCAGGCCCCAGCTAAGGGGCCTCAGGTTGTTCCTTTCCCCACATTCCTTTCTCCACATCCCTCTTTGAAAGGGCCGCTCCCCTCTCCACCATTCTTGTTGCAAACATTGCAATGAGTGGAGAGTCACAAACAGTCCAACCCAGTTTCAAAACACGAAACTAATGGGAAAGGTATTTAAGATTCAAATTTTTTAAAGAACATGGAAGGGAGAAGGAAAGCGGGGAACACGAGCACAGGCCCGGCATATCTGCCCTGGTGGAAGGCCCCTGTGCTGTGTGGTCACCTTCATCCTGCCTGGCTCCACAGGTGACCCTCATTCGGGCGATTCTGCCTCCCCAAAATAAGTACGGGATCCTCAAAACAAGCCTCCCCCACTGATCATCTGCCTTCCAACGGCCGCCGGAGACCCAGGCCCTCCCTTGAAACTCAAGCGGGCAGGGGACCAGGACGGCTGCCCTAGGATCCCAATTCTTTTTCCCGGCCCTGGAACAGGAGGCCTTCGGATCCCCTCCCTGGGGCGAAAGTGCGCCCAGAAGGGCCAAGCCCCGCGCGCCGGGCTGCGAGGCCAGAGGAGGCCGCAGGCGGGGCGAGGTCGGGTTTCGCCGCCTCGGCGCCGCCGCCCGGGCGACTCTTCCAGCCGCGGCTCGGGTTCGAAGCCGCGCGGCCCCGAGAAGAGGAAGGAGCGCGAAAAGGAACTTCTGCTCGCGGTTTCTACCGGGACGCGGGAGAGGCCCCGCGGGGGGCGCCTGGAGGAACTTGGGGCCGTGGAGATGGGTCCACGTAATCAAGGGGCAGGCGGCGGGGCTGAGCCCCGCGGCGGGGGCTGAGCCCCAGGGCGGGGGCTGCACACCCCATTTTCGGGGAGGGAGCCTTCCTTCAGCGTGACTTCGGCGGCGCCGCCCCCGCCCGCCCGTGGAGCGATGCTCGGGCCGCCTGCCGCGTCCCCTCCCCGGACCCCTTCCCCACTGGGCCACTCCGTGTGACCCCGGCCCCTGCGCCCTGGGCCTGTCTTACCATCTGCGCCACTTTCAGGAGCGCCCCGTGAGTGCGGGGGTAGATGGGGTCCAGCAGCCCCTCGGAGGGGCCCGCGCCCCGCGGCCCCGCGCCGGCCGCGGGTCCGAAGGCGCTGCTGCTGCACGTGGTGCGGACGAGCCCTGCTCCTTGCGACATCGCGCGGCCCCTGCCCGCCGGCCGCCTCCCGGGGCCGCGGCCGAGGGGCCAGATAAGGCGGGGCGGGGCGGGGCGGGGCGGGGCCGGGGCGGGGGCGGGCCCCGGGCGGCGGGGGGGCGGGGCGCACGCGTCCCGGCCCGCGCCGGAGGCACCCATCCAGCTGCGGCGGGACCCGGCCGCAGAGGGGCTGGTGCGCCACTTTCCGGGAAGGTAGCGGCGGCAGGTCTCAACCCTCAGAGATGCGCGGAAGTTGGTCTGCAGGGAGGAGGAAAACGGACGCCGTGGGCCGTGGCCTTTCCGAAACGGGCAAAGCCAGGGTCACAGCTGGGTGTGAGCCTCCTGGGATGGTGTGTGGGTGAGGATTTGTGCTCAGAGCATCTTTATTGAGCTTTATAACTTAATATACTAAAATGTCCAGACCTTCTGTGTTCAGCGTTGTTAACTTTTCTGTATCAACACCCCCATAACCACAAATAGAACTTGCCCCACAAATATAACTTGCCAATACCCCAAAAAGTTCGCTCGTGTTCATTCTCAGTCTACCTTCCCTTTTCCCCAATATTCTTCTTCTTTTTTTTTTTTTTTACTACAGTTTCGTTTTGCCTGTTCTTGGACTTGATATACTTGAAATAATACAGAATAATCTCGTTTGTGTCAGGCTTCTTTCGCTCAGCACATTGCATTTGAGCTTCATTCTGTTGTGCCCAATACAGCTGCGATGAACATTCTGGTAAGGTTTTTTTGGTGAACATAACTCATTTCTTTGGGGTAAATACCAATGAGTGGATTTGCTGGGTCACAAGGTGAGCATATTTTTACTTCTATTAGAAGCTGTTGAAAAATTATTCAAGTGACATACTATGTTTCACTCCTTCTGGGTTGTTTTATAAATGAAGACAGGCCCAAACAGGGCTCCCACGATGAGATGTGCTATCAGTGATCCTTTGAGCAGAGCGTCTCTGTGGCCAGACTTTAACTTCATTTGGAGATAACATAAAAAAAAAAAAATTCTCTTCTATGAGATTATTGGATGCCAGTGCTGTCCTCCCATCAAAAGACTGTCATCACTGTGGCAGTCCTCATAATTCTAGAATGTGGAGATACTCATGCAATTTCTGCTCTGACAGGTTGCCCAGGCAATTCCTGTGAACGCTCAGGGTTGAGAACCAATCATTGCCAGAGTTGAGACATTACATTATTTTCTCAACTTTTGTGTCCACTTGTTAATTTTCATGACCAAAAAAAAAAAAAACCAAAATTGCCTCCAATATCTGTTTTCTCCTTAGACAGCAGTCACAGTGCCTGGTACCTGCATTTCTCTGTAAAAAAAAAAAAAAAAAAAAAAACCAAAAAACAAAAAACAAAAAACAAAAAACAAACAACAAAAAAACAGTAATTGCACCTCTGGGCTGCTGGGACAATGCAATAGACTGAAGACATTCTATCACATTTCCAGCTCTGTGCCCCCAGGCATGAAGTTGGCATTGCAGATCATTTTTCATGTAGATTTACATTTTCACTCCTGTACTTGTCCCAGCCTTCAAAAACCACCGTGGAGATGACAGGGAGTCTGTTGAAGTGAAGGCTTCAGGGAAGCAGAAAAAACTAAGCACTGGATAATTTTTCCTCCTCCTAGGGGGCCTTCATCCAATTCTCTAGGAATCTACTAAATCATGGTGACATTTGATGGATCAGGCAATGAAGCCTTGCCTTAGACACTTTTGTCTCGTTTTCTGTTTACTTCCTGTGTGTTTGCCACATCTCCTCAAGCAGACTGTAGGTTCCCTGAGACGATGTGCTTTGTGAATACTCTCTAGTGCTGTACCTTGCGGATGAGTTGCTTACCCATGCTTTGGGGCCGTACATCAAGAAGGGGTGGGGCAAAGGGAGGGCTCCTAATTCCTGAAGCAGTGGGAGAGGGGTCGGCATAAAGGTCCCGGTTTTATTTGCTTGAACTTTCGAATAAGGAGATGGGACTCTGGCTGCCGGTATGCCCATAAATGAGGTTGTCTGGGCCTCAGTGTTCCTATTTGTGAAATGGGCTGATACCACTAGTCTTTGAAGTTCACACAGAAATGTACTTGACATTGTTTAGAAATGCAATAAAGCAACATATAGATGTAAGGAATAATTAGCTTGATGTGCTGATGTCTTCTACCAGAATCAGTTTCCTTCTATGAATTTATGGGAGGGGAGAGGGAATGGGGAGGGTGGCGAGGAGAGGGCAGGAGAAGGCAAGAGAAAAGAGAAGAATCTCTTTTCTACTGTATCCATGAAATCTTTCATAAATGGCATAAATGATGGCCAAAGATGATGCCACTTCCCTTCAAAAGGAGACAAAGGCAATGGATACAGTCCCCAGAATGATTTTCATGCAATCGCTCTGGCCACTTGTCCACCTCTATAAGGTGACTCAAAGATGTAAATTTTTCCCTGAATGGTGAGGATCTTGGGTTTTTCGACCTTCTGAAACCACTGCCTTCTCTTGTTTATTTAAAAATGTTTCTTATTTCTTGATTATGAATCTATTTCCGGCTCATTGCAGAAAATTTGGTGAAGTCAGAAAAACAAACAAAAATCACCCGATGATCCCACTACCCTTTTACAATTGGGTTTGCTCTGCCTTTTGTAAACTCCAAGTTATACCATAAGCATTTCCTATTAAAAATTCCTGTTTTTAGTGGCAGTGTTGCTTTGTGTGTGTGTGTGTGTGTGTGCACAATTGATTTTTCTCCATTATATATTTTTAGAAGGATAACACTTGAACAACTGATCTTCAACTTAATCACCAATCTTGCAACCATGGGTCAGCATAGCTTGAGAAGTGCATTCAAAATAGAAAGTTAAACCATTAATGATGGTGCTAACCAGTTCTGATTCTTAATAAACTTAGGAGGAAGTGGATCGTAGTACATTAATTTCTAAAGACTCATTCCATGGATTTAATTATTTATTTAAGAATTCTCCTACTGTGAGGATTTTAGGCTGATTCACTCTCCGCCCCCCCACCCCCCCCATTATAAGACCAGTATTAATATCTTTGGGCACGAATCTTAAACTCCTAGGAGAGGCATCCCAAAGTCCAAAGGAATTAATAAGTTTCTTATGTATATTGCCATATAGATTTCTGAAAATGTTGTACCACTTTGTCTCCACACCCTATAGTTTTCACCCGGTTCCTTTCCTTTCTGTTTAGTCACCTAAACAAAGGAGAGACCAGGAAAAGGCCTCCATGTCAGCCCAAGCTATTCTCATTACTCACTGTGTAACCTTGGACAAGTCGCTGACCACTAGTGAAGTCTTGTCTTCATCAGATAAATGGGGCTAGGGACACCTGCCTTATCTAAGGCAAAGATGTTTTGAAGATCAACTGACATCACATGTGAAAGCAACTTGTCAAATATAATATCATAGGTTGGATCACGTGAAATTGCCATTTTTGTAGGTCAGAGTCAAATATTGGCAATCACGTGGTTCAACCTAATACTGCATCATTAAATGGTTGGAAGTCGTTAGGCAATTGGCCATATATATGCTCCAGAAACCATTCAGCTAGTTATGTGTTTTCCCAGGTACCTAGCTCACTAACCACGTGGTAGCACCTATCAAGTATTTTTCTGACAATCTATTTCCGAGCATCATAAATGGATCCACAGATTCAGCTCTTCATCTGCAGATCCCCCTGGAATGCCCAGAGCCCTCACTTGCCCAGATCTTCCCTCCCACGTCTCCTGGAAGGCTTGCATTATGACAGCACTGGTTTCACGGCCTTGCTCAGGCTTGCCCTCTGTGCGTTTACCTCATCTTTGTCTTCTAACTTGCTAATCTTTTAAGGTCTTCTGGAACTGTATTAACTTCCCAGTGTCTCCGCTGTGGCAGATGTTTACTGAACACATGCTATGTTCCATGTTTTGTGCTGAGCTCCAGAGGGAAGACTGACATGAAAACCCACCATCCCAAAACTTCAAAAGATCCCAAACCAGACTGGAGATAGATGGCAATAAGCAACTCAACATCAAAGCAGGCGATGGGAGAAGGGCTGTAATGGAACCACTTTTTCCTTGATAATCAGCTTTATCAAGGTGTAACTTATATAAAATAAATGCATCCACTTTAAGTAATCAGTTTGTGAATATTGGCAAATGTATATGCATATGCAGCCTCCGCCACAATGAAGATACAGAGTATTTCTATCACCTCAGAACATTCCCTCTGCCCCTTTCTAGCCAATCCCTTCTAGCTCTAACCCCTGGCAACCACTGTCACTACAGAATTATTTTACCTTATCTTGAACTTCATATAACTGAATATTATATTTTTTGTCTGGTTGTTTCATTTAATATAATATTTTGGTGATTCGCCCATACTGTTGCATGCATCCGGAGTTCGCTTTTTATTGTTCAGTAGTATTCCACTGTACACATATACCACAACTTGTTAATTCACCACTTGACAGTCATTTGAGTTGCTTCCAGTTTCGGTCAATTATGAATATAGCTGGTATATTCATATTCTTGCATAAGTCTTTTTGTGGACTTATATCTCCTGGGTAAATATCTAGGAATGGAATCGCTGGGTCATGTTATAAAATATATATTTAACTTTATTAGACATGAAATTATTCAGGTAAATTCTACCATTTGATAGTCCCACCAGCAATGAATGCGAATTTCAGATGTTCCACAACCTGGCCAACACTCGGTATTGCGCTTTTCTATTTTAGCCATTCTAGAGCATGTGACGTAGCGTCTCATTGCAGTTTTTAATTGGAAAAAAAAAAAAAGTATTACCTTTGATTTATTTCGAAGTCTTTTTTCCTGTTAGGCGTTTAGGCCTAATCCTCACTCTCATAGGGTCACTGCTCTTTGGCACTTAATGGCCAACTTACTTCCAGAGAGGGGAGTCAGTCCTCACGAGTGACTATTTGTCTTTGAGACACAACAGGGTGGCAGTCTCATTATAAGTTAATATGTTTGGAGACCAGATTATTTCATGTTTCCTCCTTCATACTCAGCTCTCCTATTGCAATGACCAAAGTCGGGTCAGGAAAACTCCTTTGAGAACCCATCCTTCTTGCTGTTTCTCTTTCTAGGATCTTCCTGTGCCATCACCATCTTTAAATGATAGCCTTGGGAAGGCTTGAGTCGCTCTCTCAAGTGGACTCCCAGATTTTCCTTTTCTACCCTTCTATTGCTAAAGAACACTGGTACTAACAGTGACTCATCCCATCATTACTGACGTCTACCTACGGTCCAATGGTGACTTACCACCATTAAAAATAAGAACCAAGATTTCATGCCTTTGCTTGAAAGCCATTTTGCCAGGATGTCCTGTGTACTGGTTAGGATGTATCCTGTTGCAAGTAACAGAAATTAGTTTAAACAAAGTGGGCACAGTTGCTCATGTAATTGTAAAGGTCAGAGTTTGCCAGCATTAAGGGCTGAATTGAGTCAGTGGCTCAGTGATACAACCACGATGACGTTCTTTGCTCTTCCTTACAACCACCTTTGTCCTACTACTGGCTCCCTCTTGTGGTCACAAAATAATTGCCAACAACTTCCTGCCCACACATCCCCTCAGAATGCAAAAGCAAGCTTTAAGCCAGGAACCCATCCTTGAACCAATCAGTATGGCTACCGGGTGGGATTAGGGGGAGCTCCGTGCTCCACTCCTAGAGGCACAGTGGAGTTAGCGTCCCAGAGGAGCTAGGGCCTAAGCGGGTGGTGTGGACACTGAATAACAACGAGGCTAGTAAGATAACAGGAGGGAGAAGAGATGTAGGGAGGCAGCGATAAGGTCGGTTACGTTCTGGATTTAGTTATTTCGAATATTCTAGAAAAGAAGTTCTGCCATTAGAGTTCTTAAGACATACCTTCCACATGGAATGTCTCCTCAGTCAACAACTTTCTTGCCACTCACCTAAGTTTCTGCAACGTCATCACCTCTGTTGCCAAGCACCTTTGCCCAAACCCTATTCTCTTCTACATTCACCAAATGCCTAAATTTACTTACTCCTTCACTTATAACGATATATAGTCTAATCTTCCCTCGTGCCCTAAGTCAGCAACACTGGAACAAGTAAGTATCTCACCTTCCTTCACGGCTGTCTGCTTACAAGTCACATTTGGCGAACATTGCCAGAACTTTTATATGAGGACAAGTTAACAAATGCTTCTTAGGCTGGCACCGTTCAGTGTGTGCGCATAGCCTTATATGCCCCGATTAATTTTTTTCTGTGAAAAAACATCTTTTAAACCAATATAATAATTGTCTAGGGAACAAAAACATGAACTTTACATTGATTTTCTGCCCAGAGCTGCATCTTCAGTCGGCGATTTTAATTGTGCTCTACGCAGGGATATTTTATGTCTTTAAAATCTTTAGTGCTGATGCCCTGAAAGGATTTTCCTACGAAGGGAGCAATTTAAAAACACACAAAAATAATTGATATTGAACATACTTGTCTCTGGCTTCTCTTGTAGTTTTCAAATAGTGGCTAAATATTTATCTTTTGGGGCTATGAGTTGGAAATAGCAATGGAGAGAGATGAATTGCTTAAAGCATTTCATTGACTTACCATGAGTGGGTAAATACATCAAATTAAGAACCTATTCAGCTCCATCTAAGAAGTGCTGGTTTTGGAAGGGCTGAGAGGTAAATGGAAATGGTGATCACAGATGGCAGACAAGAATTTAAGCACCCTGTATACTACCCCTGTGATATTTTTTTTTAACCCCAGAAACCTATTCTTCTTGTTATGTTGGCTGTGCTGCACATGGCTTTAGTTTTTTTTTTTTCTTAAGAGAAAAATTAATGCAACCCTAGTTCAAAACTTCTAGGTTCATCTGAACAACAGACACCTTGTTGTCTAAAAACCCACACTTAAAAATTATTCATGAACAAAGTCTCTAAGGTATTTAAAAGAGGAAATAATAATTTCCTTTCAGTTAAAAATAAATGCTGTATTCTTGTTTGTTTGTTTTCTGGGGAACTCTCAAGGCAACACAAAGGGCCATGCTCCTGAAAAACCACAAATAAAGACAAGACAGCAATTACCCTTGTGTGGACACAAACAAGTCTTTATTCTCTTGAAATAGGTGTGTTTGGTGCTACCAATTCAAGTTAGACCTACAGTGGTAGTCTATGTAGAAGATATTTCAAAGTGATTTATGGAACTTTTCACCCCAGAAGTTATTTCCTATTAATGCAGCACATGTATGCACGTGCTCTCTCTCTCTCTCTCTCTCTCTCTCTCTCTCTCTCTCTCTCTCTCTCTCTCTCTCTCACACACACACACACACAGCGAGAACGAGAGCGAGACAGAGACAGAGAAAGAGACACAAAAGCAAGCTTCTTTCTTTATGACTGTTTCCAGATATAGATCTCTGTAGGTTACAGTTTTTCTGTCTTTTATGGAGCCTTGATTACAATATAAAGTACTTTAAAAAACCCCACAGAGTACATGTGAGATGAACATGCCTCTGTGAGTGTGAGAGAAGGAGTGATGGACAGAGAAGCAGAGCACACAAACTCGGACTAGGTATTTCAGTTTTTATTGCAAAATGAACAAGTCAGAGGCTGTCTTGGTGACGATTGGGAAATACAGCTCTAAAAAGATCACAGCCCTGATCATCTGCAGGTCTGTGTGGCTAAAAGCTCAACCGTCATGGCTTGCTAAATGTTGGACTCAGAGTGACCTCTTGTGGCCCCAACACCCACCCACTCCCACACACCTGTACCCTACACCGCCCTCTCATTCTTAATTTCCCCTCACCACTACCTCTTGGGATCCAAAACCCAAGAACATTCTTCATTGTCTGGGGTGGGTGTTATCAGACCCTGAAGAAATCCCAACACTCCTATTTAGGGGTAAACAGAGCTTGGATAAAGCATTAGAATCAGATAAACAGAAAGACTAACAAGCAACAAACAATGGAGAAACAGTGCTTGCTGTTAAACAGAAGAGCGGAGGCCACAGGGGTCGTGACTGTAGAGCGCCTGGCTGAAAGTCTTTTTACTGTCATCAACTATACTAACGTTTCTGTGGTTTTTTGTTTTTCAAAAACAAGCTCATGTTGAAAAATCACCCGAGATACACTGCCGCAGCAGCAAGAACCCTCCTGCCGAAAAAACACTTCCCCTGAGTGCACATCTGCCTTGCTAACTGCGGTTCTTCCCACCATCTGATATCTAACAATGATGTTAACACAATGTTAGTGCTGGAGATTGGAGATTTGAGAAATTGGTTGGGTATTTTCCACAAGGCATGGTGCACATGTCGCTAAAGTCAGAAAGATGATTTTAAGGGACATGTGAGTACTTATCCTCTTAACAGTTATGCACTGATTTTAATATGTATTATAAAAAATACCACTAGCACACCAGAAACTGGACTCAGCAGCACCACTTAGGATAAGCTCCTTACCAAGCTCCAAGGCCGGGGTCTCATTAGATGCTCTCTGGGCCAACCGGTTAGCCCGTGAGAATCATCGACACTGATGATTCCCAGACTTGGGAAAATGGGTCTCTGATGCCACCCTGGGCTGGTGGCTCCTGCCAATATCGGACCTAGGCAGCCCTCTGAGGATGAAGATTTTCTCAAAGCACCCAGCATTGGGGCTTCAGCAATAGGTCTCCTTTCTCAAATCAGATCCATTACCCAGGATTTTGAAACATTTAATAATAATAAAAAAAAATCTGGCATTTTAAAAGTTAGGTTTACAAACTTGACACATTCTTAATATTAGCATTTATCTATTTATACATTGTCTAAGAAAATAAGGTCTATGAAGACATCAACAAGATCTTTAAGAGTTCATTATAACTATAGTGCTTTGCAAATAAGTATTCGGTTTAATTTTAACAAACCACTGTGAGCAAAATTTAACTAAGTATATAAAAACATTAGTTAAATACAATTCTCTGGAAATATACATTATACCTACAGCTGCTTTTACAGTGAGATTCTTCCCTCCCTCCCCCTTAATTCTCTAAATGGCAAATCACTGAATTGTTCTGGATCTCCAAGCTATAAAACTGAAATATGTGTTTCCAGCGTAGCAGATGGTGACCAGGAAGGCGAAGAACTGGAGAAAACAAATAACAGAAAGGGGGTTTAGGGTACCTTCTAATTAGCAAAAATTATCATTTCACCTTCATTGAATCGTGCATTCACAGCATCCTTTTACTCCAGGCTTTCTCATTTAAAACTGCTTTATGGGTTCAATTACCTTCTTTCTGAAACAATTTCTGGCTATGTTGCTTTTCTTTTTGGAATATATCTGCAAAGCCTGTAGTTTTGCTCAAATGACCCCAGAGTGCTTGCTTAGGTGTGAATATGGTGGTGTGCATCTGAGAACAGCGCGTGTATTTCTAATTTAGTACCATGGCCCCCCCACCCCTTATCTGCAGGGGATCCATTCCGAGACCCCAAGTGGATGCCTGAAACCATGAAAAGTACTGAATCCTATCTATACTGTGTTTATTTTTATATATACATACCTATGATAAAGTTTAATTTATAAATTAGGCACAGTTAAGAGATTCACAATAATAATAAAATAGAACAGTTACAACAATATACTATAATAAAGTTATGTGAATGTGCTCGCTTGCTCTCTCTCTCTCTCTCTGATAACTGAGAAGGCTACTGACTAATGGCCGGGGAGCCTACACAGTGTAGATGTGCTGGACAAAAGGATGATTTACCCCTAGGCAGGACGGAGTGAGATGGGGCAAGATTTCATCACCATACTCAGAATGGTGTGCAATTTAAAACTTATGAATTGTTTATTTCTGGAATCTTCCATTTAGTATTTTCAGACCGTGGTTCACCACGAGTAACTGAAACTACAGAAAGCAAAACCACGGATAACGGAGGAATTACTGCATAGGCAATTTTAGACTGGGACTTAACCTCAGGTTGCCACAGGGCCAATTAACATAAATGAGTCGAGTGGGCAGGAGGAAGTGATGAGCCCACATAGGGTGTGTGGTATGAATGGTGAGTGAGAAAATGCAGCTCCCTCTGAAGCGGCAGCCACTGCCCAGTTCCCACTGATTCTTACTGTGTGTTAACTTAAGCCCATTGCTGCCAAAGCTTGTGATTTTTACTCTCGTCGTACTCTAACTTTAAATAGAGATTCTGAAATACAAGGATATAATGAAAACCCATGGAGTATCAATCAGCTTTAGCATTATCATTTTGGCATTCCTGTCTAACCGTTCCCCTCCCCTGCAACACTTCTGCAGATGGAACATTTTAAGGCCAATATCAAAGAAACTTTTAAGATCATGTAGTTTTTTAAATTAGAAAAACAATACATGCTTATGGCTTAAAATGCAAACGCTACAGAAGCCACTCATTCCGTACTCCTCATCCAGTCACAGTCCTGGAAGGAAACTCTGTCGGTGTGTATTTTTCTAAGCATTCTCAAATGCATAAACAAACATTTCCACTAAAAAAAAAAAAAATAGAATCGTAATTGTAGTGTGCTCATTTTCTGCAACTCTTTCCCCACTCAAATTGGAGGCGGTAGAATTATTCTTAGAATGCCTCAAATATTTTTCTCTCTCCAATACTTACTTTGTTCCAGCCACCTGGCTTTCGCTCAAGTAGCCCTTTCAGCCTCTTTCCACGTCAGCCAACAGCAGGCCCCACCAATTTATGATGCTTTCAAACCAAGAAGCTAATTGCCAATGTGTCACTCCTACAGGTGCTGCCTTTTCCTGCAGATAACTTTGTCCCTCTGATCCCGGAGGGCCTCAGGGAGGAAGGAGAAGCCCATGGGGGACGAGAGGGCTCACTCACCGAGGAGGCCGCCCAGCTGTTGAAGTTGTGGCCGTCCCTCTCTGGGGAGACGGAAGTTGCATCCACAATGGCAGCTGAGAGGTATAAGACGAAGGCACTGCCGTTAAAGCACAGACCCTGGAGGAGACAAGGGAGCGGCATGTTCAGGGCGCGTGGGAAGGTCTGGGCACTTCCAAACCTCAGAAGTGACCGGAACTGCACCCTGGGTGTGGTTAGGAGCCCATCTGGACAGTTGGGGGGAGGGTATGGGATGAGGGCTGTGAGAAGGCAGCTCATCAGTGTTTGGGGCGGAGAGGGTTATACACCAGCTCGGACACAGCAAACCCTGACACCCCCTCCTTTCCCGCCAGGTCACCGAGGCTGCACATTGCCCCTTCAGCCTCCTTGTTTCCCTCAGTTTGCTCTTGATCCTTGTTTCATCCTGATTTCAGCCATGGCGACATTCTGGCTGAGGAAGGAAGGCTACGAAAGGGGCCAGCAGTGAGATCGGCCCGGCCCCTGCTCCCCAGCGGCAAGGGCGGCCCTTCAGGCCTGCCGCGGGCACCGAGTCGGGAGACAGCTTTTCCCAAAGCGGGCCCAGCTGATTTTCTGACCCCTCACCCTAGGCACAGAAGGACATTTAAGTGAGCTCCTCAGCCTGCTGCAAATCCTTAAAAATGAAAAGGAGATTATACATATTAATAGAGCCCTTTGAGAACTAATCTTACTCTTGGCTTCCCCTTAATTTTTTCCTATTCTTAGAGAAGAGAGGTATGTAAATCTAAGCAGGTATTGGGTTTTCAGTTTTATTTAAACTCTAGGAAACCATACTCTGAAATGTGCAAAGCTTAGTCCTGTCTGAATAAGGGAGAGGGGTGGGAGTTGGGTGGGGGTTAAAAATCAATGCTTCACACAGGTAGGAAGAGGGGTGACTGTTGGAAGTAGGTCCCCTAAGGGCCAACATCTATCCCTCAGTAATTCAGAGACCCGGGGATGGGTAGAGGAAAAGGGAGGTGGCAATATCTCTTCCTTCTCAGAGGAAAAAAGGCACACAGAATTTTCCAGATTCAAGCTCCCACATTCTGAGGTGGGTTGTGTATCTCTGTTGCTATCTCTACACTTTCCTCACATTGTTCCTGGGTTTGGGCGATTCACCTGTAAGGGAAGGGTCAGTCTCAGGGTTCAGGCCACCCACGATGCTCATCTGCCTTTAGAAATGTGTCCTCAGAAAGCTCTGGTTTCTTTTGATGACTCAGTATTCTTGTTGGTTGTAGGTTTCTTTTTTGTCTAGAAACACAGCTGTGTGTTTTAACAACTTTACTTTTTTTTTTTTAATTGCACATTACCTCTATAGTTTTGCACCTTTGCTACTTTGCCAAGGAAAGGACTTGTTGCCTTTTTAAAATGCAGGAACAGTTTAACGTAGTTACCTCTGAGGAATGGAAGACTTTTGTTTTTGTTTTGTATCCTTTTCCAGGTAGGGGTTAAACTTATTTCTCTTTAGTAAACTAGCAATGTATTACTTTTGAAGCATTAAAATGCTTCTTTAAAAAAAAAAAAAGGTAATGCACATTCATAGCTAACTAAACAACATCCAATCCAAACGTAACAATCTGGAGTAAAAACTCAGTGTCTTCCTTTCCACATCAACCTCTTCCTCTGCGGAAAAGGCAAACAATTCTTATACAAATGAAGCCATATAGTTATGCAACTCCCCCTTCTCCCTCCCCTGCCCCTACACTTAGAAAGATACCAAGGGGATCTTTTGTCAGTCCAAAGAGACTGACCTCATTTCTTCTCACAGAGCTAACACCTCACAGTTTGACTTTTCCCCAACTGACAGACATTTTGAGATTCCTAGCGTTTCTTAGGATTAGAAATGCTACCGTAATGAACATCTTTGAATGTGAGTATGGGGGCACTGAGGCATGTCCAGTTCCCCCTACGAGGGATCCAGATGAATGAGAGAACATTCAGAGAACCTAACGTGGCCGGCATGCTCTCACACAGGTCCTGGCCCACGCAGCCGTGTGAACGGAGGCGCCGGAGAGAAAATGGGGAGACTCCCTGACTATGTGACCTGTGAACTCTGAGTAGATGGCCCTGCCCCTTATTGTTTTTTTAAGGAAATAAGAAACTCCTATTTCTCCTGGAGAGAAGTGGGGAAGAGGGTGGTAGAGAGGCAGGTAGGCGGCCGAGCATATGCCACCCCACTGGGGGCCTTGATGGCTTGTCTCACCCAATCAGTTGAAGGCTGAATAGAACAAAAAGGTGGAGCCTCCCAGGAGTCAGAGGGAACTGCTCCTGCCTGACTGCTTTGAGCTGGGACATCAATTTTCTTTTCTGCCTTTGAACTTGAAAGGAAACAGAGTCTTCTTGCCTCTTGACCCTTCCAGCCTTTGGCCTAAAATTTACTTATGCGATCAACTCTCCAGGTTCTCAGGCCTTTTGACTCACATTGGAACTACACCACTGGCTCTCCTGGGTCTGCAGCTTGCTGATGCAGATCCTGGGACTTCTCAGCCTCCATAAGCACATGACCCAATTCCTTATAATAAATCACACACACACACACACACACACACACACACACACGCACACACACCTTATTGCTTGTGCTTCTCTAGACAACTCTAACACAGAATTTGGCACCAAGAGCGGGCTAGACAAATTTTGGAACCAGGGGTGGAGTGCTACTGTAATAAATACTGAAAAATATGGAATGGCTTTGGGACTGGATAATGAGTAGAGGTACGTGCTAGAAATATGGATGTTAACAGGGATCCCGGTGAGCTGGAGAGAAGTTCCATCTTCTTAGAAAATGCATAAATAATCATGAACAGAAAAAATATGGTAAAAATATGGATGTTAAAGGCCATTGTGCTGGAGGTCTCAGGAATATATAACTGAAAACTAGAGGAAGGATGATCTTCCTTATGAAGTGGGGAAGACCTTGGCCAAACTGTGTTCTAGTGTTCTGTGGCAGGTAGAACTTGCAAGCTATGAAATCGGCTATTTAGCAGAGGAGGTTTTTAAGTAAAGTGTTAAAGGGTCCTCCTGACTGCTTATAGTAAAATTGGCCACAGGAGGACTAAATTCCATCCTACCTAGTGGACAATGGACAATAAGAACACCCCTGGCTTCCTTACCACTGTAGTCCACGGCACCTGGGGAATCCTGGTGTAGGTCATTGTTATGTAGATGATGAGGAAGAAGACGGTGAGGACCCAGTAAAATACAGCTACGAACATGACCCAGCCAAATGCAGGGACAAGGAAGTACTCAGTTCCAGCGATAAGTGTCCATACCAGCAGTCCCAGAACCTGTAAAATGATAGATAGTGGGGGAAAAAAAGGAGAAAGGAGAAAATAAAAAGAAGTGAGAACAGAGAAAAAAATCATTATTGAGTGTCAATTACAGCTATCATTCATATATACACATATACATGACTTACAAATATAATAGGGGCTGCAAACTCACGTGCCGAAAAATGCCAGGAAGGTAAAATAAATGAATAAAGTAGGCTGGGCAGAGACCATGGCAAACAGGAAAAACTATGCCTTGTTTTAAGAGGCAGTCTCTACTCAGTTCCAGCCAATTGCTGTGGGCTATTTTGCTTCCCCACCCTCCACCCAGGAGAACAAAGAAACTCAAGTCTCTACGTGATAATTTTGATTGTTAAATGTTAGCACTAACAAGAGTTTTAAAACATCATGAGGGGCAAAGCAACACACATCTGTAACTGGAATTTGCTCATAGGCTGATACCTGTCAAGCGAACAAGACGGAAGATCAACTCAAGGTGGTCCCTGGACTGATCTGCTCTGGAGGGATGAATCTCTGAGGACTCCCCACCTGCTACAGCTGCCTTCCTCGCAGGTGACAGATGAACATGGGGCCTGAGAAAGCTCTCAGAAGGGAGGATGAGCAAGGGCCCAGTCCAGACATGGCACTTAGCATTTTAACATGAGCTACACATTTATCCAGCAACAGCTATCAACTCTTCACCACTGCCGATGAGCAAGACCGAACCCAAAGCCAAATCAGTGTCACCACTGACTAAAGGAGGACTTCATCAAGGGAAAAAACCTGATCTAAATCATACACGTGCTTAGTCCTAAACAGAAGAAAGCCAGAGCAAGGCATGCATCTCACATCCCAGCACCTTTCCAGGACCAGGAAGACTGTTCCTAAGCCATGAAAAAGTTCATATCTACACTATAGCTCCAGGAGACAGCATTGGGAGTCCAGGGTGGGTCTGGCTGCAAATTCTGGCCTGCTGTGTGATTCAGGACAAGTAATTTCATTTCCGTTTTAGCTTTCTGCATGACGTATAAAACAAAGTACTAAAGTAATTTGAACTGCAAAGCTAGAATGGTAGCTTTCACTCATTTATTTAGCAATTGAGAGCACCTAAAATATGTCACCTTCTTGCTATCAGGTCCTGAGGGCAGAGTGGGGCACGAATGGAACAGACCTTGCTCGTATGCAACTTAAAAGTCCGTTGGGGGGACATCGCTGAATAATTTCAATTATGGAAAAATGCTATCGAGGAAAATAAAGGCTGTGATAAGGGTCTATTACAGGGAGACAGAACCTTGTTGGCAGCATGGGAAGTGTCAGGGAAAGCCACGTGAAGGACAGCCCGCAGATGGAGTAAGAGCTAGCGAGGCAGGCGGGAAGGTGACATTCTAGTCAGAGCATGGCGCGGGCAAAGGTCTGGAAGGGGAAAGGATTTCTGCCTTCCAGAACCTGTAAGAAAGTGTAGTACATAGGACATTGGTGCAAAATGTGGGAGAGGCTGGGGAGGGCCCAGGATGCCCAAGGATTTTGTGTTTTGTCCTGAGGACGGTGGGAAGGTTTTGAGCAAGGCGATGATAAGACCAGGTTACGTTTTCATAAGATCACTCTGGCTACACGGTGAGAATGGAAGCGTGGAGGGGGAGGGTAGGTGTGAGGGGACCCGTTCAGAGCCTGCTGCAACAATACAGGTGGGAGAAGACGTTATACAGTTGGCTCTCTGTAGCCATAGTTCCAAATCTGGGGATTCAACCAATGGTGCATCAGAAAAAAAAAAAAAAAAAAGGGAGAAAGGGGTGAAGGGTTAAAGAAGTACAAATTGGTAGTTGATAGACATTCATGGGGATGGGGAGCATGGCAGACGGAATGCAGTTAGTACTAACGTAACGGCTAGGCGGAGAGCCAGAGGAGAAAAAGAGCAATTAGGGGGATTGTTTTATAAACCATATAAATGTCTAACTAAGGTAGTGTATACCTGAAAATAATAATAAGATGGAATTGAAAAAAAGTTCCATTGTTGCTGATGTGTACTGTGTGTACTGTGATGATTGAGTCTGTACTGGACATGTACACAATTTTCCCTTGTCATTATTCTTTAAACAATACAGCCTAACAACTGTTTACACATCATTTATATTGTATTAGATATTATAAGTAATCTAGAGATGATTTAAAGTATATGAGAGGATGTGCATGGGTTATATGTAAACACTATGCCATTTTATATAAAGGACTTGAGCATCTGCAGATTTTGGTACCTGTGGGCATCCTAGAACCAACCTCCCAAAGACACTAAGGGACAACTGTATCCAAGACCAATATAGTAGCAGTGAATGTTGAGGAAGGACTGAATTCAAGATAACTTTCAGAAACAGACAGGACTTTAATAGATTTAATAGATTAGATTAGGAAAAAGCGGAATGACCCCAGGCCTCTAAAAAGATTTACAAAGTGGATTAGCATGTCCTTTTCTCAACAGGAACAATGAAAGAGAAACAGCTTTAAGGGGCTGATCTGATCGACAGGTCACGAGTTTGGTTTTCAACGAGTTTGGTTTTCAACCGACTCAGTCTGGGGCAGCCGGGGACCTCCAGAGAGGAACTGGAAGTGGACACTGCAGGGAGGAGCGGTCAGGCTCCTCTTTAAGAAGAAGACACTGAAGATCACTCAGCCCTTGCACAGGTTTCCAAGGGACATTTTAAACTGCTCGCTGGGAGAAGCCCACATCTCTGTCAGTTTAGAGGCCTGTGCTGGGGAGCAGGGAACAAAGTCTGAATGTTGCTGTTTCTCTACTTTAGAGGTGAAAATTGATGTTCTTTCACCTGCTAGACATTGCACATGAACTCCAAAGAAATGCTTAATGGAGATGCAGTCTTGTGCTTACATCTGTAACAACATAATTTATTGAAAGTGAAGATACACAAAATGGGCAGAACTCCAGAAAATGCTGAGCCTCATGCTAATGGGGTTCTGGGACCTGAGTTCACCGTAACTGGCAGGTAATCTATACACGTCTATTTAACATGCCATTGGATCAGTAAGACGGGTCATGGATGTAACCCGACATGGCAGGGTCTGAAAACAACATCGCGGGCTTCTTGATTAAAACCGAAAGGGTCAGCACGGCCCTTTGCTGATGATTCACACAGGAAACATAACCATTCACAAAGAGGCACTGCAAATGGGGTTCGAGTGACCCTCCAGGGGAGTGCAAGGGTTTAAGAGTTTCCAGCACACGCTCGTGTCCAGCTAAACAGGCTCAGCTAAAAGCTCTTGGCTCCGAATGTGAAACCGTTTTTCATTATTAAAGCAAGTGGAGTCCACTGTCTAGAGATGCTTTGTCTAATGTGCTAGCAGTGGTCATCTGTTACACACAAGGACAATATCATTAGCTGAGCCATTTCTCAAAGATCAGGAGTACATGACCCATGAACTCACCAGCTAATACAGTAAAGAGGATGTCTCCGTTAAAAAAAGAATTGTTCTACCCAAGCGAATTTCCTATGTAACTGAACAATAGCTAGGAACAAAGCTTTTGTCTCTCACTGTAACCAATATTGATGAAAATCACTCTAGGAAGATATTACTCATCTCCTACTGTGTGTGTATATGTATGTGTGCGTCTTTAAGACAAAGTCTAGATCTTTATTTGCTTAGACAACAAAAATACTGTTTTTCCATTGATAAGCATTTTCTTAGGCTAAGACTCCTTTTGAACAGTAAACCTAAGACTTAATAAAATTTCAAAAGTGATAATACAGGTAAAAATAAACACAGAGGTATATAATATATATAAATTAAGCAAAGACATGAAACACCCATTTACCAGCTGTAAATTCTCAAGAGAAAACAACATAAAAATTTCCTATCCGCCCTTCTTAACTCCTTTCTCTTCCAGTTATAAGTACCACCTGTACATCCTTCTTTTCTCTTTTAAAAATATGGACCACTCTGTACTTGGTGCCCATAACTTGTTTCTTTCACTCAGCAGCACCATGAAGGACCTGTTTCCATGCTACGATGCACAGACCTACGCCGACTTTAACAGTTGTTCAAGTTTCCATAATTCTTGTTCCCAGTTCCCTACCGAGAGAAATTTAAGTTGTCTCCTTTATGTTTGTACAAAAATTCCTAGGGAACACTCTTCTATGATATACCTCTGCATACCTGAAATCCAGGATAGATTCCTACAAGTGAAATTGCTAGGATACTTTTAGCTTTAGAGGTGCTGCCAAAGTACTCGTCCAAAACCTTCTCTTAGTTTATCCTGTCATTGGTGTAACCATGCTCTTCCCTTCCACCCTCAGTAAATTCCCATGAGTTACATGATTAAAACCCCAATTAAAAAAATGTTTCGCCTTTCACTGCTTTATTGACATACAGCATAGAGAAAAGTGTACAAATCCTCAGCAAACAGTTTGATGAATTTTCTTGCGATGAACAAACCCAGGTAACCCGCAGCCACGTCGAGAAACCGAGCATGACCGGCACCTTCGGGAAGCTCCATCCCCGCTTCTTGTTACTCCTTCTCTCCCAGAGGAGTGACGACTCCCCTGCCATCTATCATGCTAGATTACTGGTGCTGGTTTTTGAACTTTGTACAAATGGGATCTTAGAGTATGTACTTTTATGTTTGGTCTCACGCAATACTGTGAGATTCATCCACGACACTGAGTGTTCATTCATTCTCCTGGCTATGCTGCAACGGTTCTCAATCAGGAGTGAGTATCAGAACCACCCAAAAGGGTTTGTTAACCCACAGATGGGTGGGCCCCACCCCCCAGAGTTTATGATTCAGTAGGTCTAGGATGAGATCTGAGAATCTGCATTTCTAACAAGTTCCCAGGTGATGCTGATGCTGCTGGTCCAGGGGCCACACATTAAGAACCACTGATACAGCATTCTTGGTTTCAGTTTGCATTTCCTTGGTGAGAGGCGAGGAGGATGGTAGAGCATCTTTTTAAATGCTTATTAGCTACGCCCAGTTCTTTTCCTTATTTACTGACAAGTTTTTAAAAAATCGCTTTCTTCCCGATTTATAGAAATCTTCACATGAGAGGGATAGTAACTAAGTACATGTATGGCAACATTTTCCCCATCCAACTTTGTTTTCTAACTTCATAGGGTCTTTTGTGATGTGGAAGTTTAAAGTTTTTCCATAGTTAATCGATGGCACCTTCTTCTATTCTGATCTGCTTAGAAAGGTCTTCCTCAACACAAGATTGGAAAAATATTCTATTTTTTCTTTATAGTTTTGTATGTATGGTTAGATCTTCACTCTAACCTGAGTTGATTTCTATGTATGCAGTGAGAAAAGGCTAATTTTATTTTTTTCCATTATCAACTATTGGCGACATCCCATAGACTGGACTGGTTTCTGGAGTCTTTCCTCTGTTATCCTTGTCTGTGCTGACTGCTGTGCCAGGGCCCACGACTGCAGCTTCAGCACGTATTTTTAGGCTTCTGGGTAAAGATGTGAAACCGAACACATGAATCTAATTTGCTCCTTCCCAAAAACCCTTCTAAAAGTATCATGAGCATGGGATAATAGAAAAGGAGACAAAGATGACACATTTTTTGGACGCGTGGATGAAGGATAACGGACTTAGTCACTGTGAGAAAGCTAAATTCTAACTTAGCTGGTTGACAGGGAAAGTAAAGAACCACACGAAGCTCACTGCAACGTCTGAAAAGATCCGGGTACCTCTGGGGCTTAGAGTGAATCATGGGGTAGATGGGATGTCTTGAATAAGTAGGATTTTTTGAAAGCTGTTTGAAAGTAGCTATATCCTTACCTTCTGCCCTATTCCATGCTGCTGGGTGACTCCCCACCTCTGTCCTTAGTCTGAAAGTGTATTCTCTATGTCAAGATTCTTCAGCCCCCCGGTCCCATTAACATTGGGGCCAATAATTCTTGGTTGTGTTGTGCATTGCTGGATGCTTAGCAGCATCCCTGGCCTCTACCTACTAGAGGCCAGCCAGCAGCAAGCCTCCCGGTCCCCCTCTTAATGACAATCAAAACTGTCTCCAGAAATTGCCAAGTGTTTCCTGGAAGGCAACATCACCTTCAGTTGAGAGCCACTCTAAAGAAGATAAAACAAAATGCAGGGTCTCTGGATTGAGGGACACAGTCGAAAGTTTGAGTGTCACACTGAAAATGAGAGGCTTAAATGACAATTCAGGAGGAAGACGTCCCCACCCTTCCGACCCCTAACCTTTCCCCTCTACTGGGTCTTAAAATACTGGCAGCCAAGCCTTCACTGGCACAAAAACAAAGACCCACAGATAAGACCCGGGGGCTTCCCAGACACACAGCTCAGCCCAGTCAATCTACGATGAAATTTAAAGTTGATAAGCCACACCTGTGTGCTCAGAGCCTCTGAACAGCTTTGTACTCTTAAAAAAAGTATGTAGACAACCAGGGTTACCAGATCTATGATGAAACCAAAGCCTGTATGACAGGGCAGAAAGCTGATACCAAAACACAAACTGGAAGAAAGTAACTTTGAAGAGGGAGGAAAAACGACAACAACAAAAAAACCATGTCAAAAAAAATAGGTATCCTCGGGGAGAAAAGATATTACAATTGGGAAACAAACACAAAAAGGAGGTTACGAGGACAAAAATAATCCTTCCGAAGCAAAATTAGCTTTTGAAATTAAAAACTCGATAGAAATGTTACATGATTAAATTGAGAAAACCTTCTAGAAAAGACAGCTAAAAGACAAAAAGATGAAAAAACAGGAGAGATGCAGTAAGAAAGTTAGAGGACAGGCTCAGGAGGTTAAACATCTAATCAATAATCAATAAGTTCCAGGAATAGAGACTGGAGTTTCTCACTCTCTCTCCTTCCCTCCCTCCCTCCCTCCCTCCCCACAAACACACAACATGCACGTCAGCACACAGAAAGAAGGCAGCTGTCTGCAACCCAGGGACAAAGGCCTCGCCAGACACCAACCTTGCTGGCACCTTGACCTTGGGCTTCCAGCCTCCAGAACTGTGAGAAATAAATTCCTGTGGTTTAAGCCACCCAGTCTACAGTATCTTATGGCAGCCCAAGCTAAGACAGATGGCAACGGTAAGTTACCAGTTAGCATGTAAAAGTGAATCAGAAGGTGGCGGCACACATATTATTGATAACTTCGAATACTGAGCAAAGCCAGAGGTGTCTCGAGTGGCTGTCTCTGGGGAGGGAGATCTCTGGAGAGGGAGAATGGGGGTGAGAACTGCCGTTTGCTATAAGCCTTTTAGTTCTACAGGTATTTGGCCACCCTACTGATCTCGGTTGATTCCCTAGAATTTCCCGGCTAAGATACTTGAAATAATGGTAGCTTTGATGCTTTCCAATATCTATAGCACTTGTTTCTTTTCTTGTATTACTGCATTAACTAGACTCTCCAGAACCATCTTCCAGAACACAAGTGATAGTGAACATCCTTATTTTATTCTTCTTGTTTATTGTTCATTTTGATGTCTAACATTAGTACGTCTGTTAGGATAGTCGATGAATAGTCGATGAATACCCTTTATAAAGCTAAAGATTTCTATTTTTTAGTGAACTACAAAGTTTCTTCTCTGATTTCCTTCCCGAACAACAAGGTAATGAGCTCAGTCAAGTGCATTTTCTGTATCTCTCTTTTACAATTAAGTATAGTGCTCATAACACAGCTAAACCTTTTGATGACCCAGGGTCATCACAAACATCAAATATTTCCGTTACTGCCTTGTGCTGTGGAACCAGATTGCTTGCCCCTTCTCTGAATGGTACCAGATATCTCAGTTTTTCTATGAAGAAACTTTTAAAACTGAAAATCATCAACAGTTGCCCCTTGAGGCTCCCAGTGAGCTGATTCCAACAGCCCTCTCCTGCCCTTTGTGCATACGAACCCACAAACATCTTTATTCTAGTATCCTACAAAGTAAACGGATGTCTTGGATTTTTAAAAATCGTACCGAAAGACAATATGTTTGTTTGTGAAGTCAAGTCCGTGTAGCTTTGTCAAGTCTATGAGCTTTGTGACAACTATCCCGCTGTTCAGAGGAATTACCCGATGGGGGTGTGAAGGGGTCTCATTTAGTCAAGCGTCTACTGAGCTATTAGGATGAGCCAGGGGTTTTTCTAGGCACTGTTGGCGGAAATACTATACTGCTATAGCACAGAGGCTGGCTGATTTATTTCTGACTTTAACCTCAACTGGCAAGAGCATAACTGCACCTGTATGCCGACCTTGAAATAGACAGGTGTCTTTTGATGATTAACCAGGCTACCCTCGGAGCACTGTACCAGCTGTTCCCAGCTGGCTTTGCCCAGACCGGCTGTGTTGTTCCAAATGTGAGCTCAGCACAGCTATGAATTACCTCATGGGGCTTTAAATCACTTACCATTTTAATTCCTAGCAATGAAGTGGCATTAGGGAACAGGTATTGTAGATTTACTCTTTTGTGCCCTGTAATGAGGGAACCAAACAATTTTATCATGCCTGGCTGCTCCTCCCGTTTTGAAATATGTTTAATATTACACACGTGGAGCAACATTCATTCATTCATTCATTCAAAAATACCATTGAGTTCTCACTGACAGTGCAACACTAGGGGGAAGCAGAGATGGTCTTTGCCCCTGGAGAAGGTACATCAATAAACGGGTGACTGGGAGTTAGCCCGGCAAAATATGCATGGTGAAGGGAATGCTAAGACCTGAGATCTGCTGACCTGAGTTTCCCACAATTAAATGATTCAATGTACAATACAAAGGCTACCTGGTCTGTTAGAAAGACCAAGGCTCTGAATTCTTTCCAGCTGTGCGACTGCAACTTTAATTTTTAACCAATATTTATCAAGCACTGACTACGTGTTCAAGCCCCAGGTAACAGTAATACCATAATATCTATTACAGAATAAGTAGCGTTTCACATGCCTTACCTCTTTTAATCCCATAGCTGCCCTCTGAAATAATTTTTATCATGACCATTTTACAGGGAAACTGAGGCACAGTACATTAAATAACTCAGTCCAAGCTTTTAGCTACTATGCTACACAACATTATATCATGGCCCCAAATTATTTAACTTTTCTGTTCCTCGGTTTCTTCAGTACGGCGACATGTATTTTCTAAAATCCACATGATGAGACAATATGCTCTATAAATGACAGTTTCTACTGGGATTAGTAACGGCAGAGACAGAGCGGTTTGGCAGATCACAAACCTGCCTGGGAGGAACGGCCCCGTGCAGTGCTGAGGAGGCTGGTGTCGGAGAAGGAGAAGCTGGCTTCTGCTCTTTTCACGCTGTGGTGGGGATGCAGCATTACCGAGCATGCCACCAGCCAGCCTCCTCCCAAGTGCAAGTCTCGGCAGAAGCATGTTCTCATAACACTAGCAGATGCCTCGATGCAAACCTAGCCTCGTTTCTGCAAAACAAGATGCCCAGCAGCTGCCCACTGATACCGGGCCACCGGGGAGTGCCATCCTCGGGGTGGCATGGGGCTGATCACTACAAGGCCTTTTTATCTCTTGGTCTCTCATGTGACACCTTGGCTCATAGAGACGACTGAACAAAACAGGGATGGCAACTAATCTTATTTGCTCTGATGGTTTAAACACACAATTCAGAGAGAGTTCTGCTCTTAACACAATGAGTTCCAAAAAATCCTGGAAGAAAGCTGACATAGCACTGAGGATGACATAAGAGCCATCTCAGGTCAGCAAACATGCTCTGAGCACCTGCCACATACCAGACACGATGCCGGGTGCTCAGGGTCCAAAGGTGAGCAAGGTCGAATCCCTGTTCCTGAGGAATTTGCCATCTAGTGTGAGAGGCAAACACAATTCAGTTTGTTCTTCTTCAGCGTGGGGGTTGACAGCTATGGCCCATGGCCACACGCAGCCCACTGTCTGTTTTGCACGGCCCATTCACTTACGTATTATCTATAGCTGCTTTCATGCTACAATGGCAGAGTACATGGCCTTTAGCCATAAAGCCTAAAATATATACTGTCCTTTACAGAAAAAATTTACCCAATCCTGCCGATCATCACACGTGCTCTTTGCACCAGGAAATACACATACATGCATGTGTTAGCTTATATTTTTGTTTCTTGCATTGTTTCAGATAAACCAGATAAGTAATACATTGAGCCAGAGAAGATGATAGGACAGGAGTGTGTACCTCTTCCCCGCACCATCAAGGGACTACAGCATCCTGAAGCTGACTGCTCCCTACACCTGCTGAGCATTTTCTTTCTCGAGTCAGGGAGGAATCTTCAAGCCAATCATCCCCAGGTCCCTCCCGGATCAGTAGCTGTTCTGTTCAGCACGCAGGGTGGCCTTCTTCATTTTTTATCCACTAGAGGGTGGCCAAACACTGCTTATGAAAGATTAAGGCACTACATTCCCCTGTTCAATGGAGAGAGAGCAGAGTTTACCATCTGCCTGGATGAGTTCCTACACTTAAAGCACATTTCACAGAGGTGGCAGGATGTGGAAGAATAAACACGGTCTGGTACTCACCCATGAGAACCAGGGGTTGCCTGGAAACGGATCTGATGAGAAATGTAGTCGGCTAAGATAAGGATTAATTAACACAAAGACGTGGAAGGGCCAATTTAATCCAAGACTTCAGGGGCTCCTCAATGTGCCCGTGCAAATTTTTTACTGAAGTGTGTTTAACACTCTATAGGAGGGATTGTGGTATCGACTGAGCAAACACGTGACCACAGTTCCAATAAGGAACTTTGCCTGTTTGGGACCCCTCCCAATCTGGGAAATGGGGAGAATTGGCTTAGAAAAGCCGCTCTCACACAGGGGTGGGGGCCAGCACCAATGAGGAGCATATCTGAATCCCCTGGGAGATTTCGAACCACTTGGTCTTCCTCTCACTTTCACACATGCCATGAGGTAGGTGACTCCCTCTGGCCCTCACTAACCCATCTCCCAAGTGCCACTGTTGGAGACCCAAGGGTGCTCCAGAGCAGAGCAAAGCTTGAGGCCTAGGTGATGCTAAGAATTTGTGACTTAACCTCGCTCTTGCCTAGGATTTCAGCCTCACATTCGACCATCAACTAGACCTGTGCTGAGACAATACCGCAGGACTCCAGTATTCCCAGTAGGCAATGGAATGGAAATCTGCATACTGGACTGGTTTTCAAATCTGACTACAAACTCTTTGACATGCCTCCTGAATGTCGTGACCTGGTTCTGATGGACGGAGTGTAGCAAAATGACGCTGTGTGACTCGGGGGCTGTGTCATAAAAAAGATCTGGCTTCCTCCTTGCTGTCTCGATCTCAGATCATGTGCTTTAGGGAATTAGAGGTCATGTTGTGCAGACACTCAAGCAGTCTGGTGGAGAGGCCCACACGGAGAGGAACTGAGGCCTCCCATCAACAGGCAGCACCAACTTGCCAGCCAGGTGAGTGGCCACCTTGGAAGTGAATCCGCCAGCCCCAGTCAAGCCTTAAATGACTGCAGCCCCAGATGACATGTGATTGAGCATCAGGAAAACACCTGTGCCAGAACTGCCCTGCCAAGTGGATCTTGAATTACTAATGCACAGAAACTGTGAGTGATAATACATGTTTACTGCTGTTTTAAGCTAACTTTGGGGGTGCTTTGTTACACAGTAATAGATGACTAACATGCCAAGCTCCATCCAATTTGGGCTCATCTACTAAGATGCACTGTGGTATGTAGAAAGGACAGAAGACCTAGATTTGTCACTAACTTGCTGTGTGAGCACAGGTAAGTGATGTACCTCCGGGCCTTGTTTGCACCTCCATAAGATGGGTACGGCACCATCTAGGTTACTGCAAAGTGCGAAGGTGTTTTGTGATCTGCAAAGATCTAGGTGAACAGCAGTGACTACTAGTCTCACATTTTTTTTTTTCTTTCTCTTCCAGGAAACATGATTTAATGCTTAGCACAGCTGGCAACTTGGCGGTACGGGTCTTAGAGGACTCAGCCAGTGAAAGGAAGAGGGAGCTGGTGCCCATAATTAGAACCACTGCGTTGGCACACTTTGTAAAGGGCCAAATAGTAAATATTTTCAGCTTTGAGGGCCATTTGGTCTCTGTCACAACTACTCAATTCTGCTATTGTAGCATGAAAGCAGCCACAGACAATATGCAAATGAATGGGAATAACTCTTCCGCTAAAACTGTGTTTACAAAAACAGGTGGCAGGCTGGATTTGGCTACTGAGCTACCATTTGCCAACCTCTGCCCTGGAGCCTGCTTCCCATGTGTGTGGTCACCAGGGGAGCAGGAGCAGCACCCCCAGAAGCCTGTTAGAAATGCACTCATAGGCCCACCCAGCTCTGCTGATTCTGTGTCCCTGGGGAAAGGGCCCGGCATCCTGTTTTCACAAGCACTGTTTGAGAAGCTCCACCTTCCTTCCCTCCTCACTGCCCGGTGCCCCTGTGCACCAGAGACTTAAGAGAGATCTCAGATGACAATGACCTGATCGAACATCTTCTCGGGCCTAACAAAGAACACACATCATCTCAATATTCTCCATGGGTAAGTAAATAACATTTGCTTCATGGTTCTGGGTCACCAATTAGCAAAGCAGCAGCCAGTCCTAGCCCAATAGCTTAGAGTCTTCAAGAAAAGAGAACAAACCGTGTGGTAACAACACTCCTAGGGTGAAGGGACTGGATTTGGTTACAGCCCGAGGCTGCCTCTGGGTGGGGCCCTTTGCGGTGAGATACCAACCTGGCTCCTAGACCTACTTGCTTCTTTCAGCAAATTTATTTGAGTGCTGGTTTCCTTCTGTTTTGGTGAAGGGTGGAGGTATAAATGGCAAAGGGGAGAAGGAAAAAGGATATATTTTAAGAACAAAAGAGAGATGAAAGTCTTCTAGGAAAGAACCAAAAGGAATGAAGATGAGAAAGGAAAGAGCGCAGGCCTCAGTCGCTATAAAAGTGTCTGTCTTCCACTTCGTCATGGGAGAGAGAACTTGATCCCATAGTGACAATAACTGTCTTGCCTCTAAGCACCACCGTGAGTGTTTGTCTAAGACATTACTAGTTACATCACTCTCATTTAGCCACATAATAGCCATATGATGTAGACATCACAATCCCCACTTAGACAAACTGAGGCTCAGAGCAGTGAAAGGCCATGTTCAAAGGCATATTCTACAAAGCTCATGGGGCCACAGCTCACAGCCACGTCCGAAGACTCCTATCTGCTACAGAACCTCCCAGCACTGCCCACAGGTCTATGGCTCCGTTTGAGGTCAAAGAAAAATCTCACGTGCACAAGCCTTGATTTGTGCTGATTCTACTTTATCACAGGTCGCCTGTGGGGACTGCTCACAGATGAACCTGCTTCCTTCTACCTGGGACAGCTCCGCCTCTGTCCTCCTACCTTTAGGCACCAAGTGGGAAGATCAGACCAAAAGATTCCAACACTGTGGTAAACAGTGTAATATCAAAAGTCACACAGCCACTCTTTAATGTCAATTTCAAAAGAACTGAAATAAAAATCAAAAAAGGAAGATTATGAAATGCTTCCTTCTGCCAAAGACGCTGAGTGCTTGCCCCGCAGCTACTGAGTGTGAAAAGCCAAACCCTCCTGTAGAGAATCACTGAACTCGAGGAGGGAGTTCTCTCTAGCTCTGTCTGGGCTGTTGCCTTCTGGAGTCTGTCCCTTCCTGGATATTAAACTGCCTTTGGGTGCAGGAAATAAGACTGCTTCATCTTCGAGAGTTGTCACCCCACGGCCTGCATGCACATAGGTCTGCTTGCTTCCACCGAATTGAAAGGGCCCTGGCAGACGTGCCTGCCTCTTAGGAATCTACATCCCATTATTAATTATGTATGTTCTGGGTCATTGGGTCTTTTTGTTTTAAACAGAAGGAAACTTAGGAGGAGGGCATAAATCATAATAGTCAATCCAGAAAACACCTGAGAACAGGCAACCTTCAACACATCTGCTCTACCCAATTAGCCTTTGCCCCAGCAGCACCAACTGGACCAGGCTCAGCGGGGTCCAATGGCTGTGGTCTGTGAAGTCACAGCTGCAGATATGGAGAAAGGTAACCATCTGCCTCCTAGAAACAAGTTCAGGAATGTCAAGCCTTGAATTAAGGTGAGCCTGGCCTCTACATTTTCATGCAGACTTTTCCCCCAGCAAGCTGGTCTGCTTCTGATGGGAGATGTACACCTCGCCAGGGTCCTACCAATTGTCAGCTATTGCACCTGACCCCAAATGCCAGAATGGTCCTTATGATTAGTTATGTTGAGCATCTTTTCATATGCTTTCTGGCCATATGTTTATCTTCTTTGGACAAATGTCTATTCAAGTCCTTTGACCATTTTTAAACTGGATTTTGGGATTGTTGAGTTGCAAGAGTTCTTTATGTAGTCTGGATATTAACCCTTTATCAGATATTTGATTTGCAAATACCTTCTCCCATTGCATAGGCTGCCTTTTCTCTGTTGACTGTTTCCTTCGCTGTGCGGATGTTTAACGTTTAATGTAGTTGCATTTGTTTATTCTGTCCTTTGCTGTCTTTGCTTCGGGTGTCATACCCAAGAAATCATCGACAAATCCAATGTTGTGAAACTTTTCCTCTGTGCTTTCTTTTAGGAGTTTTATAGTCCAGGTCTTATGTTGGAATCTTTAATCCACTTCGAGTTAGTTTTTGTTTATGGTGTAAGGTAAGGGTCCAACTTCATTCTTTTGCACGTAGATATCTAATTTTCACGCCACCATTTATGGAAGAGACTGTCCTTTTCCAGTCGTGTAGCCCTGACATCTTTGTTGAAATCATTTGACTATATACACAAGAGTTTATTTCTGGGCTCTCTACTCTGTTTCATTGGTCTACATGTTTGCTGTTGGGAAAAGCAGTTTCTTGCATGCAGTCTTTTGGTCCCCACTTAGCCACATAAGAATGGACTTTGGGTCTGGAACACCTCATTACCAAGAGATAAAGAGTCCGCATGGCCTGTGTGGAGCTTATCACCTTGTGTGGCAATATCACTCCCTGTATCAGGTATAATGAGTGTTCCTTTGTTCTGCTTAAGCATGTACATCGATGGCCCTCCAGCACACTCCCAGCTTTCAGTATTTCAGACTCCACGGAAAGCAGTTGGGGTCTTCCTGCTATGGTACAAGAAAGGGCCTGACAGACCAACCGTCCTGCATTGGCTGTCACGGAGACCTGCTGGCCATGAGGGATTGATGTCCACTATTGAAGCTGACCTTGCTGTCTCTTCTCTATGTGGGTAAAAGTGTTATTCCACCTAGTGATGCTTTACTGTGTTGTGTTTTCCTCAGCAACTTCGATACCAAGAAGCAATGGGCAGAAGTGTCTGGAGTTCTCCCCTAGAACTGGTGACTGGTGCACAGTGTTCTGCAACCCTGGGGTTGATAACTGGTGCAACGTACTCTGCTTGACATCTATCTTTATGCCAGTACCATACTGTTTTGACTACTGATGCTTTGTGATATGTTTTGAAATTATGAAGTGTGAGGTCTCCAGTTTTACTTTTCTTTCTCAAGATTGTTTTGGATGTTCGGAATCCTTAGAAATTCCATGTGAATTTTAGAATGGATTTTTCTGTTTCTGCAAAATGTGCCTTTGGTATTTTGAAGGACTGCATTGAATCTGTAGATTGCTTTGGGTAGTATGGGCATTTTAACAATATTAAGTCTTCCAATCCATGAACACAGAATGTCTTTCCATTTATTTGTCTTTTAAAATTCCTTTCAGAAGTGTTTTACAGTTTTCATTGTACAAATCTATTGCTTCCTTGCTTAGGTTTACTCCTAAGTATTTTATTTATTTTGATGTTATTGTACATGTGATTGTTTCTTAACTTCCTTTTCCGATTGTCCACTATTAGCATATAAAAATGCAACTGATTTTTTTGCATGTGGATTTTGTATCCTGCAATTTTGCTGAATTCATTTATTCTATCAGATTTGTGTGTGTGTGTGTGTGCGTGCGTGTGGATTATTTAAGGTTTTCTACATACAAGATCATGTCATCTGTGAACAGAGATAATTTTTCTTCATTTCCTATCTGAATGACTTTTATTTTTCTTGCCTGATTGCTCTGGCTAAGATTTCCAGTACTGTTTTTAATAGAAATGCCGAGAGTAGACATCCTTGACTTGTTCCTGATCCCACAGAGAAAACTTTCAATTTTTCATCATTGCATATACAGGTAGCTGTGGGCTTTTCATACATGGCCTTTATTGTGTTGAAGTAATTTCCTTTTATTCCCAGTTGGTTAAGTGTTCTTGTTGTTGTTTTATCATGAAAGGGTGCTGAATTTTGTCAAATGTTTTTCTTCCATCAATTGAGATGGTTGTGCAGTTTTTGCCCATTATGTTAATGTGTTGTCTTATATCAATGGACTTTCATATATTGAACCATCCTTGCATTCCAGGAACAAATCTCACTTGGTCATGATGTTTAATCCTTTTAATGTTTTAGTGAATTGAGTTTGCTATTATTTTGTTGATAATTTTTGCATCTATGTTTATCAGGGATGTTGGTCCATAGTTTTCTTATATTACCTTTGCCCCATTTTGATATCAGGGTAACGCTGGCCTCATAGAATTAGTTTGAAAGTGTTACGTCCTCTTCCATATTTGGGAAAAGTTTGAGAAGAATTGGTGTTAATTTTTCTTTTAAATGTTTGGTAATATTCCCCAGTGAAGCCATCTTGTCCTGAGGTTTTCCTTCTTGGGAGGATTTTGATTAATCTCCTTACTAGTTATGGGTCTGTTCAGATTTTTTATTTCTTCATGCTTCAAGCTTGGTAGGTCGAATGTTTCTAGAAATTTATTCATTTCTTCTAGGTTGTCCAACTTGTTGACACATAATTGTTTAGTCTTTTGTAATCTTTTTTATTTCTATGGCATTAGTTGTGAAGTTTCATCTTTCATTTCTGATTTGTTAATTTTAGTTTTTTCTTAGTCTAGCTAAGGCTTTGTCAATCGTGTTGATTTTTTAAAAAAGCCAATGAAGTGTTGCTGTCTTGATGGTGAGGATCACCTTTTAGCACACGGGTATGTGTGTGTGTGTGTGTGTGTGTGTGTGTATGTGTGTATACACATACACATGTACATGTATAATATATATATATATATCTTTATTTATTTATGGGTCATAATGTTCACTGATTAAAGGTTCACCTATTACCTCCATAAAAAAAAATCTACATGAAGAAGAGGCCGATTTGCCATATTACTGAAGAGTGTCCAGGCCGTTTCCCCCGTCAATACAGTCCACACTTCAGTCTTCTTTATCTGCCATATAAAAATTAAATTTCTCCCCACATCAAGGACTAGGAGAGACTGCAGCACAGCTAATACGATTTGGTAGTTCAGACCAGAACCCTCCGGTTGCCCTCCAAAAAATCCTCATGTGCCGAATCTGGTATTTTACAACTAAGAAAAATGCAGTGGGATCATTTTGGTAATTTTGCTTAGGTGACTCAAATTCAAACTTCATTCTAGGAGGGAAAACCAAAACTTTCAGGCAATCAACCAATCAAAGTTAGAAAGCTCCTTAAAAATAAAATTCCCCTTGGCATATAATGAATTCTAAAATAAGCCAGTGGTTTTTCAGATTCAGACAAATGGTTTACCTAAACACTACCATCCATAAGCAACCAGAGATGACAAAATTACATCTTCTGTGGCTCACACGGCTTCGAAAGGGGATTCCAATGAGAAACTGATTAGTCGAGGGCTGAGCAGGGGACACACCGAGGAGGCGAGGCCCGAATGGCCTGGATTCTCAAGGTGGAGAACAGCGCGATACTTAACTGAGGCATTATCTCCAAGCATGCCGACCCCAGATTCACGCTGAAGTGGACTGAAGCTCGAGCCCACGAAGCCCATTTCATGTGCTTCATACTCCAACCAACATTCAGCAGCTCAGACAAGCCTTAGCTCTGCTGAGAGAAGCCAGGCAGAACCACCACTGCGAAGGGAGTAATCGCTCATACCGCATCTGTGACAGTTGAGTCTTTTGGCCAACACATTGTCCTAATGACATACTGGCCTGGTTTTATCTGCTGGGGCTGTGACTCAAAGTGAGCCCCAATTATTTTGTCACAGTATCTCAGGGTAGCAATTTGACAGGTTCAGCCTTGGCATCCCAACAACTTACAGAAGTTTGATAACTTCGTTTTTAATTATAAGAACAGTATAATTGTGACATTATTTCATTAATGAATTATAAGAGTATGTTTTATTTTTAATCATAACAGTCATCAATATTTTCCTTTTAATATCTTTTTTAAATGCATTGACAGCTATGTTTTTAAATATAGGGGAGCCCCAACATTTTGAGCTTTTTTTCCCCCCCTAAAAGATGTTATCAAGTTGCTACAAATCAAAATTTATTTTAAAAGCCTTAGAGAAGTGCTTTTCACAAGAGGATGCATAAAATCTTGTTTGGGAGAATAATTACTTTCCAATTTAGTTTCCATGTAAACTCTAGTTTTCCTGGAGTGCATTTATTTATAGCACATCTGTGTAAAACTCCATTTTTTCATTCATTTGGCAGCTGAATGAGGGTCACTAAGGTTACTGGACACCAGGACAACCAAGCAGACAGCTGTGCACAAGGCTGATGCATACAAGAAAGATGACAGAGCTCTTTCCCTTGAAGAATGCCTAGTGTGGCCAGGGAGATAAGACAAATAGAAAATAACCCTACGGCACAGCCAAGGATAAGGGCCAAGGAAGTGCCCTCATTTTGAGAGATGCTGAGAGTTTCACTCAGGAGGAGCAGTAAATGACTCTGGGTGCTCGAGAGGACTAATGGCCTCATTAGTAATAGCTACTTTCCAGGGAGGGGTGACACTGAGGCCTGGCACCTGCCTGCTTTAACGATGTGGGCAAAAGGCCAGAAGGCTGGCAACACTTGGGATGGCAGCGAAAATGTTGGGGGAGAGGGTAGTTGAGGCCACATTGTGGGAAGCTTGAAATGGCAGGGTAAGTTCGGATTTTATTCACTGGGCAGGTGTGACAGAAGAAAAGGCATTTTCTGAAACAGGTATTTCTGGCATCAGTGTTTCAGAGTTGGTTCTTCTTTGTCAAGATCTCCTTTGACAATGGTTGTAGGGAGAGAACCAGTCACGTAGCTGACCATGGGCTAGTCATCAGGAAGATCTGTTTCAGTGTAATGTTACCTGGAAGGCCAGTGGATGGGCAGAGTGCAGGCTGCCAGGCTGGCCTCTACACCTCTCCCGCCTGCCTCTGCATCTTGGGAGCAGACCCGCATTCCTGAGGAAGGTTCAAAGCCAGATGTCTCCAGCTGGCTTATTTCACGGGTCCTGTTAAGTCCTCCATCCTGGTCGATGCCATTAACTACCACTGCTCCTAGGAAAGTAACATTCCTCTGCGTGGTGGCTTCGAATGCTCCGTCTGGAATTTCGGTCAGGCACTGGCCCCTTGGGATTTCCTTGTGACTATCAACTCGTGAGAAGGAATATTGTACAGTGCATGACTAATCTTGGGGAGGACCTAGCAGTGTGATAGAATATGGGAAGCTACATTATCTTAGCATCAACTTTATCAAAAGATTTGGGGGTGAGATAGGGAAGAAGTACGACAGCAGATAAAGTACCTGTTATAGACTAAATGTTTACATCCCTCCAAAATTCATATCCTGAAACCTAGTTCCCAGTGTGACAGTATCTGGAGGTGGGTCTTTGGGAGGTGATTTGGTTACAAGGGTGGAATTCTCACAAATGGGAATAGGACCCTTATAAAAGAGTTCCCAGGAAGCTCCCCTTCCCCTTCTACTATGTGAGGTCACAGCAAGAAGATGGCTGTCTATGAGGGATTCACTGCCCTCACTAGGCAGTGAATCTGCCGGCACCTTGATCTTGGAATCCCAGCTTTGGTACTGTGAGAAATAAGTATCTGTTGTTTATAAGCCATTCAGTGGATGGTTTCTGTTACAGCAGCCTGAGCAGACTCAGTCAGTCTCTTTTCATTGAAAATCAAAACCAGAAATATTGTAGAGGAAAAGACGGCTCATAAATTTAAAAAATAAAACATAAAATGTCCCCCCGCTCCCCAAATTTATTTTTTTACCTGGACAGGTCCCTGAGTAAGTTCACTCTCAGAAGTTTGGGATATTCTGGTTGAAAACTTGATAAGACCAGGCTTACAGAGAAACAAGACTCATTAATTTAGACACTTACTGTGACATTTCCCTTCCATGGTGGGTTAAAAAAAAAAAAAAACAAGTTCCCCTCCTACTCTAGAAGCAGAATAATATTTGTAGCACAGCATGACCTTTCCTCAGAAGAAAAGATCATCATGGAAGCTTTTTTAAGCCTGCCAATAACAATGCATCTCTATTATAAAAACTCCCCCCTCTTTAGCACCCGTTGGTCTCTTTCACAATTTAAATAGGCATGTAATGATTCACTGGAGACAGTCATAAATCAGTGCTCCCAAGAAAACTGGGTAAGATGCTGCTGGCAATTGAGCCGAAATTTTGAATAGTTAACCAAGTTCTTTCCTGAGAAAGATGATGTCAGGAGACCCCAGCCTCCTTTTCCCTTAAATGAGTTTTACAGTAATAATTTCCTAAATGAGGAAAATGAGACAGTCCGCTACCTTCCTCACCCCTCTCCGAGAGGCATGGCACAGGTTCATGTAAGAGAAGGACATCCCACAACAAGCCTGAGATGATTCCAGTGGTCCCCCCTTATCTGCGGGGATATGTTCCAAAACCCCAGTGAATACCTGAAACCGAGAACAGTACCGAACCCTACATAGACTATGTTTTTTCCCTATACATATATACCTATGATACAGTTTTATTTCTCAGTTAGGGCCAGTAAGAGGTCAACAACAATAACATGATAAAATAGAACAATTATAACAGTATACTGTAATAAAAGTTACATGAATGGCTTTGGGGCCGGTTATTAAGTAAAAGAAGAGTCACTTGAACACAAGCACTGTGAAACAACAAGAGGGGATTTGTTAACCAAGATGGCTACTAGGTAACTAACAGGCTGGACGAAGGGATGGTTCACATCCCAGGTGGGGCAGAGCCGGACAACATGAGATTTCATGATGCTACTCAGAGCGGTACACAATTTAAAACTTACGAATTGTTTATTTCTGGAATTTCCCATTTAATAACTGCAGACCCCAAATGACCACAGGTAACTGAAACCACAGAAAGTGAACCTGCAGATGGCAGGGCGGGGAGGGGGGGAACAATGTAACTGGCGGCTTTCATACCGAAGGCGGGAATTTTAGCAAATTGGTGTAGATACATATACATATGTATCTGTATATTATTAACAACAAGCCCACATTCTCTTTTGGAAGGAGAGATCCAGAGAACTTTTTTTTCCAGGGGATAACTTGAAATCACCTGTGGATGAAAGCAGGTTTTCAGAACTCACCAAGGACGGCTCCCAGACTGGGAAAATGTGTTCACGTTATAAACAAACCGATTCACAGCCAGACTCCCAACCCCACGCTTTATTGCTCTTAAGCGAATGGCGCATTGGGTCCTGTTGCGAACCACTGGCGGAATTAAGGGTCTGATCACTGTGAACTACATAAAAATGACACAAGGGTCCCAATGGAAAAATAAAGTTCGGTCGACTTGATTAGCTGTGGAAACACTGGGCTAACATATCCCAGTCAAAGTTTACCAGAAATCCCCCAAATCTACTTAACCAATTTCAAAACCATTCACTGCTTGCTTCCCCCCAAATTTTTGCAGGGCTGTTAGTAACTTGGCCTTGGCTTGCATCATCTTACTGGGAAGGAAAAAGGAAACAGCTAGCGTTTCTTGAGGCCATATCATGGGCTGGAGACTTCGTAGGTACCTCCAACAACCTCTGTGAAAACTTAACAATGTTAGCAAATTTTCCCACCTTTTAAAAAGGGGGAAACAGAGGCAAATTTGGCAATCTGCCCAAAGCCGGCGACAGGTAGAGTAGGATCTGCATCTGATCTCACCTCTAAAAGCTGTGCTCCGTCACAAGATCTTTGAGCATCTCTTCTGAGTTATGCTCAGAAAGCCAGAAAGAGAAGTTACATTTCAGACTCTCTGACTAACAGGCACTGTACCCAGCAAGCTTGAGCAGGAAGGATGCTTTGTCACACAGCTCTTGAGAGTCCCTTGGGTCAAAGAAAGCTTATGATGACTTGGTCTCTGGTACAGGAACAACAGGAGAGAACCATTTTTGTGAAAGAACTATTAGGAGTGAAAGCCATATGGTTACATTTTGGGTAAAAGTTACCAAGTTTGAGAGTCAAAGTCTGTCAACGCTGCTAGTAATTTAAAAATACAATTTTTTAATATATAAAGTAACACATGCTTGTAAGATAGAGATGGAGACAGTCAGGGAAAACCTGGAAACGGTTGTTTCGCTGCTGTTCATTCCTCCCTGAAACCCATGAATGCATCTCAAGGAAGCTAACTGGGGACAGGAAGCCCAAAAGACAGATGGCAAGTGGAAAATGACGAGAACAGGCCCACAGAGCCACTCGGCTGTCCCCACACCTGCCTCCCTGGGATGGCACCAGGAGCTCAAAAGCCGCTAGATGTGCAGGCGGGAGGACTCCCCCCAAGCCAGTCTTCTGACTAAACCATCTGAATTTCCTCTCCCTTGGCATCAGCATCCCTGGGCCACTTGGCAACTGCTGTGCTGGACCTCACTGCCTCCCTGCTAATAGGAAAGGTCAGGCCCCCAGGTTGGCACCTCGGCCAAGGTCTATGATGAGAGCCCATGAAATACTCCATGAGGTCTGATCCCACCTAGTCCCTAAAACATATGCTTTGGAGAAGTAGGAATCAACATCTACCCAAATGATGTGGGGAACACGAGGAGCCCCCCCTGATGTCCCCACCTCTGGATTTCTCTGTGTTCCAGCCACGTGGAAGGAAAAGGCCACCCATGTTGTCACTGTTAAAGCTCTGGACACTTAGGAAGAGTCTATAGCAACTCAGTCTCAAATTTAAATTCCTGGGGAACGACTAGACTTGTCCAGCATGGGTCAGGTGCTCACCCCTGGACCACCACCTACAGCCATGGCTGGGGCAGGGTGGGGAGGAAATGTCACATAAGTGAAGGTGGCTGTGCCCACTGCCACTGTACGTACATAGAGGGACTGACAATTCCTAGAAACACTGTGAGCAAAGAACTCAACAGGCATCTCAGACCAGGGCAGCATTAAAAGTGGCCCAGCCAGAAGCTACCTGAGTTACCGTTCCATCAGGAGGTTAAAATCCTCATGGGGAAAGTATTAAACTTGGTATCATATAGCTCCTTCCTTTAGAAGCAAAATGTAGATAGTTTCGTGCCAGCTTTTCATTGATTCCAAATGCTTCTAATAAGTGATTAACATACCACTATAGAATATTTGAAAAATGACCAAATAATTGCCTTCCTGACTACTCCAAGGAGAAAAGGAAGAAAAAAAAAAAAAAACCCACAGCATCTGATTAATGCAGAGCTAATGCGCCATGTCAGAATAATCTGCATTGAACTGCATGCGAACTTGGGTTCTTGAACCCTCAGTTGTAGAGCTCTGAGACCTGTGGTTTTTCCCCCCAAGTTCCAAGTACCACAAATAAAGGCTTCTTTCTAGGACCCTCATGGGAAGGGAATTTCATCATTCAGCACTGAAGTCAGCAAACTTTTTCTGTAAAGTGCCAGATAGTAAATATTTTAGGCTTTGCAGGGCAGATAGATGCAATAACTCATCTCTGCAGTTTAGGCCCGAAAGCGGCCAATACCTAAACAAACGGACAAAGCTGTGTTTGAACAAGAATTTCCAAAGAAAACAGGCAGCAGGCCAGATGTGGCCCCCCGGGACACAGCTGGCCAGCTCCTTACGTGGCAGATTATAGCCGCAATTTCCCTTCATATCAAATGTGGCTTGGGATACTGTGGTGCCCCCGGCTGCCCAAGGGGGGCACGCTCCCCTTCACCATAACGTCCCACGGGAGAAGTCAGGCTTGCCTCTCCTTTCTCCCCAGGTTCCGTGGGGGGCCCCGAGGAGTCAGCTCGCATGCATGGACACTCACCGCATGAGCACTTTTGCTAACTATGTTTTTCCCCTTCTTCCCACTATGATTTTCTATTTTCAGCAGCTTTTTAAGTGAACAAGCTGGAATATGACCCAAGCCTCACGCAGGTCCCCAATGTTGTTTTAATAGTGCCACGTGTCCCCGGGAAACAATACGGGTATGGTTCTTTCACTAGCAAGAAAATACACCTCTGACCTGAGTGTTGTTTTTAAAACCTGTCTTCTTATTGGATCATATAAATAAAAAGGCCTGTCTTTAGCAGATACCAGTGCTGTTTTTTGAAGACCAAAGCAATTTCCGACACAGGAAAACTCCAGAAAAGGAAAGTCATTGACCGTTGCCCCCCCGAAAAGGATGCTTTACAATAAGTTGGGGGTGGTAGAGAAGGAAGGAAGGAAGCTATTATCTGCTAAAGAAATAACTGTAATAATCCCAAATAAAGAATTGGAAGTAAAATAAGATAATGGGGTCAAATAAAGTCACTACTGTTTTCCAAGCAACTTCTGGGGGAGAGGAGCCAAGTTTACAGAAGTTTCAAAGATGAAAGGAAACAACATCCCCTTCCTCATTCATCTTACCTTGCCCACCCCCCACCCCGTGGCTGCACTGCACCCCAACCCCAGGCACAAAAACAAGAACGAATGCCAAGAAAAGATTCAGGTATGTCACGAGGCACTGTAATTTAATCAAATCCTGTTTTTTTTTTTAAAAAAAAAAAGCAGCTTTATTGAAATATAATTTACACACTGTGAAATTCACCCACTTAAAGCATACGGCACAATGGATTTTAGTGCATTCACCGAGTCGTGCAATCATCACCACAATTTTAGAACGTTTTCGTCACCCTAAAGAAACGACTAACCTACGTTAACAGTCAGTCACTCCCCATTACGCCCAGGATCACCACCCTCGGCCCTAAGCCACCACCAGTGTGCCCTCTCCACAGTTCCTTATTGTGGCCATTTCGTATAAATGCAGTCATACGACATGCAGCCCTTTGAGTCTGGCTGCCTTCACTTAGCGTAATGTTGTCAAGGTTCATCCACGCTGCAGCACGTTTCCACAGCACGTATCCTTTTTCATGGCTGAATAATAATCCATGGTATGATGTGCCACATTGCGTTTGTCTACTCATCGGAGGATGGACAGTCAAGTTGCTTCTACTTCTTGGCTATTATGAATCTGCTGCTATGAACCTTCACGTACGGGTTTTTGTGTGGGCATACATTTCCATTCCTCTTAAATCTAATCCTATTTCAGAGGGACAAGGGACACCCGCTCGGCAATCTGAGGGGGTGGCCCTGTTTGGGGTCAGCTTAGATTTTTAGGTAACAGAGTCACAGGCTCTCTAGTCAGAAGGAGTAGAAATTTTCCCTGGAATTACCCCTCCTGCAAAGCTGCCCAGAGCACAGATTACCTATATAAGGAAATACACATGGGCCTCAACTTCCAAGTTCAATTTTTGCAAGTTACTGATTTTCAAATTCCTTTTGTACTAAGCATCCTGATATCAGCTGACAAAGCAATGTTTCTACCAAGGGTGGTTTTCTCTCAAGGGCTTTTTAATAGCTCTGCCATGTCTGCCTTCACAGCAGAGCTAGTGTGCACAAATATCAGAATATTCTGTTACCTTTTACCATTATTAGCCTATACGGTGAGTGGGAAACGGACGAGTGAAAAAATTGATGCTTGTAATAACGTTAGCTACATGTTCAGAGGCTGGAAGTCACTAGACTGTTCATCTGAGAAGGACAAACTTAACGTGCAGGAAATGCTGGAAGTAACTCTCAGAAGAGCATGTAAAAAGCAAGGTGAACTGAGGAATGAGTGGCGAAACCTTTGAAAGTATGAACTGAGGATTAATATTTCAAACAATGACCCGGCATGGTAAATATTCAAGTGTGACAGTACTGTGATTTTATCTGTATGTGGGGAGGGGAGAAGTTTAGTTTAATTCAAAAAAAATTCTATTTTCAAATATAATATTTTCAAAAAATATTTTCGAAAATTTTTAGTGTTGCATACTAAAATATTCAGTGACGAAATGATACGTCATCTAGGATTTCCTTCAAAGTCCTCCTGGAGGAAGAATGGGTAGAAACGTAGATGAAACAATACTAACCATAAATTAATAATTACTGAAGCTGGGTGGTGGGCAGACGGGAATTTAATATACTGTTTGAAATTTCTGATAATAAAATAAAAATAAAAAAACCACACATTCCTGAGACCGAAACGCAGAGAGAATGTCCCAGGGTCTCAGCCTCATTAGCAGAGCAACAACTCACGGCAGGCACCTTTACCAAAGGAGTAAGGCTGGGGCTGCAACTCCTTCTGATTATTTCCATTCTTCAACTGGATAATGCACTGACGTGGTTCAGAAACTGAGCCAGGGCGAAGTCTCCTTGGCACTGGGATCCCCCTTTTGGGTCTCCCTTGCCACAGCTTTCTTTCCATATCCCCTAAATTGTACTTATCTCCCCCACCCCTTACTGTCCTGACTTAATGCTTGTGGAGATCTCTTCTAAGAACTTAGGGAGCCACCTTATTTCTCACCCAGCTACTAGTGTTCCCAACTATATACTGTCTCTGCTAGTTCCCTACTGGTGGACATTTTTGGTTGTTTCTGGTCTCCCACCATAGTAAACAGTACTGCAAAGAACCACCTCACACAAATACCATTTTGTATGTGTTCAAGTTCGCTGTACGATAAATTTACACAGAACTACTGAGTCAAAAAACACCTACATTTGTCATTACGATGGCTATTGTTAAATTGCCCTTCATAACGGTTGGACTGTCATTTATGTTTAGTTTCCCACCCAAAGTATGTGAATTTAAAAACAAAACGAGGACAAAGTTATGACCGTCTCTTACCTCTTTCCTTTTAGCAGGAAGACTTTCATCTAACATTCACATTTATTTTCCCACTAAATGCCATTTCAAGTAAGATGGACTACGTCATATGTAAAGAATTTACTTGAGAAAAGTAATCACAATTACTGCTTAATCTATGTTTTAAGTACTTACATGAAAAATAAACTAACATTTACTGAGCTGCCCTAAGGGCCAAACAGCACTCTGAGCCCTGTGTATACACATGCTTAATGCCTGCACAGCCTTGAGGTCAATTCTATTACCAACATCAGTTCAGATGGGGAAAGAAGCCTGGATGTGAGTACCTGTCCCAGGTCATACAGCTTGTTAGTGACGAGCAAGTGTGAGATGCACTCCACCCTCTCCCTCTGTTCTAACCCCCTCTGGAGGGTTAGAAAACTTATACATTTAGATCCCAAGCTGTTTCTCAATATTCAGATTTCTTATAAAAGTCTGGTCTTCAATTTTCAAACACTGGCATGTCCTGCATTGCTAGAAATAAATTATACACAAAAGCATTTTCCTATCCTAGGAAAATATTTACCATACTGGCAAACGGACCTTCAAATCTGGGTTCACAATTAGTTAGAAATTTGATCGGCATGTGGAGTCCTGAAATATTTATAAATGGAAAAGGTCTCATAGTAAAACAAAGTCATAACAGTCTATATATCCTGCGACTTAGTAAAAGAGAGCTGAAACTTAACTCTGAGGAGTTCTCTCATCATATAACCAACTGGTCGTTAAAAACTTCAATGAAAAAACAGCTTTCAAATCAAGGCATTCAATTCACCTTCCCGCCTCATCCCCCAAATATCATTGCCCTGGAATACACTTTGAGTCTCAATTGATACTGCTGTTGTCTTGGAAAAAGCAACCAAAAAACTCGCAAGCAGGCACTTTATGTTCAGCTTTTGTTTCATATTCAGGTAGAGCAGAGCTCAACAAATGATTCCACATCTCCCTAAGACCCTACACGTTGAGCCACGAACCTTCTAATAATAAAGGTCACATTCTTGTCATGCCTTCTGTCAACCATCTTCTGAGCTGCTCTGAGAAAGTTGCCCATCTGTCAAGGTTCAAGACCCAACGAGTAAACACTGGGCATCTGGAAAAGTCTGAGTTAATCCCGAAGGAATTTTTTTAAAAGGACAATGGCCCAAACTGCATCAATTCTGCTTAATCAGTAGATGGACCCAACCAAGAAAAAAGGTGAAATCAAACAAAGTATTGAGTAAAATTTTGGATTTTGGCGATTTCCTTTTGTAATTTATCAGAGGATGTGTAGTTATTTCAAGGAATGCCAGGAGTTTCTCAAAATTAGAGCTCATTTTTTTTTTTTTATTTTTTAAAAGAGAGGTATCTGGCCTTCTTAAAGGGAATAAAGTATAGGTTGTCAACTCCAGATAATTTAGGAATTAATTTCTAACGTCACAAGCCATTAAAAACTATGACACCTACCTGCTTCATAAGTCACATTTTTTAAAAAATTTATTTTCCAGTTATAATTGACCATAAGTCACATTTTTCAAAGTATATTCTCAGAGGTCCTTCATGAGAACAAGGTTTATGGTCATGTTAGTCTGGCAAAGGCTAGATTTTAGCTATCTTTTGGACATGTAGTATTTTAAAGCCTCTGAAGGGCCTCACTGTAATAAAATTAACTGTCTACCCTGGTATTTCCAGACTTACTCAGCCATGGAACCCCTTTCACATCAAACATATCATCCCAGTGATTCCGCTATCGGGGTCCTCTCTGAGTACCTGGCCAGTGATGCGGTCTGTTCTAGCACTTTCTTCACCTTGCCTTGTGCACCAAGGTCAGTGCCCATGGAAGAAGCATCTTTTCTTCCCCGAACTAGAAAGTTTTGAAAACTGGGATTGTGGTTAAAATGCCTTTGTTTTCTACACAGCATTTAGTTTACCTACTAAACAAATGACCGAAGGCTCACTGCAGCCCTCCAAAGTCAGGAAGTTGGAACAGAGAAACCAGAGAGCTGTGGCGGGAATTTTTAGCACTTACTAAAACATTAACTTACTAAAACGCAAAGCAAGATCTGTGTAAAAGGCTGTCAGTAAGGCCTCAAGTGGACTGCCAAAGCCCTCCCTAGAACATTCACCCTCTTTACTGATAGTGGAAAGAAAGAAAACATATATTAAGAAAAAACATTCCTGTCTTACCCTCCTTACCCACTCTCCCTCTAAGTGGGACCTGACTTCACGCCAAGGGCTCCGTGACAGGCTGGTTCCTCCTGGACTCATTCCAACCCGTCTTCAGCTTCTGCCAGCCCATCCGCCTCTCGCCGGGTACCCCCACCCACACAGCATCTGCTCTCACCCCGGCATAACCAAGGAGTAGCAAAACTGCCCTTTCTTTAAACTTGAATCACACCGCTCCCCTTTCTCCGGAGGGGCCACTGGCTAATGCAGAACAAAGTGTTAATGCTCTACGTTTGCAGGTGTGGCTGGGGCTGCCGCTGTACCGGCCTCCAAGATGGGAAATACATCCTGTAGGACCTCATATAGGAATGGGCGCCTCTGAGACTGAGCCATCTTCCTTTTAAAAGGTGATGCTTAGACCAGCAGCAACCAAATCTCTTGGTGAGTTTGTGAAAAATGCAGATAGATGCTTGGGCCCCATCCTAGAACTACTGGGCCAGAGTCTTTGGGTAGGTTGGCAGAGGGAGGGGGCAGGCGGTGCTGAGGAATCTATGTTTAACAACTTACGTGTGGCTGAAGCATAGTACTTTGAGAATTGCTTCTTTAAAAGACCAACTGAAGAGGGAGAAGTAGAAGGATGACTCATTGTGTTGGAAAGAATGATGCACCCTATCCCCCAAAAGATGTCCCCAACCTAATCCCCAGAACCTGTGAATGTGACCTTACATAGCAAAAGGTATTTTGAAGATGAGATTAAATTGAAGATATTGAGATGGGGGCATTATCGTGGATTAGTGGGTGGGCTCTACGGTCCACAAGGATCCTTAGAAGTGAAAAATGGAGGCAAGGGAGTAAGAGTCAGGGAGAGATCGGAAGATTTTAAGATGGCTTTGAAGGTGGAGGAAGGAGCCATGAGCCAAGGAATATGCCTGCGAAAGGTAAGGAAACCAATTCTCCACTAGAGCCTCCGGAAGGAACACAGCCCTGCCAGTACCTTGACTTTTAGCCCAGTGAGACTGATTTTGGACTCATGACCTCTAGAAATATAAGAGAATAAATCTGTGTTGTTTTAAGCCACTGAGTTTGTCATAATTTTTTACAGCATTAATAGGAAACTAACTCACTCAAAAGCAATGAGAAACCTGGGAAAAAAACCCCAACGGCACTGTAGTAAGCTTGTAGCCCAGATGTTCAATGTATCTCCATTCTAAGAGGCATTTTAAGTGAAAAATGCCAGCTAGCAAAAGAATAGAAACGCCTCTGGCCCTAAAAACTGAGGCAGGAACAGCCATGGAACAAAATGGCAATGGTGGCGATGATGATGGTAAGCATCACTGAGTTCTTACCCAAGTGCCAGGCTCTAGACGAAGCTTTCTTATGTGCAGAAAATCATTTCATCTTAACAATTCTATAAGGCAGGTTACCCCTTTACAGGTGAGGAAACCACATCACTGAGCGTGAGAGGAAGGTGTGACAGAAGCAATGACTTGGAAGTCGTCTGTTGGTGAGCTGAGCTGGGGAAGCGTGAGGAGGGGCAGCTTTGGAGTGAGCTTGAAATAAGGGAGGGAAAGCGGCTGAGCTGGGTGAAGAGGCTGTTTGCAGGGAGCTGGGGGAGAGAGCCGGGAGGTCTAGGTTAGCCCTGCTGCAGACAGACAGCAAGGGATGGGGTTCAACAGAGTGGCCCAGAGGATGGAAGGGGGAGAGCTGGACTAGACATGGGCGCAATGGTAAGCTGACAGCCAAGGCGAGGGAGCAGAAAGTTCTGTGACTACTGTGAGGGGCTAAAGGACCGAACGCCTGTGCTCACGCTGACTGCTCTTCAACTGAAAAGCGAAACTGGGGTGCGGGGTCCAGGTGCCATGGGGAACAATCAGAGATTTGGATTCAGGAAGCAGATTTTGAAAGCACCATCCTAAGCAAGGTGATGAATTCCTTCCACCAGAACTGACCTAGGAACGGACACTGAAGAATGAATATATTAGGAGTATATCAAAAATTAAAAAATGTTACGCTTTACCATCTCAACTGGAAAATGCTTATACGTCCGAATAAAGGGGAAGGAACTCAAAATTTAGCCTCTGAATTACCTTGGGGAGGATTTGAGCTCAACTTTTTTTTTTTTCCTCAACTTCACTGAAGCATAATTTATATACAACAAATGGCAAATATATATATATATACATCCATGTAACCACTACCACAACCAAACACAGGACATTTCCATTACCCCCCAAGAGTCTCTCGTGATCTTCTGCAATCAACCCCCCGCTCCTTTGCCACTTCCTAACAACTACTGATCTGCTGTCTGTCTTATTAATTTGTATTTCCTAGAATTTCACATAAATAGAATCATACAGTTCAGGGGCCAGCACACCTTTTTATAAAGGGCCAGACGGTAATTATTTTAGGCTTGGAGGCCACACTGTCTCTGTCACCACCACTCAACTCTGCCCGAGGGGCATGGAGGCAGCCATGGGCAGGACACAGACAAACGAGCATGGCTGTGTTCCAATAAAACTCTATTTGTGGATGCAAATTTGAATTTTGTGTACATTTTACGTATTGCAAAATAGTATTCTTATTCTAATTATCTCTTCGACCATTAAAGAAGTAGTCATTCTGAGTTCGTGGGTCATAGAAAACATGTAGTGGGCTGGATCTGGGCGTAGACTGTGGATGGATAACCCCTGATACAGTATATCCTGTTTTGGGTTTGGCTTCTCTTGTTCGCCATAATTTCTGGCATTCCTCCATGTGCTGCGTCAGTAATTCATGTTAGTGTGTGGCATCCCATCGTTTGGCTATGCCAGCCCTGTTTATTCATTCATCTGTTGATAAACAGGCCCGATTGTTTACATTTTCTTTATCATAATCTTTATGAATCATTAGAGCATGAAGTATATGCTCTACAGATGTCCAGGATGAAAAGCAGCATAGTTATACTAGCATAGATATTCAACAATTTTTTCAATTTTCTGTATTTCTAAATTTCTATAATTTTTTCCCCACCAATGTATAATCCTTTATATTTGCATAACATAAGGACACAAGCCAATCCTGTAAAGTAAGTCAGACTATTTCCTGAATAGTTTGTTTACAGGTTCAGAGGCATACCCGGAACCCGGCACCATCCAAACAAAGCCTGTGCCCACTGCTGATAATAACGGATAACTGACAGATGAGCCTGGCAGGGAAATTCTGGGGTTCCTAGGAGGAAATGTACTATCAGTTCCAGTGTTGCCCCTAACAGTGTGATGTCTTCCTCGTGTTGCAGAAAAATAACCCTGGAAAGAAGGAGTGAAGGGCCACTTTTAAGTCCAACCTATTCTTCCTAAACTCATTTCTTCCTTCGGCACTCCTCACAGGCAAGGACAAGGCCTCCTATTAAGATGTTATTTACTGCATGGGAGATTTCTAAAGCGCCAGCAGACAGCGAGCATATCCACAAGTCAGGAATATTCCTTCTTGAAGCAAAACCATGGCTGGAGTGTAAATTCAAGCTGCAGCCTAACGGTGCCAGCAAAATCCCTCTACTCGACCACCGCTGGATGGGGCCTTTCTCCCAAGGAAGCCATTTCCGAAATCTTCTGCCACAAAAGAGTACAGATATGGCTCCTTCAAAGCCACATATTAGCCTTGAAATATTTGAGTTATTGAGGGAAAAAACCCCCACAAAATTTAAACAGTCATCCATAATGCCATCACTCCTTTCCACGCATGTAATCGACATGGTGAAAATGAAGTGGACGAATTTCTTACTCTGCTTTCCTTTATTTCTATTTTGAAATGTTCTTTGCTTGCTTTCTCTCTCCTAAAGATTGAGCTAGGAAAATAAAGACTGGCTGTGAGAACTTCCAATGATTCTGCAGAAAGCAGGGCCAACCAGGCACAGTCAAGAGTGACTGACTACAGTTATCAGGTGCCCAGGGGAGTGAACAAACTATCCCACTGCAAATGCAAAGAGGTCCACAGCACACGGGCACTGCCTACGAAGCTCTCATTCCCCACCGTGACCTGGGAAATCACAACGCCCAGGGAACACAGACAAGGCTAGTGTAGGATCTGAACACCTCCTTTGACCTTCCTGATGGACCAAAGGCTTGGTTAGAATAGCTGCATTACTGAAAACACAGCTGGGCTATCACTGGGCTGGCCTTTGAGAAAAAATGAGACACCGAGATGCCCTAAGTTTGGATCAACTTTGTGGACAGAGGAGGCTGGCATGGGGGCAAAAGCAGAAACTGGTGTTCATCTCAGGCACGTGTGAGCCCTTCCAAGTTTAAACTCGAATCAGCTGCTCTCGCTGCAGCACTGGGAGAAGTTGAGGGAGGCCAGGCAATGCTTTTCACTGCTACACATTTCTGTGAGCCAGCACTGGATTAAAGACGTTTGTCTAGGGATAAGCAACTCAGGACATGTGACCAAGACACAAGTACTCCTCAGGACACCCAGTTATCTCTGTTTCTACCCATGAAACATGCAAACCTATGAATCCTCCCAACCGCCTAATGCCATAACCCCATAGGCAGGGGCTGTCCTGAGATGGTGCCATTCACGTCTAGTCATTATTGATTAAAGACCTGTGCTGACAAATTCCCAGTAGACAGCATATGGCGCAAGGAGCAGCTCTAACTGGTGGGGCTGCTGTGACCCCGAAATGTGCAACAGTTTTGATTCCTAAATGCGCTATGACCTTATCTTCATAAAAAGGCTAAACCCTGGGATCTAATGGATAATATATTAAAATTCGCTGAGCTCCACTGGGTCTATCAACCAACATTGAAATATAATAGCAAGTTACATTTATTTTGAGCACTTAGTATGTGCCCGGCAGTGTTCTCAGGTCTTTATATGTATTCTCATTTAATTTTCACCATGACCCTGAGCTAGGTACTGTGATTAGCCTCATTTTATGAACAGGAAGCTGAGGCACGGAAAGGTTGGGTCACAAACAAGGATAAAGTCCGGACCTCCCCATGCAGTACTCCAGTGTCCTGTCTATGGCCCCACCCAAAAGCCCAGGGCTCTGGAGGGGAACCTGTGGGGTGGAAATGCCTGCCTGTGTGCCACAGAGCTCTCCTGCAAATTCATTTTCTTTTAAGTATACACATCATTGGAGACTTTACACATTTGTTTTTCCCTACATAGAAAATGCAATATATTACTCTGCAGGTTTATTTTTTCTTTTCTTTACCAAATATCACTAACATCCTTAACGACCTGTAGACATGAAGCTGCTTCTGTGTTTTCTGATACTGAGAGCAGGACCCTCTGCCCTGAAGCTTTCCATCTACCCATGCCGGATCGGAGACAAGCGGTGGGGCAGAGTCTGCAGGGATGTGACTCTTCATCTGTTTATTTGTCCTTAAAGGATACTAAGACTCTTCCAACCTGAAATAATGCTAATGCTAACACTAATGTTAATGCTAATAATAATAATAATAATAATAGTAATAATAATAAAACAGGCAAGGAAAACATGCTTCACACCCTACGTCCCTCTATTTTTTCTCTTTTCCTTTTGAAATGAGCTTTCTAAAAGCATGGCTTTAACTCGGCATCTCCATCCCTTCTAAAACACTACTGTCTTCTAAGAGCTTTCACTCTCGGATTCCTTTGTTGCTTATTTTCCTTTGCCCATTCCCTGAATGCAGTCCCTCAGTGCCTTCTCCATTTATACTCTTGCCCTACACGAGTGGTTCTCAAAGTGTGGTCCCCAGACCAGCAGCATCAGCATCACTTGGAAGCTCATTGGAAATGCCAATTTCTTGGTTCCACTCCAGACCTACTGAATCAGAAACTCCAGGGGAGGGATCCAGTGATCTGTGACTCAGTGATCTTCCAGGTGATTCTGGTGATTGCTTAAGTCTGAAAACTGCTGTCCTAGACCAACCTGTGCCTAGCAGCCACCTCCTTCCATGGACAATTCCCTTATCCTCACCTTTAACCTCAACTTCTTTTTAAGCTGCATATCCATCATGCAGGCGTGCTCCCAGACATCTCCACCTTGTCACTTCATGGGCTTCTAAACTTAACACTCTCCTAAGAGGACTTCTCTTCTCCCCCAGGGTCTGTTTCTTCACTCATGTGAACGCCATATCCCCACCCGCCCAAGCCAGACACCACTAACTTATTCCAGACTCCTGCCTTTCTCTCACCTCACCCATCCAATCAGCTTCCAGGATGGGTCGATTCTATCTCTTCTATCCATTTCTATGGCCTTACAATTTCTCAGCTTCCCGTGACTCACTGTGGCACCTAATAGTATAGTATCTGTCCCTTCCGATCAATCCTTCACACTGCTTCCAAGAGAATTCCTCTAAAACGTGAACCTAAATGCAAAAGCCTCCCTCCTCGCCCACCTCCACCAAACTCGAGGTTGCCCACTGCCCTCAGCATCAAGTCCCAACTTCCCAACAAGGGTGTCTTGCTTCAGTCCCCAGCCTCATCTCCTGATGTGCCTGCAGCCATTCCGCACAGGTGTAACCATTTCCCCATGCTCCTTCCCCCTTCCGTGTCTTTGCTCAGGAAGCCAGGCGGCCAATAGGCATCTGACGAGATGTCCAAACTCAGTAATCAGAGAAATGCCAAATGAACCACGACATTAAGATATTACTGTACACATATTCAACCAGTCAACATTAAAGAGTCGGGCGATTAAGAGTTGGCCGTGACATAGGAAGTGGTATGGGAATTAAGGGAGCTTGAGCACTGCAGATGGAGGTGAAGGCTACAGCAGGCATCTTGGAGAACGTTTCCATGTAGTCGAACTAAGCAGAGGTATAAGCTAAGCCTCAGCAATCTTTTTTTAATTTTTAATTACGTTTATTGGGGGTAACATTGGTTAACACGATTATATAATTTTCAGGTGTACATTATCATTTGACATCTGTATATTCTATTGTATACTTACCACCCAAAGTCCAGTTTCCTTCAGCTTCCATATATTCGATCCCCTTTACCCACTTGACCCTCCCCCTAAACCCTATATCTGATCCCCTTTACTTTGGCTACCTCCCCCCTCCTCCCCTACCTGACTAGTAACCAATGGTCTATAGTCTTCTGGTAACCACTATAGTCCATGTCCATGAATCTCTGTTTATCCTGCTCATCTGTTGCTTTTAGGTTTATATCACACATATGAGTGATACCATGATTTTCAACTTTTTCCCTCTGGCTTATTTTGCTTAGCATGATTATCTCAAGGTCTATCCATGTTGTCACAATGGCAGTATTTCATCTCTTCTTATGGCTGAGTAATATTCCATTGTATATATGTACCACAGCTCTTTTAGCCAATCATCTATCATAGGACACTTCGGTTTAACCCTCAGCAATCTTATCCTGGGAGTAAATACCCAAAATTCTCACATAGATCCCAAAGATGATACATACAAAGATGTTTGGTACAGTATCCAAGGTTGAAAGTAACTTGGACAGGTGATACTGGGAGACTGGGAGACTGAGTAGGTTAAAGGTGATGGATGGATGCACATTCTGGTTGACTAACTGTATCAATGGCCCATTAACCTCCTTAAACCACATGCTTTGCAATGTGACTTTTCAGCTCCTCCCATCAAAAGGTGGAGCCTATTTCCCTAAACTCTGAATCTAGATTAGACCTGTAACCTGTTTTAGCCAACAGAACACAGTGGAAATGACTGTGTGCGAGTTCCACGTCCAGGCCTTGCACATTTTCCCCTCTCATGGACTCCTGTCCTGCCATTTTGTGACCAAGCTCAGGCTAGCTTGATGGAGGATGACGACAATTTGCTAAGACCCTCTTAAGTTATCCAGCCCCTAGCAGTCCACAGATAAATGAGTGATACCAGCTGACAGGAGCAGAGCCAGGCAAAGATCAGCCAAACCACTCAACCAGTCCCATGGACTCATAAAAAATGAGTGACTATCGCTTTAAGTCACTTTGTTCGAGGTGGTTTATCACAAAACTTAACTGATGTACACCCTGAGGCACGACACAGCAAATAGAAAGAACAGAATAGATGGGCCCATAGCAACATGAATTGATTTTAGCAGCACAGAGCTAACTAGAAAAGACACTGAATGAGATAACTTACGCAAATATTGTGTTAGGATATCTACAGAAGTCCATAATGTGCATTTTATTTTTAAAAATGCAAAATCAAATGTTTACGTTTAACTCATAAATATGGTTGCCAATGGTGTGGAGGGAAAGGAGGAATAAATGAAGTAACAGTAAGAGGTCTTGAAGGGGCTGAAGATAATGCTGTGCACTGGCTGGTGAGTGTGATTTTTCAATCTTCCATGCGGAGTAATGTCTTCTCCACCTGTTAGCTCCAGCCCAAATGAAGCTTCTCTCTATGGCCTGCTGCACCATCTTCTCTCAAACAGTTGAGGTGGCTTGTAAAAGAATAAGGAAGTCCATTTATCATAGTTTTGTGACTGTCAACAGGTCTCTTTTCCTAATGACATGGTGAGCTTTGATAACAGCATCTTGATTTCTTGAAACGCTCAGTGCCTCATATACCGCAAATGTTTGTTGATAAAAGAACTATACTATCCTATAAAAAAACCCCACAACTTTTCAACCTTGGCACTATTGACACTTTGGACCTGGTATTTCTTTGTTGTTGGTAGTGGTGTGTGGGTGGGGAGGGGTTGCTGTCCTGTGTAGGATGTTTAACAACAACCCAGGCCTGTCCTCACTAGATGCCAACAGCACACTCCAAGTTGTGACAGTCAAAAATGTCTCTAGATAAAGCCACATGTTTCCTGTGGGTCAAAATTACTCCCTGGTTGAGAACTACTGCCATAAAAGATCAGGCTACGTGATGCTACAATTCTAAAATGGTACTGTAGAAACATTTAACATGTTTTAAAAAAATAAGGCTTGAGGTTACTAAATTACGTTATGCTGTATATAATACTTCTCAAAGAGGATTAGATTGCTGACATTTTTCCTCCTTAGATGGTTCTCATCCGCTGGTCCAAAACTAATGTTTTAGTTCACTACCCTATGGGGAAAGATGAAATACAAAATTCACTTGAGTTTTCGCATCCATGAAGAAATATTCCTCCTCATAAGTTTTAGTCCAACCTTTCATTTACAAAGTTTAAACCTGTCTCTTTAAGTCAACAGTACATGCTGCTGATTTTTCTCTATTACAATGCAGAGGCTGTTTATCTAGCTGGGGCTGCTGAAGCAGCCGTTCCTGCTCCACACTATTAACTAAAACATGAAAGGCCACCATGCAACCAGACTAAAAGAATTCTGCCTCATTTGTCTCGTGTGTGCCACCAGGGCAAACAGCGGGCATTTTAATAACCTCATCCAGACCCTCGGTAATCACTGTAGGCTATTGACTTCAGACAAATATTTGCTTCGAAGGTCTCTCCATGGAGAGACAGAGGGAAATGAAGCTTCTTTTGTTCATATAGATTGAGTGTAACAATCGGGAAAATACAGAGCATCAGCATCATTCATTCCTTGCATTATACAAATAAAGAAGTAACAGGGACAGTTCCACACAGATCTGACTGGGTATCCTTCCTTTATTCGTTTCCTTTCCCCCTTACACCACCTCCAGCAGCAAATCAAAATAAAGTAAGAAGAACGTCAGTAGTTGTTAAAATCATTTAGGTGAAAGTCTTTTTTGGGGGAAGCACAATCACATGGTCTCAAAAATAGCCTCCCCCCTGCTCACCCCGGACTTATTACAAGAAAAAAGGGCCCTTTTTCACAAGATCTGGCAGATACTCTTATAACCAAGTGACCAACCTTAGGAACCTCGATATGGGAACCGGCCATTATCACGTGTCTCCTGATGGGATAGGATCAGACACATACGGCATCACCGTGGTTGTTTTCTTGCCCAAGCTGTTTAACCTGAACCTCATCATGAGGAAACGGGCATCATGTGGAACATTCTAGAAGCAAATGGCAATATCATAAAACAAGTAAAGGCTGGGGACTTTCTGGCTTGAAGGTGACTAAAGAGACATGGCAACCAAATGTTTTTTGTTGATCCTGACTGCATCTTTGAACAAAAGGTGGAGGTAAAAGACACTGGGGCACTTTATGAAATGTGAACATGGGCTACAGCATATAGATTTGAATCAATGCTAAATTCCTTCAATGTGATGATGGTACTGCAATTAGATGACAGTACCTTTGTTCTTAGGAGATACGTACTGACCTACTTAGGGAGTGTCACGTCTGCAACTTACTTCATAGTAATGAACAAAAAAAACCCCAAAATAAATAAAGTTAATACACACAGGCACACAGGGAGATGAAGCTAATGTGGCAAATGGTTAACTGGCAAATTTCAGTGAAGGAGTCTACAAATTAAAGTGAAGGAGTACGAATCGTTCCTTCGGTTTTCATATAGATTTAACCTTTTTGAAATAAAGTTTGGGGGGAAAGAAAAGTAGGTATAAATCCATTGTTATTAATATATAATCAAGCCAGAATGCTTCAAAAGTGTATCACATGGGGAAAAAAATGTATTAAGAACCAAATATTTTCTGTCTCAAATCTGAAGATAAATAATGTGAGCTTAAGTGTTTGGAAGCATGAGATTTAAAAAAATTTTTTAAAACCCGGAAGCCAATCCAACATGTTTTGACTCTGTCACCACATTAAGAATGAGCCGAAATGAGATGTTTTGATGCATCAGAGCTCTCAAACTTCTAGAAATTTCTCATCAATATGATAATGAGCTTGAAGATTTATGCACACACTAAATGAATTCTAAGCAAAGATTAGAGTAATCTTTGTAACTTGTTAACACAAGTGCCCTCAAGAGACTTTAGAGAAATCTTGCCTCCACTCCTAGCAAGCAGTGACTATCAGCCAAGTAGAATTATACAAAGATTTTCTTTAGAAAACCTTACTTATTTATGACATAAACTTTTTTTTTTTTTTTTTTAATTTGCAGTTGTGCAATTTGGGCATTCAGTTTAGAGTTGATGTAATAGTGACAGGGAATAATTTCCTGGGAAAAAGAGAAAGCTGTACAATCGGGTGTGTGGTTGTTTGTAGGGGTTGGGCCTTAGAGACACAAAATTAGTTTAGTAGTTTAATAGGGTCAATAAGTGTTAAAACTTGAGACCAGGTCCTTCTTCGAAGACAATGTGTTTCTACACCAAATGCCCTGGTTCCTTTGCTCAACTTAGTGAGTCAATCTCTTGGTGTCTGGGGTCTCAAAAGATTCTGAAGTTATAGGTAAAATTGTGTGTGTAGGCAGGTAGGTAGGTAGGTAGGTAGGTGTGTGTGTGTGTGTGTGTGTGTGTGTGTGTGTGTGTATGTGTGTTTATGAAGAGAGAAAACTTACCTTTCTCAACAGGTTCCTGACTTCCCCAAAAAAGGTTAAGGACCAATGCCTTTTGATATTTGCTATAATCTCTTCTCTGGGCTTGAGATGCCCAGGGAATTTCAAGCACCCACAAGTGTACTTTGAAATTCAAAAGGGCCTCTGATTTCTTATCTTCTTTTCCCATCTCTCTCACCAATGTTCTGGTTTGTCAGGGTGCCAACCAGGTGTTTTGGGATTTGGTTTCATCCTGTCCTCTTTCAGCCAAGGAAATCTTTGCTCTCAGACTTAAACCTAACCTTGACCAGGGAAATGACCCGAACGTACAGGGAACAGAAAGGTCCTGTTAGCGGTACGTAGCACCATAAACTGAACAGCAACAAAGGCAGACGATTCCACTTTGTACTTTCCACCGCTGTTTGTCCCAAGTACAAAATTAACGTTAAAGTGTTATTTTTATCTTTTATATATTATCTTATTACATATAATTATTTTTATCTTTTACATAAGAAGTCAAACTGAATGTAGACTGTGCTCCTCTTAATTAGAAAAAAAATTAGAAATCAGTGACCACTCAATTCTATCACGAGGAACTTGAGTCTATTTTTGTTATGAAATTTTCAGCACCAGAAGTAATATTAAAGACTATAGAGTACAAGCTTTTCATTTTACATATAAAAAACAAAAGTCCAGTGATACTCAATGCCACACAATTAGTTGGTCATGGACTCAAAGCTAGAAACCCTTGATACCGGGTCTCATGTTCTCTGGGATACCACCCAGCTTCTCCACATCAATGTCTTCTGAAAATTTTTTTTCTTTTCTTTTATTTTTAAATTATTATCCATGATAAGAACCTATGACTGGAAACCAAAATCATTCTTAGAAACTTGTATGAGATGTGAAGAATCCCCAGTACATCGTCATCACTGAGCCTGGAGTAGCAACACCACCACTCCACTGAGTCCAACTGGACACAAAAGAGGACCCCAACCTAGGCGTGTCTCTCCCTCTGGCCCTCCTCATCCACCTTCACTCTCCCTTCATCAGGATGGGACATAAGGCGTACATCTTTTATACTGAATCGCTTATTGAATTGTCCTGTTCTTAGTTTTAAAAACAAACGAACAGAACTTCATACATTGTTTAAAAAGTCCCATGTGGCTTTTTATATATGTGGCTGTCAAAGCATTTTTGAAAAGTTAAACACTTGATTCTTATATAAATATAGGAAGCACAAGACAAAGACTGATGTAACGCACTGATAAGGGAATCAGCAGGATGATAAAACTGGCTCAAAGGAAGGTATGAGAACCCAAGCGGGGAGAAAAAAATCTGTGGAAAAATGAATGCTGGAACAGACTGGAAATTTAGATATGAAATGAAGTTAATGTGCTGCAGGGCAAAAAACGATACTCTTGATGGTCCTTTTCTATCTGGGAGGAGCCACTTGCCTTTTAACTGGACAAAAATCACTTGCAATTTATTTGTATCAACCACTTGTTTTCAGTGGGCCTGAGAGTGAAGAGTTTTATATTTTTAAATGAGTGAAAAAATCAAAAGCATATTTCACGACACATGAAAATCATGTGAAATTCAAACGTCAGTGCTCATAAAGTTTTATTGGAACACAGTTATGCGTTTGCTTGTGTATTACCTGTGGCTCCTTTCATGATGCAGTGGAGGAGCTGGGTGGTGGCCTGCAAAGCCTAAAATGTTCACGATCTGGCAGTTTACAGAAAAAAACTGCTAAGTTGTACCTAGAACATCAGATGGTCTTTGGGGGGCTGGTTAAACACCGTTCTGTCAGGATGTTGAAAGGGCACTCTGTAATCTTTTATTTTTGCCTTATTTCTAAGTTTTGGATACATTTTTCTTAAAAAATGCCTTTCTACCACTTTATGTTTTTCCCCTTGAGTCAGTGACTCTTGTAGTAGGGAAACCTACCTCCAGGGTTGGGATAGCTGAGCTAGACAGAATCCTGGCTTTCCTCTGGCCAAACCAAGTACTCTAACATGTTTACAAAACACAGGGTAACCTGAGCCAATGTTTTCATTGATTCAAACCAAGGTTCCCTTTTGACCTCTCATCCGAAAGAGAGAAGTAGAAGGAAGAAACATTTATACTTAGAAATGGTGCCTTAACATTCTCTTATCTCTCATCCTGTGTGTAGGTCCAGGGACTGTTCTCAATGAAAATACATCAGGAATGTTTGAGGTGTAAACCCAAGATGGATTTAAAGTAACAACCAGTTGAGGAGCTGGGTGATATGAGAGCAAATAAAATATGAAATCAAGATTGTTTTAATTTAATAGCAGAAGCTGGATCAAATTCCTAGCTAGAGTCTCCCTACAAACAGATCGAGAGTTCTTGCTCCGAAAAATTTTTTAAGAGGATGAAAGACTTCAAAAAGCAAAATGTCACATGTCTATAGCATGTCTCATATTTGAGATAGTCTAATATTCACTGAAAGTTTTTAGTTAGGAGATTGTAAAGATTTTGTTGGAATTTGATGAGCAACCAAGACCGCCGATGACCACAATACCTTCTGGAGAACACAGACCTCTACCTGTGCCCTTGAGTTCCTCATTACCTTTAACTTTTAAAATGTTATTCTGATCCAGGCCTCCCTCATAAACAAACAGTCCAAGTCCTTAAATTAGCACCCAAACTATTTCCCCACATCCTTCCCACATACATCTTAATTCCCTACACACAGGCCTTTGTTTTAGACTGCCAAATCGCCCTGAATTTAAGAACTTTATTTTTCCTTAACTACTGCAAGCTGGTAATTAAGTGTTCCTCCAGATAAGGCTGGTGAACAATAGAAAAAACTGTTATCTTTCACCACCACCGCTTTGCACAAGAGGTTCTGACGACACTATTGGTTATTTCAGACGGGCAAAGCAGCCTGGCGTGTCCACCCCAGCAGCAAACGGAGCCGGTGGCATCCTCTGCGTGAGGCCGCCATTTAATTCACAAGGTGAGCTTGGGTCATCAATGCTGGTTCGTAGAAGACAATGGCCCAGTAAAAATTTAGGTACAGACTGTGTCCATTCAAGGTGGGGAAATGGTGTGATCCTTCTTCAAAAGTAGAGGGCAACTTTCCTAAAACCATCTTTTTATACTAACACATAATAAGGGGATTTATTCTCTCTGTGCAGTGGCTAGACCACAAATTTTCCAGGAAAACAACCATCTTTTGGGAGCAAACACATGGGGAGTGAGCTGAAAAGGTATGCTCCTGATGATTTATTAAAATAATTAAAATATAGACATGGTAGGCTGCTCTGCTGCCCTCTACTGGTAGGCCAAGGGTCAACAACACACAAACGCACATACAAGTGTGCACACACACGCCCCTTTTGTCCCTCTGTGGTTGAATAAGGTGTCACTCTAATTCAGTGAAAAACATAGTTGAGAAAGGCAAGAAGCCCGATCCGTGGAACCTCAAATCCAATAGGAACATCTGAAGCAACATGGCATATTAGGCAACCCTAAGGGTTGTACTCTCTTGGGATGCAAGATCAGCAGAACCCACAGAGTTAAGTAGCCTGGAGCCACACACTGTAGTAAGTCATTTAATAAATGCTGCAGAAGAGTAAGCGATCTCTCTCTCCAGGGTCATCTGGCCAGTGATGGGGCCAGAAGTAGAACGTGTTGCCGGACTTAATGAAGTGGCAAAGGGAAACCAGATTTCTACACGGGAAAACAGGTTCCAACTGGGCTGGCTTGCCTAACGACAAGTCACAACAAGTATCCACAGCTCCTTCTAATGCTTCGACTATCCATCTGCCCATCCATCCCTCACTGTGTCAGGCACTCACTGCAGATGCACTACTAGATGAGAGGTACGGCCCCACTTCCAGAGGCGCTAAACAATTAGGGAGATTCAGACAAGTAAACCAGCAGCTACAGTGTACGGCTGTGGCAGTCTGAAGAGAAGGAAGTCCCGACTGTTACTAAAGCACAGAGGAGGGGCACACGACCCAGCCTGGGGGTGGGGACATCAAGGATGGCTTCCTGAAGGGAGTGACGTTCAACAGAGACCAAAGAAGTGCTGGCCAGGTGAGGTAGGCAAGGAGACTATGCCAGGCATATGGAACAGGATGTGCAGAAGAGCAGAGATGAGAGAGCATGGGGCATTCTAGAACTTGGAGGTCTGGTGGAGCTGGGGTGTACGTAGGGTTCAGGGGTTGGCAAACCACCAGGTCACAGATGAGGCTGCAGAAGAAGCCAGGCCCCAGCTCAAACAGCCACTGAAGGAGTCCACACCGTGGAGCTGCGGATGGAGCTACTAACAGACTCGAGTCTGGGCTGCCTCCATGTACTAGGCTCCAAGGAGGTTCTTTAAAAAAGCTGTCGTCATTCCTGCCCCCAAGGAACTCACGGCACAATAAAGGAAAAAATAAGTCCTGAAGCTACTAACAAAAAAGATAATGCAACAGGATTTCAGAGATGATATAAAATAGATGCATCTCTACTTACAGGACCATGTCATTCACTTCTGTTAACCGCGTGTCACCATAATTGCAGGCAAGCTACAAAAGTAGGGGTTTTGTCTCTTTCCTGCTAACGCTCAGTTCTGAGATCCATGCCTGGAACAGAATAGGTGCTCAAGTACTTGTTGAATAAATTACCACCCACTTTACAGAAACAGCTTTGGTTTCTAAAGAACAGATATGATACCTTTATTTACTGAGCACAAAAGCACACGGAGGACTCTACAGAAAACGAATGGATGGGCTGGCTCTCAGGGAGCTGATATTTAGTAAACGCCTACTTGCTGCTGCATACGTTACGCAAGGTTTCTTGTTACTCTGGTCTACAGTTTTATGAAGGAAGCACTGTTTCCATTTTACAGGTGATAAAACTGAAGCTCGGGAAGAAATCTGACCAAAGACCTACAGCCAGTAAATGGCAAGACTGGAATTCAAAACCATAGAGGTCTGACTCTGGACACCACGTACCCTGGGCATCATGACAACTATGTGGTGACGGCACAAAGACGCTCTAGTAACGCAAAGGGAATGCGGAGAAGAAGAAAATGACTGGAAAGTGGAAGTGTGAGGCAGAACCAGAAAGTTCCTCAGGGTAGACGGCATCTGGAAGCCTCAGAGGAGAGTGAAATTTTGAAAGCGAGAAGGAAGAGCATTCCCAGTGGAGAGCACAGCAAGAGCCGAGGGCTGGAAACAGATCAGCACAGGACCCGTGCTGCTCAGGGGAGAGCAGGCGCAGCCGGCTTCCGCTGAGCTCCTTGTTCAAGATGAATAAGACTATTAAAATAAATGGGATGCCAGTCTATTAGGAAACACGAGGCAATTCTCACCTACAGACCTGGCAAGCATCCAAAGCTTTCGTAACCTGGCTGGTGAGGCCGTGGGGAAACAGGTCTCTCTGTCACCGCTGATGGGAGTGCCAAAGGGCACGGTCCTTGTGAAGGGAAATCTGGCAACAACCATCAAAATGAGAGGTATTTACCCTTGATTCAGCCACCCCGCTTCCGCGATCCATCCCACAGATAACACAAAAGGAGGACACGTGAGTACGCTTACTTGTGGAGTGCAGTTTAATAGCACACTGAAATAGATAGCGAACGAGAGAATTACAGTAAGTGCAAAGCCCCCCACACACACCAAGGAACGCTGCACAGCTGCCCAAGTGGACTTTTATGAAAAGAAGAATTTTCTAAAATATTTATTGATTCTATCAATCTAACCAATCTGTAAAAGCCTTCCAAGAGGCATTTATATATTCTACTAAACTTTTATTTCCCTAAATCTAATGTTCTAATTTAACTTTATTTTGAATGGGCAGAATAATTGTAATTCTTGTCATACATAAAGACAAAATATAGAACTTTACTAGTCGGCGTCTCCCGACCGATCTCCACTGAAATTTTTTTAATAGAAAATAGTTCATCTAGCAATAGTTTAACAGTATTAACAGCTGAAGTGTTTCATGATTTTAAGAGTAAAAGCATCACATTGGTCCCAACCTGCTTAGAAACAAGTATCCGGGAGGTTTAAGTAAAATTTTGACACATCAAAAAAAAGTATGCTTATGTGTCACGCTAATTTTGATAAAGACAAAAAAATTAAAGAAAAAGTTCAAATCGAGAGAACTCAGTGGCTGTATATGTGAATGTGTCTAAAAGAATTGAGACGATCTTACCTACCCTATTCTAGTTGGGAATTTCCTTTCCTCATCTGGCCTCAGATATTACAGAAGGTGCACAATAAATATGGTGGTTAAGTGCTTGGTTTCCTCACATATTGTTTTGTGTCAGTTCTCCAAGCGACCTGTTAGAGTGTATTGGGTGAGTGTAACCGCCTTAGGCAGATAAAGGAGTTTAGTAAGTATTAGGTAGCCCCAAATAAGAGATGCGAAGCAACCACAAACATGACTCCACTATACGTCACCATTCTAATTGCAATGTGGAAGCAACTGAGTCCAGAGGGGCTTAGTGACCTGACCGAGCTCACAGAGTGCGAGAAGATGTTCAGGCAGGGTTTGAGCCCCGATCCATTGGACCTTTTCACCAAACAGACAAGTTCACCTGGAGAACACTTCACAGCAAGGCGTCTAGAGACAAGAGGATATTTATTAAATCGTCGTGTGGGAAGTGGAGCTTCCTGAGGACAATGCACGCTGGGTTTGCTTAGGCCACGTGAGCAAACTTCCTCCCAGTTCAGGGAGGAACCATTACACAGATCCCCCTTTGAGGGAGAATGTCTAATTTGTCACCAGACTATCTTGTTTCCATGATATGTGTGGCCTGTGGCCAGCTACATGGAGAACCAGCTTGCCCAAAATGGCAACCTAGAGTAGCGAGCAAACTGTGGCCTCAGGCCAAATCTAGCTTACTGCCTATTTTTGTTTGGCCGCTAGGCTAAAGCAATTTTTATATTTTTCAATGTTTGAGGGGAAAAATACTTTGTGCCATGTAAACCATATGAAATTCAAGTTGCCGTGTTCACAATAAAGTATCATTGGAACATAGCCACACTCACTCATTTACACATTGTCTAGAACTGCTATTGCGCTACAGTGGCGGAGGTGAGTAGTTTCAACAGATATTGCATTGCCTGCAAAGCCTGACACACGTATTGTCTGGCCCTTCACAGAAAACGTTTGCTGACCTCTTCAGTAGAGCCTTTGCTCACTAGCAGGCCCCAGCTTTGCTCACACTACATATGTTTACTTATCTCAATGTCCTGAGGAGGTGGCATTGTTCTCGTTGTAGCAAGGACAGAACAGCCTCAGAGAGTTTCAATCACTTGTGCGAGTTTCAGTCACCTGTGCTAACTTCATTCAAACGTTTGAGTGAGTTCCACAAAATGGGTCCCTGGCACTGTGCTAGGTGCTGGGGAATTTCGCCGTGAACAGAACAGGATACAGTGTCTGCTTTCAAGGAGTTTATATCCCCAAGGTGAGAAAGGCCAACAGCAAACCTGTAGTTATCCATCCTGGTAAATGCTCAGAGAAAAGAGGCACCTCTTAGCACAGGGTGGCGTGGGATTGAAGCCAGTTCTGTCACTAGTGACCCTGCCTTTTAAAACAACAATGACAGCAAAAAAAAACTATTAATTTTTATTTTTAATTAATTATACTTATAAGAAGTTTATAAATAGTAAAATACTGAAAGATTTTGTTCCCATCCTTTAGCTTCTCCCAACAGTGGCATCTTACAGAACTACAGTATTTTACTAAAACTAGGACTTTGATATGGGCATAACAACACACTTAGTGTACAGAGCTGATGTGGAATTCACTCATTTTTAAACATACACTTTTTCTGGTATATATTTATGTATAGTTCTAGGCAAGGTCTCTGCTTTTTACTTCTGTATCACATAACTGCAAACCGAACCACCCCTGGCGTGTGCCCGCTGCCGCCACGGAGGCAGTGATGTCTCGGAGCTGTTCTCCGGGGCCCCTACGGGTTCTAAGCATTGTTCCTGAATCAGGTCAGCTGACCAGGAGGCGTGTACCCAGACTGTATTCACTGGGGCCTCCCAGACTCTCCTCCATTAAACCGCCCTCTGTGCCTGGCCTTCAACTTTCCCCCTACAAGCAAAGGCCACACGAAGTCTGTGTCTAAAGTTTCTCCCAAGTTTTCTTGAGAACAAGACCCAGGACACGTCCCACATTCTTAATATACTCACCCACGTGAGAGAACTCTCAAAATAGAGCCCCAAAATAGACAAACAACTCTCCCTCAAACGACTGGCTGGCTTCTTTCTTCCCAGTAAGGAGAACTGTAACACCATTCATTTATTCCATAAAATATTTACTGAGTTCCTCATCTTCCGGGTCCTGGAGTGGTATGGCGATGAACAGACACAGTTCGTGGCTTTCGTGCGCTGTGATCACAGGCCAGTGGTGAAGAGAGACACAGTCACCTAGAATGTCTACTAAAAGTCCTATATCTATGTTTAAAACGATAACTGTAGAATCAGTTACTTAGATGTTTCAATGACGAACACAATGTGATGGCAAAGGAAAAAATGTAAGAGTGGTAAGGTACGGCGTGGCAGCCGTGGGGGCAGAGCCCCTCGCCTGTTTCCCTGGTCACTCAGCTGGAAGGAGGTGTCGAGCTGCACACAATCCTCCCCTCACAGGCCGGTCCTAGTCCTCGGGGCTCACTTTCCTGCTTCCTCTTGTTGGCTCAGGCCAGCTTTTTTTGTTTTCCCATTTCTATTTGTTAAGTCTAAGTGCATATTTGCAAGGGGGTTACACACACTCATACGGCTACTTCAAACCCTTTTTAGAAATAAATGGGCTATAAATAAAACACCCAGTGAGTATTTACAAATGAGCTTCAGAAAAGATACCAAAGACACCTCAAGTCAGCAACTCCAGAGCACAGTTTTCTGGCCCTAAACCAATGGTGTATTCAGGTTTCTGCACGGATTGCCTTCATTTCTCTGTTATTCTTCCTCGGGGTCTCTCTGCTACTTTAGTTTTCAAAGTGGGGTGTGTGTGCATGTGTGTGAAACATATGAAGCCATTTCTGGAGTCAAGATAAATCCTGGGAGATGGTTAATATCCTACTGTGGAGGGACAGTCCGACACAGTGGTCATCTGCCCAGCCTGAAACACCAAGTACCTCACGGACAAAGGGCACCGAAACAACTCTCCCAGTACTGTTCTGCATGCTCCAGTGGGAGCGCCGGGAAGGGAACTAACTCCCCGACTGTGTGCTGGTCACTTACATGTACCCACTATGGGTGAGAGCCTTGTCTCTACACGTCTGTGACTTTTCCAGAGGGCACAGCATGCCAACGCCAGCTGCAGTTCCCCACTGCGACCAGCTGACTCTCAGCCACACAGGATGAGCTCAAGAGATCACGGTTTGGTCCAAAACAAAGAAATTCAAATGGCCTTTCCCCAAGTAGAGCCAACTGGCAAACTTTTGCTGTACGACATGCAGATGTCATAAATAAAACAACTCAGACTGACCCACGATGGGAAAAGAGGAAAGGAAAATCAAAAGCGACCGGAGTAGGAGCAGGCCTCAGATGCTCCTGTGCCGCCCTTGGCGCGGGCCAAAGCTCTGCTTCTCAATCTGTTTCATTACTGTCCCCCACCTCTAAGGAGTCTTTGAAAACGTTTTTTTCCTAATGCTACCACCCGCCCCACTCTTCCCTCCGTGAAATATTTTTTCTTTTAACAAACACTTGTTTAGTGCCTGTTATGTACAAGGAGCTATTTTAAGTCCTGGGGGCATAGCAATGAACAATACAGTTTCTACTCTCATATAGCTCCCGTTCTAGTGGTAGTATCTATCATATCACAACACAACACAACACGACACAACACATATGTCGGATTGTCAGACGGTGATAAACGTTGCGGAGGAAAAATGAGACAGACACAAAGAGGCCAGAGTGGCTGCAGTGGCTGACCCAGGAGGCGGGCAGGACATAGGGTCGTGTAGCCAGAGCAGACTTGGCTCTTACTCCAGATGAGATGGGGAGTGGCGTATGGGACACATCCTAGCAGGATCCCTCCGTGCTGTTGAGAACAGTCTGGGGGTGGGGTCGGGGAGGGGGATTAGAAGCAGGAAGAGCAGTTAAGAGGCAATTGTAGAAATGAGACAAGAGAGGATGTTAGTTTGGCTGAGGTGGTGAAAACTGATGACATTCTGGGTAGACTTTTTTTTGAAAACTTTTCTAATATAACAAAATCACCATTATCACAGCTAAACAAAATTAACAATATTTAACATCAATATTTAGTCAATATTCAAATATTCCTGATTGTCTATATATATATATTTTTACCATTTGCTTGAATCAGCATCCAAATACAGTTCATATGTTATAATAACTGACTGACATTACTCTCTTCGGTCACTCTTAACCTACAGGCAGGCTTCTTCTCTGTTATTCTTTATTTATTTATTTTTTTAATTTGTTCTTTTGAGAAACTGGGTCATTCGTCTTATAGTCATAGTCTGGATTTTGCTGACTGCATTCTCATGGGTTCTTTGAACATTTCTCTGTCCTGTTTTTCCTAAAAATTGGTCCTTAGCATTGAGTTGCCTGTGAGACATACAAGAAGGTATGTCAGCACAGACACACCTGGGATTCAGGGGAGAGGGCCAGGCTGGTGATAGAAACTGGGAGTCGCAGACGTAGAGTTTAAAGCCATGATCTAGAGATCACGGGGGATGAGGGTAAACGGAGTAGAGGACCGTGTGAAGGCCCGGGTCCCGGCATGCCCACATCAGAACTGGGAGATGAGGAGGCACCAGGAAAGGGGATAAGGAGCACATCCAGCAAGGTAAGAGAGAACAAACATAGGACAGTAATCCCAAAGTGAGGAAAAGAAGGGATTTAGAGAAGGAGAGGGTGGTAAACAGTACCGATGCAGTCCACGGGTTCAGTGAGATGAGGACTCAAAGTTTACCCTTGAGTCTGGCAAAGCGAATAGCACTGGTGACCTTGATCAGAGCTGGCTGGATGGGTGTCTGGAGTGGGTTCCAGAGTGAATTGGATGAGAGGAATTTGTTAGGGAATAATAACAAGTCTTTCCGGAGGTTTTGCCGCAAAGGGGAGCAGAGAAAAGAAATGACAACTACAGGTATATATGACCTTGTGGGGAAATTTGTTGTTGCTTTCAAGAGGGGATCCGCCATAGCGTACTCTCCTCATGTAATTTGAATACCGTAGATAAACTGTACATGTATTTATGTACTTTAAATAAAAAGAGTAAGATTTTGTGTCCCCCCCAATCAGTTTCCACTCCCTCGCTAGCAATATCACCTCCACTGAGAGTCCACGTGCTAAAGTAAACAAAATGTTGAAAGAGAAGATACTCTAGCCATCTGTTTCTTCCTACTTTCACCAATGTGAAATGAGTTCTTTTGCTGGCCAAGCAAAACATTTTCAGGTATAGCCACTGGAAGTGTTCCAAAAAAAAACAGGGCTTTATAGCTTATACTTCCACACACAATTCCACCATGGTGGGGCTACAAGATATTTCCAGGTTCTGACAGCCATCATGAGGACATCCCACCTCCGCATTTCCCCCAGAGACAGCGGTTCCAGAGTCATTCATTCCAGAAACAGGTGAGTGCAGTGAAGGAAAACCTACTATTTGGAGTTAGGAAGACTTGGTTTGAACCTATCTCTGCCACTTCCTGTTTCTGACCGCAGGTCACCAAAACTTCTTTTAGCCTCGGTTACCTTATCTGTAAAACTGGAAAAGGGTAGTTCTAAATATAGAAGGCAACATTTTTACTTGTTTCATCTCTCCTTGGAGACCTACTTTTTCAGCAATGTCATTTGAGTAGGGTTGACTCCAGCCCCTGCAGAAGTAGACAAATAATGCGCATGTGGCCAGTGTACTCCATCTCCCTGGCCTTACTGACTGGACCAGGAATGGCCAAATGACCCAAGCCAGGCCAAGGAGGGACTTCCTCCAGCACTTGGTTACCACGTTTTTTTCTTTTTCCTTTTCCTGGAATCAGTAAACTGGAAGGATGATACAGAACTGTGGGTGGCATCTTTATTACCCTGCAGAGAAAGCCTTCCTGGGAATAAAGTCTTCAAAGAAGCAAGCAAGGCCAAGAGAGGAAGAGAGACTGAGTTCTATCATTTGAACTCCTTGTTCTGGCCATGTCATTTGAGCTTCTGGTTCCAGCCATGCCTGAAGCTAGACCCACACTTCCATTTCTCAGATACATGAATCAATAATAGGTGATCCTTTCTTTGCTGTTTTCCAGGCAGTTTAGGCCAAGTTTCCATCATCTAGAACTGGAAAGGCCATCACTAATATACTATTTCGTTGTGGGGCATTAAAAATAACATTTATTATTAAAGTTCTAGGAAGTGTCTTTCCCTGAACAAACACTCATTAAATGTTCAATAAAAATCATTAGTCTGTTATGGATCAAATGCTTTGCTGGCCATTGACTATATAAAGGTAAATAAATGAGAAGGTATCACGTAAAATTAGCAGTTTCTGTATTAGGACGAGACTAGGAAGAGAGAAGTCAATTTGGGAAAGAGAGGAGGAGACTGGGCTGTCCTGAGGAGTTTGCCAGGCCTGCAAGGGAGGGAAGGGAATTCTAAACAGAGGCAACAGAAAGTATAAAAGAATGAAATAAACTGAAAGAGATGATCTGGTCAGAGCTAAGAATATAGCCTCAAATGTCTACAGGGAACAAACAGGTAACATAAATGAAGGAAACACATGAGGTATAAAGCAGTGAATGGCAATGACTCTTGGCCTCAGTTATGAGAAGATGAGAGAGTCCAGCACTGCATCAAACAGGCGAGTGCAAGGCCATTCACAGCACAGAGTCCTAGTCGTCCATACTACCCACTCTCACCTTCTCCCTTTAGTAAGAACTGGATTTTTTAGCTATTCACATGGCCATACAGATGGAGACCATGCTTCGCAAGCCTTATTTGGAGCCAGATGTGGTCACACCAATACGTTCTGCCTCATAGGATGTGAGAAGAAATGATACATGGAACCTCTAGGTTGGGTTTTGAAGGGGTGTAACTTCCACTTCCCTTCCTAATGTAGGCTGGAGCAGACATGATGGTGGGAAACAAAGCATCTTGGACCCCAAGATGGAACCCATTGTAGAGGACAGAGAAAAACAAGGCCGAAGCTGCTGGATCTCTGGCACTATGGAACCATTCATATCTGCCCTGGGCAACTAGTGCTCTGACTGTCAAAGGAGAAAAATAAGTTTACCTTGTGTAAAGTCACTTATCATCTGTCACAAGAGTCAAATATGCATCTTAACCAAAACTTTTATGTGCATATGGCAGCTTTTTCTTGGCCCCCAAAAGATTATTGCCACAAGGGATTGTGGGTTCAGTGTTGTGCATTTGTTCAATTTTCCAAGAGAACATGGAAATCTAGATTTTCTTATATCTGACTTTTATATATTGGCAACTAATTCTGATTTTCGACACAGTATAGGCCAATAAAACTGGTCTGGGGGCCAGTCTCATTTCTGTTCCATAGGCTTCTCTGAAACAAAGACTTTTCACTAACATAATTTAGCGTGATAACGGTGACAGATATTCAGAGTCCTGCCAGTATGGGGAACAGAAGATAGTCCCACAAGCTCTCATCATCCTCAAATACGGCGCCCGTGGCAGCTCAGTTCCTCTGGAGAACTGACTGCCTCAGCCCATAAGTTGGCAGCAGTGACAACCGTGGGGTCTTATGTGCCTACAATCCCATTGCACAGGTCTCCCTGGATACCAATGGTCTTCACAGGGTGAACATTTGTCCCTTTCTTTCTTCCTTTCCCTCTTCTTTATAAGATAAAACAATTTGTTATGAGACAGAGATGGACAACAGTACATGAAAGTGTCAACTATTTATGCAAAAAATCAAAGGTGAAAAAGATATCCCTCAGTTTCATATAGAAGATCTGGTGGCCTCACCAAACATGTTCATCCAGACAAACCGCTCCTTAGAGAAAAAGTGGGAGGCGGCATAAGACACAGAAGATGCGACATCCGATGCTCATTTCGTGGGACCCATCAACGAGATCGGGTGTCAGAAAACAGCCTAGGGTGGCTTCAGGACTGTGCAGGGACCCAGCTTACTCTCACTTCTAAAAAGCAGGATCCTGAGTGATGCAACTTCAGCTGAGCCCATCCTCCTCCACAGGAATTCAGTTGGAAGGCCTATGCAAAAGTCCATGGTTAGCCACAGGCAATATTCTCCTTTCCATCAAGGTGTTGCTCATACTGGTTCAAAACACATGCTACCCTCACGAGAAGATATAAAGATAAGAGAAATACCATGGTATTACTGTTGCACGAGTAGCACAATGAACAGAATAAAAACAATCATGTTAAAGAAAAGAAGTTCCTATTTATCGTGCCATCTGCCCTCCAGGGAGCTAGAGCTTAGCTCAGAGTGGAGCCTTTGTTATATGGGGCTCTCACTGGGTTAAGGTATTCAAGTTTGGAGGTAGAAGCAGGATAGAGTGTCTCTGCATAATAGAGAGAAGGATTTGGAGGTAAGGAGGGTGAGTAATCCAAGAGGGAAGGTGACAAAACAAAACAAGAAGGGGAGGAGAATGTGAGAGAGGTGTGCGAGGTCTGTTTGCATTCGCCAAGCGCCTCTGCCTCCATCTAAAACTAATCCAGCATTCCGGCAAATGGGCTTCTTCACGGACACTGGAGATGGCAACATCAAAGGGCGGAGGAGGTGGGTAAGAAGGCTGATAAGACCAAGAGAACACTGGCTCTTTGCAAAGCAGTGGACGTATATGGGAGGCCTTTAGGCTCCTCATACAGAAATACTGAGATTCTGAGCAATTTCACCAATGCTCTCAAGGGACAGAGAGGCCCGGTGGGTACCACCACCTCCCCGCCAAAACAAGAGTTAGGAGTTCTTACTGTGCCAGTCACTGTGCTAAACAATTTACATGAATTCGTTTTTAATTTTTCAATAAACTCAAGATGGAGGTATTATTAGATATATTTTACAGGTGGTTTTAAAAGGTTAAGTATTTTGTTTACAATCCAAAGGCCAAGACTGAAAGCCAGATCTGTTTGACTCCAAATTCTGTCATTTCTGCTCAGAAATATGCCCATATTCAGCTTTCAGAAAAGGGGTGCAGGTCAGATTCATAAATCGTGAGATAAGCCAACATTCTGTGCCTCCCGATATGCCACACTAAGAAAGACATCACTTCCATCGTATTCCTGACAACAACATAACCTGGATCTCCTCGCAAGGGAACACTGGCCAAGCCCGATTTGAAGGGCATTCCACAAAATGACTCCCCTGGATTCTTCAAAATTGTCAAGGTCTTAAAAGACAAAGATAGATTAAGAAACTTTTCTAGGTTAAAGGTCACTGAAGAGACATGACAACTAAATGCAGTGCGTGACCCTGAACTATATCTTAAAAAGGGTAAACGTGATTATAAGGGACATTATTGGGACCACTGGTAAAATTTGAGTGTGAATTGTGTTAGTATCAAAGATAAATTTGCTGAACTTGATGATTATACCATGGTTATATAGGAGAATATTCTTGTCCTTGGGAGACTTATGCTAAGATATCTGGGGTATTTGGGGTCATGAGGTTTGTAACCTACTCTTGAATGGTTCCACAAAAATATTAAGCAGGATATTTATATTTAAGAAATCACACTGAATGGATGAGGAAATTCATTATACCATTCTTATAATTTTCCTTAGCAACTTGAACTTTTTTAACATTGAAAAATTAAAAGGATTCTGTCTTAAATTTCTGGTGATGTCACAGGCCAGGTATCCTCCTAAAAGAAACAAGTATGGATAAAATATACAACATTTTTAAAAATGTTGCTAGCTGGCATGAGAAGAAAGAATTCTAAAAGGCCAAAAGTGAAATAAAATGGGAATCCTGGGAAGTAGATGAATGCCAAAGCTAGTTCTTTCACTGAAAGTTTCTTGAACCTGTTGGGGACTTTGAGTTTCCATCTTTTTCAAAAAAGCTTTTTTGAGATCTAATTCATATACCATAAAACTCACCTTTTAAAGGTGATTTTTAGTATATTCACAGAGCTGTGCAACCATGACCACTATCTAATTTCAGAACTTTTCATCATCTCCAAAGGAACCCCATGTGCCCATTAGCAGTCACTCCCTATACCTCTCTCCCCGAGCCTCTGGCAAGCATAAATCTACTTTCTGTTTCTACATGGAAATCTATGACATGTGGCCTTTTGTGTCTGGCTTCTTTCACTTACCATACTGTTTTCCACTGTCATCCATGCTGTCGTATGTATTAGCATTTTTTTTCTTTGTATTGCCAATAACAATTTATTGTATGGGTATACCATCTTTTGTTTATCCATTCATTCATGGACATTTGAGATGTTTCCACCTTTTGGATATTGTGAATGCCGCTATAAACATTCATTTACAGTGTGTGTGTGTGTGTGTGTGTGTGTGTGTGTGTGTGTGTAAACATGTTTCATTAAATTCTTTTGGGTGTATACCCTGAAATGGACTTGTTGGGTGTGCACCCTGGAAATTGCTGGGTCAGATGCTAAGTTTTTCCTTTTGAGGAACTGACAAACTGTTTTGCAAATTGGCTGCACCATTTTATAATCCTAACAGTAATACTTGAGGGTTCCAATTTTTCCACACTCTCACTGACTTGTTATGGTCTACCTCTTTAATTATAGCCATCCTATTAGGTATGAAGTAATATCTCACTGTGCTTTTGATTTAAATTTCCCTAAAGACAATGATATAGAGCATCTCTTCATGTCCTTATTGGCCCTTCGTATGTTTTCTTTGAGAAATTGTTTTTCAAGTCCTTTGCCAAACTTCTGTTTTGGTGCTGGCTGGTGAAAGACAATTAAAGCCAAAGGTCCAAACAAGATGAAAAGTCTAACAGGAATTACCTTAGCTCCCTCAGGTAAAGCTGTGATCTTAAAAGGCCATCCCTTCAATGTCAGGGTAGATAAGAAATCAACTCACTGTCCAGAGGGAATAGCAAGATAAGACCTATGCATTCTTGGCAATGACTACACAGGGGAAAATGTCCCTTTCAATTTAGAGCCATATTGATCTCTCATTTGGGTTGGGTCTAAGTCTCTGAAGGTTATGAAGAACACAGCAGAACTGAAAAAGTTAAAGAATTTCTAGAAATGTAAGAGAATTAAAATTGAAAAGTGAATGTATGGATTAAACAGCTAATGAACGAAATATTAAAACAAAAAACATAGAAATAAATAAATAAATAAATAAATAAACAAACAAACAAACAAATAAATAAATAAATAGATGCAGCCCAAAAACAGAGGGTTGGAAATTATCAATTTAAAAGACATGACTGATAAGAGTCTAGGATCTAATACCTATTTAATTAGATTTTCAGGAGATGAATTAAAATGAGGACAGTATTTCTAACATTTCAAGAGATAATGTCTGAGAATTTTCCAATGTTTTTGAAAGATCATTAATTGAATTCACGAATCTTAACTAATCCCAAGGATAAATAAAAGAAATTCTCAGACATATCATAATGTGATTGCTGTATACAAAGACAAAGACAATTTTGAAAGCAAGCCGCTAAATTTAAAAAAGCATGGCAAATTGCAATCTGACTGCCAACTTCCACAGCAACCAAGAAAACCAATAAGACAAAAGAATGACATCTTCAATGAATGGAGACAAAAATAACTGTCAACTTAGAATTCTATACCCTGTATAATTATCTTTCAAGAATGAAGAAGTAAAAGATCTTCGGAAAAACAAAAACAGATGTGGGTCTGAGATATAAGAAGTAACAATGAGCAAAGATAACAGGCAACTATGTGGGTTGTAGATAAAACTAAATTGTTGACTGTGAACAGCAATTAAAATGCCTAGCTTGTAGGTGGAACAGAGAATAGAACTAAAGAACTAGAAAATATAAATTGAGAGGGAAGTCATCTAAGTTAGAGTTTTGAAATCTTTATTTTTGTTTCGGAGCAGGGTAAAAATATTGATTAATTTTAACCAGTATCACAGACTAAGTATGCATGTTAAGATAGTCAGGGAACCCACTGAAACTTTAAAAAAAATATATATGCCAAACCACACACACACACACACACACACACACACACACACACACACACAGTAAAAACTAATAAATGAGGTCGGCAAAGTTGTAGGATACAAGGTCGAAGATACAGAACTCATCTGGATTTCTATGACCTGTCAATGAACAATCTCAGAATGAAATTAAGAAAATATTCTATTTGCAACAGCATCGAAAATGAGAAAATATTTAGAAATAAAATCAACAAAAGAAGTGTAAGCAATATATGTTGAAAATTATGAAACGCTGTTGAAAGAAATTAGAGAAGACCTAAATAAATAGAAAGACAGCCCATGTTCATGAATTGGAAAACTTAATTTTGTCAAGATGGCAGTACTCCCCAAATTGACCTACAGATTCAACACAATCCGTATTGAAATTCCACCTGCCTTTTGCAAAAATTGACAAACTGATACTAAAATTCATATGGAAACGCAAGGGACTCAAAATAGCCAAAACAATTTTGAAAAAAAAAAAAAAAAGAAAAAATTTGTGGACTCATACTTCTTATTTCAAAACTTTCTACAAAACTACAGTAATCAATACCAGTATGGTACCAGCGTAAGGATAGACATAGGAAGAGAACTGAATCCAGAAATAAATCCATACATTTCTGGCTATTTAATTTTCAACAAGGTGACAAGATAATTCAATGGGGGAACAGTCTTTTCTACAAATGATGCTGAGAAAATTAGATATCCATATGGAAAAGAATTAATTTATACCCCTACTTCACACTATATACAAAAATTAACTCAAAATAAATCCTAGATCTAAATGTAAGACATAAAACTATACAACTTTTAGGATAAAATATAGGAATAAATCATTGTGACGTTGGGTTAGATATGACATCAAACGTACAAGCAACAAAAGGAAAAATACATAGATTGGACTTTATCAAATTAATAATCTTTGCGCTTCAAAGGACACCATCACACAAAGTGAAAAGATAACTCACAGAAGAAAAATATGGCAAATCATATATCTGATTAAGGACTTGCATCTGGAATATATAAAGAACTCTTACAACTCAACAATATATAAAGAACCCTTACAACTCAACAATAAAAGAAATTAATGTAATTTTTAAATGGCAAAGGACTTGAATAGACATTTCTAAGATATACAAATGACCAATAAGCACATGAAAAGTTGCTGAATATTATTAGACAGTATAGCCACAGGGAGATACCATTTCGCACCTTGAAGGATGGCGAGGATCAAAAAAGACAGAAAATAACAAGTTTTAGTGCGGATGTGGAAAAATTGGAACCCTCATATTGCTGATGGGATTGTAAAGTAGCGCGGAGAGTTTCGAAAGGATCTAGCAGCGCCTCAAAATGTTAAACAAGGAGTTACGATTACAAGGAGTTACGATTAAGACCCAGCCATTTCATTCCTATGTAAATGCCCAAGAGATCGAAAAACACAAGTCCACACAAAAATGTGTACATAAAGATTCATAGCAGCATTATTCATAATAATCGAAATGTGGATATAATCTAAATGTCCATCAATCGATGAATAAATAAAATATTATATATAATACAATGGACTCTTATTTGTCAATAAAAGGGATGAAGTACTGATAGATACAATAGCATGGATGATCCCTTGAAAACAGTATGCTAAGTGAAAGAAGTCGGCCAGGAAGGGCCACATATGGTAGAATTCTATTTATGTGAATGTTCAGAATAAACAAATTCATAGAGACAAAAAGTATATTAGTGATTACCAAAGGCTGAGGAAAAGGAAGAATGGGGAAGGAGTGTTAAGAGATATAGTGTTTCTTTTTGAGGTGACAAGAATGTTCTTAGATAGTGGCAATATTTGTATAGCTCTGTGAATATCCTAAAAATCCCTGAATTGTACTTTTAAATGATCAATTTTATGATACGAATGATAATTCAATAAAGCTACTTTTTAAATGCATGTGCCAAAACTCACAAAACTCTACATTTAAAAGGGTGAATTTTACTGGATACTTCAATAAACTTGACTTTAAAGAATATTCATATGCTTTTTATTTAATACAAATTCTCATATTAGAAAACATTAAAAAAGTGTTTAGAAAGATTTAGTTTAAAAGCTGTCTGTTACAACATAAAGAAACAAAGTGAACAGTATGAGCCTGGATATTCATGGACTATTATGTGGCAATTAAGAATGTTATAAGAAATTAATCATTGATGAGGAAAGGTCATTTATCAGGTCTCAGCAGGAAACTGAACACATTCGCAGGAAAGTGAACACATTCAGATTGGGCAATCTGAGTGGAGTTTAATAAAGGTGTTACTTATAAAGCAGGGTACTGGAAAACCACAGGTGACAGGGTAGCATCTGACAACACTAAGCACCTGGGAGTGTACAGATGTCAAAGCGAGAGAAAACAGCTGTGTGGAGTGGGCTGCCAGAAAGCCCACCTTCCAGGGAGGGACACAGCCAGCTGCTGAGACCCAGCAAAGAGGGATCGCAGGGTATGAATACCCAGACCCTACTCTCCCCTCGCCCTACAGCCTCCTGCAGGTGCCGCCTTTGGATGAATCCAGTGGGACCTCAGAGGGAAGCTCTGAGACAGTGCATGCATGTCCGCCTTCAGGGTGCAGAGCAGGATGATGACGGGTGGATCTGAGGGACAAATGGAAGCTATCCAGTGCAAACGGCCAGACCAGTAAACAAGAAGAGTAAACAAAAAGTACTTTACAAGTGATGCAGTAAAAAATATTACAGATAAATAACATATAACCTCTTGGGAAATTCTGAAATGGTTTACTCCAAGGAGTAAATAGTGGTTCACTCGCTTCCCTAACAGTGATGGCAAGAGGCAAGTCTTCATTGTTGGGGACTGTCCCATGCTCTTCATGACATTTAGTATCCCTGGCCCTCAGAGCACTGAACACCAAGAGAAACTCCATTCTAATTTTATTGATTGATTGATTAATTGATTGAATTTTTTTTGACTTTTGGTGACGTGGTGAACAAAATCAAGTAAGTTTCAGGTGTAATAACCAACTAAAAAAAAAAAATCCTACCCACTCCTAGACATGTATCACATCTGTTTAAGAACCACTGTAGGGGCTAGAATTACAGGGTTTTTTTCACCTGCATTTTTCTAATTTTTCTACCAAGACTATATATTGTTTTTGTGAAATAGAAACTGTTTGCCCTTTTTAAAAAAGAACTCAACAAGATAGAATAATTTAGTTTCCAGCTCTCAGTAAACCCTGTTTGTCCTTCCCCAACTAAGTTTGCTCATGACAGTAAATAAATGAGAGGTGACCTAACATTATTACACGGATGCTATAATTCATTTTGCAGTAAACAATAACAGTTAACTGGAAGGGTGCAATGAACTCAAATCACTTTTATTCTTCAAGTACTCCTGATGGTTATGAGATCACGGTATCCTACCAGTGGAGTACTAGATTGCTTCTAGTTTATAAAACTTTAAAAGAAAGGAAACAATTACAATTTGGTTTCAACATAATGTTACAATGGCACAACTTAGAGTGTTTTGGTACCTGTGAGAAAGCCAGGGCAAGTGATTTTGATGACAAATTTGGAGAAACATTGTTTTGTTCTGTATTATTTCATTTCCCCTAGGTTCAAGCAGGAAGTCAGGTTCTTAATAATTCTTTGTCTCGATATAGTTTTTTTTCCCCAAGGCAGAAAAGTAACATTCTTGTGGGAAAAAATCTATCTTAATCTCAGGGCTGAGAGCAATAGTTTGAAACCTGCCCCTCTCTCCCCACCTCCTGCCACTAAAGAATCAATGGTACCATATTCCATTACATCCAAGAAACTATTCATTGTAAGCTGCATCCTGAGCCAGTTTTAATAAACATGATGAACAAAACAGTATTTTAGAATCAATAAAATACAGTATAGCATTTAAGGTGATCCTGAACATTTTAAAGAGTTTTTCTAATTTAAAATAGTTGTTTTAGTTTAATAGGCTCATACTACTGATGACAGTTTAAATTAGTACAACTTTGGGGAAAGATAATTTTCGAATACTTAACAAAACAAATTTGTGTACCCTTTGACATGACAATTCTACTTTAAGAAACTTTCCCTCGTAAAAATCAATAGAAAAATGTGGGAAGAGAGGGAACAAGGAAGGTTGGTACAGCACTGGTAAAACCTAGAAACATGACAGTTTTAGAATAGAAAATGGAGGAAATCAAAACAGTACTTCCTTATGACAGAAAACTAATAACATGAGAGATCCCAGACCCTGAAAAATGCTCATGGTAAGAGGACACAGCAAGTTACAAATCCATGAAAAAATTCTAAGAAAATACATGTATAGAAAAAAAAGAAGTATTAAAGCAGTTCCAGAAAAAAACAAAAAACAGAAAATGCAAAGTCGAAAATAAAAAAAAAATTTAAATCTTCAAGATAGGTAAGTTTCTTCTTGATTGAGAGAACACACCAGGTCCCCAGTATAATGGAAGAAAATGGACTCATATGAAGGCACATCACTCTGATATTACAAAAGAAAGATGGTTCTACAGGCTTTCAGAAGGAAAGAAAAAAAAGGATCGAGAAATGGAATAAATATAGCATTCGATATCTTGCTTCCTGGGAACTGTCATCAGTTTTGGCTCAAATAAACTCTTATATTTTTTTAAAGAACTAGAATAAATATTTTCTTAAAAGAATCAGAATAACTAAAAGACAGTAGAGAAATACTTTAAAATTCCTGAAGAAAAAACAATTTCCAATCTGACATTCTGGACCTGAACTATTAATTATATGTATAACGGTCTAATCGAGACGTTTTGAAAAATGCAAATCTCAATTGATATATACATCCTTTCTTAGGAAACTATTAGAGGCTATGTGTTCCCCCAGAGGAAGGCAAGACAGAGAGGACACTGGCCCTGGGAAGGGGAGGAATAAAGAGAATCTCTAGGGTGATGGTGCAGGAGACTCTAGGCCATCATCAGCTGTGTCAAGGTGAGCAGACCAGGTGGGAGCAGCGTTGAGGCTCCCATAGACGGTTGGTCCAGAGTATGACCTTCGTAGAATGTCTGATGTCTCTCACTTTTCTTGAGAGGAGATAAATAACATATAAATAACATGTGACTAAACATCTAGAGAACTAAAAAAATGGAAAAGGAGAATTACTAACTCCAGGAAATCCGGCAGGAAAGGAAAAGTGCTCACAGACTACTCAGTGTCCTAAGGTTGACACCTGCTGTTGATCTAACCCAAAATACAGTGGGAGCCTGAAAGGGTATGTGTATGGTGGGGGTACTAAAGATGGGGTCCAGACAGCTGAAGCCTCATCCTTCAGTGGGAAGCTAATGGATAACACCTACGATTGGAAAAAATATATATCAAGAAACAGCATTATAAAACATATTATTTAGAGTGCTAGGGGATTTGAATTGTAGGTACCTCTAGGTGTGGAGATGGTGGGGGAAACATATTTGTGCCTACAAGACTATTTGACTTCATAAACATGAGCATCCATAGTTTGGTCAAAAATAAAAACTCAACTATAGTAGTAATAAGGGTAATTTTTCATACATGTTTTTCTTTTTCAAAAACAACTGTATCTAAAAGGTTACACGCCAACGTACCAACGGTGGTTATTTCTAACGATGAGATTGTGAGCCATTTATATTTTTTATTTCACTGTCCTATTTTCTGAAAAAGTGTGAAACATAGAACATATTGACCACGAATCAGAAAACAAGAGGCATTTAACTTGATGCCTGGTCAAAATCCACCCCAGGGTAGAAGCCCCATCTCTGACATTTTAGCTTCTGTTTGCTCAGATGGGGCAGGAGAGCCTGCCAACTCCTTCATTCACAAAGCAAATATTTGTTGAATTCCCATACGCCAGGCCCTGCAAGGTGATTCCAATCTTAGCTTTTTATTGAGTCTTAAGTCAATACCAGCTGAAGGAACCAGCTGGGGGATGGGCTAAGCCAACATTTCTCAAACTTTACCTGCACTGAAACTACCGGGGATTGATTCAGTCATCTGGGCTGGGGTCTGAGACTCGGGAGGATCAAGTATGCTATCTGATGTACACATGTTTTGCTGAAGGTCTCCCAGAGTTTTCCATCACACTGCGCCATCTTGGCTTCCATTCTCTACCCCCATATAGGCTGGATTTCCATTCCACAAATATTTAAAGGAAAAGTATGTGAGATATGGTGGAAGGGGCGCTGATTAGGCAGATGGAAGGAATGCCCATTAGCAGTTAAGAAAAGCTCTGCTCGCTCCCACAAGTCAGGCCTGGGTTGGAATCACAGCTCCACCACCTCCAGGGGTGACTTCCCCTCTCTATGCCTCAGTTTCTTCACATGTAAAACGGGACAATAACTGAAAGCACCTTCACAGGCTAGGGTTGTTGTGTGGATTACATGGGGGCACAAAAGCATCTAAGGAGCTTGACAAGTCGCTGGCCCATGGTGAAGGCTAACAGTGGCCACCACTAGGGCTCCAGTCCTTTCTCAGACATGAAGGACTGGCTGGGATTGCTCAGGAAATCACTTGACCTCTCAGCTTCCATGTCCTCCCATGAAGAGAATGCCCACATCTGGCCTCCTCTCCAGGAATGTTCTGAGCCTAAACCAGGATGTGCCACAGAACTGTTTGGACCTCAGGGGTTAAGGCTCTCAGATTTTATTCAGTAAACGTTTTCTCATTCACCTCAATTTTACTACTAGGCAGATAATTTGGAAAAGGAATAAATCCTCTCCTCTCCCCTGAACTTTGGAAAGCTTTGCTTTAGGGAAGAGGCCACCCACGTGGAGATCAGGTAAGGGTGGCGCCAGGTTTTCTAGACACTCATTAACACAAACTCCATGCCCACCGAGCCTCCTGTTCCCAGGATATGCCACGACCACCGACAGGGCCCAGCAAGTTGGGTTTCTCTCCCAACGGACATCCTGAGAGTCACGACCCTCTTACCCAACAGAGCCCAAGGCGACTGGACCTCGTTGGGAGAGGTGGTCTGAGTTTTGCACTTGGGGAAGAAGGCGAGGCTGAGCAACAAGGGTTCCCTGGAAGCCGGTCAGCGGATCCGAGCTGGCCCGCAGCCCAGGAGCACACGCTCGGGTCCGTCTGCGCCTCCGCCTCCCCGCCCCCTCCCGCCAGGCACTCACGATCTCCGCCACGATGAGGAGCCCGGGCACGGTGCGGAGGAACTCGCGGTCGTAGGCGAAGCTGCTGCTGGTGGTGGAGAAGTTCTCGGCGAAGGAGCTGGCGGTGGTGGTGACCGTATGCGGGCGCGCGCGCTGCGGCTCCTCCATGGTCGCGCCTGGCCGGGGCTGGCCCCTCCTCGGGGACCCCCGGCACGTCCCGGGGCGGACAAGCGGCCCTGAGTCCGGGGGATGGGCTGGGGGGCACCCTGGCGAGGGGAAGGGGCGCGCGGCTGGCGCGGGGAGGGAGGCGCACCGGGGGCGCCTCCCGCGGCCGGACCTGTCGCCGCGCGGGTCCCGCGGTGCGCGGCAGCCCCCGCTCCTCGGCGCGCGGGCTCTAGCGCGGCCCCGGGGCCGGAGAGGAGGAGGAGACCGAGCGAGGCGAGGCCGCCGGGCGGCCCAGGCAGGCGGCGGGGGCCGGGAGCAGGGGAGGGGGCGTGGAGAGGGGCGGGCGCGCGGCGCGCGGGGGCGGAACCGCGCGGCCGAGGAGCCGCGGGCCGGCGACCGCCTCACCTGTTGCTGGGGACAGCGAGGCCGAGAGGGGGCCGGGCCGAGCCGTGCCCAGGGTCGCCGGGCCGGCCGTGCGGAGGAGGGGGCGCGGGGCCCCCGCCGCCTGCTGCGCCCCCCGCCCGCCCGGGCCTCCGCCAGGCTCCGCCTCCCACCGGCGGCAGCCACCGCTGACCTGTCTCCTTACACCTGACGGCGGCCGGGGCTTCAGGGGCCCATCGGGACACAGAGGCTTCCAGGCACCGGCGCTCTGAACCTCGACCGAGGCAGGGGGTGGGTGCTGACTCAAAAGCGAGAAAAAGCGGCGGGAACTCTGACCCGGCCGGACCTTAGACCCGAGATCGATGCGAGGCCGCCAGCACTGCCCGACAGGCCGCCCGAGCGCTCCCCGCGCCCGCCGTGGCCGCCGCCGCAGCCCGGCGTTGTTTCCTGCCCCTCCTGCCGGGAACAATGTGAGGAACCAACTTAATCGCAGGACTTTGAGGGCGAGACGCCTCCAGACGCACGCAGTGGCTGTGTCGCCGGCATCCGTGGAGCCGAGATGACGGCTCCTGGCCGGGAGAGGGGAGATATTTGGCGTCTCTGGTCAAGATGAATTAGTGTGACCGTCCCGTCACCCTCTGCAAGAAATATTTGGAAAAAAGCTCGGAAGGTATGGGTTATGCAAAGTGAGGTTTCTGACACACGGGCTATGTTTTCTGGGGTGGAGGGAGAGGAGAGGGAGCCCCATTTAGCGAGGTAGCTTGTTATAGGGTCAAGTTAGACTTGAGTTCCAACAGGGCGGCACTGGCATGTCCCACCTATTTGACTATGAGCAAGCAGCTCCACCTCTCTGGACCTCAGTGGTGCCATCTGTAAAATGCAGGCTTTGTTAGATGGGTCTCTTGCCCAAAAGAGCGTGTTCTGGGTGGCCCCCCTGTTTTGTGAGAGGAAGGCAAAAACATTTTGTTTGGAAATCACCAAAAGGAAAGAAAATAATCATTGGCGACCAATAGAGGGTTGCTTTGGGGTCATAGAGAAGGTATTCCTTCTGATCGGTTTCAAAACAGGTTTAAAAAGACGTTAGAAGGGACATTTTATCCACAATATCGGCTGAACTGAGAAGAAAGTAAAAACTACAATCTGATAAAACAAGGAATTAGTTTCTTTGAAGTCTTGGGCCTAGTAGGGAGGACCTCAGAAATAAAAGTTAAGGCTTCAAAAACATTACAAAGATAAAGTTTAGGGAAATTCTATCCTTGAGCATTTGCTCAGCACTTTGGGCTGGTGGGCAAATAAAACAAAAATTAAAATACAGCACTTTCCTCTAGAGCAGTGGTTTTTAAGAGGTAGTCCCTGGATAAGCAACATCAGCATCACTTGGGAAAGTTTTAGAAATATAAGTTCCCAAGCCCCACCTCAGACCCATTGAGCCAGTAACTCTGGGGGCAGAGCCAAGGAAACTGTTTGAACAAGTCTTTCAAGAGACTTTGAAATATGCTGAAGTTTGAGAGCTACTGGTTTAGAGAAATCCATAATGTAGCTGGGGAAATGAGACACACACATGAAATGACTGGAGGAGTCTATGGCATCATTTGTGACATTTAGGGAATGCAGGAAGACAGGAAGGAAGTCTAGACAACTCTATTTCTGTAATACAAAGGACAGTTCCTTCTCAAAAAACTCTTGCGGCCAAATGGATTTCAAAATTCAATTTTCTTTTTTTTTTAGAAAACTAAAATGTACATGTATTATATATACTGTATAACAGCCTCAGTGAAGTTTGGAGTGTATTAATCAAATACACTGTTTTTCTGCAATGAAACATATGAATGACGTGTGTGTTCATCTGTTGTAATAAACACTCCTCAAACATCAGTGGTTTAAAATGATAACTGCCTTATCTGCTCATGAATCTGTGGGTCAGAAATTTGGGCAGGACTTGGCTGGCAGTTCTGCTCCATGTGTGTTGGTTAGAGTCATTCACTCAGCACTTTCAGCTGGTGGCTGGGCAGGTCTAGAAAATTCAAGAAGGCTTCTTCGCTCACATTCTGTTCACTCATATTCTGATACTTCAGTGCTCCTCCACCTCGCTTCTCACCGCTTGAAGCTTAGGCTTCCTTACAGCATGCTGAACTCAGAGTAGTTGGACTTCTACATGGCAACTGGCTTCCAAGAGGGAACATTCCAGGAGGGGCAAAAGCATAAGCTGCGAATCTCCTAAGGCTCAATCTTGACAGCTACATAGCGTTATTTCCACCGTAGTCTAGTGGTCAAAGCCAGGGACAAGGACAACCTAAATTTAAAGAGGGGAAATAGACACCACCTTTGGATGGGAGGAACAGAAAAGAACTGTGGCCATCTTTTTATCCATGAAGTGGTATAAATAAAGGCAATAAAGAGCTTTACATCAGTTTAAGTTATGTTTTTCTACCAAGTAAATTGTCTGTGAACTTGAGAGGAAACTTTTGATTTCCAGCTTTTTAAATTTCAGAATTACAAAAAAAGCAGTGGTACACCGGTTGTTGGCAAATTGCTCCTTTTCAACTACTGCCTAAATTCAAGTGCTCATCTTCTGCCTGGAACACTCCTGATTGCAGGTTATTTCCCCAATGACATATCTAATCCACCGTCCATCTTCCTGCAAGAATTATTATCTCGAAACCCCAGGCTCAAGTCCAGTCTAACATCCTACTGTACACAGTGTAAAAGCCTTTATAAAGTTGACTCTCCTCCCAGCCCTTTTCCCAACCTCTCTAAGATGCTTTCCATTCCATCCCCAAATACATTGTCACATGTCTCTGTAGGTACGAGCACTTTATGCTCACAGCTAACTATTTTTCAGCCCAGAAAGCCTCACCCACAGCTCAAATTCTGCATCCTTCAAGGCTCATTTCGAAAGCCACTTTTTCTGTGATTTCCTCAGTATTTCCATAAAGCTTGTTCTTTTCTTAGAATTCACTAATTTTATACACCTCTCTTTACTAATTCTTGGGGGACGATGAATCACCTTTCTTTGTCCCTTTTCTGCCACAGGGGAGTGCTGAGACCCAAACTTTATTTATTGTTAAGTGCAGAAAAATATCAAACGAAAAGGTAGACTCTGCCCTCCCCTGAAAGACTTCATGCAGAACAGAGCTTTGAGCTGAGACTTGTGGTAAGTATATAATTTGTAAAAATGGAAGAGAAGGTGGACAGGTGGGATATCACCACAGCTTACAGGAACAGCCCAAGTGACACCAAAAGTGCCAGCACGAAGAGGCCATGTGCAAATAGAAACAGAGGAATCTAAGGAGATCCATTTTCATGGAATGTGGATGATGCACGTGTGTAGCTTGAGGGTTTGTACAGAGTCTGAAATACAGTTTCCACAGGCCACATTGCCCAATAAGCAAACGTTATGACAAATAGCACTCTCGAGAGTCCATGGAACCCAGGCTACTGAGTGGGGTCCCGGCTCATAAATCATTCAATAAAATAAGTGGATACCTTGGACTTCCACCTGCTGACTGAGAACTAGAGGACCAAAGGACAGTCTCATTTATGAGGTACTTTTCAATGATTTGCCTACCACATGTTTCTCTTATTATTATTCTAGTTTAAAATTAACCATGGTCATTTCAGGCAAGAATCACCAATGGATGTTAGAATTATTGGGTGAAAGTATGAGAAAGGGATATTTTTGCATCTCAAAGCATTTTCCCAGAAGATGCTATTTTTCCTTTGTAATTCTTAAGTAACTTTGCAGTGGAGAAACCTATAAGCCACCATTAGACATCAAATTAATATCATCAGTTGGCATGTACCTCCTGATATGATGCCTTGAGAAAGATATAGCATCACTTCTATGGTATTCTTACCAAAACGAATAACCTGAATTTAATCACGAGGAAAGGACAGACCAAAATTAAGGGACATTTTATTAAGTGTTAAAAAGAAACAACAGATCCAAAACAATGACTCTTGCTAAGCCCCACCAAGACTTAATTCCCCACCTAAGGGCAGTGAGAGGCTTTCCCAGGAGTGGAATTTTAAACCAGCCTGGAATTTCCTGGCAAGCACTATGAGATAATCTGCCTGATAAGACCCCTTGCCTTCCTCTAAGGGAAGGTGACTTTGCCTGAAATAATCCACTATTTAACTTTCTTGTCTCTTTTTCTGGCTTCTATTTTGTATAACTCCTCCGAGTGCCCTTCTAGGTACTAGATGGGATGCTGCCCAACTCATTAATTGCGTAATAAACCCAGTTAGATCTTCGAATTTACTCAGTTGAATTTTGTCCTTTAACAGAGTCAAGGTTCATGAAAGACAAACACTAAGGAGCTGTCCCACACTACAAGGGACTAAAGAGATGTGAATGTTAAATGCTACGTGAAATCCTAGATTGGATCCTGGGTCGGAAAAAGAACATTAGTGAGACAGTTGGTGAAATCTGAATGAATTTGGTAGATTAGATAACAGCATTGTAGCGATGTTAATTCCATGATTTCAATCCTGGCACTCTTATTATGAAGATGTTAAAGTTTGGGGAATCTGGGTGAAAGTTTATGGGAATTCTTTATGTATGTATGTATCTATGTATTTATTTATTGACAACTTTTCTATTAGTCTTAAATTATTTCAAAAAGTTGAGAAAATAAAAATAATTATTTGTGGTTGATTAAAAATAAGAATTCTCTGCTTCAAGTCATAGTTCACATTCTCCAAGCACATCTGATTTTGTGGTTTATCCACCCCACAACGTTCAGCTTTCCATCTTCTTATTATTAATGTGTCTTCTAGAAAAAGCAGGAGCTTGGCTGAAAAGTAAGAACATTCTTTCCACTCCAGTCCCAAAAGCTACCAGTCAATCTGGTCTGTCTTCAGTTTGAAAATAAGTGAAGATGGGGCCCAAATTTGTTCGCCAGTGAACCTTTGGGTTCGGGGTTGGTTTGGGTTCCAGGAGTCTCTATTGATCTGACCAGAGTCTTAAATCTTCTGGGGTTAGGGAAGTAAAGTGAGACAAGTGCATTAGGCTAGATTTGTTTCACAGTGGCTTCTTGGATTGTGTTCTGAACTAGACACACTTGAGCTTAAATATTAACTTTATGGAAAGGTCTTCACTCAAACAGAAGAGTACATTCACTCCCGTTTTTCTTGATACATGACCTTCTGGGTTTACTTTCATTTTTTTTTTTTCCTGATTTAGCTTGAGACACAGGGACCAGAAATCTTTCACCTTTCTTTTACCATAATTAATATCAGGGAATTTGGGCGTGGAGTGAAATCAGACCCTGGTATTCGGAGTCAGTAGAGGATGTATTAGGAAGCGCTGGAGACTGTGGTGAATAAGAGCACTAATGCTCGAAAGGGGCTCCACCTGATTGTGGCTATGTAAGGATTTGGGCTTAGTACTACTAGAAATCCAGATTTCTAAATATTGGCAGCTAATGCCCATTATTTTAAGACCGTATGCGCCACCTTTGTAGGCTTAACAGAACATATCTGAGAATTATCAGTTGTCACCCTCTGATTCAGGTAAAGGGAAAGGCCCTGTTCTTCCTCTCAGCCCCCTCAGACCTCTGGCTTCCCCTTGAAGGCCTTCCAGCAGTCTGGGAGGACACAGAGTTTAGGTAGAGAGAGGATGACTCTAAGAGCAGAGTAACTGGAGGAAATACTGGGGAGAGTGATGAGTAAAATGTGAAATAAATGCAATGGTCCTGAGTGCAGAAGAGGGTTTTCTGAAGCCAAGGAAGGCTAAGGCTGGAAAAATATAGAGGGATGTTAAGAATCAGCATATTTAGAAGTAGGAGTTCTTGGAAGATGTAACAACACCACCAACTAAATAGTAACTAATTTATTATTGGCCTACTTTATGTCAAGCACTGCCTTAACTCTGAACCGTTCTATTAAGTCACTGCTTTTTAAAAATCTTAGGTGTCTTGATCTCAATGAGAAAGATGGACTCCCCAAAGTTCTTAGTTGTGTTCTTGACTCAAGAAACATTCATTTAATACCTACAATGTGCCATGTGCTACTGTAGTACACAGCTCAGTAAGATACTGTCCCTTCTCTTAAAGAATATGTCAGTCGAGAGGGTGGAGAAAAAAACCAGTAAATCAGTGATGGGTAGAATCCCTGCCAGGCCAGGGACGGGTCCAGGGTCATCCACTCGGTGGAAGAGCAGTAAGGTGAGCCAGGGGCCCAAGGACAGTTTCCTCTAGAAGACATTTAAACTGTTTTCAAGGGCCATTCAAAGTTAACTAAGCAAGGAATAAGGGGACAGGATGAAATTTCAGAAGGAGGGACACAGCCCCTCCCATCAGGAACCACTGGACCAGTGTGTTTGCTGAGAGATGTGGCTAAGAGGGAGTTTCAGCCCTCCTTGCCTTCCAGCACAGAAAACAATGGGCCCCGTTGGGCCTTCTTTGTTTGGTTAATAAACATTAAACTGTGCTTGGCAAGGGACAAGATATGGAGCAATTACAACAATGAGCATTTATGAAGCTTGAAGTTATACCATACCTACACTCCTGTTTGAGACGTGGAGAGGTGCCAAGGTGTGCGTGTGTGTGATATATTAGAGGGATGAATAAAGTCTGGGGCAGCTACTTGAGGTTCTCTCTCCTGGTCTGCATGCTTTTTACTCTTTTCAATAATTTTGAAAGCCAGTAAAAAATTAAATTGATTATGTATATAATATTCCAGAAAACCAAAGGTCAATACGAGGGCTTGGAGGTGGGGGGAAGTACCCATTAACCTCCCCCTTAGGGAAGCTCAGCGAACCCCACGCCAGTTGCGTAGTGGAAAAAAACAGGTTTGTTGGAAGACGGGTAAATTTTCCTGCATCACATCTTGCAGGGGCCCAGTTCTCACATTCAAACAAGGAAACAGACAGCATAACTTGTAAGCAGATGGAAACCCACAAATGCACTGTGTTTGAGGATGAGGCCCAAGCGGCATGGACACTGGTTTCAGGGGGGAGATAGGCCGAGGTTGGGGGAGCCGCCCCAGCAGTTCCACAGCATGGTGGGAGATCGGAAGACAGCGCTGCTAAAATATCCCCTGCTTGTTAGTAGTCCAGCTTCCATGGGCCAAAACCTACAGGCTTTCTTCGTAGGGCTGAAAAAATTCTAGGCTCTCATAATAATTTCAAACAGAGGTGAATTTGAAGGTCCTAGGCCAACGCCTTTTACTCATTAGTGTTAATTAGGCACCCACGTGAGAATTCTTCTGCCCAAGCTACTGGATGAGCAAAGACCTGTCCTTCCAAGACCGACTACACCCAAAGATGCGCCAACAGTCTTCCAAAATGGTATCAGAAGCATACCAAAAAAAGCAGAAGCACACCAAAAAAACTGGACAGCAGAGATGAAAAAAGAATAATTATACCCATAACGTGTCCCACCGGAAGACTGAGTGGAACACATTAAGCCAGAAATTTAGGGAGTGACTATTTGCTTACCAAGTACTTTGCTTTAGAAAGAATTAATTGGAGGGTTTGTTTATAGATGAATTTGATTAGAAGGAGAGATGATGGAGCTGAGAAATTTAAAGGTGCCTAGGAGCTTCATCCAAACAGTCATCAACAAGAAGCACCAATAAAACACCGAATTTGTACAAAAGGATACATTTAAGTATACATTCTTGAAGTGCTTCTGGCAAAAAAAAAAAAAAAAAAGTAAAATGTCTTATGAGGTTGCTCAAGAAATTCCATCGCCTGACTGTTTATAATACTAATAATCACTCCCTCATTTATTTGTTTTTTAATTACTGTGTTCAGCTCTGCTTTGCTCAAAGGTAAGTAAGTAACTGTTCTTTCAGTTGCAGCATGCGCTTGCTCTGCGCATTAGGGGCCAGGCTCTGAGCCTGGGTAGCACAGCCTCCTTTGCACAAACCGAAGTCATATTAGCATCAGGTTAATTGTTGGATGACAAACCGAATTCCAGTTTCTCCCCTGCCTTGATGTGGTGAATCTGTAACCAGAAAAGCCAGTTGGATCTCCTGGCACACTCAGAGGTGGGGGCTGATGGAGGAGGAGCAGATGGACTGCCTTGATGGGATCTATGCTTTTCAGAGCAGGAGATCCTGGCTGGCGCCTTGCCTGTGACTGCCTCATACGTATCATAAACTCAAGAGAATTGTGGATGGCCAGCAAGGATGGAGTTCACCACGGACACTTAGCTTGGCAGATGACAAGCACTCAACAAGTGCTGGGGAGAGAATAGGGTAAAAAGAAGTGGTATTTTTCATAAAACTAAAGTATTTAAGAACCTCTAAATAGAGAGAACATGGCACAGAACCTTGCATGCATTATTATTATTTTTATTATTGTTTCCATCTCTAGGAGTGGATCACATCCACCCTATCACACAAGGAGGACTTTATATAGGATTTTCAGACTCAAATAAGAGATTGCTATTCTCTTCGGTGGTCTTTTTAGTTACTTTAGCAAGTCCTACATGACAGAGACTTGTCTTCAAATGTCCTCTCCATCCTTTAATATAGAGTTTTAGCTGGACACACAGCCACCTGGTTAAGGACATTTCCCAGCCTCCCTCACAGTTAGGTGTGGCTATGTGGCTCTCACTCGGACGTACCAGGTGACTGAGTGCTTCGGGTACGTTAACCTGTTTACTTTTCGCAATCACTTCATGAAGTATTGGGAAACAGAGGTGCAGAGACATTAAGTGACTTGACCAAGGCCACACGAAGTAAATGGTAGAGCTGGGATTTCAACCCTAAAAGTGGGCACCAGAGTTTGCATTCCAGCTCCTATGCAGGCAAATAGAATGCGAGTAGAGCTTCCAGGTCATTTCCCCCATACCGCCTCCTGCCCCAACTTTCTCTGTCCCTGTTCTACTTGGGGAGAAATGCTGGCCCAAAGTTCCCTACTACGTATCTCCTGGGTTAACAGGGAGAGCCAGACCACGATGGAATCTGCATCTCCCACTCAAATTCCCAGGCAGAGGGCCCAACAGCGTAGCTTAAGCCTATGGCCTGCCCTCTCATTAAATCGACATGTGAGGTGTGCTGTAACCATGTGGATCTGGGGAGAAGGCCATTCCCATAGAAGTAGTAGGGGCTGGATGACTTAGTACAGGGGTCCTCAACTCTATCCGCACATTCATATAATCTGGGAACTTAAAAAACTACCAATATCCATGTTCAGGCCCCAGAGACTATGATTTAATTGGGCTGGATGGGATGGAGCCCTGGCATTGGTGTTACGGGGAAAATTCCTCAGGAGATTCTTTATAGGCCATAGTAAGGTACTTGCGATGTATCTCAGCAAAGAACCCTCTTATCTATCTATCTATCTATCTATCTATCTATCTATCTATCTATCTATCTATCTATCTGTTTATTTATTTACTCTATCTATCTATCTATTTATCTATTTATTTATTTATCTATCTATCTATTTATTTTACAGCTACAGCACCAGGTTTTCCTATGTGGTCTCCCATCGACCCTGCTTAGCTTCCAAGATCAGATGAGATCAGGCATGTTCAAGCAAAGACTCCTTTTAGAAAGATTTTAAACAGGAAGAGATATGTTCTGAAAAGCTGTTTGCTTTGCTCTATGATTTGTCAGATGTTAAAGAAACATCTGATGAACTCACTACTTGAAGAGTGGTCCACAGACTAGCAGCATCAGCATCACCTGGGAGTTTATTACAACTGCAGAACCTCAGTCCCAATCCTAGATCCGCTGGACTAGAGTTTGGATTTTAACAAGATCCCAGAGTGCTTTATGTGCATGTTAGAATATGAGAAGCACTGTCTTAAGACCTTGGTTCTCAAACTTGGTTTCACATTGGAGTCTCCTGGGGAGTTTTTAAAACTACTGAGGCCAGGTCCCACGCCCAGGGATTCTGACTTCATAGATTGGAAGTACTGTCTGGATACCGGGATTTTTAAGAGCTCCCTAGATGACTGTAATAGGAGTAAAATTTGAGAATTATGGCTTTAGAGTCTTCCCTTCCCACATTCTCACTCCACTTCTCTCTTTTCCTCCAATCTTCCTCCCCCCAAAATACCTAGGAGAGTAAGTGCTAAAAATCTCACCTCCATAGGATGGTGAATTCCAAGAAAGCAGTTATCCTGTTTGTACTATTTGACTTAGGCGTAAGGCTGGTAAATAGCTCCAGGTAAAAAAATGCAGCCCTAATGATTCGATTTGAATCTTTACAAGAATTGATTGAAAAACTCTGTTCCTGTCTAATTCTCTACCCCTTCCCTGTCCAGAGCCAAACCCCTAGGTGTCAGCCTAGAGCTCTCTCTCTCTCTCCAAGCCACTTTTTGAAGGCAGGGGAGGGTGGAATGAACATTAGGCTTTCTGAGCTCACCTCCGTGTTCACAGCAGAACACCATTTTTTTCTTGACTTGATGATGTCTCAACCCAGGGAGATTTTCCATTTTGCTGTAGATCTCAGCCTTCTGGACTGCTCAATTTATGCTTTGCCCTTGCTCTGCGGGCTAAACTAAAAAGCACTCTAGAGCTGATCAAACAGGCTCCTGTTTTCTTTCGGCCAGATAGCATCAGAGGGAAATAATTGAAAGCTACTGAGGAACAATTGTCCTTTTATGCCAGGCAACCTTCACTGGGGGAGGGGACCCTTTGGCTTTATTATCCTTTAAATTAGCCTCACAGGAAAGGATCTGTGCTCCCTCCCCTCCCCCAATGCTACATCATCTCCCCAATCCCAGGCTTTTCATGGTCATCTTTCAATCTCTCCAATTGCCTCCTTTTTCTTTTCTTGGGAAAGAATCGGGTTGCCTAAAATAGGTTGAGGCAGATGTTGAAACTCAAAACCAGAGAACTTAAATCTGTGGGAGGTAGGCGGCCTCTAGCAATCTGAGTAGAGAGAGAACGCTGAATGAACCAGGAGTTTGGTCATCTCCCCAAATGTGGCTCAAATGAGCAGCCAACTGGAACTATGAAAATATGCCAGAGTTCCTTAGGTCTTCCCAAACCAGGGCTTGAAGTTGAAGGATGAGTTCGTGTGACAAGGATGGGTTTGCTGGGCACTGAGGTTGCCTCCCCTGCATCTATCATACCCCTCCATTGTTGTGGGGTAGCCATGGTGCGAGAATGAACTTTACCTACCCTTAGCCACATGGCTGGTCCGTTATTGGTTCAAGGCAATGGAGGTCATCCTACCTCCCCTTGCCATCCTGATGGTTTGAAGGGAAGCTGGATCGAGGACCAAACCTACATGTAGAAGGAAGACTGAGTTGAAAAACAGAGATGCAGTCCTCAGCAATGGCTCCGAGGAGTCAGTGTGTACATGCCTCAGCTTCCTCTCACCCTGGGGTGGGAAGATTCTGAGGTGTGTGTTCCACACCATTTCTTAGCGCTTCCCTGAGGGACTAAGCTTCAGATACCCAGAGTCTGTAACTGACTTAACAATACCCGCTTTATTGGTTGCCTTCCCTTCCCCTTATCACTTCCTAATTCTCTTCTCATGTTCCCTTCAGATCCCAAAATAAACTACTTATGCTCAAATCCTTGCTTCCAGGGGAAATTTAAACTGAGATGGTTTTGTTAAAGTCATTTTTAGACCAAATGCATAGCTTTCTCTTGTAGATACTGTGATGCTAGTCCGCCTTCTTCCTGGCTTGTCCTTTCTCCCTGGTCTCTGCTAGACAAACTCTTACTCATGCCTCAAGACCCAATTCAGGCCTGTCCTTCTCTGCCAAACCTCACCTACAAAGAGTTAGTCATGGCCTTCCTTATGCATCACTGGACCATGTACAACACTTGTTGTTGGAATGATCTTATTAGAGTTAGGCGTTCACCTGTCAGTCTTCTGTAATGAATGTCTTAAGGACAGGCACCTCTGTTCCCCTAGGGATTAGCACAGAACTTGACGTACAGCTGGCAATCAGTAAATACTGGTTGAATTAGTATAGGAATAAGTGACTAAGTCTAACTAGAGTCGAATGAGGGATAGGCATCCAGCTCTTTAGAAGTTAAAGGTTATAGTTCCTGGTTTAAATCATCGTCACTCTAAAACAGAGATTCTTAACCTGCATGGATTCTGGGCACCTGAGAACCCCCAGGAGGCGGTCAGATTCTGGATGTATTTTCAAAATAGAGCCAGCAGGATTTGCTGATGGATTGGATGGGAATGTGAGAGAAAGAACTGAAAATGACTCCAATGTTTTTGGCCCGGCTATCAGAAAGGACAGAATTGCCATTAAGGGAGTTGGGAAGTCAGTCTGTGGGATGGCAGTAAAGGAAACTTCAATTACCACCCCAGAATGACATCATAACTGGTGACAATAAACCTCTTGCTCTCCTCAGCTGCTTCCTGTCCTTCCTGATGCCCCAGGGAGGTATGAAAAACAAACAAACAAACAAACAAACAAACTAATAAACAAGGAAGCAAGCAGTTTCTTCAAGACCTTTCTGAGGCTGAAGCCATAGTGGTGACTACTGGAGTCTAGCCCTAGAACCTTGGGGAGAGGTTTGTTTGTTTGTTTTCCTTTTTTTCGTAACTAATTTTGGAATAAGCCCGGCCTAGACAAAAGCATGAGGGAGGCATCCTAGGGCATCTGTAGAATTCTGCAGTCTTTTTATCCAGGTTTTTGGTTTTTTTTTTAACCTTCTGGAAGTGGTATGTGACAGTGGAAGGAACAAAGATTGCTTGTTCAGAATTATCTAAGTCGTAGCCCAATTATTAGCTGGGTAGTGGCAGGTAAGTTGTTTAGCGTCTCCTCCTTCTGGTTTCCTAATCTGGAAACAACAGTGGATTCCATAGGATTACATGAATAAAGGCATGTGTGATTGCCACGTAACAAACTGTCTCAACATTTAGTGACTTAAAACAACCATCATTTTATGATATCACACAGTTTCTGGGGGTCGGGGACTTGAGCAGGGCTTGGCCGGTGATTTTTTTGATCCTTGCGGTATCTGTTGAGGTTGCTAGGCTGGTGGATGAACTGATCCAGAGCATCCAAGATGGCATCATTCATGTCCGGCGTCTTGGCTGGAGTTGAATTTGTGTTCCACTATGAGGGTGGTTTTAAAACACAGCTGCAAATTCTTTGATTCTCCTCCCATCAAGATGTTGGCTCTGTGCCCTTTCATCTTGGATGTGGGTAGAAGTGATACTAGGTGACTTCTGAGGTTAGATCATAAAAGGCTATGCAACTTCCGCCTTATTCGTTGGAATACTCTTTTGAAGCCCTGAGCTACCGTGTAGGAAGTGTAACTATCTTGAGCCTCCATGCTGTGAGGAAGCCCAAGCCACATGAGGAGACCATGTGCAGGTGCTCTGGGCTACTGTCCTAGGTGATCCCAGTCTTTGAGTCATCTCAGCCCAGATGTGAGTGAGAACTCTTTCAGATTATTGCAGCCCCCAGCTATAAAGTCTTCCCAGACGTTATTGAGCAAAAACCAGTTAATTCTGTGGTACCCTGCCAGAATTTCTGATTCTTGGAATTCCTGACCTGATAAACTAGTGGTGGTTTTACACCACTGCGTTTTGGGATGGTTTGCAACACAGCAACAGATGACCAGAACAGCCACTATTAACTTCTTTACTTTGTGCATGCTACTTAAACTCTCAAGCTCCTAGTCTGAAAAATGAGGATGGTAGTAATGGTACCTACTGTCTAACTGGGTTTTTCTGTGTATAAAACAAGTTAAGAGATTTGTGTCTGGCATGTAGTACACACCCAAGAAATGGTTTCACTATAGTTCTTACTGGAGTGATCAAGCATTCAGGGTGTGAATTTGCAGAGTTTTGTTTTGGAGGAATCTGCATACTGTTTTCCATAATGACTGTACCAACTTGCATTCCCACCAACAATGCACAAGGGTTCTCTTTTTTCTGCATCCTTGCCAACGCTTGTTATTTCTTTTCTTTTTGATAATAGCCATTTTAACAAGTGTAAGGTAATATTTCATTGTGGTTTTGATTTGCATTTCCCTGATGATTGAGCACCTTTTCGTGTAACTGTTGCCCATTCGTATGTCTTCTTTGTCCATTTTCAATTAGCTTATTTGTTTTTTGTTTGGTTTTTGCAGTTGAGTTGTACGAATTCCTTATAGAGTTTAGATGTTGACCCCTTATCAGACAGATGGTTTGCAAATATTTATGAACAAACTGTGAGAAGTTAGTCGGGGAAGGATCTGCAAAGCTCTTTTTTAAAAACCGATTCATTACAAACTCCTACTTCAGAATGTTAACTTTTTCCCCCTCTTTAATTCTCCCTCCCACCACCACCCATCCCCAGCTGCCACTTCCACCCCTGACCTATGGATGTTGCTGTTTCCCCTTAAGAACTGGATCTCTGAGGGCAGGGAGTCCCCTCCCACACACTCACTGTGTGTACCTGGGGCCAGGAGCACCTGGGGTATGGTCCGTGGCTCCCCCTGGGGTGTGGACCCAGGACCTTCTGCGTGTAAAGCAGACATGCTAACCGCTGTACTATGGAGCCACTCCAAGATTTTTAATCTTAGGTAATATGATGCTAATTTTATAAAGAAGATACATTATTCCATCAATAATGAAAAGTAAGTGGCCACTAAACTTATATATGGAGTCGTTGCTGGCAGAGTTGTTTCATGACCAATACTGTTGTCTTTCGATTGGCGACTTTTTAAGCAGTTTCGCTTCTAAGACTAATCCCTCTCTCAGAGGCCCCGTTTGTCACCTGCCACAGGTGGTATTTGTTTGGACAGCAAGCGGCAGGGGCTTGTGATAGATGTGCACTGCCTCATCCCCTCCCCGCCCCCCCCCCCCCCAGCCTAGGACCCAGCTGGCTCTCTTTAGCTGCCAGTAGGAGGAAAAATCTTCCAAATTCCTTTTCTCCCTAATTTTCACAACATCCAAGTTAGATATCTGCATTAGTCAGGGCCCCCGATGGAAACGGATGGCACTCTCAGGTTGGGCAATTGAAAATGAGTTTAGGAAGTTGTGAGAAGAGTGGGAACCACATGGGAGGGTGCAGAACCCCGGGGCGCCTCCTCTGCCTGGAGAAAAGACAGGAGAGGCTGTGCGGGTGATGGTGATGGTGGTGGTGGGAGGTGCTGTTTACAAAAGCTGAGTTAGCCTGCTGGAGTCAAGGGGGAAGTCGGAAAAATAAACACCCTGACCTCATCTTCCCTGCACCCACCTCTTCCCTCTCCTGCTGAGGCTTCAGACTGGCTAAAGAGGGCGGTGGCCTGGACCACAACAGAATGCAAAAGGGTAGAGAGGAGATCTGGAGGGACCAACAGAAGTCATCCAGCCCCGCGTCATTATCCTAATTTAACTTTCAGCAAGAACACCGTAAAAGCTCAAAAAAGATTAAATGACTTTCCCAAGGATCCAAGGAAATGGATGGCACTCCCTGGAGAGACAGCCCAGTCATTCTCCTTAGAAACGTCTTTGAATCCAAGTTTCTCAATAGTATCAGAGGAAGAGTTTCTGTTTTTTATTCTTTGATGGTGGTAGAGGGAGTGGGATATATTTGAATCTCCTATTAAATTGTATTTATGTCAAGTAGCCTCTTTGGGAAACAGTGTCACTAGGCTGGGCCTGGGCTGGCTGAAGAGTGGGGGATGGTGAGGGGAGCCAGTGACTAAGGTGACTCCCTTGAACCCCCAAAATCACTGTCTTTTGAATAAGAAGATGCTCAGTATTTTTTTCCTTTTTTCAAGTAGGTTTTCAGTGTGACTTCAAATCAGTTCTTTCTTTTTCTCTTATGTTTCAACTGCATCTGGGTTCTAATGAAAACCAAGCTGAGACACATTTGTCTCCCTTCCTAGAAAGCAGTCAGTATTTGTGGTATTTCAGGACTGTATGTGGTAGGTTAATGCGAGAGGCATGGGCTGACTTCAGGCATGAACAAAAACTGGCCTATTTTAAATATTGCTGGTCACAGGATCTCTCTGATCCTTACAGGAGACAGTAGTGTAACCAGAATCACAGATTTTGAAGCCAGTATACCTGGCTTTGAATTCCAGCTCTGCCATTTCTAGCCGTGTGACCACAGGCAACTGACTTAACCTCTCTGGTGCCTTGGATTCCTCGTCTGTAAACCAGGGACCTTAATAAGAGCACCTGCCTTCTAGTGCTATTGTCAGAATTATATTAATCAGTTCTGTAAAGCACTGAGAACAGCTACCACCTGCCACCAAATAGCAATAACCATTGGCAATTATGATCTCATCATGGCATTGTCAGTGTCAAATGAGTTCATGCATGTAAAGTGCTCAGCATAGTTTCTGGACTTGGGAATGTTGGATATCACTTTCACCCTTCATTCGTTGCGACAAGTGTTTGTGAGCAGCTACTGTATGCCGAGCCCTGGTTTGGGCACTGGAGGAAATAGCAGTGAAGAAAATAGACTAAAATACCTTTTGGAGCTTACATTCTAATGCTATCTGTATAGACATCAGGGGTGACTCACCACGAAGAGCATGGAGCTTAAGGTACAAGCCCCGCAATTGTACAGGTCCTCCCAGAGGCTCTAGGGGTCCCCTACCAGTGTATTTACATTTCTCGCCTAATTTTGCATTCATAATTGTGTATTCTCTTTCTTAAAGAGGGCCTTCAAAACTGCAAATGTTTCTGACCCCACAAAACCTATGTCTGCCTTTCTCAAGTTTATTATTATTAGTAATAATTATTATTTTCATGATAATAATTATTATTATTTGTTGGGAAATGAGGCAATGTTGTAGGTGATGTAGGTCTTATGTTATTTTCCTGAATCTTTATGTTTTTAAGTAGCCCAAGGAAGCCCAGCCCTAGTGGACTCACAGGCGGTGGGGGGGGGGGGCACAGAGCCTTGTGTATCCAAATAGGGGATACCACATCTCCTTTATCACCTTCCCCTGTCCTCTTTGGCACATTGCACCATCTAGTTAAGCCTGAAAGCTCTTTTGAAAAGATAATACTTGCATCGGCTTCTCTCCATGACAAATTGTCTCAAGGCTGTGGAGTATGCTAGGATTCTTTTGGTGGGAAGGGGACTTAGTGACAATGGAGCCCCAAATCCTCAATTCGCAGATATAAGAGCAACCTTGCAGCTGACTTGGGAAAACAAAACATATTTGTTGACAGGCACAGACATTAAAGTTGTATGCAGAAAATTTATTTTACAGGGTTCTAACCAGGTCTCTTTAGAAAAATCTTCGCTTTTTGGATTGGAACTATCTAAGCAAGTAGGTTTTAAATACTTTGACATCTTAACCATAGCAAGGTGTGGTTTCATATCAGTATCTTGTGCTAATTTTTGCCTTTCTGAAAAAAGCATAAAACAGTATTGCCTGTCATATAGATCTTCAGGGGGAATTACATGCAAAATTAATTTACTCCTTAAGCCAGACAAGCATATATAATTATCTGCTATAGCTAGGACTGCAGTTTGAAAGTGCTGGGAATAGCAATGGGTAAAAAAGGGAAGATTTGGATGGGAGCTTTCAAATAATTACTCCATTAGAGCTGGTTTATTAACTTTTGTATTAAATTAATATATTTATGGCATACTTGTTCCAGGAACAAATTATCTTTAACCTTCTCCATGTATCCAAATGCTCACACAACTTTTCAGAAATTACACTGGGCAACCTTGCTTTTAAAAATGCCTTTCAGACAATAGTCATTTGAATGAGAGTCCTTCACAAGTTAAATAATTTAATTGCACATGATTTTTCAAAGCATAGTTTTAAAGTACTAAGGGGTTTGAAATGAATGGTAATTTTTATTTCAGTTGTTTTGTTTTTCCAGCCGGTTTTTCCCTTTTTGTTTCCATAATACATTGTATAAACTTTCACTGGAACCAGGGACAGTCTGAGTTTACATGTCACATCCAGGTTTATATTAATAGCGTCCACTCTGACTCACAAAACTGTCTCACCTTGAGGATAAATAACCTGGTCACCCTAATTATATTGCAGGCCACACTGGGTTCTGGTGTCTCCCAATGGAGTCTGGGTCCCTCCGGGAGAGGAACCCTGTCTTTTTTCTTTTTATCTTTGTGTCCTCTGTGCCCAGAAGAAACTGACACATGGTAGGTAGTCAGGAAGTGTTTACTGAGGGATTAACAGCCAGCCATCAAAGGACTGATATTTCTTATTGGAATGTATTGATTAAGCCCAGTCTCAATGATTTTACTCTATTTACCAAATTAGGCTTAAGCCTATTTATTAGTTAATGAGTGATTGGCCATTAGCATGGTAGGAAAAGAAAAGGTGAATGGTAGAGTTACAAGATACAGGCAGAGGAAAACAGAGGAAACAGCGAATATGACCAAAGGCCAGCGAGTGTTCCAGATACAGAAATGACTCCTGAATCTTTATTTAACAGGATCTGCTACTGCAAAACCACAGTTTGGAAATGTAATCTACCCTGCAGTCAAAAATTATTAATATCTTTCCACATTTACGATAATATCATGTGCCTGAAAGATAGTTATTTATAATGTATGACTTGCCTGTAGCTGTAGAATGATATATTTTGATCTTGAAAACATAAAAACGCTACTTTATAGAATTATAATAACTAATCTCTTATGAAAAGATCCATAACCCGTGGGAAAATATGCATGCTAAGATTCAGTTTTAATATCATGTAGTTTACTTTTATTGAGTAGAGTAGTAGAAATAGTAGTTTTGATGTATAAATTTATTCTCGTGTTAAAATTAATCCTCAAAACAAACCGCCAAGAATAAAATAAGATTTTCCACTAATAACAAAGAACATGCGAAAACATTTTCATTGGGTGATTTGAGTCTCTTAGTATTTAAGAAAGGTCTACTGTGAGCATTCCCCACCCTCCAAACTATGAAAGCAACAAAATGCATTGTATGACATTCCATTAATAAAGAAACGTGAGAAATGAAAATTATTCTTTCTTATCCCACTCTCCAGTAGTAGCCACCATTTTCGTTTTTAATTTAAGTACGATTAAAAAAAAAAAAAACTTAACAATTTTAAATAAATATGTTTTGTATACAAGAAAAACTGGAGGAAAAAAAATAACATCAATGTAAAGGAACTTTTTCCAGAGGGCAACTCCTTTTTCCTTGCGAATGGCGTATAAATCACTTTCCGATCATAATCCTTAGATCTGATGGTTCAGAAGAGCCTTTCTTTTTTTTTTTCAAGTTTGTATTCTGAAATGATTATAGTCTTGTTATGGACTGAATAGTCCTGTCCTTCCCCCACCCCATATGCATATGTGGAAGTGCTAATCCCCAATATGAGGGTGTTCGGAGGTGGATTGGGTGAAGGAGGAACCCTCATGAATAGGATTAGTGGCTTTATAAGAAGAGATGAGAGAGCTAGCTGGCTCTCCTTCTGCCATCCCAGGGGATGGCTCTCACCGGAACTCGCCCATGCTGACACCCTGAGCTCAGGCTTCCAGCCTCCAGAACTGGGAGAAATAAACTTCTATTGTTTATGAGTCACCCGGCTTTTGGTACCTTGTTCTAGTAGCCTTAACTGACTAAAACAAGTCTCGAGAGAAGTTACAGAAATAGTACAGAGAGGTACCAGGTGCTCGTCCCACAGCTTCCCCCGATGGTTACGTCTGACAGAATGAGTATACCAGGACACTGACAAGATTACTTCTTCTGAAACACCAAGCATTTGGGGAAAATCTTGCTATAAACTTGACAAGAGGCCCTTTGGATTCTTTATACCCAAATAAAATTATTCTATATAGTAGACAGAATGACCAACAGCTTTTATTATTATACGTAACCTGAGATCAAGTCACAGACCTGAACAGATGTCAAAATTCAGAAGCCTAATGGAACATTTAATGGGCTTGGATAGACTAAATATTGGTTTAAATTCTGTGCCATCCTGGTTCAAATAAGGGAATTTAGAGTAACAAATGATATTGATGAACCAAATACATTTATACTTAGTGGTAGTGAAACTGGAAAAACTTTTTTCTTTAAAGTACTATTTAAATGCATTATGTACACATTGGAGCATCGCTTCACAGAGCAGTCAGAAGCATCTGTAAACAACCACAGAACTATGACACCGATATTTTAGCTGTAACATAAATGTCTGCCTCCGAGGCCACACATTGGTTCCTCAAAAGCACTGTATTTTAATTTATTTTGAAAACACCTTCATTTGGCAGATCACTCCGGAGATTTCATTAAGCAAAATCCAAGAAAACCAATAATATAGTAATATAAGGTATTTCTAACACACAGTTTGTAGTCATTGAGCAGATGGTTTGGGGCTTGGGAAACATAATGACAGCATATTTTTATAGGCCAAAACTACAGAACAGAGGAAAATAGCAGGCCAAAGGAATCTTAACGATAAAAAATAAATTTATTCAAGAAATACCGAAGATCAGCTGGTGGGCAGGCACAGGCCTGGACACTGTGTATACAATGCTGGATTCAACATTTTTTCACATTTGATGTCTCAGAAATAGAGAGGTAGCTAGGGGTGTCTTAAAATCACTGTTGGCCCCACAGCAATTGTGATGTAGTTGTCACTGCCTACACATTTGCGAATTTAGCTATAATTCCTGGTTGTAAAACTGGCTAACTACCACCCTTCAGTGTTTTGGTGATGAAATCATTTAAGAAGCATATGAAGAAGGAATGTGAGTTCTAGTTATTGTCTGAAAATCTTCCATTGACCTTTCCAGTAAGCTCTAGAAAGTACCAACATCAAAATTTGCAAAAAGGGTGTCAGGGTATTGGAAAAAAATTACCAGAGATTATAGTGGAGTACTCTCTTAAATCCGGATAATATGACATTCTTCATGCCTTAGAGGACAATGTCATGTGGAGAAACATTTACATAAAAATTCTGTGTTGAAAAGTGATTCAGAAACGTGGTTCCATAGTGTAGCAGTTAGCATACTATGCTTTACATGCAGAAGGTCCTAGGTTTGTGTCTAGTGGAGCCATAGTTCAAGGTCTATGGCCATGCCACCCTGAACAAGCTCAGTGTCTGATCTTAGAAGCTAAGCAGGGTTACACCTGGTTAGTACTTGCATGGGAGATCACCTAGGAAGACCAGGTGTTATAGGCATAAATAATAATAAATAATTTAAAAAAATGATTCAGAAGGATAAGACCGAATGTGAATTTTATTACATTTATTATTATCTATACACACATATGTATAACATATCATATATAAACATTGTATACAAAATATACACGTTATATATACATTAAATATATTTTCCCTTTACATATATGCAAGAAGGATATATGATGAAAATCCATGTCTGAATAAATTTATAAAACAGACCAAAGCAATTTAATAGGGAAAGGAAAAATTTTCAACAAATGGTACTAGAACAATGGACGTCTATAAGGAAAGAAAAAAAAGAATCCCAGCCCTTACTTCACACACACTATATGTGAAAGATAATTTGAACCTTAAGGTGGTGGATGTATATATAGGTGTACAATTATTTCAACTCGTATGGCTGAAATTTTTCAAAATAAAATGAGGAAAAATAAAGAATGAATTTAAAAGAGCTCTATTGATAAATAGAAAATAAAATGTCTATATAATAAGGAGTTATTGTCTCTTAGTTTAATTGACAGAACTTTTTTCTTAATTGTACACAAAATAAGGCTGTATCTTAAAGTTAAGAGTTTTAGATTGGAAGAAATACAGTGGTTCCGAAGATGGAGGGAAATGCAGTCCTCTCTGCAGTCCTCATTGCATCTTATTAACTGTGGTAGGTAAGTAGGTAGGTCACAGGATAGCCCAAGGCTATCCTGTGAATGAATGAATGAATGAATGAACCTGTAAAGAAACTGGGGCCCTAAAAGACTAAGTATCTCAAGTAGGATTATCCAAGTAGTAAGGGCTCAGTCTAAGACTTGGTTCTTCCAACAACTGAGGTTGTTATCTCAGGAAAAACCTATAAGGAATAAAGGGAGGAGACAGGATAAGACCAGGGGTCGAAGCTGAGTGAAGATGTGAGATCTCATGGGAACCCTGGAGAGGCGATTTCCCACCTCGGTGTAAGGGGGAGGGGCTTGTGTTACTCCTCCCTCAGTCTGTCGATGGCTTTGGGCGCCCCGCCTTCTCAGGTAGGGGTTAGGCATCTCTAGCAAGGTGGCTTTGAAGACGGTTCTCTGGAGAAGGTGGGTAACTGTGATCCATTAGCAGCCAAACTCGAGAGCAGCTAGGGAAGGCGGGTGGGGCCGCGGGAGGGGGCGGTGGTAGCAATAGCATCCACTACCACTGCTGTTCACAATGGGAATATGATCGGAGAGACAGGGCCTAACATTCTGTGCTCAGCGAGGGCCATTGTCCCTGGCTAATGACTTGGCTGTGAGATATCATGAGGGGATGGCCTTTAGCCATTAGGACTGTTCTGAGAGTTAGACCATGTTTGCTGCAAAATAGAGTTAAAGATATACTGTTTACTGTAGAGGTCATTGATCAGTGGTCAACAGGCAAGATTTTGGCCAGCATGCTTTCAGGCAGCTCAAGCGGCCATGTAGAAACATCACATGCAAGTTTTCTAGACAAAAAGCCCAATTGGAATCAATCACCATATATATGAGTGAGTGTTCAGCTGATTCCAGTGGCCCCATCCCCCGCCCCTTCCCCCACCGAGTCAGTCCCGCCCAGCTTTCAAGTCTTCCCAGTTCCACTGACATTGTGGATCAGAGATAAGCCATTCACACTGAGTTCTTTCTAATCTCCAGATCCTTAGAATCCATAAGCATAATAAAATGGTTATTGTTGGAAGCTACTAAGTTTGGCATGGTTTGTTACACAGTAATAGCAACTGGAACACACCCTGGGGGAAACCCTTTCTTGTAACTCTCGGCTGTTCTACATCCTCTATTGCCCCTTCGCTGCATACAAGCTCTCTAGCCAGCACCTGAGTCTTGTAGGTTTCTTTGTCCTCCAGCAGCTGGGGGACTAGCTGCAAATGCCTGGCAGTTTACAAACCGCCTTCCCTCAGGAGTCTCTACCTTTGAGGAAGTGAGCCAGAATGACCCAGGGGGGTTGGGTTGACATTGCTCTTTAGCAAACCTTCTTCCCTTCCCTTCCCTGTCCCACTGGTTTCTCCTGAGAACACTTCCTGATACATCACTTTCACAGGAACCCTGGTCTCATGGTCTGCTTCTGGGAAATTCAACTTAAAACATTTCTGTTTAACAGTCAAGGAAACTGAGAAGTAAATTTCCCAAGCTCAAAAAAAAAAAAAAAAGTGATCGATAATGAGATTTAAACTTGGTTCTCCTTTGATTCTCAAACCTGCTAACTTACCCATTATATTCAATAGTGATTCAGGATATAAGGCCTTAAGGTAACAGCTAGGTCTCTCCACAGAAAGACAGCTCTGGACAAAACACCGCTAGGAAGGGCCAAGCACTCCAAGTCTGCGGCCTCTTTATCCAACAAACCCCAGGGTTTGTTAAGTTAGTTGTTTGCAGGCAGACTGTGCCGTATTCAACTTTGCTCCCCCTCCTGAAGCACCCCCAAACTTTCCAATATCCAACATCCCAGACCAACACCTGGCCACGATAAACTTTTTACTGCACCGTAGTGAAAAGGGAAACAAAATGTCAATGTGGTACATTTTGCATGACAGCAAATATGTTCAATTTAAATGACTCTACTCTGAGATTATGCCCTTCTTGCATTTTTAATGTTTAAATATCCATTCTTATACAAGATTATAGCAAAAGTAGATAGCAAGTTGATTTTTTTAAATGATCTAATGTGACGATATTAAAGTTGGCAACTCTGTCATTACAGATTTTTTGAGGGCAAGGGGTTGGGAGAGGGTGGGAAATATAATTCATCTTGAAGTTCAGGAGTCTAGAAGTTAGTGTCCCAGGGAGTGTCCCAGGACCTGCAGATGTCGGGCAACCTTCTTATTTGAGCAGAACCCTTTCTTAATCATGATCGCCAGTGTTAATCAGGATTCTTTTAATGGCGAGTGACGGAATCCCAGTGATCTTACACAAAAAGCGGTTTTGCAAGGCTTTCATTCATTTAAGAAGGTGCTCACAGACAATGGAACCGAGCACTGGAAAGCCGCTGTGACTCTCTGTCTTCCCATGGGTACCAGTTACGTATTGCTGCATAACAAACCTTAGCAGCTTAAAACAACTACAGTCATTTATGATGCTCATGAATCTGCAACTTGCACAGGGTTTGGCAGAGAAGGAAAGGCTCATCTCTGCTCCATCTGGTATCAGCCGGAGGCCCTAAGGTGGCTCCAGCAAGTTGGTGCTGTCAGCTGAGGGATCAGCT